>NC_051251.2:67193988-77193988 GCF_015237465.2 Chelonia mydas | reverse complement strand
TGGGTAATTTTGTGTTATCTGCTAATTTTGCCACCTCAAAGTGCATCCCCTTTTCTAGACCATTTCTGAATATGTTGAACAGCACAGATCCCAACACAGATTCTTGAGGGACACCACTATTTACCTCTTTCCATTGTGAAATCTGACCGTTCGTTCCTACCCTTCGTTTCCTATCTTTTAGCCTGTTACTGATCCATGAGAGGACTTTCCCTCTTATCCCAGGACTGCTTACAAGCCTTAGTGAGGGACCCTGTCAAAGGCTTTCTGAAAGTCTAAGTACACTATACCCACTGGATCCCCCTTGTTCACAGGCTTGTTGACCCCCTCAAAGAATTCTAATAGATTGGTGAGGCAGGATTTCCCTTTACAGAAGCCATGTTGGCTCTTCCCCCACAAATCATGTCCAGCTGTTTCAACCCATTTGCTGGTACTGAAGTTGGGCTTGTTGGCCTGTAACTGCCAGGATCACCTCCGGAGCTTTTTTTAAAAATGGGTGTCACATTAGTTACCTTCCAGTCATCTGGTACAGAGGCTGATTTAAGCGATAGGTTACATACCACAGTTAGTTCTGAAATTTCACACTTGGGTCCTGGGGACTTCTTATTGTTTATCAATTAGTTCCAAAATCTCTTTTATTAACATCTCAATCTGGGGCAGTTCCTCAGATCTGTCCCCTAAAAAGAATGGCTTGGGTGTGGGGATCTCCCCAAGGTTCTCTGCAGTGAAGACAGATGCAAAGATTGCATTTAGTTTCTCCGCAACAGCCTGGTCTTCCTGGAGTGCTCCATTAGCACCTTGATCATCCAGTAACCCTACCGACTGTGTGACTTCCTGATTCTGAAGTACTTAAAAATATTTTTCTGTTAGTTTTTGTGTCCTTAGCTAGTTCTTTTCTGGCCTACTTTATAATTATTTTACACTTGTCTTGCCAGAGTTTATGCTTCTGTTTTCTTTACTAGGATTTTATTTCCAATTTTTAAAGGATATCTTTTTGCCTCTGCCTCTATTACTCTCTTGTTTAGCCAGGGTTTCATTTTTTTTGATCCTCTTACTTTTTTTTTTGATTTAGGTATACATGTAGTTTGAGCCTCTATTACGGTGTTTTAAAATAGTCTCCCTGCAGTTTTCAGGCATTTTACCCTTGTCAATGTTCCTTTTCATTGCTATTTAACTCATTTTTGTGTAGGCTCCATTTTGGAAATAAAATGCTACTGTGGTAGGCGTATTTCACATTTCCCCCCTTAAAAAGATGTTAAATTTAATTACATTATGCTCACTATTATTGAGCTGTTCAGCTATATTCACTCCCTGGACCAGATCCGGTGCTCCACTTAGGACAAAAACAAGAATTGCCTCTCCCTTTGTGGGTTTCAGGACAAGCTGCTCCAAAAAACTGTCAGTTATGGTGTCAAAAAATGTTATCTCTGTATTCCTTCCTGAGGTGACATGTACCCAGTCAATAAGAGGATAAAAATCTCCCATCTTATTGCATTTTCTGTGTTTGCAGCCTCTCTAGCCTCCCACAGCATTTCACAATCACGGGTCAGGTGGCCACAATCATCCGGGTCAGGAGGTTGGTAGTGTATTCCTACTGCGATACTCCTATTGTTCAAACATGGAATTTCTATTCCATCGAGATTCTATGTACAGTTTGATTCATTTACAATATTTACTTTATCTGAATCTATGCTTTCTTTCACATGCTTTCTTTCAAGGACGATAAGGCCATTGCGGAGAAACTAAATTAATTCTTTGCATTGGTCTTCACAGGTGAGAATGTGAGGGAGATTCCCAAACCTGAGCCATTCTTTTTAGGTGACAGACCTGAGGAACTGTCCCAGATTGAAGTGTCATTAGAGGTAGTTTTGGAACACACTGATAAATTAAACAGTAATAAGTCACCAGGAGCAGATGGTATTCATCCAAGAGTTCTGAAGGAACTCAAATGTGAAATTGCAGAACTACTAACTGTCATCTGTAACCTATCATTTAAATCAGCTTCTGTACCAGATGACTGGAGGATAGCTAATGTGACGCCAATTTTTAAAAAGGGCTCCAGAGGTGATCCCTGCAATTACAGGCCTCAGAGGCCTGACAAGCATATTGTCAGACATATAGATGAACATAATTTGAGGAAGAGTCAAGATGGTTTTAGTAAAGGGAAAACATGCCTCACCAATCTACTAGAATTCTTTGAGGGGGTCAACAAGCATGTGGATATAGTGTATTTAGATTTTCAGAAAGCCTTTGACAAGATCCCCCACCAAAGGCTCTTAAGCAAAGTAAGCTGCCACGGGATAAGAGGGAAGGTGTTCTCATGGATTGGTAACTGGTTAAAAGATAGGAAACAAAGGGTAGGAATAAATGGTCAGTTTTCAGAATGGAGAGAGGTAGATAGTGGTGTCCCCCAGGGGTCTGATCTGGGCCGAGTCCTATTCCACATATTCATCAACGATCTGGAAAAAGGGGTAAACTGTGAGGTGGCAAAATTTGAGATGATACAAAATTACTAAAGATCGTTAAGACCCAGGCAGACTGCGAAGAGGTACAAATGGATCTCTCAAAACTGGGTGACTGGGCAACAAATGGCAGATGAAATTTAATGTTGATAAATGCAAAATAATGCACATTGGAAAGCATAATCCCAGCTATACATATAAAATGATGGGGTCTAAATTAGCTGTTACCGCTCAAGAAAGAGATCTTGGAGTCAGTGTGGATAGTTCTCTGAAAACATCCACTCACTGTGCAGCAGCAGTCAAAAAAGCGAACAGAATGTTGGGTATCATCAAGAAAGGGATCGATAAGACAGAAAATATCATGTTGCCTCTATATAAATCCACGTTACACCCACACCTTGAATACCGCATGCAAATGTGGTCGCCCCATCTCAAAGAAGATAAATTGGAACTGGAAAAGGTTCAGAAAAGGGCAACAAAAATGATTAGGGGTATGGAACAGCTTCCATATGGGGAGAGAGTAATAAAACCGGGACTTTTCAGCCTGAAAAAGGGACAGCTAAGGAGAGATATGACTGAGATCTATAAAATCATGACTGGTGTAGAGAAAATAGATAAGGCAGTGCTGTTTACTACTTCTCATAACACAAGAACTAAGGGTCACCAAATGAAATTAATATGCAGCACGTTTAAAACAAATAAAAGAAAGTATTTCTTCACAAAATGCACAGTCAACCTGTGGAACTCCTTGCCAGAGGATGTTGTGAAGGCCTAGACACTAACAGGGTTCAAAAAAGAACTAGATAAATTCATGGAGGATAGGTCCATCAATGGCTATTAGTCAGGATGGGCAGGAATGGTGTCCCTAGCCTCTGTTTGCCAGAAGCTGGGAATGAGTGATGGGGAGGATCACTCGATGATTCCTGTCTGTTCATTCCCTCTGGGGCACCTGGCACTGGCCACTATCAGAAGACAGGATACTGGGCTAGATGGACCTTTGGTATGACCCAGTCTGGCCGTTCTTATGTTCTTATATAGTACCACTCCTCTACTAGCCTGACTTACTGTGTCAGTCCTATATATTTTGTACTCTGGTATTACCATGTCCCATTGATTAGCCTCATTCCACCAAGTTTCTGTAATGCCTATTAAATCAATACCTTCATTTAATGCTGGGCACTCCAGTTCACCTATCTCAGTATTTAAACTTCTAGTATTTGTATATTATACCAGTTGTCCCCCATCTGTCATTTCTGCAGGCAGGGCCATAACTACTGACTTGATGGTATTTAATTTATTCACATAAAGGCTTTTGTATGGTCCCCACCACTATAGTATTTGAGCACTTTGCAAATGATAATGGATAATCCATGGATAATGGATAATCCTGTGAGGCTAGGCGGTACTATTATACCTCTGTTTTAATGGTGGGGAACAGAGGCACAGAGAAACTGAGTGACCCATCCAAGGTCATACAAGGAGTCTGTGGCAGAACCAAGAACAGAATTCTGATCTCGAGTCCCAGTCTAGTGCTTGTACCACAAACCATCATTCCTCCCAAAATATCCAGAGTGGCTTCAGTCACAGCTGCAGCACTTCTCTTTGTTGCCTGAAGAGGAGGCTGCAGTGCTAACAGGGTGAGGAATAACTGTTTTGAGAAGGGAGAAATTCATCCCAAAATCAGCAGGGTGTCTTGTCAAGTACATCAGGAAAAAGTAGCATTCATCCCCGAATGAAACGGTGTGTAAAAGCCCAGGCTCTCCTCCTTTGGGAGACAGACACACACACACACACAGGTCTTGGTCAGATTCAGTGGGATGAATGAGCCCTTGCTTACACCACAGACAAGACAAAGCTGCTGTATTTGGACTACAGGTATAAAAGTGGATCAAGATATATTATAACCAAATGCTCAAATACAAAATAAGGGATAACTGGCTTGGCCGTAGCACTGCTGAGAAGAATCTGGGAGTTGTGGGTCAGCAGTGTGATGCTATTGCAAAAAAAGCAAATGTAATTTAAGGTTGCATTAACAGAGGCATAGCATGCAAGTCACGGGAGGTGACAGCATAGCTCTATGCAGCGCTGGTTAGGCCTCAGCTGGAGAACTGTGTCTAATTTTGGTCACCAATGTATTGAAAGGATGTAGAGAAGCTGGAAAGGATCCAAAGAAGATCAAAGGTACAGAATGCAAGCCACCTGAGCAAAGTCTGAAGAAACACGTGAAAAGATAGGAGTTGCCTTACCAAGTGGGGGGTCAGTGCTAATGAGGCCAAGTCAATGAGGGTGGATGTGGCCTAATCCCAACAGCTGACAAGAAGGGGTGAATATCAGCAGAGGGAAAATTACTTTTTGTAGTGACCCAGCCCCTCCCAGTCTTTATTCAAGCCTAATTTGATGGTGTCCAGTTTGCAAATTAATTCCAGTTCTGCAGTTTCTCCTTGAAGTCTGTTTTTGAAGTTTTTTTTGTTGAAGAATGGCCACTTTTAAGTCTGTTATTGAGTGTCCAGGGAGACTGAAGTGCTCTTCTACTGGTTTTTGAATGTTACAATTAGCACTCACGCCCCACTTGGTAAGGCAACTCCCATCTTTTCATGTGTTGTATATTTATACCTGCCTACTGTATTTTCCACTCCATGCATCTGATGAAGTGGGTTTTAGCCCACAAAAGCTTATGCCTAAATAAATGTGTTAGTCGCTAAGGTGCCACAAGGACTCCTCGTTGTTTTTGCTGATACAGACTAACACAGCTACCTCTCTGAAACCTGAAGGAACACGGTATGTTTAGTTTGGAAAAGAGGATATTAACAGAGGACATTAGAGCAGTCTTCAGATAGTTGAAAGGCTGGCATAAAAAAGATGGAGAAAACTTGTTCTCTCTTGCCACAAGAGGCAATAGGTTCAAACCACAGCATAGCATATTTAGATTAAATCTCAGGGAAAAGTTTCTAACTAAGAACAGTAGGACAATGGAACAGACTGCCTAGAGAGGTTGTGGAAGCTCCTTCCCTGGAGTTTGCAAAGGGAGGCTGGATGGCCATCTGTCTTGGATGGTTTAGACACAACAAATCCTGCATCTTGGCAGGGGGTTAGGCTAGATGATCCTTGCAGTCCCTTCTAACCTTTTTGTGACACTATGCCCCATATTCTTCATAGAGATATAGTTATGATATGAATATAGCATAACTAAGATATGCTTTATGCAAGATGGGTCATGTAAGATATTTTTGGAAAGGTTATGATGTACTGACTATGATTATCCTATTTGTATGGATGTATCATTTCTGTATCTGAAGTTAGGAATATTGACTATGTAACAATTATAACTGTGTTTGCACCTGGGGAACGCCCAGCAGACAAAATGCAGTCAGTCTGCCTGGTTAGTCAATGGGCCATTAGGGAGAACAATAGGACTCTGAAGATGCTAATCTCCCACCTTCCTGAGAAGCTTCCTGGGATGCTGCTTTGAGGTTGCAACATCATGTGATCATGTCACCTGGTACTAGATTCCATCTTGGACTACTAGTATTTTTCCACAGAGGCGGGAAATCACACAGAGACAAAGGATTCCGGCCATATTTAAATCCTATTTAAGGCAGGGAAGTGAGGTAATCAGGGTCAGTTCTTCACTGAATCCCTGCCCAAGACGACTGCTGGAAACACCCAAGACTGATCTGGGGAAGGGAAGAATGGACCCAGGCTAGAAGGTGTCTGGCCCGTGAAAGGAATATCTGGAGTTCTAAGCTGCAAGCAAAAGAAGTTGTTCTTCAAGAATCTTTGCAACCTGCTTAAAACAACATTAGGGTGAGAAATTATGACTTGTAGCCAGTTTCTTTAGTGTATTAAGCTTAGTTGGTGTGTTTGCTTTATTTTCTCAAGTAATCTACTTTGATCTGCTTGCTATCCCTTATAATCACTTAAAATCTGTTCTTTGTAGTTAATAAACTTGTTTTTGTTTCCTATAAACCAGTTTGCGCAATTCATAACTGGAGGGCAAAAAGCTGTGCACATCTTCCTCCACATTGAGGGAGGGGGTGATTTTCATGAGCTTACGCTGGTACAGATTTTGGGTTTACACTCCTGGAGCGGGTGTGCACTTGAGTGCTGGGCAATCCCTGAACTGAATTTTCCCACACAGAGCTGATCTGAGCTTCTGTGTTCTTTAACAGCTGGGTGTTGCCTTACCTGTGTGTGTGCTAGAGGAGGCTTGAGGGCCTGGCACAGCAAGATAGAGTGAGCGAGCCCAGGCTGGAGGAACGGGAGGGCTCAGTGGATCCCCAGTACATCAGGTGGCACGCCGGGGGAGAGGGAGCAACCTGTCACACCTATGAGTCTATAATTGTTACAATAACCTATTATCAATTTAAAAGAGAGCTTTTCCCCTGTAATGGGGAATTTTATATACCCGTACTGCAGCCTTGGAAAGGGTTTTACTATCTGTGCATCTACAAACAAACAAGGGATTTCTTTGTAAAAAACCCAGTTCATATTTAAGTTCTGGGATCTAGAGTCATTGGTCCCTAGAAATTTTCATCAGAATTAAACCAGAGATATATTGCACAGTGTTGACAGCTTAACTGACAATTCAATGACAGCAAATAAACAATCACAACAGCAGCAGTCAGTACATAGAGGCTGGTACCTTGTCAGATCCTGGGACCACTTCAAAGATACTGAGCTGGTTCCTTGTCTCCCTCATATAGCGTTCTTTTTCAGGACACATGTCTGGGCACGTTCCAACAAATGTTTTAGCTTTGCCTAGATCGGTCCTTTTCACTCGAGCTAAAAAAGTGTTAAACAAAAACAACGGTTAAGTGTCCTGCTCCTTCGTTTCCAGCTGATGTACATCACCCAGATATAATCAAATCAGATTACAGCCCTAGGTATGCCATGTTTCAGCGGGAACCCAAACATCCACTCTTTATTATTTACTATTATTTACTAGAGTGCTGACAGTACACTGTACTGAACAAATGTAGAGGGTAACATGGTCACTGTCTTAAAGATCATTCAGGCACTAACAGTGGGTGACCTGACAGTGGATTCCTCTTCTTCAGTGACTTTGCATCTATCACTCTGTCTAGCCCAGTGGTGGGCAACCTACAGCCCAACAGGGTAATCTGATTGCGGGCCGCGAGACATTTTGCTGACGTTGACCATTTGCAGGCACGGCCCCCTGCAGCCACTGGGAGGGCCAGACTGGGACACGTGGGGGAAAAAGGGGTAGGGGTACTCTGGACCAGTAGTTCTCAACCTTTCCATACTACTGTACTCATTTCAGGAGTCTGATTTGTCTTGCATACCGCAAGTTACACATCACTTAAAAACTGCCTGCTTACAAAAATCAGACATAAGTGTCACAGCACACTATTACTGAAAAAGTAATTACTTTCTCATTTTTACCATGTAATTATAAAATAAATCGATTGGAATTCAAATACTGTACTTGTATTGCAGTGCAAAGTATACAGAGAAGTAAAACCAAGTCATTGGATGATATTTTAGTTTGTCCTGACTTTGCTAGTGCTTTTTACATAGCCTGCTGTAAAACCAGACAAATATCTAGATGAGTTGAAGTATGCCCTGAAAGACCTCTGCGTACCCGCAGGGGTACACATATCCTTGATTGAGACCCACTGCTCTAGACAAAATCCAAGGGCAGATGGATGTTTTTGATACGATGAGCTGAGTAATAGGTCATATTCAAATAATCGTTAGGCTGCAGAGCTGACACAACAGAGAGACAAATGGCAGTTCACATGACTCTTAAGACTAAATTATGCATCTTCCCCCATGCAAAGCCAGGTTATAGAAAGGATGAGGGAAAAGGCATCTACATGGATAAGAAATTGGTGACTAGTCACTCTGCCTCAGGGAAGCCTGTAATTTAGGGCCAAGCATGTAGTACTTGATCCATTGTCCTGCTCCCCATTCCTGTAATCTTGCTATGCCGACGTACCCCTTCTCCTTGCAGAGTCCACTTGAACAACATACGCTTTCACTCAGCAGTTTTACTGCATTTAAACGCTTCAGCAACACAGACGTTTTTCGCTGTCTGCACTCCGTGCTGTAACAATCCACTTTCAAAAGGATATCTTCGTCACTAAAAACATGCAGGTTGTTTTTTCTTTAAATGTGCAGGTCTTTCAGAAACTAATGGCGCCACCAGAAAGATGCTGGTATGCATAGCACCATGAAGCAGCTCAATCCATATCAGGTAAACATTCCATGGCTCCAAATTAATTTTAGAGTCATGCCACTATAAACCCATGTGCTGACTATTTATTGCTTACCAATGTAAGATTTCCAGATCAAACAAACACAAAAACGAGTGTCTATTTGCTAAGACTTTTGCTCCAACAACATTACACAAGTACAGTAGTAAAACAAGTTTAATATGAAACTACTAACATGGCATCTAGGGAATCCCCTGATCCCTTCTCACATATAAAAGACAGGCTTTTAAGAATGGACTCTCTTACAATTTCTGATCTGTGTAATACGTATCTTTACTCCTTCAATGCACTTTAGCCTTGTAGCTGCACTCAAAAGTTAGCTCCCATACAATTCCGTGTTTTGAGAAATGTTTAAAATATCCTAAACTAATGCCTCTTTTATACAGTACATGCCAATAAAGTATGCATAAACATTCTTTTGATAGGGATACTATCTGATACTTACTCGTCACAACAGATATTCATGTGCAATAAAGAAACATGGAATGTTGTAAGGACTATGAGAAACAAGTCTACCTAAACAGAGCAGTCCCTCTGACAGGAGGAGAAAACCATGCTATTTTATAGGCTGTTCTATGCAGATTCTTACAGCACAACCATCCACCATGGTAACTGAGAATCCAGAGTCTAACCTCTTTGGTTTCATACGCAGACATTATACTCATTTACCTGACTCGAGAGTCCCTTTCCAGCAGAAAAAAAGATTTTAAATAACGTAAGCAGATTTCATAATACTTCATTGCCTAGTTTCTCTCCCTAGTAAATGATAGAGAGATTGTGTTGATCTCATCAGACAAGCCTAATAAGGATCTAGCTAATACAAATGTCCTAATGGTAAAAACTCTACAAAATTATAAAATAACATTCTTACGTCTCAGAAGCAATTTGTCATTTTTATCATAAACCAGTTTTATTAAATACAACAAAATAAATGAAAAATAAAGGTAAAAGTTTACCCTCTTGGGATCTGAGCTCAGGTATTTTATTGTCATTTGAGTAGTTGAGCTGCCCCCCCTGAGAATGCAGCTTTATAGATGTTGAACTTCTAGATTTGTAGTGTCCAAGTTTAAAATAAGACTCTCAAGAGTGACAAGTAGGATACGAGATTTGCTAGGGCAGATCAAACCATTGGTCCTTCAGGTCCTACCTCTAGTAGTGGCCAATGTTGGATGCCACAGAAAAAGGCCATATTTTGACAGAGAAAGAATTCCTTCCTAGTTCCTACAACAATCAGCATTACATTTGATTAGCCTCATCTACACATGCACAATTACCAATGTTACCTTGACGCATGATTTTATCCCTTTGGTCCAGAAGGCGATATTTGTCTTCAGAGGTCTCAGCCACTGAGCCTGTCAGGTTACTGACAGAGGATGCTGACACTGCCAAACTCTCAGAGTTCTGCCCTTCAGTCCCAGAATCAAATGGGTCTGCCTCAAACTGCAGCGACTTTGTAAGAGCAGATTTCTTAGCTGGAGAACTAGAAATAAACAACAGATTTGATCAGTGATACTCTACTGGACACTGTGAAAATAAGAGGGACTGCAAGCCAAAGAGAATATACATTTGCCTGGATTTCTACTCTTAACATACATCTCACATTATTGTCTAACACCATTCTGGAAATGTGATGCTGTCAGCAATGTTATACTTCTGTACATTACAGTTATGACGGTCAGTGCAGTCTTGAGCATTTAGACAACTCATTTACATAAACATGTAATTAATTTAAGTGGAAGTTATGTATCTAAATCCCCTAGACAGATCTGAAAAAAATCTCAAATGTGGACAGCCATGGGACATACTGCGTGCAGCAGTTCGAGATCAGCACACAGTATGGTAGTCTGTACCTGTTCCTGACTGCGACAAACTTTTTCGTATAATACTAAAGAACTAGAGTGTTTGGCTAGTCAAATCGCTTGACAGACTATTCAGTCTTGAATAGATGGTATCTTACATGTTGGAATGCTACCCAGAAACACAACAGGTTGTTCCATTAGGACGATATTCCATACCGACACAAGTATATCCAGAGACTATGAAAGGCCCAATCCCGCAGGCATTTTATAACAGCTGATTATCCAACAATTGATTTTTATAACAAATTAGCAAAAAGAAAAGGAGTACTTGTGGCACCTTAGAGACTAACCAATTTATTTGAGCATAAGCTTTTTTCAGCTACAGCTCACTTCATCGGATGCATACTGTGGAAAGTGTAGAAGATTTCCACACTTTCCACAGTATGCATCCGATGAAGTGAGCTGTAGCTGACGTCAGCTTATGCTCAAATAAATTGGTTAGTCTCTAAGGTGCCACAAGTACTCCTTTTCTTTTTGCGAATACAGACTAACACGGCTGTTACTCTGAAACATAACAAATTAGGACAGCATTTACAACTGAGATTTATTTGCATGGTGAGCTTCAAGTTTTAAAATGCAGCTGAGCAAAATGAGCTGCCATAATAATTTAATGTACAACATTTTATTTTTCTCACGCCACAAAACAAAAGTGGCTGAAGGGATTTTGCTCAAATAGCTAAACAAAATTCACCTTTGGGAAGAGAACAAGCTTGGAAAACTTCAGCAAGCTAAGAACATCTGAAAACACAAGTTATAATGGTTTGAAATCTTAACTATAGTGGTTGTTATCTAAGCCTATTACAATGAAAAGAACAGAAGAGCAGTTGCTTTATGGTCTTGTAGCCAAAACAGTGTGAGGCCCCATTGGGAAAAAACGCCACGGATATATAACTTAACAGGCAAATTAAGAATAAATAAGGCATCTTAAGATCCAAATCATGCATGAAATCAGAAGCATTACTGCACATATAGGAAAAAATTATCTGTTCAACATATGCCTCAACCTTCGAATTTTAACAAGACCAAGAGGCTCCTAAGAACACTCACATTCCAACTGGAACGAACAACAGAGAAGGTAAACAATAAATATACAATACAATTAAAGGAACTTCTCAGAAACTGCAAACAAAACTGCCATGACTAAACGGGAACTTTGTTTTTTTTTTCTTGTTTACTCAATACAAAATGATTGTGGTTACTAGACATACATTCTGATAGGAAATCCCTGTCATGGAAAAAGTCTCTATCAGCCAGACTGCTAGAGAAATGAACATACCTTTTACTAGACAGGTTGCTACTGGTGGAGGGTCTTATTAAAGATTTGCGAAGAGGGGAATGCTGATAGTTTTGCTCTTCTTTGCTTTGTCTCCCTTCATCTTCATCTGCCTTCTTCTCCTTAGATGAAAATTCTCCCTTACCAAGACCTGAATAATATACCAAGTGAGGTCAGATACTTGCCAAATCATGCAACCGACATTTTTAAATTTACTTCTTGAAAAAATGTGTTCTAATTTGTTTTAATTGTATTTCCTTACGGTTTTAGAAGTCACAGTCATGTGAATTTAAACAGCATTTGCAAGCTATTTTGCATTAGAGGATGTGTCATGCACCAATTCAATTCCACAGTATAGGACTATGAAACGTAATGGTTCTGTTGCAGACTGACAGAATGAGACACTACAATCCATACAGTTATGTAGTTCAATATGAACCGACAAAAGGTTTATTGAGCAATAACTGCAGTTGTTTGGCAGATTGTCAGCAAATGTAAAGCCTGATTATCTGAACTTTGGATTTCCCAGTTTTGGATGTCTCCCAAATCAAAAATTTGTACAGATATGAATTTTATCAGAAATTGTGATTTATCCAAGTGTTCTGAATGTCTCCCAAGACATTTGGATAATCATTGTACAGACTCATTCTCGGATGCACGTGTCCTCAGAACTTAAATCTGAACTCTGTGGAGAGCTGGGGCCATGTGCATGCCTTTGGCAGCCACAGCACATATCTGGTATGCTGGCTAGGTTGTTCTGCTAAAATGATCAAAAGTGAAATAATTTAAGATGAAGCCATTTTCACAATCAGGCTCCAAAGTTAATGTCATAATGAGATGAGCATGGGCAAGTAAGCACTCTCAGAGCTTCAGGAGGACAACACTGCAGCAGTTTGCATTCGTTTTTTGTGGGGAAGTTTAGGGCTGTGGAATTATGAGGCAATACTTTTGGTACTGGTGTTTGTCCCAGCATTTCTCAAAGGCGGCCACCAGGGGCTTTTCTAGCAGCCACAGCCTCCTGGGCCGTGGTTTGGGAGAGCAGGGGGCAAAGTAGCAGCCCAGGGGCCACTAGCAGTGGTTGGGCCCGCCTCCCTCTGGAGGAGCAGGCAGTTAGTGAGTTAGTGACTTCCTGGGAGTGGTAGGGTTGGGCTTCAGCCCTGGGGTGGTGGGTGGCAGGCTCCAACCACGGGGCTTCAGGCTCTGTCCCCAGGCCCTGTCCCAGGTGTGTGGCTTTGGGCTCCGTTCCCTGGCTGTGTGGTGGCAGGCTCTATCCCCGAGCTTCCCCCGCCCCCATCACCTCTGGCTCCCACTGCCTCCCCCAGTGCCACATCGCCTGCTGCCTCTGTACCCACCTCCCCTCCAGGGCTTAATTTGTCCCTGGAGGTGAGTAAGTCTGCTGGGAAAAGTGATATTAACAAACATACAAATATCACTTTTCACAGCAGACTTACTTATAGCTAGCAAGTCTCAAAAAAAACAACCAACAACCCAAAAAAGCAAAAGAAACAACAAGAAAAAAGACAAGACTGTTCAAAGCACCTTATTTGTGTTTCTATTCTGTTTTGGTCTAGTAAAGAAGAGACAACTATACATTATTTGTATTATTGAGTCTTCAAAAAACAAATAAACAAACCCTACATATATAAATTATAATGATTTGGACATGTATATTTATTTGTTTTTCCTAAAGTATTTTAGGAAAAATTGTCAGAGCGGCCACCAGCAAGAATTGGTGGCCACACTCTGAGACCACCAAAAAATTTGTTGTGAGAATCCCTGTGCAGAGTACCATGTAGTGATACTTCGATCCTAGGAGTATGTTTACGATAAGGTTAACTAGAGTGTTTCGTTCCAAAGAAAAGTTAACATGGGACGTATACTTCCAAGCTGGACCACCATCTGCGGGAGCTGTTCATAACGACTCATGTCTGACAGACCCATACAAATTATTACATTTAAACACTTATTTTAACACAATACACTAAAAGGGAAAAACATAACTAAGTGGCCAAAACATGAGGAAAAGAGGAACAGGAAAGAAACTGAAGACA
This sequence comes from Chelonia mydas, assembly GCF_015237465.2. NCBI lineage: Eukaryota > Metazoa > Chordata > Testudines > Cheloniidae > Chelonia > Chelonia mydas. The sequence goes on along the minus strand of NC_051251.2, from coordinate 77,180,110 downwards.
TCAGCACCATGTAACCTTACATCAAACATTAAATTCAGCAAGGGAGAGTATATCTGCCCCAGAAGTCAGCTTTCCAGATGGTTCCTAGTTTGCAAGAATACTAGAAGGAGAAAACACCATCTCTTTTATTATGCAAATAGTTCTCACATTAAAATTTTACCCAACAATCTAAAAAGTTTATTTGGCAGCATGAGGGTCTTGCTACTCATAAAATCACAATGTTAGGAACGTTCACAACAGCTAGTGCCTAATCGGCTGGTTATCCATGGGTGCTTTATAAAGGCATTATAGCTTTTAAGTAGGACAGTTAAATTCAAGACCTACATTTAATCCTTAAGGCCAAAAAACAAAAAGTGAAGTAGGAGAACAGCAGATTAGATATATAACAGGTAAGGCTATGTCATGGGTATTTTTAGTAAAAGTCATGGACAGGTCATGGGCAGTAAACAAAAATTCACGGCCCTGGGGCACTGCGGGTGCTTGGGAGGAGGCGCAGGTACTGCTGTGGGTGCTGGGGCGGAGGGGTTGGCAGGGCTGGGGCAGGTTCCCCTCCCTCAGCTCCTGGGAAGCAGAGACCTTCAGCTCCTAACTTCAGGGCTGCCTCCACTGCATCCCAAACCCCGGTTCTGCAGCTCCCATTGGCTGGGAACTGCAGCCAATGGGAGCTGTGGGGGACGGTGCTTGCGGACAGAGGCAGCACATGTAGCTAAGAGCTGATGGAGGGGAGTTCCTGTTGCCCTTCCAGAGAGACCCCCCCCAGGTAAGCACCCCAATGCCCAGCCCTGAGTCCCCCCACACCCAAATTCCTGCTGCTGCATGGCAGGGGGCCTGAGACTGCCCCAGCAACAACTGGTGCGAATGGCCCACGGGCTGCCCGAGCTGCTCAGGTGGCTCCCGGGCCAGCTGCATGGGCCGCTGCAGAAGTCACGGAGGTCATGGAAAGTCACAGAATCCATGACTTCCATGACCTTCGTGACAAACACGGAGTCTTAATAATAGGTCGTTGGAAGAAAACCACTCTCACTTAATCCACATCGTCTTATGAACAATATTAGACTTTAAAAAGCTGAGGGTTAGCAGACACCACCAAGAATTGCTTTATTTTTGAATTTTTACTCCAAGTACATTCGTCTTATTTTCTTACAGACTGTAAAAATCAGATACTGTACATAAGCACAGCCTTTGCATTTGGTGCCCATCACAAAGGGAGAAACCACCACAGAAACAGTGTTTTACTTCTGGAGCCAAATTCCAACCTGGTGCAAACAGGTGCCACTCCACTGAAATCAACTGATTGTCACCCTCTTATATCATGCCTAGAAGAAATACAGACAATAAAAGCTTACTTGTTTTCTTCTTATGCCAAAATGTTACTATGTCTTTATGTAACCCTTTTGCCTTCTTCCTTGCCTGAGCAGCAGCAGCCTGAAAAACAGCATGCAATACCAGAGACAATTAGCATCGGAACAAGATGTAAAGAAGTCTATACAGTATGTACAAAGATATGTTTGTTCCATTGGGAGTTCAGAGATCTCCCTAGATGTCACTAAAAGCCCAAATGCCGTATGTGGCAAGGAGACTGCCCCAGCAGAAGATTGCCTTGTGTGGAGGTCACATAAAGCTGAATTCTATGGTACCCTAATAAGTACTGTATCAGGCTGATAGCTCAAGAGTGAAGACCTCTTTTTAACTACAGAACAGGTACAGCATCTGTTAGCAACATAGGCTTCCCCATGCTGTTCCATCAATATACCCCAATCCTGATCTGATGGGATCACCTTTAGTGGTTAGAATATAGTCTGGTCTCCAGATGTTGATTGGTTAGAGCAGAAATCCATTAACTCCACCACAGTGAATGGCTGTACACATCCCAAACAAACATTTAGATACTACAAATCTATTTTTAAATTTACATTAAATACTCACATGATCATAAAAGTGAATAATAGCCAGCTTTTTGCTGCGCCTGGTAAAGATGCGCCGGACTTTCATCCGTCCAAAATGCTTCTCGAGCACATTCGTGTCATTAAGGTAGTCAGGGATATTTTTGCACTGGATTGCTGTGAGTTCACTTGGCGACAAGCCACCAAGACTGTCCACACTCTCGCTGCTTCGATTTCGACGTGAAGGGGTCACAATAGCAGAATCTGAGAGAAAGTGTTGAAAGAGTCCCGAAATCAGGCTCTAGAACTGCCTGTGGTTTCTTATTTTGGATCTCAAGAACTTAGATGTTAAATCAGAAGTTTGCATTAAGCAGGGGGTACATATTTTTATTAGTAGATTAGTTAATGAAAACACTACAATAATTCAGTGTTAAGGTTGAAATTTTGAATTAGCAAAGCAAGGAAATTCAAAGTTCTCTTTAACGAACCCCTGTATTGAAGAGTCCTTCATTACAACTGGCAAAGTGTGCAATTATGTATTTTAAGAATATTGTTCAGCTTTGTGGAGGCATGAAAATGGACTATGCAATACACAATCACATATAGTTGGTTATGAAGTGAGAGTAAATAAATTAAGATGTAAACAGTTAGGTTCTCTTGTGCATATGTAAAGTCACAAAACTAACAAAATGAAATGTATATTTCATAAAATAGCTACAAGGGATAACTCAATGGTTTGAGCATTGGCCTGCTAAACTCAGGGTTGTGAGTTCAATCCTTGAGGGGGCCATTTAGGGATCTGGGGCAAAAATTGGGGGGATTGGTCCTGCTTTGAGCAGGGGGTTGGACTAGATGACCTCCTGAGGTCCCTCCCAACCCTGATATTCTATGATTCTATGAACATTAAGATGGCAGAGTAAAGCACTCAAAATTCAGGAAATGCTAGGCAGCCTTAAATCCCACTGTGAGTATACATTATGATGTAGTCCTCTTTACAAAAAGGCACACTACTGAAGAAGGCAGTGGAGGAGAAGAAAGCGGGGAAGGGAAGAAGAGAGACAGAATAAGGAAAGAGATGGGGAGGTTTGCAAAGGAGGAAATCAAGACTTCTCTGAATTTCCAGGGAAGCTTTGGGGTGTCAGGATGGGAGGGGATGGAAAGGCTTCACAGAATTACTGTATAAATATTTAGAAAGTGCCCATTATCACATTATCAGGTGCCAGTGCAAAGGTTAAGATAGGGGTTCTCAACCAGGGGTCTAGGGCCCCCTGCGGGGCTGCAAGCAGGTTTCAGGGGGTCCACCAAGAAGGGCTGGCATTAGACTTGCTCGGACCCAGGGCAGAAAGCTGAAGCCCTGCCACATGGGACCGCAGCCTGGAGCCCCCTAGCCCCGGCACCCAGGCATGAAGCCGAAGCCTGAGCAATTTAGCTTTGCGGTGCCCCCTGTGGCGTGGGGCCCTGGGCAATTGCCCGGCTTGCTCCCCCCTAACGCCGGCCCTGGCTGTTATATGCAGAAAACCGGTTGCTGTGGCACAGCTGGGCCGTGGAGTTATTAACAGCATGTTGCGGGGGCCTCAGAAATTGAAGGTTGAGAACCTCTGGGTTAAGTAGTATGTATTGATGAACTTGCAAGAGTTCAGTTTTCTTTCTCCTGAAACCCCAGAATGAGGGAACAGCATGTACAGAACCATGATGAGAGGGGTGGAAGGTAAAGGAATAAGGTAATTAGGGAATGGAAAAGGGAGGAGGGAAGAAAGCAAAAGAGAGATACCAAACAAAAAGAGAAAACTGGATGGAAGAACCTTATGAATTTGACGTGGAGTGGGAACACGAGGGAGAAGAAGAAGGTGAGAAAAAAGTACACAAAGGAGAATAGGAGACAAGAGCGAGAAATACAAGAAGGAACTCTGAAAAACAATCAACCCTGCAAAACAAAAATCAAACACCAAGTACATTATACAGAAATTTCTGCCTAAAGAGCAGCACAACTATGCATCAGCTGAAATAAACTAAGCATAGCAAAACATATGCCTGGACTGGCTTAAATTCAATAGCAACCACAAAAGGAGTTGAGAGAAGAGATGTGTGTCCTAGACACTTCTTAATGCCATTTTCTAAACTGTAGCTCATGTTTTCTTTACTGACCCACAACCTCTACTAAATGTCAGTCAATTTCGACCCCTGAGAAGAGTAATTAACTTAATTAAGTAATGCCACAGAGGTGAGCCTCCACTACACTGATATTTGACTAACCAAAGGAAGAAGTATCTGTCTTCACAGTGACCACCCCAGATAATTTAGAAGCAACACTGACGTATTTGAAAGCATGCGCTGTTCAGTCCACCTTAATCACAACAGCAACAATCACAGTTGGGAGCAACAATTGCAAAGGGCACCTCCAGGGTAGGATGTAAAATGAAATCATTAAGTCTCCAAAAAGGAAAACGAGGAATCCCTTGGAAAAGCAAAACTTTAAAGAGAGCAAGCCATCCTGTTAACTTCCACTGCCAGTAGCATTCATTTCCACTCCCTGATTTATTGAATAATGCTGATTCCTAACCCTTACCTTCTTTAGTTTTCTCTTCAGTTTTCTCTTTAGCATCTCCCTCTTTTAATGGTGCTGAGAGCCGTGGTGAGGCAAACACAGACTGGCTTGCTCCCAACATCTGTTCATTTTCTCCAGATTCTCCAGATACTCTTTCCTTTTTTGACTCTTTTTTAACACGTCCACTATCTTTATTGCTTTTTAGCATATCCTGCAATGTTCGGCTAAACAAGCCAGCTGCTCCACGTGGCCGGTTTAACCGAACAGGCCGCTTATCTGGAGGATAACCACTCCTAGATACAATCTCTGACTCCTCTGCACCATCATAATCCCGCCCTCTTGGGGAACGATCTCGTTCTTCTTTTCTTTTCATTCCTTTTACAAGGCTGGCAAGTGGCTCACTCTGAGCTTCATCATGTTCTGATTTAGTTGCTATACTGACTTGGAAGTTTCCTCCTAAATCCAAGGACCCAGATGAGCTAGAAAAAGTAGTGAAACTGCTGCTAGGGCTTCCAAAGAGCGGCTTTGTTCCTTTTTTGTCATCCTCTACTGTTTTGCTTGGTACAGAAGAGGCAAAGGAAGGTGGCAAATTACTGCTGCTAGCTGGTTTTGAAAAGCTGAAGTTTGTACTGGTACTAGAGCTACTGGTCTCTTGAGAAAGGCCAAAAGGGGCCAGTAATCCAGGCCCACTACTAACTGGATGAGAAAATGCGAAAGATGTTGGGATGATCTGGCTTTGTGTTTTCTCTGGCTCCGAACCAGCACCAAAGATTGGTTTAAATATTGCATTTTCTGGTGTTTTAAAGCTGAATTCTGATCCCACAAAGCCACTGCTTGAAACTTCTCCAGATATAACTCCAAAGTTAGAAGCATTCTGAAAAGTTCCAAGGTTAGTAGGTGGCTTAAAACTGAATCCTTGGTTTCCAACAACAGAGGAGCTAGTTGGTGCAGAAGACGCCACAAAAGGGGTAGGTTGTCCAAGACCATAAGACTGTGTAAACCCAGAGGGCGGCCCAAATACCAAGGTTTGCCCTGAAGCTGGATGGCTTAATCCCGAAGGCTGAGTAAAGCTGGATGGCTGGGCAAACCCCAGGTTCTGTCCAGATCCTCCACTGCTCTGTCCAAACATAGAGGGCTGACCAAATCGAAATGGTGTTTGAGCCTGAAACATTCCTACAGAACTATTAGAAGGTGCTTGGAAAACAGCAGGCTGTTGTCCACGAAAAGGACTGTTAGGGTTCATCTTCAAAAGTAGGAGTTAGTGCGTATCTGCCAAAGAGAGTTCACGCCTCGAACATCTGTTAACTTTCAGTTTCCAGTCAGTCATTCTAGTAATCTGAAAAACAAATGTACATTACATTTTCTAATTGGTTTCCATTTATAATAGGGAAGTTCAGCCAAGAAAATTATTAATTGCTTTATCCTATATCTTTGCAACATCCTATTAACTTTTTACTATATGTTTTAAAAAATAATTTATTCTTAAATCTTGTTTTCTCTCTTCTGTGGTTTCTAATCCGTGAAACAACAGCTGTTGGGTTTATGGTGGCCTGTGCTATACAGGTCAGAGTGGATGATCTGGTGCTCCCTTCTGGCCTTAAATACTATTACTCTCTAACTTTTTCTCTCATCCTATGATTAGTCAGTTTTCTTAATAGTCTTGTGAGGGACTATTTGAAAGTCCTAATCTACCAGTTCTTCTTTATCCATTATTTTGCTGATAACCTCAAACAATTTGAATATATTGGAGAGAGAGAGAACTTCCCTTTACAGAAGGCATACCATTTCATCTCTATTGTATCATATTCATGGGTGTGTTAAAATTGTCTGTGATTGCTTTTCAATCATTTAACCTGGCATCATAGTAAGGTTCACTAGGATTGCTTCTATTGCTTTTTTCAAATATAGGTATTACTCTCCAGTCCTGTGACACAGTAGCGGAACGTGATAATAGATTGCATAGCTTTGTTAGCAACTCAGTCACTTCATTCTTAACTTCCTTCAGAACTCATGGATGTACCATCCAGTCCTGATGACTTGATGCTATTTAATCAGTTTGTTTCAGCACCTCTTCTTTTGACAACTCAGTCTCTGACAAGGCTTCATTCTTTATTACCTGAAGAGAGTAGGTCAGGATAGATATGTCCCTAACATTCTTTGTGGTGAAGACTGAAATTATTTAGCTTCTCTGCAATGTCGTTTTCATCTTTAATTGTTCCCTTTATTCTCTGGTAGTCTAGTTGCACCACCGATTTCTTCACAGGATTCCTATTTCTGATATACCCAAACAATTCTGTTTATTTTGCTCGTTTTCCAATTACTTTTCTAAATACCTCAGCCTTCTTAAACCATAAGGTGGAATTTATCTACTATACACGTGACCATTATGGTATAATTAAGGCCCTGATCCTGCACTTACATCCTTGCAGGCCCTTTTACCCATGAGGACGTTCTGAGTGGGCAGATCCATACACATCCAGACGCATGATCGGGCCTTAATTTGTTATCATCAGTGCTGACTCAAAGGATTTTTTGTTTTCACTTTGGGCTGTAAAAGCTTTGTGACTATCTGCCTTAAAAATATATATAGTATACAGTGTTATCTTTAGGTGCTACCCCTTCCCTGAAAATCTTACACTTAATTTTATTGCACTTACTGATACTGAATAGATTAACTACTTTTTGAACCATTTCCTTTGCACTACTTTTAAGCGACTGCTGCACAAGAAAAAGGAAGGAAGTCCGAGCAAAACGCTATTTCCCAGAATAATATACCGTAGCTACTCCCTCCAAGGAGCAACCAGGCTACAGCTGGGCCAGAACTAATACCCTAGCTCTGAAACTCATCTTTCCGTAAGGGACAGAGCCAGACCTAGTAGTGTGGACACACCTGAATTTGGGGGCTTAAAATCATTTCCCATAAGTTCCTGGCACCCAGATTGAACCTACTACAGAAGCCATAAATTCAAACTGCAAAGCTGCATCTGTAGTCCTCTGCCCACGCAGCCTAAGCTGCACTTTCATTTCAGCGCTGCCCCCTGCTCCCCAGCTCAATGGGAACTGCCTGTTCAGAGACAGCAGGTGTAAAGAGAACAAAGAATAGCAATAATTCACATGTAGCCAAACGAGAGGCTCCAGACCCAGACTGGGGCAGAGGCAACTCAGGGCAGGGGAATGGGGACTGCGCTTGGACACGGAGGAAAGGAGTCTGGGGGGCAGGGGTGGGGGGCAGGGGCAGTGCCCAGGGACAGGGCCTGGGCAGGGGAATGGGGGCCGGGGTTGGTGGGCAGGGGCCACGGGAATAGGGTTTGGGGGGTCGGTGCCCGGGCAAGGGAATGGAGAGGGGGCTGTGCCTGCAGACAGGGAAATGGGGGCAGCGGGCAGGAGCCAGGGAATGAGGGCGGGGGAGGGGTGATGCCCATAGACAAGGGCTGTGGGCAGGTGGGTCAGTGCCCAGGCAGGTGGCATTGGAAGGGGGGCCGCGGCGGCGCCCACAGGCCGGGGGGCCGGGCGGCGCCCCCAGGCCGGGGGGCCGGGCAATGGGGGGGCCGGGCGGCGTCCCCAGGCCGGGGGGCCGGGCAATGGGGGGGCCGGGCGGCGCCCCCAGGCCGGGGGGGCCGGGCAATGGGGGGGCCGGGCGGCGCCCCCAGGCCGGGGGGCCGGGCAATGGGGGGGCCGGGCGGCGCCCCCAGGCCGGGGGATAAGGAACAGAGACTGGAGGCCGGTGCCCAGAGGCGGGGGGCAGAGGAATGGGGGGCAGGGGGTGGTGCCCCCGGCTAGGGGCCGGGGATGGGGGCCGGTGCCCAGAGGCGGGGGGCCGGGGAACGGGGGTCGGGTCGGGTCGGGTGCTGAGGGGGTCGCCGGGGCGCTCCCCCCCGCCCCCATCTCACCAGACCGGGTCACCAGCAGAGCCGCCGCCGCCATCGCCGTGCCGGGGGGGAAACCGAACGTCTCCTCCGCGCGTGCGCACCAGCCGGGCGGGGCGGGGACTCGCCGGTTTCCGGTCCGTGCCGCTCGGTTCCGTCCCGGCACCGTCCGCCGGAGGCGCCGCCCGGCCCGGCCCGGTGAGCGCGAGCTGCGGCGGGGGCTTTGGCGCCTCTTTTCTCGGCCCGGGGCTGCGCCGTGCACGGAGCGAGCGGCCCCCGGCGTGCGGCAAAGGGGCGGCGTTCCGGGGGCGCCGGCAGCCCTGGGCGGGCGTCTGCTCCCCCCCCGGGGCCCCCCCGCCAAGCCCCCCCCACAGCTCGCGGAACGTCCCAGAGCGCGGGGCGGCCCCGCCTCGCTCCCCGCTCCCGCCAGGGGCTCCGGCCCCCGCCTCAGCCTCTCCGGCCCCGCTGAGCCCCCGGGGGGTCTGCCGCCAGAGGTGAACGCTGCCCCCCCGGCCAGCGCCCCCCCCCGGCCAGCGCCCCCCCAACACCCCCCTGGACAGCGCCCCCCCAACACCCCCCTGGACAGCCCCCCCCCCGGCCAGCGCCCCCCCCGGCCAGCGCCCCCCCGACACCCCCCTGGACAGCGCCCCCCCCGGACAGCGCCCCCCAACACCCCCCTGGACAGCGCCCCCCCCCGGACAGCGCCCCCCACACAGACCCCCTCTAGACAGTGCACCCCCCCAGCCAGCGCGCCAGGCACAGCGCCCCACGGGAGGCCTCGCCCTGTCCCGCGGACCTGCGGGTGCGAGCCGTGTAACCCTGCACAGGTTACGCAGGTCCCGCCGGGCCTGCAGGGCCCACCGCCAAGGTGCGAGGCTTGTTTCAGCCTCCAGGCACATGCGCCAGCCTGTTTGCTGAGATTGCCAGCCTGCGGTCGACCGCTGCCTGCTAGCTTTAACTGATCTAATGCAGGTGATGGAGCAGACCCGGGCTGGTTACCGATAGGACTGATTTGTTCTAGATTTGAAATGGTAAGGGGATTAGATGGTTCAGAGGATTGGCAATAGGCTATACAGGCTGTTTTTTTGGTCTAAATCAAAGCAGCTGGCTTCTAAAATTATCTGTTTTACCCTCCACCATATCTTTGTCTACACTTTCCCAGATTCGAAAGCAACAATAGTGTCTCATAGCTGCTACTCGATTATTAGTTTCTACCACTGCCTAATATTAATTTTTTAAAATTAATTTGCAGGGTCCCCTTGAATAGTTTCTAATGAGATGAGTTTAGTCATTCGAAATCTGCAGAAAGTCATCCCCTTCAGGCGAATCCCACTTCGCAGAAGAATAGAAATCCTTCAGAAGATTTTGCACGTGCAGCAGTTCGACCTGGGCATTATCTGCGTTAGTAACAGAAACATTCAACTTCTCAATAGCACCTACAGGCAACAAAATGTCCCCACCGATGTGCTTTCCTTCCCTTTTCATGAGGTAAAATTGTTTTTTTGTTTTTTTTTCCTTTCTTCTGCTTTCCTCAGCTACTTTCTTGGTCTGCCAGACACAACTGACTTCTTTGCAAGCCATTAGAGAAAACACCATAACCCTTATTAAATAAATCCTAAAGTAATTTGATATCCTATTTCATTGCAGTGGCTCTCTGTGATGATACACTAGGACCTAGTGGTGCTTCAGGGGATCCTAGACATTTTGTGGAACTTGATGGTGATTTGGGACCTGTTTCAGGGCTCTCAGAGGGTATTGTCTTTGAGAACATCTTCAGCAATCCTCATTAGCTGTTTTATATGTTCTTCCTTGCATGGCACCATAAATGCATGAAAACAGAGCCATGAGTAAAGTCGTACATACGTTTAGGGCCTGTTCCCCAGCATTTCAGGAATTCTACTTCCACAAGGCAGCTGGCAGCAGTTAACGTGTCACTACTGGGAAGCTGAGAGTGGACAATGGGATGGTTCACTTGATGAGTACCTGTTCTGTTTATTCCCTCTGAAGCACTTGGCACTGGCCACTGTTGGCAGACAGGATGCTGTGCTAGATGGACCATTGGTCTGACCCAGTAGGGCCATTCTTATGTTCCTGCTTTTTTCCCTTTTTTTTGTCAGTGTTGTTTAAATCTTCAAAGTAACCAGTAGGGAGTTTGATTATTTAAATTAGGTAACTTGTTGATAATATCTAAATGTCTTTCTGTTGCTCTCTTATGGAAGGAAGGCAGACAAGATTTAAAAGAAAAAAGGTACAGGCTCACACATTCGGCTACCATCAGATACAAGGTATAGGAAGAGAAGGCATTGGAAATATAACTTTTCCATCAAATGTACATGTTTAAACACTTTGGGATCCCATTTGATTTCTGCTGACATGAGAACAGTATAATTGCTCACCTAGGTTCATAGGAGTAGCCAAAATATTTCCTAGGTAAACAATAACTAGCTAAAGAATTCCTCCGTTTTTGTCACATTCAGATCTAGTTTTTAGTAGCAGTGCTATGTTGACGTTTAAAGGTGGTGGTATTTATGTAGCAGAACTCTGGCCTCTAATGGCATGTCTACGCAGCCTGTGGGAGCTAGCCTTGCAGTCAGAGTTGACAGACAGGTTAGCGGACCTGATGCTAGCACTCTAAAGATAGTGCTTTGAAGTTGTGGCCCAGGCAGGAGCTTGGGCTCTGAAGTCTAGGGAAGTGGGATAGACTTCCGAGCCTGACCTCCCGCCCAAGCCGCAGCTTCAAAGCACTGTTGACAGAAGTACCCCTGGGGGACTTCCACACATCAGCAGACACACAGAATTCCTTTATATCGCTGCATTCGTGCCTGCTGTTCTGGGGCCACAGCATCCTCTGGTGGGCAAAAGGCAGGACTGCAGCACTTCTTAGGCAAAATGTATTTTATGCAGGAAAATACAAAATTCTATGCCCAGTACTGCAGAATTCCCCCAGGAGTAGAGTTCATCACAACACACTGCCTGCAGATCCAGGTTAGGACAGAGTGGGGCACGCAGGATTGCTGGGGTCACAGGCGGGGCTTCAGAATGGCTAGTGGTGGGGACGGACTGGAGCATGGGCTCAGGAGCTAGTGAGGTGACAGGACCTACACAAAAATGAGGAGGTTAGTTAAACAAAAATTGAAAGGTCCAGTACCAAAAATAAACTCCCTGCAAACTGCACAGAAACTTAAAGACACCATAATAGAGGCTCAACTTAAATGTATACCCCAAATTAAACAACATAGTAAGAGAACCAAAAAAGAGCCACCATGGCTAAGCAACAAAGTAAAAGAAGCACTCAGAGGCAAAAAGGCATCCTTTAAAAAGTGGAAGTTAAATCCTAGTGAGGAAAATAGAAAGGAGCAGAAACTCTGGCAAATTAAGTGTAACAATATAACTAGGAAAGCCAACAAAGAATTTGAAGTACAGCCAGCCAAAGACTGAGAAAGTAATAGCAAAAAAATTTTTAAGTATATCAAAAGCAGGAGGCCTGCTAAACAACCAGTAGGGCCGCGGTTGAGGAAGTAAGGGAGATTCCAAAACCTGAGCCATTCTTTTTAGGTGACAGATCTGAGGAACTGTCCCAGATTGAGGTGTCATTAGAGGAGGTTTTGGAACAAATTGATAAACTAAACAGTAATAAGTCACCAGGAGCAGATGGTATTCATCCAAGAGTTCTGAAGGAACTCAAATGTGAAATTGCAGAACTACTAACTGTCATCTGTAACCTATCATTTAAATCAGCTTCCGTACCAGATGACTGGAGGATAGCTAATGTGATGCCAATTTTTAAAAAGGGCTCCAGAGGTGATCCCTGCAATTACAGGCCTCAGAGGCCTGTAAGCCTGACTTCAGTATCGGGCAAACTGGTTGAAACTATAATAAAGAACAATATTGTCAGACCTATAGATGAACATAATTTGAGGAAGAGTCAAGATGGTTTTAGTAAAGGGAAAACATGCCTCACCAATCTACTAGAATTCTTTGAGGGGGTCAACAAGCATGTGGACCAAGGGGATCCAGTGGATATCGTGTATTTAGATTTTCAGAAAGCCTTTGACAACATCCCTCACCAAAGCCTCTTAAGCAAAGAAAGCTTCCACGGGATAAGAGGGAAGGTGTTCTCCTGGATTGGTAACTGGTTAAACATAGGAAACAAAAGGTAGGAATAAACGGTCAGTTTTCAGAATGGAGAGAGGTAAATAGTGGTGTCCCCCAGAGTCAGTACTGGGCCCAGTCCTATTCAACATATTCATAAGTGAACTGGAAAAAGGGTAAACAGTGAGGTGGCAAAATTTGCAGATGGTACAAAATGACTAAAGATAGTTAAGTATAAAGCAGACTTCAAAGAGCTACAAAGGATCTCTCAAAACTAGGTGACTGGGCAACAAAATGCCAGATGGAATTCAGTGTTGATAAATGCAAAGTAATGCACATTGGAAAGCATAATCCCAACTATACATATAAAATGATGGGATCTAAATTAGCTGTTACCACTCAAGAAAGAGATCTTGGAGTCATTGTGGATAGTTCTCTGAAAACATCCACTCAATGTGCAGCAGCAGTCACAAAAGCGAACAGAATGTTGGGCATCATTAAGAAAGGGATAGATAATAAGACAGAAAATATCATATTGCCTCTATATAAATCCATGGTACACCCACATCTTGAATACTGCGTGCAGATGTGGTCGCCCCATCTCAAAAAAGATACGCTGGAATTGGAAAAGGTTCAGAAAAGGGCAACAAAAATGATTAGGGGTATGGAACGGCTTTCATATGGGGAGAGATTAATAAAACTGGGACTTTTCAGCTTGGAAAAGAGACGTGTAAGGGGGATATGGTAGAGATCTATAAAATCATGACTGGTGTAGAGGAAGTAAATAAGGAAGTGTTATTTACGCCTTCTCATAACACACGAACTAGGGGCCACCAACTGAAATTAATAGGCAGCAAGTTTAAAACAAAGAAAAGGAGGTATTTTTTCACACAACGCATAGTCAACCTGTGGAACTCTTTGCCAGAGGATGTTGTGAAGGCCAAGACACTAACAGGGTTCAAAAAAGAACTAGACAAATTCATGGAGGATAGGTCCATCAATGGCTATTAGCCAGGATGGGCAGGGATGGTGTCCCTAGCCTCTGTTTGCCAGAAGCTGGGAATGGATCACTTGATGATTACCTGTTCTGTTCATTCCCTCTGGGCACCTGGCATTGGCCACTATCGGAAGACAAGATCCTGGGCTAGATGGACCTTTGGTCTGACCCAGTATGGCCGTTCTTATGTTTGACACACAAAATATGCAGAATTTTGAGATATTGTGTGCAGAATTTTTAATTTTTTGGTGCAGAATTCCCCCGGGAGTAACACCGCTATTTTATTAGAGTGCTAGTGCAAGTCCCACTAGTCCAAGTCTGTCAACCTGGGCTAGGAGGCTTGGTGCCATGGGCTGTGTCAGCCTACCCTAAGCAAGTCAAGGACATGTGTAAATTTTACACTAGGTGCTGGACCTATACATGTTGCCTGACACTGCACATAGCAAATGTTTCACAGCTAGTGATTCATCCTTTGGATCATACAGTCAAATCCAAGTCCCTTTCTGTCCATTTCCAGTTACTGTCCTAATGGAACTTAAAGAGCCCCTAGCAAATTTCCTCTGTCAGTAAAAAGCCTTTAGTGTCTAAGGTTCCATTTGCATGAACCACCATTGCTGTATCAGTGCCGAGCTCATTACTTTGTAACAACTTTGGGAAGCCTTAAGGATGAAAAGTACTCTGTACAACCAGATTCTCACCTATGTTAACTTTTGGAAGGGCTTCTGTATTTCAGAATCTGAAAGCAGGTGAGCTGCCTCAGCCTAGTCTTCGAGACGAATACAATCTTGGTGATGTTTTCCTAGGAGTAGAGTATATCTATCAGCAGTGCCAAGAAAATGGGGAGGATTACTACAGCATTCTTACAGTAAGTGTTTGCTTACTAATACAGATTTCTCCTCACAGACTTGATTTAGGAACCACGGCTGAAACAATGCTAATATTCACTGTTGGGAGGGATTTTTTGCCAGTTTATGGACATTGCAAAGATTCATCTACAGAAAAATATTCTGAATCCCAAACCTATAATGTAAAGGAATTTAAATTTATGTTCTCCATGTAAGCATGAAGTCATGCTAAAACACATTTCCAATTGCAGTCTTTTCTTAAATGTGGCTAGGATGTCTCTGGTAACTGTGTTCTGTGCTGTTACAACTGTGGAGGAAAGACTGAGTGGTAGAATAATACTTTTGTGAATAACCAAAGGATCAGTTGAACTTAAGTCAAGAAAACTTACAAGTGATGAATAAAATCAGGAGAATGTCACCTCGGCTACCTTGAGGGCTGGGAATTAATCTACGGTGAGGGGTAGTTGTGGGGAATTAAAAGACAGTTTAGGAGCTATACTCCATAGATTCCCTGTAGAGGCTGAGCAGCAAGCAGGTCTCATCAACAGCCTAACAGCAGAAACTGCTCACACGAAGGAGCAGAAGCAACACAGCTGCCATAACTTACCCAGGAGCGGTTGCTTCTCTGTCTGAGCTGAATTAAAGTAACTTCCATCAACAGTAAAGGTTCTGCTTTACTTAGTGTGGTTCTCTTTGTCCATATAAGGGTTATTTTTAAATACAATATAACAAGAAAATATAACTCTGAAAAACTAGGAAAGTAATGGGAGCTAAGCATCTCTAGATATTAGCTGTGGAATAAGATGGGCTCAGAGGTGACTTGACCTCTTAGCCTGGTCAGGATCACTTGGCAAACTGGGCACAGACAAAAAATATGTGTGGTATAAAGCTAAACGTAAATGTATATATCAAGGAACAAAGAATGTAGGTTACACTTATGCAATGGAGGACTCTATCTTGGGAAGCAGTGACTCTGAAAAAGATAGGGGGTTTTGGTGGATAAAATCATCTGAACATGAGCTCCCAGCGTGACACTGGCAAAAAGGACTAATGTAATCCTTGGACGCATAAATAAAGGTATCTCGAGTAGGAGTCAAGAAGTTATTTTACCTGTCTATTAGGTACTTGTGCAATCACTGCTGGAACACTCTGTCCAGTTCTGGTGTTCACAATTCAAGGAAGATGTTGGTAAATTGGAGAAGACTGAGAAAAGAGCCACAAGAATGATTAAAGATCAGAAAACCTGCCTTATAGTGATAGACTCAAGGAGCTCAATCCGTTTATCTTAACAAAGTGAAGAGAAATTTTGTTAGTAGAGAGCTCTATAATCTAATGGACAAAAGCATAACAAGATCCAGCGACTGGAAGCTGAAACTAGAGAAATGCCAGCTGGAAAAAAGGTGCATATTTGGCTTACAGCAACTTAACAATAGATGGTAGTGCATCACTTGACATTCAGTCTTGATTTAGAGTTGTGTTTAAAGAGATGCTGTACCTCAACCAAAAACTTATGGACTTGGTTTGGGAATTATTGGGTGAAATTCTATAGCCTATTGTACAGGTCAGACTAGGTGATCTTAATGGTAACTTCTGGCAATAAAATCATGGATATGGAATTCAGGGACTTAGCAAGATACTTTTAAAAATAAGTTTGATCCACCTTTTAAACATAAGTTTCAGAGTAGCAACCGTGTTAGTCTGTATTCGCAAAAAGAAAAGGAGGACTTGTGGCACCTTAGAGACTAACAAATTTATTTGAGCATAAGCTTTCGTGAGCTACAGCTCACTTTATCGGATGCATGGAAATCCCTGCTGCAGGTCCCCATGTTGGTCTTGCAGTCTAAGGTCTTGTCTACACTGCAGAGTTTTGTCAGCAAAAGGCAGCTTTTAGAGGCAAAACAGTGGAGGTGTACACACTGCAATGCCATTTTTGATGACAAAGCTGCCCCTTTTTAGCGACAAAATAAAACCACCTCAATGAGAGGCATAAAGTTTTTTGCGGCAAACTTAAAGCGACAAAGTATCAGTGTAGACCGGTGGTGGGCAACCTGCAGCCCGTCAGGGTAATCCTCTGGCGGGCCACAAGACAATTTGTTTACGTTGACCATCTGCAGCTCCCAGTGGCTGCGGTTCGCCGTTCCCACCAATGGAATCTGTGGGAAGCGGTGGCCAGCACGTCACGTGCCCTGCCACTGCCATTCATTAAATTGCCATAACTAGCCTCTCCCAGTATCTCACGATGCCTGCCGTGACCACTCTGCTCACTGTTTTGAACTCTGCTACCCTGCATTGCTGATACACAGGCATGTGCCCTCCCTTTCCAAGCTCTGGGAAGTTCCAGTTTTGTTCAACATCTTTAATAATGACCTGGATGATGGGATGGATTGCACCCTCAGCAAGTTGGCAGATGACACTAAGCTGGGGGGAGAGGTAGATACGATGGAGGGTAGGGATAGGGTCCAGAGAGACCTAGACAAATTGGAGAACTAGGCCAAAAAAAAATCTGATGAGGTTCCACAAGGACAAGTGCAGAGTCCTGCACTTAAGACGGAAGAATCCCATGCCCTGCTACAGGCTGGGGACCAACTGGCTAAGCAGCAGTTCTGCAGAAAAGGACCTAGGGGTTACAGTGGATGAGAAGCTGGATATGAGTCAGCAGTGTGCCCTGGTTGCCAAGAAGTCTAACGGCATATGGGGCTGTATTAGTAGGAGCATTGCCAGCAGATTGAGGGAAGTGATTATTCCCCTCTCTTCGGCACTGGTGAGGCCTCATCTGGAGTATTGTGTCCAGTTTTGGGCTCCACACTACAAGAAGGATGTGGAAAAATTGGAAAACGTCCAGCGGAGGGCAACAAAAATGATGAGGGGACTGGAGCACATGACTTATGAGGAGAGGCTGAGGGAACTGGGATTGTTTAGTCTGCAGAAGAGAAGAGTGAGGGGGGGATTTGATTGCAGCCTTCAGTTACCTGAAGGGGGGTTCCAAAGAGGATGGAGCTCGGCTGTTCTCGGAGGTGGCAGGTGACAGAACAAGAAGCAATGCTCTCAAGTTGCAGTGGGGGAGGTCTAGGTTAGATATTAGGAAATACTATCATAGAATCATAGAATATCAGGGTTGGAAGGGACCCCAGAAGGTCATCTAGTCCAACCCCCTGCTCGAAGCAGGACCAATTCCCAGTTAAATCATCCCAGCCAGGGCTTTGTCAAGCCTGACCTTAAAAACCTCTAAGGAAGGAGATTCTACCACCTCCCTAGGTAACGCATTCCAGTGTTTCACCACCCTCTTAGTGAAAAAGTTTTTCCTAATATCCAATCTAAACCTCCCCCATTGCAACTTGAGACCATTACTCCTCGTTCTGTCCTATTTCACTAGGAGGGTGGTGAAGCACTGGAATGGGTTACCTAGGGAGGTGGTGGAATATCCATCCTTAGAGGTTTTTAAGGCCCGGCTGAAAAAGCCCTGACTGGGATGATTTAGTTGGTGTTGGTCCTGCCATGAGCAGGGGGTTGATCTAGATGACCTCCTGAGGTCTCTTCCAACCCTAATATTCTATGCCACTCAGCTCAGGCAGCAAAGACAGCAAAGAGCAAATCATTAACATGGAATGCTGTTCTCTTCCACACTATGAACACAGAGACAGGCAGGGGTGGGTGGGTGCGTGCGGGTGTGGGTGTCCCTCCTCTCTTGCGCCCCATCCCCCCCACCTTGGTTGCTTCTGGCGGCTGTCTGAACTTAGAGACAGCAAGCCGACACGCTCACTCTCCCCCAACACACACACTCTGTTTCCCGCACACACTTCAGTTGAAAAGCTGCTGGCAATCTCAGAGGGTGCCCACAGAAGGATGGGATTGGGAAACCTGCATCATGTGACGCTGTACCTGCCCCATGAGGAATTGCAAACCCTTCCCAAAGAACCCTGTGGTCAGTTGCATAGTGGGATAGCTACCCACAATGCACAGCTCTCTGTCTATGCAAGAGCTGCTAATGTGGATGCACTCTGCCAACACAAGGAGCATAGTGTGGACATGAAATAGCGGTTTAATTAAAACAGTATTACTTTTGCCAACAAAACTCTGTAGTGTAGACATAAGCCTTAAACTTTCTGATCTCTTTAAAATTGTTTTTTATTTACTGTTTCATCTCTGTTTTGGGGAGAGGAAAAGGGTGAGCTTTGCCCCAAAGAGGAAAGGGATGCTGAAGGCAAGAATGCTTCTTCATTGAAACCTATTCTTGTGTACCCTCATGCAGCTTCCACCAGGGGACATAAGTTTGATTTACTGAAGTCCTAGAACAATTCCCTCCCTTGTCCCCAAAGTTCTGAGTGCCCACAGTTCTAATTGAGGTGAGTGGGAGCTGTATTATTCAGTGCCTCTGAAAATTACCACAGATCCACTGGTGCCATAAGTGGGCATAGTTCCATTTGAAATTAGTGGAGTTGCTGAGACTGATAACTTTTGAAGATTAGAGCAGGAGATGGGGTTGTGTTCCCAGTGACCCATCGGGTTATTTTGATTAGTAGCAGATGTATTTTCTTGGACTTGACCATAGATAAAGATATTTTGCCATTTGAAAATGTCCTTTTTGGGGACAAGAGGTTGAAGACAAACTTGTGGCTGACTTGTCAGAGGAGGCTATTATTACAAACACTTTCCTCTGGAATTTCTGTTTTCTTTTGGTTGGTGACTTTAGATATAACCTGTTCTTGTACTTTTTGGAGTATTAACTGGTTTTCCTCTGAAGGTTTCCCAAAAGCAATAGAATATATACAGCTGACAACGTATGAGAAAGCTAGACTATATTCATACGATTAAAGTTAGTCATTCTTGCTGTTTTTCTGCTCTTGCCCCCTCTTCCCATCTCAGTCCAAGGTATGCAAGGACCGTGTGCATTAGACTCTTGATCTTCATGTACTGTCTAGTAAAAGTAGTTAAAAGTGCCACAAGTACTCCTTAACTTTATTATTGTCACTTTCTTTGTGAAGAACTGTGGTAAATATTGCAAGACAGCACCTACATACTACAGTGATGCACACATGAATAAATGTTTAGAGATTTGTAAAATACTAAAACCATTTTTGTTTCCTTGGACAGGTGACTGCAGCTCATGGGCTGTGCCATTTGCTGGGATACCGGCACAACACCGAAGCGGAGTGGGAGCAGGTAAAAGGATGTCCTTACCTAAGCTGAGATAGATGTATTAAGAATGCCCGAAGTACACCAGTGATGGTACATCAAATTCAAAACCTTATTGTAAATGCAGAGACATTTTCCTGACTCTTCATACATATTGTACTATAACCTTCTAATCCTGATGCTCTCAGGGGCACTTTGCAGCCAGTCATTCATACATACATTCAAACCATGAAAGTAACAGTGCAAAGTTCTAATAGTGCCTTTCATCTTAGAGAATCCTCAAGAACTACATCTGTGTTTAAAAGGGTAGTGGGTTCAAAAACAGGGCTTAGCATGGACACTTTCAACTTTAACTGTGGAGACACTTTAACTGTGCCTCCATGGGGCAGGAATCTGCACAGCAGCCGTATAACACTGCAAGGCGACAATACTTTAGAAAAAGAAGTGGTTTAAAAAAATATCTAATTGACACTATAGCGGGAATTTTAGGAAATAATGCTGTGCAATTATGTTTAGCCGTCCATCAGAGCATCTCAAAAGTGTTATCCTAATTTTACAGGTGTAAAAACAGACAAAGAGTTTTAACTATTTGTGCAAGTTCACACAGAAGACTACTTAGAGTAGAGAACAGAACCTAGTATGACAAAGTTAGTGAGGGGAGGGATAGCTCAGTGGTTTGAGCATTGGCCTGCTAAACCCAGGGTTGTGAGTTCCCTCCTTGAGGGGGCCATTTAGGGATCTGGGGGAAAAATTGGGGATTGGGCCTGCTTTGAGCAGGGGGTTGGACTAGATGACCCCCTGAGGTCCCTTCCAACCCTGATATTCTATGAAAGTCAGGCCAGATGGCTGCAAGAGGGTGTGGGAAGGCAGATATGTAAGCTCTAGAATGTTAAAGGTCCTCTGCCCTATCAGCTGAGAAGGGGTTACCTCAGGTCATTTAGGAACACCTGAATCCAATTAAGGGCTGCCTGAGACCTTTTAAAGCCACTCCCCTGTTGAGAGAAAGCAGGAGGACACATGCTGGCAGGCAGTTACTAAGCTAGTGGCAGCAAGGAAATAAGCATCTCCAGGAGCAGAGACTGTGCTCCTTCCCATACAGAAAAGACAAGCCTGAGCGCCTGCCAGGGGAAGGACTGACTCCCCAGGGCAAACCACAGGATGATATCCCACCCCAACAAGGAGATGGGGGAAAGTATCTCCCTTTGTATTAGTGTCTAGTGAAATAGTTCCTTCTGTTTGTTGGAGGAACACCCCTTAGACCTCCCTGAGGCCTACCCAGAAAATACGGCCGAAGGAACACAGAAGGGGGGAGACAAAGACTGCCCCCGGTGTGGCAGATGGGTTGATTTACCCCATGCCCGTCTCGCCAAAAGGAGAAGTGCTGAGGCTGGTGAGACGAAGGTGCCTTGCCACACGAGGTATACCAGTTTCCTGTTCTGATAACTGGAATATGTATACTACCTCCCATAAGCAGGTGTAATAAACCACATTGGAATCTTGCCAGAATATCAGGATTAACACCTTTTTCTTGTGGAAAAAGCCTTATGAGCTGTTTAATAACCCATCTAATCAGGGCCTGCTTTTTACATCTTTTCTGAAAATTGGGACCTCCAACAGCCCAATGCCCTAACTCCAGTTTGGGGGATTATTTGGATACTTACTCAGAGGGAAGAATCGTCTCTTGCAGCAGAAGTAGCCACCATTGCCTGGATTTCCTTTGGTTTCAAATACGATTACTGACCAGGCTCAACCTAGCTTAGTTTGTGAGAGATGACAAGATCATAGGCAGAAGTTGCATGTCTGCAGCCATATCTCCAGTTTTCTTAATGAACCATAGGTAAATGTGACTGCAATCAGTGGGAACTAAGGACAGTCAGCACCTCACAAGGGTACTGTGTATCTGGAAGGACTGAGCACTAAAAGTGCTTTGAAATCCTTGAATGAAAGGGTCTGTGTAAGAGCCCAGTCCTGTAAATGCTTATCCATGTGAATCTCTGTGTGCTCATGTGCGATGTCTTATTGAGTTCATAGGTAACATTTCTCATGTAAGCAAGTGTTTAAAAGGAAAGGTATGATGCAGTTTTAGTGCCCATTCTTGTAAAGTGCAGTTCTGGTCAGAAATGTGACTGTAAATATGGTATAGTGGGTTCTGGATTTATGATGTCTCACTGATTCTGTATCAGATGTGTGGGTGGATGTCCGGCAAAGACATGGTTTCCTGACTGCCAGCTCTGCAGACTCAAACTGGGCTCTTTTCTTCTCACTTGGTCATCACAGTACTTATTTTCTGCTGGTGAAATTGTCCAATGTGACACCTGTGCAACTCAGTTGCATGAAGAAAATCCCGCTAACTTCATCTTAACTGTATTGGCTCTGCGGTTACTTTTGTCCATAACTCATCTGTTATAACTTTGAATTCACACACGGGCAGATCTGTTGAGTAAGAAGTTGCCATTTTTATGTAGTTTATTTTTTGGATTAGAACAGCATTTTAAAGTCTATTGCTTAAAATTATAAAGAATGTACATGAAGGGAAAATGAGCATTCTTATTGATTTTTTTCCCCCACCCTTATAGATGTATCAGAAGGAAAAACAAATTCTTGAGGAGCTAAATGGAATCACTGGTACAAACCTCCAGCCACTGACTAAAAACCATTTCTGATCACGTCACAAGAAAAAGAAAGAGGACCCAGAAAAATAAATCCTCATTCTACTGAGAAGAAACCAAGTAGCATGGATACAACTAACTTAGATGCCTGTTAAGTATTAACAGAGATTCATTTATGTTAACTTCATATAGTGTCAACAGAATATCTTGCATTGTAGTGTGTAATAAAATTCAGCCAAACAGTTTCTTTCAAGCAGAGTGCAGTTGTATATGTAACTTGTAACCAGTAATAGATTCTAATATCAAACAATACAAACGTATGTTGAAGTATCTACTGGAGACCCATAGAAGCAGTTGAAAACTACAGTGACTTACTCTTTTATACTGCTGTCCTATCTTTAGTGGGAAAGAGGGTAGAAAAGTGGAATCAGAGTTTCAATTAATTAAATTCTTCAAATATAGTCGTGTGTCCAATATCTGAAGTTGGCTTTGAAAAAGACTTAAGATGAGAAAGATGCTACCCAGAGAGTCTTCCTTTGAGGCTGGTGTATCCATATAAAAGTATCAGTGATTTAAATCATTTCATGCATGAGTTGCTGTAGAGCTCCACAAAAAATTATTCTTCTTGACCTCAGGTAAGTGTGTTAACTCAGTTAGGGCCAAAATCTTATCTTATTCAAAGTAAAAAGCACCTAGCATCTGTATCCGTAAGTAGTCCCACTGACTTCAATAGGACTATTTATGAAATAATGTCCTCGTTAACATGACTAAGGTATCACAGTCTGGTCCTAATTTTGCAGGAAGTAGTACTGTTGCATCCACTCCTTTTGAATATTTATTTTTCACAGTTATAAAATTTCTCCTACTAACTTGCACCTGGGAATGTGTGTCTATCTGCATGTATCAAATCTTAGTTCTGGACACTTTTCAAAGTGTACTCATGGACCTTCCTATGGAATAATGTGTTGCCCATCTGGACCCTGTTTAGAATAATAAACTGTCTTACACACAATGGGAAATCTTTAAAAAAAAATATGGTGTACGTAACACACATGCTTAAGCATGCCGTGAGGGGACTATTACATCTGTGTCCAACCATTTTCTTGATTGTACCCTGAAGGGGGTTGTGTGTAATCTCTGCTGAAGCTAAGAACTAGCTGATTGTCATAGTTATTGTGAGATGTTTGTACAGGTAAAAGTTTGAGAGTTATGGAACGTACAGAATATTATGTTCCAGATCTGTTTGGAGTGAAACCAATCACCTGAGCTGACACAATCAACATAAGAACACTGAGCATCCCTAGAGCCAGCCTACATTTAGTGTCTGGGGAAGATGCAACCTTGAGCATACTCAAGGAAAAATGAACCCCAGGAGAGCTCTGAGAAGAGGGGGCCTCTTGGACTAAGGGACAATAGCCTATGACTGTATCAGAGCAGAAGAAATGGCCCAATTGGCTATCCTTTACAGGAGGGAATGCTCTGTCAGCAGGGATGTGTCTCTCATGAACAGTAGACCTCAGCTTTCTGGGCTGGACAAGCATGAGAAGGATTAACCATTGGGTGATAAATACTTTATTGGCCTGGACAGTAACTTATTAAGTACAGGCTCTAGTTTGCCTCTTACAGGGGTTTTTTTTTTACCAGTAATCTTATGTTTCCAAATCCTTTTACTTGCCTTTATTTTGAATCTTAATCTTAAACACAGACACAAAATTAAAGTTTAACAGAGGTGCCTTGTGCTAAGGAGAATGTTGAACTGAGATAAAAGTGGTGAACTGGGGTACACTATGTCCATGGAGGTAGGTGATTGGTGAACATTGCAGGTGTCCAGAAGATAGGTGTAACACAGCAGGGTGTGTAAATTTTCTATCCAGAGGGGAAGAGGAAAGCTCGGGGAGCCTGGAGCAGCTATGTTGCCCGTCAGCAGTGGCTGGGGAGAGTTTCCTCTGCTGGACCACAGACAGGGCTCTCTCCTGCTGTGAGGTAGTGATTCACCCCAGCCAGCTCGGGTAGCCCTGAAAACTGTCAGTGTACATTTCTAAAATAAAAGCCACTTGAAGTGACCTTCCTTTACTGTTGGGCACTGAAAAACAGTTGCTCTCTGTAGGCTCTAGCTTCAAAAACATTCCACACACACCCCCCGAGGAAACTAAAATTTCTTCTAGTACTGTTGTTTATTCTGTGGTAAGTATGTGGAAGCCTCATTCAGGATTGGGCTCCTACTGTGCTAGGGGCTGGAGAAACACAGATGACATGGACCCTGCCCTAAAGAGCTTACAGAGAGCTCTGTGCAGGCACTGCAGTCTGCATGCACATGAGCAACTGGCAGGATCAGCATCTAAGGAGCAGTCTACACTAACATTTGTATTGTCAACTTCCTTACAGCAAGAACCATGTTCAAACACACTTCATTAGAAAGCTACTAATGCTGTTTCTGATCCATGGAGAGAGAATCTCAGGCCAAACTGCAAGTTGTTCCACCTGGGCAAATCTCAGTGCCCGTGTAGATTTCAATAAGCACAAGAGTCCTCGTGCATAGAACATCTTGCAGAATCAGTGCCTTTCCAAATAGGTTTTTTAGGCTTTTTATTTATCCTACTTCATCAGTATTGAATTCATCTGAATTAACAGTATTTCACAATCAGTTGTCTTTTCCTCTTTATACAGGAGGTAAGAAAAGTGTATAACTACCCTTTGTTTCCTATCTTTCAACCAGTTACCAGTCCATGAGAGCACCTTCCCTCTTATCCAGTGGCAGCTTACATTGCGTAAGAACCTTTGGTGAGGGACCTTGTTAAAAGCTTTCTGAAAATCTAAGTACACTATATCCACTGGATCCCCCTTGTCCATATGCTTGTTGACCCTCTCAAAGAATTCTAGTAGATTGGTGAGGCATGTCTTCCCTTTACAGAAACACTGTTGACTCTTCCCCAACTAATTATGTTAATCTATTTGTCTGACAATTTTGTTCTTTACTATAGTTTCAACCAGTTTGCCTGGTACTGAAGTCAGGCTTACCAGCCTGTAATTGCCAGGGTCACCTCTGGAGCCCTTTTTAAAAAGGGCGTCACATTAGCTATCCTCCAGTCACTTGGTACAGAAGCTGAATTAAATGATAGGTTACAAACTACACATAGTTGGTCTGCAATTCCACATTTGAGTTCCTTCAGAACTCTTGGGTGAATACCATCTGGTCCTGGTGACTTATTACTGTTTATCAATTTGTTCCAAAACCTCCTCTAATGACACCTCAATCTGGGACAGTTCCTCAGATTTGTCACCTAAAAAGAATGGCTCAGGTTTGGGAATCTCCCTCACATCCTTAGCAGTGAAGACCGATGGAAAGAATTCATTTAGTTTTTTCCACAATGGCCTTATTGTCCTTTAGCATCTCCATCGTCCAGTGGCCCCACTGGTTGTTTAGTAGGCTTTCTGCTTCTGATGTATTTAAAAAAATTTTTTGCTATTACTTTTTGAGTCTTTGGCTAGCTTTTCTTCAAATTGTTTTTTGGCCTTCCTAACTATATTTTTACACTTCATTTAACAGAGTTTCTGCTTCTATTTTCCTCACTAGGATTTAACTTCCACTTTTTAAAGGATGCCTTTTTGCCTCTGACTGTTTCTTTTACTTTGTTGTTTAACCACGGTGGCACATATTTTGTTCTCTTACAATGTTTGTTAATTTGGGGTAAACATTTAAGTTGAGCCTCTATTATGGTGTCTTTTAAAAGTTTCCACGCAGCTTGCAAGGATTTCACTTTTGGTACTGTACCTTTTAATTTCTATTTAGCTAACTTCCTCATTTTTGTGTAGTCCCCCTTTCTGAAATTAAATGCTATCATGCTGGGCTGCTGTGGAGTTTTCCCTGCCACAGGGATGTTAAATTTAATTATATTATGGTCACTATTACCAAGTGGTCCAGCTATATTGACCTCTTGGACCAGATCCTGTGCTCCACTTAGGACTAAATCTGGGGTTCTCAAACTGGGGGTCGGGAACCCTCAAGGGGTTGCGAGGTTATTACATGGGGGGTCGTGAGCTATCAGCCTCCACCCCAAACCCCAGTTTGCTTCCAGCATTTATAATGGTGTTAAATATATAAAAAAGTGTTTTTAATTTATATGGGGGGGTCACACTCAGGGGCTTGCTATGTGAAAGGGGTCACCAGTACAAAAGTTTGAGAACCACTGGACTAAATCAAGAATTGCCTCTCCTTTTGTGGGTTCTAGGACTAGCTGCTCCAAGAAGTAGTTATTTAAGGTGCCAAGACACTTTATCTCTGCATCCTGTCCTGAGGTGACATGCACCCAGTCAATATGGGGAAGTTGAAATCCCCCATTATTATTGAATTTTGTATTTTTATAGCCTCTGAAATCTCCCTGAGCATTTCACCGTCCCTATCACCATCCTGGTCAGGTGATCAGTAGTATACCCCTACTACTATATTATTATTCGAGCATGGAATCACTATCCATAGAGATTCTATGATACAGTTTGGTTCATTTAAGATTTTTACTTCATTTGATTCTATGCTTTCTTTCACATATAGTGCATGACGTGTTCTGTCCTTCAGATATATTCTGTGCCCTGGTGTTACTATGTCCTATTGATTATCCTCATTCCACCAAGTTTCTGTGATGTCTATTATATCAATATTCTCATTTAATATGAGGCACTCTAGTTCAGCCACATTATTTAGACTTCTAGCATTTGTGTATAAGCACTTAAAAATCTGTCACTTTATAGGTGTCTGACATTACATCATGTAATTGAATGGGACTCTTTTTCATTTGACTGTTTCTCATCTATCATACCCGTATTTTATTATCTTCCATTCTGTCCGACTTACAAGGATATAGAGAATCTCCATTAATAGATCCTCCCCTAAGGGATGTCTCTGTCCAAACCACGTGCTCCTCTGCACCTATTGGCTTTCCCTCAGCCCTTAGTTTAAAAACTGCTCTACGACCTTTCTAATGTTAAGCGCCAGCAATCTGGTTCCATTTTGGTTTAGGTGGAGCCCATCCTTCCTGTATAGGCTCCTCCTTTCCCAAAAGTTTCCCCAGTTCCTAATAAATCTAAACCCCTCCTCCCTACACCATTGTCTCATCCACGCATTGAGACCCTGTGGTTCTGCCTGGCTAACTGGCCCTGCGCGTGGAACTGGGAGCATTTCAGAGAATGCGACCATGGAGGTCCTGGACTTCAATCTCTTACCTAGTAGCCCAAATTTGGCCTCCAGGACCTCTCTCCTGTCCTTCCCTATGTCATTGGTACCTACATGTACCACCACCACCCATTCCTCCCTAGCACTACACATAAGTCTATCTAGATGTCTCGAGAGATTCCCCAACCTTCATACCAGGCAGGCAAGTCATCATGCAGTTCGCCTGGTCACCGCAAACCCAGCTATCTCTTTCTAATGATCGAATCCCCCATAACTATTACCTGTCTCTTCCTAATCACTGGAGTTCCCTCCCCCAGAGAGGTATGGAACTCTTTCCATAGTAACTTTCTTTTCTTTTAAAATAAATCTTAGATTTAGTTAATAAGAATTGACTATAAGTGTGTTTTGGGGTAAGTTTGGAAATATTCATTGCCCTAGTGGGTAATGTGTTTGATCTCTTGGGGCTGGTAAAACTTTATATATGGTGAATAGGTTTTAAGTAACCTTCACTATATAGACTTGGCTGTCTGGGTGGGGGCCAAAGGCTGGATTGCTTGAAGGGAACCATATTTTGGCTTCTTGGTAACCAGTAACTTATTGGAAAATCTGTTTTGTAACTGGCTTGGTGAATCTAATTATGAGAAACGTAATTTAAAAACAAACAAAAGGAAGTATTTCTTCACACA
The DNA here is from genome assembly GCF_015237465.2 of Chelonia mydas. Lineage (NCBI taxonomy): Eukaryota > Metazoa > Chordata > Testudines > Cheloniidae > Chelonia > Chelonia mydas. Next base: position 77,152,287 of record NC_051251.2, on the reverse strand, counting down.
ACGCACAGTCAACCTGTGGAACTCCTTGCCAGAGGATGTTGTGAAAGCCAAGACCATAATAGGGTTCAAAAAAGAACTAGATGCATTCATGGAGGATAGGTCCTATTAGCCAGGATGGGCAGGGATGGTGCCCCTAGCCTCTGTCTGCCAGAAGCTGGGAATGGGCGATAGGGGATGGATCACTTGAGGATTCCCTGTTCTGTTCATTCCCTCTGGGGCACCTGGCCCTGGCAGAAGCCAAGATACGGGCTAGATGGACGCTTGGTCTGACCCAGTAGGGCCTTTCTGAATATACCCCGGTTTGGGGATTGTCTGCCCTGGTTGAGCATTCTCCCTATAGCCCCTCCAACGAGCCAGGTCCCGCAATACCGAGCATTATACATAATACTAGCCCTCTGGCTGTCCTTGCCAGGCCTACGGTGTAGGCCGGGGCAAGCAAACCCTGCTCCCTTTTACTGCCCCAGCCTGGCCTTGCTGGGGGCAGCCGTCAGCGCCGCGGTGAAGGCTGCATAGGAAGGTGCCCGGGGGCTGATCCCTTTGCCCCGGGGCGGCGGGGACGGGGCTGTTTTAACAACACGTTGCCGGGGGGAGGCAAACAGGCCCCGCCGCGCCCTCCCATCGCGCCCCAACCGCACCGCGGCCTCCGGGGCTCCTTCCTAGGGAGCAGAACCAGCCCCGCCGCCCCCGCTACTCCCGGGCAGGTCCAATGAGGGAGGCCGGCCCCGGTCTCCCCGGCTGAAGGACACGGGGCGGGGGCGGCCTGGGGCCGCTCAGCGCCGGGCAAGCGGCCCCGGCCCGGCCAGCTCCCCGCGGGGCCCGGAGCCCGCCCCTGCGAGCGAGCGAGGCGCGGATCTCGGCCCGGACGTGCGCGTCCCACTGCCCGGAGATGGCGGCTGGGCGCCCCGGCCGCCTCCTGCTCCTGCTGGGCCTGGCCGCCGCGCTCTGCCGCCCGCGGGCCGCCCAGCCGCCCCCCGCCGCCTTCCGGGCCGGGCACGGCGCCGCCTCGCTCCCCGCCGCCGCCGCCGCCCGCCGCCGGTGAGGAGCGCGTGGGGCCGGGCCGGGGGCCGGTGAGGAGCGCGTGGGGCCGGGCCGGGAGCCCCGGGGCCTGGCTGGGCCCCGCCGCCGGTGCGGGGAGGACCCGGGAGGCCGGGCCCCGCGTACCCCGGCGCTGCTCCCGCCGGCCGGGCCGGTGCCTCAGCCGCGAAGGCCGCGCCCGCAGGTGCCGGGCTCGGAGGCCGGCGGCGGGTGGGCGGCGCCCGCGTTGCTGCCGCGGGGCTGCGAGAGGCGGCCGTGGCCGGGGCCGGGGCCGGGGCCGGGCCGTGTTCTGTGGCCCGAGCCAGGCCGGGGGGCCCGCGGTGCCGGGATCCCGTCGGCTGTGGCGGGGGGGACCCGACGTCTGACAACCCCCCGTTTCAGCCGCCCTGTCACGGCCCGCCTGGGGCCGCAGAGCTGGCTCCCGGCTCTTTGCTGCGCTGAGCCCCGCGGCAAATGCCCCCGGGAATATTCTGCTTAGTATTTGGGCGCTTGCCTTGCTCATGACACAGCGCCGTGCTGTCCGGCTCCGATCCAGCTTCCTTAACGGCCCCAGACTCCTCGCTCCCTTCCTGAAGCGACCTGGTGACATTTTGACCTTGTTCCAGCGTACTGCAGCCTTCCTCCCCTTTCTTTTTGCCCTCCAGTAAGGAGTCATAAGAGAGACATTGGGAGCCTAGTAAAGTGATTCCAAATTAGCGACAGATAAACTCTCTCTGTAAATGCTTGAAGCCTCCCAAAAGTGATTCTAGTTTCTCACTTTCTCCAGGTATCTTTTGTATGATGTAAATCCTCCTGAAGGGTTCAATCTACGCAGAGATGTCTATATTCGCGTTGCCTCTCTTCTAAAGACCTTGCTGAAAAGTGAAGCTTGGGTATTGGTCCTGCCTCCTTGGGGACGTCTTTATCACTGGCAGAGTCCTGACATTCATCAGGTCCGAATCCCTTGGTCTGAGTTCTTTGATCTTCCAAGCCTCAATAAAAACATCCCTGTTATTGAGTATGAGCAGTTTCTTGCAGGTAAAGTACATTTATTCTACCACCGGTGAGGGGTTAAATCTTTGATGTGTTTCCTTCACAGGTTTTTCTGTTTATGATATAGGCATTAGAACAAGGTGTGTACAGTAGTACTTTTTGTGCTACTGTAAAGAGGCGTTTTGAAGTCTGCTCAATGATTGACCCTGTCCGATGCTTATATTTTACAGTAGGAAAACTTACTTCTAACAAGTTACCATGTGTCATTGCAAAGAAAGATCTCTTTCTGACCCAGCGAGCACTGTTAGTGTGACTGCACTTCTGTCAGTTTAGTATCCTCAAGCTAGCCACTATGAAACTAATCTGAGAAATGAGAAGCAATTTGAATTAAATAAGAGCACCTGTGTTATATAGAGTATAGGCCAAGGAAGGCCAGAGGGAAGAAAAGGGACACTCTCGTTATCACCTCATTCAGAAGTGCTGACTTTCAACAGCCACCGTTATGTTCCGAACCTGATTTTCTTCTCTAAAGTGTAACTACAGAGAAGCTCCTATGACCAAAACAGGTCATTGTGTGTGTGTGTGTGCTGATTTACACTGGGGACCAGAACAATGGCTAGGTAGGTGGTTCAGGTTGAAGGGAGCGCAAAGGGGTGCTGTGTGCTCCTGCCCAAGCTATTTGTAAAACATGAAAATATCTTGTGCTTTCATTCACTTTAAGTGAAATTGACTCCATCTGCCTACATCCTAGGTGATCCTGTTCTGTGTGGGGGGGTTGGTGCAATTCATGCTCTCTTCCCTACTCAGGTTCAGTGTGTTATGCTGCTGTGCAAGCCCTCCATTCCCCAAGGGGGAATTTCACCCTTGAAGTTGAAGGGTCTTGGTCTTTCCAAGTGACATAGAAGAGTTTAGTTTGTTTTGTTTCCAGCACCTTTGTTATTAAGGATGGCTTTCTAAGATATACTGGAACAAGCATATTTTCATTTCAGTCCACTAGGTGTGCTTTGGTTGACACAGTGATGGGAAGTGTTAGAGCTTGAGCGTTGATTGTTGTAAGGTCAGAGTGTACCCGGTAGATGTAGTTAGGGGTGATGACACCGAGGCAAAAGTGTAATAACTTTATGCTATAATGAAGCTGATTGGACTCTTACTTCATGTAGGCATTAGCTGAATAAAACCTCTCAGGTGGTTTTCTCCACCATGGCACAAAGTGTACAATAGATCCTCAGTCCCACCACATAACTTGCCTTTGAATTTTTGTGCTATTTTCTAGACACTAGTGTTGTTTTAATGTGATTTCAGTAAAAGTCACAGTGTTCATGGGTTTTAACTTTTGTGTTTTACCTTTGTTGCTCGCAATTTTTTTTTCTTTTGGTTGCGTCTTTCGAAGTGTCTTTCCCTACTGTTGCTATCTTTATACAGTTGACAGAAAAAAGGTATGCTCTTTCTTGCTCAAAACAAGTCAACTCCATCCGTGTCATGACACTCATAGGCATTGGGTCTTGTTTTGTGCTCACTCGGCTGCCTTTTCAGTAAAGCTACATAAAGTATAGCAGTAAATCATTGTAAGTAGATATGAAAATGCCCTATTAGATCTAGCCTTTGCCTTTTGCAAGGGCAGAAGACAGTTGTCTGTCCCCTTTTGGATTCTAAATGTCTATGTAATTAACAAACCCACCACAAGTGCTGATGAATTGCCTTTTGGCTGAGTTCAGTCTTACTGATGATCTACTCTCCATCACGTTATGACAGTTTCAAGGAAGGTCAAATTTCAGGCCTTAACAAGATTGAGTGTCTTATTAAAATATTTGACTTAATTACTGTAAGTACGTGAAGAGACGTTGATGAACATATATAATTCCAGGTATGAAATAGGATCCTTAACCTCAGTGCAGAAGCCTAACTAGTTCTAAATATTTTTTTAAAATGCTGTAGTAAAAGCAATTACAGACTTACTCTATCACATTGGTTTGAAAAAACAAGACCACTCTTCAATTGTAAAAGCCCAGAAGACATCTGAAAAATTAAACTTTCATTGTTTTACACTCCTAATTAAATCGTAGCCAAATTTCTCTGAAGTTTGTAGTACAAAGTAATAGCCCTTAGGAGTTTAAACATGTGAAAATGGCAGGGTTGGCAATTTTCTTATATTTAAAGAGTGATCAGGACTCAGACTCTAGACTCTGGCATGAGAAGACAAGGGTTGTGGGGAGTGGGGTGGAGAAGGAGAGAGAAAAATATTAAAGGTCAAAGCAAAGGGATGGAAGAGGCCAACTCTGAAAATGTTCGTATTTTATAATAAAGCTGTAGGAAAAAGTAAGCCTGTTTACCTGGTCACAGCTGTACTTACTCATAGTACAGTACTAGAGCCCATCCAGTGCCTGTGGAAGCTAAAGGAGAGATTCTTATTGACTTCAAGGAGAGTAGGACAAGGCCTCTTCTGAGAAAATTCCCTGAGCATGGCCAGCCTGCGCTCAGTTCTCACATGCGTGCTCTGAAGACCATCTCTCAGGTGAATGACATGCCAGTCTTCTGAGAGTCCCATTGTGCTTGTTTTTTTAAAAAAAATTATGGATGCACAGAAGAGACTTTGGGGCCAGTTCATCCCTAGAGTAAATCCATTTTTCTCTGTGGAGTTACAACAAAGATGAATTTGGCCCTCCATAGTCAAGGTTGTATGGAGACTGCCAGTGTAAGCTACCCACACTCCTAAATTTTGATGGGTACGGGCAATTTGTGTGAAAGCTTGTGTGGCTAAAGTAGATTAGGAAGATGACTTTTTGCCTGAGAACTTGGAAACTGTAGGATAAAGTTTCCTTTATTAAGTGGTATTTAGTGCCATCACCTGTGTATTAAAGTCTACAACAGTATCTCAGAATCTTTCAGCCACTTTCTCTCAGCAGAGGAAATATTTAAGTTTAATGTATGAATATAGGTCTATAACTGGGCTGCTGGCCCACACCTTGGGCAGGTCTCCTCTTCTTTTAAGAAGAGTGAAAACAAGACAGGAAAAATACAAGGGGGATAAAAGGTAGAGAGCCCTGACCCTTCAAGGTTCAGTCATCCCCTTTCTTGGCGGAAGCTCTCCTTGTTCCAAGGGGTAGCTCCCCATCTCATTGACAGCCTCAAATTCTTATGTCATCTTTTGTCAGGAGGCACAGTTGTTGGTTCCACCGTCCAATTGCTTAAAAGGGTTACCACTGTCAGCTCCTTTCTCCAGGTCTGAAATCCCAGGCAGTCCCTACAGGCATGGCTTACTATCCTCCACTGGTACCTTGTGGTTACAAATTTGACACCACCCAAGCAATGTTCCCTCTAATTTTTTATATCCATGTGCGGAATGAATTTTGTTAAGTGCACCAGTATAGAGGTGATGTGTGGCGGGGGTGGGGCCAAGGGATTTGGAGTGTGGGAGGGGGCTCAGGGCTGGGGCAGAGGGTTGGTGAGGGGTTCAGGGTGCGGGGGTGAGGGCTCCAGCTGGGGGTGCAGGCTCTGGGGTGGGGCCGGGGATGAGGGATGTGACACATAGCCAGAAAGGGTTAAGCAGCTTGCAGGCTGATTGACCAAGAGTCAACCATTAGAGAGATGTGAGAACAGTATGTATATGGTAATTAAGGCCATTCCTTGCTCGATAGGTTAGAACTTTGAAATGTATAGCAGATCACCTGAGAATGATGGAAAGCGGGCAGTTGCCTTACGTTAATCTGTGTGGGTAATTACCGGCGATGCTTAGGAAATGGATCTACTTCAAAAGTCCCCATAAATTGCCTATTGTTCACCGAATGACTCCAGGCTGTTATGAGAAGGCCTGAAAACTGTATAAAAGATCCTTGGGTCCTGATCCTGTCATCTCAGATCTGCTTAAGCTTCATCGGGGAAGTTTGAGTTGCAAGATTGAGATCCCAGTCCTAAACTGGAACACCCTGAGTATGATATTGGACATTGGACTATAACCTATGGACTAAATTCTAAAAAAACCTCTTTGCAACTACAAAGATCACCATCTCTGCTATGAATCTGAATTTCAAGAACAGTACTCATGTCTGTATGTATACTAATCTTTTAACCAATACACTCTCTCTTTTTTCTTTTTTAATAAATTGTAGTTTAGTTGTTAATAATTGGCTGTAAGCGTGTATTCGGGTAAAATCTGGAATATTCATTACCCTGGGAGGTAATGTGTCCGATCTTTTGGGGTTGGTAGAACTTTTTTATATGATGAATAAGATTTTCAGTAATCTGAAAAAAAGAAAAATAAGATTTTCACATTTGACTTGGGTGTCTGAGTGGAGGCCTGAGGCTGGGTTGCTTTAAGAGAACTGTGTTGTTGGCTTCTGGGTAACCAGTGAGGTGGTATAGAAGCTGTTTTGTGCTGGCTTGGTAAATCTAAGAATTGGAATATCCACCAGCTTTGGGGATTGCCTGCCCCATTCTTTGCAGTTCACCCTAATTGAGTGACCTCAGTTGGTTCCCCTGGGACCCTGGTCACAAGGGGTTTGGAGTGCAGGCTGCCTCGGGGCTGCAGCGGGGAGAGAGGACTCCCCCCAGCCCTCTCTAGCTGCAGCAGCCCTGGGCCGGGGGGAGAGGCGCCTCTCCCTGCCTATGCGGCCGCACAGCTTAGAGGGAACTTAGCACCCGCCTTACATCTTGGGGGGGTTTGTTTTGTTTTTTCTTTCTCTCATTTTGGTGACTTTTCTTTCATTGTGTCTCCTTCACTCTGATGAGGTGAGGCTCTTTTGGGCACCGCACCTTCCTACAGAAGCCAAGTATTTCCTAGAGTTGACATTTTTCCTCTTAGCCAAGTAAAGCCCCATCATGTACAGTCTCTCTTGAAAAATAAACTCAAACATTCTTAAAAAGCAGTTTTAACAGGAAAAGTTAGTTCAAAGGAAATGCACTGAACGGCCGAAAAAAGATTCATCAAGATAATGTGTAAAAGGAAAGGAGGACATTCAAAGGTGATACAAGGTGGGGGGGGGGGGTTTATTTGATAAAATGTTTGGTTTACCCAGCATTCTGAATCTTTGGTTTGGATATATCTAACACACAAAACCCAACACCTAGATGGAGGTGGGTAATGAATAATCCCCAGACTCCTCTGGTTTCTATAGATCACCTTATCATTTTTTTGGTAAGTTGACTATAACTGTATAGAATATGTTGGAAATTATGGCAGCTTCTTATCTAAAACAGAGCAAGCAATGCTGCTGTATACGTAAATCAAGTACTCTTACATGCTGATAGTTACTTCTCTTTGCTTCCTATTCAGAGTCAGGTGGACCCTTTATAGACCAGGTATATGTCCTACAAAGCTATGCAGAAGGATGGAAAGAAGGAACTTGGGAAGAGAAAATAGATGAGAGGCAATGCATTGATCAGCTCATGTACTCAAAAGACAAACATGAATACTACAGGTAATATTTTACAGGATATGTGACTCCTTCATTTTCCCATTTAGTTCAGTCAGTGAGACATTTGCCTTACTTCCACATGCAGTCTGGTTTGTTTATTGAACTTGCTCATGAGTATTTGGGTGCTTGAGGCTGATTTTGCTACATTTTTAAAGCGCACTGAAGCTGTCGTGTTGGTTAGGGGAAGGGATGGTAGGAGGCAGCATAAAGTAGTACAATAGTGGAAGCAGGATGGAAATTTATATTTCCTACAGGTTTTGTAAGGACACCTAGGAAAATCAATACAGCAGTCTTCTTATTGCTGCCATATTAGTTGATTGTGGTTTTTCTTTCTTCTGCTTTTTGTGGGGAAAACACTTTGAACAGGTGAGGCTGACCCTGGAAAAGGCACTTTGGAAATATATTTTTCTAGCACAGTTCTTGATTGAAAGCAATGCATTATTGCTCTTGACATCCTCTAGTAGAATCTCAAGGGGTAAGGTCTATGCTCAGTTGTTTTAATTCTGTTTTCGGGGGGGTTTTTGTACAAGCATTTGCATTCTGCAAAACCAGACATCCGTTCTGAGAACTAAAGAATATGGAAAACTTGAAAAATCACTGAGTGAGCTGCTCTTAAAGTTAGAAATAAGGATTTCTCAAAACAAAAGCCCTTAATCGAGGATTAATACAGACTAACTTTGAAAACGGTTCCAAATAAAATCTTATAGGCAGTGAGATGAACATCTGAATTTCTGCACAATCACTATAAAATTTCATTTGCACTTTGAGATTAAACTACTTGGTTCTTTACTAATGGAAGAATAATGGCTTTATAGCAGCCTCTGGCTATTCAGCTATCCTAAATTGTCCCAGGCGTGTTCTGTCACTTATACTAGGAAAGAAGACTGCTCATTTTGTTTGATATGTGGGCTTCCCCATGGTTACCTAGGCCTTTGTTCACTCAATACTGGTTTGCTGCGCGGTGCTCAGCATGGCCCTACACCATCTAACCCATTGTAAATCCTGATCGTTCAGAAACCATTACCAGCTCCTCCGTTCTCAAGGGGATCAACAATCCTGTAGTAACTACAAACTAAAGGTTTATTAATATTAAAAAAGAGAGTTATTAAGAGGTTAAAATGAATCATTTACATTATAGTTGATTTCAGAGTTTGTAGACCAGGATAATAGCAGTGATGTTAAATCTGCTAGCTTGCAATAAGTCTCTCTGGATCATCACAAATATTGGGGTCCTCAGTCCATTGTTCAAAGCTCTTCTTTTGCTGGCAATCATGGTCTAGAGAAGTGGAGCAGGAAAGAGGCAAGAAGGTGATGTCAGCCTGGGGGATATAACCTTGAGACTATGTGCATGGAAATTTACTGTCTCAAACACGGAGATAGCGAACACATGTTCTACGTGCCCTGCTGAGTCACTGGGCCTCCATTGTCCGTATGCTCTCTGAGGCCTCCTCTGCAGCGGCCCATTGGAAGAGCTGATTCTCCTTAAATGGCCCATCACCCATGGCTGTAAATCTGTCTTGTGGCTGTTACCCCGGAACAGAACATGTTTGAGATACAAACACACAGCAACGATTCATAACTTCATATACAATGATAATACATGCATATAAACAGGGTAACAATACTTAGCAGACTATAACATTTCCATTGATACCTTAAAAATCATACTTTGTACAAGATCTATTTCAATTGTAGAACAGTGATAACAACAGTGATATAAATGGTCACCTTTCTTTTTATACAGTGTCACACAAAGGCCTTATAATTGAGTTCAGTGTAACCATGATATCAATGCAGCTCTGAGCTAGTATCTCACCTAGTATTGGGTACCATTCTATTTCTGGAACTTCTTTTATCAATTGATACAAGCATTCTGAGACACCAGTCAGTTTTTAAAGACTTGGAATATATTTTATATCAATGGTATTTCAGTTTTGAACCATGCTAACTGGTCCCACAGGGTATTGTGTCTGCTGGCAATTTGGACTCCAAAAGAGAAGTTACCTTTACTTATGATTAGGGGTTACAAGCGATTAAAAATATTAATTGCAATTAAAAAAATTAATCACGATTAATTGCGCTGTTAAACAATAATAGAATAACATTTAAATAAATATTTTTGGATGTCTACATTTTCAAGTATATTAATTTCCATTAAAACACAGAATACAAAGTGTACAGTGCTCACTTTATATTTATTTATGGTTACAAATATTTGCACTGTAAAAAACAAAAGAAATAGTATTTTTCAATTCTCCTAACACAAGTACTGTAGTGCAGTCTCTTTATCATGAAAGTTGAACTTACAAATGTAGAATTATGTACAGAAAATAACTGCATTCAAAAATAAAACTATTTAAAACTTTAGCACCTACATGTCCACTCAGTCCTACTTCATCCTATCACTCAGACAAATAAGTTTGGTTACAATTTTGCAGGAGATAATGCTTGCCTGTTTCTTGTTTACAGTGTCACCTGAAAGTGAGATCAGGCGTTTGCATGGTACTGTTGTAGCTGGTGTCGCAAGATATTTACGTGCCAGGTGCACTGAAGATTCATATGTCCCTTCAGAAAAAAAAGGAGGACTTGTGGCACCTTAGAGACTAACAAATTTATTTGAGCATAAGCTTTCGTGAGCTACAGCTCACTTCATCGGTTGCAAAATAAATTTGTTAGTCTCTAAGGTGCCACTAGTACTCCTTTTCTTTTTGCGGACACAGACTAACACGGCTGCTACTCTGAAATATGTCCCTTCAGGTTTCAACCACCATTCCAGAGGATATGCGTCCATGCTGATGACTTGTTCTGCTCAATAGCGATCCAAGGCAGAGCAGACGTGTTCTTTTTTATCATCTGAGTCGGATGCCAAGAGCAGGGGGTTGATTTTATTTTTCGGTGGTTCAGGTTTTGTAATTTCCACATCAGAGTGTTGCTCTTTTAAGACTTTTGAAAGCATGCTCAACACCTCGTCCCTCAGATTTTTAAACCTTGAGTTGAGTGTTGTAGCTATTTTTAGAAGTCTCACATTGGTACCTTCTTTGCATTTTGTCAAATCTGCTGTGAAAGTGTTTTTAAAACGAACGTGCTGGGTCATCATCCGAGACTGCTATAACACGAAATATATGGCAGAACGCAAGTAAAACAGAACAGGAGATGTACAATTCTCTCCCAAGGAGTTCAGTCACAAATTTAATTAACACATTTTTTTTTTCATGAGCTTCATCAGCATGGAAGCATGTCCTCTGAAATGGTGGCCGAAGCATGAAGGGGCATATGAATCTTTAGCATATCTGGCACATAAATACCTTGCAATGCTGGCTACAAAAGTGCCATGCGAATGCCTGTTCTCACTTTCCGGTGCCGTAAATAAGAAGCAGGCAGCAGTATCTCCCACAAATGTAAACAAACTTGTTTGTCTTAGCGATTGGCTGAAGAAGAAGTAGGATTGAGTGGACTTCTGGGCTCTAAAGTTTTATATTGTTTTGTTTTTGAGTACAGTTATGTAACAAAAAATTTACATTTGTAAGTTGCACCTTCACGACAAAGATTGCACTAAAGTACTTGTATGAGGTGAATTAAAAATACTTTCTTTTATCATTTTTACAGTGCAAATATTTATAGTCAAAAATAATATAAAATGAACACTGGACACGTATTTTGTGTTGTAATAGAAATCAATGTATTTGAAAATGTAGAAAAACATAAAATATGTCATTTCAATTGGTATTTTATTGTTTAACAGTGTGATTAATTGTGATTACTTTTTTTGAGTTAATCGCGTGAGTTAACTGCAAATAATTGACAGCTCTACTATGATATAGGCTACTGACATGCACTACCGCTATTTGTCATATTTTCAGTATGAGCTATTTATCCCTCTCGATTATATCAAGCGTATATTGTGACATCTGTATATGACAAACAGTACTTTCGATTACAAACTCCAAGCAAGACGGGATCTCTACGTTTCTATCAAATTCTGTAAAAAGTTCTAGTTTTGCAATTCCTGGATTGTTTTCCTGTCCTATAGTCCAGATATCATTAATTGAGGATCTGTTTTTATTGTTTAATCTGATTTCTACTTATAACAAGTAAAATCCTGGAGGGTTCTCATTGTCCTGAAGCATCACTATGACACCACTTGTCATCAGCCTAGATGCTCCTGGAGAAGTTAAGATTCAGGAGTTAAGAGAGAACACTGTATTCCCTTTGGGAGTCTAGTCACTAGGAAAGGTAGCTGTGCACTTACTAATAAAGGAGCTTACAGATAAAAGGCGATCTAGGTTGTCAGGAGGAAAGCTTCTCCATTTCCCTAGAAAACACAGGAAGTCTACTAGGACAGATCTCAAATCAAGCCCTTTACTGCACACTCGTTTTCTTGTGTATACTCTGCCTGTTATGTGAGTAGCGGGTATCCAGCCCTGCGGCCTAGAGATGAGCATCTGAGTCTGTTTTCCTTTGGTTCTGTGTGATATATAATAATCTGCAAGTGTCTCTTTCAGTGGCAGCAGAGGTGCCTCGGGTGGTTTGTGTGGGGGTGCTAGGGCTGTGACCTGAACTGGGTGCTTCCCCAACTCCTTGTTACAAAACTAGATTGAAACCTGAAAAAAATTAGTTATGGAAACTTCCACCTGTTAGCTCTCTTACCTTGGTGGCTTTTTGAGATGCTGAGTCACTGGTCATTAGGAAGAACTCCGCTCTATACTGCTCGTCAGCCAACTTGCAAACAAAAGGCCTTGTGCTGGTCATTGAGCATCCTCTGCCGCTGCCATAGTCACAGAAGAACCGCTGCACGTGACTATTGTTTAGAAATCCGTCTAGACTGTTAGCAGAGGAACAGGATGGAATGCAACTGAGTTCAGTCCAAAGCAGAATGTGAAGAGTTACAAAGTGATCTCACAGGCAGATGAAATTCAGTGCTGATAAATGCAAAGCAATACACATTGGAAAACATAATCCCAACTCTACATACAAAATGATGGTGCCTAAATTAGCTGTTATCACTCAAGAAAGAGATCTTCCATATTTGAAGAGAAGGTTAAAGGTCTAGAGACCCAAGTATCAACCCTGCATTGCATCAGAGAAAATGAAGATTTTTTCTGGATAGAAGTCAGTGCTTGGCACTGCAGGTACAGCATGCTGAAGAATCCAAAGGCAGTGCAGAACGGGGAAGAAAATAGGCAGTATGTGACCTCTAGAAGAAGAAAGGGGAGAACCCATGTACCCCCAATGCAGATTGAGGTAAGAAACTGTTTTCAGGCTCTCTGCACAGGTACTGTGTTGGAGAATGGTTTGGAAGAGTCATCTGAGGGAAAGGATCTGAGGGAGATCCCATCGACCGGAAAGCATGGGGTGCGTTGTCCTAAGGATGGGGGTTCCACGACCACTACTCCCAAGAGGAGGAGACGGTTGGTGGTGGTCAGGGACACACTCCTAAGGGGGACAGAGTCATCCATCTGCCGTCCAGACCGGGAAACTCGAAAAGTGTGCTACTTGCCTGGAGCTAGAATTCAGGATGGGTCTGCTGAGACTGATCAAGCCCCCGCAACACTACCCCTTCCTACTTCTCCAAATGGGCACCAATGATACTGCCAAGAATGACCTTGAGCAGGTCACCACACAATACCTGGCTCTGGGAAGAAGGATAAAAGAGTTTGAGGCGCAAGTCATGTTCTTGTCCATCCTCTCTGTTGAAGGAAAAGGCCGAGGTAGGGACCATCGAATTGTGGAGGTAAATGCATGGTTGCGCATGTGGTATCGGAGAGAGTGCTTCGACCATGGGATGTTGTTCCAGGAGGAAGGATTGCTAGGAAGAGATGGAATCCACCTAACAAAGAGAGGGAAGAGCATCTTCACAGGCAGGCTTGCTAACCTAGTGAGGAGGGCTTTAAACTAGGTTCGCCAGGGTATGGTGACCTAAGCCTGGAGGTAAGTGGGGAAGTGGGAACACCCTGACATCTGCTGGGAGAGCAATACAGCAGTGCACAGACAATCCAGGAAGTTTTTGGAGAGTGTTGAGGACAACTTCCTGGTGCAAGTGCTGGAGGAACCAACTAGGGACCATGCTCCTCTTGACCTGTTGCTCGCAAACAGGGAAGAATTGGTAAGGGAAGTAGAAGCGGGTGGCAACCTGGGCAGCAGCGACCATGAGATGGTCGAGTTCAGGATCCTGACAGAAGGAAGGAAGGAGAGCAGCAGAATACGGACCCTGGACTTCAGAAAAGCAGAACTGATGGGCAGGATCTCCTAGGAGGCTAATATGAAGGGGAAAGGAGTCCAGGAGAACTGGCTGTATTTTAAAGAAGTCTTATTGAGGGTGCAGGAACAAACCATCCCGAGGTGCAGAAAGAATAGCAAATATGGCAGGCGACCAAGCTTGGCTTAACAGAGAAATCTTCGTGGGTTGTGGGGACTATAGCCACCCCAACATTTGCTTCAGTCCCCCTGTAGCAGCCGCCACTTTCTGGCTGCCCACCTCTGAAGGCAGAGCGGAGAGAGCAGCAGCTGCTGGCTGGGCTTCTAGCTCTGAAGGTATAGGAGTAAGGCCAGGCAGGGGGCCTGAGAACGGTGCCTGGCCTGTGTCTCTGCCTGCACTTGAGAACCAGGATGAAATTAATAGGCAGCAGGTTTAAAACAAACAAAATGAATTACTTCTTCACACAACGCACAGTCAACCCGTGGAATATGTCGCCAGAGGATGTTGTGAAGGACAAAACTATAACTGGGTTCAAAAAAGAGTTAGATAAGTTCATGGAGAATAGGTCCATCATTGGCTATTAGCCAAAATGGTCAGGGATGCAACCCCATGCTCTGCGTGCCCGTAAGCCTCTGACTGCCGGATGCTGGGACTGAACAACAGGGAATGGATCACTATAATTTCCGTGGTCTGTTCATTCCCTTTGAAGCATCTGACATTGGCCACTGATGGAAGAGGTGGACCACTTGTCTGACCCAGTATGGTTGTTCTTAGGCTCTAATGACTTTGAGATGCTTTTGTTTAGTTGGCTGGAGAAATTACCAGCTTACTTTCATATAAAACCTGGTAACTTTAGCTCTACAAATAGTTACTTTTGATCAGGGAAAAAGTTGTTCCATTTTTTCACTTGATTTTTTTTAACCCCAATAATAACAAAATATACTCTGAAAATCAACAGAGCTAAATCCATCGTGATTGCATACAGTGATATCATAAAGATATTTTCTTTTTTTAGGGAGTATATGTACATTTTTGTTGAGACCAAGGACTATTTTTTCTCTAGGATGTGCTGCTAACTAATCTTACTATGAACAGCAAATTCATCTTAAAATGGTGATCTATTAATTGGAGACTTTTTTTACTGTCTTACAGGGGATGGTTCTGGGGTTATGAGGAAACACGGGGCCTAAATGTCTCTTGTCTGTCTGTCCAAGGATCAGCCTCTATCATAGCTCCTGTTCTTTTGAAAAACACTTCAGCACGGTGAGTTGCCTCTGTTATTTTTTGTGTGTGTTCGAAAACCTGTCTTCACAGCTAGGAGAAAGGTGGCAATGTTACACCATGATGGTATCTCCTCACTGGAGAAGAATAGTTCTTTAGAAGTGTTATAAAATGTCTGGCATCAGACAGGAGGATGAGATAGACGAGGCTTTCTTCAGACAACTAACAGAAGTTTCCAGATCACAGGCCCTGGTTCTCATGGAGGACTTCAATCACCCTGACATCTGCTGGGAGAGCAATACAGCAGTGCACAGACAATCCAGGAAGTTTTTTTATATTCTTGGGGACAACTTTCTGGTGCAAGTGCTGGAGGAACGAACTAAGGGCCAGGCTCCTCTTGACTTGCTGCTCACAAACAGGGAAGAATTGGTAGGGGAAATAGAAGTGGGTGGCAACCTGGGCAGCTGTGACCATGAGATGGTTGAGCTCGGGATCCTGACAAAAGGAAGAAAGGAGAGCAGCAGAATACGGACCCTGGACTACAGAAAAGCAGACTTTGACTCCCTCAGGGACATGATGGGCAGGATCCCCTGGGAGGCTAATATGAGGGGGAAAGGAGTGCAGGAGAGCTGACTGTATTTTAAAGAAACCTTATTGAGGGTGCAGGAACAAACCATCCCGATGTGCAGAAAAATCTTCACAGATTTTCTTCACAGAGAAATCTTCAGGAAGTGTAAACACAAAAAGGAAGCTTACAAGAAGTGGAAACTCGGACAGATGACGAGGGAGGAGTATAAAAATATTGCTTGAGCATGCTGGGGTGTAACCAGGAAGGCCAAAGCACACTTGGAGTTGCAGCTAGCAAGGGATGTGAAGGGTAACAAGAAGGGTTTCTACAGGTATGTTGGCAACAAGAAAAAGCTCAGGGAAAGTGTGGGACCCTTTTGAATGGGAGAGGCAACCTAGTGACAGATGATGTGGAAAAAGCTGAAGTACTCAGTGCTTTTTTTGCCCCGGTCTTCACAGACAAGGTCAGCTCCCAGACTGCTGCACTGGGCAGTACAATATGGGGAGTAGGTGAGCATCCCTCAGTGGTGAAAGAACAGGTTAACGACTATTTACAAAAGCTGGACGTAAACAGGTCCATGGGGCCGGATGCAATGCATCCAAGGGTGCTGAAGTTGTTGGCTGATGTGATTGGCTGATTGGTGATCGGGGGAGGTCCCGGATGATTGGAAAAAGGCAAATATAGTGCCCATCTTTAAAAAGGAAAGAAGGAAAATATGGGGAACTGCAGACTGGCTCGCCTCACCTCAGTCCCTGGAAAAATCATGGAGGTCCCCAAGAAATCCATCTTGAAGCACTTGGAGGAGAGGAAGGTGATCAGGAACAGTCAGCATGGATTCACCAAAGGCAAGTCATGCCTGATCAACCTGATTGCCTTCTATAATGAGATAACTGGCTCTGTGGATATGGGGAAAGCAGTGGATGTGATATATCTTGACTTTAGCAAAGCTTTTGATACAGTCTTCCACAGTATTCTTGCCAGCAAGTTAAAGAAGTATGGATTGGATGAATGGACTATAAGGTGGATAGAAAGCTCGCTAGATCGTCAGGCTCAATGGGTAGTAATCAACGGCTTGATGTCTAGTTGGCAGCCAGTACTAAGCAGAGTGCCCCAGGGATCAGTCCTGGGGACGTTTTTGTTCAATATCTTCATTAATGATCTGGAGGATGGGATGGATTGCACCCTCAGCAAGTTTGCAGATGACACTAAGCTGGGGGGAAAGGTAGATACACTAGAGGGTAGGGATAGGGTCCAGAGTGACCTAGACAAATTGGAGGACTGGGCTAAAAGAAATCTGAGGAGGTTCAAGAAGGATAAGTGCAGAGTCCTGCACTTAGGACAGAAGAATTCCATACACTGCTACAGGCTGGGGACCGACTGGCTAAGCGGCAGTTCTGCAGAAAAGGACCTGGGGATTACAGTGGATGAGAAGCTGGATATGAGTCAGCAGTGTGCCCTTGTTGCCAAGAAGGCTAATGGCATATTGGGCTGCATTAGTAGGAGCATTGCCCGCAGATCGAGGGAAGTGATAATTCCCCTCTCTTCGGCACTGTTGAGGCCACATCTGGAGTATTGCGTCCAGTTTTGGGCCTCCCACTACAGAAAGGATGTGGGCAAATCGGAGAGAGTCCAGTGGAGGGCAACAAAAATGATAAGGGGGCTGGGGCACGTGACTTATGAGGAGATGCGGAGGGAACTGGGCTTATTTAGTCTGCAACAGAGAAGAGTGAAGGGGGATTTGATAGCAGCCTTCAACTACTTGAAGGGGGCTTCCAAAGAGGATGGAGCTCGGCTGTTCTCAGTGGTGGCAGATGACCGAAGAAGGAGCAATCGTCTCACGTTGCAGTGGTGAGGAGGTCTAGGTTGGATATTAGGAAACACTATTTCACTAGGAGGATGGTGAAGCACTGGAATGCGTTACCTAGGGAGGTGGTGGAATCTCCATCCTTCGAGGTTTTTAAGGCCTGGCTTGACAAAGCCGTGGCTGGGATGGTTTAGTGGGGTTGAACTAGATGACTGCCTGAGGTCTCTTCCAACCCTAATATTCTGTGTTTCTGTGATCAGAGCTCCAAATTGTAGCTGACTTGAAGACTAAAAATGTACATATTTTTTTCCATAGTGTTGGTTGTTGCTGTTTGTTTGAGCATCATTACCATATTTGGCATTGTACTGAACAAGGAGATAAATACCCCGCCCACAGACAATTTACAATCTGAAATACACACTTACTACACATGATATTATTCCCTCATTTCTCAGCCCCGCTCACTGCACTCACCTTGATTGTAGCATTTAAGAGCAATTATGATTTGGGAACATCCTCTGAGGCACTTGTGCAAAGCAGCAGTCCTGAGCTCCTTCCTTCCTCCTTGTTGAGGTATATATGCCTTGTTTCCATCTTGTCCTCAGCTGCCTTTGCAGTAGTTGTTTGATCCACTGTCAGGAGTGAACTAACATAGCAGGCTTGAGAGGCAGAGATGCAATATCTCAGATTTGGTGTGTTTCCTCCCCCTCCCCCGTTAGAGATGGGGCTGGGCAGACCAAAAAATTCATGTCCATTTCTTTCCTAGCCATAGATGATGTCCTCCCAGCAGTAGCCTGGATGGGAGGACAGCTGAGGTTAGCGGCACTGTAGACTGATGTGTCCTTCTGTAGAAGGAGAGCAGGAGGAAGCTCAGGGCCAGTTTCTTTCCATTTGGTTGCCCTGAGCTCCCAGGACCAATGTTTAACCTGCCCTCACTGAGTGCCTCTTTCCCCAACAGATTCTACTGCCCCTCCCTTCATCTTCCATCTCTTTTGTGGGAGCTGGATGTCTCATCCCTCTGACCATGTGCTATGAGGTGCCATGAGTCAAGAGGGCAAATATTACTTGGATATTGCGGACTCAACAATTGTCAGTATGTTGCCAATTTCACAAGTCAGGTGAAAACTGTCTCCCCTCCTAACAAGCTGACAAAACATAGGCATGGGGTTCCTGATGCTAAGTATTCGTTATATTGAATAATGGCAATAGTGTATCTACCTTTTATTTATAGGCCTTTCTGGAGCCACCATCATCCAGTATTTGAGTATTTAGTAAATAATGAATTTATCCCTGTAGCAACCCTGGGAGTTAAGAAATGTAACTGTCGCCATTTTTACTGACCAACAGTTGAGCAGTGAGTGAGATCAACATTTTCACAAATGAATGCTAATTTTCAGATGCCCGACTTGAGTTGCTTTAGGCCTGATTTTCAGAGGTGTAGCACGCCTGCTGTTCCTGTCCATATCAGTTGGAACTGCAGAGGTGTCCAGCACCTTTGGAAAGCAGGTTCAAAGTTAGCACCAAGAATCACTGGCCACTTTTGGAAAATGTCACTGCATGAGTTGCCCAAGAGGATCTGTGGCAGAGCTGGGAATGGAGCCCAGGTCTTCCAGGCACTTCCTGGAAGTGCATCAACATGCACAATAAGGTTACTAATAACCTTTAAATATAACCAGGCAATATTAGAACGTAAATGATCCTGCATAGAGAGATCTCTGATTGGCTTTGCTGTTGAAGTAACAATAGTTGTAGAATTTGTACAATGAGATTAATACACACAGGACAAGTTTACTTCAATATCATAGTTAAACACATGCAGTTCATAAAAGGACACACTAATGTAAAGATAAATATAGTAAGGCTCAAGGCCTTTCTCAATGTTCATCTTCACATTATCCTTCTGTGCGTAGATAAATACGTACAGTTCCCCCAGACTGTGATGGGAGTTGCATAGAAGTATTAAAGGACAGAACTGGTTCTATGTGTATTAATGTTGGCTTGAACAGCATAATTAGCAATCCAAAATACTCCCTAAGTGCTATGTGAATCAGTAGTACAAGCAGAGCTTTAACTCTTGTGTTTTCTCTCTTGAGGGTGTTTACAATTTTAACCTCAATATTATATTAACACATTTCACTTTTTTCTTTGAAAATGGTAAGACTAAAACTAAACTCTTCACTGGTTTTACTATGAGAATCTACGGTTCTATATTTGAAATCTTATGCACCTGTGGTTTCACAACAAAGTAACATCACAAAACCATACCTATGTAACTAATGAATGTTGATATGATGCATGTTGTTATGTAGTGTTGTAAATAATAACTTGAAATTGTCACCTATGTGTCTAACATCTTTTTAGTTTTATACAACTTTGTTTCAAACTAGCTGGGAGACTAATCCTAAGTGAGGACTAGTCAGCCACAAAATTTAAACTTGCAAAAGTCAGCTGCCATGTAATGTTCAAAAGTCTTACATTTGTTTATAGCAGAAAATAGGGGGAGGTTGTGGTTGGTTTGGTTTTGTTGCTCTTTCATAACTCATGCATTTTTTTGTTCCAGTTTATTTTAAATCACCTTTGGGCTTATACAAAACATGGTCAATTTAAGCTAAAACAGAACCTTACCATAAGTTTATGAACAGGTTAAAATATATATAATTGTGGCCCCGTGTGTTTCTTGATTCTGCAGTCATGGATTTTGTCACAGACACTACCACTTTGCCACAGAATTGTATCCCAGAATCTCAACTTTTGTTTAAAAACTGAAATTTAAATATCTGCTTCTTATGGTTCAGGAGATACACTTTCAAATGTAAGCCAAGCATAAATGATGCTGTGTTATCTTCCCGAGTTTGTAGAAGGCCTAAAACAAAGACTGTCAGGGATATGAACTGCTCAACTGGATTTTAACTTTGATACCTAATGGCTCAAATTTAAATGTTAAGATAAACTATTTACCTGCTTATCATTTTAGTAGAAAAAAATCCCACTCAGTGGAAAAACTTCTGTGGGAGTTGAATCAGACTTAGTGTGCTCATTGCACAGACTAAACTACTTCCTATATATTTCTGGCTGCCCCAAACTCTAATCTTGATTTTAAAATTATCAGTGATGGAGAATCCCCACACCCTTCAATAAGTTGTTCCAGTGGTTAATTGTTCTCACTGTTAAATATTTACACCTTATTTCCAGTTTAAATTTGTCCCGTTATTTAGTGGTAGTTTACTCAGTGTCCCTTTAAAATGTACGAGAATGGCCAGATCCTCTCTGCATTGGAGATGTTCTCTTGTTTGCTTCCTGAGGGCTGGTTCTGTCACACAAGGGGCTCACAAATGTTTTCAGAGTATGGACTGTACCTTAATAGAGAGCTGTGTCGTGGCTCACTCCCTACTATGTCCACAGATGTAGACCCCCTATCCTCCCACAGAGGCGCAGAATTAGCACTTGTAGTGGCTGCCAAAGGGCTAAGAGAGGACCACACATGGTACTCCTGACAGAATTCTGCGCCCCTGTGGGGACGCAGAATTCATATGGCCCGCATATTTCTGTGCCCTTCACACAGAAAAATGCAAAAGAAATCTGTGGGGGGACATGCGCCTGTTCCCAGGCAGCCTATCTGTTCCAGTGTTCCTGGAGCAGCCTTAGAGACGCAAAGCACTGCAGTTGGAGAGGGAGCTTGGCATACGTGCCTGCGGGGGAGATGTTGATCATCGTCAGAGGGCGGGGCTGGGCGTGCATGCCTGCCAGCCAACGAGAGAGAGAGACTGTCCCTCTTGCTTTCTACTGCGGCTCGCCGGGGATGTGGAGGGGAAGGTCTTTTTATTATGCAGGAGGAAGGCTCTGTCCGGGGGGCAGAAATGTAGCAGCCTGCCTGTTTGTTAATTGATCTCATTCTCTGAGGCAGAAATGTAGTAGTCTGCCTACTTAGTAACATTGATAATGTTCCTACTGTTAGTTAACTGTTGCCATACTCCGTCAATTCCCCCAGGAGCATAAAACCTGTACAAGTTTTAAGGCCCCTACGTTGCCAGAGTGAGGGAATCAGCTGGGAAGATCTATGCGCTGTCTCCCTTTTTTCCTGTGCCAAAGTGGCACAATGGGGTTAGTTTACAGCTCGGGATTTATTTTATTTACCCATTTAAAAAAAAAAAAAGACTTTGACGGCAAATAAAACATTGACCAAGCAGTCAATAAAATGTCGGGACAGTGAGAAGCAAGCACTTCCCAAAGTACCCAGCCAGGTCCAGGACAATATGACTTTCATGTGTGAAAGTCTGAGCAATTTAAAATGACATTCTACTCTTCCCCTTACCCCTGGTTTGGTGTTCTGTAATGTAATTTAAATGAAAATCCAGGATTATAACTGGAATGCAGGGTATTAGCTACCAAGTATTTGTAACTTAACATTCATGTATTTAGTAAATGCTGAATAGTTATTGTGGGGTTTTTTCTGTACTGTAATTTAAATAAATTACCAAAACAGTTGAAACTGATGTGATTATATTGCATTATTTTGACAAATAAAATATGCAGAATTTTTAATTTTTTGGCACAGAATCCCCCCAAGAGTAAAGTGCCTAGATGGGAAGTAATATTAGGAGAGTTTTTATTTATATTTAATTACCTTAATTAATTTTAGCAGCCAGTAATGAGGAGAGCCAGCACTGTGTGATAAGACAGCACTGCATGGATCCCTAGTGGTCCCTGGGCCACAATTTGGAAATGCCTTCCTTATACCAAACTGGCTAAAGGTCCTGTTGCTGTAAATACAGCATGCTGAGGAAAGTGTTTCATTCTCAATGTTTACTATACACATAGAGGGCAGTCTTTGCTTCCCTTGCTACTGAACATAGTAATGTAAAGTATATTTCTAAGGGAATTGCACTCAACTTTACCATTTTTAACAGGTCAGTGATGTTAGACAGAGCTGAAAACCTTCTTCATGACCACTACGGAGGGAGAGATTATTGGAATGTGAGTATTTTCTAATTAGCTTCTCCAGATTTTCTATTTGATATTAATAAAAACCTAGTATTGACTGGTTTTTGCTGTGAGGTCCGAGAAGCAACCAGTCTCATAGATGATCTGTACGTTGTATGTTGCCACCTGTTGGAGCAGGAAGTGTCGTTGCTGTATCAGACCTAGAATGTTCACGTGCTCCTGCAGGGAGCTCTCTGTGGGTGGACCTCTGCTCCTGTCTGGAGCGCAGTTGAGGTCAGTAGGGCGCTGATAACAGACCTCCTCACAGGTACAGGCCTGAGACTATAAACATTTCAGGTGGGATTTTCCAAAATGCTTAACAATGGCCTAATTCCTGACTTCATTGGGAGTAGAGTTAGGTCAACTCCGAGTGTTTCAGAAATTCCAAACCATAGCCTTTTAATAGGAGGCATCAAGGTTGGGAGTTTAAGGTTTTCATCACTGACTCAGTGGTTCAGCCATAAGAAAATAGCGTGTGGTGTGATGTAATGTACCGAATGTTCTCTGTTTCCCTGTTTCTTGTGAAGCTGATCTAGATTTATGTACACAATTCAGAGAGTGAGCTGGTATGGCTGCATGAATTTCTTAGAGCTTGAAGATGAGTTAGAGTTAAAAAAAAAAAATTTAGCCAGGTTTGGTTTTCAGATGATTACAGTTGCTCTCTAATTTTCAAGAGGAGGTGAGCTTGCTGGAGAGAGTAAACAAATTATAATCCTAGGCCTTGATCCTGCAAACACACAGGCGCTTGATTTAAACCCATGAGTAGTCCTATCATCTCAGTTAACAAATTATTTTCTTGGGTAATTCAGAAAAAATAAACCATGAATTACTTGTGAGGGAAAACTTCCCCCCCAATAAAGAGATGTGGATGGATCATAATTTCTAAGACTGAATACTAATCTGTAAAAATAGGACATAAAACCCATTTATGTCATAATGTATCTTCTCTGATAGAGGCACTATGGACTTTTAAGGCCTAAATTTGCTTGATCAAAATTCATAATCTAAGAATGTTCTTATTTTAAGCAGTTTTTTTAATAGCCATAATTTTAGTTAGAGATCTGTTTACCATACGAATTTCCTTATTCTTCCAGAGTAGTGGTTCTAGCTGTGTTAAATCCAGTTTATATCCTAGATAGAGATGTATAGACAAAGAATTTGTGAAGATTATCTTATGCAGCAAAATACTGTACGACAATATTTGCAATATATAATACAATCAGTAACAAAGATGTTTTCAGTCTTCAAGAAATTTAGTATTAAAATGCAAATAATAAAAATACTAAATTTAAATGTTAAAAATTGTAAAAGGCTTGTCCTATTACGGCTGCGAGGTTGTTTGAATAAATTGCTTTATCATTTTTTTATGACAATATCTGTTCTTGTGAGCTAGGCTCACTTGAGATAAAAAATCTGACTTGATGCTGTTTCTTCGTTTTATCACAGTAGCAAAATATAGAAGAGGTGTAAAATGATCCCCGTGCCTGAGATTTGAACTTGTGTGTGGGTTACAGTGCAGATATCCAGGCCCTGTAAGTGGGACAGCAGCCGAAGTATTAGCGCTCGTACCGTGCCAATAGCTAAGAGCCTCATCCAAAGAGAGTTGGGAATTTTATTTTATTTTTTGTCACCAGCAGAATCCAACTGACGACCATGTTTGCAAGTTTTATGCAGTGAACACAAACCTTGCATTATGTGATTCCCATCGTCAGCTGCTTTATTTCTCACACACAAAAAGCTGTACATGTTGGCCGAAGCGAAGAGCCTGCAACCCTACTTAAAGAGCACATTCCGAGGTTCCCGTATCTGCGAACTGACTAGGCTTCTGCCCCTGGGTTGTGTGTCGCTTTCTTTTTCCCTGCACCTACTATATTCTGTCACCAAGTGTTGACCTCGCTAAGTGCTAACCCTGCGTGATAAGTTGTGTGCCGCGTAGGCAAGCATGCAGGTCTCCTAAGAGTTTCCTGTAATTTTACTCACACAGTTTTCCACCATTTTGAAGCAACAAACTTGTGAGAGACAAACATCTTTGCTAACATAGTTTCTAGGTAGAAATCTGGACCTCCACTTTTAAATGCTGGAAGAAAAGGAAACTAGCGATTACATCCCATCAGCACTTTTCCAGCATCCTCATCCTGTTTTGGGCTCCTCCTGTCACCTTTTTATTTAGGATCAGTTGCACCCGCTAAAGAATGGAAAGGTTACACAGCGTCTCTGAATTGCCTTTTGATTTTACCCTTGTGTGATTCCAATTAATCAAGGCAGAATTGCATGGCAACGGTGACAATGGTGTCAGCAGCTTGTTCAAACCTCCTTCCGTTTCTTTTGTAAGTGTGGTGCTCTCTGTAGAGTCCCCTGTTGTGTAAAATATGTGCTGTGTTTTGATGGAAGTCCTCCTTCTGCTAGTCTCATATTTCAACTTATTAGTTGAATGCAAATACAGATGCACCGTCTTCCTGAGAGTTCCCCCCTAGTGTCACTGAGAACTGGGGCATCAATCCTTTTTTCAGTCATCCATCCATGAGGCTGATGGTGGTTTCAGAAGAACATTGAAGAGCTGCTGGAATACCAGGATCAGGGACATAAATAATTGTGGTTACATTTTGACGATGATGGCAGTATTGTAAATGTCTCACTTGCAGAATCATCAGTGTTGTGCTCTTCCACTTCAGTAGCCAAGATTCTGGTAAGTGATGCATCTGGTCACGATGGATCCAAAGAAATGAGTTTACTGCAGTTTTCTTGCAGAGTGACGTCTCTTGACAATGTTTCCATTCTGAAGAATTACTTAGAAAAATTGTCTATTTTCGTTACTTCAGTCATCCAATCGCTTCCTTCATCTTCGGGCATGTTGAGTCAGATAAATGAATTCATTGATATGAAGATCCCTAAACACTAATCACCCATTTGCAGTATTGATCAGCAGCTTTCACGTTGACTATAGTTGAAATGAGACACTACTATGAAATAAATTCAACTCCATGAAGACTGGAAAGTAAGATGACTCGCCCACTCTGTATAGCAGCCATGTTAACAGATGCCCTACCCACCTTCTAGATGTTTCTAGATTGTAACAGATCAGCCCTCCAGGCTGCTGCCCTGGGGTGGTGGTGTGAGAGGAGCACACACATGAACAATCCCCCGGTAGTGCTGTTTCATCCTGCTCCCTTAGAAGCACTAGCAGGCTGCTCACCCAGTAGCTACTCACCTGATTCTCCACACTGCAAGGATGGGATATGGAGGGGACGGAGCCCTGGCTCTGCTCTCTCTACTGCGGCTGGAGTTCAGGGCAGTCAGCTGTAACAGGAAAAGAGAGGCAGTACCAGCCCCCCTCACTGCTAGAGCAAGGGGAGAAGAGAGCCTGAGCGATTGTTCTGCAGAATGCCAGGTCATTCTCGCTCTGCTCCTGGGGTAGGTAGGGCAGCTATCCACAGTCCCTTACTCAGGGCAGACTGTGGGGTTAGACTAGCCCTATCTGAATTTCACCATTCTGGTGAGAGAAGAGAAGCTTTTGTGCCAAGTGCAAATGGATCTTTGTCTTGAAAATAAATTCAAAAATCCTCAGTGCATCTTCATACAGTGTTCATTGCTCAATGGGGAAAAAAGCATTTTGCTTGTAAATCAAGAATTTGACCAAACTTCTGATTATTGTGGTTAACTGAAGTCAGTAACAGAGAATTTCCTTAGTACTGTACGCTTGTACTAACAAGGATGGTTCTGCTTTGCCTTGATTCCAGATGGTAACTGTGTCACAAAACACATTTGAAATTATTAATACCCTCAGGTATGGGGAATAGCTTCATTTTTGCCAGTTTCCCTTTTACTGTGATTGGGGCTTTTGGTGGCTAGAGGCATGTTTCTTAGAGCATGTTTAATTCCAGTAGTAATTCTGTAAGTTAACAAGTCTTTCCACATTTTTCTTTCCAAAAGATGAGCTGCACTACTTCTGTACTTGGTCTGGTACAGAAACGCCTTCTTCACTTAACAGGGCAGCCATATGGTGCGGTGGCTAGAGTAAGGGAGAGCTACATATGTTCTATGGTCTAATGCCATCTAAACCACTGTATGACCCTGCACAAATCATTCGTGACCTCAGGGTATTTACCTTAACCAGCTTTTCAACTGGATTTAATGAACAGGAACCTCACTGAAAACTATTTCTATATTGAGCTTTCCTAGTTTAATGACCCCATGTGTTAACACTTAGATCTTTCTGCTACCATGGGGAATGGCTGACAGACCCTGTGCTGGCACAAGGAACATAAGCATTGTGGACACTTGTGTAACAGAGGCACTAGCCATTGGCTGGGTGCTGATAACACATTTGTTAGTAAAATAAATACTATCCTCACTCTGTTTTGAAATGTGTTATACAAAAATTAAAAATTACTAAATTTAAACTACAAGGTAGATAAATCTCTACTCTTTTCCCAGTTTGTAGGTCTAGCTATTAAAAGGCACTTTTGAAACACTCCTGCAGTGACGAGTTGTGTATATGGGATGTAAGTGCAGTTACCCACAGGTTGGTAGAAAGTACCCTTAAATGCTGGAAATTGTTACCTTGCAGCGTTGTAGGAATGTGTTAAAAGTAACCCCATTCCAGGAGCTCTAAATGGAAGCAGCTTCTCCCATGCATGTGTTTATAGCTCTCTCCCTACTCCCAGACAGTCACTCAGCAGCTCCTCTCATCCTGACAGACCCGTCGAAGTATGGTGTTTGCTAAACACCTGCGTGTAGTGGGGGATGAGTTTAGGAGGAAATACCTTCACTCCACTGATGAGGCAGACAGGACAGACTACAATGAGGACTGGACACAGATGAAGGTAAAGTAGTTTGTAATCTGTTTTTTCTGTAACAGATGTATCCAATAGATTTGTTTAGTATTTTGACTGCACTGTGAGAGGGATTGGGAAGTAACTATGAATGTGATGATTCTAGTACACAGCATCTCTAGTCTCTCTGCCCTTCCAAGATTTTTCTTCCTCTGGAACGAAGTTTTCCCAGTCAGTTCCGATCTTGTTGACTGAACTGTTTGCTAGAGAGCAGCACTGCAAGTCTCACTGTGACGGGTTTCCTGGGTGCAACCTGGAACTGGCTTACCGCTGAGCCCTCTGGCTTACCAACCTGGGCTCCCTCTCTCACTGTGATATTGTGACAAGCTGCAAACCTTTCCAGGTACTGCACTTACACAGACAGCCAAGGGCAGGGACACACCCAGCTGAGTTATATGAATGCTTCTCCTAGCCACTCATGAACTAACAATAGAGAGGCTCCAGCCAGTTCCCCCAGCTCCCCAGCCGAGGACCCCAGGGCTATACTGACCTGCTCTGGTCAGAAGCCTGACCAGTATAGGTTTATAACCCAGTCCACCCCTCTCTCAATGTGGAGAGGACATGCACCAGCTCTTGTTCCTGAGCAGATTTCCCAAGCACTTCAACCAAAATGCACTGTTCTTGGTAAAATATAAAACAGATTTATTAACTACAGAAAGATAGATTTTAAGTAGTAAGTGTACAGATCAAAGTTGGTTACCTAAGAAATAAAAGTAAAAATCACAGTCTGTGTTCTATAAACTAGATAGGATTTGAATCAGTCAGTCTCACCCTGATAGATCATACAAGCAGGTTACAGATCTTCCATACACAGGCTGGAACTCTCCTTCAGCCTGGGACCGCCTCCCCAGTTCAGTCTTTCAGACATGTTTCCAGGTGTTGAGTTGGGGGGCAATGAGGCCAAGTGATGATGTCACTTCCCCTCTTTTATAGTTTCTTCCAGCTTGCTGGAAAGATCCTTTGCTATGATGTGAGTGAAGCAGTCTCCATTGTCTATGTGCTATCTCTGAGAAGTCTCCGTTGTATACGGTTCCTGGGATAGTCCTTGGGAGTGTGGAGTCCTTTAATGGGCTATCAGCCCGTCTGGCTCCTCCATTGTTGCACCTGACAGGCTGCTTGTGGATGTTCCCAGCCTCACAACGTATTTCAGTAACGCACACATAGCAAAACTTCATAACTTCCTGTACAATGACAGCACATACAATCCAACCGGGTATTAATGTTCAACAGATCAATACTTTTAAAATGATACCTCACAAGGCATACGTTGTACAAAACACATCATAATTCTATGATAGTGGTGAATATGGGGATTCCAGCGTGCGGCTTTGAGCACAGCATGCCACGCCCAATTCCACGAAGGACAACTTTGTCTGTTCTGCATCTTGTTGGATGGAGCAGTGTGCTGTTCAGAACTGTCAGTCGCTTTAGTTTAATGAGGACACTCTTTGATGATAAATTTGAGATCTTTATAAACAGCTCTCTCCATCTTGCATGGTTTATTTATTCACTGCTGCCAGATATCAAAACACAGTAATCAGCTGTAAGTGCTACAAAATATTGTCAACACACACCTTACAACGCCTGCTTTAGTTGAATTAACACAGTGCTGTACCTACTTCAGCGCAAGTGTTCATGTACCCAAGACCCTTTTCATTCTGCGTTGATACTAGTGTATTTTGATTACACCATGTGCTGATTGTTCTCTGAAGGTAAAGCTGGGCACTGCTGTAGGCGGGCCATACCTTGGGGTTCACCTCAGAAGAAAAGACTTCATCTGGGGTCACAGAGAAGATGTGCCAAGCCTTCATGGAGCAGTGACGAAAATCCGCAGCCTCATGGAGAGGCATAAACTTAAGAGAGTTTTCATAGCCACTGATGCCATTGTGGAGGGTATGCACACCTGTTTAATCCTGGGTCTTACTTCACAATAGAGATTGGTCAATGTGGCAACAGTTGTCCCTTCATATTCATGGATTATTGAATATTGATAGCCTTCCTGGGAGACTGATCAGCCCAGGAAATTAAAAGAGGGACTGGAGCCTTTCATCTCCATGCTGACCATTCAAATCCAGCCCAAATAGGTCGTGCCTAGAAAGTAGTCACTGGGTGTTTCACGCAGGCTGTTTGGCCATCTGCGTGAAACAAGCGTGATGCCCTGGTCCAGTTCCCAGGAGCAGATGTCCACATAGCACAAACTATCATCATGACTAGCTATAACCGGCAGCTTTGGGAGATCAGAGTATATGGGTGAGGAGATTGAACCTGCCTCGGCCATAGTGTTGGCCTCTCATGGGTAGGGATGAGGCCCATTGATAAAGGAGGGAGGTTCCGGCCGTGCTGTACCTGTTCTGGGAAAGAATAAGACTTTTTTTCCAGACCAGTCAAAGTAGCACCTTTCATATGCATTAAATTCACAGGAAAACATCTTGCATTGTTTTTAATAGTCTCTCCTAATAAGGGGTGGGTATTTTTGTCTTTTCTTCCTCTTCTTTCCCATTTCCACTGCACCTTTTCTTTATATGATTGCATGGGTGTCATTAAAAAAGCATTGCGAGGGGAGGCCATTGTGGCATATACCCTAGAGGTGCAATCATTGTCTCTTGCTTCTGTAGGATTAGAAAGTGAGACTAGTGGTACCACCTGTTTCCCGGGCCCATCAATTCCAGGCCCCCTCAGTCCATCAGCATTTGCTATCTCATCCATGCAAAGTGTGTCTAACACTCCTTCATTGGCACCTGTCCCCCAAAACTTCTCCAGTCATGTAGCAAGACGTGTTTTACACATCCTAGGTCAAATTTGAGCTTCCTCTGCTTTGCAACCTTTCCACCAGTTTGGTCCAGCTCTTCAGTGAAATGTAGGTATAGGGCAATATTAGTCGTTTTCTCTAACGGTCCTGTGCCTGGTGGCTTATGGCATTTTTTTTCTTTCAGAGACTGAAGAGCTCAAGAAATTACTGCCTGAGATGGTGAGGTTTGAACCCACTTGGGAGGAACTAGAACTCTACAAGGATGGAGGAATAGCAATTATTGACCAGTGGATCTGTGCACATGCTCGGTAGCTAGTTCGATTTTTGACGTGTCTGTTCAGTTTGTATGTGAAGTCAGATTTTAAAATTATTGAATCTTGCAAACCTAAATAATGCGACTGAATGAGATGCAGTAATGTCTGTGTTTCTGATTACAGATAACTCATTATAAATAGATTAGACATTGATAAGGCCATTATTTGTACCTTAAAAACAAAACCTTATCCAATAACCAGTTCTATTTTCCTTCACAGGTATTTTACAGGCACCTCGGTTTCTACATTTTCCTTCCGGATTCACGAGGAAAGGGAGATCCTGGGATTTGACCCCCAGACAACTTACAACCGATTTTGTGGTGAGAAAGAGAGAAACTGTGAACAGCCAACCCACTGGAAAATTGTTTATTAATAAAACCACTCGAAAGGACTGCAGTAAGCGGTGAGCTCACCAAACCAAGAGAACACTCACAGGAAACATCTCTTTCTAGCTAAACTACTACTTTCTCCTCCTCTTCCTGGTGTTTGCTCTGAGTCTGGGTTTTAAGCACAACTGGGTAGCAATACCATGGTCATTCTCCTGACCAGGCCCTGATATAACTGGTCAAAATGAAGTGAGGTAAGGGTTCAGTTTTTGGTGTAGCTGGTAGGCCAGGACAATATACTCACTCTCTAAACGTTTACTTTAGATTTAAGAGGCCAAGCATTGTTTTAGGAGGCAGCAAAATGTTTTCACTCAAAAACCTTGAAACAATTTTTTGTTTGTTTGTTTTTTAAGTACTGTAACTATAACATAGCTATAGACTGTACCACATTCCTGTATTCAGCGGGTTATTTTCTTTTCAGCTTTATTTGAGTCACTGTAGTATAATCTGTTTACAAGGAGGACGTTTAGGTTTTGTAACCTGCACTTTGTGAGAGCTGCAGATTGTGCACAGAATTTGCAGTTCTGGAGGGAAAATCCAATAGTAATTTTGAACATTTCAAACTAGTACAAAAATGCATTTCATATTCCTAAGAAGGAAGGATAGGTGGTATTTTTACCAGACCCCAGACCAGTGTCACAGCTAGCACCTTTAACAGCAATTCTTGGCAGAGAGGTCAGTGGCTAAAATACATAAAGACTGAAATACGTTGGCAACCCCAAAGTTGGTTGGGTTCTGTTTAGTAGGTCTGCGAGGGAAAGTGTGCACCGCCTGTCATGTACATGTTCTCTCTAAACGGGAGCCTTCATTTTATAGAGCTGTCATTCATCACCTTTCTCCCATGTTAAATTCACTCAAATCAAGGAAAATATAAACAGCATTTGGGGAGTTTCCTGCTTTGCAAGAAGAACTTTTCAAAGCGTGGAGCTGCTTGTTTAGGCTTGAGGGTGTTTTGCAGCTGCATAGGGGGAGCAGGGTGGAGTATTCTTTCTTTCCCCCTCCATGCCTAGCCTGGTGCACATTGGAAGCGTTCCAGGGCATGGCTTCATCCCTGGATTCAGACATGCCAAAACTGACCAGCCATTATAAAGGTCATGGGACTCTTTGCTGTTCCCCTTAATTGTGCGTACCCATCAGATCTCCCAAGTGAATGCTGTGCAGCTGCATGCAGGTGACACTCTCCCTTGGGACTGAAATGTCACACGCAGCAAGGGCACATGGAAGCAGTGTAGTGGAGTACCCCCTTCGGTCAGCCGTCGTGGCATGGGGAGCTGTTGCTTTAACCGCAGTGTGGGCAGAAGAGAGTGCAATGGCCGTCTGAGAAAACACTTCACGAATATGACGCCTGTAACATCTTTGACACTCGCTGTTCAGAGTTGGCTACGTGCAATCAGGTAGACTTCTGTCTTGCCGTTTTAATCTGGCTCATGGTTCTGCGACATCTCCGATTGGTCTGCTTAAGAAAAAGGGGAGCCGTAATTTTCAGAGTTCAGCGGTATGTTTTTCCTCTAAATGTGAACAGAACACGGAGCGGTTAATGGGTTCATCCTCATGTTGTCAAGTGTGCTCTTACTGTGCCCTTCACCCACCCCCCACCTCTTTCTTTCTTTCAGCAGCATTCTTCTTAGCTCCGTCCTGTGGGCTTCTTCTCATGTCCACCGCCTGCCGCTTGGGCTCAGTAATATACCCCTCCTGTGCTCTCCATGGGAACCTTACTGTATCCTCCCAGACAGCCAAGCAGGCTTGTCCTGTGCTGTGTGCGGGAAAACTTGTACAGTCTCCTCATAAAGTGAGTAATTTCAGGCCTCCTGTGTTGTTACCAGCTATTTGTTTGTATCTCTGTACAGCAAGGGTTCCTTTCCAGTGACAAAATGAGGCTTGTGGGAGCCTTGTATTCTCCAAGCAGTGCCTTTTCCAACTGAGTTGGACACTGTTGTCATGTAGCCTGCGTGCTGTGCAAAGTATACCTATAACTGTATACCTCAATTTCTTATGAAAAATAAAATGCTTTGTAGTATCTTATGTGAATTTTCCATGTTTCTTACTGTTCTTGGTTCCCTCATGTGACGTACCCAGCTCTGTCATGTCAGATCGATGGATTCTAATGGCAGGAGGGGCCATTATGATCTAGTCTGACCACCTAGTAGAAGGCTCTTCAACCTAGCAGACAAAAGCAGAGCAAGATCCAATGGATGGAAGCTGAAGCTAGACAATTTAGACTGAATTAAGGTGAAAACTTTTTTGACCAGGGAATTAATCATTGGAGCAACTTACTTAGAGATGTGGTAGATTTTCTGTCACTTGCAGTCTTTACATTGAGATCAGATATTTCTGTTTAAAAATATGCTCTAGCTCAACTAGAAGTTATTAGACTCACGGCAGGATTGACGGTGAAATTCTCTGCCCTGGATTATGAAAGAGGTTAGTTCAAAATGATGGTTATAACAGTCCCTTCCTGGCCTTAAAATCTATCCGTCACATGCTCTCATGCAGAGCCAATCCACTTAGAAGCACTAACGAGCTGTTGCACCATACAAGGGTGGCAGAGGCATGACTGCCTGGTGCCTTGTGCTGCCGTTACCCCCTTCTGACTTGCTGCCATTTATGGTCCCTTGGCACGCTGCACAGGTGAATGGCTGGGCCGTGAGGAAGGAGCCCTCTGCAAGTGCGGAGTGTAGATAATGATGATCTGGCCGTGTTCTATGAACTAACCTATCAGAGCAGGTATCTTCACTCCCTGGCCCTCCCACGGCACATGGAGGTGGAACACACCTAGCCGGCGCTCCCGATGGAGCACATCGTTGCACAGTTGTCACAGGAAGCATGCAACACAAGACGAAAGCTGCATGCAGGGCTAAAGCAGTCCATGTGGTCCCAGAGCCACAGGATGTGTGTGGCTGCCATAATGGATATGTTCTGCCACAGTAGCTAATTTCAGTACACAAATGGGGTGATTTTCAGCCGTGATCCAAATACGTTTACACTGATGTGTCTGTGTAGCAGGCTGCACCATATTTCCACCTCTGAGGTGCTTTGCCTCTCTGCCCTCTGGCTACTCAGTTGGCTTCAAAAAAGTTTGCAAAACAGATAGGTTTTGATTGTCCCTTTAAACAAGACAACTTAGTCCCAAAACTCAGCTGTGCTCCTTGCAGTCCGAACCATCTCCTCCTCTGTGATGGATAGGAAAATGTCAGCTCAAGGGTTAATTCATTCTCTGCATTTCACTCAGGGAAAAATGGAAGTAGGAATTTTCATTGCTGAAAATATAAAAGGGAAGAGAGGTGCACAAAAATATCCATCACCAAGTTTAAAACAGTGAAAATTCCACCACTGAGAAAGCTGTGGAATAAGTCTGTATGCCTGTGCTTGTTCCCAAGGTAGGGATGTAAATAACGTTTTAAAAAAGTAAATGTTGAAACTATTAACATTTTAGCACTTAAATGTTTAACCGTTAGGCTCTGCTGCCTCCCCACAAGACCGGGGTCCCAGCTGCCGCCCCCACGCCCGGAGACTCCGCTCGCTGCTGGCCACAGGCCCCGGCTGCCTCCCCGTGAGCCCAGGACTCTGCTGCTGCCACCATGGGTCATAGAATCAAAGAAGATCAGGGGTGGAAGAGCCCTCAGGAGGTCACCTAGTCCAACCCGCTGCTCAAAGCAGGACCAATCCCCAACTAAATCATCCCAGCTGGGGCTTGGTCAAGCCTGACCTTAAAAACCTCTAAAGATGGAGATTCCACCACCTCCCTAGGTAACCCATTCCCGTGCTTCACACCCTCCTAGTGAAATAGTGTTTCCTAATATCCAACCTAGACCTCCCCCACTGCAACTTGAGACCATTGCTCCTTGTTCTGTCATCTGCTACCACTGAGAACAGCCGAGCTCCATGCTCTTTGGAACCCCCCCCCACACGCCCAGGACTGTGCTGCTGCCCCACACACAGCCCCAGGTGCGGGGCCGGCAGCCGGGACCCTGGGGGTGGGGTGGCAGTGGAGTCCCGCAGCCAGAGTTTAAATGTTAACAGGAATACCTTACCAATAAGACTGAAGCTTATCGGCTAATCAGTTAACCAGTTTAACATTTTGCATCCCTATCCCAAGGGAGTTACTCCAGAGGAAGATACAAAAATGGAAAGGAACCCTAATCTAATCTGTGATCCTTCACGATAAAAGGACTAGTAATCCCATAAAAGCCTTGAGGAAAACCTACCAGACCGGGGCCAGTGGAATATCGCTCCCCTAGAAATGATTTGGTGTGCAATGGGTTCTGTGTGGTTGCTTTGTTTAGACCAATGAATGGCCACACACTCTTTTTGCCACAGGGTGGTGACAGCAGGCAGTCAGATCAAACTGCCTTCGAGCTGTGTCTGCACACAGAGCAGTAGCAACTGCCTGCGTTTCATCCAGCACCTCAGATACGGATGGTGGCGCAGCGTAAAAACCTTAAGGGTGGTGTTTTAATGATGCTGGTGTAATTAGTACATGCCAATGACTTTAATCAGACTTAAATCTCGTATCCTGCTCAGTTTAGGCATAAGAAGCAGAACGTGTCAGCATGGCGATTTTGAGGTCCCATCTGTACTAGAGCATAATAAGCCTTCATTGCTACAGCAGATGTGTGTGTGATGCTTTAGAACAACATCCTGTGAAGAAAGCACGCACCATGTTCACACCTGCAATGTATGAGAGTGCATGAATGTCCTTGGGTGGACTTTGCCCCACCTCGTGGGCATTGACTTCATTGTTCTTTGCCAGGGCATGTTCCCCTCTGTATTGCAGGGTTTTTTGGTGGTTGTTGAATAGAATCATCTTCAGTGTTTAAAGGTAGGTGGATGGATTTGTTACAACATTGTTGTTTATGAATGGGCTTCATTCTCGTCAGTTGGAGGGTCTAACAACACTCAATGCAGCTAATCGGCAGAGCTGGAACTCAGCTGCTACAATCTCCTACAGCATGACCCCATGTTGCAGATAACCCTCTCCTGAGCAGGGAGTGCCAGTCATGCTGAATAGTACAGTGATGCTGTGGTATGGAAAGCAGGGACTGGGGTGGGACCGTTAGATTCCTTATAGCTCACAAACCACTGACGCAGTTTACCACAGACCTCCGGGATGTTGAAGGATTATATCCAAGCCAGTGCAACCCATCTCAGCACACGCTTTTTACTCGTGAGTAGTCAGTTACAATGTCCTGTACAGGATCACACCAGGCATCTCTGGGGGCACCTTGAAGACAGCGTGGGTGCTTTGCCTCTTCTGCATAAAATCCTTCTGTTCAGCTGCTCTGGCCTGCAGTGTAAACATGAAACCTCAAAGCTGCTGGAACTGGACCGTCTGTTGATGCACTATTTGATCAAATTTATCTAGAAACCATACAAGGACTAGTATAGACTCCGCTGATCATAAGAACTGAACATATAACACTCCACACTCCCATCTGAGATGTCACTAACATGTTTCTGTAACTTCTTCAGCAGTGCCAAGAGGTCAGCATCCAGTGAGCAAGAAATAATTAAGTGGCATTGTTGAGAACTATCATAGCTCCTAGTGGAGTTGCCATGTAGTTTCCAATCTCTGTGCTAACTCGTGCTTCGGCGTATGCAGTCCTGGGTTACAAACGGACCTGGCCTGTGTGCATTTAGAGCGGCTGCTGTGGATCCTGGCATGTGAACTCTCCAGGTCTATAATTTGGCTTATGGAGAGGGGGATTGGATCTGAAGACCTCAGCTGTTACCAGTAGCCAAGATTTTAAAAATGTTAGTGATTTTGGGTGTCTCCATTTTTGATGCCCACCTGGAGAGACACTTTTAGAGGGGCCTGATTTTCAGAGGGATGAGGCAGCTGAAAATATTGCCTAGAGTGTTTGGACTCACTGGAATGCATTGATGATCAAAAGAGTGAGACAGTTACTCTATGATTAGATCACCACAGGAA
Source organism: Chelonia mydas (assembly GCF_015237465.2). Lineage (NCBI taxonomy): Eukaryota > Metazoa > Chordata > Testudines > Cheloniidae > Chelonia > Chelonia mydas. The sequence goes on along the minus strand of NC_051251.2, from coordinate 77,115,890 downwards.
TAGCACTGGAGCTGTCAGACATGTAAGCAGGATGCCAAAGGCATGACGAGACTGATGTCCTTCAATTACAATACTTCACAAATTGTTGGAACAAGCATGGACTGGCTGAAACCCCAGCATGATGGTGGCCATTTCCATGGTGTACTGTTGGAGAATCGGCAGACACACGTGGCCAACACACAGAGCTATGTAGACAGGGGTGGGGAGGGTGCTTGTATCTATCTTGCTCCAGCTGTTCAGAATCTCAGAGCAGCCGTAGTGCCAGATTGAAGCAAGAAAGCTGCTCTGGGGGCTCCAGAAACAATCTGCAAGCACTCCGTTCCTCGGGCTGGTCCACGTGTTGAAGCGTTAACTTGGGCAGCAGTAGTCTGGATTAGAGAGAGCTCATCCACCCCTTTGAGGGAGGTATGTGTCCTTTGCAGCGCCTGTCCCTCTGACTCCTCCCCTGCCCTCTTGGCCATACCCGCTTTTAGCCTGCATGGCTCTGGCACCTGTTCTCGGGATGGGCCTGGTTGCGGCTAGGAGACAGCATGCTCTAACCCTACAGTTTCCATCTCCTCTGGTTGCCTTTCCCTGGCCCTTTTGGACATAGCCCCTCTCCCCACAACAGAAATGACACCCACAGATCACAGTAAGTCGGGAGGAGTTGTGCCTCAGTACAGACAGAAGAGAATACGCAGAGAGCTGGGACATTGGAAACAGGCTGAAAAGAAGAGTTAGATTCAACTGGGGAAAGTGCAGGGACACCTGGGGAAAACAAACCTAAGACCACATCTCCTGAGATCGAGAGAGCTGGGAACTAGTGGTGCTAAGAGAGTTTGCCAGGAGACACACTTCATGTCACAGCACGGGAGGATACAGCCGTTTTCTGTGCAGCTTTACTGCTACCCCGCTGGGCTGCTGCAAACGTGTTAAGGGAGCTTCAGGGAGAGGGCAAGGCAGGGAGCGGGCTGGGAGGACTTGGGGAAGAGCATTGGGGTGGGGGTGGCGGTGTGTAAGTGGGTTGTGAAGGGACAGGGCCTGAAAGGAGTTATGTTCTTGAGCGGGACCCATCACCACTCCCTCTCCTGTTCCTTTGGGATGCCCCGGAGCTGCTGTCTCTTCCGGAGGAGAGTCCTGCATAGATGGGACAGTTAGAGCAGGGGAAATTGCTGAGCTGTAATTCTTCTTCTCTGCGGCCATGAGGTGGCAGGCCGCTCCCTCCCTCTGGTGCAGTGCTTTCCTCCCAGCCTGGTTGCCCAGTGCTCTCCAGCACAGCTTGGAGTCTTTGGTGCTAAAGCTGGTTGAATAAGCATGTGGGGGGGAGGTTGTTGTGGAAACTTTTGGATGAAAATCAAAAGAAAATGGTTTTCATGGAAATTTTTCCTCAACGCATTTGGTTAAAACTGGAATTTTTATTTTTTGCTCAAAACCTGAAAAATTTCAAGGAAAACAGACATTTTCCCCACAAAATTTCCTGTTTACAAGAACAGTCATTTTTTGCCAAAAAAAAACCCTTTCAGATGAAAAAATGGCAGCCAGCCCAGAGCTGGCTTTTCTTTCTGAGGTCTTTGCTTCCCACACAGGTGGCCTGCGACAGCCAGAGGGGAAGGGGCTGGTTGGTATTGGAGCAAAAAGCTGGTAGACTTTGGCCTGTCCTGCTCGACTGCGGGATGCTGCCGTGGTCTGAGTCGGACGTCTGATGTTTTTATGCAGTAATAATGTGGAATTAGCCGAAGCAGTGGTGTCCGACTGATGGCATTTACGCTGTAATTGTACAGAGCTGGCTTGCATGATTAGATCTGTGACTGATGTTTTTTGTGCTGTAATGGTACAGCAGTTGCCTGCGTGATTGTATTTGTGGCTGACATTTTAATATTACAGTTTTTCAATGATCCTTGGAAAAGTGCATTTTAGTGTTTACATCAATGGATTTCTGACCCTGCTCAGATAAAAACCAAATAACACAAGAGGCTGAAGCAGCAGTCCCCAAGTTCCTTCCCACGTGACATGCAGAACATTACTCCTTTTAAGTGGTGAACTGGAATAGCAATGAACTTAGAGATGGTGCGGGGTTTTTGGGGGTTTTTTTGGCTCATCAGTTTGGAAGTGCTGCTCATTCAGAGAAGATGCTCTGATACATTTTCCACAGATGGAGGCTGAATAAACTACAAATGTTCCTGATCAGTTTACAGGACACTTGTCTTCAGCTTTTTCTCCCCACCTCCACCCCAACAGTATTTTGGGCATTTGTTTAGATTCCTCGTTGCATTAAGGAGCTAAAAACCTAACTAGATGGAATATGCCATTGACAGTTTGTTACTGCCTGCAAGAGTAAGGTCTTGCCCACGTGCTCAGGGTCTAACTGACTGCCCTGTTTGGGCTTGGGAAGGAATTTTCCCTAGGTCAGATTGGCAGAGACCACGGGGTATTTTCACCTTCCTCTGCCGCATGGGGCACAGGCGACCTGCAGGTTTAAACTAGTTTAAATGGTGAATTCTCAGTAACTTGAAGCCTTTAAAACATGATTTGAGGACTTCAGTAACTCAGCTAGAGGTTGGGGTCTATTACAGGAGTGGGTGGGTGAAATTCTGTGGCCTGCAAGGTGCAGAAGGTAGGACTAGATGATCACGATGGTCCCTTCTGGCCTTACAGTCTATGAGTCTATACGAGGCAGAAAGGGAACAGCACAACTGGGAAATAATAATAATCAGCCCAGCAGAAAAAAAACCCCATGCGTTCTGCTTCTTCTGCAGCAGCAAGGTCTTTTCCTCAGCAGCAGTAGAGCAGAAACCTTCCCCAGGAATAGTTAGGGAGAATGCTACTTGCCAAACTTATTTTGACAGGTGGTGGTGTCCCTAGACCCTCCTATAAAAACATAAGAACGGCCGGTCTGGGTCAGACCCAAGGTCCATCCAGCCCAGTATCCTGTCTGCTGACAGTGGCCAGTGCCAGGTGCCCCAGAGGGAATGAACAGAACAGGGAATCCTCAAGTGATCCTTTTCCTGTCGCTCGTTCCCAGCTTCTGGCAAACAGAGGCTAGGGACACCATCCCTGCCCATCCTGGCTAATAGCCAGTGATGGATCTATCCGGGGGTGTGGATAGGGGTCGGGGCAGTCAGAGGGCGTGGAACAGGGGCGTTGAATGGGGGCATGGGTCCCGGGGGGGGGGCTGTCAGGAATGAGAGGAGGGGTTGGATGGGGCAGTGGGGGGCAGTCAGGGGCAGGGGGTCTGGGGGCAGTCAGGGAACAGAGGGGGTTGGATGGGGCAGAAGTCCCAGGGGGGGGCCATCAGGGGGCGAGAAGCAGGGGGGGTCGGATAGGGGTCAGGCGCCAGGCCACGCCTGGCTGTTTAGGGAGGCACAGCCTCCCCTACCCCGCCCTCCATACAATTTCAGAAACCCAGTGTGGCCCTCAGGCCAAAAAGTTTGCCCGCCCCTTACCACGCTGCCTGGAGCACTGGTGGCTGGGGGCGCTACAGCCGCGCCGCCCAGGGCACCGGGAGAGGCAGCCACGCCGCCCGTCTGGAGCCAGCCAGGCTACTGGGCAGCACAGAGCACCGGGTCAGGCCACGGCTCTGCAGCTGCGCTGCCCAGCCAGAGCTCGCAGCCCCTCTGCCCAGAGGGTGCAGTGAGCTGAGGCTGCGGGGGAGGGGGAACAGCAGGGGAGGGGCTGGGGGCGAGCCTCCCGGGCCAGGAGCTCAGGGGCCGGGCAGGAGGGTCCCACGGGCCGGATGTGGCCCACGGGCCGTAATTTGCCCACCTCTGTCCTAGATAGTGTTCGAGTCTGATGGGCTCTCATGGATTGATCACCAGCTGAGGGATGGTTCCTGCTGGAGTTTCCACAGGGAGCTCCATTTTCCTAATCTGGGCACCCTCTTCTTCTTATGTGATTCTGACTATACCTCGTTAGCATTTCTGCACATTGTTCACCCTGTGTTAGGGCACGTGTTAGGAAAAGATGATTACCGGTTACCTTGTAAGCAAAAAATTATTTTCCTGTTAATTTTTCGCAATATCACCCATTGGTGCATCTTTTCCCTTAATCTTGTGGCATAGGGTCATTCTCTGGTCACTTAATTATGTCGGCGTTTCTCATCTTCAAGGCCTAAAATAGCAAAGCTAAAATCTTGCAGGCCTCCGCCTACAGATGTTGCGTTTCAGCCCTTCTTACTTAGACACCTAATACATAATTATCCCTTCTCGCTGTTAATCAATCTGATACTTCTGTAATTCTACAATGTAACTCTATTTAACATGCAGTGCTTATATATGACACAACATGTTAGTTAATCACAACCACACAATAAATGAACAATAAACTAAAATAATTGGCTACAAGTCTGTCCTAAGACCCACCATCACAACCAGGACTCCATTTCTAAGAGGACTCATGCCTCCCCTGGCCCCAGATGGGTTCTGTTCATTGTTTCTGGTTGTGATTCAGTCTTACACATGCACAGAATAGGACCTTTTCTGTTGCTGATTGTATAGAAAGTCAGTCACGTCTGATCGACAGACAGATCCTGTTGCTTTTACTGATCAGCTTATCAGTGGGGAGGCTTATCTTTGAATATATGATCCCAAATAATTAGCAGGAGAGATGTATAGACCTAAACGTTACAATGATATGTTAAGGCAAGGCTGGAGTGGGGCACCCAAACCATTTGCAAACACTTACAGACATCTGTTCATAGATTGTTTGCAAAGAGATAGCTAAATCCTGCACATTTACATCTCATCCAGTCTGAGCCCGGTGCCTCTGTCAGACAGTGAGAGAGCGCTAAGTTCATCCCCAAGCAGCTCCCCAGAGAAGTTCTGCTCTGATTGGGGATCACACCCCTTTGCATGGGCACCGTAAACACAGGGGACATTTTCAAACCTGTCCAACCCCCAATCATGAGCATTCTGCAAGGAAAAGACAGTAACGTAGGTTACCACAAGCACATCAAATATGTTCTCCGTTCCCTGCACTGACTTCCCATAGAATACCAAATCAAGTTCAAGGGCTTGGCCCTTATCTTTCAGGGGAGCTCCATGGCCTGGGCCCAGGGTATCTAAAAGAACTTAAAACTCTGGGATGAAACTGGTGTTGGACAATTCTGCTCCTCTTTCACCAAGGCACTCACAATCATAGAAGCAAAGGCTTAAAAGGGACCACAAGGGTCATCTTGTCCAACTCCCTGCCAAGATGCAGGATTTGTTGCATCTTAACCATTGAAAACCTCCAGTGAAGGAGGTTCCATGACTTCCCTTGGCAGTTTGTTCCATTGCCAGGGGATGTTGTCAAGGCCAAAATACAACAGGGTTCAAAAGAACTAGTTACGTTCATGGAGGATGGGTCCATCAATGGCTATTAGCCAGGATAGTCAGGGATCCAACCCCATGCTGTGGGTGTCCCTAAACCTGTTTGCCAGAAGCTGAAAGTGGGCGACGGGATGAATCACTTGATAATTGCCTGTTCTGATCATTCCCTCTGAAGCACCTGGCACTGGCCACTGTCGGAAGACAGGATACGGGTTAGATGGACCTTTGGTCTGACCCATTATGGCTGTTCTTATGTTATGTCATACTGTTCTTGCAGTTAGGAAGTTTTTCCTGAGATTTAATCTAAATCTGCTATGCCCTAGTTGAATCCATTGTCTCCTGTCCTGCCTTCTGTGGCAAGAGAGAGCAATTTTTCTCCATCTTTTTGGCCGCCTTTCAAGTATTTGAAGACCATGATCATGTCTCCCCTTAATCTCCTCTTTTCCAAACTAAACATACCCAGTTCCTTCAGCCTTTGCCCAGATGGCTTGCATTCCATCCCTTTGATCATCTTTGTCACTCACCTCTGAATTCTTCCACTTTCTCTACATCCCCCCAGGAACCAAGGACCAGCACAAACCTCCCCACCTTCCACTCCAAGGGCCAGGCACGTTTCCTAGACTTTGTCTTCTCTAACGTAAACATAAAGCAACATGTTACGAGATATTCCACTGCACACACGCTTCCCCGAGGGGAGAGGATGAGAGAACAAACACGGGACAAATATTTTACTCACATCATGCTCTGCTGGAAGATGTTCCGATACTACAGCGATGATCACAGTGTTAGAACCGATAAAGAATCATAGAATATCAGGGTTGGAAGGGACCTCAGGAGGTCATCTAGTCCAACCCCCTGCTCAAAGCAGGACCAACCCCAACTAAATCATCCCACCACCCCCGTGGCCACGATTCTGGGAGCTGCCCCCCCACCCCCGCAGCAGGCAGGGCCACCCAGAATGCAGGGACTTTAGGGGCCCCGGGGCCCTGGCCTGCAGCTCTGAAGCCCCGTTCGGAATGCGGCCCCGCGAGCACAGGCCAGAGGACTCAGGAGGAGCAGGGGCAGCCGCGCAGCCAGCGGCCGGAGAGAAGCGGCGCCTTCCCCTTCAAAGCCACGTCTTTCCGGCCGCTGGCTGCGCGGCTGCCCCTGCTCCTCCACTGGTCGGAGGGCTCAGGGCCGCGCCCCCCCTTTTTTTTCCCTCCGGGGGTGCTCCTCCTGCTGCACCCCCAATCGATCATCCTGTGCGCACCCCACTTTGGAGACCACTGCTGTAGAGCATAAATCCAGCCAAACTTTAGAGTCTAGTCCAATGGTCCTCATCTGCCAGACAGCACCTCTGACAGTGCCATGAGCCCTCCCCACGTCCTCCAGCATCAACAAGAAAGGGTCAGCTTCTAACGTTAGACGTGAGCCCACAATGACCCAGAGGTGATGGTGCCATGCCCTGAGCCGCAATGACATAGGCATCTCAATACCTGGGCTTTCACAAGGCACGCATCCTCCTCTGAAAGGGCACCGCTGCGGCTCGAACACACCCAGTCAGCGGGTTTGAGCTAGCGCAGACGGATTGCTTGGCAACCATCACGTTCTGTCTACAGCTTCAAGAGAACACAATGTCTTACAATGCAGCCGCGTCCTACCGAAAGCTCTGCAGGGGTTGTGTTCTATTTAGGTGCTCCAAGCTGTCCCTCTCAGCTTTGTGGAGACCACAGCATCCTTAATTGGACACGTCAGCCTCTGATCTGATGTTTTGACTTTTTTACCTGTCAAGAGCTGACTCCACGTTTGGGGCGAGGATACAATGATCTGTCACCAAATCAAAACCAGGAGAAAAGCTCCAGATGCCCCCATACATAGAGGGTTCTTTCCTTGGGCTCTTCCTCCTTTTTAAAAAAACCATCTTCCTATTCATGTTGACAAGGTCAGGGCAGTGAACCGAGACTCCTGTCATCCAGATTGCTGTCAGCACATCAGACATCTCTTCCAATTACATCCAGGTCAGCATGAAGGAGAAGCAGGGAGAGGCGCTGAGCGCTGCTCTTCAGAATGTGCTGTACAAAAGCATTTTGTTTCAACTCTGTCAAACAACATGTTATAGCTTTTGCCACCCGATAACACACAGGACCTGGGGTGAGAGACAAGAATTGGCTGCTGCACTGAACCAGAGATGGCTCACTATGCAGTGATGATCTTCCACTTCTGGGGGCCTGACTCTCATTACAGAGCCTCATGCTGGACAAAGAGTGGGCCTCTTTAGTATGGGCTCCCAATGGCACTGAGCTAGGACCACTGCACCAAGAAGACAATAACCATTTTTTGTTACCCCCTCCGTTTCAGGAGGGGAGGGAAAGAGAAGCTAGTAACAGGGACATTGAAAGATTTTTCTTTTCCTTTCTCCGTTGGTGTTAAACTCTTACTGGCTTTGGCTAAGTTTTTCAAAAGTGACTGGTGATTTGGGGGGGCCTTAGTTTTGGGGTTGCCTGCTTGAGAGGCCTCAAAGGGGGCTGATTTTCAAAATGTTTTGAGCAGCCACCTTCTGAATATCAGGTACCTTTAAGATTTCTGCAGTTGGGCACCCAAAATCACCAGTCATATTTTAAACTCTTGGCCCTAAACCACAACAGTTACCAGAGTTTCAATGTGAGTTATAGATTCCTACGTGTTATGGCCAGAAGGGAACATTATGATCATAGACTGTAAGGCCAGAAGGGACCATCGTGATCATCTAGTCCTACCTCCCGCACCTTGCAGGCCACAGAACCTCGCCCACCCACTCCTGTAATAGACTCCTAACCTCTGGCTGAGTTACTGAAGTCCTCAAATTATGGTTAAAGACTTCAAGTAGCAGAGAATCCACCATTTACACTAGTTTAAACCTGCAAGTGACCCATGCCCCATGCTGCAGAGGAAGGGGAAAAAATCCAGGGTCTCTGCCAATCTGACCTGGGGGAGAATTCCTTTCTGACCCCAAATAGGGCCATCATTTAGATCCTGAGCATGTGGGCAAGACACAGCAGCCAGATACCAGAGAGAGAATTCTCTGTAGTAACTCAGAGCCCTCCCCATCTAGTGTTTCATCTCCAGCTCTAACAGTCGCAGAGGGGCTACATGCCATCGTAGGCCGTCTCATCATACCTCCCCCTCCATAAACTTATCAAACTTAGACTTGAAGCCAGTTAGTTTTTAAACCCCAATGCTTCCCTTGGAAGATTTTTCCAGAACTTCACTGTTGTGATGGTTAGAAACCATCATCTAATTTCAAGGATAATGTTCTTGGTGGCCAGTTTATATTCATTTGTTCTTGTGTCCACATTTGCACTTAACTTAATTCCTCTCCCGCCCTGGTGTTTATCCCTCTGATGTATTTACAGAGAGCAATCATACCTCCCCTCAGCCTTCTTCTGGTTAGGCTAAACAAGCCATGCTCTTTGAGTCTCCTCTCATAAATTAGTCTCTCCATTACTCTGATCATCCTAGTAGCTCTTCTCTGTACCTGTTCCAGTTTGAATTCATTGTTGTTAAACATGGGAGACCAGGATTGCACTCGGTATTTAAGATGAGGTCTCACCAGTGCCTTGTGTAATGGTACTAACACTTCCCTGTCTCTACTGGAAATACCTCGCCTGATGCATCCTAGGATTGCTTAGCCTTTTCATGGCAACATCACATTTCCAGCTCATAGTCTTCCTGTGATCAGCCAATACACCCAAGTGTTTCTCCTCCCCTGTCGCTTCCAACTCACACATCCCAAGCTTCCAGCAAAAATTCTTTCCAAATCTTCTTGTATAATAATCTGGTCCTCCTCAGTATTGACAATACCTCCCAAATGTGTCATCTGCAAATTGTATTACCACACTCCCACTTTTTGTGCCAAGGTCATGAATGAAAACGTTAAATAAGATTGGTCACAAGATTGATCCCTGAGGAACTCCACTAGTAACCTCCCCGCAGCTTGACAGTTCACTTTTCAGTATGACCCTTTGTAGTCTCCCCTTTAACCAATCCCGTATCTGCCTTTCAAGTCTCATATTAATCCCCATCTTCTCCAGTTTAATAAGTTCCCCTGTGGAACTGTATCAAATGTCTGATTGAAATCCAGGTAGATGAGCTCTTCTGCATCTCCTTTGTGTAAAAAAATCATCTATCTTCTCAAAGACAGAGATCCGGTTGGTCTAGCACAATCTACCTTTTCTAAAACCATGTTGCATTTTATCCCAATTACTATTTTTTTCTATCTTTAACTATGTTCTTTCAAAATTTGCTCCACGACCTTGCATAAAGTTGAGGTCAAACTAACAGGCCCTGTCGTTTCCTGGTCACTTTTTTCCCATTCTTAAAAATAGCTACTTGTTATGTTGTCTGGAGTGTCTCACAATTGTGAGTGGCTACCTCGGAGTAGACGGTCAAAAACCGGGCAGACACCCCAAACTGGTGGTATGTTCTATAATCTGATTTCCCCAAGCCAGTATGGGAACTCCTGGATCGCTATACCAGTCTTCCCATGGAATCACACACACTCCCCTCAGACTCTCCAGTCTATCTTGCCACCCAGGGAAACTGGACTCAGTGATGAATGGTCACTTACACCAAAAATCAAACCATATTATAGTTGCTTCCAGGCCCAAGAAACTAGTAACTTACCCCGAATCAATTGGTGTGCTAGATCTTACACCAAAGACAACAGCTGTAGCCAATCCTGTAATAAACTATTTAAAGGTTAGTTAACTAGGAAAAAGAAATGAGAGTTATTTACAGGACAAAGCAAGCAAACATACACACACAAATGAGTTACCATCTAAATCCTGAGAGTGACAAAGTTGTAGAGATCTGTCAATGAGATAACTCCTGGGGATCTCTGCCTTCAGTTTGGTTTCTCTGGCCCCATGAGAGTTCAAACACAAAGAGATGACAAATCTTCATGTCAACTGTTTTTATTTCCCTCTTCCAGCATTCAAAGCAATGGGACAAGGACTCCTTCATATACTTCTCCAGGGTGGATGGGACAATTAACAAACCTTTTGTCTTATAATGGCCCACTTAAATGTTGATAGACCTCCTGGATGGGTGGGCGGGGGTTGATTCCCATGCCCGGGTTCTCAAGTTCAGCGCAAACATTTTTAAAGTTATAAAGCAAAACTTACGTTATTTTCTTATAGCCTGGAATACAGATAATACCCGTGAGATTAGTGCGCGCAGCCACTTACTAGCATTTCACAGTGTCTAGACACTAATACATTCTTATAAAACTAATAGCTATTCTGAGAAAAACTAACATACAGGTGAACTAGTTTGGTGTCTAGTTATGAATCTGTCAGTTCTTAGCTAATGCCTGCAGTCTTGGCAAGCGCTGGCACCTGGTCTGCCAGCATCACAGACTATATTGGCAATTCTTCAGTCACAGGGTCTGACCTCCAAGTTTACAGATTCATTAAAAATCCTTGCTATTGGGCTTGCAATTTAATGTGCCAGTTCCTTTAATATTCTTGGATGCAGATTATCCGGGGGGCCCTGATTTGGTCCCATGAAGATATTTGAGTTTGACTTCCACCTCGGGTATGGTAATTTCTGCTTCCATATCCTCATTTCCATTAGCTACCCTGTCACTGTCCCTAAGATCCCCATTACCCTTACTAAAAACTGAGACAAAGTATTCGTTTTGGTGTTGGGCCATGCCTAGATTATCTTTAATCTCCCTCCATCCTCAGTTTGTAGGGGTCCCACTTCTTCTATCCTTATTTTCCTTTATTTATACAGCTTTAGAATCTTTTACTATTGGTTTTAATCTCCTTTGCAAAGTCCAACTCTGCTTGGCTTTCGGCAGGTCTCACTCTTCCCCTACACTTTCTGACTGCCAAGAGGTAGCTTTCCTTGCTGATCCTTCCCACCTTCCATCACTTTTAAGTTTTCTGCTTTCTCTTAAGCACCTGTTTTAAGATGCTTGCTCACCAGTTTGGTCTGCAGCCCTTCCCTATGAATTTTCCCCCTTGCTTGGGATGCAGGCTTCAGATCGTTTCTGCAACTTTGACTTAAAGTAATTCCAAGCCTCCTCACCATTCAGATCCTTGAGTTCTTCAGCCCAGTCCACATCCCTGGCTCCTTAAATTGGTTAACATTTGCCCTTTTGAAATCAGGGACCCTAGTTGCAGACCTATTTTTCTTTCTCCTTCCACTCAATTTAATCGGAATTAGCTCATGATCACTTGAACCAAGGTTGTCCTATACAACCAGTTCTTCTTTGAGGCCCTCCCTACTTACCAATACTAAATCTAAAACGGCATCACCTCTTGTTGGTTTGGTGACTATTTGGTGAAGAAATCTGTCAGCTAACACATCCAGGGAATGTCTGGGCCCGGCCAGCAGTAGTAGCCCTTGTTCTCCAGTCGATATCTGGGAAATTCAAGCTCCCAGAATCACATGATTCCCAGTAGCTTTTTATTTAATTAAAAATATTAAAGAGGTCCCTATCCATATCCAAGTCAGATCCTGTCCTAGACTCTAAGCACTATCCCAGTGTGTGATGGGGTGTACTCCACACACTGGCCCTGAGAGAGCATAGCACAGGACAGAGAACTGCACCCCATAGTTTCTCATCAAATCCATAACTTGTGATTGAACTTGAGCATACCTTTTAGAAAGGCCACCAGTCTTGATCTCAAGACTCCAGGTGATGGAGAATCCACTATGTCCTTAGGTAAACTGTTCCAGTGGTTAATCACCCTCCCTGTTAAAACAGATACCTTGTTTCTCCTCTGAATTGGGCCTGGGGCAGAGCGGGGGTTGAGTACCCTCCGGGAACTGAGGAAGTCGGTGCCTCTGCACCGGATACCTTTTCCCTTTGCTCTCCAGCTTGGGGCCTTGCTCTGCTTCCCTGCAGAGAGCTGGGGGGAAATCTCCTTCCTCTTGTCTCTCAGTCACTAGATACCAATGTCCCGGCCGTGCGGGTTTCCATTGTCCATTCCTGATCCTCCCTTCACAGGGGAGACTTTATTCAGTTTGCTGATGGCTCTGGTCTCCAGCCAGACTGCTACGTGAATCAGACACCTCATCCTTTCCCTTTTCACCCAGAGCACAGCGATTCAAAGCACGGAGGGTGCACAGGAATCATAAAAACGTTCCCAAAGTTCCCACATTTATCAGAGCAGGCATGAAGCAAATGGGACAAGATGGCCTCTTATGTGGCTCGCAAATACTTGTTTGAATGCTAAAACTCAGCACCACTGTCACACCCCTCTACCCTAGAGTCTGAATACTGAAATTAATAAGAAGTAACCCTTTGCTATGGGAAAACCACTGCCATTTTTTTTGTAACCAGGTCCTGGGTTTAGTCCCTCTCCAAGCAGCCTTACAGCCAGGTCTAGAAGAGAGTCGAAGGCACAGAGCACTTCAGGGCCCTTCAGGAGAAAAGAGCTCTGATTTTGAAATATGTGCCATTAGGCAGCTAACGTGTGCATTCAATTAATGACATTGTGGAAACCACCATTTCAATGAATGGCTGCCCATGTCTTGGTCGGCAAGAATACACACTTGGCAGGTGGAATTGGAGAGATTGCGTATATAAAAGAATTTGTGCCTAGAGTTTTGAAAACGTTTTTCAGAATAAGCCTGGTTGTTACTGTAACTGAAGGACAGAAAACCTGGAGGAGAGACAAAGGGTGAAGACAGAGTGTAGGCTCAATTCATGCTGGAGCAGCCAGGTGCAGCTGCAGTGAAGTCGCTGGATTTGCAGCCGGTTCTGCCAGTGGTGAGTTTGGCCTAGTGTGTGTGAAGGTGAAGGAGGACAGGGAGAGAACAAGAAGAAGGATCCTGGAACCAGAAAGAGAGAGAGAGAGAGAGGCGAGCGTGGCATTCTCATCTCGCTTCTCTTCCCTGTGCTCCGGGGTTCATACAGTCAATACATCCCCATCTTTCTGATTCGTGCCCTCCTTAGCCGGGTGCCTGAGCACTTTTACAGAGAAGGCGGGAGAGCAGCGCGCTCCCTAGGTGAGCATCCGTATCTGCACCACTCCACTGCTACCAGCAGAAAGCGCATGCGTTGTGCTCGTAGGCACGTGTCCGGCTGCGGGTCGTTGTTTTCATTTAAACAGTAATTTTCCTGTAGTGTTCTGGGGAACAACGAAACCAAGAGGAGGGCTCTGAACTGGAGCTACAAACACAGGGATGGGGATGGGGTGTATTAAGCAGCTGCAAGCTGCACTGACATGCCAACAGGGCAGAAGGTTTGTATAAGTTTTGGTGGTGCCCACAACGGGTCCAAGTCCTGGCCCCCCGCACCTGCCTTGTAAGCCGATATATATATATATTTAAAATAATGTAGACATGTGAGGGCTCTGGGGTGGGGCTGGGGATGAGGGGTTTGGGAGGGGCTCAGGCAGAGGGTTGGGTGTGGGGGTGAGGGCTGCGGGGTGGGGCCAGGGATGAGGGATTCACAGTGCAGGAGGGGGTTCAGGGCTGAGGCGGAGGGTTGGGATGGGGGGTGAGGGCTCTGGCTCGGGGTGCAGGCTTTGGTTGCCCTCGCCCCGTGCCCCCACCAGCAGCAGTGAGCTCTGGGGGAGGGGCCCCCCTCCCCCCCCCACCCCCCCAGCAGCACACTCGCCTCACACCACTGTCACTGCACGTGCTCCTAGGGCCCCTCTCTGGTCCAGGAAGCCCCCTCGCCTCCCCTGTGGTGGGTGCAGGGCGGGGGGGGGAGGCTGCCATCACGTGTGCGCCTCCTCCGCTGCTGCTGCCCCTCACTGTAGCCGCACTGGGGGTAGGGGATGGAGATTCCTCTTGCCCAGCGTGGGGCAGGAGCAGTGACTGTAGGCGGGGGGGCCCCCCTGTGCTGGTGGAGGGTCCCGCCGGAAAAGGGAAGGGTCCATCCGTCCGAGGTGGAAGGGCAGGATCAGGGCCAGCCTGCCCTGGCTCTAGTGGTTGGGCGCTATGGCCCTGTGGTGGCAGTTGATGCCGGGAGCCAGGCGGGTGCGGCACAGAGCTGCAGGATGCAGCCACCCGCTGCCCAGGGCACAGGCAGGGACGCTCGGGGGAGGCGCGCGGGGGCAGCAGGCAGGGCCGGGGGAGAGACCAAGCTCCGAACATTAGTGGAGCCGGGCCCCCAGGCCCTGAATATTGCTGGAGCATGGGCACCACCGGCCCATATAACTCACCACCCCTGCATCCCAATAGTACTACTCATTAGCTCCCATGTGGCCCCGGTGGCCCTGGGAAAGGTCACGTTTCCCTGCGTGCCTTACAGACTAGACTGCCAGGGAGGCAGAAGAGTCTTGCAGATGCATATGTCCAAAGCTGTAAGAACTTCTGTCGAATTCTTAGGCTGTCTGACAATTCTGTCATCTCTGATCTCGCAAGTTAGCACCGAAGGCTGATTCAAGAGCCTGGCTCAGTGATGGTCTCTTTCTAGTTTTGTTCCTCTGGGGTTTTGTTTACTCTGTGCACTTTGTGAATATTTTTAAAGCAATTGCTAAGAAAATAGTACGGTAACCTAGCAGTGTTGCTGTTGCATTAATCAGTATCGCAGCTTACTGTGCAATCATCTCTTTGCGGGGTTAGTCACTGCCATCCAGGCAATCAAAGGCTTTTAAAATATATTTGTTAATCTGACCTTGCAAGGTGCACTGGTGGGGACCTGGAGAGTTGGGGGAGTGCATCCATCAAATGTCTTGGGTAATCCATGTTTTTGCCTAAGCAGGGTAATAGCTAACAGATTCCTGTTGACTTCAAAGGAAGTCGGATAGGGCCCCGTCTCTATCCAGTCTCAGCATCCTTACAACGTGACTTATTTTCCAGGTCCCTCCCTCTCATTTTTAGAAGATCCTCTGGTCCTGCTCACCTCCACTGCAGCTTCACTTTCTTTCTGTGTAATATCTCGTTCCATGCTATCCTGATTCTGGCATAGGCTCTGTTCCCACCTCAACTACCTATCTTCCTCCTCTGTGGCTTCACCAATCGAGATGGTCAAAATTTTTCTGTTGAAACCGTTTTTTGACCAAAAAACCATGGGTTTTGGTTAAACGTCACTTTTGGTGACGTGTCTGCTTGCTGTGGAAAACTTTGACATCAAAAACCGAATGCCTGAAAACCAAAAAACTTTTAGTTTGCAACTGAAACCCCCAAAATATTGTTCAACACCCCAAAATTCCATTCAGAAATGCCCCATGGGAATTGTCGTTTCCCCCATTCTCCTCTGTGGGCTGGGTTCCAAGAAGGACTACACCTCTCATGCGGAATGTGGCCAGAGCCTCCCATGATGCACCACGAGGGCTCAGCGAAGTATCACGCGCATCAGTGTCTCGCCCACAGAGGAAAATGGGGACAAGAAGCTAGAGCTCCCAGGAGGTGCTGCAGCTGCATCTCTGGATAGAAATACTTTGGTCTTCAGAGGAAAGTTTTCAACTCTTGGCCAATTTTTTTCTGCTTTTTTTTTTTTTTTAATTTTTCATTGAAAATTCGAAAATTGTGGTGAAAATTTCAACAAAATCAAAAATTTTTAAATGTTCATTGAAATATTCTGCGCTCCCCGGTCCTATGCCTGTTAACCCGATTATCTCTCTCATTCCTCTAGCCCATCTAACACAGCTCTGCCAGGACCCTCTTCCCTTCTCAGGGCTCTGACAGTGCCGTTCCACTGCCAAAAAGGTACAAACCCGCCCCTGCTTATGGCTTTAATGTCTGTAATGATTCTGCCTCCTTTCTGTCTTCTCTGTGCTGGCCACTGGTTACAAGTGGATTTGTTTCTCATGTTTTTTTAATGTTAGGCCAATTTTTCAAGACACTGAAAGTCAAAATCAGATTGGTCTTTACATAAGAAAGAGCCCACTGAGAAGAATCCTGTTCCTCTCCCGCTCAGGCCATTGAACATCACAGCACTGCCTGGAAGTCTGTCTGAAAGCTTGATCTACCAGCTAAAAAGCAGACATGAATATTTTAACATTGGCACATGTGAGAGCGGCTGCTTGTAATTCACACTCCAGGGACTGGATGGGTTTTTACTCCTGGTGGATGTTGCGTTATCTGCCGGCTAGCTGCTCGCATGCTGCTGTTGTGTGTGGTTTTGAATTTATAATTTAGTTTGCAGGTCTGAATAGTATTCAAGAAAAGCCTGTTCAAGTTCAGTTGGAAGAGGTCTTCAAGACGGAGGGAGTTACGTTAAAAAAGGAAAGGAAAGGGTTACTGCTATTTTGAAGAAATCACAGGTAACAATCAGCGATCCGAGGGGTATTTTACAGCGGTTTGTGCTATCAGAGCGGCCGCTCTGCGGAAGTGATGCCAAAGCAAGAATCCCTTGGAAACCCTGTAAGGTAGCTCTACCCACATATTTTACCCGAGAAACCGCTTGAGAGAAGCTGCACTAATAAGAGGGGCACCTGTCCCCCAGAAGAAAACAAAACCGTAAATGGTGCTGACATAGTTACTCAAACACGTGCCTTTGCATCTGCAACTCCGTATGGCAGCAATGATCTCCAGACAATGGCATTAGTGAGAGAAGACAGGAATGAAAACGCTGATAAGATGCTGACCATGTGACTGACTACAGATATGGTGAAGACAGACTGCTGGTGAGACCTCAGCTGTGATCACAGAATCATAGAATATCAGGGTTGGAAGGGACCTCAGGAGGTCATCTAGTCCAACCCCCTGCTCAAAGCAGGACCAATCCCCAATTAAATCATCCCAGCCAGGGCTTTGTCAAGCCTGACCTTAAAAACTTCTAAGGAAGGAGATTCCACCACCTTCCTAGGTAACGCATTCCAGTGTTTCACCACCCTCCTAGTGAAAAAGTTTTTCCTAATATCCAACCTAAACCTCCCCCACTGCAACTTGAAAGCAGGCCAATGCTCAAACCACTGAGCTATCCCTCCCCCCTCATGAGCACATCTGAAATGTGAAGGTGAATGCCAGGCCAGCTCACCTTCGGTAACACGTTTCCTTTTCCTTGACTGCCCTGGGGAAAGTTGGTGATGGTACTGGCTGAGAGGGCTTGGAAGCCTCTCTCTGATTTTGCCTGAAGGACAGGGATTATCCACTTTCTCTCATTTTGCTACCTGGCACAGACCTGTGGGTCCAAGAACAGCACAGCCGTGGGTCCCTCCATGTTGTGTAGGACATGGAAGACCAATCAGTTCATGGCAGTGCGGTCAGTACCTCTTAGAGACAAGCTCCATGACTGACGGCTGCCTGAAGAGGAGGGGTCTCCTGGGCTGAACCGAGTGAGACTCCTGGTTCAAGGAGGCCAGAACAGCGGCACGGGGTGTCGCTAGTTACTGATAAGTCACCAGGATGCTGTAGTGATTCACTAACCTCTGCTTACCTGTTAGCCCGGTACTTTCCCATGGGTGTCACGGGAGCAATAGGCCTTAAGAAAGGGTGTCGGGGCAGTGCCTAGGCTAGTGTGCTGACACCCCAGGACCAGACCCTGGATCCCAGCTCAGTAATAGGTTTAGGGGCCAGGCGGTGGGACGTACAGATCCCACTCAGCACACTGTGTAAATGAGTCTATTACACTTGGAATGTCGCTCAGAGAACCCCCTAACTCGCCTTCTGTTTGCAGTGGTGTGAGCCTGGAGGCCAGGACCTGGTTACAGGTGTAGAGGGGTAAGTGAAAAGGCTCTGCTGACCCAGAAATGCTCCAGCCACCTCTGGGCACACATGGGGGCTGGGTTTTCGGAGTGCTTATCAACATACTGTAGTGTTAAGCTGTGTCTTTCCCCAAGACTTGTCCCACTGCTTTCAGGGAGGAGAGCACTCACGCTACCGACCATGAGTCCTAATGCCATGGGACATACCTTGACCCCAGGCCGAGTGGAAATAATTGCTTTTTCAGTTGGTCTTTCTACTCCAGAAAATCCAAATCTTAATCAAACTCACTAGCAGGTCAAACAAGCGCAAAGGGCCTGCAATTAAATTGTAAGGGACTCTCCAGTGAATTACTCCCAAAGGTCTTTTTATTTGGCTGACCTAGCAGTGTGCTTGTCTAAAATGCCTGCAGTGTCAAAGGACCCCGTGCCTGGACTCTTCAAATTCCGATAAACTTTGAATGTGTATAGAAATAGCCCTGGCCAGCTCTCTGCTGTGCTTACAGGGGCCAGCGTGATCTCCTGTTTAATGTTGCCCAGAGATCTCCACTCCCCAACTCCTCGTGTTTATGGCTATGAATGCCGTGTCCGGGAGCAGTGGGTTCTGGCCCAGTTGATGGTACTGGAGCTCGAGATGCCCTCAGCAGGCAGAGACAAGACCCGGCCTTGGAAGCCCACACTGGCCTGGGCATGCTCAGTGGCTTGACAGTACGTCCATTCCGGGCTTGCCTTGCTGAGCAGGCAGAAAGGGCTGGATCCAAAGCCTGACACGACAAGCTGAGCCAAGAGGAGTGACAAGCAGAAAGAAAGTGGCTTGGTCAGACAGTACATTAGTGCATAGCAATAACACTGGCGTAATGTCACCTTGGACAGCCCCTGCTTGGGCCCTGAGAGGGAGAAAAACACACAGGGTGAGGAATATCCTCATCAGTCTAGCTCTGTCGGGGGGGCGTGCTGTGAGAGCCGTGGGGTACAGTGAGGAGGGGTCCTTGCTCTCCAGGAGTTGTGAGGGGCACGTCCCACTAACCAGCTTGTACCCCTTTAACCACAGGTTTGTGTATGGAATTTCCTGGGTGTTTCATGTGATGGGAGTCAGAGGGGGTGCAGGCCATGAAAGGTGGGGGCAGGGTTAATATCTGCCCTAGAAACAGATTGTGACTTCAGTCTCAGTGGACACAAAGGAACCAAGAGGTGGTTGTCTGGGCTGGGGCAGCCTCACTTTCATATGGCAAGCAAAGCTCTCGTGTGCCATATTTCAGCTGAACCAAGCTCCCAAAAGAGAGAGGAAGGGCAAGAGCCCCATCAAAATACCCTTTAGTCTGGGGAGAGGGCACAGAGCTGGGAGACCAGGAGTTAAAACCATACACCTTCCACTCACTGTTCTTCCAATGTGTATGCATCTCCCAGCCCTTCTTACTGAGCAGGGACTTGCACCCCAAGGTGTGAGGGAAGACTCAATCATGCAATTTGGCAAATAAGTCAACTAAGAAATTGCACAAGGCCATTTCTGGGAGGGCTGGGACTAGAACCCGGCACTCTAATAGGCCAGACCCCACTTTCAGCCACACGGCCTCTCAGGAAAAACCTGCCACAGCTACACGCTTGACTATGTATGTGATAACTGTTATTACCACACTCCACTTCCAAAGACAAGGCACAAAACAGCATTCCTGACTCTGTCCCCACTCCCCAGCCACCAGACCCTCCTCCCCTCCACTCACCCGTCCAGCCAGGAATAGAACCCAGGAGTCCCAGAATTCTGCTCCTGTCTAGAAAATGGTTGTGTAATCCCCTGGCACAGTGTGTGTGGAACCCCTCGCTCGTGGCTGCTCCTCAGAGAACGTAGTGGTTATTGCTGTAACTGAAGTAATAAAGGTTTGGCCTTTTGAGGGGTCCAGGATTCGTGCTCTGCTGCTGACCCATGTGGGGGCCTTATAGCTACACGTGAGAGAATTGCAGCTGTCTCTCTCCTTTTTGAAACTTGTTCATTTAATTTACATAGAGAGGAAATATCCTTAAAGCAGATTTTATAATAAAACATGGTAATCTGTGAATGATGGTGTGATGTGCAACAAAACACAGGTGTTGCCCATATCTGTCACAGCTGCCTCAACTGGAGAGTAATTGGTTTGCAATGCTTCCAAAACCCCATCAGCTTCACTTTGTATCTACACACTGCAAATGAACCCCTGGAAATGTATAATGGACCCCATTTTCTTCCGTGCACATTCACATTATCCCCATCTTTATTTCCATTTTTTATTCTGTGTATGCAGTCTTCAAACATCAAACCGTTTTACAAAGTAACAATAAATAACCCAATAAACAGCTGCCCTATGTTAAAAGTCTATTACAAAACTCTGGGTAGGTTCAGTGACTTTTCTGAGTTAGGATTTAAAAAGGCCTAGGGGAGCAGAAATGTAAGTCTCCTGGAGCGTATGACCCTGTAACAGTGCACTGATGTGGCTTTCTGCATGCAATTTTTATAGACACCAGGTTCCGCTAAGAGGGTTAAGGACAGTTCAGTCCTTAGACTCTTGTAATTTTAACGCCGTAAGAATCTGGAGGAATCAATCTACGAGTCACTCTCCCTCCCTTTTGTAGCCACTTATTATTATTATTTTATTTTATTAGTGCTGATTGGTTGATTCTTAGAACAAAAAGGCACCAATCCAAAGGGCTGGGCATTACTTAAATAGCACCTGCAGCGTCATGCCTTGTAAACCACTCTGTCAGTCTCACCCCCTCAACGATATCCGATAATCAAGTCAATTACCCAAACGCCCCAGTGCCCCAGACTGACTGCATACCCTCACTATTTAATAGACCCCCGTTGTGTGAGGCAGCGTTGGTGTGATGAGAGAGCACCTTCATTAGCGTCATTTCAGGGTATTGCCTTTGTTTTATTTTTCATGAAAGTTCACAGACTTTGTTGCATATTCAATATGTTTCCATGCCTGGAAACAAAGATTCCGCCACCGTGTCTGTTTAATGGTTGTAGATAAGAGGAGCTGATGACAAATGTTGCCAGTGCACAGACAGTCCACTGGCACAGCCTCAGAAGATTAATAAATGAGTAGCTTTTGGAGGACACCTGCTAAAACACTCTGCCACGCTCAGGGGGGAGTGCATGAGGAATGTCAACACTCTTCACAGCTTCCCTTACTCCAGCTCCCTCCTGCCATGTTCTCATCAGCATGTGCATTCAATGATGATAATACAATTCCCTCATGGATGGACAGATCCACTCCTCCTAAGGCAGGGTGCACTCCATACATACCAGTAGGTTACTGATGCCAGCCGAACACTGTATAGGAGAAACCCTGAAAGCAAAGATGCCTCTAGACTGGACTTTCAAAGGGCTCTGTTGACTAAACAGTTCAGTTCTTAGCCCACACATGTTAATTGTTCTGCAAGACATCATTCCACCCATAGCATCAGAGCAGTCTAAAGGTGCTGATACAGATGTTTGGTGTATCATTCATTCAGGCCCCTGACTGACTTTGTCCCTTCCTCCTGTGCTACCACCCAAGTGTCTTCAAACAGTTGGCTTTTTGATGAGAGTTTATTGCAGGGTGGCTGTGAGGCTGTGAAAAGTGTGACACTTCCTCTCAAAGGCAGCGGAGAAGGGGGAAGAGCAGATTTCCTTTGGCTGCCGACACACTTCCGCTGGTGCTCCTGCGCCTGGCGTTCCTTGGTTTGAAAAGCTGATGAATCTGCTCAGTCGGAGTTCCAGAGCCAGCTCTAGAAGTGAGACAAAGGAAACACTTCCTCAGCTGCTGTACATTGGCTTCAGTGGAGCTGAAGTGATTTACAATGTACGAACAGCCAGACTGGGTCAGACCAATGGTCCAAGTAGCCCAAGATCCTGTCTCCCGACAGTGGACAGTGAGAGATGCTTCAGAGGCAATGCAAAGAACAGGGCAATTCCCTGTGGTCCAGTCCCAGCTTTTGGCTATCAGAAGTTTAGGGAAACCCAGAGCATGGGGTTGCATCCATGACCACCTTGGCTAATAGCCACTGGTAGACCTATCTTCCATGAACTGATCTAGTTCTTTTTTTAACCCAGTTATACTTTTGGTCTTCACAACATCCCCTGGCAACAAGTTCCACAGATTTACTGGGCGTAGTGTGAAGAAATGTGTCCTTCGTTTGTTTTAAACCTTCTACCTATTAATTTCATTGGTTGATCCCTGGTTTTTGTGTTATGTGAAAGGGTGAATCACACTTCCTGATTCACAAAAAGAAAAGGAGGACTTGTGGCACCTTAGAGACTAACACATTTATTTGAGCATAAGCTTTCTAGCTGTAGCTCACGAAAGCTTATGCTCAAATAAATTTATTAGTCTCTAAGGTGCCACAAGTCCTCCTTTTCTTTTTGTGGATACAAACTACCACGGCTGCTACTCTGAAACTTCCTTATTCACTGTCTCCACACCAGTCATGATTTTAAACTCTCTCTCATAACCCCCCTTTAGTCGTCTCTGTTCTACACTGAACAGACACACACTAATCTCTCCTCATATGGAACCTGTTCTATACCCCTCATCATTTTTGTTGTTCTTCTCTGTAATTTTTCTAATTCTAATATAGCTTTTTTGAGATGGGGCAACCAGAACTGAATGCAGTATTCAAGGTATGGGCAGATTATGGATTTAGATAGTAGCACTGTGATATTTTCTTTCTTATTATTTATCCCTCTCCGAATGGTTCCCACCATTCTGTTCCCTTTTTTGGCTGCTGCTGCACATTGAGTGGATGTTTTCAGAGAACTATCCACTGTGACTCCAAGATCTAATTTAGACCCCATCATTTTATATGTGTAGTTAGGATTATGTTTTCCAATGTGCATTACTTTGCATTTAGCAATATTGAATTTCATCTGCCATTTTGTTGCCCAACCTTTCAGTTTTGGGAGATCCCTTTGTAACTCTTCACAGTCAGCTTTGGACTTAACTATACTGAGTAATTTTGTATCATCTGTAAACTTTGCCACCTCACTGTTTACCCCCTTTTCCAGATCATTTATGGATATGTTGAACAGCACTGGTCCCTGTACAGACTCCGGGGGGGGACTGAGCTATTTACCTCTCTCCCCTAAGAAAACTGATTATTTATTCCTAACTTTTGTTTCCTATCTTTTAACCAGTTACTGATACATGAGAGGATCTTCCCTCTTATCCCATGACAGCTTACATTACTTAAGAGCCTTTAGTGACATGTGTCTGATAATTTTGTTCTTTATTATAGCTTCAGTCAGTTTGCCTGATAAAGAAGTCAGACTTACTGGCTTGTATTTGCCAGGATCACCTCTGGAGCCTTTTTTAAAAATCGGCAACACACTTGCTTTCCTCCAGTCATCTCGTACAGAGCTGATTTAAGAGCTAGGTTACGTACGACAGTGAGTAGTTCTGCAATTTCAGATTTGAGTTCCTCCAGAGCTCTTGGGTGAATGGCGTCTGGTCCTGGTGACTGATTGCTGTTTCATTTATCTCTTTGTTCTAAAACCTCGTCTGTTAAAACCTCAGGCTGGGACTGGTCCTCAGATTTGTCACCTAAAAAGATTGGCTCAGGTGTGGGAATCTCCTTCACATCTCAGCTGTGAAGTCTGATGCAAAGAATTCATTTAGCTCTCCACAATGGTCTCGTCTTCCTTGAATGCTCATTTAGGACCTTAATCATCAAGTGGCCCCTCTGATTTCTTTGGCAGGTTTCCTGCTTCTAATGTACTTAACTTTTTTTGCTGTTTAGAATCATAGAATCATAGAATCTCAGGGTTGGAAGGGACCCCAGGCAGTCATCTAGTCCCACCCCCTGCTCAGCGCGGGACCAATCCCCCACTAAATCCTCATTTAGTTTTTGTGTCTTTTGTTAGTTGCTCTTCAAATTCTTTTTTGGCCTGGCTAATTCTACATTTACATTTGGCTTTCCAGAATTCATGCTTTTTCTACTTTCCTCACTAGGATTTGACTTCCAGGGTTTGAGAGATCTCTATCTGTTTCTAACTGCTCTGTCTCTGTTGCGTGACGGTGGCATTTTTATCTATTTATTTATTTGGTCCTCTCACTGTTGGGGTTTTTTTTGTTTTGTTTGTTTGTTTGTTTTGGTGTTTACTTTTAATTTGCGCCTCTATTATGGTATTTTTTAAAAAGTTTCCATGCAGCTTGCAGCCATTTCTCATTTGTGACTGTTCCTTTTAATTTCCATTTAACTAGCTTCCTCATTTTTGTGAAGTTCCCTTTTCTGAAGCTAAATGCTACTGTGTTGGGTTTTTTTGGTATTTCCCCTCTACAAGAATGTTAAATTTAAATGTGGGTGCTATTACCAAGGGGTTCACCTCTTGGACCAGATCCTGTGCAACACTTAGGACTAAATCAAGAATTGCCTCTCCCCTTCTGGGTTCCAGGACTAGCTGCTCCAAGAAGGAATCGTTAATATAATCTCTGCTTCCCGTCCTGAGGTGACATGTACCCACTCAATATGGAGATAGTTGAAATTCCCCATTATTACATAAGAACGGCCAAACTGGGTCAGACCAAAGGTCCATCTAGCTGCGTATCCTGTCTTCCGACAGAGGCCAGTGCCAGGTGCCCCAGAGGGAATGAACAGACCAGGTTCTCATCAAGTGATCCATTCCCTGTCGCTCATTCCCAGCTTCTGGCAAACAGGGGCTAGGGACACCGTCCCTGCCCTTCCTGGCTAATAGCCATTGATGGACCTATCCTCCATGAAACCTGTCCATGGACCTATCCTCCATTACTGGGTTTTTCTGTTTCTGAAGCCTCTCTAAACTCCTGGAGCATTTCACAATCACCATCCTGGTCAGTGGTCACTAGTATGTTCCTATGGCTATACTCAAGCATGGATTTTTTTCCCCTTAGCGATTCTGTGGTCCCGTTTGGTTTATTTAAGATTGTTATTACATTTGGCTCTATGCGTTCTTTCACATACAGTGCCGCTCCCGCACCAGCCTGACCTACTTGGTCAGTGCTATGTATTTTCTACCCTCATATTACCATGTCCCATTGACTATCATAGTTCCACTACGTCTCTGTGGTCCCTGTTATATCAATGTCTGCATTTATCCGATTTCACCAGATGGGGATGTGGCCAAGGTGTCCATTTAAAAACATTTAACGAGAAATGTTCCCCGTGAGAGAGATGTGAAAAACACAGCTGAGTGACGTCGAAATCCCCTTGCTTTGCCCACCAAATATCTGTAGGTTTCACCTTTCTCCATATTTCCGTTAGAATCAAACCCTTCCCTCTCCCCCGGCTCACTGCTCCTCCCACCGTTGTGCAGTGCACTGCATTAAGTTGAGGCCTCTTCTACGCATCTCTAGGAAGTGAAACAATGACACACCCGCCCTGTACCGTGGATCCCACAGTGGCGCCATTCATCTCCTCCCATTTCTGCCTCCTCCCCGGCTGCCTCCTATGCTTGGAGCTCCCTGGCCAATCCCCCACCTTCTCTTAGTGAGTCACTTTTGCCACAGTGAAAAGAAACATTTAACATCCCCGCCAAACTGCTACCTCCTGTAGGATGCCTCCAGTGCAGCCTGTCTTCTTTGTCTGTCTTCTGGACTGGGAGCATATTGAGCAAGGGCGCTCCGCTCTGAGCATACTGCAACAACTGACAATTAATACAAAGGAATATCATGTTTGATTAAAACCAGTTAGGGGGGAATGACCTGGGATGCTGAAAAGTCAGATTAGGAATTGACCACATGGTGAGGAACACATGAAGAAAAGGGCTGAAGCGAGTGGGGTGGGGGCAAAGCCCCAGTTTAACAAAAATCTCTGTAATCATTGTTGCATCCAAGAATGTAAAAAGAGCTGGATGAAAAACTCACTGGCCCATTAATGTTGATTTTCTGTAACTCGGGGACGCATGGGAAGGTCCAGAGGCTTGGAAGAAAGCAGCTGATGTGTCAATATTTTGGATATTAATACAACGGGAAGACTCAGGTAATTATATGCCTGACATAAATTCTGGGCAAAATAATGGAGTGACCGATATGGGACTCAGTAAAGAATTACAAGAGAGTAATGTAATTGAGGCCAATCAATATGGGTTTATGGAAAATATATCCAAACTAACTTGCCATCTTTTTTTTTATTCGGTGACAAGTTTGGTAAGGGTAACAGTGTTGATGTAATATACTTAGACTCCTGTAAGTTGTTGACTTGGTACCACCCACATTTTGGTTAAAAAGCTAGAATGAAACAAAATGAACATGTCACCCATTAAATGGGTTCAAAACTGGCTAAGTGACAAGTCTCAAAATGTAATTGTAACTGGGGAATCATCACCAAGTGGGTGTGTTTCTATTGGGATCCAGCCAGGATCAGTTATTGTCTCTACACTACTTAACATTTGTAATCAATGACCTGGAACAAAAAATGAAATAATCAGTGATAAAAGTTGCAGAGGACACAAGGATTGGGAGAGAGGTTTAATATGTAAATGTATCCATCTAGGAACAAAAAGTATAGGCCATTCTTAGAGGATGGGGGACTCATGGGTGGCACGTGACTCCTACATTTGGGGAGGCTGGGTGCGCTTTGACCTGGGCTATAGACGACAAAATGAAATTCAACAAAGACACATGTAAGGTGCTACTGTGACGTTATCTGATTAAAATATGACCATATAGATCATTGTTGCAACCACTGATGTATATTTGCAACAAATATTGTACAAAAGGTTGGCAAGTAAAGTGTCTATAGAAAGGTTATGAGTCGCTGAATGTGATTATGCTGTTTGTATGCATGCATCATGTTTGTATTTGAAGTTATGAGTATTGGCTCTATACCTGAATTTCAAATGTTTGCTCCTGGGGTAATGCCCACAATAGTTAGACAGCATGTCTTGGAGGGACTATCCAAATTGAGTGGCTCATCAAGAAACACTGACAATGGACTGTCCTGCAAACCTGCTGTTTGAGGTGTAGGTAACAGCTTCTACTGTGTCCAAACCTTCATGCATGGACATGTGACTTTTCCATGTGACTTCAACCACCGTCTTCTTACTGTACTTTTCCACAGTGAGAACAAAGGGTTTCCCTCCACCTGGCAGAAGATATAAAAGGCCCTGGAAACCCTCCATTTGCCTCTATCCTGCTCTGGCCTCTATCCTGCGTCAGTCTCTTTCCTGCCCAAGCCTCTGGACTATGAATTTATACTAATGGGAGCATTCTAACCAATGGACTGAAGACCTTACACTGATTTGGAAGCAGCCAGAGACTTGACTTAAACCAGCAGTTTATTCCATCACTGCTATAAGCCTGAACCAAGAACTTTGCAATTATTGTATGGATTTGATTCCTTTAACCAATCTTCACTCTCACCTTTCTTTCTTTTTGTTTTGTTCAACATCTTCATTAAAGATCTGGAGGATGGCGTGGATTGCACCCTCAGCATGTTCGCGGATGACACTAAGCTGGGGGGAGAGGTAGATATGCTGGAGGGTAGGAATAGGGTCCAGAGTGACCTAGACAAATTAGAGGATTGGGCTAAAAGAAATCTGAGGAGGTTCAACAAGGACAAGTGCAGAGTCCTGCACTTAGGACGGAAGGATCCCATGCCCTGCTACAGGCTGGGGACCGACTGGCAAAGCAGCAGTTCTGCATAAATGGACCTGGGGATTACAGTGGATGAGAAGCTGGATATGAGTCAGCAGTGTGCCCTTATTGCCAAGAAGGCTAAGGGCATATTTGGCTGCATTAGTAGGAGCATTGCCCGCAGACCGAGGGAAGTGATTATTCCCCTCTATTCAGCACTGGTGAAGCCACATCTGGAGTATTGTGTCCAGTTTTGGGCCCTCCCACTATAGAAAGGATGTGGACAAACTGGAGAGTGTCCAGCGGAGGGCAACGAAAATGATTAGGGGGCTGGGGCACATGATTTACGAGGAGAGACTGAGGGAACTGGGCTTATTTAGTCTGCAGAAGAGAAGAGTGAGGGGAGATTTGATAGCAGCCTTCAACTACCTGAAGGGGGGTTCCAAAGAGGATGGAGCTCGGCTGTTCTCAGTGGTGGCAGATGACAGAACAAGGAGTAATGGTCTCAAGTTGCAGTGGGGGAGGTCTAGGTTGGATATTAGGAAAAACTATATCCCTAGGAGGGTGGTGAAGCATTGGAATGAGTTACCTAGGGAGGTGATGGAATCTCCATCCTTAGAGGTTTTTAAGGTCAGGCTTGACAAAGCCCTGGCTGGGATGATTTAGTTGGGATTGATCCTGCTTTGAGCAGGGGGTTGGACTAGATGACCTCCTGAGGTCTCTTCCAACCATAATCTCTTATGATTCTTTCTTTTTATGAATAAACCTTTAGATTTTAGATACTAAAGGATTGGCATCAGCGTGATTTCTGGGTAAGATCTGAGTCATATTGACCTGGGTGTGTGGCTGGCCTTTGGGATCAGAAGAACTTTTTATTTGATGAAACTGGTTGTAAAGAACCACTTATCTCTAAATCTAGTGTTTATGGTCGTGATACAAGAACTGGAATGCCCAAGGAAACTGCTTCTATGACTTCTTGTTAGCCAGTGTGGTGAAACAGAAGTTTACTGGTTTGCTTGTCTGGTATATCCTATGGGGGATTAGCTACCAGTCTTGGGTGTGTCCGCCCTATTTCTCAGCAGTTTGTCCTGAATTTGGCATCCTCAGTTGTGACCCACCGAGGCACGGTTACAGCTACACTAAGGGAAGAAAAACCCTAAGTACAAATACCGAATGGGGAGTAACTGGCTTGGCAGCAGCACTGTTGAGAAGTATCTGGGAGTGGTGGTGGATCACAACCTCGACATGAGTCAGCAACATGATGCTGCTACAAGAAAAGCAAATGCTGTTTAGGTTGCATTAACATAGGCCTAGCGTGCAAGTCACAGGACGTGATAGTAACCCCTCTACTTGGTGCTGGTTAGGCCTCCACTGGAGTACTGATTCCAATTTTGGTCACCAATGTAGAGAAAGGATGTAGAGACGCTGGAAAGGATCCAGAGGCAAGCAACAAAGATGATAGAAGGGATGGAACACAAGCCATATGAGCAAAGGCTGAAGGAACTGGGTATGTTTAGTTTGGAAAAGAGGAGATAAGGGGGGACATGATCATAGTCTTCAGATACTTGAAAGGCTGCCATAAAAAAGATGGAGAAAAGTTGTTCTCTTTTGCCACAGAGGGCAGGACAAGAGGCAATGGGTTCAAACTCCAGCAAAACAGATTTTGATGAAATCTTAGGAAAAACGTCCTAATTGTAAGAACAGTAGGACAATGGAACAGACACCTAGGTAGGTTGTGGAAGCTCCTTCCCTGGAGTTTTGCAAAAGGAGGCTGGAGCCATCTGTCTTGGATGGTAAATTAGACCCAACAAATCCTGCATCTCGGCAGGGGGTTAGGCTCGATGACCCTTGTGGTCCCTTCTAACCCTAAGGTTCTATAATTTTTCTCCTATCGATCCAACCTTGTGAATAAACAATGTCAGCATCTTTTCAGTCTACCAAAAGCACACTCGCCTGTCACTCTGCACCTGCTGAGCTGGTAGGTAAATCATAATTCCTCGGTGCTGTCGAGGTGGCCGGTGTACATTTGATGAGCTGGAGAGCAAGGGATAGGCTGGATCCCCCAGGGTCACTACTGGTATTTCAACATCCGCAATAACAATCCGTCAGTTGGGAAAGAAAGTCCCTGCTTGTAGCTTTCTGAACAGTCCTGTGTTCCTAAAAGCGTGAGTATCACGCCCCTTCTGCAGCCGCTCTCTCGCAAAGTGGTCCCGTGTCAAAATAGGGGTAAGCGTCCTGCCTGCTGCTCCACCGCAGTGCGAGACCCTCGCTGATGCAGATCCGTCCACCGTGACTGTGGTTTTCAAACGTTTCGCACTGGTGACCCCGTTCACACAGCAGGCCCCTGAGTGCGACTCCCACTTACAAATTATTGTGGGGTTAGTTTAATGAGAGCTCGGAGCTGTCAGCCCCACAGAGCTGAGAGTTCATGACCCCCATGTAACCCCTTGCGACCTGTGGTGCTGGAACAGTTTTTGTTGTGGGGGTGCTGAGCGGCACCCCTCTTACCTCTGTCCGTGTGGGGGTCGCTGACAGGGGTGAGGCGGCCGAGGCTGGGGCCACTGCTGGGGCGGGTGCAGAGCCCGGGGCATGGGGCCGGCAGCCGGGACCCTGGGGCTGGCAGTGGAGCCCCCAGGCAGCAGCGGGGCCAGTGGCCGGGACCCCAGGCGGCAGGGGCACGGGGCTGGTGGCCAGGACAATGGGCACAAAACATGGGGGTGCTGCAGCACCCCCCGCGTCCCTACTTCCCGTGCTTACGCTTGCCACCCCCTGAGGGGTCACGGCCCCAAGTTTGAGAACTCCTGCACGCTACCCAGAGTCACAGTCCTGCTTATCGGGAGGCAATTTATGGCCCTGCAGGCTTGTTTGACAATGGCCCCCGCAGTGGATTTTCTGACTGCTGAATGATTTCTCAGTGACTGGGAGCAACCTGGCGAGGTAAGTTTCCACAGTGCAATCACCACTCGCTTCCGCACTGTCAGTGCAGCTTGCGTTCCCGTGCGCCTGGGCTGGAGGGCTGGAAGAAGCTTGGCGCACAGAGCCAGGAAGGTGACCTTATGCGTCCAAAAGGTCTGCAGCCACTGGTCACTATCCCGTACTTGCATGATGATGCGATCCCACCAGTCCGTGCTTGTTTCTCAGGCCCAGAAGAGGCACTCCATCATCTGCACACACTCTGTGAATGCCTTGGATGGTTCTCACTATGCCACTCAGCAAGCTGTCCTCCACGAAATCACCATGTTCCCACTGAATTAGTGATTCGTGCAGTTCTGCAAATACCAGAGGATCATATGTCCTGTGCTTGCAACACTTATGCCTAAGGATATGATTCTGTCACAGAGGTCATGGATCCCGTGACTTCCCAGGACCTCCGTGACTTCTTCCGGGGCAGGGCTGGAGCAGGAGTCAGCCCCGGGACTGCTGGAGCAGCGGCGGCCAGAACAGTGGCCGCGGTTAGCCCCAGGGCTGCTCTCTGGCAGCCCCGGAGCAGTGGAGAGTGCGCCGGAACTGCTGACCAGTGCCAGCCCCGGGGCAGCAGGGCAGCGGCTGCGGGAACAGTCCCAGGGCCGCCGGAGCAGTGGCTGGGGGCAGAGTCAGCCCTCTTGGGGCTGGAGCAGCAGCGCTCAGCCCCTATAGCAGAAGCTGGAGCAGGGCTGGAGCAGCTGCAAACCTGGGCAGCTGTTTGTCCTCCCCACGGTGTTTTTAGTCAAAGTCAGGGAGAGGTCGCGAGCGTCCATGAATTTTTGTTTCCTGCCTGTGACCTGTCCCTGACTTTGACTAGAAACTCCGGTGACCGAATCTTCACTTATGAGAGCAGTGCAGAGCTGGGCAGGCCCCATGCATCTGTCCGAGGTGGCAGACAGCTGGGAGGGCCAGGCAGGTTTGTGGGATTTTGAAAAAAGGTGCACAGATGATGGGAGACAACTAACATTAGGGGATGGAGACCGTTGGACACCGGGAAGGTGGCCCCATGCTCCCAGTCACCCCTGCGTGGCTCGTTTTGGCCCCGCCATGCATTGTCAAAACGTCCCCAAAGCCAGTGTGCTGAACGGTGGCGGGTTGCACCCTGGGGTACCTACCCATGGTGCCCTGCACTCTGCATCGACACAAGCACTCCTGGTGAGTACGTGCGCCGCCGACACAAGCCGCCAAGTTCGCAGCTGCACAAGCGCTGTACGAACTGCGGCGGCTGTATGCCGACGTCATGTGTTGACCAAAGTTTGTAGTGTAGACATGGCCTCAGGCCCTACTTGAGATTCTTTCCTTACATCCCAGTACTGAGCTGGACATACAAAGACCCTGCCGTGCCCCACCCCCCAAACCCTCAGCTAATGCCACGCCCAGGAAAATTCCTAAAATACAATGTGAAAGAATTGGCCCATAAAAGAGCCCTAGAAAAAGGAAACCTGAGCTGGACTGGCCATAAAGTGATGCTAGTTCCTGCCTATAGCTGGGACATAGCTGAGAAAAGAGCCCTGCTCCAGGGGGCAAGGAAGCTGGCCAAGGAGCAAGGACTGCTCTGTTTTATCGTCTTCCTGGCTGCTGGGCAGCTCCCTCTCTGCTCCAGGCCAGGAGAAGCAGGAAACGACATTGCCTCCATAGATTAAAACAGACAAATGTACATTGCCGGGGATTGACAATTGCTAGTCAATAGTCACGGGCTTGTTATCACCAACGGTAAAGGGATCCAGAGAGGTGCCCACCTCAGTGTCTGAGTCCTAGCTTCTCAGTGGGACACGGGGAGACTGATTTGCCTAACAAACTATACAAACCGGAGTTGGTCTGCTGTTAATCTGGATCTAGTGGCTCCATATCTAATCCTGGTTGTGCAGTTTTGTGGTAATTAATAAATCAAGGTGAGATGTGTTTCTAAAAGACATGCTCCAGTTCAGACCGGGATGTGTGGGGCAGGTCTCTGGCCTGTGTTATACAGGGGGTCAGGCTACATGATCGCAATGGTCCCCTTAGGCCTTGGAATCTCTGAATCATGAGCAGACATGGTCAGAAGCTAGTCCTCGGCTCTCCTAGAGCACTTTTCATCCCCATCTCTCAAAACAAGTTGCAAAGGAAGGTCAGTATCATTATCCCCATTTTACAGATGGGGAAACCGAGGCACTGAGCAGTGAGGTGGCCTGCCCCTGAGAAAACAGCCATGCAGTGTCACGAGAGGGTGCCTTACTCTAGCAAGGGTTGTTTGCCACTCAGGATGGAACGATCTGCTAAAATCCAGTCTACCTGGCTAGTCAGACTCATCCATTCCCTATCGTTTTACCTGCTGTGTATTTGGTCCCACACTTCAGTGCAGTGTCACTGCCCTGCAGACAGCGTGTACACACTTAGCCCCACGCAGCATGACTCACACTAGGTCTGTCCTTACTCTAGTGTGCAGCCCCAGTACGACAAATGCACTGTCATGCCCTTCATAATAACCTGCCTGTAGATGGCCATCGACTTTTCAGTAGGACGCTCTGAGTGGCCATGTTCATGGAGAATGTTATGTCATCTGTGATGCTCCGAATGGGCTGTGGGTGACTCTGCCCAGCTTTTCTGGGAGCTGGGTCACTTCAGGCAGCTAAAGGGGACCTGCCTGGACTGGTCAGAGCAGCAAAACACAGGCCACCTTGCTAAATATTTTCATTGCTACAGGTGATGGAGCTGGCCAAGCGTTCATTCAGTTAACAGAATGCTGCAGTTTGATGCCTGTTACATTAGGAACAGTGAGTTCTGGAGAACTGCTTACCCCAAGCATCCGAGTCAGGCATCAAAATAATGAGCTTTACTTTAAATTCATGAGATTTTAAAATCTACGTTGTGGATGCTGTTTCTTTGCCGTCTGGTTTGTGAGCCTTGGGGGGGTGACAGTGTCCAGCTTTGCTCCACAAACACAAGGGCTAGACACTTTTTAAAAATAAATGAACATTGCAATTCTCACCGAATCACAGGCCTCTGGGAGCTGGGGCTTTAAGTAAAACACCTGCTACTGAGCTTAAACATAGGAAGGAAAAGGAGGGAAAGTATTGCTGGGGGGCTGAGAGAGGAGGGTGGAGTTGCTCTCCCTAGATTGTGTGGCCAGGAGCAGGCTGCTGGTCCCAGTATGGTGTTCGCCACAGCACGTGGTGAGAGCGACAGTCCGACACAGCCATCACCAAAGAAGCAGAGCAAGCAGCTGGGCTGCCTTTGGTGGGCTTCTAGCTGCTCTGCTGGGGAGCAGCAGGGCATTAGGGAAGGTTCTGAGGTGTGAAATGCGGAGATTGGCAGCCCTAGAGAATTCTTCTCTTTTTCACAGCAAAGATCACGCATGGCCTTCTCCCCACTGATATGCCTTAGCCATGGCCTGGAGCAACCACCCTCTAGAGGTGAAAATGTGTAGCCGCATATTGTCAAATGATGGGCAAATCAATCCTTGGCCCCAGTGTGGGGAGAGCCCGTCAGGCCCTGCCCACCAGGGATGCCTCTGTGATAGGTCTCAAGTAAGCACCAGTGAGACCCACTTTTAGCCCTTGCCTAGCCGGGTGGGATTTGAACCAGTGACCGGCCACTGAGCCAGGCTGCTGGGAGGGTGGAATTTACATCATGAAGGCAGAAAACAAAGCCACTGATAAGGGCTGCCTGAGGCTGAACCCGCTTATTCTGGGCCAACTTCTTTATGAAAAACCAGCTAATCTCTCCTTTTTAACCTTTTCCATTGTCTCTTCCTGTGCTGACACATTTAAACTTCTCCCCCAGCTCCGGCTCCCCGGTGCTAAGTGGGAAAGGGCAGCTTCACCGGAGCATCCGGAAGGTCATGATGCAAATTGGGCCTGTTTAATTTTTTGCCTCATGAATAGAGACAGCAGTTTGATGTTCTAATTAGTGTGTCAACTTCAAAGGCCATTGACAGGCTTCAGCAGTGGAAACGGAGGCCTGACCTCCAAGATAAAGGTTTCCATTGCTCTATAGCTCCTGCAGAAAAATTTTTTCCTTTCAGCATGAGAGCTATGTAGATAATTAAATTGGGCCATTTGTTCAGGGATAGAATGACACAACCAATTAACTTACAATACACCAGCTTTAAGGGCAATCATATGAGAATAATGTGGTAGCAGGTGACCAGAAAAGGCAAAGCCTTCCACTGTGTGTGCTGGTCCCAGCCCCAGCAGCTCTGCCCGGCCAGCAGTGGCTTGAGTAGACCCAGCGGGTAGTGCCAAGAAGAGGCTAAATAGAGGGTTCAGCTCAGAGACAATGGGACGTGTCTTCCACCTCCCCCCAACCCTGGGGCACGGGTGGAAATGACAATACAGCCTGCAGGGCAGTGGCAGTGCGACCCACAGAGCCCATGGCGGGTGCTCGCTTTGCCAGCTGTCTAGCTGCCAGTGAGAAGCGTGGCAATCCCCCCCTCGTACGGCAGCATTCCCACGATAGAACCGTGCCGTAAAAACAGGGATGGGCTAAATCCCTGGTCACTGAGTTTGATATAGCACTGGGACCGCTGCAGGCTTCTCTCAAGCTAATAAACCAGTGTCTGTTGGGGATCGCTGCCGGGTGGGTGCAGTTGCTGGGCTAATGAGGCCGTTGGTTCAGTAATTGGGCGGCTGTATTTGGGAGGAACTGGGCCATAAGAAGCGGGCTCAGGGAGGGGGCTGGGGAGCAGTGCGGAAGTCTGCTGCTGTGTCCCGTCTGGTACATTCTGGAACTGACGGTTCAGGGCACACGTGGGGAAAGGGAAAGAACCTGGGTGTGCGTGTGGCATAGACGGGGTGCTTATGGGGAGGTGCCGGGATACCTCTGACAGCAGCTAAGTACCAGGGAGGGTGAAGGGCTAGTGAAGCTAACGGACAATGTTAGCACAAGAACAAATGCAATAACTGGTCATGAACATATTCCGGCTAGAAATGAGAAGGGGGTGTCTAACGACCACGGGGGAGGGGCTGCAGCAGCCTCCCAATAGGCGTTAACGAGCGAGGTGGACAGAGGTGTGAATGTGCTTGTCTGATGGGGCTGCTGGTGAGGGTGGAGGCAGGGCTCAACAGCTTGGGGCTCACTTCTGGATCGCATCTTATGTTCCTAAAGCTCAGGCTTCAAGCTGACTACCTGCAGGGGTCAGGAAGCCGATTCCTTCCCCCCACCAAAGGTATTCTGGGGTCAGTTTGTCTTTAATCTCCTTCCTCTTCAGGATCTGGGCTGGCCACGAATGAAGATGGGACACTGGATGGGGAGGGCCAGGGCTCTGAGGCAGCCCCGAGCTTGCTCTGTCCCAGGTGCTTGGCTGGCTGGTTCTTGCTCCCATGCTTAGGGTCTAACTGATCCCATAGGTGGGGCTGGGAAGGAATTTCCCCCCAAACTCATATTGGCAGGGACTGTGATGGGGAGGTGCCTTCCTCTGCAGCACATGGGTGCCGGTCACTTACCAGGATTATGTGGGTGTATCTCAGCTAATCATTTCCCTGCCGTGGTGAGGGCCTCGGGCTAATTGGCTCTGGGCTAATTGATGTTGTTGGGGGTAGTGTGCAGGTGGTGTTGGTGGCCTGTGATATTGTGATGGGGTCCCTGGGGTGAGCCTGGATTGGGGGCCATTAATGCTGTCTGGGCTCTCCGTTGTTGCACCTGAAAGGCTGCCTGTGGGTGTTCCCAACCTCACAACGTATTTCAGTAACACACATACATAGACACCGACTTCCCCGCTTTCCCCTGGGTTCTCGACTCCCCCCCCGCCCCGACCCCACCCCCCACTCCACCCCTTCCATGCGGCCCCACCCCTGCCCTGCCCTAATTTCAACCTCTTCCCCAAATCCATGCCCCAGCCCCGCCTCCTCCCCTGAGCATGCTACGTTCCTGCTCCTCCGCCTCCCCTTTCCAGCATGCCACCAAACAGCTGTTTGGTGGTGGCCAGGGGGAAGCACTGGGAGGTAGGTGGAGGAGTGGGGATGCGGCGCGCTGAGGGGCGGGGGAGGAGGAGATGCCGCAGGAGGTGAGGGGATTTTTCCCTGTGGGTGCTCCAGCCCCGAAGCACCCACGGAGTCGGCACCTGTGCATACATAGCAAAGCTTCCTAACTCCTCACACAATGACAGCACATACAATCCACAGGATATTAATGGACAACAGATCAAGACTTTTTAAATGATACCTCACAAGGTAAAGAACATATAAAGATATCACAGTGGTGAATATAGGGGTTCCAGGGTGCTGCTTTGAGGCAGTGGTTATCAACCAGGGAGACACGTACCCCAGGGTGTACATCAATTCATCTAGATATTTGCCTAGTTTTACAACAGGCTACATAAAAAGCACTAGCAAAGTCAGTGCAAACTCAAATTTCATACAATGCTTTGTTTATACTGCTCTATATACTACACACTGAAACGTAAGGACACTATTTATATTCCAGTCCATTTATTTTATAATGATATGGTAACCATGAGAAAGTCCGCCATGTTTCAGTAACAGTGGGCTGTGACACTTTTGTATTTTTATGTCTGATTTCTTAAGCAAATAGATTTTAAGTGAGGTGTAACTTGGGGGTACGCAAGACAAATCAGACTCCTGAAAGGGGGACAGTCTTCCGGAAAGGTTGAGAGCCACTGCTTTGAGGTACAGTGCATTGCAGATATACAGGTGGTCAGACTGGATGACCTGCTGGCCCCTTCTGGCCCGACACTCTCTGATTCTAGAGCACCCCCTGGGGCTGCCCTAATGCATACCGGCAGCAAAGCTGGCCACCCAGTCATCCTACAACTGAGCAGAGAGGAAGCCACCTAGCCCCCCTGTCCAGCTATGCAGTGCTGGAAGACCTGAGGGTCTGACCCATAGCATCTGACCCCCCCCCCATGCTGCCATTCGCCACGGTGCAGGGTGGTGGAATGTGCCCCTGTGGGTGTGGCTGGGGAATTCGGATTGATGCTTTATTCCCAAAGTGCCCAACTCTGAAGAGCTCACAGGGCAGTGGAAACTCAGGCTCATGCAGCTGTTTCAGGTTGTGTTGGTTAGTGAGAAAGCTGCTGGTGAGTGTTGTGACAGTGCCCCCCGTAAGGCTTTATGGAAATATGGCTATGACTGTAGATCTGACATAACTGGAACATGTTCTATGCTACAAAAGGCCATGTGACATATCTCTGTAAAGGTTATGATCTACTGAATACATTCCTCCTATTTGTATGCAGGTGTCATTTTTGTACTTGAAGTTATGAATAGTGGCTGTGTACTTGCTTGATTTCTAAGTAAGCTTTGTAAGGCATGTGGTCAGCTTCTTTAGAGAGGAATTTGCAAAGTTAAGTGCCCAATCAAGAAGCACTTAAGGAACAATGGATCTTGGAAGGCTCCAATCCACATAAGAAGTCTACTTGAGGACGTTCAAGGTAGCATGTGAACCATGGCTGCTACCTGTATGTTCTGAGTCATGCAGGGACATGTGACTTGCCCATGTGACTCCAAAACTCCATCTTGTAGCTGGGATTCTACACAGGGGGAGGGAGAGGTGTCCACCCACAAGAGAAAGTCTATTTAAACCCTGGGGAGACCCCCTCCATTTTGTCTTCAGCTGGCTAAAGAGAGAGCCACTCCACCCCCAGGGATACCTGAAAGAAACTGGAACAAAGGACACTAACTACAGGGGGTGTGAGTGATTGCTGGACCCAGACTAGAAGAAGACTAGTCTGTAAAAGGAAGCTTACTGGGTGAGGATTTTATCTGTATTCAGTTTTATTACTGTACTAGACTTAGACTTGCATGTTTTGTTTTATTTTGCTTGGTAATTCACTTTGTTCTGTCAGTTACTGCTTGGAACCACTTAAATCCTACTTTCTGCATTTACTAAAAGCACTTTTTACTTATTAATTAACCCAGAGTATGTATTAATACTGGGGGGAGGGGGGCAAACAGCTGTGCATATCTCTCTATCAGTGTTATAGAGGGCGAACAATTTATGAGTTTACCCTGTATAAGCTTTATACAGGGTAAAATGGATTTATTTGGGGTTTGGACCCCATTGGGAGTTGGTCATCTCAGTGTTAAAGACAAGAACACTTCTTAAGTTGCTTTCAGTTAAGTCTGCAGCTTTGGGGCACGTGGCTCAGACCCTGGGTCCGTGTTGGAGCGGACTGGCGTGTCTGGCTCAACAAGACAGGGTGCTGGAGTCCCAAGCTGACAGGGCAGGAAAGCAGAAGCAGAAGTAGTCTTGGCAATTCCCAGAGGGTTTCTGTGATCTAACCCATCACA
Organism: Chelonia mydas; assembly: GCF_015237465.2. NCBI lineage: Eukaryota > Metazoa > Chordata > Testudines > Cheloniidae > Chelonia > Chelonia mydas. The sequence goes on along the minus strand of NC_051251.2, from coordinate 77,077,281 downwards.
AGTGTCTCTCCCCCACCCCCACTCTCCATTGCCCCTAAAGTCAGAGGCTGATCTGATGCAGCCAGCGCACTGATGCTGCAAAGGGACCTGCACAGGTACTCAGCCCCAAAGCCAGTTTCTGTGCCCGGAACTGCTAGCTGAAGTCTGCATGCATGCCCAGAGGGCAAGTGAGTTATGCACATCCCCGCTGGGCACTCCCGCTGCCATATTTCACACTACAATGGCTGAAAGATTCGCCTCTTTCCCATTTTGTGCGTGGGAAAGGGACACTGCGCAAAGCCAAGTAGAGACACACGTGGCTCCAGAAATGTCCAGATGGGGCTACTGGTGGCTTTTCAGAAGCTATTATTTTAAAAACATTGTTCTCCCACCCGCCCTGAGGCTCCTGTCACCCCTGGTGTCAACAGCCCATCTGCTGCCTGTAAGTCTAAGCTGCCAGGAAGTGACATTGCCTCCATGGCAAAAGCGAATGGGTGAAATCCCAGCTCCGCCAGCCAATGATGTCATTAGGGCGAGGATGTCACCCACTAATGCTCAGTCCAATGGGATGTTAAGGCTCAGGGGCAAGCTGGGGAGGGGCCTTGCCTTTGCACCGCTCTCAGGAGACGCTGCCGTAAGAGGTTCGCATTCTCCCTGGATTACCAGCAACCCCTCAGGCTTGCGACCTGAAAGCCCGTTGGCTGGCATATCTGCAAGGGGCACTGGGCAGACAGCCCTAGCCCCAGGTGCCAATAGCTGGTGTCCCTGCCTGTGGTTGGCTGTGTAAGCGCAGGGCCTGCCGGAGGTTTGTAGCTTGACAAGCTTGTAGTTTGTGTGAGGGACAGCCCAGGCTGTGGGTTGGGAGGGCTCAGGGGTCCCACGGTCCAGGTGGCACCCCCAGGTCCCCATCACAGTGTGTGTGCATAATGAGAGCTTCCCCTCAGAGAACAGACAACAGGGGCCCAGGAACCAGCAAACAGAGCTGTAAACAGGGGAGTGCGAGGGGGAGTTTGTGAGGGGAGTTTGTCTTGTGGTGCTTGTTTGGGTTGTTTTTTTTGCTGTGGGGGGTGGGGTTTTGGTGTGGTTTGTGTTTCCCAGATTAACAGGATTTAGGTGGGAAGGCGATGACAGACACAGAGGCAGCAGTGGGAGTGACCCATGTCGTGGAAGACACAATGAGGATGACTGGATGTGGAAGCTGTGGTATGTCCATGATCCTGGAGGGGGGACCTGGTAAGAGTTTTGTCTGCGTGAAATGCCGTCTGCTCGAGCTGATGGAGGAAAAGATCCGAGGTTTGGAGATGCAGGTGGAAAGTCTGGTAGAGTTTAGGAAGGGGTTTGAGCAGATTATAGAGCAAAGACATGAGGTATCTGAAGGGAAATGCTCAGACTTGCAGATGGAAGCAGGACTGGGGAATTCTGAGGGGAGACAGCTGGGTGAGGAAAGTGGTCAGTGGAAGCATGTGACTAAAAGAACCAGGCAGAGGAAAAGACGGGCTAGTGAAGGAGAAATAGAGCTCAAGAATAGGTTTGCAGAGTTGGAAAATGAAGAAGGGGCTCAGCAGGTAGTCACTGAAGGTGGAGGGGCAAGGAAGAAGAGAAGAGCGGCTAGTCCTATAGGAAAAGGGGAAGAGTTAATGGAGACTACACCAAATATGAGCCCCAGGAGGATACAGGATGGGTTAAAGAGGATTAAAAGGGAGAATAGGAATGGAAAGAACTTGCAGGCAGAGGGAACAGGGGATAGACTGGAGAATAGCACCATCACCAGGGAAAGGCAGGTCTACGTGATCGGGGACTCTTTACTGAGAGGAATAGATAGGCCTGTAACCAGAGCTGATCCAGAGAATAGAAGGGTGTGCTGTCTTCCAGGTGCTAAGATACGGGATGTAGACCTGAGGTTGAAAAGGATCCTAAAGGGAGCAGGAAAGAATCCCCTAATTATCCTTCATGTGGGAACAAATGATACGGCTAGATTCTCGCTGGAATGTATTAAGGGAGACTATGCTAGGCTGGGGAAGACGCTTAAGGAAATTGAGGCTCAGGTGATCTTTAGTGGGATTCTGCCTGTTCCTAGAGAAGGGCAACAAAGGTGTGACAAGATTATGACTATCAACAGATGGCTTAGGCAGTGGTGCTATAAGGAGGGCTTTGGAATGTATGGCCACTGGGAGGCATTCATGGACAGAGGACAGTTCTCTCGGGATGGACTTCATCTGAGCAGGGAAGGAAATAGACTTCTAGGATGGACGCTGGCACAACTCATTAAGAGAGCTTTAAACTAGGAATCTGGGGGAGATGATTGAGAGATGTCCAGGTAATCTCCACGCAGGATTTTAGCATTGAGAGGGAAGAAAACAAAGTAAGAAAGGATACAGCTGTGGGTAGGAGAATGGCTATAAGGAGGAAGGGCAGTGTGGATACCAGTCTAATAGGTTCTACTGGCTGTAGAATGACCGTGCCTCATTGGGTACAGAATGTGAGGGAGGCCAAAGAGCAAAAATTAAGATGTTTGTACACCAATGCGAGGAGCCTAGGTAACAAAATGGAGGAACTAGAGCGACTGGTGCAGGAAGTGAAACCAGATATTCTAGGGATAACAGAAACATGGTGGAATAGTAGTCGTGACTGGACTACAGGTATTGAAGGGTATGTGCTGTTTAGGAAAGACCGAAATAAAGGCAAAGGTGGTGGAGTAGCACTGTATATCAAGGATGAGGTAGAATGTAAAGAAATAAGTAGCGATGAAATGAGTCCGTCTGGGCAAAAATTACATTGGGGAAGAAAACTATTAGAGCCTCCCCTGGGATAGTGCTTGGGGTGTGCTAGAGACTGCAGGGATCTAATTTGGATACAGATAGAGCCCTCTTTAATGTTTTTAATAAAGTAAATACTAATGTAACCCTTCTGCCCGTCAGAGTTGGCAGCAACAAGGGCCGGGTTCAATATCTAGGGGATTCATTCCAATAACATAATGCAAACCGGCTCGAGCCCCCACCCAGTGACCTGAGACAAATATAACCACCCCCGCTGGGCGCCTCCAATAGGCAATACTTCCCCTCTCGCAAGCACATAGTCTGAGTGTAGCAAAAAGCCTTTTAATAACAGAGAGAAACAATGTGGCATTATGTTGGGGAAACACCACCAACAGGATTCATAACACAACCCATGAGCAAAAAAACCCCACCCCAAGCAAATTGGGGCATGCCCTTTCCCTTTGGTTCTTGAGTCCAGCCACCCAAAATCACCCAAAGTCCCAAAAGTCCAATGACCCAGAAGTCTCTGTCCCTGGTCAGGGCAGCCCCAGAGTTCAGAAGTTTATCTGCAGAGCTTTACCTCCCAACCTGAGTGGAGATGGGGGGGAAAGAGAGGTAAGAGGCACCTTACATGATCTGAAGCTGACCGCCCCACAGCTCCATAGGCCTTCGCTCAGCTCCGCCAGCTGCCCCATGAACTGCTTCTCTCCACTCCGCTCCCCACAAGCAGCTCCCGCCGTCCCACAAACTGCTCCACCAGCCTGTCCACAAGGCACTCCAGCTGTCCCACAAACTGCTGCACAATATATCTTCAGGCTCCCCCACTACTTAACACAAAGCTCAGTGATTTCAGCTCTTAGGTGAATTCAGCTTGTAGTAGGGAGCCTCAGTGCTGATGCACCATTAGCCCAAAGTGAGCTCAGCATCCTGTAACTAGACTCCTAATGGAATCAAAATTAGCTCTGATATTCCACAGTGGAGAGAGGAGGAAGTGTAATTAGCATGTAAGGCCCTCACCAGGGGGCCTATGCCACCAAGTATCAATACCAGTTCCCAGCCTCTCTCAATTCACAGAGTTTTGGAACCCATGACCCTTGCCTAGCGAGTGCTACTTAGTTGATGGTGAGTCCCTCCATCATAACAAAAGGCCAAGTACAGTTCCAAGCACAGTTCCCATAATCAGGGTAATAACAATTTATTCTTCCTGCCCCAATAACAGAGACACTGGGGATCCCACAGCAGCCAAAGTGACCATTTGGGCAGCTATGGCCTCATTCTAGGCGGGGTGGGTGTGCCTATGCAAATGAGATCAGCCCCTGAAGTTCTTTTCCACAACTTGCCATACCTCACCACCAGATGTCAGGGTGGAGCTCATCCTGACACTGCTTACACTAATGGAAACTGTGTGATCATGGGAAACTTTAACTTCCCAGATATAGACTGGAGGACGAGTGCTAGTAATAATAATAGGGCTCAGATGTTCCTAGATGCGATAGCTGATGGATTCCTTCAGCAAGTAGTTGCTGAACCGACAAGAGGAGGTGCCATTTTAGATTTGGTTTTGGTGAGTAGTGAGGACCTCATAGAAGAAATGGTTGTAGGGGACAACCTTGGTTCAAGTGATCATGAGCTAATTCAGTTCAAACTGAACGGAAGGATAAACAAAAATAAATCTGCAACTAGGATTTTTGATTTCAAAAGGGCTGACTTTCAAAAATTAAGAAAATTAGTTAGGGAGGTGGATTGAACTGAAGAACTTGTGGATCTAAAGGCAGAGGAGGCCTGGGATTACTTCAAGTCAAAGCTGCAGAAGCTATCGGAAGCCTGCATCCCAAGAAAGGGGAAAAAAATCATAGGCAGGAGTTGTAGACCAAGCAGGATGAGCAAGCATCTCAGAGAGGTGATTAAGAAAAAGCAGAAAGCCTACAGGGAGTGGAAGATGGGAGGGATCAGCAAGGAAAGCTACCTTATGGAGGTCAGAACATGTAGGGATAAAGTGAGACAGGCTAAAAGTCAAGTAGAGTTGGACCTTGCAAAGGGAATTAAAACCAATAGTAAAAGGTTCTATAGCCATATAAATAAGAAGAAAACAAAGAAAGAAGAAGGGGGACCGCTAAACACTGAGGATGGAGTGGAGGTCAAGGATAATCTAGGCATGGCCCAATATCTAAACAAATACTTTGCCTCAGTCTTTAATAAGACTAAAGAGGATCTTAGGGATAATGGTAGCATGACAAATGGGAATGAGGATATGGAGATAGACATTACCATATTTGAGGTAGAAGAGAAACTCAAACAGCTTAAAGGGACTAAATCGGAAGGCCCAGATAATCTTCATCCAAGAATATTAAAGGAATTGGCACATGAAATTGCAAGCCCATTAGCAAGAATTTTTAATGAATCTGTAAACTCAGGGGTTGTACCGTATGATTGGAGAATTGCTAACATAGTTCCTATTTTTAAGAAAGGGGAAAAAAGTGATCTGGGTAATTATAGGCCTGTTAGTTTGACATCTGTAGTATGCAAGGTCTTGGAAAAAATTTTGAAGGAGAAGGTAGTTAAGGACATTGAAGTCAATGGTAAATGGAACAAAATACAGCATGGTTTTACAAAAGGTAGATCGTGCCAAACCAACCTGATCTCCTTCTTTGAGAAAGTAACAGATTTTTTAGACAAAGGAAACGCAGTGGATCTACTTTACCTAGATTTCAGTAAGGCGTTTGATACTGTGCCACATGGGGAATTATTAATTAAATTGGATAAGATGGGGATTAATAGGAAAATTGAAAGGTGGATAAGGAATTGGTTAAAGGGGAGACTACAACGGGTCCTACTGAAAGGTGAACTGTCAGGCTGGAGGGAGGTTACCAGTGGAGTTCCTCAAGGATCGGTTTTGGGACCAATCTTATTTAATCTTTTTATTACTGACCTCGGCACAAAAAGTGGGCGTGTGCTAATAAAGTTTGCAGATGATACAAAGCTGGGAGGTATTGCTAATTTAGAGAAGGACCAGGATATCCTACAGGAGGATCTGGATGACCTTGTAAACTGGAGTAACAGTAATAGGATGAAATTTAATAGTGAGAAGTGTAAGGTCATTCATTTAGGGATTAATAACAAGAATTTTAGTTATAAGCTAGGGACGCATCAACTAGAAGTAACGGAGGAGGAAAAGGACCTTGGAGTATTGGTTGATCATAGGATGACTATGAGCCGCCAATGTGATATGGCTGTGAAAAAAGCTAATGCGGTCTTGGGATGCATCAGGCGAGGTATTTCCAGTCGGGATAAGGAGGTTTTAGTACCGTTATACAAGACACTGGTAAGACCTCACCTGGAATACTGTGTGCAGTTCTGGTCTCCCATGTTTAAGAAGGATGAATTCAAACTGGAACAGGTACAGAGAAGGGCTACTCAGATGATCTGAGGAATGGAAAACCTGTCTTATGAAAGGAGACTCGAGGAGCTTGGCTTGTTTAGCCTAACTAAAAGAAGGTTGAGGGGAGATATGATTGCTCTCTATAAATATATCAGAGGGATAAATACCGGAGAGGGAGAGGAATTGTTTAAGCTCAGTACCAGTGTGGACACAAGAACAAATGGATATAAACTGGCCACCAGGAAATTTAGACTAGAAATTAGACGAAGGTTTCTAACCATCAGAGGTGTGAAGTTTTGGAATAGCCTTCCAAGGGAAGCAGTGGGGGCAAAAGATCTATCTGGCTTTAAGATTAAACTCGATAAGTTTATGGAGGAGATGGTATGATGGGATAACATGGTTTTGGTAATTAAATATTCATGGTAAATAGGCCCAATGGCCTGTGGTGGGATATCAGATGGGGTGGGATCTGAGTTACCCAGGAAAGAATTTTCTGTAGTATCTGGCTGATGAATCTTGCCCATATGCTCAGGGTTTCGCTGATCGCCATATTTGGGGTCAGGAAGGAATTTTCCTCCAGGGCAGACTGGAAGAGGCCCTGGAGGTTTTTCGCCTTCCTCTGCAGCGTGGGGCATGGGTCATTTGCTGGAGGATTCTCTGCTCCTTGAAGTCTTTAAACCACGATTTGAGGACTTCAATAGCTCAGACGTAGGTGTGAGGTTTTTTGCAGGAGTGGGTGGGTGAGATTCTGTGGCCAGCGTTGTGCAGGAGATCAGACCAGATGATCATAATGGTCCCTTCTGACCTTAGTATCTATGAAACAGCTGTTGGCAATTCTCTGAGCCCCTCCTGCGACCGCCTGGCTGGCTTGGCACAAATTCCCCCCCCCTGCGTGACAGCCAGCCAGTCCCTGCAATCCCCTGCCCCTACCCTGCTTCACATCAGGCTTGGCTGCGCTCAGCCACAGAACGGTGCCCTGGTGAAGCGCCCCTTGGCCCAGCGCGTGCTGCAGGCTCCTCCGCCGTCATCCGGCCCTTCCCTGGTATGTTCGTGGGCTGGGGCTCTGCCTGGGTCTCAGCACCAGCCGGCTCCACAGCTGGAGTTCATGCCCCAGCCGCAATGAGGGCTTGGCTAAGAGTGAACTGGCTAAGGCTCAGCGCAGCTAAGACAGTGGCCAGGCTGGGAGAAATGGCCAGATTCAGGTCAGCCCACTGGCTCCGGACCCTCGGGCTGTATGTAATCCCCTGGGGAGGGTGCGCTGCGGGGCCCCTTTGTGCTGAGCCACAAAGGAGACGCATTGCTACCGCCCCCAGTACCACTTCTTAGCACAAGCCGGAGCCGCTCATGCTTTTAGCTGTGGACGTCCCTGGGCCAGCTAAGATGGGGCCCATCACATTTGCATCCCTTTCAGTACCGAGCTTTGCCAGCTAGCACTGCAGTCCTACAGGCACCTCACCTGCACCTAGAGTTTCAGGTTGGAGCAGTAGCCAGGAACGTTGCTTTCACCACCTGCCCTTGGCGTGTCCCCTCCCTACTTCTGCAGGCATGCAAGGGGGTCTACTCCCCAGAGCCACCACAGAACCTCAGCCAGCGCAGAATGGCGCTTCTCCTAGGGCGTACGTTACACGAGTACCCCAGGAGCGCTATGGCGTGGGTCCTCGAGATTTGAGACATGGCCTCTTTGACATCCCCTCTGTTTACGTACAAGTGGTCTGGCGCGAGGGCAGTTTCTGCAGCCCATTCCCGTCTTGGCCCAGCTCAGCGGGTGTGTGTGGACAATCAGGGCTTTCTACAAGGTTCTTCTGGTTCCCAGCACCTTTGGGGAGGAGGAAGTTCGCTGCACTGTCTGCTATGGGGCTGACTGTCAAAGCTGCGTGTGCAACAATGCACATGTGTGTGAACACCCCCCCCTCATTTAAACATATGTGCCCCCTGATGTATTACAGCCTGGGGGTGTGTGTGCGCACAGACGCACATGTGGGTGGGCAAGCCCCAGTTACACACCTGGCTTCTGTCAGTCATGCATGGTTGCACTTGTGAAAATTTGGCACTTTTTAGACCAAGATTTTCAACTATGGGGCTTGAAGCTGAACTCCTAAATCCATATTTAAGAGCCCAACGCAAAGGCCTGCTTTCAGAAAAGGGGAGAACCCGCAACTCCCGTGCCTCAGGGGGGACCTCATGGGGCAGGAGCTCCCCTGACCACCTGCTGGACCTGGCATCTGGACCCAGCTACCCACCCACTGCTCTGGAACACCAGCCTTCCTCTGCTACTAGCTGCCAGCATCAGACCTGTAGCTCAAGTGGGAACAGTGTGCACGGCAGTGAAAGCTCAGAGTTCAAACCCAACTGGTAGCTGGGTGATCAACAGTGGCCCATAATAGAATTTTAGTTTAATTTTTACATATTTCTTTTAAAAAAACCTCTAGGAAATGACACACACGTTTAAAATGCTGTTATTTGTGTGGCATAGTCAAGCACTCAGAAGTGAGGAAATGCCAGCTTTCAGGTTGCTGGTGCAAGTTTAATTCACCCCTCTCTTGCATGTGTGCATTGCGAGGCAGTGTCTAATCGCATGCTCATATACGAATTTTTCCACAGGCCCTGCCTCATTCAGTGCTCAGGAGGGTGAACACACAAGGGGCCAGAATTCTGGTTGTGTGGTCAGCTGTAAATCTGGCATTTCCTCACGTTTGCCTGCCTACGTAGCATTCCTTAAACATAGCTGCTGTGTTGTGTGAAGACAAATAGACCTAGGAGAAGGGAGGGCTGGCATGGTTGGAAGATGGGGTGGGTGAGAACAAGAGGTGTTTAAAGCAGGTCAGTACTAAGGTAGGGGCGGACACCAGAGCTTTACGTAGGGAATTAACCGAGTTTGCGGAGACTCCAGCCCCGTAGCCAGTCGGTACCTAAAGCGCAGTGAGTCACTGTTGCACCTCCAGGGAGGCACCTTCTCACTGTTCGGTCTTGAAGCCTGCCTCCGTGTAGCGTATCTGGTCTGCGGCTTCTCAGAGAAGAACAAGTGAGACCGCAAGCGAATGGCCTTGCGCTGCATGGCTTGTTTTGGCTTGCCCTGGCCTGGCTTCCCTTTCGCTAACCCCAACGCTGGATGGTCCTGCTGTGTCGTGCCTTCAATTCTGGGCTGTCCTTTCACAAGCCCCAGCCTGCAGCTGTCACCGTGTAGCCCTTCCAGCCATTCATCAGGGTGAAATCAAAACACCCCAGTGTGAACGGTACCGGAACTAACCCAGACATTCGGGTGAAATCCGTCTCGTGGGGAAGAGTGGGAATGGGCTTGGCGGCAAGGCTATCTGCCTGGCGTTCGCTGCTGCTAACATGCCCTGGAATTGCTGGGCTGGTCCTGTGGGTAAGCTGGGCGCAGAGGAGACTGCAGCAGAATGGACTTCCTTTGGCATCCCTGCTCCGATGCTGGCGGGCCTCCCCCTGCGTGGGAGGGAGCTGGCGGGGGTCAACGCAGCACGGAGAGCAGTGCAGTCAGCGCGATGAACGAGTTCAGGAAACAGCTTTGTCAAGCCGCGCAGCAGCCGCGCCAGAGAAGACAGCAGCTGGTCGCGCAGGCGTGCTGCACTGGCAAGCAGGGGGCGGGAGAGAAACACAAGGTGCCAAATGCACAAAACTTTCATGGGCACCAGGTCTGTATAATTTTTGGTGGTGCCCAGAATAGGTCCAAGCAGAGTCGTCCCATCCATAGGACAGATGGGGGCAACCGCCCCGGGCCCTGTGCTTTGGGAAGCCCCGTGCCCCAGGGGGATGCGGGGTCCAGGGCGGCCTGGGAGGTTAGCAGGGGACCTGGTGCCAGCAGCAGTGAGCAACCCGGCCCCAGCCCGCCCCCCGCTGGCTCCTGGCATTGCTTGGGGGAGGGGGCAGAAGCCGGAAACAGGTGGAGCGGGGGCTTGGGGCAAGGGGTGCAGTGGGGGTGGGATGGGGTCAGAGCTGGAGCGGGAAGAGGCTGGGTGGGCTGGGGCTGGGTTGCTCACTGCTGCTGGAGCCAGGCCCCCCACAACCCATCCCAGGCCACCCTGGACCCTGCGTCCCCCTGAAGCGAGGGGCCCCGCAAAGCGCGGGGCCTGGGGCGATTGCCCCGGTCCGTCCTATGGATGGGATGGCTCTGAAAATATAAGCCCAAACATTGGTGGAGCTGGGCCTGCGTTCCCGAATATTGATGGAGCACGGGCACCACGGGCCCATATAACTCGCCACCTGTGAAAACATTTGCTCTGTCTGTCCACGTAACAGCCGGAAACACGGCCCGGGTGACAATGGAGCCCACTGCAAAGCATGCATTTCGTGGCTGCACTCACCAGACTATACGCATGTGCATAAACCCGCCCTCCATAAACCTCATACAGAGACCAACTAGTTAGCCCCTTTTCAAACGATGAGACCGAGGTTTCAGAGACCATTTTTCCACGCCCGGTTGCACACACCAGTTGGCTGCGCTAGGGCCTGAGACCCTAGCAGGGACGTTCTACGTCAGTCGAGGTCCAGCGGACCAGTGGGGCAATTGTTCCCTCGCAGGTTAGGAAAGCGATGGGTCTGGGAGTGAGGCATGCGGGTCTGCAGGGGAAGAAGCGGGTGCCTCATGGAGATTTCTCTCTTTCCGCCCCAGGGCAATAGTGGTCTAGAGCTGGTTGAAAACTGGAACATGATTTTGCAAACTAATGTGACCTTGTTTCCATTGCTCAGCAGTCAGAGACAGCCATTTCCCACAAACTTTTCAATAATGACAATTTTTCACAAAAAAGTTTTGGTTTTTGAACTAAAAGGCCATTTTTGGATGAAAAAAATCATTTTTCATGTATAACATTTCAACCAGCTCTGTAGTCTTTCTACAGTTCTATGTGTCCTGGTTGTTATAGGAAAGCAGAAGAGACAGGGCTGCAAAGCGGTGACTCTGGAAAGGAACGAGGGATCTTTGCTGCCAACCACCAGCCTCTGAGCTCCCAGGGCCATGCTGTGGCCATGAGGGTGAATGCAGGGCTCAGATGTCCACGCAAGGGAATAACACGTAGCAGTGAGGAGGTGCTGTTAGCTCAGCTATGGCCTTGGTTATCATGTCCAGATCTGGCATCCACACTGAGGATGTGGAAAAAATGGCCTGGGCTCAGAGAAGAGCTACAAGAATGATTCGCTGTCTGAAAAACCTGCCTTACGGTGAAAGGCTCAAGGAGCTCCGTCCAGTTGGTTTCAGTTAAGAGATGACGTGACCATGATCTGTAAGTACGTAGACAATGAAAGGACTCTTTAATCTAGCAAACAAAGGTTTTACATGAGCCAATGGCTGGAAGCTGAAGTCAGCAGAGTTCGAACTGGAAATTTAACCATTAACCCTTGGAACAGCCCACAAAGGGAGGTGGTGGATTCGCTATCACTGGAGACTTTAAATGAGATTGGATGCTTGCTGCATGCTGCGCTCTAGTTCACACACAGGTTTAGGCTGGGTGGTTCTGTGGCATGTGTCATGTAGGTGTCTGGTCACAGTGGTCACGTCTCGCCTTAACAAAGATTAAGAGCCACTGACACTGTACCGAGGTGCGTGCAAAACCCTGTAGTTGTGTGGTGCCCACACGACACCCAGGGGCATTGCGACGGATCCCCAGCTAGCAGAATGGGCATAGCTGCACTGACTTCGTAGTGCTACACCAGCGGGGGCAGCCCGGAAGTCCCAGCATCCTTCCTAGCTGAGCACTGGGCTGAGAAATTGTGGCTTCCAGCTGGGGGCCTTTCCCCTGCTTTTTGCATCCAAAAAAAACCCCATCGTGGACATCTCAAATCGATCTGTTCATACAAATGTATTTCAGCAAAAACATTGAGTCATTGACATCACTCTCACAGACCTTGGGAGACAGGCCAGTCCTTGCTTACAGCCAGCCCCCCAACCTGAAGCAAATACTCACCAGCAACCACACAACAGAACCACTAACCCAGGAACCTATCCTTGCAACAAAGCCCGTTGCCAACTCTGTCCACATATCTATTCAAGGGACACCATCATAGGGCCTAATCACATCAGCCACACGATCAGAGGCTCCTTCACCTGCACATCTACCAATGTGCAAGCTGTCTGAGTGTTGCAAATTCATCCCTGCTTTAACTCTGTTAAAGTCAGTGCACTTCACTGATTTCAGCAGAGTTACAGCTTGGTCTGTTTTACCAAGTCTTTAAACCACGATTTGAGGACTTCAATAGCTCAAACATAAGTTAGGGGTTTGTTACAGGAGTTGGTGGGTGAGATTCCATGGCCTACGTTTTGCAGGAGATCAGACTAGATGACCATAGGGACTAGAAGGTCCCTTCTGACCTTAAAGTCTATGATTCTATGTGCCAGCAATGCCCCTCTGCCATGTACATTAGCCAAACTGGACAGTCTCTACGTAAAAGAATAAATGGACACAAATCAGATGTCAAGAATTATAACATTCAAAAACCAGTCGGAGAACACTTCAATCTCTCTGGTCACTCGATTACAGACCTAAAAGTGGCAATTCTTCAACAAAAACCTTCAAAAACAGACTCCAGCGAGAGACTGCTGAATTGGAATTAATTTGCAAACTGGATACAATTAACTTAGGCTTGAATAAAGACTGGGAGTGGATGGCTCATTACAAAAAGTAAAACTATTCCCCCATGTTTATTCCCCCCCACACACACACACACTGTTCCTCAGACGTTCTTGTCAACTGCTGGAAATGGCCCACCTTGATTATCACTGCAAAAGGTTCCCCCCCCCCGACCCCCCGCTCTCCTGCTGGTAATAGCTCACCTTACCTGATCACTCTTGTTACAGTGTGTATGGTAACACCCATTGTTTCATGTTCTCTGTGTATATAAATCTCCTCACTGTATTTTCCACTACACGCATCCGATGAAGGGAGCTGTAGCTCACGGAAGCTTATGCTCAAATAAATTGGTTGGTCTCTAAGGTGCCACAAGTCCTCCTGTTCTTTTGACTATTGCCTGGGGACCTTGCTGGGCGTCTCATGGCCTTAGGTGCAGCCACCTGCTCCTTAGTTGAAGCTGAAGTGCCCTGGGCTGTGGTTGTCACAGCTACATATTCTCCAGGCCTTTAAACTCCCCGTGTAGCATTTCTCCATTTCCTTCAGCCCTCCGTGCCAGGCGTTTTTGTAGCTGCAGCACCTGCTGCATCGGCTGGCACTCAGGGTTTGCTGCTCCCTCCAGAGGATGGCAGTTAGCTGGGCATTCGCTCTACTCGTAACTTTGGCAAACTTCTGCCTGGAAAAGGGTCAGCTGTTCAGAAAAGCATGAAGTCGGGCCTGGCTGGTCCTGCACCACACTCCTTCCCGTCCAGGCTCCGGCACGGGGCAGGCAGTTGTGCTGAGCCCGGATTTTAAAAGGGTCCCTGAGGTGCTTTACTCCTTCCTAAGCCTCTTGCTGATTTCAGGGGGCAGACGAAGACAAAGACAGCTGAGAATTAACATCAAATCCAGCATTTTCTGCAAGACAGAATGTAAGTGTTGGGACTGAGTGGACGTATTTGAATGAGAGACATAGAACCCCAGCCATGCAGACTTCCTGTCCTACCCCCATCCTAGGCCCAAACATCCACCTCTTCCCTCCCTTATTCAAAGGACAAGGACTCCACACTTCAAACGTTTGTCATGGCATTTCCCTCCCCTTCTGCCTTCTCCCCTTTCCCTCCCCAACCCCCACACGTCTGAGATCAGTTTCTCCTCTGAGCCTGGGTGCTATGGTTCTCCACACACAAACCAATCTTCTTGGCTAGTGATTTATTCTAAATTAAGAACTAAAGTAATGCCTGCATTAGAAAGCAAATAGTGCATGCATCTCCTCTGACAGCTGCACTGAACTGAATGCAAAATAGCTGCCTGTCTGTGCAACCAGCAGACTCCTAGATATTTAGAGGTGTGCTGTGTAGCAGATTAATGATGTAACCCTTCTGCCCGTCAGCGTTGGCAGCAACAAGGGCCGGGTTCAGTATCTAGGGGTTCCATCCCAATAACACAATGCAAAACCGGCTTGAGCCCCCACCCAGTGACCTGGGACAAATATATACCACCCCCGCTGGGCGCCTCCAAGAGGCAATACTTCCCCTCTCGCAAGCACATAGTCTGAGAGTAACAAAAAGCCTTTTAATAACAGAGAGAAACCATGTGGCATTATGCTGGGGAAACACCACAAACAGGATTCATAACACAACCCATGAGCAAAAACCCACCCCAAGCAAATTGGGGTGTGTCCTTTCCCTTTAGTTCTTGAGTCCAGCAACCCAAAATCACCCAAAGTCCCAAAAGTCCAATGACCCAGAAGTCTCTGTCCCTGGTCAGGGCAGCCCCAGAGTTCAAAAGTTTATCTGCAGAGTTTTACCTCCCAACCTGGGTGGAGATGGAGGGGGGGGGGCGTTAAGGGGCACCTTATGTGGTCCAAAGCTGACGGCCCCACCTCTCCATGGGGCTCTGCTAGCCGCCCCATGGGCTGCTCTAGGCCTCCAACAAACTGCTCTGCTCCACCAGCCGCTCCGCTCACCGTCCCACAAACTGCTCCACCCTATATCTTCAGGCTCCCCACTACTCAACACAACACTCAGTGATTTCAGCTCTTAGTCAGTTCAGCTCTTTTGTGATTTCAGCTTGTAGTAGGGGAGCCTCAGTGCTGGTGCACCATTAGCCCAAAGTGAATTCAGCTCAGCAGCCTGTAACTAGACTCCTAATGGCATCAAAATTAGCTCTGATATTCCACAGTGGAGAGAGGAGGAAGTGCAATTAACATGTAAGACCCTCACCAGGGGACCCATGCCACCAAGTATTAATACCTATCCCCAGCCTCTCTCAATTCACAGAGTTTTGGAACCCATGTCCCTTGCCTAGTGAGTGCTGCTTAGTTGATGGCGAGTCCCTCTATCATAACAAAAGGCCAAGTACAGGTCCACTGTCCTTGATTCCCATAATCAGGATAATAACAATTTATTCTTCCTGCCCCAATAACAGAGACACTGGAGATCCCACAGCAGCCAAAGTGACCATTTGGGCAGCTATGGCCTCATTCTAGGCGGGGTGGGTGTGCCTATGCAAATGAGATTGGCCCCTGAAGTTCTTTTCCACAACTTGCCACACCTCACCACCAGATGCCAGGGTGGAGCTCATCCTGACTCTGCTTACAATGACATTACAGTTACAGAGCGACATATAGTACGTTGCAACATGAGATATGAGTTATCAAACTTACAGTCCAGTACCTTCAGTTCATAGAATACCAGGGTTGGAAGGGACCTCAGGAGGTCTAGTCCACCCCCCTGCTCAAAGCAGGACCAATCCCCGTTTTTTTTTTGTTCCAGATCCCTAAATGGCCCCCTCAAGGATTGAACTCACAACTCTGGGTTTAGCAGGCCAAGGGTCAAACCACTGAGCTATCCCCCCCTCAGTTAACTGAGCTGTCTGTAGTTACTGTAACAGACACCTTGTCATGTGTTACAGCATCACGTATATCACAATATATTTTTGGTAACAGCTGGGTAACAAGTCCTGACAGAGGCTGGTGTGCTGTCAGCTTGCACCGTGAGAGCGTTCGTCAGCCATTGAAATTTCTCCTGTCATAACGTCTGGCCAAATCATAAGGGCATCGATCAGCTGAGCTGACCATGGTTGTGAAATACACCAAGGACTGTTCTCCCCAACGGGTTTGGAATCCAGTTAAAGTTGTGCCCGTCAAGCCAATGATTTGCCCTGACACAGACATGGTCTGTGAGTCTAATGTGTCAGTCACAAGCCCTGTGACGCAGAGCTGGTCACATGACTTAGGCAAAGATTTTGGGCTTTAGATATGGGGTTTTTTTGTAGGTTTGTTCATTATACGTCGTTTTTCAGACTAACGGCAGCCTCTGGGTGGGTTATGGACAGCGTTTACCAGTACACATAGGGCCTACCAATTTCACAGGTGTGAAAACCATGTCACAGACCATGAAATAAGCCCTGCTCCATGAAATCTGATCTCCTCGACATCAGCCAGGCTGGGGAGGGACAGGACTTGGCAGCCCCCACTCCACAGGCCGCATAGCGGTGAGGATGGTCACTCTCACTCCTGCATGGCAGCAGCCCCAGAGCTGGGCTCTGGACTGCTGCCCCCTCCCTGCAGCTCTTGCTGGGGCTGGGGGCGCCCGGGCTAGGGGTGCCCCCCTACAGCTCCTGCCCAGGCTCAGGGCGCCCTAGTTCCAGGGCTTCTGCCCCCGCCCGCACATAGGTCCTGCCGGGGCTCGCTCCCTCTCCCCCATGGCTCCTGCCAGGGCTGCTGCTTCCCCCTGCACCCCACTGCAGCTCCTGCCAGGGGTTGAGGCATTCCTTTTTCAAACTGCCTGGGGACCCTGGGTACAGGTCCTATGGGCCCATGCGTTAATCCATCACTGGCCCTGACTAGCAGCTAGGAGCCCCCGGCTGTGTCGCTCCCAGCAGCGCGGGGGGGATTGGACCTACCTCCACCTCGGGGAGCCTCCTCCAGCTGCAGGAAACTCTGCAACTGCTTCCTTCAGCGCTGCGCTCTGAAGGCAGCACAGAAGTGAGTATGGCAAATCCTGCAGCCCCCTACAACAGCTTTAGGACCCCCCCCCCACGATCCCCTTTTGGATCAGGACCCCAGGGTTACAACAGGGTGACATTTCAGATGTAAACATCTGCAACCATGAAAGTGACCAATTTTAAGACCCTGTGGCCGTGAAATTGACCAAAGTGAACTGGGAATTTGGTAGGGCCCTAAGTATGAGAGTGGCGAGGCTAGTCACATGGTATTGTTTCTGTTCCCTGACTGGATAATAGTAACCGTAATAAAGTGGAGGTGGACAAGCCACTCGACTTTTGAGTCTCTTACGGCGGGCCGGGCAGCACCGGCGTCACCCTCGCACCCCCGTGCTAGCCAGCATGGCAGAACTGGCTGGCTTGTGTCTTTGTTGCACTAGAACCCAGGCCAGTTGTATCCGTCTGTATCTTTGGCTACACGTCAGGTCTGCTCATGCATTGGGTGATCAGCCTGTTTGCTAGTTTATTCACAGCTGCATTTGATGGTTTCTGTCACTTGCCGCATATGCGAGCTGTGGTGAGGAATGGCTGTGCAGACCCTTGGACTCCACTGATTCGCCGAAAAGGCCAGGCCCCACTGGAACCGCTGCCACGGAGTGCCCGTTGTGGGACAACCCAATGGCTGTGTCATGCCGTGCACGTGAGGAGGACGCGTGGCTTCACACAGGGCTATGCTTTACTTGATGTGCCTGAGTTTAGCATTGACATTCAACTCTGCTCACTCAATTGTCTGGTTTGCCACTCCCACTTCCAGCTGAAACCAGTCTAGTTCATAGTCACACGGTACAAGCCACACACAGCTCTGCTTTTCCACAAAGCCCTGGGCAAACAAAACATGGGTGGTACATTTGTGCAAAAGAGTGACTAGCAAGAGTTTAGGAATATGTCACATCGGATTTAATTTTCCAATTTGTCAAAATGAGTGCACCTTGTTTCCCCCCCCACGCTACTGGGCTCCGGGATTTTAAACACTGGTTCTCCACTTGGAAGGTAACTCCCTTTTCTTCATGTGCCTGTATATTTATGCCTCTATCTGTAATTCTCACTCCATGCATCTGATGAAGTGGGTTCTAACCCATGAAAGTTTATGCCCAAATAAATCTGTTAAGGTGCCACCAGACTCCTCATTGTTTGTGAGGATTTTAAATGTTTGAAACCTGCGTAAACACTTTCATTTCTTGTTATTGTATAGATACGTGAAACTGACACTGATGCTCATTTGCACAAAGTGTCTTACTGCAGACACAGGAATACTCACATACCCATTGACTCTGGGGTGGAAATATTTACACCTCCAACATCTTTGAGACACGTGGACTATCAGTTCACATTCCCACTCATTTGCCAATTGTCTGGAAACTTCTTTGTTTCGTTCATTATTTGTCAGATTTGATACCACAGAGCAAAGTCAGCAAGACGCTAATTTCTTTGGCCCAACCCCAGCCCCTCCCACTGCTGACGCCTTTGGGAAAGATGCCCTGCTGCATGTATTTTGCATTGTACCGGACATAATCAGGTGTTGGCAGGGAGGAAGTTAGTTATTACATGTTTATCCAAAGAGTTTCACGCAGGGTCCTTGAAAAGCTGACCCAGCACGACTGTCTCAGAGGCTTTTAATCCAGGCCCAGGCTGGGTGAGCAACCAGGAGCGGAAAAGACGGCGTGGGGTTTGGAGGGGAAGAGGGCATGGGAGGAGTTGTGGCCAGGGCGACAGGGAGCGGAGCCCCCCGGACGGCAAGGGAACACCGTGCAGGAGACCGACTGGCAGAGCTCCGGCGGCCACCTTCCCAGGCGCAGAGCATTGCTGCCAAGCACGTTCCACTGCGCCTCGTAGGAGGCAGGTTTGTGTCTTTTGCTCGTTAGGCGAGAAGCACCCAGACCAGAACGGTGGCTTCCAAATAACCGTGGTTACTAAATGGACACAGCTACAGCGACGCCCTGCCGCTTTGCGACATGGGACCGCAGGGAGCCCAGCTCGGGGGCTCAGACTCTTTAAAGGGATACTCCCCTCTTCTTACACATGCCCCTCCTCCCCCATGCCTGTCAAATGACATACAGAGGATTAAAATATACAACACCTTGCAAAGCCCGTCTGAGAGATGGAGCTCAGCTCTGCCTGGTCGCTCTTAGGGGGCTAATGAGACCAGCGTGTTCATGGGAACTTGCTGCTCTCGCTGTGCCTGGTTCACCGGGCTCTGCAATTGGCCATCCAAGGTGCAATACCTGGATCTGGAGGTGAAGGGACTCAAGGCTGCAGCTGTCCTCTGTGTTGGCCCCCAGCCCCAGCCTGCACGGTAAGTGCACGTTCTCCCCAAGCACTTGTAGGCGATAGCAGTGAGGAATCTCCCCCAGCCAAACTGGGCCCCGTGCTAACTGGGAAGGGCTTAGAAAGGCACCAAGGGCTTGTTCCTGCAAGGTGCCGATCACTGGCCTGCTCCAACCACCGCTCCAGCCGAGGAGGTGCTTGGAGCGTGTGAGGGTCTGAGTGAAGTGCGGGGGCTCTCGGTGTGCTTAGGGCTAAGCGTGACGACGGCGTGCTTTGCTGGCACAGCCCCCAGGCAATGAACTGGGAGGAATGGGGTTCACTTGCCCTGCTCTGCTCACACTAAAGGCGATACTGTGGCTGGATTTCCTCAGTGTCAGGGAGCAGGGCAAAGGGGTGGGAAATGCTCGCATTGCTGCGCACAAGGACTGCCCACAGGGCTGTTTTAACAAGGGAAAGGACCCTCTAAGCCTCCTTAACAGGGGTCAGAGTAGCAGCCGTGTTAGTCTGTATCCGCAAAAAGAACAGGGGTGGAGAGGGAACCTGGCCTGACATTTACTTCTGCTTATTTTAAAGCAAATTAAGTGACTCTGCCCTGTCCTTTTGCCTGTGTACGTTTCTGTGACTGCTAGAAAAAAACCTGCCCGACAGAGAGGAGAGCGGCAAGGGGAGCATCAGGGTGGAGTGAGCCCCAACTTCCATAGACACCCGGAGCAAATCGCCCCTGCCCTCACAGCTCGTTTGGGTTTTTTAACCCAGACCCTCTTTCTAGCCTGGACGTGCTGCTGACAGTCTCAAGAGACTCTGCGGGGCTTCAGGCATGTGTTTATGCACTCTGCCAAGACCAGTCTGGCCAGTGTGGTGTCTGCCCGCAATGCAAAAGCA
The DNA here is from genome assembly GCF_015237465.2 of Chelonia mydas. Taxonomy (NCBI): domain Eukaryota; kingdom Metazoa; phylum Chordata; order Testudines; family Cheloniidae; genus Chelonia; species Chelonia mydas. The sequence goes on along the minus strand of NC_051251.2, from coordinate 77,057,455 downwards.
GCAGGGGCCAGAAAGATAAAACGACTGACCCAATTGTCAGAGGGAGCCTGTGGCTCAGAGCTCGCCCAGCTCTAGGGCTGGCTGGGGAGCAGAGAGCCCCCTGCAAGCCTGCTCTCCCCTCCTGGCTGCTCCATGAGAACACCGTGCAGGGGAGAGATGTGCCAAGCCGCGTGAATGAAATATTCCAAGACTGGCCCTGAGCCCCCAGAACCCGACTCTGCGGCTGGTCAATGTTGGGGCTGTTTACCTCAGCATCTTACAGTCACATGGCACAGCAGTTTCCGACACCTGATTCCCTTTTCCCGCCCGTATCCCAGGTGTATGCTTGGTGATTCCGCACCCCCTGGATTCTTCGGGGTGTGTCCATGCAGGGCACCCGGGAAAGATTGTAACCTGGGTGCCGATGCTGGAGAACGGTTGTCATCTGTCACCCATGCAGATAACATTCGGCTGTCTCCAGCTCTGGGACATGGCAAAGTGTGATAAGGGGTAAAGTATCAGAAATGTCACACTCTCAGCCCTGAGGGGCGCCAAGCCGGCTGCTTTACAGGCAACAATTACTTCAAATCTCTCCCAAGGAAATGAAGTGACAAGCACTAGCCACCACAAAAGCTCATGCTCAAATACATTGGTTAGTCTCTAAGGTGCCACAAGTCCTCCTGTTCTTTTTGCGAATACAGACTAACACGGCTGCTACTCTGACACCTTGTACCAGCAAGTCCTGTTTTATTCGGGACAAACACAACGCGGAGACACCCAGCAAACACGGTGAGAGCTGTTCAGAGAAATGCCACAAGACGCGCTGAACTTTCCTCACCCCAGAGCCAATGGCTGGTACGGGCCCAGAGTCTGCACCCACTAAAAGCAGAAAACCCAGCCTGTCACAAGCGGGACATGAACCCGACTGTTGAAAGAGGGAACCACTGAGCTGTGTAATCCCAGTCTACGCTCTGGCAGTGCGGCAGGTCTGGTGACATTCCGTTTAGTCTCATGCACTAGTGCCCCCACTTTAGGGAACTGTTCTTTGTCCTGGCTTTAAAAGTTACACTTGATTTGCTGTGTGACCTTGGGAAGATCAGTCCTGCTCTGTGCCTCAGTTTCCCTATCTGCAAGAGAGATAATATTAGCCTACTTCCTCAGTAGGGGGTGTTGTGGGATTAACTACTTACTGTTTGCAGAGTGCTTGGTCTGCATAAAGAGCCATGGGCTAGGTTCTGATACACTCCCTCTGCGTTGTACCTTAGCGCTCCACTCGGTCCCTCCGTTCAGTGGGGCTATTTAAGGCATGGGGCACGGCTCCACATGGCTCTTAGAAGCTGACCCGTATAAATGCTGTGGTTTGCCTTGCACAGCAGCCCTTCTCAGTCCAGCACCCTTTAAATAAACTGTTCACAAGCCCCACAGATGGCATTTTAAAATTCAGTACCCAACAGCTGCTCCGGCTGATCTGGAGAGTGCAGCCAGGCGAGGGAGCCACTGCTGTGAAACAGATCCTGCCACAGGTTCTAGGTGCCCCCCTGCAGCGTAGACAGACCCTTTGCCAGTTGTTAAGCTGAAGATTTATGCGCAAAGCTGAGGTGTCAGCTGATCAGTTCCTTCAAGGAACCAGACAAAGGATCCCGTTACCTGCCAGCAGGAGCCTCGTTCAGGCCGCCAGAACACACTCAATCCTAGGTAAAGTCCAGCTTTGTCTTCACCCCCTCCCCCACCATTACTGCCCTACCTCTGAGCCCAGCCACAGCCTTGCAAAGTCCCACCTGGCTCCCTGTAAGGGGGGAACCTCCAGGCCGCAGGAGTGAAGGCGGCAAATTGAATTTGACAATCAAGGCCAATGGGAACCTGAATGTTTTACTCTAATGACAAAAAGCAGCCAGCTGGGCCAAGCCAGAGCCAGGGAGTGGAGTCGCGGCAATGGGAGCATGGAGGCTGCCTGCGTGTGCTGACGTGCATGCCTGGGGGAGTGGAGGGTGGCCAGTTAGCTGAACAGAGGGGGTGGCTCTGGTTTCTGCATTGTACATGCTCCATTGCCAAGAAGCCTGCCGGCATGACTGCTGTACAGCTCTCCAGCTGGGTCAGGTCAAGCTGGTTCTGCCATGGAGAGCACAAACAGCTCACTAGCATGGAGCCTTTACACCTGTTCTTTCTTGCTGGGTTGTTTCCCTTATGCTTAAAGTCTTGGAGTCTCCAATGAGGCTCTTAAAAACCTATTTCCAGGAAGCATTTCTGCAGTGGGAGGCAGCCTGGAGCCTGGGCATGGGGTTCGGCCTTTGGACATGATGGAGAGAGAGGAAGGAGTTTGAGTGCCTGCTTTGCATCACTGGACATGTGACACCAGGTCCCAGCGTGCTGCATTGGCAGCTGAGATTGGTCTTGAAACCTTGGGATCTTCAAGCACAGGCTGAGGTCTGCCAGCCCCCACTGTAGCAGACTTAACCTCAGCGTGTCCACTAGAGGGGACAGAGCACCACAAGGAGTGGGCGTGGGTCACAGACATCAGTGTATCCACTAGAGGGGGACAGAGCACCACAAGGAGTGGGTGTGGGTCATAGACATCAGTGTATCCACTAGAGGAGGACAGAGCACCACAAGGAGTGGGTGTGGGTCACAGACATCAGTGTATCCACTAGAGGGGGACAAAGCACCACAAGGAGTGGGTGTGGGTCACAGACATCAGTGTGTCCACTAGAGGGGGACAGAGCACCCCAAGGAGTGGGTGTGGGTTACAGACATCAGTGTGTCCACTAGAGGGGGACAGAGCATCCCAAGGAGTGGGTGTGGGTTACAGACATCAGTGTGTCCACTAGAGGGGGACAGAGCACCACAAGGAATGGGTGTGGGTCACAGACATCAGTGTGTCCACTAGAGGGGGACAGAGCACCCCAAGGAGTGGGTGTGGGTTACAGACATCGGTGTGTCCACTAGAGGGGACAGAGCACCACAAGGAGTGGGTGTGGGTCACAGACATCAGTGTATCCACTAGAGGGGGACAGAGCACCACAAGGAGTGGGTGTGGGTCACAGACATCAGTGTATCCACTAGAGGGGGACAGAGCACCACAAGGAGTGGGTGTGGGTCACAGATATCAGTGTGTCCACTAGAGGGGGACAGAGCACCCCAAGGAGTGGGTGTGGGTTACAGACATCAGTGTGTCCACTAGAGGGGGACAGAGCACCCCAAGGAGTGGGTGTGGGTCACAGACATCAGTGTGTCCACTAGAGGGGGACAGAGCACCCCAAGGAGTGGGTGTGGGTTACAGACATCAGTGTGTCCACTAGAGGGGGACAGAGCACCACAAGGAATGGGTGTGGGTCACAGACATCAGTGTGTCCACTAGAGGGGGACAGAGCATCCCAAGGAGTGGGTGTGGGTTACAGACATCAGTGTATCCACTAGAGGGGGACAGAGCACCACAAGGAATGGGTGTGGGTCACAGACATCAGTGTGTCCACTAGAGGGGGACAGAGCACCCCAAGGAGTGGGTGTGGGTTACAGACATCAGTGTGTCCACTAGAGGGGGACAGAGCATCCCAAGGAGTGGGTGTGGGTCACAGACATCAGTGTGTCCACTAGAGGGGGACAGAGCACCACAAGGAGTGGGTGTGGGTCACAGACATCAGTGTGTCCACTAGAGGGGGACAGAGCACCCCAAGGAGTGGGTGTGGGTTACAGACATCAGTGTGTCCACTAGAGGGGGACAGAGCACCACAAGGAGTGGGTGTGGGTCACAGACATCAGTGTGTCCACTAGAGGGGGACAGAGCACCCCAAGGAGTGGGTGTGGGTTACAGACATCAGTGTGTCCACTAGAGGGGGACAGAGCATCCCAAGGAGTGGGTGTGGGTTACAGACATCAGTGTGTCCACTAGAGGGGGACAGAGCACCACAAGGAGTGGGTGTGGGTCACAGACATCAGTGTGTCCACTAGAGGGGGACAGAGCACCACAAGGAGTGGGTGTGGGTCACAGACATCAGTGTGTCCACTAGAGGGGGACAGAGCACCCCAAGGAGTGGGTGTGGGTTACAGACATCAGTGTGTCCACTAGAGGGGGACAGAGCACCACAAGGAGTGGGTGTGGGTCACATTGGAGGCATAACACTGGCTGCTTTCCCTGTGCGGCATGGATGGGTCTCTAAAACCCAAAGGGTCCTGATTGGCTGGTTCAGAAGTTCAGCGTCTGCTGCAGGGTGTTTTGTCACTTCCAGGGTACACAGGTGTGTGTGTGGGGGGGGGCCTCCGGCTGGGGGTGTGGGCTCTGGGGATGAGGGGTTGGGGGTGCCGGAGGGTGCTCCGGGCTGGGACCAAGGGGTTCAGTGGGCAGGAGGAGGATCAAGGCTGGGGCAGTGGGTTGGGGCTTGGGAGGGGGTCAGGGGGGCAGGCTCTGGGTGGCACTTACTTCAAACAGCTCCTGGAAGCAGCGGCATGTCCCCCTTCTGGCTCCTACGTGGTTCCCAACCAATGGGAGCTGCGGGGGTGGTGCTTGGGGCAGGAGAAAAATGCAAAGTCCCCTGGCTGCCCCTACGTGTAGGAATCGGAGTGGGGACAGTGAAATCCTTGCTGATCTTAAACACAAAAAAGAAGCTTACAAGAAGTGGAAGATTGGACAAATGCCCAGGGATGAGTATAAAAATATTGCTTGGGCATGTAGGAGTGAAATCAGGAAGGCCAAATCACACCTGGAGTTGCAGCTAGCGAGAGATGTTAAGAGTAACAAGAAGGGTTTCTTCAGGTATGTTGGCAACAAGAAGAAAGCCAAGGAAAGCGTGAGGCCCTTACTGAATGAGGGAGGCAACCTAGTGACAGAGGATGTGGAAAAAGCTAATGTACTCAATGCTTTTTTTGCCTCTGTCTTCACGAACAAGGTCAGCTCCCAGACTACTGCACTGGGCAGCACAGCATGGGGAGGAGGTGACCAGCCCTCTGTGGAGAAAGAGGTGGTTCGGGACTATTTAGAAAAGCTGGACATGCACAAGTCCATGGGGCCGGATGCGTTGCATCCGAGAGTGCTAAAGGAGTTGGCGGATGTGATTGCAGAGCCATTGGCCATTATCTTGGAAAACTCATGGCGATCCGGGGAAGCCCCGGAAGACTGGAAAAAGGCTAATGTAGTGCCCATCTTTAAAAAAGGGAAGAAGGAGGATCCTGGGAACTACAGGCCAGTCAGCCTCACCTCAGTCCCCGGAAAAATCATGGAGCAGGTCCTCAAGGAATCAGTTCTGAAGCACTTAGAGGAGAGGAAAGTGATCAGGAACAGTCAGCATGGATTCACCAAGGGAAAGTCATGCCTGACTAATCTAATTGCCTTCTATGATGAGATAACTGGTTCTGTGGATGAAGGGAAAGCAGTGGACGTGTTATTCCTCGACTTTAGCAAAGCTTTTGACACTGTCTCCCACAGTATTTTTGTCAGCAAGTTAAAGAAGTATGGGCTGGATGGATGCACTACAAGGTGGGTAGAAAGTTGGCTAGATTGTCAGGCTCAACGGGTAGTGATCAATGGCTCCATGTCTAGTTGGCAGCCGGTATCTAGCAGTGTGCCCCCAGGGTCGGTCCTAGAGAAGGACCTAGAGGTGACAGTGGACGAGAAGCTGGATATGAGTCAACAGTGTGCCCTTGTTGCCAAGAAGGCCAATGGCATTTTGGGGTGTATAAGTAGGGGCATTGCCAGCAGATCGAGGGTCGTGATCGTTCCCCTCTATTCGACATTGGTGAGGCCTCATCTGGAGTACTGTGTCCAGTTTTGGGCCCCACACTACAAGAAGGATGTGGAAAAATTGGAGAGAGTCCAGCGAAGGGCAACAAAAATGATTAGGGGTCTGGAACACCTGACTTATGAGGAGAGGCTGAGGGAACTGGGATTGTTTAGTCTACGGAAGAGAAGAATGAGGGGGGATTTGATAGCTGCTTTTAATTACCTGAAAGGTGGATCCAAAGAGGATGGATCTAGACTATTCTCAGTGATAGCAGATAACAGGACAAGGAGTAATGGTCTCAAGTTGCAGTGGGGGAGATTTAGGTTGGATATTAGGAAAAACTTTTTCACTAGGAAGGTGATGAAACACTGGAATGTGTTACCTAGAGAGATGGTGGAATCTCCATCCTTAGAAGTTTTTAAGGTCAGGCTTGACAAAGCCCTGGCTGGAATGATTTAGTTGGGGATCGGTCCTGGTTTGAGCAGGAGGTTGGACTAGATGACCTCCTGAGGTCCCTTCCAACCCTGATATTCTATGATTCTATGACATGCAGCTGCTTCTGGGAGCTGCATGGAGCCACAGCACGCGCAGAGCAGGGCAAGCCCCCAACCTCGCTCCCCAGCTGGAGCACCGGAAGGGGACAAGCCCCGGACCCTGCTCCTTGGTGGAAGCTTGAGGGCCAGATTAAAACGTCTGAAGGGCCAGATGCGGCCCCCGGGTCATAGTTTGCCCACCCACGGGTTACCTATAAAATAAAATCATAACATGCATTCTATAGCCTAAACTTGATTAACTAGCTGCCTCATGTCGAGTAGAGAAATGTTTGTAGTAGAGAGAGCCGGAGACAGAGGCCTGGCAGGAGGCCTGAGGCCTGAGCTAAAGTAGTGGGCGAGCTTTGCTGATATAAAGCAAAGTTAGCAAAACTCAGGCTGTGAGCACCAGGCAGGCCCTGCTGTAAAACATGCCCTGCAAGCTCACAGACCCTGGCTGGTACTGCAAGAACACACGTGCCTGGGAAGTGCTCGGGACAGGACACTCGAGCAAACACATTTCAGAAGCGTGGTCCCAGAACACCCCATATCAAGTATGGTACAAACCACCCCCGCCCCACCCCCTCCAAAGATAACAGGGACACACTGACCCCTCCGAAAGAGAACGTCAGGACGACAGAGAGATGGATTGAGACGTTTTGATCAAACCAACTTGTACAAGGAATGGGTGGTACCTAACCACGTCAGCGGGGTGATACGTCACTTGTTTGTACCGGTCTACAAAGACGTAGCTCAGAGGGAGCGTCTTTGCCCAGCCGAGGGGGCAGCGGCAAGTTCCGCCACGCGCTGAGCTGCGTCCATTGTCACAGGCACGCGTGTATTAAGTGTACTTGTAGCAATTATAGGCACTAATGCCGTGCTTCGTCGTCGACAGTAAACTCAACCGAGTTCCTTCGCTACTAACGGGACGGGGGCTACTGGGCGTTCGATCGGGGCCTGCTGTCCGGGTTAGCTGGCCAGAGCCAGGGCAGCCCGCAGAGAGAACACACGCGCAGCCAGCATCTGACGACAGCACTCACCCAAAGTCCACGCAGGGCTTGATGGCCCAGCTGGCTGTGACCCTCCTTCCCTGAGACATGCGTGCTGTCAGCTTAGCTCCTTGGCGAAGGACCCAGTGCGTTCCTCTGCACCCCCAGATTTACCAGACCCATCCTCTGTCTTTATTCATAATCCCCTGCTGCTTGGTTCAGCCTGTAGATTTCCTGGCTTGTAGATTTCAGTCTCTTATTTAGCCCTGACTCAGGATGCAAATAGGCCGACAGCGTGAGGCACGCAACGTGGCTGGAGAGTGAGAACCTTTCTGAAGCACACCATCTCCCTTGGGTGGAGACCTGCATCTCTCTCTCCCTCCTGAACGGAGATTTTAAGGCTGCATAGCTCCCTGCCTGCACTGTGAATTCCCCAGAGAGGCAGGCTGCCTAAAAGGCCAGTGCCTGCAGTTTGCTTTCTGACCGCGGGCTACGGCCAGTGCATTGCCACCATTACAAGTTCCCACACAGCCCTGAAGCATGCACGTCAATTCTTAAGCTAAAAGCATTACATAGAAAAGCATTTACACCATAAACCATCCTGCACGCATGCCCAACTCCATTGAGCGTGGCCTCGCGTAACAAGTGATCAGCAGACCCTGGGCACTCCCCTTAGGGCGGATCTTGGAATAACCAGGGGTGGGGAATCTGCACTCCCCTCTGCCGAGGGGTTCCCCAGGAAATCCTCCGGTCCCCAAAGACCACCTGCTGGGACACATTCTCAATCGAGGCTTTTGAACTCTCAGGTCTCGGAGCTGTCACACCTCCCCCGCCCCAGGAGGTTACGTACAATCCCAGCCCACTATAATACACACGCACGCACACAACACAATAAGGTCTTCCGTGGAGACTGCTGTCTCTGTCACACTGGGCAACAGCTGCCATGGCCGATGGTGCCTGCAGGGCCCTGTGGGCACTGGCCCCTAACTCAGGGTGAATGTGGAGGGACAGCCAAAGGTGGGGTTTCAAGGGGAAAATCGTGCCTCGACTCCCTCGTCGGCAGAGCAGCAAAGAGATTTTTCTCGACGACTCTTGAAGAAAAGCTGCCGTTTCTGCACCAGGACTTATTTCAGCCTCGGCTATTTTAGTGCAAACAGTCGAGTAACCGACAAGCTGGCGGGGAACAGAAAACCCGGATTTGCCTGGGCTGTATTAATGGGAGACAAGATCTGCAAGCCCCCCAGAGGGTGTGAGACACGCAGAGAGGAGCGCGAGTGTTGTGTCTGCCCCGTAATTCCACCCCAGGGTGCTCCTGCCCCAGGGCTCAGACGCTGCATAGCCAACTAAAACGCAAAGGCTCCTTTCTGCCGCCTCCTGGACGAGCATTGAGCGGCCCGCACAGCCCACATCTGTGGACACAGGACGGACGTTAAGACGACAACTCCCACCACGCGCTGACATTCCCTCTAGCTCTGGCTACTTGCCCTGGCAAAGGCTGGAGTCTGTGGTGTATGGGCTCTGATTTCCTCATGTCTCTTCGCAGGAGCCTTGGACAGCCAATACCAACCACCGCCTCAGTGAGAAAGTAGAGACACGGCATCTAGCTAGGACGCCAGTCTCAGGTTTGTATCCGACGTGTGCGAACCATTAAGCAGAGGTGCACTAAGGCCGGAGAAAGCAGGGGAAGAGAGCAGAGGGACCGTATCACAAATAACCTTTTCAATCAAAGAGAACCCAGGAGTAAAAATGCCATTGTACATTTGAATTATGGCTGCTGCCAAAATGGAATCGGTAAGGCTCAGAATCCCTGGCTGCCTGACCCCCAGTGGGTGAGAGCCGCAGGAAACCTGCCATTTAATCCATTGTGCCTGGCACGACACTGCAGGGAGTGGTCGAGACTCACTCCCCAGAGCCACCTCCTGCTCTAGTCTTGTGCGGAGATCAGCCTGGAGAGAGGAGAGCTGGCTTGTTGCAGGCTCGGTAGAGCACTGCAGAAAGGAATAAAGGAATCGCACCCCCCGAGACGGGTGGGTTGGTCACCTCTGACCTGCAGGGGAGCAGATCTTGGGTCGTTTCTCACACGGAGGAGTGAGGCACCACATACTGTCCTGCCAATACAGCGTGAATGAAGAGCTACCCCCTTGAGAGGGTCAACTGAGTTCCCCGCACCTGTCTCCTGATGACACATACAAGACCCCACAGCACTTTTTTGAAAATCACCTGGGTCAAACCTGTCCAGGCCCCACCCTCTCTTTCCAGGGGACCAGCGCGGTGCTGAGCGTGTACCAGCGCTCCTCTAGCCAGAAGAGACACTGGGCTGCCCCGGCTATCCAGAGCAAGCCCCTCCATTTCAGTAGGGTAACTGGGATCAGAATTTGGTTGCCAGTGTTTAATCTGTGTGGCCTTGCACCAGCTTTATGCTCCACAGCTTGTCCCGTTCCCCCACCCCCCAGCATAAATTAGAGCAGCCTTGCAGCTGCTCTAATTTGCACTGGCTTGTAACAGACCCCTAGAGGCTAAAGCCCAGCTCCTACCTCCCGCTGAAGTCAGTCCCTCACCATTTCCTGTGGGAACATAACTGAAACTTGGACTCTGATCACTTTTGCAAGTGCAGCTGAGCAACAGAACTGAGTATGCCTAAAATAATCCCCCCTCTCCTCCCACACACACTCCCCATTCCCCAGGTACTGTGCCCTGGGAGCTTTAGAAAGGCCAGATAGCAGAAAGGAAACACGAAAAATGGTCAAGCTGCAATTGCCAAAGCAGCTAAATGAAAGTACCAGAACTCCAGCCTCACTCTGGAGTCAAGCTCTGCCCTCCGGCGCAGGTCCTGGGCTACAGCAGCCATTAATGCGGGTCCTACAGAATCTACACCCAGGCCTAGAGCTGCTGGGAATTCTTGCCCTTATGGCATTACTGCCTAGTGCCCACTGCAGGCTTCGTAATGCTGATCGTGGCCTGTCACTTTGAAGCCTGCCTGGCCACCACAGGGCTTTAGACACTTCCCTTATTGTACCCACGAGTGCATGGAAAGGGTTTCAACCCCGCCCGAGGTAGCACCAAATCAATTTACCTCAGAGGCATTATATGACAAACCAGGGCTTTGTATTTGATCCGCTACCATTATTGTAATAAAGCCATTGATCAGAGGCCGGGGCTGAGTGGGAAGTTACAAAAGAAGATGCAGCAGGAACAAAACCTCCTTCCTGTGTTCAATATATGGAACGGACGAACAATGAAAGCTTCTCGTTTCAGCCTGACGATTCTCACTACCATCACCATTACAGTTCTCCACAGAGAGGTGAGGAAATGGGCTAATTGATTTCTAAATTCTCTGTGATCTGCAAGCGACTGGACTCAACCCCTTCTTCAGCCAGCTTTCCCAGAGACGCACATAAGCAGCACAATCGCCCCTATGGACCCCCGTAGCGCATCCGGGCGGAGGAAGGTAGATCAGAGCGGCACAAAGCATTTTAAGCACACGGAGAAGAGATTCCTCAGGCTTTGGACACAGATTCCACTGGTTTGAAAGAGACGTCTGAGTGGCTCAGAACCAGTCACCGGTCCCCATTGGAGCAGGGCTCAGCGCCTCCTTCGGGATGGCGTTCCCAGAGCTGGAAGCTCCCGGTGACCCCAGGGCCAGTTTCCAAGGCCATTCAGCACCCTGCGTGCCCCAAGCATGCTGAACAATTCTGGGCTTGAATGTGGGTGCCAAGCCTTGGGAAACCAGGGGCTTAGCAGACAATCAGCCCGACAAAAACCATCCAAGTCGCACAAAATGGACCAGACTAGAGCAAGGGCCCTCTCGTTACACTGGCACCTGTGACGGATCATGCCAGGGGCGTGTGTTTGCTCCTTTGGGTTCGCACACCACACCTGCCAAAGCCGAGCCTGGAGGGATCGCACAATGGCAACAGCTAGGGTGACAGGGCAGGTTCTGACGATGCCTCCTCTTGTCTTCAGGGACGGCGCTGGAACGTACATTGTGCCAGCCTTGGCCCGCTTGTTCGTGGGGACCGAAGCGCTTCACATCACATGCCCATAGCTGTGTCCATCTTCACGCACGGGCCCCGGAGCACGTCCAGCCAGCTGCACGTTACCACGCTGGCTGTGGCACCCGAGGGCTTGTTTACACTGCAGCGTAGCAGGCAGCAGCTGGGGCCTAAATCTGCAGCAGGCCGGCCTGCATTGCACTCGCTGGCCACGCGGACCCTGCTCCCCTGCGTTCAGCGTCCCCTCCAGACGGCAGCTCATCCAGGCACTCTGGGCCCTTCCAGGGTGGGTAGCAGGCACGAGCCCAGCGTCCGAATGCGCTGTGGAGTCACTCCCCCGCCGGGCACGCGCTCAGGCATGGCAGAGACGAGCTTCAGGAAACCAAGGCCACCGTAGGCCAGGGCCACACGCGTGAGCATACAGCAGCACGGAGGCAGCTGTGCGAGGGCTGGTGTCGCCGCGCCGTGCCGACGGCAGAGAGCTCCTCCAGGGACACAATAAAACCACCTCAACGAGCCGCCCTAGCTGGGTGTGCGATGCACACGGCGCTTATACCCGCACAACGTATGTCGCTCGGGGGGGTGTTTTCATACCCCTGAGTGATGTAAGTTCTGCTGACATCAGTGAGTGTGGACACAGGGCCTTACTTACCCACCAAAGCTATTACTCGGCTCCACCAAGGATGACTGTGCAAAGGTAATCAGGGCCCGTCACTCCCCACCAGAGGCTCATCACAGAGGGCAGTCATGGCCAGTTACCTCTTTGCAGCTGGTTCCAGTCATGCTGCCGAGAGTGCTTCATGCCGGTGAGTGCCAGCTTCCGGGCAGACTGTCGAAAAGCAGGGAGAGCCCCCAAGCTGGCGGCGTGCTCCGCAATTACATTTCACCAGCTCAGTAACAACTGCAAACTCCTGAAACACCACAACAGTTGTATGACGGAGTCACAGACGGTCCCCTGGGGCACTCCAGCCTCTCTTGACTTATTCGGGTTGCCTCCCATCCCAAGACACCCGTCATAGTATCACAGAATGGAAGATTAGGGTTGGAAGAGACCTCAGGAGCTCATCTAGTCCAACCCCCTGCTCAAAGCAGGACCAATCCCCAACTAAATCATCCCAGCCAGGGCTTTGTCAAGCCAGGCCTTAAAAACCTCTCAGGATGGAAATTCCACCACCTCCCTAGGTAACCCATTCCAGTGCTTCACCACCCTCCTAGTGAAACAGTGTTTCCTAATATCCAACCTAGACCTCCCCCACTGCAACTTGAGACCATTACTCCTTGTTCTATCATCTGCTACCACCGAGAACAGCCGAGCTCCATCCTCTTTGGAACCCCCCTTCAGGTAACTAAAGGCTGCTATCAAATCCCCCCTCATTCTTCTCTTCTGCAGACTAAACAATCCCAGTTCCCTCAGTCTCTCCTTGTAAGTCATGTGCCCCAGCCCCCTAATAATTTTTGTTCCCCTCCGCTGGACTCTCTCCAATTTGTCCACATCCTTTCTGTGGTGGGAGGACCAAAACTGGACACAGTACTCCAGATGTGGCCTCACCAACGCTGAATGGAGGGGAACGATCACATCCCTCGATCTGCTGGCAATGCCCCTACTTATACACCCCAAAATGCCATTGGCCTTCTTGGCAACAAGGGCACACTTTTGATTCATATCCAGCTTCTCGTCCACTGTAACCCCTAGGTTCTTTTCTGCAGAACTGCCACTTAGCCATTCGGTCCCTAGTCTGTAGCAGTGCATGGGATTCTTCCGTCCTAAGTGCAGGACTCTGCACTTGTCCTTGTTGAACCTCATCAGATTTCTTTTGGCCCAATCCTCTAATTTGTTGAGGCCCCTCTGTATCCTATCCCTACCCTCCAGCGTATCTACCTCTCCTCCCAGTTTAGTGTCATCTGCAAACTTGCTGAGAGTGCAATCCACACCATCCTCCAGATCATTTATGAAGATATTGAACAAAACCGCCCCCAGGACCGACCCTTGGGGCACTCCACTTGATACCAGCTGCCAACTAGACATGGAGCCATTGATCACTACCCGTTGAGCCCGACAATCTAGCCAGCTTTCTATCCACCTTATAGTCCATTCATCCAGCCCACACTTCTTTAACTTGGAAGGGCAGCTAGACCACACCAGCCATTTACCCAGCCCTGTGCCCAGCCCTGCAGAGCTCCAGCATCAGCCATGTGAGGCCTGAGGAAGGGCCAGGGAGCTCCCTGCCAAAGGAGAGCAGGGTTTGAGAGGGCACAGGAGGGAGAGCGAGGGGACTCTTGGAGCAGTAGGAGCCTCTCCCCTGGGTAGGGGGGGCGCAACAGGAGATGAAGGGATGCAGAAGCTCTGGAGGCCAGGGTCTGGGAGATGGGGACAAGTCCATGGAAAGGGTGTTTCCGGCAGCGCCAGAACTGCAGGAAAGAAGCTGCGCAGTTCGGGTCAGGAACCCGCATCCCGGCCAACCCTGAGCCTTCGGGGGGATTATCAAACGGTGAGTCACTTCCCCTGCGTGACCCTGCCCTGGCTGTTTGCGGCTGAGCAAGCAGCTGCTGTTCTGTAGCCCAGAAGAGGCGCGGAGCTGGTGAAGTGCTCGCCTGAGGCCACTTTGAGATGCTGATCCGAACCGACCCACGAAGCCGATGGGGGGCGCCTGTCACCCGCCCTGCAGATCTCACTGGTCGCCTGGAGCAGCTCACAGGCTCGGACACCCTCTACCTCTCTTAGCAGGCTGCTCAGACACGCGCCTCGAGCTGCTGCTCGCACTTCCCCAAACTCTTCCATCTTCTTTACCCTTCTCCACAAAGGGGTTGGAGACCATGGAAGCCTGGCATGAGTCTGGCCCAGGGGCTGTAGTCCTGAGCCTCGCCATGTGCATAGAATTCAGCTTCTTCTCCTAGTTACTGGCTTAGAAACAAATCTTAATATGACTCAATCAATGTAAAGACGGAGTTGCTGGCCAGCAAGGCAAGGAGACCTAGGATGGGTATCTGCTCCCTTGGAGCAGTGCGGAGCCTGGTAATAGATGAGATCAGCAGCCCAGGGCCAGTTCCACCCCTTGCCTCAGACAGGGCCAGAACGGGCACGGCTGTTTATTATTCCATTGGCTGGCCGGGGCAGGTAGCTCGTCCGAAGGCCTGGGAAATCCTGCAGCAAGTTCTAAAGACAATAACCATTCTGGTGTTTGCAAACAACAGCCCCATGTGTAGCTCTTTGACATTGTAAAATGCTCTTTGAGGCAGAGACTTTTTGCGCTGTTTGTCCAGTGCCTACCTCAATGGGGCTCCTAGTTCTTTTCGCATTATAATAACATGATTAGAACTACACATCTAATAGGACGCCTCCTCCTACAATAACGATGACGAGCATGATGGTGCTAGTTTGGACCATCTTTGCACTGGAGTAAACACTGTACAAGGGCAGGACAAAGCTGACCTGGGACCAAAAACATTGGCACAAAAGGTGGGGGAGTTGCACTGTATGTAAGGGAGCAGTATGACTGCTCAGAGCTCCGGAATGAAACTGCAGAAAAACCTGAGAGTCTCTGGATTAAGTTTAGAAGTGTGAGCAACAAGGGTGATGTTGTGGTGGGAGTCTGCTATAGACCACCGGACCAGGGGGATGAGGTGGACGAGGCTTTCTTCCAGCAACTCGCAGAAGCTACTAGATCGCACGCCCTGGTTCTCATGGGAGACTTCAATCACCCTGATATCTGCTGGGAGAGCAATACAGCGGTGCACAGACAATCCAGGAAGTTTTTGGAAAATGTAGGGGACAATTTCCTGGTGCAAGTGCTGGAGGAACCAACTAGGGGCCGAGCTCTTCTTGACCTGCTGCTCACAAACCGGGAAGAATTAGTAGGGGAAGCAAAAGTGGATGGGAACCCAGGAGGCAGTGACCATGAGATGGTCAAGTTCAGGATCCTGACACAAGGAAGAAAGGAGAGCAGCAGAATACGGACCCTGGACTTCAGAAAATCAGACTTTGACTCCCTCAGGGAACTGATGGGCAAGATCCCTTGGGAGAATAACATGAGGGGAAAGGAGTCCAGGAGAGCTGGCTGTATTTTAAAGAATCCTTATTGAGGTTACAGGGACAAACCATCCCGATGTGTAGAAAGAATAGTAAATATGGCAGGCGACCAGCTTGGCTTAACAGCGAAATCCTTGCTGATCTTAAACACAAAAAAGAAGCTTACAAGAAGTGGAAGATTGGACAAATGACAAGGGATAAGTATATAAATATTGCTCGGGCATGTAGGAATGGAATCAGGAAGGCTAAATCACACCTGAAGTTGCAGCTAGTGAGGGATGTTAAGAGTAACAAGAAGGGTTTCTTCAGGTATGTTGGCAATAAGAAGAAAGCCAAGGAAAGAGTGGGCCCCTTACTAAATGAGGGAGGCAACCCAGTGACAGAGGATGTGGAAAAAGCTAATGTACTCAATGCTTTTTTTGCCTCTGTCTTCACGAACAAGGTCAGCTCCCAGACTACTGCGCTGGGCAGCACAGCATGGGGAGGAGGGGACCAGCCCTCTGTGGAGAAAGAAGTGGTTCGGGACTATTTAGAAAAACTGGATGTACACAAGTCCATGGGGCCGGATGCGTTGCATCCGAGAGTGCTAAAGGAATTGGCGGATGTGATTGCAGAGCCACTGGCCATTATCTTTGAAAACTCATGGCGATCCGGGGAGGTCCCAGATGACTGGAAAAAGGCTAATGTAGTGCCCATCTTTAAAAAAGGGAAGAAGGATGATCCTGGGAACTACAGGCCAGTCAGCCTCACCTCAGTCCCCGGAAAAATCATGGAGCAGGTCCTCAAGGAATCAATTCTGAAGCACTTAGACGAGAGGAAAGTGATCAGGAACAGTCAGCATGGATTCATCAAGGGCAAGTCATGCCTGACTAATCTAATTGCCTTCTATGATGAGATAACTGGTTCAGTGGATGAAGGGAAAGCAGTGGACGTGTTGTTCCTTGACTTTAGCAAAGCTTTTGGCATGGTCTCCCACAGTATTCTTGTCAGCAAGTTAAAGAAGTATGGGCTGGATGGATACACTACAAGGTGGGTAGAAAGTTGGCTAGATTGTCGGGCTCAACGGGTAGTGATCAATGGCTCCATGTCTAGTTGGCAGCCGGTATCAAGTGGAGTGCCCCAAGGGTCGGTCCTGGGGCCGGTTTTGTTCAATATCTTCATTAATGATCTGGAGGATGGTGTGGGTTGCACCCTCAGCAAGTTTGCGGATGACACTAAACTGGGAGGAGAGGTAGATACGCTGGAGGGTAGGGATAGGATACAGAGGGACCTCGACAAATTGGAGGATTGGGCCAAAAGAAATCTGATGAGGTTCAACAAGGACAAGTGCAGAGTCCTGCACTTAGGATGGAAGAATCCCATGCACCGCTACAGACTAGGGACCGACTGGCTCGGCAGCAGTTCTGCAGAGAAGGACCTAGGGGTTACAGTGGACGAGAAGCTGGATATGAGTCAATACTATGCCCTTGTTGCCAAGAAGGCCAATGGCATTTTGGGCTGTATAAGTAGGGGCATTGCAAGCAGATCGAGGGATGTGATTGTTCCCCTCTATTCAACATTGGTGAGGCCTCATCTGGAGTACTGTGTCCAGTTTTGGGCCCCACACCACAAGAAGGATGTGGAAAAATTGGAGAGAGTCCAGCGAAGGGCAACAAAAATGATTAGGGGACTGGAACACATGAGTTATGAGGAGAGGCTGAGGGAACTGGGGATGTTTAGTCTACGGAAGAGAGGAATGAGGGGGGATTTGATAGCTGCTTTCAACTACCTGAAAGGTGGATCCAAAGAGGATGGATCTAGACTATTCTCAGTGATAGCAGATGACAGGCAAGGAGTCTCAAGTTGCAGTGGGGGAGGTTTAGGTTGGATATTAGGAAAAAAATTTTCACTAGGAGGGTGGTGAAACACTGGGATGTGTTACCTAGGGAGGTGGTGGAATCTCCTTCCTTAGAAGTTTTTAAGGTCAGGCTTGACAAAGCCCTGGCTGGGATGATTTAGTTGGGATTGGTCCTGCTCTGGGCAGGAGGTTGGACTAGATGGCCTCCTGAGGTCCCTTCCAACTCTGTTATTCTATGATTCTATGATTCTATGAAAAGGTGTCTAAACTTGCTTTTTTCTCTCCTTTTCCCTCTGGCTAGCAAGAGTCTGGCTGTGCCGGCCAAGATGCCCCCCCACCCCGGTGCCACACTGTGTAAGCCTGTGACCAGGACGCCAGCTAAGAGCAAGGAACAACATCCAGTGCTGGAGAAAGTGTGGCCCTGGGCTGGGTCTGTGTTTCCCAGCAGCTAAACTGCTATTTCAACTAGACACAGACAGATGCTGCATTCTTGATTGTTGTTATCCTTTTTCTATCCCTTTGTGTGCGTTTTCTCACAACAGAAACGGGACTGAACTTCAACAGCAGCTCCAGCCCACCGGAAGTCGCCTCTTCCCCCCACTACAAGCTCCCTCAAGAGTTTGCCATCTGATCTGAGGACACAAGCAGTGCAGTGCAGGCGGGGGAAGGCGAAGAGAACCAAAGATGTGATCCCGTGGTCGCATGGTTTGGCCATTGTGCGGCTGGCCACGTGCTGGGGGTTCCAGAGCCCTACGTACTGTGAGGGAGACTGGCCTCACCGTTCACTCCCAGCTGGCACTGGCTGGGCCGGGGCCAGTTGGGACTTTTCTGTTAAACTCTGTTTTGGTGTTACCGCAGCCTCCAGCGTTCCCTACCCTCCATTGGGCTCTTACATCTGCCTGTTGCAACCAGTCTGACAAGCAATATTTGAGCTCTCTGGGGCAGGGACTGTCTGTTTCTTGCCTGCACACCTCCTAGCCCAATGGGTCCTGACCCTTGACTGGGGCGCCAAGGTGCTGCTGGAATAAAAGTAACATATAATGGTCCGGGACGCAAGTAAACCACCGCCCAAAACATCCCCATCCTGCTGAGAAATCCAGCCCGAAATGCCCCGTTAAAGTGATTCGTCCTCTCGGGTTGACAGGAGCTGTCACCAGGGAATGGAAGGAAAATCTAAACAGCCTTTTGCTTTTCCTGCTGGTTTAAGATTGCCTCGCACTGCACACAGCAGCCTTGCCTCCTCCAGCAGGCTTGCTCCTACCCACTCTTGTAGGTCAAACAAATGTCGTCACTTCTGTCCTTAATCTGCAAAACGATTTCCATTCTCGATGAAATATAAACGAACTGTCAGTTTAAATGAATTCCAGAGGGGCTTAGTTAAATGATGTGTCCCGGCTAATCCAGTTTGCTCCACTCCATGCCCAATTCCTGCGAGCAATTTCAGGATGTTTCAGTTTTTTGAAGGGGAGGGAAAAGGCAACAGACAGTACAAATATGGAGAAGAAAACTGAGACACAAAAAGAATTTTCTTAATGGGTTTCTTCTCCATAGACTCATCTACTCACTATTAATCAGCACTATCTTAAATTACCTTTTTTGTCACCAAGAACAAGCGTTTATTCATGACATTTTTTGCTGGTCTCTAATATACATACAGACGGGTAATCCTGGCGAGATTACTTCCTGTCTCATTTACGTAGCACAGGTGCTGGGTGCTGATATGACACAGAGTCATGTCCCCAGTGTGCCAAGTTTTGATCACCATGTGGCTGGAGCAGATAAGAATTATTAAGGTGTTGGGGAGCATAATACTTGGCAGGTGACAACATCCAACTTCTAATCACCAGTTCTCCTCAGAAATATTCCAAATGCTCTAATTTTGATGGTGTTTGCTTTTGCATGGTTTGAAACCTGGCACGTGCCTGGCCTTTGATTTCCCTGTATTAACGCTGGCTGTTTGTGTGGAAGGCTCAGAGTGACAGATAAGTGCCTCTTACAAAAAGCCTATTTCTAAAGGTGCATTACCAATACAGAGATCCCCTATCTCTCTCCTTCACCCAACCAGGAGCTAAGCTGATTAGCTTCTAGGCAAGAGGAAAAACAAATTGTGAATTGAAGGTCATCCTTCTCCGGCTTTGGTTAAACATGCCTGTCAACTCTCGAAATACAAGCATCTCCTTCTGCTTTGAGCTAATCTTCACCTCTCTTATCATCGCGATAAAATATACGGGAGTCCATCAACTTCAGTTAAAATCCTGACCCTTTATGGAATGTGCCCCATTCAGGAGGGTGAAATGCATCTCTGCATTCCTAAAAACCAGCCCTGGCCACAGAGCACGCCCTTTTATAGCAAAAAGAAAAGGAGGACTTGTGGCACCTTAGAGACTAACCAATTTATCTGAGCATAAGCTTTTGTGAGCTACATCCGATGAAGTGAGCTGTAGCTCACGAAAGCTTATGCTCAAATAAATTGGTTCATCTCTAAGGTGCCACAAGTCCTCCTTTTCTTTTTGCGAATACAGACTAACACGGCTGCAACTCTGAAACCTTTTATAGCAAATCTTCTTCACTGAGAAGTGCTTCTGCAGACCCTGGCTCCTAGGACTCCGCAGCTCAGCCCAGAGAGGCTCAGACCCAGCTAGAAAACGTGAGCCTCAGAGCGGCAGGCACAGCTCTTTTCACCCTGTACTGTGCAGATTGCACAGGGGAGACCAGCGTCTCTCCAGCTGGGGGTCCTGACCCACAAGGGAGTCGTGGGGTGATCAAAATGTTGTTTTAGGGAGGAGCGGAGCATTGCCACCCTTACTTCTGCGCTGACTTCAGAGCTGGGCGGCCGGAGGGCGGCGGCTGCTGACGGAGGGCCCAGCTCTGCCGGCCGCAGCACAGAAGGAAGGGTGGCGATGCCAAACCAGGCCATCCTGACTTCTTGGCTGGTGCTGGCGGTGGCTCTGCCTTCAGAACGGGGCTCCTGGCCAGCAGCCGCCACCCTCCAGCTGCCCAGCCCTGCAGGCAGCCTCGCCGCCAGCAGCAGCGCAGAAATAAGGGTAACAGTACCGCAACCCCCCCACACTAACCTTGCAACCCCTCCCCACAACTCCTTTTGGGGTCAGGACCCCTACAATTACAACCCTGTGACATTTCAGATTTAAATCGCTAAAATCATGAAATTTACGATTTTTTAAATCCCCTGACCATGAAATTGACCAAAATGGACCACGAATTTGGCTGCGCCCTAACCATAGTGTTTGTTTCTACTTCTGGGGTGACCCAGCCCCCAGCCCTATTCTGTGACCTGCCCATGCTCCGCTCCACTGATGTGTCTCAATATAGGTCACCTCGTAGGTCTGATCAGGAATGTTAGACAATTGGTGTGGCATTGTAGAAGGTGGGATTTCCAAGTCCCAGAAAACCAGAGAGGGTATCCAGGGTGGAAATCTGGCCTCTAGGTCTTCCCTGTTGGCTGTTTGGTAGCACCACCCCAGAGGCCCTCGAGGTACGTTTAAAGAGCACATTTTCAGAAACTGGGGAAATGCAGACGAAACACGGACCCCTCCGAACTTCTGGGAGAACTGCTCTGGAATGCATTTGAGCTCTGATGGTGCATGGGAAAAGGCAAACATTTCACAGCATTTAGGAAATATAGGAGGAAATTGCCTTATCGCAGATGAACAAAATAATGAACCAATATAGAGTCTCCCTGAGAAAGTGAACAGTGATTCATGCTGCCAGATGTGCACCTGAAATGATGCCCAGTGTGGCTGCCAAGCCCCTGAGTCCCACGCCCAGGGTTTTTACGAAGCTCGATTTACAAAGCTGCCATCGCATTGACACCTGGGAGAAGACAAGGGAGAGGCAGAGCTTGGTTATCTAACTGGGCCTCCTGGTACCCACCCTGCTCCCCTCGCCCCCTTGCTTTGTTTCCTGCTGAGACGGCTGTGGCAAGTGAATGATGCAGGCGAGTGCGACTCTGGACCCAGGTGTTGCGCGGACACGGACTCTCACATACCTGACTCAGTGACCTGCCTGGCACTCCACTGCCTGGATCACCCGCTGCCCTTTGGATAGGCCCAGCCTCCCTGCGATTGTTTACCTCCAGCTAGAGCCCAGGCTGCCCCCTCCTGGGCTGGTCCCCCCGGCCTGGAGAGAGCAGGAACCTCTCTCAGCAAGGGGTATGGCGCAGAGGACAGGCATCTTCAGTTACAGAGGAAGACCAGCCTGCTCCTAAGCGACCAGAGGAGCTAGCGAACAGGAGGGGGAACCAGGGGAGTTTTCCAAAGGACTTCACCAGGTGAAGGAAGAGCGATGATGTGACCCATGGGGTAAGTTTGTTGTCTGGTGTGTGTGTTTGTGTTTGTTGTGGTGTGCTTGCTGCTGGACTGAAATAGACCGTGTGGTCTGTTTGTTCAGGGGACCGTGTGCTGACCGTGTGGGTGCTGAGCCTAGCGGCCTGCTAGGCAAGGCTGAGAGCTGAGAGCTTCTTAACGAGGCTGTGACCCCCTAAGCCCTTTAGTTCCCATCAGCCCTTAACCAGGGGGCGGGGCTACTCAGGGAGACCAGGGCTTTAAAAAGCCTGTTCCTAAGCCACGGGAGGAGCTAGTGAACAGGAGCGGCTAACAGGGAACTTTTGCATGGGAGTTTACAGGGGGAATGGAGGGCTAGAAACATGGAACATTCCTCAAACTTACGCCACAAAACCCCTGATAAAAACAAACGTCAACAAAGGAACTAACTTCAGGAGTAAAAAGAGAATGCAGGCAGAAGACCAGCAACAGAGTGGGGGCTACCCAGTTTATTGCATCCAGTGCAGCATGTAGGATTACCTGCCCTATGGGCAGGTGGTGTATGTGTGCATTCAGGGCAAGGAGCTCCTGGCTCTCAGAGACCATGTACAGGCTTTGGAGACCAGAGAGGCTGAGCTGGAGGAGCTGAGGGAGACAGAGAGGTGCATAGATGAGACTTTCTGGAACACAGTAGAATGGTCCCACCCCCGGACTGACAGCCTCTGTGCTGTTGCGGAGGATGAAAGTCTCAGGGAAGGAGAACATCCAACTGGAGCAGAGGAAACGATCCCATAGTTGGGACCCTCCTTCCAGATGATGTTGTGGTATCCTCTCGCACTGAGGATACCTCTCCGGAGGAGGGAACTCCAGTGATTAGGAAGAGACAGGTATTAGTTATGGGGGATTCGATCATTAGAAACACAGATAGCTGGGTTTGCGATGACCGGGAGAACCGCATGGTGACTTGCCAGCCTGGTGTGAAGGTTGCAGATCTCTCGAGGCATCTAGATAGACTTATGCGTAGTGCTGGGGAGGAGCCGGTGGTCGTGGTACATGTAGGTACCAATGACATAGGGAAGGATAGGAGAGAGGTCCGGGGGGCCAAATTTGGGCTGCTAGGTAAGAGATTGAAGTCCAGGACCTCCATGGTCGCATTCTCTGAAATGCTCCCAGTTCCACGCGCAGGGCCAGTTAGACAGGCAGAACTGCAGGGTCTCAATGCGTGGATGAGGCGATGGTGTAGGGAGGAGGGGTTTAGATTTATTAGGAACTGGGGAAACTTTTGGGAAAGGGGGAGCCTATTCAGGAAGGATGGGCTCCACCTAAGCCAAAATGGAACCAGATTGCTGGCGCTTAACATTAAAAAGGTCATAGAGCAGTTTTTAAACTAAGGGCTGAGGGAAAGCCAGTAGGTGCGGAGGAGCACGTGGTTGGGACAGAGACATCCCTTAGGGGACGGTCTATTAATGGAGATTCTCTATGTCCTAATAAGGAGGAGAGAATGGAAGATGATAAAATACAGGTAGGATCTGATGAGAAACAGTCAAATGATAAAAAGTCTCATTCAATTATTTCATGTAATGGGAGACAGCTAAAAAGTGACAAGTTTTTAAAGTGCTTATATACCAATGCTAGGAGTCTAAATAATAAACTAGAGTGGCTCGTATTAAATGAGGATATTGATATAATAGGCATCACGGAAATTTGGTGGAATGAGGATAACCAGTGAGACACAGTAACATAAGGGTACAAAATATATCAGAAGGACAGAACAGGTCGTGCTGGTGGGGGAGTGGCACTATATGCGAAAGAAAGCGTAGAATCAAATGAAGTAAAAATCGTAAATGAACCAAACTGTACCATAGAATCTCTATGGATAGTGATTCCATGCTCGAATAATAATATAGTAGTAGGGGTATACTACTGACCACCTGACCAGGATGGTGATAGTGACGGTGAAATGCTCAGGGAGATTAGAGAGGCTATTAAAATAAAAAACTCAGTAATAATGGGGGATTTCAACTATCCCCATATTGACTGGGTACATGTCACCTCAGGACGGGATGAAGAGATAAAGTTTCTTGACACCTTAAATGACTGCTTCTTGGAGCAGCTAGTCCTGGAACCCACAAGGGGAGAGGCAATTCTTGATTTAGTCCTAAGTGGAACACAGCATCTGGTCCAAGAGGTGAATATAGCTGGACCACTTGGTAATAGTGACCATAATATAATTAAATTTAACATCCCTGTGGTGGGGAAAACACCACAGCAGCCCAACACTGTGGCATTTAATTTCAGAAAGGGGGACTACACAAAAATGAGGAGGTTAGTGAAACAGAAATTAAAAGGCCCAGTGCCAAAAGCGAAATCCCTGCAAGCTGCGTGGAAACTTTTTAAAGACACCATAATAGAGGCCCAAATTGAATAACATAGTAAGAGAACCAAAAAAGAGCCATCGTGGCTAAACAACAAAGTAAAAGAAGCAGTGAGAAGCAAAAAGGCATCCTTTAAACAGTGGAAGTTAAATCCTAGGGAGGAAAATAGAAAGGAGCATAAACTCTGGCAAGTGAAGTGTAAAAATATAATTAGGGAAGTCCAAAAAAGAATATGAAGAACAGCCAGCCCAAGACTCAAAAGTAATAGCAAAAAATTTTTTAACTACATCAGAAGCAGGAAGCCTGCTAAACAGCCAGTGGGGCCACTGGACGATGGAGACGCTAAAGGAGCACTCCAGGACGATAAGGCCATTGTGGAGAAACTAAATGAATTCTTTGCATCAGTCTTCATGACTGAGGATGTGAGGGAGATTCTCAAATCTGAACCATTCTTTTTAGGTGACAAATCTGAGGAACTGTCCCAGATTGAGGTGTCATTAGAGGAGGTTTTGGAACAAATTGATAAATTATACAGTAATAAGTCACCAGAACCAGATGGGATTCACACAAGAATTCTGCAGGAACTCAAATGTGAAATTGTACCAGATGACTGGAGGATAGCTAATGTGATGCCAATTTTTAAAAAGGGCTCCAGAGGTGATCCCAGCAATTACAGGCCAGTAAGCCTGACTTCAGTACCAAGCAAACTGGTTGAAACGATAGTAAAGAACAAAATCGTCAGACACGTAGATGAACATAATTTGTTGGGGAACAGTCAAGATGGTTTTTGTAAATGGAAATCATGCCTCACCAATCTACTAGAATTCTTTGGGGGGCCAACAAGGGGGAATCCAGTGGATATAGTGTACCTAGATTTTCAGAAAGCCTTTGACAAGGTCCCTCACGAAAGGCTCTTACGCAAAGTAAGCTGCCAAGGGATAAGAGGGAAGGTGCTCTCATGGATTGGTAACTGGTTGAAAGATAGGAAACAAAGGGTAATGGAGAGAGGTAAATAGTGGTGTCCCCCAGGAGTCTGTATTGGGATAAGTCCTATTCACTGTTCCCTCTAAGCTGTGAGCGTGTGCGCGCGCACACAGATCCTAAACCCTGTGCACACAGTGAAACCCCACGCGCACAACAATTTGCACAGAAGAATTTTTTTTTGGGCACACGGCCTGTCAAAAATTAGAGGGAACATTGGTCCTATTCAACACATTCATAAATGATCTGGAAAAAGGGGTAAACAGTGAGGTGGCAAAATTTGCACATGATACAAAACTACTCAAGATAGTTAAGTCCCAGGTAGACTGCAAAGAGCTACAAAAGGATCTCTCAAAACTGGGTGACTGGCACAGTTGCCAACTTTCACACAGTAAATAAGCACCCCCACCTTCACAGTAAGCCAAAAATCAAGCTAATCCCATTTCAAAACAAGGCCAAAACAAGCCAATTCCTAAGAACCCCAACACTTTATCTGACTAGGTCCCCCCAGTATGCAGTCTGGGACTGTGGTGGGCCCCCCGTGCACCCCTGACTCACTCTCCTCCTTGCCTCCCCCTTGCCCCTGCTTGCTGGGAGCCGATCAAAAAAAAAAGAAGCAACAAGCTACAACAAGCAATAAGCCAAAAACTAGCCAACAAGCAGCTCACAAGCCAATTAAGCCAAAAACAAGACTAATTTCTGCTTTTTTTCCATGGGTTTGGCATGTCTGGTGACAGGGCAACAAAATGGCAGAAGAAATTCAATGCTGATAAATGCAAAGTCATGCACATTAGAAAACATAATCCCAACTATCCATATAAAATGATGGGGTCTAAATTAGCTGTTACCACTCAAGAAAGAGATCTTGGAGTCAGTGTGGATAGTTCTCTGAAATCATCCACTCAATGTGCAGCAGCAGTCACAAAAGCGAACAGAACGTTGGGCATCATTAAGAAAGGGATAGATAATAAGACAGAAAATATCATATTGCCTCTATATAAATCTTGAATACTGTGTGCAGATGTGGTCGCCCCATCTCAAAAAAGATACATTGGAATTGGAAAAGGTTCAGAAAAGGGCAACAAAAATTATTAGGGGTATGAAACAGCTGCCGTATGAGGAGAGATTAACAGGACTCAGACTATTCAGCTTGGAAAAGAGACAACTAAAGGGGGCTATGATTGAGGTCTATGAAATCACGACTGGTGTGGAGAAAGTAAATAAGGAAGTGTTATGTACTCCTTCTCACAACACAAGAACTAGGGGTCACCAAATGAAATTAAGAAGCAGCAGGCTTAAAACAAACAGAAGGAAGTATTTTTTCAGACAATGCACAGTCAGCCTGTGGAACTCCTCGCCAGGGGATGTTGTGAAGACCAAGACTATAAAAGGGTTCAAAAAAGAACTAGATAAATTCATGGAGGATGGGTCCATCAATGGCTATTAGCCAGGATGGGCAGGGATGGTGTCCCTAGCCTCTGTTTGCCAGAAGCTGGGAATGGGCGACAGGGGATGGATCACTTAAGGATTCTGTGTTCTGTTCATTCCCTCTGGGGCACCTGGCACTGGCCACTGTCGGTAGACAGGATACTGGGCTAGATGGACCTTTGGTCTGACCCAGTGTGGCCGTTCTTATGTTCAGTTAAAATAATACAAGCCAACACCTCCAAGATATGGCTGAGGGAGTGAGTGCATTGAAACACTGCCGGAGCCCCAGATGTTTTACACACTGCTTCATGAAGAGCTACTCCCGCTATTCTGGGGTGGGAGGGTTCACTGCTAAGGTCTAGGAGGAAGTCAAGTCTAGAGCACTTAAGAGAAAAACTGGAAAGCCTGATGGAGATTGGGAAGTAGCAATGCTATGCCATGCTGTGTGGAGACTTGGCTTCCCCCATCTCCCTCCATGGGCTGTCAGTAGGGCAGAGGCTGTGACTCCAGCTTCCGGGGGAGTGACGGGGTAAATGCTGGGACCGATCACAAACAGGACTCAAGGGCTGTAAACCCAGCCTTGCCCAGTGCTGAGCAAAGAAAGCCCATTGGGCCCCCCACAGGGATGTGAAGGCAGGGGCAGAGAGGGGCCTAAGCAAAGCAAGCACAACTCATACAACCTACAAAATTCGGTCTCTGCTTACAGCAGAATGAGAAGAAAATGGAGTTCTAAGAGCAATAACCTGTCTGCTCGTATTTGGGTTTTAAGAATCATAGGAGAAAGCCGACTGGGCTCTAGGCAGCTGGTTCATACCCTTCCCTCTCCAAGAGCAAAACAGCAGAGAGGTGGGGCCGTGAGGGGTCCAGGGCTGGGCCAAAGGAGAGGCAGTGAGAGCAGAAAACCCAGGAAATCCTACACTCAGAAGGCAGTGCCACAATTGTGTGTTACTTACACCGTGCTTTAAGCCCGGGGGTAGGTCTGAGCAGGCCTCTCGCACAGCTCCAGCAGGACGTCCGTGCGACAGGGAAAGCTCACGCAGGAGACACAGAATGCGAGTCGGCACAGGCCGGCTCGTGCTGCAGCAGCTTACCTGGCTGGCCAGCTGACAAAGCCACAGTTCAAAAGAAGGAAGAAAAACAAGCAGAGAGAAGCTGCTCCCTATAAAACGACGGTGGGGCTCATGCCCCTGCAGGACCAAACCCCTGCATGCGGATCGGTTCAATTCTGGTCTCTTAGTGGGTGAAATGTTCCTGGTCTCTTAGTCTGAAATATTCCTGTCATTTATTATCCGCATTGCAGCAGTGCCCCAGCCAGGCGCCAGGGCTCCCTGGAGCCAGGTTTGGTCCGGTCAAAGCGCAAGGAGGCGGTTAGGGCCCTGACCCCCCTTACTGTACAAGGAGAGAGAACAGACACGGGGCGCACACAGCTGTCTCATCAGGACTACATGAGGCGTCTGTGCCAGAAGCTGCAGGGCTGTGGACCAGGGCAGTGCGCAGATTCACTATTTTAAAATTGGTAATAGTGTCTATGCCCTGAGATCTACCCATGGTTCCCAGCACTCAGGTCCCTGTGCATGCCACTCTGCTCAGCTTATCCCCGTGGAAATGGCAGGGAGATGGGGGATGTCTGGGGACAGTGCAGGTGAGGGCTGCAGTGTATATTTTAATAGTCCGTGGTGATGAAGCTTTTCTCTGGGACGACGGGGTGGCTCTCTGGGCCCTGAGGTTTGCAGGGTGCTCTCTGGGAGTGGCTGTTTCTGGAGCACCATTGTTCAGGGTGACCCCTCGTCAGACTCACTGAGACTCGCAGCAAGGGCTAATATTGTCTGCAAAGATGCTTCGCATCCAGGAAAGAGTAAACCTGCTCTGGTGCTAGGGAGCTGGCCAAGCCCCCCGCCAGCCAGCCTCACGGGTGTGCTTGAAAGACAAAGGAAATTCACATGCAGAGACCTGTGCCCAGGTGGAATTGAGGACCCTGTTGCTGCACACCAGGGCCCTCTGTTCCCTGTGCACCTCTGGAACACCGGAGCAGCAGAGGTCCTGTGGGTGGGAGCAGCAGCTTGAACTCCGCCCCTGAACCCTGTGCCTGGAGGTGCCAACCTCAACTCCCCACGTAAGTTGACAAAGTAACCAGCAATAAGTCCCCAGGACCAGATGGTATATCACCCAAGAGTTCTGGAGGGACTCAAATATACTGACTCTGGTATGTAATCGATGGCTGAAATCAGCCTCTGTACCAGATGACTGGCAGATAGGTAATAAGCCAGCAAATGTCAGAATGCCAGGATATAAATCCATGGTACACCCACACCATGCAGTTCTGGTGGGGCCATCTCAAAAAACTATATTCAAATTGGAAAAATTACAGAGAAGGGCAAGAAAAATGATGAAGTGGATGGAACAGCTTCTGCATGAGGGGAAAAAAGACTGGGACTGTTCATTTTAGAAAAGAAATGACCATGAGGGCAAAACTCCATCCTTAGAGGTTTTTAAGGTCAGGCTTGACAAAGCCCTGGCTGGGATGATTTAGTTGGTGTTGGTCCTGCTTTGAGCACGGGGTTGGACTAGATGATCCCCTGAGGTCCCTTCCAACCCTGATATTCTATGATTCTATGATATGATAGAGGTCTCTAAAATCACGACTGATGTGGAGAAAGTGAATAAGGAAGTATTATTTACTCCTTCTCATAACACAAGAACCAGGAGTCACCTAATGAGACTAACAGGCAGCAGGTTTAAAACAATCAAAAGGAAGTATTTCTTTCACACAATGCACAGTCAGTCTGTGGCGCTCGTTGCCAGAAGATGGTGTGAAGGCCAAAAGTATAACTGGGTTTAAAAAAGAATTAGATAAGTTCATGGAGAATAGGTCCATCAGTAGCAATTTAAGATGGCCAGGGATGTGTCTCCATGCTCTAGATGTCCCTAAATCTCTGACTGCCAGATGCTGGGACTGGATGACAGGGCGTGGATCACTTGATTATTGCTTTGTTCTGTTCGTTCCCTCTGCATCATCTGGCACTGGCCACTTGTCGAAAGACAGGATACTGGGCTAGATGTGCAGATCTGTGTGTGAGTTTCTCCCCTCCTTTTCTCAGTAATGCTGATACTTAAATTATTGTAATTAGGCATTTGTGTCAGCATGCCATTGGGGCACAGGGACAGTTCACACTTCTTACAGCTATTGTTTTCGGTTCTCTACAGATTATGGTTGTACACATCAAGGATATTTGTGTGTACTTCACATTTTCTGGTTTTCCTTGCAATCAGGGTAAGAGACCTAGGGTTTGTCAACATCTGGAAATTAACTGCAATAGCCCTGTGTGGACACACTTATTTTGGACTAAGAGTGCCCAATTCCGATTTAGTTTAATCCACTTCCATAGTGGATTTGGACATGGATTAAGCTAACTCAGAAAAAGGCACTCTTATTCCAGAATCAGGGGGCGCTACTCTGGCATAGACATTTTAGTAAATTTCCAGCTGTAAATAAGCCCTATTTGTTTTGATTTTTTGTTTTAAGTGAAAGCTGAGATTACAGAGAACAAGATGGTAGCCTCAAAAAAAGTACTGGAATTGTTCTGGAGTATTCTTCATGATGTAACGAACATGATAACGAGGCGCTGGAAGGACCCACACAATGTTTTGTGCTGGGCGTGTTGGATCTACAGCTTCTGATGATAAGTGACACAGC
Source organism: Chelonia mydas (assembly GCF_015237465.2). Classification (NCBI taxonomy): domain Eukaryota; kingdom Metazoa; phylum Chordata; order Testudines; family Cheloniidae; genus Chelonia; species Chelonia mydas. The sequence continues at coordinate 77,027,632 of NC_051251.2, read as the reverse complement.
TCTTTGATCGGGGTACATTTTTCTGACACTGACTATACCGATGTACAAATAACAATTCTTAGTATTTATATAACTTTGTGTTTTCAACTCTCTGTACAAATAGTAATGAATTAAACAAAGCAAGATAGTATGCAAAGCAGAGTAATTAGTTAGGGTTGCCGGCGGAGTGTGTTTCAGTAGCACTACGGGCCGGAGTGGGGAGGGCTTGTGGCCCAAGGAAAATAACATTTTTATAGACACTGCTAAGGTGCATATTCTAAGGAGGGATTAGGAAGGATGGAGAGGACACCCAAAAATAAACATTGTCATGAAAGTATTTGACAGTGCTCTTTTAATATCCCTTTATCAGTTAGTAAAGGCAGGTGTGTTGCCATCACAACATCACAAAGTCAGAAATAGGGCAAGAGTAACTGCTTCATGCAAATAACGTAGAGCAATTTATGTACATTGTATTTTAATCTTCTAACCATGTGTCTGCTGACTGCAACTAGACTGGTCTGTGCATGATAATATTGAAAACATTTTAAAAAGCAACGTGATGACATTTTGGGCTTCCTAGACAACAGACTCTGTCACTCAAAGATAAAAAATCTTTAAAATGTCACATCTGCTGTCTCCAAATGGGCTAGATTGTTATGTACATAAATTACATTTCTTATATCTGTTTTATAGTTTCAGTAAAGAAAACAAAAACAAAACATGACCACTCACAAAAGCCTTCTGCTACACTGTTGGCATGATTAGCAGCCAGAGTACAAAATTGTCAGTACAGGGATTTCAAAATCAGTGTTACTTTTGATATTTATTTAAATGATTTTGTTTTGCTTCATTATTAAAGTCAACAATATTTAAATGTACAGGATGAAATCCTGGATGCACTGAACTCAAGGGGAGCTCTGCCACTGACTTCAATGGAGCCAGGATAACACCCATAATTTGCTTCTAGTTCTGTTGTCAGTACAGCTTATTCCGTCATTACAGAAGTAGTGGAAGGAAAAAAAATCTTTACCCAGTTTATAAAAGACACAGGGCCAGATTTTCAAAGGTATTTTTTACACGAATAGCACTTACCTCCTTTGACACATTTTGGGAGCTGACAGTGCATGCAGGAACGGAATGTTACATCCTACAAGGCCATTTGGGCTTTAGGAAGAAAAACAAGAACTTCCTTCTATTTTGTCTGTTTCAGTCAGAAACTGATTAGGCAACCAATCTAGTGTTTGAAATTGAGCCACCTTCCTCTGCCAGTCTCTGTGCTTGTCATAAAAGACTTCTGCCCAGCACGAACAGTGACAATCTGTGCTACTGCAATGTCAATTTTATGCAAAAGATTCAAAAGAAAACTTATTTTAAAAATTAACATCCTTAAAAGTATATGGCAGAATTGTATAATAAAATTGTGCAAAATAAGCCCACAGGACCATCTGAATATAAATGCTGCCGGGCACATAACTATGAGAGCAGCTCTGGTTCCTTTCTTGCTTGTTTATCAGAAGGTGGAAGCCTGCTGAGAGATGTGCTATAATGTAAAGATGAGTGACACTGCGTGATGGGCCAGATGATATATAAGAAGGTTCAATTCCTAATTCGGACAAATGAATTCCAAAATCAAGTTCCAGAGTTCTAGTCTCTGTGTTGCGGCTTCTGAGCTCTCACCAGCACAGAACACAGGCGTTACCAGGTTGGGCCAGACCCAAGGTCCATCCAGTCCAGTATCCTGTCTCTGACAATGGGGAACACCAGGAAGGTGTAAAAACCCTGAGTAGCACAGGTGGGGTAATCTGACCCCCAAGCCCTTTAGGGCTCATCCTAATTTGTAATTGGTTTAAGCTTTAAAGTATGAGATTTAATATCCCTTTCAAAATTGCTTAATTAATTATAATAATTCTGGATATTCAACAAGGACAAGTGCAGAATCCTGCACTTAGGACGGAAGAATCCCATGCCCTGCTACAGGCTGGGGGACTGACTGGCTAAGCGGCAGTTCTGCAGAAAAGAACCTGGGGATTACAGTGGATGAGAAGCTGGACATGAGTCAACAGTGTGCTCTTGTTGCCAAGAAGGCTAATGGCATATTGGGCTGCATTAGTATATATATATATAGTTGCCAGCAGATCAAGGAAAGTGATTATTCCCCTCTATTCGGCATTGGTGAGGCCATATCTGGAGTATTGCGTCCAGTTTTGGACCCCCCACTACAGAAAGGATGTGGACAAATTGGAGAGAGTCCAGCGGAGGGCAACAAAAATGATTAGGGGGCTGGGGCACATGACATATGAGGATAGGCTGAGGGAACTGGGGTTATTTAGTCTGCAGAAGAGAGGAGTGAGGGGGGATTTGATAGCAGCCTTTAACTACCTGAAGGGGGGTTCCAAAGAGGATGGAGCTTGGCTGTTCTCGGTGGTAGCAGATGACAGAACAAGGAGTAATGGTCTCAAGTTGCAGTGGGGGAGGTCTAGGTTGGATATTAGGAAAAACTATTTCACTAGGAGGGTGGTGAAGCACGGGAATGGGTTATCTAGGGAGGTGGTAGAATCTCCATCCTTAGAGGTTTTTAAGGCCCGGCTTGACAAAGCCCTGGCTGGGATGATTTAGTTGGGGTTGGTCCTGCTTTGAGAGGGGGGTTGGACTAGATGACCTCCTGAGGGCTCTTCCAACCCTGATATTCTATGATATTCTTAATATGCATATAAATAAATAAATAAATAAAAATCATACCACGCTCTTATGTAGCACTTTTCATCATGTCCAGTCTATATCTGATTGGGATTGTACCCAAATATTACTGTAAATTGCACCAAAAAACTTTCAATTCAGCTGATATTATATGTTATAAGGCTGCCTGTCTTTAAAAAAACAAAACCAAAAACCACACAGTGATTTGGAGACAGGATAATATATTTTATACATTTTGTTTACACTTTATTTCTGTGGGCTCACTTTTATGTTTTAAATAACTTTAAACATTTTGATTCCCATCACATATCTGAATCACAGCTCACCTTCCCATTCAAAAAACTTCAGGATGATTTTCATAACAGACATTCTATTATGATAAAAATGCAAAGACTTGAAAGTATCCCCTTGGAGTGAAAAAGCTTGCTTTGGTGAAAGGCAAAAAGATAATTGTCAATGTATGGAGAAACTTCAGCATATTATTTAAAAAGAAAAAGAAAGAAAGAAAGAAAGAAAGAAAGAAAGAAAGAAAGAAAGAAAGAAAGAAAGAAAGAAAGTTCCACTTCAGTTATGTGGCAACCTCAACTCAAAATGTCCCAAAACTCAAGTCGTTTTCCCCTGGTAAAAAAAAATTGTCTTTGGGAGAGATGGGAAAGAAAACAGTTTTCATGATGTCACCTTTACTCTTTCATTACTAACACTGTTAGCTCGGATCAGCAGCCCACAACTAATAATTTTATTCCTTCACCAGCAGAAAGTATCATTTGTATATACAAGGTATCCAGTTGAAAGATTGTTTATATTTTTAGGTGGATAAAATACTTAACTTCAGAGCTGCATACTGGTAAAACAAACCACCAATGATGCAGCTCTAAGGTGCCTGAAATTTCAGTCGTGAGTTGTTTTAGGTTTTAATGAGGACACAGGAGTGGTACCATATAAAGATCTGCTGCTACTCTGAGGGATCCCCCCCATTAATTATTTTCTACCCTACACTAGTGTGTTTTGTACTATCTAGCATGAGGAAGATACTAAAACTGTCACCTGTGCAGGGAGCCCCTTGTTGTATGTGTGTAAGTTGCACACTATTTAACTATCATAATTTTTATCACTAACTACGCTAAAGGATTGGGACCCTGTGGGGGGATAGGAAAGAGCTAGCATATTAATGTGAAGACAGTATGATTCATCATCAACAAGTGACAGGAAATGTTCTATGGGTATTAAATCCTGAGCACAGAAATAACCAAATGCTTCAAGTTTCACCTCCAGGTCCAAGTTCTCTTCCACACCCCTACAGAATATTTTTTTTAAAAAATCCCTACATTTACAGTGTTCTATGTTACTAACCTATTATCTTTTATTATAGCTAGAATGTTATTTGGAAAAACATCTTAAATTATATTTCTTCAAGTATTTATTAACTTTAAAGTTACTCATTTAAATTTTGTGACGAACCTGAGATATACCCTTATATCAACTTAAAAAAACCCAAGAATTCCCAGGATTGCAAATCCTTGCTAAGATTAGCCACCACAACCATGACATACTAAATCGCACAGTGAAGATATTCAAGAAGACCATCCAACCTTTCAAAATAAATGCTAAGCTAAATGCTCGATAGAGAAAGGTCAACCCCAAATTTCAACAGCTGTTGGCAGCCATGTTGCCTTTATCCTCTGCAATCATTTAAAATTAAATGCATAAAAAGCCATCCATGCTTGATGATGGTGATCTGTAAAGAATACAGGAGTATTACAAAGAATACAAAGGTCAAGAATATAAAGGAGCACAGAATGACAAAAGAGGGACATGGCAGAATTTAGCTGAATATAACAATCTCAAATACATCTTTTAGAGGAACACTTCTTCCCCAACTTCTGATTTTCAATATTACTGAACAAAAATGAATAAGCAGGTATGCGGAAAGCCATTGGCTTCCAGATGACAGATATGGGTTGCGCATGATCCTGGAAAACATTTTTGAGAACCCTAGAACTATAAAGAATGAGAACTCATTCCTCATATCAATCAAATGCTGCCCTTTTATCAAAAAGAATTCTGCATGGAACTCTCACTTATAGTTTCCATATATTCATAGTAAATTTGAATGTCTTAAAATGTATGCTTACAATAATACTTAAATATATTACTCACATTCAGGACTTCATCAATACAAAAATAATCTCACCTAATAACTGCCTGAACTTCAAAATAAAATTTGAAGAGAGCTCAACTTCTGAATGAGAAATTTAAAAAGATTGGTAAAAATAGATTAAGATTGCAAAGTGAAATCATCAGTAGACAGAGTCCCTTAAAACAGAGATTTCATTTAATAAGTAAGACTAATTCCAAGAATATCCACATGGTTAGACCAGCTAGAAAATTCATAAATTGCTCTAATGTACAGTTCTTGCTCCACATTTTGGCTTCAATCCTGCAAATTTATGCACACGTTTAATTTTGAGCAAATGAGCAGTTCCGTGGGTCTACTTATGCTTAACTTTAATCAACTGCAAAAGAGTTTGCAGGTTCAGGGCCAAAGACATTTGCAAAGACAGATACAATGTAAATCTTGTGTTTTGAAAGATCATGTACATTACTTGCCTTCACACATTCTGAATGTTTTTCCCCTACAAGAGTTTATTTTACACATTAATGTATTGCTACTAAGACTCTAATTAGGAGGTTTAATACAATACTCAGGCAACTTTTAGTCTTGATAATTTTTTTCACTTTGATTCATAATTGAGCAATAATGATTGCAGGACAGGGCATTTCCAGCACATTCATAACTGGCTGGAAAGAGTTTTTGCATCACTTTCCACAACGCCCAGGGAGCCGCTACTCCCCAGGAAATGCCCTGTGCTGAGGTAGTTACTGCTATTATCAACTAATTATTTTAAAAATAGGACTTAAAAATACTTTGAGGTGTTTTTCGGAATTTGTACACACAATATCTTTGATACACATATGTCACATCATGTACTTAGACATATTGGACATAACTAGAGAATTATACCTGGTATGCTGAGAAAAAGAGGATTTTTTCAATCCATTGTCAGCCTTCCATTTCGCTTACAAATTGTTCTAAAAGGGCTGTCTATGCACCCATTGACTTAACAGACCTGGCAGTATTTTCCCTGCTATTTTTCATTTTCACATCTAGCATATGTGAAAATTTTAACAAAAAAGAGCTTTTATAAATAAAATACCATTCTAAATATATACTAGAGCAAACAAAACTTAGAAATAAGACTTTTATAGATCATCATGTATGTCAAGCTACAGGCAATAAAATCTTCAGGGGACACAACAGTCCAGTTGTTAAGTCTCTGAAGACCACAAGAAAGAAGTTTAACAATACTTTCATCTTCAGTAGGCCTCTCATTTCTTTGAGAAAAACTGTAATTAATATTCTACGAATGGGTTATTTTGGCAAAGCAGAATTATTTCCCCAAAACGAACAACTGTTTTTCTGAAGTTGCCACATTACTGTTAATGTTATGGTGGTGTTCGCATGAGTTCCTGGGATATACAAACTGCCTACTTCTAAACAGGTTTTGTACACTACAGACTAAATTTCTTAACTTACAAATACTTATTTTTTGTTTCCAGTTTACAGTGGTAAAAAATGATGACTTTACAATGCATGTAAATGGGAGGTAAAGGTATTTTAAAAAACAGAATAAAAAGCTGTATGTTAAAAACCAGGTCACAGACTAATAAATACGTACATCAAAGACATGACGTTTTCAGCAGCTGGTTTTAAAGAGCAAGGAAGAAGGGAAAAGCTAGCTGTCCAAAATCCATTCTGGCTTTGTCACCTATGTGCTCTGCAATTAAAACCCTGCAATTAAAAGAAAAACCAAGCTAACAGAAGAGCAGAAATTCGCTTTGTAGCTTTTTTTGATTAAATTAAGCTACAGACTAAAAAAATGCAGTGTAAAACCTAATGCAATCTACTACATGTTTTCATGCACTTGCTTATATTGCATTAAAAAAAGGAATTATTTCTAACCCAGAAAAATATGAGTCATCTGGTACTGTTAAAGAAAGCCTTACTGCAGTTTTTTCTACAGTAACAGGAGTTTCTAGAGAAGTAAACCAAAACGATTTTTATAACAAAATATAGAATTATTGTAGCAACTTATCATTGACTTTCAATATTTGAGCAAAACATAACAACAATTTGCCAGTTAATTTCAAAGTGTTAAAAAGATGCTTTGACAGCTGATGCCAGAAAACGATGCTGGACGCCAGGATTTCCAGAATGACCCCCTGTTCCAAAGTGATGTGCAGTCCATGAATTAGACAGTGAGAGAAAACTGATCCTGCTCTATTGGTTTCTCCACCCACGCTCCAAGCCCTGCCTTCAGGAACGCTTTAAACAAACATTCTTTGGCCGTTTGATACTTAGTGGCCACCTGCTTAGTGTCATGGTACAGGTTCGGTTTGAGGATCTTTGCGCGCAGGCTAGAGGAAAGCTGCACAAATAGAAAAAGAAAGAAAACAAACCATTACACAAAGCCATTCCAGGAACCAGAATCAAGAAAAACGAGAGAATGAGTGCAGCAATTTGAAAGAATGACAAACACTGTATAGATAGAACGTTACTGTTGATTTGTATCCAACTACATATCACTTCACAGCTCATAGCAAAACTATTGGTCCAGTGCGAACCCTGAGGATCTACTCATTTCCATAAGCACCTTGAAGGTCAAACTGAAACCATCATCATTTTGCTTGATAGCAACTGGCTGCAATTCTCTTTGAAACCCACCCCTTCTACTCTTCATGGGACAGTGCCCACCCACCTTTGTGCAGAGGCTCCCCTGACAGCAGGGCTGGGGGAGGGAAGCAGTATTCCAGGGCCCTAAGCAGGAGATACACATACCCTGTGCAGCGCGGGTGGAAGGCCTATGTGTAACCTAGTGAAAGTGAATGACAAGCTTATGCCACAATCTCAGCACCCAGCTGTCTATATTTCAGTGCCTTGCCGCACTACAATAAGAAATGATAGACTCCAAAGGACTGTTGTAGGAATACTGATTCTGCGGAAATGACTGGCTCAAGGTGCTATTTGCTTCTATCAATACAGACGCTTTGAAGAGAGGACTGGGAGAACCCTAAGGATCATGGTCTACTGCTTGTATCTTTCCATTTTTATAGAGTTTATCAACGATCTTGAGGCAAAGAAATCCAAACTTTCAAAAAACAATTCTTTGACAATTCTTTCACCTCCTGGGGAAGACCAGGGGAGAAAACCTGGTTCCACTGAAGCCACTACCTTTGACTTCAATGGGGCTAGGATTTTACCCCACATGTACTCAAACAGGAATGCCTCTTCACACTAAACTACAGACCCCGCAGACGACAGACCCCACCTCTTATGTCCTAGGATGGTCTCAGGGTATGATCTGGCAAATCTTAGCTCTACTGGTTTTTAACCTTAGTGTTCTGTGTGCTGGGCTCCGGAAGAGCTACTAAAAGAGACTACCTTGTCCAGTACATTAAAATGATAAGCAAAGCTCAAAGGAGTCAACATTTTTACTTTACTTAGTTCTAGAGGCAGGTAATTAGATCCTCACATACATTTACACTAGAAATGACCACATTAAAGAAAATGTGGAGCAAGACTTCTCTCTTCCCCATTTTTACCCATGGTTCAGTAACACACCAATTACTAACTTTGAAAATGTTTTAGAGAAGGTTTTTTATATCCACTTGCAATAGCTACACTACAAGAAGCCAGCACATTACAACCTTTTATTAGAAAGGTGGTTATGAGACTGAGCAAAATTGAAACCCAGCAGTAAAAAACCGCTCCTATCTTTGGACATGTACCTTTGCATGAATACGCATCCAGCGACTGTACAAAGCGTGCTTACAAAGGCGAGATGCACGACCCATCTCATCCTTGCCAGTTGTGGCATTAATAACTTCAAGACCAGTGTCTCCTACTGTCCAGTTTACACTGAAATTAGGTGCTTTTCCTGGCTGGCGGGCTTCTGCATTGCTAATACCTGAAAGGGAAGAGGTACATAATAATGAAAATGTGAAAATTCCTGCTTAGTTGTTTATAGATGAAGGAGTGATTGGGTAGTGCTATACAGATCATATTGTTAGGCATTCTTATAGCTGTGGTTCTAAAATACCACCATGATTTTCAACAGCTACCTGAGGATTTAGCCATGCACATTCCATTACTATTTATGGGGAATGTGCAGCTAAGATGTCATCTCCTGCTACCATGCTCAGTTGTGCATGTCTGCTTTCTCAGAAATCTGAAAATCCATGCATGCTTGTCCTGGTGATGGTAGGGAAGTAAAGAGATTGTAGAAAGATCTGTAACAAGATCACATCAGACAGTAATACTGGAGCATCACAATGGTGCTAGGAATATAGTGCTGTTGCAGCTATCAAAGATTCATAGATTCCAAGGCCAGAAGAAGCCACTATGATCATCTAGTCTGACCTGCAGTACAGCACAGGCCAGAGAACTTCCCCAAAGTAATTCCTAGAGCAGATCTCATACTAAAACATCCAATCTTGATTTAAACATTGTCAGTGATGGAGAATCCACCACAACCCTTGGGAAATTGTCCCAATGGTTAAGTACTCTCGCTATTAAAAATTTACGCCTTATTTCCAGTCTGAATTTGTCTAGCTTTAACTTCCAGCCATTGTATCATGTTAGACCTTTCTCTGCTAGGCTGAAGAGCCCATTATTAAATATTTGTTCCCCATGTAGGTATTTATAGACTGTAATCAAGTCACCCCTTAACCTTGTCTGTGTTGAGCTAAATAGCTTGAGTTCTTTGAGTCCATAAGGAGAGGTTACTCACCTTGTGCAGTAACTCGAGTTATTCAAGATGTGTGTCCCTGTGAGTGCTCCACTTCAGCTATGCCTGCACCCTGCGTCTTTGATCATAGCAATGCCTCTTCAGCCCATGCATGCATCCTACACATTCCTATGCCCCGCACTGATGATATATGGGGCTGTGTGGGCGAACTTCCCTCAGTTCCTTCTCCGCTTCAAAGTCCCAAAAGGGAGACACCGAAGCAGAGGAGGAGGAAGGTGGGTAGCAGATCACCCACAGGGGCACACATCTCAAAGAACTCGAGCTACTGCACAAGGTGAGTATCCTCTCCTCCTCCTCTGAGTATCAGCCCTGTGGGTGCTCTGCTTCAGGTGTCTCCTAAGCAGTACCCCGCTAAGGATGCAGGTCCAATACAGAACAGAGTCCAATACAGAGGAGAGAACTGCACTGCCCAGAGCAGTGTCGTATCTTGCAGCAAGCTCCAAGGCATAATGGCTAGAAAAAGTACAAACAGAGGACCAAGTTGCCACTCTATGAATGTCTGCAGTTGGTACATCCTTAAGTCAGGCTAGAGATGCAGATAGTGTTCTTGTTGAATGTGCAATCACTCTCAAAGGGGTTGAAAATGAGTTCAGTTAAATAGATCTTGATACATCCAGAGATCTACTTTGATAATCTCTGTTTTGAAATAACAGAATGCTTGTTTTGGTCCACAAAGGATACAAATAGTCTTGGAGATCTTCTAAAAGGTTTGGTCCGATCTAAGTAAAAAGCTAATGCCCTCCTGACATCTAGGGTATGGAACATGGGTTCTTGACTAGTCTGATGTGGCTTTAGGGGAAAAACAGGAGATGAATGATTAATTCATTCTGAGGACACCCAAGGTAAAAATCTTGGATGGGCCCATAGCACAACCTTCTCTCTGATGAATACCATAAATGGTGTGTGTGTGTGTGCCCGTTCTTTTGTTAGGATGGGGTGAAGAGTTTGATCGGCATCATGAATTAGTAGGCAAGGAGTGAACGGAAGCTGCCATGGAGGGTGAGAGGTGAGTCTGATTAGACAGACAGACCAAACTTTTCATCGCCACATTGGTGCAATCAGTATGACTTTGGCCTGATCTTGTTGAGAACTTCTAGTAGTAACGGTGTCAGTGGATATACATAAAGAAACCCATTTGTCCAGGAGATGAGAAAAGTGTCTCCTTGGGATTGGGGTTCAAGACCCCTTCTGCAGCAATACCTGATGCATTTTGTGTTGGTTGCTGTGGCAAACAGATCAACCTCTTGGAACCTCCAAGCTAAGAATATCTTGGGGAGGACTCGGGAGTTCAGTTCCCATTCATGATTTAGAAGAAATGTTTGCTGAGGTCGTCTGCCACGGTGTTCTGAATACCTGGGAGATATGAAACTGAGTTGACTATCTGGTTGGATATGCACCAATTCTAGGAGTTTTATCACTTTGGTTCAGACATATGGGGAACGTGCTCCTCCCTTATGGTTGACATAACAGATGAATGCCACATTGTCTGTCCTTATCTTTATTGACTTGGATCTGATTAGAGGTAGAAAGTATAGGCAAACATTTTTCACTGCTATCGTTGAGTGACTGTAGAATGCATTGGGGGACAGCTATCTGCCTAAGCTGTGCTTTCTTGGTTTGTAAACTGTTCAAATCCACTCCTGGAGGCCTCTTAAATGTAAGCCGGGGTGTTGCACTACGAAAATACAAGCTGTGTCCTAGCAGTTGAAGACAATAGAATACTGTTACTTGAGGACTGCCCTGAATTCTTGAGATGAGATTCATTAGTGCAAGAAATCTTCTGGAAGGGAGGTATGCTCTGCCTGTCAATTCACCCAGGGAAGCGCCTATAAAATCTAGACACTGTAGACTTTGAGGTTGATTTGAAGGCCCAGGCTGTGAAACAGAGAACATGTCATCTTTGGTGTCAACACTTCCTGATATGACCTGCCCCTGATCATGCAGAATTGTTGAGAATACTCTTGGGGCAGAAGATAGGCCAAAAGGGAGCACCCTGTAGTGGTAGTGCTTGTTGTTGATTAGAAAATGAAGAAACCTCATGTGAAGGGTGAATAGTGACATGAAAAAGTGCATACTCCAGGTTGAGAATCATGAACGACTCTCCTAACTCTAATGAGGGAATTATTGCTAAAATGATCACCATCCTGAACTTCTGCTGTTCTACCTATCTGTTTAGATACCTGAGGTCCAAAATTTGTCTCCACTCTCCATTCTTTTTGGGTATCAGGAAATATTTTGAATAGACTCCCTTTCCTCTATGCTGTACAGGAACAGGTTTTATTGCTCCTAAATGTACAAGAAAGGCAATCTCTTGCACCAGCAATTGATCATGAGAAGGGTCCTTAAATAGGTCTGTGGAGGGGGAATGGGTGGAGGGATAGATTTGAAATGGATAGCGTAACTGGATGTTGTGGCTTCCAAAACCCATTGTCCGATGTTATACCATCCCATGAAGCTTGAAAATGGGAGAGGGGGCATCCGAAGAGGATGTTACAGCTGTAAAACCTTGTCAATTGGGTGGTTGAGACTAGGGCTGTCGATTAATTGCAGTTAACTCATGAGATTAACTAAAAAAAATTAATTGCCGTTTTAATCAATAGAATACCAATTGAAATTTATTAAATATTTTCTCACCTCATACCCGTACTGTAGTGCAGTCTCTTTACCATGAAAGTGCAACTTACAAATGTAGACTTTTTTTTGTTACACAATTGCACACAAAAACAAAACAATGTAAAACTTTAGCGCCTACAAGCCCACTCAGTACTACTTCTTGTTCAGCCAATCACTAAGACAAACAAGTTTGCATACCTTTACAGGAAATAATGTTGCCCGCTTCTTATTTACAAGGTCACCAGAAAGTGAGAACAGGCGTTCGCATGGCACTTTTGTAGCCAGCATTGCAAGGTATTTACATGCCAGATATGCTAAACATTCATATGCCCCTTCATGCTTTGGTCATTCTAGAGGACATGCTTCCATGTTGATGACACTTGTTAAAAAAATAAGGCGTTAATTAAATTTGTAACTGAACTCCTTGGGGGAGAATTGTATGTCTCCTACTCTGTTTTACCTGCATTCTGCCATATAGTTCATATTATAGCAGTCTCTGATGATGCCCCAGACCATGTTGTTCATTTTATGAACACTTTCACTGCAGATTTGACAAAATGCAAAGAAGGTACCAATGTGAGATTTCTAAAGATAGCTACAGCATTTGATCCCAGGTTTAAGAATCTGAAATGCCTTCCAAAATCTGAGAGGGACGAGGTGTAGAGCATGCTTTCAGAAGTCTTAAAAGAGTAACACTCCAATGCGGAAACTACAGAACCCAAACCACCAAAAAAGAAAATCAACCTTCTGCTGGTGGCATATGACTCAGATGATGAAAATGAACATGTGTCAGTCTGCACTGCTTTGGACTGTTATTGAGCAGAACCCGTCATCAGCATGGACGCATGTCCTCTGGAACGGTGGCTGAAGCATGAAGGGATTATGAATCTTTAGCGAATGTGGCACGTAAATATCTTGCAATGCTGGCTACACCAGAGCCATGCGAATGCCTGTTCTCATTTTCAGGTGGCATTGTAAACAAGAAACGGACAGCATTATCTCCTGCAAATGTAAACAAACTTGTTTGTCTGAGTGATTGGCTGAACAAGAAGTAGTACTGAGTGGGCTTGTAGGCTCTAAAGCAGGGGTGGGCAAACTATGGCCCGGGGGCTGCATCTGGCTCTCCAGATGTTTTAATCGGCCCTCGAGCTCCTGCCGGGGAGCAGGGTTTGTCCCGCTCTAGCACTCCAGCCGAGGAGCGGGGTCGGGGGCTTGCCCCACTCCGCGTGGCTCCTGGAAGCAGCGGCATGTCCCCCCTCTGGCTCGGGGCTCTGCAGGCTGCACTCACCCCAAGCGCTGCCCCCACAGCTCCCATTGGCCGGGAACCACGGCTAATGGGAGCTGCAGGGGCAGTGCCTGCAGATGGGGCAGTGTGCAGAGCTGCCTGGCTGCACCTCTGCATAGGAGCCGGAGGTGGGACAGGCTGCTGCTTCTGGAAGCTGCTTGAGGTAAGCGCTGCTCGGAGCCTGCACCCTTGACCCCACCCATGTCCCAACCACCTGCCCAAGCCCTGATCCCCCCTCCCACCCTCGAACCCCTTGGTCCCAGCCCAGAGCACCCTCCTGCACCCCCAACCCCTCACCCCCAGCCCCACCCCACAGCCTGCACCTGAAGTTGTAGCCCTCACCCACACCTGCACCCCAACCCCCAATTTCATTAGCATTCATGGCCCACCATACAATTTCCATACCCAGATGTGGCCCTCAGGCCAAAAAGTTTGCCCACCCCTACTCTAAAGTTTTAAATTTTTTTTTCAAATGCAGGGGTTTTTTTGTACATAATTCTACATTTGTAAGTTAAACTTTCCTGATAAAGAGGTTGTACTACAGTACTTGTATTAGGTGAATTGAAAAATACTATTTCTTTTATTTTCACAGTGCAAATATTTGTAATAAAAAATATAAAGTGAGCACTGTGCACTTTGTATTCTGTGTTTTAACTGAAATCAATATATTTGAAAATGTAGAAAACATCCAAAATATTTAAATAAATAGTATTTTATTATTGTTTAACAGCACAATTGTGTTTATTTTTTTAAGTCGTGCGATTAATCGTGATTAATTTTTTAAATTACTTGACAGCCCTAGCTGAGACTCAATCCACCAAAACTGTTGCTTGGAGAATGCACATGGCTGAGAAGTAGCTGCAGCTGAATGAGGTTTCTTTTTAGAGTATGTTGGCCTGTTGGACAGGGGCTCAGCTGGTCTATGACAAGTTGAATATGGGGCTGGTGTGCTCTCTGTGCCATCTGAGACCTACTACATCTCCTCTGATTTACAAGAATACAAATCCCTAAGGATCACAGTGTGTCCTTTAAAGTGTGGAGATATGTAACCATCGAGACTGCACAGAGCTTACAACCATCGAAAGGGAGGTCTTCAATGGTGCGCTGAACCCCTCTTGGGAAGCCCAAGTCCTGCAACCAAGACACTCTTCTTATCACCACTGAAGTGGATATAGATTGTGCAGCAGTATCTGCAGCATCCAAGGAGGCCTGGAGGGATGTCTTTGCCAGGAACTGACCCTGTTGTATAATCACCTTAAATTGGTCACAATGTTCCCCTGGCAGGTGCTCAATAAAACAGTAATTTTTTTTTGTAATTCAAATAGTCATATTTGGCCATGAGCACCTGATGATTTGTTATTCTGAACTGAAGTGCAGCTGAAGAGTAAGACTCCTGAGTACGGGGTGGACTTGGAGCTATACTGTCTGCCTTGTTCATAAATGGACTTCACTTCCAGGGAATTCAGAGCTGGGTGCAAAAATGGAAACTATGATTCTCTGGCAGGGACAGAATGCTTTTTGCAGATAGGCAGGTCGGTAGATGGGGATTGCCAAACAGTTTTAGCAGGCTCCATAAGAGCTTCATGGACCAGAGTGGTAATCTTCATAGATGAGGAGGTATGTAAAGTATATAGCAGTGTATGGTTGGACTCCTGAACTTGCTCTAAAGGAATCTGTTGAATGTCAGCAATTTGCTTCATCATTTCCTGAAACTACTTGAAGTCATCCACCCTAGAAGGTGATGGAGGCATCACAGCTTCATCAGGTGAGGAGGAAATACTAGTAAGAAGTGTCATCTCTTTATCCGCTCTTGCTTCTTGCTCCCCAAAGGTCACCTCCTCTGGCACAGGTGGTGGTAGAGGATGTTGAGGAGAATGGGCCCTTCTCTGCTCCCTCAGGTGGCGTGAAGATTGTGTTGCAAACTGTTGATGACAGAACACCCAAAGATCCCAGCAAGGCCACTTCGGGGGCGGTGCGGGGGAATGTCATAGATGGAGGTATTCACGTTGATGCCATTTGAGGTCTATTCTCCTCTAATATAACAGCTTGGAGGGAGAGAGATGAATCCTAGAATAGACAGGGGATCCCTCAACCAATATGTGAGAGTCTGGGGTGTCCTCTTCCACATACTACAAGGTGGGGGCGGGGGGGGGGGGAAGATAGCTGTTCCACTTGCAAAGTAGATGAGGGTGAGTATGGTACTCTAGGAGCCAGAGGAGTGAGAGAATCTTGATGCTGATAAACCCCCAGCACTTGTTAACAGAGAAGATTCCAGCTCAGATGATACCATCAGGCCTTTAGGGTACCTAAATTCTCGCGGTATCAAATATTGGGTCAAGGTGGACCTGTGGAGGATGTCTTCAGCTGTGAGGCAGCTGGTACAACTGAGACCAGGATTAGGCCCAGCAACTTTTATACAGATCACAAATTTGATTATAAACTTACCTTCTAGATGTATCCATTACCTCCTGTCTCATGTTGGATACAAATCAATTATTCTTTTTAAAAAAATATTAAAAATTGGATTTTTATGTAAATAGTGTTTTTATTTACATTAATGTGCTATTTTAAAGAAAATTAACCTATTTAAAATTAAATTTGAAATTATGACCACCTATGTTAAGGTCTAAGCATATTATAATCTAGGGAAATCATTTATTTTAATGAAATAAAATAATATTCAAGCCTTACAGGTTTGCTGCCAAAGTTTGAAAGACAGTCAAACCACTGAACTTGTGGAAATCTCTAGCTAAGCACCTGAAACCAGAGTTTGTTAAGTGCTAACCCAGCTTTTGACAGTACTAGCCTCTTCTGCGGGTACAGAGATCATCTGTAATCTCTGAAAGAGATAATATTGTCTGCATTTCAGTTACTCAACCAGTTCAGTTCAATACCTAGTTCATTCAAAGTTGAGAAAACAATTGGGGGTTGAAAAAGTACAAATGTTTATTTTCCTCTTCCAAACTATGAACAAAAATGAGGTGTGAGGGGATGAGTTCTACTGGTTCTAAAACCTTGAAGGACACAGTGACCGGACACAATCCGTTCAATTCACTAATTACAGATACTACTTCCTGTGCTTAATAAATCAGTTAGTTTTAAATGCAAAACATGTTTAATCAAAAAGTATGTGTGAGTTAGTTTTATTTAACTAATAATCAGTTTTAAAATGGTGTTTTTGGACATTTTAACTGAATTCCAATTTCCATCCAAATGCAGCTTGACACAAGTCACTAGGAAAAAAGTAATCATCTAGTAAATAAGACGTGTCTGTCATTCACCATTTTCTAACATAATAAAAACTGTAACAAATAAGAATCTGAGTGAATGTATGTTAAGCTACATAGGTGCTTATATATATATATATATATATATATATATGTATATATATATATATATGTATATATATATATATACATACACACACACACACACACACATTTATTTAAGTACCTATGTAGCTTAACATACATTCACTCAGATTCTTATTTGTTACATATACACACACACACACATATATATAGACTGGTTAGCAAAAAGTAGTACCAATTTATACCAATCAATGAGAATCAACCTTACTTTAGGAAAATAATGTAACAGTATAAATGCAATACAAGATTAAAATCTATGATTTAAATCAAGGTTTCCTGCTTGCTGATTTAAATCGTGACTGTAATCGGTGATTCAGGTCACTTTGCTTTAAATCAATCCATCCTGTTCTGTCAGCATTTTCAAAGCTCATTTCCACCATGCAATTCCCATTTCAAAACCCCTGTGAATCTTTCACAGACGTACACCTAAACTATAATTGGGCTTGTCTGGTAGAGTCTCTCAAATGGAAAAGTCTTCAGTTCTGGGTAAGGTGCTAAGGTTTGCAAGTTCTTCATGCAAAAAAACTTTAAAGCTGATGCTTTAAATGCACCAATTCCAGAGCTGTATGGCTTCCTGACAGAGTGGGGATGATCTGGTCTGTTAACATGATGCACAGCTGTGGTGTTGTCTGTCAGCACGTGTATTATGGAACCCAGAAGAGGAGGCAGAAATGCTTGGCATACCAGACAGATAGCTCTGAGCAACAAGACATTTATATGGAGGCAGGCTTCTTGAGACAACCACAGGCTCTGAATTTAAGACAATCTAGATGAGCTCTCCATCCGTGAGTAGAGTCACCAGTGTCTTGCTAGGTAGAAGTGCAAAGAACAGGTAATCCGTTGCACACCTGATGAGGGTCTTTCCACCACTTTAACGAGAAGAGGACTTCTTGCAGGACTGTGACCATCATGTCCATGCAGTGTCTGCTGAGTGGATACACTGATTTCAACCACCTTCACATGAAACATAGATGAAGCCTAGCAAATGGCACCACATAGGTGCATAAGGCCATGTGTCCTAAAAGTCTGAGGCATGTTTTCACTGATGTTCTTAGGTGAGCTTGAAGTTGGTTGGTAAGATCTACTATTGTTTGGAATCTCTCCTGTGAAAGATAAGATCTCGCTGACCTGCAGTTTTGCAGTGCTCCTAGGAATGCTGTGCTCTGGGTCAGAGTCAGTATGGATTTTTCTCTGTTGATTCTGAGGTTCTATGAGGTAGAGAGCTTTAGAATTAATTAAACGGAGTCAGTCACTTGTTGGGGTGATCTTCCTCGAATCAGCCAGTCATTGAGGTAAGGATAGACCTGGATTCTTTGTTTCTTTGGTTGAGCTGCCATGATTGCCAAGCACTTGGTGAATATCCTGTGTCCTGTACAAAGATTTAAGGGCAGGAACTTGTACTGGTAGTGAGATGATCTCACAAGGAATCTGAGGTATTCCCTATGGGCTAGATGGATTGATATATGGATATATGCATCTTGCAGGCAGACATCTGTGAAACAATTCTGAGAATCTGATGAGGGGATTAGGGAAGCTAGAGTCACTATCCTGAATTTGAAATGGCAGATGAAAGTGTTGAGACGTTGAAGGTCCGGGATGGGCTGCCTTTCGTCTCTGGGATGAGAAATTAATGGAAATAAAATCCCTGCCCCTGAACTCAGAGGGCACATCCCTCCTCCAGTTGTAGAAGGGAGTCTACTTCTTTTCTGAACAGTCTCTTGTGAGTAGAGTCTTTGGAAAAGCATGGAAAAGGGGGGAGCTGGTGGGAATAGACTGGAACCGAACAGAATTCCCCTTGCTTATGATCTCCAAGATCGACCAGTCCAAGGTAATCGCAACCCAAGCTTCTAAAAATAGGAGAGTTGCCAAAGAAGGAGTTGAATGGAAAAGTTTCTCAGGTGGCCCTACCAGGTGCTCAACATTGGTCTCAAACATGCTGCCTGTTGGAAGCCCCAAACTGTGGGGCAGCAGAAGAGTAGGCAGTGGGTAATTTATGATGGAATCTGTCTCTTCCTTGGTGGCTCTGAGATTCGCTGGGCTAAGCGAGCTTTTGCCCACCAGAGAATCTGTGCTGATTTACTATTTAGACCTGAGCTTCTTGTGCCTGCTTGTTGATTTATATATACAATGGTCATGTTGCCTGAACCACAATGTGCTCCCTTCTCAGATGATACTGGGAGACCAGAAGAGCCACCCTGACTGCTCTCAGTTTTTGGATGCTGACTCTCTGTGACTGCCCATGTTCCCCTGTGCTACAGTTCTGCGGGCGTCTTCTACATCCTGAAAGGCTGGGGTCTGCAGTCAGGATTTTAGGGATCTTAGTGGTGGACAGAATATCCACTGCATGGGCCTCTTGTTCCTACCAACTGAAGAAAAGGCACTTGAGACAGTACATTCAGGTTTAACCTTTCAGCTCACAAAATTTTCACAGCAGGCTCCTGTGGATAAAGAAAGGTCTTTATTTTTGACAACAATGCTGATTTCTAATGGTACAGCAGACAGTGCAACTCAGTTTGATTCCAGCGTTCTCCAGCTATCCCTGCTGGCATTAAGTGAGAGTTAATACAAACTGTGTTTACCAGAAAGGTAGGTCAGAGCATGAGTGAGGAGAGAAAACACTGTCACTAAAGAAATCATTCCGCCTCTGAAACAAACCACTATATTCTAGCTATTCAAAATACAACTGAAACCTTCACCCAACTGAGCAGGGGGAGGCAGGATTGGGGGGCCTAGGTTTGCACAGCCCTATTTATCTGCACCTCCAGACAGGAGGTTATTGGGAGAGGTGTGGACTAGCCAGTGGATCTGTGACTAAACCGATATACCATCTGAATCCAACTGTGCTGGGCTCTGAACACTACTGCTGCCCCAAACAAAAGAAAATCCATGAATCTATTTAATCTAACTCATTTTCTTTTTGTGGTTTCACATCCAATCTGAAGGTATTTCTCTGAAAATGCTGCTCCAATAGCCTAGAAGATTTCAGACTTCTATCTATGAATAATAATGATAAAGTTGTGATAGGAGTCTTAAAACAGATAGAACTATTTTATGTCAGATACATGAAGATTGCCCTTAAAATCTTACAGCTGGAATATACAGAGCTGAAAATGCACTAAACAGTCTACAGAGAATATGACAACACGCATTCCATCTCAAAAAAATTACAATCTAAATATGTAAAAATTACAATCTAAATCTAAACCAGCAACTACAAATGTCAGTTACTATGTCAAAACGATTGACTGTTTAGGATTAGTGTGCTGTAACCACTAGTTATTAGTACACACTAATGTTTTTTGGCAAGTCCATCATTTGACATTCTACTGTATCCTAAGCTATGTGACCCTTATTAACAAACTTTCACTGTAGCTAAATGGATAGTGGTTAATTTGATGTACCTGTTCCCATCCCCTATGGCTGTATGCAAAATTCAGGTAATTTGTTAAACATGCTTTAAAAATTATACTTTTTCTGAAAAATAAACAAACACAGGCTAGAAACCAAGTGCTATAAAGCAAAGCAATATGAATAGCACCGGGGAAACACCCATTTTCTGAGGGAAACATTTGACTTTTAAACTTGTCATGGCATTATTGTAATGAATAGAGACCTTAATTTTTAAAAGGCTTAAAAAAATACCTTAACCGTTTCCTTTTAAATAGAGGTGAATGTAGAATTCAAATCCTGCCATTCTGCTTAATCCTACTCAACAAAATTCTACACAAAAAACAATATTCATGGGTTTAAACAATATTTGGAACAAACAACTGCAACATTAGCTAATTACAGTAGCTGGAGATTATGAAACAGATCTGAGGAACAGAAACATGACAATCTATGTAAAGGTAATCCTAAGGATGTGCTGTTGGGCTCCAAATGCAGCGTCTGTGCACCAAGCTATGAGGTGGAAGTGATATTATTATGGTAGTTGCGCCATGCAGGCAAGTGGAGTGCCATGCTAACTGAAACATATACTTCAGCCAGCAGAGCTTGATGACAGGAAGAAAATGCAACCAATGGCAGCTGGGAAATTTTCTCTGTCCATTTTGACTTGAGTATTGATCTAGGAATTGAGAAACAAATGTTTGTGTATCTTGGCACACTGCTAACATGATGGAGATGGCTCAACAAATAACTCCGATGGCAAGAGCAGAAACACTGAAACCTCACACTATTCTGTGGGTGGGAAAGGAAGAGAGATTTCACCAAACCCAGGCTTTCATCTTTTCTAATGTATTGCTGGGGGACCTGCATTCTCAAAATAGCAGATAAATACAGCCACAGGAAATGGCTCATATAGAAGAGTTCACAGAAACTCCTGTTAGGGTCTTGTAACACACAAAGTGAGTCCTGTAATAGGAATTCTAGCTGTTTATAGCTTAATTTCAGGTTTGGGTCATAACTTCCTTGTTGTAGTCACAAAGCAACTTGCTCACAGTACATAATTTGCAAAGGTTTGAGAATTGCAAAATTATGTTACTGTTGGAACAGATTCAGTTACCATACAGCCTTCTCCATTAGATACTTGCCACTAAGTAAAGGTCTGTTGAGCGTATACAGAGGTGGTAGATCTTCTATCTCTGCTATCCGCTGGTATACTGCTCTGGATAGATGGTCCCCATGATATAAACTCCCCAAGATGATGCTAGAGAAGTAAATTGGCTCCACAAAGAGGCTAAGTAAGGATCCTTGAATACCCAACACGTTCCACCTAAGGGGAAGGAAAAAAAACACTTTCTTTTTAACAGAACAAGTAATCTCGGCTAGAAACAAAAGGAGACAATCTCAATGGACTCGACTTTCAGTCTCCCCTCTTGCCCAAAGCCTGACTTTGTTGTAGCTGTGTACCCAGCCAGAGTCCCACAGCACAGCGTTACACCATGCCTGTGGAGCACATCCTGGAGTCCTGAACATCAGCAGGTGCTGCAAATCTGTGATATGGCAGCCAAGGCCCAATTTCAGAGGCAGAGTCCATGACTCTGATTCCCCACTGCCATAGCTGGTGGGGCCTCTCCAAACGTCCTAGTGTAGGGAGATGGATGAGATCTATCCAGCTGAGTGAACGTCAGTCACACAGGACAGGATGAGAGCTCTTAGCTTGAAGTGAGCACTGATGTCTTCAAAACAGATCCGTCAGTGGGAAAGTCCTCTTTCCCAGGGTCGGGATGCAGGACACTTCCCACTTCTCCCTGCCTTTGTTAAGTATCTATAGTTTTTCAACTACACAATTCGGTGACCCTACTCAGTGCAGAAGATGAAAACTAACATCTGTGCTGGTTTAAAAATTATATTGAAATAATTTAAATAATATATTTAAATTTATATTTAAATCTCTTAAATGTGTTTGTGCCTAGAAAACTAGATTCAAATTTGATTTCGCTCATAACTAAAAATGATCATACTAGCCCCATCAGAATCATTTGTGGATATTTTTCAATACTACAAAATGATTGAGCAATTTTCTATGATTCAGGCATGCCTGGCTGTTTTTCTATTTGAGAAAAACATGGGACTTGAATGGAAATACTGTAGGTCATAACCAAGACATAATGACAGGGCTACGTAGGGAACGTTTTTACAGCCGATTTCCAGGTTATACTTACTTTTGAAGTTAATACTATTTGTTTTCACTCTCATGAACACAAACATGACATCGCGTATTAGCATCTTCTCATTTTCTAAGTATACTGTAGTATTATTTTTTAAAAGGGTCACAAACATCTTCTCTATGTTGTTTCATGGACATGTACATTTAGGGCCCAAATTTAGAGCCCAAATTTTTGAAGTTAACAGGCCAAAATTCTCCCCTCATCTACATCCATTTATCTTCACTGCAAACAATGAGGTTACAAAGGTGGGAGAGCAAAATTTAGCCACAGAGTTTAGTAACCTCACAGGATGCATCATGTCCCTGCAGTATTATGGGGTCTATGAAAAGTGCTCTCTTCAAATCAGTGTATAAAATATTAAGAGAAAGTGGCTGCCTCCAAACCAAATATAGGTGGCCTTGCACCTGATTTACAAACCAAACACAAACCTACCCCTCTCCCACCTGGCTTAAGAATAGGTTTATAATAATAGGCTTATAAAAATTGATTAGCTTTTCAATGTTACACATTGCAGTAGGAAAGGCACAAGATCTGGCCCAATGGCACAGTGCTATATTTAGGGGGACTGGGTGGCTCATGAAACTGGTAATGAAAAATAAATATTTCACCAGTAGGTCATCAGTTCAAATTCATTTCAGCTTAGTTGTGAGCAAAAGTCCACAAAGCCTACGTGAAATAAATTGGTGATATTAGTTCAGTTCGTAGAGGCCAGAGAGCCACGTCACAAACACATGGCTACCTCTGTCCCTCAATCCTTTCTCACCCTTAACAGAGAGAATAAAGACTGAGGCCCTGGTCTAGGAAAATACTTAAGCGCATACTTACCTTCAAGCACACGGGTATCCCACTGCATCTGAAAAAGTGGGTTTTTTACCTACGAAATCTTAGGCCCAAATAAATCTGTTAGTCTTTAAGGTGCCACTGGACTCCTTGTTGTTTTTGTGGATACAGACTAACACGGCTACCCCCTGATACTTGAGTATCCCACTGAAGTTAATAAGACTGACTACTCAAGTGCTTAAAGTTAAACATGTGTTCTCATGTATTGCTGAACAGAGGCCTCAATGGGCATGAAGACCTCTTCCCAGCCTAAGATCTGGTTTTTGTGGAACAGCCGTAGGCACATTAGCAGGGCAGTGCACAAAACCTGCGCTGCTCGTGCTTGTGGGTTTAAGTTCATAGGGCTGGCAATCAACTCCCTTTCATGAGCATTTCTAAAGCTATAAAATAGAAATGACATTTTAAACATATATTTCCATTTTAAACTTTTGTGCAGTCATATGAAAAAGTAAAGTAATTGGCAATATGCAACATTCCTCTAACTACAACTCTGCACTTTTGTGAGTTACACACAATGCAAGGAGAAGCCATTCAAACTGATATGGGGAAGTGCTGCCCTGAAATACTGGCATGCAAACATATCCAGAAGGGATTAAGAACTGACGTTAATTTCTGAGCAGCCTTTCATGAGGTAGGACAGTGTTTCTCAACCTTTTTGATACAGGGGACAGGCTTGCTGCCTTCCTAAGCTGTGTCATGGAGATCTCAGGGTCTGGCCATTGAGAAATACGGATGTAGAGCACTCCATGGATAGAAGGCATTTGTCAGGCTTTCATTTTAATAATCACCAAGGTTAGCCAAAGATTATGTTTAAACAATCTGTTTGATCAGGCATCAGAATTTCTATTACTTTGTAATTCTGTCCTAGAAACAATTAGAAAAGATGCCTAAACATGAAAATGGCAATTAAAAGGTACAATTCAAAGTAGCAATCCAGCCCTTTTTCACAGATAAGAGGTTGCAAGTTTCGTTATAGCGACTCTCACTATCACCACTCTGGTTAAGAGTTTACCATTGTTCTCATTACTATGTTTATTAGCTGCTGCTGCTTCTCTTAGAAAAAATAGACATAAGTGATGCCATTTTATTTAGAAATCTGGCTACTGAATAGATCCAGCAATTAGGGGTTTGCAAGCAAAAGGCAAAGATTAAGGTGATTTGCTTGTATGATTCAAGCTTTAAAGTTAGCTTTTAGAACTACAGAAGGGCTGAACCTGCAATTCCTACTAATTCAAGTCGTCCCACTGATTTCAACTGGGCTACTCAACTGAACAAGGAGATGCAAGATTAGGTTTTAGATTGAGAGTACAGATTAGTCCTGGTCTGTCATATGACATACCTCTTTATTATTATCTGAGTGAATAAAGTTCCATAATCACTGTTTATTTTATGAAGGAGGAATTGCATAACCTGTAATGCAGCTTTTATCTTTGTTATCAGCTTTACTGCCAACTAGGCCTGGTTGAAAATTTTCCATCAACATTTTCTCTCGCTCTCTCTCCCCTTTCTCTTTTTTTACTGATAGAAAATTGGGTTTTTGGCACAAAGAAATTAAAAAAAAAAGCTATGGAAATTATGATGTGCCATCAAAAAACCCCCAAACATCTGAAAAATTTCATCTAAAATTGAAACCCACACTGGCTTAGAAATGCTGCCGCAGAGGCTCACAAGAGCTGCAGTTCAGGTACCTCATGTCCCCTTCTCCTAGCTGGACTGGGTTTTCCAGCTGGACGAGCGGTGGTGCGGCCACAGGGTTCCTATCTCTCCTGCTTCTGAGACCCCTCCAGGCCCTCTGGAAATCAGTCTCATGTTCAGGGTGTGCAAAAGAGAGCGCTGGCTCTTTCCTGTTACAGAGTGCCCCTCTCACCTCCTTTGAAAAAACCCTTCTGTGTGTCAGTCATTTTCTCAGCCCAGAGGCCAACAGTTTCCAGTGCAAATCTCTACTTCAGTTAATATATAATTAAACTCCTACCAGCTGACTGTTGCTGTCAATGCAGTTGTTTCAAGGATTCAATCAGACAAGCCGTTAATATAGATACAGAAACATATACAACTGCTGTTGTATCACTGATGTTACAAATTAATTGTTTAAAAATTCTAATATTTACTCAGTTTGAAGGATTTTCTCTCTATGGTACATTAGGTGAATTTTGCAGAATTACCATATACATTCCTTTTCCCTTTATTCAGAATGCACTTTTTATCTGTGCTACTAACATTGCCTCAGCATTACACACACGTTTGTGCTTCTTGATTTTTTCTATTTTCAGTCTTTTCACATTTAATATGAGAGAAGGGAAACCACAGGTTCACATCAGAATCTTTCAAATAGGGACAGTCGTGGTTTCCCTGCTATGCTGTCAAATTTCCGCCTCAAACTAATATATGCCCATAGCCAAGTGGGCTGCAGGCGCTTGACATTTCTGAATGTATTTATTTAAACCGATTTCATCTCTGAACAGATGAGAGAGATAAATATATGTCTAATTCTGCATCAGTACACGAGCACAGACTCTGCCAGTGTATTTCTTGCTGTAATAAGAGGATGGGAATTTATGCTGCAATTTTTAAAAATTGATTCTATAGAACGCTTGTTATTTACACTACTCTGGAGCAACAACAGGAATGAGGGCGCGTAACTGTAGCAGATGACAAAGTAGAATGTTCACAACTCTCTTCCTAACATCCTGTTATTTGTATGGTAATAGAAGTACAAAAGTACAAAAGGAACTGCTTTACGCAATTAAAATTCATATCCTTTAGAATGTGCAGTATCAGAGTTTATCTCAGGCATTCTTTGTTTACAGGACCTCAGTCTAATGCCAAAACAGCACTGGTTGAACAATGAAATTATATTTACTATGGAATGAAAAACTTGACAAAAGTGGTATTTCCCACTTTTATGCCCAAAGTTATTCTTATTAATATCATTTGTGAGATCAACAAATGTGATCTATAAATGTGATAAATCTTTTGAAGCACTTGGAGGAGAGGAAGGTGATCAGGAACAGTCAACATGGATTCACCAAGGGCAAGTCATGCCTGACCAACCTGATTGCCTTCTATGATGAGATAACTGGCTCTGTGGATATGGGGAAAGCAGTGGATGTGATATACCTTGACTTTAGCAAAGTTTTTGATACAGTCTCCCCCAGTATTCTTGCCAGCAAGTTAAAGAAGTGTGGGCTGGATGAATGGACTATAAGGTGGATAGAAAGCTGGCTAGATTGTCGGGCTCAACGGGTCGTGATCAATGGCTCCATGTCTAGTTGGCAGCTGGTATCAAGTGGAGTGGCCCAAGGGTCGGTCCTGGGGCCGGTTTTGTTCAATATCTTCATAAATGATCTGGAGGATGGTGTGGATTGCACCCTCAGCAAGTTTGCAGATGACACTAAACTGGGAGGAGAGGTAGATACGCTGGAGGGTAGGGATAGGATACAGAGGGACCTAGACAAATTGGAGGATTGGGCCAAAAGAAATCTGATGCGGTTCAACAAGGACAAGAGCAGAGTCCTGCACTTAGGACGGAAGAATCCCATGCACTGCTACAGACTAGGGACCGAATGGCTCGGCAGCAGTTCTGCAGAAAAGGACCTAGGGGTTACAGTGGATGAGAAGCTGGATAGGAGTCAACAGTGTGTCATGGTTGCCAAGAAGGCTAATGGCATATTGGGTTGCATTAGTAGGAGCGCTGCCAGCAGACTGAGGGAAGTGATTATTCCCCTCTATTCGGCACTGGTGAGGCCATATCTGGAGTATTGTGTCCAGTTTTGGGGCCCCCACTACAGAAAGGATGTGGACAAATTGGAGAGAGTCCAGTGGAGGGCAACAAAAATGATCAGGGGGCTGTGGCACATGACTTATGAGGAGAGGCTGAGGGAACTCGGCCTGTTTAGTCTGCAGAAGAGAAGAGTGAGGGGGGGATTTGATCGTAGCGTACAACTACCTGAAGGGGGATTCCAGAGAGGATGGAGCTTGGCTGTTCTCAGTGGTGGTAGATGACAGAGCAAGGAGCAATGGTCTCAAGTTGCAGCGGGAGAGGTCTAGGTTGGATATTAGGAAACACTATTTCAGTAGGAGGGTGGTGAAGCACTGGAATGGGTTGCCTAGGGAGGTGGTGGAATCTCCATCCTTAGAGGCCTGGCTTGACAAAGCCCTGGCTGGGATGATTTAGTTGGTGTTGGTCCTGCTTTGAGCAGGGGGTTGGACTGGATGACCTTCTGAGGTCTCTTCCAATCCTAATCTTCTATGATTCTATGATAAGGGAAAGAGCCTAAAAATTATTTACTAGTAATTCTGTTTGTGATAGACTCCTCTAAGCCTTATGGTGCTACCAACTGGGAAGCAAGGAGGTAAAGTGTTGTGAGCCCCCACTCCTGATTATATAGGCCTCAGCCAGTCCCCATCACTCCTGTTAAAGAGACCTGCAGACTAAGAACAGAATGCAAGGTAGTGAGACAAATAATTCACAAACAAGCAACGGCACCAACCTCCAACAGGGTAGGAGGGTGGGATGCAGAATGGGAGAAAAGGACATGACAAACAGAATTCATAGGAAGTAATATCCCCTTGCCATAAGTATCTATTTTCTTCTATCCTATGGCAGTGGATTCAAACCCAGACCGCAGACATCACATTCAGTAACTTCAAAAGGCAGGCATTCCTTACTGTGAGACTACAAGACCCTGTGGCTGCTGGAGGTATCCTGAGAGCAGAGAGTATGCAACGACATTCTTGCAGCCATCCAGATATAGGGGGATCAAGGAGAAAAACTCCCAGAAATATAACATGTGAAAAGAGGGGTACCCCGATAATTACCCTGGCAGGTGACAGAAGTCATCACAGTTAGACTGTCACAGTGGAACAGGATGTAGTAATTCAAGTACCAGGGGCTCCGACGGCAGAAGAGCAACATGAAAGGTGTAGCTTGAGAAGACTGATACTCAACCTGCATTGCTCCATGGACCATTGACTCTGGGCTGGCCATCTGTTCACTGCATCACCCCATTCCAAGAGTCTCATATTGGTGGGGAATACAGAAGTGAGGGATGAAGAGAAGGCAGAAAGAAAGGGTGGATGGAGAAGCCCACCAGTCCAGAGAGAGAAACTGTTAGTGTGAAAACAAGGGTTCCTCCAGGGAATAGGAGGAGTGCCATATGGGCAACAGGGAAGTTACAAGGGAAATAGGTCCTGAACTTACTCCAACTCTCAGTGCTTAGGTCTCACCATCATCAAAACAAGGACACAAATACTTCCCTGTCTCAGTCAGATCGTGAGGCCTGTCTCATTAGTATCTGTAAAGTCCTATTAGAACCTATAAGTTGATATTTGCAGACAAAAAACCTACATGAATATGCAGTTAAGGTGCAATGTATATATCAGCATTGTAAGGGTAAAAAATACTACCGGAATGTTTTAGTTATCCCAAAAGAAGTATCACAAACCCAGGAAATTCAGTGTTAAGGTTTCACTTAAAAGAAATGTAAACATGTTACTGTATGGAAATGCACAGCGAAGGCACCCAAGCAACCTTACCACTGCAGTACAGTGCACCATGCAATAACCACACGATTACGATCAATCCATTTTAGTGACTGTGATTCCAGACTACATTAACCTGATTTTTAAAGACTCAGTTTTTTCATATCTTTTCCTCTCATGGTGTCACTACAGGGTAGCATTAAGGTTGAGTGTCCTGGCTCAGAGCTCTGCTCTTTCACCCTCTCCTTCCAGCCTGAAAGAGAGCTCTCAAGATTTCTTACCTCCTTTTCTTCTTTAGTGACCCTGCAACAGGGAAATAGAGTGAAAGAGGCAGTGGGAAGGAAAGAATAGGAGACTCAGGAGAAAAGGCAAACAACACTGGTAAGAGGATGTTCTGGCTGAGGCTAAGTGATCAAGGGCAGAGCTTCACAACTCTTTGCTTCACAGTAGTGGGCATCATGAAGCTGTTTGTCTCTTAATCTACTGATGTAGGATGACAGAGGATTGATATAGAACAATAATGATCTTGTGAGTAGCATTCAAATACAAAGAGTCTTTGGCTGTTCAGATCTCCGTGGGAGGATATCTCTATGGAGCAAAGAGTTATCGAGTTTGGGAATGGAATATCTGCAGCTTGAGAGACTCGGGCAGGTGTAAGTGAGGGCAGGTGTAAGTGAGGTGAGCTAATTTTGATGAGTGGTGGGACTAGCTCCCCACCATCATAGAAGATGGTCAATGATCTGCACTGAATTTGCAGCACTGACCACTCCAGACTCTTCATTGTGAAGACCGGAGAGAAGACAAGAATGGAGAGGATAAAAGCATGAATGGATAGCGGCACTTCCTAGAGGCCTGCAGCGTTCTTAACAGGCTCATAGCCGAGCCAGCCCAGTAGCAAGCTGCTACTGAGGGACCAGAGACAGAGGACAGGGCTGTGACATTGTAGCTTAGCTTAGAATATACAGAGGAAGCTGTTCAGGAGCCAGAAAGTTTAATCAGTGAGTTGCCTGTATGACCCTTTATGGGCAGAGTTATCTCAATAGTCTTTGCCAGACTAGAGGATTTACTATGCAAGTAAACTTTATCTTTACCAAAATACAAAACGTTTGAACATAATGTTACTTTTGTATCATTACTGGACAGTTTTTATGCATTAAATTATTTCAATAATGCAAATGGTGTCATATCTTTTGTTAAATCCCAATAAAAACCCAATGGCATCTGAAATTGGTTAGTAATGGTATGGTACTGAATACTGGAAATTGCATAGTAATAAACCCATTAAAAGTGAAATTGGCAGAACATGACTATAAATGTAAACACTGGGCCGCCTTACTCCTCATACAGCATCCCCTATATGTGTCTCAGGGTCGCATCTGCTTTCTTTAGTGACACTCACATTTTTACTCTGGTTACCCCCCTGAATTACAACTAGCTATGAGAGACTGACCTGGATTCTGTTCTGCGTCACACAGAATCAACAAAATAGTCAAATGAATTCTGGCTGAATAATCTGTTTTTTTTTAACTCGTGATGAATACAACACAGTTTTCATGTCTCAGATGGAGTTTACAGAGTTGGCAGTTAGGTATGTCACCTTGAATTGTAAGCTAGGAAATTTGTGTGGCCAGTCATCGTAAAGAATAAATAAGGAATGCGCATGTCATTCTTATAGAATCAGTTTTTAGTGTGTAACCGTATTTGAATCAGTGGATATTCTGGAACCAGTATGGAATGAAGGTTTGTAAGTAGAGTAACATTTTCAAAATGGAGCTTTTGCGATCTCCCAACAGGTCCTGACTTATTCATAGAAGTTTAACATATAAAAGCATACGTTTCTCACACACTATAGGAACCCTGATGGTTCTCCCACAAGGACAGAGAATGGAGAATCAAGCAAGTAGACCTCTCTCTCTGGTTTTAATTCTCATATAATGCTTATACAGCACAGTGAATAGGTTCAACCCACTTTGTATTTTACAATTGTATTTAACAATATTTTAATTAAGTAATCCTGGTTTGATAAAATGCATAAACTATTCTTTATTTAAAAAAAAAAAGGATATACATACACAATATCCTCAACTAAGAAAAGCTGCCATTTCTTTTGTGTGATTTGTGGGACCCTATGGGGTACTGTGAAAATGTAGAGCTGATTTGAAAAGCTAGCTTGTCATTTTCCTGAAATTTCCCTGAGGTTGCTACACTTTTCAGAGGATACAGCTGTTTAATTTGGGGGGCAATAGGTTGGTTGAGCTTGTTTGTTTACATTTTAACAAAGTCTTTAACAAATGAAAGAGCACAATAACTAAAACAATAAAAATAAATCAGTGTCACATTTTCACAAACGAAAACACTACTTTTATTAAAAAGCTCTCCAGCCATTAATTTTTTTTAAAAAGGTCACATTTAACTGTATCAACCAAGTAACAGGTTCTTAACTAACGATGTTTTGCCATTTAAAATGATATTGTACATTTATATATGAAGTATATAGACATATATCTACAGCACATTGGCACAGTCTATATTTTGATTGAAGTTGTATAGAAGCATGACTTACACAACATACTCATGCATGTTATATTTTGCCAATACCACATTATGTCTGACGAAAACTACATGTTGTAATAATAATATTATTCAAGATATTAACAATACAAAATGATGCAGATATAACAAAGTAGCAAATTTAGTAAATTAGACTCTATGGCACTCTACCACCTTGAAGAGAGAAAATATGCTTGTGGGATAAGTTTTGGATGGAATAAATGATTCCTATTCTTCTTGGGCTTGAGCCTCACCACTGAAGCCAATGGGAATTTTGTCACTGACTTCAATGGGAGCAGAATCAGAGCATCTAATCTCACGCTAGGGGTCTAGACAACGAGCTTGATCTACAACCTCTACATTCACCTCCTGGGTCAACTAATGAGTGACTCAGACAAGACACTGTCAACATGACATCTGAAGACCATGCAGAACTTCCATCCATCCAGATGTTCAGGCTATGCGGAAAGCAGATATTAAGTACACCCTCCAGCAACCTATGTTTTAGGATGCAAGCTGTAACCAGGGTCCCCATTTCAGAATAAAACCAGAATAACAGGGAAGAGAAACCAGACACTTAGTATCTTACCTAGCTATCTTGTCACTGCAAGACATAGTAAGCAGTCTCTCTCCCTGTAATACTCCGTCCCACGTCTGGATGGTAGTAGTAGATCGGACTGGAATTGTCCCTTCTCCAGATTCTATTTTTGTCCGTAGCTGTCCTCTTGCTTTCCGGTTTGGATGTCTGTCTCCCTGATCTGAATGACAAAAATTGTTTTAAGTCAATTAAGAAACAACTGTACAGAAGCAGTGGTCATGAAATGAGTGAAGGCAATATATTTTTATGCTGGTAACCATCTTGGAAAAGGTCACAAAGTTTGGTACCGATTTCTATTACTCATTTTAATTTAGCTACAGCATCAAATATCTTTCTTGTATACAACATTCTCCAAAATACATTTTCTATTAAACCAAGCTTTTCAGGAAAGAACATCTCAGATATAGTATTTAGTTCTGAAGTTCAGTTCTGGGCATTTCAGAGCTAGAATGAAATTAACAAATCAGTGTAGTTTCGCCATGTCGGCCCCAGGATATTAGAAAGACAAGGTGGATGAGGTAATATCTATTATTGGACCAGCTCTCTCACTGACAGATGTTGGGCCAATAAAAGATATTACCTCTCTCACTTTGTCTCATTAACAAATCAGGAAATTCAGAGAAGAGCAACACAAATTATTAAAAGGCAGCAATAATGAGGAAGCCCAATGAGTTCCATAAGGACACAAAGTGAGTTATTGGGTTATCCCTAACAGAACCCAGGATCTTCCCAGCTCTAGCCTCTAGCCCAAATGGCCAGTTTTTCTGTTTATATTTAGTTTAAAGTAAATGGTCCAGATTTTCAAGAAGAGATCTTTCTTCCCCCCCAAAAAATCCATATAGAAAAGGCCAGAATTAAAATGACTGCTTACTTCTAACGTTGCCATTTGTCTGTAATCAAATATACTCTAAGCAATTCCTTGATAGCTAGAATCATACCCTCTTGTGCTGCTTCATGTGGTGAGAAAATCCGAGCATCTCCACATGGAGAGGTGCTGATGTAGAGATGAAATTGCACATTTTCTTTCAGTTTAAATCCGCCTCGTTCAGACTTGATAAAGATGGATTTTTGTTGATCTTCTTTATTACTGGAATATAAACAAAGAAGAGAACTGTAGTCAAAACCTGAAGAGAAACAAATGCAGGAGATTAAGCCCAGTCTAACTTACTATACATGAAAATTATTAACGTATGGCATCAAATGTGTCACCTAAGCGTTACTGCAAACCATACAGAAAAAAAAGAAGTTAGAAACAAGAAATAAAGAGTACCTGACATTGCCCAGTGAACTTATAAAGCACCATTAGTAACAGAAACAAAACTATACATCTGCTAGTCCTTTTGATGGCATTTTAATTTTATTTCCACCAATTCAAAGAACAGTTGAATAACTCAAATGTGTTTACACTTTGAAGAACGACATGATTAATTCATAACTCACTATTTCTGAACCATAATAAAAATATGAGAGTTCAATATAGTTATAGATATGCCTCCTTAAATGAGTGTTTTTTTGTTAAGCTCACACTTTGTGACAGGGACCAGAGTTTTCAATTTAAAATTTCAGTAACTTCAGCTATTTTATATGATATTTTTTTCAATGGGACTCCTTAGCTTTGTGTTACAATTCAAGTAATCATCAGATAGACACATGATGTTCATAGCACAATCTCAGCCTCCTTAAACTTACCTTACAAACAGCTCAAGTTGTGTGTAAAGAAATTTAAGCAGGCACCTGCGAGATATAATTTCTGCATGGCAATCGTTTAATGCAAGACCACGGTCACTCATGTATTCTCCATTTATGCATTTCGTCCCTGTGGAAACACTTATAACCTGGGCATCCTTCACATCTGTACCTGGGAAACAAATTTCAGGAAGAAAATGTAATTAAATGCACACAAATTTAATAACTGACTTTCCTTTTGGAATTCAAACATGTTCTTAAAAAAGAAAGTATTTTTCTTCAAACATTTTCTTTACAAAAAAAGCTTCAATCTGAAAGCGGAGGTTACTTACCTGGAACTGGAGGTTCTTGAAATGTGTGGTCCCTTTCTGCATTCCACTGAGGGCAAGGTGCCATCGAAGTGCCCACAGCCAGAGCTTTTCGAAGTAGTAATGTCCGTGGGTCCGTGCATGTGCCCTTACATTGCCTCATCATTTCGACTAAGGTGGTAAAGGGCAGCAGGGCTGGCCTTAGGGGTGGGTGACCGCCCAGGTGCCGTGGTCAGGGGGCGCCATGCGCAGTGCAGAGGTGTGCTGCTGGTGGGAAGGGTAGCACCCGGAACAGTGAGTGATAGCAGGGAGTGCTGCGCATGGGTGAACTTTCAGGAGGCATAGGGGCATTGCTCCCCCCACAAATTCACAGAGGCAATGCGTGGGGGGTGCCCAGATTTCTTCCTGCTTCTCCCCATGGAAGAATGTGTTCAGGGGGGTGAGTGGCAACACATGGAGCGCTTGGTGTTGCTGCTGGGCTCCCTCCCCCCAGAATGTTCCTCTGGGCTGGGAGGGGGGGATGAGCAGCAACACCAGACGCTCTGTGCGCCCAGGTCACTTTCCCCACCAGGGCTGTGTAGCATCAGGAGCTGCTGTCCTGCCCTTCCCTTATGAAGCCCACATGGGGGAAGTGATCTGGACACAAGGAGCACCTAGCGTTGGAGGGGGTGCAGGGGACTGGGGAGAAGGGACACAGGAGGGGGTGCAGGGGACTGGGGAGAAGGGGCACAGGAGGGGCGTGCAGGGGACTGGGGAGAAGGGGCACAGGAGGGGCGTGCAGGGGACTGGGGAGAAGGGACACAGGAGGGGAGTGCAGGGGACTGGGGAGAAGGGGCACAGGAGGGGAGTGCAGGGGGCTGGGGAGAAGGGGCACAGGAGGGGGTGCAGGGGACTGGGGAGAAGGGGCACAGGAGGGGAGTGCAGGGGACTGGGGAGAAGGGGCACAGGAGGGGCGTGCAGGGGACTGGGGAGAAGGGGCACAGGAGGTGAGTGCAGGGGACTGGGGAGAAGGGGCACAGGAGGGGCGTGCAGGGGACTGGGGAGAAGGGGCACAGGAGGGGCGTGCAGGGGACTGGAGAGAAGGGGCACAGGAGGTGAGTGCAGGGGACTGGGGAGAAGGGGCACAGGAGGGGAGTGCAGGGGACTGGGGAGAAGGGGCACAGGAGGGGAGTGCAGGGGACTGGAGAGAAGGGGCACAGGAGGTGAGTGCAGGGGACTGGGGAGAAGGGGCACAGGAGGTGTGTGCAGGGGACTGGGGAGAAGGGGCACAGGAGGTGAGTGCAGGGGACTGGGGAGAAGGGACACAGGAGGGGAGTGCAGGGGACTGGGGAGAAGGGACACAGGAGGGGAGTGCAGGGGACTGGAGAGAAGGGACACAGGAGGGGAGTGCAGGGGACTGGGGAGAAGGGGCACAGGAGGGGAGTGCAGGGGGCTGGGGAGAAGGGGCATAGGAGGGGCGTGCAGGGGACTGGGGAGAAGGGACACAGGAGGGGAGTGCAGAGGACTGGGGAGAAGGGACACAGGAGGGGAGTGCAGGGGACTGGGGAGAAGGGACACAGGAGGGGAGTGCAGGGGACTGGGGAGAAGGGACACAGAAGGGGAGTGCAGGGGATTGGAGAGAAGGGGCACAGGAGGTGAGTGCAGGGGACTGGGGAGAAGGGACACAGGAGGGGAGTGCAGGGGACTGGAGAGAAGGGACACAGGAGGGGAGTGCAGGGGACTGGGGAGAAGGGGCACAGGAGGGGCGTGCAGGGAACTGGAGAGAAGGGGCACAGGAGGTGAGTGCAGGGGACTGGGGAGAAGGGACACAGGAGGGGAGTGCAGGGGGCTGGGGAGAAGGGACACAGGAGGGGGTGCAGGGGACTGGGGAGAAGGGACACAGGAGGGGCGTGCAGGGGACTGGGGAGAAGGGGCACAGGAGGGGTGTGCAGGGGACTGGGGAGAAGGGGCACAGGAGGGGCGTGCAGGGGACTGGGGAGAAGGGGCACAGGAGGGGCGTGCAGGGGACTGGGGAGAAGGGGCACAGGAGGTGAGTGCAGGGGACTGGGGAGAAGGGGCACAGGAGGGGAGTGCAGGGGACTGGAGAGAAGGGGCACAGGAGGTGAGTGCAGGGGACTGGGGAGAAGGGGCACAGGAGGGGAGTGCAGGGGACTGGGGAGAAGGGGCACAGGAGGGGCGTGCAGGGGACTGGGGAGAAGGGACACAGGAGGGGAGTGCAGGGGACTGGAGAGAAGGGACACAGGAGGGGAGTGCAGGGGACTGGGGAGAAGGGGCACAGGAGGGGCGTGCAGGGGACTGGAGAGAAGGGGC
Source organism: Chelonia mydas (assembly GCF_015237465.2). NCBI lineage: Eukaryota > Metazoa > Chordata > Testudines > Cheloniidae > Chelonia > Chelonia mydas. The sequence goes on along the minus strand of NC_051251.2, from coordinate 76,991,436 downwards.
ACAGGAGGTGAGTGCAGGGGACTGGGGAGAAGGGACACAGGAGGGGAGTGCAGGGGGCTGGGGAGAAGGGACACAGGAGGGGGTGCAGGGGACTGGGGAGAAGGGACACAGGAGGGGAGTGCAGGGGACTGGGGAGAAGGGACACAGGAGGGGCGTGCAGGGGACTGGAGAGAAGGGGCACAGGAGGTGAGTGCAGGGGACTGGGGAGAAGGGGCACAGGAGGGGAGTGCAGGGGACTGGAGAGAAGGGGCACAGGAGGGGGGTGCAGGGGACTGGAGAGAAGGGACACAGGAGGGGAGTGCAGGGGACTGGGGAGAAGGGGCACAGGAGGGGCGTGCAGGGGACTGGAGAGAAGGGGCACAGGAGGGGCGTGCAGGGGACTGGGGAGAAGGGGCACAGGAGGGGAGTGCAGGAGACTGGGGAGAAGGGGCACAGGAGGGGAGTGCAGGGGACTGGAGAGAAGGGGCACAGGAGGGGGGTGCAGGGGACTGGGGAGAAGGGACACAGGAGGGGCGTGCAGGGGACTGGAGAGAAGGGGCACAGGAGGTGAGTGCAGGGGACTGGGGAGAAGGGACACAGGAGGGGAGTGCAGGGGACTAGGGGAGAAGGGGCACAGGAGGGGTTAAGGGAGAAGGGGTGCAGAAGGGTTTGGGGGAGAAGAGACACAGGAGGCGAGTGCAGGGGTTAGGAGAGAAGGAAGTGCGGGAGGAGCTAGGGGAGAAGGGGTTATTCATTATGATAGTTATTACTGTGTATTTTACAAATAATTTCAGACATATGTTTCAGATTAGATGCCTGAAATCGCACTCAGTTTTATCAGCAAAAACAACGAGGAGTCCTTGTGGCACCTTAGAGTCTCACACATTTATTTGGGCATAAGCTTTTGTGGGCTATAACCCACTTCATCAGATGCATGGAGTGGAAAATACTGTCCGCAAATCTACTCAAGGGACACCATCATAGGACCTAGCCACATCAGCCACACCATCAGGGGCTCGTTCTCCTGCACATCTACCATGTACATTGGACAAACCAGACAGTCTCTATGCAAAAGAATAAATGGACAGAAATCATACAACAAGAATTGTAACATTCAAAAACCAGTAGGAGAGCACTTCAATCTCCCTGGACACTCAATAACAGATTTAAAAGTGGCCATTCTTCAATAAAAAAACTTCAAAACCAGACTTCAAAGAGAAACTGCAGAACTTGAGTTAATTTGCAAACTTGACCTGATCAAATTAGGCCTGAATAAAGACTGGGAATGGCTGGGTCACTACAAAAATATTTTTCCCTCTGTTGATACTCACACCTTCTTGTCAACTGTTGAGAATGGGCCACTTCCACCCTGATTGAATTGGCCTCGTTAGCACTGACCCCCAACTTGGTAAGGCAACTCCCATCTTTTCATGTGCTATATTTTTATACCTGCCTCCTGTATTTTCCACTCCATGCATCTGATGAAGTGGGTTATAGCCCACGAAAGCTTATGCCCAAATAAATTTGTTAGTCTCTAAGGTGCCACAGGACTCCTTGTTGTGTTTGCTGATACAGACTAACATGACTACCGCTCTGAAACCTGTCAGTTTTATCAGTGACTACCATCTCTCAGCTTCTCTGCACTAGCACAAGATGAGTTCATCTCCCCCTAGGTCTGTTTAGGTTCTCTCCTTCCCTTACTCTCTTCTTGGGAGCATGCAGAAACCTACCAGCAGGAGCCAAAGATTTGAGCCTGAAACCTTTACGCTGTAAGGAGTCCTTATTCACACACTTAATCCCACTTAACTCAGGAAGGTTCCAAGATCTGTCCCCAGCTCCTGCTGCAGCTCAGCAGTTCAGAGTTTTGGAGCAGCACTATATTTGTGTTGATTTGTCTGCAAACATTTTAATGTTTTGCTGCTGTCATGAGGAATAAAGAACGATTCTATGCTTTTTATCCCGAAGTAAAATCACATATGGCAGACTACTACTGGCTATATACAGAGCATGTTGTGAGAGAGAAAGCATGTTTTCTTGCTGATTCTGAGACAGACATTGTAGATGTGTAATGCTGTTAAAGCTAGAATGTTAGAGTTTGCACAGGAATTACCCTACAAATTAATTCCTAATAAAAATAATTTCTTCAGAATAAGCACTGGAATCATCTTTTATAATACTGATTAGCCTAATCAAATTATTTTTGTAAAGATTGTTTAATAGCAGACAAAATATGTCTACGTCCAAAATTTATATCCTTTATGCCATGGTTTTTGCACTTGTTTATATATTTTTATTATTGCTTTTTGTTTTTTAGCTAACATAGGAGTTGCTAGGTGGTTGCTATACAATTATAACAAGAGAACCCAGGCAAACCAAGCGCCGTATGTTCTGTACTCTGTTGGACTGGTTATTGTGAATATGTTTTTTAAGCCTTAATCTCGTGAGACTCCAATTCCACAGCTACGGATGGTGGAAATTCCTGTAGTAGGTGATGGAGTGCTCACCCTGTTGTACTGGAATTTATGAAAGAGTGCACTTCTGTTTTAGATTACCTACCTCCCACTTTTTTTTAAAATTACATATACAAAAACAAAACAGGTAAAATAAGTCTTTATCCTATTTGTTTTTTTTTAAATATTAACTCTGCAATTACGGACCAGCAAGAAGGAAAGCTGATCTATAAATGATCTTTTCTCATGGCATTGTATTAAACCAGCTGGACAGAGAAGATATAAGAGACAACCTCTAGGAAGTAACGTCTTTTATGATGTACTGAAAGATTTGCTGTTCTGTATAGTGTTTTAAAGTTGAAACTCCCCCCCCAGCCCCACCCTGCAAATCATGTGGTGTGACAGTGTGACAAATTTCTTGTAACAGCAGTTCTCTGGTTTTCTGCCTTCAGAGTTGGGTGGCCAGAGAATGGCGGCTGCTGGTCAGGCACCCACCTCTGAAGGCAGCACCGCCACCACTACCAGCACAGAGGTAAGGGGGGCCATACACCATATACCACACTTTGTTCTTTGTGCGTAAAAGGCCAGGGGCCCTACGCACATCAAAAGAGTGGAGCTGCCGTTTCGCACTTGAGGCGTGCGGTTTGGGAAAGAAAGCAGGCACGTGTGTGGGTTGGTTGTGGTGGAAGCAGGAAACCACCTTTGGTTGAAATTTAGGATGCAGGTGTCTTGAGACCTTGTCTTTATGGAATGTAGTAAAAGGGGGGGGTTCCATCATAGCTACCAGTTCACCAACCCTCCTTGCAGGGTAATGGCGACCAGAAAAGCTACTTTCATAGAAAGAAGAGACAGGGGGCAAGAGGCCAAAAGTTCAAAGGGGGAGTTCATTAATGACGTGAGGACTAAGTTGAGGTTCCATTGAGGAGTGATAGCCTGGATGGACGGGTATTTGTGTACAAGGACCTTCCAGAATCTGGTAGTCAAGAGGTGGGTGAAGACGAAGTGCCCCTCCATGGGAGGGTGGAAGGCACTAATGGCCGCTATATGTACTTTGATGGAGTTGAGAGTGAGCACTAAGGTCTTTAGAGAGAGAAAATAGTCTAATAGCATGGGGATGCCCATGACCTTGGGGTCAAGACCTCTATGGAGGGCCCAGGTAGTGAAACAGGTCCATTTGGCCTAGTAGGATCACCTTGTGGACTCCTTTCTGCTATTAGAGAGGATGTCTCAGATTGCCTGTGAGCATTCCTGCATTAGGAGAGGCATCCATCCAAATACCACACTGTGAGATGAGGTGCCCTCGGTGTGCCATTGTGTTGCGTGAGTAGCTGCGGGAATGTTGGGAGCAGGAGTGATGGACACTGACACGTGAAGAAGAAGAGGAAACCGGAACTGGGGAGGCCAATATGGAGTAACCACAGGATGACCGTCGCTCTCTCCCGTCTGAGTTTGTGCAGAACATGTGGCAATAGAGGGCACTATATTAAACCGTAGCTGATCTGGTCTGACCAGTTCATGATCAGGGCGTCCCCTTGCAAGTGGACATTGAGTCCTCCCCTCAAACAGTACTGAATGCGCTTGGTGTTGGCAAGATGCAAAGAGGTCCCTGATCAGGGTTTCCCAGTGGCTGAAAATGTCCGCATCTACCGCGTCATGCAATTCCCATTTGTGGCAGGTTACTAAGTTTCTGCTGAGAGCATTGGCAAGTGCATTCTGAGCTCCCAGCAGACAGGCTGCCGACAGGAGGATATGATGTGAAATGCACCATTTCCAGAAGTGTACCAGTTCCACACATAGTGCTCGAGACCGCGTGCCCCTTTGCTTGTTTATGTAGTAAACCTTAGTAATGTTGTCTGACATAATGAGGACATGATGAGAACAGATAGTTGTTAAGAACATGTGGCATGCCTTGCATACCGCTCAAAGTTCCAGGATGTTGATGTACATCCTGGCTTCCTGAGTGGTCCAAGTGCCTTGCATCCTGTGATCTCCCTTGTGGGCACCCCAGCCTTTGAGTGATGCATCCATTATAATTGTAACACTTGTGGAGCATGGAAGGAAGGGCATATTGAAGCAAATGTGGAGTGGGTTTGTCCACCATCAGAGGGAAGAGAGGACTTCTGGTGGAACATTGAGAATGGTGTCCATGGACTGGTGCATGGGAGAGTAGACTCCCTGCAGCAAGAGTTGGAGACAGACGAATCTTAGGCAAGTGAAGTGCATGATGTATGTGCATGCTGCCATGTGACCGAGGAGGGAAAGGCAAGTTCTTCTGGCTGATACCAAGGGGCTGGAAGTTACTAAGATGATCAGGTTCAGTAAGCTCAGGAATCTGTCTTTTGGGAGATAAGCGTGTGTGGAGGCCACGCTGATGCATGCTCCTATGAATTCTAGGGATAGTGTAGGGCGTAAAGTTGATTTTTCTGTGTTGATGCTTACTCCTAGGAGGAGAGGAATAGAAGAAGCTGGGATGCCAATTCTCGAGCTGCTGCTCTGGACTGTGTCACCAGCAGTCAATCATCTAGATAAGGGAAGAGAAGGACTCCTTGTCGTGAGAGGTGAGTCACTACAACAGAGAAAACTTTTGTGAAATCTCGTGAAGCAGTGGTAAGTCCAAATGGGAGACCCCAGTATTAGAAGTGCTGAGGACCCACTATGAACCTCAGGAATCATCTGTGGGTCACATGTATGTCACTATGGATGTAGGCATCCTGCATACCTACAGCCATGAACCACATGCCTTCTTCTAGTGAAGGTATGAATTGCCGCAAGTGTGACTATGCGGAACTTTGATTTTCAAATGAATCGGCTGAGGTGTCGGAGATCCAAGATTGGTCTCCTTCCTCCCTTCTTCTTGGGTAAGAGGAAGTAGTTGGAGTAGAATCCTGTGCCCTAAGGGTCTGCAGGGACTGGCTCCATTGCTCCTCTTTGCAGGAGGAGTCGACCTCTATGGCAAGAATACTGTTCATAGAATCATAGTATCATAGAAGATTAGGGCTGGAAGAGACCTCAGGAGCCAGGGCTTTGTCAAGCCAGGCCTTAAAAACCTCTAAGGATGGAGATTCCACCACCTCCCTAGGTAACCCATTCCAGTGCTTCACCACCCTCCTAACAGTGTTTCCTAATATCCAACCTAGACCTCCCCCCACTGCAACTTGAGACCATTACTCCTTGTTCTGTCATCTGCCACCACTCAGAACAGCTGAGCTTCATCCTCTTTGGAACCCCCCTTCAGGTAGTTGAAGGCTGCTATCAAATCCCCCCTCATCCTTCTCTTCTGCAGACTAAATAAGCCCAGTTCCCTCAGTCTCTCCTCGTAAGTTACGTGCCCCAGCCCCCTAATCATTATTGTTGCCCTCCACTGGACTCTCTCCAATTTGTCCACATCCTTTCTGTAGTGGGGGGTCCAAAACTGGACGCAATACTCCAGATGTTGCCTGACCAGTGCCGAATAGAGGGGAATAATCACTTCCCTCAATCTGCTGGCAATTCTCCTACTAATACAGCCCCATATGCCGTTAGGCTTCTTGGCAACAAGGGCACACTATTGACTCATATCCAGCTTCTCATCCACTGTAATCCCCAGGTCCTTTTCTGCAGAACTGCTGCTTAGCCAGTTGGTCTCCAGCCTGTAGCAGTGCATGGGATTCTTCTGTCCAAAGTGCAGGACTCTGCACTTGTCTTTTTTGAACCTCATCAGATTTCTTTTGGCCCAATCTTCCAATTTGTCTACCCTCCAGCATATCTACCTCTCCCCCCAGCTTAGTGTCATCTGCGAACTTACTGAGAGTGCAATCCATCCCATCATCCAGATCATTAATGAAGATGTTGAACAAAACCGGCCCCAGGACAGACCCCGGGGCACTCCGCTTGATACCAGCTGCCAACTAGACATCGAGCTGTTGATCACTGTCCGTTGAGCCTGATAAGCTAGCCAGCTATCTATCCACCTTACAGTCCATTCATCCAATCCATACTTTTTTAACTTGCTGGCAAGAATACTGTGGGAGACTGTATCATTAGATGGTACACTTTCCTCAGTTAGTACTGAACTAATATTCCAGCACAATGATAGCAGGCATGATGTTCTTGGAAATGCAATTTTTTGGATGAGATATAAAGTCAAGGTTCTGGTAACTTACACTGATGGAAGATCCCATGGCACTTACTGCAGGAATAAGGTGATATTCCTAGTGTCTTGGGCAAATTCGCAGCTTTGGTAATTATCAGAGATTTTTTAAAGCCTTTTGGCATAGCTTTGCATGGATATAGTGAACTTGAAGAAGTGGAATTTGTTCACATAGGTTCATAGGGGTCAGCTCTTTCAGATTTGCTTTAGGTTCAAACCACATTTGAAATTTGATGCCAATGTTCCACAGCCTCAACTATACCCCAACTGAATTCTGGAACTCAACCCAAAAGACCGTTTCCAGAATTCAGGAGGCAGTAGATCTTGGGGAGTAATCCTTTGGTGCCTCTTGAAGATCCTGGAAAGAGTGGGTGGGGAAAAACCAGGCCAACTGCAGAAAGCTCTTTAAAGTAAGGGGACAAACTAAGACCTGATAGGAGAAGAGAGATGGAAGTGAGATGAGGGATTGAATCTAGGTTGAAATTCCAAAACTCAGTCCAGTTTCATGAATCTTCTGGTACAGCACGGAAAAGTTTTCTTTACAAAGAAGAGTGCTACCTAGTTTCAAGTTTCAATGCAAATAATATACTTAACCCAAGTGATTTAAAGTCAACAATTTTAGATGCCAATCCAGAAAACCATTCAAACACATGCTCAACTTGAAACATGTGAGTAGTTCCATTTAAGTCAGCAAGACTATTACGTGCTTTGTAGTTTTCCTTTGTACTGTTGATGGATCACCACTTCAATGGGGTTTCATGCAGGTCCATGGCTTCACTGGGATAAATCTCATTACAGGATCAGGGCGCACGGGAATACTGAATTATTTTGGTCTGATACTAGCCTCACATATGTGTTTTCACAAAACTGCCAAACTGTTTGCCAAGCTCTGTAAAGTAGAGGCTCAGAATGGGTGGAATGATTGTGCAGATTAGGCTTGAAAGGCACAGCACTTGCGCATACTCTGCTTGGCTGTAACCAGTACTTTAAGTCTCTGGATTTCATACAATTCTATTCATTCAGAGTTTTTATAACATATTTTAAAATTAACCATACAGGGGAAAAACTTAAAGAATAGGGTCTAATATCAAGTTATTCATATGGAGCAAAATTTGATTATAACCAATTTTAGAAAGTAACCTTCTGTGGTATTTAGAGTGACTTCTTAGTAAAAAAGGGAGATTTCCTCTGGGACAGAGTGATAGAAAGCTAAGTTCCAGTTTGTAGAACTTGGCCCCATGGAGGTAGACAGTATCATTTCTTCTTAGCATATGGCAACATGCCTCAGATGGCACATGACCAGGATTCATCACCAAACTTGGTCCACTGTTTGGATTATTAGCTTCCCTTGCCCGGGTGGGCTACTGAGGGGGAAGGCGACATGAGTGCTGATCCATGCCCCCCAGGTAGCATTTAAGAACATCATGTCTGGTTTATTAATTAGTCTTACTATAAGGCACTGACCCATTAAAAGAAACTAGAAAGCATGCCAGGGAAGTAAAATATGAGGACCACAAGGAAAATATAATTAGATTTTTAAAAATGCAACTGGCAAACCAGGTTTTTGAACAGTTAATCATTTTGAATGGCAAAACAGAGCTGTATAGCACATCCAAAGACTTAATTTCTGGCATAATAACTTTGCACACTACAACTTAATACGCAAATTTAGCAAAATATCCTGTGTATTGTCTCTCAGGATGACAGTCTATGCTTTGGAAGAAAGAAAGGACAACTGCATGAAAAATACAGAGAAAGGACAAAACACTAAACTCCTTTACTTAAGGTAAAAAATCATGGGCCACATTTTCATTTGTGATTTCGTTCCTTTGTGATGCTTGATTTATTGTAAAGGAACCAGAAACTGACCACATCTGGCAAACGACACCTGCTATGTTCCCAGAAGAGAGGAATTCTCAAATCACATACAGCCAGCAGAGCCAACTTCTATGCCAGCTGCTTCCATCTCTCCTCCTTGTAGGGCAGCAGTTCTCAAACTGTGGATCGGGTCCCCAAAGTGGTGTGTGACCCCATTTTAATGGGATCGGCAGGGCTGGTTGAGACTTGCTGGGGCCTGGGGCCAGAGCTAAAGCCTGAGCTCCTCCACCCGGGGCCGAAGCTGAAGCCTGAGGGCTTCAACCCTGGACAGCAGAGCTCAGGTTAAAGGCCCCCTGCCTGGGGCTGAAGACCCTGGGCTTGGGTTTTGGCCTCCCTGCCCGAGGTGGTGGGACTTGGACTTGGGCCTCCCTCCCGGGGTCATGTAGTAATTTTTGTTGTCAGAAGGGGGTCACGGTGCAATGAAGTTTGAGAACCCCCAAAGAGGGTATATGTCAAGGACTGGGAGAGGGAGAGATGGAGCTCTGGCAATTCACAGGTATTTGGTTCCTTAATCATAGTTAGTTTCTATATAGGTTAGGGTTGGATCAACTTGAGAATTAGGCAACCATAAACCAGCTCCTTGATGATCTTCGTGCATCAACTATATATCTTGGTGCAGGAGAGAATCTGACCCCATACTGTGATACAGACATATACGGTGCTCTGCATGGTTATTGCCTGGGAACATAATTGCTATCTGACCAAATACTTCTTAGAAACCCCTTATTGGATAGGTTTTATGACATATTACAGAATGTCCTTTGACATCAGGACAGGTAGTTCCCCTATTGTTCATACATTCTGTTGAGTCTACCCCAGTTAGATTTTGTATTAAAACCAGCCCAAAATAAAATGTATGTGGGAAAGGAAACAAAAAATAGCCCAAGCCAACCATCTAAAAGCCTTTAAATCAATCAGTGCAGAGCAGACACTCTGTGTGTTTTACCTGTTGTGTAATACTTAGACACACTGGGATTTTGTATATTACAACATTCAGTTTTAGTTTTTCTCCTTTATGAGACTTGAGTCTTTACTAATCATTCATAAAACTGAATTTCAATAAAATGAATTTCAAAAGTGATCAGGACTGCAAAGCTTCTCTCATTCAAACTCACTAGATCCTTATACTGATAAGATGAGCAGAAAACAGAAGCTCAGACTCTGATGGTACTTTGCATACTTGGCAATGTTCTTGTTAGCTGAATCAGGAGATTCGGTGGTTGCCATTAAAATCTGTACAGTTGCTGTTTGCAAGTAAGTAATTTTACTGCCGTAATCTCTGTATTAAGTACAAGTATACTTAAGAATCAGGTATACCACAGTAACAATAACTAAACAAAATGCAAACTTGAAAAGATTTAAAAGGCAAACTGTACATGACCTAGTTTATGTATGAAATGTATTGTCGTATAATAAAAACAACAAGGAGTCCAGTGGCACCTTAAAGACTAACAGATTTATTTGGGCATAAGCTTTTGTGGGTAAAAAACCCACTTCTTCAGATGCAAGTCTAATGATATATACGAATTTACCATCCTGACAATTATTTTCAAAGTGCATTTTAAAAGGTTTGTGTATTTTATAGAATGTGGTTTATCTCAGAAGACTCACTTAACTTATCTGGAGATGGTGAAACAGCTCAGTGAAAAAGAGAGATGTTTGCAGGAATAAGGAGAGGTTACTCACCTTGTGTAGAAACTGGATTTCTTTAAGATGTGTGTCTCTCTGGGTGCTGCACTTCAGATATGCATGCACCTGGAGATTTTTGATAGCAGTGCCAATTCAAGCCTGTGCCTGTGATCTACACACCCTCTTGTTCTGTACCGAGGCTATACAGAGCTGCATGGGCAAACCACCCTCAGTTCTTTTTCTACTGCAAAGTTCTGCAGAGGAATCTCCGATTCAGAGGGAAGAATGGAAGCAGTGGAGCATCCATAGGGACACACATCTCGAAAAACTCCAGTTACTGCACAAGGCGAGTATCCTCTCTTCCTTTGGAGAAACGACCCTGTTCGTGCTCCAGTTCAGCTGACTCCCAAACACTATCCCCACAGGGAAGAGGGAGCATTGTAGCAGAGTCTAATACTGAGAACACAACTGCATTGCCAATCGACACATCTGATCTAGTGGAATGAACCAAAGCATAGTGCATGGAGACAATAGGTATTGAAGTTCAGGTTGCAGCTCTACAAATTTAGCAACTAGAACATCTTCCAGTTATGCCACAGAAGTAGATTGCGACCTTGTAGAATGGGCTTACAATCTAGGAGGCTGAATATTGGCAGAATCATAACGTGAGATAGTAAGCCAAGAGACCCACCTCAAATCTTTGAGTGGAGATCGTGGCTCCTTTGGATCTGTCTGCAATTGAAACAAACAGTCTGAGCGACTTTCTGAATGGTTTGGCTCTGTTCAGCGAGAAGGCTAATGCCCTTCTGAAATCCAAGGTATGGAAGGCAGCTTCCTGCCTAGCCTGATGCGGTTTAGGGGAAAAAACTAAAGGTGAATGGTTTGATTAATATGAAATTCAGAAGACGCTTTAGGTAGAAACTTAGAATGTGGTCGAAATGAGATTTCTTCCTTGTCATATATTGTAAAGTGATGGGAGGAGCTGCCATTAAAGCTCCCAGTTCTCTGACACTCTGGGCAGAAGCGATGGTCACCAAGAAAGCTTTTTTCATGGATAGGTGAAGCCGCAAACATGTAACTAATGGCTCAAAGGGGTGTTTCATAAGGGAACTAATGAGGAAGTTCAAGTCCCATATCAGGATAGGTTCCTTAAGCTATGGAAAAAGATTAATCAGTGCTGTGAGGAATCTTGATGTTGTGGGGTGAGCAAAAATTGAAAAACCTTTCACAGAAGTATCAATGTTGTTTCAGCTACCAAGAGAACCTTGATGGACATCATAGTAAGACCTGACCTTTTACATTCCAATAGGTAGCCAAGGATAGTGGAAAGACAAGAGTGAACAGGAGAAACTTGTTGATGGGTACACAGTGGGCAAATATCTTCCATTTCTGACAATAAGTATATCACATAGATGCTTTTCTACTGTTTAACAATACCTGCTGCACCTCTGTTGAACAGGAAGTCTCTATTCCTAAGAACCATCTAGGAGCCATGCCTGCAACTTCCAGTTGGGGTGAAGTGTCTGACCAGCATCCTGAGACAACAGGAAGCAACTGGTTGGAGTTCTCAGCAGTGGATGAGAAGTCAAATCAGGTAAGGATACCACACTTGTCTTGGCCAAGTTGGTGCAATTAAAATGATGTTAGCCTTGTCCTTTTTGACCTTGTTCAGTACTTTGCAAAGCAATGTGTGGGTGGGTATGCATAAAGGCAGCCCTTCATCACTGAAATAAGGAAGGCATCTTTTAGTGACAGCTTGTATCTTTGTAACCCAGCACACCTGGTTACAACTTCAGTGTTTCCAGGAATGCTTCAATTGAGTCCCACCCTGCCGTGAAGAATTTTTTGCAGTTTGTGTTGATGGTGGCGGCAAAGAGATCCACTTCTGGAAGCCCCACCTGGTTAGAAATATGCTGTTGAGGACTCGTGAGTCCAGGAGAAGTGCCTGCTGAGATGGTTGGCCATGGTGTTCTGTATACTTGGGAGGTAAGAAGCACAAATTCTAGAGTTTTATTCCTTTGGCACAAAGCAAGGGAGAGCATGTCCCACTCTGTTGATTGATGTACAACATGCAGGCCATGTTGTCTGTCATTTGAGCATAAGCTTTCGTGAGCTACAGCTCCAGGGTTTAACAAGAAGTCTGGGGGGGCGGGGTTTAAGTCATTATGCAAGGTAACCTATTTCCCCTTGTTTTTTCCTACCCCCCCCCCCAGACGTTCTTGTTAAACCCTGGATTTGTGCTGGAAATGGCCCACCTTGATTATCATACACATTGTAAGGAGAGTGATCACTTTGGATGGGCTATTACCAACAGGAGAGTGGGTTTGTGGGGGGGGGGGGGGAGGAGAAAACCTGGATTTGTGCTGGAAATGGCCCAACTTGATTATCATACACATTGTAAGGAGAGTGATCACTTTAGGTAAGCTATTACCAGCAGGAGAGTGGGGTGGGGGGAGAGAAAACCTTTTGTAGTGGTAAACACCCATTTTTTCATGGTTTGTGTGTATAAAAAGATCTTCTGTACTTTCCACAGTATGCATCCGATGAAGTGAGCTGTAGCTCACGAAAGCTTATGCTCAAATAAATTGGTTAGTCTCTAAGGTGCCACAAGTACTCCTTTTCTTTTTGCGAATACAGACTAACACGGCTGTTACTCTGAAACCTGTCATCTTGAGAAGAACATTTACCCTGAATGCTGTGACACCTAGATATGCTCCCCATCCCAAAAGGGACATATCTAATGTTATAACGATGGTAGTAAGAGGTTGCATGAAAGGGGCTCTTGCACAGACTTTAAAGGGATCCTTCCACCAATTGACTGAGTCCAAAACACAATGGGGAACAGACATATGTTTGTCTTGACTGCTTGTTTGGCATATAAACTGCCTTGAGCCATCCCTGGAAGCACGGAAGATGTATCCAGGAGCTTTGGGTTACGAAGGTACAAGCTGCCATATGTTCTAATAGTTGGAGACAATTTCTTGCTGAGCTTTAAGGACACACCTGAACCTTTGAAATTAGATTTTTTTAGGATTGCGAACCTGTCCATCATAAAATGAAGAAACCTATTGTGAGGGGGTGAATTGTGACATGAAAATACATGTCAAGGGTCACAAACCAATCCTTGGAATCTGAAGAAGGAATTGTAGCTGCAGGGGTCACCATCCTGAATTTTTGTGGTTTCACTTAGTTGTTTAGATGCTTTAGATTAGAGCTAATATTGGTCTCCATCCTCCATTCTTTTTGGGACCCAGCAAGTACTTCTAATAGAAACCCTTTCTCCTGTGCTGGACTGGAGCTGGTTCTGTGGGCCCTAAGCATAGAAGAGAGGCAACTTTCTATCGCAGCAATTGATCATGAGATTGATCCCTGAAAAGGGATGAGGAAGGAGGGTAGGAGGGAGGGATGGAGATGAAATGGATGGAATAATCAGGCACTGTGACCTCCAACACCCATTTGTTGGATATTATTCTCTCCCATGTAGGTTGGAAATGGGAAACACGGTATCCAAAAGGGGGGTGGGAAAGGAGGGTGAGACTGTAGGCTCCAGTAGAGTAGATGATTACGAGTTTAAATCAAACCTTTCAAAGTGTGAAGAAACTCATCAGCAGACTCAGAGAACAGCTTGACACCATCAAAAGGAAGGTCCTCAACAGTACTCTGTACTTCCTTAGAGAAGTTAGCCAACTGGAGCCAAGATGCTTGTCACATCACAGTTGTGGTGGAAATGAACCAGGCTGCAGTATCAGCTGCATCTAAGAAGGCCTGCAATGATGTTCTTGTTGAGAGCTGACCTTCATTTATGATGGTTTTAAATTGCTTGCGATGCTCCTCTGGTAAATGCTCAATAAAGCTGTTCAATTTATTGTAATTAATTAAGTCATAATTTGACATCCACTTTTTGTGGTTAGCAATTCTGAACTGTAATGTTGCTGAGGATTAACTCTTGTGACCGAAGCGATAACCTCACTTCTGGTCCTTGTTGTAACGGATAGACTTCGCATGTCTACCATGCTCTTTCACTGCTTCTCTGACCAAAGAATTTGGTGACAAGTGTAAAAAAGTCCCTCAGTATATAATATTTTTGTCATCACATTTACAAGTATAGGTTGCTGTAGCTTGAGTCTGCCAGATGGTCTTAGCAGGCTCTAATAAAGCCTCATTCAAAGGAAGGGCCACACGTGACAAAACTGAAGTATGTAAGATGTCCAGGAGCTTAGGAGTGTCTTGGACCGCCTCTAAATGAATTTGAAGCATATCTGCAATGTCCTTCATCAGCTCCTAAAACGGTCTAAAATCATGTGCAATGGAAGATGGTGGAGGCATTACAGCCTCATCTGGCAATGATGAAGAAATACTTGTGTGAAGTGTTACCTCCTCGTCAGCCCTTGCCTCCTGCTCCTCAAAGTTCTACTCTAACGGCTCAAGGTGACGAGGTGGTAGCAAAGATGCAGGAGAATGCCTCTACCTGTGCTCTCTCTGAGAGGGACCTGGGACCTTTAAGAACTGATGGTGATATAGGGCCCAGGGATCCCAATAAGGTCACTGGGAGGGCTCCAGAGCATAGGAGAAGGCACCCATCATTGGTCACACCAACTAAATTGGGGTCAAGGTTGTCTGTCCCCAAAAGTCTCTAAGTAGCAGAGTAGTGACTTGTAGAGTAAAGAGGAGATCCCTGAATTGAAACCTGAGTCAGAAGAATCATCCTCAACATATTTCAGAGAAGGTGATAACTTTCATCCTAGATGGTTGATGCCCGTGAAGCAGGAGGTCTTGATGAAAAATGTGAAGTCTGTAACACAGAAGATCATGGTACAGATAACTTTATGGTACCAGTAGGTAATAGAGACCCCAAAATAAAAAGATCCCTTGACTATCTAACTCCTGCGGTAGTGATGATATGTGAAGGGGTGCTGAGAAGGATCCGGTGGAGACTGACAATGGTACAAGGTAGGGACTTGTCTAGATTGCATCGGTGCTGTGGGCACTAAATGCTTCCACTGAGTATGTTCAGGCTCAGGCAGCAGCAATTGCGCAGTCAGGGACAGAGTACGGGTACCAAAGATACAGTAGCGTCTGATGGTGCAGACTTCTTTGAAGTTGAATGTCTACTAGACTGGACATGACCACCCGATGCTGAACAAGTTTTCAGCACCAAATCCAGCTTATTGTTAGAGTGGCTTTTAGAGGAAGCCTTAGATGATTTCACGGTACTGGAACCACTGAAATTCTCAACAGTGCAGCTTTCGGGACCTGAGGTCTCCAGAACAGTTTTTTTGATTGGTGAACGAAACTTTTTAGTAGGAGACCTAACATTCCTGCTCCTCTTGTCAGAACACACAGTCTTACTGCACAAGCCTCTTGGTACCACAGATGCAGAAGCAGGTGCTGTATCCATCGAGGGTCTTGGTGACCAGGATCCAGAGGTAGAGGGGCACTAAATGTGCTTGGAGATGGGTGTACCGGGGGATTCTCAGAGCCCGGGTTGGTGGCCAGTCTTCCTCCATCATTAACAATTTCAATTTTATTTCTCTATTTTTACAAGATCTGCTTTTGCAGGAAAAGCAGATCTTATATTTGACTCGTATATGGATGTCTCCCAAACAACAGAGGTGCCGAGATTGTCTGTCACTGACTAAGATAGCTTCCCAGCAGAAAAGACAGTGCTCAAAGCCTGGGGATCCTGGCACACCCCATATTCCAGAACAACCTCTCAAGCGGGGAAAGAACAAATGGGGAAAAACCAACAGACTCCCTGAACTAAATACTACAACTAAACTAAACTAAGAAACAGAAAAAAACTATGTTTAACTAACTACATGTAAGTGAAGCAGGCATGCTTGATGTTCCATCTCAGGCTGAAGGCGATCAAGAAGGAACTGAGTGTAGTTTGCCTTTGCAGCTCTATATATCCTCAGTATAAACCATGAGGATGTGCATAGAGTGTGCGTGGGCAGAAGGGGCACTGCTACTGAAAATCTCTGATAGAAGGTGACTGGTGGCACATGCGCACCGAAGTGGAGCTCCTAAAGGGATATTACTTGAAGAAGAACTTTGCTGCAGTGCCTACAATAAAGACCTTGCAAAGGCTTGACTTTAGTTATTCTATTATTTACTCCATCATTATGATTATGCATTAAAAAATGTCCCAGAGCAGTTTGAGAAAAGAAAAATTAAGTGTAAAGACAAATGTTTTCTAAATATTGAGGTATTTATATTGTGTCCATCACCGTGGCATCTGAACACTTAAAAGTAGTACTGATTAGGTTTTTTACCTGTTGTCATGACAATTCCAGCAAGAACTTTTCTACGTGCATGGGGAGATGTGAAATTATCAGTCAGATCACTGAATTTATCCACAACCAAGCGTGCAACAGCATCAGCTAAAACCTGCAGAATCACAGAAATACACGTTAGAGAGAATCAAACAAGAAACAACGATTAAATGTTGGCATTTAATATGATGGATGAAAAAAATCATCCACACTGTTAATTTTTTATCCTCCGCTGATTAGGGCCAAGATTTCCCAGTGTCCACTAACTCCTGGTGCCCTACTTGAGATATCTAGCATCTGATTTTCCAGGATGCTGAGCAGAACACCTCCTAAAGACTTCAACTGGAGTTTTGGTTCTTGGACTCAAAACTGAAAACCTAATAACTGAGGGACCGAAAAGTAGTGACAATTTTGAAAAATTGGGCCTGGGTGAACAAAGAAATGGCAGAAAGATTCAACGCTTTTATCTCAACATACATCATTTTAAAGTCCTAAACAAGAGTCCATGTTTTTATCCTTGTACCTCAAAAATATTTAATTTCAGTGACCTAAACATTGGGCCTGAAAATAAGGCCAAAATACAACAAAAATCGGTCATCTTGACCAACATATAAAAATATTTTATTACACCAGAAATAGTTATTTATTTTTCACATTTATAAAAATGTGCCCTTCCCTTAGCTTTAGGTGAATATACACTATTTTATTTTTTGTTTTATTACAAAAAACATACAATTTTTAAATGGACAATTTCAACATAAAATTCAATGACATCCATCGAAAATAAAGAAGTATTATCCCTTTAATCCTCAGGAAAGCCTGGAATAATAGAGAAGGCTTTACAATTTGCCCTGAGTGTCAACAAACTTACGATCTGTCAGACTGTGAGTGAAGACTAGTTGCAGATTTAAGGAAAACTCCTTGAAAATGACCTACCACCAGCTTGTTTAAATCTCGAGATTGTTAGTTCCAGCACCACAGCTGATCTCAACATATTATCATGTGAGGAGAGAAGCTGTCTTTAAGGTAGCCAGAAAACACAGAATTTAGAGGTTTGTAAGTCAAAATCAACATCTTGAATTTCACCTGGAAACAAATTGGAAGCTAATGCTGACTATGGAACAATGATGCTATTTGTGAAAAATATTGCTAAATAAGTAAAGTACTGCATTTGGAAGTAGCTGAATAGTCTTCATATGTACAGTAATTCCACAGAATACAGTGCAGTGATCCAATTTGGAGATGACAATGGCATAGAAGATTATGGAAGTTCCATGTTCAAAGGAAATGCTTGAAACCTTCTAGCCAACCATGCAGTTGGCAAAAAGGCATTCTTGGCCACAGCTACCACTTAGACATCCAGAAGCAATAGAGGATATAACAGGACCCACAAATTGTGAATCTGACCATGCAGTGGTGAGCATGCTCTCCCAATTGAGAGAATGGATATAACCTCCATATTTTCTCTCATAGTCTTCTCCAGCCTACTGTCATCATCATCTTTTCTCATACAGACAGACTGGGCCTTGGGAACCTACCTCTCATCTAAGCTTGGCTCGACACTGGGAAAGCAGATAGACCACATCATCGTGACAGAACAGAGAGAGAGTTGTTTATTACGGGCATATTGAAGACAATGCAGCTCTACTTCCACTTTATCTCACATAATGATCACATATACCCAACACGCAAGGGGAGAGGTGAAGTAATGGAACCCTGAGGTTCCATCCATAAGAGAGCTCATGGGACTAAGAAGCCTTTGTCCACAACTACCCTGTGAGTCCTCTCAGGGAAGAGCAAAACCACTCAAGAGTTGTTCTCTCTACCCTAGACAGGGTCACAGGCGTGTCACGAATACCTTATGGTCAAAAGTACCAAAAGTTGCTGACAGATCTAAAAGAAAAAACATGGACACCTGAACATAATCAGATCTAACACCAGACTGTCATACGTCAAGGAAACCCAAGGGCTCCAGACATTGTCAGAGTTGACTCACCACAACCTTCTCAACAATCTTCCTTGGAAACTGAGTGATGAGAAATAATGTGACAATTAGCAGAATTCTCAATGCCTGTTTCCTTCCTGGCTGACTTTACTGGCCAAGGAGGACATGAGTTCAGCTTGCAGGCCATAACCCTAAGCTCTTTGAACTTTTCCAGAGTCTTGTTGAGTGGCGCCGGCTAAAACTCAGAGAAAGCTGCATTTGTTGCTAGCTTCAGTCCTGGTTTTGTCGTTATAGAGACTGACAATAAAGCATATATGCATATATATATGCAAAGCAGATGACAGGGATATATCAAGCAAATTTAAGGCCTACTTGTTATTTGTCCTTTTTGAAAACTCAACTTTTTCATGTTTTTCACTAGCTATCCATTGCACATAAGGATTCAGTTATGAAGAATAATGACAATAGATTAAAACAAGATATCTAATACAACTATGGCTTCTTTTATGAAGAACAAGATTTGCTATTGAGACAGCTGGGCACATGCACAAAGAAACTCGTCTCTATTTTGTTGCAGATCCTGTTCTTTGCAAAACCATTCAGCCAGCCCAGGAACTCTACTACTGAACTTCCTGAACAGTTTCACAAAGACCAGGACCTTCTTTAAAAAGCCAACTCAGGTGGGGAGGCTCTTGTGCCAGCAGAACAGTTTCATGATGAACAGGATACTTGACAAAAAACTCACTGATCTGTCGAAGATCCAGGTCTTTCACTAAGTAGGTGTTCTCTGTTGAAAATCATCTTTTCTGACAAAACACAGATGCCACTGGGCTAGCAAAATCCATTCCCTGTACACCATAATAGCCACTACTTTCAATACAGGAAGCACTACTGTGTGCAAATGACAAAAGATGGTGGTGTATTACTCTCATTAACTATGCAAAAATCCTTCTGCATACTGTATCAGAGAATGGCAGTAGGCAACAGAGAACACATTCTCCAATGATCTGATTATGATGAATAATGCTGTCAATTTTTTCCTACTTTTTGTTCATTAACAAAATAATTACATGATGCCAGAAAGACCTCCAAATAAACTCTCACCATAAAAAAATGTCTATTATCTCTAGTGTTCAGTTTTTAAGCTAGAAAGATCACAAGCTGCGGAATGTGAATTTTTCTGACCCATGTTAAATGATTCAAATTCAGAAACTCATGAACAGATTTTATGGAGGTTCCTCAGAAAATTTAAGCTTTACTTGAGGCCCAGCATTGAATCCAGACCAGAGTCCCAGTTCAGTTCTTAACCTCAAGAATACCGCCAAGTCAACAAATTGGGTCTCCTAGCTGCAAAGCTGGAGATCTAGTTTTTAACATTACCATATCTAACCGCCCAACCTGTCCCAAACCACAGCTTGATGGATCTTCCAGAAGAACTTGGCTTGCAGTTGGAAACCACCAGCCAAAGGGATGTCATATGTGACAGGGTCAGGCCAGATGGCTACAGGAGAGTGCTGGAAGGCAGATATATTCGCCCCCGGATAAGCAGGTCCCTTTTTCCTTGGTAGCCGAACAGGGGTTACTCTAGGTTAATTATGACACCTGGGGCCAATCAAGGGCCTGCCAGAACCCGTTAAAAGCTTCCCCTCCAGACAGATAGGGGTGCGCGATAGGAGCTGAGGGAGGAAGGTGAGCTCCTGGACAGCTAGGCAGTGATGACACTGACAAGCATTAGGAGAGAAGCCACGCAGGTACAGAGGCAAAGGACCGGAGATCCCTGCCCAACAGGGAGGACGGCCCTTCTGGGCCCCGGAGGTCTGAGGGAAGAGACCTCGCCAGAGGGGAGAGACTGAGCTGGGTGTCTGGTCTGTTGCCACCATGCCTGAAGGGGCAACCATAGACTGAGAGGCTCCCTGCGACTCCCTCTGTCAGGGAGGCTGGGAGGAACCCTGCTCTGGGAGCAGGGTGTGGACAGTAAACCCAGGGGCGTGTGGAAGATCCTGAGGGAAAAGCGGAATACCCGAGCCTGCCGCTAAACGGAAGCGCGGGACCCTCTGTGGTGGAGAGGAAGCTCTGGCACTCATATTGGTGTTATGACAGAGCACAATACTGCTGGATGGAATTGTGCAATGGACTCCCCAAATATGGGCACGTCTCAATTCCCACACAAAGAAATCAGGCCTTAGCCTAGCTGGCGGAGCAGTCCCTAATCGCTGTGAAATATTTGCAAATCACAAAGACTTGCCTATCCCCATATTAAGAACCCAGACAAGGAAAGACAGCTAAGGCTGATGAAAAAGGGCTGAGTAACACTGCTTGTTCTTCATGCATATAATCTCTTGTCACATTCTACACTTGAAATACATAGCCACTGTCACACTCTCTAAAAGTATCTAAACAGCAACCTCATTTCCCACTTTTGGTGGTTGTTTCCTCAAGTACCATTGCACAAATGTGTAAGAACATCCCAAAGAAGCAACACAGTAGCACCGGATAAAAAACGGTAAGTGATGACCCAGATAAGCAGCTACAAAGAGCAGCAAATGTTAAAGTAGGAAAGAAGGTCTAATGCAAATAATGGCACTGAGGGAGAACAGTGCAGCTGACACTTTAAATGTCTGAATCACACACTGTAATCTCTGCCCCATGTACAGTATCTGCTGGGTACAGACAGAGCAAGGCAGTAATGAATCCTCTGATGAGTTGCACCAGCACTCAGCCCCTGTGAGACTGCAAAATGACAGCTAGCCTGTCATTCACCAGATAACCAGATTGCATCACATCAGTTCTCTCAAAATGTGAAAGGGTATTCCTTCCACAAAGACACTGGTACTTTGGGGCTCCCTGTTGAGAGCTGTTTACCCAGGAAGCACTTTGTTACATACAATAGTCTCATCATGAGCTTGTTGTGCACTGATGAACACCACTGCATGATCGGCACACATGTAGGTGCTCAGGTACAAGTCAGGGCAAACAACGTCCACATCTACTGCTCAGTACCCTCGGCTGCCATACAAAGCTGGGAACCTTTCAATACATGTGGAAAGGCCGTGCCTATTTGGAAAAAAATGGCTATACCTGAAGACAACAGTTAGAAAAACAAACAAACAAACAAAAAAGATCTAACCAGCAGAAAGGAAAAGGAAACAAAACTGAACGGGTTACAGCTAGAATGGGCACTAAAGATCCTGAAGTCCCACTACACCTTTGAGAAGCCATGAACCATCACATGCCACTGGCTGGATGGGGAGCTGCCAGAGTGGTGTGCCTAAAACCACTGTAGGAAGTGATTTTCCCACTGCCTTCTCCGTTATCTTGTGGTCCTCTATCGTACACTGTCATACCGTAGAATTTTTTTGTTTGTTATTGTGTGTTGCAATATGAACTAGTAGTCTGTATTTTTCTAACAGTGTTTCATTCTGTTTTAGAATCTGGAAAGTATATGGAATGTATTTCTGAATGTCACTATTTTCCCCCACCCAGGTTAAGCCATACAAAGAGTAGTAAATTTGAGAATGTGTAAAAGTTCTCAGTTGTCAAGGTATTGCAGAGATCATAATGGAAACTGAAGAATGCTGTTGTGCAGACAGTATACTAAACTGTAAATCCGTGAATTACCAAATAAATGATTTTGGTGTGGATCCACAGGAGCAGAACACATACCTCAATAGAGGGGAGTGGTGACAAAAACATGACTTCAAATACACATTGTGGGTCACATAAAAAGAAAACAGTCAGATGTAAGGTAAAAAGGACAAAACAAAGAATTTGGAAAAGGGGACTGAGCCAAGAACCCCAGAAAACAGCAGTCATATGCAATCACAGAATTCACCAAGGCTCATGGATGTGAATAGTTGGCCCTTTGTGAAACATTTTTTCAAACTGCAGCATAAGGTGCAGGCACTGA
The DNA here is from genome assembly GCF_015237465.2 of Chelonia mydas. Taxonomy (NCBI): domain Eukaryota; kingdom Metazoa; phylum Chordata; order Testudines; family Cheloniidae; genus Chelonia; species Chelonia mydas. Next base: position 76,969,244 of record NC_051251.2, on the reverse strand, counting down.
TGGCTAGAAAGTAGCTATGTGGGGGTTATGAGCAGCAGCAGTGAAGTGCAAAGATCATACACAATACTCTGAGCTTTCTAGGACTCCCTGACTGAGCACCACCCACCTAGGCACACAGGACCTGCTCAGGGTTTGCGCAGCAGGATTTCTAAGCATTTAATGACTTTGCTTCAGAGACACAGAGTTCAGGACCCCACTCTGCTAGGCACTGTACAGACTTCAGACAACAGCCGCAGAACCAAAGAGCTCATGATTCAATTTACATGTCGCAGAGGATGGAACAGGTAGACAAAAAGACAAATGGAGTGGAGATGAATTGAATGGATGAGATGAATAAAAATGAATACAGTTAATTAGAGAAGCAGAAGTCAAAGGTCACCATTTGCCTGACCAGTGCCAGCTGGCAGTGATTTGTAGCCATCACAGCAGAGGTAAGTTTTAATGAGCTATTTATGAAAGGATAAAGTGACAACTTTACGAATTTTGACAGAACGTTTTCTGCACTCACATGGAGCTGTATAGGAGAAAGCCTGGAGGTGTTTGAGGGACAAGGGAATAATTAGACAACTGAAGCTGGCATTTTAGCAAAGTGAAGGCTGGGGTCAACAGCTCAATAAACTAGTAGATCTGTTAGACAGAATGGTGTCTATGGGTCTTAAAGACAAAACACTTGCATTTTATGTGGTGAAGAGAAGGGGCCAGTGGAGAGAAATGAAGAGCCAGTGATGTGATCAGGGATGAGCCAAAAAAATGAAGAGAAGAAAAATTTAATTGCCTAAGCAACAATGCTAGGAGCCTGGTAATAAACAAGAAGAGTTAGAATTGCTCATTTTATGAACACAAATTTGATCTAGTTACCATTACTGAAACCTGGTGGGATGATTTGCATGATTGGAATACTAAAATCAGTGGTTACAACCTGCTTAGGAAGGATCAAGTAGACAAAAGAGGAGGGGGACTGGCACGCTAGATCAAAAATGGCATTACCTGTTTGTGAGTCACTAATAACTAGCAAGAAAATGCTTTTGACTGCTTACGGATAAATATCCTAACAGATAAAGCACAAGATGGGCTATTAGTTGGTGTCTGCTACAGACCCCAAATCACACTAGGGAACAGGATGACCAGCTCCTTATGCACCTATCTACAATGTGTAGGAAAAAAAGCTGTGTGATCATGGGGGACTTCTATTTGAGTGACATACACTGGAGGTCTCATGCTGCCAATACGAAAACATCCTTGGAATTTTTAAGTATTATCTATGACACGGACGGCCAAACTTACTGATCCTCCGAGCTGCACACAACAATCTTCAGAAGTTCGAGAGCTAGGACACACTCGCAGGAGCTTGCGGCTTCATCCCTGTGGGAGGCGCCTGCCGGGGCTTGGGGCTTCATCCCCACTCCTGCTGAAGCCCCATGCCCCAGCAGGCACGCCCCACAAGGCTGAAGGTCTGAGAACCCCTTCCCTTCTGCAAAACAGAGGCAACATGTGGGGGAGACACGTGGGGTCATGATTTTGGCTAGGGTTTGCTAGTCCCACTCAGAGGAGACAAAAATTGGGGGAGTGGTAAATAATGAAGAGAACAGGTCATTAAAACACAGTGATCAGGATTGGTTCGTAAGCTGGGTCAAGCAAACAATATGCATTTTAGTAGGCTAAATGGAAATGTACAAATCTACAAACAAGGAATGTAGGCCATATTTACAGGACAGGGGATTCTATCCTGGAAACCAGTGACTCTGAAAAAGATTTGGGGTTTGTGATGGATAATCAACTAAGCATGAGCTCCCAGGGCTAATGAGATCCTTGGATGCATAAACAGGGGAATTTTAAGTAAGAGGAGAGAGGTTATTTTATGTCTGGTAAAATCACTGCTGGAACATAATGTCCACAATTCAAGAAGGATGTTGATGAATTGGAGAGTGTTCAGGGAAGAGCCACAAGAATGATTAAAGGGTTAGAAAACATTCCTTATACTGACTGACTCAAGAGCAAAATCGGTTTAGCTTAACACAGAGAAGGTGAAGGGGTAACTTGATTCCAGTCTATATATACCTACATGGAGAACAAATGTTTGATAATGGGTTCTTTAGTCTAGCAAGGGAAGGTATAACACAACTCAATGGCTGGAAGTTGTGGCTGGACAAATTCAAACTGAAATGCATAAATTTTTAACAGTGAGGGTAATTAACCATTGGAACAATTTACCAAGGGTCATGGTGGATACTCCATGGCAATTTTAAAATCAAGATAGGATTTTTTCTAAAAGGTCTGTTCCAGGAATTGTTTTGGGACGTTCTATGGCCTGAGTTACACAGCAAGTCAGACTAGATGATCACAGCGGTCCCTTCTGGCCTTGGAATCTATGATCCTTGAAGCAGCATTCTCTAACTGACTTGGCTGATGTCAAGGTCAGAAGGCAGGAGAGATTACAATAGTTTGAGGTCTTGTCTACATGCACAAGTTGCATCAGTTGAATTAAAGGTATGATGTTAAACTGATTCAGTGAAGCTGGTGCAAATGTGAGCGTGGACACTCTTACATCAGTTTAAACCTGATTTATGTAAGTTTAGCTTGCATCTGTACATTACACGAGTCATTTGACATACCTGTAATTAATTTGCATCAAATTACCGATATAAGATAAACTGACATAAACTGATCTTAAGTGATGTGTGTTCACTTACAAAACTGTACTGGTTTAACATCACAATTTAATTAAACTGGTGTAATTTTATGTCTAGATCAAGCTTAGGTAAGAGATGATGAGGGCATGAAAAAGAGCCTAGGAAATTTGGACAGGCAGAAAATTTTAGAAATATTAGGGAGATACAAAAGGCAAGACTTGGAAATGGCCTGGATGTGTGGATGAACAACGAGGGCTGAGTTAAAAGTGATGCCCAGATTAAAAAGCTGAATAGCTGGGGAAAGGGTGGTGTTATCCATGGCAATGGAGAAAATAGGAAAAGAGGAAGACTTGAGGTGTGAGGATCAAAAGCTCAGTTTTGGCCATTTAGAGTTTAATATAATGGCTGGTCATCTATGAAGAGAAGTCAGAGACAGGCCCAGATTAATGACTAGATGGACTAAGAGTGATAGGAAGGAAGGGGAAAAGGAATGTGGAGAGAGGAGATGAGGAGTCATTTAGGAGTTTATCAATTTTCTTTTTGGAAAAGTCAGCGAGGTCTTGAGTAGGGAGAGAAGTGGGGCAAAAGGGAGTGTTACGTGGTGCATATATGGCTGGAATGAGAGAAGTGGTATTCAACTGGGGTGGAGATGTACAGTTGCTTGGCCAGGAAAATGTCACAACTGGAAGTGAGAACAAATTTGCAGGGGTGGAAGTCAGCATAATTATGGGACTTCTGCCAGAGACAGTCAGCTTCCCAGGGCAAGAGCAGAGGGAGAGGACATGGGGAATGAGCCAGGGTATATTTTGTAGTGGGAGAGAAGTGTAAAGACACTGAGGGTAAAGGATTTGCCAAGTGCTCGTAACTCTAGCCAGCTTGTACTCTTCCTGCCTTCCATTGAGGACTATTTTCCTTGGCAAGTGGGAGATCTCATGCATGCATCCAGTCAGTCAGTTACGTGTCTGTGGTGATCCTGACTATTAGAATTCTCATCAGTTGCTTCCCTCTGGAAAGATTTCTGGATTTGGTCCACAATACCAAGGACTGAAGGACAGCAGCTGACATAATGATTTGCTTGGTATGTCTCCAGTCAACAATTCCCCACTGAGGGAAGAAATACCTGCAGATGTCTCATATGGAAGATAATCCAATGAACTATATCTGAACAATAAGAGACCTAGAAGCTTGAAGGGCCTGCCAGAATATGGTAGTAGAGGGAGCCAAACTGGATTTGATCCAGATCCCTGATTTGAGGAAGGGCTGAACCAAAAACTAACATTGTGATACTCAATCTTCAGAAAGGCAGAAGTTTAAAAGTGAGGAAGCTACCTAGAAATATACCAAAGACAAAATATAAACTATTAACATCTTTATAATAAGCATGGTAGCTATTTAATCACAGCTAGAAGACATGCAATCTTGTAAACAAAACAGAAAAAGGAAGGCAAGGAGGAAAAAAGTATGGTTAAATGGCAAAGAGTTAGGTTCAAGAAATTCCAACCAAAATGAAGAGAGCAGTAAGTAAATAGGGCCCTACCAAATTCACGGCCATGAAAAACACATCACGGACTGTGAAATCTGGTCTCCCCCTGTGAAATCTGGTCTTTTACCCTGTACTATTCAGATTTCACAGGGGAGACCAGCATTTCTCAAACTGGGGTTCTGACCCAAAAGGGCGTTGCAGGGGGGTGTGTGTGTCACAAAGTTATAAAGTATGGGGGTCGCAGTATTGCCACCCTTACTTCTCTGCTGCCTTCAGAGCTGGGCAGCTGGAGAGCGTCAAGTGTTGGCCGGGCGCCCAGCTCTGAAGTCAATATCCACCAGCAGCAGCGCACAAGGGTGGCAATACCATACTGCGCCACCCTTACTTCTGCGCTGCTGCCTTCAGAGCTGGGTGGCCGGAGAGCGGCGGCTGCTGACTGGCAGGCAGCAGCGCAGAAGTAAGAGTGGCAATACCATACCATGCTATCCTTACCTCTGCGCTGGTGCTGGAGGCGGCTCTGCCTTCAGAACGGGGCTCCAGCAGCAGTGCAGAAGTAAGGGTAGCAATACCGCAACCCCCCCACAATAACCATGCAACCCCCTCCTCCCATTCCTTTTTAGGGCTAGGAACCCTACAATTACAACACTGTGAAATTTCAGATTTAAATAGTTCAAATCACGAAATTTTACAATTTTAAAAATCCTATGATTGTGAAATTGACCAAAATGGACCGTGAATTTGGTAGGGCCCTAAACATAAACTCTGGCAAATAAAATCTAAACAGGAATTTAGAAAATAAAAGAGGGAATTTAGAGCATAAAAAGACAAGCAGAGAAAAACAAACAAGAAATTCCATTTCCTCAGCTCTTGCTTTCATGAAGTAGGTCTTCTGTGATGGCAGTCCTGGACCAGGCTGATTTCCACTGCTATGAACTTGTTCTCTCATCCTTCAGTTTTTCCAGCTTCCTAGCCAAGCACGCTTCTCCACCCTGACTGTCTTCCCACCTGAAACCTCAGCTACGTATTCGCCACTTCTAATTCTCTCCTTAAGCCCTTCTCCCTTAACTTCCCTGTCTGCTCAAGATCATACTGATTTTCTCAAAGATGTATTGAGAAGGTGTGATGTTATCTGATTAAAATATGACCATGTAGATCATTGTTGCTACCACTCTCATATAATTGCAACAGATCTTATACAAGTAAGGTGTCAATAGAAAGGTTATTATTTGCTGAATATGATTATACTATTTAAAAACATGTACCATTTTTGTACTTGAAGTTATGAATACTAACTATGTACCTGTATTTCAAATGTTTGCTCACGTAGTAACACCCACAAGGTATTTAGCCTGCACATCCTGAAGGAACTATTCAAGTTGGATTGCCCATCAAAGAACACTTAACTCACATTGGAAGATGCCTATCTAAACTTAATGGACTTTCCTGTGAACATTCTAACTGGAGTATGGGGGATGGCCTCTACTATTACAAAGCGAAGGATACATGGACTTGTGACTTGCCCGTGTGACTCCAAACACCATCTTGCTACCTGTAACGTTCCACAGAGAGAACAACGGGTTTCCCTTCACTTGGGAGAAGCTATAAAAGGCCCTGGAAACATGTCCATTTTGTTTCTTTCCTGCTCAAATCTCTGGACTATGATGAACTTGTACTAATGGGAGCATTCTAACCCAAGGACTGAGGACCTTCCCATGATTTGGAAGCAACCAGAGACTTAACAAGCCAGCAGCTTATTCCATCACCGCTACAAGCCTGATCCAAGAAGTTTGCAATTATTGTATGTATGTGATTCCTTCAACCAATTTTAACTCTCATCTTTCTTTCTTTCTTTCTTTCTCTCTTTCTTTCTATAAATAAACCTTTATATATTAGATATTAAAGGATTGGCAACAGTGTGATTATTGGGTAAGATCTGAGTTATATATTGACCTAGGTATGTGGCTGCTCCTCTGGGATCAGAAGAACCCTTTTGTTTGACGAAATTGGTTTTAAATAACCACTCATCATTACGTCTAGTGTCTGGGTTTTGAATCCAGGACTGAAATACCTAAGGAGGCTGCATTTCTGACTTCTTGTTAGCCAGTGTGGCGAGACAGAAGTTTACTTTTGTTGCTGATTTGGTATATGTCATGGAAGAATAACCACCAGTTTTGGGGTCTGTCTGCCCTTTTTTCCAGCAGCTTGTCCTGGATTTGGTATTCTCAGTCATGACCCACGGATGCACGGAGACAGAAGCTTTGAAATGGCTACCACTTTCCCTCTTTCATCACTCTCTCCTACTTCTCCTGTGTCACAGAAACCAAGGTTTTTCATCCACTTTCCTCCTCTTGCCCCACCTGCTTCAGTGACCCTATCCCACCCCATCTCCTGGCTTGACACCAGTTCTCATTTCCTCCCTCACCGTTCTTCACTTCTCCCTCTTTTCTGGGTGATTCCACTCTAAATACAAGCATTCTTCATTCCTCCTCACCTTAAAAACCACTCACCCGTGACACTGTTTCTCTCTCCAATTACCATTCTGTCTCCCTTCTTCTTTTTATCTCTAAGCTCATTGAAAGTGTTATCTATAACTACTATCTGGAATTTCTTTGCTCCAATTCCATCCTAGATTCTTTCCAATTTGGCCTCCACTGTCTATGCTTCACTGAAACTGCTGTCAGCAAAGTTTATAACATCCTTTTCATGGCCATTTTTCAGAACTAATATTTCACTCTCATCCTCCTTGACTGTCAGATGCCTTTGACACAGCTGTGCTTACCTGCAGATCTTGTTTTACTTCAACTTTGGTGACTCAGTCTTCTCATTTTCCTCTTACCTCTCTAATCACTCCTTCACTGTTCGATCTGGAAGATCCTCGATATTCCCCCCTCCAACCTTCAGTGGGGATCCTTCCTCTTCCCCCTCCACATCTTACATGCATGTGATTTTGTTTAAAAAGGAACACTTCAACTATCATCTTTATGTTGATAAATCACAAATCTACCTGTTTACTCTGGACCTGTATCCTTTCATTTAAAGTAAAATCTCTGCCTGTTTTTCTCTGTGGATCTTCAGCTGTCAGCATAAGGTCAACATGTTCCAAACTGAGCTTGTGATTATTTCCCTGCCAAGCCCTTCCCTTCATCTTTTCCTCAGTTACTGTGGAGAAAACCACCATCATAACATCACCATGCTACCTATCACTCAGACCCATAGCCTGGGCTTCAGCTTTGACTCAGTCACCTCTCTAGGTTTACAAATCCAGGCTGTTTCTAAATCATGTTGCTTCTTACTACAGAACTTCTCCAAGATGTGGGCTTTCCTCTCCATCCACACAAAAATAAACCTGTATTTAAATAAAAAGCCTGATTTAAATAAATATTGTTTATAAAAACTACAAAAATCTGATCAAATTTTATCCACCCTGCTCATTGCCCAAGGCTAAGATTCACTGCTTGAGGATTAGAAACTTCCCCAATAGGCATGTTATTTTACAGTGGTCCATTATGGGATTTTAGACCTTCTGAAGCTTCTGGTATTGATCACTGATAAGAGTTAGGATACTAAACTAGATGGATGGCTGATCTGATCAGGTATGGCAATTCCTATGTTCCTAATCAGGAAACAGTTTTATGCTACAGGTTCATTCCCAGAAACCAGATCTCCATTACAAGCAGCTCTTTTAGGGCATTACCTGCCCATGCAAAGCTTTGAAATTATGGAAATACCAAGCAGAGAGGGATATTCCACACATTTTGCCTCCCAGACATCATTTTATCTGCTGCCTATATAAAAAACTCAGACCACAACAGAAAAGTGACTTGTATTTCCAACAGGTGGAGAGAGACACTACACTGGCCATATTTACCTGACTTGCAGATTAAAGTTAATGGAACTGTACACAAGACTAGAGTCTGCACTGGAGTAAATGTTTGCTGGATAAGGCTCTTAGATACATCAAGCTGCTCACAAATTTTCCATCTCTCTCTTTTGATCTTCATCATTAGTTATACAGAAAGCTCAGCTGAGAGACTTGATGAAAGGTGCTGCTGAGTAATGTCTAACAAACTGAAAACCACAGGTCAGATTCTCAGCTAGTGCAAACCGGCACAGCTCCACTGAAGCTTCCTATTTTAACAGTATATGGAAAAATAAATTTCCCATTTACACCCATTGACATCAATGAGACTTAAGCATGTGGGTAAATTTAAGCATGTGCTGGAGAGCTTTAATGAATAAAGGCCATAGGTAGGATATGCTCTTTTAGATTGAGATGTCTGTGATTTCTTTAGTTACTCTAGGCAGAGAAAATTTACCACCACTCTTTTGGCTGATTACTAAAAGCAGATTTTCAATAATAAATAATAAATCAGAGCTAAAATGAGAGAGAGAGAGAGAGAGCGAGAGAGAGAGAGAGACTATTCTAACTGCACTGAAAGATCAACAGCATAGTTTTTGTAATACAAACAGAAACATTGACCGTTCCCTCAGGCCTGCTCTCCACACTATTTCTGACCAAATACTTTTACCAGCAAATTGAATAAATATCTCGACAACACTGAAGAAATTAGGCAATTAGGCAGCTGTTCTGTCCGTCAACATTTTTTAACAATCAATTAGAAAAGCCTACATAATTTCAAGAAACAAATAAGAGGACACAAATTATAGAACTGTTCAGCATGATGTCAACATCCACACTGCTCTCAATGTAAGAATATCTGACGTAATTATGTTTTTTATTTCTGTGTACTGCAGAATAATAATGCATAAAAGAAAAAACATAATGAAAACTCTTATGGTTAGCTATTTATTAACTGAGGGCATTTGGGGGGGTTCAGATATTTTTTGCAACAGCAAAGTATTACACTACAATTGTAGGCCATCTGTGTGCTGAAACGTAACACTAGTCAGATGAACAATACTTTCCTCCTATCTGATCAACCCTCTGAAATGCTGACAATTACAAACACAAAACTTTTCATTTCACTGCATCATGAAATGTTCAATTCCTATAAGCCTAGGTCTTGGTGCTTGAACACATTCATTTCTTCTAGTATTAGATACCAAAACGTATGCTCACAGTTTTCAAATATCTAATAATGTTAGCTCCTCCACTTTGACCACAAAGATTTGACATTTTTGCCTTTTCAGGTAATCTCAACATATTAATCACACATCTTAGAACTGCTGAGTTCTCCTCCATTCAATTCTCGTCAGCTTTGGTTCCTTGCCAGTTCTACAGGTTTATGATAAGCCATGCACTTTAAAGTTTCAAAGCTACCAATATCAACCTAAAGAGGCTGAAACGTGTGTACTTTCTGACATGGAAATAAAGGTAATTTGAACAGCAAAAGATCTACACATCCTTCAGATAGTTCCCTTTAGTCACTGCTTAGCCAAACAATACATATTTAATGCTTAGTATTTCCTGATAATCAGCTCGACCATCTCCCTAATCATTTTCTTCTCTTCTCTAAAGTCTCTCCACTAGATCACCATTTTTCTTGCAATAAGGAAGCAGAAATTGACTATAATATACTAGATGCAGATGCCACAGACCTGTACAGAGTAGGGACTATAACTTCCCAGCTCCATGATACAATGGTGTCCCAGCTTATGTAGCCCAAACTGCATTCTCTTTTTTCACCTTGCTATCCTTCAGTGAAAATTCATTTCCATCCTGCTGTCCAGTAGTACTCATAAGTGCTTTTTGGCATGACTGCTTTCACCCTTTCCTCGAACATCTGGTACCTGGATTGTTTTCACTTAGATATATTAGTTTCCAGTTTCCCAATTTGATCATTTTATTATTTTCTGGCTGTTTTCTAATGTGTCTTGGCCCCTATATGTATTTTCTCTATCCTCAATAAAGTTGGCAACTCCTCCCAATTTAGAGTCATCTCCAGATTTAACATGCTGTTTACCTGCTCTTCTAGACCAGTGGTTTCAAACTTTTTTTCTGGCAACCCAGTTGAAGAAAACTGTTGATGCCCATGACCCAACGGAGCTGGGGATGAGGGGTTTGGCCTGTGGGAGGGGGCTCAGGGCAGAGGCAGAGGGTTGGGGTGTGGGAGTGAGAGCTGCAGGGTGGGACCAGGAATGAGGGATTCAGGGTGTGGGAGGGGGCTCTGGGCTGGGGCAGGGAGTGGGGATGCAGGCTCTGGGCTGGGGATGAGGGGTTAGGGGTGCAGGAGGGGGCTCTGGGTTAGGGGGGCTCAGGGCTGGGGCAGGGGATTGGGGCGCAGGCTTGGGGTACGGGCTTATCTCTGGCAGCTCCTGGTCAGCAGCACAGCCAGGGTGCAGACTCAGGCTTCCCACCTGTCCCGGCACCGTGGACCGCGCTGTGCCCTGGAAGTGGCCAGCAGCAGGTCCGTCTCCTAGGTGGAGACGTGCAAGCGGCTCTGTGCTGTTCTCACCCGCAGGTACAACCCCCCAAGTTCCCATTGGCCGGGAACTGGCCAATGGGAATGCGGAGCCAATGCTCGGGGTGGGGGCAGCACGTGGAACCCCATCACCCCTCTGCCTAGGAGCCGGACCTGTTGCTGGCCACTTCAAGGGTACAGTGCGGTGTCAGAACATGTAGGGACTACTAATTTTTACTGGCCGGCCGCCAGGTACCCTGGGTGCTGAGCAAGGCGACCCAGTGCCTTGCAATCCACGGTCCAGTACTGGGTCGCAACCCAATGTTTGAAAATTACTGGTCTAGACTATAAGTGAAAAAGTTAAATAAAGCATGATATAATACCAACACCTTAAATACCCCACTAGACATCTCCCAACATCTCAGTAAAATATAATGGGCCCTGATGTAACTCCTTTGATTTCATGGAGTTTTAAAATTAAATTCAAAGCATGTAAATATGATAATAGGCTGTAAACAAACTCAAAAGTGAAGAAATGCAATAGAGCTCAGATCAAAAGTCCACTGAAAGACTCTGACTTCAAAGGGCTTTGGATTTGCTCTTTTGTGAGGTACAAACAGTAATAGTAACTTGCCCACTTTACCCATATGTGGCAACTACTAGTTAAGGTGTTAAGGATTCAAGTGAGCATTATACCACACCGCCAAGTCAGGGTGTTGTGGACTTGCACTGCAACGAAGAGCTATGGAAAAGATTGTGTGTCAACCTGTTTTAACACGGCACAACAAACTCCCTTCTCTGTTGCTGAGGAGCTATATTGATCAGTGTGGGGACAGGGGACAAGGCCGTGACCCTGTCCGCCTTGCTCCTTTTGGGTGGCTTGCGCCTACAGGACATTAGAAGGGAATACAGTTGTGACTGGCCCTTGAATTGAGGTCTGGGTAGGAGGAAGGAGCTCCTTGTGCACCTATATCCAACCTGGCTCTAAATGTACTTCAATATATACAATATGCACCATATGATCATGTTAATGGCACTATGGGCGGGGTGGTGAACACTTCTGACATCGCTAAAAAGGCACAGTGGGCAAAGCAGAACATGATTTGGACAACAACTGGCCCCAGCCTGACTCCAATAAATATAGACTCTTGTGGGAAGCAAAAAGAAGGGGAAGCATGATGGCAATCAGAATGCCCTGAATATGAACCATTGATTAATTACACTGTGTTTCCAATATGTTTGTTACTGATTGTTCAGTTTGTAAAGCTCCTCAGTAATCTCACAAAAAGTAACAATGAGCTAATGCCTGTCCCTTGCAGTGATGCAATTCCCCAGCAAAGGCTAAGAGACCACTTGTGTCCCCCATACATATTTCTAAATTCTGACATGCTAACAAGCTACTACTACACTATAAAAGTACAGAAAATAATGGACTGAGAGGGGAGATAATGAAGTTTAATATTTTCAAGAACAGTATGCATTTCTAAATTCTGGTCAAGGAGATTACAACTCCTGAGTCCCAGCAAACTACTAGCTACTCGCACCCAGCCCCCAGGACAACCCTTTCAGTACAATATACCTGCATCCAACAGCCACAATCATCAGCATTATGAGGGGAAGAGATATCCTGTGCTTGTAGCATACCAACCTGGTCTCTGACTCAGCCAAGACTGCTCTTGGAGAGCAATTAGGGAGACAAGGTGGGTGAGGTCATATCTCTTATTGGACCAGCTTCAGTTGGTGAGACAGACAAGCTTACACAGAGATCTTTGGGAAGAAGCTTGCCTCTCTCACCAACCGAAGTTGGTCCAATAAAAGATATGACCTCACCCACCTTGCTTCCCTAATATTCTGGGACCAACACAGCTACAACAATATTGCACATAACAACAGGCAGACCATTCAAGCGTCTTCCTTACACAATAAGCACCACTAAAAAGGAAAGCTAAAATGTGTTCATAAAACTTGTCCTTTGGAACTGTTGGTATCTATCGTTATATAGTTTTTAAAGACTTAATTTCATCTGTCCTGAAGGAACTTCAATATTGTTCAATGAATTGACCCTGCAGGACCTAGAGGAAATAAGTTGAACTTTTAGTGTCCAGGTCTGTAGACTCTCTTTCAGCTTTCTCAGTGATAGCTCAATAAAGTTACCTTTGCAGCTACCAAATGTTACTGGACTACTTTTAGTATGCTCAATACTTAGGATATCCTATTAGTTATTTTGTTAAAAATATTTATTTTACACATATTTTCGAAGGCAATCGTAAACTTCATTGTAACTGCTATAGTAGATGATTGCAAAGTCCATTTATACCACATATATTTCAAGATTTCTTTGGTCTTGTGTGTTGAAATTTTGTCTTTTAGTCAAATAGTCAAAATAAGGAACTCCTGTATTAACCTTATTTTCCCTCGTATTTTAACCTCTCCTTGACAACCACTATTCAACACCTTTCACTCTGAGCATTTGTTGCAGCTGAAAGTGATTTTTTTCTTTGGTAAAAGTTGTTTTCAGGTAGTCAAACAATCTACAGCAATAAATCCTGACTTCAACTCACAATCCAGGCTTTGCAGCAGAACAAGAGACAAAACAATTGTTCCAAGATTCCCTCAACACCAACCACCACTAAACTAGAACTTGAATTGTATTACACACCATGCAATTAAGATCAACAAAATCAACAATGTGGCATTTTTTCTTCCTAATTGAATAAAATGATTCCACACTGGTAGATCATTAGTGGAGAAATCACATAATGAAACAAACAGCATTAACACCAGAAATATTCTTTGAAATGTTTAAAAAATGAGCGGCTGATGTATTCTGGGAAACTGCCTAAACATTTTAAAGAAAAATGTATAGATTTCTCACCTGTGGTAAATGTAATTGGAGACCCTCGCTGGGAATGGGCTGGCGAGATGGTGTCTGGTCCAGCTGCATGTTAAATAAGGATGCAAGAGCTGACTGAGCAGCCCGAGCCTTTGCAAGCTTTTTGTTCCTTCCCGATCCTTCAAAAGTTTGACCATCCACTGCCACTGCCATCACAAAGTTCTTAGCATGGCTTTCTCCACTTTCTGAGAGAAACTCATACTTCAACCCTGGCCGCAGCTCATTCAGAATCATCACAGGGTTCTTTCCACTGGTGGATGGATATGGTGATGGTGTGGGAAGAGGGGACTGGATAAGAGTACCGGCCACAGTGGATGAGGACAGACTGTAGTCTATACTGGAGCTATAAGATCCATCTCCATTGGACCCCAAATAAAAGGAATTGTCAGTCTGAACTGGTGTTTCAAATCCATTGAAAAGTGTGTCTGGGAAGTCTGCTTGGTCAGATGTAAAGTCTGTGTTTACAGAGAGTGTTCTCCCCATCGCTAGGTGTGCTTCAGATGCATTTGGAAACTGAACAAAAGATCTCAAAGCCTTTTCAGCAGCATGAAGCTTTGCCTTCTTTTTTGTAGGGCCAGATCCCTCAAACACCTGTCCATTAACTTCAACTGCCATCACAAAAATAGGGGCATGAACTGGTCCTGTTTGGGATAGAAGCTTGTACTGTAAACCAGGTTTAATTTCATTCAGTTGCATCAGAGCATTCTTTGGCAAAACAGGCCCTGGTGTTTTCTTCCTCTTCTTAGGGCGGAACTTGGAGTGTCCATTGCTGCCCTCCTCCAATGGGCGTTTTCTGCTGCTGCTACCACCACCATTGGAGAGTTGAGACCCCTCCCCGGTATTTTGCACACTGCCATCCTTAGGAAGAACGTTGTCCATGTTGCGGTTTTCTTTAACATCTGTGCTGCTTGAACCTGTGGTGCCCAGAAAGAGTAACTTACAATGCCTTCGTTGCAGGATCTTGTAAATGCAAAATTTATAGATTCCTTTATCTATCTTTGTAACTGGAAGTGATGTGTGCTTATAGGTTTATGTCTTTGCAGGACAAACAGAAAACCATAATTTTAATAACCCAAGAAATATCAGGTGCAGGTCTGAGTTACAAATTATGCATTTGACATTTTTATTAATACTGGGATTAAAAATTTGCACCATTTTTATTTTGCACTCAGATTACTTTTGAGACAAAAGGTCTATTTTTAAATTACTTTTGTTCTGAAAAATGTTCTAAACCCAGAAAGATTACTTATAATTTTAATCAACATTTTTGATACTTATATTTCAAAATCCTTCCATTAATAACTAATAAAAGGAACATTTAAGATGAGTACCAGTGAGATATAAGTTTTCATATTAATTCAAACCACTTCACTTTTATTTAAGCTCATGTTGTGGCTCGAGTATGGCATCTTACATGATTTTTATTTATTTTAAAAAGAGAAGTTATATAAAATCTGAGTAATTTAATTAATTTAATAAAAATAACAAGCTCCTTTTGTAGGTTCACTGGTTTAAGAGTGCATAAATATTATATATACCTTTTTCTTTTCATTTGCTTGAAACAACCCTACTTATATATCACCTATATAGATATTCAACTGTGTCCATTTTAACAATATTGCTCATTTAAATGACTAACTTCTGGTAACTGGGCTCTTATCTAGAATCATTTAAATGTTCATCCGAGAAGATTCCAACAAGAAACTGGAGCTTTTCACCCAACCACGCTGACTTGTTAACAGCCTGAACCAACTCCCACTGAAGCCAGTCAGACTCTTTCTTTCTTTTGACTTCGAAGGTAGTTAGATTAGACTGTAAACATGCACTGCAGAGTGGAATGAGCCAAACTCAGTGCCCATATTTATTCTTCTGATATCAGTCCTCAAAACTTGGAAGTAAAGTCTGTAATAGACATACTTCATCTCTCCTCAGAATTCTGTTAAAAAAATTAGGCTTAAATTATGTTGTTCCAGAAGAATAATATATATGGTTTTTGTACTATCATCTAGCAAGAAATTTTTATATTTCTAATAGTCATTTACACACAACTTTATAGTTCTTTGCAAAGGAAAAGCAATTGCTTTTATTTTAGACAGAGTTCCTATTCCAAACATCCCCCTAAAGACACAGCAATCCTTTATTAAGATAGTATTAGAAAGCAAGAAGATTTGTAATACATGTTCAGGTTAAACCTGACAAATTAATCATGTTGTACACTGATAATTATTCATGGAACTGATTTTTTTATATAAAAAAAAATTAAATTATTAAATTACTTTAACATAATATTTTTGAAATTAGGAACTTGGGTGCTGATATCATACTATGAGTTAGTTCTAAGAATTGTTCCTGCTGCAGCTTTTAAATCCTAATTTTTCTTAGGTGAAGAAACCGCTGCAAATAAAGAGTTTGAATTTATATTAGTCTATGTAAATTAAAATGCACTTTTAGTAGTTTAAGAGTTTCCAACCTTTCAGTTTTAAAGATTTCAAATATCTAGCAATATAATACACCCACAATGATAACAGATTATACAAATTAATCCAGAATTTAAATAAAACAAAGTGGAAATTTTCTTGCACTTTGATGGATTTCAAACTTTTGCTTAATTTTCCCAAATACTGGTGCACACACACCACTTCACCCAGTTTACAAAGCTGATGGAATGGTTACTAAATTTTCATTTATAACATCCTCCAGCAAAAGCTCGATAGGTTACTCCTTTCGGTGCTCGAAAAGAATAAAAGATCAAAAGAAAGAGCCAAAGTAGAAACATACATGTTGTTAACAAACAGGTATTGGACAATAAAAATTGGTACAATATTGGCAAACAGAAGTAAAATAAATCTTCTTGGGGAACACTCATATTCCCAAATTACTAATAGTTTGATCATTAGAAACATGCTCTGGCAATTCATTTTATCAGAAAAGGATTTCTGAAGTTGAACCTCAAATGGTATTGTACACAGTATATATACTAGTGGATTATAATAGTCAACACAACATGTTAATTCATGAAGTTTTGTTTCTTTTATAATACCGTAGTACTGCGTTGAGGGAATTTAAGTAACATAATTTAATAAAACTACTTAACGAACAGTGAATGTGGCATCAGAAGTTCACTGTGAAATGGTATAATTTGTAAACTAAAGGGAAATTATTAGATATAAAATACCAATCATGGCCTCCATCTATAAATTTCTTTTCATTAAGGGTTCTAAACCAGTAACAATAAGAAAAGACCAACTCCTTGAGGAAGTTGTGAAGGAGAATGCGGATCTAACTGTCTTTAATATTACAGTAGAACCTCAGAGTTACAGACACCTCAGGCTCCAGGAAGGGGGATCCAGGCTTCTACCCCGAGGAAGCACCAGAGCGCAGGGCCTTAAACCTGGGGGGAGTGCTGGGGCTTCAACCCTGTGGCTCAACTCCTGGCTTTTGACCTGTGGGGGGCGCTGGGTCTTGGGGCTCCCCAAGGCTCTGCTCCTGGTTTCAGCTGGGGTGTGTGTGTGCCAGGGCTTGGGGCTTTAGCTATGGGGGAATCACTGGGGCTGAAACTGACACTCCCCTCTAGATAAAGCCCTGGTGCCTCCCACGGGGCTGAAGCTGGGAACTGAGCCGCGGGGCTGAAACCCCGAGCCTCGGCGCCCCCCGTGGGGATGAAGCCCTGAGCCCCGGTACACTCCACGGGTCAGAAGCCCTGAGCCCTGGTGCTCCCAAGGCTAAGAAACCCTGAGCCTCCCCACCCCCACCTGGAGTCCTGACCCACACCTCCATCCTGCGGCTGCAAACCTAACCCCCCACCCCCATGGCAGAAGCCCTGAGTCCCAGGGCTAAAGCCCCGACGCAGTACAGTAGTTGCTGGTTTTAATTTGTCTCCCCGCTGCCTGATTTATTACTTCCGGTTCCACAGGGTGTCCGGCTGACCGGTAAGTCCGTAACTCTGGTGTTTGTATCTTTGAGATTCTACTGTAATTTAATCTGGAAACAAAACCTTTTATATTTAAGTATTAATATTTATTTAAAGATTATGGATCAGATTTTGAAAAGAGCTCAACTGCCATTTAGACCACTATATGAAGTGGTAAGCATTTCAAAAGCGCTCAGCCCACAGCTGCTCCTGATGTCCTAAATAGGAGCTTTTGAAAAGTTGGTCACTTCATAAAGGTGCCCAAATGGCAGCTGAGATCCTCTGAAAATCTAGCTATAAATTAACTCATTTGAATGTGAAACTAGCACTAAAACACGATGAAAAGAAATTGGTTTATAACCTGACATAAGATCTTGTGCTGCTGGTGTCACAGTTTTCAACAAAATATCCATTAGAACCAGCAGCATACTCAGAAATATCAATATCAACAACTTTATTGGCAAGTAAAATTCTTAGCTGATAGACTGCAAGAAAGGCTTCACTATCTGAACTGTTAAAACACTGCACTGAGCAAAATGGATACAACTTCTTCAAATCAGCTTTTGTGTTGAACAGGTGAATAGATGTCTACTTGAACCTCTCCTTGGTGAAGATACACACTCTTCCAGTGGTCACTTAACCACTAGGGTCAAGATTTTCAAAAAGTTAGACTCTAAACATGTATTTAAGCATCTACCTGATTTTCAAAAGTGCTGCACATCTCACAGCTCCCATTATGGGCAATGAGAGCTGTTCTCTGCTCAGCACTTTTGCAAACTAGTCTAAGTATGGATTTAGATGTCTGACTGCAGGATCCAACTTTTGGAAATCTTGGCGCCAGATAACTTGAGAGTGAGTCGTTTCTCAGACAAGCTAATTTGTTTTATGTACACTAAAAAATATTCCAGGGTGGACAGGAGATTTCAGGCATTTTTGCAGTATCTGAGTTGGCAAAAATCAAGTCTGATAGGATCAGCCATTGACGTTGTCAGCAGAAGAAGAAACAAGTTTTGCCACTGAAATGTTCTTTCCCTGGAGCTTTACTAAGGCACCAGAATAAAGAAGGAAGGCGTGCTACAAAGAAAACAGTTACCTCTTTGAAGAGAGGAGGCATCTGTTATAAGTGTGCTTGTTTATTTTTGAGAGTTTCTTGGTCAAAGACATGGTTAACAAATACATGCAGGTAAGGTGGGCCATCAGGGCAGTCCCCTCATCTGATGAGAAAGAATGATCTCTGTTCACAGAATCTCAGGGTTGGAAAGGACCTCAGGAGATCATCTAGTCCAACTCCCTGCTCAAAGCAGGACCAATCCCCAATTTTTGCCCCAGATCCCTAAATGGCCCCCTCAAGGATTGAGCTCACAACCCTGGGTTTAGCAGTTCAAAGTTCAAACCACTGAGCTATCCCTCTCGTGCCTAAATTTCACCCACTTGGTTAAGGCACAGCTGCAAAAATGTTGGCATCCTCTTTATTGCTGTTCTCATTAACTTTCTTGTGGAACTCTTAGCAAGGGCAATTTCCCTTGCAACAGGCGTGTTGAGACCAATTACACATGGGTGAGCACTCTCTGGATGAGTTTTGTGGGAAGAAACTTGAAAAAACAGAAAGAGATCAGTACAGCCGCAAGGGGATTCATCACCCTGAATGGTTCAAATTCAGGGTGTGCTGCAAGACCCGTCTCTTCTCTCTCGGACACAATCTGATGGGTAGGTCTGGGCAATGGGATGGATTTTGTGGGGAGAAGGGATTTTGAGGGGAGGTCAAATAATTTTTTATATTTTGATACTGCTGCAGGGTTATCTGGTTTTATACTGAGGTAATTGATGGGTCTTTTTATTATTATGAACATTTTTAAAAGATTGCCAAGGACACTCAGAGCATTGGATGGACTTAATGTGGAGCAGTAAAAAATTCAACTCAATAAATAAATTATAACTAGTTTCCACTGCTTCTGTTGTTATATCACCTTCTCCACACCTTCAATGCATAAAAGACAAAAAGGCATTATACCCACTTTCACCTGAAATGCCAACAAGTGTTTTTTCAATTTTTTCCCTATTTTAGAAAAAAAATATAACCATTGCATTCAAATTTTGCACAACCAATTTTATGTGAGTTTTAGTCTCTGCAGGTAAAATAAAGATTATAGTTGGAGGCTATGATATTGCATATGTCCACCTTCCTCTCCTGTCAAGATTTCCCTAAAAAGTAGTTCCACAAAATAATATAAGCTTTCATAGCTAACTTCTGATACTACATGCTGCAGCTCCACCTGAGTTAAAAGTGCAGAAAGGTAGCGAATATTAATATTTGTAGAATTCAACGATAGATGGGCTGATTTTTTCATCATTTAAAAGGTTATATTATCAAATTTATTTAGAAGAATTTTACCCTTAATAAAATCCCTTCCCCACGCACGCACACACTAAGGAGACATACAAATGCACAAAGACTCCTCTGTATCATACATGACATCATCATCCAACTGTAACTGGCTGTATTTAGTTTCCCTTAGACATCCCTTGATTATACCATATGCTTCATGCATCGTCCTTGGTGCAGTGACATTTTTATGTGACAAGATGAAAAGCTTATTGCATTTAACTGACTTCTCATTTTAATTAAAAAAGTTGCAGACATATTAAATATTTTGAATAAGGAAATTTACAGGACATCAATATAAAAAAATAACATTTTCCTCAAACTCTGCAGGGCCATTTTTATTTGTATTCAGGCATATTCAGTTAGAACATGTCTATTTAATTATGTAGTATTTTCTTTAATTCACTTGAATTATCAAAATTACATCTCTGACTTCTTTTAGTCCTTATTATGGGAGTGTCTTTTGGAAATTGTTGATCTTGTTCTCAACATAGCCTCCAGAGCACAGCCTAGGCTTAAAAAAAATAAATAAAAAGACAAACCCAATATGAATGTGTCATGGCCTCCCTAGTTGCAAGGTAACAGTAAGGGATAAGGGTTCAGGAATATTTATCTCTACTTACTGAAACTATTTTCCAGGAAAGTTCACAAACTTCAATTCAGCACTATGGGATTCTAGTAGTTCTTACATCAGTTGAAAGGCAAAGGCATTGCTGCCATTTCCTATTTGTGCTGTTTGAATGAATTTTGGCTAATTGATCATTTTGTTGTTTTTAAATGTCTAGTTGATTCAGTTGTCTTCTCTACATTAAAATCTTCTGAATATGCAAGAAAATTTATTTAACTGGCAGCAAACACAGGCCAACCCAAGCTAGTATTTTAATTAAAGAAACACAGCCCAGAAGAATAAATTTTAATAAAATGAAGTCATTTTACAACAGCCCAGCTTCTTGATTTCCCAATAAAAATGCACTGTAACGTCCCATGTAAAATTGTATCCTTCCCATACAAGGCCTTGCTGTACTGTTAGGATGTCAGGATGTCTTTATCAAAGAAAGGGTATGATATACGTTCGCTTTACAATTCAGGGACAGAATAAACAAATGCTCATGTTTAAACAGCGTTGAACAATTTACAGTAAAGCATAGGAGATTTTCATGCACAGTACTTCAAGAGCAACACATATACACTACTTCATTATCATTCACAAAAAATAAGGATAGTTAGAAGACCAAATACCTTTAAAATGAGATAACTGCATAATAATGTGGTGGCAGTATTTCTTCCTGTAGGTAATTAGGGCTCAACCCTGCACGAGGCTGAGTACTTTCACACCAATTCAATAATGCATTTAGACACGTGCTTAACTTTAAGCCCTTGCGGAGTTCCATTGAAGCCAAGGGGCTACTCATATCTAAAGCTACACACTTGCTTAAATGCTTTGCTAAATCTGAGCCAGAGCAAGACTAAACCGTTAATGAGAACAATCTGTTACTCCAAATAGCTGGGGACCAGAGCACTGTACAATTTTCTTCCTTTTCTTTCCTCCATTACTTGATTTCTCTCCTTATACATTCCCTCTTTCTTGTTTCACAAACCCTTATATTTGATCTACTTTATCCTCCCTCCCTCCATTCTCCTGTACCCCATGTCCTCACAATTCCTATCCCTTTCCCAGGTTTCCCAAACTCTCTTTCTTGCCCAATTTACCTAGTTTCCCCTCCCCCAGGTACACCCCAAAAGTAATAATGATCTCTGTTCCCTGCAAATCTCATTCCATCTATCATAGAATACCAGGTTTGAAAGGGACCTCAGGCGGTCATCTAGTCCAACCCGCTGCTCAAAGCAGGACCAATCCCCAACTAAATCATCCCAGCCAGGGCTTTGTCAAGCCTGACCTTAAAAACTTCTAAGGAAGGAGATTCCACCACCTCCCTAGGTAACCCATTCCAGTGTTTCACCACCCTCCTAGTGAAAAAGTTTTTCCTAATATCCAACCTAGACCTCCCCCACTGCAACTTGAGACCATTACTCCTCGTTCTGTCATCTGCTACCACTGAGAACAGTCTAGATCCATCCTCTTTGGAACCCCCTTTCAGGTAGTTGAAAGCAGCTATGAAATCCCCCCTCATTCTTCTCTTCTGCAGACTAAACAATCCCAGTTCCCTCAGCCTCTCCTCATAAGTCGCGTTCCAGTCCCCTAATCATTTTTGTTGCCCTCCGCTGGATGTTTTCCAATTTTTCCACATCCTTCTTGTAGTGTGGGGCCCAAAACTGGACACAGTACTCCAGATGAGGCCTCACCAATGTCGCATAGAGGGGAACGATCACGTCCCTCGATCTGCTGGCAATGCCCCTACTTATACATCCCAAAATGCCATTGGCCTTCTTGGCAACAAGGGCACACTGTTGACTCATATCCAGCTTCTCGTCCACTGTCACCCCTAGGTCCTTTTCTGCAGAACTGCTGCCGAGCCATTCGGTCCCTAGTCTGTAGCGGTGCATTGGATTCTTCCGTCCTAAGTGCAGGACTCTGCACTTGTCCTTGTTGAACCTCATCAGATTTCTTTTGGCCCAATCCTCTAATTTGTCTAGGTCCCTCTTTATCCTATCCCTACCCTCCAGCGTACCTACTTCTCCTCCCAGTTTAGTGTCATCTATTGCCTGTTGATTGACTGGCCGCTACAGACACACTCCTGGCGCACAAAGGCTCTGATCTTTAGGGCAGATAAGATCTCTGTTCAGCCTGTAATCTAGCTGGAAGATTGTAAGAGGCAGGAGCTCCTCTCTTACACTAACCCAGACCTCATATGAGTTTAGGATAGTCCTGTAATCTCTACTTCCAGTTCTTCTGCAGGGTGGCATTTGGGGATATTAGGTAGAAAGTACATAGAGCTAGGGGTGTTGGGACATCTAGTTTTTTGTAGGAGACAGTATGCTACACAGGGTACGTGTGTGCGTGTTGTATCAATACAGTATATCACCCCGTATTTCTTCAGTGCAAACCC
The DNA here is from genome assembly GCF_015237465.2 of Chelonia mydas. Taxonomy (NCBI): domain Eukaryota; kingdom Metazoa; phylum Chordata; order Testudines; family Cheloniidae; genus Chelonia; species Chelonia mydas. Next base: position 76,946,575 of record NC_051251.2, on the reverse strand, counting down.
TAGATGTATTAATTAATCATCATTACTTCACTGCAGGTTCAAAGTAGGAGAAAACAGGCTAAGAGGGAGCATGCTGTTTTGAAATACAAATATCTTTGACGATTAGTGATCTTGGTATGAAGATATAAATCACGTGAAGGGTAACTGGATTATGTGTTAATCAGAATGTATTTGAAAGCTTTCCCAGTATGGAAATTCTTTTTTAATGAACACAAGTATAAAGTGAACTATACACACACAGAAATTTCCTCTCATTGGATTCATATCGTTTCTGTATGCCCACCCAGCTGCAAGGAAAATGGCTCTTGCAGAAAGGACTATATTGTTTATTAAGTAAATATACATATCTTACTCATATTTTCTTCATCATCTATATCCATAGTGAAATACTTTTGCTGGTTTCTTGACTGGCGTAGACAGCTTCTATCTGAAAAATAGAGAGTGGGTGTTTTAAGCTTATATTACGTAAAATGAAAGAGCCCACATGATGAAGGCTGGGACTAGGAGTCAGGAGATCGGAGTTGTTTCCACGGCTCTCCCACAATCATGTGCAGTCAGGAACAACTCTGTGTGTCTTTCCCCCACAGAAGGGTAATGCTATTTCTCGAGCTCAAAGATATGGAGATGCTAAGAACCCATTTATGTTTACAAGCATTTTTACATTTTCAGATGGCAGACTGTCTAGAAGGGCATACTGTTTTTAATCTGTTGTACTTTCCCTGGTTCATATACTTACAAGATATAAACTATGCACTCTCACTGGAAAATGTGGTCATTTCCTTATCTATTGCACCAACAGACTATTTTAAGCAATGTGACCAGTTAAAAGGTCACACGTGACAGCACCTCTGGAACTGGTTCAGCGGAGAGATGCTTCCCCTCCAGCAAGCCAGAGGAAAAAGGACAAAGTCAAAATACTGGCAACTTGATGTTGCAGGTAACATCAAGAAAATCCAGGCAAATCATATGCAGGGTAGAGCAGGTACTACTACTTAAAAGGACAGTTCCTGGAAAGCGGGGGTTTGTGGTAAAGACTGGGTTTGGTTAGACATTTATATACATAAAGCCAGCCTTTGCTCCGACATCCTTCTAGAAGCTGTGCTGCTGAATAGCGATGGTGAAGACCATATCCGCAGGAGAGAGAAACAGATGGTGCTGTCTCTTCCCTACATGTGGACTGCCTGAATATCTTGGTGTTACTTGCAATACCTGAGGTTATGTTACAAGAATAATGGTCTGGATTTTCAGAAGTGCTGAGCACCCATTCACTTTAACGGGAGCAATGGATGCTCGGTGTCTTTGAAAATCAGGGAAGTCTATAGACATCACATTACAACAAGAGACAAGACCATTATAATCTTACTACTTTGCACCTTTACCTTTTCTCTATGCTTTCCAGACATTTAATTATGCTAAAAAATCAGCACAAGACTCCCTTCCTCAGCACGTTTCCCACACACTCGGCCGGTCCCCAACAGCTGGGCCCGGGCAGGCAGAGGGGGGATGGGCTGCCGCCACCTCCCCAGCCGGGCTCTCTCACAGAGACCCTGAGGGGAGTCAGCTGGCATGAGAAGCGTCTCTGTACCACTCCCTCAGCTTCCCGCCCAGGCCCGGCTGCCGGGGGGAGGGGCTGAGCAAGTTGGAAGTGCCGGGGGGTTGGGGGGAGGCGTAGCAGCAGCAGGACAGAGCACCCCTCCTCCGCCAGCAGGCCGATCATGTGGCCCATCTGCGACTGCTAGTAGCAAATATCTCAAATGGCTGAAGATCGGACACTGGATGGGAAGGGGTCTCAGTTACTACAGTGAATTCTTTCCCTGGTGACTAGCTCAGGGTCTAATGGATCACCATATTTGGGGTTGGGAAGGAATTTCCCCCCAGGTCAGATTGGCAGAGACCCTATTTTTGTTTCGACTTCCTCTGCAGCATGGGGCATGGGTCACTTGCTGGTTTGGAATGGAGTAAATGGTGAATTCTGTGGAACTTGAAGTCTTTAAATCATAATTAGAGGATTTCAGTAACTCAGACAGAGGTTATGGGTCTATTACAGGAGTCTGTGGCGGAAGATCTACGGTCCATGATGGGCAGGAGGTCAGAATAGATTATCACGATGGCGCCTTGTGACCTTAAAGTCTATGGGCCAGTCTACACTACCGCATAAGTCACTGTAACTTACATCACTCGGGTGTTAAAAACACCCTCCCCCCTGGAGCGACACAAGTTTTGCGCTGTCCACCACACCAGTGCTATGTCGGCGGGAGACGCTCTCCCCACAACATAGCTCCCAATTCTCGCAGAGATAGAGTAATTATGCCAGCACGTCTAATGCTACATCGGTGCAGCTATTCTGATGTAGCGTTGAAGTGTAGACTTGTCCTATGAGTCTATAAGTAACCACAATTAAATGAAAAATTTGATAAAAATGGATTTCCATTTGGAATTCATGCTTTGTGTTTATAGTTTCAGCATACATTTGGACTGCATATGATGACTGAAAAGAACCCTAAGTAAAACCCCCACTTTTGTTAAAGACCATAACTAGCCTCGTCAGTGAATTTTTGTTTTAGGTGTATAACACATTTCTTGCAAACATTGATACAGGCACCTACCAAATGCCTGTATTGATCAAATCAAAGAGCACACACATTTTCTTATAAAGGCAGGAAATGGAAATGCATGAATAATAAATATGGTTCCTTGTACTTCATCTTGAAAAAAAAGCACGTGAAGCTCTCCATAAGATGTTCACAGCTTTAAAATGAAACCAGTACAGGCCATCAGGGAGAGGAGGAGGAGGGGGTTGGGAAGAGAAGAAAGTGAGCTGGATTTGTGAAAGGGAGAAGAGACTGAGGAAGTCAGTCTTGTATAGAGAGGAGACACTAGGCATAGTGAGGAGAATGAAGTGGTTTGGAAGGAGAGGAATGAGAGACTGGAGGATTTGGGGGAAAAGGAGGACTGTCACGCTGATTAGTGCAGTGTAACAACAAACAATAAAATAGCAGAAAAATCAAAATGAAGAGTCAGGTGGTTTGGGATAAGAGAGAGGAAAGACTGGTGAATGCAGGGAAAAAGAGGATAAAGGGAGTATGAGGCAGGGAAAGAGGTTGGGAAATGAGGCATTTCCCATGAGGGAAAGGAGAGATTGGCAGATTTGCAGAGAAGAGGACAGTATAAGGGGTTTTGGTGGGAAAAGGAGAGAATGAGGTAAGTATGAGGGAAAGGATAAGAGACTAGGGGAGTTTTAGGTGTTCCAGGAGACTTGGATGTGGAAGGAAGGAAAGTTTGGAGAGAGGTGGTGTTAGAGAGAGGGAGGAGTCATTAGAGGAGAAAATGGTGAGGGGCGGGGGCGGAGAATTTCACATAGAGCAAAGGCTGGAGGGGAAAGATAAGAGACTGTAGCATTTAGAGGGACAGTGGAAACTTGGCATGCTTTCTAAAGATTGCTGCAGCAGAGGAAAGGAGCCAGACCACAATGGCACATAGGAAGAGAAATGAGAGGAGGCCACAGTAAGTGCTGAAGGTCTTTTTTATTTTTAAAATGGAAATGGGGACAAAGTAACTTGCAGTATTGGAACCTTTTACACGTGGCAGGAAAGGGGGGCAGTGGTTTCACAGGGCCACGTCCTTTCCTTTCAGCCTTTGGGGCAGAATTTCTCTTCTGGGTGTGTACGTGATAGTGTCATCCTCCCTTACTTGAAGGATGCCTTCCCCCCCACCCCAAAACTGCCATTACATGTCACAGTTGCTAAACAGAGAAGGGTGTGTTTAGATTAGATGCAGTATTACCACCGTGTGTGTCAGGCAGCCCGGAAGCAGGTCTACTAAACATGGGAACAGACAGTGCTAATCCTTAAGCACCATGCAGCTTTTTAAGTGCCATCTTTAATTAGAGCCATTAAGTCAATTTAGGCCTACACTCTGGGTTGAAGTCTTAAGTGGAAAAAAAGTAACCAAAGGCCCTCTTACTCTATCAGCAAGTTGGGCTAGATTCAAAGGTGTGTAGGTATTCCAGTGCTGAGCAGTGAAACACCCAACTCCCAGGCACCCTGCTGCCTGCTGCAATTCTCTGCCCGAAGTTGAGTGCACAGGCTCCCGATGCATTATATGGGGAAAGCTTGGCACCTAAGAAAGGGATTCTCAGAAGCCAGCAACTGAGCAGCGAGCCGCCTAAACAAATCAGGAGTGAAATGCAGAGAAAAGGGCTGGGGCTTAGAATCAGATCCTCAGAGATATTTTGGTGCCTATCTCCTACTGATCTGAGCTGAGCCGTTATGCACCTGATTTATGGGCTGACAGGAAGTGCCTATCTCTGCTCAGGATTCTCCGCCGTGAATCCTCTCCTGGAGTTAGGCACCTAAGACAGGTCAGTCCATTCTCACAAAAAGAAAAAAAAACCACCACACACCCCAAAGACAGGGGGGAGACAGTGAAATCCTACTGTATGGTAGCCAACAGCTCAGTGGTTAGAGCACTCCTGTGGGATGTGGGAGACCTAAGTTTGAATCCCCACTCTGCCTGAGTTAGAGCAGGGACTTGAATCCAGGTCTCCCACATCCCAAGTGACTGGCCTGATGCTTGGGTATTTTGGGATGGGGCTATGTCCTCTAGCCTGTTGAAGCTGTTCCACTTTGTATAAAAAACTAAATATTCATTGGGCCAGAGGGAGACTCTGTAGCACAGTAGCTAGGGCATTTACCAGGGTGTAAGAGAGTCAGATTCAAGTCCCTGCTCCAGTTGAAAAGAGCTTGGACAGTCTGCTGGTCCTCCTGCAGGAGGCCCTACAATGGAATCTTTTTTAGACACAAACAACATGCAAGACCTGAAGGAGAGGGCCAACACAACCATAACACGACCCTGTACTAACACAATAAGAGGAAAAAATAGAGAGAGCAACAACCAAATGTATCTTTAAATATCAGTTTAATCTAATCTCTGCCCACCAATACTAGAATGCATGAATCACAGTTGCATAGTTACTACATGCAGTTCCTACAGGACAGTGTTATCATTGACATATGCCTTAACTGTGCATTTCCTCTCCTTAACATGTTTCCATATCTCTTAAGTTTAACCTTAAGTGTGATTTTCTTAAATTTGTTATGCTATCTAATTATCCTCAAAATACATTCCTGTAACGTTTATATCATTAAGTTACTGATATGTGCTCATAACCATAACTCCTTCAGTTTTTGTTTGGGAATAACAGTGACTAAATATATTTTTAAAGAGTTTTGGAAAGGATAGTGTAGCGGGGTAGACACCCACTCCTGCCCTCGGGGGCTTAGAACAGCCCTGGAGAGGGCTGTGGCTTAGGACAAGAAGCCTGGGCTGATTGGGGAAAGCAGCAACAGCTGGGGCCATGCCCCAATCAGGCCCAGCTGGCCCCTATAAGAGGCTGCGAGCCAGGAGTCCAAACAGATTCTCTCTGCCTGTAGAGAGAGAAGGGTCTGGCTGCTGGGGAGCCTAACCAAGTGCCTAGAGTGGAGCAGGGCTGGGGGAAGGCCAAGGGAACTCCGGCCTGGAAACCCCCCAAGCTGGGACTAGTTGAAGGCCAGTTAGGTACTGGGGTTGCAGGGGGCAGCCCACGGGTAGGCAGAGGCAGCAGGTCCAAACCCCCTTGCCTGCGATGAGTGGCTTATATACTGCAGTCAGCCCCAGTGAACGGGGGCTAGAGAGTGACTGGGCAGTAGCCAAAGATTGAGGTGGGGATAGGAGGTGGGGATTCCCCTGGGTGGGGAGACCCCGCAAGTGAGGGTTACTGCCAGGGGCACCAGGTCCAGGAGGGATAAGGGGGCCTGGCGTAAGCGGGACACTGGCCTGCAGAGGGTGCTCCAAGGCTGGAATTAGAGCTAATTCCCAGGACACAAGCAGGAGGTGCCGCGGGGTGAGTCCCACATGCTTATAGATGGAAACTCTCATGCTTCAGCAATTGCTGTACTGGGTCAGAAGAGTTTTCCATCTAGACCAGTATTCTGTCTCCAGCTGTGGCCAGTACCAGATGCTTGAGAGGATTTTTAGTACAGAGGCCTAAAGCCCAAGAATTCCCCAAGGCTATGCTAAAAGAATTGTCATGCAAGACTCCCATAAAGTTTGGCAATTAACGCTAAGAGAAAGATGATGGAAATGTACCAGTTAAGACTCTTTATAGAGTAAAAAAAAATTAGTATGATATACTTTCACAACCTATTGTAAATTGTTTTCTGCTAAGCTAAGTTGTAATTGAAATCACATGAAAGGGTATAAGAAAATGGAAATGGTTGAGGGGAATTTTACTCACAGCACAGGTATATGAAAGATTTGTTTTTCACTATCTAAGCTCTATTGTAAGTTGGTTAAAGTTGTTATGGTGGAAATTTGGAACATAATGGAAGATATAAGCTGTACTGTCAACAAGTTGACATATGTCAATGACTGGATGGTACCAGTCATGCAGTTGTACCACAAACTGTAATACAAGGTAAACAAGTTACACATAAAGATCTGTAAAAGCATGACCAAAGTTGGGTTAAGTTGAGTTTGCAGACTGGAGTCCAGATTGGTGTGGTAAACATCACCCCTTTCTGTAATGGGCTGTTATATTCTTTAGTTAGAGTTATCTAGCTTAATAAATTCAGTTAATCTTACTATCTGATGTCTCACTAATCAATACTTTAATAGAACTCATTTTTTACAAGAAGGTGCAAGAACTATTGCAATATTCCCCAATGGCAGGAGTCTGGCAATTACTATGTTCTGAATAAAATATAACTAAATAAAATACAGCCAATTAACAAATGCAAATATCTAGAAATGTAGTAAAGCTTCTGTGGATAAATAAGACTTGTTTCTCAGACCCTTCTACAAGCATGAAAATCATTTTAAAATATAAAAAGAAAATATCTAATGACCTTTGCATTCTACTAGAATATACACTAGGGATCTCAGACACGTGGGTCGTGGAGTTATTTGCTGCGGCCTGCCAAGCTCCCTGGCTCCTCACCCCCCGCCCCAAGTTATTTCCTGTGGCTGCCAAACTCATCTCACCTGCTGCCCACAGCGCGCTGTGTCCCTGCTTCTCTGGCTACCTCCAGGCGCTTCCCACTGCCAAACAGCTGTTTGGCGACGCTTAGCACTTTCCAGGAGGGAGTGGGGAGCTGCATGCTCAGGGGAGGAGGTGGAGAAGAGGCGGGGCAGGGATTTGGGGAAGGGGTTGGAATAGGGGCAGGGAGGGGGTGGAGTTGGGGTGGAGACTTTGGGGAAGGGGTTGGAATGGGGGCAGGGAAGAGGTGGGGCAGGGGCGGGGCCTCATGGGTGGAGTGGGGATGGGGGCAGAGGTGGTGGGGCTTTTGTATCTTTATATGAAAAGGTGTCAGTGATGTGGCCCTTGGGGCAATGTACTAGTCCTCATGTGGCCCTAGTGGTGATTTGAGTTTGAGATCCCTAATATACACAGTAATATTGTAGTTGTAAGATGGTTGCTCCTAAACTATATGTTAGTGCCAAAATGCTTTTGAATTGCTCTTTACAAAATGCTGAAAAGACAAAAATGTTTTTATTAAGGAAAATCAGACCCAGTGATATGCTAATATTGTCAACAATATTTCAAAGGAAAACTGCAAATGTTAAAATTCTATTTTTTGATCAATATATTGTGAATTATCCCCAAAACAGGCAAAGTGAGGTTGAGAGGGAGTAGGTACTTAATACACCTACTAAGAACTAAGCTATCACACACAGTTGTGTTGGCCATTTCTGCTACTGAAATCATTTTGAGATGACAACTACCAAGGCAGCTCTGCTGGAGTCAACCCAACTGATGTATAACTCTTTTCTTGTACATAATTTTTTTTTCTTTTTCATTATCAGAACACTTGCCAAAATATTTTCATGAATGGAAGACTACAAAATGGAAATAATTCTCTGTACAAAACTTAAAATCATAGAATATCAGGGTTGGAAGGGACCTCAGGAGGTCATCTAGTCCAACCCCTGCTCAAAGCAGGACCAATCCCCAACTAAATCATTCCAGCCTGGGCTTTGTCAAGCCTGACCTTAAAAACCTCTAAGGAAGGAGACTCCACCACCTTCCCCAGGTAACCCATTCCAGTGTTTCACCACCCTCCTAGTGAAAAAGTTTTTCCTAATATCCAACCTAGACCTCCCCCACTGCAACTTGAGACCATTACTCCTTGTTCTGTCATCTGCCACCACTGAGAACAGCCTAGATCCATCCTCTTTGGCACCCCCTTTCAGGTAGTTGAAAGACACTATTAAATTCCCCCTCCATTCTTCTCTTCTGCAGACTAAATAATCCCAGTTCCCTCAGCCTCTCCTCATAAGTCATGTGCTCCAGCCCCCTAATCATTTTTGTTGCCCTCCGCTGGACTCTTTCCAATTTTTCCATAACTGTCTTGTAGTGTGGGGCCCAAAACTGGACAAAGTACTCCAGATGAGGCCTCACCAATGCCAAATAGAGGGGAATGATCACGTCCCTTGATGTGCTGGCAATGCTCCTACTTATACATGATGTTATATATATATACACACACACACACACAGTATATTTCAAAAGTTATAATGGTAAAGTTGCATTTGTGCATGCATATGCATGACTTCATATGTTCTCATAATTTAAGTTCTCTCAAAAAGTTAACCCCTCAAAAAAGTATTGACTATAGCAAAGTTGGTTGGCAGTAATTAACTGCAGACTGATTAATTCAGCTAAATTATTTACAGAGTAAGTCTAAAAGACACTGTGTAATGTTGCAAAATTAGGACCACAGAGAATTACCTTTCTACAATAAAGCTTTTGTCCAGTCTACAATATCAGTTAACCTTCCAGATGCACATCTGTTGTACTTAATAAAAACCTGAACACCACAGAAAATGGGATAATAAATCACATACACAGTTCTATTTGTGGAAAGTAACCATATAAATAGAAAAGGGGAATGGAGACCAAATTCAGTATTTTCTTTCTAGGCAGAAAACTAACTGTAACCAAACGACTAAGCAGAGAATGCAATTCCGTCTAGTGACCTATTTATAGAATCTCTTATGTATAATGAGAACCCTGAAAAATGACTGGAAGAAATCCAGGCAATGATGCTTTTTATTTCTAGAACAAGATGACTGAGAACTCATCTATCTGCAAAGAGCATATGTGAAATATTATTGTGAAATATTATTGTGCAACGTATTGCAGGGGGAGCTCAGATATCATGATAATGAACTATCATCCATGCCCTCATCACCCTGCATGTTGACCACTGCAAAGTTCTCCTCTCTGGCCTTGAAAAAACCCATATTGCCCCATTTACATCTACACATAATGCTGCTGCAAAGACTTTATCTTGGCTCATCACCTCAACCTTGTCTCTCACACATCCCTTTTGCATCCCTACTTTGGCTCCCCGCACTCCAATGAATCAAACACAAAGCTACTTGTATTTGCTTTCAAAGGTTTTTTATGCCTATCCACACACTTCTATCATCTCATATGTAGAGAGACACTGACATCTGCCCCCTTTGCACCTGAAATGGTGCCAGTCTTGACTGCTCATTTGTAAAATTTTTCAACATTTTCACATTCTCTCCAATACTGCTACTTCTGCAAAGCTATCACTTTGCCCTTCTTCAAATCCTGCCATAAAATTCTCCTCTGGCATGATGCCACATTCATCTTACGTAGCAGCCTAGATATCCTTCGGAGGGGGTAAGCTGTTGTAGAGAATTAGGGGCCTCCTACTGCTGTGTATCCAGGGGTCAGGATGTGTCCCTTAGTAGAGACCTTTTAACTATCATGTTCAAAATATCAGTATAATGTGTGTGCAGTGTATGAAGATTGCATAAGTAAAAGTTTGGAAGAAATACTAACTGCACAGTCTCCGTTGGCAAAACAAAACAAATTTTAAGGGAAGTGCGTCTAATGGTTAAACATGGGATTTATGAGAAGTTCTAGGCCGTATCCCTGGCTGCCTCTACCCGTCATGGCTGTGTGAATGTAGGCAAATCATTTAAATTCTACCTGCATCAGTTTTTCCAAATGTAAAATGTGGTAATACTACCTAATTAGTTCACAGGGTGTTGTGGCACTTCATTTTTGTAAATCCTTCTCTACATAACACCTTATATCTTCTTAGCTCAAAGTATTAATATTACTTCCTCCAATAAATATGTACTGGTATTTTTCAGGTTTACTTTTTACACTAAACCGAATGGGCAAATAGCAGTGAATTCAGAAAATATTCTAAGTGGACCAAGATGGTCTTTTGCTAGTGCACAGATCAGTACATGTCTAATTCAAATTTCAATACAACACAATTAGTACCAAAAAATGGTGTGGAATATACTTAGCTCTACAGTGTGCACAAGTGTCAGACCAATAGAGATTTAAAACTGTATTTTAAAAAACCAGTAGTAACATGGTATTAACATATTAACAGAAAAATAGTAAAAGCATCATGCTCGCATTGCTTCCATGCAATTTCAATAGTATATAAATATAATAAATGTATCAAATGCACACCACAGATATACTCGTTATTTGTGATCCACAAAGGGTAAAATGCTTTGGAGCTCTACGTCAGGAATACTGCACAGCACCTCTGCTGAGTATGGCATCCAGCTTTTTACAGACGCGGCAGGTCTTCAGTGCAACGCCAGAGTGATGAAATGACTCCCTTATCTTCTGGTATGCCTGCCTCAGCGCCTTTAATCTTTGCACGGTACTGATGCGTGTCCCATTCATACCCCTTATGCAACATGCCACGAGAAATCAGACTGTAGGTATCGAAGCTCCTACAGCGGGAGTGAAGCTGGGACTGAGCAGCCTCCTCTCCCCACAGAGCCAGCACATCCACCAACTCAGATGTGCTCCAAGCAGGAGAGCGTTTGCTACGGAGTCACCATGGTCCGCTGGGAAGATGTGATATGAGCTCTCCACACCGAGCAAACAGGAAGTGGAACGTCAAAAATTCCCACGCCTTTAAAGGGGAAGGGGCATATGCCTGTGTATCTGGCTGCAGGGCAGCAGAGTTCAAACTGCTGACCAGAATGGTCAGGATGGGCATTGTGGGATGCCTCCTGGAGGCTATTTACATCAGCATAACCAAGCGCAGTGTCTATACTGACAATTTGTCAATATAACTTTGCCACAAAAAGCTCTACGCCTCGCGTTGAGGTGGTTTTATTTTGGTCGGCAAAGCAGGAGAGTTTTGTCGGCGGAAGGAACACTGTGTGTGTACACCTACATTATTTTGTTTACGAAAGATTACTTCTGTCGACAAAACTCTGTAGAGAAAACAAGGTCTTAAAGGGAGTTTTCCACAGTGTGGAGAGGGGTTCTGCACAAAAATGAATGCAGTCTCAGGTTCCGACAACATTTTAGATATTTATCATTGGCAGCTGAGGATGGGGAGACAAACCACGATAGTCACAGTCTAAAAACCTGAACATAAAAGATACATGTCAATCGCAGCCCCACCGTTGGTCCTTTCCACAATTCTCAGGCACAAATCTCTGGGCAGAACAACTAGGACGGGTTGGAGAGGGGGAGGTGCATTCACCACCAGAGAAACCATCCACAGAGGGGAGTGGTTTGACCCAGAAAACTGCATTGCTGTCAATGAAGTTACTGTGCATTTATGTTAGTGTTGCTGAGAGCAGAATTTGGCCCAGAAAATATATAATGTTCATTAGTAGAAGTAGGATCTACAGAATATGGTAACAGTTTGTAACAATATAATGTTACAGTAGTACAACTTAAAATTATTATAAAGATAAAAATATAAATGATCATCATACCAAAATGTAACAGCCTTTACAGCATTATAAAAAGATAAACCAGCAAAGAGTTGCTAGCTTTATATCAATAGCATGTGTCTGCACCTTTGAAATTAGAGATTATACTTTGGACGGAAGATGAAATAGCCTGAGAGAAGTGAAGCATCCCAATCTGTGAGTTTGCTTGCTGTCCATACCACTCATAATTCAGTCTGTGTCACCACTTGATAATACTGTTTAATTATCTAAATTATCTGCACAAATGTGTGATGCTAGTAGACCTTCAGAAGATGTGAATTTTCAAATTAGTTTGTCCACAGGCATCTCCGATTACTCCCATATCTAAATCAACGTTTACTCAGATCCCATTAACTCCAATTTTATCTGTACACATTTTTTTAAATGTAAAAAGCCAACAGGAAGCAAAATGCAAGCACCTAGCAATGCTTTCCCTTTCAAATAACTGTTTAAAGTACCTTGCCGGAGCAAGCCTGATGACTTAGTGGGCAGCCACACTCACTGTCAGGCAGAAGAGCTGGATCTGGGGCAGCCAGTCTCAGAACACCCACTCATTTGCCCAGTAGCACTGACATAACTGAAGAAACCATGGTCAGTCTCCGAGGAGAGGTTTCAACATGCTTCCTACTTCCGCAGTGAATCCTTGGTAGCAGGGTACCAAGGTCCATATTATTCCCGCAAGATCCATGCACATAACTCCTTTCTTGGGGTCTTGCGAAGACTCTTTGGGGGTCAGGATTTGTGTGGTGCAGGGATTAGGAACGAGAAAGCTGAGATGAGATAAGGGGAGGGGATGTACCTTCAACTTGTTTTCCACCTCCAGCCCCACTATCTCCTTACAGACTAGCTGTAAAAAGTAATACAGCCTGTTGTGTGGCTGTATTGGAACCAAGACGGTAGAGACAGGCAGGAGCCAAAGCGGGACTCCAGGCCAGCACAAAACTATGATGTCTCCATGTTGATAGACCTGACTTTCGGTAGATCCCCACAGAGCTGCAGGGTTTAGGGGAGGAATCCATTCCACTGGGGAGCAAGAGACCCAATCAGCTAAAAATGGGTTAAAGGAAATGTTGCAAGGAGACCCTCAGTTTTCGCCCATCCTAAATCCCCCTACCAGTGTTTTTTCTAGAGGAAGCAGCAAACCTGGGGGAAAAGCTGAAATAGCTGAAATAGGAGAATTAACTTACCTAAAAGGTTTTCCTTCTTCTGGAAGTAACATCTTTGGATCCCTTACAATGGGTCTTACCTCTGTTTGCAGCTCCGTGGGGACAGAACAGGCCCCGTCAATCAAGACAGGCTAGGAGTGACACCACTCCCAGAGAACAAGGCAGCCTGAGATACTTCCAAAGTTGCTCCATGGAGCTAGTTCATTTAATTATTAACAGGTTATCAGACATAAACAGAAATTATCACACACTTTTCCTACTGCAGAACTTCAAACTTCACCCCAGCTACTAGCAGAAAGACAAATTGTGCACCAAACAGAAAACAAAGGAAGATGTGAGAATTCAAGCCTTCCCTTAGAATTATTATCCTTGTGCTGGGTGAGAGGGATCTGCAGATTCTCTTGGTAGAAGAAAAGAAATTTTGGGGTAAATTAGGGTGGCCAGGTGTCCGGTTTGCTACCAGAAAGTCCTGTTGTAAAGGGGACCTTACAGTGTCCGGTCAGACCTACTTACTGGACACCCAAAGTTTGGTTACTGCAGGTGGGGGAGGTGCCGGGTTATCATCTGCACCAGCCCCTACTTAGCCGAGGCTGTCTCCTATCTGTGTTGGGCAACTGCAGGTCCCAGCCCCAGTTCCACAGATGAGTCCCTCCCGACCTGGGCAGGAGGGAGGGGAAAAGCAGCAAGTGATGGGGGAGAGGGGAAGAGGAGAGAATAGGGGTAAGGCCCCAGGTGAAGGGGAGGGACCTCAGGGGGAAGAGGCAGGGCAGTGGAGGTCCCAGCACAAAGTTGGCAACCCTAGGGTAAATTAACACATTCTATTCCATTCTTCAATGGGAAAGTCTGCAGATCCAGTACAATGGAATGTCTAATCAGTGTGTCTCAAGGGAGGAAAACAAAGGATGAATGAGTAGATTTTTGTATTCTGTATTGTTTGAAGTGTTACTGGGCGAGCATAGTATGCACTGCTCTCCCTCCAGTGCCAGGGACTGATAAGGCATGCATGTTTCATTTGTAAAACTTAGTGAAGGTGTCAACAAATGCCCAGGTTGCCACCCTACATCTCTTTATATGTTGCATATTATCCTTCAGGTTTCCATCGACTTGAATGAGCAGAGAGATTTTTGGGGGGGAAAGTGGCTTTTTACCTCTGAAAGCTTCTGAAATACACCAATTTTATCATCTTAAAACGGAAGCCTTGGCAGCTTTTTTATTTTATGAGTGGTATAGAACAACAGAGAATGTTCAATGTGGATTTTTACAGGTCTCGTGATATGCAGAGTAGGCCAGAAGGGTGATTTTGTGTGTGGGGGAGGGGGGTTAGGGTGTTTTGTATGTGGCAAAAGATGGGGGAAAAGACAGTTTCTTGTGACCTGAGGAATAGTGTTTAGTTAGGTATTAAGGATTCTACTCACTCACAGCACAACTTTGCTGTCATGAGAGGAACAGGACTCCAAAATGATTCTTGAAAAGTGACTGCAACCAAGATGACAACTTTAAAGATAGCAGGGGGTTGGGAGGGAGGCATATCAGACAAGGGATTACAGGGATGCTTGGTCAGGGCATTTAATACAAAATTTAGATCCCAAGAAGGACCTCTTGGCACAGGGCAAAGAAATGAGGCAACTAATCTTCCTACATCCAGGTGAAACAAAATCCTCCACCCACTTGCTCTCTAGCACACTAGAAATGGCCATCACTTGGTTTATTACATTGTGAAGATTCAGGCCCACATGAAAACCTTCCTGTATATACTCCAAAAATACATTTCACTCAGGACGTGACTGGATCCATGCTACTGATTTTGCACTGTGCCTTACAGATAGAACAAGCCCCTGAAAATGCCCTTGTTGTGGAATACATTCTCAGGATTAAATGGGTATTTATGAACACATGCAAATAACCTATTTTAATTAGCATGTCTTAGTTACCTTTTAGCTAGATCCATTTTCTCTGGGTTTGGGTGCCAAAATGATCCTTGTGAGAGATGATCCTTCCTGCAGAAGGGGGCCACCTGAATTAGATCTGAGGACTAGCAACAACATAGGACCACTTCTGCTTTCTCCCTCTGTCTCTGTCTGTCTCTCTCTCTCTTTTTCAGTTTTCCTATGGAACTCTATATAGCAGCAGCAACAACTAAAGACATACAAGCAATGTTTTGGGCCACTGATGAAAGTGCATGATCCTTGCTATGGCCTGTTACTCTCATCATCTGGAATAAAACTTTTGTACCTTTGCTGGCACAAAGACAACTACGCTTGATACAAGATAAATGGTGGAAGAAAGTAGCAGAAGACACTCAAATGTATGCAGAAACAAAGGAAACAAAAAAGTTCTTTGATTCCTTGAAGCTAGTCTATGGACTTTCAAAAGTGGACACGATTCGCTTATGATGGCTGATGGCAGGACAGTCATCAAAGACAAAAAAGGCATGGAACAGAGATGGGTTGAACATTTCAGCTAACTACTGAACAGACCATCCCCAATTGAAACAAGTGCTATTAATCAGATACCTCAAAAGCCTATTCAGCACCACCTTGACTCACCACACTCACTTGAAGAAATAGAAAAGGCAATATGTTTGATGAGCTCAGGAAAGTCCTCGGGCAGAGATGGAATACTGGCAGAAATATATAAATCTGCAGCTCCAAACGTGGTAACAACACTCCAGAAGATCCTTACTGACATCTGGGACAACAAAGGAATGCCACAAGACTTCGAAGATGCTACAGTTATTCCTTTATTTAAAAATAAAGGCAGCAAAATAATCTGTCATAACTACCGGAGGATATCTCTGTCATCGGTCGCTGGAAAAATCTTTGCTCGTGTCCTCCTGAACCAACTGATTTCAGCTGTCTCAGAAGCCAATCTACCCGAGACTCAGTGCAGATTCAGACCTGGCCGTAGCACCACAGACATGATTTTCAGTATCAGGCAAATACAAGAAAAATTTATTGAACAAAACATGAATCTGTTCAGTGTTTTCACTGATCTGACAAAAGCATTTGATACAGTCAATAGAGAAGGATTATGGATGATCCTTAGCAAACTTGGTTGCCCACCAAAACTGGTAAAGATCATTCATTTATTTCAGGAGGGGATGCAAAGTCAGGTACTTTTTAATGGAGATCTCACTGACTCCTTTCCCGTTTCAAATGGAGTCAAACAAGGCTGTGTCCTTGCCCCTGTACTGTTCAACTTCTTCTTCACCCAAGTTCTCATCATGCTACAAATGGACTCAACAGAGGCATATACATCAGATAAAGACACGACAGCTCAGTCTTACAAGGCTTAAAGCAAAAATAAAAGGAACAAAACTACTACTAAGAGAAGCACTCTTTGCGGATGATTGTGCCCTCCTAGCACGCACGGAGGGAAATCTCCAGTGCATCATAGCTCACTTTGCTGAAGCATCAAAATGGTTTGGCCTCACAATCAGCCTGGGAAAACCTGTGGGGTTGCACCAATCATCTCATCACCGCTCTGGGCCATATCCCTGAGCATCTCCATGAGTGGAATCCAACTAAAGTAAGTTGACAGTTTTACCTATCTCGGCAGCAACATCTCCCATGATGGATCTCTTGACAAAGAGATCATGAACAGGATACAGAAAGCTTGTCAGTCATTAGGAAAGCTACGTAACAAAGTCCTAAAATCCCACAACATAACCCTCTCAACAAAAATAAAACTTTATAATTCTTTTGTGCTCACATCTCTCCTCTACAGCTGTGAGACCTGGACACCATACAAATGGCATATCAAACAGCTAAAGGCCTTCCATATGTGGTCTCTGTGAGCCATTTTGGGGATCTACTGGCAGAACAAAATGACCAACCTGGAGGTGCTTCAAAAGTCAAATGCCATAAGCATCAAGGCCATGCTGATAAAAGCCCAACTGCGCTGGGTTGGACACATCATTAGAATGCCTGAACATCAACTCTCCAGAAAAATTTTTATGGAGAATTGGCATGAGGACACCGGAATTAAGGCCGCCCCAGAAAGCGCTACAAGGACAGCATCAAGAACAGCACACACTTTGGTGCAATAAAACTGGTTGATCTTGAGAAGACTGCGTTAAATAGATCAGCATGGTGACATAGAACACTCAGAGCTTTTCAAGCCTTTGAAAAGGACAGAAATAATCGATTGTTAGTTGCAAGGGAAAAGCGTCATACTACTGCTATAACTACCAAGAAGCTCATCAATGACTTTGTCTGCCCTATCTGCTCACGAGCACGCGCGTCACGCTTTGGACTTCAGAGTCACTCCAGAATCCACAAAAAAGATAGCATGAAAATGTCATCATCGAACCAACGGACTACACACACACAAACCTTTGCTGGATGATGCAAATAAGTCAACTGATGGGCAGGCATCCCAGGGTCTGACTCTCCACTCTCCTGGATCTAACCTTTGCTTGCTTAATGAGCCGCTATGATATTTATTTCTTTAAGTTAGTTTTTGAAAGACAGCAGATTGTTATTTTGTTTGATTTTATTTCTTTTCTTTCTTCACCTAGGAACAGAGCAAATTAGAGGCTCATAGCTGGTCTCAGGACCTGAAACTTGTTTCCTTGTTGATACAAGCCACTGTCAGTGTTGTAGAACATCATCAGTATATCTTGGCTGAGCAGGATTGGTGTTACAGCTCTTAGAGTACATGACTGCCCTGAGCTTGAACTAATTGATACATTGTTGGAGCTCTGTTTTGCCATTATCCTCAGATGAAACTGTTTCCTGAATGAGCTTCCTTGCTGTTGAAGCTTGTGTAGATTGTCTCCACCTACCCTCTCTGACACTGACATACCCCAGCTTTCTGAGTATTTCCTTTCTTTTAGCTGCCAAGAGAAAGATATCAATATTGCTTTGGCACTGGGACTATGTAGGACAGGGATGATGGGTCTCATGGGCTCAGGAAAATAAGAAAATGCTGGACAGAACATGTGAAACTTCACCTCACAACAGTCTGCTTTTGCAAGAGATCATCATCCGGACAAGAGATATCAGAGCCCTGTTAGATGTGAATGGAGAATGGATGATATTGTGACCACCAGCATCTGAAAAACTTTTATAGAAATAATCTTGTGTGGCATTTGGTATCTATGACTCTCTCCAGAATTAATATAGACTTCTTGCAGTTATTCCGTTCATGTCAGAGTTGACCAATCTGTGTTGCTCCAGAAAAGAATCAACTGTGAAAGAGCTGTTTTGTGTGCCTTCTGCAGGAAGGGTGCTCTGATGGGCTGGTCATCTTGGAATGTTTATATAAGAACCCTTTTCTGCTCAATGAAAGCCACAATATTAGTTAGCACTTTGGCTAGGGGCAGATAGGCCAAAAGATAAAGCAACATACTGAGAATGTTGTCTGTTGCATGTGAAGCTGAGATATCTCCTATGGGAGGATCATATAATATGTAGATAGATGTTCAGCTCAGCTGACTATAGAAAAATCCCCTTGGGAAATTGCTGCTTCAGCTGTTGCAGTCAGAGCAGGACTTAAAACCCAGAGACCGGGGCATGCCACGCCTAGGGCAAAGTCCCCACTGGAACTCTATCTCTAAATACACTACTTAATATGCATCCGATGCATGTTACTTGCATCCAATGAAGTGAGCTGTAGCTCACGAAAGCTTATGCTCAAATAAATTGGTTAGTCTCTAAGGTGCCACAAGTACTCCTTTTCTTTTTGCGAATACAGACTAACACGGCTGTTACTCTGATACTTAACAACTACTTACCAAATAACTACTGTAAACAAACTATTTACAAGGCCCTAAGGCTCAAAGACCGAAGACGAAGAACCGCTAACCTTTGCTAGGCAAGGGAAAGGTGCTCTGACTAACCAGCACGGGCAGTAAGAAGGAATTGAGAGGGCACAGGGCTGGCAGCACCTAATAAATGTATGCATGAGCGTGGCACTCAAGCGGGTGCCACAGCTGACCCTATGGATACTGTTCAGGCAAAAAGCTCCAATGGCACGCACATGGGCACACACGCACCTAGAATGGAACTGACATGAGCAAGCACTCAAAGAAGAAAGAGGAAATACAAGGTGCAGACAAAAAGGAGCCAAATGGTAAAATGTATGCCACTAAAGCCGAGGAACTGGCTTGAGGAATAAGTAATAAGATGATGGATTCAATATCCTAATAACCCACAGAAATCAGACCTAGGAAAATATCATAGAATCATAGAATATCAGGGTTGGAAGGGACCTCAGGAGGTCATCTAGTCTAACCCCCTGCTCAAAGCAGGACCAATCCCCAATTAAATCATCCCAGACAGGGCTTTGTCAAGCCTGACCTTAAAAACTTCTGAGGAAGGAGATTCCACCACCTCCCTAGGTAACGCATTCCAGTGTTTCACCACCCTCCTTCTGAAAAAGTTTTTCCTAATATCCAACCTAAATCTCCCCCACTGCAACTTGAGACCATTACTCCTTGTCCGGTCATCCGCTACCACTGAGAATAGTCTAGATCCATCGTCTTTGGAACCCCCTTTCAGGTAGTTGAAAGCAGCTATCAAATCTCCCCTCATTCTTCTCTTCTGTAGACTAAACAATCCCAGTTCCCTCAGTCTCTCCTCATAAGTCATGTGTTCCAGTCCCCTAATCATTTTTGCTGCCCTCCACTGGACGCTTTCCAATTTTTCCACATCCTTCTTACAGTGTGGGGCCCAAAACTGGACACAGTACTCCAGATGAGGCCTCACCAATGTCGAATAGAGAGGAACGATCATGTCCCTCGATCTGCTGGCAATGCCCCATCTTATACAGCCCAAAATGCCATTGGCCTTCTTGGCTACAAGGGCACACTGTTGACTCATATCCAGCTTCTCGTCCACTGTAACCCCTAGGTCCTTTTCTGCAGGACTGCTGCCTAGCCATTCGGTCCCTAGTCTGTAGCGGTGCATTGGATTCTTCCATCCTAAGTGCAGGACTCTGCACTTGTCCTTGTTGAACCTCATCAGGTTTCTTTTGGCCCAATCCTCCAATTTGTCTAGGTCCCTCTTTATCCGATCCCTACCCTCCAGCGTATCTACCACTCCTCCCAGTTTAGTGTCTTCTGCAAACTTGCCGAGGGTGCAATTCACACCATCCTCCAGATCATTAATGAAGATATTGAACAAAATCGGCCCCAGGACCGACCCTTGGGGCACTCCGCTTGATACTGGCTGCCAACTAGACATGGAGCCATTGATCACTACCCGTTGAGCCCGACAATCTAGCCAATTTTCTACCCACCGTATAGTGCATTCATCCAGCCCATACTTCTTTAACTTGCTGACAAGAATACTGTGGGAGACAGTGTCAAAAGCTTTGCTAAAGTCAAGGAACACCATGTCCACTGCTTTCCCTTCATCCACAGAACCAGTTATCTCGTCATAGAAGGCAATTAGATTAGTCAGGCATGACTTGCCCTTGGTGAATCCATGCTGACTGTTCCTGATCACTTTCCTCTCCTCTAAGTGCTTCAGAATTGATTTCTTGAGGACCTGCTCCATGATTTTTCCAGGGACTGAGGTGAGGCTGACTGGCCTGTAGGTCCCAGGATCCTCCTTCTTCCCGTTTTTAAAGATGGGCACTACATTAGCCTTTTTCCAGTCGTCCGGGACTTCCCCGGATCGCCATACTGCTGAGGTTCGTTATCAGTTTTTTCTCAGGCCTCACAAATGAACTCCCACTGAAGTCAGTGAGAGTGTGCCAGAGTAAGGAATGAGTGTAACCTAAATAAACACTAAACAAAAAACTCAAGCTTTGGACTTATGATTATATGTAAATATAAAAACACTTCTATTAAAGAGGACGATCTCAGCAGTGCAATCCTAAATTGTACATATATCTATTTATCTATATTAAGGTGACACAAGTTTCAGGTCGCAGGCTGTGTCTGAATATTTAAAATTAAATTAGCCAACAAAAGATATACCACATTGACTAATGCCATGACCAACCAGATTACCTGTTATCACATTGTGTAATGTAATTGTCTTCACAGTTAAGTAAATAGTAAATTAATTTCTCTAGACTGACAACAGGGCAACACTTTGATTTTGTGTAATTAGAAGCACAGATACCATATTCAAAGCATATTTAAAATTCAGCTACCTGGGAGAATGGAAATGGATAAACTGCAAACAATTGTCAGATGTTCACAAAAGGATGAAAGAGTATAATGGTAGCAATCTGAGTTATGAAGTCGAATTTTGGAATTAGATTCAAATCCTAACTTCCCAAAGCTGACGGGTGTTTGGTGCTCAGTGTTCCATTTAGCAAGCATTCCACACACAGCATTTAACAAATCCTGCATCTTGGCAGGGGGTTAGATTAGTTGTCCTTTGTGGTCCCTTCTAACCCTATGGTTCTGACTCTAATTTTTTGTGGCCTTGATCAGCCCAATCCAAACTTCGTCACATGAGTTCACAAAGATTCTCCAAACATCTTTGAGGTTGATGGCTTCCTTAGTTACATTACATTTAAATCACTTTATCTGACAAGTTCACAAGCCTAGAGAAAGGGAATTAATAACCAGTGCATCACAGGGTCTTCCTTTAGTCCTCCAAGGCCTGTTTCTTTCTTCTTTCCTTTGGCAGCAGCCTGCTAGAGTCTTAATATTCTGTCCCCACCTCCTGCTGTTTGGAGGAACGATAACACAAACCTCTGGACCAGTGTAGCAGTAGTTCCGTAACAGAGAAGACTCGCTTATAGTTTCCCATTTAACAGGAGACTTAAAACTTTATTTTGTAAAAATCTCTTTGGAATGGAGAAAACCAGAATGCAGAATGTAAACTGTGAGCACTATTTGAATTTTTTAAGATGATTTCATGAAAAATGGAATAGTACAAAGAAAAAAATAAGAGTTCAAAATAAACCCTTATGCCAATTTTTCACTAAATTATCTCACTTTTTTGGGGTCCCTTTTGTGAGAAATCTAAATCACTTTGTGATCTGTCCTTTGTCCATAACGCTACTCCTCATGCACCAATTCCAACCATATCAGTTATACACTGGGAGTACAACAGCACTTTATAATTTAGTTATAATCACAAATATGTGTGGCAACCAAACCCACTGCATTTGACAAGAAATCTGCTGTAGTGCACAGTCACTGACTCAGTTCCTATGCAAGGGATATATATAAACAGATACGCCTTGAATGATTAATAACTACCGATTCCTCCTGCCCCTGAAAAATTAGAAGAGTTGTACATCTCTTTTTATACCAAAACAGAATTCACTAGGAAGTAAAGACAGTAAGAAAATGGTTCACACCACATGAGACTCTGTCTAAGTACTCACAGATCAGCCAAGGTCAGGAGTTCCTCTCCCCATGAATACAAACAAAATGGCTTAGCTAAAATTATTAATCATTTAAGCAAAAATCTCTCATAATTTGCAGATAGTTAAAACCTCTTTCTCCCTGCCAACCTAACTGGAAAGAACTCCAAGTTACCAAACCAAGCAAACCAGAAATGATTGGCTATAATATTGACAGTCCACTTGGATGAGCTACTTGTTACCCCAAGAAATCCAAACCACATGTTTTCACCACAAATGATAAACTATACATTGTTTTCCTTGTAAATCACAGAGACCATAGATCAATCAAACAGAGCTGTCTTTCACCCCAAATTAGAAGCGGCATATTTATTTGCATTGTGAGTCAGATCTACATCCTTCTCTATGTGGATAATGTCTCTTGTAAGTCCTAAATACTGTAAAATGCTTATGTATGATCAAAGAATGTATGGAGTAGGTCCTCCAAATTTAGAAGATTATAAGTAAGGCTACGATTTTGTCAAGGACATTTTTAGCAAAAGTCACAGACAGGTCATAGGCAATTAACAAAAATTCACAGAAGTCATGACCTGTCCCTGATTTTTACTAAAAATGTCCATGACAAAACAGGAAGGGAGGAGGGTCGAGCCCCCTGCCCTGCTGTGGCTGGGAGCTGCGGCTCCTACCCCATGGCTGGGAGTTGGGAGGGACCCCCGCCTGTGGCAGCTGGAGAGAGGTGGGGAATCCCCCGCTACCCAGGGACTGGGGAGCTCTGGGGGTTCCCCCCAGATGGGGGCGCTGCGAGGGTTCCCCTGACGCTTGCGATGGCTCGGGAGCTGTGGGGATCCCCTGCATCTGCAGGGACCGGGGAGCTCCAGGGGCTCCCTCACGCTGCCCGTCCTCTGGAATGGTGGTTGAAGCATGCAGGGATATATGAATCTTTAACACATCTAGCACGTAAATATCTTGTGATGCCAGCTACATCAGTGCCATGTGAATGCCTGGTCTCACTTTCAGGTGACATTGTAAACAAGAAGCAGGCAGCATTATCTCCTGCAAATCATAGAATCATAGAGTATCAGGGTTGGAAGGGACCTCAAGGAGGTCATCTAGTCCAACCCCCTGCTCAAAGCAGAACCAATCCCCAACTAAATCACCCCAGCCAGGGCTTTGTCAAGCCTGACCTTAAAAACCTCTAAGGAAGGAGATTCCATCGCCTCCCTAGTTAACACATTCCAGTACTTCACCACCCTCCTAGTGAAAAAGTTTTTCCTGATATCCAACCTATATGTCCCCATCTGCAACTTGAGACCATTACTCCTTGTTCTGTCATCTGCCACCACTGAGAACAGTCTAGATCCATCCTCTCTGGAACCCCCTTTCAGGTAGTTGAAAGCAGCTATCAAATCCCCCCTCATTCTTCTCTTCTGCAGACTAAACAATCCCAGTTCCCTCAGCCTCTCCTCATAAATCATGTGTTCCAGTTCCCTAATCATTTTTGTTGCCCTCCACTGGACGCTTTCAAATTTTTTCACATCCTTCTTGTAGTGTGGGGCCCAAAACTGGACACAGTACTCCGGATTTGATTGGGGATTGGTCCTGCTTTGAGCAGGGGGTTGGACTAGATGACCTCCTGAGGTCCCTTCCAACCCTGATATTCTATGATTCTATTCTATGATTCTATGAGGCCTCACCAATGTCGAATAAAGGGGAACAATCATGTCCCTCGATCTGCTGGCAATGTCCCTACTTATACAGCCCAAAATACCATTGGCCTTCTTAGCAACAAGGACACACTGTTAACTCATATCCAGCTTCTCATCCACTGTAACCCCTAGGTCCTTTTCTGCAGAACTGCTGCCTAGCCATTCGGTCCCTAGTCTGTAGTGGTACATGGGATTCTTCCATCCTAAGTGCAGGACTCTGCACTGGTCCTTGTTGAACCTCATCAGATTTCATTTGGCCCAATCCTCTAAATTGTCTAGGTTCCTCTGTATCCTATCCCTACCCTCCAGCGTATCTACCTCTCTTCCCAGTTTAGTGTCATCTGCAAACTTGCTGAGGATGCAATCCACGCCATCCTCCAGATCATTAAGATATTGAACAAAACCAGCCGCAGGACCAACCCTTGGGGCACTCTGCTTGATACTGGCTGCCAAATGGACATGGAGCCATTGATCACTACCTGTTGAGCCTGACGATCTAGCCAGCTTTCTATCCACCTTATAGTCCATTCATCCAGCCCTTACTTCTTTAACTTGCTGGCAAGAATACTGTGGGAGACCGTGTCAAAAGCTTTGCTAAAGTCAAGGAATAACACATCCACTGCTTTCCCCTCATCCACAGAGCCAGTTATCTTGTCATAGAAGGCAATTAGATTAGTCAGGCATGACTTGCACTTGGTGAATCCATGCTGACTGTTCCTTATCGCTTTCCTCTCCTCTAAGTGCTTCAGAATTAATTCCTTGAGGACCTGCTCCATGATTTTTCCAGGGACTTAGGTGAGGCTGACTGTAAACAAACTTGTTTGTCTGAGCGATTGGCTGAACAAGAAGTAGGACTGAGTGGACTTGTAGACTCTAAAGTTTCACATTGTTTTGTTTTTGTACATTTGCAGTTATTTTTTGTACATAAAACTTACAGTTGTAAGTTAAACTTTCATGATAAAGAGATTGCACTACAGTATTTGTATTAGGTTAATTGAAATACTTTTTTTGTATTTTCAGTGCAAATATTTGTAATAAAAAATAAACATAAAGTGAGCACTGTACACTTTGTATTCTGTGTTGCAACTGAAATCAATATATTTGAAAATGTAGAAAACATCCAAAAATGTTTACATAAATGGTATTCTATTATTGTTTAACAGTGCGAATAATCATGATTAATTTTTTTGATCACTTGACAGCCCTAATAAAAAGCCACCGATAAGAAGAGTATTACGGACATTTGTTATACACCATCACCATCTACTGGAAAGGACTCTTCCCCATCCCAGTTTTATAAGGATAAGAAGTGGTGAGATTTAATTTCAAAGATTGCACTTCTACTTCTATTTTGGTAATACAAATAAGTGTAGATTATCTTGCCTTACCTCAACTAACTGCTGAGTATCTGTGATAACCACTTGACGACTGTATTCTTTGTGTGTGCAATACACACAATTGGTTGTGTCTGCACTTGAGTGGTGAACTGTTGATTTTATACTGATGTGGTTCTGAGTGAATTAATAAATTGTTGATTGGTTAAGAATAAGCTAGTGTCTGATTTGAGAAACACTGTTCAAGTTGTAAATTGACCTGAAAAGAACCCAGCAATAAAATTAGTAAACTAACACTCCTTGAACTCAATAAAAATATGTTGTCCTATTAGATTCCATTCTATACTGGCTATAACACTTATTCAATTGGCAAACCTAGTTTGTTAGATTTTAGCTTTAAAATATAAACTGGCACCTCTGCAAATTCATAAAAACTGACCACTGTCGCTCCCCTGTCGAAAAGGTTATGATTGGCTGAAAGTCACTGTTCTATCTAAATATGTATATCTTTAGTGCATGTGAAGTTATGAGATTGTGTAGTATGGTTGTCCCTAAAACATGCTGTAAATTGGGGAATCAGCCAGATATTAGCTCCCCAGAGACAACAGCAAGGAAAGTAACCAACGCCCAGGCAGGGTGTCAAACAGCCATTGTCCAGCAAGGGAGCTACAAGTCAATGACTCACCTGCATGAGGCCACACCAGGGGGATTGCGCAACCTTGCCTGGGGACTCAGCAATGCCCAACAGACATGCCTTGACTTGTGTTCTCCAAGTACATGGGACTGAGGGTATAAAACAGAACATGGGACCCCATGCTTGGCCTTTCTCCTGCCCCTACATATGCTGCAAGCAACAAAGACACTCAGAAGAAGACTGAAGACTCCAACAGAGGAGACTGGCCCAGGTTTAAGGGACAAACCTGTATATTAAGGACTGCAATATCCAGTGGGGTGAGAAAAACTGCTTAATCTAGATGTTGCCCAGTCTAATAGGGTTGAGAGTTTAGCCTGCATGTTTATATTTTATTTTGGTAAGTACTCTGACTTTTTGCCTATCACTTATAATCACTTAAAATCTATCTTTTGCAGTCAATACATTTGTTTAACTGGTTATCTTTACCAGTGAGTTACCCTGAAGTGTGTCTGCTCAGGTTTGCAAAGTCTGGTGTATATCCACTTTCCATTGATGAAATGGTGAACCAATTAATAAATTTGCACTGCTCGTCTTGAGCAGTGCAAGACAGTATATTCCTGAGGTATAGTGCTGGAAGTTGGGAGGATTTGGCTGGTGCTTTCTCTGTGTGATTCATGAGTGGCTCTGGGAGGATTCATGCAATCTAGCTGGGTGTGGGGCTACACGTGTTGTTGTGCTGAGTGATAACAGGGCCTGGAGGGGTTTGCTGCTTTATGAGGGTTAATAAAGCATTGTGAGAGTCAGTTTTGACTGAAGGGTTAAGGGGGCACAGAGGTCCCATCACATCCTCTCTCATCCCATGCTTTCAAAACTTTTAATTCCCAATGTTGGCTATCTCTCCACACCTACTTAATTTTCTTGGTTTGTCTGCTGTCTCAGATATGGTTGATCACTTTCCCATTGCAACTTCTCTTCTGTTTCCACAGCTATATTCTTTTGATTCTTTATCTTCCGGATCATTCCTTCACCATCTCCTTTAACAGTTATTTATCTTCTCTTCATGTGTTATCCCCCAAGGTTTGGTTCTTAGTTCTTTCATTTTCTTTCTCTCCTCTCTTTATTGGTGTACACAGCCTCTTCCATTATTTCAACCACTAACTCTATGCTGATAGTTGTCAAATCTACCTCTCCATCTGACCTTTCTCCCTCTTGTTCAGTTTCACATTTCAAGCTGCTGCTCTGTCATCTCTACTTCGAACTCCAGACAATCTCAAACTGTATCTTTTCATATATGAACTGCTCCTCTTTTCCTCATAATATCTCCCCTCCCACTGTTTTCTCTATTTCCACTCTCAATTTTACTATACTTCCTATCCCAGGTTCAAAGTCTCAATCACTGTATCTTCTCTCTCCTGCTCCTTACTATATCCATTCCGGGGACAGACTTAAAGATAAGGAACCAATAAGCAAGTGAACCAGGGGGAACCAATGATGCAGCAGAGATGTGAGGTCTGCGGGGCTGGATTGGCAGGCAGGAGCAGGGGATGGGTGTGTGGTGAATTGTGCTGCAGCAGAATCATAGATTCCAAGGTCAGAAGGGACCAGTGTGATCCTCTAGAATGTTCTCCTGCCTAACACAGGCCATCGGACTCCCCTGAATTAATGCCTGTTTGAAGTAGCGCAGATTTTTTACAAAAATATCCACTCTTTATTTAAATATTGCCACTGATGGTGAATCCACCACAACTCTTGGTACGTTATTGCAATGGTTAATTACTCTCATGCAAAAATTTGCAACTTCTTTAATTTTTTAATTTGTCTGGCTTCAACTTCCAGCCTTTGGATTATGTTATACCTTTCTCTGCTAGATTGAAGAGGCCATTATCAAATATTTTGTTCCCAATGTAGGTACTTAGAGTTTGATCAAGTCAGCCCTTAACTTTCTCTTTGTTAAACTCAATTGATTAAGCTCCTTGGGTCTAACACTATAAGGCATGTTTTCCAATCCTTTGATCACTCTCATGGTTCTTCTCTGAACCTTCTCCAATCTATTAACATCAAATACCAACTTATCAACACAGTGATGCCTGTGTTTAATGTGGTCCGGCACTTCCTATTATAACACCCATTTTTGGTTGCTTGGAACTTCGCCAAACTTTAACTGTTCAGGTTCTTTTCATACTGCGTATCTGCTTTCTTTTCTAAAGTTTCAGCTAAAACAGCTGAAGTACAGTTTCTGAGTAGAAGGTTAGAGAAAAATCTCAGTTCACACATGTTCAGTAGAGACTTGTTAGAGTATGGCAGCTAAATTAGCTGCAGATTCCAACTGCACTCAGCGTGCTCCATTCCCTCACAGCTCCTGTGTGGCAACTGGAAAGCATATGCATCATCCAAAGACTCAGCATGTTCTATCCCAGGGCTATAGAAACTAAGAAGGAGTTTCTGAGCAACTGCTCCTCCTGGCTGCTGGGGACTGCTTTGGTACCAGATACAGAAATACTAAAAGCACGCTCTCAATTACACCTTTCTGGAATACAGGGAGCAAGAAGGAAGCAGCTTAACTCAAATGCTGAAAGTTCAGGAATAGTAGGAAGCAGGGCCGTGTACAGAAATTTAACTTTGACCCCTTTTTGGGGGGGCACATTTTGTGTTCACCAGCTCCGGCAGGAGCTTGCTCTTCCCTTCCTCCATTCCCCCAGCCCGGCAGGAGCTTGCTCTTCCTTTCCTCCCTCCCTCCCCCGTCCTGGATCACTCTCCCTGCCATAGTCTCCACAGGGCTGGAAGAGTTCTGCCCTGGTAGGAAGGGAGTGAGAAAAGAAAAATGGACAGGAAAAGGAGGAAGGTGAGAGAGAGGCACTTGCCAGGCATTTGGAGTGGGGGGAACAACAGGGGGCAATAATCAGGTGGAACAGGAGGAGCAACAGCAGATGGGGAGTGAGGCGGTAGGAGTATAAAGGGACAGGGAGAGGCTGGGCAGGGACAGAAAAGTTTATAACTACTAGACAATTCCTTACAGAGCCTGGAATTGATCCCAGGCATCTCAAATTCCAAAATTCATCTGGTGTCTAGGAAAAACTGTGATGAAACCCACTGGCAAAGTGCACATCTCCATCCCCCTCTGGTAAGGTGCTTCACATAGAAGATAGTAGTAGAAGGCTGTTATCAGTTTCTCCATTAGCTCAAGTGGCAGAGGACTATTGTGAATCTAAAGCTTCCAGCACTGCTGTTGACCCATGTGGGGAGATCAATATGGATCCATATTTTGTTTTTTTCCTATTAAATTTTTTAAAAGCTCAGAAAATTACATAAAAATACACTAAAAGAAACAGAAAAATAATTGTGGAAAAATATGTAATGAAAGATTGTATCACAGTGCATATCTACGAGAGGGCTGAATCAGGTATGTACAGGAAACCTTAATTTTGGCATTGCCTGTGCTTTGATTGCTTGATTTTGCAATCAATATTCTTTCACACAGTTTTTTTGGATGCAGTTTATATATATGGTGATGAGTCATCAGCATAGGGAATACCACTCTTGTATTGTCTATATTACAATTACACACCTATTTGAGCCACAACACTATTTCATCCTAAACATGTCAGAACACATTTTTGTTGTATCTTCATGGACCAGACCAAATCATGTTACAACCATGTTAAGGGAAATAAACCTTAACAATTCCATTAACATGGTAATAACATGATTTGGTCTGATCTACATAGGCACAACCAAACTGTGTGGTAATAAGGTTATGACATAATCATGTAACAGTAGCACAGACCAGTGTTTCCCAACCAGTGTGCCATGAGGCCCGAACAGGTATTGCTTGGAATTTTTTGAAAAGCTCCATGTGAAAACAAAAAATACTTTCCTTGTATTTTAATTAGTGTTAGAGCTGGATCACATTCTATACTTTTGCTCTCCAGCATGAGGCCCAGTGATGAGCTGCCAATAACCTTAATAACTTAATATTCCCTCCTCACACCACGAGAGGGTCGTTTCCCAACCCCGCCCCCCGGGACTCCTGCCCCATCCACCCCCGTCCCTGTCTGCCCCCAGAACTGGGCAGGAGGGTCTCGTGGGCCACCGTAGTGGGTGCCCACCCCACCCCTAAGAGCCAGAGGGACCTGCCGGGGGGCGAGGTGGGGAGTCCTGGCGGTGCTTACCCGGGGCAGCTCCCAGGAAGCATCCGGCAGGTCTCTCTGGCTCCTGGGGGGGGGGGGGGGTAGCGTACCTGGGGGGGGAGCAGGGGGAGCACCTGCTCCCCCCACTGATCACATCAAAAGTGGTGCCTTAGGCGCTGACTCCATGGGTGCTCCGGGGCTGGAGCACCCATGGGGAAAATTTGGTGGGTGCAGAGAACCCACCGGCAGCTCCCTGCCCCGCACCCGGCCCCAGCTCACCTCACCTCCGCTCCGCCTCCTCCCCTGAAGGCGCCGCCCCACTCTGCTTCTCCGCCCCCCCCCAGCTTCCTGCGAATCAGAGGTTCGGTGGGAAGCCTGGGAGGGCTGAGAAGCAGGCAGCGGCTTCGCGGTCAGGCCCAGGGTGGCAGAGGTGAGCTGGGGTGGGGAGTGGTTGCCCTGCGTGCCCCCCAGGTTACCTGCTGCAGCATGGGCGGCCCTCCTCGTGCCCCCCCCACCCCAGCTCACCTCCGCCTCCCTGGGCCTGAGCGCGAAGCCGCCGCCTGCTTCTCAGCCCTCCCAGGCTTCCCGCATGAACAGCTGATTCGCGGGAAGCCTTGGGAGTGCGGAGAAGCAGAGCAGGGTGGCGTGTTCAGGGGAGGAGGTGGAGCGGAGGTGAGCTGGGACCAGGGGCGTGGGGCGGGGAGCTGCCGGTGGGTGCTCTGCACCCACCAAATTTTCCCCTTGGGTAAACCAGCCCTGGAGCACTCATGGAGTCGGCGCCTAAGGCGCCACTTTTGTCCGGTTGTTAAATGTAGAAGCCCTTTTAGAGCCAGTTGTCCCTCACAAAACAACCGGTTCTAAAAGGGCTTCTAAATTTAACAACCGGTTCCAGCGAACCGGCTCCAGCTCACCACTGATGAGGCCCCTTTCAAATACTATGTATGTGTGTCACATTCCATTCCATAAAGCCAGGTTAAGAGCAAATTTGACTCCTGCGGGATTCGAGCAGGGGAGGGGAAAGCCATCTTCTATTGGCTGTCTGCCTCACTGCCCCACCTCCTCCAGGGACAGAGCAACCAATCAGAGCTCAATCTCTGTCTTCTCCGTCCTGTGAGCAACGGGTCAGCTCCTCTGCCCCTCCCCCTTGCAGCCACTGGCAGGGCACGGGGCAGAGCCCCTAGAGCTGCTCTTCTCAGCCTGGAAGGGGAGCAGGGACCCCACTGCAGCCCCCAGGGTTGGGAGGTGGAAAGAACCCCAGAAGAAGCAGAGGTGAGGTGAAGGGGGGTGGAGGCTGGGGGTGAGTTGGGGGAGCTAAGAGGGGCAGAACTGGGGGGCAAAACTGGGTGGGGCCTGGGCACTGAACTGGTGTGAGATTAGACTATAAGACTGTTAACTGTATTGTACAGACTGTGAATGGCGAAAGTAGTAAGCAGCTTAAATTGAGGCAATAAGAGGGCGAGTTCATTTGGAGACAATATGGTGGTGTACCTCAACATAAACAAAGGTATCGACACGTCCCGTGGCGAAGAAAAGGTTGGGAACTACTGGCTTAGACAAGGGCTGCTCAGGGAGAGCATGACACTATACGTGCACCTTATGAGGTCAGTAAATAATTGTTAATCAGGCCTATGTAGCTCTCAAGCAAAATACCTTCGAGTTCTTAGAAAATTCTGTATGTAGAGGAGCTTGCTTTCATTCAGTATGGAATATAATAGTACGATGTGTTGAACGGGAAAGAGGGATAAACTCAAAGATATTGAAACTGAGGGTATTATGTGTTCTGGTTACTAATGCAGATAACTTCATGGCTAAAATGGTAATGGAGATGGTAACATAAGAGCGGCCACACTGGGTCAGACCAAAGGTCCATCTAGCCCAGTATCCTGTCTTCCAACAGTGGCCAATGGCAGGCGTCCCACAGGGAATGAACAGAACAGGTAATCATCAAGTGATCCATTCCCTGTCGCTCATTCCCAGCTTTTGGCAAACAGAGGCTGGGGACACTGTCCCTGCCCATCCTGGCTAATAGCCATTGGGCGACCTATCCTCCATGAACTTATCTAGTTCTTTTTTGAACCCTGTTATAGACTTGGCCTTCACAACCTCCTCTGGTAAAGAGCTCCCCAGGTTGACTGTGCAGTGTGTGAAAAAATACTTCCTTTTGTTTGTTTTAAACCTGCTGCCTATTAATTTCATTTGGTGATCCCGAGCTCTTGTGTTATGAGGAGTAAATAACACTTCCTTATTTACTTTCTCCACACCAGTCATGATTTTATAGACCTCTATCATCTTCCCCCTTAGTCATCTCTTTTCCAAGCTGAAAAGTCCCAGTTTTATTAATCTCTCCTCATACAGAAGCAGTTCCATACCCCTAATCATTGTTGTTGCCCTTTTCTGAACCTTTTCCGATTCCAATATAACTTTTTTGAGATGGGGCGACCACATATGCAGGCAGTATTCAAGATGTGGGCATACCATGGACTTACATAGAGGCAATATGATATTTTCTGTCTTATTATCTATCCCTTTCTTAACGATGCCCAACATTCTCTTCACTTTTTTGACTGTCGCTGCACAGTGAGTGGATGTTTTCAGAGAACTATCCAAAATGATTCCAAGATCTTTTTCTTGAGTGGTAACAGCTAATTTAGACCCCATCATTTTATATGTAGAGTTGGGATTATGTTTTCCAATGTGCATTACTTTCCATTTATCAACATTAAATTTCATCTGCCATTTTGTTGCCAAGTCACCCAGTTTTCTGAGACCCTTTCGTAGCTCTTCACAGTCTGCCTGGGACTTAACTATCTTGAGTAGCTTTGTATCATCTGCGAATTTTGCCACCTCAACGTGCACCCCCCTTTTCCAGATCATTTATGAATATGTTGAATAGGACTGGACCCAGTACAGACCCCTGGGGGACACCACGGTTTACCTCTCTCCATTCTGAAAACTGACCATTTATGCCTACGCTTTGTTTCCTATCTTTTAAGCAGCTACCAATCCAAGAGAGGACCTTCCCTCTTATCCCATGACAGCTTACTTTGCTTAAGAGCCTTTGGTGAGGGACCTTGTCAAAGGCTTTTTGAAAATCTAAGTATGCTATATCCACTGGATCCCCCTCAACGAATTCTAGTAGATTCGTCAGGCATGATTTCCCTTTACAAAATCCATGTTGACTCTTCCCCAACAAATTATGTTTATCTACATATCTGACAATTTTGTTCTTTACTATAGTTTCAATCAGTTTGTCCAGTACTGAAGTTAGGCTTACCGGCCCGTAATAGCCGGGATCACTTCTGGAGCCCTTTTTAAAAATTGACATCACATTATCTATCCTCCAGTCATTTGGTACAGAAGCTGATTTAAATGATAAGTTACAGACTACGGTTAGTAGTTCTGCAATTTCACATTTGAGTTCCTTCAGAACTCTTGGGTGAATACCATCTGGTCCTGGTGACTTATTACTGTTTAGATTATCAATTTGGTCCAAAACCTCCTCTAATGACACCTCAATCTGGGACAGTTCCTCAGATCTGTCACCTAAAAAGAATGGCTCAGGTTTGGGAATCTCCCTCACATCCTCAGCAGTGAAGACCAATGCTAAGAATTCATGTAGTTTCTCCGCAATGGCCTTGTCGTCCTTGAGTGCTCCTTTAGCATCTCAATTGTCCAATGGCCCCGCTGTTTAGCGGGCTTCCTGCTTCTGATGTACTTAAAAAAAATTTTGCTATTACTTTTTGAGTCTCTGGCTAGCTGTTCCTCAATTTCTTTTTTGGCTTTCCTAATTATATTTTTTCCACTTCATTTGCCAGAGTTTATGCTCCTTTCTATTTTCCTCACTCGGATTTAATGGCCACTTTTTAAAGGATGCCTTTTTACCTCTGACTCCTTCTTTTAGTTAGTTGTTTAGCCACGGTGGTACTTCTTTGGTTCTCTTACTATGTTTTTTTAATTTGGGATATACATTTAAGTTGAGCGTCGATTATGGTGTCTTTAAAAAGTTTGCATGCAGTTTACAGAGATTTCACTTTTGACACTGTACCTTTTAATTTCTGTTTCACTAACTTCCTCATTTTTGTGTAGTCCCCCTTTCTGAAATTAAATGCTAAAGTGTTGAGCTCCTGTGGTGTTTTCCCCACCACAGGGAAAACATCCAATCTTCAAAGAGAAATGACAGCATATAGGAGGTAGGTACACCTTTGGTACCTGCTGCAGTTCAAGACATTGTTTCCTGGAACCTCAGTTTCGTGTTGGCTGCTCTGATGGAGCCTCCCTTTTTGGGTCATTAGCTACTTGTTCTCTTTACCAGCTATGGATGAAGACAGCCTTTTTGGTGGTCATGCTATCAGTTCGGATAGGAGAGACTTATGGCAGGCCCCCCCATGTAGGGTCTTACACCCAGCTGCTCTCAGGCCTCACCTGACATTTCTGGATGGTTAGGACTCCCACATCAGTCTATTCCCCATCCCCCACCACTTTTCCTCCCTAACCCACATTCCTTCCCACCCCCCAAGCAAAATGAGACTTCAAGCATTGGATGTTATGAGAGCTTCATTTGGACAGGACCAAGTTATCCATGTGTACACCTAGACTCTTCATGGCATTTGCTGAAAGGGTAAAGGGACAGCCAGAGTCATTGGGTCTCACACTGTGTCAGAACTTTCCAGCTTTTGCTAAAATACCCATCTGGACAGGTTGAACTCATTCTACTAGGGCCCAGGCAGTCCCTGGGGCCTGCTTGGGTAACATTCTGTATCAGAAATATGTAAAGCAGCAGCAAGGTGTTTAATCCACATTATTACCACGCCTTATTCTTTGATGCAAGCTGCCAGCTCAAATGTTTGTTTTCACAGGGTAGTCCTATGTTCATTCTACAAGAAGGCCTGTGCTCACTCACCTCCTGGCACTGGGGTAACTGCTTGTTACTCACTCAGAGCAGAATACGTGTGAACAATCATTTGAAGAAAGAACAGTTATTTTAAGTTTCAAAGTAGCAGCCGTGTTAGTCTGTATTCGCAAAAAGAAAAGGAGTGCTTATGGCACTTTAAAGACTAACCAATTTATTTGAGCATACGCTTTCGTGACCTACAGCTCACTTCATCGGATACAGTTATTTTAAGTAACTTGTTCTTTGAGATGTGTTGTGTGCATGGACTCCAGAGCTTGCCCTCCATCCCTGCTGATCAGAGTCCTACCCCTGGGGAATTCTTAGTGAAGGAACTGACTGCAGGTTGTGCCTGCCCTGCCTTTATGCCCTCAGCTGTCAGGACTGAGTGGGCACTTGGAGCACAGGTGCAGCTCCACACCTATTCAAAAGAATCTGATTTCATAGACATAATGACTTCCAGTTATTAGGAAGAGACAGGTAATAGTTATAGGCAATTTGATCATTAGAAACATAGACAGCTGGGTTTGCGATGACTGGGAGAACCACATGGTGCCCTGCCTGCCTGGTGCAAATGTTGCGGATCTCTCGAGACATCTAAATAGACTTATGTGTAGTGCTGGGGAGGAGATGGTGGTCATGATACATTCCACAGTATGCATCCGATGAAGTGAGCTGTAGCTCACGAAAGCTCATGCTCAAATAAATTGGTTAGTCTCTAAGGTGCCACAAGTACTCCTTTTCTTTTTGCGAATACAGACTAACACAGCTGTTACTCTGAAAAATGATACATATAGGTACCAATGATATAGGGAAGGATAGGAGAAAGGTCTTGGAGGCCAATTTTAAGTCCAGGACCTGCATGGCAGCATTCTCTGAAATGCTTCCAGTTCCATCCGCAGGGCCAGTTAAACAGGCAGAACTGCAGGGTCTCAATGAGTGGATGAGGCAATGGTGTAGGGAGGAGGGGTTTAGATTTATTAGGAACTGGGGAAACTTTTGGGAGACGGGGAGCCTATACAGGAAAGATGGGCTCCACCTAAACCAAAATGGAACCAGATTGCTGGCGCTTAACATTATAAAGGTCATAGAACAGTTTTTAAACTAAGGGCTGAGGGAAAGCCAACAGGTGTGGAGGAGCACGTGGTTCGGACAGAGACATCCCTTAGGGGAGGGTCTATTAATGGAGATTCTCTATGTCCTAGTAAGGAGGAGAAGATGGAAGATGATAAAATACAAGTAGCATTTGATGAGAAACAGTCAAATAAAAAAGAGTCTCATTCAATTACATCATGTAAAGGCAGACGGCTAAAACGTGACAATTTTTTAAAGTGCTTATATGCCAATGCTAGAAGTCGAAAGAATAAGACGGGTGAACTAGAGTGCCTTGTATTAAATGAGGAATTGATATAACAGGCATCACAGAAACTTGGTGGAATGGGGATAATCAACGGGACACAGTAATACCAGGGTACAAAATATATTGGAAGGACAGAACAGGTCGTGCTGGTGGGGGAGTGGCACTGTATGTGAAAGAAAGCATAGAATCAAATGAAGTAAAAATCTTAAATGAATCAAAGTGTACCGTAGAATCACTATGGATAGTAATTCCATTCTCTAATAATAAGAGCATAGCAGTAGGTATATATACACATCAACAAAAGCTGTATTTTCCTCATCTTTTCGATCCCCTCTCCTCCACCATGTGTCTGTGTTTGTTAGAAACAGAAGTGAATGCACTTTACACATCAGGACTAAAAGTAGAATTAATCTTTTCCTTTTCATCAGAGACAGATTGTTCTGAAAATGACATGCTGATATTTTGCCTCCAAAAAAGGAGAGAGATTTTAAAGGTTATGATCATTTGTTTTCCATAATCACTCAATTTCCCCATTTCAATATACATGCTTGTTTTAATTGCTTATTCTTTCTTGTGTTTGATCAATACAATTTCAACTTTAGAATTAATGCTTTTGGGTGTTTGCCAAGGAACCAAGTGAAACCAAGGCCTCTGTAGAAAGAAAAAATTCCAAACCTTTGTAACGCTGTTTCATGTTGGACCATGACAGATTTTACAACACCATTTAATGCTTGATCTCTGAAATTAATACCACAGGACTGTAAAGAGCATGGTTTAGGAAAGTATGTATAACAATGGGTCTAATTTTGCTTTCCAGTTCCCAAAAAAGTCAATGGGAGTTTTTCTACTGGCCTCAGTTGAAACAGGATTGGGCCATAAGGGATAGATTTTCATGATGGCTCAATTCTCAACAGATCCATTGAGAACAGTACCTAGTGGGTGCTACAGACATTGGAAAATCTGGATTACAGGTTTTAGAAACAGAAGCCTAAAATTAAGCCATCCACCATCCCAAATCAGCTCCCCTTTTGAACAAACCCAAACTTGATCAATTTTCAAACCACAAGCCGATCTGATTCAGATTACATTCAGAAGAACAATGTTTTGATTTATCATGTCTTCTAATCAGTCACATTACTTAAAATAATTAACTATTTTGTAACAATTTCCTAAAATATAAAAATGTTTTGGTAGATTAATTTGGCATTTAAAAGATTGAGGAATCTAAATTTCTGTTAATTATATAAGAACAAAAACCAGCCACCTTGTAAAACTCACATTTCCACTTCAGTGGTGTCAAAAGTAAACAAATGTTCAAGAACAGAATAAAAAAAATACATACAGAACCAAAGAGCACGTTTAGACAAATCCGAGCCCCACTGAAGTTAATGACAAACATCCATTGAATTCACTGGGACCAAGATTTGGCTCTTTAGAAATCCCTAACATTATATGAAAAAACACTGTACAATAAATCTAGTCTTGTTCGCAGGTCTCTAAAGGGATTTAGAAATCTCCAGCTTTGTTTTTTGTTGTTGTTGTTTTTTTTAAAGTGAAGTGTGTGTTGATTTGGTAAAAAGTTTTTGTTGAATCATAGAATATCAGGGTTGGAAGGGACCTCAGGAGGTCATCTAGTCCAACCCCCTGCTCAAAGCAGGACCAATCCCCAATTAAATCATCCCAGCCAGGGCTTTGTCAAGCCTGACCTTAAAAACTTCTAAGGAAGGAGATTCCACCACCTCCCTAGGTAACGCATTTCAGTGTTTCACCACCCTCCTAGTGAAAAAGTTTTTCCTAATATGCAACCTAAACCTCCCCCACTGCAACTTGAGACCATTACTCCTTGTCCTGTCCTCTTCTACCACTGAGAATAGTCTAGAACCATCCTCTTTGGAACCCCCTTTCAGGTAGCTGAAAGCAGCTATCAAATCCCCCCTCATTCTTCTCTTCTGCAGACTAAACAATCCCAGTTCCCTCAGCCTCTCCTCATAAGTCATGTGTTCCAAACCCCTAATCATTTTTGTTGCCCTTCGCTGGACTCTCTCCAATTTATCCACATCCTTCTTGTAGTGTGGGGCCCAAAACTGGACACAGTACTCCAGATGAGGCCTCACCAATGTCGAATAGAGGGGAACGATCACGTCTCTCGATCTGCTCGCTATGCCCCTACTTATACATCCCAAAATGCCTTAACTATCCTTAACTAGTCTATCCTTGAATCCTTAACTAGTCTATCTTCTATAGCACTTTATACACTGAAGCTTTATTCTTTTAACTGTTTTATTTCTTCATCCCTATACAGTTTTTCACAGAGCTTAAATATTCCTTCCATACACTTCTAGTTTGACTAAAACAGATGTATTATTTTACAAGATTCTTGGATCATGTCACCACTCTACTTTGATAAACATAATTTTTTTCTAAATTCATCTAAAAGATGGGACATAAGAGAGAAAGAACTAACATAGCTTGATTGGACTTTCCAATACAATGTTTACATTTTATTTTAAGGATCTTAATAAAAAAAACATTGCACAATCAATTTGAATGTATGTGCAATAGGGAATATGCACTTCATGCAATACTACTAATCCACTACTAACCCAGAGAGCTTTCAGAACCTGAAAAATGAGTAATGCTTGCATGCACTAGTATCAAAACTAAAAATGATCTATTTTATCCATCAGTGATTTTTAGTGAAATTTGTCCAGTGACAAAATGCACAGAGTTCTACACAGATTCAAGTTGTCTTGTCAGATCATCATTATCTTCTCACTATAGGCATGATCCAAAGTCCATTTAAGTTGTCTGGATGCAGCCCTTAGCCTTCCTCTTAATTTTTCCCCTCCTGCCTGTTCTAAAATATGATCCATAATATTTGAATACTAAACTTTGAAAGCACTGTGAAAAAATGTATTTTCAAACAAAAGACAAGAGTCAAGAAAAAATTTAAATATTTGCTTAGCAGGGATTTGCAGTAGGGTAAAGGTACTATAAGATATAGCCAACATGCCACCTCAACTTTGTTAGTGATTTGGGTTGAGTTACTCAGTTTTTACATAAATTAATTACCACTTATGGAATCTAAATAATGAAAAACCAAATTCCAGTTTGCAAGCCATCATTTTTCCCTAGAGATATTGCTTCAGTTAGTACAGTCTTCTGCTGTATTTTTCAGATATATGATCACTGTTTTAGAGTTATTTGATGTATTTAATCAAAAACACAAAACAGATTTGGTAACTAAATACAGTTACTGCAGTTAATGTCATCTGTATAGGGCTGTATCTACTGCCATATTCTAAAATACAAAGAGCAGCATTTGACAAGAATGCTTGTAATTCTAAATACATTACATGCCTGCCATATCAATCAACCAGATACAAAAATGAAAGAAGAATTACAGATATTCACAGATACAAATGGAATCAGAAAAATAACATTTACAGCAGCAGAATTACACCTTTCTATAAGATTTATGTATTTTTATGAAGCATCATATATGAAATGTTCTGTTTTTCCAGATATCATATTATTCTCCAGAGACAATTCAGTATTTTCTAATTGTACAAAGATACAAATAGTACAAAATACTTCAAGAAATTATAACAAGCCATTACCAGGGTTCTCATTAATGCACTTTGTTTTCAAGAGATATGTAGCTAGTTGACAGATTTTAAGGAATAAAATAATTCCTTCTTTACCTAATCTAAATGTGTTAAACAGCAAAGATGTAGCTCGATGAATAGCAATGCAATCTAAATGAGATTTTAATAGTTTGGATACTTTATAGATTTCTTACAAATTTAGTTAAAAGATAAAGAAGACTTTTAGTAGCTCTCAATTTATACTTGCGTTCAAGACAGGCTAATTTTAAAGACAGAAAAAGCACATTTTATGAGCTGATTAATGAATATCCAGTGACAAGACAGACAGCTTACAGTCTGACACATGAAACAATTCATTAGGGATAAAATAAGCAGTAAAATACAAAAAGCTGTGCAACTTTAAGGCTTCCACACGTTTGTCTAAAAATAAATATTTTGAATTTTGAAAGCCTGGAAGCAAAGTGAAATATATTGGAAAATTGATTTCCATTTGAAGCTTATTGCTTTTGGTGTTCAATACTCAAACATAATAAAAAAAGTGTTACAGAATTTATTTTTTTAAAGATATGTATGAAAAAAATTTTATTTAGTATTTACATTTCAGTACAATCTGAAAACATTTCTACAATGCATTTTTCTATTTGTAAAAGCTCACCAATATTCTGTTTTGACAGTACAAAAATTAATATACTACCTTTCCTCTCAGAACGTTTCTTACGCCTCCTTTTATAGCGACGCCTTACAATGCTGAAGAAGGTCCCCATGTTCAAAGTCCCAGTTAGCAGAGATGCCATGCAGGCTAAGTGCTACAATCCAGTCAGCTCAGGTTGCCAGAGTGCTAAATCTCACTCTGTCTCAAAAACTCACTGTGTTACTACAGTGATTTATTTCAGTAAGTCATAGAAGCAATGAGAACAGTTAACTCTTGTGTTAACATGTCAGCACTACAAACTCTCCTTGTCTATTCAAGGTCCATTCATCAAACTGCAGGATTAACTGCACAGTACACTAAACACTGCAGTTCATTCCTACTATCCGCAAGAGGCACATGTGACAATTAACCCTTACAGATTGTTTTGAAAATGAGAGAGCAAGGAGGGACAGGTTTATGAAACTGAACGTATATTTCCAGAGATGAGGACACCAACACCACACCAACTAGTTACAGTCTGTCTTTTCCTTTCACCGTTATAAAATGGAAATAACCTGTACCACTGTTACAGTAAAATTAAGCAAGAAAACACAAAAGATAATGTTCCAACAGCAAGGTTAACTCAGACTGTACCTCTTCCTTTATATTTTGTAGCAATTATCTGAACAATATATTAAAGGTATAATGTGGCAAGAAAAACAAAAATACTACATGATAGGTACAAGCAACATATTAAAGTTCCTGCATGAATCTTCATTTTGACTTTTGTTGACTCATTTTAACTGTTCCAACTTAATGTAGCACTAGTGTAGTTTTAGCTTTCCACTTTATATACCACACACAGATATTTATATATATATGCTTATATTTTACACAGGTAAATATGCATATATTATATGTATATATGGATAGCTGTAAAAAAACTGGTTACCTACCTTTAGTAACTGTTGTTCTTCAAGATGCGTTGCTCGTGTCCATTCCAAGTAGGTGTCTGTCCGCCATGTGCAGAGTCACCGGAAGGTTTTTCCATAGCGGTACCCATTGGGTCAGCTGTGGAGCCCCCTGGAGCTGAGCCTTCATGGAGGTGTGTATAGAACTCTTTGCTTAGGGGTCGGCCCCAGCTGTCCCTGTCTTTCTTTCTGGTTGGCCACCTCCACCACCAGAGTACCTAGTTGAGGATGGGTAAACAAGTACTCATACTCCTTGGAGGGCACAAAATATATCCTCTCTACCCTTTCGCCATGGAGGGAATTGAGACGGGTGTTTGCCGCAACACCTTAGTGGTTATGGATAGTCTAAATGAGGGGCAAAGCCACCCATGAAGGACCTTCAGGGACAGAATATCCACCTTAGGGTCAGTCTCCTCTGACACCTCCTCCACGTGCATGCTCAAGTTTTGAGCTACCCTCCTGAGCAACTCTTGGTGTGCCCTGGTGTCCATGGCAGGCAGCGTGGTCGTACCCACCACCGCTTCATCTGGGGAGGATGAGGAGGATGCCTGCGGGGGGCACCGAGTCTTCCTGTCCCTCTGGTTC
This sequence comes from Chelonia mydas, assembly GCF_015237465.2. Classification (NCBI taxonomy): domain Eukaryota; kingdom Metazoa; phylum Chordata; order Testudines; family Cheloniidae; genus Chelonia; species Chelonia mydas. Next base: position 76,904,511 of record NC_051251.2, on the reverse strand, counting down.
GTGGGGATCCCCTTGTGTTGCAACGCCCTGTGTGGTGCAGGGGGTGGTGCTGGTTCCCAGGCCTGAACCCGTCTAGGTACTGACCCCAGTGCCAGGTCCCGCAGTGGTCTCAGTGCCAACCTGCGTGTCCATCTCCTGCCCTTGCAGAGGTTCCCAGGCTACTGAAGTCGATGATGGAGGGACCCATGCCTCCGAAGGCACTGACAAGGATCTGGACCCTGGCCCTTGGACTTGGTGGTAGGCCCAAGGGGCCCACTAGGGCCATTGAGCCAGCGCCTGCCACCGTGGAAGCCAGGACATCATGGGTAGCAGCTGCCCTTCCTGTTGCCTCAAGTGGTACCAGGAACAGTGCCGGCTTCGCCTACAGGCGACTACACCTCCAAGTCCGATGAGGACTCCGACCTTGGCGACCAAGGTGGTGCAGAGCGAGACAGTGCCAGGGAGCGGTGCCGAGGTGAGGATGAGCAGTGCCTCAGCAGCAGCAGCTTGCCCCACGGTAGGACGGTGCCTCTTTGTGGCACCAGTGCCGGTGACTGCACCGTCATCGGAATAAGCTCCCTAGCTGCCTCAGAAGTGTCTGGTATAGAAGGAAGGTCTATGTCCTCCTTCTGACTCTCCTGCACCAGGGAGTCCACTAAAACCAGACGCAACAGACCTTCCTGTGAGGCTGGAGTCAACATGCTGGCTGAGTTGGAGCTGGGGCAGGGTGTCCCAGCATGGGACACACCCCACTGGTGCCTCCTCTCTCCACTACTTTAGTGGGAGAGCGACCTCTCTCTATTTTCTTCTTCTTGTGCAGCACCGGTGAATGGGAGTGGTGCCAGGCACTCGCACTGGAAGAGGTCTTTGGCGCTGGGGAATGGCGGTGCCGAGGGTCCCTGCAGCCAGAGTCCTTTCTCAGCACCATGGTTTCTCTTACCAAGGCTGGCGTGCTCTACACCAAAGTACTGGACTTGGGGTCAGATACCGCCTGGGGACGAAACTAACTAGACTATTTGAACTAACTCTAAGATTTTAACTATTTACAGATAACAATGAGAAAAAAGTCCCCTAGGGGATCTCTTGCTGTTAGCAAGAGAGGAGCTGCTCCAAGGACCATCACTGGCAGTAAGACAGAACTGAAGAGGCGGTGGGTCGGCAGAGACCTATATACACCTGCATGAAGACGCGACTCCAGGGGGCTTCACAGCAGACCCGCTGGGTAACACTAGGGGAAAAACCTTCCGGCGACCGTGCACATGGCGTGCACACACCTACTTGGAATTGACATGAGCAATCACTCGAAGAACATAATATAAACATGACTATGTATACAGACACTTTGTTTTACATAGATGGATTAACACACAGATTCTAACTTTTGAGTGTTGGACGTTGCAACATTAACATTGTTTATAAAAAGGCTAGAAAATTACATACACTGAAGAAAACAGGGTTTATAGCATATGAAACTATACTGAACCCCCACGCCTGGTAATTCAACAAGGTTTGACAACAGGCCCTATATCCACATTAGACTAAAGGAATAACTAGTAGCAACAGTAAACTGTTATCCTTTACGTAGACCAAACACGACAGGGGCAGATAACATATGCTATCAGAGGGATTACGTAGGACCCCTTGTATTCTACGACACAGTGAGACTAAATTCTGCTGCGGCTGCCCAACATTTTCCTGTCACATTAGTCTGGCACTATGAAATAAGTGTCATTCCCATCCTTCTCCCCGACACACACACATAACTACAGATCACAGTTTTCTGATAAGGTAAGCTTTGGCCAACTGGTAGCCAACATGTTACCAAAAATGAGCACAAAAATGAATTCATGACTTAAGTAATTGAAAAACTGTATTTTGATAGCTAGTCGGGTATGCACTTTCAAATGAAGTTTTCTTTTACGGTGCATTCTCTAACTGGCATCTTCAAATTTTCCTAAAACTTTGATAAAAATTATTTGGGCTCAAGTTGAGTGGGTAAACAATCATGTAATTTCCCCCCCCAAGGCTGCAATCTTGTTCTCCAGAATCTCAGATTTTTTATTATTAATCATGAAGTCTCTAACCCTTATGGCTGAGAAGGAAACTTTCAAACTAAGTGAATGTAACTAACATAGTGATGTCTGCCTGGGTCTGCAGAAAGCCAAAAACCAGTACTAAGAGAAGTGTGAACTTTCCCATTTCTCTCAATGGAGCATTAACTTGCATGCCCAGTGATGACTATTTAAATATGAGCACTTCATTATTTCACTTCTGATTAAAGACTGTAAGAAATGACAGGTTTCAGAGTAGCAGCCGTGTTAGTCTGTATCCGCTGAATGCATCCAATGAAGTGAGTTGTAGCTCATGAAAGCTTATGCTCAAATAAATTTGTTAGTCTCTAAGGTGCCACAAGTACTCCTTTTCTTTTTGTAAGAAATGAGAGGAACAATCTATTCTAAGAGTTCTCATTTTGGTGCAACACACGGATGATGCATGGGAAGCAACCACCACACTTCCCCACCACACTCCCAACTAAATCCTACAGCCAAAATGCCAGGGGAGCCCAGAAGGACATCTGAGTCCCCATCAAGGAGAAGTCAAGTCACAGAACACAGAAAGACATCCAAGACACCCTCCAAAATGACCAGGTCCATTCCAGTACAAAGTGAGTAGTCGGAGTAGTTATCAATGGTTTGCTGTCAAACTGCAAAAGCGCAGCTACTGTCGTCCTGCAGAGGTCAGTCCTGGGTCCAGTACTAGTCAATAATTTCATTAATTACTTGGATAATGGAGCAGAGAGTATGCTTATAAAATGTGCAGAGGACACCAAGCTGAGAGGGGATGCAAGCATTTTGGAGGATAGGATTAGAATTCAAAATGACCTTGACAAACAAGAGAATTAGTCTCAAATCAACATGATGAAATTCAATAGCAATAAGTGCAAAGTACTACACTTAGAAAGGAAAAAATCAAATGCACAACTACCAAATGGGGACTAACTGCTAGGTGCTGCTGAAAGGGATCTGAGCATTATGGTGCACCACAAATTGAATATGAGCCAACAATATACTGCAGTTGCGAAAAGGCTAATATTCTGAGGTATATTAACGGAATTGTTGTATGTAAGATATGGGGGGGCCCTGCTCTACTTGGCAATGGTGAGGCCTCAGCTGGAGTACTGTGTCCAATTCTGGATGCCACACTTTAGCAAACATGAGGACAAGCTGAAGAGAGTCCAGAGGAGAGCAACAAAATGGTAAGAGATTTAGAAAACCTGACTTATGAGCAAAGGTGGAAAAAAAAACTGAGCATGTTAAGTCCTGAGAAAAGAAGACAGAAGAGGGACTTGGTAAGTCTTCGGCTACGTTGACAGCCATTATAAAAAGGATGGTGATCAATCGTTCTTGTCTATCTTTAATGGACATGGAGAAGTAATAGGCTTAATCTGCAGCAAGATTTAGGTGAGATATTAGGCAAAAGCTTCCCAGCTATAAGGGCAGTTAAGCACAGGAATAGGTTTCCAAGGGAGGTTGTAGAATTCCCATCACTGGAGGCTTTTAAGGACAGGTTGGACAAACACCTGTCAGGGATGGTCTAGGTTTACTAGGTCCTGACTCAGTGCAGGGGGCTGGACTTGATGACTTCTCAAGGTCCCTCCCAGCCCTACATTTCTATGATTGTAGAGCAGCAGAGGCCTGGTCTTCTCTGGTGGTAAGATAGGGACAGGTAGTTTTCTTTCTGACTGCAGGGGCTGCTCTTCCCCCTCTGCTAAATGCTGCCTGCAGGCTCAGGCAGATATCATGCATTGGTTACATTCCATTTACATTCTCAAGTTTTTTCCTGCACAGTCTTGAGGACTAGAAACACTCCCATGTCCCTTACTTAAAAAAAAGAAAGAAAAAGCTCAAATTCTGCCATCACATGACTGACAACTGGGGTTCTAGTCATGTGTCTTTTGTGCTTATTATTTAATCCAGCTCTGCTCATGGGTGAACCAGACTGAAGCAGTCTACATGACCACATTTTCAACCTATGTACAGTCCACCATAAATTGTGTTTTGAGAGCATGGAGTCTGGTTTCCTGCCAGAGCTTAGGACTACCAGTAAACCTTCCCACCTTCCCCACCCAAATCAAACTTAAGGCACTACTTTGTATTGGTGAATTATTCCAGGTTAAATTTGAATGATCAGAGTTCACAATAAGTGATACATGGGGGGAGGGGGAAAGAAAGTAGGGGGATGTGTTACTCAGAATAGGAAAAATATATTTACCTTCTTATAACTCAAAAGGGTTAACTTAATTTTCTCATACACTGAACAGCAACAATCAATTTAAAAGTATGTCAGCAGTCGCTTACCTGGAGAGCAAGGAAGATAGCTAAAATCTGTATAGAACTCAGGAGGATTAAACCATTCAGAAATGCGGAAGAGGAAAAACTATTTAGGAGAATGGGAATTCCTGCTTCAATTCACAGAAGATGGATACTATTTGTTAACAGTGTTTGGGAGACCCTCTTCTCCTAAAATGATCACAGCAGTGGGAATCTGGAAAAGAAAAGAAGTTACTCACCTTGTGCAGTAACAATGGTTCTTTGAGATGTGTGTGTCTACTGTTGGTGTATCTGCAGCCCTGCTCCTCTAATTGGAGATTTTAGGTTGCAGTGTCCGTTTGGCCCGCGCATGTGCCCTCATGGTTTCCCTGGAGGTGATCTAGCGCTGTATGGGTGAACCTCAGTTCCTTCTCTACCGCAGAGACCCTTATCGGGAACTCCGAAGTAGAGGGGAGGAGGGAGGGCTGTGGAGCACCCATTGGGACACATCTAGTAGAACAATCGTTACTGCATAAGTGAGTAACTTCTTCAAGTAGTGTTCCTATGGTTGCTTCACTGTAGGTGATTTCACAGCAGCATCTTTTATGGAGGACTGCGGCTTCGGAGTGGGGTCTATTATTGAAGACAGTACTATGGAGCCGAAGATGGCATTAGAGGCTGAGTCTCCAGTGATCTCATGGGCACAGGCCCAGGTCACTGCTCTGCAAATTTCCAAGATGGGAACATTTTTAAGAAACACCATTAAGCTAAAAACTGATCTTGTGGAGTGCATGCAGGTTCCCAACAGAAGCAGCAGATTGTGCACCTGGTAACAGTGATTAATACTACCAGAGACCGATTTGGAGAGTTTTTGAGCCAACATTGCAGAATCTTTGCGAATGAAAGGAAGAGTTTAGGAGACTTCCGAAGTCCTTAGTCTTGTCCAAATAAAATGCTAGGGTTCTTCTTACATCTAGCGTATACAGAATTGCCTCCCTGTTGTTACGATGAGGTTTTTGCAAAAAATGGGAAGATGGATTAGTTGATTCATATGAAAGGTGGGGAGCCTACTTTATGGAGAAACTTGGGATTTGGCCTCAATGTGACTTTGTCTTTAAAAAAGACCATGAAGGGCAGGTATGTCATCAGGGACGCTATTTCTCCTATCAACCTGAGGTAATGGCAACTAGAAATGCTTTCCTGGGCGCTGAGCTTGCAAGCTTGTCCCCCTCCCAGCCACGGGGGGAGGGAAAGGGGAAAATAGTGTTCACCACCTCCTTCCTGTAAGTGGCTGCCCCACACCATGGGGAGTAGAGGGTGAGGGTGGGGACAGGCAGCCCAGATGTGCCTACATTTAAGGTGCAATATAGGCACAGTACAGTATTTGCTGGTTTGTTTTGTTGGTGGTCGGGTTTTTTGGTCTCCGCTGCTGCCTGATAGTTTACTTCCAGTTCCCCATGGTGTCCGGTTGACCAGTCAGTCCGTAACTCTGGTGTTCGTATCTTTGAGGTTCTATTGCATAATTATTCTTATGACACAGAAAAAGGAAGAGAAGTAGCTACTCCATTCGAGGCCAAAGGCAGTTGAGAAGGAACTGAGGGCAATTCACCTGCACAGCACTAGATAACCTCGAGGCAAACCATGCGGGAGGGAGGGCGCATGAGCGGGCCGAATGGATGCTGCTACCTAAAATTTCCAATTAGAGGAGCAGGGGCACAGATGCACCTACAGTGGAGCACCCAACGGGACACTACACGAAGAACAAGAACTTAGCAGAAAGAGGACCCAGCCCTTCTGTCCACATGAGAAACCAGTACCATTTTATTTGGGAGAGAAGAGAGCCCCCTTTCTTCTCAGCTCCTGCATTTTCTTTTCCTTTCTCCACTCTGCTCTCAGTGATACGAACTGCAGACAAAGTCTCGGAGAGCTCAAGACTAGGTCAAGCTGGCTCCACCCCAGCCTCAGGCCTCCCTCCCTCCTGAAGGCTCAGCCCTACCTTGGAGAGACAACTCAGTCCCATCCACAGCTTTCAGGCTTGTCTCTGCACATATGACAGTGAAACACTAAGAGAAAGTTTGAATTTCTCTAAAATCTCTGAAAAGGTGATTTTACCATTCTACATAGAAAAAGGACAACTTCACATGAAAGCTGAGAGGCCCATAGAGATAATATAGCCTTATACATCACCACTAATAATAGAGACTCTGGAAATGGAACTTAAGTTTGACAAATCTGTTGTTTCATGAACCAAAATATAATCTTACTCCCCCACAACTGTATTCACTCTGCAACACTAAATGGAACAAACAGCCATGATTTATTTTAGTTGGTAAATATAAAACTGATTATTTATTTGTAGTTGCAGTCACATGCAGAGGCCCCATTGTGTAAATTACTGTAAAAACACAAAGTAATAGACAGTTGTGCCCTAAACATCTTCTCAGGCAGTTTGAGCTAAACCCACAGAGGACTTCAAATACCACAAGAGAGATACTAAATATTGCTGTATTCAGTGAAGAGCTAGTGCAAAGAGGGAGATACATTGCATGGTCTGCTGCATTCTGTCCCAACTGGCACGTTTGCAGGGCTGTTGGCTTCATTTTTAAGTAGGAGTTACAAAACCATAATCTTTAGTAACATTTACCAGATTGGGTATCCTTATTAGCCTTTCCTTTGGTTAGTAAATATATATATTGTACAGTCTTGAAAGTACTACTGTAATCTTGCATATTTATTGTTTGACTTGCCCCTAAGTTCAAGGAGTTAGATTGCCCAATGCTCCAACCAAAATCAGACCAGAACAAGGCAAATCTAGAGTGCTCAATTTGAAAGCGCCTTGCAAACAGTTAAAGTCTCTAGCACATCTCTCTGCTTCTCAGCTGCAGACTTGAAGCCCACACAATCAGAGCACTCAACTAGGAAATTGGGGAATGTCCTTACTCCACACAACGGCAGCAAGGTTGGAGTTCTGTTACACAATGTACACAACCCTCCCATCTTTAAGCATGAGCCATGGCAAATCAGCAGAAAAAGGCCAAACAGCTAAGCAGTCACACCCCAGGGCTAAAGTTTTGATCTGCTAAGGAACCATAATAGTCCAGATAATAAACACAAACAATTAACCCTTACCCAATCAGAAAAAAGTAAAATACCTAACTAGGGAAAAAACAAACTGATTAAGAAACAGGCAATAAAACTGTCAAGACACACATTTAACTGTGGTAAGGCAGCCCTCTTTCTCTTCTTGCTATGCATTTCAGAAAAGGGTCTCCCATCTCTTGGGGACCTTCCCATGGACCCTAACAATGCCACCACTGATTTTGTTGCTTTCTTCCCTGTGTAGGCAGTTCAGAGCCCACCTACAGGATTACTCCCATACAACCCCTTTTGCCTTTATTTCTAAGCAAATTTACTGAACGCAAGCCACTGCCTCTTCCGCCCTTAGACAAACTGCCACCGGACAGTGGCCTCCTTCTCTATTCTGTAGAGATGTGGGCTTGAATTCTCAACTTCCTGGTGCAACAGGTGGTTTCTTGAATTCTCAGTCGTGTTTCTCCTGGGTTCTCATCCCTTAGGTTTCCATCCCATCCTTTAGCCCAGTGATCCCAATAAGCCCTCTGCCCTCCAGATCAGACTTCTTGGTGCTTTCAAACAAATCAACCTGCCTATTCCTTCTCAAAAATGGGACTAGGTGTTCTCCTCCCGGTATGTCCACATCCAAAACTGGACAGGTGAGTTATATCCTGTCCTATACCTGCACTGCCCAGCCAAGTTGATCCTAAGGAAGAAATTCTGTATCAAAACTTCCAGATCCATCTTCCAGTACTTTCAGCAGGGCATCTTTCCTGAAGAATGCTTACCCTCATCACAATACTTGCATTTTACACTGGGAAGTTCTCATTTTTATTCTGAAACCCCCACCGCCCTGCCCCTTGACCTGTCTTCAGCCCCTCAAGCTTTTACCTAAAACTGGGAGCCAAAATTGGGTTACTGCTCCGCAGCCATCCTCTTCTGAATCTGGTTCTTGGACATCACAGAACTAGCGAAATATAAAACCTTGATTTCTGCCCCTTTCTCCTAGGATCCAGGGCCAAATACCCACACAAATCTGCTCAACCTAAGAGGCTGGAAATTGAGTCAAGTTTCTTCATAGCAGAGAATCTTCTCCTATGAGGTTGAATGTTTCCTGCTTAAGCATACAGATAACAGAGTTTGCTCTCATTTGCTTTATAGTAGCACCAATCTAGCTCCTTTGCAAAAGACACTGAAAGTACACGTGGTAAGAGACAGTTCCTACTTCGATGAGTTCACAGACTAACACATAAGACAGACAAAAGGCGGGAAGTAATATCCCTATATTATAGATGGAAACTGAGAGACACAGTAAACGACTTGCTCAGGGTCATACAGAAAATCTAAACACAGATTCAGAAATTTAGTCCAAGTCTTGTAGGTCCCATTCCAGTGCCTTAACCTTATACTTAGTGAGGCGGGTTTTTCTCCCCCACAACAGAAGATTTCATTAGACAGCGGTAGTGACCATAAAGGAAATGATACAGGAAAATATTTCGTAAATCACCCTTTGCCCAAAATTGAATGATTTATATTTAATAGCTGCTCTCTTCTAGAGATCTTTTCTAGCACAAGAATAATTTTTTTCACTCAAGTTGTCAATTACTCAATTTCAACATTATACTTCTCTTACTCATATCACTTACAAGACAGTCTTACATCCAGATCTGTAGCTACTACTGAGGGCATGTACTGTACTAGTAAAAAGAAAGCTTTGAATATGTTACTGTTGTTACCCATTGTTGAAAAAAGTTTATATATATACATATAAAGATTCTTCTGCCCTGTGTCTTCAGGTGCAACTGCAATTGTTCTCCTCAGTAACAGACTGTTTGTAAAAGTCGTACTTCTTGAATAAAAAAATAAAACTGAAAACTAGACTAAAAATCCTCTTTATGCAAAGCAGTAATAAGTTTAGAAAAAAGGAATATTGAATCTATATTTAATACTAATCTTATGGTAAAGTACTAGAATACTCACTTTTGCCATCTGTAAAATAGGGATAATATTACTGACCTCTTTGTAAAGCACTCTGAGATCTATGAAAGAAAAGCAAAAAAGAAAAGGTGGTGTTATTCAAGCAAGAACATAGGGGGGCATGGATCAGCATCTCCCCATCAGTACCCAGCATGCACCGGGGAAGCTAATGATCCAACCAGTGGACCAAATTCGGTGATTAATCCTGATTATGCACAACATGCCTCAGGTGGTACATGCTCTAAGAAGCAGCAAGAACATACATTACAATCCTTGGTTCTAAATCGGGTTTCATTTTACTGTCAGTATCAAGATGTACTGGGTTAGATTCTTACATCATTTACAGTAACACTGAAGTTAGTCTGGATTTACACAAGTGTAACTAAGATCAGAATATGGCCCACTGAATTTTCTTCCTTAACACAACAATGTATATGTTGGGCCGGAGTCTCAATAGGTGTAAATGGACATCACGCCACAGGCTTCCCCAACTGACAACCCAGCCCGTTATTGACCTGCATTATTTGAGGAGGAAGAACACACAGTAAATCTTCCCAACACCATATTTTTTTTTCTTTATTGAAAGTCTGAGTAATTTAAAGATCTATCAGCCATGGCAAAACAAACAGTACCCTAATTATATTAAATTTGTGTGCCATGAACTGCAGATTACATCTAATGGTTCATCAGCTCTCTTGTTGTGTGTTAATTTATTTCAGATACATTTCTCAGAAGAGTTCCCATAATTTAGGTTATTTCCTAAATTTGTATCTTTACTACAACCTGGCTCCTGGATACATTTACATTGCCTCATTTTGGCTTAGGAGAAGGTGAGGAAAAAAAACAGTTACTCACCTTCTCATAACTGTTCTTCGAAATGTGTTGCTTATGTTCATTTCAGTTAGGTGTGTGCACGCAGCATGCACAGTCATTGAAAGGTTTTTCCCCTAGCAGCACCCGTTGGGTCAGCTGTGGAGCCCCCTGGAGTGGCGCATTCATGGTGGTGAAGATAGGACCCTGCCAACCCACTGCCTTTTCAGTTTCTTCTTGCCGGCTACTCCGACAGAGGGGAAGACAGGTGTGTCTTGGAATGGACATGAGAAACACATCTCGAAGAGCAACAGTTACGAGAAGGTGAGTAATCATTTTTTCTTCTTCGAGTGCTTGTTCATGTCCATTCAAATCAGGTGACTCCCAAGCCCTAACTAGGAGGTGGGGTCGGAGTTTATGGAATTACAGATTGAAGCACCACTCTGCCGAATACCACATCGTCCCTGGCATGCTGGGTAATAGCATAGTGAGAGGTGAAAGAGAGAACCATCCTGCAAATCTTCTGAATCAGTACCTGGACCAGGAACGCTACCAAGGAGGCCTGCACTCTTGTGGAATATGCAATTAGTACAGGGGCCAGTACTTTTGCCAGATCATAGCATGCTCGGATACAGGACGTGAGCCATGATGAAATTCTCTGTGACAACACCAGGAAGCCTTTCATTCTATCTGCAACTGCCACAAACAACTGGTTCGACTTACAGAACGGCTTCATGCATTCAATGTAAAAGACCAGTGCTCGTCAAACATCCAAGGAGTGTAGTCTTTGTTCCCAACTATCTGCGTGAGGCTTAGGGTAAAAGACCAGTAGAAAAATATCCTAATTGGCATGGAATTGGGAGACAACCTTTGGAAGGAAGGTCGGATGAGGCCTAAGTTGCACCTTGTCCTTATAAAAAAAAAACATATAAGGAGGGATGGGGCCCTAAGCTCAGTCACTCTCCTTGCTGATGTTATGGAGACCAGAAATGCCACCTTCCATGATAGGTAGAGCAATGAACAAGTCACTAGGGGTCTGAAGGGCAGGGGGGAGGGCATTCGTCTGGACAGGACCAGATTACGGTCCCAAGTTGGGACTGGTTGTCTAACCTGCGGGTATAGTCTGTCAAGACCCTTCAGAAAACGACTGACCATGAGGTTGGCAAAGACTGAACGGCCAGCCGCTCATGGATGAAATGCCAAAATGGCCACCAGGTGGACCTTGAGAGATGATACCAAGAGGCCCTACTGTTTCAAATGTAGTAGGTAGTCTAAGATGAAAAGTATAGCTGCCAGCATCAGGACTGCGTGAACTTGAGAACACCAGGTTGAGAATCTTTTCCACTTGGCTAGGTAGGTGGCCTTGGTGGAAGGTTTCCTACTGCCAGGTAGGATCTCCCTAACAGCCTCAGAGCACATTAGCTCTGTCGGGATTAACCAAGAAACTTGTAAGCGGTGAGGTGAAGAGACTTGAGGCTGGGATGATGAAGGCGGCCGCGGTCTGGGAAGCAGAGGCAATGAGATTGGGGTGTCCACCAATAGCTCCAGGAGCATGGCATTCCAGTGCTCGTGAGGCCAGGCTGGTGCTATCAGAATGACCATAGCCCTTTCCCTGCAGATCTTGAGCAGAACCTTGTGGATGAGTGGAAACGTCAGGAAGGGAGGAAGAACGCATCCACAAGGGAGCCCGGACTATCATTCTGGAAGGAACAGAACTGAAGGCATTTTCTGTTGCTCTTTGTGGCGAACAAGTTGATTCGGGGAACGCCCCAACTTTGAAAAATATTGTTCACCAAGTCCAGGCAAATAGACCACTCGTGATTGTGAAAGGATCTGCTAAGATAGTCCGCCAACTCGTTCTGAGAACCTGGGAGATAGGATGCTTCCAGGTGAATTGAGTGGGCTATGCAGAAGTCCCATAGCTTGAGGGCTTCCCGACATAGGGGGGAGGAATGAGCTCTACTCTGCTTGTTTATATAAAACATTGCAGTTGTGTTGTCTGTCATCACCTCTGCACATTTCCCTTAGAAGTGGGCCTGGAAGGTCTGGCATGCCAGGCGTACCACTCTCAGCTCCTTGACAAAGATGTGGAGTGAGAGTTCATCTTGGGACCAGAAACCTCGAGTCTGAAGGTCTCCCAGGTGAGCACCCCACCCCAATGCTTACGCCAGAGACAGGGAGGGCTGGGGCTTGGCAAAGGGGACTCCCGCGCGTACCTTCTGTGGGTTGAGCCACCAGTGGAAAGATTCAAGAACTGACACTGGGATGGTGACCATCTTGTCCAAACTGTCACACCCTGGCCAATAGGCTGATGTCAGCCAGGCCTGGAGAGGTCTGAGCCTCAGCCTTGCATGCTGTACCACATACGTACACGCTGCCATGTGACCAAGGAGTTTCGAGCAATTCCTCGCTGTGGTGGTGGGGTACTGCTTGAATCTTTGTATGTTGTCTGTCATTTTGACCCGAGTCTCACACTGCTCCAATAAACTCTATCCTCCGCATAGGGGATAGGGTTGATTTGTGCTCATTGAGAAGGAGACCCAGCCTGTCTAAGGTAGATCTTACCAAATTGACATGGAGTTCCACTTGATCAGCCCCTGAGCAGCCAGTTGCCGAGGTACAGAAATACCTGCACCTGCCTTCATCGCAGGAAGGCGGCTACGACTGCCATGCATTTGGTAAACACTTGAGGGGCCGCTGACAGACCAAAAGAGCACTGTAAATTGGTAATGGTTGTGGTTGACCACGAACCTGAGAAAACGTCTGTGGGCTGGAATTAGAGAGATGTGGAAGTACGCATCCTTGAGGTCGAGGACGGGTATCAGTCTACCAGATCCAGAGGTGGAATGATTGCATTTAGAGAGACCACGTGGAAGCTCAACTTCTTCATGAATCTGATGAGACCTTCCAGACAGAGGATGGGTCTGAGAGCCCCTTTGACTTTGGGGATTAGGGGAGGGGAACTGGGAGAGAAGAGGTGGGCAGGAGGCGGAGCGGGGGCAGGAAGAGGTGGGGTGGGGTGGGGCCTGGGGGGAAGGGGTGGAGTGGGGACAGAGCCTGGGGTTGAACACCCCCCGGCACTTTGGAAAGTTAGTGCCTGTGCCTGATGCGCTCTACTATTGATAGGGGGGTGGCCCAGAGGATGGCTACCGCTTCGTCCAGTGAGGACAACAAAGCAGCCAGAAGCGATAGTGGGCCCTCTTGGCCTCTGGCTCCCTCGACTCGTCCTGCTCAGTGCTGTGCTTCTTGGCGCTGACTGCAGCCTCGGTGCCAGTCATGGACCCAGGACCTAGACAAGGCTCCGCGCCGTTCACCTAAGCTGTTTCAGAGCCCTGAGGGGTGGGATGGTCCCTGGCTGACAGGGGCACACGTCCTTCCGATACCTCAAACTGGGAACCTTTAGAGTGTGTGCCCTGGACCAATGGTACTGCACCTGCCACGGCACCATCCTCGCATCCTGCCTGTGTCTGCGGTGGTCTGATCGGTGCCGGCTGCACCGCGAATAGTAGGACTCCATCTCTAAGTCTGATGACTGGGACATAGAGCGCGAAGACTAGGGTGACCAGATATCCCGATTTCATAGGGACAGTCCCGATATTTGGGGCTTTTTCTTATACAGAGGCCTATTACCCCCTAGCCCCATCCCGATTTTTCACACTTGCTATCTGGTCACCTTAGCGAAGACCACAGCGGTGCCGAGTGGGACGGTGCCAGAGAACACTGCCATGGGGAGTGGTGCTGTGAGGATGGTGTTGGGGAACGATGCCGCAGGGATTGGTGCCATGGGGATGGCGAGCAGCACCTCATCATTGCGGTCTTGCCTCTAGACGGTGCTGCGCATTGCAGCGCTAGAGGTTTATCCTGGCTGATGGGACTGCGGAGCCATCATGGCAATCAAGTCCCTGGCCACTTCAAATGTGTCTGGGGTGGAAGGCAGCTCCAGCTTCTCCCCTGGCACTCTCAAGCAGGGGAGTCCAATGGCACTGGACTCAACAGACCCCCTTGCGTGTCCAAAGTAGACGGTGCCGGCTCCTGCAAGACTGGCTCTGAGTGCCCATGCTTCGGATGCACCCTGGTGGCACTGTCCAACCCGGCCGCTCTAGATGTTGGCGAACGCCCTCTGTCCACCTTCTTGTGCCACTTATGTGGCACCAGAGAATGCGAGCAGTGCCGTGCTGTCTACGCATGCTTCAGTGCCAGGGAGTGTTGGTGCTGAGGATCTCTATGGCCGGAGTCCTTCATAGAAGCATAGAATATCAGGGTTGGAAGGGACCTCAGGAGGTCATCTAGTCCAACCCCCTGCTCAAAGCAGGATCAGTCCCCAATTAAATCATCCCAGCCAGGGCTTTGTCAGCCTGACCTTAAAAACTTCTAAGGAAGGAGATTCCACCACCTCCCTAGGTAACGCATTCCAGGGCTTCGCCACCCTCTTAGTGAAAAAGTTTTTCCTAATATCCAACCTAAACCTCCCCCACTGCAACTTGAGACCATTACTCCTTGTTCTGTCATCTGGTACCACCGAGAACAGCCGAGCTCCATCCTCTTTGGAACCCCCTTTCAGGTAGTTGAAAGCAGCTATCAAATCCCCCCTCATTCTTCTCTTCTGCAGACTAAACAATCCCAGTTCCCTCAGCCTCTCCTCATAAGTCATGTGTTCCAGGCCCCTAATCATTTTTGTTGCCCTCCGCTGGAATGGAGGCCGGAGCACTCTGCACGGAGGTGCTTGATGCCAGCTCCTGCCAGCCCGGAGCCATCTGGGGATGGAGGGCTGCTTCCATCAGGATCTGCTTCAGCCTGAAGTCCCATTCTTTTTTCGTCCATGGGTGGAACCCTTTACAGGTCTTGAACCAATCTGTTTGATGCACCTCCCCCAGGCACTTGAGGCAAGAGTCGTGGGGGTCGCCCATTGGCATGGGTTTGTGGCAGGTTCCACAGGGTTTAAACCCCTGGAATTGAGGCATGCCCCGAACCCCAAGAGGGGAGACAAACTGGGGTGGGGGAAGGCCTCCCACTCCTAGCTAACTAACTAAGTTACACTAACTAAACTATTTACAGAAAGCTCAATTACAATCACTAGGGGAAGCATTTGCTAAGGCAAGCGACCACAGTTCCAACAACTGTCACTGGTGGTAAGAAGGAACTGAAGAGACGGCAGGTCAGCAGGGTCCTATATTCACCGCCATGAAGGCGTCACTCTAGGGGGCTCCACAGCTGACCCGATGAGGGCTGCTAGGGGTAAAACCTTCCAACGACTGTGCGCACACACCTAATTGGAATCGACATGAACAAGCACTCGAAGAAGAATAAGAACAGGCCCTATGTACAGTTTTCACAAGATCAAGAGATCTGTAATAAGATACATAAGATTTACTGCTTGAGATGTCACTTTATACAAAGACTAACTTAACTTCAGTTTAAATATTAAGTACATAACATAAATTAAGCTCTATTTGTTTTGCTTAACAGTATACATCAAGTTTCTAAATTCCAATGAAAGTACTTGTACAACATTTTCTTATCTCCAGTTTCCAGTTAGACAAAAGTTTTATTGTTGCTTATGCCATTACATAAGGTAAATTAAGCTTTTATCACAGTTACCATTATAAGCCTTATTGTTCACACTTCCTCAATATTCAAATAAATTCTTTTGGGGCTGAAATTTGGTAGGGTGCCTCTGGGGCCAAAGCCGAATGTGTAAAACTTCCGTGATATCAAATAGAATAGGAGGTGCTAGAACAGTGGTTCTCAACTCTGGTCCACCGCTTGTTCAGGGAAAGCCCCTGGCGGGTCGGGCCGGTTTGTTTACCTGCCGCTTCTGCAGGTTCGGCCAATGGCAGCTCCCACTGGCCGCGGTTTGCTGTTCCAGGCCAATGGGGGATGCGGGAAGTGGCGTGGGCCGAGGGATGTGCTGGCCGCCCTTCCTGCAGCCCCCATTGGCCTGGAGCGGCGAACCGTGGGCAGTGGAAGCCGTGATCGGCCAAACCTGCGGACACAGCAGGTAAACAAACCAGGCCGGCGCACCAGGGGCTTTCCCTGAACAAGCGGTGGACCAGAGTTGAGAAACACTGTGCTGGAGCTACGGTTTTGCTACGGTTCCACAGTATTTCAGCAGGTATTGTTTGAAAAATATGAATTTGTTTTACTTAAGCTTAACACAGTATTTGGCGTGCAGACTTGAAACATAGATAAGTGGAGAACCCTGACCCCACAGTAGTGCCATTCATTGAGTTTAGGCGCAACTCAAGAATGGGGGGAATAGTTGGGGAGCAGGCTGGAAAGACAGCTATGCTTGACAGCCGAAGTATCGCCTGGCTTGTGAGAGGTCCTCAAGCTTCTCAGAGACCACTAGCTAAAGCATGTCACCTAAAAAGAATGACAAATACCTCACGACAGAAGGATTTAAACACTCAGCCAGCTCTTCATGTTATAGCATTAATGAGGTTTATATAGTCCTATATCATCCAGTTTACTTCTCTCTTTCCTGGATTGGAAATTACACACACAGCATAAATAAGGCCTGTGGGTTGGTATGCAGAAGGGCAGGGAATGACAAAACACACAAATAATCAGGATGGGGTCAAATATTGATATTGATAAAGTCCTGACTACACAATCCTCTTAAATGCATGTCAAATAATCCCTCCTATTACACCTGTCTCCCCTTCTCTATCTGTTTTCCTAGATCTCTTCCCACCCTCTCTCATTACTTCCCCTTATCTATTTGTATTACAGTAGCATCTCAAGGTCCCAACTGAGACAAGACAATGGCTGGGATGAGAAAAGAACCACAGACTGGTAAAGTAACTTGTGTAAATTCACACAGCAGGTCAGTGACTGAGCTAGAAGTAGAATCCAGGTCCCCCAAATCCCAGTCCAGCGTCCAATCCACTAAACCACCCTCATTTCCCCCCTAGTTCACTACCCAGATTTCATTGCGCCCGTACATAGCTGGCAACACATGGAAGTTTGCCAGGGCAGTTATCTTAATAAGGGACTGACTTGGGTCCCTTGACAATTGACTGTTCTATGTGCATTCTGGAAGTTTCTGAATTACTTTCTTTTTAGGTGAGAAAAACCACCCAGAACTCACCTTGCTGACTACTGTTTTCAGGCAGAGTTTAGGTCCTTTCACTTATAAAACCCTAAATGGCTTGGAATCTGCCTAACACAGACTGCCTCTCTCCATTGCTGCAGCACGGTTGCAGTTAGCTTTAGCGTGGTGTTCAAGCTCCTGCAGGTTAGGAGAGAGGTGCTGGCAGGCCATTCTCTTGGGACCTGACACTGGAATTCATTCCACATTCTCCTTTGTCCAAAACAGTCCAAACCCGCTGACCTTGGGGAAACATTCTATGACAGGTTGTGGGTTATGTCTGTCACAAACTGAATTCCATTTTGTTTGGTGAATGCCATTTTCAATTATACCCTTCACCTTGCACTGTAACCTCCATCTTGGGTTAAGACATCCAGGTGGTGTCGAAAGCCAGTCAAATCTTGACAGGGTCTATTCTGGATGTTGTGTGCTCAGGGTAGGGGATGGGACACTTGACGAGTACCAACAATGAGATAGCTAACAAGGACCATCAACAATGAATGCCTCTTTTCTACTGGAACACTGGGTGTTCTCCTAGCAGTGCCATTGCCTTTGAATGGCTCAACGACCAGTGCAATTCCTTGGGACAATGGACTCTATACAGAAGCTGAAGGAGGCGCACCTGGAGCACACCCCAACCCTAGCCAAAGCACACAAACAATAATTGGGGATGGAACACAGAATGCCAACTCCGCAGGGAGCACAGATGCTAAATTGATGCCCCAATTTAAGGAAGGAGGGTATTAAAGCCCATTGCTTCACCCTTGATAAGAGGCTTGAGAAGGCTTTTCACTCAAATCAGAATTTCTTTGCAGATTAGCTCCCTCTTCTAATCCCATTACTGGTAGGAAAAACCACAGGGGCCTATAGCCAAATGGAAGGTACAGACTGTGGGGATTATGTGCAATATAGACTTTATTCATAGATTTTAAGTCCAAAATGGGCCACTGAAGTCATCTAGTCTAACTTCCTACATAACATAGGCTGTAGGACATCCCTGAATTAATTCCTGTTTGAACTAGAGCATATCTTTTAGAAAAAAAATCCAATCTTGATTTTGAAACTGCAAGTGATGGAGATTCCACCACAACCCTAGGTAATTAATTCCAGTGGTTAATTCCCCTCACTGTTAAAAATGTGCATGTTATTTCCAGTCTGAATTTGCCCTGCTTCTACTTCCCACCATTGGATCTTGTTATACCTTTGTCCACTAGGCCAGTGATTTCAACCTGTGGTCCACGGACCTCTGAGGGCCTGCAGACTATGCCTAAGGGGCCCATGGAAGGTTGTTGTTACCATAGAACAGTCATTTTGAACCTGTGAGCTGTGGTACTCTGGGGTCCTCAGACAATGCCTAAGATTTTCAAAGCGATTCACACTTTCATTTGACATGTGTTAGGGGTCCACAAATGAAGAAACGTTGAAAACCACTGTGCTAGGCTGAAGACAGTCATCACATTTCTGGCACTCATGTAGATACATTTAGACTATAATCAAGTCACACCTTAATCTTCTCTTTGATAAGATAAGTAAATTGAGCTCCTGGAATCTCTCACTATCGGACATTTTTTTCTTTTCTTTGATCTTTCTTGTGGCTATTCTCTGGATGTTCTCCAATTTTTGAACATCCTTCTTGAATTGAGAACACCATACTGAACACAGTATTCCAGTAGTGGTCAGACCAGTGCAAAACAGAGATAATAAATCCTCCTTACTCCTACTCAATATTCCCTGAAAATGGAGCTGATCCGCAGAGAAAACCTGATTCAAGTCACAAGCCTTCTCAAATGCAGTGAGATATCAATGTGTATCTCCCCTTCTACCCCACATATACATCCAAAGCGACAGGCCCTTGTCTGGCTTACTAGGGGAAGGGATATACTTCTTTAGGGTGGGAAGTGGGATAGAGAGACACGGACACTGCTGCAGAAGCAGAGAGGATCAGCAAGGTGATGTTGTCTCATCCCCCAGGGACCGGAAGGGAACGGAGCTGATAAAGGACAAGGCCAGTAGGAGAAGTCCCCTTTTCCCCAAACCAGGCAGAGCAGCACCCACCCTTCCACCCTTGGAAATGGCAAAATACCAGATTTGGTCAGGACCCACTGTGGGCATTCTACAAGCTGCTCCTTTCTCAGGGAGGCTGGGAGGGAATTTTCCCCTCACAACCAGATTGGCCAAGGGGGACTTGGGGCGGTTTTGGCCTTTCCCGCAGCGGGTTGGGGGTGGGGAGGCTTTGTTAGGGCGAGTAGGGAATAGGAGTTAGGCTATGATATCACAACTCATTGTGTAATTGTCAGGTGGATGTCCTGTGCAGGTACTCCAGAGGGAGGGGATACAGTAATCAGACAAATGGTTTGGTAAAGGATGTAAATGAGGTATATGTTAAAGGACCAGAACAAGGGGGTTTAGGGCGCCTATGACTGGCATAGCAGGGAGCAGACCACCACCTCCTTTATAGGTCACCTCAACCCTCATTCAGGGGAGTGGAGAGATGGTAAGGTCCCAGCAGCAGGTTGGCTGGGGGTGGGGGAGCTGACAGAAGCCTCCAGGTCAATTTTGAAATGATGGAGTTACCTGTACTGTACACTTTTATCTGCCGAGTAGTCCCAGACATCTAATAATAAAGGTGCAGCCTAACTAAACTATATCCAACCTGTCCTGTCTTTCTTCCAGTATAGCCAGATAAATCCCACCAGCCTTTTTAGCCACATCATCATTCTGCGAGCTCATGTTCAGCTGATTATCAAATATGAGTCCCATGCTTTTTCATACTCACTGATTTCCAGGATATAATCCCCCATGCTGTATGATAATCATGTATACATATCATACACATAATGCTGTATGTGTATGATAATCAAGGTGGGCTCCCGAGTGAGTTTGTGTGTGTGGTTTTTGGAAGGGGAAGGGGGGAGTGAGAAAACCTGGATTTGTCTGGAAATGGCCCACCTTGATTATCATACACATTGTAAAGAGAGTGGTCACTTTGGATGGGCTATTACCAGCAGGAGAGTGAGTTTGTGTGTGGGGGGGGGGGGGGGGCGGAGGGTGAGAAAACCTGGATTTGTGCTGGAAATGGCCCAGCTTGATTATCATACACATTGTAAGGAGAGTGATCACTTTAGATAAGCTATTACCAGCAGGAGAGTGGGGTGGGAGGAGGTATTGTTTCATGGTCTCTGTGTATATAATGTCTTCTGCAGTTTCCACAGTATGCATCCGATGAAGTGACCTGTAGCTCACGAAAGCTTATGCTCAAATAAATTGGTTAGTCTCTAAGGTGCCACAAGTACTCCTTTTCTTTTTGCGAATACAGACTAACACGGCTGTTACTCTGAAACCTGTTTTTTGTTTCAGTTTTCACCAAAAAGGTTAGCAGCAATTGGACGTCTAACAAAGTGAATGCCAGTGAAAATGAGGTAGGATCGGAGGCTAAAATAGGGAAAGAACAAGTTAAAAATTACTTAGACAAGTTAGATGTTTTCAAGTCACCAGGGCCTGATGAAATACATCCTAGAATACTTAAGGAGCTGACTGAGGAGATATCTGAGTCATTAGCGATAATCTTTGAAAAGTCATGGAAGACAGGAGAGATATAGTGCCCATCTATAAAGAGGGAAATAAGGATAACCTGGGGAATTACAAACCAGTCAACTTAATTTCAGTACCGGGAAAGATAACGGAGGAAATAATTAACCAATCAATTTGCGAACACCTTGAAAATAATAAGAAGATAAGTAACAGCATGGATTTGTCAAGAACAAATCAAGTCAAACCAACCTAGTAGCTTTCTTTGACATGTTAACAAGCCTTGGGGAGGGGGTGGGCGGGGAGATATCTTGACTTTAGCAAGGCTTTTGATACTGTCTTGCATGACCTCCTCATACACAAACTAGGGAAATACAATGTAGATGTCGCTACTATAAGATGGGTGCATAACTGGTTGGAAAACCGTTCCCCAAGAGTAGTTATCAGTAGTTCACAGTCAAGCTGGAAGAGCATATCGAGTGGGGTCCCGCAGAGATCAGTTCTGGTTCCAGTTCTGTTCAATATCTTCACCAATGATCGAGACAATGGCTTAGACAGTATACATATAAAATTTGCAGATGATACCAAGCTGGGAGAGGTTGCAAGTGCTTTGGAGGATAGGATTAAAATTCAAAATGATCCGGGCAAACTGGAGAAATGGTCTGAAATAAATACAATGAAATTCAGTAAGGACAAATGCAAAGTACTCCACTTAGGAAGGAATAATCAGTTGTACACATACAAAATGGAAAATGACTGCTTAGGAAGGAGTACTGCAGCAAGGGACCTGGGGGTCATAGTGGATCACAAGCTAAATATGAATCAATAGTGTAACACTGTTTCAAAAAAAGCGAACATCATTCTGGGATGTATTAGCAGGAGTGCTGTAAGCAAGACACGAGAAGTAGTTCTTCCACTCTACTCCACACTGATTGTGTCCAGTTCTGGGCACCACATTTCAGGAAAGATGTGGACAAACTGGAGAAAGTCCAGAGAAGAGCAACAAAAATGATGAAAGGTCTAGAAAACATGACCTATGAGAGAAAATTGAAAAAATTGGGTTTGTTTAGTCTGGAGAAGAGAAGGCTGAGAGGGGACATGATAGCAGTTTCCAAGTACATAAAAGGTTGTTGAAAGGAGGATGGAGATAAATTGCTCTTATTAACCTCTGAGGATAGGACAAGAAGCAATGGGCTTAAATTGCAGCAAGGGCAGTTTAGGTTGGACATTAGGAAAAACTTCCTGTAAAGGTGCGTAAACCCTGGAATAAATTGCCCAGGGAGGTTGTAGAATCTCCATCACTGGTGGTTTTAAGAGCAGATTAGACAAACATCTGTCAGGGATGGTCTAGATAATACTTAGTCCTGCCATGATTGCAGGGGACTGGACTAGGTGACCTCTTGAGATCCCTTCCAGTTCTACAATTCTATATGGAGATGGAAACTCAGTTGTGGACTACCGCCACAAATGGGGCAAAAGTAGAAAGTCACTACCTTAGATAGGTTGTATGAAATGGTTGTGTTGTAAGAGTTTTATCATCTGTGTTCCCATGACTTTAAAATGTGGGCAGTTGACCACAAGCTGCCTGGCAGACAAGTATGGGGACAGTAGGTCAGGTTCTGGGAGGAAGCCCAAGAGAAAAATGGTCAAGTATGGGACCCAGGAGGGGGACATGCAGGTGCGTCCCAGCAATGAAAAGTGATTAATCCCAAGATGGAAGCAGCTACTAGTCCAAGCTAACCCCCTCAGAGAAATCCCAGAGATCTGAGGTGTTTTAACCATCAAGGAACAAAGAACAAGTGAGCTAACTGCTCAGGAACCACATATTAGGCCACTGACAGTGCATCACAACGGACTAACCTATTAGCAATCCAGGCTACACCTCGAATTTATGGAGTTAACTGTGTGACTCAGTCAGCTCATCTGGGGCATACAACAAACATGGTGCTGAGTTCACGCCTCAGACACTCTAACGGGAACAAACACCAGATCCCCAATGGGGGCAAAATGTGAAAGTTAATGGGGAGACATTCTAGGAATGGAGACACACAGGCACTGCTCATACCCTAGTCAAGCCCCATGTGGTGAAATCAAATGAGGTTCTGGAAGGCAGCCAGATATAGATAAGAGTTCCAAGGGTAAAGTTATTTGCCTTGCCTTTTGTCATTATCCCTGTAAAGAGCCAGGAAGGCTTGAGAATGATGGTTGGGGAAACATTAAAGGATATTCCATTTAATATTTTATTGGGGAATGACATTGCAAGTCTGAGCCAGGGTCCAGCCCTGCTACTGGAGCAAGCTCAGGCAATTCTATTCACGCACAGCAGCTGAAGAGTGTAAGAATACAAATGAATTAGCTGGGAAAAGTAGGTTGGAGATGCCTTCCCTCTTCCAATGACAAGGAGGTGACCTTAGGACACTGCCCAGGTATGTGTGAGAATACAAATGGACCTGTACTGGGAGGGGAAGCAGGGAGAAAATCTGCCCATTCCCCTACAGGTTGAGAGCGCCAAACTGGCTTAAGTGCAAACACACAGAGGCAAGAGTCAGTGGCTATGGAGGCAAATCCACTGCCTCCCCCTACTGTGGAAACTGGAGTACTACCCCAGGGGACCCTGATTCTCCACCTTTGCAGAGTTGGGACAGAAAGCGGAAACAACCTCTTGGGTAGGAAACAACAGATTGTTCCTGGGGAGGAAAATCGCTGTGATACATTGCAAAACCCATCTCTTTTCTCAGTGTTCTCGCAAGGGAAGGGTGTGTTGAAGGCTGGTATTTGTACACAGAGGGGGTCCCTCTTTTCTTTCTTGTTCTGAGCAGGCTGATGAATTGATTCTTTTTTGTATTAAATCTGAGTATATGGCAAAGGCAGCCAGAGCCCTTAAGAGGTACTTGTTTATGTTTTACATAAATTTAAACAAAATAAATGAAAACCGGATTTTAAAAAGTTACCCCTTTCTGATGTTCTAACTTCCCATTAGACCTCTGTCCTCCATGGTGATGAGTGTGCCGTGGAAGCACTAGGTAACAAAAGAGAAGATGAGGAGGAGGACAAGGAATTGAAGAAAAATGAGATGGATAGGGACCCCCTTCAGTGGGGAGTGGGCCGTTAAAAGAGATTGGATGGTCATAAAGAGGGTATTTGATTATGAAAAGATCAGAGAAGGTTCAGTGCTCACTAAGTGGGAAAACAGATTTAGGGCTGAAGATCAAACAAGAAAATGAATGCAGGAAGCTAGAACACTGGATAGAACCTAATCCTCAGTAACTTCAATCTTCACAATGAAGGTGAGAGTAGAGAGAACGAAGGAAAGATAAATATTGAAATCAGTGGGAAGATTAGAGGTATGAAATTACTGGATGTTTCCTACAGTCACATGGAATGATTTAATTTTGGGGCAGGTTGGGTTCAAATTTTATATCCTGATAATTCTCAAGACTGATAAACACTTATTTTCTCAACTAAGCTACGGAACCACTAGATCAAAAAAGACAATTAGGTGCAATGTCAAGATAGAATTGGAAACTTATGTAGCAAAAGGATATCACTTCATGTTTGATTGAGCTCATATGTAATATATCTCCACAGATCAATAAAAATGATAGTCTAAGTTTCACTCTCACTTGCATGTTCAGCTACTACTATCTTGCTTTTACTCATTCCCACCCCAGTTAAACCAACTATGATAATGGTAACACCGTCAAAGGGACCATTTTATTCCAAGACTAAGCGATTCAGCCAAGTGTTCCACCCCTTTTGCACAACGGAATAAAGGAAAATGGTTTCATATGTTTCATTACAGTACATCAGCACCAACCTTCCTGCTATTCTAAATAGTCAGGCAGCTCACTTAACTCCAGATCTATGCAGGCTTACTACAGTAAGTTAGTACAATTGCTAAACATTGTAATAGGCCAAATAAGAGTTGCACAGTAAAACAAATTCTCATGTCACTAACCCAGAATGCCTGAACTGTACAGTAAAACCACTGATTTAGTACTGTAAACGATAGACTACAGAGCATGTTTTGTTAAAATCCTGAAATACAGAAATGCAATCCAACAGCACCCTCTAATGTTACAGACTACATACACAACTGTATTTCACTTGTAATGTTCCAGTGAGTGAAAAAAGCTCTAAAATTTTATTTTTTCCCAAAAAATGTCTTAAACTTATTTCTATAGTAATATGTTCAAAAAAACCTTAATCTGAAAAGAGTGCTTCTAGCTAAATTGGGTCTTAAAGGGAAGGTAAAAATATATATCATTAAAAAAGACAATTAACACAATCACATTGCATAAAATTAACACCACTGACAGGATTCCACTTTAAAAACTATGTTAAAGCATTAAAATTACAAAATTAAGCACACAGAAGTCAGGAAATGCTAAAGTTAAGGTTGCATACAAATCTTTGCCTATTACAACACAGCCTTTAATTACATAATAACTTAATATTTCTGAAAGACTTCTGCCAAATTCTTGATCCCCAATATACTGCCAGATGAAAAAAATAGAGATGTAGGGCTTGGTACCAAGAAAACAACATTTTGAAAGTGAAAAGGATGACACAGCATTTCAGCCAGAAAACCAGAATATTCTGGATCTTTGGGTGAGTATTGTTAGCATTTTATTGTACTTTGGGAAAAAATATAAACTAGCTACAACCAAGTATTGCTGTGTAAAGAAGGGTAGTTTATGTATTTCAGTTGAATTAATATCTAAGGCCCTACTTGAATCACAGGACAATTGTCAAATAATTGCGGCTGAGTTGCGGGCCAGACATGGAAAACTACAGAAAAATAATAATGGTCCTTATTATTTGCAATAATTTGGAAAAGCTGACAGTGGGGACTCCCGCTGTTGGCCGCCCGGAACTGATAGCTGGGGCACCTGCTGTCAAAATTGCAATCGAAGCCTAATATTGCGAGATGCACAATTTCTACGATATCACAAATTGAATAGGACCTTATTAATATCTATTTAAGTGGTTTTGAAGGTTAGAGGCTTGCTATTAAAAGAACAGCAAAAAGGACAGAATGGGGGAAGGGGGTTAATTGAAAGAGTATCTTGTCTATTCTTCCATACCAGAAGAACTGCTAAAGGGATTTTTCTCACACACTAATGAAAATATTCACCTTCAGTGTAGTGGGGCAGTTACCGCACGTCTCGGGGAAAGGGAGGCTGACTGGGGAAGCGGCCACAGCTGGGGCCACACCCAATCAGGCCACAGCTGGCCCTGATGTAAGGGCTAAGGGAGGAGCTGGGTCAGTCTCACTCCAGCCTTGGAGTGGGAAGGACCTGGCTGCCTGGGAGCACAGGGTATCGGAAGCAGAGCAGTGCTGGGGAAGGGCAAGAGGAGCTGGGGAGCTCCAGCCTGTCAACTCCCCCGGCTGAGGCCCTGTTAAAGGCCTAAGGAGGTACTGGGGCAGCAGAGGAGCAGCCCGGGGATAGGCAGAGGCAGCTGGTCCAACCCCCTTGCTAGTGATGAGTGGCCATTAAAGGACTGCAGTCTGCCCTAGAGAAAGGGGGCTAGATGATGACTGGCAGTAGCCACTGAGGCAAGGTGGGCACAGACAGTGGGGGGTGCCTCTGGGAGGGGAGACCCAGAGTGTGGGGGTACTGCTGGGGGCAGAACCCCAAAGTAAAGGGCACTAAGGTCCAGGAGGGACACGGGGGCCTGAGGCAGGAGAGACACTGGCCAACAGGAGGCGCTCTGAGCCTGGAAAGAGCTAATTCCCGGACAACCAGCAGGTGGCACCACACAGATGAGTGTTTGATCTGCTACATTCAGCCACAGACCTTGCTTAGAAAATTTCAGTCTGAAAGGTGAATGTTTTTTAAACAACAAAAAAATATTCAAACAAGTCACTAGAATGCTAACTGGCTTAAAACATTACTACAGTGAGTACAATTAGCACCCACTATAGAAGGCTAACAGGTTTTATTTTTATGAGAAAAAGGTTGCAGGATGGGACCTCTAGTTCATAAACAAAACAAAAACCATTCATTATGTCACAAGTTTACCACTAAATCTTCCAAAATAATTTACACTAACCATACTGATGCTAATTGCTACAATATACCAAACTAGATACAAATACTGTATCAAATCTTTCAAACATGACTTACACAAGAAGTCTTTGCTCTCACAAGTAATTTCATTATAGTCAGTGTGTGAGTAAGAGTTATTTATGAGATAAATACTGATTTGCAGAATCAGGATTAAGTGAACTAGTAAATTTTTAAAATGCAGTTTCACTTGATAGAGATCAGATATTTCAGGATATCATGTTTCTTATTTTCAGTCCTGATTCAGGATTTTATTGTACTGAAACATTTGGTTTTGGTTTTATAAATTTAAAAGTTGTACCTTTTAATTCTTGAATGAATTTATAAACAAGCGTTTTAAATGTTTGATTTTTTAATACTTTTTTTAAAACAGAAGAATTCATTGTGTACACACAAATTTTCTTCCATAAAAATCTTGAATGTATATCAATTAGAAACCACACAACCTCTCAGTAATAATTTTGTAAACATAAGTATTTTTTTTCTTAATTAAAGGCCATTAAATTGGCTCATTTACTGCTTACCTCTTCAACTCTTAGAAGCACGTGCTGGTCCTGCAACCTACAAAACAAAAAGCAACCACACTTAGATTCATCCAAGAAAAAACACATTCCGTTTAGTAAATGGCAACTTTTTGTCCATAAAGGGACAAAGCTGCTTTGGTGGTGATTCGGCCCATAATCACTGATTACAGTCCATGTGGCAAACATACAATTATAAGCAGGAGATTATCTTCCCTGTTTGCTCTATTCAGGCTGCACAAAGGGAGTGGATACCTGCCACAAGCCGCCAGCTAAGGAGTCCGCACAGCAGACACAGAACTACCAGAGCCAACTACTACGCAGCCCTCAGGCACAGGGAGGGGACCAGGAACAGCACCAGCAGGGGCACAATTCGCTCTGGAAATCCCCAGATGGTGGAGAACCTCTTGGGAATTCCTATCAGCTGGCACAGTTTAGAGCAGCCCCTGAGGTTGCTGTAACCTGCAGCCAGGGCTGGGCAGAGCACAGATCCACTCATGCTCTCCTGTATCTAACATAAGGGTGCAGAAAAGAATCGCGCCCACTATGGCACACAACCGCAAGCTGTATTTAAAATACCCTAAAGATACCCTTGAGAAACGAAGCCGGCAGGGCTGCCATCTATACAGAATAAAAAACTAGTTGGATCTTAATACTTGCATCTGTGCCTAAAAATATTTTTTCTGTTTATATTGACAAATTCCAAAATGGCTGTGGGTATCGCCAAGCTGGAGTTGGTCCTGCTGTGAGCAGGGGGTTGGACTACGTTACCTCCTGAGGTCTCTTCCAACCCTAATCTTCTATAATTCTATAAGTCATAGAAACTATTTCCACAGTAATATTTGTGGTTAAACAGCTGTACAATCAAGAATTCAAAAACGATGTATTGCTGAAGAAGTACAATTTGAACATAAACAGACACCACCTCTACAGTATTTGGATAAAGGTTTTTCTACTAAGCAAGTTTGATTTCTTTTCTCATTCAGAAACTAGAATATTTCAAATGTTAGTTTTGTCCATGAGAGGGAGATGCTGCACTACATAAGATCACTTAAAATAAATTAAAGTCAAGAGCCATTTTTTAAAATATTGCATTAACTCACAGCTTGTCTCTATAAGGACACTCGGGAAAATTAATCTGAATTAATGAAAGGTGTGAATTTAAAGTGGATTAGTTAAACCACATAAAAATCCTGTGTGGATACTCTTACTCAGAATTCAAGTGGCCTTAATTTGGTTTAGTTTTAATTCAGTCCATTAAACTAAACCAAATTAAGGGCATTTTAATTCCAAATAAGAGTATCCACACTGCGGTCTAATGTGGTTTAACTAATCCACTTTTAAAGTTAATCTGGGTTAATTTTCCTGAGTGTTCCCAGGTAGACAAACCCACAGTCTGATTAATTCACATCAGATTTTTTTTTAAAACACTTCATGATGTTCAGAATCACTGGAAGACACAAGCACAGTTGAAGTGACAGAATATCTTAAGGATATTGCCTAGAGGATGATGCAATGAAGGAAGTGACATGGAGACAAGGCCCAGTCTAACGTTCACTGAAGTCAGAGAGAAGATTTCCATTTACTTCAGTGGACCCTGGATTAGATTTATCAGCATGCTGTAAGCACCATATCCCATGCCCCTTCATCAACCCCCCCACCCCGAAATAGTCCCATAGACACGAAGCTCAGTTGATTTTTGCACACACACATTTGATTCTTGTGTCTTTAGTTCACAGAAAATACTTTCTTGAATTCAAACATCTCAGTTGAACTCTGCTTTTAGCCAAACATTTCTTCCTCTGACAGTTCCGATTGTTATCTAAAATTATACTAACACTGGGTTGCCCCATATTTCTGGTGTCCTTTCTTAAAAAAAATGTTACTTTTTTAATAATGACAGTAGCAAAGAACGGGAGGCTTTTTATTTAGAAACATATTCCAACAATATTCCAATGTCATCCAACTGACGACATTAAGAAAGCCAAAGTGTTTAATGCCTATTTTGCTTCAGTGTTCACTGAAAATGTTAATGGTGACCAGATACTTAACACAATTAATATTAACAACAAGGGGAAAGGATGTAATGATGCTGTCTTTGGTGGGACACTTCTGAGAGTATTAATTCAGGACAAATTGCTTAGAGCAGGGCAGTTACAGCCCAAGGCTGGGGTTTTCTCACTTCTAAGGCACACCAAACCAGCCAGACAGAGAAGACTTCGGTTTTACCCCACTGGCTAACCATACGTCACACAAGCAATTCCCTTAGACACTCCAGTTTCCCAGTATCACCACCAGTGCCACTCGTTACGGGGACGAATGGTTATGAAAACCAATGCCCTAATAAAAGAAAAAAGGCTCTCCTGATCCCAAAGGACCAAGCCCCAGACCCAGGTCAATATACAAGTCAGTTCTTACCCACAAATCACGCTGTTGCCAATCCTTTAGAATCTGAAATCTAAAGGTTTATTCATAAAAGGAAAAAGATATAGATGAGAGCTAGAATTGGTTAAATGGAATCAATTACATACAGTAATGGCAAAGTTCTCGGTTCAGTCTTGCAGCAGTGATGGAATAAACTGCAGGTTCAAATCAAGTCTCTGGAGTATATCCACAACTGGGATGGGTCATTCAGTCCTTTGTTCGGAGCTTCAGTTTGCAGCAAGGTTCCTCCAGAAGTAAGAAGCAGGACTGAAGATAAAATGGAGGGGTTTTCAAGGGCCTTTTATATTCTCTCCCTTGGTTCTTATTGTGGAAAAACACAGCAGCAAGATGGAGCCTGGAGTCACATGGGCAAGTCACATGTCCATGCATGACTCAGTTTGCAGACCTATGCCTTTGTTTACATGTTAGTTTGAACGTTCCCAGGAAAGCTCAGATGTGGATTGGCATCTCCCAAAGTTCATTGTCAGTTAAGTGTTTCTTGATTGGGCACTTAATCTGCAAATTGCTTTCTCAAGAAACTATCCAAATGCTTTAATGAGGCTATTTAGAATCAAACACATTGAGATACAAGAACATAACTAATATTCATAATTTCAACTACAAAAATGATACACACATACAGATAGCATAATAACCAGCAAATCATAATCTTTTTATAGACACCTCACATGAAAACCTTTCTACAATATTTGGTGCCACTACAGGACCTTGGTTGCAACAATGATCTGTATGGTCATAGTTTATGTCAATAACGTCAAAAAGGAACACACACCAAAATAGGGAAAGAACAGATTAAAGAATATTAGATACATGAGATGTACTGAAGTCTGAAGCAATCTCAGAACCATTAGTAATTATCTTTGAGAACTCTTGGAAGTCCTAGAACAATGGAGAAGAGCTAACAGAGTACTTATCTTTAAAAAGGGGGAACAAAGAGAACCCAGGAAATTATAGACCAGTGTTACGTTATCTAATTAAAATATGACCACACAGATCATTGCTATCACTGTTATATAATTGCAACAAAACTTGTACAAAGTATGTCAAGTAGGGTATCTGTGGAAAGGTTATGATTTCCTGAATATGATTATGCTATTTGTATGAATGTATCATTTTTGTATCTCAGGTTATAAATATTAACTATGTACCTGTATTTCAAATGTTTGCTCATGTGGTAACAAGGTATTTAGCCAGCACATTGTGAAGGAACTAGTCAAGTTAAATGGCTCATCAAGGTACACGTAACGCACAGTGGACCATGGGAGACGCCCATCTACGCATAAAGAAAAGGAGTACTTGTGGCACCTTAGAGACTAACAAATTTATTTGAGCATAAGCTTTCGTGAGCTACAGTGAGGGGGGGAAATGGAGACAGGGATAAGGGGGCTGGGAGTGGGGCATGGATGGAGCCGCGGCCAGGGGCTGAGGGTGGTACTGGAGCCACAGTCAGGCCATGGTGGGGGCTGGCAGCCAGCCCCTGGCTGGATGCAGAGCTGTATTGAGGCTGGGGGGCGGAGCCATGGCTGTGAGGCGGGGCTGCATGCCACTCCCTCCCTGCCCCTATGGTTGGAAAACTGCTCCCAGAGAGTAATCATCAGTGGTTCACAGTCAAGCTGGAAGGGTATATTGAGCAGGGTATTTTGAAAAAAAGAAAAACGCCATCTTTTTTGCTTGTCAATATGGGGCTTGTGGAATGCTGCAATGAAGTACTGGGGAACGGTGCATGCACTGAGCTCTAGAACTGAATGGATTTACCTGCAATTAGCAAAAGCCATATCCCTAGCTGCTCCTCCCTCACCACCACCCCATTCCCCACCCCTGGGCAAATTTCAAAGGCTTGTTGCAAACAATTAGAGCTATTGAAAAGAAATTTTCATGATGAAAAGGGTTAGGAGGTGGCAGGGGGGGGGCTTTTGTTGACTTACGTTGGCATCTGTCCCTTTTCTTATTTTCCATCCAAGTTGCAAATCTACGAGCCCCATCTTGACGAGCAAAAAAGACCATGTTTTTTTTTCCCCCCAATCATGTTAGCTCAGTGAAGTTGGGTTAACATAGTATCATAGAAATGTAGGGCTGGAAGGTACCTTGAAGTAATCAAATCAAGCCCCCTGCACTGTGGCAGGACCAAGTAAACCTCGATCATCCCTGTTTTTTAAACTTTATTTTTGTTTTTATATAAAATATAAACACATACTGAAACAAAACATATGGTATTTCCATATTGTGCATATATTTACATATGAATAACCAAATTCAATCTTCGTTATTTGTAAAACGTCCTATCTCTTTTTAAAACTTCCAAGGATGGGCATTCCGCCACCTTCGTTGGAAGCATCTCCCAGAGCTTAACTACCGATATAGTTAGAAAGTTTTTCCTAATATCTAACCTAAATCTTCCTTGCTGGAGATTAAGCCTATTATTTCTTGTCCTATCTTCACTGGACATAGTGGACAATTGATCACTGTTCTCTTTACAACAGCTCCTCACATATTTGAAGACTGCTATCTGGTTCCTCCTCAGTCTTCTTTTCTCAAGACTAAACATACCCAGATTTTTTGGCCTTTCCTTACAGATCAGGTTTTCTAAACTTTTTATCATTTTTTTGCTCTTCTCTGGGCTCTCTCCAGTTTGTCCACACCTTTCCTAAGGTGTGGTGCCCAGCCTTAGGAGGCCTCACCAGTAGTGAGTAGGCAATTACTTCCTGTGTCTTACATACAACACCTGTTAACACACCCCAGAATACTAGCATTTTTTGCTTCTGCATTACATTGTTGACTTATATTCAATTTGAGATCCATTATAACCTCCAAATCCATTTCAGCAGTACAACCATGAAGGTAGCTACCCCCTCATTTTGCACCTGCGCATTTGATTTTTCCCTCCTAAGTGTAATAATTTGGACTTGTCTTTATTGAATTTCATGTTGATTTCAGACCAAATTTTGAATTCTAATCCTGTCCTCCTAAGTGCTTGCAACCCCTCCTAGTTTGGCGCCATTTGTAAACTTCATAAGCATACTCTCCGTTCCATTGTCTAAGTCATTAGTGAAGAATACTGGACCCTGGATTGACTCCTCTGGGTCCTCACTAGATACATCCTCTCAGTTGACAGTGAACCATTGATAACTACTCTTTGAGTAAAAAGAAAAGGAGTACTTGTGGCACCTTAGAGACTAACCAATTTATTTGAGCATAAGCTTTCGTGAGCTACAGCTCACTTCTTCGGATGAATCTGATGAAGTGAGCTGTAGCTCACGAAAGCTTATGCTCAAATAAATTGGTTAGTCTCTAAGGTGCCACAAGTACTCCTTTTCTTTTTGCGAATACAGACTAACACGGCTGTTACTCTGAAACTACTCTTTGAGTACCATCTTTCAACCAGTTGTGCACCCATCTTATACTAATTTTATCTAGACCACATTTCCCTAGTTTGCTTATGAGAATATCATGTGGAACTGTGTTAAAAGCTTTATTAAAATCAATATATCACATCCACAAACGCACGAACCCTGGGAAACAAGCAGGGAGAACTGGAAGCCCTGGCACAGTCAAGGAATTATGATGTGATTGGAATAACAGAGACTTGGTGGGATAACTCACATGACTGGAGTACTGTCATGGATGGATATAAGCTGTTCAGGAAGGACAGGCAGGGCAGAAAAGGTGGGGGAGTTGCACTGTATGCAAGGGAGCAGTATGACTGCTCAGAGCTCCGGAATGAAACTGCAGAAAAACCTGAGAGTCTCTGGATTAAGTTGAGAAGTGTGAGCAACAAGGGTGATGTTGTGGTGGGAGTCTGCTATAGACCACCGGACCAGGGGGATGAGGTGGACGAGGCTTTCTTCCGGCAACTCGCAGAAGTTACTAGATCACAGACCCTGGTTCTCATGGGAGAGTTCAATCACCCTGATATCTGTTGGGAGAGCAATACAGCGGTGCACAGACAATCCAGGAAGTTTTTGGAAAATGTAGGGGACAATTTCCTGGTGCAAGTGCTGGAGGAACCAACTAGGGGCAGAGCTCTTCTTGACCTGCTCATCACAAACCGGGAAGAATTAGTAGGGGAAGCAAAAGTGGATGGGAACCTGGGAGGCAGTGACCATGAGATGGTCGAGTTCAGGATCCTGACACAAGGAAGAAAGGAAAGCAGCAGAATACAGACCCTGGACTTCAGAAAAGCAGACTTTGACTCCCTCAGCGAGCTGATGGGCAAGATCCCTTGGGAGAATAACATGAGGGGGAAAGGAGTCCAGGAGAGCTGGCTGTGGTTTCAAGAATCCTTAGTGAGGTTACAGGGACAAACCATTCCAATGTGCAGAAAGAATAGTAAATACGGCAGGCGACCACCTTGGCTTAACACTGAAATCCTTGCTGATCTTAAACACAAAAAAGAAGCTTACAAGAAGTGGAAGATTGGACAAATGACCAGGGATGAGTATAAAAATATTGCTCGGGCATGCAGGAGTGAAATCAGGAAGGCCAAATCACACCTGGAGTTGCAGCTAGCAAGAGATCTTAAGAGTAACAAGAAGGGTTTCTTCAGGTACGTTAGCAACAAGAAGAAAGTCAAGGAAAGCGTGAGGCCCTTACTGAATGAGGGAGGCAACCTAGTGACAGAGGATGTGGAAAAAGCTAACGTACTCAATGCTTTTTTTGCCTCTGTCTTCACGAACAAGGTCCGCTCCCAGATTACTGCACTGGGCAGCACAGCATGGGGAGGAGGTGGCCAGCCCTCTGTGAAGGAAGAAGTGGTTCGGGACTATTTAGAAAAGCTGGACAAGCACAAGTCCATGGGGCCGGATGCACTGCATCCGAGAGTGCTAAAGGAGTTGGCGGATGTGATTGCAGTGCCATTGGCCATTATCTTGGAAAACTCGTGGCGATCGGGGGAAGTCCCGGACAACTGGAAAAAGGCTAATGTAGTGCCCATCTTTAAAAAAGGAAAGGAGGAGGATCCTGGGAACTACAGGCCAGTCAGCCTCACCTCAGTCCATGGAAAAATCATGAAGCAGGTCCTCAATGAATCAATTCTGAAGCACTTAGAGAGGAAAGTGATCAGGAACAGTCAGCATGGATTCATCAAGGGAAAGTCATGCCTGACTAATCTAATTGCCTTCTATGATGAGATAACTGGCTCTGTGGATGAAGGGAAAGCAGCGGACGTGGTGTTCCTTGACTTTAGCAAAGCTTTTGACACTGTCTCCCACAGTATTCTCGCCAGCAAGTTAAAGAAGTATGGGCTGGATGAATGGACTATAAGGTGGAGAGAAAGCTGGCTAGATTGTCGGGCTCAACGGGTAGTGATCAGCGGCTCCATGTCTAGTTGGCAGCCGGTATCAAGTGGAGTGCCCCAAGGGTCGGTCCTGGGGCCGATTTTGTTCAATATCTTCATAAATGATCTGGAGGATGGTATGGATTGCACCCTCAGCAAGTTTGCAGATGACACTAAACTGGGAGGAGAGGTAGATACGCTGGAGGGTAGGGATAGGATACAGAGGGACCTAGACAAATTCGAGGATTGGGCCAAAAGAAATCTGATGAGGTTCAACAAGGACAAGTGCAGAGTCCTGCACTTAGGACGGAAGAATCCAATGCACCACTACAGACTAGGGACCGAATGGCTAGGCAGCAGTTCTGCAGAAAAGGTTACAGTGGATGAGAATCTGGATATGAGTCAACAGTGTGCCCTTGTTGCCAAGAAGGCCAATGGCATTTTGGGATGTATAAGTAGGGGCATTGCCAGCAGATCGAGGGACGTGATCGTTCCCCTCTATTCAACATTGGTGAGGCCTCATCTGGAGTAACAAATTTGTTACTTTGTGTCCAGTTTTGGGCCCTACACTACAAGAAGGATGTGGAAAAATTGGAAAGAGTCCAGCGGAGGGCAACAAAAATGATTAGGGGACTGGAACACATGACTTATGAGGAGAGGCTGAGGGAACTGGGGATGTTTAGTCTACGGAAGAGAAGAATGAGGGGAGATTTGATAGCTGCTTTCAACTACCTGAAAGGGGGTTCCAAACAGGATGACTCTAGACTGTTCTCAGTGGTAGCAGATGGCAGAACAAGGAGTAATGGTCTCAAGTTGCAGTGGGGGAGATTTCGGTTGGATATTAGGAAAAACTTTTTCAGAAGGAGGGTGGTAAAACACCGGAATGCGTTACCTAGGGAGGTGGTGGAATCTCCTTCCTTAGAAGTTTTTAAGGTCAGGCTTGACAAAGCCCTGGCTGGGATGATTTAATTGGGGATCGGTCCTGCTTTGAGCAGGGGGTTGGACTAGATGACCTCCTGAGGTCCCTTCCAACCCTGATATTCTATGATTCCCAGCTACTAGGTCAGTAACCCTATAAAAGAAGGAAATGAGACTGGCATGGCATGATTTGTTCCTGGGAATCCATGCTGGCAATTCCTTATAACCCTATTATCCTCCAGGTGCTTACAAATTGATTAATTTGTTCCAGTAACTTTCCAAGTATTGAAGTTAGGCTGACTGGTTGTCACTGTGCCTCTGTGGGTCACAACTGAGAATACCAAATTCAGAACAAGCTGCTGGGGAAAAGGGCAGACACACCCAAAAACTGGTGGTTATTCTTCCATAAGACGTATTTCAAATGTGGTGACACCCACTAGGCAAGATGCTTCCAGTCTAGAGAGCTGGCTGTGAAGGGTAATGGGCCATTAGGGGAAACAACAGACCTAAGGAGAAGCTTCCGGGGAACACTCCACGCAGCCTACGGATAATGGCTGCTATGACTGAGCAAGGCATGCAAGGGCATGTGACCTGACCACGACACTGAACTCCATTTTGGTACTTGTATTTTTCCACAAACTGGACTGGGAACTCAGTTTGGATTAAAGAATTACCGCCACATGGAAAAGCTATATAAGGCGGGGAATGATATCATCTCTTGGCCTCACTCCCCACACAAGAGAACTCCTGGAAACACCTAAAGGACAAAGACTGAACTGGGGGAAGTGCTGGTCCCAGGCTAAAGGGATTTCTATCCTGTGTATGGAAACTTGGTGGACTGCTTGTATCATCAGTCAGGGTGAGAGATTATGGATTCAAATCCTATCTGGTAGTTTACCTAGCAATAAACAAAACCACAAGCTAAGCCTAATCAGCTTTGATCTGTTTGTTTTCACTTAAAATCTATCCTTCTGTAGTTAATAAACTTGTTTTATGTTTCATCTTTACCAGTGTGTTTTGAGTGAAGTGTCTGGGGAAAAAAAAAATCTCAGTTTGGTTCACACAAGCTTGTTGTGCATATCTTTCCCACACCGAGGGGAAAGAGAACTATATTAAGGAGCTTATTTTGTACAGATCCTTGTGCAGTGTAAAACGGTATAATTCTGGGTTTATACTCCAGCAGGGATGCAAGGCGGGGTAGCTGGAAAATTCACTATATGTCCTTGAGTGGCTTAGTTAAAGCACTCAGGTAACTCAGTTGGATGTGTGGTGCCACCTGGTGTCATGTTGGGTGATAACAGGGCCTGGTGAGGCTGGCTGAATCTCCAGCAAAGCAGTGTGAGAGAAGCCTGCCCAGCCGGGGGATTAGAGGGTACAGCGGTTCCCAGGGCTCCCAGACTGAACCCTGGAGGTGACAACCCATCACACCCCCCACTTCAAGGGAGCTTCTGGTACTCGCATAAGCCTCCCCAAACAAGAGAGACACGTACCGTCTATGATTAAAGTACCAATCATAGAAGTGTGGGACTGTAAGGGACCTCAAGAGGTCTTCTAGTCCAGTCCCCTACATTCATGGCAGGATTATGTATTATTTAGACCATCCCTGACAGGTGTTTAATCTAAACTGCTCTTAAAATCCTGGAATGATGAAGGTTCCACAAGTTCCCTGGGAAATTTATTCCAGTGCTTAACTACCCTGACAGTTAGGAAGTTTTTCCTAATGTCCAACCTAAATTGCCCTTGCTGGTTTTTAAGCCCATTGCTTCTTGTCCTATCCTCAGAAGTAAATAAGAACAATTTATCTCCATCCTCCTTTTAACAGCCTTTTATGTATTTGAAAACTGTTATGTCCCATCTCAGTCTTCTCTTCTCCACACTAAACAAACCCAATTTTTTCAATCTTCTGTCATAGGTCATGTTTTCTAGACCTTTCATCATATTTGTTGCTCTTCTCTGGACTTTCTCCAACTTCTCCACATCTTTCCTGAAATTTGGCACCCAGAACTGGATACAATACTCTAGCTGAGGCCTCATCAGCATGGAGTAGAGCAGAAAAATTATTTGTTGTGTCTTGCTTACAACACTCCTGCTAATGCATCCCACTATTATGTTTGCTTATTTTTTACAACAGTGTTATACTGTTGACTCATATTTAGCTTGTGATCCACTATAACCCCCAGATTTATTTCCGCAGTACTCCTTCCTAGGTAGTCATTTCCCATTTTGTATGTGTGCAATTGATTGTTCCTTTCTAAGTGGAGTACTTTGCATTTGTCCTTTTTGAATTTCATCTTATTTATTTCAGATCATTTCTCCAGTTTGTCCAGATCATTTGGAATTTTAATCATTTCCTCCAAAGCACTTGCAAGCCCTCCCAGCTTGGTATTGTCTGCAAACTTTATAAGTTTACTCTCTAGGCCATTATCTAAATCAATGGGGGGGAGGGATAGCTCAGTGGTTTGAGCATTGGCCTGCTAAACCCAGGGTTGTGAGTTCAATCCTTGAGGGGGCCATTTAGGGATTGGGGGCAAAAATTGGAGATTGGTCCTGCTTTGAGCAGGGGGTTGGACTAGATGACCTCCTGAGGTCCTTCCCAACCCTGATATTCTATGATTCTATGATACTGAAGAGAACCAGACCCAGGATCGATCCCTGCAGGACCCTGCTCAATATACCCTTCCAGCTTGACTGTGAACCACTGATAACTACTCTCTGGGAACAGTTTTCCAACCACAGGGGGCAGGGAGGGAGCGGCATGCAGCCCCGCCTCACAGCCATGGCTCCGCCCCCCAGCCTCAATACAGCTCTGCATCCAGCCAGGGGTCTGGCTGCCAGCCCCCACCATGGCCTGACTGTGGCTCCAGTACCACTCCCTGCATCAGCCCCTGGCCGCGGCTCCATCCATGTCCCACTCCCAGCCCCAGCCCCCTTATCCCTGTCTGCACTTCCCCCCCTCAACCCCAGCTGCAGCCCCACTCCCAGCTCCAGGAGGGTACGGACAGCGGTAAGGAGAAGGCGCAACCCTCAAAATTTTGGGGACCACTGATCTAGGTTATATTTCCCTTCTTTGTTTATGAGACGGTCATGCAAAACAGTATCAAAAAAGTCTTACTAAAGTCAAGATATACCACTTCTTCTACTTCCCCGCATCCACTAGGCTTGTCAGTCCATCAAAGAAAGCTATTTGGTTGGTTTGACATGATTTGTTCTTGACAAATTCATGCTGACTGTTACTCATTACCTTATCTTCTAGGTGTTTGCAAACTGATTGCTTAATTATTTGTTCCATTATCTTTCCCATTACTGAAGTTAAGCTGACTGGTCTGTAATTCCACAGGTTGTCCTCATTCCCCTTTTTATAGATTGGCATTATATTCACCCTCTTCCAGTCCTCTGGAATCTCTCCCATCTTCCATGAG
This sequence comes from Chelonia mydas, assembly GCF_015237465.2. Taxonomy (NCBI): domain Eukaryota; kingdom Metazoa; phylum Chordata; order Testudines; family Cheloniidae; genus Chelonia; species Chelonia mydas. The sequence goes on along the minus strand of NC_051251.2, from coordinate 76,865,099 downwards.
TTTTCAAACATAATTGCTAATGGCTCAGATATCTCCTCAGTCAGCTGTCCAATATCTGTACATTTTTGCAAGCAACATTTAAGTGAAAAAGAATATGAAATGCTTGGTGCATATTATAACCACATATATAAGCATATTATAAAAAGAGACTACTGAAGTTTACACACACTTCAACAGGTGCTAAATGAAAGGTAACCACTTGAGGGCACTGAAGACTAAGCAGAATGTCTGCTAGCTTCATAAATAATTTCAATATAAAGGTAACATGGTTTATAGTTTGAATTTTTAAAAATCCATGTAATTTTGAACTAAAATTGTATCCACCATGTATGGATATTTTAGTTTAATTTGGAATCAAGTTTGAGATGCACATAATTTCTAAGTTTTTAATTGCTCAAATATTAATTTACAACAATCTCAAATCACTACTTCTCAAAAGGTTTGAGACTTAAGTTGCCAACCTTTTTCAAATGGTATACGATACACTATTTCAAATCAAATTAGTCTTTCTTCTTCATTAACTTTATCACACACACTTATATAGGCCTTTCATTCAGAATAAAAATACCTCACAAACACATACGCACACGCATACAGGGAATCACTTCACCCCAAATTACAGCCAACTGATGTCAAATTCTGTAAATATTTAATGTGTGGTTCCTATCCGGATTCCAAACATGGATACATTTGCGTGCCATGAGCCAGAGCCGGAACTGTTCATAGTAGTGTCTATTGACCCGCACATCTGTCGACCACGTCCAAGGCTTTAAGACACTGTGCAGGTCGACAATGCTCCAGTTCCCTCTTACCAGGAAGCAGAGGAGCCTGAATCAGAGGGGATGGAGGGCGGGATTGGAATCCAGACAGGGATCACACATCTCAAGGAACCTCCAGTTACAGTAAGTAACCTTCTCTTCTTCTTCGAATGATGGTCCCTATGTGGATTTCAAACATGAGAGAGTAGCAAGCAGTGCTCAGCGTGGAGGCAGGCACAAGGGCTCACCAGACGACGCAGTCTTAAGGACCGACAGTAGCATACAAGGCCGAGGCTGGGCAATGGCATAATGGGTGGAAAAGGTGCGAGGTGGCAGCCCTACAAATGTCATTCCAGGGAACATCCACAAGGAAGTTAATATCACAGCATATGCCCGGGGAAGAGTGTGCTGTGACTTCAGGGAGCGGGGAAAGACATGGAAGAGTATATAGCAGTTTGCAATGCAGCAAGAGATCCACTTGGAGAGTGGCTGTAAAGAGAGAGTGCGACTCCGGCAGCCCTCTAAATGGCAAAAAAGAGTCAAGGGGACACTTGGAAGGCATGCGTGTGTTGGAGATAAAAGGCTTTCGGTTTAGAGTAAAAGACTGAGAGATGCACACACTGGTTGAGGTGAAATGGGGGAGCCACCTTGGGAAGGAACTTGGGATGGAGCTGGAGGGAAACCTTGTCTTTGTGGAAGATGGTGAATGGCGGGTCCACAGGTCATTAACTTATCTCATGGATGTGATGTCCATCAAGAAGATCACTTTCATGGAAAAAGTGGGCAAGGCAGCAGATTGTGACTGGTTCAAAGGGTGGCTCAGTGAGGGCGGGCAGAATGAGGTTAAGGTCCTAAGAGGGGGTAGGTTTATACACGGTGGGGAAAGCATTGAGAAGGCCACGAAGGAAGCAGGAGCTGGTCGGGTGAGTGAAGACAGAGAATCCATCCACAGGCGGGAAGAAAGGCACTAAGCGCTGCCAGGTGGAGGCAGATGGAGGAGTTGGTGAGGCTCGACTGGCGTAGGTGAAGGAGGTAGTCAACGAGAAAAGGAACAGAGGCGGAGTCAAAGGGGTGATGGTGACAGCGCACCCATGCAATAAAACAACACCACTTGGCCTGGTAGTAGGCCTGAGTGGGCGAGCGTGGCCTATGCATAAGGATGTCACAGACGGGGGCAGAGCAGAACTTGTTGATGCATGAGCTCCATCCAAATACCACGCTGTGAGATGGACAGGACCTGGGTTTGGGTGATGCAGGTGACCGTGAGCTTGTGTGAGGAGATCCAAGAGGACTGAAAGACGGATCAAAGGGCGAATGGAAAGGTGAAGGAGCCGGGAAGGAGCAATAAGAATAACTGTTGCCTGGTCATGACGTACCTAAAGCAGGACTTGGGGAAGCAAGAGGATGGGGGGAAAGGCATAGTGGAGGTCAGTGGTCCATGGGATAAGAAGGGTGTCACCCTGGGAACCCAGTCCAAGGGTGCCCCTAGAGCAAAAGTGGGGAAGCTTGTGGTTCTCTGGTGTTGCGAAGAGATCCCAGAATGCCATGCTCCAGAGATGAAATAGGGAGTGGAGAGTGGGGTCATGGAGGTGTTGAGAGGATGCGTAGGGTCCAGATAATGGTAAAGAGGTGGGCCCAGCATACTGCCACGAGAAGCCAATCGTCTAGCTGGGAAATACAGAGTGACCCAGGAGACGCATGTGGGCTGCCATGATGGCGAAAACCTTTGTAAATATGCAGGGGGCGGTAGCAATCCCAAAGGGAAGGACCTGAAATTGGTAGTAGGAACGCCCCACCATGAAGCGGAGGAATTTGCAATGAGCGGGGTGGATGTCTATATGGAAATATGCATCCTTCATATTGAGAGCCGTGAACGAGGCACAAGGGGGGAAGAGGAGGTATGATGAGGGGGTGCGTGACCATCCGAAAATGGAATCCGTGGTTAAATTTATTGAACAACCAGAGGTCCAAAATGGGACGGAGACCACTTGCCTTCTTCAGTACGAGAAAGTAAGGGGAACAGAAACCATGACTGTGGTAACACCGTGGAACATGTTCTATGGCTCCCTTCCAGAGGAGGGCACCCGCTTCCTCTTGGACAAGATGATACTGGGAAGTATTTCCCAGAGGTCCCCAGGGTGACAGGGTGGAAAGGAGAGGAATTCTAAGGTACCCCAACAAACAAACAATGCCCAGCAGCCAGAGATTGGTGGTAATCACACCCCAGTTGCAACTGAAGAGGGCGAGATGACCCCAAAAACAACCTGGGGGGTGACTGGAAGGGTGGAGGGAGGTTCACACTTCTCGGGGAAGGAGTCAAAAGGGCTGCTTGGAGGAACATTGCAGGAAGGCAGAAGTGGCAGGAGCAGCGGGAGTGGTATAGCAGGGTCACCGTGAGCACCGGCAATGCCGAGACAGTTCCAATGGACACTGAGGCTAGGACTGGTAAGCGGCACAAGGGTAGGGTCTGAAGGTCAACTTCTGTTGCCTGTGGGTTGGGGCTGAGGTATGTATACCCAACGACCGGAGGACAGCACAAGAGTCCTTAAAGGAGTGCAGGAATTCATCGGTTTTGTCACTAAATAGTTTGTCGTCATCAAAGGGGAGTTGTCATACTCGAGTATAGGCTGGAACTCTTTTGGAAACCCGTTACATTGCAGCCGGGAATCACAGTGGAGGACAAACCCCAAGTCCAGAGAGAGGGACGCAGTATCAGCAGCATCAGCTGCTGCCTGGAGAGCCTCCTTGGCGACCAACTTGCTTTTATCCAGAAGGTGTTGGAAGTCCTGCTGCTTCTCTAGAAGGAGGCAGGCTTGGAATTCTACAAGCTTCAAAAATTAGAGGAAGTTATACTTCGCCAGGATGGCGTGGTAGCTGGCAATACAGAATTGGAGACCCACAGAAAAGCAGACCTTGCAGCCCAGCAGGTCCAGGTTTTTGGCGGTGTGATCGGGGTAAGGGGGATAGATTTAAAATGCTGTTATGGGCTGCGCTCAGTCACCGTGTGGACTATAAGTGAGTTCGGTGGCAGGTGAGTAAACAGAAAGCCTGTCCCTTTGGAGGGCATGAAATAACGATACTCTACCCCCTTGCGAATAGGGGCACAAGAGGCCAGGGTACGCCAGACCATCTAGACCAGTTATAAAATGGCCTTGTGAATAAGCAGGGAGGTAAGAAAGGGCCCGGGGGATTGCAATATGCTCAGAAACTGGCTCTGGGGGTCCTGTACGTCTTCTACAGGCAGGTTGAGGGCCGTAGCCATCCGTCAAAGCAGATCCTGGTATTGCAGGTGGTTGTCAGGGGAAGAGAGAGAGGATGGAATAAGTGCATTGTCCAGGGAGGAAGAGGCGCAAGTAGGGACTGGAGGGTGTGATGGTACCACCTGTACCATATGTGCCGGCAGGGCCAGAATGCCCTGGGGCTCCTCATAGACAGAGGGAGGGATGGTGTGCATCGGGGATGGATGATGATGAGGGCGTGGTTGCCCTCCCTGGTCATGGTAGGGGTCCCAAGTGGCCCAGTATGGCCAGGCATAGGGGTCGCCAGGTATCAGCCATGCCTGCAGATGGTGAAAGCACAGGTTGACCAGCAGAGCATACATTGGATGATATGGGTGGCACTGTGGGTCCAGGCTATATGACCATGTGGGCAAGAAGGTGGAGTGTGGCTTGGAGGACGACTCAGAGGCTGAAGACAGGTCCGGTAAGGGAAGAACCATCAGTCTCGGACGAGACAAGGGGAGACAGTCCAAGAGCAAAAGGTTCCTCTGTGGAAGGGCCCGGCAAAGAGAGACAGTGGAGCAGGATGCTGGAAAAGCAGCAGCTCATCTGTGGGAGACGGCAGTCTGGAAGTGATGAGGCCCAGAGCATGGAGGGGAGCTGGCATATGGCAACATCAGTTCAACCACCGGCATGAGAGGGGACAAGTGCCCCAATGTACATGGGACCAGGCATGCAAGTCCAGACAGTTCCAGTGGAGTGGATGGGACAAGAGGTGATGGTGGCAGGGCCAATGGAGCACAGTGCTTTGACTTATGCTCTGATCTGAACTTCTTCAGTGCTAGAGCATCCTGGTTAACGCACCACTTCTCACCCGACCTAGCACAGCCTGGGGAGACAATGCTGCATTTAGAGGCCGTCCCCACTGGGGAGCCACCTTTTTGCCCAAGGCTGTGCTTCCTGTGAGCACAGTGGGTCGTGGGCAGTTGCAGTCATGCCACTGGTGCTGGCTGGGAAGGGCCCAGAGCAGTGCACACCACTGGTACGAGTGGCGCTCCGCTGGATCCGTCGGTGCCAGATCCGTTTGTGCGTGTGGGCACTTTCCCTCCTGCGTAAGGAACTTGCGGAGGTGAAGTTCCCTGGCCTCTCAAGTCCGAGCCGGGAAAGAGTGGCAGATTGAGCACCGGGTAGCAATACGAGCTTCGCCCAAACAGTAGAGGTAATGTTGGTACTCACCACTCACAGAGAAGGAGCATGGGAACAAAGCACAATATTTAAACCTGGCTTGCCAGGGCATAGTCCCTAGCTGGGGAGGAGCCCCGCAAGGGGAGAAGTCCAACAAAGGAGATTTAGCGAAGTAACGAACTAACAGACAACTATATACAACTAGAAAAACTATCTACAGACAACAAGCGAAGAACAGTTCTCTTAGCAAGCTAAAAGAACTGAGGAATAGGGGTTCCGACTGTGGCCATGCAGCAGTAAGAAGGAACTGGAGCAGCACTGTCCGGCAGAGCCTCTTAAAGCCTTGGACGCGCCACGTGGTCGACACATGTGTGAGTCAGTGGACACTACTATGAACAGTTCCTGCTCCAGCGCATGGTGCATATGCATATCCACGTTTGGAATCCACATAGGGAGCTCACTGGAAGAACTTCCAGAAAGGCATCCACTAATGACCTGAACACACAAAGAGATGGAGAATCCACCATTTCTATTTGTTTGCTCCAATAGTTAGTCACCCTCTCTGCTAAAAATCTGTGCCTCATTTCCAACTTGAATTTGTCTGGCTTCAGCTTCCAGACAGTGGTTCTTGAGCCATGCCTTTCTCTGTTAGCTTAAAGAGTCATTTAATACTCAGTATTTTCTCCCCATAAAGGTATTTAAACGCTAATCAAGTCATCTCTCAATATTTTTGATAAGCTAAAAGCAGACTGAACTCTTAAGTATCTCACTGTAAGGCATTTTCTCTAACACTGGAATTGCAGCTCTTTTCTGCACCCTCTCCAATTTTTCAACATCCTTTTTAAAATGTGGAAACCAGAACTGTACACAGTAGACCAGCATCTATCTCACAAATGCCTTATATGGAGATAAAACCACCTCCCTACTCCTGCTCGTGGTTCCACTATTTAAACATCCAAGGACCACATTTGCCCTTTTCTCCACCACTTTGCATGAGGAGCTCATGTTCAGCTGTTTGTCCAGTATGACCCACTGCTTTCCAGAATACAGTCCCCACATTCTGTAAATATAGTCTCCATTCTTTCTTCCTAGATGTATGTACTTTCACTTGGCTATATTAAAATGCCCTTTGTTTGAATGGGCTCAGTTTACCAAGCAATCCAGATGGATCTGTGTGAATGCCTGGTCATCATTTATCACTCCGCCAATCTGTGTGTCATCCACAAATTTTATCAGCAATGGTTATGCCACTCTGCAGCTGCCCAAAGCTTTGCTATCTTTGCTCTTCTCTTCTCTCCCACTCTGTGTTTGCACCTTATAGGAAATAGGGATGGACTTCAGCAACAGCAACAACAGCTCCAGCCCATCTGAACTAATACTTTTTCTTCCCCCCTTCCCCCTCCCTCCCCCCAAAGGACAGTTTTTACCATTAATCCCATCAAAGACAGACTTTCACAAGAGGATGAGAGTTCTTCTAAAAATCTCTCTACAACTAAAGGGAATATGGAATATTGTTAAAACAAAAGGCTTCTTTTGTACTTTACATTTCAAATGTTTTAACAGTTTCTCCTTTTCAAATTTTTTAACCTTTTATTAATAGTGTGTGTGTCATAAGATTAAGCAAGCCAAGGTCTCTGTATCCCAGGCTTTGTATAACTGTTTAATATTGTACACTGACAGGGTCATGTGAATACCATTGACTCTCTGGGCCTGTTTATTCCATTGAAATTAATACAACAGGCCTCCTGTGCTCTGAGGACGTGGAAGAGAGCATTGTGACAATAAGGTGAATGGAGGCAGGGATTATTTTTTCTAAGTGTGGCCTCAGTATTATCGACAGTGATAGGAGATGTCAGCCATTTTGAAAATGGACAGTTTTTATAGAATTTTTTCAAGCAGAACTTTTTTCTTGAGCTCTGCTGAAGGAGAAACTGTCAGTTATGAAAAATAATGGACAAAACTGACCATTAATTCAAAAAGAAGTTCTTCAAATGTAGCCTACCCACAAGGTTTCCGTGCGTTTTAACTACATGGGAAGGGTGTAAAATCTGCACTACTCCATTAAGATAGCATTAGGACAAAAAGGCCTTATACAGAGTACCAAATCTCTTGAAGGAGTCATTTATTTATTTTTTAAATTCATAGAATTAAAGAATCATAGAAGATTAGGGTTGGAAGAGACCTCAGGTAGTCATCTAATCCAACCCCCTGCTCAAAGCAGGACCAACCCTAGCTAAATCATCCCAGCCAGGGCTTTGTCAAGCTTGACCTTAAAAACCTCTAAGGAAGGACATGCCACCACCTCCCTAGGTGACCCATTCCAGTGTTTCACCACTCTCCTAGTGAAATACTTTTTCCTAAATATCCAACCTAGACCTCTCCCACTGCAACTTGAGACCATTGCTTCTTGTCCTGTCATTTGCCACCACTGAGAACAGCCAAGCTCCATCCTCTTTGGAATTCAAACTAGTCAATTTGTAAATCTTCAGAAAATGCATTCTGTACTCATAAAGCAGCATAATTTACAGGAGGATACGCTGTATTTTTCATCCATGAAGTCAGAGTTGCTGGATTCCTTCTTTAAGTCAAAACTCAACTAAGCCTTGATTATGGAGTTACAACTTTTTGTCTAGAATTATTCAGTTGTTTTTCATTAAACAATTCAGTGTCTATTAAAGCATTTGTAACTATACTTATGGCTGAAATTTTGAAAGTGTTTCCATTCCAACCCTCTTCGCCCCCCACTGAGTTACTCATATAATTTTCTCAAATTATTAGGTTGAAACTTTCCTCACTTGTTTATAGTTAAGTGGGTTTTTTTAATATATGTACATATTGAATACTGAAATATTTAAATATTTTGCCCACATTTTAAAATTTTTTTGCTTAGATATAAACTTTCAAATGGCAGAAATTATAAACTTTAAACTTTAGTTGTTTACAATATTCATAAAATAAAAGAAATATTCCAAATCTGGAGAAAATTGGTTAAGTTTATTTATGATATGAAGATTTAAAGATGTGTATGTGAACACAAGATAGTTCTCTCTAGGTTAACTCAAAACTAAAATCAGTAAGAAGGTTGTGGGCGTTTGTAACTTCTTTAGCTTTGGGGCGCCTTCACTGCTTAAACTGCCTTCAGGATAAAAGTTGTCTAAGCACTTACAGGAAGGTAAGTGCTTAAGCTGACAAATACTTATGGAAGCTTAAAATTTCAAACCACCTTAAACTCTAAAGAATGAACTACAAAGCAATAATAATGTTTACGCCCCTTCTTGTTGATAAAGACAGCTTCAGCAAGGGTTGGGTTTTGGAGGCCTTTTTTTGTTTTTTAAGATCTAAGCCCTGACTTCCCTCCAATAAAATTAATGAAGGGAGACTAATCAAAAACCTGAGCTGCAATTATCCCAATTCTAAATTAAGAGGGAACCACATTCAAATAATTCACACTAAATTTGACTACCTAGCACTCAACTATCTCCCCCTAGACAACAACAGATCTACGAACCAGCTGAGCTGCGAACAGCAGAGAGGCTAACAGAGGGAATTTGCCTGAGGAGAGCCCACTGAGGCTTACATCTTGCCGGCTTCTCTGAGTAGTTACTACAACTCCTGAGGAAGCTCGTAGAAGGAAGGTAATATGGATGGGGAGTGTTCAGCTGTTGTGGCCTGCACTGGATGTGCCATGTTTGTCTTTCTTCCACAGGACAGAACCGACTTTGTCTCTACAAAGTGCAAGCTGGTCTCCGTATTGGAAGAGAAGGTTCAAGGTCTGGAGCAACAGGTATCGACCCCGCATTGCATAAGAGAAATGGAAGATTTCCTGGACAGACGTCAGGATATGCTTCTTCGGACACAACGTTCTGAAGATTCAGAGCAGGCTGCACTGCAGGGACAGGACGACGGTGAAGAAATCTGGCAGCATGTGACCTCCAGAAGAAAAAAGGGGAGCGTCCATGTACCAGCAACACAGATACAGGTAAGTTACCGTTTTCATGTTCTCTCCACAGGTACTAATGAGGAGAGTGGACTAGATGATACATCTGAGGGAAGGGAACAGAAGGAGACTCCGCCGATTGGAAGGCATGAGACGCACTGTCTTAGGGATGGGGGTTCCACGACCACCGCTCCCAAGAGAAGGAGGCGGGTGGTGGTGGTCGGGGACTCTCTCCTCACGGGGACTGAGTCATCTATCTGCCGCCCCAACCAGGAAAACCAAGAAGTCTGCTACTTGCCAGGAGCTAGGATGCATGATGTGACGGAGAGACTGCAGAGACTCATCAAGCCCTCGGATCGCTACCCCTTCCTGCTTCTCCACGTGGGCACCAATGATACTGCCAAGAATGACCTTGAGCGGATCACTGCAGACTATGTGGCTCTGGGAAGAAGGATAAAGGAGTTTGAGGTGCAAGTGGTGTTCTCGTCCATCCTCCCCATGGAAGTCAACGAATGGCTACGCAGGTGGTGTCGGAGAGAAGGCTTTGGATTCTTTGACCATGGGATGGCGTTCCAAGAAGGAGGAGTGCTAGGCAGAGACGGGCTCCACCTAACGAAGAGAGGGAAGAGCATCTTTGCAAGCAGGCTGGCTAACCTAGTGAGGAGGGCTTTAAACTAGGTTCACCAGGAGGAGGAGACCAAAGCCCTCAGGTAAGTGGGGAAGTGGGATACTGGGAGGAAGCACGAGCAGGAGCGCACGAGGGGGGGGCTTCCTGCCTCATACTGAGAAAGAGGGGCGATCAACGAGTTAACTGAAGTGCCTATACACAAATGCAAGAAGCCTGGGAAACAAGCAGGGAGAACTGGAAGTCCTGGCACAGTCAAGGATTATGATGTGATTGGAATAACAGAGACTTGTAGGATAACTCACATGACTGGAGTACTGTCATGGATGGATATAAACTGTTCAGGAAGGACAGGCAGGGCAAAAAAGGTGGGGGAGTTGCATTGTATGTAAGGGAGCAGTATGACTGCTCAGAGCTCAAGTATGAAACTGCAGAAAAACCTGAGAGACTCTGGATTAAGTTTAGAAGTGTGAGCAACAAGGGTGATGTCGTGGTGGGAGTCTGCTATAGACCACCGGACCAGGGGGATGAGGTGGACGAGGCTTTATTCCGGCAACTCACGGAAGTCACTAGATTGCAGGCCCTGGTTCTCATGGGAGACTTCAATCACTCTGATCATAGAGTATCAGGGTTGGAAGGGACCTCAGGAGGTCATCTAGTCCAACCCCCTGCTCAAAGCAGGACCAATCCCCAATCAAATCATCCCAGCCAGGGCTTTGTCAAGCCTGACCTTAAAAACTTCTAAGGAAGGAGATTCTACCACCTCCTAGGTAACGCATTCCAGTGTTTCACCAGTGATATCTGCTGGGAGAGAAATACAGCAGTGCACAGACAATCCAGGAAGTTTTTGGAAAATGTAGGGGACAATTTCCTGGTGCAAGTGCTGGAGGAACCAACTAGGGGTGGAGCTCTTCTTGACCTGCTGCTCACAAACCGGGAAGAATTAGTAGGGGAAGCAAAAGTGGATGGGAACCTGGGAGGCAGTGACCATGAGATGGTCGAGTTCAGGATCCTGACACAAGGAAGAAAGGAAAGCAGCAGAATACGGACCCTGGACTTCAGAAAAGCAGACTTTGACTCCCTCAGGGAACTGATGGGCAGGATCCCCTGGGAGAATAACTTGAGGGGGAAAGGAGTCCAGGAGAGCTGGCTGTAGTTTCAAGAATCCTTATTGAGGTTACAGGGACAAACCATTCCAATGTGTAGAAAGAAGAGTAAATATGGCAGGCGACCAGCTTGGCTTAACACTGAAATCCTTGCTGATCTTAAACACAAAAAAGAAGCTTACAAGAAGTGGAAGATTGGACAAATGACCAGGGAAGAATATAAAAATATTGCTCGGGCATGCAGGAGTGAAATCAGGAAGGCCAAATCACACCTGGAGTTGCAGCTAGCAAGAGATCTTAAGAGTAACAAGAAGGGTTTCTTCTGGTATGTTAGCAACAAGAAGAAAGTCAAGGAAAGCGTGAGGCCCTTACTGAATGAGGGAGGCAACCTAGTGACAGAGGATGTGGAAAAAGCTAATGTACTCAATGCTTTTTTTAGAGTAACAGCCATGTTAGTCTGTATTCGTAAAAAGAAAAGGAGTACTTGTGGCACCTTAGAGACTAACCAGTTTATTTGAGCATGAGCTTTCGTGAGCTACAGCTCACTTCATCGGATGCATAGCATATCGTGGAAACTGCAGAAGACATTATATACACACACAGACCATGAAACAAAACTTCCTCCCACCTCACTCCCCCGCTGGCAACAGCTTATCTAAAGTGATCATCAAGTAGAGCCATTTCCAGCACAAATCCAGGTTTTCTCACCCTTCCCCCCCCCCCACACACACACATACAAACTCACTCTCCTGCTGGCAACTCTCCTGTTGCCAGCAGGAGAGTGAGTTTGTATGTGTGTGGGGGGGGGGGGGGGAAGGGTGAGAAAACCTGGATTTGTGCTGGAAATGGCTCTACTTGATGATCACTTTAGATAAGCTGTTGCCAGCGGGGGAGTGAGGTGGGAGGAAGTTTTGTTTCATGGTCTCTGTGTGTATATAATGTCTTCTGCAGTTTCCACGATATGCTATGCATCCAATGAAGTGAGCTGTAGCTCACGAAAGCTCATGCTCAAATAAACTGGTTAGTCTCTAAGGTGCCACAAGTACTCCTTTTCTTTTTACGAATGCTTTTTTTGCCTCTGTCTTCACGAACAAGGTCAGCTCCCAGACTACTGCACTGGGCAGCTCAGCATGGGGAGGAGGTGGCCAGCCCTCTGTGGAGAAAGAAGTGGTTCGGGACTATTTAGAAAAGCTGGACAAGCATAAGTCCATGGGGCCGGATGCACTGCATCCGAGAGTGCTAAAGGAGTTGGCGGATGTGATTGCAGAGCCATTGGCCATTATCTTGGAAAACTCATGGCGATCGGGGGAAGTCCCGGACAACTGGAAAAAGGCTAATGGAGTGCCCATCTTTAAAAAAGGGAAGAAGGAGGATCCTGGGAACTACAGGCCAGTCAGCCTCACCTCAGTCCATGGAAAAATCATGGAGAAGGTCCTCAAGGAATCAATTCTGAAGCACTTAGAGGAGAGGAAAGTGATCAGGAACAGTCAGCATGGATTCGCCAAGGGCAAGTCATGCCTGACTAATCTAATTGCCTTCTGTGATGAGATAACTGGCTCTGTGGATGAGTGGAAAGCAGTGGACATGTTGTTCCTTGACTTTAGCAAAGCTTTTGACACCGTCTCACACAGTATTCTTGCCAGCAAGTTAAAGAAAGTATGGGGGGGATGAATGGACTATCAGGTGGACAGAAAGTTGGCTAGATTGTCGGGCTCAACAGGTAGTGATCAATGGCTCCATGTCTAGTTGGCAGCCGGTATCAAGTGGAGTGCCCCAAGGGTCGGTCCTGGGGCCGGTTTTGTTCAATATCTTCATAAATGATCTGGAGGATGGATTGCACCCTCAGCAAGTTTGCAGATGACACTAAACTTGGAGGAGAGGTAGATACGCTGGAGGGTAGGGATAGGATACAGAGGAACCTAGACAAATTAGAGGATTGGGCCAAAAGAAATCTGATGAGCTTCAACAACGACAAGTGCAGAGTCCTGCACTTAGGACGAAAGAATCCAATGCACCGCTACAGACTAGGGACCAAATGGCTAGGCAGCAGTTCTGCAGAAAAGGACCTAGGGGTTACAGTGGACAAGAAGCTGGATAGGAGTCAACAGTGTGCCCTTGTTGCCAAGAAGGCCAATGGCATTTTGGGATGTATAAGCAGGAGCATTGCCAGGAGATCGAAGGACGTGATCGTTCCCCTCTATTCAACATTGGTGAGGCCTCATCTGGAGTACTGTGTCCAGTTTTGGGCCCCACACTACAAGAAGGATGTGGAAAAATTGGAAAGAGTCCAGCGGAGGGCAACAAAAATGATTAGGGGACTGGAACACATGACTTATGAGGAGAGGCTGAGGGAACTGGGATTGTTTAATCTGCGGAAGAGAAGAATGAGGGGGGATTTGATAGCTGCTTTCAACTCCCTGAAAGGGGGTTCCAAAGAGGATGGATCTAGACTGTTCTCAGTGGTAGCAGATGACAGAACAAGGAGTAATCGTCTCAAGTTGCAGTGGGGGAGGTCTAGGTTGGATATTAGGAAAAACTTTTTCAGAAGGAGGGTGGTGAAACACTGGAATGCGTTACCTAGGGAGGTGGTGGAATCTCCTTCCTTAGAAGTTTTTAAGGTCAGGCTTGACAAAGCCCTGGCTGGGATGATTTAGTTGGGGATCGGTCCTGCTTTGAGCAGGGGGTTGGACTAGATGACTTCCTGAGGTCCCTTCCAACCCTGATATTCTATGATTCTATGATCTGCATTCATGCTTCAGTTTATCCTGATGCTACTGCTCTAGTCCTCCAAACTTTGCCGGAGTTCACCAACAAAGATGGAAAGTCAAAACATTTTCAGAAATACATAAAACAAATTTTGACCCCATTCTATATATTAAAAGAGTAGTAAAAGGGTATAAGACAATTTGGTCCTTACCTGTAAATTTGCCTTCTCAGATCAGAAAATCTACCCTATCAGTCTGGATGAGACTGTTGGGTAAGCTCATCTGCAAGCAATTAGGCGGCCGCTCAATTTATAAAAGGTCTGGCACCCAAGTGCTCCCCCTGTACAAACCAAATCAGCACCACAGGCCCAGTAGATAGCTTCAAATGCTTGAAGTTCTATAATAAAACTAAAATATATTGTCACAAGTGGGCGGGGGGAATAAAAACAGATTAATTTCCTCATTCAGAGAAGACAAATGTACAAGTAAGGACAAAGTCACACTGTCATACACAGGCAATCCATCAGTCTGGAATGGACTATTAGGAATTAGCTAGCAGCTAATCCAGAAATGGAGCAGGTGAAGTAGCAACAAAGGTCAAGGATAGCACGCTGCAGAACCTGATGACCAAGTGCCATATCTGAGGATGATGGCACATTTACGCTGTAATAATTTATGAAAGAGCAGAGGTATGCCTAATACATACACAACATTTACAAATGTTGGAATAATTTTGGTATTTGGAATACTTGCAAACAAACAAAACTATTAGGCAGTAAACCTATTTATGTTCTTTATACATTACTCAATCTTGTTGCTGTTACATAAATTTCAATGCAAGTTTTCAACAGAACATGTACACTTTCATACTGTAGTTCATATTGTAGACATATTCCCCTCTGATCCTCTCACAGAGACAATTTCTGTATTTATAGCAGGGATAGTCTGTCTTTTCTCAGGTCCAAATTTCTTGACCAAGGTATAGTCAAGATCCAGACTCCAGAGAAACACTTTTCACACCACAATAACAATACTGATAATAAAAAGTAAATAAGATTTTGCAGTTCAGAAGCATCTGGTGGTATGGATTTGGCCTGTGATCCACCTATTGACTACCTCTGGTCTATAGCATAGCCTCAAAACCCGTGTCTCTCCTGAATTCCCCCAGAGCCTCAGGAGAATGGATCCTGGCTCCCCTCCAAACACTTCAGAATCTCTTAAACAAAACAATCCAAAGATTCTTTCAGCCAGCAGCAAATTTCAATCCCTCAGCTAATAGCTAATTAGCTAATTATCTCTTTGGTGCCTAGCAAATCAGGGAATCTTTAGCACACATATAAAGTAGTCGAGTACTGGGATGCAGTCTGCACAGAAGACCTCTCTTGGTTTTGCATTAAACAGGTGCTGAGTCCCTAGGGCTAGCTCCAACTCCTAAATGCATAACCTTTTCCCCTGAACTCTCACTGCCTCATTTCTCAGATGGTCAATGTATGAAACGTGCAAGATTGCTTGCGCTTAGTGGAATCTATCTGTACAACTTCAGAAACAGTTATTGAGCATGTCCAGTAACTACACCTCTCCTCTAGATGCCTCTGGGCTCTTCTAACCAAGTTGCTCTGCCCTGCTCTCTGCACAGGTGCAGAAAGAAAGGATTCAATTAAAATCCATGTTCCTTCCTCTCCCACCACTTCACTCCCACTTTTTTAGCTAAAAAAAAATCAAATTCTGCAGTATAAATATGCAGATTACAACTGCTTTTCTAGTTCCCTCTCACGAATCTGAGTCTCCGTTCATGAAGTGGAATATATCTTGTGGAATGAAAAGGAGTACTTGTGGCACCTTAGAGACTAACAAATTTATTTGAGCATAAGCTTTCGTGAGCTACAGCTCACTTATGCATCCGATGAAGTGAGCTGTAGCTCACAAAAGCTTATGCTCAAATAAATTTGTTAGTCTCTAAGGTGCTACAAGGACTTCTTTTATTTTTGCAGATACAGACTAACACGGCTGCTACTCTGAATCTTGTAGAATGTGTTCTAAGGCTAGATGGTAAAATTTTCCAGAATTCTTAAATCTCAACTGCTACACAAGATTACTAAAAAACTGCATGTTGCTTTCAAAGCTTAGAAGGCCTTTATTCTTGCCAGAGAATTAAACTGAGAAATAATTTTTCCAGAAAACGTTGTTGGGTTCAAATGAAATGTAATGGCCCAAGAAATCCAGGTGGGGCTATTGCGTCATAGGAGTAAGGTGGATTAGGACAAAATGAAGGTCGCATAATATCCTGATTTAAACAATAAGGTGAAATATAAGTATAATAGGGCTGTCAAGGGATTAAAAAAATTAATCACGATTAATTGCACTGTTAAACAATACTAGAATGTCATTCATTTAAATACTTTAGATGTTTTCTACATTTTCAAATATATTGATTTCAATTACCACACAGAATACAAAGTGTACAGCGCTCACTGTATTTTTATTACAAATATTTGCAGTGTAAAAAAGAAAAATAGTATTTCAATTCATCTATACAAGTACTGTAGTGCAATCTCTTTATCATGACTTGAACTTACAAATGCAGAATTCTGTACAAAAAATAACTGCACTCAAAAATAAAACAAAGTCCGCTCAGTCCTACTTCTTATTCAATCAATCACTCAGACAAACAAGTTTGTTTACATTTGTGAGAAATAATGCTGCCTACTTCTTGTTTACAATGTCACCTGAAAGTGAACATTTAGGGTGAGAAATTATATTTTATAACCTGTTTCTTGTGTGTATTAAGCTTAATTTGCATGATTTGTTTAATTTGCTCAGTAATCTGCTTTGTTCTGTTTGCTCTCCCTTTAATCACTTAAAATTTACATTTCGTAGTTAATAAACTTTTTTATTTATTACAAATCCCAGTTTGTACAATTCATATCTGGGGGGGAAGGGGAAGCAAAAAGCTGTGCATATCTCTCTCCACATTCAGGGAGGGGTTGATTTTTATGAGTTTGTGCTGTACAGATCTCTCTTGCACATCAGTGCTGAGTAAATCCCCAAGCTGAATCTTCCCACACAGAGCTGATTTCAGTCTGTGTCTGCAGCTAGGTGTGGTCTTACCTGTGTGTGTGCTAGGGAAGGCTTGAGGGCCTGGCACAGCTATAACAGGGTGAGGAAACCCAGGCTGGTGGAATGGGCGGAACCAGTGGGACCCCAGCACATCAGGTGATCCAACCCATCACAGGAGGTAAAACATAGAGCAGAAGACATACAATTATCCCGCAGGAGTTCAGTCACAAATTTAATTTTTTTAACAAGCATCATCAGCATGGTAACATATTCTCTGGAATTGTATCTGAAGCATAAAAGGGCATACGAATATTTAGCATATCTCGCATGTAAATAACTTGCAACGCCGGCTACAAACGTGCTATATGAACACCTGTTCTCACTTTGAAGTGACACTGCAAAGAAGAATCGGGCAGTATTATTGCCCATAAATGTAAACAAACTTGTTTTGTTAGCGATTGGCTGAACAAGAAGTAGAACTGAGATACTCCTGAGGGAATTCTGCACTACTGTGTGCGCACATAATTAACAAGTCATGCATACTTTAAATTTTTTGCGCAGAAAAAAGCTTCTGCCGAAATGTTACTGTGATTCCACCTTTTGCCCACCAGAGGACGCTGTGGTGTTAGAACATAGAAGCAGCTCCTGGCCAGCGAGGAAAGAGAAAGAGCCTAACTTTTTTGCAGCACCTGTCAGGCCAGGTCAGGAGACAGGGTGCTGGGGGGGGGGGGGTCACACAGGGGCTCATAAGGGCTAGTGGGGGAGGACAGACTGGGAAAGGGGCTGAATGGGAATGGAGGCACAGGGCCACAGTAGGGAGGGAGGTGCAGGGCCACATGGTGATGGGGAGTATGTGCAGAGCTACACAGGGACAGGGGAGTGGGGTGGGGTCACAGAGACATATGGGGACGGGGGAGGGGGACCAGGGATACACAGGGACAGGGGAGTGGCTGGGTGCGGGTACAGAGCCAGATGGGGGATGGGATTCAGAGCCACATGGGTCCAGAGGGAGGGGTGCAGGGCCATATGGTGATGGGGGGAGTGGATGTCTGAGTGGGGGTGGAGGGACTCATGGATGCGGGGTGCAAGAACAAATGGAGGTGCAGGAACACATGGGGACAGGGACAGATGTGCCTGACAGAATGGGAGAGGCTAGGGTTTAGCCAGGGTCTGCATGGGGGAAGCTCCCTAACAATCCCTCCCCACCCCAAAAAAAAACTGTTCCATACTTTTCCCACCCATACCCAACAACCCTCCAAGTTCACACCCAAGCTACTTCCCAGCAATTTACTTCCCTCTCCCTAAGCTCCTCTGTTACCCCTGACTCCCCCAAGCCTTTCAACTGCTTCTGAGGGGCGTGGGAAATACGATTCTGTATTGTAGTTTAAATGAATTATTATTCAGAGTTCTGTATTAATATTCCTAATAAGGAATCTATTTGTCAAAAAAACAATTTTTGTTGTTGTCTGTATTGTTACAGACATACTTGCTGACAGGCATTTTGAAATAAATGACCAAAAATAATGGAAACTGGTGTGATAATACTGTGTTATTTTGACTAATAAAATATGCAGAATTTTGCAGAATTTTAAAATATTGTGCGCAGAAATTTTTAATTTTTTGGCACCGAATTCCCCCAGGAGTACTGAGTGAACTTGTAGGCTCTAAAGTTTTACATTGTTTTAGTTTTGAGTGAAGTTATGTAACAAAAAAAAAAAATCTACATTTGTAAGTTGCACTTTCACGATAAAGAGATTGCATTACAGTACTTGTATGAAGTGAACTGAAAAATACTATTTCTTTTATCATTTTTACAGTGCAAATATTTGTAATCAAAAATAATAATATAAAGTGAGTACTGTATACTTTGTATTCTGTGTTGTAATTGAAATCAATAAGGTTAGGGGATGGGAGGGGAACTGGGTGGGGGTCTGGACCTTGAATATACCTTGACAAAAAATAATTGACTACCCCTGCCCTAGATGCAAAATGCTTTCAGGAGTGTAGGATATCAAGTAGCTGTTTGAAGTACCTGAAATCTAGAAGATTCATACTCAAGTTCCAGGATATAGCTTGAACTTGTCCAGAGATTCACAATATACTGGTTTCTTTTTCAGGTCTTTAAAGAAAAGTAATTTCCAAGGAGCACAAAATGACATCTCGAGGTCTACACAGCCAATATATTGTTATAAGAGGAAACAAACCCAGTCCTTCCTTACCTTCCCGGCCATCCAAGCTGGGTGGGTGAAAGAAGATGGAAGGGAAAGTTTCCTACCATTAATTTCCTTGTTAGTAGCTTCTCCACTAATTCTGTATGTATGAATAGACTGTGCCACTTCCCTGTGGAAATCAGAGGCAGTCAGATGCTGTTTGGGGCCCTACGACTAATTCTTGCCCCACATTTTTAGCCACCAGCTAAGTTCTTTCAGTGCTGGAGAAACAAATGTGGGTTGTTGTTTTTTACCATTGAGAGAACTTGAAATTATATTCTCTTTAAAGTGCACGTGTATATGTATACATCTCCCTTTAGAAGAAAAATTTAAGTTTGTTACTAACTATATTCCAGTAGCTGCCAAATTCAAACAGAATAAATGTCATACATTTGTCATGCCTCGAGAAATGAAGTGGAATATTTTAACATACATACCGTCTGAAAGTAAATTTCAAAGTGGCCCAAATTAAATGGTAAAAAAAAAAAAAAAAAAAAGTGGTCTGAGGAGATTTTCTACGGAATTGGTCTAAATATTAAAACTGGTAGCAATGGCACTATATTATGTGCATAGGAATTCTTGTTCAATTCTGAAAATGAAGAGTTCAAGAAGACTGAGAAACTTTTACTAAACTGCATTTACATAATGGCAGTGTGTATGTGTGTTCTGAAAATTACCATCAGGCTTTAGCACCATGTCATTTTCTAGCATATGATCAATCCCATGTGTGCCTGTTTCTACTTGCAACAGAATCAACACATACTTTTGAAGCATGAGGAAGAGGTTTTGTGTAGAAATGGATTTCTGCCAACAGTCATTTGACTGAAGGTAAAAAATCCATTGCAATCGACATACGGCACTGACTATGGTGAGAGATTGTGCCACACGCTCTCAAAGAAACTGCGGAACCACCTGATCAGCATCCTGTACAGCAAACAGGAAAAGATCAAGAATGAGCTCTCAAAACCGGAGACTCTCATACAAAACCACACAAACTTTGTAAAGTGGCTGGACTTTACAAAAACAAGACAAGCCATTTACAACACACACTTCGCTTCACTACAGAGGAAAAAGGACAGTAAACTATCTAAACTCCTACATGCCACCGGGGGGCTACAACTGTGGTACCCTTAACTCACTCAAAGATATTGTTAATCTATCCAACCACACACTTAGACTGTCCTATCTCGGGGACTCTCTTTCTGCCCCACCAGCCCCATGCACATAATACAGTACTGCTGTGATCTGGAAGTCTACTTTCGCCGTCTCTGACTCAAGGAATATTTTCAACACACCACTGAACAGTGCACTGACCCACAGGAACCCTCCTACCAACATTACAAGAAGAATTCTGCGTGGACTCCTCCTGATGGTCAAAATGACAGACTGGACTATAATGTGTTTCCGCACACATGTACAGGCTGAAATAGTAAACAAATAGCACCACTTGCCCCATAACCTCAGCTGTACAGGATTATCTGGCTATTTGGACTCTCTCCTCAGACCCTCCGCTACCAGCACTCCTAGCTATCTTCAAGACACCACCGACTTCCTGAGGAAACTACAATGCATTGGTGATCTTCCTGAAAACACCATCCTGGCCACTATGGATGTAGAAGCTCTTTACACCAATATTCCACATGAGGATGGACTACAACCTGTCAGGAAAAGTATCCCTGATGAGGCCACCGCACACCTGGTGGCTGAGCTTTGTGACTTTGTCCTCACCCACAACCATTTCAGATTTGGGGACAACATATACCTTCAAGTCAGCAGCACTGCTATGAGTACCCGCATGGCCCCACAGTATGCCAACATTTTTATGGCTGACTTAGAACAACGCTTCCTCAGCTCTCGTCCCCTAGCGCCCCTCCTCTACTTACACTACATTGGTGACATCTTCATCATATGGACCCACGGGAAGGAAGCCCTTGAAGAATTCCACCTGGATTTCAACAATTTCCACCCCACCATCAACCTCAGCCTGGACCAGTCCACACAAGAGATCCACTTCCTGGACACTACAGTGCAAATAAGTGATGGTCACATAAGCACCACCCTATACCAGAAACCTACATGCCTCCAGCGTCAAGCGAGGACATATCACATGATCCATTGTCTACAGCCAAGCCCTAAGATACAACCGCTTTTGCTCCAATCCCTCAGACAGAGACAAACACCTACAAGATCTTTATCAAGCATTCTGAAAACTACAATACCCACCTGGGGAAATGAGGAAACAGATTGACAGAGCGAGACGGGTATTCAGAAGTCACCTACTACAGGACAGGCCCAACAAGGAACATAACAGAACACCACTGGCCATCACATACAGCCCCAAGCTAAAACCTCTCCAGCACATCATCAACGATCTACAAGCTATCCTGGAAAACGATCCCTCACTCTCACAGACCTTGGGAGGCAGCCCAGTCCTCCCTTACAGACAGCCCCCCAACCTGAAGCAAATACTCACCAGCAACTACACACCATACCACAGAAACACTAACCCAGGAACCAATCCCTGTAAGAAACCCCGTTGCCTTCTCTGTCTCCATATCTACTCTCACGACACCATCATAGGACCCAACCGCACCAGCCACACCATCAGGGTCTCATTCACCTGCACATCTACTAATGTGATATATGGCATCAATGCCCCTCTGCCATGTACGTTGGCCAAACTGGACAGTCTCTACGTAAAAGAATAAATGGACACAAATCAGATATCAGGAATGGTAACATACAAAAGCCAGTAGGAGAACACTTCAATCTCCCTGGACATTCAATAACAGATTTAAAAGTAGCCATCCTTCAACAGAAAAACTTCAAAAACAGACTTCAAAGGAAACTGAATAGCTACAATTCATTTGCAAACATAACACCATTAATTTGGGCTTCAATAGGGACTGAGAGCTACTGAATTGGCCTTGTCAACACTGATTCTCCACTTAGAATCATAGAATATCAGGGTTGGAAGGGACCTCAGGAGGTCATCTAGTCCAACCCCCTGCTCAAAGCAGGACCAATCCCCAACTAAATCATCCCAGCCAGGGCTTTGTCAAGCCTGACCAAGCCTGACCACTTGTAAGGTAACTCCCTTCTCTTCATGTGCCAGTATATTTATGCCTGTATCTGTAATTTTCACTCCATGTATCTGAAGAAGTGGAGTTTTTTTACCCATGAAAGCTTATGCCCAAATAAATCTGTTAGTCTTTAAGGTGCCACCGGACTCCTAGTCATTTGACTGCAAGCCAAGTCTCCTGCACTTCAAAAGTCATGTTCTTCAATGAAATACTGAAAAATACAAGATTCAGAGGCTAAAATCAAGTAAATGCTCCAGAAGAAAACAAGGATGCAGTTCATTAAGGTAATATCTCAGCAGTTAACTGCTGTGGCTTCTTCTGCAGGTGCCATTGAGTACATTCATCATTAGACCTGGGGCTCCCAAAGATTAGAAACTTCATGAAAATAGATCATGCTTCAAAGTCGGTTTTCCTTTTCAAGAATTCTTATTTTGATTGACTTAAAAGCACCCTCAATGAAATTTAACTGACTCAGTTTTAATTGATTTGTGATTTTGACCAGGATTCCAATTATGTTTAACAGGCTGAATTATGAAAATATTTAGTAACATCTGAGAGTGTGTGTATGAAAAAATTCACAAGTCTCCGTTTTCATTTGTTAATATTGAAATAATTTTGTTTTGTAGTCAAAAATTTTATGACACTTTGCTGTTATAAAGTTCTGATCCTGCAAATACGAATGCACTTGCTTAACTTTAAGTATAAGCAGTGTCACTGAAGTCACTGGGACTATTCATGTGAGTAAAGTTACTTTGTGCGTAAGTGTTTTCACAAGATCAAGGCCCAAATTTTCCAATATTTTGTTCACTGCAATTTTGTAAGACTCAAATGAGATACCCCCACTCTTGGTGATGTTTAAAAATAGGATTGATAATTTAGTTCGTTATGAATGTTAGTCTTCCAATGGAGTAGCACGAGTTTTCAAATTAGGTTGAGGCTTTGAGGATTTTTAAAGTGATTTAAAATTGAATTTAAAATCGTTCCACTGTTCAAAACCAGGATTTTGAAGATCGCCTCTAGAAAAGCAGAATTTAATCTACAGATAGTACGAAGTAACTGCCAGAGTTTAGATACCTAGAAACATATGATTTTAGGAAATAGGATTTGCACACAGTCTTTTCGCTCTGGCCTTTTTAAGGAGTCTTGTGGATGTTCAGTTAAGGATACTGATGTGCCTGTATAAGAATGCTTCTGAGGGATGTTTTTTTTTTCTTGCTACATATTGCTTCTTTACAGGAGTCTGCTGAAATCATCCTGAAGAAACTCTCATCAGTCAGGATGTCCAGACCTTTGAGATTCTTGTTCCCCTCATACCAAAAGTAAAAGCTGACCAAAACAATACATGGGCTTTTATAGTTGAGTCCCATCTGGATACTAAAAGCATATCAATGACTCTAACCGAGAACCACAGGTGAATTACACTTTTCTTCTTGTTGTTCTTCTTGTTTTCTATAACCCAGGCTGTCAATTGCAAATACTCTAGGGATCAGGATGAAGAAGGGACCCTTGATTCAGGAGGTCTGGGTCTTTTTTGCATGTGCAAGTGAGGTTCCTTGTCTGGTTCTGTAAAGTCTGAAAACAATGACTTCTGGGACAGCAGCAAACTAGGATTAAGATCAAAGCAGAGGAAAAAAAAAGTAGCAGCTGAGGTGTATCCTTTATATGAACTTCCTTGAAAGAAACTGCATTTCTCTCTGCTCTGGACATTATTGCTATTAATTCTGATAAGAGGTTTGATAGTCCCTCTGGTTTTGGTTCTGAAAAAAATCAGACCCCATATGTCTCAAATTGGGCACCCAGAACATGAAGATCACACAATCAGTGCATTTAGTAACTTGCTCAGTAACACACAGCAAGTCTGTGGCAAACTCTGGGATAGAGCTCAGTTCTCGTGAGTGACTCACCACCTTAACAAGAAGACCATCCTCTTACTTCTCGCCATTTCCTGCCTCATTCAATACCCACCATGCAGCTTTTGCAGAAAATGTAGTGTGGGTCCTAATACTTCAGTCTCATTCACTACTCCACCCTGATTAGTCCATCCTAGACATAGAATGAGGCAGGGTTTTATGTTAAAAATAGTTTTTAAAGACCTGATGACATACCATCATAATGCATATATACACACAGAGAAAAAGAATTAAGGAAACCTTAACTTTTTAAATTTCCTAACTTTTCAGTTTGTGATTTTGAAAACTTTACATTATTTTAACATAGCATATTTTAAGATACAAATTCCGAGGTGTGGGTGGGCTGGTGGTTTTTTGTTTTGTTTTAAAGAAAAATGTAAGTTCATGTGCTCCTCTCATGATCCTCTGCAGGGTTTGAACCCAAGACCATTAGTAATGCTTCCCAGACTCCTGAGCCAACATCCTGAGCTGACACCAGATGTAGGCTCTTATTCTCCGTGGACCAACTACAGCAGGGGACTCAAAATACTAAAAGGTTGTAGTGAGTAGGTCCATTTCACACAGTATAGCCAAGCACATATATTTAACATTCATTCTTAGAGGCAGTACGCATAAGCAGATCAGATTTGGGTCTGCCATATTAGAGGCCTGTGCTGAGTGTGCTCTATGCCCAACTAGGATAGAAGTGAACTTTACCAGAGTAAATAAGAAACCGTATATTTCTGTAAAATGGGATGGTTTGGACAGTTGACATTTGTCTCCCTTCAGAGAAACGGATATGTTACCTTTATCACTGAGCAAGTCCTCAAAGTGCACCATCCTTTACACAACCGAGCAGAAGAGGTGAGATTAAAACTCGTGAACTCCTCACTCCCATGGCAGTGCATTTTGGCAGTGACGGTGGCAGTGAGAGGAACATGATGAGAAAGATTTGTTATCTGTGTCCCTTCAAGAGCCAGTTCTGTCTGCATGGCAGTTTCAGGAGAGTCACTGGTCTGGGGAACCTACTTCAGTGTACAAGGAATCTTTTGAGAATTTCACAGAATCACAGAATAATCAGGGTTGGAAGGGACCTCAGGAGGTCATCTAGTCCAACCCCCTGCTCAAAGCAGGACCAGTCCCCACTAAATCTAAATCTTTCCATTTTTTTTAAATTTGGGTGGGGCCAGGGGCACAAACTAGAACCTCATATCCAAACTTCTTCACATTTCTCCTGTCAGTTTCATATCCCTGGATCCAAATTCTTCTAGACTGTTACAGTTCAGGATCCAAATGGGTTGACTTGAGACTTTGGCACAAAAATCTATTGAGAGCAGTTGGCCTGTGAAGAACTCTTGTGAAAGCAGCACTGTGGTGGCACTGGTGGGATAAAATCTCATGAGAATGTCTCATAAGATTTTGACAGCATCGGATTCATACCTGAACCCTAGTGCAGTTTCATCCACTTATCCAAACTCTGAACCTAATCTTTATGCAGACATTGCCTCCTTAGTAATTCTCTAATACCAGGTAATGTTTAGAATCAATCTTAGGCTAAAGTGAACAAGGTGATAGCATTCCTCTAACAAGCTTTATTGTGCATGTGCAAATGGTGATTTTTTATTGCTTACTTTAGTCATTTTTTCAAAGGAATAGCAAAATAGCACCCCTGTGACCACAGGACTAAACCCCTGACAAATTTCAAGTGCTTGCTGCAAACCTCTGAGATACTAGTGATATTTTAACAGTCCGACAAACTATTTAACATTGCCAGCACTACTTATTTTTCTCTAATCACTTCCTTGAAAATGGTTGAACTATTTTTGCTCAAACTTCCCAACAATTCAAAATGAGTCAAAACACAAACATGGAAAATTTCACCCCAAAAACAGCTAGAGTTCATCAAAGTTATCAGCAGCTGAGAACAGCGAGTGTTTAGCACCCTTAAATGCATGAATTTCCAGACAAAAATTATATTAAAAATGGAGTTACAGTTGAGAATGCCTATCAGTACACTACATTACAGGAGTGTTGATGTTATCCCAAACCAAGCATTAACCCAGTAAATTTGGAGGTTACGCACTTAAGAACTCTAAACCTATTAAGATATGGAAATGCACGTTAGAGGCACCTAAACAACCCTAACTCTTCCTTACAGTGACACAATGCAACAGTACGATTATAATCAAGGTATTAGGAGAAACTGATTTTTAAAGATTTTTTGCCCATTCTCATTGTGTCACTACAGGGAAGAGTTAAGGTCTGGGTGCTCTAAACGTGTATTTCACATTTAATAAATGTCTTAAAGATATATCATCTTTATAAAAATATATCAGAATACAATAACATTTAGTTCAAAAAAACATGAGGCACTACCTAAATATACTAAGAGTATTTCCTCTCTCTCCAACGAAAAACCAAAACACAACTTTAGTCCTCATATCCAGTCATCTGAGTCCTAAAAAAAGTAAATAAAAATCTAGAAAGCCACTCAGCTGAGTTCAGTCTCTCTGCACCCTTAAAGAGAATATTTCAACCTCTCTCTTTTAAAGCATTCTGAACTTCACCAGGAGTGCTGAAATTAGTCAGCTCTTTTCTGAGTCCCTCCCATTACACTTAAGTGCCACACCACACCATTACACTCAGATGGAAGTTATGTGTTCATATTACACAACAGTCCTCTGAAACGTTTCATTAGCATGCTAGGTCACCATTCTGCAGCTAAAAGTATTACCCGCCTCTGGGAAGGCGTGTCCTTCCCATACCTGACAATTCTGTGCTGCCCTTCATTTTTCTTCACACAGCCTCCCTTCCCACAGGGAAGGTAAAGTACACTGCCAATATACTTCTTGAATTGACAATGTAAATGACCACCAGGTCATAGAATCAGAGGAAATTAGGGTTGGAAGAGACCTCAGGAGGTCATCTAGTCCAACCCCCCTGCTCTAAGCAGGACCAACCCCAACAAAATCATCCCACAAAGTTAAAGTGTTATTTTAATATTCTCTCAAATTATATTTTTAATCCATGATCTAAGATAAAACAGTCATTACTGATAAAGTTGGCAGTAATGAAAACAGATTGAAGTTTGCATTTTAATACCGTCAAATACAAAATCAAACATTTAGGAACATAGAATGCAAGCCCATATAGGAGAAGGATATATTGGAAAGCACTGACTCCTACACGGACTTCAGGGTTATGATGGATAACCAAGAGAACAAGCTCCCAGTGCAGCTATGTGGCCAAGAGGGTTAATACTATTGCAGAACAACATGAAGGAGGAAAAGGTATTGGTGTAACCTCTGTCTATGGCATTAGCAAGACCACTGCTGGAATAGTGTCGCCACTTCTGGTACCCACAACACTTCAAAAAGGATGAATAACTAAAGAGGATGTTTACAAAAGAACCACAAGAATAAGCAAATAATTGGAAAACAGCAAGTGAGATAAAGGAGTTCAGTCTCCTTAGTTCATCGAAGAGAAGGTTAATAGGTGACTTGATCAAGATCCAGTATTGGCTTGGGGAGATGATGACAGCAGAGGGCTCTTTACTGCCACCAAAAATGTCATCACAAGATTCAATGTCTACAAGTAGAAGCTAGAAAAATTCAGATTGGAAATAAGGCACACATTTTAAACATAAAGGGTAATTAACTGTTCAAAAAAGTATATCAAAAAGTGATATGGTGGATTCTCCATCACTTAACCTTTAAATCAAGGCTGCATGTCTTCCTGAAAGACATGCAAAGTCCAAGAGCAAGCTGCTGGGTAGCTGAAGGAATTACTGCATGGAACTTTAAGGCCTGTGTTATGCAGGAGCCCATATTACAAGATCATTAGTTCCTTTAGGCCTTAAAAAACTATGAATTTTAATCAATAAGGGAATGAATTTCCTGCTGTCAGCTTGTCTTTGGAGTAAGTTGACTCTTAGCCAGCCATGGCAATATTCAAGCTGTCTGCACTACTGAGCATGTTACAGTGATAAACACTGACAGACATAATATTAGCACAATCCACAACGTCAATGCTTTAAAACAACAATATTTAGAGCACTTTGTTTCTATACCGAAAAGGAAAACTAAGCTTCCCTCTTCTTGTCCTCCCAATCAATATTCCAACAACCACTTTTTCTTACTTCTCAGATACAGAAGCTGCTTTCTATTTTCAGTCGGACTTCTCTGACAGTACCATTTATACATATCAAGAGTGAAGTCCTTAATATTAATTCCTTTAAGTTCGACTGCTTGCAAGATCCTATATAAGACTGGGGAAAACTAATCAGAAACCTAAAGGACCAAATACTAGCAAGGCTGATACAAAAGATAGACCTCATTGCCTAGTCTGCAGATATCTAAAGTTACCTAAGCAACTAGTATCTTGCCTCTCAAATCAACATTAGCTTAGTTTTGAGTTAGTCCTGACAAGTAGCTATTAGGAGCAAGAGAAAGGAAGGGACCTTCCCCTCACTCCTGCCTCTTCTCCCAGCCTACTCTCCTTGCTGCTGAGGTTCTCTTTGGGGGAACGTGAAGAGTTTAGATCTAATGTCTTACCAGGCAACAAATGTAGGTTATTTATTTGACATCTAGTATACTGCCCCCAGTGGAGAAGAGCAGTTGTAACTCCTTGTGAAACAAAGTGCTGTGAGAAAGCACTTTTAGTATTTCTACGGATGCCTCACTGGATCTCCCTCAGATCAGAGGGAAAAGAGCATCAAAAGCTATGTAAGTGTTTTTTCATGGAAAAAATAATCCCAACTATACATACAATATGATGGTGGCTAATTTAGCTACAACTTATCAGGAGAAAGATCTTGGAATCATTGTGGATAGTTCTCTGAAGACATCCACGGAGTGTGCAGCGGCAGCCAAAAAAGCAAACAAGATGTGAGGAATTATTAAAAAAAGGGATAGAGAATAAGACGGAGAATATCTTATTGCCTTTATATAAATCCATGGTATGCCCAAATCTTGAATACTGTGTACAGATGTGGTCCCCTCATCTCAAAAAAGACAGACTGGCATTAGAAAAGGTTCAGAAAAGGGCAACTAAAATGATTAGGGGTTTGGAACGGGTCCCATATGAGGAGAGATTAAAGAGGCTAGCGTTTTTCAGCTTGGAAAAGAGGAGGCTAAAGGGGGATATGATAGAGGTCTATAAAATCATGAGTGGTGTGGAGAAAGTGAATAAGGAAAAGTTATTTACTTGTTCCCATAATATAAGAACTAGGGGCCACCAAATGAAATTAATGGGTAGCAGGTTTAAAACAAATAAAAGGAAGTTCTTCTTCACTCAGCGCACAGTCCACCTGTGGAACTCCTTGCCTGAGGAGGTTGTGAAGGTTAGGACTATAACAGGGTTTAAAAGAGAACTGGATAAATTCATGGAGGTTAAGTCCATTAATGGCTATTAGCCAGGATGGGTAAGAAAGGGTGTCCCTAGCCTCTGTTTGTCAGAGGGTGGAGATGGATGGCAGGAGAGAGATCACTTGATCATTACCTGTTACGTTCACTCCCTCTGGGGCACCTGGCATTGGCCACTGTCGGTAGACAGGATACTGGGCTGGATTTACCTTTGGTCTGACCCAGTATTGCCATTCTTATGTTCTTGATAACTTTTATTGGACCAACTTCTATTGGCAAGAAAGAAGCTTTCAAGCCACACAGAGCTCTTCTTCAGGTCTGGGAAATGTACTCAGAACTCCAAGGCTAAAGGCAAACTGGAAAGGATTCAGAGTAGCAGCCGTGTTAGTCTGTATCTGCAAAAAGAACAGGAGGACTTGTGGCACCTTAGAGACTAACAAATTTATCTGAGCATAAGCTTTTGTGGGCTACAGCCTACTTCATCAGATGCATAGAACGGAACATATAGTAAGAAGATATATATATACACATACAGATAAGTTGGAAGTTGCCATACAAACTGTGAGAGGCTAATTAGTTAAGATGAGCTATTATCAGCAGGAGAAAAAAACTTTTGTAGTGATAATCAAGATGGCCCATTTAGACAGTTGACAAGAAGGTGTGAGGATACTTAACTTAGGGAAATAGATTCAATATGTGTAATGACCCAGCCACTCCCAGTCTCTATTCAAAACCAAGTTAATGGTATCTAGTTTGCATATTAATTCAAGCTCAGCAGTTTCTCATTGGAGTCTGTTTTTGAAGCTTTTCTGTTGCAAAATTGCCACCCTTAAATATTTTATTGAGTGGCCAGAGAGGTTGAAGTGTTCTCCTACCGGTTTTTGAATGTTATGATTCCTGATGTCAGATTTGTGTCCATTTATTCTTTTGCGTAGAGACTGTTCGGTTTGGCCAATGTACGCGGCAGAGGGGCATTGCTGGCACATGATGGCATATATCACATTGGTAGATGTGCAGGTGAACGAGCCCCTGATG
This sequence comes from Chelonia mydas, assembly GCF_015237465.2. NCBI lineage: Eukaryota > Metazoa > Chordata > Testudines > Cheloniidae > Chelonia > Chelonia mydas. The sequence continues at coordinate 76,834,928 of NC_051251.2, read as the reverse complement.
GCATGGCTAATGTGATTAGGTCCTATGATGGTGTCACTTGAATAAATATGTGGACAGAGGTGGCATTGGGCTTTGTTGCAAGGATAGGTTCCTGGGTTAGTGTTTTTGTTGGGTGGTTGCTGGAGAGTATTTGCTTCAGGTTGGGGGGCTGTCTGTAAGGGAGGACTGTCGTGATCTTCAAAGACCCTGTGCCGTAGCATATCTGGCACATAAATATCTTGCAATGCTGGCTACAAAAGTGCAATGCAAACACCTGTTCTCACTTTCTGGTGACACTGTAAGTTAAAAGTGGGCAGCATTATCTCCCGTGAATGTAAGCAAACTTGTTTGTCTTAACGACTGGCTGAACAAGAAGTAGGACTGTAAGCTCTAAAGTTTTGCATTGTATTATTTTTGAATGCAGTTATGTAACAAAAAATTCTACTTTGTAAGTTGCATTTTCATAATAAAGAGATTGCACTACAGTACTTGTATGAGGTGAACTGAAAAATACTATTTCTTTTATCATTTTTACAGTGCAAATATTTGTAATAAAAATAATATAAGTGAGCAGTGTACACTTTGTATTGTGTTGTAACTGAAATCAATATATATGAAAATGTAGAAAAACATCCAAAAATATTTAATAAATTTCAATTTGTATTCTATTATTTAACAGTGTGATTAAAGCTGTGATTAATCATGATTAATTTTTTAGTTAATCGCGTGAGTTAACTGTGCTTAATCGACAGCCCTAATAAATATCCTATTGTGTCCTACATTGTACTGGGAAAGAAAAAGTGGCATCAGATATTGCTGGTATGAAGATGGTTGTGACAAAACAATCCCCTTAGATCACTTGGGGGGATGGAGAATGGCTGATTCCCTCCTCCCAATATCCTGGCTCACAGAGAGGCAGGGGAGAGGCTCAGTATACTCATCCCCGCCAACCCCAAGGTGTAGGGACACACAGGGGGTAGAGAGAGGGGTTCAGACCCAAGCTTACATTTGGGGGGCAGGGAGAGAGGCTCAGACCTCCCCAAAAGGCAGTCTCTTCCAAATCCTGGCTCATACATGGCTATCAGAAACCCCATGACCAAGCATTCAGTGACTTGCTTTCCTTTGATTATACTCAGTTCCATTGTTCAGAAAATGGGTGAAGTCATGATTCAACCACCCTGTCTAGCGTAGTCTCATCTTAAACCAGAAATGCTGGTCTCAGGCCAATATTCCCAAAGGAGCCCTTGCAAAATGCAGTCAGAGAGCAAGGAACATGCACATTCCATGAAAACTGCAAAGGGCAGGGTTCTAACTCAGTTCACAGGTGTTCAGATTCAGTGACCACAGTATGTCATCTTGAGCCACTCAATTACTGTGACAGACTTCCTGGAAACCCTGTTGCTATTAACAGAGCCCTGATCTTGCTGCAATTCAATCTCTTTGGCTCGTCATCTTAGCCCAGGGGTCTCAAACATGCGGCCCGCGGGGTTATTTCCTGTGGCCCACCAAGCTCCCCTCCCACCGCTCCCTCTACCCCCAGCGTGCCATATCCCTGCTCCTCTGTCTACCTCCAGGCCCTTCCGGCTGCCAAACAGCTGTTTGGCAGCCCTTAGCGCTTTCCAGGAGGGAGGGCGGAGGAGCGAGGAGCCATGCGCTCAGGGAAGGAGGCGGAAAAGAGGTGGGGCAGGGGCAGGGATTTGGGGAAGAGGTTGGACTGGGAGCGGGGAAAGGGTGGGAAGAGGCGGGGCCTCATGGAAGGGGTGGAGTGGGGGCAGAGGGGGCGTGTCAGTGATGCATCCCTTAGGCCAATGTACTAGTCCTCATATGGCCCTTCTGGTGATTCCAGTTTGAGATCGCTGGCTTAGCCCATGCTGACCTAGCGTTCCAAAGTAAGGTTAACAATTTTTCCAACATTGCTCCCCAAAAAAGGCCTGGGTGCCTTTCACTAGCTGAGATAAATATCAAGCAACATAGATCTCTTGAGGCATTGATTAAAGCCATCGTCTGAGCCCCAGGTATGTGGGGGAAAAGTTACAAGAACCACGTAAAAAGCTGTTTTAGGGAGGCTGTATTTTACTAAACCTTTGCTCAAATAGCCCCAAATTTGGACCACTGACCCTATCTCTCAAACCCACAAGGGACGGCAAATTTTGAGACAATCAAAGCAAGCATATAGAATTTAGAGCACTTACGATAGTGGACCTTTATACGGAAGTGGGTGCTTGCTTCATTAGAACGTTAGGCAGCAAAGATTAGGATTAATGTAATTTGTTTCTTCTTGGGCTACACTTTAAGTTGACCAGAAACTGCAACAAATTTATTTTTTATTCAAATTTATCTTACACATAAGGGCACCCGTGCCTTATCAATTTATTAAAAATACATCCCATAAAACAAAAGAGCAATTACCTGTTAACACCATTCCAGCAACAACATAAAGATTTAATAGCTCCCCCTCCAACAACTTCCCAATCTTATCTGTCTCATAACTCCCTACAGGCCAAGTGGAAAGACGAGCCTTACAATGTGCTTTAAATTACAGACCAGGTGGGATGTGGGAGGATGGAAGCGGAGATCAAAGAGGACAGAGAGTTGTAGAATATAGGCAGGCAAGTGCCGAAGAGTCTAGTACATAACCTCCATGGCCTTCCTTGCAGCAAACAAACTTCAAAGCCTTACTGATAATGCCCTTAATCTATATCATCTTCCACCTTCTGTCCAACCTCTCCCTACCCTCAAAATGAGCCATAATCCCTAGGACTGAGCTCAATCAGGGGGCCAGGATGCATAAGATAGAGGCAGTACAGTGCTCAGCTACCTACTGGGATGGGCTTTGCCTGACTGTGTTACCCCATTTAAGATGGGAGTTTTAACAAATATGAAAGTTGCCCTTTTCAAGCATCTTATAGCATACCTTCTACCTTACTGTCAGACGCTTTAGATTTTCTCAAATCTTAGACATATTTAAGTATATTACCCTTCATAAAAAGGGTAGGTTTCCTACCTGGGAGACAGTGAATTTTTTTTTTAGATTTCTGCTTTTTGCGCTGCAAATTCCATCCTTGCCTTCCTAATTTTATCTTACATATTGCTTATTATAGTTTGCTTTCCTTCCCATTGGATTCAGTTTCCATTTTCTGAAGAATAACTTTCACTTGAACCTTGTCACTTAGCCATACTGACTTACTTCTTGTCTTCTTGCTTCATTGTTCAGGGATATTCATGCATTTTATGACTCTTATGGTTGTTGTTGTTTTTAAAGTAGCCTCCGTGTACAGCCTAAGTATTTTATATTTTATTTTTGATTCTAGGGCCTTTTTGAACGGCAAACTTTTTTTTTTTTTAGTCCTCCTTTCTAAAGGTTAGCATGCTTGTAAACATACAACTTCTCCTGAGAGAACATGGACCTTATTGTGTGGTCACTCTTACCAATTATTATGTGCTAAATTCAGATTCTTTTCGGTGGCCTCAAGAGAATCATGGTACCAGCAATCTTCCAGAAAAGGCCATGCAACTGTAAGATCAAGACACCAATGAACTAGACGTACTACAACCAGCTGCTGACCTCTATTATTGACCGCCCTCCAGCAGCCTCCACGATCACCTGCATAAGAAGGATGGTAAGGTAAAGAGACTGGTGCATAAGTGGTATGAGACTTGAGCTAAACAACAATCCTTGACCTCTTGGGGTCAAGTTAAGAGACCTGCCTTAATAGCAGCTGTTACAAAACCTAAACCCAACAAATTGCTCCTGAGATTAGGCCAATTTAACCAAAACTTTAATAATACCTCACAAATGTAATGTACCTTATGGAAAAAAGTCAAGTGCTAGCAAGACAGCATCTCTGAGATAAAGGAACACTAGACTAGGAGACAGAAGGTAGTTTTCTTTAAAGTTGGGTCAGTCATGAAAAAGTTCTAGAACTGAGGAAAGTGCAATAATTATATGAAACCAAAACTCATAATAATCATGGCTAGTGAAAGTCAGTGAGCAACACCTGATCCACTGCAGACAGAGACAGTCAATGCTTCCTTCAGAAATGGCAATTTACTACACAACCTAAAAAAAACCAATAATTTGGCAAATGCTTATGAAATCAATAAAATATAAATGATCTCAGATGAGAGACAGGGTGTGTTTAGCTAATTCAGGAGGTTGGGTTTGGGAATGGGGCTTTAGGATAAGAGGAACATGGCATGTTTGACAGTAGAATAGAAGCAGAGGAATGATAGTTAGAGGCTACAGTTAAGTGCCAATTTTATTCTTTAAAGAAACTGTAAGGATCCTGAGAAAGACAGCAAGAAGAAAGAGCATTATGGTTCGATAAGAGACAGCAGGGATTACATGAGCAAAACTACTACGGAGGAAAAGCCGCATTTAGTTAGAAGGCTGCCTAAATTGAGAAAGAAAGAGGACAAAACTGATGTCAAAGAACACGCTGACATTCTTCAGGTTTCTCCAGACACCTTCAGCAGCACAAGAACAAAAGCAAGTGAAATGGAAACAAGGTGTGAGGCAAGTCAAGGGAACAAGAGGATAAATAAAACAGAGAAGGGAAAGAACTAATCATAGAAAAGCACAGCTGTAAGTGTAGACCAGTGGTTCAGCTTAGGAAGACTAAGGAAAGAGCACATGAGAATTTAGATGTTGCTATCTTGGATGTCTACAGAGCATAACAGCAGGCTCAGGGAAGGTGATGAGCTATTGAAGATTAGGAGATCATCAAAAGGTAATTCAGCACAGGAGAGATCAGTGAGAAATGTTTTATGTGAATACCAAGCTACAGCTCTGGATTAGCTCTTTCAAGTCAAATGAAGTTTGGAAGAGAAAGCGAGAGGCAGAAGAATCAAGGCGATTGTTGACATGAAAAATGACTTTGCCTAGGATACAGGCAAAGAACTGGAATGCACCGCTACAGACTAGGGACCGAATGGCTAGGCAGCAGTTCTGTGGAAAAGGACCTAGGGGTGACAGTGGATGAGAAGCTGGATATGAGTCAGCAGTGTGCCCTTGTTGCCAAGAAGGCCAATGGCATTTTGGGATGTATAAGTAGGGGCATAGCAAGCAGATCGAGGGACGTGATCGTTCCCCTCTATTCGACATTGGTGAGGCCTCATCTGGAGTACTGTGTCCAGTTTTGGGCCCCACACTACAAGAAGGATGTGGATAAATTGGAGAGAGTCCAGCGAAGGACAACAAAAATGATTAGGGGTCTGGAACACATGACTTATGAGGAGAGGCTGAGGGAAATGGGATTGTTTAGTCTGCAGAAGAGAAGAATGAGGGGGGATTTGATAGCTGCTTTCAACTACCTGAGAGGTGGTTCCAGAGAGGATGGTTCTAGACTATTCTCAGTGGTAGAGGAGGACAGGACAAGGAGTAATGGTCTCAAGTTGCAGTGGGGGAGGTTTAGGTTGGATATTAGGAAACACTTTTTCACTAGGAGGGTGGTGAAACACTGGAATGCGTTACCTAGGGAGGTGGTAGAATCTCCTTCCTTAGAAGTTTTTAAGGTCAGGCTTGACAAAGCCCTGGCTGGGATGATTTAATTGGGGATTGGTCCTGTTTTGAGCAGTGGGTTGGACTAGATGACCTCCTGAGGTCCCTTCCAACCCTGATATTCTATGATTCTAAGAAAAGATAGGGCTGAGTCAATCAGCATCTGAGTGGAAGAAGAGGAGTGAGGGGAGACAACTGTAGGAAGGACAGCAGTAAGGACAGAGGGGGAGAGCCAGTAGGTAGAGGAAGAGTAATTGAAGAAATTATGAATTATGGACAGTTTGTTCAAGATGGGAGAGGAATTCCAAAGTGAACAAGAGAAGAGATGTGAAAGTTAAAGAGTGAGGCAGACTACTTAGGCAGATGCTGTGGAACAAGCAGGAATAAAGGAGGGAAGTTTGGATCTTCCTCAATGTTACTTGACTTAATGAGTGAATTCTGACTTAGAAATTCATAGAAAGCGTCAAAGTGTCAATATTTTGCCTGACAGCTTTCATTCTTGGGTTTCTCAGTAATCCACTGAATCATTTATAGGTAGCACAAACACTACCATCCAATATATCTATATATAGTGCAGCTGTTTGTTTTATCTCTTTTATATGCAACAGTTTATGTTACTGATAATACCTATCCAATAATACTGTATTATCTAAAAATGCGTTTAGTACCTAAATTTTAAAAAATACTGCATTCACACATAGGAATCAGACATGGCAAATTTGTAGTCACCAAGTGCTATTACTGCATTACATTATTAGTGAAGTTGCCTGTGGAACAATTATAAGCTAGTCTCTTAAACAGCATGCTAATTTTTCTTTTCAGAGTAACAGCCGTGTTAGTCTGTATTCGCAAAAAGAAAAGGAGTACTTGTGGCACCTTAGAGACTAACCAATTTATTTGAGCATAAGCTTTCGTGAGCTACAGCTCACTTCATCGGATGCATACTGTGGAAAGTGTAGAAGATCTTTTTCTACACACAAAACATGAAAAAATACCTCCCCCCACCCCACTCTCCTGCTGGTAATAGCTTATCTAAAGTGATCACTCTCCTTACAATGTGTATGATAATCAAGGTGGGCCATTTCCAGCACAAATCCAGGGTTTAACAAGAACGTCTGAGGACCGGGGTCGGGGGGAGGGGTGTAGGAAAAAACAAGGGGAAATAGGTTACCTTGCATAATGACTTAGCCACTCCCAGTCTCTATTCAAGCCTAAGTTAATTGTATCCAATTTGGAAATGAATTCCAATTCAACAGTCTCTCGCTGGAGTCTGGATTTGAAGATTTTTTGTTGTAATATCGCAACTTTTCATGTCTGTAATCGTGTGACCAGAGAGATTGAAGTGTTCTCCGACTGGTTTATGAACGTTATAATTCTTGATATCTGATTTGTGTCCATTTATTCTTTTACGTAGAGACTGTCCAGTTTGACCAATGTACATGGCAGAGGGGTATTGCTGGCACATGATGGCATATATCACATTGGTGGATGTGCAGGTGAAGGATGACCCAACACTCTCACAAATCTTGGGAGACAGGCCAGTCCTTGCCTACAGAAAGCCCCCCAACCTGAAGCAAATACTCACCAGCAACCACATACCACACAACAGAACCACTAACCCAGGAACCTATCCTTGCAACAAAGCCCGTTGCCAACTGTGCCCACATATCTATTCAGGGGACACCATCACAGGGCCTAATAACATCAGCCACACTATCAGAGGCTCGTGCACCTGCACATCCACCAATGTGATATATGCCATCATGTGCCAGCAATGCCCCTCTGCCATGTACATTGGTCAAACTGGACAGTCTCTACGTAAAAGAATAAATGGACACAAATCAGATCTCAAGAATTATAACATTCATAAACCAGTCGGAGAACACTTCAATCTCTCTGGTCACGCGATTACAGACATGAAAGTTGCCATATTACAACAGAAAAACTTCAAAACCAGACTCCAGCGAGAAACTGCTGAATTGGAATTCATTTGTAAATTGGATACAATTAACTTAGGCTTGAATAGAGACTGGGAGTGGCTAAGTCATTATGCAAGGTAACCTATTTCCCCTTGTTTTTTCCTACCCCCCCCCCCAAGACGTTCTTGTTAAACCCTGGATTTGTGCTGGAAATGGCCCACCTTGATTATCATACACATTGTAAGGAGAGTGGTCACTTTAGATAAGCTATTACCAGCAGGAGAGTGGGGTGGGGGGAGGTATTTTTTCATGCTTTGTGTGTATAAAAAGATCTTCTACACTTTCCACAGTATGCATCCGATGAAGTGAGCTGTAGCTCACGAAAGCTTATGCTCAAATAAATTGGTTAGTCTCTAATTTTTCTTCTGTTTTTTCTTTTAAAGAGTAATCTCAGATAATTAAAAATTGTATTTATAACTGGATGTAGTTCAAGCACCATAAAACCAAAGCCAGACAAGCAACTGGTTGGATGTTTCCTACACATAAGAGATCAGCATGGTAGAAAAATAAAATAATTCCACATGTAGTATTCTACATGTTAACATTTACTAAAAGAATATACCATAGCATTCTAGGTCATTATGGTAAGTCAAATAAATTTAAGACCAATTATGATAGCTTTTCACAAGAGCTCTACATCCTCCATCTCCAATTCACTCATGTTGTGAAGAACGAGTCAGTCACTCGACTCAACAGCTGGTTCCTTGGTCTGCAAATCTGCCCAGTCACCTAAGGCACCCTCCAGTCTTTGATCATTCCTGCCTACTTTGTCTGATCAACATATGTACTGACTAGTTTATGATATTCTTAAATACTTTTTTTAAATCCAGCCCAAGTGCAGCCAATAGCCACCTAGAAGGAGGACCATCTTCATACCTTACTGGGTTTCTTTTAAGGATCAAGTGCAACTCCCACCCCCACCCCATTTAATGGATTCTGCCTTAACCTCAGCCCATCCAGTCCTTCAGCCCATTCCTAAATTCCCTCAGATACCATCATCTTTCTGTACTCTTGTCCCTCAACTATAAGTTAAGTGTCTCCCCAGTACTGCTGCACCACCTGGAACAAATTCTCCTTCTGAGCCTAAGTCCATGGTACCTTTCAGGTCAATACTCATCTTTTTCACTTAGCATCTGACCTGAATAGCACAAATTAATCAAATCCCCAAGCTTCAATACGTTCCAAAACACAGCCTACTTCCATCATACCTATAGATATTGTTTGTATACTTACTCTATAACTAAGATGATGAACTTGTGTAGACTAATAAGCACGGTTAGTTTTCTACCGCTTCTCAGAAATGTTATGTTTTTATAATGCAATGCCACTGTGTAGCAAGAATTACGCTTCCAGTCCGAATTCCTCAGGCATGTCCACCAGAGGGCAGCAATTGAATATTTTTCTGAAGGCTACTGTAACAGCAACTATTGGACTGTCCTATTTCAGACTCATTATGAATATTAAACACCAGTGATTATATCAACTGCCCCCACTGCAAGAGATTTGTACACTAGGAAAGCTAAAAAGCAGGGAAGCAGATCACTCAGGGAAGCTAGCCAAGTTCTCATGAGGGCTACAGGTTCTGGTGGATGAGGACACAAAAAGCATGTGAAACACGGGAGCTCTGCAGGTACTCTGAGCTGAGGCAGTGGAGGGAATCCTGGGGAGCTAAGAATATCTGTAGGGTTGACAAAGTCTCCAAGTACAGAGAAAGTCAGTCCAGCTGTCTGTGTTGGGCTATGCTGCACACCTGCTGTGGCAACAACCTCTCCCACAACTAAACTGTAGACTTGGTGACACAAAGTAATGATGGCCTTGGAAGTCATGACTTCCATGATTCTCCACCTCTCTCTCTTCAGTCCTTTTAGTTTCCACTTCTATTCCACTTGGGTCAAAAAATTCTATTACCTTGGGGGAAGATACCAGCAGAAGCACCTCTGTGATGCAATAATTCTGCCACCTACCCCTTCTTCACAGGGATTGCGGAGATGCTGCTTCCACCTCCCTCTTCTCACATCACAAATTACACCATTAGATACTGGAAGATGAAGATTTGAAGACTGCTAATAAATGACAGCTGCTGCTGCACTTCTCTCCTGTCTCTAAGGGGATAGTTCTCCCTGGTTCTCTATGCCACAGGCTCAGAGGCAATCTAGTGTTCTGTTTGTGAACAGATGATCAAGTAGTCTGCCAGTGAAAACTCTTGACACTTGTACAGGTCCATTCAGACTCACTTCAGCCAACATAACCACAGTATGAAAACTGAAAGGAAAGAGTGATTTGGTTGTGTTACCTCTGACATCAAAATGATGCTACTTGAGACCTGAGCTATTGACATGGATACAACAATTGCGAAACTTCTTTAGCACAACTTAGTTTCCTTAAATATAGCCTATGCATCAGCTTCCAGTGATTGTACTATTGTACTGAAAGATAGGATAGTGTTTTTTTCTATTACTGAGATCACCCAAGTCAAATGTATATCAACTGGCTATCAAAGGAGATGGTAGCTGACATAACCTGAAGTGGAGTGGGAAGGAGAGATCCATAAAAACATGCAATATTGCCATGTTTTCCAGCAGCCTGGTAGAGAGGGGATGGAACTACTGGAGGCGGTGTCCACTCCCTGTACAGAAGTGGGATGTCTAGTATCTCCAGTATCAAATCACAGAGAGAAGGGTAATGAGACTCTGACTCTCAAATGAAAACCTGTCTTCCGTTTTCCCTTTCTGCGTAAGTTCCCCCAACTGGAAGAGATGTATGGAGTGCAAGAGATCTCACAGACAAATATGTGACAATCTTCTTAGTAAAGGATGAATGAAGAGATATGAGGGAACAGAAACAGACAGAGTAAGAAAAAGAGGTGAAGACTCCATTCTTTCACATCAAAGGTAGCAAAAGAACTGGGAAGAAGAGACTGGGGGACAATGAAATTGTCCATTCTTTTCCTCCTTGCTTCTTAGTAGAAGGAGCTATCACGCTAACTCTTCCATCTTTCATTCTACAAAAAGTGACTGGCAGTCAGGAGGATCACATAACAATCCTTATATTTGCTATTTAGTATTAACAAATTATTTGCTGCACATTTGCAAATATAGGAAAATAAACATTGCAAATTATACACCTATGCACAACTGAGGTTTTGCTTCTCAACATTCACATTCCATATATGTATTTTCACCAAAAACATAATAAATGTGAAAATTTACGTTAACTCAATATTGAGGTTAAGAATTTAAACACAAAAATTAAAAGCAGACTTCTACAGAAATATTAATGGTTACATTGCATATACTATCTTCTCTCTGCCTAAGCAGGTATATTTTTAAGAGAATACTCAATGTGATTGAGTTAGAGGAGTTGCAGGATCTTTAACTTTTGAATTTATTGATCCTGTTTTAATTTTTCATCCTTAAGGATTCATTAATGTAGCCTTTTACATTTAATAAAGGCTGAGGAAAATCCAGGAATGTGTGTCTATCAACTCCTCTCACCTTTTCAACAACATTTCACCAAGTAGTAAAATAAAATTTTAAAAACTTATTTCATTTAAGCATCTGTGTCCTGAAAATATTGAAGTGTTTAATGTCAATGATATTGTAAAGATTAAAACAAGTGGACTGGGAACCATGAATGATATTTAAGTTGACTATTTTGAATGCGTACTGTTTTCTAACTGCCCAGATATTGCTTCAGAATATGAGAAAATACTATAAAGCAAACCAAGCTACTCAGAATGTGGCACATGCCATCAAGGATAATTCTTTAAGAAGGCTTACCACCAAGAGTTCATCCCTTTCTGAAGGATGAGAAGGCTCTTAGAAACACAAGCAGCACACCATCCAGCGTGAAAAGAATGAAATAATCATCTAAAAGCCAAGCTAAGTTCTAATTTGCTCAAAGGACTTATTTCTAGTGTACAATTATTAATACTTATGAGTCACAATAACTAAGCAGCACTGCTGTGAATATAACAGGCTTGTATAAGCTGTTGCACAAAAAAGAGTAAGATAAGTTCATTTCCTATTCCTTCCTCTTGCATTTCTGTTCAATTACCAAAAAAGTCTTTGCAGGAAGAAGAGGTGTTCTACTATGCCTTAAATGATTATATAAGTGAGTGCTCTGCATATCTCACAATATGTATTTATGAATTAACAGTCAACTGGATTTCAGGACTATAATTTGATCAAAGGATTTTAGAGCAAAGTTAGAGTTGTCTACATATTTGCCATTATGAAAACTGGACTTCTATTTTCATTTTAAGGTTTGCCAGTTTTTAATTTTATAATACTACGATTCAAATCCTATTTCAAGAATACTGTGCAGAATATCTACCTCTTCCCAGGGTACCATGGAGAGCTCCTACAGCCATTACTCTATCTCCTTTGCTCCCTCCTTTCTTCCCCTCAGACTCCACAGTCTGTCACTCCTCCTGCCACCATCAGAAGGCCTGACCTATTCAAACAGCTTTGTCCTAGCTACCACAGATATTCTGGCACCCTCTGGCTGGTCTTTTTATAATCGCTATCACCACTCTTCCAATTGCTTACCAAGTTATTTTCAATTTGAACAATGCCTGAGCATTCTAACTGGATGCCAACTAAATGTCCACTTGGCTGTATCATGTAATTAGTGGGTGCAATATTGTGTAATTAACATTTAATTCCTTATTGTTATTTCAGACAGCTATATTAAGATGTCACAGTTATGTTTTCCAAAAAAGTCAGGACATTAAGTTGCAGATTCACAGCCCAGACAGCAGACCCAAACATGAACATAAGCGCGGCCAGACTGGGTCAGACCAAAGGTAAACCCAGCCCAGTATCCTGTCTACCGACAGTGGCCAATGCCAGGTGCCCCAGAGGGAGTGAACGTAACAGGTAATGATCAAGTGATCTCTCTCCTGCCATCCATCTCCACCCTCTGACAAACAGAGGCTAGGGACACCATTCCTTACTCATCCTAGCTAATAGCCATTAATGGACTTAACCTCCATGAATTTATCCAGTTCTCTTTTAAACACTGTTATAGTCCTAACCTTCACAACCTCCTCAGGCAAGGAGTTCCACAGGTGGACTGTGCGCTGAGTGAAGAAGAACTTCCTTTTATTTGTTTTAAACCTGCTACCCATTAATTTCATTTGGTGGCCCCTAGTTCTTATATTATGGGAACAAGTAAATAACTTTTCCTTATTCACTTTCTCCACACCACTCATGATTTTATAAACCTCTATCATATCCCCTCTTAGTCTCCTCTTTTCCAAGCTGAAAAGGCCTAGCCTCTTTAATCTTTCCTCATACGGGACCCGTTCCAAACCCCTAATCATTTTAGCTGCCCTTTTCTAATGCCAGTATATCATTTTTGAGATGAGGGGACCACATCTGTACGCAATATTCAAGATGTGGGCGTACCATGGATTTATATAAGGGCAATAAGATATTCTCCGTCTCATTCTCTATCCCTTTTTTAACGATTCCTCACATCTTGTTTGCTTTTTTGACTGCCGCTGCACACTGCGTGGACGTCTTCAGAGAACTATCCACGAAGATTTCAAGATCTTTCTCCTGATAAGTTGTAGCTAAATTAGCCCCCATCATATTGTATGTATAGTTGGGGTTATTTTTTCCAGTGTGCATTACTTTACATTTATCCACATTAAATTTCATTTGCCATTTGCCACTGAACAACTGTCAGCATACTTCACTGATAAAATCAACCAACAAATCTATCCCACCATCCTGACTGATTTTGGCACCATCACACGTAATGAATATAATTTATTGAGTCAGAACCTGTGACACTTGTTCAAGCCAGTGAAGAACAAATATACCCATTACTAATGGAAATAATCAATGTTGCCTTCAGAGAAGGACTCCTACCAAACTCCTCAAAAATGCAATCTTCAAGAAGCCAACTCTCCAACTACGATCCCATCTCCAGAGTTCTGTTCCTGGATAAACGGACAAACTAATTTAAACAAAGACCCAACATGTGACATCATTCAAGATCCTTAATGCCTTACAATCAGGGTTCAGACTGGGGCACGGCACAGAGATAGCTCTAAGTGGCAATAAAAAGATGACCTCATGGTCATGGACACAATTAAGACTACAATTCTCATACTGCTGAACTGCAGCCTTTGACACAGGGGACGCACAAGGTACTACTGACACCTACATGACATCACAGGGGTTGATGGCCCAGCACTGCAGTGGCTCCAATCATTCCTCTCCAGCAGAAATTAGACTGGTGATGGTAACTGCTCCTTCCTCAGGTCTGTCATGTGCAGTGTCCCACAGGGATCCATACTATCCCTGCTTCTCTTCAATATCTACATGCTGGGACTGGGTGAGATAGTGGGACACCAAGGGCTTTGCAACAAATGACACTCAACTCTATATCTTATTCTCAATGGATACAACCACTGCCATTTCTTTCAATGTCAGAATGCCAACAGGAAATTAGGTCTTGGATAAAAAACAACTAGCTGAACATGAACACAGGCAAGATGGAAGTGATGCTGGTCAGAAACAGGAAACACTTTGAGAAGAGCTAGCCAAAGAAGTTTCCGCCTTCCACTGAATTCGTCAAAGAGCCTTTGGGGTTCTGTTTAACTCGTTGCTAAGCTTGGGTGATCAGTTTGCAAATACATCTGTGATGCTGTCTACCAGATTGCCAGCTCAGACCAAAGCAGGCTAATCATTTGCATGCTAATAGGAAATCTACGAAGTGTCAAAAAGCACTGTAATGCGATCAGGCCAATTCACTTGTTGGTATAGTTCAAAGGAATATATTTGAGCATAAGCTTTCGTGAGCTACAGCTCACTTCATCGGATGCATCCGATGAAGTGAGCTGTAGCTCACGAAAGCTTATGCTCAAATAAATTGGTTAGTCTCTAAGGTGCCACAAGTCCTCCTTTTCTTTTTGCGAATACAGACCAACACGGCTGCTACTCTGTAACCTTTCAAAGGAATAGTTCACTTACCTATAACTTCTTGTTTACGATCGCATTACCTTATGTATAGCCTGTAATTAGATGACCCTAGATCAAAAGTATTTATTAACATTAGAATGAGAACTGACTTAATGTGTAAAGCTTCATAAAAACTAATGAAGGATTGTTTCTGGCTATCACATTGCGTTTACTTCGCATTTGCCCATCAAACAGGATTGGAGTCTTAGAACTGTAAATGAAGAAACATGCTAACTTCAAAGCATGGGTCAGTGTGTTTAACAATGGAAAATCCACAGACTTCTCCTACATTTAGCCAACTAAGGAAGATCCATGCTGTGATGGGAACACTTGCCAGACTGCTTTCTGGGGAAAACAGCTATAAAAATGAACCATGGGAGCAATCCTGTATCTCTGGACTGATGGTTTCTGACAGGATGAAATTCTGAGCGATTGGACAGAGATCCCCAAAGTCATTTTGTGTAGCCCTGAGAGACTTATGGGAAACTAGCAGATACTACATCTCTGCTATCATTTGGATATGCAAACTCGAACTCAATTGTTAATATATTTTACCCATGTTAACCTCTCAATAACTCATTTCTATTTCTTACCTAATAAATCTATAGTCTGTTTACTAGAGAAAGTGGCTGCAGCGTTGTCTTTGGTGAGATCTGGAGTATCCACTGACCTGGGGTGATTGACTGACCCTTGGGGGTTGGAAGAAACACAGTGTGAGGTGATTTTTGGTTTTAATAACCTTTCATCACAGAAGTCCAGTTTGTCCGAGTGGCAAGATGCGCTGAAGAGCCAAAGGAGATTGCTTGTGGCTCCATTGTAATACTAATATAGTGATTCAGGAGCACCCGTTACTGGCTTGGTAAAATCTAATTATATATACCATACCATCAGTTTGGGGTGTCTGCCCCTTTTTCTGACAGTCTGACCAGAGATTGGTACACTCAGTTGTGAGCCACATACCAGACAGCATGAAAATGGCATCTTTCGCTTTCAGTTTGCCAAAAAATTTCATCTCTTCCTCCTAGACCAGAATGTGGTCAAGTAATCCATGCATTTGTCACCTCCAGGCTGGATTACAGTAACTCATTGTACCCAAACCTGAATGCGAAGACTATGCACAGGCTCCACTTGGTACAAAATGCAGCTGCCCATCTTCTCCATGGTTCAGGCTGTTGTAAGCACATCAGACCCTTGCTGAAGTCCCTCCCTTGGACCTCATTTTCAAAGCAATTAATGAATCAAGTCTCAGGTACATCAGAGACCAAATTTTGATCTATGAACCACCATGACAGCTGCACTTCTTTGAGACAATGCAGGCCACAAAGCATTTAAGAGCTAGGGACAAAGTATTCTCTGTCAAAGGGATCCAGCTACAGAACAATGCTCCAGAGGAGACCGGGGCAAATCCAGAGGCAGGCCATCCTGAAAAAGTCCTTCCTCTTTGAGAACAGCTTTCAAAAAAAAGTGATGTCCACAATCTGAATACCCCTTTTATTCCCAAATACCTATCAAACCAATATACATAGTGATAGGAAAGTTCAGATGAGGACCAAAATTTTCATTTATCTAATATGTATTTGAAATGACTCTGGATATGTGCCAAGTATCGTCCTAGTCTATTCAAAAGAACTGATCACCCTAACAAATGAAACAACTGAGTTTGCTTGGAGATGGCCCTTTTATTTTAAAACTGGTCTAGATGCAAAGAACTGGCCTTACATTTTTGGAAAATATTCAGAATTGTTAAAATAAACACTCAGATGCTTTCTTATTATAAACAATGTAATTAGCTAGGTTCTGCAGGAATATAAATAATAAAGTGAAATTATAAAATATAGCTATTTCTTTGCAATTTCTACTGAGTTATCTTATAAAGGACAATTTAGTCAAATTTGTTCCCACTATAGTACACAGTGAAATTTTCTTGACAGCATTTAAACTAAAATAGTTAACTTTAAAATAAACAGGGAGAGCATAGTTATATGTGTGAAGAAATCTGTTATTTTCTACTAGATCCTGAAATTAAATTTAAATACAGATGAAATATATGAAGGTTGACATTTCCGTATTAAATCTGAACCAAAACCCAGCAAGTCTCTCTGCTTCACATCAAGGCAGCTACATTCATAGATTCAAAAATCTGGCTGATAGTAAATTACTTGGGGAACACAGGAAAGGCAGAATGCAAAGAATAGAATATGGTCTAGATAGGAGGGCCATTCTTAAGTGAACTTAAAATACGCAGTATTATGAAGCACCAAGGAAGGTAAATGTAATACTGATAGTGATTACTCATTTCTACGCTTTGCATAATGACAGGTTTCAGAGTAACAGCCGTGTTAGTCTGTATTCGCAAAAAGAAAAGGAGTACTTGTGGCACCTTAGAGACTAACCAATTTATTTGAGCATAAGCTTTCATGAGCTACAGCTTACTTCATCGGATGCATACTGTGGAAAGTGTAGAAGATCTTTTTATACACACAAAGCATGAAAAAATACCTCCCCCCACCCCACTCTCCTGCTGGTAATAGCTTAATTAAAGTGATCACTCTCCTTACAATGTGTATGATAATCAAGTTGGGCCATTTCCAGCACAAATCCAGGTTTTCTCACAACCCCCCCCCACACACACACTCAAACCCACTCTCCTGTTGGTAATAGCTTATCTAAAGTGACCACTCTCCTTACAATGTGTATGATAATCAAGGTGGGCCATTTCCAGCACAAATCCAGGGTTTAACAAGAACGTCGGGGGGGGGGGGGGGGCAGGAAAAAACAAGGGGAAATAGGTTACCTTGCATAATGACTTAGCCACTCCCAGTCTCTATTCAAGCCTAAGTTAATTGTATCCAATTTGCAAATGAATTCCAATTCAGCAGTCTCTCGCTGGAGTCTGGATTTGAAGTTTTTTTGTTGTAATATGGCAACTTTCATGTCTGTAATCGCGTGACCAGAGAGATTGAAGTGTTCTCCGACTGGTTTATGAATGTTATAATTCTTGACATCTGATTTGTGTCCATTTATTCTTTTACGTAGAGACTGTCCAGTTTGACCAATGTACATGGCAGAGGGGCATTGCTGGCACATGATGGCATAGATCACATTGGTGGATGTGCAGGTGAACGAGCCTCTGATAGTGTGGCTGATGTTATTAGGCCCTGTGATGGTGTCCCCTGAATAGATATGTGGGCACAGTTGGCAACGGGCTTTGTTGCAAGGATAGGTTCCTGGGTTAGTGGTTCTGTTGTGTGGTATGGGGTTGCTGGTGAGTATTTGCTTCAGGTTGGGGGGCTGTCTGTAGGCAAGGACTGGCCTGTCTCCCAAGATTTGTGAGAGTGTTGGGTCATCCTTCAGGATAGGTTGTAAATCCTTAATAATGCGTTGGAGGGGTTTCAGTTGGGGGCTGAAGGTGACGGCTAGTGGCGTTCTGTTATTTTCTTTGTTAGGCCTATCCCGTAGTAGGTGACTTCTGGGAACTCTTCTGGCTCTATTAATCTGTTTCTTCACTTCCGCAGGTGGGTATTGTAGTTGTAAGAATGCTTGATAGAGATCTTGTAGGTGTTTATCTCTGTCTGAGGGGTTGGAGCAAATGCGGTGGTATCGCAGAGCTTGGCTGTAGACAATGGTTCGTGTGGTGTGGTCAGGGTGAAAGCTGGAGGCATGTAGGTAGGAATAGCGGTCAGTAGGTTTCTGGTATAGGGTGGTGTTTATGTGACCATCGTTTATTAGCACTGTAGTGTCCAGGAAGTGGATCTCTTGTGTGGACTGGACCAGGCTGAGGTTGTGCTGGAAATGGCCCAACTTGATTATCATACACATTGTAAGGAGAGTGATCACTTTAGATAAGCTATTACCAGCAGGAGAGTGGGGTGGGGGAAGGTATTTTTTCATGCTTTGTGTGTATAAAAAGATCTTCCACACTTTCCACAGTATGCATCCAATGAAGTCAGCTGTAGCTCACGAAAGCTTATGCTCAAATAAATTGGTTAGTCTCTAAGGTGCCACAAGTACTCCTTTTCATTTCTACACCTTAAATTCAAAACAGCTACAGCCTTTCAAACTTCCGTGTTGAAGATTGGTTTGTGTCTGGGATCAGTTTTCTGGAAATGAGAGAAGAAGGGCTAGGTAGTACGCAGATAAATAGTTAGATGCATTTAACGTAGTGGTCTCCAAGCCTGGATCTCATGCACACCACTTATCAGACCTAATGGAAACTAGTAAAACCTTAAGGGGAAATTTGTCTTAATTCTTACAGCTGCTTTTACAAAAGCTTAGGGAGGATCTTTAGCCAAGCATCTAATTCAATGAGTTGTTGCAGCAACATCACTCCCCTGTAAATTGCCAGATTAGATCTCAGTGGAAAACAGCAAAATTGAGAGATTAATGTAATTTCCAAAATGTTTATTAACACTGAAACATACATCAGAAAACAGACTTCATACTCAGTACAGTGAAACCGTATCAGTATGCAGATGGAAGAGATATAGGATGTGCATATGGAAATACATTGAGGGTACTATCTTGGAGCAGCCTGTTGCTGATCCTAATGTCTATATAGGAGAGTTGAGACTTTATTCTATAATTTGGTAGTTCTTCAGTCAGAGGCTCTGCAAAGTTGAATTTGGAAGTGGAACATACTTATACTAGCTCTTGAGCTGGAACAGCATGCCCTGGTTTATGACTCAGTCATACTTTTCCAGTAGCAGACGTACCATATTACTAATGTGGCAGTGTTCCAACTCAGCTCTGATTAGCCAGTAGTTAAGGTACAGGGAAACAAACCCTACCTGATCTAAAAGCTGCTGCTGAACCACCATTATATTTTAGTGAGTTTTCTGAGAGCTGTGTCTAGGTTACCTAAGCATTACCAACTCTTCCATGATATTAGAACACTTGGCAGGGTATCAGTGATGCTTTATCAACACCAAACTGAAAAACATTGTGTGGTATTGGTAAGATGCCCCAGAATAGGAAAATAAAGGGAATCCGTAAAACCATTATACTAAGAGCAAATCTGCATATTGTACATGATGATATATTCCCTTGCAATTTACCACCTGGTGATGGACTTCAATGACCCCATGAAAATGCTTGTCTCTGATGAAGGAGTCTCATGTCAACAGCAGGCATCAAACCCTGTTATTTTGAGAATGAAGAAGCAGACATCAGCAGAAAGCTATTTTGGAGACACCAAAGGAAAAAAGATTTGAAGCAAGTTCTACTGAGCATTCCTTTAGTACTGGAGAAGGACCCACTGATCTGTGGTGGTATTTGCACATAGTGAGAAATAGCATGTATTTTATACATTACTGTAGTGCCTAAGAGAACCTAGTAATGGACAAGGACCCCATGGTGCCGGGCATTGTATATACACAGAAGAAAAAGACAATGCCTGCCCAAGAAGCTTACAATAAAAGACAAGAGAGAAGCAGACAGACAGGGGAATACAAGGAAACATTGAGACTTAGTCTCTGCTCTCAATGCATTATTTCGGAGCATCATACAGCACTGCTTGATGTAGACTGCTTGAAAATAGTAGATGGACCCAAAAGAAAAGGCTGCCATCGAAGCCAGTCTTTTTGTTTTTTTTAAAACAATGCTCCTAATATATTCCTTCTTGAAAGGAAATTATGACTTATTTACATCCATTCCCTTCAGTCAGAAGAGTATGAATGGTGTGGTAGTCTCCTGAAGCATTCTTGAAGAACAGTTGGTTTGGGGGGTTTTTTGTTTTGTTTGTTTTTAATCAGAATGCACATTGCCACTGCACTCGCCTCCCTCCACAAACCAGTGAATTAGGAATATCTTGACTGTCCTCCAGAATGTTGTCCTCCTGCAGCTTTCCTTCTTACAGTTCAACTATCACCAGTGAAAATTTTTAAAAAAAGACAACCTCTGTGTTCCACATAGAGGTATACCTCCTCAAAGTTGGAAAGCTTTCTAGATCCTTGTTTCTGCTCTGAAAATGATGGTTCTGTGTTAGTTATTTGTGGTGCACTAACAGTGTACTTAGCATCATAGTAATATGGAGTAGAAGTCCTTACACAGAGGAGTATACAAGCTAAGACAAACCTAGACAACCATTAAACTGAGTGCTGTGCACACATATTGGAGATGCACAGCGGAACAGTAGGTGATTTGTTTTTAAGTTTTTGTTTAGTAAAACATCCGTTCAACTGACTGTGGGTTATCTCCAATGGTAATGCAGAATTAGTGCACATTGTGGAGGGATGTGAAGGAGAGTTATGCAGTGAGTAGATGCTGAGGTGGTGGAGGGAATGAATAGTCCAGCTACATCATCTACTGATAACAGGCTTTTGATTTGTCCTTCAGAAGACAGATCTATGACAGTCTCTTGGCTGAGGAGCATTTAGGACCGCTAAGCTGATGTCCTTGTTATCAGGCCAGCAGGGGAACAGTGAGCCAATCAAACAGTAAGCATGCCTGAACAGCTGAGCCCCACAAGCAAGACACTTCTTCCTTCTCTTCACTAGCTTTTTCCATTATTAATGGATCTCTTTATTTGAAGTAGCATCATGCCGTTGAGACCTCTGAGGCTCAGTGAGGAAAGAGAATCCTTGGTACCAATTTTCAGCAGTGCTGTTTCTAGTTAGGAAGATCTGCTATATGTCTGGATGTATGCAGCAGTGTTGTAGTCATGTTGGCCCCAAGATATTAGAGAGACAACACGGGTGAGGTAATATTAGCTGGTCCAATATAGTATATTACTTCACCCACCTTGTCTCTAAGAAGTCTGGATGGACATTTCTGAATGTGCATAAAGATTTCATTGATTTGATTTGAGTGAATTTACTGACAGCAAAAAGATTAATAGATAGCCCATGAGAATAGTCAGTTTTTCACAGAACAGCAACTCTGACAATGCAAGATTCCCTATATTGCCCTGACAATGCACCACTAAGCCCTGTTCTAGAAGGATCACCTCTAGAGGTAAGGCTAGTAAAGGCCTCCATGACCATTTCAATCTTTGGCTTCTGCAACTATCACACTGTGAAACCAACTAATGAGACTGAGATCAAGAACTACCCTTCATCCTTTGAGACATCCAGGAACAAAAAGTTTGTTATCCAAGTACACAAACAGGAAGTGTTTTAGCTACGAGAAGTTTCGTGTAATTTGCTATGCAAGTTTTAGAGTCTTTTCTCTAATTCTAAATAGCAAAAAAATTCACACTCTTGTTCAGTCTACCAACCAATGTCACTGATTTCTGAAATGTAAAACTGTCATGTGAAAGCATTTCTGACCTGTATAATACTGCGCAGTTATCTATTCATATGTTGCATGCTGAATTTTTAGATATTAAACACAGCTCTTTTTATATTAGTTTAAATTAAGGAATTCCTGTCCAGCTCACAGATTATCAAAGTACACTATTTTGACAATTTTCTAAAGAGGCAAGGTATTTTGAAGATTCATTTACCATAGAAAAAAATCAATTCTTTTGCCAGTACTCAAACTAGGTATTTATTCTGTCATACTGATTTTTATTGATTCATAAATTTATAAAGCACAACCACTCATGCCACAATTTCCTGGACACAAGATATGCTGCAGAGCTCTCTAAAATGTGTATCAAAGGGTCAAAATGTAGCATGGACGTGCTAAACAGTGAGTGGAAGGGAAGTAGACAGTGAGGGTTATGGGGATGAAGGGCCCTACTACACATTCTACATGGAGGAAGCAGACAGGTATGCAAATAGGAAGGGGCTATTTGGTGGGTCCCTGCCTTTGCCCAGTTTTGGGGAAATGGAGAGGAAGAGTGGGCAAGGAACAGTGTGCCCCTATCCTGGCCCCTCAGCAGGGAATGGAAGGGAGTGAGTACTTTGAGCAGCCAACCGCTAAGGAAGTAGCTGGGAGGAATCCCCGCCAGTTCCCACTCCCACCCCCAAATCCTTCCCAACACACCCTTCTCTCTCTTTGATCTTATCTGATTTTTCCCCTGCAGCCCAGGTCCCTCACTCCTCTCCTATCTTCAGGTTCAGAAATAGGAGTTAAGACAGACACGGCTCAAAAAGTGAAAGACACGAACCACTCTTTTAACCGCTTTAAGTCAGAAACATGCAGAATTTATGTAAGTGCTGAGCACTGGCACACTCTACAGAGTTGGAAGTGGTTGAGAGATCTGTAGGCAACACAACATCTCCAAGTGACAGAACTAGATCTTTCATGATCTGATCCATTTCTGTTCCAAGGTCAATGGAAGAGAGGAAAGAGCAACAACTTCATACCAAGAAATTTTTCCCCAGACAAAATAATGGAATGTGTTAACAACTTCACCACACTCATCTTTGACAATGCTCTTTTTGCCTAAACGGTGTACCTTTTGTGGCAAATGGCTGACACTACTATGGTGGGTACCGTGCTTTTCCTTAGTATGATGGGTCAGGGTGCCTCCCCTTGCCCCTTTTCTCGGGCATTGTGGGCTCTGTTCGTGCCCCCATGGGGGAGAGGGAGAGGAGCGGGGAAGGGACCCAGGTCCTCCCCCTACTCCAGATCCCAACCCCTTCAGCTTTGCGGGCTGCTTATCCGCACTCTGGTCTTCTGGTTAACAACAGTACTCCTCCAACTCTAGTCAACTCTCCTTCCCTTCCCTGTCTGATTGAAGTAGGGGGTTTTATTAGGTCTGGGGCAGGGCCTTAATTGGCTCCAGGTGCTCCAATTAACCTGTCATAACCTTTCCCCAGTCCACAGGGAATAAGGCTCTGATCATCCTAGGGCTTATATACCTCCCATCGACCACTCTCCTGCTGCCCTCTGGCCCTGCTGTATCACACTTTTTACAATGACAGGTTATACAGTACACATTTTACACATAAAACATTGACTAAAACCATGCAGAACCATCCTAACACCATTCAAACCTATAGAACATTTTAATACAATACAGTAATACAGTATGAAACAGTGTCAATTACGCTGAACATAGGTAGGGGTGGCGGCTGGCTTTTCTTGGGCTGGCTTTTCCATGGCTAGCTTTTTGGTGGGAGAAGTCTTTAAAAAGAATTGTATTGATGTCTGCTCTCCTGCCTGAATCTTTGAACAACAGATCTACCTGTAGCAGGCCACTAAATCATTGAGAGCCCTGGAGACTTTGGCGGACCATTCATAAACAGGATCACACCTCGGTATGATTTCCGTCATCTCATCCAGCAATCCAAAGAAACGGGAGAGATTCTTTGTCAGACTTCTGGCTCCCTGCCCTACATCATCGCCATCATCATCCTTGCTTTTTTCAGCTATGCATTGTTGGTCCAGCTCGATCAGTTCCTCATTTGTCAGTTGCTCGGCATGAGACTCCAACATCTCCTGTACATCCTACTCCTCCACCTTCTCGAAGCCGACATCCTTCGCCAACTTCACAATTGTTTCCTCGACAGCAAGAATGGCATCAAATCCCACAAAACTGTGGACAGCATCTGGCACAGCGCCGAACGCCTTTCATACATTGTGAAGTGACCTCTTCCCACGACGTGTCAATGTTTTCCACTCCGTTCAAGACATTGTTGGACTTCCATAACTCCTTTAAACTGAGCTTTCCTTCACCTGCCATTTCCTTAATCAGCATGGAGAACATCCTCCATAGGTAATAAGCCTTAAACGTGCCGGTGGATGCAAGTACAGTACTGTACTGTACAATAGGGGAACATGTTCCAATTCAGGTCAGTCCCAATCCATGCAAACGACGGATATGCAGATCAGGACCAACATAGATCAGAACACGTTCCCCTACTGATGAGCGACGGATAACTGAAACAACAGATAAGGGGAAGATGTATACCAGGGACCCCCTGTATATCAACATATTGAAGTGGCCACAACTCACCACTTGTCTAACCACTAAATGTTCTGTAGACACCAGTGTAATATGCTTTAAGAATGATTTTAAAAAAGATAATGTGGTGGTCATGGATATTTATGAGGAGCTTCTTTCATCCCTATTGAGCAGTATGAGATAAAGCAAAGAGGTGCTTCTGTTGTTTTTACCATTAGAAAAATTCATTTCCTCCTCCACATGCTTTTGCTAAGGAGGTAAGATAAATTCTCCACTCCAAATCAATATTCCCCTTATTTCTGCATCCCAGGATGGTGTTATCCCTTTTGGCCACAGCACCACACTGGGAGCTCATATTCAGTTAATTATCCACCCCCACCCCCAAATCTTTTTCAGTCACTGTTTCCCAGGATAAAGTCCCCCATCCTCTAAGGCAGGGATCTCAAACTCAAAACACCACGAGGGCCACATGGGGACTAGTACATTGGCCCGAGAGCCGCATCACTGACACCTTTTCATATAAAGATACAAAAGCTCTCCCCTCTGCCCCAGCCCTGCCCCCACTCCACCCCTTCCATGAGGCCCCACCCCTGCCCCGCCTCGTCCCACCCCTTCCCTGCCCCTATTCCAACCCCTTCCCCAAATCACCACCCCTTCCCCACCTCCTCCCCTGAGCATGCGGCTCCCCACTCCTCCCCCATCCCTCCTGGAAAGCATGAAGCACCGCCAAACAGCTATTTGGCGGCGGGAAGCACCTAGAAATAGGCAGAGGATCGGGGACATGGCGTGCTGGGGGGAGAGGGGGGCAGTGGGTGAGGGGAGCTTGGCGGCCGCAGGAAATAACTCCGGCGGGGGGCAGGGAGCTTGGCGGGCCACAGCAAATAACTCAGCGGGCTGCCGCATGTTTAAGACCCTGCTCTAAGGACTTGTCTACACTTAACGGGGGATTGACGAGCAATGCATCGGCGGTCGATTTAGCGGTCTAGTGAAGACCCACTAAATCACCTGCAGATCACTCTCCCATCGACTCCTGTACTCCACCGGATCGAGAAGAGTAGGGAATCTAGGGGATCAGAATTCTTGGTACTCACCCCCATGGTCCCCAGCTCCTTTTACCTATGATATCTTAGCTGGGCCATATTAGGCCCCATGGGGACTACAACTCACAAAGCTCATTTTGACTGCCCCCTTGAGAACCTGGTCTCCATCTCCACTAAGGTACCTGAGGGTGTAGCATCATCATCTGATCCAAAAGTCACACACTGAGCCTCATCAGCAGCCATCTGATGAGGAGCACCAAAAAAGACAGCAACTAGAATAAGTTCTGCAATTTCCTCTTCATCATCAGATGAAGTCATAGTCTTTCTGCACTATCCCATCCTGATGATTACAGAACTTTTCTAGA
This sequence comes from Chelonia mydas, assembly GCF_015237465.2. Taxonomy (NCBI): domain Eukaryota; kingdom Metazoa; phylum Chordata; order Testudines; family Cheloniidae; genus Chelonia; species Chelonia mydas. The sequence continues at coordinate 76,809,298 of NC_051251.2, read as the reverse complement.
TCTACCTCCTAGGTTGGCTGACACTTTAGAAATCCTTATTGAGGTAGTACAGAAGAAGCCCCATAAGCTTCTAGAAATTCTCCACTCTTCAGTACCAGAGAGAATGGCCGTCCCACTCAACAAGGGCCTGATGGAGCCAGTATAACCCACAGGGCAGACAACAGCATTGATTCCACCTATGCCCAAGCAAGCTGGTGATAACAGATGCCTCTGTTTGGTTTTGAGTATTTTCACACCCCTGATTCCTGGCCCTCTAGTTGTGACAACTGCCTCCAAAGATCAAGACTATACACAAGGAGAGAGCCTAAACTCCTGGACTTGTTTGGAAGCATTACTCCTCCGCTAGCTTCAGCTCAGAGCTGTCAACTATCAGGTGGTGTAATCCAAGTATAATTATCTTACTTGTCATAAGGCAACTGAGTTTGTAAAGAAGTTCCTACAAGAATCCATGGATGAGTTTAAATCTTTCATATCTGAAGGATAACTGATGGCATTTACCCCCCTTCCAGCAGCAATACCAAGTCATTAATAAAAATATTGACTAGTACCAGACCCAGGACTGACCCCTGCAAGACCCATTAGATATGCCCTCCCAGTCTGACAGTGAACCATTGATAACTACTTTGAATACCATCTTTTAACCAGTTGTGCACCCACTTTATAGTAATTTTATCAAGACCATATTGCCCTAGTTTATGAGAATGGCATGCGGAACGGTGTCAAAAGCCTGACTAAAATCAAGATATATATTACATCTACTGCTTCCCACCTATCTATTAAGCCACTAACCTGTCAGAGAAGAAAATGAGTTTGATTTGGCATGATTTGTTCTTGACAAATCCATGTTGGCAATTCTTCCAGGTGCTTAATGGTTAAACAAAAAGGATTAATACCTGTAATTTGTTCCGGTATTTTTCCAGTTATCAAAGTTAGGCTGACAGGTCTCTAATTCCCCAGGTCCTCTTTGTTCTCCTGATTAAAGACAGGTACTACATTTTCCCTTCTCCAGTCTCCTAGGACTTCACCTGTCCTGCATGAGTTCTCAAAGATAATTGCTAATGGTTCTAAGATTGCTTCACCTAGTTCCTTAAATACTCTAGGATGAACTTTATCAGGCCCAACTGATTTTAACACATCTAAGTTATCTAAATATTCTATAGCCTGTTCTTTCCCTACATTGGCTTGCATTCCTTCCACCTTATTGTTAATATTAATTCTGGTGAGTATCTGGTCACCATTAAACTTTTTAGCGAAGACCGCAGCAAAATAGGCATTAAACACCTCAGCTTTCTTGGTATCGGTTATTAACTCTTCTCCACTGAAGGCCTATACCATGTCATCTCATCATGGGAACAATCTTTAAGGATTACCTAGAAGATACAAATGACAACAGAAGGTTTCCCTAGGAAGGTGTTGATCTTTTCAGCAGTGAAATGGAGGAGGTCCTGCATTTCTTGAGAGGTCCTCAAGTGTGTATACATCCATCCTTGATGAAAGAAGACAAGACTGCAAGTGTACTCTAGGCAGGCTTTCAAACAGATGGAACCACCATACAAGAAAGGTTTCACAAGTGAAGGCCCTCTGCTTTTTCATTGGTGTCAGCATATTTGGTGCCTACCAAGAGACAGCTGGTTTGACAGTACAGTCCAGAGCCATTTGGACTCATTCTTGATAGATTGTGATGGGTTTCAGAGTAACAGCCGTGTTAGTCTGTATTCGCAAAAAGAAAAGGAGTACTTGTGGCACCTTAGAGACTAACCAATTTATTTGAGCATGAGCTTTCGTGAGCTACAGCTCACTTCTTCGGATGCATACTGTGGAAACTGCAGAAGACATTATATACACACAGAGACCATGAAACAATACCTCCTCCCACCCCACTCTCCTGCTGGTAATAGCTTATCTAAAGTGATCATCAAGTTGGGCCATTTCCAGCACAAATCAGGTTTTCTCACCCTCCACCCCCCCACACACAAACTCACTCTCCTACTGGTAATAGCCTATCCAAAGTGACCACTCTCCTTACAACGTGCATGAAAATCAAGGTGGGCCATTTCCGGGACAAATCCAGGTTTTCTCACCCCCCCCCCCCCCAACACACACACACAAACTCACTCTCCTGCTGGCAATAGCTCATCCAAACTGACCACTCTCCCCACAATGTGCATGACAATCAAGGTGGGCCATTTCCAGCATAAATCCAAGTTTAACCAGAACGTCGGGGGTGGGGGGTATAGGAAAAAACAAGGGGAAATAGGCTACCTTGCATAATGACTTAGCCACTCCCAGTCTCTATTTAAGCCTAAATTAATAGTATCCAATTTGCAAATGAATTCCAATTCAGCAGTCTCTCGCTGGAGTCTGGATTTGAAGTTTTTTTGTTGTAAGATAGCGACCTTCATGTCTGTGATTGCGTGACCAGAGAGATTGAAGTGTTCTCCGACTGGTTTATGAACGTTATAATTCTTGACATCTGATTTGTGTCCATTTATTCTTTTACGTAGAGACTGTCCAGTTTGACCAATGTACATGGCAGAGGGGCATTGCTGGCACATGATGGCATAGATCACATTGGTGGATGTGCAGGTGAACGAGCCTCTGATAGTGTGGCTGATGTTATTAGGCCCTGTGATGGTGTCCCCTGAATAGATATGTGGGCACAGTTGGCAACGGGCTTTGTTGCAAGGATAGGTTCCTGGGTTAGTGGTTCTGTTGTGTGGTATGGGGTTGCTGGTGAGTATTTGCTTCAGGTTGGGGGGCTGTCTGTAGGCAAGGACTGGCCTGTCTCCCAAGATTTGTGAGAGTGTTGGGTCATCCTTCAGGATAGGTTGTAAATCCTTAATAATGTGTTGGAGGGGTTTTAGTTGGGGGCTGAAGGTGACGGCTAGTGGCGTTCTGTTATTTTCTTTGTTAGGCCTATCCCGTAGTAGGTGACTTCTGGGAACTCTTCTGGCTCTGTCAATCTGTTTCTTCACTTCCGCAGGTGGGTATTGTAGTTGTAAGAATGCTTGATAGAGATCTTGTAGGTGTTTATCTCTGTCTGAGGGGTTGGAGCAAATGCGGTGGTATCGCAGAGCTTGGCTGTAGACAATGGTTCGTGTGGTGTGGTCAGGGTGAAAGCTGGAGGCATGTAGGTAGGAATAGCGGTCAGTAGGTTTCTGGTATAGGGTGGTGTTTATGTGACCATCGTTTATTAGCACTGTAGTGTCCAGGAAGTGGATCTCTTGTGTGGACTGTACCAGGCTGAGGTTGATGGTGGGATGGTAATTGTTGAAATCATGGTGGAATTCCTCAAGGGCTTCTTTTCCATGGGTCCAGATGATGAAGATGTCATCAATATAGCGCAAGTAGAGTAGGGGCATTAGGGGACGAGAGCTGAGGAAGCGTTGTTCTAAATCAGCCATAAAAATGTTGGCATACTGTGGGGCCATGCGGGTACCCATAGCAGTGCCGCTGATCTGAAGGTATACATTGTCCCCAAATGTAAAATAGTTATGGGTAAGGACAAAGTCACAAAGTTCAGCCACCAGGTTAGCCGTGACATTATCGGGGATAGTGTTCTTGACGGCTTGTAGTCCATCTTTGTGTGGAATGTTGGTGTAGAGGGCTTCTACATCCATAGTGGCCAGGATGGTGTTATCAGGAAGGTCACCGATGGATTGTAGTTTCCTCAGGAAGTCAGTGGTGTCTCGAAGGTAGCTGGGAGTGCTGGTAGCGTAGGGCCTGAGGAGGGAGTCTACATAGCCAGACAATCCTGCTGTCAGGGTGCCAATGCCTGAGATGATGGGGCGCCCAGGATTTCCAGTTTTATGGATCTTGGGTGGTAGATAGAATATCCCAGGTCGGGGTTCCAGGGGTGTGTCTGTACGGATTTGATCTTGTGCTTTTTCAGGAAGTTTCTTGAGCAAATGGTGTAGTTGCTTTTGGTAACTCTCAGTGGGATCATAGGGTAATGGCTTGTAGAAAGTGGTGTTGGAGAGCTGCCGAGCAGCCTCTTGTTCATATTCCGACCTATTCATGATGACAACAGCACCTCCTTTGTCAGCCTTTTTGATTATGATGTCAGAGTTGTTTCTGAGGCTGTGGATGGCATTGTGTTCCGCACGGCTGAGGTTATGGGGCAAGTGATGCTGCTTTTCCACAATTTCAGCCCGTGCACGTCGGCGGAAGCACTCTATGTAGAAGTCCAGTCTGCTGTCTCGACCTTCAGGAGGAGTCCACCTAGAATCCTTCTTTTTGTAATGTTGGTAGGGAGGCCTCTGTGGATTAGTATGTTGTTCAGAGGTGTGTTGGAAATATTCCTTGAGTTGGAGACGTCGAAAATAGGACTCCAGGTCACCACAGAACTGTATCATGTTCGTGGGGGTGGAGGGGCAGAAGGAGAGGCCCCGAGATAGGACAGCTGCTTCTGCTGGCCTGAGAGTATAGTTGGATAGGTTAACAATATTGCTGGGTGGGTTGAGGGATCCATTGCTGTGGCCCCTTGTAGCATGTAGTAGTTTAGAAAGTTTAGTGTCCTTTTTCTTTTGTAGAGAAGCAAAGTGTGCGTTGTAAATGGCTTGTCTAGTTTTAGTAAAATCCAGCCACAAGGAAGTTTGTGTGGAAGGTTGGTTTTTTATGAGAGTATCTATTTTTGAGAGCTCATTCTTAATCTTTCCCTGTTTGCTGTAGAGGATGTTGATCAGGTGATTCCGCAGTTTCTTTGAGAACGTGTGGCTCAAGCTGTCAGCACAGTCTGTGTGGTATGTAGATTGTAATGGATTTTTTACCTTCAGTCCTTTTGGTACGATGTCCATCTGTTCGCATTTGGAAAGGAAGATGATGTCTGTCTGTATCTGTACAAGTTTTTTCATGCAGTTGATAGATTTCCACTCCATACGGCTAAATGCAGTGCCTTGCATAATGACAGGTTTCAGAGTAACAGCCGTGTTAGTCTGTATTCGCAAAAAGAAAAGGAGTACTTGTGGCACCTTAGAGACTAACCAATTTATTTGAGCATGAGCTTTCGTGAGCTACAGCTCACTTCTGCAGTTTCCACAGTATGCATCCGAAGAAGACATTATATACACACAGAGACCATGAAACAATACCTCCTCCCACCCCACTCTCCTGCTGGTAATAGCTTATCTAAAGTGATCATCAAGTTGGGCCATTTCCAGCACAAATCAGGTTTTCTCACCCTCCGCCCCCCCACACACAAACTCACTCTCCTGCTGGTAATAGCCCATCCAAAGTGACCACTCTCTTCACAATGTGTATGATAATCAAGGTGGGCCATTTCCTGCACAAATCCAGGTTCTCTCACCCCCTCCAAAAACCACACACACAAACTCACTCACTCTTTGGGAAAAAAAAGGCGGGGGGTGAGAAAACCTGTATTTGTGCTGGAAATGGCCCACCTTGATTTTCATGCACATTGTAAGGAGAGTGGTCACTTTGGATAGGCTATTACCAGCAGGAGAGTGAGTTTGTGTGTGTGCTTTTTGGAGGGGGGTGAGGGGGTGAGAGAACCTGGATTTGTGCAGGAAATGGCCCACCTTGATTATCATACACATTGTGAAGAGAGTGGTCACTTTGGATGGGCTATTACCAGCAGGAGAGTGAGTTTGTGGGGGGGGGGGGGGGGAAGGGAGGGTGAGAAAACCTGATTTGTGCTGGAAATGGCCCAACTTGATGATCACTTTAGATAAGCTATTACCAGCAGGAGAGTGGGGTGGGAGGAGGTATTGTTTCATGGTCTCTGTGTGTATATAATGTCTTCTGCAGTTTCCACAGTATGCATCCGAAGAAGTGAGCTGTAGCTCACGAAAGCTCATGCTCAAATAAATTGGTTAGTCTCTAAGGTGCCACAAGTACTCCTTTTCTTTTTGCAGATTGTGATGGGTTACCCTCCCACTCCGGGGTGCCATCTGATGTACTGGGGTCCCATTGAGCATGCCTGTTCCACCAGCCTGGGCTCCCACACCCTGTCCTTGCAGTGCCAGGCCCTCAAGCCTCCTCTAGCACATACGCAGGTAGGACCAAACCCAGCTGCAAAAGGACACAGAGATCAGCTCTGTGTGAGAAGACAGCTCGGGGATTGCCCAGCACTCAATTGCACGCTCACTCTGGAATGTAAACCCAAAATTGTATTGTCTTGCGCTGCACAGAAATCTGGACAACATAAGCTCATGAATATCACCCCTTCCCTCAATGTGGAGGAAGATATGCACAGCTTTTTGCGCACGCGCACACACACACACCCCCCCGGTTATGAACTGCACAAACTAGGTTTATAGAAAACAAAAACAAGTTTATTAATTACAAAGAATTGATTTTAAGTGATAAGGGATGCAAACAGATCAAAGTAGATTACTGAGCAAATAAAGCAAACACACAAACTAAGCTTAATACACTAAAGAAACTGGCTACAAGTAATAATTTCTCACCCTACGTGTGGTTTTAAGCAGGTTGCAGAGATTCTTGAAGACAAACTTCTTCTGCTTGCAGCTTAGAATTTCAGATATTCCTTTCACAGGCCAGACACCTTCTAGCCTGGGTCCAGTTCTTCCCCAATTTAGTCTCGTGTTTTTAGCAGTCATCTTGGACAGGGATCCAGTAAAGAAGTGACCTTGATTAACTCACTCCCCAGCCTTAAATAGGATTTACATATGGTGGGAATCCTTTGTTTCCCAGTTTGACCTCCACCCCTTTGTGGAAAAATACTAGCAGGCCAAGATGGGGTCCAGTACCAGGTGACATGATCACATAACCCTGCACTGTCAAAGCAGCATCCCAGGAAGCTTCTCAGGAAGGTGACATATTAGCATCTTCAAAGACCTATTGTTCTCTCTAATGGTTTATTGACTAACCAGCCAGACTGACTGCATTTTGTCTGGTGGGTGTTCCCCAGGTTCAAACACTTTTGCAATTGATATATACTCAATATTCATAACTTCCGATACAGAAATTATACATGTACACAAATAGGATAATCACATTCAATAACTCATAACCTTTCCAATTATATCTCACATGATCCATCTTGCATAAAACATCTTAGTTATGCCATATTCATATCATAACAATATCACTATGAAGAATATGGGGTGTAGTGTCACATAGATCATTACCCATTCTCCACCCCATATGGAGACTGATTATTTGCTGGAGGTCTGGAAACTCAACACTTTGGACCATGAGATCCTGAAAAATCATCAAGATGGGATATTTGATACAGTTCCAGAACCTTCCTTTTCTCCTTCACTACTCCTGTTCAGGGACCTCTCCAATGAGAATCTGCTAAAGCAGGAGATGGTCTCACTTCTGTTTCTCAGACCAATAGAAGAAGCTCCACTTCAGTGCAGGGGGAAGGATTCTATTGCCATTCTCTCATTGCCAGAAGAAAGGAGAATTGTGCCCAACTGTGGACTTGAGAAGACTCAATGCCTTCATTCACTGATTCTAGTTCAGGATGGTCACCATGGCTGCCTCCTAGATCTACGGGACAGGCTTGTGGCTCTTAACCTTTAGGATGTATTTTTTTCATATGATCACACACCAGCTCAAAGGAAATACCTAAGATTGCAGGTGGGGAACTCCCGTTTTCAGCAGAGTCCTATTAGGTCATTTGACAATCTGAACAAGAGTCTTCAGAAAATGTCTGTCATTAGTGGCTGCACAGCTAAGAAGAAAGGGAGTTCAAGTTTATCTGTACCTTGACAGTTTGTCATTCAGGGAAGCTCATTTTGGCAGCTTCTGAATTCCATTCATCCAGCTCTTCACCATTAGGAGTGAGACTCAACAAAGACAAATCTTCCCTGATGTCAACCCACAGCATAGAATCTATGGGAGCAGTCCTAGACTTGACCCAAACGAGAGCATGCCTCCCTCAAAGCAGATTTGAAGTCCTGGCATATCTCAAATATCAATTATAAAACCATCCTCAAGCATCCAAAAGAAAGCGTCTGAATGCTCAGTTACATGGCCTTCTGAATGTACATCAGAGGTGGGCAAATTACAGCCCATGGGACCGTCCTGCCCAGCCTGAGCTCCCAGCCAGGAAGGCTCGCCGCTTGCGCCCACCCACCTCCCAGGCTTTCCAAATAAGCCTGTCCTGCTGCTCTGAGCGGCATGGTAAGAGAGCGGAGGGATTGGATAAGGGGCAGGAGGTCCCAGGGGGCAGTCAGGGGACAGGGCGCGGTCGGATGGGGCGGAGGTTCAGGGAGGGGGGGCAGTCAGGAGACAGGGAGCAGGGGGGGTTGGATAAGGGATGGAGTCCTGGGGGGTCAGGGGGTTCCAGGAAGGGGAGAGGGACAGGGAGCGGGGGGGGTTGGATGGGGGTGCAGTCCTGGGGGGGCAATTAGGGATGGGGGTCCTGGGAGGGGGTGGTCACGGGATAAGAAGTGGGGGGGGATGGGTCGGGTATCCCAGTGGGCCTGTCAGTGGTGTGGATGGGTCGGAGGGGGGGGTGGTTGGGGCAGGGGGTCCTGGGAGGGGGTTGGATGCAGGGGGGGTTGGATGGGTTGGGAGTTCTGAGGGGGACAGTCAAGGGATGAGAATTGGAAGAGGGCAGGGGCCAGGCTGTTTGGGGAGGCACAGCCTTCCCTACCCGGCCCTCCATACCGTTTTGCAACCCCGATGTGGCCCTCGGGCCAAAAAGTTTGCCCACCCCGATGTACATCATTCAGCATGCGAGATTTCACTTTTGTTGCGTGCCAGAATGGTTGCAATGTCTGCCTTCCAAGCAGGCACCACTTAGACATGATAGTACAAATTCCTCAAGTGGTCCTCTTATTAAATTGTTGGAATGACCCTGATCACATAGGCAAGGAAGTACCATTTGTACCACCTCTGCCCATGAAAACTCCAGGAACAGATGCTTCCAATCTTGGGTGGGCAGCACACTTAAACCATCAAATTCAAGGATGTTGGTCTCTCGGAAGCATTTACATATAGTTAAGGATCCAATTTTGTCATGGAGGTCACGGATTCCATGATTTGAACAGGCCTCCATGACTATTTTGGCTTCAGCCCGTCCTGCAGCAGGCAGCGGGGCGTCTGTGAATTTTTCTTTATTGCCTGTGATCTGTCCGTGACTTTATCACAGTTATTTTTAGTAAATCTTAACATTACATATAGTATATTAGAGCTAAGATGATTCAATTACTCTGCATAGCATTTTCCCTATGATTCGGGATATGACAATTCACACTGAGAGACAATACCATCATGACTGTGATGGTTCTTGGGATATCCAAGACTGAGTCATCTTGTTATCCCTTGCCTCCAGCATGAGAGAGTCTTGCGTATGCTTAGCTGGGCATCGCCTTTCTACCACCACCAACCTGTTAGCCACACAAGAACTTTGCCTTGGCTATGCTGGCCCTTTCCTTGCCTTGCAATTTAGCAATAAGTGTAGCACAGTCCCCAAGTCCCTTTGAAGTATTCCTTTGTGATATCCAGCCCTTGACATTGGCTACTTACAGAATTACCAGGTCCACTGTTCCCAAATGAACAGAACATACCAGTTTGTAATAGTCAACTCAGGACCAGCTCTTTACTTAACACACCACTTTGCTATATGTATAGCAAAAACAAGAATAAGTTTATCATCACTTGAATCTTTGATAGTGAATAAGACTGGAAACAAATAATTACATATAAAACAAAATCATAACATGCTAGTGAACATAAACATGGTATGTGTTTACCTCCTAGTGCAGGAAGAGGTGTTGTCTTTTTTGCCTCCTAGATATACTCCCTAAGTTAATTGTCTTTGCTCATAAAAAGGATAACCCACCCATGGCTTGTTTTTTCCTGCGTGCTGCTTCCCTATTGACTTCACATCTCTAACATTTGACTTAGTATGTAAATAACCATCCGTTGTGTTAGTTTACAATGTATAATTTACATTGACGGAGGTTCACATTTTTTAACTTCCATCTAGATGAAAACCTGTTTTATATCTTTGCTGGTAACTAATACTTTGATATACAGACTTAAAAACATATTTTTAGTGTGTATAAACATTAACTCCGTTCATAGCATCTGTGCATACATTTAACAATGACAGTGATGACCAGTATGACATCAGCTTTCATTTGAGACCTTACATGACATTCTTTGTTGAATTAGAACATATGTAACAGAATCAGGAGATTCCTGTAACCCCTCTACTCCCCCTGATCAGTTGGTGTTATGAGGTTCTTGGATCACAGCAACATTCTGCATGAACAGATAACTGGGAGCTCAATCATCCACCCTGTGCCAGGAAATATTTTGCCTTTGGTGTCGATGCATCAGTCACTGGGTCACAATAGCAACCCAGAAGGTGCAGGGCTATTCGCACATCCTAACAGACTACCTGAGCAGGCAGCTTGCAAGTGATCACTAGTGGTCAGTCAAAGACTTCATCATGTAGGACTTTTTGATAATGGGATCACCCAGTCATGAACTTGTTTGCCACAGAAACAAACAAAGGAGCAGAATTTCTGCTTCAGGGTGTGCAAATTGTACTATGCACAAGGGAATAAAGTATTTTGTCAGCCATAGGATGAGTCCTGAATTTTATTCACTGGTAGCTTCTGTTATGAATATTCATAAGTTGTTATCTTTTGAAAATATTACAATCTCTGTAGAACAATATGTGATGGAGCAATTTGTTTCCTTTAGTTAGTGTTAAAGTTTGCAATAATGCCTCTTACATTAAAATCTATAGCAGTGGTCCCCAACGTAGTGCGCGCGGGCACCATGGCGCCCATCGGGGCATTTTTGTGCAGCCACAGGACACCACGCCACCAAAATGCCACCGCTGAGTGCAGCAGCCGGAAAACCGCCCGCCAAAATGTCACCGAGACGTGTAGCCATTTCTCGGCAGCAATGCAACTTGCCACTGCCACTTCGGGGTGGCATTTCAGCGGCGGGGTGTCCAGCGCCCGCCAGAGTCTTCTGGGAATAGCAATACGCTATTCCCACAGAAAGGTTGGGGGCCACTGATCTATAGGATTTCTACATCATTACTAGAGTTGGGCCACTAATGGATTATTTTGGTTCACTGGAAATTCCAAAAAATAAATTAAAAAAAATGCTTTGGTTTGAGTTGACTGGAAAACGAAATTTCTCAATTTTCAAAATTGGGAAAAAATTCAACCAGACTCAATTTTTGTTTTGATTTTGGGTATTTTAACAAAAGCAAAGGAGAACTAGATTCACAAACTGGCAGGAGGAAGTGATTGGGGTGGTGTCTCCCTTATAAGCTTTAGCCCAGTGGTTCAGTTGCCCCCACTGCCTGCTGTGGAGAAGGTATTTGAACTTGGGTCTCCCACATTGCAGGAGAGGCCTTTATCCATGGGGCTATGGGATACTACAGTGTGGATCTCAATCTCTCCTGTTTGACATCTGTTCTATTTTTTATAAACAGTCAATGGAGCAAGGCCTTGAACTTAGGTCTCCCACATCCAAGATGAATGTCCTGACCACCAGGCTCATGTGGCAAATTGGCCATTCATAGTCATTCACAATTCAGCTTATAAGGGAGACACCATCAACTCACTCCTCCCCTGGCCATTTTTTAACTCCCACCCAAAAATATTGCAGTGTTTTTGCCATGTCAGAACTGTCTCTGTTCAACATTTCCAAGATATTTTGATTATTTTTGGTTTGGTCAAATTATTCATAAACTCAACATGAATTTGCAAATAGTTTCTGGTTTGCTAAAATATGCATTTTTTTGGTCAATAAAATATTCACCACAAAAATGTTGCCTAACTCTGATCATTATGCCAGCAGGGGCCACCACTCTACCCCACTATCATCATAGCTTGGCAATGTGGCTCCTTGTGCTATAGGGCCTTTTCTATTCTTATCACTCCAAATCTCCACTTAGACGTTAGGAAGCCTGGAGCATATATTATGTTTACTTGGGCAGAAAATTAACATAGACAGTTTTTAATCCATTTAATCTGTGCTAACTGCTAGGTCTCAAAATGTAATTGTAAACAGAGAATTGTCATCAGATGGGTTTGTTTCCAGTGAGTCCCACCGAGATCAGTTCTTGGCCCTATGCTATTTAACATTTTTCTTAATGATCTGGAGTAAACAAAAAATCATCACTGATAAAGTTTACAGAGGACACACAAATTGGTGTACTAGTAAATAATGGAGAGGACAGGTCAGTGATTCAGAATCACAGAATCATAGAATATCAGGGTTGGAAGGGACCCCAGAAGGTCATCTAGTCCAACCCCCTGCTCGAAGCAGGACCAATTCCCAGTTAAATCATCCCAGCCAGGGCTTTGTCAAGCCTGACCTTAAAAACCTCTAAGGAAGATTCTACCACCTCCCTAGGTAACGCATTCCAGTGTTTCACCACCCTCTTAGTGAAAAAGTTTTTCCTAATATCCAATCTAAACCTCCCCCATTGCAACTTGAGACCATTACTCCTCGTTCTGTCATCTGCTACCATTGAGAACAGTCTAGAGCCATCCTCTTTGGAACCCCCTTTCAGGTAGTTGAAAGCAGCTATCAAATCCCCCCTCGTTCTTCTCTTCTGCAGACTAAACAATCCCAGCTCCCTCAGCCTCTCCTCATAAGTCATGTGCTCTAGACCCCTAATCATTTTTATTGCCCTTCGCTGGACTCTCTCCAATTTATCCACTTCCTTCTTGTAGTGTGGGGCCCAAAACTGGACACAGTACTCCAGATGAGGCCTCACCAGTGTCGAATAGAGGGGAACGATCACGTCCCTCGATCTGCTCGCTATGCCCCTACTTATACATCCCAAAATGCCATTGGCCTTCTTGGCAACAAGGGCACACTGCTGACTCATATCCAGCTTCTCGTCCACTGTAACCCCTAGGTCCTTTTCCGCAGAACTGCTGCCTAGCCATTCGGTCCCTAGTCTGTAGCGGTGCATTGGATTCTTCCATCCTAAGTGCAGGACCCTGCACTTATCCTTATTGAACCTCATCAGATTTCTTTTGGCCCAAACCTCCAATTTGTCTAGGTCCTTCTGTATCCTATCCCTCCCCTCCAGCGTATCTACCACTCCTCCCAGTTTAGTATCATCCGCAAATTTGCTCAGAGTGCAATCCACACCATCCTCCAGATCATTTATGAAGATATTGAACAAAACCGGCCCCAGGACCGATCCCTGGGGCACTCCACTTGACACCGGCTGCCAACTAGACATGGAGCCATTGATCACTACCCGTTGAGCCCGACAATCTAGCCAGCTTTCTACCCACCTTATAGTGCATTCATCCAGCCCATACTTCCTTAACTTGCTGACAAGAATACTGTGGGAGACCGTGTCAAATGATCTGGATCATTTGGTAAACTGGGAGTAAGCAAATAATTGCATTTTGATATGACTACATGTAAATGCATACATCTAGGAACAAAGAATATAGGCCAGACTGAGGCCTTGTCTACACTACAGGGGAAATTCTATCTACGCAGTTTGAGCTACATGAATAGTGTAACTTAAATCGATGTAGCTTAGACCTGCTTACCGCGCGGTCCCTTTTTCCAGATCATTTATGTATATGTGGAACAGCACTGGATCCACTACAGACCCTTGGGGGACACCACTATTTACCTCTCTCCATTCTGAAAACTTACCACTTATTCCTACCCTCTCTTTCCCATCTTTTAACCAGTTACCAATCCACGAGAGGACCTTCAGCTTACTTTGCTTAAGAGCCTTTGGGGAGGGACCTTGTCAAAGGCTCTCTCAAAATCTAAGTACATGATATCCACTTGATCACTTGATATCCACTTGTATCCACTTGATCACTTGAAAGTGGTGGAACTTCACCAAGGATACCGTAAGGCCAGAGAGGCCAACAGTAGATCAGGTGCTGCTCCATAGACCTCCTGCTTTTACAATGAACTGCATGCCATTCTTGTCAAAGACCTCATCAGCATCCCACAGACTACTGTGGATACCTCAGAAAAGCCAGAGACAAAGACCACTGCTGTGAACAGCAAGGAGGATGCAGACAGAGGCTCTAGTAATACTGTGAGCCAGGACCTGTTCAAGACTCCATCACACTCTAGCCAGCCCTTCCAGGTGAGCATGGATAAGCTTGATAAAGGGGAAGGGAACTCTGATAAGTATGTGCATGCATTGTCTCTTAAAACATTTAAATTTAAAGGTGGTAACCATCCCATCCCCAAGACAAGACAAAACTATCTAGTTTTCATTGTTTTACTTGTATGAGAAGAAGTAGAGGTACAACAAACAGAGGTAGAGTTGTCATCCTCTTTTCATTTCCCTGTTGGATTAGGTGGTGAGGGAGGGCCATGCAGAGCACTTTGTTTATGTATGCAGGAAGGTCCCTTTTATCCTCCTGAGAGCCTCTAAGAAGCAACACTGCTCTACTCACAAGCACGGAGTCTGTGTATAACAAAAGAAAACTTTTATTAAAAAGGAAAGAGAACCCAGAATTCATGTGGAAAGACACTACAACCACAATTCAAAAGCATGTAAGCATAAGCATTTGAAATACTCACAGCACAATACATTGGGCAATGTCCTTTGTCTCAGTTTCCCTCTTTGCTTTGTAAAAGTCTAATGGACGAATGTCTCTTTACCATGCCACTCCCCTTTTCCTACACTGCACCCCAAGCATTGTCATTAGTCAGCAAAGACCTCAGTTTCAGAGGTGCAGTTACATGGGTCTAGCTCCCACCCCTGAAAAGCGGGTAGGGAGCTGTATCAAGCAATGCCTTCCACTGTTATATTTGCAATGCACTGCAAAGTAAGGCTCAATACGGTATCTCTTAAAAGGGATTAGAGAACTTCAGCACTAATCTTAGGGTTTTTTTTTTAAAGGAAATGAATGGTGCAAAGTAATCTTCATTACTGCACAAAATGGAAAAGTGCAAGTATTTAGGGATCATTCTCCGATACACAGAATACTTTGTAAAAACAGCTACTGAAGTTGTTTTTAACAGCCTATATTCTATTATACACAGAAGATATGTCCGAACATACATTCTTTCCCACTCATCCCTGCCTCTGTTATCACTGCTGCTGCTTGCTGCTCACTACCACTTCTGCGATGCTGTGTTCTGAGGGTCCCCCACTTAGTCCAGCTCTTCGTGATTTCACTGGGTAGCAGGGAAACTGTGCTGCTGTCTCTTTGGAGCTCAATCAATAAAAATATTCAAGAATGCACTTATTACTAAGTCTCATACCGCACATGGATTAGAAGGACAATGTCAGGTTTAAAAGCTTTTTATTTACTTACCTATTTTACTAATAATTTTAACCTGTGCAACATTAAATCATAGTTTCAAGACTTCTCGCTACTCATAGTATTTACTTTTGCATTGCTATTAGCTTGCACACTGGACACGAACTAATCAATTTCACTTGTGTTCACTTAGTTCACTTGTTGACGCTCACACACTAGTCATGTGATCTTTTTAAACAAATAACTTCCCTTATGGTTTTGCAAAAGACATTTTCCCAATGCATTTTTAATCATGAAAACAGTGCAGTTTTGTAAAAACTTGTTTTTACTTAGCTTAAATGTGGACCCAATATTATTTTTAAATGTGGTTCCGAAAATCCTAATGAAAATATTCATCCTACGTGTTCCAGTTAATCTTTGTGTGAACAGCTTCTGAATGAGCAGAGTTGGCTGAACAGCCTTTTGAGTTAAAGATTATACAAGATCCAATCAGTGGTGTAGCAGAAAGATTGTCTTTCATATTAACCCTAGAAACTCAATACTTTAGATAGAAGAAAAGTTTCATTAGAGAAAAATGCAAAGTAAACAGACTTTACAAACACTACATTTTGAGCCAAACAAAAAGCTTTTACAAAACTAACTGAAATGTCACTGATTTCAAAAAATTCATGAAAAGTTTTGTCTTCAGTAATCATTTCCTTTCAATTTGCAACCCAAACACTGCAGCATTATGGCAGTAGAGAGAACCAATAAATAAAGTTTACTAGAAACTGACCAAAATTTTCAAGGGTAAAGTTAGGACTCTGAATATTTGATACAGTAGAACTTCAAAGATACGAACACCAGCGTTACAGACTTACCGGTCTACCTGACACCCTAGATCAGCCAGCAGCACAGACCCAAAAAAAAAGAAAATACTGTACTGCCTGGGGCTTCAGCCACTGCGGCAGGGGAGGGAGGTGTCAGGGCTCCAGGCAGAGGCAGGGGAGCTCGGGACTTCTGACGCTCAGGATCTCTGGAGTTCAGGGCTTTAGACCGAGGAGGAGCACTCGAGCTCGGGGCTTCAGCCTGACAGATCCACTCCCAGTTTTAGCCCAGGAGGGAGGGCGCACCAGGGCTTTAGCTAGGAGAGGAGCACCTGTTTCAACCCCAGCACTCCCCCATAGCTAAAGCTCCGATCCCAGCACCACTCCGCCCAGCTGAATCCAGACGCGGAGCCACAGGGCTGAAGCCCCAGGCCCCAGCGCTCCCCCAAGTCTAAAGCCCTGAACCCTGGCGGCCCCTAGGGTCAGAAGCCCCGACCCCCTCCCACCCTGAGCCCTGACAACACTGTTCCCTCTAAGCTGTGTGCGTGTGCGCATGCACACAGATCCTAAACACTGCGCGCACAAAAATTTGCACAGAAGAAATTATTTTGTGCACACGGCCTGTCAAAAATTAGAGGGAACACTGCCTGACACCCACCCCAACCCTGCGGCTGCAGCCCCAACTCCCCTGTGGCTGAAGCCCATAACATCTTGTTTACGGACCATTGCAGAGTTACTGACAACCCCCATTCCCAAGGTGTCCAACTCTGAGGTTCTACTGTACCTGAAAGTGGCCCCATTTTGAGATGCTAAGCATCTGCAGCTCCGACTGAATTCAACAGGAATGGGAGCTGCAGGTTCTCAGCACCTCAGCAACCATTCAATTAAATAAGAGCCTACATTGTAAGCAGAGCCACAACAATGCCTGTTATTAAGGTTGCATATAAAAATTTCTATTTTAAACCACATTTTCAGTTGCTTATAACCACGGCTATGAGTTTGTCATGGATTCTGTGACTTTCTGTGACTTCTGCAGCGGCCAGTGCGGCGGGCCTGTGGGCCATCTGAGCAGCCCCCAGCCTAGCCTCACCGGCTGCTGCTGGGGCAGTCTCAGGGCACCACGCCTCCCGCCCCCAACAGCGGCAGGAGTTTGGGTGTGGGAGGGGGCTCAAGGCTGGAGCGTGGGAGGGGGTGAAGGCTCTGGGCAACGCTTACCTTGGGGGAGCTCCCCAGAAGCGACAACATCCCTTGGCTCCAAGCGGAGGCATGGCCAGGGGGCTCTGTGCACTGCCTCCAACTGCAGGCACTGTCCTTGCAGCTCCCACTGGCCACAGTTCCTGACCAATGGGAGCTGCGGAGCCAGAGCTCAGGGCAGAGGCAGCACACAGAGCTGCCTGGCCATGTCTCCACCAAGGAGCAGAGGGAGGGGGATGATGCCGCTTCTGGGGACCCATGGAGCCAGGTAGGGAGCCTGCCAATCCTTCCCCCTCACCCCCAGCACCAGCAGAGGTCTTGGGCCATGCACGACCACCCCCATCTCCCTCCCTCAAGATGTAGTCAGGGGCATATAGTACTAGTCATGGACAGGTCATGGGCCGTGAACTTTTATTGCCTGTAACCTGTCCATGACTTTTACTAAAAGTACCTATGGCTAAAACATATAACTGTCAAGCAGCATGGGCAGAAGTTTTCTATGCCTGGTGTCTGCCTCAGATTAGTTTTTTTTCCCCTCCCTTTTGCTCGAGCTTAAATCAGATCAGCCCTTTGCAAAAATGAGGTTGGCAAAACTACATTAATATAGTGAAAAATAAAAATCAGATAGAAAAGTTAACAGCTTTAGTGAAAACCTCAATCAAAAACCTCAATCCTGCACATAAACCTCTTTCACTGATTAAAAAACTAAAATCATGAAACTAAATATTGATTAATATTTTCACCATCTTCTAAAATGAATTTAATTAGTTTCTGATTTCCAAATATTCAAGTCCACCATTTATATAAAATCCTTAAAATGCAAAAGAATATTAATAATATATTCTAACAGAAGGGAAAAAATGCATTCTTTGTTGTTAAAAGATAGGTAACAGCCAAGAAATAGCCACATTCAATGTAGGTACAAAAGAAACTGTGGTTTTAAAAAGTAATTTATCCTTCCTCATGTGATCATTTTTTAAAAGGTCCTTTACAGTGTGCTATAAATTTCAATTTCACATTGAAAAGGGCCTCTACAACCAAATATAACTAAAACCAAATGTAACATTAGTACCTAACCTTAAGCACCAAAATCTGTATTTCGGCCCCATTCATCCACTGGCTTCAGTAGAAGTTGTGGAAACAACACCTGTGAATATCAAGCAATCTATTTGTGTGCCCAAGATAAAGGTTTTGGCCTAGAATTTTTTCTTTAGCTTATTACTATTGGCACCAAATGCCTTGGGACATCGTATACAGATGTGCTTATAGTATATAGCCTTATTGGTACACACTCAGTATTACAATTCCAAAACTTCCAAAATCAGGTCAGACACCTAACATATGAGATTAAAAAAAAAAATCTTACGACTTTTTTGAGGGAAAAAAACTAAATGATGTTTAACTTCATATATTAACCATGTTTAACTTTGACTCCTTTGCAGGAGCTCTCGCTAGATGTTGTGAAGGATGGATGTCTTGATGATTACCTATTCTGTTCATGCCCTCTGGGGCACCTGGCATTGGCCACTGGGTCAGACCAAAGGTCCATCTAGCCCAGTATCCTGTCTTCTGACAGTGGCCAAAGACAAGGTACTGGGCTAGATGGACCTTTGGTCTGACCCAGTATAGCCGTTCTTATGTAGAATACTCTGGCCAGCTTACGGATCTCGTAGTGCTAGGCACTGTACAAACACATAGTACGAGACAGTTCCTGCTCTGAAGAGCTTAGAATCTAGTGCAAAGTGTAGTTAGTTATGTGGGAGTTGGACACAGGAAACACAAACTCATTTCATACACGGGCTACCAAAATTCCATTAGATAAGGACAATTCATCCTGATTGAACTCGGCAGGATTCAAAACTGGTGACATACAGGAAAAAGCCTCTACAGTTCGTTAGCAAAGCTTTAAGACATCCACTCCCCATAATTGTTAATGTTACATCTTTGAGAATGATGCTTGTTTTTGAAAGATAAGCTTACCAAATCAATTTCTCAGCCTGCTCCAGAAGCAGACTGTGATCTTGTAGTTACAGATAGCATAACTAAATGCAACAATGCCCCTATTTTGGTAATCTCTGGGGAATGAACTCAGGACCTATAGATGTAAAAGCATGAACCTCTACCACTTGACCTGAAGAATCAGATCTCTTGTCTTAGATAACATGTAAAGGTTTATCTGGTAAAGGCACAGTGCCACACTATGTTAGCATGTGCTACAGGGTCCACCCAGTCTCAAAGGCTGTGTGGTAAAGTAGATAAAAATTTACTCTGTTATATTAGAAAATGGGGTTCTATTCGCAACTGTGTCTGTAGTGACCTTTCAGAGTAACAGCCGTGTTAGTCTGTATTCGCAAAAAGAAAAGGAGTACTTGTGGCACCTTAGAGACTAACCAATTTAGTTGAGCATAAGCTTTCGTGAGCTACAGCTCACTTCATCGGATGCATACTGTGGAAAATACAGAAGATGTATTAACATTAAGATATAAGAACATCTTCTGTATTTTCCACAGTATGCATCCGATGAAGTGAGCTGTAGCTCACGAAAGCTTATGCTCAACTAAATTGGTTAGTCTCTAAGGTGCCACAAGTCCTCCTTTTCTTTTTGTAGTGACCTTGTGCAAGCTCTCAGCTATCTTATCTCTGAAATAGGCAAATTATACCCTCAAGACAGCAGTTTGAGCCATATTCTCATAAGGGTATACAAAAATATTAACATCAGCCCATGGAAGAACTAGGACTAGAACTCATGATGTCTGGGTTTCCAGGGAATTGTTGGAGAAGTCTCTCACAATCTGGTTTTCTTTCCCAAAATTGTGAGGCCAGAGCTTCTCATCATGGCAAGACTGTTTACAACAGAGGCTACATCATATTACTAATCATAAAAATCGCAAAAATCTGCAACAGTGTGTAAGTAACATTACAAAAGTATCAACTGTCATTCAAGACATGACTGTTTACGTAAAAGATTTATTACAGAAGAGGCCTGCATATTTTTAGAGGTAGCTAGCACTACAAGTGAGCATTAGATAAACAATTAGTTTTAAAAAGCTATTTCATCATTAATTATTCTAAACATGTCCTGCTTCCCAAACATTGGCCTGCTTCCATCCCCAGAAGTGTAGCCAGCTCCCATATTGACACTACAGCCTGGCACATGACACATTTTACATCTACAGTAGAACCTCAGAGTTATGAACACCTCAGGAATGGAGGTGGTGAGTTATGAACATTTCAGAGTTACACAGTCTAAACAAAACGTTATGGTTGTTCTTTCAAAAGTTTACCCCTGAACAAGGACTCAGTACAGCTTTGAAACTTTACTATGCAGAAGAAAAATGCAGCTTTTAACCATCTTAATTGAAAGGAAACAAGCACAGAAAAAGTTTCCTTACTTTATCAAATTTTTTTTTAAACTTTCCCTTTTTTTTAGTATTTTATGTTTACCACAGTACTGTACTGCAGTGGTGAGTTGGAGCCGGTTCGCGCGAACCGGTTGTTAAATTTTGAAGCACTTTTAAAACCAGTTGTTAAAAATAGTTATGAAAACAAATGTTATAAAATGATCTTAAAACCGAATAATCTTAATCTTATAAAACAGTGTAGAAAATAATACGGCAGGGGTCGGCAACTGGCGGCATGCAAGCCAATTTTTACTGACACACTGCTGCCACACCGCTGGCCCCACTCAGCCTGCTGCCTGCCTGGGTGAATGGAACTGAGTGGTTCCGGCAGCCGGGCCCCCGGCTGGCAGGAGCCAGCAGACGGAACCCCAGACCGGCGGCCGCCGGCCCCGCGCAGCCCACCGCCAGTCTGGAGTTCCAGCTGCTGGCCCCTTCCCAGCTGGGGTCCCAGCCATTGGCCCCACTCATCCCGCTGCTGGCCTGGGTGAATGGAGCCCCCGGCCAGCAGCAGGCTGAGCGGGGCCGGCGGCCAGGACCCCAGCTGGCAGGAACCGGCGGACTGAACCCCAGACTGGAGGCAGGTGAGCCACTGCCAGTCTGGGGTTCTGTCCGCCACCCCACTCAGCCCACTGACGGTCTGGTGTTCCGGCTGACAGCCCCTTGCCAGCCACGATCCTGGCCATCAGCCCCGCTCAGCCTGCTGCTGACCTGGGATACCAGCCGCCAGCCCCGCTTTCCTCGCTGCTGGTCCGGGGTTCCAGCCACCTGGCCGCCAGCCCCGCTTAGGCCGCTGCCAGTCTGGGGTTCCATTGGGGGCTCCTGTCAATGTAAAATTTATAACTGGCATGGGAAACCTTACATTAATGAAGACTTGGTACGCCACTTCTCAAAGGGTGCCGACCCCTGTAATATGGTATATAAAATAAACTTCAAATGCAAAGGGATGCACAATTCTAGCAGTTAAAGAGCCGTTTCTACAACAGATAGGTCAAGAGGGGGAGGGATAGCTCAGTGGTTTGAGCATTGGCCTGCTAAACCCAGGGTTGTGAGTCCAATCCTTGAGGGAGCCATTTAGGGATCTGGGGCAAAAATTGGGGATTGATCCTGCTTTGAGCAGGGGGTTGGACTAGATGACCTCCTGAGGTCCCTTCCAACCTCAATATTCTATGATTAGTCAGTATCTAGTAGTGAAAATAATGATTTAAATACTGAAAACGCCGATGACAATTTTGATGAAAATATCTTAAATGTTGAATCATCTGAAAATGTGTCTGCAACGGAAGAGGATTTACATGATTGTGAAAATATAGTACCCAATTGTTGGACTGCCAAGCAGGCACAATATTTTTTAAAGAAATATAATGGCTTGATAATTGAAGGCAAAAAACTTGGCTGTTTCCACTGTGCAAATACGTCACATTTGGGGGTCCTTGGAGGAAAATCTTTACACATTTCTTCAGAATGGCAAAAGTGTACTGTTAAAGCATTTGGAACAGATAAAAAAGTTCAGCAAGCTTCATGAGGAAAAAAAAGAAGGAACATTTCGAATCAAGCTCTCATTTGAGAGTTATAAATATTTTCAATGAATCTAAAAAAGAAACTCTCACTACAGTGATTGATAAACTTACTGAACAAAATATTGCAATAACCAGCAAAATTTTCAACATAGTTTACAGCTTAGTAAAAAGAAACCGACCAATGTCAGATATGGAGGATGAAGTAGAGCTACAAATTAAGAATGAAACCGATTTAGGGAACTGCCTACATTCTCGATTTTCGGCCATCAGAATCGTCGAGCATATTGCTGAATTAATAAGAAAACAAATTTTTAGTAAAATCATCTAAAACAATTCAAAGATTTGTATTATTATTGATGAAGTTTCTACAGTTTCAAGTAAAACTGTGCTTGTAAGTCTTATAAAATGTGAATTACAAGATTCTTCAAAAGCAGAAAATATTTATAATGTTTTGAGAAATACATTAACTGATACAGGACTTGACACAGAATATTTAAAGAAAAATTTAATCCGATTTTGTTCTGATGGCGCAAGCACCATGCTTGGACATAAATCTGGAGTTGCTACAAGACTGCTTCAAGATTTTTCCAAACATTATAATTTGGCATTGTTTGAATCATCAGCTACAACTGGCTTTAGATGAGGCTATAGATTATATCAATAAACAACAGGTTTCAGAGTAACAGCCGTGTTAGTCTGTATTCGTAAAAAGAAAAGGAGTACTTGTGGCACCTTAGAGACTAACCAGTTTATTTGAGCATGAGCTTTCGTGAGCTACAGCTCACTTCATCGGATGCATAGCATATCGTGGAAACTGCAGAAGACATTATATACACACACAGAGACCATGAAACAAAACTTCCTCCCACCCCACTCCCCCGCTGGCAACAGCTTATCTAAAGTGATCATCAAGTAGAGCCATTTCCAGCACAAATCCAGGTTTTCTCACCCTTCCCCCCCCCCCACACACACACACACACATACAAACTCACTCTCCTGCTGGCAACAGCCCATCCCCCTTTGAAACCCCTCTTTATAATGCACATGATAATCAAGGTGGGTCACCTCCAGCACTAATCCAGGTTTTCTCACCCCCCACACACACCCCTCCAAAAACCACACACACAAACTCATTCTCCTGCTGGCAACAGCTCATCTTACAATGTGCACAGCAATAATCCAAGTTTAACCAGAACGTCTTGGGGGGGGGGGGGTTTGCAGGAAAAAAACAAGGGGAGACAGGCTACCTTGCATAATGACTTAGCCACTCCCAGTCTCTATTCAAGCCCAAATTAATAGTATCCAATTTGCAAATGAATTCCAATTCAGCAGTTTCTCGCTGGAGTCTGGATTTGAAGTTTTTTTGCTTTAAGATAGCGACCCTCATGTCTGTGATTGCGTGACCAGAGAGATTGAAGTGTTCTCCCACTGGTTTATGAATGTTATAATTCTTGACATCTGATTTGTGTCCATTTATTCTTTTACGTAGAGACTGTCCAGTTTGACCAATGTACATGGCAGAGGGGCATTGCTGGCACATGATGGCATAGATCACATTGGTGGATGTGCAGGTGAACGAGCCTCTGATAGTGTGGCTGATGTTGTTAGGCCCTGTGATGGTGTCCCCTGAATAGATATGCGGGCACAGTTGGCAACGGGCTTTGTTGCAAGGATAGGTTCCTGGGCTAGTGGTTCTGTTGTGTGGTATGTGGTTGTTGGTGAGTATTCGCTTCAGGTTGGGGGACTGTCTGTAGGCAAGGACTGGCCTTTCTCCCAAGATTTGTGAGAGTGTTGGGTCATCCTTCAGGATAGGTTGTAGATCCTCCAACGCATTATTAAGGATCTACAACCTATCCTGAAGGATGACCCAACACTCTCACAAATCTTGGGAGAAAGGCCAGTCCTTGCCTACAGACAGCCCCCCAACCTGAAGCGAATACTCACCAACAACCACATACCACACAACAGAACCACTAGCCCAGGAACCTATCCTTGCAACAAAGCCCGTTGCCAACTGTGCCCGCATATCTATTCAGGGGACACCATCACAGGGCCTAACAACATCAGCCACACTATCAGAGGCTCGTTCACCTGCACATCCACCAATGTGATATATGCCATCATGTGCCAGCAATGCCCCTCTGCCATGTACATTGGTCAAACTGGACAGTCTCTACGTAAAAGAATAAATGGACACAAATCAGATGTCAAGAATTATAACATTCATAAACCAGTGGGAGAACACTTCAATCTCTCTGGTCACGCAATCACAGACATGAGGGTCGCTATCTTAAAGCAAAAAAACTTCAAATCCAGACTCCAGCGAGAAACTGCTGAATTGGAATTCATTTGCAAATTGGATACTATTAATTTGGGCTTGAATAGAGACTGGGAGTGGCTAAGTCATTATGCAAGGTAGCCTGTCTCCCCTTGTTTTTTTCCTGCAAACCCCCCCCCCCCCCCAAGACGTTCTGGTTAAACTTGGATTATTGCTGTGCACATTGTAAGATGAGCTGTTGCCAGCAGGAGAATGAGTTTGTGTGTGTGGTTTTTGGAGGGGGGGGTGTGGGGGGGGGTGAGAAAACCTGGATTAGTGCTGGAGGTGACCCACCTTGATTATCATGCGCATTATAAAGAGGGGTTTCAAAGGGGGATGGGCTGTTGCCAGCAGGAGAGTGAGTTTGTATGTGTGTGGGGGGGGGGGGGGGGGAGGGTGAGAAAACCTGGATTTGTGCTGGAAATGGCTCTACTTGATGATCACTTTAGATAAGCTGTTGCCAGCGGGGGAGTGGGGTGGGAGGAAGTTTTGTTTCATGGTCTCTGTGTGTATATAATGTCTTCTGCAGTTTCCACGATATGCTATGCATCCGATGAAGTGAGCTGTAGCTCACGAAAGCTCATGCTCAAATAAACTGGTTAGTCTCTAAGGTGCCACAAGTACTCCTTTTCTTTTTATCAATAAATAAGCCATTTCAAGATTTTTGGACAAGATTTAGGCAATTTTTCATCAGTCAAATAAAAGACAGTTTGAACTTAAACAAGTTTCTGAAGAACTATATACTGTAATCATCAAAATAGGCCGTGTTTTTGGTCCACGATGGGCTTCTTGTAGCCTTAGAGCTGTCAAAGTGGTCTGGAGAGCTTATCCAGCTCTTTTATTTATTTTTCCAAAAATAAGACATTTTCTGGCATGGAAAAAAAGATTGAAAAACAAAATTTTTAGAAGACTTGGCATTAACGATTGACATTTTGGATGAACTTGCATGATTATCAAATGCACTGCAGGCGAGACAATTGAGTTTAACAAAGGCAGATAAGCTAATCAAACGAACAATTGATTTTTTCATACAATTAAAAGATAGTTTTAGTATATAAGAAAATAAAATTAATGAAATGATAGAAAGTGATGCTTTTAAATGCATAGAGTTTGAAGATAATGTAAGGTTTAAATCACTGCCATGAGACAAAGTAATAGAGTGTATTATTGAAAAAATGAAGGCAAGATTAGTAAACGAAAATCACATTAAATATAAAGAAGATAATTTAGGTCATTCTAGTAATACATCTAAAATAGTTGAATTATTCAATGGTATGGATCCCACTTCATGGAATATTGAAGAAGTCAGGTTACTTTAGAAATCAGGAGAAGAAAAAGTGCATGAATTAAATAAATTCATAAAATTTGTAGTCGATTTAAAGGATTTAAAAAAAATCTTCCTGATCCAGACACAATAAGGAAAGCAAAGCAAATTATGAACACAATTGCAATTAGTTCTGCAGAAGCAGAAAGAGCTTTTTCGTTGATGAATATTATTTTTAGTAATAAAAGGGCGAATTTAACAATTAAACGTATCTCAAGCTTTATGACCATCTATTTGTTGGGAAAACCACTAAGTTCCTGGAACCCAATACCATATGTTAAAGCATAGATGAGAAGTCATCGATCCACATTAGATACCAGAGTTTGTGTATCAACACGAAAGATTATGGAGAAGATCAAGAAGCCATTTGGAAATTACTACCTAATTAGTAATAAATAATGTACTTAAATATTCTTTAAAATACTGCTTGTTGCATTGTATACTTCAACATGAATATATTACACTTTTTATTTTTAATAATTTAAGTAGTTCACAGGTAATATTTTAAAAATACAAGAATAATAGACATTTCATTCTTAAATATTATCATCGTTTGCTTACTCATACCTCTCTTCTTTATATTTTCTTCTTTTCAAATGTATTTTAAATTCGTTTAAGAAAGCAATACTTTGTTTCCTATTGTAATAAACATGTAAAAAAATTTTTTTATTGTTAAGTATGACTCCCAATGACTCAATGCATTGCCATTTCTTATGGAAAAAGGTACAAAAAATACGTACTGTGGCACATCCCTTAAATCATAACTTTTTATAGGGAACTGGTTGTTAAGATTTTGACAGCTCATCACTGCTGTACTGTATTTGTGCTTTTTTTGGGGGGGGGGGGGGGGGGGGGTCTCTCTGCTGCTGCCTGATTGCATACTTCTGGTTCCAAATAAGGTGTGTGGTTGACTGATCAGTTTGTAACTCTGGTGTTCGTAACTCTGAGGTTCTACTGTAGAACAGTCTCCTGATGGAAGAAAAAGCAAGGTTTATACGGAGTCAAACAGCATGGCAAATGTGTTACTGTGTTTTCAAGTAAGCAAAATTGTACCACATACTTAACTCAAACCAATAGGTCCTGTTTACACTAAGAAAAATGGGATCTTTTAATTCACTACTGGTAAAACCAACGGCTTGTCTACCGTTGGTAGACAACGGCTTGCCGGATTGGTAAAACCACTGCTGGTAAAACCAACGGCTTGCCGGATTGGTGGGCAGCGATCGATCCAGCGGGGGTCGATTTATCACGTCTAGTATAGACGTGATAAATCGACTGCTAAGCACTCTCCTGTTGACTCTGGTACTCCACCAGAATGAGGAGTGCAAGCAGAGTCGACAGGAGAGCTTCAGCTGTCGACTTACCGCAGTGAAGTTGCGTATCTTAGATCGACCTCGTGCAGTAGTGTAGATAAGCCCTCAATCAGGGGTAGTAGTAGACATTGCTCAGGCATTTTTACCACTATGTCATCTACCCCCTGCTCGGAGCCCCCCAAAGCCTCATCTCTATGCTTCTTCAGTAGCCTCAAAGCTAATAGGGAAATTCCAACATGGTGCATGCTAGGTGCATCACATTGGCTCTGGTGCTAGTTGAACCTTCAAAGTTGCTAGCAGAAAAATAAAAAGACTAGTTTAGAATCATGTGTGTGGAATGTCTTATCTTTGCTATTTAGCACCTAGCTGAAGAGCTAATGGAAAGCACAGCTCAAACAACAGTTTTGCTTTTAAAGACTTGATCCAACTTTATGACCGACACTGCTCAAAACGACACATACCTATGTAACGTTTTTGACAAGTTTGAGATGACAAGGTTCCTTCGCTTATAGAACTCAGCTGAATGAAAAATTCTTAAGCAGTGTTCTGTCCAGACGTCAAAGGGGTCAAGTAGGAATGCACAAAAAAGGGAGGAGCTACAACAAGCAGCAGCCACTCTTCTACCACCACCCAAGCGCACAACAATCTTCCTCAATCTCTGGAAAAATATATTCAATTAAATGTGCAAAAATTAGCAGCAGCAATCTACAAGAGAGTGTAGGATGCATGCAGCTACAAAGTACTGTGGGATTAGGAACCTGAAAACAAACAGCAGCTCTTTTTGGGGCTATACATGGGGAAAAAAGGTTGAAAAACCCTAATATATTTTATATAATTTGTCATGTAATTTAAAAAAAAAAAATAAAGAAATGCTCAGGGATGGAAACAGAAGAAGTTCAAATATGGGCAAAAATGATGAAGTGTTAATATGACACCCTGAGCTAACTACTACATGCCCCAATGGAAAGCGATTTGTTTCTAATTACATACATTTAAACACCACTTACTGCAACATTGTGAGGAAAGCCACAAAAAATACTGTTTTGATTCAGTATCTGATACCATCCCAATGGCAGTTTTGACTTCAAATCTTTAAAACATTTCCTATCATCTAAAACTGGTCTGAAGAAAAAGCAGCGTCAAACAAATTAGTTTTTATCTGCAACAATAATTAAGTTGACAAATTAAGTTGACTTATGTTAACTCACTTTAGCTATAGTTCAAAGAATTTTAAAATACAAAAACCCTTTAACAAACAGATTTTACCCAAATTAAAATGTAACAGCTTGGCCTGCCAAAAAAAAAAAAAAAAGTGTGAAGCCAATTTAAAATCCAACTAGACCCAACCAAATACTCCAGAAATAATGAAACCTAAGTATACACAGGCCAGAGAAACAGATGGCAAAGCCATGTTAGGAAAATCAATGTAGCTTGTTTTAACCAATCAGGGAACAAAGCCATTCGACCTCAAAGAGCAGCCATGGTGCTCTTTATTCTACAGTAATTAATCTATACACACATACAGTTCTCCTCTTCAAAAGAGAACAATATCAAACAGGAGTCCAAGATATTAAAAATGAAATTCTGAAGACTGGCTAAAAATTATTAGAAATGGATACAGCAATTCAGAACCTTTCTAGCAACAGCTCTCTCGATAGCATAAAGTCTGAAAAACTAACAAGGAATAGATCTCAGCTAGTCGCACAGCAACTAACTCCAAGAAGTTATTAAAATATACCTTCTATGAAGTGAATGGTTCAAGGATCGGCAATAGTACATAGAACTTTGCACCTCTAGGTCAGCAGTTCAAATCCAGACGAGACCAGTACTTAAGAGTTATCTAATGATCAGGGTGAAGCAATATAAAAATCACTTTTTTTAAAATCATTGATTTAATTGGGGCTGAAGCTTTTTTAAACTAATTTATAATTAACTAAGCATATAAAGACATACTACTGAAAGAGTCTCTTATTTGAATTTATTGAGTTGCTACAAGAAAAACAATGAAATACTTATACCTGAAGCCCTGACCCTGCAAACATTTAAGAAGATACGTGATTTTACACACATGATTAGCCCCACTGATTTCAGTGGGACTATCAATGTGCTTAAAGTTAATCACCTGCATCTGCATAACATTCAGTGCATAAAAGGCTAAAACTGTATTTTTATTAAAAACTTCTTAGTGGCACAGAATCTTTGTCACATCATGAAGAACTAGAACTAGTAGCACAAGGCCCACTGACTTCAACCTCAGATGAAGCATAGCCTGGATGATGCAATTCAACCTTCTTGATTTGTAGAAGCCTGATATATCAGCAGGCAATGCTGACTGAAAATACAGCATGGGCTATTTTATCTACTTTGCAATTGTTCTCATAATAACTATGTTAATGAGGCTCTGAACTTCTTTTCCAGCATAATGAACATTTTAAATGTGATACTTCTTGTAGAAAATACCTCCATGGAAAATATGAAATTCTAGGGAATTAATATACAAAGCCCAGTTTAGCAATTTAAGACTACAAAATGGGAAGAAAGTAAAGAACTAGCAACATGCAAATAAAAATCTGCTTTAATTTAAAAACTGAAGCAAACAATTTTTAAATTAAAAATGAGATGTTTTTAAAATCTTTTTTATCCGCCCAGATTGGTATTTATTAAACATTTTGTGTCAGGCCCCTTGCTGATGTCTAAGGGCTTGTCTACACCTATCAGAGGATCGACAAGCAGTGATCGATGCATCGGCAGTCGATTTAGTGTGTCTAGTGAAGACCTACTAAATCAACTGCAGATCGCTCTCCCATCGACTTCTGTACTCCACCGGATTGAGAAGAGATGGGGGAGTCAACAGGAGAGCATCTCCTGTCGACATCACGTAGTGTGGACCCCACAGTAAGTAGATCTAAGCTACATCAATTTGAGTTACGCTATTCACGTAACTAAAATTGCATAACTTAGATCGAATATCCCCTGTAGTGTAGACAAGGCCTAAGAGGGCAATCAATGACTGTCCAAGATGACTAATTTGCCCTCTGCACCGTAAGCGTTCCTAGAAATCTCTACGACAGAATTACAATGTAAATTGGAGAGAATGGGGAAGTTTGTTTTCCATCTGCCATACTTAATTTGCAAAGAAACAGAACGCTCTACTGTCTAGTAATAGCTGATATTTGTTAAGTGTTACAGCCAGCTCCATACATTTCACTCTCCCTGTCCAAAAAAGCTTACAAGCTAATCTTTTCAAGACCACTATATTTACTTTGAAAACATGCTAGTTCAGAACATAAAACTCTTCTGTAAGGGTGTAAAGAAGAGCAATTACATTAAGCAATTAATAATTCTAGAATACCACCATGTATATTAGGTAGGACTACAAATATACCTCACTGTAAACTTCTTTCATAACTGAGCATTTAAAAAAGTATCACTAACATGTTAACATACCAGCGTAATTCATTTCCTTAACCACAATATTTCAGAAATCAAATGAAAAAATTAATAAGCTGATGCTAGTTAGAATAGACTTTATTCCCTTTTTTAGTAAGGAGTGTCCTTAAGGTTTGTGGACTATCATTTGTAATATATAAAGCAAATCTATGCAGCTGGAAGCCAATATGGAGCAGCCTGCTGGTGGCACACTTCAGTTATCCTGAGACATCACAAATTCAGAGCACTCAGTGTGACAATGAATTCCTAATTTAGGTGAAGTTAGTTCTAAAAAACATACTTAACAGTAATAAAAAAGCAGGATATGGTGGACTTATAATAAAAAGACTTTCTTTTCCTCCTTCGCCATGGTACTTTGTTGGGTTATTTAATTTTCTCCAAAGATTTTATATAGTTTCTTACATCAGCTGACATTCAAACCACATAGTAAACTGAATTTGCAGCACTAAACTATTTTAGAATTTTTAGATTACAGAACTGGAAAAGTAGAAACTTAAGGGTTCTTTGACCATTAGCTATGCACAAGTGTAATTAAGCATTTAGGTACAACTATCTCAGCCACCAGGAGAACATATATTTGTTAATAACTAAAATGTTGTGATGCTCTCACCCCCTGTGGGCCACTCCAAAAGAAATATTCTATACACCAATGAAATTCTGAAATTACAAGTAATTTAAGGAATTTATTTCATTTAGCCCAGTGCTCAAATACCTTAAACGCATTTCAAATTGCATAGCATAAATCCTTCTTGGTAGTCCAGGTTTTCAGTTCTGTAATTAGTTAAACCACATGCCCCCATCACCAACTACTCTACAGGGAATTGTGCTTCTCTTTACATCACTATTGTCTGCTGGTTGAGATGTATGTGTGTGCCTGCATCTTCTTCGGTCAGCCCCCCAATCCCTCTCTAATTGTTGCTCTTTACAGACAGGACCCCTCAATTCTATTAGTTTCTTGAACTTGAGTTTGTTAGAGTAATACCACTCTGAGGGCTTGTCTATGCCACGCAGCTTTTAGTGACAAGGCTGTGTCGACACATCCTTGTTGCTAAAAGTCAGCGTGCGTAAACGCTCTTTTTCGGTACTTTGTCGGCATTTTTGCCAACAAAATACTTTCAGCCCGACGAGCAACATTAGCTTTGTCGGCAGGAGAGCGCTCCTGCCGACAAAGCCCCGTTCGCACTGCCAGTTGAGTCGGCAAAACTTTTGTCTTTCGTGGGGGGACTTTTTAAGTACCCATGAAAGACAAAAGTTTTGTTGACAGTGCCTATGCATAAACAACTCTAAATAAATCTACAGTTAGGAAATGCAAGAGCGAACTGCTGAAAAAAATACATTTTAAAGTGGAATCCCCTCACCTTACCCACTCCTTAAGACCATTGCACCGTAGAAGATTAAGCATGAAAATATTGTACTCACACATCAATGAACTACATTTAAAGATCAGATGATCCTGGTCAGTTTTTATAGTGTTTCATCAACTTTTTTAAAAAGATGAATTTTAAAAGGTAATTTTAGTGAACATGGAATGCTTTAAACCCATTTTGATCCTTTGTATTTGAATCAGTGTTATAAATGTGACTGAATGATACTATTTTCTAATCCCAAAACAGAGGCATTGGTATGTTTGCATGTTAGGTTCCTAAACCGCATTTTAGTTAAGTATCAAGAAACCAAAACCTCTAGCTTTAGCTATCAATATGTTGAGTGGAGAGAAGTGAGTAGACTTACACAATTGATTTTAAAGGCAATTACCTAGGATATAAATTGCCAGAACAAAATACACGTTGCGTTTTAACTAGCACAGCACAAAGACAGATGCGAGGGACTTTAGGTAGCTAGAAACGGACACTACGAACAGTCTTCCGTGCATCTGCCCACAGTCCCAGTAAAGCCGGCTAGCGATCCCTCACGCATATTGACTGAACATCATCAGCGGTCTTTAGGCCTAATCTTGTCTGAACTCCCTGCAGGGAGAGAGAAGGACCCAAACCGACACCGTCCCCCCAGCGCGGTATCCGGCACGCAGCACGCCCCAGCAAACTTGCGCTGCGGATTGAGCAATTCGCAGCCTCGCCCGCCCCAAATATGCCAGGGATGCAGGCGGCTTCCTCGGCGCCTCTGCATCCAGCCAGCCCCGCTCCCCGGACACCGCGCCCGGGCGAGGGGAGCCGGGGGGGGGGGGCCAGCGGCGGCCGCCGCGGGCTTGTAACGCCGGACCCGAGTCCCCCCGCCCCGGCGGGGCCGCACGGGCCGGCTGCGGGGGTCCCGCCACCCGCCGCGGGTCCAGCGAAACGGGACGTCGCCCTGCCCCGGGGCCGGCCCCCGCCGCGGCGCCCCGCACCTGCCGCCGCGCGCCGGCCCCCGCCGCAGGCCCAGCGCGCGCCCCGCCGCCGGGACCCCCGCCCCGAGCGCTCCGCAGCCTCCGTGCCCTCAGCGCCCGCCAGGCCGGCGGCGGGCGGGCGGGCGGGCGGGCGCAGCCCGGGGACGGAGCGTCAGGACCTGGACAGGTCCCGGCGGGGCGGTCCCTCCCGGCGCGGGTTCAGGGGGTGCCGGGAGAGCCGCAGCGAGCCCCGCCAGGGCCGCCCCTCACCTGGCCGCGGGTCCTACGGCTCCCCCCGCTCCGCGCTGACCAGCGGGCGGCGGCCGCCTCGCGCTCCCCTCAGCCGACACTGAGCGCGGGCGGCGGCGGGCAACGGCGCTGCTCGGCTCAGGCCGACCGGCCCCGCGCGCACGCGCGCTGCTGCACGGCCCCTGCAGGCGCGAGCCCGCCGACGCGTTCATGCGCCTCTCGCGCCAGCCGGGGCCGCGGGCTGAAGGGGCCGCAGGAGGCGAGGGGCGGGCCTTGGCGCGCGTGACGAAGACAGAGAGGCCGCCGGGCGGCCCCGCGGGGGCGGAGTCAGAGGCACGACCCCGGCCGCTGATTGGTGGGAGGTGCGGCGCCGTGCACGCGCCTCTGCTCCCCTCCCGCCCGGGGCGGCGAGGATCCGCAGCGTGGCGCGTGCCCTCGCGCGAGGGGGGCTGGGCGGCAGGTGCAGGGGCGCGCGGGCGCCGCTCGCCACGGGACTCCAGCCGCCGCCGCAGGGTCGCTGGTGTCTGGAGCCGGGGCCGCTCCGTGGGCGGCGGCGGGTTGGCGCTGCGTGGCCCGGGCGCCCGGCGTGCAGCTCCCGCGGCGCGGGGTTTGCGGTGCGGGGTTGCGGGGGGGGGTCGCCTCCCCGCGCACGGCGGCCTGGCGGGGCCTCTCCGCCCGGTAGCCCCCGCGCTGCCGCTCTCCCGCTGCTCGCCGAAACTTCCCTGGGGCGGCCCGGGGCTCTCCCGCAAACCGCCCTCGCGTGTCGGGCCGGCAGCGACCGCAGCATCCCCCGGTCCGCGCACCTGAGCGCCCCAGGGCAGGGGTGCGCCCGCGGGCTGCCCTCGCGCACTGACCCGGGAGCGCAGAGCAAGAGGCGGCGGGATTCCGTGTCCCTGGGGAGACCCAGGCCCTGCACTGGCCGGGCAATGAGAGACCCCCACGCTGCAGAGCACGTTGCAAACCCCCGGGGTCACCGGCCACCTGACCTGGGGGAAGAGCCCGTCCTCGCCCCCTGTATCAGGCGGACCTTGAGCAAGCGAACCGGGACGAACCAGCCAAGCACCTGCCAGAGAGAGCGAGCGCTCAGAGCCACCTCAGCCCCTGGCCCTCCCCATCCAGCTGCATCCCTCTCTGATGCGTCAGAGTAAAGGGACAGAATCAAAATAGGTAGGGGATGGGGAATCCCCTCCCTGTCCCCAGCAGGTGGCCAGCTGAAGCATGAGTTTTTAGGAACATAAGACAAACTGGAAGGGAGCTCTAGGCCTACTAACCCTGCTGATACTGATCATTGCAAGCAACCACATCGTACATTCCCAGTCGTAAATTTGTCACCCTCTCTCAAACCAGTCACCCTCTCTCTCCTAAAACTAATTAAGTTGTTTGCCCCCTGAGGGGAGTGAGCCCCTCATCCTGCACCATCTGGGTAAAAGAAAAGGGTCCAGGCATCTTTCTTGGTAGCAACTGGGAGACACTGTTCCCCCAAATAGGGGGAGGCCTCCAGCTGAAATATGGGCCATGTAACTTTCATCAGCAAGCATTTTAGCCATTGTTCGTTCCAAAATCAAGACCCTTACTTGCAATAACTTTGCTTTGACCTTGCTCTGTTATACCATAAATAATTGACTCTCTAGGTCATTGCACCAGTTAACTGTCCAGATCCAGCTGGTTCAGGCCAGGTCTATGCTATGAGTGCTACGCTGTACCAGCAGTACCAGCTAGACCAGTATACTGCACTGCTCCTACTGCGGATGCAGCTTTGCTGGTATCCATACTACAGGCTCCTGCTGGCACAGCTACACTGATCACATAAATCACATCTCATCATACCCCTGACCAAGATAGCTATGTGAGCAAGAATTTCTAGTGTAGACCTGGCCTTAGCTTTATTATGTTGATCTGTAGCATAATGGTCAGTGGTCTCAGATGGCAGCTAGTTTCTTGTAAAGAAAACGAGCCTTTCCCAAGTGCCATTCTTGTATGGATCATCATACCCTTGAGGTTTCTGAGTGACTTTGTCTAGTCGTTTTCAGTCTCTTTCATGCTCCCACAGGAATATACTACAGACTGCTAATATTCCTAGCCCTGCACACATGGGAGGATTTCACTCTCTAAGGGCTGGTCTGAACAAAAGCTGTATCCTTTAACAATAATTAAAGGATACAACTCCCAGTGTGGAGTTATACTGGGATAACGGAGTGTTTTCTTGGTATAGCTCTTCCCATATGGGAAGGGAAATAAACTATACTGATCTAACTGTGTCTAACTAGGGATTGTACAGGTATAACTCTTGGGATTAAAAAAAAATCACACCTTGAACCCAAATAGTTGTATCAGTACAAGAACTGTGTAGGCTTGACTTGAGGGCTTGTTTTCACCAGTTTTTAACTGCAAATTAACTGATTGCAGTTACCCTGAAGTAGTTCATACTGGATCTGGTCATGAATTTTCTAGTAAAACATAACTCTGCTAGCCACCAAATATCATGGACTTAATAAAGACACTGGATTTATGACTCATTGCAACAATCTGTAAACTACTAGCCCTCCTTCATCCTATGACTGTAGAGTTATAACTGCCCACTTCACCCTGAATGGTCTCTTGCAACATGTGGTAACTCCTTCTCTGTTCCATCTTGTGTTTAGCTGTCACACTTGAAGAACCTTTCCCAGACCCGAAGGAGAGCTCTCTGTAACCTCGAAAGCTTGTTGCTTTTACCAATAGAAATTGGTCCAATACAAGATATTACCTCCCCCACCTTGTCTCTCTAATACGCGGAGACCAACACAGTTTCAACAACACTGCAAACAGTGAAATATAAAAGCACCCTTTGTTTTCCATCATACTCCCTTATCCTTGCTGGAACATTTATAAAGGGATTCTCACACATCTTCCTTCTAAAACTGACTCCGATGAAACCTCAAGAAAATGTAAAAGATTTCTTTTTTAGATGATCCACTTATGGAAATTAATTCTGTTTTTAGCAATGAATACAAATTTGCCATTTTGATGCCACTATATATGCAGTTGCTTGCTAATGAAACTTTTGGATAATACCAAGTTTGTTGATATCTATCAACTCTCTGACTCCTTCCTTTCTGATTTTGACATCTGGCTCTTCCTCTCTTCAGAATCTATCTTGGCGACTTCACCTTTTGAGTTGACAACCTGTCCAACCTTTTAGCCTTCCATTTTCTTGCCTTCACCTTCTTGTTTGACCATCAAGTCTCCCATACACCAATGAGGCCATTTCCTTATCTTCACTGAGCTCTACTTATTCTCAAACCTCTTACAAACTAGTTTCCAGTCACCATCTGATTACCTGTAACAGTCTGCCAGGCCCTGCATTTCTGCCTTTCACCTGGCCTTTCCATGCCCTCCAATTCACTACCATCCCCAATCTCTTTCAGCTTTAAGCACCCCCCTTTCCTTGCCCTTTCATTGATTCTGTAGTCAAATTCCTCAACTTTACCGCCCTGCAACCCTTTATTTCTCTGACCCCCTTTCTCACTGCAGTGCTGTTCCTGACCCCTGCTCACATCACACATTCCTGTTCCCCTTCACCTCTATGTTTCTTGCAAAAAAACTACAGCTTCCGTCCTTGAGTCCTATGCCTACAATTCACATCACCTATTTACCATCTTTGACTACCTTCTCAAGCCTTCTCTTGTAGTTCGATCCTTCTCTCTCTCCACCCAGGGCCTCGTGATTTTTTCCCAAGAAATTTGACAAGATCCCTCCATTTTCAGCCCTTTTCAACCCTCATTTCCACCTCTTTCACTACCCTTTCCCATCGCTTCTGTTACCCCAGTCACCAGCTCTGTGTAACTCATTTACTCTCCAGTTTCAATCCCTCAACCTGTTCCCCTTGCCCAACCCCCCTCAGATGTTGATCTCCCTGGCCCAGATTCTCAGTTATTCTGTAACTACCACTGAAATCAGTGGGAATCAAGCACCTAAATACCTTTGGAGATCAGATGTATTGTCACGTCCCTAAACCTCTCCTCTGCCTTCTTTTCTGTCACATACAAACATGCAGCAGCATCCTCATCTGAAAACACTATCCTTTACCGCACCCTGTCAGCCTCAGATCTGTCAGTGTGTCACCCACAATCAAAATGTGTGAAAAATTATCAAAACATGGAACACCTGTATTTTGTTACATGTCACCATAATTGATAGTGTATAGAGATTTTAACAAGAAAGCCTGCTTTAAGGGATGTTTTCTCATGGTGTGAATTCAATAAACCATTAAAATAAACCAACAACTGGGAAAAACAAACTATTTCATGCAGCCACAAGGATCTCCTCCCACGTGGCTCATCAACATGGGTTGACAACTGGTTCTTCAGATACCTAGCATAGACCTCTGTCACCTGAGTTGCTATTCTTTATGTCATCCAGCCACAAGAGAGGGACTTAACCCCGTGGGTCACATAACTATTAGACAGACAGTCAGAGAATATTGGAAATCAGGAATCGTGGGTTTTATCCCTGGGTCTGGGAGGGGAATATGGAAGGAGGAGACCAGGCAGGAATTCTCAGTGTCAATGACAGGCGAGGAGGAGTGCATGTTGAGGGGTAGCAGGGAGTGGGAGGTCATGTTGGATTAAGTCAACTTCTGAAGATGTTGGCAAGATTCCATGTAAAGAGGAATGAGAGGTTGGGGGAAGCATTTAAGGAGGGAGACAAAGGTGGCTGCAGATTCCAGTGTGGGATTCAGTGAGGGAGGGGCAGAGCTATTTGACAAGATGGGTGGCCTGTTAGAGAGACCAGCAATGGAGTAATGTTTGGATAAGACCAGATCAAGAGTGGCCGTTATGGTGAGTAATTAACCCTTCTGTAAGCTCCTGTAATTTACAGTGCAGTCAGGTCCAGTATCTATTTTGAGATTAATTTTTTGTTCATTTACTTCTACTATCACCAACCAGATATTTGCTTTGTATATTTATTAAGAGCCTCAGCCAAGAGCTCTGCCTGCATCATCATCAGCATAGATTTGTCCTTCAGCTGTATGTTCAAGAATGTATTTTGCTTTAGTATTTTTTTGCAGTATGTGCCAAGAGTGACATATGCTTGTAAAATGGTTCCTTTATTGAATGCATTACACTGCACCCCACGGCATCATGTGATTGCTTTGACCTGGTTATATTACAAGTAATTCTGTCTCTAATTGGTCCATTTATTTACTGTTCAGATTCACGTGACTTAGTGTTGTCATGTAGGTCTGTAACATGATACTCAATTGTCTGATCTGGTGGCAAGTTTTGTGCCTTTCCCAACTGGCCTTTCCCTTATTTTCTGCCTTTCCCTTATGTTGACCACAGTATTCTTAGAATTACTGAATGTCTTTGCCTATCAGGGTGTCCCCTTCATGTTCCCGCAGCACTGGACTGCAGCTCTCCCATGTCCCTGCCACATGCGGATTGAAGGGTTTCACTCCCTCTGGTTTCTCTGTCATGTCACCTGCTTTCAGGGGAATGAGGGAGTGCTGCTGCCCGCTCCGCATGCTTCCTGAATCCCTCAATTTGAAGGGGGACCAGGCAGGAAGCATGCGGAGGGGGCAGCAGCTGGCAAGAAACTGAAATTTTACAGCCTAGCCCCAGTCACATGATCTGGATTAGGGTTACCAAAGGTTATACCCTTGTCCCATGGCAGAGGTCAGTCGCTGCTCACTCCAGGGGTTACTGTTACAGAGCTTTTTTAATAGTGAAGTGTCCCTTCCTCACCCTGCCTTTCTACAGGTAAGCCCACAAAACCCACCACCGTGGAGAGCATTTCCCAGGCGTGAGGAAGAGGCTGGCTGGGAACGAGCATGGGCCATCACCGTGCCCTTATCTCCCTGAGGGATGAGGAATTCCATCCCTCCCAAACCCCACAACATCTTTCTTGGGGCTCTCAAAGTGGGGACAGCATGAGGGGCTTCTATCCTAGAATCATACTGCTTCTGTGACACCATTTCCTCCTCTATAAGGCAGCTTTCTAATCCTTTAATTATTCTCTTGGCTCTTCTCTGAACCCTCTCCAATTTATCAACATCCTTCTTGAACTGTGGACATCAGAACTGCACACAGTATGCCTGGAGTGGTTACCTCAGTGCCAAAGACAAAGATAAAATAACCTCTCTACATCTAGTCGAGATTCTCTTGTTTCTGTAACCAGAGATTGCATTATTCTTTTGGGCCAGAACATTTTCATAGAATCATAGAATATCAGGGTTGGAAGGGACCTCAGGAGGTCATCTAGTCCAACCCCCTGCTCAAAGCAGGACCAATCCCCAACTAAATCATCCCAGCCAGGGCTTTGTCAAGCCTGACCTTAAAAACCTCAAAGGAAGGAGATTCCACCACCTCCCTAGGTAACCCGTTCCAGTACTTCACCACCCTCCTAGTGAAAAAGTTTTTCTTAATATCCAACCTAAACCTCCCCCACTACAACTTGAGACCATTTCTCCTCGTTCTCTCATCTGCTACCACTGAGAACAGTCTAGAGCCATCCTCTTTGGAACCCCCTTTCAGGTAGTTGAAAGCAGCTATCAAATCCCCCCTCATTCTTCTCTTCCGCAGACTAAACAATCCCAGTTCCCTCAGCCTCTCCTCATAAATCATGTGTTCCAGTCCCCTAATCATTTTTGTTGCCCTCCACTGGACTCTTTCCAATTTTTCCACATCCTTCTTGTAGTGTGGGGCCCAAAACTGGACACAGAACTCCAGATGAGGCCTCACCAATGTCGAATCGAGGGGAACGATCATGTCCCTCGATCTGCTGGCAGTGTCCCTACTTATGG
This sequence comes from Chelonia mydas, assembly GCF_015237465.2. Lineage (NCBI taxonomy): Eukaryota > Metazoa > Chordata > Testudines > Cheloniidae > Chelonia > Chelonia mydas. The sequence continues at coordinate 76,769,438 of NC_051251.2, read as the reverse complement.
AGCCCCAAATGCCATTAGCCTTCTTGGCAACAAGGGCACACTGTTGACTCATATCCAGCTTCTCATCCACTGTAACCCCTGGGTCCTTTTCTGCAGAACTGCTGCCTAGCCACTCAGTCCCTAGTCTGTAGCGGTGCATGGGATTCTTCCGTCCTTAGTGCAGGACTCTGCACTTGCCTTTGTTGAACCTCATCAGATTTCTTTTGGCCCAATCCTCTAATTTGTCTAGGTCCCTCTGTATCCTATCCCTACCCTCCAGCGTATCTACCATGCCTCCTTCTTGAAACCAACAGTAGGAAAAAAGAAATTTTGGCTGCATCTGATTAAAGTTGGCAGTGCCCCTTTTGCGACCACAAAAACTTTAACTTTTCAATAGTTAAACTAAATGGTTATATAGCAAATACTTCTGTTTTTTCTTAATATTATGGAAACTGTTTACAATAGCATCTAGGGCCAGGTCCATAAATATATGTAGGCACCTACATATGCGGACAGGGGCCTACAGGGATTGTCAGAAGCACCTAAGCTGGTCAACAAAGGAATCAAAGGGATTTAGGTGCCTAAAGGCCACCTTAGCCACCCAAGACCAAAGTTTAGATCCTCAGAGCCCCTGCTCACTGCATCCTAACCCTGCAAGCATTTCAGCTGTAAAGTCCCCTAAATTTGAGAGTGGGCATGCTCACAACCACCTACGTCCTGATGCTGCTGAGCTGCTCAGCACCAAGTCCCCAGCTGGAGCCCCTACTTCGCCTGTACGGCCTGAACCAGTAGCTGGGCTCTGAACTAGGCTGACCACCTGTTCAAAAGGCAAAACAGGACACATGCAAGAGCCCCTCAGTGTCCACATCCCCTGCCCCTCCTCTTCCCCCCAACCCCTGCCACCTGCCTTCCTCTTTCCCCATGGCTCTGGCCCCTGCTACAGCTCTTCCCCACAAGGCCAGGCCAGAAGTCAGAGCCAGGCTGTAGTAAGAGCCTAGGGTGACCAGGTGTCCAGTTTTGACTGGAACACCCAGTCGAAAAGGGCTCCTGGTGGCGCCAGTCAGTACTGCTCACTGGGCCATTGACTGTCCGGTTGGTGGCGCTGTGCCTGGGAAGCAGACGGCATGTCCAGCTCCCAGGTTTAGGGGTGGCCAGGGGGCTCCACGCGCTGCCCCTGCCCACAGGGCCAGATCAGGGCTGGGGAGCATCATTTTTGTTGCTCTTCTCTGGACTTTCTCCAATTTGTCCACATCTTTCCTGAAATGTGGCGCCCAGAATTGGGCACAATACTCCAGTTGAAGCCTAATCAGTGCAGAGCAGAGCGAAAGAATTACTTCTCGTGTCTTGCTTACAACACTCTTGCTAATACATCCCAGAATGATGTTAGCTTTTTTTGCATCAGCGTTACACTGTTGACTCATATTTAGCTTGTGATGCACTATGACCCCAAAATCCCTTTCCACAGTACTCCTTCCTAGGCAGTCATTTCCCATTTTGTATGTGTGCAAATGATTGTTCCTTCCTAAATGGAGTACTTTGCATTTGTCCTTATTGAATTCCATCCTGTTTACTTCAGACCATTCTCCAGTTAGTCCAGATCATTTTCAAGTGTAATCCTATCCTCCAAAGCACTTGCAATCCCTCCCAGCTTGGTACCATCCACAAACTTTATAAGTGTACTCTCTATGCCATGATCTAAATAATTGATGAAGATATTGAACGGAACTGGACCCAGAATTGATCCCTGTGGGACCCCAGGTGTTATGCCCTTCCAGCATGACTGTGAACCACTGATAACTACTCTCTGGGAATGGTTTTCCAACCAGTTTTGCACCCACCTTATAGTAGCTCCATCTAGGTTGCATTTCCTTCATTTATCTCTGAGAAGGGAATGTGAGACAGTATCAAAAGCTTTACTAAAGTCAAGATATACCACGTCTACCACTTTCCCCCTATACACGAGGCTTGTTACCCTGTCAAAGAAAGCTATCAGGTTGGTTTAACATGATTTGTTCTTGACAAATCCATGCTGACTGTTACTTATCACCTTAGTTTCTTCTAGATGTTTGCAAACTGATTGCTTAATTATTTGCTCCATTATCTTTCCAGGTACAGAAGTTAAGCTGACTGGTCTGTAATTCCCTGGGTTGTCCTTATTTCCCTCTTTATAGATTGGCACTATATTTGCCCTTTTCCAGTCTTCTGGAATCTCTCCCATCTTCCATGACTTTTCAAAGATAATGGCTAATGGCTCAGACATCTCCTCAGTCAGCTCCTTGAGTATTCTAGGATGCATTTCATCAAGCCCTCTTGACTTGAAGACATGTAATTTGTCTAAGTAATTTTCTATTTGTTCTTTTCCTATTTTAGTCTCTAATCCTAGCTCATTTTCACTGGCATTCGCTATGTTAGATGTCCAAACACCACCAACCTTCTTGGTGAAAACCGGAACAAAGAAGGCATTAAGCACCTCTGCCATTTCCACATTTTCTGTTATTGTTTTTCCCACCTTATTGATTAATGGGCCTACCCTGTCCTTGGTCTTCCTCTTGCTTCTAATGTATTTGTAGACTGTTTTCTTGTTACCCTTTATGTCTCTAGCTAGTTTGATCTTGTTTTGTGCCTTGGCCTTTCTAATTTTGTCCCTACATACTTGTGTTATTAGTTTATAGTCATCCTCTGTAATTTGACTTAGTTTCCACTTTTTGTAGGACTCTTTTTTGATTTTTAGATCATTGAAGATCTCCTGGTTAAGCCAGGGTGGTCTCTTCCCATACTTCCTGTCTTTCCTATGCCGTGGGATAGTTTGCTCTTGTGCCCTTAATAAAGTCTCTTTGAAAAACTGCCAACTGTCTTCAATTGTTTTTCCCCTTAGACTTGCTTCCCATGGGATCTTACCTACCAACTCCCTGAGTTTGCTAAAGTCTGCCTTCTTGAAATCCAATGTCTTTATTGTGCTGTTCTCCCTCCTACCATTCCTTAGAATCATGAACACTATCATTTCATGATCACTTTCACCCAACCTGCCTTCCACTTTCAAATTCTCGAGCAGTTCCTCCCTATTTGTCAAAATCAAATCTAGAAGAGCCTCTCCCCTAGTAGCGTTCTCCACCTTCTGAAACAAAAAACTGTCTCCAATACATTCCAAAAACTTGTTGGATAATCTGTGCCCTGCTGTGTTATTTTCCCAACAGATGCCTGAGTAGCTGAAGTCCCCCATCACCGCCAAGAACATAAGGTTGTTCTTATTTGCTGACTTGTCCTAATTTGCTAAAACTTGACAGTGGTGTGGGATGGAAGTATAAAGTCTTCAGCTTCCAAACGTGGATTTCCTTCGGGTTCGCGTTCAATATACGTCTAGGCTGGTGCGATCTCTGACCATTACAGTTCATCAGCTCGGCAGGCAGGCGAAGGCAGCAAGGCACTTGTCCTGTGGCCTTGACTGAGAGAGGTTTCTGATCAAAGGGAGCGCAGATTCCAGCCAGCTCCTGGGGTAATGTCTCATTGGGGATGCAAGGGCTTGTTCAGAAAGAGATTTTGAAGTCTGTAGGGTAAAGATAAGCCAGATGGGTTTGTCTCCATGCAGGTATATTTTATTCTTGCGGGGGCTGGGTAGAAAGGAGAGAGAAGTATTTTTCATTTCCTATTTCCCTTACTGAGGGCCATCTATGCTCACTTGAAAATTTTCCTGGCAGAAGCAGTTCCTATCTATTTATTACAGGGTCAAAATATGGATGCCATCACACAGAGACATTAGTGGTGGTGGAGGTGAGAAGAGGGCCAAAATGCCCTTTCCCTCCCCCAAACACTCCCATGCATGTGCAAGCTATAATGTTGCTGTTGCCTAAATACCCTGATGGCAGACGGGGAGGGGCAGATGGCCCTGCCAGCTGTTCTTAGCACCCCAGAGGAGCCAGGCACTGTGTGGAGTGTATGCTGCTACACCCATTCTGTACTGGTGAGGGCAACCCTCACTCCTGGTGGCCCCAGAGCTTCCCCGGCTTCCACCAGCACAAACACCGCTCCTACCACCACTGCCTGAAAATGTGCGACCTTCTCCTCTTCCACACCATTGCTCAAGCTTTACAGCCATACCTGAGCCTGCAGTTGGTAAAGTGCTCATGATATCCATAAAACATGGCATAGGATGATTATAACTGTTGCTACTGAGGATCTCAAACTCAGACAAACCATGGTGGGGAGGCAAAGAGTTCGATTGCAAAACTGATGTGGTGTTTTCAGTGAGGTGAATAGCTCTTTAGAGGGTTAGGATTCTCCCACAAACAAATGAGCCAGCAAAGCAGCCTAGCAAAATAAAAAAAAATATCCTCCTAATGTAAATAGCAGGGTAATTGATGCTGAATAGTGCATTTGACAGAATGTCATATTAACACGTATCGCACAGAAAATATATTTCACTGTAGTGTTTTCCACAGAAATTGAGATTATGGGGGGGGGTGTTTAAAAATACAGGGGAAGGGGTGAGGACCAATGAGGGGTGAGATGGTTAGGGCAAAGGCGGGCTGTATGGCACCAAAGTAAAAATGGAAAAATGTTTCATGACCATTTTATTAGATTTAACTCATGTTTTTAAATCATCACACAAATTAAAGTTGTCTATACAAGCCTACTATGATGCACTATATCTACATCCTTCTTGGTCCCTTGTTGTAATTTTGCACAATTCTGTTAATGCATTTCTCGAATGCAGTGCATTCATTTTTCGTGGCTTCTCATGTGTCAGGTACTCCCAGTCCTTCATGATATGCTCATGATCAGGCAGAAGGCGACATCTTTCAGAACACAAAATTCTAGTCAATGAGGAAAAAGAACGCTCAACTGTAGCTGTTGTGACTGGGAGTAGAAAGAGATGAATTCCCACTTCTTTCATCCCAGGAAACAGCACAAAAATTGGGTCGAACCATTAGTGATGATAAAGAAGAAGTTGAAATCAAATCTACATTCGTTTGTCGTATGATATTCCACTCGAGTTCAAATTCTCTATTCTGTGCTGATCACATGGCAGCCCCATTGCTGGTAGTGCCTCACTCCACTCAACTGTCGGTGTTTTGTAAGACAGGGATCTGTAAAAGCTACGTAGAGGTTCATGGAATCCAAAAGTTGTTGTTGTAGAGATGTAAGAATCAAGTCAGTGTACTTTACTTTTTCAGCTGGCTTAACAAATACTTCTTGTCTTCTTCATTTAAGGAGTTAATATAAGTGCCATAATTAGTCAACTTCTGAACTGAAGTCTTTGAGTCGTTCAGTACGTTTTCAATGGATATCTCTCTGATTGATCCAAGTGTAGCTTCCATTGCTGGACAGAGATCTACTACTGTTGTAGCAGATGCCTGGATGGCATTGTTTAATGACCCAAGTGGTTTCAACAGTAGACTTACAAGAGAGAATGGTGATTGTCTTCTCTGAACTTAGCAGCAAAAGTAGTCCACCAGCCTCGCTACTTAGATCTGTCCCATCTCGGTAGAAACTTTCCAAAGCCAATAATAATGGTTGCAGTAATTTTAATACAACAGCCAAGGACCGCTCATGAGAAAGCCAGTGGATTTTCCCAGGTTGGACTAATTTGAACTTCTGTCCCAATGTATCTTCTATATTTTCCAAGACGTTCAGTCCTTTTGGACTCTGGCTGAAAAAGGGTATAATGAAGACATTCAGTGTATAGCTTTTTAAATGCCTTTTGAAGATTCTGTAGCTTGTACTAGCGCCAGTTGGAGTAGATGGCCTCTGCAGTGTGTATTGGAGAGATTAGAGTTACACTTTTCTCTGAGCAAAGCTTGCACTCCACTATGTCTTCCAGAGAAGTTTGCAGCTCCATCAAATGCACAAGCAGCCATCTGTTTGGGGTTCAATTGACACGCATTTAACTCTTCTAAGATGTGGGTTGTCAGAGATGCAACTGATGTGTCTTCTATAAACTGAACATCTAGAAATTAATCTACTGGCCTACCACTGATATCGAGATAACATACACAGTGACTTAATACTTGACACTCATTTCCATCGGTGCATTCATCAGTCATGTGTGCACATTTTCTGAATGTGGTGAGAGAGTCCTTCACTTTTTCAGCTGCTGAGTCTTTCACTGTTGCACTGCATGCTTCTAGCCAGTCAGTTGAGTTTATTGCAGAAATCATAAAATCATAGAAGACTAGGAGGTCATCTAGTCCAACCCCCTGCTCCAAAGAGAACCAACCCCAACTAAATCATCCCAGCCAGGGCTTTGTTAAGCCTGACCTTAAAAACCTCTAAGGATGGAGATTCCACCACCTCCCTAGATAACCCATTTCAGTGCTTCACCACCCTCTTAGTGAAATAGTTTTTCCTAATATCCAACCTAGACCTCCCCCACTGCAGCTTGAGACCATTACTCCTTGTTCTATCATCTGCCACCACTGAGAACAGCTGACCTCCATCCTCTTTGGAACCCCCCTTCAGGTACTTGAAGGCTGCTATCAAATCCCCCCTCTCACTCTTCTCTTCTGCAGGCTAAATAAGCCCACTTCCCTCAGCCTCTCCTTGTAAGTCATGTGCCCCAGCCCCCCTAATAATTTTCATTGCCCTCCGCTGAACTCTCTCCAATTTGTCCACATCCTTTCTGTAGTGGAGGGCCCAAACCTGAATGCAATACTCCAGATGTGGCCTCACCAGTGCAGAATAAAGAAGGCCATAAAGAGCATAAGCGTGTCCAACAGTTAGGGCACTCACCTGGGAGACCCACATTCAGGTTTCACTGGCTACGTATTTTATGCTAAGGGAAACAGCCTCAACAGGCGCCTAACTCCCTCCCTGCATTTAATCCTGGCTAGCTTAGCAGCTCTCCGCTCAGCGTGCTGGTTTCTGTGACTCCCACTGTTAGGCTCCTAACTCTGCCCAGGCGCTGTTACAGGGAGCCTGGGCACCTAACTGTAAGGTGGATAGAAAGCTGGCTAGATCGTCAGGCTTAATGGGTAGTGATTAATGGCTACATGTCGAGTTGGCAGCCGGTATCAAGCGGAGTGCCCCAGGGATCGGTCCTGGAGCTGGTTTTGTTCAATATCTTCATTAATGATCTGGATGATGGTGTGGATTGCACCCTCAGCAAGTTCATGGATGACACTAAGCTGGGGGAAGAGGTAAATATGATGGAGGGTAGCTATAGAGTCCAGAGTGACCTAGACAAATTGGAGGATTGGGCCAAAAGAAATCTGATGAGGTTCAACAAGGACAAGCACAGAGTCCTTCACTTAGGACAGAAGAATCCCATGCACTGCTACAGGCTGGGGACTGACTGGCTAAGCAGCAGTTCTGCAGAAAATGACCTAGGGATTACAGTGGACGAGAAGCTGGATGAGTCAACAGTGTGCTCTTGTTGCCAAGAAGGCTAACAGCTGCATTATTGGGCTGCATTAGTAGGAGCATTGCCAGCAGATTGAGGGAAGTGAATATTCCCCTCTATTCAGCACAAGTTGCAGTGGGGGAGGTCTAGGTTGGATATGAGGAAACACTATTTCACTAGGAGCGTGGTGAAGCCATGGAATGGGTTACCTAGGGAGATGGTGGAATCTCCATCCTTAGAGGTTTTTAAGGCCCAGCATGACAAAGCCCTGGCTGGGATGATTTAGTTGGGGTTGGTCCTGCTTTAAGCAGGGGCTTGGACTAGATGACCTCCTGAGATCTCTTCCAACCTGAATCTCCTATGATTCTAACTTGCAGCTATGGTTTCTACTAAGCAGCAGGGCATCTACCCATTAAGCATTGCAACTCTGAGCCTAAGTCCCCTTTGTTGATCCAGTGGTAGGTGCCATTCTGCATCATTAGGCCCCTAAATACAATCTAGGTCCTAATCTTGACCAATGTCATTTTTCAGCAAGAGGGTCAGAAATGCCACTGGTAGTGAAAAACATTGGGCCTAATCCTACAGGCCCTACATGGAATTCTCAGCTGACTTCAATACTTGTACTTTAATTTTTAAACCATTTCAGAATTGAGGCCTGATGACAAATGCTTCTCCTCATGCCAACTTCCCAGCTGCTGTACTAAGTGGGTGCCGTTTTCCTTTCAAGCATCTGTATTCGTGTTGACAGGTGTCCGGTTTTCACCCGGAACACTCGGTCCAAAGTACAGTCAGCGGTGTGAGCCGTGGTGCCGGGGGCAGCCCCCACTAGAAATGCCAAGGTCAGGGCAAGCTGCAAAAGGGAGAGCAGATACCCACCAGTCTTGGGAGTAACACTGAAGTTAAACTCCCCAACCAGTCTCAAACTGTTCTTTTGATCCCCCACGCTGGTTATCAAGATGCAAAAAAAGAAATCACGCAGCCCCCTTTATTGCATTCCAGTTCTCTGGCTCCCAATCAGCACCTAGGTCCAGTACAGTGAGGAGTTATTTTAAAAACTCTGCTCACATATACAAAATGTTCTTCTGACCCCAAAGGGTCAGCCACGTTACCATGTCAGTATAGATTTGGATCTTACTCAAAATACCACACTGCCAGCCAATCCTTTAGTGTCTAAAACTAAAGGTTTATTATACAGAAAAAAGGAAGAACAAGAAGAGAGATGTTACATGGTAAAGCAGTCACATACAAACAAAGACTTCAAACCCCATATATCAGGTTCCTAGCAGTGTTGGTGAGTTTGCTGGTTTGAAAGTCCCTCTGGACACATCCACAGCTTGGCTGGGTCATTCAGTCTTTCGTTCAGAGCTTTGTAGCAAGGGTCCTCCAGAAATAAGAAGCAGGACTGAAGACAAAAGGGAGAAGATGCAGCTGCCTTTTATAGTCTTTTGCCATGCGGCCTGTGCTTCCTTTGTCCCAAACACAAGCTGCCCAGCACATGGCTTGGAAGCCTTAGAGTTCGGTCCATAGGCATGTCCCTGCATGCCTTGTGGAGTCATGTGTCCCTTACCTTCTCTCAGTGGGTCAATTGTAGAGCTGACGGTCCTTAATGGGCCATCAAGCAGGCTAGGCAGGGCTGATGCCAAACTATCTGGGGGTGTCACCCAGAAGCAGAGCACAAGTTTGGAAATACAGATCTACCCCACATATCTATAACCCATAATACAAAGGTGATACAAACATATAAACAAGATTATCATATTTGGCAAATTATAACATTTCTGCAGATACCTTACATGGTATATCTGGCATAACTCATCGCAATTTTACAATACTGGTGTTCATAATATCCTAAAGCGCCCCCCAAATTCCATACAGCATTACAGGCGGTGCAGCCCGGGCCCGGGACTAAGGCTCCCTGCCTGCCCTAGCTCTGCGTGGCTCCTGGAAGCAGACCCTAGACCAGGGAGGCTCCGCCCACTGCCCCCGCCCCAAGGGCCAGCTCTGCAGCTCCCATTGGCCAGGAACCGTGACCAATGGGAGCTGTGGGGGTGGCTCCTGCGGGCACAAGGGCAGCGCGCAGAGTCTCCCTGGCCACCCATGCATCTAGGGGCTGCAGGGACCTGGCGGCCGCTTCCTGGGAGCCACGGTAAGCGCTGCAAGGACCCCGAGCCCCCTGCCCCAGCCCCCTCCCACACCCAGACTCCCTCTCGGAGCCCACACTCTCCCAACCCCCTACCCCAGCCTCCTCCCGCACCCCAAACCCCTCATCCCTGGCCCCACCCCAGAGCCTGCACCCCCAGCTGGAGCCCTCACCCCTCCCCTGCCCCCCAATCCCTTGCCCCAGCTCAGTGACAGTGAGTGAGGGTGGGGGAGAGCATGAGACGGAGGGAGGGGGATGAAGTGAGCAGGGGCAGGGCCTCAGGGAAGGGGCAGGGCAGGGCAGGGTGTTCAGTTTTGTGTGATTAGAAGTTGGCAAACCTAATCTCCATCCAAATGGCAGCAATTGTGCAAGCAAAGTTTGCAACATTCTTATTTTGCGCTGTGACTGTTTGAGCTCGTGGGGAGCGTTGCCTAGTGGCTGGGGGGGTTGTCCCTTGTAAGTGCGGAGGGGGGGTTTGGTAAGGGAGCCAGGGCCCTCCCACTCCAGCAGGCTCCAGCCCAGGGCCCTGTGAGGGCTATCAGAGGTCTGACACCCAGGAGCCCCTTGAGGCTGCCCTCGCTGGGCCACTTCCCACCCCGCTGTTGCTCACGGTCTGTAGCAAGGTGGAGCGAAGGGGGTCAGCTCACCACTGGGCGCCTCCTCATGGCCAGGTGTGGCCGTTCTCTCTCTCCGGGCGGCAGCTGCCTGCTCCCGGGCCTTGGCCCTGCGGCCAGGTCAGGGCCGCCAAGTCTCTCCCCTGCTGGGGCAGTCCCTAAACCAAACCAGGGAATTAACACAAACAGACTGAGTTCGTGTGAGAGGGAGGGAGGGTGCCTCCCTTCCCTCTTGGAGGGACCTTCCGCAGTTCCTGTTGAGAGATCCTGCCTGCTCCCAGGAGCTGCCCTGTAAAGGTCCTTCCTCTTCCCTGGCCTGCCCCCAGTGGGGGGGTCTGCTCCTTTTAACTGCTCCCACAGCCTGTGCGTCTCTCACGTGTGGGGTGGATTTACCTGCCCATAAGTAGGTCGTGATGGTTTCAGACTGATCTGCGAGCTCCTCCACAGACAACCGCCTCAGTTAAGGCAGTGCTTGGCTCCAGCTGCATTTTTGGTTTAACGGTTACTGGACAAAGGATGATTGAAATAAAGTGCAGCTGCCAAAGACTTTACACCAAGCACTGGTGCATATATTTACATAGACTCACTTTTCCCACGCCTTCAGTATTGACTAATTGGGGATATTAACGGCTCTGTGAGGTCATTGCCTACTCTGGAGTAGTGTGACCGGATTCTCCATACTCCTTGCACATTGCATACTCCTCCATACCTGCCTACAGTGCCCGCTGTGTATCCTTCTGCCCTCTGCCTTGCTGCATAGTGACAGGGTGAGCTTGTGGTTAGGGTGCTGACCTGTGGGCTGGGCGGCCTGGGTTCCATACCCAGCTCTGCTACTGATCCTCGGCAAGTCAGTTCACTCCTCAGTGTCTCGCTTGTCCATTTAGACGCTAATCGTGTTGGGGGCAAAGACTCTCTTGCCCTGTGTGTCTAGTGCCTGGTGCAACGGGGCTCCAAGTTCAGCGGGGCCTTTTCAGAGTTACTGAATACAGACTAACACGGCTGTTACTCTGAAACCTGTAGCGCTCCTGGTCTTCGGGGGGAAGTGAGCTGTTGGAGACAGCAGAACGGCCTGGTGGATCAGACATGGATAGACTGGCAGAGCCTAGCACAGGCATGCTAGGGCACAGTCCTGCGGCGGCCGGCAGCACCTCGTGGTCTTTTCCATTTCTAAATGGGGTGAGTCCGTGAGACGTGCTCTCCAGAGGTGCCGCTTCCATTGGTTTTGCAGGGCTTCGGATCTGAGGCAATGGGCACGTCCTCTCCAGCAGCACACGCCGAGCAGCTTTTGCCTAGCCTGCCTTGGAGGAACTCAGGCAATGAGGCGCCAGCTCCTCACTCCCACCTGGTGCGGAGCTGACAGTTTGAAGCGGCCCTGCCTCAGCTCCAAGCAGCCACTCTCCGTCTCTCATCCGGAGGCAGCTGCTGCAGCAGGATGTCGGGAGCTGTTCCTCTGTCTGTGTCTCTGCTTTCTGAAGTGGCTCAGTGAGTAAATGCCTTTGTCCTTCCTTTCCCGCCAGGATAAGGCAGCTCTGCTCTCTTCCCCTCCGCAGGAAGCCAGGCCGGAGCACAGGAGTCATTCCAGCCCCATTCCCACAGCCCCCACCATTCCCATTACTTCCTGGGAATCCATATCCAAGACACGCATCTGGGAAGGCGAGGGTCCCCCAGGGATTCCTGCTCACACACCTTGAGGAGGGAAGTTCTACGAGCAAAGCTGACATACCTGCCGGTCTAGGAACTGCTGATGTGCTCATCTCCATTATGTAGCCTGCAAGATTTTCCCTGTGTCTCCCTCGCAGACAAAGGCCAAGTCCTGTGGAAAAGATGAAAGAGTGTAGGGACTTTAGAATTTAAAGGTAAACTGCAAGCCAAAAAATATCCTTGTGTCCTTTGCTGCTCATTTATGATGTGTCTGTGGTCTCAGAAATGTGATTCCCCACCTGAGAAGAAAATAAAGTGAGAACGGAGCGTTTTAATATTAGAAAGATCCGGGGCCAACATCTGTCTTTTTGCTGGAGGCCACTTTGGCGGGCTGGTGACATTTTAAAAAAAGCCTGAACCTTGAACTGCTGCTTTCCTGACCATGAGCTGAGAGCGCAGAAGATGTTAAGTCTTAGGTAGTTTTGGGAGCATCTGCATCAGCAGTAAATAACAGTAACATTTCGCCGTATAGTGACAGTCTCCTCAGGGTTCCTTACAACAATGCTTGTCCCCTGACCTAACTGCAGCATGGACACGGTTCCCCTGTTTACCGCAGACAGACTCTTGACCACATTCCCTAATGGTGCTGAAGCCTGAATATGGTTCTGGTATGGCTAGGTCCCATCTACCCCACACAATGGAACAGTGTTGTAATGGGTTAAGAAAAGACACGCCTGTTGTCTCATTGTAGTGCAGATAGGCTCTAAGACTCAACAGCTTCTCTCCCTCGTTTCCACGCTAGGAAAGGTAAAACTCACTTTTCAGCCCCTTGTGATAACCTCATTCCATCCCATCAAAGTGTCTGCCAGCAAAAGAAAGATGACTCCAGGACCAAATCTCCTTGATATTTAATTGTAATGTAAGAAACTAGCAGCTCTTCTCCCACCCCAGATGCACATAACCCCTCACACTTCCCTACAGGAGGGAGACATCGTAGGCCTTGTTTGTACACGAGACAGGGGCACAAACAATTATTTTTGCTTTTCATTGCCTTTGAAGAGAATTGTCCCATAGCGTCTCTAGAAGAGTTCAGCGATGGGCAGTATGTTGGTGCAGTGAAGTGTTAGAGACATGTCTAGACTTGGTAGGAATCTGCACACTGAATTCACCACTGCTACTGCCTTAAGCCAGCCCCCTTCTCTTTATTCGGTGCAAGGGCAACGTGCATTAGTGTAACTATTTACACCGCTAGTGTGCATGACCCTCTGTATTTAGATAACTGAACTGACCACAAACAGTTTCTACAGAATTCTTTTTGCAAAAAAGGTGTGAAGAACACAGAAATATTCCCAGACAGTAGAAGAGATGAGACTTGACTTCATCGGCTCCTGTCTCACAGTCCAGTGCAAATCAGCTTAGGGCTCCAGGCCAAAGGGTATTTTGATAGAGAAAGTAGCGGCTGCTGCTTTGCCTGTGCCCTGCCCAGAGCGTCTGTCCTCAGTAGGGCTGTCCAGAAAACAAGAGTTCCTTTGTGTGGAAAATATTGATGTTTCAGAATTTCTTTTTCATCAGAACCTTTTGATTTTTTTTTTCATGTGAGAGGCGCTACACCAGCCCCAAACTCCTGCATAGCCTAGTGGTTAGGGTACTCCTCTAGGCGGTAGGAGAGCCAGGTTTAAGTCCCTCCTCTGGAGTAGGGGCTTGAACCTGGGTCTCCCAAGATGAGTGCCCTAGTTAATATTTAGTTATTTATACTCAGTGGACCAGCTCCAACAGGAGAGACAGAGAGGATTTACAGTTGCACAAAATGAAATTTATCTTTGCATTTTCACAACAACCTAGGAAATAACATTTTCAAAACCCTGCTTTGAAAGAATGTTATCAGGGTTGCAAAGGCAAGCATTCGGACGTTAGGAACCACCGGAATTAAGGTTGCCTGGGTGCTTTTTATCATCTCTAATGGTCTCTTCCTCTCCAAGACCTTCAATGAGAATTCAAAAGAAATGAGAGACCTAAATAAAAACCCTGGCAACTATCTCCAGTAAACATCACCCTGGTCACACCTGCCTCGCTGGGCTCTTTACTCACTTTTCCCAGCTAGAACAGCTAACAGACAGATTCAGAACCCCTGGCAGCCAGCTCAGCAGTTCCTCTTTCAGAAAACCATGGGTCAGTTGAGTGAAGCAGGCTGAGCTTGCAAATGAGACGAGGCTGTTCTGCTGGGTATGGCAGTGGACAGGGAAGGCTTTTATGTTTCTATTTAAAACTGTGTCCACTGACCTTTGCACTCCTGATGGCACGGAAGAATTAATAGCATTTGCTAGACTCAGGCAAGTAAGTGCACACACATTTTCCTTCTCCACACAGCTTTGGAAGTGCACTGCAATCCTGACCCGTGGCACACCCTGTTAGTCTAGTCCTCAGCACCTCGCTAGCTCTGCTGTGGTATTTTAGCCTAATCTTGCTCCTCCCGTCCTGGCTCTCGTTCGGGCAGATTGCCGGTCAAGCGGAAGTGTGTGTTGGTTTTCTGACATGTACAGATTGGGGACTGAGAGACAAAGGAACACATTTTCATTTGCGACCTGGGAAGGATTCAAACATAAATCCCCAGAGACGAGGGCACGGCGCCACTTAGCCCCAGGGGAAGAACAGGCGAGATAGGAAATACGGATTGAGGAGCAGAGGGTAGAGAAGAAATGTGGACTAAGACGAGGTGGAGGAAGGGAGTGACTGAAAAGGTGGGAAAAGAGGAAAAGGTAGACTGACGAAGGGAAAAAGAGAAGCAGTGGTCTCAGCCCGCTTGCAGCCAAATCAGCACACAGCTGCGGTCCATGTGACGTCCTCGGGGCCATACAGGTAGCATATACATTGTGCGGCGGCAGCCCACGTAACACAGAGAGCTGCATATGTGGCTCACAGCGGTAGCTAGGTTGAGAATCGCTGGGTTCGGCATTACTGGAGAGAACGAGATAGCAGGACTGGGGGATGGACAGTCGGAGCACAGGGACATGGCGGGGAGGGGGAATAAAATGGAATTATGGGTTTCCCCTCATCTGGTGACTGTTGTTCCCTGTGTACTTTTCGCTGAATCCTGCTGCTGCTCGGCCTGGGTTTCTGAGGGTATCCAGGATTCCCGGAGATCAGTTCTGCCAAAATATCAGCAAAGTTACGTTCAGTGGGATCAATGCAAAAATCCCTCTGCCCCAGGATTTCAGCCTGCGTTGCTGATTCACTTCTGCTGCTGCTGTGGATGGCCATGTGGAGACGACAGGCAGCCTCCCGCGACTCTCCAGCTTCCCTAAGAGCTTCTGTTCTCACTCTCATTCCGATCGTCCCATCTTCTTCCGGCACTGTGTGCGTGCTCTCTGGTGGGGTGCGGGGCGGTCTGACATCAGCAGCCTCGTGCAGCGAGTGAGTCCACAGGCCCCACTCCCCAGCACAAACCTCAGGCTCCTACTTGCCCCCAGGAGCACTGTCCGGTCATTATTGCAGCCTGTTGTCTATTTGTGAAGCAAAGGGGAATGGCTTCTGGCGGGGGGAAGTGGACTAGCTCTCTGTTGAATTTGAACGGCTAGACACAAGGGTTGTTAGAAGAGTCAACCATGGAGCGATACCATTGAGGGAGGACGTAACATATCACTTGAACAGTCAGCCATAGTACTGTCATGTGATGCATGTGTGCCCTGTGTGGCCAGCTGTACAGATCTTAGCTATGGGGGTGGGGGTTATTGATGCCCATCAGGAACTTCGAGGGTGGGGTGGTGCTTTGTAATGTGGCATGGCTGCTTGGTGCAAACTAAGACATAAATATGCTCTAATTCTCAAAAAATAAAACTCTCATGTGGAGTGATAGGGTAAGGGCTCATGCCAGGCTGCCATCTGTTATGCTGGGGGGCATAGGGAGCAGCGACCACGAGGTTTTCCATGGATGGGAAAGGCTGCTGTGTTTGGGGATTTAGCTCAGTAATGTTCTGCACCATCTGTGTGTGTTGCCATTGTGTCCTGGTGCAGCTCTGGCCCTTTGCCTCTCTTCTAGCATCCGATCTCTCCACTCCTGATCCTTCATCCTGCTCTTGGCCATTCGGCCCCTCCAATCCCTGTGTTCACAGTCAGCAGCTAGAGAGGACTGGATGCTCTCGGAGAACATATCCTCCCTGGTCCACTTCCTTCTTCACCTGATTTGGGTCAGGCATTCACCTGATGTGTGGAGGGGGCATGTCTCAAGGCCACCAAGTCAGAAGATGCTGATAAAACAGACAAACACACTGTTAGATTTACAGTCACAACCGGAAGGGAAAGAAAAGTCTCAAGCTCCCTCATATCGTTCCCATAAAGCTCTTTCGTAAAAAACGCTAACTGGCAGTTCCAGTTGGGAGCCCCGCAGGACGCACAAGCCATGGTGAGTATGGAGCAGCATAGGGATTGGGGGATTATTGCATGGGAGGGTGTGACGCTCCCCTGGGGTTATCTGGACTGGTGATCTGCTCGGTCACCCCAATCCTCGACTCTGGGAGCCAGCCTGACCCTGCTCTGCTGTGAGAACCCCCACTCTCAGGTTGTTCCTGCACAGTCTCTGGCATGTCAGCTGCTCCTTGGATTGTGCAACAGAATGACACTAGCCAATATCTCCAGTCCCAGACACAACCCTAGGAACCTCCGTCTTGCAGTGTCCAGGTATGCCCACTGGACACTGCAAGCTTATATGAGTTTGTCAATTTAACAAAGAAATTGATATGCACCAGGCTTGTTATCCCAAGGGGAGTCTCTGACACACTTCAAACCAAACGCACAAAATTTATTTATTTATACAGAACAAACACATTTATTAACTACAAAAGATTGACTTACAATCACTTAAAATCTAAGCACAAGTCGGATTTGGTCAAATGAAATAAAAGCAAAATGCATTCTAAGCTGATCTTAACACTTTCAGTGCCCTTACAAACTTAGATGCTCCTCACCACAGGCTGGCTGGTTGCCCTTCAGCCAGGCTCTTCCCTTTGATCAGCGCTTCAGTCGCTTGGTGGTGATGTCTGTGGATGTAGATGGAAGAGAGAGAGCAGGGCAAATGTCTCTCCTTTTTATCATGTTCTTTCTTCCCTCTTCGCTTTGTCCCCCCATTCAAGGTCAGGAGAGCATTACCTCATCATAGTCCCAAACTGGCCAAGGGAAGGGGGGTGACTCACTTGAGAGTCCAACAGATCCTTTGTTGCTGCCTAGGCCAGTGTCCTTTGTTCCTGTGAGGCTGGGCTGGATTTGTCCCATCCATGTTCTGATGAGGTGTGAACTGCCCCTCTGTTCCTGGAGAGTTTTGCCTGGGCTTGTTTTAAGCCATGAGGACACATTTTCAGACTCATAACTATATACATGAAATTACAACCTGTAACAACAGTGCTCAGTATATCATGAGCCTTCCGAAGACACCCGACATGACAAACTTTGCACTGGATACCACACAATCATATTATAAGGATGAACACGGGGGTGCTGGGTGATCCCCCAAGATGCAGAGTGTCACAGAAGTTTAGATGCTGGTTGCTTCTAGATCTGGATATAAGGGAAGTGCAGTGCATATTGGCAATAGTTTTACTGGCAGCAGTGATTTGGGGTGGACTCCTCAGTGCAACAAAGGCCCAGAGACCTCTGCTGCTCCTGATGCCGCAAAGCTGTCCTGGCCCATATGCTGCTAGCCTGGTTCCTGCGATAGTGCCAGGAGAACTCATCATGGGGTGCTGTGGGAATGTCTCCCATTGCAGAGGAAGAACCAAGGCTGTTATTCCTAGAAATGTTTGGGAGGGGGTTGCAGAGTATCTCCATGAGCATTTAATCAAGATCGTTCAAGAGGACAAAAGGGACCTCTCTGTTCGGATAAACCCGATAAACAGATAAACACGATACCCCACAGGGAGAGAACTGTGGCACCCATCCTAGCACAGTGAGCCAAAGAATGGAAAAGCAAACCTCACCTCTCCCTCTTTCTTCTGCCTCTGTCCAAGCACAGGACACTGATCTGGTTCTAAAAGTAAAGTGAAGAATCAAGAGTCCATGCCTTTATTCTGTAAGCACATGGATGGGCTGGGCGCCATTTCTAAATAAGGAAGAGGGGGAAACAGAGGGAGGGAGGGAACGTTTGGGGCACAAAACAGGCAAGCAAAAATGCTTATAAGGAATAATGTATCTACACACTTACCCGAGCTTCCTTCCCCTTCATCACCACTGGGTATGCCTGTGCTCACCTGGCAGGACAGGCTGGACTCTAGCAGAGTTTTGAGCAGCTCCAGGGACACCGCATGGTTTGCGACACCTCTGCTCCTCACCCTTCCCCTCACCGTGCCCTACAGGGGTTTTCACACTCGGCCTTCACAAAGTGTCCAGAGTCCCATTTGTGGTGCTGGTGGGGTCTCCCCAACTACAGCGTGCAGTTCATTGTAGAAGCGGCAGGTCTGTGAGGCAGCTCCAGATCGCTGTTGCCTTCCCTTGCCGGCCGGCATGCCTGCTGAAGTTCCTGGGCTTTCACCCCCCACGGCTGCTCATCCCTGTTGAGTCCCAGGCTTAACATCCCCAGTACAACCTGCGTCTATATTTCTTCAGTGGAGTCTCAGCGGGGCTTACACAGCCTCTTCTCCCCACACACCAAGGAGATCCAGACTTCTGCCCTTCTCCAGGAAGGAGCACGTCTCGGTGTAGTGCTCTGTGTGTGCTAAGCTGATACGGTCAGCTGCTTGCCAAGGGGGGCTAGGAGCTGTGTGTGTGACATACCAGGGTATAATCCGGACTAAGAAGTAGCTGTGGCACCCTTGCCCTCTAAACAGGGGTGCTCTTTGAAATGTTCGTGGCTGTAGCCTGCAGCCTGGACTGCTCACAAACAGCCTCCAGCATGTAAGTCACTGCCAGCGAGGTCTGTGTGTGCTGCAGCCAGGCAGCCACCCCTTGGCTCGTCTCAGCTTTGGTTATGCTCAGGGACCTACCAGATTCACAGACCATGACGTCTGGTCCATTGTGGGCCTTTACCCTGTACTATACAGATTTCACGGGGGAGACCAGCGTTTCTCAAGTTGGGGGTCCTGACCCAAAAGGGAGTTGCAGGGGGGTCACAAGGTTATTTCAGGGGGGTCATGGTATTGCCACCCTGACTTCTGCGCTGCTGTCTTCAGAGCTGGGCGGCCAGAGAGCGGCGACTGCTCACAGAGGGCCCAGCTCTGCCGGCCGCAGCGCAGAAGTCAGGGTGGCACCATCATTCTGCTGGCAGCGGTTCTGCCTTCAGAGCTGGGCTCCCGCCGTGAGCGGCAGCACAGAAGTAAGGGTAGCAGTCCTGCAAACTCCCCCCCTACAATAACCTTGCAACCCCTCCCACAAATCCTGTTTGGGTCAGACCCCTACAATCACCACACCGTGACATTTCAGATTTAAACAGCTGAAATCATGACATTTATGATTTTTAAAATCTTATGACTGTGAAATTGATCAAAATGGACCGTGAATTTGGTGGGCCCTAGTTATGCTGCAGGGTGACCTAAACACGCTCCCAGTCTTAGATTTTCCCCCTGAAATGTGGGTCCTGCCCCACCCAGCCCTCTCCTGACAAAACAAGTCTATATAAAGCCTGTTATTGCTTTAATAGAAACAATACTCACGTAACTTGCCACCCCAAATGGAGTTTCCCAGACACTTCAATTTAAACACACTGGATTAGATAAAAAACACAGTAAAACAAGTTGTGAAGGGGCGGACTAGACCCGGAGGCCCCATGCTGCGCAAAGTGGCTGTGGAGGAAGCAGCCAATCTGGGCCCAGTAGGCCATATAAAAGGAGCTGCAGGGCTAGAGTGAATTCAGTCTGCTGGCAGGACCTGGGAGAGCAAGGGGGTGCTCCTGGCTGCCTGCAGGGGCTGCAAGGGTCAAGGCAGATAGTTCCTGGCAGGGGCCGGGGGAGCGAGGAAGGCGCTTCTGGCTGGCTGCTGGGACTCAAGTGCCAAGATGGGCTATGGGGAAGTGGCCCAGGGAAAGGTAGAGCAGCAATTTGTAACGGGATGCAGCACAAGGCTGCTATACTTAAAGGGTCCCCCGGAGCAATGGGTGGGACTGGGTTTCCCCCACCAGCCACTGGGTGAAGTGGCTATGCTCTAAGGAAGGGAATTAGAACTGTGGCACCCCAGGGAAGGCGGCTGCACTGGGACTGACTCAGCGGAGAACTATGGTCAGCAAACTGAGTCCAGGAGGGACTCAGCAGGAAGGCTGGGGTCACTGAGATCTCAAGTAAAGGCAAGGAGTCCTCAGGGAAGACAACTTTGGGGTGCTGCTCAATTTAGGAGAAGGAGCCTTGCAACCTAGCTGGACCAAACAAGGGTACCGTGATGGGACCTGTTGGACTATTTTAGAAGACTGGGCCCAGGGAGGGATATTGAGGACATTTTGTACTGTGTGCCCCAGAAGGGTTTTGTTTGTTTCACACATGGACTGAGTGTGATTTGGTTGGTGGGCTGAGTCACCAAAGATCCACCTGACAAGCGCACGACCAGGGGGCGCTCGCAAGAGGGTGTGGGCAAGAGGCAATTGAAGGGGAAACAGGCATGTGTGAAGGGACAGGAGGCAGGTGAAGGGAGATGCAGGGTGCAGGATGGGATGGAAGCTGGAGCAATGGGTGTGCTGCACGGAGAATGGGGCAGTACAGGGGAATCGGGGGCAGGGGGAGAAGGGATGCGGGGGGACGTGAGCAGAGACTGGGAAGGAGAGGAAAGACGTGGTGAGTGGACATGGCCTGGGGCGGGGCCATGGTGGAAGAGGCAGCAGTGGGAGCTAGCCTCCCCAAGGGGAAGCGTCACTCACCATTCGTGAGGACAATACTGACCAGCACATTATGAGTTTTCAGATGACACCTCACCAAACAGACTTTGTAGAAAGGTTATTACAATAGTGTGTAGAGCAGGAGTTCTCAGACTGGGGGTTGGGACCCCTCAGGTGGTGGTGAGGTTATTACATGGGGGGTTGCGAGCTGTCAGCCTCCACCCCAAACCCTGCTTTGTCTCCAGCATTTATAAATGTTAAATGTAAAAAAGTGTTTTTAATTCATAAGGGGGAGTCGCACACAGGGGCTTGCTATGTGAAAGGGGTCACCAGTACAAAAGTTTGAGAACCACGGGTGTAGAGTGTGAACACAGGGATTTGTTCTGTCATAGTATGCTCGCCAATGTGAGCTGCCAGGAAAAGCCATTTCATAAATATCCTGGGGTTCCTGAAGGAATGGGGGGACAGTATCTGTGACCCCTGAGCAGTGGAGTTAAAAATCACGAGTGGAGAGGCTACTATCTCAGGGACAGAGACATTGTGAGTCAGCAGCTGGAGGACTGTTAGGGTCCACACAAGTAATACCACGTCTACACTAATAGTACGCTGACAGAAGTAGGTGACTTTAACACTACCGCTCCAAACTACGCAGAGCCAGTGTGTCAGTGTAACACGTTGCCCACATTGGCAGGAGACATATTTAGGTGTTAATTATGCAAAACTAAAGGAAAACAAGTCAACTGAGGTGGATGTAACTTTGTAGTATAGACCAGGCCACAGACTCTAACTTTCCATATAGTTAAAGCTCACTGAAAACTCATGCATATATCTCATTTTGAAGAAATTAGATTTTGAGTAAGCCAAGTAATAACTGACTGATATCCAAATCTTACATATAGACTTCTGTAAGTGTCTAAGTATATTATGTCAACAGCTTTATCAGACAGACTTGTAATCTTATAGATTACAACCATGTTTAATAAAGGTAACTGAGCTAACATAATACACGTAGACTTCTTTAAAGCATTTGACTTGTACCACAGAACTTTCTAACTACAGAATGAACACTTGTCAAAATCAATGTGGCACATAACAAAAGAATTAAAAATTGTTTGATTATCTAAAAATATGGTGATGAGATCCCGCAGGGGTGCCACCTGGAACTGCGGTGCCACTGAGCCCCCCTGACACACCAGCCTGGGCTCCCTTTACACTATACTGCTGTGACCAGCCTGCCAAGCCCTCTCCCAGGATCCAGCCTGCTCTTTACCAGCACACATACAGGTAGGGACACACCCAGCTGCAGTTACTTTCAGAGGCTGTGATCAGCTCTGCATGGGGAGGCTTCAGCTAGGGAACATCCAGCTACTCAGGCATGCACCCCCCTCTGGAGTGTAAACCCAAATTATACCATCTTCCACTGCACAGAGATCTGTAAAGCATAAGCTCATGAAATTCGCCCCCTCCCTCAATGTGGAGAGGAAATACACAACAGCTTTCTGCCCTGAGTTATGATTTCCACACACACTGGTTGTAGACAAAGCAAAAACAAGTTTATTAACTACAAAAGATAGATTTTAAGTGATTATAAGGGATAGCAAACAGATCAAAGCAGATTACTTAGCAAATAAACAAAACATGCAAACTAAGCTTAATATACTACATAGATTGGATATGAATAGCAAATTCTCACCCTAAATGATGATTCAAGCAGGCTGCAGGCTCTTAAGGGGCAAGCTGCACTAACTTATACCTTGGCATCCTCAGATGTTTCATTCACAGGCTGGAAATCCCTTTAGCCTGGGTCCAGCACCAACCCCCAGTTCAGTCTTTGTTCCTTAGGTATTTCCAGGAGTCTCTTTGGGTGGGGAGTCAGTGAAGAACCACAATGATGTCGCTCCCCTGCCTTAAATATCTTTTGCATATGGCAGGAACCCTTTGTCTCAAAGCTTGGTTCCAATGCCAGT
Source organism: Chelonia mydas (assembly GCF_015237465.2). Taxonomy (NCBI): domain Eukaryota; kingdom Metazoa; phylum Chordata; order Testudines; family Cheloniidae; genus Chelonia; species Chelonia mydas. Next base: position 76,746,979 of record NC_051251.2, on the reverse strand, counting down.
CAGTGGGAAAACACTGATATCCCAAGATGGAGTACAGCACCATGTGACCTGGTCACATGTCCCTGTAGTGTTATAGCAGCCATAACTCAGAGGCTGTTTTTAGCATCCTCAGGAAGGCTCCCCAGTGGGAAACAAGCTTCTTCTAAGGCCTATTGTTTTCCTAATGGCTCATTAACCTGAACGGGTCCTTCTCAGCCAGCCATCTAGACTGAGTGTCTTTTGCCTAGTAGGCGTTCCCCGGGTGTAATACGTTTGTAATACAGTTACATAGTCAATATTCCTAACTTCAGATACAGAAATGATGCATGCATACAAATAGGATTATCACAGTCAGTAAATCAGAACCTTCTCAAGGATCTCTCACAGGACCAATCTTGCATGAAATACATCAGAGTTATGCCATAATCCTATCATAACAATATCTCTATGAAGAATATGGGGTGTAGTGTCACAATATTGTGGTTAGAGAATCATCAGTGGAAGAAAGTGCTTTTAGTGCAGGGATCAGTTCCCAGCCCAATTTTCTTCAACACCGTTAGCAGAGATCTGGAAGAAAATATAGATGAATTGCTGGTGACCTTTTCAGATAGCACAAAATTTGATGGGGTGGCAAGTAACAATGAGGTGAGGTTGTGGATACAGAGCAAACAGGACTGCTTGGTAAAGAGCTCATCCCTGCTACGTGTGTTTTAACACAGGCAGAAGCAGGGAAGAAAGACAGGAGGTCACAGTTAGCTGATGGGGGGGACTTCATCCTGGCAAGCATGTAGATGGGGGGCAGTTGGTAGCAGGCATATGCATGGGCCTGGAGGAAAGGAGAGATGTGTGTGTGTGGACAGGAGCTGTGTTAGGGAGACCAGTGCTATGTGATGGAGAGCGGGGGTAAAGAGACCAGTCCCTGAGTCCCAGTGTCTCTGCACTTCATGGGCTGCCCCTGTGATCCTGCCACAGATCCCCTAGCTGTGTGCAGCAGTGCCAGGGGGAGCCTTTCAGGCACTCATTCCCTGGCGCAGAGCGATAGGGTTTCCCACTCCAGAACTCTGCCTGGACCCTCCAACATAGCCCCCCAAATATAGCCCTCTCCGCAGAACAAGCTGTCATCCCCCTGCTATCCAGGCACTGAATCTCCCCCCTGCCCCTCTCCAGCCCCATTCAACCACACTCACCCTTTCAGAGCAACCTCTTCCCCCTACTGCCTGTCAACCCTAGTCACCCACCTCCCTGCTCCGTGTACCACGCTGCTCTCAGTCTGCAGCAGGCTTTCAGAGGGAATGAAAATCAAAACCGTGGATAATATCTGTTGCCTTTCATTTAGGACAGTCAGATTCCACAGTGCCATGTCTTGCACACTTGCCTATAGATTTGTTTTTTTAAATTAATGATTTTTTTAAATTCCTCATTATTCCAGATAATGAAACCAATAAATCAATTGCAGCTTAGGAGGAGGCTATCTAAGTAGAGCTGGTCAAAACATTTCCAACAGAACATTTCCATGAGAAAATTATGATTTGAAAAAACGTGCCCCTGTTTTTTGTAATGATTGGAGCTGTTTAGTACATCACGTCCCTGGAGCACCGGTAGCGGGCCAGGTGTATCACGACTCGGAAGCAAACCCTGTCGGTGCTTCAGCAGCTAGACCTTGGAGGCACTAGCCCTGGTGGGGCTCAATCACCACGCAGACATGTGGCCACAGGAAAGGGTATTTTACTAGGGCTGGCCAGAAAAGGAAAGGTCGCAAATACAATAGATATAGAGGCTTTAATAGTTACAGTTCAAAGTGAGAAAGAGCAGTTCTTATTTGGGTATCTGGGGCAGTCCAATCAAGAGTCAGGACTCTTCAGACCTAGTGCCTGGGGCATTCTCTCCAATCAAGTCTCTATTCAAGCCAATAAGGTGTTAGGGGTTTCCAAGCCAGGTTCAGTGTTTCCCCTGGGGACCCTTTGCGCTGGCTCCCTGCCCAGGCACCGCTACTCCCCCAAGACCCATTTGGACCCTGCGCCCAGCTGGAACGTCTCACAGTCACAGCCTGTTCCAGATGTGGCTCTGGCTACAGCTCCTGAGGATTTTGCTCTGAAATCAGCTTCTCTCCAGCTCCCTGCTTGCCATTCAGCTGCTGCTTCAACTTTCTTGCCGCTCCCGGCTAGCCATGCAGGCATTGTCTCCAAACAGAGCCCGGCCACTTGCTGATTCAGGTCCTTTTCCCTCACCTGGCCAGTAGGATGGGGATGTGCAGAGGGGAGAGATTGATGGGAGTTGTATTTCTCTGCTTAGCAGACCTATCACACTTCACCACAAAGGATGCTGGGGAAATCCTACCCTGGGCCTGCTCTTTTCTGGTAACAAAGATGAGATACGGACACAAATTGATGACAGATGGTCCAGCCAAGAGTTCTGCAGGAGCTTAAAAACATAACGGCAGAGCTTTTAGGAAAAATGTGCAATCTTTTGTTAAAAGCTATACCAGAGAATTAGTTGGTAGTAAATTTTGTAGCTATCCTAAAAAGGCTTAGGTTGATCTAGGCAAATATATACTAGTAAGCCTTACCCCTGTCCTGGATAGACTGGTTGAACAAATAAGTAAAAATAAAATCATAAAACACCTGGAAGATCATGCTATTTTTCTGCAAAGTAAAATCAGACCTCACTAATCTATTAGAATTTTTGACAATGTGAATAAATTCATGTATATAGGAAAACCAGTTGACAATTTATTTAAACTTTCAAGAGGCACTTTGACAAAGTCCCTCACAAGAGGCTACTAAAGCAGCTAAGCCTTGGGGTGAGAGGTGAAGTGTTATCATGGATCACAAGCTGGCTAAGAGGCAAGAAACAAAGAGTAGGACTAAATGGTCAGTTTTCATCACGGCGAAAGGTTAACAGCAGGGTGTCACAAGGACCTGTGCTGTTTAATTTATATATTAGCAGTCTGGAAAACGGCAGTGAGGGGCCAGATTTGCAGATGGCACAAAATTATTCTGGTGAGTCAAATCCAGAGAAGACTCTGAAGAACTTCAGAGGAACCTAACCAAGCTTGGTGAATAGGCAACACATTTGCAGATGAAATTCAGTGAGGACAAATGTAAAGTAATGCAAGTTTGAGAGGAAAACTTTAACTCATACATCTGAAAGGGTTCTAAATTAAGAATATAAACCAGGAAAAGGACCTGGGCATCATTGTAGACAGTTCAATGAAAACCAGGGCTCAATCTGCAGCTATAGTCAAAGAAAACAAAGAACACAGTAGGCTGTGTAAGGAATGGGATGGAGAATAATACAGAAAATACTATTCTGCCATTGTATAAACCACTGGTTTGCTCTCATCTGGAATACCGAGTGCCGTACTCGTCACCCCATCTCTCAAAGGGTATTGCAGAATTAGAGGTGGTTCAGGTACAGATGATGAGAATGATTAGAGTCCTGGAAAAACTCATATGAAAAGAGATTGAAAAGATTGTTACCTTAGAGAAGAGACAAACAAGAGGAGTCATGATAAAAGTATACAAAGGAATGAATGGTCTAGAGAAGGGGGGGAACTTCCGTTCACCTTGTCTCAGCACAGAAACAAAGGGACAGTGTGTGAAACTGAAACATGGCAAATGTGAAAGTGATCAAACAAAATACTTTTTCCACACAACACATAATTCAGCTGTGGAACTCAAAGCCACATGATGTTGAGGCCAGAAATTAGCAAGATTGAAAGAGTTGTTGTATGTTTATATAGATAATAAGAATATCCTGAGTTTTAGAAGGGAGATAAAACCTCCTGCTTCATGACTTAAACAAATCTCTAGTGGTTAGGATGAGACTTTCATATGGGGCAGATTAACCCACATCTGCTGAATGCAGGGTTCTTGCACATTCCTCTGAAGCATCTGGCCCTGGCCACGGTCGGGCTAGCTAGACCTTGGGCCTGATCCAGTCTGGCAGTTCCTAGGTTTCTGTGTTTTCTGACTGTGATCTCTCTTCCAAATGACCACAGAGGAATGTGAATATGAAGTGACTATGATGTCAGTATGAAGTGACTGCAGAGCTCTGTTCCTTTGATGTGACTACAGTGTCACACCAGATCTGATGTTTGCCAGTCATTCATAAATGGACACACAAAAAGAAAAAGAGTGTATGTTAGGCAGAATATGTTAGCCTGAATAGTAACCTATGTGACTTAGTACATTCCTTACTCTGTCAAGAAAGCTTGTGCTTTAACTTCTGAATGTGCTTCATTCTTCTTAGCCAAAGTGTCTTATGGCAGTACCTCTGATATTTACATAAGCCTAGGCAATATACTTAGATTTCTTAATCCCTGATATTATTGTTCTTGAGACCGTCCTGTTATATGATTTTTTCATTATGGTTTCTCTGACTTGTAGGAATTGCAATACATGATTTTCCTTTAGGGTTGAATTTTCACATAGCAACAGCACACAGTAATGAGCCTGCAGATTCATTAGTCACTGAACTCCAGGGTACAGATGTGGGGACCTGCATGAAAGACCCCCCCTAAGCTTATTCTTACCAGCTTAGGTTAAAAACTTCCTCAAGGTACAAACTTTGCCTTTTCCTTGAACCCTATGCTGCCACCACCAAGCGTGTTAAACAAAGAACAGGGAAAGGGCCCACTTGGAGATGTCTTCCCCCAAAATATCCCTCCAAGCCCTACACCCCCTTTCCTGGGGAAGGCTTGATAAAAATCCTCACCAATTTGTACAGGTGAACACAGACCCAAACCCTTGGATCTTAAGAACAATGAAGAAGCAATCAGATTCTTAAAAGAAGACTTTTAATTAAAGAAAAAGTAAAAGAATCACCTCTGTAAAAATCAGGATGGTAAATACCTTAGAGGGTAATCAGATTCAAAACATAGAGAATCCCTCTAGGCAAAACCTTAAGTTACAAAAAGACACAAAAACAGGAATATTCATTCCATCCAGTACAGCTATTTTACCAGCCATTAAACAAAAGAAATCTAATGCAATTTCTAGCTAGATTACTTACTAACTTTTTACAGGAATTCTGAGCTGCATTCCTGATCTGTTCCCGGCAAAAGCATCACACAGACAGACAGACCCTTTGTTCCCCCCAGAAGTTACCTATTACAGGACAGGCCCAACAAAGAAAATAACAGAACGCCACTAGCCGTCACCTTCAGCCCCCAACTAAAACCTCTCCAACTCATCATCAAGGATCTACAACCTATCCTGAAGGACGACCCATCACTCTCACAGATCTTGGGAGACAGGCCAGTCCTTGCTTACAGACAGCCCCCCAACCTGAAGCAAATACCAGCAACCACACACCACACAACAGAATCACTAACCCCGGAACCTATCCTTGCAACAAAGCCCGTTGCCAACTGTGTCCACATATCTATTCAGGGGACACCATCACAGGGCCTAATAACATCAGCCACACTATCAGAGGCTCGTTCACCTGCACATCTACCAATGTGATATATGCCATCATGTGCCAGCAATGCCTCTCTGCCATGTACATTGGCCAAACTGGACAGTCTCTACGTAAAAGAATAAATGGACACAAATCAGACGTCAAGAATTATAACATTCAAAAACCAGTTGGAGAACACTTCAATCTCTCTGATCACTCGATTACAGACCTAAAAGTGGCAATTCTTCAACAAAAAGACTTCAAAAACAGACTCCAACGAGAGACTGCTGAATTGGAATTATTTGCAAACTGGATACAATTAACTTAGGCTTGAATAAAGATTGGGAGTGGATGTGTCATTACACAAAGTAAAACTATTTCCCCTTGTTTATTTCCCCTCCTACTGTTCTTGTAAACTGCTGGAAATGGCCCACCTTGATTATCACTACAAAAGGTTCCCCCCGCTCCCGCTCTCCTGCTGGTAATAGCTCACCTTACCTGATCACTCTTGTTACAGTCTGTATGGTAACACCCATTGTTTCATGTTCTCTGTGTATATAAAATCTCCTCACTATATTTTCCACTGAATGCATCCGATGAAGTGAGCTGTAGCTCACGAAAGCTTGTGCTCTAATAAATTTGTTAGTCTCTAAGGTGCCACAAGTCCTCCTTTTCTTTTTGCTGTACTATTGTAATTCTGATTTGCTTTCCTTTTGTCTCTTTTGTCCATTGTCTGCGGGCCCCGATAGTCTTAGCATTGGATACTTTTATTTCTTCCAATTTTCCCCTTTGTTCACTGGGATTTTTCATCATCATGATTTCCTTATAACCAGAGTGCTCCTTTTTTTAAAAACAAACCTCCCCAATTTTCTGAAAACATGGAAGCAAGTAAAGGCCTAGAAAATACTGATTACTGCATTATGCTTCTGTTGTTTCCATCTAATGCAGGAGCATTTCCCAATCCTGGCTGAAATGTGAGAATTTGGGCTTGTCTACATGGTGCATTAGTCTGCACTAGAGGGTGTAAATTCTAGTGTGCACTAGGATGTGATGCACTAACTGGCCCAGGTGGACTCTGGGGGCATGCACTAAAAGTTCCCTAGTGTGTGTTAATGTCGTCCAATTTCAACCATTAGTGTGCACTAGGGAACTTTTCGTGCACACCAGCAGGGTCCACATGGGCCAGCTAGTGTGCATCATCCTAGAACGTATATACCCCCCAGTGCAGACGGATGCACGGGGTAGACAAGCCCTGAGTGAACTCGCTCCTTTTTCGCTACCTCCAACTGTTTGTCTTCACTTTGACGGTACTCCATGACCCATTCCGACTCCCTACCCACCAACTCTCATCAAACTAGTTTCCAACCTGTTTTAATGCTGGTTAAAAATCTGTTCAGCCATGGGACGACTCCTACACTAAAGGCAGGCATGTGTTGCAGTGCTTTGCTGCACTCTATCGTGTCATACTGGAAAATTAAACATTTTGTTTGGTTTTCTGTCAAACCGCTACGAAAGCAGATTGACAAGAGACTCACACTCTCTTCTCGTGAGCTGTCACTCTGCCTGTGTCACAGAGGAGGTTACTCTTCAGCAGAGAAGCCCTTTCTAAAACCCTGCATCATAACCACGTACAGACTTTGGTGTGATTGAGAAAGATATACACATGGATACAACAGCCCTAAATATTGCAGCTGGAGCTCATCCCTGCTTTTCGGGACGATGGCACTAGACTTGGAAATACCAACTGTAATTAAAAAAACCTTGAATACACACGTCTCAGTTCCTTCCTGGTGCCAAATGCTTCTTACCTTCTGAGGGCTCATTCTGGGCCTTTGAACAAAGCTGTTGCGGTTTTCCTTTGTTATTAAGCCCAACATGTGCCACTCTAGGGCACTAAGGATGTGAGCTTCTGAAGACGTCTCTAGAAGGAGATATCCAGGCTGCACAGCACTGGAGAGAGCTGTTAATTAAATCACTACGCTCAAAGGGAGGGGGTATTTCAAGTAAAGGAGAGTGTTTAGCTCTACTGTATTAAGTTCAGTTCTGGTTTTAAGAGGATGCTTAATTGTGGCCTTTTTACCCCCTGCAGTTAACTCATCCTGATCATTACTCATCGTTCTTGCATTGCCTAAATGCCTGCCACATCTCGTCAGGCTTGATGGCTGCGCTTTCCATGGACAAACAGGAAGGAAAGAGAATTGCTTTTTAATTATCATTGTTTCCAAAACAAGTCGGCCCTGTGCTATTGTATGCCCACAGCGCATTCATCCCCAGGACCAATCAGGTCCTGAAGTTATGCTGGCCTGAGAGCCTGCCAAGTTTGAGACTTCAGAAGCTGCAACGTGGCAGGCAAAGGCACTGCTGGTAGCCCTGGCTGTCAATCTTCAGCTGGCCATTGGCAAAGGGAAGAAAAGGAGGGGGAAGGGCAGATTAGCAAAACCCACTTGATTCAGAATAGTGTTTAGAGCAGCTTTCGGGATCCTTTATTTTGAGTTTATCAGGAGGGTGCCGTGTGATGTTCAGCCTTTCACCTGTAAAAAGTGTATTGATATGGAGTGGGGACAATAATTTACATAGTCAGACAGACATTTAAAAAGTCATAATCCATCATTTGCACTTCAGAATACCCGGATCTGCCAGTCCAATATCTGTGGATCATAAATCCTCTAACGCTGGAAGGACTGAATGATGGAATGGGGCATTTCAAAGGTTTTCAGCTATTGTAAATATGGGCACTGAAAAGCTCCACTCAGAAAACCTCACACCCCGCCGGCAGCAAATTCTGTGTGTGTGTGTGTATACTCACGTGCAGCATTAGAAGTATTTAATCAAAATCCCATCATTAGAACATCTCGTAAAAAGAGCCCGACTTTGGCTCCAGCCCATTAATGGCCCTTTTTGACAGGACGATGATTAAACACTTTCAGTTCAGTTATTTTCTCAACGCTGAAATCCGATAGCTAGTCTATTGTTACCGACTCTGCTGAGAAGCTGGCACCCAGGACAGAGCTCAGCACTGACAGCTGCAGGGAGAGGTAACCACCATCTGCTCAGCTCCCGGTTACCAGGGCTACCGAAGGGGCAAACCCCTCCACAAACCTTCTCAGTCTCTCCCTGGAGCCACTGCTTCTGCCTCACCAGGTACTCACAGTGACCTTGGCAGCCAGATCTTAAAGGGCCCGTACCTTTGTAACTGCCTCTTCTTCGTCTGCTAACTTAGAACGTACACCTCAGGGAGCTACCATAGCATGAGGGTTATTTAATGCCACCTTCTATATAGCAAACAGCCAGATCTTGTCTCTCCTATAGACTGAAGCTCTGCAAAGTGGTAGGCCCCATTCCTGCAGTCGGATCCATACAGGTGTTCCTCTGCATCTGAACGGACTTCAGTCCAGGTGGGTGCAAGGGTTTGCTTATGTTTGTTAGATCTCAGGACCTGGGCCTTTGTTTGCCTGTGTGCTGTGGGGCAGCAGGCCACCTGAAACCAGGCTAACGCTGACAGTAATTGACTACAGAAACAAGTGACATTATTATCAAGGATGCATTTGAACAATTAGTCAAATTACCTTTCAGATTAAAAAGTAATATGAATAACTTTCATGCATGCATGAGTGATAATGGCATGGCATGCAGTTTGACCACATTTGCCATATGTGCTACTCATATGCAAGACAAAAAATACTGTCATCTAACTGCCAGTGTAATCTCTTATCTCTGTGAGCAAGGTATTAGTTATATACTCATATTATCCTTCAGTTCCATTATCAGCATTTTGTAATCCTTTGTCAGCCCCAGAGAGTTATGCCTGGTATGGGGGCGTTAATAACATAGGGCAACTTCATCCCTGAGATAACTGCATTGGGATCATATTCTATATTTCAGTTTAAGTGGGAAAATGCCCTGCCTTGAGTTCCCATTGCTCAGAATACTTTACATACAAGTGCCCATGGCTGCACAGTGCAGTCCTGTGTCAGGAATTAAAGGAAAATGCCGTGCAATGCATCAGCATCTGCTGTCTCTCAGTGCAGCTCCTCCAGATACACAGGGCTGAATTCGCTGGTCTGCTAAGTCTGCTCGGCACTGGGGCGAGTGTCTGGAGATGGCAAAGGGCTGAACCACAGAAACCCTCCACAGAACTTCACCCTTTGGCAGAGACTAGCAATGGAAAACTTCGCCCCCTGAAGTGAAAGTTTGGAGAAGTCATCACCGAACAAAGAGTTTGTATAATAGAAACACTTAGGCAACATTAACTCCAGCTGTTGCTGTCCATTTCAGCTTCACTGGTAATTTACTGTCTGGGAGTCTCCAAAGAAGAATGGCAGGTTTCAGAGTAGCAGCCCTGTTAGTCTGTATCTGCAAAAGGAAAAGGAGGACTTGTGGCACCTTAGTCTCTAAGGTGCCACAAGTACCCCTTTTCTTTTTCCAAAGAAGAAGAAGAAGTTCTTTCCCTAGACACTAACAAACAATATTTTTTTGGTGAGGTCAAGGCTGGAGCTGGATGAATTTTTTTCAGATAACAGTAAATTTGCAACAACAACAAAAAGCATTTTGGGGACATCAAAACTATTCACAAGTTGTACATGAATTCACCAACTAGTTCGGGCAAAAACCAGTTGGGGGACTGAGACACCATGCACAGAAATGGCCAGAGGAGTTGTCATCTCCTTCCAAGCTTTAGCCCGGTGGGGAGGGCACTGATCTGGGAGGTGTGAGACCCATGTCTGAGTCCCCCCTTGCCTGATGTGGAGAAGCGATTTGAAGTTGGGCTCCTATATTGCAGAAGAGCTCCCTAGCCAGGCAGTAGTGTCAGTCTGAGTCCATCTGTCCTGCCGCTGCCTCTCAGCCCAGGGAGACAGGCTTGTGCGAGGGGGCTTGAGGTAGCACGCTGACATTACTGTGGGCATTGCGGTTTGGGCTCAAGAGCCCAGGCTGCAGGCAGCCCCAGCCTCGTCATCCACACGGCTCCTTTGAGATCACTAGCATGAATCTATCTAACCAGGCCAGGCGAGGCCAGGCCAGGGTCGCTCCCTGTACCTGTTCACTTCTGCTCTCCGGCCCAGTGACTGCGTAATTATTTATACACCGTGGAAGAGTGGAGACGCCCACCTCACAATGGTCCATAGCCAGGTGGTCAAGGCGCACTCCAGCTGCTCAATCGCTTCTCCGCAGCAGACAGCAGGGGCGGGTGAATTCAGGTCTCCCACCTCCCCCAGGAGTGCCCTAACCCCTGAGCGAATGCTTCCAAGGGAGCGCTCCCTCCTTCTCCAGACCTCTAAAAAACACCTGGAAACAAAGCGTTTCAGGTCCAGGGAAATGGTTTGTTTGACCCACACTGGACTTTTTTATTTGACACAATTTTTCAAATTCAGTTAGACTCTAAAAAGTTTCGTTTTTAGGAACTGCCCACAAACAAACAAACAAACAAAAAAATAATCAGCTGATTCGTCCAGCTGTTGTCAGGACCCCATTGAGTGAGGCAGCCTCTTAGGGACGTGCTCTGGGGCAGAGGGAGGCAGTTGCCTGACTTATTCCTTATACATCATGCTGAATATTTACCACATCAGGTCAAGTGAATCAGAATGTGAGGAGTAATAGTTGCAGACGCCTAACTAATGTTTAGCTCGTCCATTTGCAATCTAGCCCATCGCTAGGGACAGTCCATTGCTGCTTGATGGTGGGGCAGTGATTCTAAATAGGCATTCATTAAAAAAAATAGTAAATGTAAGCTGCTCATGTTCCTTTTAGTGCCAGGGACTGTAAACAAATAACTGGCAGCAGTTCCTCATGTCAATTTCTGTCCTGTGCCCGTGGACCATGATGAGAAGTATGATATAAAAATCAAATCAAGAGTATAAATAGTACTGTATCAGATCTGTTACCTAGATCTTGCTAAACTAAACATTTTTGCTTGGAGTTTACCTTTTCCTACCTATTTTTGTAGATTAGCAACTCCTTTAAGTTGCTATCAGATATCCTATTATTTCATTCTATTTTGTTTCTTTCTTGCCATACTTACTGTATTCTATACAGAATACAGGTTCACCTGGAGTCTAAAGCTGGGGCACGCAAAGGATTCACCTACTGCCCTGTCTATTCATTGATTGCTCTTAGTTCGGTTCTTTTACCCGGTTTGCCCCTCATGCTACAATACACACACACACAGATTATATAGATATATAATGAAGTGAATAAAACTTGAATGCGATGAAAGCCTGCGTTAGCATCAACAATCTATTTTTACATTTCCTCTTGTAGAAGGTTAATCATCTCTTTTTCTGTCCTGTTTTGGAGATGGTTTGCCATTGGGCTGTACTCATGCAAACTCCTGGCTGGCATAATTTTGCCTTTGGGAATGTCTGTCTGCATTTCCATATCTTATCCCAGCTACAAGAATTTAACACTAGATATTTGGGATTTTAGAGTCAACAGCAAAATTGGCAAGCCTAAAACTACATTCCTTAATTCCGCCTCAGTGACATAAACCAAATGATCGATGTCTTGCTAGGGGAAAAAAAATCTCACTGGGAAATTCAGAGGAAAGTCTACCAGACCCTGTTAACCCTAAAATTAACATACAGACTAAACCATGGGTGGTTGGGGCTGTACGGCTGAACCCTGTGGAGACCAGCTGGGTGCAGACCAGGATGCCTGCTGCAGGGACTGAGCCTTTTGAGCCCATGTATTAAAAGGCATTGGAGGAATAGCACTTTGGCATTAAGAAAGCCACTTCCCAAGCATGGAAGAGGGGAAAGCAGGCCTGAGAATTAATTATCTTGGCTTGTAATAGTAATAATGATCATTGTAACCGTCCATCACAGAAGCACATATGCCGCCGAGTGAGAAGCAAGGCAGACAACCCCCCAGTGGGGCTCTCAGTGGGGCCCAGAGGAAGGAGTGAAAGATCCTGGGGACCTGCTGGCTCCAGCATGGGGAGATCCAGGTGCCTGCAGGCTCTAACGCTCAAGCAGGAAAGCCAGAGGAAAGGCAGCAATGTACCTTGGAGGAAAGTCAGCGGCACCAGGATTCCACCCCTTGTGTGCCAATTAAAAACATGAACAACAGAGAAGGGTGGGATGTGGACTCCTGAGGAAGAGCAGAAATGGACTTGCTGCCCCTCTGCCTGTGGCTGATTGGAGACCCCGGCGCGGTGGGGAAGGAGCAGCCTGTCATGCTCATTGGCACGAGGAGGGAAGGGAGATGCAGGCTGGAACCAGTGGGCTGTGCGTGCGGGGCTGCAAACTGGGAACGGCCGCCAGGCGGGCGCTGAGAGCATGCAGCAGCAGAGTCAGCTTTGGCAGCGGCAGTGCACCCCAGACACACAAAGTGGGGGTGCTTGTTTGGGGAAGGTTTGAGTGTCCACCCACGACTCGACATGTAACAGAACCGGTATCTGTGCAGCCAGGGCGTTAAAACTGCCAGCTCGAAAGGGCGGACCAGAGAAGAGAGAGCAATAGATGTTGGAGACCCCAAAGACACAGGCAGCTCCTGGGGAATTTGTGGGTGAAACGCATGAGTTCTGCCAGTGGAATGCAGCACACGCGGCTCGGCATTCCCTCTGCCCCAAGGGACGTGGTGTCCCAGAGAGCTGGCTGCCTGGCAGGGAACGTAGAAAGCAGAAGGGGCTTCTTTGCTCTTGAGAGGCATTCAGGTCTAATAGGTACAGGACTGGGCCAGGCTCTGCCAATAACCTGCTCTGTGACCTGGGGTTAGTCCCTTCCTCTCTCTGTCCTTCTGCGTCCCCTTGCACCCTTTCTCTTGTCCAAAGTGTAAGCTCTTGTGGGCAGGGACTGCCTCTCGTGTTAATTTTGATGGACAATATGGGCCCAAAGAGACAAAGGTATTAACATGATCCTGTCACTTGCCAATATGAAACAGCGTTAAACAGGGTTTGTGCACAGAGCCCTTGGCCTGCCTAGCATCATGGCAAATGCACCATAAAAAACCCTGGCAACCTTGGATTAAAGACACCGCAAAGAAGAAAAACCAGTTACAGCCTTGGAAATGTAAAATGTTAAGTGAGGATTTTATTGTAACAGTTTCCCTTCTTCCCTTTCCCTTGTGCTGGAGAGAGTTCTTAAAAGGAAAAACCCCTTGCCTGGTAGCCTCTGAGATGGGGGGTTGGAGCAAACAGCCAGTCAGCACAGGACAGACAGTCCAGTCGGACTGCAGCAAGTTCTCCCCATGTCCAGAGGTCCCTGCTTCAGCAACTGCTGCTCCAGGCTGGAGTCTGGCTGGCTCCACCTGCAGTATGTCCCCAAGGCCACGTGGTGGGGGCAGAGAAGGCACCACCTGGTCCTACTGGCCGGCACAGTCCTGGGTCCAGGGGGATGCTGGGGAACGGGTGGCCTCAGCTGGGCCCAGTTTTGTCCCATTCCCCAGTGCAGTTGCCCCTGCTTTGCCTGCTTCTGCCCCTAGTAGCTGGAGTCACTGGCGTGTGTGTGCGATGCACGTGAGGTATGGAGTGCTCCGTGTGGGAACGATGGAGTGCTACAGCCAAGATGTAGCCATTCCAAGAACCAGTCATTTATGGTTTCTCTGAACCATGTCCCATTGCAACATCTGACAAGTTTATACGTGTGTAGCTGAAGTCTCCCATGATTATTGTCTTATTAGACTTTTCTGCTGCTTTGATTGCTGTCAGCATTGTGCGTCCACTGTCCTTTGCCGGATCTGGAGGTGAGCAGTCTAACCGAGGAGACTATTTCTCTTCTTACAGGTTGGGATTTGGATTTATATGGTCAACTATGTGGTCCTTTCCATTAAATATTTTTATCTCACTAGAGTCTATGGAAGCTTTTCAATACAGTGCTACTTCCCCATCCCCATCCTTTCAACTCAGTCTGTCCATCCTGTGCACTTCATAGCCAGGTAATATGGCATCCCACCATATTTTTGGCATTCCACCATGTTTCAGTAATACCCATTATGTCATGGTCCTCTTCCATTACCAGGCATTCTAGTTCCCCTACCTTTGTTTTTATATTTCTCACATTTATATGTAGACATTGGTAGTCTTTATTTTTGACTATGTGCCTGCTTTAATTAGCCCTGTAGTCTGTCACCTTATTGGTTTAACAGAAATTCCCTTTGTGATCTTGACCTGTTCAGTGTACCCTTTACAGGATACAGAGTATACATCTATGCTGCAAAAAATAACCCACAGCTGAGAGTCTCAGACCCTGGGCCAACTGACGCAGGTGCACGGGGCTCCCGGTATGGGGTTAAAAGTAGCAGTACAGATGTTCCCGCTCAGGCTGGATCCAGGCTCGGAGGCTCTCCACCCATCGCTGGTCTCCAGCCTGAGCAGGACTGTCTACACGGCTATCTTAGCCTCATAGTGCAAGCCCCATGAGCCCAAGTCAGAGTGAGGTTCTGAGACTTGCTGCTGTGGGTTTGTTTGTTTTTTGCAGTGTAACATACCCAAAGGTATGTGTCAGCTGTCACTGACAGCCCTAGCAGGTCTCTTTGTGCCAACATCCGGCTCTCACTTCCCCAAAACGCTTCTCACTGCCTTCTCTTTACAACAGCTTGTCAACCATGCACTGGAGCCTTGAAGTTTCCCTTGCCACATTGACCCCAGCATGGAACCAGCAGCATTCAGAGGAGGATACCATGCAGGACCTGGACCCAAGCTTCTTTCCTACAGTCTACAGTTAGCTTCTAGGCTCTCTCTCCTACAGCTCCCTGCACACTGGGACCTACATGTACCATGCCCATGGCTCCTCCCCAGCACTCACTAGAAGTCCACAGCAGCAGGGCAGCCTCCGCCTGGCTCCTTTTCCCCTTCATTCACTCATAGAAAGGAACGGAGTCCCACTGTCCAACTCCAAGCCACCTTTGGGCATAGGCTAGTCATGGAAACATGCACTGGTTAATATTTCTATTAATGGCTTGGAGTGAAGAGAGTGATGCTAAAATCTGCATCTGACTCCAAACTGGGAGGGGTTGTGAGCACTTTGGAGCAGGACTAAAATTCAAAAGGAACTTGACAAAGAGGAGAACTGGTCTGAAATCAACAAGTTGAAATTCAGTACTGACAAGTGGAAAGTACTGCAATTAGGGAAGAAAAACTCAAATGCGTGACTACAGAATGGAGAATAACTGGGTAGGCAGTTCTACTGGTGAAACGGATCCAGTAGATCAAATACCGAATATGAGCCAACAATGTGAAGCAGTTGCAAAAAAAGGCGAACATCATTCTGGGGTGTATTAACAGGGCTGTTGTATGTCAGCCATTGAAGGTAACTGTCCTGCTGTACTCAGCACTGGGGAGACCTCAGCTGGAGTTCTGTGTCCAATTCTGGGAATTTAGAAGAGAAAGGGGACAAATTGGAGAGAATCCAGAGGAGAGCAACAAAAATGAGAAAAGGTGAAGGAAACCTGCCCTGTAAGGAAAGGTTAATAAACCTGGGCATGTCCAGTCTTGAGAAAAGAAAGCTAAGGAGGGCCTGATAACAGTCTTCAAATACGTTAAGGGCTGCCACAAAGAGCACAGTGATCAATTGTTCTCCATGTCCACCGAGAGCAGGGCAAGCATTGACGGGCTTAAACTGCAGTAAGGCAGATTTAGGTTAGATACTAGGAAAAAATTTCTAACTCTGAGGATAATTAAGTATTGGAATAGGTTTCCAAGGGAGGTTGTGGAATCCCCGTCACTGGAGGTTTTTAAGAACAGGTCAGATAAACATTGTCAGGGATGGTCTAGATTCACTTGGTCTTGCCTCACTACCTCTCGAGGTTCCTGCCAGCCCTACACTGATATGATGCTTTGAAATAGTCCACCGAACCCTTGTGATAAAACCATCCTTGCAAAAGCCCAGCAGAGTGCAACAGGTGCAGTCACAGCAGTTCTCTACCTTCCCGCAGACATTGCCTCCAGGCTGCCCACTCAAAAGTCAGTTTCCATTTCACCCATTCCTGGGCTCCACTCTCCAGGCCATCCACCTGAGAGTTCCCAGGTTCACTTCCTTCCCATAATTCTGCTCCGGGAGCCCCAAGTCAGGGCTATTAAACTCTGCCATGATCTTAACTCTTAGGCCACGTCTACACTGGCAGAGTTTTTTCGCCAAAAGTTTAGTTGATGATCAAAAAGCGCAAGAAGAAAATTGTGGTTGCATGTTCAGCCTGTCATCCTCTGTTGGCAGAGCACGTTCACTTTGGGGGCAGTAGCGTCAACAGCAATGCACTATGGGGAGCTATCCCACAGGCCAGCCTCTCACCGTCTGCTGCTGGGTCTTGTGGGAAGGAGGAGTGGATCGCAGCGCATCATGGGTCCAGACTCCAAGCCCCAGGATGCATTGCTTTCTCTCCCAGCATTCCATGTGCTTCCATCTTTGGCTCGTGGCATTTTTCAATGTCCCTTGCTTGGTGCTCACCCTGCCATCTGTGTCTGAAAGAATGTATCCCGCACTGCTCTCCCGTGCTCTGCTAGCTGTCAGTAACACATCATGAATGGCAGTGCAGTTAATCGTGAAATTCCTATCTCAGTAGGATTTACAGTTGCCTGACGCACTGTCCGACATGGAAAGCAGTCACATTAGATTACTTTTGGCATTCACAGAACAGCTGAACACGGTGGACTGTGGCTTTGGGCTCGGGAAACTAGCACTGAATGGTGGGATCAGACTGTTTTGCAGCTCTGGGATGAGGCGCGATGGCTACAGAACTTTCAGATGAGGAAAGCCACCTTCCTGGAACTGCATGCTGAGCTTACCCCAGCCCTGCGGTGCAAGGACACCAGAATGAGAGCTGCCCTCTTGGTGGAGAAGTGCATGACACTTGCTGGTAACTCCAGACTGCTACTGACTGGTCGCAAATCAGTTTGGAGTCGGGAAGTTGACCGTTGACAAGTGTGCAGGGCCATTAATTGCATCCTACTGTAAAGGACCGTGACTCTTGGCAATGTGCGTGAAATAGTGGATCGCTTTCCAGATATGGGTTTCCCTAACTGTGGAGGGGCTATAGACGGCACGCATATTCAAATTTTGGAACCGGATCACCTTGCAATGGTTGGAGTATATCAGTAGGAAGGGGTACTTCTCCATGGTGTTGCAGGCGCTTGTGGATCACCACGGGCATTTCACTGACATCAGTGCAGGCTGGTCCGGAAAGATATATGACGCACGTATCTTCAGGAACATGTATCTTCAGGAACAGAAAGCTGCAAGCAGGGGTTTTCTTTCCAGACCACAAGTTTACACCATAGTGATCCTGGGAGACCCAACGTACCCCTTAATCCCATGGCTCATGAAGTGTTACACAGGAAACCTGTGTTAAGGATAAGTAAGGAGTGGTTCAACAATAGGCTGAGTAGGTGCAGGATGACCGTGGAATGTGTGTTTGGCAGATTAAAGGTGCGCTGGTGCTGCATTTATGGCAGTTTAGACCTCAATGAGGATAATATTTCCATGGCCATAGCCGCGTGGTGTATGTTGCACAATATTTGAGAAGAAAAGGGTGAAAAGTTTGTGCAGGACTGGACTGCTGAGGCAGATTGCCCGCCTGCTGATTTTGAGCAGCCAGATACCACAGCTATTAGAAGGGCACAATGGGGAGCAATTCAAATCAGGGAGGCTTGAAGAAACACTTTGAAGATGAGAACCAGTAATATATGTTGCTATGCTCTGGACTACAATGCTTAATTAAATTGAGTTTTGCAAGGAAGCACTTGTGATTTTTGTGGCCTAGGTGTAACCGTACCTTTGTGGGTCACAACTGAGAATACCAATTTCAGGACAAGCTGCTGAGAAATAGGGCAGACATACCCCAAAACTTGTGGGTATTCTTCCATAAGATATACCAAACCAGCAACAAAAGTAAACTTCTGTATCATCACACTGGCTAACAAGATGTCAGAAAAGCAGTTTCCTTAGGTATTCCAGTCCTTGTATCACCACCAAAAACACTAGACTTAAAGATGAGTGGGTCTTTAAAACCAATTTAATCAAATAAAAGGTTCTCCTGATCCCAAAGGACCAGCCACACACCCAGGTCAATATACAACTCAGATCTTACCCAATAATCACGCTGTTGCCAATCTTTTAGTATCTAAAATGAAAGGTTTATTAAGAAAGAAAGAAAGAAAGAAAGAAAGAAAGAAAGAAAGAAAGAAAGAAAGAAAGATGAGAGTTAAAATTGGTTAAAGGAATCAAACACATACAATAATTGCAAAGTTCTTGGTTCAGGCTTGTAGCAATGATGGAATAAATTGCTGGCTTAAGTCAAGTCTCTGGTTGCTTCCAAATCATTGGAAGGACCTTGGTCCCTTGGTTAGAATGCTCCCATTGGTGTAAGTCCATAGTCCTGAGGTTTGAGCAGGAAAGAGGCAAAATGGAGATGTTTCCAGGGCCTTTTATATCTTCTGCCATGTGGAGGGAAACCCATTGTTTCAAACAAAGCCCTCAACACAGCTATTGGAAAATTACAGATAAAAGATGGAGTTTGGAGTCACATGTCCCTGCATCATTCCACTTACAGAAGAAGCCATTACCTATACCCCAGACAGAACGTTCACAGGACAGTCCATTCAGTGTAGATGGGCATCTTTCATTGTGAGTTAAGTGTCCTTTTGATGAGACACTTAACTTAGAATCATAGAATATCAGGGTTGGAAGGGACCTCAGGAGATCATCTAGTCCAACCCCCTGCTCAAAGCAGGACCAGTCCCCAATTTTTGCCCCAGATCCCTAAATGGCCCCCTCAAGGATTGAACTCACAACACTGGGTTTAGCAGGCCAATGCTCAAACCACTGAGCTATCCCTCCCCCCTGAATAATTCCTTCACAATTTGCAGGCTAAATATCTTGCTGGTGTTTCCCCTAGAAGCAAACACATTAGAAATACAGGTATAGAGTCAATATTCATAATGTCAGATACAAATATGATACATGCATACAGATAGCATAATCATATTCAGCGAGTCATAACCTTTCCACAGACACCTTACATGCCACATTTTGTACAAGATTTGTTGCAATTATATAACAGTGGCAGCAACAATGATCTACATGGTCATAGTTTAATCAGATAACGTCACACTAGGCTTCAATGTAAGCAAAAATATGAGAGACTTTGATCCTCCAGCTAAAGAGGACCCAGGCAAAAAGCAGGAAAATAAACCTAGAGGTTCTCATTAAGGTTTACACTCAACCCAGTCCCCAAATTCCCCCTCTTCACAGGCAAGGAAAATAGAGCCCCTACAATATAATCAACTTCATGGTATGTAACTCTGGGTAGTTAACTCAGTTGTAGCCAACATGAGATAGTCAACAAACTCAGCCTCTAAATCCTCCTTTTCCATTGACAAGCCTCCTTAGTGAGTGGGTCAAATTTTGATACATCTCCCCGAAAGGAAAAGGGCTAGAAACATTTTTTTCAAAGAAAATTTCATCTCCTGCAGTCATTTGGCACCCTAGGCACTCTATATTATGCTCCTCTGAGTTGCTGACCCATGCGGACATTATTTAAAATTGTACTCACTTTTAAAGTTAGAGTATATTCTTTGTTCCTGTGCACTAGATTTCAGATGAGTTCAGCAAATCTTCCTTTCATTCCTTTTGTTTGTTTGTTTTTTCCCCCCTGCAAAGTGGCAAAAAAAGTTAGAAGACCTTTGGATTTCTGGTATTTTTAGGATGTTACAATTCAGGCCCCCCATGTCCAAATTACTTCAAAATTGTCAAAAACTATTACTACATTGGCCCCAGGCCTAACCTACCAACTCTGAAGCTTGTATTCCTTTGTGGATTTTGGGAGGGGGATTGCCTGTATTCCTTAACTTCTGTTTTATACTCATTGCCATTTACCTCTGTGACGCATGGCCAGAAAGGGTTAAGCAGCAGTAAGCAGGCTAATTGACCCAGACTCATCCTTTAGGGACATATTGGTAGATAATGTTTGTATTTTTGTGTGTTTACATATATATTATTAGAGGTTAACAATGTAATCCAGCAGTCCCTGTCTATCCTGCATTCTGTTAATTCAGAGATCAAAAGGACATCTTAACATTTAAATGAACTGTACACATAGTGATATCACTGTATTCATCTCTCTTTGAAACGTACAGCAAATCACCTACGAATGGCGGAAAACAGGCAATTGCCTTGTGTTAATCTGTGTAGCTAGTTACCAGTGATGCTTAGGAAATCGGTCTACTTCAAAGTCTCCATGATTGCCTATTGTTCGCCTAAGGACTCAGAGCTGGCAAGAGAAGGCCTGGAATTGTATAAAAGACTCTTGGGACCTGATCCTTTTCTCTCAGATCTGCTTCATGCTTCATGCAGGGGAAGCTTAAATCACAAGACTGAGATCTCCAGTCCTAATCTGGATCACCCTGAATATGAACATTGGACTATAACCTATGGGCTAATTCTGAAAGAACTCTTTGCAACTATAAAGTTAACCATCTCCGCTATGAATCTGATCTCAGAACTGTACTCATGTCTGTCTGGATACTGATCTTTTAACCAATACTCTCTCTCTTTTCTTTTTTAATACATTTTAGTTTAGTTAATAAGAATTGGCTGTAAGCGTGTATTTGGGTAAAATCAGAATTATTCATTAACCGGGAGGTTACGTGTCTGATCCTTTGGGATTGGTAGAACTTTCTTCTATGATGAATAAGATTTTCCGTAATCCTGATCGTATTTGACTTGGGTGTCTGGGTGGAGGCCTGAGGCTGGGTTGCTTTAAGGGAACTGTGTTGTTGGCTTCTGGGGAACCAGGGAGGTATCATAGAAGCTGTCTTGTGCTGGCTTGGTGAATCTAAGTATTGGAATATCCACCAGCGTTTGGGGATTGTCTACCCCATTCCTTGCAGTTCACCCTAATTGAGTGACCTCAGTGTCGCTCCCTGGGACCCCGGTCAAAACCTCCCTTTTTTCCGTTGTTATTATGACGATTTCTTTTTCATTCTTGTTGCTTTTACACCTTCTCTTAACCAAGATTTTTTTTAACCAAAGTAGACTTTTTTCCATCACTGAAGAATTGTGGCTTTTGGGGCATCTAGTAAAATGTTTTTTAAAGCTGTTTAAAGTCTCACTTTTTGTTCTCACTTCTCTGTTTAAATTTTTCCTCCTGTGCAATTTCGCTCATAATTATTTTTAGCTTTGGGAAATGGGCCCTTTTAAAGTTCCAAGGATACAGCTCACTGGTTGGGATTGTATTCTGTTTGCATAAAACAAATGTAATGAGGTCAAAATAACTTGCAGCTAGGCAACGTGTAATGTTTAGTTCATTGATCAATTCATTACTCCCTGTCAGCATCAGGGCTAATACTGAATGATCCCATATGCAATAGATGTGCAATATTAATGATGTTAGAAAATTATTATACCTAATTTGCAGAAACTCCCAGGATATTTTACTATGGACACCATAAAAAGTCCATCATGAAGTCCCATATGATGATGCCATTTTTTCCCCTACACTTTCAGCTGCTGCTCCATAAATACAGAGGTTTTATAAGTAAGATAAGGAGGGGGAGGTAATATCTTTTATTGGACCAACTTGTCTTGGTGAGAGAGAGAGAGACGCTTTCGAGCCACACAGAGCTCTTCTTCAGATCTGGGAAAGTAACTCAAAATGTCACAGCTAAAGACAAGGCAGAACAAATTGTTTAGCATAAGTAAACACATAATTCAAGGGACTGTTCCAGGGAAAGTCACCCCTTAGCACCCCTCCAGTCAGAGGGAGGAAAAGAAGGCAGGGGAGCAGCTTGGGGAGGTGTTGTTAGTGGGTTACAGATTGTTATAACAAGCCATAAATCCAGTGTCTCTATTCAGTTTATGATTTTTAGTGTCTGGCAGACTTTGCTAGACTAGGCCAAGATTTCAGCCTGTTTTAAAAGCTCTCCTCAGCAACATTAGTTGCTGTCCATCCTCTTGTAATTTCTGTACTGTTTTTTTAGTTAGTTTTGTGGTGCTCAACCACTGATTTCCCTGCAGTATCCAGTGAGCTCAGTAACGGGGACCCTTTCACTACTGCACGTTAGGAAACGAGAACTCCTGTGTGGGTTTTCCCCTTGTTCAGACATCCCCCCACCCCCCACCCCTCATGCCACAGAACCATCTCTGCGCTCTGCCCCAGAGTCATGGGCTGGCCTGGCCAGGGGCTGAGGGAGCGAACCCAGAGCCGCACAGGAGCAATGCTTAGAGCAGACGCTAGGCTCCAGTTAACAGACGGCAGCTGGGGTCTGGGCTGCGTGAGTCCTCCCAGAAAGGCCTTCTGGAGGCTCCATGGTTTTGTTCACACGTTCATAGAAATCAGACGGGTTTTCATGGAATCCGGCCTTAAAACTGCAGCCTGAGGCTGCACAGGAACCCGCTTGCCAGTGGTTAGGGCCATGAACCCGGGGCCCAGTGGTGGAGTCAGCGCAAGGGCGCGGGACTCCACCAGGGCCTCAGATGGTCACCATTCGGTGCCTGGCTCCCCCTTGCCCCTGGGGGCAGGCCAGGCCTTTCCATCTCAGCGGTGATGGCCAGAAGGGGGAGGGAAGCCGTGCCAAGGATCTGCTCATTCCCGACCCACCTGTCGGGGAGGCTGGTCTCCCACCTGGGCTGGGGCCTGCAGTATGGGCAAGGCAGAGCGAGGCACTTGCCAGTCGCTTGCTCCCCTGTGCCGGCGAGTCCTGCAGGCCATGCTTCACCCCATGAGGGCTACTGTCCAGCCATGCTCTGCCCTCTGCTGAGCTGGCGCACAAGGGTGGGAAAGGCCGATGGTGCCCCTTCCCTCCCCCCGGCCACACAGGATCGCTCCAGAGTGCACCGCGGCATGCTGGGTTGCACGTGGAGGGCATGTATTGCCCTGCTTTACTTGTCTGCCTCCTAACAAACGCCAGCTGGCGGTCGTTAGGGCGTGCTCGCCTCTCCTGCTGCTCCCAGTGCGGTGCCAGTCACTGTGAGACACCCTGCCCTGCCCTGGCACAGGGCCCCAATGCTGGCTGCAAGGTCGCGGCACACTGGACAATCCAGAGGGGCAGGTGTGAGCGTAGGGGCAGGGCCCAGCTCATTTCGATGGCCGCCCATGGCTAGCTGTGTATCCACCGCTCTTCTGCTGGGGGCTTGCTCTGCCTCTCCAGCCCAGCTTTAGCGACTCAGATCGATACAGATTCAACCTCCAGTGACAGGCTCCTACCAAGCACCTTGTGGGACATAAAGCACCACCTCCCTGGCCGAAGCCCAGAGGAAGGGTGCCGATGCAAACACTGCCTCCCTTTCTCCAGCTGGCAATCCCCCAACATGCAGGATCCTCCTGACAAATGGGGGCAAAGGGAGGGTGCAATTTGTGCTGTCCAGCTGTCTTCGTTTTCCAAATCAGGGCTATAACGTGAAACATTAGGCGACCTTCACGATAGGCGTCATCACTACGGCTCTGCCTGTGGTTAGCTGATGTGCAGCAGCGAGTGCCGCGAATTCCATATGAGACACACCTCGGAGAAGTGCAATACTCCCCAGGCAGAGCATCACGCGGCGGCTCGGCCTGTAAGGCTGGATCCAGGCCAAGGCTCCAGAGGCCAATCGCTAGGCCAAGGGTTAGTTGTTCCTTTTTTTCATTGGCATTTGACACTTTAACACTATTTTCCAATCATGTTTTGAAATTTGATTTTTTAGCCATCTATATAGCTGATTAAAAATGGGACGGATTTTTCATGAAAATGTTTGAAAAATCTATGCCTTTTTGGGGAGTCAAAATGCAAAATTTTGACCCAAAAAATTACATTAAGAAACAGAATTCAGAAAACTTCAGCCAGCTCTGCTTATAAATGTGCCACACGGCAACGATTAGTGCTGAGATTATCCATGTTCCTCTCAGCCTCAGACTCAATTTAGGTTTCTAACTTTGGGCAAAAACAGTGCAGCTGCTCCCAAGAATAAGGTTAGTGGAAAAATAAGTCAAAGCATTCAGAGGCCGGCAAGTGTCCTCCCTCCCCTCTCGCCGGGGGGACGTGAGAGGTTACACAAGGTCACTTCTGGCAAAACTGGGACTAGAAGTCAGGCCTCTAACACAGCAGAGCTCAGTCCTGTCCACTTAATCACAGCAATGCCCAGAAGGAAAGGCCACATCTAGGTGCTTTGCGATGCAACCTATAAAACGGTGTTAGTCCGGCATGTCCACCTTCGCAAGCTGCTTCGAAACCCACAGACGGGTGAGCAACGGGGACATGCAAAGCATCAAGGAACAAACACCAGCCAGGAGTTCCTACTTCTCAGGTTACTGCTCTAGCCAGTAGACCCCACACCACCTCCCTGAGCCAGGAACAGAGACCAGGATTCCCTATCCCCACCATTCAACCTCGTGTGTTATGTCCTTCGTGCGGGCTGGTGCAGAGTGAGAATAACAGCCTGCCAATGCCATCACTTGCTTGAATGCCTCCGATGGCTCGTGTGGCAAGGCTCTGGCTCTGGCTCTGGCTCTGGCTCAAGTGCTTGGTTCAAATGCTGCTGCTGACCTGTGGAGGGCCGCGGTAAGTGCACATGATGGAATAGCTTCATCTTTTCCATGTAACTACAGCAAGATAGATGCTGAGTGATTATAAGTAATGAGGCATAAAAGTCAGAACTGGTGACGAAAAGATAAAATGCAAAATACCTAACTTAGCAAGCTAAATGGATTCCTGGCCAATGCGAGCTGTGGAGCTGGTGCTCGGGGAGGGGTCAGCGTGCGGAGCCCCCACAGCTGCCCCTACGCCTAGGAGCCGGAGGGCCATGTCGTCCGCTCCCGGAAGCCACGCAGAGCCAGGTAGGGAGCCTGCCAGCCTCGCGCCAACTGGGCTTTTAACGTCCTGGTCAGTGGTGCTGACCAGAGCCACCAGGGTCCCTTTTTGATGGGGTGTTCCAGGCAAAAAACAGACACCTGGCTACCCTACCTAAGAGATGGGTCTCCACCAATTCTAGTGCATTGGTTCCTAACCATGCTAGAACGTCAGCTGCTGGGCAGTATGGGTAGAATCCTCACAGGGCCTTTGGCATGGTCATGCAACTCTTACCTTTTAACCTAGAAAAATCACAGGACCACCCCTGCAATCCACAAAGCCTGAGTCAGGCACCCGGGCTCCCGACACAATGCACAAGAGAGCTGGCACCTTACCATGCAATCCACAAACGCCAGCAGACTAGGCAGGGAGCTGCCGAACCTAACCAATGGGAGCTGCTGAGGCACGGGCTGTGTGGTAAGCCCTGCCCCTCTCTTGGAGACAGATGCCTCGGTGCAGGCTGCAGGGATGTTTGGTAGAGGGCCCCTGAGCATGCCTACCAGCCTGTGGCAGCCAAGCGCCTGTCGTCCCTCGGTTTGTGAATGGCTCTGGGGCGTAGGTAGGAGATGGGCACCAGGTTCCTGGAGGGAGGCAGCAGAGTGCTCAGAGGCAGGAACATGGGCACCAAGGGAATTTAGGCACCTACAAGGAGTTTTGAGGATCCCAGTGGAGCCAAAAGTGGGACATAGGCACCGAAACCTGAGATTTAGGGGCCTCAATCTGGGGCTTAGGTCACGAAGAACCTGCCTGGATCCCACCCTCTGTGTTGCTCTCTGCTGACTGAGAGCACTGTGCTCATACCCTCAGCCTTCTGGGATGGAGCTAGCAAGGCCCTGGCAGGGGCACAACACTGGCCTGTATCCAACAGGACACCTCCATCTGCTATTTCCCAAGGCCCTGCACTAACCTCCCCTACAACATTTGCCGCGCCCTGCCCAGGCCCTCCAGCTGTCAAGGCAAAGGCGCTCGGACTGGAGGGTGCAAAAAAGGACACAAACGTACCTTGAGTCTCACTGAAGAGCTTCTCAGACAACCCCAGCTTAATTTGGGGTGGCCCTACTTACACTGTGCCTCCTGCAGGCTGGGGCGAGGCTCGGAGGGGCGAGCCGGTCCTCTGTGAATACCTTTACAGGGCAGATGTGCGGAGGACCTCATTGCTGAGTTCTAGTGCTGTGACTTGCTTGGTTTTCACTGTTTTTTCACTATCCCCATGATGTAGCTGGGCAATGAGCAATCCCAGTTCTGGAGTATGCCCTACACCTCTCCATTGTGGGGAGCTGTACGTCCCTCTGCCTACACCGTGATGGCATCAGGGCACTCTCATCTGCCCTTTCTTGTTCCTGCTTGTTTCTCAGGCCTGGGAGCCACGAGTGCAGTTGATGTCAGTTCCTAACGTGGCAGGTCCTGGCATACCTCGAGGCAATGACCTACTTAGGAGTAAGTCACATGACGCTTATGAGTAATTGTGTTTCGAGTTCAGAGAAGGAAACTCTTGGAAGAATTGATTCAAATTTCAGAATATTTTTGAATAACTAGCTGATGGCTATTTTTGTTTCTTTATTCACCCAGTTTATAGAACTAGTAATATACTCTCTCATATATTCACTGACCATGCTATTTGATGGATTTTGTGACATCTTAAGTGTTTGACAGATAATTGTTGTCATTATATCCCGAGCTCTAATATTAATCAATACCTGCTTGTACTATTATCATACCATGCTGCTGACACTGTTGTTACAGGACCATAACTACAGCATTTAACACTGGGGTGCTTGCCTGTGTATGTAACAAAGCTTGTAGGACAATGGGCAGATTGCTATCTCAGCTATTCCATCAGATTCCCTCAAGGCATATAAAAGCATAACCTGAGGAGGTCTGAACAGCCAGGATATTGTAACTAACATTTCTCTCCCATGTTCAGGCGATATCATTATCATATAATAAAAGCCTAACAACATCTGACTGGTTACTTTCACAATCTGAACACAGCTGGAGCAATGACAGAGCGCTCGGACATCACTTAACAAGGAAAGTTCCACACATGTATTCACCTCAGATTGTTGAATGTGATGCAGCGCTCGTGAAGGTGTGTGCTTTGGGACTGTGCTAACACATTTCCAAACCCTAGTGAGGCTGGCTTTTAGCATAAGGTTGTTGTGTCTTTTGCTCTTCACACAGCATACCAGGAAGGTACCACACAGGCAGAGGGATGTCCAAATAACTGTGTTCTAACAATATGCAAGGCCTAGCTACATAGACACACCGCTGTTCTGCCTGGCTTCTAAAACACAGTGAGTCCCCTTGAGAGGGTTTGTAACTATTTGAAGGGTACTGTACAATTCCCACACACTGCAAAGGGGAACCCCAGGGCAGAGGCTAGGTTTGACTTTGACCAGCTAACATGAGTTAAAATCCAACTTGCCCTTTGTAGTGGAATAAGCTGGGCCTTTAGGAATGGGCACCATTAGTTTGGGGCTCACTAGGGTCAGTCTTTTAAAGCCAGGGAATTATGGGAGATGTGATCCCAGGGTCATATGACCCAGAGAACCGTTGTATAAGAAGAGTTGCTTGTACTTGCCATGGAAAAGCAGCTGATGGTTGGGAGGGACCTGAGGACATGAGGAAAGGAAGTGAAAGTGTAGCACATGAAAGGCAGCTGAGGAAGAGCCTAGAGCTGGGGCTACACAAACCTTGCAGAGAGCTGCTATAATTGGGAAGCTGGAAAAGCTTTGTCAGAAATGGCCCTGAGGACAGAGCGTCAGGACAGCGCTGCCTGAAGATGCAGAGCCCACTATAGGACTGGAGCTTCAAGTCGAGGAGGGGTGAGGGAGCAGCTCTGGGGGTGGTGCAGACTCGTTACTAATGGGGTGAAAGCTGTGGCCTGGGGCAGACTGAGAACTACCAAGCCTGAAGAGAGACTGAAGAAACCGCTAACCTAGAGCTGGGGTGGAGTCTTCCCTGCACCAGTAGGGTTAACGTGAAACTGATGCCTGGCCCTGCACCAACAGGGAAGGAGGGCTGTATTTTTGGGGACTGTCTTGGTTTCATTTCTCATCAGAAGAGGGAGGACACTAGTGTGAGGCAGAAAGCAAACCCTCTGCTCTTCACCAGATGAGATGGCAAGCTGCCACCTGGAAGAGGGGAAACTGAGGCAGACATGTGGCCAGATGATGGAGAGGTGAGAGATTTATTTACACCTGGTCTACACTAAGGTTTTGAAACATGTTGTCTAGTTTTCATCTCAGTGCGTCCCTATGCTGCTTGGTCTGGTGGTGACTCCATCTCTTCAGAAAGCTCTGAGGTGCATGATGTTGTCTTCTTCATCTTTTCCACAAGTGCAAGATGGCAGTGGCTTCTGATCCTTTCTCAAGGCTGAACCTGCCAGCATCACTCTTTGTACATATGGATCATGTTATCATCTTGAGTTACAAGATCACATCATATCTGTAAAAAAAATTCCCAAACAATGTAAAGTTATGTTCTTCCCGCCACTTTAGATTCACCCAGGTAACACTACCACCCATATTGTAATGAGTTCAGTTTGCTTTACACAATCCATGGGCCTTGTGTGTGCGCTTTCTGAATTTGACCCACAATTAACAGTTTTTTGGCATGTCTGAGTTAGCAAACATCACTTGCTACTCAGAGGCACCTATCGTCTCTTAAAAGCAGGGGAGGGATACTATATGATGGAGATGCAGTGGTGCTTATATTAAAGCTGGATTTCATTTTTAAACACAGAGGTAGGACACCTGTTTTAAATTAAATACTGAAACCAACCCTAATGTGGAAGTGCTACCACACCTCTATAAAAAGAATTAAAGGATGTCGATGTGGTTTTATGGAAAATAGGTCTTGTCAAATCAACTTGACACTGTTTCTCGGTGAGATTACAAGTTTGGTTCATATAGGCAAATGTGTTGGTTTAACATAATTTGATATCTCTGAGGCACTTGACTTCAGACTGCGCAACATTCTGGTTAAAAATTAGCACCACACAAAATAAGCATGGTACATATTAAGTCATTTAAAAACTGGCTAACTGATAGAGCTCAAAACAAAATTGTTAATGAGGAATCATCAGTGGGTTGAGGGTGTTTCTAGTGAGTCTCCCAGGGACTGCTTCTCAACTCAATATTATTCAATATTTTTATTGATAATCTGAAAGAGAACAAAGTCATTGCTGATAAAGTTTGCGGATGACACAAAAATTGGTGGAGTGGTAAATAAGGACAAGGACCTGTCCCTTGAGTGATCTGAACTGGTTGGTAAGCTGAGTGCAATCAACATGCATTTTAACACAGCTAACTACAAGGTCCTACATCTAGAAACAAAGGCTGGGGATCACACATACAGGATTGGGAATTGTATCCTGAAAAGCAGGGATACTAAAATGGATTTAGAGGATTGCTGTGCTCTTAGGGCACCACTGTAGAAAGAAAGTGATAACATGATCCTTGGATGTCTGAACAGAAGAGACCTGAGGCAGAGGAGAAAGGCCGATGAGGTGACAGCATGCTAGCAGCAGCATGCTGACCACGGACGTGGCTGCAGGCTCAGCTGGGAGCAATTAAACACTTTCTGTCGGAGGATTATGAGAACCTGGGTGGTAGTTCCTAGGCTATTGATACAATTGGCCAGAACTGGGAAGAACAGGAAGCAGGGGGAGGAGCTCAGAGGGTGAGCTGTGTGGAAGGCTCCTGCTGCGGTGGTATACCTGTGTCATGTTGTGTTTGCTGGAGAACTGAGGAATAACGGTTCACGTGTTGAGAGGGAAAACAGCCTGGATGTGTTTGTGACTGAGAGACCAGAGAAACAGGCTAGGCAGCGAGGCACCCTGTGACATATGGCATTGGTGAGACCAGACCAGGACACTATGTCCTGTTCTGGTGTCTACATTTCTCAATGGATGTTGCAAAATTGGGAGGATTTCAGAATGATTCAGGTCTGAAAAACCTTCTTTAGTCTGAGACTGAAGGACTTCAGCCTATTTAGTTTATCAAAGAGAAGTTCATGAGGTGACTTGATCATGATTTAGAAGTACTTTTCTGGGGAGAAGATTTCTAATAGAGAGGGCTCCTAAATCTAGCAGCCAAGGGTGGAATAAGATCAGTGGCTGGAAGTTGTAATTTGACAGCTTTAAACTGGAAGTCTGAATGGCGATGGTAATTACCCATTAGACCGGATCACTCAGGGATCCATCCCTGGAAGCCTTTAAATCCAGGCTGGATGTCCTTCTAAAATACTGTCTAGGTCAGCTGCAGGTTCTGGGCCCAAGGCAGGAGCCCCTGGGCGACATTCTCGGGCCTGTGCTATGCAGGAGGTCGGACTAGCCCAGTGCTTCTCAAGCTATCAGAGGTGGGGGACCAGCAATTTTTTTCTCCCCAGTGTGCGCGCAGACCGGCAGCCGATGGCTCGCAGACCAGCACCAGTCAACGGACCACCACTTTGAGTAGCACTGGACTAGAGGACACCATGGCCCTTGCATGCCTCAGAATGTCTGAATTGCGGAGCTGCAGTTCTGGGAACCGTGCTGATGGGGTATGGGAGGAAAGCTTCTCACGCCCCCACCACCTCAGAGCTGCCTGAAGACTGGGGTGCAGCACAGTCAAACCCAAGATCAGATACCCTGTCAGGAAACGTCCCAGGCTCCGCTTGTCCCAAGCTTATGCAGACCTGATGCGCTCCATCTTTCTACGCCCAGTGTACCAAAGGAATGGCCTGACTGGTTCCTGTTCTGAACAGCTGATGCAGTGAGGTTCAGACCAGGGCAGCATTTCTGAAGGGAATCCAAACGCAGTCAGAAAATTCTGCAGATGCACCAGACAGGCTTCAGGCACAACAATAGCTCTGCTGATCAAACACGATGCATTCCAGACAGCGGAGAGGGGAATGAGACGTTTCTGACGAGCTCCCATCCTCTGTGTGTACTATCATTGCAGATTTCAGGGAGAGAGCAGACACTGTGGAAAAAAGTCACCTATTTACTACGCGTTTGAATAACTGAATGCTCGGGAGCAGCGTGGTGCCAATGCGGAGGCACTGCTTGATCTCCCCTCCCACGAGGTTTCATTTTATTTATTCAGATTTAAAATGTAATAAAAAGATGCCCTGCAAGGGCTCTAGGTCTCGAACATCACGAACCCTGTGGGATCCCAGCGGCGCTGAAGCAATCACGCCAGCAGGATCTCAGCCAGCCAGCCACCTATAGAAACTCCTTTTACCTCTTCATTATTATGGGAAGCAGAAAAAAAACTTGATCCCAGTTAGGCTGCTGCGCTGAGAACGCTGCCCGTCGTGCTGAGCAGTGTTGTCCCTTTGTAGCCCCCCGTCAGCAGTCTGTCTGTCTCCGCCTGTGGGATCCGGCCCTGTACTGTAAGCAATTTGGGCAGGGACCATCTTTCTGCTCAGTGTTTGTGCAGCAGTGAGCACCGGGGGGTCTGGGTCCATGGCCAGGGCTCCAAGGTGCTACAAGAATACAATCGCTCACTCAGCCCTCTCCGAGCACCACGGCGGGGGGGCGAACATCCCAGTCTCACACCCCTCACAGAGAGGGCCCTGCCAGCCACCCCTCATTGAGAAGGAGGGGGAGCCGGCTCAGGTGCCCCCGCTGAGGCAATGTGGCCTGGGCAGAGAGGGGGTCCCTCAGAGAGGCCAGCCCCAGGCAGGTTAGGGCTCCCCAGGCCAGTTAGGGCTTTATGGACCGTAACAGACACTGTGAACCCCCGGCCCAGAGACCAACGAGCAGCCAGTGTGGATCCCAAAGCCCGGGGGTTCTGCGCCCAGCGAGACGCCCCACTCAGTCTGCAGACACTGTGCTCTGCACCGCGCCCGCCTCTGACCGGTGCTAAGGGGAAGCCCCACATAGAGCACGTCACAATAGTCTGGCCCTGAGGTGGCAAAGGCCTGGAGAGCGGTGGAAAGGGCACAACGCCTAGCCAGACGCAGATGGCAGGGTGCCAGCTGGGTAGGGCACTCGCCCGAGCTGTAGGACCAGGGGTTCAAGTCCTCGGTCTGCCTCAGCCAGCCGTCATCAGGCGGAGACCCACTGACCAACGCAATCTCGGTGCCAAATCCAGGCCTGCCTCCACACTGCCCAAGGGCCTTGCGGTGCAGTCAGCTGGCCTTGTCGTCCCGTCCCGTGGGGACTTCAGCCAAGGAGTGCTGATGGCATTGGCCCACTGTAACGATGCCATGACGCACCGACGTGGCGCCTCCTGCTGGTGATCCTGGGAATTAGCTCGATTCCAGCCCAGAGCGCCCTCTGCAGCCCGGTGGCTCACCTGCCTCAGGCCCCCAAGTCCCTCCCGGACCCTGGTGCCTCTTACTTCGGGGTTCTCCCCCAGCAGTAACCCACAGTCTGGGTCTCCCCTCCCAGGGAACCCCCCAACCCCCTAAACTCCATCTTGCCTCAGTGGCTACTGCCAGTCGTCATCTAGCCCCTGCTCACTGGGGCAGACTGCAGTCTGTAATGGCCTCTCATCACTGGCAAGGGGGGTTTGGACCAGCTGCCTCTTCCTAACCCCGGGCTGTACCTCGGCAGGCCCAGGACCTTCTTTAGGCCTTGCACAAGGCCTGCAGCCTGGGGGTTACCCGGCAGGAGCTCCCCAGCTCCCCTTGCCTTTCCCCAGCACTGCTCTGCCTCAGATACCCTTGTCTCTCCAGAGCTAGAGAGAGACGGACTCAGCTCCTGGCTCACAGCCCTTCGATAGGGCCAGCTGTGGCTGCTTCCCGTCAGCCTAGCCTTTCACACCCTGCCCCGGGGTCGCTGTCGGCAGAGATCGTAAGGCAGCGGGAGAAGCACGCTGCCCCTGAACCGCTGTGATGCTGAGCTCCAGGGCCAGCACTGAAAGCACTGGACCCTCCGCTCACGGGCACAGGAGAAGGGAAGAGAGATGCTTAATTTTAAATGTTAAAACCCTGTGTGGAGCTGTCAGCTCCCAGTGGCCTTCTCGTTCCTCTCAGCCGGTGTGGCTTCATTTTTAAATGTTTCTTCCTTCATTGGCTTCCTTCACGGTGGTTTCTCCTCTCGCCCTTTCCGCCCCTCCCCCCACCGACACTTTATTTCATCCTACGATTAGGACAGGTGTTCCTAGGTGGAACTTTATTACATGTTCTCTTCCACGTCCTTTTGCTTAGTGTGAGCAAGTTTAGATTCTTGGGAAGACGCGCTGCGTTACTGTTACTTTGGGCTATACAAGGTTTGGGGGTTCGAGGGGGGTCAGCTTGGAGTGAGAGGGACTTGTGGGAGCATCGGAAGGTCTGCAAATTCCTGAGGCAGAACTGAGCCCTGGGTACCAGGTCCTGGTGTTGGGCCGAGAATCCTGGCAGAGGCGATTGCAGTGCATGCTGTTTGACCAGCTCACGCCAGGCCCCGGGGGGGTGGAGGAGGGGAATAAAGCCTGTTACACTTAGAACAGACTGAGGCTGCATGTTACTGATTTCAGATCCACTGCGAAGCTGAGCGGTGAGGCCTGTGACAGTCCCTGGGGGAACGATGGCCAAAGGCAAATGGACACGGAAAGGGGTGCCAGACCCCTGGGGAACCCACCCATGCTGCCTCCTCCTGACCATGCATTCGACAGGTGGGCCCCACTTGGGCACGGCAGAGCCCTGAGAGGGGTGGGCTAAGCCTTCTCCCTGTGCGTCACAGCACTCGTGACCAGACGCACGCTCGGGCAGGGCAGAGGTAGCCTCGAATGATGCGGCTGGTTCTGGCCAGCGGGCAGCGTGGCAGGGATCGGAGAGTTCACAGAAGAGCCATGCATTGTCCTGGCAGAGAACAGCTGCCCAACCCAACGTCAAGAGGCTGCCGTGGCCGCGGAGGTATGGGGATTAGGGCATAGGAGCTGCCCCGGCAGCCCAGCGGGTCCCGACTGGCAGACAGGGATATGGTCAATCAGCTAGGAAAGGGGCTGCACACGTGGGAGAGTGGCCTCAGGGACTGGCGTGTTGCTGGTTTCTTGCTGTCCGTGCTGCTTCGTCACTCCACCGGCTCTGGGTGGGGTAAATGCACCAGTGACAAGACTGCTGGTGGCGTGTCAGCAGGGCTTAATTTGTAAGGAAAGAGGTGCCGGGGCTCAAGCAATGTTTCTACTTTCCTAACTGATGCAGCGAGCCAAGAGATGCCAGGGCTCTGGCCTGCCAGGCCCCGAGGTGCCTGAACTGTGTGTCAGGGACCAGACTGTGCCCAGGGCTAGCCCACATACACCTTGTGTCCAGCTTTGCCCGTGCATGTTCCCGTGCTGTCTGCTTCCCCTCCCCATGCTGGCCTTCGTGGAGCGCTGCGAGTGCGCCTTCTGCACCCTGCGTGTTTGCTCTCGCTGGTGCCAGGCGGCGTCTCTGTTCCCATGCACCTGGCTGCTGCCGGGGGGCTGCTGGCACAGCCACCAAGAGAAGCAGGTAGGGGACGGGCGCTGCTCTGCTCTCCATCTCCCATGCCTCCCCTCACCCATGTCCGCTTCTGTGCTGTGGCCCTCAGCATTTCTCCCCCATGCCCTTACACCTGTCCAGTTCTGCCCCCATCTCCCCGCCGCTGCCCTGTCAGCCTGCGGCTCTGCCAGGGCAATCACCGCACCTATAAGTGCACGGTAGCCCAGTGGGCTCCTGCCGCTTTCCATTTCTGCCTGAGCACAGCCCCCTGGGGCCAGCTGGCTGTGCCGCCCTGGCCTGGCCGGTGCGCGTTCCGCCTGGATGATCTGAGGGTCCAGCTTGTCAGTGGAAGGTAGAAGCTTTGGAGCTAGCCAGAGATTCCTTGCCCAGAGCTGAGGAAGGGCTCTGTACCTTCCACCGCCAGAGGCTGGTCCATGACCTCACTCACCTGGGCTCTCTCCTAGCCTGCGCGCAACATAGCTACAAACAACACTGCAATCAACTCAGGGTACAGTCAGTCTCCACATGTTCGGCTGTCCTCCCCTCTTTAATTCTCTCCTGCTACCCTGGCCCACCTCTCGCATAGTGTGCGGCCCCTCGTGTCTGTCCAGCAGGCTAGTCCTTACTTAGTTCCTTCTCTCTATGTGTTTATTATTGTCCTCCTAGCCTCTGCCAGCTCCCCCATCCCTCAGCGCCCATCTTTCTCTGGCTGACTCCTCTTCTAGTACCTCTGCTAGTCCTTTGGGGATGTATCACTGGTCCAAGGAGAGCTTCCCTTTTCACTGGTGACCAGGCAGAGGCACCGAATGCTGTACCAGCGTGGGGCTGCTCTCCAGGGCCTCCGAGAGGGGCAGGGGAAATGGGGCAGGATGGCTGTCATACTGATTGGTGCCATTCAGACCAAGCCTAAGCCTTCATTTCCCCTGGTGGTTCTTTGAGAAACCTAGCCACGAAGTGTTGAATCTGGGTCCCTTTGGGAAAGCAGGGATGTCTGGGCAGTGCAGTGCTCCTTTCATAGAATCAAAGAAGATTAGGGTTGGACGGGACTTCAGGAGGTCATCTAGTCCACCCCCCTGCTCAAAGCAGGACCAATCCCCAACTAAATCGTCCCAGCCAGGGCTTTGTCAGGCCTGACCTTAAAAACCTCTAAGGATGGCGATTCCACCACCTCCCTAGGTAACCCATTCCAGTGCTTCACCACCCTCTGAGTTTCCCTTAGGTGCCAGGCTGAAGCAGCAGGCAGTGAGGGCTTAAGTGAGCTGATCTTAGCACTCAGCAGCTCCCTACACAGGGTCTGAGTCAGTGCCATGGAAGGCTCTGGAAGTTCCTCATCTCCTCTGGCAGGAGAAGACACTCCTGAGCAGGCAGGAACTGAGGAGCAGATCAAACTGAAAGAGCCTTTGCCCGCCCGTCGCCTCTCTCCACCAGGAGGCCTCTCCCCGCGTGGTCTGAAAGGCTGGGAAGCCAGTCCCTGAGCTCTGGCACCAACCTTTGCAGACACAATTTAGCACACCCTTGTCTCCTACCTCTCTAATGCATCTCTGACCCCTCCTGTTGCTGGGTAGATGTATGGGTGTAGTACACCCTATTGCTCCGCCATGCTTTTACCTTGGCAGAGAGAACTCTCCGCGGTGAACACAACCCAGGATGGGTACCAGGGCCACAGCAGTTTCCCTTTGCAGTGATACACTGTGGGTAAGAGTCACTGGGGCCGGGCTAGTTGGTCTCATTCCCAGCAGTCCATGGGTAAGGGTCATTACCTGTTATCTGTAACCATACTGCCAGGGCCACGGCTTTGCACTCTGCAGCAGAAGGTTGTTTTGAGGTGGGTGAGTCTAGCTGGTCAATTTATTTTTTATATCTTATGTCGGGGAGGGGGGGCGCCAAGAACTGGAGAGAACTTCCACACTACACGGTCTCCCGCAAACCTAGCTTCTGATCAAGTGCCCCATTCTGTCTTAAAGGGACAGCTCTCATCAACCAAAATACAGGCCATAAAGCAGATCCACTTCTTGGAATCTATAATTAGTTCTACAATTATTCAAGGGTCTTCATACTAACTTGAGAGGGGCCCCTCCAATGCTACTGCATCTGGAACACGACATTAAAAGACCATTAAGGGTGTGAAGTCAATCTCTACACCCCCGCGAGCCTGGATTATGGTACAGTCTGTAGTTACATCATCGCGTACAATTTTTGTCCTGCATAGTTTGAACCCAAGATCTTCAGCATAGACTTCTTCCCCTGGAGTTAAAGGAACAAGGGGTAGTAGAAATAGGTGGTTATCATCTGTGTGGCCCAGCCCCTGGAGGGGAACTCAGTATGTGCTTTGCCAGTGGGTTGCACAACTATTTGGGATGCAGCAGTGAATGCTGGGTATCAGGATGACAGGGCTCTGGGAGCCATGTGGGCTGATAGTCAGAGCAGTGGTTACATGCAGGCTAGCCAAGCCTTGGTAAACGCCCTCTGAAAGGCAGAGTGGGTGAGTCTCTGGTCTGCCACAAGAGAGGGTGCTGTTCCCCACACTGCCCGCAGTGACCTTGTGCCAGCCGGGGTGCGTGACTCCTCTCTAACGTCCCCATTCCATCTGCCCCAGTGACCGCTGATTGCATAGTTAATGTGACCTCTGAAGACGTTAAAGGTGATCCCTCAATCAGATGAGTCGGGGTGAGTTCACCCTTGCGACAGACGTCGCCGCATCTGCCCCACCGGGGCAGCTCTGCTAGAGACACACTAAAATGACAGAGTCGATTCTGGGGAATCGGCCGTGCCAGGCACCTACGTACACCCCATGGGCCAGAGCCAGCCTGTACTCTTGTGGAAAAGGCCCTCAACTAGGCCTCAAATGCCCGGCAGAAAATTCTGGCCTGTGTACGGTTGCCAACCCTCCCGGTTTCATTGGGCGTCTCCAGGAATCAGGCCCTATCTCCCAGAGGTTACCGCAGCCAAACCGGGAGATTTTGGCCCGTAACAGTCTGGCAGCGCAGTGGGGCTAAGGCAGGCTTCTTCCTGCCTGCCCTCGCTCTGCGCCGCTCCTGGAAGCAACTGGCGCCGTCCCTTTGGCCCCTGGGGCGGGCAGGGGTCTCCGCATGCTGCCCACACTCCGAGCACCAACTCCGTAGCTCCCATTGGCTGGGAACTGCATCCAATGGGAGCTGCAGGGGTGGTGCTGGTGGGCAGGGGCAGTGCACAGAGCTCCCTGCCCCTTCCCCCCCGCCTAGGAGCCACTGCCAGGGGGATGTGCCAATCACTTTCGGGAGCTGCCCGTGGTAAGCACTGCCGCCCTCACCTACTCCTGCACCGCAAACCCCTGCCCCAGCCCAGAGCCCACACCCCTCACCCAAACTCCCTCCCAGAGCCTGACCCCGCACTCCTTCCTGCACCTCACCTACTTCCTGCACCCCTTCCTCAACCTCCTGCCCCAGCCTAGAGCCCGCACTCAAACTCCCTCCCAGAACCTGCACCCCGCACCCGCTCCTGCCCCCAAACTCCTGCCCAGAGCTGCACCCAAACTCCCTCCCAGAGCCTGCACCCTGCACCCCCTTCTGCACCCAAACTCCCTCCCAGAGCCTGCACCCCTCACCTCCTCCCACACCCAGACTCCCTCCCAGAGCCTGCACCCCACATCCGCTCCTGCCCCCAAACTCCCTCCCAGAGCCTGCAACCTGCACCCAAACTCCCTCCCAGAGCCTGCACCCCCTTCTGCACCCAAACTCCCTCCCTGAGTCTGAACCCCCTCCTGTACCCCAAACTCCTGCCTCAGCCCAGAGCCCATCCCTCACCCAAAATCCCTCCCAGAGCCCGCACCCCCCCTCCTGCATCCCAACCCCCTGCCCCAGGCTCAGCCTGGAGCCACCTCCTACCCCTCCAACCCCTGCCCCAGCCTGGGAAAGTGCGACAGAGGGAGGGGGGCTGGAATGAGCGGGAGTGGGGCTTTGGAGAAGGGGAGGGGTCTTGGGAAGAGGGTGGGCCAAGGGTGTTTGGGTTTGTGCCATTAGACAGTTGGCAATCCTATCTACCAGTCTCATCTCTCAGTGTGACCTTGGGCAAGTCACTTAATCAACCCTGTGCCTCTGTTCTCCATCTGTCAAAGGGGCCTGGCTCTTCCCTACCGCCCAGGAGTGCTGGGAGGACAAAGCCCATTCCTGACGGTGTAGTGCTTAGGTGTTATGGCAAAGAGGGCCAGACAAGCACAGCTACAGATGGGAACCCATTGCTTCTCTCTCTCTCCTGGGCTCTACGCTGCTCTGCTGGAGTGGCAGGCTGCTGGGGGAGAGGGGCGTGTAGGGGTGCCTAACACGGGAGTGGGAGGGGAGCAGGGGCTCTGACTGGAGGGGAACAGTTTCATTTGGTCACCTCCTCTGGCCTGTGCCACAGGCCTGGCGAGCACCCATGCATGCACCCTGCTCTCGTACTAACCGGCACGGACTCTTCCCAATCCACATTAAAGGCAGATTTGAGGAGCTTCTGGCCCCACCCAGAATCCATCCCCCCAGCCCAGAGCCCATAACCCCCCCTCATCCCAACTCCCTGCCCCAGCCCGGAGCCCTCTTGCGCACCCCTAACCCCTCATCCCCAGCCCCACCACAGAGCCGGCATCCCCAGCTGGAGCCCTCACCCCTCTCCAGCACCCCAATCCCCTGCCCCAGCCCAGTGAAAGTGAGTGAGGGTGGGGGAGAGAGAGCGACGGAGGGAGGGAGGACGGAGTGAGCAGGGGCGGGGCCTTGGAGAAGGGGTGGGGCAGGGGCGGGGCCTCAGGGCAGGGGGGTTCGATATTGTGCAATTAGAACGTTGGCACCCTAGCTTCGCCTCCTGCTCTGTAACCCTTCCCGCCTCCGACTGCATCAAACCCACGCGTCTCCCCCTCACTTACCAGGCCCCCCTTGCCCTTGCCCCTGCCTACAGCTCCGCTTTCATTCCCTCTGCTCGCTTCCTTCCTCTGCTCTCCCCAGGCTTGTGCTGCCTTGCTCCCATTCCCATCAGGCTCTGTGCTTCCCATCCTGCCAGAAGAGCCCCGCAGTGCTCACCAGCTAAGTGCCTGCTCTCTCCTGCTCCAGAGCCCTTCTTAAACTCCCATCCTCCGGCAATCTGTCTTCTCCTCATCAATAACACCACACTCCCGCCTGTGAGCTGTTCTCCTGAGACTTTCTCTCTGGCCTGCTGTCAAGGCGGATTCCCCACTCTGGCACTTCGAGAGCAGAAGGTGGGAGCCCGCAAGGATTTAAAAAAATGAATACTGCCCACTCCAGGCTTGTATTAAGCTCCCAAGGTTACAGCTTCTCTCTGACCTTGGCTTGGTAAACGCTGCCACCACCCAAGTGCAAACCCCACCTCTTTTGAGAACCCAGTAAGGAACACTTGGGAATTCCTTCCTGTGGGGTACCCTCAAGCCCTTTCACCCCCCTTCCCGGGAAGAGCTGAGAAAGAAAACAAAGGAAATTAGCTGTTGCCACCAGCTAATTAAACAACATGCACAAACCTCTTAGAACACAAAAACCCAATTCTGGTCTTAAAAAAGATAAGTGTTATTAAAACCAAAAAAGAAAATTCATCTGGAACTAAGGGTTTTGCTAGATTTAAAAAACCCACTGACACAAATTAAACATCAAGAATAACCTTCTTGAGGTCCAGCTTAAAGGTTACAAGCAAAACAAAAGCATTTGGGGTTAGCACAGAGGAGTCCACAAGTCTTACAGAAAATAAAAGAAATAAACCTCATCACGTCTCTCTAGACATTTCCTAATCTACTGACATAATAGAGACTGGGAGTGGATGTGTCATTACACAAAGTAAAACTATTTCCCCAGGTTTATTTCCCCCCACCCCCCCCCCACTGCTCCTCGGACGTTCCTGTTAACTGCTAGAAATGGCCCACCTTGATTATCATTACAAAAGGTTTTCTCCCCCCCGCCGCTCTCCTGCTGGTAATAGCTCATCTTAAGTGATCACTCTCCTTACAGTGTGTATGGTAACACCCATTGTTCCATGTTCTCTGTGTATATAAATCTCCTCACTGTATTTTCCACTGAATGCATCCGATGAAGTGAGCTGTAGCTCACGAAAGCTTATGCTCAAATAAATTGGTTCGTCTCTAAGGTGCCACAAGTCCTCCTGTTCTTTTTGCGAATACAGACTAACACGGCTGCTACTCTGAAACCTGACATATTTGGGTAGTTCTAGGAATAATCTGATGATTTCCATACCTGGCAAAAACCTTTTTACAGCATAGTCATAGCCCTGACTTTGCTCTGTTCCCCTCTCTCCAGAGAACAACCACAGAACACAAAGGGAAAGCTTTTTTCCCAATTTTAAAAAGTTCTAGCCTTCCCATTGGCTCTTTTGGTCAGGTGCCCCTCCCTTTCCTTTACC
Source organism: Chelonia mydas (assembly GCF_015237465.2). Taxonomy (NCBI): domain Eukaryota; kingdom Metazoa; phylum Chordata; order Testudines; family Cheloniidae; genus Chelonia; species Chelonia mydas. The sequence continues at coordinate 76,706,106 of NC_051251.2, read as the reverse complement.
TGTGGGATTTTTTAACCCTTTACAGGTACAGCAAGCAGCCATCAAGAGGGACTTTATAGCTAACTGGCTGGCTGGGTGTCCCTAAAAGGGAGCTATTCCCACCCCCCCTTCACTTATTACATCTGCTCTAGAGGAAGAGGGCTTCAGAGCAGGGAACATGTATAATCTTTGTTTCGCATGGCACTGATTACATTTAGGTACTACATCATTTTTTAGAAATGCAATAATGAATGCTGTGTGTTATAGCAAAGGGCAATTAGCAGGGAGTGCAGAGCTATATTTAGAGAGGAGTGAATAGTCTGCAGCCAATGATTTATTCAGCAAACCTTGCATCCTTTTCTGTTCATGAATTTGAGGGTCTTGACTGTAGCATTAATTGAAACGATTCTCCAAATAACTGGTACTGATTATTCTTGGTCTGGAGGTTTGTGTGCAAGCAGTTCGTTGCAAGTACCCAAAATGCCATGCCTTGGTTAGCTGTCTTTGGACACATAGGTCAAGGAGTATGTTCCTGGTCTTGATTGTGTGCAAATATTCACACACACTTTGCACGATGTAATTAACGCATACAGAAAACTCTGTTCTAACAGCATTATTAAAGTTGCAGAGCCAGGCACTTCAGCCTGGGGAAATGCCAGAAGAAAGGGCCATCCTGCGCACTGAATGAGGCGGGGGGCCGGTCGGAAAGCTAGCATGAGATCATGTAACTAACGATGCCTCATAATGCAGATGCACCAGGCAGCAGATTGCACAGCCAGGCTTAAATCTGGCATTTCCTAACTTGTCATGACCCCGGCCTGGGCGAGCAACACAAGTAAATGCCCAGCAAGCTTGTTCAGCCTGTGGCAGGGTCCGTGCTGCCGCATCCTCATTGATATTCTCAGCCAGGCCAGTTAGATTAAAGCCGACGTGGGTGTGACTACATGAGCGGGAACTCTCACGTCTGACTGCAGTGTAGACGTACCCTTTGAGTGTCCCTATCCCTACCCACTTCCTCCCACTGCCCCATGTGATCACTCCCACCTGGCATCCGTTCCCCAGACCTCTCTGCCTCTGCCGGCTGCTGCACCGACCCTCGCAGTTCCCCCGGCAGCTGCACCCTCTGCACTGTCTCTTAGCACATCAGTGTCCCCACACCCACTCTCAGCGGCTTGTGCTCTGGTGCCCACAAGGGCACGCAGTTGTGTCTGATCAGCTCTGTCTTTACCTAAATGCCACCCACGACTCGCACCACCAGACAGGAACATCTACTCCCCGCTGCCCTGTAGTTGGACTTGGCATCTCTCGCCTGGCTCAGAGAGCAAGGTAGAAGCCCGTTAGCCATCCAGTAAGGAGAACCACCTTTCACTACCTGTGTCCAAGATCAAGTGAATTTGAACCCGCGTCCTGCAGCCAGAACTGATCACGTTGGCAAAGCAGCCCTGCCTGCTGACCACCTAAGGCAGGTAGGTGGGTCTGTTCAAAGACAGCCTGCTCCTGCAGGCTTTTCCCCCAGTTCATCAACAGAGGGCAGGGGAGCTCACTCAGACCCTGTCCTCACATGGCACAAACAACTACTTGGGAGCTGGCCGGTGCCCTCCCTCAGTCACTTCTCAGCACAGCCCTGGGCCAGGGCTTTGCTCGCAAACCTCTCCCAGCCTTTGATTTGGCCTTCTGGCGCCTTTCCAGCATACCGGTAAAAGGGAAAGCCCCCGCCCTGCTGCAGAGCCTGTTCTCCCTGCACCTCTGCTAGCCCATCTCCCCCTGCCAGAGCAGTGCTGCTGGTCTGCCTGTCAGGAGCCACAGAGCATTTAGGTGGTTTGCAGACTTTACGCTATATAAAATGACAAATTCTCCCCCAGTTCCTCCCGGGTAACTGTGCCGAAGTCAGTGGGGTCCCCAGCGTGTGTCAGTCAAGGCAGAATTTGACCCAGTATGTGAAGAATTGCAGAGTGAGAGGCAAAAAGAAACACCTGGCTTCTAAGAATTCCTAATAGGCTCCCTCCTATGCTCTCTCCATGACAATCAACAGGGATCAAAGAGCACAGTGTTCAGATTACAGTATTACAGGCAACACACTTTGTTCCCAAACCACTTCTAACACAGCCTTAAAGGACAGAGTATCTTAATTTTCCCTTGAGGCAGAGTTTGATCTCCTAATTACGGATTAACAAAATACCACTTAGTAGTTGCTATGGACATCTTTGTCACCATAAAATTATAGAAATGTAGGACTGGAAAGGATCTTGATAGATCATCTAGTCCAGTCCCCTGCAGTCAAGGCAGGACTAAGTAATAACTAGACCATCCCTGACAGGTGTTTGTCCAACCTGCTCTTAAAACTCTCCAATGATGGAGATTCCACAACCTCCCTGGGCAATTTGTCCTAGTGCTTAACCACCCTGACAGTTAGGAAGTTTTTCCGAATGTCCAACCTAAACCTCCCTGGCTGCAGTTCAAGTCCATTGCTTCTTGTCCTATCCTCAGAGGTGAAGGAGAAAAAAATTTTCTCCCTCCTCCTTGTAACAACCTTTTATGTACTTGAAAACTGTTATGTCCCTTTCAGTCTTTTCTTCTCCAGACTAAACAAACCCAATTTTTTCAATCTTCCCTCATAGGTCATGTTTTCTAGACCTTTCATCATTTTTGTTGTTCTCCTCTGGGCTTTCTCCAATTTGTCCACATCCTTCCTGAAATGTGGCGCCCAGAACTGGACACAATACTCCAGTCGAGGCCTAATCAGTGCGGAGTAGAGCGGAAGAATGACTTCTTGTGTCATGCTTACAGCACTCCTGCTAATACAGCTGTAAGGGGTGCCGCTCACCTCACACGGGGCCCCTGGCTGCGTGTCCATGTTCCTGCACTCTTCTCAGCTTGAGCTGTTTGCTGTGGCCCCGTGGGCAGTGTCTCGGGTGGATTTCACTGACTCAGACCTCTGGCCGAATCACCCACAATCTGTATCTGCATAAACACCATGGACCCCTTCCGGGGTTCGGCCTTTCTCGATAATGTCTTTATCTGCAGCCCTCTGCCTGAGCTCTGTCCTTAATTAATGCAATGGGGCCTATCACCGGACCCTTAGTTACTGACGTCTGCAGCCCCATCCAGGCTAGCCTTCAGCTGTCTCTCAACCCTGGTAAGGGGCTTCACCACCAGGACTTCCTACCTGGGGACTCTTTGCCAGAGGTGGCCTCTCTCTGACCGGTAGCTGCCTGAGGTAAGCGTGCGCCCCAACCCTCTGCCCCAGCCCTGAGCCCCCCCAAACCCATACCCTCCTCCTGCACCCCAAAACCCTCACCCCCAGCCCCACCCCAGAGCCCACACCCCCCACCCCAGAGCCCATACCCCCTCCTTCACCCCAACCCCTCCCACACTCCGAATCCCTCACCCCCACCACCCCCTCAGCCTGGAGCCCCCTCCTGCACCCCAAACCCCTCATCCCCGGCCCCACCCCAGAGCCTGCACTCCCAGCCAGAGCCCTATCCCCCTCCTGTACCCCAATTTCCTGCCCCAGCCTGGAGCCCCCTCCCACACCCTGAACCCCTCATTTCTGGCCCCAGCCTGGTGCCTGCACCCCAAGTTAGAGCCCTCACCCCCTCCCGTGCCCCAACCCCCTGCCCCAGCCCAGCAAAAGGAACTGAGGGTGGGGGAGGGGGAGCCACGCAGGGAGGGGGAATGTAGTGAGCGGGGGAAGGGCCTCAGGGAAGAGGCAGGGCAGGGGCAGGGCCTCAGGGAAGGGGCGGGGCTAGGGTGTTTGGCTTTGTGACATTAGGAAGTTGGCAACCCTATCTTCAGCTGAGTCACTCTTCACTGGTCCCCTTCTGGGGGGACGGGATCAAAGTCCAACCAGCGCTGACCCTTAAGTGCTATCTGGAATAGGGATGCTTTCTTGAATCAGGGCCTACATCTAGGGTAACTTCACTGAATTCAAGGAGCGGTTACTGCAGAATTACAGGGGTGTAACGGATCAAAACTGGGAAAGTTTATTAGTTGGCATCTGTCGCTAATGCAGCTATGCTCGGTGTCATCTAAAGATATGCAGCTACTGTCCTTGTCCAACAACTTGTCCACCAGTTTGGTTTCCAGAACTGATAAAGGTTCCCATGTCCTTCTTAGCTTTGCAGGATATTTCATGACTGCCTGTGGCTCCCTCTGTAAAGGCCCTCCCATGTCTCCCACATGCACATCTTGTTACCTGCATGAGAAAATGCAATGCACTTATTTTTGTACATGCCTTCTTTGCTGCTGTCTCTCTGCAAAGAGTCATTGCTTATCTTGTGCTCCTTCCTCCCCAGGGTTTCAGCAGTTATAACCACTCCTGCATAGCTCTGAAGTGACTCACCCACCCTCATGGTATCTGTGCTATAGCATTTCCCTCGCCCTTCTGGTCATTTGTCTCTGTCCATTGCCAGCTCCTTGGGCAGGGACTGTGGCTTCTGTTTTGGAAGCACTCAGCACATTTTGGACCCTCCCAGAAATAAATGGATTGATGAGAAACATTCACTGTAGAGTAACCCTGGGTAACTGTGTTCCAGAAAACACTCTTCCTCACCCTCTCTACCTGCTGGGATTTCCCAGATCTGCACTTCATTGAAGAGTAGAGCTGACTCGCCAACAATTCTGACTAATTATTTAACACCTCTTTTCACAAAGCATTGCAGAAGCTAAGGGCTCCTTTCCTCACCATTTGAATGAGTCATGGTCTATATCTAGAGCATATATATTTGTCCTGCTAGACTGTTATTGTGAAACATCAATTCCTCACTCTTCCCATCCATTAGATTGGGCATTTCTCACCTCTATTGTGTCCCTCATGAGTCTCTGAATGCATTTGTTAGAATGCTGCCATTAACACAGCTTCTCTGCATCAGCCCGGCATAGAATCGTAGGACTGGAAGGGGCCTTGTGAGGCCACCCGGTCCAGTCCCCTGCACTCATGGCAGGACTATATTATCTAGACCAGTGGTTCTCAAACTTTTTTTTTTTTTTTGTGGACCACTTGAAAATTGCTGAGGGTCTCGGCGGACCACTTAATGATCTTTCCAAATGTTGTTTGTACGGTTAGCAACTATTGTAGAGCGCTTTGGATAAAAGCGCTATATAAAAAAACAATAATAATTAACATTTTATTGTTCTACAAATAAAAGCACACAACTCATATTTTAATATCGGTAGTCTTACCTTTCTAATGTGATGGATGTGCCCTCTCTCCCCTGCCGTAGCAGCCCCTGAGCTGGGGCTGGAAAGCACGGGGGGGGGGTCTCTCCCCGCCACAGCAGCCACAGAGCTGGGGTGGGAAGGACGGCCGTCTCTCCCCGGCAGCCGCAGCCCTAGAGCTGAGGAAAGTCACCTCCTTCTCTGGCTGCCCTGCATATCCCATATTCCCCCCAACCCCTCTTCTCACCCCACTTCCCCCTCCCACCTCCCCCTATTTCTCCCAAGGCCATCACCTCACCTTACATGTGCGTCTTCTCCGGGCACCTAATTAGTGGAGCCACTCCTGCATGGCTCCACTAATTAGGTGGGTGGCCCTTGATGCTCTCGTGTGCGGCCACCCAGGTGCGCACCTTAGAGGGAACTATCCGCGGACCACCTGAATGGAGCTCGCAGACCACTGGTGGGCCATGGACCACAGTTTGAGAACCTCTGATCTAGACCATCCCTGACAGGTGTTTGTCTAACCTGCTCTTAAAAATCTCCAATGATGGAGATTCCACAACCTCCCTAGGCAATTTACTCCAGTGCTTAACCACCCTGACAATTAGGAAGTTTTTCCTAATGTCCAACCTAAACCTGCCTTGCTGCAATTTAAGCCCATTGCTTCTTGTCCTGTCCTCAGATGTTAAGAACAATTTTTCTCTCTCCTCCTTGTAACAACCTTTTATGTATCTGGAAACTGTTATCATGTCCCCTCATGGTCTTCTCTTCTCCAGACTAAACAAACCCAATTTTTTCAGTCTTCCCTCATAGGTCATGTTTTCTTAGACCTTTAATCATTTTTGTTGCTCTTCTCAGGACTTTCTCCGATTTGTCCACATCTTTCCTGAAATGTGGCATCCAGAACTGGACACAATACTCCAGTTGAGGCCTAAGCAGCGTGGAGCAGAGCGGAAGAATTACTTCTCGTGTCTTGCTTACAACACTCCTGCTATTACATGCCAGAATGATGTTTGCTTTTTTTGTAACAGTGTCACATTGTTGACTCATATTTAGCTTGTGATCCACTATGACCCCCAGAGACCTTTCCGCAATACTCCTTCCTAGGCAGTCATTTCCCATTGTGTATGTGTGCAACTAATTGTTCCTTCCTAAGTGGAGGACTTTGCATTTGTTCTTATTGAAATTCATCCTATTTACTTCAGACCATTTCTCCAGTTTGTCCAGATCATTATGAATTTTAATCCTATCCTCCAAAGCACTTGCAGCCCCTCCCAGCTTGGTATTATGCCATTATCTAAATCATTGAAGATATTGAACAGAACCAGACCAAAAACGGATCCCTGTGGGACCCCACTCCATATGCTCTTCCAGCTTGACTATGAACCACTGATAATGCTCTCTGGGAACGGTTATCCAACCAGTTATTCACCCACCTTATAGTAGCTCCATCTAGGTTGTATTTCCCTAGTTCGTTTATGAGAGGGTCATGCGAGACAGTATTAAAAGCCTTACCATAGTCAAGATACACCACACCTTCCTCTCTGTTGTGGAATACATGGATATATGTTCACCTGGGGGCACGTTTGTCTTGTTATTTTCCAGGGTTATGACCTCAACAAAGCAAAGAAAAGAGAACTAGAAAACAGGCAGGACATGGGAGTCGAAGGGAGCTGCTGGGTGCTCAGCACTTGAGAATCAGGCCATTTATTTGGGATCCTCGACGGGGACATCTGCACCGCAAGCAGAAACCCGTGGCAGTGAGTCGCAGTGCCTGGATTCATGCTATGGGGCTCAAGTTAGCTGTGTAGACAGTTGGGCTCTGGCTGGAGCGCGGGCTCTGAAGCTTAGGACGGGGGGGGGGGGGGGGGTCAGGTTTCAGAGCCTGGGCTCCAGTCCAAGCCTAAATCTTTACACAGGTGTTCCCAGTGCCATAGCATGAGCCCTGCGAGAGCCAAGAGTGTAGACCTGGGCGCCGAGGCTTGCTGCTGTGGGTTCTGCTCGCCATGTAGACGTACCCACTGTGAAGTTAGAAGCTCAGCATTAGGCAGCCAGTTGTGAAATGGTGGTGGTAGCGAAGATGTAAGTGCCCATCACAGAGAAGCTGGAAAGCACTTTTCCTGCTTACTCTAGGTCATCCTGTCAATCCGCCGAGGTACGTATCCCATGCTCTTCGGTGTCGTACACCTGTTTGACGAAGCAGTGACTCTGCCAGCAGCTGGTTCTCTTGAATGGATGGAAGCAGCCAGCATCGCCTTTCACACAACTTGGAATTTATTCCGTGACAGTCTGAATGACTGGCCCTTCTGCTGTGTGAGGTCTGAGCAGCTCTCTGCTCCCAGTGCTGGGGCTCTCCTGTTTCCAAAGTGAGACGATGGCCCTTTTCATGGCGCTATTGACCCTCTTCTCCCTGGCACGTGTCCATCCGGTGGGACTAGATGACTCTGGGGGATGGGAATGGACTCTGCAGCTACCAGTGCTAGGTCACGGATTCCAAACCATCCTGCACCAGTAGGGACTGAAAGTCACTAGTAACGAGCTGATGGATGCTTAGGGGCTTATGCTAAAGGAGTTGGTGATCTCGTGTGTGCAATCCGAGGTTGCCATTAGGTTGCAGACTTAGGCTTTGTCTGCAGCAGGGAAGTTAGGAAAAAGTCCCCTTCCTCCTGCCCCCAGATGCTAGCACCAGATCAGGAGCAACAGTCTAGACAGTGGTTCTCAACCTTTGTGGGCTCAGGACCCATTAGTAAATGTTTATGGCCTGTTGCGACCCAGTACTAGTCTGGGGGTGGAGGCCTTGGGGTGGTTTCAGTTGGATCCTGCCCCTCCCCAGGGCGGGGGGGTTCCTGCTCAGTTCTCACCCCACAGTGGGGGCTCTTGCAGCTCCTGTGCTGTGGGGCTGGCTGCACCTGGCTCTTGGCTCTGGCTCCGCCCCCCTGACTGGACCCTGTTCTTGTGAGTGGAGCTGTGACCTGGCTCATGGGGTTGCAGTGCCACTCACTCAGGTGGTGGCCTACCCAGACGCCTGGGCCACACCTGCGTGGCGCTGGGACCACAGAGGTTGGGGTGCCTGGAGCAGGGAGGCGAGCCCAGCCAGCCCCGTGGGACAGGAGCCACAGGAGCTGCTACGCCACCCTTTGAAGCAGTTTGGCGACCCAATTTTGGGTCCTGACCCACAGGCTGAGAAACCCTGGGCTAGACAGGACGCTGGTGCATTTACCATCGTGTCTTTTCAGACCCCCTGTTCCTGTCACTCCACACCCATGTGCTGTCCCCTCACCATCCCTGATGGAGACTATTTACATCAGCTATAAAGACTCATGGATCCCTTCCCTCCACAGCAACGAGTCCCCACTGGATGGTCCTTTTCCTCCCTGACTCATTCTTGGAGTCCCGCATTCTGGGCTGTCACTCAGGGTGTCCCGGGTTTTGCCAGCTATGGCCAGGCACACCCGCTGCACCCAAGCCCCCAGCAATCTCCCCACCCACTGGTGCAGGCCTGGTGGTGACAGAGCACTCTGGGCTCAGTCCAGAACCCCAGTACGGCCCCTGGCTGAGCAGTGAGCAGGGGATTCCCTCCGGGGCTATGGGGCTCACCAGGAGGTTTGTCGTAGGGGTCTTGTTGGGGTCGGGTCGGGGAACACATGGATGGAGCTGTGCCCTGGCAATCCCTGTGGCAACTAAAGCAGTTCTGAAGCTGGTGTAAATTATGCCAGAGGCCAAAACAGCCATTGGCTGCTCTAAGGAGTGGGACGTTCCCCTGTGACTCCCTGGCTGGTCACAGGAGAGGAATGAGTCTTCTGTACCCGAGGAGGATATGGCTCTCTGGAATACGATCAGTGTGTGTGCATTCGTTTATGGGGAAAGAGACTTCAGTGCACCAAACCTGGCCGGAATATTACACTAAATATTTGTTTTTAAAACATGCAGCAATTCTGCATATGACTGCCATGCTTGGCTGAGAAGGCATCTAATGACCACGCTGCCGTGTAAATAGATACATGGCCTGCGGGCTCTGCCTGCCTTTCCCTTTGTTTCACCAGCAGTAGGAAAATTATCAGATTTGAACGTGAAGCTATTGCCTGACACATTCCAGATGCAAGGTCATGTGTGTTCATCCCCTGGAGTCCCTCAGAAGTCCTCTGGGAGGTTACAGGGTAGGCCCATGGGTTTCACGTGGTGAAACAGATATCGGGGGTGGCCCTGGAGGAGGAGAATTGGGTCGAGGGAGGTGGTAATAGCTATAATTGCTCGGTTTGTAAGCAAATGCATCACACTTGGTTTGGGGGACAGATATTCTGCTTTTCTTGATTGAGAACACAGTGCTTGCGATATACGAACACAGCAGACAACCTGCCAGGCAAATGACAGTATTGTACGTCTGCAGAACCAAATCCCTACACGCCTGGTTTTACTGCACCTCAGCCTGCCACAAGCGGCTGGGCCAGAACACCGGAGCGCCCGTGGGCTGCGCAGCTCTGCTCTCCAGCCTGCGCTAACTGGGAGCCAAAACCCCTACTAGGGACGGCTCGTCAGCAGCTCTTACGAAGTCCTGGGCGTGCACCGCTGAGCTGATGCTGAGTTGTCACCAAACAGGTGAGGAAGCATCGAGCTAAAGCCAGATATTTCTAACCTGAGGTCATTATGAAGCTTGTCATTTCACTCTTATAAAAGAAAACGTCAGTCCTGTAATTATTCAGCATCCTCCTGCAGCTGCTCACACTTGCATGCCACTGGTTCCATGTTATTATTGGGTATCAAGTGTTTGCCAGCTAAATGATGTTGATTGCAAGGACAGACATGGAAAATATACGCCATAATTTCTAGCAAGTGACTTGCTTTAATGGAGCTTGATACTCTATTTAGTACACACAAGCTGGCTACACTACAGTAGAACACCATCAGACACGCATCTGTGTTCTGGAATGCGCAGATATCGTACACACACCTACCTTCACATTTGTCCATGTGTGGACTTAATAAAATGCTTTTAAGTTTGCACATCTGCTGCAAGACAGGACGGTACGCAGGCAGGGCAATGAGTATACCAATGCTCTTCTCTGGTCGCACCCAAACGTGCATGCAGTAATGCACCTGCGTAAACATGGCCACACTCTTGCACCATGCCTGCAGGAACAAACTTATATAAGCCACTACATATTTGGTGATGCAATTTTGCATTCCCTAGAAGCTTTGTGTGGACTCAGTGCTGCATTATGTGTATTAATCATTTCAATAATGCAGCATTTAGACATCTGATGTGTAACATAACAAATATCACTGTAATCTAGCATAGCTGTTATTCACACTCAGTGCCTGGATGGTAACCTCTCCCAAGGGCTCTCCATTTACTTACTGCTAGAATGGCTGGTGCCTATTGGCTGTGAAAGCCCTTGTATGAACCTTGGATACAATGTTATTACAAACACGGGCCCAGCACATCCACACGTGACCGTGCTGAAGCCTGGGGTTGAGGCAAAAGGAATTAATTCCTTTCATGAGCGAGCTCTGCTCATGGGATCTGGGGCTGATCAGCCGATGCAAAGTGACCAACTTTTGCTGAAGATACGTGAAACTTCAAGAAGCAACGGCTGTACGTTCCTACGGCGCCCCTCTAAGGTGAAACGCCTGAGTATGTCTAAATTGCTGGACTGTAGCTCTCACCGATCGATCTGGGGAGTACGGTCTTCGGGGTGCGCCGCACTCGTGACTAGCTAGCACCATTGCCCTGTTGTGCTGAATCACACTGAATCCTGCCAGTGAAGGCTGGTGTCTGGGAGGGAAACACCCAAAGGGGGTGAGGTGGGCACTCTGGGGAGGAGTGGGCGGATTCTCGGAGTAGGAGGTGACTGTTCAGAGGGCAGTCGGGGCATGGGGGGTGGGGTGGGGGGTGCAATGCCAGTGAACAGAGTGGGCAGCGCAGGCTGGCTGCCGAGGGAGGTGTGAGGCTGCTTGCCACAGAGCACCCCCCATGTCGGAGCTAGTTACCCCTGGGCCAGGCCTCGGGCCCCAGCCTCCTCCCTGGCTGGGGTGCTGGCATTGTTTGGAGGTTGCTTTGCACCCCGAGGCTAGACTTGTTTTAGGGCTTTTTTACAATGGTTTTAGGCTATAACGTCAGTAGCCCTGTTCAATGCCGACCGCCAGCGACGTGCTGGAAGGGATGTTGAATGGCTCACTCGGCAGCTCCTTTGTGGGGCTCTGAGGGAATGACTGATAAGTTAATTACAATGTTAGTAGCAAGGTCTGAGCCATGCTGTCCTCAGCCCCCCCTACACTCCTGTGGTTTGTTCAATTGACCAGCCAGCAGGGTGACCAGACAGCAAGTGTGAAAAATCGGGACGGGGGTGGGGGGTAATAGGAGCCTATATAAGACAAAGACCCAAAAACCAGGACTGTCCCTATAAAATCGGGACATCTGGTCACCCTACCAGCCAGACACCAAGAAAAGAGACAAGAGAAGCGAGGCCATGACTGTTAGGTAGAGCAGCCCCAGCCCCACCCACTGCAGCCATCAGGGCAAGGCTGGCCCAGCCTCGGGCCGAGGAACACCCTGACCCATGGAGGCTCGGCTAAGCCTGCCGGTGAAGGCAGGTTGACAGGCAAAGGTCCTCTGGCCCAGCAGCAGGGACCGTGTTTGCTATGCAGACAGGGATGTCGGGAGCGCTTTCACACCCATAAAAACAACGAGGAGACCGGTGTCATCTTAAAGACTAACACGGCTACCTCTCTGATAGTTCACACCCATGTTAACACCTCGCTTGAGACGCACTAGACCTCACATCCACAATGTTAGAACAGAAAACAAGGAACGGCTAGATGCCCAAACGCCCACAAGCCAGCTGAGATGAGCCGCCCCCAGCCCTTGGAGGTCTTGGGGTTTTATGTATCTAATATAAATGTGTTCATGGGTTTTTACCAGCTGTCAGGGGAGGCATCAGGAATCCTACTTCACAAGACCCCCCTTGGCCTTTCACAGAACACTTTGACTTCTCTAACCATGCCCCTCTTCTCGGCAATGCCCCGGCGTCTGTCCACAGAAGGCCTGATTCCCGAGCCAGGCCAAACAGGGCCCCAGCAGACATCAGGGACTTTAGAATAGGACTTGGGTCCCATGGTGGGGAGAGATAGCTCAGTAGTTTGAGCATTGGCCTGCTAAACCCAGGGTTGTGAGTTCAGTCCTTGAGGGGGCCATTTAGGGATCTGGGCAAATATTGGGGATTGAGCAGGGGGTGGGACTAGATGACCTCCTGAGGTCCCTTCCAACCCTGAGAGTCTATGATTCCAGGCTCTCGTAGGCCTTCCCACAGTTCCAGGGAAGGCTCAGCCTCTCTCCGGGAGGCAGGTGAAGTCTGTGGGGTTTGTTGTGCTGCTCCCCCAGTACGATAGGAAGGTCAGGCGTTAAATGTGCTAACTGGCAATTTGTGTGTGTCGCTGGAACGAGGCTGATTCCAGATGCCCGCTAGGCACCCCAGCCCTGGGACGGTGCTCCTGGCGATGCAGGACAGCATCACAGACAATTCAAGATTGGGGTTACCTGAAGAGGGTCCTTAGTCGCACCAGAGGCACGCGCATGGTCTAATACTGACTGGCAGGGCATGGCGGGGGTGCTGGGCCCAGAGATACAGAGGGACCACAGGAACAGAGACAGAGCCAGACACACTGGGCACAGGGCAGCTCTTGGCAGGCCAGGCAGCCTGTGGGCACAGGACACCCACGCTGACAGCCCTGCCCACGGCAGGTTTGCTCTGCTGGGACGGAGTGGCCGCTTGGTCACTCTCATGGGGCTCACTGGGAAACCAATGGCAGCCAGGCACCTACCTGCATTTCTGAAAATCGCACTAGGTGCCTAGCTGCACCTCTCCCCTTAGGGCAGCTGGCCATAGGTGCCGGCTTCCTCTGTTCCCAGGGGGTGCTTGACCCCCGCTCTGCCCCAGGCCCTGCCCGCACTCCACCCCTTCTCCCAACCCCCCACCCTGCCTCTTCCTGCCCCTGCTCTTCCCCCTCCCGCCCAGGGCCTCCAGCACACCGCGGGACAGCTGAGCCCCAGGGCGCGGGGGGCACGGGGAGCGCGGGGGAGGTGCTGATCAGCGAGGCCGCCAGCATGCGGGGTGGGGGGGAGGGAGGCACAATCCATGGGGCAGCCGGTGGGTGCTGAGCATCCACTGTTTTTTACCCCGTGGGGGCTCCAGCCCCGGAGCACCCACAGAGTTGGGGCCCATGCAGCTGGCCCCAGCACTGGGCTGACAGATGCTCTGGGCTCAGGGAATAGGTGTGACTGAACTGGGATCAGCCACTCACTGGGGATGCTGCAGCCCGTCGCCCTCCTGCCTCGCCTTTGGCCTGCTACAGTCAGGCCGAGGCCCGGGGACAATGTGCAGGGAGCAGCGTCTCTGGGAAGGTCCTTTGGGGCTTTCCCCCAAACTGAATGAGGCAGCTCCAGTATGGAGGAAATGTCCCCGGGTTGATGCATCCCAGCTGAGCCACACTCAGCCCGTGACCTGCAGCCCCACGGTACCTGGACGCTTTCGGCGAGATGACAACAGCAAAGCGTGTTGCTGTTACAAAGGTTGTCACTAGCAGCAGCACCAGTGAGGAGGGGGGTAGCTCCCCCCCGCCCCAGGGAGTGGGTCTTTCACGTTGGCGCCCAGGGGCTCGGGACGCGAACCCGGCATTGTGTCGTGCGCGGAACGTTCTCTTCACAGCTAGAAGACCCTGGGGGCTTGGCATTAACGGGGGGTTCACATGCCACAGAAGCTGCTTCCCGAGGTGCCCCAGCACAGCTCCGTCCTATCTCTAGTTCCCCCCGCAGCTGAAGTCACACATTGCTCCTGGCCAGCTCCAGGAACCCGCTTCAAACCAACGTGAAGCGGGGCCGTGTACCAAGAGCCCACAGTAAGCCTGGGTCTTTTCTCCTCATCTTTCACACCAGCGTCGGGGTGGATTGAACTGCAAAGGTGAGTCCAGCATTACCCCACTCGGAAGGGAAGGGGCGCGGGGGTAAACGCGCCCTCCAGGAGCTATCTGCACGGTTTTTCTCTGTCAAACCCAGCCGTGTTCAGGGCATATGTGTCTCCTTTGATGTAGAGGAATACCCAGCCCATTCCACAGACACTTGTCTGGAAATAGTATCCGTGACGTTCCTTTGCTTGGCCATTAGCTTCTCTCTCCCCCGGACAAAAGCACCTGTGCAGTGCCCCCCGCCCCCCCCGCAACCACTGGCCTCCTGCTGCGGTGATGCCAGGTGTCTAGACAGGAGCAAGTGCTCTGGGTGCAGCCAGAGCTCGTTTCGACCAACACAGGCGGCTGAATTCTGCAGAGGCCCCCAGGAGTCTCTGGCCCACACTGGCTGATTTATGAGCCGGGGACATCCAATCCCTGGCTAATGTCAACAGGGGAAGACAGAGGTGTACGCCCTGGGACTGTGGGAGGAAACAGCAGGGCGTGCTTGTCCCGTTCACAGCTTGCAGTCGGCGGGCTTTCAGAAGAGGGAGGAATCTGTCAGCACCATTTCAGGCCAGCAGCGAGATTTCTGCCTGCTCGCCTTGTCGCTGGAGCTCCCTTCTGGAGGAGGGAAGGTTTCTCTTGCAAGGCCCACTGGAGAACGCTGACCCCAGTGTTAATTGGAGGCTGCCGAGGATTTAGCCAGGGCAGAGCTGGCTACAGGGGCACACCGTTACTCAGCGGGGCAGCAGCAGGGCAAGCCGAGGGAAAGGAGCCTTGAAATGATGCTGCTGCATATGTCTGGGAGCCGCGTTGGCGAGCCAGCCGCTCGCCGCCTTTGCAGCCCTGCCTCCCAGCACTGATGGGCTCCAGAGAAAACGAGCTCGTTGTCTAAAGCTCTTTGTTGGCTTGCAGGCACCACGGTAGATCTGGGATGGACACACAGTGCCCAGCAGATGTTCAGTGGACTTGCAGGTGGATGTGCCTAGGGGCACGTGATGGGGCAACCCTTGAGAGCACTGCTTGTCAGCTGCGGGTGATGCTGCGGTCTCTTTTCCCCTGCTCCTGATGCCCCATTGACCTCGCTTGGGGGGTCTACGGTGGCTCAGCCTTCCAGCCAAGTCCCACAGCTAAGAGATGAATGGACAAACCCCTTCTGGGGTAACAAAGTTCAACCAATGGTTGGCCCTTCTCTGAGACGGGCTTTTAGTAACGAGTCTTGTCCCAGGAACAAGTCTGGCCAGTGTGGTAACCTGGGCCGGCCCCTACTCCAGGTCCCAACACAGCAACCTTGTCAGTAGCAGCTACATACGGCTCCCTTAATAGCTGCTGCATCTCCTGGGCTGCTTCCCACTCAGTCCCATCACCCTCACTCATTCGTTACCTGAGGGATGCAGTCCTTGGGGGCCGCTCCATCTGTTCCCTGCTTGAGTAGGGTCCCTCCCAAGCCTCCCTGCCTGGCGAGCTTTTCAGCCTTCCAGCCTGGTGAGCAAACAGGGACATCTCAGAGCCGACTGTGACAGAAACCTCCCCAGAGATGATTTGGGAGATACGGACACTGGGCCTGTGCTGAACGCCCATGCAAGGGGGTGCATGGCTAGCCACCATGGGTAGCAGTGTGGAGGGAAGAACAAACTCTGCAGGGCTGTTATGTTCCCCCACCTGCAGCCAGGGGTGGGGAATGGGTTAACATGAGGTTCTTCCTCCCCGCTTCCTGCCCTGGGCCAGGGGAAGTCAAGATGCAAGTTGCAAGTTGTGACTGAGTCTGGCACCAGGTCTGCCCCTGTGGTAATGCAGCTGTTTATTTTGTTTTACCAAAATAATAAAGATTCCCCTGTCCAAGGTTATAGGCACCACAGCAGACATACTCAGAGTCTGTTCAGTTCCGTTACACCTCAGCAGCATTGAAATCATCAGTTCCACTGGGACTCCACCTACCCCTTTCCTCAAGGAGGAAGCAGCCTCTCAGTGCTCTCCAAAAGAAAACATTAAACAGTTAAGTGCTTCCTATTACACAGGGCTTGTGGCAAAGCTCCAGCAGACGCCACTACAGTATCATCAACTCCACCCAGTCAAAAATCATGAGTCAGGCCTAGAAAAAAAAATCGTGAGATTGGCATAAAATTCATGAGATTATTTTTTAAAATTACATTTTGGGTTTATTTTCATTTCCTTCTCGTTTCGGAGCTGTTAGTGCATACTTGGGTCCCAGTTTCAAGCTTTTTTCCACAAAGAGGGCTAGAAACTTACTTTAGCATTATTAATGAAAACTGAGAGCCGTACATAGAATCATAGAATATCAGGGTTGGAAGGGATCTCAGGAGGTCATCTAGTCCAACCCCCTGCTCAAAGCAGGACCAATCCCCAACTAAATCATCCCAGCCAGGGCTTTGTCAAGCTGGGCCTTAAAAACCTCTAAGGAAGGAGATTCCACCACCTCCCTAGGTAACCCACTTCAGTGCTTCATCACCCTCCTAGTGAAATATTCCCATGACTCCAGGAGCTGGGGCTTTAAGAAAAATACCAAATATCACAAGACCCGCAATACAATCAGGAGAGTTGGAGAAACTGCATCTCTGAGCCAAAGTAAGGTTGTAGTTGGCCATGTTGCACTTTCTTTCAGCTTTAAACACAATAAACTCCCTTTTTTTACTTCCTGCTGTTGGTAAACATCCTGCCTGAAGGAAGGGTGGACAAGAAAGCCAGCAGTTTCCAAGTGGCTGGTGTGCTGCTGTTTTTCCCCCATGTACTTTGCATGTTAACTCCAAGCCCTTAGATATCCCAAAATAACACCCGATCAAAACAAAAACAAAAAAAGAGGAATTATGGTTTTTAAATAAAGATACAAATTTCTGCATATCATTTACCATGAGATCAGGGTATCTGCATAAATGTTTCAATTATTTTAATTTAGTGTGGGGAAAAGGGATATGTGCATTGGATTGGAAAGTTTATCTGTTCCCGCAGCCATCTTCCTGCAGACAAATACGCTGGCGTGATTTACCCTTCACCTTATTGGCTCACGTACATGGTGACATTTGTTCTCATTACAGACACTTCCTGTTATGATTGTTTTCTTTGTCACTGCTTCCTGCACTGCTTGGGGCAGTTGACAAATGAGATCAGTCATGCAAACTGTTACAGTTACTTAGAGTGATCAACCCTAAGCTAGACACAGTTCATTACTCTTACCTCCTACTAAACAAAACACCTCCCAAGTAGATTTGTCAGGTGTCAGTGCGTAAAATGCTTTTAAAAGCATGGACACCAAAATCGGGCCCAGTATTTCAGTAACGGTCTCACCCATTCCAGATGCAGAGGGAATAGCACCTCCCTGCACCTACTCGATAATCACCGGTTTATACAGCCAAGGGTCATGCTGGCCCCTCTTGCCACAGCATCTCACTGGGAGCTCACAGTCACTTGCTTATCTACCATCACCCATAAGTGCTTTCCAGCAGACAGGCCCCATCCTACAAGCATGGCCTACATTCTTTGCTCCTCATTGTACAATCTTACATTTAGCATGATTAAATAATGCATGTTGTTTGATTGCACCCAGCTTACCCAGGGAGTCAGATTGCTCTTTATCAGGGACCTGTCCCCTTGGTTATATACCACAACCATCTCCTACTTACAGACAATGATGGCAGAGTCAGACAGCAAATGCAATTTTAGCAAATGTGCAGAGAAGATTTTCCACACAGTTGATACACAGAGTGGTCTGTAACATACCGGGTAGTCCTCACATTCTCACTGCAGCCAGTTCAGACAGAGTGTAGTACAAGTGAATGTTGAATACAGACTCACCCGTTACTGCTCTGAGATGATTGTTTAAGCAGAGGCAAATCCGTGGATTATATTTTTATATGTCCTATTTCATATTAAGAAAATCCTCAAGCACTTAGAAGCAGAGACCTAAATCCATTCTTAATACCATTTAACTCTCCTGGAGAAGTTTGATAGTCTGTTCTGGGGTTTGGGGTTTTTTTTTTTTCTGTTTATTTGATTTTAATCGGAAAATGTATATTTACTTAACTATGGAACAAAATTACTTAGAGCTGCTGTTTGTTTGACAAAGAGTCATTGTGAAAGTCAAAGCACTTGATACTTGCCCCATTTGGGGTTCCTGGAGTGGCGGAAAACATGCCGTGTGCAAAATTCTTTGCATCAGCTTAATGTCACCATTGTACAGCCTGTGACTTATGACACTATCTCAAAATCAGCAAAAGCGTCAGAGCAGATCTCACTTTGTATCACCGATGAGTGGCCTGAAGTCACCTGGTACAGTCTGCAGGTTCTCGGACAAGCTGACCATACCCAAGCAGCAGGTAGGGTTGACACAGGCCATTTTGGCTTGTTTTTCTCATGTTTGAATGGCAAGAGAAGGGAAGCTGGGTGTGTGTGGGGAAGTATGCCCTCAAGAGAGACCAGTGTGGGGAATGGGCCCACCCTTCAAAGACTGGACTGGGTTAACAGGCCATCACCCTTTTGTGGGAAGGAGAGGACATCACCAGGTAGGGGGCTGGTGGGAAGGATCCATTACAGAGCCTGCTGGGGAGGTGGATTCAGGGGGTCACCCAGGGTACGTCTACACAGCCCAGGTTGGCAGACTTGGGCTAATGGGGCTCACACTAGCGCGCCAAAGATAGCAGCGTAGAGCACGTTGTGAAGTTGCACTCAGGCTGAGAAGCCGGGAGGGCTGTCTACACTGCTATTTTTAGAGCGCTAGCCCGAGGCCTGCTCTCGACCCAGGCGAGGGAGCTCGCTCACGCAGGCTCAAAAGGCTGTGTAGACATGTCCCAAGAGGCTGCTCCCTACAGCTGCGTAAGGTAGGTAAGCATCCAAATTCTGCTGCCGGGCAGCACCTGCCTGCAGGGGGGCTTGACTTGCTGAGTGGCTTCAGCTTGCGCTACTTGGCCTGCCCCATGGCCGTGGGGCTGCTCCAAGGAGGTAGGCTGGAGGTCCAGACAGCAGCCTGGCCCCCAGCCTGGGCCAGGGTGCCCGGCTGCCCTGAGCGGAACGCTTCACAATGCCCATGTTACAAAGAGCAGCAAGGCCTGGCCTGCCAGCCATAGCCTTGCCTTACTAGGCATTCCCAACCCAGGGCATGTCAGACACTCAGAGAGGAAGGAAACGAAGACAGTTAAATACAACTTTGTATTCAAAATACAAACTGTGTTTCCTGCTGCCCTGAGGCCCTTGGTGTTATTAATAATCCCGTGGTCCAGGAGACCGTCTTGGGAACATTACAACCTTGTGAGCGTTCCAGGCAGTGCAGACTGAGCCGCCAGCCAAATTTTTCTCCGCAGACACCTCATCATCTGGTCATTAAGCCCAGTGACTGCACCAAAAAGGAAGGGCCATTAACTGGAAGAGCAGCAGGAGACCAAGCCGCACAGCATGGTAGGTGAGCAAAGGGAGGTCCCCCAAGGCATGGCTTGCCAAGGCTCACGATGCTGACCTGGGATTGTTTTATCGTGTCCCAGTGGTACAGTGCAGTCATAGCATCCTGCAGGACCCATCACTGGGCGTGCAGGAAAGAGGAAGTGACGGCTGCTTGGTAGTTGTTAAGACCAGGATGGGGGTGGGCAGACCGAGTGGTCGGAGCAAGAGTCGGGAGTCAGGCCAAGTCAGGTACCAGGAAGTCAGAGTCAGAGACAGGCCAGGGGGCAAGCTGAGAGTCAGACAGCAGGAGGCATGCAGGGCCAGGTTACCAGGAGATCGGGGCTGGGTACCAAGTTACAGCCAGTAATCGAACAGCAAAGTTGAGGACAAACCAGGGTCAGAAGCGGGAGTCTAGGGACTATCATAAGCAGGTCTGGAGCAGAGGCAGTCTGTAGTGTGGTTCAGAGAGCTCCCCTGCATGGCTTCCTGGTTTATATCCTGGTATTGGCCAATCAGGGGGGCCACCGCTCCAGTCCTGCTGGGTGGTACTTCTTGCCGAGCCCAGCCCCACAGGGTCCTCCCATGGGAGCCCAGCCTAAGCCTGCCGTGGCAAATCGGAGGCATTAGTGGCCCAGAACCCCCATGGCCCCAGGTTCTAGACCTAGAGATTCTAACATCATCTCACCCCCGGCATGCTTCAGGCCCCCCTTTGGGGAGGTGGTGGCCCAGCCTTGTCTGGTGGAATTCCATTTGGTGTGGACATGGGAGGCAGACTCCCACGTGCATTCTTCAAGGTCGTAGCCTTCCCAGTCCACCAGGTAGTACAGACGGCCGTATGCCCATCGGGAGTTGAGGATGGCATGAATTTCATATTCTTCATGACACTGGCTTTCGACAGGAGGAGGGGGCAGTGTGGTTCAGTCAGGGAAGGGGTTCCCAGTCTAGGGCTTCAGAAGGGAGACAAGGAAAACTGGGTATATTTTGTGGGACTGGGGAAGCTGGTGTTTGAAGATGACTGGGTTAATCTGCTGGCATATTGGGAAAGGTCCCAGGTACGGTGGTCCAATTTGCAGGAAGGTCACTGGTCTGGAGGTGTTTGGCAAGCCAGGCCTACCGTAAATACTGGAGCTTCTTGTTGCCAATGGTCTGCATGCCTTTTGTGGGCCTTCTTCACCTCTTCTAGGTGGTTCTTGAGCTCTTCCTGAATGAGATGGATCCGTTGAACCAGTTGGTGGTGGCAGGGTTCAGGGACGCTGCTGGTAACATTGGGCAGAAAGGGGGCTGAACTCGTAATTAGTGAAGAAAGGGCTCTGACCCATGGAGGCATGGTCAGTGTTGTAAGAAAACTCTGCATATGGCAGGAGTGTGGACCAGTTATCTTGATGATAATTTACAAAACACCTCAAGTACTGCTTCAGTGCTTGGTTCACCCATTCAGTTTGTCCAGCTGTTTGGGGGTGGTATGCAGTGGGGATGGATATGCAGATGTCCAGTAGCCTAAACACTTTGCTCCAGAAGCGAGAGGTAAACTGTGGGCCTTGATCGGAAATTGTGTGATCTGGGAGTCTCTGGAGCCGGACTGTGTTGTGAAAGAGGAGTGGGTGGTAGCCTCAGCAGAGGGCAGCTGGTTGTATGAAATGAAGTGGGCCATTTTGGTCAGGCACTCCACAACCGTTAAGACTATGGTGTGGCCCACAGACGTTGGGAGTTCCACAATAAAGTCTAGGCTGATGGCAGACAAAGCCCAGCTGGAGTCTCCAAGGGTACTAAGGTGCCAAGGGGTCTGGTTTGGGGTGTCTTGGTATGTGCACAGCACTCACAGGAGTCCTCATATGCTTGGACCTCAGCCCACATGTGGGGCCACCAGACAAAAAATGGGCCACCACATGGGAAGTCTTTTCAGCAGCCAAAGTGCCCTGCCAATAGAGGGTCATAGCACAGCTGTAGCATCTCCAGCCTTGGGGGCATATATATATGCTTGCCAGAGTATGTTGTACCCTCCCACACTGTAGTGTGCATCTTAGCCCCCAATGGCATAGACTGTGTCCCTTAGGCAAGTGGGTCTTCTTTCGAGAAGGACTGAATAGAGGAGAGCAGATCTTGCCGAATTGTGGCATTAGCAAAGTTACTGGGCTTGAGGAAGTAGTGGGGCTCAGAAGTTGGTTCTTTGCCAGCAGCACCAGGACACAACAGCGGCAGTGTCGCTGAGCTGAGCTGAGCTGGGCGGGCTGCACGCCTGCCGTGGTATGGCGAGACAAAAGCAGGAGAGCAGAGTTGCAGCAGAAGCGGTGATTTGATGAAGACGGTTTGCAGTCCTACTGCACCATCCGCTGAAAGCAGTACGGCGTCCACATGGAAAAAAGGCGCGAAACGATTGTCTGCCGTTGCTTTCACAGAGGGAGGGGCGACTGCCCTCCTTCCCTAGAAGTTTTTAAGGCCCGGCTTGACAAAGCCCTGGCTGGGATGATTTAGTCGGCGATCAGTCCTGCTTTGAGCAGGGGGTTGGACTAGATGACCTCCTGAGGTCCCTTCCAGCCCTGATATTCTCTGATTCTATGACTGATGACATGTACCCAAAACCACCTGCAAGAATGTTTTTGCCCCATCAGGCATTGGGAGCTTAACCCAGAATTCCAATGGGCAGCGGAGACTGCGGGAACTGTGGGATAACTACTCACAGTGCAACGCTCCAAAAGTCGACGCTAGCCTCGGTACTGTGGACACACTCCACTGACGTAATGCACTTTGTGGGGACACACACAATTGACTGTATAAAATTGCTTCCTAAAAAATCGACTTCTGTAAATTCGACCTAATTCCATAGTTGTAGACATACCCTTAGATGCTTCTCACCACAGGCTGGCTGGTTGCCCTTCAGCCAGGCTCTCCCCTTTGATCAGCGCTTCAGTCGCTTGGTGGTGTTGGTGGTGTCTGTAGATGTAGGTGGAAGAGAGAAAGGAAGAGCATGGCAAACGTCTCTCCCTTTTATCTTGTTCTTTCTTCCCTCTTGGCTTTGCGCCCCCCCCCCCCCCCACTTCAGAGTCAGGAGAGCAATACCTCATCGCAGTCCCAAACTGACCGAGGGAAGGGGGGTGACTCACTCGAGAGTCCAGCAGATCCTTTGTTGCTGCCTAGGCTAGTGTCCTTTGTTCCTGTGAGGCTGGGCTGGGTTTGTCCCATCCCTGCCCTGATGAGGTGTGAACTGCCTCTCTGCTCTTGGAGAGTTTTGCCTGGGCTTGTTTTAAGTCATGAGGACACATTTTCAGCCTCATAACGATATACATGAAATTATAAGGTGTAAACTCTTCCAGTTTAGCATACAACCCATGCTTCCATAGACTCCACAGGACAGACAAGGGGGTAGTGCTGCTCTGGTTTCTCAGGAAATACCGCTATATCACTGAGGTAGATAATCACACACTGGTCCTGGATATCCTTTCATTCGTTCCCAAGCCTTAAGCGCACTAGATCAAGGGGTGGCCAACCTGGGGCTCCGGAGCCACACGTGAAGAAGTTAACGTGGGGCTCCTTGCCTAGGCACCGACTCTGGGGCTGGAGCTACAGGCGCCAACTTTCCAATGTGCCGGGGGGTGCTCACTGCTCAACCCCTGGCTCTGCCCCAGGCCCTGCCCCCACTCCACCCCTTCCCGCCCCCTC
Source organism: Chelonia mydas (assembly GCF_015237465.2). Taxonomy (NCBI): domain Eukaryota; kingdom Metazoa; phylum Chordata; order Testudines; family Cheloniidae; genus Chelonia; species Chelonia mydas. Next base: position 76,682,985 of record NC_051251.2, on the reverse strand, counting down.
TCCTGAGCCTGCCGTGCCCTCGCTCCTCCCCCCCCGAGCCTCCTGCACACCACGAAACAGCTGATCGGGAGGTGGGGGAGGTGCTGATCGGCAGGGCTGCTGGTGGGTGGGAGGCGCTGGGAGGGGAGCTGATGGGGGGCTGCTGACATATTACTATGGCTCTTTGGCAATGTACATTGGTAAATTCTGGCTCCTTCTCAGGCTCAGATTGGCCACCGCTGCACTAGATTGTATGCCCTCCAAAGATCTAGTTTTGTGAAGTCCCTGGCAGTCCTCAGGCAGCTCACCCAACGAAGCTCTTGGCAAGGTTTTCCTGGATATACCCATGGAGCGACTCCAGCTCTGGTTCGGTCATGGAGCACGCCCATCTGTAGGGCACCTGTGCTCTGGGCTGTGGGTCTGCCAGGCAGTTGTAATCTGTGTGGGGATAATAAGTTTGCATTTTTCTTTTTGAACACATCCAGGTAAGTCATGGTACTTGTCAAAGATGATGAGGTTCTGGCCTGGAACCACTTTTGTCTGGCTAGCTGCCCACTGCCTGAGTTTCCACTTCTAAGGGTCTCCTCCCATCCTGGGGCCCTGGGTGTGCATCTCTTGGGGGTTGGTTCCCTCATTGGAGGCAAGCTTTCCAACAGTATTTGGAGGAGAAGCTAACGTTCTTCCATCACTAGGAAATACATGGGTCCTGCCACTCCAACCAAGGAATGCCAAGAATTATCAGGAACACCCTGCACCCCCATGTTCATCCTTATAATATGATTGTGTGGTATCCAATGCAAAGTTTGTCACGTCAGGTGTCTGTAGAAGTCTCATGATGCACTAAGCATTGTTGTTATAGTGATGTTAGAGGTTTTAATTTCATGTATATAGTTATGAGGCTGAAAATGTGCCCTCATGACTTAAAACAAGCCCAGGCAAAACTCTCCAAGAGCAGAGAGGCAGTTCACACCTCATCAGGGCAGGGATGGGACAAACCCAGCCCAGCCTCACAGGAACAAAGGACACTGGCCTAGGCAGCAACAAAGGATCTGTTGGACTCTCGAGTGAGTCACCCCCCTTCCCTCAGTCAGTTTGGGACTGCGATGAGGTATTGCTCTCCTGACTCTGAAGTCGGGGGGGCGCAAAGCCAAGAGGGAAGAAAGAACAAGATAAAAGGGAGAGACATTTGCCATGCTCTTCCTTTCTCTCTTCCACCTACATCTACAGACACCACCACCAAGCGACTGAAGTACTGATGAAAGGGGAGAGCCTGGCTGAAGGGCAACCAGCCAGCCTGTGGTGAGAAGCATCTAAGTTTGTAAGGGCATTGAAAGTGTTAAGATCAGCTTAGAATGCGTTTTGCTTTTATTTCATTTGACCTAATCTGACTTGTTGTGCTTTGATTTATAATCACTTAAAATCTATCTTTATAGTTAATAAATCTGTTTCTTTATTCTACCTGAAGCAGTGCGTTTGGTTTGAAGTGTGTCAGAGACTCCCCTTGGGATAACAAGCCTGGTACATATCAATTTCTTTGTTAAACTAACAGACTCATAGAAGCTTGCAGCATCCAGCAGGCAGAACTAGACACTGCGAGATGGAGGTTCCTAGGGTTGTGTCTGGGACTGGAGATATTGGCTAGTGTCATTCGGTTGCACAACCCAAGCAGCGGCTGGCCAAGAGTGCTCGCTCACACAGCTGGGAGCAGCTTACATGCCAGAGGCTGTGCGTGAACAGCCCAGGAGCGGGGGTTCGCACAGTGGATCAGGGTAAGGCTGGCTCCCAGAGTCGAGCACTGAAGTGACCTAGCAGATCACCGGTCCAGATAACACCAGGGGAACAGGGCATTTATTGTTCAGCAGATTTCTCCTGTAACTGGCATAGGGTAAATAGCATGTCTGCAGTGCTGTGTGATGAATGAAAACCACAGTGGGATTCAGGGAGTACCTCATCTGCAATAACAGCTTACCAAGGGCCTTACCAGCGAGGGAGCAGAGCGAGATGCCACAATAATTACTGCAGTCGTGCCTGACCCCTTAGCACTCGGAGATTGTTATGATTTTGGCATCTTTGCAATCCTGGGGTAAAACCTCATTTTCCCAGCAGAAAGTGAATAGGTCTAGCAAAGCTCTGTGACATGCAGGACCCCCGTGTTTCAGCTGGGATTTCAGCAGCTCCAGCTGCCTTTCCATTTGCCGTTTCCATAAGTGTGTCCTTAGCCTCCCCAAAGCTGGTGGATCGTCACGTTCAAATCAGACTGCGCTGCAAAGAAACAGGCCCTGAGCTGGAATCCGAGCCTGCTGGCAGGGCAGCTGTGGGTGTCTAACTGCAGCGTAGACATACCCTCGGACTGGTAGCCCACTACAGGCTCTGCAGAGCTCTCAAACTGAATGACAGCTCCAGGGCTTTCCCCCTGCAGGCCTGGCTCCCGCCTGCCTCCCCAAAGACACTCTGTGCCTGTGTCTCTTTCTTCTGGAAACCCAACCCCCGGCTTCCTCCCTGGGTCTTGCCTCACCCCAGGAGCTCACTCCATCCCGGCCTTCCCAGTGTCGCTCTGGCCCTTTGCCAGTGCTCCATTCTCAAGAGAGGATCCCAAGGCTACTACTCTCTACCTTAGCCTCCTGCTTCCTTCCCACTGCCCTGATGTCCTTCCCTTATTAGTCACAACTCCTCTCCAGCTGGGACTGGTCCTAACAGGGGCCTGGCCCCACCCACCAGGTGCACAAAGTGCCCCCTGGCTCCCATTAGCTCTCCTCCAGGGACAGGGGGTCTATACCCCATCCCAGCATAGCTTCAGCATCTACCCTGGACATCAGGCACATATTATTGCCCCCTTTGATAAATAAGGTCTCTGAGAAGTTGCTGCAGGCAGAGCAGAGAACAGAGCCCTGGTCTGTAACAGAAGAGAGGCACGTTTCACCCACACTGCCTTTCAGAAGGAAGATGCCAAACGTTGGGGCTTGGCTATCCTGTCTCTAACCACTACACCACATGTCCTGTCCACAGACATTTCCTTTACAGCCTAGGGAGAAAGAGAGACTGGCAAAGAGAGAGAGCCATTTCTGTCTAGGGCGCGTTCTTTCCCCTGCTGCCTAGCAGCTGGGAGACACAGGCGTAGCCCATGGTCCGATCAGCCACTCTGAGACCTGGCAAACAGCAGTGCCAGGCTGCGTAGGCATTGCTTTAGCTGCCTCTCTGGCTCCCGCTCCCTGCAGTGCGAGGGAGAGCTGTGCTGGCTGGCGAAGGAAGAGGCTTGTTAGCCAGAAGGAGAAATAAGGGGGGAAAGCAGGAATATGACACAAGGGAGGGGGCAGCAGTAGGAACCCCAGGCTCACATCCCAGGTGTAAACAGTGACCAGGCCTGGAGGAGGTGGTGCTGTAGCTCTGGCCTGGGCATTTTTCAGGACCAGGACGGCCCAGTAGTCCCACCTGACAGGGGTAAGAGTTGTCATAGGGAGGTTTATTTGCTCAAGCTGGCCCCTCCTGGAGTTGCCCAGAACCTTCCCCCCATGGCCCCTGCTGTCCAGGAAGGCGTGGCAGTCTCCTCTTACCATCAGTACCCAATGAAAGTGCATTGCTGACAAGATCAGTCATGAGCATTTCCTGCAGCAACGCTCAGGTTGTCACCCCGTGAACCTGTGACCTCAGCAGCAGCCTAAGATCCCTGAGCTCTTGGAACCCAACAATCTCGTCGCCAGCTTTCCCTGATTTCATAACCAATTGTATAAGAAGCCGAGCTGGGCTTTAGTTACCTCTCAGCCCCGTCGGGCAGCACAGAACAGAGCCTGTGCAGAGCAGTGGCCAGGTGGCGGGCTGCGACGCTACAGTGCAGGATGAGCTCCCTTAGGCGCAGAGCAGCGCACGTGGCAGCGATGTCCACACTAGACATGTGAGTCAGTGTGTGGGGCGCGCCCTCTCCAGGAGGACTTCCCCTCACCTGACGGGTCTCTCAGCTCAGCCGGTCTCATCTCCACTGGCAGCTCCGGGAGCCCGGCTGCCCACAGGATCCGGGCGGGCTGCCCACCCCTTCCACGCTTCCCCGCTGGGAGCCAGGGGAAGCCCCCCAGGGCTTCTCGCCCCTGGGGAGCGGGTCCAGCTGCTCTGGCTTCTCGGCCCCCTGCCCGCTCCCCACCAGGAGCCGGGAAGCCTTGTCAATTTCACGGCTCCCAGCCAGGAGCAAGGTCCCACTGCCCAGCGCTACACAGGCCCTGCGTTGCCCTAACTACACCGACATAAGCCCTACGCCTCTCGTGGAGGTGGAGTTAGGTCATCGGTGTAGCAGGCACTTACATCAGCGGGAGGAAGGCTATCGTGGGTACACGGACGTAATCATGTCGACATAAGCTGCCGTATGTCACCTACCTGTGCAGTGCAGACCAGCCCAGAGCTCTCTGCAGAGCAGCACGCACCGAGTTCCTTGCAGGTCACAGCATCTACCAGGATCTGACCATTTTCATTTTGTTTTATGTCAGTCTAGTTACTCAAAGCATTAACCCTTTCAATGCTGAAGACCTAGGCCACATTTCCCAGCTTATAAAAGACACGGCATCTGAAAAAGGAAAAAATACAGATGCCAAGGTTCCTCCTCAAAAATTGCACAAATCAAGGAAGTTTGCGCGCAGTTTCCCATTGGGTGTGGGCAGGCCTGGATGCACTCCTGGACCCAAGCTCAATGTAGGTGACAGTTTGGCCCTAGCTATGGATAGCTTCCTAATTTAGCATGTGCTTGACTGGGAAGTCCCAGGAGTTAAGAAGCTGAAGAACTCCGGCACCGACATCCATCCTGCTGGCTGCTAAATAACAATGCTCAATATTGCGGCAATACAAAGAATTTTCAGAGGAGTTTTTTGAATGCTTTGCCATCTTTTCAGAACTTCTGGTCAGCTCTCCCCAGAGCAGCTCGTCTTCAGGCTCTTAGCGATCCTTCCCAGACGGCAGGCTGGGTGGAGAATGCACTGCTGGCCTGAAGGCAGCAGCGTCCCCAGTTGAAATGACAGGGGTTCCGGGCTGCTCAAAGACAAGTTCTTGCTTGTTGAAAGTCAGATCTGCAACCCTTCCAAAGGGGGGTGCAGCTCCTTTCATTCATGCACCGCAGTGCCAGTTTAGTGGGTTTGCCTGTAGAAACGCAGGCTTGTGGGGGGGGGGCGGGGGTTTGTTTAACTGATCTGCTCTTTGAATTGGATACAGGAATGGCTTTATACTAATACCAATGCCAAAACACAATCCAGACAAACTCAGTGAGACCAATGTCAAAGTGGGTTTATTTCCAAGTTAATAACATACTAAGTGTCTCTTTAAACAGCAGCGCTGACCTTTATATAAATCTCTGCACAAATGGCCTGCAGCATCCCGTAACATGCCGTCTGGACCATCACTGCAGGTTACTGGAGGGTTTCTTTATTCGGGGTGATCACAGGGGGAAGCAGCAAAAAACAGGTTCAACCCCTCTTGACAGTCAAAGCAACATAAAACATACAGGTGCCTTTCACCAGGGAGGGAGAAGATGTTACATTTCACCGCATGCGACGCTGCCTTCTGTGGGCTCCCGGCCAAGAAACAGCTGCCACTGTCCAGAGCTCGTTGCATTCGTCCTGCTGACAGAAAACAGGACTGCTGGATTTCATACCCAGCTGGACTGTTTTCAAGGAACCCATGGCGGGGTCTAGCTGCCCTCGTCCACACTAGGCTCATGCAGGCTTCGCTGAGTTGTCAGATAGCGTTTCCCGCCTCCTGTTTCAGTCGCTTGCAGAGATGCTCACTGATGGTGGCCAGGGGATTGGCTTTGTACACGGGGTTTGCGATGACCTCGTGAAACCTGGCCACCTCCTCCTGTCTGAGAGAAGCAAGAGAACTCTGCCTGAGACTGCGCAGGTATTCCACTGACCAGCCAGAGCAGGGCCGGCCGGGCCGCGCCCACCTCCGCACGGCACCGGGCCGACCAGACAGAATGGGGCCGACGGGGCAGTAAGCCTTGTAAAGTGACTCCAGATACCACAGAAGTGGGCATCCGTAAGTGCTTGCAATGAGCACAATTGTAAGTGTACCTCGAAAGGGTGTGGGGGCCAGTGATACTTTCCCTTCTCTATAGCGAGAACTGGGGGAGTCTCCTGAAGATTTTGGAATCATTTAAAATGTTCCACAAAAGCAAGAACTGTGACAGGTTCCTCTTCTAAAACTATTGTCAGGAAGCGTCAGCCACGGCAACAGCCTGCCAGCATGTGGGACGTGTGCAGCTGAGAGCAGCTAACACGGTCTGTGCTCCTGCCAAGGATACAGCCTGGCTGCTCTGTGCAGATGGGCACTAAACGCTCGCTGCATCTGCGGGCTCCTTGCAAGCCACTGATTGGATTTCTTAATTTAGTTGCTCGTTAGCCTCCAGAGCGGACAGTTACAGTGGTCAGCACTGGCCCCAGGCTCTGCCAGACCTGCCAGCTTCCCTCTGGTGAGAAATGGGCCCTGAACCAGACACATGGGGAGAGCAAGCACGTGGCACTTCCTTTTCCCCCAAGGCCTGGCCATGCAACCCCCCAGCAGCTGCTAGTGCCAGGGCACAACAGCCGGCCAGCGGGAATGGGAGGACACCTGGTCAGTCGGCACTCAGGCTCCAGGGAAGGCGTGCAGAAGGCTCAGCCCACGGCCAGCAGTCCCTCAGGCACACATGGGCTGATTCCATCAGGAGACACAAAAGGGGCCAAGCAGATGCCGGTGGCCACCAGTCCCCACTCTCCCCAGGTCCCTCACACTCCGTTCTGAGGGCTCCCCTGGGGCATCAGCCTCATGCCGGCCCTCTGCACGGAGCCCCACCCGGCACAGTGCTCCAATGCCCTGCACTGGGGCTGTCCTTCACACCAGGGCAAGGTGGGTGCCGATGCTGCCAAACCCGACTGCCCTGGGGACATGTCGGCGTGACACGAGGGGCCCGTTCTCCCCAGGACACACCCCAGGGCAAACCGGGGCAGGTGAGGAACGCCCCACCCGCCGCCCAGAATGCAACAGCAGGTTTGGCTTAAATGTGTGACGCTGCGCTAGGAGACCTGGAAAACCACACCCTGGATAGACCCGACTCCTAGCAGGGCAGCCGCACAGCCAGGGGGACCAACCGCACGGCCACGGGGAGCGGCCGCAGGGAGCAGCCGCACGGCCACGGGGAGCGGCCGCACGGCCACGGGGAGCGGCCGCACGGCCACGGGGAGCGGCCGCGGGCAGCGGCCGCACGGCCACGGGGAGCGGCCGCGGGGAGCGGCCGCACGGCCACGGGGAGCGGCCGCGGGGAGCGGCCGCACGGCCACGGGGAGCGGCCGCACGGCCACGGGGAGCGGCCGCACGGAGCAGCCGCACGGCCACGGGGAGCGGCCGCACGGAGCAGCCGCACGGCCACGGGGAGCGGCGGGGCGTCCCCGGGGAGCAGCCGCACGGTCACGGGGAGCGGCCGCACGGCCACGGGGAGTGGCGGGGCATCCCCGGGGAGCGGCCGCACGACCACGGGGAGCGGCCGCACGGCCACGGGGAGCGGCGGGGAGTCCCCGGGGAGCGGCCGCACGGAGCAGCCGCACGGCCACGGGGAGCGGCGGGGCGTCCCTGGGGAGTGGCCGCACGGAGCAGCCGCACGGCCACGGGGAGTGGCGGGGCGTCCCCGGGGAGCGGCCGCAGGGAGCAGCCGCACGGCCACGGGGAGTGGTGGGGCGTCCCCGGGGAGCGGCCACAGGGAGCAGCCGCACGGCCACGGGGAGTGGCGGGGCGTCCCCGGGGAGCGGCTGCACGGAGCAGCCACATGGCCACGGGGAGCGGCGGGGAGTCCCCGGGGAACAGGTGCGTGAGCATTGCCAAAGGCAGCTCTCTCATGCATTCACTCTGTTCGCTGGGTACTTACAGGAGCCTGCGCTTCTGGGCCGGCTTCATTTGGTTGAAGTCGGTGGGCTCTGCCTTCGCTCTCACGTGGCTGCAGAGAGGAACAGACGGGAACAGTTTTGTAGAAGGAAAACATTTTGCCAAAAGCACCTGGCACTGGCCGCTGTCAGCGGACGGGATACCGGGCTAGACAGACCGTGTCTGACCCAGTCTGGCTGTTCTTACGTGCCGGACGGCGAAGGGAGGCAAAGGGACCAGCGATTCTGAAGCTGTCCGCACTAGGGAGCCAGAGACAAATCTCTGCCATGCATGTGCCCAGCCACGAGCCCCACGCAGCGCGGTCTGTCGGCTATGCCCTGCGGCCGCAGGGAGAGGGGAATCCCGGGTCACAGGACGGCAGGCGGAGGCAGTTCCTCACCACCATCGCTCCAGCTCTGTACTCTGCAGCGGGCTCACTTCCTCTTTGTAACTAAACCAGGGGTCAAAGTGCAGCAACCCCCTCCCTTGGGTGCTCTGGAGTGACCTACCCAGTTACCTGCCCCACCCGCTCACGTCTCCCACAGCCATTGTGCCGAGCTCCTGGCTGAATCGGAGGGCTCCCCAGTGAGGCAGGCAGGTCAATGGCGTATGCGCTGGGCAGCCCCAAACGACGTGGGATGTTCGTGCAGGGGAGGGTTGGCTGGCCCAGCTGCCCTGCATAGCTATCCAGGGAGCATGTCCCCCCCTCGCTGTGTCCGCTCCTGCACTGCCCCACTTCGGTTCAGAGCCAGCCCAGCTTCTCGGCGTTAAAGCAACGGGAGGCTCTCCCCACACGTACAGCGGGCACAAACGCCACCACAGCTTCAGCTAGGAGAGCCGGCCGTCAGACGGGAAGGGGAGCACTGGGACAGGAAGTCCTGTGTCTGTTTAAAAGCTCTGCCTAGTTACTGCCGATGGCCGACTACGGGGGTAGAACGATGGCACAAGGTGCTGCCGCCTGGCACCAGGCCATGAGAACCAACAAGAGAGGACACACTTTTAGACTCGGTTTCAGTAAGTAGCGAGAACAACAGAGAGCTGGGCATAGACCATCTGGAGCAGCCTCCCACTACGAGTTTTGGGGGCAAACAACGTAATTCGTTTTTAAGAGCACTGGACAATTTTTTCGTGCAACTGCCTGACGGGGCTGCTTGTGATAGTGGGGGCAGGGCTCTGTAGCCTGGGGCTCACTTCCGGGTCATATGTTATGTTCCTAACGCTCGTGCTTCAGGGTTTCAGCCGGCCACTGACAGGGGTCAGGAAGGGCTCTTCCCCCCCAGTGTATTCTGGGAGGTTTTTTATCTCCTTCCTCTGAAGCGTCAGGGATGGCCATGGCTGGAGATAGGTCACTGGCCTGGACTGGCCAGAGCTCCGAGTTCGCGCCAAGCATTCTCTGTCCCAGTGCTTGGCTGGCTGGTTCTTGCTCCCATACTCAGGGTCTAGCTTATCGCCATAGGTGGGGTTGGGAAGGAATTTTCTCTCAGGTCAGATTGGCAGGAACCCTCCAGGTTTTACCATCCTTTGTAGTGTGTGGGTGTGGGTCACTCGTCAGGTCTCCTTGGGGTTGCTGGGTGGTGCTGCTGGCCAGTGCCAGGCAGCTCGTCAGACTGGGTGACCTGGGGGCCCCTTCTGGCCATACACGCCATGTTCCTGAGATGTGAGCAGAGAGGCCCAGTGAAGCCTGAGAACCATCCAGGGTTTGTGCTCATGGTGTCTGACCCACAAAGCCAGGACACATCTATGCGGATCGTAGGCGACTTTAGGGGCCTGTGCAGAGAACTGCAGGTGGCAGCTCCCTGGTGCCATGTGGGAGAGAAGAAAGGCCAGAAGCCAGCCCTGGTGACCAGCTGAAGCACGTGCAGAAGGGGGAGGAGTGCATGTCTGGAATTCATGGAGCATTGGGATGGCTCCTCACTCCCTGGAGAGAGTCTAATCCAGCCAGGTGGAATAGCAGCCTCCTGCTGTCAGAGCCTTCAGCAGGGAGCAGTGCAGAGAGAGAGTCAAGGGGGAACCAATCAAATCCCAATTCAAATACTGGGCATGTACGTCCAGTGGGTAACATTGGCTCCCTGACTGGGGCAAAAGAGAAGGAATGGGTGGAGGAGCGTACTCTTGCCTGTATTCAGATGCTGGGAGCACAAGGAACACGCAAGATTTGCAGCTGGTTAACCAAGGGTCTGATCTCCTGGAGAGTGTGTCTGGGTCCTGCCCACCTAGGAGAGAGCCAAGGAAATCGCGCCGAGGGCTCTGGAGAGCTGACCCGCCAGTGAAGAGAGAGGTTCGTTAACAGGGAAGCCGGCTTCTGGATACTGCAGCGCCGGAGCGATGCTACCAGTGGGAGGGGACTCGGAGGAGAGGCGCAGGAGTGGTTACGGGGCCGGAGGGATTAGCTTACGAGAACAGATTAACCAACCACCTCTGCACCGCTTGGTGAGCTGACAAACTTCGACTCACGCCTGCGAGTCCTGGGACTGTTCCCCCAAGGAGGGAATTCAATGGGCAAAGCGAGCAGGAATGGGGACCACAACGAAGCAAAGCAAACGTCTGTTCTTAGGATCTGAACGTTTTCCAAGGGTGCGGGCTATTAGCCAGCGGCACAATCCGCACGGAAGGAACTGTCACTCGAGCCACTGAGCGTGGCCTCCCCAAAGCACCTGCGCACAGACGAGAACAACGCCATCTCCAGTCCCGGGACTCCACCCCGCAAGAGGGCTGTGGGTCCCAGCCCACGTTCGGTCACGAGCAGAGCTCCTGCGCACTCTGCCAGCAACACGCACTGTAGCCAGCTGCGGCGAGTGAGGGGGGTTATTCCACTCAGGGGCTGGCAGAGAGAGACAGGCAGCTGCTGGCACAAAACAGCCAGAATAAAATGGTTTGGGGGGGACCTGCTCAAAGTTTTGAGCTCGCAGCACAGCCAGAGGGGTGGGGTCTGCTTCCCCAAGACAGTCCCTTTAACACTGGCCGTACCAGATGCCAGCAACAGCATCCCCCTGGCCTACACTGGGAAAGCCGTTTCCACTTCCCTCTTAGGTCTCCCAGCCCCACCGCAGCTTCCTGCGGCAGCAGTTCCTGGCCTCCTCTCCATCTCTCTGCCTCGCTTTGCTACATTCTTCCTGTTCTCCGCCCTTTGTTCCGCCTCTCCTCTGCCCCGGACTCCTTTGTGCTCCAAAACCTGGCTCGCGTACAGCAGACACCGCAAGGTTCTCAAACGATACCATCTCCCGAATCCAGTGGGACGACCGACGCACCAAGCTCAGCGTTCTGTCCCAAGCCCAAACCTCCAGCATGGAAACTATGATCTCTTGGGCTGCTCATGTTCTTTGAATGCCAGACAATCGACTCCCAAAGCAGGTCACGTTCTCACAACTGAGCCATGGCCAACAGATGAGGGAGGGCAAAGACAAGCATTTCAAAGACACCCTCAAAGCCAACATAGAGAAGTTCAATATTGCCATGAACTCATGGGATCCCCACACCCTCTACCAATCAGAATGGAAGAGGAACTTGTGGCAAGGATCCCAGTATTTCAAGATCCAACGAAGACAACAGCAAAGGGAGAAAACGGAAAGGAGGGAAGAACGTGCTGCATCCTGACTCAGCGATCCAGCCCAGCCCCTTCCCTCAGGAAACGTCTGCCCCAGCTGTGACAAGATCTGTGGGTCCTGGCTCAGTCTCACGAGCCACCCGTGGACCCACCAGCAATAACAAGCTATCATTTTACGGAAGACAATCATCCTCGAGCTCCAAGGGATCGCTGACTTGACTGGATTCCTTCATGTCATTCCTTTCTGTTGTCCCCTCCCTGCCCAGAGCTGGCTCCCGCTCCCTCTCCTCTTCCTGGTTCTCTGCACTGCCTCATCTCCCCTCCTGGCCCACAGACGATGTACGTTCCCACGCCTTCCCCCGGAGCAGCTCCAACCGGCTCCTGCTCAGCCGTCGCCCCCCGCAGCTGGGCAGGGCTCTCCCGAGGGGGAAGCCAAGCGGCTCATCCCCCTCCACTCTTAGGGGCAGCGGCTGCCCATGTGCTTACCAGGGGACGCCTCCCAAAGGCCATTGCCGTGCGCGCGCCAATGGACAGAGGAGGGCTGCGCCGGCCATTCCCCACTGCCTTGTCTGGGCAGCTGGGCCCCCTTCCCCTGTGGCTAACCCCCATCACAAGCCAGCACTGGCCCTTTAAGAGGAACCAGTGCATCTGTGGACGGTCAGCTGATGCCCCTGGAGCTTAAATAAGGGCACTTGGGCCTCCACGGAGACCTGGCGAGGGGGAGCCTCGGTGAGTCAGGCTGAGAGCTAGTCAGGGAAGGGGCAGAGAGAGGGGACCTGAGGCTCTCACTGCCAGTGCCCCGGGGAGCCAGAGCCCTCCTGGGAAAGGGGAGCCCCAGGGAGCCCCAGCCCCCCCAGGAACAGGGAGCAAGAGGCCCCTGAGTCCCCTGGGAACAGGGAGCCCAAGGGAGTGAGGGGTGCAAGACCCCCCTGGAATGGGGAGCCTCGGGGAGCAAGGGGCACCAGAGCCCCCCCAGGCGAGGAGGCAGCAGGAGCCCGGGAACTGGAGGGGGAGCCCCTGGAGCTGAGGAACTGTGGGTTATTGACCTAAATTTGATCAGCAGAACTGCACCAAGAGCCCGTGGGTGCAGCAGTGAGTCCTTAGCGAGCAGGGGAGAAGCCCTGCTGTGTAACACCCCCACGTGCACCCCTCCTGCCAGCCCACCCGAGCAACGAGGGTGCAGCAGAGAGGCCGACCCCCCATCCTCCAGCGAATGAGGAGTAGGGGCTGTCCACACAGCTGACCCCCCGCTTGCTGCTCAGAGCCACCGGCCAGAACGTGATGTAACACAACGTCATTCGTCACGTTCCACAGACGGGACTCGGAATTCAGGAGGGGAACAAGCAGCGAGAGCAGATTGCGCCCCGTAGGAGTTTGTCAGCTTGAACACGCTCGCAGGGTGTAGGCGACCGTCGCACTGCCACACCCACTATTGCTAAAGGAACATCAAAAGCTACAGTCCCCCAGGAGAGGACACATCTCCAGGGGCTCAGGGTATTTACGTTGCACATGGGACAGCACCTTGTGAGCCGTAAATTCCTCCCTTTCCCTGTCACTGTCCCCTGTTTACCTGGGTCACTGACAGCAGCAGGGATAGAAAACATTTGTTTTTTAAAGGGTGATTGCAAAGCTACACACACAGGCAGGGAGGGGTCAGAGCAGAGGCTGGGCCTGCTCTAAACGTACTTCACACTCAGTTTCTGAAAGGATTAGCTTTGAAGGTGGCATCTCTCCAGGAAACAAATCCCATTTAAAGGAAAGTGTTCCTAGAAACAACACCTACTGGGGGCAGAATTGCTCCGCACAGTGTCTCTGGGCATTTCCCAGGAGAATCCAGCAGCTCCTGAGAACGCACAATTCTGGCAGAAATTGCAGCAGTTCCGTTTGCAGGCATACCATGCTTCTGATCCATAACCAGACCCAGCAGATAGAAATCTCAGAAATATGGGGCTGGAAGGGTCTCGAGAAGTCTTCAAGTCCAGCCCCCTGTGCTGAGGCAGGACCAAATAAACTGAGACCCTCCCTGACAGGTGTAACCTGTTCTTAAAAACCTCCAGCGACGGGGATTCCCCAACCTCCCTGGGAAGCCTGTCCCAGCACGAAACTATTCCTACTATCCATCCTAAATCCCCCGCACTGCAGATTAAGCCCGTTAGTTCTTGTCCTGCCTTCAGTGGACATGGCTGAAACAATGGATCCCTGTCCTCTTTATAACAGCCCTTAACGTATCTGAAGACTTATCAAGCCCCTCCTTAGTCATCTCCACCCAAGACTGAACATGCCCAGTGATTTAACCTCTTCTCATAGGTCAGGTTTTCTAAACCTTTGATCATTTTTGTGGTTTTCCCGCAGACTCTCCTATCTGGCCATCTCTCAGCAAGTGGCCACTGTCCTCCAGCTGAGGCCTCACCAGGGCCCCCCGTGTCTGACGCAACACTCCTGTTCGGACAGCCCAGAACAATATTAGCCCTTTTCGCAAGGGGTTTGCCAGCTGTAGTGCCGGGAGAAGTGCTTGTTCCCCACTCCAGCAGCGTGGTCCTGAGATGCCGGCCGGCTCGCGCTGGCTATGAATGGCAGCCTTGTTTCATTACACTTTGTCGCCTTCATTCATTATAAATGAGAATAAAAACCTCACTGTGATGCTCTCTTACCCAGCAGGAGATCAAATTCCTGGAGCATCTAATCTTTTATTAATAATGCTGACAAAATCACCGGAGTATTACCCTGCATTTACGCAATGCTTCCAGCCCTATCAAAGCCTCTGCTGGTGATTTCAAAGAGCCACACGCACACTGCCACAACACGGGGAAAGCCACAGCTGGATGGCAGGCAGTGCTGCTGCTCCTCCATGCCGCTGGCCCTGCCCCCCCGCATCAGTCTTAGCCCTCTGCCGGCTGCGCTGGCTGGCCCCGGACCCCCTGGCCAGAGCGGGGTGTCTGTGCCGCTGCCACACTGGGCTTTCTGTCCCCAGCCCCATTTACAGAAGAGTTCAGCGTCTAGCGGAGAGAGTAGGCCAGGGTAACAACCCTGTCTGTGGGATCCTCATGCACAAACGCCATGCACATTACCCAGCGCTGCCAGAGTGGCCTGGCCAGTTCACACGGCTTCCCTGAAAGCCCCCCGGAGGGGAGGTCCCAGTGCTCCACGCCCAGCTGAGGGGCACAGCACTACGGTATCTCCGTGGAAGATCAGAATTCACCACAAATCCTGGCTCAAAATTCAACCGGCCCAAACCTGAACCCTGGGAAAAGTCTGAAACAACATAAAGAACAGGAGGACTGGTGGCACCTCAGAGACTAACAAATTTATTTGAGCATAAGCTTTCGTGAGCTACAGCTCGCTTCATTGGATGCATTCAGTGGAAATAAATTGGTTAGTCTCTAAGGTGCCACGAGTCCTCCTTTTCTTTTTGCGAATACAGACTAACACGGCTGTTACTCTGAAACATGAAACAACATAGTGCACTTCTGCACTGGGACTGGAACCAGAAATCTAAAGACAGCAGTATGAGAAGTGATTCACGGAACTGGGGATTAGGGGGTCGACTTCCGGGGGCTGGTTTTCAAAGGCGCAGCTACAAGTTAGGTGCCTAATTGCTCCCTAACCTCCCCTTCAGAGGGAGCAGCAGACACATGGTCTGCGTAGGTGGGGAGCAGCCCAATCCAGCACTCTCTTCCAACTAGCCCTGGAATATCACGAGAGCCTGTGCTCATGGTGTCTCCAGCCTCGCTCCATGTGCAAAGAGATTTGAGTCTTCACCAAGCCGTCTTTGGAGACTGGCCTGTCCCGAATGTATATCCCAGCCAGTTATGGCAACTGCACGTTCCCAGCTGCAGGCCCAGCAGAGCGTTGCTGGTGGGGATACGTTTACATACAGCATGAACACTTCTCTCTCCGATTGGGCTACTCACAAGATAAAAAACCCACACAGCACATCAGGGCGGCCACACACGCTGGTCAAAGGTCACGGCTGGCAGGGGGAGACAGGCGCTGTTAGAGAGACGTCCCAGGGACGATTCCACAAGTGCAGCGGGTAGGGTGGGAAGTCAGAGAAAGCTCAGCAGGCAGCTGGAAGGCGAGGTGTTAGCTACTCATGGTCAGAAGAACAGGAATGCGCACGACTGCCAAAGGAAGCCCCTTGTCTGTCTCGGCACAGCTCCGCAGAGTCAGCTGCAAGTGGGGCCCTTTCAGCCGGGAACGCCAGGGCCTAATTTATCGGGCACGTCTGTGACGGAACCACCCCCAGCCTCTGTAACCCAGGGGAATTAGCAGCGTGTCCCCGGGGAACTGGGAGGAAATCCCACGGTGCTGTTAGGGTCAATGGAACGCGCTCTCGCATTAAACGGTCGCCCGCGCGTGGCAGGAGCCTCAGCATGGCTGTGCTGCGACACGGGCCATACGCACAGGGCCTGTTCTGTCTTCGGGGCTAGCTTCGGAAGTGCCTGGCTGTTCAAAGCCCACACCCTGCTGGGCCACACCAGCCTCCCTCCCCCCCCAGCAAGCGACACGCCGTGGCCACGGGGAAGCACCATGCCACCGCGGACACCCAGGCATTCTGCTGCCCCGTGCTTCACGCCGAGCACGGACAGTCCGAGGGACTGAGCGAGGGGAGCGGCCCACCGTGCAGCCCCCAAGATGCCCGGCGGGCGCTGCCAGGACAACAGTACCCGCTGCAGGAAGTAGCGCAATAAAGCAGCCCTCCAGACGGTACCTACATCTTGGGCTGCTTCCTGGCCTTGCTGGTCGTGGTCAGTTCGGAGAGTTCAGGCAGGGCTTCCATCAAAGGCTGCAGGTCTCCGACCACCGGCGTCGCTTTCCGCTTTGCCTCGGCTTTTTGCTTCTGTCTGGCCAGCTTCACACCTTCTATTTCTGATTCAGAAACAAGACCGTAAAGAGATTATCAATTTCCAAGCACCCTAACCACTTCAGGCTCCGCAACACGGCTAAGGAAGGACAAAGATGATTTAGATAATGGCCTAGAGCAATGGTTCTCAAACTTTTGTACTGGTGACCCCTTTCACATAGCAAGCCTCTGAGTGCAACCCCCCTTTATAAATTAAAAACACCTTTTTATATATTTAACACCATTATAAATGCTGGATGCAAAGCGGGACTTGGGGTGGAGGCTGACAGCTCGTGACCCCCCATGTAATAACCTCGCGACCTCCTGAGGGGTCCTGACCCCCAGTTTGAGAACCCATGGCCTAGAGAGTACGCTTAGACAGTTTGCAGACGATACCAAGCAGGGAGGGGTGCAAGCGCTTTGGAGGATGGGATTAAAATTCAGAATGATCTGGACAAACTGGAGAAATGGTCTGAAATAAACAGGATGAAATTCAATCAGGACAAATGCAAGGTACTCCACTTAGGAAGGAACAATCAGTTGCACACATACAAAAAGGGAAATGACTCCACAGTACTGCTTCCTAGCCAAAGGGATCTGGGGGTCATAGTGGACCACAAACTAAACAGGAGTCAGCAGTGACACACTGTTGTAAAAAAAGCAAACAGCATTCTGGGATGTATTAGCAGGAGTGTTGTAAGCAAGACACGAGAAGTACTTGTTCCACTGTACCCTGCACTGACTAGGCCTCAACTGGAGTATTGTGTCCAGTTCTGGGTGCCACGTTACAGGAAGGATGTGGACAAACTGGAGACAGTCTGGAGAAGAGCAACAAAAATGATGAAAGGTCTAGAAAACATGACTTGTGAGGGAAGACTGAAAAAATTGGGTTTGTTTAGTCTGGAGAAAAGAAGACAGAGGGGACATGATAACCTTTTATGTGCTTGAAAACGATTATTATAAAGACAAGAGTGATAAATTGTTCTCATCTACTGAGAACAAGCCAAGAAGCAGTGGGCTTAAATTGCAGAAAGGATGGTTTCAGTCTAGGTCGCACATTAGGAAAACTTCCTAACTGTCAGGGTGGTTAAGCATTGGAACAAACTGCTGTGGGAGGTTGGCTAGCAAGAGAACTGTATTTCCCTCCCATGCACAGCGAGGGGGGGGCCTGCTAAGAGTCGGGAAGAGGAGCACTGAAGACCTGAAAATAAATCAATGTGCTAGAATTACATGGACCCTCCAGTGAGATTGGAGAGAGGAAGGGGAAGGTCCAGGTTTGGCCTCCCATCCTTGACAGGTGTCAACCATGAACCTTACTGACTTTGGCTTTACTTACAAGGGGAAGGATGGTCTTGTAGCAAGTGTCCTAGGTTGGGACTCACAAGACCCAGGTTCAATTCATGGCTCTGGGCCAGTCACCTGGGACTCATCTACACTGGGGACTTCAACTGGTTGGCCAAAATGCAGCATTTGCATGCCAGGCACCCTGAGTGCGTGCAGAGGCTGGGGCCCGCAGGGCAGGCAGCGAGCCCAAGAACACAGGGACTGGTGATGAACTGACAGCATGTGAGCTGCCCCACAGCACTGGTACAGTGCTGGGTGACTCTGCCCTGTCGCTGCAGGGAGACGGGGGAGGGCTCCTGCTGCAGGGCAGGGAAAGAGAGTCAGGGGAGCTCCTCCCCTGCCCACGGCCCTGCAAGGCTGTGGGAGCCCAGGGAGAGCATGCTCTGTCTGAGTCCAGTGGATCCAGCCGGGGAGAGGAGGAAAAGAGTGGAGAACCAACTGCCAGTTACAGCTCCCCCATTCTCTGCCCCAGCTGGCACTGGTACCCAAAGAACCAAACCCAGGTGGGGACAGCCAGCATACAGCGTGCTCCAGGCACCTCCTGTCCCTGCAGCGTAGGGGGCTGGCTAGGCACTCTCTGGCCCCCTGGGGTCCTCCCCCCACAGCAGGGGACTCCCCTGGAGGGAGCTTCGGAGAAAGTTTCTGCTTCCTTTGCATTTCCTGAGTGATTCTCAGGCTGTGGAACCTGCCCTACAGTATCGACTCTGGCCTTGACCTTCGAGATCGCGTGGCCTGTGTCCAGGCTGAGAGTCAGCCAGTTAGCGCAGGAGCACTGCATGGCCCTGACCATGGTCATTGCCTGATACGTCTACCCCAGGAACCTTTTAATCATTTTCTCGTTTGCTGAACCAGTGAGGTGCTCTACCATCAACAGTCCTGGGTGAGCTGTGATTTCTGCAGTGCACAGAGGTTTGTGAGAAATCTGGATTGTAAACACTGCTCCTTGCAGGCGGCTCTACCAGGGGCCCTGGTTTCTGTTCTGCACCACTTCTTTTTTTGGTCTGGCTTTCTGGAGCTGGGCTACTTCACAGTGCTACCATGCATTACGCGCCTGACGCATCAGAGCGAACAGCCCAAATTCTTCTTCTATGAAATCTTCTTCAGTAAAGGGGCCATGCATGCTTCTAATGGCCAAAGCTTTGCATCAGTTTTTCCTTAGTCTCTTTCTTATGATTTATTTCTGCTTGGAACGGAATATGCGCTGAGAGTTTTGCATTACACTCTTGGGCTGAACTTCACTGCACTCGGTACTGGGATTCGATGCCAAAAAATGCAGGGAGAAAGGGCACCCAAGAAAAACAAGCGAGTTAAAGAAAAATAATTCATTCCAAGATTACAAAAACAAACAAGAAAGAACAAGTAGCAAATTGCTCCCCACCACATGTAAGGGTGTTTTTAGAGGATAATCCTGGTGGCTTTGTAGGGAACAATGTAATAAACAGCGTCTGAGATGAACTAACTGCTCAAGGGAAACCCAGACATTCACTGCAACCCAGGGCCATTTCCTGCGTGCAGCCTGTACCACACGGCATGGAAATAAATGACTGCTGATCTGTAATCAACCAGAACACGCCAGGCGGAAAAAAGGGCAGTGTCGCTTGTTTTCTTGGATTTCCCCTGGGGCTGTGAGTAAAGACTGAATGACCGATCAAGGGCTCGTCTCAAGCCTTGGAGTGAAAGAGTGATGGACACACATCAGTTAAAGCTGGTGAAGCAGTGACATACGGGGGCTGTTTGGGTTGGTTTATTTAAACTGTGACTGAATGAAGTTCTGCTCTTCGACAGGAGTTCCTGGAAGCACTGACGCACGGACACGTTTTCAGCTCCCCTGTAAGCCAACGGGATGGAAGGATACACTCCAAGTTAAGCAAGTGCTTACCTGCTTTCCTGAATCAAGGCCTCTATTAGTGCTGGGGCTAAAAGAACTAGTGTTCCCGAGTTCCAGGAACCCGGCTATGCAATCAAGAGAGGACGCTGTGGCTTCATGCAGCTAAGCAAGCTACTCAAGCAGAGAGTAAATTCCAGGCAGTGGGATGGACGCGAGAAGCTGCCGACTCTGGGACACAGAAATGAGAGAAGCAGCCAGGGAGGGGTTGAAAAGTTCCCGTGAGGAAGCCTCCCAACGTGCTTGAAGCAAGAGATGATCACGTCCAAGCAGGACCTTCGCATCACTACTTCTAAGAGCCTGGCAGTGCGATAGCTCCCCAAATACTGGCCCAAGGGGTCCTGGCCCTCCGCTTGGCTCGGCTACTCCTGGGAGCAAATCCCTCAGGCACGCCGCAGACTTGGCTTAACTCACAAACCTCGTGTGAACCTGCCACCATGTAAAGAGTTTGGGGAATTAAAAGCAAAGCTTTAGATTCTGAAACAGCAGCAGGGTTTAGTCCTCAGTAGCAGTCATAATAAACAGCATGGAACCGGCACTGGATCGGGTTCTATTCCTAGCTCTGCCACTGAGCAAAGACAAGCCTCTGTCCTGCTCTGTGCCTCAGTTTCCTCACCTGTAAAATGGAGCTAATTATGTAACTATCTCCATGGCAAGGTGCTTTGAGATCCATGGATGAAAGTGCTATTCAAAAGCAAAGTATTGGCCTCCACATTGCTGATCCCCAGCATTCAAATATCATGAGGTAGCCCCAGCCACTCCCAAAATCAGGAGATTGGCCTAAAAATCCTGATTTTAAAATAATAAAGGTGTGTGTCCTGGGTGTGGAGCTTTGGGGGGTGGGGTGGGGTGGATATCACATTTTCAAACCTCTCTCCACAACCACAGGGAAGAGAAACTTAAAACCACAAGTGAAGCTGAGACTCCCCAGGATACAATCACTTTTTACTTATTAATTTACCCAGAGTAAGTATTAATACCGGGGGGAGGGCGGGGGACAGCTGTGCATATCTATCAGTGTTATAGAGGGCGAACAATTTATGAGTTTACCCTGTATAAGCTTTATACAGGGTAAAATGGATTTATTTGGGATTTGGATCCCATTGGGAGTTGGGTATCTGAGTGCTGGAGACAGGAGCACTTCTAAAGCTGTTTTCAGTTAAGCCTGCAGCTTGTGGGGGACGTGGTTCAGACTTGGATCTGTGTTTGCAGCAGGCAAGCGTGTCTGGCTCAAACAAGGCAGGGCACTGAAGTCCCAAGCTGGCAGGGAAAACAGGCTCAGAGGCAGTCCCGGCACATCAGGTAGCAGTCCCAAAGGGGTTTCTGTGACCCAGCTCATCACAGGGGTGTTGACCATTGTAGCAGTGGAGATATGTCTGCAGATTTGACATCTTTTGTTCTGGCAGGGTCTGGTGTCTCTTTGAGTTGTGTGTCTTGGTCTGTGGGGATCTTGCTTCTAATGATGAGCTTGGCGAGGCGGGGGGGGGGGGGGGGGGGGGGGATTGTTTAACGGCCAGAAGAGGGGGTTCAGGAAAGATTTCTTTCAGGATGGGGTCTCCATCAAGTATGGGTGGTAGTTCTTTGATGATACCCCGAAAGAACCTGCCTCAATACAGGAAAAACAACCACCCATTGACTGCATACCCCTAGTTATCACCTGTCACCCCACTCTGGAACCCCTATGGGGTGACAGGTGATAACTAGGGGTATGCAGTCAATGGGTTGCTGTTTTTCCTGTACTGAGGCAGGTTCTCTCGGGGTAAGTGGGTGGCCCGTTCCATGATATGATCTACTTCACTGATGCGAGGGTCTTGTTTGGTGAAGGCAGTTTTAAGCATGTTAAAGGTGTTTATCCTAGACTTTCTCTTCGGAGCATATTCTGTGTGCCTGTGTGTTTGGGGTGGTTATTGGATCTGTGAAGGTCCATGTGATGATCTGTGAGATTCTTGCATATAACTGACAGTAGGATTCCATGGCTGAAGTTGATCATGGTTTCTGGAAAGCTGATACTGGTGTAGGACTGCTCTAGAAAGAGCTGGAGGGAAGGATGGTGGGTTTAAAGTTGTGGAGGAAATCTATAAGGGAGTTCAAATCGTCTGTCCAGAGGATGAAAGTATCATTGAGGTATCTCTGGTATTCAGTGGTTTTGTGCTCTGTTCTTCAAGACATTCTTCCTCAAGGTGGCCCATGAAGATGTTGGCATATTGGGGAGCCATCCTAGTACCCAGGGCTGTTCCCACGGTTTGTGGTTGAATGTATCATTGTTCTGGGCGAGGATGAAATGGATGAGTTTGGCAAGGTGTTTGGGGTGGAGATCTGAGCACTGTCCATTGTCTTGTAGATTTCTGAAGCAGGCTGCAACACCACACGATGAGGGATGTTGGTGTATAGGGAAGTGGCATCCATGGTGCCAAGGGTGGTGTCCTGACGGAGGTTGTTAACGTTGCGGAGTTTCTAGAGGAAGTCGATTGTGTCCTGGAGGCAACCGGCCCTTTGTGTGGTGAGTGGTTTGAGGAGAAGGATCAAATTATTAGGGCCTGCCTACACTTAACATGCTACATACTGCACTGCACTTCAGTGGAGACACTACCTATGCCAACGGGAGAAACCCTTAACTACGCCGCTCAGGGGTGTGGATTTTTAGTTATGCCGACTTAATCTTAGTGTAGACCAAGCTGTAGTCTCTGATCATCGATCGAGCATTTTGCGAGATCTCGAGGTAGAGTCACAGTCAATTTCCTATTTTTAGGTTAATTCCATTTTCTCATCCAGAACTTTTAAAACATTATATTATGATTATTATTTTTAAAATTCCCTATACTTTAATATGAGTTTTTCTGCTTCTCTGCTGATGTTTACAATGGGTCTTTTCAGCTAGTGAGACTCTCTCTTGTTAAAAGACATCACACAAGGCGTGAACTGTTGCTGACTTCAGTTCTAGTGATCTTAGAGGATTCTTGTAGCATTAACAGGTGTTTAGTTTTCAGGCACATGTGATTTGTAGGCTGGCATTGTCCCTTTAAAAGCTTGGTGGGCCAGGAGGGAAGCCTGGGGCTTTGGCGACTTTAAGGTTATTTAAGAGTTTCCCTTCGCAAGGGCCCTTTTCTGTTGTTTAGAACTTCTTCATAAAACATTTACCTTCGGGGTTAAAGGTCCCTACTTCTGGTTTCCACCCCCCAGGGAAGTTTTCTGGGAAGTCTGAGTAGAAACAGCTTAGTTTCTGAGTAAGAAGACAGAAAATGACACATTCTTGGCTCCATTACAGGCTTGCTGTGTGACGTTGGGAAGGACCATACCATAGACACACAAAGGGGCCAAATTAAGTTTGCATAGTCAGCTTTAATTCTGGCATTTCTGCACTTTTGAGTGCTTGACTTTCCTACCTCAAACCCTGGGGAGCGCTGCTCACACAAGGCAGAGAGAGTTTTCCCTTTGCTCCTCGCAGCAGACGGGGCACCGTGATTTTCTTTTATCCCCTTTTTCATACAACACATAATGAAACTATGGAACTCACTGACACAGGATGTCAGTGAGGCCAAAAATTCTGCAGGGTTAAAAGAAATTGAACATTTATATGGAAAAACACGAATATCCAGGTTTCTAATTAATTCTGAAAAATTTTGGAAGGGATTTAAAATCTCATGCTCGAGGCTTTAAGCCTCTCTCTGACTAGCAGAGATTTGGACGAAACATTCATGAGGATCATCTGCCTGTTGTGTTGTTTATTGCACCTTCCCCTGAAGGCTCTGGTGTTGGCCACTCTCAGAAGCCAGAGACTGGCCTAGCTGGACCCTGGGCCTGATCCAGCCTGGCAATTCCAAGTCCCATGACTGTGTCAGATGCTACAGAGAGGGTGAGCTGTCTGAGCATGGAGACTGCAGTGAGGATGTTAGGGCTACTGGGGATGTCTCTGGGTTTCGCCCCAATAAGAACCGGATTCAAGGCACCCAGGATGCTGGCAGATGTCCCACATTGCTGGAGCTTGGCGGTTGTTACTTTGTTCCCTTTGTACCCGCAGGACCAGGTGGATTTCATGTACCATGGAAACCAGCCCACTCCGTAGATCTCGCCTTCCCCCAGGACCCGGAGCGCTACCATATGCACCAGGGAAGCCATGGGCCGCCTCAGTCGAACTTACAGAGAGCGTCTGGGACGTGCAAAGGCAGAGATAGCCATGGGCCACCTGCATGGAATCTACCATCCATTGCTGGGGGGGCAAAGAGGGGAGGAGCCGTGCGTGCGCCTGACCCAAGAGTGACTCCTTGGTTGTTCATAGGAACCCCACCCCCCCCCACCCCCCCAAAACCAGGGATCCTGGGAGCAGGGGCTGCATGTAAAGTCCCCTCTGCCAGTAACCCCAACAACTAGCCAGCCGACAAACCCCCCTGAGAGTTCCGGGGGGCGCAGGGAAAGCAAGACAAACACCTCGTTGCTTATCTGGAAAGAATCGACGCTGCCAAAATCCCATCCAGCTAAACAACAAAAAGAGCTTAAACGTGGAAAAACCCTGCAGAGGCTTCACTGACCAGAGCAAGCCATTGCCCCTGCTGAGCCAGGAAGGGCCGCAGCTGATGTCCCCTGGGGCTGACGTCACCCATTCACAGGCACTTCCTGGTCCCGTTGCTGGGATGAGGTCACACTGCCCAGCGTCTGGACGACTCAGGTCGTGCAGGAGAATGATGCAGATCTCCCGCAGCTAGGGCTAAGGTGAAGCCTGTTAGAGCAGGGGTAGGCAAACTTTTTTGGCCCGAGGGTATGGAAATTGTATAGCAGGCCATGAATGCTCACAAAATTGGGGTTGGGGTACAGGAGGGGGTGCGGGCTCTGGGGTGGGGCCAGAAATGAGTTCAGGGTGTGGGAGGGGGCTCTGGGCTGGGGTAGGGGGTTGGGGTGCAGGGGTGGAAGTGAGGGCTCCGGCTGGAGGTGCAGGCTCTGGGGTGGGGCTGGGGATGAGGGATTTGGGGTATAGGAGGGTGCTCCAGGTTGGGACTGAGGGGTTCGGAGGGCAGGAGGGGAATCAGAGCTGGGGCAGTGGGTTGGGGCATGGGGAGGGTGAGGGCTCTGGCTGGGGGTGCGGGCTCTGGGGTGGGGCTGGGGATGAGGGGTTTGGAGTGCAGGAGGTTGCTCTGGGCTGGGATCAAGGGGTTCAAAGGGTGGGAAGGGGATCAGGGCTGGGGTTGGGGCATGGAAGGGGCTCCGGGTGGTGCAAGCTCCGGGAGATGCAGGCTCCGGGTGGTGCTTACCTCAAGCAGCCCCCGGAAGCAGTATGTGCCCCCTCCGGCTCCTATGCAGAGGTGCAGCCAGGCGCCTCTGCGCACTGCCCTGCCTCCAGGCGCTGTCCCTGCAGCTCCCATTCCAATGGGAACTGCAGGGGTGGCGCTTGGGGTAGGGGCAGGGCATGGAGCCCCCTGGCTGCCCCTAAACGTAGGAGCCGGAGGGGGCACATGCCGCTGATTCCGGGAGCTGCGCGGTGTGGTGGCATGCGCACGCAGCGTAGCCCCCAACCCCACTCCCCAGCGGGAGCTCAAGGGCTGGATTAAATCGGCTGGCGGTGTGGCCCGTGGGCCGTAGCTTGCCCACCCCTGTGTTAGAGTGTACAGCCAAGTGCCAAGGAGAGCAGTGTTCCCACTAGAACACTGCAGCCTGGCGTTTAAAGTGCTGTGGCATGACAGGCCAAACGCAGCAAAAAGTAGAGCTGCCAGCAAGGGACCTCAGGCCTCTGAGCTTCTAGGAGAGACCCGCAGCAAACCTAACTCCTCCCAGGGTTCTCCAGGGCTGGGGAAAACCAGAGGTTTTGTAGTCCCATATTTTCCACGTACGCCATGTAGGACTCTCGGGGAGACAGCATTTCCCAGCACTCACTGCTCTTCGGGACAGGGAGAGCATAGCTGGGAATTATCTCCAGCCAGCCTTGTCCCCGAACTGGGAGAGAGGAGGGGGCTTCCCACCCACCCTGTGGTGGAGCTCCAGCCTCCCGCCCTCAGAGCGGAATCAGCAGTCAGGGTTTTCCCCAAGCCACACAGCGCCTCCCTGAGTCCGCTTCCTCTCCCGCAGCGACTGCACCTGCCTGGCCCCCGGGGTCCTTCTTGGGTTCACGCAGTTTCACTTTCTAAACCTCAAAGGGCCAGTACAGTCGGCTACACGTGGCACGCACGTTGTTTAGGAAGCAGTGCAATGCAGGGCTTCTACTGGCCCGCGGATGAGGCCACCCCCCGACAGCGTGATCTTATCGAGGGAATACTTACTCTGCAGCCACCTGTCTTTTCTCAGCTTCATTTTTTCTCTTTTTGACAGAAGTGGTTTTTCTTCTACACCTGAAATATAGAAACACACGGCAGTCTGAGCGGTGCTTCCCTGCGTGGCTTTGCCAGCTCGCCCCCCGGGAGGTGCCAAGGGTGTGCTCGATGGATGTACTGAAACGTAACAGGCCAGACAATCTGCCATAAGCGTTCTGCTCATCCTTTGCCATGTGTGTAACTAAGGAAGCTGGAGAGGCTGGGTACTGGGGGCGGCAATACAGCGTCCTGTGAAACCATCATTCAAAAATTCATTACAATTGGTTTGAATGGGCCTGACTGAAGGAGAGAGTATCAATGAGGGTCACAGTTTCAAAAAAGGACAGGGCCATGTTTTCTAGTGCTGAGCACCCACCACCTGGGGTTCTCAGGAGCGCAGCACACTGGTAGCGATGACAGTCCGGCCCTTCTTCGGGGGCCCACATGGGAAGCGAACTCTGGTGAAACCTTGACCCAGTTGTGTGTGCTGAGTGCTTAGCCTGCCGCCGGCCGGCATCAATGGGTGCAGCGGTGTCGAGTCGGGTCGCCACCAGGGTCCGGGTTAGGCCCGGCTTTACTTCGCCTCTGCACTCGTGGTCTAGAGAAAGCATGTGAACAGAGGGTTACTAATTGGGAGGGGTCACAAAGACCAGTAAGGACAGATTGCAAAGGAGCTGGAACCTTAGTTTCAGAACTGGAAATATACAAACTGATAGGCGGGGAAAGCCAATGCGGGGGACACACAGCCAAAGGGCAGAGACACTGACGAAGCAGCAGCGCTGAAGAGACCTTCAGGGATGTGAACAGCAAACCACAAATGAGCCTCTAGTAAGATGCAGCAGCAAGAGGGACTGTGCAGACAGAGGCACCCTGAGACTGCACCTGGTTAGTGTCGCCTTCAAACCCCAGGAAGAGCTCAGCAAGTTAGTCAGAGACGTGATGACCAGGCTACAAGGACTCACTCACAAGGAAACGCTGCAGACTCACACTTAGCCTGGCTAAATGGGGAAGCACGAAAACGATGTGTAAGCATTTGAAGAGCACAAACGAGAAGGGAGGAGCGGAAAGGTCTAGGACTGCCAGAGGGGTATAATGAGCAGCAATGGGATTCATTCAGAGGGGAAACTGAGGTTGGCAAGCAAGAAGACTTCCTTAAAGCAAAGTCTCCTACTGCTGAGGCATTAAAGTCTCCAAGGGAAGGGTGGAAGCCCTATTTCCTGAGACATCCAATCCTAGACTGGACTAAGCGCTCAGTAGCGTACTATAGGGAACAAACACGAGCTAGGGAGGGGGCAGCACATTACAAACACACAGGTTTATCCACTGCTCAGAGTTACTACACACATTAGGTAGCATGGCAAAAAATGAATTTGCAAGATGACTTGAGAGGGCCAGAAGTGTAATAATCCCCTAGAAACACACTCCCTGCTTGTCCTGGCTGGACACTACCAAAAGGATCTATCGATACATTTAGACTGAGAAGGCAGCATGGCCCGGTGGCTGTGCCACTGGACTGGGAGTCCGGAGACCTTGTTCGATTCCCATCTCTATCATGGACCTGCTGCGTGACCTTGGATGAGTTGCTTACCTCTGAGTGCCTGTTTCCCTCCCCCGAGCCTTGTCTGTCTTCTCCAGTTACATTGTGAGCTCTTTGGAAAAGGGGCTGCCTCTCACTCGGAGTCTAGGACAATGGGATCTTGGTGGCGGCACCGAGGCACTAATTAAGAACAATAATCTGTGAGCCGAAGAGTGAGGCCGACAGCCAGTCACCCAGCTGAAAATGAAAGTCTGCATTTTGAAGTCTAGTACTGCAGAAAACAAAACCCTCTCAAGTGCTGTCTATTACAGGGACTGGAGAATTTTACCTTATGGTAAGAAAGGAAAACCTGACTGCAATCAACTTCCCACAAAACCAGCTACTATGCAGGTCTGTCCCAGGATGGAACTTAGCCCTGGGAATGTTGACGGAGTAAGAACTTGGCGTGCTGATGAGTTATTTGCTTCGGAAGTGTTTGCTGCCTCCCCCATGTAGAGGAACTATTCTTAAACGTGGAACAAATATATAACAGGAGATTTACAACCTCCCTCTTTCCCCAAGGATGGATCAAAGCAACAGGATTTCACAGAAACGTAGTAGGGTTCTGTCAACAATTCTCTGAAAGCCGATACAATTCACCAGAAGATAGTGTTGCTGCGGTTTTGTTTAAACCATCCTGTCGAATTCTAAGGCAGGGATATAATTTTAAACGAAATGTTATAGCGTAATGTACAGAATGTAACGATACCTTTTTCTATCAAGGCTTTCCAACAGGGGCTAGACTTTAAAAATAAATCCAGGCTTCTATAGAAAGAGGAAATAACTGTTTTGGTATTTCAGACTTTGACAACTTAAATCAGGCTTCAATTAGATCAGTTTTTTGTTTCCAAATTCCATTTTCCTGTGGCTAAAACACAAACCAAACCCCCCCGTTGCATTCACTGCAGTAACCGAAGGCTGAGAAATAAAGCCCTCTCTGGACACTGCCGTGTGTTCACTGTGGTTAGGATCATACGGTGGTATTTGTCATGGCTGAAGAAGTTAGCATCAATGTCTTTGTCTCTTGACTAAAACACCCGATAAAGCTGTGACATTCCCCTGGGTACAATCTGGACTGCTAAACAGCTGTGTTCCCTCCATTCTCCAGCCTGGGGTGCCTTTTACACTCCTCTGCTGCGAGAACAACCACTCCTGGCCCGCTCCCACACAGCCTCCAGCAAGTAAATCATTCCCAGCTGAGTTATCTATGCGTGTTCTAGCTAGCCACTCCTTACATTGCAAAGTGACTTCCCAGTCCCAGACTGGTCCCCAGAAATGTGTGTATTGTACTGCCCAACTCTTTCCTTCCTGACGACCCTGAAAGTCCATCATTTCATTAATAGAAAATGATATGCTCAAACCCCGTTATCTCAAATGAAGTTTCCCAAACACTTCAGTACAAACACATACTGGCTTAGATAAAACAATAAAAGAAGTTTAACTACAGAAAGTTAGATTTTAAGGGATTACAAGTAATGAGGCACAAAAGTCAGAATTGGTTACAAAGAAATAAAAAGGTAAAATGCAAACTAATACCTTACTTAACGAGTTAACTGAATTCAAAGCAAAAAGGTTTCTCTCATCACATGCTTACAGCAGTCTGGCTGGATTCCTTCAGCCAGAACCCCTCCCCCAGTTCAGTGATGCTTCCTTTGTCTTTCAAGTGTTGTTGATGCCATGAGTAGAAATGAGGGGAGAGAGGTAATCTGAGGAGTTTGCTCTCCTTTCTTACAGCATTTCTCTTCTTTGAGAATCATCTCCTGCTGGGGTTCAGGTGACAGCAAGCCTGTGGGATGGGAACCTCCAGCTGTTTCTTTACCAACATGTTAATTTCTCGCTCACACCCTTTTTCCTGACAAAGAATGGCCGCTTAACCAGGTGATAGTCCATTTGATTATTCCGACACGTGGCCGAGGTGCTGGCTAGCCTTTTGTCTCTGGGGAATTAGTTTAAAGCTGTTTCCCTAGACTTGGAACATGTCTTCTACAGTAAAATTTTATAACTTTACATACAATGTTGCCACACATATTTTACCAAGACAACAATGTTCAGCGGATTATGAGTTTTCAAATGATACCTCACATAGCGTACTTTGTACAAAATTTATCACAGTCTTGTAAAAAGGATGAACATAAGGGTACAGACAGTCACAAAAGCACACTGTGTTCATTTCTGGGTACACATTTAGACCCTGGACCTCTACACACTAAAGTTCAGCATGTGACTAAAGCACATGAATAGCCCCATTGGCTTTTGTGGGGCTGCCTACGTGCATAAAGCCAAGCATGTGAATATTCCTACAGGATTGAGGCCTTGATCTGTGGTTTCACCTACTTATGCTCCCACTAACTGATTTCCAGACACTGCTTCCCTGCACTAAATACTTGGGACTGCAGCACCAGGGAAGCAAGAGTGAATCACTAGCACAGGATGGCATGTGAATAATAAAACATATCCCAACAATTGCTGAACAACTGCCCAGACTTGACAAACATGCACTTAACATTCATCGCTGGCTAATACTGACTGAACGGTTCTGTATTCCAGCGGTGGTTTTTTCCTGTCTGAAAACACGTTCATTACTTCACTGGAAAACAGTGCCTGGTTTGATCTGCTAATGAGAAAGACCACAACCAGCTGGCTAGCTCTAGTAATAACAGTAACTCAGATATGGATTGATTTTTGCCAAACTGAAGCAGAATATTTAAGGAAATGCAAAAGCTGCCTGCTTGGCACAACCTTGAACCAGGCAGAATTATAGGGCTCCCTGCAGAAAGTCCCAACAGGAAATTACTCACAGACTGGGGAGAGAATAATCCAAGGGGCAGAGAGCAAAGTCTCTCTAAAGTGCTGAGGCTTTTTATCCTGAAATGTAAATACCTTAATTAGACAGAAACACAAGGAAGCCCACTGTGTTAGCGCCCCGGTAGATCCCAGAGCTAAACCACCACAGCCAGGTCACACAGCAGGGAGGGGTCCAGCCGCAATGGTAACTCCATCCCACTACACGCTCTGTATGCAGTTTGTGATTAGCAGGAATTTAAACTGCAGGGCCCCCGCCTGAAGCTGGACCCTTGAGCCCACATGGAGCCAGTAATGTCCATGGGAGAAATCGTCTGTTTATGCTGAACTGAAGGCAGGACAGGGACCTGGGAAGCCATCCTCTGAGCCATGCACGCACTTTGTGCCTGCCGTGAATTGGTGTGGGCAGGGCTCCTCCGAGCAGGGCGCGCACGCGTGTGTGTGTCTCACACACGCGGAGCCCGGTCAGTGTTAATACTCCCTGAACATACGTATTCGAAGAGCGATCAGGTGTTAAAGTCTCACAGATCCAGACACAAGCCAGGAACTGCCAGTGTTAAAGGCTGCATGGGCAGGTACAAACAATTAAAATATAATATAATACAACATTTTTCTGTCACTTTATCTGGCCACGTGTAGCGTCTTCTACTCCTGCGTGCTGCCCTGTGCAGGCCAGAGCTCACGAGAGTCATTTACGCGCGGGACAGGCAGTGAATGAGGCAGGGCTATTGTCAGCTGGGGCTGTCCTCTTCTGCTGGATGCCAAGGCATTTGGGGGGGCTGGAGAGACGGGGGAACATTTCTCTAGGTTTACTTCACTGAAACAGCTGCAACCTCTCTCCTGCACACTGTCCCCACCTCAGCACCTGTGCAGTGAATGGGGAAGGTTCAGCATGACCACCAGGGCACAGAACAAGCAGGCGAGACAGCCTTGTATTCACCCCACCCCTGGTGTGCTGGAGCTCTGATCTCTATGGGGTGTGAGAAGAGGGACTGGGACAGGCTCCACAGAGTCAAACCCGTGGCAGCTCTGACTTCAGGAGATCACATCTGGAGAAACGATTCACAAGAAGAGGGGAGAACGCAGGGATGTGCCAGAAGCCCTCAATCCTGCTGTGCCAGCAGGAATCGTCTGTCAGAACTGGCATCGTCTTGTTGCATCACCAGGTGGACCTCCAGTGCCCCCGTCACTGTCTTGAGACTGACCCTGTGAGCAACAGCCCGCTGTCCACACTGCCATGTCCCCTTCGGATCCTCTCCCTGCCGGGAGATTCCCACCAGAGACAGACAGCCTCCTGCATTCCTGGAGGGTTACAGAAGATCCTGAGAATTCAAGAAAGTCCAAGGACCAGTAGCTGACTGTCTTACAAGGGCAGAATAAACCCCTGACACAAGCTGCTGGTTTGGGCAGTCTGCCTGGCCCTTCATAGGGCTGCTTGTTCTTGTTCTGTGTGGCTATTTCATTCCAGTCATACGTTGTTCTTCGGACACAGGTTTCCTCTTCCTCCCCATTTCAGAAAGGGGGATGTGGAGTCCGCTGTGCACATGCGGAGTGAACACTGGGGGGGCCAGCGCAGGGAGGTACGAGTCTGTGTACGCAGCAGAGGCATTCAGCCCAACTCTGCTGCGCCGTCTCTCCAGCACCAGAGCGGGACAGCTTCCCCCAGCCCCTCACCGCCCCACGCAGGTCCCCCTGGGCAGCGCTGTCACACTAACGCGCTCACACGCCCGCTCCCCAAAACGGCTTCCTTTGGGCGTGGATGCTGCGGTGCCTGGGGTAAAAGCAGGCAGGGCGAGGGGAATCACAAGGGGTGTCTCTCTATCTGCTCCTGGGGAGCATGCTCAGAAACCCGGACTTACTCCTTTGTATCCTGCCAAACCAAGCTTGGCCCTAGAGCTAAATGCTGGCTATCTAGTCCCCTCTGTATTCCCACCACGCCCACCCCCAGGGCACCTGGCACACATGGGCATGCCAAGTCACAGAAAGTCTTCAGGGCCAGTTCTCCACCTGATCCCCGGGGAGTTGAGTGTGCACGTATGTTAGTGAGCAGCTCAAATCCAGGACCGAAGAGTTGGGCTTTGGATAAGCTTCGAGGAGTTTGGAAGATTCTCCAGACCGCCAGGGGTACCCTATCAGACCCCAGGAACCGCCTTCCCACTACACCCCGCCCGTACAACATTCCCCAGCAAGTGATCGGCTTCTTGCCGAAGACAAGTAAGGAACAAAGCGCTGCTTGGTCTGCTACTCTCCTGTAGGGTTTGGTGGCAGGCAGAGGGGAGAGTCGCCCTGTCCTCCCCCCCCGACACACTCCACAACCTTCTGGAGCAGAGCTGCCTCCTCTCTTCTGGACTCCCCACACATAGCGGCCATATGAAGGGTCCCACATCTCTCTTCTCCAAGGTCTTTCCCCCACCCTACAGGTGCTCATTTCTCTGTCTCCTCCCTCCTCAATTCTGGGGCACCCTCCCAGTCTCTCCCCATTCCTGAAATCAGGGTTTGCTGGGTCTTTCCATCTTCATTCAAATCAGAGGTTGTTGAAAAGAGCTGCTCAGACTTCAACAATAAAATCTCTCTCCCTCAGGCAAAGCTAAGCCTGGAAACTTCAGCGCAAGAGCCAACACCGTGAACGAGGAGAAAGTGAAAACAGCGGATGGCATAACAGTATGTCACGCCGTCTAGATAGCGGGTGCTACTAGACCCTGCCTCTCGGGAAACCTCAGCGATGTTGGAGTCTCACTCCAGGATGCACGGATGCAGGAGGGGCCCAAGAACTACATGGGCCCACAGAGTGACCCATAGTTGGCTTGTTCTTCAGTGCAGAAACAAGACTTCAGGGACTGCTGTTGCCAGAATCTTCTGCTGCAGCCTTGGGCCTGACTCACCTCCACATTCAAACCAAGGGCCCCCACAATGTGCTCCACGCAACACAAGTTACACAGCTTGCTTCTGGCCAGCTGCCACCACGGCCCCAGGGTGGCAATCTGCAGGCGCTCCCGGGCTATGGCACAGCACAGCGGCTCACACGCCTCTTCCTCCAACATCACGACATCCGAAGGAAAAAGCAGCCGATGCTTTTCCAACATGCTCAAAGCAACTGGCAGCTGAGAAACGTTCCAGACAATAAATTCCTCCGCCGGTTTAATTACAGCCCATGCTCTCCCAGCGTGGCTTTTATTTTCTATCGGCTCACAGGCACCTCTGAGAGACCAAGACAAACTCCTGCTCCATTGTACTTATGTTATTAAGTGAAATCCAGAGGGTTTGGGTTTCTTTTTTCCTTCTAGACACAGTCTAGTGAAATTAGCCCTTAAAACCTTGGTCAGAGAACAAAGTTAGCACACACCTACTAACATTAATTGTGTGCAAGTTACATTTTACAACCTTGACATTTACTTCTGTTAGTGGGGAGGTGCCTTTCTATGGGATCTATGCAGTCGGGAACATTTTAACTGTAAACACACAAAAGGCTTGGTGCTTCCTGCATCAAAACGCCTGCTTGCTACTCTCTGCATCTCTCCAGATGCTGCTTTCAGGACAGATGAGACAAGCCGCATTTTCCATTCCATTCCTGTATTTCTGAGCGGCTGCACTTCTCCAGCGAAGGGACCCTGTCACGCGCTGCAGACGAAAAAGCTATTTTACCTTGCAGTTGCGGTTATCTCCATACTGCCCACCCCAAGCACTCAAATAGCACGAGTCAGGCCCCAAACGATCACGAGATTAGCTTAAAAACTATTCATAGCTTTTGGGTTCTCTGTTTGGTTTTGAGCCACTCAGATCATGTTTTCAAACCTTCCCCCCAGACATGAGGGCTAGAAATTTACTTAAGAGAAGGAAAGAAAACAGATTTGCTCCAAACCCCATGACTCCAGGAACTGGGACAGTAACAGAGCAAATACCAGGCAGCTCATGGTAAAAACGTTTATTGTTGACACTGTTACAATGTAATCCAACCGGAGAGCATGAATACCATGCAAAGCCAACAAGCAGAGCATAGCCCCCCTTTCTGTGTCAGTTCTGCAGGAGCAGTGATTTAACAACGGCTCTCCCCAGAACTCGGCTGAGGATACGTCATCCACACTGCTGCTGCACAAACACAATATTTTGGCACAACAGGGCACCGTGGCAAATGGAAGCCGAACACTAACAGATGTGTTAATTTCAGCGCCAGTCATACAACTGGAATACAAACCTTCTGGGAAAAGCTACTTTCCCCTACAAACGCTGCACACATGCATCACGTTTAAGACGGTATTGAGCAGCAGAGGGTATTTTCTTTTAATTCTAAAGCATTGTTTTAAACTTGTTTGGTGTCCCTTTAATTGAAACGTTTCTAAATGGGAGAGAGGGGCGGGGCAAGGCATCCACACCACAACCTCCTGCATGTCCCAGGAATGGCTACAAATGCAGCAAAATTAACAAACAAACATTCTCTTCGCTTCCTAGAAAAATAATTAGCAATACAGTTACAAATAAGCTAGCTGGAAAGTTATTAGTAAGATCACATATAGTACATATATGTACTATAGTAAGAATTTTTGGGGTGGATAGCTCAGTGGTTTGAGCATTGGCCTGCTAAACCCAGGGTTGTGAGTTCAATCCTTGAGGGGGCCATTTAGGGATCTGGGGCAAAAATTGGGGGTTGGTCCTGCTTTGAGCAGGGGGTTGGACTAGATGACCTCCTGAGGTCCCTTCTGATAGTCTATGATTCTACGATCACCGTCATAAGGAGGTGGCTAAACCTGCCCCTACCCATCAGCTAGACAAGGCATTGCTGGCTTGCTGGCCATGTCTGTCCTGGCACATTTCACCCAACCCACCTGCCACTGGAGATCTCCTTCATCCCTCTGCCCCAGAAGTCACCACAGCCATGACAACGAGAGTGCATACACCCAGACAAAGACCATGGGGGTGGGAGGGTTAGTTTGAAGAAGTCGCAGAAGCCATAGGGTGACCAGATGTCCCATTTTTAAAGTATGTAAGCTCCCTCTCCCCCGCCGGCAGGCGTCCCAACTTTTTCTTAAAAACAGGCAAATTGTCCTGTATTTTCTGTCCCCCCCCGCACCCGATCAGTACTGGTGGGGCAAAGCTGCAGTGCACGGGGCCAGCCGCTCCCCGTGCTGGTCCGTCAGCGCAGCCCCCGCTGCATGTCAGCTCTCGGCCAACAGGGCCCCCCCAGTCCCGTTTCCGGCTGGCACCGGCATGTCGCCTCGGCTGCCCACCCATCGGCCCGTCACACGCTCCCCCTCTCGCTGGTCTCTCCCTGCTTTGCCCCTTCACCCCCGCAGCCCCGCTGCTCCGCCATACCCCCCGGCAAGGTGCGTCCCGCTCCCAGCACTGTGCGGAGAACCAGACCCTGGTCAGGGCGCTGAGCTCACCAACAGCCTGGCTGGCAGGCTCCTTCCTGCCCTCACTGTCCCCCCGCACCACATGTTGCCTCAGGGACACACGGCACCAGGTACCAGGGGAGGCGGGTCCATCCCAGGGGCCCAGCCAGGCATGGAGGGCGGAAAGCCCCAGGCAGGGAGGGTTGGGTCAGCCACTCACTGCCCCCCTGTCCCGAGTGAGAGAGGTGTATGGGAGTGTGGATGTGCAACCTCTCCCTATGTGTATGTGCGTGTGTGTGTCACCCTTCCCCGTGTGAACCCTAAAGCCTTAAAGATAAGGTAAATGAAAATAATCCAACTACGCAGTATTTCTTTTTAACAGGGGTTCAAGTCAACTTGATGTTAATTTGAATGTTTGTACTGCATAGTTCTCATTGATTGCCGTTCAACTCGCTTGAATACGAGTAATTTTACCAGGTGTCCCGTACTCAGCATAGGGAAATGTGGTCACTCTCCAGAAGCCAGCAGGTGGCTTTCCAAATTCTGGCCTCCCTACCGCCCCGCCAGACAGATTTTACTCACTGGGTATCTGTATTCAGCATGAAGCAGATAAAAAAGCCGCAATTCTGGGGCTTCTTTTTAATAGCCTGTATCAAGGGTCTCAAACTCAATTTACCTTAGGGCCAGTGCCAGTCCTCAAATCCTCTCAGCGGGCCAATAATGTCACTCATGCCGCCCAGAACCCACCCCCCAAAACTCTGTCCCCCACCTGTCTAAGGCTCTGGGAAGGAGTTTGGGTGGGGGAGGAGGTCTGGGGTAGGGGATTGGGGTGCAGGCTCTGGGAGGGAGTTTGGGTGCAGAAGGGGTGAGATGTTGGGCTCTGGGAGGGAGTTTGGGGGGGTGGGAGGGAGTGTGTGGGAAGGGGGTGCAGGCTCTGTGAGGGGGTTGGGGGTGCGGCGCTTACCCGGGGCTCCAAGGCAGGATGGGCTGGGGGGTCTCCGCGTGCTTGGAGCCCCAGGTAAGCACTGCAGCTTCCCTTGGGCCGCAGGGCACTTGGGGCGGGGGCACCACGTGGAGGCACAGCCCCACCCCGGGGCTGCAGGAAGGGGCTGGGAGACGCATGGAGCAAGCAGGCAGACGCCATTCTGCTCCGCTGCACTGCCGGGGCCCTGGACCATTTTAAATCGCCTGGGGGGAGTGCCTGTGGGGGGCCAAGGGAGAGACCCGGCCCCAAAACTGCTGGAGCCCCGCAGGCCACATTGGGGAGGCTCGCGGGTTGCAGATGGCCCACGAGTTTGAGACCCCTGGTCTGTATTAAATTATAGATCTTCTATATACATACAGGATATGAAAAAGAAGCCCCAGAATTGCTGCCTGCCTCTGCTATGCGTAAAGATCTCTCCTGGCCTAGCCGTAGTGGTGGGATTTCTTGGACACGCACCCCCTCCCGGTGACTCCTGCACAGGCTGGCGGCGTGAGGCTGGTGGTGTGAGGCACATGGACGTACAAGGGGGCAAGGGCTCTCTAGATAGAGGACCTAGGGTCTGGGCTGAGCAGACCAGAGTGGGCCCACAGGAGTTGCAAAGCCTGGGAGAAGGTTTTAGCAGAACTCTGTGTTTCCTTTGTTAATAAAGTCAAGCCCTGGGACGGGGCCATTTGGGGCTGTCCATGCACTGTGCTTTGTCTGTAGAGCATGTCGGGAAAGGCGCCTGTCCACATGCTTGTAAGATTCATGGGAAATAAGCCCCGTGGACAACTGTGTCCACCCCCAGCCCCAGCAACATCAAAGAGAAGAGCTATACAGTGACTGGAGCTCTGCTGGTATCTTCCATTAACCCCCAGGAGGGGAGGGACCAAGCCTGACATCTCAGCCATAGCATCAGAGAGTGAGAAGGGACCACAAGCGTCGTGGGGACTTTAACAATCTTACAGCTGAATCCAGAGGGCAGCTCTGCCCCGAAGCGTCAGGTTCTCCGGCCGCTAACTGCTAATATCATCACTACGGCTAAGATTTTGTCACCGAGGACACGGATTCCGTGACTTTCAGAGACCTCCGGGACATTTTCCACTTCAGCTTCAGCCCCATGTCCCAGGCAGCGGGCTGGAGCTGTCAGCCATCACGGGGCCCCTAAGCTCTGACCCGCCACGGGGCCCCCCCAGGCTGTCAGCTGCCATGGGCGGTGAGGGCCCTGGATCTCCGAACCCCCAGCCCTGCAGCTCTGAGCTCCTGCGGGTAGCAGAGATCCTGGGCTCTAAGCTGCCAGCCCTGGAGCTGCCAATCTCCCCCATTATTTTTAGCAGAAGTCACAGACAGGTCACAGGCTTCCATGAATTTTTATTTATTGCCCACGACCCATCCGTGACTTTTACTAGAAATAACCATGACAGAATCTTAACCTTAATCATCACAGACATTTTATTGCTTCAAGAAACCCATTCCAGCTCAGAGATCAGGGGTTATCAGACTGCAGCTGTCACTCATCACTGACCGCTCGGATTTGCACTTGTGTGAAACCTGTGTCAAATTTCAAGAATTTGGACAATCCAAGGAAGGTGACATCACCACCTGGCCCCTCAATACTTGTAAACAGTGCAAAGCTGATGAATGTTTCCTGCCCCTTATGAACAGTGACAATACCCACCACTCCCTCTTGTTCTTTATCCTGCAGAGGTGTGTGAAGATTTCAATTCACCTCCCACAAACTCCGGCCATCCCATGGATTCTCCTAACAGCAAAATACTCAGTGATTTGGCCTATCCTGCTGTTGTGACCCCAAGCAGTGTCCTACTTTCCATTCAGCCCATTGGGGTTCTTGGTTTCGCCTCTGGAGGTGGGTCCATTTTCGATCGTTAAGGGAACACTTGGAAACTACCCACAGTCTCAGCACTGCCCCCTCTTAATGGCAATAGCAGAGCTAGAGATTACAGCGGCTGAGATGAACACACCCAAGAGACAGAACTTGAGGTGAGCCAATTGGAACCGCCTCAGAGAAGAAAGAGACAGACCCCTCAGAGCCAGGGAGCCACGGCATGTAGCTAATGTCGGGAACCTGGCTCACGGGGTCTTCGATGAGGCTTCGCTAAGCGTGGCGAGAAAGTCGATTCCACGTGGTTTTCACAGGGCACATAACCCCAGCAGGGATCTGTGATGACCTCTACCCAAAGGAGAGGCAGTCTGCTTCGCCTGAAGGGATACAACAGCCACCAATACGCTAAGGGAATGTCTTAGTGTTAAGAGACAGGAAAGGTGGCATGAATGCATTGAAAGTCTGGACTTTGAGTACTCAAACCATAGGACCCAGAGTCTTCATCGCCTTCAGGCGGAGGAGACTCCTAAATGCCCGATGCGTCTCAGAAAATGCTGTGGCAGCCCACTTGTGGCCAACAGCCGACCAAGAATTACAAAAATCACGGTTGGAAGGTATTGTCTGCTCTCAAACACTCGGTCAATCTCCTCCAGCTTCTCCCAGCCATTCACTAAGGAGGAACTGGAATCAGCCATTTCTTTTTCCAAGCCTTACGAGGCTCCTGGACTTGACAACATCCATGGAGAGTTCTGGCATTGCATGAACTCATCCTGGGGCAACTGTCCGCAAAGAGTCTCTAGTACTTGTCTGGGAGGCTGCCTGGCTCCCAAGGCCTGTCGAAGGTCACACGTAGGGGCACTTCTCAAGCCTGGAAGGAAGGTCGATGACCCAGAAACAATCACCCAATTGCTCAGATCAGCATCACTCAAGAGACTGGTACTTAAATGACCGTTGCCTTTAATTGCCCCACATGTATATCGTTACCCGGCAGGGTTCTGACTGGACCATAGTGCCCAGGATCAAGTGATTAGACAGACCTCTTATAGTGAGGGTGCCACCGAGTCAGCACCATTTTGGTTGACCTTTTGTCAGCACACAACACAGCTGGCACTATGGACTAGTCCTAAAATTATCCCCCATGGTCCTAGACAAAAGACTTGAAGAGTTTATCAGGCAGATGATTTCTAACGGGACCGTGATCGTCAAGTTCACATCACCCATGTCACACGGAGAAGAGACTTCCCAGGGGAGCTCTAAGTGCGTTGGTGCCCTTTAATATACACACACACACCCCCACAGCCCACCTGCCTCAGCAGCTAAGTTTGTGTGCAGTCGCCAGAAAGAGCTTTGAGGAGCTGGAGAGCTGCCTGCCATCTGACCTTGACACCGTGGCCAAGTACTTTTTGAAGTGGCGACTTAAACCGAATGCACTAAAATTCAGTGCCATCTTGTTTCCATTTCGCCACTTGGTTAGCTCATTGCCAGCCGCAGGTCCTCGGAACAACCAACCAACTGCTTTTGAGCTGTACCCTACTTATCTGGGGATAACGCTTGACCACTCCCTGTCCTTTCCTCAACACATGGAGAAGACGCACCAAAATCCAGTCGAGAGTCCCACTCCTCCACAGGCTTGCTGGCAACTCCTGGGGTGCTGGCGCGGCAACCCTATGGACATCTGCCAATGCCCTAATCATTGCACCAGCCGAACACTGGGCAGCAGCAGGGCGCTCCCATGGTCACTGAGACAAGCTGGACCCGATGATTAACTCTGGCCTACAGATCTCACTGGTGTGGCCCGGACACCTCCCATCTCCAACCTTCCAGTCCCGGCTGGCATTGCTTCCCCAGCAAGTAGGCATGAAGGCAGGGCCCTGGCCGTGTTACTGTGCACAGCCAACTATCAAGAGAGTTTCCTTCACAATTTCATCACAAAGCCAGATCAAAAATACCGGTTAAAGCCAAGACGCCCCTTCTCTGACATAGCAGAGGCTCAGATCGTACATCAGGCACCATCCTTCTAAGGAACAGCGACAACAGCGGGTGCAGGACTAGAATGTGGCTCGATGGCACATTTCGTGGCTTACAGACGACCCAAATACGAGTCCCCTAGTGTCTCCGGAGCCACAATTCTGTCTGTGGATACTGCTGTGTCAGTGGAGATGGCAACAAAATAAGGATGAGGTGCACCAAAATGAACACCACGCTAACCAAGTGTCAGAAAGAATAACCGAGCTTAAATGGTTTTGCTGTGGCCAAAGAGATCAGAAAGTGGAGGACTGTTGCTTCAAGGCCAGCAGACTGCAATAAGAAAGGACAATGCCCAGTGTACATATAGAGGTCAACGCAGTGGTGACAAAAATTGGCCTAGAATATAGGGCAGTCTGGGCAGTGGATGAGGGATCCTCTCTGCTGCTTCTGGAGACTGCGCAAGTGCAGAGAGCATTCTGTAAGCAAAGCTCAGATGCCATTCAGATAGAACGGCAAGTGGCTGGCGATCCCTTAATGACAGGGCTGGACACAGAAGAACAGATCCTGAGAAGCGATCTGGCTCTTTTGCAGCTGGATATCCCTAGCTGGGAGCAGCTGAGACTCTAGTCCAGGGCCTGCAGTCCCAGTTGCCTCCCAGGAGGATTATTATCGAGCATCTCCTGCACCCTTTCATTGGACAGAGAGGAAAGCAGGAACAGAGCCAATGGGATTCTGCCTGTGGAAGCTGAATACAAGAACGAGAGGTGTCAGCTGCGATTGCACACTGCAGAACAGAGCCCTCGCCCACTCTGGGGAAAGGAGCAACTGTATACAGTTAAGTTAGATGGACGCGACAATAAAAGAAAGAGTGTGACAACACAGTGATCAGCCATGCAAGTGCTTAGCTGAACTTGTGAAAAGCACACTGCAGCTTCCAGGAGCGGTGTGGGCCACCGGAAGGATGTTCAAGCCATCCTGACACTGGAAGGGGGAGGCCAGCCACATTTGAAAGACACCCACCAAATTCCACTTGCTTCCAGCCAAGAGGAGAACTAGAGCCAGAGGGGCCAGAGGCTGAAGGAGCTGTAGGGGGATCGCAGTCAGCATGCTGCACCAAATGCACCTGATGTCAAAGAATGGGGATGGAAGGAATTGTGGCCATTCGGAGTTTTCTCCTTAACAAACCAGTTACCCCAACAAGGGCCCCCACCACGGAGAGAAAGTGTTTGGGCTGCAGCTCACCGAGAGGGCTCGGCTCGTGTTTACTTACCAGTAGAGATGAGCCCTGAATAGCGCGCACTGCTCACAGCAGGCACATCCCCAGTGCATTGATCCCGCTCTCCAACCTCCCTCTTCGTTACGCACTACACCAGCGTGCAGGTCTCGTTCCCAGTGGTCTCTGCCCATAGCTCTGAGTGTCTGCTGCCCACACTTACCAGGCCTCGCTCCTGTCCACGCAGGGTGGCACTAGCCCTTTCAGTTGGTGTGCAATTTCACCCTGGGACATGCTCTTCTCTTTCAGGGGTACAGCTCAGCTCCTAAATCCAGATTTTAGACAGCTTGATTTTCAGAAAATCTGACTTTGGTACAAGACAAATGATTGGAAAGCGAAACCACACTAAATTCAAGGAACAGCTGAGAATTGTCCCATAATAGCAGGAGTTTTGATGCATAGTTCTCTCCAGAAAAATTACTCTATAATTGGCATTGGAGTGTTTCATATTCATTGTGTATCTCTGATTTCCATATCTAACGTGCCATGATTGTCAAGAATAGGTGCCTTCTCTAGCTACCACAAGGAGACTAATTTCTGACAAGCAAGCTGGATCTTTTCCATCTCACTCATCACCAGAAAATAAAATTGATCTGCAGGGCAAATTATGCCCTTATTTTTCCCCTCATTATACTCTCAGCTACTCCTCTGTAAACGCAGCGAAGTCCAGCAGAGCTGCACAAGTGTAACTAAGAGCTCAGTTTAGTCTGCTGCATCTTTATTGCTAGGGACGATCCAGGAGGTGGAAAGATTCCAGCTTGAGTGAGACAGTCCAGGGTGAGTCTGCGGAGCTGGGAAGCAGAAATAAACTTCTTTTGACTTGGAAACAGGGCATACAGAAAGCCGTGAGAGACACGAAGAATATGGAGCCCCGCACAACATGTATTTCCCAGGCACTTTTCAAGGCAGACCCAAACTGGACCCATTAAGGCCAAGATTTCCACACCCCTGCGCTCCCAAATGTAGGCGTTTCAGTGACCTGACTTTTAAAGATGCAGTGCATGCACATCCCCCACGGACTCCAGCCAGAGCTCCTGGCGCGCAACACCTTGGAAAAGTCAAATACTTTTCCTTCGATGCCCAGTGATGAGCGATGGGGCCTTTGGCACCAAGGTTTGAACATTTTGGCAGCCTCCAGGATTTCCCCCTCCCCAGCACATTGCTAAGCGATTCAGCGATCGTTCCTGTCCATGTCCGAATGAGCTTCCATGCCGGTCAGACTCACATGGGCCATCGTTACCAGGCTGTAACTCGAGAAAGGCAAGGAACGGAAAGAAACAGCTGCATCTTTTTTGCTGCATGATGCAAGTCCAAACGAGGGTACAGCCTATCACGAGACTGAACCCGTTTCTGAACTGCGCTCTCAGGAGAGGAGCCACAATCAGCCAGAAAGGGCAGTGTCATGTTTGTTAACCTGATTTCAGAGGAGCAAGTCGAAGCTCCCCTTTGCCACCCAGCGTCGAATGGGGATTCCGAGCCAGCGCGATAACCAAAGCGCAGCTGAGTGAAGACTGAATGCACCTGCATGAAGCGCTGTCCGGGCTGGGCCCTAGAGAATGGCACAACCTGGCTGCCTAGCCTTGCATCTCCATGAAGCAGAAGGGAACTGACTCCTTAATCAGGCCTTCTACTCCCTGGGCGCATACAAGCCAGTCCTAACCACCAGGAATCACACAACTTGGTATAACGCACGCACAAATACGGAGCAGAAAGAGGAGAGTTATAACAAAACAAAGCAAACGGGTGGAAGCAGAAGCAGACAGTGCGCCGACTGCTGCACAGCTCTGCCCCCAGCCTCCAAGGCCTTTTACGAGAAAAAACTGTTCGATCATTTTTGCCCCATTCCTGCCTCAGGTCTGCTCTACCCCCAAAGGAATGAAGGAACACATTTAAAACTCAGATCTGGCAAATTGCAAGATACTCAGAACAACAAACAACCCACTGGAACCCAAAATAGCCAATGGGGCTGCAGGCGATTTCGACAGATCGACCCCAATTTACCCCAGTGGAGGATCTGGCCCCGGATAAGCCGCTCCCTCTGGGGCTGGCAGTGCGT
This sequence comes from Chelonia mydas, assembly GCF_015237465.2. Classification (NCBI taxonomy): domain Eukaryota; kingdom Metazoa; phylum Chordata; order Testudines; family Cheloniidae; genus Chelonia; species Chelonia mydas. Next base: position 76,639,440 of record NC_051251.2, on the reverse strand, counting down.
GTGTGGTAGAACCAGGAAGCCCTGGTGCCAGCCAGGCCTGCAGTGCTTCAGCCATGCCCCTGGACCAGCCGGAAATCTCTCACTCCAAAAAGGGGGTTTTCAAACAAGGCAGAAAATTGAGAAACAGTTTCAGTTGGGTGGAAATTTTTTGTTTTTCAATAAAGAAAACAGGCTTTAACCCCCCACCTTCTTATCCCCTCCTGGAAAGCGGGGGGAAATGAGCCCCCCCTCAACCCCTCAATCAAAACTTCTAAAAAGGGTTCTAGAGAATTCAGAAACAGGTGAAAGATTCCACGAAAAAACTAAATGTGTTGGTTTTCCCTCAACACACACAGCAGCGTTTTCAGCCAGCTCTGCGGACTGCACAGCTCTCCGGACAGTTGCCGGTGAACGGCTGTCTGTGGCCTCACTGGCCAGCACTAGCCCCGCTAGTCCCTCAGCAGCGCCACCCTGGCTTGCCAGAGACAGGTTAGCTTTGCCTCGTCCAGAGATAAAGCACATGATCAAAATGGCAGCGACAGACAGAATTATTCAGAGACACGTCTAGCACCTCTCCTAGATACCTGACTAGCGCCCACTTCCTGCCGGTGCTGCAGAGGCCCTGTCTGTCCTGCCAGCACCTCTCTCTGGTCATGCGGACCAGCGCAGAGCAAGGCCACGTGAGACCAGGAGGCTGCCCTGCCTTCTCAGGCAGCTAGTTCAGCCTAGAAAGCTGCACACCCTCAGTGGTTTAGTGCCTGCTGCGGACGGCTGGATCTGAAAAGCTTGGCCAGAGCAAGACCCCTAACAAATCTCCGTTTCTCCGCGGGCCAGAGGGAAGCGCTGGAATGCCAATTTCTATTACCTGCTGCCCTTACAAATGCTCAGGGACTGATGGGAGGTTGCAATACGGCCACGACTCCGTGCTGTACCCAGTGGAAGTGGGAGGCAGGTGGGCTGAGGGGAGGGGGAGCCAGGTACAGCTCCCTCATCCGGCTCCTGGTTCAAGAACAGAGGGCTGCTCGAAGCTATGCTGGGTATTTACAGGTCCCAAGGAGCCTGCTGAGGGTCTGGTGAACACTGGTGCTTCCTCCCCATAATGTCACGGGCACCATTTGGTGGGCAAGGTAATCTAGGAGCTGGTTATGTTAGTTCTATGCCCATTGGGAAGATGTGGGCAGCTTTGGGCCCTCTGACATTGCTGGAGCAGCACAGAGGATGGCGTGGACAGTGGATCTGACCCTGTGCCAGTTTTAAGAACTCCAGATGCTGGCAGGACCCCCTTTCAATAGCATCCCCTGAAAAGGACTTGAAACACATTGATCAGGGTTTTCTGCTTCCCTGGTGAAATCAAGGTGGAAGCAGAGACACTGACTGTATGCCAGCTGCTGTCACATGCACACAGCACATGCATTGATGGGATCTTACACACTGACTGTAACTGTTTACTGACGGTTCACAATTGCCAGAGAAGTGTGATTTCCCAGCCGAGCGTGTCCCTTTAAAGAAAGCCAAGCCCAAAGCGTGCTCTCTGCTGCCAGTTCTACGCGTCACTTTAGTGTCTGTGAAGGGACAGGGCACGTTCTACATGCACACCTTAGCAGTCAGAGTGATGCTGGACCAGGGGCAGCTTGTTGCTGGAACCCAAGAAGTCTGACCCTTAATCAGGCTTCCCTGGCGGGAAGGGAGAGCCACACACCTCTGTGGCATCTCCTCTAGGAAGCAAGACAAATGCTGTCCAGAGGGAACAGTTCCTACCCTCTTCAGCCAGAAGGATGGCTGTTGAGAGAGAACTAAGGTAAGGCTGAAAAGGGGAGCAAACGAGAGACAATGGGGTTGCCTTCAGGAGACAGGCTTGTGAGGAAGGACTGAGTCTACCCGTGCAGACAGCGCTCGCCAAACGTGGAGAACATCGATGTGGTTGCACAGTAAAGTCATTTCTTCCCTATTTCATTTTCCTTGCTGGAGGATTTGTCCAACTAATAACCTTTTCAAACAGAAGAGATCATCAGTGTCTCTGTAAGACCAGATCGGCTGAATCCTGTTCATGGAAATAGCGTAATCCTATTAAGGCACTGCAGCTTCTGTAAGTTACAGGAATAGGAGGGCGAAAAATCCAGAAATTCAATAAAGTGTCATTGCAAATGCAGAGTTTTAATTCATCGCAGAAAGGCTGCAATTCTTAGAGTCAGGCAGCCTGAAGCAAGACAACGTGACAAGAAAGTGTGTTTGGAAAGACGTAACTTTCCTGGGGTTTCTCCCTCTCTTCGCTGTCGCTCCCATTCACTGTAATGCAGTTGTAAATGTTATTCCATTACTGGGGTGGTGACATGATCTTTCATTAGATCGTGTCCTGAACCTCCTATGGAGCAATTAACGGCCAAATCCTGTTCTCATTGCAGTTGTTGGATTTTTTGTCATTAACTTCAGCGAAGAGGCACCGGCTCAGTGCCTGAAGTCCGTTAGCAAAGGGGGGTGGGGTCACTTAGCTTCCTGCAGGAATTGAAAGGGCTCCAGTTCAGGGAAGTGGCTGCATTCCTTCGGCAAGCAACCCCGAGGTAAGGTTGCTTTTCCAAGCTAGCCAATCAGAAGTGCCTGAAAGTCACCTGACTTGGTTGGAGCTACCGGAGAAGCACCAGACAATGCCACGTGGAAGTCGAATGGCAAGGTGCCCTCAGCACAAGCAGGGCCAGCATCCACTCGAATCCCTCTGTACCCCTCCTTTGTGCCTTCCCTGCCCAAACTGCCAAAGCCTTCACCACGTTCCCAGTCACACGGCTGAACCCGTCACATTCATTTCCATCTTTCCTTCCACCTGGCCCCTGCTCCCCGGCCGTGCTGCGCAGTCGCTCCGCGAGCAGCCTGCAGCAGTGTGTGGCTGTTCCTGGCCGAGCTGCTGCCCCTCCTTAGCTGGGACAAGCAGGAGAAGGTGCTTCATGCAGCTCCAGAGCCTAAGGGGGTCGCCTTCATTTATACTCAAGCCGGACGGAGGAGCCATATCCCTGCAGCAGAGCCTTGCATTTCCACTCGAAGGAAGGCACTCCGGGGCCTCCAGTCTGCCACCTGTCTCCCAGGACACCTGGCAGAACCCACTAGCCAGCTCCCCGGGCCGGCCACAGCTCCCCTGCGGAGGCAGAGGGGATGCAGCAGCTGAGCAGCGGCGGGTGGCGGGAAACCAGCTGAACCTTCCCTGCCGCCACCAGGCACTCCCCAGCTGGCAGCCGCCTCACTCAGGGCACGGGAAGGTACCCCGCCGCCCTCCTCCCGCTACGCTCCCCCGCCTGAGGACATGGGCCAGTGGGGCAGCAGGGAACACTGAGCCGCAGGGACTCGGGGCTGGCTGGAGCCCCGTCACACCAGCACAGCTTTAGAGCCATCTGGGCCGTCAGAGAGCAGAGCGGTGGGGAATGCTGCTTACAGGGCAGCCCAGCCCAGCAAATGCGTACAGTGGGAGTCAGACACACTAGGGAGGGCTCATAAAAGCACAACAACATTGTCAGGCTCCGCTGAATGGAAGGACGCTGCCGTGGGGGCACCCGGCCTGGAACGAGATGCGTTAGGGAAAAGAAACCTCACCAAGATCTGTACACTGGAGCGCTACGTCTGATACGGTTTGGTTCATCCAGTGCGACGCCCAGTTCCTGAGGGCAGAGACTGTCTCTAGTACTCCTAACGGCTCAGGGAGAGCGAGCACTGAACCGCTGTAGGATCGGAGAAACAGGGAGCGCAGCCTGGAAGAGCAGTTCTCAAACCCAGCCTACTCTGGGCTTAGTCTGAGAAAACGGTGTCACTAGCGAGTCTGAAAAATGGTAGCTAAAATCGAATGGCAAACTGAATGGCACAGCGTATCATTTACCACAGGGCCTCCCACCCGTGGGCTGGGTCAGCAGACTGTACCCAAATGCTGTCTCATTCACCACGCCCCGCGCTCGACGGAATAGACCTGACTGGCTTAGCCAGAGGCGCGGTCCCTCCAGCTCACTAGTTAAGGCCTGGAACATTACCACACATGGATGCTGTTCCCTCCTCTCCCAAGGTACATTGCACCAGAAAACAAACCAACCAAAGCCCCTGGCTTGTAACAGGGTTAAACCATGGGGTAAGAAGACTCCTGCGGGAAAGGGTCCTTGTCTGCAGTAGCATCGTCTGTGGCAATGTAAGAGAAAACAGGAACTCTAGCAATAAGCCTAACGCAAGAGCCCCGTGGCCAGTGCATCCAGCACGCCTGCACTCCCCGTGCAACACCTCCTGGAGCTTAGCCCGACAGGCGACGGAACAGGACTCACATCATCTTTGCTTTAACACCCGTTTCCTCCTTTGCCTGGGCCCTGTTTCTGCTGCTTGTCTGGGTGAGCTGGTTTATTTCTGTAAAGTACCATGCGAACTTGTGAAGCTGTATAAACATTAGAAATAGTACCAAGTGATGGCCGAGTGCGGACCAAACCGTTTCAGCTGTGAAAGTAGACCCAGATATGTGAGTCCTGAATCTGACTTTGACACAGCTCTGTTTAAAAACCTGGGTTCTCGCTAAGACATTGACACCTTCTCTGGCCAAGCTGTGTGAAAGGGACAGAGCAGGAACCGTGTGTTCCAGGAGGATTTCAGAACCGAGTTTCTGTCTCGGAGTGGATTAGTCCCCCCCATATCATTCACTGTAGAAAAGCAGGGCACAAACAATGCTCGTTGGCCACTGTGTACATGCCAGCTTAGGTCTGACCCAGCACCGAAGGTGGGGGGTGGGCCGTAGCCACTGAAAAGCAGGAGTGCGGTAGCGCGGCAGGAGAGGTACAATCAGACCCACTCAGTCACTGCCCTCTTTCCTTTCTCTGGCCTGTTTATTCGGAGTCTTTGCACCATTTGATGTTTGTTCAAATGACAGAAGAAATTTGTCTCCCTTCGTCAGGAATGCTGGCACTCAGCCTCTGCCGGGAAAATGGCTACCAGGAGAGCGCTCACCTCGCTAGCTAGAGTTCAACCCTTCCTCAGCCACTATTAAGACGCCATCTTAAATGCTGCGCGTAAAGCCAGACAAACAAACATTCAATGTCCATGATACGGTTTCCAGGCTAGCCCAGGCTGCCCACTGGGGCGCAGACAGGCTCACAAGCAGAGCTGCTAGACAGGCTGACAGTTCGTTGTTCAAAATGACTGTAGAGTTAATCTTCTGCCCCTGCCCAATCAGCCACAAGTGCCCATGGGGGCAGGCGGCCAGCACCTGGAAGAAGAGAGCCCTGACGGTGCCTTCACCCTGTTGTGAGAACAAAGGGGATTGGGACGGGCCGAATGGGCTGCGCTTGCCTGCCTGAGCATCACGCTTCGATGGGATTTGTGCTCCTAAATCCTTTGGGTGCTTCGGAGATCTCCCTCTAGAGCAGCTACGAAATTACCGCAATGGGAATTAGCGAGGAGCCAGGTGTGGAGAAGCTACTGCATGAGAGACAGAGAGGCCAGAACAGACCGAGGACAAGTCTACACTACAAAACTGAGTCAACCTACGTTACGGCGACGTACAGCCACCGCAGTCATTACATTGCTTTTGCATGTCCACACCAGGCTCCTTGTGTCAGCGGAGTGCGATCTCACCAGGAGCGCTTGCACTGGTTTAGCTGTCAGCATGGGGCACTGTGAGACGGCTTCTGAAAGGCAGCAACAGTCAATGGAAGCAACACAGCGTCTGCCCGGACAGTGCATCGCACTAACCCCATCTACTAAGCGAAACTCCTTTCGCGGAGGCGGAGTTATTACGTGGGCGTAGTGGGCAAGTTACATCGGTGGGAGCTACAGTTCAGTGTAGACGCTTACAGAGGTAGGTCAACGTAAGCTGTGTAGACCAGGCCGGGGGGGAGGGGGGAGGTTATATTTGACAAACACCTTTGTGACTTTTACAGCACAGACACCAACAGCTGCTTCTGGAAAGATCAAGTCAGTCGGGGACTTCCCGTTCACTTCACCACAAACACACCCTTGTCCCACTCGTCTCCAGAAAAGCCAGTAAAGTTATCCAGAAACCCACGCTGCGGTAAACAGGTGGATTCTCATATCTGGAATGTAACAGTCCGACTCTGCCCCTCTCCTCCTCGTCCCAGATTGTCACCCCCTCCTGCCACCTCCTTCTCTCTGTTCCCTTCTGCCCTTCTTACTTACAGCTAGTGTGAAACCAAATCATCTCCATACTTGCAATTATCAAAGTGCAAAATAAAACTTGATTTTTAACGTGTTAAGCTGGCCATTGCCGTTCCTGCTTGGCAGGTTCCCTCCCAGCCGCTGAAAGAGAGCCGAGGATTGTGTGTTACTGGTACACTGGACACAAGACCTGAATTACAAGGAGGTGGTGACAGCAGTAATGCTGCAACAGAAGAGGCAGCCTGACTTGAATTCCTTTGAAAACATTTTTAGTGAAACCTGGAGATGACATTGTGCATGTCGGCGGCAGGAATGAGCCAGCGAGTGCAGCGGAGGCGCTAATGAAAAGAAGGGTGTCAGCATCAGATTAGCCTAATTTACAGAAATCTAACAGCCAGGGCTCCAAAGGAAAGTCCATCTGTTTCCACTTGGCTACCACAGCTGACTTAAAAATAAAATCCTCCTCTGCTAGATTTTTAAACAGCAGCCGAATGTGGAACGGCTACAGAGAGCAGTTCAATATTAGGACAATACATTTCTGTAAGGGAAGGTACTAATGGGCAAGCCCTTTTAAAGAGTCCAAAGATCTGTTGCATTCATGAATACAGTTGTACCTCTTTTTACACACACACACACACACACGCTAAGTGCTTATGTATCTACTTGCTTTTGGTCAGATTCTGATACCTTACTCCACAAGCAGTCTCACGGACTTCAATAGGATTACTTCCAGAGTAAGGTGCTACTCAGCGTGCGTAAGGCTATCAGAATCTGCCACAATGCCAACAAACAGACTTACGGTAGCTGAAGGCCGGCTAAGCACTGAACAGTCCCCAGCTACCAAGGATCTCCTAGGCAATCTATGTTCAAAGGGGCATTTGTTAGACCAGTGTTTATCCGCCTCATGTCAGACACTGGGGAAATATCCCGGTTAACGCTCTTCTCTCACAGGTAAGAGAGCAGGCCAGAGTGCAGAGGAGGAAGGTGGGAGAGAGACACACGCTGGACAATGACCTGCAAAGGAGGCAGTAGACCTTCTTGGAAATTGTAGGAGCAGGCGTCCGGTGGAAAGCGTTGGAGAGTCACTGCCATGCCTCCACGATAGTCTAGGGCCGCAGAACTTCACGGCGGTCTCTGAGCTATGGCACAGGAAGACACAAGTGTCAAACACTCCCGCACACACCAAAGAAAGTTGTCGCGAGTTGACCTAGGCTGGCACATCTGTGCTTTGAAACCAGTCTTCCTTCTCTTGCCCCTGCCCTCACGTTGGGATTTCCCAAACAACATTCCCGTGGTCGCAGTGGAGATGCGAACAGCCTCACGCTGCAGAGAAAGCAGAGCATGGGCAGGCGTGAAGGGTTTGCCCTAACTGATTTCAAAGGCAAAGGGCATCCAGGCAGGAGTGCCTTTTTATCGCACGGTACCCTTCTAGCTTCCAGCACCCATGGAATACAATTACAACTACGCAGAGCTGCTCCTTTGCCCTCTGTTCACAGGCAAGTTCCCCAGTGTCCTGGCTGATAACCCCAACAGAGACAACTGTGACAAGGACAGACCCACCCCACCTCCATACCCTAAGAGGGGAGCAAAGACACACATTCCTGGCTGCCTGTGCATGAGAAACCTGCCTGCACACAGCAGGAGTTTTAAAAGTGCCTTGGCAACAGTGCTCCTTTAGCGAGTACCTCCAGGGCAGCGAGTCATTGGTCTGCTCTCGTGACGCGAGTGGGGAACTCTGCAAGGGACACAATGGAGACACACCGTTCCAAGCTCTCGCCTCCGCCTTGGGTAGCTGCTCTGTCCCTGCTTTAGCAGACGCAGCAGGGACAGAGCAGCTCCTTATTGCTGCCATCCAATTCCGCGTCGTCCGAGAGCCCCAAGGGGCGGCTTGGTCTCTGGATCGGTCGTCCTCTTTTCTACCCAGCATTCCCCGCTTTGTGACATCACAAGCAAGCCCTGCACCCATTGCCATGTAGACCGTAGACAGCCACAGGAGCCCACTGGGACAATGACTAAAGCACGTGCTTTCCAGTAAAGAGGGCAGCTCACACAGGAGATGGGTAGTGTGTAGGTGGGGCAGTGGGCAAGGAGGGTGATGCCAACACGGAGCTCCTACAAGAGCAGGGAATGAGAGCGATGGCCCCCACCAAGCTTCTACAGAAGTTCCCAGATTTGAAAAACAACAGACAAAGCCAGGAAGCTGTCTGGTTTCTCCTGCAGAGCCCAGAAATAGCCACGTTTACCAACAGTTCAGACTCCTCCGGGTTTAGTGCTGTGAGAGGAAATTGTGACAGCCCTTTTGACAATGCCTTGCAGGCCTGCATTTTAAAATGTCTCCCCAAAACCTTCGATTCTGTACACAAGTCACTTTCTTGCCTTCCAGTGAGATTACCCATCACTCGACTTTCTCACAGAAGGTGTAAAAGAGATCAGGAGTCTGGGACCCTCCACGGTTACTGAGGGTCTCTGGCTATAAAAACCTTGCTAGCTGATTTGGTAGCCAGGGCGCGTGGGGGAGCTGTGCAACCTTCACTGTTTGCCTTTTGTTAAATACAATTCTTAATTAGCTACATAGGTGAGAGAGACAAAGGAATAGCCCCTTTCTGAACTACATGCCCCCCCTGCACACACACCTCGCGTCTCCAGAGAGCAGCTTAAAATGAGAGGAAAAATCCCTGTGAGAAAGGTGTGGCTGTTTGACGTGCTCAATCCACACGTCTAGGAAAGAGCCAACGTTATACCTTATGACACAGAGACTGCCTTTGGTTTCCTTCTGAGCGACTGCACCAGGCGCCCTCCGAGCGCTTGGTACAGCTCAGAATTTGGAAACGTTCCCAGGTTTTTGCGCAATCTCCTGGAGCAACAGGCTCTCCGAGGCCTGGCTGCCTGCCTGAAGTAGGCGAGCTGCTGCCTTCACATCCCAGTAGCGCTTTCTCCCCAAGCGAGGCCGTATTGCAATAGCTGAGATTCACTGCAAGCCCCCCCGGGCACGGCCGAACGGGACGGCTCTGGCACGGTGCAGGCAGGCATGTTTCGCTACCATCGCTATTTGGGTACCCGGAGATGATCCTGAGACCAGGAACTAACCTGACAACCTGATGGTGTCAGAGGTGATGACAAGACCTCGAAAGCACCTCCCTCTGCCCCCAGTATCACCTCTGCAACCAGATGCTAACATTCCTCCGCCACTGACAGCTGTGAGACGATGCTCTGCTGGGGACGCAGGGAAGGTGGGCAGCTGGGAGTCAGCGCTTCATTGATGGCTTTGAGTCTGTGCTGTCCCCCAGCCTCCTCCAGCAGCTCCAAACAAAGTGTGAGCAGGGCAGGAGGAGAGACTTGAGCTTGGAGGTACTCCACAGACGGACTCCAAGGGCAGAGAAACAGCTCCCCACGTGGGGTGGGCCTGGAAGAAAGTACTGCAGGCCCCTTAGTGCATTGCCTCTTTACAGGGAACAGCAGCATCCCATACTGATGGTCTCTCATTCCATGGAGAGATCCAGCAATGATCCGACTGCCCCATGTCAACAGCACCATCAGCACGGCTGACTGGCAGCAGGCAGCCGAAGCTAACGGAAGCCCTTCGTTAGTGTCTCAGAACGTGCAAGAATGAGAGGGGAGAGTCGGGGGTCAAATGCATCCAACAGCCTTTCTTGTTTCCTATTTCATCACTGGGCAGACTGTTGTGTGCTTCAGGGGTGATTATTTAGTTACCTCTGTACAGAAAGAGAGGAGTATCTGCTCATAGCCAGGAGGCAAGGACCAGAGGGCTAGATGGAGTCTGGGATTTCCATCAGTACTTGCAGGATTTCCCATCAGAGGTGTTTCTATGGCCCCCATCACCACAGCGTCTGATCACCTTGGGTCATTAATGTGTTTATCCTACAGCCCCAGAGCAATTACTCCCAGGATACAGCTGGAGAGCTAAGGCACAGAGAAACTAAGTGATTTGACCAAGGTCGCACAGGGAGGGTGTGGCAGAGCAAGGAACTGAACCCAGGTCTCCAAAGTCCCAGCTTAGTGCCTTAGCCACTGGACCATCCTTCCTTTCTAGGCAGGGAGGGCTTTCTGACAGAGAAGACATCCTATGATTGGATCTGAACTCAAGGCAAGGTTCCTGGTGTCCAGGGAAGTCATCTGGAATGCAGGCAAATTCTCCTGTGTGGTAGGCAGAATTCTTGATGGGGAGCGTGTTTGCTACTTAGTGCTGGAGCTGAGCAAAGCTTGGCAAAGCCATTCATGCCCAAGAATAGCTCAGAGAGATGCAATTTAGTGACTTATGGTGGAGAAGTAGGATCTCTTGGCCTCTTCTGACAAGTCTAAGACACCAGCACAAGGAATTCCAGGGCTGAGGCAAAGAATCTGCTTGTATTTTTCACCACTGATGCACCAATTTTCTTCTTTACTTTGTCATCTGCCATTGAGATCCATAGGAGTAATGCTGGGGAGGGGCTGTTTCCATGTCAGAATGGCCAGCGTCTCTGCTAGTTGATATCTCACTTGGGTAGACTTCTTTTATGGACATGTTTGTATTTAATTGGTTCTGGGAGCTTTCTGCAACACACCATGACGACAGGACATTCCTCTTGCCCAGAGACCAGGAGAGTTTGGATCTCTAACTCTGGAAGGTGGTAGTCTAACCAGAAGGGTAATTTTTCTCTTCCCTACCTCCAAGTCCAGTTCAAAGGCCTGATCCAGGGAAGTATGGAAACTACTGTAGGATTCCACGTGTGCCGGGGGTGGAGAGGACACTTTGGGCCACTGCACGAGACACCTCGTTACGAATGCTGAAGTCTCACAGGATGATGATTCTTGGGAACTTCCATTGTCATAGAGTTTAAGGCCAGTAGGGAGCATTACACCATCTAGTCTCACCTCCTGTACAACACAGGCCATTACACTTCACTAGTTTCCCCGTATTAAGCCCAACAAAGCACAGCTTCCAGAGAGGTCGCCAGTCGCGACTGGAAGGCTTTATGATATGGAGAAGCCAACACTTCCCTGGGTAGGTTATTCCAGTGGATAATCACCCTTGCTGTGAAACATTTGTGCTTTATTTCCAATTTGAATTTGTCTGGCTTCAGCTTCCAACTACTGGCTCTTGTTTTGCCTTTCCCTGCCAGATGAAATAGGCCTTAGTACCCAGTAGTTTCTGCTCTGAAGGCGTTTACACATTGGTCTCAGCGCGTGCTGTGCCCCCAGAACGTTGGGGCAAGCCTCCTCTGCTCCTTAAGAAACCGGTTCTATTCGCACGGCCAAGTTGGTCTCGTCTCTGGATGCACAGATTAAGTGGTTGCACTCCGACGGGTTTTATTATGAGGAAGCCTTGTTTGCATCTGAGTTGGGTGGAAACAGATGGAGCCCCCATTCCTGGATGTCTCCACTGCTGTTTTTTAGATTCTGAGTTTCTCTTATCTCAGCTGTTGGTTTTACACAGGATTATTTTTAAATATAATGAATACATGCGCTTCCCGCCTTCTCAGGCGATTGTTTAATTCAGGAGAGTGGCACATGACCATGATAATGTTAGTGTCTAAACCAAGCTGCAGATTAAAACTATAACTGGGACGGGGCTGGAGAAGGGGAGCTTGCAATGTGCAGCACAAAGGGAGGAAGAGAATACAGCACAGTCGATAGCAAAGGGGCGCATGACACTGCTCCTGTGTAGACATTTTCAGGCCTCCAGTGACACTTTCACCCTGCAACTGTCTGTCGGCTGGAACTGTGAGGATGGATAAGGCAAACATTTAAGCTTTTATCTGTTACAGGAAGAAAATCCCAGCAGGGTGGCATCAGAAAGATACCGGGTGAATTGCAAGACTGTTACGCATTACCTAATTATAGCAGGGGCAGCAGCAAATGCTGTGGGTGAGGTTGCAGATGGAGTCCTCCCTTTTCCAGTGGCCCAAGTTGTTTTTGAAGCGTTTGCTCTTTCTCACTGAACTATTCCAGGCTTGGAGCCTGAAACTATTTATATAGCGATATCCTTTAGAAAGTTTGAGTAAAAACAGTTCAAGCTGTGGGGAAGGGTGACCGTGAAATGATGTGACTATTTTCTAACATTAGACGAAAAGCACTAGCACCAAAATAGCTAGGGACAGACCCTGGGCTTCGACAGGGGGCAGCCCTTCCGAAAAAGCAATGCCTTTGAATATGGCAGGGAACGCTGGGATCTGTTGGACAGAGTCACGACTCGTAAGATTATACACGCCAGCCCCGGGAGGAGTACAGCTGTGGCCGGGTGCGTGTGGCTAACTCAGCTGGGAGAGAACCACATGCTGCAGCTGTGCATGCCCATAACATACCCGGTTGCACTGTCGGACCGTTGTACTGCCAGATGACGAGAAAAAGGAACAGTACAAGATTGCCAACATAACTACTAAAATACCAGCGTTGGGCAGGAAATGCTGTTCTTGGCCTGGGAAAGTTTTCAAGATTTTGAAATTTTTTGCTGTCCTGAATCGGAACGAAAAGTCAAAGTCTCAAAAAAAGGTGTAAGCACACAATCCAGAAACCAACACAGGGGGGCAGGGCAACCAAACTGTTTCATTTACATCGCACCCGTTAATTTTTGTAATATATTTCATTACTATAATTAATTTATATTTCTAAACAAAAAGTCATTTCAAATTGAAATATAGAACTTTTCATCTGGAAAATGTCCAGCTGAGGAGATTTGACCGTTTTGAAACTCTTCCCAACAAGAAATTCATTGAAACTAACCCTTCCCCACAAACAATTTTGGTTTTGACAAACTGACATTTCCCAACAAAAAAAGTTTAGTCAAAATTCCCAGCCTGCCCTATAAAATAGGTTCTCAGAGGACATGCTCCTTTCTGTTTTGTTCGATAGTGAAATACTACAGCATTTAAGATACAAAATTTGCCTAAACATAGAAGTATCAATGAAAAATAAGATTACAAGACACTATATTTGTGTGTGTAGGTTTGAAAGAAAAATATCGTACAATATTTGTGTTCTTTGAGAAACACTATGTGAGTGTACTTAAGCCACACACAAAGAGGGGCAGGAGTTTAGATTACGTACACAAATTTAGCTGTGGCATTTCCTGACTCAGCAGTAACATTATCTATGTATTACAGAGCCCCACGCTGAGAGAGAGAATGAGCGTGGAGGAAGTGCTTACATCTCTCCAGACACACCCCTAGACATGGGTGACAGCCTCAGGTTTCAGTCAGACCCCAGCGCTAACCAGGGCTCTCCTCTGCATTCGTGCTCTCCGCGTGACTTGCACGGATTCCCTTCTCAGACTCCCTGCTGACCAGAGGGTGGACTTTGAGCTACGTCCAGAATGTGCCCAGGGCCAAAAGAAGTTCTGCAAGAGAGGCATGAAGGCTACGCATGCCTGACAAGAGAGCACTCCTCAATTCACTAATCCACCCACTAGGCAGTCGCTCTCGGCTACAATGTACCATGGTGCCTAGTGAGTATTTTAAGGGTGCGTGGGGTGATTGTGCACCAAAACATCCGACAGGGCACAGCTCCCTCAGGAGGAGATGCAGCGTTCCGGCTTCAGCCAAGCGGAAGGCCATGACTTGAGCATTAGATGCTTGGGCCAATACCCATTGGCTTTAAATCTAATCAGTCTCTTCCATTTCATGCCAATTAAACTGCAGCCCTGAGGCTCATGGCAAATTACCAGTGCAGCCATCAGTTTGGAAAAGGCTTTTTCCATCAGCTCCAAGGCCAGAAGGGACCACTGTGATCACCTAGTCTGACCTCCTGCATAGCACAGGCCAGAGAGGTTCCCCAAAATAATTCCCAGAGCAGATCCTTTAGAAAAGCATCCAGTCTTGATTTAAAAATGGTCAGTGATGGAGAATCCACCGCAACCCTGGGTAAATTGTCCCAATGGTTAATTACTCTCACTGTTAAAAATTTACACCTTATTTCCAGTCTGAACTCTTCTAGCTTCAGCTTCCAGCCATGGGGCCGTGTTAGAGCTTTCCCTGCTAGACTGAAGAGCCCATTATTAAATACTTATTTCCATGTAGATACTCTCAGACAGGGCCAGATTAACTCTCCTGTGGGCCCAGGGCTATTCGATTTTGTGGGGCTTCTGTATACAAGTTTTTTCCTAATTTAAAACAAACTGATCACAATTATGGCATTGAGGCTATTAACGCTATACTAAACTTGCCCTTTAATTAATTTCACATGCTGATATCCATAACAGTGCCAGTGCTAACAACAGTGAGCTGGAGGAGGATTTTTTGTTTTCTAAATAAATAGCTTTTTTGTGGGGGGAATATCGAACATGGAGTACTGTATGGAATACTAGTGCTCTGGTATTCCTTATGTCTCATGTAGGATGCTCATTTCCAACACCTGCTCTGTACAATGCTTTCACAGCTGCTTGCTGGATGGAATCCAGCATAAACCAGCACCAGGACTTTCACCGCAGAAAAACACGTGGTTTAAGCCTGACTTCTTGAGATAGCAGAATTGCAGGTACCACCCACCATCGGCAAACCCCGAGTCTTTGTACAACATCCAGTTGTGCCAAGACAGCCTGGGCTCCCAAGCCTTTGACGGACGTTACCACGAGAGAGGAGTTCAATAGTACCGACTAAGAGACTGAGTCTCACTAATTCCGTCCCTCTCGGACAAGGAGGATTGGTAGAGGAAAGCCTCTTGTGGAAATAACTGCCCGTCCACCGCTGAGAGCAACAGCCCTGCCATCAGCTCCTCCACAAACAAAGAAATAGATTCCACCTCTTTTGTTAGGCAGTTAGACAGGAGGTAGAGCCCTGCGCAGACCCATTTGTTAACCCCGCCACCCCCCGCAATTCCCACTCCCACCCGCTCCTGTATTGTTTCCTGCATTGTTATTCCATTCCCACCCGCAAAACCCTTAGATCCCATGCGCGAGAGAGAGAGAGAGAGAGATCCCGCCATGCTACTAAAAACCCATTTGGTTAACATATTACAGAATTCAGACACCATTTCTACCACTAAAAGAATAAAACAAATCGTGCTTAAACCACATAAAACAATACTTCAACTCGTTATAATAGACATCAAATCTCTTTCTATCCTTCCCTGAAATGGAAGTCTTAAAAACTTTATTTAAGAAGGAAAAAAAAAAAAGCCCCTGGACGACTTTAGGGAGCATCAGAAAAACAAAACCCATGAGTGTGATTCACTGCCCTGACTTGAGCCGGTGCACTACACCGGATCTGTAGCGAGAGACATAAACATGGACAGGAAAGAGAAGCTCAAACACAATAATTAGCAGTTTCCCAAATAGGCTACTCTTAGTAAACTGACGAGATATTTAGTGCTTTCCTGCAAACTCCCGCAGTCTGTTTTTTTTGCCCACCCAATCCTGCCCACAACAAAATACATTTTACCCGCTCCCGCGATTACGGCAGCGGGTCCTGCAGGATCCCAGTCCTGCTGTGGGGCTTTAACAGAGGCAACCAAAGGGGTGGGAATTGTGACTGCAAAGTATTTGAACCTGCTCACTGAAAAACCAATAGAATTTAAGCCACAACCACTGAGGGAGCACAGGGTGTTCCCTGGGACTTGATGACTGGCTGGGAACCGATAACCACCCATGCAACCACCGAGGGCAGGTAACTCCAGCAGATCATTAATCCCGAGGATGTGCCTTGGGCCAAGGTAATTACTGCGATTAAAGAGGAAAACGAAGACAGATACATACACAGGCACACGTTTTTTAAACCATGGAGAAGCAGTTTAAATCAGTGTGTGCACAGAGTTTCTAGAACAGTAATAGAATTAATGCATGAGCCAATTAGATTGTTCAGCAATCTCTTTGCTTTCCATTGAGTTAAGGCAATCAATACCTCACTATATTCCCAGGCAAAATACTGGAGCTGGATTGAGCTGAGAGTACATATCACTAATTTAAGCATAAGAACCATTCCAAGAACGTAACGATGCTCAGGGTTTAGATAAGAAGAGTTTTGGCAGCGCGGGCAGACAGGAACGGTCAGATCCCAGAAATTTTAGCGCAGGAAGGAGCAGCAGGATGAAGTGTGGACTAGGGGCAGAGCTCTTCTTGACCTGCTGCTCACAAACCAAGAAGAATTAGTAGGGGAAGCAAAAGTGGACGGGAACCTGGGAGGCAGTGACCATGAGATGGTCGAGTTCAGGATCCTGACACAAGGAAGAAAGGAAAGCAGCAGAATATGGACCCTGGACATCAGAAAAGCAGACTTTGACTCCCTCAGGGGACTGATGGGCAAGATCCCCTGGGAGAATAACATGAGGGGGAAAGGAGTCCAGGAGAGCTGGCTGTATTTTAAAGAATCCTTAACAAAGGGAAGAAGGAGGATCCTGGGAACTACAGGCCAGTCAGCCTCACCTCAGTCCCTGGAAAAATCAGGGAGCAGGTCCTCAAGGAATCAATTCTGAAGCACTTAGAGGAGAGGAAAGTGATCAGGAACAGTCAGCATGGATTCACCAAGGGAAAGTCATGCCTGACTAATCTAATTGCCTTCTATTACGAGATAACTGGTTCTGTGGATGAAGGGAAAGTAGTGGACATGTTATTCCTTGACTTTAGCAAAGCTTTTGACACGGTCTCCCACAGTATTCTTGCCAGCAAGTTAAAGAAGTATGGGTTAGATGAATGGACTATAAGGTGGATAGAAAACTGGCTAGATTGTCGGGCTCAATGGGTAGTGATCAATGGCTCCATGTCTAGTTGGCAGCTGGTATCAAGTGGAGTGGCCCAAGGGTCGGTCCTGGGGCCGGTTTTGTTCAATATCTTCATAAATGATCTGGAGGATGGTGTGGATTGCACCCTCAGCAAGTTTGCAGATGACACTAAACTGGGAGGAGAGGTAGATACGCTGGAAGGTAGGGATAGGATACAGAGGGCCTTAGACAAATTGGAGGATTGGGCCAAAAGAAATCTGATGAGGTTCAACAAGGACAAGTGCAGAGTCCTGCACTTAGGACGGAAGAATCCCATGCACTGCTACAGACTAGGGACCGAATGGCTCGGCAGCAGTTCTGCAGAAAAGGACCTAGGCGTTACAGTGGACGAGAAGCTGGATATGAGTCAACAGCGTGCCCTTGTTGCCAAGAAGGCCAATGGCATTTTGGGATGTATAAGTAGGGGCATTGCCAGCAGATCGAGGAACATGATCGTTCCCCTCTATTCGACATTGGTGAGGCCTCATCTGGAGTACTGTGTCCAGTTTTGGGCCCCACACTACAAGAAGGATGTGGAAAAATTGGAAAGAGTCCAGCGGAGGGCAAGAAAAACGATTAGGGGACTGGAACACATGAGTTATGAGGAGAGACTGAAGGAACTGGGGATGTTCAGTCTGCGGAAGAGAAGAATGAGGGGGGATTTGATAGCTGCTTTCAACTACCTGAAAGGGGGTTCCAAAGAGGATGGCTCTAGACTGTTCTCACTGGCAGCAGATGACAGAACAAGGAGTAATGGTCTCAAGTTGCAGTGGGGGAGATTTAGGTTGGATATTAGGAAAAACTTTTTCACTAGGAGGGTGGTGAAACACTGGAATGCGTTACCTAGAGAGGTGGTGGAATCTCCTTCCTTAGAAGTTTTTAAGGTCAGGCTTGACAAAGCCCTGGCTGGGATGATTTAATTGGGGATCGGTCCTGCTTTGAGCAGGGGGTTGGACTAGATGACCTCCTGAGGTCCCTTCCAACCCTGATATTCTACGATTCTATGTTGGCTCAAAAGAGAGGGAGGAGTCAAAAACTAGAGCTGGGATTATGGGTGAATTGGCAGGGCGGACAGTGGTGCTCTCCACCGTGACAGAGAAAGGGGGTGAGGAGAAGGAGCTGGGATGTAGCCATGTTGTATTTTAGTTGACAGCTGGACATCCACAAGGAGATGTCAAAGGCAGGCTGAGATTTGAGTCTGGAGAGAGAGAGAGAGAAACAGAGACAGGTCCTGAGTAGACAGGTAGATCAGTGAGTCATCACCACAGAGAGAAACTTTTTCCAACTGGTCCGGGAACTGTATGAAGGCTGCAACACCACCACCCGCTCCATGGAGGGAGAGACACCTGGAATTCGTATCCGTAGTGGCGTGAAGCAAGGCTGCCCCCTGAGCCCCATCATTTTCAACTTAGCCATAGAGCCGCTCATTGGAGCGATTTCCAGCGTTCTAGGTGGTTTCGATCTTCATGACAACAGAGCGAATATCCTGGCCTACGCAGACGACCTGGTCCCGATTGCAGACAACCCTGAGAGTTTCCAACAAATGCTTGACATCACCAGCCAGACTGCCGACTGGATGGGACTCCGCTTCAATGCCAGGAATATCTGCATATCTGCACATCTCTGCGTATCGATGGCAGTAGAAGGGATTTGGTGAACACATGATCTTCCTCGACGACGGGCAAGCATACCAACATCTTGGCATGCCAACGGGTTTCTGCGTCCAGCAGACACCTGAGGATACCATCGCAGAGATTCTACAATATGTGACCAGGATTAAAACCTCCCTACTGGCACCATGGCAGAAGATCAATGCCTTGGACACCTTCCTGATCCCCCGTAACTCATTCGTCCTGAGGGGATCTGCCATAGTGAAGGTACCTCTGAACAAGGCAGACAACACCATCCGGGAGCTGGTGAAGAAGTGGATGTTTCTTCCCCAGAGGGCCAGCAATGAACTGGCGTACATCTTGCACAGCAGGACGGCACCAACGTCCCTCGAATGGGTGGTCTGTGCAACGTTGCTGTGATCACTCATGCCTTCCTCCTTCTGACGTGCCCAGATGCCACGGTGAGGAACATCGCGGAGAGCGCTCTGCAGGATGCCGTCAAGAAGCGAATCGCCAGGACCCTCTCTAACCAAGATGTCGCCACCTACCTAAGCAGCTCACTGGAAGGTGAATTTGGAAGAGACAGGGGAGACTTTGCTTTGCTCTGGACTCGTGTCCGCAACACTATGTGACGACTGGAGAAGCGTCTCTGCATGGTGCAAGGAACACCAGGAGCTGTGAGTCCTGGTACCTCCGGTGAGGAATACAGATCACACTACCATCACTCCAAGAGCTAGAACCATGCTGGAGAGGACCCTGAAGGATGCCAGCCACTGCCAATATGTGGAAGACCTGAAACGGAAGCTGGATCAGGCAAGGTGTTTGAGGTGACGTGCAAGTGGGACGCCAGCAACCACTTTCTCCCCGGGGGCAGCTTCACCCTATTTGCCGACTGGAGGCTCATCCACAGGGCCCGGCTCAACTGCGTCCTCCTGAATGAAGCCGTCTGCCACAGGAATCGGGACAAGCGATGCAGGAAATGCAGCTATGCCAACGAGACGCTACCCCACATCCTGTGTGGCTACAAGCCCCATTTGAGAGCTTGGCAGCTGCCACACAACACCATCCAAGATTGCCTGGCCAGAGCCATCCCATCACCCATGGGGAAGGTTGCCGTAAACTCAGTCATCCCTGGAATTGACAGCCAACTGCGACCAGCCATCACCACCACCAATGAGGACTGGAAGAAGATCATCATGGTGGATATCACAGTGCCCTTCGAGAACAGGACCCCGGCCTTTCACAATGCCCAAGCTCGAAAGGTAGAAAAATATGCCCCTCGGGCTGACACCTTGAGAGTTAAGGGTTACCAGGTCCAGACACGCGCGCGCTGATCATCGGAGCCTTAGGCACCTGGGACCCCAGTAACGAGCGAGAGCTGAGAGAATGTGGAATTAGTCAATACTACGCTCGGCTGATGCGGCAACTCATGGTGTCGGACGTCATCAGGTGCTCGAGGGACATCTACATAGAACACATCACTGGACATCGGCAGTACCAGGAGGGATGAGCTGGAGTGCTGATGAGAAGCGCAGTCCAGAAAGTAATTCAAATGCTTTCTTGATGGACTGTTTTTTTCTCTAAAATGGACAACCTCTCTTAATTCTCAATTACTGAGGGACAATCTCCACTCATTGATATACTTTGCTTTCCACAACCAAATCTCTGTACAACTTTTCAGGCATGATGTACCCGAGTATTCGGATTCTAATATCTAAACTGTATTGTTAAATCTATTCACCTAAAATTGGGTTATTGCTGATTATGTACTCTCTGTATCATATGACTTTAAAAACAAAAACTTTGTATTTGTGGATAATCCAAGCATGAGACCCAGATGCACAGACCCTCTTTTCCCAACCTATGTATTATATATATTTTTTTAACATTCGCTTTAATAAAAATTTTAAATCTGTTCTTGTCTGTTTAAAATGGGTCAGCTAAGAAAATCAGCCCTTGTCTCAGCTTTTCTTTGGTCCACAGGATCTTACTGGAAAAACCCAGACTCTTCCAACGTTGCAGGTCGTCAGGCTCCCTGAGAGGGCAGCAGCAGTGGGGAGAGGGAAGGAGTGGATTGGGAAGGTGTTCAGCTGCTGATGGGGAGGATGCATGGAATATCGGATTACTTCTCGCTAATGGAACGAGGGAAATAAATGAATCACTCATTGACTTCTCTGTTAATGACATGGGAAGGCAGGGCTCAGGGTGTCACTGGGAAAACCAACATGCCATGTGGGGCAGCATTAACACTGGTGGTACTGGACACTGAGCGAGGAGGCCCGGAGCACTTTATATGGCCAGCTACATGAGACTGAGGCAAGAGGCCAAAGACAGTCAGTTACGACAGACTGAGAAGAAGCTCAACGCCACCACACTTCCTTTTCCCCTCATTTTACATTACAGTGACAAATATTTAATAGCAACGTGCCTCGCTAGGCTAACCATCTCTCTGCCTTTTCTTTAGCCTAATTAGCACAGACGAATGCCAAACCCCTCAAAACCAGGTTTATAGAGTAACAGGGAGAGGTGCCTTCAACTCCAGCAGGAAGCCCCGGGCTCAGCCAAGAGTTGAACCGATATAAGCGGCCCCCAACAAAGGGACACTATTGATTTGGGGCTTGGCGACGTGACAGAGCCTTTCTAGGCCGCTAGTGCCCGCAGGTCATTGCTGTCCGAGTGCCGTGCCACAGAGGACAGGCTGTTCTTTGAGCAGCGTGTCTGTAGAATGCTTTCGGATAAGGGGGCCTGACTGGAGCCCCAGGCACTGCTGTAACACAAGTAAAGTGGAATGTCAATAATCGGAGCTCAACTCCCAGCAGACAGGTGTTCAGTGGAAAACGTGTCAGCAGGAAGCCAAGGAAGAGCAGGAATTATTTAATATTACGCAAGCCTGAAGAGGCCTCAGATCAGGAGTGAGATCCCAGGATTCTGGGCACGGCAGTTCAGACCCTCATCCTACAAGTGATCCCTCTGGACCCAGGACAACACCCACTTGTGGGGATGCTGACATTACCACCTCCCTCTGCAGCGGCTGTTCTGTCCTGTGCTCTGCCAAGGACTTTTCCCCAGTGCTACGGAGTCTCCTTTACAAAGAGCTCCCACCAGCTAATATTGCTATTGATCTGTTCCTATCCTTAATTATTTCTTACTGTAGCTAGAGAACACCAGGAAGCCAGCTCCAAGATGCCAAATTGGATCTGACTCCTGCTATTACCTTTAATTACCCTGTGTCCAGGGAAAGGCAAACCACAGAGCGATCTACTGAGCATTTCTCCAGAATGGTCGGTAACCTTACACACACTGCCAAGGGAGCGTGGCCAGGCTGTGACCAGCACGGCGGTGCTACAGCATTGCCTAGGCACTCCTAGCCACAAACGCACTTTGCAAAGACCCAGTCCTGAGCACAATTTCATGCAGGATCACCCCCCAGACAAACAGCTAATCCTGCTTACCCCTGTGCCACTCTGGGGCAGCACATGGTGGGGCTGGTTGTGTAGGGGAAGGAACGCACGAGGATGCGCTACAGATGAGATTCGGGGTAATCACTGTTGCAGGCACATGCACGTTTGGGGACGTTTTAAATTCTGCTTTCCTGGTCTCCAGGTACGAAGCCAAAAGCTTGAATCACCCGGTTTCTGCAGAATCTGTTTCGGTCCATGTGTGCAAGGTATTTGCTCTTTCTTTGGCTTCTGCTAGGAAAGGATTCATATGAAGTACTTGTGGCTGCCATTAACAAATAGCAAATCTAGATTTCTGATAAAGCTTGGAAAAAAACCCAGACACCCAAACTATCCCACAATGGGGACACGAAGAGCCAGAGAGCCAGCCTAGGGAGGTACTGGGGGTGTTCTGGCACAACAAGGGTATTGGCAGTAACCACATTTCAAATTCAGAAAGACAGCACGGCCGGGGAGCCCTTTTTATCGCCACGTCCAGAGACCAGAGAATGGCCTCGAGCACGTCCCGTTTTACCACTGTGCCCCCGAGGTTCACCCCGAGAAGGACGTGTAACTGGCAATGGAATAAAGTGCACTGGCCGACAGATTTTTATATTCTGATATTTCAAGGGACCTTGGGTGGATTTCAGCAGTTTGCTTAGTGGAAATAAATAAATTAAAACCACTGTACCTTCCCCTACCCCCACGCTCCTCCTGGGAAAAAAATCTGTTTTTCAATAATTCATTAAATTCACACTAAAATAATAATGAAGGGATGAAAGGCTGTAATCTGGGACTAGCATGGCCTTGTGTCTGCCTAAGTGACTCTAAGCAGATTAGCTGAACTGTCATGGCATTAGACAAATCTGCTCCAACGGCAGTTCTGCAAAACCCCTCCCTCCCGGCACATGCTATCACAATCCTAGGCGTAAAGGTACCGTTCACTCTCCTGTACGGAGGAGACTAGAGTATCAGAGGATAACAACAAAGGGCTTGGATATACGAACAGTCAGTGCCTCGCACACCGGGACGTAAGCCCACCTTGCACCGGCGTGCCGCAGACAAACGGGCCACGTGGACCCTGCTGACACACACGACTAGTCTCTTCCTGCCTTTGGAGCTACTCCTGTTTCAAAGCAGGGCAGATCACAGCATACTAGTGTCCACGGGGACAGTGAGCGAGCGGCAGATTTATACCCCAGCTTGCCGCACACTGACTGTTCAGACAAGTGCACAGGGAAGCAACGCCAGAGCCCAAAATGTAGCCTTTTGTTTTCCACACATTCGTTTTTAAATTGCATCGCCAAAATATTTCCAAGGACCAGGTACTCTGCCCCGGCGCTGACAGCCAGCCAGCCGTCGTGTCAAAGCAAGCTCTTTGCGGCTTAACGCTGCAGAGCAGCCCTGCCCCCAGACATGGGTGAGGTGTCAAATGCAGGAGGTGACGAGGAAACAAAGCACGAAGGGCAGCCAGGTGGGAAAGGCACAGGAACTGCCGTTAGCTGCAGCCCACAGTCCCAACATCAGATTTACCGTTTCTGGGCTGCTCTAACACCAGCTCATGGAGCAGAGGAATGAACCCTTTTTTCCAACTGAATCTAAACATGCACCAATCAAGTTTCCCTTTGCCTGACAAACCGGCCAGCCAGGAGGATGAGGCACTCGGCCACCACAGCTCCTGCCATGGGTGAAGTGTACAAAAATAAAGTGGGGGCGGGAGAGGGTGAACGACCCAGCCCGCTCAGGCTCCAGCCTTTGTGACCAGACTAAGGCCAAGTCTACACTACAGCTTATGTCAGAAGTGTGAATAAACCACCCCCCGAGAGAGATGAATTACGCCAGCATAAGTGCTATGTCGGTGGGAGGGCTGGCTGCACGGGTGTCACTGGGACACTTTTACTGAGAGCGGAGACACACGAGAGAGCAGAGCCCAGCCTGGCTCACCAAGCCCCGGCCGTGTGTGTGAAACAGTGTAAGCCAGGCACGCCTGATATGGACTTGGAGTCGACTTGATCTCAGTGGCTCCATTATGCCCAGGTTACAAAGAAAACATCTTTTTACAGCAGCCAGTCTGACACACCTCCCACCTGGGATCTGAAAGTCTCGCTGGGATCGTCCCTTCCCAGACAGCACCACACAAAACAAAGGTTCTGCAAGAACACCTGCACCACCTGCCTTCAGAAAAACCCTCTGGGCACCAGTCCCTTTGCAGTCACTTCTCAGGTGTGTGCTTGCACTGAACCATTCCTGTAGCACACAAAGGCAACACGGTGACTGAGAGAAATGAAAAGCCCAGGTGATCCCTGGGGCACAAGCGTGGCAGAGTAGTGCCGAACACAGAACGGCTCCACGCAACTTTTACAAAGAAAGCAAAGATGCAAGTTACACAAGCAAGCAAAAATAGTTAGTGCCAGGGATCCGGTGAGAGTGGTGTTTCCAGAACATATTTATCCTGATGTGTAGCGGGGCGTCACTGTGGCTCTGGGCTTTCCCCGCCCCAGAAACGAGCTTTCGAGAGGTATTAAAACACGCTGGTATTTTAGTATTGCTGCTTTGAACCCCAGTCACGTAACACTTAACTGAATCCCATCTATTGCGCAGCTCTGTGTGGTGCTTCAAAACCCTGCCCTATGCTACAAAACAGAGACATGTTAGTTAACCCTCAGCCTGGCCCCCCTTTGGTCTCCCGCTCTGCCATCTGGAGAAAACCAGGGAGCGCGCCTGCTCCTACCCTAGGGTGAGGGGCTCCTTCCTACCCAACTCCCAGCTCTTCTCAGCTGAAATCCTTTCCTGCGAACAAGCCAAACCCTGAACGTTCCCATCCCAGCAGAACTACGGAACACCAGCTGCTCTTTGTCAAACATGAGGGCCGTCCCTAGAGCCAGGTGCCGGAAAGGCCACCGGCAGAAGTTACTTAGCAGAATGAGTCCATTTGCTGGGCAGTGTTAGAGTTAAATCCTCCACAGACCCCGTGTTCCAACTCCTAAGAAGGGAAGTCCGGGGGCTGGCGCCTCTGGCGAGGGAAGTCGGAGCACTCTCCGCTTCTTGTGGCTCTCTCCATGGGAGTGTGAATAATTAATGAGGGGGGTTGACTGTTCGGTCCATGGTAATTAATCCAATTGATCTCAGCCCTACTTGGTTGACCTTTGTATCCACTTACCACTTGACCTTCTGACAAACAGTTGTTTCTGAGTGGCGGGTCAGCTCGGGGCTCTGGGATACTATTTCCTCACACAGCCAAGCGTCAATAATTTCACTGCCTTCCGTTTTAAAAACCAGCTTTTCTGTGCCTGAACGGTGCTGGGCCCATGCTCCCACTCTGGGCCGCAGCGCTCACCTTGCAGACAAAAGCTGCACTGTGCATCTTGTAGGGAGAAACCTGGAACGGCTGCATCTCCTCCCTAGGCTTAACTAAAAGCTCATGTGTCAGCAAATCCCTGTGGAGCGGCTTTTGAAGTCTGGGCAGGATCGCGCTCCTCTCTCCGCTGTGCGCAGAACCCCGTGCCATCAGGTTCTTAGGAATTCTCCCTGTGGGGGGTGGTGCAGGCTGCGGGAGGAGTCACGATATGCTCTGCTGAGTGTGGTTCCTGGCATTAGATCCTCTGGGCAGACTTCCTCGCACCCGCTACGTACCTTTCACTCCAATCCTATTGTAACTAGATGAAAGGGAAAACGGGCCAGACCCTAGTCCCACTGCAACCGCTGGACAAGCTCCTATTTGGCCCCATGTGACGAGGCTCGACCCAATGTGCAATTAGGGCTTGGCTGAGCGAATGTTTAGTTTGTGGCAAGCTGGGGAGGAACTCTCCCCGGCATGCGCCGGCCTCGTGGGCCCTGCTGATGTACACCAGCAGTTCCTTAGCACACTCTCAGGTTTCAGAGTAACAGCCGTGTTAGTCTGTATTCGCAAAAAGAAAAGGAGGACTTGTGGCACCTTAGAGACTAACCAATTTATTTGAGCATAAGCTTTCGTGAGCTACAGCTCACTTCATCGGATGCATGCTGTGGAAAGTATATCTCTCTGGTCACGCGATTACAGACATGAAAGTTGCGATATTACAACAAAAAAACTTCAAAACCAGACTCCAGCGAGAGACTGTTGAATTGGAATTCATTTGCAAATTGGATACAATTAACTTAGGCTTGAATAGAGACTGGGAGTGGCTAAGTCATTATGCAAGGTAACCTATTTCCCCTTGGGGGGGGGAGAAAACCTGGATTTGTGCTGGAAATGGCCCAACTTGATTATCATACACATTGTAAGGAGAGTGATCACTTTAGATAAGCTATTACCAGCAAGAGAGTGGGGTGGGAGGAGAGAAAACCTTTTGTAGTGGTAAACACCCATTTTTTCATGCTTGGTGTATATAAAAAGATCTTCTACACTTTCCACAGTATGCATCCAATGAAGTCAGCTGTAGCTCACGAAAGCTTATGCTCAAATAAATTGGTTAGTCTCTAAGGTGCCACAAGTCCTCCTTTTCTTTTAGCACACTCTGATCAGCTCCCTTGTTGAACCAGGAGTAGACCAAAGTACACTGAGGGACTTCGGTGCGCAGCAGGCTTGTGTGGGGAGATTTACACCCCGCCTTACTGTGAACACGGTGTTTGTGCAGACAAGCCCCTAGTTTACGGGGATACAGTAGCACTCCTCACCCAAACATCCATTCGTTTCTTTGAGATCTAGCATGCTGCTGACCAGAAGTTTTAAAATGAAGGGGCAGAATTTACGTCAGTGCCCCAGAAAAGCAGGGTTTTGTGCTCTTAGGCTTCCTTGGCTGACTGTTGTAGCAGTGAACGGACGCACCAGCATTACCTGCATTTTACTGCCATCTTTGATGATGCTAATGCATAAATGAGGGGAGAGGGGGAAATTTAAAAAAATGGGGGAGAAAAGGCATCAATGGCTGGAAAACAGATTGTCTTAACTGGCAGAAAGGTTTCTTATTTTCAGGCATTTAAGAGGACTCTGCAGACAATGAAGAGGGGCATAAGAATGGCCATATTGGGTCAGACCAATGGTCCTTCTAGCCCAGAGGATGGGACGGCATCCCTGCCCATCCTGGCTAATAGCCATTGAGTGCCCGATCCTCCATGAACTTATCTAATTCTTTTTTGAACCCTGTTATAGTCCTGGCCTTCAGAACATCCTCTGGCAAGCAGTTCCACAGGTTGATTGTGTGCTGTGTGAAGAAATACTTCCTTTTGTTTTGAACCTGCTGCCTATTAGTTTCATTGGGTTCTTGTGTTATGAGAAGGAGTAAACAACACTTCCTTATTCGCTTTCTCCACGCCAGTTGTGATTTTATAGACCTCTAGCATATCCCCCCTTAGTCATCTCTTTTCCAAGATGAAAAGTCCCAGTCTTATTAATCTCTCCTCATTAATCTTTCCATACCCCTAATCATTTTTGTTGCCCTTCACTGTACCTTTTTCCATTGCAATATATATATCAGATATATATAGCGACATTAGGATAGGTTCTGTCTTATTGTCTGTCCTTTTCCTAATGGTTCCTCGCGTTCTGTTGCCTTGTTTGACCATGCTGCAAGTACATCTAAAGGGTCCCGAACAAGCCTGGGCCCTTTACTATAGACACTTGTCAAAGTCCTTTTAGCCATCAGCCTCCAACTCTGAGTTTAGCTGCAGGCTCCAGCAGGACGTGTCGCTTATCACATTCGGAGCAACGCTGCAGAGCCACGTTGCTAACAGAATGGAGAGCTTTTGGCATATTGCTTTCCACGTCCGCTTCACTTGCCCTGGATCTTGGGACAAGTAAATCAGCGATACGGTGGGGTGGGGTGGGGTGGGGTGGGGGCTTCGGCCAATCCACAGTAAAACACCCAGAGAGCAGCATTTTCAAGAACCACCACAGCTGCATAGGGGCTTGGGGTTGTGTCTCCCGATCGGAGCTGCTTATCGGTCCCCGTGTAGTGGGGAAACGACGGGGTGGGTGGGTGGGAGGACACAGAATTCCAGCGAATGAGAATGTTTCACCAGGGGGAAGCTGGCGAACGCCGAGAGGGGAGAGAAGGCAGCTCACAGCACGTGCCTCCGCTGCATTTGGGGAAGCCTCTAGGGCAGCTGGGCAGCCCTGACCATCGACACGGTCAGTGCCACGGAAAGTATCTAGAAAGAGGCTCCCCTAACTCTCCCCAGACTGCTTGCCCTCCCCCTCCTCCTGTCTGGATCTATACGGAGAGTTCTTCTAGCCCTCTGCTCGGCTCCCCAGAGACTTGCCCAAGTTTGATCACAGATGTCACATCCGCCACGACTGATCAGCACTGTAACGATTCAGGATCTGATCAGCCTTTGTCCGGCAATGGAAACACCCGACAGCGCTTTCAAACCAGCACCTTCGCTGCATGGCTCGGAAGCGTGTGAAAGAGCATCACATGGGATGGGCTGCTTCATCAGGGAAGCAACAAAGCATCTGCTGAGAAACCACACAAAGAGCCAACTACACTAAAACTGGGCCAGTGGATCTGGTGCTAGGCAGGAAGTCTAGAGACCGGGATTTCCCCCCCTCCAGCTCTGCCCCGACACTGCATGGTGAGTAGCCACAACTCCAGCTGGGTCAGTGACAGCGGCAGGTGCTCTGCCGGAATCACCCCTTAGCTATTTAATGCTGCCCACCCCAAAACTCCAGTGCCCAAAGTTAGAAGTCACGTTTGAAAACTTGGGCCTTAACCGCCACATCCAAGCTATGCCATTGGTATCATGGAGCTAATGGGGTTTACTCATCAGTGAATATACGGGTGTCTACAGCCCACGATACAGGCCTAGTTTTGTTCCAGAGATGTATTGCCAGTCCATAGTCAGGCTGAACACCGCAGCACTTCCTCTAGATGTGCTCATGGGCTGTGGTTTCTGCACCCTGATTTTGAAAGAAGCCAGTTCAAATAACTCAGTAGACCCACGCACATTCTGTCCCTCTGACGCCATGGGAACAGAGATGAGGCACAGATATGAATGGAAATAACACAAGCAAAAGAAGCAGGGACCTTAAGAGCTCCCTGTTGCTCTGATTTAAAAGCTGCATGAAGTAATTACTCAGAACCTTTATTTTAGAGCTAATTAGGACCCGAGAAACATTTTCCACCAGGTTAAGGGAAGCACTGATTAAACCTATTTTTCTGGCAGCTTTCCTTGGCGTTCTTTTCACATGTCCATTCTCAATCTCCCCGTAGTTAGTTTTCTCTGCTACCAGCACACTCCACGCAGTCAAAAGAAAATGAAAAAGGTAATCACATGTCAGTGCTTGCCCTTGATTTTTAAATCTTTGCAAAAGATGGGTCAGAACAGAAGGGGGAAGGGCAACACACTAATCTATCTATTGCACAACTATACGTCATGAGTTAATCCAGCAATCTGCAGCTGTTAAGAGTTATAGCACATCAGGAAACCCAACAACCCACCAGGCTTTACAGTACAGGGGGAGGCAAAGGGCAAACTCACCGACTGCCCACCACCTGATAGCCACGCTTTACATTTCCACAGATTAATTTCCCTCTTCTCCACTGACTTGCTTCACCATTGTGGGCAAGCGAGAAGGTATTTTTAGCCTCTACCCATGCAAAGGGCTTCCCTAACCCCCAGCCAGCCTGTTTAGTGCCCACACACATTCATTGTTTCTATAATCAGCAGGTTGCTCACTGGACAGATGCTGGCCACTTTTCACATGGCCAATTCCTTTAGCACCACACAGTTCATGTAGCTTTACTAAGACGAGAAGGTGCAGAGAGCTGCAACGGTGAAGAGAAGAACGAGGGTGAGGTAGAAGAAGTGTGCTGGATCTGGGATGGAAGGGCCCATTACTCACCCACCTGGAGACAACTGGACTGCCACTCCTTCACTGCCGCCCCCGGAAAGGCATGCAGTCAGGGCCCAGGCCAGCATGGCCACACCGTACTGGTCAGAGACAGCCCTGCTGAAATACTGAGCCCAGTTCTGGGGTGCACACTTTCAAAATGATGTTGACAAAGTGGAGCTGGGCCAGGAAAGAGCTAGAGGCATCACTCGCAGCCTGGAAAAGCACCCCGACAATGGCAGCCGGCGCTCCTTTAGTCTGTGCAGCTTCTCGGAGCGAAGGGTAAGAGCCAACTTGGTCAGAGTCTCGAAGTGCCTATCACTGGGAGAAGAGACCTGGTGCTGCTCCAGGGTCTTTCACGCAGCAGACAAAGGTACAATGGGCAGGAAGGAGACGCTAGGCACATTCAGACTGGAGAAAACGTGCAGGGAGGGAACGGAGCAGTGGACTCCACCACCACCAGATACAGCAAATTCTCTCTCACTGCATCCAGACTCCGTATCTTTCCAGAAAATAAGCTCTAGCTCAGCTACAAATTACTGACGACTGCAGGAATGACAGTGAAATACCAGGGCCCCGCGACGCAGAGGAGCGGATTACATGATCATCACGGTTCCTTCTAGCCATAAAATCTCCGAGTAACCTGAGTCACGAGACACCCTGCAGTCGGCTGTAGAATCCAGGAAAGAAATGCAGGCTCAGAAGCGTGAACCCCCCTCGGTTCCTCCATCAGGGCAAGTCTTCCAAGAATTCGGTCTGAGACAAAACACCACTCATCCCAGAGACGCTCAGTGACTGACATTTACTTTATTTCCGCGTCCCCCTCCACATCCCTGTGGGCAGGAGCATAGATTGTCCCTTCCGAGAGCCAGTCCGCTAGAACCCTTCGTGAGCTCTTCACCGCTTGCTGGGGGCGTCGCTTTCGTTCTGTTCGGGCTCTTTCTGCCTTTCTCCCAGAATGAGCAAGTCCCAGTTCTAAAGCCAGAAGGGACCATTATGAGCATCTAGCCTGACGTCCTGCACAGCACAAGCCAGAGACGGTCGCCCCACGATTCCTGTAGTGCAGGGGATTATCCTTCCCCCCTCAAGCCAACTCACTGGTGGCTGAACCAGAGCGGCTCTCCGTGCCGAAGCCAAGCCCCCTGCTCCAGGAGGAGGCACGCAGGGCCTGTCCGCAGGAGGACGCTGGGTGGTTGGGTTTTATGAGGGCCCTGCCAGAGCGCGCACACAGAACGGGAGAAGTGGTCCTGCAGCTACTCCCGCCTCTCGCAGCCTTTACGAGCCTGTCAGAGGACCCTTCAGAAACCCCCCGAGCCCTTCCAGCAGGGTCCTGTGCACGACCCGCGTCTGTCAACCTCCAGCTCCCAGCTCGACTCAAACCTGCGTCATGTCCGAGAGGGAGGAGGCAGCAGCTGCCAGATTCTGGCTCTCTCGAGGCGAGAGTGCACCTGACCCTTTGCAGCAGGGCCTGGTCTGCTCCCTCAGCTCTGGCTCTGAGCCCGCCGGCGAGGAGCCGCTCGCTCCCCCCAGACTGGTCCCCGACGTGGAAACACGACGGCGTGAGGAGAAAAACCACAACACAGGACTCCGAGACTCAACTCTCGGCACGTGCCCTCACGTGCCCCGCGGCCGGCAGAGACAGCGGCAGGCTCAGCGAAACGCAGAGCAAGACTCTCTCGCCACACGGCCACCCTCGCACGCCCCGCCGGCGCCCCCCCCTCAGCACACGGCCACCCTCGCACGCCCCCGCCGGCGCCCCCCCCATCACACGGCCACCCTCGCACGCCCCCGCCGGCGCCCCCCCCTCACCACACGGCCACCCTCGCACGCCCCGCCGGCGCCCCCCCCCCTCAGCACACGGCCACCCTCGCACGCCTCGCCGGCGCCCCCCCCCTCACCACACAGCCACCCTCGCACGCCCCCGCCGGCGCCCCCCCCTCACCACACGGCCACCCTCGCACGCCCCGCCGGCGCCCCCCCCTCACCACACGGCCACCCTCGCACGCCCCCGCCGGCGCCCACCACCACCACACGGCCACCCTCGCACGCCCCCGCCGGCGCCCACCACCACCACACGGCCACCCTCGCACGCCCCCACCGACGCCACCACCTCTCACCACACGGCCACCCTCGCACGCCCCCGCCGGCGCCCCCCCCTCACCACACGGCCACCCTCGCACGCCCCCGCCGGAGCCCCCCCCTCACCACACGGCCACCCTCGCACGCCCCCGCCGGCGCCCCCCACCACCACCACCACACGGCCACCCTCGCACGCCCCCGCCGGCACCCACCCCCCATCACACGGCCACCCTCGCACGCCCCCGCCGGCACCCACCCCTCAGCACACGGCCACCCTCGCACGCCCCCGCCGGCGCCCCCCCCTCACCACACGGCCACCCTCGCACGCCCCCGCCGGCGCCGCCACCTCTCACCACACGGCCACCCTCGCACGCCCCCGCCGGCGCCGTCACCTGTCACCACACGGCCACCCTCGCACGCCCCCGCCGGCGCCGTCACCTCTCACCACACGGCCACCCTCGCACGCCCCCGCCGGCGCCCCCCACCACCACACGGCCACCCTCGCACGCCCCCGCCGGCACCCCTCCTCACCACACGGCCACCCTCGCACGCCCCCGCCGGCGCCCCCCCCTCACCACACGGCCACCCTCGCACGCCCCCGCCGGCGCCCCCCCTCACCACACGGCCACCCTCGCACGCGCCCCCCCCCCACCACACGGCCACCCTCGCACGCGCCCCCCCACCACACGGCCACCCTCGCACGCGCCCCCCCACCACACGGCCACCCTCGCACGCCCCCGCCGGTGCCCCCTCTCACCACACAGCCACCCTCGCACGCCCCCCGCCGGTGCCCCCCCTCACCACACAGCCACCCTCGCACGCCCCCCGCCGGTGCCCCCCACCACCACACAGCCACCCTCGCACGCCCCCCGCCGGTGCCCCCCCCTCACCACACAGCCACCCTCTCACGCCCCCC
This sequence comes from Chelonia mydas, assembly GCF_015237465.2. Taxonomy (NCBI): domain Eukaryota; kingdom Metazoa; phylum Chordata; order Testudines; family Cheloniidae; genus Chelonia; species Chelonia mydas. Next base: position 76,606,800 of record NC_051251.2, on the reverse strand, counting down.
GCCGGTGCCCCCCCCTCACCACACAGCCACCCTCTCACGCCCCCGCCAGTGCCCCCCCCTCACCACACAGCCACCCTCTCACATGCCCCACCGGTGCCCCCTCTCACCACGGTGCCCCCTCTCACCACACTGCCACCCTCTCATGTGCCCCACTGGTGCCCCCACCACCACACTGCCACCCTCGCACGCCCCCGCCGGTGCCCCCCTTGCCACCCTCGCATGCCCCCACTGGTGCCCCACTCACCACACAGCCACCCTCGCACGCCCCCGCTGGTGCCCCCTCTCATCACACTGCCACCCTCACATGTGTCCCGCCAGTGCCCCCTCTCACCACACAACCACCCTCGCACGCACCCTGCTGTGTTCCTTAGGGCATATTCCAGCACCAAACATCAGCCATGGAGATCTGCACGACAAGCCCCAGGGCTCCTGCTCACTCTGCTGCCCAAGAATTCATACCCACCAGAAATACTCCAGCCCCCACTTTACCAAGACAGGGATCACGTTTCCTTTCCATCACGCTGCTCTTCACGCTGTAAACCAGACACTGACCTTCTACAGTGAGACCCATTCCAGGGTCCCACCAGACAATGCAATATCCCAGCTCTCCTCGCTGAACAGACAATGCCCATAGGGCAGCTCAGTTCTCTGGTTCACCCAGCGCAGAGCCCTGTAAGAGCACGGCTGGGCTCATGGTGAAAGCACAGCTCTGGGATGCAGGAGATCAGAGGTCTGTTCCTGGCACCGGGCCTCAGTCTCCCCATCTGTAAAATGGGGACACAAAGCAGGAGGAAAGCAGCATTGTCGGTCTTCTCTTCAGGGCCAGGCCTCTCTCTCTGCGTCTATGCAGTGCCCAGCAGCCCTGGGACCTTATCTCAGCGGGAACTTCTAGGCACTGCCAGACTACAGGTATATATTGTTCTTGGAGCTGTTCGTTATGCTTCTATACAAGGACAGCGTCCAGCTCAATTTGCTGTTCTCATCCATTATTTCTGACACCACATTTAGCTGTCAAGATTCCTAGAAGGTAACAACCCTGTGGCCATTTCTCGCTGCTGCACCCTGTGGAGGAATGTCAGGGCAGCCACAGTCTAAGGCTCACCCCCAGCACAGGCCCTGTTCCTTGGGCCCACCCCCAAGCGGGACCAGCCTGCAGCCAATGATCTCAAGGTGCAGACCGGCACAGGGGCTGGGACTGCAGGGCAAGGCACATGACAGCACGCCGGTCCTGCACCGGGCAGAGAACTCGGGTACAGCACACGGCAGAAGCCGCAGTCACTCCCAAGGAGGAAGGATTTGGGCCCGCAGAGGCATTCTGGGGTGGCCACCCTGCAACAGCAGCCCCGCCCTGCTCTCTGCAGTGGTCCAGAGTGACACTTGCCAGGTGACGCTGCTGAGCTTTGCTCTCCACAGGGACAAGTGCAATCCTAGTGCCGGCAACACCTGCATTACTGCCTACCCCAGGGCGTTCTGCTCACGGTCTGTGCCGGGGGGAGTGCTACCACAGACAGGGTGCTGGTGGTGCTCAGAATGCCGGTGGGCACGGCACACAGGCCTGCCCTGAACAGGGTTCAGCAACATGGCAGGGAAAGTGCCATCAGCCACCCGCAGCCCCGTTTCCTCCAGCTCTCCCGCTGTGGCTCTCCCAGCAGGGCTGGACTGCCGTACCAATGGGGGGAGTGCTCTGTAAAATATAAAATCTCAGCCTCCTTCGCCACTGGCTCTGTGACCTGATCGACAGGCACCACCTCGCTGGGAGGTAGGTAACGACCCTCCTGGGCTTGCAGAGGTCAGAAAACTGTTGCAGAAATGGCCATATGCTAAAGGGTATCCACTAACTCCGGGCACTTGAGCCAAGACATCTTGGGCCTGATCTCCAGAGATGCCAACCACTCACAGATCCCATGGACCTCAACACCATCCAGGGGTAGGACAGCAAACGGAGTCAATATAGACCCATCCCCACCCATTGCATGACCTTAGAACATTCACTTCACCTCTCTGGCTTCAACTTCCCCAGCTGCAGAACGGGGAGACGGATATTTCCCCTCCAGGGTAAAGCGCTTTGGGGTCTATGGATGAGAACCACTGCGTACGTACGTATTGTTCACAATTAGGGAGTCAGGCACTTGACAGTGGCCCTTTAAACAGGACCTTTCCCTGCACAGTGACATTGCAATATTTATCTCTGTGCCCAAAGTAATCCTTTGAAAAGCCAATACCGCCCCCCAAACCAAAACACGCACAAGCGCACACATTCTTCAAACAAAGGAGGGGCCCAAGTCCCAAGAAAGCAGCCCCTTCTGTTCAGGAGTCGTGAGCCAGCCTTGGAAGATGCGTCAAAGTTACACTAGAGACATTGTCAAGAAATATTTTTCTTTGTACGAAGAACGGCTGGAACAAATCCCAGCATCCCTCACTGCCCCACACAGATCAGTCTGTTCTGTGTTTAGAGCTTCTCTCCGTACCTTTTACGGGCCCTACCGCTTTGTTGTTCCACGTTAAGGTAAACCTGTTTATCTGTTGACATCAAAGTCCTTCTCCTCCACTATTGAATAACGATGCAAGAAAACCAACCCAGCCCCCCACAATTTGCAAACACGGCTTCACAATGAGAGAGCTGTCGAATGTGATGCCGCTGATTTTCAAAGCCTTGTTCCGCTTCACCACCCCTTTGCCTCCCATCCACTTCACGGCCGTTTGCCCCCCATCTCTCACGAATAGCCACAACCTGTTCAAACAGCAGCGAGATCAAGCAGAAAGGGGGGGGGGGGGGGGGCTGTTTTAGTCACTACTTTCAGCCTGTCTCTCTCTTTTCCCAGGCTATGGTAGAGTCCTTGTCGTCCAACATGCATCGTTCGTTCACTGCTTGTACACAAGGGCTTGCTCCCCAAATGTCTGTTTTCCCGAAATTACCAGATTTCCCTCTTCAAAGGAGACAAGCCAAAGACCGAAGGTGGTAAGTGGAAGTAGATCAGAGCCCCATTGTGCTAGGGGCTAGGTAAAGACACGTTCAAAAGAGGGTCGACTCCCGCTGCGCTTCCCCAGCTCCCTGATCTGTATAACGCCCTGCCAGGATGAGGTAGGGCGGATGAAACAATCCAAGGGCCCCCTGCACTAGAGCCTTCCCAGGTAACGTGTCAGCAAGTGCAAAGAACACAGGGCTGGGGACACGCGGAGCAAACTGCAGCCTGACCTCCAGAGCGCCTGGCAAAACTCCTGGACGAGGAGAGCAGCTGCAGTTTACAAGCTCTAACGGGAAGCAGCTGCCCGGACACATTTCTGCGACTACAAAAATGCATCCCCTCCAGCTCGCGGCATCCCTCCCACACAAGCAGACTCGGACTTCCCTCGATCAAGTAGTTTAGCAAAGAGTAACCGGGGGCGGGGCGTCTTCCTTGGAAACCATCTATTTGTCCATTCTGGAAGCCTCCATCTTGTCTGGCTACTGCAGCTTGTCTCTGTTGACGACCCAGTAGAAGCAGATCTGTCTGTCGCTCACTAGCAGCCAATTTTGCTAAAGCCTAAGATCCCTTCTCCCTGCCATACCAGTGCCTTGGATTTGCATGTCCCCCCAGGGCGGGCAGCATCACCGTTTGAGAACCACTGCTAAGCAGAACATGCGCTGGAGCGATTCACCTCCAGCCAGGGTTTCCAGACGGCCGCTGCCCTCGCTGGTGCACCACTGTCGACAGTGGCAAAGCCAAGCAGCACGGACAGTCTATTACACACATTGCATACTAACTATGCCTTCAGTGAAAGCAACGTGACACTGGGCTGCGAGTCCCAGCTTCGCTTGGCCTGCAAAAGCTGTGCCTTATTTATTGACAGGAGTTATACTCCAGGGGCTCACACGCGAACCTCATTCAAAAAAGCCTTCACATAAAGAGTCAGCTGATTTACACATTTTCTGAGAGGAGACAAAGGAGGCAGCAGCTGGGGGAGTTTGGTGCAGTGGACAATCAAATAGCTGCTGAATGGACACAATCCAACTAAGAATTAGGCAGTTTGGAAAGCAAGTTAGTTGCTAACCAGACCTCTGTGATGCTTTCACACGCCCACGCTGCATTAGCCTGCCTGCTTTTATGCTGCCCAACTCCAGGTCCCTTCTGATTTCATTTTTTTTCTTTTGCCCCCAAACAGCTTCTGAGAAGCAAGTTTTCCTATCAGAGAAATCCCTGAACCATTTACACCAGGGCAAAGTTTTTGCACACATGCCCCAGTTTCGCAGTCTGGCTGCACGAGGGGGCAAATAAGGAGAAAACGGAAGGAGGAATTGGAGCGTGTGTGTGTGTGTGTCCGTGTCCTGCAGAACAAGAGACCTGACCTAGAAAAAGGCAGAGCTTTCTGCTGCCCCCTAACGTGCATATTATCTAACACCTACAGCATGTGTGCTTCAAATGAGAAAGGAGAGATACACGGCTCTGTTTACTCCCTAAAACACCCCCACGTGCACGCACGCGCACACACGCACGCACACACATACACACACACACACACACACACGAGAATACCATCCACAGTCAGGATGTGCAGGCCACAGAAACAGTGTCGGGAAGGAGCTCAGGCCCAGCCGGCCCTTTGAGCCTGTTCCTGGGACTTATACAGAGCTTCCCCACGATGACATTTCTTTCCCAGCTCCTTTCCCCGTAGGGCACGCTGGCTGCATTTGGCAAACAAGCAGTCACAGACGACATTTCATGTTGATCTGGGCAGTACCCATGGGTTCATTCAAAGGATAAAAAAAACCTGTTTCACCCGATATGAAGTCAGACGGTGGAACCGCACCATGGGAACGACACTGAAGTGAACAAAGGGACTGGATATTTACATGGGAACATGAATATCCGGAGTTGTTAGAACAAAGACTCGTGGAAGGGATATTAAACCTCATGCTGCAAGGCTCAAGCCAACCTCTGACTAGCAGCAGTTACCCAGATTATCCCACCCCTCCTCTGAAGCACTGGGAGCTGAGCACCGTCAGAGACAGGGCACTGGGCTAGATGGACCTGGGCTCTGATCCAGTCTGCCAATTGCCATGTTCCATTGCACCACAGGAGCCATCTCTGCTCCCCGACACCCCCGAGCTCCGACTCCCTCTGCCGGACCACGGCAACGCTGCACCGACCCAGCAGATGATTTCCAAAGTGGAAACCACACACTGTGGGTCAAGGTTATCAATACCAATGACTGCACTGCCGAGGACACATTACAGGACCAAACATTCTCCCACGGAACATGTGATCGGACACACAGGGATGGCTTGCCTAGTTACTGGATGCCCTCCAGGATGAGAACTAAAATCATAGCTAAGGAAATAAATTCATCTCCTGGTCTTGGCACCCCTCGTGGGAAGCAGTGAATAGTAGCAGCCAAAGTCTAGGGAATAAAGGCTCAAAAGGGCAAAGCAACAGAAATGCTGTTTGATACCAAATCTAGTCACTATGAATTCTTGGTTTTATTGACCTTGGGCAAATTTGCCAATCCTTTTGTGTAGCATGAAGGTACAAAACACGAGGAAGTTATAATACTAGCTGCCATATAGATAGAGAGCATATGCAAGTAAGTGTGTGTGATCTGCACACACAGAACAACGGTGCAGACAAGAGACCTAAGGCAGTCGTGCGCACACAGAAGGATCCGGAAAAGTGCCTTGGGAAGGATAGAGAGGACTGGGACTAGAACAGATGAACGGCAACACCGTCAGTCATGCTAGGACATGAATTGTGCCATTCAAAATGGCCTGCGTCTCCCAGAGACCACACAGCAATCGGTGATACCAGAGCACCAACAAGACTCAAGAGATGCAGGAACTGCCAAGAAATCACCACTGATATTCTAAAGCAAAGAAATGCACTGGCTGAATAAGTGACTTGAATTTGAGATTTTGGTTTCTATTTTTAGTCTGATGGCTCCTGCAGTCTGGAACAGCCTCCATCCATCTCCCTGCCTCCTGAGCGCTCCAGCTCAATTCACATCTCTGCTAGCAATCTCTCTTCTCCCTCACTGCCGCTTTCTCTCCCTATGTTATCAAGGGAGTAGTAATTTTGTAAAGCATTTGAGACACAGCTTGTATTCAGAGCAGCTGGGAGCATATTTACAATAAGCAGCATTTAAAAATAACTTTGTAATTTCAACAAGAATAGAAGGGGGGGAATCATACAAAAACTAAACCCATGAACATCGGAAAATGAAAGACAGCCTACAAGCGGAGTTGTAACACACACATTGCTGTCGTCAGTTTAGCCTGGGTGCAAGCAGAGCTTCCCAGCAGAGGACGCACAAATTATTCTGCTAGTCAGGCAGATTTTATTTTTTCTTGCCATCACTTTCCACAAAGGGAGAGTGATCAGCTCAGTCAATATGGTGTAACTGACACTACACACACATACACAGGAAATCCATCCTTCCTACCTGTCCCACCATATGCCAACCAGAGCCCTGAAAACCGTCCACTTCATTGTGCTCCCAATCCCCAACTAATCCAGCTATTTCTGGGTCCTGTTTTGTAACAGGGCACAGGCTTAGACTCTGCTTCGTATGGAAACAACTCTCCAAAAGGACTGGCTACTCTTCCTTACACAAGAAGCTCACAGCCCGTGCCATGCAGCCATCCTGGTTTACATGGCTACCTTGGACAATTGCAAATCTGGCTGAAGTCACGACTGTAACATGCCTGGAGCACTAGCCATTTAATCTCTGCTGTTTTACCTTTCAGTACTCAGGAGAGACAACATCCCTGTAGATCAGCGGTCCCCAAACTTTTCAGGGTCACGCCCCTCCCCTTACCCTGTCCTCTTACCCGCCCCAGGAGCCGGGGCTGTGGCTCGAGATGGGGGGATGCAAACAGGGGTAAGGGGGCCGAGGCTGGGGCCCCAGCTGGAGGCAAGTCTGGGGCCGGGAGCACGGCCTGAGCAGAGCTGGGGGTGTGGCGTGGCTGGGTGGGCCCTGACCCCCCAAACGTTCATCAGCACCCTCTAGGGCGGCACACCCCTCATCTTGGGGAACCTCTGCGTTAAATCTATAATGTATAGCTGCCAAATATATTTCTGAAAAACAAGTCACGGGGGTTTAATATAACACCCATTTAAAAACAAAACAAAACACAATACAGAGGTAAGGGAATATAAAAGAAAGTTTCCCTCTCTTTAACCTCTTCGTTGCAGGGTTAAAGCCAAATTATTCATTGTCACCAACCACTCTATAAATAAAAGGATCCTAGAATCATAGAAGATTAGAGTTGGAAAAGACCTCAAGAGGTCATCTAGTCCAACTCCCTGCTCAAAGCAGGACCAGCCCCAACTAAATCATCCCAGCCAGGGCTTTGTCAAGCCTTAGAAACCTCTAAGGATGGAGATTCCTCACCTCCCTAGTTAACCTATTGCAGTGCTTCACCACCCTTCTGGTTTCAGAAATAGTATTTCCTAATATCCAACCTAGACCTCCCCCACTGCAACTTGAGACCATCGCTCCTTATTCTGTCATCTGCCAGCACTGAGAACAGCCGAGCTCCACCTCTTTGGAACCACCCTTTTGTTGTTCCTGTGCCCTCAGTAAGGCTTCTTTAAAATACAGCCAGCTCTCCTGGACTCCCTTCCCCCTCATATTAGCCTCCCAGGGGAGCACAGAATCATAGAAGATTAGGGTTGGAAGAGACCTCAGGTGGTCATCTAGTCCAATCCCCTGCCCAAAGCAGGGATCCTGCCCATCAGTTCCCTGAGGGAGTCAAAGTCTGCTTTTCTGAAGTATTATGCTGCTCTCCTTTCTTCCCTGCGTCAGGATCCTGAACTCGACCATCTCATGGGTCACCGCTGCCCAGGTTGCCACCCACTTCTACCTGTCCTACCAATTCTTCGGTTTGTGAGCAGCAGGTCAAGAGGAGCATGGCCTCTAGCTGGTTCCTCCAGCATTTGCACCAGAAAGTTGTCCCTAATACTCTCCAAAAAACTTCCTGGATTGTCTGTGCACTGCTGTATTGCTCTCCCAGGAGACGCCCGAGTGACTGAAGTCCCCCATGAGAACCAGGGCCTGTGATCTGGAAACTTCTGTTAATTGTCTGAAGAAAGCCTCATCTACCTCATCCTCCTGGTCTGGTGGTCTATAGCAGACACCCACCACGACATCCCTCTGGGACCAATAATGTCACTTTTCAGGAGCCTCTGTGGCCACGTTTCACCCTAAGAGTAGTAAGAAACTAAATCTCTACATATTGTGTACAAAGAACACTTATAATCCTGCTCTGCTAGTCCATGGATTCCCTGAGCAGAACAGGGCTGAGCACCAGGATGAAACCCCCCGTGCTCCTTGGGAAATGCCACACAGCCAAGGAGGGAGGGGTTTGAGAGGCTTGGAAGACTCCATGTTCTGGAGAGTATCCTGTTTTCCCATAATTATAACTCTAAATGCCATCTCCATTGTAACTGAAGGGTTACAGGTAGTCTTGCAGAAAGTGCTCTCACTAAGGGACTGAATACTTACAGCAGAGTTCAAGTAAGCGAACCCTATTAGTATTCCATTTAAGGATAACTTCCAGAGGACAGTAACACAGATTATGCTTAATTTGATTTGTAAGAGATTATTATAGGACTGGCTGTTTCTAGGGATCAGTAGTTAGATATGTGGCCTCTCGGTCACAGATTCAAACCTGATCTGGGTCAGCAGTGAGTGAAAGGTGTTTCCGCCTTATGCGTACCGGCATCCCCTCTCTGGGAAATGAGCGAGCAATCTCAATCCCATGCCAATGGAAAGTGTACCCACCCACACTGGGCATTCCTGCGGACACTGGCAAAAGAGAGAAAACTTGATATCCTCCCTCCCCAAATGGCCGTGCCCTCTAAATCAGGGCCAGGAGAGCGCAGAGGTAAGGAAGGGGGGCTTTCCTTCACACGCGTTTCATCCTGCTCCCTGTCATTCTCTACCCGTTTCCCAAACAGAGTGGGCATTAAATATTCAGCTCCTGCCATGCGGAGCCCAGAAATGTACTTGACATGCCTCTCTCTGGGCTGTCCCCATTCTGCTGATAAAGACTGGACTCTAGCCTCCAGAGCTGTCAGCCTGGCTCCTTTCACAAGCTCTTTATGCTCCCTTAGATCATCGCTTTAGGTTCTCTCACTGGTTAATTGTTCCCTTTGTGCCCTATGGAGGGGCCGAATGGGAACTGGGGCTGTAAGTGCAAAGCAATGCGGTCAGTCTCTTTACAGAGCTGATAATCTCAGAATTGCAGGGTTATGCCAGAGTTATGAAATATTCCAAAACCGAGGGCAGCAATTCCAGTATTTACCCTCTCTTACAGTAAAAGCGCTCTGGCCCTGTCCGAAGCAAGGCTGATGGATTTTGATGTAAGTAATGAGACCTGACCACATTGAGCTGGTTTGGTAAAAGAAAACCATGCTAGATTACATCACAGTGTCTCAGAGCGAGACAGCGAGTCAGGGGACAGCGGTCATGTCCCACAGAGGGCTGCAAGGAGTGGAGCACTCAGGTCCCGAATCAACAAAGCACTTAAGCAGCCCGTAGGAATAGCCATGTGCTTAAAGCTAAGTCAGACACTGAAGTGCAGTGTTGGATCGGGGTCAGCTCTTGTAGAAACAATCCCTGTAAGACCAAGGATCGGCAGAGACCTCAGAGCACAAACCTAACAGGGTAGATTCCATATTCTAGACATTCACAGCCACACACTCACCACCCTTAATCTCCATAAAACATGACTGGTTCCACCCCTCCCCTGCATGCAAGCGAAAATAACCTTATAAAGGCTGCTGCAGCCTCTGAGAATTTTGCCTTGGCAACTAGTAGGATGGATGACTCACCTGGCAGCCAGATATCAGTTACAAGCCCAGCAACCGGCCCCCCAGCCGTATCAAGACAGCCCTATCCATAAAGTCAGGAAACACGTCAGGCAGATGACATTGCAAGAATATCAGCCCTAATAAGAATACACTGAGTAGTTCACTGAACCCTATTTCTCACTACCCGCTGGGAGACCAGAACGGAGTTCCAAGGATGAGCGCTCTAGAGGAAGGAGATCATGGCAGATTTTTCGCACAGCTCCTTTCCCTAAGGATTATTGTGGCACTCTTGGCAGCTTAGACATTGCATTTGCCCACTATGAGAATTCTAGACAGGTTTATTATGAGCCCATGGCTATCAGAGAATAGAGGGTTGGGTTTTTGTGTTTTGTTAAAGTTTAGGCTCCAAGTCTTAGCTGGTACTAGAATATAGTTCTCAATTAATTCTTCCCATGTACTTCACAATGTGGAATCTCTTTCTACAGCCTGGCATGAGACACTGAGTTAGGCTGTTCTTCTGCTGTACAACGCTTTCATTTTCCAAAAAGGGAAGTCACGGCACCTGAAATAACGCAGGTGTTAAGGGAAGAAAGCACCACAGTGATTCACTAGCCTGACCTTCTGCACAGCACAAGCCAGAGAAACTCTCCCAGGGATTCCTGCAGTGGAGGGAATGGTTCTTCCCCACTGCACAACCATCATCCACGCCAATAACCTGTGGTTGAACTAGAGCATATATTTGATAAACAGACACTCCATGCTCATTAGGGTGGGATTTTCAAAAGATAATAATGGGGTTAGGCGCATAAAATCCCATTGACGTTCATGCCTAAATTCTTAGGTGCTTCTGAAACTCTCCCTAGAGATTTCCCATAATGACGACTTTACCACTTCCCTCCGAACACTATTCCACTGGTTGATAGTTCAGTTTGTCCAGCTCCTACTTCCAGCCCCTGAACCTCATATGACATTGTCCACTATATTAAAGGTCCGCTAACATCAGATATCTTCATCTAGATCTCCTTTCTGTTTGAAAACAGACAGACAGAGCTCCTTTAGTCTTATTAGGAGATGTATTTCCCCAACCACACGTCATGGTTCTCATGGCTGAGTCCTTCCTAGTTTCATAGTACCCTTTTTAAGAAGTGTGAACACCAGAACTGGACACAGTTTTCCAGGTGTAGTCTCACTAATCCCACATACAGAGGTAATACCACCTCCCTGACCCCAGGCGATATTCCTGTGTTTATACAGCCAAGTATCAAATTATCCCTTCCTGTTAAAACTGGTTATTTACCAGGATCCCTAAATCCTTTTCAGATTCACAGCTTTCTAGGATACAGTCCTCCATGCTGCAAGTATGGCCAACATTCTCAGCTCCTAGACCTCTGTACACCCCCTTCTTCTCTCCTTAATCCAAGTTCTTTATAGACTTTTCACTACAAGGCAAAGGCAGCTATCTGGTGGCCAGTGCATTAAAAGCATTCCTGAAGAGGGGTTACTTAGGTTTCAACTTTGGGGTCCTCTCTCCAACTCCATGAAAGAAGCATTTCCACCACTGCCAAACCAGTACATTTTAAAAGGGCAATCATCTAATGAAAAATTAATCAATGCTCTGCAAGGAAAGAGTGCCCTCCTTTACTCCAGACAAGCACAGACACTGCCATCTTCCCATGCTCTCTATCCCCAGGAGCGTGTGCTGGGAGTTACAAATGCAGCATGGTCCCATTCCGTTTCAAGCTGGATCAGGGAATCACGAGGCACATCTCCCTGAGTCACAAAGTGCTAGAACCTCTCCAGCGAGCACTGGATTACAGGAGCGTTATTTGCTGGCTGGCCTCACTGCATTTCTTTGTCTCTCCCACCAAACACAGCAAGCTAGCCAACAGCCAGGGCCGGATTTCCAGTTAGGTACAGCAGGCAAGTGCCTAGGGGCATCGGCATTCTAGAAGCATCTAAAAGTTAAAAATGGGTTAAAAGTTTCATTTTTTTACGTGAAGGTCGGCTGCAGGCAGGGGTGGCACTGAAGATGCTGGGCCTAGGGGCACGTAAGGTGTAAATCCAGGCCTGCCAACAGCTAAGGAGGCTGAACTCTCTGTGAGTTAACAGCAGCAGCAGGGAACGGAGCATAGATCTAGCATTTAAGAAAAGTCACAACCCAAGTGCTTCTCTCTCAAAGCTTGCGCTGAGGCTGAAAAACACGGAGATTTAGGGCAAAGTTCTCAAAAACAGGGGGCCCAAAGCTGGACTCCTTCAGGGATTCGAAGAGCAGTGGCCTGGCTTTCAGAAGCCCAGAGAACTAGTGAATCAAGTTAAAGTATGGATTGGATGAATGGACTATAAGGTGGGTAGAAAGCTGGCTAGGTTGTCGGGCTCAACGGGTAGTGATCAACGGCTCGATGTCTAGTTGGCAGCCGGTATCAAGTGGAGTGCCCCAGGGGTCAGTCCTGAGGCTGGTTTTCTTCAAGATCTTCATTAGTGATCTGGATGATGGGATGGATTGCACCCTCAGCAAGTTCGCAGGTGACACTAAACTGGGAGGAGTGGTAGATACGCTGGAGGGGAGGGATAGGATATAGAGGGACCTAGACAAATAGGAGGATTGGGCCAAAAGAAATCTGATGAGGTTCAGCAAGGACAAGTGCAGAGTCCTGCACTTAGGACAGAAGAATCCCATGCCCTGCTACAGGCTGGAGACCGACTGGCTAAGCAGCAGTTCTGCAGAAAAGGACCTAGGCGTTACAGTGGACGAGAAGCTGGATATGAATCAGCAGTGTGCCCTTGTTGCCAAGAAGGCCAATGGCATATTGGGATGCATTAGTAGAAGCATTGCCAGCAGATCGAGGGACGTGATCGTTCCCCTCTATTCAGCACTGGCAACGCCACATCTGGAGTACTGTGTCCAGTTTTGGGCCCCCCACTACAGAAAGGATGTGGGCAAATTGGAGAGAGTCCAGTGGAGGGCAACAAAAATGATTAGGGGGCTGGAGCACATGACTTATGAGGAGAGGCTGAGGGAAGGGGGTTATTTAGTCTGCAGAAGAGAAGAGTGAGGGGGGATTTGATAGCAGCCTTCAACTACTTGAAGGGGGGTTCCAAAGAGGATGGAGCTCGGCTGTTCTCTGTGGTAGCTGATGACAGAACAAGGAGCAATGGTCTCAAGTTCCAGTGAGGGAGATTTAGGTTGGATATTAGGAAACACTGTTTCATTAGGAGGGTGGTGAAGCACTGGAATGGGTTCCCTAGGGAGGTGGTGGAATCTCCATCCTTAGAAGTTTATAAGGCCTGGCTTGACAAAGCCCTGGCTGGGATGATTTAGTTGGGGTTGGTCCTGCTTTGAGCAGGGGGTTGGACTAGATGACCTCCTGAGGTCCCTTCCAAACCTGAAATTCTATGATTCTATGAATCCCCAATGAAGTCAGCTGGGGGTGCCCTGGGCTCAGCCTGACCCTAGGTAGGCATCTGACACTGCAGATCTGGATGCCAGGGTTGAACGTTTCCACCATAACTCGTATAATACAAATCATACCATGCTGAGTATTACAGAGATAAAACCCCATGGCTTTTGCATTTTTTGAAGCAGATTGTTTTTATTTTGCTTTGCTCAGCGTTTGCCATCCGTGCCTGCCCCGCCCACACCGCAGCCCAGCCAGCAGATATGTCCCAGAGCCTCTCTCTTGCCACACAAGAAGCAGGGCTGGGCTGCCAGGACGTGCAGCAGTTCTGAAGAATGAACAAGTAGCTAGTGTCTGCCAGCCCAAGCAGTCGGAAGCCTTCGACCAGCCCTGAACCCAAGTGCTCAGACTGCAGAGAGGGGCTAAGGCAGCTCATTGTGCTTTATGTTAGGCCAGCACTCCAGGATTATAGCTTCCCAGATCACCTCTGACATCCCCTGTAGACTGTCACTCGTTAAATTACTGCCAACAGCAAGGAGATACCGCAGTTGCAACGCATTGGTAGAAAAGCCCTGGAGATTTGCCTCTTCATCTCCTCCCTGCCAGGGGGTTCACCCTCTCTCTCGCACGCCGGCAGCAGAGAGCCGACAGGGAAGGGGTGCTGTGAATGAACCAATCCTAATGGGGGCTTTGTACGCACCGCAGGGGAGAGGAGGGCGGAAAGAGAGCAGACCACCACCAGGGCAGCTCATGCGACACAGTGTGAACCAGACTGGCGCTAAGTCGGCTTGCGTTCCGAGACAGGCTCGGAGAAGTGGGCGTGAGGTGACACTGGGGCACTGGGCCCTTCTTCAGGCAGTGGGGAAAAGGAAATTAGGCCCGTGTGGAAAGAACACTAGCTTGTGCCCGATCCGGTCACGAAGGCCAGCACCGAGAACTCTCCAGGCAGCTCCTGAGGCAGGCGCCTTGCTTTAGAAGCATATTGTTTCCAACGTCTCGGCTCCTGCGCCGGCCAGGTGAGGGCGAGACCCAGGAGGCGTTGCTTCCTGCAGCACACGTGGCATTTTAATCCCACGTAAATTAAGCAAGAGCCAAGGGGGGGGTCATAGAAAGCAGGACGCGAAGGCAGTGAAAAATTACACTTACACCTTTCTGCAAGGGGTTGAAAGGAGGAACAAAACGATCTCTCGTTTACTACACTCCAAAGCAACGGCCAATGTCAGGTTTTATAAGAGGGCACGGCCACGTAGAGTCACACCGTCCGCTCGGAGCTGCATTTCATTATGCGGTGGGGAGAGCATCTCGCCCCCTTCAGTCCAGCGAGCCTCTCTCCTCTCCATGCACATGCCTGTTTTGGAGCCTTTAGTTCAAAGGTGGCCAGCCCTTATGAGCCCCTTCCTGTTTCACCCACTCTCCAGTCACTGTGGGAATCGCTGGGGATGAGGTAATATCTGTTACGGGACCAACTTCTGTTGGCGAGAGAGACATGAAGAACTCTGTGTGGCCTGAAAGCTTGTCTCTCACCCCCAGAAGTTGGCCCAATAAAAGCTATTCCCTCCCGCACCTTGTCTCTCATATATCCTGGGACCAGCCTGGCTAGAATAACCCTGTGCACAACAATGGAAGAGGAGGGTTAGTTACGGACCTGAACAGTGTCTAAGACAGCAGGTGTTATGGAAAACAATCATACTGCCATCCCTGCCAACCCGCCCTCCCCCTTTCCCTGCACACGCTGCCAGGGCTCCTGTCTTCCTGTCCCACGGGGGCTCTGTCCCCTGCGAGGCTCCTGACTCCAGTCTGAGCCCCAGCTCCAGGATCTTCCCTTCTTGTCGCAGTGCCTCCTCCTGGACGCAGATGATGCCGCCTCCTCTTGTTCCAGCTGCTTCGGAGGGAATCCAGGTTTCTATGCACCGCAGAGGCAGCTGGAAGAGAGGAGGGGCCAGCCCTCTGGGTCCTTGCCTGCTCTCCAGGAGTACATCACGGACCACCATTTCAGGATGGCTGCTCTACTCCACAGACAGGCTCTGCTTGAAGCACACGTAACAGTGTGCTTCCTACACACACGGTCCTACAGAGCCCCACAACCTGCCAAGCTGGGGGAGCTGAGGGGGTAGGAGACAATGCATTGCACTGTTGGAAAGAAGACTGCCCCAGCCGGAGCGCAGGGCTGCTGTAACTGCAAGGGCTCCAACCCTCTCTGCCGGGGGTGGAACGTATTGTTTTACACAGCTCATCCAACTGACACTCTGGGGCTGGTTCTGCTCCCTTTGTGCTGCTCAGGCAATGCCAAAGGACCAGGAATCATCCACCCAGGACTCTGGCAAGGATTGCCTTGGGCAGGGCGCTTGGTGGGTGTACCCCAGCTCGCAGCCTCCATCGTGGCAGCCCCTGGGCCCTCACGTGCTGGGGCAGGCCTTGGGCACACGGCACACTCAGTACCCCCCCACCAGTGGCAGTTCTCAGAGGACAAGGGAGAGCAGGCCCCAGCTGAGATCAAGGAACTGTATCACAGAATATCAGGGTTGGAAGAGCCCTCAGGAGGTCATCTAGTCGAACCCCCTGCTCAAAGCAGGACCAATCCCCAACTAAATCATCCCAGCCAGGGCTTTGTCAAGCTGGGCCTTAAAAACCTCTAAAGATGGAGATTCCACCACTTCCCTAGGTAACGCATTCCAGTGCTTCACCACCCTCCTAGTGAAATAGTTTTTCCTAATATCCAATAGACCTCCCCCACTGCAACTTGAGACCATTACTCCTTGTTCTGTCATCTGCTACCACTGAGAACAGTCTAGAGCCATCCTCTTTGGAACCCCCTTTCCGGTAGTTGAAAGCAGCTATCAAATTCCCCCTCATTCTTCTCTTCTGCAGACAAAACAATCCCAGTTCCCTCAGCCTTTCCTCATAACTCATGTGTTCCAGTCCCCTACTCATTTCTGTTGCCCTCCGCTGGACTCTTTCCAATTTTTCCACATCCTTCTTGTAGTGTGGGGCCCAAAACTGGACACAGTACTCCAGATGAGGCCTCACCAGTGCCGAATAGAGGGAAATGATCACATCTCTTGATCTGCTGGCGTTGCTCCTACTTATACAGCCCAAGATGCTGTTAGCCTTCTTGGCAACAACGGCACACTGTTGACTCATATCCAGCTTTTCGTCCTCTGTAATCCCCAGGTCCTTTTCCACAGAACTACTGCCGAGCCATTCGGTCCCTAGTCTGTAGCAGTGCATGGGATTCCTCTGTCGTAAGTGCAGGACTCTGCACTTGTCCTTGTTGAACCTCATCAGATTTCTTTTGGCCCAATCCTCCAATTTGTCTAAGGCCCTCTGTATCCTATCCCTACCCTCCAGCGTATCTACCTCTCCTCCCAGTTTAGTGTCATCTGCAAACTTGCTGAGGGTGCAATCCACGCCATCCTCTAGACCATTAATGAAGATATTGAACAAAACCGGCCCCAGGACTGACTCTTGGGGCACTCCACTTGATACCGGCTGCCAACTAGACATGGAGCCATTGACCACTACCCGCTGAGCGCGACAATCTAGCCAGCTTTCTATCCATTCATCCAGCCCATACTACTTTAACTTGCTGGCAAGAATACTGTGGGAGACCACATCAAAAGCTTTGCTAAAGTCAAGGAACAACACGTCCACCGCTTTCCCCTCATCCACAGAGCCAGTTATCTCGTCATAGAAGGCAATTAGGTTAGTCAGGCATGACTTGCCCTTGATGAATCCATGCTGACTGTTCCTGATCACTTTCCTCTCCTCAAAGTGCTTCTGTAACTGTAACTGGCTGCCAGCTCTCTGCTTCCCCTCCTGCCGACAAAGTGCTGTTCACACCGGGACTTGTCGTCGGCAAAACTTGTGTCTTTCAGGGGGGTGTTTTTTCAACACCTCTGAAAGACTAAAGTTTTGTCGTTCAGTTCCCAGTGCGGACAAAGCCTTTGTCTTTCTGTTGAAGAACTCACAGAATAATGAACAGTTTTCCCTCCCTTTCCATTTCTGAGAGCAGCGCAGTAGGACATAACACAGTCCAAAGCAAACAGTGAGCAGGCGGGACAGCTGTTAACTGAATATAAACACCGAAGAAACCGGACAGTAGCAAACTCCTGATGATCTCACAATGCTCCGCGCAAAGGACACTGTGAGCAAAACAGGCTTTAAAACTATCCCACTCTGGAATTTAAAAAAAAGCAGCAGTAGTTTAAAACTGGGATTGCTGACCTGGAGGAAGGGCGTATCCACTGAAACAGAAATCGGATCAAAATCAGACTGTAAAGCTTCTGAAGCCAAGGAGAGGAAACCCTGCCTTCCGCCTTGCATTGCTGAGCGCTGCCCAGGCCCCAGAGGAAGACGTGTTCCTGTCTCACAGACACACACTGGGGAGCTGGAGGAGGGCCCAGGTCTGAAGGTTGTGGGAATGTTCAAGGTCTGTGCCTGCAGGGAATTATCCCGGGGAGGCTGTACGGAGAAGGGGCAGGTTTTCATGCAGTGGTTAGGCTGTAGGCTTAGAGGCAGGGAGAGGAGTGAGTGTGGCAGAGATGGGCAGTGCCGTGCCCGTGGGGCCGGAGCTAGATGCACAGGGCAATGGGTAGCTAATGAAGGTTTTGGGCAGCAGCGTTCTGCAAAGGGCACACAATTAGTAGCGAGAAGGCCAGAAAGGAGGGAGCTGCAGTTGTAATGTGAAAGGCAGCCAGAGCAGGGGCAAGGCTTGGAGAGGAGAGGCAGGGGGAGATGGCAGAGTGGGAGAGGCTGGCGCTGGAAACGTTCAGTGGGCATTGTCCCTACTGAGTTGGCTGCCAAAGCCAGAGAGCAAGCGAGGACGCGTGGCAAAGCCGAGCAGACCGATGGCATGACCGTGAGGCTGACGAGCTGCAAGCAGGGTTGCTGCCGGAGCTGCCCAGGGAACCGTCTGGGGGAAAAGAGAACCAGGAGAGCAGCCGCAGAGCCCGAGGAGAAGGAAGCAACTGCGGGAAGCAGCAGATCCAAAAGGACACTGGGAGAGTGGAGGGGCTGGGACATACGAAGGACAGTCGAGGATCTGGCAGGAGCAGCGACTGCGGGGGCAGGAAACGGCCCCCAGGGCGTCTCACGCAGGGCGAGCTGGAGAGAAGCCCAGGCAGGGGGAATAGGCTGAGAGAGACAGACAGCTGGCCACGCAGGCCCATGGACAGAGCCCTCTCACCAGCACTGCCCTCACCCCGGGACCCACGCCACTGGGTCCGAGCGGCTTCTTCTGCCGGACGCTGATCTCCGTCCCCGCTCCTTCTCCCCTCACCCACCCATCTCATGGTAACCCAGGATGACAGCAGACCTAGTGTCACCTCAGGGCTAACACCCAGGCAGGGCCAAGGCTAGCCCGCCAGAGGCCAGGTGGGTCCTCGTAACTGGGTCCTCCACAGCATCGCCTCCACAGAGCCGCCTTTGCAGTCGTGTCCTGGGCCATGCGGGGCTAGACTCTCTGAGCCCAGAGGGGGCGCGGTGGCTAGCACGTGCGCTGAACCACGCAGGGCCAGTATGATGCCCTTGGCTCACTGAGCAGTGCCTTACTCCTCGCGTGAGCAGGGCGAATGCAGAATCCTGCCCCCAGAGAGCTCCCCTCTGGCAGGCACAGAGCTCCCTTCCCAGCCAGCCTCCCGGACTGAGAACGAATTCAAAGCCAGGCAATGCCGTGCAATGGGGGCAGGAGGCAAGTCATGTGCACTTTGAAGAACTCCAGTGCCCGGTAAATAACTTAGCTGCCTCCTTCCGGTATCTGCTCCATTCTCTAGGCCTGGGAACAGCAACAAGCCCCAGAAGGAGAGCGCGACGGAGAAGGAGACCACAGCCCCACACAGCTAGATGCAGCGTCTGGCTCTGGAGAGCCGTGAGGAGAGACGGTGGGTGCAGAGTTCCAAGTGCGGAGCTTGGGAAGCCCCAAGGGTTTAGAGGCCATCCTTGCCCTGGTAGAATGGGGATTACAGGCCCGCTAGAACACGCGATCTGGCTGCAGGTAGCATTGCACCTACCCCTGGGAGAAACGCTCAGGAAAGGCAGTTTCTTCACTGGGCTTCTCCCTATAGCTGGATCGAAGAGATACAAGAGGTTCTGTACGTCTCCTGGACAGAGGATCCCTGGACCCCAAGGGGCTGGCGGGATGAGCCTGCCTGAGGCAGAGAAGCGATGGGTTTCGATGGGAATCTTGCGGGAAGCTTTCCAGGGTGAGGGTAGGGCATGAAGAGCAAGGAGGGAGCTGGACACACGGGGGTGGAACATTCTCACCCCCAGGGGTGCCGGAGGGAGAGGAACGGAGCATGGCAGGTGTAATTCCCATGGAGCCGTTCAGCCACAGCTTCGCCATCATGGCCCCAGGACCACAGAGAAGAGTCCATACGGGTTCAGAGCGGCTCCACCAGCTGGCCAAGCGCCAGATTCAGATCCACAGACAGAGCGAAGGCCCTGACCTGCCCATCTCCTGTTGGATCCCTTCAGGGGTTACCTGAGCGGCTGAACAAAGGAGGCTGACTTACTCCCTCCTGAAAAGCAAACACAGCTCGGGTGGGGAATGCACCCGGGACGGCAGCAGGCAGGAAGCGAGGGATGACAGCGCCTCTCTCTCGTGCCCAAGGGGGACTCGTTTCTGTTACACACACGAGCATGGCTGTGGAGAAAGGCTTCCTGGACCCTGAGAAAGTCATGGCCACGCTCCGGGGAAGAAATGCAATTGGGAGCTGGGATCCGAGCCTAGGACACGCAGACATGGAGCTGCAGAGTCGAAAAATGCCCTGCACCACCCAGAGCCTGCTGCTGGCCCCGCCTGGCGAACAGCGAGATGAGCAGTGCTGATGAGTTCAGCTGAGGGCCCCGACAAGTGTTTTCCCAGCTGAACGGCCAGCCGCCCTACTGCTGGGCCTTGGCTTGTGACTAAGCTCCCCCCCGTGGGTCAAGGCAGCATTGCAGCCTCACCGCCTCCACCCTTCCTTCGGCAAAGGCCGACTCTCGCCCACAGACCGTCTGCTCCCCCACATCAACGCGAGACGCCCCCGGGCAGGGAAGAGCAGCCACCCACGTGGCCCGTTTTATACCTCTCGTACATCACAAGCTGCTACCCGCCAACTGTGCGCTTACTCGCCTAGGCAAGAGCGTGGTTCTGGTCCCCTGGCCTGTGCTCCCTGCCCCAGCCCGGACAGCAGTCACGCCCCCTGCTGGGGGTGTTTTTCACTGCATGCTCCTTGGGGCAGGGGTTGTTTCTGCTATGTCTGGGTACAGCACCTAGCACAGCGGGGCCTGTTGTCTGCATTACAGGAGCTGAGATGCGACAGGGCAGGGACGGCAAGGCAGAGGCCACGGCTGAGGGCGCTTCCCAGGGGCAAACCACACCATCACCTCGGACCCTCCAAGGAAAGTCTGTCTCTGTGGATCTTGGTTGGAGAAACAGCTGACTATCTCTGGGGTTTCAATTGCCAGATTGGCAGATATTTTCTACTTTGAGCCATATGCAGGAGAGTCACTTCAACTACATGAAGACATTAAACACCGCTACCATCTGGCCTTTATGTAGACCAGGAACCTAAAAACAAGACAGGTAGGATAGGGTAGAAATAGCTGAGCACAGTTTAAAAAGCTACCCGGATGGCAACCCTAAGGCACTGGATGGGAAAGCTAAAGGGCCCTCTGTCTGTGATGCAGAACCATTGCTAGAGGTCAGCTTCCTTCCTGGGACTCTGGAGGTGACCGGCCTGGCGGTGGCAGAGGCGATGCAGGCAGTAATGAGAAAACGCCATGTCCCCATGCTGGTAGAGCCAGATTCTCGAGATGCAAGTACTAGCGCGAGTTCAGAGGTGCCTGCCTGGAACAATGACCCAGGAGAGTTTAGCCGGTGACTCGGAGATAAACAGGGAGTGCTGCTCCGAGCTCCGGGGACTGGACAGCCCCTCGCAGTGACCGGGAGCACGGCAATGAAACGTGCTGGAGAGCAGGGCGCCTACCCACTCTGGGGCCTTCGACGATCTCCCCCTCAGCACACAGCTGGCTGTAAAGAAGCTGTTAGATATCTCCTGTACTCCCCCTTGGAGGGCAGGCGGCCTTCTCCACATCGGAACACTAGAGCCCAGCACTTAACACAATTCAGCGGCAGTCCCCCCACCCCAAATACAGAATTTCGTTCACCATGTTCAAGGCATGCAAGATGCCTGTGGTCGCTGTCAGAATGCCGTCACCCTGGTACACCTGGTCTGTGGGGGGCGGTGCTGGGCATTTCAGACAAGGTGCCAGGTGACCTCAGAAAGGGGGAACTAGGAGGAACAATACCAGAGGCACAAATGCAGCCGACGGTAAAGAGACAGGATCAGCCTGGGTGAGCAGCGTGAGAGAGCCAAAGGCCCTTGAGGGAACAGTGCTGCCCTCATTGTCAGATACAGCAGAATGAGCACGAAATGAGCATGAAGCTCCCTGTAGCGTTAGCCCATTCGTCACAGCAAGAGAAGGGAAGAGGAGCTCTTCCTCTAAGGCAGAAGTGGGCAAACCACAGCCCGAGTGCCACATCCAGCCCTCCAGACGTTTTAATCCGACCCTCGAGCTCCCACCGGGAAGCAGGGTCTGAGACTTGCCCTGCTCTGGTGCTCCAGATGGGGAGCGGGGTCAGGGTCTTGCCCTACTCTGCACGGCTCCTGGAAGCAGCGGCTCATGCCTCTTCCGGCTCTTACACATAGGGGCAGCCGGGGGGCTCCGCATGCTGCCCCCACCCCAAGCGCCGCTCCCACAGCTCCCATTGGCTGGGAACCACAGTGAACGGGAGCTGCAGGGGCGGCGCCTGCAGACAAGGCAGTGCACAGAGCCACCTGGCCTCGCCTCCACACAGGAGCCGGAGGGGGGACATGCTGCTATTTCTGGGAGCTGCTTGAGGTAAGCACCACCCAGAGCCTGCCCCCCGATTCCCTCCCATGCCCAACCCCTTGCCCCAGCCCTGATCCCCCTCCCACCCTCCAAACCCCTCCATCCCAGTCTGGAGCACTCTCCTGCACCCCTAACCCCTCATCCCCAGCCCCACCCCACAGCCTGCACACCCAGTGGGAGCCTTCCCACCCTCCAACCCCCAATTTCATGAACATTCATGGCCCGCCATACAATTTCCATACCCAGATGTGGCCCTCAGGCCAAAAGGTTTGCCCGCCCCTGCTCTAAGGCTCTAAATCAAACCTAGACGCTTCACATGCGATTCTCAACCTAACCAGTCGGACTTTCTGCCCCTTCACAGCAGCAGGTCTTGTGGCCACTCCCATGCCCAGTGAGTCGGAGGCGAAGGCCGAGGGAGAGGGAAGTTTCTCAGGGTAGTCCAGACGCTCATAGCATTCCACAGCTGCTTCATCATCTACTCTTGGCAAAAGGGGTTACAGGGTGATGGGCTGTCAGATCAACACTTGACATCTCCGTTTCAAGAAGCAAATGTGAACAATAAAGAATGCCAAAGCAAAACTCCTCACGCTCCGCTACTCCTGCCTGTGTCGGAAGTAGCTAATTCCCACGCTGCAGGGGCTCTACCGGCTGAGAGTTACTCTCTCGTAGGAGCAGAACATGGCTTTGCCTGGGTTAGGCTACGGCAAGGCGTTTGACTTACACAGTGGCAGTGTGGAAACTCAACTGTACCAGCAGGAAGTCATCATTCAAAGGGGAGTGACTCGAGAGCTTAACTAGCTAGTAGAGGCTCCCACGCTGGCCGCCCTTTTCTACCCGGTGCGACGGTCAAGATGCACCAATGATGGAGAACCGGCTCCAGGGTCTAGAGCACATCAAAAGCAGGGAGCTTCGGTGTGAATGGGTCCACGCCCGGGGAGGCCTGGGCGACTAGCAGAGCTCCACACATGAACGCACACACTTCCCTTTTTAACGCGCACCAAAAGGATGCACATGTCTTTGTCTTTAGACATTAATTTTCATTTTCCTCTCACCCCCTTTGCAGGGATCTTGAAGCGTTCTCGTGAAACTATTCCTAACGCAGACTGGACACGTTCGCATCCTTGCCTTGCTTAACACGGCAAGGCCTTGGCCAGTGCCGCAGCAGACGCTGCTCACGAGCTGGAGCCAAAGCCTTCCGTGCAAAGAGTCAGAGGGACGCACTGTGGACTGATGATACATGCAAGGGTGCCAGCAAAAATAAGAAATAATAATAATAATGAAAAAAGGCAGCACGCCAGTAATCAACAGGAACATTTCCACTGACTGAAGAGGGGCGGCGTGGGGAGCCCAGGCTCTCAGCTCCACGTGCAGCTCCCCCCCAGGACTGCAGCTGCCTCCGGGCTCTTAGCTGCCCGCTGGGAACATAACTACCCCCGCCAACCTGGCTATCAGCTACCCGCTGAGAACATAGCTACCGCCCCCCTCAACCTGGCTATTGGCTACCCACTGGGAACATAGCTACCCCCCCTCAACCTGGCTATCGGCTACTTGCAGGGAACATAGCTACCCCCCCGCCAACCTGGCTATCAGCTACCCGCTGAGAACATAGCTACTGCCCCCCTCAACCTGGCTATCGGCTACCTGCTGAGAACATAGCTACCGCCCCCCTCAACCTGGCTATCGGCTACCTGCTGGGAACATAGCTACCGCCCCCCTCAACCTGGCTATCGGCTACCCGCTGGGAACATAGCTACCGCCCCCCTCAACCTGGCTATCGGCTACCTGCTGGGAACATAGCTACCCCCCCGCCCCCAACCTGGCTATCGGCTACCCGCTGGGAAAATAGCTACCCCCCCTCAACCTGGCTATCGGCTACCCGGTGGGAAAATAGCTACCCCCCCGCCCTCAACCTGGCTATCGGCTACCTGCTGGGAACATAGCTACCCCCTCTCAACCTGGCTATCGGCTACCCGCTGGGAACATAGCTACCGCCCCCCTCAACCTGGCTATCGGCTACCCGCTGGGAACATAGCTACCGCCCCCCTCAACCTGGCTATCGGCTACCCGCTGGGAACATAGCTACCGCCCCCCCCAACCTGGCTATCGGCTACCCGCTGGGAACATAGCTACCGCCCCCCTCAACCTGGCTATCGGCTACCCGCTGGGAACATAGCTACCCCCCCCACCAACCTGGCTATCGGCTACCCGCTGGGAACATAGCTACCCCCCCGCCCCCAACCTGGCTATCGGCTACCCGCTGGGAACATAGCTACCGCCCCCCTCAACCTGGCTATCGGCTACCCGCTGGGAACATAGCTACCCCCCCTCAACCTGGCTATCGGCTACCCGCTGGGAACATAGCTACCCCCCCTCAACCTGGCTATCGGCTACCCGCTGGGAACATAGCTACCTCCCCCCAACCTGGCTATCGGCTACCTGCTGGGAACATAGCTACCGCCCCCCTCAACCTGGCTATCGGCTACCCGCTGGGAACATAGCTACCCCCCCTCAACCTGGCTATCGGCTACCCGCTGGGAACATAGCTACCTCCCCCCAACCTGGCTATCGGCTACCTGCTGGGAACATAGCTACCGCCCCCCTCAACCTGGCTATCGGCTACCCGCTGGGAACATAGCTACCCCCCCCTCAACCTGGCTATCAGCTACCCGCTGGGAACATAGCTACCCCCCCTCAACCTGGCTATTGGCTACCTGCTGGGAACATAGCTACCCCCCCTCAACCTGGCTATCGGCTACCCGGTGGGAAAATAGCTACCCCCCTGCCCCCAACCTGGCTATCGGCTACCTGCTGGGAACATAGCTACCCCCCCTCAACCTGGCTATCGGCTACCCGGTGGGAAAATAGCTACCCCCCCGCCCCCAACCTGGCTATCGGCTACCTGCTGGGAACATAGCTACCCCCTCTCAACCTGGCTATCAGCTACCCGCTGAGAACATAGCTACTCCCCATCAACCTGGATATCGGCTACCCGCTGGGAACATAGCTACCTCCCCCCTCAACCTGGCTATCAGCTACCCGCTGGGAACATAGCTACCGCCCCCCTCAACCTGGCTATCAGCTACCCGCTGGGAACATAGCTACCGCCCCCCTCAACCTGGCTATTGGCTACCCGCTGGGAACATAGCTACCGCCCCCCTCAGCCTGGCTATCGGCTACCCGCTGGGAACATAGCTACCCCCCATCAACCTGGATATCGGCTACCCGCTGGGAACATAGCTACCTCCCCCCAACCTGGCTATCGGCTACCCGCTGGGAACATAGCTACCCCCTCTCAACCTGGCTATCGGCTACCCGCTGGGAACATAGCTACCTCCCCCCAACCTGGCTATCGGCTACCCGGTGGGAAAATAGCTACCGCCCCCCTCAACCTGGCTATTGGCTACCCGCTGGGAACATAGCTACCGCCCCCCTCAACCTGGCTATTGGCTACCCGCTGGGAACATAGCCCCCGACCCCCCCCCCCCCCCCCAGACACACACACACACCCCAACCCAGCTATCAGCTCCTCACCAGGAGCCTGGCTGCACTGAGTCTCCCAGCTTGGGGCACGGCAGCCACCCACCTAGGTTCCCAGTGGAGAGCTCCACACCCAGAGTCCAGCTGGCTACCAGGCTTCGAGCGGGGAGCCAGGAGCCTCCATGCAGCAGGCGGGCTGGAAGCAGGGAGCCCCAGGGGCAGCCGGGAGCCCCCCACCTGCCCTGGGGTGACAGGAACGACAGCCAACAGCCCATGTGAGTAACCCACAGTGCGTGCACCGACACTGCGCGGCCCTAACTAACATCACAGCTGGCAGGACCGCCAACGCTGGCCAAATGGTCAATTAGGTCAAGACAGTGGTGCAAATGAAGTCCCCTGGGTTTTGGGGGGTGGGTTTGTGGGGAGCAGGGGGAGGGAAGCGGTGTCTTCACGTGGCTGAGGGAGATTCCAGGCAGAAAATAATCAGCAAGGATTTTTAAAAAGCCAGGAGCACTAAAAACCAAACGTCAGCTGTTCCTTCCCAAAACTGGGAGCTGGGAAAAATTCATCCAAATTATTCCTCAGGACTGGTCTCCATCACACTGGTCCCAGCACCACCCCGGCCACAGCCTGCTGCTTCCAATGTGCACGCGCGCGTGTGTGTGTTAGAAACACACACACCTCCCCCTTGCAACAGCGGGAGGTCAGGGCCGTGCTAGCACCTTGCTATCCCTTCCAGAGAGAGGAGTATGTATGTGGCATTGAGGGGTAGGGGCCCCCAAGTCTTCCATGTTCTCCTACACTGCTGTTGCAACTGGCGTGAAACCATGGAACCGAAGCCAGGAAACAGTGCAGGAAGGCGGGGAGCACGGGCCTAGCGATGGAGGGGCGCCATCCCCCTGCCAACTTCGAGTCAGCAATGCCGCTCTTCCCCCTGCTCCCCACCTAACAAAAGCCAGCCCAGCTGCTGTCCCCTGGGAAGGGGAGAAAGGGAAGAAGCCATTGATGCTGAGCAACTGCTACAACAAAAGCGCCCCCAAACCAAAGATACAGGCAGCGCTCCTCTGCAGCTGGCCACCCGGGGGAGCACGTATGGGGAAAATTATGATCCTAGTGCCCAGGAACCCCAGGCATCACCAAAGACCCCACTGTGCCAGGTGCTGTACAAAGATGGTCCCTGCCCAGATAGCTGACAACCTGTTTCTGCCCCCCATCCCCCACTGGCTGCACTCCAGAGCAGCAGGGGTCTAAAACTTCCTGCTGCAGACAGGGAAGGGAGAGTCTGGTCGCTGGGCCCCACCCCAGCAGTGGAGACTGGCTGCTGGGGAAGGGGCGGGGGAATCAAAGCGGGGGGCAGATCAAGGGAATGTGGGGAGCCAGAGGGCAGGACTCAGGACACCGGGAGAGGAAGAGGTGACCCGGGACATCTGGGAGATGGGTTAGCCAGACCACTGGTGGGAAGCAGAGACTCCGGCAGCCAGTCTCATTCTACACAGAGAAATAGGAAGGGGAACCCCAGAGCCCTTTGTCCCTCCCAGTCAGCCCCCCAGGGCAGCAGCTGTTGGGCTCCCTGCCTCTGACCAGTCTGGAAGCAATAAGAGCCGTTCCCTACCCCCGACGAGCCAGGAGCTGCAGAGATGGGGCCTCCCCACTCCCTGGCTCTACACTGCCACCAAAGAAGCCTCACAAGCAGCAGCCCGTCTCGGGGCCCGGGGCTCACGCTGCAGTGCTGGACCTAGCAAGGTGGCTGTTCGCCCTCAGCAGGAGCGCAGGCTCCGCAACCTCCCCTCCCCGCACCAGGCTCCCGAGCACGAGCGCCCACCCTGCTATGGCTAGCACCGCAGCGAGCCTATAGGCCCGGCTCTGAGACGCTGCCGCAGTGGGTTTTGGCAGTGTAGACGGAGCCTGGCCACACAGAGCGCACCGGAGCCACAGTGGCTGGAGCCCAAATCCACCTCTTCCCCAGCAGTGGGGCCAGTCCTGACCCTTGCTGGTGGCGAGGCCCCTTTCAGCTCCGGAAGCGCCCCAAGCAGCCCGTGGGGCTTTGCCTGGCTCCCGCGCTCACTTCTGCACGGCGGCCCCGTCGCAGATGCTAGAATGTAGCTGGCAGGCAGACAAGAGCCCTGTGTGGCGCTGCCCGCAGGACGTGGCGATTCACACAGCTCCGGGCAGGGGCAGGCACCCCTGGCCACGTCAGGCTTACCGAGCGCGGCACGCTCCTGCAGCGAGGGCATCAGGAAACAACCGCTTCAAATGCGGTGTAGCCGCTTTCAAATGGAGCAAAATCCAGCCTCTCCTGCGCTCTTCCCGGACCCGCAGCAGGGTACTGGCGGAGTCTGTGAACCCAACCTTCTCAGGGCTGGCAAAGCGGGTGGGAGAGAAACACTTCTGTGCTTTGCTACTGAGCCTTAAAACAACAGCGTGTGTAGGAGAATTCCTGTTCACCTCCACCCACAGATCCAAGGCCCCGGGAGAAATCAGGCTGAACTCCCCGCGGGGGATGCTCTCCCCTGCGCACAATGATCCCTGGGGACAAAGCACATACCTCTCAAACTGGCTGACCCTTCTCTTCTCCCTCTGGGGTGGTCAGCTGCTGTAGGCAAGACCCAGCTAGAGTTCACTGAATTCATACAAAAAATGTGAACGGATTTCCATAGCAAGCCAACGCCCGTGGGTTCCACAGCAACAGGAGAGGAAGGGGCCCAGGGAGAGAAGAAAAAGCACCTCCTTTCTGCCCCACTGGTCTCCAGTCACAGCCTTTGGCCCCAAAAGCCTCAATCAAAAGGAAGAGGCTGAACAGAAAGTGGGGGGTCGGCACACCGCGGTCTGGAAGAAAGCAGCCTTTAGAATCTCAGGAGAGGGTTAAATATTGCCAGGCACTGCACATCTGCATCATCAGCGCTCCACAGAGACCAGCAGCACGGGTCTATTTATAAACCAGGCCTAGCCGCCAGCGTACAGCTGTGGTCTGCAGTGCGAGACTCAGACCGCCAGCCTGTGACAGTCTATGGTTTACGCAAATGACGAAGGTAGGTTATGTACCTGTCCCCCCAGCCCTGCCGACACACAGACAGAGGCAAGTCGGTCATGGAACAAAGCACCTAGCACCTCCCAGGAGGCTGCCTTCGTGGGCTAACGTGTCCTGATCCAACCTGGCTGCTCCCTCACGCCACAGTACCAACACCATCGATCCGTGCACTCGGGCTGCTCCACGTCACCACCAATCACTACCCTGCCTGCGACACTGGCCGGTTTTGTCTTTAGCCCGTTTGAGGCAAGAGGACGCAGGCTGGCTGTAATGGTGAAGGAAAGCAAAGGCACTGCATGCTATTTGTTACCACTATTAATTTTCAGGAAGAAAATAAACTTGGACAAGAAAATGCTGATGAGAATCAGAGTGTACTTCGAGCCGTAGTTCCAGCCCAGGACTGAGATTAGCTTCGCACCCGCTTTCCGCTTCGGAACGCGAGAGTGGAGTCGGCTTGGCCACCACTCAGCATCCTGTGGAGAGGGAACAGGTGAGGGTCCATAGTGCTCCCTCCCAGTCCTCACTCTTCTTCCTCTCACGGTTTGTTTTATGACGGACCCAAAGAAGGGCAGGGAAGGCTCAATGAAGAGCAAGGCAAAAGCTTAACTGTCACCTCCAACCCTCACTTGGAATCCAGTTTTAAAACCCTCTCCTCGGACCCAAGGTCATGCATGCATCAGAATTTAGCAGGTGATTTCATTCTCCTTGTATTAATTGTTCACAGGCACTGCAAGGCCAGATGCTGAACACACACATCCAAACACAGCTAAGGTAAGTGAGGTTCCTCGCAGGAGTCTTTCTACAATCTAAGATGGCTACTGTTTGAATCCGCACTAACTACTCAGCTCAGAACACGTTTGTATTCTGTGATTGCACACCTGCTCTTCCTTCAGGCCACCACCAGATTTCACCTGGGCTCAGAGGTGCAAAGGAATAACAGCACTGACTTCTTCATGTTTACTTCTGATGGTCACCTGATTCAACATGCACATAGCTATATGCCTAGCTATGAGCATGATACAAGATCCCAGTGGGTACAGAACCTCAGTCCTGAGATCCCAGCGAGGCAACTGAAATCCAGCCAACCCCGCAGCAGGTACAAACACCCCCCTCTCTTACAGAAGAGAGGTGCTCAGTCTGGCAGTTATCGCTCCCTACAGAGTGCCCCTTACCTGTCTGGGCTGAGACAATGCTTCGGGAGTCCAAATCCAACTTCTTCACCAGAGTTTTGGGATCAATCTTCAACCCGGCAAAGACGTCAGAGGACAAAAAAGCCCAGTCCTGAGCCAGAAACAAAGTTAAACACGCACTTTAATATTGAGAGGAATAAAATAGTTGCAAAGTTCAGGCCTACTCTCCAATAGCCACCACATAGTAGCCCATTGGTTCATGGTATGTAAAATGTGTGCCATGCCTCAGAGGACACAGCCAAACTACTGGTTTCCAGCTCATTGGTTTTTACTACAAATATGCATGAGTCTCTGTGATGGGCATTCCCGGGGTGCAACATGGAACTGGGGTACCACTGAGCCCTCTGTCTCACCAACCTGCACTCCCTTTCACACTGTGATAATGTGACAAGCTGCAAACCCCTCAAGGTCCTGCACTCACACAAGCATTCACAGGGAGGGACACACCCCGCTTTCGCCAGCCACTCCTGAACCAAAAAGAGAGAGGCTCCAGTTAGTTCCCCCCAGCTCCCCAGCCTAGGACCCCAGAGCTGTACCATCCTGCCCTGGTCAAAAACCTGACCAGTGTAAGTTTATTACCCAGTCCGCCCCTCCCTCAATGTGGAAAGGACATGAACAGGTTTTTATTAACTGAGCTAAGATTTTTTTCATGCACTTCACTCAAATTACACTGTTTTTAGGTAAAATATAAAACAGATTTTAAGTGATTATAAGTAATAGCGAACAGATCAAAGCAGGTTACCTAAGACACAAAACAAAATCGCAATCTAAATTCTATACACTAGACAGGATTTGAATCAAGCAGTGTCTCACCCCGGTGGTACAAACAGTTCACCAATCTTCCATACACAGGCTGGGATTCCTCCTTTCCCGCCTGGGACCACCTCCCCAGTCCAGTCTTTGTTCCAGGTGTTAAGTTCTGGCGGGAGTGAGGACAAGTGATTATATCACTTCCTCCTTTAATAGCTTCTCCCATGTGGCAGAAACTTCATTGTCCCAAACAAAGCCCACAGCACAGTTCATGGAAAACTACAGGCCCAAGATGGAGTCCAGTGTCCCATGATCTGGTCACATGCCCTTGCGTGCTTCGATGAGTCATAGCATCCATTATCCACAGGGTGGGCACAAGCTTCTTCTAAGGCCTATTGTGTCACTTAATGGGCCATCAGCTTGAATATCATAGAATATCAGGGTTGGAAGGGACCTCAGGAGGTATCTAGTCCAACCCCCTGCTCAAAGCAGGACCAAACCAAGTAAATCATCCCAGCCAGGGCTTTGTCAAGCCGGGCCTTAAAAACCTCTAAGGATGGAGATTCCACCACCTCCCTAGGTAACGCATTCCAGTGTTTCACCACCCTCCTAGTGAAAAAGTTTTTCCTAATATCCAACCTAAACCTCCCCCACTGCAACTTGAGACCATTACATGGAGCTATTGATCACTACCTGTTGAGCCCAATGATCTAGCCAGCTTTCTATCCACCTTATAGTCCATTCCCAATGTGCTGACTAAACTGGATGTAAACTACTTTGTGGGTGTCACCCCAGGAGCAAACACATTTTAAATACTGGTACATAGTCAATATTCACAACTTCAGATACAACAGCATATACAATCCAACAGGATATCAATGTTCAACAGATCAAGACTTTTAGAATGATCCCTTACAAAGCATATTTTGTACAAAACATATTCTAATTATATTACTATGGTGCATTTGGGGGTGCCAGGGCCTTGCTTTAGGGTACAGAGTGTCACCGTCTCTTCTAAGCACATTTAAGGATAGCCACAAGTAGCCACCAGTGGTGTGGGCCCATTTGGCTAGCCAAGCCCCTTCAGTCTGGAAACAGGGCTGCAAGTCTCCTAAGACCAGGGGGATGAGTTTGTAGAGTTTCTCTTGGATTTTTGGGGGGAAGGATTAGATGATATCCTTAAATTCCTGGGTAAAGTGTGGTGTAGGGTCTTCTTTGAGTTCTTTATAGTAAGTTGGCCTTGTTAACGTCGTTATCATGGTTGCGGATTACAATGGCACCCCCTTTCTCTGCAGGTTTGATCACTCTCTGGTGGTTGGACTTCAGGGACTGCATGGCTGTCGTCTCAGCGGTGAAGAGACTGTGGTAGATGTGAAGCTTGTTAATGATTTCATAGATACTAAGGTCAGAAGGGACCATTATGATCATCTAGTCCGACCTCCTGCACAACGCAGGTCACAGAACCTCACCCACCCACTCCTGCGAAAAACTTCTCACCTACGTCTGAGCTGCTGAAGTCCTTAAATCGTGGTTTAAAGACTTCAAGTCATTTCAGTCACTTTTTTCTGAAGCAATCAATGTAAGGATCAAGAGTGTGGTTTCATCCACTCTGTGGTGTCCGGTCAGATGATTCTTTTCGTCTTATCACTGTCGGTGGTTAAGAGTATCATTTCTTACCATAACAGTTATACCAATACATCCCCTAGTGCGGGCACAGTACTCCAGGACTACAAGAGCAGACTCCAACCTTCTCAGTCCTGGCATCCACCTAGAACTACTGCATAACCCACCGAGCTGACACTGAACTCCTCCAGCATTCCTGAAGGACAGGCCATCAGGGCCGGTTCTAGGGCAGACGAGCAGGTCACTGGCTATATTTGGTATCATAACAGCAATGTGTCAGGTGCAGTGAGTTTGTCAGGCCTGGCAAGAGTTGCTGACATGGAGCAGTGAATCACCAATGTGCCTCTGGGTCACACACACATTCGAGACATTGGGACACCCCATACCCTATGTGACACCCTGCATCCCACCTTCACCACTTTTATACGGTTATATTGTGTACAATGAACGCCTTGTGAGGTATCATTTGAAAGTGCATAATCCACTGAACGTCACTGTCCTGTTCAAATGCGCGTATCAACATACCTGTGGAGCTAGGAGGTTTGGCCTACGATTGTTACTGAAATATGCTGTAGTTCTGGGTAACACCCTCAGACCATTTTATCAAAGGCAAAAGCACCCTGGCTTGCCAGCGAGGGGCTAAAGGGCCATTACCTGTTCAATGGGAGACTCACCAGCGGGGAGTTGTAAACCAGAAATTTACAATTCACCTGAAGTACAGCAGGCAGCTCACCGGCGCCATGGAACTGCCTGACCCCATGACCCAGCAAGGACTTTTCCAGGACAAAGGGTCAGGATATAAGAAGGGGGGGCGGTGGGAAAGGCCATGGCAGCAAGATGGCTTGGAAGACAAAGGAAGCTTTTGGAACTGGGGGGAGTGGTCTGGCCTAGAGGTTTTTCCAGCCAGTACAGACTGCTGAAAGCTTTTGAGTGAGAAAAACTATTCTGCTTTTAGAACAATTCACCTTGGTAAAGCTTAGGAAATAGCTTGCATGTTTATGTTTTATTTCTTTTGTAACCAATTCTGACCTTTATGTCTTATCACTTAGAATCTATCTTCCTTTAGTTAATAAATTTGTTTTATCTAAACCAGTGTGTTTTGCTTGAAATGTTTGGGGAATCTCTACTCACGTTAACAAAGGCTGGTGCATAATCATTTCCTATGATGAAATGACGAGCTATTAATGAGCTTGCATTGTTCAGTAGTGTGCTGGACAGTGCAAGATGTACATTTCTTGGGTGCAAGGCTGGGACCAAGAATTTGCAGGTAACGCCCTATATGTAGTTCATGAGTGGCTGGAAGAGCATTCATGTAACTTGGCTGGAAGTGACTTTACATGTTGGTGGCTTTTCACTGCAGAGCAGTGTAAAAGGCACCCTGGGCTGGAGAATTAAAGGGACACAGCAATTCAACAGTCCAGACTATACCCTGGGCTATGTCATAGACATTTAAAAACAGACACTATTTAATACAATGAAGGAAGTGCAAGTTCCTTCTTAATGGTGTGTTGTCAAAAAAGACTCCATCTAGAAATGAGAGCACAGATCAGAGAGGACAGCTATTTCTCTTTAGAGACCTTCACTGTTCCCAACTCTTCAGTACTATAAGTCTCATAATATTTAAAGCCCCAGCTACTGGAGTCATGTGATTTTGAGAATCTCAGCTTTCATTTTGTAAAAAGAAGCTAAGTTTCTAGCCTTCATGGTTGTAGGGAAAAGCGTGAAAATGTGGCCTCTGAAAGCCACATTTTCATTGTTGCTCTCTTAACTGTTTCCATAACATTCTTCCAGCAATGTTCTAGCTCACATTCAATAAACGTGGGGGTGAAAAGAAAACGAGGGGACTTCATGCAGCATAGTTCCCTTATTCCAGACTCTGATTGTTCTGCAGGGCACATGTCCTCAGTTAAACAAGGAGATATAGCAGGGGTCGGCATGGCCCCGCTCCAACTACTACGCGCTACAATGGCCCCCTCCAGCTCTCCAATGGGAGCTGCGGGGGCAGTGCCTGCGGATGCTGCAGCACACAGAGGTGCCTGGCTGCACCTCCATGTAGGAGCCGGAGAAGGGACATGCCACTGCTTCCAGGAGCTGCTTGAGGTAAACGCCACTCAGAGCCTGCACCCCGAGCCTCTCCCCAATCCCCATGCCCCAGCCCTGATCCCCCTCCTGCCCTCCGAACCCCTCGGTCCCAGCCTGGAGCACCCTCCTACACCCCAAACTCCTCATCCCCAGCCCCACCCTAGAACCCGGATCCCCACTCCAATTTTGTGAGCATTCATGGCCCGCCATACAATTTCTATTCCCCGATATGGCCCTTGGGCCAAAAAGTTTGCCCACTCCGGGATACAGTGATGTTATGGTACTACACAAGGAACAGTCACAGAAATGTAGAATTTTGCACCTTGCTTGGTTTTTTTTTTTTAAATATTAGCATATTTAAGAAGTCTGAAGAAGAGATTACTCAGATTTGGTTTAGCAGGCCCCAAACCATTAACTGCACCTGCACCACAAATTATACTCCTTCAATGAAAAATAGTCCTGTGACTCATGCAGGCAACAAGGTGTGGGCGAAGAGGAGATGGCAGAGGGTGAAAGATGACAGACGAACTCCTCCCTGCACGTTCACATTAAACACACAGTCACGATCACTGATCATGAGAGTTGTTGTTATTAACACAGAGGGAGAGACCAAGACAGATTTTAACAGAAAATTTCTCTCTCAGCTACACCAGGATATGGTAATAAGAGCCAAAGAAAGAGAGGAGAGGAGAGCACTAAAATTCACTCTCTTATTGTACATGTGACACTCCTTCTTAGGCTCTTTCACGTTACTGATGCATGAACATTGCCTGCATTGCTTGGAAGAATTTGATAGAACGGTTCATTGTCTGTTGGTTAGAGTCTAGTGACACACAAATAAACAACATTCTTTGAACGCAGTTGTAAGTTGAAAAGCCAAGCACACAAAAGTTAGGAAAGCTAAAGTTAATGCTGATGGTGCAATCTTTAATTTAGTGCCCTTGTGCATTTGCATTGTGATACAGTCTTTAATTACATGATCGAATACTATCTTTTCCAGAGGACCCCTGCCTCATTCAGTGCACTGGGTGGATGGGCTCACAGGATAAGAGGCATCTGTTCAATATTTGTTTTTATCGTCATCTCTCAGTGTGTGGTCCCTGCTTCACTCACTGCACACCAACCAAACCCTGGACCGAATACAGAATTATTAATTTCCTTGCGAACTCTATGGTGCTGACTGCTGTATCACCCAAGCCTCACAAACAATAATGAATTATCTGCACAACATTCCTGTGAAATGGTGAGGGTTTTTAAAGCAGGGGAACTGATTGGGAAATTTAAAGCCAAAATCCACAAGTGACCATAAACTTCAGGTCCCTCAGGGATCAGGCACCCCTAATTTTTCAGCATACTGGGAATTTTTGTAGCCTGTCTACATTCAAAGCAGGGCACAGAAATTAAACAGCGCAATGAGCCCAGTGGGTAAATATGGAGGGAAACAAACAGAAAGGCCACCGAGAGCCAGTGGCCCTGCCAGGCTGCCGGAGGTGCTAAGCAACCACAACTTCTAATGGAGCGGTTCCCAAAGAGTGGGTCACGACCTCTGCACGGCGATCCCTACTGTGCAGAAGACGCCATTTTGCTCTGCACAGAGTGACCTCGCATGTACAATGTGTGTGAGGTCACTATTCAGGGAGGATGCTATTTTCCTCTACAAAATGGCATCCTCTGCACAGCATGAGCTCACATACACCATACGCATGAGGTCACAGGGTGCAGAGAATGCCTTCTGAACAGCAAAATGGCATCCTCCTTGCGGTGTGACCTCACATTCCGGTGCATGCAAGGTCACACTGTGCGGAGAACACCACTTCGCTCTTCAAAATGGCATCCTCTGTGCTGTCTGGAGTCCCAGGTGGAAATATGCATTAAAATGGGGTTGTGCCAGCAACAAGTTTGGGAACCCCTGTTCTAATGAAGAAAAGGAGGACTTGTGGCACCTTAGAGACTAACCAATTTATCTGAGCATAAGCTTTCGTGAGCTACAGCTCACTTCATCGGATGCATCAAATAAATTTATGCTCAAATAAATTGGTTAGTCTCTAAGGTGCCACAAGTACTCCTTTTCTTTTTGCGAATACAGACTAACACGGCTGCTACTCTGAAACCTGTTCTAGTGAGTTCGGGGGAGAGCTCAACACTTCTGAAAACCAGGGCCCAGCTGCTTCAAGCTGGGCACCTGGCCATGCAGAATGCTCTATTAGTGACCACCTGTGCAAGGGGTTTGAAGCTGGGAATGGGCGACAGGGGATGGATCACTTGATGATTCCCTGTTCTGGTCATTTCCTCTGGGGCACCTGGCACTGGCCATTGTCAGAAGACAGGACACTGGGCTAGATGGACCTTTGGTCTGACCCGGTCTGGCCGCTCTTATGAATGAATCTGAAGTTTGGTTTAAGAGGTCTGAAGATCAAATGACATTTTCAAGGTTCTTCCATCTCTAAACCCAACATCCTGCTAGCGCTATTTTCCTTACGAGCTCATCTGTTTTCCTTTGGGACAAAATTCCAATTCTGCTTACCTCAGATAGGACAAAAGTAAGGGCATTTGATCTTGCCCACTGTTCACCTGCAAAGCCCTGCTGGCGAGAAAAATCTTTTTGGTTGTGCTCCAGTATCTTCTACAGAAATGCTCTTAAGAATACTAATGAACAGAAAGCAATTCACAGTGCCTTCAGTGGTACAGGAACCCTGTAGCTTCTCACTCTCCTCCATCTACCAATATCTCACAGTCAACATCTCTGACACTTTTCACAAAAGCAGCAATGCAGGACAGATGGCCTTGTAAGCAACTAAGATTTATGTAACATCCCAGCTAGTCTCTCTGTTCCATATCTCAGATTCTTACTCTAAGGGCTTGTCTTCACTACGGAGCTAAATCGGCGCTGCTGCAACCGATGCAGGTCTAGGGAAGACACGCTCAATTAATGGGAGAGCAGTCTCCCACCAATTTCTGTACTCCACCTTAACAAGAGGCAGAAGCAGTGTTGGTGGGAGAGCGTCTCCCGTCAACAGCGTACTGTGGACCCCGAGGTAAGTAGATCCAAGCTACGTCAACTTGAGTTACGCTGCTAACATAACTCAAATTGCGTAGCTTAAATCGACCAGCAGCTGTAGTGAAGACAAGCCCTGACTGTGAGCTTTCAAACATGATCAACAAGAAGTGCAAGAAACCAGTTTGCAAAAACACACAAAAAAGATAAGCCATGCATACGTCTCTGCCATTCAAGAATATCTAAACACGGGATTTGAAAAACAGATCCAATCTCATCAGCTTTTCTGTTTGTTGAGACCATACCTGAATGTGCCTCAGAACCTCACCCTCGCATTCCTGTAATAGACCCCTAACCTCTGGCTGAGTTACTGAAGTCCTCAAATCATGGTTCAAAGACTTCAAGTTACAGAGAATCCACCATTTCCACTAGCTTAAGCCTGCAGTGCCCCGCACCCCAGGCCTTGTTGTCTCATTTTCTCATTCACGGAGATAGGAATAAAAGTATTTTCTTTGGAGTATCTCATGGGGATGTTCCAAAATGTTTGTAAACAACTTTAAAGATTAAAAGTGCCAAATGCAATAAACGCTCAACAACATCACAGATACTCAAACGGAGTACTTTTTGTTACTTCTCTGAACAAGGCTGAGACTAATACCTTACATAATCCCTTAAATCAAAAGCTTTTACACCCGTTTCCTAGACACTCCACTATCACATCAGGTCAGTGATCAACTATAAAGCAAACAAACAAAAACGAGGCATCCTTGTGGCACCTTAGAGACTAACAAATTTATTTGGGCATAAGCTTTCGTGGGCTAAAACCCCCTTCAGTCACTATAGACCTCCCAGTGTCACCCAATCACCATGGATTGTCTTTCCTGCTTCTCCCAGAATGTGACAAGAGTTCTCCTGAGAGCTCACAACCCAGCATTTAAGCAGCAGCAGGCAGGTAAAAAGACACATAAACAAGGAGCAGGGTGTTGGCCACAGAATGGAAGACTGGCGTCTCTGGTGGCCACCAACGTAACTGGTGCCAACAGGAACCATGTGTAGGGATGAAGGGAAAGGCATGTTTCAAGGAGAGATTTAAGTGAGGATGGGGCGGCTTTGCAAGTTCTGATGGACAGGGACAGGAGAAAGCAGAGGTGCCTGCAGGAAAATGAGGGGATCATGGTCAGTGTTATGAGAAGAGCAGAGGCTGGACTTGCGAGGAAGGGCATGGTTGAATGTTGCAGGGAAGACCAGGCATTTGAGCCTGACTTGAAGGAGGCGGGACGTGGAGGAGAGAGGTGATCACACACAGGCCACGGACCTGGGCCGAGCAGCAGCCTTCGGGAGGGAGATGAGACGGCCAGAGCGGAGGAGGCTCCAGCAAGGAGGACAGGCCACGAACAGGCCAGACAACGGACAGCAAAGGACACGGGCCGAGAGGCAGGCGCAGGGGGCTCCCACGTGGTGGCAGGACGTGAGGCCAGACCCAGCAGCCGACACCTGGGTCTCCCGCTGCAGGGTGCTGGGAAACAAAGGCTGCCTTGCTGCCAGCGTGGGCGCTGCCAGGCCCCACAGCTCATACGGGCTGTCGGCAAAGGGCTGCATGCGCCAGAGACCCAGCAGGGGTCCAGAGCAGCCACGAGCACGGAACTGCCCTCATCCAGCACGAGAGCTACACTGGCACTGCGCATGCCCGCCAGACCCCCCCCGGCTCGGCCGCCCCACATAGCACCCCTCCGCTGGCATGGGGCAGCCCGCCCCTCCCAGACCCCCACCCCCATAGCGCAGCCCACCCCTCCCCGACCCAAACCCCACCCCCGCCGGCATGGTGCAGCCCGCCCCCATAGCGCAGCCCACCCCTCCCCGACCCAACCCCCACTCCTGCCGGCATGGGGCAGCCCACCCCTCCCCGACCCAACCCCCACCCCCGCCGGCATGGCGCAGCCCGCCCCTCCCCGACCCCCACAGCGCAGCCCGCCCCTCCCCGACCCAACCCCCACCCCTGCCGGCATGGGGCAACCCGCCCCTCCCCGACCCCCCCCCCCCCCCCGGCATGGCGCAGCCCGCCCCTCCCCGACCCCCGCTGGCATGGCGCAGCCCGCCCTTCTCCAACCCCCACCCCTGCCAGCATGGGGCAGCCCGCTCCCCCTCGACCCCCCCACCCCCGCCGGCATGGGGCAGCCCGCCCCTCCCCGACCCCCACCCCCGCCGGCATGGGGCAGCCCGCCCCTCCTCTGCTGGCGCAGCCCGCCCCCCCGGCAGAGCACATGGCACGGCCACGCACTAGTGCCTCCTCCCGCCCCTCATGCGGGATGGTACCGCCCGCCAGGCTCTGCCCCCCTCCCCGCACACGAGATGGTATCGCCCGGTGCACCCCTTTTACCTTTCCGGGCTCCGCCCTCCAGCCACTGGTCCCGCCCGCCCCATCGTGACCGCCCGGCTCCGGGTCCCGCGGGCCCCTCGGCCTCGGGGCCGCCTGGTGCAGCCGCGGACGCTTCGCTTTCCCCACCATGGCCGGGCTGCCGGGGCTCGGCGCGTGTGCGGCGGCTATGGCCCTCCCCGGAACGCGGCGCCGCACAGAGCGTTCCCCCCCCCCCAAAGGGCCGGGCGGGGCCCGGGTGCTCCCGCCTGGCGATGGGCTGGAGCCGGTCCCGGGTCGGAGCCGAGCGGCCCGGCCTGGGGCGCTGGGTGTTGCCCGCTTCCAGCTTTGCGGGCCGCGCCCGGGCTGGAGCCGCTGCGCAGAACAGCGCCAGCCGCTGTTAACTCTGAAGCCTAATGGTGCCAGGTGAAATGCCAGTGACTGATTGGCGGCTGCAGGTTGTAGCCGCTCTTCGGAGAGGTGCCAGGGCAGGCTGCTGCGAGGAGCTGGTTGCTGGCAAGGATGGTGGGGCGGAGAAAATGCAGCCCCGTTCCCATAAAATAATTCCTGCCTATATCCCCCAGCCCCAGGGAAAAACTCCTTCCTGAGCCTAAACACGGTGATCACAGGGGCCCTGGGCCAGGAGCCTCACAGCAATTAAACCAACACCAGGTATAGACCAACCTGGTGCCCCGGGAGTAGGGGGAGGCGGAAATAACCTTATAGAATTAGACAAAATACACTTACTGCTAACAGAGAAAAAGCTACATTTCTTTTTTTAGAAACATATTTCTGTGTTCTTTCTCTCTCCAGGGAATTGGGAAAGCAGAAACACTTATACAGCTGTCAAATCAAAACACATTTGTTCTTAGTTTGCCCACCCCCGGCCAATTTACTCAGCAGCTTGTTGTTTCATAGATAAAGATGGAATATGCAGCACCAATGGTAAGAGATGTGATGGAATGAGCCTCTGTGAAATACCTGTTTTTCTCTCCAATTTAGACCTTCGTTCCGGGGTCCATTTTCAGTGAATCTTAGGACTCTCACCAAAAACACTTTCCCCCGTTAATGTTAGTGCAAGTTATCTCCCTTCCCCTTATGAAGAGAGGGGCATTTTGTTTCAGCTGTTGACAAATAAGAGTGAACACTTAGCCAGAAGGCTGTAAGGGTTTGTTCTACTGCAATCTAAGCATGTGTTTCAGGGTGTAATGAACCAATTTACGGAACAGACAAAAGGCATAAATACCCAGCCCACTGGATATCTGTATTTAGGTATGTGTGAGGGTGAAATGAACAGCTTCTTATCTTCCCCCTCCGGAACTAGGGGATGCAACCTCACAAAATATATTTCTTTTGCTTTTCTTTGGGTCTTCCACTGCCAAGTATCTGCCGGCCTATCTCCCCACAGCAGGACTGCATGTAACACCTGATGATGACTCCCTCTGCTGGATCTGCACCAGGGTGAATAAAAATCAATGATTTAAAGAAAATTAAAAAAAAAAAAAACAGTTTTTTTTTATGTAAATCAGATTTTTTTGATAAAATGCTTTGAGGAGAAAAGTTAAAGATAGTTTTAATTAAGACACATTATAGCTCAAAGATATCTCATCATGGAATAGGGATTATAAATTCTAATTCTATAGTATGAGACAATATATTCATGTCATGTTTAAGAAAAGTTTTGTAAATGAGCTCCAATAGTTCATGGATTAGGGACGCAATCCTACAGAGGTCCAGGGGCTTCTGCATAGATTATTTAGGTTAATCTTTCTATCTACCCAATGGGACTCAGTGCTTAGTCTAGAAGATACCATCAGAGGTGCTTAGTTTTGCAGCTCTCAAACTGTGGATTTTTGTCTCCAGAGATAACATGTTTGTTAACAGCAAAAACGGCTAACCTGGTGGCTGAACTTTGTGACTTTGTCCTCACCCATAACTGTTTCACATTTGGGGACAATGTATACCTTCAAATCAGCGACACTGCCCTGGGTACCCGCAAGGCCTCAGAGTATGCCAACATTTTTATGGCCGACTTAGAACAACGCTTCCTCAGCTCTCGTCCCCTAATGCCCCTACTCTACTTGAGCTACATTGATGACATCTTCATCATCTGGACCCATGGAAAAGAAGCCCTTGAGGAATTCCACCATGATTTCAACAATTTCCATCCCACCATCAACCTCAGCCTGGACCAGTCCACACAAGAGATCCACTTCCTGGACACTACAGTGCTAATAAGCGATGGTCACATAAACACCACCCTATACCAGAAACCTATTGACCGCTATGCCTACTTACATGCCTCCAGCTTTCATCCAGACCATACCACACGATCCATTGTCTACAGTCAAGCTCTATGATACAACCACATTTGCTCCAACCTCTCAGACAGAGACAAACACCTATAAGATCTCTATCAAGCGTTCGTACAACTACAATACTCACCTGCTGAAGTGAAGAAACAGATTGACAGAGCCAGAAGAGTACCCAGAAGTTACCTACTACCGGACAGGCCCAACAAAGAAAATAACAGAACGGCACTAGCCGTCACCTTCAGCCCCCAACTAAAACCTCTCCAACGAATCATCAAGGATCTACAACCTATCCTGAAGGACGACCCATCACTCTCACAGATCCTGGGAGACAGGCCAGTCCTTGCTTATAAACAGCCCCCCAACCTGAAGCAAATACTCACCAGCAACCACACACCACACAACAGAACCACTAACCCAGGAACCTATCCTTGCAATAAAGCCCGTTGCCAGCTGTGCCCACATATCTCTATTCAGGGGACACCGTCATAGGGCCTAATCACATCAGCCACACTATCAGAGGCTCATTCACTTGCACATCTACCAATGTGATGTATGCCATCATGTGCCAGCAATGTCCCTCTGCCATGTACATTGGCCAAACTGGACAGTCTCTACGTAAAAGAATAAATGGACACAAATCAGACGTCAAGAATTATAACATTCATAAACCAGTCGGAGAACACTTCAATCTCTTTGGTCACTCAATTACAGACCTAAAAGTGGCAATTCTTCAACAAAAAAACTTCAAAAACAGACTCCAATGAGAGACTGCTGAATTGGAATTAATTTACAAACTGGATACAATTAACTTAGGCTTGAATAAAGACTGGGAGTGGATGGGTCATTACACAAAGTAAAACTATTTCCCCATGTTTATTCCCCCCCCCCCGGCTGTTCCTCAGATGTTCTTGTCAACTGCTGGAAATGGCCCACCTTGATTATCACTACAAAAGGTGTCCCCCCCCCCCCGGTAATAGCTCACCTTACCTGATCACTCTTGTTACAGTGTGTATGGTAACATCCATCGTTTCATGGTCTCTGTGTATATAAATCTCCCCACTGTATTTTCCACTTGAATGCATCTGATGCAGTGAGCTGTAGCTCACGAAAGCTTATGCTCAAATAAATTTGTTAGTCTCTAAGGTGCCACAAGTCCTCCTTTTCTTTTTGCGGATACAGACTAACATGGCTGCTACTCTGAAGCCTACTATCAAGAACTGGCCTAATCTGGTGACAGTTTGTGAACAAAATCGTGAAAAAATAGATGGCACTGTCACAGCCAAAGTTCTCAACACTGGGCTGAAGAGAAATGTTGGACACATGCTGAGTACCCTGAAGCCTATTTCTGTAGCCTCAAACGAAACACAGGAAAATCGCTGTTTTATTGCTGACACTTGAAATTTGGAAGTAACTGAGCGAGATCTTAAAGAGAGAAATGTGCAATGACAGAGTTAAATTAAAAGCATTAAAAAAACGAATGGGACAAGCACTATCTCCAGCTCAATTTCTTGCAAATATTCTCAATACTCGGTACCAGGGTCAAACCTTAACTGCTGAAGAGGAGTTGGCGATGACCTGGACATCCAGCAATGATCCCTCTATAATGCCAACTATAATAAACTTCAGAGCTCAGGGTGAACCATTCAAGAAATATATGTTTGCTGATGATGTTTTAAAGAAAGTCACACCAGTGAACTGGTGGAAATCACGTAAGCACTTGGATTCAGAGACTGTTGAAGTGGTAATCTCACTTTTAACAGCAGTAGCTTCTTCTGCTAGTATAGAAATAATATTTTCTTCCTTTGGACAAATTCATTCCAAATTGAGAAGTCGTTTGGGACCTGAAGAAGCAGGGAAGCGTGTTTTTCTTTTCCAGATTATGAACAAACAGGAAAATGAAGGTGAAGACGACTGAGTTAGCTGCAGAAGCCAGTATTTTAAGTTTCTCATGTTGACCTGGCTGACATTTTAGTTAAAAACAATTTGAACACAAACAAACCTGATTTTAAAAAACTTGAATGTTTAACTAAATTCAAAAATTTATATGCTTGTTTTGTTAAAATATTATATGTTTGCTGTTGAAGAAAAAAAATCCAGAATACTTAATGTTGTTGTTTTAGTTAAATAAAACAATTTAAATGTCTGTCTGGTGATGTTCTCCTCCTAATACAGCATGGCAAGAAAATCCTCCAAACATTAATGATTAACCCGTTGAATTGGAGATAGTTCACCTCCCAGTGACTTCATAAATATCTGCTTCAATTACCTTTGGTAAATGAAATAACCGAACAATCATTCATTTTCTGATATAGCTGTAAAACTAATATGAAAAGTTTTCAGAATAAATCATTTTAAAAATGTATAGTGTGTACCGTCTAAAAATGAAACCTACATCTATCTCTGAGTTGTGAAGAATATGTATTAAGGTTATAACAACCAACAAGAATGCACTTTTTTATATAGAAACCCATGATTAAATAGAGTGTTCCTGACTAGTGATTTAAATCAAATCCACCCTGATCTGCAGCCTCCCATCTTGCAGCAGGATGCTGAATGACAATACATTCTACCCATGAATACACTCTTGCATCGCTGAGCTAGCTGCTGGGCTGTCTCTTGAGAGGAGCAGATCTACAAAGGGAGCACATTCTACAGCTCTTTGACATTTTTAAAGTTTCCAGTATTTCAGCACAAGATTGTACAATTTTGCAAGGAAGTTTCATGCCAATTTATTTTGCCATTTTTCAACCAGTTCACAGAGGTGATTGACATTTTGTGAAAATACTATTTACAATGTTGCTGAAAAATTGTGAACGTTTTTCTGAAAAGCTGACCGCATTTTTGGACCAGATCCAGTCTATTCCAACCTTTCCGCGCTGTTTTGCTGTGGTGTTTTCTGGAGGCTGACATTTTAGGACGTGATATGCTAAAAGCCTGCCTGTTCTTCCTT
Source organism: Chelonia mydas (assembly GCF_015237465.2). NCBI lineage: Eukaryota > Metazoa > Chordata > Testudines > Cheloniidae > Chelonia > Chelonia mydas. The sequence goes on along the minus strand of NC_051251.2, from coordinate 76,561,980 downwards.
CCTCAAAAAGATAAATGCCAGTATTTGAACTTATTTTCCTTCAACTCCATTTATTCATCAACAGCAGCCACTAGATGGCACACTTCTTTTCAGAACCAAAGATAACTGAACAACCTGTCTAATAAAAACCTATCTACCTCTTATATAGTTTTTCCATCAGTAGATCTCAGAGCTCTTACAAAGGAGGGCAATGTCCCCATTTTACAGATGAGTAAACTAAGCAACAAGGTAGAGAAGTGAATCTTCACCTCCATCATCTCTTTTTCCAGGTGGAATCACAGAATTCTCCCACTCTTAGACCAGGCCCTGGGCTGCAGTCTGCTCTGCTCAGCCATGATTACCGCAGCAGGGCCTGACTTATCTTCAGCTCCTGCAATTTTGTTCCTGCTGGGAGTAATGACAGTGGTATCCAATAACCAAACAGCCTTCTCAAAGCAATACCTCCTTTAGTAGGAACAGAGGCTGTTCGGAGAAAACAGATTTTAAAACAATAAACTAGTGTATACTCATGCCTGCGTCTCCCAAAGGCTTACCATTCCTTGAGCTCAGGAAGGCCCAGCTCCTTCAGATTCCCTCTACTGGGTCTCTGTCAGTCTGTCCCACTGGGTAGCCCCTGACAATTACCAGTCAAGTGGGATGGGGCTCGGGGTCCAATTCGCCGTTGTCTTGAAGCCTCTTTATGCAGGTGTTATGATGGCGGTTGGGTGAAACCATTGAATCCGGTAGTTGTGACAGCCATCCTTCAGGATAAATATAAGAAGCAGTTAAGCGCCTTTTTGGAATAAGATAGCTGGAACAATAGGAGCCCCCACCCAAAATGTAGCTACATGCAAGGGTGGTCAGAAAAAGAGCTATTTGGGCAGAGGAGTTTCACTGGCTATTGTTTGATGGAGGTGTGTATATCTGGGAGCAGAAGCACTCAGAGGCAGAGAGAAGCCAAAAAAAACCCCAAGCCAACAACAAGAGAAGAACTGGGAAAAAGGCCCTGAGAGAAAGTGAAGAGAAGTCGCTTTGCAGGGGGAGTGCTGGCTGGAAAAAGGTTTGGAGCTGCAAGCAAGGAAACTGCCTCCATGAGTTTGATTCCTTCTGTGTTCAGGGAAACAGGACTTTGTACATTGTTTGTAAATAAACAGGATTCTATCAAAGAAACACCTGACTCCATCCTCAGTTTCTTCTCCTTACAAAAACAGCCCATGAGATGCCACGTATTGGCTAACTGAGCAGGTCGAAGAGGTGACCACTGGTTACAGTGGCACAAAAAGGTCCCAAAGCTCCTTTGCCCCTAGTGCAGAGCTAGCTCTGTCATCTCCTTCACAAGAGTGCGGAGCACCAGCAGCATGTTGTGGTGCATAGGTTGTATGGCTGTGACAGTCCTGCTATTCCATAGCTACCACAGGGCCCATCGGGACTAAAGGCAACCAGTGACCTTTGGGAGAACTCCATCAGAGGATATATCTTCTGGTGGGCAGGAGAAACAAATGAGGTTTGTTTTTAAAAAATTCCTGGTTTGGTTTGGGGTTTGTTTTTTCTTCCTTTAAGTAAATGTCCTCTAATAATAAAGAATGAGGAGGAAATATAGGAACTTGGTGGTAGAGTTTTCAAAAGAGCAGGGTTTTCTTTAGTAGCAAATGGGTTGCATTGCTGAAACAAAATGGGGAATTGGCAGCTTGATATACAAACTATTCTCTGAGGGCATAGTCCATGGTTCATAATGGTGGAATTTTGTTAAAGTTCCTAAAATAGAAGCTGAAGAGTCCCCTTTACTGTCAGTGGGATTTGTGCTCCTCAGACACCTTCGTGCTTCTGAAAATTCCTGCCTAATTGAGCCAAAGTTGCATTGACCTTAATGGGAGCTGGGCTCAGTGAAAGTTGCAGAGTTTGGCCCTGAAATCGGTGCAGATGCAACTTGAAGACGGTCATCTTCCTTTAAAAGAAGATTTGCAAATGTGTTTGAAATTTTCTTCTTAGGGACATGAATTTAGTTGAAATCATTCAATGATTGTAGCAGGTTTGTGAATTGGAGCAACACTTGGGATTAATGTACTTCAGCCTCAACGCAATCTAAACCTGCTCCAGAATAAATCTCCGTGGCAGCAAACTCTTGTTAGCAAGACCAGGGGGAACTATATAAACCATCATGTGGGATGAACAAGGAAAGAGTCATATTCCTGTTCTCTCTGTACATGTACACTCACAATTTCCTAGACGCAACCTCATCAAGATGATAAGATGGAGCATTATTATTATTACTCTGCTAATTGTGTGAATTTCTTGCAAAAGCTGTGCTTATTTATAGCTGTTTTTTCCATGCTTAAGCAAGTGTTAATACACATATGTCTCCCCACAGGTCAGAAGTTCCTTTTCTCTGACACCCATTCAACAATGGGTCCTAAGTACATGCATCAAATTAATCATATACTTAAGCGCTTTGCTGGGTGGGGACCAGTAACTGGCCCATAGTGGTTATCCCAGTAACAGTCTCATTCCAAAAATATGGCTTTAAAAAGCGATATTTATAGAAAACGAAGAGAAATGTGAAAGTGGATCCCAGTCAAGTAGTGCAAACTCCTGTCTTGTCTGAGCCCGTATCTGCACTGGCAGCAATTAGGGGCTAGCCACAGGGGTAGCTGGACTGGTTCAAACTCATGCTGCAAACAGACAAGGCTGTTATAAGCTGTGATTTGCATCTGTGCAGCTTATCCTTATTTGAATCTGCTGTATCAGTGTGAGTTGTGGTCTGTAGTGGCTTTGCCTGTCTATATTAGGGGTTTGTTTCACTGCAGCTACATGGATGACTAACCAGAGCAAATCCCCAGTGTACACAGAGCTTATCACAACCCACAGGCCTCGAACCCGGGTCAACAGGAATAGCCACCCTGCAACCCTCCACTTGGCAGCCTGCTGATGCCGGGCCCATGAAGCCCAGCCCCAGTTTGAGGCTTTTCCCCTGACACCCCACTGGCAGAGTCCCAGAGCAGCGGATTGGCCTACAGGAACAGAAAGCTGTCTGAACAACTGAGATCCACCCTGCTTCCACTTGACTTCCCAGAATCCTGACCTGACTTGACTCCAGAACTCTGACTTGTGGTTCTGATTCCGGTGTGTCTGTGGCTTCTGACCTCTTGGTATCCTGACCCAGCTGGCTCCTGACTGCGTACTCTGGTTGCCCACAACCTGGCCCCAACAGAGCTTTGCTAGATGGGATCAAATCTTACAGTGACTAGAAAGTTTAAGGTAAAGACTATTTCTTGCATTTTTGGGGCTTCTCCGTGTCTTTCCCCATCCCACTAACAAGCTCATTCCTTCTCCGTTAAGATCTACGGGCGTGTCTGCGCTCCAGGGGCACAGCTGTAGCGCCATAGCGTAGACACTCCCTACACTGACGAAAGCAGATTTGCCATCACTCTGGGCCAGTGGTTCTTAACCTTTACTGCAGCCTGCACCCCTTTGAGTCTCAAAATACGTTCTCGCACCCCTTATCAAAAATCATTGAAGTGGGTCAGTTCTTTAAACCTAGATATATATTTTTGTTTGTATATTACAGTAGTCGTTAAAAAAATGGAGAATGTTAATACATAGGTTTGACGAAACAAAGTAGTTGTACTTATGTGCCCGTGCTTAATTTGTGTTTTCAGTGATTTACCTTCTAAAAAGATCTGGCCTGTCTCGCACACCCAGAAAGGGCATCTCACACCCCCAGGGGGTGCGTGCACCCCAGGTTTAGAACCACTGCTCTAGGCAATCCACCTCGCCCAGAGCTAGGTCGATGGAAGGCCTAGCAGCGGCTACACCAGGAGTTAAGTCTGCCTGACTATTGCACTTGGGGAGCACCAATTTTCACAGCCCTGAATGACGAAGCGAGGCCAATCTAATTTTTAAGTTTCAGAGTAACAGCTGTGTTAGTCTGTATTCGCAAAAAGAAAAGGAGTACTTGTGGCACCTTAGAGACTAACCAATTTATTTGAGCATAAGCTTTCGTGAGCTACAGCTCACTTCATCGGATGCATACTGTGGAAAGTGTAGAAGATCTTTTTATACACACAAAGCATGAAAAAATACCTCCCCCCACCCCACTCTCCTGCTGGTAATAGCTTATCTAAAGTGACCACTCTCCTTACAATGTGTATGATAATCAAGGTGGGCCATTTCCAGCACAAATCCAGGGTTTAACAAGAACGTCGGGGCGGGGGGGAGTAGGAAAAAACAAGGGGAAATAGGTTACCTTGCATAATGACTTAGCCACTCCCAGTCTCTATTCAAGCCTAAGTTAATTGTATCCAATTTACAAATGAATTCCAATTCAACAATGTCTCACTGGAGTCTGGTTTTGAAGTTTTTTTGTTGTAATATCGCAACTTTCATGTCTGTAATCGCGTGACCAGAGAGATTGAAGTGTTCTCCGACTGGTTTATGAATGTTATAATTCTTGACATCTGATTTGTGTCCTCAGGCCCTACGCTGCCAGCACTCCCAGCTACCTTCCAGACACCACTGACTTCCTGAGGAAACTACAATCCATCGGTGATCTTCCTGATAACACCATCCTGGCCACTATGGATGTAGAAGCCCTCTACACCAACATTCCACACAAAGATGGACTACAAGCCGTCAAGAACACTATCCCCAATAATGTCACGGCTAACCTGGTGGCTGAACTTTGTGACTTTGTCCTTACCCATACCTATTTTACATTTGGGGACAATGTATACCTTCAAATCAGCGACACTGCTATGGGTACCTGCATGGCCCCACAGTATGCCAACATTTTTATGGCTGACTTAGAACAACGCTTCCTCAGCTCTCGTCCCCTAACGCCCCTACTCTACTTGCGCTATATTGATGACATCTTCATCATCTGGACCCATGGAAAGGAAGCCCTTGAGGAATTCCACCATGATTTCAACAATTTCCATCCCACCATCAACCTCAGCCTGGTCCAGTCCACACAAGAGATCCACTTCCTGGACACTACAGTGCTAATAAACGATGGTCACATAAACACCACCCTATACCGGAAAGCTACTGACCGCTATTCCTACCTACATGCCTCCAGCTTTCACCCTGACCACACCACACAATCCATTGTCTACAGCCAAGCTCTGCGATACAACCGCATTTGCTCCAACCCCTCAGACAGAGACAAACACCTACAAGATCTCTATCAAGCATTCTTACAACTACAATACCCACCTGTGGAAGTGAAGAAACAGATTGACAGAGCCAGAAGAGTTCCCAGAAGTCACCTACTACAGGACAGGCCTAACAAAGAAAATAACAGAACGCCAGTAGCCGTCACCTTCAGCCCCCAACTAAAACCCCTCCAACGCATTATTAAGGATCTACAACCTATCCTGAAGGATGACCCAACATTCTCACAAATCTTGGGAGACAGGCCAGTCCTTGCCTACAGACAGCCCCCCAACCTGAAGCAAATACTCACCAGCAACCACATACCACAAAACAGAACCACTAACCCAGGAATCTATCCTTGCAACAAAGCCCGTTGCCAGCTGTGCCCACATATCTATTCAGGGGACACCATCACAGGGCCTAATCACATCAGCCACACTATCAGAGGCTCGTTCACCTGCACATCCACCAATGTGATATATGCCATCATGTGCCAGCAATGCCCCTCTGCCATGTACATTGGTCAAACTGGACAGTCTCTACGTAAAAGAATAAATGGACACAAATCAGATGTCAAGAATTATAACATTCATAAACCAGTCGGAGAACACTTTAATCTCTCTGGTCACGTGATTACAGACATGAAAGTTGTGATATTACAACAAAAAAACTTCACAACCAGACTCCAGCGAGAAACTGCTGAATTGGAATTCATTTGCAAATTGGATACAATTAACTTAGGCTTGAATAGAGACTGGGAGTGGCTAAGTCATTATGCAAGGTAACCTATTTCCCCTTGTTTTTTCCTACTCCCCCCCCTCCCCCCTGACGTTCTTGTTAAACCCTGGATTTGTGCTGGAAATGGCCCACCTTGATTGTCATGCACAGTGTGGGGAGAGTGGTCACTTTAGATAATCTATTACCAGCAGGAGAGTGGGGTGGGGGGAGGTATTTTTTCATGCTTTGTGTGTATAAAAAGATCTTCTACACTTTCCACAGTATGCATCTGATGAAGTGAGCTGTAGCTCACGAAAGCTTATGCTCAAATAAATTGGTTAGTCTCTAAGGTGCCACAAGTACTCCTTTTAATTTTTAAGTGTAGGTGAGGCCTAAGTGTTCATCTTCTGCATTGTTCTGCCCCTCGGCGAAGGTCTCCCTATTCTAGCGTGTGCCCTTCCCACTCCCGCTGTACTTTGCAGTGCCACAAGCTACACTGAGACCATGGTCCACTGCAAGCGTATTAGTGAAAGCTAGCATCACCTGAGTGTTTTCCCCTCCGGTCACTCACCCTGTGTTACTACCAGGGAGCCTGTGCAACCAGGCGGGCTCTTAGCAGAGACACACACACAAAACCTGTCTCCTTTGTTTTTATGTGGCTACATTTTGATTAAAGATAAGCAAAGCTGTTGACAGTACATATGATTTTGTTCCATGAGTATTGAGAGAGGAAGTGACGCGCCCAAGGGGTTAGAGCTGCCTGGATTACGAGTTACAGTAAATACACAGATTGTTTTCATTGAAGTTAGAGCACTTCACCCCACTTGGCTCAGCTTTGCTGTAACAGTGCAGTTATTAGTCTAACAAGGCAGGAAGTCATTCCAGGCTTCGTTGATGAAGGCTCATAGGACATTGTTGCCAGTGGTATGAGGGGACTGGACTCAGTGACCCAGGAGGTCCCTTCTAGTCATGTTCCATTTCTCTACATTATTTCATTTCTAGAGCTGTCACAGGGTGCCGGATGCCAAGCAGGGCCCAGTCTATCCAAGATGGGCTTCTGCAAGGAGAATGACCCCATCTCAACCCACCTGTGAGCAATTCACTGCTTGGCAGCTAATTGACTAACAAGCGCCTGGGTCTGATGGAAGGCAACCAGCGGTTAGCTGAAGAGGGGGATCTGAGACAGAGGAGACACTCACGCTGCTGACCTCTCCAAGCTGACAGATGAAAGGATGGAGGAAAACAGGGAGAAGCTGCCTGAGGGCTGCAACTGGCCTGAAGTATAGCCCAGCTCTGGGAGGAGGGCAGAGGGCTCCTGAACGTGGGAGAGGACGCTTGTTGGCCGTGGCCATAGATCCAAGGGAAGGGTTGGACTTCAGGGGCTAATGAGGAAGTTTTTGGTACTTTACAAAAGGAGCTAATAAATGGTGCCCCGCAAAGGGGGGATCCTGGTCTCAGTTCCTCAGCCTGAGTAAATGATTGCAAGCATCAAGAGGGCTGTGTGCCTGCAGGGCTGCAAGGGTGTGTTTGAGGATGGTGCCCTGTCACAAGCTGGGACCTGGGTTTGCAGCTACTGGCTCCGGTCCTGCAAACAGCCACACAAACGCTGAACAGTAAACAGGTGAGTAGCCCTTATTGCAGTGCGTGGAATACTCACGTGTGCAAAACTAAACACAGGTCTTAGTGTTTCCAGGATCAGGGCTATGGTGACTCAATAGATTGTTACCCCTTTTTTGACCTGAATGGCCAGTCAAAGTGTGGAGCCCTGGGGACGTTCCAGTTGGGGAGCAGCAAGTGGTGCTAGGCAGGTATTTCTCTGATGCAGTTTGGTTTATTTACAAAGTCCCAGGCCTCTGAATGCACAAGTAATCAAATAGCAGGCAACAAGTTCTTTTGCTGGCAGCAACAAGGAGACACTTTTCAGCCCTGACCCAAAAAACTCCCCAGGTTTCTTCCAGCATCAGACCCTGTGCCTTTGGCCGCTCCTTTCGGCTGTCTGTCCATCTCTGAATCTCCCCCGGGCCTGGTCTACATTTAAAATGTAGGTTGAGATAGCGGTGGTGCTCAGGGGTGTGAAAAATCCACACCCCATGCAGCAAACCTATGCCGCCCTAGCCCCTAGCGTAGGTGCAGCGAGTCTGATGGAAGAATGTTTCCATCGACGGAGTTACTAGCTCTCAAGGAGGTTCCAACACTGATGGAAAAATCCCTTCTGTTGGTGCAGGCTGCACCTATGCTCTGGGCTTGAGTTTAGAAACTTTCCAAGTTAACATCGCATCAGGCCACTCCATGGGTCTGCTGATGAACTGTATTTGGGGAGGGCAGCTGCTGCTGCTACACAGAGTGTTGCCAGCTCGGATGTACCAAAAAACACAGGACTTCCGGTATGATCCTGAGCCCATAAAGGGGGGGTGTGTGTGTGGACTAGACGAGATATAACTGAGTTTACTCAGCAATCAAGACAAGACAATGTAAATGGGTGTAGCTAACCCATTGAGGGGTCAGAAGAGAGCAGTGCAGCAAGAAAAGCCCGTCAGGGCTGGGGTGAGTTCACTAGGTCACTCTTTCATTTATACATTCTGGGTCTTTGGAGTGGAAATCTCAGCCACTAAGGGCTTGTCTACACACACAAGGTGCACCCTCTTAACTGGAAGTGTGATGCTAAACTGACTGAGTTGAACTGGAGCCGACGACTGTGTGGATGCGCTGGTTTTGGTTTAAGCAGACTTCTTTCCATCGAGCTTCAACTGACTAGCAACAGATTTAAACTCAACCGAAATAAACCTCCAGCTCTTGCACAGCACTTTTTACCACTTTATGAAGGCGGCCAGTATCATTACTTCATTTTACCTTTGGGGAAACTGAGGCAGAGAACAGGGCTGTGACTTGCGCAAGGTCACCCAGCAGGCCAGTGGCAGAGCCAGGAATATAATCCAAATCTCCTGAGTCCCAGGTCAGTGATCTAGTCCCAGGCCACCCAATTACACTTAAACAAACATAAGTGTCCACACAAGTGTTTTCACCAGTCTAACTAACCCAGTGGCAGTCGGTGTGTATCCATCCCCTTCGATACCTCTAGGCATCAGAGGAAGACATGACTGAAAAGGGGTTTAGCTAATCCCAGTTCCCAGCCCCCCTCTGACTCAGATCCATGCTGATCGCTTCCTCTACTTACCCATTTGGATTTGTGCACTAATAAAAGGGGGCTTCTCGAGAGCTCTAGGAGCTCTGAAACATGTCACAAAAACACAACGACAAGGAAGCAGTGACATCTCCCTCCCCGCTCCCTGGCAGCCGACAGAGCTGGCTGGGCTATGGGAAGGGAACCACATGAGCAGCACGGATGGATGTTCTCCTGCTGTCAGCCGGGGGGGGACAGGAATCCATTCTCATCCTCCTGGACCTCTCTGCAGCATTCCACACTGCGGACCATGAGGTTCTGCTGAGCTGCCTGCGAGAGGTGGCAGGGCTCCAGGGCAAGGGACTGAAATGGTGTGAGTCTCCCTGGCTAGACACAACCAACGCGTAATGATGGGAAACTGCAGAGGAAAATATTCTCAACCATTTGCAGCTACGGCACTTCTCCTTTTGTGGAGGGCAGGGTTGGTCAAACCAGGCATTAGTTTCATAGTGCTCCTGGCTGGAGCTGAGCTCCAGTACAGCAGTGTCCATGAGTAACACCTACTACCATCTCTGGCTGGCTAGGAGAGGCCCTCTCATCCTGGGGGATGATGAACCGGCCTCAGTTATACACGCCTTTACCGCCTCCGGGCCGGACGACAGCAACAGGCTAGACCTGAGCATGAAGCCGGCAGCACGTAGGACACTCCAGCTAGTACAGAGCGTTGCAGCGCATCTGCTCCGCAGCACCTGTCCTCTGCGGTCTATGCTGGCTTCCTGTGGGAGGCAAGGTCAAGGTCTGGCACAGGTGCTGGCTTCTTCCTTTCCCAGGGGCGCTCAGCCCCAAGCCCTGCCCCCACTTCACCCCTTCCCTTAAGGTCCACCCCTGTCCTGCCTCTTCCCACCCCTGCTGCACCCCCACTCCACCCCTTCCCCTAAGGTCCCATCCCCGCCCCACCTCTTCCTGTCCCCACTCTGCCCCCTCCCCTGAGCGCGCCGCATCCTCGCTCCTCCCCCTCCCCCAGCTCCTCCTGCATGCTGCGGAACAGCTGATCCACGGCGGGCAGGAGGTGCTGGGGGGAGCCGGCTGCCGGTGGGTGCTAAGCACCCACTAATTTTTTCCCCAGGGGTGCTTCAGCCCCGGAGCACCCACGGAGTCGGCGCCTAGGAGGTCTCGGTCCTTATCTTTAAGCTGTTCAATAGCCTGGGCCCAAGAGCTCTGAGACAGGCCAAAGCTGTGGGACGCGGACAGTGGTCAACAACTCTGCTCCTCTGGCAGAAAAGAAATGCCTACCCTCGAGACAAAGCTCACCTGTGCAGGAGACAGCGCTTTCTTGGGGACTGGCCCCAAAGTGTGGAACGAACTCCCGCCAGAAGCTCAGAACCACTCCAAACCTCCCCACCCTCCGCTCCCACCAGCCTTGTCTGACACAAACAGCAGCACTGACTTGTGAAAAGACCCCCAAAGCCAAACCAGACCCTGCCAAAGCAAAACACGGCACCACACACCAGTCTCTGGCTGGAGAGGGAATGAGAGAAAGGCCAAATTCCCGGTGACAGCTGCTAGTCACATGGCCTCGTGTGGGAGTTCTTAGGCCATGTCGGGACGTGCTGCACCAATCCAGCTGCGCTCTCCCGTCGGCGCAGGAACCCAGCTCGGCGAGCGGCGGAGGCCGTGCGCACAAACACGGACGTCCGTGGAACTTGCCGCTCAGGGGGGTGGTTTATTGATGCCACAGTGACGAGGAGGACACGAGAACTGAGCCCCTCTACAAAACTCCACCCCCCCATGCAGCTCTCACACCCCTTCCTCCACAGCAGCCTCTGCTAATAGAGGCACCAGGCAACACGCCCCGAATGTCAACAGGGTCAGGCTAGTCTGGCCCAGGGGAGGGGAGCTTGCTCCAGAACTGAAGGCCCCTGTCACAGAGCGGCTGGCACCTTAAGGAGATGGCCTCAGCCCCAGCTGTGATGAGACCAGCTCACCTCCCCAGCTAGGAAAAGGATTGTGGTCACTGCCAGAAGGTCAGGCCAGGTGCAGGTTTATAAGGGAGAGGCCGGGGGAGCCAATAACACTCCAGCTAGGCAGGGCTGGGAGCGCCAGGCAGGAAGCCTGGGATGCTGCAGGGAATACAGGGAGTGTTTGAACTGAACCTGGTTCCAGGCACGGGGGGCAGGGCATTCTGATTCCAGAAGAGACACTGAACTGGGGCCTGGAGGGCCGATCTCGGTATAGACTAAATACATTGCCTCCCCCTCCAGAAACTGAATGTTTTAAAATGATAGGGTGTGTAAGTTACTGAACAGTCCAAAAGGGGAAACTGAGGCAGGGTAGTGTGGGACACCCCAGGCAAGGAGGGGGCACTTAGTTACAGCCCCTCCTGGAGAAAGGGCTGGTAGCAGAGCACCCCTTCTGTTGAGGGGGATCCAGCTCGAGTGCCTCCACTGATTGCAAGTGTGGCATGAGGAGAGAAACGGTCTCTCATGGAGGAAGGTCCCAGGCTGTGTAGGGCTGGAAGGCCAAAGCCGCTGTGCCCATCTCGGAACACTGATCTGTAGCATGCTTGCGAATATGGCATGTGACCCCGTCAGCGAGATCGTCACGGTATCACTAGACTGGGCTATTGGGCTTTCCGCTCTGAACATATTGATCACCAGCATCCCAACAAACACATGAGGGGCAGTTCCAAGGAAATGGCCAAGTGGGTGTTGTGACAAAGCTCTGTCCTTATCTCCGTGAGTCCCACATTTCCTGGCGGATTTCGCTAGCCTCAGAGGCTCACTGTGACCCTCCACGTAACCCTTCTTTCTGTAGAGACAAGGGTCACAGTCTACTGAGCCATTTTCATCATAAGCCAGCGAGGGAGGTGAGGAGAAGTTATCCTCCCGTGTACAGTCTCTGTTGTCTCCCAGTCTCAGTGATTAATCAGGGGGTGGGGGCAGGCAAAGGGGGGAGCCTGGGCCCATCCTCTACTCCAGGCTCGAGCCCAGGGACCCTAATAGTAACAGCTATGGTAGCTGACCTTTTAGAAACATGACACGTACAATTCCCTGGGCTACTTCCCCCACAGCAGCCCCCACTTCTTCAAGATCCACTTCACCCTTACCTCAGGGCCTCCTTCCTTGTGCCTGATCTGGTGTGTACTGCTCAGCCTCTCCAACAGCGCAACTTCCTCCCACAGCTCCTGACATGCACCCCCACCTGACTGACTGGGAGACTTTTAACTAGTTTCAGCCAGTCCCTGATTGGCTTCAGGTGTCCCAATCAACATAGCGTTCTCCCTGCCTTCTGGAAACTTCTCAATTGGCCCCAGGTGTCTTAATTGACCTGGAGCAGCTGCCATTTAATTTATCCTGGTACCAGGGATTTGTTTAGCCTGGAGCTAATATATCTCTCTCCCACGACCTTTCTATAGCCATCTGGCCTTGCCCCGTCACAGTAGCCATGAGGATGCTACGTCCAGATTCCATGGCTGTTTTGCCATGGCCAGGAGCTACCAGAGGAAAGGGCTATAAACCATTCAAAAGTGATTTGATCCCTGTGAAGAGTTTGATCAAAGGACAGGGCAAGATTTAAAGTCACACTCTCTGAAGCAAGGGAAAAGAGAATTGGTTTTGAGTGTTAAGGGAACAGATTATGCCCCCCCCCCCAGACCCTAGCAGTCTTGGGGGTCTGCTGGAAATTTAGCTCTACCGGTACCCCCAGGTGGAAGATGTCATCACGGATCCACAAGGTATGTGCTATACCCCAGCTTTTAAGCAGTCCCTTGGAGGAACCCTTTCAGTCTGCCAGACCCCCAAGAGTCTTCCTTAAGGGTGATGCCGCTGAGACTGAGCCTCTGGGCTCCAGCCCACCTGCTTCACTGGCTGAGCAAGTCCAACTGAGGGAGACTGCTGGGTAGAAACTGTTGCACTCCTCAGGGATCAATGCACCTCAGCAGGTATTTGCAATGACACCAGGAAGCCTTTGCCAAATAGAGCAGGGTTAATTAGTCAACTGGAACGCAGCATCGGGAAGTCCATGGGTTAACATGAAGATGTAAAGGTGACGACACAGCCCATCAACCTGGCCAAGCCAGCGCTCCACCCAGCCACGCTGCTGTGGAATCCATGTCTGGTGCTCAAACTCTGCCTCTTTGTCAGTCCCAGGTGAGAGCTGCTGAGTCTCTCCGAAAGCCAACTCCTATCTCCCTCCTGTCGCCTCTCGGTGCGCTGTCTTCCTGCAGACCCATGCTGAGGTCACATGCACCATCAAGGAGAGTGTCCCTTGGATAGGTGGTAAGTGTTCAGGCCTTGGGGCTCCCATTGTCTTTCCATATTGTCTACTGATATACAGCAGAACCTCAGGGTTACGAACCCCTCGGGAATGGAGGTTGTTTGTAACAAAACGTTGGGGTTTTTCTTTCAAACGTTTACAGCTGAACATTGACTTAATACAGCTTTGAAACTTCACTCTGTGTAAGAAAAATGCTGCTCTCCCTTTTTTTATTTTTGTAGTAGTTTACATGTCACAGCCCTGTACTGTATTTCCTTTTCTTTTCTTTGGTCGCTGCTGCCGCTGCCTGCTCGTGTACTTCCGGTTCCACATGAAGTGTGTGGTTGACGGGTCAGTCTGTAACTCTGGTGTTTGTAATTCTGAGGTTCTACCATCGCCAGTTCTTTAATGACCTATTCCTTCCACCCCAGACAGTTTCCTGGTACACACCCATCGTGTCTCCTGCTCTGTCCAAGGAGCGAGCTCTGTAACCCTTTTGCACCCGCTGAGTACCAATGCAAAGTGCAGAGGGACTGAAGCACGCACCATGTGTAAGGCTACGTTTTAGTCCCAGGTATTTTTAGTAAAAGTCATAGACAGGTCACAGGCAGGAAACAAAAATTCACGGTCTGTGACCTGTCCATGACTTTTACTAAAAATACCGGTGACCAAAACTTGGGAGGGGCTTCCTGGAGGCCCTGCAGGTGCTGCAGGAGGGCGGCCTGGGTGCTGGGGGGGCTGGTGGGTGGTGGCACACGGCCCAGGATCCCCGCTGGTGCTGGGGGCGGATTGGTGGAGCCAGCAGACTCCCTACCTGGCTTCACACCTCCCCCACCCAGCAGCAGAGTTTGGGTGTGGGGGGGGCAGGGGGTTGGGGCACAGGACGGGGTAAGGCGGGCTCTGGGCTGCCCTTACCTGGGGGGCCCCCCAGAAGCGGCGACATCTCCCTCGCTCAGCTGCTAGGCTGAGGCATGGCCAGACAGTTCTGTGTGCTGACTCTGCCTGCAGGCTCCGCCCCCGCAGCTCCCATTGGCCACCTGCCTGAGCTGCCCCTGAGCCAGGCACACCGGCTGCTGCAAAAGTCACGGAGGTGACGGAAACAGTGACTTCTGTGACCTCCATGACAAACTCGCAGCCTTAACCATGTGCCTAATAGGGAGATATCTCTTGAAGAGACCGATGGGGCGGGGGAGTGAGTTGTGTTTGCTATTGTTGTAGGCAGATTTAGCACTCCACATCCAGAAGTTTTGGGAATCGGGTGTGGTAGTTTTCGGGCTGCTCCAATAGGTTCCCTGTTGCTGGGGCCAGACTTCATATGTGGGGAAGCAGTGCCCTATTGTGTGAGTTGGGCGAAGCTGAGTCCAGGAGCAGAGAGCAGGCGGTTTTCCCTGACTCAGAAGCATTTTGCAGCAGGTTAGTGATACTGTTATAACCCTCAGGGAAGCATGGCCAGTGTTAATTACAGAAAGGGGAAATTGGGCGGGGAAACTAATTTCTTTTCTTTTAACTGTATTCTGGGAATGTTGTTTGATTTTAGCCAAACTGTTTTAGTTAAATTGTCTCAACCAGTGCGATTCACCGACTTTTCTTAAACGTGATAATGGGGAAAGAGTCAGTTATATTTTGCTGTTCTCAGTTCTGTATTTTCTTGTAACTGGGTTTTTTGTTTTTTTGTTTTTTAAATCTATACACTTAACTGAGTGGTTGATTAATCAGTTGACTGGCTACCAGTGATTTCAGCAGAGGTTGGAGGAGGAAGAGCCTGCGTGGATTCCAATCTTTAAGATTCCTACAAGCAAGTGAAGGGAAGATGTTTTAGAGTCCGCAGTTTGTATAGATTTGGTGATCAAAGATTCTAACGGAGACTCCAGTGAACTCAGCCTAAACTTTTGGGAATGCTGAGTTCCTTCTCATCGTGTTTCTGTGGGGACTGACCTGTTTAGGTTTTAATTGGTTTTCTTTATTTATGTTTACGTAGAACTGTGAAGATAATATCTGTGGATTATAAAGTAGCCAAGTTATGTTGTAAAAATTAAATTATTATTATTTTTTATGTTTCTTTATCATAAGATTTTACAAAGTTGTTAATAATTCAATTCATTCCTTTCACTCCGTTTGGGACTTGGATGTGGGGAGGTTGACCCTGAGCAATCCTTGCTCAAAACCCTTCCGTAGCAAAGCGACGACACACCAGTGCGGCGCCTCCTGCTGGTCATCCTGGGAATTAGCTCTTTCCAGCTCCGGAGCACCCTGTGCTGGCCGATGTCTCGCCTGCCTCAGGCCCCCCGTGTCCCTCCTGGACTCTGCTGCCCCTTACCCTGGGGTTCTGCCCTCTGCAGTACCCCCGCTCTGGGTCTCCCCTCCCAGGGGACCACCCCCCCAATCCTCTCACCCACCTTGCCTCAGTGGCTACTGCCAGTCATCATCTAGCCCCTGCTCACTGGGGCAGACTGTAGTGTAATGGCCACTCATCATTGGCAATGGGGTAGGACCTGCTGCCTTTGCCTATCCCCGGGCTGTCCCTCTGCATCCCCAGTACCTTTTGGAGCCTTTAACAAGGCCTGCAGCCTGGGGGTTTACCAGGCTGGAGCTCCCCAGCTCCCCTTTGCTTTTCCCCAGCACTACTCCACTTGAGGTACCTTTTCAGCTAGCCCTTCCCACTCCAGGGCTGGAGAGAGACTCCTTCAGCTCCTGTCCCACAGCCCTCTGATCAGGGCCAGCTGGGCCCTGATTGGCATGGCCCCAGCTGTGGCTGCTTCCCCAATCAGCCTAGCTTGGCTGCTTTTAACCCCTGTTCTGGGAGTGGGGCAGCCGTCCTTCAAAACTGAATTCTGGGTCTCCAGCTACTTTCCTAGGGGAGTTGGGGTTTTTAGGCACTGGAGAAGGGGAATGAAGTGAACTTCTAGCCCATGCAAAAGTCATACATAGTCATCCTGGAAAATATTATAGAAAATTCCCACTTTGTCCCAGCTAGATCGACCCTGGGACATGTGACCTGCGTATATGCAGTTCCGTGCTCTAAAATCTTCCTCCTCCGGAATGCTTTCGTTCTTAGTAAACAAGGTTTTGTTTTAAGAAGGCCGTCTGGTCGCTCCCCACCACTGCTCAGAGCTCCCGAATGGAACAGCACTGCAGGAGCTGAGCCTAAGGCAGGCCTGCTGAGATGATCATGGTTAGCCGCGGGGGACTGCAGCCAGGGCCCAGTGGGAGGGTGGGAGAATTGTGGGATTCCACCCCAGGAAAGGTAAAGTCACAAGGCCTGAGACCTGAGGGGGCACACGCAGAGACCCAGAGGGGTTGGCGGCACAGATGGTAGGTGTGACCACCCGCTAAAATTCAACCCAGAGACCAAAAATCATCCAGTCCAGATTATGGAGAAACAGTGCCCACACTGTGTTGACAAACTGTGGTCAGTTGCTTGACCACACTTTGTGTCATTATGAAATATTATGAAAATTTAAGAGGCCAAATAACCAATGTCAGTTAGGTTTAGTGCTAAAAGTCAATAATAATATAGTAGAGGACAAAAGTTCAATACGATACCAGTCTCCGGGAAGCCATCTTGTGCATCTTACACTGAAGGCAAAGTGACACATTGCAGGTATTTATAGGATGACTTTACACATTACAAAACTCTTTACACATCACTGAAATCCCATCTGTGAGTGTGTCCTAGTTCCTCAACTTCTTGTTCTGTTCCTTCCTTGTCTTTGTTTTGGATATGAGCATTCCAGGTACTGGTCAGTGAAGGTACCTCCTTGGCTTGTACTAAGCGGGCCTAGAACAATGTATCTTGATTTTGACAAATTTCCTATTTGCTTATATGCCAAATGCTGGGTTCTGCTACGGCAGGGCACTTTGGAAGGTAGCTTAGCATGAGTGGACAGAACTCTGGGGAAATCATAGGCCTTATAGCTTTTATGACTGCCAGGGACATGTTGGGCCAGTACGTAGTGATATATCTGGATGGCTTACTTGTTTTCACTGATGACACAGAGTAGTACACCATGCCTGTCTGTACTGTCCTCAAAGGCTATGCTAGCACGTCCTCTAGACCAAGCTAGAAAAGTGTGTCTTTCACCAGTCCTCTGTAGAGTTTGGGGCTTTCTCATGTCCCCAGAGGGTGTCAAGATGGATCCACACCAGGTGAGGACAGTCCTCGTTTGGGCAGTGCCTTGGAACATTCACAACCTGCAGCATTGCTTGGGATTCACTAACTTCTATCATCAGTTCATTCCGAGGTTCTTGGAACGAATCTCCTCCCTCACCTTTCTACTCTGCAAGAGCATCAAGTTCCACTGGCCTTCCAAGACTCAACAAGCCTTTGAATGGCTAAAACTTGCATTCACTTCTGCCCTGGACTGGTGCACCGGGATCCCACACTAGCCTTCACCACTGAAGCAGATGCATCCAACGTGGTTATGGGGGAGTGCTTTCCCAAGGCATGGCCCCCAACAGGTATTGTTTTCATGTGCCTTTCTCCTCCAGGAGACTTACCCTCACAGAACCAAACTATGAAGTCCTGGACAAGAAGCTCTTAGTGATTAAAGTCGCCTTTGAGGAATGGTGCCACTATCTTGAGGGGGCCTGCCACCTGGTCCAGGTGTATATAGACCATAAGACCTATCTGTGCAGGGCCAAGGCCCTTAGTCAGTGGCCCTTAATCAGCTTCAATGGGCTCGGTTCTTCTCACACTTCGATTTTGTTATTTCCTCTTGTCCAGGAACTAAAAATAAAAGGCCACACACTGTCCCAGACCTTGCTGACCCTAAAGGCCTGAGCCCCAAAGCCTCAAGCATCCGGAACTGTCTCTGTGGGACACCCTGTCAAGACCTACTTGCCTTGATCTGATTGGTCGTAATCCAAGGGGTCCACCGTGACAAACTGGAAGTGCTAAAGAAGGAGGCCTCCAATGTCCACTATGGGATATTCTATGTGATAGAACGTATTTATGTCTCCCCCTGGCCTCCAACAGTCGCAGCTCTGCAAGCCTGTCACAACTCCCCCTGGCCGGGCATTTTGACTGTACCAAGACCTAGCAGCTTGTCCTGCATGCGAGCCACAATACAGACCTATATCGCCCCCATAACACCCGTGCCCATGCTAAAGATAAACCCCTTGGCCTCCTGCAGCCCCTCGAGGTACCATCCAGCCCCTGGGCAGTCGTCAGCCTCAATTTCATAGAGGAACTACCCAAACCAAACGGATTTATAATAGTCCTGACCACACTAGACCACTTCTCCAAGATGACCTACTTTGTTCCCTGCACCAGCCTTCCCAACTCTGTGGAAACTACCCATTTCTGGGTGGACCACGTCATTCATCTTCATGGTCTTCCAGAGCGCATCATGGCCCACAATTCATGTCCCGCTTCTGGCAGGAGTCCCTTCCGAATATTAGCAGTTTGCTCCAGCCCCTCATCCGCCTACCACCTCCAGACAAATGGACGAATGGAGAGAACGCACCGAATTCCGGAACAGTGCCCCTGGTGCTATGTTAATTATCACCAGAGTGATTGTTCCTCTCCACTACCTGCGGCAGAGTTTGTGTACAACAGATTGAGCGTGTGGAGGGTGAGGTGCTTCTCCGGGAGGCACGGGGCTGCAATCGATTAACATGGCAACTTGATTCCAAACTCAGTGTGGTGCATTTTTAGCACTGAGCAACACAAGGGTTAGGCTATGACATCCACAGCTCATGCTGTTTAGTAACCCAAGGGGATTTGGCTAAGGGGTAAGGTAAGGCAGGTGTTTTCCTATCTGCCTTTAAGGACGCCTCCGGTGCCTCCCAGGGCCAGGTGGAAAGCCAATGCTTTTATGCATCCACATTTGTCCAAGCACATCACTGGTGCTGGATAAATAGTAAGGCGACATCTGCCAGGTTTAACTCCGAGAACTGTGGCTTTCCATGCTGGAGAGAATTCTTTGGTATCAGGGTGGCCTCAGACTGGCTGCATCAGACATTTGGGCGTTCTCACAGTGATTTAGCACTTTTTGTTTCAAGCCTGACTCTGTGGTAATCTCCTTCCTCATTGCAGAAAACACAGAAGCCTTCTCGGTCTGCCCCTCAGGCCGTGCCTCTAGCTCCGTCCTATTGTGGGGGACACGGGAGGCAGGCTTTTCTCCCCCATCTCTCCCATCTCATCGCACACCGTGCCTGGTTCTTCCCACCACTCTGCCATCACTCCTGTCTCCCCCTAGGACCACCGGAGAGCGGGACGTTGCGTGCTGCTCTGATCCATGCACTGCCCAGCACTCGTCTCCATCGCTCTGGGTGTCCTGCGAGTGGAGTAGCTCTAAGGTATTTACACCGATAACTGTGCCCATCTCCAGCTTTTGGGGGGCTGTCAACTTTCTCTATTGCACACAGGGCTCCCCCTTCCCAACCCAGCCTCCCCCTAGGCCCTCAGCCTACTCCTCCCACTCTCCACCCCAGGGAGAGCCTTGGGAAACCTTTGCATCACAGCCTGCCCTGCACCTGGCTACCCCCTGGTTCTTGTTGACTTAGGAAGGGAGGGGGAAGGTACATTTCAAAGCCGAGGAGCCTTCTCCAGGCTTTGTGATTGCCCCAGCCTAGCCAATACAAAGGGGGGGAGGCGCCTGGCAATATGCCCAGCATAGGGGCCCTCTGGAAGTTGCCAAGGGCACCACAAGCCCCAGAGCGGGAGATGTGGTGGGGGCATGTCAGGGCCAGCCCAGTGGTAAGAGGAGGCGTGGCCAAGGGAAGCCCCCAGCACTACCCCAGTCGGCTCCAGGGGCTCAGCCTGTCCATGCAGACCCAGCCCCGGGGAGGCGTCAACTGCCTGCACATGGCCCCTGCTTGGGTGCAGGAATTAGCTTGGCCCTGCCTGAGAATGCCCTGCTGCCAGTCCGCACCCACTGTCAGCACAGCCCTCGTGGCAAACGTCTCTCAGTGCCTGGGACCTGGGTCTGTGAGGGCTTTACAGGTGAAACCAGCCGCTCCGGCCTCACCTGGGTGTCAGTGCGGAGCCAGGCAGCGCCCAGTGTGTTATGATCATGTCATGTATTGAAAATAGTGTTACATTTCCACGCGATCCCTTTCCGGGTGGAAGGGTTTCCTGCAGGCTCTGGGGTTGTGTGGGGAAGCAGCAGTTCTAATGTGCCTCCTGTCTCTGGGTGCAGGACACCTGCCAGTGCAGAGGTGGATTCATGACCGCCCTTACTGCTCTGCTGGGCCTGGCTGGGTAGGGCACTACAGAGGGTGCCCTGCACCAGTTTATTACCCCTGCAATTACTGGGTACCCCCAGGTACGAGCTAAACATAGTCCCCAAGGGAAGCACATGCTGCCCCGAGGAGCTGCCAGTACGCAGCGGCGTCTCGGGGGGAGATGCCAGCACCAGGTGATACAGCCCTGAGAGGCATGTTAAGCTTGGTGAAACATCCCAAGGGGTAGAACTGAGCCCCAAGCCCAGTAACTGACTGATACTCCGCAGTGCACCCCCGGAGCTACTCGACTCAGTGCTAGAGGCGTTCGAATGCAGCTATTTGGTACTTTCAGAAAACCTCTGGCCCCACCCACACTCAACTCTTCACTTCCTCCCTGTCCCGCACAGGCTGCCTATATATCAGCACTAGGAAGGAAAAAGCAGCAGAGCGTGTTGCAAAGATCCCGGCAAGTGATTGCTCCTCACTGCTCTTCAGGCGGAACCTCACACCCAACAACTTATTTCACAACAGCCTGCGAACAGCTGGCCAGGGGCCAAGGAGAAGACTTGATGTATGGTAAAAACAATTCCTTCCTGGTGCTTCCATGCCCTTGCAGGGGGAGCTGCTCTGCCTGTCTGTGGGTTTTCCTATCGCATTGCTTGCTGCATGGCAGCGTATTGCTTGGGTTACACTCCACTCTGTCCAGAAAGGACGCGGGGTCTCCCAATGTGTGTCCCAGAAAGCTTGGAACAGTCTGTTGGGGGAGCCCAAGTTCAGGTCCCTGCTCTGCCCTAGGTGTCCTGGTGGCCTTGGGCAGTGCTCGCTGGGCCTCATGCCCCCATCCGTGCCGGGGGAGCTACAGCCCTGCCCTGCCTCCCAGGGGTGTGCTAAGGAGACAGCACGCTCAGGTGCTACAGAGACAGACAGAGCTTCTCGCCCCCTGCCGCCTCAGACTGACTGGGGGGGATGCAGGGAGCCCCTTTCTAAAGTCAAGCTCTGCCTCTTGAATGTGCTCCGTGTTAGAGGGGGAGACGAGCGTGGAATTGTTGACGATTGAGATGCAGGATTTGGGGCCCAGCGCACTATTGCTCTGCCCTTTGGGGGGTAAAGCAGAGCAGGGTGGATGTAAAATGCCACCGTTCTGGTCTGATAACACCCGCTTGGCACTCAGTCTGCGTTGGTGCACATGGCTGCCCAGGAACAAGGGAGTGGGGGATGGGAGCCTCAGTCTGTGCACATGGACAGAACAGTGCGTAGTGTTTGTTAGGACAGGGAAACGCATCTGTCACTCCGAAAACGGCCTAGATTATAGGGTTTACCAGCAGATTGGTTAGATGCTGACGGTGACTGCTTGCAGCATGCTCTGTGATTGTTCCTGTGTAGTAACGATCTGTGATAGACTGGGCTGGTGAGCTCTGATCTGATTGCTGTGTGTTCTCACTCTAGCTATGCCTAGAAGCTAAAAGGAGAAATTTGCCAGTTGTCTGGACTCTCGGTTTTTAATTTCCACTGGTGTATTTGCAAATGCTGATCCTTCCTGTCTGTAGAGGGCAATGTGTCTGAATATTGGCTAGCATTTCAGCATGCCCTCTCTCTGGGCTTGCTCTTAGGTTTGTTACAAACCCAGATGCAGACATTAAAAAAGCCAACATGCTCAGTAATGAACAATGGCAGGCCTGGGAACCAGCCCCAGATCATCAGCGAGCCGGACAGGATGTGGCATTACAGTCAACAGGCTGCCCAAGGATCAGACTGCAGCTTCGTGCTCTGAACAACAACAGGGTCAATGTCACCTTCAAAGCGTGCGCTCCCCAGCGAGGCTCTGCTCAGCCCGGGCAGGGGCCAAGAGGGAGCACCGCGCCAGGCCACCCACTCAGGGAGAGGCCCCAATCTGGCCCTAATGTACTGAGAGGTAGCTACAGTCTTTACTCCTACTTTCTGACAGGCTGTGTCTGGGAATGCCCTCTGCTCAAATAGATTGGTTAGTCTCTAAGGTGCCACAAGTCCTCCTTCCCTCTGCTCTGTGTGTTTGTTTGAAGAAGGGCTTCATGTCACTTCCTTGGAAGCACTGCCCCGGCTGGAGCTAGGGCAGCCATCTGCTAAGCCAGGGCTCCTTTGTGTTGGTGGGATTGGGCCTGCCCGCTCGAGGGAAGGTAGCAGAGCCAGGCAAGAAGATGGGTCGCCTGCTCTTTGCTGTCTCTGCTCCTCCATGCGACACCTAATAACACTGCTAACTGTTGCTGTTAATACAGAATCAAAGATGTGTAGGGCCCTTTACAGACAAATGCCATGGCCCTGAGGAGCTCACAGTCTAGGGCAGGTACAACATCACATGGGGGGGCGGCTGGTGACCCAGCCATTGGGGGAGGCTAGCCCCAGGCCCCAGCCCTCCCCATCTGCCCCCCTCCCCTCAGGAGCCCATAGCACCCCCACTGCGGGCCCTGGCCTCAGCGCCGAGGGGCCAGGGGGTGAGGCCCCAGCCCCTGTGCTCTGGGCGGGGCAGCCAGCCCCGGTGCTCTGGGCAGCAACACTCCAGCACCAGCCGCCCCGACTCCCTGCGGCAGGCCAGCCGGCCAGCCAGCCCGGGCAGAGCGGGGGAACGCAGCGGGGGCCTGGCCTGGGGGTGGAGCGTGGGTGGCCTCATGCGAGGCTGTTTGGCAAGGCACAGCTTCCCCCTGCCTGTGACCACATGGCCCCGGGCGGGAAGAGGAGCAGTGGGAGGAGAGCTACACAGCACAGGGGCAGGATTATGGCAGGTCGTTTCCAATGCCTAAAAAGGGCAACATCCTATTTTTAATGAAAGAAAAGGAAATATTTGGGCAAACAAAATGGCTTCAGTGTGTGGTGTGTCATGGGAATGCAGGCCAGATAAATAGCCTTTATTTTACAGTCAGCATTGTTTTACCCCCTTTAACAGTAGCCAAAATCCCATAAACCCACCTTCTACTCCCCAGGGCAGACTCACAGCCAAATTTGGGAACATTTGCAGAGGAATCGTACTCAGACGCAAACACATGACTTCTTGTGAGAAGAGCCTAGATGTCATGGTTTTTGCCATGGCGGTCACATCCTGCCTTAGTCATGAAGTCACTTGGTTTTGTGTGTTTCATCTCTATTTTTATTCCAGTTTCTTTTACATTGCAGACCAGTACAATACCTAACATTTCCAATAGCATTTTCTACTTTCAAAGTGAAATAAATGTTCAGAGTCCGAGATCTAAATGCCAGAAGATCACTCGATCCTGATCATCTAGTCTGATTTCCTGTATAACTACAGGTCAGAGAATGTCACCCAGGGATTTGCCAATCAATTATTGTGGAGCTCAAATGTTTTTTTTAAAAAGACATCCAATCTTGATTTAAAGAAGCCAGGTGATGAAAATCCATCACAAATCTCATGGCGCCATTCGAATGCTTAATTCCCCTCACTACTAAAACTTTTCTCCTTATTTCCAGTTTGAACTTGTCTGAGTTTAATTTCCAGCCATAGCCCCTCATTCAGCCTTTTCTCCTAAAGAGCCCTCTAGTATCAGACAGCTTTCCTCTGTGGAGGTACTTGCAGAGGTTGATCGAGTCATCTCTTCATCTTCTTTCTGATATGCTCAAAAGATTGCGCTCCTTTATTTTCTCACCATAAAAGTAGGTTTTCCATCTCCCCAATCCTTTGTGAGTCTCTCTTCTAAACCCTCTCCAACTGTGCGATACTCTTCCTGAAATGCGGACACCAGAACTGGACACCATATTCCAGTAGCCATCACACCAGTGCCAAATACAGAGGCAATACCAAATCCCTGCTCCTACTTGCTCGTCCACTGTTAATACATCAGAAGATCACGTACGGTGAGTTCCATTCATTTAAATTCAATGAGATTTTATTGGTACCACAATCTATGCGAGCATTGTTAGGAGAGTCATTTTCTCCATGGCTCGTGTGCAATCAGTTCTTCATTAGGAACCCCACGCCCTTCTCAGAGGGGCTGCTTTCCAGGAGGATGCCCCCCCAGCCTGTCTGTGTGACCCGCTTCTTTGTTCCTTGCACCTGGCTGAAATGATTGCTCCTCCTAGCCCACTATGCAGCATATGGCTGAGCATTATTGCCCCAGGCTGGACCCGGAGAGGGTCAGTAACTTGCATGGCAGGGCAGGGTACCGCAGTGTAGTGATCTAGGTTAATGGACTGGAAGAAGGAA
Source organism: Chelonia mydas (assembly GCF_015237465.2). Lineage (NCBI taxonomy): Eukaryota > Metazoa > Chordata > Testudines > Cheloniidae > Chelonia > Chelonia mydas. The sequence goes on along the minus strand of NC_051251.2, from coordinate 76,537,402 downwards.
AAGCCTGGCTCTGCCCCCAACATACCGTGTGCCCATAGACCAGTCACCTCCCCTCTCGGAGCCTGGGCTGGCCCCTTGGTAGAGTGGGGTTAAGAATACCTTACGGGGAGGGGCTTGGGGATGGGTTCATCAGGTAAGCAGCTTGAGTGAAATTGGAAGAGCCTGGGAACAGAACGCAGCCATTGCTGGCTTCCAGCTCTCTGCCCCGGCTGCTGGCTAATGCAGCTCTCTCCTGCGTCCTGACAGAGTTGTGCTTTTCATAGCCACGGAGCAGCCATCTGCTCTCAAGCAGCATGTGTTTTACTTCAGGGGAAACCAGTGAGAAAAAACAAGCTGAGGCTCCGGGGAAGAGCCCGGTGTGTGGCTGTATGTCTGCCCCTGACTGCAGCCCCGATTGGCAGCTGGCTTGGGAGAGCCCACTTAAAGGGGCCCTATACAGAACACAACCCTGGCAGCTCTGTAGCTATCCCCACCACAAAGCCGAGCTCCCGAGGGCTGCCAGGCCTCCGAAGACCACTAGGACCCATTGTTCCTATGTCAGCAGGGAATGGTGCATAAGGGAAATGCCCCAAACCCTGAAGCAGGTTCCTGAAAGGGTGTTATGAGGAACAATGCAGTAAAGATTCTGAGGACCTGCAGCCCTGGGTGCCCCATAACTAGCTATGCTAGAGAGTGGCACTGTGTATTGTCAGCAAGGAGTTAATAGGAAAATTTTCAACATTGCACAACGAAGCAAAAGGAGAAATGACAGCAGCTTTCCCTTCCGTGTTACATTCCAGGAGATGTCATATCAAAATGCTGCAATGTGGCTACCAAAAGGCACTGAAACTTTAAGCCCAGATCTTCAAAGGTATTTAGGCTCCTAACTTCCATTGATTTCAAGTTAGGAGCCAAAATACCTTTAAGAATAAAGGCCTTGGCCCTTATGGCAGTGACAGAGGAGCAGACTTGTTAATTGTACATTGAAATATCCCAATCAAAATTGAAAACTCAGCAATGCCCCCTAGAATATGTCTGACGAGAACCCCGTGTGCTGGAGTTGTAACCGATGCAACTGAGACATTAATGTGTCACATCGCTCAAGCCTTAACTCAGAGCAGACACTGCACAACACCAGCTGGCAGTTCTTAGAAACCTGTCTTGGGCTGGTGTGCTTGCAGGGGCCACGTCGGGCTGGGTAACAATGCGAGAACAAATTCCCACTTTTTCTGGAGCAAGAAGCTTTCACAGGATTCAGTGCATGTGAAGCTGAAGTTATTCTGTATTTGGAAACTGGAGAGTGAGAAAAATGTAATCTCCCAGCTGGGCCTGAGATGGAACATCTGCCCAGTCAGGGGCATACAGTGGTGTAACAGGCTAGTTCCCCTTTTCTGGAGAGCATGCAGCCAGCTAATGACAGGGAAAGCCTAGTGAGGCACTGATTCACTGCATTCCCCGTGCAGCTGCTACATCCCCTTGGAGAGAGAAAACCAGCCTTTCCTTGCCATAATCCCCAAGGGAGGGCAGTGATGGAAACCCAGCCTGCCCTTCCCTGGTGATGAATCCCTGGGCTGTGGCCTTCACTGTTTGGGGCACAGCAGGGGTGAACCTATCTCAGTGCACCGCCAGCCAAGCCCGCCGTGTGTGTGCCGACTCTGGATCCGAGCTGCTCTGTGGTGTAAGTGTTGGTACGATGCGAGGTGGTGCGGAGAGCATGTGGGAGCCTGCACTTCACACCTCCTCAGAGTTTCTCAGGAGGCAGCTGCACGTCAGCACTCTGACAAAACCCCCTTTTTGTAACAAGAGCAATATTTCAGTGTTGGTTGTTTCTTTGACCTAGCTCATCAAATGGTGCCTGCAGGGCTCAGGGGTTCGTCACTGGAGTCTGGCTGGTGGGGATCGCACTGAACAACAGGTGCCTTGGGGATAGCTTCCAGCAGGGCCGTCACAGGGGAGCACTGACTGACATGGCTCTGGAGGGAGGGTGTCACTGCGGGTGGCTAGCCAGCCAGCCCTGAGTACTAATCAGGGACAGGTATTCCCTATAAGGAGCTGCCAGCGGGAGGAGGTCCCCTGAAGGGAGGGGGAAGCTGGAGAGGAGGCCCTGGAAAAGGCCACGCCCCAGGCCACTAGATGGGAAGAGGCAGACAAGGAGACGGACGCCAGAGAAGCTGTGAGGGGCAGAGGTTTGCGGGGAGCTGGGCCTCCCGGGAGGCAGCATTCTATACCAAAAGCAGGGAAGAACTGCAGGGCCTGAGGAGGGGCAAAGCGTCTGCAGAGAATAGAGCCCAAGAAGGGGGCAGAAGTTGTGTTCTATTTGCTGTGGGCACTGGAGAGTGCAACTGAAGACAAGCCCAGGTGGGGCAGAAGCTCTTGTGTTTATTGCTTTTGATTTATGGGACGCTGTGGGTTTAAAAGATGGGGGAATGGAAGTGAGCGTCAGCTGTCTGGAGGGCCAAGTCTCCCCACAGGCCACTGGTGTCCCAAGGAGAGCTGTGAGGGTGTGCCTTTGGGACAGCAAGTCGGTGACGCTGCTGTTAGTCATGGAGTGTAAGGCCAGACAGGACCACTCAGTGATCTGGTCTGACCTGTGCAGCACAGGCCAGCACCCACACACAAACCCAGCCCGAAAGCACGGGAAAGAGGTCATTAACCACAGAGATCTTCTCAGTGCAATGACAGGCCATGAGGCAGTCCCTTTGGCAATGCTCACAGCCAGCTCTATTCCCCTCCAGAGAGGGAGGCTGAGAGATCTCTCTTCTCTTCTGCCAGGGCCCCTGCAAAGCTGCTTGCAGTTGGACCAGCCTGCACAGTGTCTCATCAAGTCAGTGCCTTCGCCTGCTCCCAGCGCCTAAAGGCTCCTGCCATGGGGAGCGTGTGTCTGACTTTGCAGAAAACCCTGAGATGACGTAGCACAGCGTCAGGGTCTCACTGAACTGGAGGAGAGCAGAATGGGGTGGAACCCCGTTCCCCTGACTGAACCTGGCCCAGTCTCTGAAAGGGCGGCACTAAGGCTATGGGGAAGATCTCTGCCCCAATGAAGTCAGAGTCCTTGGCTCACTGCTGACAGACAGGGCTATAAGGGTCCAAGTTGCCAACTTATGTCTGACCCTTGCTCAAGAAAGATGGTTCTGCATCAGCAGGGTGCAATGTAAGACAAGCAGGCATTCCCCTAACCCAGTGGTCCTCAACCTTTCCAGACAACTGCCTCCCTTCCAGGAGGCTGATTTGGCTTGTGTGCCGCACGTTACACCTACTTAAAATCTACTTGCTTACAAAATCAGACATAACAACACAAAAGTGTCCCAGCCCACTATTACTGACAAATGGCTTCCTTTCTCATTGTTACCATGTAATTATAAAATATATCGACTGGACTATAGAGATTGTACTTACATTTCAGCGTGTCGTATACAGAGCAGTATAAACAAGTCATTGTCTGTATGAAATTTGAGTTTGCACTGATTTCGCTGGTGCTTTTTCTGTAGCCTGTTGTAAAACTAGACCAATACCGAGATGAGTTGCTATACCCCCTGGAAGACCTGTGTGTACCCCCGGGGGGTACACATGCTCCTGGTGGAGAACCACTGCCCTAGCAGTGGCTGGGAGGTAGAAAACAAGTTGGGACGGGCGGTGCGACTGGGGCACACCCCTGCTACTAGGGGAAGTCGCTGTAGGGGCACCACGGTGCTACAGACGGGCACTTCAGCAACGGGAATGCCAATGCCATTAATGCTGCTCCGGCTCCTGACAGGGAACAGCGGGGGCAGTCATCCCGCCCCCGCACGATAACGAGTTGGTGGGTAGGCAAGGGAACACAAGCAGCGGCATCTGAGGAGTGGTTATGGGGGAGGAAGGAAGGAAAGGTCTGGAGGAGACAAGATGACTGCTCTAAACTGACCCCCTCTGCAGCCGTCTGTGGGTGGTGGCAGGGCTGGCGGCTCACTCAGCATGGAGGGCGCTCAGCTGACAACTGCATTCTGTGCCCAGGCTAGTTTTTACAACATAAAATGAGCTGAAAATGGCTTTCAGACCAAAAACAACTGCTGAAAACCTGCCAGGCTCCTGGGAGGGGGAGCAGGGTCCACACAGCCAAGAGAACCTTTTCAGATATTCGAAAAAAGATACTGACAATGGGTGAAAGGCACTGTGGTGCAGAGGACCCCCACACCAGGCTAGCACCCCACTAGATCCCACTGACACCCTCAAAATGGGCTCAAAGCAACCTGCAAAGGGTTGTAAATAAACTGGGCTTGGCACCATTTTTGCTTCTTTACGATGGAGAAAGAGCCTGAATTTTTTAAATTGTTTGTTCTTTACCTCAGAAATGGCTGGTGTGCCAATGTGAAGACTTCTGGGACACCTCAGGGATGTCTGGCAGCTCTTAACACCCCAGATGAAGGGCTGTGGGGGTTGAATCTTTAACAAAGGCTTCCTCTATCCTAAATGCTAGTTAGTCCTTGGCGTTCACCGGGTGCTCAGAAAGAGAGAACTCAGACAGTCTGACTAAAAACCTCTCCCCCGCAGCTCAGCTTACATGCTGGTGGTTCTGCTGGGCTTACCATTGCACTTGCTCTCCAGTCAGGCCTAGACAGGACATGAATTTCTGATAACAAACAAGCAGAAAAGAAAAGGCCTCACCCATTTTCGGAGAGAGCATGTGCCCAGTTTGGTTCTTGTGCAGAGCCCTAGTTCTTGCCCTCTGCTCAGGGCTGAATTTCACCCAGTCCCGGGGGAAAGAGCCTATAACTCTTCCTTCACAACTCTCTCTAGCCCTCTGCTAACAACTCTTTTCCATAATGATCCATCCCCTGTGTCACCCGCACCTCAAAAAGCCAAGTCTGATAGCAATGAGCTATGCCAGGGTACGTATGAATAATGAAAGGAGCCAGGGATTTCTGTGTACCCCCAGCATACACCAGTGCCCTGTGACTGTGCCCAGATGGGGAGTTCCTAAGCTATTCCAGCTTCCCCCTGTGAGAAAACCTCAGTGCACGCAAAGAGGAAATTTCCTCCCATTCTGGGGGCAAAGCAGTTGCCTTTAACATTTGAAAGGTTTTCAAGCCCTGCTTATAAAATAAACCCTGGGGAACAAGCTCCAGGAGAGCCCAGTGAGATTGCCTCGCGCAAACTGAGCCGGCTGCTTCTCAGGAGTGATCTGACGAACGGCCAGCCTCCGTAAGCTGAAGACCAGCTGGGGAAGTTCTCCTTGGTTCTCTAAAATATGGCTGTGTTGGGGCTCCCCATTCATCTCATACAGGCCCTACCCCACCCCGGTCACTATCAGCCACGGATAAAAGGCCTTGGGAAATATTGCTTTCCAGGGAGTGACTTTTTCTCTCTTCAGACATATATTCGATATGACTAATTTCCCCAGGTTTTCTATGGAGGTACATAACAGCAGGGGTGAGTTCAGGAAGAGGAAGAAGCACATCACATGATGGGGAGGTCAGATGGGAAGGGGCTGGGCTCCAGTGATAAGTTTCCAATCACCCAGCCGCTGCTCTGTCTTTATGCCTCAGGGAGGGTCGAGGGCCTCAGCAAACTACTTGTTATATCTAGGTAACGGCTACAGTGGCCTTCCTAATACAGACCCTGCAGTGATGCTGTGCAATGCTGCACACACTGGTGGGAGACCTCTCTCATCATTGTGAAACTGGGCAGGAGATAACTTATATGAACAACGAATCTCTTTCCTTCCACAACTTCAGCCACTTCTATCAAATCCCTGAGCTGGGGGTACTGCAACTCGGGCTGTGTGGCAATCGACTGTTCTAATCCACTCTGCCCACTCGCTAGCTCAAGGCTTCTCAAATGTTTACGGTGTGACTCATAGTGTAGTTTCCTGGCCAATGGCCCCTCCATTCCCAACCACAGAGACCATCGGCCTTCCCAGCTTATACCACATCACTTCTCTGTAACAACCTACGTGGGACAATAATCCTAGCAACTCTTTTCAAGGGTTTTTTGTTTGTTTGTTTGTTTGTTTAGCTTTTTAAGATGTAATTTAAGAGCTGGAAACAAAGAGAAGAGTAAGGCTGTGTGAGCCGACAGGTCATCAGCAAGTGGTCTGTGGGTAGGGCTACCATTCATCCGGGTTTTTCCAGACATTGCTTCTTTTTCGATTCTCGTCCTCTGGCCCGGCGGATTTTTGAAATACAGCGGAACCTCAGAGTTCCAAACCCCTCGGGAACCGAGGTTGTTGGTAACTGAGAACAAAACGTTGGGGTTTTTCTTTCAAACGTTTACAGCTGAACATTGACTTAATACAGCTTTGAAACTTCACTATGCAGAAGAAACATGCTGCTCTCCCTGTATTTTTTTTAGCAGCTTACGTTTAATCCAGCGCTGTCCCATGTCTGCTGTTTGGTGTTTTGGTCTCTGCTGCTGCCTGACTGCGTAATTCTGGTTCCCAGTGAGGTGTGCGGCTGACCGGTCAGTTTGTGACGCTGAGGTTCTTCTGGAAGAGCCAATCTTCATGAGCCGATGCTGCAGCTCAGAAAGAGCACCGACTGGTCCGCCTCCCAGCTGGCCCCTTCCCTGCATCCCCATCTGGTTGCCTCCTGGCAGCGGCTGGATCCCACCCAGCCCGGCCCCGGCTCCCAGCGCTGGGGACGGGGAGAGTCCCGCAGGGAGGCGATGACGGAGCTGGTGCTGTGTCCTGAGTCTGCTCCAGCTGCCCTGCTTCTGTGACAGGGAGTGACACTGCCCCCCACCTTGGGAGTGGGGCCCCAGGTACCCCCTCCAGCACCCCACAAGTACCCCCTCCCAGTACAACCCACTTCCACCACTCCCCAGGTACCCCTCCCAGGACACCACACACTCCTACAGCACCCCCCAGGTACCCCTCCCGGGACACCACGCACCCCTACGGCACCGCCCAGGTGCCCCTCCCGGGACACCACGCGCCCCTACGGCACCCCCCAGGTGCCCCTCCCGGGACACCACGCGCCCCTACGGCACCCCCCAGGTACCCCTCCCGGGACACCACGCGCCCCTACGGCACCGCCCAGGTGCCCCTCCCGGGACACCACGCACCCCTACGGCACCGCCCAGGTACCCCTCCCGGGACACCACGCACCCCTACGGCACCGCCCAGGTGCCCCTCCCGGGACACCACGCACCCCTACGGCACCCCCCAGGTACCCCTCCCAGGACACCACACACCCCTACAGCACCCCCCAGGTACCCCTCCCGGGACACCACGCACCCCTACGGCACCGCCCAGGTGCCCCTCCCGGGACACCACGCACCCCTACGGCACCGCCCAGGTGCCCCTCCCGGGACACCACGCACCCCTACGGCACCCCCCAGGTACCCCTCCCGGGACACCACGCACCCCTACGGCACCGCCCAGGTGCCCCTCCCGGGACACCACGCGCCCCTACGGCACCCCCCAGGTGCCCCTCCCGGGACACCACGCGCCCCTACGGCACCCCCCAGGTACCCCTCCCGGGACACCACGCGCCCCTACGGCACCGCCCAGGTGCCCCTCCCGGGACACCACGCACCCCTACGGCACCGCCCAGGTACCCCTCCCGGGACACCACGCACCCCTACGGCACCCCCCAGGTGCCCCTCCCGGGACACCACGCGCCCCTACGGCACCGCCCAGGTGCCCCTCCCGGGACACCACGCGCCCCTACGGCACCGCCCAGGTGCCCCTCCCGGGACACCACGCGCCCCTACGGCACCCCCCAGGTGCCCCTCCCGGGACACCACGCGCCCCTACGGCACCCCCCAGGTGCCCCTCCCGGGACACCACGCGCCCCTACGGCACCCCCCAGGTGCCCCTCCCGGGACACCACGCGCCCCTACGGCACCCCCCAGGTGCCCCTCCCGGGACACCACGCGCCCCTACGGCACCCCCCAGGTACCCCTCCCGGGACACCACGCGCCCCTACGGCACCGCCCAGGTGCCCCTCCCGGGACACCACGCGCCCCTACGGCACCCCCCAGGTGCCCCTCCCGGGACACCACGCGCCCCTACGGCACCCCCCAGGTACCCCTCCCGGGACACCACGCGCCCCTACGGCACCGCCCAGGTGCCCCTCCCGGGACACCACGCGCCCCTACGGCACCGCCCAGATGCCCCTCCCGGGACACCACGCGCCCCTACGGCACCCCCCAGGTGCCCCTCCCGGGACACCACGCGCCCCTACGGCACCCCCCAGGTGCCCCTCCCGGGACACCACGCGCCCCTACGGCACCGCCCAGGTGCCCCTCCCGGGACACCACGCGCCCCTACGGCACCCCCCAGGTGCCCCTCCCGGGACACCACGCGCCCCTACGGCACCGCCCAGGTGCCCCTCCCGGGACACCACGCGCCCCTACGGCACCGCCCAGGTGCCCCTCCCGGGACACCACGCGCCCCTACGGCACCGCCCAGGTGCCCCTCCCGGGACACCACGCGCCCCTACGGCACCCCCCAGGTGCCCCTCCCGGGACACCACGCGCCCCTACGGCACCCCCCAGGTGCCCCTCCCGGGACACCACGCGCCCCTACGGCACCCCCCAGGTGCCCCTCCCGGGACACCACGCGCCCCTACGGCACCGCCCAGGTGCCCCTCCCGGGACACCACGCGCCCCTACGGCACCGCCCAGGTGCCCCTCCCGGGACACCACGCGCCCCTACGGCACCCCCCAGGTGCCCCTCCCGGGACACCACGCGCCCCTACGGCACCGCCCAGGTGCCCCTCCCGGGACACCACGCGCCCCTACGGCACCGCCCAGGTACCCCTCCCGGGACACCACGCGCCCCTACGGCACCGCCCAGGTGCCCCTCCCGGGACACCACGCGCCCCTACGGCACCCCCCAGGTGCCCCTCCCGGGACACCACGCGCCCCTACGGCACCCCCCAGGTGCCCCTCCCGGGACACCACGCGCCCCTACGGCACCCCCCAGGTGCCCCTCCCGGGACACCACGCGCCCCTACGGCACCCCCCAGGTGCCCCTCCCGGGACACCACGCGCCCCTACGGCACCGCCCAGGTGCCCCTCCCGGGACACCACGCGCCCCTACGGCACCGCCCAGGTGCCCCTCCCGGGACACCACGCGCCCCTACGGCACCCCCCAGGTGCCCCTCCCGGGACACCACGCGCCCCTACGGCACCCCCCAGGTGCCCCTCCCGGGACACCACGCGCCCCTACGGCACCGCCCAGGTGCCCCTCCCGGGACACCACGCGCCCCTACGGCACCGCCCAGGTGCCCCTCCCGGGACACCACGCGCCCCTACGGCACCCCCCAGGTGCCCCTCCCGGGAAACCACGCGCCCCTACGGCACCCCCCAGGTGCCCCTCCCGGGACACCACGCGCCCCTACGGCACCCCCCAGGTGCCCCTCCCGGGACACCACGCGCCCCTACGGCACCGCCCAGGTGCCCCTCCCGGGACACCACGCGCCCCTACGGCACCCCCCAGGTGCCCCTCCCGGGACCCCACGCGCCCCTACGGCACCGCCCAGGTGCCCCTCCCGGGACACCACGCGCCCCTACGGCACCCCCCAGGTGCCCCTCCCGGGACACCACGCGCCCCTACGGCACCCCCCAGGTGCCCCTCCCGGGACACCACGCGCCCCTACGGCACCGCCCAGGTGCCCCTCCCGGGACACCACGCGCCCCTACGGCACCCCCCAGGTACCCCTCCCGGGACACCACGCGCCCCTACGGCACCGCCCAGGTGCCCCTCCCGGGACACCACGCGCCCCTACGGCACCGCCCAGATGCCCCTCCCGGGACACCACGCGCCCCTACGGCACCCCCCAGGTGCCCCTCCCGGGACACCACGCGCCCCTACGGCACCGCCCAGGTGCCCCTCCCGGGACACCACGCGCCCCTACGGCACCGCCCAGGTGCCCCTCCCGGGACACCACGCGCCCCTACGGCACCCCCCAGGTGCCCCTCCCGGGACACCACGCGCCCCTACGGCACCGCCCAGGTGCCCCTCCCGGGACACCACGCGCCCCTACGGCACCGCCCAGGTGCCCCTCCCGGGACACCACGCGCCCCTACGGCACCGCCCAGGTGCCCCTCCCGGGACACCACGCGCCCCTACGGCACCCCCCAGGTGCCCCTCCCGGGACACCACGCGCCCCTACGGCACCCCCCAGGTGCCCCTCCCGGGACACCACGCGCCCCTACGGCACCCCCCAGGTGCCCCTCCCGGGACACCACGCGCCCCTACGGCACCGCCCAGGTGCCCCTCCCGGGACACCACGCGCCCCTACGGCACCGCCCAGGTGCCCCTCCCGGGACACCACGCGCCCCTACGGCACCGCCCAGGTGCCCCTCCCGGGACACCACGCGCCCCTACGGCACCGCCCAGGTGCCCCTCCCGGGACACCACGCGCCCCTACGGCACCGCCCAGGTACCCCTCCCGGGACACCACGCGCCCCTACGGCACCGCCCAGGTGCCCCTCCCGGGACACCACGCGCCCCTACGGCACCCCCCAGGTGCCCCTCCCGGGACACCACGCGCCCCTACGGCACCCCCCAAGTGCCCCTCCCGGGACACCACGCGCCCCTACGGCACCCCCCAGGTGCCCCTCCCGGGACACCACGCGCCCCTACGGCACCGCCCAGGTGCCCCTCCCGGGACACCACGCGCCCCTACGGCACCGCCCAGGTGCCCCTCCCGGGACACCACGCGCCCCTACGGCACCCCCCAGGTGCCCCTCCCGGGACACCACGCGCCCCTACGGCACCCCCCAGGTGCCCCTCCCGGGACACCACGCGCCCCTACGGCACCGCCCAGGTGCCCCTCCCGGGACACCACGCGCCCCTACGGCCCCGCCCAGGTGCCCCTCCCGGGACACCACGCGCCCCTACGGCACCCCCCCGGTGCCCCTCCCGGGAAACCACGCGCCCCTACGGCACCCCCAGGTGCCCCTCCCGGGACACCACGCGCCCCTACGGCACCCCCCAGGTGCCCCTCCCGGGACACCACGCGCCCCTACGGCACCGCCCAGGTGCCCCTCCCGGGACACCACGCGCCCCTACGGCACCCCCCAGGTGCCCCTCCCGGGACCCCACGCGCCCCTACGGCACCGCCCAGGTGCCCCTCCCGGGACCCCACGCGCCCCTACGGCACCGCCCAGGTGCCCCTCCCGGGACCCCACGCGCCCCTACGGCACCGCCCAGGTGCCCCTCCCGGGACACCACGCACCCCTACGGCACCGCCCAGGTGCCCCTCCCGGGACACACACACACACACCCCTACAGCACCCCCTAGCTGTACCCCCTCTGCCCCTCCAGCAGTGTCCTCTTTTGGGGAACTGAAGCATGGTAACCCTGGTTTTTAAGGCCCAGCTTGACAAAGCCCTGGCTGGGATGATTTAGTTCGGGATTGGTCCTAGGGCTTTGAGCAGGGGGTTGGACTAGTTGAGCTCCTGAGGTCCCTTCCAACCCCGATATTCTATGATTCTATGGTCTGTGGGAACCATGGGAGGGAACTACTCTGGGATGTTTCAAGGGCACCCCCTCCCCATGCCATGTGAGCAGCTACATACTACTGACGCTAGGGCCTGGAGAGCAGAATCTGCCCGTCACCTCTGCCAGGACTGGTGGCTTTTGCTTTTTTGTTTTCCCCTGTTCCGGTTGCTCCTCTTTGGTTGCTGCCCTGAGGCTTTGCAGGAGGGTGAGTGTCACACAACCCGCCCCCCGCTGCACACTCACCAGGCTGCGGGGTTTGGGTGCCAGCAGGCCAGACCTGTGTGACCCTTTGCTTCTGAGTAGGTTGCCATAACCTCTCTGGCGGGGCACAGGCTCTCTGTCTGTAACCCCTTCACAGAAGTGAGACCCTGCGGCCCAGCTGCCCACCGCCCCCAGGACAAGTGCTGGCCCCCCCAAGCCTCGCAGTAGCTTAGCACATAACCCTTTCCCAGAGCTCCAACCTTGTGAGCCCTCCGGGTTTTCAGTTCACCTCTTCAGGGGCACATGAGAATGGAAGGAGACAGACACGGAGGCTTTGTAGGGGTTCCCCAAAACCAGTCATGTGTTAATCTAGCTAGCATAAGAAATATACAGATCTAGACAAATCCATAAATGCCTACACACATTTCTCCACCTCAGTTTCTTCACCCCTCTTGGAGTGTTTTTGGGTTGGGATCAGGATCCCCTTGAGGAGTCCAGGATCCGCCTTCTGCACATGCCTTCTCCTCCAAATAATGGTCTCCTTCTCTCTCCTGTGTAGCTAGTTCCCTTCTTCCTCAGCTGGTCCTGCAGTTAAACAAGACCTCTCTGCTCCCAAAGCATGCCCCTCTCTTCAGCTCTCCTGCTCAAGTTCCCGGCATGTGAGTCCTTCTGAGTTTCCCCTTAGTCTCTCAGTCTCAGTGGCTTTCACCTGATCTCCTTGTTCTGCTTCAGGGGAAATTCCACTGCTCTAAGCCCCAGCCATGCACACAGACTGAGGTCCCTGGGCTTCAGCCATCCCAGTGGCCTCAGGTGCTCCCCCTTGAATGGGAGCACCTTAGATTCAGTGGCCCTCCATTGTTCCTGATTGGGGAGATACATAGGCTTAGGAGCATAGGGGTAACCCTGCTTACCCCGAGGCATTCAATGCTACATCATTTCATAACATCAACCAGAATTCCTAAGTTGTACGCAGACAGCTTTCCCACACAGGCTTGCAGCCTTTTCTCACAGCCAAACACCGCTGCCTGAGTGCCATTACTAGATAAGGCTGGTAGAACTGTCAATAACAATGCTGAAAAGGCAGACGTAGCCAGTAAATATTTCTACTTTGTGTTTAGAAAGAAGCTGGCTGACACATTCACAGCATACCATCATAATGAAATGCTTTCTATTCCGACAGTAACTACAAATGTTAACCTGCACTGCTAAAGTTAACCTTTATCAATCGCAGGACTGAATAACTGGCACTAAAGAGTTTTAAAAGAATTAACTGAGGAGTTCTCTGGATGTTTGTTCAACATCTTCATTAATGATCTGGATGATGGGATGGATTGCACCCTCAGCTGGGGGGAGAGCTAGAAAAGCTGGAGGGTAGGGACAGGGTCCAGAGTGACTTAGACAAATTGGAGAATTAGGCCAAAAGAAATCTGAGGAGGTTCCACAAGGACAAGTGCAGAGTCCTGCACTTAGGACGGAAGAATCCCATGCACCGCTACAGACTAGGGACCGAATGGCTAAGCAGCAGTTCTGCAGAAAAGGATGTGCGGGTTACAGTGGGCGAGAAGCTGGATATGAGTCAGCTGTGTGCCCTGGTTGCCAAGAGGGCTATTGGCACATTGGGCTGCATTAGTAGGAGCATTGCCCGCAGACCGAGGGAAGTGATTATTCCCCTCTATTCGGCACTGGTGAGGCCACATCGGGAGTATTGCGTCCAGTTTTGGGCCCCCCACTACAGAAAGGATGTGGACAAATTGGAAAGAATCCAGCGGAGGCCAACAAAAATGATCAGGGAGCTGGAGCACATGACTTAAAGGAGAGGCTGAAGGAACTGGGCTTATTTAGTCTGCAGAAGAGAAGAGTGAGGGGGGGATTTGATAGCTGCTTTCAACTACCTGAAAGGGGGTTCCAAAGAGGATGGAGCTCGGCTGTTCTCAGTGGGGGCAGATGACAGAACAAGGAACAATGGTCTCAAGTTGCAGTGGGGGAGGTCTAGGTTGGCTATTAGGAAAAACTGTTTCACTAAGAGGGTGGCGAAGCACTGGAATGTGTTACCTAGGGAGGTGGTGGAATCTCCTTCCTTAGAAGTTTTTAAGGTCAGGCTTGACAAAGCCCTGGCTGGGATGATTTAGTTGGGGATTGGTCCTGCTTTGAGCAGGGGGCTGGACTAGATGACCTCCTGAGATCTTTTCCAACCCTAATCGTCTATGACTCTATAACTAAGAAATCTTGGAAGACTGTGTAAATTCCAGGGGACCGAAAAAAGCTAGTGTTATGCCAATATTTAAAAAGGGTAAACAGGATGACCCAGGCAACGATAAGCCAGTTAACTTGACATGGATCCTGAGCAAAGTCTGCATCAGTAACACATTAAAGGGTGGCAGCATCGTTAACGACAGTATGGGTTTATGGGAAATAGGTCTTGTCAGATGAACTTGAAATACTATTCTTTGCTGAGATTAAATTTACCGTGGGAGGTGCTGTATTCCCAGGTACGTGAAGGCTTTAAATCCAGCTGAGACAGCTTTTTAAGAGATAAACTGTCGTTCAGCCAGAAGTGATTGAACTTGATTCAGAAATTACTGGGTGACATTCGCTGGTTTGTGTCATGCAGGAGGTGAGGTTAGATGAGCCTTAAAATCTAAGAAAGCTTTCCCTGGGGGTGGGGTACTGTCCCACAGCTGCATTGTCCCAAGTCGTGAATGGAGGGGCTATGTCTGGATGTGGTGGGGTTTCTATCCTTTGAAATCTTTACATCAAGATTGGGTGTCTTTCTAAAAGATACCATCTAGTTCTACCCTAAATCATGGCCTCTTGTTCAGCAGGTCAGGCCAGAATGGTCCCTTCCAGTCTTAAAATCTGTGACGGAGCCCGGCTAAACATCAGACCAGTCACATGGTATCCTGCAAAATTCCCTTTACCTGTGATGGGAAATGCCATTTATTTAGCTTTCCCCTTGACTCTGAATCCTTTCCCCATGCACACCCAGACTTAATCATCCCCTAAGGAGCCCTAGAGGGGAAAACTGCACTGATTGTGTAACTGTTTATCTGCATTACTATCACACTTTATCTGACACCTTATGTCTGCTGATGAGTTTTTAAAAAAATTCACTACATCTTGAACAGGGATCTTTGTAGCAAGCGTGTTTACTGCTCAGGCCTAAGAGCCTTTGAAAGAGTTTGTTTATTTGCTCCTTTCTTGTATCAGGGCTGCTAATTTTGGACATTTCATTTGCAGTGAAATTGCACTCATGTTTCAAGGGGAAATCATTCACTGTGCAGGAGTTTACGGGTATTTCAAACCTATTTTCCTGGTGCTGTGACTAACATTCTAAAAAGGGTAACACCCATGTTTCTTTATTTTCTTTGTTCCTTTTTTTTAACTTAATGACCCTTTCCTTGCTCCCTTGCAGCATTCAGCACTGTAGGACCACACTGGCCATGCCTCCAACAGTGAGTTGCATTGATTTGGAAAACGTGCTTCAAATAGCACGATGGTAAAACCCAGTTTTGCCCTTCGTGCAGACAAAGACAGTCCTGTTTAGAGTCCTGTTAGCTGCTTGTTCCCATCTAGACCAGGTGCTCAGTCCTGCTTACCAATGTTAAGACATTTTCCATCATGGTGCATTTCTCAGACATGGCCTATGACATGTTATCATGTCTGACCCCTGGTTATGAACAGTCATTTTACCTGACATGCTGCTGAACACGATTTAGCCATCTGAATAACCTGGGGGTGATGGGGGGGGTGGAGGCAGCGGGGGCCAGGGGGAATGGGGGATTGGGAGACCAGGGGGAGGCAGCAGGGGCCAGGGGCAATGGGTGGGGGACCAGGGGATGCAGTGAGGGCCAGGGTGCCAATATACAAGTTTGCCCAGGGTGCCATTTTCCCTAAGGCCGGCCGTGGCAGGGGTGCCATGGTCAGGGAGGCGCCGTGGTCAAGAGGCTGCTGCTGGCGGGTCCCTTGGCAGTCACCTGGAAGTTGCCGGTGGCTGTGGTAGTGAGTGGGGGCCCTGCCATTGTGCCCCCCACTATCAGCAGTTATCACTTGCCTATGGCTTTATCTTTATTTTTCTTGCAACCATTTCTGACTTGTATGCCTCATTACTTGTACTCACTTAAAGTCAATCTCTCTGTCGTGAATACGCTTGTTTTATTGCTTTATCTAATCCAGTGTGTTTGAACTGAACTGTCTGGGAGACTCCATTTGGGGTAACAGGATATATGCATATCATGTCTATTAATTAAATGATGGACTGTATACAAGCTTGTATGTGCAGAAGAGGGCTGGGTGGTGCAGGACATCCATTTCTGGGGGAAATCTAAGACTGGGGTGTGTTGGGGTCACCCTGCAGGCAGGTTGCAGCACCCACAGACATAGCTGGGAGTGACTTAAACCTGGATGCTGCGAGCAGTCCAGGACTGGAGGCTGCAGCAGCAAAGCTGTGTAAAGGGCCCCCCAAGTTAGGGGGCAGGGGACACAGCTACTCACTGGTCTGCGTTGTACCCTGCTATGTACCAATGGCACCGGGGGAAGACTTTGGAGAGGAGAAAGGAGCGATGGGGGAGGGGGAGCCCTACAGGAGAGTCCCCCAAGCTCCTTGACACAGCAGTCAGCACCCGTGGTTCTGGATCAGCTTACCCAGCCCTGGTAGCCACTCCCTTCAGCCCCGCTGAAAGCAGCGCGGCTTGGCTCGGGGCTGGTTCGGGAGAGAAACTCCCCTTTATCTCAGCGAAGGGCTGCCTCCCCCAGCCATCCCAGCCAATGAGTTCAGAAATTCTCATCTCATGTTTTGTGGTTAGAGGCCCCAAGCTGGGTGCTCGGCATGACCTCAGGGCAGGAAGTTACAGGCTTCAGGAGCAGAGAGGAACCATTCTGCCACGTGACTCCACAAGCACAAAGACAAACCCAGCCTCTCCCCCCCCCGTCAACAGGGCAGGGCCTGGCCCTTCTCGGCGCCCTGTTCAGCGCAGCCCGGCGGATGTGGCTTGGCTTACAGTGCCATGGCTGCACCGGGACGTGCTGAGGGAAGGGTTGTGCAAATGGATTTTATTTTCTGTTTTCACAGCTCATGAGTGGCTTCCCCAGCCACAGGGCCCTCCCACGGGCCGCAGCCTGGGGCGGCTCGCTGGCTGCACCCAGGGGTGGCAGCACCTGAGGGCGTTGCTGTGTGGGGTGGCTGCTCCAACAGCATTTGCAGAAGTGCTCCGGGGTGCGCAAGGTGCCGGTAGCATGGCTAGGCCAGGAGGTGCAGGGGGAAGTGGGCCAGCAGCAGGCCTTTGCTGGCTGCTCCGGTTCACTCTTGTTTTACACGACACCTTCAGGGAAGGAAGAAGTAGAAGCCCAGACTGCAGCTCGTGAGCCACCTGTGTCTCTCTTACAGTTTAAGGGCAGGCTCCCACGCCACCGCATTCTCTGCTTACCAGACTCCCTCGGGGCTTCTGCCTGCAACTCCCAGGTGTTAGCGCCGCGCAGAGAGGCAGCTGCAAATGCAGCGAGTGTCCCTTCAGCTCCCAGCTGTTTGCTGCTGCCTCTTCCCATGGCTGCAGCTCCCAGCTGGTTGACACCGGCAGCTGCTGTGCCGGGAGGGAGGAATCCCAGGCACCGCTACAGACTAGGGACCGACTGGCTCGGCAGCAGTTCTGCAGAGAAGGACCTAGGGGTTACAGTGGACGAGAAGCTGGATATGAGTCTGCAGTGTGCCCTTGTTGCCAAGAAGGCCAATGGCATTTTGGGCTGTACACGTAGGGGGATTGCCAGCAGATCGAGGGACGTGATCGTTCCCCTCTATTCGGCACTGGTGAGGCCTCATCTGGAGTAGTGTGTCCAGTTTTGGGCCCCACACTACAAGAAGGATGTGGAAATATTGGAAAGAGTCCAGCGGAGGGCAACAAAAATGATTAGGGGTCTGGAGCACATGACTTATGAGGAGAGGCTGAGGGAACTGGGATTGTTTAGTCTGCAGAAGAGAAGAATGAGGGGGGATTTGATAGCTGCTTTCAACTACCTGAAAGGGGGTTCCAAAGAGGATGGCTCTAGACTGTTCTCAGTGGTAGCAGATGACAGAAGGAGGAATAATGGTCTCAGGTTGCAGTGGGGGAGGTTTAGGTTGAATATTAGGAAAAACTTTTTCACGAGGAGGGTGGTGAAGCACTGGAATGCGTTACCTAGGGAGGTGGTGGAATCTCCTTCCTTTGAGGTTTTTAAGGTCAGGCTTGACAGAGCTCTGGCTGGGATGATTTAGTTGGGGTTGGTCCTGCTTTGAGCAGGGGGTTGGACTAGATGTCCTCTTGAGGTCCCTTCCAGCCCTGATATTCTATGATTCTATGAGGGGGCCCTGTGGCAGGTGTCTGAGCAGGGTCAGCAAACCCTGGCAAAAACATGACCCCAAGTGCCATCCCTAGGATTGCATCTGGCTTCTTCCCAGCAGGGAGGGGATCTTGGGGCTTCAGCCCAACGGGGCGTGCCTACCAGGGCTCGGGGCTTCACCGGGAGCAGGGCTGAAGTTTGGCCACCCTGGCCTATAGGGTAGGTGCTGGGAAGGGCCAGAGGAGGTGGAGGGCTGAGAGGGAGTGGGGTCTGGGATGCCTGGGAAAGGGGAGGGGCTGGAAGGGGGGCCAAAAGAGAGGACACATACAGTGCTGAGGTTGCAGGGTCCCACCTAAATCAGCTGGGTCTCCACCTCCTGTTGCCAGCTGGGGAAAGGAGGCTGCAGCGTGGGAGGCTGGGAGATGCCCTGACCCTCCTACAGGCTCTGAGTCTGAGGGGACCTTCCGTGACCGCACCGGGGAACCAGGAAACGGGCATCGGCGGCTCTGAGTCCCAGTGGGCGCTCCACCAGTGCCAAACCCCAGATGTGAACCCACGTGGGAGCCCTGCTTCCATCAACGCCTCAGATGGCACCCCAATGGCTGACAGCCATGGCCAGGGCTCTGCCCCTCCTCTACCTGACGTCCCCCTCCTGCAGCATTCACTTACAGAGCAGCAGGAGCTCTCAAACTCCAGTCCTGCCCTTCCCTCTGGTCGGGGGCTTTGCCGTGCATCCAGGTGCTGGGGCGGTGTCCTGTCCCAGTCAGCCACAGGTGCCTCTGTGAGGCTCACTGTGTAGCTTGTGAAGTCTGGCCCTTAGGGCTGGATTTGGATGTGTCACACCCCTGTGTGAGGCCAGGTCAGCTCTGGCTCCCATGCAGAGCAAGAAGGACCTGGGCTGTAGTCCATAGGATGACAAACCATCTCGACATCTTTCCAGCCCTTCCCCTTCCCCCTCTCTCTGTGCTTCCAAGATCCTTGCTGACTTACCCCTGCTGCATCCTTCCTCAGGGCTGTGCCTAAACCACAGCCAGGGATTCCAGAAGCACCTATGGGAGTTAGGAGCACAAGTCCCGCTGACTTTCGGTGGGGCGATTGTGCTCTTGACTCCCTCTGACCCTGCTTTTGGAAACCCCACCCACAATCTGGCCCTTCGTGATTCCTGTTTAACTGTTCCACGGAAGTTACTCTGCTGTCTGGCTGAGAAAGGGGTTGATGAACAGTTGGGTCTCCGTGAGATTGTCAGACCCATTTACGCTCCGTTCCCGGAGATCTAACCTGGGTTTGGCTTGTTCTGTTCTCTGCAAGTCAGCCTCCCCCAGTCAGCCTCCAGAATCGCTGTGGGTGCCCATGTCAGTGGGTGCCGATATCATTGCAGCGGTGGCCTGGCTCAGTTGCACACATGATCCCAAGGACTTCCTCTGGGCAGCTCTCCTGGCGGGCTCTGAGCCCTGACATGTCATTGTGGTGCTTTTCGTCTTGCAGGCGATGACTCGTTATTGCTGCCTCCTGATGGCTGCGGCTGGGCTGCTGCTGGCGACAACAGGTGAGCTGGTACTTGTCTCCGCTGCTTTACGAGGCAGGCAAAGTAGCCCCTGAAGCACGTTACACAGTTAGTAACACAAAGGCAGAGGAAAAAGAACCCCCAAGACATAACCTCCCAGGGAAGCATTTTGTTACCGTGATGGTAGGGTTAGCACTTGGCATCCTACACATTGTTGCGTGCCCTTACTCAGCGGATGTGTCCTGCCACCGGGAGCTCAGCGCCTGCCAGTGAAGAGCAAACCAATTCACAAAGACCTCTCTCTGTCTCTCTGTTTGGAGGTACCTCACGGGTTCTGGTGATATCCATGTGATGAATTGCAGAGACGTGCCTTAATTACCTTTAGCATACACCTTTGCCAGTCTCCTTCTGCTGAGACTATGTGTAACATTGCAAACCACTGAGAGGGTCCCAAGTAGCTGCCATGTAAAAAGAATGAATACCCTGCCACAGAAACTGTTCCTCCTCCACCCCATGTGCTCCCCAATGATCTCTGCACAAGGCTCGAGATGGACAATACTCACCACTGAACCAGTGACTCATTCACAGGCCAATATCTCATGTACCTTCAGGGCTACAATCTGTAGGCTCGTGTTTCTAGCCCTGGCAGATGACAAGATCTCAAACCTTAGAGCTGTGACTCCATGATTAGAAAAGAGCTATTTTAGATCATTTTCAGAGGTTTCCAAAACATAGTCATTATAATTTTTCTCTTCTTCTGAGGCCCGTGCAGTTGGACTCCCGGTAACTACATGAGGCTGGACTTATGGAGAAGGGAAATAGTGCCAATTAAAAAAACTCTAGTAAAATTTAAGTATCAAAAGCTTCCTTTTGAGAATCTTGCACAAACAGAATTTGTGACTGTGTGACGTGGAACTAAGGCTGAACTGGCTCTTGTTCAAGATGATCTGCCAACTCAGTGGTGACTTTGCCACTCATGAGTCTTGTGCCCATCCAGTATGCATGGATGTGAAATGGGATAGAATAGTCAAAATATTATAATGCCATTATACAAATCAATGAAACGGCCTCCCCTGGAACAGTGTGTTCAGTTCTGGGAATCCCATCTCAGAAATGGGATAGCAGAATTAGAGAAGATTCAGAGACAGGTTTTGAGAATGATTAGAGCAGCGGTTCTCAAACTGTGGGTCAGGACCAGGGCTGGCTTAGACTTGCTGGGGCCAGGGCTGAAGCCCCCACCCCACTGCCTGGGTGGTGGGGCTCAGGTTACAGGCCTGCCACCTGGAGCCTTAGCCCTCTGTCCAGGTCGGTGGGGCTCAGGCTTTGGCTTTGCCCAACCTAGGGCAGTGGGGCTTGGGCCGGCTCAGGCTTCGGTCTCCCCTCCTGGGGTCATGTAGTAATTTTTGTAGTCAGAAGGGGGTTGCGGTGCAATGAAGTTTGACAACCCCTGGATTGAGTCATAGAAAGGCATCCAGGTGAAAAGAGATTGAAAAGGCTAAGCTTGTTCTGTTTAGAGAGGAGATTAATAAGAAGCCCCATTAATAGAGGCTCAATTTAAATGTATACCCCAAATTAAAAAACATAGTAAGAGAACCAAAAAAGAGCCATCGTGGCTAAACAACAAAGTAGAAGAAGCAGTGAGAGACAAAAAGGCATCCTTTAAACAGTGGAAGTTAAAGCCTAATGAGGAAAATAGAAAGGAGCAGAAACTCTGGCAAATGAAGTATAAAAAAATAATCAGGAAGGTCAAAAAAGAATGTGAAAACCAGCTAGCCAAAGACTCAAAAAGTAATAGCAAAAAATATTTTTAAGTACATGAGAAGTAGGAAGCCTGTTAAACAACCACAGTGGGGCCATTGGACGATCGAGATGCTAAAGGAGCGCTCAAGGACGATAAGGCCATTGAGGAGAAACTAAATGAATTCTTTGCATCGGTCTTCACGGCTGAGGATGTGAGGGAGATTCCCAAACCTGAGCCATTCTTTTTAGGTGACAAATCTGAGGAACTGTCCCACATTGAGGTGTCATTAGAGGAGGTTTTGGACCAAATTGATAAATTAAACAGTAATAAGTCAACAGGACCAGATGGTATTCACCCAAGAATTCTGAAGGAACTCAAATGTGAAATTGCAGAACTACTAATCGTAGTCTGTAATCTATTATTTAAATCAGCTACTGTACCAAATGACTGGAGGATAGCTAATGTGATGCTAATTTTTAAAAAGGGCTCCAGAGATGACCCCGGCAATTACAGGCCAGTAAGCCTGACTTCAGCACCTGGCAAACTGGTTGAAACCATAGTAAAGAACAAAATTGTCAGACAATAGATTACCATAATTTGTTGGGGAAGAGTCAACATGGTTTTTGTAAAGGGAAATCATGCTTCACCAATCTACTAGAATTCTTTGAGGGGGTCAACAAGCATGTGGACAAGAGTGATCCAGTGGATATAGAGTATTTAGATTTTCAGAAAGTCTTTGACAAGGTCCCTCACCAAAGGCTCTTAAGCAAAGTAAGCAGTCATGGGATAAGAGGGAAGGTTCTCTCATGGATTGGTAACTGGGTAAAAGATAGGAAACAAAGGGTAGGAATAAACAGTTTTCAGAATGGAGAGAGGTAGATAGTGGTGTCCCCCAGGGGTCTGTACTGGGCCCAGTCCTATTCAACATATTCATAAATGATCTGGAAAAAGGGGTAAACAGTGAGGTGGCAAAATTTCTAGCTGATGTAAAACTACTCAAGATAGTTAAGTTCCAGGCAGGCTGCGAAGAGCTACAAAAGGATCTTTCAAAACTGGGTGTCTGGGCAACAAACTGGAAGATGGAATTCAATGTTGATAAATGCAAAGTAAAGCACATTAGAAAACATAATCCCAACTATACGTAAAATGGTGGGGTCTAAACTAGCTGTTACCACTCAAGAAAGAGATCTTGGAGTCATTGTGGATAGTTCTCTGAAAACACCCACACAATATGCAGTGGCAGTCAAAAAAGTGAACAGAATGTTGGGCATCATTAAGAAAGGGATCGATAAGCAGACAGAGAATATCATATTGCCTCTATATAAATCCATGGTACGCCCACATCTTGAATACTGTGTGCAGATGTGGTCGCCCCGTCTCAAGAAAGATATATTGGACTTGGAAAAGGTTCGGCAAAGGGCAACAGAAATTATTATGGGTATGGAATGGCTGCTGTATGAGGAGAGATTAATAAGACTGGGACTTTTCCACTTGGAAGAGAGATGACTAAGGGGCGATATGATAGAGGTCCATACAATCGTGACTGGTGTCGAGAAAATAAATAAGGACGTGTTATTTACTCCTTCACATAACACAAGAACTAGGGGTCACCAAATGAAATTAATAGGCAGCAGATTTAAAACAAACAAAAGGAAGGTTTTTTTCACACAACACACAGTCAACCTGTGGAACTCCTTGCCAGAGGATGTTGTTATGCTAGAGCTATAACAGGCTTCAAAAAAGAACTAGGTAAATTCATGGAGGATAGGTCCATCAATGGCTATTAGCCAGGATGGGCAGGGATTGTGTCCCTAGCCTCTGTTTGCCAGAAGCTGGGAATGAGCAACAGGAAAAGGATCACTTGATGATTACTGTTCTGTTCATTCCCTCTGGGGCACCCGGCATTGGCCACTGTTGGAAGATAGGATACTGGGCTAGATGGACCTTTGGTCTGACCTAGTGTGGCCGTTCTTATGTTTTTAAGGGACATGATAAAAGTAGAGAAGATAAGGAATGTGATACAGAAAGTGGATCAGGAACTTGCTTTCACCCTTTCTCATGTGTGAAAGGGTCAGGCCAGATGGCTACAAGAGAGTGCTAGAAGGCAGATATATTAGCCCCAGGTTAAGTAGGTCCCTTTTCTGTGGGTAAGGTAACAGGGAAGGTTCCAGAACAATCAGGAACTTTCTGGAAACAATTAAGGCAGACAGGCTGATTAGAACACCTGCAGCCAATCAAGAAGCTGCCAGAATCAATTAAGACAGGCAGGCTAATCAGGGCACCTGGGTTTTTAAAAAAGGAGCTCACTTCAGTTTGTGGTCTATGTGTGGGGAGCTGGGAGGAGAGGCACAAGAAGCTGAGAGGGAGAAGGCGTACTACTGGAAGACTGAGAAGGACAAGCATTATCAGATGTCAGGAGGAAGGTCCTGTGGTGAGAATAAAGAAAGGTGTTGAGCGGAGGCCATGGGGAAGTAGCCCAGGGAGTTGTAGCTGTCACGCAGCTGCTATAGGAGCCACTGTAGACAGCTGCAATCCACAGGGCCCTGGGCTGTAGAGTAGAGGATGGGCCCGGGTTCCCCCATCCCTCCATCCCCCCAACTCCCTACTTGATACCAGAGGAGTTGACCTGGACTGTGGGTTCTACCAGAGGGGAAGGTCTCTGGCCTGTTCCCCGATCCACTAGGTGGATCAGCAGAGACTGCGGGGATTGTTCTTCTTCCTTTTCCCCATGCTGGCCAGCGATGAGGCTAACTGAGTGAACGGCAGATTTGAGCCACGAAAGTGGCCAGACTGAGGGCAGCCGTGAACCTCTGAGGTGAGCAAATCTGCCAATAAGTGCAGGACCCACCAAAGCAGAGGAGGAACTTTTTGACACGTGATACAAGAACAAGGGAGCATTCAATGAAATTACAAGGTGGCAAGTTCAAAACAGACAAAAGGAAATTGGTTTTTATCCAATGCACAGTTAGTCTGTGTGGCTACAAAACATTCCTGAGGCAAGACTTGGAGAAGGACTGGAGAGCCAGAATAGCTACAGTGACATTAGACCGGCGGAAAAACCTGCCAGCCTTTGGAAGGGTAACAAACCTTCCGGCTTGAGGCAGGCAAGAAGCCAATTGATGGGTTTACAAAGCAGTGTCCCCCTATGGGAGGTTATTGCTTAACTGCCTCGTCAACATTTTGTGCACTTTTCTCTGATGCAGCTGGTTCTGGCTAGTGCTGGAGACTGGCTATTGCTTTATTAACTAAATACAAGTCAGCTGGTCGATTTCCATGTGCTAGCCAAAGCACCGCATAGAGCACAGTGGAAAGCACATATGCTCACCTCTCGGCTGGATGAGAGACATGGGTTGCTTCCCTCGGACTCGGCTGGGATGCAGAGGATGGGGGCTGGGGAGGAAAGCGGGGTGGGTGGGAACTGACATGAGACACCCATCTGGACTATGCCCAGTGAAGAGGCACACCTTGGAGACCCAAAGTGAGGTGACCCAAAGTGAGGTGACCATATTTTCAAAATCCAAGAGCAGGACACTTTTCTGACGTATTTTAGGGTCATGAAAACTGGTACAAAAGAGGCACTAGTTAGAACTGTGTGCTGGTGACGCTACTCCCTGCTTTGGGCTCCGCCGCATGGCGGGCGCGTCCTCCGGGTGCAGGCTGTGCCCAGGAATGCAGGCCAGATCTGCACAGGGTGACCAGACAGCAAATGTGAAAAATTGGGAGGGGGGGAATAGGAGCCTATATAAGAAAAAGACCCCAAAATCGGGACTGTCCCTATAAAATTAGGACATCTGGTCACTCTAGATCTACACAAAAACTGGCACCACTTTAACTGAGGGTATTTTTAAACTGATTTCATTACACCAGCCCCAGTTTGTGTGTAGACACCCTTACTTTGGTTTAGCATAATCAGGTATGAAACTAAACTTGAATAAGCCACTCTGAGATGGAAATAAGAGCGCCCTCCCCGAGATGTGCAGCCCTTTTGCTGAGTGTTGAGTGTGTGGAGTTTCAATATAGGGTTTCTGTTTGATCTGTAATATCACCCTCGTGGTATGTCCGCTTGGACTTCTCACTGCCAAGCCACACTGTGGTTCGCAAGGTGCCTATCAGGATTGCTTCCTCTCCCGCTCTCACGCCTGGCTTCAGCGGAACTGCTGCTCTTATCATTGGCCGTGTGGGCTCAGGGCGGTGTGCGCGGTCTGGGTGACAAGTTTATCTAGATGGAGTTACTAGGGCTGGCGCACACCAGGGGTGGCGGTAGGCTGTCCCCAAGGGTTGAGCCTCTCTCGCGTGGGCTGGCCGAGCTCCCATCACGGTTCTTCCCCACCCCCCTCTGTTACAGCTCTCGCCCTGGAATGCCCCAAAATCAAAGTGAGCACCTGTCAGGACTGCATCCGGTCTGGCCCCGGCTGTGCTTGGTGCAAGAAACTGGTAGGTCTGCATTTCCTTTCATTGCACCAGCTCGCAGCTTCTGTGCTGGCCTCCCAACCCACCACCCACCCCCATGATGGTGCTTGGCCACACTCACTGCTCTGCAGAAGTCACCCCGCCCTTGGGAGAGGAGGCTGGGCCAAGGGGATCCCCAGGAAGACCTCCCACTGGCCCAGACTGGGGCAGAGGGAGTCTGTTTGCAGTGGCCCTGCAGAGGGGTCGTGCCCCATTGCTGTTCCAGGGGGCGACGGACACTCCCAGGTACGTCCCCTAGGCTCAGGGAGCTCCGATGGAGGCATTCCCCCACCCCGCCTCCAGCCACCCCCGCAAACCCCCTGCAGTCGGTTCCTGTCGCTAACCCATGGGAGCAGCATCTGCTTTCCGCACCATTAGCAGCAACTCTGGCCTTGTCTAGACAGGGAAAAGGTTTTTCCCACAGAGGCTGTTGGAGGTCGCTGCCTGGGCTGTCCATTGACCTGCTGCAATCCCACGGACAGCGTTCCCCTGCATCCAGGCTGGTGTTCAGCGGGGCTTTTGGCTGGCTTACACTAGCTCCATTGTGCTAACTCCCCCTTTCCCCTAGCCTAGACTAGGCTTCTGCAGGAAACCGTGCGGCGGAGCCCCTGCCTGGGGCTCCTCCCCGGAGGGTGATCTGGGCCCTTGCTGCCCTCTCCCCATGGGGAGATGAAGGGTTAATGCAGAATGCAAGGAGGTTTATTTCCGGGGGGGGGGGGGGGGGGATGGAGCCAGCCGAGGAGTGCCCCACTCATGCCCATGGCTGAGCGAGTGCAGGATCGGCAAGGCAGGCGGGGAGCCGAAGATGAGCTGGGCACAGTGTCTGAGAAAGGACGTTCCCTGTTTCCTTGATGAGTGAGTTGCTCCATCTTGATGGCCAGGCCAGTAGTTAACTACCAAACCGTGCAGCTCCAATGCTGTGCTTGTGGCTGCGGGGAGGAGAAGGGGAGAAGCGGGGCGGGGGGAGCTGGGAGGTGTCTGGTGGCAGTAGGCTCTGTAACCTTCTTTTCTGTGCCCCCTGTTCCCAGCTGTCCGAATGACTCGCTTGGGCAGGTCTCTGAACTAACATGGCTTGTGCTCAAGCATTTCCCTTTGTTCCCCCTTTGATTTTGCAACGCACAGAATTTCACCAAAGCGGGCGAGCCAGACTCCATTCGTTGTGACACCAGAGAGCAGCTGCAGCAGAGGGGATGTGACGCAAAAGACATCGTGTTCCCAGAAAGCAATTTCATCCAACTAAAGAACACCGCTCTAGAGGACAAGACACAGCTGGCTCCCCAGAAAGTGCGCTTGCTCTTGAGACGAGGTACAGTTTGCTGGGAAGCCGGGTTGGCGGCCGAGTCTGACCGGGGGGGGGAGCAATGCCGTGTGGAGGAAAGCACAGGCCCATGGCCACTGATACGCATGGGACCGGTTCAGGCCCAGAATGTGTCCGGGTCCCTCTTTTCCTGCAGCGTGTTTAAATCACAGGTGGGTGCTTCATTCGCGTGTGGAAACTGGTGCATGAGAAAAATCCTTGTGTCAGCTGAGACGGGGGGTGGGGTTACGTCCGGAAATTAGAGCTGAGGATGGTGCGATGGTCGGACAGCAGCAGGCTCACTGCAGCCAGGTGGGCTCGCAGAAAGCAAGTACTCATTCACTGGCAGGGTGATTCAAGTGCAGAGTTGAGGCAGCTCCCCCACAACATGGATGCCTGCCCCCTGCCCTTGCCCAGTGTGGGGAACAGAAGGCAGACCCAAAGGGTGGGGAAGCAGAAAGGCCATGGCCCAGGAAGGAATGTCACTGTCTCCAGAACAAGCAGACAGCCCATTGACAAGCACCAGGAATGCTCAGCATGACTCTGCCCCCTTGGCTGCCAGCACCCCCTTTTCCTGGTTCCTTGTGAGGGAGCAATATTTGCCCAAACATGCAGAACAGTAACTAGGAATTGCCCTGATGCCTCATTAGCCTCGTTAACTGCGACTGTGCTTCTGGAGAGGAGGAGGAAAAGTAGCTCAGTATACCCTGTGTGATCCCTGTCAGCCAGCAGCAAGGACCAGCTAACACTGAAATGCTGTGGGGCTGTAGGAACATGCGTCCTGACTGGTGCTGTGGGGGATACCAAGAAAATGGCCTCTTTTGTTTGGCAGGAGTAAGATCCGGGGATAAGCCCAGTTCCTAGCGTGGTCCCAATGGGGCAGAGTTAAGGCCGAGGCTAGTGGGGTGTGGCAAGCAGCACCTTAACTCTGCTTTCCCTGTGGTTCATAAATTTGTGGTGAGTTTTCTCGTCACAGTAACTTTCTTTACAGGGCTGCGTGGAGAAAAGTTTGGGGTTTTCGGTCTGAAAAGACACAGGGGACAAAAGGCCCTGTTGTGCGACACTGACCTTATCTCCACCTTAACGCAGTTCTTTGTACATGACTTTCGTTTGTTTTCCAAATGTGTGAAAGAACCCAGCTGGCAAGGGGCCCAGCCATCTCCCTAGCAGCAGAGCAGATGTACTCTCTCCTGGCTGGGACAGAGAATCTTTACAGACAGTATTAGCCATTGCTGTAGATCTCAAGGAGGCAGACCTTGGGGCCCCCCCAACCAACAGTGCTCCTGGAGAGCACCTGCAAACACAAGAGCTTTGAGAGCCAGTCTCGTCCAAGGGATGAGCCTCATCACCACTGACAATTGCACTCATTATATACAGAGGTTTTTTAGGAGCTGATGAATAATGAATAGATGTTACAAGCATGTTACAGCCATGTTACAAGCATGCCTAGTATGTGTTACAGATAGTTATCAGCATATGAGTAGAACTGGGCAAAAAATTTGGCTAAAACTTTTTTCCAGTGAAAACTGGACATTCAGGTTAACTAAAACATTTAGCAGATTTGTGTCAATTTTTTAAATTTGTTTCAGTCCAAATAAAACCTAAAAAATATTCCAAAAAATGGAACTGCTTTGTTTTGAAAATGTTAAAACGAAACATTTAGATTGTTGGATTTAAAACAGCTTTTTGTTTTGAAATTTCCTTCAATTGTAGAAAGGCAGGAACATGTCGCTTTCGATGAAATGTCATTTCAGAAACAATGGAAGTGTTTCAGTAAGGTCGAAATGTTCCGTTTCACAACAAAATGTTTCGAGTTTTCATTTCAAAATGAGTTTCTATTGAGAGAGCTACATTATTGTGTTACCTTGAACCAGCTACTATACCAGCTATTGAACCATGACCAGTTGTTTTATTTGACAATTTAGAAATAATTTTTAAACCTAATTTTAAAATATTATAAGAACAGAATAAAAACTATATGAAATAAATGTAAAGTCAAAATCAAAATGAAATGTTTTGTTTAACCCCCGCCCCTTCTTTTAAATTTTGTTGTGCAGGACATTTTGAAATTTCAACTTTTCATTCCTATTTGGAATGAGGTTTTTTCCCCAAAATGGTGGAATTTCCCCTGGAATGAATAATTCAAGTTTTGACCAGCTGTAATTGCCTTTATCATAATAATAATAAGTACCATAGTGCCTAGAGCCCTAGTGATGGAGCAGGACCACCCTGTGCTAGGTGCAGGGACAGACACACAGTAAAAAGACAGTTCCTGCTCTGAAGAGCTTACACTGTAAATATCAGAGACGATCCGACAGATGGAAACAGATCTGGGAGTACAAGGAAACAATGAGATGCACTGGTCAACAGGACAGGCGCACCAGCAGCTGTGTGGCTGGAGAGGAAAGCCCAGTTCTTATAGACGGTATTCATGGATTCCAAAACCAGAAGGGACCACTGTGATCATCTGGTCTGGCCTCCTGGATAGCCCAGGCCAGAGACCTGCCCCATAATAACTCCAAGAGCAGATCTGTTAGAAAAACACCCACTCTTGATTTAAGAATTGTCACTGTCTTGGTCGTGCAGTGGAGCAGGCGATAACCCACTAGGATCCTTGGTAAATCTTCCCAATGGTTCATTACTTTCACTGTTTAAAATGTACACCTTATGTCCAGTCTGAATTTGTCTAGCTTCAGCTGCCAGCCATTGGATTGTGTTACAGTTTTCTCTACCTTCAGGAGCTCACTAGTAAATACTCATTCCCCATGTAGATACGTATAGACTGTGATTAAGTCAATCCTTAATCTTCATTTTCTTACACGAAATAGATTGAGTCTATCGCTCTAAGGCAGGTTTTCCAATCCTTTAATGGTTCTCATGGCTCTTCTCTGAACCCTCTCCAATTCTACACCATCCTTCCTGAATTGTGGGCACCAGAACAGGACACAGTGTTCCACAGCAGTCACGTCATTCCATTGAGCCGTTTCCATGCTCTGCCTCTCCCCTGGCAGGTCAGCCGGCTGAGTTCAACGTGACCTTCCGCCGGGCCGAGGGCTACCCTATTGACCTCTACTATCTGATGGATCTCTCCTACTCCATGCATGATGACCTGGAGAAAGTGAAGAAGCTGGGTGGGGACCTGCTCGCAGCTCTGAACTCCATCACCACCTCCGGCCAGATCGGTAAGTGGTTCTCTGGGCACTCACGCTCTCGTGGCAGCATTGAAGAGCCACTAGCTAAATCCAGTTCTCGCAAGAACAGAGGAAGATGTACCACGCAGCAGTGAATATGGCCACGCGGCCAGCCTGCAGTAGCCAGGCCAGGAGAGACGTCAGGGCTGGGGGAAGGGGTGCTCAGTGAGCACACAGGGATAATGCAGACTGGGCTCACCCTCTTGCTCTGCCCAGCCCCTCCATGGAGAGCACTGCGCTCTGCTCGGTCACATGTCCACGGAGGGGAAGGGGCCCGTAGCTGCAGCCAAGAGACGCATTGGCTCCATATGTGCTTGCTTCAGACGCTGCTGCTACATTCGGGTTTGGTTCTGCTCTCTGTGAGATCACTGGCAAAACTCTCCCTGGCTGCCAGGGGCACAGGAAAGGAGCCTAGTGGCTGCAGACTCTCAGACCTCACCGGTTTCACGTAAAACCAGCCTGGAACGTCTGACCCATTTGGATCTCTGGCAGCAAAGAAACCAGGCTAAATGGAGAAGGAACCGGGCCAGCCGGAGACAGCAGCCCTGGGGGAAATGTGGCCCACCCAGGCATCTCAGTGCGCATCTCAAGGCTCTCCTAGCCAGAGCCCTCTGCCAGGGAGAGGCAGCTGGGGGCAGAGTCCATCAGAGAGGGAGAGGGAGCCACCAAGGGAAGGGAGAGCAGGACAGAGGGGCCAGTGACATCCCAGGGCGGAGGAAGGGAGAATGGGGGTCAGGAACCACAGGGGGAGGGGAGAGGCAGCAGTCACCAGTGGGCCATGAGGAGATTCCCACTTCGCTGCTTGACTGCATCCCCAGAGGTGGATTAAGCTTTTGTGGGGCCCTGGGCCAGAGCAAGTGGGGGGCCTCCCCACCACTTCCACCTGAAGTCCCCCCGCCCCTCTCTGTGCTCCTGCTGGGGAAATGGGGTTGGGGCACAGGGCCTTCCCCCGCCTGCCTGATGCTCCTGTTGGGGAGCGGGATCTGGGTGTGGGGGGCTTCCCCTGGTCCCCAGCAGGAGGACCGGGCAGCTGGAGCGGGGTGCCAGGGCACCCATTTTTCCAGGGGCCCCCACTTGGCCGGTACCCCTGGGCATGGGCCCTGTTGGTTCAGTGGATAATCCACCATGGTGTGTCCCTGCGCGGCTGGGTTGCTCTACGGCTGGGGCACGATGCTGGTCTAGATCCCTTCTTCATGGATGGGGCTGCGTAGCTGACCTGACGTCTGCACTTAGCTCGGGCCCGGCTTTCCCCAGAGCACTCTAACTCCAAGTGACCCTCCCTGGACAAGCGGCTGCCTCCCACTGGCACCCCTTGTTTGCCGTGCGCTGGTTACTTGCACCTTCCGCCCACGCCCCGTGGCATAGTGACCCCTGGGGTTTATTACTTCCCCACAGCTGCACCCGCCAAGTCTCTGGCCATGGTTGTTTGAGGGGTGTGGTACTGGGCACTGCTCCCTAATGCTGCGTCCCCCTGTGCACCCCAGGCTTCGGCTCCTTTGTGGACAAGACGGTGCTGCCCTTCGTGAACACGCACCCCGAGAAGCTGAAGAACCCCTGCCCAAACAAGGACGCCACCTGCCAGCCGCCGTTCGCTTTCAGGCACGTCCTCTCCCTCACTGGAGAAGCCAATGTGTTTGATAGGGAGGTCAAGAAACAGTCCATCTCGGGGAACCTCGATGCCCCCGAGGGGGGGCTGGATGCCATGATGCAGGTGGCAGTCTGCGGGGTAAGTCCAGGCACCATCACCCGGCTTAAGCTGGTTACCGGGTGGGGAGGACTCAGAGTTAGAGCATGTGTGGCCAGACGTTGAGGGGCATAGCGCCAGGCCAAAGGGACCATGCGAATGACTGACGGGTTAGACACCAGGACTCCTAGGGAGAGACTCAAGGAGCTCAAGCTAGTTATCTCAACCCAGAGAAGGTTGGGGGGTGACTTGATCCCAGTCTGTAAGTCCCTACGTGGGGAACAGATATTTGATAATGGGCTCTTGGGTTGAGCCGAGAGGTCTGACACGGCCCCATGGCTGGAAGCTGAAGCTAGCCACGTTCAGACGGGAAATAAGGTGAACGTTTTTAATAGTGACAGAACAGGGAGCAACGGTCTCAAGTTGCAATGGGGGAGATCTAAGTTGGATATTAGGAAACACTATTTCACTAGGAGGGTGGTGAAGCACTGGAATGCGTTACCTAGGGAGGTGGTGGAATCTCCTTCCTTAGAGGTTTTTAAGGTCAGGCTTGACAAAGCCCTGGCTGGGATGATTTAACTGGGACTTGGTCCTGCTTCGAGCAGGGGGTTGGACTAGATGACCTCCTGAGGTCCCTTGCAACCCTGATATTCTATGATTCTAAGAATACTGACCAAGGCTCAGGCTGGATTCTCCATGGCTGACAATTCTCCATGACTGACTCCAGGCCGGCTGTTTGTCTAAAGTATCTGCTCTCGGGATTATTGTGGGGCAGGTCTCTGGCCTGGGCTACAGAGGGAGTCAGCCTGGTGATCCCCATGGTCCCGCTGGCGGGAGTCGGCGTAGGCCTGCCTACCTAGGTGCAGAGGCTGCCCTCACTTCTAGGGATGCAGGCCCAGGAGCATAAATGGGGTCTGGGTCTGCCCTGGCATGGATTATCTCTGTCTCCCCTTTGGGTCCATCTCCCTGGTTTCCATTAGGCAGGCATGAGTCTCTATTTGCCTGCATTGGTCTCGGTGTGCTGGGAAGTGCAGGCCCATGTCTGTCTATAGCAGGGCCAGGCACCTCCACACACTCCTTGCTTCATGGAGTGGCTGTATGTCTGTATATTTCCCTGCATTGCTCTTACTCCCCACCTGTTTCCAGGGAACTTGCATGCCAGTGTCCTGTCTCTTGGTGGTATGAACACGGAGTCTCTCTTTCATTGGGACATGATACTCTATATTCCTGAGGTGGCCTGGGCTCTCCCATTCTTGGGCTCTCGCTGACCTGTTGTTTCCTTGTTCAGGTAGTGACAACAGGTCTTACCAATCCACTGCAGTAAAGTCCTCTCCTTTCTGTTCTCAGAACAAGATTGGCTGGCGCAATGTAACTCGTCTGCTGGTGTACGCCACGGATGACGGCTTCCATTTTGCTGGGGATGGTAAACTCGGAGCCATTCTGACCCCTAACGATGGTCAATGCCACCTTGAAGAGAACATATACAAAAAGAGCAATGAGTTTGTAAGTGTCCTTAGCAGCATGTTGGCTCTAACTCACCCTGGCTTCCGCAGTGAGCAGCCACTTTGTAGACTAGCTGGAGCCAATTCCCCTCCAACACTTGACCCCTTCCCATCCTTGGCCGCTCCCTTGGTACATCCCCATGTCAGGGGCAGAGCCTGCTCCTGTGAACTGCATCCAAATGTAAAGTTTGCAATTAAATCTGCATTTCTTAGCCAGCTGCTGGCAGGCACTTACCTGCTGACAAGGGTCCCCCGTGGTATCAGATTGTAAGAGACTGTAAAGCAGGCCCCCTGGTGCTCTAGGGGGGTGGGGGTGGGGCTGGACTCCGAGGGGAGTTTTCTATTACTAGAACAGACGCCCGTTTTACTCTTAGAGCATGGAGGAGTGAATTAGATGTTGGGCTTTGTGTCCTGGACACTCTGGCAGGCCTTTCCTATAGCAGCCACCCAGATAAATGCTTTAACCCATTCACACAGCAAGGAAGGCAAACCGGAGAAATTGAAATCCCTAATTCTGGGGGCTGCTCCTTTTTCTCTCAGTTCCATCTGGGAAAGTCAGGGGGATGGTGGTTAAAAGTCCGTTGCTAGGTCCCCAAGATTCTGCTGGAGAAAGGAAAAGCCAGTCAGCTACTGGCTCAAGAGAGCAGATCCCAGGGGATCTCACTCCATCAGAACCCGTGACCACGCTGGTACTGTGAGTGGGTCTGGAAACCAAGCATATTTATCTTCCCGGTAGCAAAGAAGTGTCTAAAATATAAACTCACAGCTGCTGTTCCCTTTCTCTCCCAGGACTACCCGTCCGTCGGCCAGCTGGTACAAAAGCTGGCTGAAAATAATATTCAGCCCATTTTTGCTGTCACTAGCAGAATGGTTGGAATATACCAAGTAAGTAGAACTTGAACAGTCCCAGAAACGTTGCCCAGTGGTTCAGTGCTTCTGAGAGACGAGGATGAAAAGCAACTGGAAGCCCAAGTCTCTCCTTCCACTCTCAGTGACATCAGCACAGCTCATGCTTCCTCTTCTGCTCTTGCACAGAGGGGGTGTACAAACCCCATGTGACTCAGGAACAGGTCAGTGGGCTGGTTGAGCCCCGTCATCCCTGCCCTGCCACGCCTGAAGCAGGGGCCTGGCTGGGAGGGAGGAGCTCAAATGGGGGCCCAGCTCAGCTGGCTCCTGCTGTGGAGGAAGCAGTGAGAGAGCCGGCTGGCTGGGGGGCAGGGACAGAAGATGTAGGCTGAGGTGGAAGCCAGTGTTGTGTTGGTACTCGGCAGACGCTGGGCTAGGGGAGGAGTCAGAGGAGCAGGAAGCCCAGGTGGGAAGGCAGAGTTTGGACTTTGGGTACCCTGGATGGATGAAATGTCTTTGTGACCTAGCCACAGGGCTAAGCCAGCTCAGCCTAGAAGGTGTTCCAGGTGGGGTGGGTTAGCGGAAGACCAGGAGGGAAACTGAGGCAGAATGAGCATCATGCCGCACAACACCTTTTGCAGTGCAGGGAGAGTACGTGCCCATGCTCACATGATTAAATTAGGGAATGCTTTTCATATGTGTGCTCTCCATTGGTAGAAGCTCAGTGAAATGATCCCCAAATCAGCAGTGGGGGTGCTGCATGAAGATTCCAGCAACGTCATCCAACTCATCAAGGAAGCCTACAATGTAAGTTTCACATCACGCGCTCAATGTATCTTTCTGGACCTTGCCAGGCCGCCTGCACCAAGAGCTCTGTGTGTCTTATACCATCTGGGGAGAGAGGGATGGAACGGGAAGGGTAGGTTGCTCAGCCAGTTATACAAAGTATAAACGTACATGCTGCACCCCTTTCTCCCATGTCTCTGCCTGAAGCCTGTGAACTGCTCAGGCATGCCTTCTTCGTCCCTCTGGCAAGGACCCAAGGCTGCCACCTGAACTGCTGTGTCCCCCGAACGCTCCAGCCCCGGATGCCTTTGACACTGCTTTGCTAGTGAATAGCAGACCTCCCCAGGCTCTGCTCAGTTACAGGCACCAGCTGAGTATATGAATGCTAGGCCCAGCCATCCAGGATTCGATGACACCCTCATATTCCACAGCCCCAACCTTGCCCCCCAAGAAATATGCCTCTCGTGCCACTGGACTTACAAGCTCATAAATTAGTTCATCGTTCCAACAAAGGGTAATGAATATGCACCAGCCTCGTTGACCTGGGTAGAGATTTTCCCAAACACACTGGTTTAGATAAAACAATGAAACAAGTTTATTAACTAGAAAGAGATAGACTGTAAGCAGTGTTCCCTCTAATTTTTCCCACTCACGTGCGGAATGAATTTTATTATGTGCACCAATAGGGAGGTGAGGAGTGACACATCACCTCCATATTGGTGCACGTAACTAAATTCATGTGGTGGGGGTGGGGCCAAGGGGTTTGGAGTGTGGGAGGGGGCTCAGGGCTGGGGCAGAGGTTTGGGGTGCAGGGGGTGAGGGCTCTGGCTGGGTTGCGGGCTATGAGCTGGGGCTGGGAATGAGGGGTTTGGGGTGCAGGAAGGGACTCTGGGACTTCGGCGGGGAGAGAGGACTCCCTGCAGCTCTCTCTCCCCGCAGCAACACGTGGGCTGGGGGGAAGAGGCACATCTCCCCACCGGGTCAGCTCCGGGGCTGGGGCCGCAGGATAGCACAAGCAGGTCTGGGATGGGACTGGGTTCAGGCTGAGGGAGGGGCACCATGGCAGGTCCAGGCCAGGGCTGGGTTCAGGCCAGGCTGCCCCAGCTGGGTTCAGGCCACAGTAGGGGTGCCCCGGCCAGTCCAAGCGCCCTGGCCATGGCAGAGTTGGGGCCGCGGGAGGAGTGTCCCAGCCGTGGCAAGTCTGGGCTGCCCCAGCCGCAGCAGGTTGGGGGCCAGGCTAGGTTGAGGCCGGGAGAGGAGCACCCCTTCCCTGGCCCCCGGGCGAGTTCCCTGAGTGCCTGCATGGTGATAAGAAGGCTGCTGCACAGCCACACAGCTTACAGGGAACTTAGATTGTAAGTGATTATAAGTATTAGGGCATAAAAGTCAGAACTGGTTACAATAGAAATCAAAAGATAACACTGCAGTCTAATTCCTAAACTTTACCAAGCTAAATGAGATTTGAAGCAAACGTCATTCTCACCACACCAGATACTGCAGCCGGTTCTTAATTCACAGGCTGGATTTCCTTTCAGCCTGGGACCACTCCCCTTAGTTCAGTGTTCTCCAGGTATTCCTTGATGTTCTGAGCAGAGCAACATAAGGTGGAGAGGTGAGGTGGCCTGAGGCATTTCCCTTCCCTTCTTATAATCTGACCCTCTGTACTGGAAAAGTCTTTGCTGGGTCATGGGGTCAGGCAGTTCCATGACATACATGAGCTGCCAGATGTCCTTCAGGTGAATTGTAAATTTCTTGTTTACAGCTGGTGAATTTCCAATTAGGCAGGTAATGAGTCTTTAGCACCCTGCTGGTGTGAAGTCTCTGAAAGAAGAGTTTGAGCTGCTTTTCTAACTTTGTAACATGTTAAAGTAAAATCATTGTTATCGATTAGAGTCTCATAACCTTACATACAAAGTTGCCACACGTATTTTACCAGGCTAATAATGTCCAGCCGATTATGAGTTTTCAAATGATACTGCACAAGGCATGCTTTGTACAAAATATATCATAACCATATAAAAGTGGTGAACATGGGGTACAGTGTGTCACATCCACTACTTAGTATGGTCTTCCTCGGGGTTTCAGCTTCTCAGTCAAATCAGTTCCTGGACTGTCACATCCAACTGAGTTTTATCAGTTTTAGGGCTTCCAGTCTCTTTCAGTCACCTGGCTGTTTTCTTGGAGGCAACGTGGTGTGGGGTCGTCACCCCTTTGCTACCTCAGGCCTTTCCACCTCTGTTTCCGTCTCTGTTCTGTGCCCTTTATAGCAGGTCTTGTTTTCTCTGCTGGTTGCAGCTGTGGGTGCCTGCCTTCATGATTGGCTGTTCTGGCAGCTGCTTGAGAGTGTGATCAAGCTGCTTGCTTGTAAAGAGGAGACTTTCCTTCCCCCTCCCCATGTTCAGCAGGGGGTCTGTAAACCCCATTACTGAGCACCAGTAACAATACTAATACCTAGCTCTTATACAGGAGTGTTAAATAAAATCAGTACAGGCTCAGGACAAACGAGAAGCAAAATACAACATTTCAAAACCAGTACTGAGAGGTTGGAAGGGACAATGGAAATTAACATGGGTTTCACCTGCAAATTTTTTAGTGAAACCTGAATTTTTTTGTGCAGTCTTTGTTTTTGCAGCAAACCATTAATTACTCACAGATCCTTAATTTTCTGTATGAGATTTGTAGCCCATAGGATTATTTTGCTAGCTATTATATCCTACTAATCCAGCCAGTCGTATCAAATAATATGCTTCTCTTTCTGAATTAATCCATTTCATTCTTATATTTTATCAGTATTAATGTGTTTCCTAATAATTATACATAGAATAAGTTTTGCTGAAATGCAAGAAGTTTACCGGCCTGTATCCGGTAAGATCCACGAGATAGCTAAAAGTATAATCAGTTAAGAGTAAGTCAGCATAAAAGCTGGCAATCTTTGGCGCAGATAGGAATGGTCCCTGAACTTTGGGGAACCAAAGGGAGGAACTATACACAACACTGAACAGGTTCATCCAGCGTCTGCAACCAGCTGGTAACCGCAGGGCACACCACAAACCGGGAAGTCTCCAAGAGAGCCTAGGTTGGCAGTCTGGGGAGTGAGATAATCCTTATTAATATATAGAGTAAGTGTCATAATCCACTAACCTATAGGATAAAGGTACCCATACATTTCTTAGGGTATGGAAATAAGATTGGTTGGGCCTGAATTACACAGTGTCAGGATCCTATAAAATACCTTGTAAGGATATCATAGAAAGCTCTTTTAGTCTTTAGCTCTTTCTTTTCTGTGTTCTCCTATATTCTATAGACTATCTTTTTATCTACCTATTATTCTATCTTCTATCACACTATCAGCTCAGCTTGTGTAGTATAGTATAACTACTCAGCATTCCTAACTACTGGGGAAGCCAGCACCATCATGTTATCGGGCCTGCCAGGAGTAAGGCTGGTCCTTCACCTCCTATTACCGGGTCCTCAAGGAAGGGTGTGGGTATGTTAAGTTAAGGTACTTATGATAGAAATGTTACCACCAGGAGTTTTGGAATTCTTTTACTGTTTTGCAGTCTTAAGTTTCATAGCATTTATTATTCTTTTGTTAATCTCAATAAAGTTTGTATCAATTTGGTATTGTCCTCAGTGTAAGTGTTTTTGCCAAGCACCCTGACAGTCCTCTCCCGATATAGAACTCTTTGAGTTCTTGGACCCTGTAGTCTGAATTGGAAGAGAACCTATATATAAATTTTCTGGTCGGATGTGATCAGTGGCGAGCCATAACAAATAACCCATAAAATTCTGGTCAACAGAATTCTAACATGCCAAGTATCTGACTTATATTATACATGCAGGTGCTGTGCACAAACATTACACTAAATATGAGTCATTGCCGGAGCAGGAACCAAAATCTTCCTCCTTGTCCTTCCACTGTATGCTCTCATATTGAATAATGGACATATTTCCCCTGTCTGGAAAGACTTGGAGCAGTGCAGAATCCAAGCGGAAGTCCCCAGATATGTTGCCTCATTATCACAGAGTCGGGGTGATGGATCTGGGGTGGGAAAGACTGATCCACTCTTCCCCAAAACAGACCATACATTGCACATCCCAAATCCTGAGTCATACCCTAGCAATCCCATTTCCACCACATTTACCAGAGCTAAGCTCTCACTTCCTAGTCCTCCCTCTCAGTCATCCCTTGTATTGAACTGATCACAGTTACACCCAAAGGAAAAGCAATAGCGCCTGGCAGGAGGTATAATACACTGTGACGCAGACAAGCCATCCTCAAGGAGTGTTTATTCTGAGGCGGTTCTCAGATTTGATCCCCTCTTTGTGATGCTGACATATTTCTGTGTCATTTTCTTTCTTGTTTTCCTCACAGAACTTGTCCTCCAGAGTCATCCTGGACCATGGTACCTTGCCGGACGTTTTGAAAGTCACATACGATTCTTTCTGCCATGGCAAAAAACCCACCATGGATGGCATGAGAGGGGAATGTAGTGATGTCAAGATCCATGACGAGGTAGGAGAGCCCTAGGGTGACCAGATGTCCCGGTTTTATAGGGACAGTCCCGATTTTGGGGTCTTTTTCTTATATAGGCTCCTATTCCCCACCCCACCCCCTGTGCCAATGTTTCACATTTGCTGTCTGGTCGCCCTAGAGAGCTCTGGCTCAGTCCTTTCTGTAACCTTAGTTTCTCGCAGAAAGATCAGGAGCAATACTCAGGTCCTAGAGCTCCAAGGGAACACAGGATCCTGAGTGCAGAGTCCCTGTATGTTCTTTACATAGCAGAACCCAATCCACTGCCCCCCTCTCCACGGTCAGGTGAAGTTAGGGTTGAGGTTACCTGTCACATCAGGAGGGAAAATCAGAAAATCAGGACTTCTTTTCTTTTCTGCAAAATTTTTTTTGGCAAACCAGAAACATCTCCTGCAAATCCTGAACCCCTCCCAGGATCGGGCCCTGAATGGCAGTTGAGGAAGGAACTGCCTTTACAATGCGATCTGTCAGCGCTGGCTGGGAATTCTCCAGCCACATGTTCATTTGATGGAAAATGTCGTTTCTGCAAAATCAACGTTTCCATTGATTTTACAGAGTTGTTTGTTTGTTTGTTTGTTTGTTTCCAACTGGGGAAAACTGAAAACTAAATACTTTGTTTTGGGTTGGATTGACCTGAACCAAAAATTTCAGTTTGTTGAATCAAACCAAAATGTTTCATTTCGGGTCAGGTAGACACCAATGTGTAAAAAGAAAAGGAGTACTTGTGGCACCTTAGAGACTAACCAATTTATTTGAGCATAAGCTTTCGTGAGCTACAGCTCACTTCATCGGATGCATACTGTGGAAAGTACAGAAGACCTTTTTATACACACAAACCAAAAAAATGGGTGATTATCACTACAAAAGGTTTTCTCTCCCCCCACCCCACTCTCCTGCTGGTAATAGCGTATGTAAAGTGATCACTCTCCTTACAATGTGTATGATAATCAAGGTGGGCCATTTCCAGCACAAGTCCAGGTTTTTTCCCCCCACCCCCAACACCTCTCCCCCCCCGCAAAAAAACCACGCTCCTGTTGGTAATCGCTTATCTAAAGTGATCACTCTCCTTACAATGTGTATGATAATCAAGGTGGGCCATTTCTAAATGTGTGTTTACATGAGATGTTTCATGGGTGCCTCATGCCTCCATTGTCCCCTAGGGACTGGATTCTCTGGCTAGACTTCATCTCCTCCCATGCACCCTGGCCTTGCCACTTAATATGGTGCATCATGGGAATCCCATGGCAGCAGTGTATCATGGGAAATGTAGTCCAACTCAGGAGCCTGGCCCATAGAGGAGGATGGGGGCATGGGGCACCTTCAATACCACATGGCGGCTTAGTGGACACTATTTAATGTCAAACTGACCTGACACAAAGTGTTTCAACCCTTCTGGACCAGGCATTTTTTTCTTTGAACTTCTAAATTTTTGTGGGGGGGGGGGAGGGAGGGGTTTGATATTTTGACTTTTTTCCTGATTCAGGACAAAAACAAATGTTGAAACAGAAGCATTTCCCGTAGGATGAAAGTTCCAATGTTTGACCATCTCTACTGTGTTCTAGTGAGAGATTTGTAAAGGGACCCCACAGACCCGATTCCAGAAATTTCCTGTCTCCTGGAGGGGACATTTCAGGACAGAGGCAAATTTAGGTTAAGGCTGGTAGCCTGAGCACCTTGACCATGATGCTTTCCTAGAAAACAGTCCCATAACCTGGTTCCTTCACCTCCTTCCAGGTTACCTTCCGGGTGAAAGTTACAGCAAAGGAGTGCATTGAAAACACGTTCTTTACCATCCGGCCCTTGGGCTTCACAGACACACTCACTGTGGAACTGGTCAGCCGGTGCAACTGTGACTGTGATGAGCGACCCAGCCGCACTGACTGCAGTGGGAACGGTACAATCGTGTGTGGCACGTGCAGGTAAACGATCTGAGTAACACCATGCCACAGAATCGGGGGTCCGAGGGCTCCTCAGGAGCTTGGGGATCACTGGGAATGGGCAGCTTTCCAAGCACCAGGCCAGCTGATGGCTGTACTGGCATTCGTAGCGATGCTGGGACAGTCTTTGTGCACAGGGACCACGAAATCCACTGTGAGGCACTTACGTCAGTCAATCTAACGTGCCCATTTCTTTTCTTCCCTTGAGAACTTTCAGCAGGTTGGTTTTATTTTCAATGACTGGGGAATGTCACAGTGACAGGACACAGTTAATGGGCCAAGTTCTGCCTGTCAGGATGTCCTGTAGGGGTGAAGGGATAG
The DNA here is from genome assembly GCF_015237465.2 of Chelonia mydas. Classification (NCBI taxonomy): domain Eukaryota; kingdom Metazoa; phylum Chordata; order Testudines; family Cheloniidae; genus Chelonia; species Chelonia mydas. The sequence goes on along the minus strand of NC_051251.2, from coordinate 76,495,690 downwards.
CAAACAGATCAAAGCCGATTACCTAGCAAATAAACAAAAATGCAAACTAAGCCTAAAATACTAGAAAGATTGGATATGAATTAGCAAATTCTCACCCTGGCTGATGATACAAGCAGGTTGGCAGATTCTTAAGGCACAAGCTGACTTTGCTTTGCAGTTTGGAATCCCCAGGTGTTTCATACACAGACGAGAAATCCCTTTAGCCTGGGTCCAGCACTTCACCCACTTCAGTCTTTGTTCCTCAGATGTTTCCAGGAGTCTTCTTGTGTAGGAAGTGAAAATCAACTGAGATGTCACTCCCTGCCTTATAGAGCTTTAGCATATGGCAGGAACCCTTTGTCCCAAATTCAGTTTGTGGAAAAACACTGACATCCCAGGTTGGAGTCAGAGTCCTGTGGCCTCGTTACATCCCCTGGAAATCCTTGCTGAGTCGTAGCATCCGTTACTTACAGGCTGTCGGGAGTGTTCAAACAGGAGGGTTAAGTTCTTCCAGGGTCCATTGTCTTTGCTGATGGGCCATCAGCACTGTCTGGCTTCTTCTTTGTTGTACCAGAAAGGCTAATTGTGGGTGTCACCCAGAGTAAGCAGGATTGAAATACAGATCCATAGTCAGTATTCCTAACTTTAGATACAAAAAATGATACATGCATAGAAACAGGATAATCATATTCAGCAAATCATAACTTTTCCAATGACGCCTCACATGACCCGTTTTGCACAAAATGTATTATAATTATATCATACTCATATGATAATTATATCACTATGAAGAATACGGGGTGCCGTGATCACAGGGATGAACAATGGAAAACCAAGGGGGCTTCAGGGGCTCAGCATCTCTGGGAACCAGCTCCTTGGCACAAGCTGTTTGTGTTGCTGTGGATGGTCTGACCAAGGTCATGGTTTCCATCCCGTTCCACCTGCCTCTGACCCTGATTTCTGGGTTCCTCTCCTCTCACACCAGGTGCAAGCCAAGCCACACTGGGAAGAACTGCGAGTGCGAAACAAAAGGCAAAACCAGCAAGGAGCTGGAAGGGAGCTGTCGGAAGGACAATGCCTCAGTCATCTGCTCGGGCCTGGGGGACTGCGTGTGTGGGCAGTGCACCTGCCACACCAGCGACACGCCCAACAAGCAGATCTATGGGACCTTCTGCGAGTGCGACAACATGAATTGCGAGGTCCATAATGGCCACTTGTGCGGCGGCGAAGGTGAGTGACGGCTCCGTGGTCTGACTCAGCCCCTTCCCTTCCTGTCCTATGGCCACTGTTCCAGTGGCTACCTGCTCCAGGGCACTGACTGCAGGCCCCTGCTGTGCACTCACACGTCAGTGCATTATTCTTAGCAGACAAACTCCTGAGTTAGACCCGGGCCTTATCCCAGAGAAACAGCCGGGTTAGTCTCACTCGGAGCCTCCGTACTAGCCTGCCGCGTGCCCTGGATCGCCATCCAGTGGAGCTATAAAGGCAAGACAGCCCATTTCCCAGTGCTTTGCAAGCACAATCGCCTGACGGGAGTGCAGCGACGGCTGTGCGGGCAGCACGCTCCGTGTCCTGGGGCAGGCTAATATTGCAACGGGAACATCCTCCAAATGCTTCTTTCCACTCCACATGTTCCCTCACTGTCCTCACAAGTTCTCCACGAGGCCGTTCCTTAAACACCCAGGGCTTGGTGTGCTCGAACAAGGGATGTGTTGTGAGAAGCTAGCAAGAGAGCCCTAATGTCCGGCCTCTTTCTCTTCCCTCTGAACTTCCCACCCCCGCTGTGGCCCTGCGGAAACTAGCTGAATTGGAGTGCTCCACTGGAGAAGGAAGCCGCATGCTTCCAGGGTGTCCAGTAGTTATGCTGATACAGCCCACGCTACCCAGGTCACTAAGTGAGATGCCTTAGAAATGTGCCCGCTGCATGGTGGGAAGGAGGTGTGGAGCCCCTACCCGGAAGTCCATGTCACGCTAGGGTCCTGCAGGACCCTGCTTGGGAAGGTTTTCTGGCTCTGATACAGGTGGGCTGAGCCCTGCTGAGCGAATCAGTGCTTGCAGGTTAAGCCTTCTGATTCCAGGAAGGAAGGCCCCTTGTGCAGGGCTTAAATTCAGCCAGAGCTGCCTGGAGCAGAGCTCTGATAAATATTTTCAAGCCCACAGGCCTGAAGCCCCAAGCTCTGCAACTCCCCACAGAGTGGAAACTCTGAGCCCTGACACACCATTCAGGGCTGAAGCCCCAAGCCCCAGTGCACCCACAAAGCTGAAGCCCCAGGTACCGGTGCGCCCCACTGAGCTGATGCCCCAAGCCCTGGCACATCCCGCGGGGCAGAAGCCCCGAGCCCTGGCGCTTCCCACGGAGCTGAAGCCCTGAGCCCTGGCGCCTCCTGCAGGGCTGAAGCCCCAAGCTCTGGGGCTCCAGGAAACACTCTCGCAATTTAAGCCCTGCCCATTTGGAAGAAGGGACGAGTTCTGAGCCTGTCAGTGCTGAGACAGGTGAGGATGAAAATCCAGGCTGGCGAAGGCCAGGCTGGTGAAGGAATCCATATCTCTCACATGAGCAGCCCCTAGATTCTTCTGTTACTGTAGAGGTTCATAGCTCCCGGTGGCCCCACCCGGATACCTGCCTACAGGATTTGTCCCAGAGCAGCTGTATTGGCTCTAAAATCTCTGTTTGCCCCCCAGAGCGAGGGCGCTGTGACTGTGGGGAGTGCAAATGCAACGCTGGCTTCGAAGGCAGCGCTTGCCAGTGCAAGAAGTCTACAGACGGCTGCGTGAACGTCCGGGGAAACGTATGCAGCGACCGTGGGTACTGCCAATGCAATACGTGCCAGTGCAAGCCAGGCTACCAACCCCCGTTCTGTCAGGAATGCCCTGGCTGCCCTTCGCCCTGCGCCCGATACATGTAAGTGACCCGCGGAAGCGCCCGAGCCAGGCTTGTGTTCGGAAGCCTGGCTGCTCCCCCTGGCCGGAGCAGGTGCCGGGAGCCCAGGGGCACAGCGCGGGGGCAGTTTCTTCTCACATCGAAGGTGGCTGTTTCTGTTCTAACCTGGAAAGCTTGGGCGAATGGCCACTTCGGCCCCACAGTTGTGGGGTGGAGGCACAAGAACCTGGCTCTACAGCTGCCCTTGGCCCGTGAGTGCCCCCAGCAACTCTGCCCCCCATGAGGCTTCTGTGGTCCGTGGAACCCCGGTCACAGACAGCCCCCTCCTCCCCGCCATCAGTCTGCCACGTCCTGCCCCTGTGTGTCTGATTCACTACTAACCAGTCCCAAGCGTAAGGCCAGAAGGGAGCACCGGGTTGTCTGGTCTGACTCCCGCATGTCACTGGCCCGCAGCACCACCGGGCGCCCGCACACTGCACCCAGCAGCTCACGGAAGACCACAGTGCGACAGCCCACAGGAGACGAGTCTCTAATGTGCCCCCGGCAGAGAACGGGGGGCCAAGGCACACCAGGTTCACACTGCCCTCTTCGGCTGTGTTGGTTCGTGAGGCAGCTGCTGGGTAAGTGCGTTACACCCGGATAATCCTGGCCAGTGACGCACACGCCATGCTGTAGAGGAAGGCAAAGCCCCCAAGGTCACTTCCCGTCGGAGCTGGGGAATATTCCTTCCCACCCCACACACAGGTCCCTCCATCCCTGAGCTGCGGCCAGCCTATTGTCCGAGACATGCGCCTCCTGTGTCTGTCTTCTAGCTCCTGTGTGGAGTGCAAGGCGTTTGAGAGTGGCCCGTTTCAGAAGAACTGCACAGCCGCGTGTCTGAACATCGTCGAAGCCGATTTGTCGACAGGCGGCCGGCAGTGCCGGGAGAAGGACTCGGAGAATTGCTGGATTTCCTACCTTATGAGACAGGAGGATGGGGAGGACAAGTACTCCTTTGAAGTCAATGCCAAGAAAGGTACTGGAATCTCGTCCCACACCCCTCTCTGTACTCCGTAAGGGGGGGCGGGTTTCGCTCCAGAGCCAGCCTGCCAAACCCAGAAGAGGTTACAGCGCCCCCTACAGGCGCAGCAGGAGGGGAATTTTCAAACAGAAAGAAAGTATGGGGGATTTTGCTTCATTCAAAATAACGATGCCACGAGAAACATGCCCCGTCCTTGCCGGTGGGGAGTCCCCTGCCCCCGTCCCAGAGCAGTGCCCCCCATGGGGGGAGGGGAAGAAGGCTGTCACCCTGACAGAGAACATTCTGGAGGCGGGCATGGCTCGTGCTGGTACAGAGGAGCCCCCAGCCACAGCCAGCGCTGGGTCCCTCGGTGAGCACAGACAGGCCTTGATGGCCCCTTCCCTTTCCTCCCGCCAGGTTCTGAATCCTCCTCCCTTCCTCCCCTGTTCTGTCTTTCCTGCCAAGTCCTGCTCCTCGCCGGACGCAAGCCAGAGTGCCCTCCCCCCAGCCCCCGGAAAGCGGGTCAGGCCGTGCCGGCGGGGCGCTGCAGACAGCTCCCCAGAATGCCAGTGGGGTAACAGCAACCAGCCTGCAGATCTAGCAGCTGAATGGCTGCACCCTGCTGCCCGTGCCAGGCGCCTGGTGCTGTGGCTGCTGCCGTGATTCGGCGGCGTACAGCGCACGGTAGCTGCCGTAGAACGGCCCCCGTCAGGCTCGGTGTGTGGCCCGCTCTCATCACACACTGCTGGAGGCGGCAGATGCCCATCAATGTCGCCAGCCTGCCTGCGGGCAGCAGGGCTGAACGCTCAGTCCCGTGAGGCGACTCCTGGGCTCTCTCTCATCCCCAGAGTGTCCGCAGCCCCCGAACATCGCTGCAATCGTGGGCGGCACCATCGCGGGCGTGGCCCTGATCGGGCTGCTGCTCCTGGTGATGTGGCGGCTGTTGATGGAGGTGTTCGACCGCAGGGAGTACAGCAGGTTCGAGAAGGAGAAGATGAAGGCCAAGTGGAACGAGGTGAGCTGGCTCTGCCTTTCCCGTAGCACCCCACAGCAGCCGCCCTGCTCCGCCTGCCCTGCCTGATCCCCAGAGCTGGTTGGAGCCCTGCCAGCCTGACAGGTGTCTGTTCTTAGTTGTGGGGCGGCTGGCTCTGGGGAGGAGGCCTCAGGCCCTCTTGCAATCGTGCAGGTGTGGGAAATAACTGGGTACAGGCCACTGCCAAGTGGTTCCCTGGCTGGTGTCCTGTACCCTCCCCAAACACAGCACCAGGGCCAGCGGCTCCTTTACATCCCCAGGCTGGGGGTGTGGAGATAACAGAGAGAGATGCTGAGGGGCACTCCTGGTTTGGGTGCAAGATGGGGTGGACTTTCCCTTCTGCAGTGCGGGAGACACAGGGGGCCCAGAGACTTACCCAAAGCAGGTTTATCTGGAGGCCCCTGGCTAGCTCAGATATCTCCCATTGGACTTCGCTGCTGCCACTCATGTCCAGGGTTGGTCTCATGGCAGGAAGGAGGAAATGCCCATGCAGCCCTCACCCGAAATCATCGGCACATGGCTGGTGTGGGGGCCTGAAAAGTTAAAAGTTGCTGAAGTGGATTGTATCGCCTCTCCACTGGCTGCCGGCTCCCTCTGGGAGGGACAGCCACCTGGCCATGCCAGGCTCTTTACAGGCCAGAAGCTCACACCTGGGCCAATGCTTCCGCACCTGAGCGTGAGTATTGGAGGGCTGGAGCGGTGTGTCCGCCTCATGGCACAGGAGCGATGGCTCACCTGTCACCACGCTGTGGGGAGAAAGCTCCCCGTGCCTGGGGGAGGACCACACGTGAGCAGCCCCTGTCTTCCCTCAGTTTGTAATGTTCGCTCGATCCGATCCTTAGCCAGCTGGGTGAACTGAGGCTCTGTTTCTGGACGATCCAGGCAGCACTCACAACGTACCTGTCTGGTATTTCTTCCCAGGGTGACAATCCCCTTTTCCAGAGTGCTACCACCACTGTCATGAACCCCAGATTCAATGGAGAATGACGTGGAGCTACCCTGCAAGCCTGGGAAGGCTCAACTGTTAAACCAGGAAATACCAAACTAAGGGCACCAGCATTTTATTCTCTAAGCAGAGATCTGCCGTACGCTGTTCCCTTCTTCCATGACGCTGCCAGTGACCGGCGGGCTTTGTCCGGCGGGCTGTGTTGTGCGGTCTCTTCTCCAGCAGGCTCTTCCCTCTGCGTGGCTCCTGCAAGCTGTGTTCATAGGGCTGTGAGAAGGCAGCCGTGCAAGCTTTGATTGGTGGGATTATTGTCAGTTTGCATTAGCGTGGGCGCCTGGAAAACAATCCCACCATCTGTCTTAACTCACGCTGCAAAGACGTGCCATGCAGTGGCACCAGTTGCTGTTAGAGCTTGAACCGAGCCTGCATTGTTACTCGTTTTCAACGTACAACCAGTATTGATCTTTGCTTGGCTTTCTACCAGATGCCACCTTCTTTCTGGCCTAAAGCTCTCTGCTCAAAGGCTGCGGTCACTCCAATTCCCTGTCCAGCTGTGCTGTGCTCGGCTACGGGAACTACTGCAGGTCTTGTCGAAAAGTCAGTGCTAAAATCATTCGGGGGTCAGGCCACGTGCTGGTCTCCAGAGCAGTAAACCTGCAGTGAGGAGGGCGGTGGCCATAGGGGTGGGTGGATGCTGGTGGCCGGAAAGAGGGAGCTGTCAGGGACGTGCCCCACATCTTCCTAAATCATTGCCCTCTTGCTCGGACCCCTCAGCCCTTTCTGCTGCACTTCGGAGTGGGCCTGCAGCCCTGGCTGCCCCGTAACCCTTGGGGTCTGAGCCTTCTCCGTGATGGGTTAGTGGCAAGGAAACAACTGTTCAGAAGCAGCAGTCAGATTTCTATGCTCACTTCATCCCCCCCTCACAAGGTGTCTCCTCCCCTTGACAGCGCGCCAGTCGGACACACGCAGCCCAGGACAAAGCGACAGGCACATCCTGGGGCTTTCTCGGAGCTAGCTGGAAGTGGTGCATTGAATGACTAATTCTTGCTTCAGAGGGTCATGCCTCTAAAAGTCTGTATGACTCTAGAACGGGGGCGGCGGGGGGGCGCTTTTTGGCCTGAGGGCCACATCGGGGTATGGAAATTGTTTGGCAAGCCATGAATGCTAATGAAATTGGGGGTAGGGTTGCAGGAGGGGGTGAGGGCTCCAGCTGGGGGTGCGGGCTCTGGGGTGGGGCTGGGGATGAGGGGTTTGGGGTGCAGGAGGGGGCTGCAGGCTGGGACCAATAGATTCAGAGGGCGAGAGGGGGATCAGGGATGGGGCGGGTTGTTGGGGTACGAGGGGTGAGGGCTCTGGCTGGGGGTGCAGGGCTTGGGGTACAAGAGGGGGCTCTGGGCTGGGTTCAAGGGGTTCGGAGGGCAGGAGGGGGATCAGGGCTGGGGAAGGGGGTTGTGGTATGGGGGGGGTTTGAAACCACTGGCTGGGGTGCAGGCTCTGAGGTGGGGCTGGGGATGAGGGGTTTGGGATGTAGGAGGGGGCTCTGGGCTGGGACTGAGGGGTTCAGAGGGGGATCAGGGCTGGGGCAGGGGATTGGGGCGGGGGGGGGGGGGGGTCAGGGATACAGGCTCCAGGCAGCATGTACCACAAGCAGCTCCTGGGAGCATGTCCCCCCTTCGGCTCCGAGGCACGGCCAGGCGGCTCTGCACCCTGCCCCATCCGCAGGCGCCCCCCCTGCAGTGCCCATTGGCCAGAAACCACGGCCAGTGGGAGCTGCGGCGGACGGGGCAGGGTGCAGAGCCGCCTGGCCGTGCCTCCACATAGTACGTAGGAGCCGGAGGGGGGGTCAGGCCGGCTGCTTCCTGGGCAGGGCCGGCTCTAGTTTTTTGCCGCCCCCAAGCTGAGGTGGGGCTGGGGCTCGCAGGCGGCGCTGGAAGCGGCGGGAGTGGCGTCCCCTTCTCCCAGCGCCTGCGGGGGCTTTCCCCCCTCCCCCGCCCGGCCGCGCAGAGAAGCCCCCAAAATAAGGGGTGGCACAAGGCAGCGCAGCAGCCAGGGCACAGATGAGACAGCAGGACTCGCCCTCTCCTCCCCAGGTAGTGGCTGGGCCCTATCCCGGGTCTGGGGCTTCCCCTTCCTGCTGCGGCCGGGGGCACGGCGCCCTCGCCCCGTCTCCGAGAGCGCTGCTGCCCCGAAAGAAAAGCGTGGCCGGAACGCCGCCCCTGGAAACATGCCGCCCCCAGCACGTGCTTGCTTTGCTCGTGCCTCGTGCCAGTCCCGTTCCTGGGAGCTGAGGGCCAGATTAAATGGTCTGACGGGCTGGAGGTGGCCCGCGGGCTGTAGTTCCCCCCCCCCCCCGATCTAGAACTTGCTTTATGTGTGAGAACAATTTGCCTGTAGTAACATGTCACATCCCCACCCTGGTCTATTAATAAAAATACATCAAACCCGGCAGCTGGCCTGCAGTGCATGTCCCCAGGCTGCGTGATGGCGTCTGCTGGCTGCCGCCAGCCTCTCGAGGGAGCGGACTGGGTTAATCCAGCCAGATGAGCCCACCCCAGGTCACTTCACATGTACGCTCTTCTGGATACGGGTACACCTGGTCAGAGGTGACGTGGGCTTCCCCGTCTCTCCCCTTACTGAGCTAGACCCCCCTTAGGCCTGCTTCCCCACCCCCCGACCCGCGTCTGCCCATGTGCTGGAGTGGCTTGTGGCGGCAGGAAAAGCACCGCGGGGGTTCCTGGGCCTTCCTCCTCCTGCTCCGCTCCAGCCTGTGCTGACTCCAGTCAGCTCCCGCACACATCGGTGGAGCAGGCGCAGCCAGGGCCAAGGGACTCTGCCTAATACCTCCCCCTGACTTTGGCTCTAGAGCTGTGATACTCACGATTACCCCAGCAACACATTGCAGCCTGGACGGTCAAGTGATCTGGGCTCGCACTGCCAGTGGGGATGGCAACGCCCTGGCAGCAGGCTTGAGGACCACGGGACTGACTGTGGGCAGTGGGTGGTTGTGGCAAAGCCAGGCTGCCCACAGCCTGAAGCCAGCAGGTGCTTGGAGCCAGGCTCCGGGTGTGGGACCGCCCTCGTTTGAAGGCTGACAGGTGGTATGCACAGCGTAGCGGAGCTGGGGGAGCGTCAGTTATTACCGCTTTGCTGCCCTGCGCGTGTGTCTTCCCCCCGACGCAGGAATCTCTGGGTCCCCCACAGAACCCCTCCCGGGGGAGAACAGGTCGTGCGCACAATGCTGCAGTTACAAGCGCAGCTCGTGAGTTAATGTGGACTTAGGGACGGGAGCCTGCCCCTCTGCGCTGGGACGTCAGACTCCCAGGACAGCCGAGGTGGCTGCTGCAGAGCTCCAGATGCCCCCGTTAGGGAGTGAGTGGGCCACGAAACCGCCCGCGATGCCGAGGTGCAGCCAGACGCCCTCTCTGGGGCTGCAGCCAAAACCCACACGGGGAAACCCATCCCAGGGTCAGGCCACACACCACACACGGCTTAGACCTTTAGGCCCCAGTACAATGAGGTGTAAGTTTAAATACGTGGCCACAGCCCATGACATCATAACAGCTGTGCTTTGCTGAACTGGGGTCGTTAGCACCAAAGCCCTAGAAACAGCTCTGAGCACATATGAACAAAGCAGCCGCCCCTTTCTGCTCCCAGAAACTGGCCCCACCTCTCCCTAGGCTCAGCTGCCCCTTGCTAGGATCAAACTCACAACACCCCAAGCCCCTCCCTACAGTCTGGCTTGGAGCAAACACCCAAGAGCAGCACCAGGGAGCGGGGTATATAATCGCGTGGGGCTCCAGCAGGGGGCACTGAGCGACCCATACCCATTGCCACAGAGATCATGAGCCCAGAGAAACAAACCAACCAGACTAAGCCCAGTGCTGTCTCTCAGGAGAGCTACTCGCAAAGCAGTGCCTGGCCATTTATCTCCACCACCACTCCCATCCGCCTTTTCTGCTGGGCAGGGGCTGAAATGGGGCCGTGCTTTTCCAGCACATCCCTGGAATTTTCTACTGACAAGTTGTTTCTTTTTCAAAAAAAAAAAAAAAAAACAGTTTTCAATTTTGAAAGAAGGAAGCTGTTTGAGTTTGCAAACTCGCAGCCTGAGATCTCACACTCAGTCCTTCTGCCCCCACTCCCAGGCCCACAGCGGGCACTAAGAGGGTGCAGTCTCGGGGTGGGGTGGCCGGTACTAATCCCGGTTTTGCATTTTACTCTCCCAGGCCTGGACATTCATAGCAGTGAGGTACAAAAGCTAGTAGCTAGCACTGAGGCACCAAATGACAATCCCAGGGAGCAATCGCTGTGCCTGAGTCCAAAACCAGGGCAAAGCACCCACGTTTCTGTGAACAACAACGACCCAGGATGTGCCAGTGACTCGGAGACCCCGCAAACAGGCCAGGCAGCGCTGAGCACTGGCTAGCTGAAGAAGCACCCAGTGGCAAAATATGTCTGAATCACAAAGGTCCATCTTTTGGTTTCAAACAGCTTTTATTTGGGTAGACAAGGATGACAAAATAACAGGAGTTCACGGATTAAAAATCCCTTGTGTTACATGAGCGCTTAGGCCTCATTTCAGCCAGTGTCTGGCTTTAGGCACACGAGTAACCCCACTGAACTCAGTGGGGCTCTCCACTTTGCCTAGAGTTAGCCACATGCCCAAGGCTCTTGCTGAATCAAGGCGAACCCTAGGTGGGTGTATCCTAGCGCTCCTCCTTCCAAACAGAGGGATGGGGTTGCAGGGAAATCCTTGAGTCCTGAACAAACTCAATAGCAGTAAAACTTTCCAGAGGGAACCAGAACTGAACTGTTTCAGCAACAGTGATCTCTGATCAGGGAGCTGCCTCCCTGCAGACTGCCTTTCAATCTTACCAGGAGACCCGGTAAGCGCCCGTTTGAAAACCATGGAGGAGCTTTCTCTGCAGAAAGTCCTAATGGGAGTTTGGTCCCATCCCGAGTGGCCAGCAGCCTCCCCGTGGAGACACATGGCTTGCAGTGAGCGTGACTGCACTGAAGTCCAAGTCTGATGAGGTTCATTTGGGAACATCCTGCCAGACAGCGACTTCCTGACACTTGGTCCATTTGCTCCAGGCACAGATGCTGTGGAACTGTCCACACTTGTCGACCAGCGTTTTCAGCTTCAAAATAACAAGCATGGCTCCCGCTTCGTGGTTACAAACACAGCCAACGGGGACCCCTGGCGAAATCTCGGCTTCAGCCCGAAATCAACAGGCTGGTGGGTGACAAGCAACTCCCCAGAGGCCAACCCAGCGGCAGTGTTCAGGCCCAGGAGGGGAGCACCGGGCTAGCGAGTGGCTAGGAAGCAGGGATGCAGGTTGTGAGGTGCAGCCGCATTTCAAAGCGGCAAGGCAGCTCTCATCAGACAAGTACCAATGTGTGGCGCCTTGGAAGGATCTCAAAGCACTCTGCACAGCCTATGGCGACTCGTGGGTGAGGGAGAAGGGTCACATGACCCTCCCCAAAACTCTGGGGAGGGGGGCAAGACCGGCAGCCGGGGAGATGAAGGGGCAGGGCCAGAGCTGGAAGGGAAGAGGCAGGGCCAGAGCCTCTCCTCTTCCAGCCTCCTCTTCCAGCCACGCTGCCTGGTGTGGGACAGCCCACAGAGAGCAGCCGCTGTGTGCTGCACCACGGGCAGTGTCCCCGGCAGGCAGCGTGGCCGGAGGCTGCCCCGGGAGAGCAGCCGCTGTGTGCCGCACCACGGGCAGTGTCCCCGGCAGGCAGCGTGGCCGGAGGCTGCCCCTGGGAGAGCAGCCGCTGTGTGCCGCACCACGGGCCGTGTCCCCGGCAGGCAGCGTGGCCGGAGGCTGCCCCTGGGAGAGTGCGTTAGTGGCTCCACACATGCCAGGGGGACTGGAGCAGAGTCCCCCTCCCTGCCAGGTAACGTGGGATGGGAGGAGATGGGGAGATTGCAGGGCCTCTGGGCTGGGGGTAAGGCAGGGACGAGTCATATGGGGGGATCATGTGGGGAGCAGGGACGAGTCACTTGTGGGAGTCATTTGGGGAGGTTACGTGCCCCCCTTTAGCTGGTGCCCCCTTTGTGTCCCTCCCACTAGTCGCCTCTCTGAGTTTGCAGCCTAGGCCTTTGCCAGGTGTCCCCTCCACCGCTCCCCTGGCGTTTATGCCAGTCGTGTTCCCGGTGGGACACTTCCAGTTTCCTTGAGGCGAAGTATCCAGCTCCACAGCTTTTCTGTGCAGGAGTCTGACTTACGGGATGCCCACTTTATGAGCAGGTAGCTGCCACCCAGGCCTGCTGCTGCCCCGATTATGAAGAGTCCTTTATTAATCACCTGCAAGTGTAAGGAGAAATTCAGCCTGGCTCAGAAGGTTTGTTTTGACCCAAGCAGAGAGAACACACCACTTTATAACACTCCCTCCTCGCCCCTGCCCTCGGACAGGGATGACACCTCCCCCAGCATGGAGCCTTTCCCACAGACTGGGGCACTCCAGAGGAAAACTCGACTGCTAAGCCAAGGCCAGAAGCCCCCGTGTGATCAGGAAAAGGAGTTTGCTGAGAGGAGGGAAGTCAAGCCCGGCTGGCTACGTATCAGCACAGAGCATTGCAGGCCCCTCCTCTGGTCAAGAGCAGCATCTCCAGCCACACAGCTGCCAGTGGAGACATCTCAGGGGACTTGTCTTCACTCCGAAAAAGGGGCGTCCTTCGCTCAGGTTAGCTGACAGGACGGAAAGTCCTGGTGGGGACAGGGCAGTCTGTGGTGTTCACCTGTTAGCAGGTTGAAGGAAACCCTGAGCTCCTCATGGTTAAGTCAAGCTGGGGGAGGTTAGGGTTTGCCTCAACCTGCTAAATCCTGTGAAAACCACACACCACCTTGTCTTCACTAGGGTTTCCCTCATCTAGGATAATGCGAGCGAAGACCTTCCTTCCTCCCCAGCGGAGACGCACTGATACAGGAAGGGCTTGCTGCTCTCGGAAGCTCCTGTGGGGTTTTGAGATGGGGCACTCACCCCGCACTGGCCCTGGAAGAGCTAAGGCAGGTTGAGAAGGGGGCTAATTAACCCAGCAGGCCACAGCTGGAAGGAATCAGGTGGCCCCGCACCGCCCTGCCCCTCCGGCTGAGGGTGGGCTAGGTTTAGAAAGGCAGGAAGGTGATAGCAGAGGGGGCTGCTGGGAAAGGCCGCAGTCACGCCTGGGAGAGGGAGGAGGGTCTGGAGGCTGTGGAGACAGGTAGCCTGCAGTTGCTCCCCGGGAGGAGGGAGTGGGGGGCGAGCGGGTGCCAGATGGTAGAAGAGGGCTCAGGGAAAGGCCGTGAGGTCCCGGAGGGACCAGACCTTGGCTGCTGGCTAGAGGGTCCCTGAGCCAGAACCCGGAGCAGAGGGCAGGCCCAGGTTCCTGGCCAGGCACTGAGGTGTGGCCCCAGGGGGCAGTGAATGGGCAGACGGCCTGAGGCTGCTCGGGAGTGAGGCTCTGGTGCCCTGAAAGGGGACAATGCGTATAGGGAGCTGGCCGGAGGCTGAGTCACAGAGAGGCAGCAGCAGCTTGTGGAGCAAGAGAGGGCTGCACGCTGGCAGAGAGAGACAGAGCGATGGCCTGCAACCGCAGGAAGGGGCATTGACCCGGCCAGCTATTCCACAGAGTGGCCAGGAGGAGGCGCCATCCTGGCGGTGAGCGGAGCCCCCTGTCACAGGTATTCTCCAGGGCTGGCAGATGCTAGCCACGCCGGTCACTTTGTGTAACTAGCCGGAAAGGATTTTGTCAGACAGGCTACCTACGCTCGGCCCAATGATTGGCCATGGGCGGCACTGGTTGTGGGAGCCTAAACCCCAGTCCTGCCCCTTCCACCTGAGGCCCTGCCCCTTCCATGCACCCTGGAACCCAGAGCACCCCCACTGCGGCCGCCAGCCCCTGCCCTAGGCTGGCTAGTGCCCACAGCCCCCCCGGAGCGCCGAAGCGGGGCCCTGGGGGCAGAGTGTGGGCAGGGCCAGGCCTGGCAGTTTGGGGAGGCACAGCCTATGACTGGCCTAAGTTCAGGCCAGGGCATCCGATTCCCAAGCCAGGCGAAAGCACCGTGCGCGCTGGAGGAGGTGTGCCGGCTGGACAGGCGTCTTCGGGGGCATGCTTATGATAAAGTCAGACAAGGGGGACTGGGCTGAAAAGGCTGCATGCTAAAGGCCTGTATTCATGCTGGCACAAGGGGCTTAAACCCACAGCTACCATAGCACCAAGAGGACACCCAGGGAGTCATACCAGATGGAAGTTTCCAGCCTGTCATTTGCTCTTTCCCAGCAAGAGGAAGAGCCACCATGCACAAATCAATGGTGTGGAGAGCTGAAGCATGCCACCTCCCCAGGGCTTTCGCACTGTCCGTCCCTCGCCCCACCCACTCAGCTGTTCTGCCTGAACATCCATTCACGTAAAAACGACATGAGAATCTCCGTATCTGAGGGGCTCTTTGGCATTGTACTCTATTGTCCTCACTTGCTAGTATAACCCCCCCCCCCCTTGTCACCAGGACTTTCAACACCACTAGCACAGACCAGCTGAGCTAAAGGAGCACCTCCATTAGTCAGCAGCAGTAGTAGACTGTTATCCACTAGTGCACTAGTTACTGGTGGGGGACATGATGCACACAGTAAAAATGTGCTACACTGAGCCGTGGGGAGACGCTGCAGGGAGCAGAGCTGGAATGGGGCCGAACCAGCGTCTGCTCCTTGCAGGAACCTGGGGCAAGACACGGGCTCTCTGTGCAGAGTGGCACACCTCCCTGCGTTAGGGTTATGGGAAATGGCCAATCAGCAGCCTGGGGGAATAGCCCGCTGTGACTGGAGCACCACCGTGCCGCTCGCTCAGGAAGCACTGAGCCCCTGGCCCCTACTTACTCAGTTTCGGCTCTGGCAATGCAGATTCACAGCCAGGCGTGTCGTGAGTCAAGGGCAAGCAGTGCGGCGCAGCCAGAAGGGGCTGTGAAAAGTACCTACCAGTAGCAGGGACCCTAGCACACCTGCTTCTATCATCTGAGGAGGGCAAAGGGGGAGGGCAGGAGATGCTCTGGACATCTGGGTCAGTGGAAATCGGCTCCAGTTCCCACTCACCTTGTTCTGCCATTTCCAGCGCTGCAGCGCCTCATGGTAGCGGATTCTAGTGAACGTGACCTGCACCAGATTGCAAAGGCTGTTAGTCCTTCGGGGTGACCAGAGACAGCCTGGGGAGGGGAGGGCAGGCAGGGGACAGAAAAGCAGGTCTTACCATTGTGTATAACGGGATAACGGTGGAGGGCATGAGCCGGTGAAGAAAGTTGTCCACGTACTTGCGGAAAATGAACCACTTGGAATTAACATGTGCGCGCATCTGGAACAAGGCGCGGAGTTTAAAAGGTGGGGTGCTTGCGGGGACCTTTCCCCTCGTGCTGTGGCTACTTGCTCTCATCCTTTTCAGCCACTCAGCGCTCTCACTTCCTACCACCTACTGTCCAGGGGATTGGCACTCGGTCTGAGCACCCTTGCTAGCCGAGCCTGGGCGTGAGCATCCCCACAGGAAAGCCTGACCCGGGTTACTGTGGCCTCACCATTTCTGCACCCGCCTGTGTGTGTCTGAGGGCATATCCCACGATTCTTTGTGCTGAGACGCACTAGGAGTCTTGCCTTGGCAACTGCAGAAAACGTGGTCTGTGCTGTGGGGGGCTTGTGGGAAGGCCTGGGAGCCCAGCAGCACTGGAGTGATGTAGCCTGTGTCCTCGCTGCAAAGTGGTGGGTTCTAGCCTGAGTTAAAGCAGTGCTTGGCTCTAAGCCCCTGCCCTCAGCCAGGCCCGGTAGCTGGTGGGAACCACCTCCCAACCCAGGTCAGAGGTTTTGCTGGGGTTAAGGCTAAAAGCCAGGGAAGAAGCCAGGCTAACCATGTAGTGTAGACAGCAGTCTCCCACTGTATTAGCAATTTGCAGCGGGGTCAATTTAAAGGCCCTCTTAGGCCCAGGTCTCTCTGTGCTCTGCCACAAACAGATACAGGATGGGGCGAAGTGCCTGACAAATCATGAAGCCAAAACAATGCACAGCAATTGGCACAGATGAGAGGCAGCATGGCCCAGTGGGCAGAGCACTGGCATGGGAGTCAGCAGAGCTGGGTGGCCAAAGACAAGCCTCTTCCCCAGCTGTACCTCTGTTCCCACTCCCAGCCTGTCTGTCTTGCCTACACAGGCAAGTTTTACCAGTTAGATCAGTATAATTAGAGTTACCCCAGTATAAACCCACCCGCACCTCCTCCAGCGAGGACTCCTTAGGCCAGAATAAAAACATCTTTTTTTTTAAATTTATTTAGCTTAAACGCCTTCCAAAGAGACATCATCTAAACTGAAAAAAGCCCCTTCTATACAAGACTAAAAGAGTCCCCCTGGGAGAGGGGGATTGGACCAATACAGCTCGAGTGCTTTAAATTCACATCTTCGCTTCGACTGGCAGAACATGCCCATGGTGCCTAGCCCGTAGCCTGCAAGCTCTTCAGAGCAGGGCCTTTCCCTCTGGGTGCATACAGCACTGGGCCCAACCAGATCAGCCTCTCGAGTGGGACATCTGGGTGCCACAGGACTCCAGAGGACAGACTGAGAGGAGGAGCCGGGAACTCAGAGCAGCACATCTGACATCTCTGTTTACATTAGTTAGCAGGGCTGGTCTCCACACAGGCCAGGCACTGATGGAACAAAAGGTGTGACGATTTGTGGCCCTTGTACAGCCAGACATTCAGAAAGTGGTGGAAGGGGGTAACTCCAATTTGTGTGTGTGGGTGCTGGAGAGTAACTGATCACACCCCTGCCTCTCCGATCCTGCCCTCAGGCCCTCGCAGTCGGGGGTGGGGGAGGAGGGATTTGCCCTCCTGATCCGGTAATACGCAGTTCTAGAGAGAGGAAGGGACGGCTGCTGTCTGTAGCCAAGCTTCGAGTTCTGGGCATGACGCAAAGCATCTCAGCGCTCTGGAAATCTGCCCCCCAACCCCTCCTCCCCTACCAGCCCCTTCCTGCACAGCTGGGGAAAGGCTGCTCTTATCAGAACCATGTAACTGCAACAAAATACAGACATGAGACATCTCTCTGACTACGCTAAGGGCACAGGAGACCTGCCACTTAAAACAGCATGTGCATGGGGCCGGATTTCCAATTAGGCACAGTAGCCACGTGCCTAGGAGCACCGGCATTCTAGGGACGCCTAAGAGTTAAAAGTGAGTTAAAAGTTTACAGAAGACGTTTACAGAAAACACAAGGTCAGCTGTCGGCGGAGGGTGGGGGGGGCGCTGATGATGCTCTGCCTAGGGGTGCGTAAGGCGTCAATCTGGCCCTGCCTGAGCGCGTGCGCACCCACATTTCAGTACAACTGGCCAGGTTCCTAAAACAGCTCCTCTTTTCCCCCGCAGGGCTTTGCCTGAGCCCAGGACTGCTCACTGGCATCTAGCGCTCGCAGGCCCCCCCGCGGCAGGGGAAGATCCGCGCCACGCGTAGAGCGTCTGCACGCCCTGCTCGGCTGTCTTACCTCTATGTAGTTGTACATGGCTAGATCGGAAATGGCATGGTCGTCGGGCACTCGCAGCTGGGAGAACTTGGGCAGGCAGGCACCTGGGGAAGAGGGAGCAGTTCCATACCAGTTAGGCTCCACTCTGCTCCCTGGCTCTGCCTTCTGTCCTGGTCCCTCTCCCAGCTCCTCCAAGCCAGGGAGTGGGGCGTTCCATGGTGCATGCACTTCTCCCCAGGGCACACAGCACGACTGCCCGTCGCTCGACTGAGCCTGCCTCTCAGGAGGTGGCTAGACCGAACGCCAGCCAAAGGAGGGTAGCTTCTGGGACTGCAGCCCAACAGCTGAATCAGCTCCAGCCTCTGCAGACTGTCCGCTCCGTGAGCCCTGTGGGCACTGCCTCATCCCCAGTTGCGAGCACCGTGCAGTTCCCAAAGGCTAACGGGGAGCTGCTGTGGTGCTGTGCCGGTGGTGGGGAGGGTTTCTGGCTGCTGGGTCCCAGGGCTGGCACCAAGCTCTTCTCTCTGAAATAAGTCTTGTCTGGCCCTGTCTCCCCATCCCGCAGCCTGTCTTCTTGTCCTGCCTCGCTTGACTTGCTGCCTGCATCCAACGGGCCACGCATGAGCACAGGGGATATGGGGCATGTCGGTGTCGCAGGCAATGCAGAGTGGCTTCAAGGAAGTCATGCTGCTGCCAGCCCACCGGGGCAAGGGGAAGAGGCGATAGGAGTGAGGGGAGAGGTGCCTGGGGAAGGATGAAGAGGGGTGGGCTTTGGCACATCTAGTGCCATGTGCCATTCAGACAACAGAGGAACATCAGAATGGCCATAATGGATCAGACCAAAGGTCCATCTAGCCCAGTATCCTGTATTCTGACAGTGGCCAATACCAGGTGCTTTAGAGGGAATGAAAAGAACAGGTTCTCATCAAGTGATCCATCCCCTATCTCCCATTCCCAGCTTCTGGCAAACAGAGGCTAGGGGCACCATCCCTGCCCATTCCGGCTAGTAGCCATTGATGGACCTATCCTCCATGAACTTATCTAATTACTTTTTGAACCCCTGTTATAGTCTTGGCCTTCACAACCTCCTCTGGCAAGGAGTTCCACATAGTCTTTTCAATGTCTCCTCATGTGGAAGCTGTTCCATCCCCCTAATCATTGCTGTTGCCCTTCTCTGAACCTTTTCCAATTCCAAGATATCATTTTTGAGATGGGGCGACTAGAACTACACGCAGTATTCAAGAGGTGGGCATGCCGTGGATTTCTATAGAGGCAATATGATATTTTCTGTCTTATTATCTATCCCTTTCCTCATGGAGCCTCACATTCTGTAGGCTTTTTTGCCTATCACGGCACATTGAGCGGTTGTTTTCAGAGATCTATCCATGATGACTCCAAGATCCCTGTGACACGGGCTCATGATCTGTCCCGTGTTCCTAGTTCCTGCCCTAGGATCACTCCTCTGGAAGCCTGTGGAGGCCACGACGTGTTGAGAGACGGAAGTGGAAACAGAAATGACTGGGTAGTATCTGAGTGCCCTTGGCTCTTTTCCTTCTTGTTGTGTGAGATTCTCAGTGTGGTGGGGGTTCCCCACTCTCCCGAACACCCACCCCTAGCCGTGGGGTGGAGACCCGCTCAGCCTGTGGGGAGGTAGAAATTCACCCAGGGATCACTGTAAGGCGCAGATTTATCCCACAGCCGTTCTCAGCACAGCGAGACCCACAGCGTGGGCGAATGGGCAAAGGGAGTGAGAGTATAACGCAATAAACCCAAAATGCTTTCCAAACCCCTGGTGCTGAAGCTCATGAGCAGACAGTGGCCAGGACTCGACTAGATGGGGTTAGATGAGGTGACCCTTGTGGTCCCTAGGACTGCCCCTTCCTGGGGATAATCAGATACCACGGGAGACTCCTGGCCAAATGTTTAATTCCTGACTGTCCCTCACAATAAGGGTCCCCCTTGATCTCCTGGGTAGGTCAGGGGCCATCTCTGGGAGCACCCATTTGGTGACTGATGTCAGATGAAACTGCCCGGAGTTCCCACCCAGGTCTGTTTTCCATGCCCAGGGATTTACTCACTGAGATCATTGTGGAATTGGTCCATTAACTCATCGAAGACCAGGCAGTCTTCAAATCCCTGGAAGACACAATAAAGGGAAAATAGCTGGCAGCAAAAGCCTTATTGCTCCTAAGCTGGGGTTGGCACGCAGGGGGCAGGGAGGAACACTGGCCTGGGCTAGACCTGCTGCCCTGTCTAAACAGGTTTAGTGGCTGCTCAGGGTATGTCTACACAGCAAAAAAACCAAAACACGGCAGCGAGTCTCAGAGCCTGGTCTACTGACTTAGGCTCACGGGGCTTGCGCTGCAGGGTTAAAAATAGCAGTGTAGACATGTGGGCTTGGGCCGGAGCCCAGGGCCTGAAACCCGCCCCTGGACTCCAGCCCCAGGCCAGACGTCTACACTGTTCTTTCTAGCCCCCAGTGCAAGCCTCATGAGCTGAGTCAGTTAGCCTGGGCTCTGAGATACATGGCTGCAGTTTTGAGGGGAGGTGGGGGCTGGCTGTGTCAAGGTACCCTTAATGGCCTGGGGCAGCAGCAGGTGCCTCTGAACCTGATCTCTGGCTGGACCCTCCCTTTCTCAGGGGAGGGGGACGAGCCTGGCTCCAAAGGAGGTTGATGCCAATGCAGGGTGCTGCAGGACCAGTAGGGATGAGCTGATGCATCCCCTACACCCTGGGCAGGAAAGAGAGGTCAAGAAAATCCTCCCTAAGCCTTCTGGGGGGAAGAGAACCAGCCCTGCCCTCCTGGAGAGAATCCCAGCCACAGTGACAGCACCTGCTCCCCGTCCTTTGGCCACGGGAGGGAGAAGAACCAAGAGAAGGTTGAAGATAGGGGGCAAGGCAAAGAGAGAGCTGGGGCAAGTGGGGCATCTAGGACCCAGGGGTGGAGGAAGAAAGTGAGGGCAGCTCTGGAAGTGAGAGAGATGCCAGCGAGAGACTCAACTACTTTTCCCTATACAAACCCCACTGTGTTAAGGCTGGTCTCTGGGTCGCACTGGAAAGTTGGGACCAGGCACGCTGAAGTCTGGCCGAGCAGCCCTGGCCTTGTCCCTGGTGCAGATGTGTTCCAGGACAGGGATTACTGCACTATTTCCCCCAGAGTTGCTAAGCACCCACAACGCCCATTAGCTGCAGTGAGAGCTGTGGATGCTCAGCACCTTTGCAAATCAGGCCCCTTGTACCGTGGTCCCTACTGTGAGGGAGCCGAATCTGAGATGTTAATCTCTGTGCTTCAGTTTCCGCAGAGGTAGACAGCAGGGGTAGCCCATCTACTGCCCAAAGTGACAGTGACGTAGTTAAGGGCTACACAGCAAGATAACTCTGGGGAAGGTCCAAAGAATCACCCCATTTTGGGCCCCCCCAATGCCTCCGCTCAGCGCTCTGTTAGGGTTGTGTTCTTGGTAGACAGAAGTCCCTTACAGTGGGGGGCGGGGCAAGTGGCACACAACTGTGGGGCAGACCCACTCAAAAATGCTAAGGCTGGCTCTGGTGTGGGGCTCTCAAATACTAGCAGCCGGTGGAAACAGTCCAGCTCGCTCTGGGCACTGACGAAGGAAGTACACACGGGAAGTACAGCCATCACCTTCTCCGCCACCAGGAAATCACAACGATGCAGTGAGAAGAGACTGCAGCAAACTGCGCGAGGCATTTCTCCGGCTGCACACAGGCTTTGAAGCTTCTGAATAGATTTATGAAGTCTGAACCAAGCAAAGACTCCAATGAGCTAAGAGAGACTCCACGCTTTGCACCAGTTCCAGCAGCAAAACAGTTACTGGGATGTGCACCCGTCTGGTGTCCCAGTGTTTGTGACCGTGAGCAATCAGTACCCCAGCTATGCCCCAAAATGGAGCAGAGAAAGCGATTTTGGTGCAAACTTAAAAGGGGGTTATTTCCCCTAAAGCCAGAGCTGTGATCTCCAGCCCTGCTGCACAGAGCCATCCAGAAGCACAGAGAGTGTATGGGTGTGAATCATAGAATATCAGGGTTGGAAGGGACCTCAGGAGGTCATCTAGTCCAACCCCCTGCTCAAAGCAGGACCAATCCCCAATCAAATCATCCCAGCCAAGGCTTTGTCAAGCCTGACCTTAAAAACTTCTAAGGAAGGAGATTCTACCACCTCCCTAGGTAACGCATTCCAGTGTTTCACCACCCTCCTAGTGAAAAAGTTTTTCCTAATATCCAACCTAAACCTCCCCCACTGCAACTTGAGACCATTACTCCTTGTCCTGTCCTCTTCTACCACTGAGAATAGTCTGGAACCATCCTCTCTGGAACCACCTCTCAGGTAGTTGAAAGCAGCTATCAAATCCCCCCTCATTCTTCTCATTCTCCTCTCTGAAGGGGAGATACAACTCCGAAGGGACTCAGGAGAGCCTGCAGCCGTAGGCGTGACTCCGTGGGTGCTCCGGGGCTGGAGCACCCACAGGAAACCAGAACCACCCCCTCCCCCCAGCGCCTCCTGCCCAGTGTTGGGCCCCACCGATCAGCGCCTCCCCCTCCCTCCCAGCATCTACTGCCTGCCACGGATCAGCTCGGCGCCTAGGCCTGCAGCCCTGGGTTTGGAGAGCTCAGTTCTCCCTGCTCTTGCGGGTCCCAAGAGCCTCTCCCCATCGGACACTCCTACAGTCGGGAGAAGGAGCATTTACCCAGGGAGGCTCTTCCTCTTTTCCCACAAAGAGGCCACCAAGCGCCAGCTCTTTAACTCTCCTGTTTTTAAGGGGCAGAAGGGTTCCAGCGCCAGGCTGTAAGAACAGGGCTCACAGGCAACTCCCTGGGGCCTCTCCCTCCCCTCAGAGCCAGTGCCCAGCTCGAGCGGTGGGGACGCCAGGTCCTCACTGGAGCACCTTTCCTGGAAACCCACCCACAATCACCCCCCGCTCCCCCAGTGGGCTGTTGGCCCAAGCCCTGCAGGGGGCTGGGCTGCGGAGGTGTCATGCTGGAGAAGAGGTGCTCAGGGATCCAGCCTGCTTGTCAGGCTTTAAAGATTGATGCCAAGAAGGTCACTAAGCTGGAACTAGCGCACGGAGCAGCGGGGTAGGTGATGTCAGGGAGCAACACCCCTGAGCACACAGGCAGCTCCTCTTTGCTCCACCTGCAGCTCCCAAGGGACCTGAGCGCATAGCCGCAGCCCCCGAGGACCCAGGCTGGAGCCGTGCAATGCAGACAGGTGACAGATGGCAGTTTCCTGCAACTCCCGGACAAATAGTGCTGAATGAAGTTCAACTTTAGTGAATGAAGTTTACACACCATTGTGGGCCAGAGATTGCATGTAATTCTCTGGGGGAGGGGGACCACAGCCCTCCCGGGACTAAGCACAGTGAGGGGGGTTAGCAAAATTCACTCAGGTTGTCAAACCTCCACAGAGCTCCCACCGCCTGGAGGGAGACTCACATAGACTGGTTCAGACTGGATTCTCCAGGGACCAACAGGCAGAGAAAGGACTTTCAGTTAAATAGCCTGAGTTAAAACTGACTCTGATCATAGAATCATAGAAGATTTGGGTTGGAAGAGACCTCAGTAGGTCATCTAGTGCAACCCCCTTCTCAAAGCAGGACCAATCCCCAACCAAATCATCCCAGCCAGGGCTTTGTCAAGCCCTTGAAAACTTCTAAGGAAGGAGATTCCACCACCTCCCTAGGTAACGCATTCCAGTGCTTCGCCACCTCTTAGTGAAAAAGTTTTTCCTAATATCCAACCTAGACCTCCCCCACTGCAACTTGAGACCATTACTCCTTGTTCTGTCATCTGCTACCACTGAGAAGAGTCTAGATCCATGCTCTTTGGAACCCCCTTTCAGGTAGTTGAAAGCAGCTATCAAATCCCCCCTCATTCTTCTCTTCCGCAGACTAAACAATCCCAGTTCCCTCAGCCTCTCCTCATAACTCATGTGTTCCAGCCCCCTAATCATTTTTGTTGCCCTCCACTGGATGCTTTCCAATTTTTTCACATCCTCCTTGTAGTGTGGGGCCCAAAACTGGACACAGTACTCCAGATGAGGCCTCACCAATGTCGAATACAGGGGAACGATCACGTCCCTCGATCTGCTGGCAATGCCCCTACTTATACATCCCAAAATGCCATTGGCCTTCTTGGCAACAAGGGCACACTGTTGACTCATATCCAGCTTCTCGTCCACTGTAATCCCCAGGTCCTTTTCTGCAGAACTGCTGCCGAGCCATTCAGTCCCTACTCTGTAGTGGTGCACTGGATTCTTCCGTCCTAAGTGCAGGACTCTGCACTTGTCCTTGTTGAACCTCATAAGATTTCTTTTGGCCCAATCCTCTAATTTGTCTAGGTCCCTCTGTATCCTGTCCCTAGCCTCCAGCATATCTACCTCTCCTCCCAATTTAGTGTCATCTGCAAACTTGCTGAGGCTGCAATCCATGCCATCCTCCAGATCATTAATGAAGATATTGAACAAAACCAGCCCCAGGATTGACTCTTGGGGCACTCCACTTGATACCTGCTGCCAAATAGACACGGAGCCATTGATCACTACCCGTTGAGCCCGACAATCTAGCCAACTTTCTATCCGCCTTATCGTCCATTCATCCAGCCCATACTTCTTTAATTTGCTGGCAAGAATACTGTGGGAGACTGTGTCAAAAGTTTTGCTAAAGTCAAGGAATAACTCGTCCACTGTTTTCCCTTCATCCACAGAGCCAGTTATCTCGTCACAGAAGGCAATTAGATTAGTCAGGCATGACTTTCCCTTGGTGAATCCATGCTGACTGTTCCTGATCACTTTCCTCTCCTCTAAGTGCTTCAGAATTGATTCCTTGAGGACCTGCTCCACAATTTTTCCAGGGACTGAGGTGAGGCTGACTGGCCTGTAGTTCCCAGGATCCTCCTTCTTCCCTTTTTTAAAGATGGGCACTACATTAGCCTTTTTTCAGTCGTCCGGGCCCTCCCCCGATAGCCATGAGTTTTCAAAGATAATGGCCAATGGCTCTGCAATCACATCCGCCAACTCCTTTAGCACTCTCAGATGCCCGATGGACTTGTGCTCATCCAGCTTTTCTAAATAGTCCCGAACCACTTCTTTCTCCACAGAGGGCTGGTCACCTCCTCCCCATGCTGTCCTGCCCAGTGCAGTAGTCTGGGAGCTGACCTTGTTCGTGAAGACAGAGGCAAAAAAAGCATTGAGTACATTAGCTTTTTCCACATCCTCTGTCACTAGGTTGCCTCCCTCATTCAGTAAGGGGCCCACACTTTCCTTGACTTTCTTCTTGTTGCTAACATACCTGAAGAAACCCTTCTTGTTACTCTTAACATCTCTTGCTAGCTGCAACTCCAAGTGTGATTTGGCCTTCCTGATTTCACTCCTGCATGCCCGAGCAATATTTTTATACTCTTCCCTGGTCATTTGTCCAATCTTCCACTTCTTATAAGCTTCTTTTTTGTGTTTAAGATCAGCAAGGATTTCACTGTTAAGCCAAGCTGGTCGCCTGCCATATTTACTCTTCTTTCTACACTTCGGGATGGTTTGTCCCTGTAACCTCAATAAGGATTCTTTAAAATACAACCAGCTCTCCTGGACTCCTTTCCCCCTCATGTTATTCTACCAGGGGATCCTGCTCATCAGTTCCCTGAGGGAGTCAAAGTCTGCTTTTCTGAAGTCCAGGGTCCTTATTCTGTTGCTCTCCTTTCTTCCTTGTGTCAGGATCCTGAACTCGACCATCTCGTGGTCACTGTCTCCCAGGTTCCCATCCACTTTTGCTTCCCCTACTAATTCTTCCCGGTTTGTGAGCAGCAGGTCAAGAAGAGCTCTGCCCCTAGTTGGTTCCTCCAGCACTTGCACCAGGAAATTGTCCCCTACACTTTCCAAAAACTTCCTGGATTGTCTGTGCACCGCTGTATTGCTCTCCCAACAGATATCAGGGTGATTGAAGTCTCCCACGAGAATCAGGGCCTGCGATCTAGTAAGTTCTGTTAGTTGCCAGAAGAAAGCCTCATCCACCTCATCCCCCTGGTCCAGTGGTCTATAGCAGACTCCCACCATCTCCCTAGGTAACCCATTCCAGTGCTTCACCACCCTCCTAGTGAAATAGTGTTTCCTAATATCCAACCTAAACCTCCCCCCGCTGCAACTTGAGACCATTGCTCCTTGTTCTGTCATCTGTCACCACTGAGACCAGCCGAGCTCCATCGTCTTTGGATCCCCCACTTCAGGTAGTTAAAGGTTGTTACCAAATCCCACCTTCACTCTTCTCTTCTGCAGACTAAATAAGCCCAGTTCCCACAGCCTCTCCTCGTAAATCATGTGCCCCAGCTCCCTAATCATTTTCATTGCCTTCTGCTGGACTCTTTCCAATTTGCCCACATCCTTTCTGTAGTGGGGGGCCCAAAACTGAACGCAATACTCCAGACATGGCCTCACCAGTGACAAATATAGGGGAATAATCACTTCCCTCGATCTGCTGACAATGCTCCTACTAATGCAGCCCAATATGCCATTGGCCTTCTTGGCAACAACGGCACCCTGCTGACTCATATCCAGCTTCTCATCCACTGTAATCCCCAGGTCCTTTTCTGCAGAACTGCTGCTTAGCCAGTTGGTCCCCAGCCTGTAGCAGTGCCTGGGATTCGTCCATGCAAAGAGACAAGATCTCTGGCCCAAAGTGGGTCTCAACCCTTGGGGAAGGGTAGGAAGGACTTTGACCCCATAAAACTGGGTGTTCTGGTTCTGAGCAGAAGGCGCTATGAACTTGTAACCGCAGGAAAACCCCTGGGGAGGTAGGAAGGACTGTCCACCAGCCAGGGCCCTTGTTGGAATCAGGTGGTGATCTCTAGTGGCTTATTACCATGTGTGTAGGGCTTCTATTGTTTTAATTTTCTCTGTAAGGCTTTTACCTTAAGAATAAATGTGCTTGCTTAGAAAGAGCTGTGTGGTAACTGAACTGGGGCCATTACACTATTTACCACCTCTGAAGAGAAAAGAAAGGAGAATTCACAATGTAGGCAGGGAGCAGGCAACCTGGAAATACCCCGCTCAGGAGGGAGAGAGGCACCGGTCTTCATGCAAGAGAGGCAACAGCAGATGTCTAAGAGTGGGTGCTCTGGATGCCTCAGAAGGGAAATTCAGGTGCAGTTGCCCTACACTGTGACAGTCTACCTGAAAAGGGAAGATGTAGCCTTCTGGCCTGAGCATGCATGATCAAATGTATTTCCCTACACCACTGTCTGGACATCCAGCAGCAGCTGAAGATACAGGCGCCTCACTCTAAGGCTTGAGTGACTCTGCAGGGAGCAGAAAGAACCAACACACTTCAGAGAGGTCCCTTCAGCCTATCAGGGAATCTCAGTCTTGTGTGGATCCAGACCCAGTCAACTCCTCCTCCTCCTCCAAGCCTCAAACCCGGCAAGACCCAGGGCCAGCCAATCAATTGTGTAAGCAAATGGAACCAACTGGAGCTAAATGTCTGAACTCAAAAGAAGTGGCTTTTTGGTCACAAATTATGCAGGACGTTAGGAACAGCAAACTCACAGCGTTCATGCCTTGCCCATAGAATGGTACCATGGCGTGGGCGGCGTCTCCCATCAGCACACACCGGGAGGTGACGTGGTATGAAGAGCACTTCACAGAGATCATGGCCTGGGGTGGCAGCAAAAAGTAATCACGCTGCAGCTCTTGCCTTCAGCCAAAACAATAGAAAGTTTGCATGAAATGTGTGATGTCATCATTGGAGACGAGAGAATCAGTCATCGATGTAATACGTACTGTGCCAGGATGCAAAATCAAACCTTTACATTGGGGTACTTGTGCTCAAAGTTGTGGGAAACCTGAACAGCTAGATCATTAATTCAACCCAGGGGATTAAGCAGCCGCATGCTGCAGAATGTAATGGTAATTTAATGGAGGCAGACGTTTGCTGTTCCCCATCAGGTAGTATATTACTATACAGCTAGATACTCGTATTTAACACGATCCCTCATGTTTGTGGTCCTGCTTACACCGCATCCCTTTACAGCAGTGGTCTCCAACCTTTTTAAGCACAAGATCACTTTTTGAATTTAAGAGCAACCCAGGATCTACCCCCATTTCCCCAAGGCCCCGCCCCTTCCCTGAGGCCCTGCCCTGCTCACTCCATCCCCCCTCCCCCGCTCTCCCCCACCCTCACTCTTACCGGGCTGGGGCAGGGGGTGCGGGCTCTGGGCTGGGGACGAGGGGTTTGGAGTGTGGGAGGGGGCTCCGGGCTCAGCCTGGGGCACAGGCTGCTACCCCATTCTCAGCCACCAGGGGGTGCCCCAGCCATGAGTCGACTCTTCCACATGGCCAGGTAGGTCAAAGGGTAGATAAGGGGCCAGTTCTGAATCTGCAGGAGAGAATCTGGCCTGGTTACAGCTCCCCTGATTCTTATGACACACCCGCCCCAGCAGGCTGCTCTAGCTTGCACAGCTAATGGGACCCTAAGTGCAGCTGGAGCCCATAACGCCCTTGCTGCTCTGGGCTGAGTGGAGTGAATGGTGCAGAGGGCAAGTCGGGCATCCCTTATGCCGGGCAGACTCTCGGCTGCCTTTTGGCCCCTTTGTGCCACCTGAGGATCACAAAGGGATGCAGTTGAGAATCGGGCCCATTGTCTTTTCCACAGGGCCCCTGCCTCATTCAGAGCTCAGGGCAGACTCTGCTGAGGAATGAGGCAGGAATTCAATGCTTCGTTTTATTCTTAAAAAGAAAAGGAGTACTTGTGGCACCTTAGAGACTAACCAGTTTATTTGAGCATGAGCTTTCGTGAGCTACAGCTCACTTCATCGGATGCATAGCATATCGTGGAAACTGCAGCATCCGATGAAGTGAGCTGTAGCTCACGAAAGCTCATGCTCAAATAAACTGGTTAGTCTCTAAGGTGCCACAAGTACTCCTTTTCTTTTTACGAATACAGACTAACACGGCTGTTACTCTGAAACCGTTTTATTCTTGTTCTTCAGTGTGTTGTTTCTGCCTCGTTCCCAGTGCACTAGTGCCCCCTGGCTCTGAATACAGAAATATTCATTCCCTCATTCTCTGAGGAGCTTTTCTTGCCACTGGTCACCACAGAACCTGAGTGCCTCCCCGCCACTGCGGGAGAAAAACGAGTGGCCAGTGTGGAAAATGTTCTCTGATGAAGTAACTCACACTCTCCCACTAGTCTCTCCGGAAGGCAGCTGTGTAAAGCTGGAGACTGATCTGTAGGTGGCAGCAAGGATGCACATCACACTGACTTCTCTGGAAATCAGGGCCCGGTTAGGGGATATTGGAGTCAGCGACAGGTGTCACGTATCTCATTGTTCTGCTAGCAAAAGGGCAATGTCAGGACCAGCCCAGCGGGATTTAAAAATGACACCTCTGATAATCAGCCCTCAGGGGGTCAAACTGGCCACCCAGCCAATGAGGAGCACGCAGTTAGTGGCCACCGGTGACAAGGTTGGTTTCACAGCATCACGCAGAAATTCTGTGGCAGCGTCAGAGATGGAAGCCAGTTGTCTGAGCCATAAGACTGACCCTTCTCCTCTGGCAATCCCTGACTTACTCACTACACACCTTCCAACTTCTGCAACAAATGAGACAGGGTCCTACAGACACCAGCCTCCTTCACTGCACAGCCCGGATTCAGTCCTGAGCAGGTCCATCCTTGGGCACTGAATGAAGCAAAGGTCTTGTTGCAAAACGGTATGTGATTATGTAATAATGACTGTGTCGTAATGCACATGCACAAGGGGGATGAATTAAGGTGGCTCAGCGACCTTAATTCTGGCATTTCCTACCTTCGGAGAGCTTGACTTTGCAATGTTCTTTGGACATTGGTGGGTTTTGTATGTAATTGTGCCAGAGTGGCTATGTCCATATGAATTGTGTTCTCCACTTCCTATTGTGTGCTGAACATGTCTAAACTTGCCCAAGGCAGCCTATTAAATAGCATTCCAGAGAGCTGCACTGCCCAGAAAAGGAGTTTCACCGAAAAGTCACTAAGACCACAATCTGGGGTTGTCAGCTTGACTGGCTCTCAACTACTGGCTCACCCAGTATGGATCAATGGGCTTTTCTACACAGATGGGGCAAACCTGACTGGGGAGGGGGCTGGAACCTTCTCGCTGAGCACATGGTTAAAAAGCAACAGACTCTATTTAAGGGTGGGGTGCCGCTGACCATCACCACCTGCAAGCAAGAGACACAGCAGAGGAGGAACTCTGCCTAGCCTGAAATATGGAGACACCTCGGACTCACAGGAGGGGTGAGATCAGTCTGGAGTACCTCAGAACTTTTATTTTCTGAAGACCTGTAACTCATTAGTGCTTACGAATACAATGACGGTGGTTAAGCCAGTCCTTGGCTAAGCCCTGTTCCTTGCTTTCCTGCGATGTTGTCCCTGAAGGGGTTAAGCTAGAAGGCAGAGTGACCACAGGAAGGTGGAGCTCTGGGGGGCTCGGGAGATCTTAGGCACTGGTTCCAGAGGCTGGAACCCCGAGTTCCATGTCTCAAAGATGGGCTCAGAAAAGAGGTCAGAGCCTGGGACTGTATGTTATGGACCCAGAGCTGGGAATGGGGACTAGACTCTGCCCAGATCCAGCTACCTTGGAAGCACATGGGACCTTGTGGTGGGGTCTGCTTGCTACAGACTGATGGCCCTACGCTGCAGTAATGGGCCAGGCTGGGACAGTGACTTTCTAGGTTTTCAATAAAGGAAAATGGACAAAGCAGACATTCAATCATGTGCAGCCAAATGGCCCTCACACGTTTTGTCACCCAGGGCCTTCAGATCCAGAGCTCTGACCTCTACCATTGAGCTAAAGCATTAACTGTTAGCAGTAGGAGGCTATTATCCCCAACATGGTCCAGTGGGGTATGTGACATACACCTGGCCAGTCACTAGAAGGATATGTGATATACACCTGGCCAGTGGATTACGTAACTGGTAGACTGAAGTTGAATGCTGGGAATCAGAACTCCTGGGTTCTCTTTCTGGCTGTGGGAGTAGCATGTGGTCTAATGACTACAGACAGCATAGCTTATCACCTGGTGAAGGGCAGCCTGACCTTCCATCTCGTTATGCCAGTTGGAAGTACAAATCAGACTTCAGTCTCTTCTCCTACCCATCCGTTCTGCAATATATCTGGTGTCTAGAGAAATACAGAGCTCCACTCCGAACGAACCTGTAACGTCCTGTACTTGTCACTTGAGGCAGAGTCCCTGCTGATCCGCACTAGAGTATGAAGTCACCAGCCCCACGTGAGCACTTGAGTGCTAGACATGTGCTTGTTGCTTTACGGCAGTGCACTAATTAACAAAGAAACACCAGAAATAACACTTACGCTCCTATGAGGGGAATTGAATCCGGGAAGTAGGTTTGGAAGAAATCCAGCACTTGATCACCTGTCGTGAGCCGTTCAAAATCCTCGAAGGGCATGAAGAGCGTGCAGGTGAACGACTTATCCTGTGGGTTGACAGGGAAATGCAAAGAGATGCTGAGAGGGTCGAGATGAGCCCTGTGTGCTTGGAGATGCAGCACAGAGCTCAGCCGGTGACCCAGCGAGGGAGGCAAACAGCTCAGCTTGGAAAGGGGGTGAGGACTGTGTTCTGGGCCAAGGTGTTCGAAGCACCGCAGGCCGGCAGAGGTACTCTGAGAAAACAAGACCCACACGCAGCTAAGCAGCGAGTTATTGGCTTTATTGAAGGTTAGTGACACACCCGCAACGGGGACTCCAAGCGTTGCTGTCACGGCGGCGGAGAACCCAGCGCACCGGAGCTCTGCCTGGGACGGAGTCCGACGAAGGGGTGAACAGCGAGCTGTAACAAGCAGTCACAGAAACAGCTCGTGAATATATAATTAGGTACTTCCCTAAAGGGGCTTTCCGCTACCTGGCAACAGGCCATGCAAGGCAGACACAACCAGCCTAAAAACCGGTTCAAGGTGGTTCTCCATGTCCTGCAGTGATTGGGCGGCCTCCAGAAAGCGGAAGTTCCCTAGCTAGGCCGTAACAAAGTCTTCCGCAGTCCCTTACAGACTGCGACAGCTGCCCCATTTCCCGTCTTGCTGTTGTCATTGATTGTTTGTATCCTCATAGCGCCCACAACGGTCTCGGCATGCGCCAAGTGCCGAGGAGAGACCTGTCGCCGAGCGCACACAAGCCGCAGACAGGGAGGAAAGGGGGGAGAAGGAGCTAGAGCGCAGATTGGTCCTGGCCATGACCACATAGGGCAGGTGGTGGCGGGTGCGGTACAGGGGAGTTGGGGGGGGGGTAGAGAGTGGGAGAAGTGGGAAAGGAGGGAGTGGAGCTCAGTGCTGGGGTGTATCAGTGCAGGGATCCACTGGTGAGGCTGGCAGGAGGAGCATGCTGTCCTGTGCAGCAGGACGGGGGAGACCTGTTAGGGAGGGGGCACTGGAAAGGCCCAGTTTGTTCGCCAAGCCTTCTGCCAGTAGGATGGGCTGGCTCTGGCTTGCTCCTGCCAAAGTCAGTGACCAAACTGCATTACTTCCAAAGGAACAGGAGCAGGCCCTTTGCCTTTGTCTGCACCCGCATTATGGAGCATTCTCTTCACCCATGTGCCAGGGGCTGGAATCCCCAGCAGACCCAGCTACCCAAAGAACATTTATCATTGCACCAGGTGTGCATTGCACCAGGTGTATCATTGGACCTGGCCGTCTGCCCATGTGCATTCATGGTCATAGCTTTTCAGGGCAGGAGGGAGCACTCTGACCTTCTGCGGAGCACAGGTCATATACTGAATGCAGCCCGCTGGAGAGCAGCTTGGACCTCGTCTCCGTCTGCCTTACTTTGGAGTAAGGGAACTGAACCTAGTGCCATGTTCCATAATAGTCTCAGCCTCACATTCTGGGACCTGGCACCATTGCCAAGTTCACCAGAAGGGTTGGTGTGAGGGTCCAGCACAGGGCGGCAGCAGTCGGGGGAGTTCTGACATTGCGGGCATTTGCCATCAGGAGTTTCTAAAGAGGAGTTGGGTTAAAGTGCCGATGAGCTGCAGGGAGGATCCAGGCTGTATCTGCATGGGCTAGGTGTGTCCTGCCAGCCTCTGTGGGGCTGCTGTTTCCACTTCCAGCTGTTCCTCCCCCACTCGCGCATTGCTAGACCACTTGCTAGCAGTGTGTTATGCACTGCCGCCAGGCCCAGCTTTGAGTCAATTGGGGGTCAGGCCCTTTCACACAGGGTCTGCACTTTCCTGGTCTGTTCCACAGAGGGTCAGATTGTGGTTGGCCTTTACGTGGGAGTGGTGCACAACCAGGAGAGACCTCTCCCCACCCCACCATGGCCCCAATCAGCAGCAGAGCACGGATTCAGTCTGTGAGCCTCCCTGGGTTAAAGAGTCCACCCCTCTCACCATGGCAGCGCTAGGGTCCGTGTATCTCCCCAAGCCCCCTCCTGCCCCCAGAGCTTCTGCAGGAGCCAGGCCTGGGGCCGTCCCTGTGCCCCGAAAGGAATGGCAGTGGTGGGTTCTTACCAGGTTAGGCAGCGCAATCATCATGAAGGTGTTCCTGGGCCAGATGTGAAGGTAATTCTCTTCCATGGCAAACTGAAAGGAAGGGATTGGTCAGTGTCTCGTTAGCAAGCCCATTACCCACAGATCAGCCCTGCAGAGAGGCAGGCAGGGTAGACGGAAACTGCACCATTTCACAGGTGGTAAAAGCCTTAGCAAGCTGGGTTGTTTTCCCGTCATCCCCACCCCACTCACTCCTGCCTCTTCCTTAGGGTTGCCAACTTTCTAATCACACAAAACCGAACACCCTAGCCCCGCCCCCTGCCCCGAGACCCCTCCCCTGCCCCTTCTCGAGTCCCTGCCTCCACTCACTACATTCCCCCTCCTCGGTGGCTCACTCTCTCCCACCCTCACTCACTTTCACTGGGGTTGGGGCAGAGAGCTGGGGTGCGGGAGGGGGTGAGGGCTCTAACTGGAGGTGCAGGTTCTGGGGTGGGGCTGGGGATGAGGGGTTTGGGGTGCAGGAGGGGGCTGCAGGCTGGGGGGTGGGGCCGAGGGATTCGGAATATGGGAAGGGGCTGTGGGTTGAGGCAGTGGTTTGGACTGTGGGAGGGCATACGGGCTCTGGGCTGGGGCCGCGGGGGTTGGAGTGCAGGAGAGGGCTCTAGGCTGGGGGTAGGGCCGAGGGAGTCTGAGTGTGGGAGGGGACTGCGAGTTGATGCTGGGGGTTGGGGTGCAGGAGGGGGTGCAGGCTCTGGGGTGGGACTGGGGATGAGGGGTGCAGGGTGTGGGAGGGGGCTCTGGGCTGGGGCAGGGGGTTGGGATGCAGGGGAGGGTGAGAGCTCTGGCTGGGGGTGCAGGCTCTGGGGTGGGGCTGGGAATGAAGCGTTTGGGGTTCAGGAGGGGGCTCCAGGTTTGGGGGGGCTCAGGGCTGGGCTAGGGGGTTGGGGCACCGGCTTACCTCGGGCGGCTCCCAATCATGGCACAGCAGGGCTAAGGCAGGCTCCCTGCCTGTCCTGGCTCTGCGCTGCGCCCCGGAAGCAGTGAGCAGCAGGTCCAGCTCCTAGGGGAGGTGGGAGGCTCCACGTGCTGCTCTCGCCCACAGGCACCGCTCCCCCAACTCCCATTGGCCGTGGTTCCCAGCCAATGGGAGTGTGGAGCCGGTGCTTGGGGAGGGGGCAGCACGGGGAGCCCTGTGGGGCCCACCCCGCGGCCTAGGAGCCAGACCTGCTGCCAGCCCCAGAGCCAGGACCGGTAGGGACTAGCCCGTCTTAGCGCCGCAGCCCCACCGACCGGACTTTTAACGGCCCGCTTGGCGGCGCTGACCGGAGCTGCTAGGGTCCCTTTTCGACTGTCAAAAACCGGACGCCTGGCAACCCTACTCTTCCTCCATTTGCTATCATTAGTGCCCCGCCCTAGTGGTGTCCTAGACTGTCTGCTGACATCACCACTTACTGGCTTCCCAGAGCCGCAGCAGCACTCCCTTCCCTTTTCCTTCGGCACCAGAGACTGACTGCAGGAGCCCTCCCCCAGAATGAAAGGAGCTGTCGGTTCGGTGAAAGCTGCGTGTGATTCCAAGCACCGGTGGGAGAGGAGGGTGTGCAGAGGGGCATCGGTGGGTTCTAAGGTCTCCCCCAGGGATGCTCGGGCATTGAGCAGAGGCCAAATACTCACTGTCTGCAAGTCCTGTGCTAACAAGCAATTGCCTTGTGCTACCACCTGTTTTAAAGCCAAGATTAACTGGTTCTACCAGCTCTTATGGATCCTGTGATAATCTTGAAAACAGGGACATTGCATTGAGTCTGCAGGGAGCCTGAAACAATAGCTCTGAGAGGCGGGACCAGCCCCATCCCTCCCCCAGAGCCAACATTCTTAAAAGGGATTTCTAGAAGGGTGTTACAGCAGAGCACAGGATGGAGGGCGGCTGCTTACGTCCCCATCCTTGGGTGGGATGGTCAACTCCATGTACCCATGAGGAATGTACACATGGCTGTAGTTAAAGCATGTTTGCCGCATGAACGGCTTTCTGACTGTAGAAAAGGCTCCATCACATCCCACAATGAGGTCACAGGTGACTTCCATGGGTGTTTGGTCAGGTCTGAAAAACAAGAGAAACCATTAAAATGAGGCTGCAGGACTTTGGCCTGGACCAGTGAACTCCCCCAGCACCAGTGGCCAGGGTAGATGGGTCATTTGCTCTCTGCTGAAGAGGGGTCTAAGCAGTCTTTTGGACTTGATTTTTGGGTGCTGTGTTTAGCCTTCAGGTGTATGAAGAGACTGTCTGATCAACGTAGATTTTATAGAGTTCAAGGCCAGACAGGGCCATTGAGCCTGACCGCCTGTCACAGGCTGTTACATTTCACCCCGATACCTGTGCTGAGCTCAGTGACTTGAGTTAGACCAAAGCATTTCAGGCCTCAGGAGACTAAACTCCTGTGTGCCACAGGCAGCGACCAGGGGAACGCGAGGTCCCACTGCACCCGAGGCCCTGCAGTGGACGAGGTGACATGCCCAGGTGATCCCCGCAGGCAGCCTCTGCCCCATGCTGCGGAGGAAAGCGTGGGACCCCAAGGTCCCAGCCATGAGTTAATAAGCTCTGGGGGTGGAGTAAGGATTTAGTCTGTAGGTTATTAAAGTTGGTGTTTGTGAACTAGTCTCCACAGCTTTGTGTAAAAGGCCTCTGTTTACAGGGTGACCTAGTGCTGACAGCAGCCCCCAGTGTTTCAGGGCCATGCGGGGCCATCCCATACGTCACGCTCAGCTAGAACAGGGTGTATCTGAATACCCAGACAGACACCTTTGCGCAATGGCCACCAAGATCCCCTCACAGGAGAACCAACACATCATAAATCTGACGGACTTGTTCAATGCTGACGGTGCCAGGGTGTGATCCAAACCTGCCAGGTCACAGAAACCAAGTCATCACCTTAACGCAGGGGAGACTGTCTAGCCAGGACATGGATGGAAAACTAAACGTGGCAAGACAAGCATGTTTGTTACTCGCACAAACAAATAAATCCCGGTGTCTGGCTCACTGCTGATGTAGTTGCTTTGGCACTTTTAAACTCTTCATGAAAACTGCTGCAATGTCTGAGTCTTCACAGACCTGACGTCAAGGGTCAGCTCAGAACAGCCTTGCCCAGTTGTTTGTTTTGATTAATTATTAGGCAAAAGCTCTATGAAGAGAGCACTCTCCCGGATGGGGCCTGCATTACCCTTGTAAGGTTAATAGCCCTGATTCAATGTGGCAGCGGAGCAGCTTGTGTCCAAAGTACAACTTAGCGTTGGGGTACTTCTCAGCAGCTGTGAAAAGAAGAGAAGTTTCAATGTAATGGATTGAACGAGCCCACACAGCTATCCCAGAGAGCGCCCTTTTCATCTCTTTGATCAAATCAGATTCCTTCTGCGGGCGGGGGTGGGGGGGAGTGAGATTTTATGGTTAAAACTTGTGAAAAGTATTTACTCAGTGCAATACATCCTGGCAAAATATTCTTGTTCACCGAGACAATGGTGATCTTCAGATACCGCCATGACTCCTGTCCCTGCAGCATAGGAATCATCACAGAGACTGGGCCTGTGTGACCCCCAGCAGCCAACGGGAGATATGTGCATGCATCCAAGGGCAGAATGTGGCCACCCAGCTGTACGGCTGACACGTAACTACTTTGTAACATGCTGCAAGTAATGACTTTTTTCCTAGTAATGTTGTTAAATCACTCCATGTTGCATTCCGAACTCAGTATTCAGTTGGACTCAGTAGAATGCAAATACACTGAAGAGATGGGTTATTTAGCTTTCCTGTCAACTTTCCCCTTATTTATACACAAAGCAGATAATTAGGAACAGTTCAAATTATCTCACCCAATCTTCAACATCACCCACCATCAAAATCCCCCGTGATATCAGCTGTTTTTCAATGAATGTCTAATCTGTGGGCTCAGTTTCCATGTGCACCAGGATGCTGTCTCTCAGAGCTAGTGCTCTGGAAATCAGTCCTTAAAACAAATTTACACATCAGGGCCACAGAACTTTGTTTTAAATGCTGCTGCTGGTTTCTCCCTTACATCCCCATCTTAAAATGTGTTCTAGGTGCCAGACCAGAACGCAGGGAGTTTGGAATCCTAAAGCCGACTTCCACGGCAGCCACAGAGTGGGAGTGAGAGCCTCGCCACATAATTCAGGACCAAATGTTCAGAAGGACCTGCTAATTCTGGCACCCAGTTTGAGACAATTAGGCAGCCCAAAATGAAGCACCCCAGAGTTTGTAGCAACTTTTGTAACATTGGACCTTACTCTCTCTAGTCCAAGTTTGTTCCTCTGTCAACTGAGCACAGTGTTTTCCTACCATAGAGGTGTGTTGGGGGGTTAATGTTTGTAAAATGCCTTTCGACTTTCAGATAAAAAGCACTCTAGATAAGTTTTAAGTATTATTTGAGACGTGTCTTCAAAAGCTACATGTTAGTCTGTACTTGTAGACTCTGTTAGTGGCTTCTGACTATCGTGAAGAGACCCAGAACTCTTGGAGAACCAGAGCAGCATTTCCAGAGGAAACCATGGAAACTTAG
The DNA here is from genome assembly GCF_015237465.2 of Chelonia mydas. Taxonomy (NCBI): domain Eukaryota; kingdom Metazoa; phylum Chordata; order Testudines; family Cheloniidae; genus Chelonia; species Chelonia mydas. The sequence goes on along the minus strand of NC_051251.2, from coordinate 76,458,348 downwards.
CCCACTTAAAACTTAGATCAACCTAGCTATGTAGCTCAGAGGTGTGAAAACTTCACAGCCCTGAGTGCCCTAGTTAAGCCAACCTAACCCCCCCCCCCACACACACACACACCCTGCCCCTGTGTAGACATGGCTAGATCGACAGAAAAATTAATCTATTGACCTAGCGACTGCTCCTTGGGGAGCTGGATTGCCTACATTGATGGAAAAACCCCTTCAGTTGATGCAGGAAGCATCTATATTATGTCTCTACAGCACCATAGCCTTTAAATTAGGGCTGTCAATTAATTGCAATTAATCGCAGTTTTAATCACACTGTTAAACAATAGAATACCAATTGAAATTTATTAAATATTTTTGGATGTTTTTCGACATTTTCAAATATATTTATTTCAATTACAACACAGAATACAAAGTATACAGTGTTCACTTTATATTATTATTTTAGATTACAAATATTTGCATTGTAAAAATAACAAACAAAAGAAATAGTATTTTTCAGTTCACCTCATACAAATACTGTAATGCAATCTCTTTTTATCGTTAAAGTGCAACTTACAAATGTAGATTTTTTTTTGTTATATAACTGCGCTCAAAACCAAAACAATATAAAGGTTTAGAGCGTACAAGTCCACTCAGTCCTACTTCTTATTCAGCCAATCATTAAGACAAACAAGTTTGTTTACATTTATGGGAGATAATGCTGTAAACAAGAAGCTGGCAATGTCACCTAAAAGTGAGAACAGGTGTTCGCATGGCACTGTTGTAGCTGGCATCGCAAGATATTTACATGCCAGATGCGCTAAAGATTCATATGTCCCTGCATGCTTCAACCACCATTCCAGAGGACATGCTTCCATGCTGATGATGCTCATTAAAAAAATAATATGTTAATTAAATTTGTGACTGAACACCTTGGGGGAGAATTGTATGTCTCCTGCTCTGTTTTACCTGCATTCTGCCACATATTTCATGTTATAGCAATCTCGGATGATGACCCAGCACATGTTGTTTGTTTTAAAAACACTTTCACTGCAGATTTGACAAAACGCAAAGAAGGTACCAGTGTGAGATTTCTAAAGATCACTACAGCACTCGAATGAAAGTTTAAGACTCTGAAGTGCCTTCCAAAATCTGAGAGGGATGAGGTGTGGGAAGCATTCTTTCAGAAGTCTTAAAAAGCAACACTCTGATGCGGAAACTACAGAACCCAAACCACCAAAAAGGAAAATCAACCTTTCTGCTAGTGGCATCTGACTCAGATGATGAAAATGAACATGTGTCAGGCCTCACTGCTTTGGATCTTTATCGAGCAGAACCTGTCATTAGCATGGAAGCAAGTCCTCTGGAATGGTGGTTGAAGCATGAAGGGACATATGAATCTTTAGCGCATCTGGCATGTAAATATCTTGTGACGCCAGCTATAACAGTGCCATGCAAACATCTGCTCTCACTTTTAGGTGACATTGCCCACTTCTTGTTTACAACATTATCTCCCGTAAATGTACACAAACTTGTTTGTCTTAGCAATTGGCTGAACAAGAAGTAGGACTGAGTGGACTTGTAGGCTCTAAAGCTTTACATTGTTTTGTTTTTGAGTGCAGTTATTTTTTGTATATAATTCTACATTTCTAAGTTCAACTTTCATGATAAAGAGATTGCACTACAGTAGACGTATGAGGTGAATTGAAAAATACTATTTCTTTTGTTTTTTTAACAGTGCAAATATTTGTAATAAAAAATAAATATAAAGTTAGCACTGTACACTTTCTATTCTGTGCTGTAGTTTTTGAAATAATATTTAATTTTGTAATTTTTGTAATATTTGAAAATGTAGAAAACATCCAAACTATTTAAATAAATGGTATTTTGTTATTGTTTAACAGCACGATTAATTGCGCTATTAATCACAATTAATTTTTTTTAATCGCTTGACAGCCCTACTTTAAATCCTTGGTCCAACCCTAGATTCTCTTAGGTAGGACAAAGTGAAAAGGGCCTAGGAGCATTCCAAAAAGGCCAGGACACTTACCTGTTAGCAGCTCTTTGTTTAAATTTGCTCTGTCCACAGAGAGAATGTACTGCAGGGAAACAGTTTTAGGAAGTGAGTATTTCTGAAGCATTTTTTGCAAAAAATATTCGGAGGATGACATGATAGGCAGCAGTCCTGCAAACACTGACACGGGTCCTTAACTGTAAGCACATGAGCTGTCTTGCTGAAGGCGAGACAAGGCTCTGAACCTTCTCCAGTTTTTCAACCCGAACTGGACACAGTCTTCCAGCAGTGCTCTCGTTGCTGTGGGGGGCAGTGGAGGGGGCAGCAGGGCTGAGGAAAGGGAATGCTGGGTGAGGCAGGGAGGCTGCATGTGGGGAAAGCCGGGAGGGAGAATGTGGTGGAACGGAAAAACCGGGTGTCAGGGCTGGTGGCTGAGAGGAGATGGGAATGGGGTGGGCCCCCAGGTGGGATTGCAAGGCATAGGGAATTGAGGCCACGTTTACGAAGTTAGATTGTGAGAAACAAACCACTGGGACAGTTTTTGTGAGGACCCAGAGGAGTTAAAATATTTGTGTTTTATGGTTATAAAAAACATTACAGTGTCCCTTGGCCACAAGATATTTTTTGCATTAGAGGCAAAATAGCCAAAATATGTACTTTGTTCCACCATTATGGTGCCGATGGTATACAGTCCCTTCCCTGAGGGCTCAGAGCACAGCCCCAGCCAGGCAGGGTGCAATGGAAAATGCAGAGAGGGGGATAAGGAAGGTTTTGTGCATAATTACTCTTAACTCACTCCCCAGGGCATCCTTTCGTCCACACACGCTGGATGCGATCACTGAACATTACACATTGCTGTAACACCGGTCCGGTGAATGTAAACAAAGGCCCCTGCCCCCAGGGCATGTGTGGAAGGAAAATACCTGGCTCTTTGTTCCATAGGGGATGGAATATGTTTTTCCCGAGGGCGTGTGTATCCTCCTGGCCCGCATGGGGATGCCTTTGGCCACAATCTGAAATCAAAAGGGAAGAGACTTCCATTACCTTCAGCTCCAACAGTGAGGCTGAGGGGCCAGTGTGTGACTCCCTGAAGCCCACTAAGTCCAATGGGGCCTAGGCCCAGCCCAGCGAGTCAGGGATCCCTAATCTGGCCCTGGCAATGTGTGATGTGCTACGCTATAAAACTGCTGCATCTCACTGAGACAATTAGCTGCCAGCTCCTTCTAATAAAAATCCTGGGCAAGTTGGTTTGGCCAGAAAAGGTCCGTAAAGCCCCCAGCGCCTGTGTGGGAATCCGAGCCAAGGTGCTGCACTGGGGTACGAGTTGTGTATGACCTGGGCTTTATTCTCCCCTCGGATCTGAAACGGCACAAGCCTGAGCAGCTGCAGTTAGACCCCATGCGGCAGGGGCAGGGCTTGCACTCAAGCGGGCTGTGCGGAGCTCATGGCACGCTGCGGGCGTGAGCCAAAGCCCAGTGTGGTCTGTGGAAAGGCTCTGATTTCCATGGCCTTTGCAGCAGGCCCTGGGCGGAGGATATATGGGAAAATTCAGCTTTACCCCTGGATGGCTTGGGGCCTAGACCTGAAAATCAGCCCCACTGTTCTGCTCCTTGGCACCACTGCCCACACCTGGCTTTCTAGGGATGATGCTTCCACTGACTGCATCGTACTTGCCCTCCCCCCGTCCTTACTCCTCCGAGGGCTCTCGGCCCAGATAGCTGCCATGAAGAGCCGGTGCTCTCTCTCTCTAGGTCCCCTGGCGCGACAGCAGAGCGCCAGCTGCATGGCCTCCGCGCACGCCTGCTCCAGGGGACACGGGACTCGCCCTGCCAGGCTGCCCACACCTTGGCCGCGTGCCCTGCAGCAGAGGAGTGCCAGGCGTGCAGGAGAAGTGGTGATTATCTCAGGAGGCCGTGCCAGTGGACAGCTTTGGTGTGTTAACGGCTCCCGGGCAACGTTAGGGAGAAGCACAGCTACGGCCTGTCCCTAGGGCTTGGAGCTGTCCCGGCCAGCCAGCAACTGAAATGAAACCTGTGCTTGACGAAAGGTCGTCAGGCATTCGCTTAAAACCCCCCGAGGGAGGCAGTGCGGCTACCTGCTCTTCCATCCCAATGGCCTTGAGGGCTTGGCGTCCTCTGTGAGACAGCGCCAAGTTAATGCTCCTGCCCCGAGCAGCTCTGGCGACGCGGATATCTGAAAGGAAACAGCAGCTGCAGTTTGTCCCTGGGGCAGCCATGGCTCGCATGCAGAGGAAAGCCTGTGCACATGGCAGAAGGCTAGCCGGGCAGGAGTCGAAGCAAAGCTTTACACTAGCCTCCCATGAGACCAGGCGTTTATTTACACACAGCTTCACAAGACTGAGGATCCTGCAGCAGCTGGTGGCAGGCCTGGTGGTTTGCTCCAACGCCATGCCGGAGACATGCGCATGTGACCTGAGGGGGCTAGGCCATGGCAGGAGCCTGGCCTCCACCAGGCTTTCTGCCTCCCAGGCCAGTTGCACCTTCCCCTACCCCTCCCAGGGAGAGGCCGGCACACTCCTCGCTTCCTGGAGGGCAAGTACATCACCTACGAAGGACCTGACCTTGCCCCCTCGAGCGGTACCTTACCCCAGGACTAGCCCCATGAAACGCACGGCGTTACTCTCAGGACAAAGGGCGACTCGGCCTGAGTAAGGCGGCAGACACAGACGCCAGGGGCCTGGTCCCAAGCAATGGAAGGACTCATCACTTCAATGAGCGTCGGATCTAGCCCTTAAAGCATGTACGTTTCACGCTGCTGTGTGAGGTGGGCCCAGTCCTGCAGCCCATGCTTGGCCCAGGTCCCAGTGGCTCCAGAGGGAGGTTGGCTGAGTGGAGCTGGTCAGTAGAGGCCTGTTTTTAAGGTGAACGGTCCTCTTGAGTCTCCCATTGAGGAACCAGAGTAACACCCCTGCCCCACCCAGTCTGTGACCTTGGCTCTCTGAGGGTGACCAGTCCAGCGATGCTGGAGGGCCAAAAAGGGCGCAACAGAGATTCCCAAATCTTGGCTTTGCTTCACGAGTGTTGCTGTAATTTCAAGTCAGTGACGTTGCTTGCTTGTTTTCCTTTCGTGGGCCCGGTGCCTGAGCGAGGTACCAAAGGCGCTCCCAGACTGCAGCGCCAGCCCAGCGCACCCCGGCGTGAGTCCATTCCTTCATTGCTCTGGATCTGTCTGAACTGTTAATTTTTGACCGCTGCACTGTTAGTGGTAAACCACCTTTCTGTGTGTCATTGCTTACAGCAGCAGGTAGGCCCTCCCTCCACAGCTGTGGCTGGAGCTGAGTAACTGGAAAACATGAAAGCCTGGATGTAAAAACCAAGTTCTCTTTTATGCCGCATTCAGTGTGTCCATTTCCTGTGGGAATGGCAGCTGCTCTCCTGGACCTAGCTCAGGGAGATGGGCAGAGCTAGGTCCAGGAGAGCAGCCATCACGGAGAGTGATCTCTGAGGCCTGCCCAGGGCAGAAGCTATGTTGAAAGGGACCCTAAAGGAAGCTGGAGAAGAGCCAGCCAAGGCAGCATTTGGAAAGAGTCCATTGGAAGAGCTTAGAGGTGGCAGGAACAATAGCTAGGCAGGGACACTAGCCTTTGATTGAATGCTGAGGGGAAGGAGCTACCAGCCCCATCCCAGCGATGCAGCAAAAAGAAGCAGTATGACAGAGGCTTGTTTAGAGGTTTGTAAGGGTGGCTGATCAGCATGGATAAAGCAAGGGGAACCAAACCAAACCAGCCTCACTTCCTCTTTGGTTGAATGTACACTGGGAGATCTCTGTCTCAGAGTTTCTACTGTGTTGTGTTCCAGTCACATAGGACGCATCCTTTCAGCAAAGCATACCGAGAGCTGTTCACAGCTGTCAGTGCTGGGCTCCACTAGCCGAATTACGCAGTCTGGGGGCGAGCGAGATCACTTGCGGAAGCTCCAGGCTGAGGGTAGAAGTCCTTTCAAACTCTTTTACCAAAGAGGTACAGCCCTGTGCAGAGTCTTTGTGCTACTGAGGAATGGATTCAGAATGGGTTTGGTGCCCCCGACATCCTAATCCTCTGTCAGTGTCCTACAGTGAACCTGGTGATGTTCTCAGGCAGTGTGGGGACAGAGGGGCAATTTGGGGCCAATCAATGGTGGGGCCCATCAGGTGGTTGTGTATCTTTACCAACACATTGACACCTTGGCCTCGAAGCTGGGCACTTAGGCTCCAGCATGCCCTAGGACAGCAGAAAGGAGTCAAAAGCTCTGGGAGCCAAACCAGCTTTATTAACTCCCCTGGATGGACGAGCCCCTGATCTTTGCCTGGATTAGGTGCTGGTTAAACATTTGTGGTGTCTTCCATGTTCACGCCCAGACTGAAGCATGCCTGGCTGAGTGTGTTTGTCTGGAGCACCCTACACGAATACTACAGTTTCAGGTGAGCGGGAGACCAAATGCTAACGTGTGCTTGGTGTTATTTACATGCAAGTCGAGGTCACCCAGCAGCAGGAGCAAGAGCTGTGCACACTTCCCCACATAACTGCCAAGCTGTCAGCCCTGACTTGCAGCATGTCTTGTCCACCGTGAGCAGAGGCCAGGTACAGAGAAGTGGTTCTGGAACATGCACAACGTTAACTTGGACAAGGATGCCACAAACCTAGCGTTGTTTTTGCAACCTAGGGGTGTAATCCTGCAAACATTCGGTACTGAGGGGTGGTGCTGTGAGGAGCGCCACTGCAGCCTGAAACTGCCCCAGAAAAACGAATTATGCTCAGTGGGAAGCTTTGTGAGGACGTATGACTCTTCCGCTGACCTGGACTCTTCGTTGCGAAGGAGAAGCAGAACAGCATGTCATGGAGTTCCAGTGGACATGATTTTTAAGTCAACTTCTAGTTCCTGGTACAGGAAATCCAAACCAATAAATATCCCACATGTATTTTTCCAGTCTATTCTGACTGCCTTTAGCACTATATACCAGTATAGGTGTCCATTAGCAAAAGGTGTGGTGTGACCATACTCCATTTTCCTAGCTTTGCTTAATGGCTTTTAAGTAACCAGTAACCTTTGCAATTTTTTTGGAAATGAACCAGGGTAGTGCATGTGTCTGTCTCTGGGGGAAGGGGGGTTCCCTTCCTCAGCAAAAATAACCTGAGCTGCTCATACTGTCTCCAAGGACGAGGGAGTGCAGGGGTCCCTATTTCTTGCAGCTTACCTTATGCTGGACCATCAGCTGAGGCAGTACTGCCAGGAATTGCAAAAACCAGGGTGAAAAGAAAAGGAGTGCTTGTGGCACCTTAGAGACTAACCAATTTATTTGAGCATGAGCTTTCATGAGCTACAGCTCACTTCATCGGATGAATACTGTGGAAACTGCAGAAGACATTATATACACAGAGACCATGAAACAATACCTCCTCCCACCCCACTCTCCTGCTGGTAATAGCTTATCTAAAGTGATCATCAAGTTGGGCCATTTCCAGCACAAATCCAGGTTTTCTCACACACAAAATTACCTCTCCTGCTGATAATAGCTATTATAGTTTTTGGAGGGGAGTGGGGGGGGGGTGAGAAAACCTGGATTTGTGCTGGAAATGGCCCACCTTGATTATCATGCACATTGTAAAGAGAGTGGTCACTCTGGATGGGCTATTACCAGCAGAAGAGTGAGTTTGTGTGTGTGGGGGGGGGGGGGGGGGCGGAGGGTGAGAAAACCTGGATTTGTGCTGGAAATGGCCCAACTTGATGATCACTTTAGATAAGCTATTACCAGCAGGAGAGTGGGGTGGGAGGAGGTATTGTTTCATGGTCTCTGTGTATATAATGTCTTCTACACTTTCCACAGTATGCATCCGATGAAGTGAGCTGTAGCTCACGAAAGCTTATGCTCAAATAAATTGGTTAGTCTCTAAGGTGCCACAAGTACTCCTTTTCTTTTTGCGAATACAGACTAACACGGCTGTTACTCAAAAACCAGGGTTTTATTCATATCCCTCTAATATTAGCTGGTCTTTTGCCAACCAGTTAGATACATGTATGGGTTATAGCACATCTGTGAGCCTTTAGAATGGGGTGGGCAAACTTTTTGGCCCGAGGGGTTGCAAAACTGTATGGAGGGCCGGGTAGGGAGGGCCGTGCCTCCCCAAACAGCCTGGCTCCCACCCCCTATCCGACCCCTCCCACTTCCCGCCCGACTACCCACCTCAGAACCACCGACCCATCCAACACCGCACCCCCCGCTCTTTGTCCCCTCACTGGCCCCTCCCGGGCCCCCCCCGACCCTAACCACTCCCCTGGGACACCACCTCATCCAACCCTCCCTGTCCCCTATCCACACCCCTGACCCTAACGGCTCCCTGGAACCCCACCCCCTATCCAACCCCCCCTGCTCCCTGTCTCCTGACTGCCCCGACACCTATCCCTACCCCTGCCCCCTGACAGGCCCCCCGGGACTCCCACACTTATCCAACCTCCCTGTCCCCCATCCCCTGACCGCCCCCCCCCCGAACCTCCGCCCCATCCAACCGCCCCAGGCTCCAAGTCCCCTGACTGCCCCCCGGGACCTCCTGCCCCTTATCCAAACCCCTGGCCCTGGCCCCCTTACTATGCCGCTCAAAGCAGCATGTCTGGCAGCCATGCCGCTCGGCCGGAGCCAGACATGCTGCCGCGCTGCCCTGCAGGAGCACGCAACCCCGCTGCCCAGAGCGCTGCCCGCATGGTGGCATGGCTGCGGGGGAGGGGCTGGGGGCTAGCCTCCCTGGCCGGGAGCTCAAAGGCCAGGCAGGACGGTCCCGCGGGCCGGATGTGGCCCATGGGCCGTACTTGGCCCACCTCTGCTCTAAGTAAGGGGACTGTTGCTCCCTTACTAACATTCAGTGGGGGTGTTTTAGTTGCTAACTCCCAGTACCAAAAGGGGAAGGGTCGATGGGAAACGAGGACCCTGAGATGGACAGTCCCCGGGGGCAGTGGGGAGAGGCCGGTGCTCCAGGTCAGCCTGAATGACAGGGCGGGCAGGCTAATGAGGGAGTCAGGAGGCCAGGGGCGTCCCCTCCTCCGGGTGACCTGGAATTGCTTGGGTCAGACAGAGTGGGGCCGAGCTAAGGAGAGAGCAGGGGCCCAAGCTGAGCGGGCCAGCCAGCGGGGCAGAGACACAGCCAGGGAGAGCAGACCCTGTGCTGGGAGCAGGGCTGCAGCCACAGAGCCAGGTGTGGTGAGCCATTGGGGCCAGCCAAGGGGGGACCCTAGCAAAGGGCGCAGCGCAGAAAGACACCCCCAGCCAAGGGTCCTTGCAGGCCAGACTGGGAGGGGGATCTGAACCCGACGGGAAGGAGGGTCCCACCCCAAAAAGCCCGGAGGGGTGTGGTCACCACCAGAGCAAGTGTCCGACCTGCAGCACCCCTGCAGCACAGCCAGGGCCGGAGAAGGGGCCTGGGACCTACAAGGAACCAACTGTGAACAGCCCTGACATTCCAGAGACATGGTTTGTGATGTTCCCTGCCACAGAGCGGGGTGATGTGTTTTCCTTTCATCTTTCCCATTTTTCCTTATTCTTTTTTAAATTAATTGCTGATTAAATAAACTGTATTTGCTTTAAATCGTATGTAATGATCAGTGGGTCAGAGAAGCGCCCAGTGCAGAGAGAGTACCCTGGAGTGGGGACACCCTAGCCCCTGTCCTAGGTGACCACTGCAGGGTTGGGGGTTGAGCCCCCCAGGAATCCTGGCCCCAGCCTTGTTGGGGTTACAAGGAATCTGCCAGACAGGAGAGTGGAAGGGGAGTCCTCGAGGGCAGGGAGGCCACTGGGTAAAGGAAGTGGGAGCGAGGACTCAGATCCTTTCCCTAGCCCACTTCACCAGGGTCGTGCAGACACCAGGAAAGTTCCCCATAAGAGCGGGACCGTTCCCCCGCTTACATCTTAGGAAGATCCAAGGTTAGCTCTTGGCAGTGTAAAGACTTCTTCGGGTCCCTGCTGAAGTTGAGAAACTGACTCAGTGGTACTGGGTATTCATTCACGTGTATGACTGTATCCTCTTTTTTCCTGGTGCTTTGTGTATACGAGGCTTTAGTCACCATTACCACTAGCCTCGTCCTTAGCGAAAACTTGTTAAGAGGGTTTGTTACCTTTAAAAGTTAAACACAAGCCCTGGGTGCAATAACTTCCTCTTTCGGTATCTGTGCCTCTTGCAGCTCTTTCTCCACATAGCTTTGGGACTGAGGGGAATGGAGAACTCAAACCTTGCGCGACTTTCAGCCTTGACAAACCCAGGGCGTCAGCAAATATTCTACAGCGTTAATCAATCATGCACTGGCAAGCTTCTGGGACAGCTTCTGCATCACTATACACATCCTGTAAGGAGCCCAATTGTCAGACTTGGGCGTTCAAATCAGCCCTTACCATAGGTGCATAAAAAGAAGGGCACGTGTAAGTTCTGAAAGCTGGGTTCATTGTGTTACCTGCATGCACACTCGGAAAGGCACATTGCAGAGTAAATGCTAGCGTTTCATTCACATGTTCCGAGTGAAAGCTAAGCAAATATTCTAAAGACACATTTTCAGATTCTGTTTGTTCCACAGTCTTTGCCCATAACATTCCCTTCCCCCTCCCCACCTCACCCCTTTTTAGGAGCTGGTGGAAATAAAGAATTGATCAGATTAGTAATTGTGTAATTATAGTAAGACTGGGCTCACCTTCTCTGGCTTCATACATATCAACTTGGAACCCTCTTCTTGCAAAGAAACAGACATTTAAAGCACCCACCTACAAGAGAGTTACAGAAACACGTTACAGTTATAGAACAATTTCCTTGCAGAGACTCTGAATGTGCTTTCCAGTTATAAACATGCAGCATCACTGACAGGCAGCTTCTTATAGAGGGGACGGTGACAACCAACTGGTACACAGCTCAGCAGGAAACGGGGCATCTTGACCATGTACCTGAGAGATGTCTTCTCCTAGGAATAGGGCGCTAGAATCCCTAACATGCATACAGGGTAGCTAGGACTTGGTGGCAAAGTTCCCAATCAAAGATCCCTTCGCACTGAAACGTAGGCCTTGTCTACACTCAGGCACACACACCCCTGATTCTGCAAGCATTGTAACTGCACGAGTGCTGACTTCTACATGTAGGCAAAGGTAAGCTGGAGTTTGCATCAATTGTCAAGCCCCTATTTATCTACCATGAGAGAATTTAGGGTGTTGTGGTGTTTCTCTTGTGAACTGACTTCAGGGAACCTATGCCTGGCTAACTTTGCCTAGATACACAAAGTACTACAAAGGCAAATCTAGATTGTATATTGCCCATACACCATGCTTTTGACTGTTGCTGTGACTTAAGAACCTCTTAATGCCAACTGGCAAAAGCATGCAGAGCGGTTACAGGAATTTCCTGCATCTGCCATGTACATTCCTGTTCACCAAAGAATGATCTCAAGTGAAAGCCGGAGTCACACTGGTTATGAAAAGCATCAAGAAATGTATGTACAGATACTAGATAAGGAATCACGTGTAGATACTGAAAATATGTTCTTAAAGTCAGTATCAAGGTACTGGTCACAGCAAAGGTGAAAAACAGTTTTTCTGTCAGATAAGAGATGTTTATCCGGCTGCCAGTTTGTGTGTCGACGGAGTATTGTCTCATTTCAGAATGAGTCTTTATCACCAGTCTGAACTGCATGCAAATGAAAGACTGAGGGGTCTTCAAGAAGAGAAACTAACAGGAAGAGAAAAACAGCTTGCGTGCGGGAGAGAGAGAACCCTGTCTAGAGCTACACACCAGAGATTTGCTCCACTATATTTGGGAGGCAAAGACGACATGTTGGCATCCTTCACTGAGAAAGTAAAAGGCCAGTGACTTTGTTTCATGAAAAAAGGGGGCTCAGCCAGACTTGGTTGGAAACGCTGGAGAGAACTTTGGGTGTGATAAGCTTTTTTAGACAAAAGAGTAACTCGTTAGTTCTGTCTAGTCTTTAAAAAGCGTGTTATGATTTGTTTTATATGTAACCCTTGTTTCCAGTACTCTTACTCACCATCTGAAATGCATCCGATGAAGTGAGCTGTAGCTCACGAAAGCTTATGCTCAAATAAATGTGTTAGTCTCTAAGGTGCCACAAGTCCTCCTTTTCTTTTTTTAGGTGGTGGAGAGGCCTAACAACTGGGAAGCGTCCACAGCTGCTGCCCTTGCTTTCTGCATATCCAGCATCATTGCCTTGTGTATTTTCCACAAGGTCTGCTACAAATCCATGCCAGAAGACAACCCGGACCCTTTGTTTCAGGAGTCTGTTCCACTGACCTGGCTAGTCAAGGAGCGAAGATCTGGCAAACGTGTCAAATCTGCCTTCATGCTACTGTTCCCCATGTATGTTATATTACAGCATTTGATTTTAAGTTCAAGGAAAAGGAGATCAACAGTGGGGAGGAGACATGAATTCAATTATTCTTGTTATTTCTTTCTTTGTATCACTGTTGCGTAGGGGCTCTCGTCCTGGACCAGGCCACCCCCTGTGCTAGGCCCTGCACCAGTGCAGAACAAAGAGACAGTCCCTGTCCCAAGATGTGCACAATCTTTATGTAAGACAAGAGACAACACATGGATACAGACAGATTGGAAGCAACAGACAATCCCATCTAACTAGGCCAGAGAGACCGAGCGTGGGGGAAGGAACGCACCAGCAGAGTGACTTGTGTGATGCCACCAAATGCACATTAGTGCCACTGTTCTTTGGCGGGGAGGCAAATGGGGGCGGGGGGATCAGCTATCTGGAAAGACAAGGGGAGTGAGGGGGACAGGGCAGTGAGGGGGGAGGAGGGTCGGGGTGGAGCGAAGGGGGAGGCTGCGGGGTGGGGTGGGGGGTCTGCACACATGCAGAGGGCAGAGCACTGCAACTCTGATAGGATGGCCCACCGCCCTGTTCCCAGCTCTCCCGAGGCTTCCGCAGCCACAGGATTGGCTGGGGCCGGGACCCTCTGGGGATGATGCAAGAGGCTCCAGCTCCGTAGCAAATATGACACCTGCACGGGGGAAATACGCCCTCCGATTGGCCGCCTGCCCCAGTGCCCTGCCTCCTGGAGCAGAGCAACCAATCAGAGCTGCTGTAGGAAGAGCTCTCTCTCCCCCTCGCAACCCAAAGCCATTCTCACAGGAGGGGAGGGGGGAAGCGAAGAGCCAGCAGCTCAGGGCAGCCCCACTTCCCCCCCCTCCTGTGAGCAATGGGGATGGGATGGGTCTTGTGCTCCTCCCCCATCCTCCTGCACACTGCCTGGTAGGGCAGAGGGGGGCAAAGAGTCCCTGGAGCTGCCCCCATCCTCTGTCCTGAAGGGGGAGAGGGAACTCTAATGCATCACAGGCTGGAGAAGGGGTGGGGGGGGAAGAACCCCAGGAGGAGCACGTGGGGGTGGGGGGCAGGATTAATTTCTGGGCAGGCAATGGATAGACATAGGGTGAGAGTTCCTGCAGCAGAGCCAGAATCCCCCCCGCCAACACATCCACTGTCGCCCCCGTCCCAGGGGTGGGCCAGGGGAGCTCAGCAATCCAGGCAGAAGGGTAAATGTTAGGCTGGGGCACCCGTAACAGCTGCCAAGGGGTGGGGGTCTGTGTAAGGAAACAGTCAAGTCACTGTTAACTGTTGTTTAAATGTTGCTTAGCCGACACTCCAAACCCTGCTGACACGGTTCTGGGTTGTTCCCCCTTTGCGTGAGGCTGACTGGGAGCTGCGACGAACAGGCCCACGCAGCCCTTTGCACACAGCAGTCCTGAGGTGTAACGCGGGGTAAAGCTTTCGGAGGAGCCAGACCGTGGCCTGGGCTGCCTCCTAGAGTTCAGCTGCGAGGCAGAAAAGGGGCCCGGGGTGGCAAGAGTTTGTCCCCAGCACTTGAGGCAGACCAGGGACTGCCGCGTGTTACACCGCCAGGTGTCCGCAACACACGTCCACCGGCTCCCACGCAGGGCACTTCCTCTGGGAAACTGGCAGGGACTCTGTGCGGCAGGGGTGGCTTTTCACATCCAGTCCTGGCACTTGTGAACGAGTAACACTCTAGGGTGAGACAAGCTCGGTCTTCAACAGCCTCTCACTCAGTGCCCCAGTAGAAAGGCTCGACCCAGCAAACACAGCCATGGATATGGTGCAGAGTCCTGTCTGCACCAACGCGCTAGGCCCTAGAAGAGAAACACCCCCAGCAGTCGCTCCGCTGAGCCCATTCTAGCTTCCAGACTTCTCCGGAAAGAGCCGGTGCCTTAATGAAGACAGAGGGCTACAAGTAGCCCTGAGGTTTAAACTCACCAGCAGAGTTGGTGTTGTTCCCTTCATTTACAAAGCAACTAGTTAGGCACAGACAAGCAAATACTGTAGAAAGGAGGCAAAAGAGCTGGTTGCATTTCAAACGCTTGCAACCGTCACTATCAGCTATTCCCAGCAATCACGCCTCACCCAGGGGCAGCTGCCTGGATTGGAGGAGCCCACTTCTGTCAGTGGTAGCCGCAGCCCATCCAGTGATTTTCACTCTGAAAGCTGGGCCTGAACTGGCCAGTTACACAACCCAAACACCAAGCACTTTGCTACAGCTCTTCACATTTTCAGGTCTTGCTAAGAATGGCTTGCCCGGGCGGCAGTCTGTTCTCATCCCAGGCCGCAGCCCTGGATCCAATCAAACCACAACAGAGATAACAGTGAGTTTCTTACCAGACCACCTCCAACAATGGCTACTTTCCCCTTCTGAGTGTCAGTGGAGTTCATGACTGCAACAATCTCACTGCAGCATGGTTTTTGTGGTCTTCTGTCCCCTGAGAGACTAGTGACGCTGCTCACGCTGTTACACAGCCAGGCTGCATTTGCCAGAGAGCAAAGAGAGGGGAGGGGAAGCAGGCAGTCTAGTCATGCTCTGATTCACCTTCCTTGGTTAATATTCAGGTTTTTCTCCAACCACAAACTCATCATTGGATCAGCTCTGACCATGTGACAAGGCCAGATCCAGGCCGAGGGCCCAGCTCGGCTCAGGTACCTGGGGGGGAGGGTTGTTATTTACAGTGGGGGGTTGCAAACACAAAGGTATCTTTCAAATTTCCAAGAGTCCATTGCGTGACTGCTGTGCTGCATATGTCACCCACACGCCTCCTGGGTGTGGTGTCCTGTCCCGTCTAGCGGCACCGAGACCAGAGAGAGACGGAGACAGAGAGTTAAAGGAGTCTGGCTCTACAGATTTAGCTAGCAGCCAGTGGGCTTTTAGCCCCTGCCCCAGCCCGGAGCCTCCTCCCACACTCCGAACCCCTCACCTCCCCCAGTCTGGAGCCCCCTCCTGCACCCCAACCCCTCATCCTCGGCCCCACGCCAGAGCCCGCACCCCCAGCCAGGGTCCTCACCCCCTCCCGCACTTCAACCCCCTGCTACAGCCTGGAGCCCTCTCCCACACTCTGTACACCTTGCCCCCCCCCCAGCCTGGAGCACCCTCCTGCACCCCAAACTCCTCATCCCTGACCCCACTCCAGAGCCCACACCCCATACTCCTGCCCCATCCTGCAACCCCCTCCCACACTCCAAATCTCTTGGCCTCACCCCCCCAGCCCAAAGCCCCCTCCTGCACCCCAAACCCCTCATCCCCGGCCCCGCCCCAGAGGCCACACCCCATTCCTCCTCCCACACCCCAACCCTCTGCCCCAGCCCAGAGCCCCCTCCCACACTCCGAACCCCTTGGCCCCAGCCCGGAGCCTCCTCCTGTGTGTACAATATTTAGCATGCTTTGGGACACAATGAATTGCTGACAAAACAGGCAAAATTTAAAAAATGTGCTAATTTGTGGAACTTCTTGCCACAATCTGCTTTGGCTAATGACATACAGGAATTAAATACGGAGCTTAAGTTGTATTTACCCAAATCAGGTATGTCTGTTTTCTAGTCTGTCTGTACAGAAGTTTAAGGCCATTGTGACGGGGTGCGACTCACCACTGCGGCGCCCCCTGCTGGATGTCCCAGGGGATCAGCTCTGCTAGCCAGTGCACCCTCTGGTGGTGGCATCTCGCCACTGTCACTTCTGCTCCAGGGACCCACATCACTCCAGCACAGGGGCGTCCTCTTCATGACACAGCCCCTCCCGCATGCCACACTCTGTGCTCCCCCCTTCCGGGGGAATGGCAGTCCTCTGTCCAGCCACTTCCTCAGTGGCGAGTGCGTGGGGGACGGGGACCCAGGCCCGCCTACTACTCCAGGTCCCAGCCCAGGGACCCTGTAGATGGCAGCCATGTGCTGCCTCCCTGTAGCGGGGCAGTTACCCCACTCCTGAAAAGGTAGGCTGATTGGGAAGGCAGCCACAGCTGGGGCCACGCCCAATTAGGAGACAGCTGGCCCTATAAAAGGGCTGTGAGCCAGGAGCTGGGTCAGTCTCTCTCTCGCTTTGGAGAGGGATGGACCTAGCTGCCTGAAGGAGCAAAGGTTACTGGGGCCAGAGCAGTGCTGGGGAGCTCAGGCCTGGCGACCTCCCAAGCTGTGGCCTGACAGGAAGGCCTAGAGAGGTACTGGGCTGCAGGGAAAGGCAGCAGGTCCAAACCCCCCCCTTGCCAATGATGAGTGGCCATTACACTGCAGTCTGCCCCAGTGAACAGGGGCATGATGATGACTGGCAGTAACCAGTGAGGTGGGCTTATAGGGCTGGGGGTTCCCCTGGGACAGGAGACCCAGAGAGTGGGGATACTGCTGGGGCAGAGCATCAGGGTAAGGGGCACTGGGAGGGACATGGGGTGCCTGAGGCAGGTGAGCCACATGGCCAGCAGAGGGGGCTCTGAGCTGGAATCAAGTTAATTCCCAGGGTAACCAGCAGGAGGCGCTGCACGGTGAGTCTCACTTTGCTACAGTCCCCTCCAACCTCTCAGTCTACTTCCCTGGGCCTCTTCCTGCAGCCCCAGCACCTTCTCTGCCCTTGTCTCAGGGCCTCAGCACACCAGCAGTCAGCCAGGAGCTCGCTCCCCGGATCCTGCCCAGGGTGCTGGCTTTCTTCCTCCTGCCAGGCAGCCAGTCCTCCCTCCCTCCCTTGAGCTCCAGGGAGCAACAGAAGCTGCTCTGCCCTGCAGCCCTCCTTATATGGGTCAACCCGGCCCTGACTGGCTGCTCCCTGCAGCCCCTCTCTGATTGGATGCTTCTTGTGCAGCCTCCCTAGGGCTCTATTAACCCCTTATGGGCCAGTGTGGGGCAGACGCCCCATCACAACCATGTCAGAATCAAGGCCCCTGTTACCATGATAGTACCTAGATTAGGATCAAATGACTGTTGAATTGCAGTCTAGTGCAGTGTTTCCCATCCGGTGTGCCACGGCACGCTGGTGTGCCGCCAGACATGTAGAGGGGTGCCGCAAAATTCTGGAAAAATCACTTGGGAGGTAAAAAGATTCTGATTTATTTTAAGTAGTGTCACAACCAAATCACATTTTGTGCCATTGCTCTGTGGATGTACCTGTGTGAGACAGACGTTGCATCATGCTATGCTCCGATGACCTTGCTCTTCGTCTGGTATCCCGTAGTAGCCCTGGTTTCTTATTGGCCCTTAAGGTGCAGTGGTGAATTTTCAACTGAAGACTCAGAAATGGACAAATATTTGAAGAAAAGAAATTCTGGCGCCTCCACATTTACTTTTGCCGATGAAGCTGAACCTAGAAAGCCGATCAGCTCTTCGGTGGCTGGTGGGAGGTGCTTAGGGGAGGGGACTGAGAGGAGCAAGTTAAAGGGGATGGGGGGGCGGTGGGGTGGGGTGGGGCGGGGCCTCGGGGCAGAGCCAGGGTCAAGCACTCACTAGGAAAAGCAAAAGCCCAGGCCTATGACCCACCCATTCTGCACAAGCCCTACAATATGGTCCATGCTTCTCTAGACCTTCCGTTTTCATCTCCTCATCACATATCCTCCGCTTCTGTGTGATGTCAGAAGAGTGTCTCCAAACAACAGTAAACCAGAACTGCAAATGATGAAATGCCCTTTCGATAGTGTGTGAAGAGATTTGGAATCCTGTGATTATCTGTGTAGGTGCAGTTCAGCTCTCTTCACTTGGAGTGTGTGATGAACTGACCGTATCCCTGTGAAGCCTGGTTCTACCTTTTGAGAGTGCAGTTAGTAAAAATAATATTACGCTTATGAATGATACTTCTTCAGGGGAAGCTGATGGTTCTCACTTGGGAACACATGTGTAAGGATGCTGGGGCAGGGCAGGGGTAAACCCCTTTAAGGCCCTGCCAAAATGCTGGCTGCAGCCTGCTCTCTGGCCAGGAGGCCAGGTGTAGAAATACAGGTACTCAGCAGGGAGCCCAGCTGCAAGCCCTAAGGAGGGCTGGCTCAGAGGAACATGCTGAGCTAAGTAGTGACAGCTGGGCTGAGGCACGAGAGGGCATAAAAGCCCTGGGCAAACCTCAGTGGGGGGCTAGCCTGGGAGGAGACAGGAGGGTGGTATCGCTGTCTCCTCACCAAAGAAGGAAGCCTCAAAAGCCAGGAAACCCTGGGGAGGGTCTATGGGGCACTAGCTGTTGTGGGATCTGGGAACTGCATAAACACTGTAAATAAAGACACTTGGGTGATCCAGCAAAAGAAGTCATGGAAGATTCTTTATTATACCAGCCTAAACACAGGGCGCAGGCTCAAGAGGGAGAAACCCCCAAGAGTTGTACTCCTCTGTCAGGGAAAGGACCTCTTCCAAGAGCCAGAGCACAGTTTCCAGTGAGATGCACATGGAAGGGTGACAGGGACCCAGCCAATATAGCCCAGATGACCCGAGTGCAGGTATGTCTCACAGCCACATCGCCTTCACAATCTGTATAAAGGTTATGCAATATGTCTGTTGCATCTCTGGGTTTTCTGTTTTCAAACCGATTCTGTTACTTACATCCTTCTCGGTGGAGAATGTCTAGTCAGAACAGTATCTCCAAATAATGGTAAGTCAGACTTAAAAATGAGACCCTTTTTTTAAAAATTGTGCAATAAAAGATGTGGACTACATGTATGCAGAGCTTGACTTATGTTTGAAGATTACTGCATGTGAATGCAGTGATTCAAACCATAGCTAAGATGAATGATCGTCAATGGCTCTAGCAGGGGAGAGTAGCTATAAGACAACAGCTGGGGAACATTGGCCTCCAGTATCCAGAGCACAGACTTCTGAATGATGCACTGAGAAGGATCACAGGAACATCACCTAAAAGGGCAGTTCATTCAATACAGTCCTAATAGCCCAAGGGCCAATATGTGCTGTAGGCAGATCACCCTAAGCGGTTGGATAGGTTCTATTGCTTTAGTCGAGGGAAAGTCTGGGCTCTCCGGTTGTCATCCTAAGAAGTCCTGTGATCCTGCAGAACTAGATAGAACCAGCTATGATAATCTGTGATGTGGTGCTCACGCTTCTTTTCATATCCGTGATGTGTAATCTCTGAACACCAAGGCAATGTCTATCTACACGTTTCTTTTCCACGTCCTTCTATAAACCATTAATAAGCATTGTGTCCATGTCACTAGTTATCTTTTGGAGACTGTCCTGTAGACAGAAATGTTTTGAGAAACACAAATCTAGAGTGACTTGTCAATACAGTGATAAAGTTGTTGAGTTAATTAGTCCTGGGAAGCTTACCACACTCTGTCACCATGTCAGGTATGGAGTCTAATTTGTGGAATATTTATTCTATTTGGTGAAATGAAGAAGACACTGGATGGCCATGTAGGCCAAATGTGCTGATTTGTGGCATTGTTTAAAACTATTAGTGATGTGTCTGCAGAAGAACTGGGGTCCAGAAATTCACAATCAACATAGGTGGCAGATACAGTAAAAGTTTTAGTGTGGTTGTGCATGTTTTGAATAAACTAGAAACCTGCTTTGTTTCCCGTGGTAAACCCATGGTTGGCCCTTCTCTTTCTATGTTCGCAGATAGACAGGAACAAAGTCAGTTCCAAATGCTTGTAGTGTTAGTTAGAAATTGTAGTGAAGTCAGTGAAAAGATAGGGGGAGGGAAAGGTTACCCAAGCAATCTAAGGGCCGTTATATCTGTTACTGAAAATCCCCTGGGTAGACGCCTCATGAACAAGGTGCCTCTGTGGAGATACGATTATAGTACAGTTCATTTTTCATCTGGAATTACATTTTCAAAAATAGGTGCCAGAGTTTCCCACAAGCAGGCGGTTGCACACCTAAGCGACCCTTACTGCAGACCTAAAATGCATTGGAAAATGTGGCCCTGCCTACGAAGTCTTTTTCTTCCCAAATGACGTAGGTCCTTCTAACTGTGCCAAATTTATTGAAGGCAGTTCAGGGTAAGATGGACTAAACACCCCATTTGCAGATTGCCTCCCACTGTAGCTTCCCTCCTTGTAGCAGGGTGCTGGTGCAAAAGCACCTAATTAGCCCTGGCCCAGTCAGCTCCAATCAGGGGAAACAGATCGGGGCTGATGGAAAAGGCCTGATGCTGGCCTGAGGATTGGCAACGTCTGCTGGCCTGACAAGCCAGGGGCTATAAAGGCTGGGAGGGAGGCAGGGGGCAGCCAGGGAGGGAACTGGAGGTCTCCTAGCTGAAGGCTGACTCTGCCTGTAAAGGAGGTTACTAATCCTGTAAAGCTTGTATATCGATGGACACTGGTGGTGGGACAACCTTAAGTAAATAACGACATGGGTGTTGCACAACCCTGAAGCCTCTCGGAGCCTTATTGGGGACAGCAAGCGGGCCCCAGGAAGAGGGGCGGGTCGTGGACCCTGTTACATGTGGGGGCTTGTCTGGGATCCTTTGCCAGAGACACCGTTTGGCGACCCGGAAATGGAGGGCACTCTGCAGTGGCTCACAGAGCAACATGGGGAGATGCAGAAGACGCTGCAGGCCTTTCAGCAGTCCCACCAGCTGGAGCAGCAAGCTTTACTGGCTTGGCAGGCCGAGCAACAACGGGCTTGGCAGGACTTTATCAAAGAACAGGCCGTGGTGCACCAGCAGCTCCTGCAGAAACTGGGGAGTCCTGCGGGGGGAGATGGCACCTGGGCCTCAGCCTCTGTAAGATGGCCCCGGCGAAAGACCCAGACGCCTTTCTGGGTACGTTTGAGCGGGTGGCCCTGGGCGAGGGATGGGACAGGACAACCTGGGCCCTGCAGCTAGCCCCATATCTTGCTGGGGAGCCGCAAGCAGCGTATATGGCCCTGATGGATGCCCAGTCTAGACTATGGCATGGTGAAGGCAGCCATCTTAGACCGCCTGGGGCTTTTGTCAGAAAAATACCAGGAAAAGTTTCGGGCAGCCCGGTGGGCAGGAGGTGTGCGGCCCTGGGCCTTCGCCCAGAAATTGACAGACTGGGCGATGCGGTGGTTGAGGGCCGATGCCCAAACCATGGGGCAGATCATGGATCAGGTGATCCTTGAACAGTTTGTGCAGTGCCTCCCAGATAGCATGCGGGTCTGGGTGCAGCGACATCAGCCTGCCCCCATAGAAGCCGCGTCAAAAGGACGGAGGAATATGCAGAGGCAGACCTCCCCTCAAGGGAGCATTGGACCCTGTGAGACGCAGAGGGAGGCAAGAAACCCTGTGAGCACCCTGCTGGGAAGCCGGTAGACAAGCGACGGGAGGAGCACAAGGGAACCCCTGGCCGCCCAGGGCAGCTTGTGTGCTGGTGCAGTGGACAGCCGGGGCACAAGAGCTGTGACTGCCCAGCGATGGACTGTGGGGCTGCTGAATTCTGTGGTTGGACCAAGGTTGGGGGGCGGAGGAAGAGGTGTGGAATAGCCACCATCCCCATGCGGGTGGGGGGAGAGCCCCAGAGGGGTCTAGTGGATTCGGCCTCAGCC
Source organism: Chelonia mydas (assembly GCF_015237465.2). NCBI lineage: Eukaryota > Metazoa > Chordata > Testudines > Cheloniidae > Chelonia > Chelonia mydas. Next base: position 76,436,604 of record NC_051251.2, on the reverse strand, counting down.
CGCTCCCTCATACAGCGGGGCTTGGTGAAGCTGCATTGGCTTATCCCTGGAGAAAGGATGCTGGTGGAATGCATCCACGGGGATGGGGAGTATTGTCCCGCGGCCCAGGTACCCCTGGAGGTGCAGGGAAGGTTTGCCTGGAAGCGGGTGGGGGTAATGGATCCTGGGGTTGGATTGGAACCCTGCCCCAAAAGGGAAAGAAGGCACAGGGAGGAGACCAACAGAGAAAGCAAGAGAAGGACCTGGAGGGAGGGGGCCAGGCCCCTAGGGGGTGGACCCTGAGAAAAGGGAGTCCCCACAACCTCAAGGGGGAAAGGATAAGAACCCTAGACAACACTGCCAGGATACAGACCCTAAGGAAGTGACTGATGAAGGAAGAGAAGTCTCAGGACGGGACCACTGAGGGGAGGGAATCCCCGTGATAGAGGAAGAGCAGCTGAAGAAAGTTCAGAGGGTAGGAACCCAAAAGGAGGAGACTCAAGATCCAATAGGCAGAGGCCCTGAACCAGAGACACAGGGCAGCCTCTGGCCAGTTGGTGCCGATCTGTCTCCCACACCAGGGAAGGAAAGAGAACATCCGGGGCGACCTGCCCAAGGTTGCGACTGGTGTGACAACCTCTGGGCGGAGGTGGACTTGTGGGGTGGCCCACCCCCTACCCAATGCACCTTTTGTGGGTGGGGCATGCCAAAACCCCACAGGGTTGAGCCCGGGGACCACCCAGATGGGCAGGGAGGCCATCCCTGGAGTAAAACCCCAGGCCGAGAAAAGCGGGGCCGAGTAAGATCAGGCCCAGTATCGGCTTAATGGGGGAGGTATGTAGCAGGGTGCTGGTGCAAAAGCACCTAATTAGCCCTGGCCCAGTCAGCTCCAATCAGGGGAAACAGATTGGGGCTGATGAAAAAGGCCTGATGCCAGACTGAGGATTGGCAATGCCTGCTGGCCTGAGAAGCCAAGGGCTATAAAGGCTGGGAGGGAAGCAGGGGGCAGCCAGGGCGGGAACTAGAGGCCTCTTAGCTGAAGGCCGACTCTGCCTGTAAAGGAGATGACTAATCCTGTCAAGCTTGTAAATAGATGGACACTGGTGGAGGGACAACCTTAAGTAAATAAAGACACAGGTGTTTCACAACCCTGAAACCTCACTGAGACTTACTGGGGAGAGTGAGCGGGCCCCAGGAAGAGGGGGGGATTGTGAACCCTGTTACACTCCTCTTTGTAACAGCTCTGGAAGGACTTGAATTTCACAGATTACCTTCCTGGAGGACTTTGTCATCTCACTTAGTCATAAATTGTAGATACTTGTCTCAAGTCAAAAACATTTCTGTAGGTACCTTGCTGTGATGTTCCATTTTTATTTCATTGTAACACTAGTAGAATGTGTCAACTCCAGTGTTGGAAAGCTGAATCAGTTACCCTCAGACCAGTCTCCTTCACAGGCATCAGATGGCTCCAGCATAAAAACAGGATAAGAAAATTTATTATCTACAGTTCAGAAATGCCCACCCTTATGGATACTCCTGGCCTAGGTGGAAGAAGCTCTCTGAAACCATCTTGGGCAAATTACAGAAAAACCAGAAGAAAAGGAACTGGAACAGCTGCAAAAAAGTGTGAAAAGCTACTTCCCTTGGAAAAAATATTTGAAAAATAAGGAGGAAAGGAAGGATAATAAATAAAAGGAAGGATCCATCATTCTGCGCTGGACATAATTCAGAGCACAGAAGACAGTGAAGAGGAGATAACTCAACCAAAACCTCAAAGTGAGTCTCTTCAAATCTCTCTGAGAAGACAATGGAAAGAGAGAGAGAGAGAGAGAGAGAGAGACAGGATGAACTCAAAATTGCAGGTTGCCATATGAGAATTGATGGACAAGGACAAAACCTTGACAATTCTCAAAATACAACTGAAGAATATGAAATTCCTGCAGGTTCCAGGAGAATCCTCTTGAACTCTCAGAAAAGAATTTACCAGAATTGACCTTGACTGTATGGGTAAAAGTTTGTGGAATAATGAAACAAGTGGGGGAGAAATACCTGGTCGACTTAAGCAACTTTCGTAATATTATCCAAGGAAAAAATGCTGGGTAACACCAGGTAGAAGGAATCGCTGTACGTAGCCCTCCTGGGGAAGAAGGTTAGAACTTCAAGGAAGTGCCTTTGAGCAGGAGGCTACAGCAAACCTGTCGTTTAGAAGAGAAATGGAAGGATCTGAGACCTGTTGGTGGACACAGCTATGCTGAGGAAAAAGGGAATTCTGGAGGCCTGAAATAAGATGCGTATTGCAAAGCTAATAAATGCCCGTTACTGAATGCTACACAGTTCTGTGCATTTATATTAAAGAACAAGAAATACAGCTACTTTTGTGACTCCTGATCCACATCTGCACTCTCCTTCCCCCACCAGGCACGGCCACTGTCTGTATTCTAGTCCCTGAATCACCTAGGAAAGGAGGGGCTTGTTTATACAGACTTAGCCGTGGCAAGCTCGGGTGTAAATCTACCATGCAGTAACCTGCTGTGTGGTAACTGGCTGTCTGGACCTTGCTACTGAGCACTAAAAATTCTGCATTGGACATAAACCCTGTTGGTGGCCAGACTCACTCTGCACTTCAGGCCTATGGGATTGGGGGGTGAGGGAGAAAGGGCTTTTTGTGAGTTTGGTTTTGATTTTTGAACAGCTGTGGTTAGGGGGCTGGAACGACGGAGAGGACACAGGTTAAATGGATGAACTCGGGGACACTGGTGAGGTGGCTGAAGGTAATGACACTGCTATGGGTGGGGTTCTACCTCCGTGAAACTGGGGAGGGGTGCAGCCTTTGCCCTTCATTTAAGCTAGTCGTAAGAAGCCACTGAGCGACTGCATGGAACCAGGGAGCTGGAACAACAGGGGTCTGCAGTCAGAACAGAGGCACATGGGAGGCCACTCAGGAATCTGAAGTAAGTGGGCAGAGGTACTTTTCCTGGGTACTGTTCCGGTAGATCTGGGGAGAAGAGTGAGAGAAAAGCAGGAGAAACACCACGAAAGGAGACTGAGGAAGCAGCGAGGAAGCACCAGACCCAGCCACCGAGACACTGGTAGCATGACCCTGAGGAAAGTGAAGGGCGTGTCTACGCTGCGATTGGGAGCGTGATTGCAGCACGTGCAGCCATGGCTTGAGTAACAATAGCAGTGAACCTATGGCAGCCCGGCCAGCTGCATGGGCCAGCCCTGCCTGACCGTGACCCCAGGTGCACACCTGAGTGGCTGCCACCTCCTGTCTGCTGTGGCTTCATTGCTATTGTTAGTCACGCCAGCAACATCAAAGCAAGTTTGGTTGCCCACACCTGCTGCGATTACACCTCCGGCTGCAGAAGAGACAAGCCCTAAGAGCTTTTGGGTCAAGTGCTGACTAATAGAAGCTTAGAATTGTGAGCAAAGAAACTGTCTCCTGTTGTTTGCATCCTCTTGTGTTCTAGGAATTAGGACTTTATTCACATTCTTCGTAAATAACCAGGATTGCATCAAAGAAATAGCTGACTCTATCATCCATTGCTCCTCCTAATGGAAACCGCCTCCGGGCCCCAAAGGTTTGGCTAACTGCCCAGAGCCAGAAAAGGTAACAATGTTTTGTTGGTTTTTTTTTTTTTGCATTTCCACAGTTTATTACACCATTCTGCCATCTCTCCCTTGGTTATCAGCTCCACTAATGTCACGTGACTATTTATACAGCAGATTCCTGTCAGCCAGAATCTGTTAGGAACTCTCTAAAAGTCGTCTCCAGTGATGCTCCACGTGCATGGGTGATGCAGACAGTCCAGGTCCACTCACTAGCCACCTGCAACAGAAAGAAATGGCTGTAAAGTGTATGATGCTAGCCCATAGCATATGCTTAGTGTAACTATAAAATGATGGTGTCAAGGGCATAGGGGCACAGGACCCTTGGCTAGAGAGGTAACTTTAGAGACAAAGGGGAAAATCCTTTTCAAATGGTGTGGCCCAAATCTTCCCAGGCTGGATGCACAGAGGCGGGTGAACACTAGCAACTCGCATTGACTTCACTGAGACTTACAGATGCCCAGCGCCGCTCGGTGTTTAGCTCTCAGAGACTAGTTCTTCTACCCTGCAGCACGCTATCCAGCAACAGGGTTAGGAGTGTTCAACATGCTGTGATCTGTTTAGCTAACCCTCTCCTGGGCTGTGGTCCCAAGCTCAGATCCCACCGTGAGCAGTGTGGGATGAATGCCAATGCAAACAGACCCCGTCCATCCCTGCCCTCACTACGTTTCAGGGGGCAGCCTCTGCCTCTGGTACTTTGTTTACAAAGCATTTCCAAGCTGTAACGTCAGAGAAATGGCACCGAAACAAAGGCAAGGTTCAAATGAAAGCAACAACAGTGCCATGCGACAAACCCCTCAGCTACTGGGCCAAATTCTCTCAGTGGATTGCCATGACATGACATCAGCCATTGCCATGACATGATGATCCACCTCTGTGTCTTCAGATTCCTCCTCACGGCCTGCTCAGACCGTGACACTCCCAAGGAGCTGGCTGGCTAATAATGGCCAGGTTGAAAGGTCACAGGAGGACTATGCAAAAACAGTCTCCCCAGAGGAGATTTGGTCACAACCAAAAGCCAGCCCCAGCAGACTGTACTGCAATTGGCAATATCCCAGTCAAGAGAAGCTGTGGGACAGCAGGGAGCACACAGGGCAGAGGTGCACGGGGAAAGAAAGAGCTGAGCTGATTGGTTACCTTTGCTACAGGCTTGAGGAGTCTACAAACCCGGGGGCAGGCTACGGAGGAGTCCATCGGTTACTACACTTAGAAAAAGAAAAACCAGTTAGAAACATGGGTGTATACCAAGGGCTCAGCTTTATTCCAGGAATAAATTCTTCTCCCTGGTCAATAAATATTTGCCGTAGTGTCTAGTCTTGTTCATAAACCTTTGACTGTTTCTCTGGTGTTTTAGGGACGTCACGCCTGAGGGCACTATTAATCCGAGTTAGATTACAGTGGACGCTTTCATTCAGCTGGGCATTCTTGGGTTATAAAGGGCTCTGCTGAGTTCTCATGGAGGCCCAGGAGCCACAGAACAACATCCCTGCTACTTGTTCAAAAAAGCAGTTGGGATCTTCCAGCTGGCGTTTCCACGGGGATAGTATACCAAACACCCTTTCCAGTGTCGGGGTTGTAGCTCTCGTGTGACACTCCCATTTGAGCAGCAGTCAGTGAGGGTTAGTTCCTATCGCAGAGTCTCTCCCATTGCCACAGTACTCTTGCTGTCACTTAAACTCAGTTTGCAAAGCAGTTTGCAAACTGTGCTGTAGTCAGAAACCAACGGTAAGTCAGACCTCAGGGCGTCTGCTGCTCTGGCCTCCTGTGAGCCCGCTTAGCCACCCCAAGGTGGCAGGAGGAAAGGGACTACAACAGCTCCTGGCGGGGCAGCTTATTTACTTACGTGTGCATTGCAGGGAAGGTGCTAGTTGGGCCAGTCATGTGATGCACAGCGGATGGAAATCCTCCAGTCTGTCCCATGAGGCTGGATGACATCATGGGGGGCCACATGGAGTAGCCAACTGGGAGCGGCTGAGAAGGAATGGCCTGCACTCCTGGAGAAGGGTAATGGTGGTGATGATGCACCGCTGATGGCCTTGGTTTTTCTGCTTTCACAACAACTGGAGCAGCAAACTGGGGATCCTCAATTTAAAGGAAAACGGGTAATTTGTTAAATTTGTATCCATATGGCAGGTGAGCACAATGGTCTGTTCCTCACCAACGCAGTGCCAGCTTGGAGCACTCTTGAAAAGAGCAGTCCCTTGTCCTGGGCCCAAGGCGCAGCTACACGGACTACAGTGCAACAACAACTGCATGGGTGGCTGGGTCCCATCGAAACAGCCAGGGTCTGTTGACCCTGCAATTAGGCTCCACCTAACGAAGTGAGGGAAGAGCATCTTCGCGAGCAGGCTGGCTAACCTAGTGAGGAGGGCTTTAAACTAGGTTCACCGGGGAAAGGAGACCAAAGCCCTGAGATAAGTGGGGAAGTGGGATACCGGGAGGAAGCACGAGCAGGAGTATGTGAGAGGGGAGGGCTCCTGCCTCATACTGAGAAAGAGGGGCGATCAGCGAGTTATCTCAAGTGCCTATACACAAATGCAAGAAGCCTGGGAAACAAGCAGGGAGAACTGGAAGTCCTGGCACAGTCAAGGATTATGATGTGATTGGAATAACAGAGACTTGTAGGATAACTCACATGACTGGAGTACTGTCATGGATGGATATAAACTGTTCAGGAAGGACAGGCAGGGCAAAAAAGGTGTGGGAGTTGCATTGTATGTAAGGGAGCAGTATGACTGCTCAGAGCTCAAGTATGAAACTGCAGAAAAACCTGAGAGTCTCTGGATTAAGTTTAGAAGTGTGAGCACCAAGGGTGATGCCATGGTGGGAGTCTGCTATAGACCACCGGACCAGGGGGATGAGGTGGACGAGGCTTTCTTCCGGCAACTCGCAGAAGCTACTAGGTCGCACGCCCTGGTTTTCATGGGAGACTTCAATCACCCTGATATCTGCTGGGAGAGCAATACAGCGGTGCACAGACAATCCAGGAAGTTTTTGGAAAATGTAGGGGACAATTTCCTGGTGCAAGTGCTGGAGGAACCAACTAGGGGCAGAGCTCTTCTTGACCTGCTGCTCACAAACCGGGAAGAATTAGTAGGGGAAGCAAAAGTGGATGGGAACCTGGGAGGCAGTGACCATGAGATGGTCAAGTTCAGGATCCTGACACAAGGAAGAAAGGAAAGCAGCAGAATACGGACCCTGGACTTCAGAAAAGCAGATTTTGACTCCCTCAGGGAACTGATGGGCAAGATCCCCTGGGAGAATAACATGAAGGGGAAAGAAGTCCAGGAGAGCTGGCTGTATTTTAAAGAATCCTTATTGACGTTACAGGGGCAAACCATCCCGATGTGTAGAAAGAATAGTAAATATGGCAGGCGGCCAGCTTGGCTTAACAGTGAAATCCTTGCTGATCTTAAACACAAAAAAGAAGCTTACAAGAAGTGGAAGATTGGACAAATGACCAGGGAAGAGTATAAAAATATTGCTCGGGCATGCAGGAGTGAAATCAGGAAGGCCAAATCCCACCTGGAGTTGCAGATAGCAGGAAATATTAAGAGTAACAAGAAGGGTTTCTTCAGGTATGTTGGCAATAAGAAGAAAGCCAAGGAAAGTGTGGGCCCCTTACTGAATGAGGGAGGCAACCTAGTGACAGAGGATGTGGAAAAATCTAATGTACTTAATGCTTTTTTTGCCTCTGTCTTCACGAACAAGGTCAGCTCCGAGACTACTGCACTGGGCAGCACAGCATGGGGAGGAGGGGACCAACCCTCTGTGGAGAAAGAAGTGGTTTGGGACTATTTAGAAAAGCTGGACGAGCACAAGTCCATGGGGCCGGATGCACTGCATCCGAGAGTGCTAAAGGAGTTGGCGGCTGTGATTGCAGAGCCATTGTCCATTATCTTTGAAAACTCATGGCGATCCGGGGAAGTCCCAGACGACTGCAAAAAGGCTAATGTAGTGCCCATCTTTAAAAAAGGGAAGAAGGAGGATCCTGGGAACTACAGGCCAGTCAGCCTCACCTCAGTCCCTGGAAAAATCATGGAGCAGGTCCTCAAGAAATCAATTCTGAAGCATTTAGATGCGAGAAAAGTGATCAGGAACAGTCAGCCTGGATTCACCAAGGGAAAGTCATGCCTGACTAATCTAATTGCTTTCTATGATGAGATAACTGGCTCTGTGGATGAGGGGAAAGCAGTGGATGTGGTGTTTCTTGACTTTAGCAAAGCCTTCGACACGGTCTCCCACAGTATTCTTGCAAGTTAAAGAAGTATGGGCTGGATGAATGCACTAAAGGTGGGTAGAAAGTTGGCTAGATTGTTGGGCTCAACGGGTAGTGATCAATGGCTCCATGTCTAGTTGGCAGCCAGTATCAAGCGGAGTGCCCCAAGGGTCGGTCCTGGGGCTGGTTTTGTTCAATATCTTCATTAATGATCTGGAGGATGGCGTGGATTGCACCCTCAGCAAGTTTGCAGATGACACTAAACTGGGAGGAGTGGTAGATATGCTGGAGGGTAGGGACAGGATACAGAGGGACCTAGACAAATTGGAGGATTGGGCCAAAAGAAATCTGATGAGGTTCAACAAGGACAAGTGCAGAGTCCTGCACTTAGGACGGAAGAATCCAATGCACTGCTACAGACTAGGGACTGAATGGCTAGGCAGCAGTTCTGCAGAAAAGGACCTAGGGGTTACAGTGGATGAGAAGCTGGATATGAGTCAACACTGTGCCCTTGTTGCCAAGAAGGCCAACGGCATTTTGGGATGTATAAGTAGGAGCATTGCAAGCAGATCGAGGGACGTGATCATTCCCCTCTATTCGACATTGGTGAGGCCTCATCTGGAGTACTGTGCCCAGTTTTGGGCCCCACACTACAAGAAGGATGTGGAAAAATTGGAGAGAGTCAAATTGGAATTGACAGGCAACTGGAGGGCAACAAAAATGATGAGGGGATTGGAACACATGAGTTATGAGGAGAGGCTGAGGGAACTGGGATTGTTTAGTCTGCAGAAGAGAAGAACGAGGCAGGATTTGATAGCTGCTTTCAACTACCTGAAAGGTGGTTCCAAAGAGGATGGATCTAGACTATTCTCAGTGGTAGCGGATGACAGGACAAGGAGTAATGGTCTCAAGTTGCAGTGGGGGAGATTTAGGTTGGATATTAGGAAAAACTTTTTCACTAGGAGAGTGGTGAAATACTGGAATGTGTTACCTAGGGAGGTGGTGGAATCTCCTTCCTTAGAAGTTTTTAAGGTCAGGCTTGACAAAGCCCTGGCTGGGATGATTTAATTGGGGATCGGTCCTGCTTTGAGCAGGGGGCTGGACTAGATGGCCTCCTGAGGTCCCTTCCAACCCTGATATTCTATGATTAGACATCAGCGGCTGGCCCATGTCAGCAGACCTGGGTTAAGGGGCTCAGGCTACGGGGCTTTTTAACTGCACTGTAGACATTCGGGGTCAGGCTGGTGTCTGGGATCCACCCTCTTGGGGGGGTTCCAGAGCTTGTGCTCCAGCCTGCGCTTGAACATGTAAACCCAATTCAACAGCCCCTTGAGCCCATGTCAGTGGCCACGGGCCAGCCGTGGGTGTCTAACTGCAGTGCAGACCTACTGCACACTCCGGCTCCACTCTCACTTCCCCACCTCGGGAACGGCCGGGGCAAAGCAACTGGCCTTGCCATGGGATGTAAAGAACGAGAGGGCAGCTCTGCTTGTTCCTTGGCTCTTAGGTGCAGGCTCGTGAACCTTTACTCGTCTCATTTCCTTTAGCCTGCGATTAGGCTGTTTGCTCTCCCCTCCTGCAGCGTCAGGCACCGCATTAAACAAGGCTCTGCCTTTCCGTTCAATGTGGACGAGACTATTCACCTGGGACGTTAAAGCCACCAAAACTGGAGTGAGGAGAGTACAAAGCAGGGCAGAAAGTGTGTCTGCTAGGCAGGCCGGGGATCCCTCTGGCAGGGCTGGGACGCTCGTCGTGCACTACTCTCCCTTTAAGACAGTGCTGCAGTGTCCTATGAGCACCCTGATTCTCCTCATGTGTGTCCCTATGAGCACAGGTGTTCCCGCCGGCCCCGGCCCCGCTCACACTGCGCACGGCTCTGGGGTGCGGTGCAAATGCCACTCCGTAACAAACCTGGCTGAGAGCAGGCACAGCGGAGAAGATTCACGCTTCCCTTTGTGCAATACTCTGCCAGTTGGCAGTGGCTGCTGCAGAGCTTGTCCTGAAACAGGAGCCGACAGCTGCTCATAAACACTGGAGTATGTCTGGTGTAGAGAAGTGGCGAACAGGTGCAGCAAATGCCAGCTCCGCCCACCACAGCCAAAGCTGATCAGGTAGAGAAGGGTGTTGTGTTTCCTACCAGAGCCCTGGGAACGCTAGGGGGTTGGGTTGTGTAAGCCAGCCGTCGGAGCTGGAAATAGCACCCAGCGCAGGTTTTACGAGCCGGGTGAGTGTTACAAGCTCAGATGTGTGGTGGTGATAGTCTTAACACAAGGGGGCCCGAGAGCATCACACCTGAGCCAGGCCAGGAGCCAGAGTACTTTCTGGTCTGTGCGCACAGGGAAAAGAAAAGGCCCTGGCATGCATGCAGGTGTGAAATGGGGAGGGAAGCCCAGGGCATCTCAGCACAGCGTGAGGCATCCAGGGGAACTCCCAAATTAACTGCCCTTCCTGCTTAGATTGGAAACCCCTCCGGGCAGGCGCTGGGGTAACATTTTCAAACACACCTCAGTGACTTAGGTTCCTGTGTCACATTTCAATCTTAGGTGCATTTTAGGCAAAAGGATTTAGGCACCTAACTTCACCACTGAGTTCAATGGGAGTTAGGTGTCTAGATACCTTAGGCACTTAGAGCCAGATTTGTAAAGGGATTTAGGTGCCTAAAGATGCAGAGAGGCACCTAGGGGATTTTCAGATGAGCCTAGGAGCCTAACTCCCATTGACTTTCAATGAGACTGAGGCTCCTAAGTCACTTAGGGCCAGAGTTTAAGGGTATGAGGGCACCTGACTCCTGTTGATTTCGGTGGGAGTTAGACAAATCTTTACAAATCTGGCCCTTAGGTGCGGTTGGAAATTCTTCTGTCTCTACACGTGTGGGTGTGCCCAGCTCTGAGTACGCAGGGCCCTGATCCTGACTGGGGTCTCTAGGCCCCACCATCACATCAGTGCTTCCGTTCCAGCCCATCGCAAAGCACCACGCCAGACTTTACCAATTACGGGTTCCATCAAAATAAGCTTTCAGGAAATGGAAGGCCCATAAAAATATACCCATGAATGTAAATGCAAGTGTGTCTGCCCCAGCCTAGGGCAGAATCCCAGGTTCCCAGTGACCATGTGGGCACCTGGGAAGTGGGCTCTTCCCTGGATGACTGAATGTTTTCTTATGTAAAACATGCAGTTCAGCTACGCTCTTAGGGCTGGAGTGTGCCCAGCCCGCGGGAGTGCAGCAGCAGCCTGCACGTTGCCAAACACAGCCTGGCCCCAGGCCTGTACGAGGCCAGCGCTGGGCAGAGAGCAGGTGAGGTTGTGGCAGAGCAGAGCTGGCCTGCTGTGGACGGGGGGGCATACCCTGTACGCCCTATCCAGAGGTGGCATAGCAGCTGACCCCTCCATCACCCTAGGCAGAGTCAGGAGACATGTGCGGGGGTTCAGCTCCAGAAGACACCGTCCAGCCTGAGCTCATCCCATAGACCAGCCCGTGTGTGCAGTGCCCTAGGACACGTGTCCATGGCCAATGGGTTCTGAAGCCGCATTCCGGCCCAGATATTCAAAACGCGCTCCCCGGACCCTGCCCCGGCGTGTGGAGATCAGCCCCCCATCTCCTGCCCCAGCGTCTCTTTGTAGGGGTGAATGGCGTTACCTGCTGGGTGTGCTGCAGCAAGGGAGGCCCGGTCCCACCGGGCTGTGAGAACGCCGTCGGTGGCAGAGCTTTCAGCATCATGTTCTGCATAATGATCTGGTGCATCTGAGCGTTCTGCATCAACATCATCTCCACCATGTCTGGGAATGGACAAATTCCAAGGGGAAAGGGACAGCATTGCCAGTGAGAGACAGAGGGCAAAGGGCATCTCAGTGGGTCAGACTCTTAGCAGAGCGCCCAGACAGCTCCGACTTAGGGAACGCAGCTGAAAGGAGATCTTGAAAGGGCCTTTCACACTTGGAGGAGGAGAATGTTAATAGACACCACTATCTCCTTGGCCAGTGACTGCCATTTATGGCAGATACCTAGGGCTGGATGAGAGTGTTCAGGCTTTCAGCCCAGCTTAGCTTTTCCCTGTCTCTGCAAAGAAGCCCTCGCTACGTGTTTGTGACCCAAACTAAGGCAAGCCTCACTGGTCTGGGCTTGTCCAGACTCTCAAATGGAGATGGATTCAGAAGGGGCAGACCATAGCTGACCAAAACCCTGCACATGCAGGTCCAAAGAGGCTCATCACAAGTCTTTGCGTAGGAACCAGTTTGTACGGCTTTACAGGCCAGAAAATCCCACAAGGTTCCCATTCAGACACCTGGTTTGCCTATGGCTGAAACATGTCACCGACCCACATTCACAGTTCAGTGTCACTGGATTCCTGCCCATTTGAACCATGAGAGCATTCCCAACACACAGGGTAACTGTGGGAGGTACAAGACTGATGCAGCCATGGGGCCTGGGACAGTGTGCTCTGTTCTTTGTTTTTCCAGCTGAATTAGAGAGGTCAGTCTGAGAAACTCCTGGACAACAGCTTCTGCTTGGCTGGGCTAGCCCTGCTGGCCACAGAACACAACCACAGCCAACCAGGGCACAGGAGGATACTACATGCTTTCCACTGAGTGACCTATCCGAAGAAACCAGCCTCATGCCGCCAGCTGAAGCCTGCCCAATTCTGGGGGAAGCCAGGTAGAGAAAATGTTTCACAAAAAGCTCCTTGTGGGCCGTTTGCAGGAACGAACGAGAGCCCAGCCGGCATGGCTGGGTCCCAGACGTTGCTCAAACATGAGCTGACATTGTGGGGAATTTTGCTGGTTAAGGCAAACCATTCCTGGTGCTCTAGTGAGAACCCACACAAACTGAAAGTGAAAGACGGTCTGCACCTACTCCTCCCTGGAGCCCAAACCACTGCGCGACACGCAGCTGCGGTGCAGGCCTGTGTCTGGGACCTTCGTTTGCTGCCATGAAAATGATTGAGAGGCCTCAAAGTGAGCGTCACCCCTTCACTGCAAGATCACACTGGGAAAGCTGCTGAGGAACAAACTGTTAATCAGCCAGGGCTTCTATAATCAGAAAACATGACCAGAAATTTTAGGGAAAAAACTTCTTTTAAATGTTAGTTTAACATTTGTTCCCCAGCTTGAAGAGACATTAAACTGTCACCCTGAAATTTCTTTCCATGTGGCTTTAAAAATGCATCTAGAGTGCATATATCCACCTTCAGCCGATCTCCCTGCTATCTTGTCACCAGAACCAATTCAATCACAACACAAAAACAATTAAAGTAACCAGGTTTTTCATTTAACTGGACACATTGAGCCAAATTCGTCCCTGGTGTAAATGCATCATCTTCAGGGAATAGAGAGACAAGATGGGTGAGGGAATAGCTTTGATTGGACCAACTGAGCCCCACAGAGCTCTGTTGGTCCAATCAAAGCTACTCCCTCACCCATCTTGTCTCTCTAATATCCTGGGACCGATATGGCTACAGGAACACTGCATTCAACTTCAGGGTGGTCAGACATAAATGTGGTCCATTTTGTTTTAGAAAATAAATTGATTCAAATAAACCAGAGACTTTATTAAATCCCCAAGCAATGGACTGTGGAGTTGCTCTCGGATTTTTTCATTTCCCTGCAGTACCAGGAAACCCCATGCAAAAATCTGAGTTGGGGAAAGAAGCCCAGATATTAGCTCCATATGCTATTCCTGGACCTTGCTCACTTCTGTTCAGAAACACAAAACAAATTTGTTTATGTGCACGCAGGGTAGCACATTCAGCTGCCCCCTCTTGTTTCCAGCGACAGGCCATTCCTACACATTTTAAAATAAACGCTTATATTGTACTAAGGAGAATGGACAGTGGGTACAAAAACCCCATTTGCTCATTTTGGCATTATGAGTTGTTTGTAAAGTTTTAGCTGCAAATGTCCTTGTTAATATTTAACCAGTATCTTCCCTTGTGCTGTTCTATTTCCCCCAAACCCTCTCCACTGCTTAACCTGGTTTTTGCCTCTCTGTCTGTTGCAAGATAAAGTGCCCAGCAGCACTAAAGTTATTCTAAGTTCCCACGTCAGAGGGCCCAGATATTTGATTGGCAAGATCAGTAATTGCATTGACAGCCTGGTTGTGCTAGGTCACAAGGTAACTTGAGTGCTGTCTCATGTCACCACAGTGATACTTTCTCCTGCTTTCCTGAGCTCCCTCTGATCTCGGAGCAGTGAATGACCCCGCATGTTGGGGTGGCTGACGCTTACCTTCCTTAATGCTTCCAGAGCGGGGGGCCGGGAGGGGCTGTGGAGGCGGGATCTGTGTGATGAGAGGTGGCTGCTGAGGTAACTGTTGGATGATGGTTGCCGGTTGCTGCGGCATCTAAGAACAAGAGGAAAACAAGAGGAGTCAGGGTTGCCATCTGCCTGCAATCCTGGGCTCTCTGGGCTACTGCGTTTCGTTTTCTGATGCCCTGCATGCTTCACAGCTGAGCCACCCATGACACCCGCAGGTGTCCAGCTCAAAGATAAGGGTGTGACCCCATGCCCCATATTCGTCACAGAGATATGCTTATGATAAGAATATGACACAACTAAGATACGTTTTATGCAAGATGGGTCATGTGAAGTTGTAATCATGACTTCGTGAGTCACGACTGAGAATACCAAATTCAGGACAAATAGCTGAGAAATAGAGCAGACACCCCCGCCCCAACTGGTGGTTATTCTCCCATAAGATATTCCATACCAGCAACAAAAGTAAACTCCTGTTTCAGCACATTGGCTAACAAGAAGTCAGAACAGCAGTTTCCTTAGGCATTCCAGTCCTTGTATCACCACCAAAAACACTAGACTTTAAGATGAGCAGTTCTTTACAACCAATTTCATCAAATGAAAGGTTCTTCTGATCCCAAAGGATCAGCCACGCACCCAGGTCAATATACAACTCAGATCTTACCCGATAATCATGCCATTGCCAATCCTTTAGTATCTAATATCTAAAGGTTTATTTATGGGCAGGTTCACACTACAGAGGGGATCAACACTCTGAGATCGATCCACCGGTGGTCGATTTAGCAGGTCTAGTAAAGTCCCGCCAAATTGACTGCAGATTGCTCTCCAGTTGACCCCTGTACTCTACCCCCAACAAGAAGAGTAAGGTAAGTCGACGGGAGATTTTCTCCCGTTGACCCCCCGCAGTGTAGACCCCGCGCTAACTCAACCTAAGATACATCGACTCCAGCTTCGTTATTCACGTAGCTGGAGTTGCGTAGTGTAAGTCGACTTACCACGATAGTGTAAACATAGCCTATAAAAAGAAAGAAAAAAAGGTGAGAGTTAAAATTGGCCATTGGCCATTATCTTTGAAAACTCATGGCGATCGGGGGAAGTCCTGGAAGATTGGAAAAAGGCTAATGTAGTGCCCATCTTTAAAAAAGGGAAGGAGGAGGATCCTGGGAACTACAGGCCGGTCAGCCTCACCTCAGTCCCCAGAAAAATCGTGGAGCATGTCCTCAAGGAATCAATTCTGAAGCACTTAGAGGAGAGGAAAGTGATCAGGAACAGTCAGCATGGATTCACCAAGGGAAAGTCATGCCTGACTAATCTAATTGCCTTCTATGATGAGATAACTGGTTCTGTGGATGAAGGGAAAGCAGTGGATGTGTTATTCCTCGACTTTAGCAAAGCTTTTGACATGGTCTCCCACAGTATTCTTGTCAGCAAGTTAAAGAAGTATGGGCTGGATGGATGCACTACAAGGTGGGTAGAAAGCTGGCTAGATTGTCAGGCTGAACGGGTAGTGATCAATGGCTCCATGTCTAGTTGGCAGCCGGTATCTAGCGGAGTGCCCCAAGGGTCGGTCCTGGGGCCGGTTTTGTTCAATATCTTCATTAATGATCTGGAGGATGGCATGGATTGCAGCCTCAGCAAGTTTGCGGATGACACTAAACTGGGAGGAGTGGTAGATATGCTGGAGGGTAGGGATAGGATACAGAGGGACCTAGACAAATTGGAGGATTGGGCCAAAAGAAATCTGATGAGGTTCAACAAGGACAAGTGCAGAGTCCTGCACTTAGGACGGAAGAATCCAATGCACCGCTACAGACTAGGGACCGAATGGCTAGGCAGAAGTTCTGCAAAGAAGGACCTAGGGTGACAGTGGACGAGAAGCTGGATATGGGTCAACAGTGTGCCCTTGTTGCCAAGAAGGCCAATGGCATTTTGGGGTGTATAAGTAGGGGCATAGCCAGCAGATCGAGGGACGTGATCATTCCCCTCTATTCGACATTGGTGAGGCCTCATCTGGAGTACTGTGTCCAGTTTTGGGCCCCACACTACAAGAAGGATGTGGAGAAATTGGAGAGAGTCCAGCGAAGGGCAACAAAAATGATTAGGGGTCTGGAACACATGACTTATGAGGAGAGGCTGAGGGAACTGGGATTGTTTAGTCTACGGAAGAGAAGAATGAGGGGGGATTTGATAGCTGCTTTTAACTACCTGAAAGGTGGATCCAAAGAGGATGAATCTAGACTATTCTCAGTGACAGCAGATGACAGGACAAGGAGTAATGGTCTCAAGTTGCAGTGGGGGTGGTTTAGGCTGGATATTAGGAAAAACTTTCTCACTAGGAGGGTGGTGAAACACTGGAATGCGTTACCTAGGGAGGTGGTGGAATCCCCTTCCTTGGAAGTTTTTAAGGTCAGGCTTGACAAAGCCCTGGCTGGGATGATTTAGTTGGGATTGGTCCTGCTCTGGGCAGGGGGTTGAACTAGATGGCCTCTAGAGGTCCCTTCCAACTCTGTTATTCTATGATTCTATGAGAATTGGTTAAATACATACAATAATTGCGAAGTTCTTGGTTCAGGCTTGTAGCAGTGATGAAATAAACTGCTGGCTTAAATCAAGTCTCTGGTTGCTTCCAAATCATTGGAAGGTCCTCAGTCCCTTGGTTAGAATGCTCCTGTCAAGGTTCCTTCCCCACTCTGAACTCTAGGGTACAGATGTGGGGACCTGCATGAAAGACCCCCTGAGCTTATTCTTACCAGCTTAGGTTAAAAGCTGCCACCACCAAAGTGTTACACAAAGAACAGGGGAAGTGCCCACTTGGAAATGTCTCCCTCACAAAATATCCCCCCCTCCCAAGCACTACACCCCCTTTCCTGGGGAAGGTTTGATAAAAATCCTCACCAATTTATATAGGTCAACACAAACCCAAACCCTTGGATCTTAAGAACAATGAAAAGCAATCAGGTTCTTAAAGGAAGAGTTTTAATTAAAGAAAAGTAAAAGAATCACCTCTGTAAAATCAGGATGGTAAATACCTTACAGGGTAATCAGATTCAAAACATAGAGAATCCCTCTAGGCAAAACCTTAAGTTACAAAAAGATACAAAAACAGGAATATACATTCCATTCAGCACAACTTATTTTATCAGCCATTTAAACAAAACAGAATCTAATGCTTACTAACTCTTTACAGGTGTTCTGACCTGCATTCCTGCTCTGGTACCGGCAAAAGCATCACACAGACAGAGAGAACCCTTTGTTTCCCCTCCCAGCTTTGAAAGTAACTTGTCTCCTCATTGGTCATTTTGGTCAGGTGTCAGCGAGGTTATCTTAGCTTCTTAACCCTTTACAGGTGAAAGGGTTTTTCCTCTGGCCAGGAGGGATTTAAAGGTGTTTACCCTTCCCTTTATATTTATGACAACTCCCATTAGTGTAAGTCCACAATCCAGAGGCTTGAGCAGGAAAGAGGCAAAATGGAGATGTTTCCAGGGCCTTTTATAGCTTCCCTCCATGTGGAAGGAAACCCATTGTTTCAAACAAAGTCCTCAGCACAGCTAGTGGAAAATTACAGGTAGAAGATGGAGTTTGGAGTCACATGGGCAAGTCACACGTCCATGCATGAATTTGCTTAGTCATAGCAGGCAAGTCCATTAAGTGTAGATCAGCGTCTCCCACGGTTCATTGTGAGTTAAGTATACCTTGATGAGCCACTTAATTTGAATAGTCCCTTCAAGATGTGCAGGCTAAATACCTTGTGGGCGTTACCCCAGGAGCAAACATCTGAAATCCAAATACAAAAATGATACATGCATACAAATAGCATAATCATATTCAGCTAGTCATAACCTTTCCATAGACTTCTTACATGCCACATTTTGTACAAGATTTGTTGCAATTATATAACAGTGGTAGCAACAATGATCTACATGGACATATTTTAATCGGATAATATCACAGAGGTATCATTGGAAAGGTTATGATTTACTGAATATGATTATCCTATTTATATGCATGTATCATTTTTGTATCTGAAGATACAAATATTGACTATATAACAATTACAACTGTGTTTACACTTGGGGAACACCCAGCAGACCGTATGCAATCAGCCTGGATGGGCCATTAGGAAAGACAAGAGGATTTTGAAGATACTAATTTCCCTCCTTCCTGAGAAGTTCCCTGGGATGCTGCTTTGAAAGGGACACCATCTTGGACTTCTAGTGTTTTTCCATTAAGAGGTGGGGGTCAAACTGGGAAATAAATGATTCCTGCCATATGAAAATCCTATTTAAGGCTCGGGAATGAGTTAATCTTGGTTCTTCTCCACTGCCTCCCTGCCCAAGAAGGAAGACTGCTGAAAACACCTGAAGAGAAAGGAACTAAGCTGGGGGTCGGGCTGAGCTCAGGTGAGAAAGGTCTTGCTTGTTAAAGGAATACTTGGAGATTATTAAGCTGCAAGCAGGGCAGGTTACTTCCAAGACACTCTGCAACCTGCACAACCCCCGAAGTGAAACAGAGTTAGCCATACCTTGCCCCAGGAGGCCCTGGCCCTTTAAGGGCGATGGGGCTCAGTGGCACACTGGTGCTTGCTGCCTCCCCAGGGGGAGAGGATGAACGCAAGGCTCATGTGACTAAAAGCCAGGCCTGCTGGGCTATAAGAACAGTCTCGGGAGTCGCCAGGAACACCGTAGGTGGGAGGCAGTGCTCCCTCGAAAGCAGGAGGGTCCCCAGGGAAGGGACCATGAAGCGTCCCTGAGCAGGAGGTTACAGGACAGACAGCTGGGTTGCTAAGGGTTCCCAGGGCTGGGAACCATAGTAGAGGGTAAGCTGGGCTTCCCTTATGCAACCAAGCAGTGAGGGGTGCAGTGAGCCCTGTAAAGCAGGGAAGGTGGGAATGGTCAGAGCCCAGAGGAGCGAAGACAGGGTGGCAGAGGACAGACCACAAGAGGAGAAGGCTGTGCCCAGTGGAAGAGCCTGGGGTGGAAGATTTGGTTTTGGTTTATGCTGGAGTTAAGCTCTGGAAGGGGGGCGGACTTTTGGACTTAACTGAAGGGCTACGTCACTGCCATGACCTGAGTGTGCTTGGAAACTGAGACAGGGTCTGACTCCAGCCTTGGAGAGACCTTGCTACATGCCTGCTTAGGCCACAGCTGAATATAGCCCAAAGAGTCCAGGTTCCTTCATGTCTGTTGTCATTCCTGGCTTGGCTCCTGGTGACGCAAGATGCCATGAGAGGCAGCGCCATGCATGAGCTGGGGGGCGGGGGCGGCGATACCATGGCAAACACATCTGCACATCGAAGGCAGCCCAAGTATATATCATCACAAGCGTGACTCCATCTCCTGAGGCACCGCACAGAGGCAAGGTGGAGAGGTGCTCCTTTTGCCCTTCCTTAACCCCAGCAGGGCTGTCCTGGGACCTGGCCTGACCAAACCGCAGCTGTGCCCTCATATGCTGGCATTTACCATAACATTTCTAGTTGGGGTAGATGGTATTTATACCAGCAGGCTTTTGACATCCTGGCAAGGGAAGACCCACTGCTGCGGATGGGAAACGTCTGCTTAGCCCTTAGGGAAGGAGCTAACTCAGGTGGATGTCACTCAGGTGCAGGCAGGTTCCTAGGATTAGGTCACTGTGGTATCTACTCTGCAGCTGGACACCCATGATGGGTCTGTGCCAGCTGGCTCGGGCTAAGGGGCTGTTTAATTGCGGTGTAGAGATTCAGGTTTGGGCTGCAGCCTGAGCTCAGGGACCCTCCCAGCTCACGGGGTCCTAGAGCCTGAGCTGCAACCCAAATGCCCACACTGCAATTAACCAGCCCCTTAGCCTGAGCCCCACGAGCCTGAGTCGGCTTGCACAGGCCAATGGTGGGTTTTTAATGGCAGCGTAGACCTAGCCTTTGGGTACGTCCCATACTGCAATCGGCCTGGGTCAGCTGACTCAGGTGGGCTACAGCCTGAGCCTGGAGGGAGTGGGGAAGAGGCAGGGCTCCTTTTCAGGGCCAGTCAGAGGGCCAAGGCACTGAAGAGAAGCATGATAAACAAGTGCCATAGAGTGGGGATCGGGTAGCTAATGAGGCTGTGAAGCCGTTTAATCATAGAGCAGGTTAGCCCAGCTGCGATGAGCTGTGCTTGTCGGCTTGACACAGAATATCATGTATGTTCAGCTCTCTGTGAACATGATGAGAAAACGCGCTATAATTTGGCAATGGACAAGGAATTGGGGGGGATATCGGTGTGCTGCCGTAATGATGCTGTATAAACCACTTACCCAACCCAGGTTCATAGAATCCTAGAATCACAGAAGATCAGGGTTGGCAGGGACCTCAGGAGGTCATCTAGTCCAACCCCCTGCTCAAAGCAGGACCAATCCCCAACTATGTATGGATCTGTCATCATGTTCCCCCTTCCAGGGCTGTGAACACAGATGCTCAGTACCAGTCCTGAGCACTAATCTCTGTTCCGCCGCAGGACACAGGGGGCTCAGATTGGAGCTGGGGTACATCTGGTGTTAACGTGTCTAGTAACCGTGCTATCTCCTACCCCCATTCCAGCAATAGCCCATAGTGTCTGCAATTCAGTGACACAGCCTCTGTAACAAACCCACAATCAGATGCTGCTTGTCTCCTCTGAGTACTGAATAACCACTTTAATAACGCTTGGGGATAGCGAGTATTCTCAGAGAAGGGAACTAAAAGAAATCTCAAAGGGAAACTGAGCCAAAGTAATAGAAAACTAACAACCAAACAGTAACAGCATCTATCCCTGTGACACTAAGTGGGAACCTCCACAGACTGTGTGGTTAGAAGAACACAGGCTTCCCTGTGGGACCTCTAGTGGTGGTGAATTCTACCCGTTGGTATATGATAACGGTCTGTAACCCAGACCCAAGCCAGGCAATGGGGAGAAGTCTTTCAGCAGCACTTCTGTCTCTCACACCTTGAGTGGTGGGTAGAGGGTAAGGGCAAGGGTAACGACCATTGGTGGGCAGAATCGAACCTGGGAACCGCTGAAGCTTAAAGTATGAGCCTCTACTGCATGAGCTAAAAGCCCCGTGGCTCTTAGCCAAGGCTGTAGCAGACTCATCAATCTCTAGATGGTCTAGGCGCCTCTAGAGGGGGGACAGAGAGCCACACCAAGCAGGCCTGGGTTACACATGTCCTGCCAAACAGGAAAGAACTAGAAGCACAAACTATGAGTTAGCCTATCCTCCCTGCACTGGAGGCTCCTTTGCTATAATATGTATTGTTGTAACCTCTAAATGTATGGCATTTTCCACACCCATTCCATCTCAGCCCTGCTGGGGCTATTCTGTCGCTGCAGAATGTGTCTGCTTCCATTTGTAAGCTACTTTTTTGGGGGCGGGGGAGCAGGTGGGAGCACAGATCTCAATATAGTCCCACATGGCCTTTGAAAGATTAATACAGAAATCCAACATATTGGATGACATAGGCATGAAAAGGTCATTTATCTCTATCTTCCCTCTAAATCTCACTCAGCACTAGGGTGTGTCAAAGCCTGCATTACCCGACCGCTCTCAGAGTTTGGGGGTAAATTCTGTTTGTAGTCAGAGGATTATACCTAGCCTGAACATTGTTGTAGATACTGTCAGGCAGCCAGATCCATCTGTCTCTGAGAATCTGGGCCAGATTTTCAAAAGCAGTCTCTAAAATTGCAGACAGTTCTTCCATCACTAAGTTTTTGCATGTGAAAAGCTCCAGTTTGATCATACAAACTGCATTTGCACACCAGAATCATGTGGTTCAATGACTCACCCTGATCAAAACCTCAGAATCTTCCCATTTCTCTCCTGTTTCAATCCCATCACCACCTGCAAAGTTCCATTTCACAATCACCGTTTTCCCCAACCAATGAGATTCAAAGGCTCAGGTTTTAAGGCCCAAAGTGATCATTCGATCATCTAGTTGGATTTCCTGTACAACACAAGCCATAGAATTTCCCCGTTACCTCTGTATTGAGACCAATAACTTGTGTTTGGCTAAAACTTATCTGTAAGGAAAAAAATATCAAGCCTTTGGTGGCTTGTTGCAATGGTTAATCTTGCTCTCTGTTAAATGTATGCCTTTTTTCTAAAGTGGGAGTGGATTTCCATTAGAGCCTGCCTATCTATAATCCCCTCGACAAGTCTTGTAAATAAAGCAACATGAGGCACTTCTTCCCATGCGGTGGGGAGTACTTGCAACCTGTGCAGCATTCCCTGTTTGTGCTAGACTAGGGAGTGAGGCCTGGATGCACACAAGGAGTTGGGCGTTGTGACGCTGAGTGTCACACGGCTTAAAATCCCTGGAAGACACTGCGATTCACAAAGCCTGAGTTACTCACTGTGAGGAAGTGGGGGGTGGTTCTTGGTTTGTTTGGTTTTTTTCAATGGTTTGCATGCAGAGGGGGTGGAACTCAGTTTCCCTGGGCGTTATTGGTTTACCAAGGTGATGGGAGAGGGAGTTTGTTCTTACAGAGGACCAGCGACAGAAC
This sequence comes from Chelonia mydas, assembly GCF_015237465.2. Taxonomy (NCBI): domain Eukaryota; kingdom Metazoa; phylum Chordata; order Testudines; family Cheloniidae; genus Chelonia; species Chelonia mydas. The sequence continues at coordinate 76,414,062 of NC_051251.2, read as the reverse complement.
TTGGGACCCCGGAGGTACCCCTGCAGGTTGTACTTGACCCACGATATTCCCCTTTTGGGGCATCAGGGCATCCAGCGCACCAGGCAAAGGCTGCTGCAGAATTTTTACCGGCCTGGGGTCTTTGACGCAGTCTAACAGTATTGCAGGTCCTGTGACTCCTGCCAGAGGGTGGGGAAGGCCTGGGATAAGTATAAAGTAGCTCTAAGACCTTTGCCCATCATAGAGGAGCCTTTCCAAAAGATGGCTATGGACATCACGGGCCTCCTCAGCAAGGCAACCCGGTCACAGAAGAAATACATTCTGGTAGTGGTGGATTTCGCTACTTGCTACCCCAAGGCGGTGGCTTTGTCCTCTGTCAAGGCAGAGACCATGGCCAATGCACTGCTGACCATTTTCAGCAGAGTGGGGATCCATAAGGAGGTCCTTACAGATCAAGGGTCCAACTTCATGTCAACCCTGCTCCAGTGCTTGTGGGAGAAGTGTGGGGTCTGATGCACCTGGGCCTCGGCATATCACCCTCAGTCCAACAGGCTGGTGGAGAGGTTCAATGGGACCCTAAATATGATGCTGAAAACATTTATGGACCAGCACCTACAGGACGTCACAAGTATTTACCCCACCTGCTGTTGGCATACAGGGAAGTGCCCCAGGTATGCACAGGGTTTTCCCCGTTTGAGTTGCTATATGGGAGGAGAGTGAGGGGACCCCTGGACTTGATGAGGGATGAGTCGGAGGGGAAGGCCTCTCCCAATGGAGAATCAGTGGTGGAGTATGTACTGCCCTTCCAGGAAAAGCTCGCTGAGCTCAAGGGCTTGGCCAGGGGAAACCTAGCCAAGGCACAAAGGAAGCAGAAGGTCTGGTACAACCACTCAGCGCGGGCCCGCTCCTATGCTACCGGGGACTAGGTGATGCTTCTGATCCCCATGAGGAAGAACAAGCTGAAAGCTGCCTGGGACAGCCCCTTCAAGGTCATCAGACAGGTAAACGAGGTGAACTATGCAGTGCAACTGTCCAACTGGGCTTACAGCCACCCGGTGTATCATGTCAACATGACAAAGCCATTCTGGGACAGGGAGAAGTTGGTGCTGGCTGTGTGTGGGCAGTGGGAGGAGAAGGGAGAGGATCCCCTGGTGGGTCTCCTCCCTGAGGTGGGGGCTGATCCCTTGCTGGAATCAGTTCCCCTCTCAGACCAGCTCACCCCTGCCCAGCAGGCCGAGATCAGAGCGGTGCTGCCTTCATACCGGCAGCCGCTCTCCAACCGGCCTGGGCTCACTAACCTGGCTGTTCACCGGGTGGAGACGGGAGCCAACCCTCCCATCAGGTGTTCCCCATTCAGGGTCACTGGGAAAGAAGCCCAGGACCTGGAGAGAGAGGTCGGAGACATGCTGGCTTTACGGGTGATCCAGCTGTCCTCCAGCCCCTGGGCCTCTCCCATGTTGGTCCCCAAGAAGGATGGGTCAATCCGGCCTAGGACTGATGAGATCCTAGATAAGTTGTGGGGGCTGCCCAGTACCTCACTACTATGGATCTCACCAAAGGCTACTGGCAAGTGTCTTTGGACTCAGAGGCCAGGGAGAAGTCTGCCTTCACCACCCCAGTAGGGCTCTTCAAGTTCCTGGTCCTGCCTTTTGGCCTCAAGGGGGCACCTGCCACCTTCCAGCACCTGGTGAATCAGTTACTGAGGAGGATGGAGGACTTCGCTCTAGCGTATATTGATGATATCTGTGTCTTTAGCCAAACCTGGGAGGACCATGTCTCCCAGGTGAAGAGGGGGCTGGGTCACCTCCAGGATGCAGGACTGACTATAAAAGCTGGAAAGTGAAAGGTGGGGATGGCAGAGGTGTCATACCTGGGCCACAAGGTAGGGAGCAGCCACCTGAAGCTGGCCAAAGTGGAGGCAATCAAGGACTGGCCCGCTCCCCAGACTAAGAAGCAGGTCCAGGCTTTCATTGAGATGGTGTGGTACTACCGGAGGTTTGTGCCACGCTTTAGCTCCCTGGCAGCTCCCCTCATGGAGCTTTTTAGGAAGGGCAAGCCAGACAGGGTGGTCTGGACCAAGCAGTCCAACAGGACTCTCTGTGCGCTGAAGGGGGCACTCATCCAAAGCCCGGTGTAGGTAAACCCGGATTTTAATAAACCCTTCCTGGTGTTCACCAACGCCTCAGACACCCGGCTGGGCGCGGTGCTAATGCAAACTTATACTAAGGGGGAGAGACATCCCACTGTGTACTTGAGCAAGAAGCTGCTGCCCCGGGAGCAGCACTATGTGGCCATAGAGAAGGAATGCCTGGCTCTGGTGTGGGCCCTTAAAAAGCTGCAGCCGTATCTATTTGGGCAGCACTTCACTGGGTACACTGACTATTCGCCCCTAACGTGGCTACACCAAATGAAAGGCGCTAATGCCAAGCTCCTGAGGTGGGGTCTGCTCCTGCAGGATTATGACATGGAGATGGCCCATGTGAGGGGGAGTGCCAATGTTATAGCTGATACTTTATCTCACGGCGGGGCCCTGAACTTCCCCAGGTCACTGGCTAAGTGACACCTCTCAGTTCAGACTCGAAGCAGGGAGAGATGTGATGAAGTGAGGGATTTTCTTGGTTTTTTTTTCAATGGTTTGCGTGCAGAAGGGGTGGCATTCAGTTTCCCTGGGCATTATTGGTTTAACGAAGTGATGGGAGAGGGAGTTTGTTACAGAGGACCAGCAACGGAACTTGGGACCCTGGCCAATGACCAGGAGAATGAATACCCCAGCGACTGGTGCCTGGTGACCAGGAGGCCCAGCTCGGACATCACAGCCGGATCTGGCCAGTGGGAGGACAATGGGCTCAAAGAGAGGACCCTGGTGACCTGACCAGCCAGTGGGGAACAAAGGATGGATGAGAGGAGAGGAGGCCTAGGCAACCCTGTTTACCTGGACAGAAGACAAAGGACGGAGGAGGGGCTTGGAGGCAGGTGATATCAGATGCCCAGCTAGAAAGCAAGGGGGTCTCTGGACTGGGGAGGGAGAGCAGGCAGAGCACACCTGGATGCAGGAGAGACTTAGATGTACTGTGCTGAGGGAGGCCAGGCCTGAGGGCACTAAGAGTTCCTATGCTGTGTTCAGACGCTCAATAAACCTCCCTGTTTTACGCTGGCTGAGAGTCGCTCCGATCTAGAGAACAGGATTGCATTATTCCCTCTGTGGCCCTGGGGGTCCAGAGTGAGTGGACTCCCTGAGGGGGCCCACGGCAAGAGACAGACATGCTAAAGGCTCAGAGAGGTGCAGTTCCAGGAGGCGAAGGGGCTTAACCCCCGGGAGAGAGTGGACTCCTGAGAAGGGCTGTCACACTGAAGGGGGTTCCCCACAGGGATCGTACGGGGCCAAGAGTGGGCACAACCTGTGAGTCCCCACAGCACAGACATACCCCGGTAGGTACATTACAGCTGTGTCCGACCAGTCTCCTGATATGTCACCAAGAGGGTCGGGTGTGTTCTTTGCCAAAAGCTGAGAACATGATCATCATGGTGTTGATGTTTGGAGAGATGTTTGTACAGGAAATATTTGAGAGATGTAGAATATTATGTTCCAAAGCTGTTGGAGATGAAGCATGTCACCTGAGTGGGGGCTGGGTCTCTGCTAACTCAATCAAAAGTGATCACCAGATGCAGGCCTGAGCATTTACAAAGAACCCCAAGAAAAGACCCAAAATAGGGGACCCTCAGGCCTGAGCTGAAGGTAATGAAACTCCCTGATTATGAAAAGAGACACAGTCTGGGGCTGTATAAGAGAAGAGGAAAGTGCACAAGATATTATCTGTTATGGAGGATATATTCTCCCAGCACAAGTGTCTCATGAAAAGTGGATCCCAGCTCCCAGGACTGGACAAGTGCTGTAAGGATTGACCATAGGGCAAGATATACCTTATTGGCCAGGAAAGTATCTTGTTAATAAGTATAGGCTATAGATTGTTTTATATTTTTGTTTTACCTGTAACCTTATGCTTCCAAAGCCTTTTCCTAGCTTTTATGTGACTTTTTAACTCTAGCTTTGTTAAATAAATTCCTGTTTGGTTTCACTATCAACACGTCTGAGTGCCTTGTGCGAAGAAGGGTGTTGAACTGAGGTGAAGACAGTAAACTAGGGTGCTCTGCTTGCACAGAGGCAGTGGATTGGTGCACACTGCAGCTTCCAGAAGACAAGGCACTGGGCATTGAATTGTAACAAGCTGGGGTGTGCTCATTGCTGGTGTGCAGAGGGGAAGAGCGAGGCTCGCGGAGCCAGGGGCAGAACACTTGTGCTGCTGGCAGAGCTGGGAGGATTTCCCTCGGTGGGCCCAGACTAGACTCTCTTGTGCTGTAAGCAGGTGGTAGTGATTCACCCTGGACACCTTGGGGGAACCCCCAAAAGCATAACAGCTCCCCTAAAATGGATGGGGGAGAGATAGGTGCCTCCAATTGTCATTCACAAAAGCCACCTACGCTGATGGAGCCCTACACCAGACTATCCCATAGCCCAGTGATACTCGGGCTGAGGCTCACGAGCCGCAAGTGGCTCTTTCATGTGTGATTCGATCATTACCCAATTACCGTGTTATTAACTGATTGTAGAATACTTGGTCAGTCACTTTGCTGTGAGAGTGTGTGTGTGTGGCAAATGGAACAATGAACTCACACTACTATGGCTCTTTCAGGTAATGCTGATCATCTATTCAGCTTCTGAACCCCCGAGGCCTGAGTCTCGCTGCCCTCGCCCAATGGTTAGGGCACTCAGCTGAGAGGTGGTAGATCTCTGTTCAAATCCTTTCTCCCCCGTCAGTCAAAGGGGAGCTTGAAGAGGGGGTCTCCCACATCCCCGGTGAGTGTCCTGGCTCACTGGGCCTACTTTTCTCTCTCCCAACCTCCAAGCCATCTTGTAGGAATTGGCCTGAGGGGCCCACTCGAGTAGGTGGCTGCTAGAAATGCCTACCAGATGGGGGCCTACATGCGACTTAGGCAGCAAAAGCCTATCTGCCCTGGGTTTTTGAATGGCTCTGGGGCTTAGGTTCTGGTGGCCCTGAAGGCAGCAGATGTAAACACATTCCAAGGACGAAACACAGGTGCTCAGGGAACTTTTTACTGCAAAACATAGGTGCTGAGTGAGTTTAGGTGCTCCAGGGTTCTGTTGAAATTTTGTGAATTGCAGTGGTGCCTCAAACTGGTACTGAAGTGTCTAAATCACACACTAAAACACCTAAGTACTTCTGTGAATCTAGGCCTGAGAAACCACTTGCTCAGCCAGGATTTTGATAGCTGCCTTGCTGTGAGAAGTTGGGTACTCTACTTGTCTCTTATAACTAAGTGTGGTAGGGCGACTGCCCTACACAGGTAGATGGAGGGTCAAAGCAGCCCTCAGGGAGGCTGTGCAAAACCCAACCAATGGGAGGAGGACTTGTAGAGAGCCAATCAGGAGAAGGTTTGTTGGAGCAGCCAATCGGAGCCAGGGAGGGCCATATAAGAAGGGCTGCTCAACAGAGCAGAGTTAGTCTCTCACTGGAGTGCAAGGGAGAAGGACTGGCTGCCTTAGAGGAGTACTTCAGAGCAGAGTTGGGGTCAGAGGAGCAATAGGGAGCTCTAGGCTGAGGCCCCGATACAAAGGGCTAGGAAGGTTCTAGGGCTATGGGGAAGTGGCCCATGGAAATAGGCAGTGGGAGTTGGAGGAGCGGCAGCACATGACTGCTGGCTATAGGGTCCCTGGGTTGGGGCCTGGAGTAGTGGGCAGGCGTGGCCTGAGTCCCCCATCCCCCTCACTCGCCACAGAGGGGGTGGCCAGTATTTGGACTGCAGTTTACTCCTTGAGGTGAGGGGCTAGACCAAAGGCTACAGTAGGCCATGGTGGCAAGTGGCTGGACTAGAGACAGCTGTTCCCCCCCAGAAGTGAGAGGAAAAAGTAGAGTGGGGCACAGCCAGATGAGGACGCCGTGGTCCGGGGAATGATGTGGCTCTTAGAGGTGGAGCAGAAGTGATGGTGGTGAGACACCACTAGAGGAAGGTGCACCGACAACCAAGAGCTAATTCCCAGCATGGCTAGCAGGAGGTGCTGAGGTGGTGAGTCATGCCCCCTCACACTAATGTTAAGATTTTTGTCACTGTTATTTCAGTAAAAGTCACGCACAGGTCACAGGCTTCTGTGATTTTTTTCTTTTTTTGTTTACTGCCCCTGACCTGTCTGACTTATATTAAAAAATAATGGTGGGGCTGGCTGCTGGGGGGAGACTGGCAGCTCTGGGGCTCCTGCTGCTCTGGGCACAGGGCTAAACCTGAGGCAGAAAATGTCTCGGAAAGTCACAGAATCCATGACAAAATCTTACCCATACTTATAGCGTGTACTGTTGGGGGTATGCACTGGTACTGACATGGGGAAGATCTTACTGTCTGCTGGATGATCCTTGGTGGCTCTGGTGCAGGAGCCAGAGGGGATGTCAGGTAAACAGGTATTGGCTCCGGCCGGTAGTTCTTTCTGTGGCCTCCTGCCAACACACAGGGCTGTGAAAATTCTTCCAAAAGGTGCTGCTCCTGAAAGATCAGTGACACAGGGGCGGGGGGAACAACTCTGTGCAGTAAAGGCAGGAAACATGAATATGTTCACAGGGCTCCACTTGGCCCTGATGTAACTCTAGCAACTCCCCACCAGGGTTGAATTTGACCCACAGTGGTGCCATAGTCATAGGACATGACTGGCTAACTGGAAACATCCCAAAGCCTGGTCAGCCTCTGCACTGGCACAGCTATGGGGGCACAGAGTGCCCTTTGGGGCAAACGCTGCTTTCTCCTCTCTTCCTCCCCCCCCCCCCCCCCCCAGCTTTTCTAGGGCTCCTCGGTTCCCTGTCTGCCTACAAGCCCTGTAATACTCACATGGCCCCACTAGCAGCTGCCCATACAACAAGTTCCCAAAGACCCTTAGGGGGTGATTTGTTTGTCTGGAGCATGCCCTGGGGCACAAGGGTTGGACCTGCTCCTGCAGCATTTCCCCCAGTATCCCAGGAATAAAAAAAGCACTCATGGATTTTTGCTTCCCTTTTACATTCTTCTCAAAGTTCAATCATGCAGTCCCTGAGCCTCCCAATACCAGCATAGTCTGGTAACTGCTATTGCAATTGCCATTATCCATGGGCTATGCACACTCCAGGATACTGTTTAACTACTGAAAGCCCCTGCAGCAGTCACCTCGTAGTACAGGGAAGATCTTACCCTAAGCTTCTGCAGGAGGTCTTTCCTTCGTCTCAGTGCATTCTGCAGTGCATCCTCCTGTCCATCGTTACTCCCTGAAAGAGGAATCTGATAGGCTCTGTTGCCTCCTTAAAGGATAATTAAGAGAGAGGCCTGTTCTAGCCAGGACTGGCTCTAGGCACCAGCAAAGTGAGCACGTGCTTGGAGCGGTACAATTCCAGGGGCGGCATTCCAGCCATCCTTTCTTTTTTTTTTTTTTTTTCTCCTTGGGCAGTTGCGCTCGTGGAGCTTGGGGCGGCAAAAAACCTAGAGCCGGCCTTGCTTCTAGCAGTTACCATAGTGGGTTAACTCTAGAAAATGTGATATTCTATTGTTATTACTTTTTTCCAGGCAAAAAAATTTATTTTCTGGTCACTTGACAATCCTGTCACAAGAATGAACAAGGATTTTATTGTACCAAGTACAGCAAAGATAGTATCACCTCTCACTGGCAGTTGGTTTCAGTAAGAAAAGAACAGACTGATGGGATGTTTCACTTATACACTGAATTCCTATAGACAGGAGGTCCCCTTGGCCCTTACATCACCCCAATACATTTGTATCACTTGTGTCTGTTATCTGACATTCTTTGCACAAGTTTCACAGCAACCTGGGGAATATGGATGTTGGTTTCCAACTGCATCTGTTTGGCCAGCATAGCTTACTCCCTGGGTTTAATAATCTGGCATCCTCTCTCTCCCATTTGATTCACATTCTACAAACTGTGATCTGTGTTCTTCTCTGTGCAGCTTTGCTGGTGCAAAGCAGGCCAACACTGACTTAGCAGGTGCCTGAAGGATTATTCCTGCTTAGGGGAATCCTTGGGCAGGGCAGAGCTATCATAGTGGCTCCTTTACACACACCCCTGTCCTGACTGCTGGGGGTATGGCCTCGGTTACAACTAAGCGCTGCTCAGAAATAGCTGAGGATCTGACCCTGTCTGCTCTTTTAGACAAATACAGCTGAAACCGGTTGGGGGGAGAAATTCCACCAATCAAAAGGCTGCATAGTGCACTGTGCCCTTCCTCATCACTCACGGAAGCAATTGGTATTTCATTCCAGCACTGATTTCAAGATTGCTTTCCTCCCATTAAGGGCTGTGTCTTCACCCTGCCCCAGCTTCTGCTGGCCTATGGAGCTGAAGGTGGAGCAGCTGTCTTAGTGTAAGTGGGAGAATAGGCCCGCTATTGTGGGGAACTTTCCTGGCTCATACGCTACCCCCGTGAAGTGGGCTAGCAAAAGGATCTGAGTCCTCGCTCCCACTTCCTTTACCCAGCGGCCTGCCTGACCTCAAGGACTCCCCTTTCACTATCCTGTGGGGCAGAGTCCTCGTAACGCCAACAAGGCTGAGCCCAGGATACCTGGGGGGCTTGACCCCCAACCTTGTTGCAGTCACTTAGGGCAGAGGCCAGGGTGTCCCCACTCCAGAGTGCTCTCTCTACACTGGGTGCTTCCCTGGCCCACTGATCATCACATACAGTTCAAAGCAAATTCAACTTATTTAAACAGCAACCAATTTTAAAAAAAAGGAAAACATGGGAAAGGCTAACAGAAAACCCATCACTCTGCCCTGTGGCATGGGGATCCCACAGCCAGCCAGCTCTGGAATGTCCAGTTCACAGTCTGCTCCTCCCACGTCCCAGGCCTCCTGCCCAGGCCCTGGCTGTGCTGCAGGGATGCTGCAGGTCAGACACTTGCTCTGGCGGTGGCCACACGCCCTCAGGCTCTAGGTGGCAGGACCCTTCTTCCCAGCATCAGCTCCTCCTGTCTGGGTTATGATCCCATCCCCCTCCAAGTCCGGCCTGCAAGGCCTCTTGGCTGGGGGTGTCTCCCTGTGCTGAGCCCACTGCCCAGGATCCCCCCTCGCTCTCTCCAGCTGCTCCCTGCACCTGGCTCTGGACTGCTCCAGCCCCAGCTCTTGCTCCACTCTCCTCAGCACTGATGCTGCTGCTCTGCCTCCTGCTCCCTGGGCTGCTTCTCAGGCTCTGGTTGCTGCAGCTCTCCTCCCAGCACAGGTCTGCTCTCTGCGCTGCTTCTCTGGCTTTTGTTATTGCAGCTCTGCTCCCCAGCTCAGATCAGGCTCCTGCTTTCTCCTTAGCTTGGCCCCACTCTGTGACGCACACACAGAGGATGGGACCCCCCCAGCCTCCTGACTCCCTCATTAGCCTGCCCACCCTGTCAATCAGGCTGACCTAGCGAATTGGCCTCTCCCCATTGCCCAAGATGCCTAGACTGAGGGAAGGAAGCACCAGGAGTTTGAGGCCACTTTCCTGTCCCACTGTTAATATTTCTATCACCATAACAAACATATGGTGCTTTCTGACTGCCTCACTGGGTGTGCTGAGTGAGAGCAGAGATGCCTCTCCTAGATTTGAAGGCTGGAAGAGACCATTGACCTCCTGCATAGCCCAGGTCTGACAACATCACTCAATGATTGCTGCATGAAACTATGATCTGAACTAGAGCAAATCTTTTATCTTACTTGTTGTGGAGAGGGGTGACTCAATATTCTCCAGGGTCTCGCGTTCATTTTCTAGTTTCTGTGGATAAAACCATTGTGAGAACAGATTAAAAGTCAGGGACTGAGGCTCACAAGAACATCCAGTCCTGCATAACTAACAAACACTTTTGGGATACAAGGAAATAAAATGGGGTTGGAAAGAAGGGACATCTCTCACTTCCTGCTAGTCACACTTAGGCCTGGTCTACACTATGAGTTTGTCGGATTAGCAGCGTTAAATCTGAATTAACCCTGCACCTGTCCACACAACAAAGCCATTTTTTTGACATAAAGTGCTCTTAAAACCGATTTCTGTACTCCTCCCCAACGAGGGGATTAGCGCTGAAAATCTACATCGCCATTTCGAATTAGGGTTAGTGTGGACACAATTCAAAGGTATTGGCCTCCGGGAGCTATCCCACAGTGCACCACGGTGACTGCTCTGGACAGCGCTCTGAACTCAGATGCACTGGCCAGGTTACAGGAAAAGCCCCAGGAACTTTTGAATCTCATTTCCTGTTTGGCCAGGCGAGCTCATCAGCACAAGTGATAATGCAGTCCCAGAATCGAAAGAACTCCAGCATGAACCAAACGGGAAGTACTGGATCTGATCACTGTATGGGGAGAGGAATCCATGCTATCAGAACTATGTTCCAAAAGACGAAAAGCCAAAACATTTAAAAAAATCTCAGAGGCCATGAGGGACAGAGGCTACATCAGGGACACAACACAGTGTCGCATGAAACTTAAGGAGCTCAGACATGCGTACCAGAAAACCAAAGAATCAAACGGACGCTCCAGGACAGAGCCCCAGACATGCCGCTTCTACGCTGAGCTGCATGCAATTCTAGGGGGGACCACCACCACTACCCCACCCCTGTCCGTGGACTCCGAGGATGGGATAATCTCCGCCATGGCTGAGGATTTTGCAGATGGGGAAGATGAGGAGGAGGAGGAAGAGGACAAGCTTGGGGAGAGCACACAGCACATCATTCTCCCTGACAGCCAGGATCTTTTTATCACCCTGACTGAAATATCCTCTCAACCCAACGAAGCCAGAGAAGGGACCTCTGGTGAGTGTACCTTTTTAAATATAATACATGTTATAAAAGCAAGCGGTTTTTAATGATTAAGTAGCCCTGAGGACTTGGGATGCATTCGTGGCCAGTACAGCTACTGGAAAAGTCTGTTAACGTGTCTGGGGATGGAGCGGAAATCCTCCAGGGACATCTCCATGAAGCTCTCCTGGAGGTACTCTAAAAGCCTTTGCAGAAGGTTTCTGGGGAGAGCAGCCTTATTCCGTCCTCCATGGTAGGACACTTTCCCGCGCCGTGCTAGTAGCAAGTAATCTGGTATCATCGCATGACAAAGCCTGGCAGCGTATGGTCCCGGTGTTTGCCGGCATTCAAGCAACACCCGTTCTTTATCTCTCTGTGTTATCCTCAGGAGAGTGATATCGTTCATGGTAACCTGGTTGAAATAGGGGAATTTGATTAAGGGGACATTCAGAGGTGGCCGTTCCTACTGGGCTGTTTGCCTGTGGCTGAAAAGAAATCCTCCCCGCAGTTAGCCACGCGGTGGGGGGGGCATTGGAGCTGAGCTGTTCGCGTTTGGCTAGCAGGGATCTTCCCTGATACCAGCCAGGCGGTGGGGGGGAGGGTAAAGCGATCATCCCAGAGAATTGGATGTGGGGAGGGGGTTAGTTTGGTTTCTGCTGCTGCATGTTAACAGGAAAACTGCAGCAGTAAATGGCCAACTCAAATGGGCTTTGCTTGGTATGGGAAAGGAGAGGGCTGCTGTTATGAAGGTTGCAGAAGCTGAAAGACTATGGCTTACCATGGCTGCTTGCAAGCTGAATTTTGTTGCCCGGCCCTGCGTGTGTGATCTCTAACACCAAATCCGCAGGCACTCAATATAAGATGCAAAATGCGACCTTGTACCAAAAATCACATGTGCTATGTAATGTGAATAGTGTTGTTCACCATGAAAGAGTATAGCCATTGTTCTGTAAAATGTATCTTTTTAAATACTTCACTCCCTTTTTTTCCTCCAGCAGCTGCAAATGTTTCAAGCCCCCCTCCTCCGTCCCAGAGGCTATCTCAGATAAGGCGGCGAAAAAAAACGCATGCGCGATGAAACGTTCTCTGAGCTCATGCAGTTGTCTGGCAGTGACAGAGCTGTGTGGAAGGACACAAGAGCAGAGTACAGGACGGTGGCGGATGAACGTGAGGAGGGGTGGCAGCAGGAAGATCAGAGGAAGCGTGAGGAAACGCTGGGGATACTGCGGGATCAAACGGACATGCTCTGGCATCTGGTGGAGGTTCATGAACGGCAGCAGGATCACAGACTGCTGCTGCAGCCCCTGCTTAACTGCCCTCCCTCCTCCCCAAGTTCCATAGCCTCCTTGCCCAGACGCCCAAGAACGCGGGGTGGGAGGCTCCAGGCACCCAACCACTCCACCCCAGTGGACATCCCAAGCAACAGAAGGCTGGCATTCAACAAATTTTAAAGTGGCCTTTTCCTTCCCTCCTACCCTCCTCCCACACCCCACCGGGCTACCTTGTGAGTTATCTCCCTATTTTTATAATCAATTAATAAAGAATATATGTTTTTAAAACTATAGTGACTTTATTTCCTTTGCAAGTAAGCTGTGATCGAAGGCGGGAGGGCAGGTGGCTTACAGGAAATTAGAGTCAACTAAGGGGGGTTGGGTTTTCATCAAGGAGAAACAAACAGAAGTGTCACACAGTACCCTGGCCAGTCACGAAACTGGTTCTCAAAGCTTCTCTGATGCGCACCGCTTCCTGCTGTGCTCTTCTAACTGCCCTGGTGTCTGGCTGCACGTATTCAGCAGCCAGGCGATTTGCATCAACCTCCCACCCCGCCATAAACGTCTCCTCCTTACTCTCACAGAGATTGTGGAGCACACAACAAGCAGCAATAACAATGGGAATATTGGTTTCACTGAGACAGTAAACTGCGCCAGCGACCCTTTAAACGTCCAAATGCACACACTACCACCATTCTGCACTTGCTCAGCCTATAGTTGAACAGCTCCTGACTACTGTCCAGGGTGCCTGTGTACGGCTTCATGAGCCAGGGCATTAAGGGGTAGGCTGGGTCCCCAACGATAACTATAGGCATTTCAACATCTCCAACAGTTATTTTCTGGTCTGGGAAGTAAATCCCTTCCTGCAGTCGTTTAAACAGACCAGAGTTCCTGAAGACACAAGCGTCATGACCCTTTCCCGGCCATCCCACGTTGATGTTGGTGAAACGTCCCTTGTGATCCACCAGTGCTTGCAGCACCATTGAAAAGTACCCCTTGCAGTTTATGTACTGGTTGCACTGGTGGTCCGGTCCCAAGATAGGGATAGGCGTTCCCTCTATAGCCCCACCACAGTTAGGGAATCCCATTGCAGCAAAACCATCTAGTATGACCTGCACATTTCCCAGAGTCACTACCTTCGATAGCAGCAGCTCAGTGATTGCATTGGCTACTTGCATCACAGCAACCCCCACGGTAGATTTGCCCACTCCAAATTGATTACCGACTGACCGGTATCTGTCTGGCGTTGCAAGCTTCCACAGGGCTATTGCCACTCACTTCTCAACTGTAAGGGCTGCTCTCATCTTGGTATTCTTGCGCCTCAGGGCAGGGGAAAGCAAGTCACAAAGTTCCATGAAAGTGCCCTTACGCATGTGAAAGTTTCGGAGCCACTGGGAATCATCCCAGACCTGCAACACTATGTGGTCCCACCACTCTGTGCTTGTTTCCCGGGCGCAGAATCGGTGTTCCACAGCATAAGCCTGCCCCATTAACACCATGATCTCCAAATTGCGGGGGAATGCAGTTTTAGAGAAAAGTGTGTTCATGTCCTCATCACCGCGCTGCCATCACCTCCTCGCCTGGTTTTTCAGGTGCTGGTTCTGCGTACACTGCATGATAATGTGTGAGGTGTTTACAATGGTCATAACTGCTGTGGTGAGCTGAACGGGCTCCATGCTTGCTGTGCTATGGCGTCTGCTCCTCCTCGGGCAATCCAGGGAAAAGGGCGTGGAACGATTGTCTGCCGTTGCTCTGATGGAGGGAGGGGTGACTGACGCCTTGGCTTACAGGGAATTAAAATCAACAAAGGGGGTGGCTTTGCGAGAAACAGAATGGCCCCCTTAAGGATAGAACTCAAAACCTCAAGGATAGAACTCAAAACTGGGTTTAGCAGGCCGTTGATTTCATGGAGGGAGGGAGGAGAAAATGAATACAAAACAAATCTGGTCTATTTCTTGTTTTGATCCACTTCATCTATCTTTATACATCTTGATGGCAGCAGACTGTGCAGTACGATCGCTAGCCATCGTCATTTCCTGGGTGCTCGGCAGAAGATGGTGCAGTATGACTGCCTGCCATCGTCTTCTGCTGGCTGCAGATTAAAAGACAGAGCACTGCCGGTAGGTCTGAATCTCCATGAGACGAAACTTAAAAGGGAAATGACCTGGCTGAGTCACTCCCATGTTTGCCCAGGCGCCCCTGACCTCATCGAGGTCGGTTAAAAGAGCACCCAGGACTACGTCGACGACGGCTACCAGTCATACTGCACTGTCTGCTGCCAAAAGGCAATAAACTGCTGCTGTGTAGCAATGCAGTACCACGTCTGCCAGCGCCCAGGAGACCTACGTTGACGGTGAGCTGAGCGGGCTCCATGCTTGCCATGGTATGGCGTCTGCATAGGTAACTCAAGAAAAAAGGCGCAAAACAATTGTCTGCCCTTGCTTTCACGGAGGGAAGGGGGGCCTGACGATATGTACCCAGAACCACCTGCGATAATGTTTTAGCCCCATCAGGCACTGGGATTTCTACACAGAATTCAAATGGGCGGCGGAGACTGCAGGAACTGTGGGATAGCTACCCATAGTGCAACACTCAGGAAGTTGATGGTTGCCTGGGTACTGTGGACACACTCCACCGACTACATGCACTTAGAGCATTTGTGTGGGAGAACACACAATCGACTGTATAAAAACGCTTTCTACAAAACCGACTTCTATAAATTTGACCTAATTTCATAGTGTAGACAAGGCCTTATTGTGCATCTGCAACAGAAAAAGGAATCCCATACAGAGCTACCGGTCCACATCCTTGGCTGTGGCTGGGAACTCCCGGGCTAGGGTTGGAGGTTTGGGGGTGGGGGTTGCCTTGGTGATTTGCCTGGTATGCAGCAGTCCCATAGTGACAAGTTAGGGTACTTTGAAGATAGTTTGAACGTGTACCTGCTGCCAACAGCCCCAAGGGGTTAATATAACATACAAGAAAGCCTCTGTCCTATCTCCTAAAGAAGCTGCTCGCTCGAGCCCCCTGCGTGAGGCTGTTGCCCGTTGCTGGAACCCTGTGAGGCCCCCTCAGGAGGCTCTAGTCTGTTGCTGGAACCCTGCCCCCCACAAAGCTGGAACACCCAACCTGTGGGGAGCTGGCATCTCTGCTTGCCCCCTTTGCACCGCACCCCCCTTTTTTTGGCAAAAGTGGGCATTTGTCCTGTTGGCAAGAGCAAACTGATGAAGTCAGCAAGAGCAAATGGGACAAATGCCTCCTTTTGGAAAAGAAGAAGAAAAAGAAAAAAAAAGTCGGGACGGCCAGGACAGGGTTTAAAATAGGGACTGTCCTGGCCAAAACAGGACATATGGTCACCCTACCCCTTTCCCTTTAGTTGGGGCCTGAGGTGAGCTCTCCAGTCCTCCTGAGTGTCCTCCAGCATACACAGGGAAGGGAAAACTTGACCCTCCTTTATACCCCTAGGCTAAAAAACAAGAAGAACGTCGGCATGTACACACACCCACCCCTCATAAAGAAAAAAAATGATTGATGCCATTTTTAAAGATTACAAAAAGCAAGAGAGTGCACAGGTAAAACAAGTACCCCTTTAATACACAAACATGGGGGCAGCTTGGAATGATTAAAAGTGCAGGTACTTTCCCCCTGGCATATCTTGAGGTAAAATATAATCACAGTTTAAAAAAAAAAAAGTCTAAAACCCCCACCTAGACCTAGGACAATACCTAGGTCTTTGTTGAATCTCCTTTGCCTAAGGCAGAAGAAGCAAAGGCCCTGGATCTGTGAGGTGCAACAGAAAAATTAAACCAAAACTGATCAAGACCTGCATCTCATCAAAAAACGTGTATGCTTTCCAAGGGAGCATTTCCAGGGAATACAAGCACCCCGATGATTGACATTGAAATTTTTATTCCATAGGCAACTTAAGCTTGTTTAGTTAACCAACTATTAGTCTGACATTATGGGATGGTAATCACTCTATCATTATTTTCCCACTTTAATTTGTTTTAAGGTTTATATAGCATTGATATTATATATTTTATTCTCTGAAAATTATTATAATTATGACACTCTAATGCTGCACACTGTTCGGCTTCTCACTATAGGAAAAAGATAGTGAGTTGGATGAGGAACCCTTCTTGTATTCTGGGTGAAGTACAGTCACAGAATCATAGAAATGTAGGACTGGAAGGGACGTCAGTAGGTCATCTAGTCCAGTCCCCTACACTGAGGCAGGACTAAGTATTATCTAGACCATCCCTGACAGATATTTCTCGAGTTGTTCTTAATCTCCAATGATGGAGATTCCACAAACTCCCTACGAAATTTGTTCCAATGCTTAACTATCCTTCCAGTGAAGAGTTATTCCTAATGTCTAATCTATATCTCCCTTGCTGCAGTTTAAACTCATCACTTCTTGTCCTGCCCTCAGTGGATAAAAAGAACAATTTATCACCCTCCTCTTTAAAACAACCTTGTACATACTTGAAGACTGTTATCATGTCCCCTTTCAGTTGTCTTTTCTCCAGAGTAAACAACCCATTTTTTAAAATCTTTCCTCATAATTCATGTTTTCTAGAACTTTAATCATTTTTGTTGCTCTCTTCTGGATTTTCTCCAATTTCTCCACATCTTTCCCAATGTGTGGTGCCCAGAACTGATTATAGAATCATAGAATCATAGCATATCAGGGTTGGAAGGGACCTCAGGAAGTCATCTAGTCCAATCCCCTGCTCAAAGCAGGACCAATCCCCAATTAAATCATCCCAGCCAGAGCTTTGTCAAGCCTGACCTTAAAAACTTCTAAGGAAGGAGATTCTACTACCTCCCTAGGTAACGCATTCCAATGTTTCACCACCCTCCTAGTGAAAAAGTTTTTCCTAATATCCAACCTAAACCTCCCCCACTGCAACTTGAGACCATTACTCCTTGTCCTGTCATCTTCTACCACTGAGAATAGTCTAGAACCATCCTCTTTGGAACCACCTCTCAGGTAGTTGAAAGCAGCTATCAAATACGCCCTCATTATTCTCTTCTGCAGACTAAACAATCCCAGTTCCCTCAGCCTCTCAAGTCATGTGTTCCAGACCCCTAATCATTTTTGTTGCCCTTCGCTGGACTCTCTCCAATTTATCCACATCCTTCTTGTGGGGGGGGGGGTCCAAAACTGGACACAGTACTCCAGATGAGGCCTCACCAATGTCGAATAAAGGGGAATGATCACGTCCCTCGATCTGCTGGCTATGCCCCTACTTATACATCCCAAAATGCCATTGGCCTTCTTGGCAACAAGGGCACGCTGTTGACTCATATCCAGCTTCTCGTCCACTGTCACCCCTAGGTCCTTCTCTGCAGAACTGCTGCCTAGCCATTCGGTCCCTAGTCTGTAGCGGTGCATTGGATTCTTCCATCCTAAGTGCAGGACCCTGCACTTATCCTTGTTGAACCTCATCGGATTTCTTTTGGCCCAATTCTCCAATTTGTCTAGGTCCCTCTGTATCCTATCCCTACCTGCCACCGTATCTACCACTCCTCCTAGTTTAGTATCATCCGCAAATTTGCTGAGAGTGCAATCCACACCATCCTCCAGATCATTTATGAAGATATTGAACAAAACCGGCCCCAGGACCGACCCCTGGGCCACTCCACTTGATACTGGCTGCCAACTAGACATGGAGCCATTGATCACTACCCGTTGAGCCCAACAATCTAGCCAACTTTCTACCCACCTTTAGTGCATTCATCCAGCCCATACTTCTTTAACTTGCTGACAAGAATACTGTGGGAGACCGTGTCGAAAGCTTTGCTAAAGTCAAGAAACAATACATCCACTGCTTTCCCTTCATCCACAGAACCAGTAATCTCATCATAGAAGGTGATTAGATTAGTCAGGCATGACCTTCCCTTGGTGAATCCATGCTGACTGTTCCTGATCACTTTCCTCTCGTGGAAGTGCTTCAGGATAGATTCCTTGAGGACCTGCTCCATGATTTTTCCGGGGACTGAGGTGAGGCTGACTGGCCTGTAGTTCCCAGGATCCTCCTTCTTCCCTTTTTTAAAGATTGGCACTACATTAGCCTTTTTCCAGTCATCCGGGACTTCCCCCGTTCGCCACGAGTTTTCAAAGATAATGGCCAATGGACTCTGCAATCACAGCCGCCAATTCCTTTAGCACTCTCGGATGCAACGCATCCGGCCCCATGGACTTGTGCACGTCCAGCTTTTCTAAATAGTCCCTAACCACCTCTTTCTTCACAGAGGGCTGGCCACCTACTCCCCATGCTGTGTTGCCCAGCGCAGCAGTCTGGGAGCTGACCTTGTTCGTGAAGACAGAGGCAAAGAAAGCATTGAGTACATTAGCTTTTTCCACATCCTCTGTCACTAGGTTGCCTCCCTCATTCAGTAAGGGGCCCACATTTTCCTTGGCTTTCTTCTTGTTGCCAACATACCTGAAGAAACCGTTCTTGTTACTCTTAACATCTCTTGCTAGCTGCAGCTCCAGGTGTGATTTGGCCCTCCTGATTTCATTCCTACATGCCCGAGCAATATTTTTATACTCTTCCCTGCTCATCTGTCCAATCTTCCACTTCTTGTAAGCTTCTTTTTTATGTTTAAGATCCACAAGGATTTCACCGTTAAGCCAAGCTGGTCTCCTGCCATATTTATTATTCTTTCGACACATCGGGATGGTTTGTCCCTGTAACCTCAATAGGGATTCCTTGAAATACAGCCAGCTCTCCTGGACTCCTTCCCCCCTCATGTTATTCCCCCAGGGGATCCTACCCATCAGTTCCCTGAGGGAGTCGAAGTCTGCTTTCCTGAAGTCCACGGTCTGTATTCTGCTACTTACCTTTCTTCCCTGTGTCAGGATCCTGAACTCGACCAACTCATGGTCACTGCCTCCCAGATTCCCATCCACTTTTGCTTCCCCTACTAATTCTTCCCGGTTTGTGAGCAGCAGGTCAAGAAAAGCTCCCCCCCTAGTTGGCTCCTCCAGCACTTGCACCAGGAAATTGTCCCCTACATTTTCCAAAAACTTCCTGGATTGTCTATGCACCGCTGTAGTGCTCTCCCAGCAGATATCAGGATGATTAAAGTCGCCCATGAGAACCAGGGCGTGCGATCTAGTAGCTTCTGCGAGTTGCCGGAAGAAAGCCTCATCCACCTCATCCCCCACTACATCACTCTTGTTGCTCACACTTCTAAACTTAATCCAGATACACTCAGGTTTTTCTGCAGTTTCATACCGGAGCTCTGAGCAGTCATACTGCTCCCTTACATACAGTGCTACTCTCCCACCTTTTCTGCCCTGCCTGTCCTTCCTGAACAGTTTATAACCATCCATGACAGTACTCCAGTCATGTGAGTTATCCTACCAAGTCTCTGTTATTCCAATCACGTCATAATTCCTTGACATCACTAGGACCTCCAGTTCACCCTGCTTGTTTCCAAGGCTTTGTGCATTTGTATATAGGCACTTGAGATAACCTGCTTTGTGCATTTGTATATAGGCACTTGAGATAACAGTACTCCAGTTGATGCCTTGTTGGTGTTGAGTAGAGTGGAAGATTTACTTCTTATGTCTTGCTTACAACACTCCTGCTAGTATATTCCAGAATGATGTTCAATTTTCTTGCAACAATATTACATTGTTGACTCATATTTAGTTTGTGATCCACTATAACCCCGAGATCCTTTTCTGCAGTACTCCTTCCTAAACACCCATTTCTCATTTTGTATTTGTGCAATTGATTATTCCTTCCAAAGTGTAATACTTTGCATTTGTCCTTATTGAACTTCATCCTATTTATTTCAGATAATTTCTTCAGTTTGTCAAGATAATTTTGAATTCTAATCTTGTCCTCCAAAGTGCTTGCAACTCCTCCCAGCTTGGTGTCGTCTGCAAACTTTATAACTCTACTGTCTATCCTATTATTCAAATCATTTATGAAGGTATTGGATAGAACCAGATGTAGAACAGCTATCTGTGGGATCTCACTAGATACTCCCTTCCAGCTTGACTGTGCGCCATTGATAACTATTCTCTGAGCACTGTTTTCCGACAAGTTGCACATCCATGTTATAGTAGGATTGTCTAAGGCTATATTGCCCCAGTTGGCTTACGAGAGGGTCATGTGAGACAATATCAAAAGCTTTACTGAAGTAGAAGTAACTCACATCTACTGCTTTCCCCATCGATAAGGCTTGTTACCCTGTCAAGGGAGGCTATTAGGTTAGTTTGACACAATTTTCTTGACAAATACACATCTTAGGGACCACATGGGTCTCCAACCCTGATCCCCAAGGCTCATAAGAGCAAGGCAGTCCCAATCTGCCACCTAGTGATATGAATAGCAGCTGAACTCTAGTAGAGGACCCCAGTCCTGAGATCTGATTGGTGAAACCATGCGGATCCTGATTAGTCCCCAGCCTATATTTAATCCAAGACCAGGAACAGGAAGTTGGCCATACAACTGTGTTCTCCCTGCTTCGGACTGCTTTCCCTGTGATTCCTGCTCTTTGTGCCTGCTGTTGATCAACTGGTAACCTGACCCTGCCTGCCTTCTGACACCTGACTCTTGGTTTGTCTTCTGGCCTGTCTCAGACTCTAACCTCCTGGTATTGGACTTGGCCTAACTCCTGATTCCTGCTCGGACCACTCAGTCGATTGCCTATGTCCTGGTTGTGACACCATGTTGACTGTTACTTATTATCTTCTAGGTGCTTATAAATTGATTGACTATTTGTTCCATTATCTTTCTGGCTATTGAAATTAAGCTGACTAGTCTAATCTGCCTAGGTTATCCTTATTACCCTTTTTATAGATAGGTACTATATTTACCTTTTTCCAGTCCTCTGGGATCTCTCCTATCCTCCATGAGTTCTCAGAGATAATTGCTAATGGCTCAGAAATCTCTTCAGCCCGTTCCTTAAGTATTCTAGGTTGTATTTCCTCAAGCCCTGCCAACCTGAAGACATCTAACTTATCTGAGTATTTCTTACATTGTTCTTTCCATTGGTCTTTCAGATCCTACCCCATTTACACTGATGTTCTTTGTTAGTTGTCCAATCACTGCTTGTTGTTGTTGTGAAAACTGGAACAAAAAGGGCATTATCACTTCAGGCCATTGCAGTGTTTTTCTGTTATTGTCTTTCCCTCCTCATTGAGTAATGATCCTACCTTGTCCTTGGTCTTCCTCTTGTTTCTAATGAATTTATAAACATTTTCTTATTACGCTTTATGTCCCTCGTTCATTTAATCTTGTTTTGTGCCTTGGTCTTTTTAATTTGCTTATGGTGTGTTTGGTTCCCCCCCATGTTCATCCTTTGTAAGCTGACCTACTTTGGTATGACTCTCTTTTGAGTTTCAGGTCACTGAAGATCTGGTGGTTAGGAAGTAGGGTAAAAGACCACCCCAGCTTATCTTTCCTACATGTTGGGATAGTTTGCGTTTTTTGTGCCCTTAATAATGTCTCTTTAGAAAAGTACAAACTCTCCTGAACGTTTTTTTTTTTTTTCCACCTAGACTTGCTTCCCATAGGATCTTAAACCTAACAATTCTCTGACTTGGCTAAAGCCTGCCTTCTTGAAGTTCATGGTCTTTATTCTGCTGTTTTCCCTCCTACCATTAGAATCATGAACTCTATCACTTCATGATCACTTTCACCCAAATTGACTTCCACCTTCAAATTTTCAATTAGTTCCTCCTTATTTGTCAGAATCAAATCTAGAAAAGCCTTTTCCCTAGTCACTTTCTCCATCTTCTGTAATAAAAAGCTGCTCCAGGCATTCTAAGAACTGGTTGGATAATCTGTGCCCTGCTGTATTTTCCTAAAGATGTCTGGGTAGTCGAAGTCCCCCACCATCACCAAGTCCTGTGATTTGCATGATTTTTTGAGTTAATAACTATAATTATCATGGTTATAATTATTTGAAGTTTTACAAAGATACAAAAATATGAATGCTGCATTGTTATCTTACCTTCTCCAGGAGTTTGAGTTTCAGTCGGGTCATGTGATCTACCATTGAAGAGTCTGTCATTGTGGCAAATTTTCAGAGTAATAGGTAGGTAGATGTAGATTACACAGCTAAACTAGGGGAGACAGCTTTTAATTTCAGTGCTTTTTGTCCTCAAGGATCTTCAAAGAAGCATTCCATAAAAAGTCTCCTCAATATGAGTGGGTGACAATAGAAAACAATATTTAAAAAAAATTTAAAAAATGTTCCCAGACTCAGATGAATGACTAAGGGCAACACAGATATTCCAAGCACACCTTTCTCTGCTATTTCTTATTGCAGTCCCTTGTGCTGGGGATAGGTCATGGTTGCTGCAATGTTGCTCAGCTTGAAATTGTCACTCCTTTCTTAATCGTTGCTAGCCTTTGCTTCAAAGCGTCACTAAGCCCAGCCCTATGCGTTGCTAGCATGCTCTTATGACTAGCTCTGAGTACAGGCCATGTAGCCTGGTTGCTAAGTTTGTAGTGCCTGTCTACAATCTAAACAACTTATCTCCAGGCTTACATGACATGCACACAGTATACTGAACTACCAGCACATCAAGTAGAGACAAAAGCCAAACTGAAACCACAGCCAGTTTTGTCCATAACATGAGGCCAGTGTCGGGGGACCAGACTGCATACATGAGTAAAGATGGCAGTGCTGTTGTAGCTGTATCAGTCCCATGATATGAGAGAGACGAGGTGGGTGAAGCAATATCTTCTATTGGGCCAACTTCTGGTGATGAGAGAGACAAGCTTACACAGAGCTTGGGAGGAGAAGGTGGCTTTAAGCCACCTTCCCATCTCCCTAATACTGATCCTCCCTATAGTTGTTGGCATACGTTAGAGCAGCCCAGGGGCGGGCCTCCTCATGTAAGTAAAGTTAAGCATGTGCGTAAGTTGTTGCAGGATCAGGGTCTAAGTGAGGTTGGGATGATGATGTATGCTGTGTATACCAAGTCTGCTGCTCCAGGGGATGTTTGAGGGCCCATTCCAGGGCCCACAGATGGCATTCAGGGGCCCAATCCATGGGTCCCCAAGGAGTGTTCAGAGGCTCATTCTGGTGACCCGAGATTATTCAGGGCCTGGCCCAGTGTCTGTAGGAGGTGTTCAGGGGCTCACTCAGGTTGCTCCAAGGGTCCATCCCAGCATCTCAAGGAGTGTTGAAGGGGTGTTGAAGGGTCACTCCTGCAGTTCCTTGTCTGTCCCTGGACCTACAGGCAGTGTACAGGAGTCTGTCCCAGTGTCTCCAACAGTAGACCCCAGTAGTTATTCTGGTGGTGGTTCAGGGGTTCCCAGCAGGTCATCAGCAGGACATGTCAAGGCCCACAGGAGGTGTTCAGAGGCCCATCCTACCATTAACAAGGCAGGGCAGTCTCTACCATGATGTACCATTGTATGAAACTGTTGTCTCAATTTTCTCTGCATGATTCAGTGGCAGTGGGTTTGATTCTCCTTTTACAGCAGTGTAAATCAGGAATAACTTAATTCATAGGTTGTTTTTTTTTTTTAAGGCCAGAAGGGACATCATCTAATCTAACCTCCTGTATAACACAGGCCATAGAATTTCAACCACTTACCGCTATATAAAGCCCAATAAGGTGGCTAAAGCATAGCTTCCAGAAAGGCACCCAGTTCTGATTTGCAGTCTTGAAGAGAGAGAATCCACTATTTCCCTTGGTAGCTTTGGCAAGTGATTAATCACTCTCTGTTAAAAATTTGCACCTTATATCTAATTTGAATTTGTCTGGCTTTAGTTTCTAGCCCAGTGATGGGCAACCTGACGTCCCTGCAGCCCATGCCACTTCCCGCAGCTCCCATTGGCTGGCAATGGTGAACCATGGCCAGGGGCGCAGCGGGCAGCTGGGTCTGCGGACAGTCAATGAAAACAAACTGTCTCACGGCCCGCTAGCAGATTGCCCACCACTGTTCCACCCACTATGCCTTTCTCCGCTAGGTTCAAGAGCCCTTTAGTATCTGTATTCTCTCCCTGAGTAGGTGCTTATACACCATGATCAGCTCACCTTCTTTTTGATAAGCTAAACAGCCAAATGCTAAAAGTCTCTCAGCGTAAGGCAGTATTTCCAGGTTTCAAATCATTTTTGTGGCTATTTTCTGTGCCATCTTTAATTTTTCAACATCCTTTTTAAAATGTGGACACCAAAATAAACACCAATATCAGTCTTAACGATATTCTTTCTTCCTAGATGTATGACCTTGTATTTGACTTCATTAATACATTTTGTTGAAATGAGCTCAGCTTACCAAATGATCTCAACTGCTCTGCATAATGGTTCTTATTTACCACTCAGACAATCTTAAAATTAGTGGATAACATAATCAGCAGTGATTTTTATATTCTAGATCGTTGATAAAAATATTAAATAGCATTGGGTCTAGAACGGATTCTTCCAGAACCGCATTACAAACACCCATATTTGATAATGATTAAGGCTACATTTTAGTCACAAGTATTTTTAGTAAAAGTAATGGACAGGTCACAGGCAATAAACAAAAATTCATGGCCAGTGACCTGTCCATGACTTGTACTATACACCCCTGACTAAATCTTGGGGGTGCGGTGGGGCATGGCCCTGGAGGGCACCACGGGGGTATGGTGGGGCTGGCAGGCTCCCTACCTGGCTCTGCCCCTGCCCAGAAGCAGTGATATTCCCCCTTCCTCAGCTCCTACGCGGAGGCGTGGCCAGGCAGCTCTGCATGGTGCCTCTACCCCAAGTGCTGGCTCTACAGCTCCCGTTGGCCAGGAACTGCAGGTAAGCGCCACCCAGAGCCCTCACCCCTCCTGTGCCCCAGCCCTGAGCCCCCTCCCACACCCAAACTCCTGCTGCTGTTGGGGGTGGGGGGCACACTGTGATCCGAGACTGCCCCAGTAGTGGCGGGTGTGGCTGGCCCGGGGGCTGCCCGAGCTGCTCAAGCAGCCCCCGGGCTAGCTGCTGCAGAAGCCACAGAGGTCCTGGAAAGCCATGACTTCCGTGACCTCTGTGACAAACTCACAGACTTAATTCCCCATTGACAACTACTTTTTTGAGATCTCCGTCACTTATTTATCAATTTTAACAAGTGCTTTATTGATGTCGTATAGTGCTAGATTTTTTTTTTAAATTACAGATGTAAACCAAGGATGGCAAGGGGAGGATCAAGCACAGCTGTAGCTAAAGAGCACCATTATTTTTAATAGAATTGTGCCTGCACACCCTGACATATCTCATGCTAGAAGCAGTATCTGAGTATGCTATATTCTGAAGCCACACGTGGTTTTTCTATTCAAACTGGGAGCAAAAAGTTTTGCAGCCATGCACTAGGGTTACCTGGAGCCAGTGGTGAGCTGGAGCTGGTTCATGTGAACCGATTGTTAAATTTTGAAGCCGGTTTAGAATTTTGAAGCCGGTAGTTAAAGGGGTGGGCAAACTCCGGCTCGTGGGCCACATGCGGCCCGTGGGACTGTCCTGTCCGTCCCACCTGAGCTCTCAGCTGGGGAGGCTCCCCTGTGAATTTTTACTCACCCGGCAGCACTCCAAGCCTTTGGCGACACTTCGGTGGCGGGTCCTTCACTTGCTCCGGGCCTTCGGCGGCGGGTCCTTCAGTGCTGCTGAAGACCTGGAGCGACTGAAGGACGTGCTGCCAAAGTGCCGCCGAAGACCCGGAGTGACTGAAGGAACCGGTTCTTCAGCTTCTGGCAGCTCATCACTGCCTGGAGCTGAGGCAAACCTCTTGTCCCAAGGACTGCAACTAACCAATGCCATATCATAGTTAGGATGTAGATGAACAGGACTGTAGAGCTGTGGAAGTCTTCTACCATGGAAACCTACAGTTGCTTGCAAATTGCAATATCTTTAGGGCATTTGTAGCACACAGGGACTGTGTATCAATGTACTATTGGCTGGATATATCAGTATTCCAGGGGTGGGCAAACTATGGCCTGCGAGCCGCACCACATGGCTTGTCCCCACCCCAGCCGGGGTGCTGGGCCGGGGGCCGCACCACATGGCTCGACTCCGCCCTGGCTGGGGGGCGCACCACCCAGGTTGGCCCCGCTCCGGTTCCTATAAGCTCCAATGGGAGCTGCAGGGGCGGTGCCTGCAGATGGGGCAGTATGCAGAGCCTCCTGGCCACACCTCCACATAGGAGCCAGAGAGGGGACATGCTGCTGCTGTTGCTGCTTCCGCTTCCAGGAACCACTTGAGGTAAGTGCCACTCAGAGCCTGCAACCTCTGAGCCTCTCCCCATGCCCCAGCCCCAGCCCTGATTCCACCTCCCGCTCTCTAAACCCCTCGATCCCAGCCCAAAGCACCTTCCTGCACCCCAAACCTCTCATCTCCAGCCCTACTCCAGAGCTCGCACCCCCACATCAATTTTATTAGCATTCATGGCCTGCCATACAATTTCTAATCCCCAATGTGGCTGTCGGACCAAAAAGTTTGTCCTCCCCTGCAGTATTCTCTCATACTCCTGAGTCCCAGTCCAGCACCCTATCCAGCACCCTCCACTGTAGGCTGATTTTGCTGTGAACTTCAGCATCCTATCACAGGAAAGTTACAAAAGTACCCTTATAACATTCTCGGCACTGCCAAAGAAGTTGATTTTACATTAGCAACCCCCCCCCCCCAAAAAAAACCCCCAAAACAAAAAACCCCTCTTGAGACCTGTTTGTTTATAAATTAATTGTTATATTTTGTATTTTCTTTGCAGGAAATGCATTAATTACTACAGCTAAGGATTTCTTGCTGGTGGCTTGTCATATGGGGCAGTTGTTTAGGTGGTTGCTTGGACTCTCAAGCACATATGTGATGTTGAATAGTTCATATGTCAACTCACAAAAGAGAGAATAGAAAAATAAATACACACCTCATACCACGCTTTTCTGAGGGGTAAACAACAGGCACTGCAATGTTTTCTCTTGGTTCATTCACAGATCACTGATTAAATAAATTCTAGCCACTGGAAACAATGGCCTAAAATTCTTCCAGATCCACCCAGCTGATCCCTTATGGCAAGGCAATCACAGAGGTGCAACAGAGCAGAATTTGGTGCTATGTGCGTGTCCCTGTCTTTTCCTATATTCAATACACTAGCAATTTGCAGTTTGTTTTGACGTAGATCAAAACAGTACATAGGAAAGAAAGGAGATTACTGAATTATTAGGCTAGTACTCCCCACCCTAGGGTATTTGGTGACACTAAACACAATGAAGAGAATAGCAGGACCGCTTTATTCCCATCCCTGCTTCTGCTGTTCTACCTAGCACAATACTCACAACTGTCTACCCTCATATGACAGGTTTCAGAGTAAAAGCCGTGTTAGTCTGTATTCGCAAAAAGAAAAGGAGTACTTGTGGCACCTTAGAGACTAACCAATTTATTTGAGCATAAGCTTTCGTGAGCTACTGCATCCGATGAAGTGAGCTGTAGCTCACGAAAGCTTATGCTCAAATAAATTGGTTAGTCTCTAAGGTGCCACAAGTACTCCTTTTCTTTTTACCCTCATATGAGGGTTCCCATTGACTTCAGTTAGATTACCCATATATCTAAGAGCTTTGCCAAATCTAGGTCATAGTACTATCTATACCGATATCTCTGTCTCTGTACACACAATGAATTCAACCTCCTTTAATGTTTATTAAATTAATGAATGCAAGCAAATCATGAAACCCTTATTGCTCCTCCACATTTCTGTGCCCTTAGCCATCAGCCCTCAGTTTCCTGCAGAAAACACAGTAGAGGAATAACACTTCATGAGGAAGCAAAATAAAATAGAAGCAGCACGAATAGTAGAAGTACTATGACTAAAATAAAATAAACAAATGCATATGCTTCCTGCTTCATTTAATCAAAATGTAAATTTTCTCCCTGAGCTATTTCATAATGAAATTGAGCTCAAAATTAGTTATGACTAGAATTTGTATGTATATATCTTTATATTCTGATTTTTTTTAAAAAACAGGATGTTATGTCTACATTTATTATTTACTATTCCTAGTAGAGTAATGCCTAAAGGCCCCAACAGAAATCACAACCCCATTGTGCTAGGTGCTGTACAAACCCATGGGAGTCGCTGCCACAAAGAGTACAGCCTAATGCCCTGATCATGCATATATTTATGTATATGCTTCATTTTATGTGCTGTGAATAGCCCATTAAAGTCAATGGGATTAGCCACATTTTAAAAACTAAACACTTGCATAAATCTTGGCAAAAGTGGGATCTAAAGATTCTAAACTACATGTGGGAGGTTAAAGAGAGACAGAGAAAAGTGACTTGTCCAAGGTCACACAGCAGAGGAGTGGCAAAGCTGGGAAAAGAACAGAGGTCGTCTAGATACCAGATCTGTACTCTATGTACTACAGCAACACCTGATCTGGAAAAAACAAAAACAAAAAACCCCACCCCTGCAACAGTAAAAAATATATCAGTGATAGCAAAATGCTAAGCCTGTGTAATTGATGTGTGTTTTGAGAGAGCGAGATGGGTGCCTGAAATTAGAATGAGCTGGGGGAGCAAGATTTTCTTTGCTTTAGATTGTAATAATGTTTTCAATGCCTTCTGACTCTCCTCCCCCACAAGTCCCATCCCACCCGAGGACAGACACTGGGATTATTTAGTCTGCAGAAGACAAGAATGAGGGGGGATTTGATAGCTGCTTTCAACTACGTGAAAGGGGGTTCCAAAGAGGATGGATCTAGACTGTTCTCAGTGGTACCAGATGACAGAACAAGAAGTAATTATCTCAAGTTGCAGTAGGGGAGGTTTAGGTTGGATATTAGGAAAAACTTTTTTATTAGGAGGGAGGTGAAGCACTGGAATGCGTTACCTAGGGAGGTAGTGGAATCTCCTTCCTTAGAGGTTTTTAAGGTCAGGCTTGACAAAGCCCTGGCTGGGATGATTTAGTTGGGGATTGGTCCTGCTTTGAGCAGGGGGTTGGACTAGATTAGTGGTTCTCAAACTTTTGTACTGATGACCCCTTTCACATAGCAAGCCTCTGAGTGCGACTCCCCCTTATAAATTAAAAGCGCTTTTAAATATATTTAAAACCATTATAAATGGTGGAAGCAAAGCGGGGTTTGGGGTGGAGACTGACAGCTTGTGACTCCCCTCCCCCATGTAATAACCTTGCAACCCCCTGAGGGGTCCTCACCCCCAGTTTGAGAATCCATGGACTAGATGACCTCCTGAGGTCCCTTCCAACCCTGATATTCTATACAGAGTGTGGTGCCTTCCAGCTAAGCTCTGTGGGGACTCTTACGTTTCTAACCTTTGTTTAAAGAACAATTCTCAGTTGCTAGTTACAAGGTGCCTAAAACAGTGACTATCAAAAGGAAGGTGATCTCATCCCCACCACGTGCTGGGAAAGGGACAGAACAGCTGCATTTTAAAATTAATGATATGTCTGCACCACTACGGTAGCGGTAGCATTGGCCAGCACATGCCTCAGCAATGCTCCCTCACAGCCTAGGCAAGGCTGATGGGGGTTGGTAGTGCGGGATGGGCTGGCTAGCCCCAGCCAGAAGGGGGGGGCAGCTGGAGCAAGGTGGGGGAGCCAGGGCCTTGAGGGAGCAGGGGGACGAGAACAGGCGGCTCATAGCGCTAGGAGCGCTATCCCTGTGACGTCCAAGCCCTGAGTGGGAGGGCAGGGGATTGGGGGGTGGCATAGTACTAGCAACCTCCTCCCCATTTCGGGTGACCACCTGTCCCCTATTTTAAGGGCTGTACCTTGATCGTTTTAAATATTAAACTGAAGTTTATGATAATTGCATTGTACACTTGAGAGCAAAATCCATGACATGCTCCAGGAAAGGGTGTTCCCCAAAATTATCACTTAAAATACAGGGCCAGCCCCTATTATTATGTGAAAAGAAAAGGAGTACTTGTGGCACCTTAGAGACCAACCAATTTATTTGAGCATAAGCTTTTCCACTTTATGCATCCGATGAAGTGAGCTGTAGCTCACGAAAGCTTATGCTCAAATAAATTGGTTAGTCTCTAAGGTGCCCCAAGTCCTCCTTTTCTTTTTGCGAATACAGACTAACACGACTGCTTCTCTGAAACCTGTTAGTATGTGGTTGTCCTCTTATTTCCCTCCAACAACATTGGTCGGGGGAGGTGGGGGGAGCAGGGAAGGGGAGTTTCCATAGAGCTAGAAGCCCCCCCCCTGTGGGGCTGGGATGGGAGGGGGCTCAGAGCTAGAAGCCCTTCCCTATGGGGTGGGGCCAAAGGGGGGGTCCCTAGAGCTAGGAGCCCCTCCCTATGGGGCTGGGATGGGAGGGGACACAAAGCTAGGAGCCCTTCCCTGTGGGGTGAGGCCAAAGGGGGGGTCCCTAGAGCTAGGAGCCCCTCCCCTTGGGCTGGGATGGGAGGGGGCACAGAGCTAGGAGCCCCTCCCTGTGGGGCTGGGATGGGAGGGGGCACAGAGCTAGAAGCCCTTCCCTGTGGGGTGGGGCCAAAGGGGGGGGTCCCTAGAGTTAGGAGCCCCTCCCCTTGGGCTGGGATGGGAGGGGGCACAGAGCTAGGAGCCCCTCCCTGTGCGGTGGGGCCAAAGGGGGGGTCCCTAGAGCTAGGAGCCCCTCCCCTTGGGGCTGGGATAGGAGGGGGCACAGAGCTAGGAGCCCCTCCCTGGGGGGGGCAGGCCCTCAGGAGGCGGTCCATAGAGCTAGGGGGCAGGGTGGGGCGGGATCCGTAGAGCTTGAAGCCCCTCCCGGCGAGGACAGGGCGGGGGGGCCTCGGAACTCCTCCCGGCGGGGAAGCCCCGCGGCCCCCCCCGGGACGCACGCAGCCCGCACGAGCAACGCAGCTCCAGGCGCTCTCCTTGCCCCGCCCCCACAGGGAGGGAACCGGCGGGAAGCGCCTCACGCCCTGGCCCTGTGGGCGGAGACCCCCTCCCCCCTCCACTATCCCAGCTCCTGACTGGCCGGCTCGGTTTTCCCGGGGCTGAGGCCGCCCACTCGCGATTGGCTAGCTCCCCTGTGGGGGCGGGCCCTAGCCCCGCATCCTTTTGAACTGACCATCCAGGCAGCCGTAGCTCCGCGGTGGGGAGGAGCTTCCTCCTCGGGGCTTCCGTTGGCGGGGGCGGGAGCTGCAGAGGGAGGAGAACGCCAGCCCCCGCTGTCAATCCCAGCCATCCGTTCCTGCGACTGGGCACAGTGCCCCGCCCCCAGCCCCTCCCACTGCCCCGGGGCTTCCCCGCCCACAGCCCCGCCCCGCCCACTGCCCCGCCCCCCCGGACCCTCCCCAACCGCCCGGGCCCGGCCGAGACCCATCCCCCGCTGGCCGGCGGGTGGCCGCTGGGCGGAGTCGGCAGCGCGGCAGGAGCCCCTCGGGAGCGGCCAGGCTCCCTGCGGCAGGGCCCTCGCCGGACCGAGCCCCACGCGGGGCGCCCTGCCTGGCCTGGGGCGGAGCGGGGGGCGGGGCCCCGGTCCCAGCGCGGCCCTTCCCTGAGCGTGGGCTCGGCGGGCGCCATTGTGAGCTCGCTGGCGGCCGTGAGGCGCCTCGGAGCCCGGTCCCCTCCCCCAGCCCCCCGTCGGGAGCCTGCCCCGTTCGTCGGGCTCGCGCCCCCGGCCCGGCCCCGGCCATGGACGCGGAGGAGAGGCGGAGGAAGCTGGAGGCCGGTAGAGCCAAGGTGATGATGGCGCTCCCCTTCCCCCTCTCCTGGGGGGCTGGGACTGCCGGGCTCCTTCCCCGCCCCTGGGGGCCGGCTGCCGGGCCCTTTTCCCGCGGGGGGAGAGTGGGTCAAGGTGGGTCGATGAGCGGCTGGACTCCTGCCCCCCCCCCCCAGCCTGGGGGGCGGGGGACCTGGGCTCCTTTCCGGTGCCTCAGCCCCCCACCCCCAGGTGAGCTGTGTGGGGGAGAGTCCCCATGACAGCACCGTGGCGGGCTGAGACCCCCGGATGGGGCTGTGTGTTGTTCCGTGTCGGTTCTGTGACAGGGTCACAGCCCTGACCTGAGGCTGCGCGCTCCAGGCCAACCGCTGGCCCTTAGCGGCGCGAGGTGACGGTCTCCTAGCTGGTCTCCTTAGCGTGCACCCTGCTTCACAAACACAAAACAAGGCTGTTGCCCCGAGAAACTTGTAGTCAAGAGCCAGCCCTGCGATGAGCTCTGTGCAGAAATCTCCCTTGTTGGGGCGAAGTCCTGCACCACTAAAGTTTTGGGATCTAAGACACCAAAATCCATGTAAGTGAAAACGTGGTGTTTGTTTATGGATTGGCCCTGGATTCTGATGGCCGTTCAGTTTCCTATAAAGAGCAAACTGAGGATAAGTAGGTGAAAAGAGTGAAGAGAGTATGCAGTGGATATTTTGTGAGTTGCACCAGCGTATAATTCAATTAATGTTGTATGTGTGCACATCTTGCATACGTACTTAAGTGCAACTACATCAAAATGGTTAATTTTATATATAGTCAGTGACAGTTCTACTGAATTCCAGCTGGGAGTAGCTGAAATGCTTGTCTTGCTGAATGTCATGCCTAATGCAGGGATATTGGGGAAACAATCTACCTTGGAAATCAATATAAAAGTTACACTCAAGGTTGGGAATTTTGTTACCAACGGCATCTGTTTTTTCATTTGGCTCACTTAAAAATTGCTGCTTTGTTTTAACATTTTAATCTTAAATGCAGGTTCTAAATGGTTTCAGTGTAAGAAAATAATGGTTTCAGAAGCTGTGTAACCAGAGAAGTGAGAGTCTTAATTTGGTGGCTTTGGAGGGTTCTCAGGGGTCAAGGAGATCAGAGTTCAGAATAGTGGTATGAACCCAAAATATGAGTTACATTTTCTGCTGCTTAAATAACTGATAAACTCTAGAGGCATGTCAGGGTCAGAGTAAGGATGATTCTTTTTTAATACTCAGACTTCATTTACTTGGAAGTATATTGATACTTGAGAAGTTGAGATTATAATTATAGGTGGTGGGAAACAGATTTATTCTGTACTAAGAGTGGAATGAAAAAAACGTTTACTCATATGTACAAGATTAGTATTGTTATGGTCAATGGAACCTCCCATGTGTTTAGAAACGTACAGCATCAGGGCTCGAGAATGTAAGCTTGTCACTGAGGTTACTGTTATCTTTGTCTTGTACAGTGCTGAGCACTTTGGTGGTACCTAACAAACAAATAGCACTATTCGGGAAAAAAAATCACATGTGCTTTACATTGATAAAACCTGATCATTTTCATAAATGTTGATCTGACCAGTCACTGTATCATTTATGTCCAAGGTTTCTTTTGTTTTTGTGGACTGTCTTTGGTCTCCAAGTAGAGAAATATGATGCTGAAATCAGTGATGAGCTGCCAAAATCTTAACCGGTTCCCTCCTCACCCCACTAGGGGGTTGTGGCCCGCCCCCCGGGACCCCTGCCCCATCCATCCCCCTCCTCTGTCCCCTGACTGCCCCCAGAACTGGGCAGGAGGGTCTCGTGGGCCACTGTAGTGGGTGCCCACTCTGGCTCCTAGGGGTGGTGTAGCGTAGCTAGCGGGGGAATAAGGAGAGCGGCCGCTCCCCCCACTGATCACATCAAAAGTGGCGCCTCAGGCACCGACTCCGTGGGTGCTCTGGGGCTGGAGAACCCGCGGGGAAAATTTGATGGGTGCAGAGCACCCACTGGCAGCTCCCCGCTCCGCGCCTGGCCCCAGCTCACCTCTGCTCCATCTCCTCCCCTGAATGTGCCGCCCCGCTCTGCTTCTCCCCCTGGGCTTCCCGCTAATCAGCTGTTCACGCAGGAAGCCTGGGAGGGCTGAGAAGCAAGCGGCGGCTTCTCGCTCAGGCCCAGGGAGGCGGAGACGAGCTGGGGCGGGGAGCGGTTCCCCTGCGGCCCCCGGGTTACCTGCTGCAGCGCGGGCAGCCCTCCCCCAGCTCACCTCCGCTCCACCTCCCTGGGCCTGAGCGCGAAGCCGCCACTTGCTTCTCAGCCCTCCCAGGCTTCCTGCGTGAACAGCTGATTCGCGGGAAGCCGGCGGGGCGGCGTGTTCAGGGGAGGAGGTGGAGGCGGAGCGGAGGTGAGCTGGGGCTGGGCGTGGGGCTGGGAGCTGCCGGTGGGTTCTCTGCACCCACCAAATTTTCCCTGTGGGTGCTCCAGCCCTGGAGCACCCATGGAGTTGGCACCTAAAGCGCCACATTTGGCTGGTTGTTAAATTTAGAAGCCCTTTTAGAACGGGTTGTCCCTCATGGGACAACCCGTTCTAAAAGGGCTTCTAAATTTAACAACCGGTTCTAGCGAACCGGTGCGAACCGGCTCCAGCTCACCACTGGTTGAAATGGTAACGGAAGCCACTGTGATCCAGCACATAGGACAGTAGACTGGGAATCTAGTTGTGGGTTGGCTATCCACCTGCTGCGTAACTTCAGACTGGTCTTAAGTTACCAAATCACACTACATCATATTTAGTATCAGCGGCTGTAGCTCTTTAGCCAGTGAGAATATGAAATGCCAGTTTGAGAGTTCTTACTTGTATTTCAGAATCGGAGAGACATGGTGGGTAAGGTAATATATTTTATTGGACAAACGTCTGTTGGTGAAAGGACTAGCTTTCAAGCTACCCAGAGTTATTCTTTCAGAAGGAGGCATTTTGACAAAAGGAGTTTATATTTAATGATTTTTTTTTTTACCTCAGAGTAGAAATGATAGTCATCACACCTGAACAATTACATCATATACATTGTGGGAAATCAAAGTAGATTCTTTTGAAGCACTGTGGATAAAATGTAGAAAAAAAATCACTTAAATATCAATTTTATCTTTTTACCACTACTTACATGTAGTTCTGACCTATGACTTGACCTAAAGCTCTTGTATGTTTCTCTTGGCTGCATTATACAGGACAAAGTAGTACATGATGTGTGAGCAGGATTTTGTTAAAACTTTCCTTGTATTAAGTCCCCTACTAGTACAGTATCTGGCTATAGTAAGGAAAATGTGGTATTCTAGTGTAAGAAGCAAACTGTTCCCACCTGTTGGACAGCTGTCACTTTGCCATCTCCAAATCAGTGGGGGCTTATATTATATTTAAAGCTGCATGCTGTGCCAGTGTTGCATCTTAGGACTTGGCTACACTTGCGAGTTACAGCGCAGTAAAGGAGCCCCAGGCACACTAGCTCACCACCCGTCCACACTGGCAAGGCACTAAGAGCGCTCTGACTCCGTGGCTACAGCGCTGCTGGTACTCCACCTCGGCGAGTGGAATAACGTTTGCTGTGCCCCCGCTGGAGTGCCGTGGTGCCAATGTGAACGAGGTATTGCATTACTGCGCTCTGATCAGCCTCTGGAAACGTCCCATAATCCCCTTAAGTCAAGTGACCACTCTTGGTTTTTGAATTGCTGCAGGAATGCGGATATGCCTTTTGAAAGCTCTGTTTCTGACAGCTCGCTGCTTATCTGCTCCTAGACAAAGCAAGTCATTCGTGTGGAATACTGTGTGTGAGAGAGAGAGGCGGGGGGGGGGGGGAGAGGGGAGTCTGCTGCTCTCTGAACTTACAAGACAGCATGCTGACATGGTCTCAGCCCCACAAAACCCACTCTCTCTCCCCACACATACACACAACACTCTCCCTGTCACACTCTGCTGCCGGCCCCCCCCCATTTGAAAAGCATGTTGCAATCACTTGCATGCTGGGATAGCTGCCCACAATGCACCGCTCCCAATGCTGCTGCAAGTGATGTGGTCATGCCAGTGCGCTTGAAGCTGTCAGTGTGGACAGACTGCAGCACTCTTCCTACTGCGCTCTCCGAAGGATGGTTTAACTCACAGCGCTCTACATCTGCAAGTGTAGCCATGCCCTAAGAGTTCTTTAGTTCAATATTAAATGTTTAGCTTTTGTAGGCTAATTAGTTACATTACACTACATAAAAATTCAAAGGTAGGTAAAAATCAGAGCTATTGTTACACCTCTAATTACTCAGGTGAAATATTTTATTTAATATTTGTCACCCTTCCGCTGTCTTAGCACTCTCATTCTGAGGAAGCTTAATATCCTGATGTTGCCTGTTCTGAACCTAAAAGAAACATTAACTAGG
The DNA here is from genome assembly GCF_015237465.2 of Chelonia mydas. Classification (NCBI taxonomy): domain Eukaryota; kingdom Metazoa; phylum Chordata; order Testudines; family Cheloniidae; genus Chelonia; species Chelonia mydas. The sequence continues at coordinate 76,377,995 of NC_051251.2, read as the reverse complement.
TTTCTGGAAACAGTTCTGTGGATCAAATGTGGGCCTTAATCCTGAAAGTTCTGTGTGAAAAGGCCACTGTAGAATCCCATTAACATCAATGGGACTCTGCATGGGAGTCTGACAAGGTGGAACAACTTGCATGGTTCAAACCATGGTTAGAAGAAGAGCAATACTGCCAACCCTGAACATTCAAAAATGTTGAGTCAGCCCTCCCTGCCTTTCCTGAAGTCATGAGATTGGTTTAAAAATTGTGAGATTTAAAAAATAAATTTCTGTGTTATTTATTTGCCTTCTGGTGTTCGTGCCTTTTAGAGTTCATATTTTCAAACTTTTCTCTGCGTCCATGTGGGGTAGAAACTTAAAAAAAAGAGTGAGAGAGATGAGGTTCTCACATAGTCACATTACACCAGCAGCTGGCATGTCATGGAAAATGCCAACTATTATGAGATTTGCAATAAAATTATGTGACAAGTTACTCTACTCCCTGTAGATGTAAAAAGGACCAGAAGTATTCCATTATGTTTTTTGGTTGTCATCTTGTGGATTTCCAATTTTCTATAGAATGAGGTGAGGAAAAAATCTACTTTGCATCAACTAATGCCAGTATCAGAGAAAGTGATTTTAAAATACCGACAGTAAGGAATGGCAATACAGTACTTGTGAAATATCCTCCTTTTTATCAGGCCTTTATGCTTGTTTTTATAAACATATCTTAGGCAGCTTGTCTGTATCTAGCCATCACCACCATAGATCCTAAAAATTCTCAAGAAAATATCCAAGATACTGTCATTATTAAATGGAAGTGAAATCAGAACCAAAGAAGGAATTGTCCGAGTTCAAGAGTAGTTACACTTGATCCATCTATCCATCTCTTGTTGAGCAGTCTGAGAAACTAATATGGTGGGATTCATTCATAGCTGAATTATTAGGGCAGTGTAACTTACAAAGAAATTAAGAATATAACAAGAACAGACAAACTGGGTCAGACCAAAGGTTCATCTAGCCCAGTATCCTGTCTGCTGACAGTGGCCAATGCCAGGTGCCCCAGAGGGAATAAACAGAATAGGTAATCATCAAGTGATCCATTTCCTGTTGCTCATTCCCAGCTTCTGGCAAGCAAAGGCTAGGAATGCCATCCCTGCCCATCCTGGCTAATAGCCATTGATGGACCTATCCTCCATGAATGTATCTAGTTCTTTTTTGAACCCTGTAATAGTCATGGCCTTCACAATATCCCCTGGCAAAGAGTTGCACAGGTTGACTGTGCGTTGTGTGAAAAAATAAAAACTTCCTTTTGTTTGCTTTAAACCTGCTGCCTATTAATTTCATTTGATGACCCCTAGTTCTTGTGTTAAGGAAGTGTTATTCACTCCTTCTCATATCTACTTTCTCCACGCCAGTCGTGATTTCATAGACCTTTATCATATTCCCCCCGTTAGTCATTCCTTTTCCAAGTTGAATAGTCCCAGTCTTATTAATCTCTCCTCATACGGAAGCCGTTCCATACCCCAATCATTTTTGTTGCCCTTTGCTGAACCTTTTCCAATTCCAATATATCTTTTTTTGAGATGGGCGACCACATTTGCACGCAGTATTCAAGGTGTGGGCGTACCATGGATTTATATGGAGGCAATATATTTTCTGTTTTATTATCTGTCCCTTTCTTAATGATGCCCAACATTCTGTTCACTTTTTTGACTGCCGCTGCACATTGAGTGAATATTTTCAGAGAACTATCCACAATGACTCCAAGATCTTTCTTGAGTGGTAACAGCTAAGTTAGACCCTATTATTTTATATGTATAGTTGGGATTATGTTTTCCAATGTGCATTACTTTGCATTTGTCAATGTTGAATTTCATCTGCATTTTGTTGCCCAGACACCGAGTTTTGCGAGATACCTTGGTCACTCTTCGGAGTCAGCATTGGACTTAACTATCTTGAGTATTTTTGTATCATCTGCAAATTTTGCCATGTCTCTGAGTATCCCTTTTTCCAGATTATTTATGAATGTGTTGAACAGCACTGGTCCCAGTACAGACCCTTGGGGGACAGCACTGTTTACCTCTCTCCATTCTGAAAACTGACCATTTATTCATACTCTCTGTTTCCTATCTTTTAACCAGTTACCAATCCATGAGAGAACCTTCTCTCTTATCCCATGACAGCTTACTTTGCTTAAGAGCCATTGGTGAAGGACCTTGTCAAAGGCTTTCTGAAAATCTAAGTACATTATATCCACTGGATCACTCTTGTCCACATGCTTGTTGACCCCCTCAAAGAATTCTAGTAGATTAGTGAGGCATGATTTTCCTTTACAAAAACCATGTTGACTCTTCTCCAACAAATTATGTTAATCTATGTGTCTAACAGTTTTGTTCTTTATTATAGTTTCAACTAGTTTGTCCGGTGCTGAAGTCAGGTTTACCAGCCTGTAATTGCCGGAATCACCTCTGGAATTAGGTTCCCTATAAGCCACGTGGCCGTGCAGGAGCCTATTTAGCACTGTGCAGGCACTCAGGGAACTCGCACGGGGTCAGGCCAGGGGTGCCCCTCCCCCAGCCTCAACCTAGCCTGGCCCTGCTGGGGCACCCAGCCTTGCTGCGGTCCAGACCTGCGGTGGCCGGGGTTCCCAGCCCTGCTGTGGCTGGGGTGGGGTGGCACGGCCACGGAGCTGCTGTGGTGTGGAGCGGCGCCTCTCCCCCACAGCCCAGGTGCTGTTGTGAAGAGAAGAGAGCTGGGGGGAGTCCTTTCTGCCCGCTGTAGCCCCGGAGCACTCTCCTGCACTGCAAACTCCTCATCCCTGGCCCCACCCCAGAGCCCGCACCCCCAGCCGGAGCCCTCACCCCCTTCACTGAACCCTCTGCCCTGGCCCTGAGCCCCCCATCCCCGGCCCCACCCCAGAGCCCGCACTACCACTGCATGAATTTGTAGAGAGGTGGTGGAATCTCCATTCTTAAAGCTTTTTAAGGGCCGGCTTGACAAAGCCTTGGCTGGAATGATTTAATTGGTGTTGGTCCTGCTTTGAGCAGGGGATTGGACTAGATGACCTCTTGAGGTCTCTTCCAACCCTAATATTCTATGAAGGTGATGTGTCACGCATCTCCTCCATATTGGTGCATGTAACAAAATTGGTTCCGTACATGGGTGGGAAAAATTAGAGAGAACGCTGCTCTGAAGCCCTTTTTAAAAATTGGTATCACATTAGCTATCCTCCAGTCTTTTGGTACAGAAGCTGATTGAAATGATAGGTTACAGATTACAATTAATTGTTCTGCAGTTTCATATTTGAGTTTCTTCAGAACTCTTGGGTGAATACCATCTGGTCCTGGTGACTTATGACTGTTTAGTTTATCAATTTGGTCCAAAACCACCTCTGAATGGCAACTCAATCTGGGACAGTTTCTCAGATTTGTCAGCTAAAAAGAATGGCTCAGGATTGGGAATCTCCCTCATCCAGGGGCCCCACTGTTTGTTTAGCAGGCTTCCTGCTTCTGATGTACATTTTTTTGCTATTACTTTTTGAGTCTATGGCTAGCTGTTCTTCAGATTCTTTTTTGGCCTTCCTAATTATATTTTGACACTTCATTTGCCAGAGTTTATGCTCCTTTCTATTTTCCTCCCTAGGATTTAACTTTCACTTTTTAAAGGATGCCTTTTTGTGTCTCACTGCTTCTTTTACTTTGTTTAGCCATGCTTGCACTGTTTTGGTTCTCTTACTATGTTTTTTAATTTGGGGTAAACATTTAAGTTGAGCCTCTATTATGGTGTCTTTAAAAAGTTTCCACTCAGCTTGTAGGGAGTTCACTTTTGGTGCTGTAACCTTTTAATTTCTGTTTCACTAACTTCCTCATTTTTGTGTAGTCCCCCTTTCTGAAATGAAATGCTACGTTGAGCTGCTGTGGTGTTTTCCCCGCCACGGGGATGTTAAATTTAATTATATTATGGTTACTATTGCCAAGGGGTCCAGCTATATTCACCTCTTGGACCAGAAGCTGTGTTCCACTTAGGACTAAATCAAGAATTGCCTCTCCTCTTGTGGGTTACAGGACTAGCTGCTCCAAGAAGCAGTCATTTAAGGTGTCAAGAAACTTTATCTCTTCATCCCGTCCTGAGGTGACATGTACCCAGTCAATATGGGGATAGTTGAAATCCCCCTTTTTTATTTTAATAGCCTCTCTCATCTCCCTGAGCATTTCCCAGTCAATATCACCATCCTGGTCAGGTGGTCGGTAATATATCCCTACTTCTATATTCTTATTATTAGAGCATGGAATTACTAGTCATAGAGATTCTATGGTACAGTTTGGTTCATTTAACATTTTTACTTCATTTGATTCTACGCTTTCTTTCACATATAGTGCCACTCCCCCACCAGCATGACCTGTTCTGTCCTCTGATATATTTTGTACCCTTATGTTACTGTGTCCCATTGATTATCCTCATTCCACCAAGTTTCTGTGATGCCTATTATATCAATATCCTTGTTTAATACGAGGCACTCAAGTTCACGCATCTTATTATTTAGACTCCTAGCATTGGTACATAAGCACTTTAAAAACTTGTCACCTTTTAGCTGTCTTATGTCTACATAATGTAATTGAATGAGACTTTTTATCATTTGACTGTTTCTCATCAGATCCTACCTGTATCATCTTCCATCCTCTTCCCATTACTAGGACATAGAGAATCTCCATTAACAGATCCTCCCCTAAGGGATGTCTGTGTCCGAACCATGTGCTCCTCTGCACCTGTTGGCTCTCCACCAGCCCTTAGTTTAAAAACTGCTCAACAACTGTTTAATTTAAAGTGCCAGCAATCTGGTTCCATTTTGGTTTAGGTGGAGCCCATCCTTCCTTTATAGGCTCCCTCTTTCCCAAAAGTTTCCCCAGTTCCTAATAAATCTAAACCCTTCCTCCCTACACCATCGTCTCATCCACACATTGACACCCTGTGGTTCTGCCTGTTCAAATGTCTCTGCGCGTGGAACTGGAAGTATTTCAGAGAATGCTACCATAGAGGTCATGGACTTCAATCTCTTATCTAGCAGCCTAAATTTGACCTCTAGGACCTCTCTCCTATCCTTCCCTATGTCACTTGTACCTACATGTACCACGACCACCAGCTCTTCCACAGCACTTTGCATAAGTCTGTCTAGATGTCTCGAGAGATCCGCAGTCTTTGCACCAGGCAGGCAAGGCACCATGCGGTTCTGCTGGTCATCGCAAACCTAGCTATCTATGTTTTTAATGATCGAATTGTCCATTACTAATACCTGTCTCTTCCTAATAACTGGAGTTCCCTTATCTGGAAGGAGAGTCCCAACTATGGGATCGTTTCCCTCTGCTCCAGTTGGATGTTCTCCTTCCCTGAGACTTTCATCCTCCGCAACAGCACAGAGGCTGTCAGTCCGGGGGTGGGACCGTTCTACTGTGTATCGGAAAGTCTCAAGTATACTACTTTCGTCATTGAAGACACCAATCAGTGTTCCGAAGCAAAAAGTCACAGAATTTGTAAAAAGTCTAGTCAACTTCCATTTTGTATTGGTAGACTCTGCTCAACCTCTAAATCTATTTTATGCAGGTCAGTACTGCTCGCTGCTTTTTAACTACAATTATATTTGTAGGCTATCTAAAGAGTCTTTCCTGAAGGTAACTATTTTCATAGTCTTCACAGGATAGAATGGCTTTTCAGAGTGCAGAGCAGGCTCCTTTACCCAATTCATACAAAACTGGTTGTATTCCAAGTGTAAGTCTGGAAAGCTGTCTGTCCAGAAAAGTGAGGGGAGAGAGGCAAGCAAAACTTCTTGGTCTTCTCTTCACTGCATAGTTAACTAGAGTTGCCTGCACTTGAGTTAACTCCTTTCACATAAAAGCAGCCACGCTGCAAAATAATACTTGAGCTGCACAGAATGTTTGTTCTAGCAGCTGATGAGTTGTGCTAACTTGATCTTTAGTATCTACCCTCTGATTGGCCAGCCAACTTGAATTAAAACCACCATCATGCTTGATTTCAAGGTTTTTGTGTGTGCATGGAACTTGAGTTAGCTTTGCAGTGAGGATAAGCACTCAAAGGTGCACATCAATGTGGTAAGGCTTGCAACCTCCAATCCCTAGTCTGCATGTAGACCTGAAGTGATGGAAAAAGATAGGCTTTTTCCTCTCCACTTTGGGACAGGTGGCACTCAAGCTAAATCCCTAGCTCTGGGAAAGGAAGTATGCTGCCCATACCTAATGACCTCATTGGAGTCTATCTGCCCCCAATAGACACAGAGAGGCTCTCTGCAAAGTTTTTCTGCATAGGAGGAGGGGGTGGAGTTGCAGTAGACAGGGATGGTTGCAGTGTCATTCCTACATATCCACAGAAGATGGTTGCAAAAAGTTCATACAGTGCCAGGCTATATTAGCTTCTCTGCATATACTCCCCACTTTTGCTCCACCTACATCCCACTCTAGAAAGAGGAGAGTCCTAGGTAGGATTGAGCCATGCTACTGGGGAAGAGGAGTGAGCTTCCAGAGGGGTGCAGGGTTGTGGTTTCCTGCAGATCACAGGGGTTCTACTGGTGTTGGGGGGAGAGGACGCTGGGTAAAGATGAAATGCCATCGTCCTGACAGAATGATGGAAGGTTATCAATTCAAGGAAGTCTTGATCTAGAGCAGGGGTGGTGGGCACACTATGGCCAACAGGCCACAACCGGCCCGTTGGACCTTTTTAATCTGGCTCTCAACCTCCTGCTGGGGAGTGGGGTCAGGGGCTTGCCCTGCTTCATATTCCAGCCAGGGAGCGGGGTTGCGGGCTTTCCATGTGGCTCCCGGAAGTAGCGGCATGTGCCCCCTCTGGCTCCTATGTGTAGGGGCAGCCAGGGGGCTCGGCATGCAGCACCCACCCCAAGCGTTGCCCCCTGCAACTCCCATTGGTTAGGAACCTGACACAGAGCTGCCTGGTGCTTCGCCTCCGCTTAGGAGCTGGAGGCCGGGGGGGGGGGAGGGGGGCATGCCGCTGCTTCCGGGAGCTGCAGGGGCGGTGCCTGCAAATGGGGCAGAGCTGCCTGGCTGTACCTCCATGTAGGAGCAGGAGGGGGGGACATACCACTGATTCTGGTAAGTGCTGCCTGGAGCCTGATCCCTGTCCCGCTCTCCGAACCCCTCGGTCTCAGCCCAGAGCACCCCCACCATCCTAAGCCCCTGCCCCAGTCCGGAGCCCCCTCCCACACCCATAACTCCTCATTTCTGACCCCACCCCAGAGCCCTCATCCCCTCCCGCACCCCAACCCCCAATTTTGTGAGCATTCATGGCCCGCCATACAATTTCTATACCTAGATGTGACCCTTAGGCCAAAAAGTTTGCCCACCGCTGGTCTAGAGGTTTTCCTACTTTTTTAGTAGAAAGGCAGCCATTTGATTAGATTTGTATTCCAGCATGTATATCTTATAACTTTAGCATCCTGTTCTTGTGGCTGAGTGAAGAGCAACCAGCCGTAACCTGGTTTTAAACTTCTCTAAAAGCATCTCCCAAACACTCAAGGATTTCCCCAGGCATTGCAGGGAATGTAACAAACAAGCAATTCAGGCTCCTGGACTCAAGAATTAAAATAATCTTACAGCATTAAAATATACCAACATACAGTACTTGTATTGCAAGTAATTTTAGTCCTCACCAGATCTTTAGATTCCAAGAGTAATACCAAAGTTACTTGAAATGTATTGCTATACTATTTTTATATAATTGCAGAATACTTTTTTAATTTTGAAAACACACACAGTTAATACTTTGATAAATATTGTCTGTTTAGTGTGATGGAAAGATTCAGCAGTATCACAGATCTCTAGAAAGAAGCATCAAATAAGAAGCTTAAACAAGTGAAAAGGGAAAGTCTGCTATAACAAAGGTCCTGTGTATTCAGTGGTCCCATGGCAGCAGCATTTGCTGTGGAATTCACTACTTGCTGTAGAATTCTGCAAACTGCATTGTTCTTAAAAAAATTATATTTCTAGCCCTCCAGGATACAAAGGTAACTTTGAAATGGATGTAAACTGGTGCATCATTTTCTTTGGGTATTTGTACACTACAGAAACCATACTGGCATAGAGAAAAGGAGTACTTGTGGCACCTTAGAGACTAACAAATTTATCTGAGCATAAGCTTTCCTGAGCTACAGCTCACTTCATCGGACGCATAGGTACATTGCTGTAGGTATGCTGGCATAACTTTGTAGTGTAGATCCAGCCTGCAGAAATGGAAGGGGTTTTCCATTAGTGTAAGAATACTACCTCCCTGAGCAATCGTAGGTACATCGACAGAAGCATTTTTTTCCATTTATGTAGCTGCATCTATATTGGGAGTTAGGTCAGCTTAGCTACATTGGCCAATGGTGTAGATTTTTCACATTGCTGGCTGACTGTTGCTGTGTTGACTTATGTTTTGTGTGGACCAGACTTTCTTGTGGGCTAGCCTGCAGGATAGCCACAGCAGTGCCACTGTAGTTCTTCAGCATAGCCATTCACTACAGCGACGGAAGGGATTCTCCCATTGCTGTAGTGACTCCACCTGCCTGAGAAGCAGTAGCTATGTCGATGGAAGAATTCTTCCGTCTATGTAGGGCTGTCTACAACGGCGGTTAGGTTGGCCTAACTACAGGGCTCAGGGGTCTGGCTTTTTCACAGTTCTGAGAGAAATAGCTGGGTTGGCTTAACTTTTGAATGTAGACCTGGCCAATAGTTTGCAGACCACCTCAGAGGTGTGAACTGCCCCATTTGTCTTAATTAGGTTACATTTTATAGCGCTCTAGCATTTTATAGCGCTCTAGCTTGCTGGCTCAGGGGTGTGAGCGCAGCAAGTCTGAACGCTTTAAAGCACTAGTGTAGATAGATTCTGAGCTCTGGGAGCCATGCTCCCAGCACTCAGAGCTAATCCCCAGCGCTCGCACGCGACCACACTCGCACTTCAAAGCGCTGCTGCAGGAGCGTTCCCGCAGCAGTGCTTTGAAGTTTCCAGTGTAGACATACCCTTAGTTAACTTTTGAAAATTCAAGATGACAACATTTGGCATTGAAAATGCATGGAGAATATAAAACAAACAAATTTAATATCAAATACAGGAACTACTGTTGTGATTGAATTATTCATTTGCATAGTGGATTTAGAAAACTCATTATTAAAATGTATCTAAAACTGCCACTGAACTTTGAGAATTTTCACCAGAGTGTCATAGAATCAAGGGTCCTTGTAACAGAATTTCCAGCTTGCTGCAGAGCATGCAGCACCTTGGCTACATTCTTATGTTTCTACCAGCAAATTTAATCCAGTTAGTAACTGAAAACACAAGAACTAAGCTAAATTGTTTGATTTGCACTTTAAGGCCCTATGTACCCTGGCAAGTTTGCGTGCAGTAAAGCAGCTGTGAGCGCTGTAGCTCCCGAGGTGCACCCACGGCCAAGCCACCGAGTGCGCAGAAACTGTGCAGATGCAGCGCTCTAAGATAACCACCCCGAGGAGGGGCGCAGAGCTTTCTGTGCTGGGGCTACAGCGCTCTGGTGCCAGGGTAGTCGCCGGGGTGATGACACTGCTGCGATTGGCCTCCAGGAGGTGTCCCACAATATCTGTTCTTACCTCTCTGCCCGTCGGTTTGAACTCGACTGCCCTGCCCTCAGGTGACCCACTGTCAGCCCCACCCCGGACATTCCTTTGCAAATTTGAAAGTCCCCTTCCTGTTTGCTCGGTGATATGTGCAGTGGTCTCAGCGCATCTTTCCAGGTGGCCATGCCTGCTCCACGCACCAGGCGGTCCCCTGCTTGGAGCAATGCCAAGCTGCTGGACCTCATCGGGATTTGGGGAGAGGAGGCAGTGCAGTCACAGCTGGAATGATGATACCTACAGACAGATTTCTAGATGCATGATAGAAAAAGGCCATAACCGGGACACACGGCAGTGCGGGGTCAAAGGGAAGGAGCTGCGAAATGCCTACCGCAAGGCATGGGAGGCAAACTGCCACTCCGGTGCTGCACCCACCAGCTGCCGGTTCTACGAAGACCTGGAAGCGATACTCTGTGGTGACCCCACCTCCACTGCGAAGTCCCCTGTGGATACTTCATTGGCTTGCATGCCAGTTGAGAGTGCACTGAGCCAGGAGGAGGCAATCTTGGACGAAGAGGGGGAGGGGAACCCAGAGGCAGAGGATGACTTGGAGGCCAGAGATGCATGCAGTCAGGAGCTCTTTTCTGCCCTGGAGGAGACTAGCCAGTCACAGCGGTTGGATCTTGCCGAAGCACAAACAAGAGAGGAGGCCCCTGGTAAGTGGATCTGAGTTTGGGAATTGCTGATGTGAGATGTTGGGGGCAGGAGGGTTGCAGGAAGCAGGCTTGTCTCCCACTGCATGCCTAGTTTGAGCAGCGGAACAGGCTGTTGATACACTCCCTCGCTTCACGGGAATCTCCGTCCGAGATCTCCAGGAAACTCTTGTGGAGATACTGGGCAATCCACTGCCGCAGGTTCCTTGACAGAGCTGCTTTGTTTCTTGCCCCATTAACCATAAATTTCCTGCGCCACTGTGCCGTTATGGGTGGGGTGGGGGGACACCATTGCTGCACAGAGGCTAGCTGCATAGGAGCCAGGGTGGAAGCCGCAGGCTTGGAGAAGACCCTCCCTTGATTCCCTGCTCACCCTCAGCAGCGAGATATCTTCCATAATGTTCACCTCCTCTGGAAAGTGTGGGGACAAGAATGATTATCAGGGCCACCCTACAGTGCCAACTCTCCCCAAGTTCCCAAGAGGCATGTGCCCAGTTTATAGCAGGGTCCAGTGATTTACCCTGCCCCTGCGGCTACTCACCATTTTGGAGGTCTTGTGGCTTGTGTGCTTACCTGGGGTCAGCCAGTTAGTGACAGGTGTGAGAGTACTGGCTGTGTTTTAAAGCACTGAAACAGTGTTGTCTATGTTGCAAACAATACTGTTTCTGCAGAATGCTGCATTTAAACTTCACAGAGATGACCTTGGGAGCTTCCCTCTTTATCGGTGGTAGAATGGTTGTGAAGTATTAAGAAGTGTCCAAGAAGAACTAAGGAGGACTTTATGTGTGAAGTTATGATGCACTCCGCCGCTGAGAAAAAGGAATTGAAGGAGTGGCGGGACAGCGAGAAAAAGGACTGAAAAGAGAACGCGGCACACCAGAAAGAAGCCACGGAGTGGCTCTTAACAGTTATGGAGCGCCTAGCGGACGCGCTTCAGCCGATACTAGCTCTTCAAACCGAGCAGCTCCGTGCCCGCCCTCCCCTGCAGCTGCTGTCACAAAACTCTGTCCCGTGCTCCCCCTTTGGCGCCCCCCCCCCCCACACTGCCTACACACTCCTATCAACCTCCTGGCTCCACTCTCTACCCGCAGCATTCCACTCCTCCCTCCTCACAGTCCAGCAGTGTGGACTCCCACTATGCACTGCACTCAACACCCATCCCTCTGCAGTTTGGCCCTGCTGAAGTACAGCACCCGCTGCATTGTACTCCAAAGGAGAAGGTTGGGTATGATCCCTGGGCATACACAAATCTGTAGCCATCCCGGGACCCCTCCTCCACTTGAGACCTTCCCTTCCCCCATCCTCCTCCCTGCTGATGAATTTTTTTTTCCATTTGACTCTTCTCTGGTGGTTGTCTTTCAATAAAAGAATTTTGTTTGAAAGCAATCTTTTTTTTCTATTACGTGAAAGCAAAAAGAGCACTGCAAAGCAACATACAATTATGTTAAGGCCCCTTCTTGCATCATGTGCACCATCCACCTCTTAGCATTACAAGCACTGCAATCCCGAGCATAGCAACAAATATTAGTGGCTTTCAGCTTCAGATTGCTGCCTCAAAGCATCCCTGATCCTTGTGGCCCCGTGCTGTGCCCCTCTAATAGCCGTGGTCTCCGGCTGTTCAAACTCAGCCTCCAGGCGCTGAGCCTCTGCGGTCCAGCCCTGAGTGAAGCTTTCACCCTTCCCTTCACAAATGCTATGGAGCGTACAGCACGCGGCTATAAGCATAGGAGTATTGACTTTGACTTTGGCCATGTCCAGCTTCCCATACAGGCATCACCAGCGGGCTTTTAAATGGCCGAATGCACACTCCACAGTCATTCTGCACTTGCTCAGTCTGTTGTTGAACCGCTCCTTGCTGCTGTCAAGTTGCCCCATGTATGGCTTCATGAGCAACGGCATTAAGGGGTAGGTGGGGTCTCCCAGAATCACAGAGGGCATTTCGACTTCCCCTGCGGTGATCTTCTGGTCCAGGAAGAAAGTCCCTGCTTGCAGCTCCCTTGAACAGGCCAGTGTTCCGAAAGATGCATGCATCCTGCACCTTTCCAGACCAGCCTGCATTAATGTCTGTGAAACGCCCACAGCGATCCACAAGCGCCTGGAGAACCATTGAGAAATACCCCTTGCGATTAATGTACTCGGTGGCTAGGTTGTCTGGTGCCAGAATTGGAATGTGTGTGCCATCTATCGCCCTTCCGCAGTTAGGGGAGCCCATTTGTGCAAAGCCATCCACAATGTCACGCACGTTGCCCAGAGTCACTGTCTTTTGGAGCAGGATGTGATTAATGGCCCTGCACGCTTCCATCAACACGACTCCAATGGTCGACTTTCCCACTCCAAACTCGTTAGCGACAGATTGGTAGCAGTCTGGAGTAGCCAGCTTCCACAGTGCAATCACCATGTGCTTCTCCAGCAAGAGGGCAGCTCTCATTCTCGTGTCCTTGCTCCGTAGGGCTGGGGTGAGCTCATCACACAGTCCCATGAATGTGGCTTTCCTCATGCGAAAGTTCTGCAGCCACTGTTCGTCTTCCCAGACGTGCATCACGATGTTATCCCCTCACTCGGTGCTTGTTTCCCAAGCCAAAAGCAGTGTTCCACTGTGGTCAGCATCTCCGTGAATGCCACAAGCAATCTCGTGTCGTAGCTAATATGTGTGGCGAGATCTATGTCGCACTCCTCTTGCCTTTGTAGTTTAAGGAGTAACTCCATTGCTACTCGTGATGCGTTATCAGCATGAGCAACGTTCTGGTCAACAGCTTGGGATCCATTCCTGCACCCAGAAAGAGGCAGGGCAGGGCGCGCAGTACACAAACCATTGAAAGATGGCACCAAATGCGGACGGAAGCACAGGGATTGCTGGGAAGTGAAGCAATGCATCATGGGGCATTGGGACAGGACCCAGGATGTCCCGTGACCCCTTCCGCCTTCCCACAAGTCTTAGTGGCAAAAGCGAAAGAGGTGCTCTGTGGGATAGCTGCCCAGAATGCACAGCTCTGAATAGCGCTGCAAGTATGAACACCCTATTGTGCAGGCAGCTGTCAGTGTGAACACACAAGAGCGGTTTTCCTTTAGTGCTCTCTGAGTGGCGCTATAACTGCTGGCGCTGTAAGTTTGCAAGTGTAGATGTGCCCTAAGTTAAGGATCTTTGGGTAGCACTCTATAGAGCATAAACACCAGTGATTTCAATTCAGTCTTGTGACACTGGTATTTTCACTCATGGACTAGAGAGGGAAGCATAGGCCTGCTTCCTGTGCTGTTGGCCATCTGGCAGTATCTACTGTGATACTTTGAGGTGTATTCTGGTAGGAAGTTTACATGTGATATTTCAGCAAAGGATACAGGGGCAGTTGCAAAAATTACTGTACCATGAAATCAGACCACTTTTTAATCAATTTATCAAAGTGCTTTCAGCTTCTTTAAATGAACTGTAATGCTATATCTGACAGCAACAGAAAGTGAAGTCTATTAGTTTGCACAGCAAAGACTTCTATTCCACGTTGGTGGGTAATATGCCTAAATCCACATCCCCTAGCAGTGATAGTGAGACTCCACAGACCATTCAATTCTTGGCTCTCTTTTGAGATTCTCAACAATGCAAGTACTGACAATAATTTCATTTGCAATCCTGTCCATGAAAGTAGGGAAGCTAAAAGTTCATTTCACACAGGTCAGAAATCAGACATCAAGTGGTAATGACTGTTAGTGCTGACCTGTATTGTATGGTGAGTGGTAACCTAGCTGTTAAAGGTTTCAGAGTAGCAGCTGTGTTAGTCTGTATTCGCAAAAAGAAAAGGAGTACTTGTGGCACCTTAGAGACTAACAAATTTATTTGAGCATAATCTTTCGTGAGCTACAGCTCACTTCATTGGATGCATTCTATTAAAGGCTTTGTAGCTAATCAATTCCAGGAGCCATTATTTACCTGGAGAGGCCATTTAAAGAAAAGAAAAGTGAAATAAATAGAATAGTTTATATTCTAGCTTACAATTGGTAAGTAAGCAATTAAGGAAAATGCATCATTGGTTGTTGAGATCTTCTCTGTAACTCATTTCCCAGACAGGAAACACATAGGAGAATGCAGTGGAGAATTGCTGTTAATGTGACAAGTGCTTTATTACCAGGATTTTATGATCTATACATTCTTCATATTATTAGAAAATTAGAAAATACTCACTTTTTAAATTGTGGTATAATTTATAATCATGGAATCATTCTATTAAAAGTGTTAAGTTTTCCTAACTAGTTGGATTTGATATAAGATCTCACCATCCACTAAAATAAATGTGCAACTATATGTCGACACATATCTTGCATTTCCATTGAATTAATCCTTGCTGACACAAATTATTCATCCTGGAGTCAAAAAACTTGCCAAAACTAGAACCAAAATTTAATTTGTTCAGTTTCTACAATCTGATAAACCATTAGTAAAACCAACTGTTGCCAGCCTTCATCTCACCCCCAAAACTCACATCAATGATTCGTGTATCCCAAGGCCAGAAAGGACTGTTGCGTATTTAGACTGACCTCCTGTTTAACATCGGCCATAGAACTTTCACAAAATAAGTCTTGTTTGAACTAGAGTAAATCTTTTAGAAAAATATCCTATCTTGGTTTAAAAATTGCCAGTGATGGAGAATCAACCACAAATCTTGGTAAATTGTTTCAATTTGAGGGCAGAGAGTCCTGTGGCAGATTAACAGACATATTAGAGCATAAGCTTTTCTGGGTGAATACCCACTTCATCGGATGCATGTAGTGGAAATTTTCAGAGGCAGGTATAAATATGCAAGCAAGAAGTGGGTATTCACCCACGAAAGCTTATGCTCCAATATGTCTGTTAGTCTGTAAGGTGCCACAGGACTCTTTGCCGCTTTTGCAGATCCAGACTAACACGGCTACCCCTCCGATACTTGTTTCAGTTTGGTAAATTGCAGCTATGTTTATAAGAATGCTAAATTTCAAACATGCACAACAAAATAGGGGGAAAGTGTTATGTATACAAATGCATTTGTCAAAACAGCAAGTACCTTGAGTTTGTTTTAGTAGCTCTAACCAGAAGGTTAACTAATTTCAAATCCATGGCATCCCTACTTTTTGAAAAACTCAACAGATCCAGTGGATAACTAGCTGTAAAGTGTGTGAATGTGCAGTTTTTCATTTAATCCAAATTTGAAACATTATACTTTAACAGCATCCCTTTTTAAAATTAGTCAGAGATTAATTCCATATCATACCAGCAGTGTGGTCCTAAACCAGCAGTGTTTTTAGCATACCATTTTTTCCCTGTAACAAAGTATAATTCTTTACAGTTTCGGATCTACATCCAATATGTGGTGTCTTTTTTTACTTAGAAAAACAATGGTGGTGCAACAGCATGAGCTTTGGTGCCCTTCCTTGAGTATTTTTTTGAACTGCCAGTCCAAATCTTCTCTCTCTACGAATAAAAAGAGTTAGCTTACTTTAAAAAGCCTTCAGCTTCAAGCTTTCAAGCTTGAAAATACTTTTTGAAGAAATAATTTTTAGTTCCCTTTTGTTACTAATAATACTTTAGACATGTAAATCTGCGATCAGCTTTCAAATTTCATGTATTTCCATTTATGTAACTATATTTTTTTTTCAAATTGTGTAAGTGGGAGCTTTTAATTAATTTTCATTTGCACCAACATGATGACATCATGGTCTTGGATGATTCTGGGAACTTGTTTTCCATCTCCTCTGTAAAGTGAAGAGTGCAATACACCAGAACTGCCGATGTGTCTTCAGAGATGTGAATGTCTTTGTGACGGGTTCCCCCTGGGTGCCACCTGGAACTGGGGTACTACTGAGCCCCCCCGAGACACCAGACTGGGCTCCCTTTACACTGTACTGCTGTGACCAGCCTGCCAAGCCCTTTCCCAGGCTCCAGCCTGCTCTTTACCAGCACACATACAGGTAGGGACACACCCAGCTGCAGTTACATACAAATGCTGTGATCAGCTCTGCATGGGGAGGCACAGCAAGGGCACCTCCCAGTTCCTAAGGCATGCACCTCGTCTCTGGAGTGTAAACCCAGAATTATACCATCTTGCACTGCAGAGAGAAGTGTACAGTGTAAGCTCATGAAATTCTCTCCCTCCCACAATGTGGAGAGGAAATATACAACAGCTTTCTGCTCCAAGTTGATTTCCCCACACACTGGTTTTAGACAAAGCAAAATCAAGTTTATTAACTACAAAAGATAAAGTGATTATAAGGGATAGCAAACAGATCAAAACAGATTACCTAGCAAATAAACAAATACAAACTAAGCTTAATATACTACACAGATCGGATATAAATAGCAAATTCTCACCCTAAATGATGATGCAAGCAGACTGAGGCTCTTAAGGGGCAAGCTGCACTAACTTACAGCTTGGAATCCCTAGGTGTTTCATTCACAGGCTAAAAATCCCTTCAGCCTGGGTCTTACGCCCTTTTATGCCTAAAAATCCCTTCAGCACTTACGCCCAGTTCAGTCTTTGTTCCTTAGGTGTTTCCAGGAGTCTCTTTGGGCAGGGAGTCAGTGAAGAACCCCGATGAGGTCACTCCCCTGCCTTGTATAGCTTTTGCATATAGTAGGAACCCTTTGTTTCAAAACTTGGTTCCCATGCCAGTCAGTGGAAGAACACTGGTATCCCAACATGGTGTCCAGTGCCAGGTGACCTGGTCACATGTCTGTAGTGTCATAGCAGGCATGAGTCAGAGGCAGTTTGTAGAGTCCTTAGGAAGGGTCCGCCCTGCCCCTCAAGTGAGAGAGAAGCTTCTTCTAAGGCCTGTTGTTTTTTCCTAATGGCCCTTTAACCTGAATGGGCCCTTCCCAGCCAGCCATCTAGACTGAGTGCATTCTGCCTAGTGGGCATTCTCCATGTGTAAACACATTTGTAATAGATACATAGACAATATTCCTGACTTCAGATACAAAAATGATACATGGATACAAATAGGATAATCATAGTCAGTACATCATAACCTTTCCAATGATAGCTTACATGACCTATCTTGCATAAAATACATCATAGTTATGCCATAATCCTATCATAATAGTTTTATGAAGAATATGGAGTGCAGTGTCAGTCTTGGGTAATGTGTTTAAAGTATTGTGAATATTGACAGAAGTAGGTTTTTTACGTGTAATTATTTTATGCCACAAGGTACACAAAAATAAATTCTACACAGACTGCATTCCGTGCTTCCCCTCAGCAACCCTCACTACTTTTAACCATTCGGAATCCAGGACAATTCCCCCTCAGTCACTAGGAGTCTGTCATCAGTAACCTAAAGTTCCATCTTTCTCTCTCAGAATGCCTTCTCTCTATTCTCCTCCATTATAGTCAAAACCAAACAAAGCTTCAGCCGCTCGAAGACCCAACAGATTATGAGGGCCTTTCAGAGTCCATAAAACCTGCACCTAACAAATACCAAGCTTGGTCTACACTTAAAACTTACATTAGCAAAGCTATGTCAGTCAGGAGCATGAAAAAAACACCACGAACAATATAGTTATGCTGACAAAACTCCCAGAGTAGACACGACTATGCTGACAGAGTGCTTCCATCGGCATAGCTAATGTCATTCAGGAGGTGATCCTACACTGGCAGAAAAACTCCGGTTGGTCTATGCTGCATCTTCACTATGGGGCCATGCTGACATAGCTGTGCATTCGTAGGCTCTATTGTGTAGACCTCTTTTCCTGTCCCTAACGTAGTCACTTGGAGCTCAAGTATAGCCACTGGTGTTTGTGTGGTATTTTTTAAATAAAATACGTTCAAACCAGTGGACCACGTTACAGTTTTTATAATGAGCAGTGCATGTGGCTCTCCCACTGATGTAAATGTGAGATTTGCACAAAGATCAGGAGTCAAATATAATCTTTGTGCGGTGGCTAATCTTTTATTATTTATTGTCTTATTTAACCTCACTTTATGAGATCGTTTTCTGACCTTTAAAACTACCGCTCTTTGTGCCTTTTGATTCTCTTTTCTGATCCTCCTGTTTCTCTCTCCTCTTTCTTTGCCTTTCCCTCTCCTTGCAGCAACCCCTAGTTCCATTACTGTTTTACTCTGTGAGCTTCCCTCTGCCCCCTCCCCCATTCTGACTGATGAATTAGTCAGCAATGCAGTAGCTATTGTTGGCATGCAATGCAGCATCATTAGGGTCTGTTGTTAACACTACATTGTGAAGAATGGTGTTTGCATCTCAGACCTTGTCTACACTACTGGGCTAAGTCAACTAAGTTATACTACTCCAGCTACGATAATGTAGCTGGAGTGGACGTAGCTGAGATTGACTTACTGCAGTGTCTACATCGTGCTGCGTCAATGGGAGACGCACTCCCATCAACTTACCTTACTCCTCTCGTTCTAATGGAGTACCAGAGTCAAGCGGAGGGGACTCTGCGGTCGATTTAGCAGGTCTTCACTAAACCCACTAAATCGACTCCTGCTGCATTGATCGCAGCAGCATCGATCCTCATAAGTGCTCTTAACATATCAAGTGGCCTGCATAAACACTTCAAGAGTAGGGAGGTGTTTGGCATTCCTTCTTTAGCAAAGGGACATAGTCTTAAGCACTTTAAACAGATTGTCTAGTATAGAACAAGTATGCAATTGCACAGCTGCTGTTAGGTAATCTGTCATTACACAAGTTGCTGTAGATATGAAAAATAAGGAATTAGTTCATTTCAGAAAGTACACTTTCCAAAACAAGTGAAATGAAAAGTGCAATCTTGCTTCTTTCAGTAGAGTTTACTGCAACAAAAACAAACTATTTCAGGTATTGATTTTTGTATAGTTAGCATGTAGTAGTTCTACATTCTCAGATTTCTACATTCTATTATGATTTTGAATAGATCTTTTAGCTACTAATAAAGGTATTTTACCTATATGGTTGATAACCTATGGCTGTAACCTTGGTGAAGGGTTTTCCCTATTAGAAAAATGTCTGGTCTTATGCTGTGAGTGAGATGTTGGTTGGAATTGCTGCCTACATACAGTGCTAGAGTTTAAAATACTCTAATCCTCTTTAAGATGTTTAAGTTACTGAGGAAAGATGGGTAGTAGATTTTGATGGGTGACATTATTTGGAAATCCCTAGGGCTTCATTGGGGCGTGTTAGTTTGATAAAGTAGAGCATCTGATTTTTCAACAGAAGAAATTAAAATGACTTGGCTTAATTAAATTTCTATTTATGTACCTCAGTCTGCTTTCTGTCTGGGAACTTTTGCTATATATTCTCTTGTTGGGAGGAGAAGGGCAAGAAGACTCACCTTTGTCAGTTCTAGTCTTTATATTTGCTGTGGCTAAGATATTTTAAGATATTTTTCTAAGAGGCTATGCTGCTTTCTGTAGGACTCTCAGAGAGACTTCAAGACTGTCTCATTTTTATTGGTTCTAGTATATGGACAACACTTAGTCTCTCACTAATTTATCTGGCTGTAACTTTGGATTATTTCAACATGACAAATATAAGTTAGGAAAGTATTAGTAAAAATTTGATTCTTTTCTTGAAATGAGTCTAACTGTTGTGTTTTTGTGAATTATGCTGCTGCCTAGGTAGAAACTGAATGTGCAGTAAGTAGGAAGATAAAGCAGGTTCTCTATGAACGTGCATGTTTTTTCAGATCACGAGATTCTTTGTTATCCATGAGTGTGTTAATCTTATGGTCTTGTTATCTTTTCCTCACTTACCTCTCCCTTTATCTCTTTCAATCTTTCCTGCACAGCTTGCTCACTTCAGACAGCGAAAAACAAAAGGTGACAACACGCAGTCGCAGAAAAAGGCGGCGAAGAGGAAGGGCTCGTCTGACCACACGCAAGACATTCCAAAGGAAGAGTGCATGATAGTGGCCCAGGATTCTGATGTTCTTACAGAACTTAATATAAGTGTAGAGAGTAAGACTGAAGAGACAGAGACAAGATCTGAGAGTAAGGTAAGTCTTATTGTTCACCATGTTTCATCCAAATCTGTCTGCAACTAACAGACTCTTCTTTGAGCTCTCATGTATGTGGATGCCATGCATGGTCTGTCTGTGCCCTCTATACAGAAGTTTGGAAAGCTTTTCTTTAGCAGTGTCCACTAGGGCTTGGACGTGAACCCTATATGCTCTTGCACTTCCCTCACCCAAGAAAATAAAACGCGGACCGATCTTGGCCACCAGCCAGTTCCTGCTCTCTGCCCTGACAGAGAGTTGAAAGCTCTTAATGTCCTTACTTCTTACTTACATAATTTTGTAATAATTAGTCTTGTTTTGTTACCCATTGGCTTACGAAAAAATTAGTTTTGTAGGTAGTAAGTAGTTGTACTGGACTTCGGCTATTTGCATCTTCCATCCTCACCGGGCATCACAGCTTGTCCGTTGTGTGGAAGAATTATTCCGTTGGAAGAGGGACATGAGTGCTTATGTTGTTTCAGGGAGAGCCATGTAACTTCTAAGTGTGCTATTTGTAAGGTATTAAAAAAAAACACACACAAATCTAGAGTCCGGGCTCAAGATTTTCCTCATGGAGAAATCCATGAGAGCAGCTTCTAACTTAGAGATTCTGAGAGTGGGGACCACAGCCCCTTCCTGCTCGAGCCAGGCCTTGATGCTCTGGAGGTAAGAGAAATCCCTCATAGCCATCAAGGTGCAAAGAGGTTTCAGAGTAACAGCCGTGTTAGTCTGTATTCGTAAAAAGAAAAGGAGTACTTGTGGCACCTTAGAGACTAACCAGTTTATTTGAGCATGAGCTTTCGTGAGCTACAGCTCACTTCATCGGATGCATAGCATATCGTGGAAACTGCAGAAGACATTATATACACACAGAGACCATGAAACAAAACTTCCTCCCACCTCACTCCCCCGCTGGCAACAGCTTATCTAAAGTGATCCTCAAGTAGAGCCATTTCCAGCACAAATCCAGGTTTTCTCACCCTTCCCCCCCCCCCCCCCCCCCCCCCCCCCCCCCACACACACACACACACACACACACACACACACACACATACAAACTCACTCTCCTGCTGGCAACAGCCCATCCCCCTTTGGAACCCCTCTTTATAATGCGCATGATAATCAAGGTGGGTCACCTCCAGCACTAATCCAGGTTTTCTCACCCCCCCCCCCCCCCTTTTCCAAAAACCACACACACAAACCCATTCTCCTGCTGGCAACAGCTCATCTTACAATGTGCACAGCAATAATCCAAGTTTAACCAGAACGTCTTGGGGGGGGGTTTGCAGGAAAAAAACAAGGGGAGACAGGCTACCTTGCATAATGACTTAGCCACTCCCAGTCTCTATTCAAGCCCAAATTAATAGTATCCAATTTGCAAATGAATTCCAATTCAGCAGTTTCTCGCTGGAGTCTGGATTTGAAGTTTTTTTGCTTTAAGATAGCGACCCTCAGAGGCCTCCTAAATCTGACAAGAACTTACCACATCAGAAGAAGGTCCCAGTGGAATAGTCAGAAATCCCTGTTGCCTGAGGGAGAAAATTCAGTACCAATAGCATGTCTGAGTCCCTGGTACTGCATAAGAAGCCTGAGAAGCAAGCACCAAAGTACTCTGGTGGCATAGAGGCCACATTCAATAATGCTGACTGTTGAATTGATACTAGTCCAGACAGCTGCTTCTGCACTTATTTTACTTTGGGTGCCACACTGGTACTGGAGATCAGAAACACCCCCATACATCAAAATGCTTGGTACCAGGGATTTGGCATCCAAAGAAATCGGCGCCACAGACTTCAGATTCTCACTCAGTTCTCAGGGAACTATCTGGGTCATCTTTTACAAACCTTAAGGAGATCATGATTCCACCAGAGCCAGAATCTTCTCTTTTTTTACATGCTTTTTCTATCTTCATTTCCCAAAAATCTCCAATGCAACAGGAGCCCAGGCTACCATTATGAAAATCTAATTATGGCTTGCTGTTACGGATGTTGGTGAGCTTTCTTCCCCTAAACAGATAGTTGCACCTAGTGAGTAGTCCCTCTGTTAGAGGACTTTTTGTCATCTTCATCAGCGGAATCTTGCCTGGAGCCTTCCCCAATATCTGCTGAGGCCTCTAAACATCATAAGAACTTTTCTTCCTGGGCTACACTGTTAGGAGTTCATCGCATGATACTCCATTACCAGTGTGGATGTCAGTACCTTGGAATGCTATGCCTTATCCATATGGATATCAATCCTGGCCTATTAGCTACATTGGTACAATCCAAGTCAACAATTTTTCCTTCTCTTTCCACTTCAGGAGAGAAATTTCCTTAGAGAGATTTTTCCTTTGCTTTCTCCTCCCGAAGTCTACAGTATTTTGTACACAGCGACCTCTTTCTGAAGAAGAGGACGAGCAAATTCAGGATGAACCTTTTGTAGCTCGACAGTTTTCATCATCTTCTGATGATGCTATGGTATCTTGTTCCTACGGCAGTAGATGACTTCAAGACTTCTGAAGAACAGTTAAAGAGGATGGCAGAAACATTAGAAATTCCTCTGGAAATACTCAGGAAAAGTCATATAAACTTTCTGATATCCTGCAGCCTTCCACCAAAAATAGGGTAGCCTTATCTATTAATGGGGCATTCTTGAGCCGGCTAACAAACTGAGGGCAACACCAGTTTTTAGAACAGCGACTTCTAAGTGGGCTGATAGAAATATCAAGTTTCTCATAAGGTATTTGAGTATTTTTATACTTGTCTGGCTCCACTGCGACTGGTAGTCACTGTGGTAAATGAAAAATCCAGGCAGGCTTTGAGATCTACCTGAGGCAGGAAGAGAGAACACCAAAAAAGCCCTGGATCTCTTTGGGACAAAGATTTACACCTCTGCTTCCCTTCAGGTCAGATTTTCGATTTATCAAGCCATGCTGGCTAAGTATAACTACATCCAGTGGGATAAAGTGGCAGAATTTCAGGATAAACTTTTGATTCTGCAGGAAGAAGAATTTACTTCCATTTGCTCTGAAGGAATGTTGATTAGAAAAACATCTCCACAAGCAGCATTAAACTCCAGTAATTCAGGAACATGATAAGAACATAAGAATGGCCATAGTGGGTCAGACCAAAGGTCCATCCAGCCCAGTATCCTGTCTACCGACAGTGGCCAATGCCAGGTGCCCCAGAGGGAGTGAACCTAACAGGTAACGATCAAGTGATCTCTCTCCTGCCATCCATCTCCACTCTCTGACAAACAGAGGCTAGAGACACGATCAGTGGCAAGTGGAACTGTCATGAGAAGTGTGTGTCAGTTCAGGGGAACTGCACCTGTGTTCCCCTTCTGTAGTCCAGCTGTATTCATCTCTCTTTCAAATGTAGAGCAAATCATCTGCGAATGGTGGAAAAACTGGCAATTGCCTTGTGTTAATCGGGGTGAATAATTACCGGCTATGCTTAGGAAATGGGTCCCCTTCAAAGTCCACACGAGTACCTATTGTTCGACTAAGGACTCCGATCTGTCGAAGAAGGCCTGGAATTGTATAAAAGGCCTTTGGGTCCCAATCCTTTTTATCTCAGACCTGCTTGAGGTTTCATGCAGGGGAAGCCTAAGGCACAAGGACTGAGATCCCAGTTCTGACTGGACCACCCTGAAATATAAACTTTGGACTATAACCTTTGAACTATTTCTGAAAGAACTATTTGCATCTACAAAGCTCACCATCTCTGCTATGAATCTGAATCTCAAGATTGACTCATGTCTGTATGTATACTGTTCTTTTAACCAATTCTGTCTCCCTTTTCTTTTTTAATAAATTTTAGTTTAGTTAGTAAGAATTGGCTGTAAGCGTGTATTTTGGAAAGGTCTGGAATATTCATTAATCTGGGAGGTAATGTGTCCAATCCTTTGGGATTGGTAGAACCTTTTTCATATGATTTAAGATTTTCAGAAATCCTCATCGTATCTGACTTGGGTGTCTAGGTGGAGGCCTGAGACTGGGTTATTTTAAGGGAACTGTGGTGTTCTGAGTAACCAGTGAGGTATAATAGAAGCTGTTTGTGCTGGCTTGGTAAATCTAAGTATTGGAATATCCACCAGCTTTGGGGATTGTCTGCCCCATTCTTTGCAGTTCACCCTAATTGAGTGACCTCAACTGTCTCCCCTGGGTCTCTGGTCGCAAGCTCTCTTTGGGTAGAGACCCACAACTCTCCTGTCGGACTGGGTTTTTTCCGGGCTGCATAATTCCCTGCACATACTGTGAATTCCTAGCAAGTTGAAATGCCCAAACAGGCCTGCTTTGCTTTTCTCTTCAGATGCTATAAATAGCGTAATTTTCCACAGTTAGAAGTTACCACATAGCTCTTTCTAAGCAAGCACATTTATTCTTAAGATGAAAGCACTACAGAAAAATATGTATTAAAAAAAGGAAAAACTTACACACATGCTAATAAGCTTACCAGAGACCACCACAATTCCAACAAGGGCTGTGGCAGGTGATCAGTTCTTCAAGCCTCACCAGGGTTTATTTTTTGTTGTCACAAGTTCATAACAGCTGTTAGCTCAGCACAAGCTCATGCATGAATAGGTCATGCTCTTCCAACCTTCTCAGGAAGGGTTGGAGCCTCCCTTGGACAGAAGGTACTGTCTGTTTTCTAGATGATAAAAGCAAGCCCTGAGTCAGTTTAAATTTAGGCTGTTTATCCAAAAGTCCTTTCTTTGTCTATTGGTTCTCCAGAGAATCCAGTTTGAACCAGTATATGCAAGCCTCTCCAGGTGTACCACCTGTTGGGGGGTGTGACAACCTGAGTGAATTTGCCTAATCATCCTCCACTGCTCTTAGGTCCTGGAGGGCTGTGGTCTCCCTTTCCCATGGAGTAACATATAATCCATGGCCCACAATGGTACATACATAAACATAATTCAGTAAGACTTATCCAGGAAATTGCTACATTTGTCATGCAAAGATTTTTGGCTCTCCTTATCGGGCCTGGCTAGAGAGGTCCAGACTACAATACAAGACCTCTCTTTTGACAATCAAGATCTTTTTAGGGCTAAAATGGATGATGCATATTCTTTAAAGGATTTATGACCCAGATGAAGATTGTTGGGCCTCTATGCTCTGCCCTTCAGAAGAAAGCAGTATAGATCTCGTGCATCTACCAAACAGAGGTCTCAACGTTCCACTTATAGCTGTGTTCCTTCAGAGATCTTTTGATCAGGGTAGACAGAGATCAAGACTCTAGAAGAGGAAATTGTCAAATTCATCCAATATCTCAGCATATTCTGGTTATGCTCAAAAGAAACAATTTTGCTGCTGTGGTGGAGGATATGGATCCAGTCTACATAGACCTGTACCCTTTCTTCTCCTGGTTTGGTTTTTGAAGGAGGCTTAGGCTAGAATAACTGCAGACCAATGTGGGCCTTCAGGTCATCTGGGATTTTTACACCATACATTTCCAGACCATATTCTCTCTCTCTCTCTCTCTTCCCCTCCCCCCTCACCCCAAATACCTTTTCAGGGACTGATATCTTGCAGCAAGAGAGAGGCTGACACTACAGTATATGATCTTTCTTCCTGAATTTGTAAGAATAGGGCTTTATTCTCTATAATTTCTGATCCCAAAAAAGAAGGGGGGGTTGGAGACTTATTTTGGACCTCAGGCTACTCGATGCTTACATTCATTGCATGAAATTTTGCATGATAACTCTTCCATTATACCCTCCCTGGATCATGTGGACTGGATCAGTACTCTCAATTTACAAAATACTTTCATGTACAGAGTCATAAAGCATACAGAAAATGTCTTAATTTTGTGACAGCAGGCAAACATTGTCCGTTCAGAGTTCTCCCATTTGGCCTATGATCAGCACCTCAAGTTTTCATGAATTACCTGTCCGTCATTGCTGCTTATCTTTGTTGTTAGGGCATACATGTGTATCCTTATCTTGATGATTGGCTAATTTAGGGAACTTCAGGGAATCAAGTTTATAGAATCAGTTTGGTTAGTCCTGTGTCTTTCTTGGAATGGGGTCTAATTGTCAGCTTAAAGAAAGTAAATCTGGTTCCATCCTATTAGTTGGATTCATTGGAGCTGTTCTGGACTCCAAAGCAGCAAGAGCTTTATGTCCTCAGGAGAGATTTCTAAATATCTGCCAATTAATTACCGATCTGAGTGCTCAGCCTGAGAACCCTATAAGAGTTTACCTAAAATGGTTAGGCCACATGGTATCTTGTGCTTCTGTGCCAGCCTTCATCAGGCTTAGAATGAGGCCTCTTCAGTCTTGGAGCAAATCGGTCTCTTAGTCAATTCTGTGGGGGTGGGGGTGGGGGGTAAAGTTATTTCAGCAAGTTCTAATGTCTCTTCAGTGGTGGTGGAACCTGACTGATGTGCGCCAGGAAATTCTGTTTCAAAGTCCAAATCAACCAAGATTCTGACTACCCATGGATCCTGAAAGGGGTGAGGGTGATAACTGAGACCAATTTCAGACAGCATGGTATTGGGTAGTTAAAGGACACCTTGAGTCATATAAATGTCTTGACGTTAACAGTGCTTCGCTTAGCATGTAAGTCCTTTCTTGCATTACTCAGGGTTCTGTCAGTACAAGTGTTGGCAGTGAACTCCACAGTGATATAGTCTATAAATAGGCAAGATGGGGGACAAGATCAGATCCTCTTTGCCAGGAAGCCTTAATCCTGTGGGAATCACATAATCAGCATAGCACTTCATCTTGCAGGACAGGTCAGTATTCTGGCGGATTATTTAAGCAGAAAGCACATGTCATCCCAGAGATCTACTAGGATTCTTCGAGGGGGATCAACATGTGGACAAAGGTGATAGTTGATCTAGTGTACTTACATTTTTAGAAAGCCTTTGACAAGGTCCCTCACCAAAGACTCTTAAGCAGAGTAAGCTGTTGTGGGATAAAAGAGAAAGTCCGCTCCTGGATCAGTAACTGGTTAAAAGATAGGAAACAAAGGGTAGGAATAAATGGTCAGTTTCAGAATGGAGAGATATAAATAGTGGTCTCCCACAGGGTCTGTACTGGGACCAGTGCTGTTCAATGTATTCATAAATGATCTGGAAAAAGGGGTAAACAGTGAGCTGGCAAAATTTGCAGATGTTGCAAAACTACTCAAGATAATGAAGTCGCAGGAAGATTGTGATTAGTTACAAAGGGATTTCACAAAACTGGTGACTGGGCAACAAATAGCAGATGAAATTCAACGTTAATAAATGCAAAATAATGCACACTGGAAAACATAATCCCAAGTATACATATAAAATAATGGGGTCTAACTTAGCTGTTACCACTCAAGAAAGAGATCTTGGAGTCATTGTGGATAGTTCTCTGAAAACATCCACTCAATGTGCAGCGGCAGTCAAAAAAGTGAACAGAATGTTGGGAATCATTAAGAAAGGGATAGATAATAAGACAGAAAATATCATATTGCCCTTATAGAAATCCATGGTATGCCCACATCTTGAATGCTGCATGCAGATGTGGTCATCCCATCTCAAAAAGATATATTGGAATTGGGAAAGGTTCAGAAAAGGGCAACAAAAATGATTATCGGTATGGAACGGCTTCTGTATGAGGAGAGATTGATAAATTTGGGACTTTTCATCTTGGAAAAGAGATGACTAAAGGGGGATGTGATAGAGGTCTCTAAAATGATGACTGGTGTGGAGAAAGTGAGTAAGGAAGTGTTATTTACTCTTAACACAAGAGCTAGGGGTCACTAAATGAAATTAAGAGGCAGCAGGTTTAAAACTAACAAAAGGAGATATTTCTTCACACAATGCACAGTCAACCTGTGGAACTCCTTGCCAGAGGATATTGAGAAGGCCAAGACTATAACAGGGTTCAAAGAAGAACTGGATAAGTTCATGGAGGATAGGTTCATCAATGGCTGATAGCCAGGATGGGCAGGGATGCAAAACCATGCTCTGAATTGTCCCTAGCTTCTGTTGCCAGAAGCTGGGAAAGGGCGAAGGGGGATGAATCATGTGGTAGTTACCTGTTCTGTTCATTCCCTCTGGGGCACCTGGCATTGGCTGCTGTTGGAAGATAGGATACTGAGTAGATGGCCATTGGTCTGACCCAGTATGGCTGTTCTTAAGTGGTCACTGAAGAATATGATCTTTCATTGGGTTTCCCAAGAATGGGTTTTCCCACAAATAGACCTTTTTTTACTCCCGGTGGAATTCTATACCAAAAAATTAAAAATGATGCACATCGGAGATTTTTGGTAAGCAGTGCTCGGTCAGGGCAGGCTTGTGGAGTAGTCGTCTCATGGTACCATTGGTGTCTTATGTAATGCATGCACGACTCGACCCTTCAGTTCCTTTTCAGCCGTCCTCGGCTGCAGATGGAGCTCAGTGACAGTACTGCTGCTTCGTTTTTTTTCTCTATAGAAAGAGTTAGATTAATTATAGTTCAGGAAATTTTGTTTAATTGGCTGGTTAGTTTTCTTTACCAAAAAAAAAAAAAAAAGTTAGAGATGATTTTTCCACCCTTTCCCCGTTGGGAAACTTTAATGGACACAATGCCCGGCTCGCCCGTGTTTAAATGATGTGACTCTTGCCTTGAGGCGATGCCTGTGTCAGACGGCCACTCATCGTGTGTCTCTGTTTGGGCGTCCCTCAGAAAAGTGCACATTGTAGTAATGTTAAAGTCAGGGCAAGGCGTGACAGAGATCTCCACCTCAAGATGATTTTAATGGAGAACTCCCTTCAGCCTACTTCTCAGGGACGAAAATCAACATCAGCAGATGGTTCCTTGAACAAAACCTGTACTAATGGGAGTGCTCAGTTTTCCAAATTGTCCAGGAAGTGAGCTGCAACCTCCCCAGATAGGGACGCTCAGAGTAAAAGGAGTTTTCCCAACGAGGTCGCTCTGCTCTCTGCCGAGCTCGAGTAGAGTGAGCACCTTTGAGGCTCCAGGCACCTCTGGCACCATCCCTCTGTTGATCTCTGCTGAGCCCTGGTGCTCTGGAGCGGAGTCGAGATGCTCCTCATTTACAGCACTGACCACCCGGGTGCAGGAGTCGGCCCAGATATCGCTACAACAGACAATGTCACCCCTACCAGCACCGACCCAGTCGTCGACACCAACTGACAGGCCGAGAACGGCACCGACCATCTCGACAAAGGCACCAACTGCATCTACACCAGCAGTCCTGCCACCACAGAAACAAGCGGCTTTGCAACAGTTTCTACAGCACAAGGATATAGCGATCACCGTGGTGGTGCTGCGAGCACCTTGGTGCCACAGTCACCCTTATTTGGTACTGAGGGATCTTCAGGCCAAATAACTGAGCAGTTATCCACTTCTCCCGCTCTCCAGCCCATCTCCAGTGATGCAGAGGAGAAAGT
Source organism: Chelonia mydas (assembly GCF_015237465.2). Taxonomy (NCBI): domain Eukaryota; kingdom Metazoa; phylum Chordata; order Testudines; family Cheloniidae; genus Chelonia; species Chelonia mydas. The sequence continues at coordinate 76,348,417 of NC_051251.2, read as the reverse complement.
ACATGGGAGACGTTTCTCTTCCCAACATTCCTCACCCACGGGACAAAGACCACCATGGGAAGCTGCTAGGACCAAATCTCGCCGACCTCACGAGATGCAGCCAAGGGTATGGACAACCCTGGATGTGTCCCCATGCAGTGGCCCCCTGAGACCACTGGGCTGTGTATAGGGCTCAGTACACTAGGCCCTTGACCCCAGCTTGAAGGGAAATTAATTCTTCACCTTCCCCAAACAGGGATATATCAGAAGCACCGGAGGACATGGGAGATAAGGAGGAAGAAGGTCCGGACTATGCAGACGCTTCTCCGGCTCACAACTCATTGTCCTCCCCTGACGAGACAGTCATACCACTAGCTCCAAGTAAAGTGGACTATCTGAAACAATTTCAGGAATTATTTAAAAGAGTAGCTGCCAGCCAAGACATCCCTGTAGAAGAGGCCCAAGAAAACCAACACAAGCTACGGCAAATCTTACAGACATCCACTACCTCCAAAATTGCTCTACCAATCAATCATGCCATAATGGAACCAGCAGAGAATATCTGGCAGACCCCCACCTTGATACCACCTACCAGCAAACGGGCTGACAGAAAGTACTTCATCCCAGCTAAGGGGATGAACTTTCTCTTCTCTCATCCACAACCCAATTCCCTAGTTGTGTAAGCCACCAATCGTCACAGCAAACAACCTCAAATGTTTAGACCTTCTTGGTAGAAAGACACTCATCGGCTACTCTCCAATTTAGGGTAGCCAATTGCTTGGCTCTTCTGGCCAAGTACAATTTCGATAATTACAGTAAGCTACAAGAATTCCTTGAGGCCTTACCAGAGGAGAAACGTTCCCAACTCAATGCTGTCATGACAGAAGGGCAACTAATTGCCTGTACAGCCTTTCAGGCCTCAATGGATGTAGCAAACATTGCTGCGAGAACAACGGCCACAGCTGTCATAATGCTCAGGGCCTCGTGGTTGCAGTCATCCAGGATCCCGAAAGAGCTCCAGCTCAAGGTGGAGGATCTACCTTTCGATCGGGAGAAACTTTTCTCCACAAAAACTGACTATGTTCTTCACTCGATGAAGGACTCTTGGGCCACTCTACACACTTCAGGCATATACATGACACCAAACAAACAATGTCGGTATCAACCATGCCAAAAGGGTGTAGACACCTCTTTCCGTCACTCACAACAGGGCACTTTGATCAGAACAGAAATAAACAATGCTCACAAAGACGTAGGGCTTCCCAAATTCATTCCTCGTCTTCGCAACCATCTACCACCAAGCCACAATTTTGAAGTCTTGATCGAGGGTATGAATGACCTCCCCCACAATACAGAGCTGTTAGGTACTTCTACCCACCCTTTTGGCCGCTTTCTGCACGCATTCTACCATGCCTGGGAAGCAATAAAAATGGATCAATGGGTACTGGAGATTATAAGCTTGCGTTATGTCATCCCTTTCCTCTCCCTTCCCCCTACCTTATCCCCTTCCCCATCCGTCTTCAGGGACCTTTCTCACGAGCACCTTGTAAACAGGAAGTGAACCATCTTCTACAATTGGGTGCCGTGGAACAAGTTCCAACTCAGTACAAGGGGAAGGGCTTTTACTCCCATTATTTTCTCACCCAAAAGAAAAGTGGCAGGTGGAGACACTTCTTAGACCTTTGGAAGCTCAACAGATTTGTGAGGAGTCACAAATTCAAAATGGTCACACTGGTCACAATCATCCCAGCGCTAGACAAGGGGGACTGGTTTTCAGCCCTCGACCTCCAAGATGCTTTTTTTCATATAACCATGCACCTGGCTCACAGGCGATTTATAAGATTCACAATGGGCCTCAATCACTATCAGTACAGAGGCCTATCTTTTAGCCTTTCCACTGCCCCTTGAGTTTTTTCCAAACCCTCGTGGTAGTATCAAATGAAGAAAAGGAGTGATAATCTTTCCGTACCTAGATAACTGTCTACTAAAAGGTACAACTCAAGAAGAAGCGACAAACATGGTGCAGACCATCATCACCATCATGCTGTTTCAGTCACTGGGATTGCGAATAAACTTATAGAAGTCTACAGTGACCCCAGTTCAACACCTGGAATTCATCAGAGCCTACCTCGATTCCACCCGGGCCAGAGCCCTGTTGCCTGATCACAGGTTCAGAACAATAATCAACCTCATCTCGACAGTCACTGGCAACCCTCAAACGTCCTCCAGACCTGCCTACAATTATTAGGTCATATGGTGGCTACGACCTTCGTTGTGAGACATGCGAGACTGCATATGCGTTGCCTACAGTGCTGACTAAGCACAGAGTGCACTCCCAGCGCAAACAGTCTAAACAAAAGGGTGACAGTACCCCCATGCATCACTACAGTGATAGATGAAACCAGAAAACATCTACACAGGGATCCCCTTCCAACAGGATCCCCCATCACTAATAATCACAACTGATGCATTGTTGATAAGATGGGGAGCTCACTTGGACTAGCACACCACACAAGGCAAGTGGTCAGCGAAGGAAACGCTGTTCCACATCAATCTCCTGGAGCTCCGAGTGCTATACAATGCGTTCAGGCACTTCCTCCTGATCATAGGAAACGAATCAATCCACGTACTGACCAACAACATAGCATGTAGTTTTATATCAATCGCCAAGGAGGAGCTCACTTCCATTCACTCTGCACCGAGGCCATGAAATTTTGGAACTGGTGCATTCACCACAACATAATCATCTCAACATCTTACCTCCCGGGGTGTCAGAATAAGACAGCGGACACACTAAGCAGATATTTCTCCCTGGAACATGAATGGGAAATGTACAACTGTGTTCTCCAAGTGATGTTTCAGGAGTGGGGCTTTCCCTTAGTAGACCCGTTTGCAACAGCAACGAACCACAAGTGCCCACTTTTCTCCTCCAGGGCGGGACTAGTACCCCAGTCCCTAGGGGATGCCTTCCTCATTGCATGGGACGCAGCACTCATGTATGCATTTGGACCGATACCTCTAATCCCATGAGTTATTCACAAGATACGGACCAACAGGGCCCATATCTTACTGATCATTCCAACGTGGCCCAGACCAACTTGGTTCCTTTACCTGATGTGTTTTAGCAGTTTGCGCTCCATGAATTCTCCCCTTGAGGGTGGATGTCCTTTCACAGAACAAAGGCCGGACTCCACCCAATCCAGAGAATCTTCACCTCAAAGCATGGCTCCTACACGGTTCCAACACAGCAAATTAGCCTGTTCAGAAAGAGTGAAACTGCTGTTATTAAATAGCAGGAGATCCACCACTTGCCATAACTACCTCCAAAAACGAAAGAGATTCTCACTATGATGCTAACAAAAAAATTTAACTGCAGTCACGGCGCCTCTACCAATCATACGAGACTACATACTGGTACTCAAAGAATTGGGTTTATCCATAAGCTCAATCAAAGTACACCTGGCGGTTATTACAGCCTTTAACCACAAGGTGGAGGGAGAGTCAGTCTTCGCTCACCCAACAATTAAATGCTTTCTTATTGGTATACAGAACATGTACTCGGGTGTCTGACAACCTACACCCCCATGGGACTTGAATCTTGTACTCAAATGCACCTTTTGAACCACTGATGACTTATTCACTCCTTCATATGTCTATGAAAGTCGCATTTTTGGTAGTGATCACCTCAGCTACATGAGTCAGTGAAATTGGGGCACTTATGGCTGAGCTCCCTTATACTGTGTTCACTAAAGACAAGACCACGTTGCTGTCACATCCAAAATTTGTACCTAAAGTAGCAACATCTTTCCATGTAAACCAAGCCATACACCTCCTCATATTTTACCCCAAACCACATGGGTATTCACAGGGGACCATCCTAAATTCACTCAATGTCAGATGAGCCATAGTATTCTATTAAGACAGAACCAAACCCTTCCAGAAATCTCCAAGACTTTTTGTTTATTTCCACAGCAGAACACTCCAAGGGCTGTGCAGTATCGACCCAGAGACTATCTAAATGGATCTCTACTTGTATCCAACTTTGCTAACAGTTCTACAAGGAACCTCCACCAGGCTCCGATCCCATTCTGCCTGTGCCCTGTCTACACCTACAGCCTTCCTGGACAACGTTCCTCTAATAGATATATGCAGGGCTGCCACATGGGCATCAGAGCACACTTTTTTGCAAAACACTATGCCATCACTCAGTGCTTTTTGTCAGATGCTATACTAGGCCTTACTGTGCTCTCGGCCATGACACATGCAACTCCGAAGTCCCTACCGTCCACAGTAGGGCACTGCTGTACAGACACCTAAAGGATACCAAGCTGGGAGGGGAGATTTATTGGTAAATTTGCAAGTCATGATGGGAGAAAGTAAAGTCTTGTCTCTCAATCATTAGTTTTAACATATTTTTGAGCTTCAGTTTGCAATAGAATTTAAAACCTCCACATCGTTTCATCATATGTGTTTGCATCTGAACCTGTTAACTTTTACTGCTGTATATGAATGTAATCATTGTCTAACTGGTTGCTCAGCAGTGGAGGATTTATTAAGTTATATAGCTTTGAGACCCTGCCAGTTTGTCTAACTTTTTGGCTTTCATATTTAGTGAGCAGATTCATGAAGGTTCTTCAAAAACTTTTTCTTTATATATTTTAAAAACATACATGACTTACTTTGTGGTATCTATTTATTTTTTTCTTGTTAGGCTGATGTTGACCTTTCTAACCCAGACTTGGTGGATGATCATGCTTCTGAAGTAAGTGTTGAACAAATGTTTTTTGTATGCTCTGGTGTGCTCATGAGAGAGGAGCATTATGGCTACAAGATTATTAAAGTGCTATAAATGAGATACTCATTAAACATTTGTTAGGACATGATTAAAATAATTCAGTCATGCTAGTCTTCTTGTAATCTAGATTCTGTAGGCAATTGCATTGTATGGTTAACAAATCAAGTTGACAGTTGGAACCAGTAATTCTCTGGAGCTTACAGCGCTTGTTCATAGGAAATTGGATAAACATTTTTACTAGATAATGGTATCAAACTCCTAATTTAAAAAAATAACACCTTAAGAATATAAATAATAATCCTCTTTGAAGTGAAGCAATATACAGAAACCCATCTCTTGCCTGAGAATTCCAATGAACCAGCTTCATTATTCTAAGGGCTTTCAAAGGGCTTTGATATAGCAGAACTCCTACTCTACAACAAACAGCTTGCAGATGACCGGAAACTATTTTTTGAATGCTTAATTGAAAATTAAAGCTATAAGATTGGTGAGATAATATCTTTTATTGGACCAACTTCTATTGGTGAAAGAGACAAGCTTTCAAGCTTGTACAGAGCACTTCTTCAGGCCTGGGAAAGGTACTCAGAGTGTCACAGCTAACTACAAGGGTAGAACAAATAAAGAATTAACATGTTGTAAGAGACCGTTCTTGGTGAAATGGGCAGTTAATGCCTCTCCAGTAGTAGGACAATGGAGGGTTAGCAGGTTACAGATTGTTGTAATGAGCCATAAATCCAGTGTCTTTATTAAGTCCATGATTTTTGGTGTGTAGCAGAGTTATGAATTTAAGTCCCCAGGGTCATCTTTTGAAGGTGTTGTGCAGGTTTTCTTTGATGAGGACTGAAAGGTCAGCTGTGGAATTGTTTTGTGGAAAGTATTCACCTGTGAGTGATATGGTATGTTTTTGTCTTTTCATTGTTCTATGTGAGTTCATTCAAGAGTGTAGTGATTGTCTGGTTTAGTTGTTGGGGTATTTAGTGCACTGGATGAGTTACACCACATTTTGTGATAGGTGTGTGTAGGGCCGATGGATCTTGAAAGGTGTCTTGCGAGGGGTGGGTATTGATGATCATAGCTGTGGAGATACATCTGCAGGTTTTGCATCTGTTCTGGCAGTTGAGTTGATGTGTCCTAGTCTGTGGGGAGCTTGCGTCTTATGATGAGCTTGGTGATGATGGGGGAGTTATTTGAAGTCCAGAAGAGGTGGATTTCTTTCAGGATGTGGTCCCCATTGAGTATGGGTTGTAATTGTTTAATGATACCCCATATAGGTTCCAGTGTGGGTTGTTTAATGATACCCGATATAGGTTGCAGTGTGCGGTGCTAGGTGACAACTAGGAGTGTGTGGTTGGAGGGCTTTTTTCCTGTATTGAAGCAGGTTTACTCATGGTATTCCATGATGTGATCTACTTCTCTGGTGCAGTGTCCTTGTTTGGTGAAGGTGATTTCAAGTGTGTGAAGGTGTGTAACTTGGATTTTCTCCTCAGAGCACATTCTGTGGCATCTGAGCATCTAGCTGTAGATAACAGATTTCTTGCTGCATTTTGGGTGGTTACTAAATCTGTGAAGCTAAGTGTGATGATCTGTGGGTTTTTTGTCTGTAGGGTTCCGTTGTGAAGATGATTGTTGTGTCCAGGAAATTGATGCTGGTGTGGGAGTGTTCCAGAGAGGTCTTACTGGATGGGTAGAGGTGGTGGAAGTTGTGATGAAAATTTGAGGGAGTTTAAGTCAATGTATCTCAGACATATCTTTGGTTTTGTGGTGCACTGCAAACAATAATTGAACATTAGACATTTATTATTTTTTAGTACATTAAGCATGCATTATTTGTTTGCAGCTGATTGACACTATCTGTGCTTGTTAATATAATTTTAAATTAACAAAATATTCCCGAACTCTTCTTGTGGGCAGTGGTGAGGGAAATTCAGTATAATCAAATGTAATTTTATTTTTGGTTATATAGTTACAGTTCATTTTTAAAATTTGCTGCTGGAAATCAGATTTAAACCTCAGGTTGTGGTAGAGTGTGACTGTAGCATCAAATGGGGCTATGTAATCACACTGCTCTTCTTAAGAGTTAATTTGGTCCATTAAATTTAATACATGACATTTCAAAGTGTTTTCTCTCATTCAAATTTTCAAAATAAAGATGCTGTTTAAATTTTCAGGTTTCAGAGTAGCAGCCGTGTTAGTCTGTATCCGCAAAAAGGAAAGGAGTACTTGTGGCAGCTTAGAGACTAACAAATTTATTTGGGCATAAGCTTTCGTGAGCTACAGCTCACTTCATCGGATGCGTTCAGTGGAAATTCACTGAATGCATCCAATGAAGTGAGCTGTAGCTCACGGAAGCTTATGCTCAAATAAATTTATTAGTCTCTAAGGTGCCACAAGTACTCCTTTTTTAAAAATGTCAGTATATTATATGACATGAGGTCCAAAGGTAGAGGTGTAAGGTACTTATAAAGATGGATGAGTAGAGAGATTATGCCAGATAGGAATATAATTTTGCCATAAATTTAAAGTAACAATGTCACACTATTAAGTAAATACCATTCCTTTTCTTTTATGAAGAAAGATGTTCTATGTCCTATTAAGGAATACGATCAGCTTGATGTCCAGATGTGTCGGAATAGAATTGTGGAGCTGGAAAAAAGACTTCTGGACAAACAGGAAGCAACTGAAAGACTCACTGCAGAAGTGGATGATTTACTGGAACAACTTGCCCAGCATAGTGGGGCCACACATCTTCAGGTACTATTAATAAAATCAGATAACATGTATTTCAAGGGTATTTACTGAAGATGTTACCAGCAGAGTTATGTTACCCATAACTTCATTAAATACCACAGCAAAGTAAAGGAGTACTTGTGGCACCTTAGAGACTAACCAATTTATTTGAGCATAAGCTTTCGTGAGCTACAGCTCACTTCATCGGATGCATACTGTGGAAAATACAGAAGATGTTTTTATACACACAAATCATGAAAAAATGGGTGTTTATCACTACAAAAGGTTTTCTCTCCCCCCACCCCACTCTCCTGCTGGTAATAGGTTATCTAAAGTGATCCCTCTCCTTACAATGTGTATGATAATCAAGGTGGGCCATTTCCAGCACAAATCCAGGTTTTCTCCCCACGCGCCCCCCGCCCCCCCAACACACACAAACCCACTCTCCTGTTGGTAATAGCTTATCCAAAGCAATCACTCTCCTTACAATGTGCATGATAACCAAGGTGGGCCACTTCTAGCACAAATCCAGGGTTTAACAAGAAAATCTGAGGAACGGGGGGGGGGTAGGAAAAAACAAGGGGAAATAGGTTACCTTGCATAATGACTTAGCCACTCCCAGTCTCTATTCAAGCCTAAGTTAATTGTATCCAATTTGCAAATGAATTCCAATTCAGCAGTCTCTCGCTGGAGTCTGGTTTTGAAGTTTTTCTGTTGTAATATTGCAACTTTCATGTCTGTAATCGTGTGACCAGAGAGATTGAAGTGTTCTCCGACTGGTTTATGAATGTTCTAATTCTTGACATCTGATTTGTGTCCATTTATTCTTTTATGTAGAGACTGTCAAGTTTGACCAATGTACATGGCAGAGGGACATTGCTGGCACATGATGGCATATATCACATTGGTAGATGTGCAGGTGAACGAGCCTCTGATAGTGTGGCTGATGTTGTTAGGCCCTGTGATGGTGTCCCCTGAATAGATATGTGGACACAGTTGGCAACGGGCTTTGTTGCAAGGATAGGTTCCTGGGTTAGTGGTTCTGTTTTGTGGTATGTGGTTGCTGGTGAGTATTCGCTTCAGGTTGGGGGGCTGTCTGTAGGCAAGGACTGGCCTGTCTCCCAAGATTTGTGAGAGTGTTGGGTCATCCTTCAGGATAGGTTGTAGATCCTTGATAATGCGTTGGAGGGGTTTTAGTTGGGGGCTGAAGGTGACGGCTAGTGGCGTTCTGTTATTTTCTTTGTTAGGCCTGTCCTGTAGTAGGTGATTTCTGGGAACTCTTCTGGCTCTATCAGTCTGTTTCTTCACTCCGCAGGTGGATATTGTAGTTGTAAGAATGCTTGATAGAGATCTTGTAGAGATCAGCAAAGTAGTATGTGTCACGGTTACAGGACTAGCTGCACCTCTGACTCCTTCTCTGGTGTCTGAGTGCACCATCACATGTGTGGGCTCTCATGACTACCTATTCTGGAGTGGAATCTTGAGATTCTTTCACAAGACACTGCAGGCAGCGACCCAGTCATGCTTGCTCAACTGGTCTGTCTGGATTTGATACATGCGGTTCTTCCCTTTGGGAACTTATGACTTAGCGGTGAATACAGCGACCCCAACTGTGGAATCTGAGTTCACTTTCTGGTTTTCTCTTGTCTTTCTTTTGAGGGATGGTCTTCAAATCCAGCCAGATTTCTTTTTGTCTCAGCTCACATGCTTGGAACAGCTGCACAAAACCATTTTGAATTCCTCAGCGGGGTCAGGAGCCAGAGCATCAAAGTGAATGACTCCTGATTGTCACGAAGTGATTGCAGGGAAGTGTGTATCAAGATCAACTCTTCCTGGGTGCTTTTGCTGACAATCCTGCTATTGAATTAACTTAGTAGAGGCGTACAGTAAATATCCTTACAACAATCAGACAAATAGAAGATATAATATTCATAAATTATTACAGAGCAGCAGCAAATCTGCTATGCTATGAAATATCATTGATCGAGGCAACTATTAGTAAAACTATAATGTGTAAATTTATCTGAAAATTATATCTATTCAAAATTGGGGTCATGGTCCATGCCTGGGCTCCTAGGTGTTGCTGCAGTAAATATGATGATGATAGAGAAATTCACTGAGCTTTTATTGGCATGACAAGCTATAAAGAGTTGGCAAACTATAAGAAAAAGACAGACCCCTCTTGTATCAAAACCAAACCAGTTTTGCAAAATCTTCATTTTTAAAGTTTCAGGTGTCCTGAGACTTTCATAAAATTTGAGGCTTACTGATTATCCAGATTGGCAAGAGGATACAATCTTGAGGTTCCTCTCTGAAAAAACGCACACCTAAAACTGCACCAAATTAAAGGAAGTCAACCAAACTTCCAGAGTATACTCTTTTCTTTTAAGTATCAGTAGTAAACATATCTGATATTGAAAAAAATTCCTTGTTCTTTTGGATTGGGCGGGTTTAAAACATTATTATTTTGGTTTCCTGAAACCTTTTTAGGGGTTTAAATAATTTAGGCTCACCACATAGCTTCAATCATGGAGAGCTCCTAAGTGTAAGAGCTTTTCCAAATTGAGGACTAGTGCTCTGTGGAAGCAAAGCTTTGGGAGCTATAAAGGAATGAAGCTACTTTCACTGTAAGCCAAATTTAACCAAGTCAGTTAACTGGAGTTTAGAAAATTGGAGTTGCATTGTGGAGAAAAGGGACTCACTTTCTTATGTGATCATTTAAATGTTCTGCATTGTGTTTGCAAACAAGAATCAAATGTAACAGTACTTTATTACCTTTTGTTGTACAAATTTAAAAACCAGGTTTAATGAAAACTCCATTGTCTATCAAATATTGTGTAGATAATTGTTTTTAAAAATACAAATTTCAAACATCTATTGAATTTTCAACGTTACTCTGGAATTAGGTGGCTCTGAATCAACTTCATGGAAGCAACTATGTTTCTGGATAAAGGCTCAAATAATATGGAAAAAGAAAAGGAGTACTTGTGGCACCTTAGCGACAAGTACCTTATGCTCAAATAAATTGGTTAGTCTCTAAGGTGCCACAAGTACTCCTTTTCTTTTTGCGAATACAGACTAACACGGCTGTTACTCTGAAATAATATGGAGCATCTCTTCCTTTTTTTTTTATGGAGATCATTCTTCTGTGCTTGTTTAAAGTGAGTTTCAACATGTATTGTACTGTGTTTTTTTTTCTTTTGCAGGGCTGCAGGTAGTGGTGATAAATGGGGTAAATGTGTGTGGGGTGGGGGGAGAGTTTGTTTGTGTTCACTTTAGAGGCTCCTGGTTTCTAGGACTTCCACATGGAGATGAACTGCACCCCACGTGCTTGAAGAGTGTCTTCCTGCTTCCTCCGTAACTGCAGATTTACTTTTTCCTTTTAGGAGTAGGAAACCAAGAAGTTTCCTATCATGGAGAAATACTTTAAAGACACTAATGAGATTAATATGGAATAGGATTAACATGCCCCAAATCATCAGTTCTGCGGAAAAGGACCTAGGGGTGACAGTAGACGAGAAGCTGGATATGAGTCAGCAGTGTGCCCTTGTTGCCAAGAAGGCCAATGGCATTTTGGGATGTATAAGTAGGGGCATAGCGAGCAGATCGAGGGACGTGATCGTTCCCCTCTATTCGACACTGGTGAGGCCTCATCTGGAGTACTGTGTCCAGTTTTGGGCCCCACACTACAAGAAGGATGTGGATAAATTGGAAAGAGTCCAGCGAAGGGCAACAAAAATGATTAGGGGTCTAGAGCACATGACTTATGAGGAGAGGCTGAGGGAGCTGGGATTGTTTAGTCTGCAGAAGAGAAGAATGAGGGGGGATTTGATAGCTGCTTTCAACTACCTGAAAGGGGGTTCCAAAGAGGATGGCTCTAGACTGTTCTCAATGGTAGCAGATGACAGAACGAGGAGTAATGGTCTCAAGTTGCAATGGGGGAGGTTTAGATTGGATATTAGGAAAAACTTTTTCACTAAGAGGGTGGTGAAACACTGGAATGCGTTACCTAGGGAGGTGGTAGAATCTCCTTCCTTAGAGGTTTTTAAGGTCAGGCTTGACAAAGCCCTGGCTGGGATGATTTAACTGGGACTTGGTCCTGCTTTGAGCAGGGGGTTGGACTAGATGACCTTCTGGGGTCCCTTCCAACCCTGATATTCTATGATTCTATGATTAGCTTTTTCTCACTTGGATGAGAAGAAGCGAACATCTCTGCTCCATTCACCCTAGATCAGTACAGCCTGTCTTACATAATGGGGGCACTGAGGATTCAGTTTTAGTGTAGAAATTCTACGCTTTGTTTCCCCCTTTACCTATTAAAATGTTTGCACTTGCTAAAGACAATGTTCTAAATTGGCTTCCTTTACCCTTTGAGATCAGTGGAAGATAAACTTTTTTTTTCTTTGCACTTTTCACAGAAAGATGACTGCTCCTTTGGAGCAAGTTTTACTGATGCCTTAAGTACAATGCAAAGAGCTAGTTCCTTTGTTTTTAATGAAGGTTTACGTGTCTAAAGTGCTGAAAACTGTCTGGTTTTAAAGATGCATTAATGTTTCATGTAGGAGCTGGAGACGGCTGTCCAGGAACGGAATGAGATAATAGCTCAGCTGACAAGTAACCTTCAGCAGGCAAGGCAAAATCGGGATGACATTCAGGAAGAGGCCTCACTCCTAGCTGATCAGATCCATGGTTTACAGCTTCAGTTACATGAGGTGTGTGCTGGCTTTTTAAAATTGTTACCAGAAAATGAGGATCAGAACATTAACTGGAAAAAATGTTAGTAAATCTTGACCTCAGCAAATTATATAAATCCCCTCTTCCCCTTTCTTCTCTTTAACATTTGGTTTAAATGTGATTTTCAGGCTTACTAAACTAAACCTGAATTAATGGCTTGATTTTTTTTGTAGTGCAGTTTATTGCAGTGCAGAGGAAGCACGCTCCATTCGCTGGGAAACTGGACTGAGAGGCAGAAGCTCTGGGTGCTTTCATGGCTCTGCCATTGACTTGTGGGGAAACCTTCAGGAAGTCACTTCACATTTTAATGCCTGAGTTTTTTTCCTTGTTAAAATAGGGGGAACTTTTACCCAGCTTCTTGAAGAAAGCAGTTTGAGCTCTGTAAATGAAAAATACTATAAAACTATATGACGGTGTCACTGATTCACAGGATTGGTGCTATGCCTAGTTTGTAAATAGTCTCTTGGAGAAATCCCTTCTGTGTGCCAGATCCCTTACAGGTCTCACTCTTCCTTCAGGGTAGGCCACGCAACCTCACTGCTGCCTCCTTAGGTTGACCCTCTGGACTTAAGCATTCATGCTTCATTCACATTATGAACTCTGTTCAGTGAGTCCAACTGAGATAGATTCCTCATAGAGACTTGTACACTCATCAGGGACTAATGCACTTCACCCAGTATTTACAGTGATCCTCAAGCAGCGTTTTCAAAACAGTAGGGTTTATTAGTCAACTGGAACACAGCATTGGAAGTGCATAAATTAGCACAGAGAAATAAAGGTTAAAGCATAGTCCATTCTGGTCAGCGCAGAGCAATTGAACAGACTCAGGGCATGTCTACGCTACAAAGTTAAGTCAATTTTATGTAAGTCGACATCAAGTTTCTGATTTAAGCAAGTAGATCTTGCATGTCCCCATCATGCTTGTGTCGGAGTGCATCCTTACTAGCAGGGTTTGCATCGATGCAAGGAGTGCTGCACTGTGAGTAGCTATCCTACAGCACGTGTAGGCGACTGGAATTTTGGTTTGGTGTTTCAGTGCCTTATGGGATCAAAACATTTGTGCAGATGGTTATGGGAGCATGGCATTAGCCTCCCATGATGCACTTACCTCTGTCCTTCTCTGAAATCAACGGCAAAGAAGCCAAACATTTATGTGCCTTTTTCCCTAAGCCTCGGTTACCTACGCAGACTCCATAGCATGGCAAGCATGGATGCTGCTCAGCTGTATGCTGTTGTGAGCATTACAAACACCTCGTGCCTAATCATGCAGTATTTACTCAGTTGAAGCAGGAGCCGCCGTGCAGAACAATGTGATGCCATGCAAACAGCCCTGCTGGAAGCGAAGGAGTGGAGCAATTCGCAGTTGCTGATGACAGTTACGCATCACCTTGACACGGTGGAGCACCGCTTCTGGGCCCGGGAAACAAGCACTGACTGGTGGGACCGCATCGTTGTGCAGCTATGGGATGATGAGCAGTGGTTGCAGAACTTTTGAATGCATAGGGATACTTTCATGGAACTGTGTGAAGAGCTTTCACCAGTCCTGAAGCGCAGCAATACTAAAATGAGAGCTGCTCAGACAGTTGAGAAGCGAGTGGTGATAGCTTTGTGGAAACTTGCAACTTCAGACTGCTACCGGTCAGTGGGGAATCAGTTTGGTGTGGGTAACTCTACCATGGGGTCTGTTGTGATCCAAGTTTGCAGGGCAATCAATAGACTTCTGGTAAGAAGAATAGTGACTCTGGGCAACGCACAGGACATAGTGGATGGCTTTGCCACGATGGGGTTCCCTAACTGCGATGAGTCTATAGACGGAACATATATCCCTATCTTGGCACCAGACCACCTTGCCAAAGAGTACATAAACTGAAAGGGGTACTTCTCAATGATGAGAAGTATGTTGTTGCCACAGGTATGTTGGCAACAAGAAGAAAGCCAAGGAAAGTGTGGGCCCCTTACTGAATGAGGGAGGCAACCTAGTGACAGAGGATGTGGAAAAAGCTAATGTACTCAATGCTTTTTTTGCCTCTGTTTTCACTAACAAGGTCAGCTCCCAGACTGCTGCGCTGGGCATCACAGAATGGGGAAGAGATGGCCAGCCCTCTGTGGAGATAGAGGTGGTTAGGGACTATTTAGAAAAGCTGGACGTGCACAAGTCCATGGGGCCGGACGAGTTGCATCCGAGAGTGCTGAAGGAGTTGGCGGCTGTGATTGCAGAGCCCTTGGCCATTATCTTTGAAAACTCGTGGCGAACGGGGGAAGTCCCGGATGACTGGAAAAAGGCTAATGTAGTGCCAATCTTTAAAAAAGGGAAGAAGGAGGATCCTGGGAACTACAGGCCAGTCGGCCTCACCTCAGTCCCTGGAAAAATCATGGAGCAGGTCCTCAAAGAATCAATCCTGAAGCACTTAGAGGAGAGGAAAGTGATCAGGAACAGTCAGCATGGATTCACCAAGGGAAGGTCATGCCTGACTAATCTAATCGCCTTTTATGATGAGATTACTGGTTCTGTGGATGAAGGGAAAGCAGTGGATGTATTGTTTCTTGACTTTAGCAAAGCTTTTGACACGGTCTCCCACAGTATTCTTGTCAGCAAGTTAAGGAAGTATGGGCTGGATGAATGCACTATACGGTGGGTAGAAAGCTGGCTAGATTGTCGGGCTCAACGGGTAGTGATCAATGGCTCCATGTCTAGTTGGCAGCCGGTGTCAAGTGGAGTGCCCCAGGGGTCGGTCCTGGGGCCGGTTTTGTTCAATATCTTCATAAATGATCTGGAGGATGGTGTGGATTGCACTCTCAGCAAATTTGCGGATGATACTAAACGGGGAGGAGTGGTAGATACGCAGGAGGGGAGGGATAGGATACAGAAGGACCTAGACAAATTGGAGGATTGGGCCAAAAGAAATCTGATGAGGTTTAATAAGGATAAGTGCAGGGTCCTGCAGTTAGGATGGAAGAATCCAATGCACCGCTACAGACTAGGGACCGAATGGCTAGGCAGCAGTTCTGCGGAAAAAGACCTAGGGGTGACAGTGGACGAGAAGCTGGATATGAGTCAGCAGTGTGCCCTTGTTGCCAAGAAGGCCAATGGCATTTTGGGATGTATAAGTAGGGGCATTGCCAGCAGATCGAGGGACGTGATCGTTCCCCTCTATTTGACACTGGTGAGGCCTCATCTGGAGTACTGTGTCCAGTTTTGGGCCCCACACTACAAGAAGGATGTGGATAAATTGGAGAGAGTCCAGCGAAGGGCAACAAAAATGATTAGGGGTCTAGAGCACATGACTTATGAGGAGAGGCTGAGGGAGCTGGGATTGTTTAGTGTGCAGAAGAGAAGAATGAGGGGGGATTTGATAGCTGCTTTCAACTACCTGAAAGGGGGTTCCAAAGAGGATGGCTCTAGACTGTTCTCAATGGTAGCAGATGACAGAACGAGGAGTAATGGTCTCAAGCTGCAATGGGGGAGGTTTAGATTGGATATTAGGAAAAACTTTTTCACTAAGAGGGTGGTGAAACACTGGAATGCGTTACCTAGGGAGGTGGTAGAATCTCCTTCCTTAGAGGTTTTTAAGGTCAGGCTTGACACAGCCCTGGCTGGGATGATTTAACTGGGACTTGGTCCTGCTTCGAGCAGGGGGTTGGACTAGATGACCTTCTGGGGTCCCTTCCAACCCTGATATTCTATGATTCTATGATTCTATGATGCAAGCGCTGGTGGATCACAGGGGCCATTTCACCGACATCAACGTGGGATGGTCAGGAAAGGTGCATGATGTGTGCATCTTTAGGAACTCCAGTCTGTTCAGAAAGCTGCAAGCAGAGACTTTCTTTCCAGACTGCAAAATAACCATTGGCCAATCGATCCTGGGAGACCCAGCCTACCCCTTGCTCCCATGGCTCATAAGGCTGTACTCAGGCAACCTGGACAGCGGTAAGGACTGAGCAAGTGCAGAATGGTGGTGAAATGTGCCTTTGCACGTTTAAAGGGCTGCTGGCATTGTTTGCTTAATAGGTTAGATCTCAGTGAAAGCAGTATCCCCATTGTTGTTGCTGCCTGCTGTGTGCTCCATAATATCTGTGAAACAAAGAGAGAAAAGTTTCCGGCAGGGACGGGGGTTGAGGCAGATCTCCTGGCAGCCAATTTTGAACAGCCGGACACCAGGACAATAAGGAGAGCACATCTAGGGGCTCTGCATCTCCGTGAGGCTTTGAAAACCAATTTCAGCAATGATCCACAGTAACATGACACTATCTGTGGTGTTCCTTACTAAGCTGTCCCCTTCATTCTATTTTCTCTCCTGTAAACTCCATCCCCACTAACCATAGTGTGCTGAATGAATAAAGAGCCTTTTCTCCTCAATCCGTTACGTTTTAAACACACAGAGACAGCAAAGAAAAGTAAGATAACCTGGGGCAATAGGGTAGATAACACTGGGTGAGGGGAGAAACAAGGACAGCTTGGTTACATTTGCACTGCAATAACAATCAAAGGTGGACCTTGTACCCTTCCCTGGAGTTGAGTGCAAGGGATTCCGAACTTTTCCCCCCGGCCTCAAAGGACATTTGGAGAGGAGGATGTGGAAACCGGCGATGATGGCATCAGGTTCAGCATAGGCTGCAGAGGGACTCTAGCATCTAGCTGCCTTTCATGAACTTCAGCTGGATGCCTCAACATGTCTGATTTCTCCCTCATAATCCATAGCATCTCTTCCTGTGTGGCACGCTCTTGTTCCCTTCATGCTCTACAGTCTTCTCTGTCCTTGTGCAGGTTGGACAGTATAATCCTCCATCCACTGAGCTCCCTTCTTGTCACTCTCAGAGGTGCACATTAATTCACTGAACATGTCCTCTTGAGTCTTTTTTTTCCGCCTTCGAATCTGGGAAAGTCTCCCTCCCGGGGTGGAGGATGTGCCGATGGACAAGGTTTCAGCCACAAAGAATACAAAGCACAAGGGCAGCACTGACAACGCATACATTCTTTCTGGTGCAAGGTTAATTTTTTAAATAAAAGAAACACCCCTCAATGCATTTCCCTGAAAGCCACAACTTAATTACAACTGCTGGGTACTGCAAGAGTCTGCTTTCTGCTCCAGCCATGTTGAGTAAAGCCATGAGGCATGGATGAGAGGTCTTGTGCTGCAGCTTTTGTGACGACATCCTTGGGATCACTGGTAGCAACTTCAGAAAAGCCCCCTTTTCCCCCAGCAACCTGGATGGTGCCTGAGGACAGGCACCAGTGTAAAGCCCCCCAAATAGTCTGATTTTTACATAAGCGGCACCGGGTTGCGGGGGAAGGGAGACAAACAGGAAGCCAGCACCCACCCTTTTTAAATGCTAGTTGAAATACATAGTGGTCCCTTCCAACGACAGCCACGGCACGCTAGGGAAAGCATGGTTGTGTGACCCAGATTTCACCAAATGGGCAGATTACTTGTTGAATTGCTTGTGGTTTAAGGGCTAGCATTTAAAAGTTCCCCCGTTTCACTCTAGGAGACCATTTGCGATATCGCTCTCCTGAGGGTAACAGAGGCGGAAAGGGAGCAGATGCTACAAGCATCTGGGTACAGACCTGGTCCTTATGCTGTGGGTTAATGCTGGAGTCGCGTGGGAAAGTGTCTTACTGCGGTGACGAAATAAGGCAGCCCTTCCCAGAAACCTTCTGCAAAGGATTGCAGAGTACCTCCATGAAAGCTTCTTAGAGATCTCCATGGGGGATTCCAGGACCATCCCTGTACACATAAACAGTCTTTTTCTGAGAGCATCCGCTGCGTAGCTGGCGTGGCCACCGATACCCACTACATCTACTTTTTTGTTCAGATTAAACATTAAAAATAGCATGTAACCCCTACAGTTTGATTGGAAATGTGTACTCACCAGAGGTGCTTTCTCAGGCATCACACTTCGCCAGTAATTAGTCCTGTGAAGGGATGGGCTCCAGGGTTAAAATCAGTTCTTGGCTGTGAGGGAGAATGGATCCTCCACTTTCCTGCCTCACATTCTCCTCCTCCTCTTCTTCGTCAACAATGTCCTCCTTGTTGCTTGAGCTTGCCCGGGGCTCCTGGGAGATATCCACGGAGCATTTTGGGGGTAGTGGTGGGGTCACTGCCAAGAATCACATGGAGGTCCTCATAGAAGTGGCATGTCTGTGGGGCAGAACCAGGACGACTGTTCACCTCCCCTGTCTTCTGCTGTGCTTGATGAAGCTCCTTTATTTTCACGTGGCACTACTGCATGTCTCTTTTGTAGCCCTTCTTCCCCATGCCCCACGCGATTTTGGCATAGATGTCAGCGTTTCTTCTGCTGGATTGGAGCTCTGCCTACACAGACTCTTCTCCCCACACAGCAATAAGATCCAGCATCTCCTGGTTTGCGGCCTTGAGTCTCCATTATAAGCTGTACTGACAAGCTCTCCACGCTGATCAAACAGGAAATGAAAATTCAAAAGTTCCCAGGGCTTTAACAGGGGAGCAGTTGTTTCCAGTGTACCTGGCTGACGTGCTGTGGAGTTGAAAGTGCTCGCCAGAGTGGTCACAGCAGAGCACTGTGGGGCACCTCCTGGAGGCCAATTCATTCGAATTATACAACGCAGTGTCTACACTATCCCCGTGTCGACCCGTGGATGTTGAATCAAGCACTAAACCTGTTGTAGAGGTGGAGTACAGAAGTCGACTTTACAGGCCACTTAGGTTGGTGGAAGGGACTTGGTAGGGTAGACACAGACATTATTAAATCGACCTAACGCGGCTTATGTCGACCTGACTTTGTAGTGTAGACCAGGCCTCGGACTTTAAGGTCAGAAGGGACCATCAAGTCTGACCTACTGCACATTACAGGACACAGAACCTCACCCATTCCTGAAATAGACCCTGTACCTGTGGCTGAATTACGGAAGTCCTCAAATCATGGTTTAAAGACTTCAAGTTACAGAGAATTCACCATTTACACTAGTATATACCTGCAAGTGACCTGTGCCCCATGCTGCAGAGAAAGGTGAAACCCCCCAGGATCTCTGCCAATATGACCTGGGGGAAAATTTCTTCCTGACCCCAAATATGGCAATCAGTTAGACCCTGAGCCTGTGGGCAAGACCTGCCAGTCAGACACTTGGGAAATAATTCTCTGTAATAACTTGGAGCCCTCCCCATCTAGTGCCCGTCTCCAGCGGTTGGGGATTTTTGCTACTATAGTCACCAGTGGGCCACATGCCATCAAAGGCAGTCGCATCATACCTTCACTTCCATAAACTTATCAAGTTCAGTCTTGAAGTCAGTTAGGTTTTCTGCTCCCACTGTTCCTCTTGGAAGTCTGTTCCAGAACTTCGTTCATCTGATGGTTAGAAACCTCCATCTAATTTTGAGCCTAAATTTGTGGATGTCTGGTTTATAGGCATTTGTTCTTGTCCACGTTGGTGCTTAACTTAAATAACTCTTCTTCCCTCCCTGATATTTATCCCTCTGGTGTGTATGCATAATGTGTATGTGTGTGGAGAGAGAGCGAGCAATCGGATCGTCCCTCAGCCTTTTTTTGATTAGGCTAAACAAGCCATGCTCTTTGAGTCTCCTCTCATAAGGCAGGTTTTCCATTCATCCAGTCATCCTAGTAGGCCTTCTCTGCACCTTTCCACTTTGAATTCATCTTTTTTAAAGATGGGAGACCAGAATTGCACACAGTATTCCAGATTGTCTCATCAGTGTCTTGTATAATGGTATCTAGTATCAGAGGGGTAGCCGTATTAGTCTGGATCGGTAAAAGCAGCAAAGAGTCCTGTGCCACCTTATAGACAAACAGACGTATTGGAGCTTAAGCTTTTGTTGGTCGGATGCATGCATGCTTGTGCTCCAATACGTCCCTTAGTCTATAAGGTGCCACAGGACTCTTTGCCGCTTGTATAATGGTACTAACACTTGCCTGTCTCTACTGGCAATACTTCGTTTGATGCATCCTAGGACTGCATTAGCCTTTTTCATGGCTATATCACATTGATGGCTCATAATTATCCTGTGATAAACCAATACATCCAGGTCAAAGATCCCAAGCTTCTTTCAGAGCCCCCGCTTACCTCCACCTCACACATCTCAATCCTTTGTTCCTAAGCTGGGTCTCTGCTCAGCTTCCTTGCTGAGAGTGTTGATTCGTGAATCATTGGAGCTTGTATTCTTTCTCTGGACCCCTTGTTGATCTGGGTCAGTTTCAGCCAGATCCCTTAATGACACTATTCATTCCATCCAGACAGGGAGGTGAGACATATGCACACACTTATGTCTCTTAGCCTTCCCTGAGATCAAACTTAATCCTTTTCCCTGCTCTAGGTAGTAATGTGAAATGTAGGGGAAACCGAGGCACAGAGGCCTCTAAAAATATTCAAAATTGCCACTTCATCACACAGGGTATGTTATATCCTCCTCTTACATTTTAATAATTAATTCCAGGCCTCGTATGGTTCCGTCACCATAGTATTTGAGTACCTATGTATTACCTGTGCAGGTCCCATAAGGCTTGCTGGATGGGCCAAAGTACACATTATAATTTTTCTTTCCAGGTGTTTAGGAAACCAAACTGGCAGCGATTGACTACCTGGAAAACAGGTGTAGCTAGAGAGAAGGAAAAAAGAAAGAAGTGGTTGATGGTGGTTGAAATCCTGTCCTCAGCTGTAGGGGATATTGGATTACATTTCTTGCACAGTAGAAATAGAATTTTGTTTTGGATGGGACATTTTTCAGGATTAAATAACATTTTGTTTGTGTTGCATGAACTGCTATTACTGGTGACAAAGTACTTAGTTTATTATTTTACAGTTGGTGTTAGGGCTTGCTCTATAAGCCAGTGTAGGATATGCTTAAAACAAAGGGAGATAATTTGATGCAAGTCGTTTGGTTGTTAGTATACTGACAATTTTGATGATTGGCAAACCTGAAACCTCCCCTCACTTTTCAGCAGAACTTTTTGTAAATGTCTTTAAAAGTGACTCATCTCCTTTGTCCTTGCAGGAAAACTTCAGGTAAGTAAATTGTAAGTGCTTTGGGACACGGGATGTCCTTTTGTTCTGTGTTAGTACAGCATCTAGCACAATGGATCGTGGTCCATCGGGCACTATGGCAATACAAGTGATACATAAGTACTCAGTACATTTTTAAAAAAAACAGCAATTTGAAAATCAGATTATAATTTTGTTTGTTTTTTACAAGGCTAAAATCTATGATACAGAGTCTTTGTGCATGACTGATATTATATAAAGTATGTAATGTATATTACACATACACGCACTGAGGACATCTTAAGACGGGGTAGGCAAACTTTTTGGCTCAAGGGCCACATCTGGGTGGGTAAACTGCTTGCAGGGCCATGAATGTAGGGCTGGGGCAGGGGGTTGGGGTGTGGGAGGGAGTGTGGGGTGTGGGAGGGGATGTAGTGTGCAGGAAGGGGCTCAGGGCAAGGGGTTGGGGCAGAGGAGGGTGTGGGGTGTATGAGGGGACTCAGGGAAGGGGGTTGGGGTGCAGGAGGGGGCTCAGGGCAGTGGTGCAGGGAGGGGTGCAGAGTGCGGGAGGGGTTCAGGGCAGGGGGTTGGGGTGCAGTGCGGGGCATGGCAGGGGGCTCGGGGTAGGGGGTTGGGGTGCAGGCAGGGGCTCAGGGGTTGGGGTGCAGGGTGCAGGCAGGGGGTTGGGGTGGAGGCAGGGGGCTCAGGGCAGGGAGTTAGGGTGAGGGGTTTGGGCTCCGGCCCGGTGCCGCTTACCTGGAGCGGCTCCAGGGCGGCTCTGGGAAGTGGCCGGCCCTGCTGCCCTTGGGGGAGAGGGGGCAGAGAGTTCCGTACACTGCACTTGCCTGTGGGTACATCCCCCGAAGCTCCCATTTGCTGCGGTTCCCCATTCCCGGCCAATGGGAGCTTCAGGGGAGGTACCCACAGGCAAGTGCAGCACGCAGAGCCCTCTGTCCACCTCCCCCGGGGGCCGCAGGGACTTGGTGCTGGCTGCTTCTGGGAGTGGTGTGGGGCCTGTGGTGCCCTAGGCTTGGCAATCCCGCAGGCCAGATCCAAAACCCTAAGGGGCCAGATCCGTCCTGCGGGCCGTAGTTTGCCCGCCCCTGTCTTATGAGTTCTTTGAGTCCCTGTCCATATGTGTATTCTACTCTAGGAAAGCATGCACCTGGGATGGGAGAAGTTTTTTTGCTAACAGAGTCCCTTTGCTCCGTGGATGTGCTCTGACTATCCTTGTGGTCTGTACTGAAGGTATAATGGATGGTGGGGAACCAACCACCACTCCTGTTCTTTCTCACCACCTTGTCCTGAGACAGGCCAGTTCAGTGTCTGCACATCTTAGCTTAGCTTTTGAGAGTTGTGCATAGTTTTACAAATAGTTTTTAGTATAATTAAATATGAGTTAATTGTAAGGATTTGCTTGTGTTCCTGTTGCACCCTAACCTCTATATTTAGTGGAGAAATTTAGTTTTTCTGTAATGCCCCCAAATCCCCTGGATTTAAATTTTGTGGGTCTTATGGGGAAGCTTTTCCCCTTAATGATATTCACTTCTGTTGTGTTTAGGGGAGTTCTTGCTAAGTGTGGTGTATGCATATCATTCTGAAAACAAAAACATTCAGGGAAGCAAGGCTGAAAATGCATTTGTTAGACCACTCTATGCAGGCAGTCTCAAACCTGGGACTGTCTGACCCATTCTCCCTCCCATACAATGGACTGCAGGAATGAGTAGTGCTATGTGTGTTAGCTTCAGGGCTCACTCCTCAAAGGACTTAGGTAGGAAGTCTTAGAGGGCATTACGAGAGGGTAGTGAGACACACTCTTTCAAAGAGATAAGGAGCAGACCTCTGTCATCAGATGTTGGCTGTGTGTGTTCCCTCTTTGTGCTGTCCCAGCTCTGCGCAGGTAGCTGGCACAGCAGACCTCGAGTGAATCACCCAATGACCACAAGATCTGTTAAGGTACAAAGGCACCTGGCCAGGTTTATTGTTGACGAAGCATAGTACGGGTGCCTTATACTTGCTACAAGTGCACTCGGTGCATGTATGCCCGTGACAATGGACACAGCTTAGTTAGTGGCAGGACTTCCCACTATCTCTTTGGGTGGCCAAAGATACTCACTCTGAGATACCCAGATACCAACAAGTTACATATTGTCCCTCTGATGTATCTAGGTGCCACCCATTACCTTGTACATGTTGGTTTGATCAAAACATCTCTATTCATCATACTGTCATCCTGACCTTATCTTTAAGAAAGGTTAGCATGTTCCTGTTGTCTTTGGGGAATGTGTTGATATTGAGGTGTTCTGCTACCACCCTTCTGGAGTGTGTTTGCGTGAGTGCTCTGTGCCTAGCACCTTTTCGGAATGTGTGTTTTTGCAGTATTAGCCCTGTTCTTGCCAGATTCTGGGTGCAGGGCCTGCCTCTTGCTCACAACTTGACTTTGCTTTATATCAGCAAAGCTTTGACCACTACTTTAGCCCTGTCCTAAAGCCTCATACCAGGCCTCTGAAACAAGGGCTTATGTTTCAGGCCCTCTTCCTACTACAACATCCATCTAAATCTTTGGGGAAAAAGATCTTTGCTCTGCTCCAAAGGAGATCTCCTGTCCTGGTATGGGTCCTGATGAGGTTTTGATGATGCCCTGATGAGGTTTTGTGAAAGGACATCATACTGACAGCTCAATATTGAAATAAAAGACCACTGTGTCCGTCCCAAGTGCAGAATCTATCAGTAATACAGACATATTCAGTACTGAGAAAGTACTGTCTGCCTCTAAACCTTTGGCACTTGTGAAACCATTGGCTCTGGAAAAAGGCTTTGAACCAACTAGACCAGAAGCACCACCAGGTGAGCCAGTACTGAGCACTTTGTTGCACGGAATGTTTGTGACCCAGGGCTCTGCTCCATCTCCAGCATTGGTACCACGTAGATATTCCCTCTGTTGTCAGCGGGGTTACAGTTACCTCTGTCTATGAGATACTAGACTGTCACTGGTATAGACTCTCCAGACAATACCAATCAGAGTCAGGCTATACCCATGTTTATATCCAAGATGGTGTCTGAGCTCCATTTAAATCAGAATATTCACTTACCAATATTTTTTTTCCAAAACCTCATTCTAATCATGATGAAGCTAGATTATGTACTCTGAATGTTTGTAGGGCGTTAGTCTTTTATCTCCCAAGAACCAGTCCTTTAGATCTTCCCTGAGGCTCTTTGTTTTGTTTACAGAGAGTATGAAGAGTGAGTACTCCAGTTTCCACCCAACCACCATTGTCTAAGTGGTTTCATGATGTATTGAATCATGTTATCAGATAATAGTCCCACCAGCTAATCTTAGGGCTCATTTAACCAGGCCTCAGTGGCTGCCCTCAGGAACGTTTCCATTGGGGATATCTGCAAAGCTGCCACCTGGGGTTCCAGTCACCGTTCTTCTAGACATTATTCGTTGGTAAAGGCTTCTAGAGCAGATGCCTCTTTTGATACTGCAGTTCTTCAATCAGTGGTAGATAGGACTCTGCTAGACACCAAAAATCATGGACTTAATAAAGAGACTGGATTTATGGCTCATTACAACAATCTATAACCTACTTAACCCTCCATTGTCACCTGTACAGTAACTGGAGTTCTTTGAGATGCTGCCCATGTGTATTCCATGACTTGCCTTTCTTCCCCTCTGCTTTCGAGTACTTCTATGCTATTATGGGCTCTGCAGTAGAGAAGGAACTGGAGTAGCAGTTGGTCCCACACAGTGCTATATACCCTCAGAACAGGGCATGAGGAAAGTAGGGGTGTGCATGCATGAGCTGAACAGACACCACTAGCAAAAAAAACTCAACTCCAATCTCTAGCCGTGGGGTGCATGCACACCTAGAGTGGAATATGCATTTGGACAACACTTCTTGAAGAACTCATGTTACTGTATATGTGAGTAAATTTTTGTTTACCCTCACTATAAAAAAATATTTGTGCATTTAGGCTAATGAGCTTCTGAAAAGTAGAATTCCTGGAAAAAGTGAATTATCTCAAGCCCAGGAGCAGATGGCTGTGTTTCAGAACAGACTCAAGGAACAAAGTACTCAATTGCAGATAATGCATCAAAAAGCATATGACCTGGCAGTAAAACTGAGTCTTCTCAAAAGGTAAAAAAAAAACCCTCTCTTAAATGTGCCAGTCACAATTAACTTTGTGTTAGAATATAGCCTTGTAACGTGATCTTGCAATCCAAGCGGGGTTATGCTGTGTTGCTTTTAAAAGTTTTTGGAAGAGAGCCCACTAATGAACACTTAGATTCTGCATGAAGTAGTGCTGATGTTTCTGTAAAGGGCTGTGGATCAGTGGTACTGAACCCATTCTTTAGCATGATGTTAGGGGAGGATTACTGTTCTTTTGGAGGTGTTGACTTAGATGAGACAAAAAATCAAGATCTTAACAATTAGGGATTGATAGCAATCTTTCTAAGAGATAATGACTAGGTCCTGACTACATTTAAATTCGGGTCATTACATTCTTCCTGTCTAAATTCACCCTGCAATTTCAGTTGTAGATGGTGGTCTTCGCTACTAGACCTAAACTGGTGTATAATGTTGAGATGCTTCATCCCCAAAGTGGCTGCATTTCAATGGTTATTGAAGTGATCCATGTGTAGAGGTGTTAGAGATTGTGTGGAGATTGCTTTGATTCATTGGAGTGAAAGGTGCTGTATAGGTGTAGGATGATTATTCTATATTTATACAAGAATGTTTCAGGAGTTACCCTTAAGGTCTAAATGAGAACAAAACTTAATTGTATATCTGTAATCATGTTAGCTTCAGACATAAAGATAAGTGAAAGCTTCTGTTGGTCTCCAGAGTCATAGATTTGTTCATTAAATGTATACTTTATATCAACACAACCGATTTAAGATTCCCAGTCTGATACTTTAAAATATTACCCATTGGGGAATGTCCTACAAATTTATTTTTATTATAGAGGTAATGGTTGTGGCTCCATAATTTAAAGTTAAGTTGAGTGTTTTGTCTAAAGCAGGGATTCAACTTCTTTGTTGGTTATGAAGAATACACTCTGCTCCCCAGAATTACAGCATGTGCTCTTTGAGTATAGAATGAAATTTTCTAAGAATTGACAAGTAAATACATTTAATTGGTTTAAGTTAAAATTAATTTACTAATGAGTCCTTTAACCAGTACAGCACCCTGTATCAATCATATTTTGTCCTGAATGATTTAATCTCAGGTATTTACACAAACTACACACAAATTGGTAGGGAGGTAAATATTAAGTAGATTTAGTGCACTGGGTAGTTCTTGAAAAGAAATACTTACAATTAATGGTCACTTTTCCCGTTATTCTTCGTAAATGAAAATTTCTCATTTTAGCAGAAGCTGAAGAGCATTATTCTTCGAATGCTTGCTCAATGTCGAGTCCATTTTAGGTGTGTGCACACCTAAAGTGCACAGTTGTCAGAGATTTCTGCCTTAGTGGTATCCTTAGGGCTGGCTGTGGCGGTATATCCCATGTGGCGGTATATCAGGCACCGCCGGCCCTGCACCCTCTCAGTTCCTTCTTACCACCTGTGACGGTTGGTTGGAGCACCCTGTCTTGCTTTGCAAGAGCAGCAGTGGTTATCCATTGACTGGTTTAGTGGTGGTTGTATATAGTTTCATAGATAGTTGATAGTGTTAATTAGTCAAGGGAGTCCCAGTGGGGACTTCGCACCAAGCTGGCATGCCCTGCTTCCCCGGCTTCAAGCCATGTGTGTCATGGGGCATGCCAATGCGAATCAGCAGTCCGCAAAATAGCTGTCTTAAGTGTCTGGGTGAAGGTCATGGGAAAGACAAGTGCTGCATCTGTAAGAACTTTCGCCTGCGGACCCAGAAAGAGCGGGATATCTGCTTGAGGGCGTTATTGATGGAGGTGGCTCTTCGTCTGGTGTCAGAACCCTCCAGCGTGGCACCACGCTCAGCACTTTGGCCTCGGCGTGCAGCACACCGCCGGTGCCTGACTTGGTTTGGACCATTCCATTTTGCCTGCGCTGAAGAAGAGGCTGAAGAAAAGAAGCCCCTTGGCACTGAAGGAGAGAGGGGCCTTGGGCAAAGGACCTGTGTCAAGCCATGTGCCCGCTATGTGCCTTCATGGGGGTATTGTAGAGGTCGGACCCACCAGCCCGGCCAGGGACCCGCCCCCTATTCCAGGCAGCGGCACGAGTTCACAGCCAGTGATGCGGCCTTCAGTGCCCAAAGCATTCCCGATGGCTAAGGAACAAGGCTGACTGGCTCCGCAGATGCCTTGCCAGGTGACCGTTTCAGCTCCGCTCACATCACCGAAGGGGAAAACTACCGGGATGCTGCCACGTAGACTGGCAGGACATCCCAGGTTGCTGGATCGCAGGGCAAGTCCCCCTCGCTGTGACCTCGGTACCTGGCACCACAGCCTGGCTCGCTGGCCAGAAGGCCTAGATCTCCATCAAGATCCCTTTCTACTAGCCATGGGACTCCAGACTCATGATGCTGCTTCCAGTACCAATGACTGTCTAGCCATAGGTTGCCTAGACTCCAAACACCCTCTCCCAGAAGGTCTCGTCGTCGTCAGTCTCCGTCCTGGAGGGCTTGTTCAGGATCTCGATGTTGTTCGTACTCACCCCCTGGTACCTGTCCCCACCGTCTATCGCCTACCAGGGTCTGTAGGCAGATCCAGGCCTCAATGGCCCCACTGTGGTCACCGGAGGGACCGTGGTCAGGGTCGGACTGCAATTTTAGCCCGTTGAGAGATGAGGTGACTCTCCTGCAGCATGGGAGATGGAGGTGGCTCTGGCAACGGTGCCAACGCAGCAGGGGCCATACTGGAATCCGGGGGCACGGTGCCGGTAATGCCGGTCCAGTACTCCCAACCCTCCTTGGCCGCATCAGCCAAATCAGCTGAGGCACAGCTGGTCCTGCAACTGGAACATGGTACCGTGGCGGAAGAATCATAGAATCATAGAATATCAGGGTGGGAAGGGACCTCAGGAGGTCATCTAGTCCAACCCCCTGCTCAAAGCGGGACCGATCCCCAATTAAATCATCCCAGCCAGGGCTTTGTCAAGCCTGACCTTAAAAACTTCTAAGGAAGGAGATTCCACCACCTCCCTAGGTAACACATTCCAGTGTTTCCCCACCCTCCTAGTGAAAAAGTTTTTCCTAATATCCAACCTAAATCTCCCCCCACTGCAACTTGAGACCATTACTCCTTGTCCTGTCATCCGCTACCACTGAGAACAGTCTAGAGCCATCCTCTTTGGAACCCCCTTCCAGGTAGTTGAAAGCAGCTATCAAATCCCCCCTCATTCTTCTCTTCCGTAGACTAAACAATCCCAGTTCCCTCAGCCTCTCCTCATAACTCATGTGTTCCAGTCCCCTAATCGTTTTTCTTGCCCTCCGCTGGACTCTTTCCAATTTTTCCACATCCTTCTTGTAGTGTGGGGCCCAAAACTGGACACAGTACTCCAGATGAGGCCTCACCAATGTCGAATAGAGGGGAACGATCATGTCCCTCGATCTGCTGGCAATGCCCCTACATATACATCCCAAAATGCCATTGGCCTTCTTGGCAACAAGGGCTCACTGTTGACTCCTATCCAGCTTCTTGTCCACTGTAACCCCAGGTCCTTTTCTACAGAACTGCTGCCTAGCCATTCGGTCCCTAGTCTGTAGCGGTGCATTGGGTTCTTCCGTCCTAAGTGCAGGACTCTGCACTTGGCCTTGTTGAACCTCATCAGATTTCTCTTGGCCCAATCCTCCAATTTGTCTAGGTCCCACTGTATCCTATCCCTGCCCTCCAGCATATCTACTTCTCCTCCCAGTTTAGTGTAGTCTGCAAATTTGCTGAGAGTGCAGTCCACACCATCCTCCAAATCATTTTATGAAGATATTGAACAAAACCGGCCCCAGGACCGACCCTTGGGGCACTCCACTTGATACCGGTTGCCAACTAGACATGGAGCCATTGATCACTACCCGTTGAGTCCGACAATCTAGCCAGCTTTCTATCCACCTTATAGTGCATTCACCGAGCCCATACTTCTTTAACATGCTGGCAAGAATACTGTGGGAGACAGTGTCAAAAGCTTTGCTAAAGTCAAGGAACAACACGTCCACTGCTTTCCCTTCATCCACAGAGCCAGTTATCTCGTCATAGAAGGCAATTAGATTAGTCAGGCATGACTTGCACTTGGTGAATCCATGCTGACTGTTCCTGATCACTTTCCTCTCCTCTAAGTGCTACAGAATTGATTCCTTGAGGACCTGCTCCATGATTTTTCCAGGGACTGAGGTGAGGCTGACTTGCCTGTAGTTCCCAGGATCCTCCTCCTTCCCTTTTTAAAAGATGGGCACTACATTAGCCTTTTTCCAGTCGTCCGGGACTTCCTACGATTGCCATGAGTTTTCAAAGAAGCAGAGCCCGCGCACTGTACCCTGGCACCGAGGGAGCCCTCCTCCGACAAGGAGGGGATGACACCATTCCTCTGGCGACACAATCGTCCTTGGGCAAGGTGGTGGCCAGAACCTCCCACATCGCAGTCCCCTGGACGATTTTAAGGAGCACCAGGTCCTCCTTAAATGGGTGGCTGGAAATCTTGGTCTGCAGATTGAGGAGGTCACTGAGGAGGCAGACAACCTTTTCAATGTCATCTTGGCCACCACACCGGCAAAAATGGCATTGCCCGTCCACCCAGAGGTGCTCTAAATAGCCAGATTGGTGTGGCAAACCTCCTTATCTATTCTGCCGACCTCAAAGAAAGCTTATAGTGCCAGTGGCTGCTTACCTGAGACTTCGGGGGGTCCAAATATACCTGTACCTTGGTGACAGGTTGATAAAGGGCCCATCTCTGGATCAGGTGTGGAGACATCTCGACCTGGAATGTTCCACCTTTCGCGACCTGGGGTTGATAATAAACGAGAAAAAAATCAATCTTTAACGCCAGTACAACACACAGAATTAATCGGTGCAGACCTTGACTCCACTTGGACCAGGGCCGCCTTCCCCGAGACTCCGTTCCAGGCCATGGTGGACCTCATCGTGTGCCTGAGGCTGTTCGGCGACATGGCAGCATGTATTTATGTGGTCGGGCATGCATGACTCCACCTCAGACCTCTTCAGGCTTGGCTGGCATTGGTCTATGTCCCTAACTGGCCCAGCATGGACTGGGTGGTCAGCATGGACAGTGTACGGTCATCCCTCGTCTGGTGGCAGGATCCTATGCTGGTGTTAGAAGCAGTTCCCTTTGTGGCCCTGGCCTTGTCGGTGAACCTTGTCTCCGACGCCTCGAACCTGGGCTGAGGAGCCCACCTGAGCGCTCTCAGCACTCAAGGTCATTGGTCCAGTCGTGATCGTTCCCTGCATTTCAATGTCAGGGAACTCAGAGCGATATGACTAGCCTACCAAGCCTTTCTATCTCATATACAAGACAGGGTGGTTCAGGTCCTGACGGACAACATGACTATGGTCTTCTATATCAACACGCAAGGTGGAGGCAGGTCATCTGTCCTTTGCCAGAAGTCCCTCTGGCTCTGGGACTTCTGTCTGTAGCACAACATTCATCTCGTGGCCGCTCACCTTCCAGGGTCCAAAAACGCTTTGGCAGATTGCTTCCGCAGGACGTTCTCGTCTCTCCACGAGTGGTCCCTTCATCCGGAGGTGGTCAGTTCCATCTTCTGCAGGTGGGGAACTCCCCGGGTGGACCTGTTCGCTTTCAGGCAGAACAGGAAGTGCCACATCTTCTGCTCGACTGGGGGCATGGACAGAGGAGCCCTGTCGGATGCCTTTCTGCTCCCGTGGTTGGGAGCCCTGATGTACTCCTTTCCTCTGGTGCTATTGCTACCCAGAGTCCTCCTGAAAATCAGACCGGGTGGGGCGAGGGTATTCTTCACAGCTCTGGCTTGGCTGCGCCAACACCGGTTCAGTATTCTGCTGGACCTCTCGGTGACTATCCCATTCTAGCTACCGCTCAGGTCAGACCTGTTGTCCCAGAACCATTGCAGTCTTCTGCACCCCAACCTGGTGGAGTTACATCTGACGGCTTGGCTGCTGTGTGGCTAAACGCGCAGGAGCAGTAGTACTCGGCTGAGGTTCAGCTCATCCTGTTGGATAGTAGGAAGCCCTCCACCAGAGTGGCCTATCTGGCCAAGTGGAAATGATTTTCCTGCTGGATTGCGGACAAAGATGTTTGTCCTGAGCGGGCTTCGCTGCAGGTTATTCTGGACTATCTCCTGCACTTCAAGCTCCAGGGCTTGTCCCTCTCATCGATCAAGGTCCATCTCGGCCTTCTACCTGCTGTTCGAGGGCAGGTCGGTTTTTGCTCAGGATATCATGGCCAGATTCCTTAAGGGCCTAGAGCACTTCTACCTGCACGTCAGGGACCCCGTCCCTCTGTGGGATTTGAATCTGGTGCTGTCACAGCTTTACAGGTTCTCTCTTCGAGCCGCTGGCTTCCTGCTCCCTCCTTCTCCTCTCCTGGAAAGTTGTGTTCCTGGTCGTGGTGACATCGGCCTGCTGGTTATCCGAGGTTCGGGTGCTTACCTCGGAGCCGCCTTACATGGCCTTCTACAAGGACAAGGTCCCACTAAGGCCGCACCCAGCGTTCCTTCCCAAGGTAGTCTCTCAGTTTTATTCAAGCCAGGACATTTACTTAACGGTCTTGTTTTTGAAGCCGCGTAGGTCGGAGGAGGCGCGCAGGCTGCATGCACTGGACGTCAGAAAGGCTGTGGCCTTCTACATTGACAGGATCAAGCCGTTCTGTAAGTTGACGCAAATATTCGTCGCTGTGGCCAACAGAATGAGTGGATACCGGACTACCTTTCAAAGAAGAATTACTTCTTGGATCACTGCCTGCATTTGCTTCTGCTACGACCAAGGGTAGGTGCCTCCCCCGGCGATTGTCACTCTACCAGGGCGCAGGCCTCTTTGGCAGCCTTTCTGGCCCATGTGCCTATGCAGGACATCTGTAGAGCAGGCACCTGGTCATCTGTCCACACTTTTACATCCCACTGTGCCCTGACTCAGCAGGCCTGGGCCAATGCTGGCTTTGGTAGGGCAGTACTGCAAGCCGCTAAGCTGTGAACTCTGAGCCCACTTCCATGGATACTGCTGGTGAGTCACCTAAAATGGAATCGACATGAGCAAGCACTCGAAGAAGAAAAAGGTTACTACCTTTTCGTAACTGTTGTTCTTCGAGATGTTTTGCTCATGTCCATTCCATTTCCTGCCCTCCTGCCCGTCTGTCGGAGTTGCTGGCAAGAAGGAACTGAGAGGGCACAGGGCTGGCGGCGGCTAATATACCAGCGCATGGGAGTGCCACTAGAGGGGGGCCCCACAGCCGGCACTACAGATACCACTAAGGCAGAAATCTCCGACAACTGTGCATGTGGGTGCACACATCTAAAATGGAGTGGACATGAACAACACATCTCGAAGAACAACAGTTACGAAAAGGAAGGTAACTGGTTTTTGTTCAGACACACACTCAAAGAACCACCCTCTTTCAAAAGGGTTGTCATTTTGTTGTCTTCTCAATGAGACTGGTGGCAGAGGTTGTCATTAGCAAAGGTTGCCACTACTTCCATTCATCTGCTCCTCTCTACCCCTAGCAGTCTTCCCTGAAGGCAGTTTGACTTTGTTTCCATTGGGAACAATGGGAGGCAGTAGCTATCTTTGTTAAGGGCAGGCTGTGACCTCAGTCCCATTGAGAATGAGGGGTAATGGAGGCTGTTTTGAAATAGGACAGCTCTTCATGAGTTTCTCTGAAATAGAAGATTTTATGTGCCAGCCTGTGTTGAAGGAGAAATGTTCAGTTATCAAAAATAATGCTACAAAGCTTATTTTTCATATTAAAAAAATCTACCTGTTGCACTAGATCTATTCAACAGAAAAGGCAGGAGGGAAGGGGAAACCGAGGAGTGCATTCTGCCTTCTGATGTGTTCCTCTGCTGATACAGAAGACCTGTAAACCCAGCTTAGTTGGCCAGTGTGCTTTGGCTGCTTAGCACTCGTTCAGAGTAGTACAGAGCAGCTAGCATACACTGGTGAATCTGGCCCTAAAAGTTAAAAAATACTAACCACGTTCAAGTGATTAGAAGTATCACGAGTAGCAGTCTCTTTGGGTTTCTTATTTAGTGTTCATGAGTGAAAATGTTAATTTAAAATGCAAGGGAATTCCTGAATAAAAACGCTTAAATTGCATTGAAGGCTGAGAATACACATCAGTGATTTGGGGGTCAGGAGAGAGAATTACAAGAATGTTGTAAATACCCCCAAAATAAGCATTCTAAACCAAGAAATTCAATTGAGTTCATACAAGAAACCCAAATATGATGAGATATGATGATGCACAGTTAAAACACCTGTGCAATGTTCACACTTGCCTGTCGTGACATTGAGAAAAAAATCTGTTTTAAAAAGTTAGTGTACTGTGGAACCACAGTCACTAATATGCATTCATCCTAATACTGTGGAATTGTGATTTTAAAATATAGTTTAAAAGTGGACACATTTCCTTTAAACACACCATAAAGCAATGGTGTAAGTCCTCCCACTTTCAAGGGCGAGCTTTCTCCTTGGCATAGACAAATCAGCAAGCCCTCCACTTAAGGGGAAAAAAAATTCTTGTGGAAGGGAAGGGAGGAGAATGTTAAACTGGAATTTTCAAAGAAATGGAAATAGCAGCGTGTTTAGTTCATGTGTAATATTTTATTTTTAAGAATACCAAAGATAAAGAGAGTCTGCTTGCACAGAAGGAAGAGAATCTGAATAATACAATGCAACAGATGTACAACGATATAGGAGAAAAAGAAGAAACAATTAAAGGTCTTCAAGATATAGTGAAATCAGAAAGGTCTAATTTATCTCTCCTACAACACACACTTTCTCTCCGGGACACAGAGATAATGGAGTTAAAAAATGAAATTGCTTCAGCCAAGATGAAAGAACAGGAATATATTGAAGAATTGAAAGCAAATCACAAAAGGGATATTTGCAGACAGTTGCAAGATTTGAGGACTGGTTTGGAAGAAAGTTACAGAAAAGAGATAGTAAGAGTTAAGGAGGATTGTGAAGAAGAGATGAATAAAAAATATAAGAATGAACTTGAGCAGATAAAAAGAGAACTCTCTGCTTTGAATTCTGATGAAGATTTTCAGAATTTAAATGCAATAATTATTGATTTAAATAATAAACTGCATGAGTCTGAAATTCATAGAGAAAACTTGTGCAAGCAACTTAAAAATCAAATGGAGGATTTTCAGAGAGAGAGGTCTGAGATTGAGCTGAGGTATAAGGATTTAGTAGAAGACCTCAAATTACAGCTCACTAATGCAGAAAAACAGGCTAAGGAAGCACAGGAATCTAAACAAGAAAAGGAATATTTGAATGATGAGATCCAAAAGCTCAACTCCTTCATCCAGGAATTAAGTGAAAAGCTGCTCCTTGAGACAAAAAATAACAAAGATTTAAAGCATAAGCACGATGAAGAAATAACTCTCTATAATTTGAAGTTAAAAAAGTTAGAGCAGGAGGAAAAATTGTTACAGGAGGTGTCAGCATCACAGAAAGCAGAGCTTGAGAAGATGCAGAATAAATTATGCCAGCATGAAGGTGAAATACAGTTAGTTCGTGAAGAACTAGAGTTCCAACATGGCTTGCGAGTGGACTCTTTTAAAGCTGAATTAGAAGACACAAAGAAAAATCTAAAGAAGGTCAAAGCAGAGAAGGACCATAAAAGTTATGAAGCCGATAACAGGTCTGAAGAAAATACGGTAGAACTAGGATCTTTCATAGAAGATGCTGACATATTAACGAAATATCTTGTCTCCACTGAGAGACAGGAGCAGTCATACATATCAGACAACTCTGAACTTATTGACACTGAAGAGGATAGATTTGTGCTAGATAGTAACATCATTTTAGAATCCAACATGGACTCTACAGCAGATAAGTTAATGTTTAGCCCTGATGAACAAAAGTGCGTTAGCAGTGTACTGCAAGGGACTTCTGATGAAACTGAGCTGGAAGCTGAGGCTTTTGCTTCATATTTGTCAGGTGACTCCTTGCTGCAAAGTGAAGTAAGTGACTGTAAGGAGGTGAAGGATGAAGAGAGAGCTGGCTTGATGGAGAGATGTGTTAAGCTATTTAAGGAGCTCAGTGAAAAAGAGTCAGCACTGAACAAATCCTATCAGGAGACCCAAGAAGCTCTTGAAAAATGGGAAAAAGCAACAGCTGAACTTTCCATTACACATTTAGAACTGAATAAGGAGCGAGAAGCACGGGTTCGTTGTGAAGAAGAACTTGATCAAAAAGAAAAGAAGGAGAAAGAGCTTGAAAACAAAATAAACTTCCTGGAAAAGCAGGGTGAAGACAGAGATCGAACAGTTTGTATTGAAGAATTAGGGCTTGGAATAAAGGCTTCAAAGTCACATACTTGGCAGGAGATGATAAAGCACTTCAAGCAGGAAAGAGAAACATTGATGATGCAATTGAGGGCTCAGGAGCAATTAGTAAAAGAAGTTCAAGAACAGAAAACTGCCTCTGATTCAGTAACGAGTGAGGTACAGTCCCTTTTTGGACGTCAACTAGCTGCTTTGCAAAGCCAAAGGGATCAAATGCAAGCCCAGCTTGATGTCCAGAAGGCCAAAAACCAGACTATGGCCGAACTTCTTGGTCAGAAAACCATATTAGAAGAGACATTACTGAAAGAACAGGAGGCTCTCAAAGCTGAAATCAATAATAAAGAACAAAGTTTAACACTCACACTTAAGGAGAATATAACTTTACAAGAAAGATTGTGTGCTGTAGAGCAGAATCTAATAAAAGCAGAAAAAGCTCTGGAAAAGAATCTTGAAAAAAATATACACGATCTGAATATGAAAACGAAAAACTTTGAAAAAGCACTGGAGTGTGAAAGAGTGGAATTTGAGGAGAAATTGAAATCCAGTAACTTGGAACTCCAGAAACTTAACATTGAAATGCAGGCCAAAAAAATGGAATACACTGAGAAAGAAAACAAACTGACTGAGGAAGTGGCTCATTTGAAGAAGGTTCAGGTGGAACTGGAGAATCACCTTCAGGAAACTGTGCAGAAATCTGCACAAGCCATACAGGAGGTACAGTCTGAGATGAGGAGACATTATGAAGAGGAAATTAGTAAAATGGAATCTCGGCATCTTTCTGAAACAACAAAAATGAATCTGGTGCACCAGGAAGAGGTAGGTAGCTCTGATAATGACACGAGGATTTGTATTTCTGGATGCTTGGTAAATGGTAGTTTCAAAAAAAGTCGTCACTCTTTTCAGATAGAAGAGTTAAATGCAGAAATAAAAGAGAAGGTGGAAAAACAGCAGAACTTGGAGGCGGAACGAAAAGAACAGATTGGATTAATTAAAAAGGTATTTTTTGTAACAGGCTTTTTTTTTTTTTTTTGAAAGATGCTGCATGTCCAGTTGTATTCAGTCAAAATGAAATGATTTCTTCAGAGGCGGAAAATCAATTGGGTTTTTGCAAGAGTAAAGATAGTTTTGTTGACTTTGAGACTACTGTCCTAATGGCTTGTTAATGCTGGAAGGACAAAAGTGTAAAATGTCCACAATGCAGTAAAAATTCTGTGCTGTGTTTGTGACGTTTCCCTCTGGTTTTATCCAGACTGGTGATCTGCTAGGTCACTCCAATCCTTGAGTCTGGCAGCCAGCCTTACCCTGCTCTGCTGTGAGAACCCCCACTCCTGGGCTGTTCACACACAGCCTCTGGCATGTAAGCTACTTCTTGGATTGTGCAACTGAATGACACTAGCCAATACCTCCAGTCCCAGACACAACCCTAGGAACCTCCGTCTTGCATTGTCCAGTTATGCTCGCTGGACGTTGCAAGCTTCTATGAGTTTGTCAATTTAACAAAGAAATTGATATGTATCAGGCCTGTTATCCCAAGGGGAGCCTCTAACACACTTCAAACCAAACGCACTGCTTCAGGTAGAATAAACAAATATATTTATTAACTATAAAGATAGATTTTAAGTGATTATAAGTCAAAACATAAGTCAGATTTGGTCAAATGAAATAAAAGCAAAACGCATTCTAAGCTGATCTTAACACTTTCAATGTGTTAGATACTTCTAACCCAGGCTGGCTGGTTGCTCTTCAGCCAGGCTCTCCCCTTTGATCAGCGCTTCAGTCGCTTGGTGTGGTGTCTGTAGATGTAGGTGGAAGATAGAGGAAGAGCATGGCAAATGTCTCTTCCTTTTATCATGTCCTTTCTTCCCTCTTGACTTTGGCCCCCTCTCCCCCCTTCACAGTCAGGTGAGCTTTACCTCATCGCAGTTCCAAACTGACCAAAGGCAGGGGGGTGACTCCCTCGAGAGTCTAACAGATTCTTTTGTTGCTGCCTAGGCTAGCATCCTTTGTTCCTGTGAGGCTGGGCTGGGTTTTTCCCATACCTGCTCTGATGAGGTGTGAACTGTCTCTCTGCTCTTGGAGAGATTTTGCCTGGGCTTGTTTTGAGCCATGTGGATACATTTTCAGCCTCCTAACTACATACATGAAATTATAACCTATAATATTACTGTAACAAGAATGCTCAGTAGTGCATCATGAGCCTTCTGAAGACACTCAACATGACAAACTTTGCATTGCATACCACACAATCATTTTATAAAGATGAACATGGGGGTGTAGGGTGTTCCCCCGAGGTACAGAGCATCACAGTGTTCTTCTCTCCAGGTTCATGAACGAGAACACGATCGTGAAATTGCTGAACTAATTATTAAACATGAAGATGAAATGAAAGAACTACGTGCTGAACTAATTAAGAAACAGCAGCAACTGTTGGATGAACTTCAGCAACAAATGGAAGGTACACATAAAACAGAGATGCAGCATGCTCAGCTCCAGTCACAGGTACAGTATGTATACACAGTAATTATTTAGGCAAATTTCCTGGCTGTCACAATTTATAGTTAATTCGCTTGCAAAGAGGAGCCTCTTTTCTAACAAAATAAGCCGTCTTTGGAGGAATGCCTTGTGTTATTGTAAAGACTACATTTGAAGAATCAGTAGGGAGTGTTACGCTAAAAGGACTGCAGATACCACCTGCTATGGAAGGGTCTCCAATGTCCTCAATCTTACCACTTATTCTTTAGAAAATTGACAAAATTTAGAAAATTTGTGAAGGGAAGAAGCTTGCGTATCTTCATAAATATAAATAAGAATCTGCAGTAACTTCCCGGAATGGAGAGAGGCAGGCAAAGAATAAGAGCCTAATATGCTTTTTTGGTGGTCTAATCACTAGATATGCATTTTTTTTCCTTTGCATGTTAGGTTTGCACAAAGTTCTAGTGCAAGGTAATGTTTTACCCTTTGTCTAGTGTTGCTAGACCCCTAGAAATATGGAATAGCAGTTGTATGTGCTGCAGTATTGGGAATTGTAAAGTATGGCAGAAAATCAAACTGAAACTTAGTCTTGCTTCATCGTGGTCTTATGAATCGCATGAAGGTAATCCATCACACAACTTTACTGCAATGTGTATACTGAGTGTATTTTTGTCAGTGTGTCACATCCCTTGTCATGGGTTTTACAGTTTGTTATTGAGTTCACACTAGGTAAGCTCTGAATTTAATTATTAAAAAATACTCCAAATATCCCTCTAAAGAGTCCATGGACCTTTTAATTGTTACATATTTATTGATGCCGTATCAGATAAGATTGTAACATTACTTGAATTTACAAGTGGAGGCCCTGATCTTGCAAGCTGTTACGTGCAAATATAATTATACGTATGTGAGTAGCCCCATTGATGTTGTTTGGCAGGTTGAGGGCCTAAATTCCCTTCTCTCTAAATATTTAATCCATTTTAAAACACCCATTCATTCTAGAAATACATAGGATACAATTATTTTTTGTCTAATCCCTAAATATTGGCTATATGTATTTGTATATATGTAGAATGGAAACTTTATAACCCGTTGTAAAGCTTAGTTGCTCCTACTGCTAACGGATAGTTCAGAACTGAATCGGTGAGCAGTACAAGAGTAATGTATATTTACATCATTGTTTCTATTTCAACACTTCAGATATTGGTCATTCACTCTACTGTAATATCAAATGATAGCCAGTGACAGCTTTGTGAGGTATGATGCACTGTGATGGACTCAAAGGATAAAAGTGGAAATTTGCAGCAATGCTATAGACAATAATAATGTGTATTTTTGCAATTTCCTTTTCACGTATCATAACTTTCTGAAGATGCTGCAGGGAGGCAGGTTGCTGGCAGGCATTCTCTATCAGTAGATAAACTTAAGAGGAAGAAAATGCAAACAGTTTGGATACAATATCAAACAGACTTTACTACTGAAAGGAGAGATAGTAAAGACTGTACTCATTAATAAAAAGCTTCTGCAAGCTAGATCAGAACTAGAATCTAGTTTTTCTGCTATTCCACTTCCAGCCATAAATATGTTTTATATGAAAATGACAGACTAGCAATAAATATAGAGGTGTGTATATAATTGAAACTGGTATAGAAAAATGGTAATATATTTCACTTAAACCATGTTTTTCCCCTTCCCACTATAGACACTGCACAATCTCGAGTTGGAAGGTTTACGACTAAGTCTAACTAATATGCACACATCCCAGTTGGAGTTGATGCAGTCTAACTTGAGAAAAGAGAAGGAAACTGCTCTTGTGGAGTTACGGGAGATGCTCAATGATAAGCGTGCTCAGGAAGTAGCAATTCTACAGAGCCGACATCAGTTTGAGTTGGAGCATATTAAAGAACAAAATCTGAAGGAAAAAGAAGAAATTGCACTGAAATATCAACAAGAGCTAGGTATTATGAACTTGGAACTTAGGGGGCTGATCATGCAACTGCTGAGCATTTGATTGCCACACAA
Source organism: Chelonia mydas (assembly GCF_015237465.2). Taxonomy (NCBI): domain Eukaryota; kingdom Metazoa; phylum Chordata; order Testudines; family Cheloniidae; genus Chelonia; species Chelonia mydas. Next base: position 76,308,297 of record NC_051251.2, on the reverse strand, counting down.
TTTCTGATGGGGAGATTCTCAGGCCTGGTCTACACTTAAAATTTACGTTGGCATTACTATGAAGCTGAGGGATGTGAAAAATCCACACACCTGAGCATCATAGCTATGCCAACCTTACCCCTGTTGTAGATGCAGCCAGGTTGACTTGAAGAATGATCGACACAGTTACTGTCGGTTAGCAAGGTAGTGTTCTTACAGCTACACAAAAACCTCATTTCTGCATCTACACTATGGGGCTATGACAGTGGCGCTACAGTCCCGTAGCTGGACCACTATATTCCGCATAGTGTAAACATAGCCTCTTTTTGTCTGTCCTATGGCCTGTCCTTGTCCCTGTTGAAATCTGTGAAAACTGGCATTGACTGCAGTAGGAACAGGGTTAGGCATTATATGTTCAAGGGATTTAGGCCTGCCTCAGTTATAAAGCCCTTTGCAAGAGAGAATGACTTGATCTCCAAAGATATAGCTAGTGGCACCTTAGAGACTAACCAATTTATAGATTTCCACTCTACTTAGTCTCTAAGGTGCCACAAGTACTCCTTTTCTTTTTGCGAATACAGACTAACATGGCTGCTACTCTGAAAGATATAGCTGTGATAGTTGCCCATTCGTAGGTTGAAGGCCTTCTCCAAACTCAGGTTTCTAAACTCATTGGTTCCAGCATGATCATCTTATGTCATCCCTATAGACTGGTGTTCCAGTCAATCAGCAGTTTCTTTCTTTCTAAACATCTTCAGAGAAGACGACCTCCTAGATTGCTGCATCACATTTTGTCATCTTGTCAACCTTTATTCTCCCAGAAATATACTTTTAAACAACTGGTTCTTCAGTCATCTGTCCTCTTCAATATTTATTTCTGAAACTCTTGGTGTTCTGACGCTTAGTATTAGGATTATCTGTGTCTTTGACTTTGAATTTCAACTCGAATGCTTTGCTCCGGATCAGACTTTTGTTGGTGCCAGCTGCTGTTACCAGTTGTACCCCATAAACTTTTGCCTTACATTGAGTCAGCACCAGGTTCATTGTTGTTTTTTTCGGAGCAAGTACCTGAAAATTCTCCTGGCTTCCCCTCCCAATACCTGGAAATTAAGTGAGAAGTCTACCTGGAAGGTACTGAAAGCTTCAGCTGGAGAGCCAGAGTCAAGAGTCCCAGATGAGTTACGAATCTGTATCAGTGCTGCCCTTGGTGGCATAGGTTTGGTAAAAGATTCTACAGGACTGTTTCAACACCATCGAGATAATCAGCTAGACTTGGAATTGCTGAAATTGCATTGAGGTTTTGCTCTTTGTGCTTCTACATGCCACTCTGGTGTTTCTTGACACAGGTGATAACTCCTTGAGCAAGTCATTGCCTTCTTTGAACGGCAGTGACAATTTGTTTGAGAGCCAATAGGCAGCTGTCTCAATTCGTGGAAACAGCTGAGGCCTACAGGTGCCATCAGAGAATATTGAGGAAGCTGATTTCTTTCTCTCTCAGTTCAATGAAGTGGTCCCTTATGCTTATGGTGAAGGGAGACTTCTGCATTGTGGAATTTCAGTGTGTGTCAGGATTGAAGTCTATGCCATGTCCTCAACTGTTTTTTGGGTATAGATGATACAGGAGACTTATTTGAGGACAAGTGCGTCTTCATTGGGCAGAGTGAGAGAAATATTGATTTCTTCTTTAGGAAAAGTTTGCATAACATGTCTCTCACTCTCACACCCCCCCCCCCCCCACACCCCCCCGTGTGTCTTAGGGTAGTTCTGCTGAGAAGTGCCTCTTTTGGCCGTAGCTGCTTGCTAGGACTCCCATCCCCATGTGAAGCTTACGAGACTAGTGGTGGTCAGCTGCTGAGCCTTAGGACTCTCTTTTAATCTTTAACAAGCCTAAGCTTGTTCCTCAGCCTTTGATGCTAAGACTGCTGAAAGTGGTGGTGAAAGGATGCTGACAATCCTCTTCCTGTTTGCTGTTGGGTCTCACTTGCTGGAGACTTCAGGAGGCCAGCATGAAGGAGGGAAGGGAAAATCATCCAGTATCCTCCCTTCAAGCCCTCTGTTTTCTCCAGTTTCTCTCCCTCTTTTCCTTTAGACTGTAGGAGATGCTATGCAAAGAGCTGAGGAATGGGATGTGGTTGGGAGGAGGGGGTAGAGAGAGCTTGGGGGGAAAGCGGCCTTCAGGTAGTGATCCAAAAAAATAGCATCATCGTTCGTCCCCCATGCTCTGTGTCGGAGACTCTGAAAGTGAGGTACTTTTTTCTCACTATTTGCTGCCTCCTGCTTCTGCTCCTGTCTCTGGAGCTACTGATGAGCCGAAATTAGCTTTGCAACTTCCACTGACCCATTCTGATAATGATATTTAAAATGTATATAGCTCTTTAAATTGGTTTTATCAATTAAACTTTGGTCCTATGCACTAGATCTCTACTAGATGAGTTCAGTAAACTATTTCTCTTTTTTAGATTTTTAAGACTCTGAACTCTATTTTAAAAATTCAATTATGTGATAAATTAGATAAAGTGTTCCAGATTTACTTAGAATTTGCTAGAAAAAAATCTCTCAGCACATTTTTATACACTACAATTTCAGAGGGGGAGGTGGCGGGCGCAAGGGTTGAAATCAAATTTGTGATGGAAACGTTAGCTATGTATCAGAGTAACAGCCGTGATAGTCTGTATTCGCAAAAAGAAAAGGAGTACTTGTGGCACCTTAGAGACTAACCAATTTATTTGAGCATAAGCTTTCGTGAGCTACAGCTCACTTGTAGCTCACGAAAGCTTATGGTCAAATAAATTGGTTAGTCTCTAAGGTGCCACAAGTACTCCTTTTCTGTTAGCTATGTAGTGGCTCTGGCTGCTAGATAGTAAAAGGAAGATGAAGAATGTTTCCATTTCCCTTCCACACACATGATGCTTGTTTTTTAGGCTTATGACATGTGAGTAGAAGCTTGAAATATTATTTTGATCAGGGGTAGAATTGAGGGGGGACAGTAAGTGTTCTCTCCCAAGTTCTGCTGGCAAAATAAGCTCCGTCCACTTAAGACCTCAGTCTGCCTCTTGCACTGCATCATGTAGACATTCAAAATATGATCATGAATCTTCTTTGAACTCCTTGGGCTGCCCCTCCCCCCAAATGAAGTTTACATATATCTGTGTCCTCTGCTGAGCTCCTTTTTGATTAGGAACATACAAATGGGATTACACTCCCAAGCCCACCCCCCTCTGGTTAAAATAAGATGCCACTTCCAGTAAATTTGTGCAGAATTTAGCAATATGATTCTTCCGCCTCTTTCTTGCATTCTTTGCACAGTGAAGTAGTTAACAAAGTTGGCATCTGAAATGTTATTGGGCATCTAAGATAACACTACGTAAATGAATGGGGCACTTTACACCTCTCTAATGGTGTCATGCTCTCTGTGGACTTGGGCAAACATTGCTGGACCAGTTGCACTAAATTTACATCTCCATGGTTTTCTTTGCAACTGAAACAAGCTAGACACTTATTCCTATAAAATAAGAGCTGACACTCTGGCATATAAGAGAGCAGTCGTGAGAGAGGTGGTGGTATATCATACTGCTATGTGCCTCCTAATTCAAGCCTTGAATGTGATGTTTAAAATAAAGTAGGTCTTTCCATATTTTAAAATGTCATTAGACCCAATTGTTTCTTACTAGTTTGTTTAGTAAACAGAATTTTATTTTGCAGATGAGAGGAAGAAAATAGAATTGGAAATGGAAAAGAAACACATCCAGACCCTGGAGGTATAAGTTCCATACTGTATACTGGACAAGATAAAACTGTACTGTAAATCAAAGCTGCCATGATCTCTTCCCTTTTCTATTATAACATTTTTGAAAGGGCAAATAAATGCAATATAAAATAAAAAGAAGCAGTAAAATATTACTCTTAACTGCTTTACTAATGCACCTATCCTGTTCTGTTAGACTCTTAAAGGAGACTGTGCACTGAAGACCGAAACATGTTTAAAAAACATCCGTGAGGAGCTATCTGAAAAACATCAGACTGAAATGGGTGAACTGCAGAAAACTCTGAAATTGGAACTAGAAAGAGTTAAAGAAGAGCTGAAGAGTCTATCTCTTAAAAAAGAGCAGGCGGAAAGTAAGTGTTATGTTTTGGAAAGTATTAGCTTTGTTGCAAGATATTTATCGTGAGGGATTCAAAGGTGGCTAGAGTAACTTTAGGAGTTGTACAGTGCATATAAAACAGCAATACTTTTTCAGTTTTAACATTTGCAGTTAGAATCATGCCAATGACGCATAATTGTTCAGAAATTAGCAATTACAAAGTGACTACTTCTTTAGCCAATGTAGCTTATCAGTCTTTATATTAATGTGTAGTTGTAATTGTAGCAAACTTAAGGTGAAAACCCAGCATGCATTTTCCCCACAAATATCAGAAAATGCAAGAGCCTACAATTTGTAGAAGTTTGTCCAATAAAAGATATCTCACCCACATTGTGTCTCTCTCATCCTGAGACCAACATAGCTACAACAAGACTGCAAGCTACAATTTTGCTGTCAATTGAGGGCCGAATCCTTCAGCGTGGGGCACGAGTCATTTGTGGTTTTGATTTAGAGTAAATTGCAGATTCTCTGTAGTTAGAAGTCCTTAAATCAAAATTTGAGGACTTCAGAAATTCAGCCAGAGATTATGGGTCTATTACAGGAGTGGGTGGTTGAGGTTCTATGGCCTGCGAGGTGCAGCAGGTTAGACTAGAGTAGCCGTTCTCAAACTGTGGGTTGGGACCCCAAAGTGGGTTGCGATCCCATTTTAATGGGGTTGCCAGGGTTGGCTTACACTTGCTGGGGCTTGGGGCCAAAGCTGAAACCCAAGCCCCACTACCTGGGGCTGAAGCGGAAGCCTGAGAGCTTCAGCCCTGGGTGGCAGGGCTCAGGTTACAGACCCCCCTGCCTGAGGCTGAAGCCCTTGGGCTTGGGCTTTGGCCCCCCTGTCCAGGGTGGCGGAGCTCAGGTGAACTCAGGCTGTCGTCCACCCTCTTGGCGTCGTGTCATAATTTTTGTTGTCAGATGGGGGTTGCAGTGAAGTTTGAGAACCCCTGGACTAGAGGATCATGATGGTTCCTTCTGACATTAAAGTTTATGATCATCTGTGAGTCTCTTAATTAGGCAAAACTTCCATTAATTTCAGTGAGTGTTTTGCCTGATTTAAAGATTTCCAGATAGTATTCTGAACAGCCAGACTCCTGTTTGGATCTTAACAATATGGATGTATGATAGATTTTGGCAATTCTTTAAAATAATTGTCTCAAAAGTTACCGTCCTTAAACAGCAGAGTAACTGAAAGCCTCATTACTCAGAAAAGTGAGGGCCAGGATGAATAAATGACCACATGTGTGAAAATTTTTGTTGCTTTTAGGAGTCTGAAATGTGAGTGTGAGGGGCTCCTGAAGCCCTTGCCTTTGGAGAATTCTATCAGCAGGAGGCATAACTGGCAGCAGCATCAGAGGCTGCTGCCTTCCGAGAATATAATAGGCCCACTGCCTTATATAGCAGCAGCCTGAGGAGTACAAAGAATTTATCCTGTGGAGAACTTGGCACCCAGTACCTCCTGCACTGTGCTTACATGAGGTGAAGCAGGGAGAGCTGGCCAGTTGGTTTGGGAGCCATATGTCCTCTGAGGTACCTAATACGTGAGAGGCAGGGGAAATGGCAACTATTGCAAATAAATGGAAAGCTGGCTTCAGGGTAACTGGCACTGGGGAACTTTGTGCCGGCTGGCATGCAGCAACACCAGCTCTGAGATATAAGTTCCATCCTGTTACCCATGTATAGCACTTGATGCTTTTGCTATCCTGCTAGCAGTCTTCTGGCTGCTGTGAAGGAAGTCACCTATGAGTTTCTTCCTATCCAGTCTCCTGTTGATCCTTTACTTGTTCCCCAGAGTGCAGAGTCCAGCTATCTGTATGTGATAGAATCATTTCTGTCACTGCATTGTGGCTGAATGGGAGTGACTTGCAGGCAGGGTTCCCTCTCTGTGGCAGAGCAAAGGTCTGTTGAGGAGAAGCAGGTGGCAGGTCCATTTTGCTTAGGGAGAGCTCACTTAGATGGTGGGAGTGACTCTAGCTGCCCTGAATCTTTCAAGTGCTCCTTTCTGTTTGAGGTGAGTGCATCTGTCCTTATCTCCCTTCCTTTTTCTGCAACTGTTTACGTTGGTAGCAGAAGTGCTTTCCCGTCCCATGGCCAACTATTTCTCCTTGCCTTTTGAGTCCTGGCTGCCAGCAACATTGTGAATGGGAGGTTCTCTGGAGAAATGTGTTCCCTGTGCATTTAAGGCTGCTGCTGTTTATTATGGCATTGTCTCTTACATATGTTTCATCTTCAGGTAGCCACCTCTGGTGTCCTCCCTGAGGACCTCACCACCTGTTGATGGCATTGCACACAGTGGACCATAAGGCTCTGTGTGGAAATACCAAGTTTCCACCTGCTGCATTTCTTTACTGTTAAAGTTCTTAGCGTGCTGATTACTGTGGTATAAGTGCCTGTACTGAGCTAGCCAGTTGGTTCCTTTCACAAGGTTGTAATGGGCCTGTCAGTTATTAACCTAGATAGATTTCAGAGTAACAGCCGTGTTAGTCTGTATTCGCAAAAAGAAAAGGAGGACTTGTGGCACCTTAGAGACTAACCAATTTGTTTGAGCATGAGCTTTCGTGAGTAGCTCACGAAAGCTCATGCTCAAATAAATTGGTTAACCTAGATAGAGAATGCCTTAAACTTACAGTTAGCTAACCTATTAGCTGGTTGGCCTGGATTCATTGTTTTGTGCTTTAATTCGTCACAAAACTAATGTTGCATTAGGTAGTTCACCAAAAAAAAAAAAAAAAGTCTAATCTAGTAATATAACAGCACTAACTTTGTTTTGTAGTGAAATGTAAAAATCTGGAGAATGAACACCAGATGGCAATTCCGAAACGATGTGAACAGCTGCAGACGGAACATGACCGATGTCTAGAAAACCTGAAAAGGAAAAGCAAGGAAAGAGAACAGGAAATGCGGCAGGAGGTTAATAAGATTTTTTGTTTTGAATGTTTGGTATGAATTAGGTAAGTGGCATAGTATTTAGGAGCCACAAGTGTTGTTAAATAATGTGTGCCACTCTTCTGTATTTAAAATTTAGATTTTTTTTTAAGGGGAAATGTAGCATGATGTAAGTTGTTTTTTTTTGTTTTGGTTTGGTTTTTTTTATACCAAAATTAAGGGCATGAAGCCCAAATCAATATTAGATTAGTATTCATAGGTTTTTTTAAGCTGGATTTAACTCTGTGTAACACATTGCTAGATCTACTAATGTGGCCCTTCCTGCAATTTAATCAAATCTTTACCTTAGTTCTTATTTAATATAGTTTCAGTTACTGATTCCTATATTTTTCTCAGTTGTTTGGTGAGACTATGAATGTGGAGAACAAGTCATGACATAAGTGGCATGACAAACAGATGGCTCCCTCATTTGTCTCAATTAGAGGGATATTCGTAGAGGAGTTAGGTGTTTCAGTGTCTCCACAAGCCTCTGCTGTGAGCCCAGGGTCTGAATGGTACTATAGCATTTCCACCCATTAGCAGCTTAACTGTTTCTAAGACATGAAAATAGGGAGCTATTAAAACAAAACAAAACAAACAAATTCTTAATGCATCTTTCGTAGATGGAGAAACTTCAGGCCACATATGAAGAATTAAAAACTCGATCACAAGAAGAAATCAAACAGCTTTGGTCTCAGCTTGATAGCACACGAGCAAGTCGACAGGAGCTAAGTGGTATGGTAGAAACACGTTACGGTTCTTGCCTTAGCTCACATAGAACAACACTGTGTGTGAAACAATTTTTAACAAAATGTATTGAACAGGCATTCAGTCACAGGAGCATACAGCAGGAGTTGTCACACAGGATTGAACAAATGGTCCATTTAATTCGGTTTCTGGCCAGTACCAGATTCTTCAGAATAAGGTTTTAAACACTCAAGTAGGCAATACCATGCCTATGGGAAAAGTTTCAGTCCTGTTCTGCTGGTTTATAATTTGTCCTGAAGTATGAAGGCAGAGATGCCCTACAATTTTATTGTATCAAATTATGGTGTGGTGGTATCTGTGCCAAAGTTGAAGTTGCAGCTGAGCTGTCATCACTGCTACTGTCACTGCCACTGCTATTACCTGTCTATGTTGCATTAGGAACCAGAGGACCCGTAGTGTTTGACAGTTTACAAACAGGTAGTAAAATACAGCCCATGTCCCTTAAATCTTAAAATCAAATTTAAGATGAGCTGCAATGTGGTGTAACAAACAAATGAAGGTGAGGGAGGAAGAGGATAGCAGCAATAGGAACACATGGTTATGACAAACTAGTATTATGTACGATATGTGGAGGGTTTTTAAAGATCTAAATCAACACGAAATATTGATGGCAGTAATCCCTACTGCCCATCTATAACACTTGTCATTTGGCTGTTTATCATTACCCTGATCTTGGCTCCCTTTAAAATCTGAACAAAGGCATAGGTTAGATTAGTTCTGAAGCTGAAATAGGGTTTTCTAGTAGATTTGAATTGAGGTGGACAAGGATTCTGGAATTACATCTTAAAATTAAAGGGATTCACTAGTATTCAGGTGGTCATTTTAATGCTTAGTCCTTTCATCCCTAGAAGATCCACTGGGAGGGAGGAGGAATGCCCCCACAATCCCCTTGTTCTCCCAATCTACATTGGCCAAACCGGTCAGTCTCTACGCAAAAGAATAAATGGACACAAATCTGACATCAGGAATCATAACATTCAAAAACCAGTCGGAGAACACTTCAGTCTCCCTGGTCACTCAATAACACACCTAAAAGTGGCAATTCTTCAACAAAAAAACTTCAGAAACAGACTCCAGTGTGAAACTGCAGAATTGAAATTAATTTGCAAACTGGACACCATCAAATTAGGCCTGAATAAAGACTGGGAGAGGTTGGGTCATTACAAAACCTAAACCTAATTTCCCCAATACTAATTTCCACCTACTGTTACTCACACCTTCTTGTCAGCTGCCTGAAATGGGCCACTCTCATTACCACTTCAAAAGTTATTTTTCCTCCCTTGGTATTCTTTTCTCAGATAGTCCTTTTCCGGCCCCCTCTCACAGCACATTGAGCTGTCCACAGGGACACCCATGTTTTCTTCCTGAGTAGACAGCTGTATTTTAGAAAACATCAGCATTTGGTTAGAGTTCTAATTATTTCTTCCAGTACATACTGAATTCCATAAGCCCTGTTTCCCGGTATCTAGCTTTCGTAGGTCCCTCTGAAATTATGTTCTTGAGTAATGTAAATAATTGTCTGCAACTTTGCCTCCTTGATGTTCGCTCCCTCTTCTAATTAGTTGGTCCTCCTATTGACCCATGATGCATCCCACGACTAATCTGTCCTTTGTTTTCTACCTCTTTACCAGTTCCTAATTATCACAGCCGCTAGTGAGGCACTTCAACAAAGCCGTTCTGAAAGTTCATGTATACAGAAACCTATGAGTCCCCTTCATGTACTATTCTCTTGGCTTCCTACAAGAACTGTAATTGATTGAAGACCGTTATCCTTCACAAGGGTTAAGCCAGTTTATCCTATCTTTCTAGGTGACCAGAATCCTGACCACTGTGTACTCAACAGAGCCATTGCATTCTAACATTTTTACATGATCCGGGGGGAGGGGGGTGTTGTCCACACTTTGCCAATCTATCAGCAAAGCAAGTCCTTTGACAAGATTATATTTAAGTTTAATTGTTGGATTTACATTTTTCAAAGTAGTTTGTGCTAGGAAGGCTGTTTCTGGGGTAAATCAATTTAGTTCAAAGCAGTTACAGTAATTCTTCTTATTCCTGCTGCATGGGAGCATTAGAAGGTGCAGGGTTCAACCCCCATTGCAGGACTCTGCATCATTATCATCCCTAGCTCTTATATAATGCTTGACATCAGTAGATCAAAAAATGCTTGCCAAAAGTCATCAGAATCATTATCCCCCTTTTACAGATGGGAAAACAGCGGCACACAGAGGGAAATTGACTTACCGAAGGTCACACATTGAGCTAGTGCAGAGCTGGGAATAGAACCCAGGTCTCCTGAATCCCAGTCCAGTGCTCCATCCACTAGGTCACACTGCCTCTCCATAACCATTCCCAGCATTGAAGAGCAAAAAGGAAGGGAAACGGGCTGGCTGACTGACTGCAGTGCTAACTCACTTCAAGAGGCGTAGTTTCTGGAGTACTCTTGGGGGAATTCTGCACCACTACGGTGCAGCAGACAAATGCCCCCACACAGATTGTCTTTACTTTCGACAGAAAATGGTTTCTGTGGGGAAGCAAAGAGATGCTGCACCAGTGCTCCTCCCCAGCAGGTCAGATGCCTCTGTTCTTGCAGCTGGGGGAGAGGTAAATCATGGGGGGGGAGGGTCTGGGAAGGTTCTGGTGGGCCAGGGACATTAGTCCCGGCTGGGCCGGGGGGGGCGGGTGGGGGGAGGAGGACAACAGAGACTAAATTCTCCCTGCACAGAGCAGCCGGGCCTGGGTCAAATCAACCCCCAGAAACTTCTCCTGGCTTCAGGAAGCTCTGCAGTGCGGGAGGGCAGGGGTGGTCAGGGTGAAGGGGGGTGAGGCTTGGTGGGGTGGGGGGTCCAGGTGCAGGGAGGGAGTTGGCTCAGCGGTGGGAGTTGGATGCGGGTGGGTTCGGCAGATGGGGAGCAGCTCCTCTTACAATGACCCCTCCCTCCACCCACACACCGAGAATCCCCCCTGCCCCGAACCTCCACTCTGCTGAGCCTTACCCCCTGCATTGAGAGCCCCCTGAGCCCCAACCTGCTGCACCCCACCCCCAACTCTACCAACCCCCACTGAATCCTAACCACCTTCATCTGGTCTCCCCTGCAGAGTCCAATTCTCCATGCACCCAGAACTCCACACCGAACCCCTGTGCATCTAGATTCCCCTTGCAACCAAACCCCTCACCAAGCTGCCTGCACCCAGATAGCTCAACACAGAACCCTGATTCTCTCGAGGGAATTCTGCACCAAAAAATTAAAAAATTTAAAATTCTGCAAAGTTCTGCATATTTATTTGTCAAAATAACATAGTAACATAATAACAATATAATCAGACCATTTTTAATTATTTTGGTAATCTATTTCAAAATACTTGTCAGCAATAATTGAAAATGGTGTGATTATATTGTGTTGTTTTGACAAAATATGCAGAATTTTGCAGAATTTTAAAATGTGTGCAGAATTTTTTACTTTTTTGGCACAGAATTTTAAATTTTTTGGTGCAGAATAGTGGGGGTATGTGTGCAACACAAATGCTGCTGTGCACAGCTGTAGCGTTGTAGTGTGGACACTTACTAAGGGACAGAAGTGGTTTTTCTGTCAATGTAGGTAATCCACCCTTTTGAGAGGAGGAAGATAGGTTGATGGAAGATGCTTCTGTTGACCTACCTGCAGCTACAGTTGGGGTTAGGTTGACCTAACTACATCATCCATGGTGCAATTTTTTTCTCAGTCCTGAATGATGTTACTCGATCAGTCTAACCTTTTAGGTGTAGACGAGGCCGAAGAGTGGGGTAAATGGGGACATGGCTATGTTTTCTCTGCTCCCTCACCCCTTAATTTGTACTCAGTGTAAGGTGTAGCAAGACCTGCTCTGCTAACCCTCCCAAGAAATGTTGAGGCATTGGCATTATGTCTTTGAAGGCATGACTCCTGATGCTGCCTGTTGGGTTCTGTGCTTTTCTCCCCATCCAAAATATGGTTCATCTTCATAGGATCTATGATGGAGTCCAAAGTGTGTGTGTGGTTTTTTTTTTTTTTTTTTTGATTAAAAACAAGGTTAAAGATATTGCTGTTTTTTCCATCTTCTACTCAGAGTTAAAAGAACAGCTTCTGGCTCGCACATCACATGTGGATGAAATAGAACGTTTAAAGCAAGACTTTGAACAGCAGCGGCAGCAGAGAAGAAGTGAACATGAAACTGAGTTGGAACAACTGAGAATTTATTTTGAAGAGAAACTAGGGGCAGCTGAAGAAAACTACAGAGAAGAATTAACTCTGCTGCATCAGAGGCTGCAAGAATTAAAGGAATACTCTTTGTTGGAGTCAGAGATTAGTCAAGATCAGCCTTTAGATATCAGGTGATGACTGTTTTTTTCTTTAATCTCATCTGTGACAAAACACACTCAGCTTTCCTTTCCTAGAAAAGACTTTAGGCTTTGTGTGTGTATTTGGATTGGTGGTGGGAGGTCAGAAACCCCAGGATGGAAGTTAGTAATGGATGCAGACAGTTTCTTGTTGAAATGGTTATTCAGGAGTGTTTGACTAGATTCTGGTCTGTACATACTTATACTCTAATATCTTAAGAATCAATACATTCTTCTAATTCTATATTTTATAAAGTGAGTCTTCAAGTTAATTTTCTAAATTCCTTTTCTCTGCTCAGCTCCTCGGTCACACTTTTCGAAGAGGCAAGTGAAAAAGAGAGAAGGGATACACTTGACCAACTAACTCAGCAACTGGAGCAGCACAAGGTGAAATGTCAATTTTAACAAAAATGATAGTGCACATTTTAAAATGTCCACAAAAACATGACCGATGCTTCACACCTCTTAGCATGGTTTTCATAGCAGGTGCTATTCTGAGGTCTTGTATTACTATTGTTTTGTTGTTTTTACCAAGTATACTAGAAGGTATTGTCTTAAACAAAACTATACAACTTGAGAAAATAAGTGAACAAAGGATGTTTTTGATGCATTATCCTGGCTTTTTTGTTTACTTGCTGCTTAAGAAATAAGTGTTTCAAGAGTTGCCATGGAGCTTAGGAAGTCCTTTCCCCTGTGTGGCTTCTGGCTGAGTGCTACAATGGGGTCCTGGTCCAAGAGTAGGGCTTCTAGGTGCTATGGTAATACAAACGATAGTATAAGCAGTCTTCTTCCCCTATGTTAGTGTCAAAAACCTTGACAAGCTCCCTATTCAGGTGCCTACAGGCATTTCCCACTCTCCTAGATCCTCTGGCAGCTCCTGGAGCTCTACTTTACCTTGTGGCAGCATGGCTGTATAAACAGAGTTAGGCCTTCTGGGGATCCCTCTACTCCCAGAGTTGAGGAGGTAGAAGTGGGTGTAGAAGCAAGAATATTTTGAGGAGGCAGACTGGTAAGTGAACTTGTATGTTTACAGTATGCTATGGGTACTTACTGTCAAATTAATTCTTTAGCCAAATTATCTGAAAGATAAAGGTATCCGTCTCCGTTCTGAATGTGTGTTTTCTGCAGGAAGAATTTACTTGTTTGCGACTGCAATTGGAGGAAAAACACAGACATGAACTAGGCTCCTTAAGATCTTCCCTTGCACTCCAGTATAAGGAGGACCTGATGAAGATGAAGATGGATCTCTCAGACAGATATATTTCAGAAATTGAGGAATTAAAAAAGAAACATTGTCTAGATCTTGAACAACTCCGTGCCAAGCTTTCGGAAGAGCACATCAAAGGTAAGATGGAGATTCACAGATTCATAGATATTTAGGTCAGAAGGGACCATTATGATCATCTAGTCTGACCTCCTGCACAACGCAGGCCACAGAATTTCACCCACCCACTCCTACAAAAAAAAACCCTCACACCTATATCTGTGCTATTGAAGTCCTCAAATCATGGTTTAAAGACTTCAAGGAGCAGAGAATCCTCCAGGAAGTGACCCGTGCCCCATGCTACAGAAGAAGGCGAAAAGCCTCCAGGGCCTCTTCCAATCTGCCCTGGAGGAAAATTCCTTCCCGACCCCAAATATGGTGATCAGCTAAACCCTGAGCATATGGGCAAGATTCATCAACCAGATACTACAGAAAATTCTTTCCTGGGTAACTCGGATCTCACCCCATCTAATAGCCCATCACAGGCCATTGGGCCTATTTACCATGAATATTTAATTACCAAAACCATGTTATCCCATCATACCATCTCCTCCAGAAACTTATCGAGTTTAATCTTAAAGCCAGATAGATCTTTTGCCCCCACTGCTTCCCTTGGAAGGCTATTCCAAAACTTCACTCCTCTGATGGTTAAAAACCTTCATCTAATTTCTAGTCTAAATTTCCTAATGGCCAGTTTATATCCATTTGTTCTTGTGTCCACATTGGTACTGAGCTTAAATAATTCCTCTCCCTCTCTGGTATTTATCCCTCTGATATATTTATAGAGAGCAATCATATCTCCCCTCAACCTTCCTTTAGTTAGGCTAAACAAGCCAAGCTCCCTAAATCTCCTTTCATAAGACAAGTTTTCCATTCCTCGGATCATCCGAGTAGCCCTTCTCTGTATCTGTTCCAGTTTGAATTCATCCTTCTTAAACATGGGAGACCAGAACTGCACACAGTATTCCAGGTGAGGTCTCACCAGTGCCTTGTATAACGGTACTAAAACCTCCTTATCCCTACTGGAAATACCTTTCCTGATGCATCCCAAGACCGCATTAGCTTTTTTCACAGCCATATCACATTGGCGGCTCGTAGTCATCCTATGATCAACCAATACTCCAAGGTCCTTTTCCTCCTCCGTTACTTCTAATTGATGCGTCCCCAGCTTATAACTAAAATTCTTGTTATTAATCCCTAAATGCATGACCTTACACTTCTCACTATTAAATTTTATCCTATTACTATTACTCCAGTTTACAAGGTCATCCAGATCCTCCTGTAGGGTATCCCTGTCCTTCTCTAAATTGGCAATACCTCCCAGCTTTGTATCATCCGCAAACTTTATTAGCACACTACCACTTTTTGTGCCGAGGTCAGAGGAACTCCACTGGTAACCTCCCTCCAGCCTGACAGTTCACCTTTCATAGGACCCGTTGTAGTCTCCCCTTTAACCAATTCCTTATCCACCTTTCAATTTTCCTATTAATCCCCATCTTATCCAGTTTAACTAATAATTCACCATGTGGCATGGTATCAAATGCCTTACTAAAATCTAGATAAATTAGATCCACTGCGTTTCCTTTGTCTAAAAAAATCTGTTTCCTTCTCAAAGAAGGAGATCAGGTTGGTTTGGCACGATCTACCTTTTGTAAAACCATGTTGTATTTTGTCCCATTTACCATTGACTTCAATGTCCTTAACTACCTTCTCCTTCAAAATTTTTTCCAAGACCTTGCATACTACAGATGTCAAACTAACAGGCCTATAATTACCCGGATCACTTTTTTTCCCTTTCTTAAAAATAGGAACTGTGTTAGCAATTCTCCAATCATACGGTACAACCCCTGAGTTTACAGTTTCATTAAAAATTCTTGCTAATGGGCTTGCAATTTCTTGTGCCAATTCCTTTAATATTCTTGGATGAAGATTATCTGGGCCCCCCGATTTAGTCCCATTAAGCTGTTTGAGTTTCGATTCTACCTCAAATATGGTAATGTCTACCTCCATATCCTCATTCCCATTTGTCATGCTACCATTATCCCTAAGATCCTCTTTAGTCTTATTAAAGACTGAGGCAAAGTACTTGTTTAGATATTGGGACATGCCTAGATTATCCTTGACCTCCACTCCATCCTCAGTGTTTAGCGGTCCCACTTCTTCTTTCTTTGTTTTCTTCTTATTTATATGACTAGAGAACCTTTTACTATTGGTTTTAATTCCCTTTGCAAGGTCCAACTCTACTTGACTTTTAGCATGTCTCACTTTATCTGTACATGTTCTGACCTCAATAAGGTAGCTTTCCTTGCTGATCCCTCCCATCTTCCACTCCCTGTATGCTTTCTGCTTTTTCTTAATCACCTTTCTGAAATGCGTGCTCATCCAGCTTGGTCTACAACTCCTGCCTATGAATTTTTTCCCCTTTCTTGGGATGCAGGCTTCCGATAGCTTCTGCAGCTTTGATTTAAAATAATCCCAGGCCTCCTCTACCTTTAGATCCATAAATTCTTCAGTCCAATCCACTTCCCTAACTAATTTCCTTAATTTTTGAAAGTCAGCCCTTTTGAAATCAAAAACCCTAGCTGCAGATTTATTTTTATTAATCCTTCCGTTCAGTTTGAACTGAATTAGCTCATGATCACCAAGATTATCCCCTACAACCATTTCTTCTATGAGGTCCTCACTACTCACCAAAACCAAATCTAAAATGGCATCCCCTCTAGTTGGTTCAGCAGCTACTTGCTGAAGGAATCCATCAGCTATCGCATCTAGGAAAATCTGAGCCCTATTATTATTACTAGCACTCGTCCTACAGTCTATATCTGGGAAGTTAGTCTCCCATGATCACACAGTTTCCATTAGTATTTACTTTATTAAAAACATTAAAAAGGGCTCTATCCATATCCAAATTAGATCCCGGCAGTCTATAGTACACCCCAAGCACTATCCCAGGGGAGGCTCTAATAGTTTTCTTCCCTAATTTAATTTTTGCCCAGACGGACTCAGTCATATCCGTTTCATCGCTTATTTCTTTACATTCTACCTCATCCTTGATATACAGTGCTACTCCACCACCTTTACCTTTATTTCGGTCTTTCCTAAACAGCACATACCCTTGAATACCTGTAGTCCAGTCATGACTACTATTCTACCATGTTTCTGTTATCCCTATAATATCTGGTTTCACTTCCTGCACCAGTAGCTCTAGTTCCTCCATTTTGTTACCTAGGCTCCTCGCATTAGTGTACAAACATCTTAATTTTTGCTGTTTGGCCTCACTCACATTCTGTACCCTATTAGGCACTGTCATTTTACTACGAGTATAACCTATTAGACTTGTATCTACACTGCCCTTCCTCCTACCCACGGCTGTATCCACTCTTACTTCATTTTCTTTCCTCTCAATGCTAAATTCTGGCGTGGAGATTACCTGGACATCTCCCAACCATCTCCCCCTAATTCCTAGTTTAAAGCTCTCTTAATCAGTTGTGCCAGCCTCCATCCTAGAAGTCTATTTTCTTCCCTACTCAGATGAAGTCCATCCCGAGAGAACTGTCCTCTATCCATGAATGCCTCTCAGTGGCCATACATCCCAAAGCCCTCCTTACAGCACCACTGCCTAAGCCATCTGTTGATAGTCATAATCTTGTCACACCTTTGTTGCCCTTCTCTAGGAACAGGGAGAATCCCACTAAAGATCACCTGAGCCTCAATTTCCTTAAGCGTCTTCCCCAGCCTAGCATAGTCTCCCTTAATACCTTCCAGCGAGAATCTAGCCGTATCATTTGTTCCCACATGAAGGATAATTAGGGGATTCTTTCCCGCTCCCTTTAGAATCCTTTTCAACCTCAGGTCTACATCCCGTATCTTAGCACCTGGAAGACAGCACACCCTCCTATTCTCTGGATCAGCTCTGGTTACAGTCCTATCTGTTCTTCTCAGTAAAGAGACCCCAATCACATAGACCTGTCTTTTCCTAGTGATGGTGCTATTCTCCAGTCTATCCCCTGTTCCCTCTGCCTGCAAGTTCTTTCCATTCCTATTCTCCCTTTTAATCCTCTTTAACCCATCCTGTATCCTCCTGGGGCTCATATTTGGTGTAATGTCCATTAACTCTTCCCCTTTTCCTATAGGACTAGCTGCTCTTCTCTTCTTCCTTGCCCTTCCACCTTCAGTGACTACCTGCTGAGCCCCTTCTTCATTTTCTAACTCTGCAAACCTATTCTTAAGCTCTGTTTCTTCTTCACTAGCCCGTCTTTTCCTCTGCATGGTTCTTGTGTACGTGCAGGTTCATGTGTAAAATGGAAAGCTGCTTGGATTTTTTTTATCTTTAGGCTTTAAAGGATTATTTAAAGGAATATGAAAATTCCAAATTAGTTTGGAATTACATAAAAGAAATCTAGCGCTTTAAACTTGTTAATAATGGTACTTAGAATTGTTTGTTTTTATGATTCTTTTGAACATCTTTATCTTCATTTTCATAAGTATTCCTCCTGTAGAGTCCTAAATGTGAGTTTCTAGAATTTAATGAACTACAGCTGAGGAATGATTACCACAGGAGTGTCTCATGGATGTAACTTGCCATATTTGATGCTTAGAGGGGCCCTGTCAAGTTGTTGCACTTTGCTGAAAATTTCTCTACTTTAGTGTTACAAGAAACACCTAGACCACTAGCAGAAAGAGATTGGAGGGAAAAAATCCTGTTCCATATCTCTTCACTTTGTTTGATTTTTATGGCTTTAATAGCACTTAGTGAATAGGAGGGTTCACTGTCTTTCCTGCATATTCCGTCGGTAAGTTTCTTCGTTTGTGCAGATCTTTCTCACAGCTTTGGGGGGAGAGAATTATTTTAAAAGTCAGGAAAATATTACTTTAAAATTGGCCAGAGAGCTCAGGCTAAAGTAGTAATCCCCTCCTAAAAACCCAAATCTTTTGCTATTTTACTACCGTTGTATAACTAAGTTTAACAAAGGAATGTTCTGTCTGGGTGTAAGCCACGTTTTATTCAGCTTCTCACCAGTGTCCCTTTTTTCCTGGAAGAAGCATGCTGCTTCTAACCTATTTATACTAAAACAGTGCAAAGCAATTTCAAGAGTTTTTTTATATAAATTTTACATGTGCCATGAAGGTGTGGGGAGGAGATAGTGGTAGTTCTTATATTTATTTCCTCTCTGAGATAGTATATGTGAGAAGAAAGCTTTTTGGACTTGGCATCCATACCCTGAAAGATAGTCAGAGTTGGTTGAATACCATGAGTCAGATGTTATTTAATTTGCTATTTATCAAATCATTTATAAAAGGTATACTATATTTCTGTTATTCAGCAATCTCTGTGAGATACTGTAGAAACTGTTCAAATTAAAAATTCATTATCCTGCTAATTTTTGTCAAAGCTGCTTTTCTGCTATTTTTGGGGAGGTTGTGTTTATAAATATTGTTTGTTGTTTACTGAGGATATGCTTGAGCTGAGAGAATATTGCATCTTTAGAAAATCTGCCAGCTCATTATCCACTAGGCCAGGGCTGGGCAAACTACAGTCCGACCCATGAGGTGTTTTAAGCCAGCCCGTGAGCTGCACCACGCGGCTAGGCCCCACTCCGTCTGGGGTGCTGGGTTGGGGGCTGCATCAGCGTCTCAGCCCCGCTCCAGCCACAGCGCTGGCTCGGGGGCTGCACCATGTGGCTCCCGGAAGCTGTGGCATGGCCCTGTTCTGGCTCCTTCGCTCTCCAATGGGAGCTGCAGGGGCGTTGCCTGTGGATGGGGCAGCGTGCAGAGCCACCTGGCTGTGCCTCCGCATAGGAGCGGAGAAGGGACATGCCACTGCTTCCGGGAGCCGCTTGTGTAAGCGCTGCTTGGAGGCTGCACCCACTTAGCCTCTCCCCACGCCACAACCCTGATTCCCCTCCTGTTCTCCAAACCCCTTGATCCCAGCCTGGAGCACCTTCCTGCACTCCAAATCTCTCCTCCCCAATCCCACTACAGAGCCCGCGCTCCCAGCTGGAACCTGCACTCCTTCCCGCACCCTTGCCCCAGCCCTGATCCCCCTCCGAACCCCTTGGTCCCAGCCCAGAGCACCCCCCTGAACCCCAAACTCCTCATCCCCAGTCCCACCCCAGAGCCCGCACCACAACCTCAATTTCGTGAGCATTCATGGCCCGCCCTACAATTTCTATTCCCCGATGTGGCCCTCGGGGCAAAAAGTTATCACCTGTTCCTTCTGCCATTTACATTTTAGATGCTGATAGGCTTAATAGGCAGTGGTGATGTATAGTAGATTAAAACATAGTGCATAGATTCCAGTGCCAGAAGGGACCATTATAAGAAATGTAAGTGGAGAGATTTTATTACGTACTTCTTGGTAGCCTTGAAATCGAGAGAGCCACTGATATGTTTGCTGTTTTACTGTAATTACTGAACTTAATTTTTTTACTTTTATGAATGATCAAGATCCTTTAAAACAAACTACAAAATGTTTTTTTCACCGTCAATCCAGAAATTACCAAACTGCGTCTACAGAGTGCTCAAGATGCAGCACGCCAGGTTGAAGCAGAGGTTGTTGAACGAGCATGTGTGCTGGAGAATGAGCACAAAGCTAAACTCTCCCTCCTTCAGTCTGAGAAGCAGTACATTGCAGAACTGCAGGGAGAAATACAACACTTAGAGAGAGAGAGTGCTAAACTAAAAGACATTGGTGTCCAGCATGAAATCCATCTGAAAGAGGAGATGGAAAAGGTAGTATGTATTAGTTTGTTTTTTGTATTTAATATGAGATAACTATGTCAAATACAACATCTGCCAGGTATAAAGCAAAATTAATGGGAATAGTGACTGGAACGATACTTACCATTTGAACTTTCTTGTCTTTAGTGGGGTCTTAGTATTAATGGGAGTTGCATAGCTAAAACCTTGTAATATTCTGATGAGTTGGGTCTGCAGATGGGAGATACATATGTAAAGGTTGAAGAATGAGGTGAAGGAGGTTGAAGTTGAAAATGAGGTTGAATAGTTTCATAGGACCTCAATCACACCTATTCTTCAACCTTTGCCCATAAATCACACATTTGAAATTACATTAATACCATTTCAGATTTTTTTGTTTGCGCCCTAACCTGCGGAAAGATTAGAATCTGAAGTGCTAAATGCTTATTTCCCCTTGTGAAATGACATAATGGCAAGTATAGGGAATGAGAGGAGGACAAGGATCTTAGACATAAGTTGAAAGATTTCAAAATGCCGTGAAGCCTGAATTTATGTAAAAATGTTTTTTGGAATTTAGTCATTATTTAAATCTTCCTTTACTATTCTTTTGGTATTCTTAATAGTGCTTTGACTTAAATAAGGCATCAACAAATTGACACTTAAATCTTGTGTTTTGTTTTGAAAGCTGACCCAAGCACAAGACTTGAATATTTAGATGGTTCTTAGAAGATGGTAAAATGTTAATTTTTTGTGCGTGGTGTGGTCCACCTTTTCATGCAGTGTGTCCTGAGGGCCACCTTTTTTCTCGTTCACCAGTCGCTGTCACACAGATCACTTCCTCCTATTTACAGTTCTATAACATCCCTGCGTCAACTACAGCAATTGCTTAGGTAGAAAAGTAAAATGTTTAATGCATTTTAGCTGTCTTTTAATGTAATTTAGCAGCTGAAAGTGTGGTGGTAAACCCAGGACCTTATGACTAGTCAAATTTCTGAAGACCCAGTGGTCCACAGCTGAGGATCTTTAGGAGTTTAAATGGCTAATAAGAATATTTTATTCCAAACATTTCCAGTTGATATGGTTTCATCTCTTTATTTTTGTAATGTTCATAGATAAAATGTAGACTTGTTGATGATCACAAGAATGAATTAAAAAGAACTCGAGAAGAGGTCCAGCAAATGGAACAAGTGCACAAAGAAAAGGAGGAGGAATGGAAGTGTGAAAGAGAGGCCCTGAGGATCAAAGTTGAAGAGAAGTTATCACGGTTACGTACAGAACTTGAAGACAAGGCAGAGTATGAGAAACAAACTTTGCAAAAGGAGTTTGAACTTCGTGAAGCTGAAATGAATCAGCTTCAGGATCAGCAGGCTGCCAGAATTGTAGAACTGGAGAAGTCCCTAAAGGAGCAGCAGAACAGTCTGCAGCAGCTAGAGGATAGCTTAGCAAGTGTGCAGACTACCCAGAAAGCTCAGTATGACAGCGAACTGCAAGCTGCCAAGGCACTCATGGAAAAAAAGTTGGAAAAAGCCACATTTGGGCTCCAGGAGGAATGTGCAGCTAAACTTATGGAAGCACAGAACAAGTATGTAATTAATTGGTTTTTACTGTTCTTGTTTTAAAACCTCATAAGAAATGGCAATTCATAATTTTGTCACTTGGTGGCACCAAAAAATTATCTAAATATAATGTGTATTATTTTAGCAAGGAGTGGTAGTGTTATCCATGAAGTCTCACTGCTAGATTTTACTTCATATAAATACACACTAACACCAGCAATTATTAAAAAATAATCACCACAGTATTACATATAGAAATAAATGGCAACTTCAGTTTTGTACTTTTAGCCTCCTAATAAGGGTAATATCCAGCCCTGCCTCCCTCGGTTGCTTTCTGTTCAGTTCACAGTAAATTGAAGCGCCGAATGTGTTTACAAAGCAGGTACCACAGACTTCCCCACACTGTCCTGTTAATATACCTTCATTGTGAGTTAAAGGGAATAATCTCTGTGCATGCACATTAAATGCTTATCTTTGTGGATGCTACCACCTATATTAATGATTTTTGTAATATGAGCACTTGTCTACTAAGCAGTAACCTGAGATGACCATCTCACTTTACAGAGCCATTGCACTGTTCTAAGTTAATTCCTTTGTGTTACTATGGATAAAATGGGTAAAAATGTGACGATCAAATTTAACAATTTTTGCCTAGTTTTTCTTCTTTGCATCTTATCAATGCTTGTTTGACAACATTCTTAATTTTCTTGGAAATTAGATTTATGGAGGAACACAAAATTATGACTCAAAAATTCACAACAGAGCAAGAGCTTCTCCTCCAAGAGTTGAAAGGGAAGCATGCTGATGAGCTAGAACTCCAGAGTCAACAGCTACAGGAGAAGCATAAGCAACATATTTTATCCCTCACAGCTGAGCTGCAGACAAAGCACCAAGCTGAAATTGAGACACTTACATCTACATTACAAAGCAAACAGCAGGCTCATCTTGAAGCTCATATAGCTGAGCTGCGGGCAAAGCATCAAACACAAATTGATGAATTGGAAGCTAAACACTTGTCAAATCTGGATTCTTTGGAGTCTTCATACCTGTCTGAAATTCAGATTATACGAGATGAGCACAAACAAGCTGTTGAGGATCTACAGATGCATTTCATAGCGCAGCTGCATGAGAAGGATAAGGCGAATCAAGCAATTTTGACTCAGGAAATGGAAAGGCTGAAATTAAAACATTCTGAAGAGCTGCAACTTTCACAAGACAATCTGAAAATTGAGCTAGCTACTATTCATATTGAAAAACTTAAAGCCATGGCTGCTGAGCTGGAAGAAGCTCATAAGGTGAGTCAGGGGAAAACAAGACAGTAAGATGGCCCTCTTTGGTTTTGAGTTTAGATTGATTTCAAATGAAAGACTGTTGGTTTTCTAGAGTTGTTTCGTTCCATTTGCGAAATGCTCTATTGATTGAGCAGCCGCTGCTTAACTCCTTTTCTTAATTATTAAGAACAAAGGCAAAAGGAGAGATTATAGGCAAATACATATTTAAATATGATCATTATGCAAGCTTAGATACTGAGTTTAATGGAAATACAAAGTTTTTCTTCTTTGTTACTTTCACTACGTGTAAAAATTTTTAAAATCTACAGGACTTGGAAATGAGAGAATAGTTCATACATTTTCCTCAACAGTTTTATTACTTCCCATAGGATATCATTTTGGAGAAGTGCAATCACTTACTTTGTATAAAGTATTTTTAAAATTATTTTGAAATAAGAATTTCAAAACATGTTTTGCATGAACCTTCTAGAATGGGCAGCTGCCTGCAGTTTTTTGCTTTTCCTTACGTAACAAAATTTTTATATTTTGAAAATGGTTTCAACCACGGTGCAGTAAGGAAGAGCTGGTAATTCTTAAGAACAATATAGTAGTAAAGCTGGTTCTTGATTGTTACTGATATTCTTCCTTAGTGGTACATCATACAGAAATATTCTAAACGGCAATCTCAGAACATCATTTATTCCTTTGGACCCTGTTGAGTGAGTAAACTGGCTGAGGGGAAGCATAAAAGGTGGCAGACATAGGACAATAACTCTTTTGTTTCAGTCCTAGTGTGTGACAATACTGCATCTTTTATCTAGCTAAGATATACATTTTAATGTGTGTGTATATATAGTACAACTTAATTGGCACTCCAAAAACCTTCCATTTTGTAGCTAACTTCATCCTTCTCATTAATTAGTTCTTAGCAACTTGCTAAAGGTAAAAATACTCTTAATAGATTCTCAGGTTTCAGCAATATCATAGTAAACCTATGATCCTGCTAAATCACATTTTGCATAATTTTCGAAACTTGAACAGAATTTAGGAAGTCTTGAAATATGTTACGCTTCCAGTACATTGAAATAACATCTTCTAAGGGTGTTTGAGAGTGCTTTAGCTTCTTGTTATGTATCATGAGTCCCAGAAGTAGGGTAGTGGCTTGTTGCTAGGATATAAAGTCCCAGCAGATGCTGTTGAATATTTTCCTTCTGTTGAGTAAGGACACAAAGGGCATCATTTTGTACTGGTTTATTTAGAGCCTAAATTTTTGTAAGCCTACTCGATTATACTGAAGATAGGCACAAAAGTTGCCACTCTTTGCCCCTCATTCAAGAAAGCATCCCTTTTCATGTCAACACTTAAATTGGTGCTAAAGTTCCACTGAAGTCTCATGCTTAAGTGCTCCTGATTGTAATGAGTTTGATGTCTGTAATTTCTTATTACTAGTAAGTTTTAAAAAATAAATTCAAAGGTAAGTGAAGTGCATGCTCAGTCAGGGTCCAGGAGATGCTGGTAGTAAATATTCACTTATGTGGTTTGGAAATTCACCGGGCAGAGGGTAACTTTAATACTGCAGCATACCATTCATGAACTGGATATAATGAGGATGTTTGCTATTTTTAAATGAATAATATTATAGGAAGATTTGAATACAACTCTTCAAAATCAAAGATGTTTGTTGGAAGAAGAAAATCATAAGGCTCTGGATGTATTGCGTGAAGAAGTATTGCAAATGGAGGAACATCATAAAAAAGCACTAAATGAGCTCCAAGATCTGCATGTGGCAGAAGTTCAGAAACAGAAAGAAGAATACTCCTGGCAGCTGCAGGAAGAGCTAGAGAAGCTAAAAGCACAGCATGAACATGAAGAGGAGGTAAGGACTGCCCAAATAGCTTATCTTCTAAAATAGAACAAATAAAATTTTGTTACCTTGAAAACAAAAATCACCAGTTATGGAGTTGGATACTACTTGATTTCATGCACTCGTGTAGGTAAAGAAACAAAACAACCTTGAGACATTTAAACCTACCTCTAATCTAAAGTACATTAAAATTATAACTCACTTCAATATATCGACAAATTTATTTAGCTTAGCTTATCATGCCTGTATATGTGTGTAGTCTTTTGTTGTTGATTTTATCAGACCTTCATTTTCCTCACCGGTTTTTTTTAACTGAAAGATTTTAAACATCCTTTGTAATTGAATATGTGTACCCAATACTGACTTATTTTTCTGTTGCATTATCTATTTAAGGGAAGGGCAATAGTTATCTTGAAGTTCAATGTGAGAATAAGTGAACTGTTTTGAGCAGCATTGATTTTTTCAGTGGTACTTAGACTTCTAGATAGCTGTCACTTTTGAAAATGAGATTACAGTTCTTACCTTCTTTCCTTAGAGCATTTCCCACTTCTTTTGTTGCTAGTGTATGTACAGAAGGAAGCAAGCTTCTTGAATGAAGTCCAAGAAACGTTTTTAATTATGCTTCTTGGCTAGTGTTAGTTTTTGTTTTTTTTCTTGAGTTACTGCTGAAGTACAATAGAATCTAGCTTTTTCTTGCTTCAGCTGTGTACCACAGATGTTGTAGTGAGGCCTCAAATGACTAAGATTTCATTATTGCAGTATGTACTGAAAAAATAATGAAACACATTTATAAGTGTGCTCTGAAGAGTCACAAATGATTAAAATTGAACTTCATTTAAATACATCTGACAAAATAAATGAACAACATTTCTTTTAAAGAAGGGACACTTTATTCTTTGAGCACCTGTCCCTATGTGTATTCCACTGTAGGTGCTTATGCGCTTTATGTGCCGGAGACTGGAAGTTTCTTGCTGGCAATCTCTGGTGGTCCACATACGTGCCTTTGCTCTCCTTGTGTTTTCCACTGAGAGTATAAGGGGCAGTGTGGACTGGCGGCATTTCCGGTTCTTTCGTACTGCTGGATGTTCTGAGACAGAGCCCTTCAGTGTCCAGAGCTGCTCCTCTGTCTTCAACCTGTAAATATTGTACATATTTTTTATAGTTATCTAGTTAGTTTGCTTAGTATAGCTAGTTAGAAATCCCCTCCCCAAATCTGGGAGCCCTTCCCAGTATGGGGTTAGATTATGCCTAGATTATCGGGCTTTAAAAAACTGTATCTCTTGCCCGCACTCCTTTCTGGTTAGCAACGATCATCGTGGTACCTTACTGCACTTTGCAACATGGCTATCTGCCATTCTTTTCCCAGCCAAACCTGGCAAGTACAGGAATTCAGGCTGACAAAAAACTTTATGGAGCATGCATTGAAGCCTTAGTCAGACCCGGGCTGGGGGATCCCCTTGTATATCTGGTAGAGGTAGCCAGAAGTGTGCCTCTTAGCACCACAATGTCTGACTCAGAAGCAGGAAAGAGCAGTGCCAAAGACCTTTCTCCCTGGGCTCCCCAGAAGAGCAGGAAGTACTTCCGTAAGCATAGGAGCAGATCCCCTTCTAAATTCACCTCAAAGAGAACTTTGAAGTCAGGCAAGTCTTATCACCCTGGTCCCATGGATTTAGGCCCATCTCAGACTTATGGCTCTGTAAGAGGTGTGTAAGAGCAGGAGTACTTCAGTACCAGCCTCGACGTCTGTGATATCTACTCCAATACTGGCCAGGATTAGGCAGCAGAACCTGAAGGATGGAGAACTGTCAGTACCAACCAAGAAAAGTCAGCAAGACCTCAGCACATTGTCTGTACTGCCAAGATCTCATAAGGAGCCATCAATCACATTGGCTCCAGTGGTGCAGAGGGACAAGACTGCACTCCCCTAAAAGGATACAGACTTAAATCACTCCGGAGGATATTTTTGTCCTTTTGGATCCATAATCTCCAGTAATGATGGAACCAGCTCCCAGCAGAAAAATTTTGACCCCAACAGTTGGCAGGGACTACTAGAGGGGAGGTTTGTCCCTTATCTTGTCCTTCAGTTGTTGCATCCCCACTCAGTTAGGACCACCGACACTGCCTATGGAAATGCACCGAATGTTTTCACTTCAGGGGAATCGGATGTGTCTGAAGAGCCAACATCACCTCAACTGAGAGAGGTCAGCCCAGAGGAGGGATTGAGAATCTGCTGAGCCACATCCCAGCCTCATAAATTGGAACATTCTGCTCAGGACCAGTGGCATCCAGGGGGCCTCCACAGCCTACCTTCGACTCCTTGAGCTGCCCTTACTTGGGGTCCATGGGACTTGTACATACGGGTATCATGACTGCATGTTGTCCTACTGAGAGTCTCATCAACCTTCTCCAAGAGATCAGCCAGAGGTTCCCCCAGAGCCCATGGAAAAGGGGAAAAAGGAACTGGAACCGCTGGTCCTACTGGTACTGACAGGGTATCATCCCCATCTTCTGAGGAGTCAGTTGCTCTAACGTTACTCTCTCTCCTGGATGATCACAGACAATTTCAAGAGCTGTTGTGGATGGTATCAGAGAAGCTCCAGGATCTCAAGAAGAGGTTCAAGGGATACACCACAAGCTCCTGAACGTCATGCAGCCCGTAGGATTTAGTCTGGTAGTGTTCTCAGTGAATGAAGCCATCCTGGAACAGCCATATAGCACAGCCTGGCAACATGTACTCAAGAGGGCAGAGAAACAATATGTCGTCCAGTTAACAGAACAAAGTTCTTATTTACTGACATTGCTCCACACTCATTGGTTGGTCAGGCAGCCACTGAAAGCACCAGGCCACAGCTCCCAAGGGGTGCTCCTGCAGATAAAGAGGCCAAGTGCTTGGACCTTCTGGGGAGGGGAGATTGGTATTCACAACCACTAACCTCGAATTGTGAACATTCAACTGCTAAGTGCTGCTGTCCAGATATGCTTTTAACAACTATTTGAAGTGCTTGGAGTTCAAAAATAAACTCCCACAAGAAGATAGGACTCAATTTCAAGACCTTTTTGATGAGGGCATGTTGGTGTCCAGAACCTCTGTACAAATCACCATGAATCGTGGATACACTCTTTGGGTTTCCTGGGGCGGTCCAAAATATGGGATAGAACTTGCCCTTTCATTAAACTAACCTTTTCAATTAAAAGACAGGCCAGTCTTTGCATTTGCTAAAAGACTCCAGAACAACCCTGCTTTCAGGACGCATGTACAGCAGCGCTGTTAGAAATATTGCAAGCAGCTGTACAAGCCCAGGCTGTTGCCACAACCCTTCAATCACCAGCGATATTCTAAGCTGCCTTGTAAACAACAGAGGGTGTGAAAATCTAGATTGATTGCTCCCAACATTTCCTCTACATCCACCCAACCTTATCCCCCAGACAAAAGATCTCTTTGATGGGATCTTGAGTGCTGAGAACCTTCATTGATGCCATCATTACTGGATTATGGTCTCCACTTTGCTGGCCACCTAGCACAGTTTTCCCAGAACTGGAATGTGATAACTGCAGACAAGTGGGTGTTGAATATTATCCATTCCAGCTATATCACTGAGTTCACCTCATCATCCTTCCAAAAACCATTTATGCATCCCTCTTCAGGGACCACTCTCACAAAGAGATCCTCCTTCAGGAGATAGAATCTCTTTTTAGGAGAGCGGGAAGAGAATGAGTCCCACTTCAGTATCAGGGAAAAGGAGTTTTATTTCCTGATTCCCAAGAAAAAGGGAGGGTAGAGACCCATTTTTGACATCCAGTGCAGAATTTTTATTTGCAGATTGAAATTCTGGATGGTCACACTGACATCGGTAATTCTGTCCCTTGATAGAGACATTTGGTTCACAGCTCTCAACATGAAAGAGGCGTACTTTCATGTAGATATCCACCCTTGTCACAGACGGCACATCAGGTTCTTCTTCGAGTGCTGTCCCTGTGGGTGCACCACTTCTGGTGTCGGTGCAACCCAGCGTCGTTGATGGGAGATTTTTTGGTGGCAGTGTCCATCTTGGTCGCGCATGCATAGTGGTCAACTCGCGGTGCCTTTGGTGCCTCATCTAACGTGTGTGCAATCTGAGCCCTTCAGTTAGTTCTCAACCGTTCTTGGCCTGAGGCAGAGCTCTGTAGCGGTGTCAGTGACAAACTAGGAAAATAAGTAGGAATAGTTTTTCAGTGACAGTTAAGTTTCAGTTCATTAAGAGTTTAGGTAGCTTTCAGTCTCCCTTTTTCTTCTTTCAGACCCACCCCCCAACCTTTCATTTTCTTTCTGTTTAAAAATTACCTCAGCGAGGGACATTAAAAACGTGCCTCGTTCACCAGGCTTTAAAAGATGCATTTTGTGTAAGGACACGATGCCAATTTCTGATGGCCACTCACTCTGCGTCCGCTGCTTAGGGAAGTTGCACATACTGCAAAAGTGGATTCACTGCAGCAACCTCAAAGCCAGGGCTAGGCGTGATAGAGATCTCTGCCTAAAACTTATTGTCGTGGAGAAGTCCCGACAACTGGACTTTGACTCCAGACAACAGGGCCCCTCGACAGGAGAGACTCTGGGAACCTCGTAATCTGAGGTGACAAAAACATTCTTCCTCAAAAAACCCGAAGAAATGATCCACATCCTCCCTGCTGGGAGAATGTTAAAGAGAAAACTATCTCCTGCATGATCACTGTCCTTGGTGCTGACCGTATAGAATGTGAGCACCTTTGAGGCACCAGGAACCTCCGGCACTGTCTGCACCTTGACCTCTGCCAGCAAGGATGAGGAGTTGAGGGGCAAATACAAGCCAACCTCCTCCTCCACGGCACTGACAACGTCATTGCAAGGGGTGGCATCGCAACCCTCTACAATAGCGATGCCTGGCAGCACCAGTGCCATAGAATCATAGAATCAGAGAATATCAGGGTTGGAAGGGACCCCAGAAGGTCATCTAGTCCAACCCCCTGCTCGAAGCAGGACCAAGTCCCAGTTAAATCATCCCAGCCAGGGCTGTGTCAAGCCTGACCTTAAAAACCTCTAAGGAAGGAGATTCTACCACCTCCCTAGGTAACGCATTCCAGTGTTTCACCACCCTCTTAGTGAAAAAGTTTTTCCTAATATCCAATCTAAACCTCCCCCATTGCAACTTGAGACCATTACTCCTCGTTCTGTCATCTGCTACCATTGAGAACAGTCTAGAGCCATCCTCTTTGGAACCCCCTTTCAGGTAGTTGAAAGCAGCTATCAAATCCCCCCTCATTCTTCTCTTCTGCAGACTAAACAATCCCAGCTCCCTCAGCCTCTCCTCATAAGTCATGTGCTCTAGACCCCTAATCATTTTTGTTGCCCTTCGCTGGACTCTCTCCAATTTATCCACATCCTTCTTGTAGTGTGGGGCCCAAAACTGGACACAGTACTCCAGATGAGGCCTCACCAGTGTCAAATAGAGGGGAACGATCACGTCCCTCGATCTGCTGGCAATGCCCCTACTTATACAGCCATTATCAGTGTCGTCACAGTCTGAGAGATCCAAGTTGGCACCAACGGCACCAGTCAAGCTGACACATGCTCAACTGGCACCGAACACTGTACTGCAAAAATCGTCAGCACTGACAGACACGGTACTGAAACCAGCGGAATTTCACCGCTTCACACAACACATTGATATGGTGGTCTCCATTGTTCGGCACCAATGGCTCCCCAGTGCAGATGGCACTGGAGCAGCCAGATTCCCCCATCGCTCCTCCTTTGTCAGGCGATGAGGGTGATGACCAGGAGGATGGCATCTTTTCATAACACCATTCCTCAGCAACCAGCGTAGGACAATCTCTGGGAACTACGAGATACAGAGACCAGTACGCCTGAGACATGCAGTCTTGGTATGGACATAAAATCATAGGACCTTGAGAAGTCATCTAATCCAGTCCCCTGCACTCATGGCAGGACTAAGTATTATCTAGACCATCTCTGACAGGTGTTTGTCTAATCTGCTCTTAAAAATCTCCAATGAGGGAGATTCTACAACCTCCCTAGGCAACTTATTCCAGTGCTTAACCACCCTGGCAGTTAGGAAGTTTTTCCTAATGTCCAACCTAAACCTCCCTTGCTGCAATTTAAGCCCATTGCTTCTTGTCCTATCCTCAGAGGTTAAGAACAACAATTCTTCTCCCTCCTCCCTGTAACAACCTTTTATGTACTTGAAAACTGTTATCATGTCCCCTACTCAGTCTTCTCTTTTCCAGACTAAACAAACTCAGTTTTTTCAATCTTCCCTCATAGGTCATGTTTTCTAGGACTTTAATAATTTTTGTTGCTCTTCTCAGGATTTTCTCCAATTTGTCCACATCTTCCCTGAAATGTGGCATCCAGAACTGGATACAATACTCCAGTTAAGGCCTAATCAGCGTGGAGTAGAGTGGGAGAATTACTTCTCATGTCTTCCTTACAACACTCCTGCTAATACATCCCAGAATGATGTTTGCTTTTTTTTGTAACAGTGTTACACTATTGAATCATATTTAGCTTGTGGTCCCAGATCCCTTTCTGTAGTACTCCTTCCTAGGCAGTCATTTCCCATTTTGTATGTGCGCAAAGTCAACTTCATCTGAAGGCATCGCTCCACCATGACGAGTTAACCTGTTCGGAACAAGTAAAACTGGTGTTAGTAAACAGCAGAAAACCAGCTATGCATACCACTTACATACAAAAATGAAAAAGGTTCTTATGATACCAGAACAAACATGTATCTGTGCTCTCAGCACCACTCCTGTTGGTCTTGGACTACAATATTAGACCTAAAGAACTCAGGGCTTTCCACACGCTTGGCTAGGGTACACCTCGCAGTCATTACCACTTTTCACCATAAGATTGGTGGCATCTCAATATTCGCACACCAGATGAAATGCTTTCTCATGCGCATACAGAATATGTACCCGGAAATACGCAACCCTACGCCAGCATGGGACTTAAATCTGGTACTCAGAAGCCTTACCAGAACCCCATTCAGACAGTTAGCCACCTGGTCTCTACTTCATTTATCAGTGAGTTAGCATTCTTGGTCTCAATTACATCCGTGTGACAAGTAAGTGAAATAGGGGCTTTCATGGCTCATCCTTGGTACACCGCATTTTTCATGGACAAAGTCACCCTGAGACCACATCCAAAATGTATATGCAAAATATCATCCTCTTTCCACTTCAGTCAACTGATTTACTGGCCTACGCTTTAACCCAAACCCCATGTGAATACACAAGAGGCTGTCTTACATTACACATCCAACGCACATTAGCGTTCTACCTGGACAGAATGAAGCCTTTCCAAAAATCCCTCATTTCCATGACCGAGCATTCCAAGATATGGTGCACCGCAAAAGTCATTGGCCTCCTAAAGCCTGGAAAGCACCCGAGTCAAGCATCAAGCTATCGTCCCATATCATTATTGTTGGTGTGCTTCCAGGCACTGGAGCGCTTGGTCCTACACCACATATTACCCAACGTGGAGAGAAGTTTGAGCCCTGACCAAGCCAGCTTTCGCGAGGCCATAGCACATGTTGAAAATAACTTCCAGAGAAACTTGAAAACAGGCGCTGTTTTCATTGACCTAACAGCGGCGTACGATATGGTATGGCACACTCGCCTACTCGTGAAGGTATCACGGGTCCTGCTACCTTGGGTCACAAGTGTCATTGAACTGTTCCTCTGCTATGGGCAGTTCAGAGTCCATATGGGGGAGAAGATGAGTGCTTGGAGACAACAGAGCAATGGGTTACCCCAGGGCTCTGTGCTTTCTCCAACCCTGTTCAACCTTTACATCAATGACCTGCCAACAACGGAGTCACGAAAGTTCATTTACAGAGACAACATCCGTTGCGGTACCCAGGCCTGGACATTCCGTCAGTTTGATACCCCCTTAAACCGGGACATGACAAAGTTAGCTGACTACTGTAAAACTTGGTGCCTCCAGACAAGCGTCATAAAAATGTCATCAGTTTGTTCCATCTTCATCACGCCAGCGCAACCTGAGAACTGAATGTTTATCTGAAGGGTCAGAAGGTGAAGCATGAAGTAGAACCGGTCTGTCTAGGTGTGACCTTAGACTGGACATTGAGTTACCAGGTCCACCAGAAGAAGACATTCGCTAAAATTAAGACGCACAACAATCTTCTTAGCAAACTGGCAGGGTCGTCATGGGGTGCTCGTACTCCAACCCTGCGGATGTCCGCTCTTGCCACCTCTTATTCAAAGGCCAAGTACTGCGCACCCATATGGAGCCGATTGTCCCACACCAAACTGGTGGATACACAGTTACATGCCGCCAGGTGTATCCTCTCCAATACCCTGCGTCCAACTCCACTCCCCTGGCTCCCAGTTCTGAGCAATGTTGCTCCTCCTCATATCAGACGAGAGGTTGCCACTGGCAAGTTACTGGAGAAAGTACGCACCAACTCAAGCCTGCCACTGCACAATAACCTTTTTAAACCACCAGCTGCATGTTTGCCATCACGTCGCCCATTATGCTCTCATCCGCCATGCCAGGATGTTAGGGCAAAAACGCTCTAGCGAGAGGAATGGATATCTGTTATAATCCCCAACCAGTCCTTCATTGGCAACCCACAATTTGCTCATCTGGGTTTGACCTGCCCCATCGCTAATGGTCTGTGTTGAACAGGTTCCAGACTGGGCAAGGCCTCTGTGCAGCCAACTAGTATTGCTGGGGCCTTCGCGACAGCCCTTTGTGCAGCTGTGGCGCAACACAAACGATGACGCACATTGTTGATGAATGCCTGCTGACTACGTTCAGCGGTGGCCTAGAAGAACTGCATCACGCCCCTGAAGATGCCATTGCTTGGCTAGACGACTGCATGCACTAAATAAATACTGTATGCTAGAGAAGGAACTGAGGGTGTTGGGTTGCGCATGCACTAGATGAGTTGTCAACGGACACTGCTACAGACTAGATGATGCGTGACTCAGATGGACACCGCTACCGAAAATCTCCAATCAATGGTGCCGGGATGCACCAGCACCGGAAGTGGAGCCACCCATAGGGACACACATCTCAAAGAACCTCCATTACTGCAAAGGGTGAGTAACCCTCTCTTTGTAGTAGCTCCCAACCGCTACCAATACAGGGTATTGACCTAACAGCACCCTGAGTATTTAAGAAAGTGTTTGCAGTAGCAACAGCACAAGGCCATCACAATGGCTCCACCATCTTCTGATACCTAGATGACTGGCTCCTGACAGGCAGATCCTGTCTAGAAGTTCTGGCATCCACATCATTGCTGCACCATCTCCTAACATACCTGGGAATCTGTGTAAACACACAAGTCAACCCTGAATCTGATACAAAATACAGACTTCATATGGACGACTCTGGAGTCAGTGAGGGTGGGAGCTTATCGGCCACTTCATGAGCATGTTAATCTACCAGGCCATGCACAGTCCTTGAACGTTAGTTCGGGTATGCCTCATGCTATTGTGGCATCTGGTGTTATGTACTTACATGACCATTTGCAAGTCTGCACCTCTGTTGCCTGTTAGGCCTGACTCTAAGTAGTGTATGTGCTAAGCAATCATGCCGTGACGATTCCCTCCAAGGTTGAAGGCCTTGCTGAAGTGAAAGAAGACGCCAGGGGTGTGTGTGTGTGTGTGTGAGAGTTTCTTTCCTCACTCCCACACCAGACAAAATTATATTTATGGATGGCTCCCTATTAGACTGGAGAGCCCACATGGATGACTGCACAGTGCAAGGCACTTGGACACCTCGGGAGACCAGAATGCATATAAATAACCGGTGTGTTAAGAGCAGTCTGGGAAGCCTGCAAGGCATTCTTACTGCTCATATGACCTTGATATGTTCTGGTAATGTCAGAAATCATGATGACTGTGTTCTATATCAACTAGCAGGGAGGGGTGCAATCCATCCCACTGTACATAGACATGGTGAACTTATGGGGCACCACTTTGCCCTGTCAGCAGTGCACCTTCTGGGTGCTCACAATTCACTGGCGGAAAGCCTCAGTAGGGATTATGCCACCAGCCACGAGTGGGAACTACACGATTCTGTAATGAGCGGCACCGTTGCTCAGTAGGGAGCACCTACTTTGGGACCTTTTCGCATCCCAGATGAAGAGGAATTGCAGCACTTTCTGTTCCAGAGGAGCTCAGGGTCATGGCTGCAAGAGTGATGCTCTCCTACTTTCTTGGATGGGTCATCTGAGGTACACCTTGCCTCCCAATCCACTCATTCTTCCGCAGAACTTAAAGTTCCACAAGGACACAGTGCTAATCATCCTCATTGACTCCCATGTGGCCTGGACAGTTCTGGTTCCTGGCCTTATGCAGATGTCAACCTGTCCACCCATCAGCATCCAGTCTGTCCTGGATCTCTTGACCCACAACAACAGCAAGGTCAAACATCCCAGCCTGATTTCTTGTCATCTCATGGCTTAGTATTTGGATGGGTATCACACCTAGAACAATCACGTATGAAAGCAGTACAAGCCATTCTAAGAAATACCAGAAAGGATTCCACCAGAAAATGTTACATAGTTAAGCGGAAACATTTCTGTATGTGAGCCCAGCAACACCATATGTCCCCTGAGACAGAAGACATCCTGCTATTCTGGATTTATTTTCTTGCTCTGAAGACTGTGTATCTTTCCTTTAGCTGACTAAGTGTTAACCTAGCGGCAATCAGCACATGTCCACCTACTAATTGATGACTACTTCATCTTCACTCGGTGACAGTCATGCTTCTGAAGGGTTTGATTAGAACCTTTCCACCAATAATGCAACCAGTTCCACAATGGGATCTCATTTAGTACTCTTGGTATCGTCTAGGTTGCTGTTTAAACCATTAGCTATGTGTTCAATGTCCTAGTTGTTGATAAGATTGCCTATCCATGTTGCCATCACTTGGCCAGAAAGGTAAGGGAGCTTAGAGCCCTTATTACTCCTGGGGAATTTTGCACCAACAAATTGAAAATGCGGCGCACAATATTTTAAAAATTCTGCATATTTTAGTTGTCGAATAACACAGTACAAATCACTGTGGTTTCAGTTATTTCTGTAATTTATTTAAACTGCAATAGAATGATGAAGAATGGGAGTGGGGAGCATTGGAGGAAATCCGCAAATACCCTTGCCTAAAGTAATGTAGCTAGGTTTGACCCTTTCTTTCTAGTTATTAGTCAACAAATATAGGCAGTGCCGTATGCTCAGTATTGCATCATAGGCAACTGAAGAGCAAGTGAGGGCTGGGGAATCAAACTCAATTATATATTGGCTACTGAACATCTCCAGAAAGGTCAGTAGCGTGTAACAGTTCATGGAGCGTACTTCGATAGGAAATTTTCAGTCCAAAAATTTAGACCAGTTTCTAATCACTAAAGCCCATAAGCATTATAAGGCCATACTGTCTTTTACACCACTCTGGCAATGTAAAGGAGCCTTAAAACTTTTACACTTGTTAATACTCCTGGGGGAATTCACAAAGACAATTGGAACAATTGATTAAGCAAGCAGGCTGCTACATTCTGCTCTGACTGAGGGGGGCAGAGCCTGCCACCATGCCTACCTCCTCAGAAACACCCTGAAGGCCCCTCCACTCTAAGTATACTGCAACAGTGAGTGAGAGGAACAGTGTCTCTGTCTCCCTCTCACACATATGCATGACTGCCCACCCCCCTCCAGGTGGTGGTTTATGTTTCTACTGGCTGCTCTGGGCACCCAAACCAACCTGCTTGCGCTGCTGGGGAGGGCACGTCATCGCTTCTTGCACCTTTCCCTTCTTGCTTCCCCTGTCAGAAGTAAATTTTGTGCATGGAAGCAAAAGAAATCTGTGGTGGGACATAAATTCTGCGCATGTGCAGTGATGCAGAATTCCCCCAGGAGTAAAGCCATTTTACCAGTTAGTGCTTATAACCAATTTACCATATATGGTACAGGACAAAGTCTCACTAGATGGCTGCACCTGAAATTCACCCCTGAAGTAGTTTTGGATATCCACATAAACACATACTTACCTGTTTCTTTTCTCTAAGCCATCTTGCCACCAGTGAAGATAAGAGACTTCATTCCTTGATGTGAAGCATAATTAGCTTTTTACTGGCAAAGAATGAAATCTATCACAAAGCTGCCTCCATTGTTTATTGCCATTGTGGAATGAATGAGAGGACAGCTATAGCCTCTCAGACTCTCTAAGTGGATTTTGGGCTGTATTCTACTTTATTTGGTGAATCTTCCTCTCCCACACTGTGTGTGGGCTCATTCTGCTAGAGCACAAGCAGCTTCACTAGCATCGCGTCAGGAGGTGCCCCTGCTTGGTATTTGCAAAGCAGCAATATGGAGTTCTGTTTGTACCTTCAAAAAACATTATGCCTTAGTTCAAGCCTCCACAGCTTATGCATTCTTTGGTGTGGAGGTCCTACAAACATCTTTACTGCCTGCAGCCTCGCACCTGACTCTTCTGAGTACTGGTTTTCAGTCACCCACAGTGGAATACACTTAGGGATGAGCACTTGAGGAAGAAAGGTAACTTATTTACCTTTATAGTAATGAGTTCGTCAAGATGTGATCCCTATCTATATTACACTATTCACCCTCCTTCACCTCTGCTTCAAATCCTATCCATTAAGTGAGGTTAGAGAAGGAACAGGAGAAGTGATTGCACAGTACCGCCCCTTATGCCCTCGGCATGGAGCATGAGGAGAGCAAGGATGCAGGCACTGACCAGTTGGACGCTGCTAAGAAGAATCTTCTGGTCTCAGGCTCATGTAGTGCATGCGTATTCACAGGCAGAGTGCCCATAGGGACCATGCATCTCGAGTAACTCCAGTTAGTATAAAAGATTAGTAACTTCCCTTTTTTATGATACATTATTTTGCTTTTTCACTCATTGCTCTGCAAAATTCAGTAATGAGCAATGGGACTGTTAATCATAAGTGCAATTTTTGTGAGTTTGAATGGCAGTGTCCCCCTTGCAAAAGTGGTTTACCTTTGGGGAAAACCTTAATTTCCTTTGGTTTGGGGGGAGAGAGGGGAAGGAGGAGGTGTCTTTGAGCTGCTAGTATCAGACAGGTTGCTGTACTTTAGGGTGACCTGAAATATGTACTGCTTGTCCCTTTGGGTTTTTCTGCAGAAGAAGTATACGCCTGGGAAGTTAGCTTTGTTGATCAAGTGAAAATTCTCATCCTTTAAGTGTCTTGATCCTGGAAACAGGATTTTCCATCAGTCTAATGGCTGCAGTGATTGAGTTTACAAAGGAGAATGCAGCTGAAATTTTCCTAGAAGCCCAATTATCACTGGTCATTGGGTAATTGTTATATTGTTTTAATGAGGCACAGCTGCCATTTGTTCGACTCCCCTTTTTCTGGTGTATTTCCATGAACCTTATGGGCATCAGAAGATGCAAGCAGGTGGTGTGCTCTGCAATCTGAGTTGCTCATTTGATTAACTAGGCAATTAGTTTAGGAGGACTTTGGTGCCAATCTCCTCTCCCAGAATCCTCCACCTCCACTTCCACCTGCCTGTATCTTTGCGAACTTGCACAGAGATCAGATCTGGTTTCCTTCAGTCAAGATGGAAGTGGAAGTATGGCAGTTCACACCAGCTGAGAATCTGGCCCTTAGGGTTGGAGGGAAGATCACTGTGGGATATGGGAGTTACTGATTTTTCTCAATAATAAAATTAATTAAAAAATCTTACAGATGTATGCTTCTGCTTCTGCCTCTGAAGTGGAAACTGTGCGAACAGCTCTCCTAGCTCAGTTTGAGGAGGCGAAATTGAAGCAGCAGCTTCAGTTCCAGGATGAGATTGAACTGCTCAAATGTCAGTCAGAGGTATTACTGGAACAGCAGATTACACAGCTAAAGGTGAGCTCTAATTAAAATTTTTTAACAAATTCCAAAATTTATGTTCCAAAATTAGTGGAATTTTCTGAGGCTTAACAGTTATTACAAAACCTTTTCCCCAGATTGTCTTTTTAAAGTCCTAGAGACATAGGAGTTGAAGATAGAAAAGATGGTCTGTGGGTCAGATTGCCTGCTAGTCACGAGTCTAACTCTTCAGATTGTTTCTGTCAATTAAATCACATTAAAAGGGACTAAAAATACATTATGTTCCTAACTTCACTTTTTCACGTAAGCAGTTAATCTATTTGCCACAGGCATGCTATGCAATCATGAATGGGAATAGATGTGGTTCATGGAGTCTCTCTTTTAAGATGTCTTCTCCTTTTACTTTTCTCCTTTTTGCTTTTGGGTAAAAGTGTTTACATTTTTTTTTTTAATATGTTGTACATAAACTTTGTAAATATGTGTATTCTGAATTGGAGAACAACCCATACAATGCTGAAAAAAATACTACAGTAACTCCTCACTTAGTCGCCCTGGTTAATATTGTTTCGTTGTTATGTAGCTGATCAATTCGAGAACATGCTTGTTTAAAGTTGTGCAATGCTCCCTTATAACGTTGTTTGGCAGCCACCTGCTTTGTCCACGGCTTGCAGAAAGAGCAGCCTGTTGGAGCTAGCTGGTGGGGGCTTGGAACCAGGGTGGGCCAGCAGCCCCCCCATAAGCTCTCCTAAGTTCCCTGTCCAGCAGTCAACCAGCAGGCTATCAATTGCTGGGCAGTTCAGCTGTCCCTCCTCCCACTGCCATGTCCCTCCTGCCCTCTGCCTTGGCGCTGCTCCCGGGAGCCTCCTGGTTGCTATGTGGGGAAGAGGGGGGCTAATGTCAGGGTGTCCCCCTCCTGCCCCCTCTGCTCCTTTACCCCATCTCCACAGAGCCGGGGCGGGGACACAACAGGGCTCGGAATGGAGGGAGCTTGCTGGTAGCAGCTGCTATCTCAACTTGCTGATCTACTTAAAAAGGCATGCATCCAACGAAGTGGGTATTCACCCACGAAAGCTTATGCTCCAGTACGTCTGTTAGTCTATAAGGTGCCACAGGACTCTTTGCTGCTTAAAAAGGCAGTGTACTTAGTGGGGTCAGCGTACTTAAAGGGGCAATGCATGTCTCTCTCTCTCGCTCTCTCTCACACACTCACACACACGTGTGTGTGTCTCTGTCTCTCTCCTGCCATGCTGTCTCCCCTCCCTCCATTCGTGCTGCCTTGTAGAGTGAGAGGCGACATTAACAGCAATGTGTTAACCCTTGAGGGCTCAGCTGAGTGCTAGTTAATCATTTATCAGTAAGGCATTCCCTGGGAAATATCCCACCCCCTGACTTCACCACCTCAACTAGGCTTCACAATCATCATTGCTGTGTACAGTATTAAATTGTTTGTTTAAAACTTATACTGTGTGGGTGGGTATGTATGTGTATATGTATAAAATATATTCTTTTGTTTGGCAAAAAAAATTTCCCTGGAA
Organism: Chelonia mydas; assembly: GCF_015237465.2. Lineage (NCBI taxonomy): Eukaryota > Metazoa > Chordata > Testudines > Cheloniidae > Chelonia > Chelonia mydas. The sequence goes on along the minus strand of NC_051251.2, from coordinate 76,268,099 downwards.
CCTAACCCCCACATTTACATTAATTCTTATGGGGAAATTGGATTCGTTTAACATTGTTTTAACTACAACATTAAGTGAGGAGTTAATGTATATTAAAATAATGTAAATCTGGCACTTTGTCCTTAACGCTTCCATTTACAGTTAGGTATTAGAAGAAATGGCCTTTGTAAAATATCTGTTCAGAGATAAATGCATAATGTGTCATAAACACGATCATGCATTTAAGGACTATATTTTACCTTCTGTTCTGATTTGCGATATACTTGTGTATGTTAATATGAAAATTTCAGTTTTTTAAAGAGATTTGTACACATTTTGTCTTGTTTAGCATTTGGAAGGATGGAAGGAAACTGATTTATCAGCAGAAAGAGTCTTTGAAATAGATCTGAAAGTACATTCTACTTCTCTGACTACTTCTCCATCTATTTCATGACAACTAGCTAGATATAGAGCAGTGATGCTCAGACTGAGGCTTGCAAGCTGCAAGTGGCTTTTTAATGTGTCTCCTTTAATGTGTCTCTTTGCAGCGCATGACATTAAAACACTGTGTGATTTAAGTATTAACCAGTCAGGATACATTTACTGTGTTGTTAACCTACTGTAGCTGATAAAATAATACTTGGTCAGTTATTTTGCTGAGAGAATAATTTATATATATAAAAACAAAATATTTCCCATGTGGTACTGTTACAGTATTATAGTAAATGAAAGAATGAATTCATGCTGCTGTGGCTTCTTTAGGTAATGTTGGCTCCTGAACCACTGAGGTCTGAGGATCACTGACAAAGGCATACTTTGTAATACTGGCAGTGTGAGATCTTCATTTCAGAAGTTGTAAACCAGTTTTCAACTTGCTTAAATACAGATTCTTCTTTGTGTAGTTTCTGTATGGATATTCCACTTCAGGTGTGCATGCGCCCCATGCTGCTTTGATTAGTCTTTTGATAGCCATGTGTGTTCAGTCTGCACATATGTCCAAGCTGTCTTTGTGCTCCATACAAGTGGTATCTAGGGCAGTGTCGAATATGAGGGAGGTTCCCACGCCTGAGCCATTCTTTTTAGGTGACAAATCTGAGGAACTAGCCCAGATTAAGGTGTCATGAGAGGAGGTTTCTGAACAAATTAATAAACTAAACAGTAATAAGTTACCAGGACCAGATGGTATTCACCCGAAAGTTTTGAAGGAACTCGTATATGAAATTGAAGAACTATTAACTGTGGTATGTAACCTATTGCTTGAATCAGCTTCTGTACCAGATGACTGGAGGGTAGCTAATGTGATGCCAATTTTTAAAAAAGGCTCCAGAGGTGATCCTGGCAATTACAGGCCAGTAAACCTATCTTCAGTATGAGGCAGATTGATTGAAACTATAGTAAAGAATAGAATTAGCAGACAGATGGATGAACATCATATTTTTGGGAAGAGTCAGCATGGTTTTTGTAAAGGGAAATCATGCCTCACCAATCTACTAGAGTTCTTTGAGGGGATCAGCAAATGTGTGGACAAGGGTGATCCAGTGAATATAGTGTACTTGGACTTTTAGAAAGCCTTTGACAACAGTCCTTACCAAAGGCTCTTAAACTAATCAGTCATGGAATAAAAGGGCATGTCTTCTCATAGATCAGTAACTGGTTAATAGATAGGAAACAAAGGATAAGAATAAATGGTCATTTTTCAGAATAGAGAGAGGTAAATAGTTGTCCCCCTGGGGTCTGTACTGAGACAAATGTGGTTCAACATATTCATAAATGATCTGGAAAAAGAGGTAAACAGTGAGGTGGCAAAGTTTGCAGATGATACAAAATTACTCAAGATAGTTAAGTCCAAAGCAGATTGTGAAGAGTGACAAAGGGATCTCACAAAGCTGGGCGACTGGGCAGCAAAGTGGCAGATGAAATAACGCTTACTGGAAAATATAATCCCAGCAGAATAATGGGGGTCTAAATTAGCTGTTACCACTCAAGAAAGAGATTTTGGAATCATTGTGGATAGTTCTCTGAAAACATCTGCTCAAAGTGCAGCGGCAGTCAAAAAAAGCTAACAATGTTAAGAACCAATAGAAGAGGGATAGATAATAAAAGAGTAAACATTATAATGTTGCTACATACATTTATGATACACACACACACCTTGAATACTGCATGAAGTCCTGGTCACCCCATTTTAAGAAAGATATATTAGATATATTAGAAATGGAAAAGGTACAGAAAAGGGCAACAAAAATTATTAGGAGTATGTAACACCTTCCATATGAAGAGAGATTAAAAAGACTGGGACTATTCAGCTTGGAAAAAAGATGACGGGGCTGGAGCAGGGATATGAGAGAGGTCTATAAAACCATGACTGGTGTGGAGAAAGTGAATAAGGAAGGTTTCAGAGTAGCAGCCGTGTTAGTCTGTATCTGCAAAAAGAAAAGGAGGACTTGTGGCACCTTAGACTAACAAATTTATTTGAGCATAAGCTTTCGTGAGCTACAGCTTACTTCATCGGATGCATTCAGTGGAAAATACAGTGGGGAGATTTATATACACAGAGAACATGAAACAATGGGTGTTACCATACACACTGTAATGAGAGTGATCAGGTAAGGTGAGCTATTACCAGCAGGAGAGCGGCGGGGGGGGATGGGACCTTTTGTAGTGGCCCATTTGCAGCAGTTGACAAGAACGTGTGAGGAACAGCGGGGGGGGGGGGGGGGGGGGGGGGGGAGAATAAACATGGGGAAATAGTTTTACTTTGTTTAATGACCCATCCACTCCCAGTCTTTATTCAAGCCTAAGTTAATTGTATCCAGTTTGCAAATTAATTCCAATTCAGCAGTCTCTCATTGGAGTCTGTTTTTGAAGTTTTTTTGTTGAAGAATTGCCACTTTTAGGTCTGTAATCGAGTGACCAAAGAGACTGAAGTGTTCTCCGACTGGTTTTGGAATGTTATAATTCTTGATGTCTGATTTGTGTCCATTTATTCTTTTACGTGGAGACTGTCTGGTTTGGCCAATGTACGTGGCAGAGGGGCATTGCTGGCACAGAATGGCATAATCACATTGGTAGATGTGCAGGTGAACGAGCCTCTGATAGTGTGGCTAATGTGATTAGGCCCTATGATGGTGTCCCCTGAATAGATATGTGGACACAGTTGGCAATGGGCTTTGTTGCAAGGATAGGTTCCTGGGTTAGTGGTTCTGTTGTGTGGTGTGTGGTTGCTGGTGAGTATTTGCTTCAGGTTGAGGGGACCCATTACTCTCACAGATCTTGGGAGACAGACCAGTCCTTGCTTACAGACAGCCCCCCAACCTGAAGCAAATACTTCTTCGGACCTGGGCCAGGTACTCCCCACACCAGCCCTGTACAACAGACCTCTGAAACCAGAGTGTCCCATCAATTTTGTCTGTAGCCCTCACACTGAGTAGGCACACCTGGGGAAAAAAACTGTGGGGGACAATTCTAAGGCTTCTAAAAGAGGAGATGTAGATCTCCTCAAAAATAAATCAGTGCCAAGAAGCCCAGATCACCTCAGAGACCTGCCACTTCGGAGACCTTACATCCTAAAAAGATCTCCTGGTACTGAGGGTCCCAGGAGGACCACAGGTGCCCTTTAAGACGTCACAGTACCCAGGATTACTTAGTATCAAAGTCAGTTCTGGTACTGTCCAAGCATGATGATAGTTGTAGAAACTCTAAGTGCTCTACCGTGACTAGACTGGTACAGACTACTGTGTTGGTAGCTCCTGCAGTACCCAAAACCAAACCACAACCTGACCAACTGGTACCATTGAAGTAGAGATCATCCGTGGTACCGCCACCTTCTGGCTCCAAACTCGTCAGGATCCTGCACAGGTTCATCCTCTACTGGAGGAGTTTAGATACTCCAAAGACCTGCTAGTCATAGAATCATAGAATATCAGGGTTGGAAGGGACCTCAGGAGGTCATCTAGTCCAATCCCCTGCTCAAAGCAGGACCAATCCCCAACTAAATAAACTTGTGTCACCCTTGTTGATGGGTGCAGAAAGAGTCTAGGTACCATGACCTCCTTTATCTCTGGTACTGTACCATTCCCTGGTACCGACATGCTCTCTGGTACCTGCTCAAATGGACAGCCTCCCTGTCTCAACTCCTCCACCATCTGCCTCTCCTCTGGACTATCATGAGGGGAGCTTCTCTGACTTACTCATCTTTGTTCAAGGCTTGCTTTTTCTGACACCTTTTCCATAAGGGAAACACAAGGCATGCACTTGCATGGATCACTGCACTCTCTTCTTGGTATGAATAAATCTGGGGTGTACCCCCTTTTCTGTATTGCCCTCTCCCGTGGTCATTCTGGAGTCTGTGGGCTGCTAATAGAGAGCAATTCTCTAGAAGTCCAAGTTACAGCCATGTCAAATGTCAAAGGCAAACCCTTCTCCTCCTCCAGCTCTCCTGCATCAGTTTACTCCCCAGGAGGAATCTTTTGAGGTTCAGGAGAAAAGTACTGATGAAGAAGCTACACCACAGACTAACATCTCTTCCTCCTCACCTGATGCCTCCTCCCAGTCCTATATGGAGGTGAGTTCAGACAATTCCAGGAACTCCTGAAAATATTAGATTCCCTCCAAATCCCTCTGGAGATCCATGAGACTCAACACAAATTGACTGACATCCTTCATCATATTGCCTCCTCTTGTAAGGTAGCTTTATCTATAAATGCGACTGTACTCTAAGCTGCCAAAATAATTTGGCAAACCCAGCTGCCAAGCCCCCAACCTGTAAGAGAGCAGATAAGAAGCACTACATTCCCATTAAAGGTAAACAGGAACTCCGAATGCATCCAGCCCCAATCTCCTTGGTGCCTGATACTGTTAACAAATGCAACCGAGAACATCTCTGTAGATTTCCAACCCCCCACTTCTGCTAAGGGTCAGAAGCAATTAGAAGTTTTTGAGCAAGAATTATTCCACCTATCGAATAAGGGGAAAAGTATCTTTGGATACAGACTGGCTAATCTAGTGAGGAGGGCTTTGAACTAGGTTCAATGGGGGCAGGAGACAAAAGCCTCCAGGTAAGTCAAAAACATGGAGACCTGGGAGAAGAGTCAGAATCTGAGGGGAGCATGGGCCATTGTAGCAGGGAAAAGGGAGAGACGAGAACACAGGGGAAATCAAATCAGTATTTTAAATATATACTAATGTGAGAAGTATGGAAAATAAGCATGAAGAACTAGAAATGTTAGTGAATAAACACAACTGTGACATAGCTGACATCACAGACTTGGTGGGATAATACACATGACTGGATTATTGGTATAGAAGGGTACAGCTTTCTCAGGAAGGATAAGCAGGGAAAACAGGGAGGAGGTGTTGCTTTATGTATCAAAGATATGTACATTTGGACTGAGATTAAGATGGAAATGGGAGAGAGACTTGTTGAAAGGATAAAGGGGTTAAAAAACAAGGGTGATGTCATAGTATGGGTCTACTACAGATCACCTAACCAGGAAGAGGAGTTGGGTGAGGCTTTTTTTAAACAACTAGCACAGTCATTCAAAGCATTCGTGGTGATGGGGGACTTCAACTAACCAGACATCTGTTGGGAAAATAACACAGCAGGGCACAGATTATCCAACAAATTCTTGTAATATATTGGAGACTATTTTTTATTTCAGAAGGTGGAGAAAGCTGGTAGGGGAGAGGCTGTTGTAGGTTTGATTTTGAGAAATAGGGAGGAACTGGTTGAGAATTTGAAAGTGGAAGGCAACTTTGGTGAAATTGATCATGAAATGATAGAATTCATGATTTTAAGGAATGGTGGGAGGGAAAACTGCACAGTAAAGATAATGGATATCAAGAAGGCAGACTCGAGCAAACTCAGGAAGTTGGTAGGTAAGATCCCATGGGAAGCAAATCTAAGGGAAAAAGCAGTTTAAGGGAGCTAGAAAAATTGCCAAGAGACATTATTAAGGGCACAAGAGCAAATTATCCCATTTCTTAGGAAAGATGGGAAGTATGGCAAGAGACCACCCTGAAGATCTTCAATGATCTGAAACTCAAAAAAGAGTCCTACAGAAAGTGGAAACTAGGTCAAACTACAAAGGATGAATATAAACAACACAAGCATGTAGGGACAATATTAGAAAGGCCAAGGCACAAAGTAGATTAAGCTAGCTAGAGACATAAAAGGTAACAAGAAAACATTCTGCAAATATATTTGCAGCAAGAGGAAGACCAAGGACAGGGTAGGCCCGTTACTCAGTTGGGGGGTGGGAAATGTGGAAATGTCAGAAATGCTAAACGACTTTGTTTTAGTTTTCATCAAGAAGTTTAGTAGTGATTGGACGTCTAACATAGAGGATGCCAGTGAACATGAAGTAGGATCAGAGGCTAAAATAGGGAAAGAACAAGTTAAAAATTACTTAGACAAGTTAGATGTCTTCAAATCTCCAGGGCCTGATGAAATACATCCTAGAATACACAAGGAGCTGACTGAGGAGATGTGTGCCATCAGCAATTATCTTCGAAAAGTCATGGAAGACAGGAGAGATTCCAGAGGACTGGAAAAAGGCAAATATAGTGCCAATCTATAAAAAGGGGAATAAGGACAACCCGGGGAATTACAGACCACTCAGCTTAACTTCAGTACCCAGAAAGATAATAGTGAAAATAATCAAGCAATCAGTTTGCAAGTACCTAGAAGATAATGTGATGATTAACAATCAGCCTGGATTTGTCTAGAACAAATAATGTCAAAACATCCAAATAGCTTTCTTTGACAGAGTAACAAGCCTCGTGGATGGTGGGAAAGCAATAGATGTGGTATATCTCTACTTTAGTAAGACTTTTGATACTGTTGTGGAGGTAGGAAAAGAAAGAGAGGGTTCAAGTGAAGCCATTTTAAGTTGTCAGAGACAGAGCAACTGTTGAGCTAAGTCTTATCCTAATATCATGAGACCTGTAGAAGCAGGGCTCACGTCAGAAGTGAGTGGGAAAACAGCAGAACAGAGTCAGTGTGACCTAGCCTTGAGATGACAATGTTTTGAGAAGAGAAAGTGAGAAAATACTGGAATAGATAGTAAATAGCCTAAATAAAATGCAGATGTTTTTAATTAATGCACATCACAAAGAGGTATAAATGCTTGTGTGATTTTGCTTGTCCTTTGAAGAACTACTGAGGCCATTGTATTTCTTCCCTTGCAATTGCTTTAATAAAGCTGTCTCTGACTTGTATCCAACCTAAGAGTGAAGGCTGTGTTTCTTCCACACTGTCTTGTATGACCTTCTCATAAACAAACTAGAGAAGTACAACCTAAATGGAGCTACTATAAGTTGGGTGCATAACTGGTTGGAAAAGTTATCCATGGTTCACTGTCATGCTTTGAAGGGTCTATTGAGTGGGCTCCCACAGGGATTGGTCCTGGGTCTGATTCTGTTCAATAGCTTCATCAATCATTTAGATAATGGCATAGAGAATACACTTATAAAGTTTGTGGACGATACCAAGATGGGAGGGTTGCAGTGCTTTGGAGGATAGGATCATATTTCAAAATGATCTGGACAAACCAGAGAAATGGTCTGAAGTAAATAGGATGAAATTCAGTAAGGACAAATGCAAAGTACTCCACTTAGGAAGGATCAGTTGTACACATATAAAATAGGAAATGATTCCTAGGAAGGAGTACTGCAGAAATGGATCTGGGGGCCATAATGGATCACAAGCTAAATATGAGTCAACTGTGTAACACTGTTGTAAGAAAAGCAAATATCATTCTAGGATGCATTAGCAGGAGAGTTGTAAGGAAGACACGAGAAGTAATTCTTCCGCTCTATTCCACACTGATTAGGCCTCAACTGGAGTATTGTGTCCAGTTCTGGGCTCCACATTTCAGGAAACGTGTTCAAATTGGAGAAAATCCTGAGAAGAGCAACAAAAATGATGAAAGGTATAGAAAACATGACCTATGAGGGAAGACTGAAAAAATTGGCTTTGTTTAGTCTGGAGAAGAGAAGACTGAGGGGGAACATAAGTTTTCAAGTACATAAAAGGTTGTTACAAGGAGGAGGGAGAAAAATTGTTCTTGTGAACCTCTGAGGATAGGACAAGAAGCAATGGGCTTAAATTGCAGCAAGGGCAGTGTAGGTTGGACATTCGTAAAAACTTCCTAACTGTCAGGGCAGTTAAGCACTTGAATAAATTGCTTAGGGAGGTTTTGGAATCTCTGTCATTGGAGGTTTTTAAGAACAGATTAGATAAATACCTGTCAGGGATGGCCTAGATCAGGCGTGGGCAATAATTTTTGCTGGAGGGCCACTCCAGGAATTTTGGTAAGTCATCACGGTTTGCACATTTCTACTATATTAATGGAGGGGGTGTTGGGACTGGGAGGGAGTTTGGTGCAGGAGGGGGTTCTGATGTGGGGCAGGGGTTTGGATGTAGGAGGGGGTGCACCTCTGGCCGGGAGGTGCTTACCACAGGTGGCTCCTGGTTGGTTGTGCAGCAGGGCTGTCAGGCAGGCTGCCTGCATGCCGTGGCCCCATGCCGCTCCCGGAAGTGGCCGGCTGCTGCTGACATGTCTCCGCATGCCCCTTGGAGGGAGGGGGGCAGCGAGTCTCCGTGTGCTGCCGGCGCACGCAAGCACTGCTCGTGCAGCTCCCATTGGCCAGTTTAGTCTTTAAGGTGCCACCGGACTCCTCATTGTTTTTGTGGATACAGACTAACACGGCTACCCCTCTGATACCTGGGACTTCTTGTCACTTTTCCTTTCTTGTAAGGGAAGGGGGGGGGGGAGAATCAAGTTTGGGAAACAAAGGATTCCCGCCTTATGTAAATCCTATTTAAGGGTGGGGAGGAAGTCAAACAGGACTCCTCACCATGGCCTGTCTGCCCAAGAAGAAAAACTGAAGGCAAGGGGGGAGTCCAGACTGAAACAGGAGTCCAGTCTGAAAAGGAATATAACTGGAACTCTGAACCACAGAAACTTCTCAAACTGCCTGCAACAATATTTAGGGTGAGAAATACTATTTGTAACTAATTTCTTTAGTGAAACTAGCTTAGTTTGCGTGTTTGATTTCATTTGCTTAGTAATCTGCTTTGTTCTGTTTGTTACCCCTTTATCACTTAAAATCTGCCTTTTATAGTCAATAAAATTTGTTTTGTTTATTATTAAACCCAGTTTCTGTAATTTGTAACTGGGCGGGTAAGAAGTGTGCACACCTCTCTCCACATTGAGGAAGGGGGTGAATTTCAAAATATATCTTTGGGTCTGCGCTCCAAGAAAGGTGGATATCCTGAGTGCTGGAGCTAGTCCCTTAAACTGAGTCTTCCCAGAGGTGATCTGCAGCTGGGTGTGGCCTTGCCTCTGTGTGTGTGTGTGTGTGTGTGTTAGAGGAGGTTTTAAGAGCCTGGCTCAGCAAGACAGGTTAAAGAGGACCCATGCTGGCAGAACAGGTAGACTCTGGTATCTCAGCATATCAGGTGGTTTCCCAAGGGGTCCAACCTCTTACAGTATGCACTGGAATTCCATTTGCTTCTCCATCCCCAGCTACAAATATCGTGACTGGCACAACTCATATAGGGTGGAGAGCTTGTCTTCAAGTCATACCATTCAAGGCAAATGTGCAACTCAAGAATCCATTCTCCACATTAGCCTACTAGAGCTCAGAATGGTCAGATCTGACTGCGGACATTTTCTACTTATGATTGAAGGTCAGTCCATGAGGATAATGAGACAGCATGGCCGGCACGTACAGTATAAATCACCAGGGAGGAGGAAGATCCTCCTCCTTTTGTACAGAACCAGTAAAGTGGTTGAACTAGTGCATAGCCCATTAAATCTTCAACTCTGTCACATACTTACCAGGCTTCCAGAACACCATTGTCAACAACTTGAGCAGACACTTCTGCCATGATAGCAAATGGGACCTCAACCCCTTGATGTTTCTTACCTGGAGTTCTCCAGAATTAGATCTCTTCGCCACTGCCCCCAACAGAAAATGCTGAATACTCTGCTCAGGAGGGTGTGTTAGTTGTCATTCTCTGGGAGGTGTCTTTCTCATTTTGTGGTCCAGAAACCTCCTATAGGCCTATTCTCTGATGCCATTGCTACTCAGAATCATAAACAAGATCAAGCAGGACAGAACCACAGTCATCCTAATTGCAGTAATTTAGCCCAGTCAGATATGGTTCCCATACCTGATTTGCCCCTCCTCTTGCCCTGCACTTCGATTACCAATAATACCTGACTTGCTAACTCAGGACTCGGTGGAAGGTCTTCACCCCAATTTGACAGCTCTGCATCTCAAGGCTTGGCATATAGATGGATCTTATGGGTAGAGATCTCCTGTTCAAAAGAATTGCAAGAAGTTTTGCTCAATAGTAGAAATGAGTCAACTATAAAAACATATCTGCAGAAGAGGAAGAGGTTCCAAAGGTACATGTCTCCTGTTGAAATACAATCTGTCTGATATATTGGATTACCTTTTGGGTATGAAGAACTGGGACCCTCTGTTGGAGTTCCATTAAAGTTCATCTAGTGGCTATTGCAATTTTTCCATTCCTCAGTCAAGGGTTTTTAGTCTTTACTCACCTCACCACTTCATGATTCATCAAAGAATTATCAGATCTTTTTCCTCATGTCAAACAGCATAACCCGGAGTGAGACTTATACACTGTTCTCAATTCTCTAATGAGGCCTCCCTTTGAACCACTGGCTAAATGTTCCCTTCCACGATTGTTTGTGAAGACTGCAATCTTAGTGGCTATTACCTCCATTAGGACAACTGGTGAGTTAGTGGGCTTTGATAGCTGATTCTTCCTACACCACATTTTATAAAGAAAAGGTATCTCTCTGGTCACACTTCCACTTTTGCCCAAGGTAACCTCAGACTTCCACATCAACTAGGACATTCCACTTCTGGTTTTCTACCCCAAACCTCCTCAGACTAGAGAGGAAGCCTCTCTTCACACCTTAGATGTCAGAAGGGCATTTGTCTTTTATTTGGAAAGCGCTAAATCCTTTAGTGTCTCTGCCAGACTGTTTGTGGCAGAGTTAGAGGAGCCTTTGTCTCCACCCAAAGACTCTCCAAGTGGGTTTTTGGTTGTATTCTCTGTTGATACAAGGCCAATCTCCTCCTCGGGTTATATCTCACTCCACTTGATCAAAGTCTACTTCCATAACCCCATTAAAGAATGTTCCCGTTGGATAAATATGCAAAGCTACCACATGGGCTTTGGTTCACACCTTTTTCTAAACCTTACATTCTATACATGCCTCTAGAGCAAGATTCCACCTTGGCATTGTTAGTCTCCAGTCAGTCTTAGATCTAGCTCCAAAACATACACCTCCTTTACAGTGTAATGCTGAGGAGTCACCTGAAGTGGAGCACCGATATAGGGACATTACTTGAAGGAAGAGGAGGAGTTCCTTACCCTTACAGGAAGTGTCCCTCCTTTGAGATATTTGTCCCTCTGGATGCCCAGTAGGTGCCATCCTTTCCTTCTGCTTTGGAGTCTTCCTTTGTGGGACTCTAGTTAGAGAAGGAACTGAATTGGGTTGCCTGATGCTGACCTTATATACACTTATCACGAGGCATGAAGATAACTAGGGTGTTTGTGTGGACTGAACTGGCATTGCTACCAGAAGTCTCTGATCAAAGGTGTATGGGGCACGTGCACAAGTGAAGTGGAGCACCTGTAGGGACAAACGTCTCAAAGAACTTCAGTTACTGTACAGGGTAAGTATCTGCTCCTTTAATACAGTGTCATTGGTAGGATATTTTGTACCAAGATGGCTGCCTCCAGAAATGTCTTTAGAAATTCAAGACGTGATTAAGCACTTTCAAATATATTTCAATTTAAGCATCACTTACCAATATTATTCCTTGGGTTTGAATGTTGAGACTGCTGGGTTGAAGAGAGTTAGTGGATTTTTTAAAATACATTATGTCTGTACAATTTTTAGCTGTTTCAAAAGATACTTCTCTGCACTTGCTCTGTTGGATCCTTTGAATTAATGAGTTCTCCCAAATGCTACTCTTAGAAGCATATCGGTAAATCTCCTAGTGTAACTATAATGTTGTGTTGTCATTCCCAGTATTCTCTCTAGAAAGCACTATGTCTGATATTGATAGCTATACCAGATAAGCATTTCTGATACTTTTATAGTCTTCCTGGGAAATACTATATTTTGGGGACAATAATCTCTAATGAACAATAACAGAGTTGTTTGTTCAAATGCTACGCCAAGGAACAGTACTGCTCTACATGTGGGTGCTTCAGTGCCCCCATGTTCAGAGATGCACTAGTCTTTATGCTGTCACCATATCTCAGATCTTAACAGAGAACTTGATAAAGTATCAGTACTGGTGAGAATGTTATGTGAGTTTATTGAAAACCATGTAGGAATTTTTTTTGACATTTCCAGATAGTCCCTTCATCTACGTAAATATTCTCTAAAGTGCCACACTTCTTGGTAATTTTTAGTTAGATTTCTGCAAATTGTTTTTGGTTGGTTGGTCTGGGAATCTTTTTTAAAACTTTTTTTTTAACGCAGGAGGAATTTAATGCTGAAAGGAAGACTGCCTGGCACAGCAAGGAGCAGGTGTTGATACAAGAGACAGAAAAGGCACAAGCCCGTTACCAAAAGGAGAGAGAGGAGTTATCAGTACAGATCCAGGAAAAGACAAATATAATCATCCAGGTATGTGAAAATACTGAGGCATAGATTTTAATTGCACTTTCCTTGTGTCTTGTTTAAACATAGCTTTCCTCTCCTTCCCCTTTCCCCATTAAGATGTATATGTACAGGGGCTACCACTTTGGTGCAGTCATTGGTTTATATTAACTAGTTTTTGAGGCACTGTTGGCTGCTTCTGTTAGCTAGTGTGTTATGGGGGTATCGTACCTCAGTGGGTGGAGAAAAAGTTGTGTGATGCAGCATGGTTGTGGCTGCTACAGGAGGGAACCTATCCAGTTATTTCAGTGATTATTCCATTTTCCTGAGATATAATATTTTAATGATTTTCTGGTATTGAGAAAAATGTAGGAGGTATGTCACAAAAACAAACAATGACATGATCCCTGTGTTGAAGTGAGGGTATTTGACAAGGGCGAGGAAGGGATGGACAAGGATGACAATAATTACTCTTAAGGCATGTGCATATATTGATTCTGTGTGTTCGATTGCTTACCTATCTTGCCCTTTGTTTCTTGTAGGTGAGATGGGTAAGGTTTAGGAGGGAGATGGCTTGGCAAAGAAATTTGAGGCATGGGGGCAGCATGAAAGAAGGTGCAGACACACCTGTGAGGGACGGTGAAGGGGGTATCAAGGCTGATGTACTGATATCTAAAAACATTGCCTCTTCTATAAACTCTATAGTCCTCTCTTGGTTACAGAAACTGAACTTCGATTCTCCTACGTAGTAACTCATACTTTTTTGTAATGCATAAGTATTAATGTTAGTAGTACTAGATAAAAAATAAGCTACCTTTGTGACTTTCTTGAAACAAAATTGAAAATTATTTCTTTAAAATTTTATGCAATTACAAGGTGCCTTGTTTTACATCAAAACAGTTTAATCTTAATACTGTAAATCATACTAGGCCCCTCCATCCCCATATTGTAGTAATTGGTTTAAATCTTTTGTTAAAGTTTAAGAAAAATTCATTCTCCATCGATTGGAAAACTATCAAAACTGTCCATGAGTAAATTTAATTTGGAAATTAGAAGGTTTCTAACCATCAAAAGTTTTGCTAATTGCATGGAAAGATGGATCCAAGAATGAGAGTGATTAATCTAAGAGTGTCTCTACTGGCAGGTTTCTGCGCAACAAGTTACACCACTTTTATTAAAGCCCTGGAATTAAACCGCTGTGGCGTGTCCACACTGTGCTCCTTCTGACGGTGGAGCTCGTCCACATTAGCAGCGCTTACAACCACAAAGAGAGCAGTGCATTGTGGTAGCTATCCCACTGTGCATCTGGCTGCACGGTGCTTTGGGAAGGGTTTGCAGTGCCTTGTGGGCAGACACAGCGTCACATGATGCAGGTTTCCCAATCCCATTGTTCCATGGGCATCCTACTACATTGCCAGCTGCTTTTCAACTGAAGGGATGGGGGGGCAGAGTGTGTGACAGGGAGAGTGTGTGTGTGGAGGGTGGGAGAGACAGTGTGTTTTGGGGGACAGAGAGTGTGTCAGCATGCTGTCTTGAAAGTTCAGACAGCATCAGGAAGCAACCAGTCCTGGGGAGGAGGAAACCCTGACATCAGCCCCCGTCTCCCTCCCCAGCTATCTGTGTGTGTGTGTGTGTGTCTCGCTCTCTCTCTCTCTGACAGGCATGCCTGCCTCTGTGTTCAACAGCAGGAAAATTCCACATTAATGGTTTGCTTTGTGTCCCAGAGCAGATCTGAACAGCATGCAAGGGCTGTCAGAAGTGGAGCTTTGAAAGGGGAGGAGTGCATGTCTTCAGGGCAGCAGAGTTCAAAACAATGAGCAGAGTGGCCACTTGAGGGATATGGGACACTTCCGGAGGCCAAATGGTTGCTTTCTGTGCTGTAATGTGTTTACACTGCCAATACAGCACTGGAGCCTGTTCGCTTTAAGGCTTAGGACTCTCGGCAAGGTGCTTTTTTTGCAATGTACACTAAGTGGCTTGGCAGTGTGTACACCTCAGGAGTTACACCACAGAAGGCTGCTTTACTGCGCAGTAACTTGCTAGTGTAGACAAGGCCTAATTTAGCTTGTTTGGAAAGCTCTTGCAGAGCAGAAATCTTGGTAGAATCAAGATTCCCTCCCGGCTTTAGGATGGGCAGTGACAGACTGTAAAGGCTGTGTGTCTTAGGGCTTGTCGACGCTGGCAGTTTACAGCGCTGCAGCTTTCTCTCTCGGGGGTGAAAAAACACCAGCGCTGGGAGCAGCGCCTCTCGTGGAAGTGGTTTTTTTAGAGCGCTGGGAGAGCTGTCTCCCACCTCTGCTGTGACTATACAAGCCACATTAAAGTTCTGCCAGTGTAGACTAGCCCTTAAACAGGAAATTTAGAAACAGCAAGTGAATTAAAATTAGCTGGTTTTTGTACTCAGAATAATTAAAAGTGAAGGTGAGTTGTCAAGGTTGGAAATGAAAGGGAGTAAAGTACCAGTTTAGTTGTGGTGCTCCCTTCTAACAGTTCAGGAGAATCCCAGAGTTTATTTTAATGTTGTTGGCCAATATTTAATGCAAACTCTCAAAATGTAGAATTGTTACATAAAAACTATTCTGCAATGAAACTTCATTTTCTGTTTAGTAGAAAAACTGGAAATTGGTAATAGTAACTTCAAGAAGAGCATACGGTGTTTAATGAACAACGGCAGAAAATTGGCAGGGAAATGGAACGCTTTTTACCCTGGTCTCTCCTCCTACCTCTCCAAAGAAAAAGTATAGTTAAATACTTGCTTTGTGTTGTGGCAGAGTTGTTGCCATAGTAATGGTATGTTCAGGTGATCAGGTGTCATGTTGTTTATGTAAATGTGCTGGATAGCTGCAGGCAGTTAAAGCACTATGTGCTTTTAAAAGAGCAGCATACTGAAGTCAACTTAACACAAAAATGAGAGCAGAGAATAAAGGATGTTTTCTGGACAAAAACGGTTTACTGCCATAAAGAATGGAGAAAAGTTGGTTGGGATAGGATCTGTTGAAGAGTGTGTGGTGCAGTGTAGAAAATTCTGCCAGAGCACTGCTTTCTGTCCTTGAGACGTGGATGGAGGTAATGCAAAACAAACTGAAATGTCATGAAGAGGCTATATAACTTGTCAGCATTACTTCAATGTGCTGAGACTATGGATGCAGATTGAACAGCGACTTTAAACAAAACTATACCAGAAAGAGAGAGAAACAATTTTAACCGCCATTCTGTTTTGGTCTTTCTGCTGTCCTCCAACTCTTGTGGTATTAGAATCCATTATAAATGGAATAAGAAAAGGAGTACTTGTGGCACCTTAGAGACTAACCAATTTATTTGAGCATAAGCTTTCGTGAGCGACAGCTCACTTCATCAGATGCATACTGTGGAAAGTGTAGAAGATCTTTTTATATACACACAAAGCATGAAAAAATACCTCCTCCCACCCCACTCTCCTGTTGGTAATAGCTTATCTAAAGTGATCACTCTCCTTACAATGTGTATGATAATCAAGGTGGGCCATTTCCAGCACAAATCCAGGGTTTAACAAGAACGTTGGGTGGGGGGGAGGAAAAAACAAGGGGAAATAGGTTACCTTGCATAATGACTTAGCCACTCCCAGTCTCTATTCAAGTCTAAGTTAATTGTATCAAATTTGCAAATGAATTCCAATTCAACAGTTTCTCGCTGGAGTCTGGATTTGAAGTTTTTTTGTTGTAATATAGCAACTTTCATGTCTGTAATCGCGTGACCAGAGAGATTGAAGTGTTCTCCGACTGGTTTATGAATGTTATAATTCTTGACGTCTGATTTGTGTCCATTTATTCTTTTACGTAGAGACTGTCCAGTTTGACCAATGTACATGGCAGAGGGGCATTGCTGGCACATGATGGCATATATCACATTGGTGCATGTGCAGGTGAACGAGCCTCTGATAGTGTGGCTGATGTTATTAGGCCCTGTGATGGTGTCCCCTGAATAGATATGTGGGCACAGCTGGCAACGGGCTATGTTGCAAGGATAGGTTCCTGGGTTAGTGGTTCTGTTGTGTGGTATGTGGTTGCTGGTGAGTATTTGCTTCAGGTTGGGGGGCTGTCTGTAGGCAAGGACTGGCCTGTCTCCCAAGATTTGTGAGAGTGTTGGGTCATCCTTCAGGATAGGTTGTAGATCCTTAATATTGCGTTGGAGGGGTTTTAGTTTGGGGCTGAAGGTGACGGCTAGTGGCGTTCTGTTATTTCTTTGTTAGGCCTGTCCTGTAGTAGGTGACTTCTGGGAACTCTTCTGGCTCTATCAGTCTGTTTCTTCACTTCCGCAGGTGGGTATTGTAGTTGTAAGAATGCTTGATAGAGATCTTGTAGGTGTTTGTCTCTGTCTGTCAACTGTGCCCACATATCTGTTCAGGGGACACCATCACAGGGCCTAATAACATCAGCCACACTATCAGAGGCTCGTTCACCTGCACATGCACCAATGTGATATATGCCATCATGTGCCAGCAATGCCCCTCTGCCATGTACATTGGTCAAACTGGACAGTCTCTACGTAAAAGAATAAATGGACACAAATCAGACGTCAAGAATTATAACGTTCATAAACCAGTCGGAGAACACTTCAATCTCTCTGGTCACGCGATTACAGACATGAAAGTTGCTATATTACAACAAAAAAACTTCAAATCCAGACTCCAGCGAGAAACTGTTGAATTGGAATTCATTTGCAAATTTGATACAATTAACTTAGCCACTCCCAGTCTCTATTCAAGTCTAAGTCATTATGCAAGGTAACCTATTTCCCCTTGTTCCCCCCCCACCTCCCCCCCGACGTTCTTGTTAAACCCTGGATTTGTGCTGGAAATGGCCCACTTTGATTATCATACACATTGTAAGGAGCGTGATCTCTTTAGATAAGCTATTACCAACAGGAGAGTGGGGTGGGAGGAGGTATTTTTTCATGCTTTGTGTGTATATAAAAAGATCTTCTACACTTTCCACAGTATGCATCCGATGAAGTGAGCTGTAGCTCACGAAAGCTTATGCTCAAATAAATTGGTTAGTCTCTAAGGTGCCACAAGTACTCCTTTTCTTTTTGCGAATACAGACTAACACGGCTGTTACTCTGAAACCTATAAATGGAATGTGGTCTCCAGAGTGGTTTGTGATTTCTCTGTATTGTAGATGAGATTTCATAATAAGATAACTGAATAAAGCTCTGCTGGTTTGGTAAAAAATGACTGGCTTTTTATCCCTTGCCTTGTTGTTCCATTTCCCACAGCTGGAAAAGAAAGTGGAGTCTTTAAATCATGAGTTGGAGGAGACTAGCTCTGAGCTGGAGACCCTCCTGCAGCGACGAGACAGAGAAAACCAAGAAGGAGAGTACTTGGTAGCTATGTTGAGATCTGATATTGAACTGTCCCAGAATGAAAGGTTAGTTTATTTTGGGATATATAGTGTGCTATGTCTTATATCTTTTTTTTGCTTCCTTAAACGAAAAAGTAACTAAGCCAAAATAAATGTATAGGAAGGTGACAATGTTTTCGCTATTTTTGAAGCATATCCAAGTTACTGTTAGTCTTTACTTGACATGCTAAAAATCTAGGACACCTTGAAAATGAACATTACCATTCTGATACCCACTTCACTAACTCTGGTATCTGTTTATTATCTGAAATAGGTATACACATTAGCTCAGAGTTTGAAAAGAAAGGTGAAGGCTTTTTTGGGGGTCAGATGGAAGAGCAGGGTAGATTCTTTGTTTTTAGTTTACCTCTGGATACATTAGAATCTCTTTAGGAAACAATTGGAACTGAGTAGTTATTGAAAGTAGACACTGTAGTGGAGAAATCATATTGATGATTGGAATAAGAGTAATGTATAGTCTTTATCTCATGGTAGGCAAACTTTGGAAAAACTCTGTACAGCATAAAGTTATTAAGTTTCGCCAGACTGTGTCAAACACCATTGTCTTCTTTTGACCTTTACAGATGCAAATATGTCAGTGCTGGGAATGACCATGTTTACACTAGATGCCAGTTACAGATGTGTTTGTAAGCATGGTCTGTTTCAACAACAGTGTCCTAAATTTAGTATTCATATCTTTTGAAAGATCAAAATTAGAATTGCTGCAATTCATTTTCCTATGCTCTTCATAATCTTGTAATTTGCCAGATTCTGAGGGTTTTTTTTACTGTAGTTTATTGCCTCATAAGGGGTCAGAGTTGATACTTTAAATATCACACATGGTGATGACTATTACCTGTTTGATTGCCAAGAATGTGCTCCAGGGCTATACAATAGAGAAGGATGTAGCATTGTCCCAAATGGCTTACAGTGAAAACAGGGGCAGACAGTATAGTTAAAACATGATGATGCAGAGGCTGGTATACCAAAACAGAAGCTGTGTAGGTTTTAGTTTTTAAGATATATAAATATGTATTCTATACCTGATGGGTTGTGGTTGAAAACTTTTCTGTAATTACTCCTGAGGGCATTCTGTGCCAAAAATTTAAAAATTATGTGCACAATATTTTAAAATTCTGCATGTTTTATTTGTCAATAAATAAATGCAGAGGCTCCAGCATGGCAGTGGGGAGCATAGGCCACTGGCTGAACGAAGGTTCAAGATCCTGCAGCCTCCTCACCCACTACCCCCGGGACACAGACTCAGTGGTGAGGCTGTACCCGACCCTAACACAGCACAAGGCCTGGGCCTGCCCCAGAAATACCTTGGGGCCCTGCCCCTCTGCGCCAGGCACACCAAGTGTGGGGCAGGCAGGCTCAACCAGGCAAGATCCAAGGGTGGAGGGGCTCAGTGTGAGGGGATCCAGGTGTGGGGTGAGAGGATTTTGTGTGGGACAATCTAGGTGCAGGCAGCTTAGTGGGGCGGCCTAGGTGTGGGGGGATCTGGATGCACAGAGGCTCATGGTGGGGTTCCAGATACAGGGGCAATGGGACTCTGCGGGAACTTCCAGGTGAAGGTGGTTGGGGCTCAGTGGAGGGGTCTAGGTGTGGGGGTCGTAGCAAGGGGGTCTGGGTGCTGGGGTTTGGGGCTTGGTGGGATGGGGATCTGGGTGCAGCTAGTTGAGGGTCAGTGGCATGGGGGTATGGATGTGGGGATTTGGGGGTACAAGGGGGTGGGGCTCATCAGGGTGGGGTTTGAGTACAGGGAGGGGTGTGGGTGCAGGGGCGGGGTACATGCAGTGGTTGAGCATCAGTGGGGTGGGGTTTGGGTATGGAGGGCTAGGGAGGTTCTGGTTGTGTGGGGTGAGGCTTTGTGGGGGTGTCTGGTAATGGGAGGTCCAAATGCATGGGGGCTGGGCGGATGTGGGATCAGCTCCCCACACAGTGACCCCTCCCCTTGCAGCTGAGGAGTGATGGGGGCAGGAAGTGGGAGGATGCTGAGTTTCCTGCAGCTGGGGGTGGGTCTGAAACAGCCCCAGCCACTTCTTGCAGGGGAAGAGGAAATCCCGTCCTCTCTTGCCTCCAGCCCAGCTGGGACTAGCAGTTGATATCCCGGCTCAGGGTAGGAGTCACTGTCTGGGGTGTCCCCTGCCCTGTGGTGATTTACCTGTCTGCCGGCTGTTCTGGGTGCTTGAAATGATGTATCTATGCAGGTAGGGAGTGGTGTGTGACTACTCTTGCAGGTTCCCTTTGCTTCCTGGTTAGAAAGTAATTTTTCTGTAGGGAAGCAAAGAAATCTGTGGGGGACATGAATTCTGCGCGCACACTGTGGCGCAGAATTCCCCCAGGAATATTAGTAATGTGATGTGAGCGGGGGTGTTTTTTTTTTTTTTTTTTTTTTTTTTTTTTTTAAGAGACACCTGAGAGAGGAGAGGGAGATCAGTTAGTGCAAAAACAAGGGAAAGAAGACCCAGGTGCATGGAATGGAAGGTGCAAAGAGGAGAGTGGGATAAAGATACAAAAAGATTTTCAGGAAGTGGGCATGTTGAAGCATAGAAAGCAGGATTGGGAGTAGGAGGAAATGGGAGAGGCAAAAGTGGAATTGTGCCATGCCATAAAGATGAGAAGCTTGAATATAATATGGAAAACAAGGGGAAGCCATTGGAGCAGTTTGAAGGGTTGTAGGAGTGAAGTTAATATTTCCAATCTCGTTTCTTCATAGGTTAGAATTAAGTTAGGCATCATGAAGGCCAGTCATGAGAAGGGTGCATTAGTCAAGGGTGACCAAGGATGGAGAAGGAAAGCATGATTTTTAAGGGCGCAGAATAAAAAGCAAGAATTTGCTTAAAACTGAATGTGGTGCAGGAGAGGGCTGAGTACTACAGGCTCTGTGCTGTAAGCTGGGGACAGTGATGGAGAGAGGAGGAAGAAGGCCTGTTAATTTTTCACTCTGTGGGAAAGGGCAGTGGTCCATCCAGGAGACGATGTTTGGAAATATAATATTTCAATGTGGATGGGAGATCAGGAGGGAAGAGGTAGATGTGAGTCATCTGCATAGACATGGTAGCTGAAATTGTGGGAGCAGATGAGCTCCTCAGGGTGAGAGTTAAAAGGAACCAGGGGCAGAACTCTGGGGACAGGATGGAGAGCAGAAGAGGAACTGGATTTGATTGGCATGTATTTTCCAGAGATAAATAATTATTACGCAGGATAGGCTTTAACACTACACACCGGTGAGAACTCAAATTATTGCCATTACTTTATGGAAAGCATTTTCATCATATTTGTAATGTTCTTTTGTATGGAGAAGCTTAGCAAACATCCAGATGTCTCCTCCCTTCATTAATATGTAACTATTCAGTAAAAAATGATGGCATGAAACCTTCAATTAATTTGCAGTACTTACCTAATATGTATGAATGGTATAGAAGCTTGTAATAACAAATCAATATTGTACAGATGTTTTTGTTATTGGGAGGCAGCAATTGTTTGGGATTCTGATAGAGCAATGAAGAGGCAAGGTCTCAAGGTCTAATCAACAAGGTCTAATTTAACAATTAATCCTTCATTCGTTCGGGAATTTAGTAGTGAAAATAGCTGCAAAGTGACATCCTTACTAGAAGAGGCATTTAAATATTGATAACATGCTGTGTCACAGAATCTTTCAAACCTGCAGAGAGGTTTTGAATTTTTAAAGTGTTATCAATATTTAAGTACCTCTTCTAGTTGAAATATACTGTACTTTGCATTGTATGGTATTTCTGTTCTAGGAAAAAACTGCAGGAATCTTATCAGCAAGTTTTGAAATTATTTGTGGAAATGGTAAAGGCCACTATCTCCACAGAAGACCTTATCTGTAAGAAAGTTGGTCTCTGTCTTGATGACAGTCTGGCATCTGGAGATTCTAGAGAAAGCCGCAGTATGATGGAAGAAGTGGGATTCATACAGCATTTCAAAGCCAGAGAGAAGCGTGACCTAGAAAAAAGTGAGTGTCAGTCTGGGCATAGTTATTTTTTTAAGATACTGTTAATTTCATATCATACAGCTAAGGCTCTCCACATGGATATTTTATATTGCAGTGTTCTCCACATCCACCCAGTGGGGTTCTCCAGAGTTATGATGGACTCTGTCAATATCCTGCTTTAATCCTCTTGACCATGAAGATTCTGTACTGTGGCAAAGATAGATCCATTGTGTGCTCATCAAAACCATTATAATGTGCCCTTCTCAACTTTCTAATAGGAGACAAGCATTTTTCTATCATAGCATTGTGAGCCTGAACTGGAACAATGAATGGCTGGGCAGGTCTTGGACTTTGTAGCAACTATGTGCAGGCCACAGGGCCTCCTGTTATATCTTAAAAGATTTGTCATATCTAACTGGGCAACATTCATCTAGGTGTAACTATTCTCTTCAAACATCTCAAAGTAGTTTCATAACTTACAAAAATACGTCCAAATCTGGTGAAGGGGCATGTCAGTTTTTAAGTATTAAAGAACTTTATGTTGAGATGTTTTCCATTAATTAAACATCGCTCAGTCCCAAGTAGTGTCACTGTTATATTTGCATATGATCATGTCAGTCAGCTGTGTAACGAGTAGCTGTTTCTGGACTAATTTTTTGTAATAGTGTTTTTTCTAATTCATTTAATTTTTTGGTAGGTGACCTGGATGAAACTCTCACAGAACACAACCAGGTGTCTGCAGTGACAGATGAAGGGTCTGAGTTGAGCCAACACTTATGTGAGAGTGTTTTTGCAAGCCCAGACCTGGCATTGGAGAATGAAGAGATGATCCTGAAAATTTGTTGCCGTTTGCGTACTGCTGTGGAGAAACTTCTAGAGCTGGTTACAGAATCAACGAAACAAGTAAAACTAGATCTCAGCCTTTAGCTACATATTGTCATAGGCAATTGGGGTCTGATCCTGTGACATGCTGACACTCTTGGGCATTAAGGAATTCAGCACTTTGTAGGATTGGGTTCTTGGGAAAGTGCATGAAAAGCTATGTAGACAGCTCACATTTCCAATAAGAAATCTGTACACCTCTTCCTACTTGCTGCATTTATGGTTCTGCCCTCATTACTTATAAGAACTGTTCTTGTAATGTCTGTTAATATGTGCAGTAGAACCTCAGAGTTACGAACACCAGAGTTATGAACTGACTGTTCAGCAGCATACCCCATTTGGAACTGGAAGTATGCAATCTGGCAGCAGAGACCAAAAAAAGCACTGTACAAAACAATACTGTGTTAAATGTAAACTAAAAAAAAATAAAGGGAAAGCTTTAAAAAAAAGATATGACAGGGTAAAGAAAGAGTTTCTGTGCTTGCTTCATTTAAATTAAGATGCGTTTTTCTTCTGCATAGTAAAGTTTCAAAGCTGTATTAAGTCCGTGTTCAGTTGTAAACTTCTGAAAAATCAACCATTATGTTTTGTTTAGAGTTATGAACAACCTCCATTCCCAAGGTGTTCGTTACGCTGAGGTTCTACTATATTTTGGACCTGGATTAGATTACATGCCATCTGTATTTTATGGGGTGCTTGTAATAATGAAACAAGATGTTTGTTGTTATGGCAAGGTTTAAACTGGAACTTTACCCACCAGTTTTATAGATATATATTCAGCTTCCTTGTTGGAGATCAGAATTAGGATTTTCAGGTTGCCTGTAGTGAAGCAAAGGGCAGAGGAGCGCTTTCAGACCCCTCTGAAGTGACCTTCCTGCATAAAACAGTGATGACTGACCCTAGAGGGGGCCACTTTTACTGAGGAAAACTGTCATGACAGAGGCTTCTTAGGAAAGGGGTAAAGGGCAAATAATGAAGAATCTTAACCCCACATACCTGCAAATATACTTTGCATGGCTTACATACTGTAAAAAGGGGTGGAAGACTTTTACAATGAAAACTAGTGCATAGCTGAAAGATTAAACCTGTAGATGTTTCAGTGATGGCAAACTGAGAACTTGGAATTGAGTTAAGCACTGCAAGGAGAAAGATTCATCGCGTGTTTCACAATATTGTGAATCTCTGTAACTCTAAAGAGAAACTTTTAACTTCACTGGGAGCCAGTAGCAAAATTACCTTTGACTTCAGTGAGAACAGAATTGAGCCATAAAACACATTTTTAAAGTCATGCACTATGCAGTGAGGTGGTTCTTTTAATAAAAATATAATAAAGACCTATTTTTATTACTGCTTCAAAACAGTTAGTTGGCTATTAATACATTAAAACAAAGTCCTGTAATAAAACATGTTAGGAATATGCAGCAATTAAGCTACAAGCTGCTTTGTAATTGGCAGAAGCACTTGATAGATAAATATTACAAAAATGAAAATAAGTTCTCTCTTTATAAGCGTTCAGATGATCATTGCAGTTCACATGTTTAGTGTCGTATGTTGTGATGTACCTTTTTTTTTTTTTTTTTTAAAGTTGGAGAAAACACATGAAATTCACGCTCACTTTGAGGAGGAATTCAGCCGCAGAAATCAGGAAACTGCCCAAGTGGTTAGTCAGCACCATGATCTGATGGAGTGTCTAAATGAGGAAAGTGAGGCAAAGAATCAACTGGCACTGGAGCTTCATAAAGCAGAAGGTAAGGAAATGAAACCAAAACAGATTTCAGATGTTGTTTATATAATATAACAAAAAAATATTTGGAGGTGGATAAATGAATTTATAATGCACATTTAATTGCTTTACCTGCCCACTTTGGCATTCTAAATCCCTGTGTCACTTGAAACAGATATGTCCTCTTTCTCCCTGCAGATGTGGCACTTGCCTCCCCACCATCAGAGTTACACTTACCTGAGCCCCGGAATCGGCCCAGTGTTCAGGATTGTACTAGTGGCATGTTTTTTATGCTAAAAATGTCAGGACTTTAAAAACCAGTATCTCACATTCTTGCATGGCTAGAAATGGGAGCTTTATTCGGGAAGGGGAGATGCCTAGTTTCCCAGTGGGTCCCAGCACT
This sequence comes from Chelonia mydas, assembly GCF_015237465.2. Classification (NCBI taxonomy): domain Eukaryota; kingdom Metazoa; phylum Chordata; order Testudines; family Cheloniidae; genus Chelonia; species Chelonia mydas. The sequence goes on along the minus strand of NC_051251.2, from coordinate 76,243,111 downwards.
CACAGCTAGTCCAGGAAGGACCCACTGACAGTAGAAGGAAATATTTGATGAGGATGTATGCAAAGGAAATGATAAGACATGGGAGACAAAAGAAAGAAAAGGCTATTAACCGGAGAGCGTTGAATACCAACTGTCAGGCAAAATCGGAATTGCTAAATAATTATTTTACTTTGTCTAGCACTGAAAGAAACAAGTGACTATAGTACTTGATGTTTGTAATTTTAAAACTAGCAGGATGTGACGAAAATTACTCAGAGTATTGCAGGAAGTAATCAAGGAACTCTGTCATTAGCAGTTGCTTTGGAAACTTCTGGTGGACAGAAGTCCCAAGAGGTGCATAGGGAAAACATACTGTCAGTTTTGGGAAATGAGACCCAGTGAAATACAAACCAGTTGTTCTCTGACTACATGGGAGATAAAAGCCAGCATAGGTTTAAAAGACTGATGATCGCACCAAAATGCATGTAATGTCATTCCTTGTCAAATAACTAGTTTAATAGTATTATTGAGTTTTTATAGTGTGCTTTATGCCCTCAAAGCACTCAGAAACATTACCTAATTAAGCCTGATACCAACCTTTGTAGGCAGATATTACACCCATTTTACACATGAGGAAATAAATCAACAAAAGGCTGTGCTGTCCATTTTTTTGGGGAGTGTGGGGGAGAGGCTGTTTAGAGAAAGGGTAATGGTTGTCACAGTTGCATACAAGGATGCTATAAACAGGAAGGGGAAGAGAAATGTTACCAATAAGACATGAAATCATGGATTTAAATGGGAGAGAATTTCAACTTTAAATATCTATTTTAAGAAGTGCCGGTATTTGAGCGTTACCCTCTCTTACAAATATATTTAAAACAGGGAAAAGTGTGTTGTGGCATTATGGCATGCACCTAAAGGCAGTGGTGGAATTCATCAGTACTTGAGATTTTGGTCACAACTTGATGAGCATTTTTTATGCTGAAAGTCCTGCCAAAGAGAAATAAGACTAATGACCAAAAAGAGACTTTTCCCCTATCCTTTATGATTATATGAATGGGTGTGATACTTCTTTTGAAAATTCTTTTGTTGTGTCTTGTACATGGTAAACTTTACTGTTAAGAACATAAAAATGGCTATACTAGGTCAGACCAAATAGCCCACCCAGACCAGTATTTTGTCTTTCAATAGGGGCTGGTGCTAGATGTTTCAGATGGAGTGAACTGAACAGGGCAATTTATTGAGTGATCCATGCCCTGTTCTCCTGTCCCAGCTTGTAGCAGTCAGAGGTTTAGGGACACCCAGACCAGTGGGTTTCTTCCCAGCCTTCTTGGCAAATTGCCTTGGATGGACCTATCCTCCATGAACTTATCTAATTATTTTTTGAACCCAGTTATGGTTTTGGCCTTCACAAGATCCCCTGGCAATGAGCTCCACAGGCTGACTGTGTGTTGTGTGAAGAAATATTTCCTTATGTTTGTTTTAAACCTTCTGCCTATTAATTTCATTGGATGGTCCCTGGTTCTTGTGTTACGTGAATGGATAACTAACATTTCCCTATTCACTTTCTCCACACCATTCATGATTTTATAGATCTCTGTCATATCCTCCCTGAGTTCTCTTTTCCAAGCTGAACAGTCCCAGTCTTCTTACTCTCTTCATATGGAAGCTGTTCCATACCTCTACTTGTTTTTCTAGCCTTCTCTGTGCTTTTTCCAATTGACCAGAACTGCACACATTATTCAAGGTGTGGGTATACCATGGATTTATATAGTGGATTTAAAGTTAACATGTAACAGATTTGCTTTTACAGTGGTTTTCAACCTTTTTTCATTTGCAGACCCCTAAAAAAATTTGAATGCTGGTGCAGACTCCTTTGGAAATCTTAGACATAGTCTGCAGAGCCCAGGTTGAAAACCACAGTTCTGTGGTAACTACAACCTTCTGCGGACCCCTTAGACATAGTCTGTGGACTACCAGGGGTCTGCGGATCACAGGTTTAAAACCACTGAGCTAGTATATATCTAAATTTTGGCTTGTATAAGTTACAAATAAATGTTCATTAAGGGATTTCTTTCATAAATCTGTGCTATTATTTGTGCAAGGCACACCTCCGGTACAACTTGGACCTGTCTAATAGCTCAAAGAAAATGTAAACATGTTATATGCACTGTCAATACATATGCTGAGAACTAGCCAGACTCTTCTGTCATATGCCCTTATTTTAGTTTATTTTTTTTCCTGCAGACAGTCTTTGGAGCAGCTTAAAATGCCCTTAGTATGTTATGGGTATTTTTTCTACGAATGAACTAAGATACAGTACTTGAATTTAAAATAAACGGTTTGTTCTTTGAGTGCTGTCCCTTTGGGTACTCCACTTTGGGTGTTGGTGCGTCCCGGCATCGTTGATCGGAGATTTATGGTAGCCATGTCTGCGCGGGTAGGCGTCTTGCCATGCCACTGGTGCTGCATTTAGTGCGTGCACGACCTGAGCCCTCTAGTTCCTTCTCAGCTGTCCTCGGCTGAAGACTGAGTTCTGGGGCAGTATCAGCACTCTTCCCTCAAACCATTAAAAAATTGTTTAATTAGATCGTTAGAAAGCGTTAGTGTTTAGTTTTATTGAGGGGAAAATTTTTTTTTTCGTTAGCTACCTCCTCTCAGGGGACGGTTATCCGTTAAGATGCCTGGCTCCTCAGGCTTCAAACACTGTGGCTCCTGCCATGAAGCTATGCCCATTTCAGATGGGCATTCATTGTGTGTGCGCTGTCTTGGTGAGGGGTATAACCCCCAAAATGCCCCCACTGCAGCAGTTTGAGAGCCAGAGCCCAATGTGACAGGGATCTCCGGCTAAAAATAATTTTAATGGAGAAATCCCTCAAATCCGATTTGGACAAGCAGACTGCCTCTCCAGATACTGCTCAAACTGGAAAAGGAGACGTACCCTATGAAAGACCGAAAAAGAGGGCTCAGAATTCTCCGCAGAAAGTAGTGTGAAAAGACAGGCGGTCTCCTGCCAGGTCGCTACCCCGGATGCCGACATATGCTTGTGGGAGCACCTGTGATGCTCCAGGCACCTCCAGCAACGCCAAAGTCCGAGCAAAGGAGACAGAGTCGAGGCACAAAGACATGCCTCCTCCACGGCACCAAGTTCACCTGCAAGGGACTTGGCACCGAGCGTCTCCTCAGGCACCATGCCTACGCCCTTAGCACCAACAACACAGTCGGCACTGGTGGAGAAAAACAAGTCGGCACCGACCGCACTGACTAAACAGCCACAGCATTTGTCGGCACTGACGCGTGCACCGGTGAGAGCGGACCTCATGGCACTGATGATCCAGACATTGGCACCACACGGTCTCTGTTGCACCAGAAAGAGTTGGTGATACTGTTGGCACCGCACTCCCCAATACTCTGTACCGAGAGCTCCCCAACAGGCTATGGAGGAGATCCCAACAGCTCTCATGACATTTCACAATTTTCCAGCGAAGAGGAGATGCAGGAGCAAAACACCTTCTCACTACACTGTTCCCCACCAAAAGAACACCGATCACCTTGGAGCCATATGGGACCAAGATACCACTAGACAATTCAACCATGGTGCTGACCACCATGGATGTACTCCCCCGTGGCCTTCCCAATGCAGTGGGCACATTGGGAACCCTGGGCTTCTTACAGAGGTCCACATTCCAGGCCACCCACGGCGCACAGACATGATCTGCGCTCTAACCCTGCCTCTCCCACACTGCAGGCCATGGAGGCTCAGGACATAGGCGAGGACACGGAAACTGGCACAGACCAAGAAACTACCTCTCCTGCTCACAACACTTCCTCCTCCCTAGATGAGGCTGCTATGCCCCCACTGCCAACTTCAGGAGAAGATTTCAAGCAGTTTCAAGAACTGTTTAAGTGGGTCACTCACAGCCAGGAAATACCACTAGAGGAGGTGCAGACAAACCAGCTGGTACAAATACTACAACCATCATTTACTTCCAAGATCGTTCGTCCTATCAACGATGCCATCTTGGAACCGGCAGAGACTGTCTGGCAGACACCGGCCTCAATTCTGCCAACATGCAAAAGGGGCAGACTTTCTCTTTGCACATCTGCCCCCCCAACAGCTTAGTGGTCGATGTTGCGAATCAACACGGCAAGCAACCACAGTTTAAATCTACACCACAGGAGAAAGAGCACAAGAGACTCTATCTGTTTGGGTGTAAAGTTTATTCTTCAGGCACCCTACAAATCAGAGTGGCTAATCACTCTGCATTGTTAGCTAAATATTACTATGATAACTATGTGAAACTTAGCTTGTTCATAGCAGAGCTCCCCAAGAAGAAAAGGTCACAATTTCAAGCTATCATCAACGAGAGTCAACAGATAGCCAGAACAGCCCTACAAGCGTCGCTAGACACCACAGCCAGAACCATGGCCACAGCCATAGTGATGTGCCGGGGATACTGGCTACAGGCCTTGCATATACCCGAGGAACTGCAAACAAAGGTAGAAGACCTACCTTTTGATCGAGAAAAGCTTTTCTCAAAGAAAACTGATGTGGTGCTTCATACGATGAAGGACTCTTGGGCCACCATCTGCACTTTGGTGATTTATACCCCACCTGCGAAGAGAAGAAGGTACCATAGAATAATAGAATATAAGGGTTGGAAGAGACCTCAGGAGGTCATCTAGTCCAATCCCATGCTCAAATCACGGACCAACACCAACTAAATCATCCCAGCCAAGGCTTTGTCAAGCCGGGCCTTAGAAACCTCTAAGGATGGAGATTCCACCATCTCCCTAGGTCACCCAGTGCTTCACCACCCTCCTAGTGAAACAGTGTTTCCTAATATCCAACCTAGACCTCCCCCACTGCAACTTGAGACCATCGCTTCTTGTTCTGTCATCTGCCACCATGGAGAACAGCCTAGCTCCATCCTCTTTGGATCCCTCCTTCAGGTAATGGAAGGCTGCTATCAAATACCCCCTCACTCTTCTATTCTGCAGACTAAATAACCCCAGTTCTCTCAGATACTCCTCGTAAGTCATGTTCCCCAGCCTCCTAATCATTTTTGTTGTCCTCCGCTGGACACTCTCCAGTTTTTCCACATCCCTTCTGTGTTTGGGGGGATCAAAACTGGACGCAATACTCCAGGTATGGCCTCACCAGTGCCGAATAGAGGGGAATAATCACTTCCCTCGATCTTCTGGCAATGCTCCTACTAATACAGCCCAATATGCCATTGGCCTTCTTGGCAACAATGGCACACTGCTGACTCATATCCAGCTTCTCATCCACTGTAATCCCCAGGTCCTTTTTTGCAGAACTGCTGCTTAGCCAGTTGGTCCCTACCTGTAGCGGTGCATGGGATTCTTCCGTCGTAAGTGCCGGACTGTGCACTTGTCCTTGTTGAACCTCATCAGCTTTCTTTTGGCCCAATCCTCCAATTTGTCTAGGTCCCTCTGTATCCTATCCCTATCCTCCAGCATATCTGTCTCTCTCCCCAGTTTAGTGTCATCTGTGAACTTGCTGAGGGTGCAATTAATCCCATCATCCAGATCATTAATAAAGAATTTGAACAAAACCTGCTGCAGGATTGACCCCTGGGGCACTCTGCTTGATACCGGCTGCGAACTAGACATCGAGCCATTGATCACTACCCGTTGAGCCCGACAATCTAGCTAGCTTTCCATCCACCTTATAGTCCATTCATCCAATCCATAATTTTTTAACTTGCTGGCAAGTATACTGTGGGAGACCGTATCAAAAGCTTTGCTAAAGTCAAGCTATATCCCTCTACTGCTTTCCTCATATCCACAGAGCCAGTTATCTCATCATAGAAGGCAATCAGATTGGTCAGGCATGACTTGCCCTTGGTGAATCCATGTTGACTGTTCCTGATCACCTTCCTCTCCTCCAAGTGTTTCAGAATGGATTCCTTGAGGACCTGCTCCATGATTTTGCCGGGGACTGAAGTGAGGCTGACTTGGTCTGTAGTTCCCTGGATTCTCTTTTTTCCCTTTTTTTAATGATGGGCACTATATTTGTCTTTTTCCAATCGTCTGGGACTTCCCCCGATCACCATGAGTTTTCAGAGATAATGGCCAATGGCTCTGCAATCACATCAGCCAACTCCCTCAGCACCCTTGGATGCATTAGATCTGGACCCATGGACTTGTGTATGTCCAGTTTTTCTAAATAGTCCTTAACCTGTTCTTTTCACCACTGAGGGCTGCTCACCTACTCCCCATGCTGTGTTGCCCAGTGCAGCAGTCTGGGAGCTGTCCTTTTCTGTGAAGACCAAGGCAAAAAAAGCATTGAGTACTTCGGCATTTTCCACATCATCGGAACTAGGTTGCCTCCCCCATTCATTAAGGGTCCCACGCTTTCCCTGACCTTTTTCTTGTTGCTAACGTACCTGTAGAAACCCTTCTTGTTACTCTTCACATCCCTTGCTAGCTGCAACCCCAATTGTGCCTTGGCCTTCCTAATTACACCCCGGCATGCTCGAGCAATATTTTTGGTCTCCTCCCTAGTCATCTGTCCAAATTTCCACTTTTTGTAAGCTTCCTTTTTGTGTTTAATTTCACCGAAGACTTCACTGTTAAGCCATGCTGGTTGCCTGCCATATTTGCTATTCTTTCTGCACTTCGGGATCGTTTGTTCTTGCGCCCTCAGTAAGGCTTTTTTAAAATATAGCCAGCTCTCCCGGACTCCTTGCCTCCTCATATTAGTCTCCCAGGGGATCCTGCCCATCAGTTCCCTAAGGGACTTTAAGCCTGCTTTTCTGAAGTTCAGGGTCTGTATTTTGCTACTCTCCTTCCTTTTTTCAGGATCCAGAACTCAACCATCTCATGGTCACTCCTGCCTAGATTGCAATCCATTTCTACCTCCCCTACCAATTCTTCCCTGTTGGTAAGCAGCAGGTCAAGAGGAGCATGGCCCCTAGTTGGTTCCTCTAGCACTTGTATCAGGAAATTGTCCCCAACATTCTCCAAAAACTTCCTGGATTGTCTGTGCACTGCTGTATTGCTCTCCCAGCAGATGTCAGGGTGATTGAAGTCCCCCATGAGAACCAGGGCCTGTGATCTGGAGACTTCAGTTAGTTGTCTGAAGAAAGCGTCGTCTACCTCATCCTCCTGGTGTGGTGGTCTGTAGCCCGCGCCCACCATGCCATCACCCTTGTGGCTCTTGCTTCTAAACTTAACCCAAAGACTCTCAACAGCTTTTCTCCAGTTTCAAACTGGAGCTCTGAGCAATCATACCGCTCTCTTACATACAATGCAACTCCTCCACCTTTTCTCCTGTACCTGTCCTTCCTGAACAGTTTATACCCATCCATGACAGCACTCTAGTCATTTGAACTGCCCCCCAAGTTTCTGTTTTTCCAATCCCATCATAGTTCCTTGATTGTGCCAGGACTTCCAATTCTTCCTGCTTGTTTCTCAGGCTTCTTGCGTTTATGCACATGCACCTGAGAAAACTAGCCTATTGCCCTTCTTTCTCAGTATGAATAAGGAAGCTTCCCGTCTTGTACCCTCCTCCTTGTGTTTCCTCCCAGTATCGCACTCTCCCACTTACCTCTGGGCTTAGGTCACCATCCCCTGGTGAACCTAGTTTAAAGCCCTCTTCACTAGGTTAGCAAGCCTGCCTGCGAAGATGCTCTTCCCTCTCTTCATTAGGTAGATCCCATCTGTTCCTAGCAATCCTTCTTCCCGGAACAAAATCCCATGGTCGAAAAATCCAAAGCCCCCTCTCCAACACAACCTGCATAACCACGCATTCACCTCCACAATTTGACGGTCCCTACCTGGGCCTTTTCCTTCAACAGGGAGGATGGACAAGAACACGATTTGCGCCTCAAACTCCTTCTTCTTAGAGCCACGTAGTCTGCAGTGATCCGCTCAAGATCATTCTTGGCAGTATCATTGGTGCCCACGTGGAGAAGTAGGAAGGGGTAGCGGTCCGAGGTCTTGATCAGTCTCGGCAAACACTCAGTCACATCCTGGATTGTAGCTCCAGGCAAGCAGCATACTTCTCAAGTCTCCATGTCTGGTCGGCAGATGGATGACTCCCTCCCCCTTAGGAGGGAGTCCCCGACCACCACCACCCATCTCCTTCTCTTGGGAGTGGTGGTCATGGAACCCCCATCCCTAGGACAATGCATCCCATGCCTTCTGGCTGAAGCCAAGACTTCCCTACCTCAGGCCAGATTCATAACTCTCACAAACCTTATCTCAGATGTACGAGTCATCCTTCAAATATGGGATTGTACTGTCCTGCATTCACACTCGCTATGCACTGAAGCCATAAAATATGGAAGTGGTGCATATAACACTACATAAACATCTCGGCATGCTACCTGCCTGGCTGTCAGAACATGACAGCGGACACACTCAGCGGGTGCTTCTCTCAAGACCACGCATGGGAGATGAATGGCGAAGTTCTGAGATCCATTTTCAACCGATGGGGAATTCCCATCATCGACCTGTTTGCATCCCCAACGAACTGCAAATGCACAATGTTCTGTTCACGAGCAGGACTCTGATTACTGGGGAACGCCTTCCTTATCAAATGGGAGGCACAACTCATGTATTCATTTCCACCGATTTCACTGATATCAAACATGATACACGAGATACGAACAGACAGGACCAAGGTTATCCTTAGAGTCACGACATGGCCCAGACAAGCATGATACCCTTATCTGATGCGAATGGCGATATGTGCCCCACAAGACCTCCCTCCTCGTCCAGACCTGCTGTCTCAGCACTGCAGTCGTACTCTTCACCTGAGCCTGGAGCTACTCCACGTACAAGCATGGCTCCTACATGGTTCCATCATGGTGAACTAACCTACTCAGAATAAGTTAAACACGTGTTATTAAACAGCAGGAAGATGACCACGCGTAATACTTACTTTCAAAAATGTAAGAGGTTCTCCGCCTCGTATCAAGAAAGACAATTAACGGCTTCTACAGTACCACTAGTGCTGGAATACCTACTGGAGCTGAAAAGTTCAGGTTTGACTATGAGCTCAATCAAAGTTCATCTGGCGGCCATTACCAAGTTCCATCAGGAGATGGATGGAACCTTGACATTCGTGGACCCAACTACTAAACGCTTCCTCACGGGTCTCCTGAACGTTTAACCAGAAGTTTGTCGGCCTACCCCGACGTGGGACCTCAGTCTGGTGCAGAAATGCCTCACCAGACCACCATTCGAACCATTAGCCATCTGTTCCATGCTACATTTATCCATGAAAGTGGCCTTTCTGGTCGCTATTACTTCTGCCAGAAGGGTGAGTGAGCTCATGGCTGATCCTCCATACACAATATTCTTCAAAGAGAAGGTCATGCTGCGTCTGCACCCAAAATTCCTACCAAAGGTTACATCTACATTTCATCTGAACCAACCAATCCATCTCGCTGCATTCTACCCTAAGCCTCACGGGAATCCAAGAGAGGCCACCCTGCACCCACTAGCTGTTAGACATGTGCTAGCGTTTTACCTTGAAAGGACCAAACTCTTCCGGAATTCTCCTAGACTTTGTCTCTACTATTGAGCTCTCAAAAGGAGACACGGTATCTACTCAGAGATTTGTCTAACTGGATCTCCACATGCATTCAAATGTGCTATCGTATCTGGAATACAGAACCACCGGAACACATTAGAGCACATTCTACTAGATCTGTTTCAACCTCAATAGCATTTCTACATAGTGTTCCAATATTAGAGATTTGTAAGGCGGCCACTTGGGCCTCTGTCCACACATTTGCTGAACACTATGCAATCACTCATGACTCCAGGGCTGATGCCATAGTGGGCCTCACAATACTTACCTCTATGACTCAAATGAACCTGAAGTCCCCACAGCCCTCTGAGGGGCACTACTGTACAGTCACCTGAAGTGGAGCACCCACAGGGACAGCACTTGAAGAAGGGAAGATTACTCACCTTGTGAAGGAACTGAGGTTCTTCGAGATGTGTGTCTCCTGTGGGTGCTCCACTACCCGCCCTCTACTTCGGAGTTCGCAGTAGGGACTCTGCTGTAGAGAAGGAACTGGAGGGCTCAGGTCGTGTGCACTGCGACCCACCTCCTGTGCATGCATGACCCGCCCGGACACTGCTACTGTAAATCTCCGATCAGCTGTGCTGGGATGCACCAACACCGAAGTGGAGCACCCACAGGGACACACATCTCAAAGAATCTGTTACTGCACAAAGTGAGTAACCTTCCCTTCCTATTGGTGATAGTTTCAGTAGTTAGTTGATAGTACTTTATGTAAGAAATTCAGTGTCTACTCCTTTAGTTCACTTTTGCCTTTGGATTTTAGGTATCATTGAAGGTTATGTAGTAGAGAAAGCAGCCTTAGAAGAGGCAATGAGCCTGAAAGAAGAGTCTGAACGACGCCTTGTTTTGGAACTGGAGAGCTTGCAGGAACAGTTTCAGAAGCTAACCCAGGAACAGGCAATACTCTGTGAGGAGCGGGATATGCTAATAAGTCAAAAGAAAGCTCTGGCTGCCAACGTAGGAGAAATAGAAGTTGGTAAGAAATGCTTTAATAACATTTATTGATATTTCTTTTGTATAATGGTTGATTGCTCTACCCTTTCCTGTCCTGAGTTATTCAGAGACTTCCAGTTAACTTGAAAAAGAAATAAACCCAGACGTGACACTTCTGTTTTTAGAAATAAGATGATGTTGCTGTTAATGAGGAGTACTCCAATGTCTAGTGACAAATGGAAGGAGTATGGAAAAATAAGTATGATGAACTAAAAGTGATACTGAATGGAAGGGGATGTAACTGATAATTAAGATCTGTTAACTAAAATGTTAGTTAACTGATAGAGCATAGGCAAGATAGAAAGGGAAAGAAGTAGATCTGTGTCACTAGGGGCTTATCTACACTACCTACCGGATCGGCGGGCAATGATCGATCCAGCGTGGGTTGATTTATCACGTCTCATATAGAACGAGGAGCGCAAGCGGAGTCTATGGGAGAGCATCAGCTGTCCACTTACCGCAATGAAGACACCGCGGTGAGTAGATCTAAGTATGTCGACTTCAGATAAACTATTCACGTAGCTGAAGTTGCGTATCTTAGATCGACCCCGTGCGGTAGTGTAGACAAGCTCTGGAACACCACTGCAATACCAAGGAAATGGACTGAAAATGAAGGAAGTAGTTAAATATCTTGGATAAGGCTAAAATAATTAAAGATGCAAGATAAATTGTAATGGGCATCTGCTGTAAACTCCCTACAGACTAGAATTCAGAGAGTCAAAACCCTGGGGCAAGCAATCTAGGAGGGACAACTAGGAGGAGGCTTTAATGATCTGGACTCTAGACAGCTGTTTGCTGACAGCAGGGGAATGTAGAGTCTCAGGACTACAGGGTTCAATTTCAGGCATGCTTTAGACCCTTCTGTCCCAATTATCCACCCTCCCCTCAAAAGCCCTGTTCCTCTCTGCTCCTGTCTGCCTCCTGAACCTTCAGGCTCTGCACCTCTCCTCTTCTACTTCTTTTTACCACCTGCCCCCTCCCCCCTCTGCTCCTATCCAACCCCTTGTTCTGGCTCCTGCCTTTCTCCTCCTATGCTATTCCTATCCACCACTCCAACCTCTGTCTCTTGACACCTACCCCTTCTGCTCCTGTCCATCCCCTCCATCTCCTGTCTCCCTCTGCCCTGTCCCCATGGTTCTTCCTTTCTCTCTGGCTCCTGCAACCCCACATTCCTCTCACAGGATGATGCCATCAAAAATCTTGATGTTTTGTCTCTATTTGCTGATATGGAGGCACTGTATCAAAATCTCAGAAATGGTATTAGCATGAGGAAAGATAATTATATCCTTCAGAAGAAAATCTAAGTCTTGAGTAGTGAAAATAACCTGTGGTGGCTGTGACACTAACTTGTTCCACTTGTAGACTCCGCAGGCCTCTGCTGAGCTCTCACTATTCGTCTTGGTCTTAGGTTGAGCAAGCAATGGACTGATTACAACATAAGGTCCACCAGAATATTTGCCCCGACCAGTGCTTCTAGAAGGGGGGGAGAGATAGAGAAAGGAGAAACAGTTTTTTCTGCCATGTATAGGATGACTGAGTTTCAAACGTCCACAGAGGGACACACAGTAATCATATCAGGACACATGGATGTTGTTTTGGGATCTTTATGTTGCCAGGTGGTTATGGCTTTGGGTCATGTGTCCCACTGGAAATAATGCAATGTCAGGATATCACTGTACAGTTATTTTAGGGTCTCTGAAGTGCTTTTCAGTGATGGAATTAGTACTCTAGCTCTACACAATTTTTGGTGCGACTGATTTAGAGGTTAAAGGAGCCCTGAGCACTTAGCAAAAAAAAAAGTAAGAAACAAATGAAGCTTGGGGGAAGAATTGCGAAATGAAAGAATTCAATAGATACAGGACCTCAGTAAAGAGATGGCCAGGTGCCTGGCAAAATTGTACCCAAAATGAGCTATATAAGAACAGTAGTGCATGGTCAGCATATATGATTAGCAACTACTTCTCCACATTGAGACAGGTTACCTTTAGGAATGCTACAAAGTCTGGCATTATCCCTATCTTGTTTTAAACTCATTAGTGATATGGAAGATGGAATGAATCAAAATGTCCTATTTTTGTCTTGTACGTGTTTCTATTCATAGGAGTTCCTGTTGCTAATGTAGCACAAAAGGAAGATTCAGGTTTGTAACAGAGTGTGACTTCATGAGAAATTATGTGAATTAATTAATGACTTTGAATTTAATCTAACAAAGAGGAATAGTACTTCAGAACTATGCCCGGTAAATTATTAGTAATACATCCTCCACATTATTAATAATGTGGACATGTTTAAGACATTACTTTCACAATTTAACAAAAATCACTAAACTTGAATTATGTAAAAAAACTTAATTAATCAATATTTATTAAATGATATCAGTCTGCTGATGTCCGTCTTAAATTCCATAGTGCAATTATAAGCAACCAAAATCATTGTTTTGAGTAGACAAAAATGTTTTATAAAATGCTATAAGGTTCTAATGGTGTGGAACTGGGTTTCTTAGAGGGTAAATGTATTTTTAAAATGTAGCAACACCAAGTGCAGGAGATCTAGAGATGGTGAATGAAAGAGAACTGAAGGAACTGGAAGAAGGATTGTGGGAGCAGAATGGAGAGAGAGTAGGAATGGGGAGGAGGAGAAGAGGAGAAAGATAAGAATGGACTAAAGGGAAGGATGAGTTCTCTTGAAAGAAAATATAGGGGAAATTGGTAGAGAAGGAAAAATGAATCTGAAGGGAAATAGGGAAAAAAAGATCAGGCTTCTCAGAGGAAGGAATGAACAGAAAAATAAGGGAGACAAATGGTTTTAAATGACTATTGAAGTCTAATGCTAAAATAAATGCAAACAAAAGTTTTGCTTTTATATGCAAATGAGAAATTTTGAGCTAGCTTGAAAATGCAGCCATAACGCTTTCTCTATACATGGTTGTGTGCGTAATACACATATGGCTCTGATAGATTAACAGGAGCAATGCTTTTCTTCTGAGAAGCCCCAAAATGTATGTCCTTGGATACTCGTGCATGCTAGGATGGCTCTAGGCTTGTGCGGGAAGGACATGAGCTGGAGGACTGCATTTTTCAGGTAACTGAGGTGGGATTATCTGGCCAGATCACAGTCTAGGATATAGGGAGAGAGCAGTGCTGAGCTGTCTCCAACTGCTGCAGCTCCATTCCTCTTGTTTGTCCAGCTCCCACATATGTCTTCTAGCTCTCTCTCAAATGCTACTATGGGATTGTATACACTGCAGGAAAAAACCCTGCAGCAGTGCGTCTCAGAGGCCGGGTCTACAGGCATGGGCTTGCACTACGGTGCTAAAAGTAGCCATGTGGAGGATCCCACTTGGGCTCTGAAACCCACCCTCACCAGGTTTCAGAGCCTGAGCTCCAGCTGGAACAGGAACCTTTACATGGCTATTTTTAGCATAAGCCATGTGAGGCTGAGCTCAGACTCTCTCCTGCAGGACCTTTTTTTTTTTTTGCGCAGTGTAGACTTACCCTCACATGCCAACTAGGCCCTTGTCCTTAAATCTTACCCTGTCGCATGATTGAGAATCTGGCTGTGGTATGTAACAGGACTGGGTTTTGAAATTCACCATATAGTTAAACTCCAGCTATTGTAGAAGTTAACTGTTAAAGGCCTAACAAATTACTTATTACTAAGGGTGCGAAGCTAGAACATTTCCTTTTTTATTTTTTCTAATTGAACAAATCAAATTTTTTAACATTTAAAATAGTACTCTTCCTCTTGTGTGGAATTATTGTTTGCAGTGCCGGGTATTTGTATAAAAATCATACTGGATTTAACGTAAATGTGTTTTATTATTATTTTTGGACGAGCCAACAAAGCTGCATTATGTTGATGTGAAAAATGAGCTTCCTAATGGAATCTACCATAGCATTTTCTAATGTGATTTTTGAGTCACCCGAGAAGGATTGCATGACTTGAGCTAGTACTGATAAAACAATATCAATTTGATTCTCTACTCAGAGTCAAATCAGTGACCTGACAATCTGTTAGTGTTACCCTTAATTATATATCTATATGTTTTGAGAATCAGACTCTTCTGTAACATCAAAAGGAGAGAAAAATAAGACCGACAAAGCAGAGTACAGTTACTGATATTGCATTAATACACAATCAGATATTAAGTTTTGGCAACAAATTTCCCATTCTACATAGAGTTTATGGGCCTAATTAGATTCCATACAGACACTGGCTTTTTTGAATAGGAGGTAGGTGGTAAGAATTTTTTTAAATTTCAAATTCTCATTTAAGCAGTTTTTTTTGTTTCACAGATGGCAGTAAAACTCGTTTTGAAGCTAAAAAGCCTCCACTAATCATCAGTTAAAATATATAGTTCATTCTCCATTGTTACTCACAATTTGGTGGGGATAAAATTGCTGTGTCCACCAGTTTTTTCAAACTCTTCCTTGAGAAGTATGAATCTGATATTTGGGGACTGAAATTTGTCTG
Organism: Chelonia mydas; assembly: GCF_015237465.2. Lineage (NCBI taxonomy): Eukaryota > Metazoa > Chordata > Testudines > Cheloniidae > Chelonia > Chelonia mydas. The sequence continues at coordinate 76,228,098 of NC_051251.2, read as the reverse complement.
TTTTTCATTTAAATCTATTTCAAAACTCTATTGTGAGCACTTACAAATCTGAAAACAGTTAAAAGGTTGACACAACACTATCTACTGAATCCTCTTGCCGCAGTGAATTTCTAGATGTTGGTAATTGTAGGGGTGTGTGGCCCTCCTTCACTGTCAATCTCTGAGGGAGGCCACCCCTCTTTGCTGTCACCCCCCTGGAGTAGTAGTCTATCAAAGCGGGAAAGTTAGCAGTCTCGTGGGCTCAACCCTCAGTTGGGAGAGAGCGAATAATTCTGGGGTCCCAAGCCCGTAGACAAGGCAGGCCCCCAACCAGTCTAGGATTCCAGCCCTCAAGCGGGGTACTGTAGTTAGGGACAGTTCAGGGGCCCAGGCCTTTGGGCAGGTCGGGGTGCCTTGCAATCTAGTGCTCTGGCCCCTTCGGGCAAGGGCGAGCACCACCTACAGTCTATGGGGTTCAGGCCAGGGATTAAGCACCCAGCAAACCGTCCGGGGCACCAGCATGGGTTAAGCACCCAGCAAACAGTCTAGGGGCTCTGTCAGAGGTGAACGCCCTTCAGTCTGTCGTCCTGGGTCTGGTGGGCGACAAACAAACGCAGGCCTCTTGGTCTAAGGAGGGGGAGTACTGCCAGCCCAAGGGTGGGTTGGCAGCGGGGGATGCGGGCCCTCCCAACTCCACGGTGTCCCAGCCCCAGGCCCTAACAGCGACAGAATGGTCTGCCACTGGGTCAGCGGGGAATCAACCGGCAACACTCTGACTGTCTCTCTGGTGACCCCACAGCCAGATGGTCGTCTGGTTCCCCTGGCTGCTTCCTATACTCCCCCTCACATGTACCTGAACCCCAGAGTTGTCCTCAGTCTCCTCAGGGTATACTGCCAGCGACAATCCCAGCAGCTCCTTAGCGTCAGGCATGTCTGGCAAACCTGGCCCCTGGGAAGTGTCCTCAGGGCAGCAGAAGTCTTCTGCAGGCTGCAGTTCCAGCAGTGAGCTGAGCTGGAAGCATGTGCCTCCCTCGGCGGCTCCTCTTCAACTGAGCTACAGGGCCCACCTTTTATGCTTCCTGTTCCTGACCTGCCCCTCTGTTTCTGGCATGGTGGCGTCGACTTCCTTGTTCCGCCCACCTGGTATCGCTGCCAATCTCGGAGGGAGGCCACACCTCTTTGCTACAGTAAGGAAAAGAAAAGGAGTACTAGTGGCACCTTAGAGACTAACCAATTTATTTGAGCATAAGCTTTCGTTAGCTACAGCTCACTTCATCGGATGCATTCAGTGGAAAATGCATCTGATGAAGTGAGCTGTAGCTCACGAAAGCTTATGCTCAAATAAATTGGTTAGTCTCTAAGGTGCCACTAGTACTCCTTTTCTTTTTGCGAATACAGACTAACATGGCTGCTTCTCTGAAACCTGTCAGTAAGGAAAAGCTTTCTTGGCAAATAATGAGGATACAAATTGCACATTTGAAAGGCAGAATAATAGTTCTTTCACCACCCTCCTTTTAAGTATAATACATTTAAAAGTTAGACCTCCTGATTCTCATCTTTGTGTTCAGGTTACTTACAACTGATAAGTGTTAGAATTTAATTTGATGTTTTCCAAAAAGCCTTTATGTTTGGATCCTCCAAACAGTATATCCTGTTCGTTGAAAGCTCAATTTGTAGCCATAGATTGGTCTTGGTTAATCAAGTAATCATGAACTGTGACTTATTTCCACTGGACATTGCTGATATTGCATATGTAATTATTTTGTTGTCTGTGGGGAAGATTTTCAAAGACACAGTAGGGGAGTTGGGTGCCTCTTTTTATGTATTTGAAAATTTCCCCTTTGGTACTGACATGTGTTGTAGCTCTGTGTGTATGTGTGTGTGTATTATATGCATAAAATATAATTTTAAACAACATTTGATTTGCATATTTCTTGACTGACTGACTGACTTTCTTACTATTGTGTGTGTTTAGGTTTACTAAAGGAAGTAGAATTTTTAGCAAAAGAGAAGTTAGAACTGCAGTGCCAGGCAGAGAAAGACCATTCCAGCTTGCGCTCTCAGATGAAGATTTTGGAAGTGGAACTTGAAGAACAGATGGATCAAAATCAGAAGTTGGCAAAGAAGTCATTGGAGGTTACTGATTTAAGGCAGCAAATTCAAGTCCTTGAAAAACAGCTTAGAAGTCAACGACAGTTCATGGATGTAAGCAAGCTCAACACCCAATTTCTGCAGCTTTGGAGAGGAAAAACACTTCCTCCTATTTTGTGATCAGTCTCTTCCAGGATAGTTTTGGTTTTATCAAAAATAAGACCTTTGTGTTTCTCTTTGTAAAAACCAAGGATGGATGTTTGTTTTTAAAAATTTCCTGATCAGTAGGAGTCTGGAGAGTAGCTTTTTCTTTCCATGTTTCTTCTGTTCATTTGTTTTGTAAATTGAAATAATAATCTCCTGTTGTCCCTGTAAATTCTTACCTGGCTTCTAGAACTGCCAAGCAAATGCAGGAAAAAAGGAAAATGCAAACATCAGCTTCCTCATAGCAAAAATGAAAAACAATCTTTTTCATCTTACAGGAACAAGCTATAGAGCGAGAACATGAACGTGATGAGTTTCAGCAAGAAATTCAGAAACTAGAAGATCAGTTAAAACTGTCAGGAAAATCCCAGACTTGTGGAGAGCCCAGACAATATGGGGTAGGTAAAACCACAGGTAGTGACTGTGTATGTTTTAGTTTATTATATTTATTTAGTAAATATCCAAATGTAAATCCACTTTTGGCAATCTGTTGTTGCTTTGTTTGCTGAATATCTCACTTTGTATTAATCATTTACTCAAGTATTTTAGGAAATCCAGAGTACTGAATTAATCAACTTTTTCTTAAAACTGGCTGAAGTACAATTTTGGTGGCATGAGTGGTGGCGCATGTCTTAATTTTGGTTTTGTTAGCGAGATTGCAGGAAATGGTATGTTTGAATGTGTGTATTACAGTAAAGTGTTGCCAACATATCAGGTTGATTTGATTTAGAGAGAGCAAAATACTGACACTAAAAATTATGGCATCTGGCCTTTTTTCTTTTTTTTTTTTCAGATGCTTGTTAGTTTGATATTCAATTTAAAAGTTTAATTTTTGTTTTGTTTTTTTCTCTCACATAAATGAACATTACAGATCTTTGAATTGACTCTCCAGGTATGGAAAAATAGCATGAGCATCCCCATGCCCGTTCTCCCTTCCCCCTCAATTTCTTCTGCTTATTCAGATCTGCTTTGCTTGTTTGCCTTCCTCAAATGTAAAATCTGCTTCAGACTGATTTACATGTGGGGGTTCATGTTTAGCTTTGTAGAACTCTGACGTTGGAAAAAATGATTTGTATTTAACTTTCTGTTTCTAACTACTTCACTTTTCTGGCTTTATTGATCAAATGCATCCTCATGTAATTGCTCTTGTAAAACAATTTTTTGTTCTAATGCATACTGTTAAAAGAAAACATAAACTTTTGGGAAATAAGTAGCATGGAATCATTTTCCCTATGCCTCAGCTATCCGGTTCTATTTGTGGCATCACTTTTCACATATTTTGTGTTTATATGGTTGTTACATGTTACTAACTTTATTTCTAACTCTTCATCTGTATCAAGTCTGTAGAATTCTAAACCTTTAAATGTCATATGGTAGAAGAATAAACCCATTATAAACAATTAAACTCTCAGGACAGTGGAGTTTTCCAGACAAATCATATGTCAGGGTCGTTGTATAAGGTCCCAAAGTTAATGTAGCTCTATTTCCTGTTTATCATCTTAGGCCTGGTCTACACTGGCGGGGGGTAGTGGTGCAACCTAAGTTATGTAGCTTCAGCCACGTGAATAACGTAGCTGAAGTCGACGTACTTAGATCTACTGCTGACGCTCCCCCATCAACTCCGCCTGTGCCTCTCACTCCAGTGGAGTACAGGAGTCGATGGGAGAGCGCTCGGGAGTTGATTTAGATGCGATAAATCAACCCCCGCTGGACTGATTGCTGCCCACTGATCCGGCGGGTAGTATAGACATACCCTTAGGAGTTCTAGCTGTTTCATTCTCCCTTTACCTGTGCATAGTGTTCGAGACAGAATGCTGATATGTTGATATATTTAGAAAATCTTGTCAACAGGTATATAAACTGTTTTATAAACATATTTCAGCAAAGGGTAGAGGAAAGTTTAAGGTGACCAGTCCAAGGAAGCTTAAATCATATATTTGTTTAAAGTTTGTAGGTCAAATAACTTGTTTAGTTTAAGCTGATTTTGTGTGGCTTGGGTATCCCCCCTTCAAAGACAAGTAGAAGCCAGACCAGAAACATAAGTCTTGAGTAATCATAAGATCATAAAAGATCATAAAAGGAAATCATAAAAAGAAATGAATCTGGGTTGTGTTCAAAATGACAAGCATTCTAGTAGCAGCTTGAAAATGTCCTTGTTTACTGTCAAAGACGTTAGATTAAGTTTTTGAACAGCCTTTTACTCACTAATAAAACAGCACATGTAGAGATGAGGAAAGAATGATACGTTTAAAAATTAGCTTATATTTGCTGTTCTGAACATTTGCAACCTAATTAAAAAAATGTTCATTGTGTAGTGGATTACTTTTGACTTCCTAAGGAAGAGCATCAGGATTGAATGCAAAAGTATGAGAGAGGGTGAGAAATTAAGCTGAATTAATTAATATGTGGTTAATCTGAAGTGAGTTTTGTGGTCAGTACCAGATCAAAGTGCAAGGAACTAGATAGTTGCTATGCAGTTACTTGGAAGTAAACATGTGGCTGCAGGTCAGTAAATATATAGCACATATGCACTGTGATTGGCTGAGACAATTCCGCTACAGTACAATGGCCTGAAGTTCTTGTTCTGTGAACATAATCACTGTAACAGATCCACACTTGCCCACTTTCTCACCCTCTAAAATAGGGGAATATCTAATAGGGCTATTTTGTGAAAAAAAAGAAATGCCAGGTGGTGATCAGAACCACCATCTCAGGGTTTGGGGTTAGAGTGAAGGTTGTGGAAGTGTGTGTTCCCTTATTGCCAGCATCATAACAATGGAGCTATTGGAACATAGCATTTAAAAAGAAATTTATAGTTTAAGAACGATGTGCCTCAGAAAAAGAGGTCTCCTAACCTAGGGGTCCCCAAACTTTTTACCTCTCGTTCCCCTTTTCCCCCGTCCACGTGCCCCCTGGAGCTGGGGCTGGGGCTGTGGCTTCGGGGTGGGGACGGGACGACACAGACTGGGGTAAGAGGGCCGAGGCCGGGGCCACAGCTGCGGGCGGGGCCAGGGCTAGGAGCAGAGCTGGGTGGTGCTCCCTGTCCAAACCCCGTGGGGGCTGTGCTGCGCCCAAACCGCGCCCTCTGAATGTTCTTCTGTGCCCCCATATAGGGGCGCACCCCACAGCTTAGGGACCTCTGTCCTAAACTCTTGTGTATTGATGAATTAACCAAATCGTTTTGACCAAATTTTTGTAACATAATCAGCCCTAGAGAAAGTGTTGCTATTTTTTGCAAATGTTATTCAAAAGCTTTTCTGTAAGATTAAAACAGGTTTACGTTATGATTGATCCTTGAGTAATAGCTTATGGAACATAAAGGAGATATGCAAAAACTAAATAATCCTAGTTGGGCCCATACACAATTCAGAGTGAAACCTAATAATTTGTTTTTTATTCTTAACAGATCCATAGTACTTCCATTTTCAGGGCCTTTTGTTATATTAATGCGCTGCTGTTTTTCTAGATTGCTGTAAATAGTAAGCTAATACATTTATGGCTTTTTAAAAGGTACCATCTTCAGAGAGCAAGATTTACAGGTGGCTCATTTTACCTTTTTTATTTTAGTTTTGCTTTCAGTTGGTATCTGATAACTAATGCTGACTCATATGAAATTCTGGGGCTGCCAATAATAATGTATTTTTAGGATTAGCCACAGAGTGAATATTTCCTTTCTGTAGAAATATTTAATATGTCTTTGTTTGTTTGTTGCATCTATGTAATATATTTGTCTTGTTGTGTAGATAGAGTCTTTGCAAGCAGAAATAAAAGACAAAACAGATGATTTCAATAAACTGTTGTTAGAAAAGGAGCAGAAATACCAGGAAGTTACAGTTCGAGATAAAGAAATAGAGGAGCAAACAGCGCAGATTAGAGAGCTGGAGCACACCAATACTGAGGCCTCAAAGACTGTCAGCCGTTTGGAACAAGAACTGCAAAAAATGAAGAAAAGGGAAACTGAACTAACACAAGTAATACTTTTAAAGATTTTTTTTTAAGTGGGATGTACTAGTGGAGGGTAATTTAGGGATTATAGCTGACAATTCCATATGGGATTTTTAACTAGTCAAGTTATGCCAGGCCCTGGCCTTACTTTGCCAGGGAGAAATGGATATAGATTTCCAGTGTCTGTTCTTCCATCAGACCTGAAGAACAGCTCTGTGTAGCTTGAATGCTTGTCTGTTTCACCAACAGAAATAGGTCCAATAAAATATATTTACCTCACCCACCTTGTCTCTTCCATCAGATGTCACTTACTGTCTTGTATCAATGGCAAGTATTACAGTGGTAATTTGGAACAAATTTTTGCTTTGAGAACTGAAAAAAACCAGTATTTGCAAAGAACATTTTTGGCAGTCACAAGAAATGTATTGGGTAGTATATTCTCCTTTTGTTCCTACAGGTGCTAGAGAAGGTGCTACTAAATACTACATCATAATGCCTAACTCGTATACAGCCTGTTCCTCAGCAGATCTCATGTGGTTTTACTTTGAAAAATGCTATGTAAAATTAGTATTACTGAAGTCAACATCTTTTTGCAATGTGTATTCAGAGCCATGTCTACTTACTTTAGACCCAGAGATTTTACTGCTTTTGCTACTGTTAGCTCTTCAGAGCCAGCCACAGCTCAGAGAGATTGTGAGCTGACCGTAATGTTCCATTTTGTAGATCATCAATAGAAGCCACCACCTCCAGCCAACTGACCTAGCACATAACAGGACATTAAACGGGTCTACCAGACATGCATTTCAAGCATGCTGTTGTATGGTGGTGACACCTGGACCACTTGCAGCTGGCAGGAAAGAAAGCTAAACACCTTCCACACTTGATATCTTTCATAGAGTCATAGACGATTAGGGTTGGAAAAGACCTCAGGAGGTCATCTAGTCCAACCCTCTGCTCAAAGCAAGGCCAAACCCAACTAAATCATCCCAGCCAGGGTTTATCAAGCCAGGCCTTAAAAAGCTCTAAGGATGGAGATTCCACCACCTTCCTAGGTAACCCATTCCAGTGCTTCACCACCCTCCTAGTGAAATAGTGTTTCCTCATATCCAACCTAGACCTCCCCCACTGCAACTTGAGACCACTGCTCCTTGTTCTGTCATCTGCCACCACTGAGAACAGCCGAGCTCCATCCTCTTTAGAACCCCCCTTCAGGTAGTTGAAGGCTGCTATCAAATCCCCCCTCACTCTTCTGCAGACTAAATAACCCCAGTTCCCCCAGCCTCTCCTCATAAGTCTTGTGTCCCAGCCCCCTGATCGTTTTTGTTGCCCTCTGCTGGATTCTCTCCAATTTGTCTACATCCTTTCTGTAGTGTGGGGCCCAAAACTCGACACAATACTCCAGGTGCGGCTTCACTAGTGCCAAATAGAGGGGAATAATCACTTCCCTTGATCTGCTGGCAACGCTCCTGCTAATGCAGCCCAGTGTGCCATTAGCTTTCTTGGCAACAAGGGAACACTGCTGACTCATATCCAGCTTTTCGTCCACTTTTCTGCAGAACTGCTGCTTAACCAGTCGGTCCCCAGCCTGTAGCCGTGCATGGGATTCTTCCGTTGTAAGTGCAGGACTCTGCACTTGTCCTTGTTGAACCTCATCAGATTTCTTTTGGCCCAATCCTCCAATTTGTCTAGGTCACTCTGGACCCTATCCCAACCCTCCAGCATATCTAGCTCTTCCCCCAGCTTTGTGTCATCTGCAACTTGCTGAGGGTGGAATCCATCCCATCCTCCAGGTCATTAATAAAAATGTTGAACAAAACCGGCCCCAGTACCGACCTCTGGGGCACTCCGCTTGGTACTGGCTGCCAACTAGACATCGAGCCGTTGACCACTACCCATTGAACCCGACAATCTGGCCAGCTTTCTATCCACCTTATAGTCCATTTGTCCAATCCATAATTTTTTAACTTGCTGGCAAGAATACTCTGGGAGACTATACAAAAGCTTTGCTAAAGTCAAGCTATATCCCGTCCACTGCTTTCCTCATATCCACAGAGCCAATTATCTCATCATAGAAGGCAATAAGGTTGGTCAGGCATGACTTGCCCTTGGTAAATCCATGTTGACTGTTCCTGATTACCTTCCTCTCCTCCAAGTGTTTCAAAATGGTTTCTTCGAGGACCTGCTTCATGATTTTTCCAGGGACTGAGGTGAGGCTGACGGGTCTGTAGTTCCCCAGGTTCTCCTTCTTCCCTTTTTTAAAGATGGGCACTATATTTGTCTTTTTCCAATCCTCCAGTACCTCCCCCGATCGCCACGAGTTTTCAAAGGTAATGGTTCTGCAATTCCCTCAGCACCCTCAGATGCATTAGATTTGGACCCATGGACTTGTGCATGTCCAGCTTTTCTAAATAGTCCTTAACCTGTTCTTTTCACCACCGAGGGCTGCTCACCTCCTTCCCATACTGTGTTGCCCAGGACTGCAGTCTGGGAGCTGCTCTTGTCTGTGAAGACCGAGGCAAAAAAAGCATTGAGTACTTCGGCATTTTCCACATCATCGGAACTAGGTTGCCTCCCCCATTCATTTAGGGTCCCACGCTTTCCCTGACCTTTTTCTTGTTGCTAACGTACCTGTAGAAACCCTTCTTGTTACTCTTCACATCCCTTGCTAGCTGCAACTCCAGTTGCGTTTTGGACGTCCTGATTACACCCCTGCATGCTCAGGCAATGTTTTTGGTCTCCTCCCTAGTCATCTGTCCAAATTTCCACTTCTTGTAAGCTTCCTTTTTGTGTTTAATTTCACCGAAGATTTCACTGTTAAGCCAAGCTGGTTGCCTGCCATATTTGCTATTCTTTCTGCACATCGGGATGGTTTGTTCTTGTGCCCTAAATAAGGCGTCTTTAAAATACAGCCAACTTTCCTGGACTCCTTTCCCCCTCATATTAGCCTCCCAGGGGATCCTGCCCATCAGTTCCCCAAGGGAGTCAAAATCTGTTTTACTGAAGTCCAGGGTCCATATTTTTCTACTCTCCTTTCTTCCTTTTGTGAGGATCCTGAACTCAATATCTCATGGTCACTGCTGCCCAGGTTGCCACCCACTTCTACTTCCCCTACCAATTCTTCCCTGTTTGTAAGCAGCAGGTCAAGAGGAGAACGGCCCCTGGTTGGTTCCTCCAGTAGTTGCACCAGGAAGTTGTCCCCAACATTCTCCAAAAACTTCCTGGATTGTCTGTGCACTGCTGTATTGCTCTCCCAGCAGATGTCAGGGTGATTGAAGTCCCCCATGAACCAGGGCCTGTGATCTGGAAACTTCAGTTAATTGTCCGAAGAAAGTCTCGTCTACCTCATCCTCCTGGTGTGGTGGTCTATAGCACACGCCCACCATGCCATCACCCTTGTGGCTCTCGCTTCTAAACTTAACCCAAAGACTCTCAACAGGCTTTTCTCCAGTTTCATACATTTGCTGTATTCTAAATATCAAATGGGAAACCAAAGTTCCTGACATCAAAGTAGTTGAGAAGGCAAAATGGCCAAGTCTAATCACTGTTCTCAAACACAGACAGGTCCATTGTCTTGATCTGAATTAGATGGACAGGTTCCAAAGGATGGAGAACTTGCAGATGCTCCAAGACCACTGGGCCGACCTAAACTGAGGTTCAAGGACATTTGAAAGAGAGACTTGAAAACTTTCAATATCGACATTACAAACTGGGAAGATGCAGCTAGCAACATGCTATGCTGGAGGCCTGCACTGCACCAGAGAGTTAGAGGCTGAAGAGAGGTGATGGGGAGAGAGAGAGAGAAAAGTGAAGAGGAAACCTCAGCAGGCCTCAAGAGCTAGTAGTGCCCTGGGTTCATCTTCTGGCCCTGCGCTTTATGCCTGCATTATCTGTGGCAAGGACGGTCACTCAAGAATTAGACTTTGAAGCCACTTGCTAAGCTGCAGCGTGACACACAGTAACTGAACTGCTTTGGCAAACACATCATCGTCTTTCAAGATTGACAGTTGCCATTCTAATAGAAGTGTTTACTAAGTTGCGTCAAACCTCCAAGTTACCTCCCCTGTCTTCCTAGTTCAAGTGCCCCAACTGTTCCCTAGTTAGTGCCAAAACCTCATCTTATCGCGGACAACTTTCTGCAATGGAGTTAAATATATAGTCAATGCAAATGTGTGGCGACTTCAAAATAGAAAAATTGGGAGCAGCAGAAAATAAATTGAATTTAATAGATAATTAAGCAATACCACTTGATTTTGTTCATTTTTAATTTAAATCAGTTTAAAAAATCCCTCTTTTCATTCACCTGAAGCTGCTGTAGACTTTCTGGTGTGCTCCACTGGAGTGTTGCAGAAATCAGGTGGCCTTCCCACAGAATTTGGGTCCAGCTTGCCAGAGAACAGTGAAGCCTTGGTGATGCCACTAAATGTCATTTGGGGCTACCTGTAACAAGTGGAATGAAAAGCTCTCAAATACTAGCTTTTCATTAAATGTTTCTTTTTGATCCGTGTGAAACATGAAGCGTCCTGCTGGTAGTCTGAATGACTTGGGTTGGAGTGACCAATTTACTGCAACATGCTTTAGTGTCTTAGATGGTCCAAAATGTCCTTTAACTTAAGATTTTACTAGAGGGATTGATATCTATGCCTCTGAAGTAATATTTAACTTCAGAAAATAGCTTGCTAGTTGTAATAATTGTACAGACACATTTCCATAAAGCTGTTTCATCAGCTGAAACACACTCCTAGATCTGCTGTCAAAATGATCGTATATCGTTTACCTTGTGCACAAAGAATATATTTCTTTCTCACTGGAGATTGCACATCTATTTGTGTGTTCTGTGCACACGCAGAATAGTATGCATTGTAGAAATTGGAGAGCAGGCCTCATAAGTCGTGTGTGTAGAAAGAATACATTTGAATTTGAGAAGCAGGTCCCCTTTATTTAAAACGTAGGACTAGAACTACACCTATGTGTATACAAGAATAGTTTTTACAAATGTTATACTCTGCATAAATGTATTGTTTGGCCTTTAACTAGATCACCATGGCAATAATAGAATGTTATGAGAAACCTAATCTTAAATATGGAATCGTGCTAATTAAGACACTATAGTAACCTTATTATCCAATGAGTAGGAAGAACTTTTAAGGCATATAATTTATATTCCAAAGGAATCTGTTGCACATTAGTGGTGGAGACTTTTTGCCAGTGATCAAGATAAACTTCAAACTGATACGTATATAATTTCTTACTTTAGAGTTCTTACACATGGGCTAAAACATGGGCATACCTAGAACTAAAGTTGAATTGTTTTCTCTCCTTCTGTAGTATGTCATTAGGGAGATTGAGGAGTAGTTTATCATACTTGTGACATGGACTTTGTGGAATGGCATGAAGATTTTTGGGTTTCACCAGATGAGAGAAATCCATTACCACACTAGGTGTCCGACCCAAACCCCTTTCATGCCCTAGTTACCAAGTAATACTTATGTAGTTAATTAGGAAATCTTTTCTTGTATCATGCTCTCCCCTTCCCACCTTACCAGTTATGTCAGTTGTAGGCGACGACATCTTGATGCCTCATTTATCTTTGTTCTATAACTGCATGCATTCTTTTTTATGACTCCTACATGCATGGAATGCTCTTCCTGAACTGGTCTGCATGCCAGTGGGAACTATTGGATGTTGAGAAGTTGAAAATTGGGACAATTATTTATGCACCTGCATAAAGACTCAAGAATTTATCTTTAGATGCCTGTTTTTAGAAATCTTGACTATACTATGAGCATATTATCATGTATTATAGTGTAAAATGTTGTTAAACAACTTTGCATATCACATTTTGTGTGGACTTGTTCCTTGGTAGGATCTGAATAATTTTCTTCAGTTTCTTCTGGTTCTTGAAGCTTTTTAGAATGAGGAAAGACAGCCTCATAATGTTACTTTTATTATTATAGTTTTTATCAAATTATGTAAAGAAATTAATGTCGCTCCTTTGTTAGAACTACATGTATCGAGGCACTGGTACACTAGATCTGTAAGAGAGGGAATGGGCTTGCTCAGTTGAAGACAGAGTGCCTCCATCTGAAGTCTCCTTTTCAGTTTCCCTTGTAACATATATTGAATATAAATGGTATCTGATGGTAGTTCTGGAACCTGTAATCCCTAATGAAAATACCTTTGCCTGAGAAGAATAATTGAGAGAGAACCAGATCAAGGCTAAAAGGAAAACTCCAAGAAAAAAAACAAGTCCAGAAAAAGTCTACTGTAGCTTGTCAACCTGACTGATATAGCAAAAACAATCTAATACTTTGTTAAAAGGGGTTTGTTGTGTTGTCATTTCAGCTACTAACTTAAGATTTATTGACATTACAATTTACGTTGTTCTCCCATAGGCTCATTTAAACTTTCAAAGTCAGCTATACCTGGAAAAATAACCTCCGTTTCTTAAAGCCACTTCACCTCTGAAAATAAAAGTGCTACCCACAATAAATGGAGTAGTGGAGCACAGATGCAACTGTGGCTAGAAGAATAACCTCTTTTAGGGTAGTCAAAAATTGAGTTGTCTAGTACTGTAGAAGGTATTGAAACATATTTAAATCAGCAGGTCCAGATAACTTATAAGAGTTTTAAATGAGCTGGCTGAGGAGCTCACTGTAATGTTGATTTTCAATCAGTCTTGGTGCATTGGGGAAGTTCCCTAAGACTGGAAGAAAGCTAATGTTACCAATTTTAAAAAAGGATAAATGGGTAATTATAGACCTGTCAACCTGACATCCATCCTGGGCAAGATAATGGATAAGGAACTCAATAACTAAATAAAGGCGGTTAATGTAAGTAATGTAAATCAACATGGGTTTATGGGAAATAGATCCTGTCAAACTAATTTGATATTTTTTTTATGAGATTACAAGTTTGGTAGATAAAGGTAATAGTGATGATGTTATATTTTAGACTTCTGTAAGACATTTGACGTACCACACAACATTTTGATGAAAAAACTATAATGATATTAAAATTAACCTGGCACCCATTAAATGGATTAAAAACTGGATAAATAGTGGGTCTCAAAATGTAATTTTAAACAGGGAATCATCCTGAAGCGGGTGTGTTTCCAGTGGGGTCTCACATGGATCAGTTCTTGGCCCTACTCTATTTAATATTTTTATCAGTGACCTGTAATAAAGCATAAAATCATCATTGATAAAGTTTGCAAATGACACACACATTGGGGGAGTGATGAAGAGGGCAGGTGACTGTTTCAGAACCATCTGTATAGCTAGGTAAACTGGGTGGCAGCACACACTATGTGTTTTAATACAACTAAATGTAAATATGTACATCTAGGAACAAAGAATGTAGGCCATACTTAGAATATTGGGGACTCTATCCTGGGAAGCAGTGACTGAAAAAGATTGGGGGATTGTGGTGGATAATCAACAGAACGTGAGCTCCTGATATGACACTGTGACCAAAAGAGCTAATGCAATCCCGGTATCCATTAAGAGGGGAATCTTGAGAAGGAGCAGGGAGGTTATTTTACTTGAGTATTTAGCACTGTGGCACTGGTTGACTGCTGCTGGAATACTATGCCCAGTTCTAGTGTCCACAATTCAAGAAGGATGTTGACAAATTGGAGAGCGTTTAGAGAAGAGGCACAAGAATGATTAAAAGATGAGAAAAGATTATGATCGACTTAGAGTTCAATCTATTTAACTCAACAAAGAAAAGATTAAGGAATGATGTAATTATCACTGATAAGTATCTACATGAGGAACAAATATTTAATAATGGACTTTTCAATCTAGCAGAGAAAGGTCCATGATCCAGTGGCTGGAAACTAGACAAATTCAGACTGGAAATAAGGTATAATTTTTTAATGGTAAGAATAATTAACAGTTAGAACAATTTACCCAGGGTTGTGGTGGATTTTCTATCACTAACCATTTTTAAGACAAGATTGGATGGTTCCCTTAAAGATATCCTAGGAATTAATTTGGGGAATTTCTATGGCCTGTGTTGCACAGGAAGTGAGACTAGATATGCACAATGGTTGCTTCTGGCCTTGGAACCTATAAACCACTGAGGGCAAAATTTTCAAAACAGACTCAGGTTGGCTTTTAAATGTACTTAGTTACATTTTTGGATGTATATCTAGACACCACTTTTTAATTTATATGTTTTTAAAGATCTGTTTGGTTATGTGCTTTTCACTGTAGCGTTTTTAGAAGATAAAGTATTTTTGACAGGTTTGTTGTCTCTAAATATGTATGTGTAATAATTGTTCTTAACGCTAAAATCCATGTTTTGCAGGATAAAGAGGCATTGCAACAGCAGCAGTACAATAATTTGATCCAGATCTCTGCCCTGCAGTCTAAACTGGATGAAGCCAGGCACAGAGTACCTACTGAAGGCAGTTCTGATCATGGGCTAAAGGAACAGTTACAGGCAGAGCAGGAGGCACTCCTAATGAAAGAGAGAGAGGTAAATCTGAAACTAACATTTCAGTTGATATATCTAGAATCTGAGAATAAAAAAAACTTTTTATGTAAAATTATGTCTGAGAATTTAATCCATTAAAAATCAGGAAATTCATAATTCTTACATCAACTGTACCTCACTGGGCATATCTCCATTTTTGTTATTTTACTGTTTCTGTATGTTCCTGACCTTGATTGTCATTAATGATCACTGGACCAAGAATTAGGCCTAACCTCAACAATCTAAATTATGCCTCCTTTTTGGTGATCACATTTTACTCTCTCCTTCCTCCCCCCAACTTTTGTTTGGCTGTATATTGCCTAATTTGGAAGGCAAGCACTTTTGGACAGGGCTACTCAGGCATTGAACCTCTATTCAGGTCTCTCCCTGCAGTTTCTCAGTTCCACAATTCATTGCAGAAAATGCCCAATACTATGCTTGGAAGCCAGAGTAGCATAACTCTGGTGATAAGTCACTGAGCCTCTCTGTGCCTCAGTTCCCCATCCTTAAAAATGGGCTGATAATGTTTCCCTACTGGGCACAGGTGCTGAGGATAAATAAATTAAAAAATTGCGGAGTGCTTTGAAATCTGCTGAGGAAAAGCACTACATAAGAAACAGGCTTTATTATTATATAAGCTATTCTTATCACAAAATGAATGCATTTTGCTTTACAGTACAAAAAAATTGCCTGTCCAATGTGCCAGACACCAATATAGCACTTTTAAAATAACCATCTTAAAAGGTTTCTAAGGTTTTTGGGTCTCTAACTTGAAAATGGCTCACTTCTTCAAATTTTTCATGTTTCAATATGCTTAAAATCCCATGCATAAGCTAATTTTTCACAAACAAACCTATTAGCATGTGTCATTCCTTCTTGGTTTCATATCTAAAATGTTTTATCATGGCATTGTCTTTAAAATGTGTAGCTACCAAAGCACTCTTTGATTGTTTAAATTCTTACTTGAGGATTTCGATAGGAAAATTTCATATGTAAGCACACTTCATACAGGAAAACTTGGTCTATATGGACAGTTTGGAATGGTAATACTTTGAAAATGAATGAGAGTTCTGCTTCACGTTATATGCTGAATGGCCCACTATCTCCCAATTTCACAGTGCCACTCCTCCCCATAGACCAAACCAAGTCTTGGTCTGTGTTCACTCCATGCCCCCCAACAGGCCCAACTAGTGTGTTGCTTTTGACATCCTCATAGATTCCAAGACCAGAATGGACGATTGTCATAATCTAGTCTGACCTTCTGTATAACACAGGCCATAGAATGTCCCCAAAGTCATTCCTAGAGCATATAGACATCTATAAAGACAGTTACAAAGTTTAGAAGCTCAACAGGAACAGGTCATAGAGTGCTTCTGAGCTCAGTGTTGATCCTTGCCAAGTTTGTAGGCTCTTGAATGATGGATAAGTATGTAGTAGAAGAATCCTCATTTTACAGATGGAAAGGTGAAGTCAAGGGTTAAGTGACTTACACACAATGACTGTGCTAGTTTCCAAACTGAGATTAGAATTTGGAAGTTTAATCCCAGTCTGGATGTTAGGACACTGGATTCTTCCTCTCCCTTTTGTCTCTAATACTATATTTACGTGTGTTCTATTTAGACAATTTTGTAGCAATGGAATTGGCTGTAGTTATTTATTCTCCATAAAGTAATGTGAAGAACCAATGTAACCAATTTTTGTTTAAATAAAGGCGCCTATCAAAACGATGTTTTTCTGTGTTTTAGATCCTGAGTTTGTTAGAGCAACTAGAACAGTTTAAAGAGAACTTAATCAATAAAAATGAGGAAATCTTGCGGCTGAACTTGCAGTTAGAGATGCAAAAAAACCTTACCACTGGCATTGGCCAGCTTCAAATAGAGAATGCTCATCTGAAGGTATGTTGAACCATTTAACTTTACCTTAACTACAGTAAAACCTGCCTTAGAGACCACTTGTCATGAGCAACTTCTTGGAAAGGCCACGGAACGTCACCGCTCTCCGGTGTACAAACCTTTGAAGAGAGACCACCTCTTACAAAAGACCACTTTTGCTAACTTCCGTGAGTGGTTGCTCTCAGCAGGTTTTACTGTCGTTCTTTAGAGATGCTTGTCTTTGCAGGATTCAGTGTTTTATAACCTTTTTTGGTTTAATAATTTTAGTAACTTTTGTATCTAGTTTGCCTCTAGTTTTAAAAGGAATCTCCTGTTGCAGGCACTAGGGGGTATTCTCAAAGCTGGATGAAGGCACTGGTAATCTAGGACTGTGCATAGGGCCCCTCAGCTCTTGGAGTCATGCAATTACATCTGAATCTCACTTTTTTTTTAAAGCTAAGTTTCCAGTACTCATGGTTACAAAGAAAAGCTTGCAAATGTGACTTGAATGTAACCAATGTAATGACAAGAGTCAGATATTAAGTGGTGGCTCTTCATATCAAGTAGGTTATGAAGTCAACCTACAGAAAATAATGCAGGTGCGTGATAAATTTAATTTTAGGGTGCCACTCACGGATATTAAAAGGCTGAGTGGTACAGTCAATGTAGAAGGTATCTCAGTTCTGGCAGTTGAGAGACGTTGTATGGAAGTCAGACAAGGCCTAAGTCATTTGATATAATAGAGCTTTTAGTTAAATTTGTGCTTTTAAATAGGAATGCATACAGCCTTGGCTGACAGATCTGGGTCTTTTAACTCAAACAATGGAGGCTCATCAACCTCTGTTTGTGGCCCAGCCACCGCTACAAGGGTCTAGAGTAGGTTACATTACACCAGTGGTTTATGCATCAATAACCACATTGTGTCAGCAAGTGATAGATTTCAGTGTCTCCTGGTTTTCTTGGTTAGCATAATATAAGCTACAGAGTGTGGGAAATGGAGGGAACATGAAAATACTAGTATGTGGCACAGTACAATCCACACTATCTCCCAATATTCTGAAGAAATCCTTAGTTTCATGGTTTCACAGGGTAAATCATTTATTATATAGCTTCATGGTATTCATGGTAGCTTCAGGAAGCTGGCAAGACAAGTCTTTCAGAAGCTGTTTGGTTTTTCTTCTTCAGTGGAGAAGCGTGGATTAACAGCTGAGTCTATAAAAGCAACACTTTTTGAGCAAGTTGCACAGAAGAACATCTGACTCCAAGTGACGTGCCAATGTGTGAAACTGTTTTCAGAGGGTAGAAATACAGTTTACTACCAAAAGTTATATTTCTAACTATCAGAGGAGTGAAGTTTTGGAATAGCCTTGCAAGGGAAGCAGTGGGGGCAAAAGATCTGTCTGGCTTTAAGATTGAACTCAATAAGTTTATGGAGGAGATGGTATGATGGGATAACATGATTTTGGTAATTAATTGATCTTTAAATATTCATGGTAAATAGGCATAATGGCCTGTGATGGGATCTTAGATGGGGTGGGATCTGAGTTACCCAGGAAAGAATTTTCTGTAGTATCTGGCTGATGAATCTTGCCCATATGTTCAGGGTTTAGCTGATCGCCATATTTGGGTTCAGGAAGGATTTTTCCTCCAGGGCAGATTGGAAGAGGCCCTGGAGGTTTTTCGCCTTCCTCTGTAGCATGGGGCACGGGTCACTTGCTGGAGGATTCTCTGCACCTTGAAGTCTTTAAACCACGATTTGAGGACTTCAATAGCTCAGACATAGGTGAGGTTTTTCGCAGGAATGGGTGGGTGAGATTCCTGCGTTGTGCAGGAGGTCAGACTAGATGATCATAATGGTCCCTTCTGACCTTAGTATCTATGAAGTTTCACTTAGAATTCTGTATTGATTCATGATTCAGAGACACATCCATAGCATTATGATTACCAGATCTAGAATACCTGGGATGGAAATGAAAGAATGCAAGTGTCTGCTGTGACGGGTTGGATCACAGAAACCCCCTTGGGGCTGCCAACTGATGTGCCAAGACTACTTCTGCCCCTGCTTTCCCTGCCAGCTTGGGATTCCAGAACCCCTAGCTTGGATGTGCCAGACAAGCTTACTGGCCACAAACACAGACCCAGGTCTGAACCACATCCCACAAACTGCAAGCTTAACTGAAAGCAACTTAAGAAGCGGTCTTGTCTTTAACATTCAGGTGCCGAACTCTCGATGGGGTCCAAACCCCAAATAAATCCGTTTTACCCTGTATAAAGCTTATACAGGGTAAACTCATAAATTGTTTGCCCTCTATAACACTGATAGAGAGATATGCACAGCTGTTTGCCACCCCTCCCCGCCCTCTGGGTTAAATAATAAGTAAAAAGTGATTTTATTAAATACAGAAAGTAGAATTTAAGTGGTTCCAAGTAGTAACAGATAGAACAAAGTGAATTACCAAGCAAAATAAAACAAAACACACAAGTCTATGCCTAATACAGTAAGAAAACTGAATACAGATATAACCTCACCCTCAGAGGTGTTCCAGTAAGCTTCCTTTTACAGACCTGTCTCCTTCTAGTCTGGGTCCAGCAATCACTCTCATCCTTTTGTTCCAGTTTCTCTCAGATATCCTTGGGGGTGGAGAGGCTATCTCTTGAACCAGCTGAAGACAAAATGGAGGGGTCTCCCAGGGATTTAAATAGACTTTCTCTTGTGGGTGGATACCCCTCCCTTCCCCTGTGTAGAATTCCAGCTACAAGAGGAGTTTTGGAGTCACATGTGCAAGTCACATGTCCATGCATGACTCAGAACTTACAGGCAGCAGCCATGGTTCACATGCTACCTTGAATGTCCTCATGTAGACTTCTTATGTGGATTTGAGCCTTCCAAGATCCATTGTCCGTTAAGTAGTTCTTGATTGGGCACTTAACTTACAAATTCCTTTCTAAAGAAGCTGACCAAATGCCTTACTAAGGCTATTTAAAATCAAACAAGTATACAGCCAGTATTCATAACTTCGAATACCACGACACACACATACAAATAGGATGAATATATTCAATAGATTGTAACCTTTACATAGATATGATACATGGCATGTGTAGCATAAAACATATTCCACTTATGTCATATATACATTCATAAGTATATTTCCATAAAGTCTTATGGGGTGCAACATCACATCTCCGTTCCTTATCCTGTCATTAGTTTTGGACTCCAAGAATTACCTGGGTGATCTGCTGCCATTGTTCTTCTGGACGCATTGTTAGTGACTGCAAATTCAGAAAGGCACAATGACTATTCACAGTTCTTGGGGGGTGGAACTGACGCTATGGCTCTGATCCCACAATGAGCTCTGCATGGGCACAGGTTTTCACTGCAGAATCATGTTCTTTCTTGGTATACCAGTTCTTCTTTGAGTACTGTCCCTGTGGGTCTCCACTTTAGGTGTCAGTGCATCTTGGTGCCGTCGATCGGAGCTTTTTGGTAGCAGTGTCTGGTCAGGGCTCTGCTGGTGCCTCATGTAGGATGTGCACACCCGATCCCTTCAGTTCCTTCTCAACCATCCTTGGCTTGAGACGGAGTCTGTTAGTGGTGTCACTACAAACTTTAAAATAGGATTAGAGATGTTAGCTGAGTTTACCCTTGTTTAGTCACAATTTATTACTTTTTTTAGTGTAGTTAGTTAGCTAAATTTAGTTGGGGGACAGGAGGGAACTGCTTGTGTCCCACAATTTTAAACAGAGACATCTCAGCTATGCCTGGCTCCCCAGGTTTTAAAAGGTGCACTTCTTGCAAAGATGCAATACCAATCTCTGATGGACACTTCCTTTGTGTCCAGTGCTTAGGTGAATTGCACATACCACAGAAGTGCGCTCAGTGCAACAATCTGAAGGCTAGGGCAAGGAGAGAGAGGGATCTTTAACTCAAACTCATTTTAATGGAGAAATCCCTAACTCCTACATCGGACTCCAGATCGACCATGACAAGGGACTTTCCGGGCACAACCTCTGTTGACAGACTAAGTGGCACCTCCTCTGTAAAATCAAGGAAATGGGCCACATCTTCACCGAGCCGAGAACCGATAAAAAAAAGAAATGGTCTCTGGAGAGATCTCTGCCAATGGTGCCGATCTTATTCAGAGTAAGCACCTTTGATGCACTGGGCATTTCCGGCACTGTCTGCTCCGGGACCTCTGCTGGCAGGATGAAGGAGTCGAGTGGCAGGCACAAAACGGCTGCCTCCTCCATGGCACCGACTACCTGTGCAAAGGGCTAGGTACCACAACCTCTACCACATGTGATGGCCCCCCCTCCAGCACCAAGTTGATCGGCACTGAACGCGGAACCGCCAAAACTGGTGATTGCGGCACCTAGGAAGGCTACGCACAAAAGATCCACATCAACCTCACTTCTACGTAAGGAGGCAGCACAGAAAGATATGGCACTGCATATGTTGGCACCGATCCCTCTAATACAGACATCTACATGCAAGCGTCATCTGCATCCTAATCTCCACTGCTCGGCACCACTTGCTCGCTGGTACCAGTGGCACCAGGCCAACCTGATTCTCCCATTGCTCCACCTTTCTCGAGTGATGAGGATGACGATGCAGAGGAAGCAGTCTTCTCTTCAGGACACTCCTCCCCAACAGGCACTGAACCTCATTATAGACCCAAGGAACAGAGCACCAGGGACCTGCCACTGTGGCTCGCTAACCCCTGGATGTGCCCTCCCATGCCATTTCCCATTCAATGGCCACAATGGGATCCATGGGCAGCCTATAGGTCTCAATTCCACGGACCTCCCTCTTCCCACAGGAAGCCCATATGCTCTGCACCAACGTCAGTACCCAAATCCTCTGAGATAAGAGAGGAAGGGGAGGAAGAGAGGGATGACACTACGGAACATGAGGCGTCCCCAGAGCACAACTTCTCTTCTTCTCTTGACAAAGCAGTTATGCCCCCACCTCCTGCTACTACAGATGACTTTAAACAATTTCAGGAGCTATTCCAATGGGTGGCTCAGAATCAGAACATTCCTCTTGAAGAGATACCAGAGACACATACCAACACCTTAAGATCCTACACACTTCCTCTACGTCAAAGATTGCATTGCCCATGAATGACGCCTTGCTGGAACTCGCAGACACGGTGTGGCAAACTCCTGCCACCATTCCCCCAACCAATAAATGTATGGACAGGAAATACCATGTACCAAACAAAGGAATGGATTTCTTGTTCTCACACCCACAACCCAACTCCTTAGTAGTGGAGGCGGTTAACCAACAGGACAAACAACCTCAATTCAAGTCCACACCCCCGGACAAGGATTGGAAGAGATTGGACCTCCAGGGGTGCAAAGTTTACACTTCAGCAACTCTCCAGTTCCACACAGCAAACGTTACAGCATTACTCTCAAACTATGACCATGACAGTTACACCAAATTGACGGATTTCGTACAGGAGGTCCCTGAGGAAAAAAGTGAACAATTTCGGGCCATTGTCAATGAAGGACAACTTATTGCTAGGACAGCACTCCAGGCATCCCTCAACATGGCAGACACAGCAGCATGCAAAACAGCAACAGCCATAGTCATGCGCAGAGTATCATGGCTTCATTCATCTGTCATCCCAAAAGAACTGCAATACAAGGCTGAAGACCTTCCCTCTGATAGGGACAAGCTCTTCTCCGCTAAGGCAGATGAGGTCTTCCACTCCATGAAGGACTCTAGAGCTCGGGATATACACGCCCTGCAACAGGAGACATAGATACCAACCATACAATCGAAACAGAGACGAGACGTTGCAGCACCAACAGAGACCGTATGATGGACAGGCACCTATTGAGACAAGAAGTACATTATCTTTTGCAAATAGGGGCAGTGGAACAAGTTCAACCGCAACACAAAGGGAAGGGATTTTATTCACATTATTTCCTGAATCAAAAGAAAAACGGGGGGTGGAGACCCATACTAGATCTCAGAAAACTCAACAAATTTGTCCGCACTCTCAGATTCAAAAGGGTCACCCTGAAGTCGATAATCCCTGTGCTGGAAGAGGGGGACTGGTTTTCAGCCCTCAACCTATAAGGTGCATATTTCCGTATTACCATTCATCCTGCTCACAGACCTTTCCTACGATTCACAGTGGGACAAGACCACTTCCAATATAGAGTACTACCACTGGGACTGTTGGTAGCTCCATAAGTCTTCACCAAAATACTAACGGTAGTAGCAGCTCATTTATGCAGACAGGGAATCTTGATATTCCCATATTTGGATGATTGCCTACTTAGAGGCACCACGTTGACAGAGACTGCATGAAGCACCCGGCAAACCATCTCTCTTTCACTCCCTGGGGCTTCAAATCAACTAAAAGAAATCTACCCTAATCCCAGTACAACAATTAGATTTCACAGGAGTGCACCTGGACTCAGTTGCGGCCAAAGCATCACTGCCGCTGACCCGATTCACAGCAATTACTTCCATCATATCGGTGGTCTCAGACTGCCCGTGGGCGTCTGCACGAACCTGCCTACAACTCTTGGGACGCAAGGCAGCCACCACTTTCATTGTCAAACACACCAGGCTACACATGCGATGCCTTCAAAGATGGCTGAGCTTGGTATATGTTCCACAAAAATAGCCTAAACAAAAGAATCACACAAACCCCAAAGGTTTACATTCACTACAATGGTGGACAAACCCAACAAATGTTTGCTGTGGCTCCCATTTCAATAGGATGCGCCATCCATACCAAATCACAATAGATGCCTCACTGATGGGATGGGGTTCTCACCTAAACCAACATACCACCCAGGGCAAATGGTCCTCCACAGGAACACATCTACACATAAACCTACTCTAATTACGCACAGTCCAAAATGCATGCCTCCATTTCCTCCTCCTTATAGGAGACAAAACAATTAAGGATCCTGACAGACAACATTGAGTGTATGTTCTATATCACCTGCCAGGTTGGAGCACGTTCCCACTCCTTATGCACAGAGGCCTTAAAACTATGGAACTGGTGCATAAAACACAACATCACTATTGTAGCATCTTACCTCCCGGGTCGACTGAATATAATGACAGACACATTAAGCAGATGGTTTTTCCAAAAGCACGAACGGGAACTGAACGACGGAATAACACATCATATTTTTCACAAGTGGGGATCCCCACGCATAGACCTGTTTGTGATGCCAGCAAACAAGAAATGCCCAAAGTTCTGCTCATGAGCAGGATGAGAGAAACAATCCGTAGGGGACGCTTTCCTCATCAAATGTAACCCTCCTTTCCTATATGCATTCCCACTGGTACCTCTAATCTCAAGAGTAATACACAAAATACGAACTGGCAGGGCTAACATAATACTCATAGTACCAACATGGCCCAGACAGACTTGGTTTCCTTACCTGACATGCATGGCGATCTGCACACCATTCACTCTCCCTCGCTTACCGAATCTTTTCTCGCAGGACAACGGTCAAGTCCTTCATCAGGACCCGGCGAAACTTCACCCGTAGGCATGGCTCCAATGCGACGAACTAACCTGCTTGGAATAAGTACAAGTGTTAATAAACAGCAAGAAACATAGCATGCATACTACTTACCTCCTATGGTGGCAGAACAAACAAATATCTGCAAGCCAGGCACCACTCCCACTAATTCTAGAATATCTACTTTCCTGAAGGTTCATCTCGTGCACATAACAGCTTTCCATCAATAGGGACCTCAATATTCGCTCATCTGATTACTAAGTGATTTTTAATGGGCATACACAATATGTATCGAACATCCGTGAACCAACACCAGTATGGGATTTACATCTCGTGCTCAAAAGTGTAAACAGAACACCATTTGAGCCTTTAGCCACATGCTCGTTACTTCACTTACCTACATTTCATCCTAAACCACATAACACCCAAGAGGCGGTCCTGCACACGCTAGATGTCCACCGTGCCTTGGCCTTTTATCTGGACAGAACAAAACCCTTCCGAAAATCCCCCAGACTCATTGTGTCAATAACAGAATGATCAAAGGGATCTGCTATATCTACGCAAAGATTATCTAAATGGATATCTAGCTGTATCCATCTGTGCTCTTCACTACACAACACGAAAGCCCATCCGGGCATCAGAACGCACTCAACAAGAGCCTTATCGACTTCCATAGCATTCCTACACAATGTGCCCATTCTTGACATATTCAGAGCAGCTACCTGGGCATCTGAACACACATTCACAAATCATTATGCTATCACACTCAATTCAAGTTGAGACACAAGACTAGGCCTCACAGTACTAGCCTCAGCAATGAACGCAACTCCAAAGTGCCTTCCATCCTTGTGAGGGCACTGCTCTACATTCACCTAAAATGGAGCACCCACAGGGACAGCGCTCAAAGAAGAGAAAGTTACTCACCTTGTGCGGTAACTGAAGTTCTTCGAGATGTGTGTCCCTGTGGGTGCTCCACTTCCCACCCTCCTCCCCTCTACTTCGGAGTACGAGCTAAACGCTCCACGGTAGAGACGGAACTGAAGGGATTGGGGCGTGTGTATGCTACATGAGGCATCGGTGGCGCCGCGAGACTGCTACTGCGCACATGTGCCCCGACCAGACACTGCTACCTAAAATCTCCAATTGACAGCGCCAGGATGCACCAACACCCAAAGTGGAGCACCCACAGGAACACACATCTCAGAGAACTTCATTTACTGCACAAGCTGAGTAACCTTATCTTTTAAATACAGAGTTTATATAGTTTGCCACCATTTTTAGAACTCAATTTCTGGTAGTAATTTCAATTACTTTTGACACAAACTATCATCATAGAATTTTAGAAATGTAGGGCTGGAAGGATCCTCAAGAGGCCATCTAGTCCATCTTGTCACCTTGAGGTAGGACCGAGTATACCGAGACCATCTCAGATAGGTGTTCATCTAATCTGCTCTTAAAAACCTGCAATGATGGGGATTCCACAACCTCCCTTGGTAGCCTATTCTAGTACTTGACTATCCTTGGAGTTAGAACCTTTTCCTAATATTTTACCTTCATCTCCTTTGCTGCAGATTAAGTCCATTACTACTTGTCCTACTCTAAATGGACATGGAGAACAATTGATCATCAACTTGTTTATATCAGCCCGAAATTGAAGACTTATCATGTCCCCTTCAGTCCTCTTTTCGTAAGACTAAACATGCCCAATTTTTTCAACCTTTCCTCGCATGTCAGGTTTTCTAAACCTCTGATAATTTTTGTTGCTCTCCTCTGAACTTTATCCACCTCCTTCCTAAAGTGTGGCCCCTAAAATTGGACACAGAACTCCAGCTCAGGCCTCACCAGTGCCTCCTGTGTCTTAAATCTGACACTCCTGTTAATATGCCCAAGGACGATGTTTGCTTTTTTCACAATTGCATCACGCTGTTGAGTCATATTCAATTTGTGACCCATGATAGCCCTCAGATCCTTTTCTTCAGTATTAGTGCCTAGCCAGTAATTCCCTCTTTTGTAGCTGTGCATTTGATTTTTCCTTCCTAAGTGAAATACTTTGCACTTATCTTTATTGAATTTCATCTTGTTGATTTCAGAGCTATTCTCTAATTTGTCAAGGTTATTTGAATTCTAATCTTGTCCTCCCAAGTGCTTGCAACCCACCCCAACACAGTTTGGTGTCATCTTCAGATTTTATAAGTGTGCTCTCTGCTCCATTATCCAAGTCATTAATTAAAATATTTAATAGTTCCAGAGCCGGGGCAGACCTTTACAGGACCACACTAATATACCTTACCAGTTTGACAGCGAACCATTGATAACTATAATGCTGATTTCTCGTGAAACTGCTATAGTATTTATTAAACTGATGAAATTCTGTTCTGTTCTTTTTTAAAAAATGCATTTAATGTGAGCTTTCATTTCCCGACCTGTACAGCCATGTTAAATAACTATTCCACATTATAGAATTGATCAGCAGTCAGCTGGGCAATTTTATAGTCCAACATTTTCCCTCAAAACTGGAAAATTCAGCCTGGCAACTTAGTCCTTTGAAGTAAGGATTTAAAAATCCCATGGAAATCATAGTTTAAAAAAAAATCTCCTGGGGGGAGAAATAGGGAGGGGAATTGGTGAAAATCAATTTATCAGTAGTAAGGGTGTAATCAAAATAGTTTAGCAGAAAGAGGCTGCCTTATAGTGTTAACTGTTTTGAGTTTGTAGGACTTAAAAATCAAATACTGACTAAAATCAGCACAGTTTTGCCTTCATATTATACGGGGGATGGATAGTCCTTTTATGATCCAGATTGTTTCTTTTTTCAATCAGGAGGACATAGCAAAACTCCACATGATGCAAAGTCAGAACGTGGGTAATAGTGAATCAGCAGTTTTGCAGTTCCCACAGGCTTTGCTTGAGGAAAAGAATCAAGAAATTGATCATTTGAATGAGCAGATTGAGAGACTCCAGCGTGAACTGAACGATGCCACAGATACTAAGGTGAGAGTGGTGTTACGGAGTGAGAGTATGTGGTATTACAGGTGGAATAGATCCGATGTTTTGCCTCAAAAAAATAATTAGTATGTTAGTATTGTTACTGTCTTCAGGAGAAACAGTTTCCCATATTGAGTTACTTCCTTAGGGAGTGTCTAGTGCTACAGAGGGAGGGTTAGAATAAGTGAAGAGCCTATAGGCTGTTGCACAGTGCTGTGCACAGGAGTGGGAGCGCTCCTTTCTGGTCCCTACCAGGCATTAGCCTGGACTCTGAAACATGAGATTTGATAACTTTTATTACCGTAATTTGTGTAACTTCAGATGTTAGTAATCACACAATTATCAAACTTATGAAAAACACGAAGGCACAATATTCAGTTTCATGAGCTCCAGTACTCGTCAGTCCCACTGTGTGATTATAAATTGGGTAAACAAACATTTCTTTTTGTTGATTTCTAACTTACTGCCTTTTTAATTTTGTGTTCTCTTGTTATGTAGTGTCAAGTGGGGTAAAAAAAAATAGATGTGCCTTCAATTTCCAGGGCAGGAATTCCTGATTGTCTCAATCAATTCCGTACATCCCACCGTAATTCTAACCACCTGTGTTATGCGGTCCTTCTCTGGTCATTTCCTGTCTTTGGTGAAGGTTTTTCATGCCATATTTAGTAACACAACTACAAAATAGGCAAGACCCCATTTAGGAAGTGTCATTTATAAGGATCCCTTTTGAGACTCGGTGGAAGTGGGAATTTGCTATTGTGCATATTTTGTTTTATTTGATTGACAGGCTGTTTTTGAGGGGGACCTACTGCTGCTTTTATTTATCATCATGGGTTGTATTTAATGGGTGTCAGTGCTGTAGCTCACGAAAGCTTATGCTCAAATAAATTTGTTAGTCTCTAAGGTGCCACAAGTCCTCCTGTTCTTTTAATCTGGGATTGGTGTCTCTTAAAATATTAAATCAAAATTAATAAAGTAAAGAAATAATATTTACTCTGCCCTACAACCTAACCATTTTCCGTGTAGTCCAAAATTTGCCCCCTTTCAGCCTAATCTGCCCTCTGTAAGGGAAGATGGTGGCATTGCCTAACACAGCGGGGTCCTGATCTCCAGCCAGCGTCTCTAAGTGCTACGATAATAGAAATGATAGATAATAGTTTATAGAATAATAATTTCTCGAAGGATAACAAACTTAATCGTGCAGTACTAATTACAGTATAATTCCAGTTATCTAAATTCCCTTTATCCAAAAATCCTAGGTATCCAAATCCAGTGTCCACCCTCCCCCCGATGTCTCCCTATGTTAATCACATGCTAATAACGTCTCAATTCTTAGCACCTGTTAGTGCTATGTATTCATATGGTGGGTTCTGAGCAGATAGTGAGACCTAATCCTGATTCAGCTACAACAGCAGCTTTGAAGGGCAATTTTGTGGTTGGGGGGAAGCTGTGTTAGAATAGTAGAATCATAGAATATTAGGGTTGGAAGAGACTTCAGGAGGTCATCTAGTCCAATCCCTTGTTCAAAGCAGGACCAACACCAACTAAATCATCTCAGCCAAGGCTTTGTCAAGTCGGGCCTTAAAAACATCTAACGATGGAGATGCCACCACCTCCCTAGGTAACCCATTCCAGTGCTTCACCACCCTCCGAGTGAAATAGTGTTTCCTGATATCCAACCTAGACCTCCCACCGTTGCAACTTGAGACCATTGCTCCTTGTTCTGTCACCTGCCACCACTGAGAATAGCTGAGCTCCATCCTCTTTGGATCCCCCCTTCAGGTAGTTGAAGGCTGCTATCAAATCCCCCCTCACTCTTCTCTTCTGCAGACTAAATAACCCCAATTTCCTCAGCCTCTCCTCGTAAGTCATATGCCCCAGCCCTCTAATCATTTTCGTTGCCCTCTGCTGGACTCTCCAATTTGTCCACATCGCTTCTGTAGTGGGGGGCCCAAAGCTGGACGCAATACTCCAGGTGTGTCCTCACCAGTGCCGAATAGAGGGGAATAATCACTTCCCTCAATCTGCTGGCAGTGCTCCTACTAATACAGCCCAATATGCGGCTGGCCTTCTTGACAACAAGGGCACTCTGGTGACTCATATCCAGCTTTTCATCCACTGCAATCCCCAGGTCCTTTTCTGAAGAACTGCTGCTTAGCCAGTCGGTCCCCAGCCTGTAGCGGTGCATGGGATTCTTCCTTCCTAAGTGCAGGACTCTGCACTTGTCCTTGTGAAACCTCATCAGATTTCTTTTGGCCCAATCCTCCAATTTGTCTAGATCACTCTGGACCCTATCCCTCCCCTCCAGCTTATCTACCTCTCCCCCCAGCTTAATGTCATCTGTGAACTTGCTGAGGATGCAATTAATCCCATCATCCAGATCATTGATAAAGTGTTGTGAAACTGCATCTCAAAATAGCACTTCTGTTTAGCCAATCACTCAGTTATACAAAACTTTTGGATGTCCCTCAGGCCATTTGGATAAATGAGAGCATACCCCATGAAGCTCGTTCACTCATCTTGCTAACTATGTTCCCAATATTATCATAGGACCAAAGTTGTGAGTGATTTTCTCTTTTGGAGGCTCAAAATGTGGGGCACACACACAAAAAAAAATCATTTTGTCAGGACATTGCTTTTTAAAATGTGTCCTAGTGTACCACTTTTTTGAGATAATATTGGGGTATTTAAAGATGAACTGAACTGTAATCACTTCAGCTAATGAATTACGAATAGTTAGCTGCCATTTTATCAGGTTGCTGACATAGATCCATGTATTTCTTCCTTTTATTTCAAAGGAAAATATGTGAAAATCTCTGCAGCTCAGGATGTTGCATAGCTCCAACCCATCCTCTTCTCACAGAGGTGTGGACTGGCAGAATTGTAGCATGGCTAGGTGAACATGGCCACCAAAACCTGTAATGGGACTAGACCCATGGGAAAACTTAGACCCCCGGATGTCAACCTTAACAAAGGGATCACTCCCCTTCTTCCTCCACCGCAGGTCCCTATGCTAATGTTAATACAGCTTGCCACATCATCTCCATAATCTGGAAAAACCTGCAATAGAGAATAATTGTTGCACAGAAGGTTGCATTATGACATGTGCTGCTCTGAGAGAATTGTTCATTAAATAGTTGTTCCCTTCCCCCTTAATGCCCCCCTGACAAAAGTATCCTGGTAGTACAGAGTTCAGCTGTCAATTTTAAACTGTAGTAGAGTTTGGGGTGGCTACATGGATGTGTTTAGGGAGTAGCTTCCCCTCCCAAATGTGGGTTTCTCAGCTTTGCTATTATCTGTATCCTCTCTTATGGCACATGCTGCTCAGGGGAGAAGCTGCTTAATTCTTAGTCTTAGAGTTAAGCATTTGTTGAAAATACATGTATTTTCATTAAATTTTTAAAAATCAAATGTAACAAAAACCTCTTTCAAAACACTAGTGAGCAGTATGTAGTTATATAGTATACATTATGTGGGTATGCTAATACTTAAAATAAATATTTAGCTATTCAAAGTCCAGCTTTTTCAGCTGCGAGAAGGGGAAGGAAAATCTAACTTCTCACACTAATGAAGCTATTGTGAAAGATTTCATTTTGCGGGGACAGGACGGTGGTGTCCTTGCAAGTCAGGTTGAGGGACAGCATTCTTTGGGGAAACTGAGAGGTCCCATCCTTTCCAGCTGTGAGAGGGAGGGAAGTGGATGTATCGGCCTTCTCACCAGGGAACTATCTCTGGACTGTTCTTGGGAGTGGGGGCTCTTTTCATGTCTGTTAAGGAGGTTAGTGTTTTAGCTACAAGGTGCCCGGTAAGGTTTTCAAACCTAGCCCTTATTAAATCTGTTTTATTGACTGGCTGCTTCTAGTAACTGAAATTGCACATATGTTGTTTTGGTAAATGAACTTTTAAGTAGTGGGAATTCTGATACTTCAACAGAAGTAACTCTGTGTACCAATTGGCATTTCAGTCTTGTTCTTTCTCTCAGGTCATGGAAAACGGAAAATCTGAAATTGATGAACTCAGGTTACTCGTTGAGCACCTTCGTGGTGACCAGGAAAGACTGCATAGGGATAAAGCAGAAGAGGTAGAGCAGCTTCATGGAGTAATTGAGAAGCTTCAAAAGGAGCTGTTACAACTTGGACCTGTGTGTCATGAAGTTAGTGACAGCCAAGATAACCTTAACCTGCTTCGGTTGGAGGAGCAGGTAGAGAACCTTCAGAATGAATTGAAGAAAGGATCACTAGATTTTCAGGAGCATTCAGATAAGAATAAGAAAACTGTGTTGCTACATTCCAACCTGAAGGAGCTTCAGGAAGAATTAGAACTTGTCTCAACTGCTCGAGAAGCCCTGCAGCAGCTGCTTGAAGAGAAGGAATCTCAGTTTAAAATGGAGGTGGAAATTTTAGAACAAAATCTTCAAAATGTACAGGAGTCTTCAAGGCAGCACTTGGCAGAGTTAACGTCCCTAAGAATACAGTATGATGCATTTCAGGAGGAGTACAGTCTTCTAAGAACACACCTCTCTCAGAGAGATGGTGAAATGGGGATCATGTCCACGCGCATTCAAGAGCTTGAAGATACACTGAGAGCGAGAGAAGCAACTCTTTTAGAGAGCGACTTGCAGATTAAGACAGTAGCAGAGCAGAGAGTAGTGGAGGCAGCTGAATTACAGCACCTAGCAGAAAAGATTGTGAGGCTTGAAGGTGAACTGTTACAGAAGGATCTGCATCAGAAAACTGAGGCTGAAGAAGTTCAAACCCTTCAATCAGAAGTCTCCAGGCTTGATTTCAAGGTTCAAACACTGAATCAGAAAGAAGTAGTTTACCAGAGAGAAATAGATGAACTTCAAGCAAATGCTACAAAATTGAAAGATCAGATCCAGGAGCTTTTGAAAGAACTCCAAGCCCTGTGTTCTGAAAGAGATGACCTTTATTCACAGCTGGAATCCTACAAGGAAAAGGAACAAAGTAATGATCAAGAAGCTAAACTTCATAAACTGGTCTTAAAACAAGAAGGAGAGGTTCAAGTTCATACAAATGGAATGGAGAAATTGGGAAAAGAGAGAGGAGCAAATGCTGATCAGTCATTTGCAGCTTCAGTTTCCCAAAGTGATAAATTGGTATGCATTATTTTTGTAACAACTTTTTTTAAATGTTGAAGAGTCAAGTCAGCTCTGATGTTGTACATTTTGTATTTATCTCTCTGGGTGAGTCTAAGAGATTTATTGTCTGATCTTATTAACTTGTAAAATTAGAAACTTTATTCTGACACTGGGCACTAACTAGTATGAAATTCACTGGTGTGGTGATGCTAGTGCGACCGTTGGCTGTCACTGCCTAAAATGTGTAGATTGAACTATTTGGTGCTTTCACTAAGGATAAAATTTACAATGGTGATAGATTTCCTCCACCATTCAGGCTTTTGAGAAAGCGTGAAGGTAAATGTTATGAGCACCAATAGTGTCAACCTAGATAAGCTAAGGAAATCAACATTGATAAATGAACGCTCGTTTTCTGGTAGTCTTTGAGAACTACTTAGAAACATATTTTTGGTAGCTCACCTCTAAAATTTAACACAGTTGAAAGATTCTGAGGACACATCACCAAGGTTCCCTTTTCCTCCCTCTGTGTAGAATCAGTTGATCAGAAAAGATCATTTGATCTCCGTTAATTTCATTAGCTGCCCTAACCTGGAGAGCACTTCTCTGGAGCATATTCTGCTTTGCTCTGCAGGTGCCAATTATGCACACATTTGCTGCCTGGTTAAGGCTTCTCTAAGGTGGTGGAATAGAGCAAAGAGTGCTTTGTGGTATCAGGAGTATGCATAGCAAACCTGCTCTGGTTAAGCACTCTCGAAGGGAGAGAGATTGGGTGTATGAATGCACACATGGGGAGGAAACCTTTCTGTGATTTAGGATGCCCACTTCAAAAGAACTATACTCGTATAAAAGTCCAGAGTTGCTCATTCACACCATATTACTTGTCCCTAGCCAGGATGGCAGGAAAGTGGCTTTTTTAGACCAGATACTAATTATGCTACATGGATTAGGCAAAATGCTTCTCTGGCATTATTACAGTCTCTACAATGTCCAATTCAGGGCAAAACAGCTGAGACTTAAGCAAAATAAATGACCATTAATTACAGTCTTACTGATATAAAACATGCATGCACATCTGTCATGATGTCATAAAACATTATAGTTACATCATATTACTTTCACATGCTGCTTCACAGTGCAAACATCACAACTGTGTGTAGCTCATTATTAGTTGAGAAATTACTCTGTTAACATTTGGAGTGATTTCACTAGTTAGGCTTTTGTAGCTTATCACTGAGGTAACAATAGTGAATTTAGTTAGACTTCACTGATGTTGCGTTCGTGTTTTCTTCAGGTACACATTGGACAAGACAAATACTAATACTGCCTAAAATCACTTACATATATGTTGTTCATCTGTAGATGTGTGCTTCTGTACAATGGGTCTGTACCTTCTTAAGTGGTTATAGAAAGTATTAATCCTTAAGCAAAGCAAATGCTTTTATAATTATTTGTATTACAGTAGATAGAGGCCATAATGGAGATCAGTACCCCATTGTGCTAGGCACTGTACAGGCACATGGTATGATTGTTGCAAAGGACTTACTGTGCAAATAGATGAGAGAGACAGAGGGTGGGAGAGAAAACAGAGGCACAGTGAGGTGAAGTGACCTTACAGAGGGGTCACACAGCAGATTAGTGACAGACCCAGGATGAAAACCCATGTGCCTGAGCTCAGTCTATTGCCCTAATCCCTAGACCACATGGGCTGTCCAAATGTTGCATTTACTCAGCTTCTTAAAACATTAAAGAGGGTGATTGTTATATACAGCCATGCTTAGAACATATGCTTTATACTTCTCCTCAGACCTTTCTTGTAATTAGTCATATAATAAATAGCAAATATGTATTCTGTTGGCACCAGCATTAAGGAAGGCAGTGTTGATACTGCTGTCCTGTAATAGGAATAGAATTATTTGGTCTCAAATTGTCATTGGTTAATGTTACTAGAAGCTCAAATTGCTGATGGTACAGTGCTAATATTAAATACACATCTGGATTTATAAGTAGAACCACACAGGTTGTGCTGAAGATTGTGTGGTGAAATCCTCCCCTAGCGTGTGAAGTGCATCTGTCCTCATTCTCTGCTTTCTGTAAAATAAACATATACAATAATAACTTGAAACACGTTTTTGTTTAAACCCCATAAGTTATGAGCACTTTTATAGAAACATTGTTGCTTACGGGAGCTCATGCTTTTTAAATGACAATTATTGTAGTTGATGCTTGGATAGGAATTCCAAAACTGACAGAATGAAGTCCACCAACGTGGAAATGGCTCACTTTCTAATAGAGCAACCTACAATTGTTTTTTCTTTTACAGATTCTAGTACAGTTAGAGGCAACAGACACTTCAGAAAACCACAAAGATCTAATCGCAAAGATGACATTGCATCAGGAAGAACTTAAGTCTGAATTAGCCTGTGTGAAAAAGGAATTAGAATTAAGTGAAGAACAGACTGGTAAAATACTGGAGGACATAAAGGTATGTTGGAATAGTAATGGTAGTAATGGGGTGAAAGGGACTGAGAGCTAATTTGGCACATTTTTCATCATTGCCAATTTTCTCCAATTGTTAATATTAAAGTGGTTTCAAAGAGAAGCTTTGAGTCCTGGTCATTAAAGCAAAGGCTTCAGATAGAAATAAGATCCAAATGTCAATGTTGGAAATGAGATCTGTAGAATCTCAGATCATAAAGACTGAAGTACTGTTCATATGTCTACAAGTTGTCTGTATTCTTCATGTTAACGCTTTTTGTATATTGTATATATCCTTTAGTACTTACTTATTCATAATTGTAGTATTTTTAGAAGCTACTATTATAAATATAGAAGGCTAGAAAGATGATGGGTCAGATTCAGTATGACACTAGAAGGTTCAGTTCTACTGGCTCAGGAAGCTGTTGAGAAATCATCCAGTAGGTTACGAGCCAGAATACTTAACTTCCTTGCCACTGCTTGAAGTAGATGTACTGTGTGTTCATGTGGCTGGTAAGAGGTGTGCCAGGGTCTGGGGATGGCTGACATGCTGTATGCTGCTGTGCACGTGTTCTCTGTGGACTACTGCAGAACTAAAATTTGGGGGCAAGGTTGGTGGGTCCACCACTACGTGGATCCATCAGTTTCTGCCACAGTGTGGATGGAAGTGGCATGGATACTACTGTAGCCAAGAGGCTAGATTGGTGGTTACAGAGAAGCCTGTGGGGGTAGCACTGCTTCCAAACCTCAGAGCAACTGCACTGTGCACAGACTGGCTGTGCACTTGGCTGAGGATTTGAGCCTCAGGGCAGTTTCATGACAGGAGCATCGAATCATAGAAACTGGGACTAGAAGGGGCATCAAAAAGTCATCAAGTGCAGCCTGGTGGTGGGGCAGGACCAAGTACACTTAGACAATCCATGGTAGGTTTTTGTCCAACCTATTCTTAAAAACCTCCAGTGTTGACTATTCCAAAACCTCCCTTGGAAGCCTGTTCTAGAATGTAATTACTCTTATAGTTAAAAAGTTTTTCCTAATATCTAACCTAAATCTCCCTTGCTGCAGATTAAGCTGATTACTTCTTGTTCTACCTTCTGTGGACATGGGGAACAATTAATCACTGTCCGAATGTCATGTAGGATTGTGTCAAAAGCCTTACTAAAATCAAGATCTATCATGTTTACTGCTTCTTTCCATCCACTAGGCCAGGAACCATGTCAAAGAAGGAAATTTGATTTGGCATGATTTGTTCTTGACAGATCCATGCCGGCTATTCCTTATGACCCTGTTACCCTCTGGTGGCTTACAAATTGATTGTTTTATAATTTGTTCCAGTATCGTTCCAGGTATCAAAGTTAGGCTGACAGGTCTGTAATTTCTGGAGTCCTCTTTGTTTCCCTTTTTAAAGATAGGTCTGATGTTTGCCTTTGTCCGGTCCTCTGGGATCTCACCTGTCCTTCATGAATTTTCCAGGATAATTCTAATGGTGCCAAGAGTGCTTCAGCTAGTTCCTTAAGTACCCTAGGATGAATTTCTTCAGGCTTGAATACATCTTACCATATTTAAATAT
The DNA here is from genome assembly GCF_015237465.2 of Chelonia mydas. NCBI lineage: Eukaryota > Metazoa > Chordata > Testudines > Cheloniidae > Chelonia > Chelonia mydas. The sequence continues at coordinate 76,191,899 of NC_051251.2, read as the reverse complement.
TCCTTAACCTGTCCTTTCCCTATTTTGGCTTGTATTCCATCTCCTTTGTTGTTAATATTATTTGTGTTGAGTATCTGATCACCATTAATCTTTTTATTGAAGGCTGAAGCAAAATAGTAATTCAACACCTCAGCTTTTTTGATGTCCTCAGTTATTAGCTTTCCTTCCCCGCTAAGTGGAGGACCTTCACTTTCCTTTGTCATTCTCTTGCTTGTAATGTATTTAAAGAACTGCTTCACATTGCCTTTTATGTCCCTTGCTAGGTGTAACTTATTTTGTGCCTTATCTTTTCTGGTTTTGTCCCTACAAGCTTGTTCTATTCTTTTGTACACCTTCTTAGCAACTTGTGTTCAGAAAAAGAACACTGCATTCGTTAACCTTCCTAATGTCAAATGAATATAATCTTCACAACTACAAGGGATAAATTTAATTTTTTAAATGAATAGTTCAGTTCTGTAGAAGTGGATGGGAAAATCCCTCTTCTCCAGCAAAAGCCCTGCTTCAGTGGAGATGTCACGTATACCAATGGTAATGTGTTTTGATGTCTCTGTTTAAAAAAAAAACGAAAAACAACTTGGCCAGCTACATTTCACTATACCAGTGAAACCCAAAAGGGAAGTAATTTAAAAAATGTACATTAATAGTTTACTTTACACATTGCTGTTGTGTAGTGTACTAATATAATCTGTATTAAATGTTTTTGTTTTACTACAGTAGCTATTCTGAAGAGTTAGATGCATTCATTTATCTTGGCTTGAAGGTAAAAGAAGGCCAAACTGTCATGAGGAAGTATGTTGAATTATTTCTGAGTTCTTATAATCATAGCTAGGACTAATAACAAATTTGATATTTTGTTTTAAAAGAATCTTCTCAGAAGCTGAATATTTTTTGCACTTGTGGGAACTTTTATTTGAATTCAGGAAACAGAAAATTGATGGGTATGTGTGTTGTTTCACTCTAGGAGAAAGATGCAGCTATAGCTGACTTGAAGACTCACAGCAGAAACCTAAAAACTCAGATTAAGCAACTGCAAGAGACACTCCTGACTCAGGAAGCAGAGATGACAGACAAGGCCAGAGAGCTGCAAGATCTGAAAAAGCACTGTCAGCAAATCATGGAATTTCATCAAAATCCAGACTCAGTGAAATGCAAGTTGAACAACCTTTCACGAAACACAGAGCATGCTAAAGAGACACCCAAGGACTTTAAATGTTTAGTGATGGATGAGACTTCATGGGACTCACCTGAGATTGTGAGAAAGCAGGAGACAAGCATAGAACTTCAACCAAGTCTTCACTTAACACCCTTCTCAGAAGTTGATAGTGTACACAGCACAGACTTTGAAATGAAGCACAACAAATCCTCTGTCGTACAAGGAGACACCCCTGGACTGTTGGGATATCAAAGTCTGTATGCTAATACCAATGAGGAAGCAGTGGCCAGACTAGATTTAAAGTCTCCAGCTTTCTCTGAAAGTACCTACTCTATCGCTGAGTACCAAAATATGGAAAAAAGGATTCTGGTAATTATCAGGGTTTTTTAAAAATATTAAACGTAAGATCCTTCCTTCCTATCCCTCCACCAATAAGTTTTTATTGCTGGGTCATGTGCTCTGTGTGTTCCCATGGAAACTAATATTGGTAAGTATACATCAAGAAGAATAGATACTGTGTCATAGCAGGTATCTTTTATGTGTTCATCTCCTGGTTGGAGACAGTGAAGCATGCTTTAGGCTGTATTGAAACCTCATTTTATCACTGCTCTCTGTAAGTGACATTCGTTTTCTGAAAACTAGATTGAACTGTAAGCCCCTCAAGGTAGAGGCTTTCTTTCGACGTCACTGTAGATTGGTGCTGCAATATAAATAATGACAATGGAGTGTGGGTTTTATTTTGGAACTTTTGGAGCATTCATGGTATCCTGGCAGCTTCAGAAAGTTCAGGGAGAAGGGACTCGGTGTGTTAGGCCTGGCAATTCAAAATTGAAGGACACGGTAAAGTAATGTGACTGTTGGGATGAAATTCCGCTTGTAATTAATGGCACTCAGTGAAGAGTTCACATGTTGTCATGGGAGTCTTCAACTTACTGCAACAATTGTCTGCACGTGAATATTTTTCCTCAGTTTTTAAAAGATCGGTTTTGTTTAAGGTGTCTCTTCCCAAATTATCATGGTAATTGATTTTTTTAAAGGCAGTGTTATTTATATTACAGTGGTGCCAGTAGTGTTCTAGGCTCTGTGCAATTGCATTAAAAGTTAAAGACTCTGCTCTAAATAGCTTATATATTACCTTCTATATGTATTCATGCTTTCCTCTTGGAGGAGTGGTTACAATTATGTATCTACTGAGTTGTAATGTACAGAGTCTATTGGAAACTGTAGTGTGATATTGGTAAACATATACCTCCCTCCCACCACTCGGTGCAGTGAAATCTCACCACAGACCCAGTCCTCAGTATCAGACAACCTAGCACAGCCTCAGCTGTGAGTACTGCAGGAAGTTGCTTTTGGTAGAGTTTATAATTCATTATGGCTAGTATTACAATAATGCCTAAAGGCTTCAGCATTGATTATGGTTGGCGTGCTCTACATGCACTAGTAAGAGAGAGTCCCTGTTCTGAAGCGCTTACAATCTAAATAGACAAGGCAGGTCAGGCAAAGGGTGGCTGAAAAGAAATATTATCCCCGTTTTGCAGATGGGGAGCTGAGATACAGAAAGCCTGATCCGATGTCTATTCAAATCAGTGGAAAGACTCCCAGGGACTGACTGATCCAAGGTCACCCAGGATGCCAGTGGCAACACTGGGGTTTGAACTGAGACCTCTTGAATCCCAGTCCAGTACCATACCCATAAGACCATTCTTCCTTGAAAATGTTCAGCAACAATCTCTTAATAAGCATTTGAATGCTTTTTGAGTTTTTAATGAAGATTTAATACTTAACTGAATGTATAGTAATTGAATGGTAATTACACAGCAGAACGTACCTTTTTGCCAGCAGAAAAATAACTGTTTTTCTTTAAATGAAAGTTTAAAATTTGGTTAATCCTGCAACAGTTCTAAAGACTTTAAATGTGAAATTTCAGTTAAACATTTTACAATTTCACTCATGAGATTGTCCTAGGAGTAGAGTAGCCCCTGCCATTATCTGGCCTCTGGCAGGAAGAATGTAGAACTTGCCTTGCTCTAATTGTGCTCACACAGTGAGCAGGATTTCACGAGAGACTGATCACATCTCCGCTAATGCCCCTACTGAGTGTCATCAGAGGTATTTTTTCAGTCACTTATAACTTATCTTTCATATCCTCTCTGCCCTCACAAAAAGAAGGCATTTGTTCAACATTTTGTGTAACAGAAGAGTAAAAATATCCTTTTAATATTCTAGTTTCCCCAATTCTCCCATAACTGAAAAGTAGCTGAAGGGTTTCCCCCAAAATTTTTCCAGAAAATTCACGTTGGCTGTGACCAAGCATAGAGAACTTCAACCCTAAAGGGACATTTTTACGACCATTAGAAATAAGTGAAAATGGGCGGAAGAAGCTTCCAAAGGAACTCTGTACGTAGCCTTAACTACGGTGTTTACAACCATGAATGCAATAACTGATTTGATGTTTTGTAATAACTTAGTTATTTAGTGGTGATTTTAAATAGTAAGGAGTGTGCAGCTGGATCCATTAGGGCCAGAAATGTCTCCTGATTCTGATTCATGTTGTGTATATACTGTTTTTAACAGGTGAGAGATGTTGATGACTTCACTTTAACTCCATCTGATTCACAAGATGACCTACGATCAACAATGTCTGGTCTAGAGGGGGCAAGTGATGGATATGTCAGCAGTGAGTCTTAATTTCTATTAGTTAATGTATAACTCATTTTGCTTATATGATAACTTCAGTAAGTGAGACCCAAAATATATCAATAGAAGTATTTTCTTTCGCTTTTGTATCTCTTTGAGGTGAAGAAAATAACCTATTTCAGATATTGTGACTGTTCAGAAAAGTAGTTGAATACTGAATTAATGAACAGTGTCTTGGTTCCTTCCCATGTCGTCTTACCTTGTCTATGCTAGAAAGAGGTCAGGGTGTTTTAGCTAGTCACAATCTAATCATGACCTTTTCCCTAGCATAAATGCAAGTTAACACTTTTCACCTTGATTCAGTTGGTTGAGACATATCCCGGGTTGATCTCAACTAGCTAAATTGAGGAAAAGAATGTGAAACTGCATTTATGGTAGGCAAAAGATCATGATTAGGGTGGAACTGGTTAATACACCCCGACCCAATCTTCACACACTCTTCTAATCTAGAAACACCCTGAATGAAACTTACATTTGGCTGTTGGTTCTCCCAGACTGAAATATTTAAAATCAGTAGTAGTAGTTTTGGGTTCTCAATGACTTATTTATACGAGTAAAGCAGGGGTTCCCAAACTTGGTTCGCGCAACCGCGGCCACTGGGAGCTGCAAGCAGCTCTACCTGTGGATGCTCAGGTAAACAAAGCGTCTTGCGGCCCGCCAAGGGCTTACCCTGAACAAGCTGCGAACCAAGTTTGGGAACCCCTCCAGTAAAGCTTAGGGGCTTACCTATATAAGTGTGAAAGGGGATACCTTTTTATGAATTTGCCAAGGTGCCAATTACATTTTAAAGCGGAAACCTAACAACTTAGGTTTGCCAGTTGGATAAGTGTTAATAGAATAACCCCTTTTTATTGAATCCAGGGAGTGTTAGCACACTAGTTTTACTGGTGGGTTCTTTTCAAATCAACTTTTAACTTGCGCAATATTTTTTCCAATCAAGACACTAGCTTATTCTTAACAAAACAACAATTTATTAATTCACTCAGAACCACATTAGTGTACAGTCAACAGTTCACCACAGAAGTGCAGACAACAAGTAATGTTCGAGGCGTGCATGACAACCACGATAGTTTTGCAAACAGTTATCACAGACCAGAGTTGAGTCTCAGCAGTTGTTATATCAAGGAACAATGCAAATTATCAAGATTTCTTATTACATTTACTTATGATTATAAATTCGCCCTTCCTAACACATATTGCACTTCTGAGGATGCCCTTGTTTTTTTAGGTGCTTTTAAGAGGGAAGTTGCTACTCTTTGACTAGATTGGTCCAAAAGGGACAAGTTTAGAATATTAAAAGCAATTGCTTAAAGGTATTGCTTTCAATCTCATCTAGGCTAATTTGCTTGGTCTTATAAAGGAGTTAAAATCTAAACTATGGTTGCCGGAGGTCTCATTAGAGAGTCTAGGCTCAGAAAGATAACCTTCAGTTATTTTTATTATAGAAGGGGAAACACAATCTTTAAAATGAAATCTCACCACTTCTTATCCTGTTAACCCTGGGATGGGGGAAAGAGTTCTTTCACATGGCTGGTCCAGGTGTCGGTTCTACTTAGGATTCTGCAGCTTCTTGTTGGGGCCAATCAGCTCTCTTGAGTGCATGATGACTTCAGTTTATGTACCATAGTGTCCTATCTTGTTGGAGTGGACTACCTTCTGAATCCTGCTGGACGTGTGTCATGTGCGTACTCAGATTTCAGCTTGCAGAGGGTATATCTACACTGCAACATAAGCCCAGGGTTACTAGAACTCAAGTTAGCAGACCCTGGGGTTTGTTAACCTAGGGCTTGAGCGTATACGCTTATTTGTAACTCCAAGTTAGGAATTGTTGAACCCGGGTCCCAACCTGGAGGTCCAGCGTCTACACTCCATTATGCAGGCAGAAGTCCAACCATCCATATTCCAGACTTCCTAGCACTCTCCCAAAATGTGGCCACTTTAACCCTATGTTCATGGTGCAGTTGGGAAAACATGACTTTCCAGAGGACAAAGAAAGTTGGTCCGTAGGATACTTTTGGCGGACTCCCACAGCATGAGTCAAGTGGGGCTGTGTCCACACTGCAGATCAATAGGGCTTGAACCCTGGGTCATGACTTGACTCAGGCTTGGACTCTCTCTCTGGATGGAAAGGGGGTTAGGCTAAAGCTGGAGTGTGAACCCGGAGCTTATGTTGCAGTGTAGACGTACTCTTAGTTTCTCTGCTGCTTCCATTGGTATCCAGTAGATGATTTTGGTGTATAACAAATTTCTTTAATCCAATTCTTTTTCATATCGGAGGCTTTTTACATTTGATCCATTTCAAGGATTGTATTTCATTGTTAGACTCTACTATTAATTCGGATCCCCCCTTTTAAGCAATTTCTCTTAATATTCCAAAGTTATACCCTGGTTTTTATATCTTCCATCATTCCTTCTGCCTTGTGTCAAACAATTAATACTTTTAGAATACAACAATTGTTTACAGTGAAAACCAGCAAAATCCCTTATCTTCTAAATTTGGAGGATATACTCCATATATTTGGTTGTACATAAGCATTTCACATTATTTATTACTTAAAATAGAACAAGAGACATTATCCACATATTGAAGTACGTCGATTTGACTCACAAGGCAAGTGAATGTGCACTTCTAATTTGGGGAGAAGGACCGATTATCCATGGTATATTTGATTTACAAGGAAAACCATGTATGGTTCGTAATTTGGGGTAAAGACATGTGGTTTGGATTTCTTGGGGTAACAGGCAGTTTGTCCAATTTGATCTTCAGTCTTACAGCCCGTCATATCTAGTTTGCTTAATTTGCTGCTATCCCACTCACAAATGTGCAGTGGGCCACTTTGAATAGTAAAGCAGGATGGTTACTTGGTGTTCTGTTTAGAGGGTTTTATCCATACGCAAGTTCTGAGAGATTCTTGCCTAGAGGATTAACCATACTTTTATTTAGCCATTTTTATTTCTATTTTTGGAGAGAGGAACTCCTGACTTTGGCTGATCTGTAGGTTCCGTAGATAAAGTATCTCTCATGATGCGAACCATTTTCTTATCATCATCATAGGCGGATTCTGTTTTGGGATAAACAGATGTGGACAACTTTTCTAATTATTGAGAGCCAGAAGGAATCTGTAGTTATTAATCATTCAAGGCATATCTTGTCTATTGAACCCTACAACAGCATCTCTAACTTCTGACTATGGAATCTATTATTTTGTGTCCACTGCTTTTATGGTTGCACGACAACAGATCAGTTCAATCTGTAATACTATTTCGTGTTTGTTTTCAGATACCAGTTCAGATTTGGCAGCTAAACTTAATCAGGAGCTAGAACCAACTGAACACCTGGATGCTAGTTTCATGGCTTATCTGCAGTACTGTGGAATATTTCAGGATGCAATGGACCCAGTGAAAGAAAAAGAAACGATTTCACCACAATTGAAGGTAATATGTAGTAGGAAGGCCAGTGTACTAGGAACTGGTTGTGGTCTTTCACCTTAAACCAAAACACTAGGAAATATAAATTCTATAAAGCTGTTAGCTATAAGTCAACTGCTCAATTCATTACCCCGTATATGTTCACTAATCATTTACCTCTTGAGCTGGCTGCAGTAAGGTCATCCTCCTTTCCCTCCCCAGCTCTATCCTTCCCCTGGCTCTCTCTAGGACGAGGTGTACTGCTCTTTGTCTTGCCTTTCCGTGGTGGAGTCACAGCTGCATTCATTGAAGTGGGGTGATGCCCCAACATGCTAGTCTGATTTTGAGTCTCACATCCTGGTGGTAGCAGTGGTGCCCCACATGTGCCAGCTGGTAGCAGTGGGGCATCATTTGCTCTCAGACTCCAGAAAAAGCTGGCTCACAGAATAAACGTCTCCTTAGATTTAGTGTGCTGTTTTCTTGGCTGCTTTGCTATCCTGATGGGGAAGCCCCATAGCAAAGTGTTGTACTGGGGGCCCAGGGAGTGAAAATACCTCACAGATCCAGTTACTCCCAAGGCCAGAGGCAGGCTTGCGGTAGCAAAGTCTGCCTGTTGCTCTAAAAAATGGCAGAAATACAGGCAGAAATCTGCAGCAGGAGATGTGCTAATTGAAGACCATTTTCACTGTTGGAGGCATTAAAAATGATGGATGGGACTTGAGGACAGGATCCGGTGCCAGGGCACTAGCAATAGTACTCAACAGTCTCCAGTGCCTGCAGAGAGAGGGGAAGCATCCCATTGGTTGAGAGATGGGGGTTAAGCAGTTCCTCAGGGAAGAGTGTAGGAGAGCTAGGAGCTCTCATGGTAGACCCCATCCATACATGGCTATATCCTAAGTTTATTCTGAAGGAGATGTCAGAATTCCATCTGAACTAGATCATCCACTTACCTGTCTTCTACCCAAAGCCACATGCCATAAGGGAGGACAGCAAGTTCCACTCTCTGGATGTCCGAGTCTTGGCTTTCTACCTACAGAAGACAAAACCCTTCAGAAAATCCCCAAAACTATTTGTCTCCTTTACCAAATGTATGAGAGGAGAAAGCTGTCTCCTCATAGAGACTAAGTGGATTTCAGGCTCCATCCTGCTTCATTGTGAATTCGCAGCAACCCTGCCTCATGCTCGAGCAGAGCCCAGGTGGCGTCTTTTCAGAGTAGCAGCCATATTAGTCTGTATCCGCAAAAAGAACAGGAGGACTTGTGGCACCTTAGAGACTAACAAATTTATTTGAGCATAAGCTTTCGTGAGCTACAGCTCACTTCATCGGATGCATGCAGTGGAAAATACAGTGGGGAGATTTTATATACACAGAGAACATGGAACAATGGGTGTTACCATACACACTGTAACGAGAGTACCCCCCCCCCCCCCCCGGCTCTCCTGCTGGCAATAGCTCACCTTACCTGATCACTCTCATTACAGTGTGTATGGTAACACCCATTGTTTCCTGTGCTCTGTGTATATAAAATCTCCCCACTGTATTTTCCACGGAATGCATCCGATGAAGTGAGCTGTAGCTCACGAAAGCTTATGCTCAAATAAATTTGTTAGTCTCTAAGTTGCCACAAGTCCTCCTGTTCTTTTTGTGGATACTGCGAGACATCCCTCTACTAGTGGTCTGTAGAGCAACAAAAGGAGGCTACATGTGTTCCTTTTTGAGGTGTTACGCCCTGGTGCAGGCTTCAACAGCAGATGCCTCCTTTGGCAGATCAGTCCTTCAGTCAGTTTCTTGCACCCTCCTCCTTGATGAATACTACTTGTGTGTCACCTCAAGTGGAAAACGCATAGGGACCATCACCCAAAGGAAGAATGGTTACTTACCTTTTACAGTAAATGGAGTTCCTTAAGATTATGATCCCTATCTGTATTCCGCTAACTGCCCTCCTTTCCCTCTGCTTCAGATCCTTATCCTAAGATTATTCGCGATAGATGAAGAATTGGAGAGGAACTTGGTCCATTCTGCCCTGCTCCTTACACCTTTGGCTGGGAGGCCAAGGAGGAAAAGGGCACATCTAACACTGCTAATGAAAAATCTTCCAGTCTCAGGCACATGGAGTACATTGCACCTCAAGTGGAATGCACATAGGGACTACACATTTCAAACTTCAGTTACTGTACAAAGGAAATAACCATTCTTTCTGCCTCCATCTGTTGGATGTGAGGAACTATAAACAAAATGTGAACTGATGAAGAAGAATGTGAAGAAAGAAAATCACCAGTTAAGAAACATTTCCCTTTCTCAAACAGAGGGAATCCATTATATGGAGCACACTATTGCCCTCAGGCTCTCATGAAGTTAACTCACTGGATTTAAGTTTTGGTGCCTAAATACTCTCATATAGCTAGTGTGGGATCTGTCAGTCTATTCCATCCTCCCCTCTCCTAGCAGATCAAAGATTGATCAACCTCAGCTGGGGACTCTGAAGGGAATAGGCAAGGATAGCTTGCCATCTATGGTTATGGGATGTACCTCGTTGGACCTGTTCTTTTATTCAGAAGAGAGACTCTCAGCTGCAGGAGGTTCTGTTGGTTCTTCAGTGGTAGTGGCATGGGACCCACTGGAGGAGCTAGAGATTTAGATACATGTATTAATTGTTTTAAATATTTATACTTCTAAATTGCTTATATTAATGTTCCAAAAGTAAGTTGCAACTACCCATATCTCTATATCCAGGGTAGGATATTTCTAATTAAAATAATCTATAAAAGTATTTATTTTAAATTTTAAATGACCTTCCCTGGAATGAGACAAGGAAACATCTGTACATCATGTAATAGTTTGGAGGCACGGAATTCATATTGAGAAAGATGTTTCAGCCTGATAATTACACCGGAAACAATTACCAGTGTTTGGCTTGTTAAGGCTGTAAATGTTTTGGGGATGCTGTTTTTGTGTAATGTGTTAAATTAAGTTGAGACCATCACATCTAGATTCATGACTCATTTCACTGGACCCCAGATGTCATCTAGTAACAATAGGGGTTAATTGTATGACAACAGATTTAACAAATTTTGGTTTATTGCCAGAAATTTCCTTCGTTGTTTTTGAAATATTCACCAAGTCTGTGAATATTTTTCATCTAAGTCATGTAGGCACATGGCATGCCTTGCAGCAAAATGCACTAGTCTAGGCCATTAATTGTATTCTACGATATCGGTGGAAGCTGTACTAATAACTAAGAGTACAGTTGCTAGTGGGTAGGAGGGACATTCATGTTAGATGTAGACACTATGCTGCCTGAAAATTGTTGGAAAGTTGGCTGTTGCTTGTGTTAGCTGCCCTAGGGACCAAGTCTGAACTGACAACAACAACAAATTAGCAGCCAGTAAACATTCAAAGTAAATTATTTCATTAAACTCTACTTCTGTACATATTGGCAGAAGTTCATTTTCCAAATGAGTTTGTGTGCATCCGAGAATGCTACAACCAATCTGCCATACCCCCACTTGATAGAGTTACGACTCACTTTACGTGAGCACAAGCTGCCATATCAGCCTCACTAGCTGATGTGTCTCGGCAAGACATCTGTCATGCAGCCACCTGGCACTTCATCCACATCTTCACAATGCACAATGTCATTGCACAAGTGGCAGCTACAGGCATAGCAGATCATAGAATCATAGAATATCAGGGTTGGAAGGGACCTCAGGAGGTCATCTAGTCCAACCCCCTGCTCAAAGCAGGACCAATCCCCAATCAAATCATCCCAGCCAAGGCTTTGTCAAGCCTGACCTTAAAAACCCTGATGGCCCCTTAAAAACCCAAAAGATGGCCAAGCTGTTCTGAGGACTGCCCTTCTGTTGGCATCCTTGCACCCACCTCTGCTCTGACCACTGCTCGCGAGTCACCCACATGTAGAATACACATTGGGACCATCACTCAAAGAAGACGATGAGTAGGTTCCTTACTTGTGTAAGTGGAGAGTCTTCAAGATGTGTGGCCCCTATCCGTCTGTCACTACCCTCTGCTTTGGACTACATTCTAGGATAGTAAGAGAGAGATTGGAGAGGCGTTGACCCACACAATGTATAATACTCTTGGCTGGGAGCACAAGGGGACACAACGCACATGTTGCTTAATGGGCATTGGTGTATGGTGTTCATACGCACCCACCTGTGGAATATACATAGGGACCACACATCTCGAAGAACCTCCAGTTACAGGTGAGTAACCTCCTCTTCTTAACTTACAATCTATATTATATTTTTTTCTGTTTCATCTGTGTGTTTTTGTTTAAAGTTTATAGTGCAGACAGCTCCTTCTGCTAGAAAACACTCTGAATATAAGATCACGTTTAAACTTAATTTGCAGAAACATGAATTCCAAAACGTTTTCTGGATCTTTTAGCGTTTTAGATTCTGTTGGTACTATAACATCAGTTTATACAAAATGTTTTGTCCCTTTTCAGTCTGTGCTGAAGATGGTGTACGAGGACAGCCACAGAATACTGGCTTTGTCAGAACATCCCTTTCCTCTTAGTGATCAAAAAAGCATTCAGCAGTCTGCAGCAGCTGAGGGATGGCAAAAAGAAGGACTAACCTTGTTGGATGCAATACAATCACTGAAGGATTACCTTAGCAAAGTGGAAGATAGAGGAGACAAGGTATCCAGGATAAAGTGTGTTGTACCTCCTTTAAAATAAGTTACCTGTTTTTTTGTATAGATGCTAATAAATGTACTCTGTTCCTGTAGGAATCTTCAGATACTTGTTTGGACTGGAGAGGAGAACTTCTCCAGGCAGTTCAGGGTGTGCTAGAGAAGGAGCGGAACACGTTTCAAATTGACTTGCAGTCACACCTTTGCAATCCCGGTTCTGGGGATGAAGGTTCATTAGTGGAAAAACTGGAGCATATTGTGAAACGACAAGTAAGACTGCCTTGGAGTATTAACACTGACAGATCAGACACTTTCTTTCCCTGGATTTGGAGGCCATGGTTGTGGCCATAGTGCACGAATGCTTCCCTCACTTTCTAGTCTCATCTCTTATGCTCTTAAATCTAGTACTGCAATCTAAACAAGTTACGAGCAATGGGTTTTTATACAGGCTTTGTTTTGGCTGCCATTTTTCTCTACATTTCATTATGAGATCTACTGATTGTAGTGTTATCAGCCAATCAGTTGGTCTTCAGGAGATTGTGGTCGGGGAAGGAGGTGCTTCACATGAAAGCAGACAACATCTACTCCTAGCTACACAAATGTTTCTTTGGCAAAATTCATAGCTGAATTAGTCCTAATGTGATTTTGGTTAACTTCACGCTAATAGGTTAGCATCAGGCCAGAGAGTTTGCAATAACTAACACCCTATTAGGGAAACCAAAAAAGTGCATTCTTTTACTTAATTCAGTATTTGAGAGTTAATAAAATGGGGTATGAGTTTGATCATGTTAAATTACTTTTCTTCCTTGTTTCCATAAAGTTTGACCTACTATATAGGAGAGCATGACCTGTGGGATCGCTAGGATTTATATTGTGGGAAGAATTGGACTATGCTTGGGAATTTAATATTACTTACAAGTTGCAGTCTTTTTATTTCCCTCCCACCCACCTGATGTCTGCAATGGGCTTGGTCTGTTTTCAGGAAGAACAGCAGCGGATAGTTTTAGAGCACCTTCTGTCTTCTGATAGGAACAGCTTACTTTCGGAAATACAGGACCTTCGAGCTCAGCTACGAATGACACATCTTCAAAACCAGGAGAAGCTGCAGCAGCTACAGGAAACTCTTACTAATGCAGAGGATCATGGAAGTAAACAAGAACACCAACTTCGGAGGAAGGGTAGCACCTAGGAAACACTTTTCATCTGCTCTTCCACTCTCACTCACACACAAACAGACAAACAAATTTAGGGAGGGGAGAGGGGGAAAGTGCAGTAAACATTCTGAGAAATGAATTCTGACGTCAGATATCATTTTGTGAACTCATTACGGTTTCTTGTGGGGATGGGAGGGCAGATTGTCAAAATACCTGTGGTTCAGAAAAGGCTATATTTGAAAAGTTTAAAATAAAAATAGAGGTGAATTGTCTTTGGTTTATCTTATGCAAAGATGAAGTTGGGGGGCGACTTGAATGTCAAGGAATGTATGAAGGTAGAAAACTTAAGAATAGCGAGCAACAACTAGGGTTTTCAGAAAAGTCTCCATATTGGTGTGTATATCTGTGAAAATTGGTAAATGGAAGATGTTAATAAGTGGCTGGTTGCAATTATTGTTTTATAAAAATAGTTAAAAGCCAAAGAGGAGCCAGTTCTCTGATGAACCAGTCAAAGCCAAAGAGAATGGGAAAGCTGAATGAGAGACTAACAGTAAAACAGGAGTTGTATAATCCTTTAAAATGTTTTTTATTTAAACTATGTTTGAAAAGTTGAGTTATTTATAAGCAGAGGATTGGGAAGAGCAGTAGTAGCCATGGTCCACATATTTGTCTATACTTTTAAACCCATATAATTGGGAACAGAGTTGTTAAATATATTATAATACAAATGGACTTTGTTTGTTTTCCCAGTTGAATTATTAGAATATAATCTTCAGCAGGAAAAAACCATAGCTAGTGACTTGCAGAACTCTCTAAGTGAGGAACAGGAGAGGGCCTCTGAGATGCTTGAACTCCTGAAGCAGGAGCGATCTGCAGTATCGGACTTGAAATCAGAGCTTTATGAAAGCAAAGAAGAGAATGAAAGTCTACAAAAATCCCTGCAAAAGCTTCAGAGGGAAATGAACCAGCTTCGGTAAGGAGTGCTTTTTGAGAGCTACATTAACAATCTGTAGTGAACTTGTGTTGGTTAAATCCAGAAATGGATTGGAACCCTCTGATGTGCAAGGGAAATGAAGAAATGGTAACCTCTGCCAATCTATACTGAAGTAGAGTTTAATGAAATAATGTACCTTGAATGTTTACTGGCTGCTAATTTGTTGTTGATTTTTGCTCAGTGATGCAAATTTGAAAATTTGACTGACAAGGCTGGGAGTTGCAGCTGATGATACACATTGTATGGGCAGAGGCATTGCATCTTGGTGAGACTAGAATTTCTTCGAAGCCCTGACCTTCTATTTTGCCTCTGATACTACTTTAGTAGTATACTCGTTCCTTCCCCAATGGCTCTAGTTTGTCTGATAGAGCTAGGTAACTTTCCTTGGCTAAGTTAGTGGCCTGGTCATCAGGCTTGGGCCTGTTTTCTCTCTCCCCTGTAGTTCTGGTGCACACTGGTAGAGTTTTTCCTCCCATATAGCACCGGGGTTGCTCTGCCACAAAGAAAGATAGCTTATCCTATTCATCAACAGCTGCTATGATTTCTAGTTCTGCTGAGGATAGCTGACTGCTCCCTTTTCAGAAGTTAAAATAGGAAGGGGGTCAACTTTAAAGGCACAGCTAAAGAGCAAAAATTAAAAAGGTAGAAGAGACAGTAGGCCAACTAATTATAAAATTGTAAAATTTATCCCACTTGTGTTGTGAGAGGAGTTGCAAAGTGATTTAATTGCTCCTGCTTCAATGGAAAGAAAGGTTAAAAATACTGAAGAAAAGATTTCTTTCCAAAACAATAATATTTAAAAACAAAAAGGATGATTCATTCTAAACTGAGATAAGTGTAACTTTGCTGAATGTTGCAGTTCTGAACTGGAAAGTAAAGAAAAAGATCTGACAGTTGCACTCCAAGACATACAGAATGAACATTCGAAAGAAAAAGAGTTACGAAATATGTTTGAAGAACAACACCTTCAGCATAAGCTAAGAGAGGATGAAAAGACAAAAGCATTAGAGGTAACGTGCTGCATGTTAATGAGATTCTCAGAGCTAATCTCATAAGTAGACTGACTTGTATTAACAAAATATCTGTTGCACTTCTTTCCCCAAACAGAGTTTTTTCCTGTTTTTTAATCTCTGATAACCCTTTTCTTCTCTTGTTTGTTCAATCCCAGTGATTCTAGAGGACTTGCTCAAAACTGAAAGTTTTAAAATGTCATTTTTAATTGCACCCATGTCCATGTTCCCTCTTTTACAAAAAACAAGCAACTTCCTGTGCCTTTTTTGCTGTTTTAAGGGAGACTTGTATTTAAGACAGTTTTCTACTTCCACTTGATCCTGCGATAAAGTTTCATTTCACAATTTGTAACTGCTCCCCAAGTTCCTTAACAAGCATGCTGTGTATTGTAGACACATGCTGCATGATCATTTAGGATTATGAGTAGAAAGCATTGTCAGATGTTGGCTGAGAATCAAGTAATTGGAAAGTTTCTAATAGAATACATATTTCACAGGTCAGCTGAACTGCTTTTTGTTTCTGTTCTCTTTCTTCTAAGTTAAATTTAAAAGAATCTGATTTTTATTATATCAAGTGGGTTATGAATCAGTCCATGTAC
The DNA here is from genome assembly GCF_015237465.2 of Chelonia mydas. Classification (NCBI taxonomy): domain Eukaryota; kingdom Metazoa; phylum Chordata; order Testudines; family Cheloniidae; genus Chelonia; species Chelonia mydas. The sequence goes on along the minus strand of NC_051251.2, from coordinate 76,176,224 downwards.
AATGATTATTTGTATGAATAGATGGAGGCAAATTCAGCCAGGCTGTCACTTGCTACCTCTGCCTGGAAACTTGTTGAAGAGCTTGTTGAACAAAACCAACCAACCAACACTATTTTCTTAGCCTCGTTACAGATGTTGACTATGTTCTGGGTTGAACAAGAGTTACTCTATAAGCTAGAAACTCTGTCAGTCTGGAACAAATGGCAGCAGAATGCAACTTTTGGTAACTCCCCATCTTAGGGTTATGGCTACACTACAGCCTATGTCAGCATAACTTCTGTTGCTCGGGGGTGTGAATTAGGTCCCCCCCACACGATATAAGTGCTGGTGTGAGAGCTCCTTCACCGTCATAGCTACTTCCACTCGTGGAGGCTGAAGTAGTTAAGCCAACGGGAGACCTCTCTCCTGTCTGCTTAGAGCAGCAACATTAGAGAATTTACAGCAACCGCTGTAAACTCTCTGTTGTTGTCATGCCCTTAGCCTGATCAGCCTTTGTAATTACCTGTGTGCCACACGTCTTTTTTGCAGCCTTCCCAGACTTGACAGATGATACATTGTATCCAGCCTGTGCCCAGCCTTCCAGACCTAACTCCATTTGGTCCCGGGGCTATGAATTGGACAAGCAGATGGGATCCCATACACACCAAAACAGCCAGGACTCCAATGGGGGGAAAATGGACCAGGAACTCCAGTGCAGACTGAAGAAAACCCTGACTACTTGACTCAGGGTAAAGTGCCAGGGGACCCTGGCAGAACAAAGGTCCCCCTGGGCTCCCCAAGTCTTAAAGTGGGTCCTCAGCGCCCTGGGGAAAGAAGTAGGGCTTCTAATCAGCCCCCTTCCCTCCCTAAGCTAATCAGGAGGGCTCTGATAATGAGTTCCTCTTTTCCTTCTCCCAGTGGGAATGGGACCCAGCGAGCGAGGATTCTGACATAGACCTCTTGAATGGGCTCCAGGTCCTAAGGAAAGCTAGCTGCAAGATACCACACCAAAGCCGCAGCAGAACTTCTGTGCTCCCAGAGCACACTAAAAAGCTTAATCTAAAGGGCTAAACAGGAGAGGAAAAAGCACACAAAATCTAGGAGATATCTTCGGACTCCTCTTCCTCATCTGACTCCTCCCCTACTCCAAGCCGGTCTATGTTAAGTTTACAGGCTCCCTCCTTTTTGGAGAAAAGCTGAATAAGGTGCTGGCTGACAATGCAGCAAAATCCAGACAGTCTCTCTCCTCCCTAATAAGGTCCCTGAGGAGAGAATATTAGACTGTTCTTTGACAGAGACGCTCCTCATCCTCCTAGAGGTACCAGCCAAGGGATAACAGATTTCCCAATGGACATCAGTGGAATTGTGGTTTGTGGTGAAAGTTCAGTGACCTCAGGCCCACCCAAAATGCACTTTGACTAAGACTGCATAGGCCTCTGCCCACACCTGAAGCTATGGGGCAGGAATTCCCATTTCCTAGAGAAATGATTTTCATCGACCACACACAAGTGAGTCAGGGAAATAGTCAGCCACGGATACGCCTTTGAGCTGCAGGCTCCACCTCATCTGTTCTTCATCTAGTCACCCAGTTCCAGTGGCCCCATAAAACACAATCTGATTCACAATGAAGCTTCTGGATATGGGAGTTAGAGTGTGTGTTTGTGACGAGGTCCCCGGGGTACAACCTGGACTGTGGGACTGCTGAGCCCTCCAAACCCACCAGCCTGGGTTGTCCCTCACACTGTATTGCTCGTGTCAAGATAAAAACCTCTGGCAGGCACTGCACTTACACAGCCATCCACAGGCAGCTGAGTTACATGAATGATCTCCCAGCCACTCAGGAACCAACAATAGAGGCTCCAGCCAGTTCCCCCCAGCTCCCCAGTCTTGTACCCCAGAGATGTACTGTCTTACACTGCTCAAGATTCCCTTGGACAGTATAAACTCATTAATAAGTTGGCCACTTCCTCAGTGTGGAATGGACATACACAACCGTTTGTAACCTGAGCTGAGATTTCACAAGCACTTCAACTCAAAACCACAATGTTTTTAGGTAAAATATAAAACAAAATTTATTAACTACAGAAAGATAGATTTTAAGTGATTTATACGTAGGAGGCATAGAGATCAAAGCTGGTTACCTAAAAAGCAAACACATTTTTGCAGTCTAATTCTAACTTAAACAGACTAAGCAAGATTTGAATCAAGCAGTATCTCACCCTAACAGATGGTACAAGCAGGTTACAGTTTCTCAGTACACAGACTGGACCACCTTCTAGCCTGGGACCACTCTTCCCCAGTTCAAAGTCTCTTTCTTCCAGATGTTGAGATGGGGGTGGGGGGAGAAGGAGAGAGGCCAAGTGATGATGTCACTGGTTCTCTTTTCATATTTTCTTTCAGCTGCTAGAAACATCCTTGCTGTGATATGGGAGGCAGTCAATCCTCATTGGTCAAGCAGTCTCCATTATGTATGTGCCTTCTCTAAGGAGCCTCTAGAGTAGTGGATTGTTGTCTTGATGGGCCATTAATGCTGTCTGGGCTCTCCTTTGTTGCAGCTGAAAGACTGCCTGTGGGCATTCCCAACTTCACAATATATTTCAGTAACACATCTAGCAATACTTAATAACTTCACATACAATGACAGCACATACAATCCAACAGGATGTTAATGTTCAACAGATCAAGACTTCTAAAATGATACCTCACAAGGTATACTTCGTACAGAACATATCATATTGGTATCATAGTGATGAATATGGGGGTTCCAGGGTGCTGCTTTGAGGTACAGAATGTCAGTGTTCCATCAGAAGAAAGTTTCTCCAGTTCTGCTCCATTTTCTTCATGGTACAGAAGCACATGAGAATTATCAGAGCCATTCTTGATTCAAAAGGCTCAACAAGTGGATGAAGAAAACAAGTTTCATATGGAGACCCTGGCCTCTAAGGTGTCATTTCCGTCCTGGGTGGGCTTCTTCACTTCAGTTGATCTAGCAGATGCATATCTCCATATCCCCATGAGACCATGCTACCACAGACAGAGGTTCGCCCAAACATTATGAGGAAGGAAACATTATGAGTACCAAACACTCCTGTTTGGCCTGTCTTTGGCCTCCAGGGTTTTCACAAAGATGCTGCTGGTGGTAATAGCAAGACTCAGGTTGCAGAGAACTCATCTGTACCAGTTCCTGGGCTACATTCTGATCAGAGGTCCATTGCAGTCAGCAGCGCTCTGGGTGGCATCTCAGTTGTTGAATCTCCTCCAGGCAAGCAGCTTCATCATCAGTGTCAAGAAGAGTTCTCTGGTTCCATCCAGGAATTTATTTTCTTGCTCCTGGGCCGCAGAAGGCCTACCATAGCCGTATGTCTCCAACTGGTAGGACTCCTTGTGTCTTGCATAGGGATCACTGCATGGGCACAATCGCACATCAGAAGTCTTGAAGCCTTCATACTAAAGGTGTGGGGCCATTCCCTGGAACACAGGTGTTCAACTTCTTACAGTGGTGGTCAGCCCACAATAATGTCCGCAAAGGCATGCCCATCTGCCTTCCAGAACCTTTAGTCCTCCCAACCAATGCCAGCGTGGAGGGCTCAGGAGCTCACTTCACCCAAACAGCGCAGAGCGTCAGGAGCAAAGAGGAAAGGGTCATAGCATAAACATCCTAGAGCTGAGAGAAGTCAAACTAGCTCTGCAGAGGTTCCGGCCCACCCTGAGGGAGAAACACATCATAGTTCAATCAGACAATACAACTACAGTCTAAGGGGGTGCAAGGAATCCTGCAATACAGGTGGAAGCAACGGAAATGAAGAGGTTAGTGGAACAGTTCCTCCTTTCCTTCAGAGCAATCCACATCAAAGGTGACCTGAACCAAAAGGCAAAATGACTCAACAGATGCAAGGTCAGCAACTCCAAGCGGTGCCTGAATCAGGAGGTTTTTGACCTTATTGTTCACACATTCAGCCACCCTTCAGCCGACCTGTTTGTAAATCATAGGAACAAAAAGAGACTGAAATACTTCATAAGTGAGGCAAAGCCCACATCCATGGGGATAGATGCCTAATCGTACAGTTGGCTGCAGGACATACTTTATGAATTTCCACCATTTCCACTACTGGGGAAGGTGGTCCCGAAAATAAAACAAGAACAGGCAACGGTAATACTGATAAGTCCTCATTGGCTGACAAGAACCAAGGTCTCTGACCTGATAGAGCTGACATTGGAGCCCTCCACTCCAGCTTCCATGGAGACTGGACATCCTCCTGCAAGGTCCTTTTCTTCATCCAAACCCCAAATGGCATCAGTTTCAACTAACAGTCTGGTTATTGAAAGGGAGGTACTAGAAGGTCTCAGTCTGCCTTGCATAGTCATTAAGACATTGCAATCTAGGAGAGTATCAACACTAAAACCATAGGTTTCAGAGTAGCAGCCATGTTAGTCGGTATCCGCAAAAAGAAAAGGAGGACTTGTGGCACCTTAGAGACTAACCAATTTATTTGAGCATAAGCTTTCGTGAGCTACAGCTCACTTCATCGGATGAAGGATCCATGAAGGATCAAGTAGCACAAGATATCTTCTTGTGTTGGGTCAGTCAAGAGCAGTCAGTCCATTTTGGATGCCTTCTTTCTACACTGGGGTAGGGCCTTCTGTATAGGCTTCCCCCATCCCCCTTTGCATTAATTGAAGAAGCAGTGAAGATGATTTGTCAGGACATGGCAAAAATTATATTGATTTCCCCAGCTTGGCCAAGAGAATGGTGGCATACAAACCTGCTTCAGCTGTCATACAGGCTTTACATGAGTCTTCCTCTGTCTGCAGGTCTCTTGTCACAGCAACAAGGCAACATCCTTCATCCAGAACCACAGTGCATTCACCTTGACAGACTGAGCTATCAGACTTGGATTAGTCTCGTTCCTTGTTGATACAGAATGTATTGCTTAATATTACAAAACTGTCTCCTTTTAAAAGTGTTACTATTTTAAAAGGACTGGATTTGTTGGTTGGAACAATTTCAGCTTCCACACTCTGTATTTTGGAATATTTAATATACTTAAAATATGGAGGGCCATCTAATTCTTCTTTAAAAGTTGATTAGCGGCTATTTCAGCTTACTGTGTTTTAGTAAATGGTACAGTACATTGCTGTTTGTACATGATTCTGTTAAAAGGTTTATAAAGGTTTACATCTAATCTCCTTTAAGGAATCCAGTCCCACCTTGGGATCTAAATCTGGTTTTGTGTGTGCCTGAGGTCACCCTTTCAGCCCCTGGCAAAATGTTTATTTTATTTATCTACTAAAGTGGTCTTCATTATTGCTATAACGTCAGACAGAAGGGTGAGAGAATTGCACGCCCTGTGGGCTAACTTGATTTTACATAAAGATAATGTGGCTCTTAGACCTAATCCCTGTTTTGGTTTTTTTGTTTTTTTTTCCCAAAAATAGTGTCTGAGTTTCCTATCAATCAGACTACTAATTTACCAGGTTTTCCCCAGAAACCTCATGCTAATAAGTGGGAGTTGGCTGGTATTTTTACACTGCAATTAAAAACCCATGGTGGGTCCATGCCAGCTCACTCAGGCTCACAGAGCTTGGGCTGCAGGGCTGTTTAATAGCAGTGTAGACTTCTGGGCTCTAGGACCCTGCGAGGTGAGCAGGTCCAGGGTCTAAGAGCTCAGGCTGCAGAGCCTAAGCCCCGAAGTCTACACTGTAATTAAAGAACCCTGCAGCCTGAGCCCTGTGTGCCTGAGTCAGCTGGCAGGGCCAGCCGCCTGTGTCTAATTGCAGTGTAGGCCGAGCCTATGTTAAATACTTCAGATGCTAGAAGGATTCTTGCATATTACTGAGATAGAACTAATAGTTTTAGGAAATCATTTAGATTGTTGTTTGTTTCTTATACTAAGAATCATATGGGTCATAGTGTTCCTGCTCAGACTATTTCCAGATGGGTTAAACAGTGCTTAGATCAGTGTTACAAATTAGCAGAAATTCCTGTGCCTTCTGTGGTACAATCTCATTCTTCTAGAGCAGTAGCAGCATCTTTTGCTTATCTTAAACATGTTCCTATTAGGGAAATTTTCAAGGCTGCTACCTGGAAGACAGTGTACACATTCACTAAACATTATGCTTTGAATGTAGCTTCTAGACTGAATACAAAATTTGGCAGAGTGGTGGTGATTTAATTAGGACTCTGTTCCTCCTCCCGGGTTTTCAGCACTGCTTGTCAAACTACCTACAAGTGGAAATATGTAGAGCCACCCAAAGAAGAAATGGACGTTATTGTCTTGTAACCAGGATTCTTCAAGATGACTCTGCATATTTACACTTCCCACCCACCTTCCCCTCTTTCTCAGAGTGCTATTATGGTCTGTCTGGGTTAGTGGTGGAAGGAACTGAGGAAGTAGAGGGAAAAGTGTCCCCTTATATAACCTCACCCATGGAACATTCAAAAATACTGAGAAGAGAGGTAGGAGGGGGCATACATGTGCTCCAACAGGCACTGCTTGGAAAAGGGTCTACCGTTAGATGTCACCAGGCAGCGCGATCCTCATAGGTGGGAATATGTAAAGCCGCTCAAAGAACTCTGGTTATAAGAACCTTCATGTCTTAAAAACAAAGTATTCACATGTAAATAACAGTTCATCACTTCTCCTTCTTTGCCCCTAGTAAGTGACTGAAAGAATTGTCAAAGCTAGAACAGAGGCATTCTGCTCCCATTTGTTTCAAGTTGACATTAGAGCATCTAGTCTATAATGGTACTGTCTTGGTATAGCTAGACACAACTTGTTGAGCTATAAAAGTCAGCACTTGTCTGTAATTAGTTCCTCCTATTTCCTCCCAAGTTAACAGGAGTTGTTGCTTGTTAATTGCTGCTGCAGAATATTCTTCCTTTTCTCTTAGAAATAATTGTCCTCTATATTTGTGTAAATAAGTGTTTGCTTCTGGTAGGCCTGAGCCAAATTAGAAAAACACAGGAAGCACCTCTCAAAAACAATACTCACCTGTTTTTCTCAGTAAGTCACCTTATATAGATAGCTCATATGTTTTTAATTCCGTCTTGTCTGAGTTTCCTTTTGGATCTGTTTCTTTATTTACATTGTTTTCGGGGGGTTTTCTTTTTCTGCCATGGGGATAGATGTGGGGTTGTCATCCCAAAGCCTCCAGAAGGATCTTACAAAAAACATGTTGAAGCAGGGAAAAGAAGAGGCCATATTGGCCAAGACAAAAGAAGAACAAAACTACCCTGACCTAAACTTCCTCACTCTGCTGCAGGAAGGGCTATGAGAGATGCACTGACTAAGAGGTTGACTTACAAGAAAGGATTCAAGTATATTTACTATTTTCAGAGTGCTAGCTTTCTTAACCACCAGAAGCTGTAAAGTCCAAGGACTCTCCTGCCCTAGGAGCAGAACCTCATCTGGGGTGTTCTTGTTTTTTTAAATCTTCCACAATGAAGATCAACCCAGCCTATATCCACTGCAGATGTCATTTAGGCAATCTGATTGGCTACTGTAGGAACTGTCACCCATTAAAATATTTGTAAATGTCTGTGCTCTCATTTTATAACTCTTTAGTCTGAAGAGGAAAAAGTGTGTTTCTGGAATTAATCACCAGGTGTGATGCTTCTCAATCTAGCCTGAATTCCTAGCACGTCATTAAGCACTGGAAAATGTCCTTTGTCTAGATTTTAATTGTTTAATAGTAAATTATTCTAATTGCTTCTTAATTTATTTTAAATGCAATAAATAAATGCAATGTATAAATATTACATTAGAGAGTCTGCGTAGCCTGCAAATAAGCATTTGTGTTATAATGTTAATATGTGTACCTCTCTTGAATAGGAATTGCAGGCTGCCTTGGAATTGCAATGTATTCAGAATAATCAAATGTCAGTGGCTTTAGAGCATGAAAAATCAGCAAATAATAATCTCCGTAAGGAACTTCAAATTGAACACTCTCGATGTGAGGCTTTACTGTCCCAAGAACGAAACAAACTGACAGAGCTACAGAGAAATTTGGAGGTGGAGAAGAATCACTCCTTGGAGCTTTTGAATGCCTTGAACCATGAACGTGTTTTGACAGAACAACTGAGTATGAGAGTAAATGAAGATTCTTCTTGTAAGCATAAAGAATCATTGCTGGAACAAACCTTTGTGCAAGAACTGCAGGCTCAGTTGGATGAAGAGCGATCCCGTGCTATGGAGCTAGCTGCTATAATTGAGAAGACACACCAGCAAGCCATTCAATCTAAGAGGCAGCTAGAAGCTGAGGTACAAATGTGTTGTGAAGAAACACAAAAGGAAAGAGAAGTCAGTACCAAGTTACGAGCTACATTGGAGTCTCTTCAGAGTCAAAAACAGGAGGTAATCCGCTCCTTGGAGATACAGAGGGAAAGAGAGGGAAAACTGAAAGTTGATTGGGAACAATTGCAGACACTTTTCAGGTCAATGAAAGAACAGGAGAAAAGCAAGAAAGAAGAAAGGGAAAAAGAGAGACGACAAGAAGAAAAGGAAGAATTTGAGAAACGGAAGGAATGGCAGAAAGACAGAGAGAGACTGGTGAGATTTTCAATTTCAAATCTGCCATTATATTGAAATAGCCAGATAATTTTGCTGTACCATATAGTAGATCACAATATGTAGACTACATTATTTACTAGAGCTTGTGTCAAGTATTTCATTTGTGGAACTGGTTGGAAAACCTTTGAGGGAGCCATTTTCCATCAGAAAATGCAGTTCTGTTGAAATCAGAATGCTTTGTGAAATTGTGTTAAAGTTCAACAGTTTGTTTCACAGAAAAAAGGAGAAAAGTTCCAACAGTATCCCATTTGGATCTTGTCAAACATTTCATTCTGATTTTTCCTTTTGAAGCAACTTTGTTTTGAATTTTTATTTTATATATTCATATATATTGTAGTATAAAATAAAAGTTGAAATCACAGTGAAATGTTTTGATTTTGTTGAAATGAAACATTTTGATCTGAAATGAATTTCTGGGATGAATTTTCTTTTGTGAAGAATTTTGAAATGTTTGGGTTTTGTTTCAAAACGGAATGAAAACAAATTTCGGAACCTCAGAATTCCCAGTGAAATGGAATTTCCATTCTCCACACAGCCCTGTGTATGGTACATAGAAGTCTCTTACTTTGGAAGTCACTTAAAAGCCCACCTTAGGGACAGTTCCTCATTTCTCAAGACATACTGGGCAACTATGCTGTTTGTGAATTGCCTTGGGTTTGGGTAGTATGTTATCCGTGTGGCCACAGGGTTCCTTGATGATGTTGAGCAAACCTGGTCAACATGGGGGAGCGTGGAGGTGGGACCTTCATCCTTGGAGTGGAAAAGGCATCTAGTGTTGGCCACATTTCTCCTCTGCTGATCAATCCAGAGTCTTGGAGAGTGTCAATTTAAAAAGTAGAAGTCCTCTGTCTTGAAGTCCAAGAGTGACTTGCTCAGGTTCATCATTGTCCCTTCTGTCCTCAGAGTACTCTTCCCTCTTCAGATAGACATTTCTCTCCTTGGTTTCTAGGCTGTGATTGCTGTCTCCAGCAGGACTAGGAAAGCAAGGGAGTGTGTGTGTGTGTGTGTGTACTGATTTTTTTGTTGGGTGTTTTTTGTTTTGTTTTTGTGGCTGGGGAGTTCCTCTGTTGAAGTGAAGCGCTGATGTGGGACTTGTCTTTGTGACCCTGCCTCCTTCTGGAAAATCTCTTAGGGGTAGAGGCGTGTAAGTACAGGCTGTGCCTGCTCTTGACAGGGCTGTTTTCAGGAGTGTTTACCACAGTAAGATTTTTCTTCTTTGTCCTTGTCAGAGAAAGGAGATGAAGGGACATGGAGTGGCTATAAGGGGGTTACAGGAAAAATGACCCCTTGAGCAGGATCCTTGTGCAGCAGCTGCTCCTGAGGCTTTGTTTGCTATGATAGAGTGCGGAGGGAGCATACCTGAATGTAGCACAGTGCACTGTTTCTCATAGTAGGTCATGTGCATTGCCTGGAATGCAGTTGCAATGAACAAGGGCCTGATCTTGCTCCTGAGCAGTTTTTAATTGGGAAAGGGCTCTGAGGTTCAGCCCTTGTGTATGGAGAAGTGAGCCGAGGGCAGGAGGGGCAAAATATCCCAGCTTCTGCCTGAGAGAGCCCTGTTGCACATTTTATGCACAACCTCCCTGTCTTTGGGAAGGACAGCGACCATCAGAGAGCAGAGAATGGAAGCTGCTGGTTCAGAGGTAGATGAGCAGGAGCTTTGAGGGCCAGGCAGCGTTGAGGGGACTGTTCTGATGCCAGAATTGTCTCTGGAAAAGTCTCTCTCTCTCCTGTCTGTGGCAGAAGAATTCTCACTCTAATTTGTATGCGCAGGGGGATGAAGCGGAAATTAATATTTTAATTTTAACTTTTTTTTTTTTTTTTAGTGAAATCAATTAGACAAGTACCCTCCTCCTTGCGGTATTCTCTGGCTCTTTGGTCTCAAAGGCTTGTTCTACATAGTTCTATCAGCAAGGGTACACATCTTAGGGAGAGCTGTGGTTGTTACTTAGTAATATCTATGAGTGTGGTGTTTACTGGCAGTCTGTACATGTAAATTACCGATGACGACTTATTCTTATTCCAATAGCATGAATTGGAGTTGCAACATCAGAGGGATGAACACAGAATCAAGGAGCTCCAGCAGACACTGGCAGAATTAGAGGAACAAGAACGAAATCTTGCCTCTCATAAAAGTCAGCAAGAGCTTTCTTCATGTCCTATAAAAAATGATTATAATGCTAACTTGTCCTTAGCAACCGAGACTGAAGCATTGCACCTGCAGCAGCAGCAGCTAGAGAAGATAAGGCAACAATTGCTTTTTGCTGCTGTCCACCTAAATGAGTTCATATATAAAACTGTAGACAAGTGAGTAGTAAGAATATTTAAATTATTTTAAGCTATTGTTCTTTGAAGTAGCTTGCACTGGCCACAGTTGGAGGGAGGCTGCTGGACTAGCTGCATCACTGGTCTGATCCAGTATGTCAATTCTTATATTTCTTAATAGGATTTCTCACTTCTCTGAGTTTGCACAATAGAGGCTTGAGTTTCAAACTATAGGCCTGTGGGCTAAAACCATATCTGGCACTATTTTGAATTTCCACCCAAGAAGTTAAGAAACCTTGCTGCTCTCAGCCCACCACAATTAAATTATGCCTCTAAAGTTCCAGAAGTAAAAAGCTCACTCTCGTAAAAAGTTATAATTAACGTTATAGACTTATCTAAAATAACAGCAAACAAAGCCACTTACTGAAAACATTATAATTTGTATTTAACAGAACAGTTAATGATTGGTCTGCATCAAATGATGAAGCTATAGCATCTTTACTGCATACTTTAAAGGAGCTGAAATCGGAGTTATTGACTTCTTCTAACCCTCTGGTAAGGGAGACAACATATATATGTTTTATTCTAATATACTTCTATTTCTGCTTTTGGTTGCAATTTTACATGTAAACTGCAACTTTGTACAACTTCCAAAGGAAACTAGCTCCTCCCTTCCCTTGGGGATTGGAGCGGGGAGGGGAAACAGTTTAGTACTTATTACAGGGGTGGGCAAACTTTTTGGCCTAAGGGCCACATCTGGGTATGGAAATTGTATGGCAGGCCATGAATGCTCACGAAATTGGGGGTTGGGGTGAGGGCTCTGGCTGGGGTCAGAAATGGGGAGTTCAGGGATCAGGAGGAGGCTCTGGGCTGGGACAGAGGGTTGGGGTCCAGGGTGGGGGAGGGCTCCGGCTGGGAGTGCGAGCTCTGGGGTGGGGCTGAGGATGAGGGGTTTTGGGTACTCCAGGCTGGGACTGAGGGGTTTGGAGGGCAGGAGGGGGATCAGGGCTGGGGCAGGGGGTTGGGGTGCGGGAGGGGGTCGGGGTTCAGTCTCTGGCTGGTTCTTACCTCAAGCAGTTCCTGGAAGCAGTGGCTTGTCCCCCTTCCAGCTCCTATGTGGAGGTGTGGCCAGGCGCCTCTGCATGCTACCCTGTCTGCAGGCGCCGCACCTTCAGCTCCCATTGGCCACAATTTCTGGCCAATGGGAACTGTGGGGGTGGCACTTGGGGCGGGGGCAGCGTGCAAAACCCCCTTGGCTGCCCCTACGCATAGGAGCTGGAGGGGGTACATGCTGCTGTTTCCGGGAGCCATGCGGAGCCACGGCACGTGTGGAGTGGGGCAAGCCCTCAACCCCACTCCCCGGCTGGAGCACAGGAGCGGGACAAGCCCTGGACCCTGATCCCCGCCGGGAGCTTGAGGGCCAGATTAAAACATCTGAAGGGCCGGATTCGGCCCCCGTGCCCACTCCTGATTTCTTATCTTACCTTTGTTGTGTTGATGTGTGTTCATCTTAGATTCTTGCTGTCATTGCTATTGCAAAGGCTGCTTCTCTAGTCAGGCAGGTTTTTTTCCCCTGTGGCACATGTTGCTTCCTGTTGTGTAGGCATCCGGAGACAGATTTACCTTTTAGCAAACTTTTCAGTAGTTTTCGAAAAGCACAGGTGTGGCTTGAAGTCACAGGAGGGAGAATTTAATTGAAGCATCCATCGTATTTTGGATATTGTATACAGTCTAGGAATAGTTCAAGACCCAAATTGCCTAGTGCAGAAGAATTTACTGGGTACAAAAATATGTCTCAAACTAAATATAGCTTTAAAATCTTCCAAAAACATTGCCCTGTCATTAAGGTCCTTTCCCTAAGTCGTATTTCAATCCAGTTCCGTGTAAATGGAAAAAGAGATCCCCTAAACCCAACCTGCCCAGCCTTTCTTAACTGCTTTAAACTAAAAAGCCTAATCTTGACTTTGTGGCTGTAGCCTGCCTTTACCAGTCTTTCAATAACATGCTCCTAGAAAAACCTCATGTGAGAAATATTTGAAGATGACTTTTGAGAACCTATCCCTCTGACTCAAAATCTCTGAGTGCGGTTTTTATAATTAGACCTGTGCTACAGAGCACAGTCTGAGAAGAAAACTTGCTGTTTCTCCATGAAGAGCTGGTCACCTAGTGCCAATTCTCATTGTTTCCAGCTGCTTAATCGCATTAAAAGAAACAAAAGACCCAAAGTACTTTCTTTTTATTACTTTTCAAGTAAGTAATTGCTGTAGTTGTCAAAGGGATGTTGTTGATCATAATTGGAAGGTAGGTGGAATGTGTGATTGTGAATGGAAGGAGAGTGGTCCATGAGACAGTCATAGAATCATAAAAATGGAGGACTGGAAGGGACCTCTAGAGGCCAGCTTGTCCAGCCCCCTGCACTGTGGCAGGACCAAGTGTGCCTAGGCCATCCCTGACAGATGTCGGCCCAACCTCTTCTTAAAAACATCCAAGGATGTGGATTCCACAACCTTCTTTGGAAGCCTATTCTAATACTTAAATCTTTCTAGCTATAAGGATAGTTTCCTTATATCAGCAGGAGATTAAGCACATTACTACTTGTCTTATCTTCAGTGGACATGAAGAACAGTTGATCACCATTCTCTTTATAGGTTTCAGAGTAACAGACGTGTTAGTCTGTATTCGCAAAAAGAAAAGGAGTACTTGTAGCCCTCAACACATTTGAAGACTATCATCAGGTCTCCCCTCATTGTTCTTTTCTCAAGACTAAATATGTCATGTTTTTTAACAGTTCCTCATAGGTCAGTGGTCCGTGGGGTCCCACAGCTGAAGCCTGGAGCCCCAACGCCTGTGGCGGGGCTTGCAGCAGCAGCTGGGAGCTACGGGATTGCAACCCTAAGCCCCGTACTAAATCCCTGAGTCCCGGTGCTGCCATGGGGCTGAAGCCTCAAGCCCTGGTGCTGTGGAGGGAGAGGGGGAAGGGGAGGGGCAGCGGCCGGGAGCTGCGGGCTGAAGCCCTGAGCCCCAGTGCTGCTGTGCGGCTGAAGCCGCGGTGCCGTGGGCTGAAGCTGGGAGCTGTGGCTGAAACCCAAAGCCTGCATGCCCCCAGAGGGCAAAAGCTGGGAGCCAGGGCTGAATCTGAGACCCAGTGACCATGCTGAAGCTAGCCGGGGGCTGAAGCCCTGCCCCCCAGTGGGCTGAAGCTCAAGCCCCAGCTTCCTGCATGGAAGGTCGGGGCTCAGACTTCTGGGTCAGCCCCTGAGGTGGGGGTCACCCAGCCTGCCCGGTGAGCCTTAAGGCCACCTGGCCCGGCTCTGGCTCTGCCCACAGAGAGTTTGCATGCGAGGGCTCACTCCTTGGTTTCTGCCCGTGGCCCAGTGAGTTTGACGCGAGCGTTGCAAGTTAACTAGCTCCCTTTGCTGGTTGTAAAGGAACTAGTTCAACAGGAGCAGGACAAGTTCCACAGCACAGGAAAAAAAATTGTAAGTGTAAATAATATCAGATAAATGGATACATTTTAATTTGACCATCAGCTTCAAAACAACTAAATCCACAGGACAGTGGTGCGGAACTTCCTTCAACAAGTTCAACCACCATAATGCCTGAAGAACATCAAGGAGGTGATGTGAATAAGAAACATAAAGCCGCTATTAACCTCACAAAATTTAGGAAGTATGAAGACAGCTATTTGAATTTTGGTTTTATTTGTTCCAGAAGTGGAGGTATACCTCAACCGCAGTGTGTAATTTGTGCACAAGTATTGTCCATTGAATGTTTGAAACCTTCCAAATTACAGAGATATTTAATTACAAAACATGAACTCTATAAGGATAAGCACCGTTCATTTTTTGAGCGAAAGGCCAAGGAACTGCTTGGTACTAAAGCAGTAATGAAATCCACAACTACTGCAGATAAAAAGCTTTTAAGGTCATCCTACATAGTGGTGCAGAAAATTGCAAAAACAAAAAAATCACTTACGATTGCTGAGATTTTGATGCCAGGTGTTACTGAAGTAACAAAGGAAGTGTTTGGAGAGGAGAAGGCCAAGATACTGACAAAAATACCAACGTCTAATGACACTGTCAGACGACAGATCGTTTTTATGTCAAAAGACTTAATTTCTCAGTGTATTGATTGGCTGTGTGACAAAATGATTTTGCTATACAACTAAATGAATCCACAGACATTTCAAAAATGTCCCATTTACTTGCCTATGTTTGGTATGTGTGGAATAAGGAAATAAAGGAAGACTTTTTGTTCCTCAAAGAGCTCAAGACAACAACAAAGTCAGACAACATTTTCAAACTGTTAGATGATTTTATGATTTCAGCAGAAATCAGCTGGACTAATTGCACTAGGGTCTGCACTGATGGAGCCACAGCAATGACTGCAAAGCATTCTGGTGTTGTGCAAAATAAAAGTCGTTGCACCTCATGCTATTTGGACACATTGCTTTTTACACCGAGAAGTGCTTGCTGGAAAAGATATTGAACCAGGTCTTCACAATAATGCTTGTTAATTTTATTAAATCCAGAGCAACAAACTCCAGGTGTTTTCCTGCACTTTGTGAGGAAGTGGGTGCAGAGTACCTTTCCTTGCTCATGCATACAGAGGTGAGATGGCTATCTCGAGGCAGAATGCTTGCCTGTATATTTAATCTCAAGGAAGAGTTATGTACTTTTAGTTGATAAGAAAACTGAATTTGCCAAAGTGCTGAAAGATGATGTGTGGCTGGCAAAACTGGGTTATCTCGCAGACATATTCAGTGAAATGAATAAGCTGAATAAAGCTATGCAATGTGGGAACACTAATTTTATTGCCAAGCATAAAAGAATTGAGGCATTCAAAAGAAAACTACAACTCTGGAAAGTTCGTGTCTGTGGGGGCACTAGTGATCTGTTTGAGCTCTTACATTCTTTCATTCAGGAACAAAACATGGACTTTGACGTAATTAAACCTCAGCTAGCAGCACATCTGTCTGGTCTGCTTAACAAATGTAATGCTTATTTTCCCAAACTCACAACAGCAACAAGGTGCTACGGACGTGGACTACAAACCCTTTCAGTGAGAACATTGAAGCTAAGCTTCCATCTGATGTTCCATCAAAATTGTTAGAAGAGCTTATTGACATTTCATCAGACAGCTCCCTCAGAACCAAGTTCAAAGAAATGCCGCTGGAGAAATTTTGGTGTGTGTGTTCCGATGAGTACATCACTGCTGCTTCTGCAGCACTGAAAATTTTGATCCTCTTTAGTACCACCTACATATGCGAAGTTGGATTTTCAGCCATCACATCAATGAAAACAAAGCACCGAACCAAGATGAACATTGACCATGAGATGCGCGTGTGCTTGTCAAAGATATGCCCACATCTTGACAGAATTGTTGATCAGCGACAAGAAGTTTCACACTGAGTAAATAAAAAATAATATTCAGTTTATTTTTGTGCCTATATTGTCTTTTTTATATATTTTGTGTGTGTGTGTAACTGTATAACAATCCATTTAATACAGCTTTTAATCTCTGGGATATGCAGAAAAACTGTCGTCGTGGCACAGTTAGGCCTTGGAGTTTTTGTAGCATTGTTGGGGGGCCTCAGAAAGGAAAAGGTTGAGAACCCTTGTCCTAAGTCATGTTTTCTAAGCCTTTTATCATTCATGTTGCTCTTCTTGGGACTCTCTCCAGTTTGTCTGCATCTTTCTTGGTGTGGTGCTCAAAACTGGACACGCTACTCGAGGTGAGACTTAACCAGTGTGAAGTCAAGCAGAACAGTTACCTCCTGTGTCTTCTATAGTAATCCTGTTACTACACTTCTTAATGCCATAGCTACACCAATATATCTTTGTTGTGTAAACCAAGCCATATCTTCAGCTGCTGTATATCAGCAAAACTCCATTGTAGTCAGTAGGCTTGATTCTCATTATATGAAGACTTCTTTATGCCTCTCTCTGTTTAAAGCAGCCTTACAATAGGTATAAATATAATTTATTCCCGTTTTAAGCCTCCTTTATTCCGCCAGGTCACTCTAAAGTGACCTTAGAGTAAATAATAACTGGCTCCAAAATGATCTACAGTGACTTACACCAGTTGATGATCTGGCCCAAAGAGTTTAGTTTGCCTAGGGGCACAATTCTCCCTTAGAGATCCATGTTGCATTGATCTTCCCCCTCACTGCACCCCCCAAAAAAGTTTTTTTTGTGTACCTCATGTACACGAATGACCATAGTAGTGTTGTAATGAAGTTCTTTGCCTCTAATTTTCTTGTGGCTTGTTTTTCAAAGAAATAAGGAAGTTGCAATAGTGTACATTTTAAATAAACGGATCTACACAGTTATTTGAATATGCAAAATTCCAGGTACACCACAATGCAGTGTATAATTTTAAAAGTCAGTATAAAATTGTTTACTGTGTATATGGCAGCTTTGGCCCATTTAGATTGTTGGGTATAGTGTGCGGGTGATGGCCTATGCTATACAAGAGGTAAGACTAGATCTGGTGGGCCCTTCTGGCCTGAAACTCTGACTCAATGATTGCTAGACAACATTGTAATACTATTTTTAAAAAATAACATTGTAAGAGAACAAAGGTATCATTTATAAGCTTTTTCTAATTAATTTTAATACTTTAGTTTTGCTGCGTTTTGTTCTATAGTCATATTTTTATTTTAAGTGCTTGAATAGTAGAGCTAGTGGAAAAATGTGAATTTTTTAAAACATTTTTACTATTTTTTTTAAATTTCATTGACATTTTTCACACTAAATACATCTGACAAACTCTGTAACTGGTCGGAACCTTTCAAAAATTCACACAAATTTTGTTTATCTTTTTTCCAGTTTTCTCCTGTCAAATTGTCAAAAAGTTGATCGTTGGATGGTTTCTACCAGCTCTGTAAAATGGCTGGTTTAGCCTGTTTCTCAACTGTGTTTTTATAGAGGAGAGGAGCAATTTATGCTTTGCCTCCTCCTACTGTAAAGTTTAAAAATGAAAATTACTGCAGTCTGTTTTATTGCTTGGTGAAGCTATGTTAGTAGAACTCAAATTTGTTTTTCCCCAATTTTTTTAAAAAGAAACCACTGCAAGGTTCAGTTTCTCTGGTAGACTTGTTGCTGAAAGAAAATGGAGAACTTGCAAAGTCTGTAACAACACTGACAGAGGAGAAATTAGAATTAAGAGCAGCAATTTGTCAACTTGAGAAGAATCTTCAGCAGCAGCATCATAGGGGAATTGGTAACAGACAGGTATATATTCATTTTTATTTGATTTATATTTTTCTCTTTGCTGTCGCATAGCTGTATACGTGGCAGGAGACTGAAGGCAACTACCTGCTGGCCTGATGCTAATAAAATACCAATATACTAGACCTGCATGGTCTAGTACATATTGGGGTTTTCTGTTCATCAGATATGCGGTGCCCTTCATTGTTCAAAGTGTGATGGTATATTAATTGATTATTGAGAAATAATGCTATGCATACTGATAAAGCTAAAATCTGCACAAACAGCAGCTCATCTGCCAAGTAACATAGGTCGCTGTCAGCATGTCACCTTGATACCCTATTCTATGCCCTGCTTTTTTGTTGAACATAGACTCCAAAGGATTTGACCTAGCTACCTGAGAGATTTCCCCACCCTTTGTTGCCATACCCTATTGTGATAGTTACACTTCCATTCCAACCCTGGAAGGGTTAACCAATAGAGTGACACTTGTGAGCACAAGGGACTGATCTTTCACTGGAGCTGGACCTGGAGCAGGGAACTCATTCCTACAAGAGATGAGAATGACCATATGAGATGAGAATAACTGCTCTCAGAATTAAGTGCAGAACCCACTTTTTCAAATTCACATGTAATTTCTATGCATGTACATAGCATACAAAAACTATAAGCAAATCAAGCTCTTTCTGCTACATATAGGGTGGGAAGGAAGACTGAGATGAGTATTTCTATTTTTAAACATTTTGGAGTCTCTCTGGTATTAAGCTGAATGGGAGCCATATCAACTAATAAGACTAAGATTTTTAGGCAAGGACTGTCTAATTTTCTTTACTTGTTAACATGGACTGAAGTTCTACTTGCAATTCCCATCCTATCTGGATAACATCTTTTTGCAGCTGGAAATTTCCAATATAATTGTTCTGGCATTCTAGTTTTTCCATAAAGTCAATTTACTATTGAATTTGACTTAAAAGATATAACTTTTACATTCCTTTGGAAGTAGTGAACCTTGATGGTTATTTTATGTTCTTTCTTTGAATTTCATTTTTTAGATCCACTCTACAGATGATGCTCACTCCGTCCAGGGATCAGAAAGGGCTTCATGGCAGCGAGAAAAAACTATTTTGCAGAATGCTTTGAAACAGGCAGAATCTGAGCTGGCTAAAGCTACTGTTGAAATTGAAAACAAGCCAATTATGGAAACTTCCAACCCAAAGGTAAAATGGATGTTGCAAAATATGATCAGAAATGCACTCTGGCGAGCAGTCAGGTTGCTAGACCCACGACCACAGAGAATTTGTACTGTAGTTTACCCATATTTTCATATACCTACAGATTTGTTGTGAAATAACGTTTGGAAACCGCTTTAAGATTCTCCTCAAAATGTGATGAGACACTTATTTTTACTATTATTCATGTCTCAGAATTAACATGTGACACTTTTACAAGATGTAATGATATTTCTTACATATGGTTGGATTGGATGCACATTGTAATTTTTTCAGGAAAAAACATCTTGAGCCTGACTTTGTAAGATAACAACAACATAAAAACGGCTATGCAGGGTCAGGCCAGTGGTCCATCTAGGCCAGTATCTGTCTTCCGACAGTGGCCAGTGCCAAGTGCTTCAGAGGGAATGAACAGAACAGGGCAATTATCTTCAGTCCCAGCTTCTGATAGTCAGAGGTTTAGGGAGACACAGAGCATGGGGTTGCGTCCCTGACCATCTTGGCTAATAGCCATTGATAGACCTATCCTCCATGAACTTATCTAATTATTTTTTAACCCAGTTGTACTTTTAGCCTTCATAGCTAAATCCTTCACACTGACAGTGATTTCCACAAGTAGATTGTGCACTGTGTGAAGAAGTATTCCCTTTTGTTTGGTGTAAACCTGCTGCCTATTAATTTCATAGGGTGACCCCTGATTCTTGTGTTATGGGAAGGGGTAAATAACACTTCCTTATTCACAGTCTCCACGCTATTCATGATTTTATAGACCTCTCTCATAACTGCCGTTAGTCGTCTCTTTTCTAACCTGAATGGTCCCAGTCTTTTTGATCTGTCTGCATGTGGAATTTATTCCATACCCCTACTCATTTTTGTTGCCCTTCTCTGTACTTTTTTCCAATTCTGATATATCTTTTTTGAGATGGGAGAGACCAGAACTGCTCACTGTATTTAATATGTGGACTTACCTTGAATATACAAGCATGTTTGCAAGTATCTAATTTATTTATACAAATCCCATGACTTTTTGTTTAAATTAGGTATTTTGGGGCAAATGTGGCTATATAGGGTCATAACTGGCCAAATATGTTTGCACATCCTGGTTTAATTCATGCAACTGTGGCATTTTTGTGCATAAATCTGCCATGCTTAAATGTGTGTATTCCATTGAACACACAGATTTTTCAGGATTAGACTTGTTAAATTATTTAGCGAGCATCCCATTCCCCCAGCCAATGCATCATCATTTCCTATATTTTGTTCTGGAGTACTTTACAGAAATGTTTCTTTAAATAATTGTGACAGAGGGCTTGGAGGGCTGGGTGGCCTAGTGGCTGGAGCGCTTGCTTTCCAGCCCCCAGCTTGGTCAAGGTGCCTCAGTCTTTAAGGCTGCAGGGGAGCTAGGAGGAGCCAGGCCGCTCCCACTCCATCAGGTCTCAGCTCAGGATCCTTTGGAAGTCAACCCCTGAGTAAGGGACCTACCAGTGGGGAGTCTACATCCGCTGTCCGGGGCTACTTCCTACTGTTGTCCCTTCAGTTTGGGGAGTGGCCCCTATAATCCAAGTTGCAGTGGTGGCTTGTCTCTAGTAGTGACTCCTCATGGACTCTGGGTGGCATCCTGTTGCGGTACCAGGGCAGCTGTAAGGTATGGCAGGGTCGGAACCTTTTTTCATCCGGTTCTGTCTTAAGCCAGCTGCTCCTAGGCCTGCTCCTCAGTCTCTTCTGGCCAGGGAGATGGTGCTTGTTCCTTGGTGACTGCCTTGGCTGCAGGCTAGTGATCCTTCCCCTCAGGTAGGGATGCAGCTAGCTCCTCTTGAGTTAGTCTCCTGTACAAGGATGATCATTTTTGTAACTGTTTTAGTCCTTTTTGCAAACTGAGACATGCAGGAGATTAATGTTGAATAAAATTGTTCAGTGAAAGACTGTGATACTTTGGCATCATTTTAATATTTGATGTGTGGAATTGAGATTTATGTTGTCTGAGCCCTGTTCAGATAGCTAATATCAAAGGTTTAATTGAAGTATGTGTATAGTTTTAACTAGGGCTGTCAATTAATCATACTTAACTCACACGATTAACTCAAAAAATTAATCGTGATTAATCGCACTGTTAAACAATAGAATATCAATTGAAGTGTATTAAATATTTTATATGATTTTCTATATTTTCAAATATATTGATTTCTATTACAACACAGAATACAAAGTGTACAGTGCTCACTTTATATTATTTTTTATTACAAATATTTGCACTGTTAAAATGATAAACAAAAGAAATAGTATTTTTCAGTTCACCTCATACAAGTACTATAGTGCAATCTCTTTATCGTGAAAGTGTAACTTACAAATGAAGAATTTTTTTTATTACATAACTGCACTCAAAATCAAAACAGTGGCAAACTTCAGAGCCTACAAGTCCACTCAGTCCTACTTCTTGTTCAGCCAATCGCTAAGACAAACAAATTTGTTTACATTTATGGGAGATAATGCTGCCTGCTTCTTATTTACAATGTCATCCGAAAGTGAGAACAGGTGTTCACATGGCGCTTTTGTAGCTGGTGTTGTGAGGTATTTACATGCCAGATATGCTAAATATTCATATGTCCCTTCATGCTTTGGCCATCATTCCAGAGGCAGTAGGACTGAGTGGGTCTTCACAAACGGGTGCAACTCTCGAACCAGCACCCCATGTGGTACCAGTGCCACAGTCTGCCCCAAATAGGGCAGACCTACCAGAGCCAGCCTCCAGAGAGCCTGAGGATCAGGAGGACCGAGTCCCACGGGCCTCATCATCCTCTTCACCGGATGAGGCAGTGGCTGGCACCTCTGCCACCACACTCCCTGCGATGGACAATAGGTCGCACCAGGACCTTCTTAGGAGGGTGGCCCAAAACTAACCCCTCCAGGCTGAGGAGGTGTCAGAAGACTCAAACCCAATGGTGGATATTCTTGCCCAGGAGGGTACCTCTAGGTTAGCCTTGCCCCTTACAAGACCATACAAAACACCACAAAGGTGCTATGGCAGGCCACCTTTTTACCCACCCTCAGCCTGGAACATTAGTGGTGGATGCGGCGAACCACAAAGAGCGGCAGGGTCAACCAGGTCCCGTCCCAAAGTTGCGGGACGCTAAGAAGCTGGACCTTTTTGGCCGTAAAGTCAACTCGACCAGGGGGCTCCAGCTTCGCGTTGCTAATCAGCAAGCGGTCTCCATCGCAGACGCTTTTCACCTCACATGGATGAGTCACGTGCTCTATGCATTCCTGCCCTTCCCTCTCATACACAGAGTCCTTCTCAAGGTCCGCCAGGACAGAGCTTCGTTGATCCTCATAGTGCCGGCGTGGCCCCGCCAGCGCAGGTTCACTACGTTGTTAAGCGTATTGGTTGACAGACCAGTAACCCTTCCCCTATGCCCAGACCATATCACTCAGGACTGCTGCAAGTTCCAGCACCCCAACCTGGAGTCCCTCCACCTCACGGCGTGGAAACTCCAAGGTTGAACCCATTGGACCTCCAGGGTTCGGACTCAGTGAGAGAAGTTCTCCTGGGAGGTAGGAAACCTTCCACCCGAGCCACATATCTGGCAAAGTGGAAGCGGTTTTTTATTTGGTCCCTGCAGAAGGCTATACCACCGCAGCAAGCACCAATTCCCCTCGTTTTGGACTACTTACTGGACCTGAACAACAAAGGCTGGCAATATCATCTATAAAAGTGCACCTGTCTGCCACCTCAGCCTCCCACCAGGGGCAGCGGGTAGATCAGTCTTTGGAAACCCCATGGTGGGCCGATTCCTCAAGGGCTTGGACAGGCTTTACCCCCATGTGCGGCAGCCCGTTCCCCAGTGGGACTTCAACTAGTCTTGTCCAGGCTCATGGGCCCTCCATTTGAGCCCAAGGCCACCTGCCCTCTCTCCTACCTCTCTTGGAAGGTTGCCTTTCTGGTGCCTATAACATCAGCCAGAAAGGTGTCTGAGCTCAAAGAGCTTACCTCCAAGCCCCCCATACTGTCTTTTACAAAGACAAGGTTCAGCTGCGTCCTCACCCTGCGTTTCTACCCCAGGTGATCTCCCAGTTTCATGTGAATCAGCACATATTTTTACCGGTCTTCTTCCCTAAGCCTCATGCCACTGGCAGAGAGTGGATGCTCCATTCCCTGGACATCAGGTGTGCCCTAGCCTTCTACATTGAATGCACAAAACCATTTCGTAAGTCTCCACAGCTCCTTATTGCAATTGCCGAAAGGATGAGAAGGCTTCCCATCTCATCCCAGCGCATTTTGTTGTGGATCACATCCTGCATTAGAACATGCTATGACCTGGCCAACGTTCCGCCCCTGCCATTGATGGCACACTCCACGAGAGCTTAGGCTTCATCCGCAGCTTTCCTTGCACACGTCCCTGTTCGAGACATATGCAAGACGGCAACATGGTCTTCCATCCACACCTTCACGTCACACTATGGCATCACCCACCAAACAAAGGATGACACAGCATTCGGCAGGGCAGTCCTACAGTCAGCTGAACTCCGACCCCTCTTCCAAAGAAACTGCTTGGGAGTCACATATTGGAATGGACATGAGCAAGCAGTCGAAGAAGAAAAACGGTTACCTACCTCTCGTAACTGTTGTTCTTCGAGATGTGTTGCTCATGTCCATTCCAATAAGTGTGTACGCATGATTGTCGAAAGGATTTTCCCCTAGCGGTACACGTTGGGTCGACTGTGAAGCACCCTGGAGTGGCGCCCTCATGGCGCTGTATATAGGACACTGCCGACCCGCCGCCTGCTCAGTCCCTTCTTGCCAGAAGACTCCGACAGAGGGGAGGCGGGTGGGATTTGGAATGGACGTGAACAACACATCTCGAAGAACAACAGTTACGAGAGGTAGGTAACCGGTTTTTCAACTTGCATGATAAAGAGATTGCACTACAGTACTTGTATTAGGTAAATTGAAAAATACTATTTATTTTGTTTTTTACAGTGCAAGTATTTGTAATCAAAGATAAATATAAAGTGAGCACTTTACACTTCGTATTCTGTGTTGTAATTGAAATCAATATATTTGAAAATGTAGAAAACACCCAAAAATATTTAAATAAATGGTATTCTGTTATTGTTTAATAGCATGAGTGATTGTGATTAATTTTTTAATCGCTTGACAACCCTAGTTTTAACTAAATTTGTTACTTCATGCAATCCAGGTGGATTTTCAGGGAAGAGGCTGTTATGCTTGTTTGCTCTGTCTAAAGTAGCTGTAATCAAAGATTAGAGAGGGGGAAAAAACCCTAGTTTTTTCCCATTTTTGTATTTTGTGCCTTCCATAGCACAGTGTTTAAAGTTGGTCCACTGTTTTCTCTTTAGAGCCAGTCAGTTTCCCCTGTTGTTTGGCTCTTTCACATGTAACATGGGAAGAAAAATCTTTAAAAACATTGTTAAACAATAGAAATTAGCTGGGGTAATATTTAAACTACTTAATATGTTTTTTGAAATTCACTAAATTTCAAATTGGTGGTATCCCTTTAAATCATATTCTAGAAAAACTAAATAAGTAGGTTTTACTTTACTTAATGAACATAGTTATCCTCTGCATAGATCTAATCTTAAATTTGAATCGAAGCATATATTTAATTAAAAAAGACAGAACCTCTTGAGTAGGAGTCAGAGAGTAGATGAACTATATACCCATTGTTAGCAATGGACTCCATTTATTTTAACACAATTTGAGACAGTTACCGCATCGAGACCCTTGACTTCTGGGGAAACCCAGGCTGCAGTTTTAAGTGGATACCCATAAAGAAGGTTAAAAAAGAAAAATCATCCTATTCCGAATTCAATTTGAATTCTCTTTGTTCATGATAAATATGATCGTACTTGCTGTAACAAAAGAACCCAAGATCTCTGCATCTCATATTTGTCAGGATATTAGGTAATTTTCATTAAATATAGAATTATTTTGCTGCTATATAAACTGCATTTATTGTTTACACTTTTGGAATCTTACAAGTTTTCAATTTTTAGGAAAAGCTTTGCAGTCACTTTTCAAAAGATGGTTAGTGATAGTTAGATAACATGTTGTTCACAAGGCCATTCAAAAATACTCTTCCGCATATGTCTTCAATAAGAAAAGTTACTCTTGTTGCCAAGTCATTTAAGATACAAATTCCTCTGTAACTCTCAGGCTTCTCTGTGGTCTAAAAGCTGTCTGAGGGAGACACAAGCCTCTTGTCTGTCACAAGAACTTACCAACCATCCATGAATATTATGTATTCAGTGCATAGTTTCCTTTGAACTTCAGAAGCATCTATTAACCCCTTTGTGACAATTTTATCATGATCAAGTTAGATTAACATTGAATCCAACATGCATGCTCATTCACATTAACTAGTTAACACAAATCCTGTTCTAGAAGGTAAACAGTGAAACCATTTTCCCAGTGTCGGGTGTGAATATGGTGTTCAGAAGCTCACAAATATTAAGACAATTGGATTGTCCAAAATCAAATGCCTGTAAAGTTAGTTACATGAGGCCTTGTCCATGCTAGCAAATAGCTGCTGATGTAGCTGCCCTCATATCAGCAATGTTGGAAGCACTAATGCAGATGTCTTCTGGCAGCTGTTCTTAGAACCTTACTTGACAGGTCACGTAACCCTGCAAAAATTCCTTGGTGTAGACAAGGCCTCATAGACAGGTAGAGGTATAGCAGCCTTACAGACCTTCATGTAAGGCTTCCATGCTGCCAGTATCACAAACACTGTTAATTTTCAGTAAATGGTTCATATTAGCAGGAGCTTCAGTAATGCAAATTTTAATTGGAAGTTTCATTTTCAAAAACATTATACAATTTCTTAAGTTTTAGAAGCAGTTCTTATTATATGGCCTTCCGCACAATTTACCAAAGTAAAACCGCTTTAGCTAGCTTTTGTCAAGCCACGGAAAACAGGTTGTGGGAGAACTTGTGGGAGTAAACAGGTCTGGCTATACGACGAGTGTTCAGGCGTCCTTAATTAAATTTCAATGACTTGGGTTTTTTTCAGTTGCAGAAATTATACAGGAAGTATCTGCGAGCAGAGAGTTTTAGAAAGGCTCTCGTTTATCAGAAGAAATACCTTCTTCTGCTTCTGGGTGGATTCCAGGATTGTGAGCAAGCAACGCTGTCACTGATAGCTCGTATGGGAGTCTATCCTTCGCCTGCAGACCTGCAGGTCTCTGAATCACGTTCCCGTCCTTTTACCAAGTTCAGATCTGCAGTGAGAGTGGTCATTGCAGTATCAAGGTAAAAACAAACTCATAAAATAATTTTCCTATGTTTTCCTTGTAAATGTTACAGCATCCACAATACATTCCCCAGATTTTTCATTTGTAGAACTGCTTAGTTGTAATTCCCTTACTCTGGAGTGAAAGATTTGTTCAACAGTTATTTCAAAGTGTTACTTAGACAATAATTGTGTGTTTAACCAATATGGCATGTTCAAGGCCAATGTGTTTCATATGTGCTTTATTAGAATACCTTAAAATATTGCTTCCTGAAAGCTGCATCTGTCTATTTTTATACTGCACCCAACCCCATAGTATCTGGTATCTGTATTCACATGTAGCACCTGTGAAGGAATGACCCATTCAGGCAATGACCCCTCTGTCTGGGCTTACTGAGTGTATCCTAACCCATAGGAGACTATTGTATCACCAGTCATTGGCCTGAAGTATTAATCCTTCCATCTGACCTCATTCATGCTTCATCAGCGATGAGTACATTCCTCTGAGTTCTGCCAACAAGTCTACTTTTCATCCGTCACGAAGCTTGTCACATTGATTTATCCACAAAGGATCAATCTGTAATAAGCAGATAATTTCAAAATGAAAAACCCAGCTCCCTATTGGTTGGAGGTCATTGAAATATAACTTTTTAAATTTAACAATAATTTTGTTCTAAATGTGGTTCCTCCTGAGTCTTTTTCCCTCACTTGGTAAAAGTGTGATTGGTTGAGGTTAATAATTGCTGATGTACTTTGTTATACCTGAGAGGGAAGCTTTCATGGCAACAGCAGCAGGATTACATGCAGGAGCAGGAAGCCAGTGACCAATCCTGTGGAGCATGAGGAGCTGCCCCAGGGCTCCCTACAGCCCCCAAAGGCTGCAGTATAGTGGAGGGCATCCTCCAACATCATGCATTCATAAGGGGTACAGAGGAAAGGTGCCACAAACCTTCTGCCAACGCTGAGCAGGGAGGGTGAAAGGGAAGGATCTGCTTCGCTCAGAGACAAAACAAAGGGAAGGCAGGAACTGTTGAGGGGATTGGATGGTGTTTTTAGGGTGTTAAAATTGCATTACCCTATTTGTTCCTTTTCTTACTGCCACATGAACAGTCTTTTGGGACTGGGTTTCTTTTACCAGGGACTTGCCTTTGCATATTGTATGTCACCAAACGTGGCTTTTAAACATTTTAGACAGACACACACACAAAGGAGGAAGGGAGAAAATGTCAAATACATTAAAATGAAAAAGTAAATTAAGATTTCACTATAAGAAGCTTGTTTATGCTTTTGTTCCTTTTGTCTCCTCCTGCCCCAGTATACAATCTTGAAAACCTTTGCCTGAAAGTCTCCTAATGGCATCTTATGTCTTCATAGGGAATATGTTAAGATAGGTTCCTCATCCTGTTCCTTAGTATTACACCTTTCTTGTTTGTGTTCACTGCATTCTGTTACAGCTGGCAGAGGGGGTGAAACTTAATAGGGTTTTTTTAATTGAGATAACTGTCGTTTCATAGAATCATAGAATATCAGGGTTGGAATAGACCTCAGGAGGTCATCTAGTCCAACCCCCTGCTCAAAGCAGGACCAATCCCCAACTAAATCATCCCGACCAGGGCTTTGTCAAGTCTGACCTTAAAAACCTCTAAGGAAGGAGATTCCACCACCTCCCTCGGTAACCCATTCCAGTGCTTCACCACCTTCCTAGTGGAAAAGTTTTTCCTAATATCCAACCTAAACCTCCCCCACTGCAACATGAAATCCCCCCTCGTTCTTCTCTTCTGCAAACTAAATAATCTCAGTTCCCTCAGCCTCTCCTCATAAATCATGTGCTCCAGCCCCCTAATCATTTTTGTTGCCCTCCGCTGGACTCTTTCCAATTTTTCCACATTTTTCTTGTAGTGTGGGGCCCACAACTGGACACAGTACTCTGGATGAGGCCTCACCAATACCAAATAGAGGGGAATGATCATGTCCCTCAATCTGCTGGCAATGCTCCTACTTATACAGCCCAAAATGCTGTTAGCCTTTTTGGCAACAAGGGCACACTGTTGACTCATATCCAGCTTCTCGTCCACTGTAACCCCTAGGTCCTTTTCTGCAGAACTGCTGCCTAGCCACTCGGTCCCTAGTCTATAGCGGTGCATGGGATTCTTCCGTCCTAAGTGCAGGACTCTGCACTTGTCCTTGTTGAACCTCATCAGATTTCTTTTGGCCCAATCCTCTAATTTGTCTAGGTCCCTCTGTATCCTATCCCTACCCTCCAGCGTTTCTACCACTCCTCCCAGTTTAGTGTCATCTGCAAACTTGCTGAGGGTGCAGCCCACGCCATCCTCCAGATCATTTATGAAGATATTGAACAAAACCGGCCCAAGGACCGACCCTTGGGGCACTCTGTTTGATACTGGCTGCCAACTAGACATGGAGCCATTGATCAGTATCTGTTGAGCCCGATGATCTAGCCAGCTTTCTATCCACCTTATAGTCCATTCATCCAGCCCACACTTCTTTAACTTGGTGGCAAGAATACTGTTGGAGACTATCAAAAGCTTTGCTAAAGTCAAGGGATGACATGCTTCTCTCAACTTGGTGCAATGTAGAGAGAAGCTCTGCTTTAAAACCAGTTTATAAATTCTGAATTTTCTTGTCTGACTCCATCAGCCGTTTAATAAATATCCGAAGGGCAGTTAACACAATAAACTATTTGATAAGCCTATGCCCAGGAGACTTAAATTGAATATCTTTGTGCTCCCAGTTCCTTTCTAGGGTTGTTATTTATATTGCTTAAGATGTTCACATCAGCAATAATGTTTAATATTTCAACTAAGTGAATTTTTGTTTTTCTGCTGTTTTTAATCCGTATACAAACTTTACATTGTTTGCAAGGTTAAAGTTTTTGGTGAAAAAATGGCATAAAGTAAACAGAAAAGGGGCACAGGGAGAAAACATTTCTCACAGTATCGGACATAACCCAGGTGAGGATTTCTTTTGAACAAATAATTGTGGTTTATTAACATTTCTTTGCAATAGTACGTGTCTTTATTAAGTAGTAACTAACAGATTTTAGTAGTGAAATGGTTTGATATTTTATCACAAAAAGCCGTTACAACATCAGTTCCCCCAACTTAACGGTTGAGATCCCACTCACCATAGTTGGGGAATTCAGGATTTATCATTCGAGCAGCAGCTCATTGTTTCTGCTTGTGTAAGGGCACAGGCAGTGAGAATGAAAGGCATTTAAAGCTGAACAAAGGAAATTATCTTTCATACCATGCACAGTCACCCTGTGGGTGGAACTCATTGCCGCAAGATATCAGTAAGGCAGAGACTGGACGTGCACACAGATAACCGTATCCAGGGTTGTTACTGTAAATATTAAAAATAAAAAACTTTTTGAATGACATGAGCTAGTTAATAGAGATTGGGAAAGGTCTGTCCCTTCTGGTAAGTGATTCCATAACTGCTTTCTGTGGGATTTCTTGAACCTTCCTCTAAAACAGCTGTTACTGACCACTATTAGAGATCAGATCCATTCTGGCAATTATGTTCCCATGCCTAATCTTATAGATGTGTTATTAGAACCACAGATTTTAATACATGGACTTGTGTATATAATATCTCAGATGTCATTTTTCATTAATTCATTGTTTTTAATAAAAAATTAGACTGCATATTGAACTAAATACAGATTTAACCAACAAAAATATATATAGTGCATTTTCCAGTTCCCGATGTACGTGGGACATTACTTTTCATTCTTTATACTATTTTTAACTTACTTATATCACTTTTATACCTCAACAAATATCTTTCAAGCTTTGTATTTCTCATTAAGGTCTAGGTACCTCCCAAATTTTAATCTTTAAAAAAAATAAACATGACTAATTTTGTTACCTCAATGCAAAACAACATCTCGGCAGTTTCCTTAAAAGCCAATTTTTGTGATTTGTTTTTCATGGTCAAATGGATCCGACTGACTGACTGAAATTTCTTGGACTCCTGTCTCCTCTCCCTCATCAAAAAAAAAAAAAAAAAAAAAAAAAAAGTGTGGATGTCTGTGTTGCTCGCTATCTATAGCATTATATCCATACAGTAGATACAGAGGAGAACAAGCATGAGATTTTAGAATTGATTGAAAGAAATATTTGGGATTAAAGGCTTGAAAATAGGAACAGGGAATGAAAGTGCCTCTGGTGTTATAATAAAATAGTCATGAAAAATGACTGTAGAAGGGAGACACAAGGTAGCTTTCAACACTGTTCGTGTGCATGATTTGTCAGAGAGTTGTATGTGTGGAGTGGTTATATTACTACAAACATTAAAATGTTGGCCTTTTCGAATACTGTCAAAAACAATTGTTCAAAATACGGACTCAGCCTTTGACTTTAAAACCAAAATAAAAGTTGTTTTGCTATCATTCACTAGTTTTGTTACATATTGTGGCTCTCTGTGCATAATTTCATGGTTGACTATTACTTGTTTAATACAGTTTCTGGTGCTAGAACAGAAGTTTTAAGACAGCAGCAGTTCCCAAGTGTTAATGTAAACTCCCCTCCTACCCGAGATATTGGATCGTGCCACAGAACCAGTTCTGCTAGATTTGTGAGCCACTCACCGAAATCCTCTTACTGGTTACATAACAGGTACCTAGTGTATAACATAATGTATTGTATTTGTTCTGCCAGATAGTAGTCTTTCCTAAGAATATAACCTATTGTTGGGAGATTAGGTGAACAAGAATGGAAATTTGATTCTTACATTTATTAAATGTATTACATTTGTCTCATGATGCTCAACATAGTTGTATTTCCAATTTGTTTTGAATGGTTTTAAACACAGTATGTGCTTGATTTCTTGGTATGAGATATTTTGCTTAATGAAATCTAATGATGTTATTTTGACAAAACAAAGTAGTTCTGATGTTTGTGTTCATGATCCCTCCCTACAGAGGCAATTTTTGATTATTTGTGTCTCACAAAGTGAAATTTATTACCATGTCACAGAAGCAAGTTCAATAATCTTGTGTGAAAGGCATGTGTTAGTTGAGATGGCTATGCCACAATGTTATGATGCTTCATTAGTAACAAACACCTGCAGGCTTCAGGTGTGTGTATCTGGGGAAGTGCAAGGGGGGGAAGGTGTGCCCACCTCCAACTTAGCAGTTTTTTTCAATATTAGGGAGCAGTGGCCAAATCCCAGTGTCCCAAAGGGGGTCTTAGATACCAAGGGAGAGATTCTGCGCTCTACCCCTAAGAGGCGCATCACAGAATTTGCAGCACTCCAACTCTGCTCTCCCCACCACTTCTCAGAGCAAAAGATTTAGCACCTGAGCTGCCTTCTACAGCTGTTTCCTGCCAACTGCTTCCACTAGGCGGCTACCTCTTAGGGCTTTTCACTACCAGGGAGATCCATGCTGCTGCAATTGATGCAGTTGGTGTCAATTTAGTGGGTCTAGTGAAGACCCGCTAAATCAACGGCAGAGCGCTCTCCGGTCGACTCTGGTACTTCAGCCTCCCCAGAAGAGTAAGGTAAGTCCACGGGAGAGTGTTTCCCGTTAACGCAGCGCAGTGAAGACACTGCGGTAGGTCGATCTAAGTTATTCACGTAGCTGGAGTAGTGTAACTTAGGTCAGCTTACCCTGGTAGTGTAGACAAGGCCTTAGATATCAGCAGGGTTGAGACTCCTAGGTTTCCAGCCCTTAACAAGGATATTACTTTCTTTCACACTCCATTCCAAATATTACACCACGCATCCTCATTCATCACATTGTTACACAGAATGGGGCTGAGAGGTACAGCAACAGTTTTTGAAATTCCAGTTTCCCTTGCACTGAATTATTAACTACATGAGGACATTTAGGCTGGCCTTAGCTGTGTGTATATTGCAGTGCGGTGTAGCCGTGTCGGTCCCAGGCTATTAGAGAGAGAGAGTGGGTGAGGTAATATCTCATTGGACCAACTTCTGTTGATGAATCAGACAAGCTTTCAAGCTACACAAAGTTCTTCTTTAGCACCTGAAGAAGAGCTCTGTGTAGTTTGAAAACTTGTCACTTTCTCCAACAGAAGTTGATCAGTAAGAGATACCGCTTCACTCACCTTCTCTGCGTGTATATTGTGAGCTTTACAAAGGAAGAAGCTTAATTTTTCTTTTTTTTCTCTTTAAGATTACATCCATCCACAAGTTCAGCTTCGGAGAAGTCACTAGTGTCTACTCAAGACCCCGAACGGTCATTAACTGAATACATCCATCGCTTAGAGGTTATCCAGCAGAGATTAGGAGGTGCACAAACAGGTAAAATGAACCTCATCATCCCTCAGGCTTTTCTAAAGTCTCGTCTTCTTTTTTCAAAAGCCTTCTACATATTGTCCTTAATAGTCACAAAATGTGAAGAACATTTTAAAAAGAAACAACTTTGCATTTGTCATGGTGGGAGGGGAGATTAAAATGTGCATCTTTGAAGGGAAGTTTTGCTGCTTTCACAGATTGTATCTTAAAAGATTCAAAGCATGACACTTCGACAAATGATTTCTTAACTGGAGCTGTTCAAAGATAAAAGTTCTTCTTTTCTGTCATCTTATACTGTCAGACATTAAGCATGTAAGAGGAGGGTTTAAATTGAAGTTGCTTCATTCCCACTAGCTCTCTAAAAAGCTATACAGATAGTTGGGTAGGGAATGGAATAGTCGAATATGCTTAAGAATTCTAAAATTTTTCCTTCTAGATTCAGGACAAAAAGTCAATCCTGAAAATATTCATGAATGGAAACTTTTTTTTGGTTCAGTTTTCTATTTCAACCATTTTTCTTTTTAACCTCAGTCTAAATAGCTTAAATTTCTAAACAAAAAGTTATTTTGAATTGGAAAACCCAGGACTTGCTATCATGTAATTTAACAGTTATTGGAAGCTAAATAATGTCACTCTGTGTTTGATATTAACTGTATATAATGGCTCCTATAGTGACGTGGTCATTTTAATATCAGCTTCTAATTCCGAGTTTTGCAAAGCACTTTCAGGAGGCCAATTAAGATGAAAAAAATTATTATACTTGAAGGTGATGTATTTTATATATTGAGGGTGAAATCCTGGCCTCATTGAAGTCAATGGGAGTTTGACATTGACTTCAGTCGGGCCAGGATTTCAACCAGAGCTTGTTGCCATGAATTTGAAAAACTGTGGTTTTCATAATTATTGAAACTCCTGGTAGCAGAATAGGTAATCCAGATATCATAGAATCATAGAATATCAGGGTTGGAAGGGACATCAGGAGGTCACCTACTCCAACCCCCTGCTCAAAGCAGGACCAGTCCCCAGTTTTTGCCCCAGAGGCCTAACCTCAAGGATTGAACTCACAACCCTGGGTTTAGCAGGCCAATGCTCAAACCACTGAGCTATCCCTCCCCCATATGTTGTGATAGAAACTTGATAGCACCTCACAGAATCAAATATTTTGTTTAACAGTTTACTACCAAACCTTTGCAAAATCAGTGACATTTTTCAGAAAAGTGGCTATCATTGGAAGAAGGCTCAGAAATGCTGCTTTAATTATTAATCACACTTTTAGTTTATGTGGGAAATAGTTTGAAAAGGTCACAGCAAAATCTCTCAATGTTGTGAATAAAATGGTTTCTAGTTTCGAGTAAACTTTAACATGTACACTTCAGCCCAGAGACATCACACTTCGTTGCTGGTAAAAGGTATCAGATTAGGACCAGACAGTCAAGCTCATTGCTGATTGTGAAAGGAACCTAGTCTTGAATCCAGGTCTCCAGGTTAGTAGGCCATTTAGTCCCTTGTATGTATTGTTCCTAAGTGGATTGTGGAAGAGATCACCTCTTTCAACTAAGCCAACATGAAATTCATAGTGGTAAGCAAACATCACCACAGAAAGTAATGCACAACTGTACTGTGACAATTGGTAATGTAAATGCTAGTAGGTTGCCAGTATTCATTGGTTGTTTTATTTAAATTTAGGAAACACTCCAGGACCACCTCACCAGAGAAACATAAAGTGATCAGAGCATTTCTCAGACCTGTGACCGAAAACCCCAGGTTGCTACTTGCTTCTGAAGTGGATGCTTTTGTATTCTCGTGTATCCGAGTACTAGGAAATCCAGCACTTATGTGCAGTTGAATAAAGGGGTTTGAGTCTATGCAATGTTTTTGCATCAGATTTTTATGTAACTGGTTTATTAAATTTTAGTACATTTACACTTTTAGAGGAAGTCTCTATTCACTCACAACATTTTACATACTTATGTGGAATAACTGTTAACCTTAACAGCTTAAGTGTGCCTGCAGCATTGTATTGGAAGCCACAAAGTGTCTTTTTTATGTTTATTTTTCTAAAGTGTATAGCCGGATTCCTTGTAAAAAGTTATTAAAATGACATTTTATTAGCGAATTCTTACTATGTATTGGTTTTGGTTCCTACGCTGTGTATCTAATTGCTGCTCTTACTATAAAGCTGCTCAAGATTTTCATGTGCAAGTAAGGTCATTAATATCAACTAAACAGTTACATATGCATCAGTAAGAAGCACTCATGTATAAATCTTGTGATTATATTCTGAAAATTTTGGATTGACATGTTGGGTTTTCAAACACTGAAAGTAACTCCTGTCCTGATCCTCTCACCAACCACCACCACGATGTGAAGCCATCATCTTTTGAGTTCCACGTGGAATAGAGATTGGCTGTTTGAGTGAGTTAGTTTAGAAGCTTCTTTCCCGCCTATCCTTGCTGTGGGAAAGGATGGAGGTATGATATCAAATGCGGGGGAATGCGGTGGACATAATATACCTGGGCTTTAGCAAGGCTTTTGAGACAGTCCTATATGACATTCTGATGATTAAACTGGAGAAATGATGGCTTGCTGGAACTACCATTAAGTGGATACATAATTGGTTAAACAACTGCAAACAATGAATAATTATTAATGGAATTATGTCAGATTGTAGGGAGGTCTCAAGTGGGGCTCCACAGGGATCTGTTCTGTGTCTGGCGTTTAACATCTTTATTAATGTTATATAGAGATGAAATTCGCAGATGACACAAAGCTGCAGGAGCAGGGCGGGTGGGGGTTTACAAACACTTTGGAGCATAGAGCTAAGAGTCAGAGGGATCTTGATAAATTGGAGAAGTGGGCTGTAGATGATAAAATGAAGAAAAACCAAATGCACAAATACAGAATGGGGGATAACTGGCTTGGCAGTAGCACTGCTGAGAAGGATCTGGGAGTTGTGGTGTCAGCAGCGTCCGCAAAAAAACAAATGCAGTTTTAGGTTGCGTTAACAGAGGCACAGCATGCAAGTCACTGGAGGTGATAGTAACCCCTCTACTCGGTGGTGGTTAGGCTTCCACTGGAGTATTGTTTCCAATTTTGGTCACCAATGCATAGGAAGGATGTAGAGAAACTGGAAAGGATCCAGAAGAGGCAAGCAACAAAGATGATCAAAGGGATGGAATGCAAGCCATCTGAGCAAAGGCTGAAGGAACTGGGTATGTTTAGTTTAGAAAAGAGGAGATTAAGGGGGGGACATGATAGCAGTCTTCAAATACTTGAAAGTCTGCCAAAAAGCAGATAGAGAAAAGTTCTCTTGCCACAGAGGGCAGGACAAGAGGCAATGGGTTCAAATTAAGCAAAACTGATTTAGATTAAATCTCAGGAAAAACTTCCTAACTGAACAGTAGGACAATGGAACAGACTGCCTAGGGAGATCATCAGGGAAGCTCCTTCACTGGAGGCTTTCAAAAGGAGGCTGGATTGCCATCTGTCTTGGAAGGTTTAGCCCACTGGTTCTCAATCGTTCCAGACTACGATACCACTTTCAGGAGTCCGATTTGTCTTGCATACCCCCAAGTTCCACTTTGCTTACAAACTACTTGCTTATAAAATCAGACACAAAAATACAAAAGTGTCACAGCATACTGTTACTGAAAAACTGCTTACTGTCTCATTTTACCATATAATATAAATATTGACCTTGCGTTTCAGGGGGTGGTATATAGAGCGGCGTAAACAAGTCAGTGTAGGAAATTTTGAGTTTGAACTGCTTTTGCTCGTGGTTTTCATGCAGCCTCTTGTAACACTCGGCCCATCTCTAGATGAGCTGACGCGTCCCCTGGAAATCTCCGAGTACCCCTCGGGCTACAGGCACCCCGGGGTGAGACCCCTGGTTTAGGCACAGCGCCTCCTGCCTCCTCCTGCTAGCTGACCCTGAGGCTCCCTCCTCACCCTAGGAGTTAGGAGAGAGCCCCCGCACCCCCCCGGGGCCGGGACATTTGGGCGCCCGCGGGGCCGAATGCGGTTCGCGATCGGTTACATTATCCCGGTCACCGTCTGGATGCGGCCGCCGGGGTCTGCCCGTCGGGCTGCCCGGCCTTTAGCCGGGCTGCCCGGCCCTTAGCCGTCCTGCCCCGGGGCGGGCGGGGGCGGCTCCGGCGGGGAGGCCGCGCCCCCAGCACCACCCCGGGGCGGGGCTCACTGCGGTTCGACCGCTTCCGGCCCCGCGCCGGGAGACTACACTTCCCGGCATCCTCCCCGCTCCCTGCCGCCGGCGTAGCCGCCGTCCAGGCGCGGGGCAGCCTGGGAGATGTAGTCCGCCCGCCCCGCCCCTCCCGGATCAGTGCCCGAGCCCCGCCCCTTTCCTTCCCGGAGCCCCGCCCCCGGCTCGCGGCCCCGCCCCCTGCGCAGTGCACGCGTCGGTGGCTGCGGCAGCGGCCGCGCGGCGCGGGGCGGGGAGTGGTCGGCGCGGCGCCTGTCTGGGCCGGGGGTCCCCTGAGGCGGCGGCGGGCGGGGGCTCGCGCCAGCCGGACATGGCCGCGGAGCGCGGGGGCTGCTCCCTGGAGGCGGTGCCGCTGCCGCCCGAGGTGCGCGAGAGCCTGGCCGAGCTGGAGCTGGAGCTGTCGGAAGGTGAGAGGCGGCGGCGGCGGCGGCGGGGGAGGTCCGGGGGGGTGTGGTGCGAGCCCCGCTCCTGCGGCCCGGGCGGGGGGTCCTGGGCTGAGCGGCGCCCGCTGGGGCGGGGCAGCGCCTCAGCTCAGGCTCCCGGGGGGTGAGGCGGCGGCGCCCCGGGGGGGGCCCGGCTCCTTTGGGCGGCTGCGCTCGGGCCCGCAGAGCTGCCGCGCGATCCCCGCCCCGGCCCGCAGCAGCGCGGCGCGTCCCGCTCCCCGCGGTGCGGGGGCCGCCGCCGCCACAGGCCTCGCGCGGGGCCCGGGTGCGGAGGAGAGCCCGGGAGAGCCCGCGGCGCTCGCCGGACCCGATCCTGCCTTCGTGACTTGTGTGCGCCCCCCGGCCCCCTTTCTCCGCCCGCGTAGGAGGAGGAGATCCGCCTCGGTCCCTTCCCGACCCTGGCTTTGGGTCGTTTGTACCGTCTACACGGCGACGCTTCGCGAA
The DNA here is from genome assembly GCF_015237465.2 of Chelonia mydas. Taxonomy (NCBI): domain Eukaryota; kingdom Metazoa; phylum Chordata; order Testudines; family Cheloniidae; genus Chelonia; species Chelonia mydas. The sequence goes on along the minus strand of NC_051251.2, from coordinate 76,138,335 downwards.
GGGCCCCGCGGCTGTGCGCTATGGGAGCGCCTCGCGCCCGCCCGGCGCTGGGTCCGGTTCTGCCCCGCGCTTAGGCGCGCCGGCCCGTTGTCGGGCATTTTACACCGTAACCTGATGTTCAGTTATTGTGACTTGAAACGGGAAAGTGACTCTCCGTCAGCTCTGGGGGCCTGAGGCTAGTCACGCTCCCTCAGCCGCGCCGTGCAGTGGGAGAGCCAGGTCCCGGAGGATGCGCCTCGCGCTGAAACTCCTCTCCCGCTTCGCCCCGAGCGCGCCCCCCGCCTCCCCAGCGGCCCTCTCAGAGAGTGCTAACGTTTGTTTTCTTCCTAGTGTCTTGGCTAGAATACTGCCTGGGTCCTGGACAGGGGGAGGGTGCTGGGATTCTGCTCAGGGGCTCCAGCGTCGTCTTCTGGACCAGCCTTTAGCTAATAGGGCGTCTAATAGGTTTGAAGCCGCTTCCCCCCTCACTCGACTCTTGGTGCGGGAAGGGGGAAAGACCCTCTTCTCTCTCCCACTGTACCTGAGAGCCTCCAGGGAGGGAGTGATGTGTCTGCCCTGCTGTTCCAGCCAAAGCTGCTTGCTGTAAAATGCTCCATCTCCTGACTGCTGTGCAGTGTGTGTGGGGGGGGGCGCTGTGGTGGGCTCTTAGTTGCCCGGCAGTTAGGAGGGGGTGTGTATATGAGGACGAAGGGTTCTGTTCTGCCCTACCCCCTCTCTTGGGTCCTTCACCATGAATTGCCTCAGGTGCTGCCTCTGGTTCTCGCTGCAGTTTTCCAGAGCAGCACCAGCCCCTGTGAGTTGCACAGCTGGGTTTCTGAGCAGCACCGGCTGAATTGATCATTTTCCTTCTGCTAAGCCTTGATGTAGTTATGAGCAACAGCAGAGGTTCTCGAGTGATCTGCTTGCTGGAGACTTGGGAAGAAAACACTGCATCAGTTCATTTTTGGAAGGTTTTTTTTTATAACTATAATAAGTTGGAAGACTGAGTGGAAGTAGGGATCCTGGTGTCTTGGGCCAAGAAGGAGTTCCAGTTTTTCTGGAGCGTTTATAGCTTTAAAAGGGTTTTTGTCTACACACCTGTTCAGCTAAGAAGTGTTAAAAGTATGTGAAGCAGAGAGCCTTGCTGTTTTTACAAGAGGAAGTAGTATAACCTATCAGCTTGAACTGAATGCATTGTGCATTCTTTTAAATTGCCATTAGAACGTTTGGTAAAATTGTAATTCTTTTAATTTTGCATGTGTTTTTGTTATCTTCTTTGTGATATGAGTCACCCCTCTGCTCGAAGCTATGTCTACACTAGGGCTTTTGATCCACTGGTGTACCTACCTTGGTATAGTTGCACAGGGGCCAACTTATAGTATAGACATGGTACACTGGGGTAAGCATGACTGCAAGGTGATGGATAAGCTAGACTGGGTATTGGAGTAGCTACGTTGGTGGCAGAACTTCAGTCTGGAGTCGGCCTAGGACTTCGGAGACCTGGGTTCGGTTTTTGGCTCTGCCACAGATTTCCTGTGTGACCTTAGGCAAGTCATTTGATCTTTCTGTGCCTCGTTTCACAATCTGTAAAATGGGTATAATACTTCCTTTCTTACAGCCTTTATTTTGTCTGTTTAGATTGAAAGCTCTTAAGGGCAGGAAGGGTCTGTATTATGTATTTCTATAGCACTTAGTACAATTGGGCTCTGATACCAATTGGGGTATCTATGTGCTACTGCAGTGGTTCTCAAACCTTTTTTTTTGCGGACCACTTGAAAATTGCCGATGGTCTCAGTGGACCGCTTAATGATCTTTCCAAATGTTGTTTGTACCATTAGTTAACTATTGTAAAGTGCTTTGGATAAAAGCGCTATATAAAAAAACCTTAATAATAATAAATGTATTTTTGTTCTACAAATAAAAGCACACAACTCATATTTTAATATCAGTAGTCTTACCTTTCTAACGTGATGGATGTGCCCTCTCTCCCCTGCCGCAGCAGCCCCTGAGCGGAGGTTGGGAAGGATGCGGGTCTCTCCCTCTCTCCCCTGCTGCGGCAGCCCCTGAGCTGGGGCTGGGAAGGACGGCTGTCTCTCCCTGGCAGCCACACCCTGGAGCTGGGGAAAGTTGCCTCTTTCTCTGTCCGCTGCAGCCCTGCATGAGATGGGTGGCCCTTCATTCTCTTGTGTGGCCGCCCAGGTGCACACCTTAGAGGGAACTATCCATGACCCACCTCAATGGAGTGGTCCGCAGAGCACAGTTTGAGAACCTCTGTGCTACTGTAATACAAATAATTACTATCATCAATCTCTTAACTTATTTCTCCTTCAAACTCAGCTATGGCAAGACATTAATTTTAACTTGTCTAAAATTGATACAATTTTCTTGTTTTACACCTCTGTAGTTGTGAAGACTTTCATTGTGATTGGTGTTTGTGGAAAATGTCTGGTTATCGGCTCCTGCTCTTTTACTGAGTGTAGATGTCACATTCACTATCCTGTTGGATATTGATGATTTGGAGATCTGTTGTACGCTGTGGGGCAATATGACAGCAGTACAGTCATAAACGTTACATGTTGTGTAAGTACATTTAACTGAGAATTGTCAGTTAGCCACAATTTTTTATACAACGTATTCCAGTATAGCAGGTACAGTAGAACCTCAGAGTTAGACACCTCGGGAATGGAGGTTGTCCGTAACTCTGAAATATTCGTAACTCTGAGCAAAGCATAATTCAGGCTCCAAATCATAGAATATCAGGGTTGGAAGGTACCTCAGGAGGTCATCTAGTCCAATCCCCTGCTCAAAGCAGGTTAATCCCCAAGTAAATCAGATCCAGCAGCTGACACTCCAGGCCTGGATTCAGCAGCTGCTGGGCTCCCTACTCAGCCCAGGTTTGCAAGCTTGTCCCTCTCTTGGAAGGTAGGGGTGTGTGGGGGTGTGTGTGTGTAAACAGCTTGTCCCCCATGAGGGGTGAAAGCTGCGCAGAACCCTGCTCTGCTGGCTCTGGCTGCCTGGGGCTGGTAATCCCAGCATCTTGCTGTAAGTGGTTGCCCTGGGGGTGGGGTGGGGACGGGCAGCCCAGATGTACCTAGCTTTAAGATGCAAGACAGGCACATTACAGTACTTGCTTTTAAAAAAAAAATCTCTGCTGCTGCCTGGCTGGTTACTTCCAGGTGCCCGTGGTGCCCGGTTGACTGGTCAGTCTGTAACTCTGGTGTTCGTATCTTTGAGGTTCTACTGTATGAATATGGTCTGAAAATACTCTTTTACTCTTTTTGCAGTACTTTCATCATTGGAAAGATGCTGAACCTAAGCAGTTTAATGTAACACTTCCCTAAGTTAACACCTGCTTTTCATTTATTAAGAATAGCTAGGCTTGGCAAAATTCAATTTTTATTTTATCATTTCGATGGACAATGTGGTGTTTATTTCTAAGCATTTTAAAATGTTTATTGATTTTAAATATTAAGTTGCCCAAAGTTATGGGTTTTAAGCATTGTTTTTATTTTTATCAATTTAAATTTTCATAGTTGTGGGAAATTAGAGAGGGCGTCAGACGATAATTTAATGACAGTAGACATGGAGATTCAAAAAGTTAAAGCTCCATAACGGTTAAACCACAAATTGTCAACTTCACATATCACAACATACAAAGAAAGTATTCTTAAATCAAACTCTTAAGTTCTCAAGCAGCATTTTTCTTTTTCCCTATCTGGTCATTTCAATGATCATCAATGGAACAGTTTCTTCGTCTGTGTGTGTTTATGGTGAAATCAGCATTTACTGATAAAAACCGAATCCTTCAAACCTTCAAAATAATTGTCAGTAGTTTCTTGAGTGCATATGCAGTTAAATCCTACAGCCTCGTCTGGTTTATGTACATCATAATTGACACCTGTAAAAATTAATTCTAGAATTGATTTAATAAGAAAGACAGTCAGTGGTTGGTTGAATATGGAATATTTGGTTTTTTAAAATAGAAAAGACTGCACTTTCTAGATGTTACAATATTATTTGAATTGTGACTATTGTACTGACAGCATGAGAACAGTGATTAGAGATGGAAGTACAGGGCACGGGTTATACAAAATGAGGTAACACATTTGTAATCAAATGATTTAATTTTGCTTACATAACCTACTAAGCTGGTATGCTTGATTTTGTAGCTGCACTTACTAAATTAGTATTACAAAGTGGAGCTGTGTTGGCTTCTGTTCTGAAATACCTAACAAAAATAGGACAGTGACTGTTAAAATTGAGTCCTCTTATATTACGTACCACTTAATATTTAAAAAGTCACAAATAGGAATTATACATAATGCTATTTTTCACTAATTTATGGTGGTATGAAATTACACATTTTTTTCCCAGAAAAAGTTCATATATTTATGTATTTCCTCTTTATTGGCTATAACATTTATTTAATCAATTTCATATGAAGGTGGCTCAACAAATCAGATTTTCTCCTGTTTTTCAACAAGACATTACTACAATGGGTGCTGTGGAAATGCTGATAACTTTAAAGGTGTGGAGAGAAATGAAAGGAGACTAATAACATCACTATTAAATGTTTGTCCATTAAAAGTCCACTCTAAATAGGTAAATTACATCTTATATGCAAAAGTTAAATAAAACTCACCTCCAGGAACCTCCTGCGGCTGTAGGAAGCTCTGCGGTTGCTTCCTTCAGAGTCCAGAAGTAAGGGTGACAATCCCACGACCTCCCTACAACAGGTTTGCAACACTCCCCTGTCCCACAATCCCCTTTTGGGTCAGGACCCCCACGGTTACAGCACCCTGGAATTTCAGATTTAAACATCTGAAAATGTGAAATTTACCAATTTTCAAATCCTATGCCCATGAAATTGGCTATAGTGGACTGTGAATTTGGTAGGGTCCTACTTATAAGATTCTAATAACATTTTAAGACTGACACTTAACTTCTCCTTTCTGTGGAATAATGGTAGGTGAACTGCAAAGCAAAAATTTCACTAAGTTGCTTCTTTGTGATGTGTCAAGATTTTGTATTTAAACCCTTTTCTCCACTTGTGTTACAAATATCAGGATTACCAGATCCACACTTCCTCTCTATTCTGGAGAACCTTGTCAAGCCATTCTGAGGATAGGAATAGTGTAAGTTGTTCTGCAGTTCCCTTTTTCACCAACTGAGGGGAGTGGGAGTGTGGATTTTAGACTGTAAAAGTGGACATCTTTCAGCCTCAGTTATGACCAGGGAGAAGGAGATGCAGCTAGGGTTTGGGCCTTGGATGTCATTATTCACGTCCTTCAAAGATTTTGTCAGTCATTCAGCAAAAAGGGGGAAAGGAGGCCTTGATAATCTTGATAGTTACATTTTTTTAAAGTTCAAGGCTATTTTTATGTACTGTAAAACAGAACTAAAGATTACAAAACAATTTTTTGTTTTTGCTCTGAAATTCACTTTTAAAGCCCTCTGCCGGAGGTGCTGAATCTGTTGGGATTACGTAGAACGTTTAAAAAATAATATTTTAAAAAACTGGTGGAGGTTGATGAAATTTTGTTTCTTGTTGGGTTTTTAATACAAACAGTGGTTTTATGACCAAGTGTACCAATATGCTAACACAGTGTATGCTCTGAAAGTCTGTGCATACACTAAAGGAATAGTACATTATATATCTGAAGATATGTATTTAATGAATTTTTATTTAATTACTGCTATTGTATATTTAAAAGCTCCACCTTTATACAGTAATCTCTTATTTTCTTTCACACATACAAAAAACAAAAACATAAACAAAAACGACTAGAGGACTCTGGTTTCCACCCTTCCCAGGGCCTTTTCTATTTTCCTGGTTTCCCTGGGATCATTCTCTGCTATAACTTTTCATGACAGATACTTCCCCATAGAAACACTCTGGCCACACTGATAATTGTCTTCCAGCAACAACCCTCCTACTTGGATGGGAAAGAAAAGCTTTGAGGCTCTCAAAACCTTACCCCAACAAAAGCAGTGTTGGAATTCCCAGACTATCATCTAGAGATGTCTTTTCTGGGAAGTGGCAGGCAGCCCTTTTCCACTACTTGGAGCAGCTTCACTCCTTTCTTGATACAAGAGATCTGGAAGTGGGTTATTTTTTGCTGCTCTCAGGCATTGCCTACACTGGAGAAATACATAGAGAAAAACATTGTTTCCTCAATTGAAAAAATTAATCTTCCTGGACAGCCAGATGTTTCAATTGATTGTTGGGGTGACAACATTCAGTGGCAGAGGGAAACACCTATGGTTTCTATATGGATGCACCCTGTTGGAACAGGTTGTGTTTTGTTGTCTTTGACTGTTGTTAGAGCTGACAAACTTCCTACAGTCATTGTGTGATTTCAGGTGAGCTCAATTTCTCTTTCTAAAAATCTGTGGTCGTTTGCATTTTTATTTTGTCTGTGATGTGTTACATTAGGATACTGTAGTTTGTTTCTAGTAGATGTAAGTTTCTTGGGAGACCAGTGTGTGTGGGGGATATGGCCATGTTATCAGCATGCAAGTAAGAGTTACATCTCTGCATTTTGCAGAAAAAGGTCTGGGTTTGGGGACTTCTCTAGCAGAATTATGGCATCCCTGATGTGGATGTTGAAATGAGTAGACAGATTATATTTGTTCTGTTCTTTCTGACTGCATGATTGTTTTCTTGGAGTTGCCAGATTTGGTACATGGAAATTAATTTTTTTCCATCAGTTCAATTTTGTAGCAATTCGTAGTTTGAAATTGGGTGATAACTTGAGTCACAATCTCATTAAAGTAGGCAAATATATTTCCCTCTTTTCCCATGTGTTCTTACATGATTATCTGTAAAGATGTAGTTGGTAGTTATCTTCTCAGAGAAGATTCTAATTAGACTTTTGTGTACTATATTATTGGTCAGTTTGTCTACTTCAGCCTCCCTTTCTTCCTGGCAAAGAGTTTATCTGAGATGTGAAAGTTCTCCTCAGAACAAGTGAATTTCCATAGATTATAAGTAAGGTTACGTTTTTGTCACGGATATTTTTAGTAAAAGTCATGGACAGGTCACAGGCAATAAACAAAAATTCACGGAAGCCTGTGACCTGTCCCTGATTTTCACTAAAAATATCCCTGACAAAAGGGGCAACTGGGTTCAGCACCCACTGCTGTTGGCGCTCCCTGGTCCTCCACTGCTGCAGTGCATCCTTTCACCCCCAGGCAGCTGGTAGCTGCAGAGTCCCCTGGCTGTGGCTGGGCAGCTGCAGGGGGGTCTGCCAGCCCCTACTGCCTGCCACGGCTGGGCAGCTGTAGGGTCCCCCCCGTCCGTTCCCCGCTCTCCCCCGCCCCGAGTGGGGGCTGAGAGCTGCAGGGCAAAAATGTCTGAGGTCAGTGGAAGTCACGGATTCCATGATCTCCGTGACTTAATCGTAGCCTTAATTATAAGAGATGAAATCCTTTATTACGCAGTGACTTCTATCAAACTGGTTATAGAATGAGCCTTGAGATAGATAATCCCTTTATATGTTTGCTTTATTAAATGGTACTCGATTTCCCTCCTTACATGGTTTGCTTTGCATATTCTACCGTGTAGCACATCACTCAGAAGGTCCCTTGGAACGTGGATGCATGTTAAGTGAAAGATACAGAATCTTTTTACACACAGCTGTGTTAGAGAACAGCGTATTGGTAGGCTGGTAGCTCTGTTCCACCTTCGGATGTTCCCAGTCTTTACCTTCGCTTTATGATGAAGGCTCTTTCCATCCACCTTTGGTCAGATGGTTCCTATTTCTCCATAATTCCAATTTCAATCAAATACTGAGAGTTCTTATGGATGGTGCCCACTTATTAATAGGTTTTTATTACTTGGACAAGATACATTTGAGTAACAGCCATCTCAATGCATATTAATATGTTTGCAAGTAGTGTTTATTTCTGTAATGTACCAATTATTTCTGAAGTCTTCATATTCATTTTTATCTGTTTATAATTGGCATTTGATATATTGAAACCAGTATAAATTTATAAATATAGATAAAAAACCAAGTGAATAAACTTCTACTGTATCAAGAGTTCACAGTGAAATTTAACTCTTGAATGCATAATTCAATTTGGTTTGTATTTTATTGGTAATCTAGCAAGAATTTATTGTAGTGAGACTACTAGCAAAGCAGTAGTATCTCTTGTTAACTGTTGCCTTGTGTATATTAGTCTGCTTTAAAATACAAAACACTCACTACAAAACTTTTGGGCTGTAAGAGGTTCCTCTTGCAAGATGTAAGATTAGTTTAATAATCCTCCAAGACACTCTGGGTTATGAAGTTTACTTGTGATTTTTCCACTAGATTATCCTGGCTGTGATGTCACCTAAACCGTGTAAATAAAGTTATTGCTTACCAATTCCTCATAAGTATAGTTTTAAAACACATTTGTTAGTAAATTGTAATACTAGTGGATGTGAAAGACTATTAAAACTTGAGAGGCAAGTGTGTTGTGCAAGCTGCTAAAGAGCCTGAAACTAGAACTGCCACATCCCTGTTGTTCAAGTCCTGGGCACCTCAAACAGAAACTGCCAGTTGTGCGGTGGTGATTGCGGGGTTGCCAAATACCCACTGGGACCGGATGAGACTGTTAAACATGTCTCTACATGTTATACCTTATTCAGCTTTCCACAGATGAGTGGCTAGGCACTTCACCATGTAGTCCCCTCAATTCCTGTTAGTTAAAATAAAATGCACCCACATGTGGGTCAATGAGGCACACAGAGAAACATGGCTTTTCTGAGAGAGTAAAAATTCGCAACTAAATGTTGAAATAAGGAGTGCGCATTAAGGAAAGAGTAGGGGGAAATCATAGTACTGTCAGACACAGACAAGATTTGCGGTAAGTATTTTCAAGATTGCATGCTAGTTGATCATGTTTGGCTTTTTGTCTTACAAAAATATGTGCTTCTGTTGGAGAGGAATTAATACAGTAGTTTTTCAATTTAACATTTTCAGAAATTAAGCAAAATTTTACACAGCTTTTTAAAATACAAATAAGACAGTAGTTAAGTATTGTCACCTACAGCCCTATCAATTCAAGTAGTTCTCCCTTTATGGTTAGGCTTCTGTTTTGTGTTTACCTGACAGCAGGCTTTTGTGTCAGGTCTTTTGGGAGTGGACACCTTTGTTCAAATCCTTTGACTGAATCTTTGAGTAGGTGTAAGGCTTCAGACACCCTTTCACCTTTGCTTACCTCTCCATAGCGGTTATTGTTGCTTATTGAGGAAAAGGAAAACTTCAACCTCTGAAATGTGCCACTAACGCTTTACCATTTTCCAGAATTTCAGGGTCCACCATTTTTGACTGACTCTGACAGCAGCACCAGTCGTATGTCTGAACAAAATCCAGGGAGTAGCGAGAAGTTCAGAGCTCCCCATAAAAGCTATAGAAATTATATCCTGGGTAGAGAAAGAAAGACTCCTTCTAATTCAAGTAATTCAAAGTAAAGCGTTCACTGAAGAAGAGGAAGAGCGAGTCATGGGTCTTCTGAGTGATCGTCCACACAGATTCGCATCTTGGCGCATGGCTAGCCAGGAAAGAACAGTCTCGAGTGCATGGGATACATGTTCACCAAGAGGGGAATATGTGTGGACGATAACCCGAAGAACCTTGTCTCGCTGTCTTCTGTTGGGGCCGTGCTTATGCTCTAGGTATCCTTGTTCTCATCCCCAAGGGCATAAAGGTAGAGAGGGCCCAAGCACTACTCAGTTCCTTTTTACCACTCACGACTGCAGGACTGGACCCCTGGCAGTGTCTGTTGCTCTTGTGCAGTGTGCAGTTTAATTTATTAGATTGGTATAGTAGTGTATAGTTTTGGTTTTAGTTTTTTGCCTGTTGACAGCTAAATAAAATGAAATGTGTTTCGTAGTTAACTTCTGCCATGATTCTAATACTCCCTGTATGGATGTGGGTGTGTATGTATGTCTCTAGGCTAATTGAAAATTAAACTAAGTCACCATGTGACTCTGCTGTGCCAATCAGCCATGGAAACTTCAGGTGCCTCATATGTCTTGGAGGGCTGCCTTCTGGAATGTAGTTCCGTGTGCCATTCTTTCTCTAAGTGCACCCGGAGAGCAAGGGAGGTGAGGCTGAAAGTTTTCCTGCCAGAGAAGTTGATGCAAATCTCCTCAGACTCTGGCAGATCTTTGGCAAAGCCTCAATCTGTGGGTCAGTCCATCTCCCTCAGTGCCCCAGTGAGCTACAACTCCACTCTAAGCTCTTGAGCTGCTTCCTCTGAGGCCTCATTCATCTGCTACTGGGTCAGTGTTGGTGTGTCTCAGTGGCAGGAAGGAGAGCTGCTCCAGAGACGATCCCCGTTCCAAGTAATCTTTCCTGGCATCTAGCACGAGGCATGAGTCACCATAACACCTGGGCTTGGTGAGTGAAGGATAAGACGGAGAGGATTCATTCCAGTGTCTCTGTGCTGATGTCTGAGGCCGCTCAGGCTGTACTGTCTAAGCCTAGGAACCGCTGTACTGACCGTGACACAGAGTACCTTGGTGCCCAGCACTTCTGCACTGACTGCATCCTTTTATGGTGGCAGTATCCATCACCATGGTACTGACTGTCTCCTTGATATCTGAGTCGTCAGTGCTGACCTACTTCCCTGGCCAGAAGAGCGTCCTGTATACGAACCTCACCAGTTCACAGGCATAGTACTCCTGATAGCACTGCCCCTCTCTCAAAGGAGGTATGTTTCTTTTCCTTCTCTTCCCCTGAAAACAGCAGGGAAAAATCTCCTACTTGTCCTCCATCTCTGCTCTGGGTAGGTAGGTCATTGGCAGTCAGGGAGAGACTTCAGAGAAGAATTGGTGAGGGAAGTGAGGAAGAGGCAAAGACCTTCATAGAGATCACTGCACCTGGTGTGCCTCCATGTGTCCTTTGCTGCAGTATCCATATCAGCCCGGGCCGTACTAGACCCCTTGGGCTGTTCAGCCCTCCTCCAGGAAGCCAGCATGCTGCACTGTGTCAGGGTATAGGAGACATTCAGCCTTCCCAGACAACTCAACTCCATCCACAGCTGCTGCAGAGGCAAGAGAAGGAGACTGGAGAGGAGCAGTATTCTCCAGAGCAGGAACATCTGGGTGTGGCTGTAGTATCTTCTGCAGATGAATTCAAGGTTTTCCAAGACTTAATAAAAATGCATAGCAGAAATCTTGTATATTCCCCTTGAATACAAGAGAAACAGATACTTTGGGGTATACTTCATTCTGCAACTCCAGGGAGATTAGCCATGCTGATAATTGACAGTCTGCTGAAGCTTCCAAATCCAGCTGCTTCTGTCTCTGCCACCTCCAAGAGAATGGACAGAAGTGAGGAAGTCCCTGCAGAGGGGGTTGGATATTTTTATTGACATCCTGCACCTGCCTCTCTGGTTGTGCAAGCAGAACAGCAGAGGACAAAGCAGCAAGGTCCCCTGAAATCACAACCAGGGAAAAGCATCCCAGAAAATTGCATTTTTTTGGCTGAAAGATCTATTCATGCATGAATCTGAAAATAAGGGTAGCAGAGTACCAACTGCCATTTTCTATATTTGATTTCTTGAACTGGTACAAACTGTCTAATTTTGTGGCTAATCATGGCTGAGGGTCAACTGACAGCTTAGAACATCTCTGCAGGCTGTGCTGGAAGTGTCTGACTCACTGCAAAGGTCACTCTGTGGCATCAACAGTGCGGAGGTCATCATGGCTCCAGTCCTCAGCTTTCCCTAAGGATGTCCAGACAGGTAACAATTAAGGACCTTCCATTTGAGGGCAGTGGCCTCTTTAGCTGTACAAAGAAAAGGATTACTTGTGGCACCTTAGAGACTAACAAATTTATTTGAGCACAAGCTTTCATGAGCTAGCACTGTCGAGGCATTCTGTGCCCTGAAAGATTCCAGGGCAACTTTGTTCCCCTTTGGGGCTTTGTTCCAACTCCAGAAAGAAAAGCAGTCGAGACAACAGGCATATTTCAGGCCCCTTGCCTCACTTGTGGTCGTTGATTGAGAGAGAAGGAAAGATTCACTGGAGGCAGTGCATGGCAATATCCTTGGCTGCCCCCACAATCTGTGGCTTGGAGTAGAGAGCAGTTCCTCGAGATTGTAAGTAAAGGGTATCTCATCCAGTTTCAGTCCCTTCCAAACCCCTCCCTGGTCCATTCTCCTGAGAGACGGTGAAAGCAGGAGATTGACTCCCTTTTACAACTGGGGAACAAGGTGCCCTTGAACTTCAGGGGCACAGGGGCTTTTTATTCCCACTGCTTAATCCCAAAGAAGAAAGGTTGTTGAGACCCATCCTCTGTCTTCGTCATCTCAACACCCTCATCCACAGTTTCAAATTCAGAATGGTGAGCCTAGCTTCTGTTAAACCCTTAATTAGATCCTATGAACTGGTTCATAGCTCTCTGCAAGAAGCCTATTTTCACATTTCCATAAATCTAGCTCACAGAAAATACCTGAGAATTCTGGTAGGAATATCATGCTACCAGTACAGAGACCTGCCCTTTGGCCTCTCCATAGCTCCAGGGGTTTTCACTGAATGTCCAGTAGTAGTGGCAGTTCTTCTGAGGAGACAAGGAATCCAGGTACATCACTGTCTAGATGATTGGCTAATTGGAGGGCGATCACCATGATAGATGACCAACTCAGTACAAACAATCCTAAAACTTTTCATCTCATGAGGTCTTGAAGTCAGTACAGATAAATCCACATCCACTTTTACTCAGCAGGAGTGGAAACCAACACACCTCAAACCTCTATGGTAAGTAACCATTCTTTCTTGTGCTGAATGCCCAGTAACCCAGAAGGCACATTTTGTGGGACGTAATAGATACGGTGCACCTGTAGACAACACTAGATCTACTGAAACAAGGCCCTTTTCTTCCTGATGTGGGCCAATGACAAGTGATTGCCTGGCACTGACGAGAGGAAAGAAGAGTTGCTATTAGAGTCTTTGATACACTTTTGGTATCCAGATAGATTTCTGACACAGTTCTGTTCATTTACCTGTTCAAGTTTTCACTTCTCATGTGCGAGCAACAGTTGGAAGAATACAAAAGTTCTGGTGATCTTGGCAATACTAGAGTGTTTCCACCAACTTTTGGACAGGGTTCTACAACCAAGTGACCTATAAAGAGCAGGAACAAATCTAGTGGCATCCTGGATATCTGCCTCTCCATTTCCATTTGTCCATCAAGGCCTGCTTTTCTACTAGACAGTGTCTCTGAAAAATAGGTTTTGGGGTTATCACCTCTTTCCATACAAGGACTATCACTACACTTCATATGAGGGCAAGATTGCCCTTAGAACTCTAGAAATCTTTCTGTTCACAATAAACCCATCTTTTCGCGCCTCTTAGGAGAGAGTTCTATCATTTTGCCAAGATTCTGAGCATTTTTTGAAAAGATTGTGGCCAACTGGACTTCTGTAGAGAGAAATAAATACTTCATGCATGTGGAATTTATGCACACTTCTTGTACCTTGTTCTATCCAAAATGTCAGGGCTTTACGGGCTTCAAAGCTTTTGCAGATGTGATGTTAAAATCCTGTATTGCCTGACATACTAGGCTTCTGGGAAACCATTCCATGAAGGAATTGAGGTGTCCTACATCAGGTTCCTACGTGTATCATGGCAGAAAGTGTCTTGGCCTCATTGGAAAAAAATTGAAGAAAAACATCATGATGCCAATATGCATTTATCAAACTGTGCAGAGTAGGTTTCCATTCCTCTACAGAGGCATCTTTTGTAGGAAAGTGCTGTTTGGTCTTGTTTACACTTGAAGGGTTTTGCTGGTGTAGTTAAATTAGTGTGTGTGTAGTTATATTGATACAAAAGTGCTTATACTAGTACAGAGCAGTGGTTCTCAACCAGGGGTACACATGGTGGGCAACCTGAGGTCATCTAGGGGTACATCAGTGGTGGGCAACCTGCGGCGAATCACGGTCACCGGGAGCTGCGGGTGGCCGTGCCTGCGGAAGGTCAGTATAAACAAACTGTCTCGCGGCCCACCAGTGGATTACCCTGAAGGCCCACAAGTTGCCCACAACTGGGGTACATTAACTCATCTGGATATTTGCCTGGTTTTACAACAGGCTACATAAAAAGCACTAGTGAAGTCAGTACAAACTCAAATTTCATACAGACAATGACTTGTTTATGCTGCTTTATATACTATACTCAGAAATGTAAGTACAATATTTGTATTCCAGTCCATTTATTGTATCATATGGTAAAAATGAGAATGTAAGCTATTTTTCAGTAATAGTGTGCTGTGACACTTGTATTTTTGTCTGATTGTTTGAGCAAGTAGATTTTTAAAGTGAGGTTTCACTTGGGGGTACGCAAGACTCCTGAAAGGGGTTGTAACATGACGCTCCATATTCTTTATAGAAAAAGCTTAAGATATGAATATGGCATAACTAAGATGTTTTATGCAAGATGGGCCTTGTAACATATCACTGGAAAGGTTATGATTTGCTGAATATAATTATCCTATTTGTATGCATGTATCATTTTTTTATCTGAAGTTAGAAATGTGGACTGTGTAACAATTACAACTGTGTGTACACTTGGGAAACACCCACCAGCCCATGGGCCATTAGGAAGAATAAGAAGACTTGGAAGATACTAATCTCTCTTCTTCCTGAGAAGCTTCCTGGGTTGCTACATTGATACTACAAGGTTAACTAGTCATGTCACCTGACTTGACTTCCTAACCTTGGTTCCCATGTTGAGCTGGTATTTTTCCACTGGAAGTGTCCTGGGAACAAAAGATTCCCGCCTTATGTAAATCTTATTTAAGGCTGGGGAGTAAGTTGATCTTGGTTCACTCTTCACTGAATTTCACACCCAGGATGACTGCTGGAAACACCTATGGGACAAAGGGAAAGGTATAGGAGTACTGATTTGAACACAGGCTGAAAAGGGATCTGGTCTGTGAATAAGATACCTGAAGATTTAAGCCGCAAGCAGGGGTAGCTAACCTTCAAGAATTTCTGCAACTTGCCCAAAAACAACAGTTAGGGTGAGAAATTACTACTTGTAACCAGTTTCTTTAAGATCTTAAACTTAGTATGCATGTTTTGTTTTATTTGCTCAGTAATCTGTTTTGTTCTGTTTGCTATCCCTTATAATCACTTAGTCTGCCTTTTGTAGTGAATACATTTGTTTTCGTTTATTATAGAACCCAGTTTGTGCGGTGTATAACTGGGGGGTGCATGAAGTTGCGCATTCTTCCTCCACATTGAGGGAGGGGGTGAATTTATGAGCTTACATTGTATAAATTTCTCTACAGTACAGGACAATATTATTTTGGGTGTACTTTCCAGAGGGGAGCTGCACCTGAGTGCTGGGCAATTTCACGGCTGAGTCTTCTCAGAGAGAGCTGTTTGCAGACTGTGTGATTTTACAGCTGGGGCGTCCGTGTTTGTGTGTGCGCGCGTGCAACCAGAAGCCGGAGAACCTAATTCAGCAAAACAGAGAGAGGGAGCCCAGGCTAGGGGAACAGGCAGGCTCAGTGAAACCCCAGCACATCTGGTGGTTGATGTACTGAGGGTCCAACCCGTCACAGGGGTACGGTAGTCTGGAAAGGTTGAGAGCCACTGGTATAGAGTATGCCAGTTGCCCTAAGGGATAGGTCTGCACTTGGCAGGCTTTCCCAGTCTACTACACCTGCAAAACACTCCTAGTATGCACACAGCACACATGCTGGTAAAACTCCGTTCCAGCACTACTATCTGAAGTAAGCTATATCAGCAAAAGCACAATTTTGCTGGTGTAAAGGTAACCATACTAGTTCCAGCAAAAGCCCCAGCCATATTGGTCCAAACTATACCTTGTCCTGCCCCTGACTGACATAGCTACATACTGACATGTACTACAGCTATATTATGCACACCAATTACAAAGGAAGATGGATGAAACTGCGAGAGTAATATTCCCATATGACGGGAGAAAGATTCACTTATTAAAATGACGGATGAAGACTGCATTGATATACAATAAATGCCATACAGAAACATTGCATTGATTTACAATATGAGGAGAGATTAGCAAGAGTGGGATTGTTAAGCTTGGAAAAGAGACAACTAAGAGGGGATCTGATAGGGGTTTATAAATCGTGACAGGTGTGGAGCAAGCGAATAAGGAAGTATATTTACCCCTTCACATAACAGAAGAACTAGGGGTCACCCAGTGAAATTAATAGGCAGCACAGCAGGTTTAAAACAAACAAGGAAATACTTCTTCTCAAAATGCCCAGTCAATCAGTGGAACTCGTTACCAGGGGATGTTGTGAAGGCCAAGATTATAACAGGGTTCAAAAAAGAGGTAGATAAGTTCATGGAGGATAGGTCCATCAATGGCTGTTAGCCAGGATGGTCAGGGATGCTCTGAGCATCCCTAGCTTCTGATTGCCAGAAGTTGGGAGTGGATGGTGGGATGGATCACTCAATGATTGCCTGTTGTGTTCATTTTTTCTGAAGACCTGGCATTGGCCACTGTGGGAAGACAGGGCATTGGGCTAGATGGACCCTTCATTTAACCCAATATGGCCATTTTATTATTCATATTACTGTGAAGTGTAAAATGAAATTGCTGCAGTCTCTTGTCTTCAGCATCTTGCTATGTGCATGTGAGAGACATGCAAGTTAAGGAAAGAGGCTTTCTTTCTTTTGAATTGAAATGCTACAGGTGATTGCTGAGTTAGTGGTACCTCACACGCCCAATGAAGGTAATCAGCTGAATTTACAGCATAACCAGAGTGATGCATGATATCATTAAGATGATCAGATGAGAGAGCTTGAATTTGCGGGACATGTGGGTCAGATGAGTGGAGAAAGATTGCCAAAGCAAGTGCCAGGAGTAGGTGGCACCGGCAGCAAATGTGCTGGCTGGACAGGATGTGTCATGGCATGCTTCTCAAAGCAGCATGAAGACGGTAAAATGTGGAGGAAGATTGCTGGCCCTGTTGTGTTTACTGTTTGTTGTTATGTGACTTTATGATGCTTTGCACTATGAGAATAATAAAAATTACACTCCGATTTAATATTTGTTTGCACAAAGTTTTTTGCTTTGACAGGCATATTAATTTGCAGTACTGTTTTCATAATGTATGTTTGCATCTTTGAAATCTTCAAAGAATTGGGTTATATTGGTATTGTAATAGTTCTGCATTGTGGAAATCGGTTTCATTGGCAGTTGTTGAGCGCAATACAATTCTCCTGTCATTCTAGCCATGTGAGCTATTGAGTAAAACTATTCAATGAAATATTCTGCTGTATAATAATTATAGGGAGGCAGGAAAAAAAGGAAACCTTGAAAAATTGAGTAGGCTGCTAGCCGGAGCGTTTAATTTAGTAATCCCCAGTGCTCAGTGGGTGGAGGGTGAGCAGAAGAGAGTAATTTCTACAGGAAATTCAAAACATACTGCAGTTTTGAGGTATAAAACTAAAAATTGTCATATTACACCACATTTATTTGTAGGCAGTTAACATGTTCTTCAGGAAAACCTTGTCTCCTCTTCCACAGCTGTGGAAGATCCTTGTAACATAACCTATGTGGTTCATGTGAATGGCATGGGACAGAGATTTGTGCATTTCTTGCATGCTGAGATTGCTCCTAGTCACTACTGTGCAGCAAGATTTTATGGACAATAGATCTGCCTCTACATTAATCCTCTTGCCAATCCCCTCCACTTAATGGGGGCATAAGTGGGCATGAAGGCTACTCCGGGCATGAGACTGGAGTGGCCTAATGCAGGGGAGTGCTTTCTCCCCCAGCTGCTCGGCCTGAGTACTTGAACCAGGGTTTGGGCCTCTGGCCCTAACATTTCATAACATCCTTACAATTTAGCTACTGTATAGTTAACTGATCATTTTATAGCCGTGGTGTCTTCATAGGTTACCACACGACCAACTAACATGATTCGTTTTAAATTACATCTACACTGGTTTTAATGGGGTGTATCAAGTTATGCTGGCTAACTCCATGTACAGAAATACCATTTTTGTCACGTAGGAGACCCTGAGAGGATACATGATGTAATTCTTTGATCAGTTACTACACTTGAGAAGTAGATGATAGCAACTGGAGATAAGGCACAGAGAAAGGCTAAGTGACTTGTTTCAGGCAGACATGAATCCAGATCTCCTGATTCCCAGTCATGTGGTTAACCTTTCAGCCTGGAATGCCAGCCTTCCTCTCAATGACTTTGAATTTTTTTTAAATGAAGGCAAGTCGTTCTCTACTTTATATCAAGTATTGTACTCGGAAGCCTTACTGCAATGAACTTTGCTTCAATTAAAAAACCCCTCATCTTATGCAAAATTGTGTTCTGAGTACAACAGGTTCATAAAGGATCTGGAAGAGACTATGGAGGGGTGCAGTTGGTATTGCCAGCCCTAAGAAATGAAAAATATAAACTTGGTTTATTTCCTGAGTTTTTAACGTTTAGGAGGAATCCGCAACCTTAGTTGTGATCATTTGAAAATTCAGTCTTAAACATGCACACAGAATGAAGTCATCGCCCTGCCTGCTGGCTGATCAGACTGGGATTTCATTTAGTCTCTCCTAATCTCTAGGATGGGGAAACTGCCATTCTAACTCCCTCTCTTGCCACTGTTCTGTCTTTCTCCTAGCTCTCACCTCACAATGTGCTGTCCATCTGTTTTATTTTCTATATGGGTTTGTACTGTGCTCCTCACTGTAGTATCTGAGTGCCTTCCAGTTGTTTAGTGATGTTTTGTTTGTTCTCTCATCCTCTCCTCAGGGGAGAAGTGTGTGCAGAAAAGTTGTGTTTTGGCAGAGTTTTTCTAAAATGTACATGTTGCTATGTATTTCTATTAGAGAAGGCGAAGGCAGAGAAATGTACCTTGCAGTTGGAGTGGAAGCTGATGAGGTTTGTGATGTGCCTTAGTTCCTCAGGGATTTCATTCTGCACTTTTTGACGGGCCCCAAGAATGTTCTGTCTCCTACACCAGACAAGCTGTATCCCTACTGAGGAGAATTCTCTTGTGCCTGAGGAACGAACTTGTGTGGCAAGGTCTTAATCTCCATTGCTGCTCTTCTTCCTATCCCCGACCCCTGGCTCCCTCTCTTCATTTCCCCACATTTCCAATCTACCAATCTTATTCCCTGCACCTCCATGTTCAGTTCTCCCCTTAATTCTCTTTTTTTCTCTGCAGCATGTGATAAAGAAGGGGGTGTCTGTTTTAGTTGAGGGCAGTGTGATTTCACTCGTATTGGAAGCAATTGGAAGTACAAGCCATCTTTATTAGGGGCAGTCTCACTTGTTACTTCAAAGGATGTAAGGAAATGGCCATATTCATTGTGAAGTCTTTGGCTTCAGTCTCATTTAGGAAAAATGGGAAATGGCCATTTTTAGAAAGGGCAAAGCTGTGGAAAAACTGTCATCTCTTGGCATCATGAGCAGTTTAAGAAAACACCGAATGCAGACTCCTAAGAATTGGCAACTTAGCATAAGCAACCTCCTCACTGCTCAGTGCAAGACTGCAGTCCACACCAGTTTGTGATTTTTGAGTTTATCTATACTAGCAAGAATCGAAGCCATAAATCACCACTGGCCTGGAACTATATACCAGTAATAGCCCCTAAGGAAATACTAGTGTAAAAAGGGTTGCTGGAGCTGCTGGTAGTGACTTATGGTTATAATTAACTATAGTTCTTGCCTAGCAAGGCTAAGGTCTGACATACTATTGAGACCATGTCAGTAGAAGCGTTCTGCCCAGTAGCTGTTCAGCTGGCCTGTTCATAGATTTTAAGATCAGAAGGGACCATTATGATTGTTTAGTCTGACCTGCATAGACTACTCCTGAGGGCATTCTGCGCCAAAAAATTAAAAATCGTGCACAAAAAAATTAAAATTCTGCAGATTTTATTTGTCAATAAGTAAATCTAGAGGCTCCAGCCTGGCAGTGGAGAGCACAGGCCACTGGCTATACAAAGATTGGAGATCATCCTGCAGTCTCCCCATCCTCCACCCCTGGGACAAGGACTCAGCGGTGAGGCTGCACCCCACTGTGACACAGCACAAGGCCTTGCCCTGTCCCAGAAACACCCTGGGGCCCTGCCCTTCTGCACCAGGTGTGGGGCAGGCAGGCTCGGGCAGGTAGGATCCAAATGTGGAGGGTCTCAGTGTGAGGGGATCCAGGTGTGGGGTGACAGCATTCTGTGTGGGACAGTCTGGGGGCAGGCAGCTCAGTGAGGGGTCTAAGTGTGGGGGGATCTGGATGCACAGAGGCTCGCTGCAGGGGGGGAGGGTCCCACGTGCAGGGGCAATGGGACTCTGCAGGGGCTTCCAGGTGAAGGTGGTTGGGGCTCAGCAGAGGGGTCTGGGTGGGGGAGGATCTCAGCAGCAGGGTCTGGATGCTGGGGGAGTGGGGCATGGTGGGGTGAAGGTCTGGGTGCAGCTCGTTGGGGGTCAGTGTCATGGTCTGGATGTGGGGACTCAATGGTGCAGAGGGTGGGGCATCAGGGTGGGGGTCCAGAGATAGGGGGTCTGGGTGCAGGGCAGCTCCAGATTCAGGGGTTGAGGTTTAGTGGGGTGAGGTTAGGGTCTGGAGGGCTAGGGGGGTTTTGGATTTACCGGGTGAGGGTTGGCAAAGGTGTCTGAGTATGGGAGGTCCGGATGCATGGGGGTTGAGTGGATGGGGGAGCAGCTCCCCATACAAATACCCCTTCCCCTCACAGCTGAGGAGCGATGGGGGCAGGAAGCAGGGGAGGATGCTGAGCTTCCTGCAGCTGGGGGAGGTTTCTGGGAGTGGGTCTGACACAGCCCCAGCCACTCCTTGCAGGGGAAGAGGAAGTCCTGTCCTTGCTTGCCTCCAGCCCATCTGGGACTAGCAGCTGATCCCAGCTCAGGGTAGGAGCCACTGGCTGGGGTGTCCTCAGTTCCACAGTGATTTACCTGTCTGACGGCTGCTCCAGGTGCCTGAAACAATGTACCTGCGCTGCTAGGGAGTAGCGTGTGACTTCTCTTTTCTTCCCTGTTAGAAAGTTATTTTTCTGCGGGGAAGCAAATAAATCTGCAGGGAACATGAATTCCATGCACACACAGTGGTGCACAATTCCCCCCAGGAGTAATAGACTTTCACACAGTGATTCTTGCATCAAGCCCATAGCTTCTGATTGAGCAAGACCATATCTTTTAGAAACACAGCAATCATGATTTGAAGACTTCAAATGACTGAGAATCTATCACATTGCTAGGTGAGTTCAGTGCCATTGTTAAAAATTTGCAAATTATTTCTAGCTTGAATTTATCTACCTTCAGTTTACAGTTAGTGGCTCTTGCTATGCTATGTTTTGAGATCCTCTGTGTTGAGATGCCTTAAAAACAAAACAAAACAAAAACCCACCAGCTATCTCAGGGGAAGGAGGGAGGAAACTAGACTACATGTTTAGGTTTGCAGATACTACAGTGTTGAGGGCAGTATACTTGCAGACAGAGAGGTAAAACAGAAGCTTGTAATCTCAGGATCCTGCATCTGGGTGTGTTCCTTTAATAAGAGAATGGCAGAGCAGTTTAAATCTGCAAGTGTGGGTTAGCTTAGAAAGTGTTATGAAATGTAATACTGTTTTCATGAAAACACTTAGTTTTTTATAATTTTTGTTTTTAAGCTTCCCCTGCAGTGACTGTAACTCAAATGCCACAACCACATTGCTGCAATAGTGTGTAAAAACAAGATGTGAATCTAACTTAAAGAACTAGGTCAGTTTGACTAAGGTATTCAAAATGTAAAAAGAGACCCTAAGTGGTGAAAGGTAAACTAGATTTTAAAAACTTGCATTTTTAATAATCTAAGGTGCTAAGGAAATACAAAAAACAGTGTTATATGGTGAGAACAGGTGCTTTTGTCAAGGACTGCTTGATTCTGCACTAAGTTGTGGTGCTGTGAGACACTTAATCTCTGTGTCAGTTTATCCATCTGTAATATAGATGATGAAAGTCTCGGTGATGTTGAGGCTTTATGTTTAAACGGCTTTGAGATGCTTGCATTAAAATAGATACGGAAATAAATTGCAGTATATGACTTCTTTATTTTTACTTTTTTAAGCAGTTCCATCACAGATACCATCAGCTTATAGATGCAATATTAACCATACTTGCTGTCACTGGAGATTAAAATACAGTTGATTAAGAATTGGAGAGAAGGGGCAGAAGCCATTACTTTTTTATCAAGTTAAACTTGACACTCTGGGGAAAGAAACCTTATAATGGTCCAAAGATAAAGATGAAAAACTGGATTTCAGACTGTTGTTTTAGGAAATATTTTTCTTAGAGAATTGGAAAATATCAAAAATCTTGTTTAAAAGTAGGTGTGGGGCATGGTAACTGGAGTAAAGGAAAAAGCTGCAAGAAGAAAAGTAGAAAATTATGTATAGTAATTCCTCGCTTAACGCTGTAGTTATGTTCCTGAAAAATGCTACTTTAAGTGAAACGATGTTAAGTGAATCCAGTTTCCCCATAAGAATTAATGTAAATGGGGGGGTTAGGTTCCAGGGAAATTTTTTTCACCATACAAAAGATACCTTGCTGCTAAATGATGAACTAGCACTCGGCTGAGCCCTCAAGGGTTAACACATTGTTGTTAATCTAACCTCACACTCTACAAGGCAGCACGAATGGATGGAGGGGAGACAGCATGGCAGAGAGAGATAGACACACACACCATGCGTGAGGGAGACGCGCATTGCCCCTTTAAGTATGCTGACCCCACCCTAAGCACTGTCTTTTTAAGTAGATCAGCAAGTTGAGTCAGCAGCTGCTACCCGCAGGCTTCCTGCGTCCTGAGCCCTGTCGTGTCTGTGGAGGTGAGATACAGGAGCGGGGGGAAAGGGGACACCCTGACATTAGCACCTCTCTTACTCCTCCCCCGCCCAGCAAGCAGGAGGCTCCCTGGAGCAGCTCGAGGGCAGGAGCAGCACATGGCAGTGGGGGGAGGGACAGCTGAACTGCCCAGCAATTGGTAGCCTGCTGGGTAGCTGCCGCACAGGGATCTTAGGGGAGCTGATGTGGGGGCTGCTGGCCCACCCTGGTTCCAAGCCCCACCAGCTCCAACGGGCTGCTCCTCCTGCAAGCAGTGGACAAAGCAGGCGGCTGCCAAACAACGTTATAAGGGAGCATTGCGCAACTTTAAACGAGCATGTTCCCTAATTGATCAGCTATGTAACAAAGTTAACCGGGACGACTTTAAGTGAGGAGTTACTGTACAGGGATTTGGATCTGTTTAGTTACCTAGATTTAGTTCAGATTGAACAAATATTTAATAATTTTAATAAATCACTGGGATTATGGATTTGTGTAGTGAATTGGGCTATGATACTTCTCTACTTTATGTAGTCAAGGGAAGGTAACTTTAAATTGAAGCCAGTTTTGGAAGGACATTTATTCTTTTTAAAAAACTGGCATAGAATAAAGAAAGTGGATGTAACTATAAGGAGAGAGAGGATTTATTCCAGGGCTGAGAGCTAAGCATACTTTCTTTCTTTTTTTCAAACAGCAGTTCTTTGCAGGGAAAATCCACAAATCTGTTACAATGGGTCTTTCCTCTGCTTTTGCAGTTCCTTGGAGGCAGAAACCAGACCTATTAATCAAGGCAGGCTGAGAGCTGCTCAGAGCAACAAGAAAACAAAACAACCCAAAGTGGATCCTTTCTTTCGTGACCAAAATTGGGATTGTCTTTTTCTGCTCATACTCTGCCAGGACAATTACAAAAAAAGGAGGAGGGAAGTGTTCCCTCTAAGTTTGTGTCCATGTGTGGAATGAATTTTGTTATGTGCACCAACTCCACGCTGGGGCCGGCGGCAAGGGGCACCTCTCCCCACCGCAGTCCTGAGCCCCTGCACGGGGCTTAATAGGCAGGTGCGCGGCCACGCAGCTTAGAGGGAACTGGGGATGGGGTGGGATGAGGATGGCAGAAGTTAGGTGGGTAGCCCAAATTGGCCAAGGAGGTACTGGTTCTTGTATCCAGTTCAGGTGACAAAAAGAATTCACTTCGGCCTACAAGAAAGGTCTGCTTCTCAAAGACCAAATTTCATATCCAAACCCAGAGTAATCCATCTAGCTACAGGGTACTTAAGAGGTATCTGTTAAAATAAATTATTCAGATGTGCTGATACCTTGCCTTGAGAAAGTATTCTACAAGCAGGGCATCTTTGACTTCACAGTCTATAGGTAAACACGGTGCTAAGACATTAGCGTGGACAGATCCAACTAAGACCAAACATATTTTTTGTGGCGTTCTTAACAGTGAAATTTTAATACAGGCCTAGAACCTTAGACTCTCAGATTCAAGTGGTAGACATTTTCTGCTCACAAATGACAGCAAGCAGATTCAAGGTTATCTTCTCATTCAGACATTCTATTTCTTAGATCTTGTCTCTTTTAAAAAAAAAAAAAAAAAACACCACACATCTGTCTCTCATTCATCCTTTGTTTCCCTCCCTGGTGATATGCTGGTAATGGACAGCCTATTGTAACCCTATTGTAATCTGTAGACTTTCCCTGCAAAGAATAGTAAAAATTCTTAACTGAAAATTTTCTTTCTTCTAGCAGGAAAGTGTGCATCCAACCTTCTTTCCCAAAGATATAATTATGAAGGCTGCGTAAACTGTCAGTTCTCAATTTTCTTCTGTGTCTTCCAGTAGTTGGGGTGAAATTTAAAGTTGCTCTGCAGTACGAAACAATCACCTGAGAATTTAAGATTTTTAAAAAATTAGCTCTAAGAAGCAGTTTTGAAAGCATCTTAAACTGGCTGTGTCTTTGTGGGCGTAGCTCCTCCCCACCTGTCTTGATTGCCTCGTTTGATTTGTGCCTCCACAGAAGTGCAAGCAGGGCATAAGGCCCACTGTAATAGATCTGTGGACATTCCCATTAGGAAAAAAGGAAATAGGAACATTTAACTTATTAATTTTCCTAACATCTTTGCAACCATCAGGAACCTGTTTTTGGCTCTCACTCCCCATGAACCTCCCCCCACCTCCAGTACTTTTCAGTCTTGCCATGGTAAGTAACCATGTTTGAACTTCAATAGTGACTTGCAAAGGAGAAAACTAGGATTGTGTCCTTTTTTGCTTCCACATAGGAGTCTGAAACATATATGAAAATGTATTTCATTTAGAAATTCAGGTCCTGTCTAGCCTGGAAGACTCTAGGGACTGCATGGTGGTGAAATTTGGGGATTTTATATCTGTTAAATAATTAACCTCTCCACATACTATCATCACCCACCTCTTTAATTAAGAAGAGTTAGATCTCTCATTTGCTCAAGGACTTCCTGGAGGTCCTCCAGCAATATGAGGGACGATAAGAGTTGATGTTCCTGATATTTCTAAGATTAAAAAAAAAAACCTGAATTTTTCCAAAGAAATGAAAAATCATCATAAAGAAGCAAAAAAGAGTACAAACCTATTTTTTAAAATGTTTATAGGTCACCTTTTAACCACTGAGAGGTCACATAAACACCACCCTATACCGGAAACCTACTGACCACAATACTTACCTACATGCGTCCACCTTTTATCCAGACCACATCACATGATCCATTGTCTACAGCCAAGCTCTAAGATACAACAGCATTTGCTCCAATCCCTCAGACAGAGACAAAGACCTACAGGATCTCTATCAAGTGTTCTTAAAACTACAATACCCACCTGGTGAAGTGAAGAAACAGATTGACAGAGCCAGAAGGGTACCCAGAAGTCACCTACTACGGGGCAGACCCAACAAAGATCGTAACAGAACTCCACTAGCCGTCACCTACAGCCCACAACTAAAACCACTCCAGCGCATCATCAAGGATCTACAACCTATCCTGAAGGACGACCCATCACTCTCACGGACCTTGGGAGACAGGCCAGCCCTTGCTTACAGACGGCCCCCCAATCTGAAGCAAATACTCAGAACTGAAATTAATTTGCAAACTTGACACCATCAAATTAGGCCTGAATAAAGACTAGGAGTGGCTGGCTTACTACAAAAAATAATTTTCCCTCTGATATTCATCTTCTTGTCAACTATTGGAAATGGGCCACATCCACCCTAATTGAATTGGCCTCGTTAGCACTGACCCCCCACTCGGTAAGGCAACTCCCATCTTTTCATGTGCTGTGTATTTGTACCTGCCTACTGTATTTTCCATGCCAAGCATCTGATGAAGTGGGTTA
Organism: Chelonia mydas; assembly: GCF_015237465.2. Classification (NCBI taxonomy): domain Eukaryota; kingdom Metazoa; phylum Chordata; order Testudines; family Cheloniidae; genus Chelonia; species Chelonia mydas. Next base: position 76,112,174 of record NC_051251.2, on the reverse strand, counting down.
TAGCCCACGAAAGCTTATGCCCAAATAAATTTGTTAGTCTCTAAGGTGCCACAAGGACTGCTCATTGTTTTGGCTGTTACAGACTAACACGGCTCCCCCTCTGGAACTTTTAAAAGTGTTATCTGGAAATCGTTGAGACTCTGTAAACATGGAATTCAGCCCAGTCTCAGAGTCATTTTTCAGGGTACAATGATACTTTAAGGTTGAGAGGTGAGCTGATGGTCAGCCAATTACGCTGAAATGGGTCAAAATTCCAGTACTGACATAACTGATTTATGGGAAATTCAGATGACAGATTCATCTTGTGAGGAAGTAGGAACCTCTGTGGTCAGGGACAAATTCAAAGGCTAAATATGAATCAAATTAACTAACAATGTGGACTTCACATCTAGTTGTGTAGTTCCTGGATGGTTGGTGGAAACTAAAGATCCTTTCTTGAGCACAGACCCTGGAACTGCTGAAAAGTTTGATCCTTTCATCACTGTGGCAGGTCGGGTCTACCCTCTGAAACTGATCTTTCTGCTGGTTCATTTTTTCTTGCATATTTGGCCTTCAGAAATGATAGCTATGTATTTTTCTGTTAATTCCCTTACAGTGAAGTGCATTCCTGACATCCCTCTTTCTCTCCCCTCCACTTTAAGCAAAAGTAGGTGATAACCTGGTAATTGAAACATATAGTGGGAGGGGAAAATCCACAAGTAAGCTAAGCCCTATCTGTTCCCTTATGATTCCAGTTAAATAATTAAGGTAGAAGTTAAAGCACCATCTCAAGTGATGATTGAATAAGGCCCTGTTGGATCACAGCAAAAACTGGCTCTGGTATAATGGAACACAGCTTCAGCCAGTAGATATAAATAAACTTACTGGCAAGTATAAATTGGTGTTTTCAGCTAACTTCAATAGCTTTTAAATTGCCAGCAAAATATTTGAGGGCCAAGAACTTATAAGCTTGCACATATGCTTGGTTACATAATTATGCAGTTTATATTCCATAACTCTCATAATGTAGGAAGACGAGTCACTTAATAGATGTGATTTCGTCTTTCTTGATGCTTTTACAGAACTGTGGTAAATGTTTGAGGGTTGTATCCATTTCATCAAAGATTTCAAATGATAAAACATTTTAATGCTGGGATTTTGAATACTGCTGAGACTGAAGTTTTGTTTTATCTGCAGGGACTATTGTACAAATTGAGGAACATTATTACAAGAAGTAAATGTGGATACTGCACATTCCCATGTGACAGGTTGATTATATTAGAATACACTGAGCTCCTATACGCGACTTGAAAAATTACGTGAAATCTTAATGGCCAAAGGTAGATAAATATACACTTTCCCCACCCTTCTTGCTTCCTCCTGGCTGCCACAGGGGGGTTAAGGATAGTGAAACAAGATGTGATCAGTACTGTGCCCAATCTCCACTACTTAGGGGGATCCTTTATGAATAACATAAATATCTGCATCTCTTATTCCCTAAGCAGGTGCCGAATGTAATTAACATGATTCTCGACAGTTTCACTGCTTTTCATAGACTTCTGAATCGGAGTAGAATCTTGTCAGCTTCACTACTACTGCTGCTTGGCAAACTGTGTGTGGTCGATGGGGTGCATTGGTTATGCTGGATTTACCTCCCAAATGAGATCTTCACAGCCTCATGGACTAGAACTCTCTTTAAACAGTGGTTTAAATTCAGCAGATATCAGTGATTTAAGAACATAAGAATGGCCATACTGGCTCAGACCAAAGGTCCATCCAGCCCAGTATCCTGTCTACCGACAGTGGCCAGTGCCAGTGCCCCAGAGGGAGTGAACCTAACAGGTAATGATAAAGTGATCTCTCTCCTGCCATCCATCTCCACTCTCTGACAAACAGAGGCTAGCAACACCAATCCTGGCTAATAGCCATTAATGGACTTAACCTCCATGAATTTATCCAGTTCTCTTTTAAACCCTGTTATAGTCCTAGCCTTCACAACCTCCTCAGGCAAGGAGTTCCAGAGGTTGACTGTGCGATGCGTGAAGAAGAACTTCCTTTTATTTGTTTTAAACCTGCTACCCATTAATTTCATTTGGTGGCCCCTAGTTCTTCTATTATGGGAACAAGTAAGTAACTTTTCCTTATTCACTTTCTCCACACCACTCAAGATTTTATATACCTCTATCATATCCCCCTTTAGTCTCCTCTTTTCCAAGCTGAAAAGTCCTAGCCTCTTTAATCTCTCCTCATATGGGACCTGTTCCAAACCCCTCATCATTTTAGTTGCCCTTTTCTGAACCTTTTCTAATGCCAGTATATCTTTTTTGAGCTGGGGGAACCACATCTGTACACAGTATTCAAGATGTGGGCGTACCATGGATTTATATGAGGGCAATAAGACATTCTCCATCTTATTCTCTATCCCTTTTTTAATGATTCCTAACATCCTGTTTGCTTTTTTGACTGCCACTGCACACTGCATGGACGTCTTCAGAGAACTATCCACGATGACGCCAAGATCTTTCTCCTGATTAGTTGTAGCTAAATTAGCCCCCATCATATTGTATGTATACTTGGGGTTATTTCTTCCACTGTGCAGTACTTTACATTTATCCACATTAAATTTCATTTGCCATTTTGTTGCCCAATCAATTAGTTTTGTGAGATCTTTTTGAAGTTCTTCAGTCTGCTTTGGTCTTAACTATCTTGAACAGTTTAGTGTCCTCTGCAAACTTTGCCACCTTGCTGTTTACCCCTTTCTCCAGATCATTTATGACTAGGTTGAATGGGATTGGTCCTAGGACTGACCCTTGGGGAACACCATTAGTTACCCCTCTCCATTCTGAAAATTTGCCATTTATTCCTACCCTTTGTTCCCTGTCTTTTAACTAGTTCTCAATCCATGAAAGGATCTTCCCTCTTATCCCATGACAACTTAATTTACGTAAGAGTCTTTGGTGAGGGACCTTGTCAAAGGCTTTCTGGAAATCTAAGTACATTATGTCCATTGGATTCCCCTTGTCCACATGTTTGTTTGACCCCCTCAAACAATTCTAATAGATTAGTAAGACATGATCTCCCTTTACAGAAACCATGTTTTTTGCGCAACGATTTATATTCTATGTGTCTGACAATTTTATTCTTTTACTATTGTTTCAACTAATTTGCCCGGTACTGACGTTAGACTTACCGGTCTGTAATTGCCAGGATCACCTCTAGAGCCCTTCTTAAATATTGGCTTTACATGGACTGTCTTCCAGTCATTGGGTACAGTAGCTGATTTAAAGGACAGGTTACAAACCATAGTTAATAGTTCCGCAGTTTCACATTTGAGTTCTTTGAGAACTCTTGGGTGAATGCCATCTGGTCCTGCTGACTTGTTACTTTTAAGTTTCTTAATTAATTCCAAAACCTCCTCTAATGTCACTTCAATCTGTGACTATTCCTCAGATTTGTCACCTACAAAAGACTGCTCAGGTTTGGGAATCTCCCTAACATCCTCAGCCGTGAAGACTGAAGCAAAGAATTCATTTAGTTTCTCCGCAATGACTTTATCGTCTTTAAGTGCTCCTTTTGTATCTCGATCGTCCAGGGGCCCCACTGGTTGTTTAGCAGGCTTCCTGCTTCTGATGTACTTAAAAAATATTTTATTACCTTTTTGAGTTTTTGGCTAGCTGTTCTTCAAACTCCTTTTTTGCTTATTACATTTTTACATTTAATTTGGCAATGTTTATGTTCCTTTCTATTTACCTCACTGCTTCTTTTACATGGTTGTTAAGCCATGGTGGCTCTTTTTTAGTTCTTTTAGTGTTTTTTTAATTTGGGGTATACATTTAAGTTGAGCCTCTATTATTGTGTCTTTGAAAAATGTGCATGCAGCTCGCAGGAATTTCACTCTAGTCACTGTACCTTTCAATTTTGGTTTAACTAACCTCATTTTTGCATAGTTCCTCTTTCTGAAATTAAATGCCACAGTGTTGGGCTGTTGAGGTGTTCTTCCCACCACAGGAATGTTAAATGTTATATTATGGTCATTATTTCCAAGCGGTCCTGTTAAAGTTACCTCTTGGACCATTTAAGATCTGCTGTGCAGAGGGTATGATAGATAATTTAGAGATTGAAAATGCTGTGAAAACATGAAGAAATAACCTTCAGAGGGTCCACTATTAAGATATATGCAGATGCTTTATTCACTATACTGAACAGATTTGGGAATTCAAGTGTTTGGTCACAAGATGGGAGCTCATATTGTTCAATGAATGGAAAAAGGAAAAATTATTCAAAAAATGGAATTGTTCTAGTTACAGAGTTCAGAAGTTTCCATAGTTCATGCCAAAATCCACATTTAAATTTCCTGAATTGGTAGTCTGAAATAAATGGATTATTTCCTAAACTAAACTCTTTGCAACTTGCCTTTAGCTCATACTCTGCTTCCTTCCCCAAAGTTGAAGAGTTCTGTGTAGCTCAAAAGCTTGTACCTTCCACTGTCAGAAGTTGGTCCAATAAAAGATATTACCTCACCTACCTTGTCTCTTTCTAAACAAGCTATGATTTTTCCTACATTTCATACATCTATAAAAAAAATCTTAACGTGATTTTGGAAGTTAAAACAGAAATCCAAAACTAATATTCACAGCTTCATATTGTAAGAAGAATACCCTTGTTTTCCACTGCTTTATTTCTAACTGCTTTGACTTGAAATATAACATTATATCTAAGTCCCTTCAGACTAGTATGTAACTTACGTTTCCTCCATGGAGTGGATTTTACTACTGAAAAATTAAAGCAGAAATAGAAAATACAAGTGCAATGCTGTTTTAACACACTTTTTTTTGTCTCTAAAACTGGGAATCTATTTGCGTAGAGAATTCACTGAAAAGTGGCCATTTCTTTTTTAAAAAGACAGTTTGCATGGGTCTGTGTGCTATTTTGGTCCTGTTCTTTTGAAAGCAAGGAATTGCACACACACAATTTATTCTAGTTTGGGCCCAATTTAGCAAAGCACTTAAACACATGCTTAAGTTCCATTGACTTTAGAGGGATGTAAGCACATGCTTAGGTGCTTTGCTTTGAAATGAGGCCTTTGTGACAAGAATCACTTCTGAATGTGTGCCTTCCAAGGGGAGCAGTAGGGGGCAAAAAAACCTAACTGCCTTCAAGACTGAGCTTGATAAGGTTATGGAGGGGGTGGTCTGATGGGACTGCCTGCAGTGGCATGTGGTCCATTGGTGACTGCCAATACCAAAAGTCCCCAACGGCTAGAGACGGTATACTAGATGGGGAGTGCGCTGAGTTAGGTTCAAAGAATTATTTTCCAGGTATCGTCCTGGTGGATCTTGCCCACATGCTCAGGGTCTAACTGATGGCCATATTTGGGGTCAGGAAGGAATTTCCACCCAGGTCAGATTGGCAGAGACCCGGGGTATTTTCGCTTTCCTCTGCAGCGTGGGGCATGGGTCACTTGCCAGGCTTAAACTAGTATAAATGGTGGATTCTCTGTAACTATGGGTCTGTTATAGGAGTGGGTGGGTGAGGTTCTGTGGCCTGCGGTGTGCAGGAGGTCAAATGAGATGATCACAACGGTTCCTTCTGATCTTAAAGTCTATGAGAGAGGACTTGTCAGATTTAATCTAAACCTAATAGCCATAGCTAAAAGTATCTGAAGGCTATACCTGCTCAAAGTCAAGTCAACTGTAGTTTAACGGAATAAGGTAGTTGTACACTGTAAATTTACTGGATTTAGTTGTAAGGTCAGTCCATTTTCTATTTAATATTTTTTTAAGGTAGCTCACTGGTAGGGCCAACCAAATAGCTGAAAAAAAATTTCAATATATTTTCTTAAAATGACGTAGGTTATTTGTCAAATATATTTGCAAAATATGATTTTATCAGGTATAGTTAGTCACATACCACCAATATTTATTGAATCAACCATAGCCAAACATCATTGACCAGCCAGATACTGTTTGGGAGGTCTTACTTGCTACTTCTCTTGTTTTCTGGCCTTGCTCCTGGCCTTTCCTTTTTTTTCCTATGATACATTCTGGTGCTGTATTTTCTGGATGTTGTTTTCAATGTCTGTTTTGTTTTGTTCTCCCTCCCCTTCACGCCCTACCACTTTCTCTCCAGAATTGCTACTGCACTTATGGTTTCTGACTTACTCGCTAGTCTTTTTTAATTTGTCCCCCACAACCACCCAGTCACCCACTGAAATGCCTGCTAGCTACAGGGCTAAAGCTAATAAAAGACTAATTACAAAAGGTTGAGGATGGATGTGGGGGTGATGGCAGTTGAGAAGCCAGCTCTTTCCTCGCAGCTGGTGGGAGAGGGGGGTGCTGGGATTCCTGCCAGGATTCTGTTCCTGGATCCTATTCAGAGATCTTTTTTGTGTCTTATGAGCCTTTGGTTAGTAGGTTTCTGATGAATTTTAAGCTCCCTCTTGCTCTTAGAGAAGAATAATTCTTTTCACTTTTCTCTTTCCGCCCAAGAGCCTCTTGGCTCTTAAGAGCAGGCTGTTGACCTTGCCCTTCTCAGCGTTCTAGAAGGGGTGAAGATGGGGGATCACTCCCCCATCTCCATTTTTAAGTCCTGAGTGAATATCTCCATGGCCTGCCTCCCCTGCTGCTGTTCTTCAGAGCTTTCCCTGCTGAACTGTGGCAGTGTGAAACAGATGTGATCTTTGTCAATTTCACGGCTGCTCATAGAAGTGAGTGAGGGTGGTAAAGTTCTCTCAAAAATGCACTGGGTTATCAAACAGATACCTTGGATCATTAGCAAGACATAAGGAAATTAGGGTGCAGCTCAGCACTAATTAACTGGATATACGCACACACAAAAAAGGATCACTGGGCTTTGCTATAGACAAGGGCTTGAAAAAGCTGCTTGCATATTCCAAGTGGAAATTTTATATCGGCAAATGGGCGGAATGCGGTTGGGGAGAGGTAACTCCCATTGTGCAGTAATTGGAATTGTTTGAGATGTGTCCCTAGGCGTGCTCCACTACCCACCCTCCTTCCTTGCTGCTTTGGGATTCCTCTGTGGGACTTTGCAGTGGAGAAGGAACTGAGGGGGTTTGCCCACGAAGCCATGTATAACCTTATTGTGGGGTATGAGGAGATGTAGGGTGCATGTGAGGGCCAAATGGGCACTACCACCAAAAATCTCTGATCAAAGACGCATGGGGTGTAAGCACACCTGAAGTGGAACATCCATAGAGACACATCTCAAACTGCAGTTACTATACAGGGTGAGTAATCTCTCTGTGCCTTAAGACAGATCACAGCATATGCTCATATCTTTATTTTACTTCCCATTTTAAAGAGGTGTTTGTTTAAGCATGTGTTAAGGTCTGAGGTGGGAGAGAGTAATATTTAGACTTTCTAGACCAGGGGTTCGCAAATGTTTTTTGCTGCCCCCTCCCCCCCTTTGAAAATATTTCAGGCTGCGATAAACACCCCCCACACACACACACACACCCTTCAAAATGATAGTAAGTTACTGTACATACTCATGGGAGCACTAAATGGCAATACCATGCCAGGCCACCCTTACTTCTGTGCTGCTGTTGGTGGAGGTGCTGCCTTCAGAGGTGGGCGCCCTGCCAGCAGCCGCTGCTCTCTGGCTGCCCAGTTCTGAAGGCAGCACAGAAGGAAAAGTGGCAATACCAAATCACGGATGTTTGTTCATATTTGAAAAATCAGCCTGGATGGAGATCACAGGGACAAAAAAAGGTCATGTTTGGGAAAATCCAGATGTATGGTATCCCTAATCTTGCGGGGACCCCCCCCCAAATAATTGCCTTGCGACCCCCTTTTGGTCCGGGACCCCAGTTTGAGAAATGCTGTTCTAGTCCTTGAAGGAAAAGCAAGAGGAGGCTGGGGAGGGCTTTATTAGTGAAATGTGCAGCAGACCATATTAGATAGTATCTGATATTTACATGGATATTCTCTTGAAGTCTGGAGTTTGCTAAATCCGTTTACTGTACTCTCTTCCTCTTAAAGCAAATATAAAATGATATTCCTTAATAGTGGTGTATGATCTGTCACAAGTAAAACTACAATTAACTAGTATGATCACATGATGGAAGGAGGGAACTGTTAAGGAAACAGATGTTGGTTTCAGGCTTCCAGAAGTTTTTTAAACAGTAAAAATATTTTATAAACTTATAAGTTAATGTATCTTTCAAATCTATAAAAACAAAATCTTAGGTGACTGGCTAAATATAATAGCTTTTCAGTAGCATTTTTAAAATATTTGTATATGTTGCAATGTGGCACCAACCTTAGAAACTTCAGTAATCATTGTTTAAGCTGAGAGTCAAAAGCTGTAACTTTCTATTCATATATTTTAATAGAGGAGGGTACTTCTCTAACTTAATTATGTGTTCTTTGCATAGGCTATTAATTCTGAATTGTATTATCAGGGTCTTGAAAGTCCGCTCACCAGTAGCAAATAGGAATCTTTCCCTCCTAAATGAAGGGATTAAGTATCATGAATTTCATTAGAGCCTAAGCTTTTGTTAATAATAATAATAATCTAATGCTTATGGTTGTGAAAGTAACTTTCATAAAAAGAGCTGTTCAGTGCAAGGCTGAAGCTAGTTTGTGCAGGAGACAGCTTTCTCAGGGCCTGTCCAAGGCAGGAAAATGAACATCCACAGGATCTAAGAACTGCCTCAAACCTCACCACTTCCTGTTCCAGGTGCAGGGCACACTTCTCTGACCTTGCCTTCAATGATAGAAATACATAGCAAAGCAGACATGAAATTTAAAAAATTTACATAATTTTCCCCAGGAAAGAAAAAGGAGGGGAGACCCGTACATGTCAAATTCTAGACACGTTGCTTAATGAACTTCTTGAAGGTGCTCAGATGCTATGATCATACAAGCAGTAAAAGAACCTGAATAAATATATTAAAACGAGTCAAATTCTGTCGTCCTGCCACAAGCCGAGCAGTGAGAAGTGGAGAATGCTGCTAAAAAAACTGAAGCTCTCTCCCTCTCAGCAAAGAGAAAAAAAATTAGTAGATGGCACATTTATCACATCTACTAGCCAGAGTATGACTGGAAAAAATTGAACCCTTAACTATGAGGACAGAATCCTGGTAGGAATCCCAGCACCTTCCCACTCACTGGGGCTGAGTTTTCTCTCCCCAGAGTATTGCACATGGTCATTAGGCATCCCTCATGTTTTGTATTGGCCTGTGGCTAGGACACGTAGTCCTCTGGCTTGTAAGTGTCTAGTAAAATTTTCCATCTACATGTTGTTGATATTAAAATAACCAAGTGGCAATCAAGGTCTAGATTTCTATTGGTTCCGGCCACTTATGCCATTTACATTTTTTTGGAGCTGAATCTATGTATTTAAAAATGCAGCAAATAGCTATGCTAATAAAAATGTGTACGTTTCTTGTGGGGAATAAGGAAATGAGAATCTGAAACACGACCATAGACAAAGGTAAGAGATTAAACTGAGTGTCTCACATATTTGTCAAACTTTCTGAGCATCTTAGTTATTGGTTTTTTTAACTGACTAGGTCACCCAGTCATGCTATAATGCAGATCATTCTGCACTCTCAGGTGTCCCGAAGGGGAATGGGATTTTGAGAACTCTTCCTGACAAGCGAGTGGCCAGAAGGGGTTACTAACACCATATATCTTTCTTTTATTTAAAATTAAGCAATTTGAAGTATGCAAATTGAGTTCATAGTTATTCTGCGTGGCTATTTGTTCCTGTCATTGCCCGCCTACCTGCACTCCCTCGCTGTTATACCCACTTGTTGTAACGTGTCAGTTTGAACTATAAGCTCTTTGGGGCAAGGATACTCAGACTGTGTATTTGTTCAGAGCCAAGCACAATGGGTTTCTCTGGTTACGTGGCCCTCCAGGCCCTATTACAATACAAATAATTATCCCTTTCCATACTGACTGTTGCTAATCAGCTGAGAAACATCTCTTTTTGAGTCCCCGTTCTCCTAATTTAGGTGGAACATGTGGACTGAAAGAGTCAAAGGTGTTAACATGACCCTGTCCAACATTAAACAGTTTTAAACGACGTGTGGGATTTGGTATGCAGAGACCTCAGCCTGCTTAGTACTATGCCAAACACCATAAAAAGTCCTTTTTAACCTTTATATTAAAAATACAAAACAAACAATAAAAACATTTAATATAAAGTATTAAGTAAGGCTTTCATTTTAACAATATCCCTTGTTCCCATTTCCAATAGCTGCATAAAGTTTTTAGAAGGAAAATCTCCTATTTGACAGTCTGTTAGATGGTATTGCAAATTATAACATAGGTCCTTTTGCAAAAAAGCAGAAGTTAGTTCAGATGGGCTAAAGCTGCTGCTGTTGCTAATGCCCAATCCCATTTCCTGCAAACAAAAACACGCGCACGCAAGGGGGGAAAGATAGCCAAGTTAGAAGACATAGCTGCTTTCCCTGGTAAGTTACACGTGCAGCCTTACTGCTGGAGAAGCATGGTCACGGCACATGGTCTTATTAGCCATTTCAAGACCTGGCCAACTTGTACCAGTATTGGGCCACTTTGTGCATTGCTTTTATATGTTTCCGATCACAGGCTTAGAGCAGTGCTGCAAAATAATAGGGGCTTGTCTGGCTAAGCCAGACTTATTAAACAGAAAGCAAAAAGAGAATAAAAAGAAGGGGGGGTGAGGGAGAATACACGTGGAGGGGAGGGTTGTGTATGATATAGTCTCATGTCCCAAATAGCGTTTGGGATTTAGCCAGAGGCAGCGAGGTGACGATGTCATCTGGGTCCCTCTCTCTGACCTGCTGTCTGGTCATGGCATCTCTCAAGATTAGGATAAAGAAGGTATTACAATAGATCCCAGGGTCTCAGAAAACAGAGCAGGTGGCAGTTAGGATGGCAAAGTTGGCTACTTCCCCCTCTTTCAGCCAGCCAGCATCTATGTCCAGTTCCCCCCCCCCCAAAGTCTTTTCTTTTAAGGACCTCAGGTGAAGGGAGTAATGGGTAGAATTGCTCATTGTCTCATTTTGTTCCCCTATTAGAGATAATTTCAGACACACCAATTCTGATTCATTGATTTCTTGTCCCACACTTCTCTTGTTTACCAGGCATAATTTTAATGCAGTCATTGAGTTGTATCAGTCAGCCTTTTTGTTGGAATTAGTTCAGTCTGTCTCCCTTTTGCACCTTTTCCTATCAACATTTGTTATAGGTTATGATGACATTTTATGAACTTTCACTGACTTTTCGTAGTTAGGCCAACAATTAGGGTAAAGCTGTAGGCCAGATTATTACAGCATCTCTCTCAGCCAGTCTTTCTGATGTCTACCGGCTCTAGTGATGACTGACTAACTTTTTTTGTTGCTTCACCCCTTTTTCTGTCACTTTCTATGAGGAGTATACATACACACACTGTGTTTATTTGATTTTTGCTCACATATTGAGCTACCTTCCCTGGTGTGTCAGCCATCTAGTGCATCCATGTTCTTGTGTTGCTGTGGTTTGAGAAGTTCTTCAATAAATCAGGCTGACTTGGCTTGCTCTGTGCTTTTTTGGGTATTTACTGTCTAGTATTCTTTTGAATTAAAATGTATACCAATTATAACTTTGTAAAGTTACCTGGATTTCAAAGGAGGCAAACTTTCATAGTAGTCATATAATTCAGTATATGGTATACACTGCTGTATATACAGCTTTTTAACTGTATGTCATCCTTGATTGTAGTATTTCGTTTACTATATAAAGAAAAGTTACACTAGTGGGTTGAACACTTCTCATTGAAGTAGGAAAATGAATAGCTATGTTCTAATTACCAGAGTCACTGCATGTGACAAACGTCTTAAAAAAACATAATTGAAGTATTCTGTGAAGCCTGCCCATTCTTTACTTGCCCGTATCCATGAGATCTCCTTTCTTGGCTATTCACTGAGCCATAAATAATGATTAATACAACAGTGGCGGCTCTGGCTATGTCATAGCAAGATTAACTCTTGCTGTGTTGAAACAAGTAATGCTTTGTAAGTACAGAATAAAGAGAGATTGTGTTTTGGTATCTGATGTTTCCCTGTTTGTGGTGATTGAACTGTATTGCTATATGGATTGATGACTCATCTGGCAATATTGAGCTGCTGTGAAAATTGTGTTCATTCATGACATGAAATGAGTTCTCAATATTCTAATTAATAATTCCAGGCTCTGCCAGTACAATAAATTATAAAGAGATTTTTATTCATTCATCTCTAAGCTGCTCCCCCCACAGAAAACCAACCCAAACCCCAGATGTTTTTGTGCTATAAAGAAAATTTATAATGGCAATTAAATTACTAATTTGCTGGTTTTTGAAATTTTCAATAGAATAGCACTTTAAATAAAAAGAATACTATATTCTCCGAGCAAGTTTTTCTTGCTAATCTAAAATCTGCCATAGAGTCTTCAGTTCACACGCACCATTTATAGAGTAACACTGTGGGCAGAATCTGTATTCTGTTTTATTTAAAGGTAGTGGAATTATTTTCCAGATGGTAACCAGTTCTGTTTTTTCCTGTAGAGAGAAACAGCTGGAGTACTTGCTCAGTGTATATACTCCCTGCCCTGGTTCTGGCAGCTATCCCCTTTCCTGGAAACAGATATTGTAGGCAACATATGCATAGAGGAAGCATATATTTTTTTAATATCAGCTTAGTTACTGTTCCATTCTAACTTAAGCTGAGTGTAGTTATGGTTTAAGCTTAAAAGTAATGACTGTAGGTAGTGCAGGCTCTGGGTATGTCTTTTGCTGGCTGTGACTCAAAAAAAGAGGAGATTTTTATGCCCCTCCTCTCCCCCCCTTTCCTCCTCCCAAGGATTGCTTCCTGCCTTCTGGCCCACTTTTCCTGTGTATGTTGGCCTACGTTGGCTGCGTGAAGGCGATTGCTAGAAGAAACGGGTGCATGAGCGCTCATGGCAGTTTATCTGTTGCAGCCCTCTGGCATGAGCTCTTTTGGTACACAGTGCCCCTGACCATCACAGCTCTTGCCTAGTGCAGCCCTTCTGCAGCCTGCAGGAGTGGGGCCAGACCATGTGATCTCACCACACTTAAGACACCTTACCACCACCAGTGGGTACTACTTTAAAACACAGATAAGAGGACAACATGCAGTGAGGGCTGGAGTCAATATTCTCGTACTTATGCAGAGCCAAACAAGTTTCCACTAGAAAAAAACAAGTTCTGCGAGCCAGCATCCTTCAGGTGTAGGCATCAGTTCCTAGTGACTCATCAAGCCCTCGGATCGCTACCCCTTCCTGCTTCTCCACGTGGGCACCAATGATACTGCCAAGAATGACCTTGAGCGGATCACTGCGGACTACGTGGCTCTGGGAAGAAGGATAAAGGAGTTTGAGGTGCAAGTGGTGTTCTCGTCCATCCTCCCCGTGGAAGGAAAAGGCCTGGGTAGAGACCGTCGAATCGTGGAAGTCAATGAATGGCTACGCAGGTGGTGTCGGAGAGAAGGCTTTGGATTCTTTGACCATGGGATGGGGTTCCAAGAAGGAGTGCTAGGCAGAGACAGGCTCCACCTAACGAAGAGAGGGAAGAGCATCTTCGCAAGCAGGCTGGCTAACCTAGTGAGGAGGGCTTTAAACTAGGTTCACCGGGGGAAGGAGACCAAAGCCCTGAGGTAAGTGGGGAAGTGGGATACCGGGAGGAGGCACGACCAGGAGCGCGAGAGAGGGGAGGGCTTCTGCTTCATACTGAGAAAGAGGGGCGATCAGCAGGTTACCTCAGGTGCCTATATACAAATGCACGAAGCTGGGAAACAAGCAGGGAGAACTGGAAGTCCTGGCACAGTCAAGGAATTATGATGTGATTGGAATAACAGAGACTTGGTGGGATAACTCACATGACTGGAGCACTGTCATGGATGGATATAAGCTGTTCAGGAGGGACGGGAAGGGCAGAAAAGGTGGGGGAGTTGCACTGTATGTAAGGGAGCAGTATGACTGCTCAGAGCTCAAGTATGAAACTGCAGAAAAACCTGAGAGTCTTTGGATTAAGTTGAGAAGTGTGAGCAACAAGGGTGATGTCGTGGTGGGAGTCTGCTATAGACCACCGGACCAGGGGGATGAGGTGGACGAGGCGTTCTTCCGGCAACTCGCGGAAGTTACTAGATCGCATGCCCTGGTTCTCATGGGAGACTTCAATCACCCTGATATCTGCTGGGAGAGCAATACAACGGTGCACAGGCAATCCAGGAAGTTTTTGGAAAATGTAGGGGACAATTTCCTGGTGCAAGTGCCGGAGGAACCAACTAGGGGCAGAGCTCTTCTTGACCTGCTGCTCACAAACTGGGAAGAATTAGTAGGGGAAGCAAAAGTGGATGGGAACCTGGGAGGCAGTGACCATGAGATGGTCAAGTTCAGGATCCTAACACAAGAAAGAAAAGAGAGCAGCAGAATACAGACCCTGGACTTCAGAAAAGCAGACTTTGACTCCCTCCGGGAACTGATGGGCAAGATCCCCTGGGAGAATAACATGAGGGGGAAAGGAGTCCAGGAGAGCTGGCTATATTTTAAAGAATCCTTACTGAGGTTACAGGGACAAAGCATCCCGATGTGTAGAAAGAAGAGTAAATATGGCAGGCGACCAGCTTGGCTTAACAGTGAAATCCTTGCTGCTCTTAAATACAAAAAAGAAGCTTACAAGAAGTGGAAGATTGGACAAATGACCAGGGATGAGTATAAAAATATTGCTCGGGCATGCAGGAGTGAAATCAGGAAGGCCAAATCCCACCTGGAGTTGCAGCTAGCAAGAGATGTTAAGAGTAGCAAGAAGGGTTTCTTCAGGTATGTTAGCAACAAGAAGAAAGTCAAGGAAAGTGTGGGCCCCTTACTGAATGAGGGAGGCAACCTAGAGACAGAGGATGTGGAAAAAGCTAATGTACTCAATGCTTTTTTTGCTTCTGTCTTCACGAACAAGGTCAGCTCTCAGACTACTGCACTGGGCAGCACAGCATGGGGAGGAGGTGACCAGCCCTCTGTGGAGAAAGAAGTGGTTCGGGACTATTTAGAAAAGCTGGACGAGCACAAGTCCATGGGGCCGGATGCATTGCATCCGAGAGTGCTAAAGGAGTTGGGGGATGTGATTGCAGAGCCATTGGCCATTATCTTTGAAAACTCATGGAGATCGGGGGAGGTCCCAGATGACTGGAAAAAGGCTAATGTAGTGCCCATCTTTAAAAAAAGGGAAGGAGGAGGATCCTGGGAACTACAGGCCAGTCAGCCTCACCTCAGTCCCTGGAAAAATCATGGAGCAGGTCCTCAAGGAATCAATTCTGAAGCACTTAGAGGAGAGGAAAGTGATCAGGAACAGTCAGCATGGATTCACCAAGGGCAAGTCATGCCTGACTAATCTAATTGCCTTCTATGACGAGATAACTGGCTCTGTGGATGAAGGGAAAGCAGTGGACGTGTTATTCCTTGACTTTAGCAAAGCTTTTGACACGGTCTCCCACAGTATTCTTGCCAGCAAGTTAAAGTAGTATGGGCTGGATGAATGGACTATAAGATGGATAGAAAGCTGCCTAGATTGTTGGGCTCAACGGGTAGTGATCAATGGCTCCATGTCTAGTTGGCAGCTGGTATCAAGTGGAGTGCCCCAGGGGTCGGTCCTGGGGCCGGTTTTGTTCAATATCTTCATAAATGATCTGGAGGATGGTGTGGATTGCACCCTCAGCAAGTTTGCAGATGACACTAAACTGGGAGGAGTGGTAGATATGCGGGAGGGTAGGGATAGGATACAGAGGGTCCTAGACAAATTGGAGGATTGGGCCAAAAGAAATCTGATGAGGTTCAACAAGGACAAGTGCAGAGTCCTGCACTTAGGACGGAAGAATCCAATGCACCACTACAGACTAGGGACCGAATGGCTCGGCAGCAGTTCTGCAGAAAAGGACCTATGGGTTACAGTGGACGAGAAGTTGGATATGAGTCAACAGTGTGCCCTTGTTGCCAAGAAGGCCAATGGCATTTTGGGATGTATATGTAGGGGCATTGCCAGCAGATTCAGGGATGTGATCGTTCCCTTCTATTCGACATTGGTGAGGCCTCATCTGGAGTACTGTGTCCAGTTTTGGGCCCCACACTACAAGAAGGATGTGGAAAAATTGGAGAGAGTCCAGCAGAGGGCAACAAAAATGATTAGGGGACTGGAACACATGAGTTATGAGGAGAGGCTGAGGGAACTGGGGATGTTTAGTCTGCAGAAGAGAAGAATGAGGGGGGATTTGATAGCTGCTTTCAACTACCTGAAAGGGGGTTCCAAAGAGGATGGCTCTAGACTGTTCTCAGTGGTAGCAGATGACAGAACAAGGAGTAATGGTCTCAAGTTGCAGTGGGGGAGATTTGGGTTGGATATTAGGAAAAACTTTTTCACTAGGAGGGTGGTGAAACACTGGTATATGTTACCTAGGGAGGTGGTGGAATCTCCTTCCTTAGAAGTTTTTAAGGTGAGGCTTGACAAAGCCCTGGCTGGGATGATTTAGTCGGGGATCGGTCGTGCTTTGAGCAGGGGATTGGACTAGATGACCTCCTGAGATCCCTTCCAACCCTGATATTCTATGATTCTATGATTCTAGTGCCCTCAGGGACAGTCTTAGACAGGTACCCAGTAGGGGTTCATCCCTCATTTATTAGATTCCTTAAGGCAGTTTCATACTTCATATCCCCAGTACCTCACTGGAACATTAACTTTGTCCCATACACTCTGTTAGTTATGTTTCAGAGTAACAGCCGTGTTAGTCCGTATTTGCAAAAAGAAAAGGAGTACTTGTGGCACCTTAGAGACTAACCAATTTATTTGAGCATAAACTTTTGTGAGCTACAGCTCACTTCATCTGATGCATACTGTGGAAAAATACAGAAGATGTTTGTTTTTATATACACATCATGAAAAAATGGGTGTTTATAAATACAAAAAGGTTTTCTCTCCCCCCACCCCACTCTCCTGCTGGTAATAGCTTATGTAAAGTGATCACTCTCCTTACAATGTGTATGATAATCAAGGTGGGCCATTGATTATCATACACATTGTAAGGAGAGTGATCACTTTACATAAGCTGTTACCAGCAGGAGAGTGGGGTGGGGGGAGAGAAAACCTTTTGTATTTATAAACACCCATTTTTTCATGATGTGTGTATAAAAACAAACATCTTCTGTATTTTCCACAGTATGCATCCGATAAAGTGAGCTGCAGCTCACGAAAGCTTATGCTCAAATAAATTGGTTAGTGTCTAAGGTGCCACAAGTACTCCTTTTCTTTTAGTCATGTTTGAGCATTAAATTCCATTCCTTGTCATCTGGTCTCCTGGATAGCTTCCTTCCTAATGGCCTTTACCTTGGCCTAGGGTGTCAGAATTAGCATCTGAAGCCTACGATATCCTTTAGTTTTCACAAGGAAAAAGTCATTCTCTGCCCTGGTTCTGATTTTGTTCACTTTCCACATTTACCAGGATATTTCTGACCTGATCTCCGAGTAATTGGGCTCATCCTCTGGCACTCCCTCGGTATACATAGAACTCTAAGCCACCTCGCCCTTATACTGTTGGATGATTTTTTTAAGAGGGAGTGAACTTCTCAATGTCTCTTCCCATTGGGTCTTCTGCATCTAGCTTGTTTACTCCTCAGGGAATTTCCCTTGCTCTGGCAGCCTTTGTGTTCTCTTCTCCACTATTGCAATTCACAATTCCTGGTCTATGAGAAGAGGCGCCTGTGTGAACAGCCAACTTGCACTTCATCTGTATATTTTGTTGAGCACTGCAGTCCAGAAACAACCTCCTCAGCCAATGTGTGTCGTCATAGGTTCTTCAAACAGACTTGATATGGTGGTAGCTGTCGAGCTTCTGACTTCTTGGGGGGCAGATGAGAAGGTGGAGCAATTCCTCCTATGTTCCACTCTCATCCTTTCCCTTCTGTTGTATTTCTCTTCTCTCCCCTCTCTCTCCCCTCCCCTTCTTGGTCCCTTTCTGGTCACATATACTAGGTCATAGCTGGCCCAACTTGTGTGGTTTACTTCTACACAGACAATAAAGACACATCCCAGGAAAACATACTCGGGGTCACGGCCAGAGCAGCATCAATTTGCTAAGCATAAAACCCAAGTAGCATGGCTAAGTAGTTGGGTGGGTGTGGGTAGAATGGGTTAACATTTGATCTTTCAACTTTTGACGTTAACTGGGGAATAGATGTCTAACAGAGTGGAGAGGAGGAGGGATGGTCATAAAAATCTTCTGGTTGGATGCCTCTGTGGTGTGACAGCCAATGAGGAACACACCCACTGCTTTGGTCACGTACTGGAAAATAGTTGGGTAAAAAAAATTATTTTTGACCATCTTTTCTAGGTATACTAATTCTCATCCATAATGAGGCCCACCGATCCATGACATTGGGCGCTCTGCTTTGTGCAGCTTTAGAGGCAGACTAACTCTGTTAATCAAAGGCAGGGGAAGTGTGGTTGCACCTCTGGGACATCTCCAGCTGCAGGTCGGCAGACCAGCTCTTCCCTGCTTTAGAGCAAATTTGAAGGAGGAGAGCCTTTGTCATAAATATAAAGGGAAGGGTAAACACTTTTAAAATCCCTCCTGGCCAGAGGAAAAAGCCTTTCATCTGTAAAGGGTTAAGAAGCTAGGATAACCTCGCTGGCACCTGTCCAAACTGACCAGTGAGAAGACGAGATCCTTTCAAAAGCTGGGGGGAAGGAGAAGCAAAGCCTCTCTGTCTGTGTGATGCTTTTGCCGGGAACAGAACACGAATGGAGTCTTAGAACTTAGTAAGTAATCTAGCTAGATATGCGTTAGATTCTGTTTTCTTTAAATGGCTGAGAAAATAAGCTGTGCTGAATGGAACGTAGATTCCTGGTTTTGTGTCTTTTTGTAACTTAAGGTTTTGCCTAGAGGGATTCTCTATGTTTTGAATCTGATTACCCTGTAAGGTATTTACCATCCTGATTTTACAGAGGTGATTCTTTTACTTTTTCTTTTCTTTTAAGAATCTGTTTTTTCATTGTTCTTAAGATCCAAGGGTTTGGGTCTGTGGTCACCTGTGCAAATTGGTGAGGATTTTTATCAAACCTTCCCCAGGAAAGGGGGTGTAGGGTTTGAGAGGATTTTGGGGGGAAAGACTTTTCCAAATGGGCTCTTTCCCAGTTATATATCTGTCAGAGATTTGGTGGTGGCAGCGATAAAGTCCAAGGGCAAAAGATAAAATAGTTTGCACCTGGGGGAAGTTTTAACCTAAGTTGGTAAAAGTAAGCTTAGGAGGTTTTCAGGCAGGTCCCCACATCTGTACGCTAGAGTTCAGAGTGGGGAAGGAACCTTGACAGCCTTAAAGTCTTCAGGCTGTCAGGATCCATTCTCCCCATTGTTACTGGGATTCTCTGTGCTCCCTGGTCACCCATGCGGAACGCAGCATGGCAGGGAAAGCTAAGAGAAGGATAGCCAGACACGGTCTCCTGCACCTCCCCTACTGATGAAGTACCTTGATGTAGATCTGTGCCTGTTCTGTGGAGACCCAGGCCACCCAAATGCTTAGGCAAGGGCAGGGTTTCCTGCAGCCTGTTTTCGTGAGCAGGAGAGCTCCCAGGAACCAGTGCCAGCACCTCAGCCGCAAAATTCCCTGTGCTATGGAAGTGTCTCAGTTGGCAGTTTCTCAGAGGGAGTGCCCCACCTCCCCAGCCTCTGACACGTTTGGTAGGCCTCCAAGGCTGCAGAGAGTAAAATATCTGGTGTCCTGGAGCTGTGGCTCTCATTACTCCAAGAAATTTTCAGGTAAGGCATGGATGAATTTTCCTGTTTTAGTTCAGTGAACCTGTGCTGAGAGGTGAGATACCATGGTGGTAAGAGAAGGCTTTTTTAAAATCTGCACTGGTTTTTGAATTTTATTTTTCTTGTATATATGATTATTATAATGCACTTTATGCAAATTTTATGTAAGTTTAAAAAACCACAACTCTTGTCTCATCCTGTTGGGTAGCCTGCAGTGGTCTGTGTGTGTCCGTGAAGTGTATGCTGGGCCTTCACACTGCAAGGTCTATATGTCTTCTTTTTCTAAGGCATCTAGCTCCATGGTGTCTAAATATATTTTTGTAGGCATGTGTAGCTTACTAATATGCTAACTGACCTTCTTGAATCTGTTTTTAATAAAAAAAAAAAAAAAAAAAAAACTTTTGCATGAAAGTTTAACTGCACTAATTGAGGGACTTCAGGTTTGATGGTTTTTGTATAGTTGTATGTTTAAGAGATAAACATGCAAAAATTAAAAACAGCAGATACATTAATGGACTTTCTACTTTCCAGACTTTACATGCTACTGAATCCTCCCCTTCCCCTGGGGTAATGAGCATTTCTGTTGAGGTTTCAGCAAGAGGGACTGACTGAGATCAAAATACAAGAGCTGTTCTCAAACTGTGGTCTGCAGAGCTTTCGTTGTTGATCTATGGAGAGCTAAATATCACTGTTCTCATTTTGAGTTGCTAAATTTAATTAAGACAGCTTACTTTCCATCTAAGCAATTGACGTGGTGGTGAATGGGAGAGGCGATAAGGAGATATTGTGAATAAGACACTCTCTGGTGAGATGTGGTCCGTTTAAAAACCACTGAAAAAGAGTTTGTAGCTGCTGAAACCTATTTTAGTACATTATCTATTGACAAAACCATTATACTTCCTCCCGGTGAAAGCAAAGTGCAAGTCTATTTGGGTATGTCTACACATCAGCTAGAAGGGCGCTTCCCAGCGCAGGTAGACAAACATGGTAGCTCTGAGCTAGCGCACTAAAAATAGCAATGTGGCCATGAGACTGTGGGCAGTGGTTCATGCTAGGTGCCACAGTGTGTACCCAGAGGGTCAGGCGGGATTGTACTTGGGCGGCTAGGCTGAGCTGCTGCCTTTGCTACTGTGGCCATGCTGCTATTTTAGTACATTATCTCAAGCAGCGCTAGCATGTGTCTGTCTACTTGCACTGGGAAGCACCCTCCCAGCTGCTGCTTAGACATGCTTTTGGTGTAATGGCCTAATACCCACCAGTGCAGTTGGGCTGCAAACTCACTAATCATCCTTCTTCACTGCATCTTGCCTCACTTATTAGCCCAGTTAATGATTATTTCTGTGGTTTTACTATAGAGTCTGTGGGAGGACTTTAAGAACTCTTCTAAGCTTCATATACTTTGATGTGACCTTGATGCAAGCAAAATTGCAATGTTTGGCACAAATCCGTAGTTAAAATATTTAATATGGTTACCATACAATAAAAACAGGATATAACTTTGTTTTTCAAGGTCTCCAAAGCTGAGTTGACAACTGCATTTCTGCTTCTCTGAGCAAAAAAGTAAAATAGTGTTCAGTTTTACATACTAAATGTTTCAAATTAGAGCATTTAGCTTTGAGATTTGTATTTGTACTTTAATTAAACATACATCCTTTTTGGATAATGGGAGTCTTTTCCTATAAACTTTGACACACACCTTGCTATCTAGAGTCACATTTTCAAATGGGTAGAACCTTATCCTTGGAGAAGATTATTTTAACTTGAAACACTGTTCAGAGAACTGCACATTATGTAACATATTGAAATTAATTTACCTTTAAAATAAATACTGTTAAGGGTTTGAAAAAAATTACCGGAAAGACTTTTGACCAGTGGACTAAATCTAGTAGCTGATAAAGCTGATGTAGGGATGAGCCATCATTGAGACATCACTGGAAAGGAGGAGAGTTCCTGTGAGTGCTATCTCTGGACCAAGTTAAGAACTCGATCTTTTTAATATCAACCTCTGACTAGGCCAGGGGTGGGCAAACTTTTTGGCCTGAGGGCCACATCTGAGTATGGAAATTGTATGGGGGGGCCATGAATGCTCATGAAACTGGGGGTTGGGGAGTGGGCTCTGGGGTGGGGCCAGAAATGAGGAGTTCAGGGTGCGGGAAGGGGCTGGGGCAGGGGATTGAGGTGGGGGGTGGCTCCGGCTGGGTGTGCAGGCTCTGGGGTGGGGATGAGGAGTTGGGGGTGCAGGAAGGTGCTCCAGGCTGGGACCGAGGGGTTTGGAGGGCAGTAGGGGGATATGGGCTGGGGCAGGCGGTTGGGAGTGGGAGGGGGCTCAGGAGTGCAGGCTCCAGGTGGCGCTTACCTCAAGCAGCTCCCAGAAGCAGCGGCATGTCCCCTCTCCATCTTCTACATGGTTTCGGGCCAATGGGAGCATGCGGAGTCCCCTGGCTGCCCCTACATGTAGGAACGTGAGCGGGAACATGCCACTGCTTCCAGGAGCTGCGTGGAGCTACGGCATGTATAGAGCAGGGCAAGCCCCCAACCCCGCTCCTGGCTGGAGCACCGGAGCAGGGCAAGCCTTGGACCCTACTCCCTGGTGGAAGCTCGAGGGCCGGATTAAAACATCTGAAGGGCCGGATGCGGTCCCCGAGCCGTAGTTTGCCCACCCCTGGACTAGACTATATTCTGCCTATACTTCACCCTTAAGACTGTAGGTCTTCACCTGCGAATAACTGTTAGCTGCCTCTGCTGCTGCTGTCAGCTTTCCCAATGGGTAGCAGCAGCATGATTTCAATCCCAGGCAAGATAATGGAGCAGTTGATAGAGGACTCAATTAATAAAGATTTAAAGGAAGGCAATATAGTAAATGTCAATCAGCATAGGTTTATGGAAAATAGATCCTCTGTGTGGGTGTGTGTGTGTGTATATAAAAATGTATTTTAGATTACAGGCTCGATTGATAAGGTAGTGGTGGTAATTTAATATACTTAGACTTTCTGGAAGGTGTGTGACTTGGTACCACACAACACTTGAATTAAAAACAAAAAAACTAGAATAATATAAAATGTAATATTCCACACACTAAATTAATGAAGGTGGCTGGTGGACAGGCCTCAATGTAATTGCAAACAGAGAATCGTGATCGAGTACGTGTGCTTCTAGTAGAGTCCTGTAGGGATCTGTACATGGCTTTACTCTATTTAAATTTTTTATCAGTGATCTGGAAGAAAACATAAAATCATCATTGATAAAGTTTGCAGATGACACACAAATTGGGTAAGTGGTAAATAATGAAGAGAACGGGTCATAGACTGAGTGATCTGGATCACTTGGTAAACTGAGCTCAAGCAAACACTGTGTTTTAATATGGCTAAATGTAAATGTATGCATCTAGGAACAAAGAATGTAGGCCAGACTTAAAGGATGGGGGGACTCTATTCTGGGAAGCGGGGACTCGGAAAAAGATTTTGGGGGTGGTGGTGGATAATCAGCTGAATATGAGCTCCTGAGGCCAAGAGGAATAATGCAATCCCTGTATGTATAAACAGGAATCTCTAGTAGGAGTACAGAGGAAAGTTTTACCTCTGTCCTTGGACTGGTGTGACCACTGCTGGATTACTGTGTCCTGTTTGGTGTCCGCAATTCAAGGAGGATGTTGATAAATGGGGAGTGTTCAGAGAAGAGAATGATTTAAAGGACTAGAAAACCTGCATAATAGACTCAAGCAGCTCAGTCTGTTTAGTTTAATGCAGAGAGGAGGTTAAGGGGGGAGGGACTTGATCACAGTCTATAAGTACCTACATGGGGAACAAATATTTAACAATGGGCTCTTCAGTCTAGTAGAGAAAAGTACAACTCAGTCCAATGGCTGGAGTTGAACTTAGACAAATTCATACTGGAAATAAGTCATACATTTTTAACACTGAGAGTAATTAACCATTGTAACAGTTTACCAAGGTTGATGGTGGATTCTCCGTAACTGAACATTTTAAAACCAAGACTGGATGTTTTTCTAAAAGCTCTGCTCTAGGAACTATTTTGGGGAAGTTCTCTGGCCTATGTTATGCAGGAGGTCAGAACTAGATGATCACAATGGTCCCTTCTGGCCTTGGAATCTGTGAATCTATGAAATTGACCTTTAATCACAATCACTACAGTGTTCTGAACATCAGGAGACAATCATTGAAGTCTCTTAATTTCACTCTGCTGCTGCTTGGAAAAGAAGAAAAGATACTGAGATTGTCTGCGAATACTGACTCTTAAAGACAGTATTCGAGTAATTCACATTTGGAAGTTTATTTTTGTAGCCATAATACTTAGCCTTTGACCTCTTTAGAATTTAATCACCACACTAATTTATCCATAAAGGAAACTTTTCTTCTTGCAGTTGGTGACTGAGATATTTTCAATCCCTGATTATTTCTGTAATCAAATTAAACTACAAAGGTTTGTTGGAAGTTAAATAGTCATACTTGGAATGACCAATTTCTCCCCTCCCCCCGCCCTCCCCACAGCCTACCTGACTGGGATGACTTTACCAAAAGCTTTATCAGAGTAACTAGAAGTCATCTTTAAGGTTTTATATGGATCATCTGAATCATCTAATAGTGGATACCAACTTAACCACACTAAGATTTGTTCTTTTTCCCTCTCCATTTCTATTACAAATATGGGTAACCTTTCCATTTTTAAAGATAGCCATCTTATCAAGCACAATTCTTCGAGTGATCGTCCACATGTCTTCCATTTCTGGAGCACTCATGAGATTGGATTCTTTTGACCAGGAGTATCCATTGGGGCCATACCTGTGTCCTAAGTGCCCATCCACCCTCGCCTTTACCTCACAGGATAAAGGATGTTACAGTGACTGTACAGCCTGAATCACCACTGTCTACCGTTGTGAGTATCTTGTATGGTACTGACTACCAACACCGTATGCAAATTTGCAGATGATACTAAACTGGGAGGAGTGGTAGATACGCTGGAGGGCAGGGATAGGATACAGAGGGACCTAGACAAATTGGAGGATTGGGCCAAAAGAAACCTGATGAGGTTCAATAAGGATAAGTGCAGGGTCCTGCACTTAGGACGGAAGAACCCAATGCACAGCTACAGACTAGGGACCGAATGGCTAGGCAGCAGTTCTGCGGAAAAGGACCTAGGGGTTACAGTGGACGAGAAGCTGGATATTAGTCAGCAGTGTGCCCTTGTTGCCAAGAAGGCCAATGGCATTTTGGGATGTATAAGTAGGGGCATAGCAAGCAGATCGAGGGACGTGATCGTTCCCCTCTATTCGACGTTGGTGAGGCCTCATCTGGAGTACTGTGTCCAGTTTTGGGCCCCACACTACAAGAAGGACGTGGATAAATTGGAGAGAGTCCAGCGAAGGGCAACAAAAATGATTAGGGGTCTGGAACACATGACCTATGAGGAGGGGCTGAGGGAACTGGGATTGTTTAGTCTGCAGAAGAGAAGAATGAGGGGGGATATGATAGCTGCTTTCAACTACCTGAGAGGTGATTCCAGAGAGGATGGTTCTAGACTATTCTCAGTGGTAGAAGAGGACAGGACAAGGAGTAATGGTCTCAAGTTGCAGTGGGGGAGGTTTAGGTTGGATATTAGGAAAAACTTTTTCACTAGGAGGGTGGTGAAACACTGGAATGCATTACCTAGGGAGGTGGTAGAATCTCCTTCCTTGGAAGTTTTTAAGGTGAGGCTTGACAAAGCCCTGGCTGGGATGATTTGATTGGGGATTGGTCCTGCTTTGAGCAGAGGGTTGGACTAGATGACCTCCTGAGGTCCCTTCCAACCCTGATATTCTATGATTCTATGCTACTGAGCACATCTTCAGTGCCGACAACAGGAGAATTTCTACTTTAACCAGTGACTCGTGCTGGGTTGGCCCTGCCATTAGAGAAGAGCTCATTTTCTTCCTCCCCTTCAGAGCAGAGAAGAGAGGTATTCCCTACCCAACTCACCTCGGTCTGGTTCATAAGAACAGCCATACTGGCTGAGCCCAATGGTCCATCTAGCCCAAAGGTGGCCAATGCCAGATGCTTCAGATGGAGTGAACAGAGTAGGGTAATTTATCAAGTGATCCATGCTCGGTCATCCAGTCCCAGCCTCTAGCTGTTGGTGGTTTAGGGACACTTACTGGTTAGATTTCAGAGTAGCAGCCGTGTTAGTCTGTATTCGCAAAAAGAAAAGGAGTACTTTTGGCACCTTAGAGACTAACCAATTTATTTGAGCATAAGCTTTCGTGAGCTACAGCTCACTTCATCGGATGCATTCAGTGGAAAATACAGTGCGGAGATTTATATACACAGAGAAGATGAAACAATGGGTGTTACCATACACACTGTAAGGAGAGTGATCACTTAAGGTGAGCTATTACCAGCGGGAGAGCAGGGGGCTGGGGGGGGACCTTTTGTAGTGATAATCAAGGTGGGCCATTTCCAGCAGTTGACAAGAACGTCTGAGGAACAGTGGGGGGTGGGGAGGAGGAATAAACATGGGGAAATAGTTTTACTTTGTGCAGTGACCCATCCACTCCCAGTCTCTATTCAAGGCTAAGTTAATTGTATCCAGTTTGCAAATTAATTCCAATTCAGCAGTCTCTCATTGGAGTCTGTTTTTGAAGTTTTTTTGTTGAAGAATTGCAACTTTTAGGTCTGTAATCAAGTGACCAAAGAGATTGAAGTGTTCTCTGACTGGTTTTTGAATGTTATAATTCTTGATGTCTGATTTGTGTCCATTTATTCTTTTGCGTAGAGACTGTCCAGTTTGACCAATGTACATGGCAGAGGGGCATTGCTGGCACATGATGGCATATATCACATTGGTAGATGTGCAGGTGAACGAGCCTCTGATAGCGTGGCTGATGTGATTAGGCCCAATGATGGTGTCCCCTGAATAGATATGTGGACACAGTTGGCAACGGGCTTTGTTGCAAGGATAGGTTCCTGGGTTAGTGGTTCTGTTGTGTGGTGTGTGGTTGCTGGTGAGTATTTGCTTCAGGTTGGGGGGCTGTCTGTAAGCAAGGACTGGCCTGTCTCCCAAGATCTGTGAGAGTGATGGGTCGTCCTTTAGGATAGGTTGTAGATCCTTGATGATGCGTTGGAGGGGTTTTAGTTGGGGGCTGAAGGTGACGGCTAGTGGCGTTCTGTTATTTTCTTTGTTGGGCCTGTCCTGTAGTAGGTGACTTCTGGGTACTCTTCTGGCTCTGTCAATCTGTTTTGTCACTTCAGCAGGTGGGTATTGTAGTTGTAAGAACGCTTGATAGAGGTCTTGTAGGTTTTTGTCTCTGTCTGAGGGGTTGGAACAAATGCGGTTGTATCGTAGAGTTGACTGTAGACCATGGATCGTGTAGTGTGATCTGGGTGAAAGCTGGAGGCATGTAGGTAGGAATAGCGGTCAGTAGGTTTCCGGTATAAGGGTGGTATTTATGTGACCATCGCTTATTGGCACCGTAGTGTCCGGGAAGTGGATCTCTTGTGTGGACTGGTCCAGGCTGAGGTTGATGGTGGGATGGAAATTGTTGACCACTTGTGCCACAAGTACTCCTTTTCTTTTTACTGGTTAGAGAGTCTGGGACTTGGTACTATAGGCATAGGGGAGACTCCTTGGGTCATTCAACCAGCAAGAAAAAATATCTCTGCTCCTCCCTCTAAAGTTAAATCATCTTTCCCTACAAAATCCCAAAGGATTATTCAGGAGGGACAGATGGCACTCATTTTCACTGTTCAGCAAGAAAAACAGAGCATAAGTCAGGTTCATTTTCTGATTCTAATGCAGTAGCATGATGCTTTGGTTTTGGTCTTCAAACACTTCAGGGGAATATTTAAATTAACAGTTTATTCATACAATGAGTTTGTTATAGTTAAGACATCTAAATGGGGAAAAAATCCCTTCTATTTGTAAGTCATATTCTCTCCTTTCTCATTTGATACCTCCTTTTTGAACAACTGAATAACCACGGCACAAGTTGTCAGTGGAAAGTTTTATTTCTGGTAGAAGTGACTTCAGCCAGTATAGTAGTAATAGATCTTACTCCATTGTATTGACGATCTGTTAAGAACTCACTGGAAATTCTGTTTGGATGTGTGAAATCCCATTTGATTAATGTATTTCCCACTCCAGTACATCTATCCCTGCTAGGTCTTTCTTCATATCTTTAAAAATAAACATCTTTTGGTTTATATCATTATTAGTCTAACACCTTCAGCATTCATCTAGCTTGTTTCACTTGGAGTGAATATTATAAGACAGGCTGTGTCCAGAAGAACTGTGTCTAAATAGTGCTGTGACTGCTGGTTGTTGTTTTTTCTTAGTAGAACTGAACCTTCAGGGGCATGTCAGTGACAATACAGTTCCCATCACATTGGTTCAAATCTAGGAGCCACCCAGAGTAGCCACATAGATTTTTTCCTTCAGACATGCACAGACCCTACATTGTCCTGAATCTGTTCGGTCATCTGGTATTGCAGAATGAATTTCCATGTTAAACGTAGCCCAACTCTGACAACCTCAGATAATGTTTTCAGAACACTTAATGTTTCTGTTACTAACAGTAGAAATAGTGCTACTTTTAAATCTGCTGTCATTAGTTTCATTTTTAAAGGTTTTGATTGCCAAGAATGTATGCGGTTTTACCTCTTCATGGAAAATAAAATTATCTTCAGAGGATAGCTACTGTAGGGAAGTAAATTATTGTAGGTACTTTAAAGTAATACACTCACTTTCTGTGCTGATTTCTGTTACGTTTTTTACCCATTTTCTGAGGAAAAATGGGAAAATAAAACCCAAACCAAAAATCCCTGATGTATAGGTAGTGTTTGGTCATTAATACTGCAACAGCAAGTAGGTATGACTTCCAGTGAGCAGGTAGTTGAATGCCTCAGAAGTATGGGTCCTTATGAAAAAGCCAGAAGAAACAGGTACTCAAGAATGGATCTCTTGTTGCAAGCACCTTAATTATATTCATTTTTGAAACTAAAACATTATTTTGATAAGCGTCCTAAAGCTGGGCTGGTTCAGAGTATGGCTACCACATCTTGTGATTTAGTCAATGAAACATTCCTAAATCTGGATTTTTGGCAATACACATTGAGAAACTAAGGCTATGTCTACACTGGCAATTGAAAGACAAAACTTTTGTCTTTCTGAGGTGTTAACTCCCCGCCCCCTGAAAGACACAAGTTTTGCCGCGACAAGTGCCAGTGTGAACAGCATGTTGTTGGCAGGAGTGCTCTCCTGCCGACAACACAAACGCCGCTCATTGGGGGTAGAAGTTTTTCGTTGGCAGGAGAGCTGACAAACAGCGGCTACACTGCATGGCTTTTAGCATGGCTGTAGTGACAGAGCCATGTTGCTAAAAGCTGTGTAGTGTAGACATAGCCTGTCATCACACTAAAACAGGTAGTTAGCCTTAACCAGCAGTATCTTATTCTGAGGAATTCACATGAAACAACACTTTTTATTATTTGTCATCCTTAATCTTGACTGGTCTTTGCTTGTTGCACGATTAGCTGTAGAAAGGAGATTGCAGAATCATAGAACTGTAGGGTTAGAAGGGACTGCAAGGGTAATCTAGACTAACTCCCTGTCAAGACACATGGCGATCCAGCCTCCTTTTGCATACCTCCATTGAAGGAGCTTCCATAACCTACCTAGGCAGTCTGTTCCATTGTCCTTCTGTTCTTACCGTTAGGAAGCTTTTCCTGAGATTTAATCTAAATCTGCTTTGTTTA
Organism: Chelonia mydas; assembly: GCF_015237465.2. NCBI lineage: Eukaryota > Metazoa > Chordata > Testudines > Cheloniidae > Chelonia > Chelonia mydas. Next base: position 76,082,669 of record NC_051251.2, on the reverse strand, counting down.
ATTTGAACCCATTGCCTCTTGTCCTGCCCTCCGTGGCAAGAGAGAAGAGCTTTTCTCCATCTTTTTTATGGCAGCCTTTCAAGTATTTGAAAACCACTATCATATCCCCACTAAATCTCCTCTTTCCCAAACTAAACATACCCAGTTCCTTCATCCTTTGCTCAGATGGCTTGCATTCCATCCCTTTGATCAACTTGTTGCTTGCCTCTGGATTCTTTCCAGCTTCTCTATGTCTTTCCTATGCATTGGTGACCAAAACTGGACACAGTACTCTAGCTGAGGCCTAACCAGCACTGAATAAAGTTGTACTATCACCTCCTGTGACTTGCATGCTATGCCTAAAATGCAGCCTAAAATTGCATTTGCTTTTTTTTGTAACAGCATCACACTGGTGTGATCCACCACAACTCCCATATCCTTCTCAGCAGTGCTGCTGCCAAACCAGTTCTCCCCCATTCTGTGTTTGTACATTTCGTTTTTCTTCCCTAAGTGTAGCATCTCATATTTGTCTTAGTTCTCCAGTTTATCAAGATCCATTTGAATTTTAGATCTGTCCTCCAAAGTATTGGCAAACCACCACCCAGCTTTGTGCAAATTTGATCAGTATGCTTTCTCTACATACATCTAGGTAATTAGTAAACATGTTAAATAACATTGGACCCAGAACAGATTCCAGTGAAACCCCAGTTGAGACTGCCTTCCAATCTGACATCATTCCATTGATAGTTACTCATTGTTTGTGGTTGTTTAATCAATTATGTATCCACTTAATGGTAGTTCAGCTGAGCCCACATTTCTCCAGCTTACTTAAAAAGAAAAGGAGTACTTGTGGCACCTTCGAGACTAACCAATTTATTTGAGCATAAGCTTTCGTGAGCTACAGCTCACTTCATAGGATGCATACTGTGGAAAGTGTAGAAGATCTTTTTATACACACAAAGCATGAAAAAATACCTCCCCCCACCCCACTCTCCTGCCGGTAATAGCTTATCTAAAGTGATCACTCTCCTTACAATGTGTATGATAATCAAGGTGGGCCATTTCCAGCACAAATCCAGGTTTTCTGCCCCCCCCACCCCCTCCCACACACACACACACACAAACCCACTCTCCTGTTGATAATAGATTATCTAAAGTGACCACTCTCCTTACAATGTGTATGATAATCAAGGTGGGCCATTTCCAGCACAAATCCAGGTTTTCTGCCCCCCCACCCCCTCCCACACACACACAAACCCACTCTCCTGTTGGTAATAGCTTATCTAAAGTGACCACTCTCCTTATAATGTGTATGATGATCAAGGTGGGCCATTTCCAGCACAAATCCAGGGTTTAACAAGAACATCGGGGCGGGGGGGAAGAGTAGGAAAAAACAAGGGGAAATAAGGTTATCTTGCATAATGACTTAGCCGCTCCCAGTCTCTATTCAAGCCTAAGTTAATTGTATCCAATTTGCAAATGAATTCCAATTCAGCAGTCTCTCGCTGGAGTCTGGATTTGAAGTTTTTTTGTTGTAATATCGCAACTTTCATGTCTGTAATCGCGTGACCAGAGAGATTGAAGTGTTCTCCGACTGGTTTATGAATGTTATAATTCTTGACATCTGATTTGTGTCCATTCATTCTTTTACGTAGAGACTGTCCAGTTTGACCAATGTACATGGCAGAGGGGCATTGCTGGCACATGATGGCATATATCACATTGGTGGATGTGCAAGTGAACGAGCCTCTGATCGTGTGGCTGATATGATTAGGCCCTATGATGGTGTCCCCTGAATAGATATGTGGACACAGTTGGCAACGGGCTTTGTTGCAAGGATAGGTTCCTGGGTTAGTGGTTCTGTTGTGTGGTGTGTGGTTGCTGGTGAGTATTTGCTTCAGGTTGCGGGGCTGTCTGTAAGCAAGGACTGGCCTGTCTCCCAAGATTTGTGAGAGTGATGGGTCGTCCTTCAGGATATTGTAATTGATTATCTTAGTAAGTAGAAGAACAAGAGAAGATACAAAAGTATACAAAATAATGAACAGTATAAAGATGGTAGTTGAACTTTGGCACATGTTGGATCAATTCATATAGAGCCTTTGATTTGAAGATCTATGCATGCAGAGTAACTATATTAAAAGTAGGGCTGTCAAGTGCTCCCAGCGCTCTAAAAAACCCACTTCAACAAGGGGCGTAGCTACCAGCACTGAGAGCGCGGCTCCCAGCTCTGGGGCACTGTTTACATGGGCGCTTTACAGCGCTGGAAATTGCTGCGCTCAGGGGGGTGTATTTTCACCCCCCCGAGGGAGAAAGTTGCAGCGCTGTTAACTGCCAGTGTAGACAAGCCCCTAGCTACTGTCTCTTGGGGAGGTGGAGCACCTATGCCAATGGGAGGAGCCCTCCTGTCGGCACAGGTAGTGTCTTCACTGAAGCCCTGCGGTATTTTAAGTGTAGACAGGACCCAAGACTTGTAACATAGCTCAGCTGTATTGCTTCTGTTCTGCTGCCCTGAAAATGTTGATAAATATAACACTTCACCAGTCATTTACTTTAAGGAATAGAATAAAAGAAACCCATAGATAATTTTAATAATGTGTTTGGATTTGCACACTTTAATTTATTACACTTAGGTAAAATGAAATTTGTTTTCTTTTTTCAGTTATATTTGACAGATGGCTGTAGTAGTTTTCAGGAACTGTGCTGGTAATGCTGAATTGAAATAGGCTGTTTAGAACTATTCAACTTAGCAAACACACCATGAAGTCCAGAGGATTACATCTTTTCCTTTTTTTCTCTCCACCCACCCCACCAAACAAATACCCAGCCAAATAGATTTTACCAGGAAGCTGATACATCTACAAATCTTCAGTTAAATATTTTGAAAAATAAAATAATTGATTACAGAAATTTGGCAGCAAGATGGTCATTTATATTCATGCCTTGAGATGGTGAAGTTGCATATATTCACAGGGCTTTACTGCTTTCTGAAACTGTTGGGGAATTGGTGTTTTCAGGTTTCTTTCATTGAGATGTTAAAAATCACTAAAATGAATCAATTTACTTACTAAATGGCATAGTGTACTGGTATACAAGGTGTTTTTTCATCTGCATAATTAGAAAATTTGTTTTGTATAGAGAGCTGTTTTCAGAAAACACCTGCTTTGTGAGTAATACAGAGTTTGCAGGGGCTCTGCAAAGCTGCCAGATGTGAGTCTCCAAAGCACAAGCTTATTTAAACCAGGCCAACTTCATTACTAACAGGTTTCCAGTTCAGAATCCTTACACATTTCAACCTCTTACTTTCAGATATAATAAATTGACTTAACTATTTTTAAGTTCATTTGGAATATGAGACATCTTCCCTGATTACAGAATAAAATTGGATATTGACAAGCTTCCATAATAGAACAACTGTTTCAATGCTAGTTTGCTGCAAAAGATTTTTCTGAGAAATCGTAGACTGTCTTGTAAGAGACAGCATAAAACAGCATAAATCCTTCACTTCTCAACAGAAGCCCCACTAAAATATACATTCTTTGTAAATATTTGATCCTGGTGATACTAGATTTATGGTTGCTATACAGTATACTTATTGCTGAAGAGATTACATTCTAGTTTTAAAACATTACAAAAGGAGTGGAATGCAATTTTAAAAACTAAAGGCAAATAGATTTGAATAAATTGCCGTTTGTGCAGGCAGTACATCGTTAAATCTCTCTTTCGTGATCCCACAGAAGAGTTCAGGAGGGAAAATAGTTTTACACTGACCTGATATTCTGCCCCTCTGAAAACCAGGCTCTGAGTTTTTGTGGCAGTTCAACTAAGTGCTTTTAATTTAGCAATTTAGATACTTTTGCCTTTGACTGTTACTAATCAAAGATTAGTACGATATTTTAACTGCTACCTTCTCCCATTTGGTGATTATGACTCTGTACAAGAATATATTTAGCATAGCTACTGTATATAAAACTTTAAATTGTTCGTATTGACAAACTTATTGTGATAGAAGAATTTTTACTGTTCTGTTGCTACCTTCTGTGTAAATTGGTCCATTTCTTATGCTATGATTCTATAGATAGTTAAATGGAATCTGTAACCAATTCTATGGCTGTACAAAGAATAACTTCATTATGGAGTGGAAACTGCTGTTGCACAGTGACATCATAAACAGTCTGAACATACTTGAGAAATACCTGCAGAGTACAATATAATGAAATATAGTGTTGGCAGAACACAGACGTGTTGACATGGTACCAAACAACATTTTGATTAAAAAACTAGAACGATCTAAAATTAACATGGAACACATTAAATGTGCCAAAAGCTGGCTGGCTAATAAATTTCAAAATGAAAAGGAGTACTTGTGGCACCTTAGAGACTAACCAATTTATTTGAGCATGAGCTTTCGTGAGCTACAGCTCACTTCATCAGATGCAAGTGAGCTGTAGCTCACGAAAGCTCATGCTCAAATAAATTGGTTAGTCTGTAAGGTGCCACAAGTACTCCTTTTCTTTTTGCGAATACAGACTAACACGGCTGTTACTCTGAAACCTGTCAAAAATTTCAAAATGTAATTGTAAACAGGGAATCACAGAGCAGATTTGTTTCTAGTGGTGTACTGTAGGGATCATCCCTATGCTATTTGTAGGGCCCTACCAAATTCACGGTGCATTTTGGTCAGTTTCACAGACATAGGATTTTAAAAATAACTGTCATAATTTCAGCGATTTAAATCTGAAATTTCACTGTGTTGTAGGGGTCCTGACCCAAAAAGGAGTTGTGGGGAGGAGTTGCAAGGTTAGTGTAGGGGGGGTTGCGGTACTGTTACCCTTATTTCTGCGCTGCTGCTGGCGGCAGTGGTGCTGCCTTCAGGGCTGGGCAGCTGGAAATCATCGGCGCTGCTGGCCGGGAGCCCAACTCTGAAGGCAGAGCCACTGCCAGCAGCAGCACGGAAGTAAGGATGGCCTGATATGGCACTGCCACCCTTACTTCTGCACTGCTGCTGGCGGGCAATCGCCATACCATACAATGCCAGCCTTACTTCTGCACTGCTGCTGGCAGAGCGCTGCCTTCAGGGCTGGGCGCCTGGACGAGAGACGCCGCTCTCCGCCTGCCCAGCTCTGAAGGCAGCACAGAAGTAAGGGCGGCAGTACCATGACCCCTCTGCAACTCCCTTTTTGGTCAGGACCCCCAGTTTAAGAAACGGGGTCTCCCCGTGAAATCTGTATAGTATAAGGTAACAGCACACAAAAGACCAGATTTCACAGGCGGAGACCAGATTTCACAGTCCATGACGTGTTTTTCATGGCTGTGAAGTTGGTAGGGCCCTAACTATTTGACATTTTTGTCAGTGACTTGGAAGAAAACATAAATTCATCACTGGTAAAGTTTGTAGATGACACAAAAATTGGGGAAGTGGTAAATAATGAAGAGAACAGGTCAGAGATTGAGCGATCTGGATCACTTGGTCAGCTGGGCTCAAGCAAACAATATGCATTTTAATATGGCTAAATGGAAGGAGCAAGGAAAGCAGGCCATATGTGAAGGATGGGGGGGCTTTATCTTGGAAAGCAATGATTCTGAAAAAGATTTGGGGTTGGTGGTTTATAATTAGCTACACATGAGCTCCCAGTGCAACACTGACCAAAAGGGTTAATATGATCCTTGGATGTATAAACAGAGTAATTGTGATTAGGAGTAGAGGGGTGATTTTTACCTCTGTATTTGGCATTGGTGTGACCGCTGCTGGAATCCTGTGTCCAGTTTTGGTGTCCACAGTTCAAGAAAGATGTTGATAAACTGGAGAGAGTTCAGAGAAGAGACTGATTAAAAGAGTAGAAAACCTGCCTTGTTGGGTATGCCTACACAGGGATAAAAGATCCGCGACATAGCTATGGCTGGCCTGGTCAGCTGACTCTGGGTTTGGCTGCAGGGCTAAAAATTGTTGTGTAGATGTTCGGGCTTGGGCTGGAGCCCAAGCTTTGGGAAGCTTCACCACAGCAGGGTCCCAGAGCTAGGGCCCAAACATCTATCCGGTGATTTTTCAGCCCCGGAGCCCAAGTCAACTGACCTAGGTCAGCCGTGGGTTTTTTGTCTTTCGGCAGGCTGTTTAGTTTAACAAAGATGATTGGATTACAGTCTATAAGTACCTACATGGGAACAAATATTTCATAATGGGCTCTTCCATCTGTCAGAGAAAGATATAACAGGGTTAAATGGCTGAAAGTTGATTCTAGACAAATTCAGACTGACAATAAGGTGTGCATTTTTAAGTGAGGGTCGTTAACCATTAGAACAATTTACCAAGGTTTGTGGTGATTCTTCGCCACTAGCAAATGAAGATTGTTTGTTTGTTTTTCTTTAAGATCTGTACAAATTATATTGGGGAAGTTCCCTGGCCTGAGTTATACAGGAGGTCAGACATGAACAATGGTCCCTTCTGGCCTTGGAAGCCATGCATCAGTGTACTTTGCCTAATTCCAGCCAGTGTGCAATTAGTTCCTCACCCCCACTTTAATTTTTTTCAAATTTGCATGTTTAACTTTATACCAGATATTATTATCCAGTTTCGTATCTGGGGTGCTGATTCAAAGCTACAATAGTGTACACATCCACAACTGCAGTAGCAGAGTTCTGAAATACAGAACTAGTAACAGTAGTTAAGTGAACTGAAATAACTCTGCAAAAGAATTTTCTAGGCTTTCACAGTACAGATATGAACTTAAAACTCACCACTCAAGCTAAATTTCAAAATGTAAATCTTTATTTATTGCCAGTTTTCTCCTCAGTTTTAAAGAAGTGAAAATATTTTTATTGGTAGATAAAATGCCAACATTTGTAGTCCCTGGATCCTTTTTCTGGTTGGAGATAGAGGCTGCTGCTGTTCCAGTATCAAAAGAGACATCCTGAGTAGTGGGAGACTGAGTATTGTCCAGTCTCCGGGACCTGCAAGAGATCTGTACTAAGGAGCTACGGGAGGAGTGGGGGGGACTGGGGTGAGGGTAGAGATTGAAAAACCTGACAGCTACTAGCCTGAGAACTTGGCTTTCTTGCCAGAGTGAAACACATTTGTGCTGCCCCCCCCTCCTCAACCACCCATCTCATGGACTAAAAGTCTTCAGAACAGTTAAAAAAAAAAAATTTCATCGACAAATCTATTAATAAACCGTGCCAAATGATTATCAGTCTTGGTGTAAGTTGAGCACTGAAGGAAATAGTGTGGAACTCGGGGAGGAGAAAAATGTCAGCACACTGGGTTAACTGCCTGGCTCCAGGAATGTATGTAGCTCTTTTAGTAGGACTATAGTATATGTATACTTATTGATTCATTGTGGGGAAGTTTCACATGCAGGAATGGGAGGAGTGATGGAAGATAAGAATGAGGAAACAAATCTAACTTTTATACTTCCCTGGAGTCTGAGGCTGAGCTGCTGGTCAGGTCTTCATAGAATAGAATCATAGAATATCAGGGTTGGAAGGGACCTCAGGAGGTCTAGTCCACCCCCCTGCTCAAAGCAGGACCAATCCCCAACTAAATCATCCCAGCCAGGGCTTTGTCAAGCCTGACCTTAAAAACCTCTTAGGAAGGAGATTCGACCACCTCCCTAGGTAACCTGTTCCAGTGCTTCACCACTCTCCTGGAGAAAAAGTTTTTCCTAATATCTAACCTAAACCTCCTTGTCAGGGTTCCTTCCCCACTCTGAACTCTAGGGTACAGATGTGGGGACCCGCATGAAAGACCCCCTAAGTTTATTCTTACCAGCTTAGGTTAAAAACTTCCCCAAGGTACAAACTTTGCCTTGTCCTTGACCAGTATGCTGCCACCACCAAGCGTTTTAAACAAAGAACAGGGAAAGAGACCACTTGGAGACGTCTTCCCCCAAAATATCCCCCCAAGCCCTACACACCCCCTTTCCTGGGGAGGCTTGCGAATAATATCCTAACCAATTTGTTACAAAATTATCAAAGACCCAAACCCCTGGATCTTGGAACAATGGAAAAATCAGACAGGTTCTTAAAAGAAGGATTGTATTTAAGAAAAAGAAAGGTAAAAATCATCTCTGTAAAATCAGGATGGAAAATACTTTACAGGGTATTCAGATTCAAAACACCAGAGGATCCCCCTCTGGGCAAAACCTTAAAGTTACAGAAAACAGGAATAAACCTCCCTCTTAACCCAGGGAAAATTCACATAAAACGAGAGAAACTAATCCGCCTTGCCTGGCTTACCTCTACTGGTTGCAATATTGGAGACTTGGATTAGGATGGGTTGGAGAAGATGGATTTCTGTCTGGCTTCTCTGTCCCAAGAGAGATCAATCACGTAAACAAAGAGCACAAACAAAACCCTTCTCGCCCCCTCCCCTCCATTTGAAAGTATCTTGTCTCCTTATTGGTCCTTTGGGTCAGGTGCCAGCCAGGTTAGCTGAGCTTCTTAACCCTTCACAGGTAAGAAGATGTTGCCTCTGGCCAGGAGGGATTTTATAGCACTGTATACAGACAGGTGGTTATCCTTCCTTTTCTATTTGACAGTCCCCCCACTGCAACTTGAGACCATTGCTTCTTGTTCTGTCATCTGCCACCACTGAGAACAGTCTAGATCTATTCTCTTTGGAACCCCCCTTCAGCTAGTTGAAAGCAACTGTCAAAGCAGCTACCAAGCTGCCTGATCTTCACTGCTGATCAGACCCTACTGTCTGCTGTGCTCCCCTCCTACCTGCTTCTGCTGCCAGGTCTATTATCTCTAAAAATCAAAAAGGCAGTTATGCTTCAGCAACAGTTTCTGGGACGGTATCCAATAGAGTTCTTGCCCAGGAAAGTCCAGTGACCTCTTGCCCAGTTTGCTCAGCTGATTTCCTGTCCAAAATCTTTCACTTACCTCTAGTGACTGGTTTGCTGAATTCTGCTGCTTGGACTGCTCCTTTGCTTTCTGCAACCTTCAGCTCCTCTTTTTGGTCAAAGGGTAACACTCTGGGAAAAGGGAGGAGAGATGCAACGCTGAGTACAATTTAGTGTTGCAAATGGGAAATTAAGATTCAGACAGTTGCGGTGCCATTTATCCCATTCATTATTTAGACTTGCTTCGGACAAGTGAGCAGATAGGATTTTCAGGATCTCAGACTCTGCCTGCTGGTGACTGGGCAAGAACCTGTCACTAGTAGGGTGTGTGCAAAGCTAGACTGAGGCAGGGAGAAAGTTTTAGGCAGCAGGCGCAGTTGTCAGTGCTTCCACAATTCAACATACTTGATTGCCATGGCAAGGAATGCTCGGGATTACGAAGTTAAATGCAGTAAATCACAATGTGAAGCCCTATCCTGGGCAGATGCTAGCAATTAACTTCCGTATCATAGGTCGATGAGTGATATTTGCAGTTTTTAATCCAGTGGTAGATTACCACTTATTGTATATGGTTCCTGAAGATACTGCCGTGCAAAGCTGATGCATGGAGAGAATGGAAGAAGCTCCGAGGAAGTTACGAGGACAAGTTGTGTTCAGTATCCTGTTAACCATGACTTAGCTGGCATGATGCTGAACATAACAAGTGGATCTGTTTGCAACAAGAACCAACAGAAAATCGCATCAGTTCTCTTCCGGGGGAGGGCTCAGCCAAGACTCACTGATAGATTTTTCTCCTATCCTGGAAAAATTCCCTCCTGTATGCTTTCCCTCCAATTCCTTTACTGCCCAGAGTCCTGTTCAAAATAAAACAAGACCATACTCACCTCATGTTTATAGCACCGCCATTGCCTCAGCAACACTGGTACTTGATCCTACTGACCTTGTTGTTTGAGCCTCTTCTGTCCCTCCTGTTGGATCCAGACATAATCTCCCGGGACTACGAAAGCTTACTCCATCCCAGCCTCCCAGCTCTCCATCTAACAGTATGTGGATGTTTTGTGGGTGACACCCTTTGAAAAATCCTGCTCAAAGTATTTCCAAAACATGCTTCTGAATAGCAGAAAACCCTCAAATGAGGAACACTTACTTGCCTAAGTGGAAGCGCATCTCCATTTGGTCTCTTAGGAAGGGTGTATCTACGGAGTGGGTACCTTGGACGTAGTACTGGACTATCTTCTAGCTCTGAAACAGAGTTGGGTATTAGCTCTGTAAGCATGCATCTGGCAGCCATTTTGGCCTTCTGTGTCTGGTTGGATAATAGATCCCTTTTCTCTAACCGCATCATCACCCAGTTCCTACAGGGTTTGGCCAGATTGTATCCTTAAGTACAAGACCCTATCTGAACTTAGTCCTAGCAAAATTGATGGGACTCCCCTTTGAACCCCTTGTGACTTGCTTCCTCCTTCACCTCTGCATGAAGGTGGCATTTCTAATGGCAGTTACATAACCTTTAACTTTATCTGTGTCCTCACGCCAAACTTCTTACAACACATAGGAACTCTAATTTTCATGTTTCAGAGTAGCAGCAGTGTTAGTCTGTATTCGCAGAAAGAACAGGAGGACTTGTGGCACCTTAGAGACTAACAAGTTTATTTGAGCATAAGCTTTCGTGAGCTACAGCTCACTTCATCGGATGCATTCAGTGGAAAATACAGTGGAAAAACACTAATTTTCATTTTAACCAAGAATCTGTTTGCCCGAGTTTTTCCACAAATCCTACACACAGAGAGATGAGGAAGAGCTTCACTCATGGGATATGAAAAGGTCATCAGCTTTCTGTCTGGAGCATACTAAATCTTTCAGCTCCTCTACACATCTGTTTGTAGCAGCTGCAGAGGCAGAATTAAGGACCCACTCAGAGACTCTCTTCCTGGATCTCTCTGTGCTTTGTCTTATGCTACTAGCTGGCTAATACAGTCCCACCAGCTAGAGTGTTGGCACATTCTACTAGAGTGCAGGCAGCTTCTGCAGCTTTCCTGGCACAAGTGTCAGCTGTAGACATTTGTAAAGCAGTGACTTGGTCATCTGTGCACTCCACTTACTACACCATTTCACATCAGTCCAGAATCACAGAATATCAGGGCTGGAAGGGACCTCAGGAGGTCATCTAGTCCAACCCTCTGCTCAAAGCAGTACCAATCCCCAACTAAGACTGTGCCAGTTTCGGATGGGTTGTCTTACGTTCACTGTTACGATTGACTCCGAACCCACCTCCATGGGTGTTTGTGAGTCACCTGCAGTGGAATTGACATGAAAACGGATAACCTACCTTTCTGTAACTGCTGTTCTTCCAGATGTCCAATCCATGTCCCACCTGGCTTCTCCTCTGTCGGCATCTGACAGGTATGAAGGAACTGAGGAGGGTCGGGGATGGCTCTGCTTTCTTATACCAGCATGCAGTGATAACGTGGGGAGGTCCTGCCACCCTGATAGTTACTGCTAAGGGAAAAAAAATCTGACATCTGTGCCCGGAGAGTGCACACCCGAACCATGCAATGGTCATCTTGAACAACAGTTACGGAAAGGTTAACTTTTTTCATACAAAAAATTTAATAAATCTATTGGTGTTCCTCATACAGACTTCCCAGCTTTTTCTTATATATATATATATATATATATATATATATATATAAATGTAAGGTTTCAGCATAATATTGTCTATACTTTAGTACACTCATCAAAACGCATTCTTCCCTGATTCTCTGAGATTATTTTTGAGTCATTATAATGTGGTTCTAATATATAGTGTCACCTGGACTCTTTTTAGAGCTTGAGAAATGGCATTATCCCAGTCCTTTCAAATGATTCAGAACCCTATCAGCAAGCAAAAAATTCTGGGAGTCTCTCCAGCCCTTGGGTTAGTAGCTGACATGTCTTCAGAATACCTTGTGTTCTGATTGGTTCAGCTGTCAGAGGCTGGCTAAGGGGGTAGCCTGCCAGGTGGATTGCCTATAAAGAAAAATTCCTATTTCTTCTGAAACAGCTACTGAGCATGTCTAGCAACTGCCACACCCTATTCTGTATGTTTCTGGGCCCTTCTAGTTGAGTTGCCCTGCCCTGTAGTCTGTACATATATTCCATCTAAAATCCGTGTCCTCTCTCCACTGCCTTCCACCCTTTCTTTGGGCAAAACAAACTCAAATACTGCAGTATAAAGCATGTGTGTACATAGACTCAGGCATTTTACCTAAGTTCTCAAAGTTCTAGGCCATGTCACTAAGTGGCAGGAATAACTGGCTCTGTATACTTTTTGTGGGTTTTATTAAAGTTAATAAACCAGCAAATCCAAGAAACATAGTTGCTATGGCTAAACTACCATACGTGTGTATGGAACTAACAAGGAATTAAACAGTACAGTTATCAAATCATGATCCAAATTAAAATAGAATCAAATCAATGGATTAACACTGATATTGCATTAAATCTACTGATCAAATCACCAAATTAATAAGAACTTAAGAATGGCCATACTGGGTCAGACCAAAGGTCCATCCAGCCCAGTATCCTGTCTACCGACAGTGGCCAATGCCAGGTGCCCCAGAGGGAGTGAACCTAACAGGTAATGATCAAGTGATCTCTCTCCTGCCATCCATCTCCACCCTCTGACAAACAGAGGCTAGCGACACCAATCCTGGCTAATAGCCATTAATGGACTTAACCTCCATGAATTTATCCAGTTCTCTTTTAAACCCTGTTATAGTCCTAGCCTTCACAACCTCCTCAGGCAAGGAGTTCCAGAGGTTGACTGTGCGATGAGTGAAGAAGAACTTTCTTTTATTTGTTTTAAACCTGCTACCCATTAATTTCATTTGGTGGCCCCTAGTTCTTCTATTATGGGAACAAGTAAGTAACTTTTCCTTATTCACTTTCTCCACACCACTCAAGATTTTATATACCTCTATCATATCCCCCTTTAGTCTCCTCTTTTCCAAGCTGAAAAGTTCTAGCCTCTTTAATCTCTCCTCATATGGGACTTGTTCCAAACCCCTAATCATTTTAGTTTCCCTTTTCTGAACCTTTTCTAATGCCGGTATATCTTTTTTGAGCTGGGGGAACCACATTTGTATGCAGTATTCAAGATGTGGGCATACCATGGATTTATATAAGGGCAATAAGATATTCTCCGTCTTATTCTCTATCCCTTTTTTAATGATTTCTATAGCAGGTAATACAAAAAGATGATTGATTGAATCTTAAACCAGGTGATTAAAGGAGATAGCTGTTAGCTTCTACATTTAGCTTTATTGTTAAGCAAAGCCCACGGCAGTCCTTCAACATTTAGCGGCATAAAAATATAGAAACTAAATTATGGTTTATTTTTAGGTTACAAACTTAATGCCTATTCAAAGTTCTCCTTAAAGCTCACTGTTGTGGTTCCTAATATTTCCTTTTCACCCTCCCTTCTCCTCAGGACACAAGATATTCCAATAAGAGGAAGTTTTAGCAAAGAAAATTTAGCAAATTTAGCATCTCTCTCCCTAAGCAATAGCAGCTTCAGTCTGACACTTTTACACACTTTAATGACACTAAAACAGAATAAGAGCTACTATGGGATTTATTCTGTGACACCTTCCCAATGTGGACTTTACAGTTGCTTACACATAGGCATACACATTCACACTCTATGGTAAAATAAAAGGGACATCTCCCTAGGGATAAAAATGAAGATAAAAAAGAAAGCGGAACAATAAGTTAATTAGCATAGAAAGGTTCAGACATTTCTGCTTCCATAGTGTTTGCAGTGGTGGTTTGCAGATCTGTGAGTGTGGTTACAGGAATCAGGTGATGCAGTGTAGTGCTTGTCGCTGCTGGAGTCTTTGGGCAGTAGGAGACTGGTCAGGCTGACATAGCCAGTGGTTGTGGTCTTTACCATGTCTTTCCTTAGGTGGCTTAAATAGGAGGGGTGATTTCTTTAGATGTCTTGGTAGTCTGACAGAACTCCAGGTCTTCCACCTTATGGCAGTACCTTAATAACTTTGGGGCCAATCAAGTGGTCTGTGCACCCTTGATACAGTCAGCATGGTCCAGTCCTATTAAAGAGGGAAGGCTTCAGCCTGAGGTCACTCTGGAAAGTCCCACTCCGGAGGACCATTTTCTGAAAATATCCACTGTTACAACTGTATGCAATAGTTTCCCAAAATATTACAACAGGAGAAACATTGGGCCCACCTCTGAGGTTCCCCAGTCTTCCCCTCTGAAGTAATTGTGGAGTACGATATAGCGACATCATCCAGGACAGTCCTAAACTGGTTCATAAAAATAGCTAATGGCCTAATTAGGAAGCAAGGTGGGTGAGGTAATATCTTTTATTGGACCAACCTCTGTTGGTGAGAGACGAGCTTTCGAGCTGTCTTTTATACCTCTTGGCCATCCTCTTAACATTCTGAAAATAAATGTCACCAGCTCACTACAGCTTGTCTTATCCTTTCATCAGACCAAAAAAATAGGGAATTAGCCATTGTTGCTTAACTGTCTCAAAGGTTATGGCTTATTCTTAATTTTCCTTCTAAAAGGAAAAAGCTGCTTTTCAACTTCCCAACATAAATTCCATTTAATATAAAATCAGAGTTTTTATGGCAAGTCTGTATGCTCATATAGGCTCTTCCTTTACCTGTGCTAGGCAAATATGAAAAGACTTGCCTTTGCCACCTGTGTGGATTTTGTTAGTCTGTTCTGATGCAGGAGAAATACAGTTAAAATGCTGTCTATTAGCTACCCTGCTTTACCAAAAGACCATGTGATTTCATTGATATTTAAATTAGTGTTGCTTTGTTAGAATGTAAATCCTTTGTTAATCCAGAGTATCTCACAGCAAATATACTGTTTTTTCCAGCGTGTGGCCTTTGTCAACATTAAATTTCAAAATTCACAGAGGATTCTTGCATTTAAATTTCAAAGATAACTCTACAGATATATACAACTAAATCTTTATAGTTGTCAAAATAGAGTAGATTCCGACAGAGCAGATATTACAGCCAAATATTCAGATTAATATAAAGGAAACTTAATCTTGGAGGTTTTTTCCCCACTTACATGAGTAGTAGCAGCAAGAAGACTGAAAATTCTAATAAAAAGAATAGGAGTACTTGTGGCACCTTAGAGACTAACAAATTTATATGACAGCTTCGCTGAATGAACAGCGGTGTCAACTGATTAAATTAAATGTTACAGACTTTAAGGTGACTGTCATCCTGGCCAGTTCTTTGAGTGCTGGTCCCTATGTGTATTCCACTCTGGTATGCATGTGCTCCAGGTACTTGAGACCGGAAGATTTTTGCTAGCAGTATCCATTGGTCCACATCTGTGGTCTTCCTCTTCTCATGCTCCAGACCAAGGGTATAAGGGACGGTGAAGATCAACTACCTCTAAGTTCCTTTCTGCTGCCACATTTTCTTCGACGGAACCCTCCACTGTCCTTGTAGCTGATCCTCTAACTTCAAATCTGTCAATATTATACCAATAGAGTATTGTTAGTTTAGTTAAAATTCAGTGATATCCACCCCCAACCACCCCACCTCATGGTCAGGACACAGAGCATTGATTCAGGAACTGTCTCCAGCCCATGGTCTTTCCTGGTCAGCAATAAACATCAGAGCTGCCTATACTGCCTTGGAGAAGCATGTATCCCTATCAAGTGCAGTATCTGCCGCTTGTTTCCCAGCAGAACCTGGCAAGCGTGGGCATTGAGACTGAGGAAACATCTCATAGGAGCATGCTATGATGCCTCAGTCTGATGCAAGCCAGATAGACCAGTACATTGGGTAGAGGCTAGCCCTACCATTTCTGATACAGGAGTGACCAGAGGTAGAGCCAAAGACTCCTCTTCCGTGACTCATTACAAGGTTAGAAATCCCTCTCCAGATCCAATTCTAAGAGGATGGCTGCTCCCCCCACATCTTCTCAGTTGGATGACTCCTTTTCCCTTGTTTCTGGAGGCGCTAGAATCCAGAGTCATGGACTGACCTGTGGGCTCTGAAAAAATGAGTGTCTCGACATTGGCAACAGGAGCAGGGCCATTAGTACCAAGCAAGGAGAAACATGAGCCAAGGCTGGGACCACCACCAGTAGCAGCAAAAGACACTATATAATCCCATGTGCCATCAGTACCAATGCGCTCGCATAGGGAGACACCAGGTTCTTAAGGGCCTTTCAATTCCAGCTCCAAAGATGCATAGGGAGAAGACTGCTACGCTACCAAGGAGGATGTCATCTTTCTGGATCAAGAATCTCCTCTCCTATCGGACTTGGCTCTTACAAGGGAGCTTCTGACATTGTGAGAAGTAGTTCATCCCCTATTCCCTCTGCAAATCACTGCATTTCTGTATTGATGGTACTGACAGCACTGTTGTAGCAATAAAGAATGAATATATGGGCCCAAAGAATCAAAGGGGTTTAATGAGACCCTGTCACTGTCCAACTTTAAATAAGGCTCAGGGTTTGTTATAGAGACCTCGGCCTGCTTAATACCATGGCAAACGCACCATTAAACATCATTTTAACCTTTTATTAAAGGTTCAGAAAAGAAGGTAAAACAGTTAAAGCATTTGAAATATAAAGTATTAAGTAAGGCTTTCATTTTAATAACCTCCTTTGTTCCCTTTCTCTTTAGCTGGAGAGAGGTTTTTTAGAAGGAATAAACCCCTAGTTTGACCGTCTTTTAGATGGTATTAAAGATAGGTAATAACTGTTCTTTTTGGGGATGGGGGGGAAGAAGTTAGCTGAGAGGGGCTGGAGCTGTCATTTTTGCTGCTGCTGCTAAAGTTCAGTCCCATTTCCTAGAAGACAAAACAAGGCAAACTCACACACAGGGGCAAAAAGAACAACAAAGATAGAAAATGCAGCTTTTGTCTCTTGTACTGACTCAGTTGCAACCTCACTGCTGGAGAAACAAGGCACAGCACATGATCTTATCAGCCACTCTGAGACCTGGCAAACTTGTACCACCATTGGGCAATTTAGGGCTTTGGTTTTCGTTGCCTTTTTTTATCATCACAGGCTTACGGCAGTGTTGAAAAATAGTCTTGGCCAGCTAAGCCAGACTTTCTTTGTACAGAAGGAAAAAGAAATGAGAAAGGAAAGAAGAAATATAAGATGGGGAAGAAAAAGGATACAGAGGTTGAAGGGAGGAGTGAGTCTTACATCTCAGGTAGTGTTTGGGATTCAGCTGATACCACTAGAGGTGGTGATGTCCTCTGGTTCTCTCTCTGGCCCGGTCTGGTCAGTACATCTTTCAAGATTAAGATGAAAAAGGTCCTTATGGTCCCAGGAGACAGTGGGGGAGGTAGCACAGTGTCCAATTTTCCCCCCAAAGTCTCTTTCTTTAAGGACAGTTTTTGTTCTCCCAGTTTTCTCCAGCTTTCAGCCCTGCCACCCATCAGTATCCATTTTCTTCCCAGGTCTCTTGACACAGGACAGGGGCAAGATCAGAAAACAACCCCATCCACACTCTCTCCACCTCGTTTCTTGGGTCTTCGGATGGGCATTGAATCTAGAGCAGACATGTTTGGTAGCCATTCATGTGAAAATTGATTCCTTTAATCTTGAGTTCCCAGAACGAAAAAAGCCGAGTGAATTATGCATGCTCAGATAGCTACCTTCTCTCAAACATATTTGATCTAATCCATAGTCTGATTTACATTAAAATTTTCAGAGTAGCAGCCGTGTTAGTCTGTATCTGCAAAAAAGAATAGGAGTACTTATGGCACCTTATAGACTAACAAATTTATTAGAGCATAAGCTTTCATGGGCTGCAGCCCACTTCATGGGATGCATAGAATGGAACATATAGTAAGAAGAAAAACACACACACACACACACACACACAAAAGTTGGAAATTTCCATACAAACTGTAAGAGGCTAATTAGTTAAGATGAGCTATTATCAGCAGGAGAAAAAAACTTTTGTACTGATAATCAAGCTGGCCCATTTAGACAGTTGACAAGAAGGTGTGAGGATACTTAATTTAGGGAAATAGATTCAATATGTGTAATGACCCAGCCACTCCCAGTCTCTGTTCAAACCCAAGTTAATGGTATCTAGTTTGTATATGCTCTAATAAATTTTAGTCTCTAAGGTGCCACAAGTACTCCTATTCTTTTTATTAGAATTTTCAGTCTTCTTGCTGCTACTCATGTAAGTGGGGAAAATACCTCCAAGATTAAGTTTGCTTTATATTAATCTGAATATTTGGCTGTAATATCTGCTCTGTCGGAATCTACTCTATTTTGACAACTATAAAGATTTAGTTGTATATATCTGTAGAGTTATCTTTGAAATTTAAATGCAAGAATCCTCTGTGAATTTTGAAATTTAATGTTGACAAAGGCCACACGCTGGAAAAAATGGGCTCTAGAACAGTCTTCTAGATTAACTATTTTTTGCTCTTTTTTGTAAGACTGAATATATTTTTAAGAATATTAGTCATTCACAAACAGTTGCTTCTTGACCTAATAGTTTAATAAAAAATCTACCATTACCGTCTGTTTTCTGGCATTGCAAACTATTCTCCATTGAGATACCAGAATCAATATAATATATGTGAATTGTAATTAAAAGATGAAAGGATGTTCCACATTATCTAAAGGCAGACAGAGTATGTTTCAACAGATGGGGGTGAAATTAAAATATCCTTTGGATAACTCTGAGTTGCAATATAGTCCCATCTAGTCTGTAGAATTTCTCAGGGTTGAAATTCTAAACTGGCACAGTTTTTAAAATTGTTTGTTGTAGAATTGGAAAAAAGGAACACTAGATTCAAAATAGTAATTTCTGTGGATATTTAAGGTCTTTACTAGTAAACATAAATGATAGGTAAACTTATATGATTGCCTGTGTCTTCCTCAATTAGAGCATTCTTAGTTTGTTAGGTAATCCGAGTTTTGTAGTATACATTATAAATTTGACGATCGGAGCGCTAAGGTTAGCAACATGAACAAGTAGGTTTGGTGAATGCAGCAATATTAAAACTGCTTCTTAATTTGTGGTGGTTCTAGTTAGGAAGCTTACTTTTATGCAGTGACTTTCTCTGATACCGCTGTTGGATTTCTGTGCAAATAGTGAAGAGCTGTAAGCATAGGTGCTATGAAGCAGCTGCAGCCTTGCTCTGCTTAACCTGCTGACACTGCTGCCGTGTTGCTAGCTAAGTGCCCTTCTGCAGAGGGTGGTTTGCAGTCGCATTGCAGCCTTTGACTGTGAGCGAGAAATTGTAGATGCATCTGTTTGCTTTGTTCCTTAAGCCTTTTAGTGTGAACTCATATGACGTAGTCTCTAACATGTTATCATCCTTGGGTTTAAATAAAGATTTAATGTAGTAATACAGATGCAGTCCAATATCTCAAGTTTACTAAATCTCATATTATAGAAGGACTCCACTGTCAATCACTGCCTTAGCATGAAAAATTTAGTAGCATAACACTCAGCATGAAACAGGCTTATAGTAACATTTTTAACATTTAAAATTTAAAACAATAAACATAGTAAACTAAACTTTTGTGTGACGCCTCACAAACAATGTGCACCTTTTCAAGGTCAATGAGGAAAAAGCATAGCAGCATATTTGAGTAACAGAAAGCTTTGTTCCTGTACCTGTAATCATGAGACATTTTAACTATTAATATTCTTCCTAAGAATACATAATGGGGAGGAGCTTTGTTTTTATATATGACACACCTGTGAAGTTTAAAAAGGAAACTATCCTTTTGAAGAAAAAAAGTTAATATCAGTGACTGGCAAAATACCAAATTGCTTGGTAACTAAAAAAGAATGTTAAACTGACATGATTTTGAAGTTAGCTGGAAAGCCACCATTCTATGCAGGGATTAGAATAAGGCTAAATAGTGCCTGAATTTATATAAAAAACAAAATGTAAGGCCTGAAAAAGGCTTGCCTGGGGCATGCTAGAGTTGCCTGATTCTTCAAGTAGATGCAACCTTGTAGTCTACTTAAGTGTGTGCGCGGCCCAGCACACTGGCGCCAGAGAAATTTGCCTAGCAGTATCTACAGAAGGGGCGGCGCTCGCTCCTCATGGCCTTAGCCCCTCCCTTGGCTACATGAGGCACCACATCCCCAGCTCCTCCTCAGTTCGTTCTTACTGCCTATGGCTGGATTTGGAGCTCTTTGAGGTCTCAACCTCTCAACCAGTTTTTCTTCTCTTGTTGTATATAGTTAGTAGTACCCTTAGTGTTAGTTCTTATTAGTTGTAGTACGTTGTTTAAACATTGTCCTTCGTATGGGGGAGCAATCCACAATAGTGATCCCCACACACCGTGCTTGCACAGTCTCAGCAAGACCCATGTCAAAGAGCATTGAGTGATCTGCAGATCATTTAAGAAATGGCTCAAATGGCTTCACCTGAAGCAGCACCTGCTCAAACAGACCATTGGCCTGCTTTGGTACCGAGGTCCTCATCGGGTCAGAGATGGCCCCCAGACTCTGAGTACTGCTGCTTCATATTCCAGAGCAGGCATCTCTCCAAAGAAATGGAGGAGCCATTCCCTGTCAGCTGTACCGAGGAAAAGGTTGCATTAGACAAATTGAAACCCTTCCACATCTTGGGGTGACTCTTCTGCCTCCCCCAAGAAAAGCGTGGAGCGACAAGGAGTTGATGCTGGTACACAGGATAGTGCAGCACCATGCCCCAGTGTCCTCCTTCCACAGGCTGGAATGTGATGCAGAAGTGATGTGATGTAGATGTGTATTCCATGAACCAGCCTCCGTCCCCACTGCATCGGAGTCTCGTGTCCTGTGTTTGGTGCAGAGAATCCGAGGGAGGGTCGGGGCAGTGCCACCTAACGTATCCAGAAGAGGAGCTACAGCCTTGAGGCACGAGTGCCACCCCTCTGTGGGTACTGGTAGGCAAATTTCCCTGGCTCTGCTGTGCTGGGCACGCGCACACCTAAGTGGAATACATGTCTGCATCACATCTCAAAGAACCACAGCTACAGTAAGGAACCGTTCCTTCTGTTGTGAGGCAGACATGCTGAGAACGAAAGAGAAAATGCACAATTTATGAGGGAGGGTGCTGTGAAAAAACAATCCGTGAGCAGAGGTGAGAGGTTGGTAAGATGTGTGTCTGTAGGGGATTATTTGGCTACCACCCTTCAGAATGTGAAGCAAGCATGAGCAGATCAATTTAATTATTTTGTAATATGTACCTGATACAAATGTATATGGCATATGCTCATGTCTTGTAGTAAAAAAACATCTGAATATGTGGTAAGGAACTAGTTGGCTCTCTAGCATAACCATTCACTCCTCCTGGACCCAAGTTCCTGCACATCACCAAGGCCCTGATTCAGGAGGGTATCTTTATTCAGGACAGCATTTAATCATGTGCCTAAATGCCGATGAATCGTGGGACTTAAAAGTTATTCTGAATAGGGATGTATTTAAGCATGTGCTTAAGAGTTTTCCTGAATAGGGGCCACAATCTCGAAGTGCAGAAGTTTATGGTTCGGAGCAATTTGTTAGTTCCCTTTCTGCAGTGAAACATAGGTATTTGCTTGTGCATCCAGCAGATTTTTCTCTGAGCAGTTAGTGAGGAAGTCACCTGGGTTCCTGGAGATTTATGTGGCTACCTGTGAACCAGCTCTGTTGGTGGGTTTTTCAGGCTGCATCAGTTGATATAATAGGACTCCAAGCCCTGTGGCTCCAGCTGTGTGACAGGCTTCATGTCTTCCTCATTCTGTTTTCTTCATTCTTTCCCAGTCCTTTCACAATAATTTCTATCATGCTGTGAGTCTGTGGTGCTTACTACTCCTAAGGGCTTTCTGTGCCAAAAAAGTAAAAATTCTGTGCACAATATTAAAATTCTGCAAGTTGTATTTGTCAATATATAAATGCGGAGGCTTCAGCATGGCACTTGGGAGCAAAGGCCACTGGTTGCATGAAGTTGGGAGATCACCCTTCAGCCCCCTCACCTCCAGGACACAGACTCAGTGATAAGACTGCACCCAGCCCTGACACAGCACAAGGCCTGGACCTGCCCCAGAAACACGCTGGAGCCCCTGCCCCTCTGCGCCAGGCACACCAGGTGTGAGGCAGAAAGGCTCATCCAGGCAGGAACCATATGTGGAGGGATCCAGGTGTGTGGTGAGGATTTTATGTGGGACAGTCTAGGTGCAGGCAGCTCAGTAGGGGCTCTAGGTGTAGGGGGGATCTGGATGCACAGAGGCTCATTGATGGGGTTCCAGGTGCAGGGACAATGGGGCTCTGCAGGGGCTTCCAGATGAAGGTGGTTGGGGCTGAACTGAGGGGGTCTAGATTTGGGGGTGTCAGCTGGGGAGTCTGGATGCTGGGGAAGTGGGGCATGGTGGTATGAGTCTGGGAGCAGCTAGTTGGAAGTCTGTGGCATGGGGGCTCAGGGTGGTGCAGAGGGTGGGGCATCAGAGCAGGGGTTTGACTATAGGGAGCTCAGTGAGCGGTGGTCTGGATGCAGGGATGGGGGTCTAGAGGCAGGGGTTGAGGTTCGGTGGGGTGGGGTTCGGGTATGGAGGGCTAGGGGGGTTCTGGATTTACCAGGTGAGGCTTGGCAGGGGTGTCCGGGTATGGGAAGTCTGGATGCATGGGGGCTGGGTGGATGGGGGTGCAGCTCCCTCTATAGCTACCCCTCTCCCCACAGCTAAGGAGCGATGAGGGCAGGAAGCAGGGGAGGAGGCTGAGCTTCCTGCAGCTGGGGAAGGTTTCTGATGATGGGTCTGAGACAGCCCCAGACACTCCCTGCAGGGGAAGAGGAAGTCCTGTCTCCTGCCTCTAGCCCGGCCAGGACTAGTGGCTAATCCCAGCTCAGGGTAGGAGCCACTGGCTGGAGCGCCCCCAGCCCTGTGGTGATTTACCTCTCTGCCGGCTGCTCCGGGTGCCTGAAATGATGTACCTGCACTGCCAGGGCGTGGTGTGACTGTTCTGGCAGCTTCCCTGTCAGAAAAAGTCATTTTTCTGTGGGGAAGCAAAGAAATCTGTGGGGGACATAAATTCTGCGCGTGCGTAGTGGTCTAGAATTCCCCCAGGAGTAGTTTATGTACATAACAAGAGACATGCTCACAGCCTGAGTTTTCTTTGTGTGCAATGAATCACTGCCCCAAGCTCATTCTTAAAACTTGCCTCCAACTCCTCTCCCCTTCTTCTCTTGCTATATGTCCCCTCATTCACCTGTTCATTCTCGCTCATTAATTGCAAGCCACTGATTCATTATTTCCTCCTTGGCACCACTGTCTTTCCCTGTGAGTGAGAGAGAGAAATAGAAGGGAGAGGGAATGAGGAAACCCTCTGTACAAACTTGCAGCAGCAGGTGTAGCCACAGGAAGCAAGATCCCTGGACTGTGTCTTCTCTCCCCAGTCAGCTGCACACAAGAGGCAGCTTCCCTTCATGACAGTCACTGATCTATGAGCTTCTTAGAGGAAATGCTGGCAAGGATTAATTAGGAAGAAGTGAGTTTTGAGAGAGTTGGAGTTAGCAGGAGGAAGCCTAGTGCTTGTTCGAGGGGTAAGAAGCATATGGTGGATGGAATGGCAAGGAAATAAAGGAGAAAGGTTTGAGAGAATTCTGGAGGATGGACGACGAGTAGTTGTAAATGAAACCAAGATGTAGATAGGAGCAAAATCAGGTAGTCTCTCATGTAGATGAGCAATGAACAAAGACATAACACGGGTAATGCATAAAAATCAACTTATGTATTTTGTCAATTGTAATTTAATTTGGTCAAATATGGTAAATGTACTATAGATATCATAAAAATGAAATTTATAGTGCAGCTCACAGTAGTCCCTGTTAATCTGAGATGTAGAGAAAACCTACCAAATATTTTGGATGGATCATAAAATATTGTATAGCAAGCTCCTATTCCTAGAGAAATGACACACAAATGAAAACAAAACAAAAAAAGTAACTTACCATAGATCCAAGCAGGAGATGGTATTAACTGACAAAGACTGGTTAGCCCAAGATGTACCATATACTCATGACTACTTCTAGAGTAAGGTTTTATTGTTAAAGAAGATTAAATAAATTCACTATAGGCCAGTGGTCCCCAAACTCTGAGGAATGCCCCCACAGGGGGCACAGAGGAACATTTGTGGGGCTTGCAGTGGAGCCCAGCCCAGCCCCCTTAGGAGGGAGGGAAGGAGTATCATGCTTCCAGACCCTTTTAGCCCCCAGGCCCAGCTCTGCCCACAGTCCCATTCCACCTCCAGGCCTAGCTCCACCCCCAGCTCCACTCTGCCCCCATCCCCAGCTCTGCCTTCAGCTCAAGCTCAACTGCTGAGGAAGCCTTGGTTGTGCAGTAATGGAGGGGAGGCATGGGTTGCCAACCCTCCCAGTTTTGCCAAGAGTCTCCCAGAATCGGGCCTTGTTTCCTGGAGGCTCTGGAAGCCAAACCGGGAGATTTTAGGCCTCTAAAAATCTGGCAGCGCAGCAGGGCTAAGTAAGGCTCCCTGCCTGCCCTGGCCCCGTGCTGCTCCCGGAAGCGCCTGGCACATCCCTGCGGCCCTTGGGGGAGGTCAAGGGGTCTCTGTGAGCTGTCCCTGCCCCGAGCGCCGACTCCGCAGCTCCCATTGGCCGGGAACTGCAGGCAGAGGGTGGTGCCTGCAGGCAGAGGTGGTACACAGAGGCACCCCACTCACCAAGGGCCACAGGGATGCGCCAGATGTTTCTGGGAGCAGTGCAGAGCCAGGGCAGGCTGGGAGCCTGACTTAGTCCCTCTGCATTGCTGACCAGAAGCCACCCGAGGTAGGTGCTGCCCGGCTAGAGCCCAAAGCCCTCACCCCCTCCTGCACCCCAATCCCCAGCCCTGCGCCCACTCCTGCACCCAAACTCCCTCCCACAGCCCATACCCCAGACTCCCTCCCAGAGCCGCCTCCTGCACCCAAACTGCCTCCCAGAGCTTGCACCCCACACCACCTCTCACATCCCAGCCTACAGTCCCCTCCTGCACCCAGAGTCCCTCCCAGAGTCTGCACCCCAAACGCTGGCCCCAGGTTCATCCCGGAGCCTCCTCCCAAACTCTGAATCCCTTGGCCCCAGCCTGGTGAAAGTGAGAGCTGGGGGGAGGGGGGCAACAAGTGATAGAGGGAGGGGGAATGGAGTGATTGGGGCCTCGGAGAAGGGGCGGGGGCAGGGGCAGGGCAAGGGTGTTTGGGTTTGTGTAATTAGACAGTTGGCAACCCTAGGACAGATTCTGTTAATGATAAGGGGGGGGTGGGACTGGAAAAGTTTGTGTGCCACTGCTTTAGGCAATGTTTTATACATCTACAATTAAGGGAATTTGTATTCAAGATCAACTTGAACACCTTCTGGTTCAAAAGAACCCCAAACGCTTGTGCTAACACTTTTCATGACATGTTATGTGAGGCCTTGGCAAAGCAATGTCATGTAACTAGTCAAGCCTAGAACAAAGATTTGTTATTTATAGCAAGGAAGCAGACTAGCAATTTGCAGAACATTATATGTAATGATAGATCTGTGAAAATGCAGTATTGTGCCAGCTCAGTGTGTATGTATAGCTTGCCTGCTGTTGCAAATATCATTTGGCCAGGGATCTTCCGATAATCCTGGACTAGGAGCCGTGTGTGGCAGGAGCTATAGCACCAGTGGGGACCTGTTCTTTGATTGGAGCCTGTAGGTGCTACCACAATATAAATAACGTCTCCCCACAATTTGAAGTCTCCTGAAACCTGTGTATCAAACAGTAGAATCTGTAAAATTCTTGAAGCTATATCTTATTAAACCAGTTGACTGTACTTAATTTGAGAGAGAATAGATTGACCTCTTTAAGATGCCTGTAGTTTGGAGGGGGAGGGGAATAAAAATAGCAAAAAAACCTAGTTTTCAAAAGTTCAATATTTTTTCTTCATTTTAATCCATTTGAATAACTGGCAATTAACTTTTGGGGCTTCCTCATCTGGATCCCACACAGCTGGAGGCCACTGTGAATTTAGCCTTTAATTCCTTCAAAAGTTACCGTTATTTTTATAACCCAGTAATCGTTTTGATTTGTATTCAAATAGCACCCACAAGTGCTTGATGCAATCCACAAGAAAGATTTGATCCCTGCTCCAAAGAGATTATAATCTAAAACAAGCAACATTCAAAAGGTGCAGGAGAGGAATTACAATATGATTGTAATTTAATGATCATTTTTAATTTTTATCCCCAAATATCCCTTTCTCTGTTATTAGCTGGCTAATACCTTGGGTCTTGAGAGCAAATTTAAAGAGGGAGGTAAGTGGTCTTATGGATCAGCTCCTTAAATTGCCCTAAATAAAAAGATTTTTTCATGCACCTCTTATCAGTTTTTAAATACACATTGATCCAGTCAGAGCAAGGATGGTCTCATGATTAAGGCTTTGAACATAAACTCAGATCTGAATTTTATTCCGAGTTCTGCTATACTGTGTGACAATGAGCAAGTCACTTACTTTTTCTTCTTCTGTTTCCCCACATGGAAAATAGGAATAGTACTTTTCCTCCCAGGACAGTGGGAGCCTAAGTTCATTAACGTTACTATAGCTGAGTGCCATAGTGTAAGCTTCTTAGTTTTCTCCCATCTGGGTATAGCCACATGTTGCCTTTTGTGTTGTACTTAGACTGCAGGCTCTTTTGGGCATAGACTTCCATTTTGTTAAGAGTTTGTACAGTGTCTAGCATAATGGGGGCCTGGTTCATGACTGCGGCTCCTAGGCACTACAGCAAAAGTAGTAAATAATTAGACATACATTTGAATACTAGTTTGACACAATACTGGGTTAATGGATAATTATTTCACTCTTCATATTGCCTTTCTGACACAGTAATCAAGTTGGATTCATAAGGATTAAATATTGCATATTTTGGTAGTACTTAGTCCTTGAGTAAGACAAAGCTATGAATATGGTATTTCAAGATATATAAAATAAGCTTTTCAGGGGTCTTCATTGTGGTACTGCATCTAGGTATTTTTATCAGTACTACATAAGACACAAAATATACACTTAGGTCAGACACAGTGTTAAAGCATGCCATTGTTGATCTGCTCAACCCTTGCTAATGTGCTCATTCAACTTCTCCTGTTTCTTTTTGTGGGAAGTATAGTGCATCCCCTACCAGGTGATTTTTTCCCTACATGCACGTCTTTTCCTTTATTAACTAGCAGAGAAAAAGCTAACATGCATGATTGACCATAATAGCATCATATGAAAGCATTATCTGCTTTAATTACATTGTGTTTATTACCAAATAAAAGCCTCTCTGTGAAGACTCTATGAAGGTTTTGTATGAAACATATTCTTTAAAAATGCCTAATGTTTATTGTAAACTCGCAATAGCTGAAATGGATTAAAAATGCATCTTGATTTATCCATCTTTTTAAATTTGTTTTAAATAGTTCAAATATATTGCAAGGACTTGGTTCTATTCTGTAGCTCATATCTGCAGTAAATGAAAAAGCCAGAGTCTTGTAATAGCCTGATGAAAACAGTTCTTAGTTACTCTCTCTCACTCTAATGTAGCACTAGATGAGTTTGTTTGGGTTTAAGTCACAGACAGAAAACTTGCATCTCAAATATGACCAGTTTTTCAAATAATTAAATTGTAGCAGCAGTAGCTAGAATTAGACTGGTGCACCTGCGTATTTATTTAGAGTGGGTGTCAGTCAATCAGCTTGCACACTCTCCATAGAGAGTGCTAATGGGATTGACCAGGATCTGTAGGACGAGCTTTTCCTTTTCTCTGTGGAATAAGCTAGGGATTTACTGAATCACTAGAACAACAATTCATTAATTGGCCTAACTGAGCCTGGATGCTTGCCATGTTGCTTTTGTGATCTAGATACTTAACCTGGCTTGCACTTGCGGGGTGCAGACTCTTGCTCTAGAGGCAAACGATTAAGATATTTCAGAATCTAAGAATTTATTGAAGTGCAGAAAATCTCTGGACTCTTAATAGAAATACACAGTTTTTGGGTGAGGAGTAGTGCATGTACACAGCACTGTACTACAGTAGATAGAGAATGGGACTGAGGGTCAGCAGCCCTGTTTTCTGTTCCTTGCTGTGTCACACACTTTAGATCACAGTGGGCCTATATGTTCCTCAACTCCTGATCTGTAAAATGGTGGTGATACCCACATTAATAGAGTGCTTTGTGGATCTGTGGTATTTAAATCTCTGTTCAGGATGGGATTTTCCAAAGTGCTCTGTGCTGGTTTAGATTTTCTCTCAAGCTAATGGTGAAACTCTCATTGATTCAAGTCAGAGCAGAGTTAGGCCAATATCAAGTGTATTTGAAAATCCCATCCTTGCTTTGTAAATGACACGATCATTGCTATGAAGAGGCACTGCAATTACTAGATAACTAATACTGTTGTGTAATTGAACACAGTAATTTTTTTCCATTTTAATTTTCTGGGTATTAAGGGATATGAAATTGCTTATCTGTAGGACTGTCAGTTGTAGTTCTAAATTGTCATACTGTCGTCAAATTTAGTCTCGCGTCTAGTACCTGTTTTTTAAGAGATGTAAGGGCTTGTGTACACAACAGAACAGCATGTGCTACAGGATGTGGTTTCTAAAGCAGAGTAATGCGTAGTGCACTAGTTGGTCTATGTAGACCCTGCTAGTGAGCACTAACAGTTCTCTAGTGTGCTTTCATGTACTTCTAGTGCACACCAGCAGGTTCTATGTGGACGAGTTAGTTCGGAACATATTAGTGTGCTTTAGAAATCACACCCTTTTAGTGTGCTTTGCCACACTGTGTAGACCAGTCCTGTTACTATCCAGTAGCTGCTTGTTTGGGCTGAGCCTTTCACATGCACTTGATGAATTTGTGCATGAAAATGTGGGTACGTGTGTGCTTTCTTAATATGCAGACCACTCTCAGAATTTGTCACTATTTCCCCATAATATTTTCTTGATAGTGCTATGCTAAATTTGTTCTCACACAGAGGTGAAAGTAAGCCGGTACGGCATACCGGTACGAGCCGGTGCGCCGTACCGGGACCGGCTTTCCCAGACGGCAATTTAAATCCCTGGGGTGGTGGCGGCGGGGCTGCAGCGGGGATTTAAAGGGCCCCGGAGCTCCAGCCCCCGCTACCGCCCCGGCCCTTTAAATCACAGCTGCTGCTACCCCGGTGCTCAGGCAGCAGGGCTCAGGCAGGGATTTAAAGGGCCCTGGAGCTCCAGCCCCTGCTACTGCCCCGGGGCCCTTTAAGTCCCCGCCTGAGCCCTGCTGATGAAGCCCTAGGATAGTGGCGGTGGGGATTTAACGGGTCCCAGAGCTCCAGCCAGCGCTACCGCTCTGGCCCTTTAAATCCCCGCCTGAGCCCTGTTGCCCGAGCCCTGGGGTAGGGTGGAGGGGCTCTGGCAGGGATTTAAAGGGCCCCGGAGCTCCAGCCACCACTACTGCCCCTGGCCTTTAAATCCCTGCTGGAGCCCTGCTCCCGAAGCCCTGGGGTAGCGGTGGTGGGGCTCCAGAGTGGATTTAAAGGGCCGGGGAGGTAGTGGCGGCTGGAGCCCCAGGGTCCTTTAAATCGCCGTTGGAGCGCAGCCGCCGCTACCCCAGGGCTCAGGCGGAGATTTAAAGGGCTCGGGCAGCCGCTACCACAGCGGAGCCCCAGGCCCTTTAAAGCTCTGCCAGAGCCCTGGGATAGCGGTGGCAGCCGGGAGCCCCCAGCTCCTCAGTGATTTAAAGGGCCCGGGGCTCCGCTGCGGTAGCGGCAGCTGGAGCCCTGGGCCCTTTAAATCCCCCCCGAGCCCTGGGGTTCCCAGCTGCCTCTGCAGCTGGTCGCTCGGGGGTGATTTAAAGGGCCCCAGGCTCCCAGCTGCCACTACTGCAGCTGGAGCCCTGGCCCTTGAAATCAAGATTTAAAGGGCCTGGGGATTTAAGGCCCCGCTTCTCCTGGTTAAGGCCACACCCCTTGCTCAGGACTCCGGCGTACCGGTAAGTCCTCTAACTTACTTTTACCCCTGTTCTTATACAATTTTGAAAGGTAATTGATGCTCTCAGTATACTTAATTAACAGAATTCTAGAAATAATATTATGTGCCCAAAAATGCCTGTTGGAAGTCAAACCAGTTGGTGTGCTTAATGATCCTTTTCCAGGTGACATCAACATGTACCCTGTGCTACACAAATCCCTTGTTATCTTCTTAAGTGTGACACAAGTAGGGATGGAGGATTGAAGCTGAGGCTTCTTGCCTCCTTCGTGTAGTTATTTTATTTTTATTGCCATTTTAAAATGGATACAAAGTTTATTTTTCAAGTTTTAAGAGTCAATATTCAAATCAAAATTTATTTTTAGTTAGCAAATAGTTGTGACTTCAGGCAGTGGGATGGTATTTGAAAGCTATTTCAATAAGGTTTCACAAACTTTCACATGCGTTGAGGGAGTCTGCTCACCACTATTCAGAGTTACTCAGAGCTAAGGGCCCATCTGTTTCTTGTGCAGCTCCCATTGCTACATTTTTCAGAGACATAAACCATTTAAAATCAGTTAAACTGACTGACTAAATTACCTTGTGATAAATCATAACGCGTTCCTCAGGTAGTTTAGAGGGTAATACAACATTTTAGAATTTACCTTTGTGTACTTGTGTGTTAAAATTTTTCTGATAAGTTTAGATTAAGAAAACTCCAGTCCTTTTCTTTTTCAGACTAGATTAATTCATCTCGCTCTAACCATTTTGGCACATTTTAAAATATGTATATATTCTGAGCGGCAGATTGACAGCTCAAACCATCCAAGCCAATTTCTAACTTTACACAGAGATGTTCCCAGCTGGTTCCCTGGGACTGAGGAACATCAGGCGGCTTTTGTCTTGTCTAATAACTGGGGAGAAAGTGAGGCTAAATGACAGCAGCTGTGACCCTGCAACACCAGATGTGCCTCTGGGACTGAACTCAGGGCCCTTTTCTTTAGGAAGGGGATGGGAATTACAAAGGAACCCAACATGAACTGGGTTAATCCCACTGTGGCACTCTGTATGTGGTGGGGGTGGGGTGCAATTGTAGAGTAGGGAATCCACCCCTGAGCTTTTGAGAAAGGAACAAAGAAATCTCTGCTGTGCAGTGTCTGACTTTCACTTGGGGCCCTGAAGATCTATAGAGAAGCTTTTGACTTTAGACTTTTCCTAACCTGATTGAAGAAAGCGCTCTAATTCGTAATTTCTTTTTATTCAGTAGGATTATTGAGTTTGTACTTTGTCAAAAGAGAGAGTTTATACAATATTCTGACTCTAAATAAGGCTTTTTCCCCTTAACAATGTGCTCGGGTCGGCTTCTGCTGTGAATACCTTGTCTGTTGGCTGATATTTGATAAGGTAATTGTCTTGCAAAGAAAGTTGACATAAGGATTATTTGAGCTGTGGTACAGAGCTATGAAAATGATGATCTCCCCCAATTTAAGGTATGGTAGATTTATCTTGAATTACATGTAGCACTCAGTGATTTTTGTGGTGTTTGCTGGGAGGAGGAGATTGCTTCTGTCCTGTTCAGTAGTTTTTATTTTTAAGACAAAATATGTTTTCCCTGATGGTAGCCTTGTAAAGAACTGAAAGCATTGTATCCTGTTGGTTTGGTAAGCTCCCTTTCCTTTTGTATAAATGATTTCTGTAATAAATGTGCTTTTGTCATTTTGCTCAGGTTTCCCTGGTACATGGTTCACCAGATGTATTTTTGAAATTTTTGTTTTGTGAATATTTATAACTTTATGACTTTCCTAGCATACTTCTCAGTTTATATTTCAGGGAAAATACAATCCAAAATATTGTTTCTCCTGTGTAGAAAGTGTACTTTAAACAATATTTATAGATCTTTACTAAAAATTTGAAGTTATTATGTCCATGTATGTTTAATATTTAGTTTCAACAGTTCTCAGTAATTTTCATATTTTTAGGATTTATCAAGAACTGTACCTGCCGGCTACTGTAACCTGTTTGTGTGCTAGTGTGTCATGTACACATCTTTATAGGTCTGTTTTCCTTGTAACTGATAATGGTGTTGGAGTAATTTCACTTGTATATCATCAGTGAATATTGATGCAGGTAGGACCTGGGGAGTTGAGGAGTGCCTGTGTTTAAAACATATGTTATGTTGGTACAGTTGAGAACACTGAAATGGTTATCCTCCAGTATTCTGAGAGAAATGGACAAGTTTTAAGGACCAGGTTTTATTCTTTTTAATGTCTGACAGGCATGTGTTTGTATTCATACACATTCAAAGCCGTGTTGTATACATCAGTAGAGTGACTGCATACTTAGTGTTCATCCAATGGGCATTATAGGTCCCACTTTTCTGGATGAAGGCTACACATCAGTTATCAGCAAAGTTGGTTATTGCTGAAACTTTTTAAATTCTCTCTGTTTTCCGGCTTTAATTTTTTGGTTCCCTCTGACGACGGGATGGAGACAGAAAATACCTCAACTTTTAGAAAGCAGTTGGTTCTGTTTGGTGTAACCTAATCCATGTCTAGGACTCTACCAAATTCATGGTCCATTTTGGTAAATTTCATGGACATAGGATTTTAAAAATCTTAAATTTCATGTTTTCGGATATTTAAATGTGAAATTTGATGATGTTGTAACTGTGGGGGTCCCAACCCAAAAGGGGCTCGATGTGGTTATAGGGTGATCAGTCTTGCCACCCTTGCTTCTGGGGTGCTGCTGGTGGTGACACTGCCTTCAGAGCTGGGTGACTGGAGAGCAGCAGCTGCTGTCCAGGAGCCCAGCTCTGAAGGCAGCACAGAAGTAAGGATGGTAATACCGCAAAACCCTCTCCCCCGTCCCCCAGTGATAGCCAGATTTCACGAGGCAGACCAAATTTCATGCTCCATGATACATTTTTCATGCCCATGAATTTGATAGGGCCATATCCAAGTTCATGTACCTTTTTCTTTTTTTGGAAGAGTGTAAGCTTTTTGGTAGGACCTAGGCTTTCTTTGTGTTTACATAGTGTCTCTCATACTGTGGTTACTAGTAGAAACAAATAATAATGTGTCTGAAATGTATTTCATGGCAAAAGTTATGAGAAAATGCTTTTGACATTCTGTCCCAGCTTCAGTTCATACTTTTTGCTGTAGCTGCATATTTCTCTAGTATAGTACCATGAGGTTTGCTTTGTTAGTACTATGTATGGAACTGCAAAGTTCTCCCCCTCATCTCCAATATGCAGTGGAAAAATATGAAAGGGGAGATAGTCCACCTTCAAGAAGCAGGGACTGTTCTGAAGAGAAATTTTGGTTTAAAAATTATTGTTCCACAGTGTCTGTCCTGAGCATGAGCCAAAGAGCAGATTTAAGCTATTTGATAGAAGTAATTTATGATAACTTTGCTGCAAGCTTTATATGAAGCTTTTTCCTTCTGTTTTTCAGAAGTTGTGCAAATCTTAGTCCCCAAAAGTTCTCTTAACAGTCCATAAATATTTCTAGAGAAATAGAATTGTTCTACATTTCTCTTATAGACTGGGATACATTATGCAAAAGGAAATGTCATGGTTCGCAGAGACACAATGTATGGAAATATGGCTGAAAACGCAATGATTTGTGTGTCAACTATCCAGTTTATAGCAGAATCAAGATTAGTGCTGAAAACTGATGTAATTTGATGCAGTGTTGAAAGAGTAAACATTAGAAAAAAACAGAGCAGGTAGTAAGATCTTAAACACTTATGAAAAAGTACTGCACATCCATTTTGCTGAAGCTTCTTCTGTTAAGCCTTGATGCAATAAACATTTCTGGCATCACAGAATGAATGGTCTGATTCAAAGCACATTGTCTCTTCTGGTTTCCTTTAACGCTACAGATCTTTTGTGCTGCTGTGGAACTGTCGTGCTCTGGTAGACAACAAATACCCTCTGCAAAGTTAACCCTAGCACAGGTACTAATCAAACACACACGCGCTCATTATGGGTCTAACTTTAATCTATAGAAGCTTCCAAGTTTTGTAACAGCTTTTTATTCTTTTTTGGTTTCATGCTGTTGTGTCCAGGTATTACAGCACATATGGTATATAAGGTCATGCATTGTTCCTATATCCTGCCCAATGGCTAGACACAAGTGTAATTCCTTTATTTAAAAAAAAAAATCCTAAGAAGATTCCATTCTGATAAAGGATAGGTGTATTAAAACACACTGAGAAGACTTACTCTTTTCTTTGTTGCTTTAGGAGACATCACTCAAAAAGGATATGAAAAGAAAAGGGCAAAGCTACTTGCACGTTACATACCACTAATTCAAGGTAAGAGATTTAAACTATCTGAAAGTATCAGGGAAGCCTTTTGTACTAAATGATTGTAAAAAGTGATCTGTATATCCACTAAATCCTTAATGAGCAGAAGGACCATTGCCCTGAGTTAGTGACATTACTAACTTTACAGAAAACTCAGGGTTTCTTTGTAGTAAATAGAATTTCAGCCCCCATTGGAATATCTGAGTGGACACATTGTGGTAGGCATCAGACCTGAATGTTAGCAAGAAGGTTCAAAAATTAAGCCTCTATCTTCTAGCTAGCTATCTACAGCAAACAAAGTATAACTATGCAGAGTTCTACAATGAAATATTATCAGTTGTGACCGGGAGAACTGCATGGTGCCTTGCCTGCCTGGACCGGGAGAACCGCATGGTGACTTGCCTGCCTGGTGTGAAGGTTGCGGATATCTCAAGACATCTAGATAGACTTATGTGTAGTGCTGGGGAGGAGCCGGTGGTTGTGGTACATGTAGGTACCAGTGACACAGGGAAGGATAGGACAGAGGTCCTAGAGGCCAAATTTAGGCTGCTAGGTAAGAGATTGAAGTCCAGGACCTCCATGGTCGCATTTTCTGGAATGCTTCCAGTTCCACGCACAGGGCCAGTTAGACAGGTGGAACTGCAGGGTCTCAATGCATGGATGAGACGATGGTGTAGGGAGGAGGGGTTTAGATGTATTAGGAAATGGGGACAGTTTGGGGAAAGGGGGAGCCTATACAGGAAGGACGGGCTCCACCTAACCCAAAACGGAACCAGATTGCTGGTGCGTAAAATTAAAAAGTTGTTGAGCAGTTTTTAAACTAAGAGCTGGTGGAAAGCTGACAGGTGCGGAGGAGCATGTGGTTCCTTGGGGAGGATCTATAAATGGAGATTCCCTATGTCCTAATAAGGAGGAGAGGATGGAAGATGATAAAATACAGGTAGAATCTGATGAGAAATAGTCAAAAGAAAAAAAAATCCCATTCAATTACATCATGTAATGGCAAATAGCTATAAAGTGACAAGTTTTTAAAGTGCATAAATACCAGTGCTAGAAGTCTAAATAATAAGATGGTGAAGTAGAGTGCCCCGTATTAAATGAGGATATTGGTATAATAGGCATTACAGGAACTTGGTGGAATGAGGATAATCAATGGGTCACAGTAATACAAAATATATCGGAAGAACAGAACAGGTCGTGCTGGTGGGGGAGTGGCACTATATCTGAAAGAAGGCATAGAATCAAATGAAGTAAAAATCTTAAATGAACAAAACTGTATCATACAGTCTCTCTGGATAATAATTCCATGCTTGAATAATTAGAATATAGCAGTAGGGGTATATTACAGACCATCTGACCAGGATGGTGATAGTGACTGGGAAATTCTCAGGGAGATTAGAGAACCTATTAAAATAAAAAACTCAGTAATAATGGGGGATTTCAACTATCCCCCAACTGACTGGGTACATGTCATCTCAGGATGGAATGCAGAGATAGTTTCTTGTCACCTTAAACGACTGCTTCTTGGAGCAG
Organism: Chelonia mydas; assembly: GCF_015237465.2. Lineage (NCBI taxonomy): Eukaryota > Metazoa > Chordata > Testudines > Cheloniidae > Chelonia > Chelonia mydas. The sequence goes on along the minus strand of NC_051251.2, from coordinate 76,047,073 downwards.
CTAGTCCTGAAGCCCACAAGAGGAGAGGCAGTTCTTGATTTAGTCCTAAGTGGAGCACAGGATCAGGTCCAAGAGGTGAATATAGCTGGACAGCTTGGTAATAGTGACCATAATATAATTAAATTTAAACATCCCTGTGGTGGCTCAACACTGTAGCATTTAATTTCAGAAAGGGGAACTGCACAAAAATGAGGAGGTTAGTTAAATAGAAATTAAAGGGTACAGCGCCAAAAGTGAAATCCCTGCAAGCCACACGGAAACTTTTTAAAGACATCATAATAGAGGCTCAACTTAAATGTATACCCCAAATTAAAAAACATAGAGAACCAAAAAAGAGCCACCCAGGCTAAACAACTAAGTAAAAGAAGCAGTGAGATGCAAAAAGGCATCCTTTAAAACATGGAAGTTAAATCCTAATGAGTCGAATAGAAAGGAGCATAAACTCTGGCATATCAAGTATAAAAATATAATTAGGAAAGCCAAAAAAGAATTTGAAGTACAGTTAGCCAAAGACTCGAAGTATCAGCAAAAAAATTAAGTACATCAGAAGCTGGAAGCCTGCTAAACAACCAGTGGGCCACTGGATGATCGAGATGCTGAAGGAGCACGTAAGGAAGATAAGGCCATTGCGGAGAAACTAAATGAACTCTTTGCATCGGTCTTTATGGTTGAGGATGTGAAGGAGATGCCCAAACCTGAGCCATTCTTTTTAGGTGACAGATCTGAGGAATTGTCCCAGATTGAGGTGTCATTAGAGGAGGTTTTGGTACAATTGATAAACTAAACAGTAATAAGTCACCAGGAGCAGATGGTATTCACCCAAGAGTTCTGAAGGAACTCAAATGTGAAATTGCAGGACTACTAACTGTAGTCTGTAACCTATCATTTAAATCTGCTTCTGTATCAAATGACTGGAGGATAGCTAATGTAACACCATTTTTTTAGAGGAGCTCCAGAGGTGACCCCGGCAATTAAAGGCCGGTAAGCCTGACTTCAATATCAGGCAAACTGGTTGAAACTATAGTAAAGAACAAAATTGTAAGACACATAAATGAACCTAATTTGTTGGGGAATAGTCAACGTGGTTTTTGTAAAGGGAAATCATACCTCACCAATCTACTAGAATTCTTTGAGATGGTCAACTAGCATGTGCACAAGGGGGATCCAGTGGATATAGTGTATTTAGATTTTCAGAAAACCTTTGACAGGGTCCCTCACCAAAGGCTATAAGTAAAGTACGCAGTCACGGGATAAGAGGGAAGGTGCTCTCATGGATTGGTAACTGGTTAAAAGACAGGAAACAAGGTAGGAATAAACAGTCAGTTTTCAGAATGGAGAGAGGTAAATAGTGGTGTCCCCCAGAGGTGTGTACTGGGCCAAGGACTATTCAACATATTCATAAATGATCTGGAAAAAGGGGTAAACAGTGAGGTGGCAAAGTTTGCAGATGTTACAAAACTGCTCAAGATAGTTAAGTCCCAAGCAGACTGCGAAGAGCTACAAAAGGGTCTCTCAGAACTGGGTGACTGGGCAACAAAATAGCAAATGGAATTCAGTGTTGATAAATGCAAAGTGATGCACATTGGAAAAACATCCCAACTCTACATATAAAATGATGGGGTCTAAATTAGCTGTTACCACTCAAGAGAGAGATCTTGGAGTCATTGTGGATAGTTCCCTGAAAACATCCATTCAATGTGCAGTGGCAGTCAAAGCAACAGATGTTGGGAATCATTAAGAAAAGGATAGATAATAAGACAGAAAATATCATATTGCCTCTATATAAATCCATGGTACGCCCATATCTTGAATACTGTGTACAGATGTGGTCACCCCATCTCAAGAAAGATGTATTGGACTTGGAAAAGGTTCATAAAATGGCAACAAAAATTATTAGGGGTGCGGCTTCCGTAGGAGGAGAGATTAATAAAACTGGGACTTTTTAGCTTGGAAAAGAGATGACTAAGGGGGGATATGACAGAAGTCTATAAAATCATGACTAATGTGGAGAAAGTAAATAAGGAAGTGTTGTTTACTCCTTGTCATAACAGAAGAACTAAGGGCCACCAAATGAAATTAATAGGCAGCAGGTTTAAAACAAACACAAGGAAGTATTTCTTCACACAACGCAGTCAGCCTGTGGAACTTCTTGCCAGAGGATGTTGTGAAGGCCAAGACTATAACAGTGTTCAAAAAATAACTAATAAATTGATGGAGGATAGGTTCATCAATGGCTATTAGCCAGGATAGGCAGGGATGGTGCTCCTAGCCTCTGATTGCCAGAAGCTGGGAGTGGGCGATGGGATCGATCTCTTGATGATTACCTGTTCTGTTCATTCCCTCTGGGGCACCTGGCATTGGCCGCTGTTAGAAGACGGGATACGGGGCTAGATGGACCTTTGGTCTGACCCAGTATTGCCGTTCTTATGTATGTCTTAACACTGTATTACATCAGCAGTTTGCATCCAGAGTGAGACGTGTACCTGAGAGATTTTTATATCAAGGTGTTTAATGTTTGTTCTTGAGAATTTTGTTCAGGAGCATTTAGCTTTTAGTTATATTTTTTTTGCCTTGATAAATAACTTAATCTAGGTGTCCTCATGATTGCTTTAAAAGAGTAAGATAATGGGATAATTTTAATTAACAAAAAAAAAAGCTACTGAAGCTACCATTCAAAAATGTAATACAAAATTTTCGTTTTCTTGTAGTTGTATACCTTTCTTATTGTATTTTGCATTTTCTTTAGAGTCTTTTCTGACAAATAATTTAATTAATTATTAAATTAATGGATACCATGTTATTTGTCATTATCAAGCTACAGGGCTTTTTTTTAATATATACAGACTTCGTAATAAAGCTACTTGTAACTAACATTACATTTGCCACTCAGACAAACTACAGTGTCTGCTGATAACTGACATATACTACCACTTCTACAAATAATATTGGGGACTGCTTTGATACAGAAATCTGTTATCAAAAATTGTTTGTTTTTGAAGTTATTATTCTAACATAAAAATTGATGGTGTAGTCTTTGAGTTAAAAGCAATTGCATGACTACTTGTGTTTAAGCCCCATATATTTTAGATTTAATCTGACTCCTAATACTATTAAAGCTACATTATATTTATGTCTGAGGAGGTGCTTTTATTTGAAGCTTCTGTTTTCAAAAGCCTTTATAACTACTTGAAAAGTTCAGTTTGGCCATTTGTTATGTTTATTTAAAATGCACAATATAATAGTTTGAAACCTTTTTGCTCTAATTCACATTTGTTTTAAAAACGTCATACTAGCCGTGGATGTAGTTCTCAAAAAGTACTGTCTTCAATAAAATAAAACAAAATTTTGTTTTAGAAACAGTTACGTCCTTGAAAATCATGTATTTTGTGTGTGCCTTGTGATTTTTTTATTCTTTACCATGCTAAAGAGCTCCTAATGTCCCATTCTACACTTATATCTGGAACGTTGCATACTGACGTATTTTCATGTTCTCTGTGTGTATTTGAAAGGATATTAACTTGTGTAATAAATCAGATTCATAGGGAAAAAATTCAGTCCAGAAAACTGTTAAATGTTAAACTTCATGATTAAGAACTGAAATATACCAAAGTGAGGGCATTTTAAGTTGTTCCCACAGCAGCTGTCAGTGGCCATGTACTGTATCTGCATCATAAGGCAAATTAACAGAATATATAGGGATGCAAAATGTTACATAACTGAAAGCACATTAAAATTGCTGTGGAGAGCTTATTTTTGAATGTCCTCATTTTGGTGCTTTTAAAAGTGGTTATGTTTAAATCTGCAAGGCTGTTAAAGGACAAGTCTCAATCTTTCTTCAGAGGTTTACGTGCATCTCCCTCCACTTCCTAGTTGTAGGTTAGTATATCTCCCAACTGGTTGTTACTGTTGTCCTTGACCAGGGGTTGATACAGACAGGCTACAGAATAGGTTATGGAGGAGGAGGTATTGAAGTAGAGGCCTCTTCCTGGAATGGTTGAATAAAGAAGCAGCACTACTGGGTCCCAGGATGAGCAGAAAGAATAAGGCTGCAGCCTGGCATGGACAGCAGTATGTGTCTGTCTTTGTGTCTGTTTGTCCCAGAAAGATGTGTTCTAGCTCCTCCAGAAGTCGTAGGTTGGAATCAGGAATTCTAGGTGATCTTGTCTAACTTGCGTTATTCCATAGGGAGGCAGTGGGATGCTACACGGTAAACCTATTCGTGCAGATGTGGGAGGCACTGCGTGCATGTATCAAGCCCAGGCAGGGTGTGTGCCCTAGGGGTATTCAGTCAGGGGTGTAGGGCATTCTGCTCTTCTTGCCTAAACCGGACCTTTCTGCCTGCGCTACCGCTTATACGCATGCTATCTAGGCATGCCATGTCTGTACTCTACATCCCACCATCCGTGTCGACATGCCGTCAATGAGCTTCCTCCTCCTTCGAGTACTTGCTCATGTCAGTTCCGTTCTCAGTGTGTGCGCGCCCATGTGCACAGTTGTCAGAGATTTTTGCCTTAGCGGTATCCTTAGGGCCGGCTCTGGTGCCCTCTGGAGTGCCGCGCTCATGTGGCAGTATATCAGGCGCTGCCAGCCCTACACCCTCTGAGTTCCTTCTTACCGCCCATGACGGTTGGTTGGAGCGCCTGGTCTTGCTTAGCAAGAGCATTAGTGGTTCTTCACTGTTTAGATCATTTTCCTTTGTTATTCAGTCGAGTAATTAGTTAGCTGTTAAGTGTTTTAGTAGTACTTTACTAGTTAGAGTCCCAGTTGGGACTTTGCCCTGGAGTGGGGCATGCCCTGCTCCCCAGGCTTCCAGCTGTGTTCTGAATGCAGCCGGCCAGTGCCCATCAGTGACCCGCACCGGAGTTGTTTGAAGTGCCTGGGGGAGTCCCACAGAAAAGACAAGTGGTGGATCTGCAAAACGCTCGTCCCCAAACTCAGAAAGAGCAGGATGTTCGATTAAGGGCCCTCCTCATGGAGGCTGCTCAGCACCCGGCATCAGAGCCCTCACACCCGGACTCCACGTCCAGTACTTGGGCATCAGCATGCAGCACACTGCTGGCACCAGGATCCGTCCCGCACAGTTCCCCTCACTGGTACCGAAGAAGCAGTCTGTCAATTGGTCCGCAGGCACTGCAGAAGGGAACTTCGGGCAGAGGGCCTGAGTTAGGTCTCATGCCTGCTACGGAGGCTCTTGGGGGTACTGCTATGGTTGGACTCCCTAGCCCAGCCAGGGACCCAACTCCAACTCCGAGCGGTAGGGAGTCCTGGCCCATCGCAGGGCCATCAGCGCCCGAGGTGGGCCTGGCGGCCAAAGAACAGTTAGGCTGACTGGCACCACAGATGCCTGGCTGCATGGCAGATCCCACCAAGACACCAGTTCAGAGAGCCAAGCCGGTTATGGGACTGCCCCTAAAGGCAGTGGAACATCCATGGACTGCAGGTGTCATTCCCCTTCCCCATGGCCAAGGACCCTGATACCACAACCTTGGTTTCTGGCACCACAGTCACTGCCTAGAAGACATGGAACTCGTAGCCGATCCCCGTACTCTCTGTACCCAAACTCTCTGTACCGATGGTTCTCCTGCCAGAGATCACCAAGGTGCTGATTACCATTTCCTCATAGATCTCTCAGGCGTCAGTCCCCTCCACATGAAACTGTTCCTGGTTGCAGCACCATCTCTTGCCTTCCTTGTATGAGTCGCAGACGAGAGTCAGTCGACAGATTTAGGCTTTCACAGCCCCACCCTGGTCACCAGAAGGGCAGTGGTCCAGGTCGGAGGGACAGTTCAGCCCTTCCCCGATAGAGGGCAAATCGCCTCCTAGCCAGGAACCCACCAAAGCACCTGTGGCACCAGCATGGGGTCCAGGGCAATGGCCCACGCAGAGGCAGTACTGGAACCTGTGGTGGGTGCCTATTATTCTGGCACTGTACTCCCACCACTTCTCCCAGGCTGCAACAGACAACCTACCCTCAGTGCAGCTGGCACCGGTGTTGGAGCAAGGGGCCAAATCTGAAGCGGCAACTTTGCATGCGGCTCCGGTGGCTGCAGAGCAGGCCCCGATGCAGCAAGGGGATGCTCCCCACCCTCCGGCGGTGCAGTTGTCCTCGTCATCCCCGGATGAGGCAGTGGCGGGGCCCTCATGAACCAGTAGTCCCCCTGATGACTTCAGGGAGCACCAAGCCCTACTTAAAAGGATGGCGGCCAAGTCAAGGAGCTAGCTGAGGAGCCCAATGACCTCGTCAGTGTCATCCCCTCCCCTGCCCAGGTGGCATTTCCCGTTCACCCAGGGGTCCTCAAGATTGCCAGATCGGTGTGGCAGACCCCATCTTCCTTTCCACCCACATCCAAGAAGGCAGAAAAGTATTATGTCCCTGCAAAGGGGTTTGAATATCTATATACGCACTCTCCCACGGGGTCCCTGGTCATGTCTGCTGTCAATGAAAGGGCCAGGTGAGTGGCACCCCTGAAAAGAAAGATGGCAAGAGGCTGGACTTATTTGGGAGAAAGATTTATTCAACAGCAAGCCTCCAATTTAGGGTTTCTAACCATCAGGCCCTACTTGGCAGATACAATTTCAACCAGTGGGACTCCATGAGCAAGTTCAAAGAGAGCCTCCCACAGAATCGGGTGCAGGAGTTCGCCAGTCTGGTGGAAGAGGGGATGGCGGTAGCCAGAAGTGTCCTCCAAATGGCCTTGGATGCCGTGGACTCAGCGCCCAGGGACTCTGCTCTAGCCATGAGGCATAGCTCCTGGCTACAGACCTCCGGGCTGTCCCAGGAGATGTAATCCATCCTCCAGGACATCCCTTTCGAGGGAACCAGGCTATTCTCGGAGCTAACTGATGCAAGGCTCCATAGCCTTAAAGACTCCCGGGCCAGCCTCCGCTCCTTAGGCCTGTATACTGCTCAGCAGGCTATAAAGCCATTCCCCCCCACTCCTCCACCTCCTCAGGCGTCGAGGTCTTGGGGTGCCCCTCCATCCGGCTCCTACAAAAAGAACAAAAGCGGTTTTAAGCGATACCCCCAGTCGTCATCTCATCCACCTGCCCAGCCTGGCCCTTCCAGGGACAAAGGCAGCCAAAAGCAGTCATTTTGAGGATGCGCTCGAAGATGACGCTCGAGTCAGTGCACTGGATCTGCTCCCTGTCTTCCTCAATCACCTCCTCCCTTTCCGGTCGGCCTGGTCCCCTATCACCACTGGGTGCTCGACACAGTCTCATCGGGCTATATCCTGCAGTTTATAGCCAACCAACCCTTCCACCCTCCTTCCCTGTCCCTCTTCAGGGACCCTTCTCACGAGCAGCTTCTTGTTCAGTAGGTCGAAAACCTTCTGGGGCAGTGGAAGATGTTCCACAAGACATGGAAAGAAGAGGATTTTACTCCTGCTACTTCCTAAATCCAAAGGCAAAAGGGGGCCTCAGACCTATCCTAAACCTGCGCCCCCTCAACAAGTCTGTCAAAAAGTTGAAGTTTCGTATGGTCTCTCTGGCCTCCATCATCCCATCCCTGGACCTGGGAGACTGGTATGCTGCCCTCGATTTTAAAGGACATGTACTTCCATATTTCCATATTCCTGGGGCACTGGCATTTCCTCCGTTTCACATTGAGCCTGCACCATTTCCAGTTCACAGTGATGCCCTTTGGTCTCTTGTCGGCTCCAAGAGTGTTCACAAAGTGTATAGCGCCAGTGGCCGCTTACCTGCAACATCAGGGAGTCCAAATCTACCCGTACCTTGACAATTGGTTGGTAAGGAGCCGGTTCTCAGATCAGGTGCGGAGGCATCTCATTCTGGTCTGTTCCACCTGTTGCGGCCTTGGCCTAATAATAGACAGTCAACCTTCACCCCAGTGCAATGCATAGAATTTATTGGGGTGGTGCTCGGCAGTACTTGTCAGAGGTCTAGCAAGTCCTATTGGGAAGTAGAAAGCCCTCCACCAGGGTGATCTACCTGGCCAAATGGAAGCGATTCACCTGCTGGATGATGGATAAGGGACGTCCATCCCAAGTGAGCCCCGTTCCAGCTCATTCTAGATGGCCTTCCGAATCTCAAGCTCCAAGAATTGTTGCTCTCATCAATCAAGGTCCATCTAGTAGCCATCTCAGCCTTCCACCCACCGTTCGAGGGCAGGTCAGTTTTCTCTCAGGATATCACGGCCAGATTCCTTAAGGGCCTGGAGTGCCTCTGCCCACACGTCAGGGACCCCGTCCCTCTGTGGGACTTGAATCTGGTGCAGTTGCGGTTCACGGGTCCCCCCTTCGAGCCTCTGGCTTCCTGCTCTGTCCTCCTTTCCTGGAAGGTCGCGTTCCTGGTTGCGGTGATGTCAGCCTGCCGGATATCTGAGATTCGAGTGCTCACCTCAGAGCCGCCTTACACTGTCTTCTACAAGGACAAAGTCTAGCTAAGACCGCACCTGGCCTTCCTTCCCAAGGTAGTCTCTCAGTTTAATTCGAGCCAAGACATTTACTTACCAGTCTTCTTTCCAAAGCCGCATAAGTCAGAGAAGGAGCGCAGGCTACATGCTCTGGACATCAGGAAGGCTCTGGCCTTCTACATTGACAGGACCAAACCGTTCCATAAGTAGAAACAATTATTCATCACTGTGGCCGACAGAATGAAAGGTCACCCTGTATCCACGCAAAGAATTACTACTTGGATCACTGCCTACATTCGCTTCTTCTATGGTCAAGCGAAAGTACCACCCCTGGCGATCATCACTGCCCACTCTACCGCAGTGCAGGCCTCTTCAGTGGCCTTTCTGGCCCAAGTGCCTATTCAGGACATCTGTAGGGCAGCCAACTGGTCGTTGGTCCATACCTTTACTTCCAACTACGCTCATACCTAACAGGCCCGGGGCGATGCTGGCTTCGGTAGAGCAGTACGGCAAACTGCCAAGCGGTGAACTCTGAGCCCACCTCCATAGATACTGCTTGTGAGTCACCTAGAATGGAATCGACATGAACAAGCACTCGAAGAAAAAACGGTTACCTACCTTTTTGTAACTGCTCTTTGAGATGTGTTGTTCAAGTCCATTCCATTACCCGCCCTCCTGCCCCTCTGTCGGAGTTGCTGACAAGCAGGACCTAAGAGGGCGTAAGGCTGGCAACACCTGATATACCGCCACATGAGCGCAGCACTCCAGGGGGCGCCACAGCCAGCCCGACAGATGCCTCTAACGCAGGGGTCTCACACTCAGTTTGCCTTAGGGCCAGTGCCAATCCTCTCATCCTCCCAGCGGGCCAGTGATGTCACTGAAGTTGGTGTTCAGAAAACGTTTATGTTGTATTTTTTATTTTGAATTTCTTAGAAATAATAAAACTGTCATACAACTTTATGCAATTCTTCGCCTGCCAGAGAGTTTTTAGTGTTTGCCAGACACCTGGCAATGCTTCAGTTCTGTCAGTTTGTTGATGTTTTGCCTCAGTGACTGAGCAGTTGAAACCTTCAGGATTGCAGCGAGGTGGGCATCAGATAGTTGTGTTCGGGATTTTGACTTGTTTATATCCATTATGGTAAAAAATGACTCTGCCTCCATGGCTGACTCTGCCCGGTGACTAGTGATGGTATCTCTGTCCCTCTCCCCCAGCCAATGGGAGCTGCGGGGGGGCGGCGCCGGCAGCGTGGCAGCATGCATCTCTCCTCCTTGGGCCGCAGTGGGGAGGTTCTCGGGCCGCAGATGGCCCACGGGCCAGGACTTTGAGACCCCTGCTCTAAGGCAAAAATCTTCAACTGTGCACGTGGGACTAGTTTTTACAAATCTTTGAGTGGCTGTCTTATCAGTCTTGTACTTGGAGTTATGTAGCTGTAATGTGTTCTGGACCCACCCACCTTCCGCTTGGAGTTGGTGGTAGTTTTCTTTTGATTTATTATTTGTTTCAAAAGGCACAGAATAGCTGTTACTGGCTTTTTGCATGCTCTAAAAGTAAGATTTCCCTTTGTATGTTGTTACTATATGATTGCCGAGGCAGCTCCAAACTTGGGAGTTAGGGAAAGTTGAGAAAAATGATATTCAGAGAGACCTGTTACAGTTCTGTATACCTTTTAGAAACCAATAGCCACAGGTAACTTTTTTTCTTTATGGCACTCTTTGTCTGTGAAACACAATGCATGGATGCTAACTATCGGACTCTGAACCATTCAGCAAAATATGAGATCTTTTCCCACCTGTTACCTCTTTCTTGGCTTTTTAAAAATGCTCAACATTTATGTAACCTTTGGCAAACACCTCTTAATCCTTCCATTATGAAGGTATCCCTGGTTTCCTATACGTGGAGTAACTGAAGTATGAAGGATAAGGGACTTCCCCGAGGACACGCAGCAGGACCTAAGTTGATGTGATTAGACCACATTCTGGCCCATTCAGAGTATATCATATGTTACTCAGACTTCCTTTGTCATGGGCTCTTACCTACTTACCAATGTAAAATTTTCATATAGACCCTTTACACATCACCTTTGAATCCGGCGTACTGGATCTTTCCAAGCTTGAGAATAATGGGGTGTAAACTGGAGTAGCACGCACATTTGGGGGTAAAATGAGGAATGTAGTGGGACAATCCACTAACTTAGAATGTACATTAAGGAAGACAAACCTTGTTTTAATTTATATGCTGAAAAGACTGAAAAAGCATAGGATACACTAGGTAAGTGTTAGCCTACTTTAATTTGCACACTTTTATGTCTTCTTGTTAGTTGCTGTTGTTGCTCCTGAGTAAGTCTCTCTCTTGAGGGTTGCCTGCATGTCCCAGGCTGGGGGTGTAATGCCTGCTCGTGAGAGTGCAAAGGGGCCATTTCGCCGCGTGGTGCTACCAGTTGTGTCGCCTACTGCGAGAGTGGGGAGGGGAACCTGGGCCCGCCCTGCTCCACTGGGTTCCGACCCAGGGTCCTTTGAAACAAGGTACCCTGACACACAGTTCAGATCCCAGTTCCCCAAGTGGGTTCCCGGGGTCGCTTCCTACCCTTGTCCCAGTCACTCTGGCGGCATCTCTAGAGTTGGATGTGGGGTGTCTCTCGTGTCCTTTCTGTTTCATCTCTGGCAGCTCCTCTGCTCGTAACAGCAAGCCCATCCCTCTCGGCTCTCAATGTTGGCTGGTGTTAGGGGGTAGCAAGCAGGGCAATTGACTGGGGCCTCAACCATTTTCTTTGAGTCTCTCCCCCCTCTCTCCCCCAACATGCTATAAAAAGTCCACAACCCACCTGCGTCACAATAACTGATTTTATGTAGCAAGTATTTCCCATATGCTACACGTGTCCTTGGTTTTGATTTGTATCTTTCATGATAGGAAATTAACTATTATACATGTAAAACAGTTAAATATTCTTTATTGATAAATGCTTTGTTGACTTTCAAAATATACTCCACATGCTAATTCTGGTTGAAGCGCGTGCTCATGTAATGGATGCAGTACTTCTGCTGTTAGCTTCTGTTGAAATGTGTGGTCGTGTCCCCTCGGTGGCCCTGTCAGCTTGGTTTCAGAGCAACCTGCCAGTTCCTAACAGCTCAGCTCCCATGTCAAGCTCCCTCCAGTTCCATTGCTGTCCTCTCCCTTGGCAGGCGTATGCATTTTAAAAGTTTACGTGGTTTGTCTATAAAGTGCTTTCAGGAGTTTTTAGCCATTTTTGACCAAACCCCAGTGACTGCAGATTGGTCAAATTCAATAACACTTGGCACCTTAATAAACTAAACATTCTGAAACAATATTTGTTAAGAGATTTAATCCTAAGCCATTAGCTGGATTTCTTTCCAAACTAGGGCATTTCAACCTTTTATAAAATTGCTTAGTGTTCTGCACGGCTGAGGTTATGGGGCAAGTGATGCTGCTTTTCCACAATTTCAGCCCGTGCACATCGGCAGAAGCAGTCTATGTAGGAGTCCAGTCTGTTGTTTTGACCTTCAGGAGGAGTCCACCCAGAATCCTTCTTTTTGTAGTGTTGGTAGGAAGGTCTCTGTGGGTTAGTATGCTGTTCAGAGGTGTGTTGGAAATATTTGAGTCAGAGACATCGAAAATAGGATTCTAGGTCACCACAGAACTGTATCATGTTTGTGGGGGTGGAAGGGGCAGAAGGAGAGGCAAGTAGAATAGGGGCATTAGGGGGCGAGAGCTGAGGAAACGTTGTTCTAAGTCAGCCATAAAAATGTTGGCATACTATGGGGCCATGCAGGTACTGATAGCAGTGCCGCTGATTTGAAGGTATACATTGATGCTGCTTGCCCCATAACCTCAGCCGTGCAGAACACAATGCCATCCACAGCCTCAGAAACAACTCTGACATCATAATCAAAAAGGCTGACAAGGGAGGTGCTGTCATCATCATTAATAGGTTGGAATATGAACAAGAGGCTGCTCGGCAGCTCTCCAACACCACTTTCTACAAGCCATTACCCTCTGATCCCACTGTGGGTTACCAAAAGAAACTACACCATCTGCTCAAGAAACTCCCTGAAAAAGCACAAGAACAAATCTGCACAGACACACCCCTGGAACCCCGACCAGGGGTATTCTGTCTGCTACCCAAGATCCATAAACCTGGAAATCCTGGACGCCCCATCATCTCAGGCATTGGCACCCTGACAGCAGGATTGTCTGGCTATGTAGACTCCCTCCCAGCTACCTTCGAGACACCACTGACTTCCTGAGGAAACTACAATGTATTGGTGATCTTCCAGAAAACACCATCTTAGCCACTCTGGATATAGAAGCCCTCTACACCAACATTCCACACAAAGATGGACTACAAGCCGTCAGGAACAGTATCTCCAATAATGTCACGGCAAACCTGGTGGCTGAACTTTGTGACTTTGTCCTCACCCATAACTACTTCACATTTGGGGACAATATATACCTTCAAATCAGCGGCGCTGCTATGGGTACCCTCATGGCCCCACAGTATGCCAACATTTTTATGACTGACTTAGAACAACGCTTCCTCAGCTCTCGTCCCCTAACGCTCCTACTCTACTTGAGCTACATTGATGACACCTTCATTATCTGGACCCATGGAAAAGAAGCCCTTGAGGAATTCCACCATGATTTCAACAATTTCCATCCCACCATCAACCTCAGCCTGGACCAGTCCACACAAGAGATCCACTTCCTGGACACTACAGTGCTAATAAGCGATGGTCACATAAACACCACCCTATACCGGAAACCTAGTGACCCCTGTACTTACCTACATGTCTCCAGCTTTCATCCAGACCACACCACACGATCCATTGTCTACAGCCAAGCTCTACGATACAACCGCATTTGCTCCAACCCCTCAGACAGAGACAAACACCTACAAGATCTCTATCAAACATTCTTACAACTACAATATCCACCTGCTGAAGTGAAGAAACAGATTGACAGAGCCAGAAGAGTACCCAAAGTCACCTACTACAGGACAGGCCCAACAAAGATAATAACAGAACGCCACTAGCCGTCACCTTCACCCCCCAACTAAAACCTCTCCAACGCATCATCAAGGATCTACAACCTATCCTGAAGGACGACCCGTCACTCTCTAAGATCTTGGAAGACAGGCCAGTCCTTGCCTACAGACAGCCCCCCCAACCTGAAGCAAATACTCACCAGCAACCACACAACAGAACCACTAACCCAGGAACCTATCCTTGCAACAAAGCCTGTTGCCAACTGTGCCCACATATCTATTCAGGGGACACCATCATAGGGCCTAATCACATCAGCCACACTATCAGAGGCTCCTTCACTTGCACATCTACCAATGTGATATGTGCCAGCAATGCCCCTGTGCCATGTACATTGGCCAAACCGGACAGTCTCTACATAAAAGAATGAATGGACACAAATCAGACGTCAAGAATTATAACATTCCAAAACCAGTCGGAGAACACTTCAGTCTCTTTGGTCACTCGATTACAGACCTAAAAGTGGCAATTCTTCAACAAAAAAACTTCAAAACCAGACTCCAATGAGAGACTGCTGAATTGGAATTAATTTCCAAACTGGACACCATTAAATTAGGATTGAATGAAGACTGGGAGTGGATGTATCATTACACCATTCCCCCCCCCCCCCCCCCCAACTGTTCCTCACACATTCTTGTCAACTGCTGGAAATGGCCCACCTTGATTATCACTACAAAAGGTTTTTTTCTCTCCTGCTGGTAATAGCTCACCTTACCTGATCACTCTTGTTACGGTGTGTATGGTAGCACCCATTGTTTCATGTTCTCTGTGTATATAAAATTTCCCCACTGTATTTTCCACTGCATGCATCCGATGAAGTGAGCTGTAGCTCACGAAAGCTTATGCTCAAATAAATTTGTTAATCTCGAACGTGCCACAAGTACTCCTTTTCTGTTTGCGGCTACAGACTAACACAGCTGCTACTCTGAAACCTGTCTATAGGTGCACTGTATCTTTAATTTTTCATTCTCCTCCTGCTGCATTTTCCTCTGTCGTTTCATTTGTAAAAGGATCCAGAGTCTCCTCCTATTGTCTTGATTCTGGCTATCCCTGCCACAACCTCAACAATGTCCTCCTGTTTTTATTTTAAAAGATGTTGAACTTCATTAAACCATTGAGGTATCAAAGCCAGATAATACCAGCTACTTGTGTTTGGCTTGGGCGGGTGGGGAGGAATTTAGCAAAGACTCCCAGGAAACATTGGAGCTGCTCAAAAAATATTTCTCAGTTTTTGCAACTTTGAATGAAAGATTCAGATGGATTTTTAATGGAGTCTTTTAAAAGCCAATTCATTTTAGACATGCAAAATAGGGTTTTATAAGCCAAGAGTGTTTGTTTAGGTACTTAAAACCTTGCATAATTACACAAATATACTTGCATTTCTTTGAAATATTTTGCTCAACACACCTTGTGTTGCTCTAATTATACTGTACCCAGATTACATTCCCTACTTGTACGTTCAGAGGCAGCCAAGTTCAATTGGAAACCACTTATTTCCTTTTAGTGATTTTGACAAAACTGTTCATAGTTAAATGATTCTAATTAGATTCTCTGCCTATAGCAATCATTTACAATTGATTTACAATCCTTTCCTTTGGGAAAAGGGCCCATTTTCCTTCAGAATGACTGTAAAGGTTTCTGGGGAGCCAAGCATAGTGGTGGCATTGTTACCACCTGACCTCCCCTGCTGTAACCAGGTTTTATCAGACCAGGCATTCTTTTCTCCTTTCATATTTAATGTTCTTCCTCTTATCTTAACTGGAATGTAGCTGAGGCCTGGCCTGATATGAGTAATTAACACATGGAGGGAGGCCTCACTTCTTCGGAGACATAATTAGGCAGATAAACAGATCATTAGGCTGAAGACAGAACATTTGTGCCAAATAAAATAAGTAAATAGGTCTGTAGGCTACTAGGACAGAATGTGTGAGCCAGCTAAGATAAGAGAGAGAACACCCAGGGAAGATTCACTAACAATGGACAAGATAATTTAGGAAAGTAGAGGTGAGATAAAGGAGCATGGACAGTGCAGGGACAGAGCATGCTGCTCCGGGATTGGTTCCTGCAAAGTAACCAAGGCAATCCAAAAGTGTGATGCAATGTAGTGTGTAAATGTATGTAAAGGAAGAGGTTTATTGTGTAACTTTGGACACCCTATTCTCCCCACCACCACGACCACCACCACCACCCCTCTCACCACCCGGGTTGAGTCTGATCAACTCAGCCCAGCTTTGCTGCATGCTAAATAAAGGAAGCTGAATAATGAAATCTGGAGTTAACAGTGACTGTTTGGGATCCCAGAAAAGTGGATGAAGTGTTCTCCCAAAACTGGACAAGATGTTCTGGGTGAGCCGAATGGAAAAGGTCTCCGAGGGAGTCCCAACAGGAAGTGACTAAGGGGGCGCCATTTTAGACTTGGTTCTGACTTAAAGGGAGGAATTGGTTGCGCATCTGAAAGTTGAAGGCTGTTTTGGGTGAAAGTGATTATGAAAGGCTAGAGTTCATGATTCTAAGGAAAAGGAAGAAGTGAGAGCAGCAGAATAAGGGTGATGGACTTGTAAAAAGCTTACTTTAAGAAATTTAGATTGCTGATAGGTGTAAGGTCCCATAAAAAGAAAATCTAAGGGGAAAGGGACTTTAGGGAAGCTGGCAGTTTCTCAAAGAAACAGTATTAAAGGCACAACAACAAACTCCCAATGTGAAGAAAAGATAGGAAAAGTAGTAAGAGGCCAACATGGCTTGTAGACATATCGTGTGGCTCCACCAGGAGCTCTTCAATGACCTGAAAATCAAACAGTGGTCCTACAAAAAGAGGAAACATGGCTGAATTGTAAAGGAGTACAAAAGAAAAGCAGAAGCATGTAGGGACAAAATCAGAAAGGCTAAGGTACAAAATGAGTTGCACCTAGCAAGGGACATGAAAGGCAACAAGAAGAGGTTCT
The DNA here is from genome assembly GCF_015237465.2 of Chelonia mydas. NCBI lineage: Eukaryota > Metazoa > Chordata > Testudines > Cheloniidae > Chelonia > Chelonia mydas. Next base: position 76,030,699 of record NC_051251.2, on the reverse strand, counting down.
ATAAATCCGTTAGACACAAGAAAAAGATGAAGGAAAGTGTAGGCTCTCTATTTAGTGAGGAAGCAGAGCTAATTATCAAGGCTATTATTTTGATATGGAAATTTATCATAAATTTCATTGGGAGGAGGGAGGGGTCGATAAATCATGGAAAGGCCAGGGAGTGCTGTAAGATGAGGTCCAAGATTGGGGGAGGTATCAGAGGGCAAGAACATCCCACAGCAGTACTTTCTGTCCCACTGAGCTGGGCTTTGCTTCCCATTCTGGGCATTGCTACCTGGTGCATGTGGTCACAGATCCACTCAGATATGGCCCGTGTGACCCTCCGTAGATGGAAGGGTGGAAGGATCAAACCTGATTGGGGCTGTGACCACATACATCAGGCTAAAATGGCACTTAGTTTCACAGGCTTTATTCAGATTCACAATTTCCATGACCTCTGTGACAGTATCATAGCCCTACTAATAATGGACGACACCAAGAAGGTTGAGCTGTTTAATGCATATTTTACTTCAGGCTTTAGTAAAACGGTAAATTCTTGAAGCAAGTGGCAAAAACATTGGAAGTTAAGCTGGAGATGGTTCAGGAAAAAGCATATAAACTGTCTGATATTTTACAATCCACGTATCAAGGCAGAGTTCAGTTTGCTTATAAATGAGGGAATACTGGATTCAACATAAAATTTTTGGAATATTCCTGCCGTACTTTCAGCTACTTCAGCAGAAGGTCCTGATCATACATATCATGTACTGCCCAGAGGCTTTGAATATTTCTGTTCTCATCCAGCTCCATCTTCACTGGTTGTTTCTGCTGCCAATGAAAAATCAAATCCAATGAAAGTCAGAATAGCTAATTACCAAGCCATGTATCCAAATATCATTATCTCCAATAGGATAGATAGATTACCTACTGAATTTAGAGTTGGGGCTTAAATTGGTCTCTGATGAAGGACAATTGATTGCTAAAACCTCCCTTTAGGCTGTATTAGATGCAGTGGATTCTGGGATCCATTCCATGGCTTCATGTATCGTAAAGACATTCATCGTGGACGTCGGCTTCAGTTTCCTGAGAGAATGGCAGCCAGCCATTGAAGATTTTACCGTTTGATGGACAGAGTCTATTTAGTGCTGAGACTGAGTCTCTCCGTTCTTAGAAGGACTCAAAATCTGATTGCTGAATATGTATAATTCTGTATTTAGAAACAAACAATTTCATTCTCAGCCTTTCTTTAACGTCAGTAATGTGTATTATGTTCTGACTCAACAGATTTTCCTCCAGAAGATTTCTTCATTCTAGTTGACATGTAATTGCAGGTTCTGTGATGCTACTGCTGTCCAGGGTTAAATAGAATTGGTTTTATCTGCCTTTTCAATGTCCTCTGAAGAAGTACCTTGCATTAATCAGAATCTGTAACTGACTTAAGAAAACAGTAGTTCACACAACAGTTTTAATTTACTAGGTTTATAAGACTTGACTTGTGTGGGACTGAGGTTTAAAATAACTCTTCTAGTGCTTTGAAGAGTTATACAGGTAATGTGGAAATAATATAAGTAGAGGAAAGTAATAGGAAAAGTTGAAGATAGAATAGACCTATAGCACATTGCAACTTGTCTTGTGCACAGGATAGAACTTAACAACTTGTTCAAAAGATGTTGTAGTTCTAAGTGCCGGTATTTAATGTTTTTAATTTGTCTGTTCCCTTTTAAAAGGAAATTAAATTGTAATATCTTGTTAGCAGCATAGGCTACAGTGGTATTTATTTGACGGAATAATATAGTCTTGCATTTTTGTTCATTGTAGGTTACAGAGAATGTCTCTCTCAAAGTGCATTCTGATAACTCATTATCTTCAGAAAAAAAGTCATCAGATATTTTAAATTTGTTCCTTATTGGTATCCAGGCGGCCAGTTAGCAGAAAAAGATTTGCTGAGGGCCCAGGCCATTCCCATCCAATTCAATGCAAGTCTTTTTTGCTGGGACTCGGGTGGAGGGGAGGAAATATGAATATGTTGATTTCTTTCCAGAGATACATATCCCACTAAAATTTGAGGGAAAAGAACCCTAACAATGAAAGAGTATAGCACACTTTTTTTGTCAGATTGTGTTTGTTGAGTAGAGACCGTTCTAAACCTGAATTACTTGGTGGTAGAATTGGTCAGGTGGTTTGTGTATATGGCTGTGGTGAGGCCTTTTCCAAACCCAGTGACCTTTTCATAGTTGAAAGGTTTAAGGAAAACCGTTTCTCTAGTGGTATTTGACTCTACAAGAACTGAAAAATGCGCTCACTGGTGGTGACTGTGAACACTTTATTGATGAGTGAGGTCAAAATCTTCTGCATAGCTTAACCTTGATCTTGGAAATCCTCAGTCTTATGGTTGTGAAAATGATGCTCCAAATGTGCCCTGCTGTCTTCCAGAGTCTGCGCCAGACAGGCAGCTCCAGCGCTCCCCTGCTTCCTTTCAGAACACTGTGGGCAGCCGGGAAACCCATACTCATGGCAATCCCAAGAGACTGACTAAAAAACAAGGGGCGGGGTGGTAGAGTAGCATAGACCTTAATCTACCCACCTGTTAGCAGGCAGGAGGTGAGGGAAGGGTTAGAGTATTTGGTTGCCACCTTCCTCAGAGCAGTAGTCAGGGAGGGGTAGTTCGCTGAAACCAGACGCACGCCGTGCAGCTGCAGGCTGGGACAATGCAATGGAGACCCCTTCTGCCCTTCTAGCCGTTGTTCTCTCCTCCTGCCACACACTCTTGCACCAGCCATGTTGCCGTGGGGAAGTGAGAGTTCTCCCTCCTAGCAGTCAGAGGGGGGATGGAAGATTTGGCACGTGTCAGATAACTACAAACTAGAGGCTGATACAAACATGTAGGGTCGAAGCCAGGATCCAGGAGTGGCATTCAGGAGTTCTAACAGCTGGAGAAGGTGGGGAGTTGGGCTGTTCACCAGTGTGTTGCCCTTAAATCTTGCTAATTGGGGCCCTTCTCACCTTCTGTAACTGCATCTGTTGTTTGTTGTTGATTTGGATTACTGCAGCATCTAGCAGCGCTGGCCATGGACCAGGACCTCGTTGTCCCAGGGGCTGTACACAAACAGTGCAAAAAGAAGGCCTATGCTCCAAGGAGATTACAGTCTAAATGTAAGATAAGAGACAAAAGAGGGATACAGACAGACAGGGAGCACGAAGAAATAGAGACTGCACTGATCAGCATGTTAGGCAGTAGCATCTGCACACCAGCAGCCTAACTGTTGTGTGGTTTTGTCGGGATCATGGCAAATGAGAGTTCTGAGGTGGAACTTGAAGGCGGGTAATGAAGTTAGCTTTGTAGATTTTCACAGGGAATGAATGCCTCCATAATGTGAGGGACAGCATGGGAGAAAGCACAAAGGTGCTTGTTTAAAACATAACAAGTGGGCAATGTAGACTGGAATCAGGGGCTGAACAAGGTGAGCGTTCATTAGTGAATTAAAGATAATCGGGTGTTTGACCAGGAAGGGCTTTGAAAATGGGTGGTGGTGTGGTCAAAGCAGTGGGCCAGGAAAATGACTTTTGTAGCAGCATTCTGAACAGATATGAGCAGGACATGATTGCATTTGTCAAGGCCAGAGAGAAGGATGCTGCGGATGGGCATTTTAGCTGTGGATGAGTAAGAAATGCTGGAATTTAGGGACGCTATGCAAAAAAAATTGACAAGATTTACACAGCCTGGATATGAGGACCTAGTGAGGGGTCCAAGTTGAAGATGATACCCAGGTTACGGGCCTGAGTGACAGACACAATTATGGCGTTGCTGACAGCGATCAAGAAAAGAAGGTAGCAGCAAGCGTTTGGGTGGATGGGATTAGGAGCTCTGTGTTAGCCATGCTGAGTTTGAGCTGACGGGTCAACATTCATGAGGAGATGGCAGAGACTGGGCCTGAGATTTTTGTTTTGACAGGAGACAGGTCTGGAGTAGGGAGGTAAATCTGTGAGCTGTCAACCTGGTAAGGGTAGTTGAATTTGTGTGTACAGATAAAATAAGGTACCCAGGTTTACCCAGAGACAAGGTAATAGGCTTAGGTCTCTGGCTAGTGTCCGGTAAATTCAAGCATGGATAACAAATTCTTAATGAATTTTAGAGGCTGTGTTCTACTCATTCATTTTCCCACAGTTCTCTAGCTCTTGATGCTGCTGTGGTAAATCAGTCTTGTGCCCCTCAGTTGAAGGCAAGGAAGTGTTGAAACTTTCCCAGAAAGAAGATTTCACACGTGGTGACAAATAAATGAATGAGCCATAGTATAGCAATTATATTGGGCCCAGACACCCACATGGAAGGGGGCGTTATTTTTAAATCTAGCTTCCCTGAGAGAGAGAGCCGGCGATAAGCATGTGGTAGTGTACCTGCGTCCCAGTCTGAGTGGAATAATCATGACATTCAATCCTGAGACAGATAAGGCCCAGAGGCCTAACATCTTTGCTAGGTGTGTGCAGGAGAGACCAAAAGGTGGGCAGACGTGCAGCTAGTCCTGGAACTGACACACCCAGGTTTCAGTCCCTTGAGAATAGGTCCTGTATCCATTAGTTCTCCAGCTCTCACAAAGTTCCTGCAACAAGTCAGGGACATCAGACCAGATATTTCTAATGTAAAAACTTTTAACATTACTGTCTCATTTTGCAACAAACAAAAAAAAGTGCACGTTTCTCGCTTTACAGTTCTGTTGTGACTGTTCATATCTAAAAATCACTTTAAAGGAGTAGAGGGCATGAGACAGTTTGCCTAAGGGGGGGGGGGGGTGTTCTGTGCATGTGTACAGGTTTTGGAATAAATAAATGGCAATTATATAGAAAATTGGTGTGAATAAAATGGCTTTAATATAGTAAAATAGGTCACTCAAAGGTAAATATTGGTAGTTCTCTAAATTTAGGTTGCCCCCGCAATTTTCATAACAAAAGTTGTGGAGTGCCACAGTAAATTACAAAACTGGGCTATCATTGTTTTATCATCGGCTTTCTTTCTCCTTCCCTCTGCAGTACATTGAACCCCTCTCCTTTATTTTTTCTATTTTGCTCCTATTTTAATTTAGAGCTAGGTTGACAGCTGCAGGAAGACTTAAAGGTGACATGTGAAGGGGGAAATGGCTTTTTGCCTCTTACTTTCTTTGCTTCCTTGTGTTTAAAGAAATCTTAAAATGTCTCCTCCCCCTGAAAAAACCCAAACAGGTAACTTTATTTTATATCCAAAAATGTATGAATGGCTACAGACTCCATGGGACCTTACCGGGCAACTTAATAGTACAACTGAGCAAATAATTGATTTTTCAGTTCAATAGACAAACTAAAAATCCATTTAAAAAATTTGTTTGTAACCAAAATTACATTTGTTTGATTTTTTCTCACCAAAATGAAGAATCAAACATGTCAATTCAATATGACATTTCTTTTTTGCTGAATTTGCTAGTCGTTTGTCTCTCAAAAAATCACTTTTTCAGCAAATTTTCTATTCACCAAAAAAAATTTCACCCAGCTCTATTTGATAGAACATTAAATATCAAATGAGACTATTTATTATTATTGCTATGTAATATTTCTAATATGGTAACTCAGAGGCACTGATCAAGATCATTTCTCCATTCTGCTTAGTGCTGTTCCAGCGTAAAGGTAGACGTGGTCTTTATTCTGAAGAGATAACAAACTGAGAACTATATAACCCAAATTAAAACAATCTACATAATTAGAGGATGAATTGTTTTTCACTTTCAGAATTTGCAGCCCAGTACATCTCATTGCAGGTAGGCTAAACCAGGCATTTTCTCTCTACTTTCATTAGAAGAAATGTGACCACCAATCCTCCCTGAGTAGGAGATTAATTCATGACCAGTGAAATCTGATCATTACGTTGACCTGTATAAAATAAAATCACAGGAAATAAGATAGCTTGTTAGGGGACTTATTCCTTCACCCACTTACTTCCCTGGTCCTTCTCGCATGAACAGAGAGCAACAATACCCGAAGTCCAAAGGTGCAAACAATTCGATGTTTATTGGGGTGAACTTCCAGCAAGCATGATTCCAGTTTCCTTCCTTAGTGTCCCCCTTCCCAGCTCTGACACCACAGAGCCTTACACCTGTGTCCCTGTTCCCATTCCTGCCCTTAGCCAAACATGATTCCAATTTCCTTACTCCCATTCCCTGTTCCCATCTCCCCCACCCACACACCCACCCCCTCACTTCCTGATTGACTGCAGACTATATAGTAAAACTTGAGTTCTGCTTAGCTATACCTTAACTAATCATTTTCCTGAAATTTAACTAACCAATCCTAACATATTGTAACATGATTATGTAACCAATTATATCCCACCACCTGAATTAGTGTACACCCAGCAAAATTAATTATGCAGCAGACAGAAGCAATCACAGAACCAGACAGAGATTATACAGACAAACAATAGAAAAGTGGGAACTATAATGACAAAACAATACAGAAGTGAGGATTTCACATCCCAGCTATTGATAAGTGAGTTCTTGCCAGACAGGATGCTATCAAACTAAGTTTCCTTTTACATCTTCTAGGCACTTCCCTTTCTCTGGAGGTGATAGGCACTATCAGGACAGGATTGTATTCCTAACAGCCCAACAGCACCTTATTTCAGTGTGACTAGTATGGAATGTAAGGATGTGACCGGTCGCTTCCCAGTTTATGGCTGCCTCTGCTGCTTAGCCAAAGATCTTAGCCTAAGCACAGGGCCTCAGACTGTCACAGTAAGAGAAGGACCTTACACCGGCAGACAGTGATTTTGATTCTTTCTTTTATATCTCTATAACTAGCCAAGTGATAAGAATACACCTAAATTCTTCAAGAACAGACCTTTACCAACAGGCCTGAATATCTATATCTTAACATAGCTCAATTAAATTCATAAATTTATTCCTAACCATTGGAGGAAGAAAATATTTAAATCTTGGTCCCATTCAATTGTAATCCTATCCTTTGTAGAATGAGACTTCTCAACTAATTAGATTTATTCACCTATTGGGCTTGGAAGGTGAATTTCCACTCTCTTTAGCTTTGGGATATATCTAAAAGGCTAGAGAGGTAGTGATAATAGATCCAGAGTGTTGAAGATGTATCTCAGATACTAATACTTTGATTGTTTTATTTAAAGTTGATTTAGCTTCTGTCTGTGAACAGCTCTGTACAGCATCTGGTTTTTCAGTGTGGTTCCCCAGTGTGTTTTTAAACCAAAATGTCCAGCTAGCTTAGCTGAGGGACAAGTAAATCACTTTACTTGTGACTCTGATTACACACACTTACATTCTTCATCCCTGCCTGCTGTCATCCTTGCATAATCTGGCTGCCTTATTTGTGGAATTGCTTGGGAGAGGAAGGAACACTTTTCTGTTTTTATTTTGAAAATAAGGAAATATCAGATTGTTCTTTCAGTTTACTGTGGTGCAGGGTTGACTTACTGTAGAATTAAGACTAAGTCTTAAATTGCTTTTGTGGCAGAGATGTATTTCCTGTTAAGTAAATGATTTTCAGATAATGGGATAGATTTGATCCCTACCTAGTTGATTTTAGGATGAAGTATGTATCTTAGTGCTGGGCAGTTCACACCTTTTCTCTTGTTCGCAGTGTTAGTTGCAGCTGTGTGTCCCCCAGGATATTGGAGACACAATGTGGGTGAGGTAATATCTTTTATTGTCCCAACTTCTGTTGAGAGAGATAAGCTTTCAAGCCACACAGAGCTCGTCTTCAGGCTGGGAAAAGTACTCACAGCGACACCGCAAAATGCAAGGTGAAACATATTGTTCAGCATAAGTAGTTAGTGCATATTGTAAGGGACCGTTCAAGGTAGACATCACATCCCCACTGACCATCGTAACAAAAAAGAATCATCTGACTGGATGCCACAGAGTGGATGAAACACTCTTGATCATTACACTGATTGCTTCAGGGAAAAAAGTTGATTGTGAAATCCTTAACAAACATCACATTCACCATAATCTCCCCACTGCTGAGAGGACAGGCCTATAGTCCCTGAAATCTAACCACCAGTTAGTGATCAAACCAGCAAAGGGGCCCCATTGTAGTCCTCAACTGTGATGATTAAGTTAACGAGGCCAACGAACAACTCTCTGACACCACCTAAAATATAGAACTCCCAGAAGACCCCACGCCACAGTTTACCCAGGAATTTAAGGATATCATCAAATCCTTCCCCAAACAAATCAAGGGAAACTCTATAAACTCATCCCCCATGAACTCACCCCAGGGACCTTCTGTATACTTCCTAAAATATACAAACAAGGGAATCCAAACAGACCCATCATATCTGGCCATGGCACCCTTACTGAAGGAATATTGGGATTCATAAAATCCATCCTCGAACTGCTTACAACACAAAGGGCCAGCTTCCTCCAGGACACAACTGACTTCCTGTACAAACTCCGCAACATTAACAACCTGCCTCAGAACACCATCTTTGCCACTGTGGATGTCTCTTCCCTATACACCAACATCCCTCACAATGACAGCATAACTGTCTGCCTCAAATATTTACAAGTCAATGGACAACTCTCGGATATCCAACCCAAACATGTCGCCAAACTCATCCATTTCTTCCTCACTTGTAGCTATTTTACATTCACCAGCAAACACTTTGTCCAAACCGTGTGTACTAGGATGGCTTCCCAATATGCCAACCTCTTCATGGGCCACCTTGAAGAAGAATTTCTCGACAGATGCACCAGGAAACCAGTGATATCCCTGAGATTATATATCAATGATATTTTCATCCTCAGGACAGACGCCTTAAGCGCCTTCATAGATTTCCACCACAACTTCAAACAACCGCCACCCATCCATCAAACACTCTCTGGAACACTCCAACACTACCATCAACTTCTTGGACACCACAATGAGCTTCAACAGTGGAACCCTATAGGTCACCATATACAAGAAACTCATGGATCCCCACACCTACCTTCTTAGATCCAGTAACCAGTCCTAACATACCAAGCAGTCTGTTTATCTACAGCCAGGCACTCAAATACCACAGAATATGCTCTGAGAAGAAAGTCCATGATATACATCTTAACACACTTAAAACCGCCTTCACCAAACAAGGACACTACACCAGAGAAGTAGATCGTATCATGGAATGTACCATCCAAATACCCTAAGAGAACCTGCTTCAATACAGAAATAAAAACCCTTCTGACCACGCACCGCTACTTGTCACCTGTCACCCCACACTGGAACCCATATGGGGTATCGTCAAACAAATACAACCCATACTCAATGGGGACCCCCATCCTGAAAGAAATCTTTCCTGACCCCCCTCCTCTGGTCTTGAAACAATCCCCCAGCATCTCCAAGCTCATCATCAGAAGCAGGATCCCCACAGACCAGAACACACCAACTCAAAGTAGCATCAGACCCTGCCAGACCAACAGATGCAAAACCTGCAGACATATCTCCATTGCTACAATGATCAACATCCACTCTCCCGCCCCCCCCCCACCTCACCTTTCAAGATCCGTGTATCCTACACATGCCTATCACATGTGGTGTACCTCATCCAGTGCACTAAATACTCCAGTAACAGCTTTGTGGGTGAAAGCAGACAATCACTGTGTGCTCAAATGAATTCACACAGGAAAATGTTAAGACAAAACCATCCTGTCACCTGTGGTTGAATGCATCTCACAAAGCAATCACTCTATATCTGACCTCTCAGTCCTTTATCCTCAAAGGAAATCTGCACACCACTTTTTCATAAGATGACCCTGTGAGCTTAAATTCATGACTCTGCTAGACACTGAAAATCATAGCCTGAACTGAATTTACGGCTTATTACAACAGTCTGTAACCCATTAATCCTCCTTTTTGTCCTATAACTGCAGAGGTGTTAATGGGCCACGCTACCTTGAATGGTCCCTTACAATATGTACTAAGTACTTATGCTGAACAATCTGTTCCACCTTGAATTTTGCTGTGATGCGGGGAGTACCTTTCCCGGATCTGAAGAAGAGCTCTGTGTAACTCAAAAGCTTGTCTTTCTCACCAACACAAGTTGATCCAATAAAAGATATTCCCTCTCACACACACACACCCCCATCTCAGCTTTTTTCTTGACATTTTACAATAAGTTCTTTCAGCCCATTTGGACGATCTGTGATGCAGAATAATTTATTAGGAGAAATCATTTCTGGGATTTAGATCTGCCTGTCCCATCTTTCCATGAACTTGTCTTTGGACTAGCATGAAGGCACTACTTTTGATAAGCACTCTTTACACTATGCTGTTGATCGAAGTAGTTGTATTTTCAATTGTTTAGAAATGTTGGATAGTTTTGGGTAAAATAATAATCAGTTCAGATTGATGGATTTGAGTCATAGAAACTGAAGCTGCAGGTAAGAAAATTAGATTTTTTTTTAGTATTGACTGAGTTATGTTTCAGTTCTGCTTTACAGATAGGTTGCATGAATTAACGTTTGTGAGTCAGCATCAAACTTTGTAAAAATACTTCAACTATTGGAATTTAATTAAATATCCTTTTTCATTGTAACCTGTGGTAATAGTTTTTAAACCTGGCTCTTGGATGGTATAGTTTACTTTTTTCTAAAAAAAAAATAGGTCTCTTTGTATTGGGAGATACAAGCATTCATACATCACTGGCCAGATACTGTTTGTTAGTAGATGTGAATTGTTTACATGAGGTGGAATTGTATTTCAGGTGTAGATCCATCCCTGCAAGCAGAGAACAGAATCCCAGGCTCTTCACAGGCTACAGCTGCTGTATCTAAACAGCAAAAAGCACGGTCTACCAACTCCAGAGATGAGCGCTTCCGATCTGGTAAGGAAAATCTATGCAGCTAAAACAAAATGGGTGCCCCAACAGTATCGTTACACCCATAAAGAGGTACAGATATTATGCTTAAGGAGCCAAGTGAAGTGCGTTCCATATTGGAAGAAGGCAAGATATGAGGAAATGTGTCCAAGCAGCTGTGCTGTATGTATACATAGGCAATGCTTGGCCAACTCCAAAGTGGAGAAAATGATTGGGGAAGAAAGAAAATCATAAACACATTCTGATGTTTTCCTTGTTATGGACTTAAACCATGCTTAACAATTTCCTCTCGTCAGCCGGTCCTGCTTCCTATCATTGGAGCACCCTGTGCTAATTTTTCCAGGGCTGTGATTTTTTTTTTCACATAAGGGTTATAGAATTATCATATTTACCAAAGTTCTCTTTCAAACGTTTCCTGACTTGAAGCAAATACACACAAGAAAGGGAAACATCACAATAGATATTCTACATGAACTTTTAAACATGCTTCAGTGCAACAAAGAAACCTGTTTTTGGAAATTTCTATGAAAATATCCATATCCTCCTCATATCCTGCTTCCATTGTTACTGCTCAGGTGGCTAAAATACATTGTGTTTTGATGTGAAATTCCTTCTCACAATACTGAGAAAGGCAGGTGCTTTTTGGAAGCAGTCATCTGGTAAGTCTGTCCACGAGGTTCTAACTAGAATGCTATTTCGGTGTGCTGTTGAGGGTAACTACATGTCCCAGGACTGGGGAGGAAGGAGCAAATGGCTGCATAATCTAAATTTTTGAAGTAATATCCTACTAATCCTTGGGTCGCCTTGCTTTTAACTGCTTGGCACCCCTACTTATGGATTCACATTTTTATTGCTGGCATTCCCATTGAGAAAACCCTGCTCTTAAAATCAAGGCATTACATCTCCATGGTTTGTTTTTTGAATAATCCAAGGGTTGATGGGATCTTTTGTGTGTTTTGAGTAGCATGTGCAAGGGCTTTTAGGAAAGATATGTGCTATCCAAAGAATAGATTTTCTGAAGTTTGGGGATGAGCATAATAATAAATATCAATGAGAATTAATTAAATGGGATACTTAAGGTTAACTTTAATATATAATTTAGTCATTTGCTTTAAATTCCATCTTTTTTGTGTATCAGACTTATTTGCAATATAATTTTACTATCCGCAAACAAAGTGTTTTATGTGTATCTAAAAATACACTGTAGAGGAAGCCTATCATTGGTTGATGTGGAGAAAAGGACAAACTAGGGCAGTAACTATGAGAGGGCCTTTTGTGTCTAAAGGTGTTGGTAGTATAATAAAAAGATTCTGTATTGTGTGGAAGGGTTTAGCATAGAAACATTGACAGTAGAACCTCAGAGTTACAAACCCCTCGGGAATGGAGGTGGTTTGTAACTCTGAACAAAACGTTAGAGTTGTTCTTTCAAAAGTTTATAATTCAACGTTGACTTAATGCACTTTTGAAACTTTACTATGCAGAAGACAAATGCAGGTTTTAACCATCTTAATTTAAATGAAACAAGCACAGAGTTTCCTTACCTTGTCAAATCTTTTTTTAAATCTTTCCCTTTATTTTTTTTAGTAGTTTACGTTTAACACAGTGCTGTACTGTATTTACCCTCCCCTCCTTTTTTTTTTTTTTTTTTTTTTTGGTCGTTGCTGTCGCCTGATTGTGTACTTTCGGTTCCGAATGAGATGTGTGGTTGACTGGTCAGTTCGTAACTCTGGTGTGCATAACTCTGAGGTTCTACTGTATTCCCACTGTTAATGGTTATTGGGGTAGTCTTGAGAAGAATTTCAGCTTGCATGCATATATATCAGATTTCAGAGTAACAGCCGTGTTAGTCTGTATTTGCAAAAAGAAAAGGGGTACTTGTGGCACCTTAGAGACTAACCAATTTATTTGAGCATAAGCTTTCGTGAGCTACAGCTCACTTCATCGGATGCAGTGAAGTGAGCTGTAGCTCACGAAAGCTTATGCTCAAATAAATTGGTTAGTCTCTAAGATGCCACAAGTACTCCTTTTCTTTATACATATATATCAGTAAGTGAACACTCTTTCAGAGAACAGTTATACTAGCTGCCACTGCTGTTCCTCTTCTTTGTTCCAAAAACTTCAGTTAGTATTTCTAGAGCAGTGTTCAAAATTGACTTTTAATTTAATTCCGTTAAACATTCTGCTGATGTTTATCACAATTTCTAAACCTAGCAAATCCTTTCTTTTTGAATTTCAGGTTTTCGGAGTGACCAGATTTTTAACAGTCAAGAAAAAATCAGTCCTGTTTTGATGTGACTGCTGAATGAATGGTGCTTCTAACTTGGTTTTTATCTTTTGTGACAGTTACCGATCGCTGTCAGAGATACGATAATGTACTAGATGAATCCACTGGTCTCATCTAGTATGGCGATTACCATGATTAGGTTGTTTTCACTTTCTGCTATACCAACTAAAACTTATCCTTAAAATACCAGCGGGGAGTGATATCTGTGTTTCAAAGCTTAAAATGTGGTGTTAGAGAGGAAAAAATTCCCAGTTGGAATTTATGTAACTGGATTCTTTTGTCCCTGTGTGGTGTTTCAGAAGACCCTAGTATGCTAAGATGATACCAGATTCATTGTTAAAGGGCATGTCTTGATTTATATTCAGCTTATGGTACTGTTTAGCCATGTGCCCAGCCAAGATCATATAGACATGACATCTTTCAGAGGCCATGATTTTTTAGAATAAATCCAGAGAGCTTGCAAGCTCAGACCTGTGAAGCAAGCAGCTCCCTCCATCTTTAGTTTATTTTTATGACCAAAGGAGATAAAAGGACAAATGTGAGTGTATTTTGTCTTCATTTCCCCTGAGTTTTAATATTAATTGAGAAAATGTTATCCAGGCTTGTTCTATTTCCCATTCAGACAAGAAGTGCTGGTCTGTGGGCTTGCTTTTAATTTTGTTTGAAATACAGTAAAGAATTTTAGCTTAGTGGTTGTTGATTTAATTTTCCTTCCCCAAAATGTTTCAGCCTGAATAACAACCAACATAATAAGATGAGGTTTTTTTTCAAAGTGCACTCTTTACGTTAGCTAAAAGATGTAACTTATATGAGAGACCCTTACGATGCTGTATCACAGAACCTTGTGGGGAGCATGTCTAATCAAAGTAGTGTTAAATGCCAGCGACAGATTCTACAACATTTGGGCTCCTGATGCCCCTAACAGTAGTAGAGCTAAACTGGTATTAGCAGTGGGAGAAAAGTTTTGGAAAATTTCTCTCCTGTAGGAAAGACGTAGAGAAAATTGTTTGCCATTATGCTTGCATGGTACCAGAGCAGCCATAGATTCCTGCATTGAACCAAATGGCATGTTAATTGAACATTGGACTTTCCATATTGGATCTGACCAGCAATCCAATATTCTGACTCCAGCACCAGGTGCTTCAGAGGAAAGAATAAGGAACCACATGATAGATAATTGTGAAATAACCTGTGCAAAAGGGAAGTTTGTTTCTGACTACAGCCACTTAGTAGTTGGCCTATGTTCTGAAATATGACATTCTCTTTTCCATTTCAATCGAACTGTAGCGGTTGATGTTCATACATACATATTATCCTTGTTTAATTGCTGCTAAGTTCTTAGCCTCAGTAGTGTTTAAGCCAATTAGTTCCACGTAGTTTAAGTTGTGTTTAAAAATTAAAAAGGTATTTTTATCACTTTAAAATGTTGTTGCATTTTATATTACTCTGGATGTCCCCCTGTGCTAGTATAAGAAGGGTAAATAGGAGTTTCAAACTGACCTTCTGGGTACTGGTCTGCTCTCCATACTTCTGTGATATCCCCTCTTCTTTGTTTCTTTTCTAATTTATAGTCCTGATCTTTCTAATCTCTTCTGGTACCAAAGTCTTTATATGCCTCTACATATTTTTTCTTGCCCTTCTTTGTACCCTTTCTATATATGCGGTATCTTTTTTAGGATGAGATGATTGAATGGAGCACAGTATTGCAGGTCAGGGATCTCTTTCCGGAGTCATTAGTTAAAATTGTTCCTCCTTATGGTCGTTACCTTGCACTTATATACAATTGAATCCCTCTGCCAATTGCTAGCCTTAGGCAAGTCTTCCTATAGTTCCTGAGTCTTCTCTCATTCTGACTAACCTAAATAATTTTGTCCTCCACAAATTTTGCCACTTCACTGTTTCTTCCCCTTCTCCAGAAAATTAATGAATATATTAAATAGCACTGATCCTAGTATGGGTCCTTAGTATTAGGTGCAGAAGTAGAAGGAAAAGAGAATGCACTGAAAATGTATAAAAAGATACACGATATATTTATAGGAAATAAGGGGGGAAATGGGCTGAGGGCATAAAAGGAAAGAAAATATCGCACATCTCTTAGTTTTAAATTACTTTTAAAACAGTAAATAGAAAATTGATAGTATGTTTCAGTTAAATACTGTATACAACAACCGTTTTCTTTGAAATGGAAAAGGCATTGCACAGGTTTTTTCCCTCTTTGGTTAGTAGGCTTGGCCCTCAGCTTAGTAAGCATTGCCATTACTGTCCTCTTTATCTGTTGGACACTGACTATTCCTACTTCTCGGGACAGTGCCTGTTGAAACCAAGTTTCAGAGTAGCAGCCGTGTTAGTCTGTATTCGCAAAAAGAAAAGGAGGACTTGTGGCACCTTAGAGACTAACAAATTTATTTGAGCATAAGCTTTCGTGAGCTACAGCTCACTTCATCGGATGCATTCAGTGGAAAATACAGTGGGGAGATTTATATACATAGAGAACATGAAACAATGGGTGTTACCATACACACTGTAAGGAGAGTGATCACTTAAGGTGAGCTATTACCGGGGGGGGGGGGGGGGGCTAACCTTTTGTAGTGATAATCAAGGTGGGCCATTTCCAGCAGTTGACAAGAACGTCTGAGGAACAGTGGGGGGTGAGGGGGGGAATAAACATGGGGAAATAGTTTTACTTTGTGTAATGACCCATCCACTCCCAGTCTCTATTCAAGCCTAAGTTAATTGTATCCAGTTTGCAAATTAATTCCAATTCAGCAGTCTCTCATTGGAGTCTGTTTTTGAAGTTTTTTTTGTTGAAGAATTACCACTTTTAGGTCTGTAATCAAGTGACCGGAGAGATTGAAGTTTTCTCCGACTGGTTTTGGAATGTTTTAATTCTTGACGTCTGATTTGTGTCCATTTATTCTTTTACGTAGAGACTGTCTGGTTTGGCCAATGTACATGGCAGAGGGGCATTGCTGGCACATAGAATCATAGAATATCAGGGTTGGAAGGGACCCCAGAAGGTCATCTAGTCCAACCCCCTGCTCAAAGCAGGACCAAGTCCCAGTTAAATCATCCCAGCCAGGGCTTTGTCAAGCCTGACCTTAAAAACCTGTAAGGAAGGAGATTCTACCACCTCCCTAGGTAACGCATTCCAGTGTTTCACCACCCTCTTAGTGAAAAAGTTTTTCCTAATATCCAATCTAAACCTCCCCCATTGCAACTTGAGACCATTACTCCTCGTTCTGTCATCTGCTACCATTGAGAACAGTCTAGAGCCATCCTCTTTGGAACCCCCTTTCAGGTAGTTGAAAGCAGCTATCAAATCCCCCCTCATTCTTCTCTTCTGCAGACTAAACAATCCCAGCTCCCTCAGCCTCTCCTCATAAGTCATGTGCTCTAGACCCCTAATCATTTTTGTTGCCCTTCGCTGGACTCTTTCCAATTTATCCACATCCTTCTTGTAGTGTGGGGCCCAAAACTGGACACAGTACTCCAGATGAGGCCTCACCAGTGTCGAACATGATGGCATATATCACATTGGTAGATGTGCAGGTGAACGAACCTCTGATAGTGTGGCTGAAGTGTTCCTATGATGGTGTCCCCTGAATAGATATGTGGACACAGTTGGCAACGGGCTTTGTTGCAAGGATAGGTTCCTGGGTTAGTGGTTCTGTTGTGTGGTTGCTGGTGAGTATTTGCTTCAGGTTGGGAGGCTGTCTGTAAGCAAGGACTGGCCTGTCTCCCAAGATCTGTGAGAGTGATGGGTCATCCTTCAGGATAGGTTGTAGATCCTTGATGATGCTTTGGAGAGGTTTTAGTTGGGGGGTGAAGGTGATGGCTAGTGGCGTTCTGTTATTATCGTTGTTGGGCCTGTCCTGTAGTAGGTGATTTCTGGGTACTCTTCTGCCTCTGTCAGATAAACCAAATGAAAAATATCAATCAACTGAAGTTTACAAAGCAGACTAACTAGATGTTCCTTAACCACCATTGTAGGTTAAATTATTTTCCTTTTGTTTAAAGTGTTTGGCAATGGTTTGATGAATAGACATTTTCATTTTATCTGGGTAGTCAGACTTGAAAACTTTAAGTGGGAATGGTTTCCTGGACGCTTGCATCTTTAAGGGCAGGAGCCAAATTTGCTGTCATAGAACACTGTTTCTCCAACATCATTCATAGAACCATCATCATTCTAGACCTTTTATTTTTTTGGTGATCAGAAGTGAACTTGATTTCATTTTCATCTAGATAATATGGGAAAATTTTTCTCGTGGCAACATGTGGGAAAGAAATAAGGTGTGTCGAGGGAAGAGAAACCAATTACTTACTCTTTCTATCAGCCAAGTAAATTATGGCCCTGCCCAGTTGTTTTGTGGGGGCAAGACCTCTTAATTTTGAAAATAAAGATACTTCACGTAAGAAATAAATCTTAAGTGGATATAGGAGGTAGGCTCAGGGAGTGATATTCAGGCTGAGGCTCGGGAGCCGCAAGTGGCTCTTTAATGTGTCTCCTGTGGCACTTTGCAGTACATGACGACATTAGAACCCTGTGTGATTTGATTATTAACCAAACTCAGTTATTAACCAATCAGGATGCTTTTTCTATGTTATTAACCTACTGTAGAATACTTGGTCAGTCATTTTTCTGGGAGAAAGATATACTAATGAAACAATGAGGTCACTCCTGTGGCTCTTTTGGGTAATGTTGATGGCTAATTTAGCTTCTGAACCACTGAGGTCTGAGGGCTTGTCTACACCATGCAGCTTTTAGTGAGAAGGCTGCGTTGACACAGCCTTGTCGCTAAAAGTCAGCATGTATAAATGCTCTTTTCGGCCAACAAAATACTTCCAGACCCGCGAGTTGAGAAGGCAGTAGAAGATTGTGGTTGTGATTGTGGCATTTATGAATAGAATGAGTTAATACTGACTGTCCTCCTTTTACTTTTCACCTCTTAATCCAGTATTTCCCAAACATTTGAAAGCTGAGTCTCTCTCAGGAAAATTAAACTAAATGTGCCCCCCAGCTCTGAACCCACATCTTTCAGGTGGTGTTTAAAGTCCTACCCATCTTAATTTATATCTTCCACATACGCATACTTACATGCCCTTACTTACCAGCTAGACTTCCATGTCCCTATATGGGGCACACTCTACCAATTGGGAAGAGCTGTCTTAATCTGTGCAGTTATTCACTGTGCTGTTTAGTTTAACATGAACTATAAATATTATCCATTTACCATCTTATTCTGGGAGGACTTGTCTGGAAAGTGAAACCTTTATTTATTTGTTTTGCTAATTCCTATTGAATGCTGCTTTGGTATCACAACAATATAACATTTTAATTTAGAGAGAGAAGGTGGGTGAAGTAATATCTTGTATTGAACCAACTCTGGAGAAAGACAAGCTGTCGAGACATACAGAGCTCTTCTTCAGGCATGGGAAAAGTACTCAGAGTCACAGCTAAATACAAGGTGGAACAGATTGTTTAGCATAAGTAGTTAACACACACTCTTCTTCGAGTGATAGGCCTATTATAGTCCACTGGGGATTACGCATGCGCACCAGGCATCTGAAACTGGAAAATTTGAAAAGTGTCCGTTGATCTGCGTATGCACCCCAGCTTATTTTATGCCTCTGTCCAAGGGAATAAAGGGCAAGGCAAACCGACTGCTTTTCCAGTTCCTTCTCACTGCTGCATGGTCGAGGTCACAACCTTCCATGTCCACACTTTGGTTTCATCCCACAAAATAATTATCTAGTTTGTAAATAGTTTTAATAGTTCAGTGTTTTATAGAGCTATTAGTGTTTAGATTAGTCTCATGGTGGGGCCCTGCCTCGTACCCCATTCAGGTACTGGACTGTGCCCAGAACTCCGGGCTTCCAACTCTGCTTCCTACCCGTGATCCTTCTCAGTCAGCGATGACCTCCAGTGCTGCCTGTACTGCCTTGGAGACGCCCACATCACAGTGACGTTCAGTATGTGCCAATCATTCCCTAGCCGTAACCAGGAAAGGTGGGAACTTCATCTCCATAAATACCTCATGGAGGAGGCCATAGGTCTCAGTCCCAGGCCAGGGGACCCCCTCCCCCGTACCTTGGCCTGATTCAGCAAGGAGTGTGCTTCCTTGCTGCTAAATCCAGCTCTGGTGCGGGAGAATCTACCCCCACTTACCTCTCTGTGGGGTCCTGTCAGGAAGCACTCTTTTAAGCATGAAACTAAGTCTTCCTCTAAATCGACTTCAAAGAAGTCAGATTTGGCTGTAAGCAAGCCAATCAGCTCGCCCCATGAGGCCTTAGGACAGGGGTGGGCAAACTTTTTTGGCCTGAGGGCCACATTGGGGTTGCGAAACGGTATGGAGGGCCAGGTAGGGAAGCCTGTGCCTTCACAAACAGCCTGGCCCCTGCCCCCCATCCCCCTGCCCACTTCCTGCCCCCCTCAGAACCTCCAACCCCCCCCCGCTCCTTGTCCCCTAACTGCCCCCCGGGACCCCACCCCCTATCCAAACCCCCCCCCCCCCCCCGACTGACCCAACCCCTGTCCACTCCGCTGCCCCCTGACAGGCCCCCTGGGACCCATCCAACCCCCCCACACACTCCTTGTCCCCTGACCACTCCCTCCTGGGACCCCCATCCCTAACTGCCTGCCCCCCCAGGACTCCACCCCCATCCACCACCCCCCCCCCCCCCCCCCACTCCCTGTCTCCTCACTGCCTCCCGAACCTCCGCCCCATCCAACCGCCCACTGCCTGCCCACCGGGACGTCCTGCCCCTTATCCACCCCCGCCCCCTTACCAGGCCGCTCAGAGCAGCTGGACAGGCTTGTTGGAAAGCCTGGGAGGTGGGCAGGCGCAAGCTGCGCTGCCGGGGGAACAGCGGAGGAGGGGCCAGGGGCTAGCCTCCCCGGCCGGGAGCTCAGTTTACCCACCTCTGCCTTAGGACATACAAAGTCCCAGAGACCTGACAAGAAAGCTCATAAGCATTGGGCTGCATTGATACTGGTCCATGTTCTGTTGGTACCATTAGCCTTGGCACCTCCCACACCCTGGGATCCAGCAGCACCCATGAAGTCTGATCACCCTCAATTTTGGACACCGCTCTCCTTGTCTGCTGCAGTGGCTCGAACAAGTAGAACTCCTCTCAGACCAGAGAAATCTGAATCTGTTGCTGCCCCACAGACATTTTCACTCTCCCAGATCCGGAATCCCTTTCTCCATTGAGCCCCTCTGTCGCCAGGAAGATGATAATATCTCTGGGGGAATCAACTGCACAGAATACATCTCTCCCTCCCACGGCACCGACAGTACCGCCACTGGAACCAGAATCATCCTTCTCTTCACTGGGAGATTTTGAACCACCTGATGAACACTTTCTTCCCTACGTGTTCTCCACCCCCACAAAAGACCACACTGGTTTGGGACAAACCTCCAGCTCATCTAACTTGGAGTCAGTTCTACCGGAACCAGTAAGACTGCTATCTTCTTCTCCGGATGAGGTGGTGACTCTTACTCCTTTCCCCCTCTGTCCCCAGTGATTTCAGGCAGTTCCAGAACCACGTTTGCTCGATTACTGGAGAGCTTCAGATTCCTCTCAAGGAGATCCAGGACTCCCAGCACAAACTCCTCGACATCCTCCACGCACCCGGATGCAACAGAATAGCTCTCCCCATTAGTGAAGCCATACTGGAGCCAGCTATCACATCTCTGCCATCCGCACTCCTATCCCTAAAAGGACAGAGAAGTGTTAAGTGCTGACCAAAGGAGTGAGATTTTTGTCTTCTCAGCCCGCTGCCAACTCACTGGTGGTCCACACTATTTCTGAAAGGGGTAGACAGCAACATCCCAAGTCTTCTACTGCTGATAAGGAAGGCAAATCCTGGATCTTCTGAGGACAAAGGTCTTCTCGTCATCCAGCCTCCAGTTCAGGATAGCCATTTACCAGTTGCCAGTGGCTAAATACGATTTCCTGAACTATGCCAAGTTTGCAGAGTTTACTGACAGCCTTCCACAGCAGTCTAGAGCTCATTTCCAAGTTCTGATAGATGAAGGGCAAGATTATTCTCCAATCTGAAGTCAATGCTGCTGCCACCTCCTCTAGAGCTATGGCTACTGCAGTAGTGATGTGCAAGAAGTCATGGCTCCGTGAGTCAGGGTTCCCTAGGGAGGTCCAGAAAATTATCATGGACCTTCCCTTTGATGAATCACACCTCTTTCAACCAAAAGACGGACAAGTCCCTCCATACCCTGAAGGACTCCAGGGTTACCCTCCACTCACTGGGGAGACATAGATCTGCCCCTTAAAGGAAATTTCATTGCCCATTGTTCAGATCTAGACTTCTGGCTCAGCACTTTTTCCATCAGAGACCCTAAGAACCACCACGTAAGAGACAGGGTTCAAAAGTCCCTCTTCGCTACAAGTCTCTCTGCAACTGGCTCAGCATCTCAATATCAGCCCCACACTCAGCATTTTTGATGGGAGCTTGAGAGCCCCAGAATACTAAGCCCAACACTTCCCAACCCCCACGTGCCGTTTGGGGGTCACCTAGCACTTTTTCAGCACTTGGAGTGCAATAACAACAGACAAATACATGCTAAATGTCATCCACTCTGGCTATACGATAGTTTACATCCTTATCTCCTCCAATTCCGCACCCCACCCCCTCTTCGGGGGTCACTCTGAGTATTCTTAATCAAGAGATGAATTCCTTATTGCAATGAGGAGCAACAGAACATGGAGACCAATCCTTGATCTCAACCGCTTCATTCGCAAACTCAGATTTTGCAGTCACGTTGGCAGCTATAATTCCATCTTTAGAAAAGGGCATGTGGTTTACAGCTCTTGGTATGAAGGACACCTACTTTATTCAACCCGCTCATAGACACTTCCTCAGATTCAGTGTGGGCTCCAACCATTTTCAGTACAGAATACTCCCCTTGGAAATAGCAACTGCCCCCAGAGACTTTACCAAGACATTCTCAGCAGTAGCAGATTACGTCAGACGTTGTGGTCTCATTGTCTTCCCCTACCTCGAAAATTGATTCCTTGCCACCAAGTCCCACCAGGAAGCCTTTGTGTCAACTTCTGTGATGCTACGGTCCTCCTCTCCTCACTGGGAGTCAGAGTAAACACCAAAAAATGTGTTCTCACCCCCACATAATCTATGGACTTCATCTGGGCAACTTTGAAGTCATGTTTGTTTCTCTTAGGTCATATGGCCTCATGCACCTAGGTCACCTCATTCACAGGACTTGACCTTCATTGCCTTCAAACATGACTGCAGTTTGTATACTCTCCAAACTGCCATTCCGTGAACCTCGTGGTGACTGTTCTGGCCAATGTAGTATCTTCTCTGCTATGGTGGACACATCCTCATGAGATGTGTGTGGGCACCACCTTTCTCTCTGGACAGGACCATTATTAAGGACGCATCCCTTTTAGATTGGTAAGCCCACATGAACAGCCTCGCAGCACAAGATACCTGGACATTTTGAGAGTCTAGGATGCACATCAATATCTTGTTATCATTTCTCCCGTCAGCATAGGTACTCCACCTCCCCCAGAGCCAGTAGCTGTGTTGATGGGAGAAGCCCTCCCATCGCCAGAGCGCGCTCTACACCAGTTTGTAGTGTAGACCAAGCCTAATAAATCTGTCTGCATGAATTATGCTTTAAATGAATTTTAGTGCTAAGTAAAAGTTGGATGCAAAACCATATTTGGCTCTTATTAAACGAAAATAAGGCGGTGTGCTTTTATTCCTTCTCTCCTCCTCAACCCCCATTAAATGATTTTGTTTTAAAGAAGACTTTGGGCTTATAATTTCCAAACACAACTGAACTTGATTTCTTAAACAGTTTTGAATATACTTTGGGGAAGCCACATTTATTAAAAGTTAATCACTTATGAGCTTGGTGGCCCTTCTACCTCTTGCATTTTATATTTGCAACACATAACCCTACTGTTAACTGTTTCATTATATATTTGCAAATCACTCTTAAACCCAGAAGAGAACGCTGTAATGATAGCATGCAGCTTTGTTTTTCTTTAAATAGAACATTATTTTAAGCTAAGATTTCAGTATTCAGGAGCTGATGGACAGGAAATGAGATTCAGCATGCTAAATATTCACCAAAATATTCTGTTTATATATAGCATACTAGTCTTTCACATGAGTTTGAATCCTACTTAGGTCATAAATGAAAACATGCATTTGACCTACCTACTCTCTGGACATCTACCCACTTCCCCAAACAATCACACAGTCTGGCATGATTTTCTTTCTCTCCAGGCTTGGGATACCTGGTGGGTTGCACGCCAGGATTGAAGTGCACAGGCAAAGTCTTGTGGAGAAAGCTTGTATAGACTCTATCTGCAATGTGACCCTGGCTTTGGCAGTCCTGTCACGTCCTTATTTTCATCAGGTCCAGTTTACCTAAAATTTAAAAATAACAATAAGGGGGAGAAGGTGAAGAAGTCACAAATGACACAACTGTTACAGGATGGCCGTGTTTCCCAGCCTTTTGGGAGCTGAGTCCCATTCAGGGAAATGGAAGCAATTGCACTACCCTACAGTCTTGCCATGTGGTATTAAAGGTATAAAATCTTAACTTATACATTTTCTGAGGCACCCTGCTTCACTCTCCCCTTCCCCAACCAATATGGGAAGTGCTGGTGTGACGTTACCTAATTAAAATATTACCATGCAAACCATTGTTGCTACCACTGTTATATAATTCCAACAAATTTTATACAAAATGTGAAGCATGGCCAGAAAGGGTTAAGCAGCTTGTAGGCTAAATAACCCAGAGTCAACCATTAGAGAGATGTTAGAAAGGTATGTAAATGATAATTAGGACCATTCCGTGGTAGATAGGCTAGAACTTTGAAATGCAAACCTATATTGTTAGGAATCAGAGGTGATACTAATTGTGTGTGTGCACTCATATCTTGTTAAGATGTTAGCCATGTAAACAGGCAGTTCCTGTCTGTCACTATCACTTTTGATTCAGAGATCAAAAGGAAATATTAACATTTAGATGAACCTTGGGTGCAATAATGTCATTGTCTATATGTCTCTGAAGTTTGTGATAAAACTGCCTAATGGATAAATTGCCTTGTGTTAATTTGGGTAACTAATTACTGGTGATGCTTAGGAAATAAGTCTTCATAATTGCCTATTGTTTACCGAGGGACTCCAACCTGTCACAAGAAGGTGTGAAACTGTATAAAGAAGGGCTTGTGTCCTAATCCTTTTTCTCTCAGTTCTGCTTGATGCTTCATGCAGGGGAAGCTCAAGCCCAAGATTGAGCTCTCCAGTCTTGACTGGATCTCCCTGAATACAAACATTGGCCTATAACCTATGAGCTAATTCTGAAAGAACTCTTTGCAACTACAAAGCTCACCATCTCCACTATGAATCTTAATCTTAATAATTGTACTCATATCTGTATGTATACTGATTGTTTTAATCAATACTCTTTACTTTTTAAATAAATTTTAGTTTAGTTAATAAGAATTGGCTGTAAGAGTCTAAGTTACCTTCAAGCTGTACAGCCGCGTGGCCACCCAGCTGCCTATTAAGCCCCGCGCAGGGGCTCAGGGCTACGGCAGGGAGGGATGCCTCTTCCCCCAGTGCAGACCTGCTGCAGACTTTCCACGGCTGAGGGAGAGGAGCCCCGCCTTCGTTCCAGCCCAGCTGGAGCTGCCGCAGCTGGGGAAGGGCACCTCTCCTCCGTCCCAAGCTACTGTGGTGAGAGAGGGCTGAGGGCGGGTGCTCTCTCCCATCACAGCCCTAGGGCAGCCTCTCATCCCTGGCCCCACCCCAGAGCCCACCCCCTGTACCCCAGCCCCACCCCAAAGCCTGCACCCCAAGTAAGAGCCCTCATCCCCCCCCCCACCCCAACCATCTGCCCCATCCCAGAGCCTTCACCCCTAGACGGAGCCCTCACCCACTGCACCCAACCCTCTGCCCTAGCCCTAAGCCCTCTCCCGCACCCCAAACTTCTCATCCCCAGCCCACACCCAAGCCAGAGCACTCATCCCCCGCCACACCCCAACCCTCTGCTCCAGCCCTGAGCCCCCTCTCGCACCCTGGACCCCACCCCAGAGCCCTCATCCCCTCTGCCCCAACTCTGAGCCCCCCCCCCCCCCCCCCCCCCCCCCGATCCCCTCAGCCCCACCTCCCACCACATTAATTTTGTTATGTGCACCAATATGAAGGTGATGTGTCACACCTCACCTCCATATTGGTGCGCATAACAAAATTCATTCCGCACATGGGTAGGAAAAATTAGAGAGAACACTGGTAAGTGTGTATTTGAGGGGGATAAGAGCATACTTGGGGAGACTTTGCAGTATGGATGTGTCACTGAGTTTGCTCGGGTAGATGAGTAAATGCAAATATCACGGCTGCTAAACTCAACACTACATTGTTACTGTTGTTTGGCCTTTAGACCTTTGTGCTTTCTGACTCTCCAACATGGTGAAAAAGCTGCTGCTGGTGAGTCCGGAAATAGGTTGCTTCTACTTCGTAACTAAGTGCTGGTGAGATAAATGGATTCTAGAACAAGGGGCCTGAGCATACGTTGTCAGACTAAGTAATTAGTGTTCTGAACCGTGGTGCAGCACCAGTCATTTGTAAAGAAGGTTAAATCTGTGGTGTGTGTAATGTTTTGGAAGGAAAAGGTAGCTGTACTTCATTTCATAACTATTTTTGTTGTTGTTTGTTACTATCTAGATGTCCACACTGAAGCAGTACAAGCAGCTTTGGCTAAATACAAAGAGAGGAAAATGCCCATGCCTTCAAAAAGACGCTCTGTTCTTGTACACTCTTCAGTAGAAACATATACACCTCCAGGTATCTAATAAGTCAGCATACATAAACATTGTCAGGTAAACTTAACATTGCAAATGTAATAAGTGAATGCTGTGTTGTTTGTTCTACTGACTTTGAAGTCTCCCATTGTTGCAGTAAGCTTCTTGCATGCTATGTGAACGTTAGTCCTGATGCTAAAATTTAGGCTGGATTTGGTCACTGTCAGAATTTTTCTTCCACAAGATTTTCTGTCTCTTTTCTTAAAATTTTGGAAGAGCTTTAGGGTGAATAGTAGCCCTTAAGCACAAAAAACTTGTTTATCTTCATTTGTAAAGTCTCATTCTGAAAGATATCATCGTGGCAAAAATATGTCAGAGCTTTATAGATTCTTTATTAAATGTTGCGTGAGATGCCTTTCTTTAAAATGGCTGCTGGGAAATGCTTTAAAAAGTTAAATTAATGAAAAAGCTCCTTGTTTGCAAAATAGCCTCCTAGTTTGTTTAAATCACTTATGGTTCATGCGTGGAGCTCATCACTTGTTGTGAATTTGAGACTGTTTAGCCCAGAGTATATTTAAAAAAAAAAAAGCCACAAAAACCCCACCCTGTTACTTCTATTACTTTTAAAGAGAGGAAAGACAAAAATATTAGGTGCCTTTTGCCTTCTCCTCGCAGATCATCTTAAGGATAAGAAAAACCTCATTCTCCAGATAGCTTGGTAGGACAGCATGTAACTACTTTGGGGTCAGTGTCTTGTATGCAAATATAAGTGAATTTCTCACCGACTCTTACGTTTTGAACAACTGATTCTGTCACAGTCCTTTTGTGTGCTGCCCTGGAGGAGAGCCACAGTGAGCTCTGATGCCTTCAACTCAGTTCCATTTCTTAACACCAGCTGCGGAAGTACGGCCTGGGCTGTCGTGCCTCAGCTGTTTGCTGGGCCACGTCTTTTTTCTCTCAATCCCTCTGCCTTTGAAGAAAACTTTGCTATTTACATGTCCTTTGTGTAATGCATTTTTATGGATTCTTTGCCTACCTTTATTAATAAAAATGTACTTTGAAGGGATATTTGTGGCAGTCTAAATTCATGGTCTGTAGCTTCTGTTTCTCTTCCCCTTTATCCTTTTTGTCTTTCAGATATAGAGAAGCTCATCGCCTTTAAAACTTTGCAAGTATTTTTGTTTGATGACACTGTTATGTTATAATCTATTAATAATTTCAGAAAAATATAACCAATGATAAGTTTACTTTGGGGCATGGACTGTGGTTGCTGGGATGTGGTTTCTGTCTAAAGTGTCTGAAGTCTGTCTTGGACATCCGCAATGACTTTCACAAGTTAGATTTCAAGTTGGCCTGGATTGCCTCACAGTTAAAAGCCTCAAGTGAACCAGAGTTCAGCACCCAGCTACAGGTGAAAACTGCAGAGCTTCCTCATGGGGCAGCTCACATGCAAGTAGACAGCCTGAAGCTTCTATTCAGAGCCCTTGAAACATCCACCGTGCTTAGGGAATCCGGTGTCCAGGAAAGGTGATTTGAAGCATCAGCTGTGGTGTCTTGGAGTAATCATGGTCAATGCCTCTTTCAGCAATATCAGTCCTACAACTTCCTGTGACAGCGCAACAGTTTGGGTCTGTCTGGGATGAAGCGTACTGTGAATAGGAGAGTGTACAGGAGCAATGGCCTCAGGCTTGGTGGAAAACTACTTGCCATCATAAGTGCTCCAGTTTCTGAGGCAGAGGAGTTAAAAATGGTTAGATTCCACAGCCGCCTCCTTTCTTATAAAAGCCAAAACCAAAATGGAATTTCCCTCTATTTGAGAAAATGAGGTTGGTCATTGTTTTCTCTGGAAGCATTCCAGGACACCTCATTTGAAGTATCTGCTGATAGTTCCCCCTGCAAATAAAGGAATGTTTTTCACCCACTCAGTCCTGAGCTGATGTTTGATAGATGCATGAAAAGGAAATACTTGGTTACGAGAGGTGCTGGTTCTCCTTCCTAACACAAGTCTTGTGTCACAGGCTGTTGTCACAATTAGGAAGCCTGACAGTACGCAGTTCCACCTTTTTTCAGAAGGAGGGTTTGCCAGCCTGTAATGTCTGTTTCAGTGTGCGTACCAATTTGGAATGGGAAAGGTCCACATCTTTGTGAATTTTCTTCCCTGAAATACATTTTAAGTGGTTTCTAGAGGTGTTTGGAAACATCGTGACATCAGATCTGAACTACCTTTGATTGGCAGCACAAGTAGCTCGCTCCAGAATCGAAGCATATAGACACGCATGGTTGTGAACATTGAGCTTTTATGTAGAGATACAGCTGCGGCTTGTACGATGGTGGAAATCTTTGGGAGAAAAATGGGAAGTGTTTCTCAAACACAGTTTATTTACTTAGGCAACCATCCAGTCCTCCTCCTTCATAGAGCTGACAAGGGAAAGCACCCGCAAAGAAGCTAGTTATTACTTCTACTAGATTTGGGATGCTCCTAGTTCTCTGGCTCTCTTCCAACAGCAATCTGTGTTCTGAACCCTGCTTCTAGGAAGCAAAAAATCTGGTGTTTTGATAGAATTTAAAACAAGCGGCCAGTCATCTTTTATCTACTCAAGAGGACTACCCTGAGGGAGGGGAAACTAGCTCTTTTCCCCCTTGTGACCCTGATTACCGCAGGCACATTGAGTTCTGTTTATGAAGCGTGGCTACAGAATTCAGATTAGATAAACTTCTCCAAAGTGCCCTGCTCGAGAATGCTCTTGACATCATCAGTATCAGGAAGAAACTGCAGGATATACATTCTCTTAAAGTATCAGCCACCTGCTAAAGAAGGGAGGTATGTGTATTCTGACATGCCTGTCACTGCTATAGCTGGTGCCAAGTGCACCCAGGAGGGTCCTTATAAGGAAGTAGAAGACCCCAACTTATATCTAGTGAAAGAAATGGTCAACTGGTATCTCTAGGAACAATCATGTTTTTCCTAGGTGAGAGTGACTGCTTATGAAATTTGGGACTTGCTGTGGTCTACAAACACAAGAGGGTACATCACCCAGCTGAGTTCCATGTCATTAAGGAGAGAGCTCCCGAACCATTTTAAGTCCTTTTTTGCAATGGTGCTGCATGAATTCATAAAATACTTAGTAATGTTTCTACACAGAATAAGAGCAAATGTTTCCCCTTATTTGGAGGACTGGCCCATCAAGAAGGATGTCATTTTGGTAGGACAAGAATCAGTCTCTACCAGTGCTGGAGTCACTAGGATTTAGAGCCGAAGTCTAAGCTTGTTCCTCAGACAATTGAAGGTTATACGACCCATGCTAGATGGGGCTCATGTAAAAAGACTGTACCCTAGGACGAGACATGGAATTTGAGGTTTGCCGGTCAGAAGGTTTCAGCACAGACCTGCTGAAAACGTTGAGCAGCATGGCCACAGGGGTGTTTGTGTTACTCCTAGCACTCCTGCATATGAGGCAACCACTATGGGCCCTGAAGTCTCAAGGTTTGCAAGGCACACATTTCCTGCATAGCATCTGAATGACAGACTGACTACAATTCATGTTTGAGTGGCAGTTCAGGGACAACCTGTAACTGGGAAAGTCTCCCAAATTACTCCAGTCCAAGTAACTATGAATGCATCCTGCCCTGGGATGGGGAGCTCACATGGCATAGCTTCGCACTTTCTAGGGTATGTGATATCTCCGAGAACAAAATCTACATCAAACTCTGCAGGCAAGGGTGGTCTTAAATGCTGTCCAGAGCGTGACATATGTGGTAACCCAAATGGTGTCTTTGATCCAAACAGGCAGTTATGCTACCACATTTTATATAAACAAATATGGAAGAGTTGATTCACTTATTTCTTCTGTATGAACATTTTCCTTAAAGACATTACTAGTTGTCCCTTCCAAGTCAGGAAAGGATAGCATGATTACAAACAGGCTAAGTTGATCATTACTGTATCCTGGATCAGGGGCTGGTCAAGTAGAAAATAATTTTATTGCCCCTTCAGTGAACGCAAAATTACTGGTGTTCTGTGTGCATCACCAAAAAGCTTCCTTTGGACAATGTCTTCCCGATCGGTTAGGAAGGGAAATTTCATGTCTGAATATCCTCTGGCAGTAAATACTTGACTAAGGTCAGAAAAAAGGTATTGATCCTCTGTTGGCCAAGGAAATAGAGTTTTTGACCTTGTAAAAATGCTGACAGCCAGTCCCATTGCACTGAGAAGCTTGCCACATCCAAGTACATGGAATCATGGCACTTTCCTGCATCTAAGCCTGGATACATTTCCCAATCCGCATAGTTGCTAATGTGTTAAAGTTGAAGGATGTTGGTCTCTGAGGTTCACCTAATTGCCTGGAAATAGCCTAGCAGATAGGTGTACAGTGCAAGTGGAAAACATTTGTGGCCTGTTGAAAAAAGTCCCATGTGGACCATTTTTCATACTTCTCATGAACACTGCTGTTCATAAATCAGGATAACAGACTTCTTTCCAAATAGCACCTTTACCAGCTACTTTTGCTTTTTGCAATAATGTTCAAGGTACATCATTTTCAATTTCCTGGTATCAGGAACTGTGTGGGACTTAATGTGTGTAAACATTTTAATCTGTGTGGTTTTGACTACATTGGAGAAGTTTTCTTAATACTTGGGAACTGAAGTTTCTCATACAAGATGTCACTTCCTGGTGGCCGTAACTTCAGTTTACAGGGTGAGGAAGCTGCATATCTTAGTGACTTAAACTGAAGTTCAAGGATAAAATCCTTTCAGAGATTTTTAAATTCCCTTTTAATCAATTAGTCTCATCCTGTTAACATGTTCTTGTGTCCATCTGAATGTGTGTTTTTTTCCTGCATAAATATTATTGAATTGTGACTTCAGATATCATGCTGACATACATTTGGTCCAAAGGATGTTGGCTCTTGCAGCTAACCTGTGATCAGATTTCATTAGGGAGATTTGTAGGGCAGACGTAGCATTCTCTGCACAGCTCTTCAAGAACCAAGTATGGAAAGTTATCAGAGCATATGTATTTGGTGACAAGAAACCTACTCATCTGTCACTATGGTTCTCTGGAGATATATCTGAGATTGATCACCACCCAATGTCCTTCATACTTGAGGGGTTGGTAACCCTCTTTGGTTACTTTTTTTGCATATTCAGTTTTCACCTTTAGCCTCAGAGGAAGTGCAAGTTGCAGGCATTAAGGGTTTATGCTTTGGCTTCATTAGAAAGGCAGCTGCAATGGCCCCTGCTAGAGACAGCAGCCAAGAACTTTTAAACTATGGGAGTTCCCCAGAAGTATTATCCACAGGGCACAAATCCAAGCCTGCTGATCTCTGACAGCTGTATCTCTTCAAAGAACTATTATTACAGATAAATGTATTTTTACTCAAAATATGTCCTGTTTGGCATAAATCCATAATTTGAGGTGAAATGGTCAGATGATATTAGATCTGCAAGTTTAGCTTCACTCAGCCCAGTTGAAGCCACTGGATGATTCTCTCTTTACAAGGGTGATCTCCAATTCTCATATTTTTGCACTGTTTAAAACCAGTCATTCTCAAATTACTGAGTGTTAAATTCTTGATACTTCATACATTATTCCCTGGAGTTATCTGGCAATATTCATGTTTGTTGCTATATGTAATCTGGGATTCTTCATGCAATTCCATATCAAAACTGTTCATAGTACATTACATTTGAACCGTTAAGCATACAAAGGTTAGGAAATACCAAAGTTAAGATTGCATGTATTCCACGTTAACTCTGTCTCCTGCCCACGTAGCATCATTTGAGAAAGTCTGGAAGAAAAATATCCAGAGGAGGAGCTTCAGCCTCCAAGATTTTGCTGGTTTATGCAAATTGTACAGAGCAGTGTAAATGCCATAATCTGAAGCTATTTGGCTCCTAGACCATCTGAACGCCACTTCTCCCCTGCACTGTTGCTGTTTCTCCGAAAGGACCCTTCTCTTGTGACTCTCAGGATCTCTACTACTGGGAAATGTCTGGCCTGGCAGAGATCCTAGGCTTCACCAAAGGACAATGCCTGTTCTTGTGTAGTTTAAGAACTCCCCAGCAAGGCATCTTCCCCAGCTGCTGAGCTCTAAAATGTCTGTCAGGTTATGGCCAGGAGAAACCTGTCAGCCCAGTGGGGTTTGATGGAGACTGAGGGAATGTGAATGGTCCTGAGAGTCATTCAGAGTCCTCAACCCTTGTCTCAGCCCCTTCACGCCTTCCAAGGCTGGTTGGAACCTTTCCTCCACAATTTCACACCTTAAAAAACCTGGCAAGGGACCTTCTGTTCACCTTACAGTCTTTAGTAGCTTTTCCCTCAGCCTCAGTTATCTCTTTCAGTGTGAATGTATTTAGATTATTGATTACTAACCAGTTTGCTGTGACACTCATTAGTTGATAACGTGTGCGCTGTGTCATTCCTTAGTTTTTCATTTAATGAGCGTAGCAAAAATAAAATAAATGCTGTGAACACTGAGATTCAGATGCTCATACCTCTGTCCGGGCAAGAACCAGTTTTTCTCAGGAAAAGGCCATGCAACCCTCTTCAGCAATGGCTACTTCCATGCCCAATTTCAGCTTCAGACCTCAGCTATTTTGGCTGGAGAACTATTGTTTTAAAAAAAAAAAAAGAAGAATTTTTCCATAATGCAACAAAATTAATTTCCCTCTGCTTTGTCACTCAAAACCAAGCAAACCTTACTTCCTTGAGCTGTTTGTCTTCCGCCCAAAGGTGGTGATTTCTAACATGGAAAATTAGTCCAGAAGATGAAAGTTTCAGAAAGTTCTAAATAACTTTAAGCAGGCAGTTAAAATAGGAGTTATCAAACCTTAGCTGTAGCAATGCGTGGCTGGCTCCACTATAACAAAAGGCCTCAATAAGTTTCATCCGTGTAATGCACTCGATTAGATGTAATACACATACCTTTTTTGATTGGGTTCCTAATTTTTTATAGTTGTGATGAAACTAAACAAATGTAAAATAAATATTTCATTGAGCAGCACAGATTTACCAGCAGTAAATGAGCTGGCCTCTGGGTGTGCTTTTTGCTGTAATTGTTTTATGAATCTAGAAAAAGGAATCAAGTTATGCAGGGGTTCAAATGGAAAACAATGCTGAATTTTTAATTCTTAACTGTGGGGGTGGTTCTACTCAGACTACACAAAAATAGAGAGCACTAGGTGTGCGCGAAGGGTATATGTCCTTATTCCACATTGTTACTGTATGTATTCAATAGTTTAGGCAGAAGTGGTTTATTTAGCAGATTATATTTTTGTCATTCCAAATAAAGCAGTTAAAATGAAATGTTTTGCTGTCAGACATTGTTTTCCAGTGATCCTGCATAGAAGTTAAGCACCCTGTGAAAGGGTGGCAGTGGAACAGAATTTGTGCATGTGAACGTGCCATATGCTTAGTACATGCGTCTCATGTTTAGTGCATGAGAAACGACAAATGGAGAACATGGAGAGACTTCATGTTCCCCTTTATTGGGTCATTCCTACATTACATGCCTGTCATCATTATTTTAATCACAGACACATCGTCTGCCTCAGAAGATGAGGGCTCGTTACGTCGGCAAGGGCGGATCACCTCCACTCCGTTCCAGAGCCATTCCAGCGTAGAGCCCTGGCTTAACCGGGTTATCCAGGGCTCCTCCACCTCATCCTCTGCATCCTCCACCTCATCCCATCCCGGAGGGAAACCTGCTGCTGCTTCCAGTACTGCCACCGCTGCTGCCACTGTGCTTGCAGATCTTATGGCGCACGCTCAGCTAGGTCAGTAAAAGAACCGCCTGTTTGTCGCTAAAAAGAGTAAAGACCTGGTCAAGCAAACCTGAAGAATATGTGTGGTTAAACACGAAAGTCAGGTATTCTCATGAGTGCCGTACTTTTCTAAGCAGTATTTCTAACTAAAGTATGATCCACGGGCCAGGTATGTGTCGTGTATTGTTTTCCACTATAAACAGAAATAGATACTTACAAATTGCAAACAAGCATTCCCTTGCTAAAATGTTAGTGTCCTGGTAAATCGAATCAAAGGTACCTTTCCTAGTTCATAAGAAACACCATTTCAAAAGGAGGTATCAAATGTTCAGGACATGTCTTCTGACATCCACTTGTCTAGCCCAAGTAACTTCAGGATCTGGGATTCAAAGGTAATTTAGTTGGAAAACCTCCATGAACAAGAGGTCGTTGGAATGCTATACAAGATTTACATTTAGATTAGGTGCTGACCCACATGTTTTTAAACGTTTGGATTAACAGCGTGTACACGATGCATCTGGGTATAGAGTTATTGTCTAGAGGAAAGTTATGCAACTTGTCATGAATGACGCTTAATATTGGAACGGACGTGAAAAGCACAGAAATATTTGTTGAACAAAATGTTTTTGTAACCCACGTTCAAGCAATAGTCCTGCCTCCTTCTCCCTAACACTGCAGGGCTAGAACTCAGGGTTACCAGGGTGCTGGACGCATCCTAGAGAGTTCTTACAGAATAGTGGTCTTCTGCAGTTGGGAGACTCAGTGGTACAGAGAAAAGCCCACTCCTTTTCTTTCTAGAATTAAAGTGTAAGGGATTATTTCATCTAGACTGGTGAAGGTTGATGCTGTGTCTGTGCATGTGTGTGTGTTTAATAATGGTCTAGTGGTTATATAATACTAAAAGATCCTTTGGGAAGTGGGGAACAGTACATTTTTGATACCTCTACCAAATTGTTTGAAGAAGTTTAAAAATACAGCGTAAAATGAGGAGTTATTTTTAATTAACCTCTGATCTATATCTTGAAGTTCTTACCTCATGCGTACACAGGTGACGCGGTCATTAAGAGTTCTGTCTTAAGACTTTGGGACTTGGTCACTTTACTTATCTCTCTTCTTTGTTTATATGGGTCTGTTGCCTGCATGTATTATATACAGACATTTGCTTTGCAAATATTTCAGAGGTCCTGCTGAATTATATTGAAGCACTTCAGTAGACTTACAAAATGAACATACAGACCTTTCTCCAACACTAATTGAAACACACTTAACTGAAAAGACTGTTAATGAATATATTCATCAAATATTCAGTTAATTCCACCATTCCAGCTACCATCCTCAGACTTTGCACAATGATCTATGCATTCTGCTGTCTGCTCGGTGTATCCTCTAGACTGAATCGCTTCAGTATCTGTGTGGAAAATTACAGCAATGTAGTAGTTCATTTACAACACTTCAAACCCAGCCAGCCTGCCAAATCTGGTTTCCTATGGTATGATTTCCACTGGTTCTGATACATCGGGGGGAGTGTTCCTGTCTTCTTTTCCATTCAGCCGGAAAGGATTCATCCCCAGCTCCTCCCCATCCAAGCTCCTTGCTGGCCTGCTTCCCAGTTGCTTTCTGCCTCAGGCTGAGCTTGAAGCACCCACTTTTGTTTTTCTACAGCCTGTCATCAGAATTAAGAATGATAAAAGAAGCTGCCAGTCCATGAATTCATACCCAGGCTCCAACGGGGCACCTTCATCTTCTCTTATGACCACGAGGTGCCCCAGTTCTCTGCAGCAGCAGGCTCCTTTGGACTCTCCATAGGCAGTTGCTGGTAGGAACTGGAGTTGTCTTGCTACTCTTCAAGTCCCTTTCCCCCCAGATGGGGCCATTTTCTCCAGCTCATTAATGCAGCAGGGAATGAATGGAAGCCCAGATAGAGAGATGGAAGTTTATCCCCCTCTCAGGAAGCTTCTCTTGGGGAGGGGAGTGTGTCCCTTCCTCATATGTCCAGCTTCCTCCTCTGTTTATATAGGGATCTGTTCTCCACTTTGGGAATTAATAGGAAACAAATCTGGTCTTAACTTTTTGCAAGAGGATTTGTTTCCATGTTGAAATGCTAGTGTTTTAGAAAGCTCCGAGAGGCTGAAGTGTTCATATTCTCTCTCTTTCTCTCTCTCTGCACACCACCTCTCTCTACTCACTGTTCTTTAACCCTGACTAGCTGACGAGGAGGGTTCAGCTCTGTGGCTGAGTATAGTACGCTCTCCTTTGCTAGTGCTGTCTTTTGAGGGTGTTTTTAATTATATGAATGTATGTCCATTAGTAACCGCTCTGAACAATTCCTTATACATAAACCAATCATCAGCCATAAGTTTGGGCCCATCTTTCTCTTCCCACCAGGGATGTTTTATTTCATGTCCCCGGAGCATCCCCTACTCCCTACAGCTCTATAAATATGGGGAACTGGGGGTGGCATTGCACCATTGCCAGATCCTGGTTGCCTGTTTGAAGGCTTGCAGAAGAAACTGGAACTGTGGTTTGTGTCAGCCGTTAGTGCTGCTCAACCTCAGACTGTCTTTAGAAAGACGTGTGGTCTTTGGACTCCAGTGAGTGTAAGTAGAATAGAAAAGTCCAATTGGATCTTTGAGCCTATTCTCTGTTTCACACAATGGAGTTATGGGGCTCTCAGTACTTAATCACTTTGAGAAGGATATTAGCAATCTAAACTTGGAAGGATTGGAATAGTTGTATGTTTTGTGGAAGGATTGTTAATGTAAATACGAGTATGTTCACGAGGATAAGTAGAGTAGAATAAAACTATATGGGTGACTTCAACAATACGCACACATTTTATATTCCAAGGTGCTTTTATAAAGTATTCTGAAGGTAGGTACAACAATAGTGAGACATTCAAGTCAGCTTGAATAGTAATTTTCCAGAGAAGACCACTCAGAATATTTAATGTTCTCAATTGTACACTAAATTCAGACTAACAACATAGTGAAAGGTACAAGGGAGGGCACTGGATTTGAAAGGAGGACTGAAAAGCGTGAGCTGTGATGTCAGGATATGTGATCAGCACAGTTGAAATAATTAAAGGACCACTTAATGCTCAGCATCTCAGTGTACTTCAGCAATCGCACCCCTGTTGTGTGTGTTGGTATTCTGTGTAGACAAGCCTTGCAATGCTGAGTTGAGAAGAGTTGGGTTGAAGAGTGAACCCAAGAAAGAAGTAGATCTGGATCCAGATTTTATGTGAGGACCCACTTGCCATTCCAACTGAATTCCTGTTTTGTTTTTTGTTTTTAACTATTTTATTTTTCTGGTTGTTCTGGTTCAATTTCAATAGCTTTTTAGTTATTTAAAAGGCCTGTTTGACTGACTGGGTACCTGAAGACAAAACAATGAAAATCTAATACAAATCTGTAGGTCTAAACTAGCTTCCCACTTTAGTTCCCAATTTTAGAGTCCTCATATACCCCAAGATTCTTTCCCTCAGATTATCTTCTTACTGGCTCCCAATTCCCTTTCCCAGCTCATGACCTTTCTAAATAAATGTGGTGGTATTCTTCTGACCTTTTATTGACAAAGCCACATAGCAGATGTGATTTTGAGTGATCATTTTGGGGGGAACATTCAGGGATCATGAGCTGTGCAAGATATTGTCACTCGAGGCTGGACCCTGTAAATTTAGCAGAATATGAGTTTTGTGGATTAATGTTGCAGTCAGCGGCTCATATGTACATTTGACTTCAGTTTTCCCATCTGTGCTGCATTCCTTTGTGTGCTACATTAAGTCAGTGTTTGTTTTCGTGCTTTATTAAAGTGAAGAATGTTTCCGTTTTTAATAAAGTAATCAAAACTGGGCTCAATAGGACATACCAATGATATTTTGGGTGTATGCCAAATACTCAATATTCTATCATAAAACCCTTTTAAATGGTTTGAAAAGTCAGATTTCATATTCAGTTACCACATGTTGTTATCCCTTCCAATTTAGGCTGTTCTGAGAGAGTGACTGACTAAATATTACTTTCTGACATTTTGGGGTTTTGTCCCTGTGAAAGGAGTTTGTGATCTCAGTTCAGTACAATCATAGAATATCAGGGCTGGAAGGGACCTCAGGAGGTACCTAGTCCAACCCCCTGCTCAAAGCAGGACCGACCCCTGTAAGTACCTGGTAGACAACTTACATAATACATTTGAGCATGAGCTTTCGTGAGCTACAGCTCACTTCATCGGATGCATACAGTGGAAGTGAGCTGTAGCTCACAAAAGCTCATGCTCAAATAAATTGGTTAGTCTCTAAGGTGCCACAAGTACTCCTTTTCTTTTTGCGAATACAGACTAACATGGCTGTTACTCTGAAACCTTACATAATACAGTAGACGCTCATTAGTAGCAACATATTGGTGCTCTTTTGCGCTGTTGCTCCTAAGCAGCTGTTGCTATTGTGAGGAGTGTTGACAATTCACAGCAGAGAAAGTGTTCCCAAGGGAAATGTTCCTGTAAGCGGCGATTGCTCTTACAAGCTGTTGCTGTGAACAAGCGTCTGCTTACAAGAAACTCACAAGTGGCCCCCTTGGAGGTATTCTCAACATATATCAAGGATTGAATAGGCATGAGAACAGAATTACCTTTGTCCCCTGGATGATTCCTCCAGAACTGAATTGAGTCCTATTGGTGCGATGATGTAGAAAAGTTTGCACTTCAGATGTTTATGCTTCATTTGCTCTGTGACTCCACTTTTCGCTGCTGTTTGTTTACTTCCATTTGTGAGAACTAGATTACAATACGTTGTTAATTTTTAAACAGTGATGGTGGTCTCTGTCTTGGCCATTTTAGTGGGCACGTCTGATGGATGCAAACTGCCAAGTTATGATCAAAGCCCAGAGTGTTCTGTGATCCTGAGCGTGCCCCAGAATTGTGCTCTGGAGTCTAAACTTTAATGGAAGAAAAGGGTATCTGGCTCTTGTGGCGTGAAGATCGGTGAACCGAATGCAGTATTGTTGTCCTGAGTCTTCAGGCAAACAGAAATAATAGCTCTACAAAATTTAAGCTGTCCCATTCATTTCAATGGATCGTTTCCTCTGGAACCTAACGATTAATGTAATTGTCGATATTAACTGTTTCGTTGCTGGTCACTTTTGCAGAAATAGCTCACTAACTTGCTTATCCCTCAGTGCCTCCCACATCTCCCCAGCTCCCAAAAGTCCCAACTGTCCTCTATCCAGCCGCCTAAAGCTCCAGTTTCCATCCTTGACAACTTCTCTGATGCAGCCATGCCTTGCCAGTGCAGAATTCTGTGATGTGTTGAAATCCTCCTTTGGATTTCAGGCTCCTTGAGCTGCATTAGGTCACTACACAGCTCTCATTGACATAGATCACCTCCTTCAGCACTAGGGGCAGAGTATTCCTGCCTCGCAAAGGTAGTTCATTCTCTCTGCTCTGTTCATGCAGCTCCTCCTTAGGACTCTGGATATCTAGGGTCTCCAGTTCAAGCTCTGATGCCTGCCTGATTGCTTCTTCCAGACGGTGGGTTTTTCAGTTGCAGCTGCGTTCTGAACTCTTTCCCTAATATGGGTCACATACTGATCCTGGGTGGTTGGACCCTCTTGAGGGAAAACTGTAACTGACGGTCATTGCCACAGGCTTAGGTGGGTGGACTCTACCTACGTTGAAGAAGATGGTGTGATCTCAGTCATCGCATGCTGGTTGTTGGAGGGCAGTTTTCAGGCGATTATTGTTGCTTCACTTCTCAGCTTAGCCCTCCATACACATGAGGAGTCTCTCCACGTAGGAACCCATCTCTAAACTTCAGCTTTGCAGATGCATCCCAGCCATTAACCTTAGAAGCTGTTTCAATGGCTTCACCCCGGGGCACTCCTGCTTCCTCCATGTAAAATTAAAATATAAAATGTGTGTAAATGGTGCACAATGTGTCCTCTGTCATCTCATGTCAGCCGCATCTTAAACTGAATTTATCCCACCAGATTGCAACTCGCTCTTGTCTCTCACAGACTTGAGCCTACTCCTCTGTGAGCATTGGTACCCAGAAACATTAAGGGTACGTCTTCATTACCTGCCGAATCGGCAGGTAGTGATCAATCTATCGGGGATGGATTGATCACATCTCGTCTAGATGCAATAAATCGATCCCCAAATCGACGCCGGTACTCCACCTCAGCAAGAGGGGTAAGCGGAGTCGACGGGGGAGCCACCGCGGTCTACTCACTGCTGTGAGGACACCCAGGTAAGTCGAACTAAGATGCTTGGACTTCAGCTACGCAAATAGCGTAGCTGAAGTTGCGTATCTTAGTTCGAAACCGCCCCCGCCCTCCCCACCCCCCAGTGTAGCCCAGACCTAAGTGTTTGTAGCTGTGACAACCATGCTGTAATCTCTGGAGCCGAGTGCTGAAGACTGTCCATCTATTAGAGCCACATGGGCCTCTTAACATTCAGAGGGTCCAGTGAAGAATGAAACTCTCACAGTAAACAAGGAATTTCACTCAGTCTAACAGAGAGAGTGTAAAAGACAGGCAGTAACCCTTATGAGTAAATAATGAGGGCATAACACAATGAACAAGGCACGGTTACCCCTTTCTGATCCAGCCTGGAGCTAACCACAGAAGGGCCACACACTCCTGCAAAGGAACCACACACCTGGTTATGAAAGTCCATGCTTAAATGAGGATCTCAACATCTTTTGGGCTTAACTGTGCTGCATTTGTCTCCTGTTTGGTCCTCAGCCTTCTGGGTCTTCCCACAAATGTCTTTCTCTTGGAGATCTAAAATCAGCACTTGCTGCAGTCCATAGGCTGAGGCTCCCATCAGGGACCTTTTCTTACTGACTCCCTACTCTTCCTGCTGGGAGGCTCCCTGAAGTGCCTAATTCAGTCTCTTCCTTTCCTAGTTTGGATTCTGGGAGCATCCACCTTCTGCCAGCTGGACCAGAGGCGGCCTGCCTTTCACTCCTTCCTTCTGTTCACCCACAGTGGGTCCCCTCTAGTTTCACTCCAAAGTGATCAGATTGGCTAAGGGGAAGGGACTTGGCTGCCCACCAAAACTTGCTCTGACCAGTCCCAAAGATGCAGTGTCTCTGTTGCAATATTTTAGCCGTTTTCTTTCTTACTATCTGGCTTGGGATGGGGGTTCTGCAGAGAAAAAGCTGGAAAAGTATAAGTGGACAGTGAGAGGCAACTTTGTATCTTAACTAAGATGTTTGATGTGCCTTCTGTGTCTGTTTCTTATATCCTCACAGATAACCACTCCGCTCCTCCTGACGTAACAACGGGTCTTGTGGAACACTTGCATCATGAGCGACCACAAGTAGCATCAGTACGAGGAATTCCTAGGGGCTACAACAGCAGCATACTAGAAACTGCAGATGGTGAATATGTCAAAATGATCCCACTCTCCAACACCTGGCCATTTTTCTGCATCACTGAATAGACAGAGGGTCTATATAACATTTGCCATGGTACCTGACTTGCATATGCAGTGTACCATAGGCTATTATATTGCTGTTTGTTCAGTGCCAGCAATGGTTATAGCTTTCCAGTTAGACTCTCATCAGTAATATTTGGATAATCTCTTTTCTAGAAGTATGTTGTCATTCAGATTCAGACTTGAGTAGTTCAGTGTGTATATGGCAGGGACTGAAGCTTAGGGATCAGAGAGAGGATTGCAGCTGTTCTTATGAGTAAAAGATTCAAACATGAAGTGAAGTTGACTGGAATGATGTTTTGTAAATCATGCCTTTTGACACACTGTTCTACCCCGTCTTGTATTTTGGAAGATCATTGTATTCTGCCTCTGGAAGCTCAGTCCCCTTTCTTTTCCCATTCATGAGCTTCAACAGCACTGTGACAGAGAAAGCCAGTAACTTGGTTCAAAGCTGCTGTGTGCCTTGTGGCCAGGAAGTGGTTCAGAGATGCACATTCCCTCTCCGTATGTTTTTTCTTGACACCTGATCCTTTGCTTTCTCAGTACAAGGTGTATCAGTCATCAGGTTATATGTTGTGTTTTTTTCAGGGCAGATAGTGGCAAGCATGGCACATGGTTTACTGAACCACTTTAATCCTTTAGCGTGTTTCATTAGCATACTGTGTTTCATTTCTTTGCCACCATCCTTGCAGCAGAGGGTTTTGAAGAAGTTAATGCTATGTACTAATCAGTCAGAGGATGGCTACTCTTAGTGATGTGCATCATTCGTTCTCCCTTAGTGGCCAAGTATGCTGCCACTGAAGTGCTCTAAGTCACTGTAATAGCTTAGTCAATGAGAGCCTGGAAATCTATCCCAGGTTTCCCATTTTGCAGTGAGGAATGTTACCACTGGGCAACCAGACTGGCCTGGGTCCATCTTTATAGTAAACCTATATGTTGTGTGTGTTTTAAAAAAAAAAGGTTATATAGCATTTTTATTTTCAAAAACATAATTGTATATTGAATCTCAAACTTGGAAATCCCCAAACTGAGATAAGCAAAAGCTAAAAATAAGTCAGCTCTCTTCTGTCCAGTTGTGTATTGTAGTAGTGTTTTTCTGGCTCTGTGAAACCCTCTAAACCTCACTCAATTAAAAAAAAAATACTATCTCCTTTACAGTATCTTATTTTTTTTTACACATTTTGATGCTGAATAAATATTGATGTAGCAAAAACCCTTTATCCTATATAAAACAAACTGAGCATCCCATTGGTTAATCCTACACCATTACTCAGGTTTATTATCTAACTTTGTAAAGTCAGCATTGTTTGCAGCTAGATTAGATGGTGAGAAGGCACATAGAGCAGGCAAACAGCTAGTAAATAGCATTGCTTTAAAGCAACCTTAATATTTGTTTAAAGGTATTGATGGGGTTTTTTTCCAGACAACTGCCTCTTTCACCCACTTTTTCACTTTCACAGTGTAAATGTGCTCCTCAGTGTATGGGCCGATGTTATCAGAAAGATGACAGATTTTGTTTAGGGAGGACCGTATATGTAAGTCTCTGTTCTGCTCATTCTTTATATGAATTTGACAGGTGTTCCAGTGAATAGCAGAGTTTCCTCAAAAATCCAACAACTTCTAAACACCTTGAAAAGACCAAAGCGCCCACCACTGAAAGAGTTCTTTGTTGATGATTTTGAAGAACTACTCGAAGGTAATAGCTGTGTAAGAGCTGTTAACTAATATCTCCACAGTTTTCTGATTGTCCCCATAAGCTATGTGAGAGGAGGGATTTCTGCTTCTTTAAATAGTACTATAAAACATTTTTCCCCTATGCTCTTGGCTTACATCATGGCAGAGTTGGTGTTCTTTGGCAGCGTATTGTTTACCTTTCTTGTCTTTTCCAAGTACAAAACAAATTACGGTATGTCCAGTATTTCAGATTGTCAGACCTTGTGCCAACACTAGTGTGGAATATCACAGCTCTTCTGATTATTTTAACTTTTGCTATTAATACTGCTAGATGTCACTAAATAAACATTGTTTTCTTTTTTGCAGATTTCATATTTAGTATTGCATGTTTAATATTCTTATGTTAATAGCAGTCCCACCAGTTGCGACCACTATAATTAAATTTGCAAAATAGTTTTTTCTAACTTTTTGTTTGCACGTGTTCAAAAATTTATGAAACATTCATCTTTGAGGCTGACCTTTTCAAAAGATGATTTTATTTAAAAATCTTCAATAAGAGCAGAATTATAGTAATATAATATGAGTAAATAATATAATAATATTAATAATGAGTAATATAATATGAGTAGTATAGTATGATGATGGGAGGTTTTTTTACCTTAAAATGTTAGGAATGTCAAATGTTCTCTAATCCTAAGCCTAATCGTGATCTCTTTTTGTATTGTAGTTAATATCTAAGGGCTGGTCTACACGACTGCTTAAGTCAGTGTAACTTGCATGGCTCAGGGGTGTGAAAATGACACCCCCCTGTGTGACATAAGTTACATCAACTTAAAGCACTGTCCATACCACGCTATGAAAGGCGAGAGACGCTCTCCCACTGACATAGCTTCCACCTTTCACAGAGGTGGACTAATTATGCCAACGGCAAAGCGCTCTCCCGTTGGCATAGCGCGTGTTCCCCAGATGCGCTACAGCAGCACAGTTGCATCGGTGGAGCTGTGCCGATGTAGCATGGTAGCGTAGACTTGTCCTAACAAACAGAAGCAATGTACTGGTTTGGCTTTTGATACGCTGATACGTGCTCTGTCTAAATATATTCTACAATCCTACCTGTCCCCCGGTCCTCTCAAACCTTTAGCATCAATCATGTGGGAACTTAGTGCCCAAAAATGAACATCCCTCTAATCCAGTGTTCTCAACTTTGGTCCACCGCTTGTTCAGGGAA
This sequence comes from Chelonia mydas, assembly GCF_015237465.2. Taxonomy (NCBI): domain Eukaryota; kingdom Metazoa; phylum Chordata; order Testudines; family Cheloniidae; genus Chelonia; species Chelonia mydas. The sequence goes on along the minus strand of NC_051251.2, from coordinate 75,986,689 downwards.
AGCCCCTGGCGGGCCAGGCCGGTTTGTTTACCTGCCGTTTCCGCAGGTTCGGTCAATCGCATCTCCCATTGGCCACGGTTCGCCGCTCCAGGCCAGTGAGGGCTGCAGAAAGCAGCACGGGCCGAGGGATGTGCTGGCCGCCCTTCCCGCAGCCCCCACTGGCCTGGAGCTGCGAACTGCAGCCAGTGGGAGCCGCGATCGGCCAAACCTGTGGATGCACCAGGTAAACAAACCGACCTGGTGCACCAGGGCTTTCCCTGAACAAGCAGTAGACCAGAGTTGAGAATCACTGCTCTAATCATTGGGAGTGCTACCTTTCTACTAACCTGTCCCCAATTGCTGCCTATCTTGCCTCTATGTAAACAAGCAGAAGACATGTTAGCAGAAGTGTCTTTTTCCCACAGCAGAGCTGTAGGGTGATCTTGGGATTCAAATTCACTAGTCATCTGTCCAAGTCTTTTGTGAAATAGAAGATTTGGAATTTAAAAAATGCCAGCCAAGGTAAACACTTTCTGACAAGGAGGAAGCCCACAGATCCTTAAACAGCATCATTTTAAAGATGAAATAAGCCACTACAGCTGTGAGGAATGGAGAGGTGGAACTGGTTAATGGACTCCAGAGATGTTAAGTTTACACATGCATTTCAAGCATAAAATTTTGTAATTTTAATGTTCTTCTTGTTTAGTACAACAGCCTGACCCAAATCAGCCAAAGCCAGAGGGAGATCAGATGACTGTACTTAAAGGCGAACCCTTAGGTGTGGTTACCAACTGGCCCCCATCACTCCTGGCTGCTCTGCAGCGCTGGGGGACCACCCAGCCGAAAACCCCATGTCTAACTGCATTGGATACAACCGGGAAAGCCATCTATACTCTTACCTATGGCAAGTATTGACTTTGGTACCTTTAATAAAAATGGGGAAAAAATTGAAAGAGGAAGAGCTGGTTATTTGGGAATGAGCCATTTGCTTCACTCGGTATAAAAAAGACTTGCTGAATACAGTACATTTTTCTGTCACTTTTGAGACTCCTATGTAGGTGTGGATTGTGGTATCCTGGACCACTGAATATTAACTTTATCTTAGAGAAGATGAAAAACGTAGTTTGGAGGGGGAATGTACAATAGGGATCTGCACTGATTCTCCAAGAAATGGCTTTTTCATCAGCAATAAGCATAGTAATTCATTGGACTTGCTCACTAGAAGACAGGTTTCAGAGTAACAGCCGAGTTAGTCTGTATTCGCAAAAAGAAAGGGAGTACTTGTGGCACCTTAGAGACTAACCAATTTATTTGAGCATAAGCTTTCGTGAGCTACAGCTCACTTCATCGGATGCATACTGTGGAAAGTGTGGAAGATCTTTTTATACACACAAAGCATGAAAAAATACCTCCTCCCACCCCACTCTCCTGCTGGTAATAGCTTATCTAAAGTGATCACTCTCCTTACAATGTGTATGATAATCAAGTTGGGCCATTTCCAGTACAAATCCAGGTTCTCCCCCCCCACCCCCCGCTCCAAACCCATTCTCCTGCACAAACCCCCTCTCCTGCGGGGGGGGGGGGGGGGGGGGGAACACCTGGATTTGTGCTGGAAATGGCCCAACTTGATTATCATACACATTGAAGGAGAGTGATCACTTTAGATAAGCTATTACCAGCAGGAGAGTGGGGTGGGGGGAGGTATTTTTTCATGCTTTGTGTGTATAAAAAGATCTTCTACACTTTCCACAGTATGCATCCGATGAAGTGAGCTGTAGCTCACGAAAGCTTATGCTCAAATAAATTGGTTAGTCTCTAAGGTGCCACAAGTACTCCTTTTCTTCTCACTAGAAGAGGAGACTAAAGGCAACCCTCCTTTGTGAGGTTTTCATGTATGTAGAGCAGAAAGGGACAGATGACTAGAACAAAGTGCACTCATCAGATTCGAAAAGTAGATACTTCTGGAGCTTGTTCACATGATTACTTAGAACAGAAGTTCTAGAATTCAGAATATGCTAATGGAAGCATAATCGTCAGATAGGAAACTTTGCTGCATCAGTGAACAGGACGTATTCCAGCAGTCAGGTGCTTTTTAGGAGATAATTTGGTTACTCCTCAGAGGCAGCTCAGCAGCATGTTACTTGCAATTATCTTTGCCTTTATGCATTATATTAAAATTGCCTATGAAACATCCAAGAAACTTGACTAGGCAATTATGCAACATTATTTGATAGGTAATGGAATAAATTAATATGAGTAGATGGAGTGGTGGGGCTTTAGCAAGATGGCTAATTGGTCTGAACTGTGTTCAGATGCTTTCTTTTGATAGCCATAAATAAAAAATCAGAACTGATAGTTAATTATCAGACATTATTTATATCTTAGAAATTAGTTCTAGTTTAAGCAGAGTAGTTGAAGTCATAATAATAAATTAGGAGTCCTTTTTAAAAATAAGCAATCCTAAAAAGGTAACCAGTCGTATTTTGAGTTTGTCTAACTGAGATTATTTTTCAGCTCTTTTTCTTGATCTTGTTTTTTAGCTAAGTATGAAGTATGATATCATGGCATTCAGGACAGCCAGTTTCTTCATGTACTTTTGTATGTTTAATGTTGAAATAATAGTGGAGCAAAGACCTAGTACCATTCTTAATTAGAGAGCGGGCTAAATGAAAGTGTTGTTCATAAGATAATTTATCATTTGATGTATGTTTCTGTTATATACTAGTATAAAAGTATTGTAGTCCTGAATATGCTTTTATTAATAATGCAAATCTATCTATATCTGTCAAAATATTCAGTGAAATGTCATTTTAAAAACAGACTTTTAATTCTGGTAGCTGAATTCAAATACTGTGTATGATGTGAATGTTCTAATTACTCTAAAATCAGGAATATTTAATTATTCCTTTTTAGAGTACCAGTCATACATTTTAAAAACTTTCCTAATGTTCCTTTTGCACATAAGCCATTGCAACATTTGCCCCTACGAATTTGTGATAGTAAATGTGGGAGAAGGTGACCAACAAAGCTTCTTTAAATGCGGATTATCAGCTGGAAATGAGAAGAGCCAGCACCTTGCCACCAGCCACCTCTTTGCAAATGACCAGCAATTGTTCCAGAGAACACAGCTCGGGAGCCACTGTAATAGAGTACTTTAAAAAGATGCATTTTAACTGACCTAATGCTGACTTTATTTTACCTGGTTTTAAGCATGAAAAGAGTAAAAGCAGAACTTGGTAAAACCAATAAACTATGTAGAGAAGACCGTGATAACTTAGAGAAAAATTTAGCCTAAATGAAACAGGTGCACAACGGGCTGGAAAACAATATCCAGAGAGTAGTTATCAGTGATTCACAATGAAGCTGGAAGGGTATATTGAGTGGGGTCTTCATAAATGATTTGGATAATGGCAGAGAGAGTTATAACTTATAAAGTTTGCAGACGATACCAAGCTGGGAGGTTTGCAAGTGCTTTGGAGGACAGGATTAGACTTCAAAATGATCTTGACAGACTGGAAAGGTGGTCTGAATTAAATAGGATGAAATTCAGTGAGGACAAATGCAAAGTACCCCACTTAGGCAGAAATAATCAAATGCACAAATACAAAATGAGAAATGACTGCCAAGGATGGAGTATTTCAGAAAAGGATCTGGGCTTATAGTGGATCACAGACTAAATATGGGTAAACAGTGTAACACCATTGCAAAAAAAAGCAAACATCCTTTTGCGCTGTATTAGCAGGAGTGTTGTAAGCAAGACACGAGAAGTGATTCTCCCGCTCTACTCTGCGCTGATGAAGCCTCAGCTGGCGTATTGTGTCCAGTTCTGGGCACTGCACTTCAGGAAGGATGTGGACAAATTGGAGAAAGTCCAGAGGAGAGCAACAAAAATGATTAAGGTCTAGAAAACATGACCTATGAGGGAAGATTGAAAAAAACTGGGTTTGTTTAGTCTGGAGAAGAGAAGACTGAGAGGGGACACAAGTCTTCACTTACGTAAAGGTTGTTACAAAGAGGAGGGTGAGACGTTGTTCTCCTTAACCCAGGAGGACAGGACAAGAAGCAATGGGCTTAAATTGCAGCAAGGGAGATTTAGTTAGACATTAGAAAAAACTTCCTAACTGTCAGGGTAGGCCAGCACTGGAACAGTTTACCTGGGGAAGTTGTGGAATGGCTGTTGGTGGTGGTTTTGAAGAGCAGGTTAGACAAACACCTGTCAGGAATGGTTAGATAATACTTAGTCCTACCTCAGTACAGAAGACTGGACTAGATGACCTCTCAAGGTCTCTTCCAGTCCTGTGTTTCTATGATTCATTTAATAGGTTACCATCAAAGGGTCATTTTGAGAAATTGCCCTTTGTATGCATCATCAGCGGAGAGGAAAGTTGACAAGATGCTGCCAGATATTTTAATACTCCAGGCAAAAGTTCTTGGGCTAATTTAGTTGTTAAATCACAATTTGCTGAAAGGCAGTTCTCTTAAGTAGAAGTGATGGAAGCCATAGACCCAGTGAATTAATTACTCAGTAGTTTTTCATACATAATGGTGTTCGCACAATAAGACAGGCAGTAACTCTATTGTGGATAATTTAAGAGCTTTGAGACACCTTAAAAGCACCTAATTTTCAGAAGGTGCTTGGCATTTGCTTTCTAAAAATCAGGCCCCTTCATGGTGTTCCCAGTTGGGGACCCAAGATCACTAGTCAGTGTTTAAAGTGTAGCCTGTTGCTTTTTTATTCTTCTATCTGTGCTCTAATTCTAGGCAAACTCTGGAGCCGGAGCTTGAAGTTAGCATATACACTTCTTAACAAACTAACCAGTAAGAATGAACCACTGCTCAAACCTGGACACAGGGTAGGTAACTACTGGTGCTGCGTTGGAGTAAGACTGGAATAATGTTTAAAACTAGATTTGAAAGGAGCTGTGCGTTTTGGAACTAAAGTTCTATTGGGAATTTTGCCTGTATTATTTTATTTATATGATATCCAAAAGTTTGCTGGGTGTTGTACTATCAAGTAATAAGACAGGTCCCTGTAACAAAGAGCTTGCAATCTAAACAGATAGCACGGAGCTGGTGTTACCACATGGTAGGGTGGCATGGCTGGAGGTGGGCAGGTGGGGTGGTCACACAAGGCTTAGAAGTTGAAGGACCTTGCTAGTCCCGCTCTTTCCCTCTGCCCTCCTGCCTACAGCTTGCTACCCACTGGTCTGTGCTTCCCATAGATGAAGCTCTTGTTACAGTGTGTATGGTAATACCCATTGTTTCATGGTCTCTGTGTATATAAAATCTCCCCACTGTATTTTCCACTACATGCATCCGATGAAGTGAGCTGTAGCTCACAAAAGCTTATGCTCAAATAAATTTGTTAGTCTCTAAGGTGCCACAAGTCCTCCTGTTCTTTTTGAGGTAGCTTGGTAATTCAGACATGGAGCTGGTGTGGTCATTTCTATTAGACAGCTCTTCGGAAGGACTAATCAGGGACAGTATGTGCTGATGCTTCAGGCCCGTAACATACAGTTATTCTCAGTTGCTCAAGCCTTTTAACAGTAGACTTTATACTTGACCCTATTGTACCTGGAGTGTGAATTCTTAGCACAGACAAAACGTCAAGTCCTGAAGCTACTGGCCTCGATACTAGCAATGCAAAATCAGTGTACCTGATGAGGTCATTTTCATTATTCCAAACATCACTATCACGTTTAATTGGCTAATAAATGTAAGGTAGTGCATTTTTTCCCTAAAATAAGCAGCTGTCTTCATTCCTTTTTTGTATATTTTTTTCCTTCAGCAAGCATAGAATTCATAATGAATCACAGTAAGCAAAAGGCCAATGTCAGTACAGTCTCTTGTATGTGCTGTGTACAAATTGCTGTATCATTGGTAAGACAGTAAAGACTGAACAAAATTATGGATGAGTTGGACAGTCAGAAATGGCTTTGTCTCAAAAAAGCCTTGTAACGTCAGTGTAATTATTGCTAAATGCAATATTATATTTAGCATTTTTGGAAAAAAATCTGATTGAAGGGACCTTCTTTATAAGGGGTTTGTGGAAATGAACTACATAAAAGTGAATTGCTCTGTGGAATCCTTTGATTCAAGAAGATTGTATTGATTATATAATGTATTCATAAGCAGGGAGATCAGTTTGCTTCATCCAGTGAGTGAAGCTTGTATACCTTCCTAAACAATGATGAATGTGCATGTGTGTGCTATGGTGATTACCATTGTTTAAATGTCTCCAGTTCTTGTTGTGATCCTGAACAATATGTGGGAAATGTATTTTCAAAAAGACTCTCTAAAAGACTTTTACCGGCTTTGCTCAATCTTGTTATAGGTGGCTCTCGTATTTCCTAACAGTGATCCTGTGATGTTTATGGTGGCATTTTATGGGTGCCTCCTAGCAGACCTGGTTCCTGTGCCCATAGAAGTACCACTAACAAGAAAGGTAACCGAGTGTGTCAGCCACATTAGGTAGTGAAAATAATCAGTTTTACAAGAGAATATGGCGGTTCCACAGTGTTGCTTTGAGGTACAATGTGCCACAACTAGGCAGAAGAATAAGTGGGTTTTTTTGTAGTTAAGGGGATGTGGATGGATAGTTTTTTATGGCTTCAAGAGTAGAGGGATGTTATAAATCCAAACAGCAGTAGAACTGAAGTGTCTATCTGCAGAAGAAAGCAGCACAGTGCATGAGCTGAATTGATGGTTGTACTTCTCTCTAAATGTTAGATTTTAGTGCATGCTAGTATGTTTGTGGAGCAGAGTTTAATACCTAAACTGGGAAAACCTGTGATATAAATAATTGAACTGCCCCTTTAGTATATATATGCTTGTAGAGATGTTCATGAATTTTTCAGACTTCTTTTAATGTTGAACGTTATGATGGCAGTGTTAGTCAACACTGTTAACTAAATCTCTAAATATATGTATTTAAACCTAACTAGCTTCAAGACTGAGCTTGATAAGTTGATGGGCGGGAAGGTCTGATGGGACGGCCTGCAATGCCATGTGGCCAACCTGTGACTGCTGGCAGCAAATATCTCCAGCGGCCGGTGATGGGACATTGGATGGGGAGGGTTCTGAGTTACGACAGAGAATTCTTTCCCGGGGTCTGGCCCACATGCTCAGGGTCTATCTGATGGCCATAGTTGGGGTCAGGAAGGAATTTTCCCCTGGGTCAGATTGGCAGAGACCCTGGGGGGGGGTTTCACCATCCTCTGCAGCATGGGGTCATTTGCAGGTTTATACTAGTGTAAATGATGGATTCTCTGTAACTTGAAGTCTTTAAACCATGATTTGAGGACTTCAGTAACTCAGCCAGAGGTTCGGGGTCTGTTACAGGAGTGGGTAGGTGAGGCTCTGTCACCTGTGATGTGCACGTCAGACTAGATGGTCACGATGGTCCACTCTGGCCTTCAAGTCTGAGTTTTTAAAATTTTTACCTGTTGTGGAAGATTTTTCTATTTTGATGAAATGCTTTATCATACAGTAGAAACTCTTGGATTTTCAATTTAGTTCCCATTCCTGCTAATAATTCCCTCAATTAAAATAAATCTAGGTCTAAACTATCTGTATTGACACCTTATTCCTTTTTTTAACTTTCAGTATAAAAGTTTGCAGCACATTTCTGTCGTATTAACATTTTTTGTATTCTATCAAATTTAACCGTTTAGATTTTTGGTCTGTGACTTAGTTTTACCCTGAGGGTTTAATGAAGCAGATTTCCTAACCTGAGCAGTAAGGTAGACGGAGTCAGTTAATATGAAAAATATTACTTGCATAGATGAATGTCAGCTCAGGACTATGAAAAATTGACCCTTTCCTATTAATGTTGACATGATCCTGGAAAAACTTGTATGTCATGTTTAACACTGTAGCGTAGCATTGGCCTAGTTCTGTAAATGTATTTAGTCTTCTTCATAACTCCATGATACTGCCTGTCTATCCATTCCATAAGTATGCATTTCTGTGCTTCGCTTGTCCTACAGAAATGCCCCCTCCTTTGTGACTAGAGGTGGTTTTGAGCCATTGTTGAATGTCATCAGCAATATGTTAAAAGCTCTGTACTTTGTAACTATAACATGTTAAAATGTTACTTGTCATAACTCTAAGTACTGTGGATGAAAACAGGCTGTTTGGAGAAAGGCATTTCTAGCGTTTATAGAGGCTACATTTTCAGCTCGGTAGCAATATAGAACAGCAGTTGATACATACAGGCAGACTAAGGTGGGTCTTCGAGTGATTGCTCATGTGTATTCCACAATAGGTGTGCGTGCTCGCCACGTGCACTGGTGCCGGAAGTTTTTCCCCTAGCAGTACCCGTAGGGGGAGCACCCCAGCGACCCCTGGAGTGGCGCCTCCATGGCGCGGTATAAGGGGAGCTGCGTGCTTCCCCCACCCTCAGTTCCTTCTTGCCACCAGTGAAGGTGCATCAGAACTATGCTGCTCCAGCTCTGCTGTAGCTCGTCCCCAGAACTTTTTGTTTGTTCGGTGCTAGTACCTGTCGTTAGTTCGCTGTTACAGTTAGTTCATTTCGTTAGAGTACCCGGGCCGGGGCATGCCCCGCGACCCGGCTTTTAAGGCGTGCAACACTTGTAGGAGATCTAAGTGGTCCACACACAGACTGCCTATGCTGTTTGGGTGAGACCCATATCAGTGATCGTTGCAAAATTTCCAAGTCGTTTAAACCTCGGACTAAGAGAGTGGGCCATTCTCATGGAGTCGGCGCTGACCCCAGCTCCAGCGCGCCGCTCCAAGTCGGCACCAGGCACCACAGCATCGGTGCACAGAGACCTCCCAGTGCCTTCGACTAGTCGGCACCGCTCCCCATCTATGGGGCATAAGAAGGCTAAGAAAGTACCGCCTTCGCAGCAGCACCGAGGTAAACCAGAGGCAGAGACTAGACCCATGTCGGGCAGTCCTCGATCCCCTCTAGGCCTCCGACTCACGTTGAGCGGAGTAGCCCACCATGTAGGACCAGGCCTGTCCGGATGCCGTCCATGCCGGAGGCCCTGCAGGTGGCCAGAGATGTTATGACCATGCCGTTACCAGGAGCGCCGCCAGTGTCGGCCCCCCACTCCAGAAGCAAGCCACCGCTGGGTTCTCCACAGTTGCCCCTGGCTCAGTATTGGTCTCGGTCGCAGGAATGTTCCTGACGCCGTTCTCCACCCAGCGACCATTCAGGACTCAGTCCACGTGGCTTGTCCTCGACTCCCACCAGACTGTCTGGTTGGGTACTGTCCGACCGGGACTCCCAGAACCGCTCCATGCTACGGAGCAATTATCAACGGGACCGAAGCAGACGTCACCAGAGGTCCTCGTCTCGCAGGGGTTACCGCAGCCAGTCGCAGCATGGACGTCGTCGCCATTCCCACTCGGAATCCCACTCCCGGTTCCCGCCGAGGCACTGTCTCTGCAGCCCAGGGCATAGATCACCAGCACCATGCTGTCATGGGTCCGCCCGTTGGAGCAGCAGCTACAGGCGGTACTGGTCCTCCAGGTCCCATGGCAGCGGCAGGTCATTCGTCAGCCTCGTCTCCGCTCATAGTCAACCTTCCATGGGCCAGGCCGAACAGCCGGGGCCGTTGATGCCACAGCAGGTGCAGTGGCATCAGGCCCAGTGGCCAGCACGGTACCAGTGGGCACCGTGGCCTCTGACGCAGCCCCCGGTGGGGGCCCGCTCGGTAGCCGGATCCTCAGAGGCGCCATCGGCCTCTCTCTCCAGGCCCCCAACTAGAGGGTCGGTGGAACGTACGTCCTTGGCACCGTGCCTGGAGACCGACCAGGTGGTGGATCCTCCGGTGCCAGCGGATACCCAGAGCACTATACCGGCTTCCTCGCCGGATGAGGCGATAGCAGCTCCGACCCCCTCCATCCCGCAGGAGGACTTTAGGGCCCATCAAGAACTTTTTTAAAACGGGTGGCATTGAGCCTTCAGCTCCAAGCAGAGGAGCTGGAGGAGCCCTCGGACTCCCTGTTCAATGACTCTCATCTTCGGCACTGGGCAAGGTGGCTTTGCCCCTCCATGAGGGGGTGGCAAGGATTTCAAATGCCCTGTGGCAAACGCCGGCTTCCCTGGCCCCCATCTCAAAGAAGGCGGAACGCAAGTACTTTGTACCCACCAAGGGGCACGAGTACTTATACACCCACCCGACGCCCAACTCCATGGTGGTTGAGTCGGTCAATCACAGGGAGCGGCAGGGCCAACCAGTCCTCACTCCGAAAAATAAAGACTCAAGGACTAGACAAATTGGAGGATTGGGTCAAAAGAAATCTGATGAGGTTCAACAAGGACAAGTGCAGAGTCCTGCACTTAGGACGGAAGAATCCAATGCACCGCTACAGACTAGGGACCGAATGGCTAGGCAGCAGTTCTGCAGAAAAGGACCTAGGGGTTACAGTGGACGAGAAGCTGGATATGAGTCAACAGTGTGCCCTTGTTGCCAAGAAGGCCAATGGCATTTTGGGATGTATAAGTAGGGGCATTGCCAGGAGATCGAGGGACGTGATCGTTCCCCTCTATTCGACATTGGTGAGGCCTCATCTGGAGTACTGTGTCCAGTTTTGGGCCCCACACTACAAGAAGGATGTGGAAAAATTGGAGAGAGTCCAGCGGAGGGCAACAAAAATGATTAGGGGACTGGAACACATGAGTTATGAGGAGAGGCTGAGGGAACTGGGGATGTTTAGTCTGCGGAAGAGAAGAGTGAGGGGGGATTTGATAGCTGCTTTCAACTACCTGAAAGGGGGTTCCAAAGAGGATGGCTCTAGACTGTTCTCAGTGGTAGCTGATGACAGAATAAGGAGTAATGGTCGCAAGTTGTAGTGGGGGAGGTTTAGGTTGGATATTAGGAAAAACTTTTTCACTTGGAGGGTGGTGAAACACTGGAATGTGTTACCTAGGGAGGTGGTGGAATCTCCTTCCTTAGAAGTTTTTAAGGTCAGGCTTGACAAAGCCCTGGCTGGGATGATTTAATTGGGGATCGGTCGTGCTTTGAGCAGGGGGTTGGACTAGATGACCTCCTGAGGTCCCTTCCAACCCTGATATTCTATGATTCTATTATTTTATGAAGGAGGCTGGACTCTTTTAGCAGAAAGGTTTATTCATCCTCGAGTTTCCAGTTGTGGGTGGCAAACCACCAGGCTCTCCTGGGCAGATACGAATTCAACTTGTGGGATTCGCTGCTCAAATTCGAGGACTCCCACCAGGAGCGCGATAAGAAAGAGTTCAAGGCGCTGGTGGAGGAGGGTGCAGCTGCTGCCAGGCTGTCCCTGCAGATGGCGTCAGATGCGGCGGACATGGCAGCTCGATCCATGGCCTCAGCGGTGTCCATGAGAAGGGTGTCGTGTCTCCTGCTGTCCAGCGAGGTGCAGTTGGCCATGCAGGATCTCCCGTTTGATGGCAAGGCTCTGTTTGCGGAACAAACGGATACACAGCTGCATGGCATGAAGGACTCCCGCACGATCCTGCAGACCCTGAGTCTTTATGTTCCAGCTCCATCCAAAACTAAGTTTAAGCCGCAGCAGGTCCCTGCTCCGGATGCCCAGCCTAAGTACGAGGCTGCCAATAAAAAGTCGGGAGACTGTAAGAGGCGCGCTCAGCGGTAGTCACGGCCTGCCCCGCAGCCTGGGTCCTCCAAGGGCAAGCAGGCGGGGAAAAGGCAGTTTTGATGGGATGCCGGGGTGCACCCTGACAGTTCCTGAAGGGAATCCCCCTTCAATAAAGCTTCCCTTCTGCAATCGGTTGTGTGCTTTCCTCCCAGAGTGGTCGCAACGAACCTCGGACCGCTGGGTCCTCAACACAGTCTCCCGGGGCTACACGCTGTAATTTGTTTCGCCCCCACCCAACCATCCCCTACCCCCATTCCTTCTGGGGGATCCTTCGCACGAAGCCCTCCTAGAGCAGGAGGTGGGGCGGCTCCTAGACCTGGGAGCAGTGGAAATGGTCCCCGGGGAGTTCAGAGGCAAGGGGTTCTACTCCCGCTATTTCCTTATCCTGAAGGCCAAAGGGGGACTCAGGCCCATCCTGGACTTGCGGGATCTGAACCAGTTTATGGTCAAACTCAAGTTTCGCATGGTCTCCCTGGCCTCCATCATCCCCTTCCTGGATCCAGGGGATTGGTACGCTGCCCTGGATCTGCAGGATGCATATTTCCACATCCACATATTTGAGGGGCACAGACGCTTCCTCCATTTCCTGGGGGACAGAATCACTATCAATTTATGGTCCTCCCTTTTGGCCTATCCACTGCCCCGAGGGTGTTCACAAAATGTATGTTGGTGGTGGTAGCCTACCTCAGGTGCCGGGGAGTTCAGATCTTTCCCTACCTGGATGATTGGCTGGTCAAGGGCAGCTCCTGGTCGCAGGTGCAGGATCATGTGACGCTTCTATTGTCCACGTGTGCTGCCTTGGGCCTGTTTGTAAACGACACCAAGCCCACGTTAGTCCTGGTCCAGCACATAGTTTATCGGGGCACTCCTAAACGCCTCATCGGCCACGGCTTTCCTCTCACCAGACAGATTTGAGACCCTAAAAGGCCTCATCGACACGGTCACAAAGTTCCCTGTGACAACAGCCAGAGCGTGCCTCCAGCTCCTGGGTCACATATCGGCATGCACGTATGTGGTCCGTCAGGCTCCGAATGAGGCCCCTCCAGCTTTAGCTGGCCTCGGAGTTCTGCCAGGCCCGGGACAGGTTCTGCTCCGGGGGGGTCTGGGAAAGGGCGGTATCTCCAATGCCTTCCTCCTGTCCTGGTCGGACCAGTTTCTCTGTGCGTTCCCTCTCATCAGCAGGGTCCTGGAGAAAGTAACAATGGACAAGGCCCGGGTTCTCCTGATTGCCCCGGCATGGCCCCGGCAGCATTGGTATGGGACCCTCATGGCCTGGCAGTGGCTCCGCCACAGCTGTTGCCGCTCTGCCCAGACCTGCTCTCCCAGGACCGGGGCCGCCTCCTCCATCCCAACCTAGCGGCTCGCCACCTCACGGTGTGGCTGCTCAATGGCTAGGCGGGGAGGAGCAGATGTGTTTGGAGGGGGTCTAGCTTTTCTGGAAAGTAGGCGGCCCTCCACAGGCCGCGCCTACTTGGTGAAGTGGTCCTGGTTCTCCAGATGGGCCGCCGAGCAGGGTGTTTCCCCGGTGGCCGCCCCGATCCAGCTTATCCTGGACTACCTCCTTCATGTTAGAGCCCAGGGCCTGGCGCCCTTGTTGGTCAGGGTGCACCTAGCAGCCATATCGGCCTTCCATCCGCCGGTGCAGGGACACACGGTGTTCTCACATGCTATTACTAGACAATTTCTTAAGGGATTGGACTGTCTTTTTTCCATATGCTAGGACCCCTGTCCCGCCGTGGGACCTGAACTTGGTGTTATCCCGTCTCTCGGGGCCCCCGTTTGAACCTCTGGCCACATGCTCCTAGTCTCACCTCTCATGGAAGGTTGCCTTCCTGGTTGCTATCACGTCGGCCAAGCGGGTCTCAGAGTTCAAGGCCCTGACCTCCGAACTCTCATACATGGTTTTTCATAAGGATAAGGTTCAGCTCCGCCCAGACCCCACATTCCTACCTAAGGTGGTCTCTGCCTATCACTTGGGCCAGGACATTTTCCTGCCTGTCCTCTGCCCCAAGCCGCATGCATCCAGTGAGGAACGCCTCCTCCACACGCTCGACATGGATAGGGCTCTGGCCTTCTACCTGGAATGGACTAAGCTGTTCAGGAAGTCCTCTCAACTGTTCGTTGCCTCAGCTGAACACATGCGGGGTCGATCGATTTCCACCCAGCGCTTCTCCCACTGGATCACCTCGTGCATTCGCACGTGTTATGATCTAGCAGGCATTCCCCCGCCACCCATTGTAAAGGCACACTCGACTCGGGCCCGGGCCTCATCGGCTGCCTTTGTAGCCCAGGTCCCTATCCAGGTTATTTGTAGGGCCGCCACTTGGTCTTTGGTTCGCACATTTACCTCGCACTACGCGATTGTCTCCCAAACCAGGGATGACGCCGGGTTCGGCAGGGCCGTACTCCGTCCCAGGGATCTGTGAACTCCTCCCAACTCCAACAGATATAGCTTGGAATCACCTATTGTGGAATACACATGAGCAACCACTCTAGGAAGAAAAAACGGTTACCTTTTTCCGTAACTGGTGTTCTTCGAGATGTGTTGCTCATGTCCATTCCACACCCCACCCTCCTTCCCCTTCGTCGGAGTTGTCTGGCAAGAAGGAACTGAGGGTGGGGGGAGCACACAGCTCCCCTGATACCGCGCCATGGAGGCACCACTCCAGGGGTCACGGGGCGCTCCCCCACTACGGGTACTGCTAGGGAGAAGACTTCCGGCACCGGTGCACATGGTGAGCACGCACACCTATTGTGGAATAGACATGAGCAACACATCTCGAAGAACACCAGTTACAGAAAAGGTAACTGTCTTTTTTCCTGGATTTAGGAACTTACGTTTATTTAAAAATAAGAAAGGAACATCTCTGTTGTGTTGAATTACACATCTCTTGAGTTACTCACAACAGAGAGGTGCATCCAAATGAATAGGAGTCACAGGAGATCAAGGATTTGGATAGGCACTCTCATACTGCAGTAACGGGCACCAGAAAACAGGGAGACATTTAAGGTGACTGTACCTGTGTGAAGGCTAAGAAATGCGGTATCTGGAAACACATGATTATTCACATGTCACTTCTTAACGTCTTCTAAGCATGGCAGAATTGCAGAAAACTCTAAGCTTTACTATTTGCATATTTACAATAACATCATGGTTTTTCTACAGGATGCTGGCAGCCAACAGATTGGATTTCTCTTGGGCAGTTGTGGAGTAACGTTAGCTTTGACAACAGACGTTTGTCAAAAAGGCCTTCCGAAAGCTCAAACTGGGGAGGTAGTTACATTCAAAGGTACATTTTTTGTTATCCATTATTTTTCTGCAGAGCAAAGAACAGATATTAGATAGATATTGAATGCTACTGTACAATTACTAGTTTGATTGTGATTACACATTTCTAACTGTGCACATGAAGGAAGAAGGAAGAGAAATCTGAAAACTGTCTGCCTCTTGTCAAAAGAGTGCTTTGATCAAGCTGTTAATGATTTTCATTTCACATTTCCCCCAGCAGCATGATTCTGGTGCTTTTGCTTAGCTAGTTGTTGCTGTCCCAGAATATTGAAAAACAAAATATTTCTTTGGAAGTGTTTTAATAATTTTCGTCTTGTTTTTAATTTAAGGTTGGCCTCGTCTTGTTTGGTTTGTGATTGATGGAAAGCATCTCGCAAAACCAGCCAAGGACTGGCATCCACAAGTACGGGATGCCAGTGCTGATATTGCTTATATTGAGGTAAACAAATGCAATATGCTTAGCAAGTATTTACGCTATGGTCACCTGTTCCACAGAGCACTTTATTGTTCTCTTTGTAGTCCTGAGAGATTGTAAATTACTTAATTTTTAGTGTAGAGCAAGAAATTGTCCCATCTCTGAATCTTTCACCAGCTAGTTATGATCCCAACATCTGACAGTCAATGTCTTTTTCCTTTCCTTTATATCTGACCTTAAGTGATGCTAGAAAGTATCACTCTGTATCTGACACATGGGTTCCATCATTGATTTCCACTCCTGTACTGAATGTATACATTCTCTTGCTCTCCATCTGTCCTTACTGAAAACAGTCAGCGTGTAAATGATTATTTCGCCATGTGATAGGATGTATCATTTTATTTGTAATCCTGTGGCTTGTTCCTTTGGGTAAAATTTTCAGAAGTGCCTAAGTGACTTTTATTCTTGCAATGAGACAGGCTCCTAAGTCACCTAGACCATTTGAAATTTTTACCCTGTATCTATATCCTTGTTGTGTCTCTCACATTTACATGGTAAGTTTTCAGTGCATGGACCATGTCTCTCAATCTCTGTAAGGTGTCATGAAAAGTTATAGTGCTATAGATTATACATAAATATTATTTCTCCCCTAAAACTAAGTGCAGTACCTTTCCCCCATACCTTGTTTCCATATAATTAGGGGCATCAGACTGTCACTGTAATGTTGTGCTCTCCTCTTACTCAGTCACCTAGCTTAGAATCTTTTTGCTTTTGTTTTTGTAGCAGCAGCCCTCCCCACCCAGTTACGCTCATCTTTGCTTTTGAGGCTTTCACCCAGCCTTTCATTCTGAGTTACCATATTTTCACTTTTAAATTCCCATACCAGGTTGGAAGTGTAAACTTTGCATTATAGAGAACTTAACCATCTTCCTTCCAAGATTCCTGTGACGTACTCAAGGATAGTGTCAGATGCACCCTCGGTATTTATTTGTGTTACAGTAGCACCCGTTGTGCTGGGCACTGTACAAATACGTAGTCAGAGGCAAAGAGTTTACTGCCCCAAAGATTTTACAATGTACATAGACAAGTAATGAACAAAGGGAGGGGAAAGGGATACAATGTCAGCAAAGTGGCAGGGTGGTGATAATCATGTATTGATGGTGTTCCATTTTGGGGGTCACTGAGACAAGTAATTTACAAATGGTAAGGGACAGGGAAACAATAAAAATATGTACAAAAAGAAAAGGAGGACTTGTGGCACCTTAGAGACTAACAAATTTATTTGAGCATAAGCTTTCATGAGCTACAGCTACAGCTCATTTGCATTCTATGAAGTGGGCTGTAGCTCACGAAAGCTTATGCTCAAATAAATTTGTTAGTCTCTAAGGTGCCACAAGTACTCCTTTTCTTTTTGTGAATACAGACTAACACGGCTGCTCCTCTAAGTATGTACAGTTTAACATACCGTACACACACAAAGACGCCCCTCAAATTAATCGTCGTTAGTTGGCTAACTTCAATTATTAAACAAACATTGTAAATTTTCTCTTTTCAGTATAAGACAAGTAAAGAGGGCAGCGCAATGGGCATCACTATATCTCATGCGTCCATGCTGGCCCACTGTCACGCATTGACCCAGTCATGCGGTTACTCAGAAGGTACGTTCCGTAGAGGTCCTTCAAAAATAATACATATTGATATTTACATTAAGCAAAACATACTGTATCTTATGTTGGGAAAGCATTTTTAGTACCCTATCTCCAGTCTTATAGTGACATTTTTCATTGTTGAAGGAAAGTGCTGTTTACTTGCTTGTAATTGACATGAAATATGAAGAAAAATAAGGAGCCACTTGTAACTTCATCCACAGCATGTATTAAGTAGCTCTAATCTGAGACCCTGGTTAACCTGCTCAGTTGATTGTATGTGTCCATCTCATACCATCTAATTTCACACTGTTGAGAAAAAAAGTCTTCTATGACCATACGTGTACGTGTTAGCAACATACTAATTAAAACACGAGTTGAAATAAATAGAACTAATATTTGATTTCTTGGACAATCCAAGTAAATCTTGCAACTCTGAAAGGGTTAATCAGCAACAACTTTTGCTGATCAGACTGAAGGCTTCACAACAGTGGGAGGATCAATATCTTTATTGTATTATGAATATGTGGCCTGTTTTTTTCCGTACAGCCGACAGTAGTATGCTCCTAATGTGCATGTACTGGTGGAGTAACTGCATGTGCAGAAAATCACACCCTAAAAGAACAGCCAGTACAGGGGGGGTTTACTGGTCATATTCACAGGGTAGGTTTTTGCCAGCAGTTTCCAATTTTTGATCAGTCTTTAAGCAAAATTATGAATACATGTGTTTCCACATCAACTTGTGTAAAAAAAAAAAAAAAAAAAGTTTGTTTTCGTGTAAGACTTGTATAAATTTATTAAATGTAGCCATTATTATTGGCAATCAGCTTCCCTCCCCCTGAAAGTGTGCTTGCTTTACCCTTTTGTATTTTTAAGCCAAAATACGTGAAGTGTACGTAAATAGCAGCTGATAGCTTTATCAATTTGAAAGTAAATATATAGCAATCACTGCTCAGAATTGCAAAAAAAAAAAAAAAATTCCAAATTTTAAAATACACCAGTAAACTATGCCCTTTAGTAAGGGGTAGGCAACTGTATTGAAGCTGTTGTCACAAGTTTAGTATTCAATATTTTTAATTATATGTTTATCCAAATAGCAATCTAGTGTCAACATAATGCTTTTTAATTTTCAGAAGAATGTTTGCCTCGAATGAATTAAATTAAGGTTTAAAACAATCCATGTTCAATCTGCCCGTCACTTTTTTTCTGTTAAAAAGGAATTCACAGAATCTTCAATAACAGCCTTTTTTAAAAAAATACCAAGAATGACTCTTAATTACCAGTACATATCTGTTACCAGTTGGAGACTATTAACAGCAGAGTCCCAATCCCCAACCTGCACTTTGACTTCATACTCTCTTTTCTCTAGACTAAACTTGTTAAAACCACTTAATCTGTTCATAAATTTTACCTCCTAATCCTTCTGTCATCTTTGTCACCTTTATTTGGATTCCCTTCAGTTTCAATGTCATTTTGGCTCAATCTTCCAAGGTGCTGAGCATTCTGGCCCAATTGCAGCAAAATTGTATGCCCCCAAGCCTGCCCCGGCTTGCCCCTGTCATCCTCTCCTCACTCCTCTGCAGTCAAGCAAGTCAGGCTGCTTTCTCCTTCTCCAGGCTGCCCAGGGACCAATCCAGCAGTGGGGGCAGCGAGAGGATAAGAGAGACAGTCTCCTTGCTCTCTGTTCTAGGCCTGGCACCCAGGAGGAAGATTCCATGGTTCAGCATGCTCAGTCCAGTCAGTACACAGGAGCTGTGTGGGGCTGGAGCATGATCATTGTGGATGGTGTTTTCCGAAAATAATTCTGCCAGCTTCTCTATCAAACCTCCGTTGAGCACATGCAAACTGATTTTCACTTGTAACTTAGCCAAATTTGGGTGAACTTTCTCAGGACACTAAGCCATCCATCTCTGACAGCAGGGCAATCCTAATTCCAAGTCCCTGCTCCGAAACATGAAGGGTGCTAGAGTTTCTCAGTGAGACAAATGTCAAAATGAAGAAAGAAAGAAAAAGAAAACTAACATGGACAAAACAACATTTTTCTCTAATCGCATTCTTTGAAACACTCGAACTTTTTTAGCTGAAACTTAAAAGATACACACCTATATTCAGCCTGAGATAAAAACCCAGCATGGAAAAATTTCAGCTCAAACTATTAAAGATTAGCAAAGTTGTAAGCAATCGAAAATAAGGTGTTATAATTGAAAGTGTCAGGGGCCAGGCAACCTTAACTATAGGCATCACTGCTCATGTCGTCTGTAACAAATGATGATACAAGGACAATTGTAACAAGTAACTTAAGATGCTGTAGGCTTTAGCAGACTGTGTACACGTAATAGGAGCATGGTAATGTGACTTTGGCTTATTCCTTTTCTGAAAGTCTTACAAATTTCACAGCTCCTTTGGGAGATACACCATGCTTCTCAAATGTTCTAAAGGTTTGGCCACTGTGGTGGTCAGCAAATGTAACCAAAGTCTTCATCAACTTTCAGCTGAAACGTTAACAAATGTGCTGGATTTCAAAAGGGAAGCTGGTCTGTGGCACGGAGTTTTAACAGTGAGTGTTTGAATACATTCAATAATGAAGAATTGTATTATTTGTATTATCATAGTGTCTCGGCACCCAGTCATGGACCAGGGCCCCGTTGTGCTAGGTGCTGTACAAAAAACAGGAGAAAAAGACCGTTCCTGTCCCAAAGCACTTACAATCTAAATGTCAGGCAAGAGACAGCACGTGGATAGACACAGACAGACGAGCGCAAGGAGACAGTACTGGGGAGCGGGACAGTCCATGGTCTCTGTACACCAGCAGCTTAGCTGCTGTCAATTTTTTTGCAGGCCTCACAGCAAAGGAGCGTTTTGAGGAGTATTTTGAAGGTGGAGAGTAGGGCTAGTTTTGTGGATGGTTACAAGGAGCTTCCTTAAGTGTGAGGGGCAGCATGGGAGAAAGCATGATGGTGCCTGTTTGAACATGTAACAAACAAGCAGTGGACACTGGCATCCTGGGCCATTGAGAAATGGGAGCTGACTTGTTGATACGGAGTGAGATGATAGGGTGGAGATTGGTTGTGAAGGACCTTGAAAGTGAAGACAAGAAGCTTATGTTTGGCATGATAGAGAAGAGGCAGCCAGTGAAGGGATGCAAAGAAAGAGAAGACGTGGTCAAAGCGATAAGCTAGGGAAACGATCGTCTCAGCAGCATTCTGAATGGATGTGAGTGAGGCGAGGTTGCATTTGTCAAGGACAGAGAAGGATGGTTGTAGTAACCAAGATGCAAGATGATGAGAGCTTGGACAAAAGGTTTAGCTGTGTGGATGGATCTTAAAGATGTTATGCAGAAATAATCTGCATGACAGTCCCAGCTTGGATGTGAGGACCTAGAGAAACGTGTGGGTCACAGATGGCGCACAGATTACGGGCCTGAGTGACAGGTAGAATAGTGGTATTGTCTACATTGATCGAGAAAGGAGATAGTGGGGAGGGCCTTGGGGAGGAAGATTAAAGAGCTGCGTTTTAGCCATGTTGTGGTTGAGCTGATGGCTAGAAATTCACAAAGAGATGTCAGACGGGCTGAATTTTAGTTTTGACAGGGGACAGATCTGGAGGAGAGAGGTAGATGTATGAACTGTCCATATAGAGATGGTAGTTGAATTTGTGTTTGCAGATGAGATTGCCAGAGGAAAAAAGTTTTAGAGAAGAGAAGAGGACCTAGGACAGAACCCTGTGGAATCTGGAGTGGGGGCATTGAGGAAGATCCTTCAAAGGACACACTGAAGGATCAATTAGAGAGGTAGGAGGAGAACAAGAAGAGGACAGTCATAGAAAGCAAGGGAGGACAAGATTTTAAGAAGAGTATGTTGGAGGGTAGGGTTTCTCTGGTATTTTGATATCCGAATGAATGAATGAACAAACTACATCAAGGATTCAAATAACACTTGCTGATATATAGTGATAAATAGATTTAGGCACATAGGAAATGTTGTTTGTTTGGATATATGCATTTATCCTGCTTGCGTGGTGTTAGATGGCACTGAACATGCGCTGCAGCTGTGATATTTTAAATGTATCCGTGTAGTTCATTTACTCTTTGAGACATTTGAATGTTTAACTTACAGAGCGTAATGAACAGAATGCACGTTGTCAGTATCCCCTATGCATTAATGAAGGTTAATCCGCTTTCCTGGATACAGAAAGTCTGCTCATACAAAGGTAATCTGAAAGTACTTTGACTTGATCCATCCATCCCCTAATGAGCCAAAACAAAGACATTGCGAAGTGTGTTACTGCTGAAATGGGCCAACTAAGCAAAATTGGAGAAAAACCTAAAACTTCAAAGGGGCAAGAAAAACCTGTTAGTGTACGATTAGATGCCACTGCTATCTTATCACAGCTGATTTCCTTTTGTCACTGCATCCAACTGATGTTTGAGCCTTCCGAGCCTCAGACTTCACTGATACTGCTATTTAGTTTTTCTTCAGTGCTGATGTATTTCTGCTGATGCAGATGCACTGAGGAATGAAGAACAAGCCCACCCTTTTGCCTCTTCCCTCTCGGGATGCTGTGTGTGGGAGGGAGAGAAGGTATCCATGCCATGAGAAAGAGCATATTTCTTCAGCTCAGTAGTACTCGGAATGATAGTGAGTATTCAACTTCTACAATTAAGACAGCCTGGAGGTACTGAAACTACACGGAGTCTGGTGGCACCTTAAAGACTAACAGATTTATTTGGGCATAAGCTTTCGTGGGTAAAAAACACACTTCTTCAGATGCATGGAGTGAAAATTACAGATGCAGGCGTTATTATACGGACACATGAAGAGAAGCACATAGCACAGTGTAGATACCGCGTTAGGTCGATAGAAAGCTATGTCACTCAGCGGAGTGATTTTTTTCACAACCCTGAGCAACATAAGTTACATCGACATAAACAGCAGTGTAGGCCAGGTCCTGTAGCATTTTGGTCATAAAAGCTACTCTTCGGCAACATTACAGTTCAGGATTGCAAATCACCAGGTGCTGATGTCGAAATATGATCACCTGAATTATGAGAAGTTCAGTGCTTGTATTGACCATTTACCACTGGAACACCAAGGTTAGTTTAGTGCCAGAAGAAAGGGGGTTCAGCTCTTGGCAAAGATGTCTTTGCAGGCTTCACTTGATGTGGCCGACACCACAGTAGTGACAAGATGAGCTTCCTGGTGTCAGTTGTCTAGTTTCCCGTGGGAGGTACAATTGAATGGCCACGAGCTCTTTGTGGACTCCACAGATGATTTACTCAATACCCTAAAAAGAAAAGGAGGACTTGTGGCACCTTAGAGACTAACAAATTTATTTGAGCATAAGCTTTCGTGAGCTACAGCTCACTCCGTCGGATGCATTCAGTGGAAAATACAGTGGGGAGATTTATATACACAGAGAACATGAAACAATGGGTGTTACCATCTGAATTTTTCATACACCCATTGTTTCATATGCTCTGTGTATATAAAATCTCCCCACTGTATGCATCCGATGAAGTGAGCTGTAGCTCACGGAAGCTTCTGCTCAAATAAATTTGTTAGTCTCTAAGGTGCCACAAGTACTCCTTTTCTTTTTGCAAATACAGACTAACACGGCTGCTACTCTGAAACCTGTGAATACTCTAAAGGACTCTAGGGCTACACTTAGATCCTTGGGGATATATATACCTGCAAATAAAAGGAAACTCAGAGGTCTCAGTCAGTACAAAGATACCGTCCTGCTCAATTTTCTACCTTTCATAGACCATCTGAACCACCAGCTGAGAGGCTGAGATTTTCTAAAAAGGAAATCATTACCTCAGCTGCTTCATTCCCATCAACATCTTCCAAACGCCAGTTTTGATGGTTTGGTCAAGAGTCTGAACCACTGAATAGTCAGGATTTCTTGACTGCACCATTCCATCCCTTTTCTCAGTTTGGACACTCTCCCTCTATACCAACACGTGTGGCAGCCTATAACATCAGACAGTGGAGGCCATTACTTCTGGTTATACGCTCCAGTTTACCTCCAATCGGTCTCCCTTTCCCCATCCCTCTTTAGAGACCCCTCTCACAATCAGTTGCTGAGACAGGAGATCACCTTGTTCCTAAGTCTAGGGGCCATAGAACCAGTTCCACTTCAACACTATTCAAGGAGTTTTCTGCTACCCAAGAAAAACAAAGGTTGGAGGCCAATACTAGATCTCAGACAATTGAACAAGTAAGTCAGACATCTGAAATTCAGAACAGAGTCCCTAGCAGCTATAATTTCCCCCGTGGAGTCTGGGGACTGGTTGGTGACTCTCAGCCTCAAAGATGCATACTTCCACGTAGCAATTCATCCCTCTCAAAAAAAATTCTTCATTTTTCCACTTGAGCACGATCCCTACCAGTACAGTAGGCTTTGGCTTTCTTCTGTCCCATGGGTTTTTCTCAAACATCCTGGTGTTTGCAGCCACCTACCTCCGTTGTCTAGGAATATCAGGTTTTCCCTACCTCTACAACTGGCTCCTCAAAAGATGGTCTGATCAGGAAGTGCTGTTGGCAGTTCAACCAACTTCACCTTTTCACAGTTTAGTTACACAGCAAATACTTTTTAATAAGTATTTCTGGATGCATGATGGGCAAGGCTTAGCTCCCTCCTGACAGGACATGTGATATGCCCAGTGTGTTCGCCACATATGTGGCCTATTTAAAATCATTACTTTGGTTTTAATATTTTTTTTTTTACTTTCAGCTCGTGTAGCAGTAGTAAAATCACGTGATATGCACTGGTCGCTTTTGGCTCAGCGGGATCAAAGAGATGTTAACCTCAGCTCTTTACGAATGCTAATAGTGGCAGATGGAGCTAATCCATGTAAGCATGGGGATAATATTTTACATTTCTATAGTGTCTTTCAACCCCGGGTGTATGGAAGCATATTGCAAGTTATTTACAGTGCCTGTCACACTGACAGTGAGCAAACCTTAGTGAGGGAGCTCAGCAGCCAGGAGAACAGCTGATCGACAGCAAAACAGAGTAGGGTGGGACAGTTCTTGACCAAGGATATTAGGGCAAAAGTCTGCTCTCATAAAGTGTTCCAAGAGATCTCGAACAGCTACAAAGAGCCTCCAGGAATGCAATCGCTGAAAGAACTCACAGAAATGACATGCTGTATGGAAGTCCATTTATTTACCGTGGAAGGAGGAAAGGCTGAACTGATCTAGTGAGGATTAAATGTGTGGTTCCAAAGAGTTTAGATAGTTGAGACCTGATGCTTAGGGCATTAGACCATTTACTCTGTAATAAAATGTTGAAAATTATACCCACAGAACTACCTACAATACTGTTACCACCATCCATTAATACTCAAACAATCACACACAACTTGGTAGTCGTTTATCAGTGATTGAAGCATGATGGTAGTATAAGGCCCAGGAGCAATACAGAATGACTTGAACCATCTTAGAAATTAACTCTGAAGTGTGCTGGCTGGAAAATTTTCCCTGCTACAATAAAATGGAATTTAAAATAATAAAGCTCAGGGCCCACGTGTCATTTTTTCACATGGGTCTGACATAGAGTTCTGAACACAAATGGAGCTTTTCAAAATCATGTAATGATTTTTAGAAGATGTGTATGCATCCTGGTCCCATGATACCTGCAGGAAACTTTATATGAGACAATTTTCAGAATTTTAATGACTGATCATTTATACCTTTACTAGATCCCTTGCAAAATTCCATGATTTTTAACTTTGCCTTTGCAGGGAGAGTTTCTCCACTGATTTCACTTTGTGAATTAGTTAATCATTAAGGACCATATTTTAAAGGAATTGAGCAATGCAACACCTAACTGATTTAGGAGTCTAAATCTCATTTTCAGAAGGGCTTTAGGCACTTAGGAGCCAAAATTCCATCAACAGTTGATAGGTTTTAGGGTCCTAAGTGCCTAAAGCCCTTTTGAAAATGGGAAGTAGACTCTTAAATCAGTTAGGCGTTGCACTGCTGAGTGCAGCAATGACTGACTACCTGTGAATATCTGGGCCTGACTGTTAGGATTTTGTGCAGCTCTGTTGCTTAAACACTAATGGGGTATGCTGTTCTTTAAAGAATAATCTGTCAAAAGTATGACTTGATGACATGTGGTGTGAGGACATTTGCATATTCTACAGCTAAATCACAGGTAAAAATAAATATGGAAATTCTATTAGGGCAAAATGGATTTTTTTCAGCATTCTCTCTCCTTGCAATCACGCATGCGTTTCCCTTTTTGTGATTTATTGTATTTAGGGTCAATATCTTCCTGTGATGCATTCCTCAACGTATTTCAGTCCAGAGGTTTGAGACCAGAAGTTATCTGTCCCTGTGCCAGTTCTTCAGAGGCATTAACGGTTGCTATTCGCAGGTATTATATTTAGTGAGAATTTAACTAAATACATTTCTAACCTAGGCAAAATGTATGCTCTTCAAGTAGTGTCCCCATGGGAACTCCACTTCAAGTGCTAATGCCCTTGCTCAGAGATTTTTCAGTTGGCAGTGTCTGTTCGACCCACACGTGTCCTGTGCCTCCTAGTGCCAGATACCGAGGCCTTATGGGGCTGTGGTGCAAACAGCTCTCAGTTCCTTCTCAACTGCCTCAGTTTGAGATGGAACGCTAGCGTGTCCGCCTGAGCATACCTCAGCTTTTTAGGTATTTTGACAGTGGTTTAAATAGTTTCTGTAGTTAGTTATAGTTAGATAAGTAGTGAGGGGATTGTTTGATTCCTCTTTTTTCCCCTTGGGGAGACTTATTTTTTCCTGGCAGGGCATGCTTGGCTTGTCAGGTTTCAGATGTTGCCTCTCCTGCCAAGAGGCTATCCCTGTAAACAATGGCTGCTCTGACTGTGTCCATTGCTTGGGGGAGTTCCACGTCTCCCAGAAGTGCAACTTTTGCCTAGCCCTCAAGTCCAGGGGAAAGGTAAACAGAGATTAAACTCAGACTGCTAATCATAGACCAACTTCTGAGTCAGGTCAGGAGACTCCCCCCTGTACGTCTGTCTTGGGGCAGATCCATGGTTCCATCAGCGCAGGCTTCCCCTAAGAAAGGGAAAACTTTGGACACCTCAGGGAAGGATTCCCAAAAGAGGAACATGGACCTTCACCTTAAGATGCCATCTTCAAAAAAGACCAGGACGTGGCAAGATCTACAGTCTCCAAAGCCTTGACCTCCCATTTCGGTACCATTGAGTCAAAGGACTCCTCCTCTGGTACCAGCGGGGCCGTAAAATCCCGGAGCATGAATGAGAGACGTGGGTTTGGTAGGACTTCAGTACCTTCTAGCAGCAAAGAGGTCAAGTATAGACACTTGGGACTGGCACCGTCGAGTTCAGCGCACCCGTCGGTACCCATGCATGCGGTGTCCTTGGCACCAAGCAAGCAATGGCACCAGACACCATCAGTGTCTATTTCAGTACACCGACCAGCAGTGGCTGTTGGCTTTGGTGACTGTGGCATTGCCTACTGCATCACTACCAGTCCCCTATTCAGTACCACAGGAGTTCAGATATGCTAAAGATTTCTCTATAATGGATGACTGAGAGTCCCTGCTCCTCATGGGTACAGAGCGTCTCTCTGTATTGAGGCCCCAATCTCTGGACTACCACTATCCGGTACCACAGTACTTTACCAGTTTCTCCAGGTGCTCCTCCTTTTACTTTTGAGGGCATTCTGCGCCTAAAAATTCTGTGCACAATATTTTTAAATTCTACAAAATTCTGAAAGTTTTATCGGTCAATAAATAAATGCAGAGGCTCCAGCATGGCAGTGGGGAGCACATACCACTTGCTACATGAAGGTGGGAGATCACCCTGCAGCCTCCCCAGTGTTCCCACCCCCTACCCTGGGGACACGGACTCAGCGGTGAAGCTGCACCAGACCCTGACACAGCACAAGGCCTGGGCCTACCCCAGAAACACCCTGGGGCCCTGCCCCTCTGCACCAGGTGTATGGCAGGCAGGCTCAACCAGGCAGAAAGGGGAGGGGATCAGTGTGGGGGGATCCAGGTGTGGGGTGAGAGGATTCTGTGTGGGACAATCTGGGTGCAGGCAACTCAGTGGAGAGTCTAGGTGTGGGGGGATCTGGATGCACAGAGGCTCATTTGGGGGTGCGTTTCCAGGTGCAGGGCAATGGGACTCTTCAGGAGATTCCAGGTGAAAGTGGTTGGCGCTCAGCAGGGGGGTCTGGGTGTGGGGGTCTCAGCAGGGAGACTGGGGGAGTGGGGCTTTGTGCTGTGGGGGTCTGGATGCAGCTAGTTGAGTGATGCGTAACTGCTCTTGCAGCTTCTCTTTGCTTCCGTGTCAGAAAGTCATTTTTCTGCAGTGAAGCAAAGAAATCTGCAGGGGACATAAATTCTGCGCATGCGCAGTGGCACACAATTCCCCCAGGAGTATCCTTTGGATGAGATGGAGGTGGATGAAAGAGACTTCCAGTTGGTCTCCTTTATTTCTGTTTTGGTTTCTCCAACATATCCTTTCAGGAACCCATTCTCTGAAATCAGGGAAAATCAGAATCATTATCAAGAGTGGTGGAATCAGCCCTGCATGCCACCCTCTCTCCAGTATTACCCCCCACCCCCATGGCCATACTGGACCCCTGGGCTGCCTATCGACAACAATTTGCCAGACCACCGATACCATATTATCTGGAGGCTAGAGTTGTCCAGCCCTCTCGTTCCCGCAGCACCCCCACAGGCAGAGGTGTTTGAGGAGCAGGAGGCCAGGGAGGATAAGGAGGCCAGCTCTCAAGCACCTATTTCATCCTCATTTCTGGCTGAAGCTCTCTTCCATCTTCCATGGCTGGTGATTTTCAGCAATTTCGAGACCTCATAAAGAGGGTAGCTGACGCTCTTCGGATTCCACATGAAGGAGTCCAGGACTCACAACACAAACTGTTGGATATCCTGCAGTCAGCAACACCCGCCAGGGTGCTGTTGCCCATTAACGAGACACTACTAGATCAAGCTACGCCAGTGTGGCAGACACCGGCCACTATTCCGCCCACGTGTGAACAGGCAGGTAACGCAGCACAAGGAACCATAGGGTACATGCGCAGGCCAAACGGACAATCAGAGTACAACTTCCGGTTACCCAAAAGACAAAAATTAGAGAGGCTCATCTGAGGCTTGCTCAGTGTCTCATTTTAAAGATCACCTTTGAAACTGGCCTTGTGCCCTTTTCCCCTACTTTACGATGAATACAGATGATCTGACTGAGGGTTGTTTTTTTTTTTTTGCATCTGCTTCAGAAATGTCAGTCGTATCCAGTCTGATCTTCCCTGGTTTTGTAGGAGATCTCAAGGATGCTGAGTGTGAGCTCTGTAATAACATTAACTGAAGGAATGAGGGTATTGAGTCTTTAGCTAAACGGCTTCCTCTCTTTAAAATGTTAACATTTGTTTAACATAAGTGAGTAATTTTTAAAAAAAAAGTTTTAACCATCTAAAAAATACCACTGGGAATCCAAAGGGCTCTGAGGAGCACTCTTAGGGAAGGGAAAATAACTATTTTGTAGTCAGTGAAAATTGATGTAATTGTTCAGCAGGGTCACAGATAGGAACGTTTTTGAGTAATTTGTTGTCAAAATACACTGTTTTCTTGAAAAGTATCTATTTCAATTAAGTTTTAGTTGGGAAGGTTTCTGAGGTTAAGGGTTCAGTCTCCAGTGAGTGAGGGAAACCCCTGAATTGAAAATTTAACTTTCTTGATCTGGAAAACAGATGTTTCGATACTGTTCCATTTTGCAAAAACGTTCAAAAGGTTTTGGGTTTGTTCCAATATGGAATAAGAACAGATTTCAGAACCTCACAATTTGTCTCAAAATGCAATTGGCAGTCTCCAGCGAGCTGTACTCAGAGTATACACACAACTGAATGCATTCCTTCAAAAGTCAAGACTGGTTTTAGTTTATCTTTACAGTGGTGGGAGATTGCCCATTTGGTTAGAGAACTAATGGTTCTACATCCTCATCTCCCCACGATGACAGGACCCATACTAAAGAATTACACCAGCATTTAAATAGGAACACACATTACAGGGTGCAAACACTTAGACAGATAAGTAGAGAGAGAAGATCACAGGGCTTCCTTCCATATTAAAATGTTACTACCACCACCACCACATGGATCCTACATAGCTCGTTTCATCTGTAGATCTCATTGCACTTTACAAAGAGAGAACAATATAATTATCCCCGTTTTACAGATGGGGAAACTGAGGCACGGAGGTGAGGCAACTTGCCCAAGGTCACCCAGCGAGCGGCAGAATCAGGAACCGAGCCCAGGTCTCCTGAGTCCTGGTCAAGTGCTGTATCCACTAGACCACACTACTAAAAGGTTTTTGGTCTGTGGTAAATGAAGTACTGTAAATAATATCAGTTAGAGCCCAGCTTTAGTTGGTCTCCTCACTGATATGGCTTCCATGGGTAAACTTGCCATGCACTTTCATCCCTGACAGAACTGCACAGAGCTTCTTTGTTGAATGTGTTGTCATTGGGGTGTTCCCAGTGTCATTGCTGTTTTGATATTTTACTTTGTTTTTCAGACCTCCAGATTTGGGCGGGCCACCCCCTGGGAAAGCAGTGTTGTCTATGAATTGTTTGAGTTACAGCGTGATTAGAGTGGATACAGAAGAAAAATTGTCAGTACTCACTGTACAGGATGTTGGTCAGGTTATGCCTGGAGGTAGGATGAGTATACTTCATGTATATTTAATAGAAGTCCACTGAATTTCTGATGATGTTGTGGTGTATTTTGGTTTGATCAAATAAGTAGCACTCTGTCCTGGATGAAAGTGGCCTTACAGCTGTACAGCCTGCTGCCTTAGCATGTGTGCTTTAATTCTTGAAAGTATATTTTAAGAGCAGTCTGAAAGTATCAAATATTAAAAATCTGAGTACATGAGGGAGCTATTTTAATCTGATTTTTAGTTTGGAATGAGAGGAGGTGTTGCTTTTGATTCATTCTTCCACTGGACCACATTATTGGTAGAATTAAGGTGTAACAAACTACTGTGTATTTCTTAAGTGGAGCTACTTAATTGTTGAATGGCATAACAAAAATAAAATAAAGGGAAAAATTAAGATATGCTGTATATTCTAGCTGCTCTTTTGTCTTATCCCACCAGTTCTTTCTTCTGCCAATTGATGATGATATTACTGTTCCTCTCGTATGGTCCTCCTTTTGGCAGTTGTTTTAAAGCATATTTGCAAGTAGCTAAAATTATTTGTGGCTTAAGCAAAAGTTTGACTAGATTAATGAATGGACTGTTTAAAAACCTCAGTCGTGGACATTCATCATGTCCAACAAACCTTCAGTGTCTGGGGAAAATAGCTCTGTACTTCGCTTCAAATCATTTGGAATACTAGATTGCCCTGACTGCTTGTCATGACAGGAACATGTAGTCTAAGAGTGGAATTTGCTGAGACAATTCGAGCTCTGCAGTCCGGTTTCCTGAATGGGTAAATCTCTCTATCTTGTTGGCAGGTAAACCATTTAACACGTTGTTTTAAACTTCTTCCAAGCTCTCAGTCCTTTTGAGAACTGAGACGTTTGATTCTCAGAAAGTAGTATAGTTTTTTTTTCAATTTTCTTTAAAAATGAGCTCTTTGAGCAAGTCACTGATACTTTCTGTCTTTGACAATGTTCCTGCATAAAAGGGAAAATAAGAGGGTATTTGAGCGATATGGTCTTTGAGTTCCTCACAGTACTGAGTTCTGCCTTGCCTGATCTAATTAAATATAGCATGCAGGTGTGACTATCTGCAGAATCCAAAGGAAAAATTTGTTTCAGAAGAGGAAGAAAGTAGATAGCCTCCTAAGTTTGACAGATCCAGGCTCTCGCATCATGAAAACGTGAGGCTGGAAGGGACCTCCAGAGTCACCGAGTCCAGCCTCTGCACTGCAACAGGACCAAGTGAACCTAGACCATCGCTGGCAGGTGTTTGTGTAATCTTATACATTTCGAGTGATGGGGATTCCAGAACCTTCCTTGGAAGCCTCTTCCAGATCTTAACTAACCTTATAATTAGAAAGTTTTTTCCTAATATCTAACCTAGATCTCCCTTGGTGCAGATTAAGCTGGTGACTTCTTGTCCTGCCATCAGTAGGCATGGAAAACTGATCCCCGTCCTCTGTATAACAGGCCTCAATGTATTGGAAGAGGCTCATCATCTTCAGTTGTCTCTTCTCAAGACTGAACATGCCCAGCTTTTAACTTCTTCTCGTAGGTCGGGATTTCTAACCCTTTGATCATTTTTGTTGCTCTCGTCTGGACTCTCTCCCATTGGTCCACATCTCTGTTAAAGTTTGGCACCCCAAACGGGGCACAGTATTCCACCTGAGGCCTCACTAGTGCCAAAGAAAGCAGAACAATTACCTTTTATCTTACGTATGACACTCCGTTTAACACACCCCAGAATTATATTAGCCTTTTTTACAACTGCATCATATTGACTCATTCAGTTTATGAGTACTGTACCCCCCAGATCCTCTTCAGCAGTACGAGCACCTGGCCAGTTACTCCCCATTTTGTACTTGTCCATTTGCTTTTTCCTTCCTAAGTGAAGTGCTTTGCACTTGTCTTTATTGGATTTCATCTTGTTGATTTCAGACCAATTGTCCAGTTTGTCAAGGATGTTTTGAATTCTAATCCTGTCCTCCAGAGGGCTAGCAACCCCTTCTAGCTTGGTGTTATCTGCAGATTTTATAAGCATACTCTCCACTCCCGTTACCCAAGTCATTAATGAAAATACTGAATTGTATGAAGAGAAGGGGGCCTCTGTCCTTTCCTTCAGAGTTCTGTATGGCATCCAATATCTATAACAAATTTCACATCAGACAAGGGCTAAACTGACTGTCCCATTTATTCCATATGTCAAATAGAATCATAGCAAAATCATAGAAAATTAGGGTTGGAAGAGACCTCAGGAGGTCATCTAGTCCAACACCCTGCTCAAATCAGGACCAACCGCAACTAAATCATCCCAGCCAGGTCTTTGTCAAGCCAGGCTTTAAAAACCTTTAAGGATGGAGATTCCACCGCCTCCCTAGGAAACTCATTCCAGTGTTTCACCACCCTCCTAGTGAAATAGTTTTTTTCTAATATCCAGCCTAGACCTCCCCTACTGCAACTTGAGACCATTACTCCTCATTCTGTCATCTGCCACCACTGAGAACAGCCGAGCTCCATCCTCTTTGGAAACCCCTCACTCTTCAGGTAGTTGAAGGCTGCTGTCAAATCCCCCCTCACTCTTCTCTTCTGCAGACCAAATAAGCCCAGTTCCCTCAGCCTCTCCTCATAAGTCATGTGCCCCAGCCCCCTAATCATTTTCCTTACCCTCCACTGCACTGTCTCCAATTTTCCTTACCCTCCACTGCACTGTCTCCAATTTGTCCACATCCTTTCTGGAGTGGGGGCCCCAAAACTGAACACAGTACTCCAGATGTGGCCTCACCAGTGCCAAATAGAGGGGAATAATCACTTCCCTCAATCTGCTGGCAATGCTCCTACTAATGCAGCCCAGTATGCCATTAGCCTTCTTGGCAACAATGGCACACTGTTGACTCTGATCCAGCTTCCCATCCACTGTAATCCCCAGGTCCTTTTCTGCAGAACTGCTGCTTAACCAGTTGGTCCCCAGTCTGTAGCGGTGCATGGGATTTTTCCGTCCTAAATGCAGGACTCTGCACTTGTCCTTGTTGAACCTCATCAGATTTCTTTTGGCCCAATCCTCCAATTTGTCTAGATCACTCTGGACCCTATCCCTACCCTCCAGCATATCTACCTCTCCCCCCAGCTTAGTGTCATCCACGAACTTGCTGAAGGTGCAATCCATCCCATCATCCAGATCATTAATAGCAAGTCTGGATGTTTAAGAATCAGTGGGCTGGGTTGAATGGATATATATGAAGTCTCAGCCAAGTTCCAGTCAAAAACTAATTTTGTCTTATCACTCCAACATGAGAAATTACTCTGTTCAGTCTTAATGGTAAAATGTCCTAATTTAGAAGGGATCTGGGCCTATTACTGATGCATTATTCTGTCTTGTCCGACTGTGATATTGGAGATTAATTTATTTGAGCAACTCCTATATTCCCATTGACTCAAGTATAGACAATGTCATAGAAGGACGAGACCTATTTCAGCATACAGCTATTTAATAGCATTTGAATAGCTGTATCAGAAAATAATGTATCTTATTTGTCTGTGCAAAGAGTTTACTTTTCAGGTGCTTAGTGTATTGAACAAACAAATGCAAAAGGTTACTGGATTGTCCTCTGATAGTGATTATCCTATGTTAGAGCTTTAGGGGAGGTTGGTTTTATGAGCTTTTTGAAGTTAATTGAATTTGATATCTACATATTTAATTGTCCCATCTTGCCATCTACTATGCATCTGTCACTGTCATTTTGTCCTCAAATGACCTATGCTGGCTACTGTATTGTACTCATTTGTGAGTATCACTATCTTCTACTGGTTAGAATCAGACCTGCTCACTTGTTTGTGGTCTTGCTTTTTGGTAGAGGTTGTGGTGACTGTATGTGAGCCTTAATGTTACTGACAGTAGCATTGTCGTCTCGCTCCACAGAGAGAGACACGGGTTATTGGAAGGTAATCAAGGCTACCGCTCACGTCACGCATGCAGGTTAGCTGATGACTGTGGCACCTGTATGTGGCCGTAGGTCATTGCACTGTGTATCTAATTCTCACCTGCATCGCCGTTAAGGAAAGTAGTGTAGATAGCTTTTTTTAATTAATTAATTGAAGAACCTTTTTTGCGGCCATAGGAAAGAACTAATTCTCCGTTGGCATGCCTGCTTAACAGCCTTATATTTGGAACTCATCAGTATTATGAATCTGAAAATGGGTTTACGCGTAGCTGGCCTGAAGCTAATGGTTCGTACGTCTGTGTAACTTAAAAACTTCCAATTTCTAGTCCACGCCCGCAGGGCTAGGGAAGAGAGGTGTACATCCTGCCTAGCAACTGGTGAGCTCTCACTAGAGCAGTTTAAACTTTTTGTCCTGTGTCAAAGGTTTGGTTGCGGTGTTGCCTTATTGGGGTTGCCAGATGCTATCATGTAAACAGATCCAAAGTTCCAGTTTTATTGATAATGATGATCATTCTGGTGGACAATTTAAAATTAGGATGGAGACCAGTGGGTAACTGACACATTCGTCTTTCACATGCTCAGTTTCATTAGGGTGAATTAAGGGTCTCCTGGTTCAGATACAGGCTGGCAAGGACAGAAAGGTCCTCTGAAAGTTGACATTTCCTGAGCTGCCACCAAAGATTTTAGTCTCTGTCTGCACCAGGCCAGGCTTGGGGGCTGAGTTATACAAATTCAGTGAGGGAGGGAATATTCCTGTTTCTATTCAGTGACCTCTCTCAGCGCTTACTGGACAGTGGTAGAAGCAAGTGCTGCCTATAAGCCCCTCAAGGCTTCAGTTCAAAGACTGACTTGGAAAACTGTGACAGATTGTAAGAGAAGCTGTGCGCAGGCTTGCCTGCCCGAGCTAGCTTGAATGCAGCTAGTGTGATTAATGAAGGCAGCGCTGTGTGGGTGTCAGCACAGGGAGGGCAAGCGCAGTGCAGACCGTGGGTACATACCTGGCTCGCTAGCCCATGCTGTGCTGTCTTCATTGCTGCTGTTACCTGTGCTAGACCATTCACAGCTCTTGCTGCATGGACATACCCATCGTTTGTCCTGGCGCTTTCCACGTCGCTTCCTATCTACACAGCAGCCTGCGCTGGGGCCAAGAGGGTCCAGAGCCCGTGTGTCCCTAAGAAACACTGTGAGAAGCTCCAAGGACTTCACAGGGCGCTCTGAGCGAGATGTAATGGGGCAGGACGGGGACTTGGATTAAGGGATTGGCTTCTCATTTCCAATTTTCAGAAGCCCAGAAAAGAATCCACACACCCAGATGGGTGCTGCTGGCCAGCTCCTGGCCTGGGCCTGGTTAACACTCCCATCAGGGCCACACACTGGCTCAGACAGATGCAGCTTGAAGCACCTTTCACACACTGATTACAGAGATCCCAGAGCAATGGAGAACTGGAGCCTGCGCAAGTGGAGAAAAGGGCACAGCAAGCCTGTGCTGTTGAGGGGGCTGGGCTCAGCTCAGCCTGGGGACTGGAGGGATGCCCAAGGGAGAAAGGGCCCTGCGAGGAATGACACTTCCTCCTGGAGCCTGCAGCAGCCAACACTAACAGTGCTTCCTGCCAGCACTTGGGAGGCGGGAGGGAGGGAAGAACAGAAGTCCCTTGCAGGGGTGCTAGCCCTGTGGAGGAAGGGTCCTCAGTCACTAATCCCCGCTGCAGGGGGCGGGTGAACTGCAGAGGGCATGTGGGGACAGGGAAAAGGAGGGTCTGTAGCAGTAACAGGTGCAAGCACACGGAGTTAAAGAAAAAGCAATTTCAATTTACTTACCCCAATATCACTTCTGGTTACGAGCATCCAGCTTTGGAAACCAACAAGCCGCAGAAGGATATAGAAATACTCTGTGGTTTTGCTCCCTTTTTCAACAGAGAGCTTGTTAGCCCACTTGAAGAGACGGTAGCCCTGCCCACATGCTGGCCCTAGTTTGGATAACACAGGGTGGGGTGAGGGTAGGGTTCCAGCTGCTCTACTGACCCACCCACACCATCCCATCCTGGTCTTCATTCTTCTGCATCTGAGCTGGCTAGCTCCATCATCATCATCACCACCCCCACGCAGGTGGCGAGTTATCTTGTACTGCCTCATCCCAGACGCGGTCAGATACTGGCTCTCCCAGGGATTGGGAAATGCAGAATACTCCCAGCAAGCTGGCATAGGCATAGACGCCTATATGGAGTGCTGTATCTTGAGAGACCCATGGGTGGCCTCAGAGGAAGAGAGCCACGGATTGCTGTGAAAAAGGCCAGTGTGATCTCTGGTTTGCGAACACGAGTGTTCCAGAGCAGGGAGAAGATAATCTCTGTAGACAACTTTAGTGAGACCACACTGGAAATTTGCCTTGAGTTCTGTGGCCCTCAGTACCAGAATGGTGTAGAAAATTGAAGAGACTTCATAGAAGAGCAACAAGAATAAGGCAGTAGAGGGAATGATTTATCAGGAAGTATTAAAACAGCTAAACATAGATAGTTTATCTAAGGAATGGAAAATATCAACAAACTCTAAAGGAAAGCTTATTTATGGTGGTACCAGGTGATGTAATCTGAAGTAATGAGAGTTGGTGAAGAAAAGGAAATTTTAGGCAACATAGCAAGGGAGTTCTGTTAGATTATGAAAGAGCATCTCAACGGCTGTTGGAAACTTGGCGTGTTTGAAAAGAAGACTGGACAAAGTACTAGAAAAATTCATTTGAACCAATCCTAAACTGGCAGCAGGAATAAAAGTGGCCTAATAGCTTTTGTTTCCATTTCTAACTTGTGTGTGTTGCATATTTAATTTAAGGATTTAATGTCTCCGAATATGCTATGTGCAACAGTAAATCAAAAGCAATTATTAATTTGTAATTGGTATTATCGAAATTTGTCATCTTTAATACTACATAAATCCTCATTTACCTAACCAGCTGCCATGGATTATATTTTGGCCTTCACATTCAAAAGCAAATGCTAAGAGGTTGTGGTATTATGTAGTAAGGCCTAGAACATAATGGGGAGGGGGGATCAGAAATTTGAAAGTTTGTAGTTTTTATATCTAGAGAATACATAAATCAGAGATAGCGTTACTCAGATTATCAAAATGCTTTTTAAATTTCTATAACAAAACCCTCCTTTTTGACTTTTTTTTATATGTAATGTTTCTGGTTTAGCTGCTCAATATTGAAATTTGTTTAATCATGTTACTGTGTTTAGCAGCAAGCCAATTTCTGTGTCTACCAGTTTACCAAAATATACATAGATGATAATACCATTGCATTCTTGCTCTACCTCTGTAGCTAATGTGTGTGTTGTGAAGGTGGATGGAACTCCTTATCTATGTAAAACTGATGAGGTTGGTGAAATATGTGTGAATTCTGGTGCAACTGGGACAGCATACTATGGTCTGCTTGGAATCACCAAGAATGTGTTTGAGGTTTGTGTCTTTCTATGACTTTTATGCCCTTGATAACCTTTGATTAAAAAGATTCTTTTATTATTTGTTTGTGAGGAGACACATAATTCTGCCTATCAGTTTCTTTTTGCAGGTGTGACTGGGGTCCCGGGGAAGAGGGGGAAATGCTGAGTGCGCTTAATTAGGGCCAACTGCAAAGAATGGGGCAGACAATCCCTAAAACTGGTGGTTATTCTAATACTTAGATTCACCAAGCCAGCGACAAACCAGCTTGTACAATATCTTACTGGTTACCCAGAAGCCAGAAATAGAGTTCCCTTAAAGCAAACCAGCCTTGAGCTCCCACCCAGACAGCCAAGTCAAATATGATGATGACTGAAAATCTTGTTCATCACATAAAATATTCTACCAGTCCCAAAGGATTGGACACCTTACCCACCAGGTTAATGTGTATTTCAGATCTTACCCAAACACACACACAGTCCATTCTTATTAACTAAACTAAAATTTATTTAAAAAGAAGAGAGCGAGCATATTGGTTAAAGGATCATTATACATACAGATACAAAGAGAGTTCTTAGGTCAGTCTGATAGTAGAGATGGTGAGCTTTAGAGTTACAAAGAATCCTTTCCAGAATCAGTTCATTGGGTTATAGTCCAGTGCCCAGTATCAGGGCGATCCAGAATGGAACTGGAAACCTCAGTCTTGCAACTCAGACTTCCCCGATGAAGCTTAAGCAGATCTGAGATGAAAGCATCAGGGCCCAAGAGTTTTTATAGATCCCTGGCAGGCTATTGTCAGCCTCTTGATAGCAGGTGTTCCTTGGGTGAAGAATAGTGTCTTTGAAGTAACCTCCTCTTTCCGAAGCAACGCTGGTAATTAGCTTCACGGATTAACATAAGGCAATCGCTTATCTCCCACCATTTATAGGGAGTTTACTATGTACTTCAGAGAGAAATGAAGGCAGTGATATCACTGCATTCACAGTTCATTTAAATATTAACAAACCCTTTTGATCTCTGAATTAACAGAATACACCAATAGAAAGGAACCGTTTGGTTACATTGTCAACCTCTAACAATATATATGTAAATACACAAAAAACACAAACATTGTCTACTAATATGTCTCTAAAGGTTGAATCTGAGTCAGTTAGCGGGCTAGCTG
The DNA here is from genome assembly GCF_015237465.2 of Chelonia mydas. NCBI lineage: Eukaryota > Metazoa > Chordata > Testudines > Cheloniidae > Chelonia > Chelonia mydas. Next base: position 75,948,529 of record NC_051251.2, on the reverse strand, counting down.
TGTAACCCTTTCTGGACCTGTGTCACAGCAGATATGCTCATGTTGATTGCAACAGCATCTGTTTTAATTAATTCAATAAAAGCCCTGGCAAAATACACCTCTCTTCATCCACTCGAATAACACATCACACCTGCAACTTGTTTTTGCTTTAACCAAATTATGAAATAGCATTAGCAGTCAATCATCTTTTTTTATATTCAGGATGCTAGTATCATGCTAATATTCGCATCCTGTACATAATCCGTGTAGGATCATCTCATCTCTGTGCCAGCACAGCATTAGCTTGTAAAGTTACATTAAGACATTTCAAAGATGATATTGCATCAAGTCAGGTGATGATTCGCATAGATCTGATACCACGTCATAATCCCCTACATGCATACTAATATTATTCAGCTATTGCCACATGGCTTAAGTAACAATTTTCCTAGTGTATTGAAAACCATATGCCCGTTTTTGATCTAAAAGTAGATTTTGATTACTTGCTGTAAAACTTAGAACTCTGAATAATCTGCGGTTGGATAACACATGAGATGATGTTCCTTCGGGCTTGGAGGCAGTTTGAAGAGAGGATGAAATAAGAACAGGCAGCCTCGCTGCATTTGGTGACACATGCAAAACCCGACGTTTTGCCCAAGCTTTACTGCAGCAGTGTCTGAATCTCATGTTTTCACACATACAGGCCCATTCCCCAGAAAGCACAACCAAAAAGTAGTACTTTAGGCATCCTTGCCAGCAAGGAAGGAAGGAAGTGACCATTGTTGTCCTGTTTTACTTTTGGGAGGCACTCAGACACTGCTGTTGCAGACACCAGTGCTATCATGGGATCAGGGAGGGTTTTCTGTTTCAAAAATGATGCGTCAGGACTCTTTTATACCAGGAGTCCTGGCCATCTTCCTCGCTGCCGGAAACAACTTCTAGCCAGCTCCCAGTACCTGAACCAGGTTATGTTTCTGGAGGGAGTTCTTGCTGAGGGTTTCCAATGTCAGGCTGTCCAGTCAGGTAGCAGTGAGGAGGCAGGCAGGCCAGGTGGGGTAGTCCTCAGAAACGGTAAGGAAACCAGCAGAGGCCACACAAGAGGGGTTGTTCGTGGACCTTACCTGGTTAAAACACAAGCTCTGGTTTTCAGTTTTGGGTTATGTTCCAGCTCTGTCATGGACTTGCTATGTGACCTTGGGCAAGTCACTCAGCTCTTGTTGTGCCTGTTCTCCCCCCTGTAATAGGATTGTTCTTGCCTACCTCACAGCGCGAGTTACAGCCATGTCAGCCAGGAGGACAGTAAATGCTCTCTCACTCTCTCTAGTGCATTCTGTGTTTAATCATAAAAGATTTTCACTGAAACGGAAGGTGAATGCGTTTTAGCTTCACAGTACTCGTTAAAAAGTGAATTGCCTGTGGTGTGTATCTGAATACTTTATCTTCTGTATTCTATCAGACCATTCCAGTGACAGCAGCAGGGGTGCCTGTTTCAGCTCAACCCTTCACGAGAACAGGATTGCTTGGCTTTATTGGACCTGTAAGTATGAATGGACAAAACTGTTCCAAATGCCCAAGTGAATCCACTATTGAATTAATAGACTACCCAGTAGGAAGTAGATAGGAGGATCTAGGAAAACAGAACAGGAATACTGAAATATAATCTTGTGTGACAATCTGCAGATCAGATGAAACTAAGGCTGGAATGTCAAGTTAATATTGCTCTCTCAAGGGGAAGTATCTTCCAGATATCTTCTCCAGCTGTTGGATCATGGGTTCCTAGTGCTCCTGATTTCAAAGCCAAATGACAGGATCATGTCCCTGAACTCATCTGATAGAGCAAGAGCACATCTTGGGTCAAGTAGCCGGCTTTGGCAGGTAGCCGCCGCCTCCTGTGTGAGCACAGCTGCATTCAAGAGGATTTTCTATCCAGAGAGTCTGTTTTCCTCATATAAGTCTATATAATGTCACTCTCTTATCCATAGGGTTGATGATCTTGTATTGCTGGGAGTCTTGGGTTTGCATTTTGTGTGGCTTTTCTATTTCTAAGCCTGTCGTCTTTTCAGGACAGTTTGGTTTTTGTGGTGGGAAAGCTGGATGGTCTGATGGTGGTGAACATTCGCAAACACAACGCTGATGATGTAGTAGCCACAGCACTGGCAGTAGAACCAATGAAGTTTGTCTACCGAGGAAGGTGAATATTTTGAGAGGAACTTATTCCCTAACATTGTATTCTTGTGTATTTATCCTCTGCTCATCCAGCATTTCACAATGCTTTCAAGGTGTGGGAGATTTCTGAATTGAACTTCTAGACATGTGCTTTGGGGGCAAGACGCCACCATGTGAGTATGAATATGAAAGTGTGGCTTCCCCTGCAGCATACAGCATGAAACCTAATTTATGTAAACTAGATTCTAAATTGTTTAAAATTCCCTTGACCTGGTGAAATCATTAGTCTTACTGACCTCTTCTCTCTGTGTTTAAGTTTCTAATTAAAACTTTGCAATACCTCTTTGTTCAGTTTTGCATCATCTGTGTATGTATTTTATTTTGATTTCTAAAAAAATAAATGTGGATGCCTATCCAGAGCTCTAGGCACCCTAACACAAGACAAATAAAATTAAGCAGCAGCTTCCCCCCAAGAGCCAGCAGAACTGAGACCCCTACCAAACCTAGAACACAAGTTCCCTTCCCCCTAACAGAGCTAACCCCTCCAGACATCTCCGTCCCACAGCTGCTTGTGCTAATAGATGCACCTGGCAACGTGCCCTGAGAAGAACAAGCTGGCTGTTTGGGGCCTCTGAAGGACCCTCGAAAGTAATACTATAGTGCCCAACTTATCACTCTTACGTAGAGGGGCATTCAGCTCAGGTGTCCCCGCTGATTACAGCTGTGGCATGAGGAACTGCTGGTGAGTTACTTGTTGAACCTACAGCAAAAGTGTATTGTTTCCTCATCAGTGTGTCACTTCCATCAATTAAGGCATCATTTTCAAAAATTGGCTCCCAACTTGTTGAGGTATTGCTAGCCTTTTCCCCCCTGGAGACCTGGGTTCAAAGCCAGTTTGGCCCACAAAGGAAGCAGGTGTCTAGTTATCAGTCTAGATACACAGCTAGACATGCCACCCTTTGACCACCTCTTTCCGAGAGAGATTCAGTAGTTAGATGTAGGTTAGAGTCAATATGCACGACAAGGATAGTGAAAGTTTGCACAGCTCCTGTGTGTGTTGAACCCTGCTTGTAATAGCACATGTACCATAGTGGTGAAGTGAAAATTCTCTCAAGTCTGAGAAAAGAACATTAAAATACACTGCTTCTTGTCCTCAAGTTGTGAATGATTTTGTGGTGGTCTGGCATAAATGATGTTTGTGTCTGTGAAAACTGTTCCACAGGAGTTACAGCCATGCATGTTGTAATAAACCCTGCTGGGTTCATTATACGTAGCGTCTTTTCTAGTCCTATCATTCTTCTGCCCTTTGTGTTCCAGGATAGCAGTGTTTTCTGTGACCGTTCTGCATGACGATCGAATAGTGCTTGTGGCAGAGCAGCGGCCTGATGCCTCGGAGGAGGATAGCTTTCAGTGGATGAGCAGGGTTCTACAGGTAGTCAGATCTGTCCTTTCTCTTTTTTCAGGTGAATAAGGCTAATGTATCAAATGAGAATATCAGAGCTTCTGTTTTTCTATATAAACAACCTTACCTTCAAACTGGCCTAAACAACCTCTGATAAGCTCACTTCTGAATGTGTTTCTGGGGTGTTAGCTAATGGAATTTTTTTCAAGACCAAAATCAGTTTATTCTTGAGAAATTATTTCTGCAGTTCATTTTGATTGGAATTTTCAAATCCTTCAGAAGATACTTCAATTTGTAATTCGTTAATCTTTATTTTTGCCAGTGTCCTTTGGTCTGTTTGATTCTGAAAGAACTTAATGTTGAATGTCTACAAAATATCAAAAGCAAATGTCTATTTTAGAATGTTTGTGAGTAGCTTGTGTGATTTGGGAGTGCTCCATGTCTCCTGTATGCCCCTAAATTGAACAGCTACTTTAGGTCACTTTGTCCACTAGTAGTCAGGTATTTCTGAAGTAGCCAATCACTTCTAAGGAGGCAGCAAGGTGCAATAACTGAAAGAGCAGGAATGGCCGAGGAATCAGAAAATGAAGTGTGAAGGAGGGGAGGGCTGAGGAGAACAATATAAAGGGGGATGACTCTTAAGCCGAGGGGAAAGCTGTGTAGGAATAAAGAGACAATGGTCTCTACATAAATTCATAGGATTTTAAGTCTTCTATTACCAATTTACTTGGTAATGGTAAGGATGTCATTCATAGAAACACAAGTGTGACCCATTTCTGTTCTGCGTGGTTCTCAGGCTGGAGCAGATAGCAAGTGTTAAGCAGCTAAATATTTCCCCTCTATATCTTTTTGTGGTTTACGTTCTACTGTGTTTCTGTAGTTGCACCATACATGCTAAGTACACTGTGACACAGTTTTGGCCTTCACAACCTTTCTGCACTTATCACCCATGTTTCAGTAACTTCCCTAATCAGTGGTGTGCAAGTGGCATCACCTTGGGCTTGACTGCGCGAGCGGAAATATGGATCTGCTCCTGCTCCCATTGAAGTCATGGGACAACTTCTGTGAATTCAGTGAGTGCAGAATTGGACCCTTTATTTGCAAAGGATGGTGCAAGTAAAATTTGTGATGTTATAAATTACTTTAGAATTCTTGTACCAGCTAAGTGCCATGTCACTGTACACAATTAATTCTTTTTTCCCCCCCTCAAGGCAATTGACAGCATTCACCAAGTGGGTGTGTATTGTCTTGCTTTGGTTCCTGCCAACACCTTGCCAAAGGCTCCACTCGGAGGAATTCATATTTCAGAAACAAAACAGCGCTTTCTAGAGGGTGCTCTGCACCCTTGCAATGTCTTGATGTGTCCTCATACCTGTGTTACCAACTTGCCTAAACCTCGACAAAAACAGCCAGGTAACTAAAGCGGAGTATATAGGTCAGCCTTCATGTTAGTCTCTAACTGTTGCTGTCTCAGTAACTGAACGTGTTAAAGTCTGTGATACCAGGTTACGTTTGTCCTGTCAGATCTGATGTTTGGTTTCATCCTTTCAGTTTCCTTTTTTATTTTTTAACGTTACATTGCATTTGTTATTTATGGTAATATGCATGCTTAATTATTAGTTATTTAATTATGATTGGCTTTGTTAAATGGAGTTATCTTCTCATTTTGCTCAATTTGTTAACCCAGATGTTGGTCCTGCTTCTATGATAGTGGGCAACCTTGTTGCTGGAAAGAGAATTGCACAAGCCTCAGGGAGAGACGTTACCCAGCTGGAGGATAATGATCAGGCAAGAAAGGTAGCACCAAGTCTTTCTGCATGTATCCAAGGGTAGCAGTTGTTTTAGTACCCTACTGAAGCTGATCATGGTATGTGTCAAGGGAGTCTGAATGTTTTCTGTCCTGTCTTCTTTCTGTTTCAGTTCCTGTACTTAGCAGATGTTCTTCAGTGGCGAGCCCAGACAACCCCAGATCACCCTCTCTTTCTGTTGCTGAATTCCAAGGTGAGATGCCCTGAGGCTTGTTTTCATATCAAGTAATGAATAAAATTATCTGGGTTTGAAGAAGGAAAATGGGACGTGGCAGGTGCATGTTACAGCCTAAAATGCTCCACGCGTTACTGATGGTGGGCGGACTCCTCTCGTTCCCAGCACACACTAATGAATGCGCACAGTCCGCATTTTAGCTTCTTCACGCTGTGCTCGCTCTCTGATCCCTCCCTAGAACCCTAGTCTACATCCTGGCTAGTTTCAGAGAGCTGCAGCAGCTGCGTGTCCAGCTTCCCTCAGATTTGAAGTCTACACCATGCTTGGCATTTGTGGTTTCACTCTCATCGCCCTTCGAGTAGAAGGGTAAGAGAAGGCAGATCTTGCCAGAGCTGTGACAGAGGAGAAAAAAGATTGTCATGGATCCAGGGCACACATTGGAGGTCTCTGTTCCTGCTTTCTTGGGTTCAGGGGCACCTCTGACCCTTCCACTTGTGCCAGTGGGTTCTACCTCTTTTGGGGGTGGTGCTGACAGTCAATGGAACGTTTCCATGTACAATGTTCTAGAGCTCTGGGTCATCAGATGAGCCCTAAGGATGTGTCTACACTGCAGTTAGAAACCCATGGCTGGCCTGTGCCAGCTGGCTCGGGCTAAGGGACTGTTTAATTGCAGCGTAGACATTCAGGCCTGAGCTCTGGGACCCTCCCACCTCGCAGGGCTCTGGGCTCCAGCACAAGCCCGAATGTCTACACCACAATTAAACAGGCCCTTAGCCCAAGTCCCTGAGCCCACCTCAGCTGGCACAGGCCAGTCACGGGTTTTTAATTGCAATGTAGACATATCCTAAAAGTCCACTTTGGTTAAGGACTGCCTGTTGCTGCTGTGACCGACAGCAAGCTAGCTGTGCTCTGCCTCCGTCAGCAGGATTGCCTGCTTGCAAACACACTCTTGGGAAGCAGTAGGTCTGAGGTGTCTGACTCACCAGCTACCTTGTGACCCTCCACCTTGCTGGCAAATAAAACATGTGTGCAGGCAAGCAAAGGTGCAGGACACATGACCAGCACAAATGGTCTCTGAAGAGCCGGTTGGTGGGGAGGGACGCTGTCTTTGTGGTAGTGTTTGTAGCAGCAAGCTCTCTGAAGTGACCTTCACCTCCAGAGCAGGGAGGGACAGAAATTCAGTTACCATTCAGAGTTCTGCTGTGTGCTTTTCCAGTGACTCTCTCACTACCGACCGGTCAGGAATGTGAAAGAGGACAAGACCTGAGTCATTGTGGTCGCTTCAGCTTGGGCCAAGCAATGTTAATCTGTCCTGGCAGCCCCACACCATACCTCTCACCAGACATTTCCGATCTGGTTTACAATGTGATTGTGGGAGTGCTTGGGCCTGAAGAGCTCACTGCCTAGGAGCAGACAAACAAGCGGCTCGCAGAAGAGGAGTGGCAAAGAAGCATGTTTGTACAAGTTATCTAGGTGAACCTAGGCAGCAGGGCAAAAGTCAGTCTTTGAGAGGTTTAAATGTTGGTGGGGTAGGGGGGCCTTGTGGGCGAGCTGATGAATGCTGTATCAGCATATTCTGTCCTGTGTCCTAATCCAAAATCAAATTTCCTCACTGTTGGGACTGCAGGGCTTCGACAACCACTTCTCTAAAATGTTCCCCAAGGCTGCAGACTATCCTACTGTAGTCCAGGAAACCTCCACACTGAATTGTTACCCCCAGAAATGAATTTATTTTTTTTCTTCACTGACCTGAAAGTCAACTGCCATGTTCATTAGCAGAGCTCCTCCGGACTCCTGGTTACCTGCTTTGCTAGCTAGGAATGTTTACTGGTGCTCCCTGTGAGGGCCTGGTATTACTATCTACTGTGCAGTACAGAACAATATCATTAATGGAGAGAAATTTAAAGCAAAGGGCATTAAATTAGGAAATGCAAATATAGCTATCGGAAATGTAAGAGGTAAACACTGAATTAAGAATAAAATAAACTTTGACTAAGACAGTTAAAGTAGTGGGGGAAAGTCTAACTGTAAAGGTGACAAGCCTTTAAATAGTGTCTAGATAAGGTAATTGGTTGTGAGGCAGGGAATGGAACAAGAAGTGGGTGGAGGGAAAGGAGAGTAAATTAACATTGTAAGGACTATAGAGGATTTTCTGTATTGCCCCCTGTACAGACTTGTTTGAACAAGACACTGAAGGTGAAAGAATGCCTTAACTTCTTTTGTTTTCTGCTATAATGAATCATTTTACTGGCAGAATCAGAAAAGTATGCTCCATTTTCATCATCTTGGTTTCAAATAACAAAGATGGGTTTAAGCTATAAAATTTGTGTGGAAAGGCAAATTTAGAACTTGTACCAGAGTATCTTCATTATCTGATATGTATAACACTGGCGACTTGTAAATACGTGGACTACAGCACAGCCAGTTCTGTGTGCGTTTTAAGAGTTTTTGGTGCAATTGGCCCAGTTTCCGAGCTGCTAAAGTGTTTGAATATAGTTAGGCTTGGCAGGGTTCAATTTTTACTGGTAAACGTCCATGAACGCAGATTTCACTGTGCACATGTAAACTGATTAAAACACATTTCCATCGATCATCAGTGAAATTTACATGTTGGAAAGTCAGAAAAATGTTGCTTGAGAAGTTATTAAAGTTTGATTTAAGGCTTAATATTTTGAGATGTGGTTGACAGTTTGTGTTTCAATGGTTATAAAGCTTTTCGAATCGGTGTCTATTGTCAATAAATAATTACTGCCCCTCCCCCACCCTTAGCTGACTCCCCGATAAAATTAAATCTATATAAATTGGGGGGAAAATGCTTTTAACCCATAATTTTGCACAACTGTGAAAATTAAAATTGATAAAAATAAAAAACTTTAAAATACCTGTATTAGCTGTCAAAATTGTAAAAACTAACTGAATTCTGCCATCCTAATGTTGTTTCAACAAGTCTTTAATTCTATCCAGTACAATGCTAAAACCATAATTGTAATGAAATGTTAGATCTAAGGCTATTTATTTTACTCAGTGTCAAAATATATTTCCTGCCAAGTTTTCCTAAGTCACATTTGTATTATATAGGGCACAGTAGCTAGCACGGCATCATGTGTACAACTGCACAAGAAAGCAGAGAGGGTGGCAGCTGCACTGATGGAGAAGGGACGACTGAATGTTGGAGACCATGTCGCTTTGGTTTATCCTCCAGGTAAGGGAATAGAGATGGCAGATACTGTAAAGTAATAAATTGTGGGGAAAGGAATGTAAGCATTTCTATGCTCGAACAGTCCCACAGCCATTTAATTTGGTAATTCATCTCAGAGTGGCCAGCATGTAATTGTTAAGAGGAAGGCTTCTTTGCTTCACTGCTTTTTCTGCTAAGCCGATTCTCCAGTTGGCAGGATAAATTTATCAAATCTATGAAGGTCAGATGGAATGTATCTGGACAGTTGTGCAATACCAGGCCATTGGGAAGTGAATAGGGAATGAATTTAGATCACATGAAAGGTACCGGATTCTCGGTTCCAAAGAGTGAAACGGTGTGTGCATTCACAGAATAGATACAGTAGAGGGCAGTGCTGAGCCACAAATGCACCTGTGTCCTAACAGGAAGTGACCATCTCTAGAATGAGTTCATGTTTGGTCTCTGTGTCCCTAATGCATGTTTGTAAATGTAGAACAGGAGTGTGTATCTCTGCAAATAGGGTAGTTTAGAGACTGCATAATGTTAACTTACGAAAGACAAATATATATTATTCTGAAAGATCGGATTGTCCACTTTATAACCTACCACACCGTCTCAAACTTCATGGAATGTATTAATTAGAGAATTGGAGAAATGTAGGACTTGAAGGGATCTCAAGAGGTCAGCTAGTCCACCAAATGTACCTAGACCATTCCTGACAGGTGTTTGTCCAACCTGTTCTTAAAAACCTCCAGTGATAGGGGTTCCACATCCTCCCTTGGTCACCTGTTCCGGTACTTATCTGCCCTTATGGGTAGAAAGTTTTTCCTAATAACGAACTTAAATCTTCCTTTCTGCAGATTGAGCTGATTTCTTCTTGTACTATCTTCAGTGGATATGGAGAACAATTATCACCATGCTCTTTGGAACAGCCCTTAACATGTTTGAAGATTGTTATTAGGTCCCCCCTCAATCTTCTTTTCTCAAGACTAAACATGTCCAGTTCTTTAACCTTTCCTCACAGACCAGGTTTTCTAAACCTTTGATTATTTTTGTTCTCTGCTGGATTCTCTCCAGTTTGTTCAAATTTTTCTTAAAAGGTGGCACGCAAAACTGGACATTTATCGAAATGTATTTCAACAGATCTTCTCATCTGAAGAGCTTAAATAATTACTACTAATGTACTAATATTTAAATGCAAAAAACTCAAAACCCCCAGGACGGGCTACTTCCTGAGGCAGGGCACTGGTTTACATGAACCTTTTATGACAAATATCTTGTATAGTCTTTTAATTCTTAAAATATAGTGAGGATATTTTTTGGAATTGGTATGAGAGATTATGATGATTTGTGAAATTAAAACTAATTTTTGTCCTTAACAGGAGTAGACCTAATAGCAACTTTCTATGGCTGTTTATATGCCGGCTGTACACCCATAACAGTTCGACCCCCTCATCCACAAAATCTTGCCACTACTCTGCCCACTGTCAAGATGATTGTAGAGGTATGAGAGATTCCTTTGTGTATTGTTTTTGTTTTGTTTAAAACTGTTGATCTAATAAGTAAAAAATTGCCCAATAAACATCATGGTACAGTAAATATAAAATAAGCTGAATTTCTGAAAAATTTTGTGCTGTGACCCTCTGACCCAGAGTCAATACATGTTTCATTAAACTGGTTTAAAACTTGTTTTCCATTATCACCATTTTCTTTTTGTTCATTTAGAACTTTTTTTTTATAATCAACTCCTTCAGGTTGGACTGACTTGAGTGGATATTAAAGCACAAGAGCATCCATTCATCAGTTTTAACTTTTTGAATGTTGTACTTTGTACAGGTCAGTAAGTCTGCATGTATCCTTACAACACAAGGAATAATGAAACTGCTGAAGTCCAAGGAAGCTGCCACAGCTGTAGATATTAAAACATGGCCCACCATTTTGGATACAGGTACCAGATGTCTAACTACTTGCTGCTAATATAATAAGATTTTAATTTGGATATGCAAAGAAGTGTGGATAACTGAAAAGATACATCATGGCTTTTCCAATATGATTTAAGGCTGTTAGCATAACTGGCTGTCTTTGCAAGGATGTCAGTTAGCCTCGAGACCCGTAAATTACTTATCTTGTTAGCACAGCTGGCTAGCTGGATTGGTGTTGAGTCTCTTGTATTGTGGCTTCATGTCAATCCATAAACCATGAATAACCTAATATTCCAATGTTTTAAAGGTTTTATTATCCTGCTCTACCTTTTCCAAAATAATAATGTGTAATTGTATTGCTTTTGTGTATTTTAAATAGATGATATACCTAAAAAGAAGGTGGCTAATATTTTTAGACCTCCATCCCCGGATATGTTGGCCTATTTGGACTTCAGTGTGTCTACGACTGGCATATTAGCAGGAGTAAAGGTATATTAATTGAATTGAGATGATTGTCTTAACTAGTTTCTCCCCTGAAATCTTTTCATATTCTTTATTCCATTCAACTCAACCTGGGAAGAAGCCTAAAAATGGTGAGAGAGATGTTTTAATGTAAGCATATTTCAAATCTCACATTGCAATCAAGATTTCTGATGTAGAAATGTCAGACACAGCTGTCTAGAAATAAATTTTAGTCTCTAAGGTGCCACAAGTACTCCTGTTCTACACCAAATATGAGCCCCAGGAGGATACAGGATGGGTTGAAGAGGATTACAAGGGAGAATAGGAATGGAAAGAACTTGCAGGCAGAGGGAACAGGGGATAGACTGGAGAATAGCACCATCACTAGGAAAAGGCAGGTCTACGTGATCGGGGACTCTTTACTGAGAGGAATAGATAGGCCTGTAACCAGAGCTGAACCAGAGAATAGAAGGGTGTGCTGTCTTCCAGGTGCTAAGATACGGGATGTAGACCTGAGGTTGAAAAGGATCCTAAAGGGAGCGGGAAAGAATTCCCTAATTATCCTTCATATGGGAACAGATGATACCGGTAGATTCTCGCTGGAACGTGTCAAGGGAGGTTATGCTAGGCTGGGGAACACGCTTAAGGAAATTGAGGCTCAGGTGATCTTTAGTGGGATTCTGCCTGTTCCTAGAGAAGGGCAACAAAGGTGTGACAAGATTATGACTGTCAACAGATGGCTTAGGCAGCGGTGCTATAAGGAGGGCTTTGGGATGTATGGCCACTGGGAGGCATTCATGGACAGAGGACAGTTCTCTCGGGATGGACTTCATTTGAGTAGGAAAGGAAACAGACTTCTGGGATGGAGGCTGGCACAACTGATTGAGAGCTTTAAACTAGGAATTAGGGGGAGATGGTTGGGAGATGTCCAGGTAATCTCCACACCGGATTTTAGCATTGAGAGGGAAGAAAACAAAGTAAGAAAGGATACAGCCGTGGGTAGGAGGAAGGGCAGTGTGGATACTAATCTAATAGGTCATACTGGCTGTAGAATGACCGTGCCTAATCGAGTACAAAATGTGAGTGAGGCCAAACAGCAAAAATTAAGATGTTTGTACACTAATGCGAGGAGCCTAGGTAACAAAATGGAGGAACTAGAGCTACTGGTGCAGGAAGTGAAACCAGATATTATAGGGATAACAGAAACTTGATGGAATAGTAGTCATGACTGGAGTACGGGTATTGAAGGGTATGTGCTGTTTAGGAAAGACCGAAATAAAGGTAAAGGTGGTGGAGTAGCACTGTATATCAAGGATGAGGTAGATTGTAAAGAAATAAGAAGCGATGGAATGGATAAGATAGAGTCCGTCTGGACAGAAATTACACTGGGGAAGAAAACTACTAGATTCTCCCCTGGGATAGTGCTTGGGGTGTGCTATAGACCACCGGGATCCAATCTGGATATGGATAGAGCCCTCTTTACTGTTTTTAATGAAGTAAATACTAATGGAAATTGCATGATCCTGAGAGACTTTAACTTCCCAGATATAGATTGGAGGACGAGTGCTAGTAATAATAATAGAGCTCAGATTTTCCTAGATGCGATAGCTGATGGATTCCTTCATCAAGTAGTTGCTGAACCGACAAGAGGGGGTACCATTTTAGATTTGGTTTTGGTGAGTAGCGAGGACCTCATACAAGAAATGGTTGTCGGGGACAATCTTGGTTCAAGTGATCATGAGCTAATTCAGTTCAAACTGAACAGAAGGATAAACAAAAGTAAATCTGCAACTAGGGTTTTTGAAAAAGGGCTGACTTTCAAAAATTAAGGAAATTAGTTAGGGAAATGGATTGGATTGAAGAACTTGTGGATCTAAAGGCAGAAGAGGCCTGCGATTACTTCAAGTCAAAGCTGCAGAAGCTATTGGAAGCCTGCATCCCAAGAAAGGGGAAAAAAATCATAGGCAGGAGTTGTAGACCAAGCAGGATGAGCAAGCATCTCAGAGAGGTGATTAAGAAAAAGCAGAAAGCATACAGGGAGTGGAAGAAGGGAGGGATCAGCAAGGAAAGCTACCTTATGGAGGTCAGAACATGTAGGGATAAAGTGAGACAGGCTAAAAGTCAAGTAGAGTTGGACCTTGCAAAGGGAATTAAAACCAATAGTAAAAGGTTCTATAGCCATATAAATAAGAAGAAAACAAAGAAAGAAGAAGTGGGACCGCTAAACACTGAGGATGGAGTGGAGGTTAAGGATAATCTAGGCATGGCCTAATATCTAAACAAATACTTTGCCTCAGTCTTTAATAAGGCTAATGAGGATCTATGGGATAATGGTAGCATGACAAATGGGAATGAGGATATGGAGGTAGATATTACCATATCTGAGGTAGAAGCGAAACTCAAACAGTTTAATGGGACTAAATCGGGGGGCCCAGATAATCTTCATCCAAGAATATTAAAGGAATTGGCACATGAAATTGCAAGCCCATGAGCAAGAATTTTTAATGAATCTGTAAACTCAGGGGTTGTACCGTATGATTGGAGAATTGCTAACATAGTTCCTATTTTTACGAAAGGGGAAAAAAGGTGATCCGGGTAACTACAGGCCTGTTAGTTTGACATCTGTAGTATGCAAGGTCTTGGAAAAAATTTTGAAGGAGAAAGTAGTTAAGGACATTGAGGTCAATGGTAAATGGGACAAAATACAACATGGTTTTACAAAAGGTAGATCGTGCCAAACCAACCTGATCTCCTTCTTTGAGAAAGTAACAGATTTTTTAGACAAAGGAAACACAGTGGATCTAATTTACCTAGATTTCAGTAAGGCGCTTGATACCGTGCCACATGGGGAATTATTAGCTAAATTGGAAAAGATGGGGATCAATATGAAAATTGAAAGGTGGATACGGGTCAACAGGGAGACTACAGCGGGTCCTACTGAAAGGTGAACTGTCAGGCTGGAGGGAGGTTACCAGTGGAGTTCCTCAGGGATCAGTTTTGGGACCAATCTTATTTAATCTTTTTATTACTGACCTCGGCACAAAAAGTGGGAGTGTGCTAATAAAGTTTGCGGATGATACAAAGCTGGGAGGTATTGCCAATTTAGCGAGAGACCGGGATATCATACAGGAAGATTTGGATGACCTTGTAAACTGGAGTAATACTAATAGGATGAAATTTAATAGTGAGAAATGTACGGTCATGCATTTAGGGAGTAATAACAAGAATTTTAGTTATAAGCTGGGGACGCATCAATTAGAAGTAACGGCGGAGGAGAAGGACCTTGGAGTATTGGTTGATCATAGGATGACTATGAGCCGCCAATGTGATATGGCTGTGAAGAAAGCTAATGCGGTCTTGGGATGCATCAGGCGAGGTATTTCCAGTAGAGATAAGGAGGTTTTAGTACCGTTATACAAGGCACTGGTGAGACCTCACCTGGAATACTGTGTGCAGTTCTGGTCTCCCATGTTTAAGAAGGATGAATTCAAACTGGAACAGGTACAGAGAAGGGCTACTCGGATGATCTGAGGAATGGAAAACCTGTCTTATGAAAGGAGACTCAAGGAGCTTGGCTTGTTTAGCCTAACCAAAAGAAGGTTGAGGGGAGATATGATTGCTCTCTATAAATATATCAGAGGGATAAATACCAGAGAGGGGGAGGAATTATTTAAGCTCAGTACCAATGTGGACACAAGAACAAATGGATATAAACTGGTCATCGGGAAGTTTAGACTTGAAATTAGTTTCTAACCATCAGAGGAGTGAATTTTGGAATAGCCGTCCAAGGGAAGCAGTGGGAGCAAAACACCTATCTGGCTTTAAGATAAACTCGATAAGTTTATGGAGGAGAAGGTCTGATGGGATAACATGATTTTGGCAATTAATTGATCTTTATTCATGGTAAATAGGCCCAATGGCCTGTGATGGGATGTTAGATGGGGCGGGATCTGAGTTACTACAGAGAATTCTTTCCTGGTTATCTGGCTGATGAATCTTGCCCATATGCTCAGGGTTTAGCTGATCGCCATATTTGGGCTTGGGAAGGAATTTTCCTCCAGGGCAGATTGGAAGAGGCCCTAGAGGTTTTTCGCCTTCCTCTGTAGCATGGGGCACAGGTCACTTGCTGGAGGATTCTCTGCTCCTTGAAGTCTTTAAGCCACGATTTGAGGACTTCAATAGCTCAGACATAGGTGAGAGGTTTATCGCAAGAGTGGGTGGGTGAGATTCTGTGGCCTGCATTGTGCAGGAGGTCAGACTAGATGATCATAATGGTCCCTTCTGACCTTAATATCTATGACTCTTTTTAGAAATATTCAGTTAATGATGGTTATAGCTGGGGAATTGGTGAGACTTAAGAGAAGAGGTGAAGGCCTGGTCTACATTGCAAAGTTACGTTGTTGTCAACTGTCTTGCGTCAGTCTAGTCGTGCATGTGTCCACACTTAACTTTGTCTCGCACTGATGTAAGAGCTCTCTTACACCAACATAGAGATACCACTTCCCTGAGCAATATTGAGCCATGGTTGATGTACTGAGGTCAACACAGCACAAGCATGGACACTTGTTACCAAGTCAACCCTAATAATCCTCCAGCAGCTGTCCCACAGTGCCCCATGCTGACCACTCTGGTCACCATTGTGAACTCCACTGCCCAGGGGTCACATAGACCAGAAGCCCCCCATTGCCACCACCCACCATTTAAAGCCCTGTGAATTTTTGAAATTCCTTTTCCTGATTGCCTGACTTGGTGAGCACACTGAGCAGCTCTCCTTTAAGTGCAGCTGACCTTGCTGGCACCACACTCCTGTCTGGAGACAGGAGATACTGGATCTCCTGGACCAGTGGGGAGAAGAGACTGTGCATGAAAGCTAAGGAGCTCCAGCAAGCACACCAAAAGGCCAAGGAGACCAAGAATCGGTGCTGAGCCGCAGACCTGACATTTCTACAAAGAGGCACATGTCATACTCAGTGGAGACCTCCCACCCATACGCACCACAGTGGATACCTCCAAAAGCCCAAGTCACAGGTCCCTGCCATGAACAGCAAGGAGGAAGAGGTGGACAAGGAGGAGGAAGATGGGGGGACAGGCAATTGGGGGTCCAGCTGCATAGTGAGCCAGGACCTGTTTTTTTAGTCCAGCCAGTTAAGCACAGACGAGCCCAACACAGGAGAAGGAACCTCAGGTAAGTGTATAGATAAATTTTCCATTGCAGGGATGGCACCCTGTGATAGGGTGCTAATCTACCCATGGTGCTCTGCACTGTACATCGAAACAAGCACTCCTGCTGAGCACGTACACCGCCAACACAAGGAGCCAGGTGTGCACGCGAACAAGTGATGTACTGAATGCAATGGCTCTATGCCGATAACTTGCGTCGACATAAGTTTGTAGCATAGACATGGTCAGAGAAGGGATAGTCCTGAAGTTAAGGGGCATGACTGGGAGTAAAGAATCCTGTTCTCAACTACCACAGAAATGCTCTTCAACTACAGGCAAATCACTTAAAGATGACCCTCAAAATATCTTAGGAAACACAGGGCTTGTACCTTTCTGTTCCTGTAGGATGCAGACAGAGGGCTTATGGGGCCGGGGGGTTAAAAAATTTCTCTGTTTTGTACTTTAGACTTTTCAGGAATGTCAACTCTGGTCTTCCCTGTGCTTGCTGGAGGACGCCCTGGATATCTGAAGATGTACATTACTGGCACTCGCACCTTTACTGAAGGGGTTACATGATGCTGAACATGGCTTCCCTTATTCACAGTGACTGCAAAATCGTGGCCAGCATCATGGCCTCTACCCCCAGTATTCCCAAGTGTGTTTAAACATGTAAAAATTTCCTAAAGATAATGAGCCTTTCATGAGCCTCTTTTCCTTCTCCAGATGTCACATGCAGCTACAAGTGCCTTATGTCGCTCTGTAAAGCTACAGTGTGAACTCTACCCTTCACGACAGATTGCCATCTGCCTTGACCCTTATTGTGGCCTCGGGTTTGCACTATGGTGCCTCTGCAGGTACAGTATTTAAACCTTATACTTACCTGGCGCTTCCTTGCTTTTCTGTTTTCTGTCTGCCTGCTCTGTTTGCAGTCACTATTATGGTACTTTTTACGTCTGGTTATCTGGCAACTTTCTGAGACCCGAACTCATTTGTTTTGTAGGAGAGAAGAAATGTTGTTGTTTGTAAATACGGGTTACTTAGATTTCAAGTACAAGAGAGAGAGGATTTCAGTATTGGTTTCATCTAGATCAGTGGTCCTCAACCCGTTTATCATATGCAACCCACAATGTGTTACCTGGGCCTCAGGTTGAGACCCACATTGCCCCTCCCCACAGACCCCTATGCCCAGCACCTCCCGTTCAGAGACCCCTCCACAGAGTGGGACCAGGAGTGGGGCCCTGGGCAGGCGGCCGGGACCCTGGACCTGGCCATGCAGCAGGGCAGCCCGGCCCGACAGCAGCCCGGCCCTCATGGGGAAGCTCCTGGACCCTCTGCAGGGCTGGCTGGCGGCCCTGACCCCGCTGTGCCAGGCAGCCGGGAACCCAGACCCCATGCGGCCCAGCGGCCTTTAGCACACAGCTGGGCCGCAGCTGTGTGCTAATTGTGGCTGCATGGGGCCTGTGGATTGAAAACAGCTGATCTAGATCAAATAAACCTCTCCAAAAGTCTCTTGGAGGCAGGGGCCCTAACTTGATACATGTACATAAAGCACCCAACACCAGATTGGCATTATACAGTAATAAATAACAACAATGTAATTAGAAGCAAGCAATTTAACATTTCCTAAAATGCAAGGGGAAGTGTTTGGCTCAGATAGTAAAATCACTAAAAATTCAGCACATCCAGTACTGTTGTACAATTGTTCGTGTCTCATTACCTAATTCATTTTAAATTGAGTTAAGCTAATTACTTTGTTTTTGGTTGGGTATGATCCGCCCTCTGCTGTGAAATGCTTTCACTTTTTAGATGGTTAATGAATCGATACATAAATGGAATACAAGAGGTTTAATTAAACAAAGATCGAAAATCGAGACCATTGCAATAAGTCAGGTACCCTGCATTTTAGATGGTGGGGAAATAGTGGGGGAAGGAGAACAAATTTAATTTAAATCTTGAGAACATCTTATAGTTTCAGCAAGGGCGGGGAAAAAAGCATTGTTTCAAAATACAGTTAAATAAAATCAGACAGTCTGTGTTCTTTACTGGTGTGCGTTTTTTAAAGAAAGGGGACTTGCATATATGAGGTGCTTTCTCACGTTACGTAAGCCCTGCTGGACTGCATGCAAAGCTAGGTTTCAGAGTAACAGCCGTGTTAGTCTGTATTCGCAAAAAGAAAAGGAGGGCTTGTGGCACCTTAGAGACTAACCAATTTATTTGAGCATAAGCTATGCTCAAATAAATTGGTTAGTCTCTAAGGTGCCACAAGTACTCCTTTTCTTTATACAAAGCTAGGTTGCTCTCTCTGAATGCAGCATTATTGTTTTTTTAATCTATTTGGAGTACAGAATTGATCCAGAAACAGAATACAGAGGAGCTATTTAAAAAACCCAAACCTCTTTGTAGTACTGGCCATTGACAAGCCAAAAGTTTTTGAAGGGGCGAGCCTGGCAGGGAACATGGTCACCCACTGAATGCACACTGGGGAAGCTGGAACACTCTGAACAATACTCTTCTGAGCCTGTTTTTCAGTGTGCCACTGAAAGGGTTGTTCCTTTGTTCCCTTGACACTAATTGATTTAAGACCGTATTTACCAATGTAGCATCACACAGACATACATCTGTCATTTCAAAATTAACGAACTATATTAAAAAAATAAAGTTGGAACTAATTCAAACTCTCTCTTGCTTTCCATTCCTATCTGCTAACTGTTAACCAGATTCTAAATTAAAATCTTTGATATGAACATAGACTCTGTTCGTTAGAAGCTGACAGATCCAGGGCACCTGCTGGGGAGAACACAATAAAACTTTCATTGACATTGAAAGGTGAATGGATCTACAGTCAACCAAAGATCCAGCTGACCCATTAGGAACCACTTAGTGCATTTTCTGGAAGACTGATTCTCTAACAACATTATACATTTATCTAACAAATATGTGAAAGGCAGTTGAATTTATGAGGAATAGTAACTACTGTGGGAACAGTAGTACTAAAATCTTCTGTGGGTAGGTAGTGACAAAACCCTTTTTGTAATAGGCCAGCAATCGTATTTTATAACGAATAAGATAGAGATATTTGACTTTTCTGTCAAGGGAAAATCAGAGGGTATCTAGTAAGAGTGGGGTTAAATGTACATGCATGATGGGTAGAAATAAGGCTGGTTGTAAAATCTTGATGAGTTCTTCAACCTCTCTGTTGTCTCACATTCTGGATCCATCATGTGCTGTAATTATTTGTTAAATTATCAATAGAGAATTTTTTTGTTAATTGCAAGTTTTATTTTTTTAACGTATGCTGTCTAGTGAAATGTTTAAACTGGCATTGCTTCCCTCGTTAGTTTTTCAGCATCATGAAAATAAGTTCAAGTCCTCCTCAAAAGGACTCCTCCTTATTGTTGTCTCATTCTGAAATACATTTAGCAGGCAGTGTTTACTGGCTACCTTTCTTTTTTCAGTGAAGTTTGGAGTATTTCTTTATCGCCTTTTGTCCTACAATCAGAAAAATTATCTTGTGTATAACACTTTAATTTTTCTCATGTAGCTTGTATGTATATATAAAACCTTCCACTGAAGGCAAATTTAGCATGCTGGATTCTGTTTTTGTCTTACACTGATATTAACAGTGAGGAAAATGGCCAGTTCCCCGATGGATGTAACCTGGGAATAGACTCATTTCCGAGACTTTGAGACCTCTAGGGGGTGGGTGGTTTATACTCACAGGTGGAGAGTCTGGGTTGAGTCCCCTCCTGCCCCGTATTCCTGCTTCATGCACTGCCCACTGGCTCCTCTGGGAGAACAGCCTCCGCCAACTGCTACATCTCTCCTCTTCCTCTGCTCAGAAAGCAGTGTGGGAGGTGGTTTATACCTGCAACAGAGACTAGTGAGATGGAGCCCACAGCAGATCTCTGGCTGAGGAGGAGGTGGGATGTGGACCACAGCAGAGCATTGGGGCTGAGGCTGACCACCCAGCTGTGGGGTGACTCTTTGGATGGCTTTAACTTAGAGGTTCTGTGGGAGGCCTGGGAAGGTAGTGGAGGGCTCCATTTGAAAATGGGTGAGGGATAATATGGGATCATGAGTTTGAGGGGTCCAGGAGCAGACGAAGTGCACAAGGTGAGAGTCTACTTGTCCTCAGCCCTTTGGTATGATTTACTGAGGGTGCGTATACGCTCCCTGAAATTTAATCCCTCTTTACACTTTGAATCACTTTATTTGGCTTTCATAAATTAAAATCAAACTTCATTATATTGGAGGATGGACTTCCCTTAGCTCTGACCCAAGCTGTCACTCTGCAAACCCCAGTGGGATGCCTGGATGCTTGCTTTGTATGGAGGGCTGACTGAGTTTTAAGCAGGCGCTCTGGGTACTTAGCTCTGCTCTTGGTCTGCTTTATCTCGGTCTTTCCATGCCTCCTCACTTTTGGCATGATGCCTGTTCAGCATAGTTGAAGTGTACTTTATCGGTGTGTTTCTCTCTCTTTTGGGTGGCGGATAGTGTATACTCAGGACATCAGTCTATTTTGGTCCCTCCTCTTGAACTGGAGAGCAATGTGTCTTTGTGGTTGTCTGCTGTCAGTCAGTACAAAGTGCGGGTCACCTTCTGTTCTTACTCGGTCATGGAGATGTGCACCAAAGGCCTGGGAACACAGACGGATGTTCTTCGGGTAAGTGGACTTCACTTCTGCGTATACTAATGTACAAGTATCTCTCGCTAATGTTTTTAGTTTGTTGTAGGTCATCAGCTGAAAAATGAGCTCCTTCATGGAATCTCTGAAAGCCCTTGATTATGCTTTGCTTCTTGGCAAATGCTATAGTTGAAATTGCAGGAAGTTGTCACTTGCTCACAAATTTCAGAAAAAAAAAATCACATTTTGGATTTGGTGTTTCCATGCTTGATCTCAAGTAACAAGGTATTTTTATTTTTGAAATTTTGAGGAAAATACTCCGCAGGTTCAGTGAACTCGTTCTTTCTGAAAAATGAAAGCCAAAAATAAAACAGAATCCTGCCACTCATTTGTCAGTCCCTTCTTTTCCTATGTCAGAATTCTCCACACCAAAAGTTCTGAACCATTAAGTTGTCCATTAGCTGTTGCCACACAGACACAAAGACCAGAATGGACATAATAAATTGTACTCTGAGCCAGAACATAGCTCTAAATTTTGGCAATTGGCAAGAACAAAAGCTTACCAGTTGAAACCTGCAACTTCCCATCAGTTACAAGTAACATGGGTTTTTGGTGCGATACCACTTTTGTGAAAGTCTGTGTATATCCCACACAGACTGGTAACATTTTATATTTTGTCTGGTTTACAGACCTCTTCCCTTTAGATACATTGGGCAGCAGTTTCAGCATCCAGTGAGCATACAGAAAGGATGGCAGCTTGTGCAGCTTGGAGTGAGCTGGTTCATTAAGGGCGTATTGTTTTTTTAAAAACTCCCATCCTGTTCCCAGTTCTGAGGCACCTGTGCCATGGAGTAACACTGTACTCACCCTCAAAGCCTCTTTTTGAGCAACCTGAGCGCAGGGATCTCAATTTTCAAATATGGAAGTGGGTGACAGTGAGCTAGCATATGACAAATCAGGCAGCAGAGCCCTACAGGCGTGTTATACCTCCCAAATTCCAAGGTGCTGTCAGAATTTCACCTTAGTCAATCATCACACTCCTAAAAGTTCTTTTCCTTAAGCTAAATGTCAAAAGCATCCGTTTGGGTGGATACACAAGCCCTTGAAAATCAATCCAAATTTTTGTTGCAGTTTACACCAACACATCAATTTGAGCAGTATCCCAAATAAATCACCCACTGCATTTCTGATGGTTACCTGTTAGCAGAACTCATCGTAATGCACTGGGTAACCATTTATCGTTGCATATTTTTTGCTTGGCAAGATCTTTCTGGAGTATACAATAAAAAATCCATTATTTTGTACTTTTAAGGGAAGAATAAATAAGCTATCTCTCAATCTTTTTCTCTAAAGGTGGTAATTATACTGTAGTTCCATGTTCATCTACAGCACCCTTTTTCCCTTCTATGTTTGAGGGGAAGATTTCTGTTCTGAGACCCATAATTTGATTGAAAAGGAACTCGGGTCTATTTCAGTGGTAGAAGAGCTCACACTGAAGCAGTGATTTTACTACTCAGAATTGTAGTTGGGGACTTTTCCTAAGCTGGAAACATGCAGAAGCAAAGACCCAGAAGTGGGTACCTATTATAGTTGCTATCTTCAGAGGTTACTATCTTCGTTCATTCTTGCTGCTAATGCCAAAAAAATCATTACCATTAACCTGGCTGACAGTAGTAGACTTCCCTTCGCCTGGTAGTCTCGTTGTGATCCCTTTAAAAACGAAAAGGGGAGAGGTTATTGATTAGATATTATATTTTTAAGCATAAGTATATATTAATAGTATGTATTACATTTCCTAGGTCCCTCCTCCAGTATACACAGTCTTTCCTGACATTTCTAAAGTCAGTCTATCCCTTAATCCAACTGCAGAAGTAGGAGTCTCCTGAAATTGCTAATTTCTGTGTCATGAGGTATTGTGTTTTCTCCCTGTCTTCTTTCAAACACCCTCTCCAACAGATGAAGGGAGTTAACCTGTCCTGTGTACGAACATGTATGGTGGTGGCAGAAGAGAGACCAAGGATTGCACTAACACAGTCCTTCTCTAAATTATTCAAAGACCTGGGCCTCTCTGCACGTTCAGTGAGCACCACATTTGGCTGCAGGGTCAACGTAGCGATTTGCTTGCAGGTGAGATTGGATTATATTCCTTCCCTTCAGCTAATGCATATCAGAGAACTTGATTAGAAAAATTAAATACAGCTGTGTCTAGAATATATTTTTTCTATTGAATTTTATCAGTGGTTTGTTCTAAACCACACGCCTGTGTGCCTTCCTACTACTAAATCACTGAAATAAATTCTGAAGGTTTTTTCTTTCTTCTTTTTTTTTTTTTTTGCATGGCTGGAATGGGGGATTTTGAGTATGTGTCAGTCTTGCCCTTCTGCAGTGGTGGATGGCCAACTGAGTTAGCTTTTAATCAGTGCAAAAAGATGTATTATGACATTGTCCGCTATGAACAAACGGTACTAAGATAAATATGTACATTGCTATGGCTGTGCATCATAAATATTCCAAGCAATATCATTCTAGCTCTGTGGGAGTATGATTTAAACTTTGCATTTTGATAGTGGCTTATGTATATATGGAGCAAATTGGAGAGTTCTTCAGATAAGAAATTCCATGTTAAAGAGACTGTCATGTTGACAAGTTCTGCAATTTTCTTTGCATGCCATCTGGCTTACGGTATGTTTTTCAGGGCAAAGTATTAGTGTGGCACATTCAAAGACAACAGACTTTTTCCAGGAAAAAGGATAATCAGAGACACAGTGGATAGGCCTTTAAAATGCACAGCCCAGCATTCCTAGAGTCGGGAGGATTGCATTGAGCTGTGTCTTGTTTTGGTGGTTTGGTACTTCAGTCACAGCTACCCTTTTTTTTTTTTTTTGGCTAACTGAACTGGACTTAAATCTAGTTCTGTTCAACCACAGAGATATGGTGCTCCCTCTTCCCAAAAAGGGCAGTACATGTTCTTACAGAGCATCATGTGGCTATGAAGGGTTATAGTCTAGTAAAGTGGCAGATACCCCTATATGAAGACTGACTACATTAACTCTGTTTTGATAAAGGAAAGTTTCAATGAATCTGTCAGGTGTTAAGCCCCCTTCCTCCAAAGATGTATGCCCATGCTTAACTTTACGTACGTGGGAATTCCCACTGAAGTCAGTGGGACTAATCACATGCATAATGTTAAGCACGTGTATAACTGTTTTCAGGTTTGGGGCCTGAAGTTGTAAGTTCTTGCAATCAGCCAGTGAATGCGCATTGGAAGCGTTTCGGTACAGGTTGTTACTACACCTTCCTAAAATGTCAGCTACAGGCTGTGTTATATCTTTTGGGCATCTTTGCATGTTATTACTCTAGATGCTCCCACGAGAAGAGAGAAATAATCCTTAGCAAAAATTGTATGAATCTTAACCCTAAAAGAATACCATTCTTTAATTCTTTCAGAAGGGAAAGAGGTTTTTTTAAAAATGGTTTGACACATATTTGTAGTCTGATTTTTATAGCTGACAGCTTTTCAAACTCCTCTTTTCTCCTTCTCTCCATATTGCATCTCTAACCTTATGTGCAGAGTCTCTTGTAATTCATCCTTGCGAATAGATGTTATAACCCCAGTGAATTCAGAAGTGCACGTTGGTGTTCTGCACTTTGCATCCTGTATAAATACGTTTTCTCGGATAGGAGCTAGACAGGTGACAACCCGCAGAAGAAATGATTTATCAGTATAGTAGCAGCAGTACCACATAAGGAGAGCACCTAGTAATATTGCGGCATTTGAAGTTCTTGTGTTAAATCCCTCCAAGATAACTGACAAGACTCCAGATCTTGGATTGTGTGCCAGTAGCATTTCCTCTTAGCAGACTTCAGCTTCAGAATGGGCCATGCATGATATCACTTATTCTACGACTGAGAACCTCAAACCTTTTGAATATGCTGTGCCCAGTATAATTGCACTTTAAAAGAGCTACAGTGTCTTTTTTTGCACATATGAAGAAAGATTAATTAAAAGACCTAAATACAAAGGTAAAATAGGTGTAAATAAAGTAATTTAATGAACTTATTACATGGGAGAGCAAATAGATAAGTTACCCACACATATAGACACAAACGTGTGTTGTCTGTTTGAAAATCCCAGAGTAAGACTCAAGAGATACATAAAATCAAGAGTGGAGTGTGTAGAAATGTGATTGCGTAGAAGGGTTTTAAGTGCCTAAATAGGGATTTAGGAGCCCAACTTTAGACACCTTTTTTTTTAAAGTCTTGGGCAACATCTGTAATGACAAAGTAAGAATGGGAAAGGTTAATTTGGGCCCACTGAGAGTTTTTCCCCTACAACTGAAAATGAAGGCACAGCAGATATTCGCAAGCAAAATAGGGGAGGGAAGAGCCTCTGGAAATCCATACCCCTCACAGAGCCATCCTTTAGAGAGCCCGTATGAAGAGATCTGCTTGCTGAATTCATAAGTAGTGGGAGACAAAAGATTGTCTGATCCATGTTTTTTTCAATGGAAGTGTCTATTTTATGGACATGGACTAACCCCTAAGCACCTATAGTACTCCACAAATGTAAACAATTCCTATTTCTAAACTCTTCTAAGAAACCTGTCTAGAAGTGAGCAGTATGGACAGTGAAAAGTTCACCCAACATGCACTTCCTGACCACTGCCCACTTGTATTGAAAAGACTTTTTTAAGTTGTTCCTCCCCCCACCCCCCAAAACCCCACAACCCAAAACATTCTCATTCTGCAATGTTCTATTTAAGTGCATATCAATGCTATCCAAGCCAAGTATATTTGGTACTGTTTAGTATGGAAATAATACATAACATCTTCCTATCTTAACAGACTGATTTAAAGGTTCCTTTTGAAGCCATAAATAACATTAAGTACTTTTAAATAAGGTATGGCAGTAAGCATGCAGGTTCAGTGCTTTGTGAGATTTGTGCATGTTTCCCAATTAATGATTTAAAGAAAATCCATGTCAGTCCTTTCAAAAAATCTGAAATGGAAATTCCTTTTTTTTTTTGTTCTAAGATACAATGACATTTTGTTCCCGTTCTATTGTGTGTATCTCATGTCTCCTGTGCCTCTTTGTTTGTGTTTTTTCTTTTCTCCGTTTCTCACACTTCGCTGGCCTCTGTCACTTCTGTTTGTGGTCCCTCTGTCAGCCAAACAGGCTGCGCAAGCTGGCTGAACAGGTACAGTGATGCATGTGTGTGCTTGTCACGCCCTAAAGTCCTCCTCCCTCACTGCACACGCTGTACATGTACCCGGTTAAGGGAGTTTCCCTTGAAACTAGTCAAACGAATTTTTCATTTTAAAGAAATTGTATTTTGCTCACAGAGGTCACTTCTAGCTGAAGTACAAGAATTCCTGTTTGTTAAGCAAGCAGAGGTCACTGTATAGAGCACAGGTGTTTAGAGGAAGTGTTTAATGGTTCATTCCCAGAGATGGAGCTCACATTCTTAACCCGGCTACAGAGCAGCACTGTACTTACAGAAAACAACACACAAGATTTTTTATCAACGTTGTTACAGAGCACTAAGGCGCATTATTCTAAGGAAACCGCTGGTTACCGTTCCAGCCCTGGAATCTTGAGCGGATTACAAACTGTTGTCTTCTTATGGATCCTGGTCCGTACTAGGGTGGGTCTACACTGCAGCTGGGAGGTCTGATTCCCAGCCAGGGTAGACAGACTCATGCCAGCTCTGCTTGAGCAAGCATGCCAAAAATAGCAGCGTGGACATTGTGACATGGGCCGTGGCTTGGGGTGGCTGCCTGAGTCCACGCCCGCCAGCTGTGCTACCATGTCCACAGCAGAGCTAGCGTAAGCGTGTCTACCAGGTTGGAAATCTCACCTCCCAGCTGCAGTGTAAACAGACCCCTAATGCCAGGCTGTTTCCCTGTGTGGGGTGAAGGGGAGGGATGCAGCTGGGGAGTTGTCTAATTTTCAGTTTGTTGGAGCATAAACTTATAAACTGCTCCAAGTTTAAGCGCTATTGGAATTAAATGGTGCCTTGTGTGGCTCATCCACTGAGACTCAGGTCCACTGTTAGGTCTAGAAACCACTTATCAGAATTGCTCACAAGGTGGCACTTTCTAACTCCAGCAAAGAATAACCTCTCTCCCCGAGCACTCAGCTCCTGACAGTTTACAAAGAAAAGGTGTTATAGCCTGACTGGTTGTACATATTGATTACCAAAGAGTTTTGTTCTTTCTAGGATCATATCATTGGATATAGAAATTGAGTATCGGGAACAGGGTTATGCCTGCATAGTACGCGATCCTGTTTTAGAGGAGTGCATTAGTACCACAATAAAATTTGGTGCCTTGAAAAGTTTCCATGCATACATGAGCTGCTTCTGTGTTTACTTGTCAGTTGTATGAAAAACCAAAGCTGCATGGTGGGACTTGGCGGTAGGAAGAGCTCTTTACTGTACTCACAGTATAACAGAGACAACACTGTGTGTCAGTGAAAGACAGAGGGTGATTTGAAAAACAGAAACAAGATTTTTTGGTTTATGTTAAACTTGTCCGTCCCCTCCTCCCCCCCTTTCTTCTTAGGGAACTGCAGGACCAGATCCAACAACAGTCTACGTAGACATGAGAGCACTTCGACACGACAGGTACACGTGATAACACATAGCAGTAACCCCTGAAACACTGCAGACAAGTCTGTTCATCCTCACCACATTGTGCTTTATACTGAAAGGTGCTCGTCAGCTCCTGATCCCTCCACCCTGGAAGTGTCCCAGCCTGCCCCTCCCACCGCTTCTTCTGCCCTCTTGCATCATCTCTAATTTCTGCATACTAAAACAAATCTTAGTGTTTGGATCACAGTCAAAATATTATGTAACAGTATTTGTGGTCCTAACTTCAACCAGCTCAGCATTTGAGCAAAGCATCTTAAATTGCAATAACTTAATCTCCCCTTGTCTAGTTCATTTCTAGGGCACACACTGTCATACTATCATAGAGCCGGATGTAGACTCGCAAAGAGAGATCAGTCTGTTGAGACCAAATTCAGCCCCTGGAATAGAGAGATGAGTCTGATATCAGGCAATGGGAGTGATGTCTGTTTGCCTCAGGATTGAATTTGGCCCCTGGAGTTGGGGGCAGGCGGGGGGCTGTTTTCTTTATGCCCTTCTGTTTGTTGTTTTTCCTGCTACACCCAGCTGTTGGCCTCTTGGCATGTACTTGCACACCAGCTCAGTGCAGGTTATGCTACAATGGCATTTACTTTCATCCTGGTTTGCCCGTTTGCTTGCTAAATTCTTCTTGACATTTAACTTGCACTATCATTTACATCACCCCTGAATTTGGTCATGAGAGTTTCAACAAAGGTGATGTTTCAACTGTAGATGAAATTTTCAGCTGGCCAGATCTGTGGAGCCCACCACTCATACAAGAAGCTGAGAGCTGCTTCTTTGTTGAGTTAGGTGAGGCTAGAATGGTTGTAGTCAGTAGGTGCCAGTGTCCTCATTTGAGCAAAATGACATCAATGGGATCTGACTGGAAGAGATACATTGTGGCTTGGCATTTGGTGCCCTTGGCAGTTTGGAATCTAGTTGAAACAGTTGCGAATGCAGTTGCTGTGAATTTCTAGCATTGCTTTTGAAATGAGTTTTTGGTGTTTTGGGGCACTCCTAGAAGGCCAGGACAATATGGAGGCATTGTGGTCACCACTGAGTTCCCAAAGATGGCTGGGGTTCACTAACTGCCAGCTACCACAGCCAGTGAGCACCGTCATGGGCAACCGAGCATAGGCGTTGACAGAAAATATAGGTCAAGGAAAGGAAAACAAAATTATTTAGTAGAGAATAAATGTAAACCCACTTGCCCATTTTTAAAATGTCGCTGTGAGACCACAGATAAATCTTTACTGAGCAAAAGCATTTTCCATTTACCTTTCCAGGGTACGTTTGGTGGAGCGGGGTTCTCCACACAGTTTGCCGTTGATGGAGTCTGGAAAGGTAAGTGGATGGCTTTTGTTGTAAAGCTGTCTCATGAACTGTTTTCTCAGTGTTCAGCTTCTTTGCTTGGATATAGCTATCTCGAAAATTGCTTA
Source organism: Chelonia mydas (assembly GCF_015237465.2). Taxonomy (NCBI): domain Eukaryota; kingdom Metazoa; phylum Chordata; order Testudines; family Cheloniidae; genus Chelonia; species Chelonia mydas. Next base: position 75,919,585 of record NC_051251.2, on the reverse strand, counting down.
GGGAGTTAAATATGTTTTTCTAAGTTGAGAGGTGAACTTCATGCCATAGAAATAGAGCCCCCAGAAATTAAAAATAAATTGTTTTAGCCAAGTTAAAAGGCAAGCTTCAGGAGTTTAACTTGGGCACAGTATAGCTACACTTGCGTTCCAGCTTCTGTTGTAAACCCTTCCTCTCCTCTTTTCCCCCTTACATGTTCCAGCAAACGTTATTTTTGGCTAAAATATTCAGCGCTTAATCTCAGTCCTGAGGTAATTTTTTTCTGGAAGTTGGAGTATAATTGGCTCATCTGTTGTTTTCTGCATGTGACAAAATAATAATTGGTTTCCACCAATCTGGAAAGGACTCTTGGTTTGACCATGTGGGTGGGTATGATCTACCCAGATGTCCTTTTCAGTGTAATGGATTAACTGCATATTAGAAATGTTTGCATATGTTCTGATCGGTAATATGACCAAACAGCCCAAATCACTGAATTGCTTTTGTTCAAACTTTGCTTGATTTGTACATTTCATGAGATCTAAGAAACAAACCAAGTTTAAATAAATCAGTTCGATGGTTTTAAAGTTTAAAAGCATGGGATGGGAATTGAATGGATTTTTAATTTGAAGCCACCATGTGAGATTCTCACCCCAGCCCCTTTACCCTCCATACCCCTTTGGAGATCCTGCCTTTACTTAGCCTCCCTGTCCCGGGGCTGCATCGGCTCCTGGAGCAGCCCAGAATCAGGATAGTACAGTGCTGGCTTATAGCCACCTTAGCCTCTGCCCCAGTAATGTTAGAGGCACAGCACAGACTCTCGTTCACTTATCTAGGGTTAAAGAAACCTCATACACTTTTGCAATCACGCTTTATAGAGAACAAGAGGAGTGAGAGAGCCTAGAATTAATCTCTAGTCAAAGTATCAAACGACTGAGTTCACCGAGAGAGGTGAGTTTAAAAAATGAACATGACTTTAACATTACGATATTTGTTTCCTGTTGCAGATTCTGCCTGGCGTAAAGGTTATTATAGCACACACTGAAACTAAGGGACCTCTCGGAGATTCACATTTGGGAGAGGTAAATGTTGATAACATCACTTTGTCAGACAGAGATTAGTAAACCAGGATAGCTGAAACTTTGTAACAAAACCAAGGAAAATGTCAACATGCCTAAGCAGCTTTCTGCATGCCCTGTCTTTTCCTCCATTCTGAACTCTGAGGTAATCCGTGCTTGCTTACTGACCCGTATCTAATGAGCAGCCATGGGTGGTAAAATAAATGTCCCACCATTTCTTTAGCGTTGCCTGCCCCCATCAGTGCAGAGTATTGGCTTAATAGTGGTATTTCCTGATTTTATACAGATCCCTGTGTTACAAACAAAGAAAGCATTTTGTGCTATTACATACAGTGGGGCTCACTTAAACTGGAAGCCCTTTTTGATGGAAGAGGCCTGTTAAAAGACATTCTTTTCCACGCACCAAACTGAAAGAGATCCATTTAAGTGAGCTCTGCTGGCCTCTGAAATGTGTTTTTAGTTGCATGCAATGAAGATGCTGTATTTCTACTACTTTTAATTTTATGTGCACTGGAAGTTTGTTCTCTTTAAAAGATCATTCTTGGCAGTTCTTGGGCACCAAGATTATCAGTGGGACAGATTTCTGTTCCATCAGGAAATTCTTCTGTCTAAATATGGAAAATAACAGTGTCTGTATATAATGCCATGGGTCCCTCCTGTTACGTTTTGTGTCCTAGATTTGGGTGAGTAGTCCACACAATGCTACTGGTTATTACACAGTCTATGGAGAAGAGGCACTGCACGCTGACCACTTCAGCGCTCGGCTGAGTTTTGGAGACACACAGACAGTATGGGCACGGACCGGGTACCTGGGCTTCCTGCGCAGGACGGAACTGACTGATGCCAGTGGAGGTGAGATAGGAAACCAGGTCTTGGTAGTGTCACCTAACATACAGGGGCATTTGTTTGTAACTCCTTATGTAGCTGAGCAAGCAAAGAGTAAGTCTGTATTATTTATTTGTATTACGGTAGCACCTAGGAGCACGGACCAGGCCCCATTGTGCTAGGCGCTGTACAAACACTGCCCCAGGAAGCTTACAATCGAAGTATAAGACCAAGACACAGTATAAGATGGGTACAGACAGATGAGCAAGTAGAAGAAAATGATGAGTGTGTTGGCTAACCTCGACAAGACAGACATAGGGTGAGGGAAGGGGTAGAACACACCAGTAGAGAGAACGATGCGATGGCAGCAAGGGTCATGTTAGTTCCACAGGGTGTCCCCCGCCCCGGTGGGTTTACTGAGGAGGGGATCAGCTAAGTGGAAAGAAAAGAGAACAGACTGGGTGACTTGGGACAGCGCAGGGGAGACAGGGACAATGTGGAGTGAACATGGGCGGCCCGTAGCATAGGCAGGGGGGATGGCTCTGCCTCCCCCAACAGCCCTGCGTTGCTCCACCCATGTGCTGCCAGAAGGCCCCTCCTGCTCGCTGTCCACTACTCGGCAGCACAAGCAGGCGGCTCCTCTTCTGGGAATCCTGCTGAAGCGAGGGTGGCTGACCGGCAGCCAGGATTTGGGGTGTCTGGGGCCGCCCAGCGCTGGGGGGCCCCTGGTGGTGGGGCCGCCAGCCCGGCACTCTGGGGATGGAGGGGGGGCCATGCGCCACCCAGCGCTCCAGAATTGGTGGGGGGTCGCCTGCTGTCCAGGGCTGGAGGCGCTTGGGCAGCCCAGGGCTGGGGGGGGCCCTCTGGTCTTCAGCAGGGGAAGGAGGGCGAGAGGGGCAGGACCTCAGGCAGAAGGGGCAGGCTGGGGCGGGGGCTAGCCTCCCCAGGCCCGTGATTCACCCACCACCCATGGGAGTGAAGCCGAGGGGGAGGAGGAGAGTGAAGCAACAGCCAATCAGCACAGGGCAGAGAAAGTCAGAGAAATTTCAATCGTCTGTGGAAAATTAAGGCCCCTATCCTGCAAGATGCTTCAGTGAGAAATAATAAATACTCAGTTTCCCAGGAATTCGGGCCCTTAATGGGCACATGTTCATTGAATGTAATGATTCTGAATAATGAGGCAAAATAGGTAATGCATCTGCCCACTGTACTATTTTAACAATGTGACCATCTTCCTTTTTATTTTGGATTGAAATTGGGAGACTAATAGCACTGGCATATCCGAAGGATATCACATGTGCTACTCCAGTCAGCTCTGCCAGGCACCGCATTCTTCACCTGCGGATAACTCACATTCCAGTCCTCATCCTGAGATTTCTACTTATACCAAATTATCTGGTGCTTCTGGAACGTGCACAAGTGGGAACATTTTCCCCGTTCTCCAGAGGTGAAAGCCTACTACACTAACCCCACTGTAGCTGATCCAATTTACAAAATAGTGTGAATCTGATAAGTCTCATTCAACATCTGGTACCTGTTGTCAGCTGTCTGGAGTAGCTCACAACCATGAGGGCCTGTCTCGGGGCAGACTGTCAATAAACAAGGGCAGACATCCTAAACTAGGGGTATGTTCTAGAATTAGATTTCACCAAGCCAATAACAAATGTGAACTCCTGGATCACTATACCAGTCTTACTATGGAGTCACAGACAGTCCCCTTAGCCTCTCCAGTCTATCTTGCCACCCAGACAAAAATCACAACACATTAGGTTTTTCCCAGTCCTAAGAGACCAGTCATTCACCCCGGATCAATTGGTATTCCAGACCTTACACCAAAGACAATGCTGGCAGCCAATTCTATAGTAAACTAACTGAAGGTTTATTTAGCTAAGAAAAGGAAATGAGTTACTGAAAGATTAAAGCAGGTAAAATATATTAATAGGTGAGTCATAGTTTGTAACTCAAAATGGTGGTAGAGATGTAATAAATTGCCAGTCTACCAAAACTTATTTCAAGGTACCCAGAATAACTCTGGAGATCTCCACTTTGCATCTGGTACACTTCCCTGTCCAAGATAGTTTGGAGATTAAGGATCTTTCTTTGAATCTATATTTATAGTATCTTCACACAGAAAGCAAGCTGACCGTGTCTCTACCCACCTGGGTTTTCCCTTTGTTGAGGATGGGTGAGAAATGCCACTTGCTTTGAAATTAGCATTTTGTGTTAAAGTCCTTAAGTCTTTCATTAGCATTTCACAAGATTTCTTTGATGGGTAATTTAGTTACAAGGGTATTTGCCATGTAACTGTTTGCTATTACATTCTGACAAGAACAGCTAAGTAAAAACATTACAAGTAACATTCCACTAGTTTTTATGAAGGTTGAACATCTGAATACACACTTATACATTTAACACTTTGATCTGTACTAACACACAAGTGAATTGACCTGAATACACTGATCTGACCTGGTCTGCCACGTCACACCTTGTATCAGTGGGTAACTCTGTATAGTTCAGCACATCTCACCTTGAGTCACTAAGAGGAGCACTGAGCTGGCTCCTAAACTCAGGATGCTCTGCCATTTGGGAGGACTGTCTATTACATGCTGCTTCTCCTCATCGGAAATGGGCAGTGAAAATGTTAGGCCAGCTGATTAATGTACGTGCATGTGAATTTGAGACTTTCTGTTCTTCACATTCATTGATATCCTGAATGTCTTCACTGTTTCCAGAGAGGCATGATGCCCTGTATGTGGTAGGCTCCTTGGATGAAACACTGGAGCTGAGAGGAATGAGGTATCATCCCATTGATATTGAGACCTCTGTGATCAGAGCGCACAAAAGTATTGCCGAATGGTAAGAGGTTCAGAGCTATATGCATTTTCAGTTAAGAAATTTTTCTGTGTCCTTTTTCTTTTTTTAAAGCATCAAAGCCCAGGTTTTGCAACCGAGAATGCTCTGTAGGCGACTTGCCAGGAGCCCTCTCACCCACCTTATTTGCTTTTGTCTGACAGAAATAAAAAGAGAATAAATTGCTTGTTAGATCAGTTAGCTGGGAGTGAAAACAAAAAATGTAGGCCTGCGCAGAGCAGTTAGAATCGTAGAACCCCAGGGCTGGAAGGGACCCCGAGAAGTCATCAAGTCCAGCCCCCTGCACTGGGGCAGGACCAAGTAAACCTCAACCATCCCTGACAGGTGTTACTCCAACCTGTTTTTAAAACCCTCCAATGCTTTAATTACCCTTATGGTTAGAAAGTTTTCCATAATATCTAACCTAAATCTCCCTTGCTGCAGATTAAGCCCATTATTTCTTGTACTACCTTCAGTGGACATGGATGAAACAATGGATCACTGTCCTCTTTATAACAGGCCTTAACATATTTGAAGACTGTTATCAGGTCCGTGCCCTCCCCCCATCTTCTTTTCTCAAGACTAACCATGCCTTTTTTAACCTTTCCTCTAAGGCTTTTATCATTTTTGTTGCTCTCTTCTGGACTCTCCACATCATTCCTTAATGTGGCACCCAGAATTGGACACACTACTCCACCTGAGGTCTCACCACTGCTGAGTAGAGCAGGATAATTACCTCTTGTCATATGACATATGTCATATAACATATGACACTCCTGTTAATACTCCCCAAAATAGTATTAGCCTTTTTCGCATCTGTATCACATTTCTGAGTCCTATTCAATTTGTGATCCACTATAACTACCAGATCCTTTTCAGTAGTACTACCACCTAGCCAGGTACTTCCCATTTTGTAGATGTGCATTTCCTTCTTAAGTGAAGTGTTTTCCACCTGTTTTTCCTGGATTTCATTTTGTTGATTTCTGGCCAATTCTCCGATTTGTCATGGTCATTTAGAATTCTAGTCCTGTTCTCCAAAGTGCGTGCAATGCCTCTCATCTTGGTGTAATCTGCAGATTTTATAAGCATACTCTCCACTGCTGTTGTCCAAGTCATTCATGAAAATATTGAATAGTACCAGACCCAGAACTGATCCCTGTGGGACCCCAATAAAGACACCCTCCCAGTTTGTCAGCGAACCCTTGATAACTACTGACTGAGTACAGTCTTTCAACCAGTTGTGTATCCACTCCATAATAATTTCATCTAGACCACATTTCTCTAGTTTGCTGGTGAGAATGTCATGTGGGATTGTGTCAAAAAGCCTTACCAAAATCAAGATGTATCACATCTACTGCTTCCCCCGTCCACTAGGTCCATAATCCAGGGAAATTAGATTGGTTTGATATGATTTGTTTTTGACAAATCCATGCTGGCTATCCCTGATAATCCCATTATCCTCCAGGACATACAAATTGATTGCTTACTAATGTGTTTCAGTAACTTTCCAGGTTTTGAAGTTAGGCTGACTGATCTGTAATTCCTTGGGTTCTCTCTGTTCTCTCTGTTCCCCCTTTTAAAGACAAGTACAGTGTTAGCCCTTCTCCAGTGTTCTAGGACCTCTAGGAGGTCTCAAAGATAATTATTAATGGTTCTGAGATTGCTTCAGCCTTGAATACATCTCACTTATCTAATATTCTTGTCAGGGTTCCTTCCCCACTATGAACTCTAGGGTACAGATGTGGGGACCTGCATGAGAGACTCCATAAGCTTATTCTTACCAGCTTAGGTTAAAAACTTCACCAAGGTACAAACTTTGCCTTGTCCTTGACCAGTATGCTGCCACCACCAAGCGTTTTAAACAAAGAACAGGGAAAGAGACCACTTGGAGACGTCTTCCCCCAAAATATCGCCCCAAGCCCTACACACCCCCTTTCCTGGGGAGGCTTGAGAATAATATCCTAACCAATTGGTTACAAAATCATCAAAGACCCAAACCCCTGGATCTTGGAACAATGGAAAAATCAGCCAGGTTCTTAAAAGAAAGATTTTATTTAAAAAAAAGAAAGGTAAAAATCACCTCTGTAAAATCACGATGAAAAATACTTTACAGGGTATTCAGATTCAAAACACAGAGGATCTCCCTCTGGGCAAAACCTTAAAGTTACAGAAAACAGGAATAAACCTCCCTCTTAACACAGAGAAAATTCACATAAAACAAAAGAGAAACTAATCCGCCTTGCCTGGCTTACCTCTACTGGTTGCAATATTGGAGACTTGGATTAGGATGGGTTGGAGAAGATGGATTTCTGTCTGGACTCTCTCAGTCCCAAGAGAGAACGAACAAACGTGAACAAAGAGCACAAAACAAGAGCCTTCCTTCCCCCAAGATTTGAAAGTATCTTGTCCCCTTATTGGTCCTTTGGGTCAGGTGCCAGCCAGGTTAGCTGAGCTTCTTAACCCTTCACAGGTAAAAAGAAAAGGAGTACTTGTGGCACCTTAGAGACTAACCAATTTATTTGAGCATGAGCTTTCGTGAGCTACAGCTCACTTCATCGGATGCATACTGTGGAAATTGCAGAATATCATTATTATATACACAGACACCATGAAACAATACCTCCTCCCACCCCACTCTCCAGCAGGGGTGGGAGGAGGTATTGTTTCATGGTGTCTGTGTATATAATAATGATATTCTGCAATTTCCACAGTATGCATCCGATGAAGTGAGCTGTAGCTCACGAAAGCTCATGCTCAAATAAATTGGTTAGTCTCTAAGGTGCCACAAGTACTCCTTTTCTTTTTGCGAATACAGACTAACACGGCTGTTACTCTGAAACCTTCACAGGTAAGAGGATGTTGCCTCTGGCCAGGAGGGATTTTATAGCACTGTATACAGAAAGGTGGTTACCCTTCCCTTTATATTTATGACAATTCTTTAATCTGTTCTTTCCCTATTTTGGCTTGTGTTCCTTTCCCCTTGTTAATATTAATTGTGTTAAGTATCTGGTCACCATTAACATTTTCAATGAAAACTGAAGCAAAATAGGCATTAAACACCTCGGCTTTCTTAATATCATCAGTTATTAGCTCTCCTTCCCTGCTAAGTAGAGGATCTATACTTTCCTTTATCTTTTCTTTGCTCCTAATGTATTTAAAGAACGTCGTCTTATTGCCTTTTCTGTCCCTTGCTGGGTGTAACTCATTTCATGCCTTACCCTTTTCGATTTTGTCCCTACGCGTTTATGCTATTCTTTTGTACTTGTCCTTAGCAATTTGTCCAAGTTGCCACTTTTTGTAGGATTCCATTTTGACTTTCAGGTCACTAAAGAGCTCCTGGTGGAGCCATAGGATACGTCTACGCAGCAAAGAAAAACCCACGGCTGGCTCATGCCAGCCAACTCTGGTTGCGGGGCTGTATCATTGTTGTGTAGACTTCCAGGCTTGGGCTGGAGACCCGAGTTCTGGGCCCCTCCCACCTCACAGGGTCCTAGAACCTGGCTCCAGTCTGAGCCCAGACGTCTACACAGCAATAAAACCGCCCTGCAACCCAAACTCTACAAGCCCAAGTTGACTGGCATGGGCCAGCCGTGGGAATCTAGATTGCTGTGTCGACATACCCATATTGGCTGTTACTATTCTTCCTGTTTTTCCTTCGCATCGGGATAGTTTACAGTTGTACCTTTTTAATATGGTCTCCTTGTGAAACTGCCAGCTCTCCTGAACTCCTTTTTTAACCTAGATTTTCTTCCCATGGGACCTCACCTCCCAGTTCTCTCGTTTGTTAACGCCTGCTTTTTTCAAGCCCCTTGTCCTTATTCTGCTGCTCTCACTTCTTCCTTAGAATCACGAACTCTGTCCTTTCATGGTCACTTTCACCCATGTTGCTTTCCACGTTCAGATTCGCTACCAATTGCTCCCTGTTTATCAGAATCTTGCCTAAAATGGCTGTCGTCCTGGTTTTTTCCTCCACTTTCTGGAGCAAGAAGTTGTCCCCAATACCTTCCAAGAACTTACTGGACATTTTGTGTTTTGCCACATTACTTTTCCAACAGATGTCTGGGTAGCAAATTCCCCCATTACTACCACGTCTTATGTTTTGGATATTTCTGTTGTTTGATCTAGAAAGGCCTCATCCAGCTCCTGATTTGTGGTCTTTAATAGATCCCTGCCATGACATCGCCTCTTTTTCTCCCCTTTTATCTTCACCAGGGACTTTCAACTGGTCTGACTCTCACATCTTTCTGGTCCTCAGAACAAATGTATATATTCTTGATGTATAATAGGTATCTCCACCCATTTTACCGTGCCTGTCCCTCCTGAATAACCTATTCCCCTCTATACCAATATTTTAGTCATAAGAACAGCCATACTCGGTCAGACCAATGGTCCATTAGCCCAGTATCCTGTCTTCCAACAGTGGCCAATGCCAGCTGGTTCAGAGGGAATGAACAGAACAGGCAATCATCAAGTGATCCATTCCCTAGGGACACTTCAGAGCATGGTTTTGCATTCCTGTCTATCTTGGGGCTAATAACCATTGATGGACCTATCCTCCATGAACTTATCCAGTTCATTTTTGAACCCTATTATAGTCTTGGCCTTCACAACATTCTCTGGCAAAGAGTTCCACAGGTTAACTGTGCATTGTGTGAAGAAATACTTCCTTTTGTTTGTTTGAAACCTGCTGCCTATTAATTTCATTTGGTGACCCCTAGTTCCTGTGTTATGAGAAGGAGTAAATAACACTTCCTTATTTACTTTCTCCACACCAGTCATGATTTTATAGACCTCAGTCATATTCCCCCCTTCGTCTCTTTTTCAAGCTGAAAAGTCCCTGTCTTATTAATCTCTCCTCATACTGAAGCTGTTCCATACCCCTGATCATTTTTGTTGACCTTTTCTGTACCTTTTCCAATTCCAATATATCTTTTTGAGATGGGGGTGAGCAGAACTGCACGCAGTATTCAAGATGTGGGTTTGCCATGGATTTATATACAGGCAATATGATATTTCCTATCTTACTATCTCTTTCCTTTTGATTCCAGCATGGTTAGCTTTTTTGACTGCTGCTGCTGTTTTCAGAGAACTATCCACAATGACTCCAAGATCTTTCTTGAGTGGTAACAGCTAATTTAGACTCCATCATTTTATATGTATAGTTAGGATTATGTTTTCCAATGTGCATCACTTTGCCTTTATCAACATTGAATTTCATCTGCCATTTTGTTGCCCAGTCAACCAGTTTTGTGAGATCCCTTTGTAGTTCTTTGCAGTCTGCTTGGGACTTAACTATCTTGAGCAGTTTTGTATCATCTGCAAATTTTGCCACCTCACTGTTTACCCCTTTTTCCAGATCATTTATGAATATGTTGAACACCACTGGTCCCAGTACAGACCCCTGGGGACCCCACTGTTTGCCTCTCTTCATTCAGAAAACTGACCATTTATTCCTACCCTCTGTTTCTTATCTTTTAACCAGTTACTGATCCAGGAGAGGATCTTCCCTCTTATCCCATGACAGCTTACATTACTTAAGAGCCTTTGGTGAGGGACCTTGTCAAAGGCTTTCTGAAAATCTAAGTACACTATATCCCCTGGATCACCCTTGTCCACATGCTTGCTGACCCGCCTCAATGAATTCTAGTAGATTGGTGAGGCACGAGTTCCCTTTACAGGAAATCATGTTGACTCTTCCCCAACAAATCATTCTCATCTAGGTGTCTGATAATTCTGTTCTTTACTATAGTTTCAGCCAGTTTGCCTGGTACTGAAGTTAGGCTCCTGTATTTGGCGGGATCGCCTCTGGAGCCTTTTTTAAAAATTGGTGTCACATTAGCTATCCTCCAGTCATTTGGTACAGAAGCAGATTTAAATGAGAGGTTACATACCACAGTTAGTAGTCCTGCAATTTCACATTTGAGTTCCTTCAGAACTCTTGGGTGAATCCCATCTGGTCCTGGTGACTTATTACTGTTTAGTTTATCAGTTTGGTCCAAAACTTCCTCTAATGACACCTCAGTCTGGGCAGTTCCTCAGATTTGTCACCTAAAAAGAATGGCTCAGGTTTGGGAATCTCCCTCGTATCCTCAGCCATGAAGACCGATGCAAAGAATTCATTTAGTTTCTCCACAATGGCCTTATCATCCTTGAGTGCTCCTTTAGCATCTTGGTTGTCCAGTGGCCCCACTGGTTGTTTAGCAGGCTTCCTGCTTCTGATGTACTTAGCAATTTTTTTTATTACTTTTTGAGTCTTTGGCTAGTTGTTCTTCAAATTCTTTTTTGGCCTTCCTAGTTATTTTTACACTTCATTTGCCAGAGTTTATGCTCCTTTCTATTTTCCTCACTAAGATTTAACTCTGCTGTTTAAAGGATGCCTTTTTGCCTCTCACTGCTTCTTTTACTTTGTTGTTTAGCCCTGGTGGCACTTTTTTGGTCCTCTTACTATGTTTTAATTTGGGGCATACATTTAAATTGAACCTCTATTGTTGTGTCTTTGAAAAGTTTCCCTACAGTTTGCAGGGATTTCCCTACAGCAGTGGTCCCCAACCTTTCTGTGGGAATAGCACATTCCTATTCCCAACAGACTATGGCGTGTGCCAAGCACCCCATCGCTGAAATGCCGCTGAGAAGTGGCAACGGAAAGAAGCCTCGCTGCTGAGAAATGGCAACGCTTCTCGGCGGCATTTCGGCGGGCGGTTCTCAGGTAGCCACGCTCAGCGGCAGCATTTCGGCGGTGCGGTGTCCTGCGGGCACACACAACTGCCCCAGCGGGCGCCATTGCACCCACGGGCAACGTGTGGGGACCCCTGCCCTACAGCTTGGTGCTGTACCTTTTACTTTGTTTAACTAACTTCCCCATTTTTGTGTAGTTCCCCTTTCTGAAATTAAATGCTACCATGTTAGGCTGCTTTGGTGTTTTCCCCCGCATAGGGATGTTAAATTTCATTATGTTATGGTCACTATTACCAAGCGGGTCAGCTATATTCACCACTTGGACCAGATCCTGTGCTCCACTTAGGACTAAATCAAGAATTGCCTCTCCCCTTGTGGGTTCCAGGACTAGCTGCTCCAAGAAGCAGTCGTTTAAGGTGTCAAGAAACTTTATCTCTGCATCCCATCCTGAGATGACATGTACCCAGTCAATTGGGGGATAGTTGAAATCCCCCATTATTGAGTTTTATTTTTATCGCCTCTCTAACCTCCCTGAGCATTTCACAGTCCCTGTCACCATCCTGTCAGATGGTCAGTAGTATACCTCTACTGCTATATTCTTATTATTCAAGCATGGAATTACTAGCCATAGCGATTCTGTGGTTCAGTTTGGTTCATTTAACATTTTTACTTCATTTGACTCTATTTTTTTTCACATATAGTGCCACTCCCCAACCAGTATAACCTATTCTGTACTTCCGATATATTTTGTATCTTGAGACTTCTCCAACCAAGTCTTTGTGATATCAGTTAAGTCATAATTTAGTTTATGTACTAATACTTTCAGTTCTTCCTATTTATTCCCCGTTCTCCTTGCATTTGTGTATAAACATCTAAAATGTAGAGCAGGTTCCCTCACTGGTTTCCCTCTTGTTGTTCCTCTAACCCTACAGTAATTCTCCATGACCCCAACATCCAACCCTCAGTTAACGTCGCCTGTTTTTCTAGTTAGTGGAATAGCAAACTTTAACTGGCCTTCTCTGTGGGCTGGTCCTCCATAACTAACATATATTGTAGCTAGTGGAAAGGCAGTCTAAGCAATTTGTGCTACATTTATCTTTGAGCTACGCTATATGTTTTGCGCCTTCTGCATAACGAGCATAAATTTCACATGCTTAGTTAAATGATCAGTTAAGAAAAGAACTTTTTTTAAAGTTGCATCCAAGTAGAAACTTTGAGAATTGCTTGTATCACTACTTGATTTGAAAATTATCAGTAAATTTGTGTAGCCTTTAGTTTTGGTGTATACTTTGTGGGCTTATCAGATACTTCTGTACTTTTACCAATGTATTAAGCATGCAAAATTATTTGATTTTACACATTTTTTTAATTCAACCTCTTTTAATGTACTTTTACTCCATAGTATGCCATAAAATAAAATGGCACACGTCACAGAGGTCAGGATGGTGGGGAACTCTATAATTAGCTGCAAGAACCCTATCATGAAAACCCCCCGTTCTCTTAGCTTTCCCAAATAGTTGTCTTTGGAAACTGATATTTCCCATGTTTGATTTCTGTTCAAAGGTGATATTTGTGATTGAAAGTTTGAGGAAAATGCCTTCATATATTTGATTTGCAGGAAAATGGAGGTGAAGGTAGGAACTACAGTTCTGCCACTAAAATATTCTACCTGCTTTCTTGAGCATGACTCCAGCAAAAATGGCTGGAGCTTGGAAAACCAAAGCCATCATTGAGAGAGTCCTCCTCATGATTTGGAAAGAACCGCTTGAGTGAGCTAGGGCATTTGTAGCTGGCATTATGAACGTGTGCAATGGACTTCCCATGTTAAATCCGAAGGGCATGCGTAGATTGATTCGGTGTGCATGGATCAGCAGCTTCGATTGTGAATACCTCTCAAAACTGGTTAAAAAGGAAGCAGTCAAGCTTTGCCCAACTGCAGCCTCTCAATCTGTATGTTCCAACTCTGGAGCCACCAGCTCTCTTCTTGTTTCCCCCAGTTGTGTGGTGTGAAATATGTTTGGCAGTTTTAGAACTTTAGGCTAAAGGCTGGGATTTTCAAAGGAACCTAAGAGACTTTGGCACCCAACGCCCATTGAATTTGGTGAGATTTGTGGGCTTTATTCCCTTAAGGCTCCTTTGAAAAGCCCAGCCATAAGCAACATAAATCATTCTTTACGCCCTTAGGCTATGTCTACCCTTGGAGCTAGGGGTGTGATTCCCAGCTTACATGCATGCTAGCTGCTGCTGAGCTAGCTTGCTAAAAGTAGCAGTGAGGTGGGGTAGCAGGTGGGTCAGCACATGGGGCAGCAGTGAGAGGGCTGGCACAGGTAGCCCGTCTGAACCCCTGGGGACCTCAGAGTGGGTAGCTCAGGTTTCCGCAGCTACACAATTATTTTCAACTTGCTAGCTCAGTGAGAGCAAGCGCAGGTATGTCTACACAAGTTGGGAATCACACCCCAAGCACATAGTGTAGACATAGCCTTATAGTGGATTTAAGCCATTTAGACACAATCTAAGTCATTAGATACATACCACACAATACGTTCTTTAAAAACTCAGTTTGAAGGAAGAAAATATGGAGCTGGAGGGCTGGATCAGAGGTACATAGAATACCTTAGAGATTTCTTGCATGGCGCATTTCACATTGTACATGCTGAGCGTACAATGCTAATAGGTGTATTTGCCAATTGCTGATAGATCCCTTTCACTCCAAAAGTGTAGAGTTGACTGATGGTGTTTGTGGATTGGTGGCTATCTCCCAGGCACCCCCGGTGGCCTCAGGGCAGCCCTGCAAGCAGTCCCTTGTCTCAGTTTCCCTTCTTGATTCCTCAGGAAAACTTAGTACAGCTTCTGGAGTATATAAATTGACCTTCCATGGGGTTAATTTATTGCAAAAGTCCCACTACCATAAACCAGAATCCCTCTAGCACAGTCCAAACAATACATTCATCCCAACAGTCCATCACCAAGTACTGCTCTGATCTCTCTCACCACACCCCAGTTCCTCCAGCTGGGGTGCGTCTCTGTCCTGTTTCTTGCCAGGCAGGGCTCCAGCTCTTGCCAGGCAGGGCTCCAGCTCTTGCCAGGCAGGGCTCCAGCTCTTGCCAGGCAGGGCTCCAGCTCTTGCCTAAAGACGTCAGTGGGGTCACCACTCCATCACTCCCCAGCCTTCTGTGGCCATCTGACTCAGGGAGCCAGCAGGCATCTCCTGCTGCTGCTCTCAGCCTTCAGCCCTCTCTAGCTGTGGTTGTCTGGCCTGGGGAAGTTTATAGGTGACCCCCTGCCTTCAGCTTTCACCAGCCTGCTCTGGCTCCACTACTCACTGGGGAACTCTCTTCGCTCCCGCCTTCAGGGACAGCACCTCCTGCTGAAGTGCTCGCCGAGCTGTGCTCTGCCTCTGAGCTCTCTCTCTACTGTTCTAGACACCTTCAGCTCTTCTCTCTCTGATTCTGGATTCTCCCTCTCAGGACTCTGACCCCCCCACCCTCCCTTCTTTGCCTTTGGGCCATCTCCCATGTGCAGGGGGCATCTCCACCCCACTCATTACACCAGGTGAGGGCACACCTAGGCTGCAACAGGAGGCTGGGCCTGGTTTCATTTAAGGGGCCAGTTACCCTGTTAGTGTTTCAGAGTAGCAGCTCTGTTAGTCTGTATTCGCAAAAAGAAAAGGAGGACTTGTGGCACCTTAGAGACTAACAAATTTATTTGAGTATAAGCTTTCGTGAGCTACAGCTCACTTCATCGGATGTTAGTGTTGCTAGTCGTTATAAAAGAGAGTTTCCTTTTTGTTCCTTGGACAACCTGTATATATTAAATGCAAAATAAATAAATGACTGTAAATGCTTTGAAATCAAGAAACAAGAAAGTTAAAGCTGAACAATCAAGCTTAACTCTGTCCCCATGTACTTACACATTACAGTGCAGTCTTTAAATTCATGGTCATGTGTTATCTTAGATACATGTTAATGTTTATAGGAGAAAAAAGATATACTTTGATATTTAATATGTTGTTGTTTGGACAATAATGAACAAAATCTGACTCTGCCACCTCTTGATTACGTTTTAACTAGAACTTCCACATCTGTCTCTTATGTACTTAGTTTTATATCAACAGAGTTTGTTTACATTGATTGTATTGTTTATCTCAAGTATTTTTGCAGGGTTGGTTGTTGGTTTTTTTCCCAGTTAGCCTCTGTCTAGGAGAACTTTTTTCTTTGGTGCTTATTCATACTAGTTTATTTCCCCACACACACACAATTAATGCTTGTTTTATACCAACAGTGCTGTGTTTACATGGACCAACTTGCTGGTGGTGGTTGTGGAATTAGAAGGCTCAGAGCAGGAAGCATTGGATTTGGTGGCACTGGTAACAAATGTGGTTCTGGAAGAACATTATCTCATAGTTGGTGTTGTAGTCATTGTGGACCCGGGAGTTATTCCCATCAATTCTCGTGGTGAAAAGCAGCGAATGCACTTGAGAGATGGATTTTTAGCTGACCAACTGGATCCTATTTATGTCGCTTACAACATGTGAAAATACAAAACCACACTGACGCTGAAGCACCAAAATCTAGAGGCATTCTGAACAGGATCTAAATCAGTTTGCTGAGTTTTTTTAAGCTTTTGAAGACCTTAGTGAAAAACGAGGTGCCAGTCTTCATGGAACTTCTCTCACACCGCACTGGCTTTCATAAATCCATTACAACTCCTCTATTAGGACAGAGAATTACTGGAATTCTTGAAGGAAATTTGTTAAACTGTCAAGGAACAATTTTTTTTTATTTTTTTTTTATTTTTTTTTTTTACAATACTTATGAATGTCAGTATCTTAATGCACTGCATAATGCAACATAAAAACGAGTGGGGAGAAAACACCAGCTGAAGACAACTCTTGGGAACAGTGAGGAAAGTTGTGGCTAGTCATCCTCCAGGTTTTCCTCCCCATTCTGGTTTGATGTCTGGTAACTACATTGGCACATAACTTTCACAATTTTTCTTATCTCCATCTTGTCCTCTACTGTATTGCATGGTTTTTGTACATATTTGAGGTTAAAAATGCAGAGCCATTTTTTATTTTTAACCAATGACTCAGCACATTCAGAGCACACCAACTCACTCCAATCCTGGATTGTGCGTTTAAAACTATACTATTGTTCAGCCTTCTAGTACCAAGCAAAACTGAATACTGCTTCTTTAACAAGGTTACTCATAGTGCCATACTGGATTCTGTAGCATTATACACTCTATTGTAGAAAGATAAATTAGTATCTGGTTTTAAATTACTTGATATACAGGAGGCTTGCTTGCTTTCTTGTTTTCATAATTTCATATTAGTTAAACAGTAAATGTGCTTGTTTTCGTAGTGCTAAGCTATTAATTATTGCCCTGCATAATGCCAACTTTTGAACAATTATTTTCATTCTAATGCCAAAAGAATCAGAATCATTAGTGTAAATGCCTGAAAGCATGATCTTCCGATACATTATTCACCAAGTATCTGAACTAAAATACTGAACTGAACTAAAAGTTATGAGATAATGATTTCTCACCATGGAACACATCTGATAAAGATAGCTGGATCTGCCATGGTGTAAAATTTCATCTTTTAGTTGTGCATAGACAAACTTTTTTTGTTCAGACTAAAATATCCAGTTGTGGTTGAGTCCAATAAATAAAACTCTTGACATTTCTGCCAGATCTAATATTATCGTGAACCTAATTCTGAAAGAGAATGTAAAATCATTCAGCTGCTTCCAATGTCTGAAGAGAGGCATGACTTTAGCAAATAATTATTTTTGTATAGCTAATAATGGCTATGTGATTTTTTTTAAATAATGCATGAGTTTGGTGAAACAGACAGGTTTTTCCAAAAGGCAAGATGCCTGGATCAGTGCCTAAGAAATCTGGATGTCAGTTCCCCAACATAAGGACACTAAATGACTCTCCTTGGTTAGCAAACTAGAAAATCTTCCCAAAAAAGGCTGTCACATACAGTAGTTCTCTTTTCCTTCATGGTGTTTGACTGTGGTATACTATACAGATACATACCTTGGAACTTTAATTTGACTCTGTTGTAATTATGTACAGAATTGTGTAACTTATTGTTTGAATTAAATGCAGCAGTCTTAGCAATGGACTAATGGACATCCTTGTAGTAAAACAGCAGGCAAGAGGAAAGAACTACTTAACCCCAATTTTAATGTTGTAGTTTTTTAGCAAATAAAACATTGTAAGATTTTTGTATTGATATATTGGTGACAGTGAGATAAGTTGCCTTGTAAAGTAAGATTTAAAAAAGCACATTAAACATTTGAAAATGACTACTGGAAATTTGATTTGCCAGATGTTAAAAGTTGTCATATCTTAACACCCAAAAAAAAAAGTTTTCTATTGTCTATATAAAGTCACTATAAAGCAATTTTGTGTTCACATTTAGGGTTTGCTAAATACTTCTCTCAGTAGTGAGGTTTTTAAAACTTCCGTTGTGAATTTCTTTAAAACTACTTAAAACAGGACTTGCTTAGATTTTAATTGTGTGTCCACCACCACCATGTTCAAGACACAATCACTGCAGTGGGCAGCAGCCATCAGAGTAGCTCTCCCCGTCTACTTGAGTGCTGCAGGAGGAGGAAGAAAACCAGTCACTGCCAGTCGGGTCCCACGTTGGCACTCCCTGCTCTTGAGCAGGCAAAGGAGCATGTTCCTGAGACACTCTCCCAACTCGTTAGGCCAGAGCTTGAGCGAGAAGTCTGGCTGCTGCTGTCAGTAGGAAGGAAGAAAGGTTTCCATTCTGAGAGGTAAACTGGATTTGGAGGGACGCTAGGAACACTGGATGAGCTACAAAGCCTCTCCCTATGGTGCGTAAGCTGGGAAATGGGAGGAGGATGGGTAGAGGCCAGAATCTTTTAAGACCAAAATGCACTGAAACCTGTGGTGAGTCTTGTGGGAAAGAATTCGTCGTCTTGTGGGGTCTGAAGTATTTTGTTTCAAGGGAAGTGTGTCACCTACTTAATCAGTACCACCACTTCTTTTGGTGCTTTCCTTACAGGTCTTCCATGCAAGCAGTGTCCCGGCCCAACCTTGTGTAGTGGATGAGTTGTGGTGAGATCACACACTAGAGGCATACAGCTGCATACTACATATGACTGTAGCAATATATATATATTATTAAAGGTTCCATAGTCCCGTCCCAAACTTTTTACTACAGAACTCTGAACTATGACAGACATCAGAGATTCATTAATTTCCTAAGTCACCAAGGAGGAAAAGGGAAATGAGAGAGAATTCCAATAGATGACAATTTTGAGCAGTATGGCTAAGGAAAAATATTAAAGATCTGTTCATACTGAGTCTGTATGACAGATCCTCAAACCTCTTGGATTTGAGAATTTTTGGCTGTTCATGGTGACAGAAAAATGTCTTTCGCATTCCAAACCAAGTCTGTCTTCATATAAAAGGACTGTAGACGGATCCAGTGTATGGGAAATAGTCTTGAAAAAAATTCCCTCTTTATTTAGCAATGGAGATAGCATAGACTCCTGTGGCCTGATGTCAATGTGAAGATGGAGATTGGATACGCTCAACTCTGTGGCAAGAACCAGAATTTATTGGGTCACCTCCATCCCGCACACCCAGGGAAGTATACAGTGTGGTTAGATGTTGATAGATATTTGTCTCTGTGTGTGTGTTCCTTCTGTGTGCCACCCCAACCCTGCGCAGAGAGCTGGCATGGCAGACCTCAAGTGAACCATTCAATGACCACAAGATCCATTAAGGGATGAAGGCACCCAGCCAGGTTTATTGTTGGCAAAGCATGGTACCAGTCTCCTGCAGACTCTACCAGACCAGTAATACATGCATGCCCATAACAATGGACCACTGAACGGCGGGACTTTCCATTCCTCCCTTGGCCAGATGAAGATACTCCCTCTGAGAGACATCTTTATTCCCCAATACAAACAAGTTAGTGCTGCCCCTTTAGCATAGTTACTGCCCCCTGATGTGGCTAGTTATCATCTTGTACATGTTGGTTCAATCAAAACATCTCTATTACATATTGTCATGCTGACCTTCTCTTTTAGGAGGGGTCAGTATGTTCCTGTTATCTTTGGGGAATGTTTTTGTACCATCCTTGATATCGCGATGTTCTGGTACCACTTGATATTGGGATGTGTTTGCGTGAGTACTCTGTGACTAGCACTTCTTAGGAATATGTATTTCTGCAATATCAGCCCTGTTCTTGCCAGATTCTGTGAGCAGGATTTCATACAAGGGCTTATGTCTCAGGCTCTCTTCCTGTTACAATGGGTTATTGCTTATATAAAGTGGCGTGATGAACAGAACTTGAAATAAAGACCCTGTGATGGGGTGTTCACCCCACATTGCCGGAAGGGTTTAATGTAGGCTAAGAAGGGGGCAAATTAACAAGACAGGCCACAGCTGAGAGGAATCAGGTGGCTTAAGTAACCCCCTGACTGAATGAGGGAGCCCAGCTGAAGAGGAACCAGCTCGGCTGAATTTATAATGCAAAGATGGCTGCTGGGACATAAGCGGCAGTCACTCCTGGGAGAAGAGAGGTGTGTTTGGGGCTACAGAGGCAAGTAGCTTCTAGTTACTCCCTGGGGGAAAGGAGTTGGGCAGCTGGCAAATCCAGAGATTGTGGGGGAGTGGAGCGCCAGAAGGTAAGGAAGGGGATTAGGGAAAGGCAGTGAGGGAACAGACAGCTGCTAACTAGAGGGTCCCTGAGCTGGAACCCAGCTTAGAGGGTGGACCCTGGTTCCCCTGCCAGCCACTGGGGAAGTGGAAGACTGCCTGAGACTGTTTGTTAGAAGAAACTTTAGTACCCCAGAAAAGTCAAATACGCATAGTGACCTGGCATCTCATAACCTGTTTGAACCCCACCACCTCATCTTTGCCAAATGGGAATAATCACCTTTCCCTCCCTGGATGAATGGTTCCTGAAAGGTCCCTCATTCCTCAATATACAGGCAGCAACTAGCATGGCCTTCTCTCTGTTCCACTCACTGGGCCTCTGCCTCAGTGCAGAAAAGTGTACTCACACCCATTCAATTAATAGATTTCATCAGGGCCACTCTGGGCTCCTCCACTGCCAGAGCACAGTTGCCCCAGGACAGATTTGCCACTATGTCCAGCCTCATCTCAATAATACAACAGAGGCTGCAAACCACAGCAAGGGCCTGCCTGCAACTTCTGGGCCATATGGCAGCTGGTAAGTTTGTGACACATGTAGCAAGACAGCATCTTCAAGTCTGGCTGAGAACCATCGATACACTCAAGCACAGTCTATCCAAGTGGTTGTCCATATCTTGGAGTGTCCTCGATTCTCTAAACTGGTGGAAGGATCCACAAAGGTATGCATAGGAGTTTTGTTCTTGCAGCCTCCTCTCACAGGGACTATCACTACAGATGCCTCCCTGATAGGCTGGGGTGCAGCCTTCCAAAACCTCACAGCTCAAGCCAAATAGACCCCTCAGGAGGTGATACTTCATATCAACATGTTAGAACCCAGAATGGTTTGTTATGCTTTCCAGCACTTCCTACACCACATCAGGGGCCATGCAGTCAGAATAATGCTGGACAACAGAGTAGCATGATCCCACCAAATCAGTAAAGCTATGGAATGGGTGTGTATTACACTGCATCTCAGCACCTACCAGGACTGCAGAACTCAGTAGCGAACTCCCTCAGCAGGCATTTCACCATCAACCACAAGTGAGAGCTGAATGTGGGGTCATCCACACATAGCTCTGCAACACCATCCAATGCAAAGTGCAGACGATTCTGCTTGAGGAGACGGCACGGTTGGAATTCAATGTGAGATGCCCTAGTCATTCCTTGGCCTTGCATATTGCTATGCACTTATCCCCTAACACCTTTATTGGGCAAGTTCCTGAACGAACTGAAACAGGTAAATTAGTAGCCATCCGCATATCATCATCATGGCCAAGACAGGTGTAGCTCCTGGAGCTGGTTCATGTCTGTGACAGCAAAGCTCCTCGCCCAGGAATTAGAATTCATCACCCACCCCAATCTCTTAGTGCTTCACCCCAAGGCATGGGTACTAGATGGCTCTCTGGTATAGAACAAGATTGCTCCCCAGAAGTACAAACAGTACTGCTTCATAGTAACACTTCTAGATTTGGTGTAGTAACCAATCGATACCGCTCTTGAATCTCAACTAACACATTCTCAATTACTTTCTGAATTTAAAAACAGGCTTACCGCTGAGCTCCATTAAAGTTCACCTAGCTGCCCTCACAGCTTTTCGCTCCTCCCAGTGAGAGGTTTTCACTGTTCACCCACGCAACCACTACAAAGATTTTCAAGGGCCTTCTTATCTTTTCCCTCCTGTCAAGGAGCCAGCTCCACCATGTTCTCCCATCGTTCCAGCTGTATCCACTCCGGTGCTGTGTGTGTGTGGGACCAATGCCCTGAGGAAACCCGCATTTGGAACCTATAGGGAACTGTTCCCTCCTTCATCTGTCCCTTCAGATCTCATTCCTCAGAGCCATCACTTCCAGAAGGTAGTGGAGCTTGGAGCCTTGTCACTCATCACACACAGCTTTGTGACCTACTTAAAATTTCTTCAGAATTCTAGATTGATCAGGACATTCACCTACCAGTGTATTACCCGAGCCTCACTCTTTGAGAGAGGAAACAAGCCTCCATATACTGGATGTAAGAAGAGACCTCACCCTTACCTAGACAGGAGTAGGCCCTTTAGGACTTCATCCTAGCTTTTCATCTCAATTGCAGAGCAAATGAAAGTACAAGTGTTTTTCACCCAAAGATTGTCCAAATGGGTTGCAGTATGCATCTTAACCTGTTACGAAGCCTCAGGGGTTCACTCCCTCTTCCCCCACCCTAAGAGCCATTGCTCATTCCACCAGGGCTTCAATCTATCCTTGTAGCCCTATTGAAAAATATGCCTATCTCAGACAGCTGCAGGGCAGCCATCTGGTCTTCGGTGCACACATTTCCCTAGCGCTATGCTTTTGTGGCTGCTTCCAGAAGTGACAGAGCTTTTGGTGATGCTATTCCACAGTCTGTACATCACCCTCCTCTGTAACTGAAGTACTGCTCAGGAATCTCCTCATGTGAAACACCCATAGGGACACTACTCAAAGGAGGAGAGGTTACTAACATTGTGCAGTAACTGGAATTATTTTATATTTGCGTTCTGTGGGTGCTCCACGACCAGCTCTTCTTCTCCTCTGCCTCAGTCTTTTGTCGGACTTCTGTGGTTAAGAAGGAACTAGACTGGTGGCAGCAGGGTCACCCCCCATTCCCCCATAAACC
This sequence comes from Chelonia mydas, assembly GCF_015237465.2. Lineage (NCBI taxonomy): Eukaryota > Metazoa > Chordata > Testudines > Cheloniidae > Chelonia > Chelonia mydas. The sequence goes on along the minus strand of NC_051251.2, from coordinate 75,896,860 downwards.
CACATCCTGGAGCACAAGGCTGCCTGGGGCACAGATGCGGAAACTGCTGACAAAAATCTCCAATCAAGAGTGCACAGGCATGGAGCACCCACAGGGGGACACATCTCGAAGAACTCCAATTACTGTACAAGGTAAGTAACCTCTCTTTGTATGAGGCTTGTGAAATGTTTTATTATATGTTTATATTGGTTTAAGTCAGTGGAGGGTGAGCCAGCAAGACAACTCCCAGATAAGAATAGTCTAGCACACACTTGAAAGACAGTGGGGAAAGATCTTAGCTTCAGGGATCCTACATCAATTTTGTCTCCAACAAAATTACAAGCCTTGTTTTCCCAGTGGTGGGAGTTAACCAATCAAAGGGCTATAAACAGTTAAAAAGTGACTTGGACCCTGTGAAGGGTGGTCATCAAAAGATGGAGCAGAATCTAAAAACATGATCCCGGAAGCAGACAGGCTGAACTGGTGTTGAATGCGAAGGGAACAGATTATGCCACCCAGTCCCTAGAAGTCTTGGGGTTCTGTTGGAAGTTTAGACCTACCCAGTATGCCCAGGTGGAAGATGACAAGGTGGGTGAGGGAATATCTTATATTAGACCAACTTCTGTTGGTGAAAGAGACAAGCTTTCAAGCTACACAGAGCTCTTCTTCATGTCTGGGAAACGTACTCAGTGTCACAGCTGAGTACAAGATGGAACAGATTGTTTAGCCTAAGTAGCTAACACACATTTCAAGGGACCACTCAAGATGAAGTATCCTGTTAACACCCTTCCAGTCACAGGGGGGAAAGAAAGGTGGGGTTAGGGAAAGGCAGGTGGTGGTAGTGAATTATAGATTGTTTCAATAAACCATGTTTCTGTTCAGTCCATGATTTTCTGAGTCTAGCAAAATGATGAATTTAAGTACCAGGCGCGCCTGTGGAAAGTGCTGTGCAGGTTTCCTTTGAGGATGAGGACTCATAGGTCAGATAGAGAATGATCGCTTTGTGAAAAGTGTTCACCCACAGGTGACAGGGTGTTTTTGTCTTTTATCATTTTCCTGTGTGAGTTCATTCAAGAGCATAGTGATTGTCTGGTTTCACCCACATAGTTGCTATTGGGGCATTAGTGGGCCATATGAGGTACACCACATGTTGTGATAGGCATGTGTAAGATCCATGGATCTTGAAAGGTATGTTGTAGGGAGTGTTGGTCATTGTAGCAGTGGAGATATGTCTGCAGGTTTTGCATCTGGTGCCACTTTGAGTTGTGTCCTGGTCTGTTGGGAGCTTGCCTCTGATAATAAGGTTGGGGGGTTGTTTGAAGGCCAGAAGAGGGGGCTCAGGAAAGATTTCTTTCAGGATGGGGTCCCCATCGAATATGGGTTGCAGTTTGATGATATCCCATATGGGTTCCAGTGTGGGGGTGCTGGGTGACAGCTAGGAGTGTGTGATCGGAGGGGGTTTTATTTCTGTGTGGAAGCAGGTTCTCGTGTGGTATCTGGTAAACTTGACATCTGTATAAGCTGTTTATCTAAAATCATCTTTCTCCGAAATGCTTTGGTTCTAAATAAACAATTGGATTGCTTTAAGAAGGCTGTCTGGTCACTGCTGGTCAGAGCTCCCAGAGAGAACAGAACTGCAGGGACTGAACCTAAGTCCAACCTGCTGGAGATAATCAGCACCAGGGGACTGCAGCCCAAAGCCTGGGCTGAGAGTGAGAGAATTTCAGGATTCCACCTGGAGAGAGGTGACAGCTCAAGGCCTTGGACTTGAGGCTCAGAGAGACCAGCAAGTCAGAGGTGCAGTTATCCCAGAAACTGACAATATGTTTTTGACTGTGGACACTCGTAAACACCTAGTAGTGCCAATAATCATTGTTAGTTGCAATACAGTATTCAATTTATCAGTAAAATGATCAAACAAATGCACAATCGTTTGTTTATGGAGTGGCAGCAATGGTGGAAGAACAGTTGTAGGTAGCAAATTATTCCAGCATGATGCCAGTGTTCAGAATTGTTTAGCTGTGATGACTGGACACTGGTATTTTTGTTTTAAACATGAAGTGGTCTGTAAGTTTAAAAATATAATAAACTTTTTTAAATGGTCATGCTGCATGTTGCCATTTCTCTTTAACAGACCATTGTGAGCTGTACTCAGAAACAAAGAATGTTCTGCAGCTTTTCCATGCTTGCTGCATTCAGCTATGAGGATGTTGATTTCCTCCAGATTTAGGCACAGCAAAGACTACATTAGTTTACAGTAAATTAGAGGATTTATCCCATATGACTAGTAATGTATAAAGGCTCCAATGGCACACTGGTTTCTAATGTTTCTACATTCCACTTTCTTTGAAATTATGGGAACTTTCCATCTGAGTGAGTGTGTGTGTGTGTGTGTGTATATACTTTAATATTTATAATATATATATATGTTTGTAAATTAGGAACAGCATCCCTTTTTAGTAATTAAAATGCAGAATTAAGAGTATAAATATTATGCAAGCTACAGTTTATCCTGCCACATTTGAAATTGGCTTGATCCAAAGTAAATGTTTTCATTTGTACATCACAGATTTAAGCAGGACTGGAAGGGACCTTGAGATGTCATATAGTCCATCCCCCTGTACTGAGGCATGACTGTCAACCTAGACCAGAGTTAGGCAACCTATGGTCCTGCCTGGCCCTTGAGCTCCTGGCTGGGGAGGCTAGCCTCTGGTCCCTCCCCTGATGTCCCCCCATCCCCCGCAGCTTCAGCTCACCGTGCTGCCAGCACTCTGGAATCTAGACTGCACGGCAGCGTGGCTGACTCTGGCCGGGCGGCGCGGCTACCAGTCCTGGTGCTCTGAGCGGCATGGTAAGGGGGCAGGGAGTGGGGGGGGAATTGGATGGGGGGGGTCCCGGGAGGGGTGGTCAGGGGACAAGGAGCAGGGAGGGTTGGATGGGGTGGGGATTCTGAGGGGGGTAGTTGGGGCGGGAAGTGGGAGGGGGTGGGGCCCAGGCTGTTTGGGGAGGCACAGCCTTCCCTACCCGGCCCTCCATACAGTTTCGGAACCCCGATGTGGCCTTCAGGCCAAAAAGTTTGCCCACCCCGACCTAGACCATCCCTCTTACGACGAAATGCAATCAAGTGCTCACCTATCGTGTTGTGCAATGCAAATTACAGTGTTGTCAGCACTGGTGGCTCTGTTCGGTCTCCACACAGCAACGATCAGTCTGGGTCTCCTTAGCAGCAGGACTCTGGCCTGGTCCACACTTAAATGCTAGCTTGACCTTTCTACTATGTGGGTCATGGCTGTGACAAATGCAGCCTCCTGAGCGCCACAGCTACCCCACACACGCACACAGCACCGCAGTGGGTACAGCTGGGACAGTGGGAGAACATGTCCATAGCTGGGGAATGGATCAGCTGCAGTCACACAAAAGCCCCCCTCTCTTTGCTGTAGGATGTGGCTGCACAGCAGATTGCAGGCTATGGGGCACTGTGGCAGGGTTACAATGGGGAAAGGTGGGTGACCAAGTGATTTGGTGGGGTTACAGCAGGTAGCATGACAGGGTTATAGCAGGTTACAGGGCACCAAGGCAGGATTAGAGCAAGGTGTGTGGCAGGTTACATGGTGGGTTTATGGTAGGCTATGCGGTGGCATGCTGGGGTGATGTGGCTGGGTTACAGCAGGTTACATGGTAGGGGGTTACATTGTACGAATACAGCAGGCTAGCGGGTGATATAGCATGGCAGGGTTACATGGTAGGTTAGGGCAGGCTGTGTGGTAGGGTGACAAGGCGGGGATTACAAGAGTTTACGTGGTGGGATTACAGCAGATTACATGGTGGGTTAGGGCAGGTTGTGCGGCCAGGTGACATGGTGGGATTCTGGCAGGCCATGCGGCTGCGTGGCAGGGTGATGTAGTGGGATTACAGCAGGTTATGTGGCAGGGCTATAGCAGGCTATGAGGTGGCATACCAGGGTTATGGCAGGTTCTATGGCAGGGGTTTACCTGGTGGGGTTACAGCCGACTGCGTGGCAGTGGGTGAGATGGTGGGGTTACGGTAGGCTGCATCGCAGAAGGTGATATGATGGGATTATGGCAGACTCTGTGCCAGGGTTACGGCAGCTTGCCTGCAGGGGGTTATGTTTGCTGCTGCTTTGAGCAGGTGGTTGAACTAGATGACCTCCCAAGGTCTCTTCCAACCCTAATCTTCTTTGATTCTATTTTATGGCCAGTCGCGTGGCAGGGGGTTATGTAGTACTTTTATAGCAGGCTCCGTGGCAGGGTGACTTGGTGGGGTTACAGCAGGCTAGGGGGCGGTGTGGCAGGCTTAGGGCAGGTTACGGGGTGGTATGGCAGGGGGCAGCGTGGCAGGGTTACACCAGGCTGTGGCAGGTGGAGTTGAGGCAGGTTCTGGGGCGAGGGTTACGGCGGGTTATGGAGCGGCTTGGCAGGGTGAGGTGTTCAGGCAGCTTACGGGGTGACATGGCAGGGTTGTGGCAGGTTACGGGCAGCGAGGCGGGGGCAGGGGGTGGGCAGGTTGCGGGGTTGAGCAGGTTATGGGTTGGTGAGGGGTGGGGGATGGGCAGGTTACGTGGCGGCGAGGCGGAGTGAGGGGGGGTTATGGAGTGACGTGGGAGGGTTGTGGCAGGTTACGGAGCGGTGTGGCAGGGTTGTGGCGGGTTATGGGGTGGTGAGGGGGGTGGGGGTGGGCAGGTTCTGGGGTGGGGGCTATGGGGTGAGGGGGCAGGGGTTACAGGACCGGTTCTGGGGCGGGGTGATGGGATGGAGGTTGGGCAGGTTCTGGGGCAGGGGTGGTGAGGTAGGGTGAGGGGGCAGGGGTTACAGGACAGGTTCTGGGATGGGGTGAAAAATGGAGGTTGGGCAGGTTCTGGGGTGGGGGTTATGGGGTGAGGGGTTACAGGACAGGTTCTGGGGCGGGGTGATGGGATGGAGGTTGGGCAGGTTCTGGGGCGGGGGTGGTGAGGTGAGGGGGTGGGGGTTACAGGGCAGGGTGAGGGGGCAGGGCAGGTTATGGGGTGGTTAGGCGGGGTGAGGGTGAGGTGGGGTGAGGGGGGCGGTGGCTGGGCGGGTTATGGGGTGGCAGGGCGGGGTGAGGGGGCGGGTTATGGGGTGGGGGCTGGGTGAGGGGCGGTGGGGCGGGTTGTGGGGTGGGTTGAGGGGGCAGTGGGGTGAGGGGGTGGGGGCCGGGCTGATTATGGGGTGGCGGGGCGGGGTGAGGGGGTGGTGGGGTGGGGGCTGGGCAGGTGAGGGGGTGGTGGGGCGGGGTGAGGGGGTGGGGGCTGGGGCTGGGCGGGTTATGGGGCAGTGGGGCGGGGCTGGGTGGGTTATGGGGCGGGGCGAGGGGGCGGGGGCTGGGCTGATTATGGGGTGGCGGGGTGAGGGGGTGGGTTATGGGGCGGTGAGACGGGGTGAGGGGGCGGGGGTCGGGCGGCTTATGGGGTGGTGAGACAGGGTGAGGGGGCGGCGGCCGGGCGGGTTACGGGGTGGTGGAGCGGGGTGAGGGTGAGGGGGCGGGGGCTGGGCGGGTTATGGGGCGGTGAGGTGGGGTGAGGGGGCGGGGGCTGGGCAGGTTATGGGGTGGTGGGGTGGGGTGAGGGGGCGGGTTGCGGGGGGAGGGGGCGGTGGGGCAAGGGGATGGGGGCTGGGCTGATTAGGGGACGGTGAGGCGGGGTGAGGGGGCGCTGGCCGGGCGGGTTACGGGGCGGGGTGAGGGTGAGGGGGCGGGGGCTGGGCGGGTTACGGGGCGGCGGGGCGGGGTGAGGGGGCGGGGGCTGGGCGGGTTATGGGGCGGTGGGGTGGGGTGAGGGGGCGGGTTGTGGGGGGAGGGGGCGGTGGGGCAAGGGGATGGGGGCTGGGCTGATTATGGGACGGCGAGGCGGGGTGAGGGGGCGCCGGCCGGGCGGGTTACGGGGCGGGGTGAGGGGGCGGGGCGGGTTACGGGGTGGTGGAGCGGGGTGAGGGTGAGGGGGCGGTGGCTGGGCGGGTTATGGGGCGGTGAGGTGGGGTGAGGGGGCGGGGGCTGGGCAGGTTATGGGGTGGTGGGGTGGGGTGAGGGGGCGGGTTGCGGGGGGAGGGGGCGGTGGGGCAAGGGGATGGGGGCTGGGCTGATTAGGGGATGGTGAGGCGGGGTGAGGGGGCGCCGGCCGGGCGGGTTACGGGGCGGGGTGAGGGTGAGGGGGCGGGGGCTGGGCGGGTTACGGGGCGGCGGGGCGGGGTGAGGGGGCGGGGGCTGGGCAGGTTATGGGGCGGTGGGGTGGGGTGAGGGGGCGGGTTGCGGGGGGAGGGGGCGGTGGGGCAAGGGGACGGGGGCTGGGCTGATTATGGGACGGCGAGGCGGGGTGAGGGGGCGCCGGCCGGGCGGGGGCGGGGCGGGGTGAGGGGGCGGGGGCCGGGCGGGTTACGGGGCGGCGGAGTCAGGGTGAGGGGGCGGGGGCCGGGCGGGTTACGGCGGGGCGGGGTGAGGGGCGGGGGCCGGGCGGGTTACGGCGGGGCGGGGTGAGGGTGAGGGGGCGGGGGCCGGGCGGGTTACGGGGCGGCGGGGCGGGGTGAGGGGGCGGGGGCTGGGGGGTTACGGAGCGGGGGCGGGGCGGGTTACGGCGGGGCGGGGTGAGGGGGCGGGGCGGGTTACGGGGCGGCGGAGCGGGGTGCGGGGGCGGGGCGGGTTACGGGGCGGGGTGAGGGGGCGGGCGCCGGGCGGGTTACGGGGCGGCGGGGCGGGGTGAGGGGGCGGGGGCCGGGCGGGTTACGGGGCGGTGGAGCGGGGGCGGGGCGGGTTACGGCGGGGCGGGTGAGGGGGCGGGGGCCGGGCGGGTTACGGGGCGGCGGGGCGGGGTGAGGGTGAGGGGGCGGGGGCCGGGCGGGTTACGGGGCGGCGGGGCGGGGTGAGGGGGCGGGGGCTGGGGGGTTACGGGGTGGGGGCCGGGCGGGTTACGGGGCGACGTGGGGAGGCTTTGCGGGGCCGGAACAAGTCTGTAGCGAGGGGTTTCCTAGGTGATGGGGGCAGCGTTGCGCGCAGGCGCAGAGCTTCTGGCCTCGCGGATTCTCAAGTGCGCAGCGCGCGCTCTGTCTTGGCCCCTACGAGCTACCGTGGAAAGCGCGGTGCCCAGTAGCGGCGTGCGCCTGGAACCGCGCCCTGCAGTGCGCTGTGCCGCGCAGCAGTCCCATAGGTGGACGTGCCCAGCCGGCTTCGGAGGGGGCGGGGCACAGCCTGAAGCTTCGCCCCCTCCCACCCCCCGTGTGTCGCAAATTCCAGTCCGGGCAGGCAACGGTGGGCACGGGACTTCCGCGGCGGGCGTGGTTGGGGCCTTCACCTCCCACCCCTGCCGTGTGCGTCCGGAGCGCATGCGCAGTGTGGGGCGGCGGCGCGGGCGCCGGCGCTGTGTTTCCGGGTCGCAGGGATCGTTTCCGGGGCGTGGAAGCCAGTCTGGGAAGCTGCCGCTGCCGGGTAATAGCGGTTGTGGGGCGCGGTGCGGTGCGGCGCGGCCCTTTCCTGCTGCCGGGCCGCGCGGGGCGGGGGGCGAGTGTCGCCCGGGCGCGGGGCGAGGAGCCCGCGGCTGCCTGGCCGGGCAGCCCGGCGCTGTCAGCCCCCGGGGCTCCTACTCCGCCCTCAGGGCCCGCGCCCGTGTCCTGCGGCGGGTGGCGGCCCCGGCCCGGCCCGGCCCGGCAGGCTGCTCCTCACTGAGCGACCGGCGGGCCGGGGCTGCTCCGCCTCACCAGTCAGGCTAAGGGTTTGTCGCTGTTGTTTTCAGTCAAAGTCAGGGACGGGTCAGGGCAATAAACACACAGTCAGGGACGCCCCTGACCCGTCCCTGCCTCTGACTGAAAACAATCGCCACACAAGGGGGCTGCGCCCGAGCCCTGGGGAGGGAGCGGGGGTCCGGCACCCACCGCCACTCCGGCTGGGAGCTCCAGGGTCCCGCTTTGGCGCCCGCGGCGGCGGGGGGCGGGAGGGGTCTGGCTGGCTGACAGCCCCAGCCCCGCTGCCCTGAGGCTGAAGCGGGGAATGTCATCGATTCTGCGACCTCCTCTTAGTCTTAATCATCAACTCTGCGTGTCTGACCAGGCAGCCTCTGTTCCTGCCCGTGGTCACTGGGCAGCTAGAGAAACGTGTAACAACAAGGGGGTGAGGAAAGCGCCAAAGTGCCTGTGTCACTGTTCAGGATGAGGCTTAGGCTACTTGAATCGCGTAGGTATTTTTGAAAATTGTACACAGACCCATTCTTGATTTGGTAGCCGCAGAGGCACCTTAATTTAAAACAAGGACCAAACCCAAACACAGAAGACTGAGACACCATGGCGCAGTAGATCACAAGCAGAAAGCAGAGAAACACCATGAGACAATGACAGCGCTTAGCATTGGCTCACTTTACATCAAATTGTTTTGTGGAATTGCATTGTGAGGGTGAATGTCATTCTGTCGTCTTTTTTCCCCTTTCAGGTATTAACTATTCATCTGTGTACCTGATGCTGAAATTTGTTCCTCTTTAAATTGAGGAGACCATTGTTATGATTCTCCGTGACTAAGTACCATTCCCCCCATCGTTCCGTTACATTACATTACGTTATATGCCAAGCTGATACAATGATGAATTCTCAAAGTTTCTCGTTACCAACAATGGTACCCAGTAGTTCTGTTATTAATAGCTCCATGACTAGTAACTTATCAACAAACAATCCACCCAGCAAATCAGTTCTCATTAGCAAACCATTTAAATGCTCTGAATGTGGCAGGTCTTTTGCCCAGCTGACAGAGCTGGAGCTTCATGAGATGTCTCACGCTGCGGAGCGACCGTATCGCTGCGAGCTCTGTGGAAAGACCTTTGCGCAGACATCAGCTCTGGTGAAGCACCAGCGCGTTCACACAGGAGAGAAGCCTTACAAGTGTCCCATGTGTGGGAAGACCTTTGCTCTGTCCTCTGGCCTGGTACTGCACAAACGCATTCACACTGGCGAGCGACCCCACACTTGCCCGCTCTGCGGCAAGAAATTCATCTCCTCCTCCCACTTGGCCCTGCATCTGCGCTCGCACACGGGTGAGAGGAAGTACAAGTGCAATGTGTGTGGGAAGCTCTTCCTACAGTCCTCACACCTTGTGAGGCACAAAGCAATCCACACAGGGGAAAAGCCCTTCAGATGTGAGGACTGTGGGAAGAACTTTGGGCGTGCCTCACACCTGAAGACTCACCGACGTGTCCACACAGGGGAGAGGCCTTTCAAATGCACCCAGTGCGAGAAGGCCTTCACACAGAAGGCAGGACTAATCCTGCACATCCGCCTTCACACTGGTGAGAGGCCCTACAAATGTGAGAAGTGTGGGAAAAACTTCCGTTCCTCCGCTCACCTCATGTCGCATCAGCTCCTTGAGTCTGGGGAGAGGAATTTCAAATGTACCACATGCAGTAAGGCCTTTAAGCAGGCCTCATCTCTCAAACAGCACCTAAAAACACATGAAGCCCGTGAACCTCACCGCTGTTCTGTTTGTAGCCGAACTTTTTCTAGGTCCTCTTATCTCCAGCTTCATATGAGAACGCACAGTGGGGAGAGGCCCTATCATTGCATGGTTTGCAACCGGACTTATGCCAAAATGTCTACATTTGAGAAACATTGTAAAAAGCATCAGCAGGATGAAGAGGGGTGCGACATCAGGCCCAGAGCAATGACTACAAGGGCAAAAGCACTAGCTGAAAAGAAGAGGCAGGAACAGAAACAGCTGCACCAAGATGACCGCCCAGAACAACATCATCAGCATGACAGAGAGCAGCAACAAGATGGAGAGCAGTAAATAATCACTAAAACCAAAATTGGGTGTGGTTCCCTGTGTCCCCACTCCAAATGGGGGAGGGAGTGGCTGAGTTAATTTCTATCAAATAAAAACCCCGTGTCACACCAGTGTTGTTCAAGAAAACATTCTGAAGTGGAATTCTGCATCCTAAAGGTGCAAGGCAAACACTTTTCTTTGTCACACCAGGCATCTCTCCAAGAAGTCTCCCAATGCTCCATACAATCAGTGTTGTGTTCAAAATGTTACACGGTTACAATAGAGTTTCACAGAGTTCATCCTTCGCTATTTTGTTTTAAATAGGTAGGATGCCTCTTCAAAGCTAGAGTCGTAAGGATTACCATTCAGCCAAAATGTTCAATTTTATAGGGATTATTTTAAAAAAAAAAAGGGGGGGGGGGGGAGTCTTTGGCTGCAAGATGTAAATTGAGATCCCTTGGGTGAAGATTAAAGAAAGTGACATTCCTGCCCAAATTGGAGTCCAACTTTTTGCTTACGCTGGTACCAGAAATTGGGTAGGGAAAGATTAATGGAATTTTAACCTGTGAAGTGCAATTTTTTTCTAAAGCACTGTAAATATCTAGAAAATAGTGTCTGAGCCTTTTTTTCTTACTTTCCCAAGGGAAAGGAAAGTTCTGCTCAGCATCCGAGCACGGCTTGGTGCCCTGAGTGAGATAGGTTTGAAGAGTGGCAGGTCTTACTGTGTGATGTTGGAGATCAGCCTTTTTTCATTTCAGAAAATAAATAAGGCAAGTGGGGCGAATCTGTAATTCAGGTTACTTTGAACAATTTTGAACTTCCAGAACATCATTTTGTATCAAAGCTGAAAGAGTAAAAAATTTTTTTTTTAATTTAAGCTTTTCAGAACAGAAAATTTGTTGGTGGAGAGAGATTCTAATCTCTGACGTTGTTTGGCCAAATCAAGTATACTATTAACGTATTGCTGTCTTGGTTACTGAACCTATTACATTGGGAAAACTTGGAAATAACTTGATTTGACTGTGGTCATTATGGGATTTCATGTTAAATATGGCCGAGAGATCATCTTTAACAGAACTGAGATGACACTCTACAGATTCTGAGGAGCGCTAAACATATTTTTAAAGTAAACAAAAACAGCAGGGGAAAATGTGGTGCCTTTATGACAGCATAGCTCTTCTTAAACCAGGGCTTCGTCCTAAGTTCCTGTAAGCTTTAAATCATTTTAGCAACACTCTTATAGAACCTACTTTAAATGTTTACTTATCACTTATTATTACACAAAAAGTCACTTATGCCAGGAAAAAAAGGAAGAAATCGTTTCCATACTTTGAGCATGTTTAAATGCATGTTCCTATTTTCTATATTGAGTGCATTGACTTTCTCAGACTAACTATATTTTCATGCCGTTGTGTGGAAACACACATTTTGCACTTTAAGGATATATTTAGAAAGGCATGTGTCTTTGGTTCTCTGTTGCATACTCACAACTCCATGTTTTTAGGCCAAAAATGTACTGTTGCAGTTGGAATGAAAACTTATGCATTGTAAATATATCAAAGAATTGAGTCAGATGAATTACGCTGTGGGAGAATTGAATTCAATTTAACAGCACGTTCACAGTTAACAAAACTGATGAAAGAATCCTTTGACTTGTCTTCAGAATTTACTGTACAGTGGATGACCTGAGGTACAAAAAGTCTTTCGCAGACCTGATATTTTTATATAGCTGAGTTGTACACTTGCAGTATTCAAACAGACAAATAGAACTTCTGATATAAGTCAGAGTTTATTGTCATCGTAACTTATAATGCAAACTTTTGCTACAGACTTTAGATTCATTCTGTTGTGAACTGTAATGTTCTTTGAGAGGGACCAGACTCACTGGGATATATCTGCAGTCGTGTGATGGAGCAGTGCCATACAAGTAGAGTTTATCTTTTTGTACTTCAATATGCCTATTAAAATAACCACTATATATGGCTGTCTATTTGTCCATCCTGACATTTCTGATTTTACCCTAAACTATTTGCTGCCCAAAGTAAAATGGAAATCACTAGTAGTTTAGCTTCCTTTAAAACTTTTAAATTGTTTTAGCTAGCTGTATAATATTTCTCTGCTAGTTGTGATATTCCCCTTACAAAATGTAGAAGTCATTGGCACTCTGTGTTCTTTCTTGCAACGTAGTGTACTTCCATTCAGAATTCAAAGATGATGACGAAAGAAACTTTTTAAGGGCTATCTTATTCCCTCCATGTTGCTCCTTTGTGCTTATTTATTTCCATTTTACATCTCCACCCCCGCCCCTTTTCTTTTTTAATCTTCCCCTTTTGCTTTTTCAGTTTCCTGCTCTGTCAGCTGTCTTCTCCCAGTGACCGGAAGCCCAGGATGCAGGATCGACCCAGAAATTGTAAATTAAAAAAACAAGTTCCAGGAGTATTTCAGAGTGGAAAAATGAAAGTATGCTCTGTTATGCCCTGAATGTTACACTAATGTAAGTAAGGCTGGGCAAATCATGTAGATTGAAATATAACTCTTAGGAGAGAGCAAGTTCAAAAATGTGATTAACGGAAATAATGCCAATCCCTGTATTTTTCAGCCTAATGCACAGAAAGGAAGCAGAAAAAATTGTTTTTGTGTCGCCTCCCTCCCAAAAATGAAAGTAACTTTCCATACTGAAGTAACTTATAGTACCTGATTCTAATTACTCATGAATTTCAAGATCCATCCAATGGTGCAATGATTTGGGGTTTTTTTTAGGAGGGTAATGTTTTCCCTGTTGGAGCTGGGAAAGCTTTTTTGATGAAGTGCCACCTTCCCCATGGAACAGATTCACCTGCTTTCTGTAATCATTTGTGTGTTTAGAAGAGATTGGGTCAGCCCTGACACATGGCCCTTATCCTAGCCCCTTATCTGAGCCGTTTGCTGAGAAAATAGTAATGGGGTTATTTACAGTAGAGTAGTTTCCCACCAAAGTAGGATTCAGATGTCCAAAGTGTCACATGCTTGGTCAGTCTCATTCATCATAATGCTCCTCTGATTCACTCATCAGGCACTAAAAAAATTGTGGTTTGTGTTTCATTGTAAAGGAACTTGGCTAAATAATATTAATAAAAGACCTTGTTTCCCTTAAAACAGTGGTTCCCAAACTGGGGTTCGCAGAACATTACAGGGGGTTCGCCAGAAAAATTTCACTAATGGCGGCCAGAGGACCTTCGGCATTAGAGGCAGAAGGTGGGACCCAGTTGCAGGGCTGGCAGCCCAAGCCCCAGGGAGAGCGGGGCCAGGCAGTTGGGGCTGGCAGCCCGAGCCCTGACCCAGTCAGCAGGGGAGCCAGCCACCCGAACCCCAGTGTTCCACGCAGGGCTGGCAGCCCAAGCCCCAGGGAGAGCGGGGCCGAGCAGTTGGGGCTGGCACCCCGAGCCCCGGCGGTCAGCGGGACCTGCAGCCCGAGCTCAGTGGAGCTCAGTTGACCGGGGCGGTCAACAGGGTCCAGCAGCAAAAGCCCCATGGAGTGCAGAGGAAATTTTAACTTAAATCCCTGGAAATATTCATTTTTAGGAGGGGGTTCACAAGATTTCACAATTTAGTGAAAGGGGTTCGCAGGCTGTTAAAGTTTGGGAACCACTGCCTTAAAACATTCTAGTAACATGCCTGAGATTGGAATGGTTTACAAACTGAAAGCCCAGTGACATGCATCTCTAGCAGTCTCAGTGGCTCTTTACAGTGGGGGACACTGTGCTGCTGGAATGAACACTTAAATTGGAGCAAACAGCAAATACCAGCCTAGGAGAATGAGGGACCAACAGATGTATGGATTTAATCCTTTCCAGATTCATTTTGTTGCTGTCAACATACAAATTCATAGCTTTCCTTTGGCTCTCTCCTGAGTGCACATACCATTAACGGTGAACAAAACAATGCATTTTTGTAAGTATGCTATCAGGATACCGATACAAGACAAAAAGAAAAGGAGGACTTGTGGCCCCTTAGAGACTAACAAATTTATTTGAGCATAAGCTTTCGTGAGCTACAGCTCACTTCATCGGATATTAATGTGCATAAATAAGAAACCCTCTACGGGTGCTGATAATTTCATGTCTAGGCTGCTTTAGTAAAAGGGGAGGGTTCTTAGTCCTAAAAATACTTGGTCTGCCTTTGAGGAGTCGGGGGAAGAGCTAAGATGTACAGCAACAATTCAGATAGTAAAATCACAGTGCAGAAAGTAGTGGAAACGTTTGAAAAGACAGAACTAACTGAAGAGAATTACAAAATAGTATCAGTGAACCAAACTGCTTCTATGTTAATGTTTCTTTTTCAATCTCTGCAATTTGTATGGAAAGTCCTTTTTATACCACTCACAATCCACATATTTTTGCTGTAATTTTGTCCAATTATTTCTCCTTTCCAGTTAACGTATGATTTTGTTGATAGATAATGCTCCTCTCGGCAAGGTAAGGACTGTAATGTCTGTGGCTTTAGTCCTCAGATACCTTCCTTTCTGCAACAAGTTCCGTCTAATTTGCATATCTGGGCTTAAAATTGGGAAGCCTTAAATTCTTACTCCTCTTAGAGAGGTAGAGAAACTTATTTGCATTCTGTTCTGGTCTCTGATCTCACTTAGCTTTACAATAAAAATACCAGCATTAAATAGGTTAGTAAAACTGTCTAAACAAGATGGTTTACCCTATTGTTCTGGAGAGAAGGATGGCAGGAATCATGTATCCAGTATCAGTAAATAACATATTTTAAGGATAGGTTGGGTCATTCAATAGACTTGAGATTAAAACAAATTCACCTTCCTTTACCACCATAGTTTTTAGCAACTTTGCCTTTGTTCCCTCCTTTGAGAGAATCAGAGACATGAGAGGTAGAAAGGATTCATTAATTCATCTGATCCATCTCCCTGTCTCCCTCTAGTATATTAACCTGAAAAACACATTTCAAAAAGTCCCAAATGAGGAAGCTACCATTGCTTTCTGGGGATAATATCCAACTGCTCAATAATACATAGTCCTGTCAAGAACTTTTTTAAAAAATGCTTCTCCTTTTAATTTCATCCGGCTGCTGTTAGCTGCATCTGTTGTGCAACCCTAAATAAGTTCTCCTTGCCCTTGGTATGTATCCCTTTCAAATGCCTGTAGATTTATCAGATTTATCCCCCTCTTTTTGTCACCTTGTTTCTCCTTCTACTCTATCCAAAAATATCACCAAGCAATCACTTCCCTACAGTGCACCGCTTCCTGCTTTCAGCACTTCCTCGGCACTATTCAAATGGTAGGACTTGATTTGTTTGACAGCCGTTGCTTCCTTCCCCACGTGGCTTCCCTGTTTCCTTGTAAGGTCTGAGCTCTGTTTGAAGCTTTTGCCACAAAGCGTGCCTGTGCAGGTTTTGCTTGTGTGAGGCCAGTGCTGATGAGCTGATTACAGTGTGCCCTGGTGCTTGTGGTTCCTCTGGTGCCGGATCAGGTTGGAGTTCTGGCTGAAGGCCTTCCCGCAGGTGGGGCATTTGTAGGGCTGCTCCCCTGTGTGCACTCTCTGGTGAGTGATGAGGTGGGAGCTCTGGCTGAAGCCCTTCCCGCAGGCAGGGCAGATATAGGGCCTCTCCCCGGTGTGCACTCTCCGGTGTCTGAGTAGGGTCAGGTTCCGGTTGAAGCTCTTCCCGCACTCGGGGCACTGGAAGGGCCGCTCCCCAGTGTGGATACGCTGGTGTTTCACCAGGAGGGAGCTGTCACTGAAGCACTTTCTGCACTCGGGGCACTGGAAGGGCCGCTCCCCCGTGTGGCGTCTCTGGTGGGCAAGTAGCTTGGCAGGGTTGGCGAAGCCTTTTCCGCAGGCAGTGCACTGGCAGGGCCGCTCCGCGTGATGGTTCCTCTGGTGAGTGCTGAGGTGGGAGCTGACAGCGAAGCGTTTCCCACACTCAGTGCAGTGGAAGGGCCGCTCCCCAGTGTGGACGCGCTGATGCGTGAGCAGGTTGGAGCTCTGGCTGAAGCCCTTCCCACAGTTGGAGCACTGGAAGGGCCTCTCACCTGTGTGCGTCCTGCGGTGCTGGGCTAGTGCCGAGCGCACCCGAAATCTCTTCCCACAGTCTGTACAGGTGTAGCACTGCTCCTGTGCGTGGGCTCTCTGGTGCCTGCCCAAGGCCAAGGAGCTGTAGAAGCCTCTCTGGCAGACCCCACAAGGGTAGGGCTTGGCATGGGTGCGCTGATGCTTGAGGAAGTGGGAGTTGAGGCCAAAGCTCTTCCCGCACTCACCACACTCGTAGGGCCGCTCCCCAGTGTGGGTGCGGTGGTGTCTGACAAGGTTGCAGCTCTGGCTGAAGCCTCTCCCACAGGCAGGGCACTTGTAGGGCCTCTCACCCGTGTGGGTTCTCTGGTGGGTGATCAGGGCTGAGCTCCAGCTGAAGACCTTCTCACAGTCTGCACATGGATAGGATTTCTTTCCCATCGGGGCTCTTTGGCAGCCATTGAGGCCTGAGCCCCTGCTGTACCTTTTCTCACAACACTTAGTGTTCATTGACTGCCTGTGGCGACAGCTCTCTGATGGACCGTGGTGCCTTTGATGTTTGTGAGGTCTCATCCACGGTGAGTGGATTTTCTCTCTCTTTTGGAGAGTTTACCCACTGTCTTTCTGGGCAGTTACAACTCTCACGGGCTCTTTCTTGAGCAGGATTCTGGAAAACATTCTCTTCGGATCTCCCTGAAATTGTTCCATCTGGTTCCCCTCGCTCAAGTCCTTTCTGCTGAAGGTTCTCTGCACTCTCATTCACGATCCAAACATCTGCTGGAAAAAACAAAAACTCAGACACCGCTCATTCTCTGTGTGAGGGAGAAAGGAAACTGCAGAGGGTTCATCATGATTTTTGTCTGTTTTAATTCAGATTGAAATTCAGGAGCCAATTTCTTTTAAATCCCTTCTCCAGAGGAGAGAGCATTGCAGTGCCAACATCCCATATCCTCAGCTCTACAAAGGCCGAGTGAAGGGAGGGCTTACTGGCTTCTAGAAAGACCTCTGGGAGATCTATGAGGGACGTGAGAGAACAGCTGTTTATAGTATTGAATTTGATGAAACACAAACGTGAGAGCTCACAATGGCTTGGTTGGGACTTCAGCTCTTTTTTTCACTTAGTAATGGTTTCTGACTTAATTTTCCTCCTCACCTGTACAGGTATCGCTGGTATCTTACTTTCCCCTGATTCCAGGGACCCATGGCTTTTCCCCTTGTTCTGTGCAGGAGATCCTGCCAGGTTTAGGTGTCAGAAATCCTGGTCGTGGAAAGCAAAATGGGAGATCCAGGTTGGTTACAAAAAGTGTTCTGTGATTTTAAACCCACTGTCTTTCTTTACTGGTGCTTGTATTATCAAAATGGATGGGAAAGGGTTTGCTGAGTCTCTTTGGGAAAGGCAGTGTTCTGGTGTGAGATGTGACCGAGAGAGATTCAGACTGAGTCTCCACCCATTGCAGGACTCAGTGATTCAGCTGAGCTGCAAACATTAAGCCACTTGCCCATTACTAAACCTTCAGAGTGTCCAGAACACACTCAGAGGATGAAGTGGAGAAATACAGTGATTACATGTACATAAATGACCCTGGACAAATAAATATAATATCTCCTCCCTCAGTGCAAGCTCTGGCTCTGGGGAAATTAGCACTGCCATTGTGTTTCTGCAACTTCTTTTCCCTAGGAAGAGGTGGGACTGTGGCATTCTCTCTCTCGCACAGTTTTGTGCTGATTGCCCAGAATTCTAAGGGACTTGGGAAGATCCCTGTCCAGAAACTGACCTATGTCCTTCATAGAGAGTGCAGCCTTCTCATAAGTGAAGGAGAACAAGCCCTTACCCAGGGAGATCAGAGTCTTGTAATTCTCCTGCATGATGTCCCTGTAGAAGACCCTCTGATGAGGGTCCAAAAGCACCTACTGCTCTTTGGTGCAATAGACTGTCACATCCGATGAAGTGAGCTGTAGCCCACGAAAGCTTATGCTCAAATAAATTGGTTAGTCTCTAAGGTGCTACAAGTCCTCCACTTCCTTTATGGTCACTGGTACCTGAAAAAAGAAGCGTCTCCCGCTCAATACCTTTTGCCCTTGAAACAATCCCACTACTGATCCTGAGAAGCCCCAGGCCAGCACTTCCTCTCCATTCTCTCATATTTCACAGGCTTCAGAGATCTGCTGCCCTCTCCCTGTTATAGCTGTAAATGCTGCCAGTACTGGGAAGCTGCAGCTAACCACTAGAGGAACAGATCTGTCTTTGTCCTGAGCTCCCTCTGTTTCCCTTTCTCTGCCTCACTTCTTGCAGGAGTTGAAGGGCCCAGGCTTGGGCCTCAGCAGGGCTGAGAGGTTCACGCTCTCACTTCTTGGGATTACACAGACTATTATATACATCTGGGGGTGGGAAACAATTCCCAGAAGTCCCTGTCAGTCACAGCGGTGCTAAATCCCAGGCTAGAAGCCTCAGGCATTTCAGGGCAGTAGATTCTTCAGTTTTGTGGATTTCCCCACCTGAGGTGTCTGATCCTAAAAGGTCAGGTTCCAATAAGCCACGCCCAGAGCTGCTCCGGGTCCAACAGCTCCTCCAGGCATATTGTTCAGGTGCATGAGCAAGGAAAACCCATTTGGATTCAGCTTCTCTCTCCAGCACCGTCCTGCCCAGGAGCTGAGGTCAGTATCAACTCATTTTTACAGACAGAAAGCTGCAGGACAGTTGCTGGGAGCCTTGCCTCCCAGTCCCATTCCTCCATCTCCCTCTATTTCACCATCTGTTTTCTCTCTCCGTGCCAGTCTCTTCCATCTCCATTTTCCTCCTTTCTCTTAACACCTCACCTGTCCCTGTCCTTGGGGTACTCTCCCTGTACCGCCATGACCCCTCTCCCAATTTGTTCAGCTCATAGGTTGTATCCCACCCACCAGGCCCCCTCTTTTCTGTAACCCCCCAGCCTTGGCAACCCCCTCCTAGAATGGGATGAGCTGCTGCTGAGGCTCAGTGTGAATGTGCAGGGGTGCTGGCGGCCTTCTCCCCACAGTCTGACTAACCTCCCTAATGCTTGCCCTGCCATGCTGTCAGGAGAGGCAGAGTGGGGCCAGGGTAGAAGTGGGGCTCGGCTGCTTGCTTAGTACCCCTAGAAGCGGAAAGCAGGAGTTTCAGGATGGCCTTGGTCACCACTGTCTGAATGGCATTTGAGCAGGGAGGAGTGATGGGTGGGGCCAGCATGTGGCTGTCCCACCAAGTGAGTGACTTGGCAAGTCTCTCCTCCCAGCAGGTTTAACAGACAGCTTCAGCCCCACAGTGTATTTACATCCCCTCCCCTCTGCAGGACACACCCAGTCCCCAGAAATCCCCTACCTGAGCGTTTCCCCTGTGGCCATTTCCCATCTTCATCAGAGGAGGGCAATGGGGAGTGAAACGTGGACGCTATTCTGCAGCCTATCAGGGCCAGATGAGCACCTGGACATTCACGCCTGCCCCTTTCCGTCCCTCATATTCCTGTGTCTTCCCTTCCCCCGGGAGAGCAGGTTATTGTCTCCGCTGTGGCTGTGCTGCAGCCTGGAAATTACACCCAGGAGCTGTCCAGTCCCTGACCCTTCTGTTCCTTATCATCCACTTCCTGCCTCCCCTCCCCTTCTCCCAGTGCAGAGCTACAGCCACCATCAGCTACTCCGTCCCCTTCCTGTGTCCCCCATACCAGCTCGGGCTGCAACACTCACCGTCTTCTGGCCTCATCTAGCCCCTAGAGAAGCCCCGGGGGCTCTGCAGACATTCACCCGAGCCACAGACCCCAGGTAATTGAGAGAGGGAAAGGAAGTGACTGCACAAGCCCCTTCCTTACCAAGTCCCAGAGCTGCTGCTGTTACTGACACAGGCTCTTTCTCCCCATAGCACTTGCAGGAGCTGATCCAGCTCAGGGAAAGAGACTGCTCCCAGGAATGGGACAGTGACCAAGTGTCCCAGCCAGAGAGCCTTAAAGGGGCAGAAGAAGAAGGAAGGAGCAATGAAAGCTGTCTAGGTAACTAAATATCCATCTATCTGAGTTTTACACTGCTGCCCATCACTGTAGGTCAGAGCATCTGTTGCATGTAGTGGCTCTCAGCCTTTCCAGACGACTGTGCCCCTTTCAGGAGTCTGCTTTGTCTTGTGTACCCCCAAGTTTCACCTCATTTTAAAACCGCTTGCTTACAAAATTAG
Source organism: Chelonia mydas (assembly GCF_015237465.2). Taxonomy (NCBI): domain Eukaryota; kingdom Metazoa; phylum Chordata; order Testudines; family Cheloniidae; genus Chelonia; species Chelonia mydas. The sequence continues at coordinate 75,876,933 of NC_051251.2, read as the reverse complement.
ACATAACAATACAAAAGTGTCACAGCACACTGTTACTGACCAATGGCTTCCTTTCTCATGTAGTTATAAAATAAATCCATTGGAATATAAATATTTTACTTACATTTCAGTGTATAGTATACAGAACAGTATAAACAAGTCATTGTATGACCTTTTCGTTTGTACTGACTGCGTTAGTGCTTTTTCTGTAGCCTGTTGTAAAACTAGGCAAATATCTAGCTGAGTTGAGGTACCCCTGGGAAACCTCTGCATACCCCCATGGGCACACATGTTGAGACTGTGCCAAGTTATTATGAATTGCTGTGACTGATATATATGAATGTGGCAAGCATAAGTTCGGTGTGGCTAGAGGATTCTGGGAGCAGAACTTTCTTAGCATTTGATAAATGGAGTGGAATACTACTGGAAGTGCTGAAACTGCACTGGAGTGGTTAACAACGGCTCAATGGGCATGTGTGTTTTAACCCCGAATTCGGGAATATTTCAGCAGTGAACCCGCTCACAAAGTAAAGAACACGTAAGATCATGCGATCAGTGAGCCTGGTGACATGGCTGACATGGGTCAGTGTGAGGTTATCCAAAAAGGGTCATTCTAAGAGCTTAAGTGAATGATTTATGAGAGAGTAAACTATGGCTGAGCTTTGGTCTGTGTGTCTGCTTTGCAATCCCTTCCAAAATTATGAAGTAAACCAGTAATAAAACACCTAGGCACAATTCTGGAACATGTGGCTCCTTTGAGAACAAAAAGATATATAAGTGCTAAGCAAAGTAAATGAGTCAGATTAAGTCCCCAATTAATATACGAAGAGGTTTGAGACTGTGAGACAGAAGTCATCGGGGTAACCAAAACCCCACCTTGAGGGACCTTTTCAAGACCTTAGAACCAGAAGTCGTCAGGGTAACCAAGGCCCTGCTTCAAGGGACAGACCAAGTGCCTGAGAGGGGAAAGAAGAGAAGAAAAGAAGTCTCCATCTAGAGCTGGTAGTTATACCTGCTTTGTTGGCCAATCAGGATACTGTGTAAGGCCAATATAGTTACTGAGGGTTTATGCTTGGGGAACTGAGGCTTATGGAAAAGAATGTATACCATGTAACCTTAGCTGCTTGTGTGATTCTCTCTCAAATAACTGACTGTGCATTAAACATATTGGTTTCCGAATTCGCACTGGTATCGGTAAACACCTGCCCAGCTGTGGGTCGTTAAAAGAGCCATTTCAACACCACGTACCCCTGGTTACGAACCACAGCCCTAGTGGACTTCATGGAGTTTCTGCCACTTTTCCCTGTGGTATAGGGATCTGAAAGCTCTTAAAGGGAGAGGGTTATATTTTGCTTACGTGGCGGCTTTTGTTAAAGTTCCCAGACTCGTCTAGGTCCATTTACTGCATCATCGCTGGGGAGATTTACTTTCCTTTAAATAAGGTGAGAAAGAGAGAGGAAAAACCAGTTGCTTTCCACTGCCTAGTAACTAAGGGAATATACTGTCCTAGGGAACATGTCAGAGGGATACGCCAAAATGAGCTTCTGATTCTACTCTTTCAGAGATTCTGGTACTGGGAGGGTTTCAAAATGCCTCAGTGGGTTTAGTCCTGCTGGAAGGAGCCAGTTAGGTCTGAGCTGTAATAAAGTTTGGAGAAGCAGGTTGCAGTGCCCCGGCACTAGTTAATATTAAACCCAGGCTATAATGAAACCTCACAATGTCGTTGACGCTTGTTCCATATGCTGGACTGGACAGCTGACACTAACAGTGCCTTCCTTTGTGTCAGTGTACAGCCTGTGCAAGTCTAGCGGGGGCGGCCTGTGGCTGCATTACCGAGCTGTTACGAGAACAATTTCATTTCTGACTGCAGAGCAACCAAGTCTGCAGAGGTGTGCAAACCATTGCTCATAAGACCACCTTGTAGCTTTCCTTTGCAAAAAAGTGAAAGACGGTGACTAAAGAGTGCTTCAGACAGTGATATCACACAAGCCAAGAGGAGAGCAGGTGAGAGGGGAAAGGCTTTTTAGTCAAACTGTTTAAACGCTTTCTTTTTTGTTTTTAACACACAATTTAACTCTAGTGATGAATGAACATTTTGGATAAAGGAATCTTTGTTAAAGATTAAACACCCCATCAATTAAGGAGCTCATGAGAGCCAGGGTCTGAAATATCCAGCAGGTTTCCCAGCAAAACTAGGGAAGGGCCAGACCTTGGGAATGTAGAAAACCAATAAACCCCTCTTTATACATCAAAACAGACCAAAAGAGGGGACAAGCCCGGGGATGGAGGGGGAGATGTATTGCTGGTGGTAGAGTGGGTTTTTTGCAGGTCACTTTTAAAGTAGGATGGGTCATATGGGATTTCAAATCTGGCCCTGAATATATAGTGGCCTCTGAGGCTATGCAGAAGTGGTGAAGGGGCATTAGAGATGTATCTAAACAACCAATGCAGGCCCATTGTTGGCCAGTGATAGATCCAACCTTGCTGTAAATCTTTAGCCGATTCCCAGCTCACACCTGTCTTGCTGGACTCACTGGAGACAGGCTTTCAGGAGTAGTGCCAACTCTTCATGCTCCATGGCCCTAATTCCGTCTGGCAGAGGAAGGCCTTGCTCTAGCAACATACCAAAGCCCGTACTTAACTTTATGCATGCAAGTTCTACTTAGTCACCCACACACTTAAGTGCTTTGCTGGACTGTGGCCTAAATCAGGATTGGGACTTGTAGAACCAGCAATAATGGCAGGAGAAGGCCCATTATTTGCATTGAGAAGGGCAGCTACTAACAGCCGCATGCGCCAAAACATCTGCTGTCTGTGGCTACCAGGGCTGGTGAAATAAAACATCGGTGTCTTTCCAAGAGCTCGTCCTGCACCGCGGAAGGTCCATTTTTACTTGTGCTTTTGCAAAATAAAGACTACATTTGGCTGACATTACTCTTTATGGAGAGCAAGAAACAGCTTAGTTCACAGAACCCAGCTCAGCACGTCTCATTTTGGAACTAACCAAGAACACTGCAGTGAGTGGATCTTGCCACGGCAGGCAATAAAATCAAAGCTGAAGGAATCGTGCAAGCAACTGGAGAGAGACTGATGCGCCATTAGATAAAAGGAAAAGATTAAACACTAGTAAGAATTCACAGACAAAAACTAAGCTGGAGTTAAGGCTGAGAATTCATACCACTGTGTTATTACATCGCAGTTATCAAAATAGCACTCACTAGAGAGGCAGAAAATTCAGACTTCAGATTGCAGTTAAAAGAAACAAACATTAGGAAGGTTGGGAACTCACAGCTAAGGCACCCAAAGGATGCCAACTTCCCAACATCCCTGTCTTTGCTCCCTTCATACCTATTTTTTCTCAGATGAGTAATTTTTGGTTCAGGGCTGTCATAAACCTTCCTCTCTCCCCCATCTCTGGGAGTGGATGTTGTGAGTTTGGAGAAGTCCCTGGACTTCACCAGTTTTATAATGCAATGGTAAAAATATGACCCACAGAGCTTTTGTTCCAGAACGGCTTCTCATAGTATGTTCTTCTGAGACTTTGTCCTCAGTGAGTGTTATGATTTTATGGCCTGGGTTACGTGTGCCCCTCCTCCCTTGTTGCCATGTGAGGCCCTGAATGGCTATTAAAATCCAAGGGACTTTTCACAGGAGCACAATGCTTTGCTCTTCTCTAGCATCTCCCATGCAGGGATCTCAATGCACGCTGTAGCTATTCGTGACAATGTCTAAACGGAGCTAAGGTTGTAGGTAGGGTCCTTCAGCAAAAGAATTTCACTGGGGTTTGGAGTAGAAAGCAAACTCGGGAGAGGAGCCATTAATCCTAATATCAAGACCATCCAGTTACATGAGTCAAGAGATTTATTAAAGGTTATTGGAGGTTTATTAAATGGGGTTGAAACCCTCAGTCTTCACGGCAAATGCCAACCACTCACTGGGTTTCAGAAGAAAGTTCCCATGCAGGCAGATTATCACATCATTGTCCACTACGGAGATTCTTGCATCTTCTGCTGGAGCATCTGCACCAGCCACCGTCAGAACCAAGATGCTGGGATAGATGGGGTACAGGTCTGAGCCAGTCTGGCAGGCCCTACGTTCCTATAAGGGTCCACAAACAGCAAGGTTCTCAGTGGGATCCAGCAGCAGTTGACACTCCACATGTGCTATATCAGACTTTGAACCTGTCACCTGTTCAGGCATGAGTATCACTGGTACTGCACTTCAGAGCAGGGGCGTTTCTAATCCTTCTTTTTCTCCTGAGCTGCTGTATGTTTTATCCAGGAGCAATGGAAGGAAATATTTTTGTGATGGCCTCTCTTTCACTGAAAGCAGCAACTGTTAGAAAGTTGCTTAGAGGCAAGGATGGTTGTAAAGAGCCCTGGCAGAGAAGGATGAGTGAGCAAAGAGCAGGTGAAGTGGTCCATGGAGCAAAATCACAGCAGTTTGTCAGGTGGCTGCAGAACTAAAAGATCTGATCGCCCCGGTATTGTGTGATGTGTGTGTTATAAACATGGAGAGAGATTAGACAAAATTACCCATGCTGCTCACAGTCATCAGGTTGATCAAAGCCGGAGACATGCCTGTCCTTATACTTGCCAACTATCTCAAATTGCTTGGGTTTGTAAACCCAGCCCTGGGTTGGCGCAGTCCTGATCAAAGTCCCAAGGAGCAGGCTGGGCTCTTTAAAACAAAAACTGTTCATCACCTAACACCTCCGTGGTCTCTGTGCTGAGCAGTGCAGGAGAGGCCTGAGGCAGCTGCTGCTCTCCTCCTGCCTTTCTCAGCTGCACTGCCCCTGCTGAAGGGCAGAATATAGATAGGCAATGAGAAATATGCAGAGGCTGGAAAAACTCTTATAAAGAGAGATTGAAACGATTGGGTTTGTTACCTTAGAAATTAGAGGTGGAACTCTCTGCCACAGGAAGTCATCAAGGCAAAGTACTTAGCAAGATTCAGATTCAGTGGACATTTATACAGATAACAGGAATATCCAGAGTTGTAATGAAAGTTAACAGACATTTGCGAAGGGAGAAGCCTTTTGCTTCAGGGCTTAAAACAATCTCTAAGTATTAGAGACCAGGATGAGACCTATGTGGGGTCACATCTGTGACTGTAGGGTCTTACACCTTCCTCTGAAGCATCCGGCACTAGCCACTGTCAGAGGCAGGACACTGGACAAAATGGACCTTGGGTCTGAACCAGTATGACATTTCCGATAATTGTGTAAGGGAAGGAACTACATACTTCTTGCAAAGCCTTGTGGGAAATCTGTCATGGGCATGAGACAACTGCTGGTTATAACATAGAGATAGATGAGGTTTGTGAGAATTCTAGAGATGGGTTTGGACTTGGTCTAACTTCCTCCTCACCTGTACTGGCACTTCTCAGGATCTTACTGTCCTCTGGATCCTCGAGATCTGGGACACAGAGTTCTTCCCCTTGTTCCATTTGGGATGTCACATCGGCTTTAGGAATCAGAAATCCCACGCATGTTAATTAAAACAGATGAGATCAGATATTGTAATACAGATGTTCTATGAGCATACAGCCAGCTGCTGTCTTTACTGGGGGTTGTTTTATCAGAAACGATGGGAAAGAGTTCATGGAAACTCTTTGAGAAAGTCTGACAGCTGGTGGGAGATGTGGTCCCGAGAAAGATTCAGGGCCCTCCACACACACTGGGGCCTGGATCCCAGTCACAGTGCAAGCATTCAAGCACTTGGTCATTGCTAAACCTGCAGAGATACCTGAGTAGCTCAGAGCATGAAGCCAGAAATGAGGGGATTCTATCTGTGTATGAATGAACATGGACAAAGTAAATTTCCCTATTAGCAGCTCCGGGGATGGGGAGATCAGAGAACCCCCTGGAGATCCTGAACCTCTCTGTGATTGGGTGTGGAGGTGACTATCCCTCTCGGGTGGGTTCTGGGGATGATAGGCCTTAATGCACCAGAAATCCTATAGAGCAGGAAAAACCCTGGGCTAATGCCAGACTGGGCACTTCATGGACCTCACAGCTTTTAACGAATGAGGGAAAACAAGCCCTCATCCTGTGAGCTCAGCATCCCCTCATTCTCCTGTGACAGGGCCCTCGGTTGGATACACAGCCTCCTTTTCGAAGGTCACTGGCACCTAACCCAAGAATCTGCTGCTCAGTTCCCCTGCTGCAGTGACCATCACAACGACCCCAGACTGTCACATTTGTGCTGTGTGCGTGTTACACCCTTTGGTGACGGTGACAGTTCCGTAGCCCCGCTTCAGACCCAGCTTCCAGGATGCTCCTAATTGTAGACCACCCCCCACCCCTCCCTCAGCCCCGCTGCTCTCCCCTAGACATTGGTGCAAATTACTGTCAGCACCAGAAGCACCAGCAGCAATGTTGACTCTGGAAACTGGGACCACAGCAAATGCTCTCTGTGCTGACAGAACCAGTCCCCAGGAGCTCCTTGCACCCCGAACGAGGGCAGTAGCTTCGTTGACGGGAGCGCGGCTCCCACCAACGAAGCACTGTCCACGCAGGCCCTTTTCATTGTTAAAACATTTGTCGTTCGGGGGGTGTTTTTTCACACCCCTGAGCAACAAAAGTTTTAACGATGAAAGGGCCAGTGTAGACAAAGCCTAAGGTAGCAGGCCAAAAACGTCAATACTGTCTACACTTAGAGCGGCACGGCTGTACCGATACAGCTTGTGTAGCCACATTGCGCTGATGGGAGAGCGCGCTCCCGTCGACATAACGAGCGGTGGTAGCTATGACGGCAGGAGAGCCTCTCTCGCCGACATAGTGCTGTGCACACAAGTGCTTATGCCGGCAAAACTTATGTGGCTCGGGGGGTGGCTTTTTTCACACTCCCAACGATGAAAGTTTTGCTGACGTAAGTGCTAGTGTAGACAGGGCTTTAGTTAGAAGGGCCCAGAGGCGGGTGTGGGAGTTAGTGGACGTGTTCAGTAGCTGTTTTTGAAGCTGTGCGGACAGATTCCACTGAGGGCAAACAGTCTTACAGGTTTCCCACATTCACCATCTGCAGATGGCGGAGATTTGATTGCAGTAAGGGCACACCTAACGCTGACAGACCCTGGTTATCAGTGGGCAGGATCGAACTGGGGACCTCTGGAGCTTAGTGTACGAGCCTCTACCGCATGAGCTAAAAGCCAACTTGCTGTTAGCTAAGACTGTAGAGCAGACTCATTAATTGCTCTCTATGGGGTCTCAGTGCCACTCGATGGGACAGGACACCACACTCAGAAGCTGTGTGGGTTACACCCACTCTAGCTTTACCACTGCCAGCATGGCTAAAAAGCGCAACTGTGGGCTGCACATCCGTAACTTTCCTGTCTTTTCCAGGGTTCAGGCAGAAGGCTTATTGCTGTAGTTTCAGCTGCTGTTTCTGCTTGCTCTGTGTTGACAGGGAACATTCGCAGACAAGGTGGCTTGAAAGAGGCTCAAGGGACTGCAAACAAGGGGTTGCTATTTCAGCACACTAGAGGGAGTGCAGGAAGTTGTTAACCAGCTCAGGAGCTGCTTGGAAGCTGGTGTGGAAGTTTTCGTTAAGGGCAGACATTCCCCGGCATGTGTCTTTAGTTAGAAGCTCAAAGCTCCTTACCAATCTGTAGTGAGTTCTATCAGGGATTGAAAACTGGCAACCATTTGAGCACCGGTAGGTGCAGCCCCGCCCAGCGAGGAGAAGATGGAGCTGCCAGGGGTAATGTAGACTGAATCTGTGGGTCGGCTCTCAATAGAATTTCCTGTAATTTTACAGGTTGGTCTGCAGCATTTATATGTTAACGTCTTTAATTCCAAGAACGAAAATAAGTAATTTCTCTTCCTTGAGTAGATGCAGCTGTGTATTCCACTTAGCTGTGTGCGCACCCAGAGCGCCGGAGCCAGAGAATTTTACCAAGCAGCATCTGTAGAGGGGTGGCCCGTCCCCCAGCTACATGAGGGGCCTGACCCCCCACAGTTCCTTCTTAGTGCCCACGGCTGGAGTCAGAGGTCTGTGTGGTTTTCATCCTCGTAATCCTCTATTCAGTGACTTTTTTTGACTTGCGTGTAGTTCATTAGTACTCCTAGTATAGTGGGTGTGTGTTGGAGTTTAAGTGCTCCAGGGTGACGCTCTCCCCAGGGGTGAAACATTGTTTGGGGCACGGGAAGGGCGGTCTCCACACCGGTGCTGGCTGAGGCCCACGGCAAGGAGCAGCGTTTGGTTTGCAGCTCGTTCCCCAAACAGACTCATTGAACAGGCCACGCGGCCTGCTTCAGCACAAGGCCTCGTTGGCTCAGAAGTCGCCTTTGGGGTCGGAAAGAGCTGCTGCTTCACGTCCTGGGGCTGGCACCTCCCCAAAGAGTCCTTCCCCATCAAGTATGCCATGGAAAATGTCACATGAGACCAACTGAGGGCACTCCAGCTCCCATGGGGACTCGTCTCCCTCCTCCAGAAATAGTGTGGATTGTCACAGTGTGAGTGCCAGTGTGCGGGATGGAGCAGGATTTGTCAACAGCTCCCCAGCACTGCGCAGGGAGGTCAGAGATCCCTTACCATTGACTCCGGTTCTGACCCCAGGGTGTCCATTGACCCCGGTGCTGACGAGGGCAATGCCGGCCCTGGCTGTTTCTGTATCAGGCAGCAGTGGACCTCCTCTGCCTTTCTGTCCTGACCTCCGACTTGATCCAGGACTTTGCCAGACTTGCATCGTTTACAGCCCTGCTGACTGGGCACGCTGCTGAACCTATGGGTCTGTCAGCGCCACACCCCAGTGTTTCCTTTCCACATTCAGTGGAAATGCAGCTGGTACGGGGCTCCCTCCTCAGCACCGGGAACTTCTTCGGTATCCTGTGGCTGGCTCTGCCAATGTTACTGTGCCATCAGTCACCGCCCTGCTCTTCAGCACTGTTAGTTACTTCGGTACCGATGCTGACTTTGGGGTCAACACTGCTCCCGGCACCGCAAACAATGGAGGTGTACTCAGTGCCGGCGGTACCATTTCCACCATCGGCACCAGCCCCCTCTGTTTTCTTGGCTACAGACAAATCGGACGGACTGGGATTTCTTGGTGTCTGAGTCAGGCTCTTACTCCTACTCTCCAGGCAGCCAAATGTTTGATCTAGTTGTCAGTATAATACCTAGGCCGAGCCTGCATGAAAGTAGATAATCTTTGTTTGACAAAAGTCCCAATGTCCCTTATTTTGCCAGGTTTAAATATAAATTTTTTTGGGTGTAGGCTCTATGCTATATTCTTCATTTTAAGGAAAGTAACGCATCTCTCGTTGGTGATGTTAATCCAGCTAGGGTTCATTGTCACTGCTGTGCTGTACTGGTTTGTCTTTGGAGTGTTATTCAGTAAAAAGAAACGAATGGGGGGAAAAGAAATTTGAAACTGCTAATTGCGTGTGTGTGTGTGTGTTTGTGTTTGTGAAACTGTGTTATGTTGAAAACTGGTACTGGAGTCTTAAGAAGCAGAAAGAGAAAGCAAATCCTGTTATAATTTCCACTTTTTAGTATTTAGAGGGTTCCTATAGAAAACCCAGCTGTAGTCTGCAGCGAGGATATGAGTTCATGGCCTGTCCAGATACATTAAGTCAGAGAGAGTTCTGTAGCACAGAATCGATAAGTAAATTGCAACCAATACAAGCATAGACTTACCTCCTGTCTTTGTAGGTTGCACAAGCACAGTAGCCCATGTCACCACGTCTACACCGCTACTTTTAGCCGTGCCAGCGTGGGCTAGTTATGTCTCTCTGATCTGCAGTCACACATCTGATTGAAGTGGAGACATACCCAGTATTGCCAACTCTGGTGATTTGATCACAACTCTGGTGATTGGGGGGGTCCTGTCTCATGAAAACGTGACAAAAGGTGCCAACTCATGACTTTTCCCTTATTCAAAATGCCCATCTCCCCTTACTATCGGTGCAGCTGGAGCCTGCAAGATGGCTGCCATCTTCTAATGCGAGGCTACCCTTCATAAAATTGACTGCCACCTCCCACTGTTTTCCATGGGATTGAAGCCAGGCCCACAGGTTGAAGGGGCTGGACAAGACACAGGGACTGTGAGGAGCAGTAGAGACACCATGACAGGGGGATGGGGAAAATGAGAGGGGAAGAAGGGCAGTTGAGGGAATGTGGGGGGCAGGAGGGAGGCTGAGGGGGTGCAGAGAACAGTCCCCTTCCTGCAGCCAGGGGAAGGCAGCGTTGCCAACTCAAACTCTCACAAACTGATCGAGAGTCTAGGATCTTGGTCCCTGCAGGAGCTGTCACACTGATTCAAAAAGTCACTGCAAACCCACAATCTTCTGGGCTGGGCATGTGGGCAGCGTTCTGTGCGAGCGCTGTAGGGCTGAGGGTTCAGATCTGACCTGTATGGCCCTGGACCAGAGAGAGGGGCCTGGGGGAATGGGAGGCAGGGAATGGCGAGTTGGATTGTGCTGCTGGGACCCAGGTAGAGGAGGGAGCAGGGGGACTTGGGTAATACGAAGTGGTGGCAGTTCCTCTATGATAGGGCTGAGGAGATGGTAAATGGAGTCGCTTGCATGGGTTGTGTCCATTAAAGGTTGCCTTTTCACGTGGAATTCTGACACCCCCAGTGGCGGAGGAACAGAGGAGAGTTAAAAGTCAAAAGACAGATGGAAAAACAGGGTTTGATATAAATAACCCCTCCTGATCTTTGGTTTCTGGAGGCTGGCAATACTGCGTGTGCGGAGAGCCAGGTGGGGTTCAGGGGAAAGGCACTGGACATAGCCGGGGCTCAGCGGCTGGCTAATGCGGACCCCTATGGCTCTGAGAGCAAGTTCAGGAGTTCTGCTGTTGTATAATATCTTGGGAGGTTTTTGTGAGAGATTCCACAATCATGTAATTTACCCTGATGTGTTTCCCCCCCCACCCCCCCGCCCAGCACTGTCTAATTACGATGTGATCTCGCAGATGGAACGAGGGGAAGAGCCGTCGGTCCTGGAAAGGGAGAACCGAAGAAACATCTGTACAGGTAGGGCACATGGGAGACTGATGTCAGGAACCTGAGATGAGGGAGTAGAAAGCTAGGGTTTATTGGCAGGTGTCGTATCCTTGTGATTTTCCAGTAATCCTGACTGCCACCTTCTGGTAATTCCCTCTCGTGGCCACTTGTCCTCCACAGAGTTTGGATGGCACGAGGTGGTAGAACCAGTCCCTTCTCACTCCCCTCGGAGGAATGGCTGGGAGGATTCTGCTCCAGATTCCTCAATCTCCCAAACAGTTATTTTGGTTTGCACCCTCCCTGCCCTGTTTGAGGCATCCTGGGAGCGACTCACTTCTGGCTCACTCTCTCTATCCCAGCAGGTCAGGGGACGGTGAGTGAGAATAAGAAGGAGAGTCCTCAGCAGGGAGATCCTGAGCAAGTGGAACTTCATGGGACGTTACTGGGAAGATCCAAAGAGAAGGGAAATTTCTGCTCTCTTGAGCAGGGCAAAGCTTCTGAGAGTCCAGGTAGGTCCAAAAGGGAGCAAAGAAACCCTCCGGCAAAGAGACTGGGGAAATCCATCCCGCTTGGGGGAGGTGACCTCAATGACCTCGCAATCCCGCAGAGACTCCAGCCAGGAGAGGGAAAGAACACGTGTCCAGACTGTGGGAAAAGTTTCCGTGGGCGCTTAGGTCTTACTAGACATCAGAGAATCCACTCAGGCAAGAAGCCCTACAGGTGTCCTTTGTGCGGGAAAGGCTTCACCGTCAGCTCCACCCTGGCTAAGCACCGGCGCATCCACACTGGGGAGAAACCCTACCAGTGCCTCAGCTGTGGGAAGAGCTTCATCCAGAGCTCGCAGCTCATCACCCACCAGAGAACCCACACGGGAGAGAAGCCCTACCAATGCCCCGAATGCGGGAAAGGCTTCAGCCGGAGCTCCCACCTCATCACCCACCAGAGGTTCCACACGGGAGAGAAGCCCTACGAATGCCCCCAGTGCGGGAAGGGCTTCAGCCAGAGCTCCAACCTGGCCACGCACCAGAGAGTGCACACGGGGGAGCGGCCCTACCGGTGCTCCCAGTGCGGGAAGGGCTTCACGCAAAGCTCGGACTTCACCGCCCACCAGCGGCTGCACATGGGTGAGAGGCCCTACCGCTGTGCCGAGTGCGGGAAGAGCTACACAAACAGCTCCGCCGTCATCAAACACCAGAGGAACCACACGGGGGAGCGGCCCTACAAATGCCCCGAGTGCAGGAAGGGCTTCAGTCAGAGCTCCGCCCTGCTTGCCCACCAGCGGATCCACACAGGAGAGAGGCCCTACAAGTGTCCTGAGTGTGGAAAGGGCTTTTATGCGCGCTCCCCACTTATTGCACACCGGAGAACCCACACTGGCGAGACGCCCTACACGTGTCCGGAGTGTGGGAAGGGGTTCCGCAAGAAAACCAGCCTGAATGTGCATCAGAGAGACCACCCGGCGGAGGAACAATGCCCTGACCAGGGCTGTCCCCAGTGAACGGCATCCATGGCCATTCCCACAACACATGGGGTATTTGGCTTCTCAGCACCATCCATCTGCACATCTGTTGGGTCAACGGACTGCGGGAGCCACCCCTAAGATGACTGGTGGTGATCCTCTAGCAAGTCCTAGGCAGAGGAGAAGAAGCCCGCCTCATCTCCTCTTTAACTGGTGCATCCCCAGCTGCAAAGCTGCCAAGCCCTCTGTCTCTTGTCAACATGGGAGGAGAGAGGAAAATCCCCCCAGGAGCCCCTTTTTCCTCAGGTGGGAGAAAGCTACATGGCTCAGGCCCTAAACTAACTCAGAACACCTATCGCCACCCACCCCCAGACCTGGGCTGGGCTGGGCTGGGCTCTCAAACTGATCCAGAACTGGAGCTTGATTTTGCCCAAACAACTTTAATCCTGGCCACTCATGGAAATACATTGTGCAAATACATTCTGGTACAGTTTTAATTTACACTGTCACGTACCATTTTTCCCCGCAGGGCTCCTGCCTCATTCAGTGCCCAGAATGGATGTGTCGGGCAGCCTGAACTATGGGGGTCTCTATGTATGCTGCCGATTATCGAATCTACCCTCCATTCTCTCCCTGCTCCTTGCCTTCTCTCTCCCACATGGGTGCCCAGGGTCATCTGGGGCCACCTACATCACTTTCCTGAAAGTGCCTTGAATTGCCAATGGAGCCAACCCCCATTTTCTGCCTTTCGCCCTGGCAAGCTCCTGGAAATCCTGTCCTGACTGGTCTGTGCGTCCCACACCATTCATGATGACATGCTAGCCCTGCTGCTGAGGAGAGCCCTGCAGAAAGCAACAGGGTGTTAGGGGACAGGAAATGGAGACCTGTGTCTCATCCTAATGCTGTCTGAGCAGAGTCTGCAGTCGGTTCATTCCGTTTTCAAGCTAGTACTTTTAATTGTCACACCCTCATTCCAGTGCCAGGGAGGAACAAATCTCAGGCAGAAGAATAAAACAAAAGCAGAAAAACTTTTGCCAACAAAACCCACGTAACAGATTGATTGGGAGCAGTTTTAAGCTTAATCAAAAAGAGCCACTCTTAAATTGAAATAAGCATATCTACACAGGGATGTGCAGAGTTTTAACTGAAAGAGCTTAAGTTCCCACCTTAGGTTAAAGGGGTACAAGCCCTCAGTGCAGCCTTGCCAACCCCAAGCGTGCAAAGATCATGAGTCCAGCCCCCAAAACATGAAATTTGGCTTAAAAATCCAGTGGTGTTTTAAAAATAATACATTTGAAGTTTTTTATTTCTTCTGGTTTCTGAGTCTTTAGCGTGCACGTGCTTCATGTTTTCAGACTTTTCCCTGCAACCACGAGGGCTAGAATCTCCCTTAAAAAAAAGGAAAGAAAAGAAAGTTGAGCTTCTTATTCAGTCTCTTGATTCTAGCAGCTGGGGCTGGAAAACACGAAATATAATGAGAGCTGCATTACGTTTTTAAGAGTTGGTATCACTATAGTTAAATCTTCTTCTTCAGATAGATGCAGCCGTGTATTCCACATAGGTGTGTGTGGACCCAGCAGACTGGAGCCTGAGAAATTTGCCTACCGGTACCTGTAGAGGGTGGTGCTTGCACCTCATGGCCATAGCCCCTCCCCTGGCTACATGAAGGTGCAACCCCAACCCTCTCTCAGTTCTTATTTCTTGGTCAACTGTAACATCCCATGTTTAATTCATTCTTTTAAACACTGTCAACACTATCACCTAACCAGCTTTATTTGACCTTCTGTAATTTCTTAGTTGCTTTTGAAATTCTGTTTTGGCTAATAAATGGATACATTTACCATACTTCCCCAGTCTGTATTTTAGCTGAGGAACAGATATAGAAAGAACCTGAGGGCTTGTGTGCTGCTGAAGTGCTATTCCAATGGGAGGGGTTCTCCTGACGGCGTAAGCACTCCGCTTCCTCACGCGGCAGTAGCTAGGTCGACAGGAGAATGCTCCCGTCGACCTAGCGCTGTCTACACCAGGGGCTAGGTCGGTTTAACTGCGTCTCTCCTGGGTGTGGAATTTTCACACCCCTGAGTGATGTAGTTATATTGACCTAATTTTGCAGTGTCGTCTAGTAGATAATAGGTTAATTAAATTAATTGTCCAATATGGTTTAGAATGTGTATTTCTTACATCACGCATCTTAATGAGGGATGAAGTTCAAAGTCTAATCGTCAATGCTAATATGAAGTGCAGGCAAACATACTTGTCTTAAACCCAAATTAGTTATATATAAAAAGCAAGATTAGTGCAAACTAAGGCTGCTTGTTTCAGATGAATGCAGAGAAGAAAGATGGCTCAGGAATTAGGGTCCTAATCTAGCCCTTGGGAGAGACTGGTTCAAGTTCCTGCTCCACCATAGATTTTCTGCGTGAACTTGAGAAAGTCACTTGGGCCCAGTTCCACAAAGGTGTTAGGAGCCTAAATCCCTTTGTGGATCTAGGATTCTGGGCCCATCCGTACAATGGGGATCACAGCACTTTCCAACATCACCGGGGAGTTGTGAAGAGAAATACATTAAAGCTTGTGAGGCGGTTGGATATTGCACTAATGGGGACTGTATAAGCACTTACGATAGAAGAACTGCAGAAGCTAAGATTTCTATAGCAGGGTTTGCTTAGCTATGTAAATCTGTATTTTATGATATAGTGATGTACAAGCACCAGAAGGGTTAAGGGAGCCTGAGAGTGTCAGGAACCTCAACCTCACTGATTGCACCTGGGGAGGGTGTGGTCCGGGGAGGGGGGTGGACTTAAAAGAGGAGAGAGAAGGCATTTGGGAGAGGAGAGTACGTAGTGTACTCCCTCCCTCCCTCCGGGAAGTGGGATGATAGACGGCTAGAGAACCATAGAAATGTAGGGCTGGAAAGGACCTCAAGTGGTCATCAAGTCCAGATTGATCTGCTAAGGACCAAGTAAACCTAGACCAGCCCTGGCAGATGTTTGTCCAGCCTGTTTTTAAAAAGCTTTAACGATGGAGATTCCACAGCCTCCATAGGAAGCCCATTCCAGAGCTGACCTAGCCTTCGAGTTAGAAAGTGTCTCCTAATATCTAACCTAAATCTCCCTTGCTAGAGATTGAGCCCATTATTTCTTGTCCTACCTTCAGCAGACATGGAGAAAAACAGACAGGCTGCCCCTGAGGTGAGCCAGCAGAAGGATCAGGAGCTGCTGCGGGACCCTGGACCCCTGGGAAGGCAGAGAACTGTCGGGCCCTGACTGTGGCTGGAGTGAGGATGCTGATGATGAATGAGGCTTGCCTGCGCAGGAACGGGGTGGCCAGACGAGCCTGACTGGGGCTGAGGATTTAGTTGTGATTCTCTGGGACGTGTTAAAGGCCCCTGTGGTCCCAGACGGGGTCAGACTCTTGAACATGGCATGGTCGGAGAGTCAGGCCACGCCTGCGGCCAGCACAGGCTAAGAATACAAGAGGGAAAAGGAAGCACAGGTGCTGCAATGCCACATCGAGGGGGGGTGTGGGTGTGTGTGTGTGTGTGTGTGTGTGTGTGTGTGTGTTGGGACAGCAGGTTTGCTGCAGGTATATATTTACAGCTGTTAAAATCAGACTGCATCTTGAACAAGACAAATGGTATGGAAAATGTTCGAAGGAACCTAAAGGAATGGTAATGCAAAAGCTACCTTAGCGGTGTAACTTCCATGTAGCCCTGCTGGTATTTTGCAATGCCTATGACAGGTGCATTACATTTTTGTTCACGTTTAACTTACTGAGATGATGTTGAATCAGTGCTGGAAATGTAAAAATGTTAGTGACAATGGCAATGAAAATCTGGTATGTGCAACATTTTCGCCTGCAATGCGTTTTATATAGAAGTTTATATGTGGTAGGAGGAACCTCACCCCCCTCCCCCCCCCCCCATGACAACAGTTGTTCTTGTTTTGCTCAGTTTAGGAATATAGGAAGCGCCATGCCGGCTCAGACCAGCGCTCCGCCTAGCTCTGACAGCAAAATATCTGAGGCCCCCTCTACACACAGGTTTTGTACCAGTATAACTATTTTGGTTAGGGCTGTTTTTCCCAATAATTGTACTGGTACAATCCCCGCATGGAAGGTGCCTTATACTGATATAGCTTCCTTCCCTTCTGATACAAGAATACACTACACGATTGTCCTCACCTTTGTGTTGGTATGTGGGTGTCCACACCAGGGGACTGCTACCACTTTAACTATACCAGTATAGTTTCACCTCCAAATATCAAAATATTGCTACGTGGAATGAAATCTCCTGGTATTTGTGTAACACTAATTTTTGTTTTCTAGTTTTGATAATTCTGAACTTTAGAGCTTGATTAAAAAAGTAAAACTCCATTCATGCAAGACTATTCTGCTGACTAAAGGCATTAGAACGTGATTATGTTATGTAAAGATGCAGAAGATGGCTGTAGTAAGAGACAGAAATTAGATCCTCTTCCCATTTGTCTTCTGCCCCGAATATGTGAATCAATATAACTTACAACTGGCTCAGCTGTTAGGCGGTTACACTGAAATAAATGGAACTCTGAAAGGTACTGCAAACGCCAGAGCCCCAGCCCTGTTCTGTGCGATAGGGAATTTAATATAAACAAGTTGCAAAGGATTCGATAGATAAAGAAAGATGATTCTCTTTTTCGGGGGAAGGAAATGGACCTTGTAAGATCTCTTTGTAGCTAGATTATTTTGTGCCGTTCTACAGCAGAGCCATGAGAGGGAGCATGAGAACTAAGACACTGGCACCTCTTCTGAAAGCCTGAGAAGCACCCAGGGTTTGAGTCTCCATTGCTTTCCTTCACACCCGTACAAAGTGAGGACAGGCCTCTGCCAGTGCTGATTTGGTAGTGTTTGCACTCCTCTTGCATTGGTGTAAATATCTGAGCAGGGCATTGGAGAATGAGGCCCAGACATAGAAATGCAGGTTAAAGCAGTGTTAGGCCTTGTCTACCCAGAGACTTGCTCGAGTTTAAACAATCATAGGTTTGTTTTTAAATGCATTATATAAGGGCTTTTATCTATTTAAACTAACCCAACGCCGACCAGATTTCAGATGATCTAGGAGGGTCCCAGTGTTGTCAACTTTGCCTAGTTTATTGCAAGTCTATTAATATTTGTTTTCTTAAAGTGTTCACAATGCCAGCTGCTGGCGCACACCCAGGCCATAGGCGTGTTCCCTGGCTAGCCTGGGAGCAGCAACATGGTCTTGTGCTACCCGCTGCACAGCCCCAGAGTAAGGCCTTGCTGGGGAGGGTTATGACTAGTAAGCTCTGGCTTATAGGCTGTGGGAAACAGCTTTAAGGAAGAGCAGCCTCTGGGGCCCAGGATTTAAGAGGTTGAAAGCTGATGTAAAGCCACTTTTGCCCCAACCCCCCACCAGGCTGCACCTCCCGAGACATGCAGCTCAGAATACCCGGTGCCAAGGTCTTTAGCTCCTAACCCTTCAATGTCAGAAAATTAAAAACACTCAGTCACTGCCTTATCTTCACTTCTGCCCCCTGTGACAAGGTAGGGCCAGGTCCTGTGCCCCGACTGGAGGGTTAGGGAGAGCTCTATGGCCTGCCTGTACGCAATGGCAGGCCCAGGTGGAGGGGCAGGATGGATCTGAGCCCTGGCTCTACCCTTACCTTAGCTCTGGTTTTGTGTGCGCACCTTGAGGTGTTTGGGCACAGCTGTCTGTTCATCACGCACAGGCAGAGCCATCCCTGGGTATGGCGAATCGGAGTGACCGCCCTGGGCCCCGTGCTTTGGGGGACCTGCAGGAGGTGGGCAGGCGAGTGGGGTGAGGAGGCGGGAAGAGGTGGGGCAGGCAAGTGGGGTGGGGAGGTGGAGCTGGGGTGGGAAGAAGCGGGGTGGGGGTGGGGCCTGGACAGAGCCAGGGGGAGCACCCCCAGCAGTTTAGAAATGTGACTAATTCTTTCCCCATCGACTGGCCTTTTATAATTAACAAACATTTATTCCTCACTTTCCCATAATTTTTGCTTAGTTCTGTGGGCTTTGGATCAGGTCCCCAGCAAGGAAGTGAGTGTGAGTCTTTCCATTGATTTCAACAGGCTTTGGATCGGGCCCAGGCCCAGGGGCCAGCCCATCCGCATGCTCACTATGGGTCCTTATAGTCCATGGCAGCTACGTGGGAGTCAGCTGAGAATTCCACATTTCTTTTTCTGGTTTTGTATGTTTTAGAATCAACCCCGCAGCTACAAAGGGGAAGATTACACAATGAAATTAGCTGTTAGAAGCAGCTGGATGCGTTCTGCCCTTGCAGAAGGTGTTTTTCCGTGCAGCTGTGTTTGCAAGTGAACCCCTGTGATTAAACTAGAAGCTGGTGGCACCCCCCCCCCCCCCAAAGATCTCCTGCTCTTGTTTCTTTTCTCCCATAGCAGAGTAGACCTGCCAGTTACTATCCCGTTGTCAGGCAGAGCCTGGTGCGCATACGCTTATAGAGAACAAAGAAATAAATTGGCTCTCTCATCTGCGGCTGCTGTAAAAAGGCCTCGTTGTATTTTTATCAAGAAGAGGGTGGGGTGCAAACAGAAGAGTGAAATATTTGACATAGCACAATTTCATGTACTGCTCCCTATTCCTGTAACCGTTTGGGGATGGATCCTCAGCTACACTGAATTTAGACTGTGCTGAAGAAAGTGGGATAGAGGGTGGGGACTGGCTCCAAGCCACCTTTCTGTTCCACTAATCCTGAGCACCCCAAATTTGAGGTCACTTGACGATGTTGGCCATCGATTTTAAAATAACATAGTGTCCCTTTAAAAAGCAATTCGGTATGTAATCCTGAAAGCGATGAAGTAATAGTGCTGGCCAGGCCAAGAATAGCAGTTTGGCAGTAAGCAATATTTCCGCACCCTCCCCCCCAACCCCCTTACCATTCAGTCTGGACTGTACCCGAGCTGGAATTGCCAATGTGCAGCAATGTAGAAAAACGTTCATTAGTGATAGGGGGCCTGATCCAGAACCCAGTGAGGGCACTAGGAGCTGCAGCAGGCCTAGAAATCCAACCTAATGTTTTATTCAAACTGTCCAGAGGTAAAAAGTCAGAGCATTGCCCCATAGTATCACCAACGCCTCCCCCTTACAAATATGCTTTCAAGACCAGAACACCCTGGACTCACTGCCTTAGGCTGCATACTGCCCACAAACGAGGCTGATGAGCCCAGTCCAACAGTCAACATCCAAAATAATCACCCTTCAGAGCATCTTCATTCTGCAGGATAGTATTGGGGCCCATCTTTGCCTGAACCAGGCTGCTAACACTTCTAGATGGAACTTCTTAATAAATCTGTCTTTTTTCATTATTTTTAAGAGTTATTTATGGGGCAGAACAGTTAGTTGCACAATGGGGATATATAACTAATACTGCTGGGCGTTTTCAATGTGGTCCTGATCGAAAGCCTGTTGAAGTTATTGGGAGGCTTTGCCAGTAAGGACAGAAGCTAAGAACAATTCAGGGTGGAAAGTGAGAGTAAATGGGAAGAACATATATATCTATTTAAAAACGGTCAGTATCTGTTAAAATTCTCTTCATCTTGCTAGGAGTCTCAAACATAATGTTCCTCTAGGTTCTGGCTAATTTGACTATCTGGAAAGCAGCTTTCAAGACCTCTCCATGCCC
Source organism: Chelonia mydas (assembly GCF_015237465.2). Taxonomy (NCBI): domain Eukaryota; kingdom Metazoa; phylum Chordata; order Testudines; family Cheloniidae; genus Chelonia; species Chelonia mydas. Next base: position 75,856,891 of record NC_051251.2, on the reverse strand, counting down.
AGCCAGTCTATTCCCCTCCTGCTAATCTGAGCTGTTAAAAGCCTAATGCCCAGACTTTACAGCTGGTGCTTGTGAGCTATCGCTGCAGTAGTAAAGTTCTACCAGTGCCTTGTTTATGGGGTATGTGGGGTTTTTGCTTTTTTAAGACACGGCAATAACTGATCACACACAAGAATAAGAGGAACTGGAAGTGGCTGCTAACCCTTTTTTTTTTTTTTTTTTGGGGGGGGGGGGGGGGGGAGGGTTTTAAAATGACCTATAGTCAATCTGTGATAAGATATATAAACCCAACCCTAGTTAATCCTGAGTTAACAGCAGCTTGAGCCCAATTAGGCTTCTGAGTGGCAGCTGGAGATGTATTAGGCATAACTGGTGATCAAACCTCACTGGGAGGGAGTTGGGGCTTCAGAAAGGAGGGTGTGTAGGGCAGTGGGGGAAAAGGCCAGGGAGAACTCAGCTGGGAGTTTTGTTCCTCTTTTGGGCTAAAGGTGAAGAGATGCATGGGAGGCCTGAAGCTTGGAGCCAGCACTAGAGGGTTCAGAGCCAAGAGAAAGGCTCTGGGCAGTGGAGGCTGGGGTGAGAGGTGTGTTGTCCTGTGCCAGGAGGAAGCTGGAGATGGTGACACCCAAAAGGCAGTGACCCTAAAGCCTATGGGGGGGTTGGACTGAGGTTTGCGGGCCTGGGGGCAGGAGCTGCAGTAAGGGACAGGCTCCTGGGGCAGGGAGGAAGCACTGCTCTGAAATAAGAGCAAGAAAGAACTTTGCTGGTGTCAGGTTCTAAGAAGTCGAGCGGGCGTGGGCCCGGGGAAGGAAGCTGAGGGTGCCAGGGAATGCTAGTCAAGGCAGGGAAAACCCTGGGTAGGGATAGTGCTACAGGCGATGGTGGTTTTTACTGCAGCTGACCAGTACAGAGCAGAGACTTAGGAAAGACCATGCTGGGGAAATGAGAGTTCTTGTGACCGTAGTGAGCCTGAGCCAGGGTATGGAAAGTATGGGGGCACTGAGTGAGACTTGAAGGCCTTGAGTTTTCTGTGAGTGGCCTTTGCTGAAGATCCCAGGGGAGGACCCATGGGTCTTAGTAACCCCCAGAAAAGGGACTGAAAAGGCTGGAACTTTGGGTATTGTTTTATGTGGGCTTGGCACTTGCCTACCCTGACGCGGATGTGGAACTAACCCCCTGACCTGGCCAGCAGAGGTGGACCCCCACAGGTTGGAGTGACCATTGAGATGGGGCACTAGACAGGAAAGCGCTGGTAGACTGTGCCTGGCCAGGAGGGGGCACACCAGCGGTGCATCTACCTTTCCATACAACGTAAGTGCAATAGCAAGGAAGCCCCACAGAGTATGTCTGATTTATAGCCCAGCACACTAACAGAGAATGAAACCGGATGTCTGTTGCCTGCATTGCTCCTGTGCATGTCCTGTTGAAACAATTCCCATTTCAGCCATTTTTAAGAAGGTGCAATGTTCTAGACAGAGGTTTCTTTTGCAAGCATGGTTGGCTTGTTTGGATCTCTGTACATTTTGCTTCGTTGAACTTACTGGCAGTTGTGACCCAAACTAATCCTGATCCTGAAGGCCTTGTCTACGTTACTGCTTTCCTCAAAATCTCCCACCATTGCATTGTCGTGAGCACAGCGCCGAAGCAGGAGGGCTAGTGTAGATGTGCTCTGCTCTTACACCACGATGCCATCTAACCCAGCTCAGAATCCTCGGATTAATGGGCCCCCAGCACTAGAAATGAGAGTTAATTGTAAAGGTGCCATGAAGCATCTGCTACAGAGCATCCTCCACCTTTCCCTCTTCCATTCTGAGGAAGGGTTACCTTACCAGTAAGGTCTACATGGGGGAAGCGGGGATAATAGAAGGAAGGAAGGACAAAGCAGGAAACTGGTTTAGGAGTTTAAACCTTGTACATTGATGCATTGCCTGGCCAGTGGAAGAGAGAAAATAGTGAGATTGATTAGCTATGACTGAGGAAAATACTATATATTTTTTCCCCGGCTGACTGCTTTTCCCTTCACTTATATCGTGTACGTAGGTGAATACAAATACCCTTGAAAACTGGGTGGCATAGGGTTCCTGCCAAATGCTGTCAGCTATCAAAAACCCACTCACTAAAAGCACTCAGATATCCCTGCCAGAGGTCTGAGAGCATAGATGACGCTACATTTTACAATTCAATTGATGGATACAAGATCCATTGGTATAACAGACGGAGTTATCGCTTCTGCTATTAAAAGAAAGTGTAGATTCATTTAGTTTTGCAGGGATTTAGCTTTCCCCAAACCTGAGACCCTGCATGTGCGAACTGCACAAAGTTTAACCTCTGCATGGTGAAACTGAAACAAGAGATTCGACTGTTACCTGCATGCTCACACCACGTCTCATCTGCAACAGAATGATCTAAAAGGGATTCTCCAGATTTTCTTTTCCATCCGTACATTCTATTTTCCCTACCTTTTCTGCACAAGAAGGAAGTAATTAGGAATTGAAAGCTTATAGCTCATAGCAATAAGGAAGCACTTTTTCCTGTAAGTTTTTTGTTCAAATCTAAATTCAGTAATGACCCAAACCATCTGTTTAGTGGGCTATGTGAAAGCAGATGGTGAATAGAGGCTACTTTCCCTTGGACAGGTATCTACGTTATGAAAACCACTTCACACTCGCCACGCTTCATATATTGCATTTAGATACCTCTTAAAAATCTCACCCGAGTGGCTCTAGGCACTCCAACAACATTTAAATACAAAACCCAGGATAACAACTGCATAGTAAGCTTCCCATACACAGCAACCCAAACTAAAATACTCTCCCCAAATCATCAATTTCCCCATTCCATATGACAGATGTTAGTCACATCACTTAATGTGCTATTGGAAGATGCTCAGATCCTACAGGAATGAGGGGAGGATAAGAACCATTATAATATAGATTAAAATCTGTAATATGGGGACAAATAACGCTTTCTTTTGCCCTTTGTCTCGTCTGTTTAGATTGTCAACTCTTTGGGGCAGGGATGGTCTCTGACCATGTAACCTGGCTAGCACAATGCGGTCCTGAGCTCAGATTAAGTTCTTTTAGACTCAGGCCAATGTGGCCACATAAGCACTTTAATATCTGTAGATTTAATTGTCACTCTGGAATTAGGCATGAACCTTAGCTCTGGGGAACACAGGAATTGCTCAAGGTCCATCCAGTCCAGTATTCTCTCTCTGCCAGTGGAGGTTATGTTTTAAATGAAGGGAAAAAAACCCTCCCACTTTTTCCTATCCCCAGTTATCTAATTAACTGCACAGTGATGTCTAACTCTACCAAATGCTATGGTGTTTCACCTTTGCCTCACTCCTTTTTCCCTCCATGTCTCATTTCTCATCCCTTCCCTTCTAGCAAACCGGAGAGGCAGTGGACGTCTCTCTGGCATACATTCATGACGGAGCCCCCTGAAGTGCTTTTGCTTCTTTCCCCCCAACTTTTGCTTCTCTGGCCCCTCCCCTGTTTCTCCTTCTGAATATACGGCTCTGCTCCCAGGGGCAGATTCTGACACCAGGTGAGGGCAAGAGCTTCCCTGTTTGTGCACATGCCCCCATCTCTCAGACGAGCACATTAACAAGGGAGGGGGAAATTAGGACCTGCCACTGCACGGCAAACCCTGAAAACAACGGAAGTGAGTCATGGGACAGAAACCAGTGGAGCCAGAGACTCTTACCTCCTGCTAGGCAACGGGAATGAACTTTTCGACCCCGAGCCAGCTGCAGGGGCTGGGGCCGGGGTGTAAAGTCTCTCTCTTACTAGCCCTTCTGTGTGTTATATCATGACCACAAGGCACAGGGACACAGACTGTGGGGGCAGGACACTATTCCTGTGCTCCACGGCTGCTTGGGAGAATGGGTGAGAAAAGGGGCAGCAAATGACCTGGGGGCTGAGAGGGGCAGGGGGAGTGTCACAGGGTGGGATGGTCCTATAAGAAAGGGGCTTAGCCACCCCCCCCCACCCCCATGACTAATTAGCTGCTTCCCATGTGATGAGTTTGATACCAGGGATCAGGTGATAGCTGCAGGGCACCTTGTCCTCAGTAAAAGGCCAGCTGGCAGCAGCAGTAGTTAAAGGAAGACTCCTGCAGGGAGGGGGAAAACCTGGAATGGGGCTCCCCCCCATTGAGGTGGCGTACCTGGCTGGGAAAACCTGCTGGCTGAATGGGGGCAGGATCCTTGCGAGGAAGACACCGGAGGAGGGGGCAGGCAGCAGGCCCTGCTGCATGTTCTTGATTTGTATTGGACAGTTTTGAAAAATAAACCAATCCCTAAGGAAAGAGACTGAAATCCTGCTGCTGTGGGGAGCTTTATGTGCCATGCTGCCGGGTGAGGCGGGCTTATGGGAGGCCTGTGGGTGCAGCTGGTTTCTCTATTTAATGTTATCTGCCCTTAAAACAGACTTACGGCAATCTCGGCTCCAACCCTATCTGCACAGGGAGAGCCTCTCAGTCTGGCCTGAGGCTGTCACTTTGCAGGGCCTTCAGAATGTTCTTAGTCCTCAAGGCCTTCTAGCAGAGCCTTCGGTCTGTAGGGTCCCTGCAATATCCCCAGGCCCAGGGCTTACCCTGTGGGGGTCCCCCAGCCTCATGAGTATTCGGGGCTTTTCACACCTGCCTGAGGCTGACACAAAAGAACACAAATGTGGGGAAATGAGAATTATTCCCATGGGATGCTTATAAAATCATGTGATCTGTGAGGGAATTGAGATTAAAATGCCACAGGCTAAATTTCTTTTGCAGAAGGCATATTGTCTGTAACCTCGGGTTACTGAATCCGGCATTTCCCTTTTAAATACATGGGACATCTTGCTACGTGGAGGAGAACGTGTCTAAAATGAAAGACAGACCTCACAATGAGGGATTGTTGTGTTGAATGGCCCATTTCTCTGCCCCATCAGTCAGGTGGGAAGGGGTGAGACTCCTTCCTCGTTTGGTTTCAATTTCAGATATTTATAGGCTCTGCCTCTGGGGAACAAGGATTTTGCTATCTCAACAAGAGGCTTACCAGGTGCAAGTGTATCTTTAAAAATTTCCTTCAATCTGAGTCAGCACAGCTTGACACAGGCAGCCATCAGAATGGGACACAGGATGGCTCACAAGTTGAGAATAATACAAAAATCTTTCAAAAGTAATATTAGCGTCTTTAGTGCAGCTAGCATCCGTAACACTGCTCTTGGTTATGAGGACAAAGTGATTTGTTTGTTTTTCACCTTCAGAAGACTCCAGAGGAAAAGAATCTTCATTCTCCCTGAGTCATTGTGACCGAAAGCACCCCTCTACTCACCCCTTACTCACTATTGTAATAATATTTGTAAAAAAAAAAAATGCCCTGTGGGGTATCATTTGAAAACTAATACATTGGTCGTCAGTAATATCATGTTGAAGTGTGTATATATAAGTAATAAACAGGGTCCTTCGGGCAGCAAAAATGGGAAATGGCAGGAGACAAGACAAATCTGCATTTCAGTGTGCAAAGGAGAAAAGAAAGAGCATAGGGGACCTCCATCATCAGACTCCATGTTGCCTTCTTTACTGTTTGAATAATCTTTGCTTTGAGGGGTAAGCTGCAGAAGAATCCATTTCAAAGAGTGACTGGTCTACAAAAGTGAGGGGCAAAAACACCCCAAGGCATATCTTCCACCTTCCCCCAGCCCCTTCACCTGAGAAGACAAAGGAACCAGCCCTTTGACTTTGAGAGGAGATCCTAACCTAAGAATTGGGTCAGCCCTGTTGCTGGGACCATCTGGTAAGGATGTTACTTTGAACCAAGTCTAGCTTGTTAAGTTTTAGTTACTAGAAAGTGTTTTATCTTTATTTCTCTTGTAACCATTTCTGACTTTAATACCTTGTACTCAAAACCTCTCTCTTTGTAGTTAAATGACCTGGTTTTATTTTTAAAATAAAAACTAATCCAGTGTTGTGTTTAAACTGAACTGTTTGGGTAACTCCAGTGAAAGTAGCTGATTGTTGAATATTGATCCCTTGCAGGGAGAATGGACCTTTAATACCTAAATAGCCCAAAACACACATTTTGGGGCAAATCCAGGACTGGGAGTGTGCTGGGGTCACCCTGAAAGTCGTAACCCAGGTTTGTGGAAGCCAGAGTGTGACTGGAGTGTTGCTGACAGGCTCTGGGGTCATTGCTGCTGGGCCAGGGCTATTGCTATATAAAGACACTCAGGGTGAGCCCTTCATGCTGTTAGGTTATTTCAGAGCTGCCCTGGTGGGGAGCTACAATGAGAACGCATTATGAGGTGCCCAGAGTTATGGGGCAGGCAGTGACACAACTCCTCACTGGTCTGGATTGCACTCCAGAATGTGACAGCCATAATGTCTGGTTTCAGACTGCATAGAGGCCATGGGATTGGAATGAAGTATGTCTGACTCAGTCTTGCACCATTTCTGATGCATCTGCAGGTAAGGGGATGAGATTTGACTTTAAAAAATCATGAGAGAGAAGGAGAGAGAGGGGAAACCTACTTAAGAAATGGAATAATATAACCTAATTCTATGATTCAATTTTGACAGATATCAATGTTTATTTTTAAGCTTTAATTTTTATTGATTTTAAAACTTCACAGTAGTGGGTAATGATGGGGAGTCAGACAAATGGGAGATTAGGCAATAATTATTTAACAACAGATGTTGAGATTCAAAAAGTTAACAGCTTTAATAAACATTAAAACACTGTCCACATCACATGTCAAACTATACAAAGCAAATATCCTTCTGTTGAACTAATAAGTTCTCAAGCAGCATTTTTCTTACTTTGTCTATCTGTAAATTTTGATTATTACCGATGGAAACATTTTTCACGGATTTGTATGTTGGTGAAATTGACATTTACTGACATTTATGGATGAAAAAAATCTGACTTGTTCTGAATCCACTGCACTGAATAAGAATGCAATAAAGTCCCTGTGAAATTATGCAACTATTGATTCAGTGGCACTGAGAGAGCAGCATTGCAGACTTTCAGGATCAATAATGCATCACAGCCTTGATTCAGACTCGTTTTCAAGACACAGCTTTGCTAGGCACAAAAGACAATTGAAGTCTATGAAAATCAGCTTTGTTCTGCATGTGATCTGTGATTATCAACCTCCACTTCCCTTTGTATATCCAGAAGTAGTAGGAGGGGGAAGATCTTGTGGGTTTTTTCTTTTTTGTGCTTGGTTGTTGGTATTTACATGGTGTCCCACCCAAACTGCCATGTTTACAGTGAAACACCCTCTTTGCTGCATTGCAGCTAAGTTTTCTCTGATAGGTTTCATTCTCCTATGGCATCCAAAGCTATACGCACTCTTACAAGAAATGGTCCTGAGCTGGAACGAGTGTTTACAGGGACTTTTATATAACAACAAATGTAAGTCCATGATGTTTAGTTATTGCAAACACAGCTAGTGCCAAGTGACTCCTCTAGCTGGCCTGAAGCCCATCTGGGTTGGAACTCAGACATCCACATGAAAGCAAATCAGATAATGAATCTGTTCTGTATTCCTTCGGCCCCTCTGCGTATACAGACTACTTCTCTTCTTGTCATATTCCTGTACGCGCCTGGGCTGTGAGCAATAATATTAACTAAGGGGTTTCAGTTCTTCTGATGAAGAAACAGAAGATATTTTTTGTAGCTGTGTTTGAATAAAAAGCTTTGGCCCACCCCAGGCTCTGCATGAGGGTCTGCAGGGCCCCCATTCTGACTCTGGACCACATAGCAACTGTGCCTCTGATCCTAAACAATCAGAAAGACCTTGTAGCCAGAGGTTGCTCTTAGGAAGGATCTTTGCTGCATGTTGACTGCTTTTCTGTTGTGCCTTTTTGCTGCTTCTCCATGAATGAATGACTTCTGTTGCTTTGGCTCAACTTCTGGACCACATCTATCCCAGCTGCCATCAGCAGGATAGGAAAACTTGTGTTCAGTTCACAGTTCTATCCTTATCAAAAAGTCTGTCAGTGTGAACCCAAGCAGGAAAGCTGCTCATTGCAGGGTGGATTGATGGTAATATCAGAGGTATTACAGGTGACCATCATATATTACAATTCAGGTTAAGTACCGCATGGCAATGTTAAGATAATAGATATCGTTGCTAATACTGCTGAAGGGAAACCATATGTTGCCCTTTTAGATGAATGTAAAATATACGACCACAAATAGCAGCTGCAGGTGCGACGGCTTTAACAGGAAGAGAACCAGCCCAGGGAGCAGAAGGTTCCGGAAGGATCCATAGCTGCTGGAGGCCAACTGTCCATTCATAGACTGTTGAGCGCCGGTAACCTTGGCGCTGATTGGCTGGGAAGCCAGCACGTAATCCCTCTCCGCCAATAGGGCCTCAAGGAGGGAGTTTTCTGCCCTGGGAGGAATTCCCAGGGCTTGGTGGTTGCCTCCTGAGGAAAGCTGGGGAAGTGGCAGTGATGCCTCTCTCCGGGGGGGGGAAGGATAGTGGGTGGGGGTGGGGGAAGGCCTGGAGGGTTACAGTTCCCTGGGAAGATAGGAAGTTTTGAGAAAGAAATGGGAAAGAGAGAACAGGGTAAGGCCCAGGCCAGGAACAGAAGGATAAATGAGTAGGACCAAGAAAACTAGTTTGTTTATTCATCTATAACTATCATTTTAAACTCACTTTGGCTGAAACAGAGCTCTGAATTTTCCTTTCCAAATCCTCCCCATTCCCTCCTTTCTCAATCACTGTGGTCACCATCATTCTGCCTGCCACTCATCCCGTAACCTGGGCATCCTTTTCAACTCGCATCTCTGTACAGATCCTCCCATCCAGGCCATGCCTAAGTCTTGCTGATTTTCTGCATAACCGCTCTAAGACACAGCCTTTCCTATCCACCCACACGGCTCATCCAGGGTCTCCCCATCCCAAGGCTCCATTAACGCAACCTCCTTTTCTCTAGCCTTGCTCATGTCCATTCAGAATGCTGCTGCTGCAGGTCCTTTGCCTAGCCTGTCACTGTGACCATGTCATATGAAAACAAAACAGCCAGTCTGGGTCAGACCCAAGGTCCATCCAGCCCAGCATCCTGTCTGCTGATGGTGGCCCGGGCCAGGTGCCCCAGAGGGAATGAACACAACAGGCAATCATCCAGTGATCCATCCCCTGTTGCCCATTCCCAGCTTCTGGCAAACAGCGGCCAGGGACACCGTCCCTGCCCATCCTGGCTAATAGCCACTGAGGGACCTGTCCTCCCTGAATTTATCTAGTTCTTTTTTGAACCCTATTATAGTCTTGGCCTTCACAACATCCTCTGGCAAAGAGTTCCACAGGTTGACAGTGTGTTCTGTGAAAAAATACTTCCTTGTGTTTGTTTGAAACCTGCTGCCCATTAATTTCATTTAGTGACCCCCTAGTTTCTGTGTTATGAGAAGGAGTAAATAACACTTCCTTATTTACTTTCTCCACACCAGTGATGACTTTATAGACCTCTAGCATATCCCCCCTTAGTCATCTCTTTTCCAAGCTGAAAAGAGCCAGTTTTATTAATCTCTCCTCATATGGAAGCTGTTCCATATCCCTAATCATTTTTGTTGCCCTTTTCTGAACCTATTCCAATTCACCCTCTTTGAATCCCTCCACTGGGATCTTCTTTATCATATCAAATGAAAGCTGCTTGTCTGCACTTTCACGTCCCTTTGTGGCCTATCCCCACCCCGCTTGTCATCTCTCAATCAGCCCATGCTGTTAGCCTTCATTGCTCACTGGTTAAATTTTCAGCCACCTTTAGGCTTTCTCACATACTGTCCCTCATGCTTCGGAGATGCTCCCCATAAGCATCTGCAAAATTATCCTCCTTCAAAACTCTCCTTTGCCGTGATGACTAAAAAAACACTTGACAATGATTAGGCCGTTGGTGTGCTGATAATACTGTCTATCATGCTGACCAATATGATTTCCTTGGACTTCCTCATCTATCTGTCTCCATCTTTTGTCACTTGGTCTTATACTTAGGGCAGGCCTACACTATCACTTAACTTCAGAATAACTTATGTTGCTCAGGGGTGTGAATAAGCCCCCCCCCTTCCCCGAGCAATGTAAGTTACACCAACCTAAGCGCTGGTGTGGACAGCTTCTCCCACCACCATACCTACCACCACTCAGTATGCCGATGAGCGAGCTCTCTCCTGTGAGCATAGAGCGTCTTCACCAGACACGCTGCAGATGCAGCTGTGCCGATGTAGCGCTTCCAGTGTGGACAAGCCCTCCGATTATAAGCTCCCTGGGGGTAGAAACTGTTTTTATTCTCTTTGTATAGCACCTAGCACAACAGGGTCCTGGGCCATGCGAAGGACTCTTAGGTGCTGTGGTGATACAGATAATAATAATAATTAATAATCAAAGGCCAGAGTTATACAGGGAAAGAGTAGGAAAGGATTTTTTTATCAGTGATAGCAGCATCAGGATGAAGGCTTTATATCTTATGAGTTAAATCTGTGTGCCTGTCTGCAGTCTGATATCTCTGAAAGCCTCGAGTCTGGTAAATGGATAGACATCTGAACAAAGGCCTCCTGTCAGCTGCATTGTTTGTTTGGTGCTAGAAGCATTCGTACAAATGATTGTGCAAAGTGAAAACACAGTAGTATGCACTGGGGTGTGCCTGGTTATAAGATCTCAGCCCCAGGGGAGGCTGGAAGGCATGGCCAGATAGTTACTGGTCAGGCAGCTTAGCAGCATGAATCCTGTTTTTGGTATAGTAAACACTTGCAAGGTCTCTCTTTCATTGACTCGAGAAACGATTGGTGAATTGCTGTTAATTAGGGGGCCATGGCTATGAGGTCATCTTGGATAAGGCTTTAGTTTGTGGTGACACTTGTGCTGAGGTGTGTCTGGTATCAGTAGAAATCCGATTCTTTATTGCTTTGGGCAGGAATCCCTTATGTTGAAGTGGGTATTTCATCGCCCGCTTGCCCCAAAACATGGACTGATTTTGGGAGTATCTGCAGGGCTGAGGTATAGGAAGGGGGTGGGGGAAGCTTTAGAATCTGGCTGAGATAGAAGCTGCCTCTTACAGTCAGGCTCAGTTTGGAGGGTGCAGTTAAAGGACTGCAAATATCCCAGTGATGGGACTCTTTTTTTCTTTGGGCTCTGGATGGGGCATTTATGGGCTTCCATTGAGCTGTGTAGGGCTGCGGGGACTAGATGTCTCGGTACAAGGCCTTTAAATCCAATAACTTGTTCCTGTGCTTTATTGGTGTTTTCCTAAGTCACCACAGAAATACAAACACCACGCCTGAGAAGGGCAATTTCACTGCTAAAGGCAATGGGGACCGTTTGGGCTGCTTTAGGAGTACTTTGCAGATGTTCAGATAAAATACTCCCAAATAAAAATGAGGTTTACACCCAACGCACACAACTCAAAGTGAAGGCCAAAACTATAACAGGGTCAAAAAAGAATTAGATAAGTTCTTGGAGGATAGGTCCATCAATGGCTATTAGCCAAGATGCTCAGGGATGCAACCCCATGCTCTGGGTGTCCCTACCCTCTGTTTGCCAGGAGCTGGGAATGGGAGACAGGGGATGGATCACTCAGTGATTGCATGTCTCCGTTCGTTCCCTCTGGGGCACCTGGCATTGGCCACTGTCGGAAGACAGGATACTGGGCCAGATAGATCTTTGGTCTGACCCAGCATGGATGTTCTTCTGTTGAACATTTCAGTTATTAAAACTATCAACCAGTATTGAATGACATATCAAGGACTCGTCTTTTTTTTTTCTTCAGCATTTATATGTAAATGTATTTTGTTTTACTGCTAAGATGCTCCTTCGTCATTACTCTCTCAAATATTTTTTTCTACAATGCAATGTTTTATCACTATTCCATACTGATATATTTTTGTTTCTTTTTCTGCCATCGTGATTTTTTTTGAAAAAATATAAAATATTTTCTTTAAAAAAAGAGTAAAAATAATCTCTGCAGCCCAGATTCTTGATTCCCTGGCAGTTAACTGTTGAGGCAACTCCCGTACTAGAATGTGGAAAGATAATATAGAAAGAGAAAAGCATCTAAGATATTCATTATGAAGGAATTCTAGGAAAGGGTATGACTTTTAACATAGATTCAGGGCAGACATACAGAGCAATCTAGATTCTTGGTGAGCTGTGTCCATTCAAATAAAACCTGTTTTAATACAGTTGAATTCAAGGCCATAGATATAGAACAAAGAATATAGGCCATACCTTCAGAATGGGGGACTGTATCCTGGAAGCATGGATTCTGATAAGGATTTAGGGGTCATGGTGGACAAGTAACTCGATATGAACTCCCTGTACAATGCTGTGGTGAAAGAGCTAATGCAATCCTTGGATGTATAACAGGGCAGTAATAAGTATGGAGGTGATTTTACCTCTGTCTGTGGCATTGGTGAGACTGATACTGAAATACTGGCCTGTTCTGGTGTCAACTTTTGAAAGGTTGAGAAATTGGAGATGGTGCAGAGAAGAGCCACAAAAATTATTCAAAAGCTGGAGACTTAGCTTAATTTGTTTATCTTAGTTTTTAAAAAAGATTAAGAGGTGACTTGATTGTGGTGTGTCAGCACCTTCCTGGGGAGAAAATTCAAGGTAACAAAGGGCTCTTTAATCTAGCAGAGAAAGCCATAACAAGAGCCAATAGTTGTAAGCTAAAGCCAGACATTCAGAGTAGAAATAAGGCATGCATTTTTAACTGTGAGGCTGATTCACCTGTGGCACGGGCTACCAAGGGAAGTAGTGTATTCTCCATCTCTGGAAGTCTTCAAGACTCAATGACTGTCTAGAAGACACACCTTAATGACACAAGGGCTCAATACATGAGTGAAATTCTACTACTAGAATTGTGCAAGAGCTCAGATTAGATGATTGAATGGTCCCTCCTGCCCTTTGCCATAGATTTCAATTAGGATAGGATCAAGCCAAACTGCCCTAACTCACACCGCCTCTGACTCTTCTATATTCCATAATAATTTCAAAACAACTCTAAGCCTAAATATCTTGCCAGCAGGAAACAGAGAGACTTCATTGTTGTCATTCGAATATGGGGTGGCAGGCGGATACTATCGTAATGGGGGCTAATATAGATTCCAAGACTGGTAAAGGGACCATAGTGATCATCTAGTCTGACCTCCTGTATAACACAGACCAGAGACCTGCCCCACAATAATTCCTAGAGCAGAGCTTGTAAAAAAACAGCCAGTCTTGATTTAAAAATGGCCAGTGATGGAGAATCCACCATCACCATTGACAAATTGTTCTAATGGTTAATTACCCTCATTCTTACAGTGACGTTTTATTTCCAGTCTGAATTTGTCTGGCTTCAGCTATAAGAACTAAGATTAGACAGTAGTTGCGACTGAATTTGTCCAGCGTGAGTATTTGTTTCTTGGGAAGTACCCAAGATCAGTTGTTGAAGAGATTTTAGTCCCTTTTCCAACCTCAATTGCTATGCTAAAAAAGAGCTGTTTTGGAAACTGTAAACGGGTAGGCAGAAAGCAGCTGCAAGTCCATGAATTCAGTTTATTCACCATTTAAAAAAACAAGAAAACCAGCAGAGGCAGCGGTATTTGATATGTGTGTTAACTAGATAAAGAGAGGGGGGAACAGTGGAAGCATTGTACTGACGAGTAACAAAACTACATAATTCCTAGGAAATCTCCCAGACACAGTAATGTCAATACTGTTATGGAAACAGCCTTACTTCCATTTAAAACCACTACAGAATTGTGCCCTAACACCTTCCTATAGAGATATTTCAGGCCATGGGTACTGGGAACCATTTATTCTGTGAGAAGAACTTCCCAATAGCAGATACATTTATTTATTTTTAGTTCATTACCTTATAGCTATGGCAGTAGGGTTATATTTTACTCTTGTAATTTAAAGTCACTGTCAGCATTCACAACTTTCGAATATTAATTCCTAAACCTCTCCTCTGCTCTATCTCTGCAGGTTAACTGATGTAACCTTTCTGATATGAGGTCTGTGTTCGCCAATGTATCCATAACATAATGGGGTGTGGCAGTGTGGTCTATTGGGTGGAACACTGGAGTGAGGTGCAGGAGACCTGGGTTCTGTTTCCAACCCTGTCACTGGCCTGCTAGGTGACCATGGGCAAGTCACTTCACCTCTCTGTGCCTTGGCTTCCAAATCTGTAACGTGAAGCTAATGATACTTGCTTCCTTTGTAAAATGCTTTGTCACCTCCTGCTGGAAAGTGCTCTGGAAGTGGAAGGTGGTGGTGTTAGATCCAGAAAGCCCTTTTTTTAAAAAGCCTCCTCCTTGCCATGTATAACTTTGGAGCAGGGGCTGTCTTTTTTCAGTACCTAGTCGTGGGCATGACTTTAGTTTGCAGGAGCTCCTGTATCCTATGGAACTACAAATTCATATTACGTAATTTCCCCTTGTGATATTCAGAGTTGAGAGGTGAATAATTAAACCCCTCCAGCAGTGAAGGTTGTAAGTGAGTTGGGGTCTCTGGTTTGATTTACCTTCCATGGTAGTGAGCTACAACAAAGAAAACAACCCACAGGGGTACCATTCAAAATAAGCTAACAATGTTTTCTGTTGGCAACTAATCTTTCTCTGAAAACAATTTGGCCAGGAGTCCCTCATACGGGAGGTGCCACGTACTTGCCGGAGGTTTGGAAGCCAGGCAACTTTTACAGGCAAGGAGGGTCACAATGACCCTTATCTCTGCTTCTTTGGTCATGTCCCTGGACAGATGGACCCTTCCACAGCCGTAACTCCAAAACAGGTGCATGCTACAGCTCCAGTGTGGCACCCACTCAGAGAGGACAGAGAGGGGAAAGGCAAATAGTGATTGGCCAGTGTTATTTTAGGGAAAAGCCTAGAGAGGAGTAAGTTAGGTGGGCTCATCTGAGAAGAAAGAGAGGGTGATCCTTTCACAGCTGGGAAGGATCAATTTTAGCCAAGCTGTCATTAAGGAAAAGAGATTAACAGGTCAGAAGAGGTTTTCTCTGACAGGTCCATGGCCAGGAATCTTGACAAGTGGGATGTTACTGACAGAGCAAGGAGAGTGGGGAACGAAGACTCCAGCCATGCCATTCCAGGGTTGGGTGTTGGTCGGGGATAATTTCTGTATAATTATTTTACTATTTGTCTACAACCGTATCGTGGCCATCCCTGGCCAGCCTGCCAAAGGCTGTGTTGGCTGATGCCCACCTTATGTAAGGGGGTTTGTTGATTAACTTATTTCATGGGTATGCCCTTCTAGCCTAGGATAGAGCTGCAGGTGCCGTGCTTCAGAAAACAAGCTATGATGGGTCCATATGGGCTAGGGTTGCCAGGTATCCGGTTTTCAACCGGAATGCCCAGTCGAAAAGGGACCCTGTCTGCTCCGGTCAGCACCACTGACCAGACTGTTAAAAGTCTGGTCAGCAGCACAGCAGGGCTAAGGCAGGCTCCCTGCCTGCCTTGGCTCTGCACGGCTCCCAGAAGCAGCAGCATGTTCCCCCTCTGGCTCCTACACGTAGGGGTAGCCAGGAAGCTCCACACGCTGCCCCAGCCCAAGCACCGGCTCTGCAGCTCCCATTGACCAGGAACAGCGGCCAATGGGAGCTGTGGGGGCGGCACCTGCGGACGGGGCAGCATGCAGAGCTGCCTGGCCGTGCCTCCATGTAGGAGCCAGAGGGAGAACGTGCCACTGCTTCCAGGAGCCACCTGAGGTAACTGCCACCCAGAGCCTGAACTCCCCTGTGCCCCAAGCTCCTGCCCCAGCCCTGATTCCCCCTACCACCCTCCGAACCCATCAGCCCCAGCCCGGAGCCCCCTCCTGCACCCCAAAACCCTCATCCCCAGTCCCACTCCAGAGTCTGCACCCCCAGCTGGAGCCCTCACTCCCCCCTTGCACCCCTTCCCAGCTGTGATCCCTTTTCTGCCCTCCAAACCCATCAGCCCCAGCCCAGAGCCCCCCCTGCACCCCAAAACCCTCATCTCCAGCTCAACCCCAGAGTCTGCACCCCCAGCCAGAGCCCTCACCCCCTCCCACTTCTCAACTCTCTTCCCCAGCCCAATGAAAATGAGTGAGTGAGGGTGGGGAGAGCAAGGGGGGCTGGGCCTCGGAGAAGAGGAGGGGCAGGGGGCGGGGCAAGGGTGTTTGGTGTTGTGCGAGTAGAAAGTTGCTAACCCTAATATGGACCTAATGTTGCTGCCACTTCAGCAAAAGGGAGAGTGAAGGAAGATGCTGTCCAGCAGAGCCAGTTTTAGGGTCCTTTTATTGGGGAGGTAAGATGTAAAGAGTTAAAAACCATTGGCTACTGTGGCAGTATTTTGCTGTGATGATTCCTCTAAAGGATGAAGACTCTCCCATCTGCTGCTGTTTTAGGTAACCTTTTCTGTATCCTTGAGTGAATAACTGGAAACACTGGCTCTACGTCCAAATCATGAGCCATTTCTTTGTTTTCTCAAGTGCTATTTAAAAATCTGTCTCTCAATAATCCTGGAAGATTGCTGCTGCTGTTTCTGTGAATCTGCATGCTATACTAAAATCCAGATAATTTCCCTGCTTGTCGGTTGTGCTGCTTTCTTTCAGCACCTTGTTCCACCCAGTGGGGATTGCCATGAAGAGATAAGTGGAGTTTCTCTTGCAGTGATTTTTGCCTCTGAATGAACCATACAGTCAGAGGTACAGGTATGTAGCTCCAGGAGTGCATCACAAATCTGGGGGAGCTGTTAATGAACAGCTTTTACAGTGTCTCTGCTTGCCTCCCATCCTCTTTCAGAGAGGGATTGCAGGGAAATAGCTACAGGCATTTTTAAGATATCCCACCTTTTTAGGAGATCCCCCAAATAATATATACAGTCTTTGCGGTATACCAAATACATTCCTGGACTCAAGGCAAGGAGCAGCAGCACCAGAAATCAGTAAGTTCCAGTTGGGACTACAGCACAGCACACACATGGCATGGGAGTTAACTTTCCTAATTTATGCCTGTAAAACCTAGTGCTTGCCCCTCCGGGGTGAGCCATTGTCATAACACTGAGCTCTGCAGTCTGTTGTTTTCAGTCCATGTCGTCTAGTTGCTTTAAAACGTTTTCAGCAAGTTCTGCTCCAGTAGTGCCGTTGACATTCAGAACTACAAGAAAAGGCTCTTGAACTGATGCTTCATCTTCATTCACTTTTACACACTAAAGAATTAAAGATATTCGTTCCACATGAGAACAACCCAGCGTACAGTCAAGCAACGCCCAGTATTTTGCAGTTTTCACTTGCATCAGAATTTAACTTTTTGACCCAACAGTTGACTAAGCCCATTCTGAGTGTATTTACTAAGATCATGCACATTTGCACCTGCCTTCACTTTATCCGAATGACCTGCCAAAACAGGAATATACTTAACTCAGTCCCTCCCAGGGAGTTTCCATTCCATCTGTCTCCCCAAGTGTTCAACATCCCCTTGAAGTAGCAGATTTCTCTCACCAAGAAATAGTATGACATGTAGAAGTCTCTGCAATATTAAATACCAATTGTGTTTCTCACCTTCCATTTCCTGCTGCAGCTTTTCATCAATAATCACAGAATTCTTGACAGTTGCGCAGTTCTCTTTAGACCAAGTAACAGTTCATATGATCCTCTGATGCCTCATGCTTCCTTAGTTTAGCTTCCAATTTCTTCCAGTCTGACACACCATTTATGAAATCTAAACATCGGAGAAGCTGTCTTGGGAGCTGGCCTGGGAAACAGATAGCATGGAAACCAGAATACCATCTACACAGGCACACACCGTCCAGCTTCAAACGACAGCTTTGCCCTTTTCTAGTACTCTTTTTATATTGGTCATCAGGGGAATGTCACCTGCCATTCCGCATGGAAAATTAAAAGCTTCAGATGTCCTTTGAATAGATACTTTCTCAACAAGAAAGTTCAGGGGACGTGGCCACATTACTGGATCCTGCCCCCAGCTGTCTTGTGATGAGCTGTTGCTTGGGACTTCTTTCTGGACTCCTGGTGAGAATGTTGAGCTCGTAGATTCATCATCCATCCGCAAGACAAATAGGAACCGATGGCTCGTTTACATTGTCTGTGCTACCTCTCCCAGCTTTGGAAGTGGCAGAAGTGTTCATCTCGTAAGGTTCTCTTCTGAATTTTAATGCAGACAGACATTGTGGCCATTGATGGGAGGGTGTAGGTTTATCTGGTCCTGCCTCAGCACAGGGGGCTGGACCTGATGACTCTTCAAAGTCCTTACAGCCCTTCATTTCTATGATTTTGTGCAGGACGTCCTAAATGATCTTTCTCTTTCCTGAACCCAGGACCAAAAAGCCATTCAGCTAGGCTGGCCTGCTGATGTTGCATAGCATCAACTCTGGTAACCTGGGGTGTTCTTTTTTCAGCCCCCTGGCAGAGATTTCTGCTTTTTTGATGGTAGCACGGTTGAAGGTTCCCATGTCAACAGCAACCCTGTTAATCACACCTTTCTGTTGGTGGTTACATTTTGCCTGTCACCAATATCATCCAGTTGACTACAGCATTAATTGGATATTGGCAACAGGCTTGCTGGTTATTGGCAACATTTTTTTTGCTGTGCAAACCTGTGGGCCCCCAGTACCCTCACTCCATGTGAAAGCCCAGCTGCCAGCAGGTTTGTGGGCTGGCAGCCAGGAATGGAAGCAGTGGGTCCCAGGCTGCAGGCAGGGCTGCTGCCTGGATGCTGGGGCTTTACATGTGGAATGGGGATGCTGGGGGCCCACAGGGTCACATGGTACTGCTCTCTGGGCTGCGTCCTGCCCTGATACCGGAGACCGGGGCTTGGCATGTCCCAAAACTTCCATCCCTGGCTGGAGCCCCGTAAATCTGCTTTCCATAGGGACTGCAGCCAACGGATGGAAGTGCTGGGGTGTGTGGAGCCCTGGTCCCTGGTGCCAGGGCAGTCCTCAGCCTGGAGAGCAAGTATGCAGGGTTGCAGCCCTGGAAGGAAGCTCTGGGATTTTTCTGGGAGTTTTCACCCAAAGAACTACCAGTTTTGCTAATCAAAAGAATAAGCGAGAGAAATCTCACACAAGCTCTCTCATTACCTTCTTGGCCCAGGAAGAAGGCATTTAAGATTTGCCCATGGTTACTAGTCACCGTAGTAATGAGCATCCTTCTTATCCTTATTCTCATCAAACTGATGGAGCAATAAGCATCTCTCTCACTTCTCATCTGTGACAGAATAAACTGAAATGCATACTTCAGGACTAACCTCCTTTTTGAGGTTGAAGAATTGGAGACGCATGGGAAGGTGTGGAACTGGAGATTGCTTATAACTCTATTTTCAACTGACTCAGTTTCTGGCTGGTGTCCCTTGAATATGAAGAAAAAATGCCCCAAAAGCACATTGTTTCGTGGTTGCATTGGAAGGCAGAGATTTTTCTAATATCATACAAGTAGGAGTGTTGTAGAGGTTGGCATCCTGCCTCCATGTAGCTGGGTAGTGACAATGGGCAATGGCTGGTTTAAATTTAACCGCACACAGCTGGGGGGTGCAGGGAAGCAGCACACAGGGCTTCTTGAAACTCTCACTGACCCTTTCACCTTGTTCACCAAGACGGGTGCTTGTACTATGTGTCCCCTAACATCAGTGTTGTATATTTGGATGTCTGTATGGATAAGGGGAAAACAGTGGATGTGATATATCTTGACTTGCAACCTCAGCAAGTTCCCAGATGACACTAAGCTGGGGGGAGAGGTAGATACGCTGGAGGGTAGGGATAGGGACCAGAGTGACCTAGGCAAATGGGAGGATTTGGCCAAAAGAAATCTGATGAGGTTCCACAAGGACAAGTGCAGAGTCCTGCACTTAGGATGGAAGAATCCTGTGCACCGCTACAGGCTGGGGACTCAGTACCAATGTGGACACAAGAACAGATGGATATAAACTGGCCATCAGGAAGTTTAGACTTGAAATTAGATGAAGGTTTCTAACCATCAGAGGAGGGAAGTTCTGGAACAGCCTTCCAAGGGAAGCAGTGGGGGCAAAAGACCTATCTGGCTTCAAGATTAAACTCGATAAGTTTATGGAGGAGATAGTATGATGGGATAACATGATTTTGGCAATTAATTGATCTTAACTATTCATGGTATATAGGCCCAGTGGCCTGTGATGGGATGTTAGATGGGATGGGATCTGAGTTACTACAGAGAATTCTTTCCTGGGTATCTGGCTGATGAATCTTGCCCACATGCTCAGGGTTCAGCTGATCGCCATATTTGGGGTCGGGAAGGAATTTTCCTCCAGGGCAGATTGGAAGAGGCCCTGGGAGTTTTTCGTCTTCCTCTGCAGCCTGGGGCACAGGTCACTTGCTGGAAAATTCTCTGCACATTGAAGTCTTTAAACCATAATTTGAGGTCTTCAATAGCTCAGACATAGGTGAGAGGTTTATTGCAGGAGTGGGTGGGTGAGATTCTGTGGCCTGCGTTGTGCAGGAGGTCAGACTAGATGATCATAATGGTCCCTTCTGACTTTAATATCTATGAGGTCTATGAGACCTGGGGATTACACTGGACGAAAAGCTGGATATGAGTCAGCTGTGTGCCCTTGTTGCCAAGAAGCCAACAACATATTGGGCTGCATTAGTAGGAGCACTGCCAGCAGATCGAGGGAAGTGATTATTCCCCTCTATTCGGCACTGGTGAGGCCACATCTGGAGTACTGTGTCCAGTTTTGGGGCCCCCACTACAGAAGGGATGTGGACAAATTGGAGAGAGTCCAGCAGAGGGCAACGAAAATGATCAGGGGACTGGGGCACATGACGTATGAGTATCAGTGGTGGCAGATGACAGAACAAGGAGCAGTGGTCCCAAGTTGCAGTGGGGGAGGTCTAGGTTGGATATTAGGAAACACTATTTCACTGGGAGGGTGGTGAAGCACTGGAATGCGTTACCTAGGGAGGTGGTGGAATCTCCTTCCTTAGAGGTTTTTAAGGTCAGGCTTGACAAAGCCCTGGCTGGGATGATTTAGTTGGGGTTGCTCCTGCTTTGAGCAGGGGTTGGACGAGAACCTCCTGAGGTTCCTTCCAGCCCTGATCTCCTATGAGTCTATATTTGGGACTCTAACTAAAAAGTCAATTGCTGCTGCTTGTTTTCCATGTTGAGTCTTAACTCCACTAGTTCCAGCTGAATTTACCTTGGAAATTCCACATTATTAATAGGTTTATGGTCGTACCTAGTGGCCTTGCCCAGGAGCAGGGCTCCATTGTGCTAGGTACCATACAAACACATAGTAAGACAGTTCTTGCCCCCAAAAGCTTGAAATCTAAATCTATACCACCTTAACCCTTATGTTTAAAACTATTCCATGAGATGAGGTTAAAAATTCCTGCTAAATACCATGACTACAACTCACTAGGATTATTCGTTGAAAACCACGGTTTATGGATATTATTGCATTTTCTTTGATAATCATTGGAATGCTTTATTAAAATAGAAAATTTATAAATACACAACTTCATTCATAGATTCCAAGGCCAGATGGGACCCCTGTGATCATCCATTCTGCCTCGTGTATAACACAGGCCAGAGAACATCCCTAAAATGATTCCTAGAGCAGAGATTTTAGAAAGATCCAATCTTGATACAAAAATGTTCAGTGATGGGGAATCATAGAATCATAGAAGGTTAGGGTTGGAAGGGACCTCAGGAGGTCAACTAGTCTAAGCCCCTGCTCAAAGCAGGACCAATCTCCAATTTTTGCCCCAGGTCCCTAAATGGCCCCCTCAAAGATTGAACTCACAACCTTGGGTTTAGCAGGCCAATGCTCAAACCACTGAGAATCCCCCATGATCCTTGGTAAATTGTTCTAATAGTTAATTACTCTCACTGCTGAAAATTTATACCACCTTTCCAGTCTGAATTTGTCTAGCTTCAACTTCCAGCCATTGGATCATGTTATATCTTTCTCTGTTATACTGAATAGCTCATTATTAAATGTTCCCTTTGTAGACACTTAGACTGTAATCAATTCACCATTAACCTTCTCTTTTGTTAATCTCAATAGATTGAACTCTTGGAATCTATCACCATAAGGCATATTTTCCAATCCTTTAATCATTCTTGATGCTCTTCTCTCAACCTCTACAATTTATCAACATTCTTCTTAAATTCTGGCCACCAGAACTGGCCCCAAGATTCCAGTAATTGTTGCACCAGTGCCAAATAGACAGGTAAATTAACCCCTCTGCTCCTACTTGAGATTCCCCTGATTATGCATTCCAGGATTGCATGAGCTCTTCTTTGAGTGGGCACTCCACTTCAGATGCACATGAATCCCTCTGCCTTTGATCTGAGACTTTTGGTAGCAGTTCCCCTTTTGGCCTTACACATCCTCATGCCCTGTACCAAGGCTACATAGGGCTGCACAGATGAACCTTCCTCCATTCCCTCTCATCTGCCTTTGGCCAGAAACAGAGTATACCTGTGGGCCTGTTCCCTCTTTTATTAGTATTTTAGCTTTGCTAGTTAGTTCTTAGTACCTTTATAGTTGTTGGAACATTTGTTTTCCCCTTTCTTCTTTTCTTTTCTAAAAAATATAATACATGCACGTGTGCACTCAATTTTTTTCTTCTTCTCCTATTGAGGGGCTTGAACAAGTTTCTTCTGTTAGCGATGCTCGGTTCCCAGGGCTTTAAAAGGCACCTCTCTTGTTGAGAAGCAATCCCTGTAGTGAGTGGCACTCCCAGTACTGCCCAGTAAGTGCAATGTACTGCCCCAGTCCTCCCAGTTACCTCCTTTAATGCCAATCTACTTACAGGTTGTGATAGAGAGCCCTGAGTTCTTCTGGCTCCCACCTCCAGCAGGGTGCAACTTCCTTATTTTCTTCTCATAGGAATTTATTTGGCGGTGCCTCCACCCTCCGTGCTCTTTCCTGGCAGGATCACCACGGCAGCTAGGAAGGAAAATTCTAACCATGGGGTAACCTCCACTTACTTGCCAGATAGCTGGAGACTCCCAAGAAATACTACAAACACACAATAATATAATTCCTCTGTTGAATGTATAGACAGGGAGGAAATATAACAGAACAGGGTGAAATATGACTCTCGGGGTCACTGATAATCCTCATGAATTTCCCCAGTCACATGACCAGATAGAGCAAGAGTTAAATTTAGCATCCCATTGGCACACGTACTTCATAGGGGCTCTTGATGTCCTGTGACAACGATATTGTCTAACTACAAGATGGTGACTCACAACTCCATGAAGCATCCTCGGGGTCTAAGATGAAGCTAGAGTCCTCAGCCACTGCGGAGGGCTGACAATCACAGCTGGCAGGCGTCCTCTTCTTGCAGGAGTCACGCTGCTTCTGTTCCCAGGATTTCCCATCCCCACACAGAGATGCAGGGCTCAAGGTGCAGATTATAATAACTACTAAACTCCTAACTCCTGATCTCCTACCCTAGCGCTCTGCTACTCTCACAGACAGCAGGCAGCCCTGAGCTAGCAGCCGGAGTAGAACCTGCCACTTGCGAACCGATTTATCTAGGAGCTGAAGGGCTAATTCAGTCGGGGGGGGGGTGAGTTTTCCCAACAAAACTCTACTCACTGGGTGTCACCTTGAAGAGGCAAAGGCCCAGGCTGAGGGTGTTGCTGCCAGACCCCAGAGGACAGTTCTCAGGGGGACTAATAAAATCTAAAAAAACCCAAACAATGCCTTGACCCTGAAAAAGGAGACGTGCCAGAGACTCCACGAAGTCCACTAGGAATTTTGCTATTACTATCGATTCTATGTGGAAGGTGCAGTATAAACCCCTAAAATAGGCGGTTTCTGCAAGGATTTCAAACTGATTCTCTCTCATGGCATTTCTTTTCTCAAGCTGGGCAAGAGCAGGAGGTGCAGAAGCTAATGATGTGGGGGTATGTAACAGATATAGTAAACTAAACTGTTTTTGACTTAAAAAATAGTCAGGTTGGATTTGAGTTTTAAGTACTGGTCCAGCCAATGTTTTATCCGAACCCCTTTGGCATCCCTTAAAAAATGTCAATTAATTTTACTTCCCTTGGCTCTGGTTGATGTCCCACAGTACAGCAGATCTGCAACTGCAATACTGCTGTTATTGAGAGTTATTAGCATTAGTAACTATTGAAAAATAAATGTGTGATCCCTCTGTCATTCTTCCAGTTTTAATCCTTGCCTCCACTTTGTCACCAGAGGGCTGGCATATACATTCTATTGCAGTTAGCTAATTCCTCTCCCTTATTTTGTTAATAACAAGAAACCCAGGACAAACTTCTTGTTAGGAATTAAAAAGCTGATTGTCTACTTTTCCTTACAAGAGATCTTTCTTTCGCTGGTACCAGTGTATCAGTTAGCAGCTCCCAGAGCAAACTGATGTGGGATAACAGCTTGCTCAATGCACCCTTGTGTGTATTTCCACCCATTCCAGGAAATCAGGTCCAAGAATCAGCTGCCTCCTTCCTACCCCCACCTCCTCCTCAGGTCCTCATTGGCTGCTGCTGTTCTGCAGAAGTACAGCATCTTAGTCGATGGACTTCTCCACTCCCCCACAGATGAAATAAGAAGCTTCCCCCTTGCTGGCTTAGAAGACATTGCTCTGATTCCAGCAAAAAGTGGGCGCAGAAGGAAGGTGAGTAGCAGAAATAATACGATGGTGTTTAGAAGGAAATGACTTTGTTAGAAAATGCTAATTCTGAATATTTATGCAGGTGGGTCACATACCAACCTAATTATTGAAGTAGGAGTCATTTTCCCTCCCCTCCCCCACTTTGGAACCTTCAAACCATTGGGGTTTTGTCAAACTAAACACTTAAAAAAAGAAAATAAGGGGGGGGGGGTGAAGCAGCAGCCAAAACAGAGTTGTGGCACGCTTTTCATGCATTTTGTTATGTCTGCAAATGTCGTCAAATTAGACAGTGATACAATGTAATTGTGTCCGTCAAGCAATTTCCATTACAACATGAGCAGGGAATATTGATCTGAATAAATGAAGAGCAGTGCTAGTTACTGGCTGTAACTTTTCCAAAGAGCATTAATTGTATCTAATTTAAGCCGATTTGCCCATTCGCTTACTCCTGTGGCTGAGAAAGATTGGTCTATAATAGCAAGTTACATCATGAGGCAAGTCCTTAGCCTCTGATGTAGTAGCTAATAGTAGTAAAGTCAATAGAGCAGTGCTGACTTGCACCAGCACGGATCTTCAAGCACCACGTTTTTTTCCCCAACAAAAGCAAAGTCTGCTTTTATTTTGTTAAGAAAGGTTTTAGTTAATATCAGAGTACTGTGAAACTCTGGTGGCTGATTTTTCTACATCTTTTCCCATTATGTCATAATCTTTTAAAGGGGGTTTATTATCTATATGAAATCTATAGGAAACCTGGAAATCAAATATTTATGTAACTTCAGGAGGTAAGGACGTACATCACTTAAATTCTGTCGCTAGCATAATAAATAGCATATCAGAAGCAAGTGCAGAATGAAGGGAAATGAGCATATTTGCTTGCACTTAGTGCTTATGAAAACTGGATCTCATAATGTACTGTTGGCTCAGTGGGGATAGAGACGTTCAGTGATCGGGTAATAAAGACAGAGCCAACCAAATCTGAGAAGTAAAAGAAAGAAAAAGCTGGAGAATAGAGATGATTACAAAGAACTTTGTGAAGCACTGAAAACAAAAATATACAAAATCCAGCAGACTAAAAATGGAGCAAATCAGCTGCTCAAAGACTCAACATAAGAAGTAACCATAACACATGCTAGGAACCAAGAAAACTCACATGTGTAAATAAATATTTACACCCTGCGGTTCCCCAGTGCTATGTAAGTGACTAAGACAGGTTCTTGTGATGTGACAAAAATTGTAAGCTTTTTCCTTTTGAAGTAAGAAAGGATGTTTTTTGCTAAGACAAGGTCAAACTAGAGTAAGAACCTAAATAGATAAATCTCAGCACAGGAAACTGGAACTGTGATTCTGCAGCAAATTTGGGGAAAAGATACTGCGTTGGAGACATATACACTGTTTTCATACTGAGGGCAGTATTTTCCATATGTGATTACAATCTCCAAAGGGTGAAAAAACCAGAACCTTAAAAAATACCATGATTGAGGTGATGTGTTGCTCAGGCAATTGGTGTAAGTCTGTAGTTCCCAATTTGTGGGCTGCAGACCGTGGTTCATGGAGCATTCCTGGTGGTCTGCAGAAAGCTGGCGATTCCCACGGGGCTGGTTGTCCTTGTTCCCAGCTGTTAAACTGCACTTAAAAAAAGCTAAAAATCCATTAAATACTTTCCTATGTAAGCAATGGCCGTAGTTGCCACGGGAATATGTTACATGGTCACAGATGGTTTCAAAGATTAGTTCTTTTGCAGTGTTAGTAGTCTCTGGATTGAACAGATTTTTATTTTAAAGAGCTAGGTTGGAAACTAAAACCTGGCCAAAATGTCTCGTTGAAAATAGTTTTGTGGCACTTCAGCTGACAAACTGTTTTTCAGACCTTCACTTGCTGCTTTTTTCCCCTTTTTTTCTGTCAGTGCTGAGGATCTTCCCTGACATCTTGGGGTGAAATGCTTCTCTGTGGCTTGGTGGCCCATCCACTGAAAAGCAGGGCAGTCAGTACCATTTTACAGAAAAAAATCAATTAATCATTGATGTATTGGTGGGGGTTGTGTATTCTGACTATGCCATATTTACGTCTTTTAACAGCCTGCTGGCTTTTATGTATTTATTGTACTCTGCCAAAGTGGAGATCAAGGTGCAAAACTTGTGTTCACACTTTAGGGAAGTCTGGGAATTTTCCGGACAGATAGCAGCTATTCCCTCCCCAACTCCCCACGGTGCACTCTTCTTGAATGTAATGGTGAAATTGAAAAACCCCTATGTCTATGTTACCCAGTAATCCTCCCTTCAGAATGTTACTTTTTGTTAGTGATGCTGACGATAAGCTAATGAATATATGGACCATCTAGTACTGCAGGGTACCTCCTTTTTAACAATAGGTCTGTGCTGACTCTGTTTTGGCAATATACAAATATTCTGCTTGTTACCCAAGGTTTTAAAGTAAGAACAATGTCCCACACGTGTTTCCCAACCTTAAGCTACATCAATTGAAATAAGTTTCCACAGATGGTCAGCTCTTTGCTGGCATTATTTCCTTAAGTGCTCATTTGGGGCCTGATCCAAAGCCCATTGAAATTTATTGGCATCTTTCCATTGACTTCCATGGGCTTTGGATCAGGCCCTTGTGGCATAACACTGTTGGGCCAAGGGTTGTCTAGTTGCACAGAGAAGGCAGAAAGGCGTTTAAACCCCCCACACGCTGAGCTTAACACGGTGTTTCCTCCCAATCCCTTTCATTTTAGGCGAGTGCCACTGTAACAATGTCTGCTCTGGAAAAGGCCATGATTGCCATCATTGAAGCTTTCCACCAGTACTCGGGAAAGGAGGGAGACAAACACAAGCTGAAGAAATCTGAATTAAAGGAGCTCATTAACAATGAGCTCCCCCATTTTTTAGGCGTGAGTATTGCCTTTTGAACAATGAATTGCCCTTTACTCTATTGTGTACCAAATGTCGAGATGCCTGAAGATGTTTACAGTAGCCTTCAACAGTTCTCAGCGCTCATGTTGTTTGTTGAAATAGTTTTAGCTAGCAGGCTGCTTCCCGTGGCAATGGGAACAGTACATATACTCAAGCTGTGACTGTCAAAGGGCTCAGTGCAATGGACTGCTTCCAGTACTTCAGCCTTTGTCTTGTACTGTGTTTCTTGGGGGTAGGGAAGCGACGGTCCTGATTTAATGGCTACTCAGAGGGTGGGCAATAAAAGGGAGTTAGCTCATTCAGAAGGCAAAGCATATCCCCTCTGGATGGCAGGCGGCTCTCTCTCCATGGAATTATCTTTTTGCTTTTCTTGTGTATTTCCCAGGTGCTTATATGTGAGGGGCCAGACTGTACATATCAAGGTCCAGTCACCTGTGGGGGAAAGCACAAGGGCCCAGATCCCCAAATTTAGGTACCTAAATTGCAGCTTTAGTTGTTCCTCTGATCCACAAAATCCCTGCTCAGCTGATGCCCAATCCTATAGATGCCTAAATTTGTACTCTAAAAGCCCCCTAGGTGCCTATGTTTTTGCCTCTGTGCATGTGCACTACTGCTTCAGGCAGGCATCTGGATGCCTGTCTCATGCCTAAGCCCCAGCACCATGCTTGAACCCAATGGAGGGAGGTGTTGCTCACCTGTAGGGGTGCTCAGAGCATGCATAACTCCACACATGTGGCAGGAGGAAGAGGCGGGGACTCCCTTCTGACCTTTAGCGCAGTGGTTAGGGCACTCGCCTGGGCAGTGGGAGACCCAGCTTAGTTCCAACCTCTGCCTGAAGAAGAGAAGGCATTTGAACAGGGGTTTCCCATGTCTCAGGCGAGTGCCATAACCCCTGTATTATAGTCACTCTCTCTGGCCCAATGCATACAGTATTTAGTCATTGATACACAAGATTGAGAGAGCCCCAGGTGAGAATATTCCTTGTCCAGTGGTTAGGAAGCAGAGGTGGGAAACTGCTGTTCAAATCCCTTCTCCTCATCAGCTGGGGGTTGGAAATGAACTGGGGTCTCCCACATTCCAGCTGAGTGCTCTAACCACTGGGCTAAAGCTAAGGGAGGTGTCCACCGCCGCTCTCTCCACCCTTCTGTTTGGTGTGGAGTTAGGTGTGCACCAGGGCCATTCTCGCAAGAAACAGCTTATGCTGATTCCAGGAGAGGGTTCTGGCTGTGGATCCAAAGCTGAGGTAGGAGCCTCCCTTCAGCCTGATTTAGCCATGACCCAAAATCCATTTGAATGACAAAAAAGAAATAGTCACTGCATGGTGACTTGCCTGCCTGGTGTGAAGGTCGGGGAATCTCTCGAGACATCTAGATAGACTTATGTGTAGTGCTGGGGAGGAGCTGGTGGGCGTGGTACATGTAGGTACCAACGACATGGGGAAGGATAGGAGAGAGGTCCTGGAGGCCAAATTTAGGCTCCTAGGTAAGAGATTGAAGTCCAGGACCTCCATGGTCGCATTCTCTGAAATGCTCCCAGTTCCACGCACAGGGCCAGTTAGATAGGCAGAACTGCAGGGTCTCAGTGTGTGGATGAGACAATGGTGTAGGGAGGAGGGGTTTAGATTTCTTAGGAACTGGGGAAGCTTTTGGGAGAGGGGGAGCCTATACAGGAAGGATGGGCTCCACCTAAACCAAAATGGGACCAGATTGCTGGTGCTTAAAATTAAAGAGGTTGTAGAACAGTTTTTAAACTAAGGGCTAGGGGAAAAGCTGACAGGTGCGGAGGAGCGTGTGGTTCGGACATCCCTTAGGAGGAGAGGATGGAAAATGATAAAATACAGGGAGGATCTGATGAGAAACAGTCAAATGATAAAAAGTCCCATTCAATTACATCATGTGGGGGACAGCCAAAAAATGACAAGTTTTTAAAATGCTTATATACCAATGTTAGAAGTCTAAATAATAAGATGGTGAACTAGAGTGCCCCGTATTAAATGAGGAATTGATATAACAGGCATCACAGAAACTTGGTGGAATGAGGATAATCAATGGGACACAGTAATACCAGGGTACAAAATATATCAGAAGGACAGACTAGGTCCTGCTGGTGGGGGAGTGGCACTGTATGTGAAAGAAAGCATAGAATCAAATGAAGTAAAAATTTTAAATTAACTAAATTGTACTATAGAATCTCTATGAATAGTAATTCCATGCCTATGTCGTAATGTGTGTCCTTGTATTAAAGATCCTGGGAAGACATGATTCTTCTTTGCAGACCCAGAATATTTGTATTGAATAATAGCCAAATTGTAGCCCATGTGTCGATCATTTAAGAACGAGCTTCTTTTCTGCTGTTACAGCATTTCCAGTCAGATTAGATTTAAATGTCCACCACCTTAATCTTTCCACGGAAAAACAAACTGTTATTCCAAAGTGGTTTTACATACTCGTCAATGCAGTATACAAAAGTGGCTGACCGTTCCTACTTCATGTGGGTCTCTGTTGCAAGGAAGCTGCATAAGGAACCACAGTCCTGTGCCAGTGCTTGGAAGGCAACATGGAAAACGGATACATTACGAAAGGGAAACTTCTTTGGATGTGTTTTGAATAAACAGTGAATGATGAGAATACCCAGTATGGTGACATCTACTGTACTGTCTATTAGCTCCATTTGAAGACAACCAGATTATGAACCAGGACTCCTAAATCCTATTCACAGCCCTATCCCTTGTTCACCAGCTTTAACTGCTCTTTCTTGTTTTGGCTAGGAAATTAAAGATCAAGAGACAGTGGATAAGGTGATGGAGACACTGGATGCCGATGGTGACGCTGAATGCGACTTCCAGGAATTTGTAGCCTTCATTGCCATGGTCACTTCTGCTTGTCATGAGTTCTTTGAACATGAGTGAAACATCAGAGAAGCAACCAAGAACCTGCTGTGTGTGATTTTAAAGATAGAATATGAATTCTAATTTAGAGATACCAAGCCGGTTTAGGGGCTACTAGGAGTGAGTCTGCTAATCCTAAGTAGTTTTAGTAAGATCAGTGTGCTTTGTGAATGGAAACATATAAATGTCTTTTAAAGGGCTGTTTGCCAGTGCCTGCCTAGCGCTTAAGCAGCATGTGTATTATATCTATCTTTAACTAGCGTGCACAGCATTCTCCTGCTACGTGCCTAGATATATACACAGATTCAGATGCAAGTAGATAGACCTTCCAAAGTCGTCCAAGTTTTATTGTAAAGGTTGTTTTTGTTTTTTTTAAAAAGGGGGGTTAGTAAGTAATAAAGGGACTGGAGAACAGAGACCTAATCGAAAGCTCATTGAACTAAATGGCAAGACTTCTTCTGGCTTCAGTGAGCTTTGAATCAGACCCAGTGGGCAATACGAATGGTGAAAGAACAATAGATAGGATGCTTGCTAATTACTCAGTGGCCACACTACACTTGCATGAGCATTTTCATTTCTCAGCAGCTTATTTATCTTCAACAGTATTGTTTTTAAAAGGCATAGCAGGTAACATTCTAGGCTTTTTCTCTTACTTTTAACTCTTCCTACTGTTTAACTACTAGCGGAAATAGGTGCTGGGGCACTCAGGGCACATAAACCTACTGTGATAATGAGAGAGCTGAAAAAAATAGGCTAGAGACAGCGGTACATTTAGACAGCGCCCCCAGTATAAAGTTACCCTGACTGATCGCTGGGAAGGAAGGAATGAAAAACACTATCACGCTACTGTTGTGGGCTAGTAATATAGCTATTGTATTGGGTTTTGTGTTGGTGGTGGGTCCTTGTACCCCTTTCAGAGATCCAGGAACCTAATATCCTTTACCCATTTTAAGCATGTTTATAAAAATCCTGCTCCACTGATCCTGGCTGGTCAGAACAAGATGTACGTCTCCATGGACCATCTCAGAATACCGACTCTCTAGGCTAAGGCTTGGTCTACACGTGGAAGTTATATTGGCATAGCTCCCTCAGTCAGCGGTATTAACCCCCCCGCATAGATACAGCTGTGTTGACAGAAGAGTGCGGCTTCCTTTGCTGCAGCTAATGTTCGGGGAGGTGATATTCCTACGCCTACAGAAACCCCCCGGCGGGGTCTCCATTACAGGGCTCTGCTGCCCAGTTTATGCCGATACAGTCTCCACAATGTAGACATACCCTAACATTCCAAATGTGCTACTGAATTCATGGTGCAAGCAAGCAAACTCAGCTCAGAAGAGTTGGCCACAATTTAAATTTCCCCATAGCTCAGCAATGGGTCAGTGATAAACTTTAATTCTGGACTAATGAATATTGAACAGTAAAAAATTAAATTAAATTAAATTAGGGAGTCACTTTAAGTTTGCCAGTATGATATTATCTGGATGGCCTTGATTTCCATATTAAATATGTGTATATATAATTTCTGGGATGTTTAGAAATAGTGTTTCAAATTCTAAATTTTGTATTTGGATATAAAGAATGCAGAGTGAGGTTATCACTTTATACATTTTAAATGTTCCATAATTTGATTTTACAAAATGCCCTATGTTTTATGGAAATGAAGATATCTTTCTATAGTTCCTTGCTAAGGACATGCATGTAGGAAAGGTACTGTCCTACATTCGGATTCAAATTAAAGCAGCAGCTCTAACCAAGTGATTGTGGGGTTTATTTTTAAGTTCAGTTCTTTAGAAAAAAGTAAATTAGCATTCAGTGTTCCCATCATCATATTTTTGACATCTTTGGGAATTTTTGGTTCTATTATTTTTCAGCCCTTTTGATTGCTAATGAAGGCCCCAATCCTGCAGCAGGATCTATGTGTGTGCAGCCCCGCTAAAAGGTATTTATCAGTCAGTTTCTGAGGGTAAGATACGTGTGTGTCCCCCTCATTAACTCAGTTTGGGTTTTCGCAAAAAGAAAAGGAGTACTTGTGGCGCCATAGAGACTAACCAATTTATTTGAGCACGAGCTTTCGTGAGCTACAGCCGAAAGCTCATGCTCAAATAAATTGGTCAGTCTCTAAGGTGCCACAAGTACTCCTTTTCTTTTTGCGAATACAGACTAACACGGCTGTTACTCTGAAACCTGTCGTTTGGGTTTTGTCTCCCTCAAGTGGCTGGTTCCACACAAGGCCTTTGAGTCTGCTACAGGCTCCAGCTAGATTTACTGATTTAGCTCAAGCAGTAGCAGTTCATGTGTGACCCTTTTTAGGTGAGAGGGCTCTGGGTCAGTCCTTGCTGCTGACCGTGGCAGGCAGTTGTCACAAATGGTGAGCTGGGAAATGCATGGTGATGGATCACTGATGTGTGGGGCATCAGACCCTCCAAAATAGCAGTTCTGTCAATCCTTCCAGCCTCGGGTTAGGCACTGTCCATGAAGTACCAAAAACCCAGCTGAGGGACCATTACAACCCTTTCAGTGGTAACATCTGTCTCTATCTACAATGTTTATAATAGTGTTCCTAGACCATAAGAATTGAAGGTATTATACGTTCATCGTGCCCCCTGCAGGTACTGTGTGACTGATAAAGTACCAAGTCAGCAGAACAGGTGCGCTCTGGGGTAATTGTTCTGTCGATTTGCATGAACTGGGAAAGAGAATCAATGCAATTAATACGTAGAGACCTCTTAGTACCACATGCAGCTATAATAAATTCCTAGTAAAACCAGCACCTAAATACAATCCTATACAGCCACATCAGGGTTGAAATGCACAAACTGGTGAGCGGGGCATTGCAAGACTAAACAGGTTAGAACAGCAAGTGAATGGTCCCTTCCAAAAATAGTTCAATTGCATATTATACTAGTGGGGGGAAAAGTCTGATCCAGATTTGCTGGACTGACTGAGACGTGCTCAGGGATGCTTCACCTGCCACAGAGCGGCCAATGGCCCCCCGGGGCCATTACAGCATCAGCAGAACAGACACAATCCCTTTTGCCTGGCCATGCCCCCTGTGCTTAGTGGAGAGGGATGGCCTAGGAGCTGCATCACCAATCATATGGCACCTGGGAATTCCCCTGGACACCAGTTGCTTTGGTTGCACTGGAGGGGTGCAAACCAGACTTAGAGTACAAACCCTGATCCTATCTGAATAATTGTTGCTAATGAGATGTTTCCCACTCTAGACCTGATATTGTCAGCAGTCTTCCCTTCATTCTTTTTGACTCTTCAAATTGAAATTACCCTAAAAAGAAAATGCTATGCTGGTAGGAGCATTAATTACGTGTTAGCCCTATTTACCCACCCTTCCTGGGAGGCGGCCAGGGCATGTGACTATGAATTAGGAACCTAGACTTACAAGCAAGTCCCTTAGCCTTTCTGTGCCTCAGTTTCCTTGTCTATAATAACTGAGTCTCACCACACTTGATTAATGCATGTGAGAGATACCAAGCTGCTCAGCTGGCAGGGGTTGTAAGATTGTGGGACGTTAACAGAGGTCTGGACTGTGGGGTATTTCTTAGAGATGTCTTATGCAAACAAGCCACCTAAATAGAAGGTTCTGCTGAGTAGGTCACTCGGCTGCTTTGTAAAAAGGTTCTGAACATTCAGGCAGTTGAGCGAGCTGACTGATTTGTACTGTTTGACTTCAGTGCTGGCTAGAGCTGCAAGAGTAAATAAGAATCACACCAACATGGGGAAGAACAGTGACTTCACAGTTCTCAGCCACTGCTAACAAACTCCTGCTCTGTAAATTTAAACTAGTTTTTCAAACCACTGGGAAAATGGAAAGAGCAGAATCCCCTGTGCAATGTCCGAGTATGTTTTCAGCAAGTGGTGGTAGCAGACATTTCCATTGCTATGGTGCCCTATTGGTCAAACAGGAGGGCTTTGATCCTTGCACTAATGGTGACAAAATAAAGTAGGCAGAAAATTGGATTCTCCAAGGAGTGTTTCCAATCATTGGAGCAAAACACCAAGAACCAGACTAAATAAATCACGGCACGTACAGCATGGCTGCTTTAGGACAGCACGCTGGCTGGGGGCTGGATCAGTGGACTGTATTTTCCTCTGTTAGAGAGGGGAGAGGTAACGTCTTTTGTGAGACCAACTTCTGTTGAGACAAGCATTCGAGCCACCCAGCGCTCTTCTTCCGAGGACAACCATTCAGATTTTCCACTGGTACCTTGAAAATTGTGCAGGCACTTTCCACTGATTGAAAGGAGAGAACTGATGGGGCCTCTGAAGAAGCCTGTCTAGTCAGGAACAAGATGACGTTACTTGGAGGGGGTCTGGGAGGAAGCCCTCAGCCAGGCACCAGACGTGCCCAGGAAGGGCAGGCCCCAGACAGCTCCCAGCTGAGGGTGAAAGGCTCTGGCCCATGAGGCCCAGCTCAGCTCTCCTCACACTTCTGGGTGGGTGAGCACAAGCCCAGCACTGATCCTACTGCCCGGCTGGGCACCTGCAGCCCCAGCTCCCGCTGCCCGTCAGAACTGGCCCTGGCTACACCGAGGAGCAGGACCCAGGGGTAAAGGTCACTCACGTCAAATCCCAGGAGGCAGGTGGGGAATCGCAGCAGGGCGGTGCTGCTCCTCATGGCCCTGGCTCTCCCCTGGCTCCGGACTGGATCCAGAAGTCGACATGCTGTGGGAGAAGGAGGCAGGTCATGGTCAATGTTCTGTACCAGTGAGCCCCTTCCCCTCCCCCACCCCCAGGGCTAATCCTCAGGGGCCAGGGTGGAATATGGGACTTCCTGAGAGAAGAGCCTTAGAAGGGCTTTTGCTCCTCTCAGGATTTGGCCCGTCCTTTGGGTTTTGTCCCACTTCATCAGAGCCTGGGACGATACGTGGTCAGGCATTGTGGACCCATCCCCTGCCTCCATCATGAGGCAGGTGTTCACAATCCCTGCCCACATCCACAGCTCTCTGGGTGATGGGGCTGAGAGGAGAGATTCACCAGCTTGTTTGCTGCTCCCTTAAACCAGTTTCTTTAAGGGACTAAGTCATGGAACAGAGTGGGCTGCCCCCAGCCCCGTCTCCTCCCTAACTGAGCCAGATGACCCAGTGGCTTGCTGCTGCTCATGCTCTGCCGGCTATTACACACACACACACTCTGGGAAGGGCAGGGGTTGTTCACAAAGCAAGAGACTGTCCTAAAAACACAATATCCTTTTTTAAAATGTCATGATCTTGGGGCCAATCTCATGATTTTGGGGAGTCTGATTCATGACGTTTGATCTCTGAATATTGGCCGGACTGGGCTCCAGAAGGCCTCTCCCCACTCCCTAGGGTAATTCCCTGCCTTGGCTCATGTTCCGTTTTCACCCCAAGTGGGTTCAGGGTTTTGCAGTTGTCTCTGATGGTTTCCACTGATAGACTTGGGGTGGAGCAAGGCTACACAGGTAATTGCATTACCTTACCGGCTATCAGGGGAGGGGAGACAACATAAGAACGGCCATACTGGGTTAGATCAAAGGTCCATGTGGCCCAGTATCCTGTCTTCTGACAGTGGCCAATGCCAGGTGCCCCAGAGGGAATGAACATATCACCTTTCTGCCAGGTGGAGCCAGCTGCAACCAGAGCCAGGTTCAATATCTAGGGGTCCTTTCCATTGATACCACACAGAACCGGCTTGAGCCCCCACCCCGTAACCTGGGAAATTTACACATCAGCCCTGGGCACCTCTGAGAGGCAATACTTCCCCACTCGCAAGCACGGAGTCTGAGTGTAGAAAAGACTTGTAATTAAAGGAGGGAAGTAACTCACGTTAATTTGGGGAAACACCACAAATAGGATTTATAAACATAAACCATGAGTAAAAGACCCACCGCCAAGTAGGTTGGGCAGTGTCCTTTTCCCCTCAGGTTCTTAAGTCCAGCAACTCAAAAGTCCCTTTCATGTGCCCAACCCTTCTCTGCACCCCACTCACAGTTGTTGTCCTTGGTCAGCACAGACCCAGAGTCCAGAGGTGCATGTGCAGAATTCACCACCCCCGCCAGGGGCGGGATAAAGAGGGACCAAACTCACAAGGCCCCTCTCTGCCAGCTACCCACTCACGCCGGCTGCCGACTGCCTGCTCACCATGCCTCTCCACCAGCTGCCCTGCTAGCCACTCACTGCGCCTCTCCACTGCACCAGACACTCATTCATCAGCTGATTATCAGTCACCTTCTACTACCACCTGCCTCTCTGCTGGGACCACTGCACAGCACTCTTAATCATTTTTAGCTCTTTGTAGGCTGGGAAGACACACTGCCCCCTCTCAAATGATTTCAGCTCTCAGTGATTTTTTTAGCTTTTTGTAGGCTGGCAGAAACACAGTCCTATCACAACTGATTTCAGCTCTGATTAGCTCCTAATAAAGTCTATTTAGTTGTATTATTTGAACAGTGGGAAAGAACAGATTACACCAGGACTCTACAGGATGTGCAACCCCTTAACTAAAAACACATATCCCCACCTTCTCTTACTTTCATGGGGCTCTGACATTCGAGCCCCAGACCTAACAAGGTTCTTTCAACTGAGGGCAACAGGTTAAGCACAGTCCTGCTTTCCTGTATTCCTACAATAATTACAACATCGGTAATCATATTTCACTACCCCTGCATTCAGTACTAAGGTGATTTGTACCCAACACCAGCCAAAGTTGATCACTTGTTGCTCAGTATGTAAGCAGAGCAGGAGCAACCTGTGTTTAAATAAACACACCCAAGTCTCTCCCCCTCCCAGCTAGCTGTCAGGGAAGCATTCATTCAGATCCTGCTTACAAACAGAACAGATAATCATCAAGTGATCCATCCCCTGTTGCCCATTCCCAGCTTCTGGCAAACAGATGCTAGGGACACCATCCCTGCCCATCCTGGCTAATAGCCATTGAGTGACCTATCCTCCATGAACTGTAATTCCTTTTTGAACCCTGTTATAGTCTTGGCCTTCACAACATCCACTGGCAAGGAGTTCCACAGGTTGACTGTGCATTGTCTGAAAAAATACTTCCTTTTGTTTGTTTTAAATCTGCTGCCTATTAATTTCATTTGGTGGACCCCCCCCCCCCCCCGCAGTTCTTGTGTTATGAGAAGGAGTAAATAACACTTCCCTATTTACTTTCTCCACACCAGTCATGATTTTATGGACCTCTATCATATCCCGCCTCAGTCGTTGCTTTTACAAGCTGAAAAGTCCCAGCCTTATTCATCTCTCCTCATATGGCAGCCATTCCATACCCATAATCATTTTTGTTGCCCTTTTCTGAACATTTTCCAATTCCAATATATCTTTTTTGAGATGGGGCGACCACATCTGCACACAGTATTCAAGATGTGGGCGTATCATAGATGTATCTAGAGGCAATATAATATTTTCTGTCTTATTATCTATCCCTTTCTTAATGATTCTCAACATTCTGTTCGCTTTTTTGTCTGCCACTGCACAGTGAGTGGATATTTTCAGAGAACTATCCACAATGACTCTAAGATCTCTTTCTTGAGTGGTAACAATTAATTTAGACCCCATCATTTTGTATGTATAGTTAGGATTATGTTTTCCAATGTGCATTAATTTGCATTTATCAACATTGAATTTCATCTGCCATTTGTTGTCCAATCACCCAATTTTGAGAGATCCTTTTGTAGCTGTTCGCAGTCTGCCTGGGACCTAACTATCTTGAGTAGTTTTGGATCATCTGCAAATTTTGCCACCTCACTGTTCACCCCTTTTTTCCAGATCATTCATGAATATGTCGAATAGAACTGGTCCCAGTACAGACCCCTGGGGGACCCCACTATTTACCTCTCTCCATTCTAAAAACTGACCATTTATTCCTACCCTTTGTTTTCTACTTTTTAACCTGTTACCAATCCATGAGAGGCCCTTCCCTCTTATCCCATGACAGCTTACTTTACTTAACAGCCTTTGGTGAGGGACCTTGCCAAAGGTTTTCTGAAAATTAAGTACACTATATCCACTGGATCCCCCTTGTCGACATGCTTTTTGACCCCCCCCCCAAAGAATCCTAGTAGATTGGTGAGGCATGATTTCCCTTTTCAAAAACCATGTTGACTCTTCCCCAATAAATTATGTTCATCTATGTGTCTTACAATTTTGTTCTTTACTATAGTTTCAAACAAACAGTTTGCCCCAGTACTGAAGTCAGGCTTACCGACCTGTAATTGCCAGGATTACCTCTGGAGCCCTTTTTAAAAATTGGCATCATGTTAGCTAGCCTCCAGTCATTTAGTACACAAGCTGATTTAAATAATGGCCCCTCACCAAGACACATTATCCCCATGGTGACTAACTTTTACTCCAAGACCACGAAGCATACTTCCAACAGTTACATTATTGCTTAAATATAACCCAGACATGCCAACTCTCAGGAACTGAGTGTGAGAGTCGTGATTTCTGAGTAAAATTAAGCCTCTCACTCATGATCATGCCACAGAACGCTCAAATGTCCGGATTTTCTTTTTTCAGCTGCGGCACAAATCATGTGTCTCCAGTGAACCAGGCGTTACCCCCAACAAAGGGATGTGGTTCCTTCACTGGGCAGTTGTCTTTCAAAGTACTTTGGAATTAATGAGAATTCATTTACATATCAGATAAACAAAGCTATCAAGCTAACAAGACAGAGCTGGCTACACGCCAGCAGGGAAGAGACACTTTACTGGATGTAATGCTCAAAT
The DNA here is from genome assembly GCF_015237465.2 of Chelonia mydas. Lineage (NCBI taxonomy): Eukaryota > Metazoa > Chordata > Testudines > Cheloniidae > Chelonia > Chelonia mydas. The sequence continues at coordinate 75,817,796 of NC_051251.2, read as the reverse complement.
AAATTTGCTAGTCTCTAAGGTGCCACAAGTACTCCCTTTCTTTTTACTGGAGATAGAAAGGGGCAGGGGGAGGCAACCCTCAAATAAGCATCAACTGAAAAAAAATTCCGACATTTGAGAGCTCTAAAAGTGAGCCTTAAGTTTACTTAGAAATCCTGTCAGCCACCCTGGGCAGCTGCTCCCCTGCCAGTCTGGAAAGTGGGAGAGGGGACTCCACTGCAGCCCCCCACCCCGAGGAGGGTGAAGAACCCTAAGGAGCGGAAATGAGGCTGGGAGTTCCAGGGGGGCTGAAGCAAGGAGGGTAAGGGCTGATGAGCTGGGGGCTGAGCAGATGGGCAGATGTGGGGGTAAAAGTTTCTGCAGCAGGGGCCAAACTCACCTGATCCAGTACAGGCGGGAGAGTGGGCAACACAATTGTCACATGCACACGCCCTGGGGATGGGTAGGGGGGTTCAAAACAACAGACTCACCTAAAAACACTATTTTTAAAAAGGTCTTACGTTTTTGGGGCTATTCTCATGACTTTTGGGGGGTCTGACTCATCAGTTTTGTCTCTTGAACTTGGCTATACTGTATAGCCTGCACATACAAATGATTATGAATCTGGATAAGCCACCAACTTTCTGAAGATACCTTAGATGGTACCATGTAAGGATAAATACCCTGAAGGACATGGGTTGGGTGTAATGAGTTTGTCAAGTCTTTGTTTGCACAGAAGAGCAGACCCCTTGCCAAATGGTCTCAGTGTCGATTCCCCAAGGGTCTTCCTAGAGAGGAGCCAGTGACTCTTCTCAAGGGCACCTCCTGGATCTAACGGGTTAGAGGACTTTGCTGCCCAAACCAGCCTGAGGCCCTGTGATTGGTGCTTAACAGAACTGTACAGAGGTTTGGGTTGAAATCCCAGCTCCCCTGGCCAAGATGGCCCAATGGGTTCCGAACAGGAGGACAGCAGGGAAATGTGGATCTTCCAGGCTCTCCTTTGCAGCCCCCACAGGGTTCAAACAGAAATCCCCTCATCCCCTGGCCTCTCCCCATCCTGCTCACCTCCGAGACGTGCTGCAGCTGGTCCGTGTTGGGGTCGCTGCAGCAGGCTCCTCAGCGTTCTATCCAGAGTCTCAGCTAGGCATGAGGCAGAGCCTGAGCGGAGAGAGAGCCTTGGGTCAGGGGCATGGGTGCTAAGGGGAGCCCCAATGAGACCCCAAACACACGGCCCAGCCTCTCCTGTTCAGATCCCTCAGCGGGCAGCTGGCCAGAGTTCATGGCAGGATGACAGCTGGCCCCTCCTCAGGCCTTGATCTCAGCGGTTCTCTGCCAAGGGCCTGGCACACAGCAGGGTGGCAGAGCCAAGCAGCTGTGGATGGGAGCTGGGCTTGTGGCCAGGCTCCAGGCTCCAAAGCACAGACCGTGGAAGGAAGAAAGGGGCCCCCATGGAGGGTAAAGGAATCTCTGATGGAGGAAGGGCCCCTCCCTGCCCCTCTGTTGACCCTCCGGCCTGTTCCCAAATCTCCTCACCTCATCCCCTATCTCAGCAGCTCCAAGAGCAGAGGGAGTGGGGCCCAGAGGCTGCTCCTGCTCCTCGGAGGGTCCTTGTCCATGCCCATGGTGAACACGCTGTGCATGTTGGCCCACAGGTGGTGAGATTCCAGCTCTGGATCCTGGGCTGGCTGCAGGTTGCTGGCAGGAGAGAGGAGCGGGTATTAGACTTTCCAGTGAGGGGCTGGGACTGGCTGCCATCCCCTCCAGGCTTAGAGCAAGACATCAGGAGCCACCAGCTCCCGAGGCATTACAGTCCAGACTCCTGCTCCAACCATAGATGACAGATACCCGCCCCGAGACAGGCAGGGCCGGCCTTAGGGAAAATGGCGCCCTGGGCCAACTTGCATTTTGGCCCTGTAGGGCAGCATGCACATCAACAAGCTTTTAGTGACAGGCTGTGATGAAGTGGGACTGTTCTTGATGTTCTCTCTGAATACTGTGTGGGTGCCTCAGTTTCCCCTATGCAGTGCTTATGTATCTAGGTGGGGGGATAAGGGTGTGTGATTGTTGCAGAGCCCTGCATGGCCAGTGTGAGGCTGTCTGGACAGAGAATGGCCGACACCCTGTCTCCTGGCAACTGATGGCCTGGGCCCTTCCCCTGCAAAGGTGCAACTGAAGGTGTTGGAGACCAAAGAGATCAGGTGACCTCCTGGCCTGGGAAAGAGCAAAGGCCAGAGAGGAAGGGCTGGAGAGTTTCAGTTTGGAGCTGGCTGGGAAAATGGAGGGGAGACCAGACAGACCTCCTGTCCTCCCCAAGATGGACCTGACTGAGGGGGTCCTGTTGTCTGTACCTGCAAGACCTGTCTTGGACTGCGTTCCTGTCGTCCAGATAAACCTTCTGTTGTATTGGCTGGCTGAGAGTCATGGTGAATTGCAGGAAGCCAGGGGTGCAGGGCCTTGTCTCCCCCAACTCCGTGACCCCAAGGGGCACATGCAATTCACAGCCTGGGCTGCGCTGCCAGCGACACCGGCCAGGCCCAGGGCGGGAAAACAAGGGGCATGCCGGACTCCCAGGCTAGGCCCAGCACCACGTCTCACTCCAGGAGCCGTCTGCGGCCGCCCGGCTTCCACGTCTGGCCCCACCCACCGCCCAGCTGGTCAGGGGCGCCAGTCCCCGGTTCGCCTTCACTCTCCCCCGCAGCCTCTGTCCCTGCCCTGTAGCAAGCTGTGTCTGAGACCTATCCCTCCTCTCACTCCCTGAGACAGATGGGAATTTCCTGCAATCTCCTCACCAAACTTAGTGAATTAAGGGTAATCCCCCATGGAGCTTTCCTTGGTTCCTGGGTCTCTGAGCGCTTGTAGCTCAGGGCTGGGCTCGCTGGGGAACAGGGGCCAAGGGCAGATGCAGACGCTGCTGGGTAACCAAGAGGGAGAGACGCTGTTTTGAGCAATGGGGGGCCCTGTTGTCTTGAGGAGATAGCAGGGTGCCTGGATGGCCACCACCCACCAGCTCAGGGGAGGAGCAGTGTCCGAGAGACGGGGGGCGGTTGGGGGGTTCGAGTCCATTGACAAGTCAGAGCTGAGGAAGAGGAGTTAGCCTGACCAACAGACGTGCGATACCCGCCCCCAGGAGAGGGGAGAAGCCATCTTGGAGCGGTCTTGAGCCAGCCACAGAAAGGGCAGGACTGGCTGTGGGTGAGCTGGTGAGTCCAAGGCCTGCATGCAGGGTCCCCCTGAGAACTGTCCTCTGGGGTCTGGCAGCAACACTCTCAGCCTGCGCCTTTCCCTTTCCAATGAGTAGAGTTTTGCTGGGAAAACTTCCCCCCCGCCCCAACTGAATTAGCCCTTCAGCTCCTAGATAAATCAGTCTGCAAGTGGCAGGTTCTGCTCTGGCTGCGAGGGCAGCTGAGCGCTAGGGCAGATCAGGAGTTAAGTAGAGTTATTATAATCTGCACCTTCAGCCCTGCATCCCTTTGTGGGGACGGGAAATCCTGGCTTGTAATACACAGGAGGTCAGACTAGATGATCAATGGCTCCCTCTGGCCTTGGAATCTATGAATCTAGGGAAGCCAAAGTCACAGGCAGGAATGCAGGTTACCTGATGTCAGGGAAGGCATGAGCGGGGCTGGGTGCGAGGGATGAGCAGGGCTGGGGCAGACCTGGAACAAGGTAGGAGCGGGACGGAAACAAGGTAGGAGCAGAAGTGAACAGTGCTGAAGTCAAATGTTGCCTGTTTTAAGTAAAGGTCTGCTAATCCCTTCAGCCAATCAGGTGGTTTGGCCAATCAGGTGGCTCAAGTGGGGCCCAACTGCGCTCATTAGATTGCCTTTGGGTTAAGCTAACAGGTAAACAGACTAGCTGGGGGTCCTTATATGATGATTCTTGAAGTACCATGACGGCAAGTCACTATAAGAATGGCCATACTTGGTCAGATCAACAGTCCATCTAGCCCACTATCCTGTCTTCCAGCAGTGGCCAGTGCCAGAAATGAACAGAAGAGGGCAATTTCAAGTGATCTGTCCCCTGTTGTCTGGTGCCAGCCTCTTGCAGCTGAAGGTTTAGGGACATCCAGAGCAAGGGGTTGCTAGTAGCCATTGATGGACTTATCTTCCATGACCTTATCTAATTCTTTTCTAACCTTAAAAAGAAAAAGGAGTACTTGTGGCACCTTAGAGACTAACAAATTTATTTGAGCATAAGCTTTCGTGAGCTACAGCTCACTTCATCGGATGCATGCAGTGGGGAGATTTTATATACACAGAGAACATGAAACAATGGGTGTATGAAACATACAGATGTTAACACCCACTGTTTCATGTTCTCTGTGTATATAAATCTCCCCACTGTATTTTCCACTGAATGCATCCAATGAAGCAAGCTGTAGCTCACAAAAGCTTATGCTCAAATAAATTTGTTAATCTCTAAGGTACCACAAGTCCTCTTTTTTTTTTTTTTTGCGGATATAGACTAACACGGCTGTGTCAAGGTTCCTTCCCCACTCTGAACTGTAGGGTACAGATGTGGGGACCTGCATGAAAACCTCCTAAGCTTACTTTTACCAGCTTAGGTTAAAACTTCGCCAAGGTACAAACCATTTTACCTTTTGCCCTTGGACTTTATCGCTGCCACCAAACGTCTAACAGGTATATAACTGGGAAAGAGCCCGTCTGGAAATGTCTTTTCCCCAAAAAATCCTCCCAAACCTTACACCCCCTTTCCTGGGGAAGTCTTGATAAAAATCCTCACCAATTTGCATAGGTGAACAATGACCCAAACCCTTGGATCTTAAGAGCAATGAAAAAGCATTCAGATTCTTAAAAGAAGAATTTTAAGATAAGAAAAAGTAAAAAGAATCACCTCTGTAAAATCCGGATGGTAAATATCTTACAGGGTAATCAGATTCAAAACATAGAGAATCCCTCGAGGCAAAACCTTAAGTTACAAAAAGACACAAAAACAGGAATCCATGTTCCATTCAGCACAGCTCATTTTCTCAGCTATTTAAAGGAATCAGAATCTAACGCATATCTAGCTAGATTACTTACTAAGTTCTAAGACTCCATTCCTGTTCTGTCCCCGGCAAAAGCATCAGACAGACAGAGAGAGCCTTTGTTTCTCCCCCCTCCAGCTTTTAAAAGTATCTTGTCTCCTCATTGGTCATTTTGGTCAGGTGCCAGCGAGGTTATCCTAGCTTCTTAAGCCTTTACAGGTGAAAGGGTTTTTCCTCTGGCCAGGAGGGATTTTAAAGGTGTTTACCCTTCCCTTTATATTTATGACAGGCTGCTACTCTGAAACTTTTCTAACCCTGTTATACAACATCCTTCACGACATACCTTGGCAACATGTTCCACAGATTAACTGTGCATTGTGTGAAGTACTTCCTTTTGTTTGTTTCATACCTGCTGCCTATTAATTTCATTGGGTGACCCCCCTAGTTCTTCTGTTATGTGAAGGGGTAAATAACATTTCCCTTTCTCCACACCATTCATGATTTTGCAGACCTCTATCACATCCTCCCTGTAACTGTCTGATTTCTAAGATGAAGAGTCCCAGTATTGTTAATTTCTCCTCCTATGGAAGCTTTTCCATCCCCCTAATCATTTCCCTTGCCCTTTTTTTGCATTTTTTTGAATGTTAACATATCTGTTATGAAATGGGGCGACCAGAACTGCATGCAATATTCAAGGTGCGGGTGTATTGTGGATTTATGTGGCAGCATCGTGATAGGTTCTGTTGTATTATCTATCCCCTTTCCTTCTGCTTCTGAACACTCTTAGCTTTTTTTTTTTTTTACTGCCACTGCACATTGAGTGGATGTTTTTCAGAAAACTAGCCATGATGATTCCAAGTTCTTTTTCTTGAGTGGAAACAGCTAATTTAGACCCCGTTGTTTTGTAAGTATAGTTGGGATTATTATTTCCAGTGTGCATTACTTTGAATTAAATTTCATGGGCCATTTTGTTGCCCAGGCACCCAGTTTAGTGAGATCCCTTTGTATCCCCTGCCTCCAGTGAGAGGGAGACCTGCTTGTGCTTCTCAGAGAGTGTTAGCTCCATGACACCTCCAGCCCGTTAGTCACACAAGCCCTCTCCTCAGGGCAATGGCAGCCCTTACTTTGCCTGGCAGGATAACAATAAGAACATAAGAATGGCCATACTGGGTCAGACCAAAGGTCCATATAGCCCAGTATCCTGTCTTCTGACATTGGCTAATGCCAGGTGCCCCAGGGGGAATGAACACAACAGGTAATCATCAAGTGATCCATCCCGTGTTGCCCATTCCCAGCTTCTGGCAAACAGTGGCTAGGGACACCGTTCCTGCCCATCCTGGCTAATAGCCATTGATGAACCTATCTTCCATTAATTTATCTAGTTCTTTTTTGAACCCTGTTACAGTCTTGACCTTCACAACATCCTCTGGCAAGGAGTTCCACAGGTTGACTGTGTGTTGTATATTTCCTTTTGTTTGTTTTAAACCTGCTGCATATTAATTTCATTTTGTGACCCCTAGTTCTTGTGTTATGAGGAGTAAATAGCACTTCCTTATTTACTTTCTCCACACCAGTCATGATTTTATAGACCTCTATCGTATCCCGCCTTAGTCGTCGCTTTCCAAGCTGAAAAGTCCCAGTCTTATTAATTTCTCCTCATATGGCAGACGCTCCCTACCCCGAATCATTTTGTTGCCCCTTTTCTGAAGCTTTGCCAATTCCAGTTCAATAGGTGCACCCCAGCCCCCAAGCCTCTTTAGAGCATTCCCCTACAGTGTCCAGCCCTTTCTCCCCTGAACACTCGCAGAAATGCCAGGTTTGTTGTCCCCAAGAGAACAGTGCACACACCAGCTTGTCTGATTCATCTCAGCATCAGCTACTTGAGTGACACCACAGTGCTGAGCTAGATCTGGTGTAAACAAGGGTAAGTTTGTCATCAAAGATTCGTGATTCAAGAGATCGTGAGTAAAGAGACTGGAAACAAAAAACTCATCAGGCGCACCTTCTGCCTAAGGAAGTTTGTGTTACCCAAATGTCGTTTGGGGCATTTCAACCAAGCCTGGTTGGCACCCCATTTTCAGGAACATGAACGGGCTGTGCATTAACTTCCTAGGTGCAGGATAAAGGGGTGTATTTTTCCTTCTACTTATATCCAGAAAGTTCAGAGACAGTGAAACCTTTGGTTGTTTGTTCTTTCCTGAGTCTTGCTTCTTCCCTATGGATTTCCTGTCCCCGTTGACTGTGTGTAAATGGGGCTTTCATGGTGTTGGCTTACAATGCTTAATTTATATGTCAATCAGGTGATGGGTGAATAAACATAGTTTGTCTAACAGAAAATCTGTCAACTCTGCCTTTATCCAGAATGCAGAGCATATTTCCAGTACCTAAAACAATACCCTACATAGTACCTGTGACCATCTGGATCCCCCTGTTCACCATTTTTACAAAGCTATATTGGATTTTGTACAAAGTATGCCTTGGATCACTTATAATTTGAAAACTCATAATGTACTGAATCGGATCATTATTTTCATCCTGGCAAAGTATGTGTGGCAAGATCGTATGTAAAGTTATAAGATTCTACAGTATAGCATTACTGAGACATATGCTAATTTTAGAAAAGGAGGAACAAACTGGTTCCTCAAAGACAAAAGGCAAACTGAGTACTCAGCCAGATGACTTGGCTCTGGAGGCGGGGGGAGGGGTTGAAAGGGGATTGGCTAGCCCCAAGTCTTTCCAGTACCCTGTACCCACTAAAAATCTCTTGCTTGTACTGTGTACTGGAGAGTACCGCCCTACTTGCACTACTGTACAGTAGGGTGATTTCCTTGTTTATTATCTGCTTAACTTCTTGATAGAATCAGTTATGGGTGGTTGTTATTTCCGACACTGTACTTTGCGTTGGAAAAATTATTCAGCCTACTGTGTTTTTTGGAAAATAATGCACATTTTCCGCCAGATTTTTCAGCTTCTTGGATTTCCAATTGGAAATACTTCCACAATAAAATGTTTTGTCTGCCATCTAATGTCATATGGATCCCTCATCTATACATACAACTTGTACCTTATGAATTTTCAGAGTTTTACTGTTAGTCCATGCTGTGAGCAATAGGTTATCCCAAGTCTTAGTTATCGATTGTCCCTGTGTTAGTTGATCTCTGTGTTTGAAGACAATCTTAGCTGATGGGCATGCAATCAAATTGAGTCCTTGATCCTGTTTCACTTGTTCTCAAGCCCAAATCAATATTATCACATTATGCATTTCAATATGCAAATCCAAATAGAGTGCCAATATCACAATACCACCCACTACTCTGGGTCCCAACCCAGGGACCCTATACACAGCAGCCATGTACTGCTGCCTCATTTGCTGCTGCTATTCTTTGGGCCTTTTCCCACCTAGCTTTTTTCCTTTCACCTATTACCTTAGGGTTACAGTTCTCTGGTCCTCTTGATCCCAGGGCCGGTAAATGAGCTAGTCAAGCTCCTCTGGAGAGAGCAGAGCCTTCCCCATGCCTCTGGTCTGAGCCCAGAATTGACCTGCTCAGGCCCTGCAGCTCCTTTTATCTGAGCTTGCTGGATTCTGATTGGCTGCTTCCACAAGGCCTCTCTAGGAAGGTCTGGAGGACCTACATCCGCTGCTCCTTCCCTGGGGTGGGGTGGGATAGGATTGCAGGGCCTCCAGCAGGGGGCCTCAAAGGGTCAGGTGCACCCTGTCACACTTGGATTTTCCCAATCTTGACAACTCATGCACCCTGCATCCATGGTTGTATAAGACTTGCAGCTATGTATTAATTTTAATTTTCTCAATTCCATTTATCTTTTGGTCATCACCTCAAGGGTGGTTGGCCAGCTGAGGCAACAGAAGTTATTTAAAAAGCCATTAAAATTATGGGAATTAAAAGCTTCCCAGTTTGCCTTGGGCATTTACCACCCTTTAATTTGATTGATCCTTTCCACTATCCTCAAACCTATGAGTAATAAGGGAAGTGGAACTTTGTTAAACTGTCAACAATATTATCAATATTTTTGAAATATAAAACCAATAAAGTGGTTTTTCTTCTTGCCTTGATGTTATTTTTGATAAGAGTCCCCAGCGCCAAATATCTGTTCTCCCAAAGCCTTAGTGGTGGCAGAAATATTAACCTTAAAGGGAAAATCTTTTACCCATTTTGGATCCACAATCACTTAACTTATGTTTAAGAGATAGTGGTCCTATAAAATCAGTTTGGAGGGTATAATTGTTTTTCAGAGGGAACATCCTCTACTGAACGTTTTAACTGCCAAATTGTTTTACAAACATTTTAGTTTCCTTTATAGGGCCTTTTACATCAAAGGCTGAGATGGTTTTTACTTCCCTTAATTGAAGACAATGGATGGGGGTACAGGGTAACTCATAAATGTGTGATAGCCTGTTTACATCATGCCTCTTCGTGCTCCTCTTTTAGCTAACAAATTAGCTTTATTGTTTGGACCTACAAAGCGGCTGCTTGAAGTCAGCTTTTACCTTGAAAACATAAAGTGGTTTGCTCAGGCAAGAGGCTAAAATAATAAAACAAGTGAGTGTTTTTGCATACTCTTTGCATACTTGAGGAGTGAACCGTTTGAACAGGTGAACCCTCAAAATACCAAACCAAAATCCAAAAAGAATACAATGCAAATATTAACTGAGAATACACCAGAAAATGCCATTACACAAGCCTCTCCTGACACCCATATAAACAGAAGTTTGATCTGAGAGAAATCTCTCAAAATTAGGTTTCGGGTGTGTACCCTTTCGCCCCCTTGTTGGGAGGATAACCCTGATAACGACCTCACTACTGTGTTACTTAGCTGGAACCTGATTTTATTTGCATTAATTTGATGATGTTTAACAATTTATAAAGACAGACAACCAATCAATATAGAGTTACATTGTAAAACATTGTAGCCATAACACAGCTATTAATGCTACATAAATATTGCCATAGTTCGCCTTTAATGAACTTACACATTTTAACCTGATTGTTCCAAACAACTTGCCACATTGCTTGACAAACCCTGAATTAAGATTAACCAAAAACATTGCATCAATACATAACTTAATTATAAACAAATATACCTGTATTTATGACTAACATTTGCAAAAAAGAACTATCATTCGTGTAGTGTAACGGTACACCAATAGTGGTTATAGCCTAATTATAATATTGAAATAGTGTGGGACCACAAAAAATGTTTTATTAATTAGCTTTTTTATACCTTTGTGCAAAAAATGTTTTTGTTGCAACAACAAAAATAAAATAACCCCCGCAAATTGAAAACCCACAACAGTCACATGACCTAAAACATAACTAAGGGACAAATAAAGACAAAACAATTTCAGAATAATTGTGTTGAAACATAAAACAGAACATCAGAGAACAAAGAGTTAAATACATAAAACAGACCTCTAAACATTGCTGTTTAGGGCAGGTCCAGGAAACCTAAGGGTTAAAATTATTAATTGCTTAATACTTAGTTACCACCAAGATTGATCAATAAGGCAGACGGGCATTGGAAATTTGTTCGTTTTTAAACAGGATGATACCTAAAAACCAAATGAACAAACAAAAAACAAACCCTCTTTGAATTAACAACTGCATTTTAGTTAGAGTAACTTATTTTAACAAGCAAAATTAAGATGTAAACAGTTTAGTTGGGTGCCGAAGGTGTCTATCCTGGATATTTACATCCTAAAAAAGAAGAAAACAAAACAAATGATTAAAAAAATTAACAAATGCTTTATTTTACCGAGGGAATTACAAACACTTTATAAGGAAGACGTGTAAACACTTTTATTAAGAATTAATACTAATAACCATGATCATTATTTGTGAATAGCAGAGGCTGCTACGTTTATTTTGTTAGAGGTTTTAATACTTCCTTAGAAGAACGACTCCCATGTAAAAGAGAAAGATTGCTGATTTCCTTTACCATGCCCACGGTGGGTGTGTCCGGAACTGTAACGGACTCGACACCTTTCTTTGGGATAATAACAGGCAATGACGGATTGGTTCAATGGAAGAATACGTTCTTTTCGTTCAACAACCCAATTTTTTTTTAACAACAAAAATAATGCAAACTTGCAGCAATACAAGAACACATGTACTTAATATTTCAGTTTTACCCCAGACTTTTACCTTTGTTTTCTTCACTCTTTCCCCGCCATACTTCACAGGTTAGAGGGGTAGTGAGCCGGGTCATACAATCATAGAATATCGGGGTTGGAAGGGACCTCAGGAGCTCATCTAGTCCAACCCCCTGCTCAAAGCAGGACCAATCCCGAACTAAATCATCCCAGCCAGGGCTTTGTCAAGCCTGACCTTAAAAACCTCTCAGGAAGGCGATTCCACCACCTCCCTAGGGAACCCATTCCAGTGCTTCATCACCCCCCTAGTGAAATACTGTTTCCTAATATCCAACCTAAAGCTCCCCCACTGCAACTTGAGACCATTACTCCTTGTTCTATCATCTGGTACCACTGAGAACAGTCTAGATCAGGGGTGGGCAAACTTTTTGGCCTGAGGGCCACATCAGGGTGCAAAACTGGATGGAGGGCCAGGTAGGGAAGGCTGTGCCTCCCCAAACAGCCTGGCCCCTGCCCCCTATCCACCCCCTCCACTTCCCACCCCCTGACTGCCCCCCTCAGAACCTCCAACCCATCCAACCCCTCCTCCCACCCCCCGCTCCTTGTCCCCCTCCCACCCCTTCCCGGGACCCCCGCCCCTAACCACTCCCCGGGACTCCACCCCCTATTTAACCCCCCCCCGCTCCCCATCCCCTGACTCCCCCCCCGAAACCTCTGCCCTATCCAACCGCCCCCTGTTCCCCGTCCGCCCCCCCCCAACCTCCACCACCTCCAACCGCCCCCTGCTCCCTGTCCTCTGACTGCCCCCTGGGACCGTCTGCCCCTTATCCAACCCCTGGCCCCAGCTCCCTTATCATGCCACTCAGAGCAGCATGTCTGGCTGCCGTGCTGCCCAGCCAGAGCCAGACACGCTGCCGCACTGCCCTGCATGAGTGGGCAGCCCCGCTGCCTAGAGTGCTGCCCGCATGGCAGTGTGGCTGCGGGGGAGGGGAGACAGGAGGGGAGGGGCCAGGGGCTAGCCTCCCGGGCCAGGAGCTCAGGGGCCGGGCAGGACGGTCCCACAGGCCGGATGTGGCGCGAGGGCCGTAGTTTGCCCGCCTCTGGTCTAGATCCATCCTCTTTGGAGCCCCCTTTCAGGTAGTTGAAAGCACTTATCAAATCCCCCCTCTTTCTTCTCTTCTGCAGACTAAACAATCCCAGTTCCCTCAGCCTCTCCTCATAAATCGTGTGCTCCAGCCCCCTAATCATTTTTGTTGCTCTCCGCTGGACTCTTTCCAATTTTTCCTTCTTGTAGTGTGGGGCCCAAAACTGGACACAGTACTCCAGATGAGGCCTCACCAATGCTGAATAGAGGGGAATGATCATGTTCCTCAATCTGCTGGCAATGCCCCTACGTATACAGCCCAAAATGCTGTTAGCCTTCTTGGCAACAAGGGCACACTGCTGACTCATATCCAGCTTCTTGTCCACTGTAACCCCCGGGTCCTTTTGTGCAGAACTGCTGCCTAGCCACTTGGTCCCTAGTCTGTAGCAGTGCATGGGATTCTTCCACCCTAAGTGCAGGACTCTGCACTTGTCCTTGTTGAACCTCATCTGATTTCTTTTGGCCCAATCCTCCAATTTGTCTAGGGCCCTCTGTATCCTGTCCCTCCCCTCCAGCGTATCTTCCTCTCCTCCCAGTTTAGTGTCATCTGCAGGAGGTAGGGTCAGTTTTTCCCCACCTCTATTTACTAAGTCACCTTTTACATTTACATCAGACATAGCCTTGTTAAAAAAACCCTAAACTATCTAACTTATACTATTTTAAATGACCATATTAGATGCGCCATATGACAAAGACAATTTAAAATAACCATTTTAACATGGGTTTCTGGGACGCTAATTTTAATTTTATTCAGCCACATTTAAGTTCAACCTGTTTGCTTAGTCTGCTCTCTTCTCGCAGATAAATTTCCCCAAAGTTACTTCCCCTTCTATGTACAGCAACATATTGACTGCTGTCTGAAGAGCTTTAGTAACTTTTGCTATTCCATTAGTCCTGACCAAAAGATTACACAAAAACTACAATTTATAGGCATAGAGACAATTTATGCCTTAATATACTTGACTTTAACTTATTACCCTTCTAATTATTAAGGCAAACAGATTTTTAGTGGACTTTCTTAAAGGTCTATTTATTTCATACATACACTTTACATAAATCCTTCTACCTTTGTAACAGGTCGGTAAAATGACCCATGGCACCCGAGATGGGACCCTAATCTGTAGCCTTATTTATGGATCGGTGTATTGATCACTGATTAATCTCTTAGACAGCATTGGTTAAAGATTTGGTCTCCTGAGGGCTACAGCATTGGGAATATTATTAGTATTAAGAGACCCTAGAACACACAAGAAACAATTTTGCTTTATTAACAAATTCACTAAACAGATAAACAATCCCACACATACTCAAGAGCAGATAGAAAGATAGTGCAAAGTGTTTAGCCCTATCACCAGCCTCACTCACATCTCCCATCTCTTGCTGGGGGACCCTGAAACATCAGTCATTATTCTCCTCATCATTGCTGTCGTTACAACCCATGGTTTGACATCCTGGCATTTCCTGTGCATTTCTTCCCTCCACACACAGGCTGGCCAACACCTTTTATTCTGAGTCAAGCTTACACCCACTACGGCTCATGCATGTGCATAAGGGTTCCAACCCCTTTTTCCTTATCCATGCTTCCACACCCCAGTAATTCTGGGTGCCCCATATCTCATTGGCTATTCCCTTAGATCCCCTTCTTCTCATTATGCATCTAGGTAAACAAGTCCCCATGGTAACCTATAGTTACTGCAGAATTTTTCATGATGTTACAGTCAGGTGTCTTGCGGTTTAGATGGGTGCATTGTGGTGTATTGTCCTGAACATCACCCACTGGAACATTCTTTACAGTAATCTTGTGACTTTACTGGTACAGGATTATTTCTGGGTCGCCAACTTACATCAACCCTCCTCAGGACTAGTGTAATGAAGCTGAAATCTTACAGGCCTCAGCCTGTAGGCCCTGCTTTACAGCCTTACTTGGCTTATATACTGAATACACTCATCCCTCCTAAATGCTTATCAACCTTATACGCCTATGATCCTGTCCTACTTGAACCTATTCATCACCCCTTAGATGATTGTATATAACTACAGCCATAAGTCCTCTATTAAAATAAATATTTGGCTATAACCTCCTCTGTGGCTGGGTCCTCATCATTATTCTCCTCCTACTCTGTGGCTGAGTCCTCCTCATTATCCTCCTCTGTGGCTGGTTCCTTCTCCTCCCCAGTGGCTGGTTCCTTCTTCTCCTCCTCCTCCGTGGCTGGTTCCTTCTCCTCCTTCTTGGTTGGTTCCTTCTCCTCCTCCTCCATGGCCAGTTCGCCTCTGACAGGTCACTGAGATAGTCTGCATCGGGGAGAGAAGAGCAGAGGGTGACTCCTGCTGCTGCTATGGGGGGGAAGAGGAAGAACAGGAGCCCTGAGGGAAAATAGTGTTAATGCTTCCAACTGCCATGTAAGGGCCCAATGGCAGAGAGGGCCCCACACTGACCCCCTCAGCCCCAGGGCCTCATGGCAGAGAGAGCCCTGAACTGCCCTCTCCTCCCTTGGAGGAGCCCACCCCCAGAGCATCAGGGACCCAATTGCCAGCAGCTCCCCCCATGCCCTGTTGCAGGGGGCTGCTGTGTGACTCCTGCTGGCATCGTTTGGCTCACGAAGCTCAGGCTAAACCCCTTGGCTGGAATCCAGGAGCACTGGAACCATGTAGAACTGGAGGAGCCAGTGCCATGAGCAGTGTTCCCTCTAATTTTTCCCACCCATGTGCAGAATGAATTTTGTTATGTGCACCAATATGGAGGTGAGGTGTGACACATCACCTTCATATTGGTGCACATAACTAAATTCATGTGGTGAGGCCAAGGGGTTCGGAGTGTGGTAGGGAGCTCAGGACTGGAGCAGAGGGTTGGGGTGCAGGGGTGTGAGGGCTCCAGCTGGGGGTGTGGGCTCTGGGGTGGGGCTGGAGATGAGGGGCTCAGGGCTGGGATAGAGGGTTGGGTGCAGGGGCTGAAGGCTCCAGCTGGAGGTGTGGGCTCTGGGGTGGGGCTATGGCAGGGAGAGAGGACTTTCCCCAGCTCCCTCTCCCCGCAGCAGTACCTGGGCTGCGGGGGAGAAGCACCTCTCCCCACTGCGGCAGCTCCAGGGCTGGGGCCACAGGATAGGCATCCCCCCTCCCCTAGCATGTCCAGGCTGGGGCTGGGTTTGGGCTGGGGTAGGGGTGCCCCAGCCACGGTAGGTCCAGACGCCATGGCAGGTCCGAGCCACCCTGGCCGCGGCTGGTTTTGGGCGGGGTAGGGGCTCCCTCGCCACAGCAGATCTGGGCTGGGGCTGGTTTCGGGCCGTCCGTCCCCTGGCCACGGCAGGCTGGGAGCTGAGCTAAGTTGGGGCACCCCTCCCCCAGCTGCAGCAGGTCCCTGGGCAGGTTCCCGGAGCACCTGTATGGCACTAACAATGCAGCCCCCTACCCCCCAAACTATGCCCATGTTAAAAAATGGGCGGGCACAGGGCTCCCACTTTTAGAGTGTGGGGGCCATGCCCCCCCCAGTTCTGGTGCCCAGGCTGGGATCCCCCAATGACTGACAGAGCAACATGGCACTGGGTGTAAATGGCTCCTTACTCCTCCCCGTGCCCGGGGGGTCTCCTCACCTGCAGTGGAGGAGCACTCGGCCTCCGTGCTCCAGGGACCCCCCAGGAAACGTCTGCTCTCCCCTTGGGAGCAGGCCGAGCTGCTGGTGCTGGGGCAGGGATCCCCCATCTCCTGCCCGGGGGAGGCAGCGAGGTCGCCAGGAAGCAGGCCGGGAGATGCCTCCTGCTGGGCCACAGGGCTGGACTCCTGGGGGCTGGCCTTGCAGCAAAAGCAAACCCAGAGCTGCGTTGCCTGGCTCCTGTCGTGGGCTGGGTCCCGCCTGCCCGGACAGAACTTGGGGCACCTCCCTCTCAGGGCAGATGCAGCCTCTCCCTGCTCAGTGCCTGCTGGTCTCCTCCTGGTCAGGAAGGCCAAATGTGTCCCTGTCCTGGGCTGGCTGGTGGCTGCTTCCCTCCCGGCAGAGACTGAGGGGGCCCCTTCTGCCTGGGGCTGCTGGCAGCTGCCTCCAGTGGGCTCCGGGGCCACCTGCAGAGCCGTCCTCCTCTGCATCCTCCTTAGCACGTCCATCCTGGAACCGAGCGGGGGTAGCTGTGAGTCTGGGGCAATGGGCCCGTCTGCACCCCAGCTCGGGAGACTCCCTTTCACCCCACGCCCACCAAGGGGCCCCTGGTCTGGGCTCTGCACGCACTGGCAGGAGCTGATAGGACAGGATGCTCCCGTCCTGGCACAGGGACACCAGGGGAGTCTCACCCATTCCCAGCAGTGGGGTCAGGGATTGAGACCTGAGGTTAGTTTGGCCAAACAGCTCCCTCCTGCAGCCCCAGGCCACACTACCTCCCTGGCCTGAGAAGGAAGAGAACCCAAGAGTCTGGGCTTCCCCTGGGAAACTTCCCTGGCTCAGATTCAGAAGGTCCCAGTCGTGGGGAGTGGAGTGCCTGGGTTCCCACTGATTTCAGTGGGGGCTGTGGGTGCTCAGCACTTCCCAGGGTCTGGCCCCCCCAGAGACTTCCAGCCTGGGGAACAGTCTCCTACAAGGGAAGGGCTGGGGGCCCATTGCTGGGATGTTTCTAAACACACTGGAGCTGACTCTGGAGAACATGCAGGGAACGTGCTGCCCAGGCCCAGAGTGAGGGGCTCCAGGGGGCTCTGCTTAGAAATCAATCTCTCATTGGGGAAGATTCTCCCCCATTTCTGCCCCTGCTCGGACAGAAAGGAGAGGCTGATAAGGAAACGCTGCATGGCACTCACTTGCTGCAGCAACGGAGACAGATGGTCCAGGTCACTGCCTACCCCCTGCCTTCTCCTTGATCTCCTCGCCCAGTGCAGGCTGGAGGGGTCCTGCCCTGCGGTTTCACACTGCCCGGGCAGCAGGGTGGGTGCAGACACTGGGCAGATGACGTCTGTGAAAAGAAGAGCAGGTCCTACTGCCAAGGGATGGGAACTCTCAGGCCAGCAGCAGGGGCCAGAACACTGACCCTGTGTGTGTGTGTGGGGGGGGTGACACCTCCCGCTCATGATCCCCCAGCACTTTACACACATTCCTGAAGCCTCCCAACCCCTGAGCTGTAGGGATTGGGGACCTAGCCCCTCTGATGGGGAACGGTATCTGGGCTGGGGAAGCCACTGGCTCAGGGTCACAAGTCACTGACGGAGCCAGGGATGGAACCCAGGGGTCCTTCTTTCCAGGCCATTGCACTAACCACTACAGCACATTGCCTCCCAGAGCTGGGAATTGCAGCCTGGCTCTTGTTCTCACTGGCCCTGGCCTGGAGAGAAGTGGGATCTGCTGCAGTGACTGGAGCAAGGGAGTGGGAGTCAGGACTCCTGGGTTCTATGGCTGTGTGTTGTGGTCTTTGTGATGTTACACAAATGAAATATGACCATGTATATCATTGTTGCTACCACTGTTATATAATTGCAACAAAACTTGTAAGAAGTATGTCAACTAAGGTGTCAATGGAAGGGTTATGAGTTGCTGAATATGATTATCCTATTTGTATTCATATATCATTGTTGTATTTGAAGTTATGAATATTGACTACGTACCTGTCTTTCAAATGTGTTTGCTCCTGGGGTGACACCCACAAGATAAGGAGGACTTGTGGCATCTTAGAGACTAACAAATTTTTTTGAGCATAAGCTTTCGTGAGCTACAGCTCACTGCATCGAATGCATTCAGTGGAAAATACAGTGGGGAGATTTATTACATCCAGTCTAGCCAGCACATTGTGAATCGACTATTCAAGTTGATGGCCCGTTAACAAATACAATGGGCCATAGAAGAAGGTTGTCCCCCCACGATAGACTTTCCTGTGGACGTTTGAACCAGAACATGGGTAATGGCCCCTCCCCTGACTCATCAAAGCATTCAAGGGCATGTGATCAGTTCATGTGACATTGGACTCCATCTTGTGCCTGTACTTTTCCACAAACTGTGCTGGGGGCTTTGCTTGGGACAATGAGTTTCCCTCCACATGGGAGAAACTATAAAAAACTCTGGAAGCATCTCTGTTTTGCCTCTTTCCTGCTCTGATCTCTGGATTATGGACTTACATTAACAAGAGCATTACAACCAATGACCTTCCAATCTTTTGGATGTTACCAGAGACATTATAAGCCAGCAGTTTATTCCATCACTGATACAAACTTGATCCAAGAACTTTGCAGTGAGTGTGTGTATTTGATTCCTTTGACCATTTTAACTCTCTCCTCTTTCTTTTCTCTTATAAATAAACCTTTAGATATTAGATACTAAGGGATTGGCAACCGCATGATTCTTGGGTAATCTGTAGTTCACGAAAGCTTATGCTCAAATAAATTGGTTAGTCTCTAAGGTGCCACTAGTATTCCTTTTCTTTTTGCGAATACAGACTAACACGGCTGCTACTCTGGACAGGAACTGGCTGAGTTGGTAGGCAACTAGGAAGCTGAGAACAGAAGCGTCTGTAATGTGGACCCTGCAGTCGCTCTTTAGCCTTACGGAGGGAAAGGAGGAAATCAGGGGGAGAATAGAAGCTCGGCGGGTGCTGATCCTGAGGGAAGGGTTTACACAGACGAGAGTGGAGAAAGAGCCTGGTGGAAGTGAAGTAGGAGCAACCCAGGGAACTAGTACAAAGTTTGGTACAGTATAAACAGTAGCTGTTGGTTGTAGGGTCCCTGGGCTGGAACCTGGAGAGGTGGGCAGGCTTCAGTTCCCCTACAAGCCGCTGGGCAAGTGGCACGGAGCCGGCAGTGGAGGTGAAGGCTGCTCTTGCTACCCCAGAAGGGGAGGCCCATAGTGGCCTGGCTGGAGGGCCAACCCACGAAGACAGAGCATGCTGAGTCACAGAGAGAGGGGATGGCAGGGCATGTGAACAAGCAGCAGAAGGGGGTGTCAGACATGGAAAGAGCCAATCCCCAGAGAGGCCAGGAGGAGGTGCTCTAGGTGGTGAGTGGAGGCTGTGACTGGCTGGTTTCATGAGTGACATGTGGAACCTTGGGCAAGTTTCTCCCTTCTCTGAGCCCATCTGCACTATGGGGATTGCTCTTGTAAAGAGCTGTGAGATTTATCCAGGGAAAGCTGCTCTTCAGACATCCCCAAAGACGTGTTGTTATTGGCCTTGGATGGTGCCCAGCAGATCAGCAAGGATTTCTGCCCAAACAACCCTCCCGCTGCCTTGTTAGCTCACAGGATTCAACACTCATGATCTGATCAGAACTCACTACTTCCAGGAGTTTGAGATGTGTCTACACCATCACTGGACAGATGGGGAAACTGAGGTACAGAGACGAGAAGTGACCTGCCCAGGGTCCCACAGCAGGGCAGTAGGAGAGCCAAAGAGAAGACAAAGCCCTGCAACCCCTGCCCTGGGGCCTGGATCAAGCCTTCTCCTGGCTGCTCAGTGGAGCTTCTTCCCTCAGGGGGATGGAACCTGGGTCCTTCTCTTGGCACCTGCTGACTCCACCCCAGGGGGCCCCTCCTAGCGGCTGGGTCACAAAGGCTGCTGTGCCCCGGGGAAGTGTTTGGTACCATATAATACACTAGGGGTGTAGTCCAGTGCACAAGGGAGAAAATAACTATCCCAACGTCCCAGTAACAATACCAGAGGGGGAGCTTTACTGGGTAGAGGGACGAAAGGCCTGGGGCTAAGGAAAGAACAGGAGTAACCCGAATATTAAACCATCAACAATACCTTAAACCCTCCACCCCCAACATTCACAACGGGCCCAACCCCCCGCGCCCCCGGCTCCCTCCCAGCCCCAGCCCAGGGAGAATGGGGGTTGGGAACCTGCTCTGGGAAGAGCGATGTACTCATCAGCCAGCCTAAAACTCACAAGTAAACGTGAGGTTTCTTACAAGGGCTCCCCCCTGAGCAGGCAGCGTGGTGCTAAGGCTCCCTGCTCTGGAGTCCAAAGGACAGTTCGGCTGGCTCTTGGTAGCATGACCTGGGATCGTCCTCAGCCTCCAGGTCGATGGTCTCGGCTGGGCTGAGGCCCTTCAGCACCCGGAAGCACCCACAGCTTCCAAGCTTCCCTTTGCATGGCAATGGGACATTGGATGGGGAGCACCCAGGCTGTGACACATCTCGCCCTGCACCACTCCACCAACAGCCGACCACCGAGTGTAAACCAACCCCGGTTTCTGATTGGCTGTGGAGGTAGCTCCCCGCGTGTTCCCGGAGCCGGGCGGGGCTGGGACTGGCCGCCGTCCCCTCCAGGCTCCGAGCAAGACGTCAGGGGCCACCAGCTCCCGAGGGCATTACAGTCCAGACTCCTGCTCTGGCCATAGGCGACAGATACCCGCCCCCGAGACGGGGATAGAACCCAGGTGTCCTGACTCCCCACACCCGCCCTAGTCACTGCACTTCCCCCTTCACAGGCTCTGAAAAATCCTGTGTCTTTTTTCTGACCTTTTGCTTGGTCTTACCAGAGGATAACAAGAGGGCTGAACTCTGCTGCGAACGGAGGCCGAGCTGGCAGGGCGTGGGAGGGGCAGGAACGCAGCCCGTGTCTGAGTGGAGTGAGGCCTGTCCCTCCTCTCACTGCCTGTGGCAGATGGCAATTTCCTGCAAGGTCCTGATGTGATGGCCTTCACTCGTGGGGAGCGTTGCCTAGTGGCCGGGGGGGTTGTCCCTTGTAAGTGCGGAGGGGGGGTTTGGTAAGGGAGCCAGGGCCCTCCCACTCCAGCAGGCTCCAGCCCAGGGCCCTGTGAGGGCTATCAAAGGTCTGACACCCAGGAGCCCCTTGAGGCTGCCCTCGCTGGGCCACTTCCCACCCCGCTGTTGCTGACGGTCTGTAGCAAGGTGGCGTGAAGGGGGTCAGCTCACCACTGGGCGCCTCCTCATGGCCAGGTGTGGCCGTTCTCTCTCTCAGGGCGGCAGCTGCCTGCTCCCGGGCCTTGGCCCTGCGGCCAGGTCAGGGCCGCCAAGTCTCTCCCCTGCTGGGGCAGTCCCTAAACCAAACCAGGGAATTAACACAAACAGACTGAGTTCGTTGAGAGGGAGGGGAATACACCCTGCCAGGGAGGCATCCGAAGCAGGCCCTCCCTTCCCTCGGGAAGGGACCTGTGGGCAGGTGCTGTAGGGAGAGTGCCTACCTGCTCTCAGCCCATTCCTCAGGAGCTGCGAGTTGTGGGTCGGCTCTCAGCCCTGGCCTGCCCCCCAGTGAGCGGGTCTGCTCCCTTTTAGCTCCTCCTCCAGTCTGTGCATCTCTCGCAGGTGTGGCAGGGCTGGCTGGCTGGCCCAGAGCAGCTCCTTCACCCCTGGGTGCCCAGTGTGGGCTTTGTAGACCCCAGCACATCTCACCAAACCTTAGTAAATAAAGTTATACGATATTGAACTAAGGTGCAGTGTTTTAGGAGATCCTTGTATTAAAAATGCAAATGTTTCTGTTTTATTGTGGGACTGTATGGAAGTTCTGTAAAGAGGAGATGCGGCTAATGTAAACCTTGGGAAGCGTTGTGGGCTTGAAAGGGCTGTTTGAAACCATGTGTTGGACAAACAATGTTTGGCCACCCCTGGTCTATACCTCATTGTCATTACAGATGAGGATTGTGAACCAGCAAGCTTTGCTGTCCAAATATGATTTTCTCAATTGGTTTGCTATGTCCAAGTTTGTGGATCACTTGCCCAAGCCCTCCTGTGAGGAGTTCCAGGGTTGCTGTGCTGGGTTCCCCAAGGTACATTCTGGAACTGGGTTACTGCTGAGCCCCCCGTCCCACCAATCTGGGCTCCCTGTCACACTGTGCTGCTGTGTCAAGCTGCAAACCTCTGGCAAGTACTGTACTTACACAGACATCCACAGCCAGGGACACACCCAGCTGAGTTACATGAATGCTCTCCCAGCCACTCATGAACCAACAATAGAGAGACACCAGCCAGTTCCCCCCAGCTCCCCAGGCTAAGACCTGGGAGCTGTACTGCCTTGTCCTGGTCAGAAGCCTGACCAGTGTAAGTTTATTACCCAGTCCGCTCCTCTCTCAGTGTGGAGGGGACATACACAAGCCTTTGTAAATGAGTTGAGATTTCCCCAGCACTTCAAACAAAATACACTGCTTTAGGTAAAATATAAAACAGGGTTATTAACTACAGAAATATAGATTTTAAGTGATTATAAGTGGTAGGCATAAAAGATCAGCTATAGTTACCAAAGAAAATAAAAGATAAACACACAATCTAAATTTTAAACCTTATAACACTAGGCAGTGTTTCGATCAAGCAGTTTTCTCACCCCACTGGAGGTTACAGTTCTTAATACACAGGCTTCACCTGGGACCAATCTCCTTCAGTTCAAGTTTCTGTCTCGTTGCTTCCAGCGTGGTTGGGGGAGGAGAAAGGCCAAAACATGGGGCCACTGTCCCCTATTTTATATCTTTAGTCCATATGCCTAGAAGCACTTGCCCAGACATGTCCTTGTAGGCTTTGCTGAATCACAGTGATCGAGTCAACCCCCATGATGTGGACTTGCGCAACTGAGTCATAGAGTTGATTAGTGGTCAGTTAACACCCACCCGGCAGTACTGAGTCTCAAACTTACAACATGTTTCAGTATCAGCCATACAGCAGAATCTCATAACTTCACACACACACCAATGATATACATATTTGGACAGAACAATGGGTTTCAGCAGATCATGACCTTTTATATGACATCTTACACGGCATGCTTTGTGTGACCTGGGGTAGCCCTCACTGGAAATGCTAAGGTCAGGGCAGGCTGCAAAAAGGAGAGAGGATACTCCCAAGACTGGTGCATAACGCTGAAGTTAAACTTCCCAAGCACTCACAAACTGTGCTTCTGATCTCCACACTGGTTATCAGGAAGCCAAAAAAAAAAAAAAAAGAAGAAGAAAAAAGAAAAAGAAACCACACAGCCCCTTTTATTGCATTCCAGTTCTCTAGCTCCTAATCAGCCCCTAGGTCCAGTACAGTGAGGAGTTATTTAAAAATTCTGCTCGCTATACCAAATGTTCTCCTGAACCCCAAAAGGCCAGCCACATTGCCAGGTCAATAACAGGTTGGATCTTACTCAAAATACCACGCTGCCAGACAGTCCTTTAGTGTCTAAAACTAAAGGTTTATTAGAAAGACAAAAGCAAGAACAAGAAGAGAGTTGTTAAATGGTAAAGCAGTCACATACATACAAGACTTCAAACTCCATGTATCAGGTTCCTAGCAGTGTTGGTGAGTTTGCTAGCTTGAAAGTCCCTCTAGAACACATCCACAGCTTGGATGGGTCATTCAATCCTTTGTTTAGAACTTCAGTTTGTAGAAGAGTTACTCCAGAGCTAAGAAGCAGGACTGAAGACAAAACAAGAAGATGCAGCTGCCTTTTTATATCCTTTGCCGTGTGGCTTCTACTTCCTTTGTCCCAAACACAAGCTGCCCAGCACATGGCATGGAAAACCCTTAGAGTTCTCTATTCACAGGCATACCACATGTCTTGCTGACTCATAAGGTGTATCCCCTAATTCCTTTCAATTGATTCATCGTACAGCTGATGACCCCTGATGGGCCATCCAACAGGCTAGGCAGTGCTGATGCCAATCTGTCTAGGGTTGTCACCCAGAAACAGAGCACACATTTGGAATTACAGATATACCCCACGTATCTATAACTCATAATACAAAGGTGATACAAACATATAAACAAGACTATCATACTGGGCAAATTATAACATTTCTGCAGATACCTCACCTGGCATATCTGGTCAGACTTGTTGCAGTTTTATAACATTGGTATCAAAAATATTATAAATGTTCTCCCATATTCCATACAGCGTCACACTTTGTATGAAATATACCATATGCCAGGGTGGATATGGGGGTTCCAGGGTGCTGCTTTGAGGCACAGAGTGCCACAGTCGCCAAGGGCTGCTTTGTGGCCAAGACGTCACTGTAGTCTGCCCTGGACATTACGGACACTTTGGCCAGGATGATGGCCTCTGCAATTACTATGAGGAAGGCTTTCTGGCTGCAAAACTTGGGGATCACTTTGGATGTCCTTGCTAACCAGCCCTTGTTTTTAAATAAGATGGATGACACCCTGCATTCCTTTAAGGAATACTTTAAGGATTTCTGGGTTACCTTAAGATCCTTCTGGGTGTACACGCTGCCAAGGCAGAGATGCCACTATGGAGCACAGCAACAACAGCAGAATAGGCCACAGCATCCCTTCGTGCAGCCCTTTCCCCCGAGACTATCCCAGGAAAAGGAAACACTCAAGTTCGGGACTTGGCTGATCCTCTTACCCTCTTCTGGTGCCTGCTAAGGTCCGATTTTGACATCTTGGTCCAGAGCGCCATTCCAGTTGTACCTTCATTCCTTTGGGGACAGGCAGATCCATTTTTACAATGCCTGGGTCTTGAACATCTGCAACAGCTGGGTCCTAGACACTCTCAGATCAGGATACTCCATCCAGTTTCTCTCCACGCCTCCTCTGCATCCTCTCTCCCCGTCCCTCTTCAGGAACCCCTCTCATGAAACACTGCTCATAGAGCAGGTCAGCTCTCTGTTGACATTGGAAGTGGTGGAGGAAGTGTGGCCAGAATACTGGGGTCACAGCTTTTACTCCTGGTACTTCCTGATACCAAAATCCTAGGGCGGGATGAGACCCATCCTCAACGTTCATGGCCTCAACAAATTCATCAAGTACATGAGGTTCCATTTGGTCGCTCTATTGGCTGTCCTCTATTGGCCTTTCTTCAGCCCCCTGAGTTTTCACCAAATGCATGGCAGTGGTCATATCTCAGGAGGAAAGGAATCCACACCTTTCTGTATCTCAATGACTAGTTGCTGAAGGGTGGCTCCAAAGAGGAGGTTCTTGCCCATGTCAACACTACATTGCATTTGCTCAACCATCTGGGAATCATTTTAAACACCAAAAAGTCAACCTTGGCTCCCGCTCAAAAAATCGAGTTACTTGAGGCACTTTAAGATTCCATGAAGTCAAGAGCATTCCTACCGCTTCAAGGCAGTTCAACAGCTTTTCCTCAGTCTGCAGTCTCAGCCCTCCAAAACTGTCTCAGTGTGCCTGAGCCTGTCCGAGTGTACACAGGGGGTCCAGTTCACCAGCCTGCACCTTTGCCCCCTTCACATGTTGCTTGGGATGGTTATGGCCCTGCCCTGCACTCCCTGGACAAATGGGTGCACCTCCCACCTTTAGTCCTCAACTCCTGGTACCTGTGGACGTCCCCGCTCAACGTGTGTCAAGGACACTCCTTCATTCGGCCCCCTCCAACCAAGACAGTGGTCATCGAGACCTCTCTTCTGGTTTGGGGGGCGCATCTGGACTCACTGAAGTGCAGGGCCTGTGGTTGGAAGAGGAAGCCTCACTCCATATCAATGTGCTGGACCTTTGGGCCATCCACAATGCATGTTGTGCCTTCTGGGACTGTATCAGGCATTCAGCAGTTCACATACTCACCAACAATACCACCACGATGTACTATGTGAACAAACAATGGGGAGGCCACTCCAGATTAGAGACGATCCACCTGTGGCAGTTCTGTATTGAAGAGGGCATCACCCGGGCAGCTGTCCACTTACCAGGTGTGCAGAATCGTCTTGCCGACCATCTCAGCAGGATCTTCTCCCTGAGCCACGAGCTGTCCCTGAAGGCAAGTTGTCCTTTGGATCATCTTTGCAACGTTTGGCATCCCCACGATCGACCCATTTGCAATGAAGGAAAACAGGAAGTATCATCTATTCTGCTCTTGGGGGATTCAACCCGGGCTCCCTTTCTGCCATCTTCCTCTGCAGCTGGCAGTCGACTCTGCTGTATGCCTTTCCTCCTATCCCAATCATTCTTCAGGTCATCACCAAGCACAAGGTGGATCAAGCCAGGCTCATCATGATCACTCCAGTGTTGCCAAGACAGTGCTGGTTCTCAGAACTCCTTGCTCTGTCAGTTCAGCCTCCCATACCAGTTCCTCTCCATCCCGACCTCCTCACACAGGACCATGGCCTCATGCTGCATCGGTCATCAGCTCCCTGCACCTTATGGCATGGCTGCTGCATGGCTAAATGAAGAAGAAGAGTGTTGCTTGGAGACAGTCCAACAGGCCTTACTTAACAATAGGAAGTTGTCCACTAGGATGACCAACTTAGCGAAGTGGAAGAGGTTTTCAGTGTGGTCCTTGGCCTGTGGGACCCATCCGGTGGAGGCTTACATCCAGGACATCTTAGAGTACCTAATACACCTTCAGAAACTGATCTTGGCCCTCAGTTCTCCAAGTGCTCTTGGCAACAGTATCAGCATTTCATCCTCCTATCCAGTTTTTTCCAACACCATGGTGACGAGATTTCTGAAAGAACTTCTCTGCCTGCATCCTCTGATCAGAGAGCCAGTTCCACTGTCTTAGTGCCTCTAATGAGGCCTCCATCTGAGCCTCTTGCATCCTGTCCACCGCCCCTCCTGTCTCAGAAGACAGTGAGTGGGTGCAAGGAGGGTGGGTGAGTCGCAGGCCCTGATGGCTGGGCCTCATTACATTCAGTTCTCCAAGGACAAGATAATGCTTCGGCCACACCCAAAGTTCTTATCCGAAGTGGTCTCTCAGTTTCATTTGAACCAGATGGTATATTTGCCTGTGTTCTTCTTTAAGCCGTATTCCTTTCTGGAGGAGCTTCGTCTCCATATGTTAGACATTACATGGGGTCTAGCCTTTTATCTGAACAGGACAGAACTGTTTTGTGCTTCGCCTCGCCTGCTTGTGTCATATGTGGACCGCATGAAGGGACAAGGGGTCTCTGCGCAGGCCAGCTCTAGATGGATAACATCTTGTATCAGGTCTTTTGATAAATGAGGTGGGGGGTAGCGCCCTTTTATGGACACCCAGCCAACCAGTTATCTGTAAAATCCCTCTTGGTAGCTGTTCTCTGCTTGCTTTACCTGTTAAGGGTTAAAAAGTCCCCCAGGTAAAGAAAAGGAAGTGGGCACCTGACCAAAAGAGCCAATGGGAAGGTGTAACGATGCTGGCTTTGGTGGGACCCAAATGAGAGTGTCAATTCAGGACAAATTGCTTAAAGCAGGGCAGTTACAGCCCAAGGCTGGGGTTCTTTTGCACACCAAGGCAAACCAAACCAGCCAAACAGAGAAGACTTCGGTTTTACCCCACTGGCTAACCATAAGTCACACAAGCAATTCCCTTAGACACTCCAGTTTCCCAGTATCACCACCAGGGCCACTCGTTATGGGGACGAATGGTTGTGAAAACCAATACCCCGTAAAAGAAAAAAGTTCTCTCGATCCCAAAGGACCAAGCCCCAGACCCAGGTCAATATACAAATCAGATGTTCCCACAAATCACGCTGGTGCCAATCCTTTAGAATCTAAAATCTAAAGGTTTATTCATAAAAGGAAAAAGATATAGATGAGAGCTAGAATTGGTTAAATGGAATCAACTACATACAGTAACGGCAAAGTTCTTGGTTCAGGCTTGTAGTAGTGATGGAATAAACTGCAGGTTCAAATCAAGTCTCTGGAGTACATCCACAGCTGGGATGGGTCATTCAGTCCTTTATTCAGAGCTTCAGTTTGCAGCAAAGTCCCTCCAAAGGCAAGAAGCAGGATTGAAGACAAAATGGAGGAGTTTTCAGGGCCTTTTATATCCTCTGCCCAGTGGAAGATCACACCAGCAAG
Organism: Chelonia mydas; assembly: GCF_015237465.2. NCBI lineage: Eukaryota > Metazoa > Chordata > Testudines > Cheloniidae > Chelonia > Chelonia mydas. Next base: position 75,789,933 of record NC_051251.2, on the reverse strand, counting down.
ATGGAGTTTGGAGTCACATGGGCAAGTTGCATGTCCATGCACGACTCAGTTCTTTACAGGCCAACACAATTGTTTATGTTTTAGTTTGAACATTGCCAGGAAAGCTCAGATGTGGATTGGCGTCTTCCAGAGTCCATTGTCAGTTAAGTGTTTCTTGATTGGGCACTTACTGAAAATAGTCCTTTCTCAAGAAGCTGTCCAAATGCTTCACTGAGGCTTCTTAGAATCAAAACACATTGAGATACAAGTACATAGCCAATATTCATAACTTTAACTACAAAAATGATACACACATACAGATAGCATAATCATAACCAGCAAATCATACCCTTTCCATAGACACCTTACTGGACCTTCTTTGTATAAGATTTGGTGCAATTATAGGACCTTGGTTGCAACAATGATCTGTACGGTCATAGTTTATGCCAGTAACGTCACAGAAGGCTAGAACTTTTTATTAATTGGGAAAGAAACTTTCCCTTTGTCTGTTGTTCTCCAGAGAAGGAGACACTGAGCAGCAACGCTATAAGCAGGAATGCTGTGTAAGGTTTGAACCAGGTATGAAAATTCATTTTCCATACCTAGAAGGAATCATTTGGGACAGGGAATGTTTAAATAGACGCTATCAGGTTTATTTTTTTATTTTGGCTTGTGGATCTCCTCTGCGCTAACCCCCAGGTGTTTTTGTTTGCTTGTAACTTTTAAGCTGGACCCCAAGAAAGCTATTCGTGGTACTTAATTTTTGGAATTGCTCTTTTAAAATCTAGCAAAACCTTAAGTTCCAGATGTATTGTCTTCCTTTTTGTTTTTAATCAAATTTACCTTTTTTAAGAACAAGTTTGGATTTTTGGTGTCCTAAGAGATTTGTGCATATTGTTTAATTAGCTGGTGGCAACAGCTAATTTCCTTTGTTTCCTTTCTCAGCTCTTCCCTGGGGGGTGGGGGGTGAAAGGGCTTGAGGGTATCCCACAGGGAGGAATTCCCAAGTGCTCCTTCCTGGGTCCAAGCGGTTTTTTTTGCATTTGGGTGGGTTTACCAAGCCAAGGTCAGAGAAAAGCTGTAACCTGGGGAGTGAATACAAGCCTGGAGTGGCCAGTATTAATTTTTAGCATCCTTGCGGGCCCCTATCTTTTGCACTCAAAGTGCCAGAGTGAGGAATCAGCCTTGACAGGTCTGTATATGAGATAACGTCGGCTACACCTCCTCAGCAGATATGGGTTCATTTGACGAGAGCACAGTCAACGTTCATAGCATTCCTCAATGACGTTTCCATAGTAGACACTTGCAAGGCGGCCACTTGGTCATCCATCCATCCATTTGCAGATCATTATGCTATCACTGCATTTTCCAGAGCAGACATTAATCTCAGAAGAGAAGTCCTGCAGTCCCTACTCTGATAGACTCCGAGCCTCACCTCCAACAAGGGTTATTGCTTGTGAGACACCTACTTGGAACACACGTCTGCATCCATGTGAAGAAGAAGAAATGGTTACTTACTGTAACGGTGGTTCTTCGAGATGTGATGCCAATGTGTATTCCACGAAGCAGCCTCCATCCCTGCTGCATTGGAGTCTTTCCCTGGATATTGAGTGCAAGGGAACTGAATGGGGTGGGGCAGTGCTGCCCGTATAGCCAGGGGAGGGGCTACAGACATGAGGTGCGAGTGCTGCCCCTCCACGGGTACTTCTAGGCAAAAGTCTCTGGCTCCAGCACGCGGGGCGTGCACACACCTACCTGGAATAGACGTCTGCATCACATCTCAAAGAACCAGAGTTAAAGTAACTGTTTCTTATAGGCTCAATACAGAATTTACTGAGTTACATCCTGTGGCCTGAGTTACACAGGAAGTTAAATTAGATGATCATAATGGTTCGTTATGGTCTTAAACTCTATTAATGACTGGTCTAGGGATGTTACTGTGGAAGCTTCTGTTCTCTGTACCTCATAACACAAGAACAAGGGGATATTCAATGAAATTGAAAGGCAGAAAATTCAAAAGTAATGAATAAGGCTAAGATTTTGTCATGGATATTTTTAGTGTCATGGACAGGTCACGGGCAATAAAGAAAAGTTCACAGAAGCCCGTGACCTGTCCCTGACTTTTACTAAAAATATCCATGACAAAATGGGGAGCTGCAGGGCAGCTGTGGGGGCTGGCTGGGAGCTCCGAGGCCCCCCACCCCGCATGGTGGCTCAGAGCGCAGGATACCCCACAGCTCCCGGCAGGCAGCGGCGGGACCCTGCAGCTCCCAGCCTTGGCAGGCTGAAGTCACGGAGGTCTTTGGAAGTCACTGATTCTGAGATTTCCACGACCTCCATGACAAAGTCGTAGCCTTAGTAATGAAAGGAAATACTTTTTCTCACAACATGTAATTAGACTGCGGAACTGACTGCCACAGGTGGCTGCTGAGGACCAGAACATAACACAAACCAAAGACAGATTTAGGGTGACCAGATGTCCCGATTTTATAGGGACAGTCCCAATTTTGGGGTCTTTTTCTTATATATATATTTTTTATATTCTTATATACTTCTTCTTCCTATTACCCCCACCCCCTGTCCCGATTTTTCACATTTGCTGTCTGGTCACCCTAGACAGATTGGACTTTTGTATGGCGATCCTGAATATCCAGGGTTATAACAGCCAATGAGTAAACAGTAAAAGAGTATCGGAAGGGAGATAAAACATCTGGCTCCAGGGCTTAATCTCTAGCTATTGGAGACCAGGATGAGATGTCTATAGGGGTAGATTATCCCATAGCTACCTTTGCAGGGTTCTTTTGAAGGCCCTGGTGCTGCCCCCTGCTGGAGACAGGACAGTGGGCTGGATGGACAGTGTGTCTGATCCAGTCTGGCTGTTCCTTGTTTCTCTCACCATTTTCCAGTTCATGTTTACTTTCTGACTACATTTCTCTCTTGTGTCACTGTCCCATTTTCCCTCTGTCTGCCAGCCCACTCCTCTGCTTCTTTCTGCTTTATTTTCCCCCAGGCTCCATCATGAGAGGTTTCTCTTCTCCTCGTCCCCCAGGATCTCCTTCCCCACTTATGGTCACTACCCAGGGGTCTCTCTTCTCATATGCACTTAGCCAAGCCCCTCTCCTCTTGGGTGTGTCTCTCCTTTTCATCACTGCCACCTCTCTGGGGGGCTTCCCTTCCACCTGGATCACTAGCCTTGGGAATAAATCTCCCCTATACCTCTCCCCATTGTGGGTCTCTCCCCCTCACCTCTCAGCAAGAGTCGCTCCCTGTCCCCTTTCCCTGCTTTAGGGGTCTCTTGTCCAGAAAAGACAGGAAAAGGAAAAATGATCAAAGAAAAACAGAATCATAGAGCATTAGGGTTGGAAGAGACTTCATCTAGTCCAATCCCAGGCTCAAAGCAGGACCAACCCCAACTAAATCACCAATTAAATCAACATTTTTAAGCAATTAAAAAAATCCGTGCAATATTTTGAAACATGTAAAGTGGGTCCATTCAAACAGATAGAGTTCAACTGCCATCTGGGTTAGAGCATATCTTGCCTCAGCTGTTTCCTCATGCTATGGCTGGTTACCCCTCTCGACTGGGCAGGATGGTGCCATTGTCTCTCCTTTTCATGTTTTGCAGCTGACATTATGGTAGACTACAGCTATGTGGAGTGCACTTTGTCAGTCATGCAGGTGCTGGAAGGCTTCCGGGAGAAATTCCTGGGGCATGGGGCCCAGGAGATCAGTTACTGAGGAAGAGACGAGAGAGGGAGGGGAAGTGTTAAAGTGAGATGCCTGAAACCTTCAATTCAGAACTTATTGTCCCTGGGAGAGAACTTGCACCCTGGGGAGGTCAGTACAGTGATGCCTGCTGATATTAATGCAAATGAATGGAATAAGCTTGTGAAAGTAATAGATCTGGTTGAATTTACTGGGTGAAGAGTAAATTTTCTAAAAAATGCATTTTGGGGGGCATCAAAACTACTCCTGAATTTGGGTCAAAGTCAGCAAATAGCTTCACCTAAAACAAAACAATACCGAAAACAAAAAGTTTGGAAATATCAAAACTGTTTGTTTTGAAAAAAACTGAAATATTTTGACTCAACATTTCATTTTCAAACCGTCATTGTGATTTGACATTTCATTTAGTAAATGTTGGTTTCGCTTTGACCTTCAAAGTGGTTCATTTTGACCTGAATGAATTTTATTTTATTTTTTAATTTGTTTAGTCACCAAAACAATTCAGTTTTGGTTCGAAATGAACCAATTTTTTTTAAAAAAATTTCTGGTTCAGCCACTGAACCTAAAAATCCGTTCTTCACTCAGCTCTAGAAGTGCAGGTAGGGTTTGCTCCACCTGGCTGGACCAGTGGACCAGGTGGTCTGACATCTTGCACCTGTGTCGGACCAGGAAGATGAACCCTCCCACAATGCACCTGATCAGTTGCGCAGTGTGACACACAGAGGAAATTATTCCTCCTAAATCCCAGCAAAGCAAACGATAAACCGGCTTGTGTAAGAACTGGAGCTGGTAAATCAGGGGCAAGCTGAACACAGCAGCATGCGTCTCTGAAACAGAGCCATTTCAAGACATATACCAGATTAAAGTATAACCATGGATCCATGGAATATTATTTCTCTGATACATTTCTGCTGCACGTCAGATGCGAATCTGCCCACAGAAATGCTGCGTCGCTGCTCTCAGTGTATTTACTTCCTATGTTGCCCTTGTTCTTGCACTTGACATCAGGTCCTGTGTCTTCCACTGGCTGCCAGCTGATTTCCAAGTGAAATTCAAGGTGCTAGTTTGCCCTAATAAACCTGACCTGCTTTGGACTCTGTCTACCTGAGAGGCTGCCTCTCTCCCATGTGATACTGCAGCAGATGTAGTCTCTGAGAGTTTGGAGCTGGCAAACCTTCCGGCTAAAAATGGGAGAACACCCTAACATGGGCCCACCCCAATTTTACCTGGAGGATATGTCTACTCAGAACTCTCAGGGCCTGAACCTTCTGCAGCACCACGTGGGAGAGAGGCGGCCTCTCAAGTGTCAAGTTTTGTCCTGAGAAGACAGTGTGTCACAAAGGACATTGGCCACAGGGCCTGGTGAGCCAAGGCAGGACCTGCTGATGTTCTTACACACACTCTGTCTACTTGTTCGGGCCAAAATATTCAAATCCAAGTGCCTAAAGTCAGACACCCAGATCTGGATTTAGATACCAAAATAACCCTGGCCTGATTGGATATTTGCAACTGTAAAGAAGATACTTACATTCCTTTGTCTATTGGGACGCTCCAGAAGGGCGTGGAATACTGTCGGAAGGTGCAAAGAGCCGATGGCTCATGGGAAGGGTGCGTAATGTTATGCAGTTATGCGGTACTGTAGTAAATTCCAAGTATAATGGGTGTTGGGGGCCATCAGACTGACTGTCAGGAGCAAACAGATTTCCCAAGGAAGAACTGATACGCAGAGAGTCAGGAAAGTGTAAATCCGCACTGAAAACAAGCATCCAGATGTGCAGTTTTCGGGAGCGCAGAGCAGTGCCCGCAGAGGAGGGAGCTGGGATCCATCCTTTCCCACCCAATGGAGGGGCCACTTCCTAGTGGTTGCTCTAAGCGCTGTGCTGGGGGCAGAGAGGAAGCAGCAGCGGCTCTTGGAGCAACTGGCAAATTGCATGTCCAGGAGGAGGTGGCTGCTTTGTGTGCGTTGCAGTGAAGCGTAACATTTATACAGCAGCCGCTCATGCCATGGCACAGAGCCCCTGTGAGCTAGGTGCTGCTAGCTCCACGTTACAATGAGAGCACTGAGGTGAACTGACTTGATTAATGCCACGGTTAGAATCCAAGGTCGGGGCTGACCCGAGTTCCTTGCTGTCAGCCCCCTGTGTAGTGCACTGGAACAGGCTGCCTTCTGGATCTCCTCCATCCCGCAGGGCTCGCCAATCTGTCACCTCCGCCTGCCTGGCCGCTGGGAGGCAGAGCCAGCTCTGTCCATGGGGCCAGGATCCCAGGTGTTATTGAGAGGTACAGCACGCCTGGAGAATGTAAAGTGACCAGGTGGTGCAGGTGAGAACACACCTCACTCACACTCACAACTTAAATTATTTCTGTAAGCTTTGACGTAAGGGAAGGTCAAAGGAATTCTTCCCAAGTACAATGAATGTGCTTGGGACTTGCCTGGGACGACCGGTAAAGATGCCCTGCCCCCTGCGGATGATTTGCAATGCAGCACTGCCATCTACGGGACATGCTGGGGAACATGGCACTGATAGGAGCTGCCATCTGATTCCCACGAGTTGGGTGGGGCGCTACTCCCTCTCTTATCTGGCAATCTGATCAGTGGAACCAACGTGGCTGGACGCCCCCACAACCTGTCATAGGAAGGGTCTTGGAACAGGGCATTGAAGGCAAGCCACAGAACCACTGCACTCCGAGGCCCAAAGAGCAGAGCTGAGCCATTACTCTTAACTCCCCACAGAACAGCTGGGAACACAAGGGTCTGGCGCTATCTGAGTGCACAGCCTGAACGGGAAGCAACGGAAGAGGACAGAAAGCAGTGGGGCCATGAGCACGGGAAGTTATCTTCTTGTACAGTTTTAACACACAGCACCATCCCGTATCTATGTTTAAGTTGCTAAGATCCACGAAGGTATTTAGGCACCTAACTCCCTTTGAAATCAGTGGGAGTTAGGCACCTGAATAGCTCTGAGGATCTGGGCCTAAGTGAACAAGTTTGGCGGGTCACTTAGAAGTCCTAGTCATAGAGGGACTTATCTGCTTTGTGTGAGTCTAGAGAAACAAGGTGTGGGGCTAGTCGACCTGGCAGAGAGCAGAAAAATGGAGAATTCCTCTTAAGCAATTGTCTTGGCTTGTGAATTTAAATCCTGTGTTGGAGGGAGACCCCAACGCCTCCTTTGTAGTCAGTAAATATGGTGTGGGCTGTAGGATCTGGAACTTGAGCACATGACAAACTGTGTCTGAGTTTCACTGGCCCCTTAGTTCTCCTCATGCTGCCTCATCAGATGAATTGTATTGCTTGATCGCTGATTACGGGAGAAGTTTCCATGTGTGTTTTGGCGTGTGATCAAATAACTCATATGTGATGCCTTCCCTTTTATCTCCCATATTGCATATCCTGGCTCCTGTACTCATGGGGCTACGAGCTATTCTTTTCACTATTGTTGAGTTATTTAATTATGTGGAACATATAATGGTTCCTGGATCTGACCCAGCCTGGCAGCTCCAGGAGTCTGCACTGGAGGGCCCCTAGGATATGACGTGATCCTCTCTGTGCCGTATTGAGCAATATTAGCATGTTCTTTAGCAAGATGTAGAAGTTGGATTTCTCACAGAGTAGGGTGTGTTTCAAGGCTCTAAATCAAGAAATTCTTGTAGTAGGGCTGTTATATTGACGGAGGATTGTGCAATAATAGACCTGTGCTTTAAGAATTTCCCAGGAGCTGGTTAGCTTGTCCAAATGAGGGCACTTGTCTCTGAGAAAGGAGAATGCTTATAGGATGCCTGTAACCGGCAGCTGCCATGTCTTTCTTTTCCATGTGACATTTTGCTGTCATGGTGACTGCAGCTCATTACAGAGGGCAAACACACTGGGCTCTCTTGTGTAGACTTTACTTGTGGCCTTTCTTATTGGTCTTCTCACTGTACTAGAGGAAGTCAAGAAAAGCTCTTTAATACAAGTCAGTGTTGTTCTATCATGTCCAATATCTTCCCATTTCTCTGCCTTGTCCCTTCAGAGCTGCATGCAGGGAGGAGGCCCAGGTGTGCCAGTTCCTGGTCTCCAAGCAGATGGAGGATGGTGACTGGGGAGAGGACAGCGAGCAGCGCAGATACATGCAGAGCCCCACCTCCCAGATCCACAACACCTGCTGGGCCCTGTTGGGGCTCATGGCCATCAGGTAGGAGCACCGACACCACTTCTCAATGGCAGAACATAAAACAATGGTGTTTTGCCATTGACTTCAGTGGGCCAGGAGCTCAGCCCAATTCTTTAGCTATCATAGAATCATAGAATATCAGGGTTGGAGGGGACCTCAGGAGGTCATCTAGTCCAACCCCCTGCCCAGAGCAGGACCAATCCCCAATTAAATCATCCCAGCCAGGGCTTTGTCAAGCCTGATCTTAAAAACTTCTAAGGAAGGGGATTCCACCACCTCCCTAGGTAACACATTCCAGTACTTCACCTCCCTCGATCTGCTGGCAATGCCCCTACTTATACACCCCAAAATGCCATTGGCCTTCTTGGCAACAAGGGCACACTGTTGACTCATATCCAGCTTCTCGTCCACTGTCACCCCTAGGTCCTTCTCTGCAGAACTGCTGCCGAGCCATTCGGTCCCTAGTCTCTAGCGGTGCATTGGATTCTTCTGTCCTAAGTGCAGGACTCTGCACTTGTCCTTGTTGAACCTCATCAGATTTCTTTTGGCCCAATCCTCCAATTTGTCTAGGTCCCTCTGTATCCTATCCCTACCCTACCCTATGTGCCTGATGCTCTGATTGCACTATCAGACAGGCAGTTACCAAACTAACCCAATGAACCTCGGTGGAGACATAACCCTTTGTGTTGTCACTGAATGGTCAGTAGAACAAAGTAATAACTGGTGCAGAATAACTAATTGTCTCTAGCACGTTTGCGTCTTCATAATATGATTAACAGTTTTATTTATGAAGCCCCCCGACCACGCAAGGTGCTGTACAAGGATCTACAACGAATACAATACAATATAGGCTGCAGTAAGGAACTAATATAATTTTCAACACCCGTCCTTCAAGCCAAACCCAGAGTGCAAATTGCATGGGAAGAAGGGAAATGAAGGAGCTGATATTAGTCAGGTTCATCACCTTTGCCAAAGAAGTGTTCTCAGGTGTTTCTCAAAGCTGGGCAGGATGGGCTCAGATAAATGTCTGGGGAATGACCGCCACCCTCCTTGAGATTAAAATTGTTACAAGTCCCTCATTTTTCTGTGTCCCTCTGTCTCATCAGTGGGGTCACACTGCACTACACGCATGGGCAAGCTGGACATTTGGATCATGGATGAAGCACTTTACAGGAGCAGGGGTTGTGAAATTGTTAAGCAATTGTCATTGTTTTGAAAATGATTCATTGTTCTCTGTAAGACAGGGAAAATGCCCGGGCTACTAGACTATTTTCAGAACCAACTGGCCAGCCCTCCTTTCAGAGAGGAAAGGGCGCTCCAAGATCAGGTACAATTTCTCTTCTTTGAAGTTTTCCACCAAAATGCCACTTTGGTGCAGCAGGGATGGGCATAGGCTCATTTTCCAGAGGAGGATAATGGAGGAACAGGGAACTCACCCCTGCAGTTCTCCACAGCTCTGTATCATGCATAAGAACTGCTGACCTCTCCATCCTGTGCCTTGCAGGTACCCAAGTGTTGGGGTGCTGGAAAAGGGGATCAAGGCTTTGATTGACAAGCAGCTGCCCAATGGTGACTGGCCTCAGGTACATGATGTAGATGTTACAAACAAAAAAACAAAAACCCACATCAAAATACTGCGCTGGGGCTCTCAGCAGTATTTCCCCTCCGATCTGTGAGCCCAAGGCATTATGGTGCTGGATTGGTTTGTCTCTTTTTAGTATGTTAAATTTTCCATTCCTGGGTTGATTTTTCTTGTCAGTCTGTCCTCCTCTTCCTGATGAATATAATTGAATTCTAAGCTCCATGTACAGTGTCCTCTGTAAACATGTCTGTTTCACAGCAATGCTATCCCTGCTCAATAACCCATTTCCCTGGCACATTGCCTTTGTGGAGGAGAGGTTCTTCAGAGCTCTGAACCTTGAAGAATTCCTCATTCTTTCTCTGCTGTACAAACTACCTGCAAATGCCTTGAGTTGTGGCCACAGGTCTTCTGGCTAATGAGGACTAGATTAGGTGCCTTTCGGAGCCTGTCAGCTCTTCTTCTTTCTCTTTGTTGGCTAATGCAAGGCACTGCCGAGAACAGGAGACCTTTCCTCCCACTTCTAGGCTGATAATCAGTTCTGCCTCTACACTCCTATCTCCCCAGCTGAGTGGTGAAGTCAGAGGGACACTGGAGACCAAAGTGCTGGTAATGATTCAAAGACTGAAAGAACCTGTGTTATCCATGTGTTTCATAGAGACACACGCTGGATGTGGGACAACTCACTGGCAAAAAACCTTTGGCCCAAGATGTTCTGGCCATAGAATGTCACCCAGTGTTTCCTGTGTCAAGCCCAGTAACCCGTGACCGAGCTAGAAAGAGACAGCCAATCTTGTTTTAAAGATTCCATGTGATGTTGAATTTACTACATCCCTAGGTGAGCTGTTCCAGTGGTTAATTTCCTTCACTAACACAAATTTATACCTTATTTCTAGTGTAATTTAGCTGATTTCTACTTTCAGCCTTGGTAATCTGGACACAATCATATACATGCATTTAACACAGCCAAATGTAAGGTTGTACATCTAGGAACAAAGAAAGAATGTAGGACACAATTACAGGATGTGGCACTATGTCCTGGACTTACTGAAGAGTAACTAGGGGTCATGGAGAAAACCAAGTGAATGAGCTATCAGTGCGATAATGCTGCGACAAAAATGGTTAATGCACGCCTTGGAAATATAAACAGGAGAAGTATGAAACAGGAGTAGGGAGGTGCTATTACCTCTGAATAAGGCATCACTGAGACCATTTAAGAGTCCACACTTTAAAAGGGATGATGAAAAATTGGAGAAGGTTCCGAGTTGAGCCACAAGACCGATCTGAGGTCTGAAAAACATGTCTTCCAATGCGAGACTAAAGGAGCTCAGTCTAGTAAACTGGTTGAAGAGAAGGTTGAGAGGTGACTTGATCACACTCTACAAGTACAGATGCAGGGAGAAGATTTCTGATAGAGGAGAGCTTCTTGATGCAGCACACAAGAGCAAAACGAGAGAGAGAGCCTGGCTGGGCTGAAGTTGGTTTCCCCCCAACCATCTCCAGACCCAGCAATCCACCCACCCCTTTGGAAAAACAGCCTTCTCCTGCTGCCAGCTTTCCCTGTAGCTTGCATAGTACCAGTGTCCTGCAGCACTGAAGGTTCAAACCCCAATGATGATGCTCTGTGTGTGTTAACAATTGTATTTAATAGACTTTTAGTTTGTTTTTACATTCTTAAAAAAAATAGCTAGGAAATTACACGCACACAGTGTAAACTGTTCAAAGAATGTTATTTAGGTTGCAAAGTCAAACACTCAGAAGTTGGGAAATGCCAGATCTGCAGTTTTCCATTCAACCTTAATTTCTCACCTTTGTGTGCATGCATTATGGTATAGTCTTTAATTACATGGTCACATCTTATCTTACCCACAGGACTCCTGCCTCATTTGGTGCACAGACTGGATGCACAAAGGAGCAGAATTAAGGTTACGTGGGCTAGTGTAAATCTGGCTGTAAACATGTGTCCCGAGGGCAGCCCTGCAAGTGGCCCACCACCTCAGTTTCTGTCTTGATTCCTCAAATAAACTCAATGCAGCCTTCAAAGTATATCAATAGCCCTTTTTGCGCAGTTTCCTTCTTATCAGAATCCCCCCAGTGCAGTCCAAACAGTACATTCGTCCCAACAGTCCATCACCAAGTCCAGCTCTAATATCTCTACCTGCCCCAGCACCCAGGTGCAGCTCTGGCTGCTCTCCTCACACCCTAGCTTCCAGGTATAGCTCCAGTGTCTCTCACCACACTTCTAGCTTGGGTGTTTCTCCACCCTGTTTCCTTGCCAGGCAGGGCTCCGGCTCTTGCCTGGAGACATCAGTGGACTCACCCCTCCATCAGACCCCCCACCCCCCGGACACTGCTACCTGCACCCGCAGTCCCCCGTCCCAAACACAGGGTCAGACCCCTCCCCCCCCGGACACTCCTACCACAAATGCAACAGGAGTTAGTAGTTAGCAAAAATCCTCAAATCACCTCTTCTGTGAAGCACAGAGCAGGGGTTCTGCTTGCTGTAGCAGGAGTTCCAGCCACATCCAGTGAGATCATAGAATCACAGAAACATAGCGCTGGAAGGGATCTCAAGGTCATTTAGTCCATTACCCTGTGCTGAGGCAGCAGGACCAAGAAAACCTAGACTATCCCTGGCAGGTGTTTGTCTAACCTGTTCTTAAAAATTCCGGTGATGGGAATGCCACAACCTCCCTCAGGTACCTATTTCAGTGCTTAACTGTCCTTATAAAGTTTTTCCTAATATCTAAACTAAATCACCCTTGCTGCACATTGAATAGATTACTTCTTGTCGTCCTTTTGGTGGACATGGAGAACTATCGATCGCTGTCCTGTTTATAACAGCCCTTAAGATATTTGAAGACTCTCAGGTCCTCTCAGTCTTCTTTTCTCAAAGCTAAATATGCCCCGTTTTTTTTTAAACCTTTCCTCATAGGTCACATTTTCTAAACCTTTTATAATTTTTGTTGCTCTCCTCTGGACGCTCTTCAGTTTATCCACATCTTTCCCAATATGTGGCACCCAAAACTAGACACAATACTCCAGCTGAGGCCTCACCGGTGTCGAGTAGAGCAGAACAATTACCTCCCATGTCTTAGATATGACTCTTTTGTTACTACCTCCCCGAATTATATTAGCCTTTTTTGTAACTGCATCACATTGTTGGCTCGTGTTCAGTTTTTAATCCACTATGCCCCCCAGATCTTTTTCTGCAGTATTACTACCTCACCAGTTATCCCCCATTTTGTAGTTGTCCGTTTGATTTTTTTCCTTCCTAAGTGTAGTACTTGCACTTGTCCTTATTGAAATTCATTTTGTTGATTTCAGACCAATTCTCTAATTTATCGAAGTCTTTTTTGTATTCTAATCCTGTTCTCCAAAGAACTTGCAACCCTCCCTGCCCGGTGTCATCCACAAATTTTATAAGCATTTTCTCCACCCCATTGTCCAAGTCATTAATGAAAATATTGAATAGTACCGCACCCAGGACTGAGTCCTGTGGGACCCCACTTGAGACATCCTCCCAGTTTGACAACAAACCATTTGTAACAAACTCTGCACATGGACTGCCTATTGGAATATAACTTTTTTAACTGATTCCAGAAAGACTTTTACAAATCAGCAGCCTCACCATATCTGCTATGAAACTGATCTAAGAACTTTACTCATATATGTATGTATATTGATCTTTTAACCATAGCAACACTCTTCTTTCTTTTTTCTTTGTATTAATAAATCTTAGATTTAGTTAATAAGGATTAGCTGTAAGCATGTATTTGGATGAGATCTGAAATATTCCTTGACCTGGTGGGCAATGTGTCTGGTCCCTTGGATTGATAGAACTTTAAGTACGGTGAACAAGATTGTTAGTAATCTCTCACTATACTAGATTTGGCTGCTTGGATGGGAGCCAAAGGCTGGATTGCTTAAAGGGGACTGCATTTTGGCTTTTTGGTAATCACTGTGGTATTACAGACACTGTTTTGTTACTGGCTTGATGACTCTAAGTATAGAATAAACGGCCATTTGTGGGGATTGTCTGCCCTATTCCTTGCAGTTTGCCCTGAATAAGCATTCTCAGTGTGGCCCCTCTGAGCACCATGGGCACAGATGGATTTCCTTATGAAAACTCAGTAACTGGCTTGGTGGCTTTTATCCAGATTCCCAGCAGGGCTCACTGGCAGGGCTCCTCTTTACCATATGGCTGGGAGTACTGAGAGTAAGAAGAGCCTTTTGCACCAGACAGCTGGTACGTTTCTGATGCTGAGTTGGGGAATCGCCCAGATATTAATTCCCCAGACACAACAACAAGGGAGGTAACAAACACCCAGGTGAGTGCTGAACAATCATCAACAGCCATTGTCTAGTGACATTGTCTAGTTACAATTCAGTGTCTCACTTGCACAAGGCCACACCAGGGGAATTGCTTAGCCTTGCCTGGTTTTTCAGCAATGCCCACCAGACATACCTGGACTTGTGTTCTCCAAGCACATGACTGAGGAAATAAAATAGGGGATAGAGGCTGCATGGTTTGTCCTTTCTCCTCCCTCACCCATGCTGAACTCAACGAGAACGCTGGACATAGGCGCTAAGTCCGGGGCTGGAGCACCCATGGGGAGAAATAAGTGGGTGCTCTGCACCCACTGTCAGCCAAGCTCCCCTCACCCCCCACCCCACCTCCTCCTCCCCTGAGCTCGCCACGTCCCCGCTCCTCCGCCTACCTCCCAGCGCTTCCTGCCCGGCCGCCGCCAAACAGCTGTTTGGGAGCGTTAGCACACTCCAGGAGGGAGGGGGAGGAGCAGGAACATGGCGTGCTCAGGAGAGGAGGTGGGGAAGTGGCGGGGCCCAGGATTAGGGGAAGGAGTTGGAATAGGGGGCAGGAAGGAGGCAGAGTTGGGGCAGGGACTTTGGGGAAGGGGTTGGAATGGGGCTGGGGCAGGAGTGGAAGAGGTGGAGCAGGGGCAGGGGTGGAAGAGGCGGAGCAGGGGAGGGCCTCATGGAAAGGATGGAGTGTGGGCGGGGCCAGGGCTGGAGGGGGTCGAGCACCCATGGGAAAGAGGGGAAGTTGGTGCATATGATGCTGGAGTTGAGGAGATGGGTCCCCAGGCTAACAGGGAGAGCCTGTGTATGAAAGACTGTAACCAACCTGCAATATCCAGTGCGGGGAGAAAAACTGCTTGGTCCAGATATTGCCTGGTCTAATGAGGCTGAGGATTTAGACTGCGTGGTTATCTTTTATTTTCCTTTGGTAACTACTTTGACTCCTTGCCTATCACTTAAAATCCATCTTTTGTAATCAATAGACTTATTCTAATATTTATCCTGACCAGTGAGTTTGACTGAAAGGTTTGGTAAATCTGCTCAGGTTACAAAGGCTGGTGTATGTCCACTTTCCATTGATGAAGTGGTGAACCAATTAATAAACTTTCATTGCTCACGACAGGGTCTTGAGCAGTGCAAGATGGTATATTCTGGCGGCACAAGGCCGGGAACCGGGGGGATTTGGCTGGTGCCTTGCTCTGTGTGATTTGCGAGTGCCTGCGGGAGCATTCGGGCAATCTGGCTGGGTGTGGGGCTCCACCTGGGGCTGTACTGAGCGGGAACAGCACCGGGAGGGGTTTGCTGCTGGTCACCAGTAAGGCATTGTGAGAGACGGCCCAGAGCCGTGAGTTAAGGAGGCCTAGCACGCCCACCCTCCCAGGCTGCACCCTGGGGATCCCGTCACACTCAGGCGATCGTTGGTTTCGGGGTGCATTTGTCTGGACTTTCCTCTCAAGGCAGCTCACGAAGAGGCTGGTGTATTGGGGAGCCATCCTAGTGCCCACGGTCTGGGCCAGGGGTTTGCGGGTGAAGGTAAACGTGTCCGGGGGGTGGTGGTGGGGTGATGGCAGGGAGGAGTCTGACCATGAGTTTGGGCCAGGGGTTTGCGGGTGAAGGTAGAAGTGTCCGGGGGGTGGGAGTGATGCCAGGGAGGAGTCTGACCATGAGTTTGGGCCAGGGGTTTGCGGGTGAAGGTAAAAGTGTCTGGGGGGGAGAGGGGCGGATGCCAGGGAGGAGTCTGACCATGTGTTTGGGCCAGGGGTTTGCGGGTGAATGTAAAAGTTGTTAGGTAAAAAAGGCTAAATAAAAGGCAGTTATGCCAACTGAACCAAAGTCAGGCTAAAAGAGGCTGCTGGGAAAGTCTCTAAAAGTAAAATGAAGGAATATTGGTTTAAGTTACAAAGAGTGAGAAAAAAGGGGAGGCCTGCATTCCTGTACCAGATGTGCTGGGAACAGTTTGTTGAGATACAGAGGCGCTGTTTTCCACTCCCTGCTCTGGTGTTATGTCTGTGTTAACTCCTCGTCTCCTGGTTGACACCCACACCGATAAGACAGTTAGTGAAGCACTACGATTTGCTAAAAGTTATCTACAATAAGGGGGGTAGATGTGGATGCATACAGAGAAAGAGGATTTTAACTAAGATAGGGGAGGGGTGGGCTGCTTTATGAATAAATCTGTGACGCGACGGGACTGTCTATAAAAACCTATGAGTTTTAGCGGCTGGTTCTCTCTGGAGACGGGCTGCTCTCTATTGTTGTGTGCACTCTTCAGTAAAGAGCTTTGTGTTCGGACCTTGCTAGTGTCGCCTGTCTCTCTCCGGTCAGCCAACGAACCGTGCCGTCTGGGGTTTGAGTCCTCAAGAAAGTGTTTGGGGGGGGGATGCCAGGGAGGGGTCTGACCCTGTGTTTGGGGCAGGGGTTTGCGGGTGCAGGTAGCAGTGTCGGGGGGGGGGGGGTCTGACCCTGTGTTCGGGGCGGGTCTGCGGGGGCGGGTAGCAGTGTCGGGGGGGGCTCTGACCCTGGGTTCGGGGGGGGGGTCTGCGGGGGCAGGTAGCAGTGTCGGGGGGGGGGGTCTGACCCTGTGTTCGGGGGGGGGGGTCTGCGGGGGCAGGTAGCAGTGTCCGGGGGAGGGGTCTGACCCTGTGTTCGGGGGGGGTCTGCGGGGCAGGTAGCAGTGTCCGGGGGGGGGGTCTGACCCTGTGTTCGGGGGTGGTCTGCGGGGGCGGGTAGCAGTGTCCGGGGGGGGGGTCTGACCCTGTGTTCGGGGGGGGGGGTCTGCGGGGGCGGGTAGCAGTGTCCGGGGGGGGGGGTCTGACCCTGTGTTCGGGGGGGGGGGGTCTGCGGGGGCGGGTAGCAGTGTCCGGGGGGGGCCCGAGGCGCGAGGCCGGGGGGGGCTGCCGGCGCGGAGGCCTCCTGGGGGCCGGCTCGCGGGGCCGAGCGCGGGGCGTTTCTCGGGCAGCGGTCTGGGAAGCGGGGGCCGGGCTGAAGGGGCGGGGGCGGGGCGGGGCTGTGGCTGCGGGGCCGGGGGCCGGGCGGGGGCGGGGCTGAAGGGGCGGAGGCGGGGCGGGGCTGAAGGGGCGGGGGCGGGGCGGGGCGGGGCTGCGGCGGCGGGGGCGGGGCCGGGGCCGGGGCCGGGGGGCGGGGCTGGCGCTGCGGGCCCGGCCGGTCGCGGCTCGGGGCGGGGGCGGGGTTGGGGGCGGGGCCCGCCGCGATTGGCCGGCGCCGCGTGGGCCCACGTCTGCCGAGCCGGGGAGCCGCGCGCCGGGGGCCGGGCCCGCCAGAGGCTGCGGGGCGGCCGCGAGATGGGGCGCGAGACGTGAGTGTGCGCGGGGGGGGCGCGTATCTCTGCGAGAGCGCGTCTCTGTGTGTCCCTGGCCGGTGCGTTGCTGCAGCCCAGTTGTAGCCCGTTTGTGTTCCGGCGGCTCCCGGAGCGGACAGTCGGGCCGAGCCCTGTGCTCGGCGCTGTACGGCTGGGTGTCACGCTGCACAGCGCGGTGCCCGCAGTCACTGGTCCATGCAGTGCGGGCGGGGCCGGGGCTCCGAGGAGTTCGAGACATTTTAAAGCCATGAGCTGCCCCACCCCTCCCAGCACGGCGGGAGGTGAGAGAGCGGCCACCCCTTTGCAGTGACCGGTCCCCATGGGCCGATGGGAGGCTCCCCATGAACTTGCTGCGAGGACAGGAGGGCAGTGTGGGGCGGGAAGGTGCCAGGAAGGGGGAGCGCTGTCAGAAGTGGCCCCCTGTATGGGCCCGGTTGAGGGCCTGTCAGGTGCTTGTCCCTTCATTCTTGTTGTTTTGCAAAATCTGAGTGATGGCAGCCAGCTCGTGGCCGAGTGCAGAGCTCTCTGGCTTCTCCTGTCTACTGCGCGGCCCAGGGCACTGGCCGCCTGATGCTCAGAGCCAGCAGCGCTTGGTGACGCGCCCGGGGTTTGTCTGGTCCCCTGTGGTGTCTCCAGGTGTTTGCGGAGAAGGGGCGGCCCGTATAAAACAGAACCTGCCAGTGACCTCGCCCGCTGGCGACTGAGCAATGAAGAGGGGCGGCAGAGATGGCGCTATCTGGAGGCTGGCGAGGAACGTGAGCGAGAGCAGAGCGGGCTGGAGGCTCACTGCCTCGGCTTGGACACGGTGGGTGGCTGATCTTCACGCGCAGCAGCGCAGCGCTTGCCCAGGCTGGGAAGCGGGCACCCACCTGAACCCTATGCTCTTGTGGCTGGCCGTAATTCCCCTATTTCTGCCATTGTCTCCTGCCCCCAAATGCTGAGCTGTTGTCTCTGAAGCAAGGCTTCTTTTCAGTGACTGTCTTGGACGCACATGCTTGCTAATTCTACAGGGCAGGCACAGGTAATGCCGGCATCAGGGGCAGCATGTGCAACCCCACGCCAACCTGGTTGTATTGGTTACTGGGGAAGAGGGCAGGTGTCACAGCCCCCTGCAAGAGGGAATCGTACGCACCTGGGACCAGAATCCGCTGGCTCCTCCATGCCTGGAGCCCTGGAATCTGGCCCCTGAAAATATGGGGGGAGACTGTTTGCCCTGCTCTGTCCCTGCCTGCTGACCCATGCTGGGCTAGGCAGGCCTGGTCCTCTCTGCGGATAATGCACTGAATGACTCAGAAGGTGCTTCAAGGCAGCAAGCGCCCTACTTGTATCCACGCTCCTCCTCTGCTCCCCTCCCATGCCCTCTTCATCGCTACGCGGGTGCTGCACAGTTGCTTGGTGCTGGATTTGGTGTCCGGTTGCTGGCGTTGCTACTAAGCATTGTGTGAAAGGCCAGTGCAGGCCATGGGGGAGGTACACGTACCCGGATTACCCATGGGCCTGCAGTGCCGCCATATTCCCTAACATAAGGCACGTGATTCCTCCCCTGCCCTTCCTGCACCAGCTAGTGCGGTGCTGGGAGCCTGCTGGTGTCTTGGCCGCTGGCCGTTCCTTGTGCGCGAGCTGGAGCATTGCTCT
Source organism: Chelonia mydas (assembly GCF_015237465.2). Classification (NCBI taxonomy): domain Eukaryota; kingdom Metazoa; phylum Chordata; order Testudines; family Cheloniidae; genus Chelonia; species Chelonia mydas. The sequence goes on along the minus strand of NC_051251.2, from coordinate 75,771,224 downwards.
TTTAATTTGTGTCTGTCCCCGCTCCTCTTCCTTTCTTTGCAGAGTAAGTTCTTCAAGGCCTTGCCCCAGGCCTGCACAGCCCAGGAAGCAGCACTGAATGGGATGAAGTTTTACTCTGGCCTGCAGGCGGAGGATGGGCACTGGGCCGGTGACTATGGGGGGCCCCTCTTCCTGCTGCCAGGTACGGTGGATGAAAGGGCTGCGCCATGTGCTCTGAGCGTCAGCACTTCCCTACAGAGTTACCTGCCTAGGGTTGGGATAGCGGGTGCCAAGCAGGGTCCGGCAGCATGGCCAGGGTCTGTGGGGTCCGTGGCTCTTTGCTTAGCTACCTGGGGGATGATTCAGGCTCAGACACTGTCGCAGGCCTGGGCAGGGCAGCGTCTTGTTATTCCCCAGCGCACTGGGCACTAAACCTTTAGTGGTCAATCGTTTCCCCAGCCAGTCACCTAGGAAATGCCCCGGCTGCATTGCACTACAGTTAATTCCCAGTGAACGTGTCTTTAATAATGAGCTGGCGTCTGTTGTGAAGCACCAAGAACTACCTAGCCAGTTAAATCCCGTCTGGTTTTGCTGAAAGTGTGTGTGTGTGTGTGTGTGTTGTGGGGGGGTCCTTTGGTGCAGTTCTGACTCCAACAGCCTGTTCCACCGTGGGGGCTGAAACCAGAGTTGCTAGGGAAAGTCATGTTACAGGCTGATGTGCATGCTGTCTGGATGGCCCTGATGACACTTTTGGGTTCCAGCAGACGATGACCTTGGAGTCATTTAGCCTTGGGCTGTAGCTGCTCCCTGTTAGCTATAAGTGCAGTGCTTACTCGGGACTCCTAGCTACAGTGATTTCTCGTGTCCTGTGCTGACCATGAAGAGGACACATGCTTCTCTGAAAATAGAAAAGGAGGACTTGTGGCACCTTAGAGACTAACCAATTTATTTGAGCATAAGCTCAAATGAAGTGAGCTGTAGCTCATGAAAGCTTATGCTCAAATAAATTGGTTAGTCTCTAGGGTGCCACAAGTACTCCTTTTCTTTTTGCGAATACAGACTAACATGGCTGTTACTCTGAATGCTTCTCTGAACCAACTAGAGTGTGCCAGTGGCTGAAATCGAGGGGTAGTTTGTCCTAAAGGGCGGACTGTTTTGTCCAACAGGTTTCCTGATCACTTGCCACGTTGCCAAGATCCCACTGCCAGAAGGGTACAGGAGGGAGATGGTGCGTTACCTGCGCTCGGTGCAGCTCCCTGACGGAGGCTGGGGCTTGTGAGTAGCAGAAAAGCTCCTTTCTTCTTCTTCTTGCTGCATTGGGTGGGTTGTGTGTTCCAGACCCGGCTGACCAGAGGAATGGTTCCTATCTGTCTGTCCCTGTACTAAACAGCCAGTGAAAATGGTATGGAAATCTCAGAAGCCCCTCGCAAGCACAAAAGCCAGTTCCATTCCTGAGATGTCTGCCTTGCGTGTTGTTAATCTGCTCTAATACAGCCATATATCCGAGACATTATTGCCAGGCATTAGGTCCTGCTCCACCTGCTTTGTGCTGCCCGTCACTAGCCCTCCCCGGGTCATGGCATTCCTGCGGGGGTGCAGAGCAGCTGTAGTGGCTTAAGGTGTGTTAGTGGGGTGGGCTGGCTGGGTCATTAAATACACTCAGGGAAGGAGGACACAGAAACAAGGGCGAGGGGAGCCTTCCAGCAGGCAGGGATGGACTGCCGGGAACTTTGCTGGGGTGGTGTCAGGGGCCGGCCTGCAGAGGCATTGTGGCTGTAGCCCTTGTTACGTGCATTCTGTCTTGGCTTCACTGGAGAAGAATGTCTTTCCCGTCTCTAGGAGGAGGGTCTGTGATCAGAGGCCTTGGTGAAAGGGAAAGAAATCATGGTAGAAACGGACGCTTGCACTGCCAGCTCTCCGCCACTGTCTAGGCTGGTTTCCCTATTCCAGCGAAGGAGAGAGGGACCCGGAGGAGCATTAGGAAATGAGGGAGAATGTTCAAAACTGGCTCATTTTCAGTGTGTCTCACTTTCAACCGATTAAACAGAATCACTGAAATCCCACCAGCCCTCAAGCTGGCCCTTGGGAGAAAAACACTCTGATTTCATTATCAAATCAAGCCCCACTTCATCGGCATTTCCAGCAACGCGATGGTGGGGGTTTCAAAGTACTTGGCATTGGTGTCGCTCTGCTCCCCCTTGGCTTGACGAGAGCGCTTGCCCATGGCTTCAGCAGGGACAGGCTAGGCCATGGTTGAGTGCTTCTGAAGCTCCCGCCCCGCCGCAGCATCCCGAGCTTGGCCTGGTGCTCCCTTACATGTGGGAAATGGCTCGGAGCTCTGCTGCGTGCGAGACTGCTGGTGCTGCAGTGCCGTGGAGGCCAGCATGTGGCGTGACCAGAGCCCTTCTTCACCATGGGGAGACCTCTAGCGTGAGGGACTGGGAGCATTTCCTTCCCTTTTCCCAGCAGCATGGCCCAGAGTGGTTAGTTTGCCCAGTTAGCTTTAATCCCCTGCTTAGGTTTGCCCCAGTAAAACCAGTCTCGGTTGATGGCACAAGCGCTCAGCCATGTCTGACTTCCACGCTCTCTGTATGTGGCAGGCACGTGGAAGACAAATCGACAGTGTTTGGCACAGCACTCAACTACGCATCCCTGAGGATCCTGGGAGTTGGGCCAGATGACCCTGACCTCGTGAGGGCTCGGATCAACCTCCACAGCAAAGGTCAGCACGTGGCTGGAGCTCTCTGACATCCTGTCCTCTCACCCCAGCAGCCATAGGGCTTGGGACTGTTGAGAAGGACTGGCCCAGCTTCAAAAGGGTGAGTGGTAGGCGAGGGGACATGTTCCCAGAGTGGCGTGAGCCTTTGCAATGGCTTGTCCTCGGCTGCATGGCAGCGTGTGCAGTTCGCACATTAGTTTCTGCCCTGCCGCCCCTAGCTTCTCCTACAGCGCTTACCTTCTGGGGTGATGGTGAAACCTCAGCTCCTTCACCGGTTGCAAACACTTCCGTTTGGGAGGCAGGTCCATCTCTGCAAACATCCGGTCCATCTCTCAGCAGTCGGTTGTGGGTTAAATTCCCATCTCCAGCACCCCTCACGTGGCTTAGCTTCACTAGGTGGCTCCATGACACGATGCTCAGTGGTCTCACCAGCTGCACCTTGCACAGAAAACGTGCCTTTCCCACATGTCGTTTCTGAATGGCTGTCTGTCGGTGTGCAGTGCCCTTTGTGTGCCTGCAACTGTCCAGGGCCCCTGGCCTGCCGCACGACCAAACCAGGATTCAGGAGCCTCTGTTCATGCCCTGTCACGTGGTGAGGTCCGTGTCCCCAGGCCCTGTAGCTGCCATCAGAGCCCAGATCTGTGTCTGTGTCTCTCCAGGTGGTGCTGTGGGAATCCCGTCTTGGGGGAAGTTTTGGCTGGCCGTCTTGAATGTTTACAGCTGGGAGGGAATGAACACGCTGCTCCCTGAGCTGTGGTAGGTGCTATTCTGTATTTGCAGAGTGTATTGATTTTCAGTCCCAAGCCGCAGCCCCGTCCCCTCACAGCAGCACCTAGCAGAGAGCCCAACGCTGAACACCAGGGACCCTGAGAGCAATCTCCGGCCTGCACCAGTCCCCCATTCTCCTGCTCAGCCTGGGCCAGCAGGCTTCAGGCACAGAAACCAGGCACCATTCGTGCCAGGACCTGGAGCAGAGGGGATACGCTGGGGCGTGGGCTGATGCAGGAGGGATGTTCTGTAGATGACCTTCCCTCCCCCATCCAAGCTCGAGCTCCAGCCTTCCTGCCCTCTCTGCCAGCCTCCAGACCCACACGTTGCGCTCGCCTCAAATCCCTTCCTCCTGGGGCTGAGCCTGTGCTGGGTCCTGACATGGTTCCTCCCCATTTGGCATGCCATGGCTGTCACCGCCTTGGAACTGGGAGTGCCGCAGACTCCCCCAGGGACAGCTGGTGCCCGAGCTGGCCATGGGGCCAGGAGCAGGGGGCAGTGTGAGGTGAGGGAGTTCAGCCATTTGGCTGATTACAGGGAAAATAGCGGCAGTTTCCCTGTAATGTTCCCTGTAGGAGAGGCTGTTTATTCCCCTGCGCCTCCCTCTGGACCCTGTAACACGAACCGCAGGGAATCAGATGCAGTCTGTTGGCAGAGGCCCCGCCCAGGATAACAGCCTCGCTGCGTTGCTGGGAGAGCCCAGAGCGCTCTCCTTGGGCTGGAGGAGACAGTCTCCTGGCTCCAAACGAGGGCTCCGGCTTCTCCCCCAGCTCCCCCGCACCCCAGGAGCATGGAGCAGTGATCGCCTGGGGTCTGCGCATTGTCCTGTAGGGCTGCTCTGACGCTGAGGCAGCGGCTATCCTGCCCCCGAGGGTCTCCTGGGCACATTACCCCTCTGACTGCCCCACAGCCCTGTCCTTAGCTGTGCCCGTGTCCCTGCGACCCTCCACTCCCCAACCCGCACCCTGCCGACAGCGTCCCTCTGTGGTGTGACAGGCTGCTCCCGACCTGGATGCCAGCCCACCCCTCCACGCTCTGGTGTCACTGTCGTCAGGTGTACCTGCCGATGAGCTACTGCTACGCCACGCGCCTGACTGCCGAGGAGGATGAGCTTGTCCAGAGCCTCAGACAGGTAAACGAACTCCCTGAGCACCCACCCCGCTCCTCGCCCTGGGTAACGGTGGCCTGGAGACCCTTCCTGCCATGGCCCAGCTGTGTCTAGTCGCATGGACCCGAATCTCCTCACTGGACCTGAATCGCAGGCCCTGCAGCACCTGGTGGTGCTTTGTTGGAGATCCCTGTGGGCTCGTTGTGATGTGATGTGATCCCCACGTCGGTCCCTTGTTCCCCCATCCCACCAGAGCTTCTGGGTCTTCCCCTCTGCCTGGGCACTAACCACGACGGCCCTGCGCCATGTCCCAGCAGCCCTGTGTCTGACACCTCCGTTCCTCCTGCTGCCTCGTCTCTGTTACCAAAGAGGAGCTCTGGGGTGGGAATCTCCCCTCGTTCTCTGTGGCGAAGACTTTGGCAACCCTGCCACTCAGCGTCTCGTCCTCTCTGATTGTTCCGCTCGCTCCCTGCTGCTCTAGAAGGGCCAGCGGCTCTCGCCAGCTTCTGGTTCTCCGAGACTTACAGAAGTTCCTATTTGCTGCTGGCCATTCCGGTTCCCTCTGAGCCTCCTTACGCCTTCCCTGTCACGGCAAATGCTTCTGTATGTTGGCGTCGTGTGGGCTGCATTTCTGCTCCTTCAGGGGGTTGTTGCTTGACTGAGCCATGTGGCCCTTCCATGCTTTCCTTTTAGCTTAGGGCTGAGGTACGACTGGCCCATGCTGGGTTGGGCTCCTTGATGTCAGTATGTGGCCACTGGTGTGTTACTTCTGTGCAGCATCCCAGCTCTCGTTAGCAGACGGAAAGGCTCTGCCATCATACGTGTGGTAGTAACCTTCCAAACAGGAGCTGCATGGGACCGATGCCCTGCTGTCTGCATGACAGCCTGGAGGCCGAATCATCACGTTAAGGGACTGGTAGATCATCTCGTCAGGCTCCTGTATAATACAGGCCAGAGAATGTCACCTGGTTACTTCAGACTGAGCCCAGCGATGTCTGGCTTCAGTACAGCATGCCATCCAGAAAAGCAGCCAGTCGGGAGATGGAGAGTCTGCCAGTTCCCTTGGCAGCTCATTCCGGTGGTTGATCATCCTCGTTGTTCACTGTTCGGGCCTTATGGCTTCAGCTTCAGCCACTGGTTCTTGTTCTGCCTTTCTCTGTCCTTTGGTACCTGGTATCTTCTGCCTGTGAAGGTTCTTCTGCCCTGTGATCCACTCACCTGCCAGTCTTATTTCTGATAATCAGTGGCCAGGACAGTCACGGGGGACCGGGAGTGCTCTCCTCAAATAGCCAGTATAAGGCACCGCATTAATGCTCTTCCATTGCTGATAACCTTGGCTGATGGGAGGGGAGTGGTGGAGGGAGCCCTATGGGGCAGGAATTGGGGTGGGCTTTGGGGAAGGAAGGAGAGAGCTGGGAGGACAAGGTAGGAAGGAAAGCCAAGGGCAGAGTGTCTGGGGTTGTGCAGGGAGCAGACTTTCCCTGTGAATGCCGTGGCACGGTACTTACCACACACTCGTTCACAATGCCTAAGGCCTGCACTTTCCAAAGGGAAGAGTGATATTTTGGGAGGCCATATTGGCCCCCCGGGAGGGGTCTGATTTGACAGAGCTGAGCCCTGCCCTCTGCAAATCAGACTTGGTGTCTCAGGCTGGGCACCTGACACCCCTAGGCCTGAAGGGGGGTTACGCCTTAGGGGGCCGTCGTCTTCCTGCCCACGGGGCTGTGGGAGACCTGCTGTGAATTGGAGGGGGGTGGAGTCCTGCACACAGGCCTCCAGCCAGAATTAAGTTGAAGTGTTAGCCCTCCCTACTGCCTGAGCATGCTCCAGCATGCTCCCCCTGTTCTGGGCTATGTGGGCCCTGGAGGCCCCCCACATCTGAAGGTGCTTTCTGCTCTCGTTAAGTCTCTTTAGCGAAGGGCGCTGGGAGCAGCTCCCACGTGGGACCTTTCCTGGTGGCCGGTGTGGAGCCCGCAGAGCGGGCCAGGCAGCGCTGTCCTCCTTCCCTGGTGCTGCCCTGCGCGCTCCATGCTGAACTCCCCCTGGCTGCTAATGCCGCCATGCTGACAATTGCAGCCGTCTCATGGGTCTGCTCCCATGGCGCACTGGTGACCGGCTGGCTGATCTCCTGCCTGCTCCCCGCCAGGAGCTGTACGTCCAGGACTACTCCAGCATTGACTGGCCGGCCCAGAGGAATAACGTGGCAGCCTGCGATCTCTACACCCCGCACAGCTGGCTTCTCACGCTCGCCAATGGTGAGTGGGGCACTGGCTGGGCCTGGCCAGGGCAGGGCGAGGGATAGCGGATGTGCAGGTTGTTTTCTGTCCCCGCAGCCACGGGTCACTGACGGAGTTGAGAGCTGCCCCATAGCCTCGCATCCGACCCCGGTGCAGCCCCCAAGCTTCCTGTCAGCCTTGCCCTGCCAGTGGGATCTCAGAGTGGCCAGGGGCAGAAGCTGGCAAGACAGTAAATTACTAAGCCGGGAGGGAATGCGTGTGCCTGACAAAGCAGTGTCCGCCTGGCTTCATCATAGCGCCGCAGTTACTGCCCTGCCCAGTGGGCACGAGAGCAGTCGGTGTGCTGCCCTGGCTCGCTTGTGTCGGCCACGAGCCAGCAGCAGCCGCCTGGGCCCAGCAGGTGGAAGAGGCGCAGGGCTCTGTGCCGATTGCCGCTGGAGGAGGCTGAACCCCGGGCCATCCTCAGTCTGGTGCCATTGGTGCCGAATCAGGGCTCGTAGAACAGCGCCAAACACTGCCGAGGCTCTGAGTCCCGTGCGGGCTGTGTGCTGGGGCACTGAGTGAATCTTAATTCCTCAGGCTCTGTCCCCCATTCAGCAGCTTCCCCCTTCCCTCTGGCCCTGTCTCGGGCTGAGCAGCAGTGAGACGCCCAGGGCTTAGTCCAGGTGTGGAGCGTTCTGGGGCTGTGTCCTTGGGGCTTGTGCCCTGCTCCCCCCAGAGCCTTGGCCAGCCAGGGAAGGGGTTGGGGGAGCTCTCTGGGGCTCGGGGCCAGGCCCTGCTTGCACAGGAGTTGGGACCATGCAGCTGGTAAGAGTTTCCTTATCGTGTCTCTCTCGTTCCCGTCTCAGCCATCCTGAACGTATACGAAGCCCACCACAGCGCTCGGCTGAGGCAGCGAGCCATCGCGGAGCTGTACGACCACATCAAGGCTGATGACAGATTCACCAAGGCCATCAGCATTGGCCCGGTAGGCTGCTCGTTACTGCTTCCAACGACTAAACGGAGCTGGCTCCGATTCCCCCCCAGGCATGGGAGAGACCGGCCTGGGACTCCCCGGCTCTGCACAGATGCCCTGGCATGTAACCATAGCAAGCAGCAATCCAGGCGGGCTCCGGGCCTGTGGTGCTGGGCGCTGCACACAGGAGAGTTCCCAGTAGATGACTAGGGGCGTGAGCAGCCGCCTGTTCGTTGTCCAGTGGAAGTGGAGGGAGGGCATGCCAGCTGTCCCCCTCTGCGGAGTCTTCTGGGAACAGCTGCGGGGTGTGGAGTCAGCTGGTGGAAGGCCCTGGCTGGAGAGTGATCTCCTGCGCTGTGATGGGGAACAGACGTGGGGATGCCAAGGGGTCCATTCTGTGGCCAGAGCCCCATGTAGACGTGCTCGCTCACTTGCAGACAGCCCCCAGCCTGGGGTTTGCTCCTGTGGCTGGCCACAAGGTCAGGTCGGCTGTGCTCTGCAAGGGAGTGACGCCTGCTCTCTCGGCAGATTTCCAAGACCATTAACATGCTGGTTCGCTGGTACGTGGAGGGGGAGAGCTCTCCAGCCTTCCAGGAGCATGTCTCCAGGATCCCTGATTACCTCTGGTAAGGCCAGGGCCATGCACCTCCCCACCCCCGAAGACCGTGCAGGGCTCCGCTAGAGAGAGCCCCGCTGTCCCGCGCGGGAGTCCCCAGGCCCTAGCAGGGAACCCGCTGCCCAGCCCTGCCGTGGGGGACTCCACTCTGCTCCCAGGGCTACCCCGCTGCATAGGCCCCAGGAGCAGGGAGCTCTCTGCAGGCAGCATGCGAACAGGGGGGTCCTGCACTGATCAGCAGCCAGCTCCAGACACTGGCTTCTCATTAGCAAGTCCCACTCGCTCCAGTTCTCCCAGTCAGGTGGGGGCCAGAGGGCTGGGAAGGGGCCGGCCAGGGCCCCTGGGGAATCCGCTGAAAGACTGCCACTGAAGCCGAGTACTCCATGCCCCGGCAGCAGAGTTGTCAGACGCCGGGTGGCTGCGGGAGGTTGGGGACAGCACCGCGCTCCCCAGGCTGCTGCAATGATGTGCTCTCTCTCCATGCAGGCTGGGACTCGACGGCCTGAAGATGCAGGTACGGCTCTGTGGCCCTGGCAGCGAACGCAGGGACGCTAGGCGCGCTCTCGCTGCTGCCGAGACGGCTCGCAGGGCTGGGCAGGGATCCCTCACCCGGGGACTGAGCGTGTACTGCAGAGGGGTCTCGCCAGGCTGCTCTGCCTCAGGGGATCTGCCACCCCTGCAATGTCTCCCTTTCCTGCCAGGCTGTTGATAGTCGCAGGACCAGCCCTGGTCCAGCTGTGTGGCTCGTGGCAGCCGCCTTTCCCGTCCCTGCTCCTCCTCCTGGCTGAGGGTAGAAGGGATAGGTGTCGGGAGCAGTATGTGTCCTTGCTCTCAGGCAGCTGCTTCCCCTGCACCTCTGGGGGTTGTTCGGCACCCGTCATCCCGTGTCCAGCCCCTGTGCTCTGGCTTTCCGCCCATGCCACACATTTATTGCTCTTGAGGTGGAGCCTAGGGGAGGAGTCCTGTCCTGTCCTGTCTCTGCTTGTGCGGTTCTGGCCCGCACCTTAGCGGGCAGCCGCACTCCTGCCTGTGCTGGGGGCTAGAACAGAGCACTGACGGCTGGTTGGCCTCAGCTGAGTGTCCAGCAAGGAAAGGGGCTGCATGCTGCTCCCCCATGCCCTGGCCACCCAGGCCTGCTTCTCTGTCCCACTTCCTGCAGCTCAGTGTCTCCCAGGCAAATCTGCTTCTCCTGGGACAGTGGCGCATCCCCCAGACGCAGCTCTGCCACCTCCTTTCTACCCTGCCCCACAGCTCCCCTTGCCCCCGGCCAGCCACTCGCACTGCTGTCTGTCATGCAAACAAGGACTCTTCCTGGTGTCGTGGCCTGGTCCCGGCTGACAGAGCACTCACAGGTCATCTAGCAGTGCAGTGCTCCACCGAGACCACCTCCCAGCCTTCAGCTCCTCTGGGCTTGACTACCGCACCTGCCCTCTCTCGGGCTGCCCCACGGCCCAGCCCTGCAGAACCCAGCGGGACCCACAGGCTGCTGCCCAAGCCCCCCATGTGCCTGGAGCCCCGTCGGCCCATCCCAGTCCCCTCCTCGCGCTCCCCTCTGGGTTTGGGATCCATGGCCAAACTGACCTCATTTTGAACCCCTCTGTAGGCTTCCTGCAGCTTCTCTCCCCTTCCCTCCGGCCTCCTCTACCACGCGAGAGCCGTGTTCCCTGCAGCTCCTTCCCTCTGGGCCAGCCTTCCTGGCTCTGCCTCGCTTCACATCTCAGCTCGGAGACCCTCTCCCCCGTGCCCATGCCTACGGCTCGCGCTCTCCCTGCTGCTGGGGGCTCTCTCTCGTTTCCAGTCGCTGTGTGTGGGATGCAGCCTAGGGTGCTGTATACACCAGCACTGGATTGGGTGAGGTGCCTGGAGCCATCCTGCGCTGGGTCCATGCGGGGCTTGCAGGATCAGACCCTAAAATAGCTTTGGAGGGAAATTCTAACTCCCATCCCCCGAACCAAAAAACCCCATAACCCTGCTGCCCGTTTCTGCCCCAGTGGGTTCCCTTAGGTTGCAGCCCTCCCTGTGCACGAGGCCCATTGGTGCAGCGTGGCGGTACCCGGCCAGTGTGCCCTGTAGCCTCCTCTGTCTGCGGGGCCCCTGGGTACAGCGTGATGGCAGCCTGCAGGCAGCGTGGCAGCACTTGCGCAGCGTGTCCTGTTGGGGGGGGGGGGGAAGCCTGGGGCGGATGGAAAAGCTGCTTCTCAGTGCATGCTCTTCTGTTCCAGGGCACCAACGGATCCCAGCTCTGGGACACAGCGTTTGCCGTCCAAGCCTTCCTGGAGGTAATGTTTGCTGTTGTGCCAGCCTGCTGGCCGCCCCACAAGGGACGTGGGTCTCAGACAGGCCCCATCCTGCACTTTCCTCGGTGCCATGGCTCTTGGGGGCCCAGCTCCTACAGTTTACACTCAACAGTAACACTAGAGAGAGGTTTCTACAGCCTCCGGTGTCAAGACCAGACGGAACTGTTACGATCATCGAGTCTGACCCCCTGCATAGCACAGGCCAGAGAATGTCACCCTGAGCTCCCTGCACTGAGCCGGTAACCCAGGGGTGGCCAACCTGGGGCTCCGGAGCCATATGCGGCTCTTCAGAAGTTAACATGCGGCTCCTTGTACAGGCACCGACTCCGGGACCCAGCACCAGCTTTCCGACGTGCTGGGGGTTGCTCACTGCTCAACCCCTGGCTCTGCTCCAGGCCCTGCCCCCACTCCACCCCTTCCGGCCCCTCCCCTGAGCCTGCCGTGCCCTCGCTCCTTCCCCTTCCCTCCCAGAGCCTCCTGCATGCCACGAAACAGCTGATCGGGAGGGAGGGGAAGGCGCTGATCAGCGGGGCTGCTGGTGGGTGGGAGGTGCTGGGAGTGTGGGGGGTGGAGCTGATGGGGGCTGCTGACGTATTACTGGGGCTCCTTGGCAATGTACATTGGTAAATTCTGGCTCCTTCTCAGGCTCTGGTTGGCCACCCCTGCGGTAACCGGTGGCGCAGCCAGAGCGCAGCTGTTAGAGAGAGACCTGCAGGCTTGCGATCCCAAAGAGCTCCGAATGCACGCTAGGGGTGCGGGACAGCTAGTGCCGCGTAGCGTCGGGCGGACGCACCTGTGTACAAAGGCAGGTGTGTGCAGGTTTGCAGGCGGACTGGCCTTTGAACGCTGGGTGCGAGGTGTCTTTGGAGGAAGGCTAGAATGTCATGGGGCTCTGCACGTGTCCCAGTAGTAAACACCCAGAGATGAGCAGCACTGTCTCGCCGCTTGGGAACCTGCACTTGGCCAGCTGCAGGGAGAAGCCGCTACAACTGTTCCATAGGCATGTGGCATGCTGCCAGTGATGGCCCCTGAAAATACTGTCCTAACCCCCGTCAGGTGCAGGCACGTGGCCCCACGGCACTGGTGGGTAGGCCTTGACGTGCATATGGGCAGGGATCAAGGGGAGTTCCTGTTACCTCTTCCCTGCACTCACAGTGTGTTCTCTTTGGGGCACTGGTACGAAGATGGGCCACATCGCACCAGCTGTGTAAAACCCGCCCAGAGCCCAGCGCGGCTCGGAGCCAGCGGCAGTGTTGGAATATAGAGACTGGGGTTTGCCCGCTCCGAGCGAGCGATGGAGGTGTGTTGCTTGGCGTAGCTCCAGCGTCGGGCACTGCATTGCTGCTCTGCCAGTCGCTCAGAGCCTGAGAGTTCCTGTTCCTCGCCTGTACCAGCCAGCGCGAGATGAGCCACCCTAGTGCAGATCTGCTGGGTGAAACTCTGGTGCCCCGGAGTCCCTGGCTGGCCAGAGTGCTGTGTTTGACTCTTACCAGGGACTGATTGTGCCGGGCACAGATTCCAGGAGATCTCTTCTCATTTGTTTTTCCCGAAGAACTAAGCTGATCACAGAACTGAGCAGTGACGTCTCTTTATTTTGTGTGTCTGCCTCCTTGTCTAGGCTGGCGCTCAGAATGACCCGGCATTCGCTTCTTGTCTGAGGCAGGCCCATGAGTTCCTCAAAATCACCCAGGTGAGCACGGAGTTGGGGTCGCAGATGTGGGGAGTCCGACTTCGGTAAGGCTGCAGTGTCCTCCCGTGCACGGAGCTGCTGCACAGCTTCCCGGCATCCAGCCATGCGGCTCATCCCCTCCGTGCGCTGTAGGCGCGGGAGCCAGGGGTCGGGGGGTGGTGCAGCCCCCCAGGTTTCACTGTGAAATGCGCGCTGGTGCTGTTGGAACGATGCTAGCCTTACGTTGCAGTTCTCGAGAATTCCGGAGCTGTGCTGCCCCCCTGTGGAGTGAGCGGGAATTGTGCTTTTTCGCCTTGCGTTTGAACACGCAGGGTTTACAGTTTCGTTAGCTGGCTTTCAGCACCCAGCGCCACTGGCCGTCCTAGGAGATATGGAGGGAAGGGGTTTGGTACCAGACCCCGGTAGGGAGAGAGGCCTAGAGTCTCAAAGGTATTGAGGTGCTTAACTCCATTTGGGGCTGGGAGTCAGAGTCCCGGGGCATTTTAAAGCAGCGTGGCAGGGAGGCGAATGCTGTGTGTCCCACAGGCTTGCGCAGCTCAGGGGCTTTTGTTGTCTATGAAATGCACTAGTTTGCAGAGTCCTTTCTGTGCGCCCCTGTCGAATGTCGCTGGATCTGTAGGTTTCCTCCTTCTTACGTTCCATGGGGCTTTTCTGTAGGGGCTGACCCAGCCGGGTTCTCTCTAGGTCCCGTTTCCAGAGCCCTGCTTCTGTCCCCCTGCAGCTCCAGTGAGGGTTCTCGCAGTGAGCTGTTCCCCACCCAGCCCTGGAGCCAGGGCGGGAAGTGCTGCAGGGCACGGCAGTGTGCTTCGTCCCTCTCAGGGAGGGAGACCCGCCTGCTCTTGGCCACAGCTGGCACACGGGCCTGGCTGGCCCTGAGCTTCCTGTGACGTCCCTGCACTGGTCCCGTTTCCCGGGGCTGCTCCCCAGGCGCTAGTGAACCTCTGCTGGTGTTCTCACCACTGCATCGTCCAGGCCTGTTCTAAGCAGGGCTGCCTGGCCCGGGGGTCAGACCCCCGCAGCCGACGGCTCTCGGGCTGCCCTGTCCCTGGTGCTGGGCCCCGCGGGGCAGGGCAGCTTCATGGGAAGCTTGGTGTGGACTGAGCCATGGGGCCCTCTCAGGGCTCTGGGGGGTGAAGCACTGAAAACGAGTGGATGCACAGGGCCCTCTGCAGCCGGGCTGGGGGGAGAGCTCCAGGTCCCATGTGTGCTGACACAGCCGTGCCAGGGCAGCACCGGGGCATACTGCAATAGGTCAGCAGTGGAAGTCCCTTCTGCTCATCCCCCCACCCCAGCGCTAGAGTCTAGGGCCAGCCTTGGCCCTGGGCCGATCCAGGGAGACGTGGCACGGACAAGCACCAATCCCAGCCTGGCCTCTGGCGATCAGACTGTGGCAGCGCAGACAGGAGTACTCTGCGGGCGCGGCTGGCCTTGATCCCATGGCCATCGCCATAGCTGTGGGACCCCTGCCCTTTGCGGTGGGGCGTACGGGACCTCCTGCCGTTCCTCCTCACCGGTGCTCCTTGTATCTCCTGCAGATTCCGGATAACCCGCCCGACTACCAGAAATACTATCGCCAGATGAGCAAGGTACAGCTTGCCACAGGCCTGGATTTCCCTGGGATGATTCTCCCCTGTCGTTCCATGTTCATTCCTCATGTGTCCGGCTGCCCCTAGCTCTGCTAGACTCAAAGCGGAGCTATCCTGTGATAGCATCAGAGGGAGGCTCTGGCCGCAGAGCGACTCTCTGGTGTCCGGAGGAGTCTGCGGCTGTGACTGTGATCCCAGGTGCCGAGGGGCTGGCAGGTAGACAGGCTGGGCCACCCTCTGGAAGAAGGGCACGAGCTGGCATTTACCTGGCGGTGCCCGTGGCATATGAAGCAGAACAGCAGGTGGCCTGGTGTCCGTATATGCGGGCGGGGCTTGGCCGATACACATCACATCGCAGCGGAGGGGCTCTGTAAGCCGAGGCCGATAGGGTGTGGGTGCAGGGGTGGCCGTCAGGCCAGTTGCCATGGAAGGAGATGCGGCACAATCCCACTAAGGCCTGTTTGTGGCTGGGGCTGGGCAGCGTTGTTTTCTCCAGTGCGGTATTTTTTGGTGAGGGAGGCTGCCTCACCTGGGAAATTGAGGGTCCCATATAACAGGCAAAGGGCAGCCAGACACAGCACGAGTTCCTGCCCCCAGACTCCTCCGTGGCAGCCCCCGCTGTGCCAGCTCTGGGCCTCACCTGCCCCAGGGGCTCCCGTTGCGCCCAGCTGCTCAGTGACTGACTGACTCTGTGAGGACGCCTGTCCATGGCACGGGCTGGACTTCACCTGTCGCTGGCACTCTGCTGGGGGCCCAGACCTAGGTTTGGTCCCAGCCTCCAGCGTGAAAGCTATTGCAGTAACTCCTGGTGCCACCTCGCTGTTAAGGAGGGATTCCCCAGCCTCCTGCTGGACTCGGTGGGGGGGATGGTTGTGAGCGCTCTCTCCCCAGTTCGTGTGCACAAGCGGAGCTGTAATGTGGGGTTGCATGAGGGGGCTCCACCTTCCCTTGGGCAGGGCAGAGCGTGGCGGGGGAGTTGCCCTCGCTCTCCGTGCTCCTGGGGCTGAGTGCTGGTGCCTGACTCCCCAGGGCGGATTCCCCTTCAGCACCCGTGACTGTGGCTGGATCGTGGCTGACTGCACTGCGGAGGGGCTGAAGTCGGTGATGCTGCTGCAGGAGACGTGTCCCTTCATAGCAGAGCACGTCCCCACGGGGCGCCTCTTTGATGCTGTGAATGTGGTAAGAGGTGGCGGAGACCCAGTGGGGAGGGAGACCCTCCGAGTCAGCGCCACGTCTCTCGGAACAGCTTAAAACAAAATGGCTTCTGGGTGAGGGATGTTCTCCCCCTGTGGCCTCCGGCGTCCTGTGGCTGGACATACGACCTGCTGGGTTTGAGCCTGGGATCACATCTGGATGTGAGCTGGGCCTGGCTGGCATGAACCCCAGGAGGAGCCCCGGCAGGGCTGTTAGTGCAGGGCCTCTCACTGCCAACGGGTGTCGCTCCCGAGTCCTGAGAGGGGAGCAGCACGTGCAGCCTGACAGGCCATGACCAGGTTGCCCTGGGTGCGGGAGGGAGCGCAGAGCTGTTCTCAGTCCCTGCAGGGGTGCGTGGAGTGACAGCGCAGTGCCTTTCCCCGGGCGGGCAGGCTGCTCACAGCACAGACACCCTGGGCAGGGAGCTCATTCGCCCAGGTCTTGGGGAGCAGACGCGAGCGTCCCGAGCTGGCTCCAGGGCCTTGGAGACCAGGCAGCTATTCCGTGGGGAGGATAAAAGTGCCTCTGACTCTGGGCAGCTCCTAGCAAAAGGGAAGGGAAAAAAGAGGGAAGAAATGAGGCCTCATTTAGCACAAAATTGAGATGTTGAGAATAAAATCAAGGAGCCAAAGAACATGAAGAGAAAAAAATTCTTGAATTGCCTATGCACCAATGCTCAGGGCCCGGGTGGCAAACAAGAGGAATGGGAATTGCTCATCTATGAGCATAAATGTGATCTAGCTGGCATTACTGAAACCGGCTGGGACGAGTCTCACGACTGGAATGTTAAAATCGTTAACGTTAATTGTAATGTTAAATACGGCCTATTTAGCAAGGATCCAGTGGGCAGAAGGGGAGGGGAAGTGGCATCTACATAAAAAATGGCATCACCTGTCCTGAGTCACCGATAACTCAGAAGCCAATGATCTCGAATGCTAATAGATCAATGTTCTGACAGACAGAGCACAAGTTGGTGTTTGCTACAGACCCCAAATCCCACGAGGGGCCAGGATGACCGGACCCTTACGCACCTATCTACAGTGTGTAGGGGGAAAAGCTGTGTGATCGTGGGGAACTTCAGTCAGAGTGACACGCACTGGAGGGCTCATGCAGCCAGTACCAAAACATCCTTGGGATTTCAAAATCTCATTGACCGTTTCCTAACTCAAAAAGACACGCAAGAATTCTATATTGGACCTCGTCTTGACAGATAAAGAGAAACTGATCACACAACTAAATATTAATGGTAGCTTAGGTACAAGTGATCATAACTTGATCACATGAGTAATGTGCAAACAGAATAAAGTCCAGACCAGAGGCATATATACTTGGTACTTTAAAAGGACCAATCTCACAAAGCTAAACAATTATGACCCAAATCAGCTGGGAGGAAGAATTTAATCAGAGAAAATGTGGATGATAACTGGGAATTGTTTAAGAACAATTCGATGTCCAAAAGCTACAATCCCACAATCAAGGAAGAAGGTGGTAGAGGATAACGAAAGACCTGGATAAGAGGGGAAGTGAGGGCACCTATAAAAATAAGAAAACAATATATAACAAATGAAAGAAAAGGGAAGTTGAAACCGGAAGCTAAGAATTGTAGAAAATGGATGAGGGAAACAAAGAGGCACAAGAAGAAATCTATGGCCTGCAGAGTTAAGGACAATAAGAAGGAGTTTTTTAAGATATTAAGAACAAAAGAATCCTGACAATGGTATTGGTCCATTACTAGATGAAAATGATAGAATGATCAGTAATAATGCAAAACAAGGCAGAAGTGTTCAATAAATATTTTTTATCTGTATTTGGGGAAAAGCCAGATGGTGTCGTCATTATCATATGATGATGATCTTTACATTCCACTAGTATCTCTGGAGGGTGTTACAGCAGCAACTAAAGTTAGACATTTTAAAATCAGCAGGTCCAGATAACTTGAATCCAAGAGTTTTAAAAGAGCTGGCTAGGAAGCTCACTGGACTGTAAATGTTGATTTTTTCAATAAGCCTTGGAACATTGAGGACATTCCAGAAGACTGAAAGAAAACTAATGTTGTGCCAGTATTTGAAAAGGGTAAATAAAATATTTGAGTTAATTATAGGCCGGTCAGTGTGACATCAGTCCCTGGCAAGATAATGGAGCGGCTAAGGAACTCCATTAATAAAAAATTAAAGGAAGGTAATATAATTAATGCCAGTCACCATTGAGAATAAAATTAGAATAATCAAAAATTATTTATGGAAAATAGATCCTGTCCAGTTTGGTTGATAAAGGTAATAGTGTTGATGTAAGACTTAAACTTTTGTAAGATATTTGATGTGGTACCACACAAAATTTGGTGAAAAAACTAGAACGATACAAAATTAACATGGCAAACATTAAATGGATTAAAAACTGGCTAACTGATGGGTTTCCAAATGTAATTGTAAACAGGGGATCGGCATCAAGCAGTGTGTTCCTAGAGGTGTGTTGCAGGGATCAGTTTCCTGGCCCTTGCTGTTTAATATTTTTATTAGGGCTGTCAGTTAACTGATTAATCCACACGAGTAACTAAAAAAAATTAATCGTGATTTAAAAAAATTAATTGCAGTTTTAATTGTACTGTTGAACAATAGAGAGAATCAAGTTTGTTTACATTTATGGGAGATAATGCTGCCTGCTTCTTATTTACAATGTCACCTGAAAGTGTTCACATGGCACTTTTGTAGCCGGCATTGCAAGGTAATGACATGCCAGATATGCTTCATGCTTCGGCCACCATTCCAGAGGACATTCTTCCATGTTGATGATGCTCATTAAAAAAAGAATGCGTTAATTAAATTTGTGACTGAACTCTTTGGGGGAGAGTTGTATGTCTCCTGCTCTGTGTTTTACCCCCATTCTGCCATATAGTTCATGTTATGGCAGTCTTGGATGACGATCCAGCACATCGTCATGTTAAGAACACTCACTGCAGATTTCACAAAATGCAAAGAAGGTACCAGTGTGAGATTTCTAAACATAGCTACAGTACTCGACCCAAGGTTTAAGAATCTGAAGTGCCTTCTAAAATCTTAGAGGGCGAGGTGTGGAGCATGCTTTCAGAAGTCTTAAAAGAGCAACACTCTGATGTGGAAACTACAGAACCCAAACCACCAAAAAAGAAATCAACCTTCTGCTGGTGGCGTCTGACTCAATTATGAAAATGAACATGTGTCGGTCTGCTCTGCTTTGGATCGTTATTGAGCAGAATCCGTTGTCAGCATGGACACATCCTCTGGAATGGTGGTTGAAGCATGAAGGGACATACGTATCTTTAGTGCATCTGGCATGTAAATATCTTGCAATGCCAGCTACAACAGTGCAAATGCCTGTTCTTTCTTTCAGATGACGTAAATAAGAAACGAGCAACATTATCTCTTGCAAATTGTAACCAAACTTGTTTGTCGGAGCGATTGGCTGACCAAGAAATAGGACTGAGTGGACTTGTAGGCTCTAAAGTTTTACATTTTTATTTTTGAAAGCAATTTTTTTTTACATAATTTTACATTTGTAAGTTGCACTTTCATGATAAAGAGATTGCACTACAGTGCTTGTATGAGGTGAATTGAAAAATACTCTCGTTTTTTACAGTGCAAATATTTGTAATAAAAAAGAAATATAAAGTGAACACTGTACACTTTGTATTCTGTGTTGTACTTGAAATCAACATATTTGAAAATGTAGAAAACCTCAAAAATATTTAAATAAATTCTATTCTATTATTGTATAACAGCACAATTAATTGCACGATTAAACACGATTAACTTTTTTAATTGCGCAATTTAATCATGATTAATTTTTTTTAATCGCTTGATAGCCCTAAATTTTATAAGTGACCTGGCAGAGGACATAAAATCATCACTGATAAAATTTGCAGATAACACATAGATTGGGGGAGTGGTGAATAATGAAGAGAACAGGTCACTGATTCAGAGCGATATGGATCACTTGGTAAGCTGGGTGGAAGCAAACTGCATTTTAATATGGCTCAATGTAAATGTATACATCTAGGAACAAAGAGTACAGGCCATACTTATAGGATGGGGGACTGTATCCTGGGAGGCAGGGACTCTGAAAAAGATTTGGGGGGCCTGCTGAAGAATCAGTTGAACAGGAGTTCCCAGTGCCAAGAGAGCTAATGGGATCCTGGGATCCATAAGCAGGGGAATCTCAAGTAGGAGGAGAGAGGTTATTTTATCTCTGTATTTGGCACCGGTGTGACCATTGCTGGAATCCCGTGCCCAGTTCTGGTGTCCAAAATCCTTCTTGGATTATGATAAACTGGGGGGGTCAGAGAAGAGCCACGAGAATTATTAAAGGATTAGAAGACCTGTCCCATAGATTGACCTCCTTGAGCCTATCACTGTTTAGTTTAACAACGTGAAGGTTAAGGGGTGACTTGAGTCCAGTCTAGAAGTACCTACATGGGAAACAAATATTTAATAATGGGCTGTTCGGTCTAGCACAGAAAGGTCTATCATGATCCAATGGCTGGAAGCTGAAGCCAGACAAATTGAGACTGGAAAGAGAGGGTATTTAAAATTTGGAACAACTCAAGGGTTGTGGTCAATTCGCCATCACTGGCCATTTTAAAATCAAGATTGGCTGGTTTTTAGAGGATCTGCTGTCATTGGAAAAGACTTACTTTGGGGCAGGTCTCTGGCCTGTGCTATGAAGGCCAGGCCAGCCCTTCTGGCCTTGGGATTTAGGGTTCTGGAGAGGGATTGTGCGGGTCGTGGGGAGGGGGTTGATTTGTAGCAGGGAGTGAACAAGGCTGGTTTGGATTGTCAATCTCTTCCCTTCCATGTCCGGGCAGTTGTTGAGCATGAGGAATCCTGATGGAGGCTTCGCGACGTACGAAACCAAGCGGGGGGGCCGGCTGCTGGAGCTCCTGAACCCCTCGGAGGTGTTCGGTAAGGGTAGGCGCGATGTGCCTCTCTCCAGCTACTGTCGCTCGCACTGCGAGGGGAGGCAGGGCCAGGTCTGCTGGGAGTGCTGCCCAAGGCAGGCTCGGGGGCTCTCGGCCCAGTCACACAGCCAGTGCCCATCCCCAGAGACAGCCCCTCTGCACAGCTCCTTGGATGGGAGTGCACCGGGGAGGCAGGGCCCCTGTCAGTGCCTGGCATTGTCCTTGAGCTGCTTGCTGGCCACGAGTCCCTGTGTGATGGGGATGCTCACTGCTGCTTCTCCTGTCTGGCAGGTGATATCATGATAGACTACTGCTACGTGGAGTGCACGTCGGCCGTCGTGCAGGCACTGAAGCACTTCCACGAGGCCTTCCCTGAGCACCGGGCCCAGGAGGTCAGGTAACAGGGAGAGGGAGCACCGAAGTGTCAGTTCAAAGCTTGCACCCTGGGGAGGTCAGTAAGTGGGGCCTGCTGGGATGAACCTGGCGTGGGCTCCGCCTGTATGCTCTGACCCGCAGGGCAGACCCTGCCGCACACAGCTCCGGGAACGAACCCGGTAACCGAACACGGCAGCTGCTGTCCCAGCGGGTGCCGCTGGTTGGGTGCACGCCCCTGGGACAGCCCTGCCCTGGGGCAGCGGGGGGCATCCTCCTTTCCTAGCTACCCTTTCAGAACAGCCCACCTGAGTACATCTGCTTCCTGTGTGAGGCCAGGATGTGTTTCATCTGCAGACCAGCTGGGAGGCCACCAGCAAACGTCTCGGGGTGGAGGTCCTGTCTCCATCTGAGCCCCCAGGGGCTGTGGAAGCTCAGTCCCGCTTGCAGCTTAAGACCCTCTGGTGATCCTTTTAATAGGGGCCAGGCCCCCACTTCTCAGAGGGGATGTGAGCTCCCAAGGTGCCCCTGGGTCGGGCAGGCAGGAGGACAGACGGTGCACACTAAGGAACCCCCTCTCCTCCTGTCTAGAGAGACGCTGCGCAAGGGCCTGGAGTACTGCTGCAGGGTGCAGAGAGCTGACGGCTCGTGGGAAGGGTGAGTGGCCAGGGGCACCTCTGGTGCAGCAAACTCCCCGCTGCTCAGGGCAGGAGGCGGCTGGGGTGAGGGGCTGGTGTCTGCACTCTTGGGCAACCCTCTCTCCCCTTTCCCTCCGGGTGTGCCAGGGTCTGGGGGACGGGGTGTGGGGGGCTGGCTCCGGCCTGTTAGGGTTGTGTCCAGGGTGCCGCCGCAGACCGGAGTCTGTGGCGCTGGGTGCTGTACAGTGAGTGACTAGCCTCCTTAGCTTGCGGACTAGAGACGAGCCAGACATGCAGCGACGTGGGATGGGATGCGACTCCTGGCCCGTGTGTGCGCGACAGCTCTAGTAAAGGCTCAGTGTAGCCTGAGGGGACAGCCGGAGGCGACAGGGCCCTCCCCATGGTCTGTGGCGGGGAGGGACTGTACTGAGAGGGGGGGACTTCCCACGCCCATCTGTGGTGCGGGGGGCCGGTGGTGTTTAGAGCCACAGAGTGTTCTGCGCTGCCTGACGCCGGCGCTCTCCTCCCGTCAGGAGCTGGGGCGTGTGCTTTACCTACGGCACCTGGTTCGGACTGGAGGCCTTGGCCTGTCTGCAGCACACCTACGAGAACGGGTGAGTGTGGGAACCCGGCACGGCTCTGAGCGTGGCTCCCTGGCTGCCCGGGGCCTGCAGGGCATGGCCTGGAGGGGCTGGCGCCATCCCTGGAGCACGGGAGGTGCTGCATCACTCTGCTGGGAGAGGAGCTTGTTCAAACCCGGAGCAGCCTTCCCTGCCGGCCTCCTCTGTCCTGTCCTGTAGCCCTCCCGTCCCCCACTCACTGACAGTCACAGCCCTTGGGGCCTTGTCCCCAGCCCGTGGTCCCCTCGCTCCAGCTTGTTGGCCGCACGCAGCTGGGGGCTCTGGTGTTCAGAGCCAGCTTGTGCACTCGCCAGAGGAGCTCGCCTGGCCCTAGGCTGCTGCTCCCACCCCCGGGGCCAGGGCTTATCTCGGAGCCCCAGGCTCCTGCTAGGGCCTGACTGGCCCAGCTTCACGCTGTCTCCTGCCCCTGCCTGCTCCTCCAGCCCCTTCCCCCAAAGCCCCACGAGGCCGCCCTGGCTTAGGCCCTTTGCCCCCCGTGACTCCCACTGCTCTGCCTTGTCCCTTCAGAGCCGCATGCAGGGAGGTGAGCCAGGCCTGCCAGTTCCTGGTCTCCAAGCAGATGGAGGACGGTGGCTGGGGAGAGGACTTTGAGTCCTGCGAGCAGCGCAGATATGTGCAGAGCCCCACCTCCCAGATCCACAACACCTGCTGGGCCCTGCTGGGGCTCATGGCCGTCAGGTAGGAGCACCGACGCCGCTCCTCACGGCAGAACATCGCCCTCTTCACCCGCATTCACAGAGCACGGCCCTGCCAAGGAGCTTGGCACTGGGGCGCTGGCGTGGAAGCCTTCATTCGCGCCATGCCTGCCCCCTGCTGTGCTCTGCGGTGTCCTGGCATGGGCTAGCCCAGAACACACGCCCCAGCGATCGGGAGGCGCCCGCGCCAAGAGGGGTTAGCCAGTGACCGCTCCGACCCACGGGCTGGCTCTTGGTGCCGTCGTCACGCCACCGGCTTCCCCACAGCGAGCGTCCGGGCTCTGCCAGGCAGCAGCGCAGCCCAGAGCCACCACCCCAGCCTTGGCACGGCTGCTGTCGCAGGCCTGGCTTTAATGCCTGGTGCTTCCTCACCTGCTTGGTTGTCTGGGGCCTTTGGTGCCCACCCTGCCGGCCTGTGAATGACACAGTGTGAGTGCTGGGGGCTAGTGGGGAGAGGAGAAGAGCTTTCCTGTTCCCGCTGCGGTGCCGGGGAGGGAGAGAGGACAGCTGTGGCTGTGTGCGCTAGGGGTCGAGGGCTAGCATGCTATTCGGAGTCAGCCCCACTGACCTCGGCCCCTTCGCTTTGCAGATACCCAGATGTTGGGGTGCTGGAGAAGGGGATCAAGGTTTTGATTGACAAGCAGCTGCCCAATGGTGACTGGCCTCAGGTATGCAGCTCCTCTTTGCTCTCTCTAATGTGTCCAGCCCCTATCACTGCAGGCATTTCAGCCAGCCAGCCTTCTCCCTCTCGTCCCTCCCAGCTGTGGGAGAAGCAGGCTGACGACTCAAAAGGTTTTGCTGGGAGCTGTCAGTGAGGGGGAATCGTTGGTTGAGGATGGCTCCGTGGAATCGTTGAGCTTTGCATTTCGTTCTGGCCTGTGGTCTCTTCTGTCATGTGGCAGTGAGTTCCACAGTCCAGGTTCAGCTCCAGGGAGAACTCTGTCTCCTGTATTGAAAAGCCTCCCTGTCTGGGTGAGCTGGTGGAATGCAGTTGTCAGGAGAAGTCATGGGTCTCAGGAGAAGGGACGATCTCCCTGGTGGAGAAGGTTTAAACAGCAGCTGGAGCCCTTGCCCTGGACTCTGTGAGAGGGGAGCCGGGGCAGGGAGCAGGTACTGGGGTGACCTGTGGGGCAGAGCAGGGAGCTGCGGCATGTTGAACCAGCTGGAGCTGTTCAGAGCATGTCGGTCCATCCCTAGCTGCAGTAATGAGCTGTAGATCTCGCAGAGAGGTGGGGGTGCCGGGATACACTCTGGGTGGGCCCTGCTTCTGATCAGTGCAGGCTTCGGGCTGAGGCCATGAGGTGAGGGGGCTTTTGCTGTCGTGGTTGCTTGGGGATCCAGGCACCATGCAGAGCCCAAAGCAGCCCAAGGCTGCAAAGCAGCGAAATGCTGTGGGAGCAGATGCTCTCGGCAGTGGGAGTGTCCCAGATGAGGCAGGGTCTCTGGCTGACCTCCCTCCTCTCCCTACTACGCTGCCTCTGGGCTCCGCTTTGCCAGCTGCCTGTCATCTCCCCGTTGTTCACGCTGGCAAACTAAAGAGCGCCCCAAGCCAGCCCTGTGTGCCCTGCCTTCCCCTGCCAGCACTCGCCCTCCGCGTCATGTGGAGCTGGGGCCATTATGGGGTTTGCTGCTTTGTGCACATGGAAATAGCCTGTAAAATCCCTGGATGTGGATCCGTTTTGCATCCCAGTGGCTCACCATACCACAGGGCACCCTGGGTGCAAGGACTGTGGGCAGGACGAGGCTTCTTCTATATATCTCTGGGGTATTCCCCCTTCGCTCAGGCCGCGTGGCTTTGTGTGACTCTACCTGACCCTTCCCAGGGCCCCGTGCCCTCGGCTAGTGGAGCCCTGGATCCAGCTGGAACCAGGAACAGGGCAGGGTGCGGCTCGGCTCATCTGCTGACCCCTGTTGTTCGGTGGCTGGAGGTGTACGGGGAGATGCGGGCAACGTGTGCTAAGGGGATGGGAGTGGATGGGCAAAGGGCTGCAGGGAAGCCCTGGGAGGTGGGGAGGTCTGACTGCCTGATTCTGGGACTGGCCCCAGCACACGTTAGAGCAGCCCAAGGACTGTTTTAGTACATGGGGCTGGCCGTAATCCCATCCAGCAGCATGCTCCATCCGTGCCACGACCATGCCACATGCTGGAGGCTGCAAGAGCCTGTTAACACTGGCTCTGTGCCAGGCAGGGCAGTCCCCACCTAGGCACTGCTGGCCAGTGTCTGGCCCCTAGGGGCCACCGGAGTGGGGTGGGGATACACTGGCCCTGGGTGTGTGCGGTGAGTCCTGCCTCAGCGGGAGCAAGCAGGAAGGCAGGGAGTGTATCCGTGTGCCGGGACATGTGGGAAACATGGGTGCATCAGTCATAACATGGGTGCTTGGCACAGTACCTGCAACAGACCTGTGAGAGTGCAAAGGGCTTGTGGGACTTCCCCTTGCTCGTGAGCACCCTGCCAATCCTGCCTCTTTCTGTCTCTCTCCTCGCGCAGGAGAACATCTCTGGAGTGTTCAACAAGTCCTGTGCAATCAGCTACACCTCCTACCGCAACGTCTTCCCCATCTGGGCCCTGGGGCGCTTTGCACGCCTGCACCCCGGCAGCAGCCTTGCTGGCAAGCTGCAGCCCAGGTCCTTGCACGGCGAAGAGGAGATCCTGGCTGGAGGGACGCGGGATGGGGTTCTGTCAGGGTCCCCCTCTGTCTGAGCCTTGGCCCTGCCCACGCCCCATGGCAGGCCTGCAGCCTCAGTGCGACACTAGCTGGATTTGCTTGGCTACAAGGCTCTTGAAGGGAGCCTGGCAGGCCCTGGCGCTGTGTCGTGGTCCATGAGGACTCTGCACAGTGATTCTGGCTCCGTGCCTACGTGTGGGCTGGAGGGGCGGCGAGTGTGTGGGCACTGGCTGGCTTATAGTCAAACATGCTGTACGGCTGGGGCCTGGCTTGAAGGGACCCCTCTTCCCGGCTCCCTTGTGTCACAAGGCTGTGTCGCGCGGGGCAGGCTGCTGTGGGGTGGGGCCTACCCGGGTGACCTCGAGCAGGTGTCTGCACTTCAAGCTGGAGGAGACGCCAGCGCTCGCTGAGACGGAGATCGTGCCCTGACCCTGGGGTTCCCAAACCTCTTTCCCTGAGGCCCACCTGTGCAACTGCCATGGGCGCTGCCGCCCACTAGAAACGCTTCCTGAGGAGACCCGTTAATTTTAATTACTGCATCCATATAAACGATAACACTAGAAACGATGTGCTTGGTTCCTTTCCCTTGTGATCTCAGCTGGACATCCCGAGCAGCACTCACTCAAAGAAATGCCCCAGGGTCTCGGAATCCAAACCGGTTCGGTAAAGCTACGCTTTAAACCCCGTGGAGAGCAAAATGTGGTGTTCACACAAGGAAAACGCACTTCGGTATACAATGGAACAATAAGCAACACAACAATGGTAACACAACTGTTGAATAATTACACATTGTGTTCTTTTGATTTTAAAACAAAATAGTTGGCCAACTTAGCACACAATACTGTGTTTTCTATTTTTTTTTAGTGTAAAATCTGAATGTTTATGGTGTGTAAGTAAAGACCCAGCTCAGCTCTCTACTAATTAGGTCAAATATTGTAAATAAAAATATAAAATAACTTACAGACCAGGAGTCTTCCTAATGGCACAGGTGTACCTGCTTCTCCTTGCACTTTTTTTCCAGCTGGGGACATATGTTAGCAAGACTCAACCAGATCTCATCTTCCATTTTCAGCCTTTCAGCCAGCTTACGGTGCAGGGAGGGAGTAGCTAGGGGCTGTGTGCAGCCAGGGGGTAGGTCATGGTGTGAGGGGGGTAGCGAGGGGATGAGTACAGGCCAGGGGTAGCTCAGGGTGCAGGGAGGGAGTAGCTAGGGGATGAGTGCAGGCCGGGAGTAGCTCAGGGTGCAGGCAGGGGATAGCTAGGAGCTGTTCTGTGGCCCACAGCATGGAAACCCCTATGCTGGAGGCAGAGCTTATCTGCCCCAGTGAGAGCAGCGGGAGGGGCTGGGTGCTCGGAGTATAATCCTGCTGAGACCGTAGCGATGTACCCAAGGCGCCTGCCCTTCCCCCTCTTCGCACGGCTGTGGTGCCCTAGCTTGGGTATGTCTCCTCCAGCTCGTGGCCTCGCTGTCCCCTGCAGAGTTGCCCCTCCCCAGCTCAGCGTATCAGATGGGATACTTAGCAAAGGGGGCTTCCCTCTCCCTCCCTGGGGTGCTCTCGATTTCCGCCTCGTTGCCTGTGGCAGTGTTGCTTGGTGCTGGGAGCTGCCTCCCCGGCTGTGCTGCAGGGCCTGTTCCCGAGCTCTGTATAACTAGCCTGGCACGGCCTTGTGCATGCGCACTGCCGTGGGGCACGGGTGGAGCTGGTCTCCCCGTGAAAAGGCAGGTACCTCAGTCACACTGGTGCTCTGCAAACCCCCTCTCCCCCACCTAAGGCCAAGTACTATCCTACGGATAGCTCTGTTCTTCAGTCGCTCTCCAAACGCTTTACACAGGAGGGCAGTGTCACTATCCGTGCTGTACAGCTGGGGAAACTGAGGCCACATGACTTGTCCTAGGTCACCCCGTGGGCCAGCTGGGACCAGAACCCAGGTTGCCAGAGTCCCTGGCCAGTACGCTGTCCACTAGGCCACGCCGTCTCCCACCTAACTATCCCTCAAGGGAGCGGGGGTGGTGGCTAACAGCGGGTCGTGCCGGGGGGGGCAGCATTGCTCGCTCTGTCCTTGAGACACACGGAGGAGAAGCTCCTGCAGGCACGGGCTGCCAGGGGTTCGGCTGAGCATGGAGGTATTTTTATCATAGTTTTTACCTTGAGGCAGCAGCGGTGTGTGAAATCTCATTCAGCTGCCTGACAAACGTACTCATTGCTTGGCTGTGCTGCCGGCCTGCGCTGGGGAGCGCTGGCCCTGGGAGCGTTCCTGTCCCATGGAGTATCTGGTACGAGGTGTGGGATCGCGCCGTGAGCCAGTCCTGTGCTCCCGCGCTCGGCGGGGTCGGGCAGCATGAATGATCTCGTTCTGTTGCTGCTCGATATCCCTTGAATACTCCCTAACCGTCAGGGTGGTTAAGCACTGGAATAAATTGCCCAGGGAGGTGGTAGAACCTCCATCATTGGAAATTGATAAGAGCAGGTTAGACAAACACCTGTCAGGGATGGTCTGTTATTAATAGAGTCCTGCCATGAGTGCAGGGGACTGGACTGGACCTCCAGTGCGTCTATGACTGGGGGGAGTGTGCTCTGGGGCAGGAGGGGACACAGGGACGTCCCCTCCCCACTCTGCTAGCTGAACAGTGTTTGGGCACTGACCACGCTGCCAACCCTGAAACATCTAAAATCATGAGTCGTCCCCCTGCCCCCCGAAACCTCCCATGAGATTGGCCCCCCCCAAGTCATAAGGCTTGTTAGAAAAGCTGACCCCATATTTACAGTCCGTCTCCTGATGTGTCAGGCGCCCCTGGGCTGCCCCGGTGTCCGAGCGAGATGGTTCAGTGAGCACCGCGCTGTGGCCCCCGCTGCAGGACCCTCGCTCGCGGCCTGGGGCCTGCACTAGGCGCTGTACAGACACAAGGGAAGCAGCAGTCCCCACTGTGCAGAGCGGAGACTCCAGAGCAGAGCGAAGGGGTGAGTTCGTCAGGTGGGAGCTGGCCGTGGCACTCCCCAGGCTCGTCTCCTGGAGGGGCTCCCAGACTGCCATGAGACAGGCGCCTCCGGCCCAGCGGGGGTGTAACAGCTGGGCAGCCGGCTGCGCTGTCTCCCCCCTGCAGCAGGAGGAGGAGCCCACAGCAGAGGGCGGCTGGGTGGAGAATTCAGAATCAAACCCTCGCCTGAAGAGTCAGGTGAGGCTGTGCAGGGCGAGCTACCCCCCGACGTGTATTTAGTCCTGGGGCCGCCCTAGGAGGGCAGCAACCCAGGCTTGGTGGTCGCTGGCCAGGGCCCTCTGTATCTCTGCTGCTGGTCCCCAGGGCCAGGAGGGGGAGAGAGCCTGCTACTCCATTTCTCATTCAGTTAACAGCCCTGGCAATGCCCTGGGTGCAAACAAACACTAAATGCACCCCCCAGCCCTGGGAATAGGGCCCCTTCCAAAAGCCCCCCTGGAGAGGTGGGGAGGGGCTTGGGTCTAATCAGCAGGTCGTGGCCCTGCCAGAGCCTCCATGAGCAAAAGTGGCCGACGCGCAGGGAGCCGTGGCCTGGGTTTCAATCAGCCCTGGCGAGAGGACTGCCTGGATTCCCCCAGCCGGCTCCAGCCAGAGCGGCTTCGGCGCAGAGCAGCGTCGCTTGCTGGAGGAGGTGCAGACGTCCCTGGCACGGCTCGCGCAGGGGGTTTGGAAGATGCTGTGTGCCACCACCAGGCAGATTCCTACCAATGCTGTAGCCCCCATCCATTCCCATTCACCTCCCGCTGCCTGTCCCTTAGCCCAGGGCGACCTGTCGGGCCAGCAGAGGGCTGAGACATAAAGCCCAGATCCTCGGCTGGTGCAAACCAGCCTGCCCCCATTAAAGGCGTGGAGTGAAACTGGCTTATGCCAGCTGTGGGAGGATCTGGCCTGTAGCCATGTTGCTAGTCAAGGGTGAGGGTAGCGCCCACCACGCGTGAAAGCATCGATCATCGCCGTGCGGTACCGGAGCGTCCACATGCAAGCGCCAGTGTGTCCTGGCTCTGCTCGGCCTGCCCGCGGTAGGAGATGCTGCAACAGACGCCGGGCAAGGAAAGGAAATGCCCTGTACCCCGAACCTGTCTGGTGGAAACAGCCAGCCAGTCTGACGGGTACCAGAGCAAAGCTGGGCCTGTCGGGCCTGGGTCTTCATGCACTAACATTGTTTATACACCAAAAACACAGCGAGACGCAAACATGAAGGTTTACGTGGAGCGAGAGGAACACGAGAGCACAGTTACAGAGAAAGAGGGATGCGTGCACCCACAGGGAGACAGAGAGGGGTACACAAAGTGAGAGGGACACATGCATACGCAGGATCACAGGAAGACAGGGACACCCACACCCAGGGTCACAGGGAGCGAGAGGGACACACACACAGAGTTACAGGGAGAGAGAGGGACACACCAACCAGAGGGCTCCAGGGAGACAGATGGACACGCACACCCACGGTCACAGGGAGCAAGAAGGACACGTACACAAAAGGTTACAATTACAGGGAGAGAGGGAGACGCACACACAGGGTCAGAGAGAGAGGGACACGCACGGAAAGCGTCACAGAGAGAGAGAGAGAGGGACACGCACACACAGTGTCACTGGAAGAGAGAGAGACATGCACAGAAAAGGTCACAGGGAGCGAGAGGGACACACATAGAAAAGGTCTCAGGGAGAGCGACATATACGCACACACACAGGGTCACAGGGAGAGGGGGACACACACAGGGTCACGGAGCGAGAGGGACACACAGAACAGGTCTCAGGGAGAGAGGGACACACACAGGGTCACAGAGAGAGACACAGACGCACACACACAGGGTCACAGGGAGAGGGGGACACACACAGGGTCACGGAGCGAGAGGGACACACAGAACAGGTCTCAGGGAGAGAGGGACACACACAGGGTCACAGAGAGAGACACAGACGGGCACACACAGGCTCACAGAGAGGAAGATGTACACGTACACACCCAGGGTCACAGGGAGAGAGAGGGACACACACGCAAAGTCACAGGGTTGCCTTTGGCTTTAGAGCTGTGATCTTTTCCCTCTAGGTTGGGAAGCTCATTTCATTGTTTCCTGGGGGGCCAGAAACCGGCTCAAAGGGCTAGTATGTGTTATGGCTCGTTGCATTGCCAGGCAGTGGCCATCGGCTCCTGCATGTGTAACTCACTGTTAATTTGAGCAGCCTGAGGCCGTGGCGGACTCAGAGTTAGTGAGGCCCTGTGCGCAGCTTCACTTCCGGGGCCCCACCTCGGGACCCAGCCAAGAAAGAGGACATTCTCTCTTATCTCCCCCCATTTTCCATTCTTTTCTTCTTCATCCTCCTCCTATATTATAAATAATAGGAAGTAAATGACAATAAAGTGAGGTACCTTGATTGGGGCAGGGGGTTGGGGGGCAAGAGGGGGGGCGGGGTGCAGGCTTTGGGCTGGGGCAGGGGGTTGGGGTGTGGGAGAGGGTGAGGGGTGCAGGCTTTGGGCTGGGGCAGGGAGTTAGGGAGCAGGAGGGGTGCGGGGGTCGGGCTCTGGGAGGAAGTTTGGGTGCAGGATGCAGGCTCTGGGCTGGGGGAGGGGCCGGGGGGTGGCACTTACCTTGGGCGGTGTGGCTCCCAAACTGACCGGCACACCCCTCAGAGGGAGGGGAGACATATCTCAGAGGGAGGGGAGACAGCACGGGCAAGGGGCCGCCTGAGCCCACCTGTGCTGCTGGTTGCCCGTCTCTGCGCCCCTTGGGGGGAGGGGGGGGCAGCGGGTCTCCGTGCACTGCCCGGGGTGGAGGCAGCGTGCGGAGCCGCCTGCCCCCTGCCAGCAGCCGGCCACTTCTGGGAGCAGCATGGGGCCACCGGCCAAGGCATGCAGGCAGCCTGCCTGAGCCCTGCTGCGCCACCGGCTGGGACTTGGGGGCAGGTTGTCAGATGAGATTTGTCCTGCATTTTGGGGCCCCTGTCGTTGGGAGCCCCATGCCACCGCACTGTTTGTTTCATGGTAAATCTGCCTCTGGCCTGAGCCCTGTTAAAGATTTAGCCAGGATTAGGTAACGTTTAACGATTAGTGTGTTTGCTCTTGGATAACTGGTGCAGTCAGCCCTGATCCCTTTCTCACATGAGTAGCCTTTGTTCATGTGAGCAATCCCACTGGTCTGAATAAGGCTTACCCCATAGATAAGTGGGGGAGGAGGGGAAGCCTGGGCCATTTACAGATATGCCTTTTATCTTCTGCGGAGGAGTCAGCATTAATAGGGTCCAGCATGCTCTGTTTCCTTGGGAAGAGCCCTCTGCTTCTGGGGAGAGACACCAGCACTGTGTTGCTGGGGCCTGGAGAGAGGGTGCTGAGATTCATAGAGGCATTCATCAATTCCATAGCCAGAAGGGACCATTGTGACCATCTAGGCCACGGGTGGGCAAACTTTTTGGCCTGAGGGTGCCTACGGAGCACCGGAGAGGGCCATTGGAGCACGTGGGAGCCGGAGCGGGGCCATGCTGCGGCTTCTGGGAGCCACATGGAGTAGCCCCAACTCACCGCCCCAGCAGAGCGCTGGAGTGGGGCCGAGCCGCATGGTGCAGCCCCCAACCCAGCGCCCTGGCTGGAGCGGGGCCAAGCTGCATGGTGTGGCCCCCTGACCCAGCGCCCTGGCTGGAGCGGGGCCAAGCTGCATGGTGTGGCCCCCTGACCCAGCGCCCTGGCTGGAGCGGGGCCAAGCTGCATGGTGTGGCCCCTGACCCAGCGCCCTGGCTGGAGCGCTGGAGCGGGACAAGCCCCTGACCCTGCTCCCCAGCAGGAGCTCGCAGGCCGGATCCAGCCCGCAGGCCATAGTTTGCCCACCCCTGATTTAGTCGGACCTCCTGTACAGCACAGGCCAGAGACCTGCCCCACAGTCATTGCTACTGTAAGCGGGGGAATGGTCCGGTTATTGTGGGGAACTTTCCTGGCTTCTGCACGACCCCGGTGAGGTGGGCTAGCGAAAGGATCTGAGTCCTCGCTCCCACTTCCTTTACACAGAGGCCTCCCTGCCCTTGAGGACTCCCCTTCCACTCTCCTGTCTGGCAGAGTTCTCGTAACCCCAACAAGGCTGGGCCCAGGATTCCTGGGGGGCTTGACCCCCAACCTTGTCACGGTCACTTAGGGCAGGGGCCAGGGTGTCCCCACTCCAGAGTGCTCTCTGTGCACTGGGCACTTCCCTGGCCCACTGACCATCACATGCAGTTCAAAGCAAATATGATTTATTAAACAACAACCGATTTTTAAAATATAGGGAAAGAATGGGAAAGGTGAAAGGAAAACCTGTCACCCTGCTCTGTGGCCCGGGGACCCCACAGCCAGCCAGCTCGGGAACGTCCGGGCAGTTCACAGTCTGCTCCTCCCACATCCCAGGCCCCTTCTCCGGCCCTGGCTGTGCTGCAGAGATGCTGCAGGTCGGACACTCGCTCTGGCGGTGGCCACACGCCCTCAGGCTCTAGGTGGCAGGACCCTTCTTCCCAGCTTCAGCCCATCCTGTCAGGGTTACAATCCACACCCAAGTCTGGCCTGCAGGGTCTATTGGCTGGGGGTGTCTCCCTGCACTGGGCCCACTGCCCATGGTCCTCCCTCGCTCTCCCCAGCTGCTCCCTGCACCCGGCTCTGGACTCCTCCCAGCACAGGTCTGCTCTCTGGGCTGCTTCTGTGGCTCTGCTCCCAGGACGGACCTGCTTCCTGGGCTGCTTCTCTGGTTGGCCCGGCCTTGCTCCCCAGCTCAGCTCGGGCCCCAGCCCTGCTCTCTCCTTAGCTTGGCCACATGAGAGTATTCACATCAGTACATCCGGGCCCCAGAGTAACACCATATGCCCACATCATGTCATATAAAAAACACTAACAATTAAGAAAAGAACATTTAACATTCTGTGTCTAATTCTTCATACTATACGTAATAATATTCATTAAAACACTACATAGAACAAATAACATCGTCATTTCTAAGTTTAACAGGCAATATAATCTTAGTAGTTCTCTTCAGGACCTTCTTCAGACTGATGGTTCATTACCCATATTTTATATTGCCCTGTCCCTGGGTAACACCAGGTCAATGTGAGGGATCTGGCCATTTTCATCAGGGTTTGGGTTTGCCCCATTGGTTTCAGTCTCCTCAGGAAATGCTACTTTATGCCTCCTATGAGCCCTGGTCAGACTAAAAGTCCAAAGTTTGAGCTGGTCCCTGCGTACTACTCTCTCAGGACCTCCTCGTTCAGGCTGGACAGTGTAAACCAGCAGTTCGGGATTGTTGTTGGTGACCACAATGTGGGGATTTGACTCTCACTTGTCCTGTATTTCATGATGTCTCCTGTGTCTATGGCTACGAACTGGAACACAGTCACCGAGTCTGATGAGAGCCCCACTGGACTTACGATCGTAAGTCCTTTTCCCACTTTGGGCTGTGTCTTTAGCTGTTGAGAGCAACTTCGCTGGCTGTCTTTGGCCTGTCGTGGACACCTTTGACCCAGACATCGAAATTGGTCACCTCATCCTGAGAAAAGGCTTCTTGATGCTTCCGAGGCAAGGCCCTTAAGTTAGCCACCTGCGAGGAATCAGCCCTTTGAGCACTGCTTGAACTGGCGCTGGCAGTCTCCCACCACATCTTTCTCAAGGAAAGGTAACTTGTTCTCTCTTCTTGTCACCCGCAGCTCATTGCCATTCTCTTCAAATGTTACCTTCACCTGAGGAACCACCTCCTCAGGCCGGTGAACCTCTGCAGTTCTGTGTCCAGGATGCAACTCCGTAGCCTTTGCACTCGAGTTTAGAAGACTCACTGGTACTCTTCCTTTGAGGGCATTAGTCAGTACATTGGCTGGCTGGAGCCCATTAGGTAGGTTTACCCCAGATGTAGGCTCTATAAGAGCTCGCTATCTATTGGTATTTCCTGATACCCAGCAGTGTTCGTCAAGGATCTTCCCTCTCTGAGGAGGAATAACAGTTTTCTGCCCACTTTAACATTTCCAATCTGCCCCACGGGGCCCAGGGAACGATTCTGCCTCTCTGCTCGAGCCAGTACTCTAATTAGCACAGCATTCTTAGAGTGCCCATGACGGTTCATCGTGCTGGTTCCTTCTCCTGGCAACAGTAGCTCTTTCAGATCATCATAGAACCGTAGAATATCAGGGTTGGAAGAGCCCTCAGGAGGTCATCTAGTCCAACCCCCTGCTCAAAGCAGGACCAATCCCCAATTTTTTTTTGTCCCAGATCCCTAAATGGCCCCCTCAAGGATTGAACTCACAATCCAGGGTTTAGCAGGCCAATGCTCAAACCACTGAGCTATCCCTCCCCCCGAGATTACTAATGATATTCATCCCTAGAATCCCTGGTACTCCTTCTCCCATATGGCTCCCTTCAGAGGCTTTGTCTTTCAAGATGAAGTTGCATTTCCCTGGCAGTGACTGACCCATGTAGTCTATGTCTGCTTCAAGGCATCCCACCACTGGGCTTGCCAGTCCATTAACTGCTGTTAGACGTACAAACCATGTGCTGTGCATGGTCAGCTCCTTGTCCTTCAAATATTTTTGAAAATGCGACTCAGTAATGGTGGTGACTTCTGAGCCGGTATCTAACAAACATGTGGTCTTCGCCCCTGCTGCTTCACCAGTTAGACAGTCTCCAAATGCTCGCTTGCAGACGTGACTAGATATGCTGGCACTGCCCGCTTTCCTCTCAACACTGTATGCAGAGTGACTTTCCACAAAGGACAGGCCTAGGAATCCTTCTGCCCCTGCTTGGCCTACTACTGTAGATGGCCCACTCGCTCCTGGTGCCCCACTGGTTTCGAGTGCCTGGGACTCTGTTCTCCTTCTGCATGGACATTCTTGTCTAGTATGCCCTGGCCTTTCACAAGTGTAACAAATGTACCTTCCCTGCTCATCCTTCAGGGGGATCCCGGTGTCCTTGGAGATTTTGGCATACTAATGGGATTTTTTTCTTTCATCAACTCAGTCATCACTTTCAGCATCTCTTCCTATTGGACCGCCAGTTTTTGGACACCTTCGCTTAAATGTTCCAATCTTAACTGTCTCTTCCACAGGAACTTCCTTTTCTTCCTACCACATAATGGCAGCCTGCATGAGTTCATGGAACTTCTTACCAGGCTCTTCCTTCAACCTTCTTTTCATTTCACAGTGGAGGGAGTCATCCCAGAGCCCCTGCACCAACTGCTCTTTCAGAACCGCATCTGGGTCTGGAACTCGTCGAGGGTCTCACCGCTGCACTTTGCTCATTCTCTCCTGGAGATCATACTTGTATGCCCAGACAGTTTCACCGGGCTCCTGCTTTCTCTCAAAGAACTCCTTTAGTTGGGTTCCAATAGGTGCCTTGTCTCCATACACTTCTAGGAGGAGTACAAATACCTTTTCCACATCTTTCTTGTCTCTCATTGCCATGAAGTTTACTGTGGCCTTGGCCTGGCCCTTGAGGTGCTCCTCTATGAAGTCCAAACGATCTTCTTCAGGGACTCTTAGCACACGCAGAGCTGCCTTCACAGACTTGACCCACTGCTCTACCATAATGTCTCCTGGTCTAGTCAGGAAGTCACCAAACTCTGTGACCTTCTGCTCCCATAGGGCATAAATAATCGGGGGTTTCTTAGCTTCTGCTGCCTGTTGGTCTATTACTGCCTTAGTCAGAGATAAGGCTTCTCTCTGTTCAGTTCTAGTTTTTTGTAATGCCTCAGCTTGGTCTGATAATCTGCGCTGAAGTTCAGCAAACTGGGCCTGTAGTTCTTCAATTCCAGCCATGGTAGGAACTCAACCAGTAAACCAATGGGGTGGACCTTATGGATAGGAGTCTGTCCATGATGCCAATTATGTAAGCGGGGGAATGGTCCCACTATTGTGGGGAACTTTCCTGGCTTATACACTACCCAGTGAAATGGGCTAGCGAAAGGATCTGAGGCCTCGCTCCCACTTCTTTTACCCAGAGGCCTGCCTGACCTCGAGGGCCCCCCTTCCACTCTCCTGTGGGGCAGAGTCCTCGTAACCTCGACAAGGCTGGGCCCAGGATACCTGGGAGGCTCCAGCCCCCTGAGGTCCGACTGGCCGAGTCCCAGAGCAGCAGGAACAGGAAGTTGCCTGACAACTGGACTCTGCCCTGTTCTGGACTGTGTGCCTTGTGCTTTCTGCTACCCATTCCTGCTGCCCCCCACCCCCAGCTCATTTTCCTGGCATCCTGACCCAGCTTGATGCCTGGCATCTGACTGGTGGTTCTGATCTCCCGTTTGTCTCCTGCCTCTGACCCCTGGTATCCTGACCCAGCCGACTCTTGAGAGTCCTGTCTCATGATCGCAGACTCTGACTACTAGGTAGGCAGGCTCCTTGAGATGATCCAATGAACGACAGGGGAGAGGGGGTAGAGGAGCGAGTGATGGGGGTGGAGCCTTTTGGGGGGGAAGAGATGGAGAAGGGGCCAGGGACTTGAGAGAAGAGGTGGGGCAGGGCCTTGGGGAGAAGAGGCAGAGCAAGGGGAGGGTCTTGGGGGGAAGAAGTGGGCCAGGGGGCGGGGCCTCGGGGGTTCAGTTGCCAGCAATTACAAAGGTGGCAACCCTTTTACCCTTTTTAAATATTGGCACAACATTGGCTTTCTTCCAGTCTTCTAGAACTTCCTTAGTGTTCCAAAACTTACTGAAAATCAACATTTAAGGGTCCAGCGAGCTCCTGAGTCAGCTCTTTTCAAACTCTTGGATGCAAATTATCTGGACCTGCTGTGTTAAAAATGTCTAACTTTAGTAGTTGTTGTGTGACATTTCCCTGAAATGATAGTGGAAAGGAAAGAATGTTGTCATCATAGGATGAGATTACATCATCTGTTTTTCCCCCCAAATACAGAACAGAAATATTTACTAAACACTTCTGGCCTCTTTAATCATTAATAATGCAAAAACAATTTCTACCTTTGCCATGTAATAAGGACCAATACTGTTGTCAGGATTCTTTTTGTTCCTATGTATAACTAAATCCTTGCATGTCTATGTCTAGGATTTGCTTACCTCTGTCTAGGATTATGAGCACAGAATAAATTGTGGGCAACTGAAGAAAGTGTCTTCTATGGTTGATTTATCAGCAAAAAAAAAAAAAAGTGGAGGGGCAGAAGATAGCCTATCAATTGGGGTATAATTTGTGTCTTATTCTGTTGCAACAAAAACATATGTTTGTATTTTATTTGTATTTTAGAACTGCTGTTACATGGATAAATAAATATTGGCTGCTCTTAATGAAACTGAATCAGACAAGAGCCTGACAACAGAGACTAAAGCCCAGGTTATAACAGAGCAAGGCTTGACCATTAACGTTCCAGGTACAAACAATCCGCGAGTGCAGGGGTGTCACTCCTGAGTGACACCAGCATAACGGACAGTAGACTCAGGCCAGTAACTAGAGGCCAGATGGGCCTCCCTGCCAAAAGTTTCCTCTTATTTGTTTAATTAGGAAACTCTCCTTCTATTGGCTGCAGTTTTGGGTAGTTAATGAGAAACCCTGGAGATTGGGAAAGGTCACTGGCTAGGCCGTATAAGGCTCCTGCTCTTCTAGTTCCATTTCTGAAGCCACACAGGTCAGAGCAAACACCCAGTGCGGTCCAGGCCAAGGCACTCCCCTGGGAGGAACGAAACCAGCACAATGTCCAAACTGGTGGAGTGTGTCCCCAACTTTTCCGAGGGCAATAACAAAGAGGTAAGGGGCTGGGTTCTCTCTGTGCTGTGTGACTTGCTTTGTGGAGATAAACTGTGTGCAAGGCCTTGGCTTGTTTGCTTTTCACCTGCCCTGGGTGCTGCTTTGTGTTGATTGCCTCTGGGCCGAAGCGATGGCATTTGGGCTGGAGTTAATGCTTGTAGCTTGTCCTTGGATGACAGCTCCTCTGACCCGTATCTGCGGCAGCTTACAGCATGGCCCCCAGGGTGCACGGCCCAATGACCTCCCCTCCCCCGGCGCTTCTCAAATGCTCCCACGGGAATCCAGGGTGAGACTCCCTGAGCTCCAGGGGCATGGAGAGGCCCTGCGGTGCGCATGTCACAGCCCTTTGTTCCACATCACCTCCGCTGCCCCAAAGGGGAGACTCGTGGCTGTGGCTTGGCTCCCACATCGTCCGAGCTGGGGCTGAACGAGGATGCCATCCCATACCCCCTCCCCCGGAGCGCTCCTGGCTGGAGCAAGCTAGTTTCCCCAGTGCCATGGGGAGATGCTGAGGAGACCATCCAGCTCCAGGGGCTTTGGCACTGAGCAGCCTTGCTCCGGTTCTCCAGTGGGGGCCGGCTTGTGCGCTTGCCACGCCCTGCCCTTGCTCCGTTGCTGCTGGTGGAGGTTGCCTTTGCCCGGCCAGCGCTGGAAAGGCCCAAGGCCAAGCTCACTTCCCCGCTCTTCTCGAAGAACAGCAGCTGGAATCGCCGCTCGCTCCTGCTGCCCTCTGGTCCCAGCTGCACCTCCTCCCCGGAGCTCCCAGGGCTAATTACAGGTGGGACTGGCAGCACCCATTATAAGACCCTGATTCAGTTGCTTATAAGTTTGCCAAACTTTAACCATTTGGGCTGAAATTTTCCATGGCAGGTGTTGTCCTCAGCCTGCTCTTCAGTTTGACTTTACATTTCACCCCCAACAGTTCAGTCATTTCTGAGAAAATGGTCAGGGAAAAATACACCAGTTTGCCCATGTTAAAAAATTCGGACCCCTTTCTTATGAGGAGCTCCGGTGTTTGGAGAAGGCACCGGAAACGTGGCGTTCCCGGCCATTGTGTCTGGAAGGTGCCTCTGCCATCCCTCTAAAAATCCACCCTGATTTAGCCACAGAAAAATCGCAGTTTGCACACATGCAGCCTGCCCTGCGTTGTAATGCCTGTCTGCACTGAGCGTGAGCAGCCGTTTGAGGAGGAGACTGGGACACGGAGCGGGGAAGGGCCCTGAGGCGGGATGGGGAATCCGAGGAGACAGGCTGGGATGGGGAGCCAGCGGTGTGTGGAACGTGGGTGATGGTGGGAAGTGACGGGAGAGCCAGACAGCTTGCACAAAGAGCTGGAAGAGGGAGAGCGGAGGAGTGGAGACTGGAACTGGCTAGGGGAGGAGAATTGAACTGGGATGTGGGGAAGAGGCAGGACTGGGACAAGGACAGGTTTCAGGGGAGGGGGAAGAAGGGTCTGTGACCTCTAGAGAATATGCAGCCCCCCCCATCCCCTACCCCACAGATCCTGGGATCTCTGAGTCTCACCCTTCCTCTGCTGCCAGCAAAAATCTGTGAAACCCACTGGCAGAGTGGGTGTCTCTCCCCCGTCTAGTGCTCCCCTGGGCGCCGAAAGAGGCAGGAGTCTGGAGGAAAAAATAGCATGTGATCATAGAATCATAGAATCATAGAATATCAGGGTTGGAAGGGACCCCAGAAGGTCATCTAGTCCAACCCCCTGCTCAAAGCAGGACCAAGTCCCAGTTAAATCATCCCAGCCAGGGCTTTGTCAAGCCTGACCTTAAAAACCTCTAAGGAAGGAGATTCTACCACCTCCCTAGGTAACGCATTCCAGTGTTTCACCACCCTCTTAGTGAAAAAGTTTTTCCTAATATCCAATCTAAACCTCCCCCATTGCAACTTGAGACCATTACTCCTCGTTCTGTCATCTGCTACCATTGAGAACAGTCTAGAGCCATCCTCTTTGGAACCCCCTTTCAGGTAGTTGAAAGCAGCTATCAAATCCCCCCTCATTCTTCTCTTCTGCAGACTAAACAATCCCAGCTCCCTCAGCCTCTCCTCATAACTCATGTGCTCTAGACCCCTAATCATTTTTGTTGCCCTTCGCTGGACTCTCTCCAATTTATCCACATCCTTCTTGTAGTGTGGGGCCCAAAACTGGACACAGTACTCCAGATGAGGCCTCACCAGTGTCGAATAGAGGGGAACGATCACGTCCCTCGATCTGCTCGCTATGCCCCTACTTATACATCCCAAAATGCCATTGGCCTTCTTGGCAACAAGGGCACACTGCTGACTCATATCCAGCTTCTCGTCCACTGTCACCCCTAGGTCCTTTTCCGCAGAACTGCTGCCTAGCCATTCGGTCCCTAGTCTGTAGCGGTGCATTGGATTCTTCCATCCTAAGTGCAGGACCCTGCACTTATCCTTATTGAACCTCATCAGATTTCTTTTGGCCCAATCCTCCAATTTGTCTAGGTCCTTCTGTATCCTATCCCTCCCCTCCAGCGTATCTACCACTCCTCCCAGTTTAGTATCATCCGCAAATTTGCTGAGAGTGCAATCCACACCATCCTCCAGATCATTTATGAAGATATTGAACAAAACCGGCCCCAGGACCGACCCCTGGGGCACTCCACTTGACACCGGCTGCCAACTAGACATGGAGCCATTGATCACTACCCGTTGAGCCCGACAATCTAGCCAGCTTTCTACCCACCTTATAGTGCATTCATCCAGCCCATACTTCCTTAACTTGCTGACAAGAATGCTGT
This sequence comes from Chelonia mydas, assembly GCF_015237465.2. NCBI lineage: Eukaryota > Metazoa > Chordata > Testudines > Cheloniidae > Chelonia > Chelonia mydas. Next base: position 75,730,692 of record NC_051251.2, on the reverse strand, counting down.
GGGAGACCGTGTCAAAAGCTTTGCTAAAGTCAAGAAACAATACATCCACTGCTTTCCCTTCATCCACAGAACCAGTAATCTCATCATAAAAGGCGATTAGATTAGTCAGGCATGACCTTCCCTTGGTGAATCCATGCTGACTGTTCCTGATCACTTTCCTCTCCTCTAAGTGCTTCAGGATTGATTCTTTGAGGACCTGCTCCATGATTTTTCCAGGGACTGAGGTGAGGCTGACTGGCCTGTAGTTCCCAGGATCCTCCTTCTTCCCTTTTTTAAAGATGGGCACTACATTAGCCTTTTTCCAGTCATCCGGGACTTCCCCCGTTCGCCACGAGTTTTCAAAGATAATGGCCAAGGGCTCTGCAATCACAGCCGCCAATTCCTTCAGCACTCTCGGATGCAATTCGTCCGGCCCCATGGACTTGTGCACGTCCAGCTTTTCTAAATAGTCCCTAACCACCTCTATCTCTACAGAGGGCTGGCCATCTCTTCCCCATTTTGTGATGCCCAGCACAGCAGTCTGGGAGCTGACCTTGTTAGTGAAAACAGAGGCAAAAAAAGCATTGAGTACATTAGCTTTTTCCACATCCTCTGTCACTAGGTTGCCTCCCTCATTCAGTAAGGGGCCCACACTTTCCTTGGCTTTCTTCTTGTTGCCAACATACCTGAAGAAACCCTTCTTGTTACTCTTGACATCTCTTGCTAGCTGCAGCTCCAGGTGCGATTTGGCCCTCCTGATATCTTTCCTACATGCCCGAGCAATATTTTTATACTCTTCCCTGGTCATATGTCCAACCTTCCACTTCCTGTAAGCTTCTTTTTTATGTTTAAGATCCGCTAGGATTTCACCATTAAGCCAAGCTGGTCGCCTGCCATATTTACTCTTCTTTCGACTCATCGGGATGGTTTGTCCCTGTAACCTCAACAGGGATTCCTTGAAATACAGCCAGCTCTCCTGGACTCCCTTCCCCTTCATGTTAGTCCCCCAGGGGATCCTGGCCATCTGTTCCCTGAGGGAACAGTTTAAAAGATCTTTTAAATGATCATGTCATTGAAGGCAGTGCAATCCTGCGTGTGCACCAGGGGGCTCTGTTAAGGGTCCACGGGCAGCCTGGTTTCTGGCATTTCCGAACTTTTGAGTGTTTGAGTTTGCGGCGTTAGTATTTTTAGCATAGCTTTTGTGTGTAGCTCTGATGTGTGTATTTGGAGGTGTATAAAAGGGGCATCAGGCCATTGCGCTAGGTGCCCCCGCCATAAAATTCAAAACCAGAAATAAAACTGTTAGCTGAAGACAAAATGCCTGTTCCCCACCTCCCCCAGAGCAGCCTTCACCAAACCCCTCTCTCTGCAGCAGTCTGTGCACACAGAGGCCCCTTGAAGGCCAGCTGCCCTAGGCTAGTCCAGCCCCTCCCAGGGAGAACTCGTCACCAACAGCCCCCGCTCTTTTAAACTGAGGTCCCCCTGCTGAGCAGCGCTGTAGCTGCATGGCACAGAGAGAAAGGCGTCTCTCTAGCATCAGGGCCTGGGCCAGGCAGGGCTTTATAGCTCAGAACCATCACCTTACATTCAATCCAGGAGCCACGAGCAGCCGCAGCAGACCACAGCCACTAGGAGACAGCAGTCATGTGTTCCCGCCAAGCCGCAGCACTGCCTAACAGGCACCGCTGCACTCTGCACCGGCCTACACTCTGGCCTGGAGTTAGGGATCTGACTGTCTGGATCAGCGGATTGGATTTTCGGAGAACAGCATCTTGTTGCCACAGCAACACAAGGTTCCAGCCCCAGAGCTTGGTACGCTTCCATCTTATGAAAAGGCAGTTGAGAGTGTTGTTTTCACTCTTCCATCGCCACGTCCTCTGGGTGCCCGGCTTTGTGCTCCGATTACTTACATTGTCAGCTATTTGGTGTGTGTTTGTACAGCGCCTAGCACCGGGGGGGGGGGGTCTGGGACAATTCTGGGGCTCCTAGGCACTACTGTAATAGTAATGATAATAAATGGACTGCAGCTTTCACCCTGCCCTCCGTGCATTGTACGTCTTCCATTACATGATCACATGTTGATTCGCAGCTCATACAGTAGTAGACCATTTTTTCTACTTCCTTAGTCACATGTGTAACATCTTGTACACTGGCTTCTTTTCAGAGCAGTGTGGCCTAGCAAACAGAGCACAGGACTGGGACACAGGAGACCTGGGCTCTGTTCCTGGCTTTGCCACTGACCTGCTGAGTGGGCTTGGACAGGTCACATCACGGCTCTGTGCCTCAGTTTCCCCACCTGTAAAATCGGGGTGATGATACTGAACCCCCCCCCCCCTTTGTAAAGTACTTTCAGATCTCCCAATGAAAAATGCTAGATGTGAGCTAGGGATTATTGTTGTTATTATCGACGTTAGTCTTGTGCGCTCACACATTTTGAGGTAGGATCCTCAATTGGGGTAAATTGTCATTGTTCCATTGACCGAGCGATAAGAATTTACAACGGCTGCTGCTCTCCCTCACCACTGTTCCACTGTACCTTATCCAGGTGGGCACCAATGGGGAGAACTGCTGTGTACCCATGTCAAGGTTCCCTCCCCACTCTGAACTCTAGGGTACAGATGTGGGGACCCGCATGAAAGACCCCCTAAGCTTATTTCTACCAGCTTAGGTTAAAACTTCCCCAAGGCTCAAACTTTTTGCCCTTGGAGGGTACGCTGCCACCACCAGGTGATTTAACAAAGAATCAGGGAAAGGACCACCTGGAGTTCCTATTTCCCCCATATATCCCCCCAAGCCCTTACACCCCCTTTCCTGGGGAGGCTTGAGAATAATATCCTAACCAATTGGTTACAAAGTGATCACAGACCCAAACTCCTGGGTCTTAGGACAATAGAGAAATCAGTCAGGCTCTTAAAAGAAACAGAACTTTATTAGAAAGAAAAAAGGTAAAAGAAGCTCCCCTGTAAAATTAGAAGGGAAGCTAATCTCACAGGGCAATCAGATTTAAAACACAGAGGATTTCCTTCTGGGCAAAAACTTTAAAGTTACAAAAAGAAAACCAGGAATACACCGTCCTCTCAGCACAGAGAAAATCACAAGCCAAAACAAAAGTAAGCTAACACATTTCCTTGCTAGTACTTACTAATTCTAATGGAGTTGGATTGCTTGCTTTCTTGATCTCTCTCCGGCAAGCACACAGAATAGACAGACAAAAGCCTCCCCCCCGGCCCTAGATTTGAAAGTATCTTGTCCCCTTATTGGTCCTTTTGGTCAGGTGCCAGCCAGGTTACCTGAGCTTCTTAACCGTTCACAGGTAAGAGGATGTTGTGCCTCTGGCCAGGAGGGATTTTCTAGCACTGTATACAGGAAGGTTGTTACCCTTCCCTTTATATTTATGACAGCCCTCAACTTCCACTGCCTGCGGGGGCCAGGATTTCCTGCTGACATCCATGGGCAGTGCAAATGTTTAGCACCTCTCAGGTTGGGCCTTCGCTTCTTTCCCAGACTGGCAGTTCCAGCCATTCTCAGCACCCATGTACTCTGGCTATCAAAGAGGAGTTTTGCCCTTTCAGACGTGCAGTGTTGTTGTAGCCATGTCAGTCCCAGGATATTCAAGAGACAAGGTGTCAGCAGACCAGGTCAGAGGTGGTCAGGCCTAGTGGTCGGAGGCTGAATGCCAGAGACAAGGGTGGAGGCAGAGTCGGAGTCAGGAGTCAGAGCCGAGAGTCAGAACCGGTTTACCAGGTGTCAGGGAAGGCAGGGGCTGGGCTGGCTCTGATGCAGGAGCAAGGCTGGACCAGGATGGGCACAGGGCTGGGCGCAGGGCAGGATCTGGGCTGGAGCGGTGGAGGAGCAAAGCAGGAGCAGGGCTTGGAGAGATAAGCCCAGGGAGGCAGAGTGTCCATGGGCATTGAGCAGCCAGCAAGCTACTGCTGCTGCTAGATTTAAAAAGTGGCCAGCTGGCTTCCTCCGCCAGTCCTTCCGGCAGCCTGGCGGGCTCGTTAGGGCGTCAGGGGTACTGAGCAGGCACAGCTGAGGGCCTCACTCCTGACACAAGGCGGAGGAGGTAATGTCTTTTACTGGACCAACTTCTGTTGGGGAGAGAGCCAAGTTTTCGAGCTGACACAGGTTGCATATGACCTACAATCTGATTGTCTTGCGAAAGTCCATAAACAACTTCCCTGAGTAAAGCACGTGCTGTAAAATATTGTTACTCTTTTTCTTTAATGCAGGTGACCTTGTATACCAGAATTTGTTCTTGATTTGAAAGGAATCAGTATATTTCTAAGCGGACAACAACAAGGGTATTGAACAGTGAATTATCTCATACACTGACATAAAAATGTATGTGTCACGGACTCACAGGCCCAGTGCTCTCACCCCTGGGAGTAACCCCCTTCAGTGTGTCATCCTTTCGTGAAGGTTGCCCTCTCTGGGGTTAGGCCCTCTGGCCTCGTTGCCTCCCAGGACCACACCTCTAAGCTTTCAGGACGCCTGTCTCTCACCAGGGAGTTCACTCGCTCTGGACCCTTGGGGCCTCCACCCCCAGAGGGAGCAATGCCACCGTGATCTCTAGCCTGCAGTGACTCTCAGCCAGCCTAAAACAGAGGGGTTTATTGTATGTCTGGAACACAGCACAGTTCTCAGGGCCTTGAGCACACAAAGTCTCAGCACAGTCTGGATGGGACTGTCCAGCGTCCAGGTGGCTCAGGCTGCTCTTTGTCCCTGGTCTAGAAGCCCCCTCCTTCCAGCCGACCACCATATATCAACTTCCCCAAAGCCCCTCCTCCATCCTTTGTCTTCAGTCCTGGGCAAACAGATCACCTGGGCCCTCTCTCTTCCATCCCTGCCAGGTCTGATCACCAGAGTCCTCTTCTTCTTAGCCCTTTGTCCTTCCCCTGGCCAAGACCATGTGGCTCCCAAGATGGGGTGGGCCTCTGGGCCTCCAAGTCCCTGGCTACTAAGTTCCACAGCATCCAGGCCATTGTCCAGGGGCCAGCTTGCTAGGCAAGGTCACACCTGGCCCTTTGCAGTAACAAACCCCTCTCTGCCACACCTTGTTACACATGCCGCACGCAGGGAAAACCGACACACGCAGTGTTCATGCACAACGCTAGGAAAATCTCCCCCCTTCATCACAGTATGCTTGTTTCCAGATGCAAAGAATTTACTGAAAGCTACATTAATGAAACCCCGTTAAGAGTGTTACAGGGGTTGCTGCAATTTAATTCTAAAGCCTTGTATGACATATGCTAGCCCTTCCCCATTATTCTGTGTTGCTATACATCATCTGTAGTCAGTTTTCTAAGTACAGCATACTGTCTAGTATTCATATAAAAGACTTCTGCGGACTGTCTGGCATGCAGTGTAATACATAGGTTACAAGCAGCTCACATGCATCTCTATGGCTGTAGGAAAAAACAGTATATGGGAACTTTGTCTTATGTGAGCCATTCTATATGTTCATGTAATTAAATACATTAACATGACGCAGACACAACAGGGGCCAGGTTAAGTTGCGCATTAGGAAGGAATAATCAATCACACAAATGAAATGGGAAATGACTGCCTAGGAAGGAGTACTGCAAAAAAGGATCTGGGGGTTTTAGTGGATCACAAACTAAATATGAGTCAACAGTGTTACACCGTTGCAAAAAAAGCGAACATCATCCTGGGCTGTATTAGCAGGAGTGCTGTAAGCAAGGCACGAGAAGTCATTCTTCCACTCTACTCCGCGCTGATTAGGCCTCAACTGGAGTGTTATGTCCAGTTCTGGGTGTCACATTTCAGGAAAGATGTGGACAAATTGGAGAAAGTCCAGAGAAGAGCAACAAAAATGATGAAGGGTCTAGAAAACATGACCTGTGAGAGAAGATTGAAAAAATTGGGTTTGTTTAGTCTGGAGAAGAGAAGACTGAGAGGGGACATGAGAACAGGCTTCAAGTACATAAAAGGTTGTTACAAGGAGGAGGATGATAAGTTGGTCTCCTTAACCACTGAGGACAGGACAAGAAGTAATGGGCTTAAATTGCAGCAAGGGAGATTTCCTAATGACCAGGGTAGTTAAACTCTGGAACAAATAATGCAGGGAGGTTGTGGGATCTCCTCTATTGGAGTATTTAAGAACAGGGTAAACACCTGTCAGGGATGGTCTAGCCCAGTGCTTCTCAAGCTATCTGATGTGGGGGACTGGCAGTTTTTTTTTCCAATGTGCGCGCAGACCAGCAGCCGATGGCTCGTGGAACGGCACCGGTCCCTGGACCACCACTTTGGGTAGCACTGGACGAGACAATACTTAGTCCTGCCTCAGTGTAGGGGACTGGACTAGACGACCTCTCACGGTCCCTTCCAGTCGTACATTGCTCTGATTACGCTGACCAGCTATTTTGCAGACCCCAGGGCAGGCCGTGATCTGGAGCTGGAGGGTGACATTACGGGCTGTGCTTTGAACGTGAACGATTCCGCTGCAAGCAGACGTTTGGCTCCTGGCTCACTTTTAGGGGTGCATTTGAAACATTAACAAACCCAGCCATGCCTTGGCTCCTTTCTTTAGCAGACTCCATGCTGGGCTGCCTTTTGAGAGGAAGCATTAATGAGCCGGGCGTAGCTCTGAATGGCGGAACACCCTTCTTCGGCTGTGCTCTCTTGCAGGTGATCGATGCCATTGGTGAGGCTGTCTCTCAGACACCGGGGTGCGTCCTGCTGGATGTGGATGCCGGCCCATCCACCAACCGGACGGTCTACACCTTTGTGGGGAGTCCAGACGCCGTCGTCGAGGGGGCTCTGCGTGCAGCCAGAGTGGCTTTTCAGCTCATTGACATGGGCAGGCACAGAGGTGATCCGGCTGGTGGCGGAGCAGGAGGACGGGCTGCTCGGCGGGGCCCAGGGGAGTGAGCTGCCAAAGGTCTCAGCTGTCAGGTCCAGCATGGATCTGGCTGAGGTGATTTGCCAAAGCCAACGCAGAGCAGCAACTACAGGCCCAAACCGGAGCAGCCATGAGTGTGGCTGTGCTCGAGTCACGGGGTCTCCCTGGGAGCACTACTCAGATTGCTACTGGACACTCTCCCTCTCCCGTCTCATGACGTTAAGGGTTTTTCCTCCCTGTGATGTACAATGGAAGCCAAGCCTGGCGGGCAGCCGTTAGGGGAGTCGTGCGCTCCCTGCAGCTGGAGCTACATTGCACAAACACAAAGGGCAGTCACTTTTCAAACAGCCTCCCCATGTCCTGTGGGAGGCCAACAAATCTACCCAGCCAGGTGCAAGCTGCGATAGGAGCAGAGATTCCGCATCTCCCTCTGACGACCCTGAACTTGTGGTCATTTTCTTTTGGGCTGGAATAAACAAGGCAGTCAGTTGAGCAAATACAGACAGCGTAATCGGTTAGTCCTGTCGCGTCAATGGCTCTGAGGCAGGAGGGGTGTTAGCTGAGTCCTGAGATCATAAGGAATGAATAAATAAAGTCCAGCCTTATCTAAACTGGCTCGTCCTCCCCTCCCCTCCATCCCACCCACCCCCATACCCCTCCAGGCCTCTGTGCACATCTCTGGAATGGTGCTTTGCTTTCCTAGGAGAACATCCACGGATGGGTGCCCTGGATGTCTGTCCTTTCATCCCAGTGAGGAATGTCACCATGGAAGAATGCATTCGCTGTGCCAATCTGTTTGGGCAGCAATTGTCAGTGGAGCTGGGCGTGCCTGGTGAGTTGGTGATGGGGAGGGGAGAGAATTCTGTCTGTATCCACCTCTTTTCTGACCTCTTCAGTAATTCCACCATCTTGCCCTGTGCTCACATGGACACAGTACATGGTTCTGTTCCGCTTCTGCACTGGGACTGTCCTGCCGTGATAAAAACAAACAAACCCCTTTTACAAGAGTTAACTTAGGCTAAAATGTCGGTCATTAAATTATCCCAGCAAGAGAAGTGTATGAACTTTGAAATCTGCCACACATGAGCAAGGAGGGCCGAGGTTTTCAAAACTATCACAAGTGATTTGGGGAGCCCAACTTGAGAGACAATGGAGAGAGTCTGATCGTAGACGGGGGCTGCTCAGCCCTTTTAGAAGATCCACTCACTTGAAGAGTCTCAGGACTGGAGGCACCCAAAATCACTGGCTGCTTTTCAAATTTTAAGCCCTAATTAGTAGGCACTCTTGGAAGTACTAGTAAAAACGTATAAGCCCTGCTGAGAGCACTTCATACATTACCTCTGTTCTTGGTGGCAGGGAAAGTGCCGAATCACTAACTCATGACTTGGCCAGCAAATGAAGGAGAAGCTGGTTTCGGTGTATATTTGTGATATCCAGGCCTACACAAACATAGTTATTGAATTAGGACCCGAGAACTTTTATCTCTTTTAAAAGCTTTCCGGTTTCCCTTAAGCTATGTGTGATTTCACCGGGGGCAGAATGTGGTGTCCATTGCCTTGGCGCTTTATGTTAGAGCTGGCCTGTATTTGAACACCTTGCGCGATATCCAGGGCTTTCCCCAGTGTCCGCACCCACATTAACATGCATGTGTTGGATGGTTCCAGGCCAGTGATCCGTCACGTATGCATTTCCTCTTGCAGTGTACCTGTACGGAGAAGCAGCGCGGAAGGAGAGCAGGAAATCGCTGCCAGCAATCCGAGCTGGGGAATACGAAGCCCTCCCTGAAAAGGTTAGAGTCCTCGTGGTGTCTGGGAACGGCGGGGAGGGAGCAGCATGCTGCACATGGACCCAAAGGGGTGCTGCTCTCATTAGAGTGAGGGAGCCTCCGTGGATGCTCTGGGCGTTTTCACTGTTACACTTACAGTCTGCCAGCAGGGTGTCAGGTGGTCTTGTGCACTGGACCTGTCATTGGCTAAGGATGGGATTTTGATAGTATCACAGTGTTAGGGACCAGATATATGGTTTCAATACACTTCTCATTCCAGACAAAACACTTTGTTAAGGCTGAGAGGAATGGCCGTTCTTGGGCCTGGATGAGAGGTTGACTAGAGAGTTTGACATCACCACCTCAATGGTATTTTCCACTTTTCTCTGAAAATGCACAAGCCAAATACGGGTATTGTGACTGGAGGAGACTTTTACCTTAAAAACTTTCAAATTCCTTGGGGAAGGGGAAGGCCTGGGTCTTAGTTTGCATCCTGTACAGTGTCAGCACTCAGTTAGTGATGGTAATCACCTCGGTGCTTTTCTCTTCTTGCTTTTGCTTTGGAAAGCTGTGGGAACTATGCATGTGCAGTTGTGTGTGAGAAAGGAGGCAGCTTCCCATTGCCTCGCCTGAGCAGAGGAGAGGTGGGGGCTGGCTGGATGATGGCTACCAGGTCTCCGAGACTCCGGAATTTGCTGCCAGCCTTCGTCCACAATACAGTGTTGCCAACACTTGTGATTTTGCAATGACTCTCCTGGTATTTGGTGTGTCTGTTAAAGCTCCAGCTCCTGGAAGCATCTGATGAGGTGAGACTCTTGGCTTTCATTTCCTAACCAAAGGAAGTTTCTAGCTCTCTTGGTTACAGAGAAAAATGTAAACATGTGAGCCAAGTGCAGCCGAAGTCTGAGAAGCCAGAGGGCAAATAGAAAGAACCTCACATTTCTTATTCAGTCTTTTTATTTTTAAATGTAACCCTTCTGCCCGTCAGAGTTGGCAGCAACAAGGGCCGGGTTCAGTATCTAGGGGTTCCATTCCAATAACACAATGCAAAACCGGCTTGAGCCCCCACCCAGTGACTTGGGACAAATATATACCACCCCCGCTGGGCGCCTCCAAGAGGCAATGCTTCCCCTCTCACAAGCACAGAGTCTGAGTGTAGCAAAAAGCCTTTTAATAACAGAGAGAAACAATGTGGCATTATGTTGAGGAAACACCACCAACAGGATCCATAACACAACCATGAGCAAAAACCCACCCCAAGCAAATTGGGCCGTGTCCTTTCCCTTTCGTTCTTGAGTCCAGCAACCCGAAATCACCCAAAATCCCAAAAGTCCAATGACCCAAAAGTCTCTGTCCCTGGTCAGGGCAGCCCCAGAGTTTGAAAGTTTAGCTGCAGAGCTTTACCTCCCAACCTGGGTGGAGATGGGGGGGAAGGGGAAAGAGAGGTAAGGGGTACCTTACATGAGCTGAAGCTGACTGCCCCGCAGCTCCATAGGGTTCTGCTCCGCATCCCACAAGCAGCTCCCGCCAGCCTATGAACTGCTCCACCAGCCTGTCCACAAGGCACTCCAGCCGTCCCACAAACTGCTCCACAATATATCTTCAGGTTCCCCCCCCCACTTAACACAACACTCAGTGATTTCAGCTCTTAGGTGACTTCAGCTTGTAGTAGGGGAGCCTCAGTGCTGGTGTGCCATTAGCCCAAAGTGAGCTCAGCAGCCTGTAACTAGACTTCTAAAGGAATTAAAATTAGCTCTGATATTCCACAGTGGAGAGAGAAAGAAGTACAATTAGCATGTAAGGCCCTCACCAAGGGGCCCATACCACCAAGTATTAATACTTATCCCCAATCTCTCTCAATTCACAGAGTTTTGGAACCCATGACCCTTGCCTAGCGAGTGCTACTTAGTTGATGGTGATAACAAAAGGCCAAGTACAGTTCCAAGCACAGTTCCCATAATCAGGGTAATAACAATTTATTCTTCCTGTCCCAATAACAGAGACACTGGGGATCCCACAGCAGCCAAAGTGACCATTTGGGCAGCTATGGCCTCATTCTAGGCGGGGTGGGTGTGCCTATGCAAATGAGATTGGCCCCTGAAGTTCTTTTCAACAACTTGCCACACCTCACCACCAGATGTCAGGGTGGAGCTCATCCTGACTCTGCTTACATCAGTCTCTTAATTTTTAAGGCCATCTCACCTTTCTGGGGGTCCCGACTCATGATTTTAAAAGTGTGGGGCTGGCAATACTGACAGGAGCGCCCATACGGTGACTTTCTAGGCGTGCTGCAAAATGGTGTTTGGAGGGCGGAGGTTGTCCTTCTTAGACCATGCACGGATGGAAAGGAGTTTCTGGAGGTGGCCGGCAGAGCTGCTGCTGAGCTGATTCTGATAATGCTGCTGAGATTGTATCGTAGTGTTAAGGTGTGTAGGGGCTTCTGGGGGCAGATTTTTACAAATATTTAGGTGCCTAAAGATGCAGAAGCACCTAATGGGATTTTCAAATGAGCCTAAGTGTCGTCGGTGCCTAAATACCTTTAACAAGCTGAGCCCTAGAGCCTTGCAAAGGCAGGTTATTGGTTATTTTAAAAATTGAAATAAATTTGAAAAGTCAGTGAACTTGATAAGCCTGAAGTGCTTGGTTTTTTTGAGCATAAAAGAGCTTCTTAAAAGTGCTGGACCAGCCTGGGAGCAAGTGGAAGATGAGCTATTTCTTGTGACATTTCTAGCACTTTAGACTGCTAAGAAAGATGAAATCCCATGCTGAAAGCTGGTGATTGGTTACCTTTTCCGGAGCTATTTTTTGCCCAATTGCAGTACCTGGAATTGGCACTAGGGGACAGTGTAACAATTCTCATTTGGGGCGGACTGTGCTTTGTTGGGACATCTGATACAGTTCATAGAATCATAGAATATCGGGGCTGGAAGGGACCTCAGGAGGTCATCCAGTCCAACCCCCTGCTCAAAGCAGGACCAATCCCCAACTAAATCATCCCAGCCAGGGCTTTGTCAAGCCTGACCTTAAAAACCTCAAAGAAAGGAGACTCCACCACCTCCCTAGGTAACGCATTCCAGTGCTTCACCACCCTCCTAGTGAAAAACTTTTTCCTAATATCCAACCTAAACCTCCCCCACTGCAACTTGAGACCATTACTCCTTGTTCTGTCACTTCCCACCACTGAGAACAGTCTAGAACAGTCTAGATCCATCTTTTTGGGAACCCCCTTTCAGGTAGTTGAAAGCAGCTATCAAATCCCCCCTCATTCTTCTCTTCTGCAGACTAAACAATCCCAGTTCCCTCAGCCTCTCCTCATAAGTCATGTGCTCCAGCCCCCTAATCCTTTTTGTTGCCCTCCCCAGGACTCTTTCCAGTTTTTCCACATCCTTCTTGTAGCGTGGGGCCCAAAACTGGACACAGTACTCCAGATGAGGCCTCACCAGTGCCGAATAGAGGGGAATGATCACATCCCTCAATCTGCTGGCAATGCTCCTATTTATACAGCCCAAAATGCCATTGGCCTTCTTGGCAACAAGGGTACACTGTTGACTCATATCCAGCTTCTCATCCACTGTAACCCCTAGATCCTTTTCTGCAGAACTGCTGCCGAGCCATTCGGTCCCTAGTCTGTAGCGGTGCATTGGATTCTTCCGTCCTAAGTGCAGGACTCTGCACTTGTCCTTGTTGAACCTCATCAGATTTCTTTTGGCCCAATCCTCTAATTTGTCTAGGTCCCTCTGTATCCTATCCCTACCCTCCAGCGTATCTTCCTCTCCTCCCAGTTTAGTGTCATCTGCAAACTTGCTGAGGGTGCAATCCACGCCATTCTCCAGATCATCAGTCCTGAGACACTGAACTGAATGCCATCACTGGCAGAATCATTCTCCTTCAAATCCTTTGTGGTGTAAAGGAAATAGGGGCAGAAAAGGCAGCTTAGGGCCTGCAATACCTAAACAGCCAGTGGTTTGCAGATGTTTAGAAGGAAGCGGGGCCATCGCTCCTCACGCAGCAAGCAATTCTCTCCCACACGCACATGCATCAGCATGGGAACGGCCGCTCGGAACAGACAGTGATTCACCCAGACCAGCACCCTGTTCATCCCAAGGACTAATGGCACCATCAGAGGGAGGCTTAAAACCCTGTAATATACATGTTCTTGAAGCAGAGAAAACCCAGCTCCCACCCTGTGAGTGGCCATGGCTGTGATATGTACAGTGTAACCTCAGTGGAACAGGCATGTAATCATGCCCTGTGGGTTTGCCGGATTCGGATTACAGCTGTGTGAATAAGGGATTTTTCAGTTTGCCAGCCATTCCGAACAATGGAGGGGGAAATAGTCTTGGGATGGTCCCAAACCAGTTCTCTCTCTCTCTCTCACACACACACACACACACACCCTGAAACAAAATGTCTTTTTTTGATTTACAGCATTTTTTAATGTTTTCAAATTTTTCAAAATAAAATCAGGGGGAATGTTGAAACACAAAGCCGTCTTGAGTTGAAGGTTTGAATTGTGGAGTTGGGATATCGCATACTTAGCACTGGCCGATCAGGCAGCATCAGCACTGCCCATGCCGGGAGCTTTGCTGGCTAACTCTTACAGGTTTCAAGAAATGTTAATTGACAGGAAAGCCCCCTTACTTTCAGCATAAACACCCATGTTTTAAATGCCATTTTATTTTGGAGGCAATGAAGAGAATGCCCAGTAATCGGAGACCTCTTAGCCTATTTTTGCCTTTGCTCATTTCATCTGCTATTAACAAGTGGAGATGAATAAGCCACTTCTCTAAGTGGTGGTACAAGCTCTGAGCCTGATTCTTTCCTCTGACACCCCAGTTTCACCCAGGCTTGTCTTCATTCCAGTGGAGGTCCACGGAGTAACACCGGGGTGACGCATGCCACAATGACCAAGAGACGTTCTGTAGGCAGTGCCTTCATTACCGCTGTGCAAATAACCAAGTTTTTAGTTCGTTGACCAAACTGAAAAACTGGAGGGGAAATTTTGTTTAATTTTGAGTTTTATTCAAAGGGCTTCCAGATGGTACATGAACTCATCTAGATATTTGCCTAGTTTACCACAGGCTACATAAAAAGCACTAAGTACAAACTAAAATTTCAAACAGACAATGACTTGTTTGTACTGTACTCTCTATACTGTACACTGAAATGTAAATACAATATTTATATTCCAGTCAATTTATTTCATAATGATGTGGTAAAAATGAGAAGGTCAGCAATTTGTCATTAATAGCGTGCTGGGACACTTTTGTATTTTTATGTCTGATTCTGTAAGCAAATAGTTTTTAAGTGAGGTGAAACTTGGGGTAGGCAAAACAAATGAGACTCCTGAAAGGGGTACTGTAGTCTGGAAAGGCTGAGAGCCACTGAGCTAGATGGACCATTGGGCTCACACAGTATAGCCATTTTTATTATTATGTTCTTATGAATTTGTTTGTTTTTTCTGTACAAACTTGCTAAATATGTTGGTGAACCCAAATTGGAATTTTTTTGTGACAAATATATGTCCGACAATTTGTAGTACAATTGGTTTTACAAATCTCACCCCTCAAGGCTGCGACCCCTTCTGAGAGGAGTCTAGTAAAACCAGAAGGGTAAACCCAACAGAGGAGCCTAACCCTGTGCCCAGTGAAGTCGTTGGCCAAACTCCTCTGTTAGGGAAAAAAGGTTCCCCTCCCGTTCAGGGCCGGGAGGGCAGCCTTCCCTGTACTTCTGTATTAGCCAAACAAACACAGAGTCGTGGCTCTTAGATAAAATGAGGCACTTTAACGCTAGCAAGTACGACAGCTGAAGGGCTCACCAATTTCCCACATGGAGGAAAATGGCGAAGCCCTGAACAAAGAACAAGGTTGAGCTTTTATAGCTTGGCTCAACATAAATTGTGACATTTCTTCCAGTTCAAACCAGTTAAACCCAGTCTGTTTGGGTCCTGTAGTATGAACATGGAGGCTTATCCTTATAAGGGGTTCTTTCCCCGCACAGGAAGTAAAGGTTACACACAGTGCAAATTCTTTCTACCCATAAGCGTAGAGAAAAGACAGAAGCATAGCTTTACACGATTGTTTTTTTTTTTTCCCCCTCTATCACCTCCAGGAGCCAGGCTTGGCCCTGACCCAGGACAGTGTTTTCCAGGGTGTGAGTGAAGGATTGTCTCTGTGCTGTGATGCTATCGCTGAGGTGCCCATTCATTGCCCAGGGCCAGGGTCTGGGCCCAACACCCCCACATCTGCCCAGCATCTCACACAGCCAGAGGGCTGCCAGGATGCCTCAGCTCAGGCTCTACCTGCCCTTGGGGGCATCTCTCCTCTTTTTTGCAGTGCCCTTCTGCCTGGCACCAGCCAAGCCAGAGCCAAGATGATGGGAAGAATGAGCAGGAGCTGATGGCATCAGTGACTTGCTTCCAGAGAGCTGGGGAAGAAGGGAGAACCTGTGACAGGCCTCATCCCAACAACCCCCCGCTCCCCAGCTGTCATAGGCCTCATCCCAACCCCCTCCCACACGCCAAACCCCTCGGCCCCATTGCCAGCTTGGATCTCCCTCCCGCACCCACAACCCCTCATTTCTGGCCCCATCCCGGAGCCCGCACCCCCTCCCGCAGCCCAATCCCCTGTCCCAGCCTGGTGAAAATGAGCAAGTGAGTGAGGGTGGGGGAGAGCGAGTGATAGAGGAAGGGGGGATGGAGTGAGTGGGGGTGGAGCCTCAGAGAAGGGGCGGGGCATCAGGGAAGGGTATTTGGTTTTGTGCACCTGCCCTGGCCCTTCTCTGAGGCCTCGTGCCGCTCACTCCCTCCCCCCTCCCGCCATCGTTTGCTCTCCCCCTCCCTTACTCACTTTCACCGGGCTGGGGCAGGGGGAGTGGGTGTGGAAGGGGATGTGGACTCTGGGCTGGGGCCAAGGGGTTTGGAGTGTGGGAGGGGGCTCTGGGCTAAGCCTGGGGCAGGGGTTTGGGGTGCGGGAGGGGGTTTATGGTGCAGGCTCCAGCAGGGTGCTCAGGGTTGGGGCAGGGCATTGGGGTGTGGGAGGGGGTGAGTGGGGCGGGCTTTGGGAGGGAGAATGGGTGCAGGAGGGGGCTCAGGGCTCAGGCAGGAGGTTGGGGTGCGGGAGGGGGTGAGGGGTGCAGGCTCCGACCGGGTGGCTCTTACCTTGGGCGGGTCCCAGTCAGCAGCGCAGCTAGGCTACGGCTGACTCCCTGCCTGTCCTGGCCTTGCGATGCTCCTGGAATCGGCTGGCACGTCCCTACAGCCCCTGACGGGTGGGGAGTTGGCTCCGTGCGCTGCCCCCGCCTGCAGGCACCGCCCCCACAGATCCCATTGGGTGCAGTTCCCAGCCAATGGGAGCTGGGGAGTTGGCGCTTGGGGCGTGGGCAGCGCAAGGATACCCCTGCCCCCCCCCACAGTGACGTGCTGGACGCTTCCAGGAGTGGCATGGGGCCAGGGCAGACAGGGAGCCTGCCTTAACCCAGCTGCGCCACCACACTTTTAGCACCCTAAAATCTCCCGGTTTGGCTGCAGTAGCCTCCGGGAGATAGAGCCCGATTCCGAGAGACTCCCAGCGAAATTGGGAGGGTTGCCAACCCTAGGCCTCACCCCAACGATCCCCCTACCTCCCATCTGCCACAGGCCTCACCCCAACGATCCCCCTACCCCCCAGCTGCCACAGGCCTCACCCCAACGATCCCCCTACCCCCCAGCTGCCACAGGCCTCACCCCAACGATCCCCCTACCCCCCATCTGCCACAGGCCTCATCCCAACGATCCCCCTACCCCCCAGCTGCCACAGGTCTCATCCCAACGATCCCCCTACCCCCCATCTGCCACAGGCCTCACCCCAACGATCCGCCTACCCCCCAGCTGCCACAGGTCTCATCCCAACAACTGCCTATCCCCCATCTGCTACAGGCCTCACCCAATGATCCCCCTACCCCCCAGCTGCCACTGGCCTTATCCCACCGATCCCCCTGCCCCCCAGCTTCTACAGGCTTCATCCGAGAAATGTCTCCTAGTTGCCTCAGGCCCTCCTTCAATCCTTCTCCCATCTCCAGGCAAGCCCCCTGGCTTCCTCCTCCATAGTCAGTCTCTGACTCCCTGAAATGCTCTGGTCCTCAGTGGGACTCCATCAATACAGTATTTGAGGACAGGGATATAATTACTGCCACTCATTGCAGCGTTATGGAAATAGGTCATGTCAAACACACCTCTTATGGTTTTCTGAGGAGCTCACCCGTTTGGTTGGTGCAGGTAACTGTGTGGCTGTAGTTATACACGTTGAGTTTTGGAAGGCAGTTGACTTTGTACCACACAACGCTGTTTGAAATTAGCTCTCTACAGCATGAATAGCGCCTGGTAATGGATGGAGGACTGGCTAATGGACAGATCGCACAGGGTAGTTGTCAATGGGGAATCACCATCAAATGGGGCGGTTCCCAGCAGGGTTCCATCAGGATCGGCACTAGGCCTGATGTTGCTCAACATGTCCATCACCGAGCTGGAAGTAGATCTAAAATCACTGCTGATCGAATTGGCAGATTACACAAGGATTGGTGGAGTGGTAACTAGTGAGGACAAGACAGTCATACCACCTGATCTGGATCACTTGGTAAGCTGGGCCCCTTTAAACAAAATGTTTTTTAATAAAGCCTAATACAAAGTTATAGACATCTGTGAAGAAGGGATGCCGACAGAGTGGGGCGCTGTGACCTGGAGAGCTGTGGCGCTGAAAGGAGAGTGGAGAACAACTCCACTCAGTCTGTTTAGCTGATCCAAAAGAAGCCAGGGAGGCACCTCAATACTTCGTAGCTTCACTAGGAGAAAGTACTCAGGACTAAAGGGCTCGTTAGTCAAGCAGAGCAAGGCAGAGCAAACAGCAATGACTGGAAGTTAAAACCAGACAACTGCAAAGGAGAAGTATGGCACCAATTGTTAACAGTGAGGGTGATTAGCCATTGGAGCCAACCACCAAGGGAAGTGGTGGATTCTTCATCTCTTGATGTCTTCCACTCCAGACTGGATGCCTGTCGAAGAGATTGGCTTTAGCCAGGCACAAGTCATTGGGCTCAGTATAGGGGTAACTGGGGGAGTTCTTTGCCCAGGTCACACGAGATAATCTAATGGTCTCTTCTGGCCTTAAGTTCTATTGATCTGTGAATCAATGGCTCCCCATTCACTCTGGCTGCCCCATTCGCCAAGTGCCCCCTGCATCTCCCCAATCCCCCGTCACTGTCTTCTCCATGGTGTGAGGGATGGCTCGTACCTCCCCACCAGACCTGTCCCACAGCCCGGGGTGCCCAGAGGGAGTCAGCAATGGTTGGTTGCTGGTAAGACATGTCGCCCACCGAGCTGTGCAGAACGTGGCAGCTCTGTGAGCTCCTGTTTTCATTTTCTAATAGTTTCTCAGAGTCTCCCGTAGGGGCTGAAACGTCTCTTGTTTGGTGTCAGCCAAGAGGGGGCATAGGGAGAAATTTGAGGAAAGGTTAATGAAGCTGGTTGTGCTGGCTCATGGGGAGAAGAGGGAGCACTTCTGAGTTGTTCTGGAATTTCCCAGATGCTTTCTGTGCAGCCAGAACATGTTCTTTTGGCCAGGCAGCCGGTGTGCTGCACTGAGGCTGCTGCGGACTGCGCTCAGCATGGTGGGTCCATTGTGACCTTGTCCTTCCTCTCCACCCCAGTCATTTGTTTGAGCCACACATTGTTTGGCCTTGGGCTAAGATTGGGGCTCTTGGCTCCAGCTCTTGGAACACACACACACTGACCCACAATGCTGGCGACTGGGCGTGGAATAGCTCTGAGTGAGGAATGCACCATGTCTCCGGTGCTGATTCCCAAGAGCGGGAATTGTAAATCAGGACTGGATGTTCTCAAAAAGGTCGGCTCTAGCTCAGCCACAGGTTCCTGAGCTTCCTGCCAGAATGATGGGCCGAGGTTCTCCAGCCCTCATTACACAGAACGCTAGATTAGAGATCCTAATGGCCATTTCTGGCTGGACGGTCTATGAACTCTGAATTAACTCTTGCAATCAGCTCTCTGGAGTGACAAATAAACCCGGCTGACCTTAAACGATGAGGAGTTCCTTTTCAATGGATTTTGTTCCTTTCGTTTGCTCTCTTCTAAGCTCACAAAGGCCGAGTGGGTTCCTGATTTTGGCTCTGCATCCTTTGTTCCAAGATGGGGAGCTACAGTCACTGGTGCACGCACATTCCTCATTGCGTACAACATCAACCTCCTGTGCACAAAGGAGCTGGCGCATCGGATTGCTCTCAACATCCGGGAGCAGGGCCGTGCAAAGGACCAGGTAAGCCCATTCAGTTCCTTATTCAGAATAATGAGGCTTCCCTGGGAGAGGGCACTGGATAACTAGAGAGTTGGCTCAAAAATAAAAAAATGAATAAATCCCTCTCCCACCCACTCCTAATTCCACAGTGCTTCAGATTTGAGTTGTCCATCTTTGCTGTCCCAAAGTAAGGGTGACTGGTGCCAGTTTGTGTTACAGGCTACACCTGAATTGATCACTACAAAAATTATAAACTGGGCTTGTACAGGTTTACTACCCCCTCAGCTATTTTCATACTGCTGAATTATGGTTCTAGGGGAGGAGGAATTTAGGATCCTTAGATCAGAGTAGCTGGGTAAATGCAACCTTTGTTGTAGCAACATTGGCTTTTTTGACCTTTGATGTGAAGAGCATATGAGGCTCTGATTAATGTAAGCTGGTTCCTATATTCCTTGACATATCTACCCATTTATAGTATGTGATGGTGCTCTCTGGCTTAGGGCAGGCATGATGTCCCAGCAGGCGTGTGCTTGGGTTCCCACTGGGGTGGTTTCTGTTGTTGTTTCGTCAAACTCTGTACATGGGAGTATCCCATGTTCTAAGTGTGTCAGTTGAGTCATCCCCCAGGGCCATCCCAGAGCCTTGTCTGAGGGTCCATCTACTGTATCTGGGAGAGAAGGGAAGCTGCTTATGTCTCTCGCCAGCACCCAGAGATACCTTGGACTTTATAGAACTGTCTTGTCAATCTCTCATGTGATCCAACAGCCTGAGAGCAGCAGGGGGGGCTTGCCAAAGTGAGCTCACAGACAGGAGAGATTTCAGGATGGACTCCCTTGTCTGACAGTGGGAATCTAGTGCTCCACAGGATGGGAGTGTATCTGAGCAGGCGATTAGAGGGATCCATCTGGAAGGAGATTGAGGGTGGGTTTCTGGGGCTGAGCAATGGGAGGCTGGACACCGAGGCTGTCACCATAAATAAAACAGGATGCACTTGTTTGTTTGTTTGATTTTTTGTTGGGGGAAACGTTACTGGTCTCTGGCCAGGTTGCTTTCAGCATAAAACACCTGTTTGCTGGAGCTAGGCTGTGGGTCTGTCTACACTGCAATGCAGCATGTGAAGACAAACCCAAGCTCGCTTTGGTCTAGATAGTGTGGGTACCCATAGCAGTGTAGCTGAGCAGCATGGGTTAGCCACTGACGTACATATCCAGCCTCCCGCATGGGCTTGTGCAGTCTATGCTGCTGCCACTTCCCTGCTATTGTTCTCTAGCTAGATGAAAGCTGCCTCAGGCGTGTCTACGTATGCTGCAGTCACTAGTGCCTAGCGCCGTGTGGAAATACCCTCAGTCAGTCTGGCAGGAGAGCTTAAGGTCTTTGTTAGCGTAACGCAAAAATGCACTGCAGAATATTGTACTGGAATGCATAGTCTGGGCAGAGCAGACGTAACATGGAACCACTGAGCCCAGCATGTCTGACTACAGCCAGGGGATTCCCAAACTGTACCATAGAATCTCTATGGATAGTAATTCCATGCTCGAATAATAAGAATCTAGAACTAGGGGTATATTACTGACCACCTGACCAGGATGGTGATAGTGACGGTGAAATGCTCAGGGAGATTAGAGAGGCTATTAAAATAAAAAAACTCAATAATAATTGGGGATTTCAACTATCCCCATATTGACTGGGTACATGTCACCTCAGGAGGGGCTGCAGAGATAAAGTTTCTTGACATCTTAAACGACTGCTTCTTGGAAGAGCTAGTTAGAACCCACAAGGGGAGAGGCAATTCTTGATTTAGTCCTAAGGAGAGCACAGGATCTGGTCCAAGAGGTGAATATAGCTGGACTGCTTGGTAACAGTGACTATGATATAATTAAATTTAACATCCCTGTGGCAGGGAAAACACCACAGTATCCCACCACAGTAGCATTTAATTTCAGAAAGGGGGACCACAAAAATGAGGAAGTTAGTTAAACAGAAAGTAAAAGATTCAGCGAAAAAAGTGAAATCCCTGTAAGCTGCGTGGAAAATTTTTAAAGACACCATAACAGAGGCTCAACTTAAATGTATACCCCAAATTAAAAAACATAGTAAGAGAACAAAAAAGTGCCACCGTGACTAAACAACAAAGTAAAAGAAGCAGTGAGAGGCAAAATGGCATCCTTTAAAAAGTAGAAGTTAAAGCCTAGTGAGGAAAATAGAAAGGAGAAAAAACTCTGGCAAGTTAAGTGTAAAAATATAATTAGGAAGGCCAAAAAATAATTTGAAGAACAGCTAGCTAAAGACTCAAAAAGTAAGAGCAAATTTTTTTGTAAGTAAATGAGAAGCAGGAAGCCTGTTAAAGAACCAGTGGGGCTGTCAAGGTTCCTTCCCCACTCTGAACTCTAGGGTACAGATGTGGGGACCTGCATGAAAACCTCCTAAGCTTACTTTTACCAGCTTAGGTTAAAACTTCCCCAAGGTACAAATTAATTTTACCCTTTCCCTTGGAATTTCCACTGCCACCACCAAACTTTAACTGGGTTTACTGGGTAAACGTAGTTTGGACACGTCTTTCCTCCCAACCCTTGCACCCCACTTCCTGGGGAAGGTTTGGTAAAAATCCTCACCAATTTGCATAGGTGACCACAGACCCAAATCCTTGGATCTTAGAACAATGAAAAAGCATTCAGTTTTCTTACAAGAAGACTTTTAATAGAACTAAAGGAATCACCTCTGTAAAATCAGGATGGTAGATACCTTACAGGGTAATTAGATTCAAAACATAGAGAATCCCTCTAGGCAAAACCTTAAGTTACAAAAAAGATACACAGACAGGAATAGTCATTCTATTCAGCACAGTTCTTTTCTCAGCCATCTAAAGAAATCATAATCTAACACATACCTAGCTAGATTACTTACTAAAAGTTCTAAGACTCCATTCCTATTCTGTCCCCGGCAAAAGCAGCATATAGACAGACCCAGACCCTTTGTTTTTCTCCCTCCTCCCAGCTTTTGAAAGTATCTTGTCTCCTCATTGGTCATTTTGGTCAGGTGCCAGCGAGGTTACCTTTAGCTTCTTAACCCTTTACAGGTGAGAGGATTTTTCCTCTGGCCAGGAGGGATTTTAAAGGGGTTTACCCTTCCCTTTCTATTTATGACAGGGGCCACTGGACGATGGAGATGCTAAAGGAGCACTCAAGGACGATAAGGCCATTGCAGAGAAACTAAATGAATTCTTTGCATCCGTCGTCACAGCTGAGGATATGAGGGAGATTCCCAAACCTAAGCCATTCTTTTTAGGTGACAAATCTGAGGAACTGTCCCACATTGAGGTGTCATTAGAGGAGGTTTTGGGCCAAATTGATAAATTAAACAGCAATAAGTCACCAGGTCCAGATGGTATTCACCCAAGAGTTCTGAAGGAACTCAAATGTGAAATTACAGGACTACTCACTGTCTTCTGTAACCTATCATTTAAATCTGCTTCTGTACCAAATGACTGGAGGATAGCTAATGTGACACCAATTTTTAAAAAAGGGCTCCAGAGATGATCCCGGCAATTACAGGCTGATAAGCCTGACTTCAGTACTGGGCAAACTGGTTGAAACGATAGTAAAGAAAATTTTCAGACACATAGATGAACATAATTTGTTGGGGGAGAGTCAACATGGGTTTTGTAAAGGGAAATCATGCCTCACCAATCTACTAGAATTCTTTGAGGGGATCAACAAACATGTGGACAAAGGAGGATCCAGTGGATATAGTGAACTTAGATTTTCAGAAAGCCTGTGACAAGGTCTCTCACCAAAGGCTCTTAAGCAAAGTAAGCTGCCACGGGATAAGAGGGAAGGCGCTCTCATGGATTGGTAACAGGTTAAAAATAGGAAACAAAGGGTAGGAATAAAGGTCAGTTTTCAGAATGAAGAGAGGTAAATAGTGGTGTCCCCCAGGGGTCTGTACTGGGCCCAGTGCTATTCAACATATTCATAAATGATCTGGAAAAAGGGGTAAACAGTGAGTGGCAAAATTTGCAGATCATACAAAACTCCTCAAGATAGTTAAGTCCCAGGCAGACTGCGAACAGCTACAAAAGGATCTCACAAAACTGGGTGACTGGGCAACAAAATGGCAGATGAAATTCAATGTTGATTAGTGCAAAGTAATGCACATTGGAAAACATAATCCCAACTATAGCTATAAAATGATGGGGTCTAAATTAGCTGTTACCACTCAAAAGAGAGATCTTGGAGTCATTGTGGATAGTTTTCTGAAAACAACCACTCAATGTGCAGCGGCAGTCAAAAAAGCGAACAGAATGTTGAGACTCATTAAGAAAGGGATAGATAATAAGATAGAAAATATCATATTGCCTCTATATAAATCCATGCCACTCCCACATCTTGAATATTGCGTGCAGATGTGGTCGTCCCATCTCAAAAAAGATATTTTGGAACTGGAAAAGTTTCAGAAAAGGGCAACAAAAATGATTAGGGGTATGGAATAGCTGTCATCTGAGGAGAGATTAATAAGACTGGGACTTTTCAGCTTGGAAAAGAGACTACTAGGGGAGATGACAGAGGTCTATAAAATCATGACTGGTGTGGAGAAAGTAAATAAGGAAGTGTTATTTACTCCGTCTCATAACACAAGAATTAGGGGTCACCGAATGAAATTAATACGGAACAGATTTAAAAAAAACAAAAGGAAGCATTTTTTCATACAACACACTGTCAATCTGTGGAACTCTTTGCCAGAGGATGTTGTGAAAGCCAAGACTATAACAGGATTCAAAAAAGAACTAGATAAGTTCATGGAGGTTAGGTCCATCAATGGCTATTAGCTAGGATGGACATGGATGGTGTCCCTAGCCTCTGTTTGCCAGAAGGTGGGAATGGGTGACAGGGGATGGATCACTTGATAATTCCTTGTTTTGTTCATTCTCTCTGGGGCACCTGGTATTGGCCACTGTCAGAAGACAGGATACTGGGCTAGATGGACCTTTGGTCTGACCCACTATGGCCGTTCTTATGTTGTTAGGTTCTTATCTGTGCACACCGTCTTTAGCCTGTAAGTTCCTTAGAGCAGGGACCTGCCATTTCTATTAGTATGCAAGGCCCCATGCAAACCTATGGAGCAGAACAAATAACTAGAGGAGAGTTGGTAAGGGTCACAGTCCCACACCATTAAATCTGTACAAGTAAATATGAAGGCAACTTTATCCGTTATCAGTAGGGACTCTTCTTCCTTCATAGTACAATATCTGGCTGCTGTTACTTCTGGGTCATCAGCAAACCCAAATATGTGGGCTAGTGGCCTCCAGTTGTGTATCAGTCAGTTCCCCTCATCTGCAGAATGCTTTCTCTCTCACAGACTTATTCCCAGGGTTGAGTTGGCTTGTCAGCCACCACAGCTCTGAAGTGTGTTGTTCTTTGCAGCCGGGGCGTTTGAAGAAGGTCCAAGGCATGGGCTGGTACTTGGATGAGGAGAATATTGCCCAGGTTTCTACAAACCTGCTGGACTTTGAAATCACCTCCCTCCACACAGTCTATGAGGAGGTCTGCAAAGATGCCCGGGTGAGTTGCACAGGTGCTATGCAAGTTTGAAGCAGCTTTACCCAGCGCAACCAGCCTCCTTCAGAGAAGTAAAATTACAGTCAAATTGCCCGTGGCTGGTGGAGAAGGAGAAAGTTCTCGCACCTATGGCATGAGAGCTTGTCTTGTAGGAGGTGTGTGTGTGAATACACAGGGAGCCACAACCTACCCTCCATACTTAAGGCATTAAGGGAGCAGGAATGTGTGCCTCATGAGACGTGCCAGCTGCTGCACCGTCCCCTCCGTGCTGGCAGTCACGTGGCATGGGACAGCGGCATGGCCAAGTTTGTTGGCCTAGGCTTAAGATGTGTGAGCCTATACAGGGAACACCCTGGACCCCAAGGCTATTTGTGGGCTCCCCTCTGCTTCTGTACCCTACCTTCAGTGCCTTTCGGGAGGGAGTCCAGATGGCCTCGTTTGGTGAGTTGCCAGCTATCCTCTCCTCCTCTCATGTTTTCAGGAGGCTGCTAAATGGTGTACACCCACTTCTTATCCCTTAGGGAGCCAGCCAGCCAGCCCACTCCCTCCCTCCCCTGTACAGCCTTCCTTGGCATTTCCCCATAAGCACCAGGCACACTGGGATGTCTACCCCTTGGAGTGAGGGGCGTGGTGGCAGCAGGCCCCCGTGGTGACATTAAGGTCCCACTGCTGTAGAACTGGGGGCGAGGAGGCGAGCAGGTGACCAGCTGCGCAGACCCTGTGTGCTGCGGATGGGACTGAGGGGTCAGTTGGCTGGGTCCAAACAGCAGCAGGAAGGACCAGCAAAGTGAGATCTCTGACTATGAGTCCCAACCCCTAGAATGGGAAGGGGCCTGCTTGAGTCTGGTGCACCCCTTGGCGCGGATCAAGAGTCGGGGGCAGTGGGAGAGGTGGCCAGGCAGGGAGGCTGTAATGCTAAAGGGCTGTTAAATGCTAGTCCTTGTTTGCAGGAGCTGAGCCTGCCTGTGGTGGGCTCCCAGTTGGTGGGGCTTGTCCCCAAGAAGGCCATGCTTGATGCAGCAGAGTATTACATTCAGAAAGAAAACCTCTTCATCCTGGAGGAGGAACAGAAAATCAGACTGGTAAGGCCAACGCCCATTGACATCCCTGCTCAGAAATCTTTCCCTGGAGGGAACTGCAAATGATAGCAGCTGAGCTGGCAGCTTCTTGCCTGTGAAAGGGTGTGATGGGTTTCCCTGGGGTGCAACCTGGAACTGGGGTACTGCTGAGCCCTCTGACATACCAATCTGGGCCCCATCTCACACTGTGAGGCTGTGACAAGCTGCAGACTGCTCCCGGTCTTACACTCACACAAACATCTACACAGGCAGGGACACACCCAGCTGCAGTGACATGAATGCTTCTCCTCAGCCACTCATGAATTAACAACGGAGAGGCCCCAGACAGCTTCCCCCAGCTCCACCGCCTAGGACCCCAGAGCTGTACCTTCTTGCCCTGGTCAAAGGCCCGACCAGTATAAGTTTATTACCCAGTCCTCCCCTCTCTCAGTGTGGAGAGGACCATGCACCAGTTTTTATTCCTGAGCAGATTCCCCAAGCACTTCTAGCAAAACACACTGTTTTAGGTAAAAATATACAAAACAAATGTCTCAACTGCAGAAAGATAGATTTTAAGTGATTATAAGTACTGAGCGTACAGATCAAAGCGGGTCACATAAGAAATAAAACAAAAATGCAATCTAAGCTTTATAAACTAGGTAGGGTTTGAATCAAGCGGTGTCTCACCCTGTTAGCTCGTACAAGCAGGTTACAGCTTTTACATACGCAGGCTGGAATTCTTCTGTCCCACGTGAGACCTCCTTTTCCAGTTCAGTCTTTGTTCCTAAGGTGTTTCCAGGTGTTCAGTTGCAAGGGGAGTGAGGCCAAGTGATGATGTCACTTCCCCTCTTTTATAGCTTCTTCCACCTTGCTAGAAAGATCTTTGCTCATGACATGGGGTTCCGCTCCACTCTCCCCTGGCCCCTGGTCAAGCATCTTCCATTGCCTACACGTGATCCCTCTGGGAAACCTCCATCGTAAACAATTCCTGAGATAGTCCCTGAGCGTGTGGATTCCCCTTAATGGGGCCATTAATACTGTCTGGCTTCTTCATTGTTGTACCTGAAAGGCTGGTTGTGGGTGTTCCCAGCCTCACAACATATTTCAATAACACACACACAGCAAAACTTCATAACTTCCCATACAATGACAACACATACAATCCAACCGGATATTAATGTTCAACAGATCAAGACTTTTAGAATGATACCTCACAACGCATACTTTGTACAAAACATAGCCTAATTATATGACAGTGGTGAATATGGGAGTGCCAGGGTGTTGTTTTGGGGCACAGAGGGTCACAGAGGGTCAGGCAAAAAGCAATGGAGCAAAATCAGATCTGTCTTTTCCTTTCCCACCAGAGAATATGAAAGATTTGGAGGTTCCTATTTATTCCCTTGCTCAGAAACCAAACCAAGCCCCTGAGGCAGATAAAACTCCCAGTGACATTCTGAAGAAGGACTTATTGCTGTGAATGAGACAGCATTCATTGGGTTAGGTTCCAAAGGGATGTTCAGTGACTTGGGAGGTTGGAGAAGTGCTGTGTGGGAAAGCAACCTGCTTAATGTCCTTAAGGAATCTATTTCTGTGTGTATTGGGTTTATTAAAACTCCACAGGAGCTTCCCAGAGCCTTACCCAAGTGGCAACTGTTTCCTTGGCCCACGGGATAATTCATTTTCCACGTGGTAGGTATCATGATGTATGGTGCCCTTTAAAAATAATATACAAAGGGAAAATGAATCAGCTTTCAGGGTTTTAAAGACATGGTGCTGTATTTCAAATGCCATGTCACGCTTCGTTAGAACCAAAAAGGACCAGTTTTGTTTAGCTCTGATATCACACTTCGGGTTAATGTCTTGCTAAGGCATTTTGAATAGGGTGGGTGAAAATCCCTAGATAAGAGTTAGTTAATTACGATGATGATGATGAGGATGGTGATGGACAGCTTGGATGGATATCAGAACATACTCATGGCTGGAACCAATTGTAGGTTACTAGCTTTGATACTGTTCCTTGTAAAAACTTAACATTGATTTTTAGAAACGTGTACATGACCCAAGTGTCCCAAGTGAGGCCAGTCCTTACTGGCTGGATATTTACATCAAATCACTCGCTCGGAATTCCTGGCCATCCGATGAGCCCTGGAACTGAATATTCTCCCCTAGAAGTGAGCAAGGCTAATATGTTGACTTTGCCTTGATGAATGTGTCTTTCTTCATTTCAGGTAGTCAGCCGGCTGGGCCTGGATTCCTTGTCTCCATTTAACCCCCAGGAGCGCATTATTGAGTATGGACACCTTGTCCATTTTTTTTGTCACTCTCCTTGTTTGTAGCCCAGGAGAATAGCTGGTGACTCAATTTACTGTTGCTCAGATCCCAAAGTAGCACAGTCTTCCTGGGATGCCATTAGGAACTCATTTGTGTTCCTACAGGGTTTAAAATGCTCCTGGCTGCCCAATGAAACGTTGATTTCAACAACATTTTTAATGGGAAAAAGTCAAAAAGAATCGCTTTGATTTTCTCATTTTGTTTCACTAACCCTGAAATGTTTCATTTAGATAAGGTAAAAAAGTTTTGGTTCAACTTTATCACTTTAATTTTGTTTTGACTTTAAGTTTTTAATAAAATATAATGTATGTTACACTTAATAGTTGACATATTTATATATAACATATGTTAAAAATAAAATGAAACACTGTCAAAATGACACATTTTTACCTTATTGAAACAAAACAATCTGACTTTATTGAAATGAAACTTTTCAGTGGTCCCAAATCAAACTTTTTCAGAATTTTGATTTCATAGGAAATTTCAAAATTTTGGCTTTTTGTTCTAATTCAGAACGTTTTTTTTCTTCATAATGTCAGAATTTCCCACAGGCAAGAAATTCCAGTGTCTGCCGAGTTCTAGTACTGGACAATGAAGTGCTGGGTTTAGACAGCACCATCAGGAGCATCCAGGGTTTGCTTAGCAATCAGCATACCCTGGCTTAACATGCCACTGCATATCCAGTTTAGCCAGCGTGGGTGTCTACACGTGCTGCACTCACACCTGCCAATCGCAGTGCAGACACACCTGCAGGGTTGTATGCTGCTTCCCTTCACCATAGTATCTAGCACCTTGCATGTAAAGTCATTAGCAAGAGCAAAGTTCCTAGAGGACTTCATGGAGTCTCTGGTTTATTGTGGAAGGGCTGTTTCCAAGAGGAAGGGTTTGCAACGTTTCCTAGAGCTGGTCAGACTCTGGAGGACTGTTCTGTAGCTGGATACCCTCCACTGGCCTCCCTCCCACCCTCACTCATCATTGGCCATTGTAGGCTGAGCCCAGCTGGTGGCTGTCCCCTGAGAAGAGCAGCATGGTCATTCCCCATGGGGTTGGGGAAGGATGCCTTGGCAAGTGGCAGTGCCCAGTCCCTTCTCTGCCCTGAAGAGCAGCTCTTCTCATTTCACGGCACTGCTGCCAGCTCCGAGACGCCTCTGCTCAGAGCAGTGGAGGGGATTTTTAAAGGGGAAGAGTTGGATTTTTGTGGTTATGGTTCATGCGTTGCAGGAGAGAGGAACGATCCCTCCTGCCAGAAGTGTCTCCACTAAGGGCTCCCCACGCAGGCCCTGGAATAAGCAGTTCTCCTTCAGGATAGGCTGCTGCTGGTTTCCATTTCCCAAACTGGGGTGGAGTTTCTCTCCACAGATATAGCCCCGAAAGGCCCAGTGAATTCAATGCAGCTCCTGGCTGTGATGGTCTAGGCCTGAGGGTGCCACATGGGACCCCAGTTCCGGTTTCTGGTAAAGGAATTATCAGGGCATGCTGGGAAGAGCCGTCGGAGCATGGCTGGGGCTGCTCAGAGAGCCTGGCTTCCCTGCAGTTGCTTGACACTCTGGCCTGGAGCAGGGAAGGGCTGAGTTCCTCCTGATTTGCTGTTGGCAGGTACCTGGTGCAGAGCGGCCAGGCAGACGGAGGCTTGGTGTCCAAGTCTCTCCACACGTTCGTGCGTGCCGTTGGTGCGAGGTCAGCAGCTCCTGGGGGAGGATCGGTGTCTGCAGCAATGTCTGCTCTGGTAGGTTCGCGCTTGGCTCTCCTGTGTTACAGCAGGGCGACTGCTTCCCAGCGGGGTGGAGAGCCTGCCCTGGATGGGGTGGGAGCCCACTCTAAGTGAAACCCTGACATTATCCACAAGTGAGTAGTAGGAGAAACTGTAGCCCCGGGGTTCTCAAACTTTTGTACTGGTGACCCCTTTCCCATAGCAAGCCTCAGAGTGCGACCCCCCGTTATAAATTAAAACACTTTTAAATATATTTAACACCATTATAAATGCTGGATGCAAAGCAGGGTTCGGGGTGGAGGCTGACAGCTCATGACCCCCCATGTAATACCCTGCGACCTCCTGAGGAGTCCCGACCCCCAGTTTGAGAACCCCTGCTGTAGCTCGTCTGCCAGGGGGTGTTGGCAGCAACAGGGGCTGGGGTCACTATCTAGGGGAATCTCTTTAACAATGCACACCAGAACTGGCTCGAGCCCCCATCTGGAAAACTACACACTGCCCCGGGTGACTCTAAGAGGCCTCTGCTGCTGCTCACTTGCAGCCATTGTTCTCGCCGCTGCTTGCTGCCACCTTTGCCACTGTTCACCGCTGTCTCTGCTGGCTCCCCCCCTTCTGCTTGCCACGGGCTGCTCCCCCTAGCTGCTGTGTTAGAATCATAGAACATCAGGGTTGGAAGGGACCTGAGGAGGTCACCTAGTCCCACCCCCTGCTCCAAGCAGGACCGATCCCCGACTAAATCATCCCAGCCAGGGCTTTGTCAAGCCTGACCTTAAAAACTAAGGAGCAGGCCAAATGATGGAACTGCAGAACACTGCAGATCTGCCAGCAGATCGAGGGACGTGATCGTTCCCCTCTATTCGACACTGGTGAGGCCTCATCTGGAGTACTGTGTCCAGTTTTGGGCCCCACGCTACAAGAAGGATGTGGAGAAATTGGAAAGAGTCCAGTGAAGGGCAACAAAAATGATTAGGGGTCTGGAACACATGAGTTATGAGTAGAGGCTGAGGGAACGGGGATTGTTTAGTCTACGGAAGAGAAGAATGAGGGGGGATTTGATAGCTGCTTTTAACTACCTGAAAGGGGGTTCCAACCAGGATGGATCTAGACTGTTCTCAGTGATAGCAGATGACAGAACAAGGAGTAATGGTCTCAAGTTGCAGTGGGGGAGATTTAGGTTGGATATTAGGAAAAACTTTTTCACTAGGAGGGTGGTGAAACACTGGAATGCGTTACCTAGGGAGGTGGTGGAATCCCCTTCCTTGGAAGTTTTTAAGGTCAGGCTTGACAAAGCCCTGGCTGGGATGATTTAATTGGGGATCGGTCCTGCTTTGAGCAGGGGGTGGGACTAGATGACCTCCTGAGGTCCCTTCCAACCCTAATATTCTATGATTCTATGATTCTATTTTTTTTTAGTACTTTACGTTTAACACAGCACTGAACTGTATTGGCTTTTCGTGTGTGTCTCTGCGGCTGCCTAATTCCGCATCATAGAATATCAGGGTTGGAAGGGGCCTCAGGAGGTCATCTAGTCCAACCCCCTGCTCAAAGCAGGACCAATCCCCAATTTTTGGCCCAGATCCCTAAATGGCCCCCTCAAGGATTGAACTCACAACCCTGGGTTTAGCAAGCCAATCCTCAAACCACTGAGCTAAAACTCCCCCCTTCCAGTTCTAAATGAGGCGTGTAGTTGACTGGTCAGTTCATAACTCTGGTGTTTGTAACTCTGAGGTTCTACTGTAGATGAAACAAAGGCTCCCCATTGAGTCCAATCATCTCCATCTTTAAACACTACAGGGAGGATCAGATGCCGTCTAGGACTCTTTAAACAGAGTTTACACCTCCAGACAGGAACACCCATTTCCCCCCCCCCCCGACTTGGCTTTGGCATCACTACCTGTGGTTAGCAAGTGAGGGTGACCCCCCTCAAGTAGGACATATTACGTGCTGTTTTGCTGCCCTTTTCTCGTACAATAAGAACAACATTTCATTACCGCGTATCCAACACTAAAGTGAATTTTAATCCAAAACAGCCCAAAGCAGATCCATCTGCTGAGCACCTTGGCAGATTAGGCGTGTCTATGCAAATGTGGCCTGCTCGTGAGGTCTTTTCCCCCAGTCCATCACTAGATGGCAGGGGAGAGCTCATTCAGACCCTGACATTCATCACCTTTGACAAATAATACCTTTGCATTTGGGCCAGTGTAGCCACCTGGCCGAGGTCACTGAGGAAGCCTCAGAAGCCAGGTGCATGTAACGAGCAGGCGCCCCCTTCCAGCAGCTGTCGGGCAGTGCAGAGTGCACTCTGGGCTGGTGGGCCTCTTGGCAATGGCACGTGGCAAATCAGCCTCCTGGGTGGCCCAGTGAAAGTGATACGTGGTAACTGTTGTACTCACTCGCCTGCGTCTGGCGTG
This sequence comes from Chelonia mydas, assembly GCF_015237465.2. Classification (NCBI taxonomy): domain Eukaryota; kingdom Metazoa; phylum Chordata; order Testudines; family Cheloniidae; genus Chelonia; species Chelonia mydas. Next base: position 75,698,734 of record NC_051251.2, on the reverse strand, counting down.
GTCTCACTGCTGGCTTCACGTTCAGCTCTCTTCCAAATAGCGCTTCCTGGCTGGTTCTTTAGTGCCCAAGTATCCCTCGTCCTTCATCTGAGTGTCTCGCTGCACTCTCCCTGGGCAGGTTGGGGGCTCTTTGCCCAGTCGCGGGCATGGTGGTGTGTGTGTCGTGGGGGGAATGGCAATGGCAATCCACTCAGGTTAATGTCTCTTGTGGCTGGAGGAGAGCACGCGCATGGAGCTTTCGCCATTTCTCCTTGCAGGGGGCAGCTCTGGGCTGCATGGTGGGGCTGATGTCCTACGGGAAGCGTCAGTTTGAGGCACTGGAATTGGTTATGAGGAAGCTGATCCCTCCGTTCCATCAGGCCATGAATGAGCTGATCGTCATGGTGGACACGGACTCACTTGCCTTCAGCAGTTACATGGTGAGTGAGGTTTCTAAGCACTGCACAAGCTACACGTCTCTCCATTTCTCACCCCTTTATATCTGGGGACTGCTCGCAAGCCTGCTCTCTCCCTGGTCGTTCCCATAGCGTGATGCTCTGGGTAAAGCTAAGGAGCTATGCTGGGACTCTCTGCAAAATTTTGGCTGACTTGATAGTTGCCTGTGGTAGATTTCCTACTTAGCCCTGCTTAGGTGGAGGGCTGAGCTTGCCAATGTCTCCTGGGCATAGACATAATGACAGGTAGAGAGGACCAGATCCTCCGCTAATGTGAATCCCTGCAGCTCCATCAGTGAGCCTGGGCAGAGTTCAACCAGCTGAGGGCCTGGCCCTGAATTCTGAAATGAAACAGTGCGATAAGCCAGAGTTCAGGAAAGGTGCATTGTATCTAACTAAGAACAGCCCCAAAGCCAAATTAATACAACAAACCAAATCCATGCGGATGACATTCCAGTGACCTTACAGGATACATCAAAGGCGGATCCTAAAATCTCTCACGATTTAGCTGTCTTGTCTGTGCCGAGAGATCGGCTCCACGGATCAGGCTGCGAGGAGAGAGGCAAGCAAAGGACTCTTCCTGCACAGAGATACGTACAGGGCACACCAGGGTGCTGCTGCGTAACAAGAAGAGACCCACGACAGAACGAGCACAAACCAGTTGAATGGGAGGATGACGTGGGCTGGGACGAGGGGCAGAGAAAGCACTGCACAACATGTGAGCCCGCCCCTCACAGATCCACAGCCTGCTTGAGTGCCCAGGGTGCCCGGAGCTGCTCCTGGGGCCCTGCCCCACTAGTTTTGCACTCTGGCTCCCCATGGTTGCATTGCAGCCATCACACTGAGCCATCCGTTCCCACAGGTGTTCAGGCTGAGAGTCGCAGCAAAGAGTGACCGGAAGGGTGGCACACCAAGGAATGTCCTTCCGTGCCCAGTGGGACAGATTCCCTCTGGCACCAGCACTCGGCTAGGCAGAAGAGCAAAGAGAAGGGGGCAATTCTGTCTTCTTCATCCCAACACTGAGGGTCCGCCCCAGCTTGATGTGAACTAAGCAACTGCCGGGCAACTTTACTGTGCACCGCAGGGCAGCGTCCTCAGTGGAGGGTGTCTGGCATGTCACTTCAGCCAGCAGTGGGATATAAACACCCCGCCCGGATGGAAACATTCCCCCTTTGTGCAGACAGGCCCATGCTGGGGTCAGGCAGCGGGGAAGGGCGAAGGCTCAAGGAGCTGTACTTTATTTGGGATAGTTCTTCCATCTCCAGCATCTTCGGTCTGATGCATGTTTGTTTGTTTGTTTCTCAACAGGATGCAATGAAGCTGCCTAAGAACACGCCAGAAGAGAGAGAAAAGTTTGTATTGTGTGAAGAGCTGAAATACAAACTCTGGCGTATGATCCCCTGGGGTAGCCGCTGGAATGAGCTGAAGCCAATGGCCTGACCCAGAGCTACTGAAGTCAATGGAGGGGCTCTCATTGGCTTCAGTGGGCTGTGGCTCAGGCCCTCATTTTGTGTGTGTGTGTGTGAGAGAGAAGGAAATCCTCACACCATACTGCAAAGCTAAAGTTTGGCTTCCCTCAGGCTTCTTATGGGGGCAGCAGACTCAGTGAGTTGCCCTGAATGGTGGGCGTTTGGGTGGATTTTTTTGGACATTTGTCCTATTTTCAGTGTTTGTTAATCATTCTTTGTGTATGCCCCATGCTCTGTGGAAAGGCATATTGTTAACTCATCACAGGGTGGATCATTTTTGGATGAGCAAATAGAACCTAAAACCAACGTATTTGCCTAATGGTTTGGCCAGACTAGTGTCCATGGTGTGATATCACCCCTTCTCACAATGGTTTCCTTGCTTGCCTTTTGCAGTCAGGTTGACTTTATGTCTTGCCTTTCGCAGGCGCACAGCTGCTATGCAGCAGGGGCTGAAGAAGGCTGTAGGTGTCCCCTTCTCGCTGGCAGAGAAAGTGAACGCCTTGTGGCCCATGTTAAAAGAGATGGCTCAGTATGGGAACCTCGCTTGCAAATCAGATCTCCAGGTACTGGCCTGAGCGCTGGCAGTGGGCTCCGAGTCTTTCGCAGCTCTTTAAGAAGTTTGGCCCAGCTGGCGTGCGGAATGGAAGAAATCTGCCTTTGAGCAGTGGGAGGACTTGTACAGATTCTCGTTTATGTTGTTAGGAAGCAAACGGTCTGTCGATCACTGGTACTTGTATGACTCCCCTCACCAGACTGAGCACTTACAATCTGTAATGCAATCCTCACCTCCCCCTGGAGGGTATTACTGCTAATAATAAATAAGGGGAACTCAGGTCTAGAGAGACTAAGTGACCTGCCCAAGAAATTTGTGATTGAGCAGGGAACTGATCCTACGTCTCCCAAGTCCCAGGCAAGCGCCCTGACCACTGGACCATCCACTTCTCTGCCCAAGCACTGGAAAAATCCCGGTGGTGGCCATAATTTTTCTGACTTGCCACAGAAGTGCAGTGCCCCAGAGTCTGTCCCGCATCCCCTGCTGTCTTGTACCAGCAAGGTCCAGTGGCCAGGCTGCCAGAATGAGAGGTGGAGGACCTGCCAGTGGCTCATTTTCTGAGTTTGGGCAAGTCACTTCAGCCAATGGGTTCAAAGTTAGCCACTGATTTTAGCTGCCTAAATTTTTGGCAGGTTCTGATGGCCAAAACCAGTGGCATCTTTAGAAAATGTTGATCGTCGGAAGGGGACAATAATGCTCCCCTCCCTTGAGATCTACATCTGACAAGTGCCACCTCATGGGAAGTTTGGAGTGTTGGTCTGAGTATCAGTATCTGGACACGATCCACTTCCTGGGCCAGATCTTTGTGGGTGTAAATCAGCCTCAGGCTGTTGAGGTTGGAGGAGCCGTGCCAATTTACAGCAAGGAAGGGGCCGCCCGGCATACGTAAGCTATACAGGTAGCCCCTCACACATGCCTTTAACACTTGCATTCAGGTGGCAGCTAAAGCACTGGAAGCGGGAGTGTTTGGTGCCTATTTCAATGTGGTGACCAACCTGAAAGATATAACGGATGAAGCCTTCAGGAAGGAGGTAGGTCGCTCCTCCCGTTGTCCCCCAGGCCCTTGCTGGGGACACAGGGTCCCGAGGAGGCGTAATGTGTCTGAACCTTCACCTGTCCCTGGGCTGTTGCCCGGTGGGGGAGAGATGTGTCAGGCAATGGCACTGCAGGCTAGAATTACACCTCTCCTGTGGATACTCTCTGTGCCCCAGTTCATCCCTGCTCCAGGGGGGAGCCCAGCGTAGGGCCCCCTACCCTGAGGGCTGCCTAACCTTGTGTCTAGCTGCCAGAGTGCTGTAGTCCTTATGGCAGCCTGGGAAGAGCTGGGATGTAGGAACAGGCTGTCTCTTGTCCCCAGCACCCTCTCTCCTGCCCCCTGGCTGGCCCAGGAGCTCCTGCTGGGGGGTAAAGGCCCCACGAAGTAGTTCTTTGCTCTGGAGGGGGAAGCAGCCCACTTAGCCCCGTGTATGGCGTGCACACTGAGTCTGTCCCTCAGCCTTCCAGAGAGAGCCCAGGGAGTAATTCACAGTGCCACCCCAGGGCAGTCTGGGCACTGCTTCTGCCTCTTTGCCCCCTGTAGGGCACGGGCTCTTCTGCTGCTCCCCTGCCCTTTCGGGAATTTAAAACAATGGGCAAGTTCAAGGGTATGAGAGAAGCACAGTTAGTACACTCCAGCCAGCCAACCTTGCACCATCCCAGTGAAACACTGGCCCCTTCTCAGAGCCGCCCTGCCCGGCTGTGTCGCTTGTGTGGTATCTGGTGCATCTCAGGGCGCCATAGCAATCAGGAGCCTCCCGAAGCCGGATCAGGGGAGCTCAGACAAATGCCGCATCTCTTGCCCTGGCTTGTTGGGCCATCCAACACACCAGCTCCATTGCCCTGCTGCCTGGGAAACGACTTGTACGCCAGCCATCCTGTGGCACTCCCTGCTGCAAGGACCAGAGGATACTCTGTGGCCCTGTGGAGGGACAGGTTTTTCATTTCCTTTCCAATCTCACTTGTTCCGGTGCTGGTCCACTGTGTGCTGGGCTCCTTGCACGGGGAAACTGAGACCCGCAGGACGGGAGGAGAGAAACGAGCCCGGGGCCTGCAGAAAGTGACAAGCTGTTGAGCCGCTAGGCACAAGTTTCAAAAGGTCCCAAGTGACTTAGGAGTGTAAATCCGGAGCCATAGTCTCCTAAGTCACTTAGGTGCTTTGGAAAATGTTACCTACTGCTGGAACCATCAAAAGCCACAGGCCTCTGAGCCCCTTTTGGGGAGAAAGTGTTGAAGAATCAGGAGATGGGGGGATGGGGGAGGGCGCTGCTTATCTGACCTCGCCCAATAGTGACTTCTCATGCTGCTCACCCACTAAATGCCCAATTCAGGCCAGCTGCCTTAACCACATTAGCACTCACACCCACTTTGAACCCATTTACACCATGCACGTAACTAGGGTTGCCAACTTTCTATTTGCAGAAAACAGAACACCCTTGCCCTGCCCTTCCCCTTGTCCGAGGCCATGCCCCTGCTCACTCCATCCCCCTCCCTCCATCACTCGCTCTCCCCCACCCTCGCTCACTCGCTCATTTTCACCGGGCTGGGGCAGAGGGTTGGGGTGCAGGGGGGAGTGGCGGTGAGGACTCCAGCTGTGGGTATGGGCTCTGGGGTGGGGCTGGAGATAAGGGGTTTGGGGTTCAGGAGAGGGCTCCAGGCTGGGGCAGGAGCTTGGGGTGTGGGAGGGGGCTCCGGTCTGAGGCAGAGGGTTTGGGTGTGGGAGGGGGTATGGGCTCTGGGCTGGGGTGCAGGCTCTGGGGTGGGGACGGAAATGAGGGGTTCAGGGTGTGTGAGGGGGATCTGGGATGGGGCAGGGGGTTGGGGTGTGGGGGTGGGGGCAGTGCGCAGAGCTGTCCCTCTGACTAGGAGCCAGAGGCAGACGCTGGCCGCGTCCCGGGAGTTGCACAGAGCCGGGTAGGGAGCCTGCCTTAGCCCCACTGCACCGACCGGACTTTTAACAGTCCCGTCAGTGGTGCTGACTGGAGCCGCCAAGGTCCCTTGTTGACAGGACACTGGGCAAACCGGACACCGGGCAACCCTACACGTAACTGACATCACTGCTGAGTTTGTCCCAAAGCGCGAACCGTTAACTGCAAGGGAAGCCTGCTGGGAGAGGGTGCTGGCCCGTTCAGCTGTTACAATGGATTGGGCGGGAAGCCCCTCTTTGGCCTGTGGGCGCTCGCGCCTCAGGCTGGGGGCGCGGGGCAGGCTCTGGAAACGTACCTCCCCTGTGCTGCATCCACATCTGACAAGGGACCCCGCCTGGGATGAGGGGAATATACACAGTGCAAGAGGGGGGACCCCCGGGACGGGGGCTGGGGAAGAGGAAATAGTTCCGCTGCCCTTTCAGTGGGAAACAATTCACTTTCTTTTTACACACAGACGCACGGCAGAGTCTCCAGCTTCTTGGTGGAGGCCCAGCAGAGCGCGGCGTTGGTCCTGGAGCTGCTGGAGGGCCGGGGGCAGTGAGAGAGGGGGGCCACTCGTTGGCAGTGCTAGGGCTGAGGCCTGGCTCGGCTGGCCCAACTGCACAGAATACAAACCTGAAATGTTCTCGCTCCTCTTGTGGTCTCGTCATGAGGTAGCTGTCCTTGCGCAGACAGACCATGCTCTCCGGTCCCGTAGACTTCACCCGTGGCCGGTGGCCAGTACTCTGGGTCAGGGCTTGCGGTGCGAAGGGATGTCACACCCTCCCAGGGAAGCAGTGTGAGCCGTGGAGGGGAGCTGATCAGTGGGGAACTCGAAGCTGCCCTGCAGCTCCCCGTGGGACGCCTTTCCCTCTACCTACTGCCTGGCCTGCCCATCCCTGCAACAGCATGGCTCCTATGCAGTGGCTTGGCCCTGGGTTCTCCCTGCAGCACCAGCCTTCCCCCTGCTGCAGCTGTGGGGTGGATTTCCACCTGTTACCACGCGGTGCAGGCAGCACAGAGTGGCTGTCCCCTGCCCTGCCCCTTCCCACCCCGTCCCCCCGCCAAAGCTGCAGAGTCTCCGTCATCTGCACAGGTGAGGCCTTGGAGGGCCAAAGAGAGATGGGACTGGGTAATGGTGGCCGAGCTCTCCCCCTCCCTGCCTGGGGCCCGTCGGCCCTGGTTTGCCCTCTGGAGGGGCTGGGGCTGCAGCAATGAGGCTGGGCTCTGGGGGAATAGGCTTATTTCTCTCCCTGTGACCTCATAGGCTGCATTTTAGGGCTTTTCCGGGGGGGGGGAGAGTCTCACATGCAGCACATGGGCTTTGCCGCACCAGGGCAGTGGCTCTAGCCTCGGCAGAGGCCAGGTGGTATCTGTGGCTGTTCCCGTACACACGGGGCGCCACCGCCAGTGTGGCCGGGATCCTCCTGCGAGGGGCGACCTTGGGTGCTCTGCCGGTGGGAAAAGGCCTGGCAGCACAACTCCAAAGAGCCAGACTGCCAGCGAGCCAGGGGCGACCAGCCCCCAGAACCTCCACAGAGGGGCTGAGGCAACTCCTGGGGAACTGCTGGCTTTGCAGACAGGCCCTGTGATCTGTTTGTGGGGCAAATCCATCCCACCAGTGGAGCAATTTGGAAGGAAAACCTCATGCCCCCCCGCCCCCCTACCCCTTCCAGCAAGGCTTTCCACAGGAGAGAGTGATCCGGCTCAGCACTTCCTGTCCCAGGCAGCCCATGACACCGGATCTCAGTGAGGACAAAGATAACACAGCCAGCCCTTGCCAAGAGGGCATGGTCCAGTGACTGGTAGGAAGTTTTACAAAGAATGAAAAGCCTCCTCTCTTCTTTCAGCTTCTCGTAACTCAGAGCTGCCCTGTTGTCTGACAACAGCCAACTTCCCCCAAAGTTCGGGGAGGTGTTTTGAAGAAGGAAGAGCTGGGGACAATAACCACGCATCCAATGGATACTCTTTCACCGCCTTAGCTATTTGGTTTCATGGGTCTTATAAGCAAAGGGAGAGTGACTGTGGTACTTTACTTTCTATAGCCCCCTCGCTTTCATGGAGTTCATCATGCTTGCAGATAACTTTGAAAAGAATGACCCAGTGCACCATTGTGCTATAATGTAAGGCCCTTACTTCAGAATGGCCATACAGGGTCAGACCAATGGTCCATCTAGCCCAGTATCTGGTCTTCTGACAGTGACCAATGCCAGGTGCCCCAGAGGGAATGAACAGAACAGGGCAATTTATCGAGTGATCCACCCCGTCATCCACTCCCCACTTCTGGCAGTCCGAGGTTTAGGGACACCCAGCGCATGGAGTTGTGTCTCTGCTGCCCATCCTGGCTAATAGCCATCGATGGACCTAGCCTCTATGAACTTATTTCATTCTTTTTTGAACCCTGCTATAGTTCTGGCCTTCACAACATCCCCTGGCAACTGGTTCCACAGATTGACTGTGCGTTGTGTGAAGACATACTTCCTTATGTTTGTTTTAAATCTCCTGTCTATTAATTTCATTGGGTGGCCTCTAGTTCTTGTGTTATGAGAAGGAGTAAATAACACTTCCTTATTCACTTTCTCCACACTAGTCACAATTTTATAGACCTCTGTCATATTCTCTCTTACGCATCTCTTTTTCAGCCTGAAATGTCCTGGGCTTATTAATCTCTCCTCATATGGAAGTTGTTTCATACCCCTAATAATAATTTTTGTTGTCCTTCTCTGTAGCTTTACCAATTCCAATCTATCTTTTTTTGGGATGGGGTGACCAGAACTACATGCAGTGTTCAAGATGTGGGCGTACCGTGGATTTAAATAGAGGCAATGTGATATTTTCTGTCTTATTATCTATCCTTTTCTTAATGATTCCCAATATTCTGTTCGCTTTTTTGACTGCCGCTGCACATTGAGTGGATGATTTCAGGGAACTATCCACAGTGACTCCAAGATCTCTCTCTTGAGTGGTAACAGCTAATTTAGACCCCATCATTTTATATGTGTAGTTTGGAAAACATAATCCCATGTGCACTACTTTGTATTACAAGAGTGAATTTCCCCTGCCATTTTGTTGCCCAGACCCCTGGGTCTGATACATGCCTGTCACAACATATGATGTACCTCCTCCAGTGCCCTAACTGCCCCAAATAACAACGGTGTGGGTGAGACCAGACAATCGCTGCACTCTTGGATGAACGCTCCCATCACCTGTGGGTGAACACTTCTCACAGAGCAATCACTCTATCTCCAACCTCTGAGTCCTCATCCTTGAAGGAAACCTGCACAGCACTTTCGTGCCTGGTACTTAAATTCATCATTTTGCTAGACTCAAAAAACCATGGTCTTACTAAAGACACTGGATTTATGGCTGATTACAACAATCGGTAACCCACTAACCCCCTCTTTTTGTCCTCTGACTACCGGGGTGTTAACGTGTTACTCCACCTCGAATGGTCCTTTAGAATATGTGCTAACTACTTAGGCTAAACTATCTGTTCAACCTTGTGCTTAGCTGTGACACTGGGAGTACCTTTCCCAGACCTGAAGAAGAGCTCTGTGTAGCTTGAAAGCATGTCTCTCTCACCAACAGAAGTTGGTTCAATAAAAGATATTCCCTCACCCACCTTGTCTCTCTAATATCCTGGGACCGACATGGCTACAACTACACTGCATACATTTTGTTTCCCAGTCACCCAGGTTAGTGAGATCCCTTTGTAGCTCTTCGCAGTCTGCCTGGGACTTAACTATCTTGAGCAGTTTTGTGTCATCTGCAAATTTTGCCACTCACGGTTTACCCCTTTTCCCAGATCATTTATGAATATGTTGAATAGCACTGGGCCCAGTACAGACCCCTGGGGGACATGATTTACCTCTCTCCATTCTGAAAACTGACTATGTATTCCTACCCTTTGTTTCCAATCTCTTAACCAGTTAGGGATCCATGAGAGGACCTTCCCTCTTATCCCTGTACTGGGACCGGTGCTGTTCAATATGTTAATAAATGATCTGGAAAAAGGGGTAAACAGTGAGGTGGCAAAATCTGCAGATGATACAAAACTACTCAAAGCAGACTGAGAAGAGTTATAAAAGAATCTCACAAAAATGGGTGATTGGGCAACAAAATGGCAGACGAAATTCAATGTTGATAAATGCAAAATAATGTACATTGGAAAGCATAAACCCAACTATACATATAAAATGGTTCGGTCTAAATTAGCTGTTACCAGTCAAGAAAGGGATCTTGGCATCATTGTGGATGGTTCTCTGAAAACATCCACTCAATGTGCAGCGGCAGTCAAAAAAGCGTACAAAGTGTTAAGAATCATGAGGAAAGGGATAGATAATAAAACAGAAAATATCATATTGCCTCTATATAAATCCACAGTACACCCACATCTTGAATACCTCATGCAGATCAGCTTGCCCCATCTCAAAAAAACATACTGAAATTGGAAAAGGTACAGAGAAGGGCAACAAAAATTATTAGGGGTATGAAACAGCTTCCATATGTTGGAAAAGAGCCAACTAAGAAAGGATATGATAGAGGTCTATAAAATCATGACTGGTGCAGAGAAAGTAAAAAAAGAAATGTTATTTACTTCTCATAACACAAGATGGGCAGGGATGGTGTCCCTAGCCTCTGTTTGCCAAATGCTGTGAGTGGACAACAGAGGATGGATCCCTGGATGATTCCCTGTTCTGTTCATTCCCTCTGGGGCACCTGACAGGATGCTGGGCTAGATGGACCTTTAGTCTGACCCTGTATGGCCGCTCCCATGTTCTTACCAGTTTTGGTTCATACATTTTCAGTCTCACGCTGTTCTGGTTTACCCAGCATGATCTTAATACACTCTTTGAATGACAGCAGTAGGCCACTTTGGTCAAATTCAGTCTGTCTCCCTTTCGTACCTTTTCCCATAAACATTGATTGTTGTAGGTTATTACGACTTGTTACGTGTAAGGCTGTCGCGAGTGGCTCACAGTCAGGGCACAAACCCCAAATGGGTTGTGTGTTGTAGACTCAAGTATCCGGTGTGAACTCAAGTGCTAGAGCAGACTTACCATGGAGTCACAGACAGCTGAGCCTGCCTTTGTGATAGATGGTCCCTTCCACCAAAAGTCACAATAGTCTGGTTATTCCCACTCCCAAAGGACAAGTCACTTACCCCAGCTCAACTGTACCTCAGATCTCTCCCCAAAGACAACGCTTGTACCCAATCCTATAATAAACTAACTAAAGATTTATTAGCTGAGGAAAAGAAATGAGAGAGTTATTTACTAGGTTAAAGCAGGTAAACACACACACAAATGAGCTACAGTCTTAAGTTCCAAAAGGCAATAGAAACTGCTGCAATGTGCATGCTTTCTATGGTCTCCAGAGCGAACCCAAGCTAGGAAGTGGGGATCCCTGGCTTATGCTTAGAAGTGTTGCCTGCTCCGAATTCCACGCAGCATCGGGAGATCCAGTGTTTTGTCAGGCATTTTCCTTCCTTCCTTCCCCCAGAGTTCCAGCCTTTGGGACGAGCTCACACGCAGGTCCCCTCTTCGTGGGTGTGGGGGGAGCAATTCAGGACGTTTCACAATGGCTCATTTGGTTTCAATGGGCGTTTCTGTGGGCAGGAGCAGCTCGTTACACTCATTTAACGCTGCTGTCCTGATGGGGGAGTTACACAGTTACAGAGCTTTACAATGCAAACACTCATTATAACTTTACACCATGGGATCCAGAGGTCATCGGCGAGTTTACTGCATGCAGCAGCCAACACAGGTTTCCTCACGTCTCCACACTAAACATGTTCGTAGCAACATAACATCTGTTTTAACAACGCAAACACACAGGGGAGCCAGACTGGCTCCAGCTATGCGCTTATCAGTGGGTGGTGGGGCCCGGGGCCTTGGCATGAGTTGGCACCTGGTCTGCTAGCACCACAATAAGAATTGGGACTTGTTACAGCTGAGCTCACTTAGGGTAAATGTGTAGGGCCAGTTAGCACACCACTGTCCACTCCTGTACATGTTCCCCATGGCTTGTCAGCAGGGCCTCGGACAGGAACAACATCAGAGGAAAAAATACCCCCTCCTCGCCCAGTGTCCGGCACCGGCCCACATGAGTCATCCAGCCGGCACGTCGTCACGGTGCAGTCATCTGACTCTGGACACTTTCCACTGCTTCTGTTCACCCGCCTGGTAATACCGCACCCCTGGCCATCTTCACCTTGCTACAGGCACGGCACTGAGCTAGCCGCGCCGAGCACCACCTGCCCGCGGACTCAGCTCACTGAGGAGTGTTACTCACACTCCACCCCCACAGGTGCTGGCCCAAGGGGGGCTGGCGGGGCTACTGCATCCCCTGGCTTGTCGTGGTTTCCACCATATCCAGGGTTTACAGTTTGGTTCAGGCCCCCCACGGTACAAACTGTTCCAGTACCCCTGAGCAGCTGCCCTTCCCCCAAGCAATGATTGGCACCACTGCCCCTGCCCCACATACCCCCATCACCCCTCCCTCATGCCCCCCAGTCCCTCAGTTTTGCCTACCCCAAAAGTTTAAAAATCAGGACTCTCACCTTTAAACTCAGGAGATTTAAATACCCTCTATTTTGCTGTGACCTTGCCATCTGACTCCCGCCCCCCGGGCTAGGGGAGGGTGGAGGGGTGTGGGTGACAGTCTCTGTGCTGCCAGATCGCTGGGGGTGCACGGGGGGGTGATCGTGGCCCCTGCAGGGGCTCTCGCGGCTGCTGGACAGGACAGAGCTCCCAGCTTCACCCTGTGCCACATCCTTAGTGATTAACTCTGTGCCCCCCCCACACACCTGCCCCTCCCCCACCCAGCGGGGACTATGCCCCTTCCCAGCCCCATGCAGTTCTGCCCCTGAGCCGCACACCTGCCCCTCCAGGGGCTCTTCACCCCCTCCCCCCACCCCAGGGCTGGTGCTGCATGGCAGGGGAGAGTAGGGGCAGAACTGCGGGAGCAGCTTGACTCAGTGCTCATGGGGTGGGAGTGGGGTCAGACTGACCCACTGGGCACAGGAGGGAGCAGACCCCAAATTCCTCTGGATCCTGGGGAGGGGTCGCTGCCTGCCTCCTGCAGCAGCGCTGATTGGCCTCCATCCCCACTGCCCCGCCTCCTGGGGAAGAGCAGCCAATCCCAGACAGGGCTGTAAGTTCTGTCGTGTCAGAAGGGTGGGCCTCTGCTGTGGTGATGATGTCATGGCACCGGGGGGGGCCCGCCTTGGCAATGATGTCATGGCAGACGGGACGGCGTCTGCGGAGGTGATGATGTCACTGCGAGAGCTGGCTGCCCTGTCCCTCCTGTGCCGCAAGGACTCTCCAGGCTCCTCCCCACTGCCAGCCCCCTGCCCTGGGTGCCCCAGGCCTCTCCCCTCTGCAGGCAGGGGGGAGATGCTGTGGGGTTCCCTGGTCTGTCGAGTTCTTGACCTCCCCTCCAGGCCCTGCCGGTAGGTGAGGGCTGGTACCTGCTGTCTGGAGAGAGCAGCTGCAGTGCCTCCTCCCTGGGCCGCGTCATGGCCGCTGGGTCCTGCGGGAGGGGCAGGGGGTGCCTGGGGCTGTTCGCCATCCACAGGCCCCGGGGCTGCAGGCACGTTCCCAACCCACATCAGCTTTACCTTTATGCCCAGTTTAGGGGGCCAGAGCAGAAAGGAGAGCCTGCCCCCAAGGCCCAGGCCTCTGCCCATGGCAGTCACGGGGGTGAGCGCTGATGACAGCGGGGGCACGGGAAAGGCCCATGCCCAAGAGCAATCGGAATAAGTAGGACTCATTTCACTCAGCTGATGATTTATCACTGCTGAGCCAGGAGGGGAAGTGACCACCCACCCCTCCAGCCTGCGCACCTGCCTGGAGCCCTGCACAGGGCCAGTGTCGAGCCCTGCAGTGGGACAATAGCGGGAGTGGGATTAAACAAAGTCCCACGCAGGGCACTGTGCCAGCCCTTCCCAGCCCAGTGTGACCTTCGCTCTTCACCTGGGTGTGGAGTACTGATGTCATGTTTGTACACAGCGCCAGGGCCTGGCAACAAGGGGGGCAAGAGGTGAGAAGCCAGTTACGCAGCTTTATTGTACCCAACCCTGCCCACAGCATCTCTGGTGCTCTGTGCATCCTGCTGCTCACTGACTCAGCCGACGATGGGCAGGGTGGGGGAGCGTATTTAAGGGACTTGTGGTCTGTTCTCTCAGCACATTTTAGCCGGACCAGAGAGAGCAGCCAGAGGGAGCGGCGTCTGTGTAACCGTCTCGTGCTGGTATCGTAGGCAATTTTGTTTAGTAGCTTCAGTCTGCTTGCTAGGCTTCAAATAGCATTGCTCCTTGCAACACTTTCCCCAGCTATGGGGGTCTGTGTGTGTGTGTGTATGTGTGTGCGTGCGTGTGTGTGTGTTTCTCTCAGCGCATTTGTTCGATCCCTTTCTCCCAGCCTTTGTCTGTCTAGTCTGTTTAGATCCTAAACTCTTTGGGGCAAACATTGTCTCTTGGACTAGGTTAGTGCAGTGCCTGGCACGGCAGGGGAGGGGGCACTCTTGGTTGGTCCCTGGGCACTGCCGCAATGCCAAATGCCAATCATGTCTCACCTTCTCCATGTCTGCGGCAGCAGAGCCATGTCTGCCAGGGCCAGCCGCGCAGTCAGACTTCGGAGATTAGATCGGCGTTGGAGTGACAGTGGCCCTGGGGGGTGCCACGTCTGCACCAGCCAGCGCCCATAGCTCTGCGCAATCCCGATCTAGCCCAGAGCCGCTGGCTATGGAGAGGCCGGTCTGGAGACGGCGGGATGCCAGCTGTGTGCTGTAAGGCGCCTGGGCACACGCTGCAATGGGCAGTAGGAATGCCAGGCTAGAAGAGTGCGGTGGGCATTGTGTGCCAGGAGTGCCAGGCTGCACAGGATTGGCAGTCAGGGCATTAAGTGCATGACGCTAAGAGGGCTGGACACACAGCGCTGCTCAGGTGGCTCCAGGCTGGTAGCTCAGAGCCAATCCCCCATTCCAAAAGGCAGAGAAGTACACGGCCCTGCTCCGGGGTGTTCCCGCAGCCCCTGTGTGAGTGGGCCCAGGACACGGCAGTATGGGGGCTCCCACCCCATTACAGACAGGCACGTGCTGGCCGAGCTGCACCTGCCCCTTTGAAGCCAACGGCAGTTTTGCTGCGGGGCCGTGAGCGCAGCGGCCCTGTGGGTTTGCGGCTCCTGTTCCGTGCGCTGTGTATTCCAGCAGCCCCATGGTGCCCCAGCTGAGCTGAGGGGTCCCTGGTGCGGGGTGCTGCACACGCACTGGGACAGGCCCTGCTGTGAAGAGCTGCCGCCAAGGCAGACCAAGGGGCAGGGGAAGTGCCCAAGGTGACCCAGCAGCTTGTGGCAGAGGCAGGACGGGCGTCCAGGCCGGCAGCCAGCTGGAGCAGGGCGTGTGTGTGCGGTGCCGTCGCACGCTGGCAGCAGCTCCCCTCCTCGTGCAGGTGGGGGGAGCCGGTGTGCACCACCGCCTGCCCCAGCCCCACGTGGGAGGGACAGCGGAGCTGGGCAGAGCCCCCAGGAGCTGCTCTAACCCTTGGCTGGGAGACCACTGGCCAAGAGGAGACAGGCCATAGCCTGGGGGGGCAATAGCCCGTTGCTGCTGCTCCTGGCTCTGAACTGAGCTCTGTGCCCGGCACCTCCCAGCTCTGGCCGCGGCTTGGATCTGTGGTAGGGCGTGGGCAAGGGCCAGCAGAACCCGAGCCCCAGTGCTGGGGTGCAGGGCCTGCTCACTCCCTACTCCCCAGGGAGGAGGCAGGGCTGTGCCCCCCCTCCCCGCCCTCCCCAGGCAGCGGGGCAGTGCAGGGGGTGCAGGCTGCAGGCGGGGACTGTTCTGCCTCCCTGCTGATGGGGCGTTTCCGTGGTTTGCTGCGCTGGTGCAGAGAGCAGCTCCAGGGGTGCGAGGCAGGTGAATGGAGGGTGGGGTCGGGGGGAGAAACCTTCTGACCAGGACTCTCCTTCCCTGGCAGGTGCTGACAGACACACCCGACATGTGGAATCCGAATGCAGGTGAGACCCCGGCTCAGCACAGGCCAGCTTGCTGGGGGGGGGCCCAGGATGGGCTGTTTCCGGCTGCTTTGCTTAAAGCTGGGGAAATCAAGGGCTGTTTCCTGGGCCTAAGGCTAAGGCCAGTTCCTCTGTTCTACGGGGACACAGATGGCTTTCAGGGCTCTCTGTGTGGGGCCACAGCAGGGATTGGCTGTGAGACAGACAGCATGGCTGTCCCTGGGAGATTTGCCTGTGTAAGGACTGCAGCACCCCGCCCGACAGTAGAGTGATGTGTGTACATATACGTGGGTCAGATTCATGGCCCGGTTTGAAAGTAACTCCAAATGCAGGCCCCAGTTTGCCTCCTCGCCTCCCCCAGCCCCCTTACTCCGGAGCTGGCAGGCCACTGAAATCAGGCAATGCCCTTCTCGGCGTGAGTCGTCTGGCCGAAGCGACTGCACCATGGACTGGGGCATTGTCAGGATGGGGGAAGGGCCTGTGCCGTGGTCCCTAACGCATCTCCTCTTCTTTCCTTTGGTCTGGCAGGACCGCCTGGTGGGATGCCCCCACCAAATGCGCCAAATTGTCCCCCTCCCCGTCCTGTATGCCCTGGACCTGGTGTGCCCCACCCAGATGGACCCCACCCGCATGAACACCACCCGCATGGACACCCGCATGGACCCCCGATGCCCGGTGGACCTGGATGCCCTCCTCCTCCTGGGTGTCATCCCCCAGGTAGCCCTCATGGGCATCATAAAAAGTAGAAGCATAAGAAGCATGGCCATGGTCATCATGGACACAAGGTACGGAGCCCTGGTCACGGGGGTGTGGGGGCCACGTTGCAGAAGAAGCTGCACCATTAGCATCAGCTCTGTGCTGGGATGCCGTGCAGAGCCCACAGCCCAAAGCTTAGCTGGGCTAGGGACTACTCTGTTTCCAACCCATACATGGTGCTGTGGGGACATGAGAACCCACCCTCTCTGCTCCCTGCAGCCAGGGGATATTACACAAGTCCCTGGAAACATTTTCCTTTTCCTTAAGAGTCGGCTGTTTTTACAAGGTCCCTGGATTCCGGATTAGGATTTGTATTGACCAGGGCATCACTTGTTCCTGTATTCAAACCCCAAACCAAACCCTCCTGCCCCTACAGGCTGCTGCATTGCACCTTGTGCAGCCAAACCAGTGCAGGACCGGCCCAGCTTTGCTGGGAACCCTGGTGTTCCTACAGTCAGTGTCAGGAACTGAAACAGAGGGAACAGGACTACCTGCAGCCTCAGCTCAGGGCACTTGACTGGGACGGAGAACTCAGCTCAGCACTAGGCTGGCCAGGAGTCTCCTGGAATCAGCGTCAATCTTCCAGTTGCTGTTGAAAGCAATCTGGGAGATTTTACTAAGCCAGTAGTCCAGTTGGCGAGGGCGGCACAGTGGGGCTAAGGCAGGCTCTCTACCTGCCCTGGCTCTGTGTGGCTCCCGGAAGTGGCGGCATATCCCTGCAGCTCCTAGGCACAGGCAGGGGTGGCCAGGGGGTCTCTGTGAGCTGCCTCCGCCCCGAGCGCTGAATCTGCAGCGCCCATTGGCTGGGAACCGTGGCCAATGACAGCTGCAGGGGCATGGCGCCGCTTTCGGGAGCCACCGGAGGTAAGTGCCGCCCAGAGCCCGCACCCCTCACTCCCTCCTGCGCCCCAACCCCTGGCCCCAGCCTGGAGCCCCCTCCCAAACCCAAACTTCCTCCCAGAGCCTGCACCCTGCACCCGCTCCTGCACCTCAACCCCAGCCCTGAGCCCCCTCCTGCACCCAAACTCCTTCCCCGAGTCCACACCGCCTCTCACACCCCAAACCCCTGTCCCGGACTGGAGCTCTCTCCCACACTCCAAACCCATCAGCCCCACCCCCCATCCCAGAGCCCACACTCCCTCCCACACCCCAACCTCCTGCCCCAGCCCGGTGAAAGTGAGTGTGTGTGTGGGGGGAGAGGGAGCGACGGAGGGAGGAGGGATGGAGTGAGCAGGGGCGGGGCCTCAGAGAAGGCGCAGGAGACGGGCGTGGCCTCGGGGCAGGGTTAGGGTGTTTGGGTTTGTGCGATTCGACAGGTGGGAATCCTATTCAGCACAGAATATCACAGCCGTGACGTGGCATCTCGACACTCCTCACAATGCCGGCTGGGTTCCCAGGCTCCTCTCCAGCATGTTGCCCAGCGCCGCACCTGGCCTGCATTCTGTGGCCAGCCTCACTCATGTACCGGCCCACGCGGCTGCAACAAACCAGCCCAGTTTGCCGGGTGTGATGCCTTTGTAAAAACACGTCATCCAGCCAGAACATCCCTCTGCCCCAGAGCCCAGCCCTGGGAGCCCTTGCAGGTGCTGACTCCCTGCTTGAGGCCCCGAGCCTGCAAAGACGTGTGCACATCCTCAGCCTTAGCTTGTAATCAGCATCTGGAAATCAGCGCTGCTAAGTCCGAGGTACCGTCAGCCATGTGTACGTCGTTGCAGGGCGGGGCCTTGGCGTCCGGCGGGGGCCGTAGCACTGCACACACGTGCTGCTGCAGCCCCGGGGTTGCTGTGGGGCTGCAGTTAGTGGCCATTCTACTTGGCTGGGCTCAGGAGCGGGGACTGGCCCCTGGAATCACCTGCCGGGTGTAGAGACGCCCAGCAGAATGGGGGTGCAGAGGTTGGGGCTGAGAACTGGACTCAAAGCCCAGCCTCCTCTGGGCAGTGCCAGGGGTTGCTGGTCGGGCTGTTTCAGTGTCTCCCTGCGCAGCTCGTCACTGCCGGGGCGAATCCTTTCGAAGGTGAAGCAGCCTCCTGGTTGGCAACAAATACTGTGCAGTGGGCTCGTGGTTTAGCGTTGTGAGGTGCCCGGCTGCCCGCTAGGCCTGGCCACTCCTGTGTGCCCAGGGCCTTCTCATCACACTGGGCATGCTCAAGGGCCAGGGCTGCAGCCCTCCTGTATCCTTCCTGCTGGCTAGGCCTGGCCAGGAGTGTCCCCCAGCCTGCCAGGGCTGTTCCTGAAGGGTAGCTTGTGGGCTTGCACTCCCCTCGAAGGTCGGACTTTCCACCTTCACACCCCAGCCCATTCCTCAATGCCTGAGCAGCCCTGGCTCCCCCCATGTCTGCTGCGGGCCTGGCTAGGAGAGCCTCCATCATCATCCCTAGCTCTGTCTGGTACGGGGGCGCAGAGAAACCAGTTACTAGCCCTGGCCATCCCTCCCAGGAGCCACCAGAAAATGATGCCAAAGTCTGGGTCAGGAAGTGAAGGGCACCACGTACAGCTGACACAAGAGGAGCTGGAGTGTAGCTGGCCCAGCAGCAGGGCCAGCTCCCGCCTTGTGACTCAGGCTGTGGGATGGTAACTGCTGTTAATGCAGACAGCCGTGGGAGAGGGCTAGTCTCATGGCATCTAATTCACGTCAATCCTTGTCCCTTTCAGCATGGAAGTGGATCAAGCAGCAGTTCTGACTCGGATTAAGAAAGCGCCTCCTGCCGGCCTGGCTCACATCGGTGGCACATCAGCAGCAGAAGCCAATTACAGTTTAAGAACGTCTGTTAGTTGGCTCCAGTTCGCTTTTCCGCTGCCCTTTGCTTCCTCTTCGAAATGAATGTCGTGTAACCTTGTGGCTAGTGATTCTCTTCTGTTTGGTTTGTTCAGTTTCTGTCTGGAAGCATTTTAAACTCATGACCTGGCTCGTTTCCCCTCTGTCACTGAAGAGATTTTCCCCCTTTTATGTAACCCCTCCGCTAGGTGGTATCAGCAGCAACTAGGGCCATGGTCAAAACCTAGGGGTTCTTCTTCACAATGCACACCAGAACGGAAATTTGGGAAAACTACACATCACCAGTTCTCTGGCTCCCAATCACCACCTAGGTCCAGGACAGTCAGAAGTTATTTAAAAACTCTGCTCACATATACAAAATGTTCTCCTGACCTCAAAGGGTCAGCCGTGTTACCAGGTCAATATTAGGTTGGATCTTAACCAAAATACCACGCTGCCAGACAGTCCGTTACCATCTAAAACTAACGGTTTATTATAAAGACAAAAGCAAGAACAAGAAGAGAGTTGTTAAATGGTAAAGCAGTCACATACACACAAAGACTTCAAACTCCATATATCAGGTTCCTCGCAGTGTTGGTGAGTTTGCTGGCTTGAAAGTCCCTCTGGACACATCCACAGCTTGGATGGGTCATTCAGTCCTTTTGTTAGGTGAGAAAAATTAAATCTGAAGCAGTTATGCCAACCGAACCAAAGTCAGGCCAATAAAGCTTGCTGGGAAAGTCCCTGAACGAGATAAGTAGAATGAAGGAATACTTGTTTAAGTTGCAGGGAGTAAGAAAAAAGGGGAGGCCTGCATTCCTGCATTTTTGTACCAGAAGTTTTGGGAACAGTTTGTTGAGATACGGAGGCACTTTGCAGCAGCTCTGATTGGCTGCCATTCCCCAGGAGGAGGCAGGTCAGAGGGGGATGGCGGCCAATCAGAAAGAGTGTCCCGGGCAGGGCTGTAAGTTCTGTCACGTCAGAACTTTGGGGCTGGAGCCTGCTATGGCGACGTCGTCATGGCAGCTGGGGCGGGAGCTGGCATGGCGATGTCGTCATGGCGATGTCGTCCTGCGGGGAGCCCCCCTTGGTGATGATGTCATGGCAGATGGAGCGGATCCCTCTGTGGTGGTGATGTGATAACAAGAGATGGCTACCCTGCCCGCCCCCCGGCCCGCTGTGAGGACTCTCCAGGCTCCTGCCCTCAGCCGGCTCCCTGCCCTGGTGCCCCAGGCCCCTCCCATCTGGGGACGGGGCGCGGGGAGAGGCTGTGGGGTGCCCCTGCCTGGTGGGGCCTTGCCCTCCCCTCCAGGCCCTGCTGGTGGGCGAAGGCCATCGTCGTCCTGCCTGCACGCTCGCTAACCTGGCAAGAGCAGGGCGGGCACCGCAAGAAGACACGCTCCTGGGACGCGCTTGGCACCGGACACGCACGCAACCAGGTTTCAGAAGCGAGGCACCAGAACACCCTGCTACCAACTGGGGGAGCCAGGGGTCCGGTTTTCCTAAAGAATGCCCCGTGGAAAAGGGACCCTGGCGGCTCTGGGCAGCATCACTGACCGGGCTATTACAAGTCCGGTCGGCGGTACTGGGGGGCGAAGGCAGAGTAGTCCCTACCGGTCCTGGCACTGCGCTACACCCCGGAAGGGGGCAGCAGGTCCGGCTCCTCGGCTGGGTGCCCTCGCTAATAATGGGACTGGGGCTACTGGGCCGTTCGATCGGAGCCTGCTGTCCGGGTTATCTGGCCAGAGCCGGGGCAGCCCGCAGAGAGAACACACGCGCAGCCAGGATCTGACAACAGCAGGCATGGCAGCGAGAGGAGAATCGAGCCTGAGTGGCCGTTCTGCCCAAGCTGTGCTCAGTGCAGGGCTGGCAGGTGGCCCAAGGTGGCTTTCACATGCCTTTGTGTGGCTGTGACTGCACTGGCTGCTGGCATGATTACAGCAGCCTCAGGGCTGTTGTAACCTACGCTCCCCTCAGGGGCATGGCAGAATCCAGAAACAGCAAGAACGCAGCAAGCTCTGGCCACACCCATCCCCTCCCGAGATAGTGGGCCGGGAAGGGGACAGTCCAAGGCCATCCTGCCTGTGCTCGGCCTCCGGAGGAAACCGCTGTGGAGTGCTCAGTGGGGCATGGGCCCGGTGGATTTACCAGCCTGTTATGCCCAGCGTAAGGTGGCCAGAGCAGAAAGGAGAGCCTGCCCCCAAGGCCCAGGCCTCTGCCCATGGCAGTCACGGGGGTGAGCGCTGATGACAGCAGGGGCACGGGAAAGGCCCATGCCCAAGAGCAATCGGAATAAGTAGGACTCATTTCACTCAGCTGATGATTTATCACTGCTGAGCCAGGAGAGGAAGTGACCACCCACCCCTCCAGCCTGCGCACCTGCCTGGAGCCCTGCGCAGGGCCAGTGTCGAGCCCTGCAGTGGGACAATAGCGGGAGTGGGATTAAACAAAGTCCCACGCAGGGCACTGTGCCAGCCCTTCCCAGCCCAGTGTGACCTTCGCTCTTCACCTGGGTGTGGAGTACTCGCGTCATGTTTGTACGCAGCGCCAGGGCCTGGCAACAAGGGAGGCAAGAGGTGAGAAGCCAGTTACGCAGCTTTATTGTACCCAACCCTGCCCACAGCATCTCTGGTGCTCTGTGCATCCTGCTGCTCACTGGCTCAGCCGACGAGGGGCGGGGTGGGGGAGCGTATTTAAGGGACTTGTGGTCTGTTCTCTCAGCACATTTTAGCCGGACCAGAGAGAGCAGCCAGAGGGAGCGGCGTCTGTGTAACCGTCTCGTGCTGGTACCGTAGGCAGTTTTGTTTAGTAGCTTCAGTCTGCTTGCTAGGCTTGAAATAACATTGCTCCTTGCAACACTTTCCCCAGCTATGGGGGTCTGTGTGTGTGTATGTATGTGTGTGTGTCCCTCAGCGCATGTGTTCGATCCCTTTCTCCCAGCCTTTGTCTGTCTAGTCTGTTTAGATCCTAAACTCTTTGGGGCAAACATTGTCTCTTGGACTGGGTTAGTGCAGTGCCTGGCACGGTGGGGGGGCACTCTTGGTTGGTCCCTGGGCACTGCCGCAATGCCAAATGCCAATCATGTCTCACCTACTCCATGTCTGCGGCAGCAGAGCCATGTCTGCCAGGGCCAGCCGCGCAGTCAGACTTCGGAGATTAGATCGGCGTTGGAGTGACAGTAGCCCTGGGGGGTGCCACGTCTGCACCAGCCAGCGCCCATGGCTCTGCGCAATCCCGATCTAGCCCAGAGCCGCTGGCTATGGAGAGGCCGGTCTGGAGATGGCGGGATGCCAGCGGTGTGCTGTAAGGCGCCCGGGCACACGCTGCAATGGGCAGTAGGAATGCCAGGCTAGCAGAGTACGGTGGGCATTGTGTGCCAGCAGTGCCAGGCTGCACGGGATTGGCAGTCAGGGCATTAAGTGCATGACGCCAAGAGGGCTGGACACACAGCGCTGCTCAGGTGGCTCCAGGCTGGTAGCTCAGAGCCAATCCCCCGTTCCAAAAGGCAGAGAAGTACACGGCCCTGCGCTGGGGTGTTCCCGCAGCCCCTGTGTGAGTGGGCACAGGACACGGCAGTATGGGGCCCCCCACCCCATTACAGACAGGCACGTGCTGGCCGAGCTGCACCTGCCCCTTTGAAGCCAATGGCAGTTTTGCTGCGGGGCCGTGAGCGCAGCGGCCCTGTGGGTTTGCGGCTCCTGTTCCGTGCGCTGTGTATTCCAGCAGCCCCATGGTGCCCCAGCTGAGCTGAGGGGTCCCTGGTGCGGGGTGCTGCACATGCACCGGGACAGGCCCTGCTCTGAAGAGCTGCCGCCAAGGCAGACCACGGGGCAGGGGAAGTGCCCAAGGTGACCCAGCAGCTTGTGGCAGAGGCAGGACGGGCGTCCAGGCCGGCAGCCAGCTGGAGCAGGGCGTGTGTATGCGGTGCCGTCGCACGCTGGCAGCAGCTCCCCTCCTCGTGCAGGTGGGGGGAGCCGGTGTGCACCACCGCCTGCCCCAGCCCCATGTGGGAGGGACAGCGGAGCTGGGCAGAGCC
Source organism: Chelonia mydas (assembly GCF_015237465.2). Classification (NCBI taxonomy): domain Eukaryota; kingdom Metazoa; phylum Chordata; order Testudines; family Cheloniidae; genus Chelonia; species Chelonia mydas. The sequence goes on along the minus strand of NC_051251.2, from coordinate 75,675,776 downwards.
CCCAGGAGCTGCTCTAACCCTTGGCTGGGAGACCATTGGCCAAGAGGAGACAGGCCATAGCCTGGGGGGGCAATAGCCCGTTGCTGCTGCTCCTGGCTCTGAACTGAGCTCTGTGCCCGGCACCTCCCAGCTCTGGCCACGGCTTGGATCTGTGGGAGGGCGTGGGCAAGGGCCAGCAGAACCCGAGCCCCCGTGCTGGGGTGCAGGGCCTGCTCACTCCCTACTCCCCAGGGAGGAGGCAGGGCTATGCCCCCCCTCCCTGACCTCCCCAGGCAGAGGGGCAGGGCAGGGGGCGCAGGCTGCGGGCGGGGACCGTTCTGCCTCCCTGCTGATGGGGCTTTTCCGTGGTTTGCTGCGCTGGTGCAGAGAGCAGCTCCAGGGGTGTGAGGCCGGTGAATGGAGGGTGGGGTCGGTGGGAGAAACCTTCTGACCAGGACTCTTCTTCTCTGGCAGGTGCTGACAGACACACCCGACATGTGGAATCCGAATGCAGGTGAGACCCCGGCTCAGCACAGGCCAGCTTGCCGGGGGGGCCAGGATGGGCTGTTTCCGGCTGCTTTGCTTAAAGCTGGGGAAATCAAGGGCTGTTTCCTGGGCCTAAGGCTAAGGCCAGTTCCTCTGTTCTACGGGGACACAGATGGCTTTCAGGGCTCTCTGTGTGGGGCCATGGCCAAAGCAGGGATTGGCTGTGAGACAGACAGCATGGCTGTCCCTGGGAGATTTGCCTGTGTAAGGACTGCAGCACCCAACCCGACCGTAGCATGATGTGTGTACATAAACGTGGGTCGGATTCATGGCCCGGTTTGAATGGAACTCCAAATGCTGGCCCCATTCTGCCTCCTCGCCTCCCCCAGCCCCCTTACTCCGGAGCTGGCAGGCCATTGAAATCAGGCAATGACCTTCTCGGCGTGAGTCCTCTGGCCGAAGCGACTGCACCATGGACTGGGGCATTGTCAGGATGGGGGAAGGGCCTGTGCCGTGGTCCCTAACGCATCTCCTCTTCTTTCCTTTGGTCTGGCAGGACCGCCTGGTGGGATGCCCCCACCAAATGCGCCAAATTGTCCCCCTCCCCCTGGACCATGCTCTGGGCCTTACCCTGGGCCTGGCATGAATCCATTCCCTCCTGCTGTCTGTCCTCCTCCCCGTCCTGTATGCCCTGGGCCTGGTGTGCCGCACCCACATGGACACCCGCATGAACCCCACCCGCATGGACCCCATCCGCATGGACACCCGCATGGTCACCACCCGCATGGACACCCACATGGACCCCCGATGCCCGGTGGACCTGGATGCCCTCCCCCTCCTGGGTGTCATCCCCCAGGTAGCCCTCATGGGCATCATAAAAAGCAGAAGCATAAGAAGCATGGCCATGGTCATCATGGACACAAGGTACGGAGGCCTGGTCAGTGGGGTGTGGGGGCCACGTTGCAGAAGAAGCTGCACCATTAGCATCAGCTCTGTGCTGGGATGCCGTGCAGAGCCCACAGCCCAAAGCTTAGCTGGGCTAGGGACTGCTCTGTTCCCAACCCGTATGTGGGGCTGTGGGGACATGAGAACCCATCCTCTCCTCTCCCTGCAGCCAGGGGATATTACACCAGTCCCGGGAAACATTTTCCTTTTCCTTAAGAGTCGGCTGTTTTCACCAGGTCCCTGGATTCTGGATTAGGATTCGTATTGACCAGGGCATCACTGGTTCCTGTATTCAAACCCCAAACCAAACCCTCCTGCCCCTACAGGCTGCTGCATTGCACCTTGCTCTGCTGGGCCCAGCTCTGCTGGGAACCCCGGTGTTCCTACAGTCAGTGTCAGGAACTGAAACAGAGGGAGCAGGACTACCTGCAGCCACAGCTCAGGACACTCGACTGGGACGGAGAACTCAGCTCAGCACTAGGCTGGCCAGGAGTCTCCTGGAATCAGCGTCAATCTTCCAGTTGCTGTTGAAAGCAATCTGAGAGATTTTACTAAGCCAGTAGTCCAGTTGGCGAGGGCGGCACAGTGGGGCTAAGGCAGGCTCTCTACCTGCCCTGGCTCCGTGTGGCTCCCGGAAGTGGCGGCATATCCCTGCAGCTCCTAGGCGCAGGCAGGGGTGGCCAGGGGGTCTCTGTGAGCTGCCTCCGCCCCGAGCGCTGAATCTGCAGCGCCCATTGGCTGGGAACCGTGGCCAATGGCAGCTGCAGGGGCATGGCGCCGCTTTCGGGAGCCACCGGAGGTAAGTGCCGCCCAGAGCCCGCACCCCTCACTCCCTACTGCGCCCCAACCCCTGGCCCCAGCCCGGAGCCCCCTCCCAAACCCAAACTTCCTCCCAGAGCCTGCACCCTGCACCCGCTCCTGCACCTCAACCCCAGCCCTGAGCCCCCTCCTGCACCCAAACTCCTTCCCCGAGTCCACACCGCCTCTCACACCCCAAACCCCTGTCCCGGACTGGAGCTCTGTCCCACACTCCAAACCCATCAGCCCCACCCCCCATCCCAGAGCCCACACTCCCTCCCACACCCCAACCTCCTGCCCCAGCCCGGTGAAAGTGATTGTGTGTGGGGGGGGAGAGGGAGGGACGGAGGGAGGAGGGATGGAGTGAGCAGGGGCGGGGCCTCAGAGAAGGCGCAGGAGACGGGCGTGGCCTCGGGGCAGGGTTAGGGTGTTTGGGTTTGTGCGATTCGACAGGTGGGAATCCTATTCAGCACAGAATATCACAGCCGTGACATGGCATCTCGACACTCCTCACAATGCCGGCTGGGTTCCCAGGCTCCTCTCCAGCATGTTGCCCAGCGCCGCACCCGGCCTGCATGCCGTGGCCAGCCTCACTCATGTACCGGCCCACGCGGCTGCAACAAACCAGCCCAGTTTGCCGGGTGTGATGCCTTTGTAAAAACACGTCATCCAGCCAGAACATCCCTCTGCCCCAGAGCCCTGCGCTGGGAGCCCTTGCAGGGACTGACTCCCTGCTTGAGGCCCCGAGCCTGCAAAGACGTGTGCACATCCTCAGCCTTAGCTTGTAAGCAGCACCTGGAAATCAGCGCTGCTAAGTCCGAGGTACCGTCAGCCATGTGTACGTCGTTGCAGGGCGGGGCCTTGGCGTCCGGCGGGGGCCGTAGCACTGCACACACGTGCTGCCGCAGCCCCGGGGTTGCTGTGGGGCTGCAGTTAGTGGCCATTCTACTTGGCTGGGCTCAGGAGCGGGGACTGGCCCCTGGAATCATCTGCCGCGTGTAGAGACGCCCAGCAGAATGGGGGTGCAGAGGTGGGGGCTGAGAACTGGACTCAAAGCCCAGCCTCCCCTGGGCAGTGCCAGGGGTTGCCTGTCGGGCTGTCTCAGTGTCTCCCTGCGCAGCTCGTCACTGCCGGGGCGAATCCTTTTGAAGGTGAAGCAGCCTCCTGGTTGGCAAGAAATATTGTGCAGTGGGCTCGTGGTTTAGCGTTGTGAGGTGCCCGGCTGCCCGCTAGGCCTGGCCACTTCTGTGTGCCCAGGGCCTTCTCATCACACTGGGCATTCTCAAGGGCCAGGGCTGCAGCCCTCCTGTATCCTTCCTGCTGGCTAGGCCTGGCCTGGAGTGTCCCCCAGCCTGCAGGGCTGTTCCTGAAGGGTAGCTCGTGGGCTTGCACTCCCCTCGAAGTTCAAACCTTCCATCTTCACACCCCAGCCCATTCCTCAATGCCTGAGCAGCCCTGGCTCCCCCCATGTCTGCTGCGGGCCTGGCTAGGAGAGTCTCCATGATCATCCCTAGCTCTGTCTGGTACGGGGGCACAGAGAAACCAGTTACTAGCCCTGGCCGTCCCTCCCAGGAGCCACCAGAAAATGATGCCAAAGTCTGGGTCAGGAAGTGAAGGGCACCACGTACAGCTGACACAAGAGAAGCCGGAGTGTAGCTGGCCCGGCAGCAGGGCCAGTTCCCGCCTTGTGACTCAGGCTGTGGGACGGTAACTGCTGTGAATGCAGACAGCTGTGGGAGAGGGCTAGTCTCATGGCATCTAATACACGTCAATCCTTGTCCCTTTCAGCATGGAAGTGGATCGAGCAGCAGTTCTGACTCGGATTAAGAAAGCGCCTCCTGCCGGCCTGGCTCACATCGGTGGCACATCAGCAGCAGAAGCCAATTACAGTTTAAGAACGTCTGTTAGTTGGCTCCAGTTCGCTTTTCCGCTGCCCTTTGCTTCCTCTTCGAAATGAATGTCGTGTAACCTTGTGGCTAGTGATTCTCTTCTGTTTGGTTTGTTCAGTTTCTGTCTGGAAGCATTTTAAACTCATGACCTGGCTCGTTTCCCCGCTGTCACTGAAGAGATTTTCCCCTCCTATGTAACCCCTCCGCTAGGTGGTATCAGCAGCAACCAGGGCCATGGTCGATACCTGAGGGTTCCTCTTCACAATGCACACCAAAACGGTGTGCGCCCTGAGCCAGATGTCTGGGAAAACGACACAGTGCCCTGGGCGCCTCTACGAGGCCATTCTTCCCCACACGTGAGCCCTGAGTCTGGGCACAACAAACAGAAATCTTGTAGTGAGCGGAGCAGGAACAGCAAATTAACTTGGGAAGAGGGAGCAGTGACTCCAAAGTATTCACAAACAGTATGTGAAACCCCATCCCACAGTACCTTGGGCAGTGTCCTTTGCCTCAGTTTTCCACCCGGCAGTGGTAAAGTCCGATGGCCGAATGGCCCTTTAACATGCCACTCCCCCCTTCCCTCCGCTGCACCCCACTCACGGTTTGTTGTGTGAGGTGAGCAAAGATCCAGCGTCCAGGAGGGTGTTTGTGGGTTCACCTCCTGTGCCCCTGTGGTGGGCGAGTGATGCCCAGTGACTGCTGGTCTGTGGCTGCATTGGCTGCTGCCCTGCTGGGTCCTTGGTCCAGTCCAGCCCGGTCCTGCAGTGCCATGGCCACCCAGCCCAGCTAGTGACAATCCCAGCTGTGGAATTTGCTGGGGCGGTGGCACCTTTGATGCAGCTGCTCTGTCTCTCGCTGCTGCCTTTGGCTGCACCGGGGGGATCTGAGGTCCCACCGCCAAGCCTCGTTCTTTGTGATTTCAGCTCCCAGTGATTTAAGAGAGGTGGGGGCCTCAGTGCTCATGCATCCGCTCCCCAGTGCTCCAGCCCCTCCCAGGGTCTAAGGCTCAGCCCCAGACCAGCTCATCAGTGATTTCAACTCTCGTGGTCACTGAGAAGGGACAAAGACCCTCCGTGGGGGGTCTATGCAGCTTCATCTTTAATCGCTGGAGGGGGAGGGTCAAATGAAATCTAGGACCCTTAAACAAAGTCCTTTCTCCCCTCGCCCTAGAAACACCTGACCCCACCCCATCTGCCCATGACTTGGGAGTTACTTCACTACCCCTCGCTTAGTGGCCCCTGTAGCTCAGACACTCACAACCCCCCTACCCCCGAGCCCAACCACGGCCCCCATGGCCAGCCAGCCCAGACACACACACCGGAGCCCAGGGATCCAGATGCTGGGGCCTTGGCTTGCACAGAGTTTCCTGTGCACCACCCTCTCCTTCCTTCTGGGCATGCTGGGAACTGCAGCTCCTGGGCACCCTCCAGTTCCCACCACATCCCTGCCCCCCCGGCTTTGTCCTGTATTTGTGGCTAGTGGCAGCCAACATCTCTGTAGCCCATTTCTGTGGGGAAAAACGGAAATTCTGCTCACCCAACATTAATTTCTGCAAAATTCCGCTTTGCGCAGTGGCGCAGAATTCCCCTAGGAGTAATCAGGATACGCTAAGTTCTGCTGCAAGTGACTCATACAATAAGGAGAACAACATTTCATCAGCCCACCTCCAAGAATTACGTGAAATTGAACCCAAAACAGCCAAAATCGATCACCTTGACAAAGCAGGTCTGTCTGCCGAGCACACTGGGGAAACAGGTGTGTCTATGGACATGTAGTCTGCTCCTCCGCTCCCCCAGTTTATCCATAGGTGGGTGGGCATTCAGGGTCACTATGGAAGGAGGTGGCCAATCCCCAGGAGGTGCTGGGTGTGCAGAGCCAGTCCCTTCAGTTCTCTCCAAGTACAATAATCCTAGGCTGGCAGAGAGTGTCCCCAGTGAAGTTCCTGCTCCACTTCGGCTCTGTCCAGCCAGGATTAACGTGCTGTAGTGGCCAGGCAGGGGTCAGTGACATGATCTCTCTTATTTGTCTCCCCACAGCACAGAGATCCTACGGAACAGAGGCTTCTTAGAAACAACCCTAGCCTCCCAGTGCTGCTGGGACTCACTCAGGAGTTATAGGGCCTGGGACTTCAGTTGCGTCATGGTGATTTGCATCAGCATGGGGGATCTGGCCCTTTGACTCCACTTGAGATGCCCCAGGTGGAACCTGAGCTCATTTCCCAGATGCACCAAACACACACACACACAAACCACACAATAGTTTTAGGGTGGGGTAGTTTATTTATTGATTTATTTTGCAGAGCACAAGCGGAGTCCAGGGCTGGCTGTCATTCAGGCGGCCCCAGTCGCACGTATGCTCTAAGCTGCAATTTCCTGGTTTCACATGCACACCCTGGGGTGCGCTCAAGCTCAGACCGCCCCGTCAGGAGCCTGGCTGGGTGCTGCCAGCCCCCCTGCATCCTGGTCCTCCCCATGAGGACCCTAATGGAGGTGGTAAATGCACAAGCACTCAGGAGAGATGGGTGGTGGCAGCAGAAGGAAGCAAGATAAGGAGAGTCACAGAACAGTCTGGATGCAGGAGGAGGCCAGTGAAATGCAAGGCAGATGTAGCGCTGAATGGGTCACCTGGGAGCATCTGGATAAGGAATGGTTCAGATCTGAACTTTGGCTAACAGACCAACGCATCATTGCTAGGGAGGGGGACAGGTAACCCCCCTGGTAAGAACAGGTAAAGAGGCAATGGAAGTGCACTTTGCTGGCCACATCAAGACATACCATGATGCACCAGAGGCAATCTACCCCTGAAGCCCCTCAGCGAGGGCAGGAGGGAAGGGGAGCGGGAAGAGAAGGTGCTCACCAGTGGAACGTGTCGAAGCCTGGGGATGCCACTAGGATAATGAAGGCTCCAATTATGTTTCTTCTGTTCTCTTTAACTGTGAATAAACCTGAGGTCCAAGCTCAGTGCACAGGCCCACCTTAGAAGCCGTTGAGCTTGATCCTGGGACAAAGAGCAGCAGCAGTGGGGATGCACTGCCCTCAGCATGATGCAAGCTCCACCTAAGAGTGCTTGGGGAGGTGTGGGGACGGGGGCTGTGGAGCTGGTGGCTGGACACATTCTTGGATGCCAGAGATGACTCTTCTTCCTGCTGAATTGGAAAGGTTTGCTGCCCCATGGTTTAGCGCCCATAGGATCACAGCGCTCACACACACACTAAGGGCGCGTTTAGTTTGCGTAGGGCATGACAAATGACATGGTATGGCTCTGAATACTTCGATCTTGGTTATAATTAGCACCATTAACGTGAGTGACACTGTTGTTCATCATGAAAATAAAAAAATAAAAAAAAGAGACCGTCCAGAGGGCAGTTTGTACCGACCGCTCTGGGCCTGCCTACAACCATAGAATGGCAAGAGAACAAAACAAACCAAGGAATATCATGGGTGTGTGTATTGGTGACGGGGCACACGCGCATTCCCCTGAACTAACAGATCCACCGAATGAACCTGTCGAAGAAGCCAGGTTGGGAGAGGCTGGCATAGTCCTTCTCCCGGAAGATGGCAGCTCGGTCCCCTAGGCCAATCTTCAGCAGGACATCCATGTCCACGTCACTCCCGAGGGCCACCACTGTGGGCATGACGTCCTGCTTCTTCATGGAGTTGATGGCCTCGTTGAGATTCTTGCTGCCCGTGATGCCGTCGGTGATGAAGACGAAGGAGAGCTCGGCGTTGCGCCGGGCAGCCCTCTGCCCGTTCTGCGGGCTGATGACGATGTTGTTGATGGCATGGATGATGGCAGAGCCAATGTTGGAGGAGGAGTCCAGGTACTTGATCGTGGACAGGGCCTCTGAGATGTAGGTCAGGTTGTACGTCAGGGGGAAGAGCACCACCTGCTCTTCTTCGCTGCCATACTGTAGGAGGGCGATCCGCGCATTCATGTTGTCATTGTCACCCCTGGCCAGCGTGAGGCGGCGGGACACCTCCTCCACAAAGTTGTGGGCCCTGTGGAAGTTCACCTCTCCGGTTCGTTCTGAGCCATCCAGCAGGAAGACGATGTCCACAGGGCGCTGTGTGCACTGCGCCACCGCCAGCTCTGTGGGCAGAGGGAAAACAGTCACGTCAAGCGTGGGGAAAGGAACCAGGGGAGGCGCCGCCATTTCCTCACACTGCCTGGGTTGGACGAGAGCGATGTGTTTGTGGGGGCAACCCCCCACTGCTTCCCTGGAGCCCCAGTCTTCTCCTCTGCTCCCCACCAGGCCAGAGTCGCAGTCTGAGCAGGGGTGTGAGGCAGCTGAGGAAGGGCTGTGCCATGCAGCCGCAGCGAGGAGGGCAATGGTGCAGCGGGAAACCGCCCGCTCTGCAGCCACCCCTGGCGTGGGGCACAGGCCAGCACAAGGGCTGTCAGACAAAGGCCAGGAAGCAGTCTCCTTGCCACAGCCCAGTGGAAGGGGAAGCCCCATTCAGTGTCAGAACAGACGAAGAGGGGGCTGACTCTCTTTCTCTCCCTGGCAGCTGTCTTGTGTACCCCATTCACTGGGGCACTGTGCTCCCTGGGGGCACCGGCTGTTCTGCCGGGTGCGTCTTCGCTGGGCTCCTCTCACAGAGCCCCAGCACCCTCAGGCCGGGGCTGTTGGAAGCGGGAGAGTATAACAAAGCCTTGTAGGGTTTGAATGTCTCCCTGACACCTCCCCCTGCCCAAGCCCCTCTGTCCCGGGGCTGAGACCTGCCACCAGTCAGTTCCAGCAGGGATCCTGCCCCAGAGGAGCGAGACCAGAAGAGCTGCAGGCAGCTACCGATCGTAGGCGCAAGGGATGACGCCATGGGGGAAAAGGCTGTTTAGACTCTGCCCGGCCTGCCCCCAACAAGTGGGCTCTTCCATTGTGCCGTGCCAGGCCCCTGAGCCCAGCGGCTGGCTGAGCTGGGCGCAGAGAGCTCTGTCCCAGGGGTGGGGCTGCGGCAGCGTCCGAAAGGGGCTCACCCGTCACTCACCTCAGCCCTGTGCTGTGGCCCGCAGCAGAGAGGTCAGCCTGAGCCTCCTGCCACCCTGTTCAATGGCCAGGAGCCCTCAGAGCCGGTTGGAACGTGGGCGTGCCCCCTGCCTGGCACGGAGGGGCACGTCCGCGGGCTCCCGGCCTGTTCACGTTGCACCCACATACCAGCGGGACGTTACTCCACTCTCAGGGTGGCTCCCTGCCCCGGGCTGTGGGTACGGCTGCCCTTTAAGTCAGGAGGATTAAGCACCCGCCTCTGTGGGGATGAGCTGCCCCCGAGATCCCTGCTTGGCATGGCCTGATTTCAGGTGAGGGAGGGAAGGGCCCCCCCTAGGCAGGAGGCTCCCCCAAGGTGGGGCAGGGGAAGCAGATCTAGACAAGCCCCCCATAGCGTTAGTGGTCCCTGGTGTCAGGCTGCTGCCCATCATTTGTCTTCCCAGCTGCCAGCCAGGCTGTGGGTGCAGCCCAGAGGTGGGGCTGATGTTCCTCCTCTCCCGGGAAGGACGGGGGCTGCTTCCATCAACTACCCCCCTGGGATGTGACGGGAGGGCTGCCACTAAGCTCGGCAAATCTGCCACCCCCACCCCCGAGGAGCATCCTCGAGGCCCGCAATAGCCAGCCCAGGGCTGGCAGCCTGTGCTCTTCACAGCCAGCTGCAACTGCAGTACGGGTCCATCCCCTGCAGCGTACAGAGCAAGGAGGCTACGGCTGCACCAGGAGCGAGGAGCTGGCAGCAGGCGGCGCAGGGCGAATGGAGACGGTGGGTAAAGCAGATCAACCGAACCAGTGCTTTGCTGCGGAGAGCCCTGCCTGTCCCACACCGATAACCCAGCCCGTCCCGCCCACCCCTGCTTCCCACACCCACCACCTGAGTTTACATACGGGGAATTCCGAGCTCTGACAGAACCACCCCCGGCCCTGTTCGCAATTCTCCCCATGTCTTTTTATCGTTTCCCTCCAGTGAAGAGCCCCAGCAGCCAGGGAACCCCTTTGCCATTGCATGGTGGGCAGTCTCACGGCAACCCCCTCCCCCTGAGATCATCTGTCCCCTCAATCCCCCCACCTGTCTGCTGCGCCGTGAGGCAGAGGGAAAGACGTGGATTCTGCGTCAGAGCCTGCCTGGGGGCTGCTAGGGACTTGCCAAGGGCAGGTTCTCCACTCACGGGCTCAGAACTGCACAGAGATCCTGAGGCTGCCCTCGGAGATGCTGTTCCTGTCTTCTGCGGACTTAGATTTCTGCTGATTTGTCATGTTCCCTTTCTGGGCGAGCTCCGCCCAGGAAACCAAACAACTAGCCGCAGCCTGCGGGGGAGGAGGGATAAACTCACCTGGCTAAAACAAACTAAGCTGTATTGACTTAGGAGCAAAACACGCCAGGCCTCAGGCAGCCCCCGCAGAAACCAGACGGGATTCCTCCTGGGCCAACAGTTGTGTGTCTTTGGCTCAGGTCAAAGCAGCAACAATGCTCTGAGTTTAGCGCTTCTCAGTCGCACCCCCGCAAGCTAAAGCCACGGCTCTCTTTAGTGTCACACACCAAAATGGTGGTGGTGTGTGGGGGGGTTGTTCACTTCACCCCACCTTACCTACGCTGATTACATCCAGAGACGGATAAATGGAGTCACCACTGGTAGGACCTCGCCCTGCTCCCAACCCTTTGCCCAAAGCTCAAGCCAAGCCAAGCCATTCAAAAGCCTGGCCAAGCGTTGTCAGCCCTTTTTTCGGTATTTGCCAGCGCTGGAATTCTCCGAGCTCCCTCCCATGGGGCAGGCTGGCAGCAAAAGGGTCCGGCTGCAGAGCAAGAGGGGCATCTGCCCCACCCAAAGCAGAAAATGAGAGATCCCAGCTGAGCATGCCTATTACCATGCAATGCTCGCAAGCCCCAGAGCTCTGGCTCATTCTGGTGAAGCTCTCGCACCTAGCCAGGATTTGGGGTGCAGAGTCACAAAACATTTCGGAGGTTTGCAGACTCCCAGTTCCAGCTCCTGCTTCCCACCCTGGCCCCATCTAGTGCTCTGGCAAATGTACCCGCTGCAGGCCCGTGAAAGCAGACGGCATTATAGCCCAAACATCACTGCACGATGGGATGCTCAGTCCAGTTCTGGGTATTTTTATCTGCATATTAACTAATGAAATGCACAAGATAGCTGAAGTCATTGCAGTGAGGCTACCTCCATGCCGGGGGGCTAGCAGAATTCACCCACTGGAACCTGATATTTGTGCCCCGTACTCTTTGGTCTGCTCTTCTATAGCTATGGGGGAGAGTTTTGAAAGCACAGATAGCCGCATGGTGCCCAACTCTCTTTCAAAGTCAATGGGAGTTAGGTGCCTTTGAAACTCTCCCCATGTGGTCCCTTGGAGCAGGTTATAATGAGCAGGGCTCACACGATGGGACTGTAACCTCTCTGAATCACGTACACAGCTGGTTAGGAACTTTCCATGCCCCGAACGACAGCATGTTTACACCTAGTGCCTCGCACATGTAGGGTACATTATGGTATTTCAGAACGGCGCAGTCACTGGGGAATAGCTTTTAGCTCCTTGTTCCGACATGTGCTGGATTTTCCTGCCTAGGAGTAGGCATGTGGCTTCTAGGACAGTGAGAAGAGCAAGTCCAGTATGCATACGACATGCAGGCAGAATGACACTCAGACAAAGACACAGGGCACATGTTGAGACCGGGGCAGTTTCCAGCAAAGCCCAAGGGAGACACAAAGGGGGCCCACCCCGAACCGCTCGCACGGCTCTCTTTTCTTTAATAGCACAGGTTACAGCGCAAGTTGAGTGATTAAACATTGTGATTATAGCAAAGGGGGTAGCGTGGTGGGGCTTCTCAGTTGGGAGCCTGGCCTCTCTCGGGGCTGGCATAACCCAAGGAAAGCCTGGTTAGTTAAACACAAAAAGAGAACACAGGAGAAAATTCAAGGACAATCAGAACAAAAGCTACGTAGGAAAACAGACACATGTTAGCACACATCCCTACACCCATCGCTGAGACAGGGCTTGCTCTGGCCCTCAGGTACACATCGGCAAGCAACCTCCCTGATTCAGCCATGGAGCCCAGGTGGGACTGAGGGCTGGGAGGGCCCACGAGGGCTATTTGACAAGCTAGCCTGTCATTGTGGGCTTGGCGTGTTTAGAAGGACAGAATAGGAGTGTCTCTTCGGGACAGGACAGCTCCTCTGCCAGCACCCAATGTTCCCTTAAAAAGTGCTGCAGAGACAGTGGGTGAAGCAGGAGCATCTCTCCTCGTGTCTGGGAAGATGCACCGGGCTGCTCTGCCAGCCACGCTGGAGAGAACCGCCCCTGCCATCAAATCACTGGCTGGGAGCCACCGAGACTCTCTGGGCTCCTCCTAAGCTCAATGCGTCCACCATGGTACCCAGCCCCTCCTGGGAATTCTCAAGAGGCGCTGTTTACAGGGAACATTGCTTTTCCCAAGAGCACCTTTCTCCAGCTCAGCTGCCAGTCCTGTACACTGTCCCTAGTGCAAAGCTCAGCAGAGCCCCAGCACGGTTTCTGGATCCCCCACAATTTCACTGTGCACTATTTTAAAAGTGTCAATGAACAGGTCCATCCACTCCTGCCGCTCATGTCCAGTGGCAAACTTGGCGTTCTCGGCGGTATAGGCCAAAGTGGCCACCAGCTGGCTGTACGTGCTGGGGTCCTGGATTTCCCGCGTAGAGTTTAGGAACTGGGCGATTGACTCTTTGGTGTAGGGGAAAGGTATCTTGACCTCCTCTTCCATGGGGCGGAAAATAAGTGGGTTTGCATTCCCAGGGTTCCTGTCATCTGCAAGTGAGTGTCAAAAGAATATTTTCAGGGCTCGCTAGCACTGGTGTGTCCCCCACTGCTGCTCGGTTCTCTTACGTACCCTGCTCTGTAGGAAAGGCAGCCAGCACAGGAGGGAGCAGCAAAGACCAAAGCCTGGAAGCTCCGCTGTAGCCCTATCTCACTAAAGGACCAGATCCAAAGTGAAGGGAGAGCTGCTTGCTGCCTCCCATGGGGTTTGGACTGGGCCCTTAGACAGTACTTGGAAGAGGATTTGCAATAAATGTATGAAGCTTCTATACAGCTACTGATGCATGTCCCCTCCTTCCTCCTGCACCTCCCGCTACGGAGAGAGCTGCTGAAGAAGGAAACTATCCAACCTCCCTCTGAGCAAGGGGTCAGCTGGCAGCAGACAGCAGGGTTTGCCAGGTTGTTTCTGGGCAGCTGTTAGAGCGTTTCCAAGCCCATCCATGCAGAACTCAACAGAGTGCAACGGGGCACAGCCACGGGCAGCCAACGAGGCATCCACCAGAAGCCACCCCACGAACACAGGCTACATTCCCGCACTGCACTGAGCCGGCCCCCTGACACGCCACACAGCCCTCGTCTGCGGCGGACGGTTGCCTGGGTTGGAAGGGGCCCCCCAGACCCACAGAGATTCACATGCCAGCCTTTACCTCAGCTCAGGTGGGCTCTGTGCTCAGCCCCACATGCTGAGCATGGGCCCCAAAGCAATAAATACCCTGTTCTCCAGCAAGAGCAGCCCTGTGCATGGGAGGGGCCTGGGCTCTGGGGCTCCTGCTAGGCCCCAGCTGCCCTGAGGAGCTGGCCGCGCTGGGGGGCAGAAACCTTTTTGGGCCTCCTATGCCGGTGGGGAGTAGGTGCGGTGCAGCTGGCTCCATGGGCCGCCTCCTCTGGGCGATGCACCCCGGGGGCAGCATGTGGCGGAAGAAGTCACTGGGACCCCTCCAGGGCTGGCACTGCAATGCCGAGGGGCTGTGCGCAGGCTGGCCTACCGCTTTGGAGACCTGAGTGTAGAGACGTGTTTGTGGGAGATTATAATGCAGAGACACTCCCTCACAGGGGGCAGGAGGGTGAACACAGGAATTTAGAGAGGTGCCCTGGAAATGGGGGCGGAGAGACCAAGCACAGCACTTCACCACAGCCCTCTCTGGTTTGTTTTGCTGGAAGTTTTATTCCTCTCTCATTCCCTGGCTGGCTGTTAAATGAACCCCAGGAGCGTTACACGGCCTGAGAAGTGCCAAATGAGGAGACTGCCTCATTGTGAGGTTAGCTCCTGTGTTTGAAACTGAAAGCAGAGGCGAAGGGAGCAGGGGGAGCAGGAAACAGAGAAGAGCCAAGGCTCGTGTATGCATTTTATGAGCACAACAATAGCTTGACTAGCTTCAGAAGGGGATAAGAAGGAAAAAATGGATATGTTGCAACCTCCATCCAGTCTGTCATTGTCCAGCAAAGTTGCAGAGAACTGGAAAAAATTCAGACAGAGATTTGAATTGTATATAGGGGCAGTTGAGAAAAGTGATAAAGTGAAATCATCGATCTTTTTGCATGTTGTTGGGGAGGAAGCATTGGACAGTTATAACAACTTGAAGTTTGGAGACGGTGAAAGTATGAAGTTAAGTAAAATACTGACTAAATTTGAGGTACGTTGCATGCCAAAAAGGAACGAGACCTCTGAGAGAGACAAATTGTTTACACGCATGCATGCAAAAAAAAAAAAAAAAATGGCAACACCAATAGTAACATGTGACAGAATTAAGGAAACTTTGGTGAGCTGACAGAGTCTCTGATCAGAGATAACACATGGCCTTTAATGCCACCAGTGATCCTAAGAGAGAGACTGCTCTGCGAAGACGACTTCACTTTAGAAAAAGCTCTCCAGACCTACAGGGCAGCCGAAACGGTGCAAGCACAAGCCAGAGAGCTGCATTCACCAGAAGGGGTTCTCCATCTACTAAGTACAACGGCAGATAGCCGGAACAGGTCAAATCAAAGAGTGGAACCACTTGCTATGAAAACCACTTCTAGCTGAAGGCTGGGGACAGAACGTCATGTCGAAGGTGTGGATCACAGCATGGCCCCGACAGCGTGTTGCCTTTGGGAAACTCTGTCATAAATGTGGGAAAAATAAGCATTTTGAAAAATGCTGCCGATCCCAACTGCAGAAAAGTCAAGTGCATTCAGTTAAGGACAATCTGGTTGAGGAGTTTTCCCACAGACATGCTGGGATCTAGCAAGCCGGATGAGAGGGCCTGGATACTGCCTATGACAGTGAATGGAGCAATTAGTCCACTGAACCTGGACACAGGAACTCAGGTTAATATTCTGTCCGAACAAGATTATGAGAGACTAAAAATAAGACCAGAACTGGGACCAACAAAAATAAAAGTAACTGGTTATTCTGGAACAAATATACCCGTGAAGGGGATGTGAACTGATAGCAGCATGTACAGGCTCCCTTGCACTGTAGTGCCAAAGGAGGAGACACCAACTTTAGGCCTGGCTGCACGTGAGCAACTCAATCTGTAAAACTGCAAGACCAGTCGCTCTCCCTCATCAAGACCACACTGAATTTGATTACGTGGCATTCGTTCAGGAATACTGTGATCTGTTTCAAGGGCTGGATTGCTTGCGAGGTGAACACAGAATCCAGACCAACAAGCAGGTCCCTCCAGTGCCCGTCCCTGCAGGAAAGGTGCTATTTGCACTCGGTGACAAACTCAAGGCTGCGCTTGCAAGGGTGGACGCAATGAAAGTAACACAAACAACTGAGGAGGCAGCAGAATGGGTGAGCTCGCTAGTCGTTGTGGAGAAAAGGCAGCGGCCTGCTAGGCAGATGCTTAGATCGCCGAGACCTCACCAAGGCTATAAAAAGAGAACATGTCAAACTACCAACCAGAGAAGAGATTATGGCGCAATTTGCAAATGCTCAGTATTTCAGTATATTGGATGCAGCCTCAGGATTTTGGCAGCTAAAATTAACTAAGAAAGCTCAAAACTATGCGCATTAAATATCTGGTTGGAAGATACAGATTCTTACGTTTACCCTTTGGCTTAGCTTCAGCATCAGAAGTGTACCACAAAACCTTACAGATGATCTATGGAAACATTAATGTCATTGACACCTCAATGGACGACACCCTCACCTGGGACTCAACTAGGGAGGAACATGATTACAGACTTCAGGATGTCCTAGATGCAACTAGAGCTGCAAACCTCAAACTAAATAGGGAGAAATGTGTTTTAGGGGTTACAGAACTGACTTTTGTTGGGGACTTTATTTCCAACAAAGGTGTAAAAACTGATCAGAGGAAGATTTCAGCCGTTGAAATGATGCCATGTCCCCACACAACGAAAGATGTCCAGTGGTTCCTGGGAATGGTTAATTACCTTGGCAAATTCATACATAAGCTTTCTCCCAAAGCAGCGGCTTTGAGAAAACTCCTAGAGAATAAAAATCAGGGTGCAGAACAGGAGGAATCATAGGAAGGTTTAAAAACAAACAAACTAATACACGAACC
Source organism: Chelonia mydas (assembly GCF_015237465.2). NCBI lineage: Eukaryota > Metazoa > Chordata > Testudines > Cheloniidae > Chelonia > Chelonia mydas. The sequence continues at coordinate 75,659,382 of NC_051251.2, read as the reverse complement.
AGTGTTGAAGTTCTATGCACCAGGATGGCCTATTAGAAATTTGAGCAAACGCTTCATAGTCTGGGTTAGGTGCAGCGATTTTACAGACGCGTGAAGATCTGTGTTCCCTCTAAGCTGTGCGGTTGTGCAGTGGCCCAGGAGTGAAACAAGTGCCGCACACTTGATGAGCAGAGTCGCACACGGCAACGTGTGTCCAGGTGCCCCTCCTCCCACAGTTCTGCAGCCACGTTGCTCCTGCCCTCTGCCTTGGAGCCCCTGGCACCTGCTTCTGGTACCCTCCTGCTGGCTGTGCAGAGCCCGGGGGGAGAAGGGGGTGTTGATGTCAGGGTGTCCCTCTCCTCTGCTTCCCCTCTACCCACGTACCCCGTCTCTCCAGAGCTGGGGAGGGGGGACAGGGCTCAGGAGCAGGAGAGCTCAGCTGCTGTAATCTGAATCTGAGCCTTCTGTTGTAAGTGCCTTAAAGACACGGCATATGGTCTCTCATAGACTTCCCCAGAACCCAGCACACACCACACTCTGCCTCTGTGTGTCAATTTCACACACACACACACACACACACACACACACACACACACACACACACACACAGAGTCTCTGTGTCTCTCTCACTCACACACACACACACAAACTCTCACAGTCTCTGACATACTCATCTCCCAACACGTACTTGTGTTGTTGTTTCAGAGGAGCAGCCGTGTTAGTCCGTATTTGCAAAAAGAAAAGGAGGACTTGTGGCACCTTAGAGACTAACCAATTTATTTGAGCATAAAAAACCGCTGAATGCATCCGATGAAGTGAGCTGTAGCTCACAAAAGCTTATGCTCAAATCAATTGGTTAGTCTCTAAGGTGCCACAAGTCCTCCTTTTCTTTTTGTGTTGTGGTTATTACTTCTTGGTACTTCTTGCAATGCACAGATAGTCTCTGTAATTTTATTCTTTCAAAGTGCTGTTATTTTAGTTTGACTGGTCTGTGCATTTCATAATTTTATTTCTCTCTTATGCTTAAGTTTAATTCTTTGAATAGTGAGTTCTTAAATGCCTAACCTGTCCTGGCTGGAGTAAATTATCCCTATGGTAACTTTTTAAAAATAAATATTCTATGTAGGTTTTTCATTTCTACTGGTGGCGCACATCCGCATATTACCTCGGTGCACGTAACAAAATTCATTCCACACATGGATGGAAAAAATTAGAGGGAACATTGGTGAGGACTGTTGGCAACCAGTGTCATATCCAGCCAAATCACTGACTGAGGTAGATACCAGATACACACAGATCCAGAAGGAGCTTTTAGGAATATTGTTTGCCTGTGAGAGATTCAATCAGTATATTTATGGCCAGACAGTGGAAGTTGAAATGGACCACAAGCCCTGGATAGTGTTATTTAGCAAACTGTTAAATGACTGCACCTTAATGATTCAAAGCATGATGATAAAGATGCAAAAGTATGATTTGGTTGTGACCTACACTCTTGGTAAATTCATGTTTACTGCAAATGCACTTTCCAGAGCAGTGGCTCCCACGAAACCAGAGAAGACTTTAGAGATAGAAATGCAAGCCTATGTAGATTTGATTGTAAAGTCAATTCCCATAGCTATCAGGAAACTGCAACAAATAAGAGGGGAAATGGAGAAAGATGAATAATTGGGGATCCTTAAAGAAGTGATAATTAAAGCGTGGCCTGAAGAAATAAGCAGTTGCTGTCCAAGTATAAGAGACTATTGGAACTGCAGACATGAACTTTCTGTGATAGATGGGGTGGTTTTCAAGGGCAGTAAGGTTGTAATTCCAGTGAGCTTCTGAAAAGAAATGCCCCAGAAGATCCACGAGGGTCGTTTAGGAATTGAGAAGTGCAAACAATGAGCACGAGGGGTGCTGTATTGGCTGCGGATCAATCATGACATTACTAATGTGGTAGGAAACTGCTTTTCCTGCTTGAACAAGCCAAGCCAACAGGCAGAGCCACTGAGATCTCACCCAGTTCCACGAAGGCCTCATGAGAAGGTTCGTGCTGGCTAATTTACCTGGCAATCAAAGGATTATTTAATCGTCACAGATTATTCTCTGTAGCCAGAAATGTGCACACTGCACAGTACCAATAGTAAGTCAGTGATAGCTGGCATGAAGGGAATCTCCTCCAGACATGGAATTCCAGATGACGTCTTTAGTGCAGATTTTAGGCAATTTGCCCTAGACTGGGATTTTCATCACAAAACATCAAGTCCGAATTATCCCCAATCAAATGGACTTGTGGAAAAGTCTCTACAGACAGTAAAGAACTTTATGAAAAAGGTTTTTGCCAGTGGGGGTGATTGGTATAAAGTGTAATTGGTTTACCGAAGTGCACCTCTGGAGAATGACTTTTCTCCAGCTGAGCTGTAAATGGGAAGAAGGCCCAGATCTAAGGTACCAATCACTGATAACTTGCTGAAAGCTCATATCAATGAAACCATATGGAAATGAAAGAAAAGCAGAAGTGGAAGCAGAAATATAATTTTGACATAAAGGCCAGAGATCTCCCATCTCTTAACCGAGGTGATGGGGTGTGCCTGAGGAATCACACCTCTGATACTTGGAGCCAAAGGGATTCCATTAAAGAACAACAGTGTCCAAGGTCTTATGTCGTCCCGATAGACCAGTGGGACACATTTTGGCATAACTGAAGGGATCTACGAGTAATCCCAGAAAGTTCCAACACACTTACAGCTGAGGTGGACTCTGGCATTTCCCATCTGACTGATCCTTTATCATCAACAGAGAAAGAAGAAACTGTCAAGGAACAAGAGAACTCAGGCTCTAATGAAAGAAAAAGACTGATGTTGAGAAGATTGGAGAGGGAGCTTAAACATCCTGAAAGACTCAGAGACTTGCTAACCTGCCTGGAGAAGGGGTAGTTGAGAAAAGTGAGTGGTCAAGACTCACTCCAGAGTGATGTGCTGGTAACCTCCCCTCTCTAGGGAGAGGACACATTGGGTTTATGGAAATGTACTAGATGGGTTGAGAATTTAATGCAGGTGTTGTTAGATAGTTGTTAACTATTAATAGATATGTATATAAAGAGTTAATTTGTTTTTTTAAGAGGGACGATGTAGAGACATGTTTGGGGAAGATTATAATTTAGAGATGCTCCCTCATAAGGGACAGTGTGATAAATACGGGACTTTAGAGAGGTGCTCGGGAGGCTGGGGTGGGCTCGGGAGGCTGGCCTCACCTCAGATGCTCTTTAGTTTGTTTTATTACAAGTTTTATTCCTTTCTAATTCCCTGGCTGGATGTTTAATGAACCCCAAGATTGCTACACTGAGGCCAATTTCCACGCTGCCACAGACCTGGGCGAGACATTCAGCCTCCCAGTGCCAGCCCCTACCTGCCCAGGGTATGCCAGCCCTGCCCTGCCCCGGGGCCAGGGGAAAGCCATTAGAGAGTGCGAGTGCCTGAGGCCTGCTGCTGACATGCGCTCTGTAAGACCCAGGGCTTGGCATTAGTGGGGGTGGGGCTCCTTGGCGTGCTCCCGGGCCAGGCCTGTCTGTGTTTGGCTCCAGGCCCTGGCTGGCCACTGAGCCATCTGAGGGGCGGGTGACACATGCACATCTCATGTGCCCCAGATAACAGGCAGCTCCTCAGAGCTCAGCACGGACCCAGCTGTCAGCCACAGGGCAGAGAGCTCAAGGTCAGAGTGGGTCTGTCTAGCAGAGCCCACCACAGCATTGCAGCCATGTACTACCAAGCCCTCAGCTCGCCTATGCTGCCCGTCGCTGGGCTCCTCCAGTACAGCTGGGCTCCTCCCAGCTTTGGCCACGGCCCGGCTTCCCAGGGCCAAACCCAGCTGGACCTTGCCAGATGTCACACACAGCCTGACAGGGAGCCAGAGCCAGGACAGCTCTGGGGGGCACCCGGGCGCCCCCTAAATTCTACTCACTCCCCGGCCCAGTGGGAATTCCACCCACCCAGAGCAAAGCGACACCCACCCATCACCGCCAGGCCGCCTTCTCGGCCACCGCTCCCGAGGGGAGTCGTTCTACAACAGCCGTGTTCTGTGGGTGCAGGCTGAGCCCTGTCCAGCCTAAGGCCTGGGTGGGGGAATTCTGCTGGGGGACCCTTTTAGAGTCCCCTGTCTCCCCCCAGGGGGTTTCTGATCCAGCCCTATGCAGTGCAGGAAAAGGGAAGTGGTTCTATGCAGTGCCGTACCTGGCGTGGGCAATGAGAATGGCCGAGAGCTGCTGTGTGACGAAGGCCACGTTCGCCCGGGCCCGGGCCCGGGCCCGGGCCCTCCTGATGGACGCTTGGCCCAGACCGAGCAGAACCTGAACATGCTGCTGTTCCAGCTGCCAGCGACGCTGCCCTGTTATGGTTCCTCTTTACAAATCAATCCTGCGCCCATGGCACGGCTCCCACCCCACTGCCAGTCTGACCTCGCAACTAAGCACAAGCAGGGCTCTGAAGCAGACGCCTGGCGCAGCCTAAGACAAAGCAGCAGCTGAAAGAGCAGGCTGCTGCATCCTTTGAGATCTCTCCAGACCCAGATTCAAAGCAGCTGGGTAGGACTCCATCAGACGAGGGGCTGGAGTGCATCGTCGGGGGGAAGGTGCCGCATTCGGGGCTAGCCGTTCAGCTCCGCAGCGCAGGGTTAAACCTGAGTCAGCGAAAGGAGTCAGCGGGGTTTGCACAGTCCCGACTGGATATTCGTGCACAACACACAGACTGACCCGACTCTCAGGTGCCAGGCACGGCTGCAGCAGCAGGCACGGTCAGCGCGACGCACAGCAGCAGATCGGCAGGAGGGGAAGGCGCCCAGCTAGCCCCTCTCTGGCCTGGGACAGCAGGTTGGCACTTTCATCACAAGGTGGAAAACTCCACCGTCTTCCCTGCTCAAGGCTTTGCCATCTCTCCCTCCTCCCGGCAGTCCTTGGCCAGTCTTCCCCAGAGAGGGAGGCTGGGCAGCCCGGAAGAGGTCTCTCTCTAAAGAAGCTTGCACAGTATTTTGCCCAGGGCAGTCGGGAAGGAGAGCTCCCTACACATGGCTTTCCAGGACAACCCTCACCATAGGGCATGGCCTGGAGCTCCCTGCAATCCCTCCTCAGTCTTGCACTCCAAATTCACAAGTCAGGGCCCCCAACGTCATGAGACTGGCTGAAAAATCATGAGATTTTAAAGAGCTAAGAAACTGGGATTCTTTTTCTTTCCGTCTGCTTTCCCAGCCTGCAGGGGGCCCGTTTTCCAGCCTTGCTCCACAGATTCCTTTTTAAACAAGTCACTTTCCGGTCCACGTAAGTTGAGATCCCGGAGTCCCCTGCCTTGTGGAGCGGGGGCTTTTGGAAAACAACATGGTGAGACTCAGGACTAAACCACAAGTATCGGCAGCACTGCGTGACCTGTTGTAACCCGCACGACTCGCATATCGCCAAACACCGGGTCTATGATTAGATCGATAGATATGGAGCGGGAGATAATATCTGTTATTGGACCAACTTCTGTTGGGGAAAGAGACAAGCTTTCAAGCTGCACAGAGCTCGCTGGCAGGTTTGCAGACAGAGAGACATTGCACTTTCTGTGCTAGCAACAGGAGCTGAGGCTGGAGTTTTACCACTTAACAGGCAGAACGTGGTCCAAGCACCGGGATCTGCACCAAGCAACACCTGCCTCTCTTACCCCACAGGGTTGTCCCGCCCCATCACACAGCCCCTTTGCACCCTGCTCCCCAACTCGGTGTTACTAGTTCATTTCAGTACAGCCAGTGTGAGCCAAGTCTCCACTGGAAGCCTTCCAGTTCCACTGAACTGCCCGCCCAGCCCCAGGGAATGCCCGGTGCCACACTGAGACCTGCAGGGCAGGATTTCCAAAGGGTGGGGAGTTTGGCTCTGGGGGTTCGGCTCGTCCGATAACAGACAGGGACCATGTGAGCAGTTCATTCCTGGATTTGGATTCCAAGCCCTGCCAGGTCCCGTGGGGATTTAGGATCCGAGGTTTAGGCATCTCCACTGGGATGAGGAGAAGGGAGAGAGGGCTGAGCATGGCTGTACTGCACACACGTACCCGCCTGTGGACAGCCCTCAGCCAGACAGGCAAAGCAGGAAATTGGGGCCTCTCTTGAGATAAAGTGACAGCCCCCTTCTCTGCCCCCGCCGGGATATTGCGTGGCTAGAAAGGCTGCCGTTCCCCACCCACGCCACAGCCCATGACACTACCGTGCGGCGCGGAAGATCTGGAGCCGTTTGGCATTATTTTTACCTGTTTGGCAGGGCAGTTCTGGGCAGACGATCTGTGGATCTGAAACGAGAATAAAGGAGCAGCTAGCGAGATGGCCTCAGCAGCAGGCCAGGCCTCTCGCCCCGTGGTGGGCGAGAACACACACCGGGGTGGGTGCTGCCCATGGGGATCTGCTCTCTGGTTGGGGAAGAGCCGGTTGTGCTGATCTGCATTAGGGAGATGCGCTCTCCAGTGTAACTGACCCAACCACATGCATTGGCAGCCGGTCTGACCGCGCTGTGTGCTGCATACAACCGACCAACTCGCACCCCAGCCCTGGCCTCGCTCGGTGACTGAGCCAGGGTGGCAGGTGCAGACCTGGGCAGAGGACGTCCTCCATGTTGTCAATGAATTCCTCAGCCACCAGCTCCGAGAAGAGCCTCATTTTCTGGACACGCTGCTGCTCGTTGCACGCAATGGAGCGCAGGGTCTCGTCCTGGTCTGGCTGGTTGAACATGTCTCCGATGCCGATGGCGTTGACGATCACGTCTCCCTGGCAGAAGGCCTGGAGGTTGTTGTCGTCGTCCCGCGGATCGTGGCGCCCGTCTGTCACCACCACGGCAAACACACGGGCTTTCTCTCGCCTACTCTCCTTGATGAGCTTGTTGTAGGCAAACTGCAGGGCGGAGGGTGTCCAGGTGCCCCCGGCGATCCACTCCAGACGCTTCACCGCCTCCTTGAAGTTGGACAGTGAGTTAATGCGCTCGTCGTTGAGCTGGATGGCCTCGAATGTCCCCTCGTGGCTGTACTGCACCACCCCGACCCGGGCACCTGCAGGGAGACAGATGGTCACACCCCGCCATCCTCACTCCCCTGGCACCCTCCCGAAGCTAATTGGGGTGTGTTCCCTACGCAGGGCACCCACTGGCACCACACTATAAATGCCAAATTGTCTGGGGAGGGCATCATCACTCCAGACCCCTGCATGGAAGCATCACATGTGACACCATGACACTGCCACGCTGCGTCATGCATGCCAATGACATGCACTAGTGACAAGCACTGAAAGACAGAATGGTTTCACATGGTCAAAGCGCTGACATGGTGTTACAAAACAACGGGGGTTAAAACAAAATCCAGACAATTCCAATTCTCTCAGGCTCTGAACAATAGAAAACAACCTGGATTTTTGTACAGAACAATCCCTAATACAATAATAATCTAAAACACCAACCCCTTATTGCTGTTCTAAAACTCCAACCCCAAGCTAAAGAGCACCCCGGATCATATTGCCTTACAGTCTGAAATGCTCCTAAGTAGCTGTGCTCTATGACAGCTGACCCACCTCTCACAGGTCGCTGATAGCAAGTGGCAACACTTCTTTAAACCTTACATGTAAACGTTCCCTTTACCATCAACACACACACCTTCGTCTTTATTAACATACACACTCCCACCGCCCTACACCACATTGGCTGACAGATTTACTCCACTTGCTGACTGTTTCTCCTGAGCTCTCTCCCTCTGCTGCTAGTGTCAATGGACCACCCAGCAAGCTTCCTTCTTCTCTCTTTGTTCTCTCCTGTCGGTGCCTTTGGCTGCCCACTGCCACACTGCCTTTTCTACTGTCCTGTCCGAACTGCCTAGGCACGTTTGCTAAGCTCCCTCCTGCGCACGCCCAATTCCAAGCACGCTGGAACGCACGCCAACAGTCCTCGCAGTCCCACCGTTCTCGTTACTGCAGAGTTACCCTAATTTGGTTTTCCCGCCAGTTTTACTGTGACCTTTAACGGTGGAGTGACTCTTGCTTATTTAAAATGGGAGCCAGGGACACAGAATGGAGTTTCTCTGGTATCAGTGGGAGCCTGCGGAGGGAAGGGAGTCCTATGAGAAACATGTGACTGCCCCCAGCAATCAGGAGGGCTGGGAGACAGTCAGCAATGGCCGCCGGCAGTGTCATGAACATAGCAGCTGCCTCTTCCCGGGCTCTCCTCTGGTTCGGAGCCCAGTCTGCACAAGGACCTATAGGCTGCTTGCCGTGTGGACGCCTCCCTTAGGGCAGGTGGTTAAGAGGCCCCGTCTGTCTCTCCCTCAGAGCCCCACGCCACTGCTCACACGCATCCCGCACCTGTTTCTGACTTGGGGTCCTTGGCAATGGAGCCCAGGCGGCTCACCACGTTGATGACAAAGTTCTTCTCCAGGGAGAAGTTGGTGTAGCCGATGCTTTCGGAGCTGTCTATGACAAACACGATGTCCAGGGCACCGCAGCGCTTCTCGCAGTCTGGGGATGGGAGAGAGGAGCGGATCACAGGGGGGACAAGGCCAGCAGGGACTGCCCAGAGAGCAGGGAGGGTCTCCTCCGCATGGGAGGCCGTCCACGGGAAGATCCCCCATCAGGTCCCTGCCATCCGGCTTCCGGCCAATACCTGAAGGAAAGCGAAGCTATCCACAGGCAGCTGGGAGCCTCTGGGAGGAAACTAAGCTGATGCTCTGAGGCACGCACATGACTGGACGCTTATTAGCCTTATCTGAGTTTGCAAAGTTGAGTGAATTATCCAGCCCTTTACACACCCAGCTCAGCAGGGACTCAATCCCTGTCCCTGGCAGAGGAAGGCTGCGCCCGGCTGCGACCCACCATTCCCTGAGGTCTTTCTGCAGCACCTCTGCTGGGAGCACTAGAGACCGGCCGGGCTGTTTCACGCCGTCTGGGCAGCTTCACCGCTGCGATGGCTCAGCGTGTAGGGGCCGGCACGGACAGTCAGGCCCAGCGGGGTCATTATTTCCCTGAACCTGAGCAGTGGGTCTGTGCTCCGCTGGGAATTCCATCGCCGCCACGGGCAGGGCACGCTCGGCACGAACGGTGCCAACGGGCAGCAGCCGTGCCTGCGGGCCATACGGTCTGTGAGCAAACCCACGAGAGCCCTGCTGCGCCCCAACTCTGAGGCCGTCAGTGGCATACAGGGGAGAGCTGGCCCTCTCCTCGGGGTGAGGTCTGCCACGTACGACCTTCCTGCTAACACCACAGGCGCGGAGGGGGATGACGGGGGAGGGACCCCCCGGGGTTCAGAGCCAAGCTGCTCAGCACTGACGGAGCCCCCAAAGAGAAGAGCACTGGACTGACCGCAGCAGCCGCAGGTTTCTCTCACGTAGGTCATCACATCGCAGTCCTGCCAGCAAAACACAAGGAGCAGAGCGCTGGTGAATGCCAGCCTGCCCGTACGGTGGGGGTGCCCCAACCGTTCCCGGCCCGCAGCCCGGCTTCCCTTCTGATCATGCCCTTCTGCATTCCCTCCCTCAGACTCCGCTTTGGCTGTGGCCAGTCCCACACCGCTCGCCTGCGAGTTCTGCGGCCAACAGCGGCATTCGCTGCTGCTCTGTGCTACAGGGTGAGTCCAGCCAGAGCTGCATCCCTGGCACCAAGAGCAGGATCTGCCTCTGAGTCTCAGTCCCACTCAGCATGCTGCAGGGGAACCGTCCCTGGGGGGGCGCCATCCCCCTGCCCCCCAGCTGTATCCCTATGAGGTAATTAGGAACCTGGCTCTACTTACGGTTAGGCCAGGATCTCCGGGTGGGCCCGGATCACCCTGTAAGAAGAACACAGCGGTGTCATGCCCTTTCCTGGGACTCACCTTTGGGATCTAGACACAGCTGCCTGCTGGGGCTGGATTCAGGCAGGCGCTGGCAGGAAGGGGAACGGTAACAGACCCCAGAGCGCCCAGCTGGAATCGTTAATGGCTGGCCTGCAAGGGAGCAGTCCCCTGCCAGTCCGGCGGGGGGAGGCCCTACCAGGGCTTCCTCAGCCTAGCTGCTGCAAGCACGTGGAAGATGCAGGGAGAAAGGGAGCAGCTGGGCGTGACCGATCTCACGGTGGCACGGTACGGTACCTCGATGCCCTTTGGGCCTGGGCTGCCTCTGGGGCCAGGCTCGCCGGATGGGCCGGGGTCACCCTGGCAGGAAGAGAAAAGGAATGAATTGGACAGGCATGACGTGGGTGATACTGCTGAAGGAAAAGCCCCTCCCACTCGCCCTGGTCAGCAACACCCCAGCTGAGTACCCCAAGGGCTGCTGGACACTAGCTCCCAGCCGCAGGAGTGGCTGCGAGACACGGTGCCCCTGGTGCGGGGGCCACATGTGCCAAGGGGCCGGCAGGCAACACGTCCGGCGTCCAGCCACGTGCAGGGTGTGCTCTGGTCTTGCGAGTGGCATGGCCCGCAAGCTGCCAGTTTGGTTCAGGTTTCTGGCTTGGGGGGTGGGAGCGGGGGCAGACTGCGATTCCAGCTCCACTCCCAGTGTCCGGAGACAGGCATTGCCCAGGCTGGGGCACAGTAGCAATGCCAGGTGGGAGCTCTATTGACCTTTAACCTGGGTCTACCACACCCAGGCGCCCCAGAGGCTAGACGTGCAGAACGGCAGGGTCCGTATGGCGTCCCCTCTACCTCTGCCAGCCCGGTAGGAAAGCGGGGCCTGGACATGGGAGCGGCACTGACAGTGTACTTACGGGTTCCCCTGTGTCTCCTTTCACCCCGGGAGCGCCTTTCGGTCCAAAGTCGCCCCTTCCACCCTGTTCAGAGGAGGGAGAGATGTGATGGCAGTCCAGAGCGTGTGCTGGGAAAGCTGCACCGCTGTTAGACACCAGTGGTGCCCGGGCTGTCACTGCAGGGCTCTCGGGGCGGGGGGGGGGGCGGGGGCTGGCAAAGAACAGTGCCTGGCTCCTGGGGAGCTCCCCTGGGTCAGGGGAATCCTTAGGGTGGGTGGCGCCCACACAGCGCTGCTGCGCCAGCCCCGTCCTCAGCCCCCACATCAGAGAAGGGGGGCACAGAATGTTAGTGCCAGGGCAATGCACCCTCCCTGGACTGCGTGTGCTGAGAGAAGGCAGCGCACCCCGCGACATGAACCCCTGTGTCTGTGTACACAGATCGCTAAATCCAACCAAATGGATCAGGGTCCTGCACACCCTTCCGCAGGTGAGTGACCCCTGGGACCAAAGGGGCTGCTTGTAGGACACAGGTGGCCAGGCCCCCATTTTAGTGCCCCCCGGGGATCAACAGAGCTGCTCGCAGGTCACGGGTCAGCCATGCCCATCAGTGCAGGGTTCCTCTGTCACTCAGTGACAGGCCAGGAACTAGCTGCTTAGTTCAGTGGTCAATTCGATAACCTCTTAAATACACCCCCCTACACACACACACACACCCCCCGTACCTCTGGACCAGGCGGTCCCTTCTCGCCTTTGTCGCCCTGGGAACAGACAGGAGTTAGTTAGCTTCAGTTTTGTGCTGGATTGAAATTTGCTGCACATGTGCCCAGAGACAATGGTGATGGGCACATTTCAAAATACACCAATATACTTGTGGCCTGGTTTTAGGAGGGGGTGGAGCCCCTGCAACTCCCCTGGACTTCAGTGGGGACTACAGGTCCCAGCACCTCTGACAGCCCAGCCAGAAGAGCCCACTGGAGTCAGTGGGAGGCTCTCCACAGTCGAATGGGCTCTGGCCCTGGCCCTGGTGCCCCACAAGCGACTGGCTAATGGCTGCGAGCAGAGGGTACGATTCCCCGGCAGAACGGTGGTGGGAACACGTATCTCTGCACTTCTCCGCACCCTGCCCAGCTGGCTCAGGCTGGGATAATCCGCAGGCCGCTATTTAACACAGAGACCAGTAAGTCTCCTATTCGATGCAGAGTCTGATTCATAGGGGATGTTTAGAGCAGGCCTGCATTCCTCACACCACCTTTACCCAACAGGGAGCAGGGGATTCGTAACGTGCAAACCCTGGTTTATTACACTGAATTCAAAGGGGTGTGAGGGAACCGGATCCTCCAACATGACCATTCTGTTTCTACTCATTCAGGGGAGCAATAATGCTTACCCCTGCCAATGGAACCCGCCTGCCAGCCTCTCACCGCTCCTTCCAGGCCTGCCCCTCTTCTGCGGGGGACGGATTCCCCACTGCTTTCCTCTGCAGAGTGAGGCCAGGCCGCTGGGAGAGCTGGGATCTCCCCTGCGCAGCCGGCTGCAGCCCTAGCAGCTAGTATGCCGGGCCAGAATGTGCTGCCTGAACCCAAGGGCGGATTAACCACTGGGCCAATGGGGCCCGTGGCCAGGGGCCCCGTCTAATTGGGGGCCCCCAGAAAAATGGGCGCCCCTGTGCCCCAACCCGTTCTGCCTACCGGACAGCAGGGGACTGCGACCCAAGCCCATTTCCCCAGCAGGAGTGCAGGGCGGGAGGGACTGCAAGCAGAAGGGGTGGGGAGGGGCCCCCCACTTGCTCTGGCCCAGGGTCCCACAAAAGCTTAATCCGCCTCTGCCTGAGCCATACGTACCCCAAGTCCTCTGGGGCCAGGGTAGCTGAAGCCAGGTCTGCCTCGGTCTCCCTTTGGGGGGAAAGAGAGAACAGGTCAGTGAAAGCAGAATATTAAAACCCAGTGCGGGCTGAGCTGGCGACGTCACCGAGTCGGGAGTTTCCCTTCTCTAGAAGGAGCGTCCTGGTTTGTCAGGCAGAGGAACGGGGCTAAGAGAAGCCATGGACAGCGATGCCTTCAGCACAGCACTCTGCACCAACAGCACCGGCCTTCCCGAGACAGCGGGGCTGCCTGGTGGCAGCAGAGGCTGGGCAGGGAGCCGTCGTGGGCCTGGACACTTCACCCAGGTGTCAGCGGCGTGGCTTTGGCCGGGGGAAGGACTGGAGGGGGCAGGTGAGGTCTCAGAGGTGCAGACTGAGGTGGGGGCGTTCACGGCCCCCATGAAGCACACAGGTGAAGCCGCTGGTTCCCCCCTTTCTTCTGCACTGGACGTACATCTAGACTTTACCTTTGGTCCTGGGGGCCCTGGGTTGCCCCTTGTGCCCATGTCGCCTGGGTCCCCACGAGATCCCTGCAAGACAGTGTGGGAGAGAGCAGGGTAAGCTGAGGGCACCGATCGCACCCTGGGCCAGGGGATGGTGCTGTGGATGGCTTGGGAGTTACAGGGGTTAATATAACACAGAACAATTCCCCATTTCAATTACTGCTCACGCCCCCGCAGGGCCCATGCACCTAGCTCTCTCGGCACTTCTGGGCTCCAGGCGGAAACCACCACTGCCACCAAATGAGGCTGGAACTAACCACAAACGAAACCAGCTCTGGCCAAGCAACCAGGAAGTCAGGTCGGAGAGAGGCAGTGCGGCCTAGTGGACAGAGCACAGCAGCGGGAGCCACTGCACGGGCCCCGGATTCTGACCCTGGCTCTGACATGGATTGTGGGCAAGTCCCTGTGCCCATCTGTAAAACATGCTGGGCCCACTGCGGGGAGGTGGGCAGGGTGAGCGGATGTTTGTACCGTTCTTTGTAAATACTAGGGGCTGTTATCAAAGTCACACACTATTCCACAATCACCAGGAAACTTACAGGCCTGCCCGGCTCTCCCACGGCGCCCTGCGGGCCTCGGGGCCCCAGCACTCCTCGATCGCCCTGAGGAGCAAAACCAGGAGACAGGTCACCGCGCTGAGCAGACAGGCACACACCAGCTCTCTGCAGCTAACGGGCAGCGCAGAGCATACGCAGCGCCGTCAGGGCAGGGGTCACTGGCAGCAGGGCATTGGATGGGGTGGGGTCAACCAGGGCTCCTGGGCAGTCTAGGCTCCCAGCTGGGCACCTCTGAGTCATGAGTCCTTGGCTGGTAGCGTCCCCTCTCCCAGGGGAAGCCTCTCGCTGCTGCCCCGGGGGTGCAGATTGCCCGAGGGACGCTCTCCTGGTGCTGTACTAACTCACGGCAGAGCCGCCCGCCTGAGCACGCAGCGCGATGTTCCCTTCCCCGGCTGACACTGCAGGAGCGGGGCCAAGTGCTCAGCATTCGAACTCTGCTCCCCGGGGAGGGCTATGCTACCAGGGAAGGCCTAGCTTAGTGTCCCTGCCAGGTGCGGTGCCAGTGGGCGTCTTCCCAGCTTCCTCTGCTTTGGGCCATCCCCCGGCTGGCTCTCTGGGGGCTCCTTCCCAGCTGACACCCACAGGGCAGCTGCAAGCAGCTGCCTCTCCATCCCGGGGCCAAGCACAAGAGGGGCAGCAGGTGGCCAAGTTTGTGGCGCTGTGGAAAGGGAGAGAAGGGTTAAGGAAACCTCTCTCCAGCACCCAGATTACAGGGACTGGCTGGGGGGGGCAGCGGGTACTGCGGAGAGGGAAACGTGGCTTCCCACACCAGGCTCTGATCTCCTCATGGCTGGGAGACCTGCCTGCGTGACTGTGCACAGCATCTGGACGGATCCCTGCCCTCTGGGCAGCCCTCCTGTGTGATGGAGGTCGGCACGAGGGGACACGCTGCAGGCAGGCTCTGCTCTGATCCCCCCCTCGGCTCTCGCACAGCCAGGGCAGCAGCTCCACACAGGGCTGGAGAGCAGGGCCTGCCGGGGGCTTGGAGGAAGGGCACACGCGCTGCAGTCGGACATGGGGGGGCGGACACTTTGTGGAGACAGCTCATCTGAGGGCTGCCTTGCAGGGAGCGATCCTGCACGGGCTGGGGAGGGTGTCAATGAGCCATTCCCTCTGCTGGCTGCCCCGAGCCTGGAATTCGTGCTTACCCTTGCTCCTTTGCTGCCGACTTCTCCTGCTAGGCCCCGGGGGCCTTCGGGGCCGGGGTCTCCCTGTTGGCAGAAAAAGGTCGGAAGATACACTCACTGTCCGGCACTGCCCTTGGGCCATGTCTCAGCTGCCCAGGGCCCCCAGCCCAGCTCCAGCTGCTTACGCTACCTGCCCAGGGAGAGGTGCCATCTCAGGAGAGCCCCACACCCGGTTCCTTTCTTTGGGGGGGGTGATCAGGGCCAGGTGTCCTCAGCCGCCCGCACAGCCTGGAGCATCCATCACTGCCCTTTCTCCACCCCCTCAGCCCCAGGTCAGGCCCCCCAGGCTCCAGGTGGAGCAGGACCCCCCGTAGCTGCTCCCGCGTCTGCTAGAGGGGTTGCTAGAATGGTGCAGGGCACTCCTCTGCCAGAGCCCAGACCCCACCAGAGCCGGGGCCGGTGTGGGGGTGAACGGATGGCTCGGTCTTTCAGGGTATGGACCCGAAGGCAGCCCATGTCCACGCCTCCCGCCTGAGCTGGAGAGCCCGGCTCAGCGCCCTGCACTCAGCCTGCTCTCCTCGGCAGGAGCAAGCGTGTCCCAGCCAAGCCCGGCCTGCCTTCTTTGCCCCCCGGGGCCGCAGGAGGGGAGACTGGTGGCATTGTGGGGAAGCAGCAGCTCGCTCTCAGCCTGGCGGCTGGGCCTGACAGAGCCGTGCACGTCGTCCCCCGAGCACTCACCTTCTCTCCCTTGGTCCCAGCACTCCCCGGGCTGCCTTTTGTCCCTGGGTCCCCGCGACGACCCTGCGCACACCGACACCAACCAGAGAGATGGGGCACAAAGGTGGAAACCAGCTCAGTTAACCTGCTGCGGCTTTGCTCCCCGTCCCCCCCGCCGCACACCCCACCTGAGATTCACTTCTCCTTGCCCTCCCTTGGCAGCGTGGGGCCCCTGGGACGGGAGCAGAGGGCCCCCCTGGCCTCGCTGGGCTGCGCTGCCCTATGGCGGGAAGCGGCTGGGTTTGTTGTTAAGCATTGTCTTAGGAGAGTCAACACAGCGCAGCTCCCACAGGGACACAGACGGTTAATTCCCCTCGGCTAAAAATGGGGCTTTAGTTCTAGCTTGAATTTGTCTAGTGTCAGCTTCCTGCCATTGGAACTTGTCTACTGACTCGGACGGATCGACTCCGATTTACCCCCCCGCCCCCCGCAGGGGAGCTGTGCCGATTTACCACCCCCCCGCCCCTCCCCCGGGGAGCTGTGCCGATTTACACCCCCGCCGGGGGGAGCTGTGCCGATTTACACCCCCGCCGGGGGGAGCTGGCCCACAGTCTGTAGCAAGTTCCCTGGATTCTGCCACGCCCGAGAAGAGCACTGCGGATTCTGCAGCAGCTTCGTGTAAGTGAAGCGCGGAGGGTTTGAATGGAGGAAATCTGACAATGGATGTTACGCTCAGTCCCGCAGCTCCAGGGGCCAGGATTTTCTTTTGATCTGAAAATCAATTGATTCTCCACTGCCCTTGCATTGTCATTTTCTGCTCTTAGTATCGCATTGCCTGCAATCACAGCTTGGGGGGAACTGGGGAGAGGGCAGCTGAGAAGAGAGGTGATTTGGGCCTGGGGGTAGCACACTGGCTGGGTGATGCTGTTAAAATGATCAGCAGTGAATTAGTTAACAATGTGGACTTTAACTGGTCATCTTTGGGCTTGCGGAATCAATGCAGGCAAATGGGGCCAGTCCCACATCCCTCTGACCTATTGTTTCAGGCTGCCTGCAGACTCAGGCAGACCTCTCACTTCAGGTTTTCAAGGTTTCCTTTGCAATCAAGAGGGCTAAAGACAGCGTCTTACATCCCAGTTCCGACTGCAACAGACGAGGAGCTCGAATCCCTGCAGTTCCCCGCTGGGGTTCCCCTGGGGGTGCTGCGAGCAGGGTAGGCAGGGGATGCCAGGCATTGCCAGCTCACTGCAGGAATGAGGTTTAGCTGCCTTTCCTGCAGGGACAGTCAGTGTGCCCACCGGGTGCCGGGATCACCCACTGCAAGGCGTTATGTAGCATGCAGGGAGAGGGGAACCACTTGGGATCTCACCGGCTCTCCCTTGGGTCCAGCAGGTCCTGGGCTGCCTCTGCCTCCCTTGGCACCAGGGCTCCCAGGGGCTCCCTTGTTGCCTTCAGGTCCCTTTGCAAAGAAAAGAAATAGTCAGAGCGTGTCTGACGAGAGCGGACAGGCCGACCAGCAGGGGTCACCCTGCCTCCCCTCTCTGCCCACATGTCCCCCAGCCACACCCCTCCCCACCCAGCCACCCATAACAAACAGACACTGCCCAACATCCCCCAGCCACACCCCTCCCCTCCCAGCCACCCGCCCCCCTCCCCACCCAGCCACCCATACCAAACACACGC
Organism: Chelonia mydas; assembly: GCF_015237465.2. NCBI lineage: Eukaryota > Metazoa > Chordata > Testudines > Cheloniidae > Chelonia > Chelonia mydas. The sequence continues at coordinate 75,642,272 of NC_051251.2, read as the reverse complement.
TGCTCAGCCCCCCCGGCTCCAGCCCCAGCACAGAGCAGTGCCACGCACTTCCCTCTCACCTAGCTAGTGCAGGGGGATCGGGCTCCGAGGGGCTTGGCTCCCCCTCCCACCAGATCTCCCTGTCTCTGTCCCTGATCAGGGAGCCCAGGGACTGTGACTGTGTCCCCCAGCCCCTGGACCTGTGTCCCCCAGCCCAGGCACCCCTGCAGCAGCTGTGCCCTGCGCAATCAGAGTTGTGTCCTGGAGGACACTGAGGCACTGGTCTGAGCGAGGGGGCAGGACCTCTGCTAAGGCTGTGAGCTGTTCCTCCCTACGCTTTGCTTTTGTGGTGCCAAAGCTCCTGCCACAGCTGCCAGTGCCAACAAATGGTGAGCACTGGGGTTACTGCTGGGACGGCTGCATTGGGGCTCAGCACACCCAGTGAAGGGATGGGAATGAGGAGGGCCTCAAAGCAAGGGATTTGCTGGAGCGGCAGAGCCTGCGTGGTCCCCTGGGCCAGGAAGAAGAGGTTCCAGCCCCCCCGCCAGGCACCTGGCCGCAGGCACTCTTTGGCACCCCCACCACTCCCAGGTGTAACTTCCACTTCGGCCGTCGAGCGGCTGTGCAGCAGAGTACAGATTTCCCTTTCCATTCCAGCAGCCCTGCTCCCGTGTCTCCCAGCGACTATTAGCACGGCTCCTGCTCCAAGCCACCTGGTGAGCTGCAGGGGGTGTCTCCTTCGGTGCCACCTGGGGCACTGGCAGGCGTGCGCACATCCCCTGCCCGTTCCAGGTGTGAGCCCTACCCACCGGGCAGATCTCAGCTCCCAGAGTGCCTGGTTCTTTACCTCCCTGGGCCATGGCCCGCGGGTTGGGGCTGCAGGTGCCCCAGGACCACTGGGTCTGTGAGTACTTTTATCTGTGGCCCCAGAGCATCACAGGCGGGTTCCAGTGGGAGGGGCCTGATCCAGGTATGGCGGGGAACTTACCCGGTTTCCCTTTTCTCCTGGAGATCCCATGGGTCCGCTGCGGCCAGGGCGGCCAGGATCTCCCTGAAACAGCAAGAGAAGAACAGTCACGAGGGACATCACCGCCCTGTTCCCCAGGGGTCCCAGCTGCTGCTCGTGGCTGATCTGTGCCCGTGGGGGAGCGAGTAACCTGAACTCCACCCTCCCCGAGAGCGAAGTGGGGAGTGCCGTCCACCTGCACTTACCCTTGACGGTGGGGCCATCACGCTCCCGGCTCTGGGAGAAGTGCTCACACGAGAGCCTCAGTCAGGGCATCAGGCCAGCTCAGAACAGGGTGTGTGCGGGGTGTGTTGTGTGGTGTTGTGTTTCTTACAGCCTCCCAGGGACACAGGCAGGACTCCAGACAAGTCACCTCCTCCTCTCAGCTGGAGTCTCTCCCGTGCGCCACCTAGTGGCTGTGTCACTCCCGCGGTTGTACTGCGGCCAACTCCGCGCTCACACACACGCAACCTCTTATTCTGACAGGTCCCCAGAGGGCGCAGACAAGGGCTGGGGGAGCACAGGTGCCTTTCACGGGTCACCCGGGTGCACGCCGGGTAAAGGAAGCAGTGAAACTGAGCAACACTTTGTCAGGGGAAGTCTCCCACTTTCTCGGAGTTGCTCCATTCCCCACTGGGCTGTGTTCACCGCGGGCGGTACTGGGCACTGCTCCGCTGTTGGGGACACGGCTGCCCCCTGGTCTGCAAGTTCTGGCTCTGGCCCGGGGATTTAAGCTCTCCTGCTTGGTGCTCTGTCCAGACTCTGCCGCTCTGCTCTCTGGTTTGAAATTCACGTACCTTTATGCCTTCGTCTCCTGGTTCTCCTTGGTCTCCTGCATCTCCTGGGTAACCATCAGGGCCCTAGGGAGGGAAAGGACAAGGAACTGTCCGCCTGCAGTAATAACAGTGCACAGCTCTCCTCCAGATAAAACACCTCCCCTAGAAAATCACTCTGCAGGGAGAGCAGCTTCAGATACAAGAATGGCCTCAACTTGCTGCTAGTGGGAACAAAAAACAGAGGCCAGCTCTCATCACCTTGGTGCTCCCCCGTGCGTTGGCAGGAGACACGAGCGCTCTGACACCGTGGTGTGCGTTCCTCTCTGCATCAGGACAACGGGGCAGGAAGACTCACTGCTCGGGATGCAGGTCCACGGCAACAGGTAAGGCCGGGCTAAGCCCGCCCTGCTATGGTGAACTGCACGTTGGCTGATTAAGCACGAGAAAACATTCCTACCTTGTCCCCAGGGTCTCCCTTACAGCCAGGGGATCCAATCCGTCCCAGCCTGCCCTGTGGGGATTACAACAGAAAGAGGTGAGAGAAAACCTGAGAGTTAGGGGAAAAGAATTAGGAGTTTCTGTTCTATCACAGTAAATAATTGATAATAATTGACCCACAGCTAATCACAAGGGTCTGGCCCAAGGAGGCCCGTTAGAGAAGGGACTGCAAACATCGACCTTAAACCAAAAACAGAGCACAGGCCTGGCCCTGTTTGGCGAAAGGCCTGGCAGGCAGCAGTGATGCCCTGCAGGCGGTGCGGGGAGGCAGTTTCAACGCCCCGGAGGGGGCACGGGAGTGATGCCCTTCCTATATATCAGGTCCCTTTTTCAGGCTGGGTTCTGTGGGGGCTGAGACCCCCGCAGTGCCCAGAGGTGGTGTAGAAGGGAGGGCTGAAGGCTGCTCTGTGGAAGCAATGAAGGTGTTTGGGCAGGTACGGGAGTGGGACGGAACCTCCCCCACCCCGGGAAAGAATTCACGGATATTTTCCTGTGGTTCGTTTTCATCGATGGTAACAGCTTCTCTCCAGCCTCAGACCTCGGGAACCCCCATCAGCTAACGACCAGAACACCGGAGCTGGACTGGGCACGGCTCGTCCCTTGTGTGGCGTTACCTTCTGTCCATCGGTGCCGTTCCTTCCTGCCAAACCAGCTGCCCCCTGGGACCAAAGGAAAAGAAGTAATTATCTTGCTAGAGACTCTCTGAGGCTCTAAGCTGGGATAGGTGCTGCACGAAAGGTGCCTTCTTACCTTCCGGCCGTCGCCTCCAAACTCGCCCTGCGGAGAAAGGGGACAATGCGTAGTCAGCTCTGGGTACATTGCACCGCTTACCCCTCCTAATGATGACCACGTGTCCCAGGTGCCCCCCCACCCCACCTTTCTGCTCATGAAAAGTGTTTGTAAGCAGATCACCGAGTTCTCAGGATTTGCTCGTTACTGGCAACCATTCAGTTATATCCTCGCAGCACCCCCTCCTCACTCCCCCGGCACAGACATGGGGCAGTTTATTGTCAATGCGCCACACCCTGGGCCAGATCCTCAGCTGGCGTAAATTGGCATATCTGCACTGACTTCATAGGAACTACCCTGACCTACACCAGCCCTGGTCTGACCACGTGTTGCTTAGTTGCATAAATCACATGCTGCTGTTTCTGCTCCCACATAGGATGATTTATGTAATTTACCAACATACTTCAATTTCAAATACACCTACACCCCGATATAATGCGACCTGATATAACACGAAGTCGGCTAGAACGTGGTAAAGCAGTGCCCTGGGGGGCGGGGCTGCGCGCTCCTGTGGATCATTGCGTCTGGCTCTGACACGCTGCTCTGAGCGGCATGTTAAGGGTGCCGGGCCCAGACTGAGGGGTTGGATAAGGGGCAGAGGGTCTCGGGGGGCAGTCAGGGGACAGGGAGCAGGGGGGGTTGGATGGTTCAGAGGTTCTGGGGGGCGTTGGATAGGGCGTGGGAGTCCCGGGGGGCCTGTCAGGGGGTGGGGGTTTGGATAGCGATCGGGGCAGTCAGGGGACAGGGAGCGGGGTGGTTGGGTAGGGGGTGGGGTCCTGGGGGTGATTAAGGACGGGGGGGTTTTCTGGAGGGGGTAGTCAGGGGACTAGGAGTGGTGGGGGGTTGGATGGGTCGGGGATTCTGAGGGGTCAGTCAGGGGGCAGGAAGGGACTATTAATAATGGAAATGCCCGAGGCCAAAGCAAGTTCGATACAACGCGGTTTCACCTATAACACGGTAAAAGGCTTTTTGGCTCCTGAGGACGGCGTTATATCAGGGTGGAGGTGCACTACCTTTCACTATACAATTCTGAGTTCACTGTCGATGAGTATCAGTCGTGGGAGTGTGAAATGTGCTTTGCATGTAGTAAAAGAAGCAAAGTTAAAGCACAGACGTGCTGGGGGAGAGGCCACAAACATGGAGAGATGCCCACAATCAAGTTCCACTGTGAGCAAAATACTTGTAGAATATTCCTCCTCATTTTCCCAGCTACTGCTACGATTGTTCCCAGCCCCGTCTCTAAACGTGCACCAGAAACAACGCTCCCGTGGAAATGCCCCGCTGGCCCCTTGCACAGTGCTCACAGATCAGGATCAGAGGCTCTTTCTTACCTTCTCTCCTTTCAGACCAGGAATACCCTAGGGCAAGAAAAAACACAAAACCCTTTCTGTTAGTGTCTGTGGGCGGGCAGGTGGAGGTGGGGGAAGCGAGGGGCTCTGGGCAGGCAGGCAGACAAGTGGACTCAGAGATGCAACTATTGCAGCAAGTAGGAGATGGCCAGCTAGAGTGAGAGAGAGACAGGCCGAGATCCCCAGACTCCACACTGCTTGGTGCAGACACAGAACAGCAGTGTCTGGATCCTGATGGAGCCTTCAGCCAGTGAGTGCTGAGGGCCAGCGGCCATCAGACCCGGCCCCTTTGGACACATGTTCATTCCCACCCAACGAACGTACAATGCCCTCCAGGAACATGGAGGCTCTGCCTGTTTTATAATGATCTGTGCTGACAGGCAGTATCAGTCTCCAGGCTGGTCTCTGCCATGCCCCTCCTCAGGGCTAACCTGCGGCATCCCTCGACCGTCCCCTGGTGCAGTGGTGGTGGGGACGGACCTGACTGCTGAATGGAATGGGGGCCAGGAGCACGTAACACTCCTGATGTGCCCCAGGAGCCGCCCTGGCTTCCCATCCGCTTCCAGGTTCCATGCAGGGTGATTGTTCCAACCAACCAACCTTTCCGGGTCTCAGGGACCTGCCTTAGGGACCACCCATCTGCTCGAGCGCCCTCATGCGGCACAGAGCTGATGTGCAGTGGCTAGAGGCCAGGCCTATCTGGCAAAGGGCCCTGGCAGAGGAATGCTCTCTGGCTGGGAGCCTGCCTGTTTGCCGACCTGCCGGGGGCAGTGCAAAGGGCACCTCTTTGGCCAAGCAGCTACTTGAGGCTGCAGCCTTCCTGCATGTCTGAGGTGGGCTGCGGTAGTGCACGGGCTATGGGCCATCTGTCCTGTCCATGGCAGACAGCAAGCCTTGTTATAACTGTGTCTTGCACCCAGCTGGCACAATGCTGCAGGCCAAAATTCGGCTGAATAGATTCGCTTCAGCAAAAATCTCCTCTCTTGTGGACGGATCCAAAGTCCCTGGGAGACAAGTCACTGACTCCGGCAGGCTGTGGGGCAGGCTGTGTGCCCCCATCCAGCCCCATGGCCTCGCAGCGGGGCTGTAAGACGCGCACTAGCCTGGCAGCCGCACATCACACACACGCACGCACGCCACTGCTGAATCCGAACCAGAATGCAGGCGGGCAGCTCAGCCACCGGGCGCAGGGTTCTTTACCTTGGGACCAGGGTATCCGATGGGACCTTCAATACCTGGGTCACCCTTCAAGAGAGAAGATATGGTGAGTTAGTCCAAAGTCAGTGAGTCTCCAGCTGACCCATCACGGTGCTGCTCGCCAGCGGTGGAAGGGGGATTTTACACCACTCACCTGTCGCCCTTTTAGCCCAGGACCTCCTGGTTGACCCATGTTCCCCTTCGCACCCTGCAAGTAAAGCACGCAAAGAGCACCGTGACTTTTCGTTCGTGGTCAGCAGAGGGCACCGTGTGCTGGCCCCTCTCCCCCAGAGCCCCCAGCGGCAGAGCAGGCCCAGAGAGGAGTGGGCTGGGCTCAGCGCGGAGGAGCGCAGGAGATGGACAACCAGCGGGACAGACACACAATCTGGACTCAGAGCTCTGCTTCGGGGGGAGGGACTATGCAGCCCAGCTGGGACTAGCCCAGGCTGGGGCTGCAGTGTGCTGGGGGAGGGGTACTGCCCGGGCACCCCGGGAGTGGGGGAGCGGAAGAAGAAAGGGGCATCTGGGGAGAGAGGGAGAGTCAGGGTCAGCACAGGAGTCTGGCCTGGGGCAGCCTGCAGGTGTGGTTATGAGTGACCCTAGAGCCCAGAGGGCAGGGGCGGTTACTGGGCGTGGGGAGGGGTCCCCAGTTCCTTTTGTCTCCAGCACAGCGAGAGTGGGGTGGTGCTGGGCTTGTGACGCTGCAGGGGGCTGGTTTCACTGCACCTCTCTCTGCCAAGGGGGGCCCGGCTGCAGCAAAGGCAGTGACAGCCTGGGCTTGGCTGGTCGGTGTCATTGCCCAGTTCCAAGCCCAGCCCAGTCGAAGGACTCACCCAGCATGGCCCCTCCCGCCCACCAGGCCAGCGTCACTCACCTTCTGCCCCCGGTAGCCCTTGGGCCCAGGCGGGCCTGTGATCTCCAGACAGCTCATCTTGTAGCACTGAAATAAACCGGATTAAACATAAGGCATGGGACAGGAGGCGTGGGGAAAGCCAGGTGGAGAACCAGGCCAGGATGACAGAGGTAATGGAAACAACAGGTAGCCTTTAGGGGCCTTCAGAAGCCTAATTCTCAGTCCCCAGGTGCTGATCTCGCTGTGCCCACCGGCTAGCGAGAAGGTGGAGACTGCTGCTGCTCTGTGCATGGGCCCTGCCCTCCGCAGCCAGCCTGGGGTTTCAGGCCTGGGCCCGGCACACACTGAGCTTTGGCCTAGGGAGCGCCTGGCTCGAGGGAACATTGGGGCTGGGATGCCGACGCTGCACCGCATCGGTCTAGCTCCACTCCCGCAGGCCTCGAGGAAACAGCCCCGTTTGCGCTGATGGGATCTGAGTGGGGCCACCAGGCAGCGGGCTGGAAAATCCCACCCTAGACTTCAGAATGGGAACCGGCCAGGAGCCCCCAAATCCTGGCCTGGCTAGGGGTAGCCCTGAGGAGCAGGGACTGTTAACGCTTAGCCTTGACTGCGCTCTGGCCCGGCTGGGTTTAAAGAGCATCTCTGCGCAGTTCTTGTGCCCTTTGGGGCCTGGTGCGGCTGAAACTCTCCTGCGCGTCTGTGTGGGCAGATAAACGGACAGCGGGAGCATAGGTGAGGCTAGACACCAGCTGAAACAGGAAGCCGCCGAGACCCCTTTGCACGTTTTTACTCCTTTCTCCTCAGCAGGCCTGGGGACCGATCGATCGATGCTATAATGGGTGTTGCTGGTATCGAAGGGCTGGGTCTGCTGCTGCCCTCTGCTCTGGGCAGCCAGGCAGGATATCTGAGGCTATGGTCTCAGCCACCTCTTCTCATGAAAAACTGCCACAAAGTGCCTGGGGATTTTGCCTGAGGAAGGTGGGCAGGAAAACGCCATGTTCTCCCCTAGAGGTCCAAGGTGACACGAAGTGAATTAATGGAGGGGCTGCACAGCCTGGGTTACTGGAGCAAAGCTCTCCAAGTTGGGCCTCCATGTGCGCAGTTGCAGCTGAGAGCTGGGCTGTCTCTACAGCAGGAATTCAGCCACCGATTTGCTCCAGTAGGCCTAAGGGGTCTTTATAAGAGATATAAAAGCCAGCTAAGGTACTTAAATACTATCCACACCCAGAGCTGAGCCCCCCGAGAGTTGAACAAATAAAGAAGTGAGAAAGATCTGGGCCCGAGTTGGCCTGGGCATTGAATCATTAAGTTCTTTCACTCCCCGAAGCAGTTCAATAAAACAAACCATCACAGTGGACTAAATAGCCTCATGGGAGCAGTGTCTGCCTCTTCCATCTGATGGTGATTTTGCAGCCTCCAGGGCGGTGATGCAGGTTGCTAGGTCCTGCTGCTGTTTTCTAACCCAGAATCTCATATATATTTCCTTCCAGCCTGAAGGAGCCAGAAACATTTCACAAAACTTTACATAGGCAGAAATCACTATGCCCAGCACTGTAATGCAGCCACCTCTGGGTACACAGCAGCTGTTTATTTATGCTCAGCAAATCTAACCTGGGATTTAGGGCAGGAACTTTAACTAAAAGGCAACATGACCTTGTCCCTGACCCCACACTGAGTTCCACATGGGTGCAGGGGTCCAGCTGCATGGAGCTCAGTGCAGGATCAGGGTTACTCATCTGTGGTGCAATCCAGTTTCATTGGAGTGAGCAAGCTGCGTGAAGGTGCTGTTCACTCACCTCTCCATAGGCTTCGTGTTTCTGTGAAAGAGAGAGAGAGAGAGAAAACAGATCATTTAGATAAAAAAGCATGAAGAGACCTGGAGCGCCTCCCCCTCCTGGAGCTGGGCAGTCCTGGCACTCCCCATTAGGAGCAGGGAAAGCGGGAGACAGTAGTTGTATGGTTTAAAAGCACCATACAAGTAACCCAAGCAGTGGTGACTTTCAGTCCCAGGTGTGAGGTACAGAGGTGCCACTACTCCGATTTCTGACACAGAGGCTGGGATCCTGTTGTCCAAGGACAAAGGCCCCGATTCTGCATATTGTTCTGTATGAGTCCAGGCCTTTGGGTGGGAGCCCAGGCCTGTTGGATGGAATAGCCTGCAGCCTGGGGCCAGAGACAGCCCTTTTCAAGAAAAGAGAAGGGCTAACTGGCTCTGTCTCCTTTTAGTTTACATGTAGGGTAGCACTTCTCACTGGTACACATTTTAAACCATAGAGAATGCAAGAGCGCACTACATTCGCCTTCCCCAGCTGGGGCCGTGGGGCCAGTCCTGCAGAGACGTGCACTGGGGCGTAACGTTACGCCCTGAGCACAGCGCTGCTACAGTCAAAGGGACGGCACACGCTGCCCAAAGCGGAGCACGTGCGTGAGCTTTGAGGAGGCAGGGCCGGGAACTGGATTGTATTGAAAGCTCTGGTCAAGTTTTGCCCCTGTGTTTTCAGTGAGTGACAGTGAAAGGCAAGGTCTTGGCCCCTTTTCCCAGTTACTGGTGGTTAGGAACAGAGAGTGTTTGTCACTGCAGCTTTGTCCTTTGAGATGTTCTAGCCCCTGTCACCCCAGGGTCTGGGCACCTCACAATTGGTACTGGACTTCCCCCCCGTGAGCAGGGCAGGGCTGTTGTCCTTATTGTACAGATGGGATCTGAGGCACAGAGAGGTGAAGTTACTTGCCCAAGGTCACACAGCAAATCTGGGCCAGAGCCAGGACTTGACCCCCACAGCTCTCCCACGTCCTGGGCTAGTGCCCTCACCACAGGACCATCCTTCCCCTCCGTTGCAGTGTGTGATTTCAATGGAGCGACTCCCTTGCTGAGTGTTCAGCACAGACATGAGGGTTTGCAGGACAGGCCTTCGAGTGCTATTACGCCAATAAGGTTTTAAATGATGGATTTATGTCAGACAATACTTGGATAGAACAAAACATCCATGAACTTATTATGCCATGTTGTGGCAGCCGTGTTGGTCCCAGGATATTAGAGAGACAAGGTGGGTGAGCGAATAGCTTTTATTGGACCAACTTCTGGTGGTGAGAGACAAGCTTTTGAGCTCGATATTACCTCATCCACCTTCTCTCTCTCTCACAGACTTTGTTTGCCAAGATTTTTTTTAAAGTGGTCCTAAACTTAGGCTCCTAATTCATTATTTGGGCATTTGAATGAGTTTCCTGGGTACTTGGCACTGATGAAAAGCAGGTGTTTCCGCTGAAAATAAGGGCTGTTGGCTTTGAGTTGAAGTGGATTGTACGACTGTAGTTTTAAATACTCGACTGCATACACTGGTCTACCCCACCTAGTGCAGTATGGGGCAAAGAGGGAAGAGGAGCTGAACATTTGGGGGAACACTGATTTTGTGAAAATTTGGGCCCTGATCCTTTCAAGACTTATGGACGTTTGCAGCCTTCCTAGTAAAGTACAAGCGTATTTGCTGGGTTGGAGAATCAGACACTGCAAACAAGGAAAGAATTAACTAAGCCTCGAACATGAAACCAGGAAGAATCCTAAGGAAGTTTACCAATAACTTTTCAGTCAGACCCTGAGCCTGCAGACGCGTATGCACGTTCTTAACTGCATGCATCTGAGTAGGTGGCCCACTGAACACTTCTTGTGGGTCCATCAGCTGCGGCAAGAGCGAAGCTTCCATTGTAAAAACACGTCCTGCTTGTCAAAGATGCTCAGTGTCGCTGTTGTCACTGAAGTCAGATCTGGAGGGAGCTCAGCACCTGAACGTTTCTCGCCCTTCATGGCTTTGGAGACAACCTAACTGTAAATGCTTACAGTGCTCTACCTATCTTGGTTTTGAGAGTTTGCCTTGCACAAGGTATCCAGGTCTTCCCAGGGCCGGTGCGAGGATATTCTGCACCCTAGGCGAAACTTCACCTTGTGCCCCACCCCCCGCACATTGCTTCATTGGGGGACAAATCTCAACGAGCCTTTATACACCCCAGGGGCCAGCCTGCCCAGGGGCCAGCTGTGCCCAGGGGCTGCTCCCCCAGACCAGGTTCCCCCCTCTCCACCCCCTGAACTCCCCTGGAGGGTGCACAGCCCCCCCGCGAGCCCTCCCCACCCCAGCCCGGTGGCCCCTGCCCCGAGTCCACTCACTGGCTTTGCCGGGCTTGGGCCGATGCAGCAGCTCGGCAGGGAGGAGCCACCTTCCGGAGGCGCCGGAGAGCCAGAGTGTCCGCTTGCAGGGGCAGCGAGCCCCAGCCACGGAGGAGCCGGCGCGACGCAGGGGGGCAGCAGCCCTGCAAAGGCCGCGCCACCCGCCTCTTCTGCCCCGGCTGCAGCCCGGCACCCCCCCCCCGGGGGCTCCTGCAGGCTGCAGCGGATGCATGCGGGCGCCGGCCCCCCATGCGCCCCCCTGGCTCCTCCGTCGCCTAGGGTTACCATATTTCAACAATCACAAAAGAGGATTGGGGGGGGGGCCTTCCCTAGCCCCACCCCATTCACTCCTTCCCACTTCCCACCCCCTGACTGCCCCCCTCAGAACTCCCAACCCCCCCCGGCTCCTTTTCCCCTGACTGCCCTCTCCTGAGACCCCCCCCACCCTAACTGCCCCCCTAGGATCCTACTCACTACCTGTCCCCTGACTGCCCCAACCCTTATCCACACCCCCGCCCCCAGACAGACTCCCACGCCCCATCCAACCACTCCCCGCCCCCTCACAGCCCCCCCAGAACTCCTGACCCATCTAACCACCTCCCCCGCTCCCTGCCTGCCCCCCGGCCGGGATCTCCCTTACCATGCCCATGCTGGTCAGACACTGGCTCCACGGGGAGGCAAAGACGCTGCCGGGCTGCCGCGCCCACAGCCCCTCCCCGCAGGGTGCCGAGGCAGCGGGAGCCGCCGAGCCCGAGCGCGGCGAGGGGGGAGCCAGGGGGCGCACGGGGGCTGCCGCCCACATGCATCCGCTGCAGCCTGCAGGAGCCGCCGGGGGAAGCGCCTGGCTGCAGGAGGGGCAGGGGGCGCGGCTGATCCCCTCTGCCTTTGCGGGGCTGCTGCCCCCCTGCGCCGCGCTGGCGCCTCCGTGGCTGGGGCTCGCCGCCCCCGCAAGCCGACGCTCTGGCTCTCCGGTGCCTCCGGAAGGCGGCTCCTCCCTGCCGAGCCAGGGCACCGCTTTCTGGCGCCCCCAATCACTTGGTGCCGTAGGTGACCGCCTAGTGGTTGCACCAGCCCTGGGTCTTCCTGAGCATGCAGAGAGACCGACAGCATCTGTTCTCCTCACGTCACTGTGAGCTGACCTTTTCATCCCATGGGGGCAAGAACTCCGTGAAGTGTCAGCCTGGCTAACTACTTCATAGAATCATAGAATACCAGGGTTGGAAGGGACCTCAGGAGGTCATCTAGTCCCACCCCTGCTGAAAGCTAGGGCCAATCCCCAATTTTTGCCCCAGATCCCTAAATGGCCCCCTCAAGGATTGAATTCACAACCCTGGGTTTAGCAAGCCAATGCTCAAACCTCTGAGCTAACCCTCCCCCCTAAAATTGTTTTAAATGTCTTGGACCATTGTCTTCTAGTTACAGATAACATTTGGCCTTAATTCTCCTCCTGCCACCTATCATGAATCATAGAATCTCAGGGTTGGAAGGGACCTCAGGAAGTCATCTAGTCCCACCCCTGCTTAAAGCAGGACCAATCCCCAGTTTTTGCCCCAGATCCCTAAATGGCCCCCTCAAGGATTGAACTCACAACCCTGGGTTTAGCAGGCCAATGCTCAAACCACTGAGCTATCCCTCCCCCTACTGAGCTATCCCTCCCCTTCATTTCACTCCAGCAGAGACATCCTGCTCCGAGAGGTTGTGGGAGGGATTTAGGATTGGGGGTGGAGCTTCTTTTCATCCTGACTCCTATACCGAATAGAGGGAAACTGACAGCAGTGGAGACTCTGCCGTTCCCAGAGTGACAAAATGCCGGTTTCAGGAGCTAACCTTCCTCACCCAGGAGAGCTACTGGTGAACTGCAGATCGACTGTTTACATCCCCTCCTCCCACAAAGAGGTGTTGGCACCAATTCTAACATTATGAAGTAAAGTAATTCACCATAAAACTGGTGGCTCAAGTCTTGCTTACGAGGGTTCTAGGATATAGGGGGGGAACACAGACATGGCGATGATAAATGGCAATGACGTGGTCCATCAGAATCTCTCTCCTTGGGACGAACTGTCCGGAGGGGGGCGGGATCTGACACAAGCTTCCCCCCAAAATATTTACTATCAGCTTATTAAACTGTGTGCGCCAGCTGCTTCAATGGTGCTCAATGTCCGGGCCAGGCCTGGTTTGCACGCGCCTTTTGTACTGATTCACCCATTCTGCTAACAGGTGGGAGGGTTAGAGTGGTACGACTGGCTAGTGTGGACACAGTTCTACCGGTATAAAGGTGCTTATACCAGTATAGCTTATTCTCCTCATTCCCCTGTGGAGTAAGGCTTGGTCTGCCATTAAAAGTCGTGTCGGCATAGCTACAGATGTGAAAAAACGCACCCCGACAGCCGTAGCTACCCCGACAGTGCAGACACAATTATGTCGACAGAAGAGTGCTTCTGTCGACGTGGCCAATGTTGTCTGGGGAGGTGGCGTTTGCACGGACAGAAAAGCTCCTTCTGTTGGCGTAGGTTGTATCTACACAAGAAGGCTACGCTGGTACAGGCCCCATAGCATATAGGTAGACTAAGCAGTACTGGCATAAGCACGTTCACCCTGGTGTAACTGCATCCACTTGGGGTTTTGCTGGCTTATCTGTACCAGTACGGTCAGAGCAGTACAACTTGCGTATAGACAAGCCCCTGGATCGCCTGTCCTTGGTCCCCAGTGCCTCCATCCCAGCAGCCCAGTCTGACAAGATCTCTATTGCATCCCTACGTGTGTCACATCGGCCTGACCCTGCGCCCTCTGGCTGCAGCGTCAGGCTGGAGGGGTGTGAGCCAACGTCCCTTACCATGACTTGGATAATCTGGTCGATGGTGTCCTCGTCCACCTCGATGGCACCTCTCTTGGTGGTGGCATAGTTATTGCGGTACAGCTCGTGGGGGAGGTTGGCGATCTCCCGGAGACCCGGCTCGAAGATGTTCTGGCTGGGGGCCACTGCAAAGAGCTTGATCCCTGCATCCCGGGCCTTCTCGGCCTGCATTTTCATCCCGCCACAGGGGCTGCCTGTCACATGGCCGTCGGTGATGACCACAGCGAATTTTACGGCAGGGACTGCATGGCTCATGATCTCCTTGGTCATATTGGAGATCGCGCAGTCTGTGAACGTGCCCCGACCAATGTAGTTGATGGCATTCAGCCTGGTGAGGTACACGTCCTTGCTGTTGGTCAAGGTGCTGTAAATCTGCACCTCGTCTGAGAAGTGAAGTCCCCAGAAATTCCATGTGATGGAGACCTGGTTCTGGTAAACCTCGGTCTCCAGTTTACTGATGAAGGCCTGGATGAACTGCTTCATATGCTCCACCAGGCTCTGGATCGGCACAGTCTGCAGGGCAATGCTTTCCGAGGTGTCAATGATAAAGTACACGTTGATGGGGCAGTCGGTCTTCTCTGTGTGGAGACAACGGGGCAGATAGCATCAGAGTGGGATGGAGTGCGCCCCTCCGGCACCAGACTGGGCAGGTACAAACCCCGCAGAGCAGTGAGCACACGACACAGACCTACCCCTTCTGCACAAGGAACACCCCTGGAGGTGCTTCTAGTGATGGCTCCTGGAAATGGCTATTGGTTAGAAACCACCTCATAAGAACATAAGAACGGCCAGACTGGGTCAGAACAAGGGTCCATCTAGCCCAGTATCCTGTCTTCTGACAGTGGCCAATGCCAGGTGCCCCAGAGGGAATGAACACAACAGGTCATCATCAAGTGATCCATCCCCTGTCACCTATTCCCAGCTTCTGGCAAACAGAGGCTAGGGACACCATCCTGGCTAATAGCCATTGATGGACCTATCCTCCATAAATTTATCTAGTTCTTTTTTGAACCCCATTATAGTCTTTGACAGAGGTTGTTGCGAAGGTCAAGAAATATTTCCTTTTGTTTATTTTAAACCTGCTGCCTATTAATTTCATTTCGTGACACCCCCTAGTTCTTGTGTTATGAGAAGGGGTAAACAACACTTCCTTATTTACTTTCTCCACACCAGTCCTGATTTGATAGACCTCTATCATATCCCCCCTTAGTCATCTCTTTTCCAAGCTGAAACGTCTCCGTCTTATTAATCTCTCCTCATACGGAAGCTGTTCCATACCTCTAATAATTTTCGTTGCTCTTTTGTTGAAACTTTTCTAATTCCAATATATCTTTTTTGAGATGGGGCGACCACATCTGCAGGCAGTGTTCAAGATATGGGCGTACCATGGATTTATATAGAGGCAACATGATATTTTCTGTCTGCTTATCTATTCCTTTCTTAATGATTCTAAACATTCTGTTTGCTTTTTTGACTGCCGCTGCACACTGAGTGGATGTTTTCAGAGAACTATCCACAATGACTCCAAGATCTCTTTCTTGAGTGGTAAAAGCCGACAGGTGAGGAGCAGCACGTGGTTCGGACAGAGACATCCCTTAGGGGAGGATCTCTTAATGGAGATTCTCTATGTCCTAGTCAGGAATAGAGGATGGAAGACAATAAAATATGGGTAGGATCTGATGAGAAACAGTCAAATGAAAAAAAGTCCCATTCAATTACATCATGTAATGGCAGACAGCTGAAAAGTGACAAGTTTTTAAAGTGCTTATATACCAACGCGAAGGGTCGAAATAATAAGATGAGCGAACTTGAGTGCCTTGTATTAAATGAGGATATTGATATAACAGGCATCACAGAAACTTGGTGGAATGAGGATAATCAATGGGACACAGTAATACCAGGGTAAAAAGTATATCGGAAGGAGAGACCAGGTCATGCTGGTGGGGGAGCGGCACTGTATGTGAAAGAAAGCGTAGAATCAAATGAACTAAAAATCTTAAATGAACCAAACTGTACCATAGAGTCCCTCTGGATAGTAATTCCATGCTCGAATAATAAGAATATAGCACTAGGGGTATATTACCGACAACCTGACCAGGATGTTGATAGGGACTGGGAAATGCTCAGGGAGATTAGAGAGGCTATTACAATAAAAAACTCAATAATAATGGGGGATTTCAACTATCCCCATATTGACTGGGTACATGTCACCTCAGGATGGGATGCTGAGATAAAGTTTGACACCTTAAACGACTGCTTCTTGGAGAAGCTAGTCCTGTAACCCACAAGAGGAGAGGCAATTCTTGATTTAGTCCTAAGCGGAGCACAGCATCTGGTCCAAGAGGTGAATATAGATGGACAGCTTGGTAATAGTGACCATATAATTAAATTTAACATCCCTTTGGCAGGGAAAACACCACAGCAGCCCACCACAGTAGCCCGCCACGGTAGCATTTAATTTCAGAAAGGGGAACTACACAAAAATGAGGAAGTTAGTTAAATAGAAATTAAAAGATACAGTGCAAAAAATGAAATCCCTGCAAGCTGCATGGAAACTTTTTAAAGACACCATAACAGAGGCACAACTTAAATGTTTACCCCAAATTCAACATAGTAAGAGAACCAAAAAAGTGCCACCAGGGCTAAACAACAAAGTAAAAGAAGCAGTGAGAGGCAAAAAGGCATCCTTTAAAAAGTGGAAGTTAAAGCCTAGTGATGAAAATTGAAAGGAGCATTAACTCTGGCAAATGAAGTGTGCAAATATAATTAGGAAGGCCAAAAAAGAATTTGAAGAACAGCTAGCCAAAGACTCAAAAGGTAAGAGCAACATTTTTTTTAAGTACATGAGAAGCAGGAAGCCTGCTAAACAACCAGTGGGGCCACTGGACGATGGAGACGCTAAAGGAGCACTCAAGAACAATAAGACCATTGAGGAGAAACTAAATGAATTCTTCGCATCGGTCTTCAGGGCTGAGGATGTGAGGGAGATTCTGAAACCTGAGCTATTCTTTTTAGGTGACAAATCTGAGGAACTGTCCCAGATTGAGGTGTCATTAGAGGAGGCTTTGGAAAAAAATGATAATCTAAACAGTAATAAGTCACCAGAACCACATGGTATTCACCCAAGAGTTCTGAAGGAACTCAAATGTGAAATTGCAGAGTAGTCTGTACTAGAAGATAGGTTACAGAGAACTGTAGTCTGTAACCTATCTTCTAAATCAGCTTCCGTACCAGATGACTGGAGGATAGCTAATGTGACTCCATTTTAAAAAAAAAATCTCCAGTGGCAGTCCCAGCAATTCGAGGCCGGTAAACCTGACTTCAGTACCAGCAACTGGTTGAAACTATAGTAAAGAACAATATTGTCAGACACAGAGATGAACATAATTTGTTGGGGAAGCGTCAATGTGGTTTTTGTAAAAGGAAATCATGCCTCACCAATCTACTAGAATTCTTTGAGGGAGTCAAAAGGCATGAGGACAAGGGGGATCAAAGCAGACAGACAAAGAGCTACAAAAGGATCTCACAAAGCTGGTTGACTGGGCAACAAAATGGCAGAGAAAATTCAATGCTGATAAATACAAAGTAGTGCACATTGAAAACCATAATCCTAACTATACATATACAATGACGGGGTCTAAATTAGCTGTTACTACTCAAGAAAGATCTTGGAGTCATTGTGGATAGTTCTCTGAAATCATCCACTCAATGTGCAGCAGCAATCAACAAAGCAAACAGAATGTTGGGAATCATTAAGAAAGGGATAGATAAGCAGACAGAGAATATAATGTTGCCTCTATATAAATCCATGGTACGCCCACATCTTGAATACTGCGTGCAGATTGGTCGCCCCATCTCAAAAAGATATATTGGAATTGGAAAAGGTTCAGAAAATGGAAACAAAAATGATGAGCAGTATGGAACGGCTTCCGTATGAGGAGAGATTAATAAAACTGGGACTTTTCAGCTTGGAAAAGAGACGACTCAGGGGGGAGATGAGAGAGGTCCATACAATCATGCCTGGTGTGGAGAAAGTAAATCAGGAAGCGTTATTTACTCCTTCTCATAACACAGGATGGGCAGGGATGGTGTCCCTAGCCTCTGTTTGCCAGAAGCTGGGAATTAGGCAACAGGGGGTGGATCACTTGAGGATTCCCTGTTCTGTTCATTCCCTCTGGGGCACCTGGCATTGGCCACTGCTGGAAGACAGGATTCTGGGCTTGATGGACCTTTGGTCTGTCCCAGTATGGCCGTTCTTATGCTCTTAACAGCTAATTTTGACCCCCATCATTTTATATGTATAGTTAGGATTAAGTTTTCCAATGTGCATTACTTTGCACTTATCAGCATTGAATTTCATCTGCCATTTTGTTGCCCAGTCACCCAGTTTTGTCTACACTGGGCTTTGTCTATGCTGACTTCTTAGAATGGGTTTGGGAGGGAGGTGTGGGGAGGGTCTCAATGGTAACAAAGAACGTACACACAAACTGGGCCCACCATGCTATCTACAATGGCATCCCACCTCCCCCACACATACCCACTCGGTCCCTGCCCCCCGCATCTGTCAAGTCTGAGCCAGTATCTGCCTCTCTCATTCGTGTGCGACAGGACAGGTTTACTTCCTGACACCTGACATGGATCTTGCTTCCTTTCTAAAAGCCGGGGAGATTCCCCCATCCCTCCAGACTGAGCTGCTCATGCCCAGACATCCGTGCCCCAGCTCATCCCTCAGAAATGGGAGCTGCATGTGTGCCCTGCCTCACCCACAGGGCAAGGAAGCTCCTTGGTACTTTCCAGCCAGTGTAAAGGAGCAGTGAGCTCTGAGATGCCACAGTGTGGCCCCTCTGAGCAGCCTTTAGAACTGAACCCAGGGGAGTTTTCAATGTTAATGCTAAATACAGAGGACAGAGGCAGAGAGACAAGTTTTCCTGCTGGTACCTGGACAGGCAGTTGGGCGAGGACTGAAGGCTGTGTACTCGTCCTCATCAAACTGAGCCTGGAGGGGAACCAGCGTCATGCAAAGAAGAACGGCAAAAAAGGCCGGCTGGGACATCTCGGCCAGGCCACTTCGCATTCAGCTTCCTGCAGGAGAACAAACCGAGCCCAGGAGTCAGTCAGGGTAATTAGCCACCGGAACAACTTACCAAGAGTTGGGCTGGACTCTCCCGACTGGACATTTTAAAATCAGGAGCAGATGTTTCTCTGACAGCGCCCTCGTCTAAACAGGAATGAATCCCCAAAGTCCCCTGGCCTGTGCTCTGCAGGAGGGCAGACTGGATGATCACAGTGCGACCTTCGGGGCCTGGAATCTACAGTTCATAGCACGGGGCAATGCTGGTAGTGACCCACCAAGCAAAGTGCTCTCTGCGCAGGCCAGAGCGCGGCTCCACCCTCATTCATCGCAGGGTGGCTGCACCTCGGGGACTCTCAGTTAGGTTTCAGGTCTAACTAATCCAGCTACGTTATTTTAAACACCCCTCTTCTTGGAGTGTGGCTGGGAGTTGTTTTTAAGTGGCTTTTACCTTATGCCAGATGGGCGGTTGCTTCCCCAGCCCATGTTGCTCCAAGGGATGGGGTCTGGTGGCCAGCGCAGCAACGTGGGAGTCAGGCTGTCCCGACTGCACTGACTCGCTAGGTTCACACTGGTTCCACCAGCGTCACGCCATTGGGTCCAACAAGGCTATTCCTGACTCACAGGGATGTGAGATCAGCATCAGAGCCATTGTCTGGCCGCATGGCAGTCACTGAACCACTGTGCCTTTCTTTCCTCACCTGGGAATCGGGATCCCATGCCATAGCTTCCTGCCTGCCAGCAGGGCGCTGAGAAAACACAGTCATGTCTGCAAAGTGCTTGAGGGGCTCGGATGAGAGATGTGCCAAGCATTCCGAGACCCCCAAATCCTCCAGTATTACCCCTCAGCCCTTTTGGGCCCCATCCTGAGCCCCAGGACTGTAGCCAGCATTCAAAGAGCATCTGCCTATTAAAGAAATACTTAAGCTGTGCTCGCAAAGCGAAATCAGCGCCCTGTTTGTTTAGTTTGCAGGAAAGGGCCAGGTTCCCTCTGACGTCCAGCTGCACTCAGAGCACCAAGGACTTGGAGTTGGCTCAAGAGGCAGAAAAAGTGCAGCGAGGGTCTGCAGGCTCCTAACAGCTCCCGGGCTTCCATGGGGTCTCAGCAGCCCCCGGGCCGAACGGTCATTTCTAGGCAAGAGAATCCGAGGTTCCCAACAACAAAGACAGGTGAGGATTGCAGCCCTGGAGGACGACGTTGCTGTGCAGTCTGGGGCCAGTCATTGGAGCACAGGCTGGCTCAAGAATTAGCTGATTATCCCTGGGCCCCGCATGGCAATTTGCTGCCCCCTATTGGAGAAGCCAAGGAGGGGATGGGCATGGTGAGAGATTGCTGGAAGGGCGAGAGGCAGAGGGCTGGGGTGCACTCGCTGCGTGGGGCGGGGAAGCTCTGCCAGCCACGGCCTCTTCTGCACCAGGAGGAATGATGCTACTGGAAGAGTAGGGCTGGCTTGGAGCTGCTGGTGTGTACCCAGAGCCCTCTCTCCTCTGTGCCCCCCCAAGAGCCCCCGGGCAAACCACCTGGCGTTTGCAACCAGAGGTTTCCTCTGGGACTGGCCTGCTCCCATCAAGAGTCGCTGTATGAGCAGCAGTTAAAGCAGCCGGGGTCCTTACCCCATCTCAGCTCCCACCCACCCCCGCCCCATCTCAGGTGGTACCATTCCATCTGCTTCCCCCAGCCTCCCATGGGGGCAGCGTGTTCCCCAGGCCCACATGCCAACAGGACCACCGGTCACTGGCTGGGCGCTGGCCCCTGCCTTCCCCCTGGATCCCGTGGAGGGTTCTCTGCTGAGTCCAGGATCCACAGGGAGGTAGTGGGCAGTTGGGGAGGTGTGCGCGAGCGGGGGGAGTGGGGGACGACAGACGGACATACTGACCGTCCTCCAGGCAGCCCCGCAGACAGGTGCCCAGGGAAGGTCGTATTGCCTGGACAGTATTGCCTCCTCTGGCCCGCGTAGGGCGTCCTGGGCAGCCTGGCATGATGGGGAGTGGCCTCCCACTGATCTCATGGGCCTGCGGGGGCTGAGGGAGTGACTCAGCAGAGTCCATGAGGGGACCCTCTCAGAGCTTCCCCCGACCTCCCCTCCTCCAGAGGCTGGGAGTCAGAAGTGTGATGTCCCTGCTGGTGACAGAGACAGGAGGGAGCAGCCCTGGGACTCGCCAGGCCTGGCTTCACGTCCACGCAGCGGAGGCGGAAGGCCTCAGCCTGTGCTGTGACCCTCTCCCTGCACGTGGTTCAGGCCTCACCTCAAGCGATCTATGGAGACTTGAGGGGGCGCGTGCAGGAGCGATGCACAGGAGTGAGCCCAGGAGCTCACCCATCCGCACCTGTCCTAGGTTGCTCTGTTTGTTTGCAGCACGCCCTAATGGCCAAGCAGTGGCCTGGCAAGGACAGTGGCCGTGCAGGAGACTGCTAGTTCTGCGCTTGCAGGCAGAATGGAAAGACACCTCTCCCTCCCCTGAACTCCTCCCCCACAAGCCTTGTTGCACACGGTGAGATCATTCAAATCATTTGTCCCTGCTGCCCTTTCCTACAACAGAAGGGAGACTCTGGCTGGTGGAGTGTGGAGTCCAGTGAAATGTGGTAGTAATCTCACAATGAGGGGTACAGATTCCCTCTGCTCACAGACCGGCGGGACACCAGCCAGCAGACATGACAGACCTTCTGTCCCATACTTGAGAGTGGAGACAGCCTGCAGATCCCCTAACATGCCAGAAGGGCCAGCTCAGTGCCCCAGAACCTCCCTGCATAGCCAGGGTCCCCCATACCACTCTGGTCCACTCTCTCACCTGCTGATGCTCCCAGCTCTCACAGTTGGGTATCCCCATCTTGTGTACCTCCTACACTGAAGATCTACTTGGCATCCCTGAGAGAGTCCTGAGTATCTCACTTGCCTGAGGTGCCCCTAGCAGACCTGAGCAAACCAGTCCCAGCCCCAGCGTCTGGGCTAACACTGTATGGAAGAAGCAGAGTTAATGCCATGAGATGTGTTTCGCTTACAGGAAGAGAGCTATTCCCATGTGCATCATCTCACCAATGGCAAATGTACAGTAATGTTTCACACTCTGTATTCCTGCTCGGAGAACCACCCAGGCCCATGGTTTTCATGGCAGTGGCTATGGGTTGTGTTGAGTGTGTGGAGAAGCAGGATACGTGCACTGGAATATGTGATCTCGGGGTACAACCCTGACACCTGTGCCTAGGTCTGCAGTCACAAAGGCAGCCTCTGCTCTAGCTCTGTCCAAGGCACTAGGGTTTCTTCTGAAAATCAAGTAAGATAAGACTAGGAGAAATCTGTGCCTCCATCTGTAACAAATGCCCAGGCACATGCCTGCCTCCTGCCCTCAGGCACACACAGGCCGGGCTCACTCAGTGCAGGTGCCAGTCGTTTCAGTGTGTGTCAAACAATCTGCTTAGATCTTTCCCTTAGTGCTCAGTTGTCGGTTCCCGGGCAGATCGCCCACTATAAAGGCTTCCCCTCCATTGCCTGGCACCCAGCTGTACCACGTCCGTCCTACTGCAAACAACACAGGACTTCAACCAGCACAGATAGCACGGGAAGGAGGCGGCAAGAGGCCTGGAAATGTCATTTTGTGAGGGAGGAACAATCTCAGCCTGGTTGCCATTTTCACTTGCGTGCAGACATGGCACCTCTTCCAGGGGCTGGCTTATACTGCCCTGTTAACCACCCCCATCAGCGAACTGCTGGCATTGCAGTACCAGCAACCCAGCCACATGCACAGCTCAAGTGGTGAGCATGAAATCAGAGTACACTCCTTAAAACCATCAGCCTGAACAAAGCAAGTTACGCGTACTCTAGCAACAACACTGAGCCCCGTTCAAATCCTGCCGGTTACCTCTTTGCAGAAACAGACACGCTTGTGAAATTCAACAGAACAAAACGCCCGATTTCTGTGGGGCGCAAAGAGGATCTTGTACTCGTGTGTGGTTGAAAGTCCAAGAGCCGCCCTTGGGTCTAACAATTCAGGCTTTGTAGCAGCATCAACATGCTGGTACCGCTACAGTCGGCCAAGTTTGTCCCTCAGATAACGCCGCTGGCTTCAGTGGAGTTACACTAGGGATTAATTTGGCCCAACAAGTTTTACAGTGACTGACTAGCCCCTTGGCCCTGATGCCTGAAACTTGAGTTCCTATACAAGGGACTGCAGACTGTAGAATCTCTCCCAAAAAGCTTTCCTTCAGAAAGCGACCTCATTAACAATTATTCTAATCCTAAGAGAGTTTGTTGCCCAAAACATCCACACATGTAAATCCCTGAACTATCGAGCAGCTCAGAGAGATAAGTGAAATATCCGTCTGTTTACTGTGGCTAGTCTCTGAAAGCAACATGCCTAAAAAGTCTCCTGTATCAATCGGATCAAGAGTTCACAACAACCAGCAGCACTGAATGGATTATATGCACAAACACAACCTGGAGATAAAAAGGTTAGTTTCCCTGTTCACGTCTGCAGCAGCTTCAAAAGAAGCAGGAAGGTTTGTGGAGATATTAAATGGTGAAGCAGGAGTCTTTGCCTACCTGAAAACAAGACTGAAGTTTCCTCCAGAAAGTCAAATCGGGAAAATTCTTGGAAACTTTGTGTCAATAGGGCTTCTGCATCTTCCGTTGGAAGGGTTGGATTTCTTTTCTTAGAGTTTTTGGTGTCTATTTTTGATGAAGAGAAGGGATCAGTTGGGAGTGGCAGTGGCTTCTCCAGCCGAGAGCCTCTGTTCTCTGGCAAAAAAGAAACTGCCTACTTTATAATTCTCCTCCTTCAACTCGGTCTGTGACAGGGGCCAAAGACGTCCTTACTCCGAGTATCCACAGGGTGTCACTGCGCATCCATCGAAGCCCCACTAGGCGAGGCTGGGGAGAGGGAATCGCCCTCCAACCCCCACTCCTTTTCCTGGGGGGTGTCTGGAGTGGGGTGGGGGGAAGTTGTAATGTTGCAGTTAGGAGATTTTTTAAAACAAAACGGAAGAGGAAATCATATTTTTCCAAGCACAGGAGCTCTCTCTGTGCCTGCCACATGGATTTCCACCACTCACTCATGTTACTCCTCTTCCCGCTGTTTGTAACCTATCTTGAGAAGAATGCATAAAATGGACGGGCACATTTCAAAACAGGATGGCCTCAGACTTCAGCTTCCCACAGACTTTACAAATATTCACCTCTTACTCAGGGACCCTGGCAACCTCCTGGCCAGGAAAACGACCTGACCCAACCCCCATTAATGTCACTAATGCAAAGACAAACACAGTAGAGTGAATGGCAGCGCCAGTGTCCCTGCATCGTCCTGTTCCCTCCCCACCCATGTACACTGCCCTGAACTGACCTCCCAGTCTATCGGTGGGGGACCAGGTCACTATCCAAACCCATTCAGCCCTTGGCCTCTCGGAGGGATCTGCCAGTCGTGGTGCTGGGTTTGTAGCCTGTGCGTAGCTCTCACAGGCTGCACCCCGTTGGGTTCCAAGTACAAGCCAGACCCGTCATTTCAATGAATACCCATGTTACTATTTGTTTTCCTAATCTGAATTTTGCTGCTTTCCTGCTATTGTAACTGCTCCATGCCCAGTGTGCCCCATGCATTTCAGTTCAACAGGCTAGCAGTCCTGATTTACTGATGAGTCATTCACTCCGCAGTACTGGACATGGAAAAGCCACACATGGGAAAAGAGCCCTTGCATGTAATTTTCCAATTATTTTCCATATACTTATGTGGTTCTCAAACTGTGGTGTAGGGACTACCAAAGGTCACAGAGCCCTTCCTGGTGGTCCACGGAATGGAATATTTGAGAACCAAGCAGTGAGGTGGGCAGCTGGCTCATGATAAGGTCTTTCTTTCCCAGAATGCTCTGCAGAGTGGAAAACTTGGAGAACCCTGGAGGCAGGACTTAGGGTACAGTCATATATGGGCAGTTTCCTTTTGTGAAGCACATATGGTATGAAACGAAATATGCTTGAAATAATAATAAAAATAAGCAACAACAACAACAAGGAATGTGAATTTAGAATATAAATGTGCTACTCTAACTTTTCCAAAGCTGTAGAAATCTTGAGAAATTACAGAGTGGAAAAAGGGGGGGAAAAGAAAAGAAAACAAGCAAACCCCAAGATATAATTCATTCTATGGCATTCAGTAGTGGAAAACAGAAAGGAGAAAACATAAACATTCAAGGTTTTCAGTTTTTGAAAATTGCATCAAAATAAAAACTGTTTCAAATTTTTCCAGCAAAAATTGAAAGTTTAAGCCAAAACATTTCAGACGAATGAATCTTTCAACCAACTCTCAGATGGATAGATTTTCATGACTCCCTACCCATCTGGTATCTGACTCATTAGATACCATAAGAAATATACTCAGTCCATGCGTGTACAATGTAGGCCAGATTCTACTCGTGGGGTATGTCATCAGGATCCCAGCAAGGATAGTCAGGAGCAAGGGTTAGAGCAGGGCCAAACCTGAGGCAGGGAGTAGTGGAGGAGTTCTTAGTCAGGTTCCAGGCCGGGGTCAATACCAAAGGTCAGAGGCCAAGTCAGGTTTCAGGGTTCAGCTTAGGAAGCAGAGTCCAAATCAAGCCGAGGTCAAAGTTCAAGACCAGAAGTGGTCATGACAGCTACAGGAGATCTGCACTGTTGTCTGGACACTTCCTGGAATGCCCCTTGGGTTTATATAGGGCAGGGAGCCAATCAGGAGCCATGAGGCCGCTGCCTGTCAGACCCCTTGAGGTGGGACTTCCCATGATCTGTGTCCACAGTAGGTCAGAGGTAGCGGAGTGCAAGCTGGTTACAGCTGCTGCTAGGTGGCAGCTCTGCAGGTTCGAGACCCCACCCCAGCCCTTACAATGCCTATGCTGCAATCACAGCTTTAATTTAGCCAGCTCAGGTACTGGAGCAATGAAGCCATAGCAGCGTGGTCTTCCGTACGGGTGGTGCAAGCCTGCCTGGATCCTTGGTAATTACTTCAGTAGCTAGCCATGCTGCCGCAGCTTCCAGCTAGCTTCGGGCTGTCTATGTGAGCTGCAGTCACGCCCCAGGGCTGAAATGTAGACATATCCATTGGTGGAAAAGGGAAATCGTTTCATGGAGGTAAGTGCCGTTACCCCAGATTCACAGCAGCGTGGCCGAGTGTGCAGCTTAGCATGGTATGTCTGTTCCATCACCTTGTATGAGGGATGGCTTTGCCTAGATACATTAGAAAATAAACGATAAATTACCCGGGACCCTCTCGAGAGCCCTGATCCTCACCGCTAGCCCAGCTCTGCTTCATCCTGTCATGCCCCTGGGCTGCTTGAAATTGTACTGGCTCCTAATGGCCCCCAGGGAGCTTTACCCAGCCAGCGCTACATCTCCCAGGATTCCTGCCTGCAGAAGGAATCTGCAGCTGCCAACATAGGGAACCCTCTGGCCCTCAGAGTGTGCAGTCGTGCGGCTTTGCATGGTAGCAGTGAGATAACTTCCATGCGCACTGTATCTTTAAGTGTAGGATAGTATGCAAGTGTGCTGACACTGGCCCTAGGGGCACAGAATCCCAGGACTGGAAGGACCTCGAGAGGTCATCTAGTCCAGTCCCCTGCACTCATGGCAGGACTAAGCATTATCAGTCTGTGCCTGACAGGTGTTTCTCCAACCTGCTTTTAAAAATCTCCAATGGTGGAGATTCCACAACCTCCCTGGGCAATTTATTCCAGGGCTTCACCACCCTGACGGTTAGGAAGTTTTTCCAAATGTCCAACCTAAACCTCCCTTGCTGCAAAGTAACCCCTTGCTTCTTGTCCTGTCCTCAGAGGTTAAGAACATTTTTTCTCCCTCCTCCTTGTAACAACCTTCTATGTAGTTGAAAACTGTTCTCATGTCCCCTCTCAGTCGTCTCTTCTCCAGACTAAACAAACCCAGTTTTTTCAATCTTTCCTCACAGCTCATGTTTTCTAGACCTTTCATCATTTTTGTTGCTCTTCTCTGGACTTTCTCCAATTTGTCCACATCCTTCCTGAAGTGTGGCACCCAGAACTGGACACAATACTCCAGCTGAGGCCTGATCAGCACAGAGCAGAGCGTAAGAACTACTTCCCGTGTCTTGCTTACAACACTCCTGCTAATACATCCAGGGGTGAAAGTAAGTCTAGGGACTTACCGGTACGGGGCTGGGCTGGGGCTGGCTCTGAACTCGGGCAGAAGGGGTGGTGCTGGGGGAAGTCAGAGCCAGCCCCGGCCCACCCTGTACCGGCAAGTGCCTCCTTCTCCCTCCCCGGGGTAACAGCGGCAGCTGGGGGCTCTGGCAGTGGTTTAAAGGGCCCTGGGTGGTAGCGGCGGCCGGAGCCCTGGGCCCTTTAAATCGTCCCCGGAGCCCCGCCGCCGCTTCCCCAGGGCTCCGGGGACAGGGCTCCGGGGATGGGGCTCCGGCTGCCACTACCACCCTGGGCCCTTTAAATCGTCCCCGGAGCAAAGCCGCTTCCCCAGGGCTCCGGCAGGCTCCGGGGACGATTTAAAGGGCCCAGGGTGGTAGTGGCACCCGGAGCCCCGTCCCCGGAGCCCTGTCCCCGGAGCCCTGGGGAAGCGGCGGCGGGGCTCCGGGGGTGATTTAAAGGGCCCAGGGCTCCGACCGCCGCTACCACCCCGGGCCCTTTAAATCGCCCCCCCCAGCCCCGTCGCCGCTACCCCAGGGCTCCGGCAGCAGTTTAAAGGGCTGGGGGCTCCAGGGAGGGAGCTCCCTGGGAGGGAGCCCAGGGAGCTGCAGGCCCTTTAAATTACACCTGGGGAAGCCGATCCACCCCGGTACGCCGTACCGGCTTACTTTCACCTCTGAATACATCCCAGAATGATGTTTGCTTTTTTGGTAACAGTGTTACACTGTTGACTCATATTTAGCTTGTGATCCACTATGACCCCCAGATCCCTTTCCACAGGACTCCTTGCTAGGCAGTCATTTCCCTTTTTGTATCTGTGCAACTGAATGAAATACTTTGCATTTTTCCTTATTGAATTTCATCCTATTTACTTCAGACCATTTTTCCAGTTTGTCCAGATCATTTTGAATTTTAATCCTATCCTCCAAAGCACTTGCAACCCCTCCTAGCTTGGTATCATCTGCAAACTTTGTAAGTGTACTCTCTATGCCATTATCTAAGATATTGAAGATATTGAACAGACCCAGAACTGATCCCTGCGGGACTCGACATGTTATGCTCTTCCAGCATGACTGTGACCCACTGATAACTACTCTCTAGGAACGGTTTTCCAACTAGTTTTGCACCCATCTCTTAGTAGCTCCATCTAAGTTCCATTTCCCTAGTTTGTTTATGAGAAGGTCATGTGAGACAGTATCAAAAGCTTTACTAAAGTCAAGATATGCCATGTCTACCGCTTCCCCCTGTCTGCAAAGCTTGTTACCCTGTCAAAGAAAGCTATCAGGTTGGTTTGACACGATTTGTTCTTGACAAATCCATGCTGACTGTTACTTATCACCTTATTATCTTCTAGATGTTTGCAAATTGATTGCTTAAAAATTCATCAGCCAAATAACTAGGATTAGTCATGGTCCATTTTCTAAACACTGAAATTCCAGATAGAGACAAAAATGATGTTAACTGTCTCCTCGTCATAAATCAGATGCGTCATTTGTTGCAATACTCTGCTCAGTGCCAACTCCTTGGGTCATAAAATATACCCCTGAGAGACTGACATTGCCGTATAAACTCCAGCTGTGCAGCACCAAACACAACATGTACAGTCTGCACTGGAGCAGAACAGTTTTCAGTTTGCATAGGTTGTTTTCTCTAAATATTATCTTAAAAGCAAGTGTATTGGGACCAGGAAGATAGAGAGGGGGGAAAAAACGGTTGAGGAGAAAACCTTTTTGTCATCTCTGGCCGCGTATGGAAGGGACATAAACTCCTGAGCCAAACAAACTCCTTTTGAGGTTCAGAAATCTCATTATTGTGGTGGTGCTCCCAGACCCCCATCCTGGACCAAGCCCCTATTGTGCCAGGCATGGCCGAAACAGATGCTCCCTGCCCCAAAGAGCTCACAGTCTGAGAAATACCTGCCAAAGGGCTGCACCGGCTCCCCCGAAGCATCTACAAAATTGGTGGAGCACAGCAACCATTGCACCTCCCTCACCCACGTTCAGGGCCGAGAGAGAAGGAGCGAGGGGTGATCCAGCTGGTAGAGTCCCAAAAGTTTCAGTAGGAGCATCCAGATGTATGGGGCCTGGCTCCTCGTGTAACCCTTCTGCCAGGTGAAGCCGGCAACAACCAGGGCCGGGTTCAGTATCTAGGGGTTCCTTTTCAACAATACAACACAGAACTGGCTTGAACCCCCACCCAGTAACCTGGGAAAATTACACACCACCCCTGGGTGCCTGAGAGGCAATCCTTCCCCACTCACAAGCACAGGGTCTGAGTGTAGCAAAGAAACTTTTAATGAAAGGAAGGAAATCACCCAACAATAATGAGGGAAAATACCACAAGCAGGATTCATAAACCTAAAACTGTGAGCAGGATGCCCACCCCAGAGTGGGTGAGGCAGTACCTTCCACCTCACGTTCTTGACTTCTACAGCCAAAAGTTCCTTTGCCGTGCCCCCCACTGCTCCCTCACCATACCCCACTCACAGTTGTTGTCCTTGGTCAGTGAGGACCCAGGGTTCAGAGATTCATCTGTGTGAGTTCACCTCCCACCCAGGGAAGAAGGCGCCTGGCTTGCTCTGCCATCTGAGCACTTGCTTTGGCTGGCTGCTTGTCAGCTACCTTCTGCTGCCTCTCTGCTGTGACCTCCACTGGTCAGCCTCTTAGCGATCGTCAGCTCTTAGCGTTGCAGGCTGGGTAGAAATGCTGACCTACCACAAGCGAGTTCAGCTCTTTTGCACACTTAAAATAACAAAAGGCTGCTCATGAAGCCTATCTTTGAATAGTGGGGAGAAACAAGCTAAATCCGACCAAGGACCGTTAGGGAGAGTCTACATCTCCTAGCTAGGAAACCTATCTTCACTCCTCTTACTTTCACAGGGGTCTGGCATTCAAGCCCCTGGCTTAATGAGGTCCTTTCAGCTGAGGGTGACCCCCTCATTTGGGACAGGTTAAGCACAGTTCTGCTCCCCTTTATTCATACAATAAAGACAACACTGATAACAGCATTTCACTACCCCCACATTCAGTGATTTGTAACCCAATACCCGCCAAAGTTGGTTACTTTGAGCAACAGCGCTCTATCTGCTAGATATCTAGGCAGAGTAGGTGTGTTCATGTAAATACAGTTTGCTCCTGAAGTCTCTCCCCCTCCCAGCTAGCTGTCAGGGGAGAGCTCATTCATACCCTGCTTACACTTGCATCGGCATGCCCCCCATTTGCTTTCTGACATAGGCAGGCAGCTGGCAGTGTCGTCCTTGGGAGGATGCTGCAGCCAATCTGCTTTTGGAGCCAGACCAGGGCTGTAAAGTCTAAAGCAGAACTCCACTAGGCATGTGACAAGAGGCCCGGAGCACGCAGACCTTGAATTTGCCCACCTCATGGGTGAGATCCTCAAGGTGTGAAACCCCCTGGGGATTATGCATGGCTAATTTTAAAGAGACAGTACCATGATATACTATACCCTTTGTAGAGAGTGACTGCAAATGATTGCACCAGCTAGAAATTCATGCCCTTGGATTGACATCCAAACCCGGCCTCTACCCCTTTCCCTATTGTTTCATGCATGGTGTGCTGGGCCAGAACAGGAAAGGACTCCCTTCTTATTAACCTTAACTGGCTCATTAGTCAACCAGCTGTTCCTGGAGCTGCTCCAGTGACTCCTTAGCACTCCAGCCATGTGCACGCAGACTGACCTCTGCATGCCTCCTCCATCCCCATCCCTTCTGGGCCGACCCCCAATGCTCCAGGCAGGTTTCTGCACCTGCCATATTATCAGTGTCTATCCAGGAGCCAGCAGTGCACTTGGTGTTTCCCAGACCACAAAGCAGACATGTCGCCTATCTATCTCAGGCACTTACATGGCCCCCATTGCCACTGGATCTGAGCCCTGCCCAGTGTCTAATGCACTGGGCCTCACACAGCCCTGGGCAGGAGAGCAAGGCTATTTCTCCATTTCACAGATAGGAGCTGAGGCACCCAGGAGCTGGCCCAAGGTCACCCAAGCAGTTTATGGCAGAGCAGGGACTTGAACCCAGTTCTCCCTAGCCACAGGCTAGTGCCAGAACCCCTGGCCTGTGGTGTCACCATCCCTCCTTGCCCAGCAGTGTTGTCACTGAGGCCCCTGCTCTTTATGATGATGTTACTGCATCTCCCTTGGGGATGTTGACACCCCCTAGGTATAACATCATCAGCACACCCCCACATCAGCTTATGATGATGTCATCACGCTGGGGTTTGATGTTGGTGGGTCCTGCCTCGGGATCATCCTGGGGTCTCACCTGTCAGGGGCTCCAAGTTTCTTGGATTCCAGCCTCCCCTGCCCCAAAGGCTTGCCATCCAAAGTTAGACATACCAAACCAAGCAACAAAACAAGGCATGGGGGGGGGGGCGGGGGAGGGATACACAGTCAAAATACGCAGCTGCTGCATTTTCCTATGCATGAGTCTGCGAGTGCTTCCCCCTTCCTCTTTCCTGGGCCGTCCCCTGCGCCCAGCACTCCTTCCGCGAGTGCCCTCTGCTGGGCCAGGGACATGCAGCTCGCAGCCCGCGCAGTCACTTCCAAGCCAGCTGTGGCTCATTACAGCTCTCCAGTGCCCCAGTGTTGTGCATTTTAGTGTGTGCTCTGTCCGGATCTTTCTGGACTTTCTGAGCAGCTTTTGCATAGCAGATTTTGAGTTTAGACCATGTTCCCTTGGAAGATGTCCCCTGGGGCCAGTCATATGGTATTATTTGATTCTTTCTGTTCCAGTACAGGTTCCAACTGAGATCAGAGCCCCATTGTGCCGTTGTGTACAGATCTGGGCTGCATCTACACTTGGAGCTGGGGTTGTGTGTGTCCTCAGCATTGTATGTACACATACAATACATACACACAATTGGAGGAGCAGCTCATACATACACACATAAGGTCATTGGGCTACTCCCTGAACCTATGCCTGTTCTTATGTATACATACAATATAACATACAACAGCCATACTGGGTCAGATCAATGGTCCGTTTAGCTCAGTACTCTGTCTTCCGACATTGGCCAGTGCCAGGGGCTTCAAAGGGAATGAACAGAACAGGGCAATTATCGAGTGAGCCATCCCCTGTCACCGATTCCCAGCTTCTGGCAGTCAGACGTTTAGGGACACCAAGAGCATGGGGTCTCATCCCTGACCATCGTGGCTAATAGCCATCGATAGACCTATCCTCTATGAATTTATCTAATTCGTCTTTGAACCCGGTTATAGTCTTGGCCTTCACAATATCCCTTGGCAACTAGTTCCACAGGTTGACTGTGCGTTGTGTGAAGAAATACTTCCTTTTGTTTGTTTTAAACCTGCTGCCTATTAATTTCATTGGGTGATCCCTGGTTCCTGTGTTACGTGAAGGAGTATATAGCACTTCCTTGTTTACTTTCTCCACAACAGTCATGATTTTATAGACCTCTGTCATGTTGTCTCTTGTCCAAGTTCAACAGTCCCTTCCTTTTTAATCTCTGCTCCTATGGAAGCTGTACCATATCCTTTGTCTTTTTCCCCCCGCCCTTCCCTGTACCTTTTCCATTTCTAATATGTTTTTTCTTGAGATGGGGCGACCACATCTGCACGCAGTATTCAAGATGTGGGCGTACCATAGATTTATATAGCAGCGTTATAATATTTACTATCTTCTTATCTATCCCTTTCTTAACAATTCCCAACATTCCGTTCGCTTTTTTGACTGCCGCTGCACATTGAGTGGATGTTTTCAGAGAACTATCCACAGTGACTCCAAGATCTCTCTCGAGTGGTAACAGCTAATTTAGACCCCATCATTTTGTATGTACAGTTGGGATTATGTTTTCCAATGTTCATTACTTTGCATTTATCAACATTGAATTTCAACTGCCATTTTGTTGCCTAGTCACCGAGTTCAGAGATATCCTTTTGTAGCTCTTCGCAGTCTGCCTGGGACTTAACTATCTTGAGTAGTTTTGTATCATCTGCAAATTTTGCCCCCTCACTGTTCACCCCTTTTTCCAGATTATTTATGAATATGTTGAACAGCACTGGTCCCAGTACAGACCCCCTGGGGGATACCGCTATTTACCTCTCTCCATTCTGAAAACTGACCATTTATTCCTACCCTTTGTTTTCTGACTTTTAACCAGTTACTGATCCAGAAGAGGACCTTCCCTGTTATCCCATGCCAGCTTACTTTGCTTAAGAGCCTTTCGTGAGGGACCTTGTCAGAGGCTTTCTGAAAATCTAAGTACACTATAGCCACTGGATCCCCCTTGTCCACATGCTTGTTGAACCTCTCAGAGAATTTAATAGGTTGGTGAGGCATGATTTCCCTTGATAAAAGCTGTGTTGACTCTTCTCCAGAAAATCGTTTTCATCTATGTGTCCGATAATTCTGTTTTTTTACTGTACTTTCAATCAATTTGCCTGGAAATGAAGTGAGGCCTACCGGCCGGTAATTACTGGGATCGTCTCTGGAGCCTTTTTTAAAAATCGGCATTACGCTCGTCTTCTGGTACAGAAGCTGCTTTAAGTGACAGGTAATTTTCTTTGCCTCAGCATGACTGTTATAGGCTGGCTCTATGGTTTCTCCCTTTCTCCCTCTCTATCCCTGAACTGGAGATGTTGATAATAACGTTGTGAGGGGCACTGTGATGATCTAATAATGGAGCTTTCATAGAATCATAGAATATCAGGGTTGGAAGGGACCTCAGGAGGTCATCTAGTCCACCCCCCTGCTCAAAGCAGGACCAACCACAACTAAATCATCCCAGCCAGGGCTTTGTCAAGCCTGACCTTAAAAATATCTAAGGAAGGAGATTCCACCACCTCCCTAGGTAACGCATTCCAGTGCTTCACCACCCTCCTACTGAAAAAGTTTTTCCTAATATCCAACTGAAACCTCCCCCACTGCAACTTGAGACCATTACTCCTTGTTCTGTCATTAGCTACCACTGAGAACAGTCTAGATCCATCCTCTTTTGAACCCCCTTTCAGGTAGTTGAAAGCAGCTATCAAATCCCCCCTCATTCTTCTCTTCCGCAGACAAAACAATCCCAGTTCCCTCAGCCTCTCCTCATAAGTCATGTGTTCCAGTCCCCTAATCATTTTTGTTGCCCTCCGCTGGACTCTTTCCAATTTTTCCACATCCTTCTTGCAGTGTGGGGCCCAAAACTGGACACAGTACTCCAGATGTGGCCTCACCAGTGCCGAATAGAGGAGAAAAACCACTTCCCTCAATGTGCTGGCAATGCTCCTACTAATGCAGCCCAAAATGCCGTTGGCCTTCTTGGCAACAAGGACACACTGTTGACTCATATCCAGCTTCTCGTCCACTGTAACCCCTAGGTCCTTTTCTGCAGAACTGCTGCCTAGCCATTCGGTCCCTAGTCTGTAGCGGTGCATGGGATTCTTCCATCCTAAGTGCAGGACTCTGCACTTGTCCTTGTTGAACCTCATCAGATTTCTTTTGGCCCAATCCTCCAATTTGTCTAGGTCACTCTGGACCCTATCCCAACCCTCTGGCGTATCTACCTGTCCCCCCAGCTTAGTGTCACCCACGAACTTGCTGAGGGTGCAATCTATCCCATCATCCAGATCATTAATAAAGATGTTGTACAAAATTGGCCCCAGGACCGACCCCTGGGGCACTACGCTTGATACCGGCTGCCAACTAGACATCGAGCCATTGACCCGTTGAGCCTGACAATCTAGCCAGCTTTTTCTAAAAAATCAGATTCCTTGCTCTTTCGTATTTGGGCTGACTTTTCTGCTAACACCTTTGACTTTGCATAGGTTGGGCTTGACATGAACGAGTCACAGCTGTTAGCTGTTAGTCATTCATCTGCATTCCCATGGTAAGTAACGTGATTTACGAAGCATTATTATGTTGTTACTCAAGAGGCTGGGTAACTGCTGAGTTTTTTCTTAAAATTGAGCAGCAGCCCCGCAATACAAATTAATCTTTCCTGTTTAACTCAAATAGGTCTGCCCCAGGGATGGGGACCAGGAATCTCATGTGATTTCAGGGGTTCCATTGCACACAGTGTGGTTACTCTGCACTCTACTTCAGTATCCATGTACTGGGAAATTCACCGTGCGTTGGTGCATTTTCAATAGCATGCACTGCTCCGTTGCAGGGCCTTGCTTGATAAATGTATATTAAGAGACCCAACAAAAGGTGTAGTCTTTGCATTATCAGAGCAGTCTCCCCTGCCTATATGCCGAGGAATGGAGTTTGCTTTCATGTTTTTTTGCAGGTGTCTGAAATCCCTGTTGTTTCCAGGTCAACCTGGAAGCACTGCAACCATCTCTCCCAACTTCCCTCATACGTTCTGTGCCAAAGTGGGAATTTTCGGTAATATCTTTAGAAATTCTACGCATGCCCCAGTTTCCCCCTGCACTTTGCATTGTCTTGGGGCAGGGCAAGACATGGGGCCTGGGTGTCCCCCTCTCAGAAGGGAAGCTGAGCAGAGACCCCAGCTCAAGAACAAAGGACTGAGACCCGTGTCCAGCAGAGGAGAAGTGTCGAAGTTGACTGCTCTCCCCTGGGACTGACTGGGAGGGGTCAGAGAGAGACAGAGCATGAAATGGAGTCATTACAGCTTGGCTGCTGAATGGTGCTGGATTGGCCAGAATGGACTATGCTTGAACTTTTATTTCTCTGTGCTAACCTACGGACTGCCAGGGTTGACTAATAAACCCTGCTCTGTTTTAAAAACACTGCGGCTGCAAATACTAGTGGCAAGGCAAATGCTGGCGGGGGTGCCTGACAAGCGTACGGGTCTCATGGGAGAATAACATGAGGGGGAAAGGAGTCCAGGAGAGCTGGCTGTATTTTAAAGAATCTTTATTGAGGTTACAGGGACAAACCATCCCGATGTGTAGAAAGAATAGTAAATATGGCAGGCGACCAGCTTGGCTTAACAGTGAAATCCTTGCTGATCTTGAACACAAAAAAGAAGCTTACAAGAAGTGGAAGATTGGACAAATGACCAGGGAAGAGTATAAAAATATTGCTCGGGGATGCAGGAGTGAAATCAGGAAGGCCAAATCACTCCTGGAGTTGCAGCTAGCAAGAGATGTTAAGAGTAACAAGAAGGGTTTCTTCAGGTATGTTAGCAACAAGAAGAAAGTCAAGGAAAGTGTGGGCCCCTTACTGAATGAGGGAGGCAACCCAGTGACAGAGGATGTGGAAAAAGCTAATGTACTCACTGCTTTTTTTGCCTCTGTTTTCACTAACAAGGTCAGCTCCCCGACTACTGCACTGGGCAGCACAGCATGGGGAGGAGGGGACCAGCCCTCTGTGGAGAAAGAAGTGGTTTGGGACTATTTAGAAAAGCTGGACGAGCACAAGTCCATGGGGCCGGATGCCCTGCACCCGAGAGTGCTAAAGGAGTTGGCGGATGTGATTGCAGAGCCATTGGCCATTATCTTTGAAAACTCATGGCGATCCGGGGAAGTCCCGGACGACTGGAAAAAGGCTAATGTAGTGCCCATCTTTAAAAAAGGGAAGAAGGAGGATCCTGGGAACTATAGGCCAGTCAGCCTCACCTCAGTCCCTGGAAAATTCATGGAGCAGGTCCTCAAGGAATCAATTCTGAAGCACTTAGAGGAGAGGAAAGTGATCAGGAACAGTCAGCATGGATTAACCAAGGGCAAGTAATGCCTGACTAATCTAATTGCCTTCTATGATGAGATAACTGGCTCTGTGGATGAGGGGAAAGTGGTGGACGTGTTGTTCCTTGACTTTAGCAAAGCTTTTGGTATGGTCTCCCACAGTATTCTTGCCAGCAAGTTAAAGAAGTATGGGCTGGATGAATGGTCTGTAAGGTGGATAGAAAGTTGGCTAGATTGTCGGGCTCAACGGGTAGTGATCAATGGCTCCATGTCTAGTTGGCAGCCAGTATCAAGTGGAGTGCCCCAAGGGTTGGTCCTCGGGCCGGTTTTATTCAATATCTTCATAAGTGATCTGGAGGATGGTGTGGATTGCACCCTCAGCAAGTTGGCAGATGACACTGAACTGGGAGAAGAGGTAGATACACTGGAGGGTAGGGATAGGATACAGAGGGACCTAGACAAATTAGAGGATTGGGCCAAAAGAAATCTGATGAGGTTCAACAAGGAGAAGTACAGAGTCCCGCACTTAGGACGGAAGAATCCAATGCACCGCTACAGCCTAGGGACCGAATGGCTCGGCAGCAGTTCTGCAGAAAAGGACCTAGGGGTTACAGTGGACGAGAAGCTGGATATGAGTCAACAGTGTGCCCTTGTTGCCAAGAAGGCCAACGGCATTTTAGGCTGCATTAGTAGGAGCATTGCCAGCACATTGAGGGAAGTGGTTTTTCTCCTCTATTCGGCACTGGTGAGGCCACATCTGGAGTACTGTGTCCAGTTTTGGGCCCCACACTGCAAGAAGGATGTGGAAAAATTGGAAAGAGTCCAGCGGAGGGCAACAAAAATGATTAGGGGACTGGAACACATGACTTATGAGGAGAGGCTGAGGGAACTGGGATTGTTTTGTCTGCGGAAGAGAAGAATGAGGGGGAATTTGATAGCTGCTTTCAACTACC
This sequence comes from Chelonia mydas, assembly GCF_015237465.2. Classification (NCBI taxonomy): domain Eukaryota; kingdom Metazoa; phylum Chordata; order Testudines; family Cheloniidae; genus Chelonia; species Chelonia mydas. The sequence continues at coordinate 75,605,057 of NC_051251.2, read as the reverse complement.
TGAAAGGAGGTTCAAAAGAGGATGGATCTAGACTGTTCTCAGTGGTAGCTAATGACAGAACAAGGAGTAATGGTCTCAAGTTGCAGTGGGGGAGGTTTCGGTTGGATATTAGGAAAAACTTTTTCAGTAGGAGGGTGGTGAAGCACTGGAATGCGTTACCTAGGGAGGTGGTGGAATCTCCTTCCTTAGAAGTTTTTAAGGTCAGGCTTGGCAAAGCCCTGGCTGGGATGATTTAGTTGAGGATTGGCCCTGTTTTGAGCAGGGGGTTGGACTAGATGACCTCCTGAGGTCCCTTCCAACCCTGATATTCTATGAGCAGAGCCTGGCTCAGTGGGACTCGCTGGGCACCGCTTACTGGGTGAAGCAGGAGGGCTGGGGCCCAGAGTCTCAGTCTAGGAGACGGTGAAACCTGCATGGCCTACCCTGAAAGAAGAGTGGGACCCCTTGGGGGTCTGGCACACTAATGGGTTTCTCCCAGAGACCATTTAAAAGCTGGGGCGTAGCACAGATCCTGTGGATCCGAGACAGGTTCCCCTTCCGACTGAGGGATTCAGGTGGTTTCATTTGCTCCAGGCTTGCGCAAGATTTAGCTTGCCCCGGAGACCATGCAGGAAGGGGTCGACTGTTACAACAGTAATAACAAGCCTTGGCCTGACTGAGCACTTTTCAGCGGCAGGTTCCCGGGTGCTCCGACGTAGGGCTGTCACAGGGTCCACTCGCTGCTCATGGCGCCTCCTCCTGGCTGTCCTGGGGCGAGCAGCATTCCTCCAGCAGTGTCTCTCCCCTCGTCCTCTCGCTGTTTGCTGCTCCAGGGGCTCCCTCTCCCTCAGCCCGGCCACCACAGGTGTTTCCCCTTCATGGGGGGTGTCAAAATCTCTCTGTACACAATGGCAGTCCTCCTGTTACAGCTCCGAGCGTCCCACCCTCCCGGGGCTGGCAGGGGGATGCGGGGCTGCCCTTTCCTCCAGGTTCCAGCTCAGGGGCCCCCGGTCTGCAGCCGCTGCCGGTGTCGGGGGGCTCTTGGCCCACCACTGACACTTATCAGGGTGTTTTAGTTAGCCCTCTCCCAGGACCAAAAGAAGGGGAATGGCCAATGAGAAATCAATCGCCTGAGACTAACAGTCGCCGGGGGTAATGGGGAGAGCCCAATGATCCAAGTCAGCCTGATTGACAGGGTGGGCAGGCCAATGAGGGAATCAGGAGCGCGGGGTCCCATCCTCGGTGTGAGCTGGAGCTGCTGAGCTGGGGTAGGGCAGAGTTAAGGGGAGAGCAGCAGCCTGAGCTGGGCTGGAGGAGCAGCAACCAGAGCTAGACGGGCCAGAGCCAGAGCTGGGCTTGGGGCAGGGCAGGGCTGGGGGCAGTGCTGGAGGAGCCAGGGCTGGGCTGAGGGCAGAGCAGCAGCGCGGTGCCAGAGGACGCAGAGTGGAGCTGGAGCTGGAGCTGGGGCTGGGGCAGTGCAGACCGGCTGCATGGACAAGCACCCAGGGCCAAGCTGCCGCGGGGAGCCGCGGGCCTGGAGCTGGGGGGCAGAACCCGCTGTGCCAGAAGTGACACTGGAGCCGAGCACGGTGAGCGGACGAGAGAGCAAGGGGGGCTCTGGGCCCAGGGCCCAGCACAGGGAGATGTCTCCGGACAAGGGGTCTGGCAGGCCGGACTCGGAGGGGGGCCGTGACCTGACCGGGGGGCGATGCTGGGGAGAAGGGTCCTGCCACCTAGCGCCTGAGGGCGTGTGGCCACCGCCAGAGCAGTGAGGAATGGACTGTGGGCTTCCCTCACATCCCAGAGGCAGCTGGTTGTGGCGTCCTCGCGCCACACAGCGGGGTGACCGGTTTTCCTTTAAACTTCCCCATTTTCCCCTTATGTTTTTTCCTGGTTGCTGGTTAATAAATTGTGTTTGGCTTGAACTCAATGCACTGATCAGTGGGCCCCGGAGGCGTCTGGTGCAGAGAGAGCACCTGGAGTGGGGACACCGTAGCCACTGGCATAAGAGACCATGACAAGCCTGGGGGGGTCGAGACCCCAGGACTCTTGGGCCCAGCCTTGTCGGGGTTATGAGGACTCCACCCCACAGGAGAGTGGAAGGGGGGCCCTCGAGGTCAGGCAGGGTAGAAGGAGTGGGAGCGAGGACTCAGATCCTTTCGCTAGCCCACCCCACCGGGGTAGCGTATAAGCCAGGAAAGTTCTCCACAATAGCGGGACCAATCCGTTGCTTACACCTCCACTGTCCTACCTTGCTGCTTCCCTCCTAAGCCCTTTCCTGGCTTCCTCCCAACTCCCTCCTCCCAGAGAGTGACTGCAGCCTGCTTCCCTGCAGCCTTCTCAGCGCCTGGGCTTCACCCAGCCCGCTCCTGCCTCACTGAGCTGCAAACCGGGCTCCGCTTCCAGGTGCAACCTGGGGAGCTAATTGGCCCTGCGGACACCTTAAGCCTTTCAAGCCCGGTGTGGGGTGGACACCCCGTCACAAGGGTGGATAGCATTGTGCACACGAGATATGTGAGGTACACCACAAAGTGAAGAGAATTGCCCACGGTCAGCCAGCAGCTGAGGTAGAAGAAAAATGGAGGTCTTCAGTTGTCCCGTCTAGTGTCCTACACACTGGACCACGCCACCTCCCTGATCTCCATGCCAAGCCGAGGGCCACAGTCTGCTGTGCAGGATGCAGGAAACCCCCAAAGGCCCCAGATACATCGTTCCTGCTGCATGTTCCACCCGGCCACTAGACACTGTGGAAGCCCTTTCAGACGGGGGGCTCTGTGGGCACAGGCTGGGCAGGAGTCAGAGCTCAGCCAAGTGTGTCTGAGTGGAAATCTGCATGGACATTCCCGCTGGGCATGCCCCAGAGGGAGGGTCCTGGAGCAGGGTCACCAGGAACAGTGCAGAGTCACTGGGGGGTTGCCTGGATGCTCCTGACCCTAGATGAAGGCAAGGCCTCCTGCTGGTGGGGTGTGTGTGTGTGTGTGTGTGTGTGTGTCACAAATTCCACCCTGTCCCCCCCCCCGGCAGAATGATTCAGGGCACATCTGCCGGGGAGCTCATGGAGTCACCTGCCTGCTTGGGGGGGTTGTGTGGGTGCAGGGTTGGAGTTCCCACCTTCGCTGTGTGGCTGTGAAATTGGGCACTGTGGGGAAGGCAGAGCTGACCCAGTGCACGCTGTCAGATCTAGGCACAGATCCGTTAGTCCAGTCACGAGGAGCAGCTGTCAGCAGAGCCTGGCCCAGGGCCTCTGCCAAGGAGTACTCACACAATTTTAACAAAAATTTTCTATCACTCCTCCCCCCTCCTTCTCCCTCAGTATCTCACCTCCCTTCCCAGTTAGTCCTTAGCTGTAAAGAATGCACTGTAGTAACACAGATATTCTCCACAGTCTCACCCAGCAGAGGAACTCATTCAGAAATGGCAGCTTTAAACATAGGCCTGGATTCTGGTTCCCCACCTTGAGCCTCCCAGATTCAGGAGGTAGCCAGACAGTCCTCACTGTAAGCTAGAGCAGCCCCAGGGCTACTCTAACCTCTTCTGCCTGCACAGCTTCCTATGTAGCTGGCAAGCAGCCCAGAATAGCTGGAGTGAAGTGTGCCGTGGCCACACCTCCCCCTCCCCTTCTCAGCTAAGCCCTGGGCCTCTGATGGAGGCTGGCGTAGGTCTGTTGTGCCAACCTTACACCACCAGAGAACTTCCCTTTGCTGTGATTACTCCCTGATTCTGTAGCTTCTCTACACCCCAGAGTTATCATCTATGGGCTGCGGAAGAGCCCTTAACCTTTCTACTATACTGATACGTCAGCTGTTACTTGGATGGTGATACAAGTGTTAAGAGGGTTGGCTGGGCCCCAGTCAGAGCCCTGGGTCAGTTCCCTGCTCTGCCACGGACTTTCAGTGTGACCTTGGGCCAGGCACTTGGCCTCTCTGTGCCTCAGTTCCCCTCTGTCCAATGGGGATAACAGCCCTTCCCTGCAGAACGGGGGGCGGGGGGGGGTGAGGGTAAATCCGGGAAAGACTGCGAGCTGCTCAGGTACCATGGTGATGCGGGCCAGATAAGCACCGAAGAGACATAGAAGGGATTTAAATTCTCAAAACCTGCTCTCCTTACCTTCCTAACTGGGAAGACTGGAGCTGGAGGCCAGTGGAGTTCAACAGTGGGAGGAGAGAAGCAAAATCTGCTCTGAATCCAGAAATATGCATCCATTGCCCAAAAGATGAAACCAGATTAATACCCAGGATCTCTGCCCTTGCCTCACAATCGAAAGCCCTTGGCTGGCAGTAAATCAGTGGATCCCCTCACTGCCGGCATGGAAACAGTTCCTCCCCAAAGGAATTTCTTAGAACAACAGGGTTGGAATGGGAGTGGGACTGCCCCTGTACGTACGGCTCGGGCTGGGCGTGCAGACTGGCACTAGAACTGCAGTTAGGGCCTGGCACACAACCTCCGCACAGCTCCAACACACACGCTGCACCGCCCAGAGCAGCCCAGGCTCCCTGCAAGTCCACCTGGAAAATGCTCATTTACTGCAGCCCAGGGCTGTGAGAGGTTTCTCCACCCCTCTCTCAGGCCAGGAAATAAACATGAAGCAGCCATCAAAAGCAATTGTTTGACTGGTCTAGCCTGGGTCATTTTGGCGCCGGACCTGATAAGAGGGAGGAGGTGAAGGCTACAGGGCTGAATGGGAGACATCGGCTAGAAAAGGCCGTGGAAGCTCCGTTTCAGCTGCGTTATCCGGGGCGCAGGGGGCTGGGGGCCACGAAAGAGCAGAACTGAACCGAAGTGCCTTTGAATTGTTATGGCTGGTGGTATGACCCAGTGGGTGCAGGGAGACTGGCATACCACTGCATGGGATTTGAGGCTGAGATGAAAGAGAGTAGAAAGATGGTCCAGGGATTAAGGGGCTAGCCTGAGACTTGGCATTATTCAGCTGCAGCATCCTGGTTTCACCATGGTCCAGTCACTTAGCTTCTCCGTGACTCAGTTTCCCCCTCTGTACAATGGAGATACTAGCACGAGCTGGTGTCCCGGGAGTGGTTCTGATCTGGTCCTTTGCTCTAGCAATGGGGCTGCATAAGTGCCAGATAGAGCTCCTTGGGAGCAGCAGTGATATGCCCACAGCAGCCACTGGAAGGTGTGTAAGCTCTGAATCGATAAGCCAGAGACCCCGTTATGCCTGAATCTTGGCGGGTGGTGACAGCACCGACAGTCTCTCTAACAGCCGTGCAAACACGCACTGGCCAGCTCCCGCTCTGGCTCTGTTCCCTGGGAGTTCAGCCACTCAGCCAAAGGCTCCAGGATGTTTAGAAAGTTAACATGAACCTCCAAGTGCAGCTGGAGGCTTTGTATGTTCCTTTGGCTTTAACATGAAAATCCTATGTGCTCCTAGAATTGTACTTCATGTATTCAGCACCTGGGTGTATTTACAGATAAAAGAATATTTATTAACACATGAAAGTGTACTGTTTGGAAATGGTTAGGACTGTATTTAAACATGGCTTAAGGGTTTTTCAACCCCCACTCACGCTATCTGGGCTGCCCAGTCCCGGTCCGTGAACTCAGGCTCAGAAACAGGCTGTATGTGGAAAATGGCCCAGCTTCCCTGCTACACCGAGTTTGCACCGGATGGAGTGGTGGGGCTCTCATGGAAATGGGCAGAGACAGATTCTTTATCCGCCGGCTGGTGCTGCACCCCGCACACTCCTGCAAAGCCTACAGCAGCCTGGGAGTCGCTCTAAACTCTGCGGGTTCCTGGGGCCAGATGCAGAGCAGCATGCTCTGGCCACGCCCCCACACTGACACGCCCCCTGGAGGCAGGGCCTGGAGGACAGAGTGTGGGTTGGGTCTGGACGCCAGGCAATGGGGTGTGGGTGGGGAGTTGGGGCCTGGGGCTGGGCAGAGATGATTGGGTGCAGGAGGGAAAGTGAGGGGGACAATTGGAAATGGGGGCTCGGGAGTGGGTCCCCTCACTGCTCATGCCCAGCCAGGAACAGAAGATTCCTTTACTAGGACACCGGAAATGAAAGGTGCGATCCCCTAGGCGCTGGCACGCTAACTGTGACAGCACCCAGCGAGCCAGCAGCTCCCAGAAGGGGGTACCTGGGCACTTGTGCCCTCTGCAGCCCCTGCTCATGGGCAGCTCCCATGTGTCCCACTTGCAGGCTGCCCTGTCCTCCTCCTGCTGCTGCAGCCCCAGGCCAGGCAGCTGCCTGCTTCCCTACCCAGCTCTCTGTTGCCAGCACCTCCTAGGGAGCTGTCTGCCCAGCCTTCCCTCACGCTGCCACCTCCAGCAGGTAGCTCCTGCTCACATCCAGTTCCCAGGCTAGCCCGGCCCCCCGCCTGCAGGCGCTAGCTGCCTCTCAGAGCTCAGCAAGCGGATTGGTTGGGCTGGGTTGAACTGAAGCTGCCTTCGGGTCGGACGAACCAGTTCAAAGTTTTTTGAAATTTTTCTCCTAATTTTTCTGTGGCTGAAGCTATCCAGTGAGCTCGACCCAAATTCAGAGCCATGCCCGGCCCCCTGCAGCAGCATTATTCAGCCCATTTCCTGTCGGAACGCAAAGTTCTGCCCAGCTCCCCGGCCTTTCCCTGCACCTGGGGCTTGAAGAGCCCTCGGCTGGCTGCATGCAGGGTCCCCCGCAGACGCCTTCCTCTTCAGCGCAGCCGGGGAGTGGGAAGGTCTCACTGCCCCGTGTTCCTCCCTCCCCGGGGCCAGCAACGTAATTTGCCCTGCAATAATGACAGGCTTCGCAGAGTCATTGATGTCAAGGCCAGAAGGAAGCACTGTGACCGTCTAGACTGACCTGCATTGCACAGGCCAGAGACCCTTAGCGCGCAATTCCTGCATCCCACCCATCACTGCTGGCTGGGCTGGAGCAGATTTCTCTGGATATGTCCACACAGCAAAGAAAACCCGCGGCCGGCCTGGGCCAGCCGACTCCAGCTGCAGGGCTGGTTCATTGCTGCGTAGACTTCTGGGCTCGGGGACCCTCCCACCATGCAGGGTCCTACAGCCCAGACATCTGCACAGCAGATAAACAACCTGCAGCCTGAACCTCTCACGCCTGAGCGGGCTGGCAGCCCCGGGTGTTTAGTTGCTGTGTAGACATACTCTTTGCGTGTGGCTGCACTGCAGGGCGGGGGTGGGACGGCAGCGTGTGTGGATGCTCCCCAGCTAGCTTTGATCTAAGTAGAGTACCAAGAGCAGTGAAGCCAGGGCAGCGTGGGCAGGATCCTGGCTGCAGATTCGAGTGGTTACCCTGTGCCGTCTCTCCCGGTGCCATGGCTTCACTGCTCCTGGTACTCGAGCCTGCTTTGATCTCAGTCAGTGCTAGTGTGGGTGTCTACCGGTGCGGCCATCATCCCATCCCCCCCTCCACTGCAGTATGGACCCCAGAGTCCTACGTCTGAGCATGGGTCAGAAAATTCTTATGTAACCACTCAAGCCCAGGGGTCCCTCACGTGGGTCAGCTGATTCGAGTCCCACTAGCCCTGCGCTTCCACTGCAGTGCAGACATACGCCGCCCCACTGATTTGCAGTGCAGTTCCCACAGGGCATTGCAGACCAGTTCCCCTGTCCTCGGCCAGGGCAGTGCAAGGGTTAGCACCGTCGGGTTCGACGGCGGGGTGCACAAGATGGCTTTTTCCTCTGCCTTTGGCGTTCCATGGTGAAAGACAGCTCGAGCCGAGTGACCCAGCTGCATGTGTTTTGTTTTCTTGTCACCAGAGGAACGAGGGGGAAAATCCTGATCTTCCCAGGCAATCTTAACAACTCACGTATGTATTTTTTATGGAGAAAAGCCCGCTCCCTTCTCCCTGCCAGGCTCAGTGATGGTCCAACCCACATACATTTCTGTACTCCCTCCCTCTCCACCCCCCTCACTGCATACACACGCCTAAGAAAATGGATCTGAATTCCCTTTTTCTACCTCGTTTCTAGGGAAGCATTTGCCTTTTACTGCCTGAACCTGAAGGCAGCAACACCCCATGAAGTAATGCCTCAGGCTAAGGTTACAGACCCCATCCAGTCTCTGCTGTTAGCCTGCGTTGACTGAATGAATAATATCCCCTCGGGACACACTGGCTAACTCAAACCATGAAGCCACGCCGCCGCAGTGACTAAGCGGTTATAAATAGAGAGGAAAGGTTTTAATCGGAGCATTAGCCATCAGAAGAGGCTCAGCAGTCTGGGAAAAGAGGGGGCTGAAGCTTAAAGGAGTCAGGGAGAAAACAAGACTTTCCTCTGGCTTTGTAGATGCGACCAAGCGATCTTCGCAGCTCTGGAACTGCGAATAAATCGTTCCCAACTGGAGTGAGTGTGGCTTTCCTGTGTCCATTCCCTGGGCGGGTCACTGGGCTGGCAAGGAAGTGTTAGGGATGAGAGACTGAAATCTCCATGGGATTCGCTTTTCTTGCCTTTAATCCCAGAGTCCGTGCACTGCCCCGCTGTTCCGTTTCTTAAAGGAACGTCCCCCCGTGTTGGCTCCTGAGTGACCGGGACCCTTGGGACAGTAATTCATGTTGTGTGGGCAACTCACATTTCACATGGCACTGGAAAAAGGGAATCATACAGCAGGAAGGAGCTGATCCCAAATCTGGTGAAGTCAGGGGGAGCTTTTCCATTGACTTGGCTGAGCTGTAGGTCAGGCCCTAGAAGACAGATAGGGAGTGGAGTTCAAGGTTATACCTGTGATCAGGGCCACTCAGCATCAGCAACGGAGTTAATTAGCAAAAGGTACGTCCGTTCCCCCCCCCCGCCCACTTGGAAAAGGGACTGGCAGTCCCCAGCTGCCAGGCTTGTCTTTAGGAGCATGTGGGGATGTGAAAGTGGAGCTGTCCAATGGGAACTGACTACAATCCTGAATGCAGGTGAGCACCCCGCATTGGTGGGGTTTGGCAGATGCGATCCTAGGCTGGGCCATCTGCGCAAATACCTTTGTGAGAGACACCAGCTCGGACACTGAATCCTGAAGGGTAAAGGGCCAGCAGCCGGGAACGGAACCCAGCCTGGGCCCAGAGAAAAGGACCTGAGACACTGCCTGGCACAATGGCACCTCCTGCTGGGCGGCTCAGGGGAGAACGCTCTCCTGAGACAGTGCCTGCTGCGAGGTGGGCTGTGGGCTCTTTGAGGCAGGGGCTGCTTCTGTCTGGGTCCCAGCACAAAGGGGCTCTGATCCTGCCAGTAAAGATATTAAATAATAAAAATAACGGAGAGATCTCTGCCCCACTCTGACTTACCCTCTGGGCCTAGGGAGAGGACTGCAGTGCGGGCAAGCGTTGGCTTCCCTTCCAGCTGATTGGAACGCAGCCCTTCTTCTTCAAGCAGCAAACCCCAGCAGCGCCAGCAGGCGAGACCCACTGACAGCTTTGCTGACGGTGCGTGGCCTGTGGCCATATTGGAGGGCCCCTGGAAAGCCCCACCTTTAGTTAGTTAGTTAGTTACATACCCATTATGTCTCTGGCACTAATGGCAGCTCCTCCGCTGCTGTCTGTTTCTGGCACGTCTTTCAAGCGTTCCCCAGCTGTGCCCCAGGTTTTTCAGCTCGGCTTCCGCAGCCCTTCACCATGTTGTTTTTGGGTGGCCTCGTTTTTGCTTGCCTTCAGGTGTCCATCTGATTGCTACTCTGGTGATGGAATCAGTTTCCATCCGAAGCACATGACTGATCCATCTCCAACGTCTCCTGGCAATGATGGTGTTCAGATCCTCTTGGTTTTACTGTGTGGATAGGTCTTGGTTTGAGATTGTTCCGGGCCAAAAGATACAGAGGATTTTCCTGAGGCAGGTTGTATGGAATGAAGACAGTTTGGACATGTCAGACTCTCTCATTCCCCAGCATTCTGCACTGTAAAGTAGTGTTGAAACTACACAGTTCTGATAAATCTTGAGTTTGGTTTTGGTGTCGTATTTTCATGATTTCCAGACTGTATTTAAGCTCCTGAAGGTGTTCCTGGCTTTACTGATTCTGTTCTGGATGTCCTGGCTTGTTCCACCGTCCTGGCTGATGGTGCTGCCCAAGTATGTGAATGTTTCTACATTGGTGAGAACATAATCCTCTATCCATATTGGTGATGGTGAGGCAATATTAAAGGTCATGAGATCTGTCTTATTGCTGTTGATTTTCAGTCCGATTTGCTGGCTGAATGTGTTGAGTCGAGTTGTTTTTTCTTGTATATGGTGTTGGGTATATCATAGGAGAGCGAGATCATCTGTGAAGTCCAGGTCCTCAAGGGATGAGAAGAGTGTCCATTTCATGCCTCTTGGCATGTCTTCTGTTGTACGCCACATTACCCAGTCGATGGCAATGCTGAAGAGGATTGCAGACATGACACACCCCTGACGTGCTCCTGTTTTGACTTCAAAACTGAGCTCACTGTGATCAACACTGCATGTAAAGTTGGAATAGAAGCTTTTGATGATGCTGATTATATGGAGAGGAATTTCATATGCCCGCAGAATGCACCATAGGCTGGTCCTGTGAATGCTATCAGAAGCCTTCTCAAAGTATATGAAGTTTATGTAGAGCTGCCATTGCCCTTCTAAGCATTGTTCTATTGTGTTTTGTACAGCGAAGATCTGGTCCATGGATCGATGCCCTTTCCGAAAACCGGCTTGCTCTTTTCTGAGAACACTATCAACTGCCTCCGATATACGCTGGACTATGATCTTACACAATACCTTGTTTGGCACAGATAGAAGAGTGATACCACGCCAGTTATTACAATCTCAGAGAGTTCCTTTCTTTGGTATCTTCACTATAACCCCACTGGTCCACTCATCTGGCACTTTTTCCCTTTCCCAGACTGATGTAAATAGAGGGGCCAGGATAGATGCTGCTAACTCAGGATTTACCTTGAACTATTCTGCATTCAAATTGTCCTTTCCAGGAGCTTTCCCCTCTTTTAAGAATTTGATGGCTTGGATGATTTCGTCCTTTGCTGGGGTATCTGTAACCCACACATTTTACCTGGGGTTTATAACTCCAGCCCAGATGCTGGTGTCGTACCCAAGGCTTCCACCTCGTTGCGGGAACGGAAATGTGTTGCAGAGCAGCGGTACCTGACCCGGGGCACCCCGGGAGCCCCGTGATGCACATTCCTAGCCATACACGTGCTCACACGATTGCACTGCTTCCCACGGGCACTTGGTCCAGTTGTGCACACGACGGAAAAGCCTGCCCAAGCCTTCTCCAGAAGTCACTCCCCAAGTGCTTGTCAGGCTTCCCCCTTCTCTCTGGTGGAAGTTACCAGAAAATCCTATCCCTCCTGTTCCAAGCTGCTGCACTTCTTGGGGACAGTGAGCGCGAGAGCCCCGAGCCTGGAGGAGGGCGTGACTAGCACACAAATGCCTCCACAGACAAAGGGCCTGACTCTTCTCTCACTTGCACTGCTGCAAACTGGGACTAACTCCACTGAAGCCAAGGTGACCAGCTAGCTCTGAGCCACTGGCTCCTTCTTGGGCCACCCATTTGTGCTGCACGCGTTGCGGGGCAGAGAGTTCTGATGTGTTGATTCAGCACCTGGCACAAAGGGCCCCACTCCTCACTGGGTTCTTTAGGTGCTATTATAATGCAAATAATCAATGTAGATGTAGCCACCGCTACACTCTGTCTGCATCACTGAGATTCGTGAGTCTACTGCTCCCTCGGGGCTAATGAGATCTCAGCCTTTAGCTCAAACCCGAAAGCGCCAGAGCACCTCCTTTAATGATGCTCCTGGACAGGTTGTGAGCCGGGACTGAACCCAGGACACAGGGATCTGGAAGCATGCTGCTCTACGGCCTGAGCTAAAGAACATAAGAATGGCCAGACTGGGTCAGACCAAAGGTCCATCAAGCCCAGTATCCCGTCCTCTGACAGTGGCCAGTGCCAGGTGCCCCAAAGGGAATGAACAGATAGGTTATCATCCAGTGATCCATGCCCTGTCACCCAATCCCAGCTTCTGGCAAACAGAGGTTAGGGACACCATCCCTGCCCATCCTGGCTAATAGCCATTGATGGGCCTAGCCTCCATGAATCTACCTAGCTCCCTTTTGAACCCCGTTATAGTCTTGGCCTTCACAACACCCTCTGGCAAGGAGTTCCAGAGGTTGACAGTGCGTTGCGTGAAAAAATACTTTCTTGTGTTTGTTTTAAACCTGTAGCCTGTTACTTTCATTGGGCGGCCCCCTGTTCTTGTGTTGTGTATAAAGGACCAGCTCTGGCAGCTTGAGCCTGGCCGCAGACTCCTAAACCGTTATATAAAGTCTCGCTGCTCGAGGATGGCAAAGCACATTGACATCACGAGAGCCGGTGCAATCCCACAGAAAGATGGGGTCACCCGTAGATACACGCATGCCCCCTCCACAGACCAATAGCAGACTCCTTTGGAAAACTGCTCCAGCAGCAGGGAAGCCTGTCATGGCAACCACTGAAAGAAGAGGCCTGTGGCCTGAAGATGACTCTGACATTGTCCTAGGTTACACTAATCCCTTGTGCCAGGCACCCGGAGATGCACTCGCAGTCCTGCTGTACCCTGGGGAAACTTTTGCCCACAGAGGCCCCTTTCTGTCTGTCTACCTTGTAAAGCAAACGGATGAGGGGCTCCTGCCAGCCGGAGCGTGGCAGCACCGTGAGAATCCATCACAGCATCACCAGTCAGCGAGGCCTCAAAGACCATGGCGAGCCATGGCTAGAACGCCGTGCTGAAAGCGTTCGTCACTTTCATGCTGCAGGAGTGGAAGCATGCATGAGAGGGGAGTGCTGTGCGGAGAGCTGAGAGGCCTGGTGACTCCTCATCCCTGGACGCTAGGGCAAGGTAGGGGTCTACCTTAGCTAGCTGGGTACACAAAGCTAACAGCGGGGCGCTTTTCCAGCCTGGAGGGACTTCGGTTTCTTTGCTCTTTCTGGCTGTTTCAATCCGGAGAGCTGCCCTGCTCTCCAAGCAGCGCTTGGCTGGGGATCAGGATGGCCTGTCCTTGCAGGAATCCAGCCATTGCTGTTAACGCTGCATAACCCTTCCACGGGTAGGTGGTACAGAACGGTAGGTTAGATTTTCTCCTGGCTCATGGGGGCACCATGGAAATGCAGGACGCCGTCTGCAGGCCAGTGGCGGCTGGGTTTTCACCTTTAGCGCATGATGAACAGACAACAGGTTCTTCGAAGGTGAAAACTCAAATGATCATTCACCCATTGATGAACAAATGATCGTGCACCTCCAGCACCCCTCTCGCCCTCTCGCCCCGCAGCTCAGCAGCAGCAGCTGCTGCCATGCAGGAAAGAACATGGACGAGAAATGAACAAAGAAACCTGTTTACATTGTTTCATTACAAACAAATTGGCTGAGACACAACGGGCCCAACTCTCAGTTACACTATGGCCCCTTCCTATTCCTTGGCGGCCGAGGGGGGCCTGGAAGTGAGTGGAGAAAGCCCCCGGAGAATGCCGCCTTGTCCGGAAGAGAAAAAGCATCCTACTCCCAGCCCCTGTAGGGTGGTGGGGTGGGTCGGGGTGTGGCTGGGCTACACTATGGCTAGAGAGTGCCATGGGAAGCAGAGCATAATTTAGAGCAGCCTCAGGGCTGCTTACACCAGGGTTTATGCAGGCCCTGGCACAGCCCTATAATGGGGAAGCTCCAAAGTATTTTGCCCCGGCTCTCCATCCCCGCCCCAGAACCAGACCCAGCAGTGGTGATGGTTTTACACGTGATTTTATACACTGTATACGTATAGGGCTAGACCTTCAGCTGGTATGAATGGGGGTGGCCTGAGTTCAATCCAGCCACGCTGTTTTGTACCAGGCCCATAGCAACAGGGAGCATTGTACGTGTGTACTGTGTACAGGTTTCAGACATGTACAATCCCTGGTAGGTTGGTCCCTGGCCCCTGCTGAGTGGAGCCTGTCTGCTCGAATAACAGTGAGGATTCCTGGCCAGTGTGGAAGTAACTGTAGATATTTAAACCTCAAAAGGCCAAAAAAATCCCTCCGTTCTCCCCAGTGTTCTCAATGGACACCACACTGTCAGCCAGCGCAGAGCACAGGGTCTCGCTCCTTGCCCATTCCAGCTGCTGGGGGCTGGGCCATTGCCGCTGATGCTCTGGGGTCCGGCCGGGGCAAGTCAAGCCTGCTGTCCCAAGCCTGAAGACGTGGCTAATCCTAATTTCAGGACCACACGTGCGCCGTGGAATGAAGCGCTCGTCAGCCAGCGCCGTGCACCTGGCTCAGCACAAGCTCGAAGTCACAAGCTGAGCTGTTCTCGTCTTCCTGCTCCTCCGTGCTCACAGAGTCACCGGGCAGTGAGGTGCGCCTGGCTAGGAAAGTCTCCTAGGCCCAGCAGCCGTGCCGTATGTCAGGGTAGCTGCATGTGGGGAGGCCGCCCAGTGCACTGAGGTCGTTAGCACCTTCCTAGGATCAGACCCGTTTCCAATCGCTGGCTGCTTGTCAGCCGGTCTGAAGAGTTGGGTACCTGCAATACGAGGGACACACTTCTCCTTTGGGGTACGTCAGCCACACAGCTACCGCCCTGCCTGCAGACAGCTTCTGGTCCGGGGCACAGCATGTCAACCGCAGCCCGCCCCCTCCCGTGAGCACCAAAGCGAGGGGGTTTCCCAGGAGAGAAGGGCCAGTTCTGGTGTGAGCCCATAGTGCTGCCCCCACACGGATGTGTGTACTTATGTCAACCACCTGCTTTCAACTCTGCCTCAGCGAGCAGGGTAGCACGCGGCTGTCCAGCTCGCTTTGGCCGGGCCCCTGGGCGCTGCGCTCTGTAAGGCTCAGAGGACAGGTCCGAGTCTGACTTCCCAGGAGGAAGGATGCACTTGGGGGGGGCTCAGGGGCCCCAGGTTCCATTTGTATCTGTGCCCTGTGTGACCTTGGGCGAATCACTGAGTCTCTGTCTCAGCACCTCGCACAACGGGACCCATAGCTTGCTGGAGGGGGCTGGGCACCACCGTACTCCAAACCCTAAGCCAACAATCAGGTGGAGTGCGGCGCTGTGTTACCGGGAGACTGGAGGAAGAGCAAGCTGGGGACTGGGGCGGGTGGGGCAGCAGGCAGGCCAGGAAACGAGGCTGCAAAGGGGAGTGGGGAAGGAGGAGTTAGTAAGAAGTTGCGGGGCAGGGGGAAGGTGGACATCCCCGTTCGGGGATCCCGCTCACGAAGACTGTGAGAGCAGCCGATGGAAAGGTCCCGACCACGTGCGGTTAAATGACTCAAGCCTTGCCTCAGGAGCGTCCGAGTGCCATTGCCAGACCACGGCGTTGGCGGAGCTGGAATGTCGTCCTCTCTCAGGGAGAACTGCCTGGCGAGAGGAGACGCCATGGAGCAGAAGGAGGCGGTGTTCGGTTTGGAGAAAACCTCAGTCGTGGTTTGTGTTTTAAGCAAATGGCCAAACCGCCTCTGGTTCAGGGTTTGGCTTTTGGGGCCACGTGGGTAAGAGGAAGTAGTGGGAGACAGAGGAGGGAAAGTACAGTGTATCATGCAGGATCACAGCTAAGCAGAGCAGAGCCATAATTGCCAAGAAAGGAAAAAGCACATCTGGAACAGCATTAGCCTCACTTTTTCGTGTTGTCATTTGTTTACCAAAATGTGCTAGGTCATAAGAACGGCCAGACTGGCTCAGACCAAAGGTCCATCTGGCCCAGTGTCCTGTCTGCTGACAGTGGCCAGTGCCAGGTGTCCCAGAGGGAAGGAACAGAACAGGGCATCATCACGTGCTCCATCCCCTGTTGCCCATTCCCAGCTTCTGGCAAACAGAGGCTTAGGGACATGGGTTCTGCCAGCAGGACTGTGAATTAGCGAGGTCCTACTGTAATCATCCTGTGACTGATTTAACAAACAGCTCCCTGTTAGGCCTGACTTGGGGGTGCTGCTTCTTGCTGCTTTGTCCATTGCTGATCTCTGCATGGGGGGGCAATTTGCCCCTCTTTCCAGCTTAGCCTTAGTCAGTCGGCTGCCAAGGTCGGCGTGCCCCACGTATACACTCAAGTCAGGGGTCTTGAAAGTGTTTTGTAGTGACACTAAGCTAAGGAATTTACTGCCGGCTGCCATTAGAGATGCATAGCTTGCCCAGTGCTGGCTGGCCCGATCCAGCGCCCCCTGCAGCTAATGGAAAGACGCCCATTGACTTCAGGGGGAATTGGATCAGACTTGGTGCGCTTCCTATTCCTAGGAACTGGTCTCTGCACTTTGGGTCCTCTTCCAGGGACCTGAGACAGGAGGGTGAAGGATGCAATATAACAACAGATTCTTCTTGGATCTCCCTCCCTTTAGGGAGCACTGGCTGTGCCAGAGGCCCACAGCGAAGCACACTCCGTTTCATTAGGCGTTACAGGATTTGTTAAGGCATTCATCCGTCCCGGGGTGGCTTTACCCACCCCCAGGGCTGTGTTTGCGGGAACGGAACGCAGGGTATCTCCTGCTAGACAGGATTCAACAGAAATCAGATCTGCCAAGTGTTGTCAATTTTGGCTGGAAAACTGAGGCCCCGTTTTCCAAGGCTTCTGCAGAAGTCACAAGACTCTGCACAGAAACAGGCCAAATACTTTAAGCAACTTTTTAAAAAAAGTTGAATAGTTTATCTCCAGTCTGTGTGGAAGTGAAAGGAGCCAGGGCAGCATCCTAACTCAGGGCTCTTTGCTCCCCTCTGCCCTGGCCAACTCTGCTTCTCAGTCGTGTCAAACATAAGCTGCTTGTCTTCATTTTCCAGGTTCCTGCCTCCCAGCGGCCCGTGACCTCAGTCCCAGCTGTTACATTTTCATACAAGCAGCTTCGTGCTTTCCCCATGCTGCCCCTCACACTTGGGAGGTGTTCCCCGTATAGTCACAAATACAGCTGTGCAGTTTTCCACTTCACAACGCTTGGAAAACCCCCCATTCATTTCAGGGGAACTCAAAACTGAACCTTTGGAAATTTCTGGTGAATCAAACAGTTCATTCTGGGCCCAATGAAACACTTTGTTTGACCTAAAATATATGAAACAAAATTAAAGGTGTGAAAGTAGAATGAATTATATTGAAATTATAATTCATTAAAGAAATGCTACTTGAAGGGTTTGTTGAAATATAGTTGTCAGGAAGAGAAACATTAAGGAGTGTGAGACAATGGGTCCTCAAACTAATTAACTTAGAGCTCCTACTGAGCTAGGAGATTGCTAAACGTTAGTATGCAAATAAAATATGTATGTATATTTGTCAGTTTCTGCTTTCTTTTGTCTCTTATGTTAAATTGGCTTTGGCTTAGTTGTATAAATAAGTTATCTTGAGCCTCAGAGAGGGGCTCACATCTGGGTGCATTAGCAAAGCGCTTTGCTAATAAACAGAGTGGTCTGACAGATTATGTGAGTCCTGAATCTGACTTTGACAAAGGAAATGTTGAACTGAAAAGTCAAAACGTTTCGTTTGGGAAATGTGGAAACTGTTTTGACTTTTCCAGTGTGTGTTTTACTATGAACAATTTGGCGAAACCTGATGTTTTGGCTGAAAAAGGCCACCCAGCTCCCACCACAAAGTCACCTCACAGCCCCCTGGCCCCGCTTTGCTGCAGTGCCTGCGGAGAGCTCAATGAGGGCGGGAGCACTGCCCCTAAGGCTGACCAATATGGTCTCATTGGTCCTTTTTATCGCGTCTCTTGTCTTGTACTTAGAACATTGGGTCTGCAGGGCAGGGCCCATCTCTATGTTCTCTGTTTGTATAGCGCCTGGCACCCTGGGGCCGTGGTCCAGGACTAGGGCTCCCAGGCTCTACCTCAAAACACACAACAATAAAATAAAATACCAATCCAGCTCTACCAGGACTCCAGCTGGCTTCGATGGCGGTTTCATGGCGTGGGAATTGAGGGGGAAGCTGTGGGATTTGGTGTCACAGGATGAAGTTTGGCCCTGTGCAGAGCCAGAATGAGGCCTATGCCTTTGATGCCTTTGATGGCTTCTCCACGGAGAATAGGTACATATGTTGTGAGCCAAAGCCGAGCAATCCCTCTCTCATCACCCCACCACATCCCTCCTGCTCCTGCCTTTCTGGGCGGGACCTCCTCCAGGGGGCCGGAGACTGCAGCGCTCTGCAGAACGCTCATTCTCCCAGGCCAGGGCCGCATTCAGCCAGGCACTGAAGGATGCGCTTAGCACTAATCACGTTCCTCAGTTCCGTTGACGTCAGTGGGTCTGAAGCACCCACTCAAGTGCTTGGCTGAATCAGGGCCTAAGAGGACAGCATCCATCCTCGTCCCAAGCCCAGCGCTCTAATGGAGCGGTGACATACACGTTGTTCTTTAAAATCGCTTCGGCTCTGCCGAAGCCCAAACGTTGCTCCAGGTTAGCCACGTAGCCGCACAGGCTGGATGAGCAGCGCTGCAGAGCCTGCCGGCGTGTGTGAGGGAGATGGGAAGGGGAACGCCTGATGAGGTGCTTACGACAATCCCGTGCTACACAATATTGAACATACCTCTTCCTAGCACCTGGAGCAACAGGCTTCTCCACCACCAGCTCCAAACAAGGGCCTTTGGAATCTGTCCTTCAGACATTCAGAAGCCGTGTAGGTTTTCTTCCAAAGAAGCACTGGCCGGCTTTTGTAATAGGCACACGTGTAACATAGAGGAGGTACGAATCCCAAATGCCGTGCATCTTTGCACCCATATCCTTGTTTGCTGAAGCTACAGCAATGACACAGAGCATTTTGTTACCCGCCGCCCCGTCACATTGTTCTGTGGTTACAATGCCAGGACTCTCACGGCACAGAGCTCTCTCTCTCTCTCTCTTGTTTGGCCTGGGCTGGGCTTGCTCAGTAACCCCTTTGTGCCATTTCCAGTACCCATGCAGTAACTCTAACAATCAGCTCAATGGTTTTGTAGCATAACGAAGCCCCCGCTGCAGCCTCCAGTCTGTCCTGACAATATGGACTAGCAGTGCAATCTGGTCACTCTCCACTTCTACGCTGCACTCTGGAGATCCTGGGCCAGCCCCTCAGTGGGTGTATGCTGCTGTAGCTCCAGTGAGTTAAGCTGATTTACGCCAGCTGAGGAAATAAGAACATAGGAGCGACCAGACTGGATCAGACCAATGGTCCATCTAGCCCAGTATCCGGTCTTCTGACAGTGGGCAATGCCAGGTGCCCCAGAGGGAATGAACAGAACAGGTCATCATCAAGTGATCCATCCCCTGTCACCCATTCCCAGCTTCTGGCAGAAAGAGGGTTAGGGACACCCAGAGTATGGGGTCACATCCCTGCCCATCCTGGCTAATAGCCATGGATGGACCTAGCCTCCATGAACTTATCTGGTTCTTTTTGGAACCCAGTTATACTACTGGCCTTCACAACCTCCTCCGGCAACGAGCTCCACAGGTTGACTGTGCAGTGTGTGAAGAAATACTGCCTTTTGTTTGTGTTAAACCTGCTGCCCATTCATTTCATTGGGTGACCCCTAGTGCTTGTGTTACGTGACGGGGTAACTAACACTCTCCTAGTCACTTCCTCCACACCCCAGTCATGAGTTTATAGACCTCGATCAGATCCCCCCTGAGTCGTCTCTTCCAACCTGAACAGTCCCAGTCTTGTTACTCTCTCCTCATCTGGAAGCTGTTCCATGCAGTTGCATATATAACACAAAGCCCCTAATCTCAGGACAGTCCCGAAAATATCAGAATGTGGGATCACCTAGTTTTGTTGCCCAGTCACCCAGTTTTTGTGAGATCCCTTTGTAGCTCTTCGCAGTCTGCTTGGGACTTAACTGTCTTGCGTGGCTGTGTACCAGCTGCAAATTTTGCCACTCACTGTTTACCCCTTTTTCCAGATCATTTAGGAATATGTTAAATAGGACTGGTCCCAGTACAGACCCCTGGGGGACACCACTATTTACCTCTCTCCATTCTGAAAACTGACCATTTATTCCTACCCTTTGTTTCCCGTCTCTTAACCAGTTACTGATACATGATAGGACCTTTCCTCTTATCCCGTGACAGCTCACTTTGATTCAGGAAGCCATATTGGTCCCAGGATATTGTCTCTCTCACCAACAGAAGTTGGTCCAATAACAGCTATTACCTCCCGCACCTTGTCTCTACTTTGCTTAAGGACCATTGGTGAGGGACCTTGTCAAAGGCTTTCTAAAAGTCCAAGTACACTCTATCCACTGGATCCCCCTTGCCCACATGTTTGCTGCAGCCCTGTTTTCCTTCATACCCACACTGCACATGGAATAAGCCATAGGCACATAGTGTGCTGGCAGCCTGAAGGACATGCCCAGGTTAGCATCATGCTTCTGTCCCTGGATGCCCTTGTGCCCGGACTCAGCAGGGCTCCCTGAGTCACTCGCTTTGTGCCAGAAGGACCCTCACGACGCTCTGGGAAGCTCAGCACGGCCAGGGCAGGCTGGAGCTGTGTGCTTCCTGGGCAGACATTGGAAGCGTACAGTGTGGTGTACGCAGTGTGTGTTTCCCGCCGCCTCCTCCCTTGGCTGCTGGAGACGCTCTTAAGGCTGCTGCCTGTCCAGTTAAGCTTTTCCATCTGTGCGCTGGTTTGAGGGAAAGAGAAGTCAAGATCCCGGCCATAAATGGAAACATTTGGAAGGGGCAGGCAGAGCTGCCAAGTTCCTGGGACGTTGACTGAACCGTGCAATTAAAACAAGATATGGCCCCCTCGGTGGAAGTACTGCTGCTCCTCCCTGCCAGGCACACGTGCTAGCAAGTGATTTTAGGACGCTCCGTCCTGCACTTGGAGAACGTGTCATTCGGCCTCAGGGGGAGGCTGGCAGCTCGTCAGCCTCCGGGGAGCCTCGCCCTCCAACCCGTGCCAAAGCGGCCCGGCTGTAGTGCGGGCCTCAAACCTGGCCCGCTTTAAAATGGTTCAAATCTGGGAGAGTGAGGGAGGAGGGACGCGTCAGGGAGTATAAACAGTGCTTCCCATCTCCGAGACTCGGCCTGAGCCAAAGGGGGGGGTGGCAGAGGGCACCCCCATTTCTTCCCTTTTTCTCACTGACCTCCCTCATCCATCCCCCCCCCCCACCCGCAAAACGCTTCTCTGTGACATCTCAGAGCAGAGGCTTAACACTTCCCTGCAGGCTCTGGGGTGGGGGGAGGTAGGTGGCCTGCAGCCCCAGCCCTGTGCTGGGCACCAGCCCCTCTCATTCACACAAGGCAGACAAGCATGACTTGTGCCTTGAATGGGTATTTTTAGTAATAACCCAGTTCCAGATGCAACGCAGCACCCAGCACCCAGCACGAAAGCGAACCCTTGGGCCACTGGAGGAGGGCAATGTCCAGCGATAGGGTCATGTTTGCAAATGCGGCAAGTAGCAGTGGGTGTGAGCCAGCACTGGGTATACCCACGACCCGCAGGGAAGCTAGGGTCCGGGCCCGGGGCTGACCTTGGGCGTCGGCCCAGCTCTGCGAGGAGCCACGGGGCTGAGGAGGAAGAGGAATAGGCAGTGGAGACGCTCAGCTGCAGATCAGCGTACCATTCCTCCCAGACCTGGGATCAGACCTCTAGTAGCGTTGCTAACTTTCTAATCACACAAAATCGAACACCCTAGCCCCGCCCCTTCCAGAGGCCACACCCCTGCCCCACCCCTTCCCTGAGGCCCTGCCCCCCCGCTCACTACATTTCCCCTCCCCGGTGGCTCACTCTCCCCCACCCTCACTCACTTTCACTGGGCTGGGGCAGGGAGTTGGAGGGCAGGAGGGGGTCAGGGCTCTGGTTGGGAGTGCAGGCTCTGGGGTGGGGCTTAGGGGCTTGGGGTGCAGGAGGGGGCTCCAAGCTAGGGGGTGGGGCCGAGGGATTCAGCAGGTGGGAGGGGGCTGCAGGTTGGGGCAGGGGGTTGGGGTGTGGGAGGGGTTGAGGGCTCTGGGCTGGGAGTGCGGGCTCTGGGCTGGGGCCGGGGAGGAGGGGATTGGGGTGCAGGAGGGAGCTCTGGGTTTGGGGGGGGGCTCGGGGCTGGGGCAGGGGGTTGGGACTCGGGGCTGGGGCCTCGGTTTACCTCGGGCAGTGGCACCGCGGGGCTTAGGCAGGTTTCCTGCCTGTCCTGGCCCCCAGCCAGCAGGTCCAGTTCCTAAGCAGCAGTGGAGGGGGGGGTCAGGAGGCTTTGCACGCCGCTCTCGCCCGCAGGTGCAACCCCCCCAGAGCCACTGGCCGTGGTTCCTGGCCAATGGGAGTGCAGAGCTGGTACTTGGGGCAGGGGCAGCGTGCGGAGCCCTGTGCCCCGCCCCCCAGCCTAGGAGCCGGACCTGCTGGTGGCTTCCGGGGTGCGGTGCGGTGCCAGGACAGTAGGGACTAGCCTGCCTTAGCCCCGCTGTGCCGTGGATGGGACTTTTAACGGCCCGGTCGGCAGTACTGCCAGGGTCCCTTTATGACCGGGTGTTGTGGTTGAAAACCGGACACCTGGCAACCCTACCTCTGAGTTATTTTAAAAAAAGTTATTCCTACAGCATCAGAAGTGTCTGTGAGACAGTTTCTCATGGAATAATCTTATACAGGTGGCAGTAAATGTCCATTTTAAAAAACATAATAAAGCAAAATTATTGTCAAGTGGCCTAATTGAAATTTCTGCTTCCCGGGAAAGATGTGCAGTGTAGCAGATCTATTTGCACTAAGGCAGCACAAAGGTTCCCATAGCGTTCCAATGGCGAATTATTGTTTGCTAAAAATCAGCTGAAAAAACAGTGTTTTCATGTCAATTGTGGGCGCTGGTTTCCAGTTTCACAGCTCTATAAAGAGCACCAGCCTTTCATTTTGTTTGGCTGCCATGAGCCAAGGAGAATAGGAAGCTGAGATAAAGTTCTTACAGACAAGACACAACTGGCCAGGTTCCTGCTAATCCACCCAGAAAATACCGAGTAACATTTACAAAGTTCCTGTGTGACTGAGGGGCCAGAGCCCCGTTTACACCAGGGCACGGCTACACTGGGTTTTGAAGCCTGCTCCAGGGAGTCTCAGAGCCTGGGTGTACGGACTCGGGCTCGCACTACCGCGCGAAGAGCAGCTGTGTAAAGCTGGGGCTCTGAAGCCCACCCCCTCCCTAGGCTCCTGCCCGAGCAGCAGTGTCTACACTGCTCTTGTTAGTGCTGTTTTAGAGTCGGCCGACCCGGGCTCTGAGACTTGCTGCCGCGGGTTTTTAAACCCAGTGTAGACGTACCCTGTGGCATTGAGAAGCTGGAGTACTCTTAAAAGTCAGTGGGGACACAAGCCGCTGAGGGCCACAGCCGCCAAGGGATCCAGCCCCTCCAGATGCAGACAGGCATGTGGCAGGATTGTCAGCACACCCAAGCAGGGCAGGGGCCTGGCACCATTGACATCTCCTGTGTCAGTGCCACCAACTGGCATCTCAGAGCCCCTGGAATGACTCCTTCCGTCCAACATGGACTTTTCTCAGCTTTCTCTTTTCACCAAACATCACTGGAAAATGTTCCTTTGGGGGTGACTTGAAATAATCCGGGTTGAATTGTTCAGTTCAGCTCCCCGTCTGAAAAATCAGCTCGACAGGTACACAGTAGGTCACTGATCGTGGCGTGCACTCGGTGAAAGTGCCCTCCACGGGGTTTTGAGCCATAAACCATGTAACAGAGGCAACAGTTGGCTTAAAGTGCCTAATGCCTGCTGTGTCTTAGAGGGGCCTCTCCCTCTGTCCCCATACAGGTGGGGGTGGAGGTTTCTCATGCTGTGGTCCTGCCCTCCTCTTTCCAAGACGTAGCAAACTTTCCTGCCTGAGCCCCGGGGCAATTAACCAGGTGCAAGTGTTTATCAGCCAGCTCCTCCCTGCCAGACCACCCACCCGCAGCCAGCCAAGCGGCAGCGTGGTCTCTCCTGAGTGTATACAGAGGACATCCTGCTGAAGTGCCTTCAGCACTTTCTTCTTCCCGCCGCTCACGACATCCGCGTATTACCCAGTGGCGGCCTCTGTCTTTGCTGGGACAAGGCGTCGATTTTGGAGCAAGAATAAGTACGGAATCGGCTGTTAAGTGGCAAGTCAGCCTGAAAGCGAATCAGAGAAACAACGAAACTGGGGGATGCTGTTGGTTCAGCTCCGGTACGGGCAATGGCTCCTTTGCTGAGCATGCTGCTGGGAACAGCTCTGGCTCGCACACGAAGGGCATCCAGCCACCGAATCCTGCCGTGGACGAAGCAGAGAAACCCTGCGCCCTGCCGTAGTGTCATTGAGTCCATGGAGCTCCACCCACGTTGGCTGTGGAGGCCTGCAGAGCCCATGGCTGCTGTCCCTCCCCTGCCCCACTGGCCAAGGGTCGGCTGCCATGGCCCGACATGTGCCGCTGTGCTCTGTCCTGCCCTCCCTGCCCAGGCCAACCTCTGGGCTCTACGGCTGCAGGCCCCTGCGGTCTCAGGGGGACCCCAAACTGTTTGTGGCCAGGGGGAGGGCTGTGCTGCTCCGGCTGACGTGACGGCACTAGGGCTTGCCACAAGCCCGCTGTGGGTGAACCCAGGGGACCTCCAGCGACATGGAGAGTGTTTCACGAGCAAGTCCTGAGTGCACCGGAATCAGGTACTTTCCGGAGTGCCGAGGAGACACATTGTCCCCAAAGCCCAGGGGACTCTGGGCGGGGCTGTACGGGCCATGGGAGGTATGCAGTAGGGTATTGGCTGGCAAGGCGCAGTCTGAGCCTGTCTGCAGCGTGCGTGGCTTTGGGGAGGGCTCTGAGCCCTGGTTTTCAGGAGTACCAAAGTCACTGGGCCAAATCGTTAGCTTGTCAAGTCATTAGAGCCAGTGTGATTGCCTGCGGGGGAGGGGCCTGTCCCACTCTTTGTCTAATAAAAGTGGAATCTCCTGTGGGATGTGGAGCGTTAACAGAGGAGGAAGATTCTGTTGAATGGGGACAGCGTGTCCCGTCCCAGCTCCTGTGCCAGTAACGAGACGCACCCCACACCAGTCGAGCACATTGGTTGGTTTGGTGCATCAGTTTTGTACAGTAGATAATAATTAGAGTAGGACCTATAACAAACAAGTTATTTCAGGCTCATGCCTTCCTGAACAGTCCAATCGCTGCAGGCGGCGCCTCCTTGTGGCTGCTCTGGAGATCAGCTCTGGTGCTCTCTTCTGCCGGTTACTCAAGCTGTGACCCTCTCTCTCTTCACGGCTCGGCCCCCCAGCCAGGTCACTACAGTCCTCCCCTTTTGGAGTTATGTCTCTCCAGACCAGCTGTCAATCTGGCATCTCCCACGCTCCTGTGCCACTCCCCAGTGACTGGCACGGGAACCCAGGCCTGCCATCCACACTGGGGTCCAACCCAGGGCCTCTGTAACGAGCAGCCGTGGTCTGCACAGTTCCACCCTTTGCTGCTGTTTCCATGGGCCTCTTTCTACCTAGCCCACTCAGGCTTCCTTTCCCCACAGCTCTGCAGGCAGTGACTCTTCTGCCAGGGCTAGACCCCCCAGGACTTATTCCCCCTCTTGGGTTCTCCCCCCGCCTCCTCTCTGCTCCCAGAGAGTGACCACAGCCCGCCTGCCCGCAGCCCCCTTCCGCTGCAAACTTCCTGGCTTTATAATCCAGCCCACTCCTGCCCCGCTGGGCTTTTTGTTCCGTGAGGCCTGGCTCTCCTTCCAGGTGTCGCCGGGTGTCCTCATTGGCCCTGCAGGGCCACATTCAACCCTTCAGGGCCTGTGTGGGGCGCACACCCCATCACAGCTCTCTGTGAAATCCGAGGCTGGGTTTTGCTCTCACACTGCTGATATTGAGGCTAGTTCTGAGCATGGAGCAGGGTCTGTAAAACTGGGGATAATGCTACTTGCCTCCCTCCCAGGGGTGTGTGCGGATAAATACATGAAAGCCTGAAAAGCCCTTTGAAGGCTGTGGATGAAATGCTCTAGGTAAGAGCTGGGCGTTATCAGACTTAACCTGTTGCATCTGTTCTCATCCCCTCCCTCCCCCCACCCCATTAACCCTCCTTTGACACACCCTCTTCGGAGGAGTTGTAAGGAATTCCAGCTGGGACTCCATTGGGGTGACTCAGCCGTAGGCGCCAGCAGCTGCATCCTGTTAACCACACATCCGGCTCTTCCCTGGGAGGCTCTCAGAGCAAGGGAACTGCAGCCCCTCGTTATGTCCCAGGCCTTCGCTGGGACAAAGGTGGTGTCCAACACTCCCCCTGACTGTTTGAGGTCAGAAAAGCTGCTCCAAGGGCACGAGGTACTTAAGGAAAACACCACATACGTGTCTACTCCATTTTCATGTTAGATACACGTCTAAAGGGTTCATTTAACAGCTGGGGAGACAGATCAGAAATCCTGGGGAGTTCTGGCCCAGCCTCTCCACTGGGGATGGAAGCAGGAACATTTTAAGTGGAAGAGCAACAACTTAATGGGTGTGGATTCCTTCGCACACAGAGGAGAAGGACTTGGCTGGCTTGCGGAAGACAGTGCACAGCATTGAGTTACTGTATGTTTCGGAAAGTCTGAGCGGCTGGGTTATGTAGTCGCGACCAGCAGTCTTGACTCTTGCTTAGCCCAGGCTTCCGCTTATCTAGACTTCACAAGAAGTTCTCTCCACGGGAACATGCCATTTAACGCCGGCCTCAGTCACCCAGCAGAGGGCACAGGGAAAGGGGAGCTGGGCGAGAGCAGAGAGCTGTGATCTCCACAGAGCAGGTGCTGCCCTTCCCTCCCGGGGGCTGACGGACGGAGCGCTGAGCCTTCCTGCCTGGCCAGCCCGATGGGGCCACCGCCGCAAGCTCTGAGACCCTCCCCTCCTGTGAGCAGCAGCTTCCCCAGAAGAGGTCTCTGGGGGTGGCTTGCCAAGGGCCATTTGCTGCCCGCTGTGTGTTATCTCCTGACCAGAAGGAAACCGGCTGTTTCCTTCCCATCCAGAGAGGGTTCTCGTCTTCATTCGGTCACAGTTTGCTGATGTGACAGGTTCGGTCACAGAGAGCCCCTTGGGACTGTCACCTGATGTGCTGAGATTACCTCTGAGCACGTTTTCCCTGCCAGCTGGGGCCTCCAGAACCTGCCTTGTCGAGCCAGACACGCCAGCCTGCTGCAACCCGGACCCAAGGTCTGAACCACGCCCCCAAAGCTGCAGGCTTTAATTAACACAGCTTAGCAAGTGCTCCCATCTCCAGCACCCAGACACTTGTCTCCTAACTCACTGCGGTGCCCGTGCCAATCCAACCCCTTGTCTGATCCATCCCTTTGTGCTGCTCCTGGGGCTGGATACATCTGCATATCGGAGCGGTACCTCTCTAGGGACTCGCTGCTGGGCTGGGCAAAGAGCCAGGCAGGGCCTGCCCAGGGGCAATCGGACAGAGCTGAATTTCTTGGATGGATGCAGGTTTTCGGAGACTGTTAGGAACCCATGTTCTAACCCGCCCCCTGTCTCTTGTGGCATCCCCAGAAAAGTGACCAGCCCATATTCTGGTTTTCAGTTTAGAGAGGGTCCTTTTTTCTGGGCACTCTAAGCCCCATACTGAAACCATCTGACTGAAGCATGCCCTGCTGACCTGCACGTATCCCAGACACCACTTTCGACAGCTTGCGGGGGTGGCGTTGTTTAAAAGCAGTCTATATATACACATTCTGCACCTGAATCCCTGTTTAAGCTCCAGGACCATGGAACAGCACAGACAGGCCCTGGGGTCCCACACTCCTTCTTGCTGAAAGTACCGTTTTGGCTTGTTCAACATACATTTTTCACAGTGCTGAGTCACGTTACAAAGGGGTTTTCTCCTCCACCCACCCAACCCTCCTTTGCAGCCATCTCTCTGTGCCAAACTGGCCCAGGCCTGTTTGCTCACAGTTGGTGGGGAGAGCGTCTACCATGCAAACACATCTCACCGAAGGTGGCCCAAGCTCTGGTGCTCTGTTCTGTTCATTATTTCCAGGTCAGAGAGACGTAGTCATTTGCCAGCAAAGTGAAACCCAGTCTCCTCTCTAGCAGCCGTGGGAGAGCCCGAGGCAGGGGCCTGGTGCAAGGCCCGAGGCCTGAACCGAAGTCAGCCAACGGTACGCTCTGAGCAACAGTCAGGTGCCTGCCTGCAAGCCAGTGCCAGTCCCGCTAAAACACACTGAATGTGTAACTTGGGCTGCCAACTTTCTAATTCCAGAAAACCGAACACCCTTGCCCCGCCCCCTACCCCGCCCCTTCCCTGGGGCCCCAGCCCTGCCCCGCCCCTTCCCGAGGCCCCGCCCCCACTCACTCCATTCCCCTCCCTCTGTCGCTTGGTCACCCTAGCTGCAGGAGACTTCCCATGCCCGCGGGCACCTCGCACCTCGGGCTGCAGCGCTGCCATGCCCGGCGTGAAGGTTGGGCCCCGGAGCGAAGGGCCAGAGGCTGGCCGCCTGGCACTGAGAGGGCTCTGCTCTGCCTGGGCCCCGGGCTGCTGGCTGAGTTTCATTGTCTGGTTTTATTGTCTTTTTATTTTCTCTCTGTGATTATGATGGTGCCCGGGAGGATGCCACTCTTCCAGGGGCTGCCTAAATCACCGAGCCGGGAAGGGAGGCGGGTGGGCTGGAGGGAAAAAGATGTGGGGGGCGGAGGAGAGAGGATGGGGAGGGAAAGAGGCCAAGGATGAGAGCAAGGTGGGGGTGAGAGGGCAAAGTGACGGAGCGAGGAGGGGGCGTGGGGGTTGTGTGGGGTGGATAGGGATGCAGGGGGAGGCAGAAGGCTAGAGGGGTGTATAGGAACATAATGGGAGTGCGGCAGTGTACGGAGGTGAATGGGGCGCAGGGCTGTGGGGGGTGAGGGACATGGGGGTGGTGGCTCTGGGACGTGGAGAGGATGGGTGGGAGAGCGCTGTAAGGGGTACAGGGCTGGGATGGGTAGGTGTGGGGGGCAGGGCAGGATGCGACGGTGGAGGGAGGCAGTGAGGGGGGGGGTTGGGACAGGGAGGGATGCAGTGATGAGGGTGCAGGGCTGTGGGGGAGGAGTTGCCCAGAGTCCTTGGCTGCTGGGGCCGGCGGTGGACTCAGGAGGACGACCCCTCAATAGCCACCTGCTGAGCACTCGCGAGTCGTGCTAGTTTGTCCCCTGCTCTGACCCGGCCAATGGGAGCTGTGCCTGTGGGCAAGGGGCAGGAGAAGCACACAGAGCCCCCTGGCTGCCCCAAAGTCTAGGAGCCGGACATGCTGGCTGCTTCCCAGGAGCTGCGCAGTGTGGAGACTAGCAGGGAGCCTGCGTGGTGCTGCCAACCGGACAGTCAACGGCCCGGTCAGCGGTGCTGACCGAAGCTGCCAGGATCCCCTTTCGACAGGTTGTTCCAGTCATAAACCAGACACCTGGTCACCCTGTGTGTAAACACAGTCCAGCAGGCCAGCACAAGAACACCCCAATCTAGCACACGATAAAATGGTTTGATAAAAGTGATGAATAGGGATCTCTTGTCTGAAGCAGTACAAGTAAAAGTACAAAGACAGGTGATGAATAGCGACGTTTTGTCTGAAACATCAGAAAAAAATTACAAGGAGAGGAAACAAACATGTCAGGAAACACGAGGACCAGGCCACGATGAGTGCATGTGGCTCATATTTACCGGCGTAGTAACTGGGGGTGAGATAGATGTCATCAGAGCAGCCAGAGGAGAGGGCCGGGCAGGGGCGCACAGGGTTTGGTGACTCCTTGGGATGCTGTTCTGCGGAGCTCACCACAGCATTCCACCAAAAGTTTCTCTGTCGTCAGAGCACGGTCTGTGCTCACCTCCTTGACGGTAGAACGTGCCGTAGTCACCAGTGAGCACCAGCGCAGCTCCCTGCCTGCCCCAGCCACAGAGCGTGGCTGAATTTGCCCTCAGGCACAATGTCCAGGATTTGGGTGGTGCAGAGTAACGAGGAGGGAGCTGGGCAGGAGCTGAGCACCAGTGCATTCACCAGATTCCTAGTCCTGCAGCCCATATTCTTCCCACACGCCCTGCACGGGCTTGAGGTCAGAGGCCTACTGTCCCAGACTGGGCAAGTTACCTGCAGAACAGCGACAAGTAGCTTTAGCTTGGAATGTCAAAGGGGCAGAAAGGAGCCAGGAACCCGACTCTCCATTGATTTCAATGGGATTTGGACATCCCATTCCTTGTCATGGCTTCACACCCGGTCCATCTAGGTATCACGTTGGGTAGAACTCTCACATAGTGTGACCGTCTTACAAAGACAGTGACTAAGGTCAAAATGGGCAACAACCTGCTTGGAAAACAGGCCAGAACAATATGGGAAGCCAAAGCCCAAACATTACGCACTTCAGCCTGGCCGCGCTGTTACTCAGCGGCAGAGCACTGCGCTCCAGTCTGGACTCACTCGCCTCACACAAGGATGATCAACGTACGACTTAATTCCACCATGCGTATTATTTCAGGCACACTTAAATCCACTCCTCTATCTTGGTTACTGGTTCGCTGCCGTATTGCTCCACCAAATGTTCGCAGAAAGGAAAGTGAAGCAAAGCTCATGACAAAACTGAATGATATGCCACATCTACCCTTCATATAAGACTTGTTTAATCCACCACATGGCGCCCACTGTGGTTAAGTTTACTGGGTGAAGGATTTACAGTAGAGGATGCGTGGTGAGCTTCATGGTTCGTAGAAAAAGTGACAAATAATTATCTTGTCTCGGACCCCACTCAACGTCAACCTGGGTATGATTTACCGTGAAGGCCATGGAGCCTTCTCAACCGGCTTCATACCGGACATGGCATTTGTGTTGCAGCAGAATTTCGGTGGCGTTTTAGAGGTGGCCCACTATGTCAATGTGGGCGGCCACAAACCATGACACGCATTGTTGAGGATGGCAAAATAATTCATCTTCCTGGAGGTCTTCATGCCTTGAACATTGTTGATAAGACGCTGTGGCAGGGCTTGACCGGATTGCATACGCCAAATAGATAATAATGGCTAGGTTATGGATGGCCAGACCTAGCAGTCAGAGCCAGAGTCTGCAGACTTGAGACATGAGTCAACTGGGTCAAGATACCTGGAGATCAGAAGCAGGAGACAAACTGGAGATCAGAGCCACGAGCTGGGAACCCGAGTCAGGCTAGGTCAGGTTGCCAGAGGGTCAGAGGCAAGAGCCATGCTGGAGGTCAGAAACCGCAAATTGTATGCCAGAAGTCACCCTGGGTTGGGATGCCAGGAAGTCAAGCCAGGGGAGCAGAAGCTGGAAGCACAAGGCACCCAGTCCAGAGCAGGGTGGAGCCCAGTTGTTCAGACAGCTTCCTGTTCCTGCTGCTGGCTTAAGTAGGGACACTGGGCCAATCAGCTGCCCTGGGATTCTGCCAATTGGATCTTGGGGCAGAGCCTCACACTGGGGCTGGGCTTCATGGGTCCCAGATAAGCAATTGTCACAGGCTGCCAGGTGGAGGATAGGAGCATGGGTGCCCCTGTAGGCCTGGGTTTGAAACCCATGGGTTATGATACTCTCTTAGTATCTCAGTTGTACAGCAATTACTCATTCCTCATGGTTTGTAACACAGTGAGTGTGATCAGGTGCAGATGCTCCAGGAGCCCCACTCACAAAGGTCAATAGTAGTAGCCAGTCTGTGATGGGCCAGCATTTGGCTGGAGAACATGTATGATTCTGTGATTCTATATTGCAGGATGAGTTTGGTGGTCAATGTAGCTGGTTCACTGGCTAGGTCCCCGTATGGCGCTAGGCATGGGCACAGCTCCTGCTTCCCAGTTTTCGTGGCGTCAGCTAGAGCTGCCTGGCACTTACTGACGACAATGTGTGTTTTGTTTCTTGTGCCCTCCCCCGAGACCTGGCACTTTGTACTTCACAATGTAAGTTTGCATCTCTGTGTTGTTAACTGTTCAAGCAACTGCCCAGTTACGTGCCCAGCACTGTGTAATAAAGGAAGTGATAACTCGTGCAGTGCAAGAAGGCACTGCATCGTTCTGTTGAACTTTCACAAGCAGCTCTGCTTTAAGTGCTCATGGCACTAAAACCACTGGACGGCTTTTCTTCAGACTCACCGTATGTTTTCAATCTCACTGAAATCTACAAAATCAAGTCAAGATTGACGCTTGTAGGTCTGCATGTACTGCACAGTATTTATAATCAGAACGTATGGGAAGTGCACTTCTTTTCCTGGAAGATATAACTCAAAAATGGTTTATGATGAGCCAATTTAGCTCAGGAATATAATTTTAAAAAGTTCACCTCCAGGCTGACATCGAGGTTGGAGAATTTCAGCCAAAAAGGGATTAGTTAGAAAATGACATCAGGAATTGGAAAAGTGTGGGAGGCGAAAGGAGGGGGAGTTAGAATAGACGTTTGAACTTCATAAGAGTTATAGCTAATTTAAATTTAACTATTACATACACTAAATACATTATAGATCTATAGTTATTCCCAGACCAAAAATAATAGAAAATAAAATACCAAATGGCTAAGATAGTGCTAAGGTTGAAATGCATATAATTAAATTCAGGCTAACACACATCACAAGAGTGTTGTAATTATCCTAAATAAAACCAAGCGTTCTAAACCCAGGAATTTCAGGACTAGGGTAAACTTAAAAGACATTAAGATATGGAAATGCACAGTGAAGGCACGCAAGTTACATGAACACATAATTGAAATGGAATTGAAATTTTCATGGAAATGATCTGACAACAGATAATGAAGCTTCTGCTAAAATGAAATTTTGTACAGGAAAATTTCAATTTTGCCAAAACGTTTCAATTTTCTATTGGGAAAATCAAACGACAACATTTCATTTTGGTTTTTTTTTTAACCCAAATTGAAATGGTTTGTTGAACTGCACCGAAACATTTTGGTATTGTCAGATTGATATTCAACTGCGTCTCCTGTCCCCATTTAGCTGGCTGGGATGAGTTAGTTGGGGATTGGTCCTGCTTTGAGCAGGGGGTTGGACTAGATGACCTCCTGAGGTCCCTTCCAACCCTGAGCTTCTATGATTCTATGATTCTCTCACATGGAGTGGGCTTCTTGGCCAGAATACATCTCCCAGGATACATCTGACTGAGCCCTGAGTCACATGGCTGTAGTGCATCCTGGGAGATGTAGTGCAGCAAGAGAGTCCAGCCCAAAGGGCAGAACAGGGTCAGCCAAATGAAAAACTCCCATGAGACACCATAGCACCATATGGAGATGGTTTAATATTGAAGTGACTCCAAACACATTTTGACATTTCCAGACTGACTTTTTCTGAATTTATCCCCAGTGAATAAATAAATAAATAAATAAATAAATAAAAGTTTCGACTTTTTGTCCCACTTCGGGACAAAAACAAATATCCAAATATTGGAATTTCCTATAAGGAGGATGTAAGAGGTGGCTTGGAGGGCTGGACAGACTAGTAGTTAGAGCACACGGCTGTTAGCTCACTGCTTGGTTGAGGAGCCTCAGTCTTTAAGGCCAGGGAAATAGGGGGACCCAGGCCCTCCCTCTCCACCAGGTCCCCTTCCAAGGCCCTGTGTGCATCAACCCCTGTACAGGGGAGCCCTCCCTCCCTAGGTGCCCTGTGAAGAGTATGGTGTGGGTGAGTCACATCACCTCCTACAGTAGTTTTGCGGTACCAGAAGTTGATTCCAAACTTCCCTGGGCTACTGGTCTTTCTCAGTGTGGTATAGGGTGTCATCCTGACTTCCAAAGTATGGAAACGCTGCTGCTTGATGACACTCAATGGTCTCCCCATTTACCACCGCCACTAGGGTGCATGCTCGCCTCACCATGTTGTCTGCTCATTGTTTCTCTACGAAGTTGGAGAACTGGGTCAGAATCCCTGACTCAGGTAATCGGGCGACTCCTCGTGATGCTGGGAAGGGGCCTTGTCTTGCTGGGTTGGCTCAAATGCATGGGATGTCCCCTCACCCAGATTGGGGATCTCTCCCATGCCTGCAAGGGTGACTGGCTCAGCTGGACCAATGGCTGGGAGTGGGGAGGTCCTGCAGTCTCACGGGGGGTTCCACAAGCTCCTTTAGCAACTGCTCAAAATAGTTACCATGTCAGCCGACAATAACGGGGTAGGCGAGCATTGGTGCAGGGCCAACCATCAGGGGTTTTGTGCCATCCCCCACTGTTAGAATCAATTGAATGCATGGATAGGGTTTCATGTCCCCAGGCACACATTGTAGCCGGATGGAGCCCCAAGTCAGCCCTGGGTTAGAAAATCATTGAGTTCTAGACAATGGTCTGGACACACCCTGAGTCAACAAGCCCCACCATTTCTATCCCATTGACTCGTACAGGGGTGGTCAACTTCGCAGGGTTCCCTTGTTGAGCTCATGCCCATGGGTTCAGATCTTCCCAAAGCTGCATGCCTTCTCGGGGAAATCTCGGGACCAGTGCCGGGGACGCCCCAGATGAAACATCTGTCTTGATCCTGGCTGTGGTGACTGGCCCGCATCCTGGGTATTCGAGCGGTCTCGTCCCCAGGGGATCCCCTGAGTTCAGGCTTCAGCAACATCCCTTTCTTAACCTCTGGTGGGTCAGCCGTTTCTTGGACTGGGGTGCGAGCTGGTAGCCCCAGGTTTCTGGGCCAGAAGACCGTGGGGCTCCTAGATCTCCAGGCCCTCTGGTGTCCCAGTGATAGGGGAGTTAATTTGGGTCCCTTGAGATCCTGTCTTCCATGAAGAAAAGGAGGACTTGTGACACCTTAGAGACTAACCAATTTATCTGAGCATAAGCTTTTGTGAACTACAGCTCACTGCATCGGATGCTGTAGCTCACGAAAGCTTATGCTCAAATAAATTGGTTAGTCTCTAAGATGTCACAAGTACTCCTTTTCTTTTTGTGAATACAGACTAACACGGCTGCTACTCTGAAACCTGTCTTCCATGAGTTGCTTCCTCCATTGGTGTTGTGAGGCTCTTAGTCGCCACAGACCCCTAGTGCTATGTCATTACAGAGGTCTTGGCAGCAGGTAATTTTCGACGAGCCAAATGGCATCAGCTATGAATCATAGAATATTAGGTTGGAAGAGACCTCAGGATGTCATCTAGTCCAATCTCCTGCTTAAAGCAGGACCAACACCAACTATGGTCTCGGGATGGTGCCATAACACCCACTGCTTTCCCCCAGGGGGCAGTGTTTGGGTGAACTGTTCAAGGGGGACCAGCTTGACTACCTGGGCCCCCATTTTTATTTTGGGCTTGAGCCACCTCCAGCATGCTTCTCGTAACTTCGGGACAACCCAGGGTGGGGTCCTGCCCCCCGTGGGTACTGCTCCCAATGGAAGCTCTGCTGGAATGTCTCTTCTGAGATGTCCAAGGCATCAGAAATGGCTGCCTTGGCATGTGTATGGACTTGGGCCTCACCAGGATCTAACACATGATCTGCAGCTTGTGCTACTCTGGTTAAGTATGGGGCCAGCACCATGGCCCATTGGTCTCAGGGCCACCGAGCTACTATGGCCACTCACTCAGAGGTTACAAGGAAGGCCTCAGGATCATCATCGGGCCCCATCTTGGTAAGCCTGATCAGAACATCAGTCCCAGCTGGGGTGTGGTTTGCTGGCTTCGCTAGATTGGGTGGCCGGAATATCGTGGTCCAGCTGGACCAGCTGTTGGGCTGCAAGCTTGTGGTTCAGCTGCTGCTGCTTGTCGGCCATTTGCTGAAGCAGTTGTGGTTGCAGCTGCTGGTGGATGTTTTGTTCGGCATCTGTGTTAGTAGTGGCTCCATCTCCATTTAACAGGATGGGATTTGCGTGCTGGTGGCTTAAGGGTTTCTTTCTCTCTCTCTGTTTTTTTCAGTTCCCTTATGCAGGGACGAGGACATCTGCCCGTGTTCTCCACCAATCTGTAACAGGTGGCTTGGAGGGCTGGGTGGCCGAGTGGTTGGAGTGCTAGACCTTTGGCCCCCTGCTTGGTTGAGGAGCCTCAGTCTTTAAGACCAGGAGGATAGGGGTCCCACGCCCTCCCTCTGCACTGGGTCCGAGCCCAGGGGCCTGTGTGCATCAACCCCTGAACAGGAGAAGCTCTCCCAGCAGGAAGTCTCAATCCTCTGCCCTGGGCTACTTCCTACCTGTGTCCATCCACTTTGGGGTGGGGCCCTTGAGCCCAGTTGGCTGGGTGGCTTGCTTCCCATAGTACCCTCTTGTGGGTTCGCTCACTCAGTTACCTCTGGAGCTGGAGGCTCCTAGGTCTCCTTTACAGTCTCCCTTGGCTGGGGAGACAGCGCTTGTTAGAGAGCTTATTCCTTCACTCTCCCACTTCCCTGGTCCTTCTCGCATGAACAGAGAGCAACAATACCCGAAGTCCGAAGGTGCAAACAATTCGATGTTTATTGGGGTGAACTTCCAGCAAGCTTAAATACGAGTTCCTTTTTCCTTATTTTCGAATCCCAACTTACTTCCTGTTTGCCCCTAATTTATATAGTAATATTCTTAGCTATACCTTAACCAATCATTCTACTGAAATTTAACTAACCAATCCTAACATATTGTAACATGATTAGCTAACCAATTATATCCCACCACCTTCATTAGATTACACCCAGCAAAATTAATTATACAGCAGACAGAAGCAATCACAGAACCAGACAGAGATTATACAGACAAACAATAGCAAAGTGGGAACTCTAATGACAAAACAATACAGAAGTGACGATTTCACATCCCGGCTATTGATAAGTGAGTTCTGGCCAGACAGGATGCTATCAAACTAAGTTTCCTTTTACATTTTCTAGGCACTTCCCTTTCTCTGGAGGTGATCGGCACTATCAGGACAGGATTGTATTCCTAACAGCCCAATAGCACCTTCTTTCAATGTGACTAGTTTGGAATGTGAGGATGTGACCGGTCGCTTCCCAGCTTATGGCTGCCTCTGCTGCTTAGCCAAAGGCCTTAGCCTAAGCACAGAGCCTCAGACTGTCACAGTAAGAGAAGGCCCTTACACCGGCAGACAGTGATTTTGATTCTTTCTTTTATACCTCTAGAACTAGCCAAGTGATAAGAATACCCCTAAATTCTTAAAGTACAGGCCTTTACAGACAGGCCTGAATATCTATATCCTAACAGCGCTCACTCACCGGTGGCTGCCTTGGCTGGCAGGCTAGTGCCCCTGCCTCTCAGGTCGGGAGGTGGCTAGCTCCTGCCCCTTCGCCACTCATCCCCCAACTGAGCCAGGCTCCCTCCTTTTCTCCCCCCTCCAGGCCTGGCATTGGCTGCAGGTATAAGGGGGTGGGGCTAGCCGGGCCCAAAGGCTGTCCTTAACCCCTGCTGTGCTGAGGGGCAGTTTCTCTGCCTCATCGCAGTGGAAATTCTGCTTTTTGATCAGCTCTCCTCCATAATGATCCCAGCTGTGCTAATATTGTGCAACCTTCCAGCCGTAAGAGACGTAGAAAACAAGCTCTCTCGCCAGCTGAGCAGGGTTCCCCATGGATCTGTAAGTTAGCTGCGATGACATCTTCATGATAACGATAACTGGTGTTGGATAAATCACAATGCTGACTGGCTACAGAGGACATGCTTGTTTATGAGGATATAATGAATCACTTAACAAGAGATTAGTAAATTCCATTCAAATCAATCACAACAGGGGTTTTGGAAATTGCAGACTGTTCTGCTGGGCTGGCACACAGCAGTCCAACCAGCCGGGACCAATGAGGACCGTACCCCAGTGTTTAAGTAAAGACTTCTTATGAAGAGAGGCCTTTCCAAGTACTTTGTTAGAGTAGATAGAGGCTTGCACAACAATTAACTACAGTATGTGCACCCTTCTGATATTAATCCAAAGCAGCGTCTGAAGCAGTGCGCTGGCCACCGGAACGCATTTCGGCATTGTCTGTCAATGTGCGCAGGACACAAAGCAAGGACAGTGGTGCCAGGGAAGCTGGCTATGCTCAGGAAGTCTCCGTTTCTTCCATTGAAATAAATTCTTACTAGAGGCACTGGGCAACTCATCTCTTAGTTTCAATCGATAGTTTATCTCCCAAGCCCCCTAGAATAATTCTGAACTAAATGTTACAACAAACAGACAAAAGTGTCCTTTTGCCAGGAAAAAAAAAAATCTCCAGAAACATGATGTGAAGGATACGATGTGACTGAATTATCCTGATGTCCCATCATGATTTCTCTCTCTTTGCTAATGATAATATTCAGAAAAATTTCTCCAGCTGTGTTTTTCTGGCCTACATATTGCAAGTCCCAGTCACTTGGAAGCTAAACACAAGCATTTCATGGGGAACATGAAAACACAGCATTTCCTGTAATCATTTACCACAACAACTGATGAGACTGGGAGTTTTGTCCAATTGGGACTGTAAGCAGATGGAACTACGGCTTCTTGTGTACTAGTTTACTGGAATAAATTGGAGCCTTACTTATCAATCCCTGGTGGAAATACAATCTAACTCTCCTGGTATGCTTTGCTCAAAGGCATGTGATTGCTCCTAAATCACAAGTTTCCTGTCCAAAGGAGACACTGCTCATGGCTAGAACCTGTAGGAACTCACTGGGCCCCGATCCTGCAATCTGATCCGCGCACTGGGGCTGTTCGTATGAGCTGGGCTCCACCCGTGGGATTGCCTGTGTAATAGATATGGGGCACAAGCCAGGCATGCCTGGGGATGGAGAAGAGCCACAGCAGACACTGGCAGCTCCTGGGGCTGGGAGCTGTTCTACACTCTGCCAGCTGGCTGTAGCCCCAGGGACACGTCCCCTTCCCCACAGCCATACCCTGACGTGCCTCTTATGCTTGAGGCCGGGGGAAGCGGGTGGTGTAGAGCCAGTGCTAGCCGAACACCAACCACCCAGGCATTCTTCCAGGCCAGAGAATTCCCAGCTGACATGTTATACTAGCTTCCTGGGCCCTTTGCATCTCCAGAGCACCCAAAAGGGGCTGGAGTGGGACTGGGGAACTGGCAGCCGATGCTGCTGTTTCTGAGAATAAAGTGCTGTGGTTTGCACATACATGTAGCGTGCCTGGAACTCATCAACATGCCATCCACAGCAATCCCAGCCTTGTGTGTATGACACTCCGGCATGTTGGATGGAGCAACTATCCAGAGGGAACTCAGAGGGGTGAGCACAGGTTGCAGGAGGGAAGAGTGTGGAGGAAGCACCAGGAAATCAGTCTGTGTGCACATGGCTAGAATGCTGGCTGCAGGTTACTCCTGGGGGAATTCTGTGCCACTGTGCATGTGCAGAATTTATGTCCCTCTGCAGATTTCTTTGCTTCCCTGCAGAAAAATGACTTTCTGACGGGGAAGCAAAGGGAACCCACAAGAGTAGTCATATGATCCTCCTCAGAAGTATGTTTCGGGTGCCCAGGGCAGCCAGCAGAGAGGTAAATCACTGTGGCGCAGGGGGCGGGACTGGAGAAAACTTTTTCTGCTAGTCCCGGCTGGGCTGGGGAGGATGGGACTTCCTCTTCCCCTGCATGGCATCTGGGGCTGTGTCAGACCCACCCCTAGATTTCTCCTCCGACTGTAGGAAGCTCTGCAAACTGTCCCCCTACCCCACGTTTCCTGCACCCATCTCTTCTCAGCTGAAGGAGGAGGGATTACTGTACAGGGACCTTCTCTCACATCCACCCAACCCCCACACATCCAGACCATCATAAATATAAAGGGAAGGGTAACCACCTTTCTTTATACATTGCTATAAAATCCCTCCTGGCCAGAGGCAAAGTCCTTTTACCTGTAAAGGGTTAAGAAGCTCAGTTAACCTGGCTGGCACCTGACCCAAAATGACCAATGCTGGGACAAGATACTTTCAAATCTGGAGGCGGGGGGAAAGGCTTTTGTCTGTCTGTGTGATACCTTTGCCAGGAACAGATCAAGGATGCAAGCCCTCCAACTCCTGTAAAGTTAGTAAGTAATCTAGATAGAAAATGTGTTAGGTTTTCTTTGTTTTGGCTTGTGAAATTCGCTGTGCTGAATGGAATGTAGATTCCTGTTTTTGTGTCTTTTTATAACTTAAGGTTTTGCCTAGAGGGATTCTCTATGTTTTGAATCTGATCACCCTGTAAGATTATCTTCCATTCTGATCTTACAAAGTTGTTCTCTTATCTTTTTTTGTTCTTCTAATAAAGATCTGGTTTTTAAGAATCTGATTGGTTTTTTGGGGGTCTTAAAAATCCAAGGCTGGTCTGTGCTCATCTTGTTTATTCTCAAGCCTCCCCAGGAAAGGGGGTGTAAGGGCTTGTCACGGAGTGTGGGGGAGTCCAGGCCCTGCACCCCTCTTCCTGGGATTCACTGAGACTCTCAGCCAGCCAGTAAAACAGAAGGTTTATTGGACAACAGGAACACAGTCCAAAACAGAGCTTGTGGGGACACCCAGGACCCCTCAGTCCTGTCCTTCTGGGGGAGCAGGGAGCTTAGACCCCAGCCCTGGGGTTCCCTGCGTTCCTCCACCCAGCCCCAAACTGAAACTACCCCCCCCCCCAGCAGGCTCCCTGCTGCAGCCTCTTTTCACATTCCTGGGCAGAGGTGTTACTTCCCCCTCCCCCTCCCGGCTCAGGTGACAGGCTCTCAGGTCTCCCATCCCCAGGGCACATTCCCAGGTCAACACTTCCCTCTCCCTGCTGCGTCACATCGTCACAGGGCTCAGGGGGATATTTTGGGGAAATAGGAACTCCAAGTGGTCCTTTCCCTGATTGTTTGTTAAATCACTTGGTGGTGGCAGCGTTTTACCTAATCCAAGGGCAAAAACTTTGTGCCTTGGGGAAGTTTTTAACCTAAGCTGGTAGAAATAAGCTTAGGGGATCTTTCATGTGGTTCCCCACATCTGTACCCTAGAGTTCAGAGTGGGGAAGGAACCCGGACACCCCCTCATACCCAGACCCTCCTGCTGATCCTCACCCAACAGAATGAAGGCAGGCAGCAAGTCCCCACACTAACAGTGATAACACAACAAGGTGTGGGAAACTGGTTTGAAGACAGCACACTTGAAGGACTGAGGCTTGATAGGCCTCAACAGGCTGGCACTAAAGGGCTTGTCCTTGTAATGGGCTATCTACTTCTGGCCTCTGGCCCCAGCACATCAGCAAACGCTTGCACAAGAAACATGCCAATGACAACAACACTTATTAAAAAGAAAGATGTAGCAACCTGCATGGGCCTTGGAAGGAGGAACATGGGTTGCAGCAGGCGAGAGTTTGGAGTGCAACCAAGATATCAGTCTGTGTGCGCATGGCTGGAATGCCAGCTACAGCGGCAGCACCTCTGTACATAATTCTCTTAATAAAGAGACAATTTACTTTAAGAAACATAGAGATCTCAGCTGTTATTATCTGACAGAACAATCCTGTCCACATGTGTGACAATCTAGCATGCTGGGGAACAAGTGAGCCTCAGAGGGAGGACAGGCATATCTGTGGATTGGTGTCTTTCATCCCTTTGGGGGATATGTTCTGAAAAGGGGAGAAGTGACATATCTGCATTTGCATGTTACTGGGTTAATCCTGATGGTTATTTTGCCAGTTGATGAGTTACCCATTTGCACGGGTGTGCAGCAGGGTCTGCTTTACTCACTGCTCAGTGGCGCCTCCTTGTGGTTCATCTGGGGAATTAGCTCTGCTACCTGCTCTGACACCCCTTCCTGCAGTTACTCAGCCCATGGTTCCACTCACTCACTCCATGGCCTCTCAGGAGCCGGGAATGGCAGTGCTTTTCTCATCCTGGATGAGCCCTCTGGCTAAGTCTCATTAAAGTTCTCCCCACTTCTAGGGTAGCACCAAAGTCTGCTTCCAGACTGCTTCTAGCTGTCCCCAACTGGGCTCTCTCTAGTGTGTCACTTCAGCAGTGACTTGTAGGGGAACCCAGGCTCGCCCTCCACACCAGGCTCCAGTCTGGGGACCCTCGATCCAGCAGCTCTGGGCTTTTACTCTCTCAGCCCTCCCTGCCACTTCCCTGGGCTGCTTCTTATTCCGTCATTACAGCTTCCTGCATCAGGGAATATGACTGCTGGTTTCCTCCCTGCAGCCTTCCAACTGCCTCCTTCTCCAGCTGGACTTCATCAGCAATTAGGACCTAGCACTCCCTGGGTTTCCTCCAAAACTTAATTGGCCTAATTTACTCCTTTAGGCCAATGGTTCTCAAACTTTTGTACTGGTGACCCCTTTCACATAGCAAGCCTCTGAGTGAGACCCCCCTCATATATTAAAAACACTTTTTAGCATATTTAACACCATTATAAACGCTGGAGGCAAAGCAGGGTTTGGGGTGGAGGCTGGCAGCTCATGACCCCCCATGTAATAA
Source organism: Chelonia mydas (assembly GCF_015237465.2). NCBI lineage: Eukaryota > Metazoa > Chordata > Testudines > Cheloniidae > Chelonia > Chelonia mydas. Next base: position 75,563,038 of record NC_051251.2, on the reverse strand, counting down.
CCTCATGATCCCATGAGGGGTCCTGAGCCCCAGTTTGAGAACCCCTGTTTTCGGCCTTGTGTGGGTTGAACTCCTCATCAGAGGGTGATTAGCTGCTTTGTATGTGTCCATCTGCCCTTTAGGAATTCAGCTGTGCAGCGAATATTCCTACAGCCTTCCTTACAAAGTGTGTTCAGCAATGCCAACTCGACTTCTCTCCCCCCCAGCCCGGCCTAACCAGCAGAGCTCAGCACTGCTCACACCGACACCCCCTATCGCCTGTGGGCAAGGAGCGGCTCAAGGACACGGAGCAGCACTAGCCTCAAACAAGGAAAGTTACAGTAAAAGCCTGAGAAGTGGGCCAAAGTCTGTCTTTGTTATCGAACACCTCCCTCCCCCAGCCCTGCTGTACATCTGCATGGCAGCTGAGAATTAACAAAACAGGCCTGCAGGGGCTTGAACCTTCCTTGGACAGGAAGTTAAATGCAGAACGAAATGACAGCAGTGACTGAGTGCAGAAATGGGGACAGGAAATGCCCAGCATTTATGGGTTCACCCTGCCTCCAGGGCACAGACCTCCTCTGGACTCCTCTGGACTGGCTGTTATGCAAATGGCCCAAGGATGAACAAAAGGCACAAAATACATATTACACTGAGAGACTGGGAATGAAAATTACAGCTAGGCAATGTCTCTGAACCAAATATTTTTTGTCAGAAAATGTGGCTTTTGTGACATTTTTCACGGGGAAAATTTCTATTTTTCAACCAACTCTAATAAAAATGAGACCCCCTTGAACTTCAGTGATGTTCCAAGTTAATGTGTCCTGTTGCACGGACTCCCCCTTACCTCAGCGGAGGTTCTCATGCCAGAAGTGAAAAGTGGGGGGGCCTTTGTTTGGTAAACCAAGACTGGATGTCTTCCTTAAAAAGAGCTTTAGCTCAAACAGACGTCATGGGCTTGATGCAGGAATTCACTGGTGCCATTTCCTGGCCTCTGCTCAGCAGAGCTCAGATGAAATGGTCCCTTCGGGCCTCAGAACCTATGGGTATGTCTGCCCGGCCGCTGGGATTGAGCCTCACCGCTAGACACCTGAGGTCTAGAGCACTACAAATAGCAATGTGGGTGTGACTCCTAATCTCCGGTTAATCGGCTTGAGTCTGAGCCTGGGGTCACTTAGCCTTGGTCTACACTAGGAGTTGAGGTCGAATTTAGCAGCGTTAAATCGATTTAACGCTGCACCCGTCCACACAATGAAGCCCTTTTTTTTGACTTAAAGGGTTCTTAAAATTGATTTCCTTACTCCACCCCCTACAGGGGGATTAGCACTGAAATTGGCCTTGCTGGGTCGAATTTGGGGTACTGTGGACACAGTTAGACAGTATTGGTCTCTGGGAGCTATCCCAGAGTGCTCCATTGTGACCATTCTGGAGAGCACTCTCAACTCAGATGCACTGGTCAGGTAGACAGGAAAAGGCCCGTGAACTTTTGAATTTCAATTTCCTGTTTGGCCAGCGTGGCAAGCTGCAGGTGACCATGCAGAGCTCATCAGCAGAGGTGACCATACAGAGCTCATCCGCAGAAGTGATCATGATGGAATCCCAGAATTGCAAAAGAGTTCCAGCATGGACCAAACGGGAGGTACGGGATCTGATCGCTGTATGGGGAGAGGAATCCGTGCTATCAGAACTACGTTCCAGTTTTCGAAATGCCAAAACATTTGTCAAAATCTCCCAGGGCATGAAGGACAGAGGCCATAACAGGGACCCGAAGCAGTGCCGCGTGTAACTTAAGGAGCTGAGGCAAGCCTACCAGAAAACCAGAGAGGCAAACGGCAGCTCCGGGTCAGAGCCCCAAACATGCAGCTTCTATGATGAGCTGCATGCCATTTTAGGGGGTTCAGCCACCACTACCCCAGCCGTGTTGTTTGACTCCTTCAATGGAGATGGAGGCAACACGGAAGCAGGTTTTGGGGACGAGGAAGATGATGATGATGAGGTTGTAGATAGCTCACAGCAAGCAAGTGGAGAAACCGGTTTTCCCGACAGCCAGGAACTGTTTCTCACCCTGGACCTGGAGCCAGTACCCCCCGAACCCACCCAAGGCTGCCTCCTGGAGCCACCAGGTGGAGAAGGGACCTCTGGTGAGTGTACCTTTTAAAATACTATACATGGTTTAAAAGCAAGCATGTTTAATGATTAATTTGCCCTGGCATTCGCGGCTCTCCTGGATGTACTCCCAAAGCCTTTGCAAAAGGTTTCTGGGGAGGGCAGCCTTATTCCGTCCACCATGGTAGGACACTTTACCACTCCAGGCCAGTAGCACGTACTCGGGAATCATTGTAGAACAAAGCATTGCAGTGTATGTTTGCTGGCGTTCAAACAACATCCGTTCTTTATCTCTCTGTGTTATCCTCAGGAGTGTGATATCATTCATGGTCACCTGGTTGAAAGAGGGTGCTTTTCTTAAGGGGACATTCAGAGGTGCTCGTTACTGCTGGGCTGTTTGCCTGTGGCTGAACAGAAATGTTCCCCGCAGTTAGCCACGGGGAGGGGGGAGGGATGAGGGACTAGCCATGCGGTGGGGGGAGGCAAAATGCAACCTTGGAATGAAAGCACATGTGCTATGTATGTAATTTTAACAGCAAGGTTTACCATGAAAGAGTGTACCCATTGTTCTATAAAATGTGTCTTTTTAAATACCACTGTCCCTTTTTTTTTCTCCACCAGCTGAATGTGTTTCAAGAATCACAGGATCTTCTCCTTCCCAGAGGCTAGTGAAGATTAGAAGGTGAAAAAAACGCACTCGCGATGAAATGTTCTCTGAACTTATGCTATCCTCCCGCACTGACAGGGCACAGATGAATGCGTGGAGGCAGACAATGTCAGAAAAGCACAAAATGACCAGGAGGAGAGGTGGCGGGCTGAAGAGAGTAAGTGGCGGGCTGAAGAGAGGGCTGAAGCTGAAAGGTGGCGGCAGCGTGATGAGAGGAGGCAGGATGCAATGATGAGGCTGCTGGAGGATCAAACTAATATGCTCCAGCCTATGGTTGAGCTGCAGGAAATGCAGCAGGAGCACAGATCGCCGCTACAGCCCCTGTGTAACCAACCACCCTCCTCCCCAAGCTTCATAGCCTCCTCACCCAGACGCCCAAGAATGTGGTGGTGGGGCCTCCGGCCACCCAGCCACTCCACCCCAGAGGATTGCCCAAGCAACAGAAGGCTTGCATTCAAAAAGTTTTAAAGTTTTAAACTTTTAAAGTGCTTGTCCTTCCCTCCTCCACCACCCCTCCTGGTGCTTCTCTCCTTCACCACCCTTCCTGGGCTACCTTGGTAGTTATCCCCCTATTTGTGTGATGAATGAATAAAGAATGCATGAATGTGAAGCAACAATGACTTTATTGCCTCTGCAAGCGGTGATCAAAGGGAGGAGGAGAGGGTGGTTAGCTTACAGGGAAGTAGAGTGAACCAAGGGGCGGAGGGTTTCATCAAGGAGAAACAAACAGAACTTTCACACCGTAGCCTGGCCAGTCATGAAACTAGTTTTCAAAGCTTCTCTGATGCGCACCGCGCCCTCCTGTGCTCTTCTAACTACCCTGGTGTCTCAACCTCCCACCCCGCCATAAACGTCTCCCCCTTACTCTCACAGATATTGTGGAGCACACAGCAAGCAGTAATAACAGTGGGAATATTGGTTTTCGCTGATGTCTAACCGAGTCAGTAAACTGCACCAGTGCGCTTTTAAACGTCCAAATGCACATTCTACCACCATTCTGCACTTGCTCAGCCTGTAGTTGAACAGCTCCTGACTACTGTCAGGCTGCCTGTGTACGGGTTCATGAGCCATGGCATTAAGGGGTAGGCTGGGTCCCCAAGGATAACTATAGGCATTTCAACATCCCCAACAGTTATTTTCTGGTCTGGGAATAAAGTCCCTTCTTGCAGCTTTTGAAACAGACCAGAATCATAGAATCATAGAATCATAGAATATCAGGGTTGGAAGGGACCCCAGAAGGTCATCTAGTCCAACCCCCTGCTCGAAGCAGGACCAATTCCCAGTTAAATCATCCCAGCCAGGGCTTTGTCAAGCCTGACCTTAAAAACCTCTAAGGAAGGAGATTCTACCACCTCCCTAGGTAACGCATTCCAGTGTTTCACCACCCTCTTAGTGAAAAAGTTTTTCCTAATATCCAATCTAAACCTCCCCCATTGCAACTTGAGACCATTACTCCTCGTTCTGTCATCTGCTACCATTGAGAACAGTCTAGAGCCATCCTCTTTGGAACCCCCTTTCAGGTAGTTGAAAGCAGCTATCAAATCCCCCCTCATTCTTCTCTTCTGCAGGCTAAACAATCCCAGCTCCCTCAGCCTCTCCTCATAAGTCATGTGCTCTAGACCCCTAATCATTTTTGTTGCCCTTCGCTGGACTCTTTCCAATTTATCCACATCCTTCTTGTAGTGTGGGGCCCAAAACTGGACACAGTACTCCAGATGAGGCCTCACCAGTGTCGAATAGAGGGGAACGATCACGTCCCTCGATCTGCTCGCTATGCCCCTACTTATACATCCCAAAATGCCATTGGCCTTCTTGGCAACAAGGGCACACTGCTGACTCATATCCAGCTTCTCGTCCACTGTCACCCCTAGGTCCTTTTCCGCAGAACTGCTGCCTAGCCATTCGGTCCCTAGTCTGTAGCGGTGCATTGGATTCTTCCATCCTAAGTGCAGGACCCTGCACTTATCCTTATTGAACCTCATCAGATTTCTTTTGGCCCAATCCTCCAATTTGTCTAGGTCCTTCTGTATCCTATCCCTCCCCTCCAGCGTATCTACCACTCCTCCCAGTTTAGTATCATCCGCAAATTTGCTGAGAGTGCAATCCACACCATCCTCCAGATCATTTATGAAGATATTGAACAAAACCGGCCCCAGGACCGACCCCTGGGGCACTCCACTTGACACCGGCTGCCAACTAGACATGGAGCCATTGATCACTACCCGTTGAGCCCGACAATCTAGCCAGCTTTCTACCCACCTTATAGTGCATTCATCCAGCCCATACTTCCTTAACTTGCTGACAAGAATACTGTGGGAGACCGTGTCAAAAGCTTTGCTAAAGTCAAGAAACAATACATCCACTGCTTTCCCTTCATCCACAGAACCAGTAATCTCATCATAAAAGGCGATTAGATTAGTCAGGCATGACCTTCCCTTGGTGAATCCATGCTGACTGTTCCTGATCACTTTCCTCTCATGTAAGTGCTTCAGGATTGATTCTTTGAGGACCTGCTCCATGATTTTTCCAGGGACTGAGGTGAGGCTGACTGGCCTGTAGTTCCCAGGATCCTCCTTCTTCCCTTTTTTAAAGATTGGCACTACATTAGCCTTTTTCCAGTCATCCGGGACTTCCCCCGTTTGCCAGAGTTCCTGAAGATGCGAGCGTCATGTACCTTTCCCGGCCATCCCACGTTGATGTTGGTGAAACGTCCCTTGTGATCCACCAGAGCTTGCAGCACTATTGAAAAGTACCCCTTGAGGTTTATGTACTCGCCGGCTTGGTGCTCCGGTGCCAAGATAGGGATATGGGCTCCGTCTATGGCCCCACCACAGTTAGGGAATCCCATTGCAGCAAAGCCATCCACTATGACCTGCACATTTCCCAGGGTTATTACCCTTGATATCAGCAGATCTTTGATTGCGTGGGCTACTTGCATCACAGCAGCCCCCACAGTAGATTTGCCCATTCCAAATTGATTCCCAACTGACCGGTAGCTGTCTGGCGTCACAAGCTTCCACAGGGCTATCGCCACTCGCTTCTCAACTGTGAGGGCTGCTCTCATCTTGGTATTCTGGTGCCTCAGGGCAGGGGAAAGCAAGTCACGAAGTTCCATGAAAGTGCCCTTACGCATGCAAAAGTTTCGCAGCCACTGGGAATTGTCCCAGACCTGCAACACTATGCGGTCCCACCAGTCTGTGCTTGTTTCCCGAGTCCAGAATCGGCGTTCCACCGCATGAACCTGCCCCATTAGCACCATGATGCCTACATTGGCAGGGCCCATGCTTTGAGAGAAGTCTGTGTCCATGTCCTCATCACTCACGTCACCGCGCTGACGTCGTCTACTCGCCCAGTTTCGCTTTGCCAGGTTCTGGTGCTGCATATACTGCTGGATAAGGCGTGTGGTGTTTCATGTGCTCCTAACTGCCAAAGTGATCTGAGCGGCCTCCATGCTTGCCGTGGTATGGCGTCTGCACAGAAAAAAGGTGCGTAACGATTGTCTGCCATTGCCCTGACGGAGGAGGGGCGACGGATAACATGGCTTACAGGGAATTAAAATCAAAGGGGGTGGCTTTGCGAGAAACAGAATGGCCCCCTCAAGGATAGAACTCAAAACTGGGTTTAGCAGGCCGTTGATTTCATGGAGGGAGGGAGGAGAAAATGAATACAAAACAAATCTGGTCTATTTCTTGTTTTGATCCACTTCATCTATCTTTATACATCTTGCTGTCAGCAGACTGTTCAGTACGATCGCTAGCCATCGTCACCTCCTGGGTGCTCGGCAGAAGACGGTGCAGTATGACTGCTGGCCATCATCTTCTGCTGGCTGCAGATTAAAAGACAGAGCACTGCCGGTAGGACTGAATCTCCATGAGACGAAACTTAAAAGGGAAATGACCTGGCTGAGTCACTCCCATGTTTGCCCAGGCGCCCCTGACCTCACTGAGGTTGGTTAAAAGAGCACCCAGGACTACGTCGACGACGGCTACCAGTCATACTGCACTGTCTGCTGCCAAAAGGCAATAAACTGCTGCTGTGTAGCAATGCAGTACCACGTCTGCCAGCGCCCAGGAGACCTATGTTGACGGTGAGCTGAGTGGGCTCCATGCTTGCCGTGGTATGGCGTCTTCACAGGTAACTCAAGAAAAAAGGCGCAAAACGATTGTCTGCCCTTGCTTTCACGGAGGGAGGGAGGGAACGGGGGTCTGACGATATGTACCCAGAACCACCCGTGACAATGTTTTAGCCCCATCAGGCACTGGGATTTCTATCCAGAATTCAAATGGGTGGCGGAGACTGCGGGAACTGTGGGATAGCTACCCACAGTGCAACGCTCCGGAAGTCGACGGTTGCCTCGGTACTGTGGACACACTCCTCTGACTACATGCACTTAGAGCATTTGTGTGGGGACACACAATCGACTGTATAAAAACGCTTTCTACAAAACCGACTTCTATAAATTCAACCTAATTTCGTAGTGTAGACATACACTGGGACAGCGTGTCTGCCCGACCCCAACTCCACCATGACTGGGGAGGCCAGTCTGGACACAAACTCAGGATACCTGCCTCTACATTTAGGCACCTAAGTAGCAGCGAGCTGATTTTCAGAGGGGCTGGGTGCTCCCAGCTCCCAGTGCAGTCAGACCCACTACCAGACAGTCCCAAATAGAAGCAGGTGAGGATCACACTTCGGAACTGGAATTGCTCATTCGATAAGTTGCATAAATTGGATCTAGTTGGTGCTAGTGAAAGGTGGTGGGACAACTCCCATGACTGGAATGTTGTTGTCATAGAATCGTAAAATATCAGGGTTGGAAGAGACCTCAGAAGGTCATCTAGTCCAACCCCCTGCTCAAAGCAGGACCGATCCCCAACTAAATCATCCCAGCCAGGGCTTTGTCAAGCCTGACCTTAAAAACCTCTAAGGATGGAGATTCCACCACCTCCCTAGGTAACCCATTCCAGTGCTTCACCACCCTCCTAGTGAAAAAGTTTTTCCTAATATCCAACCGAAACCTCCCGCACTGCAACTTGAGACCATTACTCCTTGTTCTGTCATCTGGTACCACTGAGAACAGTCTAGATCCATCAACTTTGGAACCCCCTTTCAGGTAATTGAAAGCAGCTATCAAATCCCCCCTCATTCTTCTCTTCTGCAGACTAAACAATCCCAGTTCCCTCAGCCTCTCCTCATAAGTCATGTGCTCCAGCCCCCTAATCATTTTTGTTGCCCTCTGCTGGACTCTTTTTAATTTTTCCACATCCTTCTTGTAGTGTGGGGCCCAAAATTGGACACAGTACTCCAGATGAGGCCTCACCAATGCTGAATAGAGGGGAACGATCACGTCCCTCAATCTGCTGGCAATGCCCCTACTTATACAGCCCAAAATGCCGTAAGCCTTCTTGGCAACAAGGGCACACTGTTGACTCATATCCAGCTTCTCATCCACTGTAACCCCTAGGTCCTTTTCTGCAGAACTGCTGCCGAGCCATTCGGTCCCTAGTCTGCAGCAGTGCATGGGATTCTTCCATCCTAAGTGCAGGACTCTGCACTTGTCCTTGTTGAACCTCATCAGATTTCTTTTGGCCCAATCCTCTAATTTGTCTAGGGCCCTCTGTATCCTATCCCTACCCTCCAGTGTATCTACCTCTCCTCCCAGTTTAGTGTCATCTGGAAACTTGCTGAGGGTGCAATCCACACCATCCTCCAGATCATTAATGAAGATATTGAACAAAACCAGCCCGAGGACCGACCCTTGGGGCACTCCACTTGACACCGGCTGCCAACTAGACATGGAGCTGTTGATCACTACCCACTGAGCCTGACGATCTAGCCAGCTTTCTATCCACCTTATAGTCCATTCATCCAGCCCATACTTCTTTAACCTGGTGGCAAGAATACTGTGGGAGACCGTATCAAAAGCTTTGCTAAAGTCAAGGAATAACATGTCCACTACTTTCCCCTCATCCACAGAGCCAGTTATCTCGTCATAGAAGGCAATTAGGTTAGTCAGGCATGACTTGCCCTTGGTGAATCCATGCTGACCGTTCCTGATCACTTTCCTCTCCTCTAAGTGCTTCAGAATTGATTCCTTGAGGACCTGCTCCATGATTTTTCCAGGGACTGAGGTGAGGCTGACTGGCCTGTAGTTCCCTGGATCCTCTTTCTTCTTTTTTAAAGATGGGCACTACATTAGCCTTTTTCCAGTCATCCGGGACCTCCGCCAATCCCCATGAATTTTCAAAGAGAATGGCCAATGGCGCTGCAATCACATCCACCAACTCCTTTAGCACTCTCGGATGCAGAGCATCCGGCCCCATGGACTTGTGCTCGTCCAGCTTTTCTAAATAGTCCCGAACCACTTCTTTCTCCACAGAGGGCTGGTCCCCTCCTCCCCATGCTGTGTTGCCCAATGCAGCAGTCTGGGAGCTGACCTTGTTCGTGAAGACAGAGGCAAAAAAAGCATTGAGTACATTAGCTTTTTCCACATCCTCTGTCACTAGGTTGCCTCACTCATTCAGTAAGGGGCCCACACTTTCCTTGACCTTCTTCTTGTTGCTAACATACCTGTAGAAACTCTTCTTGTTACTCTTAACACCCCTTGCTAGCTGCAACTCCAAGTGTGATTTGGCCTTCCTGATTTCACTCCTGCATGTCTGAGCAATATTTTTATACTCCTCCCTGGTCATTTGTCCAATCTTCCACTTCTTGTAAGCTTCTTTTTTGTGTTTAAGATCAGCAAGGATTTCACTATTAAGTCAAGCTGGTCGCCTGCCATAGTTACTATTCTTTCTACACATCGGGATGGTTTGTTCCTGCACCCTCAATAAGGGTTCTTTAAAATACAGCCAGCTCTCCTGGACTCCTTTCCCTCTCATGTTATTCTCCCTCTCATGTTATTCTCCTGCCCATCAGTTCCCTGCGGGAGTCAAAGTCTGCTTTTCTGAAGTCCAGGGTCTGTATTCTACTGCTCTCCTTTCTTCCTTGTGTCAGGATCCTGAACTCGACCATCTCATGGTCACTGCCTCCCAGGTTCCCATCCACTTTTGCTTCCCCTACTAATTCTTCCCGGTTTGTGAGCAGCAGGTCAAGAAGAGCTCTGCCCCTAGTTGGTTCCTCCAGCACTTGCACCAGGAAATTGTCCCCTACACTCTCCAAAAACTTCCTGGATTGTCTGTGCACCACTGTATTGCTCTCCCAGAAGATATCAGGGTGATTGAAATCTCTCATGAGAACCAGGGCCTGCGATCTAGTAACTTCTGTTAGTTGCCGGAATAAAGCCTCGTCCACCTCATCCCCCTGGTCCGGTGATCTATAGCAGACTCCCACCACGACATCACCTGGTTGCTCACACTTCTAAACTTAATCCAGAGACTCTCAGGTTTTTCTGCAGTTTCATACCGGAGCTCTGAACAGTCATACTGCTCCCGTACATATAATGCAACTCCCCCACCTTTTCTCCTTTAAACACGAGTTTATGGAAAATAGATTCTGTCAAACTAACTGGATAGCGTTTTTGATGAGATTGCAAGTTTGGTTGATAAAGGTAATAGTGATGACCTAATAGACTTCTGTAAGGCATTGGACATGGTACCATATGACATTTTTAGTAAAAAACTGGAATGATGTAAAATTAACATGGCACACAGTAAATGGGTTAAAAACTGGCTGCCTGATAGCTCTCAACATGTAACTGTACATGGGGAATAGTCATCAAGCAGGTCTGTTTCCAGAGGGATGCTGCAGAGATCAGTTCTTGCCCTACACTATTTAACATCTTTATCAATGACCTGAAGGAAACATAAAATCATCCCTGACAAAGTTTTCAGATGACACAAGAACTGGGGGAGTGGCAAAGAATGAAGGGTTGCTGATTCCAATCACTCTGGATCACTTGATAAATTGGGCGCAAGCAAACAATATGTGCTTTAATATGGCAAAAGGTAAATGCATACTTCTGGGAACAAAGAATGTCGGCCGTACTTACAGGATGAGGGACAGTACCCTGGGAAGTAGTGACTCTGAAAAAGGTTTGGGGTGAGGTGTGCTGTGGTGGATAATCAGCTGAACGTGAATAAATAAGTGCGCTCTTCAGTCTAGTAGAGAAAAGTATAAAACGATCCCATGTCTGGAAGCTGAAGCTAGACAAATTCAGACTGGAAATAAGGTGTAAGTTTTCAATAGGGAGAGTAATTAGCCATTGGAACAATTTACCAAGGGTTGTGGTGGATTCTCCAGCACTAACAATTTTAAAATCAAGGTTGGATTTTTTATTTTCTACCAGCTCTGCTCTAAGAATTAGTTTGGGGCAGGTCTCTGGCCTGTGCTGTACAGGAGGTCGGACTAGATGGTCACAATGGTCCCTTCTGACCTTAGAGTCTATGAATCTATGGAAGAGCAGCTGTAGCTGTGGTAGGGGAAGCATCGCATGCCTCCAAATATCACTGTATTGCTGTGGGGCATTGCTTGGAATTTGCTTCAAAATGCTTATGCAAGTGTGGTGCAGGTTGAAGGGGGAGGGCTAACCAGGGAAAGAAGGTAACTGTTTACAGCTGACTGATTCATGATGAAGGCATGGGAAGAAGTGGGTCATTTTATTTGCTTCTGCAGGAGTGGGGGAATTGGTGGTTTTTAAAACAGGAAAAAAGTCTGAGTCCAGATCTTCAGGCCTCTTTGGAAGCATTTGTGTTGTAGCCTCGTCTCTCAAATCTTTCCCACTGTTTCCACAAGGCCCAGGTCACCGCAAGTTGGGCACCGCAAATCAGTGGACTCTTATGACCTTAATCTCTCTGTGCTTCAGTTCCCCCTCCTTAAAATGGGGCTAACACCCACTCAATTCCCAGGTGAGCTAAACTCATTCCTCTTTGCGAAGCACTCAGACACTGTAGTGATGAACCCAGGCGGTAATTATCAATTCTGTCGCTGGAGCAGGGTTGGACTAGGCAGCAGGAAATAAGATCTGGGGGCACCCATTGAACAGTGAGAAAACGAACTATTGAACAGCTGCTCACACCATGAGCACTGTCCCTCCTGTGCCCTGAATGAGGCAGGGAGCCCGTGGAAAAGTACTGTGTGACTGGAATCAAGGACTGTATCAGAATGTATACATGAAAGGGGGGCCGAATTTAAGTTGCATGGATGGACCTTAATTCCAGCATTTCCTCAGTGCTCAACTCTGCAACCTTAATGTTCTTTTAATGTAATATTTGTATGTGCAAGAAATACATTGACCAATAGATCCCTGGGACATGGAACTGGGCACATTTCTGAAATCAGGAAATCCAACAGAGACCATTTTTGTGAGCTCTAAACACTGGTTCCCTTCCCTTGTATTCACATGCAGCGTTCCCATGCAGCTCTGTAGAGACTCACAGATCACCACAGGCTCTTGTGTGATGTACCGGGAGTTAGCCACACTTTCCATGCAGTGGCTCCTTCCACAAGGTATGAAATTGTCAAGCTAAGTCCATCTTCCTGGGTTCCATTTACACACAGACAGCCTGCCAGCAGGACTGTGGGAAACCATTTATTTGGACAAACTCTTGACGTGGAGACATTTCAGTAACACAGGCATAAAATAAAACTAACTGGTAAAATGGATCTTGGTTACAGAGTAAAATAGACTGCAACATTGGCATTATCAATGGCCTTCCTTTTCGAAGCACGACTTCATAGCAAGAGCACCACTGGGAACACTGAATGAAACTTCTCCAAGCCAATCCACGTCTTCAGGGTGGTCTTGGCAATTACTGTGTAAACATATAGGGCAGATATCACCCAGGTGAGGGTAGCACCTTTGTTTGTTACCATATCTGATCCCAAACCCACTGAAGCTAATGGCAATCTTTCCATTGACATCACTGGAGTCTGCATCAGTATATACTACAATGTGCCTTGACAGATTTTCCAAAGGATATTTTGGAACACAACAGATCATAAGATTACAGGTGGGATTTCCAGCTTTGTTACATGGGAATGAGATTAGCTAGCACAGGAGCACTGTTACCTTGTTCCTCCACTGTTTCCCCCTCTGGTTATTCTCCAACTCTTTTTAAGTAAAAAGGTCCAGTGGGGTTGGATTTATGCCCCATCGAATCCCATTGATATGGATGGGAGTGCGTGGGGGCCAGCTGTGCTTCATCACCTCCACTGGGAGAAATGGATGTGCTGAACAGAGTCTAACCCATGGCACTGAGAGCCGTTTGCACTTTGGACCCATCTCCGGCACCGAGATGCTGAGGATGGTTTTAAAGCCCATTCGTCCCCCACTGGAGCAGGAGATGTGAAACAAACCTGCCAGCCATGACCATGATCCTACCTCTCTACTGGCCAGAGAGATGTTGGCACTTTAAAGTTTAACCTTAAACACGGCACTGGTGAGGCCCCTGGAGAACGGGGCAAGCAAAGAGCTTTAATTTGAATAAAGAAAACCAAAAATTTGTATGTAAAGTGTGTGATCAATCTTGTAAAACCGGGCAAGTTCTTAGTGGTCTTCGTCTCATCATAATTCACCCCAGGGATCTGTATATGTTCTGAAGGCTAGTAGCTAGGCTGCCCCTGTGTTTGTCTGCTGTGGGGACTCAGAGGCTGGGAAAGGCAATTCAGACCCAAGGGGAAGAAAAGGGAGCTCCAAGCAGGGGCAGGGGGTTGTGCACAGACAGACTCTGGCACTATGGCTTTATATAGAAAAACAAGTTCATCAAGAATATTGCTAACTTTTTCATTTTTAAGAGACGCAAAGCATACACAGCCTGTCCTCTGGGCTGGGGGAGGTCCTCCCTGCCGCTCAGTCAACAGCGATCTTCCTGGAGACTGTTTGATAGAAGACGCCTCGTAGCAGGGAGTTGTAGTCAGGCACTCGGAAGAGGTGGCGCTCCCCATAGGCCACATCGTACTCTGTGGTCTTCCCAGTAACAAGGACCTGGAGGTTGGACTCGTGGGCTTGGCTGCCTACCGCCAGCACGTATATCTCAATGTCCTCCCGCTGAGCCTCCTGCACTGCCCTCTCTATGTCACTTCTCGTGATCCCTTGAGAGTTGCCATCTGAGAAGATCAGTACCCTTTTCTTGGCGCCGGCCCGGGAGGACTGCCGGTACAGGTTGGTGACATACCGGAGGGCGGCACTGACATCTGTGGCATCATTCATGAACTCCATGCCATCAATCACGTCCGCGATCACCGTGTAGTTCTGCAGAAACTGGGCCTCTAGTTTCTGCTGGGTCTTGCCGCTGTACTGGACGACGGAGACGCGCACAGAGTCCTCCGAAGGCATGTGCGCTGTCAGGAACCGCTCCGCCTGCCGCTTCACAAACTTCTTGGTGAGCTCAAAGTTCCGGCTCCCTACGCTGGTGGAGCTGTCCACCAAGAGAGTGATGTCAGCTGGCTCTCTGAAGGTGACTGCATCGAGAAAGGTTCTTTGTTATTTGCATGGCTTATCCTCCCTAATTGCTCCCCTTCCCCATCAGAGTCCAGTGGACTCATTGGTTGTCTCAGGCTTCCTGCTACTGACGACTCAATGAATTTTGAGTCTTTGCCTCTATGCTCTTCCATCTATGCTTCCCTGGGTGTCATCTCACACTTTATCTTGCTCTTTTCTATTGGCTTCTCTCGGGTGGATTCTCAGGTCTGTATGTAGCTTTTAAAACCTATAGTCATTTAAACACACTAGGCTGTTTTCCTTGCCCTCCTGCTTCCTTTTTTTTCTAGGAGCGTGAATGCCTTCTGGGGCTCTGATTTGTTTGATCCAGCAGCCTCCATCCTGAGTCTAAGGATTTTTTTACTTACTTTTAGCTTTAGGGTGTTCTGGATTAAACTCCACATTAAAAAAATACCCTTTTCTAAAGTTTGCTAATTTCTGTACCTTTCCCTCCCCAAGAATTCCGACCCTAATTCCGCCGTGGTCATTATTATGCCACGGTTCACCTGTGGCTGCTTTCTGAAGCAACTTCTGGGTTCTAGGACTAAACCAAGAATGGCCAGAGAATAGTCACAGCTCCCGCTGCTCTGAAGGCAACTATTCAGTCTTCTCTAGCCCTCACTCCACTGTGTCATTTGTCCAGCGAGTCTGTAGGTAGCCGAATTCCTCCTTATCGCTGTTGACCTAGCTGCCTCTTCCTCACCACGGTGTGCTCTCCACCCCGGCCAGCAGTACAGCCCGGCAAGCCTACAGTCATCTTTTGGACTCAGAGACAGATCCTGCTGTGTGGTCCTCTCCACTCAGAAACTGTATCTCAGATTCCCTGGCACCTCCTCGGCACATGCTCCGCCCCCACCCCTGTGCCCCCACCTGCCCTCCTTCCTGGGCTGCCTCTCACGAGTTGGAAATACTCACTTGTGCAGTTGTAGTCTGGACATTTCTTCTCTGCAAGAGAAACAAGCAAAACAAACCACCTTAAATCATTCCCCTCCCTCAGGAAGGGTATTTCTTGTCTAGCCCCCAGGCCGATGGTGTCCTCCTGGCACCCCGGGATTAGAACATTCAGTCGATGCAGGGCCCCATCCCCCAGAGCTCCTCACAGTACTCGGCGTTTATAACCAGATCCGCAGGAGTGGGCTGGGGCTCCCTGCTGCACACCCGCTGCCCGTTAGTCACCGTGGCCCAACACAGTGCTATTGCCCGATGCCACAGGAGGCTCTCCCTGATGGTAGTGGCGTCACCAGGGCAGTCGCCCCGCGTTTGGTTGCACGGTGCCATGCTGGATTTCACGGGCAGGCCGGATGCGACGCCCAGCACCACCGCCAGGTGTGCCAGTTCTTCTGCTCCCCGAGTGGCGGAGAGTGAGCCCCACAGCTGTGGTGCAGCTTGGTGGTCCCTGTGGCTAGGTGGCAGTGACTGATCCTCAGGGGCAGGCCAGGAGCCCAGGAAGGACTCAGGGAGGGGCCGGGCTGCGAGCTGAGGCTCCCTCTGTTCCAAGAGGAGGCAGAGCGTGTGTCTAGCTGGGTGCGTGCCAGGTGGCAGTGCGAAGGGAACAACCCTACCGGAGCGTAGCACTCGAGCATGGGCATTGCCAGAGCAGGTCGGGGAGCGGCGGGCAGGGCCTCGCCTTGAGAAGGGAGCTCTCCACTGGACCTAGAAATGGGTCTCAGGAAGGGCCGGGCTGTCCCGAGGCTCAGCGTGGGTGTGCAGGGCGGCAGGGAGATTATAGAGTTACCCCAAGCCCACAGTCGTGCTAGGGTACCTGGATTGCAGTGCCAATGTCTAGAGTAGGCCAATACCACCCCCCCCCATCAGCAAATGGGCACGGAAGGACCGGAAGGCCCTGGTATTTTTAGTCAGGGATTGGTCCTGCTTTGAGCAGGGGGTGGGACTAGATGACCTCCTGAGGTCCCTTCCAACCCTGATCTTCTCTGATTCTATGATTTCGACCATGATTTCCAGGAAGACTTCACCACAGCCTCCAGTTTTGTGCCTGTGTTTTTAAACCTGCAATTAACTGTGGGCACATTTGACAGCACTTGGGCAGGTAACTGCTGGATTTAGTGGTGAAATCACATTGCTGTGATTTCTGATTTGTACTGTGGTAGCGCTTAGAGCCTTGACTAGCTTGAGGCCCCCCTGTGCTAGATGCTGCGTGAATCTATTAGACAGTCACCCAACGGCACAAAGAGGCAGGTACACAATTGAAAAGTGCTTCTGGATCACAGGGTCTAACTGCAGCGCTACGTCCTGCCGGTGCAGTGTATTGTAAGAGGGCCACTGACTGCTAAAAAATCCCTTGGCTGGAGAGAGGCTGGCAATTTCGAAACATCTAAAGATTGTTGTGATTGATTTACCCAAAGTCCGAGACATTTCAAAATGGTAGAACCCTTCATTTATCAGACTCCTGAATCACCTCCGTTCCCCTGACTTCAGAACACAGGCTGCTCCCTTTCGGAATAACAGCTGAGAACATGATCAGCTGGGACCTGATCAGGCCGTGACCACCCCTCCCCCATTAGCCCCTCGGCTCCCATTGTGTATTGCCCCCCAGCATCACTTCTGGCTCTCCAGCAACACTACGGACGGGTAAGCAGCACGTGGACACCATCCCACAGCAAGGCTCGGCTGGGTCACAGCAACGCCAGCGGAGGACGGTCACCCACCTCGGCAGATATGTGAGGTGACGTTCTGGAGGAACGTGTCATCCAGCAGCTCAGCGTAGTTGTCCACTGGAAGAGACAATCCTCGGCGTTGGGATGTGCCTTCACACGCAATGACACCGAGCTGCTCCAAGTTAGGGGATGCTCGGAAGATGTCACCTATGCCCAGGGAAACAACCTACGGGGCAAGCACAGATTCGTTACTGGTGTTCAACGGGTTGGTTGTCACTCTGTCTCTCTGTATTACGGTGGTGCCCAGGTGCCTTCAGTCAGGCTCTGGCTCCCACTGGGCCAGGTGTGGCATGAACTGTATGAACATGAAGAGTTTTCTCATGAAGATGACCAGCAGACAGGCAGGGAAGAGGGGCGTGATCCCAGCACACACATCACATACACACTAGTAGACGGAATTAATCGATAAGTGCTCATCAGTTGCACTGACACGAACTCTCGCTGTCTTGGTGGTTTGAGCTAGCGCGCACTGGCACCAGGAGCGTGGGCGTCAGCTGCACCCGCGTCTGCCTAGACGGTCACTACTACAGAGCAAGGCTGCCCTCCTCCTCTAGGGACCCTCCCTTCTCGGGAAGCACCAGCTAGCCTCAGGCCCAGGCTTGCCTACCGGGGTGTTGATTTCACAGAGCGAGGAGAGCGGGGTGGGGTCCCGCAGCGTGTCAGACCGCCCGTCTGTGATGACGATGGCCACCCTCTTGTCGGAGGCAAACCGCGACAGCAGTTTCTCCTTGGTGAACTGCAGGGCCTCCCCTGTGTAAGTGCCACCCGCTATCCAGTTCAGATTCTTCACGGCCCTGCAAACAAGCGGCAAAGGGAGGTCAGAGCTAACAGGCCCTGGCCCTAGACGATCCTCTCCCCCTAGACTTCAGAAGTCGGATGAGTTCACAGCTGGGAATGAGCTGCTTTTGGGGCTGATGTGCTGGCATTACAAGACAAGAGGGGTTTGCTGGGCTGCTTTATATTTCATGGCTAAATCACCAGCGAAAGCAAAGACTTCTGCTCCCAGGTGGAAAGGACTGTCAGTCTTAATCTGGGAGAGCAAGTAGGGGGTTTGGCCTTCACTGGCACAACTTCTTGCATCCACACCACGGAGAGGGCTTTATAGCCCGATGTAGTCCGTACATGCCAGCCACGGGTATAATCTCTTGTAAATGGCTCATGATATGACGAAGAGCCGAGCACTTGTGGAGATGGACACGGCTCAGAGCTGTCACTGCAGGATGGGGTTGATTGGGTGGGTTGTCAGGCCGAGCTAAGGAGAAATACAGTCGCTAGGGACTGTGGAAATAGCATGCCACCCACCTCTGACCACCACCCCCTGCCTTTCGTCTCAGCACATGGGGACAGGCCCTCCAACGCCCCGCTGCTGACTCTGGGTGCGTCTCCACAGGGCGGGGAGGCTGTGACACACCCACAGGTAAGATGCAATTAGTGTGGTGCTGCTTATTCCAGCAGCGGGACTCAGCGATGCAGGACCGGGCGGTGCTACGTGCAGGACCGTAACTGCTCGGTCTGGCCCTGGTGCTGGTCTCTGAGCGGCTGACCGAAGCCCAGCTCTCAGGCCTATCGACTTACTCCTTCAAGGCTCCGATGTTGTCGATGTTGGCATCGCCCATAGCCACCAGCTCCTGGGTGTTGTGATGGCTGTACTGCACGACACCCACTCGGGAATCCCCCGGTTCAAACTGTTGAGCAATGGTGAGACATGAAGGGAAGTTGTGACCAAGGTAGGAATTTTCTGTCGTATATTTAAGAGTTATCTGCATGATTCTGTACCTATCACCTGGGACCAGGGAAGCCGCTTGTCCGATATTAAACTGGACAGTCCTCTTCTCGTCGGGTGTGTCCCCCATCCAGTACTGGGACAAAATAGGACATGGTTCTGTCCGGTATTGGATGGGGGCACCGCTTCACCCCCTCTGGCTCTTAAAAATCCCCCCCGGTCCCTGCAGGGTGAGCATACACACACTGACACACCGTTGGACGGGGGCAGGCCCACGCTGTTCCCGGAAGGCCCCGAATGTCCGGTTTTCCAGGGACATGTGAGTGGCCCCCCTACCTTGGCATCCATTGTGGGGGAAAGAATTCGTGTTCTCCGTAGGCCACGGGAGATCAGCCTAGGGACTTGAGACACAGAGACAGTAGGACTCCCAAGGACTGACGATTAACTCCTCGCTGCAGACGCAGCTGAACATGGGAACGCAGCCCAGCTGGGTCCAGAGAACAAAGAGGTGTAGAGCTGAGCTCTCAGGGTACATAGCAAAGAAAAACTCACGGCTGGCCTGTGCCAGCTGATTTGGGCCTGAGGGGCTTAGGCTGCGGGTTTCACTGCTATGTAGACTTCCTGGATTGGGCTGGAGCCTGAGCTCTGGGACCCTCCCACCTTGCAGGGTCCTAGATCCTGGGCTCCAGCCGAGCCCGGAAGTCTACCCCGCAGTGACACAGCCCTGCAGCCCGAGCCCCACAAGCCTGAGTTGGTTGGCAGAGGCCAGCTGTGGGTGTCCAAGAGACACTGGCCTCACCTGGAACTGACAGACAACAAGACAGAGAAAGGAAACCAAGATGGTTCCTACAGCAGCATGGGTCAAGGGAGCGCTGGCGTTAGTCAGTACAGATGATGTCTAATCTTTGCTTCTCTCTGCTAAGCGAAGGGTTCTGTAGCCAGGTGCCCAATAGATGGTGACCTGGTTTTGAGACAGCTGCTGAGTGTCACTGCAAATATACGCTGGGAGCCCTGTACCCAAAGGAGGCGGGAAACAAGCCTCTGGCAGGACTCTGGCATGGCTGAACTCACTGCAAGGAGCCATGGAGAGCGACAGGGATTGCTGGCACCCGAAGGCCCAGTTTCAGAGCTGTGGAGGCCAGGGCCTGCTCCATGGAACTGTGTGGGTCCTTAGGGCCTGGCACACTAAACAGGTCACTGCCAAGGGACAGGTTATAGGCTGGTGCATGGACCAGACCCGGTGGATCTGTGACAAACATCGTCAACCACATGTTAGCGAGAGGGTAATGCATCATGGGGCCCAGAGGCAGCTCAGAAAGACCCGGCTGGGGACCCATTTTGTGCCTGCGGTGCCTAGGGATGCTGTGGCTCCAGCCTGCTCAAGAAGCCCCTACACATCATCACTGACCCAGAATGAGTGGAGGGAGGGCCCCACTTCCAGGCCCATCCCCTGCTGCTGGGGAGGAGAGGGCTCGCCGTTACAAGTCCAGGTCTATAGTCAGCAATGGGATCTCCCCTCCTCTCCTTCTTCATTTTGTTCCAGCTGGACGTGGTGTAGGAACAGATGGAGGTGGCCAGGAAGGGCGTTAAAGCACCTTTGTGCTTCCCTGAATCTTAGCCTGGCCCCGGCATAACTTAGAGCAGCGTTGGACGGTGTTTTTGCGTCCACTCGGCTGCCACAAACTCCTAGAGGCCACGGTGGCGGCTGAGAGTGGCCTCAGCACAGCAGCCCCCTTCCCACACTCCTCTCCCAGGCACTGCCCCCGCACTTCCCAGGACATCGACATGCGGCTTAGGAGCTTAACGGCAGGAACCCATGTTTGAACATCTCGGCCACAAGTGCATTAGCTAGGGAGGTTTGTAGACTCAAAGGGAGCTGGAAAGGATCTCCCCGTTCACCCAATCCAGCCACCCAGAGAGCGTTCCTCAGAACAAGTCCCCTAAGAATTGGCTATTCTGAGGCAAGGGAGACAAGCCCATGGCAAAGAGTTCTGGAGAGTGCAGGATTGGTATGTTGTATTAGGAGTTTCGGCTGCCGCTGCTCTGCTCAGCTGGGAAGGAGCCCCCTGTAGTTACATGTGATTTACCAGCTGAGCCTTATATTGTCAGCATACAAGTGAGGAGCGTTTGCCTGGTGTGTGAGTCTGCACCGTGTGGGGTGGCTCAGTCCCTCCATTCTGCATGGGAGGGAGATTTGTACGTGCACACAGTACACGTCCCCTTGAAAACTCACCTTCACACGCTCATCTTTGCTCAGCCTGTCAATGACTTTAATGATGAAGTCCTTGGCAATCTGGAAGTTCTGCAGGCCGATACTCTCCGAGCTGTCCAACACGAAAAGCACATCGATGGGGCCGCATTTACACTCTGCAGCAAAGCACAGACCCAGAGGGATGTGTGTTAGACAGCCCGGCTGCTTTGACACAGCATAGTGCAGCTTGCACGAGCCCGTGGAGTGACAGCTGGTGTCAGTCCATAGTCACGTGCTCGCTTTGCCAACAGAGAAGATGTAGCCCAAAAGCAAGCAGCAAAATCACCACACGTAGGATTGGAGATTTAGTTAGCTAGTTATTCCTTTTGATTTCCCCATGGCCTCTCCTGACCTTTAAATGTTCTACCCAGCTTATTAAACACACAGGCAACATTTCAAAGAGCCCAAACTGCACTAACCAGGTCCCTTACAATTCTCATTTCTTCCAGCTAGCTCTCCTCTAGGCCCCAGTCTCAGCTACAGATTGACTGGGCCATCTGGGTTTGGTGGGGAAGCTCCACCATTGGAAAACAATTTTCCTCAGCCAGCCCCTGCTTCCCCCTCCCGCCTTTGGGTTCCTAAACCACTCCATCAAGACACTGTAAAGGGAAGCGAAATGGCAACTCCCTCATCCCAGGGAGGGGAGGGAAGGGGAGGGGAGGATGCAGCAGATCTGGATTTACATGTGCAGAACTGCTGTCTCTTTCAGTAGAGAAATGGTGGGAAAAGGTCTCCCAGAGCATTGCTGGCCATGGGTCATCTGGACAGTTATCTTCTAGAGATACAGCACAGATGCATGCTGGCCTCCTTATTACGAGTGCCGGAGGCCCTCAAGCTTTCCCTGCTACAATTCCTGCCTGGTTCTGAGGCTGTGTTCTCTGAGCTCTTTCGGCACGACCAGACTGAATTGCCTGGCTAGTTACTGTGGCTTCAAGTACTGGAGCAGGAAGGAGGTGGGATGGAAAGAAGCAAAAGAACCAGGAAACATTCCCAAAGAGTTTGTAAAGTGACACTCACCGCAGCAAGCTGGAAGAAAGGGAGAGAGAGAGAGAAAGTTAAAGCAGAGTGTACTGAATGTTCTTCCCCACAATAACTCAGGCAGTACAACTGCAAGAGCTGCCATGAAATATTACAGCATGAGTGATGGACACAAGGACATAGCAAAATTACAGTGTCTCCATTCAGTGCTTCCCTCACATCTGGTGCATTTCAAAACATCTCCTAGGTTCAGAACGTGCACGTTCCGCAGCAGGCCTAAGCACCAGCTAGACAAGAGGGGTTTTAATGAAAAGATTGACGAGCCTCAGGGAATGTGTGTGGAGAATAAATTACTACCAGATGATACCAAAACAGAATCTTTCAGGGAGTACCCAAACACGTCTGCAATTCAGTGGACTGGCCAATCATTTTCTAAACAGAAGAGGAGGTTTTAGAATAGACTGTGTACAAGGAATCCTGCTTACTTGTGCTGAATATGGGCTGGAAAATGTTAGTTCAAATTTAAAAAAACCAAACCCATGCTGTCACCATGCACTGAAAACTTTCCCAAACACTGTAGATAGCGTCTCTTATCACATTCTGCAGGTTTGGATGCATTAGGTATTAGAAGGTTTGAAACAATTTACTTGGCCAAGTTCCTTTCCTAGGTACAGTGATTTATTACTTTTAAAAATATAAATAAAGGATAAACCCAGAAAGATGAAGCAATTGTCAGTCAGGGTGCAGACTGCAAACTCAGCTCCCCAAACACTGTGAATCCCTTGCTGGCCAGGGTAACTGAGCACTACATGAAAGGCAAACAGCATCATACTCTCTGGTAGTCACAGTAGGAGATGTTAAATCCCTTTTTTAATGAAAAATATTAAGGGCTTGATTTTCAAAGTCAGAGGCATTCAAAAATACATGCAAAGATGTGCACATAATTTGTATGTGCAGTTACCAGGAGCACGCACAAATCCAGTGTTTGCATGTGCAATTCAGGTATTTGCACGTGTCTCACTGGCCACCACCAAATACCTGATGTGCACATGCAGTTGCAAAAATGGTATGTGTAAATTACACATGCCTTTGCACACAAGGCATTAAAAATCAAGCCCTGACAGTCTGGGTGGCACAGGGGTTGCCTTACGGAGGGCAGTATACAAGTGTGAGTGCCTGCATTTTCAGATGCTCTCCCAGCTGCAGATAGTATTAGACCAGGGCTGATTTGCCAGACCCTCTGGCATGCTGGACAGGAATGGTGCCTGCTTCCCCATCTCTGACCGTTCTGCAGTGACTAGTCCCATGGTTCATTGTGGGTGACAAGTGGCAGAAGCTGGAATCACCATGGGTGACTCCTTGATAAAGTAGCGATGCCTAGATTTTCCACCTGTGCCATTTCACTCCACCCAGCTAAGTGGAGGACGAGGGTCTGAAAGCAGGGCCCTCACGCCCCAATGCTGTCAGGGGACTGGCTGGCACACCAGGATGGCTGACCTGCCACCCTGGGGTCGTTCTCCGTCTGCTTTGGGCACAGGAGCGGGTCTGAGCGGATATGCGCCAAATAATGGGCTTTGGGCTCTACTCTGGCAGCACGTGGGCACTGCGGGGTCCACCCAGAGGCAGGCGCACTGGCCCCAGGCTCCCTTCAACCCCAGGGGGACAGAGCTGTGCTCTGCCGTGCACTGGGGTGGCCAGCATGGGCTCACGATGCAGCACGGCTGCCGCGGCTCAGGAGCAGGGCACGCGCCACGCTTCCCTGGGCTTTGCTCAGGTTTTCACCTCAGGCAAGAATCTGTTTAAGACATTTCTCTCTTTCCACGGGGGTTTCCCTGCAGCAACACTGGCCATCATGTGGGCTTGTCTGGCAGGTCACTACCCAGGGGCCAGTCCCAGATCAAGGCCTTGCAGGTGGCTAGCTGGCTTGGCAGGCTGCCTGCCTTCCCAGACCGACCAGGAGTGGGATACTCACAGCACATTTTCATGATGATGTCTAAAATTTCACATTCCTGAAAAGAAAGGAAAAGAAATGCTGAAGGGCCAGGTGCAGACTGACTCCCGCCCCTGCCCTGCCAGGAGCGACCGCTGCCCTGTGTGAGCATCACAGACGGCTGCACCTGCAGCCTGGGCATCTGCTAGACAGCCGAAAGGGGAATGAGCTGCAGGGGGCATTTCTGAGTCCACAGCAGGTGATCGTCACCGCTCTGGAGAAAAGCGATAAGATCTGTTGCACAGGCCAATGGCAGAGACTATGTGGCCGTTTCCATCTTGCTTTATCACTGCAGCAATGGATCTTACACCCTGGACACGTCTGGCCGCTCCCTCCCCTCTCTGGCAGCGAGTGGAGCAGAAGTAGTGTCCCAATCGCAGCATATGCGACAAGCTCATTAGTGTACCAAGAAGTCATTAATCTCTGTGAAATCACAGTCAAAGGCTGCCAGTTCTATTACAGTGGGCAGGTTTCATGGAACCCACATTGATGCTAAGGGGTGAGGTATATGGTTGTTGTACCCTCCTCAGTGGGAGGAAACCCAGGCCCTTACAGCTGCTGGGTCCCAACAAAACACAGGGCTTCAGACTGGTGGAAAAGACCGATTGGAATTACTGGGAGGGCATGCGGGGAGGAAGACACAACTGGGTTTGGCCTCCTTCTGGATAAGCCCTGGAGTTTACACAGCCCTACTGGGGACTTGCCCTGCACATGCTGCTGTCTAAGAACCTTCTAAAGGAACATGGTTCCCCTCAAGCCATAGCACAGGGCAGCTGGAAGACAGAGAAGGAAAGCAAGCAGTGCACACAATCGGTGTCACTCACATCTGGTCCTGTAGGCCCTGGGGGTCCGGGAGGTCCCTGTCAAACCAAGCATTGAAAAGACGGGTAAGAGAGGAGCCAGAGCTTTCTGCAGTTCTCTCCAGACTATCTGCTGTTAAACCACACAGAGCAGAGTCTGGAAAAGTAGCGTCGCTCCCAGGACTCAGCTGCTGGAGCTGAGCTCTGAGCAGGTCCATCTGCCTGTCTGAGCAGGCCCATGGAGCCAAGCCACAAGGTAAATCATCAGAAGCTCTTTCCCAAACCACTCCAGCTGTGTAATGAGGAGCCATTTGCTGTGGCAGCTCCCAGCTTCTGTGCACCAGCCTTATCCACATTCGCCAGACGAGGCCAGAAATGCACTGCTAAAAAGAGCGGCGTTTCTGCGGTGGGAGGGAACGTCCCCTCCATCTCTGTCAGAGCCATGGCACCCTCCTCCCTCTCCCCCTGACATCAGAGCCAGTGGCCAGCTAGGGCTGGGCATGCTTCCGAGTCTCGTGGTACCACTTTGCCAGTGGCCGGAGCTTGACCACGGAGCAGCAGCAGCCCCTCCCGTTGCCCCGGGGCAGGTCACTGGCTAGCCTGCCCTGCCCAAGGATTGGGCTCCTTTGGGATCCCCAATGTCGAATTAGCTCTCCAGCTGTACAAACACAGTAGAGACAAGGCTGTGCAAAACTCCTGGAGACCAGCCCCAGGCGGGGGTACAGTGCTGACCTCCCCTAGCCACCTCGCGGGCCGCACTGCAAGAGCCTGGTCTCTGCTCAGGACCTTGACGCGAGAAGATATTCGGGGCCACCTCTGGGCCCCATGAATGCCAGGGCACCGTGGGCGCAGGGGCTGCAAACACCAGCATTCAGCTTTGGGAGAGTTTTGCTCATTTTCCCAGGATGGCAGGGCAAGTAAGGAGTTGGGCCCTTGGCTCTCATCACCCTCCCACAGGCTGTATTTATCAGCTGGGCTCAGATGCCCTAGTGGAGGCAAGTTCTGCATTATAGCATTGGCTAATTCAGGCAAGGGTCTATATCCCATCTTCACTGGCCTCCGTCTGAATTCTCCTCTTCAGTAGAGAATCTGCTTGCCCAGGGGAAAAGGAGACATTTATTTTACCCATCAGAGTCACTGTGAGGTTGCCATAGGCACATGGAAAACTGAACTGGATGTGTTTGGGCATGTGTGGTATAACAGTGGCCCCGCTGTGATCTGTCGGTGCAGCAACATGGTAGAATTCATGCACAACGTACAGTTAGCCCTGGGTGGAATTTTCCACTGGGATGGTTTTCTCTGAGGGAGTTTTCCACTGGGATGGTTTTCTCTGAGGGAAACTACTCAAAATGTAGTTTCTGCTTCACTGAAATGTTCTATGAGAAAATTTCAACTTTGCCAAAACCCACTGTTTTTCTGTTGCAAGTAACGTAACAAACTATTTGGCTTCTGACAGGTTCAACCCAAAACCCCAAGTTTTCAGCACAAACTCATTTTGCTGACCTGACCCAAAGCATTCCATTTTGAGTCCGTTCAACATTAAACTACATTCCTTATTGTGGTGTATGCCTCCTGGGAGTTGTATTTCAAGCCCCTATTCTCTCCTATGGGTGGGGCTCGCAGGCGGACATCTCTTATGAGACAGTGCAGACTCTCCACTGACTAAACTGTGTGGTATATCACTGGAGTTGCAAGACTGTGGGTGCATCCTGGGAGCTGCAGTACAACCAGGGAATGGCCCATAGGGGATAATGGAGGCATCAGGCTCCCAAATGACAACTCCCATGAGGCAATGCGCAAAAATGGTGAAACGTGGTTTAATGTTGCACCGAAGTGTTTCTAGTCAGTTTGCAAACTGAAATAAAATGTTTCTATTCTGGGAATGTCTCAATGATTCGTTGTGATCGACAATGCTGGAAAGAAATGTTGAGACAGTTCTGAATCAAAATTTTTCAGAATAGTGTGTTTTGTGAAAATTTTTGATATTTCAATATTTCGTCACAATTTGGGACGCAAACAATTGTGGAAATACTGGAATTTCCTGTGGGACCGACATTCAAAATTTCGCTAAACGCCGCTTCGAATGTCTGTTATAGAGTTCATAGAGCTCTGTCACTGCTCAGGGCTTCAGGCGCTCACAACCGGGTTCAAAACTGGACACAACAATCTCTGTCAAACTGGCCTGCAGTTCACCACAAGCGGGTCAGAAGAGCAGATCAGAAAGCTCCCAGTGGCCCTAGCTCCTCGGTGCTCTGCTCCCTCCAGTCTGCTGTGCTTTTCAATACAAACTCTTTCACAGAGCTGGGTTACTTACCGGGGGGCCTTCTGCGCCTCGGTGACCCTTGGCCCCTTTCACGCCTTTGGGACCAGGGTTGGGATTCTGGAAGAAAAGAACGTGCCATTACTGAGGGACGAGACTGCAGTGGCATTGTCAGCTCTGCTGGGTTACCGGGATCGTTCGTGGGACTTCGGGAGCTATGACTGACTTTGGCCCCACACATCACCCACCCTGGTAGCGTTTTATAGAGTACTTTCCACTTTCAGACACGCAGCATTATTATCTCGATTAAATGATATGTGATTTCTGTTGCCAACTAAGAATACACCAAAACAAGGACTTTTGAAAGACCACTGCAAAAGCCCCAAGTCTGGATTGTGTTTTTAAAACCAATGGCCAAACCATGGCCGGTGGAGTCCATTTCCAAAGAAGGCCAGCATATTACCTACAGGACGCCCTCCTACTGGCACTGGCGAGCACTCACACGAGTAGATTTATAGCACATGGGCGACACAAGTTGTCCCCTGTCAGTTATTATTGTGCTGCTATAACTGTGGAATAGACTAACACCAACATGGCAAAGTTCAAGTTATACCAACAGGAGCATGCACTAATTAGGGCCAGTGTCTATATCTCTTGATGCCACAAGTAATCCTTGTGTGAGTAGCCCCAGTGAAGACAGTGAGGTAAATTGAATGAGGAAGGGGTGCAGGATTGGCTCCTCAGCTTTCCCCGCATAACCTCTGACTACTCTAGATCAACCAAACTGCTGAAGTCAGATTTGCAAAAGCACATTCCCCCAGATCAGTCTGACTGACAGCAGCTGCCCCAATCCTCACCAACGTTTAGCCCAGTGCAATTTGAAATTGATGCATGAGAGATGAGGTTGATAACCAAACTAAACTGTAGCACCGAAGGCCCATGGCAGTAGGATTAAAGCTACTTGATAACTTCCACAGTGAAAAACAAGTCATGAGAGGGCAGATCCATGGGAGACACCAGTCCTGACTGTACAATGTCTCCTAGTAAATCTGGCATGTCCGATGTAGCCAGCAGGCCAGATGGAAGTGTGTGTGTATTTTGAAATGATTTGCACATGTCCTCTGGGCCTTGGAGGGGTGCCTCTTAAATACCTGCATAGAAATAGTGGCCACAGCCAGGGCGAAGGCTCTGCTCTGTCAGCCTGGGCATTTTCTTTCTGGCCAGGCTGCTTTCTGAAGCTTGTCCTTAGAGATGGAAAACAGGCCCCATGGGGGAAAAGCAAATGAATCTGAAGCATGATCTGCTTTCTCTGTCCTGCCCATGGCGGGGAGCGAAGGGACCCTTGGGAGAGGGGCTGCCTGGCTGTTGCTGAGCTCCTGGGCTGAGCACCCTGCTGGCACCAGCCGGGGTTAATGCTTTCGCCTCCAGTGCTTTCTCATCTCTGGCTCGGGGAAAGCGCCCCTGATTGTGCTGACTGGGCGTGTGGACCTTGTCACAAACCAACCTTCTCACTGGCCTCTGAACCCATAAACACCCCTGCCATGTCCAGCTTGCTCCTGATGGGCTGAATTTCAGTCTCTGCTGCGGCTGCTGACAGTTAGTCTAGCAGCCCAAGGGATAGCTACCTTCAGCTCCTCACATTGACCCCTGGCTCTCAACCTTTCCAGACGACGGTACCCCTTTCAGGAGTCTGATTTGTCCAGTGTACCACCTGGTTTCATGTCACTTAAAAACTACCAGCTTACAAAATCAGAGATAAAAATACGAAAGTGTCACAGCGCGCTATTACTGAGCAATTGCTGACTTTCTCATTTTTACCATATAATTATAAAATAAATCGTTGGAATATAAATACTGTACTTACATTTCAGTGTATAGAGTATGTAGAGCAGTATAAACAAGTCATTGCATAAAATCTGAGTTTGTGCCGACTTCGCTAGTGCTTTTCATGTAGCCTGTTGTAAAACTAGGCGAATCTCTAGATGAGCTGATGTACCCCCGGAAGACCTCTGCGTATCCCCTGGGGTACATGTACTCCTGCTTGGGAACCACTGGCGTATTCATGTTGATGGCGCATCAACAAACACAATGGGCCACGCAAGAAGCTTATCTCCACCTGACGAACTTTTTCTGTGGATGTTCTAGCTAGGACATGGGTAATGGCTTTGCTATGAATGGCTGGGCAGGCAGCGGCTGCAGCTTACGAGGTGTTCGTACTGCTTCACGGTTCTTCACTCACAAGTGCTTGGAAAAGCTCCACTTGCACTGGGGTACCTGAGGACTTAGACCGCATGGCAATGTTCCCAGCCGCTGCCCAGCAGAGAGAGCAGGAGTCCCAAAGTCTGTCAGCTACCTGCTTCTCCCGGGCCACAGGGCCCTCAGGGTATGCTAGCCGAGCCTGTCCTCCATTCAGACTTATGGTCAGGGACTTCGCCTTTGGCATCAGCTCCAGAGCCCCTTGTTATCTGTCCTTTGCTCTGGGCCAGCAAACTAAAGAGGAACACCGGACACCAGGGCTCCAGGCTGCATTCACAGTGTTGCTCTTATGGAAAACAAATCAAACAGATCTGGAGCTATGACCTCCCTGCCATCCTCCCCCATAACCCTTTAACAGGGTAGTTACCACCTGGGCAAACTGCACTCCGCAGACTGGGGAGCTTTACAGCACTGCAGCAGGCTGCACCAATAATTTAGAACAGGAGCAAGGCCTCTGGATTCCCCCGCCGGGGGGAACGATTCAGCTTTAAAAAGAAAGTGATACCAGCCTCCTTCTGCACTCACATCATTCCCAGGGTCTCCTGCTTCTCCTTCATCGCCCTTGGGACCAGGATAGCCTCTAGTGCCCTGAAAAACGACACCAATAACACTGCGAATTAAAAGCCAGGCATTAGAGCAACAAGCGTCCTCCCTCGCCTACAGCAAGCGTGAGAACAAGCTACCAGAGCAGACATCCCTGAGGAGTCACAGCTGGTCTTTATTTCTTGATGCTGAGTTACAATAAAAGTGTGTCATCGAGACAGAGACCTTCTTTCTTGGCATAAGTTACCATACAGCCCATACGGAGGTAACCTCGTAACACATGCCAGCGATTCCATCAGCTTTTGCAACCCCCCTCCCCAAGTTATTACGAGTTGCCCCAGAAAGGGAAACCCATACAAAGCCTGTCTATAGCTAAAGATGCCCACACAGCACAGGTACGGGGGTAGCAGGGGACATCCCAACCTTTTGGAAACAAGGCCTTCGGGATGAGCAGGGCTGGCCAGCCAGCGCTGGGAAGCCCATTTCAGAGCACGGTCAGCCAACGGGCTCTGGAGCGAAGTGGCCAGCGGTGAACAATGAGAAGGGCCATCACCAGGATGTACTGCGCAGGCAGTTTTGTATTATGTAGCCCTGTAGGAGAGACGGAGGCAGACTTACATTCGCACCAGGGTTTCCTCTGTCGCCTGGATAGCCCTGAGGGGGAAGGGAAGACAGTGCGTTAAATCAGAGGAATAGAAATACTGTTAAATTATTGCGTAAAAATTTTCTGTGTAACTTACTGGGAAGCCCGGGAAACCATCTGTGCCATTTCCTGGAATGCCGTCTGCTCCCTAGTGGGAAGAGCAAAAATAAGTGAGGTGTCAAAGCCAAACCAATTAGTTCACTTATCCGCATGTCCCACATTCCCTAGCAGGCAGCCATTCCCCCACAGCATGGTGTTCACACATTCTCCTGCTATTCAACAGAGCCCATAACTTCTCACTGGGATGGGACACTCGCAGGTCAGAACCCTACCACATTCCTCCGGGCCTTCCCTAGAGGCACAGTCGTGATGAATAAAGTGAAAGTCCTCAATGATGGGCCAACTATCAATACATCCTGCTGGTTTCTCCCCTGTACCAATTGTCATTAGGCATATGAATCACAAGCTTTAGTAGCCACTTCTAAGTGGAAGCTCTTAAATCTTGTCCACAACTACAATGAACCCATTACAATCACCATGTGCACAGCTTGTGCTTTGTAAAAGGGCGTGACATGGAAATCAGAGCTTTACTAGACCCTCAAAGTGGTAATGAAATATAAAGATGATGTGCGGCAAGAGACAGGATCAATATAGAGATAGAAAGAGTTTTTCCAGGTTGCATATCATTAAAGATGCTCTTTATCTTCTTGAGATGACCACCCAAAAATGCTTAATGTGTCATTAAGATCAGAAAAGTGACTGTGACATGACGGCATCTCCCCGCTGAAAAGATCTGCTCATTTTCCTATCTGCAGTGAGTTTGGACTCCAGTTGGTTCCTATTTGCAATGCAGAGCTGTGAGAAGCCGTGCTGGATTCTCCTGGGGTGCAGCATCTGTAATGGAATTGTTAGCTACGTCTCCCTCTCTTGTTGGTGGGACTGCAGCTTGACTGTCAAACTCCAGCCTGATTTCACAGTGCTGACGGAAGAAAAGAAAACACCTTTCTACCTGTACGTTGAGTGTGTGTGATCTGGAGCCACACAGAATAGGCACGGATGCCCCCAATGCTATTTTTATAGGGCCATTGTTTAGGAGCCACCACAATTCATATTCAGTCAAGTTAAATATAATTTTTCCTGCCTCATCTCTCCTGGGGCAGAAACCTGCCCCCACATTCACACACATACTCAGTGCTATAGCCCCATCCGCAAACGCGGAGGGAGCTGGTCCTTTTTAAAGCTTCTGAGCGTAGCAGAGAGGCTGGGGGCGGGGTTACTCCTCTAACTCCCTCTCCACCTCCAATCGTCATCTGTCTCTTCAGTATCTCAAGCCGCACGAGCGCCTGCTCTTTATTCCTGAAGTAAAAGGGAGAGCGGCAGCGGGGGCCGGCAAGTGGGAAAGGCACAAAGATCTCCTTTTCCTCCACTGGAGTTTCACTGTGATGGGGACATTTCAGAGATCAGGCATAAGGGATCTGGCCATTGGAAAGAGGGTGCAGCCAAGACACTAATACACGTGCGTTATATATACACACCCCAATAGATGAACCAGCAGCTTTAACAGAAGACTGATATTTTAGACCTCTGGGTCCTCTACTGAAGTGTGTATTGAAGGCACGACTCTTCCAGCCTGCAGAGCTGGAGGATGTAGTTAAAGGACTCTTTTCAAAGGGCTGGCGAGCGACAGTATGATAGACATACAATTAATCCCACTTCCACTGGAAAATGTGTAGGCCAGACGGGCTGTTTTTTCTCCTCTGGATTGGATGAGTCTTGTTACCGCAATGAACCTCCATTGCAGTGCAGTGACTTGTGCAATAGAAATCCTTTAGGGAACTCCAGCTGAAGGCTGCAAGCTAGTAGTGTGCTGTTGCCCACACAATAAGTAACAGGCATGCTGGTTTCAGTTCTATGTACACCAGAGAAGTGGGACGGGAAAAGTTCAGAAGAGAAGCGATCAGAGAAGCAAGGAGAGTTTTGTGGCTGAGCTACTGACAGGAAAAGCTGCCTGTCTCTGGGACCAGAGGCTGAGCTTGTAATGGCTCATTTCTTCTCTATAGAAACTAAACCCACAGAAGCAAACCCAAATGATAACACGGGTTTATAGCATTCCACTGACACAATATTCTGAACTTCTCTGTGGAGAGCAACGGATTCCGCTCCAACCATTCGCAGGACAATGAATGAATTCACAATACAAAATGAATATGAAGCAGCGGGGGTGGGGGATGAAAACACAAAGCAGGCAAGAATGGGAGACCCATGTGAAGATCCTCAGCTGGCGGGAATCAGTGTAACACCACTGACATGGATGGAGCACACCAGCTGGGGAGCCGGTCCAGTATGCTAAGTGCGTTTGGTACCATGGGACACAAATTGCAGAGTGTGACTTGAGAGTAATGGGTTCCAGGCTGGTCTCTGTCGGGGCCTGAATGTATTTGAAGAACAAAGTAAACCCAAGTGTGTACACTGGCCTGCTAGAGTCTCTATGCCCACCCCGCTGGCAGATGTTATGCTTGGATCCCTCTCCCCCAGCATCCTGACATACCATGCAGCACAGCTGGAGGCCAGACTCAAGAATGGGCTTCACCTGCCGCCTGAGTCTACCATTCTGCGGCTCTACTCCATGGGCCAGATCCCCAGCGGGTGTAACTCAGACGTAACACCATTGGCATGAATAGGCCAGATCCCCAGCAGGTGTAACTCAGCATATCTCCAGCTAAGTCAATGGAACGATGCTGATTTTCACCAGCTGAAGATCAGCCCTGTGTATGTGCATCGTGCGTGGGACCACAGGGGAGTATCCAGTGGGAACTCCTGCACAGCATTCAGCAGTCACGCTGGGGAAGCCAAGGAGGGGGCGGGGGGGGAGGGGGTTCCTCTTGCTGAGCACGACCAGTTGTAAGCCACTTTTCATATGTCATATTCCACTGCGAAATACCACTCACCCTTTCACCCATCACGCCAGGGTCTCCAGGCAATCCGGTGGGTCCAGGGGGTCCTTTGAGGCCCTGAAGGGAGAGGGCGAAATGGTCAAGCGTATTGTAAAGGACATGAATGCACAGCAAATGATCCTTTCAAAGGCAAACCAGCTGCTTTCATTTTCCTGTGACATTTTGATCCCTCACTTCCTACCTTAGAAGAACCCTGATGCGCTGAAGGATACAAACGGGAACATTGCAATATTCCAAGTGGAGTTGTTTATTTGTGGACAGCACATGGCATAAACTGTGCACCTTTGCCATTGTTTCAGTTCCCCCTTTTCCTCAGGGCAGTGGC
The DNA here is from genome assembly GCF_015237465.2 of Chelonia mydas. NCBI lineage: Eukaryota > Metazoa > Chordata > Testudines > Cheloniidae > Chelonia > Chelonia mydas. The sequence continues at coordinate 75,529,469 of NC_051251.2, read as the reverse complement.
GCAGGCCTGTCAGATGATCCATTCCGGAGTAGGACCAGACAAAGCCCACAAGGTGCACTGTAGAAACGATCCAACCCGGGCTTGTCAGGTTAGACTAGTGTTCTAAGAGGGCCCCTCCTCTACATTCTGTAATGTTCTTATTGCAGAAATCAAAGAGTGTAGACAGGCTGCTGTTCATAAGAATCACCTACTGAGTAGCTATACTGTCTACCAGCTCTGCTCAGAAAACTGACCCTAGAGATCTGTGGGTCCACACTAAAGAAGAAGCATTTAAAATGCTACCATCCCATCATGGACGTGAATTACTGTGTGTCTTGGAAAACCAGCTTCTCTGTTCCTGTTTATAAGGGCTCCACGTGGTTTTCCAAGATCCATAAGGCTAGGCACCTTGTCCATTGGGAGGCAGAAGAGAGAGCCTTTTTTGATCACCGCTCTCTGGTTTATCTATCACACAGCCATGCCTTCCTTCAAGACAATGATAAAGAACACTAACCTCAGGTCCCAAGGGTCCTTCGTCTCCTCTGTACCCTTTGGGTCCAATCGGACCAACCTCCCCCTGTGAAAGTAAAAAGAGAACTGAAGGTTTCATTTCTTCCCTGTCTCGCTGGTTACGCTCCTCTGGAGGAACGCATAGCTGTCTCCCACGCATTGTGTGCCTGGCTTGTGCAGAAATGTGATTCCCCCTATCCTGCTACGGGGCTGGACCCTGGTCACCACATCACAAACCTCACCTTGGATTCTGAGCATCCAGCAAGACAGCAATGCTGAGTTCTGCACTGTCACGGATGTGGTGGCTGGCGGCCCAGATTCTGCCAGGTGACTCATTCCCAAACTTCACCCTTGCAGGCCTCACGGTGCTTCAATTCACGTCCAAATTTAGCTCACCGGGGTGGGGAAATATTTCTTCATTTCATGACCCACAGGGTGAGGCCTGGTGCCTGATGAACCCCTTACACATTGATGGGTCATGCCCAGCTGAGTCACAGTTTACAGTGAGGTTTCCATTTATAAATACAGGCGGTCAGACTGGATGACCACAATGGTCCCTTCAGGTCTTGGGAGCTCTGAATCTAGCAACCTATAACACATACTACTCCTGTCAGGAACAAGCTTATATCACTATTTATACATGGAACCTTAATATAAACTGTGGCCTCTAATTCCTTTCTGCTGGCAGCAAAAGCCATTCTTCCGTGCAGGCTTTGGTAACGTACATAATACACATTATTATGTGTTGTGTCTCTTAGACTCACAGATCTTAAGGTCAGAAGGGACCATTACAATCATCTGGTTTGACCTCCGGCACATCACAGGCCAAAGAACCTCACTCACCCACTCCTGTAACCCAGACCCCGAACCTCTGGCGGAGTTACTGAAGTCCTCAAATCATGACTTAAGGTCTTTAAGTTGCAGAGAATTCACCATTTATACTTGTTTAAACCTACAAGTGACCCCATGCTGCAGAGGAAGGCGAACCCCACACCCTACCGGGTCTCTGTCAATCTGACCTGGGGGGAAATTCCTTCCCAACCCCAAATATGGCCATCAATTAGACCCTGAGCATGTGGGCAAGACCCACCATCCAGACACTTGGGAACTAATTCTCTGTAGTAACTCAGAGTGTCCCATCACCGACCACTGGAGATATTTGCTACTAGCAGTCGCAGATCAGCTACATGCCACTGTAGACAGTCTCATCATACCGTCCCCTATGTCAGCTTATCAAGTCCAGTCTTTTTTTTGCCCCCACTGTCAGGTTTTTTGCCCCCACTTCTCCCCTTTGGAGGCTGTTTCACAGCTTCACTCCTCTGATGGTTAGAAACCTTCACCTAATTTCAAGCCTAAATTGTTGATGGCCAGTTTATAGCCATTTGCTTTTGCCCGGCTGCACAAGCCTGTACTTTCCTCTCTGCAGCTGGGCAGCCACATCCTTGCCCAGCAACCTGCAGCAGCTTGCATCACCGGGCACTGCCTCAGCCAAGAGCTTCGTGCTGCCCCAAGGACGCAGTAAGGTAAAAGCCGGGATGAGGAATGGAGTCTTTCGTTTCTAGGTCTGTAGATAATATGTTGTGATCACAGCTTTGTTCCCATCTCACTGCTAGGAGAGTCGCCTTTCAAAGGCCTACATTGCCAATTGATCTCACCGTTATGTCCCATTCTAGGGAGCGTGATGAATGCGGCGTCCCAGGTGAATCCTTTAACCATCAAGCTATAAGCTATTCTGTGAGGTGGGCTTGTCAGTCTCCCCTACTGGAACTGTTCCACTTTATATTCTCCATAGCCAGGTGGCCTGATGGGGAGCCCGGGAGTTCCACGGCTCAGGGCTTCCCATGCACCCAGAACCCCACCAGCCTGTCAGGTTAGGTGACAGGAACCTGGAAGGCCTGCAGCCATTGGCTTGTGGCTTGTCAGCAGCCCAGGCTCTAGATATCATCTGGCCCTGGTGACTTATTACTGTTTGGGTTATCAATTTGTTCTAAAACCTCCGCTAATGACACCTCAATCTGGGACAGTTCCTCAGATTTGTCACCTAAAGAGAATAGCTCAGGCATGGGAATCTCCCTCACATCCCCTGCACTGAAGACTGATACAAATGTAACCCACCCCGCATCCTGTTCCCTGGCCCGCTCTGAGGTTGTTCAAACTGGGGTAAGTCTGCGCTGGGGCTTATTACACAACACTGGGATACTGGGCCTGAGGCTCCTCCGTGTGCCCTGCGTTGTGTGTGTCACCTCAGACCAGACCCGCTCAGACAAACCATCAGCAACAAGGCGTTATTCTGTAAGGAAACCGAACAGGATTCCAGTCCAGCAGCCTCCTGCCAGCTTGCCTGACTCGGGCTCCCAGCTGAAACGTCCTACTGGGAGGGCAGAGGGTGCATCTTGGCAGGAGCCAGGACGTTCTCCCAACGTGCCACAGTTTGTCGTCTGCAACTTGCTGCTCCCACTGCTGCTGCTGAAGCACGCTGCACTTGGGATACACCAAGAATTCATTTAGTTTCTTCGCAACGGCCTTATCTTCCTGGAGTGCTGCTTGAGCACCTCTATCGTCCAGCGGCACCACTGACTGTTTGGCCGGCTTCCTGCTTCTCATGTACTTACAGTTTTTCAAAAATTTTTTTGGTTTTTGAGTCTTTTGCTAGTTGCTCTTCAACTTCTTTGTTGGCCCGCCTAATTGTACTTTTACAAAAAGAACAGGAGGACTTGTGGCACCTTAGAGACTAACAAATTTATTTGAGCATAAGCTTTCGTGAGCTACAGCTCACTTCATTCTCTGATCACTCAGTGACAGACTTAAAGGTGGCAATTTTGCTACAGAAAAGCTTCAAAACAGACTCCAACGAGAAGCTGCTGAACTTGAATTAATATGCAAACTAGATACCATTAACTTGGGTTTGAACAGAGACTGGGAGTGGCTGGGTCATTACACATATTGAATCTATTTCCCCGTGTTAAGTATCCTCACACCTTCGTGTCAACTGTCCGAAATGGGCCATCTTGATTATCACTTCAAAAGGTTTTTTTTCCCCTGCTGATAATAGCTCCTCTTAATTAATTAGCCTCTTACAGTTGGTATGGGTTCTTCCACCTTTTCATGTTCTCTGTATGTATAAATATCTTCTTACTATATGTTCCATTCTATGCATCTGATGAAGTGGGCTGTAGCCCATGAAAGCTTATGCTCAAATGAATTTGTTAGTCTCTAAGGTGCCACAAGTCCTCCTGTTCTTTTTGCTGATACAGACTAACACGGCTGCTACTCTGAAACCCGTACTTTTACAGTTGACTTGCCAAAGTTTATGCTCCTTTCTATTTTCCTCAGAACAATTTGAATTCCAATTTTTAAAGGATGCCTTTTTGCCTCTAACCACCTCTTCTACTCTGTTGTTTAGTCATGGTGGCATTTTTTTTGGTCCTCTTACCTTTTTTTTAAATTTGGGGTGCACATTTAATTTGAGCTTTTATTATGGTGTTTTTAAAAAGTTTCCATGCAGCTTGCAGGCATTTCACTCTTGTGACTGGTCCTTTTCATTTCACTAGCTTCCTCATTTGTAGTTCCCCTTTTTGAAGTTAAATGCCACTGTGGTGGGTTTCTTTGGTAGCCCCCCATCCGCTCAAGGATGTTAAATTTAATTACATTATGGTCGCTGTTACTGAGTGATTCAGCTATATTCACCTCTTGGACCAGATCCTGTGCTCCACTTAGGACTAGATCAAGAATTGCCTCTCCCCTTGTGGCTTCCAGGACTTGCTGCTCCAAGAAGTTGTCATTAATAGTGTATAGAAATTTTATCTCTGCATCCCGTCCTGAGTTGAAATGGGGTTAGTTGAAAACCCCCCGAGGGACCAGTCTGTGATGCAATCACTCCTGGATCCCACCAATTATCTGAGGCATGTCTTACTAAGACCTTCTCTTCCACATGAAAATAACGCAGTTGCGTATGACTATTTGTGGCCACTTGATCACAAAGTTCCTTACAAATGTCCCTACTGATATCAGGCTTTAGCACGTCCTGACGAGACCTTAAAGGATGTCTCCTGAGCAACATGGCTGGTGTCTGATTTGTAGTAGTATGGACTGCATTCCTAACATAGTAGCAAAGTTAAATCCTCTAATCAAACTGTCACACAATGGATAGGAATAGTGTTGGTCCATACAGGGCACCAACTCTTTGAATAAGGACAAGAAGTTCATATTCCCTGAAATGGCCCTTACCCACAATAATGCAGCTTTGCCTATAAAATCAGTTCCGATATATCTGAATAAATCTTTCTGCTAGTTCACTTGTGGAAGGATGGAACACAGCTGATATGACACGTTTGATAGCCTTTCTTTTGACAAATAGTTGGGTCTCTTCAGATGTGAATTGGGTCCCATTGTCAGTTACAATCTGTTCCGGAACTCCCTTCTGAGAAACACGAATCTGCATGCTCTCGGTATCTGCGCTGAACTAGTTGAATTCATACAGAATGCTTCAATCCATTTAGAAGGAACATCTACTGCAATCATGTACATCTGTCCCATAGATGGCCTGGAGTAATTCGCATTGTACTGTGTCATTTGTTCAATTTGTGCCCTATAGAACATATTGACTGTCTCTGGTTCCATTCGGTATCCTTACCTGCCTCTTCCAGCATGACAAGCAGTCTGCATTCCCATGGTGGTTCATAGAATCATAGAATATCAGGGTTGGAAGGGACCTCAGGAGGTCATCTAGTCCAACCCCCTGCTCAAAGCAGGACCAATCCCCAACTAAATCATTGGCACTTTTGAACTCAATACTGTAACAGCAAGCACCCAAGAATATCATCCCATTGCTGGGACTGCTCTTTGGGTTAAAAGGTGAAGATCTGTAACTAGAGTAATTGTTTCCAGATGGAGAGTGGTGAAACTTTAACTCCTCAGACTAAGCTCAGAGCTTCTCCATCAATTTGACCATAGGTACGTTCTGCTGAGGTAAGCAAAGGCAATTGGTCTTTCAATGTGATCTTCCACCACGGGACATTACTGCTCCTATGCCACATGGGGAAGGATCACAAGCAAAGCTACATGTTAGCTGGTAAGGGCATCCGAAGCCTGGGCAACGCTGTATGAATAATCTTCATCTCTGTCCCTTGTGTGACAGGCGGTTTGGAGGCTGTAACTCTGTCATTTGTCAGACAAGAAGCTGTGGAAATGACAGACCATTCCTAGAAAGGAACGTCATTGTGACACATTCAGAGGCTTCAGCTTTCTAATGTGATCTCTTTCTCAATGGCTTGGCCTCAAAACACACTTGAATTCACATTTCTCCTTGTTTGCTCTAAGTCCTCGTTCAGCCAGCCTCACGAGGAACCTTGAAATCACCACAGATATGGGCAGCGCCAGTCTTTCCATCACTGCCATGACGGGGGCGCTCCTCTCCTTCAGGTCACCTTGGATATAATTCCAGCATCCTGTAAGTGCTGCAGTTCAGTCTCTGCCTCTGGCCATATCGCAAAAGGCACTGGTCGAGCTTTGCAAAATGCAGAAACTGCCTCCTCCTAATGCTCAGTTTTTGCTTTCATATGTTTTGAGGTTTTGATACCATCCTGAAAGACATCAGCTGCCTTGTCCGAAAGCTCTGCTCATTTTAGTCTGGGCCTGGAGTTTTGTTTTGTTTTAAACCTCCAGGCATGTTAGGCTTTGCCAGTCCACCTGAATCTCTCCCAGCCATTCTTTACCATGTAGCGCAGGACTTCCTTGCTTCCCAACATAGAGGTCTGCAAGGCGTTGTTTCCAGTCATGTGTTCCCTTCACTGTAATAATGCCCAGGGATTTCCCCTGTGTGATTTTAGTAGCACTGAGGTTTTCTGCAACTTCGCCCTATTAAGTGGTCTCTGATACTCCTGCTGTGAAATTAGAAAGAGCAGACACTTTATCTAGCTCCATAGTACGTTTTACTCCTCCCACTTGAAGGGGAATCCAAATAACATCTCATTTGTTGTCTTCTCAATTTAACAGCTGTAGAGGTAGGCTCCATGTTGTCATCTGGTATCCCATCTTCATCTCTGATTGTTGGGTGTTTTGCTCTTTGCATGAAAAAAATAACATGAAGAAACCACAGGGGTACAGCTGGGTCCCAAATAACCGTATTTACTGAATAGACCCAAACACGCAAGGCCTAGCTATGTACACGTGGCTGCTCTGGCTGGGTTCCGATGACTTGTAAAACATAGAACACAGTGAGTACCACTAGAAGGCTCACTGACTATTTAAAGGGATGCTACCTTATTCCTATCTACTACAATAAACCTGAAAACAAGGAAAGCTGGGAAGATGGCGATAGTGCAGACAGAAAACTGCCCTGTTTTATGGTGCCTGGAACCCTGACAAATATACTCTTGGCTTGTGCTGTCCATGCCATTTCTACAGACTTGGTACCGTGCCTGGAGTGCATTTAGGGTTCTGTATGCAGCAGATCTCAGCAATTCCCATCCACCTACTGTGTGTGTGTGTGTGTATGTGTGTGTGTGTACACTGTAACATGGGGGTGACACACACACGTGCACACGCACAGAAGGTAACACCAGGGCTTCCAAAGAGATAAAAGAAAGAATACACTGACCTCTAGATTCTCTCGCAGACATAAAGAAAGTGAAAGGGACTCAAGGGTTAGCAGGAGCCCTACATTTAGCCAAGAGAAACACATTCAAAGAGCCAGAACTCGCAGATAACAAGCCTTGAAAAATACTGTTTGCCAAGCTCCTTCCCTTCCCAATGCCAATTATATATTTATTTTCTATTTGGCTGAGCAAAAGCATTTCCCCCTAGCTTATGGAAAAAACATCTCAGAGTGCAACCGCTTTTGAAATCTTACTGGAACCCTGTATCTATTTTAGCTAGACCTGACCAAGATACTCAGCAAGTCTCCTGTCTGGGAAGAACTCAGATCCGAGCTTAGAACATATCCTGCTCTTCCGACAGGCGACTGATTGGACCACCATATCTTCCACGGAAGGAGGGAGACTGTGTCTTCCACATATTGCAGCACAGAGACAGGCCCACTGCCTGGGATTCTTACTAAACAGTGGTGATGGATTTACTGGGGGCAGAATATACTCGTCCTGAACAGATTCCCAGCAATGAACCTACCCTAAAATCTTGGTCTCAAGGTTTGCATTGAGGCTCAGACAAATGCCTGTGTTCGTAGTTCAAATCTGGAACAGGCCTCAACCACAAATGAAGCATCTTAATGGCCAATGGATATAGCTTGTCCACATTCCAAGACAGTGACAGTCTGGCATGTCCGGAATAAGCATGTGTCTGTCGTCTCTGGCCCTTTCTTGACAGGTATCCAGCACATATGCAGTCTGTCTCCTCCCCGCCATTCTGAATATATATTTTAAAAGAACAAAATGGTACGAGGGTCTGAAGTGCTTCTAAGTCACAAGTCAAAACCTACAACGTGCGTCTCTCCTTCCCAACGGTTACCATCCCTCTCATGTCCAGCGGAGAGCCAGCCCTCCCCTTCTGACCGGGAGAACAGGCCCGTGCGGTGCACTGGCTCTCAGATCCCTGCTGCCGCTTCTCTCCTTCCCCCAGATGCTAAAGAACAGCCACTGCAGGCTGCTGGCTTCCCCTGCCCATATCTGTGGTCCCAGGCCCCATTTTGCAGCTTTGCTCGCAGGAGCTGGCTGCTCAGACACGGCCGAGCGAGGGCTGGCTCATGTTGCAGATTTGGGGAAACTGGGCCAATTCTTCCTGCTTTATTTCAAAAAGGTAAAATGAGGGCAGGGGAAGGGGCAAAGCCCAGCTGGGCCAGGTCTCCTGCTGCAGAGTGGCTGGAGATGGGGGAGGTACAGGCAAGCACTTCGGAGCCCTTTGAAATGGCTGCTCTTGGCAAAAGCCTTTGCAAAGAGTCTCAGCCAGCACAGGGGAAATGCCATAAATACTCATAAAAATGAATTGCTTTTCTACAACCAAACTCCCTCCCAGACCCAAACCCTTTCCAGACGAGCGACAGCGCAGAGCTGTATAATGTAGAGCCGTCAGCGGGCCAGACCCTGCCGCCTTCGGAGAGTTAAATGCTCTGGCTGCAGCAGGAGCTTGGCTCCGTTAAGGATGTCAGGATCTGGCCCAGCGGCATCCCACTACTAACTGGATTCAGTGCCCAGTGTCAGCACAAAATGTCCCCCTCCCTGGGCTGACTCAAGCTGTGGCTGGCACCAAGTTACAGACCAGCTCTGATGCCAGCAGCTGCGCTTCGTCTTTCCATGCGGCTGCCTTTAATTAAACTCTGCGCTGGGGCGGGGAGAGATGGGGCACATCAATTAAACTCTGTGCTGGGGGGGGGCACTCTGCAGTGCCTCGGGGGGGATCTCAGAGCTCCGTGCACAGGCTCTGGGGGAGGCGAGGAGGCTAGTGTGGAAGCAGCCATGCTCCCTGTCCGCACAGACCTACCTCCTGAAGACATGCCCCACACCAGAACGCAGGGGCAGGGTTAGCCCCACAAAGCCGGATTCCCTGGGGCCCCTTTGACCGAATGATGCCGGCACAACAGAGTGCCCCAGAGGTTCTTATCCACCGGGGACTGGGTTGATGCAATAGGCCACTGGGGCCATGGCAACCAGGGCACAATTTAGGGCAGACCTGGCCTGCACCAGTTACCTGGCCCTTAGCAGCCCCGGATTCGGGTGCTGCCTTATCTCTGTCCCTTCCATGGAGGTGAATCAACTGTATGTAGGACTCGTATTCCAGCCACTTGGGAATTTCTGTAACATCGCCTAGCTGTGTCTTGGGTCCAGCCGAGAGTTAGCCTCCCCCCTAACTTGGGCAGAGGAGGGCATGTCCTCTGGCCCCATCGCTCAGAGCTGAAGCCCTGGTGAGCTATTGTTCTAGTGGCTGTTTGCCATTTGGCCCGGGGGCCCGCGTGTATCGGCAGCTCAGCTCGGTGTTACGGGCTAGGGGCGATTAAAGCTTGGGGAGAAGAGCTTGGACAAGGAGCTGGAGGTGGGTCCCTGCTAAGCGCTCCCCGCTCTGGAGCAGCGAAGCAGGGGAGCAGCGCTTCCCGCCGGGCTTGGGGCACTCCGCTGCGAGCGGGGCTCCCGGGGCACGGCTGGGGCAGCACGCAGCACAAGTCTTCCCACGGAAAAGCAGCGACGGGTGGGGGCAAAGGGCTCTTTCAGTGTTCAGTGGATTGAAGCAGAGAGGCTCAGGACTCACGAAGGGCAGGGATCAGTGTGCGTGGTGACAAAGATAAACAGCTGCCTTAATCCTCCTGTTGGAGTTTGCCAAACTAGGGCTGAACATGGCAGGGCAAGTGCAGTGGGGCCTAGGTGCGTTTCCACAAGCCCTGCCCCGGGGCCTCCTCCTTGCCTGTCCCCCCGCACCCCTCAGCTATGAGGCAGCAAGTGCAGGATGGAGGCTGATGCCCTGGGGGGACATGAAACGCAGAGTGGGGAGATCAGCATGGGGGTGCCCTCCTTGCCGATGATTTGGGGGATGTTTGGGCCCCTGGGAGCCAGCTAGCACAGAGCGATAAGAGCTCCGAAGGGGAGGGGAAGCAGCATTCGGCTAGCAGCACAGCACCCTCACTCGTATTCAGCGCCCACCCACCTGCCGTGGAGACGGCCAGGGCTGCTGCCTGCTGGGGGAGGAGGAGTCTCCATGGAAATGTCCCCGTTCCCATAGCAAACTGCTCTGGGCCCTGCAGCCTCCCCTTCTCTCACAACCCTGGCGCACACAGCTTTGGTGATGGGAGGAGCAGAATTACTGGAAGAGCACTCTGGAAAGCCAGGGCTGCCCCAGAAAGGAGACCTCCATCCGTGCATGCTTTAGAACAGACCATATCAAGATGAGGGGCTCTAGATGACAATGCAGGGGCCAAATCATGCCCCAACTCCCCGCAGTAGCCCACTGACTCAGGTGACTAAGAGGACCTAGGTCTCGCCCTAAGGCTTAGTATTCCTTCACTGCGGCTGTTCAGATCTGTAGGTTTCCAAATCTGCCGGACTGACTTTCTGGCACCTGTTTCCACTGGAAGGAGGAAACGACGTGGAATTTTCTCAGTCCCAAACAGCCAGCCAAATCTCCATTTTCTAGGCTTGCCCAGGTCCTGGACTCTGGCATGCACCCCTCCCACTGCCTCTCTTCTTGGGGGCATGTGTCCAGGCTGGGAAGGAAAGGCTGGGTGCACCCCATCTCTAGCCACATCCTTGTCTGATTTTAACACGCTCCCCATTTCCCCCCTTCCCCAGGCGGAAGGATCAGCCATGTTCTTACTGGGTCTCCAGGCACTCCGAGCGGTCCTTCCCGTCCTTGGTCACCCTGTGGGCCAGGCTCACCCTGAAAAGGCAGAAAAAATATATAACTCAAGGAGTCACTTTGGAAGCCAAGAGTCCTGCAGGTACTGGGCAGCACAGAGACAGAGAGAGCAAAGCGGCATGGGTGGGCAGAAAATGGAGTATTTCAGAAAGTAGACCTTTATCCACACACAAAGCACCTTGGATCGTTAGCCCTCTAGCGAGATGGGTCCAAGTCACAAAGATCAGGTGGGAAATTAGCTAGTGCTCCAGGGAGTTTGCATGCAGGGCTGAGCATCAGCAAATGGGGTTCATCTGGGATGATCAGTATGGATTGAGAGCCAAGCTCGCCCAGTACAGGGATGTTTGTATCTGGGGTTTTGGTTTGGGCCCATCTCTGCCTTAACGACTCCCATGAAGTTTCATTTATCATTGTCAATGAGTATGGCAACGGAACCCCTTGTCCCCAGTCAGGATCAGGCCCCCCTGAGCTAGGGGTTGCATAAGTCCCTTCCTCAATGATCTTATAGTCAAGCCAAGATATCTGCCCAACCTCTCTCCCCACTGTTTGGTGGGTTCCCTGCATTGCACACGGACAAGATACTTTTATCACTGCACGTACACAGAGAGCGGAGCTGGGGTCCTTGTTTCCCAGCTGGGCCCTAACCTCAGCTCTGCTTTGGAAAGAGGTGTGCCATTGACCTGTGTATCTCCCACAGTGCACAGGGCTTCCCAACCCCGCCCATTCTGGGCTATTGCCAGGTGCTTAGGGACTTTGTGCTCAGAAAAGGGAGGGGCAGGAATTGGCCCTGTTGAAATATTGAGCAGCGAGTGGGAGCAGAGAACCTGGAAATGTATCTGCTAACTGGCCTGGCTTGGTGAAAAGGAATTCCAGGGAGCAAAGGCCAGGAACAATCCCTGTGGAGGATGCTGGGATGGGGGGGTGCCTGCAATGCCAAGGGGATGGCCATGAAATGGCTCGTCACCTCCTGCTTTTAAAGGGTCAGGATCTCCATATTTCTCCCTTAACATCCCCTTCCTCACACCTATTGGCTGTACAGACTGCCAGGGCTCGCTGAGAGCAGGGGAGAGAGATGGGGCTGAGAGGTGGTGACTGGACACAGGAAGCAGGGATTCTCCTAGGAACTTGGTACTGTTAAACTTTCAGAGCTTTTCCTACAGCTGAAACGGATGATGTGCTGGAGCTGGATGTCTCTCTGTCCTGCTTTGGAGAGCGCCGCTCAGCGTAGCTGCAAATGGAAACTCATGGGCAGATGTGCGTTTAGCATTGAAACCTTGAGCCCAGGATTGCTTCTTTCCAAGCACTCTGTGGTAGGGGCCAGTGTCAGGGAGTCCCAGACTGCCCAGTTAGTGAGGAAACCTTGCACTGCGGCTCTGCAAGTCAGACCCCCCATGACTAACCACAGTGCAGGGCATTGCATAAAGGAGAACACTATGGAGAAAGCCCAGAAACTGGGCCATCCCTGTGCGCTGACTGGCTGTCCCTGAATCTCAGGATATATGCCACACCAAGAAAGGAGACTGGCAGGAGTTGCAACATGTAGCTCTGAACAGTCAGGAAATGCCTCATTCCCCAGGTTTCACTGTGAATTCAGAGCCACGTAGGCGAATAGCCAGTTCTCTGCAACGCTAAGCTAGCTCCTCTCCCACGCACAGCACATTGTCCCTTAGCTGTGTGCTTATGAGCCCAGCAGCAACAGCCACTGTGCATACTCGCCTCCACCCTGAGATCTGCCGGCCCCACCATCAGGCCCACTTGATGGGACTCTCGACTCTTCCACTTCTCCTTCCATGCTTCCATAGCCTGCTTTGAGCCCTGCATTCCCTCAGCCTGGCAGTGCCGCACTAAGCATTGGCACATGGTAAATACTAGCGGATAAATCTTCCATCACTTTTATACTTTACTTACAACCTTGCCTAATGGCTAAGGGTCGGGGGGGCCTATAAAATGAAGAGCAACAAAGCCGTTGTTTGCTAGCTAGACACTTCCATAGGGCGTAAAGCAGTAAATATAAACCGTAACAGTATGAAGGTCCTGAATACTGATGGAGACGTTTCTGGCAATGCGCTCATCCCTCGAGCCAGAACGGAGCCTTGAAAATTCGCCTCTGCCTTTTTCTGGACAGTTTCATTCCAAAGCACTATTGTGGCTTCATTCTAATGAACATCTGCCTTGCAAACAACCGAGAGTGGGGCTGCTGTTCCCAGGACACAATATGTAAACAGGAAATTACAATTCTGGCATTTTCCAACAACAAGCCGGACTAGAGAACCCCACGGAATTTCCTTTGTGCTGTTCTGTACACGCCCCACCCTGCATGTCTATAACGCCAGGTAGATCTCTGCCACGCTCACGGCTTCTAGTGCCAATGCTCATTGCAGCAGGGTGCATACCAGTTTGCATTCTCTTGCTGTCAGCCAGCCTCTGTAACTAGATAACAGAGGTGTGATATGAGAAATAAGTTACCATGTCTAACTGGTGGAGATGATAAGAGCTGTGTAAATCTTTCCTAGCTCACCCCAGAGGGCAGGAAGAACTGGATCTTTAAGTCTCTTGGGAAAGCCCAGCACTAGACCTATTCATGGAAGGCATCATGGCATCTGGCAAGGCACAGCAGCCTGGCACATTTCCATGTGACATTCTCATCAGCAAACTAGGGAAATGTCACCAGATAAATTTACTGCACGGTGGGTGCACGACTGCTTGAGAGCAGTTATCGATGGTTTGCTGTCAAAGTGGGAGGTTGTTTCGAGTGGGGTCCCACAGGGGTCAGTCCTGGGTCCAGTATTGTTCATCATTTGTTATTAATTATTTTGATAATGGAGATGAGAGTATGCTTATCAAATGTGCAGATGACACCACCCTGGGAGGGGTTGCAAGCACTTTGGAGGACAGGAGCAGAATTCAAAACGACCCTGACAAATTGGAGAATTGGTCTGACATCAACAAGATGACATTCAATAAAGACAAGTGCAAAGCACTTCACTTAGTAGGGAAAAATCAAATGCGCAACTACAAAAGGGGGACTAACCGGCCAGGTGTTCGTACCACTGAATGGTATCTAGGGGGTAGATGAACATGAGTTAATGCCATGCCGTTATGAAAAAGGCTAAGCTCTGGGGTAGAGTAACAGGAGAGTGGTATGAGGACATGGGAGGTGACTGTCCCGCTCTCTGTGCTGGTGAGGCCTCAGCTGGAGTAATGTGTCCAGATATGTGTGCCATGCTTTAGGCAAGTTTTTAATCTTCCGGTGTGTTAAGGGCTGTTATAAAGAGAATGGTGAACAATGGTTCTCAGTGTCCATTTAAGGCAGGACGGGAAGTAATGTGCTTGTCCTGCAGCAAGGGCGGTTTAGGTTAGACACTAGGAGACACTTTCTAACTGCCGGGGCAGCTAAGCTCTGGGCCAGGCTTCCCAGGGAGGCGGTGGGATGCCCATCACGGGAGGCTGATGTGGGATGCCCATCACTGAAGAACAGGCTGCAGAAACAGCTCTCAGAAATGGTCTAGGTTGCCTTGGTCCTGTCTCTCAAGGTTTCTTCCAGCCCTGCCTTGCTACGATTCTATGGCAAGTGCCCAGGCCCTAAGGATCAGCAGGAAATCCCAGCCCTGACCCCATGGACACTGACCGCTCATGCACCAGCCGTAGCCCCCCACAGGCAAGGCCCCCTCTCCATGTGGTAGCAGGACTGGCTTGTTGGGATACCTTTGGCTCTCTCATCAGGTGGCTTCCACCTCTGAGTGCTGAGTTGATGCAGAAATGAGTGACACTGGCCTAAGGAGCCTGCTCTTATGGCAGCTACCCCATAACTCCTCTATTCCCCCTCTAGCTGGGCCACCTTCCCAAATGGGGCACATTCAGAATCACATGGAGTCTCCCAGAGGGGCTGGGAGAGGTTCCACATTGGGGCACACATGGCCTTTAGCAGCCTTTGCCCCACTCCTCCATCCACTGTCCATCCAGCCCCACTGTCACATCCTCAGGACACACATGCTGTCCTCCCTGCCGTATGGCAGAGGGAAAGAGATGGGCCTAAGATGCTGGCAAATCCGCTCAAGTTTTGGGAGATCCTCCTGGCTGTGATGCTCTGCCAGTCAGAACCACGGGCAATGGCTGCCCAGCCCATCGGGAGTTGCTCAGCTCTTTGCTGCATGGATAGACGATCCCCATGCCCAGTTTAGCAAACCGCACCATACTGATCAGATGCAGCAGCTTAACATTGGAATTCTTGGCTCTCCCTGTGGCTTTGTGGGGCTGATCCTACGCTTGCTGAGTACTTCCTACTGCTGCAAAGCAGAGGGCCAAGGGGGGCGCAGCAGCGCTGGCCGATGACATGGGAGAGGAAGGGGTCGACAGAAGACCCAGACCAGGAGAAGCACAGAGAGCCATGGGTGATGGACGGGGCCTTTGGGAAGTGACTCACTTGGTGACTTCAGCTGTTGAAAGTGGATTGTTGTTTAGAGCCTAGGTTTGGGGCAGCAGAAGGAGCCGGGGTATCAGGAATAAGGGCAAAACAAAGGAGATTGATTGAAAGACCCCCCCTCCTCCCCACCCTAACACCACACTAGCAATCCACCGCACACAGCAGGCGGTCAGTTTGCTGGTGCAGACCCTGCTCCCCCGTGTGCCCCTGGAGATGGGAAGCTTCAGCAGGTTACTTTGCACTGGGTTTTAAAGGGGCTCAGCCACGTGGGCAAAGTGAGTGGGTGCTAGTTCCACCGAAGGCAGGTCTGACTCTGCGCACCGTGTGGGTCGGCGCGTCACAGGGGGTTTCATGGGGCCTTTCTTACAGCGTGTGCGGGGAGCTCGGCCCAGCTAGTGATCTGGCTGCCTCGTAAACTCAGCTGTGGCAGCCCCATAGCCATCTTGTGGGCAACAGGGCTGGACAGATGGGAATCCATCCGCGGTAAGCGAGCACAGTACGTCCTGCTGGTGCTGTTCTGATTCCTCACCACCGCCGCCTCTCGAGGCAACTGTACATCCCCCCCCCTCCCCCGCCTGGCATGACCTGTGCCCGCGCCCAGGGTTTGCAGCCTGTTGGTGTTGGACAACAGAGTGCCCAGGGCTGCGCAGAGCCTGCTGGATGAGCCACCCTGCGGCAGAGGCACGGATACTGTCCTACTGTCCCAGCCCATGCACGGCGCTCAAGCCCTTATGAAAGGGGAGCCTCTCCTGCACACACGTTTTCCCGCTCCCCACTGCCAGATCAGCACCGTCCACCCCTCCCTGCTGAGTCTCCCGTCCCCGGAGCCTGCACACCGGCACTGCTGGGAGAGACTCGCCCTCAAAATAGCTCTGAAGCAGCGAACTCATGAAGCTAGAACGCCGGATTGTTGCTACTACAATGAGAAAACGTTAAGCCGTTTATTTCCTAGCACCTCTGCCATGCATGCAGCTGGTCAGCTGGCTCCGCAGCCCCCTGGGAAGGGCATGGAGAGTCAGACCAAGGCTGTGGCTCATCTCTCTCGCCCTTTCCCTTGCTTTCGGGAAGCTCTTTCCCACATGGTCATTGTTTACTTATTGGCTCCGAGCTGGGAGTTGCAGTAACATTCCTGCCCCAGGCTGGCTCCTCACTGCAACGTAGAACGGAGACTTTTCTACACTTAGCCACAAGTTCCTCCCACCAGAGCAGCTTCTCAGCAGCCTCCTCCAAGGCTACCGTTACCAAGCTGAGAGGGATTTCAACTCAGAGCCTTGAAACCCAGCCTGGGCCCAAAGGGGCCCAACTACACCTGTCGGGCTCGGCTCATGTTGGGAAGCAACCCAGCTGTGCTGGGCTCGCTCAGGTCATCTCCGATCCCCTCCCTGGCCTGTGAGGTTGGCGTGGGAGCGGCTGGGTGCAGCGGAGCGAGTGTGACGATGAGTTGCTGCTCAGCACACACAGCGCAGCTGGGGGCGGTGGCTGGCAGGAGCGGGGCACCAGGGCAGGAGACAGGTCGTGGGCATTGGGCTTGGGGAGTGGGCAGCCGGCACCAGGCCGAGCCCCAAGGATGACGCACAGCGTTGATACAGATTCAGGGGGGTGTTGGGTCAGGTCTGAAAAGGACTCAACAGTCTCAGGTCAGGTTCAGGTGGCTGGGCTTCAGACAGGTTCGGGCCTTACCTACCCCAAACCATGACAAATGTGAGCCATCCCAGTTTGGGAAAGGTGGCGGGTGCTTTGCACATGGCTGGGGTCTTTGCGACAGTCACTTCCCACAGTGCTCTCCTCTCCCGGAGACGGGGCGGGCAGGAGCAGAGCGCATGGCCAGCGTTTCCTATCACTGCACCATGAATCCCGCCTTCTGGAGCGGCCAGCATGGCTCTGCGCTCTGCGGGGCTGCCGGGGGGAGTGTCCCGCCCATGACATACCCAGACACCTCAGCAATGCCCCACAGGTGCATGGGGGTAGCTGGGCCTCTGAGCAGCTGTCACCAGCCCTGGGTTTTAGCGGGTAAGGCATGCCCCCCCGGAAGGGGAACGTGACGCCTCCTTCCCTCCCAGCTAGCCGTGCCCCCTTGGAAGTAGGTAGCTCACTTCGTACAAGTAGCCATGGAGGAGCCAATGCTGCAGATGGAGGGATTTTATCACATCACTACCTTCCTCTTCTGCCTGCCCCAGCCCCATTCCCCTGGGAACTGCGGAGCTGTGCTGCGCAGGGTGGGAGCCTAGAATGCCCGAGCAATGAAGGGACATGAAGCCAGCTTTGCACAGCCCCTGCCCCACACCCTGGTTCTGTCCCCTGGGAGTCTAATGCTGCAGCCGTCTGAAGCAATGGCCATGGCAGTGCATGCTGGCACTGACAGTCACGGCAGGAATAGCCGGGTAGGTGACAGGCAGCAGGGCCCCGGGTATGCAGCCTTGTGGCTCTTGGAACGCCCAGTGGAGTCAGCGGGAGCTTGGCATGGCACAGCACTGCAGGACTGGCCAGCCATCCAGTGGGGGCTGGAGGCTGGGAGCACATTTCAGCTCCCTGCCTGTCCAGGTTAGTGCCTTTGTGCCAAAGCAGGTGTGCCGAGCCCAGCCAGCCAGGAGCGAGGTACAGCTGTGTGCACGCGAGTAGTTACCTTGGCTCCTCTGGGCCCACGAATGCCGGGGGTGCCCAGTGGCCCTCGTTCTCCGTTGCCTCCCTGTTTAGAAAGAACCAGAGTGCCAGTTCAGAATCTGCTCTGCATGAGGGCCAGCGCTGGACACGTTGCATCGCTCAGCGTGATCACGGGGGCCCATGACACCCCAGCCCCGGGGGCGGATCGTCCCTCTACCGCATGTGACTAACACCCCCTCCTCTCCTCACCTCACAGAGGCCACTACGACCAGCAGGAGCTGGAGGGACTGCCAAGGGGGGGGCACAGCTAGGGCAGAGCACAGGGCCCCAGTGAGGATGGCAAGGCCGCCCATACGTGGATATCTACCAGGTTTGGAGATGGGTCCAAATCCCTGTCCTCTGATGGAACAACAAAGGGGCGGGGGGGTCTCCACAGATTTCCTCGCCCCGAGCCTCCTCCCACCGGAGGAATAATCCAGCTCATTGTGCAGAGATTTCCATGGTTCCTAGACTATCATCTCTGAGCGACTACCCGTACCCCGCACTTCAGACTGGCTCCCTCGGCTTTGCGGCTCATGGGGCACAGGGTTATAACTGCATTAAGTGTGTACCATTCCAACGCACGAACACAGCAATACATAAACTAGAAACAGCTCTTTGCTCAGCCAGTGGGGAGAGGGGGAGAGTTAACCTCGGTTTGAGTCGGTTTCTAAATGAGGCGATGGGAGGAATGTATGGCCAGATTCCGGCCAGTTCCATCAGTGTTACTTGGGGACAGATTCGAAAGCAGGGTTTTAAACAAACACTCCCAGGTCGCCCCTGAACCCTCCAAGGAACGGCATGACTTAGCCGCAGAACTCCCAGGGCTCCGAGCAGGCTAAGTGCAGGGAGCTGCTGGAAAGGAGGCACGTGGAGGGCTCCCCGACCGTTTTCAGCCGGTCCCAGCCTGTGTCTGCTCACGCCTCAGTTACCTCAGCCCCTCTGATGGGTAGCCAAGCCCAGACATGCCCAGGACCCCCTCCCGCCATGGCTTGTGACCTGGAAGTACAGTATAGCAGGGCGCTCTTACCCTTTCTCCAGGTGGGCCGTCTGGGCCTGGAGCTCCCTACACAGACATAAAAGCAGTGTTAATACAGTGGAAAGTGCCAGCAAATCAAATCAGCCAAATCCAGGCGCACATGTGACTCACCTCATCCCCCAACTCCCCGTTCGGTCCAAGGCCACCAGCATCTCCAGCTTGTCCCTAAACAGGCAAATCAGACAGAAGAAAAACAAGATCAACCACGGGGGTTTGGAGTAACAAACTAGCTGTGCACTAGTAACACAGCTGCAGACTGCGCAGTCGATCTATTCGCCAGAGAAAGCAATACGGCCGGTTGAAAGGGTTTCTCTTTCTGACCAAAAGGGTTAACGCCATAGGTGCTGGACCTAGGAGTGCTGTCGTACCCCCCGGCTTGAAGTGGTTTCCACCATATCCCAGGTTTACAGTTTGGTCCAATGGCTCTCAGCACCCCCACTATACAAATTGTTCCAGCCCTCCTGGTTACGGCCCTGCTGTTGTAAATACTTCTGCACGGGCTTACCCTCACTCACTTGTAATGGAGCTCCTCAGGTGAGGACAGCAACACACTAGCATAAGGATTCTGGGGATGAAGGCCAGGCCATATAGCCCCACTGATAAGACTCCCCCCAGCTAACCATTGGACCCACAGAGGAGCTGCGTAAAGAACCAAACATTTCCCCACTGGTCACACTGCCAGCACATCCTGTTACATTTCCCCCCAGGGTTTGTGAAAAAAAAAACAATTAATTTTTTCTTTCGGTTTGAATTTTAAAAGAAACCAGAGAGCAAAGGCCGAGAACTGCCCTTGCCCTGCATGGGTGCTTGGAAGTTACATGGCAGCTCTGGCCACCAGTAACAAGGGCAGAGCGCAGGGATAGAGCACAGGGACTGAGGGCAGTCTGGTTGCTAAGGTGGTTTACCTTGTCTCCAAAGTTTCCAGCATTCCCAGGTCTGCCAGGTTTCCCATCCAACCCAGGTTCTCCCTTGATAAAAGGTAAAGGGTGTTATAAATACGAAGCACCACTCCCAGCTCACACTGGTCCGTCTTGAACCCTGGAGTTTAGTTGTATCAAACTTCAAGCAACCAGACCCAGCTCCCAGCTCTTACCAAAAGCCATTTTTCCTTCAAGGGTCAGACCAATTTTTGTCATTGGCCACAGAGAGCTCAGCCCTGGGTAATAGATCATTAGGGCCCTCTCCGCACCAATGACAGGGATTTAAGCCCAGCAGATTTACCCACATGCTTGCTGATCTCAAAGTGAATTCGCCACTTTGAGCCGTCTGCAGTCAAGGCTGTGAAGTGGCTGGGTTTATACCTCTCAGAGGAGGAAGGTATCTTAGAAATGAGGAGATGGTTTTATGAAACCGCGAGGCTTCTGCATCCCTGCATCCATTTTGCTCTGCCCCATGGCGTACTGGGATTGCTTGTGTGTATTCTGAACTGTTCTGTGCTCTCTGCTACTGTCTCAGGCTGCTTGGAAAGCTGTGAAGGAGCGGATAACACTAACGGAGGAAATGATGCATCACAGTGGCCTATGTATTCTGACTGCTGTGCCGAAAACTATTAATCTCAGTCTTCCAAGAATGCCTTGTCTCTTGTTGGGAGTTGAAGCCACATTCACACAACTCTTCAGTCTCTCTTTTGGCTTGGCCCCCATGGTGTGAACCTTCCAGAAACAAAGGTCTGGAGACTAACCTTCATGAAAAGCACGGCAGCATTCCACTGCCACACGCCAGATGAGCACTTTTTGCGCCCTGCAGGCATTCCATTAAAGGGAGCTCGGAGACTCCCCTCAGAGCTGCACAGCAAACAGCTCAGCACGTGCTGGTGAAAACTTGCTAGGAAGCCGGAGAGCCTTGGGACAAGTATGATATCAGGGCTTCAAAATTGCATCCCCCTTACATTTGCAGCTGCACGTTCATCTGCTGGGAAACATTTCTGTTCTTTAAATCACAGGGCCATGAGCCACAGAGCTGAAAGCGGCCCAGTTAAGCCTCTGACAGGAAACATGATGCCCTGTAAACTTCTAAGAACCTTTTGGTGGCCCCAGTAGTCCATGCCAGTCTGGGCCTTTCCAAAGTGAGTTACAAACAGTACAGTCTGAACCCGGAGTCTGTGTTTAAGGGCTGACGTTTTAAGCCCTTTTAGAACTCACCCAGTGTCAGCCAGTAGCATTCTTTTTTATTACCTAGACTTACAAGGCCTAATGCCATGATAACATTTTCCATTTCACAGCTCTCCAGACACCTGTTTTACTGTGTTCGTCACCAGTCTGAACGACTGATCTAGACAGACGTCTATTATCGGTGGCCAGTGACCTGTGCATTTCAGCATGAGGACAGGGGTGATGGATGAACAACTGAGCAGCTCCTACGCCCCATTTCCAAGGCTGCTCGACCAAGGAATGCCTTGTTTGCTAGCTGTCCTAGAAGGCTCACCCCCCCTGGGTGCTGCCAGGACTGGTGTGTTTTTTAACACTACTTAGCCTCTTATGCTGGGGCTCATTGTCGTACCAGGTGGCGTAACATTCAGCTGCTGGATTCACTGGTCTCCAGAACTCCACAAAGGCAGCGCCGCTGAGTAGACGTACCATTGGGCTGTGGCAGGGTATTTATGTTTATCCGTTAGTGATAATGAAGTTTATGGATCGATGGAAGAAAAAAGGGCAATCGCAGAATGGAGACCATTTGACTTTCCTAGCCCTGAAGAGAGAAAAGCTCTGGGTCTCACAGGTCTGCTCTGGGCACCTACAGCTCCACTGGCTTCAACCAGAGGTTTGTCCCAAGGCAGCCCTGAAAATTGAATTTAACGAAGCAGGAGCTGCAGCATTTCTATTCACTTTGGGACACAGGTTTGCTTGCCAAGGAAACTTTCACAACAATTGGTGACACCTCGCACTCTGTTAAACAATTCAATCCCCGTCCACACGGCAGGCAGAGAACAAGGCGAGTACCGCCCATCTACTGTTAATAGGAGCGTGATTTCCAACTCCCTTGTGCTGGATTGTACATGTATCCTCCTGGCTTCTCACTTCATCCTCCCAGCATTAACCTTTAGCAGGGGCCGAGCTTAGAGTGGCCTGCAGCCCCCACAGCATTGACAGAGATGTATCATGGCTGATTTAATACTGGGTGTGACTCATGGCTCACCTTTGCTCCTTTGCGGCCGTAATAACCGGGATCTCCCTTAGGTCCAGGAGGGCCTTGTAATCCCTATAAAAAACCAGGCAATTATCAACATATGGAGCAAATCAAACATCACAAGCGTCACTAAACAGCCTATCGCATTCTGGGGACTCGAAATGAAGAGGTGGATAAGTAAACTAGTCAGAAACAGATGGATTGAGGAAGTTTAAAGTATGCTTGAGCTAGGTATCTCTGGGGTTGTGAGAGTCACATTCCGACACTGCGTCTTCTTATAAAATGCTGTAACCCTTGACTTGCTTTTGAAATTAAAAATAAATTAAAGCAGAGCCACTTTTGAGCCTCATTGGTGGATTCTAGTGAAAATGTTTAAATTTGAATGTTGTATTAATGCCAATAAAGCAGAATGTGCTGTGCCATGAAAAGATGGGAAATAGCTGATCATCTAACCCCTGGCAAATGGAACAATTGAGAGACTGACATAACTTGGCACACAGAAATGAACAGGCAAAGGCTATAATAATGTGGTTATTTTCAATTTTTAGAAAAAATGGGGTCCTGACCCCCTTAAATCCATCAAATGGAACGGATACATTCCCCACCCCTTTGTGATCAATTTTTAGGTGACCCGTATCCAAAACACAAGAATGAATCAAGATCTGCCCTAGTTACACTGTTTCTGTCTTGAACATTTCCCAAGCATTCGTCAGAGGAGATTTTACGATTTCCTTTAATTACTTAATCTGCCTGTACACCAGTGAAACTGCACAAGCCACAGTTTGTATAAAGTGCAACCAAGAGGAATATGTATAAAAACTTCTGTTTTGATCCTATTTTGGACTACACCTCCTGGGTGAATACTCACATTTAAAGTATAGCAAATGAAAATGTATTACACACTGAAACACCCTTCCTAGAAAAGCAGACCAGTGGGTGTGGAATAACAACCCCCTGAGTGATGAATGATGTAACCTGAAAAGTCAAGGCAGAGGATTTGCACATCGGACTATTCAGGCCTTAGGTTTTGAAAGTTTTGTTTTAATAACATTACTCTTCCTGGCAAATTTCAAACTATCTGAGGTGCTACAAGATGCATGTATTTATTACAAAACAAGGTGTTCAGCTAGGAAGGAAACACTCACACATACACAGTATAGCTAGACTGAATCGTCTCCTTTGGCGGTTCCACTATAATCAAAGGATTAGCTGGACTATTTCTGTTTAGCAGTCAGGGTTCTCTGTTGATTTTAGTACACTAAACTCTAAGGTCAAAATTTTCAGTTAAGTGCCTAAAGTTAGAGACCTTAATCCATCAGTATTCAGTGTCCAGTCTTGCGAATGCTCACACATGGGACTAACTTTACCCACAAGCATAGATATTCGCAGAATCAGGCCTTTGGCCATCTCAGTAAAGTGTCCTGGTTATCAAAAGCACTGAGCATCCACTACTCTAGCTAAAATCAAAGGGAGATGCAGATGCTCTACAGCTGTGAATATCAGCCCATCTTGATTGAGGCTTACATTTGAAAATGTTGACCAACCACTTGGACGCCGTGGTGATGAATGACATAGAAAGTCCCAGAAAAACTTACACTCCACATTACTTCTTTCAAGCCACACTGTGATAAGAAGGTTCTCACCACGAGCAAACCACATTTTCACAAAGATACAAAGTATGAAATACGGCCCCGCTGAATCAATGGGAGTTTTGCCACCAACTTCAATGGAGCCAGGATTTCACCCAAAGCAGCTTGCAGATTTGCCTATATATAATGGTTTCAAAACCGAAAAGCCACACAACAAGGACCTATGGGTGAAAAGCTGCCAAATCACCCCAGAAAACCCTGTTACTCCTGGAATTTCCTATACAACTACTACTGTACTGTCCAGAAAACCGCAGATAGGAGGGAATTAGTCATGAGAATTACCTGCACATTCAAACCTCTAACAGCTGTAAGGATGGCCATTGGTCAGTGCAGCTGAGACCGTTAAACCTTTCCTGCATTACAAAACTTGGCAGGGGTTCTGCCCCTTCAGCGGAAGAGACCTCCTGTACCGTCCAGCAGCTTGGGTGACCCAGTATTTCCTGCTGTCTTGCAAACGATTGCCCGAATTTCAGACACCTGACTTATGCTCTGGAGAAAGCCAGAGACTGGCACTGCAGTGCCAATAAACCCATTAGGCATTGCCCTGTCATTCCTCGCTCGTGCACTGCTAACTGAAGACTAGGCTAGACTTCCTTGTTCTCTGTAGAGGAGGTTTTCTCCCAGGCAGCTAGGTTTTGTAGTCTGCCCGGGGTGATTTCTGGGCTTTCACACTGGTCACAAATCTCAGATTGCTCGAGCGAATATCATCTTAAATGAGCCCAATTTGACCAGTGCCCTGAATGCGACATACAGAGCTAGACCCAAATATGGCTAACAACCACACCCCATACCCTGCAGGGGGGAAGTCTTAGCCAATCAGCGTCACAACTCAACAGGGAAAGGGGCAACAAAGCCCTTTTTCTGCTCTCTCGAGGCCCCAGACAGCACACACAGGTCCTATGCAGTAGATGAGGAAGGCCATCATGCCTCACGCTGCCCCCCGCTGGGACAGCACCCAGAGGCCCCCCACTTTGAGATTCTCTTTGACTGGTTGCCAGTCTGCCCGGCTCCCAGGCCTAGGCTCCACCACTCTCCCCATCGAGCTGTATTTGTTATTGAAACTAAAAGCAAACCAGCCAATACGTACATCAAATCCTGGTGATCCCTTGCAGCCTGGCAATCCAGAAAATCCACTCTCCCCCTGGCAAAGGAAAGGAAAAGGCCGCCAATGAGTGTCATGCTACGTGAGCAGGCAACGCCCATGGGACGTGAAGGCAGTAGGAGCTGCGGACCCCACCTCCACAGATCAGCAGCCTCCCCTGACGAGCCCTGACAGATTAGGGGCCACACAGAGGGGCACTGGCTGGCTGGAGGACTGGGCAGGAGTCCCATGCCCGAGTCCCAGCTGCCAGCCCCTCTCCCCACTGGAGAGGAAGAGGTGACGGCTGCTGATAAAACTGGGTGTTACTGGTAGCGGTGCTGGAGGGAATCCTGGGGGAACTCCTCCATCCCCAAGCCAGGGGTGGGAGTTTGGGACTGATGGCCAGCCAGGGGGCACAGGCCACTGAGCTGATGAATTGCTTTACATCATGCAATGTGCCCAGGCACAGCTGTGATGGGCTGCACAGTAACTGACTGCAGCCGGGAGCACTCTGTTCCTGAGAGGGGCGGGGAACAGCTGAGACACCCAGCCCAGGCCCTGTCCTAGTGACGGGCCCCTCACTGGGAATCCAGAAAGGAGCCCTCAGCACATGGAGCAGTTGGATCCCCAGCTGGATTCAGGCCAGATTTCTTCCCATGGGACCTGTGCTGTCAGGGGGAGGTCAGGCCTGGGCAGTTGCCTCACCTTTCTCCCTTCCTTGGCTGCTCCCATCCCAGTAGCTGTATGGCTTTACTGCAGGTCCCAAGATCAATGCCTGTTCCTGCACCCAGCCCCCGATCACTCTGTGCCAGGACCCCAGCCCCACCCCGGAGGGCATGGGGAGCCCAAAACACCCTGGAGTCAAACAGAGCCTCCCGGCCCACAGGTGTCTCTATGGTAACCAGCGTACAGAGACAGCCCTCCCGGCACGCTGTGCCCCTGAGCGCGAGACTCACCTTCATGCCATCTATGCCGTCAATGCCACGCCTGCCCTTCTCCCCCTGGGAGGAGAGAAACAAGAGAACAGTGTAGAAACCATTTCCGGCACACTGCCCACCCCGCCAGAGCCCACCAAGTCATAGGAAAATCCCAGCAGCTGACCTTATATCCTTTGGATCCTCGCGAGCCCTGTCCGGAAAGGAGAGGAGAGGTTAGTGACAGCAGACAGGTCATGTTCACCTCCCGGCCACGTGTGGGCTATGCGTTGGCTTGGCCCAGCTGACCGGGAAGGACGGGAGACACAGGATGCAAGCTCCCCTTCGAAGTTGGCCCGCCTCTTCCCTAGTAAAGGAGGCAGGGCTTTCCCCCTCCCCTCATTAATGGGAGGAAGGACAAATTCACACCGGCAGGTAACTGGTGTTTCAAAGTAACACTTCACTCTGGTGCATATTCCAGCGCCTGTCCATAGCACTTTGTCTCTGTCTCAACTGCCCGGGTAACATGCTGCTCCTAGCCGGGCGCTGGAGAGGAGGGAAGACATGGCGGGTGGGCGAACGCCCAGCATGCTAGGCTTGAAAGTTCATGGAAAGGATCATCAGTCTGGACGACAGCTCTCTGAGTCCCAGTCCCTCCTGACTCCACAGTGGGGAGTCCTAGAGCACCTGTCCCTCTGGCCTTGCCTTGCTGGACTGTGAGGACAACATGCACAGCTGGGTTGTGGTGCTGGACCGCCCGCACTCAACTTGCCAATGTTTGGAGATGCAGACCCCACTGGGGCTGAATCAGCCAGGGTCTGAGTCCTGTTGAGCCTAGGAAAAACCTGCTTCTCTTTACTCCCCTGAGGTAAGCCCTTCTGGTGTGAGTGTCAGGAGGGGAAACCAGTGACCCACAGCAGTGTGTGTGTGTGTGTGTGTGAGAGAGAGAAGCAACCATAGACTCACTAAGCTGACAAAGGAGCACAGAGGCAGATAAACGTAGCTGATGGATCCTCCCGCCCCGCGGGACATGGTGTTGGCAGTGGCCACGTTTCAGTCTCCAGGAGAAAGCCTAGTCATGCTGCCAAAGGGGGAAGGTGTCACAGGAGACTGTGTGGGGAAATTAGCAAAACCTGCAGGGTTGACGAAGGCCACTGACTGCACACTGCATGCCATACTCACCTTTTCTCCTCGAGTGCCTTTTTCTCCCTAAACAACAAAGGAAAGACAACAATTAAACTGAGACAATGAAGTGTGCATCAAAACACAGCTCTAAGATGCCATGATGATGCTACTACTCCTAATCACCCTCCAATAGACTGCAAAGAAAATTGTACATACCTTCATCCCCTGGTAGCCAATGGGTCCCAGGTCACCTTGCTTGCCCTAGGGTACAAAACCCGAACACATTAGAACCTTTATAGCAGGAAATAGCTAGCCACAACCCCTCCTGTTCAGCAGCATACTATGCACATATAAGGGGAAGATGGTATTCAAGTTCTCTCTATTTATGATGTTTTTCTATTTCTAGGTTTTAAAACAAATTCAGCAAAAACCCACACACCAAAAATCATGTTCCTGAAATATCTCTGTCCACTTCAGAACTTCATTCAGCTGAGCTGCACTTTTCATCGTCTGCATAACACCCACTTCTCTACAACAGGGCTACAATCTTATCAGCAAATACAAAGGAAAGTGAAGACAAATTGATTCATTTCTGCCACATCTACGCTGGGTATTTCAGTGCAAATTTTGCTGCTGGGTTTCAAATCCAAACTTTACCAGTGGGTCATACAGAGTAATTCCTCTTCACATACACAGGGAGTACTCATTAACATTTATGTTGCAAGCATCTAAACATCTCAGAAAGTTAAAGGAAACTTAATTGCTTCCTTGGGAAGGTAAGGAAGCATTCATCCCCTTAAAGCTCTCCATGTGAATATCTGAAAATCAGGTCCTTTCCAGGGCTGGGGAAACTGAGAGCTACAAGAGGTGTCATTTGGGATGAAAGTTAAGTCTCGGAAAAAATCTACAAAGAAGAAAATATATAGTCACATTTTTTCCAAGCTGAAAACACACAAGCTGACTGTGCACTGATGGGTGTGGGAGAAATACACCTACAAAAATAAATGTACCTAATAAAAAGGGGAGGAGGAAAAATGATGTTTTCCTCCTCCTCCTGTTAGCAGATTAAACACCTCCCTGTAACACTGTCCTGTCTATAGTGGGAAAGGCGCATCAGAGCCAAAGTGAGGCGGGCATCCATGGGATGGGTGAGTCAGAGAAATACCCTGTAGGAAAACTGGTTATTTTGGGTTTGGCACTCAGAGGCCTGTTGGCTACAAGTTTGCAGTGAGGCAATGAAGGGCTCCTCATCTGAGTCATCAGACCATTGTCATCACTCTTGGCACCATTACCATGGTGTCCCACAGAAACACTTTGGCCCTGACTGGGAATGGGGGAGGGGAGAGAGCGCTCATTGGCCGGTCTACTATTCTGTTGTAACCAATCAGATGTCGCTACCATCTACCTTTTCTCTCTGAACTGTTCCTGTGTGACTAGCGTGGGACCCAAACATAGACCTGCCTATGAAACCCCTCCGACCCTGAAGAGAAGCTGAAGTGAAGGCAATCTCTAGGCCAGCAACTACTGAAACAGTGCATCATCATTGGAGCTCATCTCTGCTCAGACTCAGGCCGGTCAGGGATTCATACTCCGCACCGCCTTGGGTTTTCTTGATTGACCCACTGGCCGTGGGAAGGCCTGTCATTACCAATCCGTCTCTTATATTTATTTGGCTACTTTGGTTTGCTTCCCGGTTGGCCAGCACAGGGCTGTCCTTACTCCCTAACAACGCTGGAGACTGTGGCCAGGACGTCCCAGCAGGCTGGGTCTGTGCAGAGAAGATAACCAGAAAGCCACAACTATGAATGGCCTAGTGGACAGCTGCTGCAGAGATTTTATTTCCTAAGACCCCTTAGTCTTGGTCCCCAAGAGAAGTAGGAGGTGGGGGAAGGAGGACAAAAATTCCAGATGGGTCACAATAAGGGAAAGTATGATCTAGCAGACTGGACATTCTCATGTAACAGGATACATCCTATTTATTATCTGGAGTCCAGGGCATCATATTTCCTGCCGTGATGGACCATCGACAGCTAGCACTGTCAACATAACGAGGAGTCCTTCTGGCACCTTAGAGACTAACAAATTTATTTGGGCATAAGCTTTCCCAAATAAATTGGTTAGTCTCTAAGGTGCCACAAGGACTCCTCGTTGTTTTTGCTGATCCAGACTAACATGGCTACCCCTCTGAACACTGTAAACCTGTTAGCTCACCCATTGTTGGGCAGAGCTACATGACAGACTGACAGACTTATTGGTCAGAACTACAGTTGACTGGAAAACCAGCAACGTACCGCCCCGTGCCCCAGGCGAACGAGGCCTGTGCCGCAGCACGCTAGTGCGAACCTCACCGTACCTGACACAGAACGTGAAACAGAACGTTACACCTGCAAACGTCTTCTTGGAATGCAACAAGCTAGCCCAGAACAAGGTGACTGTCTAGCGCCATCCCGTATGTAGTTAGCCCAGAAGAAGGTGAGCATACAGACCCATCCCACAAAGGAGTGCTGTCCCAGGGGCTCTCGAGTGTTTCACACGAGCCATTAAGGGTCAAAGCATAGCCTCTGGTTCAATCTCCCCCGTCAAAGCGCTGTGTGTCCTTCCCTACTTACCGGCTCTCCAGCATCTCCTTTCTCACCAGGAAGACCTGGCTTTCCTCTTTCCCCCTGAAACACAAAACATTCATCAATGTAGGACACAATCTTTATTTATATGTAGCTTTATCAAGTGATCCAATTTCATCCCCAGCATAACTCCCTGGAGTGACTCTCCCGCAAGGACAGGTGGCCCCGGGCATGCTCCTTGTCATTAGCTTAATGTTTCTGATCAGCTGGATGTGTGTCTAATCTTATTGTCTAAGACCAAATGACTTCATTTGTTTTGGGTCTGTGACAGGCTGCTCACCAACGAGGAGCTTCCTGATTCATAAACAGCGATACCTCCGGGCAGGCCAGCTCACTACATCTCTAGAGCTTCTGAGAGAGAGCAGTGTGGTCCACTGGGCAAACTGGAAACTGTAGCCAATGGGCTCAAAGGATTTTGCTCCTGTTCTCCCCATGACTGGTTCCTTATTTCCCAATCTCATGTGTCATCTCCCACCCCAGCCTAGAGGGAGACTGGAGAAAACCAAACATGGCGCTGACTTTCCCGCAGGCAACGGAACGTGATCCTGGCAATGGCTGGTCAGTAAGTCTGACTTCTGCTCCTTTGAAGTAGAAACCAGTGATGTACGGCTAAGGGGAACCCTTGTGAGCCGGCGTGGCTGCAGGAGTCACAGGGCTTGCCACAATGGATTGACTGGTGTTCAGTTCACCACCCTAGCTCTCCTAAAGCTCAGGAAAGCACAGCTGTGATCCCAACACATGCCCCCCTTGGTTCCGTTCACACTGTCCCCCTCTTCTACTTCCCACTGCTGGGAGCCTTGCTGGGGTGGTGGCCCAGCGTCAGTGCTGCCTGCTGACCCTGGGGAGTGACAGGGCTGTCACAGGACTCCAGTGCCAGCTCCAAGGAGAGGAGTGGCCTGGCATGGCCCACCACTGGCATTTGGGAGTGTGAATAGCATCTGCGTAGGATCCCAGCTCTTCTTGCCTGGAGGATGCAGCTGTGTTGTGGGGCTAAGGGAGGGCTGGCTTGTAAGCTCTCAGACAGCAGTGATTCTGGGGGGAGGGTGGTCTAACAAAGGGGCATGAAGTTAAAGCCACAGATACTGTTCTCTGCTTAGATCCTTAATCTATATTTTCTTGACCGAGGCAGCCTTGCTCTGGAAGACCGCAGGGCAGAGCACAAATCAGATGGCGATTATGCCATGAGTATCCCTGTCCAGTGGCCTCCCCACGTCCCTCCATTGGATCTCTGCTCTGGTGTACCCCATCTCAGCCTCACTCCCATGGCAGGGAAGTTGCTGGGTGCGTTTATTTACTGACCTCATATCCTGGATCCCCAGGTGGTCCCAGAGGCCCTCTAGCAGGCTGCAAAAAACATGTAATGATTAGAGCAGGGAAACGTGCACAGACATGGAGAAAGATGTATTCAATGCAAGCTAATGGAGGGCTAGTCGAGCCCCACTCACCTGGCACTCAAAGGAGCAGCACTGCCCAAAGAGAAGAAGAAAGCACAATGTTAGAGACATGGAGGGGCTGGGCTACCTTAGTTAACCTGGGCAGAAATTGAAACACTGAATTATCACCTTCCCACCACCCTAAACCCAGGAAGGGGCGAACTGGACCAGACTGTAGGTGTCCAGGCAGGCAGTGCCCG
Source organism: Chelonia mydas (assembly GCF_015237465.2). Taxonomy (NCBI): domain Eukaryota; kingdom Metazoa; phylum Chordata; order Testudines; family Cheloniidae; genus Chelonia; species Chelonia mydas. Next base: position 75,498,433 of record NC_051251.2, on the reverse strand, counting down.
ACGGCGACTTACGCTGTTATAAGGTCAAGAAGAGCCTTGACATGCCACAGTCTGCAGGCTAGCCACTCTCCCTATACAGGGAGTCCGGGTTATTCTGATGTGATAATAAGATACCCGAAAGTCTCTTCCCTCAGTATGCTCAGCTGCACGCACCAGACCCTAGGGGGCACGGCACTGTACGTTTGGGTGCGTGGCCAGGCTCCATCCCACTGGGTACTTGCTAGCAGCTAGCAACAAATGCTAAGAGAGGGCACACTGTACTTTTTGGCAGCAGGAGTAAGAAGAGCTACACACGCACCCTCCCCCCGAGAGCTGAACTGGGCATAGGCAGGACACTTCAAGGCATGTCCGCGAAAGCTCTGCCTACCCCTGTGGGGCCTGGAGAGCAGGAAAGGCTCAGGGGTAGCTCTCCAGGCCTGGCATAGTTTGTTCCCTACTGCCTGGAAGGGAGGAGTCATGCTGCGTCCCTTTACTGCCTCTGGGCTATAGATGAAGATAGCCCAAGGGCCCTGGCTCTGGGCTCACTGTTGTGTAGGATGGAGTGAGAACAAGCTCTGCCTTTCATCGCGGCTCACAGGAGAGCCAGCTTGGCTCAGACAGCAAAGGAGAGGGGGCTAGAAAGGGAACACGTTCAGCTGGAGAGGGCAGTGGGCCCCTGCTGCACAAGTGAAAAGCCCGGAGAACGCAAGACTCACCATTTGTTCCACATTCTTTTTCTGAAATAGCAAAAACAATACAAACATTTGATGAGCCCCTTTAGAACAGTGTGGCCAAATACCCCGCGGCAGTGGGCTGGGGTAGACAGGAGAGAAGGGGGGCCAGGAGCAATGGAGGGGAAGAGCAAGGGAATACTCACAATCATATCTATGATGGTTTCTATTGTACTGTCAGTATCTACCGGAAACTGTACAAGGCTGGTTGCTGTGAAGTTGCGCCGATAGCTGTTGTCCGTGGCTATAACATTCAGCCTTGGTTCCTGGGGTAAAACAACAACAAAGCAGCAAGGTTGGACTCAAAGGAGATCAGGAGCTGTGATGCCTCCTAAGTGCCCTTCCATCCATGATTAACTCAAGTAACACGACTTGATGGCATTCCTAAATGGGCTAGCCTTGCAAGCTAGAGTCTAGAAACGCCCTGCACATGCAAAGAATTCAGTGTCTCAGGAACTGCATCATCTGTCCTGGGAATAGGACAGTATTATCCAGGCTTGGGGAAGCGGCTGAGAAATTAGAGAGGCCGTGCCACGTTCTTGGCATTCAGGAAGCCAGCTGAACTTTTCCCTGGGCCGTGAACCTCCTCCTGTTTCTAGGAGGACCCATCAGCCAGACATGCTTGATCATCTTTATATCATTTTGGGTACATCTACCCTGCAGCTAGGAACGAGTCTCCCAGTGTGGGGAGACAGACTCGCCCTAGCTTGGCTCAAGCATAGCATGCTAAAAGTCGCTGGGGTTGGGCCTTGTGTCTGCGTCTCTCTTGCCCAGCTGGCATACGCTGCCATCTTGCATAGCATGGTTCAGAAAGTGTCATACCTCAATTTCATCTCAGTGTCTGGGCCTGCTGGGATCTGATGCTTTTGCTCAGCCGAATGTAGAGATAGGATCAATCATAACATTCGACTATGGAGCGGAATCCAAGTTTCCCCAGAGTTAAGGTGTGGGTGTCAGATCCAGGAGTTTGTTTTGGGACCCTCTGTGTTAATTACAGGCATTGGACCAGATTCTCAGCTGGTGTCAACTGGCATAGCTCCACTGGTACTTTATTTCTAATCGTCATTTTTTCCCCCCAGCTTCAAACTTTATACTCACTGGCTGCCCTTCCTGGAATTGCTGTCAGTCATGGGACCCTCTGCATCAAAGAGAGGATTAATTGACTCCTCTCAGTAATATCCTGTTTCTAATTATATTCCTTTCCACTCCAATTATGAAATACCTAGGCGATAACAAGGGCCACATTTGAGCAATTCATACCAGATGGTCAGGAGAAATGGCAATGGAGAACACTTTGATTCCCAGATGCTTTGCTTCATTGGCAGCATCTTCCAGTCCTCCACATGGCTCTTTGTACCCTTCCAAGGGGTGTCCATCTGTCACCACAATCAGGTATTTGTTCTCCTTCTGATGGGAGCCGCTGTAACAATTCAAAATGGTTAGCTGGGAATGTGTAGCTTTGATGAGTGCCCCTGCTTCTATTCTGACATGACCTACACTCGCTGTGTTTCACAGCATTATGGCGATGCCTGTTTGGGGTACATTGATGCACTCGTGACGGAAGGATTAATGGTCTGCAGGTATACAGCACTGGAAGAGGGCAGAGTTCAAACGCTTGGCATCTCAGCCTGATTGTGCTGATGGTGACACTCGGGGAGGGGGGTGGGGAATTCACAGTGTTTTTCTGAGGTTCTCTTTTCTTGAGAAAATTTTTGCCTCATTTTTAGGACAATAATAATTGATCAGCATTTAACATGGATGTATTTAAATTATATCATAGATTGGACTCCTGGGAAGTCCTGCATTCCAAGTGATGAACTCCCAGTAACACAGGGATCACCCCCCTCACACTTCCAACAACCTCCAGTACTGTACAAATCGTAAGTGTGAGATGGGGGTTGGACCAAGAGTTTGTAAAAAACTATTTTTACAATGTTGTCTCAATTTGTAGGGTTGTTTTATGGCTTTAACCTGAACCTTACTTATCCTGCAACATGAATGTAATAAAAGGATATTTGGAATGGAATTAGATTTCCTTGGGCGATGGTTTAATACTATGTCTAAGGATATTTCTATACAGAGAACTTGAATTATTAAACCAACAACACACTGAGCCAGATCTTTCTCTTTTCGTGTCACTCGGCAGCAGGAAGCAGAAGCAGCCAGATAAACATTATTAATGACTATTTACAAAGAGCGTATACGCTGCATTTCAAAAAGAAACACAATGCTCATAATTTAATCCCCAGACTATCTAACTACACAGTACGATATCGCTAAACTCGGATCCACAGGTAACATCTGTGTAGACAGCAGCTTAACTTCCAACAGGAAACACTTCCAATGAAGGGACACAGAGGAGAAAGGTGAATGCAGTACTTGCAACCCCAGGCCAAGCTGATCCGCTAACTTTTGACGCAATCTGGAAGGGAAGGTGGGTCGGGGAGAGCACATGACAATTCCTCATCACTGCAGAGAACAGAAAGCCCTTTACTGGGGAGTGCAGTAACCCACACTTGCAGTTTCAAGTCAAGTGTCAAAAGGACCAGGATGGCTTTTGTCAGCCTGCTGGAGAAAGGCAACGCTCCAGCTGAAGCTAAGCGCATGGGCATTAAGCTGTGTGCACTCACACATGAAGTAAGGGCATCCGTTAGGTTCTGTGACATAATGCCGAGCTTTTCTCGTCACAGCACAAGAGGAGTTGCTTCTGGTTGCCATCTATGGGAATGAAAATTTCAGGCCTGAGTGACAAGACGGGTTAACCGGCATGCTAAGAAGCATACAGAACTAGGATGGACACACACAGTCTCTGACTTCACCTATTACAAACAGCACGTCCTAATCGAAACCTGATTCACTGGTAACCGGGGGGTGTCACTAGCTTCCTGCTCCACTTTGGCTTACCCTGAAACAACAGTTCCCAGGAGGCACACTGACTCTGCCACTGGAAGCCTGAGACCTGGCTGGCGGGTGTTGCTGGAAAATGGCTCCTCTGCTTCCCGCACTGAATTGGGCTTGCAAATGCCTGGGCTTGGTTTGCCGCGAGGCGGGAGAGAGAAACGCCGAGGGGCAAGTCTCTCAGGTAGCTGTAACTCTAACTAGTCTGAGGACTCCTTCCGTTTCTGTTGGGAATGTGCTGTAGCTGCTGCTGGGGAGCAGCTCCATCCAGCTCCCACTGGAGTCCAAGGCAGGGTGCCGACTGACTTTGGGAAGGGCTAAGCAGGCCCAAATTGACATAGCCTTTGTGGTTTGCTCTACATTCGTTGGTGACTTTCAGTCAAACTCCGATAACTCTTAGAAAACAGCAGACTCCTTTCAAAGGGCCAACAGCACTGCCAGACCCCAGTGTGCAGAAACCAGGAGTCAGGCCCCCGAATGGTGAGACTGGCTTACAAACCATGAGAGCCTAAAAAACAATCCTCCTTGCACTCTGTTTATTCACCCTTCTAGGTTTTGAGCCTTTCGGGCGCACGTTTTCAAGCCCTTCCCTGCCACCAGGAGGGCTAGAAACTTGCTTTTTTGTAAAAAAACGGATTCAAGTCAAGTCCTCTGTGGAAAGGCTGCCAATTACAGGAAAGTGGATGGCGGTGAATCACTTCATCTGAGAGCCAAGGACAACATTCTCTCTGCCATCTCTCTCTTTGGTTTGGTTCAGAGAACTGGCTTCCTCAACAGCAGTGTCGCTACAAAATGTACTTTTATCATCGCCGGGTTTACACTGCCAGACTTGCAGTGTCCTAGGTCTTTACCTGGGCAATCAGTGATGTCTTCCCCGATTAGACTCAGCCCACCTGCTGATAGTGTGGGAAGGTCCCATTTCTAATTCTCTTCTGAGGGTGAGGAAGCTCTAGGCCTCAAACACTGACTCTCGTTCAACCTCACCTGTCCTGATTGTGCCCTGGGCAAAGTGGGGCACCACTCCAGGGCAGCTGGTCCGGGTGGCTGGGGCAATTCTGTCACTCTCATTCTGAGATACAGTTTTCTGAACTGCTGGCCTGCTCCCATTATATAAAGCTACATACAAATTGAAGATCATGTCCTAAGAGGTGCTCTTAAGACTGGTGCAGATTCAGTCTCCTTAGAGAATGAGACCCAAATCACGACCCATGTGAGCTGGTTAAAGGGGTTGGCTCCTCCCTGAGCCACATGAGGGAAGGATCCTCTCCCATTAGCTCAAGAATCCAGTATGTTACTGGAGAAAGCTGGCAGATACTCTTCTCAGTTTACCTCCACAACAGAGCAACTATGCCGCAAACTTTAGCACTGAACTGTGCTGCTTTCCCCGCAACAAGACACACAGCAGCGCAGACCTGGGACTAGCGCTGGGAGGAATATTTCTGGCCACAAATGCAGATTCAGTGACATCAAAAGGTTTAGTGAATTCATGTCGATTTCACCAAATTATTTTGGTTGAACTCCCCTCCAACTCAAATTAATAAAAAAACCCTCAAAACATTTTGAGTTTTCAGTTTAAAATAACTTTTCTTTTCCAAATTACCGTTAGCTTTATTAGAAACCATCAAAAATCTTCTAAAATGTAGAAAGGACACATTTTGTTTGACCTTAACATTTTTTCCAACTTTTCAATTCACTTCAGGTTCAGCTTGAAGCAAATTCTTCTTTGGGGATTGCCCACAAACTGGGAAATCGGTGATTTGCCCAGCTCTCCTTGTGAGGCTTACTGAAATCTGGATGATTTACTCACTGACTTGCTCTGTAATTGTTCTGTGACCCCTGTCCCTGCCTGTCGCTGTCCCACCAGTGTCTCTTGGGACTGCAAAAAAGCTCAAAAAGTGGAGGGAAGGAACTGGGGAAATTTAGTTCAACTTTTCAATTCACTTCAAATTTTTTTGGGGGGGGTTCAATAAAAATAATTAAATAGAGAAATGGAGAAGTTTTAAAATGTCTAAAAATAGACATTTGCAAGGTAAATGTAAATTCAATTGGTTTAGATCAATTTTGTAGACTCAGGTTGTGCGCTCTACTGGACTATAGAACTGCATATTCTTACTAGAGCAGACCTCCCCACCTCCTACAGTTTCTTACCCTCACTTGGGTCTTTTCTTGATCTAGGCCCCAAACATACAAGTGAGTCAGTACAAATTGAACTCTGCACCTTGTGCAGATCCCTTTCTATGACCTGAGCCTTGGATTGCAAACTGTCTGGGGAAGACCCTGTGTCTTTCTATAGGGTACCTAGCGCAATGGATCCCAACGGGGGCCCTGGGAGCTACTGTAATACAACTAATGCGGGTAAATCCATCCTCATCATTGTATCCACTCACTATACTCCACACCTGAACATAGCCATTATATGAACAACATACCTCATACCTCAGTGTCTGTATTTTGACCCGTTAACCTTTTACCCCCAATTGGGGATATTGCAGATTATGTATTCCTTTCGCCATCCGATCCTAAACCGAACTTTGCACCCCTTGATAATCTGTACGTTATTCTCTGATAAACAGGAACTTCTGTGCTTAAACTCTGTGCCGTTTTCTTTCTATTTTAACTTCTTAATACAATTTTGAACTAATGAAGGATTTCAAAAGGAGGCATGTTCCACACAGAGATGGAATCCCCTGTGTGAAATGCTGAGAGCTCCTTAGAGAAACAAGGTCGGGGAGGTAATATCTGTTACTGGACTACCTCCTCTTGGTGAGACAGACAAGCTTTCAAGCTGACACAGAGCTCTCCTGCGGGTCTGGGAAAGGTACTCAGAGTGTCACAGCTACATACAAAGTGAAACAGATTGTTTAGCATAAGTAGTGAACACATATTTCAGGCACCATTCAGGGTGAAGTGGCCCATTCGCTCCCCCGTCAGTATTCAGAGAGGGGAGCCTTGTGTGATGAGCTCTGCCACACCTTTATGGCTACATTTGGGTAGCCACACTACTGGGTCCAAAAAAAGAATTAGATAAGTTGATGGAGGACAGGCTATTAGTCAAGATGGTCAGGGACACAACTGCATGCTCAGGGTGTCCCTAAACCTCCAATTGCCAGAAGCTAGAAATGGGCAACAGGGGATGGATCACTTGATGATTCCTTGTTCTGTTCATTCCCTCTGGGGCACCTGGCATTGGCCACTGTCAGAAGACCAGATACTGGGCTAGCTGGACCATTGGTCTGACTCAGCCTGGCCGTTCTTATGTTCTTATGTACATTTGCAAAAAGAGGTTCTAGTCAATACTAGAGGTACAAGTTTCCACATAATTAACTGCAGGCACAATTAATTGCACCTGTAATTACACCCATTTAGAACTACAGCCAACTGATTGTGTCCATCATGGACACAGCCACTAAATTATGCTCAGAGCACTTGAGCCCGGCTGAGGTGCAGCTAAATGTAACGGGGGGCAGATCCTTAGCCGGTGTCCATTGTCAGAGTTCTGTTGAGATTTCTCCCAGCTGAGGCTCACCAGCGGTCTCCTGGAGTGTTTTGGAGGTAAACAGAAACAAAGAGCCCAGAGAAGAGAAGGGGGAAGCGCCCTGGTGGAGTCAGACCATAGTGCCTCTCCAGAACGTTTCAACCGGCAGTAGAGAAGGACTGTGTCCCAGAACAAGGACAAGGCGTCTCCCAGCCCACCTCCTTCTCTCTCCTCTGTGCTCCTTGGGCACTGTGTGGGAGGCACTGTTCTCACTCACCGGATGAGCAGCTCCTCAATCCCTCTCTTGATGGCGCAGTCCGTATAGGTGCCTTTCCCGATGTAGTCCACAGCAGACACTCTGCTCTTTAAGTCATTTTGTCCAGCGGGCATTCGTTCAAGCCCTTTGATCAGCACGACCTCATCGCTGTAATGCAGAGCTCCGGCATTCCACACCAAGTTCCGGTCACACCGGTAATACCTGGAGAGACAAAAAGGGACACCCACCTTCAGTGTCTGCTTCCACCACCCCTGCAGTCCCCTCCCCTCATCACCGCCATGACCCCCTCCCAGGCCCCACACATCTCTGGCTTTGTCTCTCTGGCGGCGGAGTGGCCCTGTACAGACCTTCTGCTCTCTCAGCTCTACCTAAATATTGCCCTGACTTCAGCATCTTACTGACTTACAAACAACATCCTCGGTAATGGTGCAGCCTCTGCCTCGGTCAGAGTCCTGCCTCTCTAGGTCTTTCTTTCAGGTCTGTCTCTCGTGCGATGCGGGGATGAAGGATTAAAGGACTGGAAAACATGCATTATGGTGACACTCTAGGAGCTCAGTCTGTTTATTTTAACAAATCTGATTAGGGTAAAGAGTTGATTAAGGGTGACTTCATCACAGTCCATAAGCATCAAGATGGCGGATAGAAGTTTGAAAAGAGAAGTCTCTTCAATCTAGCAGACAAAAGTACATCAAGATCCAATGGCTAGAAGTTGACGCTAGAGGCTTTCATGGTGTAAATTTTTAACAGTGAGGATAATTAACCATTGCAGCAATTTACCTAGAGACATGCTGGAGATTCACTGGAGATTTTAAAATCAGGGTTGGAGATTTTTCTAAGAGATTTGCTGTTGTTCAAACAGGAACTAATTCAGGGAAGTCCTACGTCTAGATGATCACAGTGGTACCCTTTGACTTCATAATCTGTGAATAAACCTGGGAGTAGAATCAGTTCCTTATGCACGTTTTTAAGGCTGAATGTGTCTCATGTATCAATTCGAAATGAGAAGAAAATTCTCGGTGTAAATGGGTGTGCATAGAGGGGTGTAAATGCATGGGTGTGAAGATCGGTGCATGACTGACACTAAAGTGGGAGGAGTGGTAGATTCGCTGGAGGGTAGGGATAGGATACAGAGGGACCTAGACAAATTGGAGGATTGGGCCAAAAGAAATCTGATGAGGTTCAACAAGGACAAGTGCAGAGTCCTGCACTTAGGACGGAAGAATCCAATGCACTGCTACAGACTAGGGACCGAATGGCTAGGCAGCAGTACTGCAGAAAAGGACCTAGGGGTGACAGTGGACGAGAAGCTGGATATGAGTCAGCAGTGTGCCCTTGTTGCCAAGAAGGCCAATGGCATTTTGGGGTGTATAAGTAGGGGCATTACCAGCAGATCAAGGGATGTGATCGTTCCCCTCTATTTGACATTGGTGAGGCCTCATCTGGAGCACTGTGTCCAGTTTTGGGCCCCACACTACAAGAAGGATGTGGAGAAATTGGAGAGAGTCCAGTGAAGGGCAACAAAAATGATTAGGGGACTGGGGAACACATGAGTTATGAGGAGAGGCTGAGGGAACTGGGATTGTTTAGTCTACGGAAGAGAAGAATGAGGGGGGATTTGATAGCTGCTTTTAACTACCTGAAAGGTGGATCCAAAGAGGATGGATCTAGACTATTCTCAGTGATAGCAGATGACAGGACAAGGAGTAATGGTCTCAAGTTGCAGTGGGGGAGCTTTAGGTTGGATATTAGGAAAAACTTTTTCACTAGGAGGGTGGTGAAACACTGGAATGCGTTACCTAGGGAGGTGGTGGAATCCCCTTCCTTAGAAGTTTTTAAGGTCAGGCTTGACAAAGCCCTGGCTGGGATGATTTAGTTAGGATTGGTCCTGCTCTGGGAAAGGGGTTGGACTAGATGGCCTCCAGAGGTCCCTTCCAACTCTGTTAGTCTATGAGTCTATGATTCTATGATTCTATGAAATGTGTATGAATAGAGGGTAGAGTAGATGCATGGGTGTGAAGATAGGGGTTTGTGTGTGAATATATGTGGGGGGGAATGCTGAGACCATAAGGTGTCTGACTCTTGTTATGGCAACAAGGTGCCATCCCGCCTGACAAGGAGCGTGTCTCAGGAGATGGGTTTGCACAGACGGGAAGCTGACATGGCCTGTCACGTTTGATCGCTCTCCCGTTTCCCCATCCTGTTCCATTTTTCCTCTTTGTAACTCTAGCACCCTCTCTCCACCCCACTCCCCCGAAAAACCCTATCTGGGCACTGATTATTGCTAACCCCTCATTCACGGGCCATCTTGCCTTCCCTCCCATGAGGCCAATCCCCGCCTCTCTGCCAGGGAGTGTCGGTGCCTGGCCCACCATGCCATTTGGTGCATTGGCTGGCAGTGCGCACCATCGGCTGGCTCTATGCATGGCAGGATGCAGGAGCCCTCACCCTCTGGCACCCTGGAAGCCGAGTTGGCTCCTGAAGTAACCCCCAGCTCTCCAGCATCCTGGCCGCCGTTCCTGGCAGAGTCCCATCCCAACCGTCATGTCAAGCAGTACACGCGGGGCTAGGCGGTTTTCCATACCCAGTGAGAGCTCTCCTGACATGGACTGGCCAAGGAGAGCCCATGTCAGAGCATGTGGGACGGGGATCCTGACCCATTGACACAGACTCCATTGTTACTGAGGTCTGCTGAGGAACCAGCAAAAGGCCGGGTCCCTGGAAATTGGAGTGTCGTTGTTTATAGGCAGGGAGGGCTAGGGTCTTGCTACGAAGTTTTGCTGTCCAGGGTGTGCTGCCGTGGGTCAGCTGTCATGGGCAAAACCAGCACGCTGGTGAAAGGCTGAGTAAGGGAGTCTCGGAGGAGAAGAGAGGAACATCAACCCACATCGCCACAGCGACAAACTTCTCAACCGCCTTCCCTGATGCTTCTAAATGCCAGATCCTCCTAATCCCTAGGCCAAGCTCCATCACCTTCTGGACAGCTCCCCTGCCCTCCTGCATCAGCCAGCCAGCTTCCCGCCTGCTCCTGGAACCCCCCTTCTCTGCCCCTCTGCCCCACCACAAAGCCCATCCTAGACCCCCCATGAATGGTGCACCCACAGCATCCACATGCACCACCTTGCTTCTGTCTCTGAGCACCTCTGCCCAGCCTCGCACCCAGGCAGACATCCTCCCCTACATACCGGGTCTCTCCTGCTTCAGCACCGCCATGGTCCTCCCCAGAGAGCGCTACCCTCCACCCGCCCTCTCTCCTCCATGGGCTGGCGCCTAGACACCCATCGGAGCCCTTTGCCTCCCTCCATCCCCTCTGGACAAGGCCACACTGACCGCGCCAAAGAGCAGAGTGGCAGGATCTGTCCCCACCTCTCCACTCTCCTTCCGCACCGTCTCCCTTCTCCCCCGCCCCCGCCCATCTCCCCTGCCTGCTCCCTTATCTCGGCCTCTGCAGCAGGGTCCCCTCCAGGAAGATTTGCCACCAATATTAATCAAAAGTGAACTCCTTGTTCTCCCCCACACACCTCCCCTATCCTCCCCACCGCTGGCATGAACACTGCCCTCCTGTCAATCAGGGGCTCAGCGCTGGCTTCTCCTCCGCTGGTCCCACACATCCAGGCCAGGTCCCCGTCATGCCTCTTCTGCCCCCCACAATGTTCCTAGACGCCAACCGTTCCTTTCTGTTCACACAGCTATGCTTCGATCCCAGCCCTCTTCCTGCACCCCGGCTGCTAAGGCCATCAGCCTGAGCCATCAGCCCCCTCCCTTCGCTCGCCCCCTGCCACTGCATCGCATTGCGGCGTCTCGGCCTGGGGACAAGCGTGGGGGGCAGATGTGGTGATCCAGAAGAGGGAGGGCATGGAGAGATAAAGGAGAGGAGGGAGGAGCAGACACTGGGACATGGCAGAGGGGTGTGACCAGAGCCCTGGGCGCCTGGCCATCATTACTGAACAGATGTGCAGCCAATCAGCCAATGGATGACCCAGTGAGCAGTAAGTTAAGCCAAATGGTTATAGGGGTGGCAAGGAATCAGTGAAGGAACCAGATAAGAAAGGGGGCGAGGTGGTTAGCAAAGAGACAATACCTTATTCCCATAGACAGTGTGAGATCAATGGAGGTGCAATGAGCAATCAGGTGTGGGGAGAAGCGGTCAGTGGGGAGTCTGAATAGATACCATAGAAGATTAGGGTTGGAAGAGACCTCAGGAGGTCATCTAGTCCAACCCCCTGCTCAAAGCAGCACCAATCCCCAATCAAATCATCCCAGCCAGGGCTTTGTCAAGCTGGGCCTTAAAAACCTCTAATGATGGAGATTCCACCACTTCCCTAGGTAACACATTCCAGTGCTTCACCACCCTCCCAGTTAAACAGTGTTTCCTAATATCCAACCCAGACCTCCCCCACTGCAACTTGAGACCATTGCTCCTTGTTTTGTCATCTGCCCCCGCTGAGAACAGCTGATCTCCATCCTCTTTGGAACCCCCTTTCAGGTAGTTGAAAGCAGCTATCAAATCCCCCCTCACTTTTCTCTTCTGCAGACTAAACAAGCCCAGTTCCCTCAGCCTCTCCTTGTAAGTCATGTGCTCCAGCCCCCTGATCATTTTCGTTGCCCTTCTCTGGACTCTCTCCAACCAGGGCATTGTCATTCCCAGCACTGGCTGAACACCTTCATGCTCCCTGGGACGGACTGTGGGAAAGGAAACTGGGACTGCCATACGCCCAAGACAAGAGCCTCGAGGGGTTAATCTAGTGGGGAGCTTCAGCCCTATGTTTTAGTGGGGACCCTTAGCTTGGGGCTCCCTTCCAGGACCAAGAGGAGAGAGTCTCCCATCCCCAGAATAGCAGAAGCCTTTGATCAGGCAGAGTCATTACACCAGAAAGAGCTGGATAAGGAGGCTGCAGGGACAGCCCTGTATCCAACCCCAGCCATTTGCAAAGTCTGTACCCAAACTGCCTCTCCTGCCCCTCCTCCCTCCACGCTGCACATCTGGGCACCAGCCTCCTGCCGCCCAGGGGAACGCGAGGAACACTGAGCATGTGGGCTGGTGTGGGAGAACCGGCCTGCTCATGGCTCTATGTACGGAGCTCACCAAGGAGATGGAGATGGAAACTGGGGCTCTCAGACGTTCAGAGGACGATGGCTGGGAAAATACAGAGGAAACCACTCTCCCCAGTGCTGGGGACCTCTGCGGATGAGGCAGGAAGGAATGAACTACGTGGCAGCCCTCAGGCCCCCCTTTGGGGAGCCAGCTTTGAGACAAGGGCTCCCTTGAATATTTTCCAGGAGTCACTAACATCTGTGACATTTCCTGTCCCCAAAACCTCCTCCCCACCCCACACAATTCCATCCAGTCCATATTCTTCCCCACTCCAGTCCGTCAGTCCCTCCACCGGGCCCCACCCGGCTTCCTCACCCCAAGCACTTCATGGAGGCTCCCTGGTCCTAGGTCCCAGTAGACCCCTCATGGGGACACTGCCAAGTGCTGTGTCAGGACGTGCTGGTCCCATTCTCGCCAGGGAGTGCCCGTGTTATTCGTGAGCACTGCCCGCCCACGCCAGGTGTCACATGTATTTAACAGGATGGGAGCTAACATTTCTAACATTTCGTGGCACAGACGTGTCCCCAGCAGGGCAGCCAAGCCTGCAGCTTGGGCCGGTGGGCTTCTTTCCTGTGTAGGGCTATTGGGACGGGGAGGAGTGGATCCTTTGGTTCTGGGGTGACAGGGTTTGGGGTTCTGGGATGACGGGGTTTCCCCTGACTGCAGCAGGTCTCCTCGAGTTGGTGTGGTGGGTTGGGTGAGGAAGGCAGATCCTCGCTGGCTGGAGTAAGGGGCCAAGTGGGAGGACAGACCCCCACCCAGTTCCAGTGCCTCAAACTTTAGGCTTGGGCTTGGCAGACACACCCCAGTGAGAAGAGACCTGGCTTTCAGCAGCTGGGCACTCCGTCCAGTGCTCCTCCCCCTCGAGAAGTGCTGGAGAGGCTGCCAGGGTGTGGCAGGGCGAGGCCGCTGTGCCATGCCCTCCATGCACTGGTGGTGGATGGAGAAGGGGAGTTATACTTGCAGCAGCTGCCGCAGCTGAGGCAAGCCCATCTGCAGCCTGGGAGCTACCCGCTTGGTGCAGTGTCCCTCACCACGAGAGTGAGGGGCTGTGCTGGTTTGTGGGATTCTAGGAAAGGCTTTGCAAGGAAACGTGCAAGGAAAAGCCTCTGTTTAATAAAGTTTCTCCTTCCGTTACCAAGGTGCTCCTGCCAGCCCCATCCAGCAACAAGGTGTCCGGGAGGGGGACCTCACCAGCCCAGCCCGGGCTCACCCCCAGCCCACTCCAGCTTTCCCGGCAGCAGAGCTGGGCGGCACACCACGCTGGACGTGCGCACGATGCTGTGCTGAGGCCCTGCGGCTCCCGTCCCGCGGAGAGGGCCCAGCATGCACCCACGCTCCCCTCGCAGGGTGTGCAATCACAGAGCGCTGCACATGCCCAGCAGAAGGGCTGCGGGGTGCAAGCGACTGCGCGTGAAACCGAAGGCGGAGGATAGGCCAGGGCCCAGCTTTGATTTTAAGCACAGGCCTCAATTATTTCAACTACTCCGATGAAGCCCTGGTTTTTTAAAAAATGATCCCAGATGATCATTCTGCCGTGAAACACGACAGCCACACGACTGTCCCCACCACAGGCCTCCACCTCCGGGAAAACGCAAAGCAAACCACGTGGGGCAGCAAACCTGGCTACACCGAGCATTGCTGAAGGAATACTGCCACCTGCAGATGGGGATGGAGAAGTGCAGAAAACTCCCGTTGCAGACAGGAGAACACTCAAGCTAGCAACTCCAGCCAATGGTCCCAGAATGAGCGCATTAAACCCTTCGTTGCTGCAGGCAGTTTCTGTCCATTTGTTACACAGCCATACACATAACGTTTCCCGTGTACACACAGTGATCACCAGCTGACAGCCTTAATGCAAGACAAATACAAATTCCCAAGCAGAGTCCCAAATCTTACTGGTGTCACTTTTTCTATTCTGGCGAATCTATTCTGGTGAACACCCATGGAAAAGTAAAATAAAATAAGCAGTGCAGAAAAAGTAAAAGCTTTCAATACAGTTACCTGTCTGTTAGCTTGTCAATGAACCGGTTGGTAAATTCTTTCACCTGTGTAACTAAGGCTCCAAATGGCTTTACCCTTAAAGCAACACTTTCTGATGTATCCAGAACAAAAAACAGATCAACGGGGCAATCTGTTCAAAAACAGAGAGACAGCAGGTTTTAAGCACTGTGTTACTGCATCTTCCAGTTATGCTATAAGATATGTCATGGTGGATTGGGTCTCCCGTGCATCATGGTGAAGCATGTGTATTCAAGAGACATAGCCAATGCATTTTCTACAGTACATGTGCAGTCTGTATCTCTATTACATTGTTACATTTTTATACTAAGTTAAAGTTTACAGCTTGCAAATAATAACTCAGTGTGTCAGAATTACAAACATATGCACACACGCACACTTGCATGGCATTTGTGCTAGGTTGGATTGAAAATGAACATATATTCAATAGATTAAAGCCAAGGAGGACACACTGTCTTTTTCTGAAAAAACTTGGTATTTTTCTTTACATTTACTGTGATTTTAAAAATGAAAGATTGTTTTCCCAGGCTTCTAAGCGCTATATCTATTTAGACATTAATTAATTCATTACAATGAAATATCAGACAGATACTATTTAAAATAATGTCCAGATGTAGGGTTACATTTTCGCTTGTATAAATTTTCCATATAAAGAATAATCATTTTAAAAAGTCCCTATACAAAGGAATTTTCTTTGCAAAAGGAACACAAGAGATTATTACAAATAAAGGAAAAAACCCCAAAAATATGTTTACAGATTTTGATAAAATTCTCATCAAATATTTGTGAAGTATTCCGGAATATTATCCTCTACGTTAGTTGTTTTTAGTCCCCTTCTTTGCTAAATACCAACCAAAAATGATCGCATATGAGATGGGACAGAGCTGAAGATAACTGGAAAAAAATGGCTTCAGGATAAACTGGGTAGGTAGGTGAAGGGAGCAGGTAGATATTCAATACATGTGGAAGGAATAACTAATCAACAGACATTTGAAATATACCTTTTTTTAAAAGTTCAGGCAAACCTAAAGTTACAACAGTATAAACAACCTGAGACGTCTGTTTAGCAGTACATGGCATACAGATCTGAAGGCAGATCTCGCCTTTAACAGTCTAGAAAACTATCCGCACAGGAAAAGAAAAGAAAGTACACCCCAGAGTGACATTCTTACCTTGAAAGGTTTCAATTCTGTTGACTATTTCTGTCTGTTGAGCCAGCGCCCCGCTCCACAGGAAACAGACTTGAAGCAAGAAAGTGAACAAAAAGTTTGCTAACTTCATCTTGCTAATTTCAGATTTACCATTTATTACTTGCAGAAAGGAAGGGAGGGAGAAACGGAAGGAGACAGAGGCCAGAAATGGCAGCAAGGAATTTTTATCTTAGTTGGGAATTTTTTCTAATTTTCTACTCTGTCCCTGAGTTTCTGTGGAAGGAGGCACGGGAGAGGGAGTTAAGATGAGGAGGAAAGTAGCAGGAGCTGCCCAACTCCAGAGGGGGAGGGATCTCAGAATGTCAATTTCAGTTGATCCTTAGCATAACCAGTGAGTTGCTGAAACACATTGTCTTGGGGCCATTTCTTCTTTTCAGCTATGGTTGTGCCTGCAAAACCATCCTGATCTGCATCAAAACATAATTTAGTTCTATTTAAAAATATTTTGCCACCCGCTTCCCCCCGTATATCTTGTATCTATGTTGGCTAATGGGTTACGGCATAGCCACAGTGCTGCTGTTCTAAAAAGAAGAACGGGAATGTCGCAAGCCTAAGGATATAATCCACACCATTAAAAAAACTCTCCGTATCATTTTTGTGCTCATATTTATAGCCCCACGTTGGGCCCGTCCTAGCATTGTTACTCAAAGCTCCACTGAAGTCTGTGGGAGTTTTGTTAACATAAGGACTGTATGACTGGGCCGTCAGTATGTTTTATTATTGGATGCTCTTTGGCCTTCCAGGCCAAGAAATGTTCATCCCAATTTCCTAGTTGTTTTGTAAATGTATCTTTGGGAGTTTATCAAAGTGCAGACTGAATCCTGCATCCGCCCTGCTCCTGCCCCTTCCACCCATGGTGAGCACCCAGTGCCCAGCATTCCCACTCCCTGTGATGAGAACTCTCACAGGGCCAGGGCCTTCGTGTCCTTCCAGAATAGAGACATGGGGCCTCATTCTGCCCTGGCCTGCACTTTGGGGAGTCACACGCCTGAGCACAACAGGATCTGCGCAAACATTGCTATTCTGGCTTGCAGAGATGTAAACGACTGCCAGATGTAGAGCAGTGACAAACTGGATCCTCTAGCTTCTCGCTTCCAAAGGCAGTCCCTCAAAGCCAGGGCTGACTTCTTTTGCTCATTCCTACATGGCCAACATGGCCATAAACACAACAAGGCAGAGGTATACAAACCAGACCAGAGAAGTGCACCCATAAAACAGAGACACAAGTGCCCCCCCCCAATCCAGAAAATCCCCTGCCCCTTCCTATCAGAGGAGAGGAGGGAGATTGCTCACATGGTCCTTAATCCACCTCCTCTGTGGTGGGAAGGAGATGGGACAGAAATTGCAGCTGGAACAGAGGAGGGACTAGTTGGGGACACTGAGGAGTCAGCAAAAGAGTTGAATCGTAATAGTCACATGGTTAAAATATATTCTGGAGCTTTCAAACTTGGGAGCCTAAAGATAGGCCCCTAAATCCATATGTAGACACCTAGACCAAAATGGCCTATTTCCGAAAGTGCTTAGCACTGCACCTCACCTGGACTTCAGTGGCATTTGGAGTTCTCGGCTCTTTGCAGTCTCAGGCCACATTTAATACGGGTGGTCACAAAGGGAGTTAGGAGCTCAATGGCAGACATCCAAGTTTGATGATTTTGGCCACAAAATATAAATGTCCATGTACTAGAGTGAGAAGCTTAAAACCAAAAAGAGGTGACCTGAATACCTGTCAGTGGAAGAAACCATTTGTATAGCCAGGATCTCTGAAACATGGTGAAATGACCAAAATCAAGGTGACAATGCAATACCTGCCTTGAACTATACAGAAGGAACAGACTAAGTTGCAGAGGCTGAAGACCTAAACCCAAAAGACTGAATAGCATCCTAAACACTAAACCTAAAAGATTCCGGAGCATTTAATGGACATGATTTCTGAGTGGAGAGGACCACACAGGTGAGTCCAAATCCTACTCATGGGAATATAACTATCCTGGTTACATTACTGGTTTCCACTTGTGGAAAACGATCTTGAGTGTGCAATGCTAAGGGAGATCAAACAGGCAGGTAACAATAATAATGACTGAAACTTCCTGCATATAAAGTGGTCAAACATTGCAACATGACAAAGTTTAAAGAAGGGTTTCAGAGTAGCTTAAAGAAGCAATTCCTTCACAACTTGAACCAGGGGTAGCCAATAGGTGCCAAATCTGGACCACCAGACTAGAATGGACTCCAAAATATTTTATTTATTTATTATTATCATCAT
Organism: Chelonia mydas; assembly: GCF_015237465.2. NCBI lineage: Eukaryota > Metazoa > Chordata > Testudines > Cheloniidae > Chelonia > Chelonia mydas. The sequence continues at coordinate 75,480,485 of NC_051251.2, read as the reverse complement.
TATTGAGGTTTTAAAAATTTTATTTCCTCCGGAGTCTAGACCTTGACTAAACCTTGACCAAGAAATTTGGACTTTGACAAAAAATAATTGACTACCCCGACTTAAACCATTGCCTCATGGAACAGCTAGTACTAGAGCACAGAACTCTCGAGGAGAGACTGTTCTTGATTTAGTCCGAAGTAACACCATAAAAGCTGATTCAAGAAAAAAACCACAGGGTAGGGCTCATAATAAAAACTAGCATGGTGACATTAAACTTTAGAAAAGGGGATTTTAAACAAGGAGGAAACTAGTTTAAAGGACCCTGAGGTCCTTTAAATTAAAATCCCTTAGATTCATGGAAGCTACCTAACCAACCACAGCATTTTCCCAGAGGGCATACATTCCCCTCGACAAAAAAGGACCGGGAGGCAAGAAAATAAAGTGTAACTACATGGAAATTCAGTAGGATATTTGAACCAAACAGGTATTCTTTGAAACCTGGAAATCCAGCCCGAAGTGACACCCATAGAAATGTACCTCGTCTATGGCAGGAAGAGGTAAGATGGATATTTGAAGGCTCAGAGGCAATTTGAAGACAATTTGAAGGCAATTTGAAGGCAAACAAACAGAGAGAATCATAAAAAATAAATTCTTTCAGTATATCAGAAGCAAAAAGCCTGCAAGAGACCTGATGGGTTAAAGAGGATAAGAACAGTGCGGAAAACCTGAATTACTTCATGTCCACTGAAGGTAAGACAAACCATAATGGACTTAATCTGCAACAAGGGAGATTTAAATTAGATATTAAGAAAAACGTTCTAACTATAAGGATTGCTAAGCTCTGGAACAAGCTTCCAAAGGAGGTTGTGGAATCCTGATCATTGGAGGTTTAAGAACAGATTGGACAGACAGCTGTCAGGGATGGTCTAGATATATCTGGCCCTGCTTCAGTGCAGGGGGCTGGACCTGATGACCTCTTAAGGTCCCTTCCAGACCTACATTGCTATGGTTCTACTTTTTTGCATTAGTGTTCACCATAGAGAATATTGCATAGATGCTCACCCCAGACCAATTGTCTTCAGCTAAAAAAGAGACCAAATGATAAATTAAATAGCAGCAACTCACATGAACGATCTGATACACACTCCAGAGTATGGAAGGCACTGAAGAATGCAGTGTCTGTGCTGATAGTAAATATATGCACTCTCATTCAAATCAGCCAGATGTTTGGATTGTAGCACATGCTGTCCTTATATCAGTACAACATAAACGGATCAGAACAATACAGAATTATAAAACACCTAGCAGAAAATAAGTTGATAAATGTACAGCAGCATAGCTCTTACAAGGAAAATTGTGCTTATCCCATCAACAAGGATTATTGGAGCACATCAGCAAGATATGATCATTATTTGTCTGGCAGAAGCCCCTGGAAGCCGCAGGCATGGATGAGGGTTCCATTGTTCCAGGTGCTGCACAAACACTGAACAAAAAGACAGTCTGTGCCTCAAAGAGCTCGCAGTCTAAGTAGATAAGGGAAAATTGGTAGATATAATTTCAGGAGATATAATTTGTGTGTCAAGTATCAGGGGGTAGCCGTGTTAGTCTGTATCCACAAAAACAACAAGGAATCCGGTGGCACCTTAAAGACTAACAGATTTATTTATAATTTATGTGGATTTTCAAAAAGCCTTTGACAAAGTACCTCTGTGACCCCAAGAGCCTTTATGCCAATTGGCAAAGGGCATAGTCAACTTGCTGGTGTCAGAATATTTAGCCAGACAGTGTCCTGTAAGATATCACATAAAAACTAGTGACGTGCTGGCCACGAATATGATTGAGTTATGCATGTAGGGATTGTATGTAAAGAGGGAGGTGTGTGTGTGTGTGTGTGTGTGTGTGTGTGTGTGTGTATGTGTGTGTGTGTGCGTGTGAGTGTGTGTGTCGGAAATATGTTCTTAAAATATGTTTTGGAGGGAAGCCCACCTTACACAAAGGAATGTGGATTTACCTGTCTAGGTCAAGCTTTGTAAGCCATAGGCAATGAAAGTACATTTATATATAAGATAAACCAACCATCAAGGTAACGAGCGATAGCTTGGCAAGCACACTGTGGGGTACACGGGAGTCTGAACCTCTGGGAGGTCTTCCCGTCTCTTGAGGCAAAGATAGGGACTTTGGTAAATATAAGGGGAGCAAAAAGACCTAGTTAGCCATCACTTAGGAGCCAAAGGAGACAGCATCCTCTGATTCTGTGAATGCTGGAGATGGTGGTAGCTTGATGTAAGTGAGAAACTGTATTAGGCAAAGACATAGCTTGCTAGAGTTAAGCTTTGGGCCCCAAAATGTTGTTAGTTTTGCTTTGTTTGTAACCCTTTTCAATCTCTTTTATTCTTGCTTGGTATCACTTAAATTTCTGTTCTTTATTAAAAAAACCTTATTCTTGTTTTGTTACAAACCCATCTCAGTGCTGTGTATTAGCAGGGGAGGGTGAGTCCTCAGCCAACCTAACAGGCTGCTGTGTGCCTCTCTGGAGGCAGTGAACTTAATAACTTCTGTGAGTGTCCAGTGAGAGGGACTGGACACTGCAGGGAGACGTCTCAGGGGAACTCGAGAACTGGGGTTCACTGAATGTTCTCTACAAGGCAAGGTTCAGACTGGCAGAGTCTCATGGAGTTTTCTGGTGAGGCGGATGGATGGGTGTGGCAGGGAGAAGTCTCACAGTCTAATCTCCAGCAAAGCTCTCTTGCTGAGGCAGAGAGGTAACGGTGGCTTACAGTTCTGGATGCCCTGAGGAGAGTGTCACAACCTCACATGAGGTTGTTAAGAAAGTAAATATTTGTAGGGTCACGGTCATGGCTGACAAACTAGCTAAGAAACAAAAAAACAGGAATAAAAGGCCAGGTTTCATCATGGCAAAGGTGTCACAAAGTTCCATGACAGGACACGTGTAGCTTAATATATTTGTAACTCTTCTTCCAGGTGGTGTCGGCAGCAATAAGAGCTGGGTTGAATATCTAGGGCGGTTTCTTAACATTACAAAACAGAACTGGCTCAAGGCCCCATCTGGAAAACTGGGAAAACTAAGCACCATCCTGGGGCATCTCTAAGAGGCAATATTTCCCTGCTCACAAGCCCTGGGTCTGTGTACAACAAAAGAAAGTTTTTATTACTATGGGGAAGGAGCACAGCATTAATTTGGGAAAATATCACAACAATGACACAAAAGTATGCAAACCATAAACAAACACCTGCCCCACAGTATCTTGGACAGTGTCTTTTGCCTCAGTTTCGCACTTGGCAGTGTGAAAGTCTGACAGATGAATGTCCCTTTAACACTCTCCTCCCCTGCATGCCACTCACAGTTGGTTGGCCAAGGTCAGCGAAGTCCCAGAATTTAGGGGTGCATTTTTTTGGTTTCATCTCCCTCCCCGGAAGGTGGGTGGGGTGGGGTGGGGAGGAGAACAAAGAATAAAGACGTGTCACTGACAGTCATTAAAGTAGGTTTTGGAACAAATTGATAAATTTAATAGTAATAAGTCACCAGGGTCAGGTGGGATTCACCCAAGAGTTCTGAAGGAACTGAAATGTGAAATTGCAGAACTACTAAGTGTAGTCTGTAACCTATCATTTAAATCAGCTTCTGTACCAAATGACTGGAGGATAGCTAATGTGACGCCAATTTTTAAAAAGGGCTCCAGAGCTGAAATCATGCCTCACTAATATTCTAGAATTCTTTGAGGGGGTCAACAAGCATGTGGACAAAGGGGAATCCAGTGGATATAGTGTCCTTAGATTTTCAGAAAGCCTTTGACAAGGTCCCTCACCAAAGGCTCTTAAGCAAAGTAAGCAGTCATGGGATAAGAGGGAAGATCCCCTCATGGATCAGTAATTGGTTAAAAAGATAGGAAACAAAGGGTAAGAATAAATGGTCAGGTTTCAGAACGGAGAGAGGTAAATAGTGGCGTCCCCCGAGAGTCTGTACTGGGACAAGCACTATTCAACATATTCATAAATGATCTGGAAAAAGGGGTAAACAGTGAGGTGGCAAAATCTGCAGATGATACACAACTACTCAAGATAGCTAAGTCCAAAGAAGACTGCGAAGAGCTACAAAGGGATCTCACAAAACTGGGAGACTGGGCAACAAAATAGCAGATGAAATTCAATGTTAATAAATGCAAAGTAACGCACATTGGAAAACGTAATCCCAACTATACATATAAAATGATGCGGTCTATATTAGCTGTTACCACTCGAGAGAGAGATCTTGGAGTCATTGTGGATAGTTCCCTGAAAACATCCTCTCAATGTGCAGCGGCAGTCAAAAAAGCGAACAGAATGTTGGGAATCATTAAGAAAGGGATAGATAATAAGACAGAAAATATCATGTTGCCTCTATATAAATCCATGATACACCCACATCTTGAATACTGCGTGAAGATGTGGTCGCCCGGTCTCAAAAAAGATATATTGGACTTGGAAAAGGTTCAGAAAAGGGCAACAAAAATGATTGGCGTATGGAACAGTTTCCATATGAGGAGAGAGTAATAAGATTGAGACTTTTCAGCTTGGAAAACAGACCACTAAGGGGGGATATGATAGAGGTCTATAAAATCATGACCGGTGTGGAGAAAGTAAACAAGGAAGCATTATAATACATAATACAAGAACTAGGGGCCACCAAATGAAATTAATATTGTGAAGGCCAAGACTATAACACGGTTCAAAAAAGAGCTAGATAAGTTCATGGAGGATAGGTCCATCAATGGCTATTAGCCAGGATGGGCAGGGATGGGGTCCTTAGCCTTTGTCTACCATAAGCTGTGAATGGGCGACTGGGGATGGATCACTTGATGGTTTCCCGGGCTGTTCATTCCCTCTGGGGCACCTGGCACTGGCCACTGTCGGAAGACAGAATACTGGGCTAGATGTTGGTCTGACCCACTATGGCCGTTCTTATGTTCTTACCCACGTCCTTTGCTGGGATCTAAATTACCTGCGACCCCTCAGGAAAAAGAGATGTGGTCTCTGCGGAGCACTAATGTGGGTATAAATACCAGGGTAGCTGCAATAGCATGGGCAGAAGCATCACAGCTTAGCCACATCAAGTATAAACCTGCTGAATCCCTTGGGTACTTGCTTGGCACAGTTAGCCCATGTCACCACCACCAGTTTGAGGATGTGTAAGTGAACTGGTGTCACGGAGTGTGGGGGAGTCCAGGCCCTGCACCCCTCTTCCTGGGATTCACTGAAACTCTCAGCCAGCCAGTAAGACAGAAGATTTATTGGACAACAGGAACACAGTCCAAAACAGAGCTTGTGGGTACACCCAGGACCCCTCAGTGAAGTCCTTCTGGGGGAGCAGGGAGCTTAGACCCCAGCCCTGGGGTTCCCTGTGTTCCTCCACCCAGCCCCAAACTGAAACTAACCCCCCCCAGCAGGCTCTCTCCTGCAGCCTGTCTTCACATTCCTGGGCAGAGGTGTTACCTCCCCCTCCTGGCTCAGGTGACAGGCTCTCAGGTCTCCCATCCCCAGGGCACATTCCCAGGTCAACACTCCCCCCTCCCTGCTACGTCACATCGTCACATCTCTCCCCACTTCGAGACTGAACTGAGCGGGGTCACTGTGACCAGTGACCTGGGGAAGTTCAGGGCCCCCTCTCCGGGACAGCGCATCCGCTATCATGTTGGCACTTTCCTTCACGTGGACCACGTCCATGTCGTAATCCTGCAGGAGCAGGCTCCACCTCAGGAGCTTGGCATTGGCTCCTTTCATCTGGTGCAGCCAGGTCAGGGGAGAGTGGTCGGTGTACACGGTGAAGTGTCGCCCAAAGAGATAGGGCTCTAGTTTCTTGAGGGCCCACACCATGGCCAGGCACTCCTTCTCGATGGCCGTGTAGTGTCGCTCCCGGGGTAGCAACTTCTTGCTCAGGTACACGATGGGGTGTTTCTCCCCCTTTTCATCCTCCTGCATTAACACCGCCCCCAGTCCCGTGTCTGAGGCGTCGGTGAACACCACAAAGGGCTTGTCAAAGTCTGGGTTTGCCACAACTGGGCCACTGACCAGAGCCTCCTTCAGCGCCCGGAAAGCCTCCTGGCACTGCTTGGTCCAGACCACCTTGTCTGGCTTCCCCTTCTTGCATAGCTCAGTGATGGGGGTGGCTATGGCGCTAAAGTGGGGCACAAATCTTCGGTAGTATCCTGCCATCCCAATAAAGGCTTGGACCTGCTTTTTGGTGTGGGGAGCGGGCCAGTCTCTGATCACCTCCACCTTGGCTGGTTCCGGCTTTAGGCGGCCGCTCCCCACCCGATGGCCCAGGTAAGATACTTCAGCCACCCCCACCTTGCACTTCTCCGCTTTGACAGTCAGCCCAGCCCCCGGGAGTCGGTCCAGCACTTGTCTAACCTGGGACACGTGGTCCTCCCAGGTCTGGCTAAAGACACAGATGTCATCAATATACGCCACGGCAAAACTCTCCATCCCCCTCAGGAGCTGGTCCACCAGGCGCTGGAAGGTGGCCGGCGCTCCCTTGAGGCCGAAAGGCAGGGTCAGGAACTCATAAAGCCCCAGAGGGGTGATAAAGGCCGATTTCAGCAGGGCATCTGCATCCAGCGGCACTTGCCAGTAGCCCTTTGTAAGGTCCATGGTGGTAAGGTACCGAGCTCCTCCCAGCTTGTCTAGGAGCTGGTCAGGCCTGGGCATGGGGTAGGCATCAGATACAGTGATGGCACTGAGCTTCCGATAGTCCACACAGAACTGGACCTACCCATCCTTTTTGGGGACCAGCACCACCGGCAAGGCCCAAGGGCTGGCAGATGGCTGGATCACCCCCAAAGCCAGCATGTCCCGGACCTCTCTTTCCAGGTCCTGAGCAGTTTTCCCTGTGACTCGGAAGGGGGAGCATCTTATCGGCGGGTGCGACCCTGTCTGCACCCGGTGGACAGTCAGATTAGTGCGTCCAGGCTGGTTGGAAAACAGCTGTCGGTACGGATGCAGCACCCCCCTGACCTCAGCTTGCTGGGCAGGGGTGAGCTGATCCGAGAGGGGAATTGTTTCCAGGGGGGAACCAGCTCTGGTCCAGGGAATAGATCTACTAAAGGGTCATCTCCCTGCTCCTCCCACTGTCCACACACGGCCAACACCACATTCCCCCTGGCATAATATGGCTTCATCATATTCACATGGTACACCTGGTGGTGGTGCGCCCGGTTCGACAGCTCCACCACATAGTTTATGTCATTGAGCTGCTTGACAACCTTGAAAGGGCCCTCCCAGGCTGCCTGTAGTTTGTTCTTTCTCACAGGGATGAGAACCATCACCTGATCCCCGGTGGCGTAGGCACGGGCCCGCTCCGTGCGGTCATACCAGACCTTCTGCTTCTTCTGGGCTCTGGCCAGATTCTCCTTGGCCAGGCCCATGAGTTTAGCCAGTCTCTCTCGGAAGATCAGGACATACTCCACCACTGACTCTCCATCGGGAGTGGCCTTCCCCTCCCACTCGTCTCTCATCAGGTCCAGGGGGCCCCTCACCCTCCTTCCATATAACAGTTCGAAAGGCGAAAATCCGGTAGACTCGCGAACAGCAGGTGAGGTAAGTACTTGTCCCAATCCTGCGGGTGCTGGTTCATAAAGGTTTTCAGCATCATCTTTAGCGTCCCATTGAACCTCTCCACCAGCCCATTGGACTGGGGGTGATAAGCTGAGGCCCAGTCATGCCGGACCCCACATATCTCCCACAAGCACCAGAGCAGGGCCGACATGAAGTTGGACCCTTGGTCTGTCAAGACTTCCTTGGGGAATCCCACTCGGCTGAAAATGGTCAGGAGCGCATCTGCCACCGTGTCTGCTTCAATGGAAGCTAAGGGCACTGCCTCGGGGTAGCGGGTGGCAAAATCTACCACCACCAGAATGTATTTCTTCCCCGACCAGGTCGTCTTGCTGAGAGGCCCCACGATGTCCATGGCCACCTTCTGGAAAGGCTCCTCTATGATGGGCAAAGGTCTCAAAGCCGCTTTCCCCTTGTCCCGGGTCTTCCCCACCCTCTGACAGGGGTCACAGGATCGGCAATACTGCCGGACCGTGGTAAAGACCCCGGGCCAGTAAAAGTTCTGTAGCAACCTCTGCCGGGTGCGCCGGATTCCCTGGTGTCCTGAGACGGGGATGTCATGGGCCAGGTACAGTAGCTTGCGGCGATACTTCTGGGGGACCACGAGCTGCCTCCTGATCCCACAGGACTCTACTTCCCTTGTGGGAGCCCATTCTCAGTACAGGAACCCCTTCTCCCACAGGAACCTCTCCTGGCAGCCTCTCCTCATGGTCCGTCCCACACTGAGGTCGGCCAGGTCCCTGAGCTTCCGCAAGGAGGGATCTTTCCTCAACTCGGCCTGGAACTCAGCGGCTGGGGAAGGGATGGGGCCCGGTTCCCCCTCAGTGGCCAGGTCTGAGGGCTCCACCTCTCTGAGCCGTGCCCCTCGGCGCTCCCTCCCCACCAGGGTAGGGTCCTGCGCCTCCGGTGTGGTACCCTCCCCAAGGTCAGGGCGCAGTGCCCCTCGCCGGCTCTGGCTACGGGTCACAACCAGGGCGGTCTGGGGCTTGCTTGGCCAGTCCTCGAGGTCTCCCCCCATCAAAATTTCAGTGGGCAAATGGTGGTGTACCCCCACATCCTTGGGGCCCTCCTTGGCCCCCCATTTCAGGTGTACCCTTGCCACGGGCACCTTAAATGGGGTCCCGCCCACCCCTGTCAGGGTCAGGTAGGTGTTGGGCACCACCCGATCTGGGGCCACCACCTCGGGCCGGGCCAGCGTCACCTCCGCGCCCGTATCCCAGTATCCATTGACCTTCCTCCCATCCACCTCCAGGGGAACAAGGCACTCTCTCCGGAGGGACACCCCGCGCCCACCCTGTAAACCGAGCACCCTGAGTCCAGAGCCTCCGGCCCTCTGGCGGAGCTGGCCGGGGGTACTCTTCCCTCCTGCGCAGGTGGTAAACTGGTAGCCCCCCTTTCCTGGGTTGTCTGCCCCTCGTCCAGCTGAGTCCCTACCCAGTTAACCCTGGGTAGGTTGGGTCTGCTCAGTTTGTCCCTGAGCCCGGGGCACTGGGTCTGTACGTGGCCTCTCTGGCCACAGTGATAGCAGCTCAGGTCACGTTGGTCCCCTCGAGCAGGTTGGAGGGGCCCGACGCCAGGCGTTCCCCTTGGGAGGGGGTTCTCCCTATTTCCCCGCTGGGAGGCCCCATGGTGACTCTCTCTCTGCATCGGGGGAGGCCTGTTCTTTTGGGACTCCTCCCGGCTACCCCCTGACTGACTGTTCACAAACTCGTCGGTCAGCTGCCCTGCGTGCTGGGGGTTCTCTAGCTTTTTGTCCACCAACCACAGCCTCAGGTCGGAAGGGCACTGTTCATACAGTTGCTCCAGTACGATTAGGTCAAGCAGGTCCTCTTTAGCTTGGGCCCCAGCTGTCCACTTGCGGGCATATCTCTGCATCCGGTTGACCAGTTGTAGGTAGGTGACCTCAGGCGTTTTACGCTGACTCCGGAACCTTCTCCGGTACATCTCGGGGGTCAGCCCAAACTCACGGAGCAGAGCCTGTTTGAACAGTTCATAGTCCCCTGCCTCCGCCCCTGTCATCCGGCTGTAGACCTCCACGGCTTTGGGGTCCAGTAAGGGGGTGAGAAACTGGAGCCTGTCTGCAGGGTCAACCCTGTGCATCTCGCAGGCATTCTCAAAGGCCGTCAGGAAGCTATCGATGTCCTCCCCCTCCTTCCGCTGGGCCAGGAAGCACTTATCAAAGCTCCTTGCAGCCTTGGGTCCCCCCTCACTCACCGCAGCCGGGGCCCCACTGCTCCTCAGCCTGGCCAGCTCCAGTTCATGCTCTCTTTGTTTCTCCTTCTCCTGACGTTCCCTCTCCTTCTCCTGACGTTCCCTCTCCTTCTCCTCCTGCTCATGTTGACGTTGTTTCTCCTTCTCCTCCTGCTCATGTTGACGTTGTTTCTCCTCACGTTGACGTTGTTTCTCCTCATGTTGACATTGTTTTTCATGATCCTCCAGCTCCCTCATTTTCATCTCCCTCTCCCATTCCAGCTGCATCCGCTCCAGGGATGGGGAGCTCCGCCGGGAGGATCCCCTGCTGGCTGCTGGGGTCAGGGTGCCCTTGGTATTTGCCGGGCTTCCCCCAACCCATCCCCCAGGAAGGGTCTTGGGATGTCCTGGGCAGCAGTCTGACCCCTCCCAGCCTGGTCAGGCCCCAGGGCCCACGCTGCGTCCGCCGGGCGGCTTCCCTCAGGGACAGGGATCGGGTCATCCAAGCGATCCCTCTCCTCCAACTGGGCAATCAGCTGTTCCTTGGTGGACCTCCCGATGCGCAGCCCCCTCTGCCTGCACAGCTCCACCAGGTCGCTCTTAAGGCGTTTAGCGTACATCTCCCTGCTGGCCACTCGCAGGCCGGGCAGCTTTCCACGGTTTCCAGGAAAAGCCCCTAGTGTGCCAGTCCTTCTTGAGGTCACCACCTCTTTGCCAGGGTCGAGCTGCAGACTCCTCCGCCCCTGGGACCGCTCGCTGCAATCCCCCGGGGGACCCTGTTACTGCAAAAGTCCTTCTCTCTGGTCACACACTCCCAGGGGTTAACCGCCCCCTGAAACTGTCTCTCTCTGACTCTTCAGCACGCCTGGTCCCCGTCAATCCCCCTTCGTTTTACTGCTCCCCAGTCACTTACTGCAGGAAGTGCCGTTCACGGGGTGCAGTACATCCCACCGCTGCCACCAGTTGTCACGGAGTGTGGGGGAGTCCAGGCCCTGCACCCCTCTTCCTGGGATTCACTGAGACTCTCAGCCAGCCAGTAAGACAGAAGGTTTATTGGACAACAGGAACACAGTCCAAAACAGAGCTTGTGGGTACACCCAGGACCCCTCAGTCAAGTCCTTCTGGGGGAGCAGGGAGCTTAGACCCCAGCCCTGGGGTTCCCTGTGTTCCTTCACCCATCCCCAAACTGAAACTAACCCCCCGCCCCCCCAGCAGGCTCTCTCCTGCAGCCTGTCTTCACATTCCTGGGCAGAGGTGTTACCTCCCCCTCCTGGCTCAGGTGACAGGCTCTCAGGTCTCCCATCCCCAGGGCACATTCCCAGGTCAACACTTCCACCTCCCTGCTGCGTCACATCGTCACAACTGGGAATTGCCCCCTGACCTCATCCTGTAGACATAGCCAGAGAGCAAAACTGATTAGAGACAAAGACTCTTGTAGGAGTAGAGATTGACAAGATAGGGACTGTTTCATTTCGGGAGAAGATGAAGCGGGGACATGCTAAGGGATGTATGTGTGGAAGATCTAGAGAAGGCAAACTCCTATTTACCCTGTGTCATAACACAAGAGCACAACATTCAATGAAACGGAAAGGCAGAAAATTTGACAGTGAAATAAGGATATTCTTTTACACACAGTGTATTGTACCCTGTGAAACTCACTGCCACAAGATATCACAGAAGCCAAGAGCTGACGAGGATTCAAACAGGGATTAGGCATTTCGATGGAAAACTAAAATTTGCAGAGTTATGGTAGGCATGGAAAAATTGTGTGTTTATAAGGACTATAAACCTTCCTCTAAGAGAAACAGAGAACAAAACCAGCCTATCCAGAGAGCAGATCCCCAATTGCCACACAAACTGTTTCCAGGCACATACACCACTAGCCACCCCCCCGCATCCCAGTGTCCCCTCCCTCAGCCCCTGCAACCCCCACCACATCCCTCCCTCATCCTCCCCTAACACTCTGTGATCAATGCAGAGACGAAAGGAGAGGAGACAGGAGGGCTCCAGCTGATCAGCCTCCTCAGAGACCCTGTCTTGGAAGCAGGAAAAATAAAGGGGTACTGAGAGGTGGGGGGCGGGGACTAAGAAGAGCAACAGCCAGATAGACAAACAAACAGCCTGCCGGGGTGACTTGTTTCCATTGTCAGGAAACAGTGGCCTGGATCTCCTCATCCTGCTGAGTTCTCCTGCTCTTGGCTGCGCTCCAGGAAGTGGAGGAAGCCGGCACACTCATAAAACCCTCATTTAGCACCCGCTTTGCAATAAAACCAGAGGAGCAAAACCCAAGCTTGCAAGGGAACGGGCTGAGAGCCCTGTGTCTCCATGACTGGCTGGTCGACTCCCACCCCCACTGCCTGCCCCGGAAGAAAGCAAAACTGGCCCCTGTCCGGGTGGCAGATGCAGACCCAGGGGAGGGAGAAGAATCTCCACCTTTGGAAGGAACCTGCCTGCTCCTCCATCTCTCTAGGACTGGTTCCCAGCTCCAGGTCCATCCCCCACCCATGGCACTCTAGCCCCACTACCTTCTCTGCTCCCTTCCCTGCAGCTCTGCCTGCTTTTGCCTTGGGGAAGGAAGGCAGCAAGAGGCAGAGGGCCTGGACCTGGCCAGGGTTTCATTAGCCATCGTGAGATTTTCTAAAAGGGCCTAAAGACTGAGAAGCCTGACTTAGGCACTGGAGAGCCACAGTCCATTGAAAGTCAGAGGCACTGGGGCCCTTTTAAAATTGATACCCTTAGGCTCCTAAAAGATACTGTGGACAAACTATGGCAAAGAGAAACCAGATCCCCTTCAGAGCCTGCAGAGAAGCAAGCTCCTCCCGCTGCTTTCCCTCCTCCCTCCCTTCAGCTGGAGAGCAGGGCTTCGGGGTGCCGCAGCCTCCCCTACTGTCTGCCTCGCCCAGGGGAGGCCCCGTGCTTTGTGGCTCTGGGAACACCTGACTCTCTCACCTCTGTCTTTGCTGCTCCTTTCACCCTGGCCCCAGCGCAACCACTCCCAAGGACCTCGGAACAGGCCAGGGTACCAGGAGACCCCGTTGACTCTCCCACCACCAGCCCTTCCCTACCCGGCTGTAGAGTGGGAGAAGACAGGAAACGGGGTCCCCCATCTCCCTGTGACAAGATGGACATGGGAGTCCCAGCCACCGCGGCTACCCTCTGGGACTACTCAGATGTGCAAGCATTTGCAGGAGTGGGTGTTGACCAGCAGTTTAGCCTTTTCCCGTTTTGCGATGTTCCTGGTGGCACATGATTCATGTCGGAACTAGCCACGTGCTGGCGTATTTCTTTCCAACACATTTAAATGAAATTCTTGTAAAAAGCGAGTTCTTAACTTTCTTAAATTCCAGCCTAGCTGCTCTTTTCTTATTTGGATGATTCAAGCCTCTGACATTGAAGGGAAGTCACTGAAATGCCGGGTTCTTTACTAATCTCCGTCATCTTCTGTTCAACCCCTACGTGTCAAACTTAAAGTTATCATCATTGCTTCTTCTGTTACAGCTACTCCATTTAGAAACCCCCCCTCCCCACTGCCAACCCCCCAGGAAAGGGTCCATTGCTCCTCTGTGGGGCAGGAAAGGTTTTATCATCTCGTCATGCAAAACACAGCCACTAAGCTCTTAATCCACAGATCCTTGATTCCCAATTTGTCTAGTACCAACAAATAGTTCTAGGAATTGTCCCAGATGCCTCCAGTACTTTTCTCTTTTCCAAAACAATCCAAACCCTGATATTCACTGTAGAACCGCAGTAAATGATTAATAAATCCCTTCTTAAATGTGTGAAAGGCAAACTGATCAACCGAAGAAATGAACACCAAACACCTTTATCTGTAAATTCTACAACCATTACTTGAAGATGTCACGGATGGGGATATCTAGAGGTCTCAGAGAAGTCTGAAGTCCACATTTGCAACTAATTATACGTTACCCTACCTCCACTGACTTAGATGGCCATCCGGGGCTGGTATGTTCATGTTTGAGGGTGTTTAGGTTTATGCCACTGGTGACAATCTGGTCAATTGCCCCTGTAGCTGAAATGGCCAAGAGTTTCTCTGCCACCGAGGCAAAAATGACCAATGAAAGCTTGCAAAAGTGCCATTCTGGTCTCCTGTGTGTTGGTAGCAAATGTAAAATCCATGCCTGGAACTTTCAAACATTAGCCAAAATAGCTAATGCCGTCCCCCTTGCCAAGCAGTTGTAAAGCCTGAACATTGACATCTGTGCTTTCCCAGAAGGGCACTGGCCAGCAGTCGGTGGAAGGAGAGTTGCAGAATTCACATCTTCATTCTCAAGCTGCCCTGGCTGGTGGCTTCAGCAAGGGTGGCCACTGTACTTCCATCCAGTGCCCAACAGGCATTGCAGGGTTGGCAGGTGATTAATGAGCAACTTATCAGTGTCCAGTTCTGCATGGCTGTGGTCATCTTACCATCCTTGCAGCGTATGGGCCCACCAACATCAATGCCATCATGGGACTGCAAATCATTTTTACCAGCAACTGCAGGCAATCATAATGAAACTCTGAGGAGAGATGTCATTGTAAACCTGGGCGAGTGTAATGTCTAGGGAGCGGAGGATTATGACACCTGGGCAAGTGTACTTCAGAAGTTTGGTATCGGACAGAACAGGAATTGGCAGTGACTGCAGGCATTTGTGGCTGCAAATGACCTGGTGTTCACTGACTTGCTCTTCCATCATCCAAGGATTCACAAGCAGAACTGGGACAGCCCAGATGGTTGTGCTAGGACAGTTATTGTCCATGTCCTCGTTAACAAGTCATTGGCCGTCAATGGCCACAGACGTACGGGTCTGCAGAGGTGCTGAACTTGACAATGAGCATCAGCTTCTGTGGACAAAAGTGCACCTCCGACTTCAAAAGCAGCCAGTTAATTGCCCAACATTAGTCGAGTTCAACCAAAAACTCGTATTACAGCCAAGCTGCCAGGCGTCTTCCCTTTCTGAGTGGCTTAGGGTCACTGAAGCATCAGAGACTCACTCCCTCTGTCCTCTGATGAGGAATGACATTGTTCCAAGTCATCAGTGCTGATCACTGCCAGCTCAGTGTTGGAGCCTCAGCCCTTTAAACGTCATCCACGGATTAGTGAGGAGTCACTCACAGCAGATGGAGCTGAGGAAAAACCAAGGCTACAATCTGAATCTTCAAAGACACACTTGTCGAGAGCAAAAGCAAAAGCTGAATGCATTCGACTTCTGAACGTCGTCAAGTCATTGTGTAAGAATGGTGAGGAATTCTGGTGGTTGACTCAAGCAGCCAGTCTAGAACAGCCTGCCAGCTAGCATGGTCTCCACACCCTCTATTCAGCTTTGCAGTGTTTGCAGCTTCCCGTAAAGACTTGGGATGGCAGCATCCACCAGAGCTTGCAGGATCAGTTGCACCAATGAGAAGATCATTTCAAGACACTTCTGAATTGTTTGTTGCCTGCAGTCCCTCTTCCATGTGAAGAGGGGCAGGAAATTCCAGTAGAGGTACCTTCCTTTATCCAAGAAGAGATCCATATCACAGCCCACAAGCTGAAGTCTGGGAAGGCATTAGTGGTTTGTCAGAGTATTGCTGTACTGTGGCTGCATAGTCTCCTCCAGACCACCAGGCACACTAATACCTTCTCCAATGACTGGGGAAGGGAATTATTCTGCCTCTGTTTGAAAAGGGTGATAAGGTCGAATATAGCAACTTCAGAGGTATCAAGCCATGACTGCTCCCAGGAGAAGTCTTCACTTCTGTGTTCATGTCTCAAATCATCAATGCACTTTGTGGCAAAGACCAGGATACTCATAACGGCTCTACATTCCTCTGTTGACCAGATCGTCACCTTGAGACAGCTTTTTGAGAAGAGGGCTGAATGTAATGAGCTGTGCATGGCACTTTTTATAAACTTCCTCCAGGCCTTTGATTCAGTGCATTGGACAAGTTTCTGGGGTCTGATGAGGCATTTGGCGTGGCTGGGGAAATCGATAGATGAAAACTATAGATTCCACTGGATAAAACACTTAGGTACCCCAAGTACTCGGCTAACTCCCATCTAGAAAAATTATATGATTCAGATTATGTGTCTCTGTTGAAAAACCTTTATAAAATTTAATAAAATAGGCCAATCTGATAATACCATGGAACAGTAGAAGCTTAACTGTAGAAATGACCATTCTCCCCAGGGTTACATTCTTCACAGTTAGAGTTTAAGGTCAGAAAAGACCTTTTCATATCACAGGTGAGGGAATGTCACCTGATAGCCCTTACGTCACACACCCCCAGTAGAAATCCCAACCAAGAAGAAGTGGTCTCTTGCAGAGAGTGTTTCCATTTCAAAAGACTGACTTGGCTTGAACTCCCCGTGTCTAAGATGGGAGATCCCACTGGAACCCATTATCTCTCTCAACATGGAAGAAACTTTAGAGGTGCAGCCATTGTATTAGAACAGTTGCAATCCTCCATCCGATGTTTGATTTGGGGCAATATTATAGCTGGGTCTAATTTTAAAAATGTACCTACCTCAGTTTTTGGAAGGAAGCCAAATGGCTCTGCACCTCAGGAATAATATCTGCGTACACAAATACCCTTCTTGGTAGCCCTGTGGAATGAGGATAACAATAAACACCAGATAAAGCCATAACAGGACACTGACACTACCCCATCTGGGTCAATAATTTATTTCATCAAACAGCTGAGTGCTATTCAAATGCACTTTCCCTAACTTTGAAAATATGCGGGGGGAGGAGGGGGAATAAAGTGAGAGCCAACCCTCTAACAATCAGATACAACACTATAATACTACAGCTATAGGGTGGATTGAAAGCTGGCTAGATTGTCGGGCTCAACGGGTAGTGATCAACGACTCGATGTCTAGCTGGCAGTCAGTATCAAGTGGAGTGCCCCAGGGGTTGGTCCTGGGGCTGCTTTTGTTCAACATCTGCATTAATGATCTGGAGGATGGGATGGATTGCACCCTCAGCAAGTTCACAGATGACACTAAGCTGGCAGGAGAGGTAGATGCGCTGGAGGGTAGGGATTGGGTTCAGAGTGACCTAGACAAATTGGAGGATTGGGCCAAAAGAAATCTGATGAGGTTCAACAAGGACAAGTGCAGAGTCCTGCATTTAGGACGGAAAAATCCCAGGCACTGCTACACACTGGGGATTGACAGGCTAAGTGGCAGTTCTGCAGAAAAGGGCCTGGGGATTACAGTGGACGGGAAGCTGGATATGAATCAACATATCCCCGCCTTGTTGCCAAGAAGGCTAATGGCATATTGGGCTGCATTAGTAAGAGCATTTCCAGCAGATCGAGGGAAGTGATTATTCCCCTCTATTTGGCACTGGTGAGGCCACACCTGGAGTACTGCTTCCAGTTTTGGGCCCCCTGCTACAGAAAGGATGTGGACAAATTGGAAAGAGTCCAGCGGAGGGCAACGAAAATGATTAGGGGGCTGGGCACATGACTTATGAGAAGGGGCTGAGGGAACCGGGATTGTTTAATCTGCAGAAGAGAAGAATGAGGGGGGATTTGATAGCTGTTTTCAATTACCTGAAGGGGGGGTTCCAAAGAGGATGGAGCTCGGCTGTTCTCAGTGGTAGCAGATGACAGAATGAGGAGTAATGGTCTCAAGTAGCAGTGGGGGAGGTCTAGGTTGGATATTAGGAAACACTATTTCACTAGGAAGGTGGTGAAGCACTGGAATGGGTTACCTAGGGAGGTGGTGGAATCTCCATCCTTAGTGGTTTTTAAGGCCCTGGTTGACAAAGCCCTGGCTGGGATGATTTAGTTGGGGTTGGTCCTGCTTTGAGCAGGGGGTTGGACTAGATGACCTCCTGAGGTCCCTTCCAACCCTCATCTTCTATGATTCTATGAACACTAACTTCCCTTGAGGAGACACAGATCCCATTTTCAAATCACGGGGAAAAGTGAGCTTGAAAGAGTGGGCCAGTTAAAGAAAGCAGGGAGTGTGATGGACCCAGAGACATTAATGTTATTGACAGTTTCCTTCACAAGACCAATATTAATTCTGATAAACAAAAACATTTTCATTCAGCTCCCCAGGATGTGCCAGGCTTCCGCAATCACCTAGAGAGACTGAGAAGGTGATTGCGAGTGCTCGAGGCGCCATCATTTCCAAAGAGCAGAGTGAACTAATTAGGTTTGGTGTGGGAAGCACAAAGAAATGGGGAAAGCCTCAGGATGGCCCTTCAGCTTGCACACATGCATAAATACCTGGCTGACTCAGGCCCTTAATAAAGCCTCCAGCTAACCCTTTCCATGCCTGTCTCGGAGTGGGCTAGCACATGTCCACCAGAGCTAACAAAAGACGCTGCCCAGTAAGGCCAATTAACCAGGGCAGACTGGGGGTTCTAGGCCAAGCTACGCTGAAGACATTAGGAGTCAAAAAGCAAAGATTAAGTGGGAAAAAAGGTAAAGGTTCCAAGCCCTATCACTTCACTCCCCCCACCTTTTGATTGGCACCAGCTTCCTGGAAAACCACCCCCCTCTTGGGATGAGATGCTGCGTGTGGCTTGCGGAGAGATCCATTTCTCTGGGTAGAAGGCTGACAGTGGGGCTTGCACTGGGAAGCTAGCTTCACCCTGCTGAGGGTGTGGCTACCAGCAATCGGTGATGCCGCCCTGCCCTGTCTCCGTGGCTGGAAAGGCTCCCTTGGCAGCCAAACTGGGGTCATTCCACCGGATAAGGGGGGCAAACCTTGTGTGGAGCCATGGAGGAAGGTGCATCACCCCTAGGCATCATGGAGCTTAGCTGCAAGGGGGCTCTGTATGGCAGCAAACAGGGCCTGGGTGGAGTCGAGGCATGAGAGTGCCGGGGAGGAGTGAGTCATGTAAGGGCATCGTAGTTTGAGACAGAGGATTCCTGTCTCTGCTCCTTGAGCCATCAGCCCGGAGTCCAGCACGGCTTCTCAGGCTGCGCACGGGACAGAGGGTTTTCCCTAAGTCTGGAGGCTCAGGGTAGCAGGCAAAAGGGGAAATCATAACGACTCAAGAGAGGGGTGCTTTCCTGACGAGCACGTGGGATTTATGCTCTTTGCAGAGCCAGTTAGAGAAGGAGAATTAGTTTCTCTTCCACACACTATTGGCTCATAGCAAAGGAACAGTGGAGAGCTGGCCCACGGGTATTTTATTTATTTACAGTACAAGCTGCCTGAGGGAAACCGTATCCGTCTTCAGCTGGCCCTTGGCTGCTTTGTAGCTTCCCGCTGGGAGGGGAGGCAGTACATAACGGTAATGGTATGGCTTGTTCAGTACATCTCTGCCCGTATATGGTCACGGCTGCACATCTGTAAGTGATCGCGGACGCACGTTTGTCTGACTGGAGCCCAAGGAGCCCTGCTGGGCTCTGAAAACCAGGCAAAGGGTCACAGCGCCACCAGGGCTGTGGAGCAGAGAGCTGCAGCCGGCTCACGCAGCTCACAAGCTCACCGGGCCCCGCTCCGCTTGGAAGTGCCGCTCGCCCTGTAAAACTGGAGCCGTGTGCCCTTGAATCTCTCCTCTCCTGGGTTTTGCTATTGCCCGGGACAGAGTCCATGCGTTTCCCCTTCACTGAGGCACATGCGACTAGAACCGGGGCAACGAGAGCCCTGGCCTGCAGCTGTGTGATCCAGCTGCAGACGGGGCCTGGCTCCTACACGGGCTCACCAGAGCCATCTCACGGGAGCCATCTGCACTCGCAGGCCTAGGGCTGTCCTGGAGACAGAGACTGCTGCCTGCTAACACCGGAGGCACAAGCCCTCTTCCCCACTGGTGTCCCTAGGGAGTGTCCTGGGGGCATGCTCCCTTGTGAATCAAGGGGAATGACAGTTCCTGTGCAGAGGGCAGGGTGTGCCCCAAGGACAGCAGCCCCATGGATGGTGCAGCCTGCACCTTAGGAAGGAGAAATCAGGTATGATCAAAGCACGCAAATCACTGAGTCTGTTCCTGCCTGCCGTTAATCCACAGCGTTAATGACTCTTTACATAGCCCTGTGCATGCTTCAGAGAACCCGGAAAAGCAGAGTCCCCGCCTGGTGGATCTTGCAATCCTGGGCATATGTGTGGTACGACAGAGAGCCCTAATGCAGCATCTGTCAGATATTAAACTATTGTAGCTGTTAACCTAGGAGGGCCAATAGCCTCTGTTAAAAATTCAGGGCAGTGTTCTCTCATCTGGCCATGTGATTTATTTATTTTAAAATAATAAGTTACTTAGCCAAGGCTCTGAGTTTCTTAACATCTTTAATTACACAAAATCCCAGCAGCATTAAATAATCATCCCACGGGAACACAGATGAAAGTGCCAGAGAACGCCAAGAGAATTTTACAGAATTTCAGCTGACTGGTCTGCGGCACAGCTGGCCAGCAAATAATGGCAACCATCTGATGG
Organism: Chelonia mydas; assembly: GCF_015237465.2. NCBI lineage: Eukaryota > Metazoa > Chordata > Testudines > Cheloniidae > Chelonia > Chelonia mydas. The sequence continues at coordinate 75,460,332 of NC_051251.2, read as the reverse complement.
CTGGCTGGCTGACCAGCCATGTCGCAATCCCGCTGCATACCAGCGTGCTGCAAGGGGCTGTCTTGAAATCAAATTAAGCTTCCCAAAGGTCTAAAAAGAGCCCCCTGATTTTCATATTCTTCCTCCAAGGGTCAGAATCTTATGAAAAATAAGCGTGCAGCTGTGAATGAGTTTCAATAGCCAAAGCTATTTCCCACTGCTACTTCTTCCCGTCTAAGCCTGAGAAGGGAGTTGCTGAGGGGAGGCCATGGGAGCCAGTTGTGGGAGTTGTAGGGGGTCAGGGGTGAGGGAACCCCTACTGCCAACCCCAAGCATTAAAAAAACCTGAGATTGGCCCCAAAAGAAGAGGGTTTTTGGAAAAGATGTTTCCCGGTCTGGCTGCTGGTTGTTGAACTCCCTGGCCACACATGCCACATGGAGACAATCACAGGTGGGAAATTCAATCTGAGAACACCTACAAAAGGTGTGTCTGCACAAATGCAGGCCACAACCCCCTACAGAGCCGACCCTGCCTGCTCCAGCCCACCGCCCTCTCCAGCTCCCCAGTGCAGTCCCGCCAGGCTTAAAAACCAGGAGCAATTTACAAAATAAAAATGGTTCAGGGGTTTCATATTTCCCTTTTATATCTTATAGAATTTAAATCCAGATTGGGCCTTTGTCTGAAACATCGGGGATTGGCCACAGCTGGAGACGGGACCCCAGACAGGGGGGACCCATGCTCTGAGCTCCTGTATATGTCAAGCTATTACATTTCATCCAGTTACTCCTGCTTTGAGCCCAGTGACTTTAATTAGACTAAAGCATGTCTGTCCTCAGGAGACTAAAGTGTTGTGAGCCTCAAGCAGCGACCAGGAGAGAGCGAGGCCCCTGCAATGGCAGGGGATTGATCAGGTGGACATGCCCAGATGATCCCAGCAGGCGACCCCAGCCTCACACTTCCAAGAAGGGAACACCCCCCTCCCCCAAGCTCCCTGCCTTCTGACCTGGGGAAAATTCCTTCCTAACCCTGAATGTGGTGATCAGTCTGACCCCAAGAATGTGAGCGAGGCACACCAGCCGGGCATCTAGAAAGAGGAGTCTCAGAACATTGATCCACCACATCCAGTGTCCTGTCTCCAGCTCTGGCCAATCCCTGATGCTTCAGAGAGAAAAAAATCCAGATTACAATTGTGCATGGGGAAGTAAATATCTTCCTGACCCTTGCAGGTTACCGGGTGAAGCCCTGAAGCATGAGATTTTATTAGCTTCAGTGTCATAATGCAGAGCTGCAAGTGTTATGAGAATGTTTGGGGCAATGCAGATAACTCTGTTCTCCCCATGGCTCATGAAGGAAGCTTCACTCACCCCACAGGCAAAAGAGACCACCACAGTGACCCAGACTGACTGCCCCGCATCCTCCTTTCAACGCACCACAGCACCTGTGCCAGAAACTGGATTGATTGGATCAGGAAAATGTTAATCTAGTCTCAGAGACTCCAAGCCACCATGAGTCCATCCGCCCAGTGTGAGCCATGCAGATGCACTAGGCTCACGTTTCCTGGCTTTTCTGCACAGCCACAAAGGCTAGAAACTTCCCTGTGTGTTCAAATGGAAGCTGAGGGCAGGTTCCCATGTCATGAATGGCCTCCAGGGCTGGGCTGGGGGGTCAAACAGGAAATATCACGGGCCTGGTAATGAAGCCACAAGGGCAGACAGCCCTGCCGATGCTGGATCCTCCAGCCCCCTGCTTCCTGACCCCAGCAGCTCCTGCAGCCGCCCTTTGTCTCCAGCCAGTAGGGAAGGGGTCTGCCCAGAGCTGTGTCTCCATTGCCTCCCCTGCCCGGCACCGTGAACAGAAGCAGCCTCTGCGGGGGGTGGCTGGCGGGCAGGGGGGCGCCAGGGGCCATAGCCCCCTGCAGCGCTGGCATGACAGCAAGCTCTAGCAGTTGACAGGGGAACTGCAGGTGGCTTGGGCAGTTCCCCAAGGAGCTGTGGCAGCAGGGGCCCCCAAAACCAGCCCCAACCCCTGCACTGTGACTCATCGGCAGGGCTGCCAAAGCTGAGGCTGCCTGGCTGGTCTTCTTGCTTCACTCCCCTCCCCTTCCCACCCTGCCAGCCACTGCCCTGGGGTTCCACGCTGCCTGGCACACGACGGGCGGGTCAGACAGGCCACCGGAGCCCAGCACCGCACCAGCACCTGTGAGCCTGCTGCAGCCCCCCCCAAAATGTGCCAGAACGCAGCAGGGGGTGGGTAGGTGACAGGCAGGGCTCCCAGGGTACCCCTCACACCCAGTGCCCATGCACCACACTAAGAAATGGCAGTGCTGTGTACCAGCATCCTACCTGCTGTCCTTGCGAGGCCCAGGCACCGGGGGTGCGCTGTCAGATCCGCTGCCCTGCACTGCAAAGCTCCCTCTTCACCAAGCACAGGGGGTGACTTCCTCAGTCCTCACAACCCCCAGCGTTCAAGTCACAGGTCGGCCCCCCAAAATCATGAGATTAACTTAAAAATCAAGAGCTTTTTAAAAGCCAATAAATGGGGGGGGAGGGGTTCCTCTATTTGCCTTCTGGCCCCTGAATTACATTTCCCAGTTTCTCACAACCATGTAGGCTAGAAACTTCCTTTTTTTGGTAACAACAGCTGAGATTCTCCTGCCATGCCATGAGCCTGGGAGCCGGACCTCTGAGAAAGACACTGGTTATTATGAGATTCATAATCAAATCAGGAGACATTGCTTTATTGCCTGTTTTAGTTTGGAGAAGGTAGAAGTGGCACCACAAAAATGCTAGAGAGGAGCCACTGAAAAGTAGATAGCCGGACACAATCACATTCTAAACACGAGCCACTGAATGCAAACAGAGGCTCACAGGAGCCGTGGGAGTTCACCAAAGCTGTGACTGTTCATGCTATGAATCAAGAGTTGGTGCTAACGCACTGTATGCCCTCGAGGTCCAAGAGGTGACCTTTTACTGCCTCTGCATTGGGAAGGAGTGGTCCTGTGACCATGGAGATGAGGGAAAGCAGGCTGCTATTTGGAGAAGGAAGGGAAGCTGATGGGAGCATCACTCAGCTGAGGTCGGCCTGGCAGAGAACTCTACCCAGCCCTGTCATGCTGTCCCCAGGGACACAGAGCCAGTGTGACGGCCAGCTTTGCTCATGGAGGTTAACCCAGCGATTTATCCATAGGTTCATAGATCCCGAGGCCAGAAGGGACCACTGTGATCATCTCCTCCGACTTCCTGCATAGCACAGGCTGGAGGCCTTCCCCCAAGTCATCCCTACAGCAGACCTGTTAGAAAAACAGCCAGTCTTGGTAAGTTGTTCCAGTGGTAACGTACTCTCACTGTTAAAAATTGATCCCTTCTTTCCAGTGTGAATTTGTCTGGCTTCAACTTCCAGCCATTGGATCATGTTAGATCTTTCTCTGCTAGACTGCGGAGCCCATTATTAAATATTGGCTAAGCAACCAGAGGAGCTAGTGAACAGGAGCAGCAAACAGGGGAGTTTCGCGAGGGAACATGAGAGCCAGATACCCCAACATACATATTCTAAACTTAGGCCAATAACACCCCGCCCCAAAACCAGAAACAAAGAATGAAACCAAAAACCCCGGCAAGCATAAAAATACTGCAGGAAGCAGTCCAGCTGCAGAGCTGGGGCTAGCCAGTTTATTGCACTGAATGCAGCATGTACAATTACCTACCTTGGGGGCAGGAGGCATGTGTGTGCATTCAGTGCAAGGAACCCATGCCCCGCAGAGACACAGTCTGGGCTCTTGAGCTAGAAATGGCTGAACTGGAGGAGCTAAGGGAGACAGACATGTACACAGATGAGACTCGCAGGGGCACAGTAAACCAGTCCCACCGACTGTCTGACAGCCTCTGTGCTGTTGAGGAGGACGAAGGTCTCGGGGAAGGAGAACATCTAACTGGAGCATAGTTGGGATGCTCCTTCCAGATGATGTCATGGTGTCCTCTTGCATGGAGGATACCTCTCCTAGGGAGGAAAGTCCAGTTAATAGGAAGAGACAGGTAGTAGTAATGCGGAATTTGATTGTTGGAAATATAGATAGCTGGGTTGGTAATGATTGGGAGAACTGAATGGTGAATTGCCAGCTGGGTGCAAAGGTTGCAGACCTCTTGAGACATCTAGATAGACTTATGTGCAGTTCTAGGGAGGAGCTGGTGATTGTGGTATATACAGGCACCAATGACATCGGGAAAGGTAAGAAAGAGGTCCTGGAGGCCAAATTTAGGTTGCTAAGAAGAGATTAAACTCTAGGATCTCCATAGGCGCATTCTCTGAAACACGTTCACTTCCATGTGCAGCCCCAGGTAGACAGGCAGAACTGCAGGGTCTCAATGCATGGCTGAGACGATGGTGTAGGGAGGAGGGGCTTAGATTTATTAGGAACTGGGGAACCTTTTGGGAAAGAGGAGCCTATACAGGAAGCATGGGTTCCACCTAAACCAAACCAGAGCCAGACTGCTGGCATGTAAAATTAAAAAGGTCATAGAGGAGTTTGTATACGAAGGGCTAGGGGAAAGCCAACAGGTGCGGAGGAGCACACGGGTCAGACAGACACATGCTAAGGGGAGGGTCTATTAATGGGGAGTCTCTATATCCTGGTAAAGAGGAGAGGATAGAGATTGATAAAGTACAGGTAGGAGCAGAAGAGAAACACTCAAACAGAAAAGAGTCCCATTCAGTTATCTCACATGAAGGCAAAAAGTAAATATTGACAGATTTTATAAGTGCTTGTATACAAATGCTAGAAGTATAAAGGCTAAGATGAGTGAAATTCAGTGCCTGGTATTAAATGAGAATATTGATATAATAGGCATCACAGAAACTTGGTTGAACAATGATAATCAGTGGGACACAGTGTAACGATGCGGCCTCTGGTGGGACACAACTGAGAGTATCAATTCAGGACATACTGCTTAGAGCAGGGCAGTTCCAGCCCAAAGCTGGAGTTCCTTTACTATTAAGGCATGCCAAACCAGCCAAACAGAGAGGACTTTGGTTTTACCCCACTGGCTAACCAGAAGTCACACAAGCAATTCCCTCAGATACTCCAGTACCCTTGTATCACCACCAGCACCGCTCCTTATGGGGATGAATGGTTGTGAAAACCAATACCCCAGTAAAGAAAGGTTCTCCCAACCCCAAAAGACCAAGCCCCAGACCCAGGTCAATATACAAATCAGATCTTACCCACAAATCACGCTGGTGCCAGTCCTTCAGAATCTAAAATCTAAAGGTTTATTCATAAAAAGAAGGAAATATAGATGAGAGCTAAAATTGGTTAAAGGAATCCATTACATACAGTAAGGGCAAAGTTCTTGGTTCAGGCTTGTAGCAGTGATGGAATTAACTGCAGGCTTCAATCAAGTCTCTGGAGTATATATAGCTGGGATGGGTCATTCAAGCTTTGTTCCGTGTAGCAAAGTTCCTCCAGACGTAAGAAGCAGGATTGAAGACCAAATGGAGGGGTTTCCAGGGCCTTTTATATCCTCTGCCATGTGGAAGGACCCCTTTGTTCTTACTGTGGAAAATCACAGCAGCAAGGTGGAGTTTGGAGTCACATGGGCAAGTTACATGTCCATGCATGACTCAGTTCTTTACAGGGAGAGCAGCCATTGCTCAAATGCTACCTTGAACGTTCTCAGGAAGACTTCTCATGTGGATTGGAGTCTCCCAAGGTCAATTGTCAGTTAAGTGTTTCTTGACTGGGCCTTAATCTTCAAATTCCTTTCTCAAGAAGATGACCAAATGCTTCACTGATGCTACTTAGAATCAAACACATTGAGATATAAGTACATAGCCAATATTCATAATTTCAACTACAAAATTGATACATGCATACAGATAGCATAATCATAACCAGTAGATCATAATCTTTTCATAGACACCTCACTCAACAACCTTTGTACAATATTTGCTGCAAATATATAACAGTGGTTGCAACAATGATCTATATGGTCACAGTTCATGTCAATAACGTCACACACAGTTAATACCTGGGTACAAAATACATAGAAGTGACAGAGTAGATCACACTGAGCGGCAGAGTGGTGGCACTATGTCAGAAAGAAAGCAGAGTCAAATATAATAAAAATCTGAAATGAATCAATCTATACCATACAATCTCTATAGCTAGAAATTCCATGCTTGAATAAGAAGAGAAGAGCAGTAGGAATATATTACCGACACCTGACCAGGATGGTGCAGGTGATTGTGAAATGCTCAGGGAGATTAGAGGCTATAAAAAACCCAGAAAAACCAATAATAATGGGGGATTTAAACTATCCCCGTATTGACTGGGAACATGTCACCTCAGGACGGGGATGCAGAGATAAAACTTCTAGACACCATTAATGACGGCTGCTTGGAGAAGCTAGTCCTGGAACCCACAAGGGGAGAGGCAATTTTTGATCTAGTCCTAAGTGGAGCACAGGATCTGGTCCAAGAGATTAATATAGCTGGACCACTCAATAATAGCGACCATGATGTAATTAATTCCTAATAGGAGGCAAAATACCAAAGAAACCCACTACATTACATTTAACTTCAAAAAGGGGAACTACACAAAAGTGAGGAAGCTAGTTAAATGGAAATTCAAAGGAACAGTCCCAAGAGAGAAATGCTTGTAAGCTGCATGGAAACTATTTAAAAACACCATAACAGAGGCTCAAACTAAAGAGGTGATTAGAGGCAAAAAGGCATCTTTTAAAAATTGGAAGACATTTCCTACTGAAGAAAATAGAAAGGAGCATACACTCTGGCAAATCAAATGTAAAGGTATAATTAGGCAGGCCAAAAAAGAATTTTGAAAGCAACTAGCAAAAGTAACCATTTTTTAAGTACATCAGAAGCAGGAAGCCTGCCAAACAATCAGGAGGCCACTGGCAGGTGGAGGTGCTAAAGGAGTACTCAAGAAAGACAAGGCCATTGCAGAGAAGTTAAATTAATTCTTCGCATTAGACTTCACTGCAGAGTATGTGAGGGAGATTCCCACACCTAAGCCATTCTTTTTAGGTGACAAATCTGAGGGACTGTCCCAGATTGAGGTGTCAGTAGAGGAGATTTTGGAACAAATTGGTAAATTAAACAGTAATAAGTCACCAGAACCAGATGGGATTCACCCAAGAGTTCTGAAGGAACTCAGATATGGAATTGCAGAACTACTAACTGGTATGTAACCTTTCGCTTAAATCAGCTTCTGTACCAGATGACTGGAGGATAGTTAATGTGACCCAAATTTTTCAGAAAGTCTTCAGAGGTGATCCTGGGAATTACAGGCCAGTAAGGCTAACTTCAGTACTAGGCAAATTGGTAAGGCATGATTTCCCTTTATAAAAGCCATGTTGACTCTTCCCCAACAAATTGTGGTAATCTATGTGTCTGATAATTCTGTTCTTAGTTTCAGCCAATCTATTAGAATTCTTTGAGGCGGTCAAACAAACATGTACACAAGGGTGAGCCAGTGGATAGAGTGTACTTGGACTTTCAGAAAGCCTTTGACAAGGTCCCATCCCAATGGCTCTTAAGTAAAGTAAGCTGTCATGGGATAAGAGGGAAGGTCCTCTTCTGGATCGGCAATTGTTTAAAAAGACAGGAAACACAGGGCAGGAATAAATGGTCAGTTTTTAGAATGGAAAGAGGTAAGTAGTGGTGTCCCCCAGGGGTCTGTTCTGGGATCGGTGCTGTTCAACATATTCATAATTGATCTGGGAAAAGGGGTAAACAGTGAGGTGGCCAAATTTGCAGAAGATACAAAATTCTTGCTGTCACAGCAGGGTTGTGGGCAGCTGCACCTAGTGATCAGAGCCAGAGCCCACAGTTACAAGACAGGAGTTGGCTTGGTCAGGATACTAGGGGTCAGAGGCAGGAGACAAATGGGAGATCAGAACCACAGGGCAGATGCCTGGAAATCAATGAGCAGGAAGCACAAGGCACACCGTCCAGGGCAGGGGGACCCCAGTTGCTCAGACAGCTTCCTGTGCCTCCTGTTGGCTTAAGTAGGGTCACTAGGCCAATCAGCTGCTCGGGGACTCCACCAATTGGGTCTCAGGGCTGAGCCTTGCACTGGGGCTGGGCTTCATGGATCCCAGGTAAGCACTTGCTAGCTGGCTGCCAGGTATAGGGTTAGAGTGCCCTCAGGTGGGTTCAAGACCCCTGGCTTAAGACATTGCCCCCCTCCCCTAGGGGTACTCTACAGTCAACATGGGTCTAGGTTTCTCAGGCCGGTTCATATGGAAAGCCTGAACCAGCAGGAGAGCACAGAGCTTTCTTCAGCTGGCTCCCAAGTATGTTCCTCTGGGCTGTAACCTTCTCAATCAGTCAGGTGCCCTGATTTGCCCTGCTTGATCTTAGAGTCAAGAACTTCATGTACAACATATTCCCCCGACCCTTTCTTTGTACTGGTGGGGGCAGTGACTGGGCTATATGGGGAAATGTGTTCTCAGTGTAGGGCCTTAAAAGTGAGATGTGTAATATGGGGTGGACTCAATGGGATCGAGGGAGCTGGAGTTTGAAGATGACCTGGTTGATCCATCTCCAAATCTGGTCTGTCCATGCGAAGTTGTTCCATAGAAAGCCATACCTTTTGTCCTACAGAGTAGGTGGAACCTTGTTGTCTATGCTTGTCTGCATGCTTTTTGTAGTTCTCATTTGAAGGTGTCCCTTCACTGCCTCTTGGATGTGATGGATGTATTGTACTATGTCCAAGACCAATGGGTTGGGGGAGGATGTGGATAGTTGTGGGTGAAATCGGGGGAGGTAGTCATAGTTGTCAGACGTGACATGATCCGTGAGAACATGAAGATGGACTACACTGTTTATCCAGAACTCAGTGGTTTTTCCGGTGGGGGTAAACCCATACAGGGAATGAAGTGGGCTATTTTAGAAAAACAGCTTGCTGTCAGGAATGTCACAAAACCACTGGATCCCGTTGTTCCACCACAAAGTCCAGGAAATGGCCTCCCACGGTTGAGATGGGGTGTCCAGAGGGTGGAGGAGACCACAATGTTTCTGGCAAGGCCTCTTGGTGCAGACACACACCTGGCAGGAAGTGACAAAGGTCTCTATCATGGGGCGCATGCAGGACCACCAGAAGTACCAGGACGTTAGTTGTCAGGTTTTATATTGCCCTAAGTGTCTGTGGAGTCAGGGCAGAATTGAAGAGCTGCCACTCTCGCAGGTCCTGGGGGAACACAGATGCTGTCCATTACAAACGTGATCCCCTCCCAAGTGTCACGTGGTTCTCCGTTGATAATGGCCATCTTGTTGGGTGGAATTCCAGAGACAGAGGCAGAGCGGATGAGCATGAGCACATCCTGGCAATGAGTCACATTGAGGAAATTATGGGATTGGAGTATGTGGGTTGGTTCTGGACTGGGCCCTTGTGGGTCAGAGCCATATCTTTGGGACAAGGAATGAGCCTTGCCATTTCTAGTTCTTGGGCTGCATGTTGTGGTAAAGTTGAAATGGGAAAAGGATAGGGCCCACCAGTGCTGTAGTTGGTTTAGGGCCTTGGCCCTGCGCAGATCCTCCAGGCTCTTGTGATCAGTAAACACGTGGACTGGATGATGGGCCCCTTCCAGGTAGTGTTGCCACTCTTCAAAGGGGGTCTTAACTGCCAAGAGCTCTTTGTCCAAGATCTCATAGTTTTGCTCAGCAGGGGTAAGTTTCCTTGAGTAACAGGTGATGGGGCGCAGTATTTGCTTCGGCCCATGCCTCTGGGAGAAGACTGTCCTGATCACTGTGCTAGAGGTGTCAGCTTCCACAGTGAGAGCTTGGATCATGTCTAGGTGGGTCAGTACTGGAGCAACCATGAAGGCAAGCTTTAGCTGCTGGGACATGTGCTGACTCTTGGGCAAGCAGTGCACCTGGGTGTTTTTCTGGAGTCGGTGTTTTGGCTTGCTTTGAAAAGTTCGAGCTGAACGTCCGGTAAAAGTTCACAAAGCCTAAAGAAAAAACATTGTAGGTCACACACATTACAGGGGGTTGCCCAGTCACGGACAGCCTGGACCTTCCACGGATCCATCTTGATCCCTTCTGGGGACAGGATGAAACGCAGGGACTTGGCTGAGGTCTGATTGAATGCACACTTCTCAAGTTTAGCTTCTCAACTTTAGTCTCTTCGGAACTATGCAGCTGTGAGAGGTGTGTTGGTCCAGACCATCTGAGAAGATCAATATGTCATCTAAGTATATCACAATGAACTGGTCCAGTTATCATATCATTAATGAAATGCTGGGTCATTAGTCAGTCTGAAAGTCATGACTAAATATTCAAAGTGGCCAAAGCGGGTCCAAAAGACTCCATTCGTCCCCCTCTCAGATACAGAAGAGATTGTAAGCTCCCCAGAGATCCAGTTCAGTGAATATGCAGGGGGGCCCCATTCAGTCCAACTACTCAGGGATTAGGGGTAATGGTTCTGGATTATTATCTGATTTAGGGCTCAGTAACTGACAAAGAAGTGGCGGCTGCCATCCTTCTTTTTTACGAAAAGGACTGGGGCACTGGCCAGTGAAGTTGACCTATGGATGTTCCCCCGAGTCAGGTTCTCCTGGAATTATTCTCACAATGCAACTAGTTCAGGCTCTGACATTGTGTATATTTACCCACACAATATCTTCACCCCTGGCTGGAGTTCTACGGGGTAATCGTAGTCCTGATGTGGGGGGAGGCTTTCTGCATTCTGTTTCTCAGAGACATCAGTGTACTTTGGGGGGAAGTGCCATAGTTCTCTCAGAGGTGTTTCAATTCAGGCGACTTCTTGAGCCTGGGTGAATTGTTCTCTGGTCCCTGGCCATGCTGGCCGCAGCATTCTGTCAGGAAAGTGACCTTCTGTTCTTGGCAGTGAATTGAGGGGATTATGAAGGAGGAGATGCCAAGGACTAGGGGAAAATGCGGGGAATGAGTCATGCCAAATTGTATTATTTCTCTATGGCCCCGAATAATGGCCTGCAAGGGGACAGTCTCCTCCACAACTGGACCTGAAGACAGCATGGAGCCATCAATAGTTTCAGTCATGTCCAGTGTGGCCTTGCATCCATAAAATTATCCACCTCTCCCACATTGATGGGGCTGTTGGAGAGGAATCTATCAGGGATCCCCTGGAATGCACAGCTGGATAATCACCTGCAAATGGGAAGCCCCTGGATGGGGCTTGGGGTGCATCTCTGTGAGGACTAGAGTACGTGGAAATTCTCTTCTCCCAAGGCCCAGGCCGGTTCTCCCCACTGTGCCTGGACTGACTTGTCTCTCTGAGTTCCTCGGCGTTCGTGCTGGGCAGACTGAGATGGCGTGGCCAAGTTGGCCGCAGTAGAAGCACAAGTGCTGCTGATGGTGCTGTTCCTGTTTCTTCAGGAGCGAGCCGTGGATGAGCCAGATTGGCTTGCACTGGTTCAGGGGCAACACAGGAGGTGAGGTCACAGTATGGAGACAGAGGGACTCTCTTCATTCTCGCCCCCGATCATCTCTGCCGATGGCAAGGTCCACAAGGGCATCTAGGCCATAGGCATCCCTACGCAGGCCAGTTCATCTTTAATTTCTTCCTGCAGGCCCCACCGCAAAGGTACAGCTCTGCTGCTTTGTTCCACTCCGTATCTGCTGTGAGGCAGCGGCAGAAGTGTGCCACCTGGGAGGCTGCTGTGCCTGACCCCTGATGGGTCTCCTCAGGGCGGCCTCGCCCGTCTGAGCTTGGTGTGGGTCACTGGTGATGGTTGACGTTGACAGGACAAAGGTGTCCCAGTTCGACAGCTCCGGGCTCTGGCCTTCCATCGGGGGAGGCCCAGTGTAATGCGTCTCCTGTCAGCAGGCTAATTACCAAGGCCACCTGGGCCAGATCAGAGGCATGAATTTTGGGACACCTCAGAAATGGAAGACGGCATTGGTTCATGAAGTCCTGGTTCCCTTCGAACCGTTTGGGCAAGGGTATCGCAGGCCCCCGTTCAGGGCCAGACGCTGCAGGCCGTGTTCGCAGCATGGTATTCTCAGCCCTGAGCTGCCTCGCTCACTCCTGCAGCTGCTGGCTGTCCCTGGTCACAACTTGGGCCTGTAGAGCTTGATAATCTACCAGGAGATGAGGCCCCGTTTGGGCGAGTCTGATGCTTCTGGTGGCTGTGGTAGTGCAGCTGGGTCCATCCTTCTCGAGCTGGGCTCAGCCCTGTAGGGTGACTGTGGTTCGAACAAGCTCTCATGGCCGAGTCGTGGGCGGCCAGACCTAGTAGTCAGAGCCAGACTCCACAGTCACAAGACACGAATCAAGAGTCAGCTGGGTCAGGATACCAGGAGGTCAAAGGCATGAGACAAAGTGGAGGTCAGGAATCACCAGTCAGATGCCAGGAGTCCCGCTGGGTCGGGATGTCAGGAAATCAAGGAGCAGGAGCAGGAAGCACAAGGCACCCAGTGCAGAGCAGGGTGGAGCCCAGCTGTTCAGACAGCTCCCTGTTCCTGCTGCTGGCTTAAGTACAGCCAATGGGCCAATCAGCGGATCCAGGGCTCTGACAGTCAGACCTCAGGGGTGGAGCCTCGCACTGGGACTGGGCTTCGTGGGTCCCAGATAAGCTATTCCAAACTGGCTGCCAGGTGGAGGGCTGGAGTGTGGCTGCTCCCATGACCCCGCGGACCTGAGTGCAAGGCCTGTGGGTTGTGACAGTCAAGATAGTTAAGACCAAAGCTGATTGTGAAGAATTACACAGGGATCTCACAAAACTGGGTGACAAAATGATGAAATTCAGTGTTGATAAATGCAAAGTAATGTACGTTGGAAAGCATAATCCCAACTATACATATACAATGATGGGCTCTAAATTAGCTGTTACCACTCATGAGAGAGATCCTGGAGTCATTCTGGATAGTTTTCTGAAAACAGCCACTCCATGTGCAGTGGAAGTCAAAAAAATGAATAGAATGTTAGGAACCATTAGGAAAGTGATAGATAATAAGACAGAAAATATTATATTGCCCCATATAAATCCATGGTATGCCCACATCTTGAACAATGCGTGCAGATGTGGTCGCCCCATCTCAGAGAAGATACATCAGAATTTCACAAAGTACAGGGGGGAAGGGGGCAACAAATATGATGGTGTGGAACAGATTCCATATGAGGAGAAACTAAAAAGTCTTGGACTGTCATCTTAGAAAAGAGATGACTAACCAGAGATATGATATAAAATCACAAATGGCGTGGAGAAGGTGAATAGGGAAGTATAATTTACCCCTTCACGTAACACAAGAACCAGGGGCCACCCGATGAAATTAATAGGCAGGAGGTTTAAAACTAAGAGAAGGAAATACCTCTTCACACAAGGCAGTCAACCTGTGGAACCTGTTGCCAAGGGATGTTGTGAAGGCCAGAACTATAACAGGGCTCAGAAAAGAATTAGATAAGTTCATGGAGGACAGGTCCATCAATGGCTATTAGCCAGGATGGGCAGGGACATGTCCCTAAAGCTCTGTCTGCCAAAAGCTGGGACTGGATGACTGGGGTTGGCGAGGATTGCCTTGTTCTGTTCACTCCCTCTGAAGCACCTGCCATTGGCCACTGTCAGGAGACAGGATACTGGGCTAGGTGGACTCAATATGGCCATTCTTATATTTTTATATTCGTATATTTGTTCCCCATGTAGATGCTTATAGACGGGAACCAAGTCACCCATTAGCCTTCTCTTTGTTAAGATGGAGCTCCTTGAGTCTATCACTTTAAATCATGTTTTCTAATCCTTTAATAATTCCCATGGCTCTTCTCTAAATCCTCTCCAAAATATCAACATCCTTCTTGAATTGTGGGCACCAGAACGGGACACAGGATTCCAGCAGAGGTCACACTAGTGCCAAATACAGAGGTAAAGTAAGCTCTCTACTCCTACTCAAGATTCCCCTGTTTATACATTCAAGGATTTCATTAGCCCTTTTGGCCAGGGGGCCACGGCCCCATCACTTTTAAAAGTGGGAAGGCTATGCCATATGGGCAAAAATGGGGGTAAGGAGGTGGAGAGAAATGAGCAGGGGCGGGGTCTTGGGAGGAAGAGTTGGCGCAAGGGCAGGGCATCGGGGAAAGGAGCGGGGTGGAGGTAGGGTTTTATGGGGGAAGGGGCAACGTGGGGGGGGGGCATTGGGAAAGGGGCAGTGCAGGGGCAGGGCCTCGGGGGAAGGGGGGCACAGGGGTGGGGCCACGATTCAGATGCCGGTGGCCAGGTGTGAAAGTAAGTCAGGACACTTACCGGTACGGGGCCGGGGCGGTTCTGGCCCCGGAAGGGGTGGTGCCTTGGGCGGAAGGGACGGGGCTGGGGGGTCAGCATCCCCCACCCAACCCTTCCAGGCCGCCTGGCCTGCGCCGCCCGGGGCTCCCGTGTTGATTTAAAGGGCCCGGGGCTCCAGGCTCTGCTGCGACGGTAGTGGCGTCTGGAGCCCTGGGCCCTTTTAAATCGCTGGCCCCAGGGCAGCTGCTCCCTTTGACCCCCCAACCTGTCGGCGGCTCGGCGGGGCAAAAGGGGCAGGGACATTAAAGTGTCAGCGCTTTAATGTGGGCTGGGTATGAGCCGGTGTGGATTCTTACCGGTACACCATACCGGCCCGTACCGGCTCACTTTCACCCCCGGCTCACTTTCACCCCCACTTTGAGGGAGCTTCTGGCTTACGTTCAACTTATTAGCCACCACAAACCCAAATCTTCCTCAGAGTCCCCGCTTCCCAGCACAGAGTCCCCCATCCCGTAAGTACGGCCTATATTCTCTATTCCTAGATGGATACATTTAGCCATAGTAAAACGCACATTGTTTGCTTGAGCCCAGCTAACCAAGTGATCCTGACCGCTCTGTATCACTGACCTGTCCTTTTAATTTTTTACCACTCCCCCAATCCTTGTGTCATTTGCAAACTTTAGTAGTGATGATTCTATGTTTTCTTCTGCATCATTGATAAAGATGTTAAATAGCGCAGGGCCAAGAATCGATCCCGGCAGGACCCCTCTAGAAACACACCTGTTTGATGGAGATTCCCAGTTTACAATTACATTTTGAGACTTATCAGTTAGCCAGTTTTTAATCCATTTAACAAGTCCATGTTAATTTTATATCTTTCTAGTTTTTAATCAAAATGTCATGCAGTCTCAAGTCAAATGCCTGACAGAAGTCTAAGTATTACATCAACACTATTACTGTTATCAGAGAAACTTGCAATCCCATCAAAAAAGATATCAAGTTAGTCTGACAGGATCCATTTTCCATAAACCCATCTTGATTGGCATGAATTATATTAACCTCCTTTAATTCTTTATTAATCAAGTGTTGTATCAGCCACTCCATTATCTTGCCTGGGGTTGATATCAGACTGACAGGCCTGTAATTATCTGGATCATCCCATTTACCTTTTTTAAATATTGGCACAATATAAGGTTTCTTCAGTCTTCTGGAACTGCCCCTGTGCTCCAAGACTTATTGAAATGCAACATTAATGGTTCAGCTTGCTCCTCAGCCAGCTCTTTTAAAGCTCTTGGAAGCAAGTTATCTGGACCTGCTGATTTAGAAATCTCTAACTTTAGCAGATGCTTTTTAACATCTGCCTGAGATACTAGTGGAATAGAAAAAGTGCTGTCATATGATATGACTACATTATCTTTTTCCCCCCAAATATACATCAGAAATATTTATTGAACAAGTCTGCCTTTTCTGAATTATTAGTAATAATTCTACAGTTTCCATCTAGTGGTTGACCAGTACTATTGCTAAGATTCTTTTTGTTGCTAATATTCAAAAAATCTCCTTCTTATTGTCCTTAACTCTGTTGACCACAGATTTCTCCTTGCATCCCTTTGCTTCCTTTATCAATTTTATATTTTTTTTCACTTCCCCTCTAACGCAGGTCAGTTTTTTTTAACCACAACGGCCTTCTTCCTCAATTGTGGCTCTTTAGGCATCTAGTAAAACATTATTAAACAATTTCCAATTATCATTTACATTTTTTCTGATTACATTCTTCCACCCAGCTGGTTTAGCTCATAATTGTTTTCAGCTTTGTGAAATTGGTCCTTTTAAACCACCAAGTGTATATGGTTCCACTGACCTGGACTCTATTCTCTTTGCACATTATAAGTACGACCAAGTCATAATCACTTGTATCTAAGTTACCATTAGTTATTATTTCGGTGATCAGTTCCTCTTTATCTGTTAAGAGGAGGTCTAATATAGAATTGCCCTGTGTTGGATGCAACACTTTTGAATTAAGAAATTGTCATCGATACTATTTAGAAATCCCAAGGATGTTTTAGTACTGGCAGTATGAGACCACCAGGAGATGATATCACTGTCTCATAGACCATCAAATTACTGGGGCTGAGACAAGAACTAGGAGCTATGTTGGAAGACAGCTGAGCAAGGCCTATGGCACTTGGACCCTTGGGAAGCCAGGAAATCCTGGAATCCGGCCTGGTGATGGAGCCTCATAGCTGGGAGTGGAGGAGCCTGACTCAGGGGAGGGCCTGAATGGAAAAACCTCAGCCCTACGGACTGGAGAATCCCTCTCTGGGAAGCATTGTCTTGCAGGAGGAAAGGGGAAGGGGTTGCCCACAGGCCATCAACAGCTTCTCAGACAAAAATGAGGAAGAGACTTTGATCTGGTCTGTGAGCGAAGGATTTGACCCCTATTTGGACACTTGGGCCTCAGTGGAGGGCAGGGGAGGACTGTGCTGGCCTGGGTGCGGGTGTGCGTGAGCCTGGGGGATGGGCTGTGGTTGGCACGGCTCGGCTGGGGCTGGGGGTGAGCACTCTGGGCGAGTCCCAAGGGAAGGGAAGGCCGAGGAGCAGCACCCCACCAGGCCGGAGGTCCAGACCGAGCAGCCACCTCACCCAGCTAGTGCATCTCAGCTGCACGCACCACTGGATGGGTTAGAGGCCTCAAGGCCAGGGGGGTGGGGAGTGGAGGGTTTTCAGCACCGCTGGAGGTGGGGGAAGGGATTGTGCTATTGTTTTTTCACCGTTGCTGTTGAATTCCTTTCAGTTCCCATCCCGTCAGCCTGTTGGTCCATTCCCTGGCCTAAAATCCTTTCATATGGATGGTCGCAGAACTCCTCTGCGTGCAACTGGGTCTTTGGCTCAGGGGCTGCCGGATCCATGTAAGCAAAGGGGGAAAATGCCTGACCTGGAGAGGAGTGGGTGCAGGCTCACTACCTTAGGACAACTACCAGCCCCTGTGCCCATGCCAGAGAAGGGTTGGCACAACGTTACCATGCGAGCTGCTGCCTCAGGGCTAACTGGTGGATTTGGCACAAGCATGTTGTGCGGGGCAGCATGTCTGAGTGCTGCCCCCAGAGCAGACTGGAACTAGAGCTTGACTCTCCGTGGGACAGCCTGGTTCCTGGCTCCCTGGGAATGAGTGGTGCCAGCCCTCTACCTAGCAGAGGTCACTTCCCTCACTGTCCCAGCTCCGCTGCAACGTCCAGCACACGGGGGGCGGGAGGTGCCAAGGCACTGCAGGCTCCCTGCCCACTCCCTGCCCAGGCGTGGGAGTAGCAGCAATGCCCATTTATCCCTTGTGCATGGCCCAGGGTGGCTTACGATTGAGCCCTGAATTCCTATGTTGTTCCAAGCCCCTTCAGTATGGGATGGAGGCCCAGCGCCTGCAGTGTCCTACTGGAATTGTCTCCGACCCTATGTCTGTTGACACACACATACTACCCCTTGCCATCCAGCACCGCACACGCTGGCTCTCGTTCAGGCACTTTTCACACACCCCCAGTCCCGCACGGTGCCTCTCCCCCCATTTTGTCCTTTTCTGTTTGGCAAATATTGGTATTTTAGACAGGCTGAGGGCCACTGACCATCCCCAGGGATGTGCTCATGCGCTCCTCCACTGTTGCAGGTAGCAAAGCCCCCGGGACCGAGCCTGCAGTCCCAGCCAGTGAGCCATCGGATCCAGGGGTCATCGGAGCGACGTGACCAATCAGGGACTAGAGTCTGACGTAGATAGTGTCCCTGCCCGGGGGGCAGGAGGATAAGAACACCCCCACCCCTGCATAGAATAGCCAGGCCTTGGAGTCAGGGTACAGTGGGCGGAGTCGTGACTCCTGACAGCCCATCCTATTGTCTGGTGCCCAAGAGGTGCAATTGATTCTGGTGTAGGGCAGTAGCCATGTTCCACCCCCCAGCAGCATAAGGAGGAAGCAGGGAGGGATTGTGACTCAGAGGGGTGTGTAGCGGGGTGTTCAACGCTGACCAGCCTTGAAAGGGTTAATGAGGCTGAAAAGGGGTCCAATTAACTTGATAGGCTACACCTGAGGGGAACTGGGCTGGATAAGCAACCCCTGCCTGGGAATACAGTCCAGCTGAGAAGGAACAGGTGGGGTATGCTAAAGCCAGGCAGGTTGCAGCAGACAGGGGATGCAGTGTGGAGCTCTGCAGTCACTCTCCAGCCTTGGTGAGGGAAAGGAGGAAACCATGGGGAGAACAGAAGCTCTAGAGACCCAGCCCTGAGGGAAGGGTGTACTTATATGAGGGTGGAGAAAGAGCCTGGTGGAGGCAAAGAGCCTGATGGAGGTGAAGTAGGAGCAGCCCAGGGAAACAGAAGCAAGGTTTGGGACTGTGCAGACCTTGGCTGCTGGTCGTAGGTTCCCTGGGCTGGACCCCAGAGTGGTGGGTAGGCCTGGGTTCCCCTACCAGCCACTGAGGGAAGTGGCACAGACTAGTCAGTGGGGCAGAAGACTGCCTAGGAAAGTCGTCCAGTGGGACTTTGCTACCCTGGAAGGGCAGGACCATAGTGACCTGGCTGGAGGGCTGAGTCACGAAGAAGGAGTACCCTGAGTCCCAGAGAGAGAGAGAAAGAGAGACCACAGGGTGATGAAAGGGGTGTCAGACCTAAGTGGAGCTAATCCCCAGATGTGGCCACAAGGAGGTGCCCCAGCAGTGAGTATATCCTGTGATGGGGTGTCTGAGTGACAGCGCCTCCTGGGGCTGCTTCTGGGCCAGTGCAGCGAATGCACCACCGCTTGTTCAGGGCTGTGCCCAAGCCACAAGCTAGTTCTGGATATATGCTCCCAAAAGGGTCACTTCTTTACTCCCCAAGCCAAACCCCATAAAAGACCATCTTACTCCTGATGAGCCTCACTGAAAGCAAGAGTGAGTCAGAGTGACTCAGTCTGGCCTGTTCCTTTCACTGGAGCTGCACAGATTTCCACTGCTGCATTTCTGAAGCCAGTGCTGGCCGCCGTGTGTGTACTTTCCTTGGAGACACCAGAGTTTTGCAGGTACCTGAATTTCCTTGGTCACCACTATACAAAACAGAAATCTGTGTCCGTTAGCCTAACCCATCTGAGTCACACTTCTTTTCCTGGTGAAATACACAGCCAAGGCTCATGAAGTGTTCAGAGTGACTAACTTGTAGGTGGAAGAAGCAGTGTTATTTCCTGGCATCCACCTGTTCAATGCACACACATTACCCCTGGAATTGCAGAATGACACAAATCATCATTTTCTCCACCAGCCAGTGGAATTCCTCGGGTGTTCCCAGATGTTCCTGTAACTGTACTGTCTTGTCTGTGCAGTTGGCTGACTCTAGCTGAATTGGTGCTACAGTTGCGCACCAGCACCTACAATCTAGAGCGTGGGAACAGCTGTGGCTTTTGACTGAATATTTATTTATGGTTTCAGCTATGCCAACCAAAAGCCCCATCGAAAACAGTGTGGTTTTGTGGTCTCTGCAAAGATGATAGTTAAACTTCCCTTGACATTATCTCAGCAATGGTTCTCTCCACAGGAGGATGTGATGGAGAAATTAATCCATCTAGCAAAGAAGCAAACAATGGGGGGGCTATATGGCCAGTAACATCTTAATGTCAAATTAACCATTGGAAAGCCACATGGGTATGCTTTGGATCAATGTGAGAGTGTTAGCTTTTGCTGTTCAATAAGACCCTTCACCCCGTGCCCCAAATGAGCATCTCCTTGGCACAAAGACACACACATTTCTCAAAGCCAGCCAAAATAATAGCAAGTGGCACCGGTAAAGAAGCAAATCCTAGGCATACTGTAATGGGCATCCACATGGCTGTGCAATAAAAACTAAAAGCATAGGACTAGATGCAAAATGGGTGGTGACAGGTTTCTTTAAGCACAGTTTACATTAGTAATTTCCTATGCCTTAAAGAGAGTCAGTCATAATCTCCAAGTGGATTTCCTCTCTTCTGAGACAGAGCAGTTTCTGAGAGAAAGGTGTGAGTCATACCTCAGGGTACTGTTTAGGAGGAAGGGAGGATGGATCGGTGGATCAAACATTACCCTTGGCTTCCTAAAATGTGGGTTCAAGGCTTTGATTAGCCCAAATCCATGTGATACTGAGCAAACCACTCTTTCCTGTATTTCAGACCTCCATCTCTACATGGGGATAAGTCACGAACTCCAAGGCCAGCAGGGACCATTGTGATCATCCAGTCTGACCTCCTGCGTAGCACAGGCCAGAGGCCTGTCCCACAATCATTCCTAGAGCAGAGTTTGTAGGAAAAACACTTAATCTTGATTTAAAATTTGCCAGCGATGGAGAATCCAGCATGACCTTTGAAAAATTGTGCCAATGGTTAATTACCCTCACTTTTGAAATTTACACCTTATTTCCTCTCTGGATTTATCTAGCCTCAACTTCCAGCCATTGTCTCTTGTTATACCTTTTCTAGATTTTTCTCTTTCACTGGCAGAAGCCGTAAGAATGGACATCCAGTTAGGATGTCCAAAATCCTTCAAAAATCTCAAATTTACATTTCAGGTCATGTCTTTCTGAGGCTTCCTCAAAGCACTGTGCCATACTATTCCACCATTGATGATGATCATTCCAACGGGCCTCTTTATTGGTCATTCAAGACATTTCTTTTTCTCTGTTGCACGTTTTCTCCTCTCTTCATGGACTCAACT
This sequence comes from Chelonia mydas, assembly GCF_015237465.2. Taxonomy (NCBI): domain Eukaryota; kingdom Metazoa; phylum Chordata; order Testudines; family Cheloniidae; genus Chelonia; species Chelonia mydas. The sequence goes on along the minus strand of NC_051251.2, from coordinate 75,439,440 downwards.
CTGACCTTCCAGTGGATCCATTCTGCACCAGGCCTTTCTTTCTCTCCTGTAATTTGATGGTATCATCTGTAATCCAACACCATTTTTTTATTCTCTTAAATCCCAGTTTTTCCTCCAGCAAACTCTGTTATAGAATCCTAAAATAAAGTCCACTCTTCTTCCACGGTAGACAGCTGACTCCAATATAGAATATTTGTAGACTCTATAGGACTTAAGATCAATTGTTAAAAAAACCAAAGCAATGCACACCTCTTATAAAACAGAAATGAGCGACCTGCTGATGCTGTTTTTCCATGGCAATGATATTGCATGGGTGAATAGTTTTATCAGTCTGTGTAGTCAGTTGACAGCAGATGATTCTGTATGTGAAATCACATGTTGGATGGATCTTGTGTGTCTGACATTTCAGCATTTTCAAAGTCGTCTGTTTGCGTGATGGGACGTCTGTGTGACAATTAAGAAACACGTGTGCAATGTGGCAGTGATGGTGCAGTAGCGACGGCAGAGAAGAGCTACTAGGATGATCAGGGGACTGAAGGGCCTATCTTATGAGACTGGATGAGCTTGGCTTGCTTAGCCTAGCAAACAGAAGTCTGAGAGGATATGATCGCTCTCTGTAAATACTTTAGGGAGAAAAGTGAGTTATTTAAGCTAAAGGACAGTGTTGGCACAAGAACAAATAGACATAACCATCAGCGAGGTGAAGTTCTAGAACAGCCTCTTGATTGGCTTTGTCAGGGCAAATAACTTAGTTAATTTTAAGAGCAAGCTGGACAAATTTAAGAATGTGATTATATGACAAGATTGTTTGTGATGGTTGGGGGCAGGGCTCAGCAGCTGTGGGGCTCATGTCTGGTTTTTGTCTTATGTTCCTAAAAGCTCATGGTTCAGGGTTTCAGCTGGCCTCCAATAGGGGTCAGGAAGGGATTTCCCACCCACCCTCACCTTGACATATCTGGGTGCAGTCTAGACCAGTGGGAGGCTGTGTCACCCTTGGCCTGTAACCTGAGGTGCCTTGCAATGCCTGACTGTTTTAACGCCCAACATGGGCCGCTCATAAACAGCTTGCCAGCATTCAGGTCACTCCCAGATGTGTCTGTATGTAACTGCAGCCTACCAGTCACACCCTAGCTCTTACCAGCCTGGGTTATACTTCAGGGTGACCCCAACACATTCCCAGTCCCGTATTTCCCCGCAGAAATGTATGTCCTGCACAGCCCACCCTCTCCTAGACAGTCCAAATATATTAAGTCCGTTATTCCTTCAAGGGAAGGATATACACCGGCTTGTGATCTCAAATAGAGTTACCCAGACACTAACTTAAACATACTGGAGTAGATAAAACAATAAAACAAGTTTATTAACTACAAAGAGAGCCAATAAGTGCGTACAAGCAATGAGGTATAAAAGTCAGAAATGGTTATAAGAAAATAAAGAGAAATATGCTTTCTAGTGCCTATCTTAACAAACTATATTGGATTCAAAGCACAGTTTCTCAACACATGCTTCCAACAGCATTACTGACCAAACTCTTCAGGTCAGGACCTCCCCCAGAGTCCAATGGCTGTTTTCCTTTGTCTCTCAGAGACTGACAGGGAGAGCGAGGGGGGTGTCTGCCTCTCCTTTTTATAGTTTCAGTCCCCTTCTTGAAAAGCATTTCCAGCTGTGAACCAGGAGACAAAGAGTCTGTGTGGAAGGATCATCCCTGCTGAGTTCTTACACTGCTGTGAACTTCCTTTGTTTTTCCCTTCCCCCTTTCTGCTTGATGACTCTGTAGCTTAAATGCAAATAAGAAAAGCATATGCTACAGGGCTGTTTGACCAGTTTGGTGCTACATGAGTCTGAACATGGTATTTTTACACCGTACAGGGGGAATTTATAACTTCATGCATAACACCACTACACACATTTTACCATATTACTGATCAGCAAGCTATGAATTTTCAAATGATACCTCACAAGCCATACCATGTACAAAGATTATTAAAATAGTGTGTAGGGTGTGAACACAGTCTCTACGTAAAAGGATAAATGGACACAAATCAGACATCAGGAACGGTAACATACAAAAGCCAGTGGGAGAACACCTCAATCTCCCTGGACATTCTATAACAGATTTAACAGTAGGCATCCTTCAACAAAAAAACTTCAAAAACAGACTTCAAAGAAAAACTTCAGAGCTACAATTCATTTGCAAACTTAACATCATCAATTTGGGCTTGAATAGGGACTGGGAGTGGCTGGATCACTACAAAAGCAATTTTCCCTCTCTTGGTATTGACACCTCCTCCTCAAGTATTGGGAGTGGATCATATCCACCCTGACTGAATAGGTTTTCAGCACTGGTTCTCCCCTTGTAAGGTAACTTCCTTCTCTTCATGTGCCAATATATTTTTATGCCTGTATCTTTAATTTTCACTCCATGCATCTGAAGAAGTGGGGTTTTTACCCAAGAAAGCTTATGCCCAAATCTGTTAGTCTTTAAGGTGCCACTAGCCTCCTTGTTGTTTTCGTGGATACAGACTAACATGGCTACCCCTCTGATAAGTGAGACCTTGAGCATAGGTGGGATTGGGGAGGAATTTTCCCCAAGATCAGATTGGCAAGTGGCCTCGGGGGCAGGGAGATGCCTTCCTCTGCAGCGTGTGAGTGCGGGTCACTTCTCAGGGTTATCTCACTTAATCATTTCCCTGCCATTGCAGGGGCTTCTGGAATTGGTGCACCTCAGTGTGACAATCTGTGCCCCAAGGTAACACTCTGCATCCCATATTCACCATAGTGATATTATGATATGATTTGTACAAAATGTGTCATGTGAGGTGGCATTGGAAATGTTGTGGTTTGCTGAATTGATTATCCTATTTGTAGGTGTGTATCATTTTTGTATCTGAAGTTATTAATAGACTTTGCACCTGTATTTCAAATGTGCTTGCTCCTGGGTAACTCGCACAAGTTAATTTACATCCAGTCTAGCCAGCACACTGTGAAGGGAGTATTCAAGGTTATGGCCCGTCAACGAAAACAATGGGCCATGGGAAAAGCTCATCCTCACCTGATGGGCTCTCCTGCCACCGATTCAGCCAGTATATAAGTGATGGCTTCTATGACTCATCAATGCATGCAAGGGCATGTGACTAGATCACGTGATACTGGACTCCAGCTTGTTAGGTATAAAAAGTAACAAAATGTGGGTGTTGTTTAATATGTTTAATTCGGTATTTTAATAACGTATTTTTGAAGTAATGTTAACTAAACCACTGGCTTCAATAGAATTTAATATGGAGTATGTGAACTTGGACTCCATCTTTGTAAGCAAACTTGTTTACAACTTAGACACTGGAGTCCTCTGGCTCGAACCGGGCTGAACCAGCTTTTCCCGCCAGAGCCAACCCCCAACATTCCATTCCCTCAAAACTTTTCCCGCCTTAGAGAATATATAAGATCTTGCTCAGCGCGCGCACGGTCGGGTCTGCCCAGCTCTCCAAAGCTCGAGAGACGAGTACTATCTAGCCCGCAGCAAGGTTGAGAAAGCAGAGGCCTGTCCACACTATCCCCGCCCCAGCGAACCGAATCCATTTTACCTGTGGAAGGTCCTGCTTTCCTGGTGTCCATCATCCCAGGGGGTCTCCCCGCCTGTGACGAAATCCGGCAGTCGTCGGGACCCCCCAGCGGTCCTCCTTAAAGGCTTCCAATTAGCCGGAGAGGAGAAGGTCCTGGGCCTCGCGTCCGTGCGTAGCGTCCCCTGCGCCTAAATCGTAGGAAAGGTTTTGGTACTGGGGTTTCATTTATTGTTTTTCTGAAGGCCAAGGGAGGTTTTGTGGGTCTGAGCTTCAAGCTCCTAGAGCCAGTCACTGAATCACTGTACGGTTAAGTTTGTGTTTCTTCCCCCCCTCATCGCCTCCCCGTTTCCCCAGGTTTCTGTACCTTTACCCACTTACCTTTGTTTGCACCATATTACCTTGTCTTTTCTTCATTTTTATTACATCACACAGGGAGGGAAGGACACCCTTATTGTAAGCTAAATCCACTGGCCACAGATATGGAAGGGAGTCGAGTCTGTCCTTCTGAGAAAAGGGGCTTTCCTTTGATCTCCCCTCTACCATTTCTAAGTTTTCCTTTCCAAAGCGTTGCCTTATTCCTCTTGAGGTAACAACCTTGTGCCTGTACTTTTCCACAAACTGTGCTGGGGGCTTTGCTTGAAACAAAAGTTCCCTCCACATGGAAGAAACTATAAAAGGGGGAAGTGATATCACCAATGGGCCTCACTCTCCCTACAACACAACACCTGGAAACACCTTAGAAGAAAGACTGAACTGGGGAAGGTGATCCCAGGCAGGAAAGAAGGAATCCCAGCGTGTGTATGAAAGATCTGCAAACTGCTCGTACCATCAGGGTGAGACACTGCTTGATTCAAATCCTGTCTAGTGTATAGAATTTAGATTGTGATTTTGTTTATTTCTTAGGTAACCAACTTAGATTTTAAGTAGGGCTGTCAATTAATCACAGTTAACTCACGCGATTAACTTAAACAAAATTAATCGTGATTAAAAAAATTAATCGCGATCACACTTATAAGAATGGAATTGCAAATGAAATTTCTTAAATATTTTTGGATGTTTTTCTACATTTTCAATATTGATTTCAATTACAACACAGAATACAAAGTGCATAGTGCTCACTTTATATTTTTCATTACAAATATATGCCCTGTAAAAATGATAAATAAAAGAAATAGTATTTTTCAATTCACTTCATACAAGTACTGAAGAGCAATCTCTTTATTGTGAAAGTGTAACTTACAAATGCAGATTTTTTTTTGTTTACATAGCTGCCCTCAAAAACAAAATAGTGTAAAACTGTAGAGCCTACAAGTCCACTCAGTCCTACTTCTTATTCTGTCAATCGCTAAGACAAAAAAGTTTGTTTACATTGATGGGAGATACTGCTGGCCTGCTTCTTATTTACAATGTCACCTGAAAGTGAGAACAGGCATTTGCATGGCACTTTTGTAGCCAGTGTTGCAAGGTATTTACATGCCAGATATGCTAAACATTTGTATGCCCTTCATGCTTCGGCCACCATTCCAGAGGACATGCTTCCATGCTGATGATGTTCATTAAAAAAAGAATGCATTAGTTGAATTTGTGACTGTACTCCTTGGGGGTGAGAACTGTATGACTCCTGCTCTGTTTTACCCGCATTCTGCATATATTTCGTGTTATGGCAGTTTCAGATGATGACCCAGCACATGTTCATTTTAAGAACACTTTCACAGCAGATTTGACAAAATGCATGTGAGATTTCTAAAAATAGCTACAGCTTACAGGTTTAAGAATCTGAAGTGCCTTCCAAAATCCGAGAGGGACGAGGTGTGGAGCATGCTTTCAGAAGTTTTAAAAGAGCAACAATCTGATGCGGAAACTACAGAACCCAAACCACCAAAAAAGAAAATCAACCTTTCGCTGGTGGCATCTGACTCAGATGATGAAAATGAACATGCGTCGATCCGCACTGCTTTGGATCATTATCAAGCAGAACCCATCATCGGCATGAAAGCAAGTCCTCTGGAATGGTGGTTGAAGCATGACATATGAATCTTTAGCGCATCTGGCATTAAATATCTTGCAACGTTAGCTACAACAGTGCCATGCGGATGCCTATTCTCATTTTCAGGTGACATTGTAAACAAGAAGCAGACAGCATTATCTCCTGCAAATTGTAACCAACCTTGTTTGTCTGAGTCATTGGCTGACCAAGAAGTAGGACTGAGTGGACTTGTAGGCTCTAAAGTTTTACATTGTTTTATTTTTGAATGCAGGGTTGTTGTTTTTTACCTAATTCTACATTTGTAAATTCAATTTTCATGATAAAGAGATTGCACTAGAGTACTTGTATCAGATAAATTGAAAAATTTTTTTTTGCTTTTTACAGTGCAAATATTTGTAATAAAAAATAAATACAAACTGAGCACTGTACACTTTGTATTCTGTACTGTAATTGAAATTAATATATTTGAAAATGTAGTAAACATCCAAAAATATTTAAAGTAAATAGTATTTATTGCTAGACAGCCCTAATTTTAAGTGATTATAAGTAATAGTGTACCGATCAATTTTTCTGTAGTTAATAAATCTGTTTTATATATTTTTTTTTTTTTACCTAAAACAGTGTGGTGTTTGAAGTGCAAAGGGAAATCTACTCAGGCACAGAGGCTGGTGCATTGTTCTCTCCCAGGGAGAGGGGGAGGACTGGGAAATATACTTACATTGGTGAGGCTTTGACCAGGGCAGGACAAAGAGACTGGCTGAAGCCTCTCTATTGTTAGTTAATGAATGGCTGAGAAGAAGCATTCAGGTAACTGCAGCTGGGTGTGTCTCTGCCTGTGTAAATGTTTGTGTGAGTGCAGAACCAGAAGAGGTCTGCAGCTTGTCACAACATCACAGTGAGTAAGGGAGCCCAGGCTGGTGAGACAGAGGGCTCAGCGGTACCCCCGTTCCAGGTTGCACCCTGGGGAAACCTGTCACACTCGGTCCCACCTATTCTCTGCCTGTGGCACGTGACAGTCTAGTCTCCTGGAGGCTGTAATACTGTGGTTTAATTTCGATTGTTGGATTTGGTGTGTGGGTGCTGGGTGGTATTTGTGGCCTGTGATATGCAGAGATGTGGTGGTACCTTCTGGCCTGCAACTCTTACAACTCTGTGATATGAAGCAGAAACATGGCCAAGGAGCTGAGAGAGGAAACTAAACCGTTTTCAGTGTCAAAAGTCACTGTGTATTTTTAATCTCCATTGATTTGATTTCATCACAAAAAAGGAGATATTTGGATGACCCTGGCAATTTGCAGTCTTGCATCAGGTGAGAATAAGACACCTGCAGTGGTGGGGTCATGCCCCATCTGCAGAAGAAGGTATGCTTTTACAGAAGGTTTATAGAGCTGAGGTCAAAGGAAGCAGACTATGAGACTGCTATGAGGTGCCGTCTTTGTACGGCACCTACCATAACCGGGCTGTGATTTTGGTGCTACTGAGACATAAATAAAGAGGAAAACTAACCATGCAGAGATCACCCAAATCTGACAGGCTACTGTAAACACCTCCCTTGTGCTTCAGTCCTCAGAACTCCCCAGCCATATGGGCCACCTCAAGTGCTGACATCCTTCCCATCCAGACATTGTGTGCCCTTTTATTTATAACAATGGTAAATGAACATTGTTAGTGTGGGGAAAAGGCGAAGGGAGCTATGCTTTCTGCAAGAGAGGAGGAAAGCAGGGGGGAGGTATTGAGGTCTATGGTGCGGAGATGGCCGTGTGTTTTTGTGGGTTGCTTGCTAGCATGTTTTAAGAGCAGCAGAACAGAGAAAGTGGTTTGCAGCTGAACAGAATGCAGGAGGGAGAGGATGGAGAGTTTGTGTCAGTATTTTCCTAATAACTGAGGGGCCTTCCTCTTTGCAAGGCAATAGCCATACCCAGGGCCTTTGGCACCAGCGCGTGACTGTAGGAGGAAGGGGACTGTTCCAGAAGGGTGTAACCAAGCAGACAGAGATAACTCGGAAGGAGTGTATCGGCAAAGAGAGAGCTTGTCGATAAGCAGCCATCTTTGGGAGCTTTTGAAAATTAGATTAGCAGCCCTCCATAAGCAATGCAAGTTCAAGGGCTCAGGGGGAGTTTGGATGGCTCGAAAATTTTAGATAAATCCCAGCAATCCTTGTTTCCTCCTACCAGGGTCATCGGGAGTGGCCTGTCAATCATGCTGCAGCAGGGGGCTCTCATCTGCTGCAAGGCAGTCCTGGTTTGCAGATACGCTGGCCCAGCGGGCGCAGTGGTAGGAAGACATGACTGTTTCACTCCCTCACTTTCCCATTCGGTACAGAGCGTCCATGCAGCAGGGAGGCCAGGACACGCCGTGCAGCCAGCGCATCCATCTGACTAAGCAGTGGGCTGCGGGTGAGCTCTGACACACTATTGGTTTTGGACGGGTTAATATTTTTCCAGTTACCTCATGTTGGCCCCTGGTTCTATGGAAAAACAAACCATCTGGTACTAATATTTCTTTAATAGCCGTCTGAGTCTGTGGGAAAGTTTGGCTTAAGTTTTAAAAAAAAAAACGAACAGATTTCATTTGAAAAGGCGTGTTAGAGGCAGGGCAGGAGGCTCCGAATCCAGGGAGTGTTGTAGCGAGGAGCGGGAGGGTCGCAGATGTAATGATCTCGATATTCCTTCTTCTCGATTTGTTCTTAAAGGGCAAGGACCACAAAACTCAGGCAGGCTCCTTTCTCTGCAGCTCTCCAGGGGGCCCTGCTCTGTCTCCACACTAAGGGGGCCTGTGCACAGACACGTGGTGCATCAGCTGTACCGTGGTTCAGCCCGTTTAGACTCAGACCTACTTGAAAAACCTTTAGTGTGGGGAAGGGGGGGCAAGTGTCCTCCAGGGAGCCCTGGGTTCAAATCCCAGGTTAGGCCACGTGTTGGAGTGCAGCTGGGGGGCTCACCGCTCGTTGCAAATCCACCTGATCTTCACTCAGAAGCCACCAACGTGGAATACAGCAGGAGAGGTTTAAAATCCACTCCCTGAAGCTGAAGTAGGGTGAAGCCCCAACCTGGCTCCAGGCAGCAGATCTCCAGCGGGGGGATGGCCAGGGCTGCAGGCCCTCTTCGGCAGTTACGCTCAACTAGGGGGAAGAGACCCACACTCCAAATCTTCTCCGCCATCAGCCGGCCGGCGTCCCCTCACACAGACGAAACCCCTGCAGCTCAGCCCGCTGTGTGCTGTGGGGGGGTATTCGGAGAGGGCAAAGAGCTGCGTGCCCATGACAGGGGAGAAGCACCCGCCCTGGTTCTAACTGGACTAAGAGCTCCGGGAGACGTAGGGATCCAGGGGGTCCTGGGAGCTCCCCTAGGGACTAGACTGGCTGTAATGGTGCAGCTGAGAGGCACTATCTGAGGGGAGCGCCCAGAGGCCCTATGCCCAGCTCGGGGAGTGCCAGGGTGCACCCTCCATTAGCCAGTGTGGAGAGGGAGAGGTGACAGTTTGGGGGTCACCCAGACCAGCAGGGGGTTCTCTCCCCACCTGCCTTGTAACCTTGGGCGCCTCAAAGCGGCGCTGCCAGAGCTCTGAGCCCGGCAGCCAGCCCACCAGCACAAAGCTCTCAACCCTGGTCTTCCCTCGCCTACCTACTCCTTGTAGGGTGATCCCCACAACCCCTCCGTCCCGGGCCTCTCAAATCCGTCTCCCTGAGGTCCTAGCTGGGAGAAGCCTTGTCACCTCCTTGTCTCAGCCCACTCCCTTAGGGAGGCTAGCACTGTGGAGGCCAAGGGCTGTCATTGCCGCTAGTCCCTTGGCAGGGGCAAATCTGTGTGTGTGTTTGGGGGAGAAGTGGGAGTGTGGCTCTATGTCCCTACTTCCCCCACACACACACACACTTACCCCGTGCACGGCCTGGTGGAGCAGACATGTGCCAGCCCCATGCTGGGAGGAAGCTCCAGGCTGGATGACAGATTGAACCCCTCCCGCTGACAATCCTTCAGCAGGAGAGCAGGGTGCGTGCTGCTCCCCACACGGCCTGGACGGAACTTGCAACTTCCATCCCATGGGAACTGCCGACATTTTGCAAGCGTTTTCATTCCAATGCCGAATCAAAATGAGAAATTTCAGAATTTCCAAGGAAAGGAGATTCCCAGGACTTTTCATTTAGGAAAAAATCAAAACATTCCCACTCCATTTTCCAAAACGAAACAGAGTAGCCAGGTGCCCGCAGAGTCTGGGGGCTCCTCCCGCCGCCCTGAAAGCCGGGGCAGAGGGGCTCCTTGCACCACCCCGAGACCCGGCGGGAGGGGCGGGGCGAGGAGCTACAGGCTGGGGACCAACTGGCTAATCAGCAGTTCTGCAGAAAAGGACCTGTGGATTACAGTGGACGAAAAGCTGGATATGAGTCAGCTGTGTGCCCTTGTTGCCAAGAAGGCTAACGGCATATTGGACTGCATTAGTAGGAGCATTGCCAGCAGATGGAGGGAAGTGATTATTCCCCTCTATTCGGCACAGGTGAGGCCACACCTGGAGTATTGCGTCCAGTTTTGGGCCCCCCACTACAGAAAGGATGTGGACAAATTGGAGAGAGTCCAGCAGAGGGCAACAAAAATGATAAGGGGGCTGGGGCACATGACGTATGAGGAGAGGCTGAGGGAACTGGGCTTGTTTAGTCTGCAGAAGAGAAGAGTGAGGGGGGATCTGACAGCAGCCTTCAACTACCTGAAGGGGGATCCAAAGAGGATGGAGATCAGCTGTTCTCAGTGGTGGCAGATGACAGAACAAGGAGCAATGGTCTCAAGTTGCAGTGGGGGAGATCTAGGTTGGATATTAGGAAAAACTATTTCACTAGGAGGGTGGTGAAGCACTGGAATGCGTTACCTAGGGAGGGTATGGAATCTCCTTCCTTAGAGGTTTTTGAGGCGCAGGTTGACAAAGCCCTGGCTGGGATGATTTAGTTGGAGTTGGCCCTGCCATGAGCAGGGGGTTGGACTAGATGACCTCCTGAGTCTTTTCCAACCCTAATCTTCTTCTATGATTCTATGGCTCCTCCTCCTGGTCACTCTGGGGATTCACTTGAGGCTGACACCCCCATCCACAGTCTGCAATCCATCACTCCTTCTCCACAGGCTGCCCACAGCCGCTCTCACAGCCTCAGGAGCCGCAGCGTTCTCTTTGTGGCTCAGCCCTGCGGCCATACGCTGTCTGTGTTCTCCCTTCCGGGGCAGGTTTAGCTCCTCAATAGTCTGGCCACTTCCCCGCTGGCAACTGCAGACAATTGTCCTGCCATTTCCTCAGTGGCAAGTGTGGGGGACCCAGGCCTGCCCACTACTCCAGGTCCCAGCCCAGAGACCCTCCAAACTACTGTCACTTACTGCATTCCTTTGCCTCTACCATTGCTGCATTTCCCTGGGCCAATTCCCCTCAGCCACAGCACCCTGCTCAGTCTCAGCTGCTCAGACAGAGCTCGTTCTCTTCTTCCCAGGTTCCTGCCTGCACTGCTCTGACCAAGGTGCTACAGGGTTGCAGCCTACTCCAGACACAGTACTCCCCACTCAAGCTCCAGGCAGCTACTGATTGCTCTGCCCTCAGGCTCTTTTTATATGGTCCTGCTGGGCCCTGGTTGGCCGCTCCTCACAACCCCCTCTTATTGGCTGCTTTTCACACAGCCTCCCTAGGGCTCTATTAACCCCTTACTGACCAGTGTGAGGCAGATGCCCTATCACGCTGCTCAGCATATCTGCCACCAGCAGTGACATTGCTGGGAAGTACCCGCTCCTCACCCATTAGTGGTGGAGTCTCAATGACCTGTTGCAGTCGCTTGGGTGCACTCAGCAGTGGCTTCTTCATGCTGCTTCCTAATGGCTTGTGCCCAGAGTGCATGTCCACCTGGTGCCCAGAGGGGCTGGATGGAACCAATCCATCCTACAGAGCAGAGCCAGGAGCTCCTGTTCTGAGCACTCCCCCTGCCTGTGTCTGTCAGGGCTCTGTTAGCAAATGCTCTGGGCAGCTGGCTGTGCATCAGTGCTGCTCCTAGGCTCCTTCTGGGACATCCCCTGTAGTTCTAGCTGCTCTGCAGGGGTGTACAAAGCTAGGGCTGGTCCCGCACTTATCACTTCCTTTACTCTTTCCAGTGACTGCTCTTGGGTCTCTGACCATTCCCACGCTGTCTCGTTATGTTGTTTCCCCTTTTGACCTGAGAAGATAGCAGAAGATAGTAGAAACAAACACAGAAATTTTCTGTTTGTTTCTACTAGAAGAAGAAATTGATGCTAGAGTCAGGTATTTTCTCTGGTGCAATCTTGTTCATTTATGAAGACAGTACATAAAGTCCTGTTTCCCTGAACACAGTAGGAATCAACCAGCAGGAGACGTTTCCTTTGCTCACTGTTTCACACCTGCCTTTTCAGCCAGCATGCTGCCCAAAATCTCTCTTAGCATTTCCTCAAGGCCCCATCACCAGTGCTTCTGTTACTGCTTGCTTGGCTTTCTGGCCGCTTCTGTCTCTCAGCCCCTCCTCTCTCCCACACATGGACAGAAACAGTTCCACCAACCCAAGTCCTAGCCCCTGCATTTGAAACTCCTTGGGCCGCGTGTTTCGGTTTCTACTTGGCTTTTCCATGTGCCTGTGTTTTGGATGCGAGGACTATTGTTTCAGCCGCTTCTGTATGTTTACCCTGAATGAAAGGTGACAGTTACACCCAACCCAGAACAACAAGGTTTAATCCACCTGGTGCCCAACCCATTCTTGACATCACAGGCTGTGAAGACTTTTGCCCGTGGTAAGCTCGGTAGGGGTTCAGTGGTTTCAGATTGGTGCAGATCCTCAGTTTATCTAGAGATTTTCTCACCGCTCTTAGGCTGCCGATGCGCACTCTGCTGGTTTCAGGGGGTGTAACGATGCTGCTTCTTTGCAGTCTTCCCTGTTCCTTCTTCAGGAACTCCACCAGGGCTAATGGAACTCTGCGTTTTGATTGTTTCATGGGCTGCGTTTGCAAATTCAGCTTGCTCCTAGGGGCCCATCTCCTTGAGATACGTCCTTCTATTCTGTCAGAATGCTGGACAGGGCCCAGGGTGCCTGTTCTCCCTCCTCACTCCCGTTGAGGCTATTGTGGTTGTCGTACTGTGGTCAGATCCGCGGCATGCATTGTGCTGCGGCCCAGCAGCAGGTAGTGTTCCTGTGCGTCACTGCCGTAAACGCCACGCCATAAAGTCTCTTTTCTTTTGGGTTTCTTAACAACAGCTTGAATTCCCCCACCAGCCTCAGAATGGTTTCACTGAACATCACCAGCACCTGGTCACATCACTCACATCACATCACTTTGCTGCTTTTCGGTAAAAGTGGCTCCACAACCCAGCTGGAATCAATCAGTCATTGAGCTATCCACTGGAACAATTTACCAGGGGTGGATTCTCCATCACTGGCAATTTGCAAAATCAAGGTTGGATGTTCTTCTAGAAGGTCTGCTCTAGGAATGATTGTGGGGCAGGTCTCTGGCCTGGGCTATACAGGAGGTCAGACTTGACAATCACAATGGTCCCGTCTGGCCTTGGGATCTATGAATCTAGGAAGATAGCAGTTCCATTACAGGTAAGTAAGCATTTCCCAGTAGACCAGGCAGGACTACCCCTTGCTACTCGTCATACCACTTTTTATAATTCTTTCAAAATGAACTGAAGTTTAAATACCCAGATCCATGTTCTGTGTTCTGCTCTGCGTGGGGTCCTGCCTCCTAAGTGCAACAGCAATACAAAGAATAATAAATAATCAAAGAATAATAACAAAAGTAACTGAATGTGTAACAGAGGGCTTGTCTTGGGCCCACTGGGTTCTGGGTCCATGCTACCCCTTCCTGGACAGTCTATGGGGTGATGACAAGACGTCTCTCTCAGCTGCACATAATTTGAGAAGTCAGGATCCAACTAATTTAAATAATCTGACAATAGATTTCTGGTTGGGCAACGGGATTTTTTCCCACTGAACATTTTTGAGGAACAATTTTAAAATTAATTTTCGTTGCAATTTTCAATGGAAAATTCAGACTTTTAATCAAAATAATGAAAACATGAAAAAAAGAAAAATTTCAATTTTTGTCTGAAAACTTTTTGGGGGTTTTTTTCTGAGCAAAAATGGTGTTGTTTTTAACAACTGAATGTTTTTCGGTTTGGGGCTAAAGAATTTTTGACTTGAGGGTTTTGGTTTTCTGAAAAAAAAAATCTGTGATATTCAAGGAAACCAAACACTTTGCAAAAATGTTAGTTGAGTTGAAACCCAAAACTTCCATTAGTAAAAATAATGATGGAAAATGTTTACCATAGAATCATAGAATCATAGAATATCAGGGTTGGAAGGGACCCCAGAAGGTCATCTAGTCCAACCCCCTGCTCGAAGCAGGACCAAGTCCCAGTTAAATCATCCCAGCCAGGGCTTTGTCAAGCCTGACCTTAAAAACCTGTAAGGAAGGAGATTCTACCACCTCCCTAGGTAACGCATTCCAGTGTTTCACCACCCTCTTAGTGAAAAAGTTTTTCCTAATATCCAATCTAAACCTCCCCCATTGCAACTTGAGACCATTACTCCTCGTTCTGTCATCTGCTACCATTGAGAACAGTCTAGAGCCATCCTCTTTGGAACCCCCTTTCAGGTAGTTGAAAGCAGCTATCAAATCCCCCCTCATTCTTCTCTTCTGCAGACTAAACAATCCCAGCTCCCTCAGCCTCTCCTCATAAGTCATGTGCTCTAGACCCCTAATCATTTTTGTTGCCCTTCGCTGGACTCTCTCCAATTTATCCACATCCTTCTTGTCGTGTGGGGCCCAAAACTGGACACAGTACTCCAGATGAGGCCTCACCAGTGTCGAATAGAGGGGAACGATCACGTCCCTCGATCTGCTCGCTATGCCCCTACTTATACATCCCAAAATGCCATTGGCCTTCTTGGCAACAAGGGCACACTGCTTACTCATATCCAGCTTCTCGTCCACTGTCACCCCTAGGTCCTTTTCCGCAGAACTGCTGCCTAGCCATTCGGTCCCTAGTCTGTAGCGGTGCATTGGATTCTTCCGTCCTAAGTGCAGGACCCTGCACTTATCCTTATTGAACCTCATCAGATTTCTTTTGGCCCAATCCTCCAATTTGTCTAGGTCCTTCTGTATCCTATCCCTCCCCTCCAGCGTATCTACCACTCCTCCCAGTTTAGTATCATCCGCAAATTTGCTGAGAGTGCAATCCACACCATCCTCCAGATCATTTATGAAGATATTGAACAAAACCGGCCCCAGGACCGACCCCTGGGGCACTCCACTTGACACCGGCTGCCAACTAGACATGGAGCCATTGATCACTACCCGTTGAGCCCGACAATCTAGCCAGCTTTCTACCCACCTTATAGTGCATTCATCCAGCCCATACTTCCTTAACTTGCTGACAAGAATACTGTGGGAGACCGTGTCAAAAGCTTTGCTAAAGTCAAGAAACAATACATCCACTGCTTTCCCTTCATCCACAGAACCAGTAATCTCATCATAAAAGGCGATTAGATTAGTCAGGCATGACCTTCCCTTGGTGAATCCATGCTGACTGTTCCTGATCACTTTCCTCTCATGTAAGTGCTTCAGGATTGATTCTTTGAGGACCTGCTCCATGATTTTTCCAGGGACTGAGGTGAGGCTGACTGGCCTGTAGTTCCCAGGATCCTCCTTCTTCCCTTTTTTAAAGATTGGCACTACATTAGCCTTTTTCCAGTCATCCGGGACTTCCCCCGTTCGCCACGAGTTTTCAAAGATAATGGCCAAGGGCTCTGCAATCACAGCCGCCAATTCCTTCAGCACTCTCGGATGCAACTCGTCCATCTCTATCAACAACTTAAACCAGATGTTTATTTCAGATATTCTAAAGCAGAGCTGGTTGGAAAGTGGAAAAAACTATTTCATGAAAAATTTCAAATTTTAAAGTTTAAGATAATTATTCTTTTCTTTTAAATTTGTTCATGAAATACAATTTCTGTAATTTAAATAAAAAGAAAAGGAGTACTTGTGGCACCTTAGAGACTAACCAGTTTATTTGAGCATGAGCTTTCGTGAGCTACAGCTCACTTCATCGGATGCATAGCATATCGTGGAAACTGCAGAAGACATTATATACACACAGAGACTCCCATGCAAGGTAGCCTATCTCCCCTTGTTTTTTTCCTACAACCCCCCCCCCCAAGACGTTCTGGTTAAACTTGGATTATTGCTGTGCACATTGTAAAATGAGCTATTGCCAGCAGGAGAGTGAGTTTGTGTGTGTGGTTTTTGGAGGGGGGTGTGGGGGGGGTGAGAAAACCTGGATTAGTGCTGGAAATGACCCACCTTGATTATCGTGCGCATTATAAAGAGAGGTTTCATAGAGGGATGGGCTATTACCAGCAGGAGAGTGAGTTTGTATGTGTGGGGGGGGGGGGGAAGGGGGGGGAAGGGTGAGAAAACCTGGATTTGTGCTGGAAATGGCTCTACTTGAGGATCACTTTAGATAAGCTGTTACCAGCAGGAGAGTGGGGTGGGAGGAAGTTTTGTTTCATGGTCTCTGTGTGTATATAATGTCTTCTGCAGTTTCCACGATATGCTATGCATCCGATGAAGTGAGCTGTAGCTCACGAAAGCTCATGCTCAAATAAACTGGTTAGTCTCTAAGGTGCCACAAGTACTCCTTTTCTTTTTACGAATACAGACTAACACGGCTGTTACTCTGAAACCTGTAATTTAAATGTCCATATCCCCTCTTTGTCCCTCTGACAGGGTGTACAGCGCCCCCCCCCCCCCCCGACCTTCCCCATTGAGGAGGAAGGAGCCAGAGAGGCCCCAGGGGTAGGACCCTGCCCCTCTGGCCTTGTCAATCATTTATGATAGGGAGGAGGCCTTTATAAGGAAGGAAACTGCAGTCAGCTGGGTGGGAATGTCCTAAGTAGGAGATGGTTGGAGTGATTCCTGTAGCCAGTGGGAGCTCTCAGGCAGGAGACCTTCATCTTGATTCAACGGCGAGTGCAGTGGACTTCCAGGGTAAGCCAGAGAGACTTAAGAAGGCCTGCAACGTTGTAAGGGAGCTGGGAGGCCTGGGCTGGAAACATCCAGTGACAACAACTGGTGTGGTCAGGTTCTCCCACCATCTGGGAGAAAAGCCTCAGGGGACTCCTTCACAGTCCCTCCTTTGCATTGTGCTTTTTTCCTGCCCCCCCATTTTTCCTTTTCTGCCACTTCGTCACTTTTCTAAATGTCCTCAACTTTGGGAAAGTTACAGAATGGCAAAAGGAGGAAGAAAACTTGGTAACTTTGCCAAAGTTGGAGAAGATTTGAAAAGTTACTAGTGGAAAAAGTAAAAAAAGGGAGCGGGGGAGGGGAGAGCCCCAGATGTCATGCATTTGATTGCACTTACCAGTAAATAGGAACAAAATTTTGCCAAAGAATTGGGGTGGGATTGTGACTTGGACTAAATGCCTATGCGTGGGAGCAAGGAGAGTCAAAATACCCCTGGGTGTGGGTTGGTGTAGGAGGTCACTGTGCCCCCCTTTACTCCCTGCCCAGAGAGGGTAGGTGGGGAGTGGGTGGAGTCTTGGCTTCTCTTGTCTGGGCCAGCATGGAGGGAGAGCGGTAGTGTAGGCCAACAGCCCCCACTGGAGGAAGCTGGGAGGGACTGGGACTCAGAGGGGTGTCGGAGTGACAGTGTCTCCCAGGGTTGTTCTCAGGGCAGTGCAGCATCTGTGTATACCCTGGCTCAGGGCTGTGCCCAAAGCCACAATCTAGGCCTGAGTGACCTTCTCACTCCATGTATTCAGTGGCACAGAAGAGCTGACCAGGGACTAGCCTGTGTTTCCTGGCCCCAGCCACATGACTTGCGTCTGCGTGTCTTGGGTCTGTGTTACACCCCACCGCATGGCAGGTGTCTGCTCCACTGACTCCAGTGGCTGCTGTTACAACTGGACAGATAGGGTCAGGCTGTTCCTTCAATATGGCACCAAGTCCGAGGCCTCGGCGGCGCGGAAGCAGTGGGGCATGCCTCAGGATTGTGGGACCTGGGGAAAAGCTGAGCTGCCCTTTAGGGGAAGGCCTCTGTGAATAACTAACATGTTTCTCAACCTCAGACTTACCCAGGGTGTCTTCCGCTTCGATGACCAGCAGCGATTTTTCCCAGCAAAGCAGTGAGATCCCCCCGGGCCTGATGGGACAGTCAAGCCCTTCATGGCAGAAAGGACCCTCTCCTTCAGACCATGCCCTTTCATCTTCTCTTTTCGAAAGGGCTCCGGCAGAACTCAGCTCCTGCTTCCTGTGGCCACAACTACACAACCCACCGGCCCTTGGGGCACCGTCTCCAGTGGTGTCTCTGTGGAAAGCACCAGCCCAGGCAACGGTACTCCCAGGAGTAATGGCATCCCACTGTAGGCCTGGCTGGAGCCCTAGGCATAGCTGACAGGGTGAACCAGAGCAGGCCTGGCCTGGGCAGAATAGTAACACACCTGGTGCCAGCTCACCACCTAAGCACATTCCTGACCAGAGAGGATGGCACAAAACCACACAGCTGTCTCCAGTAATCCCGGAAATGCATTCCTAAAACACGGTACAGGAACACACCGACCCTCGTAGGATCAGGATGGGATGACAGGATAACCGAGGAGGATGCTTTGTTCGGACTAGCAGCTACAAGGTAAAGCGTGGTAACTAACAGCATCTGGAGTGTAATGCTAACTTCTTTTTGGCAAGATACCAAAGAAAAGTCCTAGGCGGGGTGCCTTTGTGCTGGTTGTGGGGATGGGATCCTGCTGTGCTGGCTGAGCTGGTGCCATTGTCGCTGGCATAACATACGTGTGTTAGTGTACCCGTTACCATTGAACAGAGGCGCTCGTACCGTCTTCATCGACAATAACCCCGCCCGAGCGCCTTCGCCCCCAAACCAACCCTGTGGCCTCTCTTTACGAAGAGCGCTGAGGTCTGCAGAATCAGCAGCCTGCACTCCCTGCTAGTGCAGAGAACACAGGAGCACCGAGAACAGCAACACTGACAACTCTGCAGTGCGAGCACCTCTCCGCAGCTCTAACAACACTGGTGACCCCACCGCTGACTTGGTAAGTGGGGAGCTGCCCGCTCTGGGGTTCACAACCTAAGATGGCAGCAAGCTCCAAGCTAGCTAATCCTCCCATCCCCCCCACCAAGTCCCCCCAGAGCTTGATACAGTTTGGGCATTTGTTCAGCCCAGTGGCTGTGCCCCTCTGCAGTCACGTGTTCAGGAGCTGTATTTCCTGCAGGGCCCTGACGCTGATCGCAGGGACGATGCATGCGGGGGTGGTGTCATTTCAAATGGGAGCACACTGAGGTCCTCAGAGTAGGTTTCACAGTCAGACAGACCCCTGCTCATTCAGCGTGTTTGTAGCCACCCTGGTTTCCCAGCAGGATCAAAGCATTCTCTACATTTGATCTGTATCCTTTTTGGGTAACGATGTGAAACCTGCTTTGCATGGCTGAAAAACTAATCTGCACCATGGCAGTCCAGCGGGCTGTCGAAGGCTACAAGTGGACAGCTCATTTTCAAACGCTGATGCCAGCCGCTTGCCCTCTGTAGGACCCCTGACTCCATTTTTTGTACCCCAAGAACCAAAGAACTTGGTGTTTTGAATGCATGGGGAATGCAGGCTCTGGGGCTGTAGCCATCACCGCTGGGAGGTGGAGTTTCTAATAGTTTCCTTGATGCCATAATCACACCGTAAGCCTGGGCATTCTACCATGTGGCTGGCCTCTCTTGGGGGCTTTCCAGCAGTCACAGGATGAAAACTGCTTGGAAAAATTAACTTTAAGCCCTTGAGCAGTTGGATAGAGACAATTTCCCAGGTCTCTACAATAAGAGTTGAAGCGTGGGCGATTCCCATCCAGTGCTGTGTGCTCCCTTGTGGCAGGCAGGCACGCCTTCCCTGGGCGGGAGGGTCGGGGAGAGAATAATGAGACATTCTAGGAGCAGGGAAAGGCCATCCATCCCCAATATCACCTTTTACAATACAGCTCCTCCATCCGCGTTCCTCTGAAAATCAGCGCAGCTGTCTGCCCCGAGAACTCTCCCCCTGGGCCAGCGTGGCTCTCAGTGCTGGAGCCCGGCTTCGGAAAGGTGCCAGATTCTCTCTGTTCTGTGAACGGACGCTCCAAGAAAGGACAATTTCTCCTGTGTTGGATCTTGGACACACAAACCCATCGGTGTGGGAATTTGGAAGAACAATGAGAACTTGGGGTTACAAATGAAAGGGCAGCACCGTGGTGACTCTGCGTGGATGGTGTTTCACATTGTACTAGAGATCTGCAATCGGGCAGAGCAGCAGAGATCTCTGTTAGTCCTGACAGCCCCCTGACCCCATATAATTCTGCTGGCTCTCAGGAAGTCACTGCAGGTCCCCCTGGGTTTGTGTGATGGGCCATGATCCCCCAGTTGGTTTCAGTTTGTGGAAACCAGCTCAGCCTGCGCAGTTGGGCTGCAATTTAAAAAAACGTTATTTGATCTGCTGTTTGTAGAAGTCTGTGTATTTGCCCCAATCCAGGTTTCTAGTCTCCTGCTGCATCTATGGCCCACAGCACCAGAACACTGACAACCATTAAAGAGTTTATCCTCTCTCCGTGCCCCGTGTGGTGGAGTAGCAGGGAACTGTGGCACAGAGAGACCAGTGACTTGCCCAAAGTCACATGAAAATTCAGTGGTAGAGTCCAGGTATTGAACTAAGAACAGAACTAATCTCTTGAGTCTCAGTCCAGGGCCATGACGGTGAGACCACACAGTCCAGCCAGGCTGAGATATATACAGCCAGGACCTACATTCTCCTGCCACTATCAATCCATATAAACCCTGCCCGCCCCCAACAGGTCCATCAACTCTCGTTCCCTGGTGACCAATCTCTGTTTGGTGGCCACTGACTGAGAGGTGAGAGTTCATATTTGTTCCCCTCTCCCCCCACGCTCCGTACGCTTTCCTGCCCCTGTTTCCCAACTGTCCATCCACCACGGAACCATCTGACTTATTCCCTCTGCCTGTGGGTGCTGCTGGCAGCCTCTCCCAACACATGTGTGAAACAGACCTCCCGGGTGGTCCTGGAAAGGGCCCTGGTAAGTCAGACGGATGCCCTTTGGTGCCCTCAGGCAGCAAGGTCAAGGTCAGCTCCAGGGCTGGAGGTGCTCTGAAGGATGAGATGGTGGCAGCCACTTGTGACTCACTCTAGTTCCATGGGGACTTGGGAATTCATTGTATCACTCACCCTGTTAGGAGTGGAGTACTTGTGGCACCTTAGAGACAAACAAATTTATTTGAGCATGAGCTTTCGTGAGCTACAGCTCACTTCATCAGATGCATTCAGTGGAAAATACAGTGGGGAGATTTTATATACACAGAGAACATGAAACAATGGGTTGAAGAACACTTCAACCTCTCTGGTCACTCGATTACAGACCTAAAAGTGGCAATTCTTCAACAAAAAAACTTCAAAAACAGACTCTAACGAGAGACTGCTGAATTGGAATTAATTTGCAAACTGGATACAATTAACTTAGGCTTGAATAAAGACTGGAAGTGGATGTGTCATTACACGAAGTAAAACTATTTCCCCATGTTTATTCCCCTCCTCCCCCCCACTGTTCTTCACACGTTCTTGTCAACTGCTGGAAATGGCCCACCTTGATTATCACTACAAAAGGTTTTTTTTTTCTCTCCTGCTGGTAATAGCTCACGTTACCTGATCACTCTCGTTACAGTGTTTATGGTAACACCCATTGTTTCATGGTGTCTCTGTATATAAAATCTCCCCACTGTATTTTCCACTGAATGCATCCGATGAAGTGAGCTGTAGCTCTCGAAAGCTTATGCTCAAATAAATTTGTTTGTCTCTAAGGTGCCACAAGTCCTCCTTTTCTTTTTGCAGATACAGACTAACCTGGCTGCTACTCTGAAACCTGTTAGGTGTGTCTATCTGGGGATCCATACTTATCCTGTATGAAAAGCAGCTCAGGCTTTGCAGTGTAGTAGTTAAAAAAGAAGTGGGTGAACTAACCTCACCTGTCTGTTCCCCACCTGAGAAGTGGGGAAGCACCGTTTACCCCGCCTACAGTCCTGAAGCCTGATGTCCCTGTCGGCTCTGCTCTTCTAACCAGTCTGTCACACCCCTAGATTTTTCACCCTCTATCAACTTTCCTCCGTCAGCCTCTTTCATCACTCCGAAAATGTTTGTCACCTCACAGCCCCCATGTTGCTCAGGAGAACGAGCCCAGGGGAACCACCTTCCCAATGTAGGGGCCTCAGACTTGCTGTACCGTATTAGACCATACTTGCTTCCCTGCCAATGGCCTGTCCACACACACTGTTATAGATGCAAAGGAAAAATTCCCTTTGAAGTGACAATATCGGCTCTGTTGTTCCAGGTGCTGTCTCTGTATGAGTACGGCCTGATTCCAACTGCTTTAGTGCAGCTGCTCACTGGGTGGATGCATTCAATAGTATTTCCATTATGTGCCCCTACCTGGCCTCTGGAATAGCTTACTTTCTTCTCTATTGAATGTCATTGTCCTTCTGCTGGCCCAGTCATATAAGAAATCCCAATCCTTGTCCATAGGCTTTCCTGCTGGCTGGCTGTCCAGTTTGAGCACCCGCTGAAAACAGTTTGGCAGTGATCTTTCATTTACAGTCCGTGTCTCCTGCCCCAGCTTTGTCCAAGGGAGCTGGGTTGTGTGGGAGACCGCCGCCATCTTGGCCACCAGCAGGGCCCACTTGAGCCAGAAGCATGAGTCTGTACAGCTTGAGCTAAAGGAGCCAGGCTCTGCACCAGACTCACATCCCCTGTGGATTGAGCACAGGAGGGGGGACATGGAACATGCTGACCAGCGGGTTTCACATGGCCTATGAAGAATAGGGGACCTGTCTGTATACCGCCCAGTGGAGTGGGGTCCTGGTTCGTGACTTAGGCTCTTAGATGCTACAGTAATGCAAATAATAATAATAAATAACAATCTGTTTTCCCGTACTTTATATGCCTTACATTTACCTTTCTGGGCGTTTTTCTATTTGTGTCACAGCCTTTCTGTAACTAGCCTCTGTGTGTGCGTGTTCCCAGGAATACACACTGTTTGCAGCTGATCTGTGATTCATTCCACTCTTCAGCGCGTTCCTAGGAGTGGTAAGTGGGTTAACCCCCCTCTCTGGAAGTGGGACATTCCCAACCCATTCTGAGCAATGCTTGTCTTTGGCTCTGGGACAGACCCCGGAGAGCAGCGGGGGTAAGTTCTTCCCTGCCACTGCCCTGCTGCTGGAAAACCCGGCGGTGTGGCCGGCAGAGCGGTCGCCCCCGGAGTTGGTATGCTTTTGGAAAAAGCAGCAGCAAGTGGAGCGTGAGGTAAGCCGGCAGCACGTCCAGCACTGTGGGCTGCTACTGAGATGCTTAACTGTGTGTAGGCAGCCGCGTTCACCTGAAGGCTCGTTTCTGTGGCCAGTGTCCATCAGACGCCTGCCAGCACAAGGGCTCTCCATGCAGAGGTGCTGGAACAATTTGTACAACGTGGGGGTTGAGAAACACTGAACCAAACTGTAAACCCTGGATATGGGGGAAACCACTTCTAGCTAGGGGATGCGGCAATCCTCCCCCCTGCACCCCTCGTTCCAGCACCTCTGGCTCCATGCAGAGAGATATCGTTTGTTCTTGAAACCGTTTAGAAGCTTGGCTTGCCTCCCTGGCCATGGCCTTGTTGTCTAAGTGAGCAACAAGAGCACATTCCTGCAGTTCGGGGGCGCTATAAATAACAGCGGAAATGGGGCAAGAACTCCGGATTGGCACAGAGTGACCCTCTCTTGTGTTAGCACAAGAGCTCCTCC
Organism: Chelonia mydas; assembly: GCF_015237465.2. Taxonomy (NCBI): domain Eukaryota; kingdom Metazoa; phylum Chordata; order Testudines; family Cheloniidae; genus Chelonia; species Chelonia mydas. Next base: position 75,416,058 of record NC_051251.2, on the reverse strand, counting down.
TAGTGGTGGCCCTATGGCATTGCACGTTGTATAAGACAGCCTCATAAAGCAGGGCTCCAGCTGCCATCAACAGGCCTCTGCCCTCAAGCCCTTCCTTACAGCCACCACTTCAAGCACTTCATCCTTCCCTCTTCCCATCATAAATAACCACCCCTGCAGCTTGCGTTTGATTAGTTGGACTAGCAGCCGTTTGGGGGCAGGGGCTGTGTCTGTGTTCCCTGAGCTCCTTGTGTTGTTTTTTTGGGGGTGAATGCATCACATTTACAGCACCACAGAAAGAGTGGGTCGGAATATTAAAATCCCTGCTGACGCTAAATCAACAGTGTGTTGGCATGTGTCCAGACGCCCACGCTGTTCAAGGGAAGAGCTTAGAGCCCCAACTAAACCCAACAAAAAAATTGCCTTCGTGTTGTTTCCTGCATGCAAAGCAGTGAAGAGCTCTGACCGTGATCTCTCTGAGAGCCAAGCACGGTGCATTTCATTTGTATATGTCCCACAGAGCTCACACACAGATCGCATTGTATGAATATCGCAATCTGCTCTTGTCCGTAAAGCTAAGTAGCGCCACGCTGCAGGACAATATTGCACACCTCTGCAGATAAGCAGTACGGCCAGAAGACGTTTTTTGTTCAAACCTCTTTTTTCTGTTTGTTTGTTTTGTTTTGGACAAAGCCTGGGACTTCAAACCAGACTAGTTAAAATGTCAATTTCTGCCACAGTGCAATCGAATGAATGTCTGGGGCAAGAAGGGGGTTCTTTCATTTATTCATTCTTCTTCCTTTTTTTCAGTGTTTCCTTTGCTACTCTGCAACTTTTCCAAACTGTCTCAGCATTGGGAAAAGGACAGAGTGACAAAGGGATAACTGGGAAAAATCCCCAAATGAAAAAGTGGAAAACACCAAAGCCAACCACCAAGCCTCATTCATTCTAGTGCTTTTTGTGACGAGAGAGGAGAACTGAAAAAAAATGAAATTTCAAATGGTGAAATCTCAGTTCTGATTGGTTTTATTTGTGCCCTTTCAGAACGAGAATTGCTCTGAATTTGTCACCAAACTGTGTCCCCCCCCCCCCCTTTGACCCACTCTCTCCAGCAGGGCCCTGGGAATTTTTAGGCCTGGTTTAAGCACAGACTGCTCCCACCAGTGTCTTTCTGAGGCTTGATTCAAAGCAAGAGGAGTAGCACAGAGCTGGCCAAGGAGGGCTGGGATCCTGCTGAGGACAGCAGTAGCGTTATTTTCTGTCAGTGTCCTCAAAGTGCCCACCTCGAAATGAGCAGCAGGGGATCCCGAGACACAAGAGTCACTGTCTGATGTTAGATGAGTTCCTGGCTCAGACCCCTGCAATCCAGGCACCGATGGGACCCTCCATGCACTGATTTCTCCCTGCTTCTGGATGAAAGGGCTGGGGGAGCAGGATTGTTCCCCTTCCCGTCAGACCCCACCCAGGGCATTCCCTGTACCTGGGCTTGGTGCTGAGGGAGGGGTGGAGCCTAGCAGGCTGGGGACCGGAGCGGGGAGCTCTATGGAGATTCTCTGGGAAAGGTAACAGTTCTGTCTTTTACAAGGGGCTTGGCCAGGGACAGCCTCTGGTAGCCTGGCTCCCACACAGCTAGACTTCAGGGGGCAGAGGCAGTGCCAAGCACTGGGCAACATGGGATGAGAAATTCTTGGCCATTTCCATGTGTCACACAGAAAGGAAGGGATCATCTGGCTCCATGGGTGGGTTGCAGGGGAGAGGGCAGGAAACAGTGGGGAGGGAAGCCTGCTGGTGCAGGGTTTCGGGCATTCTGTCCTGTCCGCACTGGCTCACGCCCGTTACCCTCACAAAGCCACACTCCACCATGGCCAGACCAACCGGGCTCTTCTCGTCTGAGACGACCGGGTTTGGCTTGTTGAGCTGCGCGTGTCCCGCGGCACTAGCGAGGCTGCTGGGCAGATGCCTGCCTTAGGCTAGCCCAGGAAAGCGCAGCCCCCTGCAGGACTTCGGTCGGAGCCCGCTGCTATTCTATAGGAGCCACGCAGGATCCTCGGGCCAGAGGGACATTTCTTAGGAGCTGTCACCAGATATATCCCGGTTGCGATCTCACCAGGGAACGGGCTCGGGGGAATGGCACAGTTCTGCTGCAAGTGCCCTGGTTGTACCCAATGCGTTCTCGCATGCAGGGTTGCTGTGTACACAACCATCAGACCTGAAGGAGCCCCATGGGAGCAGCGGGGTTTAAATAGCCGTGTTAGCTGACTATGCCCAATACAGAATGCCTAGCTCCACACAGGGCTGCTCAGGCTGGCTTCTGAACCACAGAACACAATGAGTGCCACCAGAGGGCTCACCGGCTCTTTAAAGGGAGGCTCCCCATTTCCTGTAGAGCTCGTCTTGTAGCAAAAAGTCAGACCTTAGCCCCCACCTGAGTTATTTACATTACTAGCAACCTGCAGGGGTTGCTGCAAGGCTCATCTTTCCCCAGGTATTTGGAAATGGGGGGAGGTAAGAAAAGGGGCACTGTAAGGGGGGTCACTAGAGGGGCAGAGGAATTTGAGTGGTTGCCTGGCTCACAGATAGATTGCTCTCCTGCCCTGCAGATGGACTTTTCTAGGGTATCACAGGTGCTTAGAGCATGTGGATAGAGGAGCAACTGGAACGGCATGTCCACCACAGAGTGCCAGACTACCTTGAGTCTAGAAGTTGGGTCAGCCTGTGTCTACACTACAGTCTTGCCCACACAGGTTGTGTCCGTATACAGCCGCCACAGTTAGTACATCACTTGTGCGTGTGAATACTTGGCACCTTGTGTCGGCACTGTGTGTACTCACCAGGAGTGCTTGAGTCGATGCACGGGGTGGTGCACCATGGGTAGGTATCCCAGCGTAAAACCTACCACTGACCCGCTCACTGTCTTTTGGGAAGTTTTGGCAGGGCATGGCGGGACAGAAACGAGTCCCGCAGGGGTAACTGCGAGCAAGGTGTCAAGTTCCCATCATGCAACTTTCTCCATTCCTACAATGCCATCTTGAGCCTATCATTTTCACGCCTATTTTGAACATCCCTCCCACTTCCAGGACATCAGAATGAGAGCTGCACTGACAGTGGAGAAACGAGTGACGATCGCACTGTGGAAACTTGCAACACCAGGTTGCCATGGGTCAGGGGGAAATCATTTTGGAGTTGAAAAAAAAACCCCCACTGTGGGGCTGTTGCCATGCAAGTGTGAAGGGCTGTTAATTGCCTCCTGCAGCGCAGGACTGTGACTCTCGGCAATGTGCAGGACACAAGGGATGGCTTTCAGCTATGAGGCTCCCAATTGTGGTGGAGCTATAGACAGCACCCATAGCTCTATTTTGGCCCCAGAGCACCTTGCCACCGAGTGCACCAACAGGAAGGGCTACTTTTCCATGGTTATGCAAGTGCTGGTAGATCACCGGGGCTGCCTCACCGACATCAGTGTGGGCTGGTCGGGGAACCTGCATGATGTTCACATCTTTAAGAACACAGGACTATTCAGAAAGCTACAAGCCAGGACTTGCTCTCTCAACCAGTGGATTACCATGGGCAATGCTGAAATGCAAGTTCCTCCCCGGGCTTGTGAAGCCAGACGCTGGCCGCCTCGACAGCCCCACGGAGAGATTCAGCTGCAGGCGCAGCAGGGCAGCATGGCGGGTGAATGTGCTCTTGGTAGATTGAAAGGGCGCTGGCCTTGTTGACTCGCCAGATTGGATCTCCAGGTGACAAATATCCCAACGGTTCTAGCTGCCTCTTGTGCCCTGCGTGATATCGGGGAAGCAAAGGGGGAGAACTTGCGGCAGGGTAGAGGACGGGGTGGGGCGGCCGTCCGCTGCGTTGGAACAGCCAGACACAAGGGCTGTCAGATGAGCTCAGTGAGGCGCTAAGGCCTAGGGAGGCGCTAAGGCCTAGGCGAGCCACGGGAACGTGCTGAGGTGCCCGGCGCTGCCGTTTCGGGGCCGGTCAGGAACGTGGGGTGCTGGCTGCACGTGTCTGACTACAACACTGACAACACACCCATGGCTTTTGTGCTGCTTGTAGTACCTTTGGGGTTGTTCCACTGTTTGTCACTGACCCTGCGAGTTGTGTCACAGGGCACAACAACAGTAAGTGGGCGCTTTCCATACCACCAGCCAGTCTGCAGCATAGGCTGGGAAGTAATAAAGTGGAATTATTATCCAAACAATAGAGTTTTATTGAGTAACAAAAACACTTACAATAAATACTCTCCAAATTAAAAGCAAATATATTAAAACCTTAATAAATTACTGGGCTAGATCTTAATGAAGGGGATGGAATAGTCATGTCCATTTTAGCTACACATGCATCGACCGTGGCTCTCACAGGGTATATGAAGCTGTGATTGTCCATGATATCCCCAGGGTGGAGTCAGAGGGGTAGGGATGTGGTCTGGAATATCAAGGGGGCATGTAGGGAGGTGCTACACTGGAGGCGGATGTGATTGCAGAGCCATTGGCCATTATCTTTGAAAACTTATGGCGATCGGGGGAGGTCCCGGACGACTGGAAAAAGGCTAATGTAGTGCCCATCTTTAAAAAAGGGAAGAAGGAGGATCCTGGGAACTACAGGCCAGTCAGCCTCACCTCAGTCCCTGGAAAATCATGGAGCAGGTCCTCAAGGAATCAATTCTGAAGCACTTAGATGAGACGAAAGTGATCAGGAACAGACAGCATGGATTCACCAAGGGCAAGTCATGCCTGACTAATCTAATTGCCTTCTATGACGAGATAACTGGTTCTGTGGATGAAGGGAAAGCAGTGGACATGTTGTTCCTTGACTTTAGCAAAGCTTTTGACACGGTCTCCCACAGTATTCTTGCCAGCAAGTTAAAGAACAATGGGCTGGACGAATGGACTATAAGGTGGATAGAAAGCTGGCTAGATTGTCGGGCTCAACGGGTAGTGACCAATGGCTCCATGTCTGGTTGGCAGCCGGTATCAAGTGGAGTGCCCCCAGGGTCGGTCCTGGGGCCAGTTTTGTTCAATATCTTCATAAATGATCTGGAAGATGGTGTGGATTGCACCCTCAGCAAGTTTGCAGATGACACTAAACTGGGAGGAGAGGTAGATACGCTGGAGGGTAGGGATAGGATACAGAAGGACCTAGACAAATTGGAGGATTGGGCCAAAAGAAATCTGATGAGGTTCAACAAGGACAAGTGCAGAGTCCTGCACTTAGGATGGAAGAATCCCATGCACCGCTACAGACTAGGGACCGAATGGCACTCAGCAGTTCTGCAGAAAAGGACTAGGGGTGGACAGTGGACGAGAAGCTGGATATGAGTCAACAGTGTGCCCTTGTTGCCAAGAAGGCCAATGGCATTTTGGGATGTATAAGTAGGGGCATAGCGAGCAGATCGAGGGACGTGATCATTCCCCTCTATTCGACACTGGTGAGGCCTCATCTGGAGTACTGTGTCCAGTTTTGGGCCCCACACAACAAGAAGGATGTGGAAAAATTGGAAAGAGTCCAGCGGAGGGCAACAAAAATGATTAGGGGACTGGAACACATGAGTTATGAGGAGAGGCTGAGGGAACTGGGGATGTTTAGTCTACGGAAGAGAAGAATGAGGGGGGATTTGATAGCTGCTTTCAACTACCTGAAGGGGGGTTCCAAAGAGGATGGCTCTAGACTGTTCTCAGAGGTAGCAGATGACAGAATAAGGAGTAATGGTCTCAAGTTGCAGTGGGGGAGATTTAGGTTGGATATTAGGAAAAACTTTTTCACTAGGAGGTGAAAAACACTGGAATGCGTTACCTAGGGAGGTGGTGGAATCTCCTTCCTTAGAAGTTTTTAAGGTCAGGCTTGACAAAGCCCTGGCTGGGATGATTTAATTGGGGATCGGTCCTGCTTTGAGCAGGGGGTAGGACTAGATGACCTCCTGAGGTCCCTTCCAACCCTGATATTCTATGATTCTATCATTCTATGATCTCCATCTCCTTTTCCTGCACCCTTCTCCTGTCCGCTCTTTCCTTCTCCCTACAGTCTGAACTATTCACCCTGCAGGCCTTCTGTTCACGGTCTGACACAGCCCTGGCTTGTAGGATCTCGCTGCCCATGTCATCCCAAATCCTCTTCTTCCTCTTCCTTACCTGGCGCAGGTGTTCCGCGGATGGGGAGGGGGAACCCCTCAAGGCTGCAAAGGCAACAACGACAGATGAAATCCACGGAGGTACCACAGGCAGCCTAGTCACAGCAGAGAGTGAAAGTTAAGATTCAAAGCTCCCCCCTTCCCTTGCTCCCCCAGAGTGTTGAACAAGACCGGCTGATTGCCACGTCTGCTCTGGAGTGCCAGCTGTGGTGAGTCTTGCACGCCAGGGGTGAGGGAAACGAGGAGGGAATCGATCCGTTGCATGAACCCATTGCGTGTAGGGCACTGGCCCTGAATACTGGGGGTTTCTTGTGTACGGTGGTTTGTAGGGTTCCCTTGTTGAAGCTGAGCGTGGTGTCCAGGAAGCTAATGCTGGTCTGGGAGTGTTCCAGAGAGTTTGATGGATGGGTGGTGGTGGAAATCTGAGGGGATTTAAGCCGCCTGTCCTGAGGACGAAAATACCGTTGATGTATCTCAGGTATATAAGTGGTTTACTGGTGCACTTGCCAGAAATCCTTCCTCAGGGTGGCCCACGCTGCTGTGAGGTGATGCTGTGACCTCCTGGAGGGGCCTCTTTGTTGCCAGGGTGCTCACGGGGGATAGATACAGAGCTGCCAGGGGCAGCGCTGTGCAGGGCTGTGCCAGCTCTAAACTACCAGAGGACCTGTCTGCACTAGCGTGGGTGTGCCGGACACATCTGAGCTAACCTCAGAGCAACTCGTGGGAAAAACTCTGCATCTCCAGAACCCAAGCACCCACCCAGGGCATTAACCTCGGCCCGCTCTGGACATGTGAAAACACCTCTTGGTGCTGGGGCTTAGTTTTCCCACAGGTGCCCAACAGCAAACGCCCTGGGAGGCTGTGACCGTGCTCCTATGGCTGGGAAGGAGGAGAGGGACCAGCTGTTATTATTACACAGTTGGGAGGCAGTCAGATCCTGCAGCAGTGCAGTATTTAGACAGGGTGGCGCAGCAGAAGAGCTGCAAATCCCCATGTAGGATCCAAGCCTTCCCATAAACCCCTCTCTGCCTACACTGGCCATGGGCCAGTCTCGCTCAATACGGCTGGGGAAAGCACTGGAGAATATATTCCTGCTTCTCCTTGCACATGAGGCCCCGTCTCCCGCTCCCCTCGGAACTTACTGCCGTTCTATGATGTTTCTTAGACCGGCGTTCCAGGGAACAGGGGTGGCATGGCAGCAGCTGCTTGTGTGTCAGAGCCCAGCTGCATAAGAAGTGATGGCAGCCAAGCAGCCCCGCACACCAGGGTAGCTCCAGGACCCCTAAGAAGTCTTGGGATATATTTCATAACAGCCTTTTACTGCCGGCGCAAAGAGTTCCTGGAGCACAATATGGTGACACCAAATGCCTGTCCCTTGGTGGCCAGCGTGATACTAAGCCACTAAGCAGCTGTCCCAGCTGGGTACTGCAGTGAGCATGGCTTCCTCCTCCTTCTGGCATGGTGCATTTCTCCCCCCCAAATTCGTAGATGCTGGCACAGATCTGCTGTCTGTCCTGGATAACCCCCCACGGTGCTATGATCTCTCCTTATAGGGCATATATGGGGCCCCATCCCAGAACCATGGGGTCCTTGCAGTCATCACAGTCTGGAACAAAGAATGAAAAAGAGAGGAGCAACAGGAGACGCAGACAGACTGTGAGGACAATGTCTGTTGTCCTGTCAATGACAGCAAAGGTATTTGTATCCTGGGCCTCTCCAAGAAATGTCATGGGCAACCTGCCACCGAGATCCAGGAAGAGGCCACCTTGTCTTATCTCCCAGTCCAGTATGCAAAACAGGCTTGTGTTTCTTCTACCTTTTCCTCCAGGTACTTCCTTGGTCTGCTTCACACCCTGTTGTACCTTCTAGGCCTGTGCTGAGATCCCATGCAGCGCCTGGAGGAGGTGCCGCAGGCCAGGGGCAGGGAGCTATGGTGACTTTAAGCCACAGTTCCATGCTCCCAATCCTGGGAAGCTCCGGGGGGTGGATGGGCCCCCAGTGTAACTTAGGCTGGCCCCCAGGGGTGTCTTAGTTTGAGCAGCCTCTCCTGGCTGCCCCCTGGAATCTCTGCAGCCCCGCCCCAGCATGTCCCTGAGGCTGCGACTTGCAGGGGGTCCTTGGAGGGCAGGTTTACGGCTGTCTCTGCAGTGCCGACACTCAGGGAATCCTCCCCCGGCTGGATGAGGGCTTGCAGGGCCCCCGTCTGTCACTCTCGCCCCTTCACCTGGGACAGCGATCGGAGCAGAGGTGATGATCTCACCCTAGGCTGGGCTGACTGGTGCCGGGCGACAGGTTTGTACAGTGCCCTGCACAATGCGGTCAGGCGCCCTGCCTGTGGCCCCTGGGCATTGCCAGCATATGAACAAGAGCTACCAACCGGCAACGTGACAGAGTGGGTCTTGCAATGACTCCTTTGCTCGACTCAGCACACTGCGTTCTCAGTCCCCACTGCCGAGGAGTTTACACATGCAGCCGTGGCTGCTGTTTGCCAGCTGGTTTCACCATTTCCTCTTGGCTCCCCTGCTCGGCTGGCCCGAGGAGAATCTGACCACGCAGCAGCCATATGAAGCGCTGACTTCTTTGGAAAGCAGCTTGCAATGTGCCTCACCCTACCGCAGGCTGGGCTGGGGGTGAATCCCCTCTGGGATCCGGGCTGTGGCCTTGGCCGCTCCATTCTCCTCTCCAGACCTGCAGGCCAGCCCCTTTGCTCTCCGATCAGCTGTGCATCCCCGGCTGCAGCTGGCGACTGGCAGCAGACTGCACGAGCTGGGAGTGCGTTCGCCGCTGCTTTCCCGTACTGCGCTTTGGGAGAGTGAGTGACGAGGTGCAGGAGCAGCGGAAGGTCCCGCAAAGTGAGGGGGGGCTCACCGGTGCCCGAACCGTGGCCCCACCCCCCCGTGCTGTACGTTTCCCTCGAGGTCCCGCCCCCACACCACCCCTTCTGCCCAAGACCCCCGCCCTCCCCCGTCACTCATCCTTTCAGCCAGTAAAAGGGGGAGGGGGGTTGCCCCTCTTGCCCCCCCTCTTTTGGCACCCCGATGTGGTGCCAGTGAAACGCCAAAGCCACAACTGGACAGTCTCGACGTAAAAGAATAAATGGACACAAATCAGACGTCAAGAACTATAATATTCAAAAACCAGTCGGAGAACACTTCAATCTCTCTGGTCACTCGATTACAGACCTAAAGGTGGCAATTCTTCAACAAAAAAACTTCAAAAACAGACTCCAACGAGAGACTGCTGAATTGGAATTAATTTGCAAACTGGATACAATTAACTTAGGCTTGAATAGAGACTGGGAGTGGATGGGTCATTACACAAAGTAAAACTATTTCCCCATGTTTATTTCCCCTCCTACTGTTCTTGTAAAGTGCTGGAAATGGCCCACCTGGATGAGTGCTGAAGGATGGGGGCTGGTGTTAAATGGTGGGTACATTAGGAAACTCTCAGGCCCCTGGGAGGGTCCCGAGGCCTGCTGCCAGCCCGGGGAGCACAGTCAGCTCTGCAGTCATGGAGGGGGGGACCTAGAGAGCAGGGCAGAACCCTGACTGGCTCTGGTTTTACAATGGTGGGGTGCGGGGGGACCAGCAGGGCATGTCCGGGTGACTCTGGGGTAGGCGACAAAGCTGTGGATGGTGCTGATGAGCTCGTTAGGGACAGGCTGCTCCTCCTGCATGGCTGTCACAGGAGGGGCATGGATACACGCAGACAGCACAGGTACGCGTGCTGGGGGCAGGACTCAGCCACGCTGCGGTAACTGACCCCTCCACTCCCCAGCCTGTCCCCTAGGGTTGCCAACTTATTAATTGCACAAAACCGAATACCCTTGCTCCGCCCCTTCCCTCGAAGCTCCACCCCTTCTCTGAGGCCCCAACCCCACTCACTCCATCCCCCCTCCCTCCATTGCTCGCTCTCCCCCACGCTTGCTCACTTTCACTGGGCTGGCAGGGGTTTGGGGTGCGGAAGGGGGTCCAGCTGGGGGTGTGGGCTCTGGGGTAGGTCCAGAAATGAGGGGTTCAGGGTGTGGGAGAGGGGTGTGGGCTGGGGCAGGGGGTTGAGGTGTGGGAGGGGATGCAGGCTCTGGCTGGGGGTGCGGGCTCTGGGTAGGGTTGCCAGGTGTCCAGTTTTCTACTGGAAAGCCGGGTCGAAAAGGGACCCTGGTGGCTCCAGTCAGCACCGCCAACCAAGCCATTAAAAGGCAGGTCGGCGGTGCAGCGGGGGCCCGGGGCTAAGGCAGGCTCCCTGCCTGCCCTAGCTCCGCGTGGATCCTGGAAGCGGCTGCCAGGTCCTTGCGGCCCCTAGGCATATGGGCACCCAGGGAGGCTCCGCGCACTGCCCCTAATGCCGGCTCTGCAGCTCCCATTGGCCCGGAACCGTGACCAATGGCCCATGACCAATGGCCTGAAACTGTGACCGATGGGAGCTGCGGGAGTGGTTCCTGTGGGCATGAGGGCAGCACACAAGCCTCCCTGGCTGCCCATGCACCTAGGGGCTGCACTGTGGGGACCTGGCGGCCACTTCCTGGGAGCCACGATAAGCGCTGCCCAAACCCTGCATCTCGATCCCTCTTCCACACCCCAACCCCCTGCCCCAGCCCAGAGTCCCCTCCCACACCCAAACTCCCTCCTAGAGCCCGCACCCCACACGCCCCCAACACCCCAATGCCCTGCCCCAGCCCTAAGCCCCCTCCTGCACCCCCTACCCCTCATCCCAGGCCCCACCCCAGAGCCCACACCCTCAGCTGGAGCCCTCACCCTCCTGCACCCCAACCCCCTGCCCCAGCCCGGATCCCCCTCCTTCACCCCAAACCCCTCATCCCCGGCCCCACCCGAGAGCCCACACCCTCAGCCAGAGCCCACACACCCTCCCGCACTGGGTCTGGGAGGGGGTTCCGACCTTGGGGAAAGGGGGTTGCAGTGCAGGCTCTGGCTGGACGGCACTTACCTCAGGCAGCTCCCGGTCCGCGGTGCAGCGGGGCTAAGGCAGGCTCCCTGCCTGCCCTGGCACCGCGCTGCTCCCAGAAGTGGCGCTACGTCCAGGCCCTAGGCAGAGGCAGGTAGCTCTGTGAGGTGCGCGCTGCCGACGCCCACAGACGCCGCCCCCAGAACTCCCATTGGCTGCAGTTCCCGGCCAATGGGAACTGTGGAGCCAGGGCTGGGGGTGGGGGCAGCGCACCAAGCTTCCCTGATCACCCCTGTGCCTAAGGGCCACAGGGACATGCTGGCTGCTCCCGGGGAGCCGTGCAGACCCAGGGAGCCTGCCTTAGCCCTCTGCGCCCCACCAGACTTTTAATAGCCCAGTCAGCAGTGCTGACCGGAGCTGCCAGGTTCCCTTTTCAACTGGGTGTTCTGATCCCAAACTGGATATCTGGCAACCCTACTGCCCCCCGGGTCACTGCCACCGCCTGCCTCAGTGTTTGCCAGGGGGGTGGGCAGGTCTGAGTCACAGTGTGGTCGGGTGCCCTCCAGCAGGGGGTGCTGAGGTGCTGCAGGGAGTCGGTTCAGGTGCCTTGGCTACCCCTCGTGCAGTGCCAGCCGCTGCTTTCTGCACCGTGGCCTTCTCCCCAGTCGGGCCCCGTGCCTGGCCGATCCTGACTGACGCTGGCCCATGCATTGTGCGGAGACTGTCCAGGCACCTTCCCCCCTCATGGCCGAGCTGGATATTTGCCCCGGAAAATGCTGGCCCACGCCGGTCTTCCCAGCTGGAGCGGCTCGGTAAAGGTGCTCTGGCCGCAGGCCTCCATGAGAGGTACAGCTCTGGGAGGGCGGCCCCTGCCAACGCCTTGCACACACTGAGCTCCACCCTGCAGATGGATCACGAGTCACTATGTCCCTTTTCTTTAACTGTACCCGGCTAGCCTGTGAGCAAAGCTCCCAGCCCCACCCCTTCTGCTCGGGGCCCTGCCCCTTCCATGCACCACCCCTCTGCTGGAGCCCCGAGCCCCTCCCCACCACAGCCACCGGCCCCTGCCTCAGGGTAGCGCCCCCCCCGCAGCTTCAGAGCGGCCCCAGCCTCTCCAACCCCCAGGGCACTGGGAGGGCAGGTGGCTTGGCTCCAGCCTGAGCCGAGGCCACCACACAGGTTGACTGGAGCCACACACTGCTGCACGCAGTGCAGGCAGGAAGTGGGAAGCCTGGGGGTGGAGCATGGGCGGGCCACACCTGGCTATTTGGGGAGGCACAGCCTCCCCCAGCCTATGGTATCTGCCTCCAATTTTAGGTCTCCACCAATAAACGCCAAGGACGGCTACAAGGCTAGGGACTACTTTTCCCATTCATTCGCCTCTCTCCTTCCTGCTCTCGCGCCCCCCAACCTGAAGCAAATACTCACCAACAACCACATACCACACAACAGAACCACTAACCCAGGAACCTATCCTTGCAACAAAGCCCGTTGCCAACTGTGCCCACATATCTATTCAGGGGACACCATCACAGGGCCTAATAACATCAGCCACACTATCAGAGGCTCGTTCACCTGCACATCCACCAATGTGATATATGCCATCATGTGCCAGCAATGCCCCTCTGCCATGTACATTGGTCAAACTGGACAGTCTCTACGTAAAAGAGTAAATGGACACAAATCAGACGTCAAGAATTATAACATTCATAAACCAGTCGGAGAACACTTCAATCTCTCTGGTCACGCAATTACAGACATGAAGGTTGCTATCTTACAACAAAAAAACTTCAAATCCAGACTCCAGCGAGAAACTGCTGAATTGGAATTCATTTGCAAATTGGATACTATTAATTTAGGCTTAAATAGAGACTGGGAGTGGCTAAGTCATTATGCAAGGTAGCCTATTTCCCCTTGTTTTTTCCTACTCCCCCCCCCCCCCCCCAGACGTTCTGGTTAAACTTGGATTTGTGCTGGAAATGGCCCACCTTGATTATCATACACATTGTAAGGAGAGTGGTCAGTTTGGATGAGCTATTACCAGCAGGAGAGTGAGTTTGTGTGTGGGGGGGGGGGGAGGTGAGAAAACCTGGATTTGTGCTGGAAATGGCCCACCTTGATTTTCATACACATTGTAAGGAGAGTGGTCACTTTGGATAAGCTATTACCAGCAGGAGAGTGAGTTTGTGTGTGTGGTTTTTGGAAAGGGGGGGTGGGGGGTGAGAAAACCTGGATTTGTGCTGGAAATGGCCCAGCTTGATTATCATACACATTGTAAAGAGAGTGGTCACTTTGGATGGGCTATTACCAGCAGGAGAGTGAGTTTGGGGGGGGGGGGGGGGCGGAGGGTGAGAAAACCTGGATTTGTGCTGGAAATGGCCCAGCTTGATTATCATACACATTGTAAAGAGAGTGGTCACTTTGGATGGGCTATTACCAGCAGGAGAGTGAGTTTGTGGGGTGGGGGGGGGCGGAGGGTGAGAAAACCTGGATTTGTGCTGGAAATGGCCGAACTTGATTATCATACACATTGTAAGGAGAGTGATCACTTAGATAAGCTATTACCAGCAGGAGAGTGGGGTGGGAGGAGGTATTGTTTCATGGTCTCTGTGTATATAATGTCTTCTGTATTTTCCACAGTATGCATCCGATGAAGTGAGCTGTAGCTCACGAAAGCTTATGCTCAAATAAATTGGTTAGTCTCTAAGGTGCCACAAGTCCTCCTTTTCTTTTTAGGACATATTATGTTTTGCTGCAATGGTCTTCCAACAGATATCAGGGAAGTTAAAATCCCCCATTAATATTAGCTCATGTGTGTTAGCTGATTTTGTTACCTGCTTGTCGAATGACTAAAAATGACTAAATGCTTGGTGAATGACTTCCTCTTCTTGATTTAGTGGTCTATAATAGACCGCCAACATAACATCGCTGCTGTTCTTTTCCCTTGTTATCCTCACCCAGAGACTCTCAGTAGGTCTGTCGCTCACTTCCTCTTGGACCTCGGAGCAACTGTGCACATTCTTGATGTATATCGCGACACCTTCTCCTTTCCCCCCTCCTGTCCTTTCAGAACAAGCAGTATCCCTCAGTGCTGGGACTGCAGTCATAGGAGTTGTCCCACCAAGTCTCTCTGATGCCAAATAAGTCACAATTGTCTTCCCACACCATGACTTTGTGTGTGCGAGCGCGTGTACGTGACAGAGTACAAAATGTTTGTTCAGTAAACGGATTTCAGTTTATAATTTCCAGAAGAGGATGAACAAAATGAGTAAAATCTCTCTAACCGCTAACAACTTTCCCGAGCAGGCAGGACTAACATTCCTTCACTTAGCCACTGTTCCTATGACAACCAATTGACTCCAGATTCTCCAGCAGCCAGTGGTGCGGCCTGCCCTTGCAGAAATACAACTTTCAAGCTCCCTTTCACTTTGCCCTGATTGCCAGGAGAATCCAGCCTGACTACGTTCTAAACCAACTTGAGCAACAGTCAGAACAGGCACCCACATCAAATTTACAAAAAGCCTAAAAGCCAAAGAGGCATAGCTGGCACTGCGCTGGCTCACAGGGAAAGTAGGGCAGGCGTTCAGCTCCGGGCTGAAGGGATCAGCCTGGGTCAATATTACGGAGCGAGAATGGGGGAAAGTGGCAATGTGTATGCTGTCAGTGTAAGGCTTGAGTCTCCTCAATGGAGTACTCTGCCATGTAAAGAAATTGCCAAGGAAAATGCCCAAAGGGACAGACTGCCGTCATCACCCTATCAAACAAAGGTCTCCGGTGTGCTGGGTATGCCAGGTTCTTTAACGACCTCACTGCGTGGCATGAGACCCCCCCGCAGCTGGGCTTCTGCACAGACACTTTGAATCCTCTGGCTTTAAAGCAATTGGCTTGGCCGTGCAGAGGAATTATCTGAGCGGCTCTAACTAATCTTGGTATTTATTTTAGAAACACGCAGTAGAAAAACGGGCTGTCCTGATTCCTGACTCAGTGCAGTCAAGCACGGAGGAGGCCAGGGCGCTGACCTTTCACCTTTGAAGAGCAAGATAAAAGTTCTGCCAATGTGCCACGTCGTGGAAGTGGTGGACCCGCTCTTTGGCCACCCTTGGGCACATTCTGCCAGTGCCCGGCTCTGGCAAAGAGCAGCTAGAAGCTTGGACAGCAGGGCGTGTCACAGCAGTGCCTAGGTCTGAGCAAGGCATTGGTGCGTGCCGGCCAGCACGATCACCTCACTCTCAGGAGCACGCGTCACTCACAAAATGGAGGAGAAATAAGAAAAGTCCAGCAAAAAAACCAGGCTTCGAGGCATGACGGGGTGCAGGAGGGGTTGAGAAGCATGCTTGGCTGTCGTGGGGCTGCAGGGCCGTTTGGGTGTGGCTGTGTGGGTGTGGCAGGATTGTGAGCTGTGATTGGAAGGTGCAGGCAGACTTGTGAGGTGTTTTCGGGTGGGGCAGGGTTGTGAGGCACGGTTGTGTGCAGCAAGATTGGGAGGAGCATTTAGGTGCAATGGGGTTGTGAGTAGTGATTAGAGTTGCCAACCATCTAATCGCACAAACCCAAACACCCTTGCCCTACCCCCGCCCCGCCCCTTCTCCAAGGCCCCTCCCCCCGCTCACTCCAGGCCCCTTCCCTCCATCGCTCGCTCTCCCCCACCCTCACTCACTTTCATAGAATCATAGAATCATAGAATATCAGGGTTGGAAGGGACCCCAGAAGGTCATCTAGTCCAACCCCCTGCTCGAAGCAGGACCAATTCCCAGTTAAATCATCCCAGCCAGGGCTTTGTCAAGCCTGACCTTAAAAACCTCTAAGGAAGGAGATTCTACCACCTCCCTAGGTAACGCATTCCAGTGCTTCATCACCCTCTTAGTGAAAAAGTTTTTCCTAATATCCAATCTAAACCTCCCCCATTGCAACTTGAGACCATTACTCCTCGTTCTGTCATCTGCTACCATTGAGAACAGTCTAGAGCCATCCTCTTTGGAACCCCCTTTCAGGTAGTTGAAAGCACATATCAAATCCCCCCTCATTCTTCTCTTCTGCAGACTAAACAATCCCAGCTCCCTCAGCCTCTCCTCATAAGTCATGTGCTCTAGACCCCTAATCATTTTTGTTGCCCTTCGCTGGACTCTCTCCAATTTATCCACATCCTTCTTGTAGTGTGGGGCCCAAAACTGGACACAGTACTCCAGATGAGGCCTCACCAGTGTCGAATAGAGGGGAACGATCACGTCCCTCGATCTGCTCGCTATGCCCCTACTTATACATCCCAAAATGCCATTGGCCTTCTTGGCAACAAGGGCACACTGCTGACTCATATCCAGCTTCTCGTCCACTGTCACCCCTAGGTCCTTTTCCGCAGAACTGCTGCCTAGCCATTCGGTCCCTAGTCTGTAGCGGTGCATTGGATTCTTCCATCCTAAGTGCAGGACTCTGCACTTGTCCTTGTTGAACCTCATCAGATTTCTTTTGGCCCAATCCTCCAATTTGTCTAGGTCCTTCTGTATCCTATCCCTCCCCTCCAGCGTATCTACCACTCCTCCCAGTTTAGTATCATCCGCAAATTTGCTGAGAGTGCAATCCACACCATCCTCCAGATCATTTATGAAGATATTGAACAAAACCGGCCCCAGGACCGACCCCTGGGGCACTCCACTAGACACCGGCTGCCAACTAGACATGGAGCCATTGATCACTACCCGTTGAGCCCGACAATCTAGCCAGCTTTCTACCCACCTTATAGTGCATTCATCCAGCCCATACTTCCTTAACTTGCTGACAAGAATACTGTGGGAGACCGTGTCAAAAGCTTTGCTAAAGTCAAGAAACAATACATCCACTGCTTTCCCTTCATCCACAGAACCAGTAATCTCATCATAAAAGGCGATTAGATTAGTCAGGCATGACCTTCCCTTGGTGAATCCATGCTGACTGTTCCTGATCACTTTCCTCTCATGTAAGTGCTTCAGGATTGATTCTTTGAGGACCTGCTCCATGATTTTTCCAGGGACTGAGGTGAGGCTGACTGGCCTGTAGTTCCCAGGATCCTCCTTCTTCCCTTTTTAAAGATTGGCACTACATTAGCCTTTTTCCAGTCATCCGGGACTTCCCCCGTTCGCCACGAGTTTTCAAAGATAATGGCCAAGGGCTCTGCAATCACAGCCGCCAATTCCTTCAGCACTCTCGGATGCAACTCGTCCGGCCCCATGGACTTGTGCACGTCCAGCTTTTCTAAATAGTCCCTAACCACCTCTATCTCCACAGAGGGCTGGCCATCTCTTCCCCATTTTGTGATGCCCAGCGCAGCAGTCTGGGAGCTGACCTTGTTAGTGAAAACAGAGGCAAAAAAAGCATTGAGTACATTAGCTTTTTCCACATCCTCCGTCACTAGGTTGCCTCCCTCATTCAGTAAGGGGCCCACACTTTCCTTGGCTTTCTTCTTGTTGCCAACATACCTGAAGAAACCCTTCTTGTTACTCTTGACATCTCTTGCTAGCTGCAGCTCCAGGTGCGATTTGGCCCTCCTGATATCTTTCCTACATGCCTGAGCAATATTTTTATACTCTTCCCTGGTCATATGTCCAACCTTCCACTTCTTGTAAGCTTCTTTTTTATGTTTAAGATCCGCTAGGATTTCACCATTAAGCCAAGCTGATCGCCTGCCATATTTACTATTCTTTCGACTCATCGGGATGGTTTGTCCCTGCAACCTCAACAGGGATTCCTTGAAATACACTTTCAAATACTTTCACCAGGCTGGGGCAGGAGGTTGGGGTACAGGAGCGGATTCGGGGTGCAGGCTCTGGGAGGGAGTTTGGGTGCCGGAGGGGGGTCAGGAGTGGGGCAGGTGGTTGGGGCACAGGAGGTGGTGCAGGGTGTGGACTCCTGGAAGGAGTTTGGGTGCGGGAGGGGGTGCAGGAGGGGATTCGGGGTGCAGTCAGAACAGGCACCCACATCAAATTTACAAAAAGCCTAAAAGCCAAAGAGGCATAGCTGGCACTGGGAGGGAGTTTGGGTGCCGGAGGGGGCTCAGGGCTGGGGCAAAGGGTTAAAGTGTGGGAGGGGGCTCAGGGCTGGGGCAGAGGGGTGGGGTGCAGAAGGGGGTGCAGGCTCTGGGAGGGAGTTTGGGTGCCGGAGGGGGCTCAGGGCTGGGGCAAGGGGTTAGAGTGTGGGAGGGGGCTCAGGGCTGGGGCAGAGGGGTGGGGTGCAGAAGGGGGTGTGGGCTCTGGGAGGGTGTTTGGGTGCCGGAGGGGGCTCAGGGCTGGGGCAGGGGTTGGGGTGTGGGAGGGGGTTTGGGGTGAAAGCTCCGGCCAGGTGGTGTTTACCTCAGGCAGCTGCTGGAAGTGGTGGCATGTCCAGCAGTGGCCCCTAGGCTCAGTGGTGGCCAGGGGGTCTCTGCGTGCTGCCCCTGCCTGCAGGCACCACCCCTGCAGCTCCCATTGACCGTGGTTCCCAGCTAATGGGAGCTGTGGAGTCGGCGCTCGGGGCGGGAGCAGCACGCAGAGACCCCCTGGCAGCCCCTGAGCCTAGGAGCCGCTGTCGGACATGCCGTCCACTTCCGGGAGCAGCATGGAGCCAGGGCAGGCAGGGAGCCCGCCTTAGCTTCGCTGGACCGCCAGATTTTTAGTGGCCTAAAGTCTCCTGGATTCGCTTCAGTAAACTCTGGGAGATCGAGCCCGATTCTGGCAGACTCCCGGCCAAACCGGGAGGCTTGGCAACCCTAGTTGTGATTGGGTATGGCTGGATTGTGAGGTGTGGCACGGTTGTGAGGAGTGTTTGGGTGTGGCTGGATTGTGAGGTGTGGCAGGGTTGTGAGGCGTGTTTGGGTGTGGCTGGATTGTGAGGTGTGGCAGGGCTGTGAGGAGTGTTTGGGTGTGGCTGGACTGTGAGGTGTGGCAGGGCTGTGAGGTGTGTTTGGGTGTGGCTGGATTGTGAGGTGTGGCAGGGTTGTGAGGCGTGTTTGGGTGTGGCTGGATTGTGAGGTGTGGCAGGGCTGTGAGGTGTGTTTGGGTGTGGCTGGATTGTGAGGTGTGGCAGGGTTGTGAGGTGTGTTTGAGTATGGCTGGATTGTGAGGTGTGGCAGGGTTGTGAGGCGTGTTTGGGTGTGGCTGGATTGTGAGGTGTGGTGGGGTGTGGCAGGGCTGTGAGGCGTGTTTGGGTGTGGCTGGATTGTGAGGTGTGGTTTGGTGTGGCAGGGCTGTGAGGTGTGTTTGGGTGTGGCTGGATTGTGAGGTGTGGCAGGGTTGTGAGGTATGTTTGGGTGTGGCTGGATTGTGAGGTGTGGTGGGGTGTGGCAGGGTTGTGAGGCGTGTTTGGGTGTGGCTGGATTGTGAGGTGTGGCAGGGTTGTGAGGTGTGTTTGGGTGTGGCTGGATTGTGAGGTGTGGCAGGGTTGTGAGGTATGTTTGGGTGTGGCTGGATTGTGAGGTGTGGCAGGGTTGTGAAGCGTGTTTGGGTGTGGCTGGATTGTGAGGTGTGGCAGGACTGTGAGGTGTGTTTGGGTATGGCTGGATTGTGAGGTGTGGCAGGGTTGTGAGGCGTGTTTGGGTGTGGCTGGATTGTGAGGTGTGGTTCGGTGTGGCAGGGCTGTGAGGTGTGTTTGGGTGTGGCTGGATTGTGAGGTGTGGTTCGGTGTGGCAGGGTTGTGAGGTGTGTTTGGGTGTGGCTGGATTGTGAGGTGTGGCAGGACTGTGAGGCGTGTTTGGGTGTGGCTGGATTGTGAGGTGTGGTGGGGTGTGGCAGCGTTATGAGGCATGTTTGGTATAGCTGGATTGTGAGGAGTGATTCAGTGAGGCAGGCCTGTGAGGTGTGACTGTATGTGGCGGGACTGTGTGGTGCGTTTGTGTGCTGAGCAGCTCTGATGTGCGTTTGGGTTGGTAGCACCGTTTTTTAGGAGTAATTCAGATTACTCGCAATTTAATTCCCGTCACATATATCGCTGTGTAGAGTCGGGCACGGTCCCAGCAGGAGAGGGCTTCCCATCCCAGCTCGTCTGGCTCCGCTGGGTGGTCTCAGTGCACTGAGTCACGTCTCTATACGTGTACGAATTTTGCTGGTAAAAAGAGAGTTTCCTGGGTGAAATGCACCGGCAATCGATTGGCTATTGAGACGGAAATAGCCTACAGCTCGCTGGGGCTGTCCTCGGCGCTGGGGAGTGGAGGAGGGTACAGGAGAAGGAGAGAAGGAGCTGCAGGAGAAGGGTACATTGACGGGCGTCTTTTTGAGAGCTGCTATTGTATCACACATTTCAGGCTGAGTTGGGGACTGGAGTGACTTGTCTCTTGCCCGCCTCCTGGAGCCACCTGTGTCCCAGTTGTGGGGTGGCTGGAGGGCGTTCTACCCTGGGGCCCGGCTGTGACTCACATTGCTATAAACACAGCCTCCTGTTGGATAATGAATCCAGGCCCTGCCGGCTGGGCTGCCATGTGGAAAACCTTTTGATTTTCTTTGTGACACTTTCCCCCTCCCTCTTTGCCTTCTGGCGGCTCCGCTCCTGCGTTCCATCATTTCCTGATACAAACCAGAGCCAGGAATCTGAGGCCCTTTTTCCAGCAGGCCATTTATAGACTCCAGTTTATTCCAAGTTTCAGCGTTAACCCTTCTGGGGTCATTGGTGCCACATGTAGAATCAGAGGGATGTTAGTGTTCCCTGCCTCGGGGCGGGGGGCGGGGGGGGGGAAATGCCCCGCAACATTAGCTCCCACTGGGACTTTATGAGCACAGTTTCCCATTTTCAATGGTTATTTAAGACTTTTCTTCCACCTCCCCCCAAAATCCATGGCCTGGGGAGGCTGGGGTTGCACGGTCTCTGCTGGATGCACAAAGCCGTGTTTTCTGGGCTGGTTTTACTCATTCCGTACCATCAATCCCTTTATCTCGGCATGATCGTCACAGGCCTGATGCAGGAGCATGAGGCTCAGTGCTAGCAGCAGTCAGCATCTGAGCCTCTGCACCCGGCCCAGGAACTGGCCACTTTTCCTCTGCAGCCCTTGCGGTTTCCGCTCAGTCCCCCAAGAGGCAACGCTTGGCGTCAGCCCAGGATAAGGCCTCTGCCCTAGAATGGCTCTGCTCAGTGAGGTTCACTACTCTGTGTCAACACCTCCTAAGAGGCCTGACAAGCTCAGCACACCTCGCACGCTGCTCTCAGGGTATTTATCCACAGAGAATATGATGTAAGGTGTCTGACAGCAACTTGCGTCATGCTGCTTGTCATAATCACTGCGAAGGGTCTGTACGGCTGGCATTTAAGGATGGCCTGAGCGTAAGTACTGATAAGGTAGGGTGAATGGACAGGTTTTGCCAGACGAAGGGCTGTCTAGTCACCAGTCTGCTGAGGGTCAGCTGGAGATTAAGCATTGTAAGCCGAGCAATGGCGCCCCATTCACGCACAGGGGGATGGGAAGGCAGCAGGAAGAGAACAGCAGGGCAGCTTTGCCTAGCGGGGCACTTTCAAGGGTTATTGGACTCTTAACTGAGGAACAGGGACTGTGATCGACCACTGAGGGAGCAAAACAAACAGCACTTTTTGCATCCATAAAGGGTGGATCCCAGCCATGTGCTTTGGTGACTCTGGGAGTTTGCTTCAAGTGAGAAATCACTTTCGACAAGGATTTGATCCTGTTAAAGTTAAGTTGAGACTCTAAGAAGTGTGTTACACTTTTTATTTTCTACATGTGACCTTGTTAGCCTCCCTCTTAAACTTCACTCTGATAATAAACGTTAATTGTTTCACTCTGACTAGATCTCCGTGCTGAGTTGTTCTGAAGGCCTGACCCTGAGCTGTGCCAGTCAAGCTGGGTGCATGCTGTCTCTTCGGGAACAGCTTACCTGGTCATTTCTGAGTGTGGCAGCGATGGGTTGGATGCTGCAGGGAGTGCGCCAAGGACTCGGGGCTTGCTGTGTGTCTGTCACTAGCCTGCACCGGGGGGGGCGAGTCTGCGGAGACCGGGAAGTCAGTGCTCGTGGGTCCAGAGGCTGCTGGTTTCAGGGAGCAGAGCTACACAGGCACAGACAAGACGGCTTCCTGCTCAGGGCAGGTGGTGGTGAGGCGTCTCATAACCCAGGGAGCACCACATCACTGGCCCAGGGGAAACCCTAAAACAGATGCTGTACAGTGGCATCTCTAGCAGACCTTGCCTCCAGCCCTCCCTCTCCCCGCCCTTCACCCCACAGGCGGTATGTGGGAAGTGTAGCCTCAGTTGCCTCCTCTCATCTCTTCTAAATAGGATTTTTAAAGCTGGATCCAGTTATGAGCCACCTCCCTAAAATCTGACTTGATGGAGTCACTGAATATATCCTGTCACCGGGCACCTTCCACACACAGCGCCATTGCTATGGTAGATCCAGGACAATGGCCATCGAACGGACTTCTTATAATCTTAGCTTGAGACAGATTGCCCTGTGCACAGTAAAAGGGCAGCATCTTGTCAGCAGGGCCACAGGAAAGCTCCCCCACGCTTGCTAGGGAAACAGACAGAACCTTTTGCTGCACAGTTAGTTCTCCCACATAAGGAGACACCCTGACGCATCAGGAGTCCTCGCGGTTTCTGGTGTGAGGAGAAGATGAATGCAGCCCCCATGTGTCAATAAATCTCACTTTTGCTTTTCTGGACTGTGCGGAAAGGGCTTTTTAAATAATTAATGCTTTATTGTATTTCCACAAATAAACAGATATAGCCATTTAAATGCAATAGAAAGCCTAATTACAGAGAGGAGTGTAATGCTAATAAAATGCAGCCCATGGCACAAAAGGGCAATGATACCTGTCCTTACAGGTCGCTGTGCATTAGGAAGAGATACCCGCTTTGGCTAGGTTAAGGACGAAATGCTACACCAGAACTCCAGCTCTAGCTCCAGGCACAAACCTAACCAGTGAAAGATTTGTAAATGCAAAGATCAAAGACAGCAGAATTCACATCTGCAAAGGCTGACACTGCTTGACCACAAATGAATACATGTGAGTCGCTTGAAGAGTTCCCTCCCCACCAAAAATCTCAAACTCACAGGACCTGCCCCTAAATCTGGCCCTGATCGGGGACCTACTCTCTCTGCCAGCCTCTTCTTCTCTTAGCTGCTGTCTGTATTGTTTGGTTTCAGGGAGAGGAGGAGGCAGTGCATCAGTGTCACAGTTAATCCCCAAGGCCTCCCCAGTACCTCAGCATGTTTATATGAGGCTCTGGAGGCGCTGCCTTTGGAATGAGACTATTTTGAGAATATTTTTATCTCTCTGTGGCCATTACGATTCCATGTACCTTTTCCAAACCTAGAGACGAGGTGATGATTCCTCTGTTGTGAGTGAGTCTCCAGCTCATGGTCAGCTGATTACCCACCATGACCCCCAAATCTTTTTCAGAGTCCCTGCTTCCCAGGACATAGTCCCCCATCTGATGAGGTTCAACAAGGACAAGTGCAGAGTCCTGCACTTAGGACGGAAGAATCCCAGGCACCGCTACAGACTAGGGACCGAATGGCTCAGCAGCAGTTCTGCAGAAAAGGACCTAGGGGTTACAGTGGACGAGAAACTGGATATGAATCAACAGTGTGCCCTTGTTGCCAAGAAGGCTAATGACATTTTGGGATGTATATGTAAGGGCATTGCCAGCAGTTTGAGGGACGTGATCGTTCCCCTCTATTCGGCATTGGTGAGGCCTCATCTGGAGTACTGTGTCCAGTTTTGGGCCCCACAGTACAAGAAGGATGTGGAAAAATTGGAGAGTCCAGGGGAGGGCAACAAAAATGATTAGGGGGCTGGAGCACATGATTTATGAGGAGAGGCTGAGGGAACTGGGATTATTTAGTCTGCGGAAGAGAAGAATGAGGGGGGATTTGATAGCTGCTTTCAACTACCTGAAAGGGGGTTCCAAAGAGGATGG
The DNA here is from genome assembly GCF_015237465.2 of Chelonia mydas. Lineage (NCBI taxonomy): Eukaryota > Metazoa > Chordata > Testudines > Cheloniidae > Chelonia > Chelonia mydas. Next base: position 75,392,182 of record NC_051251.2, on the reverse strand, counting down.
ATCTAGACTGTTCTCAGTGGTACCAGATGACAGAACAAGGAGTAATGGTCTCAAGTTGCAGTGGGGGAGCTTTAGGTTGGATATTAGGAAAAACTTTTTCACTAGGAGGGAGGTGAAGCACTGGAATGGGTTTTCTAGGGAGGTGGTGGAATCTCCTTCCTTCGAGGTTTTTAAGGTCAGGCTTGACAAAGCCCTGGCTGGGATGATTTAGTTGGGGATTGGTCCTGCTTTGAGCAGGGGGTTGGACTAGATGACCACCTGAGGTCCCTTCCAACCCTAATATTCTGTGATTCTATGATCCTGTAAGTATGGCCAACATTCTTTGTTCCTAGATGTAGACATTTACATTGGACCGTATTAAAATGCATGATGTTTGCTTACACCCAGCTTACCAGGTGATCCAGATTACTCTGTATTAGTGACTGGTCCTCATCCTTTTTACCACTCCCCCAATTTGTGTGTCAGCTGTAGACTTTATCAGTGATGATTGTATGTTCTTTCCCAGGTCACTGATAAAAATGTCAAATAGTGTAGGCTCGAGAACTGATCCCTGCGGGACGCCCCTAGAGACACACCTGCTAGTGGGAGTGGAAAGCGGACCGTGACTGTGACTTGCCAATGCTATTTGTGTGGGCATACAAGCTATCTTCCAATATGCAGAAGAGAGAGGAATATAAAATACGTCATGCACTATCCTTTACTCAGAAGAATTCCCTAAACCCTTGACACACACATCAGTTCACACATTACAGTTACCTGTTGAGATCCATCAGCCAGCTTTTCATCCATTTAATGTGTGTGTGACGGGGTGAACTCACCCTGCACTGGACGGGAACGGGTTAACTCCTCACCGTGGGCGGAGGAAGCCACCCCTCCGACATCCTTACTGGGCATGCTCCAGGTGTAGCACCAATATAAGGGGGAGCAGCCCAGTTCAGTATGGGCTGACTGCCGGAGAGGAAGGACACTCCTTGCCGGCTCTTGCCCAGAAACAACCGGAGCCCCAGACCATGGGAGCCAGAGGCACTGAGCCCTCAGCAGGTGCCCAGCTGCCTGTGGATGCCCCAGGGCGGTCTGAGCCACAGGGAGTTGCACTGGCCGAGGAACCCAGAGACTACAAAGATGCACAGACCACTACCATGAGTGTCACAGTAGAAAGCAGCCCAGGGGAGGACTAACCATTGCCCCAGTGATGGTCAGCGTGTGGTGGACGGATCCTCACTGACCGAGTGGCGGACACACATGCCACTGACATGGGACCCAGTGGAGCAGAGGGGGCCCAGGTCTCCCTACCCTGGCAGCCACCCACCCCCTCGGTGGGTGGCCCACACACCCCAACTGGCCAGTAGGCCATACAGCCCCACCCTGGAGGGCTACTCTATTGACTCTGGCCGCTAGGCCACGCTGCTCTGCGAACCCAAAGTCTAGTGACATTGGACACCAGGCCTCTCTGCTTTGTAAACCAGGGTAAATCTAGGGACTCCAACTGTTAGGCCCCACTGCCCCGTGGAGAAGGGCTACCTCACTGACTTGAGCCACCAGGCCCTACTTCCCTGTGGATCAGGGTGACTATATAGATTCCAGCCACGAGGCCTTACAGCCCTGTAGATCAGGGCAACTCAATTGACTTTAACCCTTAGGTCTCACTGCCTAGGGACTGAGGGCAACTCAAAGGATGGGGTGAACTCACCCTGCACTGGACAGGGTCCCCCGACCCCGTCACAGTGTGCCATGTTATTATATCGGGCTAGCTTTTTTAATCAAAATGTTGTGTGGTACCAAGTCAAATGCCAACCCACTTCAATACAGAACCACCCCCCTCCCCCACTGACCACCCAGTGGCTGTAGGCATGCTAGCATTCACACCCAACACACCGGTACACTCGCAATTGTAGAAAACATGGCTTGTAAACTATTATAGGGCACGAATAACACCTGGGTTAATAAAATCATTGTAAAACAGGTGTTAACGTCACATGTGAAGTTATGAATTTCCTCTGTATGATGTGACTAGAACCTATTTAAGAGCAGACAGCCTCGCCCAAGGAAAAGTGATAAACAGATCTGTTCCACACAAAGGAATGTGAGTTTATGTCAATTTACATATTACACAAACAAAGCCACTGAGCGAAACCAAGGGGGAGGGGTATCCTGAGCCTGAACTCAAGAGACAGAGAATTAACATCCCAGAGAGACACAGACGACTGAATCCCTGCGAGGCCTTCCTGACTTGTAAGACAATCACAGTCCCTTTGGGAATATAAGAAACGGAGAGACTCCATCTTTACCCTTCACCATGGGAGGGAAAGGAACCAGGTGACTTGGTTTCTGTGATGGCCCTGGCCAGGGCAGCCAGTGAAAAACTAGAAAGGGAGCTGTGGGTGAGAGAAACCATCTTGAACAAAGACTGTATCTTGCTAGATGACATTTCAGTCTTTTAGATGCATGTTTTCACTTTGATTTGCTTGTAGCCATCTCCGTCTTTATCCTTATACTTGGTATCACTTAATCCCGGCTCGTTTGTTACTAAACTTGTTTTACTGTAACCCAGGTCAGTGCTGTGCTGGCAGGGAAGGATGTATTTACTCCAGAGAAATCAATCAGCTGTGCTGTATTGACTCTTCACCACAGCAGTGACTGTAATCTCCTCTGTGAATGCACAGGGGCAGGGGCTGTGCACTGCAGCGGAACATCTCGGAGGGGCTTGAGGGCTGGAGCTCACTGTTACCTGCTAGGTGAGCTCTGGGCTGGGAGAGCCTTGAGGAGGCTGCTGGTGAGGAAGACAGGTGGGGCTGACAGGGAGCTAACATACGTCTACTCTCTCACAAAGCTCACTCTTGCTGAGGAAGAGAGGTGACAGTGGCTCACCGCTCTGGGTGTCCCCAGCTGTGGGCTACATCTTCAATACAGAACACTCCACTCTCACCGCACACTTCTACTTCTCACCTACCACCCCGCACTGGAACCCATACGGGGTGTCAACCCATTTTCTGGCCTTCAAACAACCCCCAAATCTCGTCATCAGTAGCAAGCTCCCCGCAGACCAGGACACACCGACTCAAAGTGGCACCAGATTCTGCCAGAACAGATGCAAAAACCTGCAGACACATCTCCACTGCTACGATGATCAATTCCGCCACAACTCACCCTTCAAGACCCTACACGTGCCTATCTCAACACGTGGTGTACCTCAGTCAGTGCATCAAATGCCCCAACCACAGCTATGTGGGTGAAACCAGACAATCGTGATGCTCTCAAATGAATTCACACAGGAAAATCATAAAAGACAAAAACACCCGGTCACCTGTGGGTGAGCACTCTTCACAAACCGATTGCTTCATATCTGACCTCTCGGTCCTCAGCCTCAAAGGAAACCTGCACGGCACTTTCCAAAGACGATCCTGGGCACGTCAATTCATAACTCTGCGAGACACTAAAAATCAGGGACTCAATAGGGATACTGGACTTTATGTCGCTTTCCACAGGGCTATGTCTACACTGATCATTTACAGCGGTGCAGCTACCCTGATGCAGCTGTGCCATTTTAGCACTGCTGGTGAAGACGCTCTAAACTGACAAGAGAGAATTCCTGCCTCTGTGAGAGGCCGTAGCTCTGGCGGCACGAGAAGCAATCCTGCCGACATAGCGTGGTCTACACCGGCGCTTAGGTCATTATCATTTACATAGCTCATGAGTGTGGATTATTCACACCCCCGAGTGACATACATTACACTGAAGTAATTTGTAGTGTAGATGTAGCCTAATAAATCTGAAACCCACTAACTCACTTTTGTCCTCTGACTGCAAAAGTGTAAACAGGCACTTCATTTTCAGTGGCCCCCTGCAATGTGTTTACTTCTTTGCTTAACAATCTGTTCCACCTGGTATTTAGCTGTAACACTCTGAGTACCTTTCCTATTCCCAACGAGCTCTGTGTAGCTCAAAAGCCTGTCTTGGTCTCTTCCACCAGCAGAATCTGGTCCAGTAAAAGATATGATCTCACCTACCTTGTGTCTCTCACATCCTAGGGTGAACACTCCTACAATAACATCACAGAAGGCTAAGAATATCACATCAATACAATTATCTTTCATCATCCAAACTTGTAATCTCATCAAAAATAGATAGCAAGTTAGTATGACAGCATTTATTTTTCACAAACCCAGGTTGATTGCCATTAATTGTACTACTCTCATTTAATTCTTTATTAAGAAAGTCCTATATCAGCTGTTCCATTATCTTGCCTGAGATTGATGTCAGGTTGACAGGCTTATAATTATCTGGGTCATTCCATTTACCCATCTTCTTAGTGTCCTTAACTTGCTGTCAATAGCTTTTGCCTTTGTCCCTTTGCTTCCCTTATCAGTTTTCTACAATTCCTAGCTTCTGATTTATACTCATTATTATCAAATTCCCATTTCTTCCTTTTGTGTGTGTGTATATATACAATCTTGTATAGTTGTCTTCACTTCCCCTCTAAAGCTGGTTTTATTTTTGGGTTGTTTTTTTAAACAATACAGCCTTCTTTCTCAATTCTGGCATTTCACGCAACTAGTAAAGTATTCTTAAACAATTTCCAATTATGATTTCACATTTTTATGATTAAATTCTTCTGCCCAGATTATCGGATTTGGCTCATAATTGTTTGCAGCTTTGTAGAATTGGCCCCTTGAAAGCACCATGTGTGTATAAATGGTCTGCACTTTATTCTGTTTGCATATTATAAATGTGAGCAAGTTATGATCACTTGTACCTACGTTGCCATTCTTTTTTAGTTGTGTGATCAGTTCCTCCTTATCTGTCAAGATGAAGTCTAATATAGAATTCCCCCATGTTGGATGCAATCCTTTTTGAGTTAGGAAATTGTCACTGACAATGTTTAGAAATTGTGAGGATGTTTTCTTACTGGCAGCATGAGCCCTCCAGCATGTGTCACTCAGATGGAAGGCCCCTATGATCACACAGCTGTTTTTCCTACACATTGCAAATAGGTGCATATGGAAGTGGTCTTCCTGTTCCTAGTGCGATTTGGAGGGCTGTCGCAGACGCTAACTAGTACCCCATCTTGTGGTTTATCTGTTAGGACATTGATCCATTAGCATTCTAGGTCATTTTCTTCTGCGTTATCAGTGATTTCATTTTAGGCAGAGTGCCACTCCCTCCCCCGACCCTTTGCCTACTCAAAATTTTCCTAAATAGGTTATAAGACTTGAGAAACACTCAGCCAAGCATGGGACATCCACAGACCACCTATAAGCAGTACGCTTGCCGGTTTAATTACTGTAGTGTCGAATGGTGATGGGGAGAGGAACATTTCCAAGTTGAGAATACAGCAGGTATGCAAGTGTCTTATCTTTTATTTCAGACTGAATCACATTGAGGGGAAATGCACTTATTGAAAGGAACGGAAAGCTCAATAAGGACTATCTGGTAGTCACCAGGGATGCACTGGGCATAAATACATTCAGAGCCAGACCTTGTATTTATTAACCCACAAACACTTTCCCTGGGCAATTAAGGTATCATGAATTATGAGGTGAGTTCAGAATACATCATGTAACTGTACGTTTACAGTACATTTGCCAACAGTTTCCACTGGGCTTGATGCTGCCGTCTTTGTGCACCCAGAACTCCCACTGACTTCACTGGAAAACTGCAAGGGGGGCTGGTGCTATATAGTACGGCCCTGCCACTGTGGTATGTGTATGCCTCGCAATCCTGGAGAGCTTTGAGCCTTACAGCCCCTTGTAAGGCAGGGAGCCATTCATTTTCTCAGTAGACTGCACTAACAACATCAGGGCCCAACCCTCCCCCTTTGCTCAGATGACCTGTTCAGTGTCACTTGCGCACCCGCAAGTAAATCAGTGCGCCCACGTGGATGAATAAGGGTGGCAGGTGCTTAAGGAGGCTGTGGAAGCGACTTCCCTGGTGGTTTTCAAGAGGAGGCTGGATGGCCATCTGTCTTGGATGGTTTAGACACAACAAATCCTGCCCGACCTCCAGCACCCCAACCTTGGCAGACAGCTGTGTGCAGGCAGCGGGGCCTGTCGGAGGATTCTTCTCTTCCTGTGCTCCGCCCTGCAGCAGCTCTCCTAATGGTGACAAGATTTCAGCCTTCCCTGTGCCAGTGACCGCTTACCTGCTAGTCAGAACTTGTTCCTTAGAATGCACAAGACAGTAATCGCCCTAAACGGCTACCCACAAACCCAATTTTAGGCTCTAGTTTGAGAGAGTTCTCGACCGTTTCTCCCTGTGACCCGTTCCTGCCAGGAAAGCCTTTTGATATCAATGTTACAACGGTCCTTCCCTTCGAGGTCTACTAGAGCATTTCAAATCCAAGGGCCAATTCTTCTTTGGTGTAACACTTTCAAAATCCAGGGAGTGGGGCACACAGACAGTTCTGGCTCCAGTTCCCAAAAGTCTGCATTCAGATTAGCTCCTTCTTTGGTCACTACTATTAGATTTCCATTTACACATGGATGTTCTTTTCCTCCAGGAACAATTCAGCTTCTCCAAGGTCCTTAGCTGAACAGAAGGTAATTGCGTCTTTCCAGCTGATCCTGTCAAATACAGATGTCCCTCAGGCCCATCACAAAAGTGTCTGTGCTCCTCCTCAAGACCTGCATAGACAGTTCGCCATCAACCTTCTGTCTAACAATTCTATAATGACCTCTTTGAGATATGCCTCAATCTGCCGTCCCTGAACAAGCTCTGGTTATTCTGGAGGTGGCCTTCCATGAAGAGATCAAAGTCGTTCATTCTAGAAACACCATATGTGGGAAGAGCAGCCAGCCTAAGCAGTGTGATACAAAACTTCAGATCATACTCCAGATACAGTTAATTTTCATATGAATCACTGTGAACTTTCATCTTTACTAATTCCTCTTTGAGGGATATATATTGTTAAATTGTTTAGTCAACTACGTTTGCTCGCCATGTAGGGAAACAACAAAATTACAAACTCCTGAAAACAAATGTGCATCTGTGGTGAAGTTGCATAAACTGTGGTGTGGGAATTTGTATACATGTGAGCTGTGTATTAAACAGTCAAGCAGACGGAGTTAATGTGCTGGATTTTTTTTTCCTTTTTAATGACTATGCCTCTCTCTATACTGCTGTCTCTCTTTGCAGGACCACAGCAGAGGGGGAGCAGATACTACTAATCCCACCAAAGGAATTGCACAAGGCTCTGCCTAAGGTGTTATCCTGTAATGAGCACCCTTGGACGGTGCTATCATGCTCGATACATAACGCAGTGGATTAGGAAACAATACAGTATTTTTGAGAAAAGAAAACAATTGCATGGAGTAAAGCATTTGTCCCCGTCATCTGTAGGGCAAGGAGCAGGAACAGATGGGGCTGAGTCACTGACCTTTGTGTGAATAGCTCTGTACTTGGCTCTACGGCTGTACTTGTGCCAACCACAGATACTCCCAAAGTGAAATGTCTGAGAGCACAATGTGAGGCCAAAGGCCGCTGGGCGGAGAGACAGTCCCTCCCCTGAGGGGAAGAGCTGCCGGGGTCACAGGCTCTGGGTTGGGCTGTGCCTCGGCACCAGCAGCAGCTCCAGGGACCATTGTGCCTGAAGGAGGCCCCCTACTTCCCAGAGCTTCACACCGGCGAGAGGCTGTCATGTCTGCTCTCCTCTGAGACCGACAGGCTCTGCTGGCCTGGGCCATGGACAGCCCACCACCAGCACTAGCTTTGCACACCTGGTGGGATCAAGGGCCATAAGGTCGGCGGTCCTGCTGTGCAAGCCAACAAGGATCTACATGCCCTGTCCCCATCCTTGTGCACCCGCACAGAGTTGGCCACATGCTAACTAGACCACGGCTTCCTTCGAGGTGCCATTTCAGACAGTGGGGGGCAGACCCGTGACAGCAGGTAGAACGCTGTACGTGATCATACTGCGTCCTGCCAAGACGGGCGAGATAGGGAGAGGGCAAAAAGAGGAAGACACAATGAATGGCGCATAGAGCCTGGGGGAGGGAAAACACCTCCTTGCCCATAGCAAATGATGCCCCTGGCTTCCCTGAGCAGAGCTGCTTAGGAGTTAACGCGCCAGACCACTGGCCAGTGCCCGGCAGATGTATTGATTTTCAAAGTGGGACGCTGGGGCCTGTGATTATTATATGGGATTTATGAGAGGAGCTGCGTTTCTGTTGCTATGGGGCTTCTGCAGCCGTCCCAGTGCAGGCAGAAACTCAGTCACCCTTTTAAGCCCCGTTTTCAGCCCTCCCCCCAAGAAAATCTGCAGGTAAAGATCTGGGGGCTGGGGGAAGGGCACTTCATGGGCCAGGCAGGATATTTGTAGCAAGTTTCATGCGAATGGAAAGGGGGGAAATCGGGAGCTTTGGACCCCCAAGCCCAGCAGGTGTTGAGAGTCTACATCTTGTCACTCTTCACCGCTGCCAAGCACGCACCCCTGGGCCAGCACTCGCGCCTGGCAGCCGTTCCTGGAGCACCCCAAGGAGAAGGCAGGACATGCGTGGGGCTCTTTTCTGGAACAACACCTTGGCTTGCCAACTGCGCTGAGCCACTCTTCAACCAACACTAAGACGCCTCCTCTGGCTCGTCCCTCCTGCTGCTGATCCACAGCAAGATCCTGGCTTGTGGTGCAAGCCAAGGCAGCAGCCATACAGGACACCGCCAGCGTTGCTGCCACTCTCCCCTTTGGCCTAGCAGCTCCAGGGACTGGGAGACAGGTGATCATGAGTTTTGGCCCATGGTGCCCAGAGGAATGCAGCTCCATGGGAACAGTGCTGTCATGGAGGTGAGGGAGGGCTTGGAGGGACTGCATGAATGATGCTGACCTTTGCCCAGTTCCATGGGACCAGTGGGCGCCACAGGCCGAACCCCCTACCCTTCCATCACCCCACAGAAATGCTGGGGATGCCTTTAGAGGACAGTAACAGCCACAGAGCTTACAACAGTCCAGGAGCTCTCGGTGCAGATCCCAAAGGGACACACGTCTCAGAGTAACATCTCCAGAAGTTTCCCCTCAGCCCTAGCAACAATGGCTGGTGCAGTAACCACTGCTGAGGAGATTGGTCGGCTTCTACAGAAGCTTTGGAAGAACTGGGTTTCATCCAATTCCCTTTCAGCGTTCTGGAAAAAATTCTCCTCTGGCTTAAAAGCCAGGATGAGTCATTTTAGACAAACAGGAACGCTCAGAACGTTGGAGACAGAGGATTAAAATGAGGCGTATAATGGAAGCTGTCTCCCAACCTTCGTTACAGAGCCATGGCTGCGGCCCCATGGTTATATAGGGAGAGTGAGTGTGGGTGCAGATACTCTGCTCAGTGTCCTGAAAGGGTTTAAAGGGTACCGTGTCTGCCAAACAAGCAATGTGAGTCTTCAGAGGCGAGGACATTAACGCCAGCCCTTAACATCTACTGGCTTGCGCCCTCCTCCAGAGCCCAGTGAAGTCAAAGGGAGTCTTTCCATGGACTTCAGTGGGCTTTGGGTCAGGCCCCCAGTGTCCCCACTGCCCGTGGGGGGTCCAGGGGAGCTGCAAATGTTCGATACTTTAGGAAGAAGCACTCAGCAACTCTCAGGATCTGGCCCTTACATCAGCAAACCCCTTCTGGCTGATTGTCAGCCACCATTGCATGCAAGCTCTCCGGCCCAGTCAGTGTACACGCCAATGACAATGGCTGTCTCCAGCTGAGGCCAGGTCTATTGCCCCGTCACTGCAGCTCCTGGGTTGTGGGCATGAGCACCCCACCGGGTCCAGCAAAGGGCTCACTGCATTTTCCAGTGAGCCACCAGAAGGCACCAGAGCTCGTCTCTCGCCTTCCCTCGGCGTGGAAAGATAAAGGGTGGGAAAGCGAGGCTGCTCCCTGCAACAGCAGCCGACAGGCGGCACCGCACCCAGCCCACGGCTGCGGGGTTCCGCCCAGGGGAGGGACACGGGGACCGCTGCCGACGCAAGGAGCTGTTTAAAATACAGGCGGAGGGTGACATCTGGTGGCCAGCCTGGGTCTTAATACTTACAACCTTGGCAATAGGGAGGAGGGACAGATGAGTGAGGAAGCTTCAGGCTGCAGGGCATTATTACCCTCCGGCCCTGCCGCCAGACTCCTAAGGCACATGTGAAAACTTACCAGAACAATTATGCCGATAACAAAGCCATCCCCAAGAGGAGAAGGATTCCGTTGTTATTCAGGCCGCTTGGCAGCCTCTTCTATGTCAATACCAATCTGAGAGTCAATTTAGTAAAACAGGGCCCGATTCTGCTACCCTCACTGAGTAACACCTTCTGCCATGAGTGCCTCACTGGTGCTGTACTTGTGCAGTAAATGTAACCTTCTCCCCGTCAGAGTTGGCAGCAACAAGGGCCGGTTCAGGATCTAGGGGTTCCATTCCAATAACACAATGCAAACCGGCTCGAGCCCCCACCCAGTGACCTGGGACAAATATATACCACCCCCACTGGGCGCCTCCAAGAGGCAATACTTCCCCTCTCGCAAGCACAGAGTCTGAGTGGAGCAAAGCCTTTCAATAACAGAGAGAAACAATGCGGCGTTATGTTGGGGAAACACCACCAACAGGATCCATAACACAACCCATGAGCAAAAACCCACCCCAAGCAAATTGGGGCGTGTCCTTTCCGTTTGGTTCTTGAGTCCAGCAACCCAAAGTCCAAAAACCCAGAAGTCTCTGTTCCTGATCAGTGCAGCGCCAGAGTTAGAAAGTTTATCTGCAGTTTTACCTCCCAACCTGGGTGGAGATGGGGGGGGGGTTAAGGGGCACCTTACGTGGTCCAAAGCTGGTTGCCCCACCTCTCCATGGGGCTCCACTCCACTCCAGTCCACCAGCCATCCCACAAGTTGCTCTGCTCTACCAGCCATCCCATGAGCTGCTCCAGCCATCCTGCAAGCTGCTTCAGGCTCCCCCACTACTTAACACAATACTCAGTGATTTCAGCTTGTAGTAGGGGAGCCTCAGTGCTGGTGCACCATTGGCCCAAAGTGAATGCAGCTCAGCAGCCTGAGTAACTAGTCTCCTAATGGAATCAAAACTAGCTCTGATATTCCACAGTGGAGAAAGGAGGAAGTACAATTAGCATGTGGGACCCATACCACCAAGCATTAATGCCTGTCTTCAACCTCTCTCCATTCACTGAGAGTTGGAACCCATGTCCCTTGCTTAGCGAGTGCTACTTAGTTGATGGTGAGTCCCTCCATCATAACAAAAGGCCAAGTACAGTTCCACGGTCCTTGATTCACATAATCAGGATAATAACAATTTATTCTTCCTGCCCCAATAACAGAGAAACTGGGGATCACAGAGCAGCCAAAGTGACCATTTGGTCAGCTTTGGGCTCATGCTAGGCGGGGTGGTGTGCCTATGCAAATGAGATCAGCCCTTGAAGTTCTTTTCCACAACGTGCCACAGCTCACCACCAGATGTCAGGATGGAGCTCATCCTGACTCTGCTTACATCAAGTACGGCTCGTGAGTGAGAGTGGCAGCATCTGGCGCCAGGCCTGATCCAACTCTGCTGAAGAGACTGAGGGTCTTTCTATTGACTTCAAATCCATTTTGAAGCACTTGGAGGAGAGGAAGCTGATCCGGAACAGTCAGCATGAATTCACCAAGGGCAAGTCATGCCTGACCAACATGGTTGCCTTCTATGGTGAGATAACTGGCTCTGTGGATATGGAGAAATCAGTGGACGTGATATACCCTGACTTTAGCAAAGCTTTTGACACGGTCTCCCACAGTATTCTTGCCAGCAAGTTAAAGAAGTATGGGCTGGATGAATGGACTATAAGGGGGATAGAAAGCTGGCTAGATCGTCAGGCTCAGTGGGCAGTGATCAACGGCTCAATGTCTAGTTGGCAGCCGGTATCAAGAGCAGTGCCCCAGGGATCGGTCTTGGGGCTAGTTTTGTTCAACATCTTCATTAATTATCTGGATAATGGGATGAATTGCACCCTCAGCAAGTTCCCGGATGACACCAAGGTGCGGGGAGAGGTAGATATGCTAGAGGGTAGGGATGGGGTCCAGAGTCACCTGGACAATTGGAGGACTGGGCCAAAAGAAATCTGATGAGGTTCCACAAGGACAAGTACAGAGTCCTGCACTTAGGACGAATGAATCCCATGCACCACTACAGGCTGGGGACCGACTCGCTAAGCAGCAGTTCTGCAGAAAAGGACTTGGGGGTTACAGTGGACGAGAAGCTGGATATGAGTCAACAGTGTGCCCTTGTTGCCAGGAAGGTTAACAGCATATTGGGCTGCATTAGTAGGGGCATTGCCAGCAGATCGAGGGAAGTGATTATTCCCCTCTATTTGGCACTGGTGAGGCCACATCTGGGGTATTGCGTCCAGTTTTGGGCCCCCCACTACAGAAAGAATGTGGACAAATTGGAGAGAGTCCAGCGGAAGGCAACGAAAATGATTAAGGGGGCTGGGGCACATGACATGTTAAAAAAAAAAAAGCAGAAAGCATACAGGGAGTGGAAGATGGGAGGGATCAGCCAGGAAAGCTACCTTATGGAGGTCAGAACATGTAGGGATAAAGTGAGACAGGCTAAAAGTCAAGTAGAGTTGGACCTTGCAAAGAGAATTAAAACCCATAGTAAAAGGTTTTATAGCCATATAAATAAGAAGAAAACAAAGAAAGAAGCACTGAGGATGGAGTGGAGGTTAAGGATAATCTAGGCATGGCCCAATATCCAAACAAATACTTTGCCTCAGTCTTTAATAAGGCTAATGAGGATCTATGGGATAATGGTAACATGACAAATGGGAATGAGGATATGGAGGTAGATATTACCATATCTGAGGTAGAAGCGAAACTCAAACAGCTTAATGGGACTAAATCGGGGGGCCCAGATAATCTTCATCCAAGAATATTAAAGGAATTGGCACATGAAATTGCAAGCCCATGAGCAAGAATTTTTAATGAATCTTAAACTCAGGGGTTGTACCGTATGATTGGAGAATTGCTAACATAGTTCCTATTTTTACGAAAGGGAAAAAAAGTGATCCGGATAACTACAGGCCTGTTCGTTTGACATCTGTAGTATGCAAGGTCTTGGAAAAAATTTTGAAGGAGAAAGTAGTTAAGGACATTGAGGTCAATGGTAAATGGGACAAAATACAACATGGTTTTACAAAAGGTAGATCGTGCCAAACCAACCTGTTCTCCTTCTTTGAGAAAGTAACAGATTTTTTAGACAAAGGAAACACAGTGGATCTAATTTACCTAGATTTCAGTAAGGCGTTTGATACTGTGCCACATGGGGAATTATTAGTTAAATTGGAAAAGATGGGGATCAATATGAAAATTGAAAGGTGGATAAGGAATTGGTTAACAGGGAGACTACAGCGGGTCCTACTGAAAGATGAACTTTCAGGCTGGAGGGAGGTTACCAGTGGAGTTCCTCAGGGATCAGTTTTGGGACCAATCTTATTTAATCTTTTTATTACTGACCTCGGCACAAAAAGTGGGAGTGTGCTAATAAAGTTTGCGGATGACACAAAGCTGGGAGGTATTGCCAATTTAGAGAAGGACCGGGAAATCATACAGGAGGATCTGGATGACCTTGTAAACTGGAGTAATAGTAATAGGATGAAATTTAATAGTGAGAAGTGTAAGGTCATGCATTTAGGGATTAATAACAAGAATTTTAGTTATAAGCTGGGGATGCATCAATTAGAAGTAACAGTGGAGGAGAAGGACCTTGGAGTATTGGTTGACCACAGGATGACTATGAGCCGCCAATGTGATATGGCCGTGAAGAAAGCTAATGCGGTCTTGGGATGCATCAGGCGAGGTATTTCCAGTAGGGATAAGGAGGTTTTAGTGCCGTTATACAAGGCACTGGTGAGACCTCACCTGGAATACTGTGTGCAGTTCTGGTCTCCCATGTTTAAGAAGGATGAATTCAAACTGGAACAGGTACAGAGAAGGGCTACTAGGATGATCCGAGGAACGGAAAACCTGTCTTATGAAAGGAGACTCAAGGAGCTTGGCTTGTTTAGCCTAACTAAAAGAAGGTTGAGGGGAGATATGATTGCTCTCTATAAATATATCAGAGGGATAAATACCAGAGATGGAGATGAATTATTTAAGATCAGTACCAATGTGGACACAAGAACAAATGGATATAAACTGGCCATCAGAAAGTTTAGACTTGAAATTAGACCAAGGCTCCTAACCATCAGAGGAGTGAAGTTCTGGAACAGCCTTCCAAGGGAAGCAGTGGGGGCAAAAGATCTATCTGGCTTTAAGATTAAACTCGATAAGTTTATGGAGAAGATGGTACAATGGGATAATATGATTTTGGCAATGAATTGATCTTTAACTATTCACGGTAAATAGGCCCTATGGCCTGTGATGGGATGTTAGATGGGGTGGGATCTGAGTTACCCAGGAAAGAATTTTCTGTAGGATCTGGCTGGTGAATCTTGCCCATATGCTCAGGGTTTAGCTGATCGCCATATTTGGGGTCAGGAAGGAATTTTCCTCCAGGGCAGATTGGAAGACGCCCTGGAGATTTTTCACCTTCCTCTGTAGCATGGGGCACGGGTCACTTGCTGGAGGATTCTCTGCTCCTTGAAGTCTTTAAACTACGATTTGAGGACTTCAATAGCTCAGACATAGGTGAGAGGTTTATTGCAGGAGTGGGTGGGTGAGATTCTGTGGCCTGCGTTGTGCAGGAGGTCAGACTAGATGATCATAATGGTCCCTTCTGACCTTAATCTCTATGAATCTATGAATCTATGAGGAGAGGCTGAGGGAACTGGGCTTATTAAGTCTGCAGAAGAGAAGAGTGAGGGGGGATTTGATAGCAGCCTTCAACTACTTGAAGGGGGGTTCCAGAGAGGATGGAGCTCGGTTGTTCTCAGTGGTGGCAGATGACAGAACAAGGAGCACTGGTCTCAAGTTGCAGTAGGGGAGGTCTAGGTTGGATATTAGGAAACACTATTTCACTAGGAGGGTGGTGAAGCACTGGAATGGGTTCCCTAGGGAGGTGGTGGAATCTCCATCCTTAGAGGTTTTTAGGGCCCAGCTTGACAAAGCCCTGGCTGGGATGATTTAGTTGGTGTTGGCCCTGCTTTGAGCAAGGGGTTGGACTAGATGACCTCCTGAGGTCTCTTCCAACCCTAATCTTCTATGATTCTGTGATTCAAAGGGGCCTGGCTCTGGTCCTAAGAAAGTCAGGGGTGACTAGAGCCAGCTGGAGAGGATGCAAAGAGGTGAATGCTTCCCTCTCCTAATCTGCTAATTTACCTCAGCCCTGATCTGCTAAATCCACCATCAGGCCAAATGCACAAGTCTCTAAAACAGGCCCACATGTGTCTTCATTTGTTCTGGGCTTCATCTGAACCAGGGTTATTAGCACTGGCAAACTGCATGCTAGTTTTGTGATGGGGATAAGTAGGAAGAGCCCACCAACCAGTTTTCATTTCTGACCCAAACCAGGATTAAAATTCAGATCTTATCATATATAAAGCCAGCATGCTACACCACTGAGCCAGTTAACCCCAGGGCTGAGCCCTGCCTTTGGAACAGGGAGGGTTACATTTCTTTTGGAATTTAACTGATCCATGGACTAGGTATCTGGAATAGACTCAACTACAGCTGTAACTGATCAGATTTAGTAGGAGGTGGACTTCTCAGGTTCCATTTCTTGCAAATGCAATGAGAAAAGCTGTCAAAAATATTTTATACAGAACCAAAACCATCCTTCCACCTCTGTGACCCTGGATAAAAATGATTAAGACTCTAACTATCCCACATCTCCATGTGCACAGGAATCCTGCAGCCCTAATTCCAGAGGCACTGGGGCGGGGGGGATTACATTTTCTAATGGACTGCACGTTTGAAAATTAGAATAATTAAAAGTGACTAGTGTGAATACACAAAAAGCTGAATTACAGCTAAAGCAGAAGCATTTAAATGTAAAATGTCTCACTGGTGAAAGTCACTTTCCCGTAGGGAAAATTATCTATTTTTCCAAACCCATTACCAGTTCGTTATTGTGTTTTCTAAAGTATATTGCACTTGTAGTATAGGAAACCATATGTAACAATACATGAAATACTTGGCCTAATTTTTGTTTAGTGCCCAAACGTAAAAGCCAGAAGCACATTTTCCACTTACTGTCAATTTCAAGATATGGAGTTTTCTTTAGTTAAGTGCTTTAAATAGCCAAGGTTTTTACCTCTTCCTGTCTCTTCTTAAACTCCTCAAACCAAAGGAGAAACCTTTCCCAAGAAAGCAGAGCTTGCCAGTCCAGCCTCAGACCAAAATGATCAGCGAGTCAGTCAGCGATATTTTAGGGTGGACTCAAGTGGCAGATTCCTTCACTGACGGAGGAAGCCCTCCAACACCACTGGTGTGAGGTCAGGTCTTCACGGCTAAGCAAGAAAGCGTTCCAACCGTGCGCCAACTCTAGATACACAGCTGGCACGTTTACTGGGGTCACCCCCTAAACACTGGGGTTGGCTTTGGGGTGTGTCAAGCCGTTAAGATTTACACTAAAGAAACCTTAGAGACTAACCTGTAGCCCACGAAAGCTTATGCTCAAATAAATTTGTTAGTCTCTAAGGTGCCACAAGTCCTCCTTTTCTTTGTGCGGATACAGACTAACACGGCTGCTACTCTGAAAACGAAAGACACCCTCTGATTCTTTTCACACATGGAAAGTCCAGCCACTGGATAAAATTAACGTTCTCTCAGACCCGCGACCATGCAGATGGGGTCATCTGCCCCCTGCTGGCAGGGGCTGCTCTTGGCAGCTGGAGATGGGACACTCAGCCTTGTGCCTCTTTGGAGCTCTCTGGAGCATTACTGGGGCACTGACCTGCCATTCCGCACCACCTTGCAGGGCTCTCGCTCCTGGGGCTGAGCTGCCTAGCAGGATGCTGCTGTAGTTGGGGATTGGTCCTGCTTTGAGCAGGGGATCGGACTCGATAACCTCCTGAGGTCCCTTCCGACTCTGATATTCTGTGATTCTGTGACGCTGCTGGAACTCCCCTGGCCAGGCAGCAGTAGTGGGGCAAAGCACAGACCAGACCATGCCCAAACGCTGCCCTGCAAATGTTTGTTTGAGTGCGCAGAGGGGATGCTCCCAGAAAACAAAGCCAGCTCCGGATAGCTAACAGAAGCTCAACGCCTCTCCTGAGAGACAGCACAGGGACACCACAGCTGGGGGAAAGCACCCATGCACGGGGGATGGAGCATCCTGCCGCGCCATGGCTGCAGAGATGCAGAATTACAGCTCAAATAGTCCTGCCTCTGCAGGACGCTCCCCCGAGAGGCAGCAGTTCAAGGGGTATCCCAAAGGAACAGGAGAGGGAAGCTGCAAGGAGCAGCAACAAGGCTGGCGTCTGCTGTGTGACCAGGGAGGTTTCTCCGTGCACACAAAAGGCGTGCTCTCTCATGGGCAGTGTCGGGGACATAGCCAGCAGGGTCCTCTGAGGTGGGGCTTTTTCTCAAGCACCCTGGAGCGGGGGCAGCTCGGGGAGGTATGCAGTCCCTCCCCATTAGCTGGCTGGAACAGAGACAAGGGCCAGCAACTCTGCTTCCTGCCGCACACCTGGGTTGTGGCCCTGACAAGTTCCTGGAATGGCTGTCACTCGAATTCAGCTGCCCTGGCCACTTTCTGTCTAGCCTGAGCCAGCTCTGCTCCAAAATGATCACAAGCGACACACTCCGGTGAGATGTTCCAATTTTGAGACAACTGCACTCTGCAGTGGAAACCTGTTCCACCGAATTGTCTTGGCCAGCTCTACTTCAAAACCTGGTGAGGATGTAGGTGGGGGCATGCTGCAGTCACTCCAAATGGAATTTGGTTTGGTTTTCCATCTTCCTTCGTGAAATAACCGAGGAAATTGCACAAGAAAAGCTAAATGAAAACCACATGATTAATGTTACAAAGTCGGAAGTTAGGAAATGACACAATTAAGACTACCTAAACCAGTTCATGGGCCCCCCTTGTACATAGACATGATGATACTCCCTTTTCCACAGACTCTCTGCCTCCATCAGTGCACAGGAGAGCTGGTGCTCAGCAAAAGGTGCCCAGCTGTGTAGTGAATTGTCTATAAGACCCCTAAAGTGCCAGAACCTCAGTGACTTCTGCAGGTTTCGGTTTTCCCCCACAGCCTGGCCCATGTGATGCTTATGCCTGATCTACCCCAGCTTTCGTCTCCCTGCACGTAGGACCAGAGCAGACACACCTGCACAGAGGATTTAATGGCTGGCAATTTGCTTCTTGAAACCTGCAGGACTCTGCTTTGGAGCCACTTGCTCTTGGCAGTGCCCAGTTTGGGGGTGGGGAGGGAAGGGGATCAGGGACAGGGCTGGCCCTAGACCAAATGGCACCCCAGGCAAGGTGTGTCTTCAGCACTCCCCCGCCCCCCATTTGTTAAACTGTTGAATACCTTATTTTTTATTGCCTTTGTAGCCCATTTCATGACTTTGGTGCATGATTTGCATGCATGATTTAACCCTGTCATATAAGATGATAAATTTGTGAGTTAGGATCCGTAAATCTGTATTTATTCCTGCCATAGATAAGCAAAAAAAAAAAAAAAGTTTCCTCTAAGATTATAGGTTTCAGAGTAGCAGCCGTGTTAGTCTGTATCCGCAAAAAGAACAGGAGTACTTGTGGCACCTTAGAGACTAACCAATTTATTTGAGCATAAGCTTTTGTGAGCTACAACTCACTTCATCGGATGCGTTCAGTGGAAAATACAGTGGGGAGATTTATATACACAGAGAACATGAAACAATGGGTGTTACCATACACGCTGTAAGGAGAGTGATCACTTAAGGTGAGCTATTACCAGCAGGAGAGTGGTTGTTGGGGGGGAACCTTTTGTAGTGATAATCAAGGTGGGCCATTTCCAGCAGGGGACACCATCACAGGGCCTAATCACATCAGCCACATGATCAGAGGCTTGTTCACCTGCACATCCACCAATGTGATATATGCCATCATGTGCCAGCAATGCCCCTCTGCCATGTACATTGGCCAAACCAGACAGTCTCTACGTAAAAGAATAAATGGACACAAATCAGACGTCGAGAATTATAACATTCAAAAACCAGTCGGAGAATACCTCAGTCTCTCTGGTCACTCGATTACAGACCTAAAAGTGGCAATTCTTCAACAAAAAGACTTCAAAAACAGACTCCAAGGAGAGATTGCTGAATTGGAATTAATTTGCAAACTGGATACAATTAACTTAGGCTTGAATAGAGACTGGGAGTGGATGGGTCATTACACAATGTAAAACTATTTCCCCTTGTTTATTCCCCCCCCCCCCCCCGCACTGTTCCTCAGATGTTCTTGTCAACTGCTGGAAATGGCCCAGCTTGATTATCACTACAAAAGGTCCCCACCCCCCGCTCTCCTGCTGGTAATAGCTCACCTTACCTGATCACTCTCCTTACAGTGTGTATGGTAACACCCATTGTTTCATGTTCTCTGTGTATATAAATCTCCCCACTGTATTTTCCACTGAATGCATCCAATGAAGTGAGCTGTAGCTCACGAAAGCTCATGCTCAAATAAATTGGTTAGTCTCTAAGGTGCCAATAGTCCTCCTGTTCTTTTTTCTTTTATAGAAGCTTTTTAATTTTAACAATAACTGAAATATACTAATGTCGAGAAATTGAACTGTCACCAGCATTGGGTGGACAAGTATTAAATAGGGTTACAGCTGGTGACAGCCTTGGAAAGTTAACCCTCATCCTTTAGTTCAAAAGGTCGCTTTTCTTGCCTCTGCCCTTGCAAACTGAAGCCCAGCATCGGAGACATCCAAAGACCAGCCAATGGCACTTTCAAGCAATAAAATAGCAAGTGATGTCCATCTCTCGTTGGCCATCATCGACTGAAGATGTGTTTTAATGAGCCAGAGCTCCAAAAGGCTGTGCTCACCACTCATGACTATGACCGGCAGCGTGAGCAAAAGCCTCAAAGCTATCCACACCTTAGGAAAAGAGTCCTTCAGCTCTGCATCATGAATGAACTGGAGAACTTGGTGGGGAGAGTGCTTCCCATGTCGCAAAATGTGACAGACGTTGTCCAATTCGATATAGATTATCACTGACATCCGAACATTCCCCATGTGTCAGCATCCGGTGAAGGTCTGTACAATTGTTCAAGAACGTTTTCCTGTCTGCCTGCAGCTAAGGTCATACGAAAACCCCCAGGTCTTTTTGTAGTGCTTCTTCGTCCAAACCTTTCTTTGATGGACACGCAAGCAGTGTCAACAAGAGAGCAAAAAAAATGCCTCTTGAATTTTTTCTTCTGAGCTTCCCATCACCTCATTTCTTCCCTTGTAACCAAACTGTCTCTTCTTCTGATGAATATGAGTTTCCTTGAAGACAGGCTCAACTCCTAAATTTTCCACCATTTCTTTGGCAGCAGTGATGGCATCTTCAAATCTGTTGTCTCTGTAGGCCACAATGAAGTCAAGGCAGCTTCTCATCAAAGTAGTAGTGGTCATGATGTCTATTGACTGAGTTTGTAATGCCATGCTTACAACATTGGAACAGGATATCATGCCAAACCACAAGTGAGACCAGAAATTTGAAGTCAGTGATCTGCTCTGCCAGGCTTTGCACCTCGTGTTGGATTCTGGCCTCAGCTTTACTTGACTGCGCTAGTTCCATCAGGGTGCCATAAACCTCCATCACTTGATACCTCACTGGCCTTCTGCTGTCAACGTAGCTCTCTCAGTGAGTGTCACTTAACGGCTTCATGGTCAGATTTGTAACATTGTCCGTGAGGATCTTCCACTTGATAGCTGATGCTGCAAACAGGACATATCTCCTTTGCAGTACTCCGAAGAGAGATACTGAATATAAAGAAGATGATGCTGCATCTGACACAACCAGGTTGAGGGAATGGCAGCCACAAGGCACGAAGAAGGCTCTTGGATTCAGTGCAAGGATGCTGGCCTCAACACCACTGTTTCTGCCCTTCATATCTGTGCTGTTGTCATAGCCTTGTCCGTGTCAGTCCTGAATTTTATTTTATTCTCATTCAGTTCTATTAGCCTTTTCCAGTAGAGTCATCCACAGACCGGAAACAGATAAAGCGTTCCTTTGCTTGGATACAGCCATCCTTGTCATCAACAAATCTTACTGTAAATGACATCTTTACACCATGACTAATGTTGGGAGTGCAGTCCATTATTACGATATAATACTTTGCTTGGCCAACCCACACCAATAGGTTCTCAAGCACCTTCCTTGCCATAAGGTCAATCAATTTGTTTTGAATTGTTTTTCTGCAGTAATGGTCCATAGGTTCTTTACAAACTACTCGATGTAGGTGCTCACACATGACATCATCATATTTCCCAAGGAGCTCTACCAAACCAAGGAAATTACCATTATGTTCAGTGAACAATTTATCCAACGAGCCCCGGAAAGCGAAATTATTCTTTGGCAGGAACAGGGTAATTGAGCTCAGATGTTTGAGCACGTTCCGCCAGTGCTGGGTTGCTACATTAATAATGCACTTGTTTTCTGCATCTATGCATTTATTCAGCTTGAGCCTGGACTCGATCTCCATCCATTTGGAGTAGGCTGTAAAATGGCCAGGTGACTTTTCATGTTGCTTCAGAGCACCGGCTAAGTTATGTCAGTAATTGTACCCGGAACGCGCAAGCAAGGATTTGGCATTCTTGTCGAATATTTTGCAACAAAACCAGAACACTTTGTCAGTTGATTTCGAGTAAAATCGGCAATGCCAATTCAGTTTCTCATCATTCTCAAGCACTCTTTTGCAGTGTGACTTTGAGAAGTGTCGCTTTTGCTCATTTACCAGAAATGGTCATATCCTCAATTTTGCCCAGCCCATTCAAAATTGTACGATCAATAATGGCAGAGTTTAGGATCGCTGGCCATAAAGCAGGCTCTGATGTATTGATTTGTGATATGCAATTTTTCTCACTGCTGTTTCTGTCGTCATGCGAGGCTGATTCTTCTTTATTGTTTCTCTCCTTTTCATGTAAACCAGATTTTCCTTTGTCATTACTCCCCTTTTCCTGTGAGCCACTTTCCTCTTTAACATCACTCTCCTTTACTCCGCCAGGAAAACTGGATGATTCTCCATCACTTTCCACACATTTCCATTCCTTATCTTCAGGCAAATCTGATAATTCCTTAGTAAGAGGACTTCCATCATTTACACTTCACTCCACAATTTCTTCTGCCCTGGGACGATTGCTGCCACCTAAAGCCCGGTCTGTGTTATTCTGTTTCAGATATTTTCCCATCAACTTTGCCCCTTGCTGAAAGCTATATTGCAATTGAGCTCTTTGCTTCCTACACTGAACTCCTGAATGCTTCTTTGGGGGCGTCTTTTATTTTCTCCAGGGGAAAACAGACAGAATTAGGGAGAGCAAAAGTCTATGTTCCACAGTCTGAGAAAGTCATCAGATATTACGTGTTAAACATGGCAAAAGAAGTAACAGTATTTGTTTTATATTGCTGCATATATAGGGATTCAATAGATATCTCTGGCATCTCATTAAATATGTCCTTCATTAGTTGCTACTTACACTCTTCAACTCTTAAAACGTAAGTACACTTTCACAATTACACAATAAAACAAGGTTCACAATATTGCAGCTGGACTCTCATTTTGTTCTTATATCTCACTGATTCACTGGCGATGCCCCACCCCTCATATACCCACGAGGGCCTGGCTGACAACATTCTAGGAGGTTCAAGGAAAACGTGTTCTCAGAAAGTCTGGAAGTTTCCATGAGATTCTACAAAAGTCCAGAACATTGTAGGACATAAGTGCAAAATGAATCCACATCAGACATGCCAAACCTGTGAAAAAAATGCAGAAATTGGGCTTGTTTTTGGCTTAATTGGCTTGTGAGTTGCTTGTTGGCTAGTTTTTGGCTTGTAGCTTGTTTGGCTTGTAGCTTGTTGCTTGTTGTAGCTTGTTGCTTCTTTTTTTGATCAGCTCCTGGCAAGCAGGGGCAAGGGGGGCAAGCAGGAGCAAGGGGCAAGTAGGGGCAAGGGAGGGAGAGAGTCCGGGGTGTACAGCGGGCCCACCACAGTCCCAGACTGCACGCCAGGGGGATCGAGTCACATAGGGTGTTGGGGTTCTTAGGGATTGGCTTGTTTTGGCCTTGTTTTGAAATGGGATTAGTTTGATATTTGGCTTATTGTGAAAGTTGGGGTGCTTATTTCCGGCGTGAAAGTTGGCAACTGTGATCCACATACGGAATACCAAAAACATTTCACTTCAAACATTTGATTTTCTCTTTTGTCACTAACAACAAAAACAGCACCCCAAGCCTGGCACTTCCCCAAACCTGGCACCCCAGGCTGTCTCCTGGGTTGCCTTCCCCTAAATCCAGCTGTGATCAGGGACCTACTCTCCCTGCCAGCCTCTTCTTCTCTTAGCTGCTGTCTGTATTGTTTGGTTTCAGGGAGAGGAGGAGGAGGTGCATCAGTGTCACAGTTAATCCCAAAGGCCTCCCCAGCTGGTTCAGCCAGTGAACCCTAGTGCAAGTAGAATATCTCCCCCACCCCTTGCAGAATAAATGTAAAATTAGAGAATTAAAGTTATCTTATGTTTGGTTAAAGAAATGCGTTATTGAATATGAATACACCGGCCAGGGATGGTCTAGGTTTACTTGGTCCTGCCTCACAGCAGGGGGCTGGACTTGATGACTTCTCAAGGTCCCTTCCAGCCCTACATTGCTATGATGCTGTGCTGAGAATGAGACAGGGATCTGATGCAGGAGAAAGGCTGATCTCATGGTGAAGGCTGTTGACTGTAATCCAGAAGAACTGGATTCCATACCTGCCTCTGACACAGAGTTTCTATGTGATGCTAGGCTCTTCACCAACATTTTCGTTTAAGCAAGTGACCACTCACTGTGTGTTCTTCATTTTCTGAGAATGCTCTGGCCTGTTTTGGTTTGCAGAAGTGCTGAGAGCACACAACTACAACTGCTATCAATGGGAGCTTGCCTATTCAATGCTGCTAGCCGTAAAGCAGTGCATTCTGGGGGAACAAGCGCTGAATTAGAAGTTAGAATGTTCTAATCCTGGCTTTACCATAAACTCATAAATAGGGACCCCTGAACTGACACCAGTAGACAGGTGAGGGTGTACCTGCATAATACTTTTCATGTTCTCTTTTTCATTCCTTATGCATCCAGAGGTGAAAGTAAGCCGGTACGCCCCGGTGCAAGAGCCGGTGCACCGTACAGGGGCAGCCCGGCTTCCCCAGGGGGCAATTTAAAGGGCCTGGGGCTCCCAGCAGTGGCTGGAGCCCCAGGCCCTTTAAATTGCCTCCAGAGCCCCGCTCCAGAGGCTATTTAAAGGGCCTGGGGCTCCCCTGCTTCTACCGCCCGGGCCCTTTAAATAGCCCCGGGAGCCCTGGGCTGCTGCTGCTACCCCGGTGGGGGAGGAGGAGAGAAGAAAGGGGGGCACTTACCTTACAGGGTGAGCTGGGGCTGGCTCTGACCCCCTCAGCCCCGCCCTTTCCGGGGGCCAGAGCTGGCCCCAGCGTACCGGTGAGTCAGTCGACTTACTTTCACCCCTGTATGCATCCTAACTTACTCTTTGCTTTGTTTTAACTGTCACTGTACAGATGTTTTCATTGAGCTGTCCACAATGACAACCATGTCTTTCCTGTCTTTCTCCTGCGTGGTTCCAGGTAACCAGCCATGTGTCTGTGTGGTTTTACCGCTCCTGAAACACGACACTTC
The DNA here is from genome assembly GCF_015237465.2 of Chelonia mydas. NCBI lineage: Eukaryota > Metazoa > Chordata > Testudines > Cheloniidae > Chelonia > Chelonia mydas. Next base: position 75,367,458 of record NC_051251.2, on the reverse strand, counting down.
CTGCAGCACAGTGTCCGCACTGCTATGGGGAGCCGGGAGGCCGTACGGAAGTGAATCTCTAGCATCACTTTCTGCAGCAACTGCATTCTCCTTTGCGGCCTCATCTGCAAGCGGACCTGGGCCTGCCGAGCTTACTGACAGGTCACAGCAGGGTGGGACGTGAGAAATAGAAGAAATCGGTATGTCTCTGGGTGTTAGTAATACAACCATGGAGCCTTAAAACTCCACCAACCCTGCAGGAGAGAAATAACAGAAAACCACTGCTGCTCAGGGACTTCAACCTCAAGGCAGAGAACGCCCTGGGGATGGGGGAAATTAGCGTCTCTAAGACTCTACCGTAACACACAATCTGGTTGGCTCCTGAAATAAGCCAAATGACATTATTATTGGTTTACCACTTGTATGTCCATGCGGTGGCTACGAACGTGAGTGTCTCATAGCTCTGGCCCAGGGCAAATGGGTACTGGGCAAGCTTCTGCTGACGTACCTCACGCAGCAGTGCCCATGTGCCAGTCCTGCCCTGGACCTCTTGTGAGCAGAGGCTGCCCACCATACTGGCCGGGGATTTGCTGGGATGGCACTCAGATTGTGGGATGAGGCCACCAGCCCCCTTTTCGGTGAAGGGTTGATTTTGAAGGTAGGTCCCTAGAAGCAGAACATCCATTTACAGCTGCTAAAGGGGCTGGGGTCACTTGGGGAAATGAGGTATTTTACCCTGGGTCAGTTTTAACAAATAAGTGGCTTTCTTAGTTGTAGTTGATAATAATAATAATAGAGCATACAGTGGCTAGTTTAAAATTTAGTTGTTTAAATTGTCCAAAATCTCATTATTTCCTTGTGCTCCCTCATCTGTCTGTATCCAGCTGCTGTAGTAGGAGACAGGGACCGTTTTTTTGTTCTGTTTGTACTGGACCTTACACAAAGGGCGCCTGTCCAGGGTGGGGGCTCATAGGCCCCACAATACAAACAATAAATAATAAACAAACTTACACTATTCCTGTAAATCTGGCAACGTATGAATAGCAAATGTCTAAACATCAGCGGACCGATACTCATCTGCTAACACCAGACATTCAGTTGCTAGCACTGGCAGCATGGCCTAGTGGCTAGCCCAGTGGCCTGGAACTCAAGAAACCTGGGTTCTTTTCCAGCTGTGCCAGGTGCAGTCACTCCCCTCCACCATGCCTTAGTTTCCCCATCTGTAAAATGAGGCAATGCTATTGACCTCCTTTGTAAAGCACTTTGAGGCCTACGAGCTAGGGAATGGTATTTACTGGCTGCCAAACATTTCCAGACAGGAACCCTGGTCTCGGTCAATTCCAAAGGAGAACCATACTCCACCGTTATCCTGTGATGAATTTGTCCCATTATGACTGCATTGTTTGGGAGGGCTTCACACCCCTTCACATTGCTACAACAGTCAAACCTGGGTGATTTGGCCTTTCTTACAGCCATTCACCCCTGTGCAGAGGGTCTGCCGGCTCCTCCAGTCCCCTATAGATGGTGAAATCCACCTGGGTGCAGATCCACGCCAGGTCTGTTCACCACGTCAGTCCCCCGTAGCCCCTCCCAACAGGGCCCTGCACAAGGGTGAATGCCACCCCGAGGGCGCTAATGTTTCACGGGCCCTTGTACGGACGCTCTACACCGGCGCACCCTCCTTCCACTGGTTGCAGCTGAGCGATTAACAGCCATTGTGGTCCTGTGAAAGAAACAGCCAGGATAGGAGCGGAAAACCAAAAGGCAGGAGTGCTGTTTTACTAGAGGCTGTGACCACCGCCCCTAACATTCGTCGTTAGCCCGGTTAATCGTGGCTTGAGGCCCAGCCAAGGATGGGGCCCGGGCACTGTGCAGACAGCAGCTGGCCCCCGCCCCGAGGAGCTGGCACTGGAACTTGACCAGGCAGAGAGGCGGGTGGGGGAAGGGTAGCGCACACCAGCAGAGTGAACAGTGAACGGCGTGTAGTGCCCGGGTGTATTGACTTGGGGTGGGCTTAGTTAGGAGGGATCCGCTCCCTGGAAAGACAAGGGGTGAGGGGGCGGGGCCGGTACAGAGCAAAGCTGAATGAAGAGCCGGTCGGCGCACGGGAGCAACCAGCCAAGCAGCACAGGGCAGAGACCGTCCAGTCAAACTGCAGGAAGTTCTCCCAGTGTCCCGCAGTCTCGGCTTTTGCTGCCCCCGCAGCTGTGGCTAGAAGCAAACGCTGCCAAGCTCCGCTGTGCACCTCCCATTAATCTGCAAAACTCACCCGTTTTTATCATCTCAGGTTGCATTCGTAAGGGCCTAGCTTGAGTAAATCCACTCGATCTTGCTCTCATTAACCCTTTCAAGGCAGGAGTGGGGCCTTCTCAGTGTGAGGCACCAAGACATTCATCTATCCCCCTAATTGTGATGAAAACTAAAAATGGCAGAGACCACCAGCCGTTACACCGAGGCTGAGCCACACAGAGGAACTGGTGCTCACCGTCACGTGCAAAGATTCAGAACGTGTTTACGCAGCACAAATCTCTGGAAAGCTTGGCTGCACACGGGCAGGGGCGGCGAGTTATACGGGCCCATGGTGCCATGCTCCAGCAATATTCAGGGCCCGGGGGCCCGGCTCCACCAATGCTCAGGGCTGGGTCTCTCCCCCAGCCCCGTCTGCTGCCCACCCCGTGCCTCCCCGAAGTGTCCCTTCCTGCTCGGGGCAGTGGGTGGCTGCCTCCTGCAGCTCTGCACTGAGCTCTGCTCTGCTGGCTCCTGGCATCAGCTGCCGCCGCAGGATCCTAGCGCCCCCCAACCACTTGTGCCCAGGCAGGCTGACCCTGACCCTGCCGTCCGCCTCGGACTGATGGACCCTTCCCTCTTCTGGCGGGACCCTCCACCAGCACAGCCCCTGCCGTCCGCCTCGGACCGATGGACCCTTCCCTCTTCTGGCGGGACCCTCCACCAGCACAGCCCCATCCCCTCCCACAGTCACCGCTCCTGCCCCATGCTGGGCAAGGGGCAGCCCCATCCCCACCCCCCGTGAAGCTACAATGAGGGGCAGCAGCAGGGGAGGAGGCGCACACATGGTGGCAGCCCCCTCTCGCACCCACCATGGGGGAGGCGAGGGGCTTCCTGGACCTGAGAGGGGCCCTAGGAGCATGTGCAGTGACAGCGGTGCAAGGCGAGTGTGCTGCCGGGGGACACAGGGAGGGCGTCCCCCAGAGCTCGCGCTGTGTAAGCTGGAAAGCTTGTCTGCTTCACCAAAGAAGCTGATCCAGTGAAAGATCTGACCTCCCTCGCCTTGTCTCGCTAAAGCAGTATTTTATAGAATCACTGGACTGGAAGGGCCCTCGAGAGGTCGTCTAGTCCAGTCCCCTGCACTCCCAGCAGGACTAAGTGTTATCTAGACCAGCCCTCATAGGTGTTTGTCCAACCTGCTCTTAAAAATCCCCAATGATGGAGATTCCACAACCTCCCTGGGCAATTTATTCCAGTGCTTAACCACCCTGACAGGAAGTTTTTCCTAATGGCCAGCCTAAACCGCCCTTGCTGCAATTTAAGCCCATTGCTTCCTGCTCTGTCCTCAGAGGTTAAGAAGAACAATTCTTCTCCCTCCTCCTCATAACATCCTTTAATGTCCTTGAAAACTGTTATCATGTCCCTCCCCAGTCTTCTCTTTTCCAGACTAAACAAACCCAGTTTTTTCAATCTTCCCTCATAGGTCATGTTTTCTAGACCTTTAATCATTTTTGTTGCTCTTCTCTGGACTCTCTCCAATTTATCCACATCTTTCCTGAAATATGGTGCCCAGAACTGGACACAATACTCCAGTTGAGGCCTAATCAGTGCAGAGTAGAGCGGCAGAATTACTTCTCGTGTCTTGCCTACAACAGTCCTGCTAATATATTCCAGAATGATGTTCGCTTTTTTGCAACAGTGTAACGCTGTTGACGCATATTATGGCAGGTTCTCGACCCTATTTCATTCCCTTTGTGCCTCTCACGCAGCAGGACCCTCCCTCAAGTCTCCAGCTAGAGCAGGGCTGGGATAGCTGGTTCTTGTGCCCTCCTTTACCCTGTGGTGCAGGGGGCGTGTTAGCTATGAGGACAGGGCATGGCTGAAGATCATTGCCCGATAGGGCAAAGAATCAGGCAGCTGTCCACCTTCTCTCCCTCCAGGGCGGTCCTGGGCCTTTCTCGGAGCCCCTCTAGGCTCAGAAAAAGCTAGTCACGCTCCTACCAACATGAGCTAACAATTCCTTGCAGTTAAGAAATTTGATTCATGACACCCGGTTGTCTCTCGGTGGAGTTGACGGTGCTGGTTTGGACTTATGAAGCCTGGGAGCTGGAGAAAACCCTCTCTCCCCTTGCTGCACTACTGATGCTGAGATCAGCCGAGGGGAGGGGCACCACCGTGGCCTTCGTCGCTGGGAGAAAGGTTTGCTGGTGGGGCTGTCTCCACAAAGACCCCTTGGCTCTGGAACGTTCTCCCCAGACACCGGGCCTGACCTCCGGAGCATGCTTTCAAACCCGAGGTGCAGTGTGATGGGGGACATTTTGCTGCTCTCCTTACTGGCTGGTGTGTTAGCTTATGCTGGTGTGAACGACTGCTGGGTGGCATTCTTCCATGGACCATATGTTCGTTTGTTGTCAGGGTACCTAGGGCTCATGTACGGGCGTTTCTTGTAGTTGAGTTAGAAATGTGAAGGCTCCAAGGAGTTCTGGTACTGGAGGAGCCGGTCTTTGGCTAAGCTATTAAACCAAAATGTGGTTTGTGCGACAGAGGAAAAGGGAAAGCCCACCCTACAGGTGTTTGGTCTGTTTTTAAATGAGGAGACAGCTGTCAGCCAGGTGCCTGCGCTCATGGATTCTTTTGCCCAGATGTCAGCACAGATGGGCCTGCGATCACTGTCTCCTGGCCACATGGCTGCTGGCCCTGTTTGGAGCACGCAGCCACCCTACTACCTGGACGTAATGAGACTCTTTGTAGTGCGCTTGGGTGCTGGATCATGTGCACAGGGAAATACAAACGGGAGTGGAACCAAGTCACTCTGGCGGCAAGGTAGGAATGGGACAATGCGTTTTAAGGAGTTTGACGCTCATTTAAACATTTGGCCTTGAAATTCCTCAGTGAACTCAAAACGCTTGAGGCTAGATTCACAAAAGGACTTAGGTGCTTAACTGCCACTTTAGGTGCCCAAAACCCTGCGCAGCTGCCCCAAACCTGTGGGTGGCCACGCTCACGTGGCACCTATGTTTCCCCAGTAGCCTCTGATCTCATGTGCGGCAGCCCCAGCCCGAGTCCCAGAGCACTGCCCAAATTAGCATTCCTCTGTCTAGCTCACCTGCACAGCCCAGTCCAGCCTGTGGGCTGAGCGCGCCCTCTAGGTGAGCTTACGCTGAAGGGCAGGGCGAGAAGGAGCACCCTCATAACCATTGGCCTAGTGGGAGAGACCCTGGTTCAAGTCCCCGCTCAGCCTGAGAGGAAGATGGATTTGAACAGGAGTTTCCTACCTCTCAGGTGAGAGTGCTCATCAGTGGGCTAGGGGGTATTCTGATGGCGGACTCCTTCTGGCTCGCCCACGGAATTGTGGATAAATAACTGGAGAAGTCATTGGGAACAGGCAGGATCTCCCAGGGGAGTGCTCTAAGCACCAGGCTACAGCATCACGCACGTGATGGCGCTCTCTCTGGTCCAATGGCTCTCTGAGACCAGGCCTAGAGGCCCCTCTCCCTGAGGGGGCAGGGCCTATTGCACCCCTTTCTGATCAGCATCTCCCAGGTCAGGTTGGGTGGGTCCATGCCTAATGTGCTGGCTTTTGTGGACCCATCTAAGGTGCCTCTCCCTCCCTGATCTTTGACTTGGGAGCCTACATGCCCAGCTCAGCCTTTGTGAATCCCAGGGCATTTTGCGGGCCCCTAAAGTTAGGCAGTGTGATGCTCAGTGCTGCCATGCCTACCTTTCTTTGGGAATCTAGCCCCTGAGGTTCTGACTCTTTTATGGGACAGATTCCACTGCAGGCGCAGGGACCCCTGCCTGTTTTTCACACCTTTGCAGGAGGCAGCCAGAATCCTGCTGCTTGCCTGCCCACAGCACCAGGTGTGGGGTAATCTTACTGAACCAGCCGTGCTGTGCACCACATGGAGATGTGATGGGAGGAGCTGGGCCACTGCCCCACCCTCTTCCAGGCTCGCTCACAGACGGAGGCCTGTGCTGGGAGAAGCACACACTGCATCCTTTCAACTAATGAGTGTCGCTTCGGCATGAGCTTCCTCACCAGCCCACAGGCTGTCTGTTATCTGCAGGAAGAAACCTTCTCGCCACACGCACGCACACATCTGGCTACGGCGGTGGCTTAAATAGCTAGACCACGAGGCGTTATAGCTGCTAGAGAAACAGAAATACCTCCATGTTCATTCCTCCCCAGCTGAGCGTATCAACTTGCAGTGGGTGCCATGTGCAGCACTGCAGGGAAACCATGGACAGAGCCAGCAGACACATTTGTGCCATCCGGAGCAATGCTGACCACACCCAGGAGCATTCCAAGCAGACTGGTTGACCAGTGGGCGCTAGCCCAGTAGCACGGCTCCTGAGGCAGAATAAAGGAGACCTGGCACGTGAGTGTTTATAGGTGTGCGTTTGTGAGAGACACAGAGAATGGGGAAGAGCAGGAGATCATGGAGCTCATATGGAAAAATAACATTTCCCATGTGTTACAATGCTAACGTATTGCACAGATACTGTAGCTAGTTCTTATCATGGTATTTTACACACGTGTAATACATTAAACATGTGCTATACATTCTATACAGTATAAAGTTGTTATTTATGGAAAATATATCATTTTCCCCACATGGGAAATAGGATAGCGATACAAAGATAAACTTGTGGAAGCAGAAAGCAGGGCTGGGTTTGAAGAACAATAGGTGAGAGCCCAGGACCCACCCATGGCAGATTTGTCCAGACAAGTGGGCTGGAGATGTATGGGGTTTTTTTTCATATCAGAAGAGGTCAATTAATCTGAGGTGGATATGGAATCATTTTGCAACAGGAATACCTTCCTTTTATAAAAAACATTGGGGAATTCAAAACCTCTCAAGCAATTCATCAATCAATGGGAACCTTTAAAAAAAACAGATCGGAAGGTTTTGTGGATGAGCCCAGATTATTGAGACAAAATGGAAAGAGTGGAAGGGGAGGAAAAGCCCAGGCTCAGCCTAGAAGCTCATTCGGAGAACCCCGGGAGAAAACCAGAGTCAGAAGTCAGAGCTCGTTGGTAGCAGAGCTGCACAGATATTTATTGAATACAAACAATGGCAAACACAGCAGGCTCACAGAGATTTGAGCTTCCTGAGCTAAGTCCAAAATTCACTATGGGCTACTGTCTTAAGAATACTTGGAGAGGTCCCTGTGGCTTTGGATTCCAGATCCCTAAATCCCCCACCCACCCCACTCCCAAGTACTTCCTAGTTAAAAAATAAGACTGACTGTTTTTCTTCTTTCTTTAGTAATAAAAATGGCTTGTTTGGACCCTGCCATGTTGGAAAGAATATACTGTGTGTGGGAACCAACAGGGACTCAGAGGTGTATTCATTGGCTCCTGCACATCCTGCTTCCAAAGCGACATGGGGTAAACCATGCCACATTCTCCGGACATGGATTCCAGGTTTAAAAGGTGAGCCAGGACAAGCAAAATGAAAAATGGACCTTTCAATGGGATAATTATGAGCAGAGTATTTCAAAGCAAGCACAGCTCTAGCTGGCATCATAAATCATACACTACAGTAAGTGCTGTTAAAATGTCAAAATCAAACATTAAAATAGCTAAGCTAAGCTGACACCAGAGACCAAGCCTTCTTCTGAAGTCTCACCAGTGGAAACCCCCCAAAAGGTAGTTAAAATAATTAACACTGTACTTTGAAACCATGGACAGGCCTGGGACCATAAAAAAAGCGTTTAGGAGCAATATCAGGAGCACAGTATGGACTATATAAAGAAACTGTGTGTGTGTGTGTGTGTGTTAGTAAAGAAAAAAGTATCTATGGAGGTAAAGGGAAGGGAGTAAAAATACAGATTGTTCAAGCTGGGTGGAGTGTCATTGGCTTGAGAGGGTCAGGTGATGCAGAATGAAGGGTGACGGGTAGAAATTAGAGTGCCCCCATTCCAGTGACCTCAGACGTCAGCCTAGAATAGACAAAGGTAAAGAGAAAGGGGAAAGGGAAGAGATAAAAACAAACAGCAGGATTAGAAAAGAAAACGAAGATTTTGTGGCATACTCACAAGTCCTCTTTTCCGCTGTCTCCTATTCACTCTTCCCTTTCCGCCAGTGCAACCTGCCAGCTAAAGTGTTCATTTATCAGCCTGGAAGTGACACCATAGTCAAGACTGCATTTTAAAATGGGTCTGAACTGGAGGGAATAATGTCTGCCGGTCTCTAAGAGCAGGTGGCCAATCAGTGAAATTTCCCACAAGGTTAGTTTTATGCCCGTTGAAATGTCGAGGGAGCCTCTTTGGTCTCTTTCCATAAACTTTTAATGGGAAGTCTCTGAACTGGGACTCCAGATGGCTGCTTTCCTCAGCACCCCTGGTTTCATTGTTGACTGACATCTCTTTAAAAAGACGGTCAATCTACACAAAGCTCAGTAGAAAGGTGACCCCAGAGATCTCGTCCAATGGGAAGAGGGTTTTTTCCAAAAAAAATTCTAAAAAAAAAAAATGAGCAAGGTTGGCCTCGGGTGATTTTTAGACATAATTCACATAATGAATTGGAGTTAATGGCACTGTGCATACAAGCCTGATATACATGAGCCTGGGCACATGCAAGCCTGATTAGTTGGTGAGGAGGGACCTTCAGCTCACCCAGGCCTGACTGATTGGCTGGGCACACAAAAATCACTTCCTGTCTGGAATTATCAGCGTTTATCCCACAGTGCACGAGAACTCATGCACAGATGCTGACAGATAAAATATCTTCCTTCAGCAGCTGCACTTGTGCTGTCACACAGGTCTGCATCCCCCACACCTCCACCCCAGTGAAGCATTACCGTCCTTGGAAATGAACACACAGTCTCCATGGTGAAGCAGTGAAAGTTGCCACCCACACAGCACACTTGACATAAGCCCACAACAACATGGAGATGAAAAGTTAAGTCACCTAACAGTACATACCCTCTGCTCTTCCTTCAAGGTGCATACCTTGCCACTATCCCATCTTGTACACCACAGACCCCACAACCTTAACTCTGCCCACAGGATGCTAGCCTTCCAGCACCCCCTTTTGCACATGACCCTTTGCCAAACTTCCTCTCACAACGCAAACAACTACTATGCCCCAAAACCTCCAGCCACAACTACTAGTGTTGGGGGGGAAATAATCTGGTAAAGAGTGTGTGTAGAAGGGCAAAAGGAGGGGGCAGAATTAAGGTTGTGGATGTGGCCTGTGAAGTACAGATCTGTTAGGTGGCTTAACTTTTCATTTCCTTGCTTTTGTGAGTTTGTGTCAGGTGTAGTGTGTTCGTAGCAACCCTAACTGCATCATAACAAAGGGGTTTATATATTAAAGTTCCTTTTGGTCTTTTCATGTTGCCATAGATTTTAAAAAGTTGGGAGAAAATGATTTATTAACAATTTTGCTACATCCCAACTCCATCTCTTCCTCTGTGCTATTCACAGCTGAAATTCAGATTGCCTAATAGTTATTATTAATAACAGCCCCACCTGCAAAGAAAGGAGAGTTTGTTTAAAGAGGCACTTAAAGTTAAAAGAAAGTTCTATGCCAGCAGCTCAGACATGGTTTTCAAATGTGGCTTTGCAGCTAGGGAAGGACAGACATTTCACACGAGACTTTAGGCCATGTGCTAGTCTCTGCTCAAGGGAGACCCAGGGCTTGACCCACAGAGGGGCTACAGGTCAGAATGCAGGTGCTGAAGCACATCAGAGTGGGAAGACGACGTTTAGGACAGAAGGGCAGAGGTTGGGACAGGTCAGAAGTGCGGTTAGTTAGCACAGCCTCCATTATGGCAAGAACGCTCACACCGACCCTGCTTGCACGATACTTCATCTAGCCAGTGCGGTCAGTCCCTCTCCTGAATGAGCACCAAAGTCATGAAGCGACTAGGAGAAGAGCACTCCTCGGGGGCATTCTTACTGCAGTTTCATCCTGACAGTGTGATGGGGCAGGTGGAGAAACACTATCAGAAGGTAATAAATGTGATGGTTAAATGCTAAAATTCCAGTGACCTCTCATGATTGGCTGGCATGATACAGACTCTGCCCTGTGTGGAAAGATTTGATAGTCAATCTAGCTGTATGAACCCCTTCTGCAACTGGTCTCTTTCTAATGTTAATGTGATGCATTGTTCAAGGGGCTCCTAAATAGAAAACTATCACATTTCCTCTGAGGTCTGGTCCACTCTCCCCATCTCACCACCTGTGCATTTGTGCTCAGACACAAAAAGTCTGACTAAATCCAACCTCCACCCCTTTTCCTCCTCGAGACTCAGTTACAGCTCGCACTCTGGGATAAACTCAGCCAACCACACCCAATTACAGCCCTCTTAAAAAGCGTGTTTTACTCAGTAGTCCAAACTTGCACTTTCATGTTTGCACGACTAGGTTTTGCTCAGTGCATCCTTGCCCCAGTGAACCACAGACACTGTTATGACTCCAGTTTGGGCCAATGTTAATGGTGAACATTCACCATAAGTTCAGCTACTAATTACCTTCATGAAATCTTCTGTTTCAAATGTATCGCAGGTGTGCTATTATTAAAAGAAAATAAACAGTCTGTTCCATTTTGTTATTTATTGGTCTAATTAGTTTGAAGGAGGAAGACATTTCTGAGTCTTGGAAACACATAACAGAGGCACCTGGGACTTCACATTCAGCATTTGCTGTTCTTTATATTTTTGCCACGTGGACAAAATGGCTAAATGAACTGTTTTCAAATTTTGCCCTCTCCCCCAAAACAAGCAAATTCCCACACCCCGGCTGAGAACTCACCCTGCTTTTGAGGGAACATAATATTACAGCCTAATTATAAACTCCTGCCAACAAGGTACAACTACAGAGACGTTAACAGACCCATAACTCGAGCAACACATAAGTTGTGGCCTGACTTCTAACCCTGAGGAAATGGCTGAGTTGTCATTAGGAAGGCTTTCCTGGGAGAAAGGCCCACATCGATGAAATAATATTCCCACTCGCTTTGAACATCAACAACCAATAAAATCACCGGTGTGTTCACTTCATGCAGTGCCCTGGAACCTAATGAAATCACTCCCATGAAAGTAATGCTTGGAGTATATGTTACTGTCTGAGTTTTGTATGACTTATTCAGTTGGCCTCTCTTTACAGGGCGGTCATGAGACTGCGGTGGATGAACGTGGCCTTGATTAGCACATCTCACCTGGCGTTGATGAGGTACTGGGCAAGGCTGATGTTAGCTGGGGTTCCTGTGATGGTAATTTGACGTTCCGATGAGCCTTCTGTGGCATTGGCGATTTTGATCTGCGCTCCAGACATCTGTCGAATTTCATTGATTTTGGTCCCTTGGCGTCCGATTATGCAGCCTATTAGCTAGAAAAAAGTATGGAGGGAATTTCTTAAAGCAGATCCTCAGACAGTAACTTGCAGGATGCAAGCATGATCACACGGTGAAGCTCACAGGGGTTGTCAGACAACTCATCATTTCTGCGAAAGGATGTGAGTGACTTTAATGCTCATGAAGGCAGGAGACTGAAAGCACTGGTTTAAGCCATAGGTAATATGAGCAATTTCCTGCCCAAAGCTCTGCCCTTGTAAGTTCATCCTGACCTGCAGTAGCCTGGTGCTATTTCAGTCTTTTGGTTCTCTTGAGCAGAGACTGCTAATTGTACAGAGATTATGCCAGCTAGTGCTGAGGGCTAAGATACAGACATAGCACTAGGTCACCAAACTCATTTTCAGTTGTGTCCTCAGCTGGTTGGAACGTACCAGAGGTGAAAGGCTATCTATCTGCATTGTGATTTTAATGTGTGGGAGAGTTACGGAGTTTAAAATGGGGGGTCACTGAACTTCTGCCAAATCACCAAAGACATCATCTGCTTCTGCCTTCTCCTTCACTTTCTTTTAATAACAGCAGCTACCCTTCGAATCAGCATGAACGGGTCTGTTCTGTCCCTGACACCCTCCTGGGTCAGTGTGCCTCTCCACATTGAATCAATCCCTTGCTAAGCAGATCCTAGAGGTCTCCATCTAACCAGGTTTGAAGTGGCCTGAGCTCACAAAGATGAGCATCAGAGAGAAGGTGGCGGTATTTATTTTTGTGCTAGTGGAAGGTAGCAGGTTGACAGCACTAGAGACTAACGTTCTCTATTCCCAGAGAAGATGCATTACAGACATTTCCTCAGCCCTTTTCTGGAAAGGTCAGCTATCGGGCTGAGAGAGTCGGTCAGGTCTCCATTCCCATGCACTTGATAACGTCTGCCCGCCCTCAAGGGTTAGGTGTTTACAGAAGGAATGCCAGTCTACTTATGACGGCAGTGAGATCACAAACTTCCTTTGCATAGGCCCCCAACGGATAAATTTATCAACAGTAAGAGGAAAGAATAGATAAAGAAAGTGAGAGGGGAAACTGGGAACCAGGAAAGTGAGAGGAGGATTTCTGAATGTTGCCTGGGTATTTTTAAAGAAAATCAAAACACTGCCAGAGTGGCTACTTTAAGGTACATGGAAGTAAGAAAAGCGTGTCTATCTCCAGAGCTTCCCCACTGTGTTCGAAGCAGTCAAAGAGAGCTAGCTAACTTTGGGCCTGAGAAGTGGTGGTGAGGTATGCTAAGGAGATTTGCAGTGACCTGTCCACATTAAATATTCAGTTTTTCTGCCTTTCATCAATGGCATTCCCTCAGACACAGTGAATGACATGAGAAACAGACAGAGGGCAAGATTAGGAAACTCCAAATGGTGACACTTTACTTAAGCTCTGCTCACAGTCCTACAGTACCTGAATTTCATTGTTTCAAGGGTTGAACATTTTAGCAGAAACAGTTAATGGCCTCATTGGGCTTCAGAGCTAATGCATCATTGAGCTAATTAGGCATTGTTCACACCTGATAAAGTGACTGCCATAGCCTACCTCAGATTTCACAGGACGACACGGTGTAAATTCATTAGAGCTCTCAAGCGATTAAAAAAATTAATTGCGACTAATCACACTTTTAAACAATAATAGAATACCATTTATTTAAATATTTTTGGATGTTTTCTACATTTTCAAATATATTGATTTCAATTACAACACAGAATACAAAGTGTACGGTGCTCACTTTATATTTATTTTTATTACAAATATTTGCACTGTAAAAAAGAAAATAAATTGTATTTTTCAATTCACCTAATACAAGTACTGTAGTGCAATCTCTTTATCATGAAAATTGAACTTAGAAATGTAGAATTATGTACAAAAAACCTCTGCATTCAAAAATAAAACAGTGTAAAACTTTAGAGCCTACAAGTCCACTCAGTCCTACTTCTTGTTCAGTCAATCGCTCAGACAAACAAGGTTGATTACAATTTGCAGGAGATAATGCTGCCCGTTTCTTGTTTACAATGTCACCTGAAAGTGAGAACCGGCATTTGCATGGCACTGTTGTAGCCGGTGTTGCAAGATATTTACGTGCCAGATGTGCTAAAGATTCATGCATCAACCACCATTCCAGAAGATGTGTCCATTCTGTTGACGGGTTCTGCTTGATAATGATAGAAAGCAGGGCATATAGACGCATGTTCATTTTCATAATCTGAGTCAGATGCCACCAGCAGAAAGGTTGATTTTCTTTTTTGGTGGTTCAGGATCTGTAGTTTCCGCATCGGAGTGTTGCTCTTTTAAGACTTCTGACAGCATGCTCCACACCTCGTCCCTCTCAGATTTTGGACAGCACTTCAGATTCTTAAACCTTGGGTCGAGTGCTGTAGCTATTTTTAGAAATCTCACATTGGTACCTTCCTGGCGTTTTGTCAAATCTGCAGTAAAAGTTCTTGAAACGAACATCCCAAACCGCTATAACATGAAATATCTGGCAGACTGCAGGTAAAACGGAGCAGGAGACATACAATTCTCCCCCAAGGAGTTCAGTCACAAATTTAATTAATGATTTTTTTTTTTTTAATGAGCATCATCAGCATGGAAGCATGTCCTCTGGAATGGTGGTCAAAGCATGAAGGGGCATACAAATGTTTAGCATACCTGGCTCGTAAATACCTTGCAATGCTGGCTAAAAAAGGGCCATGAAAATGCCTGTTCTCACTTTCAGGTGACGTAAATAAGAAACAGGCAGCATTATCGCCTGTAAATGAAAACAAACTTGTTTGTCTGAGTGATTGGCTGAACAAGAAGTAGGACTGAGTGGACTTGTAGGCTCTAAAGTTTTACACTGTTTCGTTTTTGAGTGCAGTTATATAACCAAAACCAATTCTACATTTGTAAGTTGCACTTTCATGTTAAAGAGATCCCACTACAGTACTTGTATGAGGTGAATTGAAAAATGCTATTTCTTTTGTTTATAATTTTTACAGTGCAAATAATAATATAAAGTGAGCGCTATACACTTTGTATTCTATGTTGGAATTGAAATCAATATATTTGAAAATATAGAAAAAATCTAAAAATATTTAATAAATTTCAGTTGGTATTCTATGGTTTAATGGTGAGGTTAATTTTTTGCAGTTAATCACGTGAGTTAACTGTGATTAACAGACAGCCCAAGTCTCAGCTCCACCTGAACTCTGAATCATTCATTGACAGCAAAGTTAATTCTAGCCTGGAGGTGGTTCACTGCGCCTGCAGGAAGGGAGATCAGCAGTTGAGGTAGAGGTTGCACGGCTTTCCACAGAATGAAAGGATTTCCCTTACAATATAACCCCACTCTGGCAGACTAGAGCCTGTATAAAGAATCCAGTGCTGCATGCAATTACCAGGTCAGCCACAAAGTTATGAACACAAAGCTGTGATGTGTTATCATGCAGCTTGGAATCTGCAGTATTTGAAGAAAAATGCAAATATCCCCCTCATGGTCACCCGATAGGGCAGGGTCTGGCTCATTTCCAGCTGAACAGGACTAATACATTTCTCACTAACACCACCCACATTTTTTCCTGTTGGAAATTTGGAGTCAAATTCAGAGTCAATTGCCTCAGATGTAGAGTCCAGTAAGTTCAGAGGTAAGAGAAGTCCCCTGTTACTGGGTGGGTGGAGATATACAATGCCTCTCCGGGGAGTGATCGTTCCTCCATATGCTGCTGTTGTAAATGTCATCATTTCTCAGTCCAGGAGTATCTGCTCAAAGCACATTCAACCCCTGAGCCTCTTCAGGACCAATACTGACAATCGTGCTGAAGATGTCAATCGTGTGTACACTGGCTTGGTAAAATGAGTCTTGATCAACTAATGATGGAACAAAGTTCTCCCCCCTCATTCCAGTTAGGACCTGAAGTTAGAACTGAATGGAGCTCCTGAATTGTATCCACTCACAGCTTCCCTCCAGACCCAGCCAACCTGAAACCGCTCGGCAGAGTCATATAATTAGAAGAAAACAGGTAGGTCACTTACCACTGAAGTCCCTTTCTCTCCTTAGGTGGATTCTTAGGACAAGTGTCCCATCAGGAGGTGAGCTGACACATTTTCAGTAGTTCTCAATAATTACTCCTACCCCTTTGTTACTCCTACTCCTTCCCCAATTTCCTCTCTCTCTAACTGTATGGGGATCAGAACCAGGCTATGACACTGAGCAACCCAATAGACTCTCCGATAAAATTCTCAAGAAATATGGGGCTAGATCCTCAGCTAGTGTAAACTGACCTAGCTTCATTGATTTCAACAGGACTTAAGCACATGGCTAAGGGAGGCTGACCCCCCAACCCCACCCCTTCCGCCCTAGACCCCGCCCCTTCCACCTGCGGCCGGGCCCCTGTACTGGTAAGCTTTTTATGTTACTTTCACCCTTGACTCCCTGTCATTTGTGTGTGCAAATTATAGTATTTGCAAGAGCCAACAGGACTTGTGCGTACAAATCAATTAGTGGTCTAACTACTTGATTCGATGTATGTCAGTCTCATTTGTGTGTGCACATTCTATTGAGGCATGCAAATTTAAGTTCACTTTCAAGAAATTTGCCTTGAAATTCTGCATGTCATTCAAATGGCAGCTGTGCTCCCTTTGTCACAGTCTGTATAACTGGTGACGGTTTCTTATCTGAATGTTTATTCTTCTTTTGTCACATTGAAGACACATTAATAGATCTTACAACAATTTGCTCCACTTTGCAATTAGATTTAGTGTAAGAATGCTGCTTCTATGACAGTGCAGATTTCCTCGTATTGCTGACTTCTCAGTAAGTGGAGGAGAATGGCTGCTGAGGGAGGATGATGAGGAAAGGGAATCCTCACTGGTAACCTATGCTATGTCTCCTTCCTCTTCTGTGGCCCCATAGTACATAATACTAGAGTAACCAACAGAGCAATATCAAGTGGGGATAAGTGAAGAAGGTGAACAGAGTTATCCTGGTTAGAGAAGGCAGCACACAGAACTTTAGGCCACTAGAATTCCTCTTTAAAATCTCACAGGAGGCTCCTCCGCCAACTAACTGCTTCTTAACTCTGAACACTAGGAGCCAACCACAGAGATAATTATAACATCACTTCATACAACATCGTTCATCTCACAGGAGGGGGCACCATGTCCTGGAATGCAAAGACTCTGAAAAGGACATGGGGCCCCGGTGGAAGAACATCGCCAAGCAGTACAGAGTTGAGACCATTACTGGATACTGTGACCAGTTCTGGCATCCAAAGTTCAGAAAGGATGTTGACCAATTAGAAATGGTTCAGAAAGAACTATAAGAATGATCTGAGCTCTGGAAAAGCTGCCTTATAGTGAGTGACTAAAGGAGCTCAATATATTTTGTTCATCCAAGAGAAGGTTAAGAGATGACTTGGATCATGGTCTATAAATACATACATGAGGAGAAGAATCTGACCACAGAGGGCTCTTTAATCTACTAACAGACAAAGGCATAACAATGGCTGGAAACTGAAAGTAGACCAATTCAGACTAGGGACAAGGCAATACCTTTCAACAGTGAGGGTAATTGCCATTGGAACAATGTACGAATGGATGTGATGCATTGTCCATCATCTGAAGTATTTAAATTGAGATTGGATGTCTCTCTAAAAGGATCTGTTCTAACTCAACCACAAGTTACGGGGTCTGGTGCAGGAATCACAGGGTGACTTTCTCTGGCCTGTGTTATACAGGAGCTTGGACTAGATGATCCTGACAGTCCTCTCTGGCCTTAAAAAAAAAATCTATGATTCTGCTAACCTCCAGACATTGCTGGAGAACATCTTACTAAATGCCCCCAAAAGGCCCAATCCCACAACTGAGGAGGAAGACTGTGCTGGGTTAAAAAAAAAAGACCTAGTTTAGAGGGGAAGTGAAGATAGCTATACAAAAATTAAAAAATAATATATAACAAATAGAAGAAAGGGGAACTTGATAGTAATGAATATAAATCAGCAATTATCAATTTTCTACAACTCCTAAGGGAAGCGAAGGGACACAAGGAGAAGTCTATGGCCAGCATAGTTCAGGCCAATAAGAAAGAGTTTTTCAAATAGAAACAAAAAGAACCCTAACCATGGTATTGGTCCATTACCAGATGGAAATGGTAGAATTGTCAGTAGTAATGCAGTTAAGGCAGAGGTTCAATAAATATATCTGTTTCTTATTTGGAGAAAAAACAGATTATAAAGTCTGATTATATGGTGGCAATAACACTCTTTCCATTCCATTAGTATCCCTGGAGGATGTTAAACAGAATTACTAAAGTTAGACTTTTTTAAATCAGCAGGTTCATATAACTTGCACCCATGAGTTTTAAAAGAGCGGGCTCAGGAGCTTGCTGGACCATTGATATTGATTTTCAATAAGTCTTGGATCACCAGGCAAGTTCCAGGAGACAGGAAGAAAGCTAATGTTGTGCCAATATTTAAGAAGTGTGAATGGGGTGATCCAGGTAATTATAGGCCTGTCAGCCTGACATCAATCCTGTGAGAGTGGCTGATATGGGACTTGGTTAATAAAGAATTAAAGGAGGAGACTGTAATTAATGCAAATCAACATGGGTTTATGGAAAATAGATCCTGTCAGACTAACTTCATATCTTTTTTTATGAGATTACAAGTTTGGTAGATAAAGGTAATAGTGTTAATGTAAGATATTTTGACTTCTGTCGGGCATTTGGCTTGGTATGACATGACATTTTGATTAGTATAAAATTAATATGGCATGCATTAAATGGATTTAAAAACTGGTTACTGTAGTCATTGAGCAGGGCTGTTTCCAGCGGGATCCCACAGAGATCAGTTCTTGGCCCTGTGCTATTTAACCTCTTTATCGAGCAACTGGAAGAAAACATAGAATCACCACTGATAAAGTTTGCAGATGACACCAAAACTGGGGGAGGGGTAAATAATGAAGAGGACAGGTCACTGATACAGAGTGAACTGGATTGCTTGGTAAACTGGGTGCAAGCAAACACTGTGTGTTTTAATATGGCTAAATGTAAATGTGTACATCTAGGAACAAAGAATGTAGGCCATACTTACATGATGGGAGACTATCCTGGGAAGCAGAGACTCTGAAAAGGATATGGGGGTCGTGGTAGATAATCAGCTGAACATGAGCTTCTAATGTGATGCTGTGGCCCAAAGGACTAATGCAATCCCTGGATGCATAAACACGGGAATCTCGAGTAGGAGTAGAGCGGATACTTTACCTCTGTATTGGCACTGGTACGACTACTGTTGCCATACTGTGTCCAGTGCTGGTGCCCACAATTCAAGAAGGATGATGATAAATTGGAGAGGGTTCAGAGAAGAGCCACAAGAATGATGAAAGGATTAAGAAATGTTCCTTTTAGTGACAAACTCGAGGAGCTTAATCTATTTAGCTTAACAAAGAGAAGGTTAAGGGGTGACTTGATCACAGTCTACAAGTGTCTACATGGGGGAAAATATTTAGTAATGGGCTCTTCAATCTAGCAGAGAAAAGGTCTAACACAATCCAATGGCTGGAAGCTGAAGCCAGACAAATTCAGACTGCAAATAAAGCATAAAGTTTTGACTGCAAGGGTTTTGACCATTGGAACAACTTACTAAGGGTCGTGGTGGATTTTCTGTCACAGACCATTTTAAAATCAAGATTGACTGTTTTTCTCAAAGGTCTGTCCTAGGAATTATATTGGGGAGGGTCTCTGATCTATGCTATACACGAGGTCAGACTAGGTGATAATAACAGTCCCTTCTGGCCTTGGAATCTATGAATTATGCAACTATTAACAACAGTTATTTATTAATGCATCAAGCCTCACAACATCCCTGTGAGGTAGGTCTTGTGTCTTGCACTGCCCAGTTTGCTTAGACTGCCATTGTATTATCTGTTTTATAAGCATGGTTTTGTTCACCAGATGTTCACTATATGCATGACTACAATTCCTGTGGTAATTCTGAACTATTGGTGATGAAACTTCCCAAACTGGAAACGGAGATTTATCTGCTGGGGACCAAGTGATGCTTTTGGTGTCCCTCAGGAATACCTTAAAGGTGTTCTGCTCCTCCAACATATTTGTCATGAACCTTGAAGCTTCTGTCTCACTACTGACTGATGCTACATATCCAGAAGAAATTCAGGGTTGACCTCATCTACATGTGCTACTGGAACAAAGAACCCTAATTCAGAGACCAAGTTTCAGGGCTGATTTTTTAAGCTAGTGAAGTTGAAGTATGCATGAAAGAGGTCTTTTGCATATGTGGCTGCAAAGTGTAGCTTGCTTTCACGTTAGAACAGTTATCAGCTAACCATGAAGCACCAAGGACAATGGTGTTTCTTTCGTTCAGGTCTGGTATATTAAACGCTTTTGCAAAAACCCAGGAGGTGATGGGGAGTGTTTGTTGACTGCTTCTGGACTCTCTGTTCTGCCACAACTCAAGATTTCCTGTGTTTTTTGGCTGCAAAGAATCAAATTGAGATGGAAGCCTTCTGATTTGGGGATTCCAAAATGTTTTGATTTTAAGATAATATTTTGATAAGCAGAGCAGTTCTGAAATTAACCTTCTAGGATCAAAGAAAATACTTCACTCCATTACACTCCCTTGCACTCCCTCGACTCTCTCCACCCTGCCTAACACAATTGACAAGGAGCGTCAATGCATGTATTAAATCATCATTAGTCACACAGAATTTCCAAACCCTAGGGCATTCATCCCTTGACTTCTGGCACTGATTTCTTCTGTAATACAAGGAAAGCTATTCTACCTCTGCTAAAAAGAGTTGTTAGGCTATTTGCCTTACGATATGGAAGGGCATGTGAGCCCTTTTTCTCCAAGTGAAGATAAATTAGTGGATTTGAAAGACTTCTCTATTTTCTTGCTCAAAATTATTCTGGTCACCAAGAGGTAAAGAAAAAAGGATACTCTAGCACACTGGATGAGAAAGCAGCTGTAGATATTCAGCATGCTGTCAATGTCTGACAAAAGCTGTGTGAGAACAAGTTTAGTTTCTAGTGACTGCAAGTCCCAAGTCATTGAAGTAATATATAGGAGTTTGTGTAAGGGGACTAGTGCCCCCTTACTAACATTCAGTGGGGGTGTTTTAGTTGCTAGCTCCCAGTACTAAAAAAGGGGAAGGGTTGATGGGGAATCAGGACCCTGAGACTGACAGTCTCCAGGAACAATGGGGAGAGGCCAATGCTCCAAGTCAGCCTGAATGACAGGGCAGGCAGGCTAACCAGGGAGTCAGGAGGCCAGGGAGGTCCCCTCCTCCGTGTGAGCTGGATTTGCCTGGGTCAGACAGAGCGGGTCCGAGCTAAGGAGAAAGCAGGGGCCCAAGCTGAGCTGGGGAGCAGAGCTGGGCAAGATCCAGAGAGAGCAGACCCTGTTCTGGGAGCAGAGCTGCACCCCAAAGCCAGAGGCACAGGCCAGAGAGAACAGACCTGTCCTGGGAGCAGAGCTGTAGCAACCAGAGCCAGAGGGGCCAAAGAAGCAGCCCAGGGAGCTGGAGGCAGAGCAGCAGCAGTGCAGAGACAGAGTGGTGGAGCTGGGGCTGGAGCAGTCCGGAGCCGGGTGTGGTGAGCAGCTGGGAAGAGCAAGGGGGACCCTGGGCAGCGGGCCCCGCACAGGGAGACGCCTCAGCCAAGAGGCTCTGCAGGCCAGGCTTGGATCGTAACCCCAACAGGTCAGGGACACTGGGAAGAAGGGTCCTACCGCTTAGAGCCTGAGAGCGTGTGGCCACCACCAGAGCAAGTGTCCAGCCCACAGCATCCCTGCAGCACAGCCAGGGCCGGAGAAGGGGCCTGGGACTTACAAGGAGCAGACTGTGAACTGCCCTGACATTCCAGAGACACTGTTTGTGATGTTCCCTGCCACAGAGCGGGGTGATGTGTTTCCTTTAACCTTTCCCATTTTCCCTTATTCTTTTTAAAATTAATTGTTGATTAAATAACTTGCATTTGCTTTAAATTGTATGTAATGGTCAGTGGGTCAGAGAAGTGCCCAGTGCAGAGGGTACCCCGGAGTGGGGACACCCTAGCCCCTGTCCTAGGTGACCACAGCAGGGTTGGGGGTCGAGCCCCCAGGACTCCTGGGCCCAGCCTTGTTGGGGTTACGAGGACTCTGCCAGACAGGAGAGTGGAAGGGGAGTCCTCAAGGGCAGGGAGGCCACTGGGTAAAGGAAGTGGGAGCAAGGACTCAGATCCTTTCACTAGCCCACTTCACCGGGGTCGTGCAGAAGCCAGGAAAGTTCCCCACAATAGCGGGACTGTTCCCCCGCTTACATTTGTACATCACCTTCACAGAGAGCTGTAATTTATCAGAGACTAGATCCTTCTGCAAATAGTTGCTCCAATCTTCACAAAAATGCTTTAACCATCTCTGCATTCATGTTTCCAATCCTGAGATGACGCAACTACCTGAAACTTTGGGAATCAAGGCACAGGAAAGCATCAAGTATTTCCCCAAGAGGATTTTCCTAAGAACATAAGACCAGCCAGACTGGGTCAGACCAAAGGTCCATCTAGCCCAGTGTCCCGTCTTCCGACGGTGATCAGGGCCAGGTGCTTCAGAGGGAACGAACAAAATAGGGAAATTATTGGGTGATCCATCCCCTGTCATCCAGTCCCAGCTTCTGGCAGTTAGAGGTTTAGGGACATCCAGAGCACGGGGTTGAATCCCTGACCATCTTGGCTAATAGCCATCAATGGACTCGTCCTCCATGAACTTATCCAGTTCTTTCTTTAACCCAGTTATTTGGCCTTCACAGCATCCCCTGACAACTAGTTCCACAGGCTGACTGTGCGTTGTGTGAAGTAGTACTGCCCTGTGTTAGTGTTAATCCCTCTGCCTATTAATGTATGTGTTATATGAAGGGGTAGACAACATTTCCCTAGTCACTTCCTCCCCACCATTCATGATTTTGTAGACTTTGACCATATCCCCCCTTAGTTGTCTCTTTTCTAAGATTAAAAAGACTCAGACTGTTTATCTCCCCTTATAGGGAAGCCGTTCCCTGCCCCTCAATCATCGTGTTACTCTTCTCTGTACCTTTTCCATTTCTGATGCATGCTTTTTGAGATGGGGTGACCAGAACTGCCCGCAGTATTTAAGGTGTGAGCGCACCAGGGAGTTTCATAGTGGCATTATGATATTATCTGTCTTATCCATCCCTTTCCTAATGGCACCTAACGTTCTGTTCGCTTTTTTGGCTGCCGCTGCACACTGAGTGGATGTTTTCAGAGAACTATCCACAGTGACTCCAAGATCTCTCTCTTGAGTGGTAACAGCTAATTTAGACCCCATCATTTTATATGTAGAGTTGGGATGTTTTCCAATGTGCATGACTTTGCATTTATCAACATTGAATTTCATCTGCCATTTTATCACCCAGTCACCGGTTTTGTCAGATCCCTTTGTAACTCTTCCCAGTCTGCTTTGGACTTCGCTATCTAGAATAATTTTGTACCATCTGCAAATTTGCCACATCACTCTTTGCCCCTTTTTCCAGAGGTGAACCAGAGCATGGGCGCCGACTCCGTGGATGCTCCAGGGCTGGAGCACCCATGGGGAAAAATTAGTGGGTGCTCTGCACCCAATGGCAGCCAAGCTCCCCTCATCCCCTGCCCCACGTCCTCCTCCCCTCCCCCTGAGCGCGCCATGTCCCCGCTCCTCCACATACCTCCCAGCACTTCCCCCCAGCTGCCGCCAAACAGCTGTTTGGCAGCATGCTGGGAGGGAGGGGGAGGAGCGGGAACGTGGCATGCTCAGGGGAGGAGGCGAGGAAGAGGCGGGTCTGGGGCAGGGATTGGGGAAGGAGTTGGAATAGGGGCAGGGAGGGGGCGGAGTTGAGGAGGGGACTTTGGGGAAGGGGTTGGAATAGGGGCGGGGCAGGGGTGGGAAGAGGCGGGGCAGGGGCGGGGCTGCATGGAAGGGATAGCGTGAGGGCGGGGCCGGGAGCAGTGCAAGGGTCAAGCACCCAGGGGAAAACAGGGGAGTCAGCGTCTATGAACCAGAGGAATAAGAGTAGGTTTGGAAAATGTCCTGTGACTAGCTATGTCATCTATGCTACCTTCCCTCCTACTTGCAGCTGAAGCTTGCCAAGGTGCAGAAGGTTTTGAGAATTTTCGGTTTCCCTGACCCTGGGCTGCCTGGAGACCAAAATGCCCCTGGATGGCATGTAGAGCAGCCTCAGGGCTGCTTTAAAATATGCTGCCTGCAGTGGTCCTGGGGAAACCAGTGTGGCAATCCAGGATCAGTGAAGTGCCCTGTACTCTGCCTCTTTCATCCCTGTCCCTAACACTCTTCAACTTTTCGGGTGGGAGGAGCCAGTAGCATAGAGCTGGCTATGCCCATGCAGCTCCACCTGAGAAATGACCCTTGGAATCCTTGGATTTTCCATTGGGACAACTCCGTGCCTCAGCTGGGGCTGAGTTTAGCCCTTAAATGCTTCATTTCTGTGAAAATTTGAGCATGTGAGTTTGACATTTACTGTATACTAACACACCGGTAACACTCGACAGCTCAGACGCTGTCAGACCAACCATGGGCACGTGCACCCGTAGGCAATGTGCATGAATATTTACAAAAATATACATTCTATTTCCCTGCCCCTGCTGAGGAACCTCGATCGTCTCAGACTCTTCCTTCACATACCTGCCAATTTTTTTTCCTAAATTGGGATTTCCCTTTCTCTGTCCAACAAGATTAAATTATAGTTAATCCCTTTCCAGATCCACTTACAATAAATTAAACATAGTAAACTGGCAGTCAGTAGAGAGAACAAGGGTTGAGTGGGCAGTTACATCACAGGGGTCCACACAGCTAAAGCACATTGGTGGGACCATGAAAAGAGTCTCCTCGTGCTGTACCGGTCATGGAATATTAGATGACCTCATTCTCTAGAGCTGTCAACCAGACATATTTCATGAGCATTAAATTCACTTTAAAGAAAAGACATAGTCATAGATTTTAAACTAGCAAAGAAAAAAAGGGGAGAGCCAGATTGACCCATTCTTAACTTTCTTTGTTTTATTCTGTGCATTAAGTCTAGCAATCATACTAAATGTTTTGACACAACATTGCCAAACAACATGGCTGGGCTCAATGAACTGGCTGCTACATAGCTATTTAACTGATTTATCTGTAGCTTTCATATATATCCTGGTACAGAGAGCATTCAAAGGTGCTATACTCACATCATTGGGAATGGTGAGTTCATGAGTACTGGCCGGGGGACTGGCATCCAAACCTGAGCATATGCAAGGGAAAATGATTATAGCTTGCAGAGAAAGCACTGTGTATTGCCTGGTATTTAACCCAAATAGCAGACATTACAAATGTTCCATACTCCTTCAGGGCCAGGAGAGTAAGCGGACAACACATTCTGGTATAATAACAAGGAACAAAATTACTACCAACGCTCCTACAACTGGTTACCACTGTTCTTCTGGGACCCCGAACCCTCCCAGTTGGTTCTCATTAGGAGGTTCACAGCTTCCAGACTAAAAGCCAGTGACTGTAGGTGCCTTTCCATCACTTTGTCTTCCTTCCAAGAAACAAGGAGGAAGAGCTCCTTGCTACTGCCAGCTAGTCCATGCTTTCTTTCTTTTATTTTAACACTCAAACAATCCCTAGATTACTGAAAACCATTGTGCAAAATTACAGACCCACCTGGGAAAAGCTGAAATAGGTTAAGCAAGCAACATCCTGTATTGCTTGAAGTCTGCCAATGAGAAATAAGAGGTGCATTTTGTGTGGGGGAGTCTGTAAGTAAGCACTGGAGAGTGAGAAATCACAGGGCCCACAACAAATTAGAGGTAGTAAATGCCTTATAGGATGAATGCTTTATCATCATGATGATGGCATCAAGGGGTAAGTAGTATACACACTACAAACCTCTCTGATCACATGATACAGCAAAATATGCTTAAGAAACAGTCATGGAGAGGAGGTACAAGATAGATCAAGAATGGGCTTTGTTAGGACATGTGGCAGTGCTACATTAGATGATATGTTTCTGCATGTCCCTCTGGCAGCAGTCTTCACAAGTGGTTTACAAATGGTAGTGAAAGTGGAATACTGTGTCACAATGCATCAGATAACACAG
Source organism: Chelonia mydas (assembly GCF_015237465.2). Lineage (NCBI taxonomy): Eukaryota > Metazoa > Chordata > Testudines > Cheloniidae > Chelonia > Chelonia mydas. The sequence continues at coordinate 75,341,801 of NC_051251.2, read as the reverse complement.
GCTGAGAGTGGAAGTTCTTCATGTTGACTCGTTTGTGTTCTGCGATGCAACGCTGGGAGTCCAGGCACTACAGATTTACACTCAGCAATGAATCAAAGACACAAAATACGAAACGGGAACTGACTAACTGAATTCTTCCACCACAGGAAAAGCAAGACATCCACTTTTAGAGCCTGAATTATTGTTTAACCAGATAGAAACATGCTGTACCTAGCGACTGATATGTATAGAGACATATATTTCCTTTCAGTTTCCCTGAAGAGATAAAGAACACTTTCCATTAATATGAAAGTGGAGGTGTCAGGGGACAAATCTATGCAGCTTGAAATGTAATCAATCAGCATTTCATACTGTTCTCAGTACAGGACCAAGCATATGTCACCAGTAGTTTCTCTAAATAAGATTATTAGATCTTCATCATTGCCGAAATAGTGACATTCATATCCCTATTTACAGCACTGGGAGAGTGAAGCTGTCTAGTAGCCAACATAAATTTACAGTTACTCACAAAAACTTTAATCAGTATATAGAATAAATGACAAGGGAAGGAATTTGAGGCAAAGAATATAAATGAGTTCAAGAGACACCAAGGTTTGCGTCTGGAGAAATAGGGGAGTAACAGCATGGAGAAAAAGCACACAGAATGTAGGATTAAAATGAAACAAAAGAAAAGGCAGGTACGTTAAGGCCAGATGGCCTTCACGGCTCCTAAAATGCCTCATGTTTTATCATTTCCCCCAATTAACAGCGATGAAGCCAGTTACTTACAGTGTCTCTATGAAATAACACAGCGGCATTATTGAACTCTATCATGCAAGTCACGAAATGAAATTACCCCGGAATTGCTGCTGCATGCCATGTGGTATTTTGTAGTTGCTTCAAAAGGAATATACAAACAATACAAGCAATGATCTAGTGTTGCTATCCTTCAGTTCCGCCAACATTTTCGGTACTGCTAAAGAGGATTTCCCAACTAATTTTGCTGATAACAACAGAGTACATTTAGAAAATGAACGAACCAATCATAGATGCTGGAACTAGGAGTGCTGGGGGTGGGCTGGGGGGACTGCCGCACCACCTGGCTTGAAGTGGTTTCCATTTTTGTCTCCAGTTTGGTTCAATGGCTCTCAGCAGCCCCACTGTACAAATTGTTCCAGCACCCCTGGAACCAATGAGCTCCATTTCTGTTGGTATCATTGTGTTTTAAGAATTCAAAACAGAACAACCATATTTTACAGTATTAAGTCCATAAGGAAGATTGATGTTGCATTAATAATACAATGAAGAGTGAATATATGGAAAAATCCTTAAAAGAAATGTGATGTGTTGCCTTTGTCCTTAGCATGCCAGAGTTGACATGATACAAAGTACTTCTCACCAAGACTGAAATCTATGAACACATTGAAAAAAAGTTTAAATAGGCATTTCGGAGACTACTCCTGGAAATAACTATATCAAATTGCTTTGCTTTGCTGGAAGATATAGCACTTCCCATACATTACTGAATTTAGCCTCACGACCACCCCAGGAGGCCAGGTAAGTGTTGTACCCATCTCCCAGAAGAAGAAACTGAAGGAAAGGTAAGGCCACAATTTTCAAACTTGGCTGCTCAAGGTTAGACACCGAAGGGTCCAGATTTTCAGAACTGATGAGCTCTCACTAGTCCCAGAAATTTCCAAGGGATTTGTTAAGAACCTCTGAAAATCTGGGCACTTATTTAAATATCTAAATATAGATTTAGTTGCGTAACCTTAGGCACCGAAGTTTAAGTATTTTGGCCTAAATGAATAGTCTAAGGACACAAGACGGGAGTGGCAGAGCTGGGAATACAAGCCAGGACTTTCAATTGCCAATCACATGCCTTAACCATAAGAACACCCATCCTGCCGTGCAGCCCTCTGTTGTGGGCACAAAGCATTAGCCCTTGGCTGGGACACCAGCTCAAGAGACTGTCACTACTAGCTCTCCCCTGCATTTAATATTGGTTTTACAGCAGAGGAAGGACTTTACTGGTCAGCAGTAGGCTCCTAAGTGCCAAGACTTAGTGAAAAGCACTTCTCAACAGTCAGGCTTGCAGAGTAACACACTTACTGAAATAGATGCAGCCTTCTTTTATATTACTCCACATTGTCACTAATACTCCCTTTCTGGGTTAACAAATCCACCCCCGCAGTGTTAATGGGAAGGGCAAACCACTGAGGCAAAATAATAGCCGGTCCTAATATTTGCCCATACTCAGATGGGACTGGAAACTCTTCTCAGGTCTGGACAAATTCCCTCCTCTCCACCATTCCATCTCCCCCTTGCTCCCAGTTCTGATCCAGTCCTGACCCCATGGATCCCTCTTCACTATGTCTGTCTAGAACCTACTCCTCATTCCCCTAGATGAGCCCATCTCAACATCCTCTCCCCCACTGAACATTGTAAGGTCCAGCAGGTCTTCTGGCTTCCTTGCTGGGTGCCACCCTAACTATCACGTCCCATGTGCTGGAGTTGGGGTTGTCCCCGTTACTTGCACCTTAGAGTGCACCACACTGCAGTGATGGAAAATCCCAGAGTGCATGACCTTGAACTCTCTCAGGGGGTTCTCACGTGCATTATGAGCTTCAATTTTGTAACCGCTTGGAATTCCACAGGAGACATTTTCTGAATCAATATGTTACACAGTTACAATTTATAGCATCTCCTGGGAGTGAGGCGAGGGGACGCTATCTAATGAAAGGTCATGAACCAGATCGTCAGCTGGTGTGAATCAGCATATCCCTATTGACTTCCGAAGGGCTGGGCTGAATTAATCCAGCTGAGAACCTAGCTCCATGTGTCAGAGCTAGGATGACACTAGTGTGACATGAGCACTGAAGAATGCCAGAGCAAGAAAGTGAGTTGTAGTCATGTGCACAAAACAACGGTCAAAAGTTGTCCAACTATTACAAAAATACTAAACCAACACATGCAGAAAAATGTAAGTTTTTGCGTGTCATTGTTATATTTTGGGGGGCGGGGATTAAATCTTGCAGAATCCATTTCAATGGTCAAAGTTTGCCTTTTTGGTTAAGTAATGTCATCAGAACATTTTGCAGTGTGCCTGATCTATGTTTATGATGTCACCAGCACATTTATGTTGGCATTTTTATGTATTTATAAATAGGGCTCTGTGTCCGTCATGGAGGTTGTGGAAGTCACGGATTCTGCGATTTTCCGTGACCTCTGTGACTCTGCAGGGGCCAGTGTGGCTGACCCCAGGGCTGCCCAAGCGGCTGGCGACGGGGCCAGCTGCTCAGGTGGCCCCCAGGACAGCCACACCAGCCACTGCTGGAGCGGCCTGGGGCATAGCCACACCAGCCCCTTCTCCGGCAGCTGCGGGCAGCGGTCCCCGGCTGGCCGACTGGCTGGCTGGAGCAGCTGCAGTTTGCTGGCCCGGACAGCTGGTGCCGCTGGCCCTGGATGCCCCCCCGACTGGAATCCCCCCCCCGATACCCTCCGAGATGCCCCCCCTTCCAAGATTTAATCACAGGTATTTTTAATATAAGTCATGGACAGGTCACGAGCCATGAATTTTTGTTTATTGCCTGTGACCTGTCCATGATTTTTACTAAAAATACCCGGGACTATACGTAAGGTTATGATTTAAACATAAGGCCAGATCTTCAGCTGATATAAATAGACATGACTCCATTGGCTTCGTTGGAACTAAGCTGATTTACATGAGCTGAGGCTATAGCCCATAAAATATACCCATACTGCTTTAACGAAATGTACTTCCATTCCCCAACAAGAGATATTATAATACAATAAGATCCCCAAAATTCCTTTCAATGGCATGAAGAATAAAATATTTTTCACCAGAAAATACATTAACTTATTAGCATTAGGCCACATTATGAAATGATTATTTTCCAAATGTATGTTTAAATTAAAGGTATTTTGAGTGTTGTGAATGTCAACAATATTTTTCAAGTGGTTAATTTCTTCTATCATTTACTCTCAAGTGCTAAAACACCCTGTTTTGACTGCATTTAAGATATAAACAATTATTATTAAAGAAAGTCTGCACTGGCATGTGTTAGCTTCTTAGCCAATTGTCAGCGCAGAAAATTTGAAATAGGAATTTATCAAAAATGATAGCTTTACTCAGATACATGAATGCATTGCATAGCTTAGAAAGCTACCTTCCTTTGGATGAATTAATAAAGCTACACTAACGTAGGATTGCTGTCTCTTGCCTCCCATGGGTATTCTTCTGTTATTTCATGGAGAACTGTATAAAACTCAAATACAATAATATAGGCCATAATTCTATAATTTTCTTGACCATGCATAATTCCCATTAGCATGAATGGCGATTATACACCTATATCAAGAGACGATATTAATGGACTATTGAAGTACAGTACAGTACGGGTAAATTTATGCCCTTCCTTGGAAAGAAAATGGCAGGTACTGTCTTACGCCATCGGTTCTTGCCCATTGGAAGTCGTACTGTCTTGTCAACACAATAAGACAATTTATGTATGATTATCAACAATGATGGGGTCCTATTCAAGAAATATTGCAACAGAAGCCTATTAATTTCCCTATAGCTTTTATTTTACCTGATGACTGGCCCATCAGATTTTGAGCTTCTTCGGAGGAATGTAAGGGCAGCTTTTCTCCTGAAGAGCAAAGAAGAAACAGATTTAATGCTTTTGCCTTCAAGGAGATAAGCAATGTCACTTCATCTAGGAAGCTCAAAATATGATGGACAAAATGGCAGAAAAGGAATTTCCAGTTGGCATTTTGACCATCGAGAGAAATGAAGGTATTTTAAGTATTTTAATTCCCGACTCTATAGTTGCCACCCTAGTTCACAATGAAAAATGTAAACTATATTATCAATTCTGCTAGCAAATTTTGAGACATATAGCCCTAACTAGAGTTCTGCGGGTCCTCCATTATAGCATATTGCTTCAAAGGCCTCCTTCATCAGAGGACAGGATTCCCCCCTAAAACTATGGCTAATTCCCACCACTTCTCATGAAGCACAAAACAAAGAGGCTTCACGTACAGTATGTTTCTGTTGACATTCTACAGCTACTTTGTGCATATGAAGAGAACATCCTGGACAGTGACTGAGATCAATAGGAAGAGCTGAAAGGAATTTACACAGCCTTTACAGATTTTTGAATCTGCAGACAATGCTCAACAAATGAAGCATTGTCAGAGTGTATGGATGTCTCCCAAAGGACATACCAACCCGCGGCAATGAATACCCAGTCCTCTGTGCTAGAAAGGGCCCACAAGCATTTGTTTTATCCCAAGGTTGATTCACCTCTATTCAAGCTAGCAAAGCAGGAAGCAGATAAACATGGCTTCCCAAGAGCAGACTGTAAAAGCACAATTACAGCAAACTGAGCCATAAGGAAAAGCACTTTGAAATACTAATCTTTGTTAACTTTTCACCATTGACATTTGCAACTTCACTTTACTTGTCCTATTTATTTCCATTAAATAAAATAAGCTTAGAAAGAGAGAGAAACTCTACAGGTAAGAAGAGAAGGAAATCTGTAAAGGGCATCTGGGTACGTACCAGGGAAAGCGGGGGTGGTCTGTCCAAGGGGAGTAAAGGGGGTTTGCTGCATAGCCAACTGGTGGAGCTTGGTCAACTGCTGAGGGGTAGGAGGGACATTAGAACTAAGAAGGTTATTGTTATAGAATACAACAAGTCACACCAAAAAAATTAAGAACAAAATTATAATAAAAAAACCAAAGCAGGACGCCATGTTAAGACATGGCAAACATGACATTAACAGAAGGACTTGGCCTGGGTAGATACAGTAAAGCCCAAATCTTTAGCAGAAGTGCTTGATCAGGGTCTGAAGTACAATACCAGCAGCAAGCCCAGTTTTGGTCTCTAACTGAAATCATTTAACTTTGTCAGTGCAGATCTCTCCTGATCCTGCCAGCCCACAGATAGCATCACATGCCCTGATGGAACAGGGAGCTGTCAAAGCCGGTAGAACGGTATCAAAGCACAGCAATTCCAGCTGCAACTTGGCTGATCAGACTTTGTAACCCACTGTCACTGACTGCTGCTAGTGAAGAATAGGAGTCAAAATATCTGAACAGTGTCAAATATGCTGCCAGGTCCATAAAAATCAAATTCCAATATTTAAAAAGCACAGATAGTCCCTGGGATAGCTATCAGAAGTGTACAGTAATTGGCCATTTTGTTTCATTACCCACTGGATGTTCCCCTTGCTTGACTTGAATACTGCACATTGAAAGGGAAATTTATCTAGTTGCCAAACCAGTCGTAGCTATTAAAGTCGTCACTTTATCGACACAAACCACCCAGCAGTTGACAAAACATGGGCTTCAGCTAAAACAGGTAAGTATTTCAGAGCCTGCAAATCCCTTGTTGTGCTCGGAGTCTTTTCCTGGCCCCTTAAAAAGAGACCTCGGAAGAAGAATATGTTTGGAATACATTTTGTGCTCCGTTTTATTGCTTCAAATTTAAGAAAACTGAAGAGGTAGAAATTTCATCCTGATAAGGCCCCCTTTGAGATTTTGCTGTGTATGCAGGAAGGAGTGCCCTGTATCACGCCCCCTTCAATAATCTTCGAGAGCTTGGGTGGCCTGGGAGGTTTAACAGAATCATAGACATCAGAAATGGAAAAGACCTGTTAGGTCAATTAGTCCAGTCCCCTGCAGGTAAGTGGGGGAGTTGTCATTTAAATTTGCATGTGAAACAACATCCGAAAAGTCCTGGCTCCTGCAGCACATCTGAGGGAGGGAGTGCAGGGGAGTCTGACATCAGCAGTGGTGAGGGTGAAGCACTGGAGGCAGAAGAAAACAGGTGGGAAGGCGGAGAGGAGTTTTGGAAATGGTATCTAACAGTCAGTTACCAGAGAGCTGGCAAGTAAGAACATCAGAAGCATTTGGCATGCAAGTGGTTAACTTTTAAACAAACTAGTGGAAAAGAGTAGGCCAGATTCCAACCAACCCGAGTGGGCGAGCTTGCATCAGGTGTTCTAGTGCAACAACAGACATGGAGTATCAGCTTTTAAACTCTCCCAAGGCTTTACTGATCAAGGGGGCACAGTGTCATGCCGGTGCACAGAGAGTTTTGTGTATAAGTCCCAATGAATCAAAATGAGAATAACCCCTAATGTCACATGCAGTATGATTCCAGCAAACCAACATGGAAACCCGGGGATAAGACGTGTTAGTCCACTGGGCATGACAACTCTCTAACTGAAACAAAAAAAGAACAGGATTATTTTTTAAAAAACAGACCTTATCCTGCTTTACACTAAAATGGAGACAAAAACAGTCTCCTTGGGTTCATTCCAAAGATAATGATAAAATTTTCAATGGTTCTTTAGCCCTTCACGTTTCTCTTTTAAAATTAGCATCTCCCTGCTGAAGCCTCTCATCGCTGCAATCCAAGGACAGCTGCTGTGCAGTATCTTACAAGAGCTCTTTCCTCACTGCCACCATTACCAGCCTAGCTTTCCCATCCTTCCTGCCCTGAACGACACAACCCCTGCCCACTGCTGTTTGGGCTGTGAAATGGAAACCGGAGTAAAGCCAACCAGATTGCTCATTAACCTAAGCATTCCTAACTACGTCAGTGTGAAGAGATGATGTTTTGCCGAATGGAACGACTTTGGGAGCCACAGACCATTCATTGGAGCTGCTCAGGGCCAGGGAAAACAGTGAAACCCTTTCTGTTACTGTTATTGAATGAAAATATTTTACATGTGGATATGTAACAAAAGCATATGAGTGTAATGAAAAAACTCAGAAGACTTAGGGGACTCCACAGCCAGGCAGTAAGGTAAAGCAGTTGTTTGAACCAATGCTTAAAAGGCTTACAACATCTCCTATATTTCTAATTTCTGTACTCTGACGAGCTGGCAAGAGCTGTGAGGAAAGTGTTGTGAGCCAGCATTTCATAGAACCATAGAAGATTAGGACTGGAAGAGACCTCAGGAGGTCATCTAGTCCAACCCTCTGCTCAGCAGGACCAAACCCAGCTAAATCATCCCAGTCAGGGCTTTGTCAAGCTGGGCCTTGAAAACGTCTAAGGACGGAGATTCCACCACTTCCCTAGGTAACACATTGCAGTGCTTTGCCACCCTCCGAGTGAAATAGTGTTTCCTAATATCCAACGTAAACCCCCCACACTGCAACTTGAGACCATTGCTCCTTGTTCTGTCATCTGTCACCACTGAGAACGGCCAAGCTCCATCCTTTTTGAATCCCCCCTTCAGGTAGTTGAAGGCTGCTATCAAATCCCCTCTCACTCTTCTTTCCTGCAGACTGAATAACCCGAGTTCCCTCAGCCTCTCCTCGTAAGTCATGTGCCCCAGCCCCCTAATCATTTTTGTTGCCCTCTGCTGGACTCTCCAATTTGTCCACATCCTTTCTGTAGTGGGGATTCTAAAACTGGACGCAATACTCCAGATGTGGCCTTACCAGTGCCGAATAGAGGGGAATAATCACTTCCCTCGATCTGCTGGCAATGCTCCTACTAATGAAGCCCAGTTTGCCATTAGCCTTCTTGGCAACAAGGGCACACTGCTGACTCATAACCAGCTTCTTGTCCACTGTAATCCCCAGGTCCTTTTCTGCAGAACTGCTGCTTAGCCAGTCAGTCCCCAGCCTGTAGCGGTGCATGGGATTCTTCTGACATAAGTGCAGGACTCTGCACTTGTCCTTGTTGAACCTCATCAGATTTCTTTTAGCCCAGTCCTCCAATTTGTCAAGATCACTCTGGACCCTATCCCTACCCTCTCCCCCCAGCTTAGTGTCATCCACGAACTTGCTGAGGGTGCAATCCATCCCATTATCCAGATCATTAATGAAGATGTTGAGCAAAACCGGCCCCAGGAGAGACCCTTGGGGCACTCCACTTGATACCGGCTGCCAACTAGACATTGAGCTGTTGATCACTACCCACTGAGCTTGATGATATAGCCAGCTTTCTATCCACCTTATAGTCCATTCATCCAATCCATACTTTTTTAACGTGCTGGCAAGAATACTGTGGGAGACTGTATCAAAAGCTTTGCTAAAGTCAAGATATATCACGTCCACTACTTTCCCCATATCCACAGAGCCAGTTATCTCATCATAGAAGGCAATCAGGTTGGTCAGGCATGACTTGCCCTTGGTGAATCCATGTTGACTGTTCCTGATCACCTTCCTCTTCTCCAAGTGCTTCAAAATGGATTCCTTGAGGACCTGCTCCATGATTTTGCCAGGGACTGAGGTGAGAATGAACAGTACGTAGTCCCTGGATTCTCCTTCTTCCCATTTTTAAAGGTGGGCACTATATTTGCCTTTTTCCAATCGTCCGGGATCTCCCCCGATTGCCACAAGTTTTCAAAGATAATGGCCAATGGCTCTGCAATCACATCAGCCAACTCCCTCAGCACCCTCGAGTGCATTTGATCCGGATCCATGGAATTGTACATGTCCAGCTTTTCTAAATAGTCCTTAACCTGTTCATTCACCACTGAGGGCTGCTCATCTCCTCCCCACGCTGTGCTGCCCAGTGCAGCAGTCTGGGAGCTGACCTTGTCTGTGAAGACCGAGGCAAAAAAAAAGCATTGAGGACTTCCGCTTTTTCCACATCATCTGTCACTAGGTTGCCTCCCCCATTCAGTAAGGGGCCCACACTTTCTCTGACCCTATTCTTGTTGCTAACATATCTGTAGAAACCCTTCTTGTTACCCTTCACATCCCTTGCTAGCTGCAACTCCAGTTGTGTTTTGGCCTTCCTGATTGCACCCCTGCATGCTCAAGCAATATTTTTATACCCTTCCCTAGGTATCTGTCCAAGTTTCCACTTCTTGTAAGCTTCCTTTTTGTGTTTAGGCTCACCGAAGATTTCTCTGTTAAGTCAAGCTGGTCGTCTGCCATATTTGCGATTCTTTCTGCACATTGGGATGGTTTGTTGCTGCGCCCTCAATAAGGCCTCTTTAAAATACAGCCAGCTCTCCTGGACTCCTTTCCCCCTCGTGTTATTCTCCCAGGGGATCCTGCCCTGAGGGAGTCAAAGTCTGCTTTTCTGAAGTCCAGGGTTCTTATTCTGCTGCTCTCCTTTCTTCCTTTTGTCAGGATCCTGAACTCGACCATCTCATGGTCACTGCTACGCAGGTTGCCACCCGCTTCTACTTCCCCTACCAATTCTTCCCTGTTTGTAAGCAGCAGGTGAAGAGAAGCATGGCCCCTAGCTGGTTCCTCCAGCTCTTGCACCAGGAAGTTGTCCCCAACACTCTCCAAAAACTTCCTGGATTGTCTCTGCACTGCTGTATTGCTCTCCTAGCAGATGTCAGGGTGATTGAAGTCCCCCATGAGAACCAGGGCCTGTGATCTGGAGACTTCTGTTAGTTGTCCGAAGAAAGCCTCATCTACCTCATCCCCCTGGTCTGGTGGCCTATAGCAGACACCTACCAGGACATCACCCTTGTTGCTCTCGCCTCTAAACTTAACCCAAAGACTCTCAACAGGCTTTTCTCTAGTTTCATACTGGAGCTCTGAGCAATCATACCGCTCTCTTACATACAATGCAACTCTCCCACCTTTTCTCCCTGGCCTGTCCTTCCTGAACAGTGTATACCCATCCATGACAGTGGACCTGTCATGTGAGTTACCCCACCAAATCTCTGTTATTCCAATCACATCATAGTTCCTTGACTGTGTCAGGACTTCCAATTCTTCCTGCTTGTTTCCCAGGCTACTTGCATTTGTGTACAGGCACCTAAGATAACTAGCCGGTTGCCCTACTTTCTGAGTATGAATCAGGAGGCCTCCCCTGTTATGTTTCCTCCCTGTATCCCACTTCCCCACTTACCTCCAGGCTTAGGTCACCCGTCCCCTGGCAAACCTAGTTTAAAGCACTCCTCACTAGGTTAGCAAGCCTGCCTGCGAAGATGCTCTTCCCTCTCTTTGTTAGGTGGATCCCGTCTCTTCCTAGCAATCCTTCTCCCCGGAACAAAATCCCATGGTTGAAGAATCCAAAGCCCTCTCTCCGACACCACCTGCGCAACCATGCATTTACCTCCACAATTCAATGGTCCCTACCTGGGCCTTTTCCTTCAACAGGGAGGATGGATGAGAACACAACTTGTGCCTCAAACTCCTTTATCCTTCTTCCCAGAGCCACGTAGTCTGCAATAACCCACTCAAGGTCATTCTTGGCAGTATCATTGGTGCCCACATGGAGAAACAGGAAGGGGTAGCAGTCCAAGGGCTTGATCAGTCTTGGCAGTCTCTCCGTCACATCGTGAATTCTAGCTCCAGGCAAGCAGCACACTTCTCGAGTCTCCTGGTCTGGATGGCAGATGGATGACTCCGTCCCCCTTAGGAGGGAGTCCCGAACCACCACCACCCGTCCCCTCCTCCGCTTTACTCAGGTTCACAGTATAGAACTATGATGACATATCCAGGTAACCAAGCTGCCATGATGGGAGAGCACTAGCTTCTACCAATGTGCAGTGATGCAGAATATCACTACGTACTGGCAAAATGTCTGCTTATACCCTATTACGGGTAACTGGGCAATCTGGTGCATGGCTCTGGCGCATGGCTCAGGGCTGAGATCCCACTACGCTAAAACAGTTCCTATGCTCATCATATCCAAAGAACCCCTAGCCTCCCAGTCACCACTGGCTTCCCTTCCATTGCAAATTCCAAATGGAGACTACCTGTCTCGGTCTGTACATGAATGCCCAATGGCCGTCCTTACTGAGACAAAACTCCCATTCACTCGAGTGACGAATTTATCCACGGGAAAACTGAGCAAGGAATTCGGGGTTTGTCCCAGGATGTCCATATTCATTCATTCCTTACAGATAGTTCCAAATCCCCAGGATAACAACATTGCTGAGGTATCAATAAAAAGGGAAAGATCAAAGACAAATGTGTGTTGCAGCAAGTGAAAGAGCAAATTACCTAGTAAAATTGTTTTCATATTTCCATTAACTAACTAATTGAGCATTGTTTTAAATACTAAAGCCTTGAAAGAGATACAACTACAGAGCGAAATTACTCAGGCATTGAATGAGGTCTCTGTAAATTCTGCAGGATTTGGCCACAGGGTATTGAACAAATCACAAATATTATTTGCCTGTTACTGACCAGAGCGCAAATGCTTCCACAATGCAGTATATACCATAATGTGTTTTGTTCCTCTGCCAGAGAGCTGCATCATAACAAGAAGTACAGCCTGAATCAATGCTGGGGTGTATTGAGAAGGACAATTAGGAGAAAGGGCATGTTGATCTGACTAGCAAAGTAGACTCATCATATTCACAGTCTATTTAAGGAGAGAACTTGAAATATATAAAACAAAAACTTCTTAGAAAAAATAGACAATGCTATGTTAAAAGGGATGGGTAACACTGATCTTTGTTAGACTTGACTAAAACAGTGCCTCTAACAGAATTTGGCCCAGTCTGTGTGTTATTACCACTACATTTGGCTGCATAGTAAACATCATTTCAGTAGTTTCCATTTTCAGAAGTGTCATTTGTGACACCATAAAAGCTTTTATTTGTACGTTGTTATGCAAGAAGTAGTGGGTTTTAAACCCACTTGCCAGAAATACAAATGTTAAACCATATTGATTATTGAACAACATGAGATTTGCAATGGGTTGTTCAACAGCAGATTGCACAACACAGAGTGATGGGGGTGACAGCTAAGATTTTCAGAGGGGTCTAGGAGAATTAGGTGCCCACATCTCATTGATGCTCATTGGGAGTTGAGCACCTAATTCCCTTTGGCTCCTTTGCCAACAGCATCTGCCAATGGTTCACAAAGAGTGCTGTCAAGAGGTTGCCATTGTTTGCCCTCATGCTGAACTGAGAGGCCACCGTGGCATATTTTGTTTTTGTAATGACATCTGTTGCATAAGTGATATGAAGTGCTAGGCACGTGTGTCACAGGGATAGGGTGATCCAGTCCAACATGTCACATAGCCTAGAGTTGTATGATCATGTTATAAGAGATGCTGTTGTGAAGCATAAGTGAAGGGGACACAATGGAAGTTGCCCATGGAACCTTAATTCTAAATGCTCTGGGCCAGACTGTCCATTGAAGCTATGCCAGTTTACACCAGGGGAGCATCTGGCTTCCTGGCAGCACACAATTAAATCTCTGTCTTCACGTTGCAGTAAAGCAGCCTTTTGCATCTTATTTCTTTATTGTTTATAAAAAAGGACAAACATTTAAAATAAATCATGTTTTCTATTTTTATCAGTATTTTGTCAAAAAAATACGTCCCAATAGTCATCTGTATACTTTCTCCTCAAAAATCTTCTGTATTCCCTTCATCTCCACTACAGAATAATAAAAGCAGCAACAAATGTGAATACTGGCAAGAATGAATAAAAATTGCAAAACTTGATGTGGACTGTGCAGGCTTATGCGAAATATCCATGCAGCTCTCTGTCCAATAAGGTATTGTCTTTATTTGTGATTAACATATTCTAGGGACATAGTAAATCAAAACCAATAAGGTCACCTATCAAACAAAAGGAGACTCTGGTATCCTGTTAGTAGCTAGCAAAAGCTGAGGTCAGTAAGCGTCTGCCTGGTACACAAAGGATACATGTATTCCACAGACCTCTCCTTGCCCTGGTCTCCCATCTAAATACTAACCAGGCCCATATCTGCTTAGCATTTAAATACAAGCATCAGGACAATCAAGCATATTAATAGCAACACAGCTCCTGTCTATCACTCATCCAGCGACTGGCTCTTCAATCAACACACTCCACAAATTTCATAAAATGATTGCCAACTATAGAGAAAGTGACCATCTCACCCACTGCTGAAATGCAACCTAAGTAGAAGCTGGCAGCTTTCAAACTGTGCACAGAAAAAATATACAACAAAGGAGTCCAGGAAGGGAAGAATATCATAACCAATGGAAATGCCACAGATTTCAGGGAGTAGAATTTCACCATGGCACTCATTTTTGTGGAAAGTGCAAAGGCATTTCTACTGAACACAACTGATCAGGACCTCCGCTTTACACTTTGTGTAAAAGTTAGGGTTCTAGCAGCACAAAGCTACTAACCCCATATGATGTCTGACCTCAGTACTGCCTCCGAGGGAAGAGCTCCACCTACTGAATCTCCAGTATTACTTTCTAAAGCACCTGCCGGTATATGTCGTAGCTGGAAGTCTCACATCCAAGTACTGATTATGGCCAACCTTCATAGCTTAAAAGATCTGACAAAATCACATCATGAGGCCCACAGAATGCATTTGCAAACAGACTAACAGAATATGAGCTTGATATTCCATTAAATCACTAGGATCAGTATTCATGACCCTCACGGGTTTATCATATCCTGAACCGTCTCTGAGGCTGTGCAAGCCAACAGACACAATGGAGCTCATCTTAGGCAACAGCCTGACCATAGTACGCAGAGGAATATGCCTTCATCATGGTCTAATCACCACTTCCTGCAGGAGGGTCCTTCCACTATGCTAATGCAGCAATGGACCAGCTCTAAGAGTCTGGTCTCCGCGACTCATGGACTTTAAGGCCTGAAGGGACCATCGTGATCGTCTAGTCTGACCTCCCGCACATTGTAGGCCACAGAATCTCACCCACCCCATCTTCTAAAACAGTAGTTCTCAACCAGGGGTCTGGGGCGCGAGCAGGTTTCAGGTCTGCCAAGCAGGACCAGTGTTAGATTTGCTGGGACCCAGGGCAGAAAGCCAGAGTCCTACTGCATGGGGCTGAAGCGTGGGGCCCTGAGCCTCACCACCTGGGGCTGAAGCAGAAGCCTGAGCAACTTAGCTTCACGGTGCCCCCTGTGGCATGGGGTCCTGGGCAATTGACCTGCTTGCTACCCCCTAACGCTGGCACTCACTTTTAGATGCAGAAAACCAGTTCTTGGGGCACAGGTGGGCCATGGAGTTTTTATAGTATGTCTGGGGGGGCCTCAGAAAGAAAAGGTTGAGAACCCCTCCTCTAAAAGACCCGAACCTCTGGCTGAGTTACTGAACCCTCAAATCATGATTTAAAGTCTTCAAGTTACAGAGAATCCACCATTGACACTAGTTCAAACCAGCAAGTGACCCGTGCCCCATGCTGCAGAGGAAGGCAAAAATCCCCTAGGGTCTCTACCAGTCTGACCCAGGGGGAAATTTCTTCCTGACCCCAAATATGGCCATCAGTTAGACTCTGAACATGTGGGCAAGACCCACCAGTCAGACACCTGGGAAAGAATTGTCTGTAGTAACTCAGAGCCCTCCCCACCCAGTGTCCCATCTCCAGCTGTTGGGGATTTTTGCTACTAGCAGTCAGATGAGCCACATGCCACTGTAGGTAATCTTATCATACCATCCCCTCCATAAATTTCAAGCTCAGTCTTGAAACAAGCTAGTTTTTTGCCCCCCACTGCTCCCCTTGGGAGGCTGTTCCAGGACTTCACTCCTCTGATGGTTAGAAAACTTGTTAATGGTCAGTTTATATCCATTTGTTCATGTGTTAACACTGGCGCTTAACTTAAATAACTTCTCTCCCTCCCTGGTGTTTATCCCTTTGATGTATTTAGAGAGAGTAATACACCCATGTTTCTCTCTTTCTTTCTCCTCCTCTGTTACGTTCCCAGCTTATACCAAAAATTCTTGTTGTTGGTTACTAAGTGCATGACTTTGCACTTTGCACTATTTTCGTTTTTATGTTTTCCCCTTTTCTTCCCTTCCTTTTTGCCTCTGAAATAGGCGGTGGTAGAAAAAGGTAAAAATGAAATAATGAAAAAATTCCATTTTGGGTTTCAAAAAGCAAAAAAAGAGGGGGGTGGATTTCAGGGGTCATTCCTTCAACCAAGGAGCCTGAAGTCTCTAGGAATGGACTATAGATAAGAAACCTGCTCAGAGAAAGATAGTAACTTGCTGAAGTTACAGTTTAGTCACTGGAAAGTGTCTTTTGTTCATTTTGTTTATAACCTTGTGGTAAGACACCTTCTTTGTCTCACTGGGCATAGCACTTCCCTCTCTGGCGGTGCCTGGGGTAAATCAGTCCACCCTGGACAGTGTTTGTCTTCCCACTCGGGGTTTATTTATCAATGTTTTCGAGGTAGGCCTCGGGGCAGGCCCAACGAGGGCTCCTCCACCAAACAAAAGAAACAAATTCACAAACACAAAATAAAGGGGGATTCCTTTTCCTGCCCCCCTCCCTGGAGGGGGGTTGTCCTGTTGTTGGCCCCAGGTGCAGGTCCTTCCCCTAAACAGGCAGTCAGCTTGGTTGTTTCCCCTGTAGAGATGAGAGCATCCTCTTACCCTGGAGAAGCCTATCCCCCTACTGCCCTGCACCAGCTTGTCTCTTTCCTTCCCAGCTCCCTGAGGAGGGGTTTTTAAAGGCCTCAGGCAGCCCTTAATTGCATTCAGGTGTCCCTAGTTGACCTGAGATAGCCCCTTCTCAGCTTATAGGGCAGGGGTTGGCAACCTTTGGCACGCGGCCCATCAGGTTAATCAGCAGCGGGTCGCGAGACATTTTGTTTACGTTGACTGTCTTCAGGCATGGACCGCCGCAGCTCCCAGTGGCTGCGGTTCGCTGTTCCCAGGCAATGGGAGCTGCGGGAAGCGGTGGCCAGCATGTCCCTGTGGCCCGCGCCACTTCCTGCAGCTCCCATTGGCCAGGAACGGGGAACCATGGCCACTGGGAGCTGCGGGGGGGGGCCGCGCCTGCGGCCAGTCAACATAAACGAAATGTCTCGGTGCCCACCAGCGGATTACCCTGATGGGCCACGTGCCGAAGGTTGCCGACCCCCGCTATAGGGAAAAGGGCCTTTATCTTTCTAGGGCTAACACACCCGCCCACCTCCCGCAACCCAAGAGGACCACCCTCTTGAAGCTGCGCCACTTGACTTTGTCACACCTCTCATATCGCTTTCACCCGTACTTGCAATCACTTAAGCCTATGTCCTTTGTTAATAAACTCAGACTTGTTTTGTTACACACCCATCCCAGTGCTGTGTGTTAGCAGGGGAGGGGGAGTCCTCAGCCAGCCTAGCAGGGTGCTGTGTGCTCGCTCTCTCTGGAGGCAGCGGGTCCCAGGGAGAGGGGCTGGACGCTGCAGGGAGACGTCCCTGTGAACTCCGGGAGTGGGGATCGCTGCGGGGCAGGGCTGGACTGGCAGATGCTGCAGGGTTTCAGGGACAGATTCCCAGGGTGCAGCAAAGCACCCTCCCGCTAAGGCACAGCGGTAACGCAGTGGCTCACAGATCTGGGTGAGTTGAGCAAGCCGCCACAGTGTCATTCAATCAGGCTTCCAGCTGGGCCAGGGCATGGCAATAGCATGGTCTTGGCAGTCAGTGGTCTCCTCACGACAACGAACAGAGGTGGGACATCTGGGCTCACACTGCTAGGTTGGTCAGTGGCCTTAGGTACTAGTGACTACAAGGTGCTGCTGATCCAGCTGTGGCCCCTGGCAGGTCAGGGCTGTAGTCCTTAAAAGTGGCTTATTTTAGGAGAGTGCAAAGGGCTGTTTTGGCTGCCTGCTGTGGTGTCTCTGTCACTCCCCTTCAGCACCTGTGTGAAGCCACTGGGGAAGGTCATAAAGACCTCAGGGCCAAAGGGTCACCAAGAGGCAGAGGACACCCAGCTCTGTCTCGCCTCCTCTTTGACTCTGGGCGGGACCATGTCCTTGCTTTCCTAGAGATGGATGGGGTCCTGGATAGAAGCCAATTGGCTTAAACCACCCACCTGAATAAGCACACCTGTTGTAAAAGTGGTCCCCACCCTTGAGGTCTTACTAGACTCACTCTTACTCGAGCACTCACCGAGAGCAGTGTAGCTGGGAGTTCTTCCTTCCACCTATGGAAGGCTAAGAGACTGCCTCTTTTCACCCCGCCTCTGCACGTGCCCTCGTTCACACCCACTATTATAAAACATATGGTTTTGCCTTCTTCCCTGTGTCTCCTCCCACTAAGGAGGGAATGCTGCAAAATGACAGAGACCGGGCCAGCAAGGGAAGATACGGAACAGGCCTATACCCCAGGAGAGAGTTGTCTCCTGGAGATGGTGGCGTCCGTATCCATCCCGCCTTCCCTTGGGGGACCTGTCAAGAAGGATAATTTTAAATTTCTGCTGGGGGCTGCATATGAGCCACATGGGTGAAAGCTGCAGAGGGGATGTGTCTACTCCCTGCTCACCTGTGCCCAGCTTTTCTCACTAGAAATAAGCATTAACCAGGAATGAATCTGGCACAGAACCTCCTTTTCTTTCTCTCCTCCGTCTGTTGCCTCCCCCCTTGACTAACATTAAGATCAACAGAAAAAAATCCTCACCCTTACCAGAAAAGACAGAGAGCACGAAGGGCCTTCCTATACAGCCCTGACTGGGAATTGAACTCAACACAGCAACCTGTACTGCCCTTCATTTCTAGGGAACTTTTGCATGTTGCTTGTAAGCCATGTCAAAGAGAGAGCTTGGGACATTTCGTCCCTTCCGCCAAAACACAAGGAATGGGTGTATCTATGCTTAGGTGACTGATCAGTTTGACTGCAAAATCAATCCTCAGTCTAAAATAATAGTGGGGAGAGAATTCAGCAGCACCAGACACCCAGACTTCCTTTGCAATACAACTGACAACATACCCAAAGACAGACCAACCTGTGGGAAGGCACCGCTTTTAGAAAGCAAAGTCTATGAGACAGCCATAAGTCTCTAAGGTTTCAAACATACCTACCCCCCCATGAGAGCACCCGGATAAGCCAGTGTACGCATTTCATTAGCAACATTTTATGGAGGGAGGGACACAGAGGGAAAAGACTATTTTTGACCATTCTCTGGGGCACAAAATGCATATAGGGTTTGTCTTAGTAAAGGGATAGCACTGAACAATACAAAGAATTTAACATCAGGCCAAGTCCTCAATATTAATAAAGTTTAGTGCTAATAGGTTAAAAGGCTATTCAAGGTATTACAGATACTACACAGAGACTGTTACTTTGAGAATATGCTATTAATATTATTGTCTAATATTAATATTCGTAGTAATTAACAGTATCATGCAGGTGACATAAAAGAGCAAAATGGGTATAAGAAAAATTAGGGTAAAACTCACATCCGGGTGTGGAATTGCATATTGTCCCTGAATTGTATAGGCCTGTGAAAGGAAAAGATATGTCATTAGACTTGGATGTCGGGTCTATTTAAGCCCTATGCCTCAGCTGCAGCTTTCATCTAAATCCCTTCCCCTTTTAATAGCCAATCTGGGAAGGGGAGAAGCCCCCTACGATTTTTGGGAAAGTATTTTTATGTATAAATGAAGCCAGACCAGGCGTCCACCCCCTCCCCATAAAGAACCCTATCATCACTCTTAAAACCGCTCCTCTCACAACGGGTGTCAGCACTGGTTTTTTGGACTAGCCACTATAAAGCACTCAGCCCCCCAGGCTGACGGCACACTGTTAACCTTCGCATTACGCCATGAGCCTGCCTCTCGGCTTGAAATGATTTCTGTCACAGAGAGCAGCGCTGCCCACTACAAATGCCCACTGCAGAGCCGTCCCTTAACAATACACAATTATAGCAAAGGTACGTATGAGTCCCCAAGTGCCGCTCTTTGGATTACAGATCCTCATTTAGAGGTCAGCACTGGGATGTCACCGCAGAATTGCTGCACAGCCCTTACACCCAATGCACAAATTGCCCTGAAGGTTTTGAACAGCCACATGCTTGGGAAGCTGTATAAATACATAGCGGCAGCGGGCTAGCTTGGAAAATCCCTTGTCATGTGACAACTTCCAACCTCTCCAGTGTGAATCTGATTAAATAACTCTAAGGTTATGAGTAGGGCCCTATCAAACTCAGGGTCCATTTTGATCAATTTCATGGCCAGAGGGTTTTTAAATTGGTCAATTTAATGTTTTTTGTTGTTTACATCTGAAATTTCACAGTGTTGTAATCATGGGGTCCCAACCCACAAGGTACCAGGAAGTGGGTCTGATCCTGCCATTCCAGAGCTGCCACGCAAGGGAAGGACAAGTCCTGACCCTTCCCAGACTAGCAGGGACTCACAGCTAGGAGCCCCCCGAGCTGAGGTGCTCCCAGGAGCAGAGGGATATTGGACCCACCTCCACAAGTCTCCTCCAGCTGCAGGAACCTCTGGGGCTGGAGCTTCCTGCAGCAGGGGGAGGCACTCCAAGGTGGGTCTGATCTGCCCCTGAGAACGAGAGTGGCCGTGCAGGGGAAGGACAAGTCCTCTCCCTTCCCAGCCTAGCCAGGACTTGCAGCTAGGAGCCCCCTGACTGAGGCGGTCCTAGCAGTAAGGGGGAGATCAGATTTCATGGAGAAGGGCTTATTTCACAGTCTGTGACATGTTTTTCAGGGCCATGAAATTGGTAGGACCCTAGTTACGAGGTTACAGGAAAGGGCGCCATGTTGGGAGATCAGAATGCTGCTGTGTTTGTACTGAAGAGGAGATATGTAGTCGGCACTACTGTATCACAGGGGCTGAGACTGAGGGCTTGTCTACACTTACAGCGCGCCAGCTGCGCCATGGCAGTGCTTAGTCATGACGCTACCTATGCTGATGGGAGAGCTTCCCCGGTCGGTGCAAGTACTCCACTTCCCCGAGAGGCAGGAGCTATGTCACTGGTTTTCCACCCCCTGAGCAATGTCGTTATACCGACATAAGCTTGCAGTGTAGACCAGGGCTGGGAGGTCACAGCTATGGAAACATTTGAGTGGAAAGCAAATTAATGTATTCATCCCTGGATTCCATGCTGTGCCATGAAAGACATATCACGTGTGGTTCTTAGGGGTTACACTGACCATCTGTTCCCTGTGTGTATCATGGAAGTTCCTTCTAGGAGCTGATGGGCATTCTACATGCTGTGGAACTGAGACCATTACAAGTCAGGCAGGAGGCATTTAGGTCACATCTATGCTGCAGTGGTGGAGGGGGAAGGTAGACATACCCGCGCTAGCTTTAATGTAGCTAGCTCACTAAAAATAGCAGTAAAGACATGGCAGCATGGGCTGTACAAGCCCGCTTGGCCTCCCTGGGTCCGTGTTGTCATTGCTAGCCTCCCCTGAAGCCCCCATCACTGCATCCTTTTTAGCGTGCGAGCCAGATGAAAGCTAGTGCGGGTACTTCTGCCCGAGCCGTAAATCACACCATGCTGCAGAGACCAATCCTTAGAGAGAGGGTGGGCTGCGGGTTTGAATTTATTTCTGAGAACCTTTTTCTTTTATCTAGAGACCATCCTTTCATGATAGTCCAGCTTGAATTTAGAAGTTGCACAACTGAACAGACAATGCACCTGCAAGCCTGAGTCACCTCTAATGACCAGCCTGATCCCTCAGGGACTGGCCATCTGACAGGAGCTCAGCAACCTCAAGTCAGGGCTGGGCCCTAGCTTTCTAATAGCTTGCACCATAATTGATAGAGCTAAATAGTTTTGTTGTGGGGGAGGGGGGATGAAAAGTGACATCCCACAACTTAATATACAGCAGATATTTGGAAAGTCGGTATTAACCAGGGCTCTGAATTTGCCAGCTTGCTGCTACACTTATGGCCGGAGCATGAGAAAGCATACGATGTGCACAGAACGTACCAACTGCAAAGGGCACCAACTACTTCCCTTTCCCCCCTGTACATGGCCTATAGTCCTACCCAGAATAGATCATTCTGAAACCACAGCCTAACAGTGCAGCTATAGTGTCCTTCCTCCAGACAGAACTTCCACCTGTCAGTGGGAGTGTAGCCAGAGGAAGGTTTCCACTGGCAGAACTGAATCCTTTAGTCATATTCATCTACCCTGCAAAACATTATGGCTGGGATTTGCAAAGCCAGGTAAGAGATTAGGACACCCAGTTTCCCTTACAGTTAGCAGGAATTGGACATCCAAATCCCACATGTGGCTTTGAAAATTTCAGCCCATAGACGTCAGTCCAGGGTCTGTGGCTGGTGTAGGGAAAAGGGGGCTAAGGAAATGTCTCTGTCCTTGGTACTGACTTCAACAGACTGCGATTTCCCCCTCCTGGCCACTGCAGATGAATTGTCTCTATTCACTGTCCAAAAGGGACATAGCAAAGATCACCGAAACAGCAACGTTGTGCAGAGTGAGTGTGATTTGCTTCTCAGGTCTGACAAAAGGTTTGCTCAGCCCTGCAGCTCAGCATCTTGGAAGAGTTTGTTGAGAAAGAAACACTCAAATCAGTGACAGAATGGCCTGTAATGTGTAGAATTAGCAATGAAAGGTCCAATTCTGTTTTACGTCATTGATGGTGTAAGTGAGCTCAGAATCAGACCCTAAACCCTTCAGTTATTTAGGTGTTTGTGATGTCATCGTTAGCTTTTGTAGGGGTAACACAAAATCCTGCTCTCGGGTCTTAGAAAATGAGAAATATTTTGTTTAAAATTATAAAATGTCCAGTATTTATACACTTTTAATCTGTACATACATTATGTTACTACATTAGGGTGAAATGAAACCCTGAGCAGAGATGCAGCAGAAGTCCAGTGTGCCATTTATGTCTCACTTATGCCCTCAAAATAGAGCGCAAGTGGCATTTAAGTGGCATGTAGGCCTTGTGGTGGCTCTCTGCATTGTGGTGAATTTCACCCTCTGTAGTTCAGGGTGTTTCCTAGGTATCTTCAGTAAAGTTTTGCAACAATCCTTTAACATACTCTTTTTATCACTTTGAAAATAAGCATTATTGTCTGCCAAAAGCTGTAGACGCCCTAGTGCTAAGGAGTTTACTGGGTAATAAAACATATCTGATTAATTAAAACATTTTTCAGATGATTCCAAAATAAATGGCATAAAGGATGGATAACACTTTGTAAAGGGAGAGTAAAGACAGCAAAGAAGAGGAAAGTCTGGTAACCTTTGAAAAGTTACATCACTCGTTGCAAACAACAAGCTGTTTGGCTCAGTAACATCCTCAGCTTGGTGGGGTGAAGATCAATAACAAGTGTAGAGAAATTGGAAACAAAAGCCAATTCAGTGGTTTCTTGCCATCAAAAATTCTATTATCTGATTCTTAGAACATTGACAAAGATAAGGTGGGTGAGGTAATATATTTTACTGGCATTATACATGTCCACGGTCTCCAAAGGGTTAAATTCCCATCGCTAAATCTTTCACTCCCTGGGCTGTATTCACACAGGGTATAGTAATAGGAAGGAAAACAGACTGAGGATGTTCTCTAAATTGTTCAATTTTTCCTTTAAATTTCCATTTGATATTTTGCTTTAATTTTGTTTAAATGACCAGGCTCTGAACATAGTTCATTGGTCAGCTCCGAATTACAAATCAGCTCCAAAGGTATCAGTAATATACATACTTATTTGTAATGGGGACTCAGTAACTAGAGATGTAGAAATGAAAAATGGTCCAATAAGCACAACATTAAATAATGTCCAAAATAAACAGTCCAACCTCTTGAGGCTATTCTGTGATATCTTTCGATGATTACATACAGAGTTAGCCACAGATAGGACGGTGTCTCGGACAGATGCAAATCAACTTTCTTCAAAAATAAACTGGGTAGAGTAGTTGTTTTTAAAAGGTCAACATTTCCCAACAGAAACCCCAGAGATATTGCCAGTCCAAAGCACATGGAAAAACCATAGAGTGCTAATTGTCAGAAAACACTGACATTTTAATGGGAACCACTGTAAATATATTTGAAAATACTGGAGTTTTACTACAGGTCAAAATGCACCTTGAGCTGATCTACATCCAACTTCCCATTCCCCCATGGACCCTGTCCACCCTGGAGTTTTCTCAAACACCTCCCTGCTGCTGCTATGTGGCATACCAGTGACCCAAAGGGACAAGTTGCTTTGACGCTGGAGGTCCCATGCAATCCGTCAGGTGTGGGGCCTTCCCTCCCTGGAGAGACAGGGGTTGTGGGGCCTAAACTGCGCCATCCGCACAGAGGGCCGGGATCTTTGGGTGGCTCCTGAAAGAGCCACGTTGCCAGGCTCAGAGGTGGGGGGGGGCTCTTGGAAGCATGGAGGGGGAAGCTGTAACGAGTTGCTGAAGGCGCAGCGTGCACTAACCTGTACGACCTTGGTGCTGGGGAGCAGTGGAATCTGCAGTGCCCAGCCAGCCCCTAGCCCTGCGCCCTGCTAATCCGCAGAGCCTTCCCTTGCACACTCCCTACAGAGGGGCTCCCAACGGATCCGGAGCACACCGTGGAAGTGGCACTCCCCTCTTCCCCTTCTCCCCATCCAGGATCAGGGCTGCCGAGTCCTGCCCAGCTCCGGGGGTGCCATGTGTCACCAAGAACCGTCCCCGACTCCCCTCAGGGTGCCCCGGGACTGCACTGGCAAGGAGGCAGGAGCACTCCCTCTCTGCACAGGAGGTTGGGTCGGGCAGATGCACGAGCAGCTGGGGAATGGGAAGTCAGCAGTGACTGGGGAGCCTGCAAAAGTCAGTGGGGGCCAGAGCATCTCAGGGAGTCAGGCTCAGAGTGTGGCGGACTGGGTTCACTGAGTCATTGTGGGTGGGGTGGGGTGGAGAGAAAGCGCTGGTGGAGCCTGAGGCTGGTGCGGGTTGCTGAGGGGATGGGAGACCCTGAGACTGTGGGGGGATGTTGGGGATGGAACAGCCTGAAGTGGGGACGGGGGGAGAGCCTCAGGGGTTGGCAGGATTGCTGGTGGGGGAGAGCCTGAGGCCGTTGGAGGGCTGTTGGCAGGGGGGTGGAACAGCCTGAGGTGGGTGGGGTGTGGCAGAGCCTGAGGCCATTGGGGGGCTGTTGGGGGGGTGGAACAGCCTGAGGTGGGTGGGGTGTGGCAGAGCCTGAGGCTGTTGGGGGTTGTTGGGGGGATGGAACAGCCTGAGGTGGGTGGGGTGTGGCAGAGCCTGAGGCCATTGGGGGGCTGCTGGGGGGGTGGAACAGCCTGAAGTGGGTGGGGTGTGGCAGAGCCTGAGGCTGTTGGGGGTTGTTGGGGGGATGGAACAGCCTGAGGTGGGTGGGGTGTGGCAGAGCCTGAGGCAGCTGGAGGTTGTTGGGGGGATGGAACAGCCTGAGGTGGGTGGGGTGTGGCAGAACCTGAGGCTGTTGGGGGTTGTTTGGGGGATGGAACAGCCTGAGGTGGGTGGGGTGTGGCAGAACCTGAGGCCGTTGGAGGGTTGTTGTGGGGTGGAACAGCCTGAGGTGGTGGGGTGTGGCAGAACCTGAGGCTGTTGGGGGTTGTTTGGGGGATGGAACAGCCTGAGGTGGGTGGGGTGTGGCAGAACCTGAGGCTGTTGGGGGTTGTTTGGGGGATGGAACAGCCTGAGGTGGTGGGGTGTGGCAGAACCTGAGGCTGTTGGGGGTTGTTTGGGGGATGGAACAGCCTGAGGTGGGTGGGGTGTGGCAGAGCCTGAGGCTGTTGGGGGTTGTTGTGGGGATGGAACAGCCTGAGGTGGGTGGGGTGTGGCAGAGCCTGAGGCCGTTGGAGGGTTGTTGGGGGGATGGAACAGCCTGAGCTGGGTGGGGTGTGGCAGAGCCTGAGGCCGTTGGAGGGTTGTTGTGGGGTGGAACAGCCTGAGGTGGGTGGGGTGTGGCAGAGCCTGAGGCCGTTGGAGGGCTGTTGTTGGGGGGATGGAACAGCCTGAGGTGGGTGGGGTGTGGCAGAGCCTGAGGCCGTTGGGGGGTTGTTGTGGGGATGGAACAGCCTGAGGTGGGTGGGGTGCGGCAGAGCCTGAGGCCGTTGGGGGGTTGTTGTGGGGATGGAACAGCCTGAGCTGGGTGGGGTGTGGCAGAGCCTGAGGCCGTTGGAGGGCTGTTGTTGGGGGGATGGAACAGCCTGAGGTGGGTGGGGTGTGGCAGAGCCTGAGGCTGTTGGGGGTTGTTGTGGGGGTGGAACAGCCTGAGGTGGGTGGGGTGCGGCAGAGCCTGAGGCCGTTGGAGGGCTGTTGGGGGGATGGAACAGCCTGAGCTGGGTGGGGTGTGGCAGAGCCTGAGGCCGTTGGAGGGCTGTTGTTGGGGGGATGGAACAGCCTGAGGTGGGTGGGGTGTGGCAGAGCCTGAGGCCATTGGGGGGTTGTTGTGGGGATGGAACAGCCTGAGGTGGGTGGGGTGTGGCAGAGCCTGAGGCCATTGGGGGGCTGTTGGGGGGATGGAACAGCCTGAGGTGGGTGGGGTGTGGCAGAACCTGAGGCTGTTGGGGGTTGTTTGGGGGATGGAACAGCCTGAGGTGGGTGGGGTGTGGCAGAGCCTGAGGCTGTTGGGGGTTGTTTGGGGGATGGAACAGCCTGAGGTGGGTGGGGTGTGGCAGAGCCTGAGGCCGTTGGAGGGTTGTTGGGGGGATGGAACAGCCTGAGGTGGGTGGGGTGTGGCAGAGCCTGAGGCTGTTGGGGGTTGTTGGGGGGGTGGAACAGCCTGAGGTGGGTGGGGTGTGGCAGAGCCTGAGGCTGTTGGGGGTTGTTGGGGGGATGGAACAGCCTGAGGTGGGTGGGGTGTGGCAGAGCCTGAGGCTGTTGGGGGTTGTTGTGGGGGTGGAACAGCCTGAAGTGGGTGGGGTGTGGCAGAGCCTGAGGCCATTGGGGGGTTGTTGGGGGGATGGAACAGCCTGAGGTGGGTGGGGTGTGGCAGAGCCTGAGGCCGTTGGGGGGCTGTTGGGGGGATGGAACAGCCTGAGCTGGGTGGGGTGTGGCAGAGCCTGAGGCCGTTGGGGGGCTGTTGGGGGGATGGAACAGCCTGAGGTGGGTGGGGTGTGGCAGAGCCTGAGGCCGTTGGAGGGTTGTTGGGGGGGGTGGAACAGCCTGAGGTGGGTGGGGTGTGGCAGAGCCTGAGGCCGTTGGAGGGTTGTTGGGGGGGATGGAACAGCCTGAGGTGGGTGGGGTGTGGCAGAGCCTGAGGCTGTTGGGGGTTGTTGTGGGGATGGAACAGCCTGAGGTGGGTGGGGTGTGGTAGAGCCTGAGGCCGTTGGAGGGTTGTTGTGGGGATGGAACAGCCTGAGGTGGGTGGGGTGTGGCAGAGCCTGAGGCTGTTGGGGGTTGTTGGGGGGATGGAACAGCCTGAGGTGGGTGGGGTGTGGCAGAGCCTGAGGCTGTTGGGGGTTGTTGGGGGGATGGAACAGCCTGAGGTGGGTGGGGTGTGGCAGAGCCTGAGGCAGTTGGAGGGTTGTTGTGGGGATGGAACAGCCTGAGGTGGGTGGGGTGTGGCAGAGCCTGAGGCAGTTGGAGGGTTGTTGGGGGGATGGAACAGCCTGAGGTGGGTGGGGTGCGGCAGAGCCTGAGGCTGCTGGAGGGCTGTTGGGGGGATGGAACAGCCTGAGGTGGGTGGGGTGCGGCAGAGCCTGAGGCCGTTGGGGGGTTGTTGTGGGGGTGGAACAGCCTGAGGTGGGTGGGGTGTGGCAGAGCCTGAGGCCGTTGTGGGGCTGTTGTGGGGGTGGAACAGCCTGAGGTGGGTGGGGTGTGGCAGAGCCTGAGGCTGATGGGGGGATTGTTGGGGGAAGTGATGGGGGGCAGTACCTGTGCCAGGAATTGTAGCTGAGGATGGTGAGCTGGACCCTGCCTGCGGGGGTGAGGTTACGTGGGAGTCTGGCACTGAACCCCTGACATTCCTCAGCCCTGCTGTATACATGGGGAGACCTGAGGCAGCTGGGGGCATTTTCCCCCATACATTTGTTCCTCCAATCACAGGACAGGGCACTTGCCCCTTCTGAGGCAGAGCCCTTACAACTAATAGCTTCCTATGCAGAGTAGCTAAGGAGTTTTCCTTTATACAGCCAATGAGGACTTCCGACCCCTAGAGCCCCACTTCTTCCCTTGAAATAAACCTCTGCTCAAGACACCAACAATTTAACAGCAGGGGGAAGTTCCTTCCATCTTACTCTCCCTTTTGAGAAGAAACAGTTCACTCCACAGCTGGACCCAAAGCTCGTCTGCAGGACTGCTGCTCAGAGGGTGGTGATGCTTTTGGCACCTGGTTAAAATTCATTCTGCTGTGTCCCCTTATCATGTGCTCCCATACTTGGTTTGCACTTCCGCTAGCAATTATGGGCTGGGGGAACAACATGCTTTAAACAGGGCTGTCTTGGAAGGCACACAGATGTTGAGCTACCACAAAGATATAAATTGGCTACTAATGCCCATTTTCCCAAGGACACACATTGGAGTGACTCCATTTTTGAGCATCTACTTGGAGAGAACTGGGGCCTGACTCCCAGGACTCCCCTGAAAGTCAATGGCACCCGCAGGTGCTCGTCCCTTCTGAAAATCAGCCTTGAGTGTTTCCAATTGGGCTCCCACTCACTGAGGCACCCAAAAGGATGATTTGGGGATTTTTGGTCACATATGTTTCTGTTTGCTATCATTCTGGCTTGAAGGGAAATTACTGGAGCCTGGGAGAATTCCGATCCTAATTTGTTTCTTAGATGCAACATGATGAATCCTATAGAAAACCGAGTTTGATCGGAGACAATTAGATTAGACAGATGACATAAGTGTTATTAATGTCATTGCATGCTGGACCCCGAACTTCAGAATATGGCTACCTACACATCTGAAAATGCCCTGAGCACTTAAACCCTCTCTCTACAATGTTGCCTGGGTTTAATTCAGATTGGTTTTAGAAGGCAGTTTCAGGGTTTCCACCCAGAGGTTTGCATTGCTTTAACTAAACTGATTTTTTAAAGTGACTTCAGTTAAACTAGTGCAACGAGGTGTTTAGAGCAGCCAGCTCCAGCCCTAAGGAATGATGGGTAATAAATATGGCAATGCAGGTCTCACGGGGGACTCGCTGACCATCACTTCCACGCTTGAGGAGTAATGAGAAATCTCAAAGCTACAGAAGAGGTGGGGATGCTAACATTTACTTCATAGTGTAGATCAGCTTTTAAAATCCATGTAATTCTTGATCCGTGTCTGATTTTTTAAAATGTGCATTGATTATCTTAAGCAAAAAGCAGTGCCAGCAGCCAAGAGTTCAGACTCTCTGCAAATCTCCGGCAAGCCAATGTGGGTGAGTGCCATGAAAGGCACGAGTCTCTATGGAAAAGAAAGTGCAGATTCACTTTCAAAGGGTTATTATAAACACATTCAAAGTTCCCTAATCGTGGGCCAAACTCTGCTCTGATTTACAGGTACTGAAGCCAGTGCAATACTCCCTGTTATTTTTCAGTCCCTCCATTAAAAACAATGGCGATTATGCCGTAGCACGCGTTACTGGTACCGCATTACCTTCCGCTAACTGTGCAAAAAACGTGCAACACCGCCCTGTGCTGTGGGCTTTAATAAAAGGCCCAATTCAGGCAAAACTTTAATGCGAGGTTTGTGTAAGTAAGGACTTAGGACCCCATTAGGACCCAAGGGGCTGAGTTTTCCCTGGGAAGCGCTGAGCAGCCTAGCTCCAAGTCCAGTCCTACTGCTACCGAAGTGATGTTTAATTAGAGCTGTGTGAAACTTTCCGAGTGACACTGAAAATACGAGACGTTAGAAAGCTTCTGGATTCCTCTGAGAAAATATTAGCTGGCCTATCTTCATATGAAAAGCTCATTTTCACTAGAAAATGGGAAAATGTCAGTGAAAACGCCTTCATTTCTCTGCATCTAAAGGTGAAATGTTGCTCAAAACTGAGCAGAATATATGAAAAATAAAGCTAAGGTTCCAGCAAAGATGGAGCCGTAGCAAACCCATGCCAAAGCGTGATGTTTTACATCACAAGTGGTATTTTCACTGCGTGTAAGCATCCCAAACAAACTAGTGGAAAGCGTTCCCGTTCCTCACGGCCCTTGTCTCACAGCACGAAGGGAGCAATCCTGCAAGGTGCTCGGTTCTCCGAGACAAACGCAGCACAGCCCTTCATCGTGTGCTGAATATGCACGGGCTAAGGTTCTTTCCTGGATCAGGACTAGCGCGCCCAGCACCTTCCTTTGCAGACTCAAGCCCCAAATGTGGGGAAGAGCACATTCCACCCTGAGTGCTGCCTGCCTGCCTGCTACAAATGTTCAGTTGTTTCCTAGAATGCAAGACAGCATGGAAGCGGACTGTAAAATTCACTTCTATTCCCAGCAATTTGGCCAGAGGAAGAATTTTTCATACTCGCCCCCATGGATGGAGCAACTAAGCCAGGTATTCCGGCAAATTAACCAAGAGCAGTTTAGCAAAGAGCTTTCAGTCCAGCTGCTTTGGCACAATATGAATGGGATGAAACCATGCAAGTGAGAAGGCGAGAAAACCTGAGTGCACTAACAGGCAGCGGCTGGTGCTGCAGTAAGAGGCTGAGGTTGGCAGTGGAGGCCGCAAGCGGGTCGGCTCTTACCTGACCACCTGCAAAAATGACAGGGGTGGAGGCGGGCTTTGGGCGATAGGGAATGGTGGCACCTTTCGGTGGGGACTAGGAAAAGGGACAAGGAGAGGGAGAGAGAACATTAGAACAGCTTTCCTGAAACATCAGTAAAAAGAAAGTTAGAAAGCAACCAACCCAACCCAGGTCATGGACATCGACATCACAAGGCCCATGAATTCTATCAGACTGTCCTTGCCCCACAGAGATTCCTTCAATACCTTTAACAGAAACATTGCCGTTGGGACTGGGCGAATATGATTTCCAAATGAGAGGAGACAAGGGAAACAGTCATGTGAGTGGGGGGGTGGGGGAAGAGAAGTCATTAAAGTAAATGAGGTGAGGCTTCTCAGCAATTCCCTTTCCTACGGGCGTTACGCCAGTGCACCTTCTCAGCATAATCTATTTCCCTCTCCAGCACTCATCCCCACACACACTGTATAGACTGATTTCTCTGTTAATCTACATTCATAATTTACCAGGCTTTTGTGCATGAGAGAACATCTGAACAGCACCCCTCAAACTCTCATTGAAGAACACATGTACCCAGAGACACGTGGCAATAGCAGGATGTGCTGGCTATGGGACACGCAGCAGGGTTGCTAGGGAGATAACTCGTTAGGCGTACATACAGGGAAGTTGTCTTCATAGCATGGCCTTTGTTACCATCATCAAGCTACGCTGTACATCTCAACACCTGATTACAGCATCGCATCGGTGGTGTCAGGTGTTGGATACGATGCTGGGGCACTATTGTAGAGCACAGCAACTATCAGTGTGTTGGGGGAAATTAGAAAGAGTGAGAAGGTTGTACAACAGATTGACCATCTTTGTCTTCTCCACTTAAAAAAATCCTTTTTAGTTTCCTCCAACGCAGATAGGCCACCCGTGCTGCTGGGCCCACTTCTAATCTTATGAACGGTTTTGTGCCTGGTTGTACAGCTACTATTGCAAGGTCTTTGGGGCAGAGACTATCTGGTTACTATGTATCCATACAGGACACTGCAGGGCTTTAGTGGAATGGGGCCTGCTATGTGGTGCAGTCGTATCAATAACGATAGTAATGAACTGGTGACTGTAATATACACACACAGGGCAGCTCACAAACAAAGGCTTGGAAATTACCCCGCCTCTCCCGTGGTCTCTATATTTTAGAAGAAAAGCATTTTATTATAAACCTGCAAATAAGAAATTCTGTTTATTACACTCCGTGGAAAGTGATTTCCTCACTTCCTGGTTTAAAGAGGAAATAGCATACAGCTCTTGAGACCCCTTTCCGTGATGTTACCGTACTTATGAAAGGGATCACCCTGGGGGCATCGGAGATTCAAGTCCTCTGCTTATCCACAGAACAGGGACAGCACACGCAGCAATTGTGCAAGCTGCACACGCACACAAACCCCAACAGTGTGCTGGTGGAGTGAGTGAGCAGTGACCGAAGAGCCACCATGTAGCCATATGCCATTGGGAGGGTTCTCCCCGACACACACCCTCTGTCTTTTCATCCTGCCACAAGTCAATACCATTTGCCAATTCAGTCTCCTGCTTCAGCCTGACCTGTCTGTTGTGAAGGCAATGCACGAGCTGTATTCTGTGACTATTGCTCTTACTGGTGTTTGTGAGAGGTGTATGCCGAGTTCTGTCTGATAACCAAATCATTGTTAATGCACGAAAGAAATCTTGCGAAAGCCTCTCCCTATGAGATTTCAGACCAAAATGTTTGGATTCGTATCCATTATTGTTTATATTATATACAGTACGTATTTATAGGTCATTATAGTTTATATCTATAATTGTAATTACACACACAACTACTATCTGCAGAATGCATGGCATATAAAATCAATATGAGTATTAAGAACCTCACAATAAATATTAACACACAGAAACCTGTGCAATCAAACCCCCCAAATGAGCTACAGAATTTCAGGGCTCGATAGTCACAAGTCTGCTTTCTCTCATACTGCATTAACAACATAGGGAAAATGAGAATTCCACTGGTTAAGTACCAGAAAGGTGACAGGATTGTAGTGAAAATCATTGTAAAGCATTACAATAATTATCAATACTTCAGCTTGTAGACCTATCTCCCATTCTGACGCAGGCTTCCCATTTGCCTCTACTGCCATAATGGGCACTGAATTCTGCATCTCCAAACAGGTACCTGGTGCTGCAAACCTGTCCATCACCTGTGCAGCCCGGCCTGTGATTACTACTGCTCCAAACCCACCTCTGCCAAAATCCTCCTCCCTCTCCCAACTTCCTTTGCTAAGAACTCCCCAGCCTCCAGTGTGCAGAAGGCTGATTCCTGCCTTCTCTCACACACTCAATGCAGTGACCATATCGCTCCGGTCCTCACACAATACCACTGCCCCCTTCAGTTCAGGATCCAGTTCAAAATGATCTTCCTAATTTTTCAAATGCTCCATGGACTAGCTCCAGCTCACGTCACAGATCTTATTTCTCTCTATGCCCTTCCTACTCCCCTTGCTTTTCTCGCACTAAGCCGTCTCTGTCCCACCGCACAAGCTATCCAGTATAAGGGAGAGAGCCTATGGCCTCCTAATTTCAAAAGCAACCTTCTTGTGACTCTACTGCTGACTGCCCCTCCATCTCATTTCAAATCTAAAGAGAAAACATCATATTTCACTTCTCAGTTAAGTTAGAGTTCAGCCCCAGACTCCATAC
This sequence comes from Chelonia mydas, assembly GCF_015237465.2. Taxonomy (NCBI): domain Eukaryota; kingdom Metazoa; phylum Chordata; order Testudines; family Cheloniidae; genus Chelonia; species Chelonia mydas. Next base: position 75,308,861 of record NC_051251.2, on the reverse strand, counting down.
CTAGTAAATTAACAGAATGCATGGCTGGGCAAAAACACATGGTGAGGATTTTAAACTAATGGTACCAGTAAGTGAGGGTGAACAATAACATCAATAGCTATTCCAGGGTTTTCACTGTAGTTTGGTTGTTGATAGCTTTTCCTATATACTTTACCCCCATTGTTACAGACTGTACCTCCAGCATCACCACACAGATCTGTTTGACACACTGGATAATTGCATCGGGGGTCCCCGAAATTGTCACTGCCCGTTCTGTGGAGTTGGGCAGCATGTCCCCCGCCACTTGAACCTGAGCACCTGTTGACTGGAGAAAGCAGGAAGGGAGAGAGAGAGAGAGAGAGGAAGAATAGCAAAGTTGAATGCGCAGCAGCTGTAAGAATGAAAACACCTTCCCTTCCTTTTTGTAGTCAGCTGTAACTTCAATGTGCTCGATTTTTGGTGTGTTAGACCCTGGTTAAGAATTGCTTTGCAAACATTACATGACAATCACGCTCCCTCCTCTTGCCACGCCATGCACACAGTGAATATGTCAGTCTTCAAGGCCTGTAGAAGTCAAATGCAATGTCATGCCAGTGCTGGCAGGAGCCCATGTCAGTTACATGCTGGGATCCTTAGGAAATCAAAAGTCCTGGTTTAGCATTTCCGAGTCAGCTTCTGGTGGCAGGCGTTTTGCTGGAGGCGACGCTATTTGTGAAGCTGGCTGCATGTGGATACCCGCTGCAGAGTCAGTTTCCATTCTCACTTGAGTTAAATGTAGCTTTTAAACAGTGCACTTAAAAGGGAGGTTTAAGAAAAAGGTCTGCCTTACCTCCCTGATTTCCTTAATCTTGGAGCCTCCTTTGCCAATCAGTGATCCACACTGGCTAGCAGGCACGACCAACCTCAGTGTTACTGGTGGTTTACTGGTAGCAGTGCTGTTACTCATTGAGTTGATTATGTCCTTGGGAAGGGGAAAAATGAAAACAGGCTCTATTATTCTGCCATACACACCCTATCCCAACCGGTGAAAATATACACAGAAGGGGACAGCTTAATCTTGCCTTAGACTGCACATAGGACCATAGCGTGCGGTCAGAAACCAAAAGCACTGTCGATCAACTATTTCCATAGCTCATAATTATCTCTCTTAGGTGTCTGTCTGGTTCCAGTCACTGCTCTACACCCGTAGCTGTCCACAGACCGTACCTCCCAGTACTTGGGAAGGAATCCAAATGGACTATACTGGAGAATTACCTACAGCCACTAGAGGGAACAAGTATATTTTGGTAATTGTAGATATTTTATTAGGTGGACAGAAGCTATCCCGACTCAAGGCTGTACAGCCACCCCAACAGCTAAGGTGCTAACAGAAGAGATGTTCTCTAGGTGAGGTTTTCCGAAGGCTGTGGATCGTGATAATGGATTTATGGGAAAGGTGATGAGGGAGGTTTGTGAGTTACTAGAACTTGATCCAAAATTCCATACACAATACCACCTGCAACGCTGGGGGTTGGTGGTATGAGCCAACTGGACTGACAAAACCATGTTGAAGAAGGTGTTTTAATGCCCATAAAGGAAGTTTGGTGAAGGGTACAGGGATTGCTCCTTTTGAGGCTGTCATAACCATAGGGGTAAGCCTAAATTCCTCCTTACCTGTCGGGGGTTAAGAAGCTCAAGTAACCTGGTTGGCACCTGACCAAAGGAACCAATGGGGACAAAAGATACTTTCAAATCAGGTGGGGAGAGGTTTTGTTTTGGGTTCTTTGTTTGTGTGGCCGTTCGCTCTTGGGACTAAGAGGGACCGGACATCAATCCATGTTCTCCAGATCTTTCTGAACAAGTCTCTCTTGTTTCAAACTTGTAAGTAACATCCAAGCAAGGCGTATTAGTTTATCTTTGTTTTCTCAACTTGTGAATTTTCCCTTTGCTAGAGGGAGGTTTATTCCTGTTTTGTTGTAACTTTGAAACTAGGGCTAGAGGGGGTTCCTCTGTGCTCTTTGAATTTTCTGTAAGGTTAACTACCAGCCTAAGCACAGAGGGGATTCTTTTACCTTTTTCTCTTTAAATAAAATCCTTCTTTTTAAGAACCTGAATGATTTTTTTCATTGTTCTAAGACCCAGGGGGTTGGGTCTGTCATCCCTTTGTAACCAATTGGTGAGGATATGTGCTCAAGCCTTCCCCTGGAAAGGGGGTATAGGCTTGGGGGAATATTTTGGGGGAATAGGACTCCAAGTGGTCCTTTCCCTGATTGGTTTAAGAGTAGCAGCTGTGATAGTCTGTATCCGCAAAAAGAAAAAGGATGACTTGTGGCACCTTAGAGACTAACAAATTTATTTGAGCATAAGTTTTTGTGAGCTACAGCTCTCTTCATCGGATGCGTGTAGTGGAAAATACAGTGGGGAGATTTATATACACAGAGAACATGAAACAATGGGTGTTACCATACACACTGTAATGACAGTGATCAGGTAAGGTGAGCTATTACCAGGAGGAGAGCGGGGAGAGGGGGACTTTTTGTAGTGATAATCAAGGTGGGCCATTTCCAGCAGTTGACAAGAACGTGTGAGGAACAGTAGGGTGGGTGTGGGGAATAAACATGGGGAAATAGTTTTACTTTGTGTAATGACCCATCCACTCCCAGTCTTTATTCTAGCCTAAGTTAATTGTGTCCAGTTTGCAAATTAATTCCAATTCAGCAGTCTCTCGTTGGAGTCTGTTTTTGAAGTTTTTTTGTTGAAATCAGACATCAAAATTATAACATTCAAAAACCAGTCGGAGAACACTTCAATCTCTTTGCACACTCGATTACAAACCTAAAAGTGGCAATTCTTCAACAAAAAAAACTTCAAAAACAGACTCCAACAAGAGACTGTTGAATTGGAATTAATTTGCAAACTGGACACAATTAACTTAGGCTTGAATAAAGACTGGGAGTGGATGGGTCATTACATAAAATAAAACTATTTCCCCATGTTTATTCCCCCCCCCCACCACCCTACACTTCCTCACACATTCTTGTCAACTGCTGGAAATGGCCCACCTTGATTATCACTACAAAAGTTTTCTTCCCCCTCACCCCACCCCCACTCTCCTGCTGGTAATAGCTCACCTTTACCTGATCACTCTCATTATAGTGTGTATGGTAACACCCATTGTTTCATGTTCTCTGTGTATATAAAACCTCCCCACTGTATTTTCCACTGCATGCATCCAATGAAGTGAGCTGTAGTTCACGAAAGCTTATGCTCAAATACATTTGTTAGTCTCTAGGGTGCCACAAGTCCTTCTTTTCTTTTTCCCTGATTGTTTGTTAAATCACTTGGTGGTGGCAGCGATCCCAAGGCAAGAAAGGAATCTGTGCCTTGGGGAAGTTTTAACCTAAGCTGGTAAGAATAAGCTTAGGGGGTCTTTCATGCAGGTCCCCACATCTGTACCCCAGAGTTCAGAGTGGGGAAGGAACCCTGACAGAGGCTATCACTGGAAGGGAGATGAGACTCTGGGAACGCTTATTCATTATCCCAGTCGCAGATGTAATGCAGTAGGGCATTGTAACAGATCAGTGGGCCAAGGCATTGGTATGGCATATACAAGATAGACACAAGATGGTGGCAGGAAACCTAGGGGAAGCCCAAGGAAAAATGAAAAGATATTCTGATGACCAAGCTTCTGGTGAGGAGAATGAAGTGCGAGATCAGGTACTTGTGCAGCATGTCTTAGATAAAAGGCCACTTCCAAAAGCCATTTGGGAGGGTCACTGCTATGTAATGGACAAGACTAGTCCATCAGTACACCTGGTTCAGGTATCAATGGTGTATCGGCGGTTGCATGCTATGCAGCTGAAACTGTACAGGCAGCAGGACAGAAGGGAATCCACTGATGTAAGTAGAGGGAAGTGAGAATAATTGTTTTCTTTTTCAGGTGTTGACCATCGTGGGAGGCATAACATGCACTGCCTTGGGGTCTGTGAAATTCGTGATCCAGCAGAGGAACAAGGCCATGACAACGCACGAGGGGGAGAATGCCACTTTAGCCGTATGGCTCCCGGGTAATCATGCAGGAAAGCCTGCCCTATCCTGGTGCAGACTGGACCACAGTCAAGGTGGCGGATCCTGCAGCACAAGCGACTCTCGGGAGCAGGTACTTGGACGGGGGACTTAGACGGGGCAGTGCGTTACATGGGATGGTAATGGATAACCTAACCATTCATAGGGCACAGGTAAGACACGTGGGATCTAATACAGTGACTTCAGCAGATTGCTGGACTACCACCTATCATGCCAGCAAAGTGACCGAGACGTTGACCCTCTCTCAGCATGCGATGAAGGACTGGCAGAGTACCACCACCACTCCTGAACACGCTGGAGTAACAATGCCTCCTACTCCAGAATTGAAGCAAGGTGATGAAACATGCCCGAAATAGAAGTGAGACCTGACAACAGACTAGTGATAAATCGTGAACACCAGATTGTGTATAATAATGTACAGTACCAAATGATACCTGCAGTGTTGAACTGAACCATTTTTACATTAGCACAGAAGCTCTGTCATGCAAAATACGTGCATTTCTATAGGCAAATGCCAGCGAAAGTGGTACCAAATTTCAGACAGTCAATGGATGGGGTGGAAGAGGAGGAAATTTGGTGGCTTGAGAAGGGAAAGAGAAAGAGGAAGAAATATAAAAGAAAGAGATTTAGGACCAGTATTAGGAGTTGGGGTGTTGGGAACTTCCCTATGGAATCATATAGATATCACAGTATTGTGGGAGGAAAACCAGTAAATGAGACTTCAATTACAAAACCTGTCAACAACAGCATGGGGGTATGGGGAGCATTTAAAGGCTGTCCAGGATGCTAGGATAACAGGACAGCTGAGAACTTAGGGAAGTGGAAGCAGCAATCAATGAAATGGGAAAAATTATGAATCATCCACATGTATCAAAGGCATGATATAGTATGGCATAAGGTAAGGCAGCTTCCTAATACTGGAGCTACAGGTAGGACTAAAGGAAACTCGAGGTGCGGAAGTGCCTGGGTTCAGAACAAATAAGATGCTAGACAGAAATAAGGGGAGTAGATTGGTGCAAGGTTAGGTGCTACTCAAGGGTCTGTTATGCTGAGGAAAGGTGCAAACTTGATGAAACATGGATCCTTTCTATGGTACTAGAAGTGCAGTGGCCACAGGACTAAGTGAGGCATTAAGAGTGTATAGTGTCCAGTCCATAGGTACGTTGGAAACTTCCGTGACAGATCACATCTCAAAGGAACATGTCACTCATCCTCAGACACTAGAGAGAATGGGTGTGGGAGTCTGGAAAGCCCCAGATACCTCACATTGTTCCAAGAGGCCTCGTACTTGGTTGTGTTTTTGTGATGTACTGCAGAGTGCATTGCTGGCATGGGGTTTCATTTTGGATGAAGAAACCTGGAATTGCACAGTATGGCTGAGGCAAGGGGGACAAGGTCAGCCAAGGTTGCAAGGGCTGGGGAAGGCAAATATTGTATAAGCTCTTGGGCCAGACACTTCCAGTATGGGACACAAACATGCTGTTATGACTGGCCAGTCTTCTGCCAAGAAATGTTACCTGACTAGGGGACAAGGTAATTTTTTCAGTTCCCCAGCATGAGATCCACAGTGTTTCAGCTGATGCTCATCTGATTGGTGCTGCCCTAGACTGCGTGATAAAGCTAAGCTGAGTCATACCACCACTGCATTGAAATGTGCAGGCCTCAATGACCATATGCCCAGAACGTTTGTTGACCTTAAGACAAGAGAGTTGAAATATTCAAAGTGACATAAATACTCTGGGAAATGCCCCATGGTGGGAGTTAGTATATAATATTGGGGAACATCCATGGATACGTATGATATCAGTGGACTTCGCAATTGTGCAAGCCTTACTCGTAGGGGTGTTAATTGCATTGATCTGGAAGGGTAGGAGGCAGTTGGGAAAGAGAAGAGATGTATATAAAATACAGGCTTAGATGAAGCCTTAGAAAGGATTCTATGGCTTCACAGTGGGGAGTTTTGGGAGCGAAGGCGTATGTAGGCCTGACAGAAGCCTGCTGGGGATTTTAAGAGTCTGTGCTTAGAACATTTAACGGTATAAGCGTAAGTAGAACCATGCATGTGTGAGAAATTACAGAGCACTCGTGTTTGTGAGAACAAGAACAGATAAAATCACTAAAAAGCTAGAAAGGATCGGTTTGAACTAACATGACACCTGTACTGATGGGGGAGAAGAGTTGACATGGAAATGAGAGACTAATACATATGTATAAGACAAGATAACAAAAAGGTATAAATAATTTGTGTAACAAAGGGAAGTTGAAGCTGTATTGTCAGTGCTGCGGTGATTGTGATGAGATCGTCCTAATGAGCTTCCTACTTGTAAGTTATTGATCACTGTTTGCTGAGTGTTTTCCCTTAATAAATATTTGTTAGATCTATCTGTTGAGTAAGTGAACCTCAATGGAACAATCTGTATCAAGTCTACAGATACCTCCTTCCTATTCCCATCAGCATGAGAAGGGCTGTCTTGAGAGGATGCAACCAGGAAGCACGAGGGCACCGATTAAGGGGCTGAATTTGCCTCTATTCCCACAAGACTACATGGAACCCTTACACTTGGCAGAAAGACAATGGGCAAAGACTGAATTAAACGTGAGGCAAAACCTGAAGGAGATCACCTGCTGGCAAAATTAGAGACAGCGACCATGTAATATACAGGGATGGTATCTGCCCCAGCACATACCACCTGTGAACTATATCTCCTCACAGTTTTACCTAGGAGTAAAGCTTTTGCTTTTCTCGCCCTCCCTGGAAGAGACTGCTTCTTGTGCCATCAATGCTCACAACTCCGTATAATGGCAAATCCACTTTCTGTGTAATGCACAAAGCCCTCTACTGCAGAGGGATTTCGGTGGCTGTATTTTTCATCTGTTGTGTAGTGAAGGGGTGTGGTCTAGTGGAGAGTGCCCTGTCCTGGGATTCCTAGCCCTGGCTCTGCCACTGGTTGACTTTGGGCAAGTTACTGTACTGCCCCATGCCTCAGTTTCCCCATCTGTAGAGTGGGGCTAATGATACTGACCTCCTTTGTAATGTGCTGTGAGATCTACCGATGAAAAGTGCTGGGTATTCTGAAAAGTACTGTACTTTTGAGGTGCGGAAACGGACTTTCCCCACTCAGGAACAGGTGCAGCGCCCATGCTGGCCTATTCCATACCACCCCATCCAGGCAGCTCAACCTTAGCCAGCAGGCACGAGCTCTAAAAATAAGTACTTCTGGTTCTAATCCAGCCCATTTTGGTTCTTGGCCTCTCTGCTGAGACTACCGGAAACGATGCCAGGTAGTGACCTTCCTGTTGCGAGAGGGCTACCCCCTTCTCCACTAAGAAACGGACGGATCTCACTCTCAGGGCTGGAATGAATCTGTTGCCAGGATGACAGGCTCCAAATCAAGAATGGAAACAGGGCCACTCTGTATCTCCCAGCACGAGGTGGCTCTGTGCGGACTTGTTCACTCCAGCTTCTGACCAGTGCGTCACCTCTTCATCCCTCAGTGATTTTCCTCCCTCCCACCCTCTCCACCACCCCTGTTCCCCACACACGTGTGCACACATGCACACTCACATACACACTCACACACGCATGCTCCCCCCAGCTCTCCCCTTCCCCCTCTGCCTCACCTTTCCGTCTCCCCTGCTTCCCAAGCTCCCGGGCCCTCTTACCAGGTCCGTCTGGTAGCATTCCCTGATACAGCACTGCCACCGACATCACACCCATTGGCTCCTCACCGCAGCAGCCAGAGGGTGCACAGCAAGAGAGGGCTGCAGCCGCCTCAGAAAGCATTCCCACCCCGCCTCACTACCTGATGCTCAGGCCTAGAAACTTTGTCCTGTTACCCCCATCCCCAGCCTGAGGTGACAGCTGTGTCCTGACATTACATCGCAACCTTCTAACACTGCGCTTTATGACAATGCCAGGTAATGCTACATCATAATAGTGAGCTGTAGGCACGGCAGCATGATAAACATGTGCGCTGACCCACAATTATTTCCACCAGACTTTAATGGTCTTGGCAGCATTAGGGATGGTCCCCCATGGAACTGGGGGACCATTCCTAATGACCTGACCAAAAAGCAGGTCACCAGTTCTCCGTCTGCAAAGGAGTGTGTGTGTTTCCTTACCTCCTCGAATTTGTAAGCAATCATGGCAAAAGCCTTGAAGATGGCATCAGTGGGGCCTGTGATGGTCACAATTCTTTCCGGACAGTTTCCCTCTGAGATGTTGATTCTTGCTCCACTCTAGAAAGAAAAGAAAAAAATCTTCTCATCCCATTAAAAAGCCCATCAACCTGGCAGCCACACACTGAACCAGAGCTGGCTACTGACCTAGAGAAACAGGCTAGAGGTTCACCAGTGACCTCAGCTCCTGCAATCTGACCAGTGTGTAGGCAGAGCCCTGCACCCCTGTGGACTGCTGGTGGCTCCCCTCTAATGTAAAGGTACGCTGGCAGGGGTCAGGCTCATTTAAAAAACAAACAAACCTTTTATTCGGCTATGACAGCCAAGCAGTGCACAAAAGCTCAAAGTGCTCGGACCATGAACTTGTAAGGCAAATTACTGGTTCAGGTGAATCTCCACTGAAGTTAATGGGAGCTTTCCTGAGTACGGCATAAATAAAAACTGACAAAGGGTCTCTGGCCATAGCCTACTTTTATTATTCTGCAGCTTGCTTAAATTTCTTGAATAATGGGTCAATGGTCTTTAAAACTGAGTAAGTGACTAATTGCACATTTTCTCACAGCTAAAATCAAATGTCTGCAAAGCTCTAGGCAACTATTCACTGAAGCTTCCACGAACTGGGCCATGGGAGAAAGGCCTTTCCATTAGTCTCCATGTCGCTTTCATTAGAAATCATTTCAAATGTCTGGGTAGCTCACCTCCTCCCGCATCTTTTTCACCGTCTCTCCTTTCTGAAATAAGATGCAGAAACACAACCATTAGAATATCATCAATAGCTTCATCCAAACATCTGTCCCGATACTGAAACTTCAGAAAGTTTTTAATACACTTTCATAAAATACAAATACATACAATACAGTTTAGAAAGCTGGGAGAAGAGTTCACCCCCTGCTCCCGCTCTTCAGTCCCGCCCTGCTAGAGCTTTGAAGTGTATTTGTACTCTGAAAATGGGCTATTAACAATTTCCTTTTCATACTCTACAGATTTTATCCCTGCATGTACTAGAATCAAGTCTGCTCACTTCACTGACAAAACAGCATTCAGATCATTCTGATAGAGATTCACAATGAGTTTCTTCCTTTCCAAATGTCCTTCTCCATGGAAGAAGCTCAAAGACATTCATATCCATCAAAAAGTTGACTAAACAATCTAAGTTTGATAAGAAAATAATGGAAAAAATAAGGGCCATGTGTAGAGGGACAGGCGTCCTCCCTCTTACCAGTCATTGTAATGACCCCGTCTTCTACCGACCTACCAACCTGTAAAAACACTCCAGCAATGGTCCTCCATAACGCTGTAGTAATGTCACTGCAAGCATTGTTCTTTGGGGGCAGTGCCATGGAGTATCATGGCACTTTTCATGAAGGTCCACTGGGGCCAATGATAGTCTATGTTCTTTACTGTAAGTGCCATCCCATTTTGAATTTTAACACATAAGCACCTGTCCACTTTTCAGGAAGGTTGTAATTGTAATTGGCGCAGTTGTGTAAACAGGTCACCTATAACTCAGTACTCTGCTGTAGAGGAATTGGAGGAATTTCTTTGTTGTTATGACAAAAGAAAAGGAGTACTTGTGGCACCTTAGAGACTAACCAATTTATTTGAGCATGAGCTTTCGTGAGCTACAGCTACCAAGGTTGTGAAGACCAATCTATTTACTGACATCTTGCTACTCTTGTGATGAGATTCATCTTTTTCCTTAATGTATCAGTGGGAACAAAATTATCACCTTCCCAGAATGAACATACATATTAGTAGCCAGAGTGATATAGCAACAGTAAGACTCGAAAACTGACAGTATTTTAGATGCATTTGGAAAGGAGAACATCATTTGATTTCTTCTTCAGATACCTGAATAATCTCTCCTGCAATCAGAGCAATAGAGCCACATGATGCCAATTGTCAGAGGTGTATAATGTAATAATTAACAGCTGTAAAAATACAGGTTATAACTACTATGCAACTAACATGTACAATGATGGAATATGAAGAAATATTTACCTTCCCAATGATGCTTCCAACTTCCTAAAAAAGACCCAAACACAAAGACAGAAATTACAGAATTTACGAAACTCCAATAAAATCTCCTAGTGACGTACAGGAGCTGGTGCACGCACTGAGCTCAATGAATTATGAACCACCAGAGCGATTTTCAAACAGCCCCAAAAAACACAGAGCAGAAAGGGAATTACTTCTTTATTTCAGAGGGGGTGGTCACATGTGTTTCCCAAAGGTACGTGCTGCTCTGCCCTGAGGAGGGTATAAACGCTGTTTTCTTTCTGAGGTGCCTCATAGACCGTGTTGGTTCTCAACTATGGCCCCCGTTCTAGAGATCACCCCTGTTCAGGGCTGCACGTAAGAACATGCTTTCCTGAATGGGGCCTGGATGTCTGGAAAGTGAAGCCGAGTGGTTGCATGATCTCCTGGACAAGCTGGCTGCGAGGCAGCCTAGAACACAGCTCTCGCACTCTCGTGCATCATGTGCAAAAACCAATATCTATGAATTAAAGGGGGGTTAATTTTTTTTAAAGAAAAGATGTCTCCTACACAGGACTCTCAGAATGGAGCCATCGGTTGTGTTTCAGTTCCACGGTACACGGCCCTGCTCCAGCACATGGGCATGCCTGTCTTCTGGCACGGTCAGCCAGCCAAGCAGAGCGGCTGGCTGCACATTCCCAGCTAGGCTGTATTACGCCACGCGACTTCCCGGCGAGTTCAGAAGCGGTTTGTGTGGCGGCTGATTAGCACAGCCATCCCCACAGTGAGCAAGAGAGAGGAATGACTGTCACTCAGAGCACTACTGACACATGGGGGAGGAGGCTCACACCTTCCCAAACGCCATCAGTCGGAGAATTGGACCTTCCTCTAGAGCAGGGGTCGGCAGCCTTTCCGAAGCAGCGTGCCGAGTCTTCACTGATTCACTTTAGTTTAAGGTTTCGCATGCCAGTCATAGATTTTAACGTTTTTAGAAGGTCTCTCTCTATAAGTCTATATATTATAGAACTAAACTATTGTCATTTGTAAAGTAAACAAGGTTTTCAAAATGTTTAAGAAGTTTCATTTAAAATTAAATTAAAATGCTGATCTTATGTCGCCGGCCCGCTTGGCCCGCTGCCAGCCTGGGGTTCTGTTCACCTAGGCCGGCAGCAGGCTGAGCAAGGCCAGCGGCCAGGACCCCAGACTAGCAGTGGGCTGAGCGGGGCCAGCGGCTGGGGCACCAGCTGGCAAGGGGCTGGCAGCCAGAACCCCAGACCAGCAGCAGGCTTAGCGGGGCCTGCAGCCAGGACCCCACACCGGCAGCGGGCTGAGTGGGGCCGGCAGGGTGTGGAGGGTGCAGGGCTCAAGGCAGAGGGCTGGGGTGTGGGGGGGGGGGGTGCAGGGCTCAGGGCAGAGGGCTACAGTGTGTGGGGGGTGCGAGATCAGGGCAGAGGGCTGGGGGGATCAGGGCAGAGGGCTCGGGTGTGTGTGTGGGGGGGTGTAGGGATCAGGGCAGGGGGCTGGGGTCTTGGGGGGGTGCAGGGCTCAGGGCAGAGGGCGGCGATGTGTGTGTGGGGGTGTAGGGGTCAGGGCAGAGGGCTGGGGTGTGCGGGGGATGTAGGGCTCAGGGCAGGGGGCTGGGGTCGTGCGGGGGTGCAGGGATGAGGGCAGGGGGCTGCAGTCATGGGGGGTTGCAGGAGTCAGGGCAGAGGACTGGGGTGTGGGGGGTACAGGGGTGAGAGCAGAGGGCTGGGGGGTCGTGGGGGGGTGCAGGGGTCAGGGCTGGGGGGTGTGGGGGGGTGCAGAGGTCAGGGCAGGAGGCTGGTGGGAATGCAGGGGGGTGCAGGGGTCGGGACTGGGGGTGTGTGGGGGGTGCAGGAGTCAAGGCAGGGGGCTGGAGGGGTGTGGGGGGGTACAGGGGGTCAGGGCAGAGGGCTGGGAGTGTGTGAGGGGGTGCAGGGGTCAGGGCAGGGGGCTGGGGGGTCATGGGGGGGTGCAGGGGTTAGGGCAGGGGGCTGGGGGGTGCATGGGGGTGCAGGGGTCAGGGCAGAGGACTGGGGGTGTGTGAGGGGGGTGCAGGGGTGAGAACAGGGGACTGGGGTTCTGTGGGGGGGGTGTAGGGGTCAGGGCAGGGTGCTGGGGGTGAGTGGGGGGTGCAGGGGTCAGGGCAGGGGGCTGGGGGTGAGTGGGGGGTGCAGGGGTCAGGGCAGGGGGCTGGAGGGTCGTGGGGGGCAGGGGGGGTGTGAGGGGGGCAGGGGTGAGAGCAGAGGGCTGGGGGGCTGTGGGGAGGCAGGGGTCAGGGCAGGGGGCTGGGGTCGTGGGGGGGTGCAGGGGTCACGGCAGGGGGCTGGGAGGGTGTGAGGGGGGGTGCACAGGTCAGGGCAGGGGACTGGAGGTGTGTGGGGGGGTGCAGGGGACAGGGCAGGGGGGAACATGCCCTGATTCCACCCCCCATCTCCACGCCCCCGGCCCCACCTTGTCTCCGCCTCCTCCCCGGAGCAGTGTCTGCGCTTTCCCCCCCCCCCCGCCCCAGGGCACCAGCTGAGCGGCTGCAGGGAGGGGGAGGGGGAGGGGGAGGGGCAGGACCCAGCACAGCGGGGGGGGGCAGGACCCCAGCACACTGGGGGAAGAGGCGGGGGAGCGGGAGGGGGGGGGCAGGACCCCAGCACGCTGAGGGAAGAGGCAGGGGAGGGGGAGGGGCAGGCCCCAAGCACGCTGGGGGAAGAGTTGGGGGAGGGGCAGGAACTCATCACCCTGTGGGGAGAGAGGGGGAGGGGCAGGAACCCAGCACGGCAGGGGAGGGGGAGAGGGGGAGGGGCAGGACCCCAGCAAGGCGGGGGAAGAGGCCGGGGAGGGGGGACCTTGCCTGCCCTGCAGCAGCAGCCGGCAGGACCCAGCTTCTTCACCCTGCCTGGGGGGCGGGAGGGGGGGGAGAAGAGCAGGCGGGGGGCGGAGAAGAGCGGGCGGGGCGGGCAGCATTTTGCATGCATCACTGCTGCCTGCCGGGATCCCGGCCCGGGTTCGGCAGCGGGCTGAGCGGGGCCAGCGGCTGGGACCCAGCAGGCAGCAGGGAGCCATTGAAAATCGGCTCGCGTGCCGTAGGGTGCCCACCCCTGCTCTGGAGCCTCATTTCTCAGCCACAGGATTTGGGACCCCTGGGGGGTCATGAGAGGCCAAGAGGGGGGGAGGGTTGAGAGGTGTTGAAACTTCTCTTACAGTCTAAAGCAAAGGAAATCTCATTCCCCCACTCCCCAAAACCCTTCTGCTTCAAGACCAAGGATCCTCTGTCAGCCTCTCCGAAGACACCCACAAATCCGTAACGCAGGCTTGTCACTGAAATGTATTTTGCTCTTACTCTTTTGAGAAATGTAACAGGACCGCAAACATTTTTGCCTTTAAATACCAAGTCAATGCCAACCTGAGCCGGTTGAGAAACGCTGCTCTAAAGCCGTGGAATGGTGCTAAATTCACGGGACTTCAAGTGTCTAGTAATGCTCCCTCAGGTCTCGTCCTTCACTGAGCTCTGCAAAGAGCTCCTTGCCTTTGAAAGCGGGAGAGGAAGAGGAAGAGCCGTGACAGCGCGGAACCTGTGCAATGGGGGAAGGCAGCTGCACCCCTGCCAGGGCTGGCCCGAGCAGGGAGCAGGAATTGCACCTCTGGGAGTCCCAGCTCCCTCCCAGGCTTCTCCCGGAGCAGCGCAGTGACATGCTGACCCTTGCTCGGGGCAGGGCCGAACGGCTCCATCTAGCCTTTCATCTTTCCCCATTTGGTAAACACTGATCATTTCATTGTTACGGGCAATGGAGCTGAAATGAAGACAACAAAACGTGCATCCACTCCTTACCTTTCCATGCATGAGCAGCCGGATGGTGAGAGTAACATTCAGGCCACCTTCCGAGACTTTTGATTCCATTTCCTACTGAGTACGGGAGATGTGTGTAAGGAACAGGGAGCCCCCAAGGAAGGACAAGACAGCCCTAAAACAATCCCCTGTAAGGAGACAGAGGAAGAGCTGCTTAGTGGTCCCTGCTTTATGAATCAATGAAGTCTAGGAGCTGATTTCACTCTTTCCACAACACCTGCTGCCAAAGGCCGGGGACTTGGACTTGGCCTTCGGCGGAACACGAACAAGCTGAGTGTTCCCGCACGGCTTGGAGACAAGGGACATTTGTAAGGTTCTGTTCACTGACTGATGAGGAGATGCTTTGCTCTGCCCTTGTCCTGCACAACTCCCATGGTCAGGGCTCCTGAATACTCACGGGTTTGCTTCTTTGTTTTTGTTACAGTAAAAGGATGTGGGTGCATGTATGTGACACACAGTACATTGCTTGTGCGACATGGCAAGAGCTTGTTTCATGGGGCACATCAAAACCAGAAGAGTGAGGTAGCGGCTCACCCCCATCTGGGACAGACAAAGGGTATGTCTACACTGCACTCAGACACCTGCGGCTGGCCCGTGCCAGCTGACTCAGGCTTGCAGGGCTCAGGCAAAGGGGCTGTTTACAGGTTCCCCTCCCACCTTGCAGGCTCCTAGATCCCAGGCTCCAGCCCAAACCTGAACCTCCACACTGCCATTAGACAACCCTGGAACCCGAGCCTGAGTCAGCTGGCACAGGCCAGCCATGGGTTTTTAATCACAGCGTAAACACACCCAAAGTGTGGGACAATTCTTTGTAATACACATTTTTCATCTTGCTTATAAGCAAGACTAGAACCTACCCAGGGAGCTTTTCTTCCCACAGTCTAGCTCTGCTCATGTCCTGCTGAACTTCTATTTGTGGTTTTCTCGTCGGGTCAGCTCCTCGGCTTGCGGATCTCCGGCTTTACCAGCTGCCAAGGCATTCTGCAAGGGGAATCCCTGCTTGTCGAGAGCCGGCTCAGTGCTACCCACACCTCAGGCAAAGTGGCGGGAATGGGGAAGAGGGAAGTGTGCCTTGGGTCATAGGGAGCCTGACATGCACCAAGGGCCAAAGCATTCTCTAGATGGCCCAAAGATCAGAGAAACACAAAGGTGGCATGTGCTAAATTCCCTCTGGTCCTGTGCCAAGCACACCTGGGTGCACCAGAGAACCTGGGCCAGATGTGTATCCTCTACAACTGCAGCTGGAACCAAACGCATCCAGTGGGCTATTACGCTCACTAGCAGCCACAACCGGTGAGGCTTTTCCCGCTTGGTTATAGGTGAGCTAAAGACATTCACGAATCCATGGCCCAGAAGGGATCATCAGATCAGCTAGTCTGACCTCCTGCGTAGCACAGCCCATTACAATTCACCCAGTTACCCTGTCCTGAGCCCAGGCATTTGTATTTGCATCGGCATATCGTCCAGAAAGGCATCCAGTCTGAAGACACCCAGAGATGGAGAATGCACCACTTCCCTTGGAGGCTGGCCCAATGGATAATTCCCCATCATTGTTAACAATCCGTGCCTGACTTGGAATTTGAATTCGGGTGGCTTCAGCTTCCAGCCATTGGTGCTTGTTACATTTTTCTCCACTAGATTCAAGAGCCCTGTAGTACCTGGTATTTTCCTTCTTGTGAAGGTCCTTACACATCTCAGTTCCTTCCATTTGACTCTGAAACATCAGGCGCTGACCACAACCAGAAGCAGAATACAGGACTTAATGGACCAATCATTTCATCCATCTAACCCACAAAACACGTGCCCTTAAGGCAGTGGAAAACCCTCCCTCTCTCCGCTGGACCCGTGAGTTGCCTTGTGGGACCATGACAGCCAGCAGAAGACCACTGTACTACCTTCATTACAGCCATCTGCAATTGCTCTTGGTTTCCACACGGCAACGTTACATGACGGAAGAAATGTCCCCTGGCACATACTCCTATAGTAGAAGGAGCTTTCTTGGGGAGAGAGGAGATGGGAGAAAGCCGCGCAACACTAGGGTACATGGCTGATTAAGCTAGGGTTGGGAGAGACTGGAATGACCAAACTCCATCTGTAACATTTCACATTCAGGAGGACACCATTCTATTGTTATTTGTATTGTGGTAGCCCTGGCAGCACCATGCCTCATGGATCAAGGCCCTCCTGTGGGCCCCCCCACCTTCCCTTCTCCTTCCCCATCACTTTCTTCTCCTTCAGTCTTGTCACTGATGGAGATATCTCCCCACTCTCTTCCTGTAACCTCTCCGTTCACCCCAGCAACCCCATCCCATACAGTGTCATGACCTCCCTTATCCCCACTTTCCTTCCTGTCTTTACTGCTCTCTTTCACTTTTTACTGCCTATCACTCTCATCTACTTTCTTCCCCTCACAATATAAGCATTGTCTCCCAACCATAAAACCCTGCAGAATCAGAGCAACGTAGGACTGGAAGAGACCTCGAGAGGTCGTCTAGTCCAGTTCCCTGCACTAAGGCAGGACTATGTATTATCTAGACCATCCTTGACAGGTGTTTATCTAACCTGCTCCTAAATACTCCAGTGACGGAGATTTAAGATTGCAATTTAAGCCCTATTCTCAGAGGTTAAGGAGAACAATTTATCCTCCTCCTATTTATGTACCTTTTATGTACTTGAAGACTGTTCTCATGTCCCCCCTCAGTCTTCTCTTCAGACTAAGCAAACCCAATTTTTTCAAATCTTTCCTCACAGGTCATGTTTTCTAGACCTTTCATCATTTTGTTGCTCTCTTCTGGACTTTCGACTTTCTCTATTTAGTCCACGTCTTTCCCTAAGCCTGGTGCCCAGAACTGAACACATTATTCCAGCTGAGGCCTTATCAGCACGGAGCAGAGCGGAAGAATGACTTCTCGTGTCTTGCTTACAACACTCCTGCTAATACATCCGAGAGTGATGTTTGATTGTTTTGTGACAGCGCACTGTTGACTCATATTTAGCTTGTGATCCACTAAAACTCCCAGATCCCTTTCCACAGTACTCCTTCCTTGGCAGTCATTTCCCATTTTGCATTTGTGCAACTGAGCGTTCCTTCCTAAGTGGAGTACTTTGCATTTGTCCTTATTGAATTTCACCCTATTTACTTCAGACCATTTCTCCAGTTTGTCCAGATCACTTTGAATTTTAATTCTGTGCTCCAAAGCGCTTGCAACCCCTCCCAGCTTGGTATCGTCCGCAAACTTTATCAACGTACTCTCTATGCCATTATCTAAATCATTGATGAAGATATTGAATAGATCCAGACCCAGGACAGATCCTTCCAGTTTGACTGTGAACCACTGATAACTACTCTCTGAGTGCGGTTCTCCAACCATCTTTGACCCTGACTCCCTCCCCTATTACCTCCCTGTGACCCTCGACCCTGCCTCACTCTCCTACCACCTCCCCATCTCCTTTTATCTCTAAACACATTGACTGTACTATCAACTAGAGTCACCTTGGTACTATCTACTAGAGTTCTGTCCACACCCTCCCCTGAGCCCTTCCACTCTGGTTGCCATCCTCTCCAGCCCACTGTGCCCATCACGGTATCTAATGCTCTAAACCCTCTTTGCACCTCCCCTTTCTTAGGCTTGCTGAGAGGCAGAAACAGTTGCCACCCGCACTCCCCGCCCCACTAGCCTGATCCTCCTCTTCCCCTCCCAGGTGTCCCCCTCCCTGGCCTGACCTCCTGCCTCCTCCCTGGACCCTCAGCCCAGGGAGCCTCTCCATGTCCCCTCTCAGGAGCCCCCATCTCCCCCACCCTGGTTCCCACTCCTTACCCCTCTTTGGTGGGGTCCTGCTTTCTGGTGCGGTAGGAAGCAGGAGCCTCAGCCGCCACATCGAGAGGTCGAGGGCCCCACGCGCAGAGTGAGACCCGGGTGCCATGCTAACAGCACTTCCAGCAGCCACCTGACCTGCACGCCACAGTGGAGCAGCCACTGATGGTCCCACACGTGCGCGCAGCAAGATCACCGGCTGGAGCGTGCCAAGAGTTATGAGTGAAAAAACCTCAGCACATCGCAACGAGCAACCAGCAAGGCAGGAGAAAAACTGGCCAGGCGGCTAGGGGTCTGGCTGGCCCTGACATGAATTACAGCACCCTGAGGGTAGTTCTCTCTGACACTCTGCTGTCATGGTCCCTGAGGGTTGGGTTGGGAGAGGGGGCAGTGCAGAGATGTTGCGGCAGCTCTGTGCCATCTGTCCTGACAATCCCCTAACACCTGGGGTAACCCTGGGGGCAATTTCTACCCCTTTATGTTACCAGAGAGGAAGGGAAAATGAATCTCATTGTCTCCTTTCTAACCCCTCCCCAGGCTCTCCATCCCCATGGGCAAAAGGCTTCCATCACAGTGTCTAGTCTCGGTGTGTTCTGTGGAACAACGTCCTACGTTTCAGACGGTGCTGAAATACCTACCGGGATGGAAAGGGATGAGACATTGCACCTGCCGCCCTCTCACACCATTTATCACTCTTCTGAGCTCGGTCCAGCAGGGAAAATCAGGCCTGTCACAGCCTGCAGAGCCATGCCACAATTTACTCTGGGACGGCAACAGCGAAGATGCTCGGACCCTTTAATCCTCTGCATTAGGCGTGTGCAGGGATTGCAGCTCCAGGCAGGACCAAGGGGACAGCTTGAGGGGCAGTTAATGAGGGATCCTTTCAGTAAGAGTTGATTATCCAGCAGCCTGTAGGGTGCAGTTGTACCCTGGGCAGTCCAGGAGGAAGGTGGGCTCTGCTAGCTAGTCACAGAGTATTTCAGGCAGCTTACGAGCATCTGTTAGTCATAATTGATTTTTACAATGTCTAATGATAGCCAACCATTAAAGACCAGTCTGATGGCTGTGGGCAGTAGTATAGATGCGATGGAGAGAGCCGGGGAGGGAGGGTGAATCAGTAATTAGTAACTCAAAGTGTGTTTTGCTTGCTCGCTGCATGTCACAGCTTGAAACAGGTCCCCAGTCAGTCGGGTCTCTCACCCACAGAGTGAAAATTAAAGCTCTGTTTATCCTCAGAAGGGCAAAATCCATCAGAGCTGATTTCAGTGGCCGCCTAATCCCTGCCTGTTTACTGCACTTTATAAATGACTCTAGTCCTGTCTTCAAATTAACAGGGGAAAGCCTCTCATTGGTGGATCCTGATTCTTTCCAAATTCATAGCAGCAGTCGCCGTCCCAAACCTGACGGTGCAGAGTCCCAGGGCTCCTGGCATGCTGTCAGGAGTGCCCTCAATTAGCTGCCAGCTCTGCCGGCCCTGCAGTAATCGGGCCACAGGATCTCGCTGCCCCCAGGCTGTAGAGCATCTTAGCCACAACTGCTGCACACAGAGAAAATACATTTCCAGGAGGGACGGTCCTAATTAGGACAGCTCAGCCACCCAGGGCAGGGAGCTCTGGCCTCTCTTGAGGGAGCTGCACCCCCCACTCAGACCGTGGGGTCAGCATGACACTGAGCCTTCCAGAGCAGTAGGAAAAGGAGACAAAGGGACACGGGTGCTCAAAGATCCAGGAGGGGGAGTCAAGGATGTCAAGGAGAAAAGCATTGTTTGGGGAGCTGGGGGGAGAAGGCAGGCAGCGCCTGGCAGGTATGTTCTTGGTGCAGCGATTGGAGGGAAAAACCTGGGGTCAGCCCAAGGGTTCAGCTGCCCTCATTTCATGAGTGTAAGTGGGTTCAAAGTGGCAGGGTGGTCGCGCCATGGCCTGGAAGCTTCAGTCTGTAAATGGTGTGCCAGCCAGGGGTGAAAGTAAGTCGAGTGACTTACCGGTACTCTGGGGCCAGCTTTGGCCCCCAGAATGGGGCAGGGCCTAGGGCGGAAGGAACGGGGTTGAGGGGGTCAGAGCCAGCCCCAGCCCACCCTGTAAGGTAAGTGCCCCCCCACCGGGGTAGCAGCAGCAGCCTGGGGCTCCGGGGGCTATTTAAAGGGCCCGAGGCTCCCCTCTTCTACCGCCCTGCCCTTTAAATAGCCGCCGGAGCCCTGGAGTAGCGGCGGCGGGGCCCCTGTGGCTATTTAAAGGGCCAGGGCGGTAGAAGCAGGGGAGCCCCGGGCCCTTTAAATAGCCCCTGGAGCCCCGCAGCCGCTACCCCAGGGCTCCAGCATCGGGGCTCTGGAGGCAATTTAAAGGCCCTGGGGCTTCAGCCACTGCTGGGAGCCCGAGGCCCTTTAAATTGCCCCCTGGGGAAGCCGGGCTGCCCCAGCATGGTGCACCGGCTCTTACCGGAACGCCGCACCGGGGCGTACTGGCTTATTTTCACCTCTGGTGCAGGCCCTCCCCTCCTCCCACTCTAACAATGTACCTCTGAAAGGGCAGGTTAGCGCCAGCGCCCTGCATTAAGAACACCAGGAAAGAGACTAGAAAAGAATATAAACAATGAAGCCCAAAGAATGGAATGACTTTTCAGCTACTTCAAAGCCTGACCAGGGAAAATATTGCTTCTCCCTGCACCAGTGTCCATGTAGCACCGATTCCGGCCTTCTTACCGAAATCAACAGGATGGCCTGCCTAGCCCCAGCAGTCCTGGTGGCAGAGCCTGGCGCCCCTCAGCGGCGCAGCAGAGTGGGGCCGTGGGGGAAACGCATTGCACACACAGCCCGAGAAAACACCTCTCACAGCATAGGACAGCTTTCCAATATTACAAATAGCCACTTGTCAAGATGTTCCAGCATGCTGGGCCATACTCTTAAGGCTATCTTGGGAGGTGGGCTACCCAAAAGAGATTGCGAGGCCTCCCACTGCTCTCCTGCATGGCCTCCCCAGCCCTTGGCTGGAGGCATGCAGGGACAAGCTCACTCCCCCGCAAAGCAGGTGGGCAGGAGGGGCGGGGAGTGGGTATACCTTTGACTCCACCCCCACAATGTAACCGCCAGCAGAAAGGGGCTGGCATGGAAGGCTCAGCAGATAAATACCCCTACAACAATAGGAAAACATCAATGTGCCGACCCTTGCTCAGGGCAAGAGGAAAAACACAATGTAGCCCTGAACGTCTGGTTCACAATTCGCATTTAAAGGTTTGATCGAATCTGCCATCTTTCAGTTGTAAGATATACACCATAATGTATGAACTGCATATGCAAGGGATGGTTTAGCAAATCCTTATCAGAGATACTTATCTGAGCTGTAACCGATTTGTTTTTTTTAACTGTGTTTTTTTATTCCTTCTTCCATAGCCAACAAATGCAGAACCCTGAATCAGTCGGTTATGTAAATGTTTCCAATTGATTGAAAAAGTGGGTCATGTGTTAGCCAAATGCTCCTGGCTTTAAGACTTATCAGCGTTATTAAATTAAACACGCTTCATGCTTCAATGAGCAGCAAAGCTACACTGGCCTTTTCTTAATCATACTGGTGAAAGGTAAGTCTTTATATCTGAGTTATAAACTCCCTGGAAAACGTGGGGGATAGTACAGCCAAGGCACTGACTTCATCTATGTGCCTTTCGCAATTTGGGAATTATCCCAGAGACAAAGGGCTTAAAAACAATTTTCCCAACACGCTATTTTGTGTGATTCCGAACAATGCGTTCTATGTCCTGCCCCAAAAGAGCGAGAGGCATTTAAAGCTCCTCCTCTTCAGAGGCCATCGTCTTCTGCTTATTTCAAAGAAGCCTTGAAATTGCTTCTTTGTCTTTCTGCTTGAAGGCCCCAAAGATACCATTACGTCCAGTCCAATGGATCAAAAAGATAAGGGGCCAGATTCAGACCCGGGTAAGCAGGTGCACCTCCACTGACGTCAATGGCATTGCATCGGCTTACAGGGGGCAAATCCGGCCCAAAGACTGAAGAGCCATATCTAGCTGAAGTTTTCCTCTGCTGTAGATTGGCTATGAAAGTTCTGCGGGCCCATCAGTCACAAAGGCTCATTCCTGTTGGAGGCACTGTTCCTTGGCTCCTTGGCACCCTGAACCACCTAATTCCCCAATAAAGGAATTTCTGAGTGTGCTGGGAATGGCACTGGGAATGAGCTCCTTCCTACAATGGCCAACCGTAGATTGGGATTTTCCCCAGCTGACTGAACATTGGGCACCAGAGAGGGCTCTCCTGGGGCAAGTATCCAGCATCCACCAATGAGAATATGGATGGAGTCCCCCTGAGCAATCCTGCGGGGAGGAGGGAAAGGCCCTGGCAGTACCCCCATGTCCTGCTGGAGGCCATCGGGCGGTGGTGGTTGGGTCCGGTGTGAGCCACAATCCATCGCTGTGGGGCAGGGATGCTGGAAGCAATCTGGGGCAGTGCTTTCACACGCACGAGGAGCCCTTAGTTCCACCAGAGCACCGCATGCGGGAGCCTCATTACTAAAAACGATCACAACCTTGCAGTCCAGGGTGTGGTTCCTCCCTCTGCCAATGACACAGACAAAACATAAGGAACCTTTTCATGCATGTTAAAATAAAGTCGCATCTTCTTTTTTTTTTTTTGCTTTTACTTGGCATGTTCCCAGCATGCATTTCTCTAGTGAGCAGCAAATATGGCCCCTGGCAGAGAGCTGGGCACACTTTTCTTCTTCTTGTTGAAGAATATCCATGTTTTAAATCCGTTTCTTGTTTTTCAGATAGAAAAACTGCCAAAAGGAGGAGTTCTTTTAAAAACATATACAGAAGACCACCCTGTGAAAAGCTGATCAGCAAAGTGACATAGCAGAAGGAAAAGACGGGAGAACAGAGAAAACCAAACAGTGAAAGCATTTCCCCTCCCCCTTCTCTCTGCACTTTCATCACAACTTTGGATTGACTGGCTTCATTAGAGGTGGGATTTCTTTGGTGTTTTTTTTTAATTTTTGATTATTTCAAAATTTCAAAAATCATGTTTGGAAATAAAACATGATAAACAAAGGTTTCCGAGGGGGAGCCGTGTTGGTCTGTATCAGCAAAAACAATAAGGAGTCCTTGTGGCACCTTAGAGACTAGCACATTTATTTGGGCATAAGCTAGAACCCACTTCATCAGATACATGGAGTGGAAAATACAGGTATATATATATACACAGTACATGAAAAGATGGGAGTTGCCTTACTAAGTGAGGGGTCAATGCTAACGAGACAATTCAATAAACAGGGAGGGGAAATCACTTTTGCAGTAGTAATGAGGGTAGCCCATTTCAGGCAGCTGACAAGAAGGTCTGAGTAACAGTAGGGGGAAATTAGTATTGGGGAAATTAGTTTTTGTAATGAAACATTCTATTAAAAGAATGATAAATATAAGTAAATTACATTAAAAATCAATTGAAATGAAAGTGAAAACCTATTCTGATATAAAACCAAATCAATGTTCAGGATTCCCCCCCACCCTCTCCATTGGGAAGACACAGGGGACAGAAGGAGGCGCAAAATGAAGCATTTTGATCTGCGCTCCACAAAACATCATTCCGTTTGGTTCACGTGTCAGATGTGCAACAAAGCTACCGTGTCTAGAACAGGAACAAGATATACATTGGAAGGGAGCAGAGAGCGTCTGATCGGTACAATTTCCCCCCTAATTTGGAGAAGTAGTTTCCTGTTGGGCAAGGATGCGTCTAATTGCATAGTCAGCTGAATGGCAAAGTGAAGGCAGGGTTCTGAGTCACGCTACGGGTGCCTGAATCTGCATTGGTCACTGCCAGGGTTTAACCTTAGCCTGCACTGAACACCATCTTTATTTTGGAGCACAAAGGCTTGACAGCAACTTGACTCAGAAAGGGCGTTGCCTATTTTAACTGCAGCTGGTTGCAGATTTCTCCTTGAAAAGGGTTTTATGATTTTTGGATTGTTACTTTTAAAAAATGCCTGTTAGAACCACGTGGGTTTTTTTTATGAAAAATGTTTGTGTGGTTCAAAATTTTCCAGTGTTTGATTAAATGATTCCAGGCCATTTTCTGTGCGTTGGCTTCAACTCATTTAAACGAACATTTGGAAATTCTGCACACACAAAAAATCAAATGAAATGAAAATTGTTTTGTTTCCTTCAAAATTGTGAAAGCAAATGGCCATTCTGTGTTACCAGCTCTAATTTTAAGTACATCTCTATTGAAGTCGAGGAGATTATTAGTGACTCCAGTGGGCTTTGGATCAGGCCCTTAAGCTGGGACCATCCCTGCAGTCTGTGACCTTCTACCACAGGAAATTACATGAGTCCGGGAGGGCTGTTAATGTGAGCAAGGCTTTGCAGGGCTGGGCACTGTGTTTGAGGCTCGCCTCGATTGCTCCAGCACCTTGGCTAGCAAAACCAGCATTAGGGCCACATTTCCAGCATTCAGAGTGCAGCCACTAGGAGACTGCGGAGAGCCCTCTAGGCGAGCGTGTCTTGCTCTTGTGTTTGATCTTTTGTCAAACACTTATAAAGGCTCTGCATGGAAGTGCTGAACAGATTCGGTACCTACCAGCACCCTCCCATGCTCCCTATATGTACAACTGCACCAGCCCGTCTCCTTTGGCACGCTCATTTTGAGTCACTGGGTGCATTAGTTGCCCGCTAGCAAAGCCTCGGACATCTCAGGCCATAAAAATGAAATGAACCACACAGTGTAAGTCAGGACGCAATGAGTCCTCAGGCTTCAAACCCAGCTGAACCAATTTGGAGCCCTGTTGTACTCTCGAGATACGCTGCAGAATGTGGTCCTCTGCACACCCATGATAGTGGAGTTCGGTGCAGGCTGCTGCAGCCAGCCCCTGCCCCAGAAGCACATCGTGTGCTAACACCATACCGAAGGTAAACGCACAGTGCAGAGCAGGCCTGGACCTCAGCTTACATCACTACGCTACTGAAGAGAGGAGTGCTGGCTGCCATCGGTTCCCATACAGCTTCGGGAGAAAGGCTGCCATTTAGTCTTTCAGAATTACAGCTATTTTAACCTGTTGTTACAGCGGACGGTGGCTTTGTGTTATTCCCCCCCCCCACACACACACACACACACTCCCTCCTCCAGCCACACGCTGTCATGCTTCGGCCATACCCCTAGCCACAGTTTGCAGGCAGCACTCCCTCTCCATGCACATCTGGTACTGCTGTTTCCGGGCATGATCCTCCCACGCCCAGCCCCAGGTGGGGCACCCAGCCCTGATTCCTAGCCACCCCACCCTCCCCGCACAGCACAGGCTCTCATTGGCCTTTCCCTGCCCCGGGGCGCTAGGCCCCACTCACGTCCCGAAGCCATGACTTCTACTTATCACCCTCAGTCCTATCCTTACCCCACACCTGCTATGGCTCCAGCTGCCACGTCCCTGTCCCTGTCAGCCACAGACATAGCCCCGTCCCCTGGCCATCCCCAGGCCTAAAGTTATGTTTAAAACTTCACCCAGGCACCAGGCCTATCCCAGGCCTTGGTGTGCACTGTTGTTAGCCTGGGGAGCTCTGACAGAGCCCCTTGGACAAAGATGGGTAGGTCCCCCGTGATATACCAGGGTACAGGTATATCACAGCACTCATTAGTCTGGATTGTACCCCGGTAAGTCACATGTCCCCATCGCTGCCTCTCCACCAGCAGCTCAGCTGGGCCAGCTCTCTTTCGAAAGCCCTCCACAGGGTCCCAGGAAAGGAGGGAGTGCCGACCCAGGTGGAGACTAGCCTCGCCACCACTATTTCTAGTGGGGAACGGGACACTCGTGCATGGACCACAGCCCTGAGATCAGAAGTAGACCCCATCAGTTCGTGCTGGTACGACTGTGCAGGACTTGGCCTGTAGTTTCCTTTCCACCTACGTGCAGTCCCCATTAAGTCACAGCGGCGTCACATTCTGCAGAGGAATAGATTCACCACCCTGCTCCCACGCGCTGCGGGGTGAGGAGCAGAGCGCGGGAGCGGATGGCAAGAGGCCCGATAGAGAGATGCAGTCAGTTTATGTCGGCCCATCAAACCGAATCCCAGGAAGGGAGCGAGCTGACTTATCACACCATGGAGAAGGCACTGCACGGCGCTCTGAAAGCACCTTCCTCCTTTGGAACCAGGCAGCTGGAAGAAGAGCATGGACCCCAGAGCCAAGGCCGCAGCACGGGGGTTCTGCATGTTTTGTCCTTTATCTCCTATATGTCAGGGGATCTGCGAGTCTCAGGATCTGAACCTCTGCTCTTTCTTTGGTGGGACAACCCCCCTGCCCCAATGGAATAATTTGGAGAAAACATGACAATGGTGATCTCATGGAGTTTCCTCAGCCGGGGCCCCTGCCACAGGAGGCTACAGTCTGCCCCAGAGCTGTGAGAAGCAGAAGCCGGGAGTTCTGAACCCTACTTGCCGACACTTACCACTGGACGACACTCCCTCCCGGAACACACATGGTCCATTGATTCATTCAGCTACAGAGTTTGGAGGAGTTTATATTGAAAGCACACACTGAGCTGGATTAACTAGGTCTGACGGTCCTTGTCAGGGTGCATTGTTGTGGTGAAACCAGTGAGGTGAAAAGAATCCCTCAGCATTACCGCTCCCTTCTCGTCGGCAAGCAGAGCTGAGAGACATTTCTTTCCTCAGATCCTTCTTTGTGGGAATAAGGTCATCCACTGTGGTGCAGAGATTTGTGAAAATATCAATAAAAATCCCAGTTCATTACCATTGCAGTGAGCTGACAACATTTTTCAGACCTGTACAGTGCTCAAAATCTTGCTCATTGCCTCAGATCCAAAGCAGAAATACTTTCTCATGACTAGAACTAGAATAGGTCAGAAAATGGAAGGTTTTTATGTGGAAAATTTCAGGTTCTTGGCAAAAAATCAAAAAATGAAAATTTTTGGAAGAAAACCAAACAATTTTGGCTAAAATTAAAAAATTCCATTCAGAAATTCTACCAAAGTGCCTGATGGGAGTTGCACTTTGGGTGCCTCAGGTCTCCATTCTCCTCTTTGGGCTGAAGTATCTGGCTGGATGACATCTCTCATAAAGCACTATGGTCCCTCCTTGCAGAGCTGTCATGGTGCATCATGGGAGTCCCCAGGTGCAATGTATCATGGGAGCTGTAGTCCAGCCAGGGCACCCAGCCTATAGAGGGAAAGGGGTCATGAGGAATCTGAAGTACAACTCCTATAAACTATTGTGATGGCATTTTCAAATTTTAAAAAAGATGATTTTCAGTCAAATGTTTTCAGGTTTTAATCAAAATTTTTTATTTTCTGCTGAATTTTTTTTAGTTTTTCAGATGGAATTTTCTGCAGAAAGCAGACACATTTAATGCAAACATTTTGTTTAGTTAAAAACTCAATTTTCCATTGACAAAAAGTTGTGATGGAAAATTTTCAACCAGCCCTTAGTCAAATTTTACCAAGAAGGAGTGGTCTCCTCACATCTGCCATAACATGATAAACGTTGGTAGCTTTTATCAATCCTAAAGAAAACTCAAACTGCAATTTCCTGAGTGCAGCTTAAAAAGGTCCCCAAAACCAAAACCCTATGAAAACATCTTGTAAACTTCATAGGCTCCTCAGCATTTCAGGACTGTGGAGTTAAGCTACGAAAGGTGGACACAGTGGGCCCAATCCTTGGCCAAAACCAATGGCAAAATTCCTATATACTTCAACAGACCAGGATTCGGTACTACAGGCCAAAAATATCAAACTTGGTTGCTTAAAATTAGGCCTTTAACCTAGAGCTGGGCAAAATTTTCATCGAAAACCTTTTTTCTCTAAAAAATGCAGATTCAGGTCAAACCCAACATTTGCCAAAATTATGTCGATTTAGGCAAATTGTTGCAGTTGAATAAAAAAGAATAAATTGTTTGGAAATGTCAAAATGAATCATTTCAATTTTTCAGGCTAGATTCACAAGGGGACTTACGCACCATTCACAAAACTGAGGAGGGCGGGGTTCTCGCCTGCAATACCCCAAAAGCCCCACAGTTAGTGTACTCATGTGGGAGGCCTGGGTTTAAATCCCCACTATGGGTCAGGCAAGTTGGAAAATGCTGGCCAATAGCTTCCTCTGGATGAGCGTGCTAGACTCCCACTGCCTCAGCCATTCTGGGCACCACAATGTGTGTGGCAGGGCTGGCTGCAAACTGTCTCTCAGTTTCATTTGGCGGAAATAGTCTCACACCAGGCAAATTCACTGCTCAAGATTGCATTTTTGGTGGTGAGGGGGAAAGGCAGGAAAGAATGTTTAAATACTTCCAACTATTTAGCACATCCTCAGTGTTATTAAGACCAAAATCTTGATATCTCCCAAAAGGAAAAGGAGGACTTGTGGTACCTTAGAGACTGACAAATTTATTTGAGCATAAGCTTTCGTGAGCTACAGCTCACTTCATCGGATGCATTCAGTCTTTCTGCGAATACAGACTAACATGGCTTCTACTCTGAAACCTGATATCTCCCAGAGACTCAGCGTCATAGATTCCAAGGCCAGAGGGACCATTGTGATCATCTCGTCT
Organism: Chelonia mydas; assembly: GCF_015237465.2. Lineage (NCBI taxonomy): Eukaryota > Metazoa > Chordata > Testudines > Cheloniidae > Chelonia > Chelonia mydas. The sequence goes on along the minus strand of NC_051251.2, from coordinate 75,280,444 downwards.
GACCTGCTGTATAGCCCAGGCCAGAGAACTTCCCCAAAACAATTCCAAGAGCAGATCTTTTAGAAAAAAATCCTGTCTTTATTTAAACATTGCCAGTGGTAGAGAATCCATCATGATCCTTGGTAAATTGTTCCAATGGTTAATTACGTTCACTGTTAAAAGATTCCACCTTATTTCCAGTCTGAATTTGTCTAGCTTCAACTTCCAGCCATTGGATTACTTTATAGTTTTGCCTGCTAGGTTTAAGAGCCCATTATCAAATATTTCGTCCCCATGTAGGTACTTACAGACTGTGATAAAGTCATCCCTTAACCTTCTCTTTGTTAAACTAAATAGACAGAGCTCCTCGAGTCTATCACTATAAGACATTTTCTAGTCCTTTAATCATTCTTATGGCTCTGCTCTGACTCCTCTCCAAGTTATCAACATCCTCTTGAATTTTGGGCACTACAACTGGACACAATATGCCAGCAGTGGTCACAACAGTGCCGACAGAGACGTAAAATAATCTCTATTCCTACTTGAGATTCCCCTGTTTATGCAGCCAAGGACTGCACTAGCCCCTTTGGCTACAGCATCGTACTGGGAACTCATGTTCAGCTGATTATCCACCATAACCCCCAAATCTTTTCAGAGTCACTGCTTCCCAGGGTAGAGTCCCTGATTGTGTAAGTGTGGCCTACATTCTTCGTTCTTACATGTTCCTTGTTTGAAAAAATAACTACCAGCGCACGTTGGTCCTTCCTATTCTCTGCCTGTGGCCCAGCACAGTCTAGTCTCCTGTGGTCTGTGATACTTCGGTCTCATTTCAGTTGTTGGGGACGGAGGTCAGACTAGATGATCGGGTGATCCCTTCTGGCCTTAAACTCTATGACACTTTACATTTAAATTTAGCCATATTAAAACACATTGTTTGCTTGCGTCCAGCATACCAAGAGATCCAGCTCGCTCTTATCAATGACCTGACCTCTTCGTTATTTACCACTCCTACTAATTTTGCATCCTCTGAAAACTTTATCAGTGATGATTTTATGTTTTCTTCCAAGTCATTAATAAGAACATTAATTAGCAAAGGGCCAAAAACTAAACCCTGTGGAACCCCCCTGGAAACCCCACTGACAACATGCCTTCTCAATGACAACTCCCCATTCACAGTTACATTTTGAGACCTATCAGTTAGCAAGCATTTAATCCACTTAATGTGTGCCATGTTCGTTTATATCTGTCTGGTTTTTTTAATCAAAGTGTCATGAGGTACCAAGTCAAACGCCTTACAAAAGTCTAAGTGTATTACATCAGCACTATTACCTTTACCAACCAAACTCGTAATCTCATCAAAAAAGATATCAAGTTAATTTGAGAGGCTCTATTTTCTGTACACCCATGTTGTTTTGCGTTCGTTATATTACTCTCCTTTAATTTGTCATGAATCCAGTCCCATATCAGCCACTCCATTATTTTGCCTAGGATTGATGTCAAGCTGACTGGCCTATAATTACCTGGTCATCCCATTGACCCTTTATAAATATTGGCACATTAGCTTTCTTCCAGTCTTCTGGAACTTCCCCGGTGCTCCAAGACCCATTGAAAATCAACATTAATGGTCCAGCGAGCTCCTGAGCCAGCTTCTTAAAAACTCTTTGACGCAAGTTATATGGACCTGCTGATTTTAAAATGTCTAACTTTAGCAGATGTGCTTTAGCAGATTCTCCTGAGATACAGTGGAAAGGAAAGACTGTTATCATGTGATAGGACTACACCATCTGTTTATTACCAAATACATAAGAGAAATAAGTATTTATCATGAAAAGAAAAGGAGTACTTGTGCCACCTTAGAGACTAACAAATTTATTTGAGCATAAGCTTTCGTGAGCTACAGCCCACTTCATCGGATGCATTCAGTGGAAAATACAGTGGGGAGACTTATATACATAGAGAACATGAAACAATGGGTGTTCTCTATGTATATAAAACAATGGGTGTTCTCTATGTATATAAATCTCCCCGCTGTATTTTCCACTGAATGCATCCGATGAAGTAAGCTGTAGCTCACGAAAGCTTATGCTCAAATAAATTTGTTAGTCTCTAAGGTGCCACAAGTACTCCTTTTCTTTTTGGCAATACAGACTAACACGGCTGCTACTCTGAAACCTGTATTTATCATGTCTGCCTTTATTGCATTATTAATAATTATATATAGTATATATAATTATATTATAATAATATATATCATTTTTATAGCTGCGTTCATTTCCCCTCTAAACCAGTTCGGCCTTCTTCCTCAGTCATGGGATTGCGGCTTTTTGGGCATCTAACCAAGTGTTCAGAAAAATAAGGTGGAGAGAGGATAGCTTTTGTTTTTTCTGCATTTTACATACTCCAGTTCTCCTCTTGACTGGGGATTTTGGGGGCTTAAGTAAGAGCTTTCTCTCTTGCTCTCTCCTCATTTCTCCCTGAAGCTTGAGCCTGCCATTAAGACCTAATCCTGTAATTTTCAGCAATGCCTGTTAGCAGCTGGGAAGGACTAGATGCAGAAATTTCGGGATTATGACGTCAATACAGAATACCATGATCAGGCTGGAGATGGAAGGAGCAGGAAGAAAAGACTGCTGTGACAAAAGATAAACATCTATTAATCCCTGCAATAGGGACTCTGTGCCTAGAAATATATCCACAATTAACAAAATTATGTTGTTAGAATGTGCTATGCTCTAGGCAGAGAGGTAGCAAGACCTATCTAAAAGTTGCCAAACACTTCCCATTATAACTCTGTGTTTTCAATTATTTCTGATCTTGGCAAACTTTAATTATTCAGGCTGACATTTCCTATGGTTGGTCTCCGAATCAGGTTGGGAAGTGTGAGCGAAAAGGTGCAGTGGTTTTTAAGAAAAACAGTTTATTTTACCAATGTTAATCTTGCTGATTTTTTTAAGAGCTCTTCATCACTACAGTTTGGAGCAAGAACACAGGAACATACTTGTTCCCTCAGCTCCAGTCCTTCTAGCTCCATTATTCTCTCCTTACAAATCCTTATTCCAATGCTTACCCGATTGCCTTCCTCTCTTCCATTCTCAGATCTCGGAATAGGCTGTTCACTGGTCCGATTCCATCCTCCATGGCTTGGTGGCCTGGGCCTTTCAAACCCATGCTTCACTCACGTCATCCACACAGCCCTCACTACAGTTATTCAAGACATCGTGGAGCAAAATCCAAAGGCCTCACTTCTCTCCATTTTGTTGCTTGGCCCATCAGCCACTGTGGCATTCATTACACCCCACCTCTTCATTGCCTCAGCACACACAACGTTTTTCTGGGTTCTGCATGCCAGTGATTTTCCTGCTTCTCATCTGATTGATCATTTAAAGTATCCTGCAATGAGAATCTTCCTTGCTCCTCTGGTGGGTGTCTCCTAAGGCTCTCGTCTCAGTCACCAACTCTTGTCTCTTTGTACTTCCCTCTTGGCACTGTATCTCTGCTGACAAGCAATTATGTCCCACCTTTCCTCCCTCACTCTTGTATAGCCATAACGCTGTTTCAGCCTATCTCATCTCCATGTCCTTTTGGATGAAAGCCAATTACTTCAATTTCTACAATGGCGATCTGAAATCCTCTCTTCAGACACTTCAGTCGGTTCAAATTCATGCAGTGTGTCTAATACTGGCTCTCCTTCACAGTTCGCATTTCTCTCTCTCCCTTCCCCCCCCCCCCACCTTCTTTTCTTCACTTTACTGTCTACTTCTTCAACTGTACTTGATGTTTAATGCCATCATCTGAACCAGTCCTCTCTACCTTTCCCCTCTTACCACTACTCTCCCACTCTTGTGTTTGCTCCCTTGGTTCCTTGTCTTAAAATCTTCTTATCCTTCTTCTCTTCCTCTCCTTTAACATTATGCCTTTTCCTTGCTCGTCCCAACTATTGGGAATGCTCTCTTTTTCTTTGTTTTCTAGGGCCAAATAATATTTTCCTACAGTTATTCAAAGTCAGCCTGACTTTACTATCTAGTCCCAGAAATAGTGTTTCTATCTATCTTTTATAGCCCCATTATTATTTTGTTAGCCTGACCCAAAGCAGTAAGTTCTGGAAATCACATTAAAAACCAATTCCCATAAGACTTTTGCTCCATCTGGCATCTACGCTTTCGGGTTTCTTTATAAACCAGATCTCTGAACCTTTTGTGGTTCACCTGGCTTTAGTCTGACTACATTCTGAGAACAAGAGTCTGTCCCGTCATCAAGACCTGCGTAGTACAGGAGCTCGAGCAGGCCACCGGGGGGCGGTTATAATGCCCTCATTCTATGGGCCGGTCTTCACAGGCCCTGGCCCTGACATGATCTAAAAGGCTGCTCTAGCTTATGCCCGCTGAGGCTGGCAGAGTGGAGATCTGCCCTGCTCTCCCCTAAACCTGACACACCCCTTACAATTATGTGGGGGGTGGGAAGTTGGGGCAGAAGCTGGCACTACCAGCTTTAAGGCAGCTGAAAGTTCCCTTGCCTGAGGTGTACTTGGGAGCAGGGAGAGGGGAAGAGGATAGGCGGGGGAGCGCTTATAATGTAAATCATGCAGCCAAAGCTAGCTCAGACAGTCACATCTGGGATAAAGCTTTGCCCTTCGATGTAGGCCATCTTCAGCTGTTTCACTGGGTGTTTTGTGTGTACACCTGGGGACTGAATTTGGCCACGGATTTTTTTTCCAGAAGACTATAACGTGCAAGCATCAGTTTGGTTTGAGCAATTCACAACCCTCCTTTTGGGATCTTCAGCCTTTTTCTTTCTTTCTTTCTTTCTTTCTTTTTTTTTTTTTTTTTTGCAGTTACCTTTATTCTAAGTTTCACACATTTCAAAGAGCCCCTCCCTGCTTTTGTAACTTGAATGTAGCCTGACCTATAAAGACTGAAGCGAAGGGCAGAAATACCATTTTGTGCAGCTTCACCATTATTTACTCATGTAAATAATGACAGATTTCACCTCTCGAGAGCAGAAATGATAGGAGGCAACACAACCTTCCACTTGCTGTCGTGAACAGTGAAGATACACTGGGTGGATCAAGCAACAATCTCAGCTCAGCTACAGAGAGCTGGACAGCCGTAGAAAATCCTAGTTAGCCATCCCCAACAGTCTGAGTACTGTGGTACCATGCCTCAGAATACTGCAAGACATCTGAAATACACTGATTACCATAGCAATTGGGACTATGTGTAGCTAAAGGAACGGAAGCATTTCTTAGCAGGTGGATAGACAGTGCTTTATGCCATGTACTTTACTGCTTTACTGGTCTCCATTACCCCAGATCCTTTGGGTCTATTTGCTGTGATTACATTGTCTAGTCTAGGGGACAACCGTATTGGAAGTGATCCTGAAAAATGTCAACGTTCCAGTCATCATTTTGCAAGTAAATGCTCCCTGCCGGGCATCGATGGCTTTCCACCAGCACGGAGGTTTGCCAAATACTGGGCCTGATTCTGATGAGAAATGTTAAACCGGCGCCAATGAAAACATCGTCAGGCCCTCTGTGTCACCTGGTATTAATAGCCCCTTTCATCAAAAACAGCCCACAGTGTGACTGGAACGTCCAGCTGAGTTAAAATAATTGTCCCATAGCACTGATCTTTCATGCTAACGAATCTGAATGGAGCTGCAACTAGTCATGCTAATTATTGGACGGAGAATGTAATTAGGGCAGAACAATAACTTAATCTGACTAAAAGAGTAAACTGCAAGCAAGCATGATTTGTATCAGTTCATTTTTCCAGTTTTCTCATGTGTGTTAGAAGCTGGGGAATACTGATAATTCTAGCATTTTCAGGAATATCATTTTATTAATTTAGAGAGTTCTTCTTCAGGTCTGCGTGGCTGGAATGCTTGTTCCTCTCACCAGGGGAAGATGGTCCAATAAAAGCAATTACCTCACCCTCCTTGTCTCTCTAATATCCTGGCACCAGCATGGCTACAACTGCTCCGCATATCTTAATAACTTGGTTTACAAGCCACCGCCCTGTGTAGTGCTAACGGGTTAGGAAGGTCTGACGGGACACATTCGGTAGATCACAGAGCTCCAGTCATTCATTAAATCCACTGCCAAGTTTTAACCAGTCACACAACAATGAATGCATTTAAGCCCTCCTTAGTAGATAATTTATTAAAACTATGAAGAAATGTTTATCTACGCATTAAGATTTTGGAGGATTGATTGCAAGTATCTCACACGTAGACACCACTAGAAACAAAATGCCAGCTTCTGATCTCTCTTTCACTTTCAGGGCCTTAGCAGTCAGGCTTAGTAGAAGTAATTAACTGTGCAATTCCTCAGCAAATGAAAGCAAGTGTCAATACTGACACATTGGGACTCCTGCAGAGTTATGTGAGTGATCTCAGTTCCTTCTCAGGGACAGCATTCAGCACAGGACAGAGGCACTTCAGAACTCATACGCTCAGGGAACAGGCAAGAGACGAAGAGCAGCAGTGGTTGGTTCCCTCTAACTTGGGGAAAAGGTGTGCCATCTCCCTAACAATGCCAATCAGAAAACAAAACGGTAGGAAACAACTCTAAGGATCGTGCAGCAGGCTTACGAAAGATCGGAAATAAGGACATAAGAACGGCCAGACTGGGTCAGACCAAAGGTCCATCTGGCCCAGTATCCTGTCTACCGACAGTGGCCAATGGCAGGTGCCCCAAAGGGAATGAACAGAACAGGTCATCCTCAAGTGATCCATTTCCTGTCACCGATTCCCAGCTTCTGGCAAACAGCGGCTAGGGACACTGTCCCTGCCCATCCTGGCTAGTAGCATCATCACGCCCTCAGGCAGCACACCAAGTACTCTGAATAATCGCCAGAGTTCAGAGTGTCACAGTTCAGGGCAACAGCACCTGCATTTCCCCTCATGGTCCACCCAGGGCACATGCCTAAAGGTTTCCACCTCCTCAGCCATCACCTCTCTTGGGCAGAGACTTGCATCTCTCTCCTTTCTGACGCATGATTTTCTGGGCTGCACAGTTCCCTACCTACATTGTGATATTCCCAGCAAGCTAAATTGCCTAAAATGCCAGCATCTACACTTTGGTTTCTCTCCGGTGGCTATGAACAGCATGACTGCCAGCAGTTATAAGTTACCACACAGCTCTTTATGAGCAAGCACATTTATTCTTAAAGTGAAAGCATTACAGAGAAAACAAAACACAAGAAAAGAACCAACACGCATGCGACAAAGCTTACCAGAGGTCACCCCCAGCTCCAACCTTGGGCTCTGCAGCAACTCCCATGGCTACAAGTTCATAACTGACACCAACGACTACAAATAGTTCAGTCTTTCCTATTCAACTTGGGCCTTTGATTTTGGCCTCATGTAACAGGCGATCAGCAGACAATGCCCCTCTCCTCAGGGCATAGCTTCAAAAGGCTGGGTTTTGGCATAGCCACAGGTGGAGAATTTGCATTTCACCTGTCCCTAGATCTTCCCCAGGAAAACCACTTCCCACATCTTGTTCGAAGAGTCCATTCTTGTCTGGCACAATGTTCAGTACAGTCATTTGAACTCCCTGGTCTCACATCTGTCACACAACATCTCCCCCTTCCAGAGGTTACACACAATCCCAGCCCACAATAACACAAACAATTCATTTAATACAGTTGTCCCAAAGATACTTAAACTTAATTCAGTAAATTCTCCCAAGGATATTGCAAGAAATTGCCATCTTTGTCACACAGAGCACAAAGAGCATATAAAATGATGGGACTGGAAATCTTCTAGCTATTTTTCTACATTGGCGTATTTACAATGTAAACATGTACATTTTCTGACACCGTTCTCAGTTTGGGTCTCCCAAAGGTTTAATGGGTGCCATACACTACCTTGGTTAAAACGCGACCGATTGAGGCCATCTGGAAAGGCATCATATCAACAGTTTGATCTCCGACTCTTCACCAAAAAAAAAAAGCACCCCACCTAGAAACTTTTTTTGAACTGTCTTGTATCTCCAGAAGTCCTGGCTCAGGTGACTCCCCATTTGGCTCACTGCCCCAACCTGGCGCCCTCCTGAGGCATACCTCATTTCAAAGCAATCCCAAAAACATGTCAACTGTAGAGGACTTAGAAAAGTCAGCGTTCAAACAGATGGCTTGATGCAACCTTAACTCTAGTTCTCGTGGCACCTTAGAGACTAACCAATTTATCTGAGCCTAAGCTTTCGTGAGCTACAGCTCACTTCATAGCTCATGAAAGCTTATGCTCAAATAAATTTGTTAGTCTCTAAGGTACCACAAGTCCTCCTATTCTTTTTGCGAATACAGACTAACACGGCTGCTACTCTGAAACTTAACTCTAGTGGTGCTGGTGCCCCAGAAGACAGCGCATAGGACAGAGGAGGAGAAGGGAGGGAGGCGGGCAGATCCTCCATCCTTATTTTGTTTTGATGTAACATTCATTTAATCAAGAAAGTGACCAGCCCTGGGACTGGCCTGTTGGCCCCGACTAGGGGATGCTGTGCAGAGGGAGGAGCCTCCTGGAACCGGAGGTTTTACGAGCCTTTCCCATTAGCTTTCGAGTATCCTGGGGGTTGTAAAATGAATGGGCTCTGGGTTAAGTGCGACGTTTGTGCTGAGAGCTGTGGAGTAAGGCTTGGCCTGTCAGAGCTAGGGGAAGAGCTCGCTCTGTAGCCAGGGCAATGAGGAGAGGGGAGAGCGGCTATGCCAGCTCTCCAGCCCCCGGCCCTGGCAGCTCCTGGCACCCCCTCTTACAAGTGAAGTCTTCCTGGGGAGCCCAGTGGCCGATGCCCCTTCCCTGGGTTGCCTTCTGGGGCAGAGGAGACTGTCCTTCCCTCTTGCAGGGGGCTCAAGAGGGGGCCGGGCATTGTTCCCCAAAGAGCCCCAAAGTCAGGGAGAGGCAGCCCGGGGCCCACTGAGGATGCCTGCTGGGGAAGGCAGGAGATGGGAACAGCTCTATCCCTCCCCTCATGGGGAATGAGGAAAGGCTCTGCTCCCTTCCTGCTGGGGTCTGAGAGCTCTCCTCACCCCATCCCGATGGGGGCACAAAGCAGGAGAGCCTGGAGAGACCTTGCTGCACCACAGTCAGGGGCTGGTGTCAGTCAAGGAGAAGGGGCCCAGGTCAGCTCAAGGGCAGAGGGAGCAGAGCCAGGGCATGGGCAGTGCGCTGCTCCGAGGGACAGCTGCTCTAGCTCAGGTCTGTTCTCGAGGACAGCAAGGCCTCTCTCAGCAGCAGCCCAGCAAAGGTGTCTTGCCAGCATGAAAGACGGTTGAGTTGTGGGGTCAGAGTTAAGAAAAGGTGTCTGCATGAACCACTGCCTACAGCCCCACAGGAAATGGGCAAACCACTGATGCTGGAAGACACTGACCACATAAACCCAATATCTCTCAGTATGGACCAGCTATCAACCTCCACATAGAATCTTTCTGTGTCACTGGTGAGATAAAATCCAAACAGCTGTAGGGCCTAGGGCTGGGGTAGCCCCCAGCACATGCTTCCCGCAGGCCCTATGGCTGCAGTCTACTTTCCATGCCCGTCCCACAGAACTTAGGGCCGGGGTCCCCTCTCCATATGCATCCTGCAGGGCCTAGGGCCACCGTCTCCTCTCCACATCCATCCCTCAGAACCTAGGGCCGGGGTCCCCTCTCCATATGCATCCTGCAGGGCCTAGGGCCACCGTCTCCTCTCCACATCCATCCCTCAGAACCTAGGGCCAGGGTCTCCTCTCTGCACCCATCCCGCAGGGCCTAGGGGTGGGCTCTCCTTTCCATGCTGTCTTATAGAGCACAGCACACATTTCTTATGGTGTTTTCCATTGAGGGAAAGTCATTATGCCACTCCTGCTTGTGAGCCAGAATGTGGCCCTGCTGAGCCATCCCAAGTGATCTTGTTCTGCCTAATGCCAATGCCACGTGTCTATGCCGTACTCTGTTCAGACGTCCTTGTTGTCTCGGTTCAATGGGCACACGTAATCCTGAGCTGCCTAGTGTGGCAGCCGCCAGCTTGCGACTCTGGTGGGGAACAAAGATTTTTTACACAAACAAGAGGCTCCTAGAGTCCAGTTATAATAAAAACATTCATTGTGTGCTGGGTTCCCCTGGCCTTTATGGCACTGTGAAGTGAGAATAATTGATTAAGGCCCCTGTGCTCAAGGGACTACCCCTTGCTGCTCCCTGGGGTGCAAGCCCCCTTAGGAGGGTGGGGCAGATGCCCAGGCAGGGAGTGATGCATGGCCCGGCCTCCCCCCTGCGCCAGGCCATGAGGGAGGAGCTATCCGCAGGGGCATCAGGCTGTCCATGTGTGCCAGGGCGTCCTGCCCCGCCGAGCTCCTGCGGGATAGTGCAGTGCCACACCACCTCTTCCCACATGCTGGGCCACAACGGCACCCGCTGGTGCGTCTCTCCATGACCGGAGCGGAACCTGGTCACGTCTGCTGCCTCTCCCGGCTGAAAGAACTCGGCATGCTCTCTGGCACAGCCAAGCCGCCACCGCTGCGGAGACGTGTGGGGCACATCCAGCAGCAGAGAATAGCCAACGCCATTCAGGTGGCAGAACCCTGGTCGCTGGTGATGGCGTGCCAGGCACCGGGGACACGGGTAAGCAGCGGATCCCAGGCTGGCTTTGCGGGGCCAGAAGTGAAAAAACAGCTTTTCGTTTCCCTGGAGAGGACGTCACTGAGGGGCAAACATGGGGCCCTACCATGCCATAGTTACAAATCACTTTTCAGGAGATACCTCCCTTTAGCAACACACACACACACACACACACACACACACACACACACACACACACACACACACACACACACACACACACACACACACACACACACAGAGCCAGGGCAGCTGGATGGATGCAGGATCACAGAGGGCCAGACTAGAGGATCAGAATGGTCCCCACTGGCCCTAACACTTATGAAAACACTACTGCCAGAGCACTGCACATGCTCCCTGATCCAAAGTGACACTGGGGCCCCCAAAAAGAAGTAAACAAAAATAACTGGGTGGCAGTCAGCGCTATAAGAAATGCAGGGAAGGAAAAGCCTCATGTCCTTGCACTGTGAAATGGACAGGGTCCATTGGAGAAGCAATGGTCTAGAACTTTAAAAATTAAAATATATTAAAAGCTATTTAAGCAAACAAGCTCCTGGTGTCCTTTGAAAGGATGGAACTGAGGGAGGATGAGATCAGTCCAATAGGGCTGTTGGGCCCGGCGAGGCTGGCGCAGGAGCCCTGCAGTGCTGTAATTATTTATGCTTTTGCCTCAATGGCACAAGACCCCTGCAGTGGATTCCAGTGTGAGCGGCAGGCGCTCCTCAGGAATCTCCTTTCAGAGCGAGCCGGCTGCAGCTGCCGCTGCCTCCCCGAATGTGACCATCCGAGGAAAGGCTTGGGAAGGGACACGGCCACTTTGACGTACTGCGTTTAACAGCTCGGGACCCACATCGGCGTGTGTGTGGGCCAGGCTAGCAGAAACTGACAGAGCTTGTTAGAGGTTGTATTTTCCTACAGGACCTCGTGATAAATCGTATCCTCGGGGGGATAACTCCAAGCGCAGCACTGGGAGGAAGGCACAGTCCTTCGTTAACAGGCCCGAGTGGGTTTCACTGGTATAAAACTCGAGCCCATCTTCATTACACATGTGCACAGCCTAGAGTCACACCTTGCCTTAAGGCCTTCTTTGGGGTTTAGCTTGCAACAGACACTAAAGCCCGATGTACTTTGCCGCCTCCTCTCACTGGATCCAGCCATTTCCGCAGACCACTGATGCCCATCCCATGCTGCCTTGACTGAGCAGCCCTCTTGGCTCTTCTCCATCTCCTCCTGGCAGGCGAAGCCCAGCTGTGTAAAGCAGCGTAAATCTACTGCCATCCTCAGTGGAGCACAGTCAGAGACAGAGCATCCGTTTGATAAAGGCAGTATTTCTCTGGTCACAGCCGGGAATGCCCTTTTGTGTGAAACCAGAGTAGGCTTCCGGTGGCTGGATTTAGAAAGGGGTCCCAGTGCTCAGCCTGTTTGTGTCTTGCAAGGTAGTGGGGAGTGGTGCCCAGCCATCAGCTCCAATTTACAGTGAATATAAATAGGTTAGATCTGGGCCCAGGCTGAGTTTGGAGAGATGCCCATTCACATTATAAAAGCAGTTTTCATGGGCCAAAACCTGGCCCAAGGAAGTCAGTAACAAAGCTGACATTGACGTCAATGGGACAGAGATCTGGCCCATTGGATGCCCACTGTCTGGCCACCCTAGCCCCAGTGCTACACTTTATCCCCATCCTCTCTTGTCCAGACTGTTCCTGCAAGGACATACATTATCTGCATGGGGGCTGGGGAGAAGGAGGGCAGGATGTATGCAGGTTACAATGCAGGGTGCACGGACTACAGCCTGACCCATAAACCCCAGCCTGCAGTTATAGGGGACCTGGTGCAGTGGTTTCTCTTTGGGTTAGCAAGGAACCAGAGGTGGGGACAGAACACAGCCACCCATGGTCACCTGCTTGGGCAGGGCTTTTGACTGTTCAGCGTGTATGTAGCCTGCCTCTACAAGGCTTGTATATTGTGCCTAATGTAGAGATAATTCCTTGGGATCATATTTGCCTTTTCAATCCCACAAGCAGCCCTGGAAACAATACTGCAAGGGACAAAATAACACCCAGGTTAAAAAGGGAGAGTGAATTCTGCAGGGAATCTATCAAGAGGAAAACAATAGTTTTATAATCAGTATTCAGGGTGCTAGGAAAATAAGCAGCGTTGCTGTGCACACTGTAGCAACCTGCTACCAGGGTATATACCACCACCATCATCATCATCATCATCAATATAGCATCTAAATATCAAAGAGCCAAATCCTGGCCTTACCTGTGCTGACAGCATGGGGTGATCTCCTCTTGAAGATGGCCACTGTAATCTTGCCCCCTCCCTAGAGCAGTCATTTTGGCTCCTCACCTCTCCTGACTGCTGTGTAGGGCACAGACACCGAAGGACAGTGTGGTTCCTCTGGGGCCAGCACTCTCCACAGCTGAGCACCATCCACTGAAGAGCAAGGGCCATGCAAGATGGTGCCCTTGGTTGCAGCTCTGACACAGGATTGTCAGCCAGGAAATGACAGGTCCCATCATGCCAAAGAAACCACCCCAGGGCAGTAGGGGAGGGAGACAGTGGGTCTCAGGCTCCCATCAACCCCTGCCCCCAAACAATTGTTTGTTTTTATAAACATATATGCCAGGGACCCAAGAATCTTCTCTGCTCCCATGGAAGCTGCCCAGCTCTCACTGCAGACCTAGGATTGCATGGATCTGTGTGCAGCTTGGAGACAGGAGATACCCAGGTGCTCAGAGCAAAGGTGGTTTTGGAGATGTGGGATTCATTTACATGAGCAGTGGGTATCTATCCTGGCCCTGCCTCCTCCCCATCAGGATGACTAACCTGAGGTCCATTGGGGGCCTATTTCCAAATCCTCATGCTCAATTCATTTGGAAGGTTTGAAAAAATGAAACACTAGCCATCTTCACGCTTCAAAGATGGTTTCCAGCTATCATTCCCACTTCTGCGAATCCCTTCCCACAGCACCTATCTCCATAGGATCTCAGTGCTTCCCAGGGACTTACAGTTGCACTGAGGGTGGGACTGGGAGAAAATTTTCCATCAAGATTTTTTTTTCTGATGGAAAATTGGGGTTTTGTCTAAATGAAATTTTTCATGAAAAGTGTCTGATTTTCCTCTGTATTTTTTTTAGTTTTTAGAATCATAGAATCATAGACTTTAAGGTCAAAAGGGACCATTATGATTGTCTAGTCTGACCTCCTGCACAATGCAGGCCACAGAATCTCACCCACCCACTCCTGTAACAAACCCCTAACCTATGTCTGAGCTATTGAAGTCCTCAAATCATGGTTTAAAGACTTCAAGGTGCAGAGAATCCTCCAGCAAGTGACCCGTGCCCCACGCTACGGAGGAAAGCGAAAAACCCCCAGGGCCTCTGCCAATCTGCCCAGGAGGAAAATTCCTTCCCGCCCCCAAATATGGCGATCAGCTAAACCCTGAGCATGTGGGCAAGACTCACCAGCCAGACACCCAGGAAAGAATTCTCTGTAGTAACTCAGATCCCGCCCCATCTAACATCCCATCACAGGCCATTGGGCCTATTTACTGCTAATAGTCAAAGATCACACGTTTTTGTCACATGTTCAGGGTTTTTTTTATGAAAAATAAAAATTTTCCACTAAAAATTTTAATGAAAACAAACATTTGCTATTGCCCAACTGAAGTCAAGCCACAAAACACTACTGTATAAGGGATATTCCTAGAATAATATTGGGCTGCTTGTCACCTTGTGCCAAGAAAACCATTGGAGAAGGCAGGGCTAGACAGGCAGGGAAACCCTCCCTGGAAGCTGGGAATTCCCTAGAACCACTGAAGCAGGAGCAGCCCTGCGTGGCTGGTGTCTTCTGCATAGCTCCACTTCCCTTCCCTCGACACTTGCAGAGCAGTGCAGCTGTGGGCTGGGTTGCATGCTAACTGTGCACCAGACTCACGGAGGGAACCCAGAGGGAACTAACAGATCTCCACATGGATTTCTGTTGGGAAATCTCTTGGCTCTGGAAGAGATGATTCCATGGACCGTGGCTAATTCACTGATGCACCAGATACCCCAGCCTCAGATCTCACCCAGCACTGATGCTGTGGCCCTCCAGCTCCCCCACACTAGCAGGGATAGCAGGAGCTATGGAGGGCTCCATCCCAAGAAGGTGCCCTGTGCTCGTGTCATGGAGGGGATACAATGCGCACATTGGCTTACCGTTATTAATACCATGGAAGATGACAGGCGCCCACTGAGCTGGATACAGACCATAACCACAGTTTAAAAGTGCATTGCTGGTTTTTCACTTTTAAAAATCTTTGCTATGCTTGGCAGAGTCCCTCCATATACAGCTCACTTGCTGTCTTCCTCTCACTAATGCCCATCATGAGCATACACCAAATCTTCCTCTAACCAACAAGCCTGAATTTCTGGAAGGCTGTTACTGCTCCTACATCGACCAGGAAACTAGCACAAGAACCAAACAAAGCCTGAGCTGACCAAACTCTACCTGCCAAGAGCGCTGAGCTGGTGCTGGGCCCACGTCTGCCACCCTTTCTCATGCCGGATTGTACAAGGAGCCCCACTGGAACCTGTGGGATTAGCCATAGAGCCAGGGCCTGCCCCAGGCGAACAATGGTGGAGCAATCACACCCAGAAGACAGTGCACGTCGAGTTGGATCTTCTCATTTTATCTGTCCCAGGAGAGCAAATCTTTATGGAATAAGCAGGGACAGAAAGAAAAAAGAAAATGCACATGGGGACTCAGAAAATGGGGATTGTGGGGAGGGGTTTCTGGGGCTTTGGGGAATTTAGGAAAATAAAAGAAGACAACATCCCACAGCTCCCCCAACAGGTTACACAGCAGGAAACTGATTCCGTGGAAGGTGCTCACCTGCCCTTAGCTAGAGATGTCTGAGACACAATCAAAAACTATTCCAACCCTGTGCCGAGACTCACTGGATTATGGGTTTTGAAAGGGGCCAGTCTCTCCACATGAAAAGGTCCATAAGAGAAATTCATTTTCCACTGGATCCTAGGAATTACCGGACAGGATCAGATCCAAGGTCCATATAATCCCACGGCCTGTCTCTGACAGTGGTCAGCACCCGGGGCCTCGGAGGAACATGTAAGAACCTGCTGCAGCACTTTAGCCCCCATATTCGCTCTCGCCCTGGTTTCTACTAGTTAGGCATTGGCTTAAACCCTGAAGCACAAGGGTTTTATCCCTTCCCAACCTCTCTTTCTTCGTACTAACTGCGATAACTCTGGATACTTCTGTTATTTAATGTAGCAATCCAGCTTTTCCATTTCTCTCCATAGGAGAGTTTCTCCAGGCCCTTGATGCTTCCTGTTGCCCTTCTCTGAACCCCGCTAGTTCTGCACTACCCATTGCGAGACGGCGTGACCAGTATGCCAGGCGAGGCTGCACCACTGCTCTGTACAATGCTATAGTAATCGTCTCTGTATTATTCACCATCCCATTCCTCATGCCGCTGAACATCTTGCAACAGTTGCCAAAGTACTCTCTGTTCACTTGACAAGTCAAGGTTTATATCTGTGTCCCCAGTCTGGGTCTTTGAAAGCCATGTTGTATTTCAGCCTCCATTTTGAGTGCTGCTTAGATGGTGACCGTCACTATATCCCGTAAGTGCCATGCAGGATTGTAACATCCCTCTGGTGTTAGGGGACCTGGTGCCTGCGTATCTGCCCTAAAGGAGAGTGCTGTCAAGGGGCCACCACATTTGAACAACTCTTCCCCACGGGAACAACGGTTTAGCTCGACAGAGTGACCAGAAACTGGTTCTCCCAATCTGTCTCCAAGAGGCGAGGGTCTTTAGCCCCCTGGCTGGGACTCTGAAGCCTGTCGGTGAATCATATGAGAGAGGGAACAAACTCCAGTCTCTCTATCTCACCAGCCGAGCATCACCAGGTAACAGGAGGCCTGCAGGAGGCAGAGCGGCCTACCTGCTGACATGTGGCCTGGACCTCAGGGCTCAGCAGAGGGGTGAGCACAGACTAGGGAGGAGAGCGTAACTCGTGTACGCTCTGAGTGTAAAGGTTTAGAAACCACTGTGCAAAGCCTGCATGCTCCTTACTTCACCTGCCACATGGTTAAACTATTAACCATTGGGGTGATGCTCGGGGGAGGGGATGGCTGGGGAAGTTTGGGGGGAGGGGGTCAGCACTGGTGTCAGGGCCTAGGGCAGTTGGATGGCAGAGTTCCACATCCCAAGGAAAGGTGCCAGATGGGGGATCTGCGGCAAGATCTAGTGACTGGGCATTGCCCAGGCTGGCTTGGAATCACGTGCGATACAAAGGCTGGGTCTATATAGCAGAGTGGTGACCATCCACAAGGGGGGCTCAACCAGGGCTGTGCGGGCCCATTTGTACTAAGCCCTGGTGCAGTGGAGTCCGCCAGGAATTCCAGGTGTCTCTGCTTACAGCTACCCACTCGCAGACCGACTTGTCTCCTCAAGACCAGTCTCCTCCTGTCCAAACTAAAATCTCAGTGCTCCAAGGGACACTGGCCCTTTCAGAGGGACCAGGGCCAGTGCCCTGTGCAGCATCAACTGACCCAGATTAGGCACCTGGGCCTGGGGAAGGAGGCGGATCCCATGCGTCAGAGCTGG
This sequence comes from Chelonia mydas, assembly GCF_015237465.2. Lineage (NCBI taxonomy): Eukaryota > Metazoa > Chordata > Testudines > Cheloniidae > Chelonia > Chelonia mydas. Next base: position 75,263,258 of record NC_051251.2, on the reverse strand, counting down.
GAAGCTGCAGGGAGCAGGAGCTGCAGAGCTCCCACGGGAGGGGAGGCAGTGAGAACCTGAGAGGAAGTGTCCGGAAAAGGGGCCTCCAGGGGGACGAGCCCTGGGTGGCAGCCCTCTGGGAACAGGCATGGGAGCAGCAGGACTGCCACAGTCCCCTGGGAGGGGAAGGCCGTGAGAACCGGAAAGGTCCAGCGGGTCACAGCACAGGGTGAGCTGAAAAACTGTTTTGTTTAAGTTTGGACCATAAAACTGCCTAAAAAAGACAGTGTGCACGGCAGGAGATTCTTTGCAGGTGTGGGGTGGAGCCTGCCTTGTTCCACATGCCCTGTCTCTCTGACATCTCCTCATGGATATCAAGCTCAACATGGCTAAAACAGCTGCACATCCACTCCGTCCCTCCCCCGGAGCTCCCTGCTTTCTCAAGCCCTATGGACAATCACAACACCACCATCAAACCTGTCACTCGGGCCATGACCCGGACATCATCTTGGACTCGGACCTCTCTCTAGGGCTTCCTATCCAGGATATGTCTAAATCTTGCTGATTCTAAGACACAGCCTTTCCTATCCATCCACACAACTAAACTTCCCATCCAAGGTGTCATCATCTTGTGTCTCAATTACTGCAACATCCATTGCCTTGCCCATGTCACTCCTCTCTTTGAATCCCTCCACTGGCGCCCACTTCTCTAGCGCATCAAATGTAAGCTGCTTGTCTTCACTCTGAAGGCCCTTCACTGTCAGGCCCCCCCATACACACCTACTATCTCTCATTCCGACTGAGCTGCCGATTGGGCCATGACACCAGCCCCCAGAGAAAAGTAACAAGGGGGAGAGCAGCCAGTGCAGGGAACCAGCTGCATGTTCCCTTGACTCCATCGATAGATTTGAAAACTCTTCACTGTGAGCACAGTCGGTCAGAAAATGGAAACTCAATGTTGTGAAATATTTCAAAATTTCAAATTTGTTTCTATTGGAACCGTCTGGGGGGGGGTTTCAACATTTTCAATGAATTTTTTTTAAAATTATTTATAATTTTCATTTTTTCCCTTTCCCCCTTTTTTCTATTTTGCCCCTGAGTGCAATAGAATGAATAACTGTTTTCTTTTTTCCTCGACGGTAACTTTTGGAAATATCGCTGACTTTGGAAAAGTGACGGAGCGGCAAAAGGAAAAACAAAACTCTGTAACTTCCATCATGCAACCTTTCCAAACAGTGTGAAAAGCTTTTTTTCTGGTGTATTTACCCTACCCAAAATCATAGAATCACAGAGAGGTAGGACTAGAAGGGACCTCGAGAAGTCATCAAGTCCAGCCCCCTGCACTGTGGCAGGACCAAGTAAACCTAGACCATCCCTGACAGGTGTTACTCCAACCTGTTTTTAAAACCTTCCAATGATGGGGATTCCACAACCTCCCTTGGAAGCTATTCCAGAGTTTAACTGTCCTTATAGTTAGAAAGTTTATCCTAATAACCCCAAGCACTAAGTTACATGATATGGGCTGGTGTTTCAGTCCTGGATTCACATTGGCCGCATCTCCAAATGATCTCAATATACAGCCAATCACTAGTCTCTCCCCTCTGCACAGAGGAGCGATCTCCTTTCTAGCATGTATGTAGACCCACCTACACCTTGAACTTCCTCAGTCCTCACTCATCTCTGCTCCCGACATGCTGAGCTGTCCAGATGGAATCATTTCATTTCCCATTTCGACTCTACTGATAATGCTGCTGCTTGATAAGTATCGGGCGCTCTGGGGAACTCACAAGGCCCTGACAACTCTGGCATGAGCTCTTTAATATTTCAGAAATGATTTGGGAATCCTGCCCCCTGGCCAAATTCAGTTCCCTGCTCAAAAGGAGGGAGGGTGCTAAAGCTTCTAACATAATCTTACTAATAAAAACTTACGGCCATTTTGTTAATATGGGCAAAACAAAAAAATGGAGGTTTTCCCATAGTCTGGCTCTGTGATACTGCTGAAGCATTCCCCAGGCAGGTCAGCCTGAGGCAGACGCCCGAGGTGGAAAGTTTCAGTCGGGACGGTTAAAGTTGGGCAAAGTTTGAAGCAACTGAAAACAGGGCCTTAACATGGGACGTTCCCTGGAGCCCGCGGGGAGAGGGGATGAAGGGAGCTCTGAGGCTAGTGGCAGGGGAGGACGAGGTGTGAGACAGGAGAGAGGTGGGGCTGAACTGTAGTGATACACACCCTGTGCACAGCAGTCACCGTTCAATACCAGTCTGTGGCTGGTCGATTGTGCACAGCCGTGGGCGCAGGCTGGTGTATCTGGGGCATCACCCCAGGAGCTGCTCTCACGCAGACCTCCCTCTGAGTCCCTCTGAGACCTACCTGCTTCCTCCTCACGGCTGTGGGGAGGGGGGAAATCATTCGCTACTGGCCTCCAACAAGAAATACCACAAAGAGCACCCCACATTCCTCCTGATCACCCTGACACAGAACGCCTTCACCCCATCTCGCCATCGTCAGTACACGTCTGCTTGCACCGCCAACGGCCTGAGGGGCTGTTCTCTGAGGTCAGAGCTTTGTGTTATACTGTGACGGCGAGTCCCGGACACGCTGGGCGGGGGGTGGGGAGGAGGGATGTGACTTATTTCCACACAGTAGGGTGTGCCTGTGGAAATGCTGATTCTGCTGTATAGGGTTTCAGGTAGGTCCCAGAACCATCCCTTGCTGGACACTGCCTTGCTTTAAGGGTTTGCACGCAGGGGCAATCCATCCCCTTCAGCAACAGAGATGTTTCTTTGTGGGAACGTCCTTTGTTTTAAGCTCTACACGGACTGCCTGGTAGGAGCAGATCTAGGCCAGGAGGCTGGGGCTCACCATGGGATGTGAGTCCTTGCTTTGTCCTTATGCCACGACCTCTGTAGGAGCTGGACCGAATAAGCCCCGCACAAAGGCCTCAGACTCTGGCCCTGAGCTGGCGGCGTGGCAGTCCGTCCCGTCCCCTCCGCGGGGCCCGCTCTGCTGGGCTCTGGAGCTGCACTTTACACCATCCCTCTTGCCAAGCCCAATTTTAAAATATGTTTTAAAAATAAATTCAGTGTCGCTTCCACAGATGAGCTCTCCCCGGTGCTTTGCAGTGCACCTCCCCTCTCCCACGCACTCCCGTCTGCTGCCGGAGACGGTGAGGAGCCAGCCCATGTGATCTTGTACACAAAACAGACACCCGGCCACCTCCCCATCTGGGACTCCCCCATTATTTCACTCTGCTGGAGCCTATTCACCGTTCTCATTTTAATCCATAGGCAACATCATCCCAATAATCTTCCTTGGCTCTCAATCCACTGAGCTAGCGATGTTCCTCAAATCCTCTCATCCGGAGAGCAAAGCAATCTTTGCTAACTCATTTCATCTCGCTTTGTTTTTAATCCCGGGAAACATGGACCAGGTCTGAACGCATGTGCCACTTTAGCCACAGAAATCTGGAGACGATGGGCAAGCTCTCAGCCCTGCATCCCAGTCCTCCGGATGTAAAGCAGCGTTTCTGAATGTGACAGTGCCAGCTTCGCAGTCTGCCTTCTCCAGCCCTCGCATGGGCAGGGGTCGGACTCTCGGCTGAGGAGGGAATGCCTCTCTTTCCATCACAGCAGATACCTGAGATGCTGAACCTCGGACCTGTCACTCATCCAGGACTCAAAGCCATCTCTCCTGAGATCAGACTGGTGTAATATTTTTAGGGAAGGGAAGGGAAGGGAGGAATAATTCTATATTGTGCGGGGGCAATTCTCTGTATCCTGTGTGTTTAATTGTTTCAAGTATCAGGGGGTAGCCGTGTTAGTCTGTATCCACAAAAACAACAAGGAGCCTGGTGGCACCTTAAAGACTAACAGATTTATTTGGGCATAAGCTTTCGTGGGTAAAACACCACTTCTTCAGATGCATGTTTCTTCAGATGGTGTTTTACCCACGAAAGCTTATGCCCAAATAAATCTGTTCATCTTTACGGTGCCACCAGGCTCCGTGTTGTAATTGTTCCAAGTTGCTCTGAGATTTGGAAGGTTAGATGTGTCCCTGGCAGCGACAGAACTGTGGGCGGAATGCAGGGGAGAGGGCCAACAGAGCGTGAACCCAGCAGTGGTGACGATGATGACAAAGGTGATGATCTTTGACATGTTTGCTACCCTTAAACTATACCTGCCCTGAGGAGCAATTAGTCTGACACGCTAGATTCCAGCGTTGCACACACCCATTCTGCATTTGTGCATGCGTGCACTCATGCACACACACACACACTTCCATAACAGAGGGATTTTCAGGCTGCAGTCTGCTTTTCTAGTGTGCTCTCCCCTGGCAAGCCAAGCCACAGGGAGCTGTGGAGCAGCGGGGCTGGTTCTCCAGGGAGCCGTCTGAGCCCTGGCTCGCTCTCACCACCGCAGATACAACCAGAGGAGCCGGATTCTGATGAGGCCCTGGGAGCTCCTCATTCATTCTTTGTGTGGACCATGCATGAGCCTCTAAGAATGCAGGTGCCTCGACTGTGTTTGGGAGGGGCTCTTTGCAGCTGGCTGCCCCCAACCCTGCTGCTCTAGAACACCAGGGCAGGATCAAGCTAACCCTCCTTCCCAGACTGCAAGGGAAGGGTCTTTGGGAAGCAGATGCTGAAGCCACTTCCCGTATTGGAGGTGCAATGAGGGAGGGAACCGAAGGGGATGCTGTTACTCCCCCCTTACAACTCCAGCACACGAGCCAAGCGCTGTCTGGACCCAGTGAGCAGCTACCCTGTGCAGTCACGTTAGCTGCTCACACGGTCGGCTGCGGTTCAGATCGTTCACAGGCCGGCTCTTTCCTTCCGGCTGACTGTGACCCTTTCTATTACAACAAGGGCAAGCGCGGGGGCATTTGAGTTCTTTACGTTGTAGCCCTGTTTCTGTGCAAGGAAGCTCAGGGCACAAGAGCTCGTCCTTACCCTCCACACTTGGCCTGGCAGGAGACCGCGCTAAGACCCTGTGATACAAGCACATCACCAGCCACTCTGCAGGCCACCGGGCATTACCATCTTATCCCACACTGTGCTATGAAATTTAAACTCGATTCCCGGCACAACGGGAGGGATGGGCGCCCCCCAGTCACCCCCCACGAGGCAGGTCACACCGAATGGGAGCAGGATCTCACTAAAATGCAGAGATTAAAAACAAAGTGAGGCCCGTTTGCTGGCAACTCTTGCGTGCAGAGGCTCCAGAGGGGAAAGTCCTCTTCTCCTTGGGAGGGACCCTGACCATACAGCAGCCCTGTTAGTTAGCTCCCTGCCTGACGCTGTGGGAGTGCTGGGCCCAGCCCAGCCCAACCCATGGAGGCTAGTCCGTGCTTCTTTCCTTGGGCCACCCCCCTCCGCCGGAAGTACCATCCCAATCCCTCCTGGGGGTCTCTGGTGCCACCTCCCACAGGACAAATCCAGCAGGGGCGGAGGGAGGAAGCAGACAGCGCATGCGAGAGCTGGGACCCTCGTTCTGGCAGGCAGGGTGTAGGCAAGCGTGCGGCGCAGTCTTTGCTCTCCTGGCTGTCCTGCCCTCACACACCGCTGCATCCCCCCAGCTTGGCCCAGCCCTGTTCTTGCTGCCTTTGAAGCCCACGGGATTCTAGATGACCAGCTATTTTACTGAAAATGGCTGTGTCAGAACAAGGGCCCTCAGCCTTCAGTGCAGGTGAGGGGCGCTGAGCGCGAAGGACCTGGGGGAGCAGATGGCTTCCCCCAGGCCTGCTCTAACCTATACGGCTTTGTAATGGTCCCATTGAGGGCTCCCCACTGGCCAGGGAGTTCCAGAATGCCTTGCACTCTAGCCCCGTCCCCTTCCACAGCCGGGAATGCACGTGGCTGGAGTAGGACCAGCGTCGCTGGCTCCATGGAGGGCAGGAGTTCCCCAAAGCAGGGACAATCCCCAGCTGCCCTGGGAAGTGAGCTTTGTGTCCCGTGGCCATAACGGGGCTGAGGATCTGGGTCATCAGGCTGCTGAGTCTCCGGATGATCTCGTGACGGATGGGAGGGAGACAATTACAAGTTAAAGCTATGGAATCAGTGAGCCCTGATTGAAAATAACAGAAAACTGCATGGAAAACTGAAGGTGGGACATCTGGAAAAATATACAGGGAGTCCAGTGACATGGGTCCTATCCCAGGCTGGCCAGGCCTCTGTACCTCTCACCTTTTGTCTGTCTTATTTAGATTGTAAACAATTTGGGGCAAGGACAGTCTCCTATTATGTGGTTGTATATCACCTAGCACAATGGGACCCCGATCTCACCTGAGGCTTCTGGGCACTACTGAAATACAAAGAACCATTATTTTAAACGATGTTCTTCCATTTTCAAATAGGGCGCCCAGAGTGCTGGATGGTCAAGCTTCGGTTTAGACTTTGCATAGGACCGAAATAAATACACAAGTGCTACGCATTGTTATTAACCATGGAGAGCAGATCCTACTAGATCCTTAGGCAGGAATCCATCCTCTTTTTATCTGCAAAACCCCAGATCCACTCACTCCCCAGTACCGTGGACGTTCAGGTTTGGATCTTGTGTTTCTTACCTACATTTGAGAAAACAAAAGGCAGATTTTGTGGGGTGGGAAATGGTGATTTCTCCAAGACAGTTAAAATGTCTGTGAAAAGAGAGGCATGCTTCTGCCAAAGTTTAATACACAAAATCTATCTGATTTATGAGGAGAGGCTGAGGGGACTGGGATTATTTAGTCTGCAGAAGAGAAGAGTGAGGGGGGGTTTGATAGCTGCTTTCAACTACCTGAAAGGGGGTTCAAAGAGGATGGAGCTCGACTGTTTTCAGTGGTACCAGATGACAGAACAAGGAGTAACGGTCTCAAGTTGCAGTGGGGGAGGTTTAGGTTGGATATTAGGAAAAACTTTTTCACTAGGAGGGTGGTGAAGCACTGGAATGTGTTACCTAGGGAGGTGGTGGAATCTCCTTCCTTCAAGGTTTTTAAGGTCAGGCTTGACAAAGCCCTGGCTGGGATGATTTAGTTGGGGATTGGTCCTGCTTTGAGCAGGGGGTTGGACTAGATGACCTCCTGAGGTCCCTTCCAACCCTGATATTCTATGATTCTATGATCTGCATTTCAAAAGGGTGCCCTGGATCGCGTCTGCAAATCCTCACAGATCCACATTTAGCAAAACTTGGGAGCTTCACATAACCCATCTCCATACAACCGACCCAGCGGCACCTACGGTGTCTATCATGTGAAGCAAGACTGAGCGCAGCATCTCCGGGCAGGAATGAATGCAGGAGTAGGATACACACACGCCCGACCCTCCGTCTGCTTGGAGACGGTAGGGCAACACAGATCCACTGCCAAAAAGGGCAGGCCAGAGAGAGCCTGAACGTACTGCCCCACCATGTACCCCACTGAACAGTGCTTCAGGAGTCTCCATCGGTGGCAGGGTACAGGGCAACTCGTGGCGGGAGGCCAGCGGGGTTAGCTGTGGAACCACGAATATGGACCAACGCAACCCCAGTGCCCTAGACTGAACAGGTGTGATGCAGTGGCCACCCACTACCACTGAGTGACTGCCAGACACAGGGGGACACGCACAACACCCACGCGGCTCAGCGGCCACCCCGGACAGAACCTCGGTGAGTCCTGAGGGTCAGAGTCTTACCTGCATCAAGATTTGCTCAGTGCCGAAGGTGAGTGTCAGGACATTGGTTCCAGCTCCCTGATCTCCAGCTGCCCCAGCCCAGGCCCCAGGGTGAGTTAAAGCAGCCTGGAAGTTGCTCTAATTTATGCCAGCTAGCTACTGTCCCCAGGGGACCACGTAGCAGCTGGGAATGGCTGTACAGAGCTCTGCTTTCCACCCTGGCATGCCCCCTTCTTTTCCCCGACCCATGCCCTGTGTCTGCGGTGAGGGCAAAGTTAGTGTAGGAGGCAGGTCCAGTTGATAATTCCCCTCCATCTGGGGAGTTCTCCACTGGCCAGCTGCAGCCAGATTACATCCTCTTCACACTGCTCAGGTACTGCAGAGAGGACAGATCTAGGGCTGAGAATCTGACCTGATATGTGCAGAAGAGCGGCAGAAAAGAGTACAGTTGTATTGGATCTGTTTACTACATTCCTACCATTAAAGACTCAACGCAACTGGCTTTGTATAAATGAACCTCTGGCTGATACAAGATATATCAGGTCTCTGCAATGAAACACTCGTTTACTGCCTGGTTATGAATGCTGGAAAAATAAGGGTTTAGAAAAATCAGCTGACCCAAACTTCACAGAGGGTCAAGCAGCCTGCACTGCAGAAAAACATATTTTAAAAAGAGATACCACCGGGGTGCTGGAACATTGTGTGCAGTGGGTGGGCTGAGAGCCATTGGACCAAACTGTAAACCCTGGATGTGAAGGAAACCACTTCAAGCCAGGGGCTGCTGCCGCACCCTCAACACCCCTCATTCCAGCACCTATGGATACCACTTCCTATCGGTTTGTCCTAGCTAGGCATTTTTGCAAAAGCAGAATGCAAGGGACACTGACTACAACAATTTAATCTGATCCTTCCATGGTGTAGGCAGAGCTTAAGTAGGTTTGTTAGTAACTCCTCAGCATATAACAGAGACTAAATTCAGCTATGGGTGGTATACACTGAATTTTTAAGACAAAGGTCATAAAGCAGGGCAACGCAGAGCCATCTAAGGTCATTGGGACACCATCATGTCTGTATTTAGCTGGCAAGGACAATGTATCTGGGAAATCATTATGCACCCCTCAGATGCTGAGGGTGCATGCGCCGAGCAGGCTCGAGTCAGACCCTGACAGCAGGCTCAAAAACTGTCACTGCAGATCTGTTTTCACTTCAGCTAAATCTCAACCTAGATTAAAATCAAGAGAAGATTTTGTTTTCCTCTTTCCTTTTTCCTGTAGTGGGTCCTGTATACCCCCGGGACTAAGCAGTGGGCAAAATACACCAATGACTAATTGATCTGTTGCAAAATCAGCTTCACCCCAATCTAGCGGGAGCCAAAGCTACTCTCATCTATTATTGACCTCTCAGACCAATGGTCGGTTGGGCGGGGGGTTACCAGGATGGCTAATTAGTAATGCTGTATATTCATTAAGGATCAGCCAGTTGAAGTGAGTGGATTACTTGCATGAGTAAGGGTTTCAGGATCAAGCCCTTGGCTATTAATTAGAAAGGCTGGAATGCTGCCAACACTGCAGCCTTTGTATTTCTTTGCTCATGTGAGGAGTCCCGCTGGCTGAAAGGGGATTACTCACGTGAGTAAAGTTGCAGATGTGTTTAAGTGTTTGCAGGATCAGGGCTGCAGATAGTGCTTGGTCCTTAGGCAAGTGTGGGGGAAGGAAGCCCAGCCATGTAAGGGCCATGCACAATGCAGCCCCTGCACCGACTGCTCCCTCCCTACGGCCCTGCAGCCCAAAGACCCAAACAGGGAGGGGAGGAGGTGAAGCTGTGCATCTGATAGCATGTCCCTAATGCATTAGCACTGTGTTTAATGATCCATTTTCTGAACAGTAAGACATTTACAAATGGAATATATGTGTTACCAGTTCATACAAAGATGAAAAAGTGGTGAAAAGGGATATATAGACAGCTGGGTGAAATTTTTATACCGAAGTTTTTTCTGGTGAAAAAGGCAGATTTGAGTCAGACAGAAACATTTCACGAATGTGTGCTGTTTTTTGCAAATTGTTTTGGTTGAAAAACAAACTGAAAAAAATCCTTAAAAGTTAAAATGTTTTGTTTTGACATTTTCAAAACGAAGCACGTGAACTGTTCGATTGGAACAACTTTTCATTTTGAAATTACCTTTCCTTTTATCTTTTTTTAATTTTTAGAAAGGGAAAAAGCTCAAAATCAAAACAAAACTTTATAATATAATATATATATATAATATATATAATATATATATTATGGTAAAGGCAGGACAGAAGGAAATAACCGATGTGACATTCCTGGTAGGAGCCCCAAAGAGATACAGCTTTCATATTGGGATGCTGAAATTAATTAAATCAAACTATTTTTCCTTTTCAGCTTTTAAAAGGAGTATAGGTGGTAATTTGTAAATTCAAGTCACTCATGCTGCAACCTGCCACTGTAATCTGATCGCATGTACGCACGCACACCTCCGAGATATGCTATGTTCCTTCAGCAGCTCCTTATTCCCTTTTCACCCTTGATGTTGGTGCGACAACGTATCCATTTAGCCAGTAGGCGCAATCCTAAATATTTTGTTGAGAAATAATCCGTTGTGCTGTTAACTGTTAAGGAACTGGACAGTAAAACACTTCAGCAGTGTTCCAGAGTCAACATCTTACGCATGCAAAGCATCCTTTTGCACTCTCCACAGCAAAAGCAACACAAAAAACCTCATCCACTAATGACATTCTAGACCCAACAAACTTGAATATAAAACTTATGTTTTTAAGTTAATAATCCAGAAAAGAATATACATTTTGGTTCATCATATTTATAAAGTAATACACTTTGTCATATGTGTCATGGAAAATTGAAAGTTCTAATAGCTAAAACAGCAGTGAGAAAGCAATGCAAACTCCATTCTAGCAATTAATGGGCTGTCAACGTATCATGTTATTTCAGCAAACAATTCTCATGATTTGGGGGATGTGAATTGTCCAGGGCAGTGGGGTGCTATATTTTTCTAGCACAAGACAAACACCATTTCATTCTGGTTTATTTTTATTTCTAGAAAAATGGGACAGCATATTTTTAAACTCAAAACCAAAGATCACATTGCTCTAGAAAGAGCTACCGTTTAATTTTTCCACCAGGAGACACATAAATTACCACTGATAACACAGCAGTTCTTGTTTTAATTTAGGAAATATTTTGCAATTTAAGAAATACTGTGTCTTTTTGTACTGACATACGTGTTTTTTAATGTTCCGTCAATAAACTCAGCTTCCAATATGTCAAAATACACATTGTCAATATGCATTCCGTAACATGAATTATACTGTGCTCGTAATTTGTGACAGTTTGTGCTTCAAAACTAATCTGTTGGTACAGAGATATGGGGGAATGAGGGAATTTACATACCCACCACAAATACAAACTTTTAAACAGTCTTCAAACTATTTTAAAGGATTTTCTCTCTCTCTTTTTTTTTTGTGAAAGGAGATCACAATGAAACGAATATTTTAAAATATCTAACCAGATTTGGAAAACGTTTATCATAGCATTCAGGACAAAGAAATAAATATTTAGTTTTAAATCAAAGAACATAAAAAAAATTCAGAAAAAGAAAATTCACAAAAAAGGGAAAATCTGAGATTCAGGGCTTTTTTAAAAAATAATTACTGCACAACATTGAAATTGTGTAGTCATAAATATAACACAAAATATTTCCCCAGAGCTACAACTTTTCAGGATTTTTCAATTTGGAAATGCAGGAAAATGTCCGTCTTTGATATATCTGTCTATAAAATCATTGACCTTCATTGTATCTTAGTTGCAGTGCTTAAGAGTCATTGTTTCTGAGTTATTTTCACATGACTTCTGAGTGACAGAAAATTGTATTATATTCCATAGTTAAAATTAAATGACATATGGTAGAAGATTTGAACTACATAAAAAATATTTCTGCAAGCAACTGTCTAAAAATCTCTGGAATTCCTGGGTGATCTTTTAGGATTTCTGAACAACTGATCTATGCAACACTATTTTAAAAATAAATATTTGACTTGCTGAAATGTTAACATAAAACTTAAACTTACTTGTTATAAGAAAATGTAATTGGAACGTGTTGGAATCAGAAACAATTTATCTAATGTACAACTTAATCTTAAAGCAAAAGACCCTTTCATAACATACTTTAACTTTAAGGAAAAGAGAATACTGTCAATAAAATGTATTCTTTTTCCAAAATCTAGTTAAATATATTCCCTCATTGTTTCAAAAGAATTAGGGACACTAATTCACAAACATAAAGATGGTAAATATCAGACAACTTTTTGCATGCATTTCACAATGGCGAGCCAAAGGTTTTTAATTCACAAGCGATAAAAGTCTCTTATATAGACAACATACATGTTTTGATTTTTATTATCTTGTCATACCGAAATTAATCATTTCCTTTTTACCATTTCCAGCTGCAATACATTAATATCGCCAATTCTGTTTTCATACTATCTGTGCTCCATATATGCATATTATAGACAATATACGAAGGATGTACTGTAAATTACACCTACTAGGCATATTTAGCCTTTTCTGATTTAACACTTGGGATGGGGCATATTAATACCCAATGACATGATCTTTATTATATCGAAATATTTGATAAAACAGTAGGTTATGGAAATAAATTAGACACCATACCAAGGTAAAAACAATTATTATTTTCACTATCCAACTTGGTTATAAAAAAGAGTAAACTAATAGCTATTAAGTTATCTAAATTGTTCAAGTAGCTGACCTTCAGTTCATTTTGTTCTCTTTAAAATTGTAACCATTTCTAAATCTATTCTACCATGGCTGTCTTATCATAGATTTTTAAATATGTCTAAAGAAACCTTCTTAAGAGGTTCACTTAAGAAGCCTCTTAAAAGACTTCAAAGCTCTCTTGTCGCATTTGGTATCGAAAACTACCTTTATATTTCATGCTTCCCACTCATTTTTATTTGTCGGAGAAGTTATTTACAGCAGTGGTTTTCCACCAATATGATCTTTTAAATCTTCTTACCTCCAAAAAACAGCTGCTTTAGAAATGATTTGGTTTGATGCGGGTTTCAGACAGATGGTCGCCCTTTTCACGTTTGGAAACGATGAGAAATGCTAAGGGGAAAAAATTACAGTGATATTTTGTTCTAAAGCACAGAGGGCTCTAAACCTCATTGGCCTCAGGATGGGAATCACGTGACATGGGACAAAGAGCATGTGACCTATTTTCTCCCAGAGCCCTTGGTTTCCCTTGAAACAGGGAAGCACCCAACACTGATGTTGTCATTTCAATGACTTTAAAAAAAAAAAGGCCACTGAGCAAATCAGGTTGCCTTGAGGCCATGGGGATGAACCAGCCAGGACTTTCAACAAGAACAGGAAAAAAGCTCCAATATTAATCAGACGGCACCCTTTCTGAGCGTGTGTCTCGCGGCAATTAGACACCCGTGGCTGGCCTGGACCAGCTGACTCAGTCTCGCAGGGCTCGGGCTAAGGGGCTGTTTAATTGTGATGTACACGTTTAGGCTCAGGCTCGGGCTCCAGGCCCAGCTCTGGGACCCTCCCATTTTGCAGAGCCCCAGAGCTCAGGCTCCAGTCCAAGCCCCAACGTCTACACCACAATTAAACAGACCTTTAGCCTGAGCCCCTTAGCCCAAGTCAGCTGCTACAGGCCAGCCACGGGTTTCTAATTACAGTGTAGACACCCCCAAAGAGCGGGAATTTTCTGCTATATGTGGCAAATGTGAAATTTGAACAAACTTCGCCAGTAGATTCCCCTCTACAGATCACACAGACAGCTGGCGCGTGAACAAGACAAAGAGAGCAGGTAAAGCTTCGACCCTCAGAACCCAGGAAAGTGTTTCTCATTGGGAGGCCATAAAACATTGAACATATACTTACAATCGAAAGCAAGGAGAATCTGGCTCCCCCAGCCCCCTGCACATCCTCCCCCTTCTAGGTCCAGTTTTCCGCATCAACTGCCCGAAACACACAACTCCACTGAATTGGCTTGTCCTTATCACTGAGGCATGGTTGACTCTCACTTTAACAATAAATGTAAGGGGGTCATGAAAAATTTTGACTTTGAATAAGGGGTTGTTACCCTGGAAAGGTTGAGAAACACTGTCCCATGAGAACAGCTGTGACAATGGCAGAAGAAATGGGGAACAATCCTAGTTGGATCAAGTCTGTTTTCATGGAAGGACCCAGGCGTGATTACAAGAGCATTATGGAGTAGGAGGTCCGTCCCCCACCGTATGGCACGTTAGGTTTTAGTATTGCCAATCCCAAATGTTTGTGAGTCAATGAGATGGCTTAAAAATCATGAGATTAAAAAAATGCAATTTGGTGGAGGGGTTTGTGGGGCGGCGGGAGGACTTCTGACTCTAGAGCCTCTAGGGGCCACTGGTTCAAGCTTTTCTCCACCATCAGGAGGGCTAGAGATTAACATGTTTAAAAAAGGGAAGTGGGGGTAAGGCATGTGGGAGCAAAGCAGCCTGCGGGGAGCAAGGGGGCGAGAACATGGCGTGAGCAGTGGGGGGGTATTAGAGGGATGGGTCCGGGGGCACCGAGTGGAGCAGGGATTGGCTTTCACCTAGCGGACATGCTCTGGCTGTCTGGGAACGGCAGGTCACTGGGCTCTAAGCCACAGCCCAAGCACTGCACCAGCTCTCCTCCTCCTGCAGCCTAAGTGGCTCCTGCCTCTGCACCCACCAGACGGCCCCAGGGACACAGCTGGCTCACTGGGCTGGTGGCTGAGGTGTGACGACACCTACTGTGGATCTGGCATCTCCAGCTGGGAAAGCCGCTCCAGTGTAAGGTGTAGGCTGGTGTTTTCTCAGCGCCTGACTTCTGCGTGGAGTTGTGGGCTGATTTGAGTCAGGGCTGCTGTAACCCTTAAGTCTCCAAAGCTCATGAAGCAAAATACCCAGAAAAGGCCCATTTCTCTGTTGAACTCTTGCAGTCCCATGCAAGGAGGCTCAACACACGTTCCCGCCATTAATCACACCACAACATTAAGAAGCTTGTTCCTCAGGATTGGTCAGAGGGATCTAGAGGCAGAAATCCTTACATTTGGGGCCTCTGCTATAACACAATCGAAGCAGAAGCCAGTATCATTCTCCTACATTCTCTTCCTGGTGAGATTTTCCCAAGAAAGATGAACTCCGTCTCGCATAGGATGTTGTACATTTTTAACACACACTGTCTACTACAGTCACATTCACCACTGGGAGCGGGGAAGGCTGGAAATTGGTGAACATTTTTGCCACAAAAGCCCCTCAAATTTGGTCACCAGTTTTGTTCGTATGGTTTTAAAACCTGAGCATTTCCCTTTCAGTAACCCTCCAATGGCCCAAGACAACTGTGCAGATCAGTTGGTGAAACACTCTGCTGGCTTCAAGTTCTGTCTTGTGAGAGTCCAGGCAGGGGTCCTAACAAAGCCAGCACAGAAAGAGGATGTAGGATAGAGCAAGTAACACACACACCCAGCACGTAGTATCTACAAGGACACACTTACAGCCCCGCGCAGCGGGGGACAGAAGAGACGAGACACATAGGTGCTCCAGCTCCACCTTCAAAGAGACGTGGGAACCTGAACCAGTGCCTGCGCTCCCCAATCCCCAGCTCTGTGCTCTGGCCGTGTCAGGGAACCCAGGACCTGCCGGATTTCTCTGCAGAGTGGCCCAGATAAGCACAGTCTCCGGTAATGAGCACGCTGCTGCTCTAGGGTCTGATCAGCACAGTTTGGCAGCCATTCTCAGGACTTGACTCTGGCACCTTTTTCAAGCTTCGCCCATATATTCTTTTTGTGCTGAAGAGTGCTAGTTGGGTGTATCTGTGCTCCATCCTCATTCCTGGATCGGAGGTGTACCTAAGACAGCATGTGGCCTGCCCTGTCCGCTTGTCTACAGGGCAGTACACGTTCTCTAATCACTCCTTTACATGAGTCAAAGATTCTAAAGCCAGAAGGCACCATTGTGATCGTCTAGTCAGACTTCCTGTGTCCTGCCCCACAATCATTCCTAGAGCAGAGCTCTCAGAAAGACAGCCAATCTTGATTACAAATTGGTCAATTGTTCCAGTTAATCTCACCATTAAAAATGTACACCTTATTTCCCATCTGAATTTATCTAGCTTCAATTTCCAGCCATTGGACCTTATTAGAACTTTCTCTGCTACACCGAAGAGCCCCATGTTCGCTTTGTTACGCTAAAGAGATTGAGCTCCTTGAGTCTATCACTGTAAGACATGCTTTCCTATCCTCCAATCATTCTCCAATTTATCAACATTCTTCTTGAATTGTGAGCACCAGCACTGAACACAGGGTTCCTGCACTGGTCACACCAGTGCCAAACACAGGGTGAAATAACCTCGCTCCTCCTCCTTGAGATTCCCCTGCTTACGGATCCCAGGACTTTTTGGCCACAGGATCACACTAGGAGCTCCTGTTCAGCTGATTCTCCACCATGACCCCCACATCTTTTTCAGAGTTACCGCTTCCCAGGATAGTCTACCATCTTGTAAGTATGGCCTGTATTCCTTGTTCCCAAAGATATGCATTTACATCAAGCCATATTAAAACACATAGTGTTTGCTTGCAGCCAGCTTACCAAGCGATCCAAATTGCTCTGAATCAGTGACCTGTCCCCTTCATTATTTACCCCTCCACCAATTTTTGTGTCACCTGCAAATTTTATCAGTGATGATTTTACGTTTTCTTTCAGATCCTTGATAAAGAAGTTAAATTGCATAGGGCCAAGAAATGATCCCTGTGGGATCCCACTGGAAACAGATCCACGCTATGACGATTCCCCATTTACAGTTACATTTTGAGACCTATCAGTAAGCCAGTTTTTAATCCATTTAATGTGTGTCACTTAATTTTATATCGTTCTAGTTTTTTAATGAAAATGTCATACACCATATAGAAGTTGAAATATATTATGTCAGTACTATTACCTTTATCAACCAAACTTGTAAACTCATCAAATAGATATTGAGTTAATTTGACAGAATCTATTTTCCAAAAACCCCTGTGAATTTGCATGTTATTTTAACTTCTTTTAGTTCTTTATTAATCCAGTCCCATATCAGCCACTCTATTATCTTGCCCAGGATCGATGTCAGGCTGACAGGCCTATAATTACCCAGCTCATCCCACTGACCCTTCTTAAAAATTGGCACAACATTAGCTTTCTTCCAGTCTTCTGGAACTTCCCCAGTGTTCCAAGACTTAGTGGAAATCAACATTAATGGTCTAGCGAGCTCCCTAGCCCAGTCTTTTAAAACTCTTGGATGCAAGTTGTCTGGACTTGCTGATTTAAAAATGTATTACTTTAGTAGATTCTGTTTAACATCCTCCAGAGCTGCTAGTGGAATGGAAAGAGTGTTATCACTACCATATGATAAGACTATATCATCTGTTTTTCCCCAAATACAGAACAGAAATATTTATTGAACACTTCTGCCTTTTTTTGCATTGTTAATGATAATTCTACCATTTCCATCTAGTAATGGACCAATACCATTGTCAGGATTTTTTTTGTTCCTAATATATTTTAAAAACTCCTTATTGTCCTTAACTCTGATTGCCATAGATTTCTTCTTGTGTCCCTTTGCTTCCCTTATCCATTTTCTACAATTCCTAGCTTCTGATTTATATTCACTACTATCAACTTCCCCTTTCTTCCATTTGTTATATAATTTTTTTAAAAAAATTTTACGGCTTCCTTCACTTCCCCTCTAAACGAATCTGGTTTTTTAACCAGCATAGCCTTCTTCCTCAGATGAGAGATTGTGACTTTTTGGGCATCTAGTACAATGTTCTTAAATGATTCCCAATTATCATTCACTTTTTTTGCTGATTAAATTCTTCTTCCCAGTTGATTTGGCTCATAACTGTTTTCAGCTTTGTGAAATTGGCCTTATTAAAGCACCAAATACATATATTTCTGGTCTGGACTTTATTCTGCTTGCACATTATAAATGTGATCAAGTCATGAAGAAATGACTCAGTGATAAAGAAATGTCATCCACCAAAATCCATCTGATAGTTTAGCACTGCCTGACTGACTCTAGTAACATAGATCGCATCAGTGACATATACAAGACCTAACATAATTGCAAATAGGGTACCACCTGGAGAGGGATAGCTCAGTGGTTTGAGCACTGGCCTGCTAAACCTAGGGTTGTGAGTTCAATCCTTGAGGGGGCCATTTAGGGATGTGGGGCAAAAATTGGGGATTGGCCCTGCTTTGAGCAGGGGGTTGGACTAAATGACCTCCTGAGGTCCCTTCCAACCCTGATATTCTATGGTCTTTTATCAAGACAGCTCCCACCCACTGGGACATCAAGGCTCTTCCCAGAGGTGGCACGGCCACCCTTGTGGACATGTACTGTGATTGCTTCAAGTCCTATTTTCACATCAGGCTGATGTGCCGAATGCTGTCTGTCAGCTGCCCTAAATTCTGCGACATCCCCATGTCAGAGCAACACTTCTTTGTAACAATCACAGTGCTCTTTTCGTGCTCTGCAGTTTTAGCCCTACAACAGAAAAAGTGGAGACCTGTCCCCAGAGTAAAAATCATACGTTTGAAAGTGGGCTGCAAAATATCCACCTTTCTTACAACAACATCATCACAACACATTGCAAACGTGCCGACTCTTTTACTCCTACTCTACACTGTCCTCATTTCCCAGGTACCCAGGAACCGTACCAGTGTCTGGTGCCGCTTTTCTAGCTCAGAGTTCTTTAGCTTTTCTATTATTAAAGAGCCATATTGAGTGGGTTCCCGGGTAGAACATGACGAGCCCTTGGTGTTTGGTGAATACAGAGGCTCACACTGGCAGCTTAGCCAACATTGCCACAAAGAAACAAGTTCTAACGTACACACTGTCTGGGAGCTACTGCTGGGCACACTGGCTGTCTCTTTTGACTACACCAATTGCACCCTGCCAGGAATGCACACAATCCCAGCAATTAGCAGTGAAAGGGGTTTGTCCAGGATAAAGCCATTTCCCAATAACTTCCTTATCTCTAACATGTCCGTACATAACCACTGTAAGTACCATCTCTATCTAGATACTTATATATATATATATACACACATATATATATATATAAGCTGTAAAAGAGCAGGAAAGAATTGAGCTGGTTTTTGCTCATCCCTAGCTTCATTATATTTTATAAAAATATCGCCACTGCATAATTCAAAATACACCCCCGAGGAATTCTTTTTAAATGATTGTGAATAAATGTAACTGCTTGTGACAGTGAAAGCACTAACATGGCAAAGTCCTCACCGTGCTGTGCAAAGTCTCTCCTCCACACCGCCACACCAGCCGGCTACCCCTAGCATCTTCCAGAGCCTGGACTCTGCTGAGCCCTCAGCTAGAGCTTGCTAGTCATGTCAACCTGTCTGGCTGTTTAACAAAATGGAGAAGACCACACTGTTTTCCCTGTGTAACTCGTGCCAGAATTGGAACTCCCTCTCCAGAGGCAAAACGCAGGTGCTCCAAATCAGCGTGCTATCTAAGGGCCAGTCCTGCTCTCACTGAGCCAGCAAACTCCCATTGATGTGTAAAAGGCTGGTGTATAATCAACACTTCACCTGCTGTCTGGTTTTGAGTTTTTCCGCCATCCTGTCCTGAACGAAAAAAATTAATCAATGAAATTACCATGTTATCAGCTTTGCTGGCGGGAGCACCCAGGAGCAGTGGATATGGTTGGCACATTAGACAACAGTAGTTATTTAGAATAATATATGGGGTCTGATCCTGCATTCATGCTGAAGCTACTCCAGTGAACTCTCTGATAGCCGTGGTGTTACAAGAGGCGTGGGTTCTCAGAGCAGTGGAAGAAGCGCTACACCAGTGGTGCTCCGCACCCCACAGTCGGCACCCTGAGTGTTGCAATTATACCAGGACTCAGAGGCACTCAGCCCTGGCAACCCCAACCTCAGCCTGTCTCTCGACGGGTGGTGGGGACTCAGGAATTCTAAGCAGAAGTGGGTGGAGCCCCTGATTTTGGGAGCTGCATTCTACCATGGGGGGACGCAGTGAAAAGGGGAGCCCGCAATCTAGAATGTAAGTATATATTTGAATGTCTTTGTTTTGCGATACATTATTTCAAATAGAGTTTTCAGTGGGTCTAAGAAAGTTCTGAACAACACCATTGTTAAGGATGCTACGCTTTTATTTCAAGCAGTGTTAGTTGTGGGGACAATGTGCTAACTCGCTATGACAAGAACTCCAAACCATGCAGCAAAAACAAATCCGGCTCATCAAGTCCAACCCAGCTCTTCCCTTCATTCTCCCTTGGCTTGGAGACACCCTCATGCTACCAATTACATCCAGACAGGAAGAAAAAGGGGAAATGCACCTGCTTCCAGTATCACCATCCTCACTCTTCCACTCCAAATCAACACTATCCACCACCTAAGTGCACTCGTCTAAATCTGGCTGCAAGTAATCTTCTCAATAATTATACAGGAGACAGGCAGACAAAAATTATTTTTTGCTAGGTTTCTCCCTCAACAGAAAGCAAGTGGGATTAAAGGCTCAGAACAAGCACTGCTGAGATTAAAATGGTTGACTATTTTCAAGAACAGAGACTCTCTTTAGATAAAGCAATGCAGATGTTGGGGGAGGGGATTTATGCCAGACTTTATTGGCCTCAAATTTAGAAAAATCCTAGTCTAGAGAAAATCATATACATACACACACAGGCACATTAAATCAGCTTCTGGATTTCGAACCTGTGTTCATGTTTTGTCTGTTATGTTCCCTGGCTGGTAAAAGGAAATTTGTCTCTTGGATCATATGGAATTTCTTTTCATCTAAACGGTTCTCTGACAGTGGTGTGAGGACTCCTCAAATTACAGCATGCTTCACAAATACCTGCTGAATTTAAACTCAATTTAACAGCAATTGTCTGCTAATAAAATGTCAGCTTTATTGAGCTGTGGTAATCAATTGGGGGTTAACATAAACGGTCACTATCAACATTAAATGTGTTTCCGGAACACGGAGTGGCACTTAAGTTTCAACTGTCAAAGTGGCAAGCAAGTTAATCTTTACAGTAGCCAAAGAGAAATAACAGAACATCAGCACCAACACAGTGTTTGCCTTCAAAATGTACACGCAGAAATTGACAAGACAATACACTACAGTAAGCGAATGCCAGGCTTACCAGAGCAGGAGAAACTTCAGTGGATGGGAGGTGGGACCACTACCCATGGAACACAATGGACACACTAATATTTCCATCTCTTTGCACTTCCCTATATGTTAACTTCCCCATAGCCCCCAGCAAGGTTACCCATGTTCACACTGTGAGGGGTGCTGTGGTAGGTCAGGCTCCCTGACTAATTGCTTCGGAAGGGCGTGAAGGGGAAGCAGGAAACAATGGTGAGAAAGGGAACAAATGTTCAGGGTTTCTGTTTCCCCTCAGGGCAGGACAATGCACAAATAATCCACTTCCTGGATCAATGCAATTAATTTTACTGGTTCCCCTTCAAACTCACATTAAGCAGAAGGGTCAAATTATGGAAACATGTAGTGTCAACAGAACGTTCCCTCTTCCCTCCACCCTGCAGAGCATTAACACAGTCAGCTATGTATTTGCTGCTATTTTTCCCCATGAAAACATTCTCCCTTCAATCATAAAGCCTTGCACTCCTAATCTGGCACTTTACCAATTGCCATTGGCACCAGATCCAAAGCAAGAAGGGGTGGAAGCAATTTGCCAGTGGCATCAGATATAGAACTCATCTCAAAACGAGGAACCAATTATTACTTTGCGGCCCTCACTTTCCATCGGCCCTTTAAAAAGTCTTTGCAGTTTTATGTTGAAGTAACTCCCATGCAGCATTCTTTTTAACCTGCCCGTAGACTCTACTCTCAATCCCGAATAGGATGAACGATTCTCTGTCTACTTGCTTTTCAGAAATCACTGGCTTCAAGGAAGTAAAATGCAGGGTTTTTTCCCCTGGTGGATGCTGATATATATGGGTCAGTAGGTTCAGAAACCACAATGCTGTAAACTTGGGATGGTTCGAGCTACGTTCACCCAAGTCTGAACAAACAAATGAGGGGTTTGTAGAGAACCTGGAGCTTACAGGGATAAATAGCATGCATATCTCTTATCTGCACTGCAGATCTCTGTGGCATGTCCTGCCCTCTGGTTCCATATGGAGAGAGATCTGCAGCACAAAACAGAGAATTTCTCCTCAGTTTTTTTTGTTTTTGGTTTGGAGGGGTGGAGGTCATGTTGAATCATTGTGATGCCTTTCCTAACATTCAAGATATATTTTCGTAATATGTTCTGAGACCCGTAGAGCTGGGAAGATTTAAACTACTATGTAATTGAGAGTGGTGTTTATGCTAAACAATCTCTATTCTACCTTGTACTGAGCTGACACTCCGAATACCTTTCCCAGGCCTCAAGAAGAGCGCTGTGTGGCTCAAAAGCTTGTCTCGTTCACCAACAGAAGCTGGACATAAGAACATAAGAAAGGCTATATTGGGTCAGAGTAAAGGTCCATCTAGCCCAGTATCCTGTCTTCCGACAGTGGCCAATGCCAGATGCCCCAGAGGGAATGAACAGACAGGAATCATCCAGTGATCCATCCCCTGTTGCCCATTCCCAGCTTCTGGCAAACAGAGGCTAGGGACATCATCCCTGCGCATCCTGGCTAATAGTCATTGATAGACCTATCCTCCATGAATTTATCTAGTTCTTTTTTAAACCCTATTATAGTCTTGGCCTTCACAACATCCTCTGGCAAGGAGTTCCACAGGTTGACAGTGTGTTCTGTGAAAAAATACTTCCTTTTAAATCTGCTGCCTATTAATTTCATTTGGTGGCCCCTAGTTCTTGTGTTATGAGAAGGAGTAAATAACACTTCATTATTTATGTTCTCCACACCAGTCATGATTTTCTAGACCTCTGTCATATCCGCCCTGTAGGGGAACTGTCTTTATTTTTCAATTTTTACAGTTATCCCCGCATAGCCATCTTGGATTTCCCTTAGTTGTTGTTGGGACTCCATGTTTGGTGTCCTTCTTCCCCACCCTTTGGTGCTCTTTTTGTTAACGGTGGGTCATGTGACTGGTAATCTGCCTAGAAACAAGGCAGTATAAAAGTCCTGCCCTCCAGTCACACAGGGCTGCCCCTCTGAGAGGCAGACAGACACCACGCTAAGGGTTGCTGGAGTAGGGTACACACCTGATTGTGAGGATAGCCATCCATCTGTTGTCCTTTGGTTCCAGTCAGTGGCATAGCTGGGGGGGAGCGGGGCAGCGGCCGCTCCCACACTGAGCACAAGTGGCGCCTTGTCAATGTCTTGGCGCCTTTTATATTTTCCCCTGTTGAGGGAACAAGGGGAGCGATCCCCCAAAAGGGTGCCACCCGCTGCGGTGCTTTTACTCACCTGGCGGCGCTCCGGGTCTTCGGCGGCACCTCGGCGGCGGGACCTTCACCCGGAGCGAGTGAGGGGCGGCCCCCGGAGCGCCGCCGGGTGAGTGAAAGCGCCGCAGCGGGTGGGGCCTGTTTTTTGGATCGCTCCCCCTCTTCCCTCCACCTGGCTACGTGGCTGGTTCCCGTTCACACATGCCGGCACAGGGAGGAAGGCCTGTGTGAAGAGAAGAACAGAGTTGCCAGTTTACCTGTCTGGAGGTCCCATCCTCAGGAGCCTGTTGTCACGGCCTGCGTCTAGTGCTCTGTCCTGTCGTGTCAGTGGGCGTCTGTAACCAAGCTGCAAGATATGGTAAAGAGACATCGAGGCTCTGATCACCTGTCCAGTATCTAGTTCTGGGTCAGGGCTTTAAGCCCCTGGTTGTTAAGGCCGAAGCTGGGTTTGTATTCAATCCTTTATAATTACAGTTTGGAAGTCCTTAGTGTTTATCCTCTTTGTTACTGTTTTAACTGTTGGGTTGTAAATAAAACTGTTACTTTATGTTAACTTTATCCTTGTAAGTTTTCTTTGGGGCTAATGACCCAATGACAGAAGAAGGCGAATTTAGGCTGGTTTCCTGGCCAGATCAAAAATCAGTCAACACCCCCTGAGTCGTCTCTTTTCCAAGCTGAAAACTCCCAGTCTTATTACTCTTTCCTCATACAGAAGCCGTTCCATTCCCCTCATCATTTTTGTTGCCCTTCTCTGTACCTTTTCCAATATATCTTTTTTGAGATCGGGCGACCACATCTGCAGGCAGTATTCAAGATGTGGGCGTACCATGGATTTATCTAGGGGCAACATGATATTTTCTGTCTTATTATCGATCCCATTCTTAATGATTCCCAACATTCTGTTCGCTTTTTTGGCTGCCGCTGCACATTGAGTGGATGTTTTCAGAGAACTACCCAAGATCTCCAAGAGACTCCAAGATCTCTCTCTTGAGTGGTAACAGCTAATTTAGACCCCATCCTTTTATATGTACAGTTGGGATTATGTTTTCCAATGTACATTACTTTGCATTTATCAGCATTGAATTTCATCTGCCATTTTGTTGTCCAGTCACCCAGTTTTGTGAGAACGCTTGGTAACTCTTCACAGTCTGCTTTGGACTTAACTGTCTTGAGTAGTTTTATATCATCTGCAAGTTTTGCCACCTCACTGTTTACCCCTTTTCCCAGATCGTTTATGAATATGTTGAACAGCATCGGTCCCAGAACAGACCCCTAGGGGACACCACTATTTACCTCTCTCCATCCAAAACTGGCCATTTCTTCCTAACCTTGGTTTCCTGTCTTTTAACCAGTTACTTATCCAGGAGAGAAATTCCCTCTTATCCCATGACAGCTTACTTTGCTTAAGAGCCTTTGGTGAGAGACCTTGTCAAAGCTTTCTGAAAATCTAAGTACACTATATCCACTGGATCACCCTTGCCCACATGCTTGTTGACCCCCACAAAGAATTCCAGTAGATTGGTGAGGCATGATTTCCTTTTACAAACACCATGTTGACTCTTCCCCAACAAATCATGTTCATCTGTGTGTCTGATAATTCTGTTCTCTACTAGAGTTTCAACCAGTTTGCCTGGTACTGAAGTTAGGCTTACCAGCTGGGATCACCTCTGGAGCCTTTTTTAAAAACTGGCATCACATTAGCTATCTTCCAGTCATTTGGAACAGAAGCTGATTTAAATGCTAGGTTACATAACACAGTTAGCAGTTCTGCAATTTCACATTTGAGTTCCTTCAGAACTCTTGGGTGAATCCCATCTGACCCTGGTGACTTATTACTGTTTAGTTTATCAATTTGTTCCAAACTTCCTCTAATGAAACCTCAATCTGGGACAGTTCCTCAGATTAGTCACCTAAAAAGAATAGCTCAGGTTTAGGAATCTCCTTCACATCCTCATTCATGAAGACGGATGCAAAGAATTCATTTCGTGTCTCCGCAATGGCCTCCTTTAGCAACTTGATCATCCAGTGGCCCCACTGGTTGTTTAGCAGGCTTCCTGCTTCTGATGTACTTAAAAAAATTTTGCTATTACCTTTTGAGACTTTAGCTAGCTGTTCTTCAAATTCTTTTTTGACCTTCCTAATTATATTTTTTATACTTCATTTGCCAGAGTTTATGCTCCTTTCTATTTTTCTTACTAGGATTTAACTTCCACTGTTTAAAGGATGCCTTTTGCCTCTCACTGCTTCTTTTACTTTGTTGTTTAGCCAGGGTGGCACTTTTTTGCTTCACATTTTCATAGAAGATTAAGGTTGGAAGAGACCTCCGGAGCTCATCTAGTCCAACCCCCTGCTCAGAGCAGGACCAGCCCCAACTAAATCATTCCAGCCAAGGCTTTGTCAAGCCAGGCCTTAAAAACCTCTAAGGATGGAGATTCCACCACCTCCCTAGGTAACCCATTCCAGTGCTTCACCACCCTCCTAGTGAAAATGTTTTTCCTAATATCCAACCTAAACCTCCCCCACTGCAACTTGTTCTGTCATCTACCAGCACTGAGAACAGCCGAGCTCCATCCTCTTTGGAACCCCCCTTCAGGTAGTTGAGGGCTGCTATCAAATTCCCCCTCACTTTTCTTTTCTGCAGACTCAATAAGCCCAGTTCCCTCAGCCTCTCCTCATACGTCATGTGCCCCAGCCCCCGATCATTTTTGTTGCCCTCCACTGGACTCCCTCCAATTTGTCCACATCCTTTCTGTAGTGAGGGGCCCAAAACTGGATGCAATACTCCCGATGTGGCCTCACCAGTGCCAAATAGAGGAGAATAATCACTTCCCTTGATCTGTTGGCAATGCTCCTACTAATGCAGCCCAATATGCCGTTAGCATATCCAGCTTCTCATCCACTGTAATTCCCAGGTCCTTTCCTGCAGAACTGCTGCTTAGCCAGTCAATTCCCAGTCTGTAACAGTGCCTGGGATTCTTTCATCCTAAGTGCAGGACTCTGCGCTTGTCCTTGTTGAACCTCATCTGATTTCTTTTAGTCCAATCCTCCAATTTGTCTAGGTCACTCCGGACCCTATCCCTACCCTCCAGCATATCTACCTCTCCCCGCAGTTTAGTGTCATCTGTAAACTTGCTGATGGTGCAAATCATTCCATCATTCAGATCATTAATGAAGATGTGGAACAAAACCAGCCCAGGACTGACCACTGCTTGATACCGGCTGCCAACTAGACATCGAGCCGCTGATCACTACCTGTTGAGCCCGGCGATCTTATTATGTTCCCTTATTATGTTTTTTAACTTGGGGCATACATTTAAATTGAGCCTCTATTATGGTGTCTTTAAAAAGTTTCCATGCAGGAAGAGGCGGGCAAAGGTGGGGGCTCGGGGGGAAGGAGCTGAGTGGGGGTGGGGACTCGGGGCAGAGTGGGGGTGGAGCACCTCCAGGGAAAACTAGAAGTTGGGGCCTATGAGCTGGAACACCACTGACATTACTGGGAGCCCTGCCTCAGTGGGCTATGGATCAGGCCTTAGGAGCAGCTATCCAGGGGCACAAACCACTGGGCTTCTGAAGAGCAGCCCCAGGAAACCTGTGGAGTGGACAGAGAAAGAGAGACAGTATTAATGGTAGGAGGAGTGGACAACCATGCATACAGGAAAAACACGGCGTCAATGGAGTCTCCTTTGTATTTCCTGCGGTTACCGTCTGACTACCCCATGGCTGAATTCTGCGACAGCAGACTCCGGACCATTCCGCGGCAGGCACCACACAGTTCTTCCACCAACACCTTGTGTCTTTCAGCCCTGACGGAAGTTGCAACCTTGGTAGAGTGAACCCTAATATTTATGGGACAAGGACTTCCTGCTACTTTATAAGCCTCATGGATGGCCCATCTGATCCACCCAGCTAGACCTCCATGGGTGAAATTCACCCTGGGCAGAAGGCCAGCACAGAGAATTGGTCTGGCCCTCTGCACAGAGGTGAGTTTCACCTGGAGATCCCTTAGGGGTTTCTCAAAAGCCCTGTGTCTAGCAGACCACTATTCCATTGTTAAACTGTGAAGCTGGATGTTGCAACACTGTTAGTTCCCGCATCAGTTCAGAACAACCGGTCACCAGGAGCCTGGGCATGGTAGAGTGGTACAGGAGTGAACAAGGAGCTCAGTCACCTGCCCTATTTCACAGGTGTTGGAAACAGATGCATTACAATAATTAGCAATTATAAATTGTACAGCTGTGGTCATAGTGGAACACAAATGACGTCTTTCAAGAGTCATTTCCATTGTTGGCTCTGTCATTCTGGTTTCCTTTGGTTTGTGTCCACAGTGGGGAAGCACTTCCCAAATGCGGAAAAGCGCCTTCGGGCAAAGGGTGAATTAGCTAGTTGACCTTGTCTTGGTTTTTGCATGATTTATGCTTGAATCTGCAGAGCTCACGTTGAGTTTGGATAATGTTCTCAACATGATGGAATTCCATCGAAGATCTGTTTGTCCAACTCCCTGTTTGATCATGAATGGACAGCTAATGATGACTACACGTCCTCAGCATTTCAACCAATTTCCACTCCGTGTTTTTTAACAACAGGACTGCTGCTTTTTTGTTATAGGAGGCTGGGTAATAACTGTGTGCCGCTCTGGTACTCTGGAAGCTCTTTTTCCATTTATGGGTGTTTTCTATGAGCGGTGTTAACCAAAACAAGTTACAAGGCTTCACCTTCTAGACTACGTTCTTATTAACTACCCCAGCTCTTGCAATGTTCCTCCAAAGCTAAAATCACCAGGTTCCACAAATCATATGTATGTGGTTATGTTTTGTAAAGCACCTTCCGGGAGTTATAACCGCTGCTGCCAACTCTCACGATTTCCTGGAGAGTCTCATGAGATGTGGCGTGTTCCTTAAAGCCCTCACCCCTGGAGGCATGCGATAGGCTGAGAGTCTCTGCTTTCATTTTTTAAAAAGGAAGTCTGTAGTCCTCTTAGTTGCAGAGAAAACCTTGGGAACGTGACACTCGTGTGAGCCCACCAGCAGGCAAAGAAAGAGAACTCAACTTTAAAAACAAAAAATTCTCATGAGTTTTTGGGCCGGACACATGGTTTTTAAAGGCCGGGAATTGGCAGGATGGTTCTTCAGGGGTAGATTCATGGAGTCCAAGGCCAGAAGAGACCACTGTGATCATCCAGGCTGACCGTCTGCATAGCACAGGCCAGAGACCAGGGCGCTGGAACAATTTATACAGTGGAGGGACTAAGAGCCATTGAAGCAAACTGTAAAAATGGATAAAATGGAATCCACTTCAAGCCAGGGGTGCGGCAGCACCCCCCGCACCCCTCGTTCCAGCACCTATGACAGAGCCCTGCCCCACAATAATTCCTAGAGCAGATCTTGTAGAAAAACATCCAGTCTTGATTTAAAACTTGTCCGTGATGGAGAATCCACCACGACCTTCAGTAAATTGTTTCAATAGTGAATTGCTGTCACGATTACAGATTTACATCTTGTTTCCAGACTGGATTTGTCTAGCTTCAACTTCCAGCCAGGTGTGTTGTGCTCCTAGCAATCTGCTCCACACTAGGAGAACCAGGATCAGAGAGAACAAAACAAAAAGCAGAATACCTCACCCTAAAGCCTACCCTTTGGGGCCAGGTTTTACCCTCAGTTAGACTCAGGCAACACCCTCTCCCCTCCTCCTCTCCCGCCCCACCCTGCAGTCAATCTCTGAGGGCAGAAATGGACCCTCGCTGTTCAGGTGGGTTTACATGAGGGCACCCACTTCAGGAAGAAGAGCCAAAGCCACTAAGCGGCATCATTTGGAGCTTGTTTCTGAACTCCCTGGTGCTGGTTTTACACCTGGGCAGATCTGGCAATGGCAGCAGAGTTGCTCCTGGTGGGAGTAGCATGTGACAGAGAAGAATCAGCCCCGAAGAGAAGTTACAGGGCTGAAATGTTCTTAAAAAAACAGCAGCCCAGGGATTTGATTGTTAAGAGGGTGGGGGGACAATGGGTTTGTTGCTGCCTCTTTATGCCGGGTGAAGAAAGCCTGAGTAGGTTTTTTATAGTGGGGGGAGGAAGTGGTGGGTTTCTGCTTGGTTGTTAACATTAAAGATTCATATTTTTGGATGACTAGATGATCAGGAGGATCACAGCATCACAGATACCACACATGTGAGCCCGGATTAACTGAGAGGGGACGTGATGTCACTGACTTCCAATTCCTGAGGTTTGTTAGCACCATATGTAACTCTAGTACCTGCCAAACAGCAAGAAGAAAAGAGCTCTTCGGTAGAGATTTGACACCTCTTCCTCTCCAACTCCAAGCCACCTTTCTACAAACTGAGACCACCAGCAGCCATGTGAGAGACAAGGCTTTCTATGATTTTTATTTTTAAGAGAATTAGAGAATTCAAAACAAAACAAACAACTCTCAGGCCTCCCATCAGAAGGAACAGAACATGGCCATATCCAATTTCCCCCCTTAGCAGCTCACTTTTAAAACCTTTCCTGATTCATTAATTAGTAGCGCTGCACAGTAGCAGAAAGAAAGATTTCATCGATGTGTATGAAGATTTTGTAGCCACACAATTCGTAAAGACACAGTGCTAATCCTTGGGATTAGCTCTATAAATATAGTTAGTGTGCACACTTTTAATTACTAACATGTATGAAGACCAAAATTGTTAAACTCTCCTCAAACATTCATCTTTAAAAATATATTTAGACAGATACAAAATGTATATAGATAATTACTGCATGAAAAAAAGCATCTGAACTCCAGTGGTCACGAATCTGAACTCCCCATATCTGCACCCTGAGTCTGTGTTTACTGCCTGAAGTAGGGTGTGGTGGGTGTACAAAGTTTATTCAAGGACATTTCAAGATTAGCAGTGTGGTTACAGGAAAGAGAGTGTTCTCGAAGGTTAGAAAAGAAAATGCACATGTCAGAACCAGATGGGAACTCACAGTCCGGAAGAGAATTGTCAAAATGTGTCTGTTCTGCTGTTTAAGAAACAGTTCCCAAAGGGTCAGCTCCAGAGACTTTTCTATGGGGGCATCTACACTGGAGCTGTGAGGTATAATGTCCAGCACCGGGAGACATACCCGCACTAGCTCTGACTGAGCTAGCACACTAAAAATAGAGGGGAGCTGCAGTGGCCTGAGCAGCAGGAGGTGTTGGCCACCCCGAGCATGATCCAGTCTGAGACCCTTGGGGCAGCAAGACCCCCCCACTGCTCGCGCCACCGTGGCTCCATTTCAGTGTTTAGCCTGCTAGGTCAGTCAGAGCTTGGGTTGGCATGTCTACTCGTGCTGCCAACTGCAACGCCCGCTCCAAGTGTAGCCAGACCCTGTGTTCTAGAAGTTCTTCTAAAGCTTCCAGGGTTGGAAACAACAGTGCCGTGTGTTTTTCATGATCCTCATTTCTCCATGGCATTTTATGAACTCAGTGCTAAAAACAGGTCGCTAGGGGAGGCCCCTGTCCCCGAAAAAGAAGATCCGTAGAAAAAGGTATTTGTAAGAGTGATGTATGTAGCATAAAAAAGAAATAGATTTGTGGTGGCAGAATCCGGTGCGCTCCTCGATGCTATCCAGAGTGTGTGGCCAAGCCATGAGCATCTGGTGTTCCACAGAGATTGCAAAGATTCTGGAGTCCTGCAAAGCCCCTCACCGTGTAGCCCCTAGCACGTGGAGTAGATGATAGCACTGGCTGTCTCGCTGCCTGCCTGTATCTCATTGCTGTGCAGGTGTGTTTGTGCTGGATAGCGCCTCGTTCTCAGCCAGAACCTAAGTGAGAGCATGAGCTCTGTAACTCCTAGTACCCAGGCAGCCTGGTGATCCAAACTAGGGCTCAAAGCCTGGAAAGACACTCCAAGGGCAGATATTTTGCTTTGGCGTCTGCTGGGGAGTTTGGAGATACCTCTTTGTTGATGGGCAGACCTCAGGTTTGCGGAAGGACTGGAGCGTCCTAGAGCTCAGGCTGCAGCCCAAGCCCCAGCATCTACACTGCAATGAAACAGCCTCTTAGCCCGAACCCTGCAAACCCCAGCCAGCTGGCAGGCCAGCCGTGGGTGTCCAAGTGCCATGTAGACATACCCCAGTGGGTCTTTTGCATCTGGATCAAAGTCAAGGTGTGAATGGTTTCACTGATGGTGCGTGGGGCAGGATGTGCACAAAGCACTGCATACAAGCCCTCAGTCCAGAGCAGCACTCCCCGGCGATGTTAGTGGGAGGTTTGCACAGAGATCAAAGGGAGACTGTGTCCTTTACGTGTTCAGTGCCTAGCTGTCATGTTAACAGGCTAGTCTGCTGCCCCTCAGGGTCACTGCTGCCTCTGTCCTTTGTTTGGCTTCCCTCCAGACTCTCTTCTCTCTTTTTCTCTCCAGGTCCCTCTCTGTGTCTCTCCTGCTTTGGCCACTCTACACTACAGGCCTAGATCAGTATAACTACATCGCTCGGGGCTGGGGGGTCGAACATCTGCAGTTATACCAACCGACCCCCCTGTGTAGATAGCGCCGTACCGGCAGGAGAGCTTCTCCCATCAGCGTAGGGCATCTTCACCCAAGCACTACGGCGGCACAGCTGCATCAGACCTGCCCTTTCCCGCCGCATGTCCTTGCTGCAGCCACTTGCACTGCTCCCCACCCGTCAGCTGGCCCTTTTCTTTCACAGGGCTCAATGGGCCTGAAGTGGAACGGAGGCTTTGTGCTGACTCTCGGCGCGAGGGTGCGTTCCACCCCGTGTGCTTGAGTCTCCTGCCTTCGTGCGTCAGAGCGACTAGTTACTGGTGAGAGCAGCGAGAGGCTCCGTTCTGGCACCATGAACAATGGATTCATGTATCAGCGGCAGTGGGCTCCCAGGGTGTTTCACAGATGGTACTACAACATAACCACATGCCATATCTGTACCGGGGTGGGGTGGGGTGGGGGAATGAATTCAGCGCTGCCCTCACCCCAGGACAGAAACTAAGCAGCTAGGTAGCACGGTGCCCAGCAGTTCAGAACTGCCATACGAGCGCTGACGGGCTCCTGGGGGGGGAGGCAAGTGCCGTCTCAGTTTTGCAGATGGAGAACTGAAGCACAAAAAGGTTAAGTGACCCCATGGCCAAGTCAGCGCCTGAGCTGGGCTGAGAACTCAGGAGTCCTAGGCTCCCAGCCTGAGCCCACATTGCTTTTGGGCTCAGGCTGGGAGACTCCTGCCCCTACTCCTCCCCTTTAGTGCAAGATGGACATCCAAGAGAGGCCATACCAGGAACCCTCCAAATATGAGGTTAACACAGGGACTGTGGTCAGAGCTGGCCCCCTGCGAGCACATCCAGCTGGGGACAGCATCACTACTAATATCTGGGGGATGGGGACAACAGAGAGCACTGGGGGCAAGGTGGGGGGGTGATCTGAGGGCCAGAGCACTTGGAATATGTCAGAGAGCAAATAACCAGCAAGGACACAAACCCAGCAATGGGAGGAAAAGCGGTTAGAGCTTGTGGGAGCGGAACCACCCCCCACCCAGCTGGGGTGGGGACTCCAGGACCACGTCCTCTCAGAAACAGGAGCTCCAGCCAGAGCAGCAGACACCATGCCAGGCCAAGCCTCCCCTCAGAGGAGACTGTCACTTTAGGAACCAGGCAAAGAGTTCCTTTCTCTACAGTCCTTGCCCTGGTAGCGCCCCTGGACTACAGACCCCGTCCCAAACCCGGGAAAGTGGTCAACACTTTAAACAAAACACCCTGTGTCTGAGTGCAGTATACACCGCAAACAGCAAG
The DNA here is from genome assembly GCF_015237465.2 of Chelonia mydas. Classification (NCBI taxonomy): domain Eukaryota; kingdom Metazoa; phylum Chordata; order Testudines; family Cheloniidae; genus Chelonia; species Chelonia mydas. Next base: position 75,230,444 of record NC_051251.2, on the reverse strand, counting down.
TCTTGGGCATATCCAACCTTTCCCAATTCAAGCCTCACCATCTCTCCTCTGCTGATGAGCAAACAACGGAAGAATTTTGCCTCAACCCATGAGCATCGAAGGCTTGTGTATCACCTTCAGCTGTGGAAGTTACTGCCAGCCCGATTCTGTTATATTGGCTTTCAGCTGGAGGTGTTTGGTTGCTTTAAAGGCACGACAGTAAATCCTCTTAAAATATTACCCCTTATGTAAAATGTCTCTTCCGTTCCTGTGTCCAGAGTGTCATCCTGTCACAGAGTTGTGCGGAACATCTATCTGAGAACAGGGTCCTCCTGGTCAGTTCTGTCCTATGGCTTACATTACGGAGTGTGGCTTATCAACAACAGAAAACAAAGGAGAAAGAAGTTGATTTGTGTGGACTTGTTTCATTTCTGCTTCACAGAGCTCTCTCGCCCTTTTGGAAAAGTGAGCCGGCCATGCTCCCACCTCCCGCTCACTAATGGAAAATTTTGCCCCGCTGCCCATTTGTGGCTGTCAATAACTTGGACAATAGAATGGCCTGAAGCCAAAACTGATCTCCCGCTCTAGTAACAAAAGCAGCACGACAATTGAGAATGACCCCCAGCCTGCCTGCCCCAACTTGGCTCTTTATCATCTCCTAATGGACCCCCTGATGGACACGGTGGAAGGCGCACAGCATGAGCGAGACAAGAACAGAGAGGAGAGAAACACAAAATCCAGGAGGATATTTTGCCACAACATTTCCAAAGAACAGACACATGATTAAAACTAACCTAAAAAATTGAGGGCTGTGTAATGACTTGCTGAATGCTCAGCCAAAGAGAGAGAGAGGTACACTCTGCCCTCCAGGCAATAAAAAAAACCACACCTTTATTTTCCTCAGGGCCACAGCACCCAGTTCTTCCACAGAGTGATGGCTCACATCAAACTCAAGCCCCAGCAAACATTTTGCTGGTTCATCCAAACTCTGAACCACTCTGAGCCTGGAGCCAACATACAACAACAGACCAGCTCTGGAGGGCGCCTGGCTTCTCCATGCCATCGCATGCCCTGTTTATAGCTGTTTTTCAGTCTCTTTGGGTAGCCAACAGAAGATAAGATAATCTCAGACTGTTTAATGACACAATATTATTGATGCGGGGCAAAGCTTGCCTTCTCCCTATAGGCCGGCCTCTGGCTCCAGAGCAGTTCTGTGAAGACCATGGCATCACCAGACTGGGGCAGGCTGGGGTGATGCACTGAACAGAACCCAGCAATTCGCAGCACAACTGGGTAGCATGGACCTGAAAAAACAAGCCATGGGGAAGGTTTGACATGCTCAGCTTGCATAGTGGAAGGGCAGTTCAGTGGACAGGCTGCTAGCCTAGGGGGTGCCGGTTCAATTTCTTGCTCCACCTCTGACTTCCTGTGTGACATGGGGCAAGTCACTTGTGTTTCCTAAAGGTCCATAGGCCGCTCATGGGCTTCCCAAAAGGACCCAGGCACCTCATCCCCACTGAAATCAATGAGTTTCAGGTGGTTTTGGGAATAACCTTCTCAATGCCTAAATCCCTTTAAAAATCTGGCCCTGAGTCTGTCTGTGCCTCATTCCCCTGTGTTGTGAGGATAACTACGTTACTGATTGTGAGCTGCTACAGTCAGGGAGGATGGATAAGTACCTACCAAAGACAGAATGTCCCTCTGATCAGATCACTGGGGCACACAATTCAAAAATGACTACACTGAAAAATACATTTCCAGGTGTCCTGCAAAACTGACATGAGGAGAGGGCTGGACCACGGTAAAAGGGCTGGATCCCACTTCTCTTCAATCTGGCATGAGATGATATGACAATGTCACTGGGCAACTTGACTAGCACCTAGAGAAAAATACAGTTACTTCCAGGTAGCAACTCGTGGGAGAAGCTGGAGGGACAGGTGGAGTGTGCCAGTGTTAGAGTGAAAGGTTGAGGACTTCCTGGTGGCCAGTGAGCTCAGAACCAAGCAGTAACGTATTCTGAAGAGATATGTTTAATGAGAAAAGCAGAGAGAGAAAATGCCAAGAATGCACCACATGGCCCCGTTAACAGTGCTGTAGGGACCTTAACTTCTGTAGTGCCTGAATTTTTAAAATGATAATGGTGCAATTTTAACATTTCTTTATTGCAGTGCCTTACATTTCATTTCCTACTTTTGAAATAGAGACCTTAAAAAAAAAGAAGAAAAAGAAACCCAAGAGTGGTGAGAGGCCTTTCAGCTCAGAGCTACAGGCCTCCCTCTGTGACTATCCCCAACAATACCCTGAGGGATCAAGAAAAATTCATTTCAAAGAGGCACTGAGCAGAGCAGATGCCTCCCAGAAACCCAAAGAGCTTGCTGGTCTGGATTCATAGCTGCTATGGCTGAGGCAGGGAAAGCTCTATTTGCCTCATCCACAGTCACAACATAAGGAACCCAGAAAAGATGGCCTTCATGAGTACCCTGCTGTGTTTTCCTCTTTAGGTATACACTCTTCTACTCACTCCCCACATTTCTTACTGCAGGGTGAGCTCTGAAGCTTAGTTTTGATGCATTTTAAACTTTACCCACTCCAGGCATCTTGTCCAAGAAAAAAATACCAAGTGCTAATCATTGTAACTAAGTACAATGGAACTTGTAGTAGAGACTTCCTTATAAGGCAAGGAGTACTTGTGGCACCTTAGAGACTAACCAGTTTATTTGAGCATGAGCTTTCGTGAGCTACAGCTCACTTCATCGGATGCATAGCATATCGTGGAAACTGCAGAAGACATTATATACACACAGAGACCATGAAACAAAACTTCCTCCCACCTCACTCCCCCGCTGGCAACAGCTTATCTAAAGTGATCCTCAAGTAGAGCCATTTCCAGCACAAATCCAGGTTTTCTCACCCTTTCCCCCCCCCCCACACACACACATACAAATTCACTCTCCTGCTGGCAACAGCCCATCACCCTTTGAAACCCCTCTTTATAATGCGCATGATAATCAAGGTGGGTCACCTCCAGCACTAATCCAGGTTTTCTCACCCCCCCCCAAACACCCCCCCCTTTTTCCAAAAACCACACACACAAACTCATTCTCCTGCTGGCAACAGCTCATCTTACAATGTGCACAGCAATAATCCAAGTTTAACCAGAGCGTCTTGGGGGGGGTTTTGCAGGAAAAAAAAAAAAAAAAAAAACAAGGGGAGACAGGCTACCTTGCATAATGACTTAGCCACTCCCAGTCTCTATTCAAGCCCAAATTAATAGTATCCAATTTGCAAATGAATTCCAATTCAGCAGTTTCTCGCTGGAGTCTGGATTTGAAGTTTTTTTGCTTTAAGATAGCGACCCTCATGTCTGTGATTGCGTGACCAGAGAGATTGAAGTGTTCTCCGACTGGTTTATGAATGTTATAATTCTTGACATCTGATTTGTGTCCATTTATTCTTTTACGTAGAGACTGTCCAGTTTGACCAATGTACATGGCAGAGGGGCCCCCATTGGTCAAACTGGACAGTCCAATCCCCAACTAAATGAAAAATATATCGCTCTGTTTTGTAAAGTCAATTACTCTGCATGAAAATATACAGATTTGAGAACCACTTGGCAAAATGTGCCTATCCATCACAGAGTAGAATTAAGGCATTATTGCTGTTTAACCACTGAACCAAGTTAAAGTAAAAAGGAAATGTTTCTAGCAGTATACTACCAGATTACAGCTTATCAATTATTGGTAGCTTCCCACATACAAACGCTGGTTATCTGTAAAGATAGGACTATTTAGGACTCCTCTTTCCCAGTTACTTAAGACGTTTCTCTCTGTGCAATCTCCATGGTTATCCCAACAAAATGAGTCACAATAGAAGAGTGCAGAGTGTCAATTTAAGCCAGATGATTTTCATCATACAAGCGTGAAAACCTCCATTTTCTCAGTTTACCAGTTTCTGTTGACCCTGCCTATGGGTCTGCTGACTATAAAGAGAATGTCCGATGCAGTTAGGAGTGGAGGCTGGCACTTGAAAGGTTATTATTACTATAATGCTTCTGAGTCAGACTCCCAGGGATACTAATGTTGGTCTTTCTATATATATCCCTCTGCAAAGGGAACTAGATGGGCATGTGAATGAAGGTCTGTTGGGTGCAGAAATCTAATTATGGAGATGACAGAACCAATCTAGCACAACTCAGTTATGCCGGTGTTGGGGTGGGGTTATTTTTTGTAGTTGTTGTTTTATTTTTGCTGCTCTCTCAGTAAGTTCACTGGGGCGTGCACAGCCCATCGATACAATCAATAGAGCAGCCGGAGCAGTTAATAAGCTGAGTGCTAGAGGGCAGAAAAAAGGCTTTTTACACAGCATGTACCCTAGTTCTGAAGACAAAAAATGAATGCTACAGTCCAGGCCTGTTCACCCGCACTGGCCTGACTTGGAACTGGGAGCTACTGGTATTTAACAAACATTGGCATTTGTGTGTTACTAACCGAGGTCCTTCAGTTTTCTGGGAACCAGTAGCTGCAAAAACTGAAGTACCATCCAAGGCACACGGCAGAACCTGTCCCTGTGTTAGAGAACACCAAGCACCCATCAGAAAGAGCACAAACGGAGGAAGGCAGAGGGGGGTGGGAAGGAAGAAAGATAGCACACCCCCCTCCCCCAATAACATGAAATGAAATGTCAGGACTTCTTGCATGAATTTCCATGCATATTTTAGCCAGTTTCAGAACAAAAAACATTTTAAATGGCAGCTGGTTGCTTTGGGGAAAAGAGGTGTCTGGACAGTAACTGAGAAACCAACAAAGGTAACCTTACCTCTTTGGAGGACACTGTTTCTAAAGCAAAGAAAAATGGCATATGCCTTAACTATAAGCCCTCACACCTCTCTATCCTAAATACTTTACAAGGAATACCCAGGACAGGACTTTCTGAGATCTCACCAGTCTTTTGACATTTCACCACTATCAAAAAGTTTATTGTTAGGCCCACAACAAATCTCATCATCAGAATGCGGGATGGGAATGCAAAAGGAGACTATTCCTCAAGAAAGTAGAAGTATTGAAGGCTGTTCAGATCACTGACCATTCCCAAACGTATCATGGTGCCTACGGAGCAGGGGACTCATGCCTGGGAAGCCCAGCCATGGGACTGTTACGTACAAAGCTCTCTGAGGAGAAAGTTCTTCATTTTGCTATCCTATGTTTTTTTAACTGCATTTTTATTTATTTACAGGCATTTCCATGCCAAATGATCATCGCTGGGATATTATCACGATCACAACACAGGTGGTCTGAGTGTGAGTTGGGAGCCAGGAGGTGTCAGATACCAGGAGGTCAGAGGCTGAGACAGGCCAGAGAGCAGACTGAGTCTGCTGTCAGGAGGCAGGTAGGGTCTGGCAGCGGGAGTGGATCCTAAGCAGGAGAAACCCAGTTGCATAGACAGCTTCTGGTTCCTCTGCTTGGTTTAAATAAAAGCAGGGAACCAATCAGGATCCCCGAAGTTCCACAAATCAGCACCTAGGACTGGTGTCCTCTGCCAGTGTTGAGGCTGCAGTTCTAGCAGCTGCTAAAAGAGCAGTGGGTGGTAGTTTGGCACTTACTGGTGTCTAAGGGCCTTGTAGCAGAGGGTTCAAGCCCTGTGCTTCCCTGACAGGTATTTGTATTTCATGGTTAATATGGAGACAAGGTCTTCTATTGGGCCAGCTTCTGTTGGTGGAAGAAACAAGCTTTTGAGCTACACAGAGCTCTCAGTAAGGGGCCCGGAGCGTGTGTCGTAGTGCATTCACTCTAGAACCACTCAGAGGTGAGCGGGGCCCCAGGTAGCAATCAGCGCCTGCAGGCTGAGCAAGTTTTCAGACCTGCCCGGAGGAGTCACAGAAGTGTTTTGTGGAGGAAAAAGGGAAGCTGGTGGGGAAGAGGGAAGAAAAAGACCCCCTCCCCCTCCAGCACAGGGCACTGGGGCACATTGACCGAGTCACCAACATGCTCATTCCTAGTCGATTCCACCCCCCTTCACTCAGTGATCGTAACGCAATCCATCCCTGGGACATGCCCCAGGGTACAGTCTGGGCTGCTGGACAGCTGTGTCCCCTCAGTTCTCCAACCTGGGGAATGTCCGCTCTGAGAGCAGCCGCTCCTGCTCCCCCCAGCCTCCAGCGTGTAACTCACCCCCGGCCACACTGTATGAGCGCTAGAGCCCGCCACTCATGAATTACACAGCAGGCAACACCAGCAAACTCCCAGTCCCAGACTTCCCCCCAGAAACGTGCGTCTCGTGCTGCCCAGCACCCTGCTGGACAATGCAAGCTCATAGAAAGTCTGTCAGTTCATTAATAGAAAATGGTATGCACAAATCTTGTTATCCCAGATGGACTTTCCCAAACACTGCAATCCAAACACACACTGGTTTAGGTAAAATAATAAAACAAATGTATTAATTACAGGAAGATCGATTTTAAGTGACTACAAGTAATGAGGTGTAAAAGTCAGAATTGGTTGCAAGGAAATTAAAGGTAAAATGCAACTAGCACTTAACTTAACAAGCTAAGTGATTTCAAAGCAAAGGTCTCCCTCGCCACATGTTCCCAGCAGTCTCACTGGCTGAATCCTTTGTCCCCCCCCCGCTCTCCCCCAGCCCCAGTCCAATGCTGCTTCCTTTCTTCTTCAAGTGTTGTTAATGCTGTTGGAGCAAAGGAGAGAGAATTTGGGGCATTTGCTCTCTCCTCTTATAGCACTTTCTGTTGTGCAAGAATCTTCTCCAGCTGAGATTCAGGAGACAGAAAGTCGGTGTGGGCAGGAACCTTAAGCTGTTTCTTTGTCAAAATGTAGGTTTTTTAGAACATAAGACCAGCCACACTGGGTCAGACCAAAGGTCCATCTAGCCCAGTGTCCTGTCTTCCAAAATGGCCAATGCCAGGTGCCTCAGAGGGAATGAACAGAATAGGTAATCATCCAGCGATCCATCCCCTGTTGCCCATTCCCCGCTTCTGGCAAACAGAGGCAAGGGACACCATCCCTGCCCATCCTGGCTAATAGCCATTGATGCACCTATTCTCCATGAATGTATCTAGTTCTAGTTCTTTTTTGAACCCACGCCCACTCTCCTGCCAAAGAGTGGCCACTTAATCAGGTGGTGGGCCATTTGATCTTGTCAACACCTGGCTCAGGCACTGGGGAACTGGTTTATGACTGCCCTTCCGAGCATGCTGGAGCATGCCCCAGTAATATCACACAGTAGAATCTTATACGATGTTGCCACACATACTTTACCAGGACAATGATGCTCAGCAAATCATGAGTTTTCAAACGATCCCTCACAAGGCACACTTTGTACAACATTTAGCATAATTCTCTGAAAGGGGTGAACAGAGGGGTACAGACTGTCACAATCCCCTCTCCGCTCAGCACCTGTCCAGAACCTCAGCTCCCTCCAACCCAGACCCCACCAGCTCCAAAACTCCCCCTTCTTCCTACCTAACCTTTACACAGTTCAGGCCCACCCTCTCGGTGAAGAATGCTCTCCCACCCAACACCCCCACGCCCAGAAACCATCCCCCCAGCCTTCCAGGATTAGAACCCCTCCCCCCCCCACATGCACACACACACACACACACACACACATACACACACACACACACAGATTCCCAGGCCAGAAGGGACCCTTGTGATCATCTAGTCTGACCGCCAGTACAGCACAGGCCAGAGACCTGCCCCACAATCATTCCTAGAGCAGAGCTCTTAGAAAAACATCCAGTCTTGATTTAAAAGTTCCCAGTGATGGAGAATCCAGTGGTTAATTTACTCTCACTGTTAAATATTTATGCCATATTTCCAGTCTGAATTTGTCTGGCTTCAACTTCCAGTTATTGGATCGTGTTAGACCTTTTCTTTGCTAGATTCGTGAGCCCATTATTAAATATTTCTTCCCCAAGTAGCTACTTATAGACTGTGATCAGGTCACCCCTTAACCTTCTCTTTGGTAAACTAAAGAAATTGAGCCCCTTGAGTCTATCACTATGAGGCAGGTTTTCTAATCCTTTAATCATTCTCGTGGCTCTTCTCTGAACCCTCTCCAACATCCTTCTTGAATTGTGGGCACCAGAACCGGACACAGGATTCCAGCAACAGTTGCACCAGTGCCCAATACAGAGGTAAAATAACTTCTTTACTCCGACTCGAGATTTCCCTGTTTATACATCCCAGGTTTGCATTATCCCTTTTGGGCACAGCATCGCACTGGGAGCTCATGTTCAGCTCATTATCCACCCCAATCCCCAGATCTTTTTCAGAGTCCCTGCTTCCCAGGATAGAGTCCCACATCCTGTAAGTATGGGCGACATTCTTTGTTCCTAGAGCTATACATTTATACGTAGCCATATTAAAACGCATATTGTTTGCTTGTGCCCAGATTACCAAGCGATCCATATCGCTCTGAATCAGTGACCTCCTGTCCTCTTCATTATTTACAACTCCCCCAATTTTTGAGTCATCTGCAAACTTTATCAGTGTTTTCTTCCAGGTCATTGATAAACATGTTAAATAGTATCGGTCCAGTAACTGGTCCCTACGTGACCCTGTGAAGTACACCTGCTTGATGACAATTCCCCATTTACAACTACATTTTGAGACCTAGAGAGACAAGGTGGGTGAGGTCATATCTTTTATTGGATGAACTTCTGTTGGTGCAGGAGACAAGCTTGGGAGCTGACACAGAGCTCTTCTTCAGGTTTGGGAAAGGTAGTTAGCACACATTTCACACATACCTGGTTAGCATAGGTAGTTAACACACATTTCAAGGGACCAGTCAAGGTGAAGTGGCCCATTAATACCCCTCCAGTCATTGGGGGGAAAGAAAGTGGGGGGGTGAAGGAGGGAAAGGCAGCTGCGGGTGTTGTCTTTCCCTCCACTAACAGCCATTAATGGGCTGTTCCTGCATGAACTTACCAGTTTCTTTTTTTAACCCAGTTCTTTTTTTCTTTTTCTTTTTTTTTTGGCCTTCACAACATCCCAGGCAACAAGTTCCACAGATTGACTACACACTGCGTGAAGCAATACTTACTTGTGTTTGTTTTAAACCTGCTGCCCACCAATTTTATTGAGTGACCCTTGGTTCTCGTGTTATGTAAAGGGGTAAATGCTGTTCATGATTTTATAGACCTCTACAGCTCTATCATCTATCATATCCCCCTGAGTCATCTCCTTTCCTACGTGAACAGTCCCAGTCTTTCTAATCTTTCCTCATACGGCAGCCGTTCCATACCCCTCATCATTTTTGTTGCCTGTTTCTGTATCTTTTCCATTCTACTGTATCTTTTTTGAGATGGGGCGACCACATCTGTACGCGGTATTCAAGGTGTGGGTGTACCGTGCATTTATATAGAGACATTATGATATTTTTGGTGACCAGGGTGACCAAATCTGCATGCAGTATTCAAGATGTGGGCATACCATGGATTTATATAGGGGCAATATGATATTTTCTGTCTTATTATTTAACTCTTTCCTAATGAGTCCCCAACATTCTGTTCACTTTTTTGACTGCAGCTGCACATTGAGTGGATTATTTCAGAGAACAAACCACAATGACTCCAAGATCTCTTTCTTGAGTGGTAACAGCTAATTCAGACCCCATCTGTTTGCATGTAGAGTTGGGATTATGTCTTCCAACGTGCGTTACTTTGCCCAATCTCCCTTCCGCTTCTGGTTCCCATCCCAAGGAGCCTCTCTCCTGACTCAAGGCTCCCCTGCAATTCTCCTCTCTGGGCTGTCTGCCCACTCCTCCTCCTGGGCAACAGCTACCTGCTGGATGTTATCATGTTAAGGAGGTATCTACCTGATTAACAGCTGGTGCTAGTCTGCTGCTCCCTTGAATACCTGTTTCCTTAAAAAGCCATGTCATGGAACAGGGGTTGGCTAGCCCCAGGTTCCACTCCCTTAAAGGGGACAGACCGCCCTGCTAGAGGTTACCCCTTCTAACAATTCCACACACCACAATTGGGAAGCCCTGCATTAGCTGTAGGATCACATGCCTCGGCATACATTTCTATGAGCTCAGTTGGACCTTCCTGCACAAGCTAGAGTTGCACTCATTTAGGCCAACCCGTTGGCCCTGTTTCACGCTGTCACTCTCATGCACTTAGCTGCAAACTCGTGTCAGAGAGGTGGTATGGCACGCTACGGTCCTATCAGATGATCTCTCTTCAGGGGCTAAGAACCTACAATTTTATTCCATTATAAATCATTTAAAGCAGCTCAGCAGATGTGGAATTAGGAGGCGAGCAGAGACGTTCCATTTTACCAGGAGCAGCTCACATTCTGCTAAACTATAAGGTGGATAGAAAGACTATAAGGTGGATAGAAAGCTGGCTAGATTGTCAGGCTCAATGGGTAGCGATCAATGGCTCCATGTCTAGTTGGCAGCCGGTATCAAGCGGAGTGCCCCAAGGGTCGGTCCTGGGGCTGGTTTTGTTCAATATCTTCATTAATGATTTGGAGGACGGCATGGTTGCACCCTCAGCAAGTTTGTAGATGACTCTAAACTGGGAGGAGTGGTAGATACGCTGGAGGGTAGGGATAGGAAACAGAGGGACCTAGACAAATTGGAGGATTGGGCCAAAAGAAATCTGATGAGGTTCAACAAGGATAAGTGCAGAGTCCTGCACTTAGGATGGTAGAATTCCATGCACCGCTACAGACTGGGGACCAACTGGCTAAGCAGAAGTTCTGCAGAAAAGGACCTAGGGGTTACAGTGGATGAGAAGCTGGATATGAGTCAGCAGTGTGCCCTTGTTGCCAAGAAGGCTAACGGCATTTTGGGCTGTATAAGTAGGGGCATAACCAGCAGATTGAGGGACATGATCATTCCCCTCTATTCGGCATTGGTGAGGCCTCATCTGGAGTCCTGTGTCCACACTACAAGAAAGATGTGCAAAAAATTGGAGAGAGTCCAGCGGAGGGCAACAAAAATGATTAGGGGACTGGAACACATGACTTATGAGGAGAGGCTGAGGGAACTGGGATTGTTTAGTCTGCAGAAGAGAAGAACAAGGCAGGATTTGATAGCTGCTTTGAACTACAAAGAGGATGGAGCTAGACTGTTCTCAGCGGTAGCAAATGACAGAACAAGGAGTAATGGTCTCAAGTTGCAGTGAGGGAGGTGTAGGTTGGATATTATCATAGAATCATAGAATCATAGAATATCAGGGTTGGAAGGGACCTCAGGAGGTCATCTAGTCCAACCCCCTGCTCAAAGCAGGACCAATCCCCAATCAAATCATCCCAGCCAGGGCTTTGTCAAGCCTGACCTTAAAAACTTCCAAGGAAGGAGATTCTACCACCTCCCTAGGTAACGCATTCCAGTGCTTCACCACCCTCCTAGTGAAAAAGTTTTTCCTAATATCCAACCTAAACCTCCCCCACTGCAACTTGAGACCATTACTCCTTGTCCTGTCCTCTTCTACCACTGAGAATAGTCTAGAACCATCCTCTCTGGAACCACCTCTCAGGTAGTTGAAAACAGCTATCAAATCCCCCCTCATTCTTCTCTTCTGCAGACTAAACAATCCCAGTTCCATCAGCCTCTCCTCATAACTCATGTGTTCTAGTCCCCTAATCATTTTTGTTGCCCTTCGCTGGACTCTCTCCAATTTATCCACATCCTTCTTGTAGTGTGGGGCCCAAAACTGGACACAGTTCTCCAGATGAGGCCTCACCAATGTCGAATAGAGGGGAATGATCACGTCCCTCGATCTGCTCGCTATGCCCCTACTTATACATCCCAAAATGCCATTGGCCTTCTTGGCAACAAGGGCACACTGCTGACTCATATCCAGCTTCTTGTCCACTGTAACCCCTAGGTCCTTTTCCGCAGAACTGCTGCCTAGCCATTCGGTCCCTAGTCTGTAGCTGTGCATTGGGTTCTTCCGTCCTAAGTGCAGGACCCTGCACTTATCCTTATTGAACCTCATCAGGTTTCTTTTGGTCCAATCCTCCAATTTGTCTAGGTCCCTCTGTATCCTATCCCAGCCCTCCAGCGTATCTACCACTCCTCCCAGTTTAGTATCATCCGCAAATTTGCTGAGAGTGCAATCCACACCATCCTCCAGATCATTTATGAAGATATTGAACAAAACCGGCCCCAGGACGGACCCCTGGGGCACTCCACTTGACACCGGCTGCCAACTAGACATGGAGCCATTGATCACTACCCGTTGAGCCCGACAATCTAGCCAACTTTCTACCCACCTTATAGTGCATTCATCCAGCCCATACTTCTTTAACTTGCTGACAAGAATACTGTGGGAGACCGTCAAAAGCTTTGCTAAAGTCAAGAAACAATACATCCACTGCTTTCCCTTCATCCACAGAATCAGTAATCTCATCATAGAAGGCGATTAGATTAGTCAGGCATGACCTTCCCTTGGTGAATCCATGCCGACTGTTCCTGATCACTTTCCTCTCGTGTAAGTGCTTCAGGATTGATTCCTTGAGGACCTGCTCCATGATTTTTCCGGGGACTGAGGTGAGGCTGACTGGCCTGTAGTTCCCAGGATCCTCCTTCTTCCCTTTTTTAAAGATTGGCACTACATTAGCCTTTTTCCAGTCATCTGGACTTCCCCCGTTCGTCACGAGTTTTCAAAGATAATGGCCAAGGGCTCTGCAATCACAGCCGTCAATTCCTTTAGCACTCTCGGATACAACTCGTCCGGCCCCATGGACTTGTGCATGTCCAGCTTTTCTAAATAGTCCCTAACCACCTCTTTCTCCACAGAGGGCTGGCCATCTACTCCCCATGCTGTGATGCCCAGCGCAGCAGTCTGGGAGCTGTCCTTGTTAGTGAAGACAGATGCAAAAAAAGCATTGAGCACATTAGCTTTTTCCACATCCTCTGTCACTAGGTTGCCTCCCTCATTCAATAAGGGGCCCACACTTTCCTTGGCTTTCTTCTTGTTGCCAACATACCTGAAGAAACCCTTCTTGTTACTCTTGACATCTCTTGCTAGCTGCAGCTCCAGGTGCGATTTGGCCCTCCTGATTTCATTCCTATATGCCCGAGCAATATTTTTATACTCTTCCCTGGTCATATGTCCAACCTTCCACTTCTTGTAAGCTTCTTTTTTATGTTTAAGATCCGCTAGGATTTCACCGTTAAGCCAAGCTGGTCGCCTGCCATATTTACTATTCTTTCGACTCATCGGGATGGTTTGTCCCTGTAACCTCAACAGGGATTCCTTGAAATACAGCCAGCTCTCCTGGACTCCTTTCCCCTTCATGTTAGTCCCCCAGGGGATCCTACCCATCCGCTCCCTGAGGGAGTCGAAGTCTGCTTTCCTGAAGTCCAGGGTCCGTATCCTGCTGCTTACCTTTCTTCCCTGTGTCAGGATCCTGAACTCAACCAACTCATGGTCACTGCCTCCCAGATTCCCGTCCACTTTTGCTTCCCCCACTAATTCTTCCCTGTTTGTGAGCAGCAGGTCAAGAAAAGCTCCCCCCCAGTTGGCTCGTCTAGCACTTGCACCAGGAAATTGTCCCCTACGCTTTCCAAAAACTTCCTGGATTGTCTATGCACCGCTGTATTGCTCTCCCAGCAAATATCAGGAAAATTAAAGTCACCCATGGGAACCAGGGCATGCGATCTAGCAGCTTCTGCAAGTTGCCGGAAGAAAGCCTCATCCACCTCATCCCCCTGGTCCGGCGATCTATAGCAGACTCCCACCACTACATCACTCTTGTTGCACACACTTCTAAACTTAATCCATAGACACTCAGGTTTTCCTTCAGTTTCGTACCGGAGTTCTGAGCAGTCATACTGCTCCCTTACATACAGTGCTACTCCACCACCTTTTCTGCCCTGCCTGTCCTTCCTGAACAGTTTATAACCATCCATGACAGTACTCCAGTCATGTGAGTTATCCCACCAAGTCTCTGCTATTCCAATCACATCATAATTCCTTGACATCACCAGGACCTCCAGTTCTCCCTGCTTGTTTCCAAGGCTTTGTGCATTTGTATATAAGCACTTGAGATAACCTGCTGATCGCCCCTCATTCTCAGTATGAGGCAGGAGCCCTCCCCTCACAGACATTCCTGCCTGTGCTTCCTCCCGGTGTCCCGTTTTCCCACTTACCTCAGGGCTTTGGTCTCCTTCCCCCGGTGAACCTAGTTTAAAGCCCTCCTCACTAGGTTAGCCAGCCTGCTCGCAAAGATGCTCTTCCCTCTCTTCGTAAGATGGAGCCCGTCTCTGCCCAGCACTCCTCCTTCATGGAACACCATCCCATAGTCAAAGAATCCAAAGCCTTCTCTCGGACACCACCTGCATAGCCATTCGTTGACTTCCACGATTCGACGGTCCCTGCCCTGGCCTTTTCCTTCCACGGGGAGGATGGACGAAAACACCACTTGCACCTCAAACTCCTTTACCCTTCTTCCCAGAGTCACGTAGGAAAAACTTTTTCACTAGGAGGGAGGTGAAGCACTGGAATGGGTTCCCTAGGGAGGTGGTGGAATCTCCTTCCTTCAAGGTTTTTAAGGTCAGGCTTGACAAAGCCCTGGCTGGGATGGTTTAGTTGGGGATTGGTCCTGCTTTGAGCAGGGGGTTGGACTAGATGACCTCCTGAGGTCCCTTCCAACCCTGATATTCTATGATTCTATGAACGTTAAATACCTCAGAAGCTCCTTGAGATATAAACAATCAGAAAGCAGCTGTGAGGTAAAGCTATGGTCCTTGACACCGCAGGCTGCATTTAGCTGGACACTTGTCCGTCTATTGACTCTTTTGATAACATCCCCCCTGCACGAACAGGGCATGCTATTAAGAGCAGGTTTCAGAAGGGCCATCGGGGCCTTTAAGTGGGGTGACTGATCCAGAGCGTCGTGTTTTCACAGTAGCACAAGTATATTTTTAAGTAGTAACTGCTGAACTCTTCAGAAAGAGACAATCTCTTTCACAGACACCCACCCTGATTGTCTGGGTCTTCTTACAGAAAGGTGCTAGTTTTCCAAATCCACTTCCCAGGCCCCGATGTTCAGCGGATCACAGTGGTTTTTTCTCCAATGCTTAGTGCCAAAGAGATCAGACCTGCTCTTGTCTGTGCCTGGCTCATTTTCCAGTCAAATCAGATTCATTCTGCTGTCCACCTGCTTCATGCCCACGTCCTGATGTTACCACCCAGCCTCCCTCCACACTGAAGACAAGGACACTCTATTTACATACTATGGAAATAAAGCTAGCAAGCTAACAAACAGAGCAGGAGACAGCTTCCAGCAGGGAAGAGAAACTTTATCTGGGCTATAAAGACAGGGGGTCTGAACCGCTAGTGAGAAGCAGTTGGCTCACCTGATTGTATATAGTATCACTGTGTTATAAAAGTGTATCGAGTGAGGTGGTTTATGAAAGCCTGTGGCTCACTGGTGATGAATATCATTGTACAGTGTTTGCATTAACACTGTGTAAGGAATTATGGATATTAGGCTTTGCAGTCTGTGCCCAAACAAAGGGAGAAACAGGTCTCTCCCAGACAGGAGGGAACATCACAGCCATCTATCTACCTGTCTCCAATGAAATTAAACAAGGTGTGACCAGAAACAATGGAGGCTCCATTTTCCATAGAAATCAGCAGCAGGATGGGAAGCCCACAGGAAGGGAAGAACAGCATGAGATCATCTGGCCTCTTGGAACAAGGCCACTGACCTTTGGAAGATAGAAGCCATTTTGGCATTCAGCCCAAGACAGACACAAGGGAAGAGAGCTCTTGCAAGCTAAGGAAGATGGGTCCTTTAACCAAGAGGTTGGGGGCAGTTGAAGTCTCTGGGATTGAATATAGTAAGAACCCAGCTTAGGCAAAGATCTTTCACCTATGAAGACAAGGGAAACCAGCCCCTTGTGCTTCTGTGAAAGGTCCCGACTGAGGGAAAGACAGCCATGGCTGGGAAGAAGGAAGATTGATGAGAGAAACCATCTTGAACAAAGCCTAGATTAAGTTCCAGACTTTTAGGTGTGTGTTTTCACTTTTTTTTTTACTTGTAACCATTCCTAACGGTGTTCCTTTTACTCAGCATCACTTCCGTTGTTGTTAATAAATTTGTTTTATTTTTATGATAAACTAACTCAGTGCTGTTTGTAGGGAAGGGTGCATTTACCCCAGTTAGGTTAATAAGCTGTGATGTGCTTTTATCTCTTTAAAGGAACAACATACTTTATTATTTCTCTGAGCGGTCCAGCTGAGAGCTGGCCATTTCAGGGCACATGGTTTGGGGGGAAATTTGGGACTGGGATTGTTTTGGGGGTCAGCTCGCTGGTTGTAACCGAGGCAGGTGGAAGGCAGAGTGGGGCTGTAGACAGGCTGCTGGGGTCAGAGCTGTCTCACACACACCCACAGTCAGGGTGTGACCTGCATACTGGTAGGCTGGCTGTGGGGGTCCCAGGCTGGGCGCTACAGCACCAAAGCACTATGAAGCACCCAGAGCTGCAGGTTGAGTGGGGACAAACCCCTCACTGGTATGCATTGCACTCAGAATACGTGACAGAGCCATAGCGGACAAGCAACTCAGCATGAGTTTCCAGAGCAGTGGTGTTGCAGAAAGGGCTAATTCAATCCTGGGAGGTGTAAAGGGGGGAGTGCTGAGCAGTTGGGCAGGAGGTGATTTACATCTGTACACGGCATTCGCGAGACAGAGACTCGAACACTGCAAACAGTTCTGGGGGTGACATTTTTAATGATGTTGAAAGATTGGAGAGGGTGCAGAAAAGAGCCACAAAATGATCGGGGGGGGTGGGGATGGAGAAAATTCCTTGCAGTGAGAGACTTAAAGAGCTCAATCTGTTTATCTTATCATAAAGAAGATTAATCATGGTATATAAGTACCTTCCTGGTGCGAAAACGCTGGGCACTCAAGGGCTCTTGACTCTAGCAGAGAAAGGCAGAACAAGAACACACGGTTGGAAGCTGAAGCCAGACACATTCAAATTAGAAATCACACACAATTTTTAATGAGGGTGATTAACTAGGGGAACAAGCTACCAAGGGAAGTGGTGGATTCTCCATCTCTTGGTGTCTTCTAATCAAACCTGGATGCATTTCGGAAAGTTATGCTTAAACAAACACCAATTGTTCAGCTCAGTATTGTGGTAATTGGCTGAAATTTAATTGCTTGCGGATACATGAGATCAGACTGGATGATTTAATGGTCCCTACTGATGGTCTTAAATTCTATGAACCCCTGAATCGGTGTAAGGCTTTTATGGCTTGTGCTATTTCCACTAGAGATTCACCTCCTTGTGTTTGGTTACCAATAGGCAGGTCTGATGCTAATCTGAGAAAAATCAAAATTGATGATCAGCTTGAAAAAAACATGTAGTTATATATACAAAATCAGATGTTAATTGAGATTGTCATTTTTCATTATGGTAATACTATGTATATTGGTCACTAAGACAGCTTTTGGGGAAATTTTTTACTATGCTTTTTGTTGGAGAATGCCAATTCACTGAAACTTTTGGGTATCAGTCTTTAGAATTTCTGGTCAGAGAGAGCTCCATCCCAGAGCAGCCAACAAACCAGTGGTTAGCTCACTCAGTTGGTAGCAGGAGATGCAGATTTAAAGCCTTATTCTGTCTAATTCATATCAGAGACTCAGACCTAGATCTTCCCTATTCCAGGCTATTGGCTGTTTAGGGATGGGTACCTCTTTCTCACGTTTTTTTTATGAAAATGTTTGAAAGCTGTACATTTCATTCCGATACGGAACAAAACCAAATCTCAAAACCTTGAATTTTTTTTGCAAAACAGAATTTTTGTTTTCTGGCTAGCTCTAATTACTATAAAAAGAAAAGGAGGACTTGTGGCACCTTAGAGACTAACCAATTTATTTGAGCATAAGCTTTCGTGAGCTACAGCTCACTTCATCGGATTAAAAGTGAACAACATTGGAGAGAGTGTAACAATGCCACAGTTTCACGAAAAAGTTGGCTTCCCAGAAATCTAAAGGATAAATATATGATTCTTTGCAGCCCCCCACAAATCACAAAGTATTTATCAAGAATTATCATCAGCACTGTATTTTTGTGTTAGTGTACATTCTTTATTTACTATTTCTAACTGCTAACAGTTGCCTACATCTGAGCAGTCTAAAAGTTAACGTATATTAAATAGCAAAAATATAAAATACAGTATTTGTGTTCAATTACTTTGGTCACACATATAAACTAATAGCACTGTTCATACAGTTTGTCATTATTTATGAAATTTTATGTATGTTAATTTTTAATTTCACTTTTTATTTCATGTCTTAATTTTTTTTCATTTTTAATATTTGGAAATTCATAGAAAAAATACATTTGCATATTCTCGTGAATTTTTAACACAAAAATTACATCATGGCTTAAAGTTTGGGAAATAAGTACTTAAGGAATTTTTAAACTGTTTCCCTTTAAAAGAATCAAATTATTACGATGTTTTCCAGCAGTTCTACTTTTCACTGTGTGTGTTATACAACTACTCTTCATTAGACTAATGAGCTGCAATATATTGTAAACCCTTAAACTCTGGTTAGTCTAATAATACAGTAGTATTCCAACAGAAATCACGAAAAGTAGAGGGTGGAAGGGAAAGAGCTTGGGTCACTGTCATTTCGGGTGACATAGCTGATGATGTCACTTACTGTGATGTCATCATCCTGATCTCTCCTCTCTCCCATCGATCCCAGGAGCAGTGTATCACTAAAAGCAAGGGCCATTTCTAACATTCTCTGTCTCAGCAAAGGCTCAGTGGAACATCCCGGAACCAGAAAGGCCCTTCTGCAGCTCGAGGGTGTTCCCGCTGCACCAGAGCCAAGGCCTGCTCTAATAGGGGCAGTGGGAAAGCACCCCGCAGAAAAGGCTGGAGGAAAAGGCAAGGGAGAATGTTAAACACCCTACAAGCAGTGGTTGCTCCCTGCTCTCCTATCATTACCTGTACTGTGCTCCGTGGGGGAAGACGTAAGTGCCGAGACAAGGTTGCATGAGTGACTTTATTGTGCTTGTCCATCCTTTCCAGCAGGTTTTTGGGGGCCCTGGGGCAAAATCTGAAACTGAGGCTCAGGGCCGGGAGGAGTTGAAGGCGATTGAGCCCGCCACACACTCACCCCACAGCAGCGGCTCCTGTCCTGGAGGGCTAAAGCCAGCTCCCTGCTCCGGGCATTGTAACCAGGTGCACAGGGTCACAGCACCACTCAGGTTTGGCCAGGTCACCCCTCTGTGGATAGCCGAACAGCTGGACCACATCTCAATGAGTGACGCTGTGACCTAGTTCATGGGACTGGCACTCGCTCAAATTTGGCTGGGCCCAGTTTGCATGGCACTGCGACCCCCGTGCACCAAGTTGCAGGGCCACCCTCAGACTCCACCAGTGGTGGCTTGCAGCAAATGGCCCCTTTTGCCCCACTTCCTCCCTCTGGGCAGCCCTGCTTTGCAGAGTTTGAGGCTACATTTAAGAGGAACTGTCCAAAGGTGAGGCGTTGTTTAATATGCACCGTTCTTTGAAAGGCACTTTCCAAATGACCGGTGTCACAGCTGGGCAAGCTTAGCTTTAACCTAAAGTTTTGTGCCTGCGTATAAAAATAAAGCCATGGGATCTGTACAGAGGGCTCAAAGGAAGCTAGAGAGAGCTCAGTCTGGTGCCATCAACTTGCAATCTGGCCAGTTTCATAAAATACGTTAAAGCTCATTTCCCCTCCCTTGGAGTCCCCTTTCCATTTGCTCTGGCTGTCCAGTCACGTTTTCCTATTTCTAAAGGACATTTCTCTCCATGGCTCTGGTTGTGCAAGACCCACAAAACAAAAGGGAATCAAACCAAGGCCCAGATTTTTAAAGGTACTTAAGGGTTGCTATGCTCAGCGTTAACAAAATGTGTTTTCAACTACAAAGAACCAGCTGAAAGAGACAGGTTTCCCTACTCTTTTCCAGTTACCCCATAGGAGTTGCTTTGAACAGTGGCAGGCAACAAACTTCCAGACAGAAGTATGATTGCAAGCTGAGGCGTCCCTTGAACAACGCTCGCTGGGAAACCAAAGGAGTTGTTTTCCAAATCCCACTGTCTGCAGCCCTGCAAAAATCTCTCTGGCCTCTGATCATGCAGACAGAACAGTCTGGTCTGGATTCTCGGTATGCAGAACAAGGGCAGGATGCAGGGGTTCTGGAGAAGGCATGAAATATTGGCACTTGCCACTGACCCTCACGGATCAAAAAAAAGCAAGAAATGACATTCTCTTCCCTCCCCCCCCCGCAAATCGAAACTAACCTGTCGTGTCATGCACGCTCTGTGTCACTATCAATACTTCCCACAGCAGAGCCGCAGCCTCATGGTGCTCGGTGCTCGGGAGGACGGGAAGGAGGTGCTGGGATCTGGCTGGGCCGTTGGAGTCCCATTCCATCCCGCAGGCAACCCGAGCCTAGGCCCCAGCCCCGAGTCTGACTGCGCGCGTGTGGGTCGAGGACACAGGGACGAATGCGGCTGATGTCACGCGGCTGTTCACCCCTATTAAGCCCTGCAGCAGCTCCTTCCTTTCTTCTCCGTGGAGAAGGGGCCTCGTTTGGGAGCCAAGTAGTCTCAGGGAGCCCTTGAAGCCCAAGGCTGCTTGCCTGCGTCCCGCACCGCTGCAGTCATAAGAACATAAGAACGGCCAGACTGGGTCAGACCAAAGGTTCATCTAGCCCTAGGCGCCGAGTTCAAATGGTGCCAGTGGGTGCCCCACCCCCCTCTGCCCCCTGCCCCACCCCTCCTGCCCCCATTCCAACCCCTTCCCCAAAGTCCCTGGCCCAACTCCGCCCCCTTCCTGCCCCTATTCAGCTCCTTCCCCAAATCCCCGCCCCGGCCCCACCTCTTCCCCGAGCGCGCCACGTTCCCGCTCCTCCCCCCTCCCTCCCTCCTGGAGCTTGCTACAGCTGTTTGGCCCGCAAGCCCTGGGAGGGAGGGAGGAGCGGGGACGCGGCGCACTCGGGGAGGAGGAGGTGAGGTGGGGGTGAGGGGAGCTTGGCCGCCGGTGGGGCAGAGCACCCACTAATTTTTCCCCATGGGTGCTCCAGCCCCAGAGCACCCCCGGAGTCAGTGCCTGTGCGTCTAGCCCAGCGTCCTGTCTTCCCACAGTGGCCAGTGCCAGGTGCCCCAGAGGGAATGAACAGACCAGGCGATCAACAAGTGATCCATCCCCGGTCCCCTGCCAGTGCCTGTGAGCACAGCCATGCCATGGGCACGGCCCAGTGCAGAGAGTTTAAAATTCAGAAAAACGCCATTTCTGTGCTGGCCTGTGCTGGCTCCTTGCATCCCCGCCCCCCGCTTCCTTGGCCACTATTTGATCCACTCCTGGGCAGCCTGTTCGTTACTTCCCACCGCCGCAGGAAACAGCTGGCAAAGCCGTGCCCTGGACCGAGCACCTCTCTCAGTCCACTGGCACCCAGGAACCACATTCTGGCCTTTGCTGGTCAGAGCTCCCGTGGCGGGGGGGGCACAGGGAGATCTTCACACCCCCCTTAGAGAACCTTTGCAGGAGGCAGCCAGAATCCCGGCACCGGTGCTTCCTGCGCCCAGGCGAAGAGAAGTCCGAACGGCACCAAAGCCTCCAGACTGGAGGTGGCTGGGGGAGCCCGTGGCAGTCGCTTCACCCTCCTCCGGGCACCCTGGCAGCTTGAAGCCAGCGCTGCCAGCGGCTTAGGGAGGGGCAGCAGCTTTTACAGTCTATAATAGCTGCTGCTCCTGGCATGCTTCCCCAGCATCCACAGCGGCATTGCGCCTGCCTCCATCCTCCCCAAACAGAAAGCACCAGGGACTTGCTGTCAGGCATGCCGGGCGTCCCTGTGCGCACACACACAAAATTCACACTGCTTACACAGCTGTAGCTTTAAAAGCCAAAACATGGGGAACTCACTCAACCCTGAGGCACGTGGACGTAAAAGAGGACGGCTGTCCCAGGAGACTGGTCTCTTTCACTTCGTGGGCACTGTCTATACTGTACATTTCGTGATTCAGCATTTCCCATGTGCACTATGCACAATAATAAAAATTAATCCACAACTGTCTCCATGGAGACAGAAGATACAAAGGATCTAAACTGAGGAGTACCCCTGAGAGAGAAACATTTATTTTAAGCAGAACAAAGTAGCGAGTAGTTCAGTTCTGTAATATCACGGAAGAAATCACACACTAGCTTATTATTCCCAGACAAAAATCATATGAATTTGAAAAATCATTATTAGAAACATAGATGGCTGGGTCTGCGATGACCGGGAGAACCGCATGGTGCCTTGCCGGCCTGGTGTGAAGGTTGCAGATCTCTCGAGACATCTGGATAGACTTATGTGTAGTGGCGGGGAGGAGTCGGTGGTCGTGGTACATGTAAGTACCAGTGACATGGGGAAGGAGAGGAGAGAGGTCCTAGATGCCAAATTTAGGTTGTTAGGTAAGAGATTGAAATCCAGGACCTCCATGGTCGCATTCTCTGAAATGCTCCCAGTTCCACGCACAGGGCCAGTTAGACAGGTAGAACTGCAGGGTCTCGATGCGAGGATGAGACAATGGTGTAGGGAGGAGGGGGTTAGATTTATGAGGAACTGGGGAAGTTTTTGGGAAAGGGGGAGCCTGTACAGGAAGGATGGGCTCTACCTAAACCAAAACGGAACCAGATTGCTGGTACTGAAAATTAAAAAGGTCACAGAGCAGTTTTTAAACTAAGGGCTGGTGGAGAGCCGACAGGTGCGGAGGAGCACGTGGTTCGGACAGAGACATCCCTTAGGGGAGGATCTGTTAATGGAGAATCTCTATGTCCTAGTAAAGAGAAGAGGATGGAAGATGATAAAATACAGGTAGGATCTGATGAGAAACAGTCAAATGAAAAAAGTCCCATTCAATTACATCATGTAATGGCAGACAGCTAAAAAGTGACAAGTTTTTAAAGTGCTTACGTACCAATGCTAGGGGTCTAAATAATAAGATGGTGAACTTGAGTGCCTCGTATTCAATGAGGATATTGATATAACAGGCATCACAGAAACTTGGTGGAATGAGGATAATCAATGGGACACAGTAATACCAGGATGAAGTGAGCTGTAGCTCACGAAAGCTTATGCTCAAATAAATTGGTTAGTCTCTAAGGTGCCACGAGTACTCCTTTTCTTTTTGCGAATACAGACTAACACGGCTGTTACTCTGAAACCAGTAATACCAGGGTACAAAATATATCAGAAGGACAGACCAGGTCCTGCTGGTGGGGGAGTGGCACTGTATGTGAAAGAAAGCATAGAATCAAATGAAGTAAAAATCTTAAATGAACCAAACTGCACCATAGAATCTCTCTGGATAGTAATGCAGAGATAAAGTTTCTTGACACCTTAAATGACTACTTCTTGGAGCAGCTAGTCCTGCAACCCACAAGAGGTGAGGCAATTCTTGATTTAGTCCTAAGTGGAGCTCTGGATCAGGTCAAAGAGGTGAATATAGCTGACCCACTTGGTAATAGTGACAGTAATATAATTAAATTTAACATCCCTGTGGCGGGAAAAACACCACAGTGGCCCAACACTAGCATTTAATTTCGGAAAGGGGAACTACACAGAAATGAGGAGGTTAGTTAAGCAGGAATTTAGGAGGGAGGGATAGCTCAGTGCTTTGAGCATTGGCCTGCTTAAACCCAGGGTTATGAGTTCAATCCTTGAGGGGGCCATTTGGGATCTGGGGCAAAAATTGGGGATTGGTCCTGCTTTGAGCAGGGGGTTGGACTAGATGACTTCTTGAGGTCCCTTCCAACCCTATGATTCTATGAAATTAAAAGGTACAGCACCAAAAGTGAAACGACTGCATGGAAACTTTTTAAAGACACCATAAGAGAGGATCAACTTAAATGTATACCCCACATTAAAAAACATAGTAAGAGAACCAAAAAAGAGCTAAACAACAAAGTAAAAGAAGCAGTGAGAGGCAAAAAGACATCCTTTAAAAAGTGGAAGTTAAATCCCATTGAGGAAAATAGAAAGGAGCAAAAACTCTGGCGAATGAAGTGTAAAAATATAATTAGGAAGAATTTGAAGAACAGCTAGCCAAAGACTCAAAAAATAATAGCAAAAGATGTTTTAAGTATATCAGAAGCAGGAAGCCTGCTAAACAACCAATGGGGCCACTGGATGATGGAGATGCTAAAGGAGCACTCAAGGACAATAAGGCCATTGTGGAGAAACTAAATGAATTCTTTGCATTGGTCTTCACGGCTGAGGATGTGAGGGAGATTCTGAAACCTGAGCCATTCTTTTTAGGTGACAAATCTAAGGAACTGTCCCAGATTGAGATGTCATTAGAGGAGGTTTGGGAACAAATTGATAAACTAAACAGTAATAAGTCACCAGGACCAGATGGGATTCACCCAAGAGTTCTAAAGGAACTCAAATGTGAAATTGCAGGACTACTAACTGTAGTCTGTAACCTCTCATTTAAATCAGCTTCTGTACCAAATGACTAGAGGATAGCTAATGTGATGCCAATTTTTAAAAAGGGCTTCAAAGGAGACCCCGGCAATTACAGGCCGATAAGCCTGACTTCAGAACCAAGCAAACTGTAGTAAAGAACAAAATTGTCAGACACATGGATGAACATAATTTGTTCGGGAATAGTCAACATGGTTTTTGTAAAGGGAAATCATGCCTCACCAATCTACTAGAATTCTTTGAGAGGGGTCAACAAGCATGTGGACACGGGGGATCCAGTGGATATAGTGTTTTTAGATTTTCAGAAAGCGTTTGACAAGGTCCCTCACCAAAGGCTCTTAAGCAAAGTAAGCAGTCATGGGATAAGAGGGAAGGTTCTCTCATGGACTGAGGAGTCTGGTGGCACCTTAAAGACTAACAGATTTATTTGGGCATAAGCTTTTGTGGGTAAAAAACCCACTTCTTCAGATGCATGGAGTGAAAATTACAGATACAGGCATAGATATGCTGGCAGTATATACAGTATATCTATGCCTGTATCTGTAATTTTCACTCCATGCATCTGAAGAAGTCGGTTTTTTACCCACAAAAGCTTATACCCAAATAAATCTGTTAGTCTTTAAGGTGCCACCAGAATCCTCATTGTTTTGTGGATACAGACTAACACGGCTACCCCTCTGATCTCATGGATTCGTAAGTGGTTAAAAGGTAGGAAACTAAGGGTAGGAATAAATGGTCTGTTTTCAGAATGGAGAGAGGTAAATAGTGGTGTCCCCCAGGGGTCTGTACTGGGACCAGTCCTATTCAACATATTCATAAATGATCTGGGGAAAGGGGTAAACAGTGAGGTGGCAAAATCTGCAGATGATATAAAACTACTCAAGACAGTTAAGTCCCAGGCAAACTGCCAAAAGGATCTTTCAAAACTGGGTGACTGGGCAACAAAATGGCAGATAAAATTCAATGTTGATAAATGCAAAGTAATGCACTTTGGAAAACATAATCCCAACTCTACATATAAAATGATGGGGTCTAAATTAGCTGTTACCACTCAAGAGAGAGATCTTGGAGTCATTGTGGATGGTTCTCTGATGTGCAGCGGCAGTCAAAAAAGTGAACAGAATGTTGGGCATCATTAAGAAAGGGACAGATAATAAAACAGAAAATATCATGTTGCCTCTATGTAAATCCATGATACGCCCACATCTTGAATACTGCGTGCAGTTGTGGTCGCCCCATATCTCAAAAAAGATATATTGGAATCGGAAAAGGTTCAGAAAAGGGCAACAAAAATAATTAGGGGTATGGAACGGCTGCCATATGAGGAGAGATTAATAAGACTGGAACTTTTCAGCTTGGAAAAGAGACGACTAACAGGGGATATGATAGAAGTCTGTAAAATCACGACTGATGTGGAGAAAGTAAATGAGGAAGTGTTATTTACTCCTTCTCATAACACAAGAACTAGGGGCCACCAAATGAAATTACTTGACAGCAGGTTTAAAACATACAAAAGGAAGTATTTTTTCACACAATGCACAGTCAACCTGTGGAACTCCTTGCCAGAGGATGTTGTGAGGGCCAATACTATAACAAGGTTCAAAAAAGAACTATATAAATTCATGGAGGATAGGTCCATCAAAGGCTATGTGGTGGGGCATGTGCCACACACTGGCAGAAGAGGGGTTAGAGTAGGCCCGGGGAGGCTGCACAGGAAGCAGCCAATTAGGAAATGGCTTGTAGAAACAGCCAATTGGGAGAAGGTTTAGAGAGACAGCCAGTCAGGGCTAGGCTTGGCCATATAAGAGGGGCTGCTGAACAGAGCAGCTTCAGTCACTCCCTGGAGGTCGAGGAGGGGAGGACTGGCTGCCGTGAAGGAGGGGGAAGAGACAGCCCCATGGTCAGAGCAGTGCTGGGAGGGGTCGGGGAGCAGGAGTGAGCTCCCGGCTGACCGCTGCCAGACTGAGGTCCTGATGCAAGGGCAGAGAGGGTGCTCGGGCTGCGGGGAAGTAGCCCAGGGAAACAGACAGCAGGGGATTGGAGGTAACACAGCACATGACTACGCCCCCCCCCCTTTGGCCCCCGTTGCCACTGACGCAGGTGGCTAGACCCTGGACTGCAGCCTGCCACTAGGGCAAGTGGCTGGACAGAGGACTGCCGGCCCCCAGGAAGGGTCCGGAGAGAACCAAATGGGGCACAGCTGGAGGGCTGTGTCCAGAAGAGGACACCGCAGACCTGAGACCGACACGGGTCCAGACAGAAGCAACGGCGGTGAGACACCACGAGAGGAAGGCGCACCGGCGAACCAGAGCTAATTCCCAGAATGGCCAGCAGGAGGCGCCACAGTGGAGAGTGAGCCGCCATCACAGGCTATTCGCCCGGATGGGCAGGGACGGTGTCCCTGGCCGCTGTTTGCCAGAAGCTGGGAATGGGCCACAGGGGATGGATCACTGGATGATTGCCTGTTCTGTTCATTCCCTCTGGGGCACCTGGCATTGGCCACTGTCAGAAGACCGGATACTGGGCTAGATGGACCTTTAGTCTGACCCAGTGTGGCCGTTCTTATGTTCTTATATGAAGAAGCAGTTAAGGCTGAGAGTACATATTGAGAAAATATACTCCAGGGATGCCATAATTAGCTCAGAAACATGCATTATAAACCCAAGAAAGAGTTACGGTGAATCCAAACCTGCTGTGACATGGAAAGGCACAGCTAGGGCCCCCAATCACCTTAACTCTGCCCTGTAGAGACCACACACACACTCATTTTTGGCTGGTTCCCACACGGTGCTGGAGCCAGCCCATGACTACTGGCCCCAGTTTACGAAAGAACTTGAGTATGTGCTTAACCGAAAGCGTGTGAATAGTCCCCTCGGCTTCAGTGGGGCGGTCCGCATGCTTGAAGTTAAGCATGTGCGTCAGTGCTTTGCTGGACCACACCTGCGTGCTTGGCCCCTTTTAGGGTCGAGCTCCATCTGACTAGGACGAGTGCGTCATCTTTGGCCCCCATAGGACTCATCTGATGTTTAAAGACACATGAGATTTTTTTTCATTATGGTGTCACTCCAGGGCAGAGTTAACATGATATGGGTGCCCAGTGCTATTTCTACCCCTTAGCTTTCAGGTACAAAGAATACTGGGGAAAATGACCAATAATCTTAAAAATATTTATTCAAAGATAGCCTCTGCTGAAAATTTCAGTGACTTTTAAAATACGGGAAGTTTCAAGAATGCATTATTCCATTATTAAGATCATTATGGAAACAAATTTCTTAAAGGACCAATTAATTAATTTGAACTCATAAATGAATTAATCCATTTACTTTAAATGGATTAATCCATTTACTTTAAATTCTCAGAAAATTCATTGTGCCCAGAGAGTAAGTGCTGCAATTTTGGGGCCAATACCGTGTACTTCTCTTACCTAACAAACCCTGTTCTACGTGCAAAACTCGAATCAGATTTCACTGTGAAGCCATAAGTGGCATCTCTATACTAAATGCTACGAGAACGTTCAGCCGCTCTCACCTGGGCATGTCTGCGAGGAGAATAATTCAGTATTGGCCGATAGTCTTTGTGCATAAATGTGTATCGCAACTTTTAAGTGTGTTGCACAAAATAAATGCACAAGAAAACTATTTTCAGAGTAACAGCCGTGTTAGTCTGTATTCGCAAAAAGAAAAGGAGTACTTGTGGCACCTTAGAGACTAACCAATTTATTTGAGCATGAGCTTTCGTGAGCTACAGCTCACTTCATTGGATGCATACTGTGGAAATTGCAGAATATCATTATTATATACACAGACACCATGAAACAATACCTCCTCCCACCCCACTCTCCTGCTGGTAATAGCTTATCTACCAGCAGGAGAGTGGGGTGGGAGGAGGTATTGTTTCATGGTGTCTGTGTATATAATAATGATATTCTGCAATTTCCACAGTATGCATCCGATGAAGTGAGCTGTAGCTCACGAAAGCTCATGCTCAAATAAATTGGTTAGTCTCTAAGGTGCCACATGTACTCCTTTTCTTTTTAAGAAAACTACTGCATTCCACATTGAAGTGAACCTACGTGTTAAGGCAAGTTTGGCATGATCGTCCTCCTGATTGGATTTTAGCTGGACTAGAGGCAGGAGTGCAGGCATTTCAGATCCTGGAAGGCAGAGGTATATTTGTTTTGTGTGATAATGGAAGTGGGTTCTTTTAAAACTCCTTGAGGCCCGGATCCCTCAGTCTAAACGATGTGTTTAGGTCCTATACCTCTGCAGACCTCCACAGACCTCATATGGATTGGTGGCAGGGAGGAAATAAGGCAGTCTTAGGAGGCGTGTGCTTGGAATAAGTGTACATGTGCAAAGAAGGAGATTTCTTCTACAAAGGGACTGGAACTACACTGGGAATACATGCAGGAGTCAGGAAGCGAGCTGAATCTCTGGAAGGCTGGCACAATTGGCTCATCCGGCAGTTTTCTTTGCTCAGTGCTGTGATTCAGTATGATCGGGTGATTTAGCTGTGGACTAGAGCAGGGTTTGATCTTTTCTGTGGGCACTTTGAAACTGACACACTCTAGTGTCATCTCACAGACAGAAAGGAGGTGGGAGTAACTGGGCAGCTTTTCTCACCTCTGGTAGCAAAATTCACCTGTTCCCTGAAGGGGTTAAAATCCCAGCACAGAACAACATCACACAAGCCCACTCAATAAGTGTTACCCTTTTCCTTCTCCAGCAGTAACTCAAACACAAATGGCCTCCCTGCAGCTTGGGAAGGCCAAGTAGGGCAGTTTCTACACTCCCTTTGAGAAGGCCTTCTAGCTGGCTACGCGTTTCTTACATGCACTGGTGTGACGCTGCCTATGGGTTGGGAATGGAATGACCCTGCCCCCTTGAAGTAGGATCTCTGATTGTTCTCTCCCCTGCTCAGACAGCTCTGTCCTGTCTCCTCCTTCCGCTTCTGCCATAATCCTCAGGAGCTGATAACCAGCCCTCACAATAAACCACTCATCTCCCACTGATCATTAGAAAACTCTGGGCCTTCTCCTAGGGCCAGGCAGCCAATGATCAGCCAGTTCTTGCCTCACACTTGCTTTTTTAGTATCTGTTTTTCTTTCTATCAAACCAAAAATTTGTGTTCAGGCATTTTTGGGGGGATTTCAGGCCCTCAGTCAGCCGCCATTCTTGCTTCTCTTTTGCACAAAAATAATGGGGTTGATCTGGGCCATATTCTGATCACAGTCTCGGACATTAACCAGGAGACATGCCTTCCTCGTCCTTCAGTCTCTGCCTCATTCACTCCACACCTTCCAACTTCTGCAGCAAATAAGGCAGGGGCCTACAGACACGAGCCTACTTCACTGCACAGCCCTGATTCCTCCTCCACACAGATCCATCCTGGGCACTCAACAGGGCTGACCGGAGCCCCAGGGTGCCTTTTCCACTGGGTGTTCCGGTCGAAAACCAGACACCTGGTAACCCTAACGTTAACCACAGCCTCTGCCTTTGGGATCTTCATGCAGAAATAAGACCACTGATGGATCACCTGTCTCATCCATCATAGGTCTCCACATGGAATAGTGTGAGTATACGAATGATCGGACGCCAGACGTCTTGACCATTCTGTATGATCTCTGCTTACCGTGCTGGATTGGAGTGCTTGTTAGTTTGCTAACTGTGCTAATGAAAATATTACAAGGTCAAAAGGCCTTTCCTAAGTGGGAGTGTCTCTCCCAGACACTATCCGGGGTTCTCATCGTAGTAACAACTCTAATAATTCTGGGTCTGATCTCGAGCCAAATGGCAGAATGCTAATTGGGAATCAATACATAATCAACAGATCAGGCAACTGTATCATGTACTCTGTGTGTGTGTGTGTAATATATATATATTCATATATATATATATATATATAAAACACTGCAATGATTTCTCAAATTCTAAAATTATATGTAGCATCTAATGGTACCCCAGCGTGGTAGCTCCAATTAAGATGATGTAGTGGAGCTATGATTGCGGGCTAAGTGATTTGGGTTTTTTTAATGACACTGTGCATTGCAAAGAAGAGAGAACAATCCTTGCCTGGCCTGGCTTCCCATCATTCCACGTACTGTATGTTTTACACAGACAGAGGCAGAGATTTTAATGTCCCAGTGAACATGCCATCAGAACAGATCAGCTTCAAAGGGCAGCCTTCAATGATGTCGCATCCCCTCCTAGGCACAGCTCAGGCAAGAAAAACCTATTCACGCACACACACACACACACTCTCTCACACACACACACACACACACACACTCTCGCACACACACCCACGTCACGGGCTCCCATTATGTTTCACCCTTCCTCAGAGATCTCAACCACAAGCCAAAAGGAGGCAAGTTTCTACGTGTAGGAAGCCAAAAGATGCAGCGTGCAGCTGTGCTTGTTCTGCGGACAAGTCCACAGTGAGGCAGACAGACAGGGCACCCGCACGTGGAGAAGCAAATGACATAATAGGAAGTGAGCGGGCTGAAGCCATCACTGTCTCTGCACAGATAAGCTGAGAAAAGCCAGGAGTCTGCATGAGCCAAACTGACATCTCCCCCTGGGTGGGCACCTAATGAACAGAGCCATTGTCCATTTGCGGAGAGGAAGGCAAGCTAAAAGATTTCCAAGCTTGCAGTCTCCATTGGTATCCCTGTCAAAACCAGCCCTGGGAAGAGAATGGAGGTGGAAAAACCAACCCCAGCCTCGCCAGAAGACTTTGCAGCTGGTGGATAACAAAGTGACCGAGCAGCTAGGCAGGACGGCTGCCGTGCTGGTGGGGGAGCTCAGCCTCCTTTGCACCACCTCCATGCCTCGCTCGCGGACCCGTTCCTCTCTTTGCTATTTTCTGCCACGCACACCAAGCGGGAGGAGGAAGGGGTGGGTTGTCACAGCTTCCCCAGGAACGCATTAGAAACCATTCTCCTGGGGCACCAGGGGGTCAGAGGGGGCTGCGCACTTCACACTCAGACCCCAAAGAGGCATTTTACACCATGGGTGACTGTTCACATAGGGCCCAATCCTGATAATGGGTCAAATCCTGGCTCCAGTGACCTTGAGGGGAGTTTAACCACTAACTTCAATAGGGCAGGATTTGAAAAGTGCAATATCTGGCCCATAAGCCACCTATGTCTAAATATCAACCTGTTTGCTTGCTTCCCGGAATGAGGTATGTCCCATTTCCAGATCTCCCCGGAGTCAACACACTGATGTGCATAAACCTGTTGGTCAATGCTTGCCCAGGGTTATGTGGCCATGTACTGAAAACTCCCAGAAGAATGCATAAGCAGAAAGGGACAGAGCTAAGTTATCACGGTTTCTCCATTTCTGGTTTGGAGTTTTAAACGACCCTCAGAAAATCACTGCAAAAGCTATACACATGCAGTGTTAAACTGGAGATTTTAGAGAAAGCAGAATTCTCTCATCCACTTGTGCAGTTTCAATTAAACCCAGTTCAGTCAGTCTCTATGAACTCACTCTTCATAAACTCAGTTGTACTTAATTTTCTAATTTAACTCCAGCCTCTCTATTAGTGATTACTTTAAACATGAACGTGACGAGCTGGGATTGACAGTATAGAGCGTATAGGAATAGGGCAGTGTCCCTTATCACCTGTTTCAGAAGAAGCTTGGGCAAACACTGTATTGAAAACATTTGTCACCATTCATCCCACAGAACCTACTCCTCCCCTTCCACAGCATGCACGACCCCTGGCAGTTGTGTCTGTTCACAAGAATGCGAGTGGAAAAGGAAGGTGCCACAGACACTTGTTTGAATGGGTGTTTGCACAAGTATCAACACCGGGAGTGTTTGCCTGGCCATCTTGAAAGTTCTTTGGGGTGTTATCCAGTGAAGCAACAGAAACAGCACCATGCGATCAGAGTGACCATTTTCACAGTGCAAACAGTGACCACTCAAAGCAACAGCCACCGCAACCTCCTAAACGGAAATGTGGGTGTGTAAACTATTCTGCAGATAATCACCAAGGCTGTTGACAGATATTTGCTAAAAGGAGCTTATGGGTCAAAAATCTGGTCATGCAAATAATCTGCTCAACTTGGCCCAGCAGGGAGACTGGGTCGTGCTTTGAGCAAACTGCAAAGTGTTTCAGAACCCAAGGAATATGTACAACAGAATCTACCTGCTACCCACACAGGGGAACATAAGAAAGAGGAGAGCCAGGGAATTCTTTTCAGCAAGTAGCTTAGTCGCTGAAAACTGCAGTTTTGGTTGACCTGAAACTATTCGCAAATTGGTGTCTCATTCACCACATCGGTTTGGCTGGTCCAACACCCAGAAATGTTTTGGAAATGGCAAAATGAAACATTTCATTTCCTGGTGCCCCAACTTGAAACGTTTCGCTTGCTGTTGGGCATTTCGACAAACACATAGGATTCAAAATAGGCCGGGGTGGGAGAGGACTCCCTTATCACCTCCAGCCCAGTGCTACGGCACTGACCCACAATATGGGAGACCCTGGTTCAGTTCCCCCCAATGAGAAGGGATTTGAACAGGGGTTTTTCATCTTTCATGCTCTTCCACTGGCCCTAGAGGGAATGACAATGAATTGCCACTGTAAATGACAATGATTTATCATTGGGCCAGAGAATACTCCCCTGTTGGAACTGGGTCCTAGCCCTGCCTCTGTTACAGAATTCCTATGTGATGCTGGGCAAGATGCTTAAAAAAAATTTTCACCTGTGGTGACTATTTGTGTGTTCTTCATTTTCTGAGCGCCCAACACTGGGGCTCTGGGGTCTGATTAGCAGAAGTGCTGAGCATGCATAGCTGCAGTGGAAGTTAATGGGAGTCGTGCTTGAACATATAAAGTGCTGTGTGATGCTAAGCACTCTGAAAAGCAGGTCCTAACCACCTCAAATTGGGCACCCAGAATTAGTGGACACTTGTGATCCTAATTTCTCTGTGCCTCAGGCCCCCATGTATAAAATGGGGATACCACCAGCCCCTCACCTCACAAGGGTGTTTTGAAGATAAATTCATGATTTGCAAAGTGCTCAGGGACTATAGCGGTGAAACCCCAGAAAACCCCAGTGAGGTGTTAATCATTCTGTCTTCAGCACGGCTCGTCAAAACCTTGACTTTCCATTCTGTGCGAAATTCTGACATGTCAAAACTTCTTTTCACCCCAAAATGGAATGAAAAGTTGAAACTCTCAAAACTTGCTGTGAAACGAAGTTTCCAAAGAAGTTTCAGAACTAGCAAAGCAACCTTCTCTGAATATTTTGTTTCAATAATGCCAAAGTGCTTCATTTTGACCTTATTGTCTGGACTATTCATTATATTCATAGAATCATAGAATATCAGGGATGGAAGGGACCTCAGGAGGTCATCGAGTCCAACCCCCTGCTCAAAGCAGAACCAATCTCCAACTAATATAATATTGCATTATAGACAATTTACACTTTGTCTGGCTTCAGCTTCCAGCGCTTGGTTCTTGTTATTCCTTTCTATGATAGATTAGAGCCCTTTGCTACCTGGTGTTTTCTCCTCATGAAGACACTTAAACACCCTAGTCAAGTCACCTCTTGATTTTTTTGATAGGCAAAACAGATTGAGCTCTTTAAGTCTGTCAATCTAGGGCATTTTCCAGCCTTCAAATCATTTTTTCAGCTCTTTTCTGCACCCTCTCCAGTTTTACAACATCTTGTTTAAAATGAGGACGGCAGAACTGGTAGGTCTGGCCTGGCCATGCACCTTTGTTTCCGGATGTTGACCTTGCTCTTAGCTGCATAAAAATGAATTTTGTTCGAATGGGCCCGGCTAACTGAGTGATCCAGATCACTCTGTATGATTGTCCTGTCCTCATTATTTATCACTCTGCCAATCTTTGTGTCATCTTCAAATTTTAGCAACAGTGATTTTGTATTTACTTCCAGATCATTTATAAAGATTTGAAATAGCATCTGGGCTCGGGGCAGTCTCTGCAGAGCACAACTAAAAACACCCACAATCAAGGAGATTTGAGATCTGTCAGTTAGCCAGTTCTGAACACAGTTGGCACGGGCTTCACTGACGTTGCGTAGCACTAGCGATGTCCGTGTTACATTCTGTTCTATTGTTAACAGCTGACAAGGATATTGCATTTGTCACCATGAGAAAAACACCCACATGTATCCAGCAAGCAAGCGAGCATCTTCAAGGGCAAAGAGGCACACCAGGTTGTTTACAGGCTGAGGGTAAGGATGTAAATGCACTCGCACACTAACACACGCGGTCAGGGGAGGGGAGCTCATGGACAATGGGAGGCAGAGTGGACACTGCATCTGTGGCAAAGGCAAGTAACAGGAGGGAGATTCGATATCCCAAGGAGATGGAAGCAGGTAAAGCTGCAGGTGGACTATGTCTGCTGCTCCAAGCCCCTGCTTTATGACTGGGGCGAGCTGGTTTATGGGCATGCACAGGGCCCAGAGATGAGGTGCAGTGGGGAAGTACGACTGAGCAGAGCTCAGAATGCAGGTCCCAGAGCCTGGTCGAGGAGTTCCCGGATCACAACCTCTCAGGCAGGAACACAGAGGCCTCCTCCAGGTGGGCCCCCAGTGCCCACCCAGCCAAGGAAGCACCCAAGTACCTGGGTAATGCTCATGAAATCCCAGTTGGTGACTGTCACGTGTAGGAGCTGCAGTTGAAGCCCAGACAAGCCTTTCAGTGCTCACCTGAAATAGATTCAGGCTGCAGTCCCTTTCCTCAGAGCTCGTGATCCCTCGCTCTGGGCAAGTCCTTTGCCTGTCACTGCCATTTGCTTCTGGGTCATGAGCCCTCATTCCTTCGGACCGGTTTGGATTCCAGCCTGTGCTGCCAGCTTGCATCCAGGCCAGCAGCTGATGGGGCTGGCTGCTGGTACGGCCCAGCCCGACACAGGGCAGTGTGGGAAAGCCCATCTGCAGGAGGCAGCCGTGGCCGGCATCCTCTGGACGAGCAGGGAATGAAGGAAGAGCGTGTGAGGGAGGCAGACGGGGCGCTCGGGGAGTGGGACTGCAGGCAGTCTGCCTGCATGGTTCACTAACCTTCCCTTCCTTGTCACTCTGTAAAGAGGCCCTTCCAAGAGATGCCTGCAGAGCCCCATCGTGGCAGTGATGCAAACTGCAGGGAAGAACATTGCTGCAGAGGTGCCCCAAGGAGCATGTCCCTTGGGCGAAGGATTCCTCACCTCCAGCCAGAGCAGGGTGCATGCTGCAGCCTTACACAAAGGGCTCGCTTTCCCAGGCAATCTGTGCGGTGGGAAAGCAGGGGAGGGGCACAAAGCCGGCTGCAGGTTGCGGCCTTGGGACCGTGCCCTCAGACAGTGCTGGGAATGGCACTGGGCCCGACCGATTCCAAGGGGTACTCCTTGGTGGTCAGTGCCCAGCTAGGATACAAGGAGGGAGGTTCCGAAGCACCCATGTGTTCGGCGTGGTCAGTTTCTGCCCCTTCCCTCCCAGCCTGATCAACTCACACCTCCCTGAGGAGGTAACTGCAGGTCTGCGATGACGAGGCTCAACTTCTGCCCTTCGCGGCTGTACCTTGAACCGTGCTTCCCGTTACCTTCCCGTCACCAGCAGGGCATCGGACGGGCTGAAAACAAAACGGCCGTGCCAACTGCAGCACTCATTTACTGACAATACAGCAAAATGTGGCACGCACCAGGGACTGTACCGTGTTCAGGTCTCCCCATCAATCGCCATAGTAGGGGAGAACAAAGGAGGCCATCTCCTGCTCTCACATCAGTGTAAAGAAGGACTAACCCCAGCGCAGACAGTGCCGTTGCATAGGAGTAAAAGTGGCGGGCTGTAGTGAGATCCTGAGCACACATTATGAGACTCTGTCCCTTAGGCCAGGCCTATTGTGGATGCTGCTTTGCTGTGTGGGTGCAGAACACCAAATCTAATTCTCAGTTATAGCTTTGAGCCCAGCAGATGGAGAGGCCTCCAGCCCTGCTGTTAAGCTAGAAGCGGGTGAAATAATCTTTTAAAGGACAAACCAACCGTACAGGGACACAGCTCAGCATTTGGCTTCCCTTCCTCCTGTGTTCAAAGTCCACAGGATTCTCCAGGGTGCGTTATGCTATGCTTCTGCAAAGTAATATCAAAGCCAGGAACTCAGCTCCCCGAACAACCCTGCCAGAACAAGTCACTGGGTATATGACACTGGTGAAGTGCAAACGTCCCCCCAAAATATTAAAGGTATTCCTGTATAAAAACAAAAGAATGGATTCTATATCTAACTGACCTGGAATTCCAGAATCTGTCTTAGGCTAAAGTTTCATCTGCAGATGCCCCTGAAGCCAAGAATACAGTGATCAGAATCTAACTCTTGATTATGTTCATTTTGTTTCTCTGGAAGCCAGAAGAGAAAAGTATGGTTGCAATCAGACAACTGACTTAAAACACTGATTGGGAGCTTTCAATATTTATTGTCTCATATTTGCCCAGTTTACATGTCAAAAGATTTCTCTAAGTGCCGGCCCTGAAAACTCATCCTGCAATCAGAAAATTAACCTGTGCTCTTTCTCCTTGACCACTCCATTATCCAAGTTATGAATGAAAACGTTAGAATCATGAAATATCAGAGTCGGAAGGGACCACAGGAGGTCATCTAGTCCAACCCCCTGCTCAAAGCAGGACCAATCCCCAACTAAATCATCCCAGCCAGGGCTTTGTCAAGCCTCACCTTAAAAACCTCGAAGGAAGAAGATTCCACCACCTCCCTAGGTAATCCATTCCAGGGCTTCACGACCCTCCTAGTGAAACAGTTTTTCCTAATATCCAACCTAGATCTCCCCCACTGCAACTTGAGACCATTACTACTTGTTCTGTCATCTGGTAGCACTGAGAACAGCCTAGATCCATCCTCTTTGGAACCCCCCTTCAGGTAGTTGAAAGCAGCTATCAAATCCCCCCTCACTCTTCTCTTCTGCACACTAAATAATCCCAGTTCCCTCAGCCTCTCCTCATAAATCATGTGTTCCAGACCCCTAATCATTTTTGTTGCCCTCCGCTGGACTCTTTCCAATTTTTCCACATCCTTCTTGTAGTGTGGGGCCCAAAACTGGACACAGTACTCCAGATGAGGCCTCACCAGTGCCTAATAGAGGGGAACGATCACGTCCCTCGATCTGCTGGCAATGCTCCTACTTATACAGCCCAAAATGCTGTTACCCTTCTTGGCAACAAGGGCACACTGTTGACTCATATCCAGCTTCTCGTCCACTGTAACCCCTAGGTCCTTTTCCACAGAACTGCTGCCGAGCCATTCGGTCCCTAGTCTGTAGCGGTGCATGGGATTCTTCCGTCCTAAGTGCAGGACTCTGCACTTGTCCTTGTTGAACCTCATCAGATTTCTTTTGGTCCAATCCTCTGATTTGTCTACGTCCCTCTGTATCCTATCCCTACCCTCCAGCATAACTACCACTCCTCCCAGTTTAGTGTCGTCTGGAAACTTGCTGAGAGTGCAATCCACACCATCCTCCAGATCATTAATGAAGATATTGAACAAAACCGGCCCCAGGACTGACCCTTGGGGCACTGTGCTTGATACCGGCTGTCAGCTAGACATGGAGCCATTGATCACTACCCGTTGAGCCCGACAATCTAGCCAACTTTCTATCCACGTTACAGTCCATTCATCCAGCCCATACTTCTTTAATTTCCTGCCAAGAATACTGTGGGAAACCGTGTCAAAAGCTTTGCTAAAGTCAAGGAATAACACATCCACTGCTTTCCCCTCATCCACAGAGCCAGTTATCTCATCATAGAAGGCAGTTAGATTAGTCAGGCATGACTTGCCCTTGGTGAATCCATGCTGACTGTTCCTGATCACTTTCTTCTCCTCTAAGTGCTTCAGAATTGATTCCTTGAGCACCTGCTCCATGATTTTGCCAGGGACTGAGGTGAGGCTGACTGGCCTGTAGTTCCCCGGATTCTCCTTCCCTTTTTTAAAGATGGGCACTACATTAGCCTTTTTCCAATCATCCGGGACCTCCCCTGATCGCCATGAGTTTTCAAAGATAATGGCCAATGGCTCTGCAATCACATCCGCCAACTCCTTTAGCACCTAGGATGCAGCACATCCGGCCCCATGGTCTTGTGCACGTCCAGCTTTTCTAAATAGTCCCGAACCACTTCTTCCTTCACAGAGGGTTGGTCACCTCCTCCCCATGCTGTGCTGCCCAGCGCAGCAGTCTGGGAGCTGACCTTGTTCGTGAAGACAGAGGCAAAAAAAGCATTGAGTACATTAGCTTTTTCCACATCCTCTGTCACTAGGTTGCCTCACTCATTCAGTAAGGGGCCCACGCTTTCCTTGACCTTCTTCGTGTTGCTAACGTACCTGAAGAAACCCTTCTTGTTACTATTAACATCCCTTGCTAGCTGCAACATTGAATAGTACCAGGCTCAGGGCTGACCCATGCTGGACCCCACAAGATAAATCCTCCCAATTTGACAGCACACCTCGGATAACTACTCCTTGAGTATGGTCTGTCAACCAGTTGTGCCCCCACCTTTTAGAATTTCATCTAGACCATATTGTCCAAGTTTTCTTATGAGACTCATGTGGGGCTGTGTCAAAAGCCTCACTAAAATCAAGGTATCGATTGTACTTTACCATGTGGTTGAGCTGATTTAGATTAAATTAGATTAGATTAAAATTGCAAATATTGGCCCAGTCAAGCAAAGACTTATGCATGTGCTTAACTTGACTGCCTGGGAATTTCTTGAGTAATAGAGTGAAGCACATGCATAAGTCTCTGGAGGATTGGAGCCTTCCCTTGTGCTATTTTTCATGTCTTGCCGTCTACAAAGAAAGGCTGCCTTAGTTACCATGGACAGCCGGGAAAACCAGTCCAACTGTGCAGACTTCAGAGGAAGAGAAATGATTAGTTTTCAAACAGTTATTTTTTGGAGGTGAGCAGAGGCGGCTATTAAAATAAACAGACAGACAGAAATAAATATGAAAAATGCACAAAAATGAAATACAAAGAACATGCTGCTTGAAAAGAACTAGTCAAATAAAGACAGACTGAAGTTATAGCAAAGCACCAGAATTTCTTAATCAAAGGCCAGTCGAGTTTCTGGATTCCAGACAAAGGTGCCGTGATTGCAAGATAACATGGATGCTTTAATTCTTTATGCAGAGAAAAATAACAAGCTTTCAAAACTTTCAAAGAATTACTTAAAATAACTCTGCTATGCAGAATAACGTAGCGCTTTTGCCATACCAGGCATAGCTCTGGTCTCGACTTCCTACGGGAATCCCTAGAAGGCCCCGAAAGCACTAGGACTAGCCCACGGGAGAAAAGGTACGGTACAGAAAGGAATGGCAATAGCTGGAGCAAGGATTAGCTGCATTAGAACAAGCACTTTTGAGTCGTCGGAAGGGGCTTTGAAAACTGTAACCAGAGAGACACAATTTCACTCTTCCTGAAACTATTTTAAAGGGACTGGAAAACATTTCATTCTGTCGTATGTAAGAACTAAAATCAAACAGTCAAGCCAACGAAGAGGAATTTATTTCCCAAGTGTCACGATGTCCCAATATATCAGAACAGCTTTGCAGTGTTTTAAACATACTTCAGGGCAAGTTCTGAACCTCCCCATACAGCAGCACCTATCAGAAAGCCAGTGGCAAACCAAAGGGTTGGGGGGAAGGCGTCTGCCACTATCCCAGCTCCCCAGATCTGTAGCCCTGGAGGCATTCTGGGATGGGCTCTAACCGTCAACAAGCATATATTTACAGGCCCCATGAGCGCCAGTGATCCAGAAATGGCTGCTAGCAGGAATGGTCAGCATGGCAGGAAGGCTCTGCTGTGCGTGAGGATCCTTAGAGCTAGAATGCAGGCACAGACAAGCCCTGGCCAGAGCTTCTCAAACGTTTCCACATTGTGAATCACACACGTTAATAACAATACATCTCATGGCCCACCTCACTTTCCATTCACACCCAACATCCCTTCCTTGGGACAAGTACCTAGGGTTGCCAACTTTCTAATCGCACAAAACCAAACACCCTAGCCCGCTCCTTCCCTGAGGCCGCGCCCCCTGCCCTTCCCTCAGGCCCCACTCACTACATTCCCCCTCCCTGCTTTGTTGGTCCTGTTTTAAGCAGGGGGTTGGACTAGATGACCTCCTGAGGTCTCTTCCACCCCTAATCTTCTAGGATTCTGTAATTCTAGGGGGTGAGGGCTCTAACTCGGGGTCTGGGCTCTGTGGTAGGGCCAGAAATGAGGGGTTCAGGGTGCGGGAGGGGACTCTGGGCTGGGGCAGTGGGTTGGGGGCAGGAGAGCATAAGGGCTCCAGCTGGGGCCGGGGATGAGGAGTTTGGGGTGCAGGAGGGGGCTCCAGGCTGGGGATGAGGTGTTCAGGGTGTGGGAGACGGCTCTGGGCTGGGGGAGAGTGTGTATGGGAAGGGGTACAGTTTCTGGGCTGGGGGTGCGGACTCTGGGGTGGGGCTGGGGATGAGAGGTTTGGGGTGCAGGTGGGGGCTCAGGGTTTGGGGGGGCTCAGGGCTGGGAAAGGAGGTTGGGGCTCAGAATTGGGGTGCGGGCTTACTTCTGGTAGCTCCCGGTCAGCGGAGTGGGGGCTAAGACAGACTTCCTGCCTGTCCTGACTCCGCGCTGCGCCCCAGAAGCAGCCAGCAGCAGGTCTGGCTCCTAGGCGGAGGCGCAGCAGGCAGCTCTGCGCAAGGGGGCTCTTGCCCACAGGCACCAACCCCCCTCTCCCACCCCCAGCTCCCATAGGCTGCAGTTCCTGGCCAATGGGAGTGCAGAGCCGTTGCTCAGGGCAGGGGCTGTGCACAGAGCCCCCCCCCATCTTCCCCTCCCCCCCCACCACCTAGGAGCCGGACCTTCTGGCCGCTTCCCGGGCACAGTGCGGAGCCAGGAGAGGCAGGGACTAGCCTGGCTTAGCTCGGCAGCACCACCGACCGGACTTGTAACGGCCCAGTCAGCAGTGCTGACCGGAGCCGCCAGGGTCCCTTTACAGCCCCGCGTTCTGGTCGAAAACCAGACACCTGGTCACCCTACAACTACCCCCACTGCTCACAGGGGAAGGTAAAAACACAGACAGCTTTTCTTAGCATGAGCTGTTTCCTTTAGCGCGACTGAGCATGGCAACGTGGCGAGCCAGCTCTACGTGACCCGACAGGGTTTGCAAACCGCCAGCAAGCGCTCTGCAGACGGCCCTTTACAGACTGGGTCTGGGCCCATTTCGGGGGGCGAGTCTGTTGTCCCCTGGCCAACTAGAGTGTCGTCTACTCGAGAGAAGCACAGACTCCCTGGGACGCCTGTGCCTGGCTGGAGCTTGCTCTGTGCGTTGGCCACGCCGCCCTGTGACAGGGGCACTGAGCAGTGGGGGACCGCAACACGAATCCTGCTGGAACAGCCAGTCTTCACGGCCGGCGTGGCTAGAGTAGCCATGGCACGGGGCAGAGCAGCGGCTGGTTATGTAGGGAGGCGGGGGATTTGATCCGTAGTCCTGAGCAAACAATGGCTGCGTTAGGAGACC
The DNA here is from genome assembly GCF_015237465.2 of Chelonia mydas. NCBI lineage: Eukaryota > Metazoa > Chordata > Testudines > Cheloniidae > Chelonia > Chelonia mydas. Next base: position 75,188,512 of record NC_051251.2, on the reverse strand, counting down.
GGCCTCCTGTTCGATGTTATGAGCGCTGTTTCTGAAATGGGAATTAAAACTCTCCCCTCCGCTCCCTCCTCCAGGATTAAAAGCAGCGTCTATTTATAGCTCTCTTCCAGCCTCTCGGTGCTATTCCCTCCGCTGCTGACCTGCTTTTCATTTTGAATACCACGTTGGTCCACGGGTTGGTGAAGCCCCGCTCCCCACGCTGCAGCCACGACAGCATCAGCAGCTCGGTCAGACCAACGTCCGGAGAATGGATGCAGCCAGACTTATTTGCGTGTCTACCTTGCAAATCAACTGAAAACAAATGAGCACAGAGCTCAGATCACCACAGAAAGGGCCCAGAAATACAGCGCACAGGCACGGCTCCCGTTAAGAACTGGGCAACTAACCGGAGAGAATGTCCAACTGCGCTGTGCTCTCACATTCTCTGAAAAGGCACCAATAAAATAAATATTCACTTACGTGCTGGGCCATTTGCACGATCTAACCCCCCACCTGCCTCTTGTATTAACTGAGAGCAGGAGCCCCAAATACAAGGATTTACTCAGCTCCACACGCTGTTATGTCTTGAGAACAAAGGTGGATTATTGTTTTGGGGGGCCCTAGGCCACAGCAAGTGGAGGGCCCCGGTCCCGCCCCAGCACTCCTGCCAGGGACATGGGGTGGGGGCGTAGGGACTTGCCCCGCCCCACCTGGCACTCCTGCCAGGGAGTGGGGTCAGGGCATGGGGGCTTGACCCACTCAGCCCACCCGCCCGGCGTTCCTGCTGGGGAGCGGGGCAAGCCTCCATGCCCTGACCTGCTCCCCATCAGGAGCCCTGGGAGGGCAGGCGGAGTGGGTCGGGGCGCTGGGGTGCCCATTTTTCCGGGGGGCCCCCAATTGTCCAGAAACCTGGGCACAGGCCCCATTGGCCCAGTGGCTAATCCGCCACTGCTTGAGAGAGAGCACGCTTTCTCCTACCCCTACCATCACTTACAAAGCTGCCACCTCCATTCTGATTCTGGAATCTTTTACTGTTCGAACACGGTGCGATTTCACGATACATGTGTGGCTCTCCCGGCCCTGCAGACCGGGACAGAAATCGTGGTTTGACTTCTAAACTGAACAAACTTGATATGGATCCACTGAAGGGGGATAAATATGGACCAACAAGAGGTCATTTTTACAGATTCCAGTGTCTGACTAGAATGACGCTAATTCCCGTGAGGGGATAGCAGTACACGCACTGGGCAATGCTCTCCAGAGGACCATATGCAGTAGAAGCCAGATTCAGAATGGATGGTGCTCAGTTAATGAGCAGCTGTTCAATATTTTTCCCCTTCGTTGTTCAGTGGGTGGCACCTGGCCTTATTTACTGCCCACTTTTCAAAGCCTGCTTCAAAGATAGAATTATTAATTTCCTCCAGGGCTTTTCTGTGGCGCTCATCGCTACAGTGTCTGAGTGCGTCACAAACAGCAATGAATTTATCCTCACCGTACCTGGGAGGCCAGGGCTGGTATTAACCTCATTTTACATGTGGGGAATGGAGGCACAGACAGATTAAGGTCAAAACTTTCCACTAATTTTGGATGCCCAATTTGAGACAACTAGAGCCTGATTCTTCAGAGGATTTAGCACTTTATATGTTCGAAGCCCAGCTCTCACGGACTTCAGCTGCAGCAGTGAGTGCTCAGCACTTCTGCAAATCAGAATTACTGACCACGTATGAAGTTTGGTTGAAGTAACTTGTCCAGTATCCCATGGGAACACTGTGGCAGAGACAGGAACAGAATCCAGTTCTCCAGGGCAGCATTCCACTGACCTAAGCACGAGACCACCCTTGCTCTTCCTGCCAGCCCTGCCTCCTTCACCACAGGTTCCAACTTCTGCAATAGAGGGAGGGTCCTACAGACAGCAGCCTCCTTCACTACATACACAGCCTTGCTCTACCCCTACGGCAGGTCCAGCCCGTGCGCTCTGTGAGGCAGGGGGCCTGTGGGGAGCAAACAGTGTGTGATTATGTAATTAATGACTGCATCATAATGCATTCGCCCAAAAGGTGTGAATTAAGGTCATACAGCTGATCTTCATTGTGACATTTCCTAACTTTAGAGGTCTTTGCCATCTGAATAATGTGCTTTTCTACAAAGTTTGTGTGTGTGAAAAACAGCACACAAAGGGACAGATTAGTTGCTAATTTCTGATTAGTGCCAAGCACATGTAATTTTGTAGGGTGGCAGATATCAAGGCATCACTCCTAATTAGCTGGGTTGACCATGTGTCTGTGGTCCAAATCAGCTGGCTACGGCTGGTTTTTTCTCTGTTGGATGCTTCCGAGTGCTGTCCCAGCACACAGATTTGTAACTTATCACTAGTTTTGTCTGGCCCAGGAAAGATTCAGCTAAGCTTAAAATTGTTGTATAGCTCACCTGAGTGTGAGCGACTCCCTTCGCCGCATTGCAAAGCATACAATCACGCTACCCCATTAAAGTACAAATGGAACAAGGTCTGTGGAAAATCTCCTGCTACTTCTATGGGGCTGTGGCAGGGCCCACTCGCTCCTGCCCCTGCTCAAGTCCGCAAACAGCTCAGACAGCTTATGGGGTGAAACACCCAGTGCAGTTTATTTACAAGTGGTTCCCAACACTCTTGTATGCGATATAGCCTTACACCTACAGTCTTAGGGAGGGAAGAACAATCTCCCTCTCTCGTTTACTTCCTTCCTAGGCCTTTTGTACCGTCTGCCTCTTGGCCTAATTAGCCTCTCAGTTCTCCTTAGCCCACCATTTCGGCATAGCTCTTCTTAACGAGGTCTGCTCTGGAGTAATTAATTAGGACTGCAGTGACCAGGGTGCTGGCTCAGCAGTCTATCATAGGGCTGGAACACACAATACTGCATCACCTGTCTCCTTCCCTCAGCTTTAACTGGGACACTTCCTTCAGGGAGATGTGTATGTACCAGATTTAAAGTCGACAATCATTTTCCCCCTTTACACTCACTTGGTCAGCACTACTTTGTCCTTCCTAACTTTAAGGAGGTAGGAAAAACAATGGAGTTTAATTATTTGATTTTTTTTTTTTTTTTTTACATACGCTCCTGTCCCTTGAAGGGTTCAGGCATAAACGAAATATGCAAGCTTTCCTGTATTCCTCTATGTCAGGTTAGAGTGGGATTTTCTTACCCAGCCCAATGTGAAAGCTGACAATATTTTTTTCTAAAGCCCCAGCTTCTGGATTCATAGGAGCCTGAGAATCTCAGCTTTCATTTATTTTTTTTTTAAAGTAAAGTTTGTAACCTCTGCTTTGCAGAGAAAATCTTGAAAACATGAGCCCTGAAGACTCCACCATCAACAAACAAATCAAAACGGTTTTAAAATATATGTTTTTAAAGCCAATCTCATGAGTTTTGAAGCATACTGCTGGAATATCTGTACTCTTAGGACTGTGCCAGGGAGAACTGAATGCCAGCCCAACATTTGCTGCAGGCGACTTAGTCCATTATTTGTAGGAGATGAAAAAGCCTGGCTCTCCCACCCTGCTGGAAGGGGCCCACAGGCCTGGAACATTGCCACTCAACACGCCAGCACAGCTACTCTCTTAGAAAGAAGACAAGTTTGTGCACATACGCTATGCCTCAACAAATGATCTGAACAAAAAACCACCACAAAAGACTAGAACGTTCACTGAGAGGAAAACTACAGTAGAGGGAATTTGGTGAATTTATCGCACTCCTTTGTTTTCTCCCTGTTTCATTCTTTTTTCTATCTTCTCTTTCTCATTTCCTTTCCTACCTTGCTTGACTGTGGATGACACTGTAACTGACAGTTTGACAGAGAAAAACCTGTCCCTGTGTTTTGTCAGTTTTATTCATGAAGCTTTGTATCATTTTACAGCACAGCTAGCCGCAATCATAGGGAGGACACAGTTAAAAGTACTGGAACTTCTACCCATCTGATGTGCAGATGCAATCAAGTATTTAGATGTCTCTAATTAGTACAATGAATTGTGACAATTATTTGGAACTCCACAGTCAGGCACTCATGACCATAACATTCCAACTTGACTTGAGTTTACGTCTCAAACAGGTCTACAAACCAAGTTAAGTTTGAAGACATTCAGTGGAACGGTTTTAGAGGGCGATATATTGATCCCACAGACTCTTGATTTACCCCAGGGTAACCCAATTTAAATCAGTCATTTCAATTGAATTACTGTGGACTTACATTAGTGTAGCAGAGATCAGACTGTGGACCACAGATACGAACTCTTCAAGTTGAGCAAGCATCACTCGGAGACAATCCTGAGTTTGATACAATCTCAATATTTAGATGGTTTCCAGTCTGAGATGTCTCTATGTTCGAAGACAGCAGTTCAATCCAGCCAATTAATGAAACAGTTTGTAATTGGTAGCCTTCAGGGCCAGACAGCCAGCAGGTATAAACTGGTGTCTCTCCACTGAAGTCAATGGGCCAGATCCACAGCTGGTGTCAGTCAGCACTGCCTCATCGGTATTCATGGGCTGATCCTCCCAGCTGGTGTAAATGAGCACAGCCCTATTGACTTCACTGAGCTTGATCAGTTACACACGCTGAGGACGCTTGTGTCCAACTTTAAAACTCCTGATCCAAGATTCTGCTAACATGCCTTGTTAACAGGGATGCGACCTTTTCCTACGCCAACCGGAACTCGGAAGCCTCTTCATCATAAACAAGACTTTGCATTGACTGATGTTAACAGTGGGTACTTCTGAAGGACCTGCTTCTGCTCTTATTGCAGTCCATGGCAAAATGGGGGAAGAATGAAACCCACATCTGAGACTCTCAGCACAATTAACTGAGCAATGCCACTGAGAGGTAGGTAAGTCCTGTCCCCCTTTTACAGATGGAAAAGCCGAGCACAAAGGGCCAGATTAGCAAGGGGTTAAGGCACCTACAGATGCAGATAGACACTGAGGTGCTTTTGAAAATTCCACTTGGCGCCTGTCTGCATCTGTAGGTGCTAAATACCTTTCAAAATCTGGTGGAAAGCGTCCACTAATTCTGGGGGCCTCCATTTTAAAGCACCCAATTTGAGACACCAGGGACCTGGTTTTCAGAGGTGCCTATTGTTCAGAGCTCCCTCTGAATCGCTGGTTTGTGTTGGGTACCTGTAAAAAGAGGGACCCACCAGTAGCAGACACTTTGGGAAAGGGGAGTGTAAGTAATGTACGTAGGCTCCCACAGGAAGTTGAGCCGTAGCCAGGAATGAACCCAGCCTTCCAGCTCTCAATCCCCTGCCCTCACCGCAAAGCCTCCATTTTACTTTCAGTTCTGTGTTTTTCTGAACGGGACCAGTGAAACAGCAGCCCACTCCCAGCCCTGCACAGCACTCTCGACTGTAAAAAACTGAAACCAAAATTTCAATTTAAAATCTCTAGCTACACATGGACGCCCCTGGCTCGTGATTTCCTAATGTCCCACTGGCGTCAAAACAGAAACCACAAGCATTTTGATGAGTGGATTTCAAGGTCAGGGTAATTTCACGTAGCAAGGCCCTCTTCAGGGGTTCCCAGTGGCTCCTACGGACCCTGTGTCACAAGAGACCCCAGCACACAGATTCTTCAGCAAAGGAAGAACACCCCAGAAATGTTGCTACGTTGCAGTCAGGCCATTTGGAGAAACCTAGACCTAAAGAAGATGCCAAATATCTGATAAACAGCTGTAGTTATGTGCCCAGGCTGCCTATCAGGGAGGCCCCTGGTCAGGACCCTGCCTGGCCCCCTCTCCTGTCTCTGCAGTCAGTTAGAATTATCTGAGAAGAACAAATAGCCCCTTCCATGATTCCAGGGCAATCATTTGTAAAGAGCAACATGCAAACTATTTTTCAGAAACTAAAGAGATCATTTCAGTGCAGTGGTTAGCAAACTGCTGTTGACAAACCCAAGGGAATATTATGGAATTAACAAAGACAGCTGTCTGCCATGCCATTCCCGCTTTATGGAAAAATGAAAGGCCACTGGTTCCTTTCCAGTCCTTGGGGACCCTCTTGCACAGAATAAGAACCACAGAGACAGCTAAGAAGCAGAAAGATTGAAATCAGAATGCTGAAATTATTGCAAATCAACCTTGCCTGCCAAGTAGCTGAGCCTAATATGGGGATAGATGTATCAAGGGGGAAGGACTCAGTGATACTGGAGACTATATTTGTCTTAGGGGAAAACATAGAAACCCTGAAGCAAAACTTTGTGCCAGATTTGTTTGGCCAGCACTGCATGCTAAGTACCAGTGTATGTCTGCAAGCAGGCATCTCCCCACCCTCTTCGGACTCTCCTTTAACATCTTCCTCCTAATCAAAGCACCTCCAGCAGCACCCGACTTCAGAGCAGATCTCATCGTGAGGTACAAGGCTTCAGTTATACAACTCGCACGAAGTCTTAATGGAACTGGGATGTGGCCTGGCTAAAGGTCCACACTTCAAGGAGAGAATATGGCCCTTTTCCGTTAGCTCTTCCAGCCACAGTGCATAGCTCTGTCTGCAATCAGCCCCAGACGAGAAGGAATGTTTGAAATAGTAAATATAGGTCACCACTTCAGGGGAAAGAGGAGGAGGAAGCCCAGCTGTAGTTTAGCTGGAAATTCAACTGGAGCTTGGCAGAGACATGCCAGGCAGCTCAATGTCATTTGTGTGACATCAGGGGAATTAGCATTCACTGCCAAGAGAGATGATTAACATTCAAGGGACCAGCGGAATTCTAGACCAACCTAGCTTCCCTCACTACTATCCGGATCTTCCCCAGTCCCCGCAGAAACCCACCACCACCTGGCTTCTGTTAGAAACCAGAGATGAAGATGAAACATGAAACCAAACAATACAAACTCGGCAAAACCAGCAAAGGATGAGAAGGAAGGAAAGCCGCCTTGCATCTTTACGCTTCAGTTCATTGGACATTCACTTTGGATACAACACTAGGCATGCACCTGGGATCTCAGCCTTCTGATTCTGCCAGGAGCCCAGTAATACCTCCTTAGTAAAACAAGAACGCAGCAAGCAAAGCAGCCATTGGCAACAGAGTCTACAATCGGGGTATCGAGGAGGAATAAGGGACTGCCTTTATTGACAGGTCTACCCCCAGGATGAAGGGGTTCTCCCAGAGCAGCCTCTGCCTGTCTAGCCTCCTCCGCTTGCTTGCATCGCTGTTTTGAAATGGGTTCTGCTATTCTGTATTCCTACTGTGCAAGAAATAAAGACATGAAGCTGTGAAGTTGAGAGAACCATTTGTTTTGCGTGTGCTGAACTAGCGATCCCTCGAGGGCTGCTTTGATGCAGAGAAGCACCCGGAGATATAGATACTTCTCCAAACCTTGTCCAAATTATTCAGACTCCTACATTTATACATTTGGGCCAACAACAGCAAAAGAGCAGCCTCACTGGAGGGAGTTGCCCAGGCCTGCAGCCAGGCAAACGGAAGTAGGGAAACAACGAAGAATTGAAATGGGAGAGATGGGGGCCTTTGGCAGACTTTGAAATGTCAGAGCAATTTCCTGAGACAAGGTGGGCGGGATAATATCTTTTATTGGACCAACTGCTGTTGGTGAGAGAGACAAGCTTTTGAGCTGACAGAGCTCTTCTTCAGGTCTGTAAGTGCGAAAGCTTCTTTCTGTTACCAGCAGAAATTGGTCCAGTAAAAGACATTACCTGAGCCACCTTGTCTGTATAATATCCTGGGACCAACACAGCTGCACAGAGCAATTCCCTGTATCTTAGAAAATTTTAAGGGAATTTATATTCTCTCTGTCTCTACCCATTTCACACCAGCCCACACCCACGCCGGCTCCACTTATCTGACACTCTCCCGAGCCCACACTATTTCACACACACAGTCATGATGGCTCTCTTTCTCCAGCATGCCCAGGCTGGAACGTTAGCTAGCCAGTCCCGTTGCTCTCTCATACACTTTGGATCTCAGCCTTCTAATTGCACTTGTTCCTTTGACAAAACTGCCCAGCCAGCAGTAGAATAAATCAGGACGCCTGGGTTCTATTCCCGTCTCTGTGGGAGTAGTGTTCTCTAGTGGACAGAACGGTGGTTGCAGGCAGGATAGCCAGGCACAGCGTTCTGGCAGTGTTACATCTTACGGACAGTGTAGCTGAGTGGATGAGATTTGGCTCTGGTATATTACCTGCTAGAAGTGATTGATAGATTCCACGGCCAGCAGAGACCATTGTGACCATCTAGTCTGATCTCCTGCTCAGCACAGGCCAGAGACCTGCCCCACAATCATTCCTAGAGCAGAGCTCTTGGAAAAACATCCAACCTTGATTTTAAAAATTGTCAGCGATGGAGAATCCACCCTGACCCTTGGTAAGCTGTTCCAATGGTTAATTACCCTCACTGATTAAAATGTACACCTTCCTTCTAGCCTGAATTTGTCTGGCTTCAACTTCCAGCCAGTGGACTGTTTTATACATTTCTCTGCTAGATTGAAGAGCCCACTATTAAATATTTGTTCCCATGTAGCTACTTACAGACTGTGATCAAGTCACCCCTTAACCGTCTCTTTGTTACGCTAAATAGATTGAGCTCTGCAAGTCTATCACTGTAAGGCGCATTTTCTAGTCCTTTAATAATTCTCATGGCTCTTCTCTGAACCCTCTCCAATTTATCCACATCCCTCTTGAATTCTGGGCACCAGAACCAGACACACAGGATTCCAGCAGCAGTTGCACCAGTGCCAAGTACAGAGGTAAAATAACTTCTTTACTCCTACTCAAGATTCCTCTGTTTATGCATCCAAGGACTGCATTCGCCTTTGAGTTACAGCGTCACACTGGGAACTCATGTTCAGCTGATTAGCCACCACACCTCCCAAATGTGTTTCAGAGTCGCTGCTTCCCAGGCTAGAGTCTCCATCCTCTAAGGCAGGGGTGGCCAACCTGAGCCTGAGAAGGAGCCAGAATTTACCAATGCAGGAGCACCCCCCGGCACGTTGGAAAGTTGGCGCCCGTAGCTCCAGCCCCGCAGTCGGTGCCTGTACCAGGAGCCGCATGTTAACTTCTGAAGAGCCGCATATGGCTCCGGAGCCCCCGGTTGGCCACCCCTGCCCTAAGGTGACCTACGTTCTTTGTTCCTAGATGTACACATTTACATTTAGCCATACTGAAACACACATTATTTGCTCGCCCCCAGCTTACTAAGTGATCTAGAGGTAATATATTTTATTGGACCAACTTCTGTTGGTGTGGGAGACAAGCCTTCTAGACACACAGAGCTCTTCTTCAGGTCTGGGAAAGGTACTCCAAGCCAGATATGTCAAACCCGTGGAAAAAAATGCAGAAATTGGGCTTGTTTTTGGCTTAATTGGCTTGTGAGTTGTTTATTGGCTAGGGTTTGGCTTGTTGCAGCTTTTTTTTTGATTGGCTCCTGGCAAGCAGGGGCAAGGTGGGGAGAGAGTCAGGGGTGCACAGCGGGCCCACCACAGTCCCAGACTGCACCCCAGGGCTCTAGTCACATAGAGAGTTGGGGTTCTTAGGGATTGGCTTGTTTTGGCCTTGTTTTGAAATGAGATTAGCTTGATTTTGGGTTTATTGTGAAAGTCGGGGTGCTTATTTACCGCATGAAAGCTGGCAACTGTGCTCCAAGCATCACAGCTAAATGCAAGATGCAACAGATGTTTAGCATAAGTAGTTAGCACATATTCTGCGGGATCATTCAAGGCAGAGCGGCCCATTGACATCCCTGTAGTCATAAGACAAAAAGCAGGTTAGTGGGTTACAGATTCTTGTAATAAGCCATAAATCCAGTGTCTCTGTTCAGCCCATGGTTTTTAGCATCTAGCAAAGTTATGAATTTACGGGCCTACGCTTGTCTTTTGAAAGTGTTGTGCAGGTTTCTTTAGAGCAGTGGTTCTTAACCTTTACTGCAGCCTGCATCCCTTTGGTTCCCAAAATATGTTCTCGCACCCCTTATCAAAAATCGTCGAAGTAGGTCAGTTCTTTTAACCGAGGTATCTATTTTTGTATATTACAGTAATCGTTAATAAATACATAGGTCTGATGAAACAAAGTAGTTGTACTGATGTGCCTGTGCTTAATTTGTGTTTTCGATGATTTCTCTTCTAAAAAAATCTGGCCTGTCTCGCCCCCCGAGAAAGGGCATCTCACACCCCCAGGGGGTGCCTCACCCAGGTTAAGAACCACTGCTTTAGACAATGAGGACTGATAGGTCAGGTATAGAGTGATAGCTCAAAAGCGTGTCTCTCTCACCAACAGAGGTTGGTCCAATAAAAGATATTCCCTCCCCCACCTTGTCTCTCTAATACCCTGGGACCGACCTGGCTACAGCTACACTGCATATCAGTGATCCAGTTCACACTGAATCACCAACCTGCTCTTGCCAGTATTTTTCACTCTTCCAATTTTTGTGTCATCTAGAAACTTTATCAGTGGTGACTTTGTTTTCTTCCAGGCCATTTATACATTACAAAAATGTTAAATAGCAGAGGGCCAAGAACTAATCCTTTCAGGACCCCACTGGAAACACCCTTGTTTGAAGACAATTGCCCATTTCAATTAGATTTTGGGTATGTCTACATAGCGAATGGCAGCGAGCCTCGGCGCCCGCATCCAAACCCATGTTCAGCACACAGTTATTTTTAGCACCGTAGCACAAATCCCACAGCTCTGAGACTCTGATGTGTAGACGTACCCTTTGAGACCTATCACTGAATCAGCTTTTAATCCATTTAATGTGTGCCATATTAAATGTATCTACCTCTGGTTATGTAATCATAATGGCTTGTGGAACCAAGTCTAATGCCTTACAGAAGTCCAAGTATATTACATCAACAACCTTTATCAACCAAACTTGTAAACTCATCAAAAATGATATTAAGTTAGTTTGACGGGCGCTATCTTAGAATCATAGAATCATAGAATATCAGGGTTGGAAGGGACCCCAGAAGGTCATCTAGTCCAACCCCCTGCTCGAAGCAGGACCAATTCCCAGTTAAATCATCCCAGCCAGGGCTTTGTCAAGCCTGACCTTAAAAACCTCTAAGGAAGGAGATTCTACCACCTCCCTAGGTAACGCATTCCAGTGTTTCACCACCCTCTTAGTGAAAAAGTTTTTCCTAATATCCAATCTAAACCTCCCCCATTGCAACTTGAGACCATTACTCCTCGTTCTGTCATCTGCTACCATTGAGAACAGTCTAGAGCCATCCTCTTTGGAACCCCCTTTCAGGTAGTTGAAAGCAGCTATCAAATCCCCCCTCATTCTTCTCTTCTGCAGACTAAACAATCCCAGCTCCCTCAGCCTCTCCTCATAAGTCATGTGCTCTAGACCCCTAATCATTTTTGTTGCCCTTCGCTGGACTCTCTCCAATTTATCCACATCCTTCTTGTAGTGTGGGGCCCAAAACTGGACACAGTACTCCAGATGAGGCCTCACCAGTGTCGAATAGAGGGGAACGATCACGTCCCTCGATCTGCTCGCTATGCCCCTACTTATACATCCCAAAATGCCATTGGCCTTCTTGGCAACAAGGGCACACTGCTGACTCATATCCAGCTTCTCGTCCACTGTCACCCCTAGGTCCTTTTCCGCAGAACTGCTACCTAGCCATTCGGTCCCTAGTCTGTAGCGGTGCATTGGATTCTTCCATCCTAAGTGTAGGACCCTGCACTTATCCTTATTGAACCTCATCAGATTTCTTTTGGCCCAAACCTCCAATTTGTCTAGGTCCTTCTGTATCCTATCCCTCCCCTCCAGCGTATCTACCACTCCTCCCAGTTTAGTATCATCCGCAAATTTGCTGAGAGTGCAATCCACACCATCCTCCAGATCATTTATGAAGATATTGAACAAAACCGGCCCCAGGACTGACCCCTGGGGCTCTCCACTTGACACCGGCTGCCAACTAGACATGGAGCCATTGATCACTACCCGTTGAGCCCGACAATCTAGCCAGCTTTCTACCCACCTTATAGTGCATTCATCCAGCCCATACTTCCTTAACTTGCTGACAAGAATACTGTGGGAGACCGTGTCAAAAGCTTTGCTAAAGTCAAGAAACAATACATCCACTGCTTTCCCTTCATCCACAGAACCAGTAATCTCATCATAAACTTCCATAAACCCATATTGATTGCCATTAATTGTATTACTCTCCTTTAATTGTTTCTTAATCAAATCCCATATCAGCTGCTTCATTATCTTGCCAAGGATCTGCGTCAGGCTGACAGGCCTATAATTACCCAGGTCATCCCATTCACCCTTTTTAAATATTGGCACAACATCCAGTTCTCTAGGGTAGTTTGATGGGTTGTAGGAAACGCCATCTTGTGCTTTATCTGTTAGGACATTGATCATAAGCATTCAAGATAATTTTCTTCCAAATTATCAGTGACTCGGAAACAGGTGATGCCATTTTTATGTATATGCTCCTTCCCCTCCCCTTCACCCACTTGATCCTTCCTAAATATGTCATAACCATTGATTTTAACATTCCAATCATGGGAATCTCAACAAGTTTCAGCAATACCCATTAGATCAAATTTATGCTCATAAATGAGCCATTCAAATTCCTCTTGTTTGTCACCCAGGTGCCTAGCATCGGTTTATAGGCAACTCAAGATTTTTTTCGCTTCATGTGCTTTGGTTCCTTGATTAATTTTGTTTTCAACATTTCAATTCTGTGCTGAGTGCACATATTTTCCCTCTTTTTACCCTTCCCTTTTGTTATTAATTTAATGCTGTAATAGTCTAATCCTGACTACTCTAGCCAGCCTGTCCCCAAGGAGATTGAACCCCCTTCAACTGAGATGGAGGCCATCCAACTATATAGTTCTCTCTCCCCATAGAAGGTGGGCCAATGTTCCACAAAACCAAAACCCTATACCCCTTACCTAACCAGCAATTCGCTTCCAGAATCTTCTGCCTTCCCTCGCTCATGGGACAGGAAGGCTCTCAGAGACATTCTTCTTCTCCAGCACACTTCTGAGTTTGCTGAAGTCATCTACTATTTGTGAGAAATCCCACGACCCGGGGACATTAATGCCAATATGAACCACCACCAGTGATGTCCCGTGTCTTGGCTCCAAGAAGTCAGCATGCTGTCCTGTTGGCCGCCTGTCCATTGCAGAATGTTCTTTTGGTTTTCCTGAGTACTGAATCCCCAACGAGGATCATCTGTCTTCCTTGGACAGTTGGAGAAAGCTTTTTGGGCAAACTAGATTTTTACTTATAGGGGCCAACCTGCCCTCCACAGACATATCCCATACATCTCTCCCTTCCCTTGGACCTGCTGGATCTTAAGAGGTATTTTCCACAGTTTCCACATGGAGGACCTGGTATCATTTGGAAACTTCTAGCTATGTGGAATTGCTCCTTATGGCCTTTTCTCTGATGGCCACAGAAATTGGAATTCTTCCTGGACCTCTTCTCTTTGGTGGCCATCTGAGCCCATCCTTGTCTATCTCCAGCTGTGCAGAATACAGACGTGACCTTTTGCCACACGTGGTTACGAACCACCGGGCCTCTTCTCTGACTTCCTCTCTCCCCAACTCCTTGGTGGCCAGCTCCATTCCTCCTTGAACCTGGAGTATTGATGTTTCCTGAACATGGTTGTCCAGGAACTCCTCAGCAACATCACAACTTGCCCTTCCAATCCAAGGATCTTCCCCTCCAGCGCAGCCAGCAACTTGCTCCTCATGCACAGGAAATCCCTTCTCGCTTCAGGTAGGGAAGAGAACATGGCACATCTATTGCAGGTCAGCACCACGGCTCCCTCTCTGCCAGCTTGAAACCACACATAGAGCTGAACCTGGAAGGAAAGCCTCTCGCATTCCCTCTCTCGGCTCCCTCTGAAACTTCCCTGGAAACTGCCTCTGTTGGTGCTCTCGAGTTTGCCCAGCAAATGACTTGTTATACAAAGTCTCCCTGCTTAGCTTAGCCCAGTTCCACCCCTCACCACCAGGGAGACGTTAACCACTCAGAGACTTTTAAGAGCTGATCAAAGTGCCAAGGGTCAGAGCCTTGTAGCCTTTACCAAGGCACCAGCAAACAGACCTGTCTCAGCTGCTTACTCAGGGATCCAGCTATGCAGCCTGTACACTGAGGGCAAACAAACTCACAGACAGACCAAACAGGTCTTGCTGTCTCCAAGCACATGGTCTGCAGCTATGCCTGCCGAAACTCTTCTCTTAGCTGCCCCGGTCTGTGATCTTGTGCAAGCCCATATTTAGCCCAGCTGGTGACATGGGAGAAACGGTAGTAGCCTGCCCTAGGGTAGGGCTATGAGACTGTGTCAATGATGTGACCACTAAAGGCACTTCTGTTAACAACAGTCAGTGAAAGAGCTGACCCAAAATCCAAAGTCCTCTTCCCTTATGCTAGTGAGTATTTTCCAGCGGGGTGGGAGGGGTATGTTCATGGCATATACACAGAGAAATAGATAAAAGCAAACACTCTTGCCGGAAGGTTGCCACCTAGCCTGTACTTTATTTCTTAGAATCCAGAACTGTAACACACAAGAACCTAAAACAGACAGAAAGAAAACAGGCTGCTCCCTAAGGCAATGAGTCACCACTCACTCCACCTTGCTTTAAATTTGCTTTTTCCATATTAACTTTGATTGTACACTTTGCTACCGAGCCCGTCAGCCAGCAAATGTAACCCACACACCTCCTGGGTGTGGTGTTCTGTCCCATCTAGTGGCACCAAGACCACTTAGAGAGAGAGAGGTAAAATGAGTCTGCTCTGTAGCCTTAGCTACCAGCCAGTTGGCTTTTAGCTCATGTGATAGAGGCTCATGCACTAAGCTCCAGAGGTATCCGGTTCAATCCCACCCGCCAACGATGACCGGGGTCTGTCTGCATTACACAAGCAGGACCAAGACACACACACATACCCCGCTCTTAAAGTGATAGCTAACAATTCCATCACAGGCCTCAGTACACCAGAGAAGGTCTCTGTCTCTCACACACAAACACGGCAGTCAAGCCTGGCCTTAAAAATCTATGGATCAGTCTGGTACGACTGTATTATTTCCCTTTTTCCAAATTTACAACACATAAAATAATTCATTTTCTGCATGGTTTTGGCATGCTCCAGGCACCAATTTCTCATTTGCCACCAACACACAGGATACCAGAATGGCTCTTTTGCAAGATTTCATTGGTCATTTTCGCCTCCATGGCAGAGAAACTTTTGGTCATTTCAGCGACAGGGACAATTGACCAGATTGTCAACGGTGGTCGGCATCGGTATAAACAACCCCACGCTGCAGACATTCCAACCTCAGAGGGCACCGCTGATGTGCAGCGTGGTTTCCTATCTCCACGGGAGTGCAACAGGGCGGTGTTCTGTCACCATCATTGTTCACTATCGGCACTGACGGGGTGATGGATAAGCATGAGCAGGCAGCTGTGGGTTGTCTTGAACTGAAGATCATTCTGCTCTGAGGTCCTGAATAAATATGCCAATGGCTTTGCTTTTTTGGCTCAGTTTGATGAAATGCTGCAGCTGATGGCTGATCTGGTCAGGCACTTTGGTCTGGTTACAAATCTGGAAAAAGACAGCCTGTCTGATGGTGTAGCGAAGTGAGACTCACCGGTGTGGCGCCTCCATCTGGTCTTCTGGGAATTAGCTCAATCTCCAGCCCTGGAGCACTTCCTGCTGGCCGGTGTCTCGCCTGCTGCTGGCCCTGTGTCCCTCCTAGACCCCGGTGCCCTTTACCTCAGGGTTCTGCCCCAGCTGTACCCCCACACTCTGGGTCTCCCCACCCAGGGGAACCCCCAACCCTCTAAACCCACCTTGCCTCAGTGGCTACTGCCAGTCATCATCTAGCCCCCGCTCACTGGGGCAGACTGCAGTCACTAATGGCCACTCATCACTGGCAAGGGGTTAGGACCTGCTGCCTCTGCCTATCCCTGGGCTGCCCCTCTATCTATCCCTGCAGCCCCAGTACCTTTCATAGGCCTTCAACAAGGCCTGCAGCCTGGGGGTTTACCAGGCTGGAGCTCCCCAGCACTGCTCCAGTTCCGGTACTTTCCTCTCAGGCAGCTAGCCCTTCTCCCTCCAGGGCTGGAGAGAGACTCTTCTTCAGCTCCTCGCCCACAGCCCTCTGATCAGGGCCAGCTGGGCCCTGATTGGGCTGGTCACAGCTGTGGCTGCTTCCCCAATCAGCCTAGCTTGGCTGCTTTTAACCCCTGCCTCTGGGAGTGGGGCAGCCTCCCCACTACAGATGGTAATGGCCAGGGACTCCTTCTCCAGATTACAAACAGCTCAGTATTAACCTGTCTGGGCGAACATGGAGCAGGTGGAGACTGTCAACTATTTGGGCAGCACCATAGACAGTGCTTGAGGATGCCTGAAAAAGAGGTGGCCACTCAGACAGCAGCAGCTGTTGCCATGTTTTGTGCCCTTCAGTGGCCTCTGTGGGGACATCATGACATCAAGCTTACCACAAAGCTGTGGCCCTACAGGACCACAGTGATACCAACTTTATTGCATGGAAGTGACACATGGCCATGGAGAAAGGCTGAAAAACACCAGACTCACATTTTCAATTCTTGTCATCTCCGTCAGCCGCTCCATTATCAAGTGGCAGGGCATCCAGCCACCACCCCTCTCAGCACTTGTTAAGTTTCAGCAGCTTTCTTGGTGTAGACATGTTATTAGAATGGAAGACCAACAAATTCCAAAATGGCTACCAAGGAATGCCGCTGCACGGTTGGCAATCAAATGAATGTCCAAAGCTTTAGTGGCATGATAAGATCGCCAATGATGGACATAAACTGAATATACAATTCGGCCACCTTAGGTGCCTTGCCAGCGATTATTCTGGGGGGTACAGAATTTTCAAGTCACAGCAAGGTCATGGACAGGTCATTGGCCGTAAACAAAATTTCATGGCCCGTGGCCTGTCCATGACTTCTACTATATACTCCAGGTGCTAAATTTTAGGCTGCTCTGACTGCTCTTGTGGATTTTAGAGAGGGATGCAAAATTGAGTTTTAAACGGAAGCTTTTCTGCAACCTTTGCTATGGAGGCCATGATTAAAACATGGGCTATACTATGCTATGAAGAAGTCTGAGATCCCCTGTATGACACTGTGCTGGGGAACATTAAAAGTCTGAATGAGCACGGTCCTAGAAGCGCTCCTGTGCTGGCAGGGAGATGGGCGAGATGCCCAGTACAACAACGTGCTTGCCAACTTCCATAATCCTCTGTTCCTTTCTATATCAGGTCTTATACTGCGCCCATCGTATCTGAGCACTTTCCAGTAGTGTAGTATGCGGTGTGACTAACAGCAGTCATATGTTGCTTCTTCTCTCATCCTCCCTCCGTGCGGGAAGAGTGTGAAGTGGAGTGTCTTGTTTTGTAGGGCTGGAGGGGGTGGGGGTTAATACACAGGGAGCACTGGGCCTGGCACTTGGAGCGGAAGTTGGGGAGGATTGGGATAGTCCTTCGTTCCTGGGGGAGTTCATTCCATGGTCTGGGATCGGTCCCGGGAAAGCTCTGTTTCCCGCACAGATGAGCTTTCCTCGTACAGTAGAGAGTTCCATTGCCCAGAGGAGAGGCGTTGTCGACCATGGTCTACATCCCAGAGCTCTAGGCAGCTTGAGCTACCCTGGCGTGATTTACTAAATACCCTTCTCGCAATTTACTGTCATTTCAGGGAGGGTCCCTTAGAGGGCTGGCGTTTTTGCTCCATCTTTTCTCCCATCACCACGTCCCCCTACCTCATTACTCCACATCTTCCCTCCTCTCATCACTGCATTCCTCTTCCCCACACCCTCTCTCCTTTCTTCTAGTTCTATGGTGCTCTGCCCACAGCCTCCTTCTGCACCCACCCCCACGCTCCTCCAGCCCCCTTCTCTTCCTGCCCTCACAGCACTGACCCCCTGCACTCCCCTTTCTCACTCCACACCCTCCATAGAAACCCCTCCTCCTCACCTTTCTGCCCCTAGACAGAATGCCCCCAAAGTAGCTTTCTTTGACCAGGACCCAAGCGCACTCTCAGGGACCAGGAGCCCGTCTCCTGTCACACAGCAGCACCGCTGTTTGGGAAGTACTGTACGATAGGCCAAATATTTGTCCCCAAGCTTCCCCTGCTGTGAACTGGGACAAACACAAATGGCAAGAATATGCCCTTTGTTTGCCTGGCTGCACCTTTCTGCTGTGGTGCAGGAGACAAAAACACCCATCTTTTAGCAACCATCCTCAAATAGATAATGATAGTAACTAATCAAGAAATCACCAGATTCCCTCCAAGTGCAGAACTTGCTGGATCTCCCCTGGCACTTTTCCCTTAACTAGGGCTAGATGTTGATCCTCTCCTGCTTCTGTCCCTCGTGATGCTGTTTTAGTCGCTTTGCTTCGCCTGCTTCTGTATTCTTGCTGTGCTCGCATGTCCCCACTAGAGGACTCCGGTGATCTGCGAGTTTGTCCATTCTTCCTGTACAGAGGAGCGTGATTGTTCCCAGTAAGATCATGTCTGCTCACCTGGAGGACATCTCCCACATTAACACCCCACAAGCAATTATCCCCCATAGACCAGAAAAACATGTTTGCCGAGAAAGGAAATCCCTGTCCCCCTCCTCTCCCTGAGGGACCCCACTTTACTGGGAGAGCCCTAAGCAGGCTCCCCTCCCCTGCTTTTGCCCTGCTTTTCATTTCTTCTCTCCCCAGGGCCCACATTAGGATCACAGTGTCACCAAGGCAAGTGTTCAAAACATCACGCCTCAGGTCGCCTACATCATGGGCTTTCTGAAGCCCAGACATTTAGAGTTTGTATCTGCTTCTGCCTTTAGGGTCTTTGGGGGCCACCTTTTCAAACTTCTCTTCACAGCCAGGAGGGCTAGAAACTTACTTCTAAATCTTCATGAAATCCCATGACTCCAGGAGCTGGGGCTGTAAGAGAACACCAAATACTGCAGGACTCCCTTTGGAGGCCATCTGCAATCTCTCTAATCAGCCCCAGGGGCTGCTTCTTAGCCATGGAGGAGAGAGCCCCAGCCCTGGACTGCATGCCCTCCCTCTGCAGCACTGCCCCCACCCCTCCTCCCCTGTAATGTGAGCACAGCTGACACTGCAGGTTAAATTGCAGACTGCCCTTTAATTTTCCAGCTAAGCCTCCTTGCACGGGCTTTTTAGATGCCACTCACGTGCCTGGCTAAGGGCCGGGACTCCAACAGAAGCTGTGCCTTGAAAGATGAGCTATGTATTGTTCACGAACCCCAAAGCTTCCTCCCTGATTTGGTTTAAGCTGTTAGGAGAGGGCACACACAGACCAGAGAGGATCTGGTTACTGATCTGAAGATCGGGCTGCATTTCCCCAGTTAAATAAACCTGTGGCTTTGTTCAGACCATGCTAATTGTGCCTCTCTGGTGTCAACATTTGCATCTTCTTCCTGAGAGGTTTTTAAGGTCAGGCTTGACAAAGCCCTGGCTGGGATGAGTTAGTCGGAGATCGGTCCTGCTTTGAGCAGGGGGTTGGACTAGATGACCTCCTGAGGTCCCTTCCCACCCTGATATTCTATGATTCTAGATAATACTTAGTCCTGCCTTGAGTGCAGGGGACTGGACTAGATGACCTCCTGAGGTCCCTTCCCACCCTGATCTTCTCTGATTCTATGTCTGGCTGTAATATCACAGGTGCTGCACCAGAATTGTGTGTTGTGCCCCCCATCAGTGAAAGAACACGGTGTCTCACACTCACCCTCTCTCTCACACACACACACAGAGAGTCTAACACACCCCCAACACACACTCCGTCTCTCTCTCTCTCTCTCACACACACACAGTCTCTCACACTCCCTAACACACATTTTGTCTCTCTCACACACATGCACTCTCTTTCTCTCTCTCTCTCTCACTCACACTCACACACACTCTGTCTCTCACACTTCCCCAACACACACACTGTCTCTCTCTCACACACACACACACATACACTCTCACACACACACACACTTCCCCAACACACACTTGTATTATTGTTGTTGTTATTACTTCTTGGTACTTCCTGTTTAAATGCACAATGCATTTTAAAGTTTTTAAAAGTCTTTTAAAGTTCATTAACGATTACAATACTGCTATTTTAGTTTTTTGACTGGTCTGTGCATTTCATAATTTCATTTCTCTCATGCTTAAATGTAATTCTTTGAGTAGTGAGTTCTAAAATGTCTAACCTGTCCTGGCTGGAGTAATTATCATTATTAATTTTATTACCATATTGTGCTTTGTCATTCATCATTTAAAGTGGTACAATCAAATAATAGTATCCTTCTAGAATGGAAATTTAGCTTGTACTCACCTTAGCAGTGCCAGTTTAAGAAAAAATAACTAAACACAGAACTTTAGACACTGGGCAGATGAAGGTCGCTTATGAAAAATTGAAAAACAATTGACTAAAATAGAGTAGATAATGACAGTAACACAGAGTGTGTCTGTTAGAGAGAACAAGCAGATTTGATTTATTTTTCTTTGTCTCTACCAAAGATAGTATACAAAGTGTCAAACGTGTGTTTCTGAGATCTGTATTAAAGCTCCAGAACTGATAGCTCAAGGCTTGGGAGTGGGAATATCTTGATGTATTGTCTCCTGATCATTCTAAATTTACACATAAACTTAAAATGTGCTTCTAATTGGTGTTTGTATATATTTTTTCTTTCTTTCTATAGGAATTAGATACAGAGCTCCTGTCAGCTAATTCCTAAGTTATTATCTGAACTAGAGTTTTCAGGTGCCTAAGTAGCCCCTGGAATCACAGTGAAAGTTGCCCCCCACTCCTCCAAAATCTGAAATGGCGCCGCTGGTGGGCCAGGAGCAGCCAGAGGGCTGCAGGAGGGCCGTGGGCTGTGGCAAGATGCAGCAGCCGTGTGATAGCACGAAGCCCGCCTTGAGCACAGGCCAATTGCCACAGCAGCAGTCCAGAAATAAGGGTCGTCCCCCCCTTAGGTTTCAAAGACTGCAGCAGCTGCTGTAATAGGCAAGCTCTACATGTCTTTAGGGATAACCCAGGCTAACCAGCTGGGGATCTCTTGCTTATGATTACAAGTCTGGCCCTCTCCCTGCAGTCCAAACACTACAGATGTTCTTATGACTATACTAGCTATTTGAAGAGTGCTAACACACAGGTGAGCCAGTCTGGTTTCCAGCTGTGCATTTGTCACTGGTCAGTGAGATCTAGGAGCCTTGGCATGAGCTGGCACCTGGTCTGCCAGCGTCACAGTAAAGAGACACATTTTATACACGTCATCACACCAGAAGACGCACACCTGGTTAACTTCATATTTATTTCTAATGATCTAGCTGCCAAACTGCTTTTTCTCAGCACTGCTCCCAGCCACCAGAGAGAGCTTCCCATCTTCTCTCTCCCAGCTGGGATCCCTTGACTCCAGGAGCTTCCAGATGTCCTAGCTCTCCTCTTTCACTCACATCCTTCACTTCTCTGGCCATTGGTTTGCTGTATCTCTGAACCCTCTCTCTGTACGCCCTGGCTCCAGCAGCTAGTTACCCAGGCTACACTCCCATTACCATCCGTGGGGGTATCCTGGGCTGTGAGGGCGGCAGGTTTTGGCCCATGGTCAATGCACGTGCGATGGCTGCTGTACACCTACGCGGTGACTCCTGCAGCCCATCACCAAGCTGCTGGGCCATATTCCGCAGGGTGGCCTCCCTGGCTGAGAAACGGGGAGCAGCGAAACCCTGGGTTAGAGAAGGAAAATGTCCCCAACAGAACACTCTGTAAATGGCTCCCAGAGACGTCCCAGTGACACCCGACTGTGCAGCCCTGGGGATCTCTCGCAGGAGTTCTCCTGCTTCTTCATTGTCACCGCGGGCGACAGTCTGGCCGTGGGAATGGAGAGGGGGTGTCTGCAGGCAGAGCCTTCTGTTAGAGGGCTTTCCCTTCACCCCCTCCCCTGGCTCCTGTCACGCAGACAGAAAGCCGAAGACCAGAACTCCAAAATGCAGGCAAGTGACGTTTGTTGGGGTTAGTTCCAAGCAAGCTGCTCCAGAGCTCTACACGCCGGCAGAGTCTGCTTCCCAGTGTTCCAGTCCCAGCTCCGAACCCGCAGAGCCTTTACCCCCTGTTCCCATTCCCGGCTCCGATGCCGCAGAGCCTTTACCCCCCTGTCCCTCTTCCCGGCTCCGATGCTGCAGAGCCTTTACCCCCCTGTCCCCCTTCCCGGCTCCGACGCCGCAGAGCCTTTACCCCCTGTCCCCCTTCCCGGCTCCGACGCCGCAGAGCCTTTACCCCCTGTCCCCTTCCCTATTCCCCATTCCCATTTCCCACCTCCTCTTTCTTAACAGGCCCAAATATACCTGCAATGCATGCCCTCAGTCCCACCCCTTACAGCTTATGGGCATGTTCCCTTTTGGAGGGTCGTGAGTCTAGGGTCTTCGTCCCACCTCTTTTGTAACCCATGGGAGGGGGGAAGGGGCGGTTGTGCTCGGTCAGGGACAGGCATTTCTTTGGCCTTTTAGTGTTTCATACCTTCCCCCCAAACCCTCCTTGCCCCTCCCAACTGGTTACTTGACCTTGGCTTGAGAGAAGAGGCAGGCAGCCTTCCAGCGTATACTCAAATATGACACTCCTGCCATACCCTGTAACACTTTAGCTCTATCCCTTATCTTTTCTCCTTGTACTAAAAGCCCCATCTGGTTGTGGGAAATGCAACACACGGTGTCTTTGTTCATTGTTCTTCACACATATTAGTATAAGCTATAAGAGTTTCAAACCCAAAATTCTGTCTCAGGCTGACAAACAAGCCTATATGCTAACACCTTCCAAGGCTTCCTGAAGGGGAGCCGACAGGGCTTGCGCCCTGGGTGGTGAAGGGCCCAGATTCAATCCCCACCCGTCCCCATGGTGTCTCTGAGTGGCCATGGGTTCCCTTACCCATCACTGCAGGCTGTTCAGGAGGGGGAGGAGAACCTGGCCATGGAGGAGGAGGTGGGTCTGGGCCCCAGCAGCATCGGGGTTGGGGGAGCTGGGAAGGAGACCCTGGTACCTGAGGTTGCCCATGGTGACCATGGAACTAGAGAGGACAGAGCTGGACCTGAGGCAGCTCCTAAGTTAGATCCTGGGAACCCGAAGGAGACAAAGGAGAGTGTAAAAAGATCAGGAGGACTTGTGGCACCTTAGAGACTAACCAATTTATTTGAGCATAAGCTTTCGTGAGCTACAGCTCACTTCATCGGATGCATAAAAGTGGAAAATGCAGTGAGGATGTTTTTATACACACAGACCATGAAAAAATGGGTGTTTATCACTACAAAAGGTTTTCTCTCCCCCCACCCCACTCTCCTGCTGGTAATAGCTTATCTAAAGTGATCACTCTCCTTACAATGTGTATGATAATCAAGGTGGGCCATTTCCAGCACAAATCCAGGGTTTAACAAGAAAGTCTGAGGAACGGTGGGCGGGGGGGGGAGGAATAAACAAGGGGAAATAGGTTAGTTTTTATCATGACTCAACCACTCCCAGTCTCTATTTAAGCCTAAGTTAATTGTATCCAATTTGCAAATTAATTCCAATTCAGCAGTCTCTCGTTGGAGTCTGTTTCTGAAGTTTTTCTCTTGTAATATCGCAACTTTCATGTCTGTAATCGCGTGACCAGAGAGATTGAAGTGTTCTCCGACTGGTTTATGAATGTTATAATTCTTGACTTCTGATTTATGCCCATTTATTCTTTTACGTAGAGACTGTCCAGTTTGCCCAATGTACGTGGCAGAGGGGCATTGCTGGCACATGATGGCATATATCACATTGGTGGATGTGCAGGTGAACGAGCCTCTGATAGTGTGGCTGATGTGATTAGGCCCTGTGATGGTGTCCCCTGAATAGATATGTGGGCACAGTTGGCAACGGGCTTTGTTGCAAGGATAGGTTGAACCACTAACCCAGGAACCTATCCTTGCAACAAAGCCCGTTGCCAACTGTGCCCACATATCTATTCAGGGCACACCATCACAGGGCCTAATAACATCAGCCACACTATCAGAGGCTCGTTCACCTGCACATCCACCAATGTGATATATGCCATCATGTGCCAGCAATGCCCCTCTGCCATATATATTGGGCAAACTGGACAGTCTCTACGCAAAAGACTCCCCTCCTGGCTGCTCTCCCCTCCAGCACCAGTTGAGCTGCTGGGGCAGCGATCCCCCAGCTCCCGCCCTGGGGATGCCTCCTGCTGGCCCACGGGGCTGGGCTCCTGAGGGCTGGCCTTCCAGCAGAAGCAAACCCAGAGCTGCATTGCTTGGCTCCTCTCATGGGCTGGATCCCAGACTGAACTTGGGCCACCTCCATCTCGGCCTGGGTGTCGTCTCTCTCCGCTTGGCGCCTGGTCCCCTCCTGGTCAGGCAGGCCGCTCATGGCCACCTCTGGCTCCGGGCCACCTGCAGAGCCTTCCTCCCGAGAATCCTTCTCAGCACGTCCCCCCTGGAACTGCGCAGGGAGCAGCCCTGAGTCTGGGCAACGCAGCCTCTCGCCAACGGGCCTGTCTGTCCCCCAGCTGGGGCGACTCCCCTCCACCCCGGACCCACCTGGGCTGAGCTCTGTACACATGGGCAGGAGCTGATAGGACAGGCTGCCCCCAAAGCTCCCCCGCGCCATCCCAGCACAGGGACACCGGGGGAGTCTCACCCATTCAGAGCAGTGGGGTCAGGTCCTGAGACTCTTGGCACCTGCTGACTCCACCCCAGGGGGCCCCTGCTCATGCCCGGGTCACAAGGGCTGCTGTGCCCCGGGGAAGCGTTTAGTGCACAAGGGTACAAATTGATCACAATCCCCCCAGTAACAACACAACAAGAGGGGGAGCTATTTGGTAGAGGGAAGAAAGGCCTGGAGCTAAGGAAAGAACCGGAGCAACTCGACTATTAAACCATGGACAATACCTTAAACCCTCCACCCCCAATATTCACAACGGGCCCAACCCCCCGCGCCCCCGGCCCAGGCAGAAGGGGGGTTGGGAACGTGCTCTGGGAAGGGTGATGTACTCATCGGCGAGCCTAAAACTCACAACCAAACAAACAAACACAGGGTCTCTTACAAGGGCTTCAGCCTGAACAGGATGGGCTGGCGTCTCCCAGCTCT
This sequence comes from Chelonia mydas, assembly GCF_015237465.2. Taxonomy (NCBI): domain Eukaryota; kingdom Metazoa; phylum Chordata; order Testudines; family Cheloniidae; genus Chelonia; species Chelonia mydas. The sequence continues at coordinate 75,163,447 of NC_051251.2, read as the reverse complement.
GCAGTCCAGGGGACAATTCGGGCGGCTTGCGGTAGCCTGGCCACGACTCGCTCCCCAGCCCTCGGGTTGCTGGTCTCTGTGGCTGACAGACGTGGCCCAGGGGCCACCGATAGGGTTCAAGGTCTCCCTTTGTATAGGCGTGGGAAGGTCAGCGAGCACCTCCCAGGCTGTGATGCGTCTCCCTGCACTCCACCAACAGCTGACCACCTAGTGTAAACCAACCCCGGTTTCTGATTGGCTGTGGAGGTAGCTCCCCGCGTGTTCCCGGAGCCGGGCGGGGCTGGGACTGGCCGCCATCCCCTCCAGGCTCCGAGCAAGACGTCGGGGGCCACCAGCTCCCGAGGGCATTACAGTCCAGACTCCTGCTCTGGCCATAGGCGGCAGATACCCGCCCCCGAGACGGGCAGGTCCGGCCTTAGGGAAAATGGTGCCCTGGGCCAACTTGCATTTTGGCCCTGTAGGGCAGCACACACATCAACAAGCTTTTAGTGGCAGGCTGTGACCCCAAGGGGCACATGCAATTCACAGCCTGGGCTGCGCTGCGGGTGACACCGGCCAGGCCCAGGGCGGGAAAACAAGGGGCATGCCGGACTCCCAGGCTAGGCCCAGCACCACGTCTCACTCCAGGAGCCGTCTGCGGCCGCCCGGCTTCCACGTCTTGCCCCACCCACCGCCCAGCTGGTCAGGGGCGCCAGTCCCCGGTTCGCCTTCACTCTCCCCCGCTCTGGCAGCCCAGGCCCACCAGCTTGTGGCAGTTGGACGGTGCCCCCTGACCATGGCACCCTGGGCTGTCGGCCATGTCACCCACCCATAAGGCCGGCTCTGGAAATAGGGATAGAACCCAGGTGTCCTGCCTCCCCACACCCGCTGTAATGCCTGCACTTCCCCCTTCACCAGTTGTGAAAAAGCCTGTGTCCTTGTTCTGAATTGTGCCTTGGCCTTAATACAGGGTTGAACTCTGTGTTGCTAACGGAGGCTGAGCTGGCAGGGGGTGGGAGGACAGCCTCTGTCCCTGACCTGTAGCAATCTGTGTCCGAGAGAAGTGAGGCCTATCCCTTCTCTCACTGCCTGTGACAGATGCAATTTCCTGTAGTCTCCTCACCAAACCTTAGTAAATTAAGTTAAACCTTACTGAACTAAGTTTCAGAAAGATCACTGTATGAAAAGTGAGAATGTTTATGTATCATTGTAGTATTGTTATGTCACTTCTGTAAGGAGGAGATGTGGCTAATATAAGCACTTGGGAAGAGTTATGAGCTTGAAAGGACTCTTTGAAACCATGTGTTGAACAACCAATGTTAAATAGGATTCCTAGGAAATACCTGGGAGGAGAGTTAGGCAACTTAGCACCTTCGGACCCAGCCCTTTGACACTGTTTCAAGGTGGAATAGATTGTATTGAGCTTGTCTTTTCCTAGAAAATATCATATTGCCTCTATATAAATCCCTGGTACACCCACATCTTGAATACTACAGGCAGATGTGGTCACCCCATCTCAAAAAAGATAGATTGGAATAGGAAAATATTCAGAAAAGGGAAACAAAAATGGTTAGGGGTATGGTACCGTTTCCATATGAGGAGAGATTAATAAGACTGGGATTTTTCAGCTTGGAAAAGAGACAACTAACAGGGGGTATGATAGAAGTCTATAAAATCATGGCTGGTGTGGAGAAAGCAAATAAGGAAGTGTTATTTACTCCTTCTCATAACACAAGAACTAGGGGTCACCCAATGAAATTAATAGGCAGCAGGTTTAAAACAAACAATAGGAAGTATTTCTTCATGCAATGCACAGTCAACCTGTGGAACTCCTTGCCAGAGGATGTTGTGAAGGCCAAGACTATAACAGGGTTCAAAAAAGAACTAGACAAGTTCATGGAGGATAGATCTATCAATGGCTATAAGCCAGGATGGGCAGGGATGGTGTCCCTAGTCTCTGTTTGCCAGAAGCTGGGAATGGGTGACAGGGGATGGATCACTTGATGATGACCTGTTCTGTTCATTCCCTCTGGGGCACCTGGCATTTACCACTGTCGGAAGACAGGATACTGGGCTAGATGGACCTTTGGTCTGACCCAGTATGGCGGCTCTTATGTTGTGTTCTTATTCTGCAGTTTCTTGTATTGGATTCTGTTAACTCCCCTGAGCACATGGTGACCTCATTTTTGTATAGCCACCTAGTTTCAGAGCTCCTTGGAGGGGGCCAACCTCTGGTTCCTGTTGGGCACGTGTCAAGTGGGTGCTCAGATTCCATTTCTCTCTGTTTCTCTGCTGCTTCCATTGGAATGCAGGAGATGGCGCTAGAGTATAACAATTTCCCTAACCTTTTTCTCATTGGAAGCTTTTTAAGTTTGATTTATTTCAAGGATTGTATTTTATTATTTGCCCCTCCTATATATTGGGATGCCACCCCACGCCCCCCCTTTAACCAATTTCTCTTAATATTCCAAAGTTAGATCCTGGTTTTCATCTTAACATTTCTCCTCCCTTGTGCCAGACAATTCCTATTACTTTTCGAGTGCAATAATTATTTACAATGAAAATCAACATCATCTTTATAAATTTCTAAATTTGGAAGCCCTACTCCAGACATTCTCTGATTATACCTAAGTATTTCACATTATTTAAGACTTACAATAGAAAAGGTGACATTTTTCACATAGAGAATGATGTCGATCTGACTCGCAAGGCAAACAAATGTGGAGATGCTAATTGGGGATGAAAGGCAGATTATTCACGGTATATTTGATTTACAGGGAACGCAATGTGTAGCTCATAGTTAACCTGGCGTGAAAACACTGCATTAGAAAGCAGAGTGTGACTCCAGTTTGGCAATTTTGAATTTATTACCTAGGTTGGGAGGGAGAAAGAGGTTTATACATATGCAAATTATGAGAGATTCTTGCCTAGATTAACAATACTCTCATTTAACCATTTTAGTTTCTGTAGCTGGGGAGGTGAACGCCTGACCTTGGCTGATGAGGATCCTCAACCCGCGTACCACATGATATGAATCATTTTCTTATTGTCTTCCCAGATGGATCCTATTTGGGGACAAGTAGAGGTGGACCGCTTTTCTAATTTTTGAGGACCAGAAGGAATCATTAGATATCCATCATTCAAGGTATCTCTCTACCATATATCCCTTACATCTGCAATAATTGCAGGTAATCATCCATTTTTTTTCCCTCAACTTGGATTTGACTTGCTTGCCGCCTTAAATGTTCAGAAAATGGACGTTACTGTAACTGGAAGCTCTTTGAGATGTGTGGTCCCTACGTGTATTCCATACATGGGCATCATGCGCCCAAGTCTGGTGTCTAACAGTGTCTGTTGGCCCGCACATGTACAGTAGGTCTCCTGGAGCTTCCAAGTGAGGACATAAGTGGCGGTGCAGGTTGATGCCCCCTCAGTTACTCTTCTTCTATAATGAATCTAACCAGATCAGAAGCAGAGGGGATGGAGGACAGGTAGTGGAATACAGATAGGGACCACACATCTCAAAGAACTTCTAGTTGTAGTAAGTAACCTCCATTTCTTCGTCTTCCAGTGCTGGTCCCTATGTGTATTCCACACGTGGGCGATTGACAAGCAGCACTCAGATTGGAGTGGGGGGCGGGGGGGGGGGGGGGGGGGGGGGCAAGGAAGGTTGCAGCAAAGATACATACAGTATTACAGATCCCACTGCTGAATCCGCAGCAGAGGCCTGGACTAGTGCATATTGTCTAGCAAATGTGTGTATGGCACGCCAGTTGGCTGCTCTTCCTATGTCCTGCACCAGGACTTCCTGCAGTGATGCTAGAGTGGTGGCCTGTGCTCTCATGGAGTGGGCTGTTACATCTCCAGCAGGCTAGCCTGTAGCACTCCATGATGCAGCCAGAAACCCACTTAGAGATTCTTTGAGAGGATATAGCTTGACCTCGAGATCTCTCTGCTGTTACGATAAAGAGCCTTGATGGCTTTGATAGATTTGGTTCTTTGCAGGTAAAAAGCCAGTGCATGCCGGACATCGAGGGAGTGAAGTCTCTTCTCCTTTGGGAGAAGCGGGGAGGTGGGGGTTGGAAAAAAGGTAAGTTACAATAAGTAACCTACAGGTAAGCAAATACGCTGGTTGGTGTGAAATTCAGAGATGGCCTTGGGGGGAAAAGTAGGGTGGAGGGGAAGGGATGCCTTTGCCTTCTCAAAGACTGTATGGGGAGGGTCAGCTATGATGGCCCCTAGCTCGCCGACCTGCCTGGCTGAAGTGATAGCTTACTGTAAGCGGGTCTTGACTAAAATGTCAAAAGTCGCTCCTAGCAGGGGGCTGGGAACGGGTTCAGGTCGCGGTGGTGGAGGGGACTGAGAAGCAGGCGCTCTGAGTCTGTTGTTTGCGTTGAGGCTTGGCAGGACATCGGTAGAAGAAAGCAGGAGGCAAAGGAGGTGGTCGTGGTTTACAGGTCGAGCTTGAGTCTTTAACAAATGAAGAGAGTCATCGGTTTTCTCAATAAAGAGGTTTGACTCATCAAAGGGAAGGTCCTGGAGAGTATTCTACACTCCCTGGGAAAGGCCGAGGATTGCAACCACTCACACAGGAATGTTATTCTTGGTGTACATTAAAATCCCATCAATTATGTCAAGATTTCCCTCAAAGGATTTGTAAAGTGAATCCTTAAGGAGAGGATTATTCCTAATCCAACCTCCTACTAGAGCTCCTAGGGAAACTAATTTATGCAGCTGTTGGATGGTCTGACTTAAAACTTGATCTTGCCTTTGCAGTTCCTTTAAGTCTGGAATGACATCCTGAACCTCTCTCTTCAAGGGGGCCACTGGGGTAAGGTTAGGGATATGTTTTACTGTAACCCGAGTACACACCCACCCATCTCCTTCCGCTGCTCCTCGCTTAGCCAATCAATCTGCTTTCTGATTTTAATGGCCAAAGGATCCGTATTACAATGACCCTTAACCTCCTTAAGGAAAGTAGGGTCTTGTAACCAGAGGCTTTATCAACTATGTAAGACACCTACATAGGGTATTTTATCCTAGACCCATCAGTAGAGGTGAAACCACTATTAAGCCAAAATGGCAAAAACTATCAAAGAGTTGCACACCCAAGCAGAATCTGAAAACAGAATAACTGCTTAATCCTGAAGATGTGCATATTAATTTTTGCATTTTGTGAAGTAGTGACCCAGGCCACACCAGCCAATTCCTCATACTGAGCTGAATGAGGCATACATGCATGACTTATTTCTACAGGCTTAGCACCTGTTTCTTGAGGCGGCACCAGATCTATCCCAAATCCAGTAGGGGATTTCCCTGAGTCATAACAGCTCGGCCTTCTGCTGCTGCAGAGCTGATATGGGAGGCTTGAGGGTTCCTGGAGCACATGCTGCAACACCAGCAATCCCACGCTGCCGCGGCCATGGGGATACATTATCTTTCTCCCACCGCACCTTCCCACGGAGGGAAGAACGTGACAGGTGAGTTGGAGTCTCTCCCTGGCTTACAGATAACCAGAGATGACCCGTGCCTGCCAACGGGGGGGACGGGACAGGGGGACGGTGCAGAGTGAGGCCAGCTGGTCTTCAGCAGTGTTACCGAGCATGCTCAGTCCATGTGAGCATGCTGAGTACAAGCCAAGCAGGCACTTGATATTAGACACATCATTACCTGTTTAAAGTTCTGGGTTATTGAGAACCCAAGGTCCTCGAATGGACAGGGATGAATCTGCTAACTAACTAACCCAGCCCAGCAGGGGAACCGGCCTGGGGCTAGGACAGTTCACTGAATCCAAAGCAGAGAGCAGGTTCAGTTTCTCCTTTAGCACCCGTCTGTGACTTGTGGGGACACAATTAGGTTCACAGGGGGAACTTCCTATTGGGGGACAGACGGGGGCGGTCTGACGGAGCCAGGAGTAAATCATCCTTGGAGATTTAAAAAAATTGTAGATCCTTTTCTAACACAAAGTTTTGGACCCAACTAGGGGTGACTCTATTGTGGGCCTCATTGTGGTGGAGAAAGATGAACACATCACTGGACTGGATGGTAGCAGTTGCCCTGGAGCCAGTGACCATGACTTGACTAATCAATAAGGATCGATAGAGGACAGCCCCAACCAGCCATATTTACATTTGGTGCATTGAAAGGGCTAACTTTCCAAAGCAGCTCTCTCCCTCCTGGGGTGGCAGCTGCCTCCTCTCGTGACTTGGCCCTCCAGCCAGGCCAGTTCCAAGCTTCTTCCTTTCTGGGTTAGTCCATAAACAAAAGCCAGGGAATCAACACCCAACAACTGGTTAGTAGGTGTGAGGGGGAAATGCCTCCATCTCTGGGTATAACGGAAGCAGGTCGTCTCTTCCCTCAGGGAGGGATCTTCAGGCAGTTGCCGAGGGAGAGATCCTGCCTTCCCTCAGGACCTGCAAGGTAGAGGTCGTCCTCTTGCCTGGTCTGCCCACAAGTGAGCTGTTCTGCTCCCTTTGAAATCCTCCCCCAGTCTGTGCATCCCCTGCAGGTGTGTTGGGGTGGGGCTGGCTGAAACCAGAGCAGCTCCTTAACCCCTTCTTGCCCAGTGTGACGTTTGTATTCCCCATCACAAGGCCAAACAGAGGGCAAAAAACCTTGAAGTTACAGCTTTCCATACTGTTAACGGCTAACAAGCCTAGCTGGCCTGAGGGCCTATTTTTACAAGTAGAGCGTTTTGTTATATTGGGTACGCTGATCTAATGCTGCAGGTGCATATTTTGGGTAGCAAATTATTACCCCAGCTAGCAATAACAATGTGAATTTTGAATCCTTTTTTACCCTGGCTTGTCCTTAACTCCTTGGAAGGCGACTTTAGATGATGCTTCGTGCAGCAGGCATTCTTTTGCCCTGTGTCGTCCTGGCTTTTCTGTTGCCAGGCTCGGGAGGAGGGTTGATGTGCTGTTCACGCACCATTTCCCTGAATAGCTCCTCTGCATACTTCGATGGGATCCCACCACTTGCCTGGAAAATTACTAGGTTCTCCAGTATTTCTAAAATATTAAGGGCTCCCCCTGCCACAAACAAAGTCAGAGCCAGTATTGGTAAATATCCCCAAAACACGACTTCAGCCTACCCTGCATCAGCCAGATCCAGCTTCTTAATTTTTTTTATTGATTTAAAGTAAAATAAACAGATTGACCTGCAGTCCACCTGTGGAACTCTTTGCCAGAGGATGTTCTGAAAGCCAAGACTATAACAGCCTTCAAAAAAGAACTAGATAAATTCATGGAGGATAGGTCTATCAATGGCTATTAGCCAGGATAGGCAAAGATGGTGTCCCTAGCCTCTGTTTGCCACAAGCTGGGAATGGATGACAGGGGATGGATCACTTGATGATTCCCTGTTCTGTTCATTCCCTGTGGGACGCCTGCCATTGGCCACTGTCGGAAGACAGGATACTGGGATAGATGGACCTTTACTCTGACCCAGTGTGGCCGTGCTTATGTTCTTATGTAAAATCGGTGTTACTCACACACCTACATAGGGTGGGCTTGTGCACGTGTGAATCTTCCAAGGACAGATGTGAGATGGAGTGTACACGAGAATTTATGAAAGAGCGATAGAGAAGCACTCCACAATGTTATAAATCATGGCCTTGTAGATAGAAAGTAAAGTGGAGGTGCAATCATATGTCCTGAGTGCTGTCCTGCACCATGTCACCATGTGCAGGTAGATCATCAACCGCCCTCTGTCCCAGGTGCAGGATGGCCTCTGGCCCCTGCTCCCTCAGGCGGCTGGAGCTGCTGACATAGGGGTGGGGTTGGCAGAGCATGAGAACAGTCCATGAGGTTAAGAAATGGCAGGGAGAGCCTTTTCCCTCCATGGGAGATTACGTTGTCCCTCCATGGGCAATCCTTTCTTTCCTCACCCTGTGCTTTGGTTCCTGGACTCTGCCCAGAAGCCCAGCTCCCCCCCCGGGCAGCTTGGGTGTTCCATACCCTGCTGTGTATCTAAACTGCCCTGTCTTTCTCTCCTAGGGCCTTGTCCTATGTGCTCAGCCTGGCCCCTTCCTGGCTTCTCCCTGACCTTCAAAGGACTATCCAAGCCCCTCCCCAAGCCTGCTCCCCTTGGGGTCTCTCTCCTGGCTGAGCACGGCTACCCTTATATCTCCCAGCAGGCCTGGTGCCCAGGCACATGCTGCTCCGTGTCACCTGACCCTCGCACTTCTTCCCTTCACCTGGGGAGTTGCATAACCTGGGCTAGGGGCAGTTGAGCTCCAACCCCTTTCCTGGCCATCTCACCCTGGGACAGGTGGAAACTAGACACCTGTGGGCTATCAGTAACTGTTTGCTAGGAAAGGTGCTGAAGACACAGTAGAAGAGGAAACCTTTGGACTGGATTTAAATTATTCCAGCTGAAGGTGAATGAGGGAAAATAGGTCCAGAGTTTTCTTCCGAGCAGCAGAAAAATGTTAATGTCAGAAAGGACCATTCTGTCCATCGAATCAGCCCTCCTGTATAACACAGGCCCTAGATTGTCACCGAGTGGTTCCTCCAGCAAACCCATAACATGTGACTGAGCCAGAGCCCGGCTTTTGGAATGACATCCACACGCATTCGAGCCAGCTGTCTAACAGAGAATCTTCCTTCTGTAGTGATGTGAAGTTAAAGGACATGGAGAAGAAGACCTCTGCTCAGGCTGTGACTGAAGCTAGAGCAGAGAGGCCAGGATAACCAGGGCTAGGGCCTAGGACTGGCTATCAGCAGACCTGCCCAACTATAAAATCAAGCTAATCAAGGTTTTGGTTATTATTCCCATTTTACAGGGTGGGAGACTGAGACACAGTTGGGGCCTGTCTACACTCTGGATCTGTAGCCCATTTGTAAGCTGCTGACTCCCACATGTTCTTCAGAGCCTATGGACAACACAGCTCCTAAGCATGTGTTTGTTCTGTGCTTAGCCCCTATATAACACCTGGGCTGGCCGGCCTTTTCTCACCGTGCTTTGGGGAGCAGGTACTGGGCAGTAGGGGGTCTGAAGACGCTCTCAAGTACTCATTCTTGAAAATAATTGTTATCAATGAACTGGAAGCCAATATAAAATCACTGCTGATAACATTGGTGGGTGACAAAATCCTGGCAGAGTGGGAATTAATGATGAGGACAGGGCAGTGATACAGAGCGATCCAGATCCCTTGGTAAGCTGGACCCATTCAAACAAAACCAGTTTGAACACAGCCGAATGCAGGGTCCTATACCTAGCAACAAAGCATGCCGGCCACACCTACAGAATGGGGCAGTGTATCCAGGAAAGCGGTGAATCTGAAGGGGATTTAGGAGCCATAAAAGATGGAGAGGTGACTTCGCTGAAGTGCCTTAATGGAGAGAAAATACCGGGTATTATAGGGCTCATTAAGCTAGCAGAGAAAGGCATAACAAGACCCAGTGGCTGGAAACTGAAAAGAAACCAATTCATATTAGAAATAAGGCACAAATATTCAACAGCCAGGATGATTCACCACAGCAACAAACTACCAAGGGGAGTGATGGATTCTCCATCTCTTGATGTCTTTTCATGAAGACTAGATGCCTTTCTGGAACGTGTTTGGTCAAAACCTAGCTGCTGTGCTATACAGGAGGCCTGTGATGTGGGGTCAGATTAGATGCTCTAATGGTCCCTTCTGGCCCGAAAGTCGACTAATTGATGAAAAACTGAGTGTAGCATGGGGAGCAGCCTCTGACGTTTTAACATGTGGCCTGATGGATCCCCAGAATCAACAGTCATTGAGTGGGGTGATCCACGGGGAGCAGCTCAACCATCCAAAGGGGCTGGCCAGGGGCAGGATATTAGCCCTGCAGAGGAGGCATGGGTGTGGCAGTGACATCACAAGGGCCTTTGGCAGGACCTCAGCCTATTGGTCAAAGGTGGTGGGGCGGTGGTGACCTCACAGAGAGATGCTGACATCAGCCAGGCAGGACAGGGGGGCGGGGCCAGGGAAACCTCGGAGACCCCTGTGTCTTCGCTGCAGCAAGTCTCCTTCTCGGGGTCTCTCCTTGAGGACTGAGAGAGAATTCGGGTTCACGTACGTGAGCACGAGGAGGACACTCTTCCGAGTTTTCTCCTTTCCCACTGCTCGTTGAGCGAGAAGACAGACATCCCTGTTTAGAAGGTAAGAGCCCCCGAGAGGTCTGGAACCTGTTCAGTATGATCCACCTGGTGCTGGCTGAATTCTAGGCACAGAGAACGCTAGGTTAAGGTGGCAGAATTTTATTCCCCACCTAAGACTTTGTCCCATAGAATCACTGGGGACATCAGGGTTTCTCCTTTTTGGTTTCCCTGTTCCTCCATCCCTCCCTCCTTTCTCTTCTTCTCTTGCTTTTTTTCTCCTTTTCCCTGCTCCCATCCCACCACCAGGAGCTGGGGACTTGGGGGAGTGCACTGCAGCTCTCATTCTGGGAGGCCCACCCAAAAAGGTGGGTCCTGGAATATTTACATCTCCAGTGAACCCCTCCGGTGTTGACCTGGGCCATCCTTTGGGCTCTTTGGTGAGAATGCTCAGCCTCCCGCTCCTCAGTCTCTACCCTGATTGGATGAGCAGGGGGCTATTGACAGGGAGGAGACTCAGGTCCTTGCTGTTCTCTTTTAAAACCAAGCAAATAAGTCATAACCAATTATATGTTTGACTAATTTTGCCACGTCTCTGCATTAATTGTCTCTGAGCACTTCATGATTCTCGCTAACATTCCAGTTCTTCTAAAATACTTGCTGAATAATTACTATGAGCTCTTGTTGGTCTGGAGCTCATTCGAGGGCACTTTATTCTGATCATTCAAGGCATGAAATTCAAGATGTGGTGGCTAGTTTGAAAGTCAGGACTCCTGGGTCCTATTCCCAACTCTGCCACTGACTGGCTGTGTGACCCAAGACAAGTCACTTCTCCTTTCTCAGCCTTCGTTTCTCCCTCTGTCAAGTAGAGATAACAGTCCTCTCCTCCCTACCTCACGGAGGGTGGAGGATGGGGATCCACTGGAGAGTGTCCCTAGTAGCATTGCATAATATGAGGTCTCCCATCATGTTGAGTCGTATCAGATTATGACATAATACGACAGCTGAAAGATTCTATTTTATTTGTATTTTATTATTTTGAAATTGAAAAGAGCATCAACCACTTAGCTCAGACTGAACCATCTCATCTACTTTTCTGATCACAGTGTCTCCTCTTTGTGTGCAACGAAACAATTTAACACACTGTGACAACCAGGAGATGCCTTTGTTTGGCAAACAAGCATTTCTGCAGAGAATTTGCATCCAACTTGTTATGATTTCAAGAAAAAAACGGTTTAGTCTGAATGCGATTTTCTGACCGAAAACAGCTTCCCTGAAAATGTTCCCACCATCTGGATTCCTGGGCTGTATCCCTGCCTTGGGGGGGGGGGGGGAGGCGGTTGTCTGTTAGAACAGGATTCGGGGCTGATGGCTTCTCTTTCTGGCTCTGCCACTGCCTTGCTCTGTGGGACCTTGGGTAGGTCACCTCCCTTCTCTGTACCTCAGGATACCCATCTGTCCCATGGGAACAGGGACAATTCTCTAACTCTGGGCAGTGGTGAGCCGGGGTGAGATAAGGGGCGTCAAAGCCCTCTGCGAAGGAGAAAGGGGTGTTTCAGGGTGTTGAGCACCAAGGAATTCTAAACTTTTCAAAAATGGCTGGTCTCTGGCAAGAAGAAATGGTTGGGGCCAAATTTGAATCATTGTCTTTTTTAAAGCCAGTTCAGGGATGTGAGTCCCACTATTTTAGTCACCTGGGGTCCTTTGCCAGGAGGAGAGAAGAGGTTCATGCCTCCCTTTTTGTGGCCTTAACAAACAAGGTGCTGTGCACCAGTTCTCTTCTGAGATCCCAGAAAAAGAATATCTTCCCATCCATTAACAAGCCAGTACCTATCGTTAAAAGGGGAACAAAGAGGACCCCGGGGCTTACAGACTAGCCAGCCTCACTTCCATACCTGGAAAGATGCTGGAACACATTATTAAACAATCAGTTTGTAAGCACCAACAGGATAATTGGCTTATCAGGACTAGTGCGCATGGATTTGTGAAGAACAAGTCGTTCCAAACCAATCCGATTTCCTTCTTTGACAGGCTTACTGGCTTAGTGGAGGTGGGTGAACAGTAGACGTGATAGATCGTGGTGTTAATAAGACGTTTGACACAGTCCCATAGGACCTTCTCACAAGCAAACTAGGGAAATGTGGTCTAGATGCGATTAGTATAATGTGGGTGCACAACTGGTTGGAGGCTCCTTCTCCATGTCTGGCTGGCCAACTGAGAGGCTTTACTTAGTGGGTCTGGCAGAGATCAGTCCGGGGTCCGGGACTATTCAATCTTTTCATTAAGGATTTGGAAAATGGAGTGGAGAGTGTGCTTATAAAATGTGCAGATGACACCAAGCCCTTTGGAGCACAGGATTAGAATTCAGAACGCCCTTAACAAATTGGAGACTTGGTCTCCTTGAGCCAAACTCCAGGCTGGGCCCCTCTCTGTAGACTGGACAGAACTGAAACCCCAGAGCCAAACACTCCTCCTCCTCCTGGGCAATGCGCGCTGACCTTTAATGGACAGATGCTGCTTAGTGCTGACAGAGCAGCTTTTCCTGGGGGACTCTCCCAGCACTTTACACGCGTGGGAAAGTATTAAATCCCCATTTGACTGCTGGGGACAGAGCCATAGAGAGGGGGAGCAACTGGCCCAAAGGCCCACAGGTCAGTAGGAAAACCAGCAATGGAACCCAGGAGTCCTGCCTCCCAATGTCCTGGTCCAGTCACTACACCAGAGCACAGTCCCTCTCAAAGCAGGGGAACCGGACATGAGGACCTGGTTGTAATTGCCAGCTGTGGAAGGGAGTGTACAGCAGTGGTTAGTGAAGAGGCCTGGAAATAAGGACTGCTGGGTCCCATCCCAGGCTTTGACACGTGGGGTGACCCTGAGCCAGGAGCTTCCCCTCCTCAGGCCTGTTTCCCATCAGTAGGGTTGGGGTCCCAGTCCCTACAGCCCAGGGTGGTGGGAGGCTTCATGCAGGTGTGTAAAGTGGCAGGATGGCAGGAGCTGGGAGGCACTGTCACCCCCGCACTAGCGCTGTCTTCTGCACCCCCGCTGCTGGCCGAGTTTCTCCATCCCGTGGCAATAAGATGGACTCTTGTTTTCACAGCCAGTTGATCGCCCAGTGTCATCACCTTGCCTGCTTGCTGGGCAGGGTAACTCCTCAGGTCACCACCCTCTCCAGCTTGCCTTGGGCTTGGGGAGTGAGGAGGAGGGCGAGGGACAGCTGGCGACCCCGAACATCCGCCATCCATCATACCATCACCTAGAGCAAGTGAGTGGCATTAGGGTTCCTCTGTGGCTTCCCCTGTCTGTCTGGGGAGAGGCAGAAAGAGGGGGAGAGAACCTCCCAAAGGAGATTTCATTTGCAAACAGCCCCCAGGGATCCCCTTGCTCTCAGACCGGGCAGGGCCTTCTCCAGAGCCATCTCCAGTGTGTTTGGCAAGGTCCCAGCAATGGAGCTCCCAGCCCTTCCCTTGTGGGAGACTGTTCCCCAGGCTGACAGTCTCTGAGCTGGGCCAGACCCTGTGAGCTGCTGAGCATGGAAATCAATGGGAAACGAGGGAGCCCTGGGCATCCTCTGACATGGGACTTTGTGACTTTGATGTGGGGAATGGTTTCCCAGGAGAAGTCCGGACTCCTGGGTTCTGTTCCTTCTCTCGCCTGGGCGGAAGTGTGGCCTGGGATGGCAGGAGGGGGCTGCTTGTCCAAAGTGATGGATGGTCTTTGTGACTGACCCCACTGCTCTAAGAGGAGGACACTCCCCGGGCATTGCAGCACCAGGGATGACAAGGAGGAACGCTGGGAGCAGATCATGCAATGAACTCCTGCCAGTGTGTGTAGCTTGCACTCCCTGCACCCCTGTGGGGGTGAGGGGGGGAGAAGTTGCTCTGGCTGGGGCAGGGATGGGGTGGGACTGAAAAGGCCCGTTAGTGAGAGGCTGCCTTGACCCCAGACTCACGCCCGCTCCCCGCTTGGGTCCAGGATGGCCAGTCTCCTGAGGATGTTCAGGAAGAAGGCTTTGCAGGTGGCCCCAGAGCCTGAAGGAAGCAGCCACCATCTTCTCCAGGAGCAGAGCAGCCCCTCCGTCCCCGCTGGTGGGGAAGGAGCCAGGAGGTGGAAGTGCCCAGCCTTCTGGCGGAGGAAACCCGCTCCCGGCGCAGTCGGCAGCCAGGCCCCAGTGGAGTTGGGCCAGGATGCGGCTGGGCAGGCAGGACCCAGCCCAGGAGCGGAGCCGAGCAGGGTGGCTCTGGGGCTTGTTGTGTGGGCAGCAGCGGCCCCAGGAGCCCAGCCCTGATTCCCAGCAGGAGGCATCGTCCTGCCCAGGCACCGAGGACCTTCCAGCCTCCCCAGGGCAGGAGGTGGAGGATCCCCGTTCCAGCACCAGCAGCTCGGCCCGCGCCCCGTGGGACAGCAGCAGTGCCTGGGACTCGGGCAGCAGCCAGGCCGATGGACGCCGGGTGAGGCGCTGCGCTCAAGGAGGGGTGAGGTAGGGGCTGTGAACACCCTGGGCCCAGGAGCTCTACCAGTGCTAATGGGGGAGGGGTCCCCAACCCAGGTGTCTGGCCTGAGCCACGCAAACCCCGCAGTCACACAGCTGCCCCTGTGGCAAGGGGAGCTGGGGGGCAGGGGCAGCGGGAGCTGCTGCCACTTTGGTCCCTGATGCTCTGGGGGTGGGGGACAGGCACCTCCCAGAGAGTCCGGGGGGGGCCGGGCTCTTTGCTGTGGGCTCCTGAAGCTGTCGGGGGCTGAAGGCCCATCCCTGAGAGGGGGGAGTGTGGGACCCAATCTGCCCTGGGTCTCTGAGGTGGGAAGGGGGGACATTAACCCTGCTCTCCCTATCATGCCCCTGTTAGCAGGCATCACCCTGTCCCCTTCTCTCCCTGGTGCAGGGACCCCCAGGGACTCAGAGGACAAGGAGGAGGAGGAATGGGTGGACTTGGCCACAGAGGAGGCTGCTCTCGAGGACATCCGAGAGCAGCTCCAGGGCAGAGAAATGGTACAAATGTTCCCCAGCTGGGTTGGAACCAAGATTGTCCTGCCCTTTCCCAGCATCCCCACCCCCTGCACAGGGTCTTGTCCCTGATGATCCACCACCCCTCATGGGGATTTTTCTCCTCTGTGCTCTGGGACCCCCAAGATGGAGGGGTTTGTCACACACCAGCGGGGGTCTCCTCCTCCCACAGGCACTGTCCCAGTTCCTGACCCTGCTTGTGTAGGAGTCATGGGTGATTTGGACAATGGGTGGGTCCCCACTATCCTCCATGGAGGCCTGAGCCCAGGAGCTGGTGTGGCTGGGGCAGGAGGTCCCTGGCTAACTGGCTCTCTCTCCCCAAACCCCACTCCTGGTAGGTGCAGGATGAGGCCCAGCAGCTCACGTTCCTACACGCCATCCACCCCGCGTGTCTCGCTGCACAGCAGAGAGGGCAGGACACACTGGAGCCGCACTGCTGCAAGGCGGCTGTGGTGGAGAGGATTGTGGTGAGCGAGACACGGCGCCCGGCAGCTGGATGGAGGAGAGAGGAGAGAGACATGGGACCGGCAGGGGCCTTCCCGGGCCAATGGATGAGGCTTGGTGGTGCTGGAGGGGACAGCAGAGGGCAGGGATTGCTGAGGCTGAGGACTGGGGAGAAGAGAAGGGAGAAGTTCTGAGATTGGTCACTAGTGGACAGTGGGGGAGTCGTGGGGCTGGAGGGGCAGCTGAGGCTGGGGGGACAAGGAATCACGTTCCCAGCTTGGTAGTCAGGATGGTGTTGGATGGGGGTTTTGACAGGGAGGAGGGAAGAAGGGGAAGGGGACCGAGCTGGGCAGGAATCCTGGGAGGGGACCAAGTTGGAGGGGCAGGAGGGAATCGGGGGAGCGGGAGGCAGGTGGGGGGATCCTGCTGGCTGTGTGGGGTGCTGGCTGTGTAATCTCTGCACTAGGAAGTGTCTGTGGGGCCCGAATCTTACACGCTCCTTTGTCTCCTTTGGGTCTCACAGGAGCTCACTGCGGAGCTGCCTGATGACTCTGCACCCAGCGCCGTCCTCGCCAACTCCCTGATCTCTGTGGGCAACCTCAGGTACCGAGACCCCTCCCCCCAGCCGGCTCCCCTAACCCCGGTGCTGCTCAGGGTGGCTCCTGGGTGGCTCCTCTTAGCAGAGATGGTGGGAAGGTTCCCTCTCTCCTGGCTGGGCTGTTCTTTTCACTCCAGTAACATTACACGGGCCTTGGGGCGAGGCTCACTCCCAGGGTCAGATACAGGAGGGGCAGCAGTTGTCACGGAGTCTCCGGGCGATGCTCTGGAACTGCTCCCCATGAAGCCAGTCAGGACTCTGGGGAAGTCTCCTTTCTGTGAGCAGCCTGTCTTCAGGACACACAGCTCACACAGCTTCCACCTTCCTGGGTCTGACCTCGGAGCATTCAGCACCCTCTGCCCCTCCGTGCGCTTCCCATAGCGAGTTCTCTCAGGTGGGGTTCCTGGGGAAGCCAGAGGGTCCAGCCCCCCAACTTCGCAGTCAGATGTGACTCTCAGCCAGCCAGTAAAACAGAGGTTTATTTGATGACAGGAACATGGTCTAAAACAGAGCTTGCAGGTGCTGGGTCCATTTTGGGGGGCAGTGAGCCAGACAACCATGTCTGCACTTCACTCCATGTCCCAGCCAGCCCCAAACTGAAACTCCCCCCAGCCCCTCCTCCTCTGGGCTTTGTTCCTTTCCCGGGCCAGGAGGTCACCGGATTCCTTTGTTCTCCAACCTTTAGCTCTCACTTTGCAGGGGGGAAGGGCCCAGGCCATCAGTTGCCAGGAAACAGGGTGTCAGCCATTGTCTGTGTCCAGACCCCTGCACACACCTGCCCTCTAGGGCTCTGCAGTGATCATACACCCTTACCCCACCACCTAGATACTTAAGAACATCCTAGGGGAAACTGAGGCACCCCCACACTATTCAGAGGAAACATTAAGAACAGTCCCACTTCGTCACAGCAGGGTCCAAGGAACAGGCACTATTCCTGCCCTGAGACCCACCTCCTGCGATCTGCCCTGCATGCCATCTTCACCCTGGGCACGGAGAAGGACCCCACCCAAGTCCAGGAAGATCATCCTCCTACTTCTCCGTGCCAGGAGCAGGAGTGCCCTCTGGTCCCCGCTCCCTTGATTCGCTGGAGCTCTAGAGATAGGGGTGGGGTGTGTAGAGATGAAACAAGCTGCAAGGTTGGATCCTTCCCTCCAGGGGTGATGACGTTACCCCTCCCTGGGGGAAACTTTCCTTCCTTCCTTCCACATGCCGTGTTTTGCCCAGCAGCCCAGCTTCTATCCATAGCAGCTTGGCTGTTCCACACTCTGCTGCCTACGAGGCCCTCCGCAGAGACCTGCTCAGGTCATGGATTGAAGAGCCAGCTGTCATCCCGCCATGAATCCTTGCTAATTGCCAGGAGTGGGATGTGAATGAGAGAGGCCAGAACATGTGTTTGGAGGTCTCACCAGTGCTTCCCAGAGACCCCTCTTCCCATCCTGTGGCAGATGTAGCCCCAGTTTCCCTAACGCTGACCCATGGCTCTCCCTTGCTTTGCAGGCTCTGCAAAAGGTCTTGCCAGAGCTCCTGGATGCCATGCTGGGGAACCTGCTGGCAGAGTCCCCAGACACCAACAGGCTCCACTACATCTTGGAGGTGAGCCCCATGAGGAGAGGTGCGGGTGGGGGGCAATTTACCTTAACTCTTAGGAGGACTGCTAAGAAGAGCCTGAAAGATCCATTTTCCAGTCTGTCCTCCTAGCTGGGCCCCCAGTGGGCATCCTTGGTCGGGGCAGTCGGTGCAATGCAGTGTCAGAACCTTCCTCCTTGAAGGACAGAGGAAGGAGCTGGGACTTCAGGCCAGAGCTCTGCCTGGTTCTGTTGAGCACTAACCACAGGGCCCCTGGCTGGCTTGAGGAGTGAGAGTCTGACACACACACACACACACACGCTGCCATGAGGTCCAGGAGATGGTCCTCAGAGAAGAGGCACAGGCTCCTTCTTAGAGAAACAGGAGGACCCCAGGGAATCAGCCCTTCTCTGCAATGGGCCCTGAGATTCCGGGGGGGATTGTCCTCACAGTCACTCCCTTCATCCAACCAAAGACTTGAGCTACGGGGAGGGGCAAGGGGTCAGTCTCCTTTCTGGTGAGCTGTCCAGGAATCAGGAGTTCAGGGAGGATGGGACCAGCCCTGACACCGAACATTGTCCCAATCTAGAGAGACAATGACAATTTATGATCTGCAGGATACAAGCATCGTCCTGGGTGCAACAATCCCCTTCTAAAGCTCTGCGATCAATGACTCAGATATTCCCCCCAAGCACAATGTCTCAGCCCCCTGGGGATGGGGAGGGGTCCTTTGCACAGCTCATGCACCTACCCATTGATCCTGACCTGTCTCCTTCCTCCACAGCACGTCAACTTCTGGATCGTGTCCAGGGTGTCACAGGAGAGAGCCAGGGCCATTAGGAGCAGCACGGCCCTGCTCAGATTCACCATCACCCTCCCTGAGTTTGACATAAGTGACCTCTGACTCCAGGCATAGGCGGGCTGGCTCCGGTGGGCTGTAGGATCTGCTGTTGCAGGGGCTGTGGGTTAGGAGTGTTCCTCTTGGGGAGGCAGAGTCAGAGCAGGGAATGAGCTAGGCTTGAGTCAAGTTCTTCTTTTCCTGGTTGGTGGTGACCCTGGGCCTTTAAGGGGTCCATGCTCCAGCCCCTGCCTCCAACCAGGTTGTGCCTGGCCTTGGTCCCTTCTTGGCATCCTGGAGCAGCTCTAGGCTCCCTTGGAGGCAAAGAAGATGAAGGGTCTCGCTCTAGCTTCTCTCCCCCAGCATCTCCTGCAGAGGGGCTGAGGAGAAGGAGACTCCTGGCCCAGGGGGGACTGGGAGCTGACAGGAAAATGCTGATGGAGTCCCCTCTCCTCTCCCTTCCATTAGAACTCAGCAGAGTTCCCTAGGATGGGTCACCATGTGACACAGCTGGCTCTGTTTGTCAGTGACCCAGCCAAGGACATCAGCCGGCAGGCCAGGGCGGGGATTTACCGGCTGTACCAGCTGCTGCTGCACCAGGGGGGTAAGGAACCCAGCTGGGAAATGGGACCCCAGCCAGTTTCTCTCAGACTGACCCCAGCTGGAGGATGCGTCTCTCTCTGTCTCTTTCTCTGCTTTTCTCCACCCCCTGCAATTCTATTGGACCAGGGATGGAGCGAGGACTCTGCCACTGTGCAGCCACCAATGGGATTGGAAGGACAGAGACACTGCAACCAGAATGACAAACGTGTGTGTGTGTCTATCTCCCCCAGGGCTGACCATCCATGGGGCAGAAGGTCTGTGGTGCTGGGACTGGGACCAGGACAGCAGGCTCCTGGGCTACAGGAACACAGCCCGGGTGAGGGAGGTAAGGACACTCTGCCAGGGCATGGCACGGCTCAGGGAGTGGGGCTGGCTGGGTGGGTTCCCTGAGTAGCTGCCTCCTGGAGACAGCACAAGAGCCCACTCCTCATTTCCAGCTCAGAGTTCCCTATCCAGCCCCCAGTGTGGGACGCTGATACTAAAGGTCCCACCTTGAACCTCGCTAGTTGCCGTGATTTGTGTGTCTGACACGGATCCATTGCTACGTGACATAAGGAGAATCCCTGGGTGGGGCAGTTAATGAAGGATTATGGCTCTGGGTATCTCTCCGCTCCTTGTCCCCCTCAGACGCCATGTGAGAGAGCCTGTGAGCTTGTCCACCTTCCCACAAGCTGAATTGCTGCCCCAGAACAAAGGGTTCACAGGAGTGTCTGTGTGGTGGGGACTGGGACCTGAGTCTCCTTGTCCATGTCATCTTGCAGTTTGGATTCCCCTTGGAAGAAGCCCAGGAGCTGCAGACGCCAGACCCAGCCACTAGGAAAATCACTCAGTTGGGGGGAATAGACCTTAGGTCTGTCAGCTCCAAGCCCCCCGCCCATGCCTCAGTCACTGAGGTGCTGGAGATCTCTCTGCGGGAGCAGTGCAGGTCCCCTGTCATCGCTGTGAGCTGCACAGCAGGGCTTCCAGCTCCCAAGCACGGAGAGCCGTTTCCAGCCCAGCCCCTGCCGTAAATTGCCCTCCAGAAAGATCCACTACAGGCTTTGCATGCCTAAGTGCCGGCCACCCTTTACTAAGGGGGCTTCGCTGAGCCAGGGGCCCCTGAAAGCCTCCAGGGAATGAGCTGCCCCGGCTGCAGCACCCCTGCCGCTGCCCCTGGGCCACTAGAGGCTGATGCCGTCCCAGCCCCACAACGTGGAGCCTGGCTCTGGGCAACCCGCTAAGGCCTTGTGTCCTCTTGGTTTCAGGTCTTCGGAAAGTTCTTCTCGGAGGGGCAGAGAAGATTCTTCCTCCGGGCGGCAGTGCTGGCCACCCACGACCCCCTGCTGCGTGTCAGCCAGGCTGGGCTGGTCCTGGCCTCCTCCCTCCTGGGGGAAGCCCAGCAGCTGATAGGGGACATGGTGAGCAGATGGGGGGATTAGACTCAGGAGATTGGGGCAGGGCCTGGGGCCTCATCCCCATCCTATCGCCATTCGCTGGCCTGGCAGCAAGGAGCCTGGTGGGGAATGAGAGTCAGAGCAGGTGCTCCTGGGAAGGGGGATGAATTCACCTCCATGAGCAGGAGGGAGCCAGCTTGTCCCCGGAGCAGCTCCAACCCAGCGCTTTAGCCAGGCTACTTAATGACAAGCGTTACCTCATCCTGGGCTTATGTTCTTAGGACACAGCGCTATCACTCCTGGGAAGGGCAGGAGAGTCCCTAAGTGCCCTCTGCGAGCCTTTCCTGCCTAAGCCACAGGGCCGCACCCAGTTCCCAGGTGCCTCGTGTCTATGTCACCCAAGCCACCATCACTGGCAGCCTGGGAGGCCAAAGACTGACAGGTGATGGCAACTGACCAGGCAGGGCTGAGGCACATGGGCAGGGGAAGCTGGTCCTGCTGCTGGCAGGGCTGGACCCGCTTTAGAGAGAACAGGAGGATTCAGTCAGCAGGGGCTGCCGACCTGCCCCATTCACCAGGGCTGCCATCCTCCGGCTTCAGCATTATCACTGGGGTGACTTGGGGAAAGGTCTCAACCTTCCCACATCCCACTTCACTGCTGCCAGAATCCCTTCTGCCCCCCGCCACCCTGCTAGAGCCCCCTCCCTGCCCTACTTGGGCGGGGGTGGTGGGGGAGAGGGTTCTGAGAACTTGAGCGGTGGCCCCAGGTGGGTTGGGGGTGGAACAGCTGTCAGGGGCACTGAGGGGGATGTGTCAGGAGCTCGCCCAACAAGGAGGGGGGTTGGCACTGGAGGTCACTAGAGAGGACAAGACGACTCCATCCTGGGGGTCAGGAGGGCGAATCCATCCCTCAGAAGTGGGCAGGTGCTGGGTGGAAATGCTGCTGGTTCCATGTGCTGTTAATCCCCCCTAGTTCCTGCGGGGGGCGTCAGTCTCTGACAGGTTCCCGTTCCCTTGCAGCAGGAGGACGTCACGGCCAACGTGATGCGCCAGCTCCGCATCATCCGGCCCTTGCGCCAGGTGCCTGAGGCGCTGCAGGGCCTGTGCCTCTGAGGATGCCGGCAACTCCCGCTCCCTGCTGCAGATACTGCTCTGGTCCCTGCAAATGGGGAGCTAGTGGAAGGGGAATGGAGTCCCCCGGAACTGACAGAAACTCCTGTGTAGGAAGGTCCTTCCCTCTGCCCCCAAAACGCCTTCATCTGGAGCAGGAGCTCTTCCACTCACTCCCTTTCCCCTCCCCCCTTTCCTTGGCCTGACCCCCATCCCATTCCCCCTGCTCCCAGACAGAGCTCTGTGTCAGGGCTACAGCCCACCTGCCCAACTGAAGCTCAGAAAGCTCCACTTTTGAGGGGGTGGGGATGGGACAGAGGCTCAGGGCTAGCTTCACCTCCTGCCCTTTATTCTCCCCTTGGTCCTTCTACGGGGTCTCTGAGTGGGAAATGAATAGGAGTCTCCTCTCCAGGCCCTGGGATCTGTCACAGCCTCCCAGATGGGCACAGCCTGCAGCTGAGCCACCTCAGGG
Organism: Chelonia mydas; assembly: GCF_015237465.2. Taxonomy (NCBI): domain Eukaryota; kingdom Metazoa; phylum Chordata; order Testudines; family Cheloniidae; genus Chelonia; species Chelonia mydas. The sequence continues at coordinate 75,141,397 of NC_051251.2, read as the reverse complement.
AGCAGTGGGGACAGGTCACCCCGTCCTAGCAAACCAAGCAGTGCTGGGTCTCAAAGAGGCTTAGATGGAAGACCCTGCTTCTTCGTGGAGGTGAGAGCCATTTACTTCTTGGGCCATCGGGGTCTCTTGGTGGGGGGGGAGGGAATGGGATTCCTGGTGCATAGCCTGGCTGGGAGCTTCCCCTGGCCCTGGATCCCAGCCCTGAGACAGAGGCATCTCCATCAATGTTCCACCCTTGTTTTGTTCCTAGGTAGGAGCTCCCCAGAGATGTCCTCGACCCTGGACTCCTGAGAGCATTTCTGGCAGGAGGCTCCAGCCCCTCAGGCATGAAGAGAGCACCATGCCACTCTCCAGCTCCACTTCCCACAGCAGGACAAATGAACCCTTCAGCTCCCAGAGTCCCAACTCTTTGACCTCCTTCTGATCAGCAGGGGGGTTTCTCCAGCCCCCTCACCACACCTGTCAGCCTCTGCATGATGATGAGTCTCAATGTCAGAGTCACCAGAACAAGCAAAACTCCAGTTGCAGCCAGTGGGGCCTGTGTGTACTCGGCCCCTCTGGAAACCAGCTCTGAAATGGGAAGCAAGGACCCCAGTCCAGTAACAGCAGGACTGGGCAGAGCAGGCCTGTAACAGGGTGCTTTCCCCTGGGCTGCACAGTCTGGGGCCTAGTCAAACTGATTACAGAATGAGCCCTACCTGAGAGGGACCATGTACCTCCCCTTAAAGAGCCAGACTTCAGATAAAACCCAGCTGGGCTATGAACAGGAATGAGAATGAGGTAGGAAGTTCAGAGCAGCAAGGAAAGCCTAGAGGGGAACTTGAGAAGAGAGGTAGGAAGTTTCCCAGGGAAAACTGCAGCAGAGAGAAAGAAGCAGACCTAGCTGTTGGGTAGAGGGCCCTGGGCTGGTGCCACTGTCAGAGTGAGACTGGGTTCCCCTACCGGCCCCAAAGAAGGGGGCGTCCACGCACCCAAAGAGGGTTACCAAGCCCAGCAAGGGGGCTTCAGACTGAGCAAGAGCCCCAGCGAGGGCAGAAGGACTTCTTTCCGTGGGAAGACATCTTTGGACTTTTAGTGTGAGGCAAGCTGGGTCCCGGAAGGATGGACTGAAGGTGGTGACCGGCCAGAGGCTGAGTTACCAGGCTGAGAAACTGCCGTGGTGCTTGAGCGACCATCGATGGGGGACACTAGCCCAGCGAGAGGGCTGTGATTCCTTGCCTGGCCACCAGGGGGCATGTAACGATGAGTAGATTCGTTTACGATCGGCATAATGGGCCGGATTGAATTCCCCCTGTCATCCCTGAGGGCTGATGGAAGTCTTGGTTGCTGAAGGAAGGTCTCTCCCCCGAAGCGGGAGTGTCGAGAGACCGAGCTGGTCACTGGATTTCACACTTCAGTTCCAGGGGCTCATTAAGCAACCAAAGCAGGTCTAGGGGTCTCTCCAGCAGCTCCTAGAAAACCAATAGAAGCAGAAGGAAGTGCAATCAGATCGACAGCTGGCAATCTTCATGGAGCAGCAGACCTGTCAGAGATCCTGCAAAGGGAAATCAACTTAGGGTCTGCTACGGCAATGGACGAAAAAAGAGCAGACAAGGAGAGCATGCCTGGGCTGTGCTGAGAAGGTGAGCCCCGGAGAGCAGGGCATGAGAAAGTGTACAAGCATGGCCTAATGCCAAGATGGGGACGAAAGTTCTCTGTATCAAAAGACGGCCTGCTTAGGAACTTGCTGAGTGGCAAAAGGAGGGGCCAGGGCCCCAAGAAGGTAGAGAGAAAGGAGAAGGTGAACTCTGGCACAAACACACGTGAGGTGGAGGTGGCAGGGATGGCCGTGGACCTTGCAGACCCTCAGCCAGCACACCCTGTCGGCTGCTGCAGGGAGGTGAAGGATGAAGTGGTTGGCACAGAGATGAAGCAGGCTGAAGTAGGGACAAACACAAGGGTGGAACAGGCCATGGTGGGTCCTCAGGCCCTGACGGAAAAGGTCCTGGGGGATGCAGCAGCAGTAGCAAAAAGGCTACAGAAGAAGCTGGTGGCTTCAGAACAGGCTCTGCAAGCAGCTGTTGATAGGAATGAGTGGCTGCAGGAAGAGCATTGGGACACTGCAGTAGAGAAGGATTGCGTCAATTCTGGTGAGTGAGCTGGCAGGGGAGCTGGAGACGCTGAGCGCCCCGGGCTGTATAAAGGTGCAGCAGGTGACAGTGACGAGATGGCGAGGGATGAAGCTTGGACAAGAGTAGAACTTGCCCCTAGTTTGGACCAGATTTTAGGGAAGAGGGTGTATAACAGGGTGTATAACAGTGTATAACAGGGCTTTGGCCTGTGGGCTGCAAAACCTGGAGCTAGGCCAAATGGATGATAAAGTGAGCCCCACCTGAGGGGAAACCAGGGAAAACCGCAGCAAAAGAACACGAGCAGACCTAGCTGTTCGGTACAGGACCAGAACCTAGAGTCCAGGGTAGTACCAGGTTCTCCCACTGTTCCGAAGGAAGGGGACCTACAAGGCCATAGAAAGGGTTACCAAGCCCAGCAAGGGCAGGCCAAGCCAAAGTCAGGCTGAGGAAGAGCCCCCACAAGGGCGGAAGGCCTTGTTTCTGTTTTGGACAGACATTTTTGGACTTTTAGTTTGCGATGGGTGCGACCCAGAAAGGAGTGGACTAAAGGACGGTCACCTGGCTGGAGAGCTGAGTTGCCAGCCAAGAAACTGCCAGAGCGACTATCGGCGGGGGTGCTAGCCCAGCGAGAAAGCTGTGACACGAGGCCTGGCCAGGACCTAGCGGTGAGAGAACTCTGTTACAAGCCCACTTCCATTAGGGAAACAGCCTGGTATTGGAGAGTGGTGGGGAGATGGGAAGGGCTGCTGAGGCTGGAGTGGGGAATAAGCTGTGGGGCTGGGAGGGGATTAGAGACGGGGCCCAGCTTATGGGTGGGATCCTGCTGGCTGTGTCTGGAGCAATGTGTAGCCTCTTCTATGGGAAGTGCCCATGGGTCAGTGGGGCCTGAATCTCTCATGCTCCTTTGTTTTCTTTGGGCATGACAGGAGATGTCTGAGGAGCTGCCCTTAGACTCTGTGCCCAGCGCAATCGTCTACAACTCATGGTGTCCATGTGCAACCTCAGGTTCCAGGACCCTCCCGCCTGGATCCCCTAACCCCAGTGCTGCTCAGGACCAGAGGCAGGAGTCACCTCCCACCAGTGGCTGTTCCCCTCCTTTGGCAGGGCGGGTGGGAACAGTCCCTCTCTCCTGGCTGGGGGTTGATTTGAGTCCAGCAGTGTCAGGATGGCTATGGGAGAGGATGGCTGGAGGGGTCATACAGCAGGGTCCGGTGATGAGAGCAGGGAACAGGTTGTATTGCAGCCCTGCCACCGAGTGGTAGCCTGACATTGGCCAGTCACTGTCCCGCCTGGTGCCTCACTTTCTCCACCTCTGAAGTGGGGATAATCCTGACCCACATTTAGAAAGTGTTGGATCCTCTGCTCTTGCTTCCCAAATTCCTGCCCTCCGTGCCCCCCACAGGCCTCTGCCCTGTTCCTCCAACTTCCATGCCCATGTGAGTGCCTATGTCACCCCGCAACTGCAAGGTCTCACGCACAGTCCGCTGCCAGGAAACTGAAGCCACCCCTAGATCCGGAACAGGAATCGCAGTTCCTGTGCACTGCCCTGCATGGAGTGTTGCCCAGGGGCATGGGGAAGGCCAACACTCACATCCGGGTAGATCATCAACCTACTCCCCTGTCCGAGGAGCAGGAAGGCCTCTGGTCCTTGCTCTCTTCTGTAGCTGGAGCTGCTGAGGAGGGCAGAGATGGGAATAGGCCACAGTATTAATAAAGTGTCAGGGGGAGACTCCCCCTCTGTGGGAGTTTGTTACCCCTCTGTGGGGAATCCCTGGGGAAGCCCAGCTCCCATCCCTAGCAGCTTGGCTGTTCCCTCCTCTGCTGTGTAGCAGGCCCTCTGCAGAGAACTGCTCTGGGCAAGGACGGCAGACCCAGCTGTCATCCTGGCAGGGGTAGCCTCAGGTTCCATAGCCCTGACCCCTCCACTGGCAGGCTCTGAACAAGGCCTGCGCAGAGAACAGGGACGCCAGGCTGAAGATTTCAGCCTGCTGACAGCAACCCCCAGCACAGACAAAGTCCAGCACATCTTGTAGGTGAGCATAATGGGGAGGGGCAGCAGGAAGTTTACCGTAACCCTGGCGAGGCCTGGAAATGAGAGACTGGATGATCTACGTTTCCATTGTGTCCTGATACCTGAGAGCCCATTGGGCCACCCTTGGTCAGGGCAGTCAGCGCAGTGCAGTGTTGGGGCCCTTCCTCGTTCAGGGACACAGGGAAGGTGCAGATGCTTTAGGACAGGGCTCTGCCTGGTTCTGTTGAGCACTAGATCCAAGGCCCCAGGCCAGCTTGGGGAGTGAGAGCATCAGACCCTGGCGAGGTGCAGGAGAAGGTCCTCAGAGAAAAGCCCTGGCTGGTTCCTAGGAAGCTGCTGAGATTCACAAGGAGGGAATCGGCCCTTCTCTCCCATGGGCACAGAGCATTGTAAGGAGCAGGGGGTGTCCTTTGTCCAACAGAGACTTGTCCTAGGTCTCACCCACAAACCTGGGAGAGAGCTGGGAACTTGACTGGGTCCCACCCCAGAACTTCTTCTCCCCTCCCCACTTGGCCATTTTGCTCTGGGTTTATGAGCATGAAACAAACAGGAACTTCTTCTCCCTCTTTGAGGTTCTGCTCAGGACACCCCGAACCGTCAGCCCCTGTTACCCCACTGCCTCAGGAGGTGAGAGCTCTGCTGTTGCCAAGCTGTGTCGGGTGCCAGACACGCCAGCTGCTCCGCCTTGCCCGCAAACTCTGCCAGATTAAAACTTGCCTTGCAGGAAACAGTCAGTGAACCCCAGTTCCCCAGAGACATCCCCCTACTGTGTCCAGTCCCCTTACTGGACACTCACAGAAATGAGTAGGTTTGCTGCCTCCAAAGAGACAGGGCACATCTCAGCCTGTTAGGTTAGCTGGAGACTCACACCTCACTTGAACACACAGCACCGGGATGGTTTGGGACGCACAGTAACAAAGAACAGAGATTTCAGTGATACTAAGCAAGAGAAAGAGACAAGTTTGGTTACAAAAAAAACCAAAACGCTTTGTAGTGACTAAAACTGAATCTTAGCAAGTCACAATCTTTGCCTCAGCAGTTTCCTGACTAACATCAAGTTACCAGCATCTCCAGCCCTCAGGGTCAGGGGACCCAATGTTCCCACAATCAAAGGATGCTGTTCCCTACGTGATGGACTTTTGTACAATTTCTCCAATGCCCTTTTCTGCTCTCCATCTCTGCTCCCTCCAGCAAGACACACCAGTCCCTTGGCTCCCGGAGTCCTGGTTGCCTGCTCTTCAAGGGCTGAGGGGTAGTGCTTTACTGCCCCCGCCCCCACCCCAGCTGCTTTTGCTATGGGAATCTCCCTAGAGCAGAGGAGAAATCTCCTCTTCTCTTAGAATCAGTCCCAGCAGTAATTACACCCACCCTGGCCTCAGCTCAGCTACTTTCCTTGCCTGGGATCAGGGACCACTTGTGAATTCCTTGGCGTGTGGGTGTAGTGGGGACAGAGGCTGCAGCTCCAGCAGTTTCCACTGGAGGACACCACCCTGTCTTTCTATGGTCTGACTAGGGCTCACCATCCATCCTGGAGCTGAACAGCAGATGGGAGCTCATAGATTGTCCTTGGTGGCCCATGTCCCTGTGTGTGATGGAGCTGTGTGCCAGAGAGGGCCAGGAGCAGATGCACCACGCATGGCCAGGAACGGGCTAAACAGCCTGTCACGCTAGGTGAGTAAAACCCTGGCCACATACAGACACCATGGGCATCCATGGGGACTGAATCTGGGCCCTTCACTACCAAGAGCACAACTCACTCCAACTTGAGTCATGACAGTGGTGACCCCCGCCAGCCTCCCTGAGGTGGGCCAGTATTATCCCTCTTAGCTGGGGCAGAGGGATGGAAAGCAACAGGCTGCGAGGTCACCCACAACGTCACTGACAGAGGCAGGACGGAAGCACGGTACTGAGACCAGTCCAGCTCCAACCATGAGACCACACCCACATCCAAAGCCAGAGAACCCAGGAGCCCGGACTCTGACAGCCAGGCTGTAAATGACAAGACCAACCTCCCTCCCATTCAGGAAGCCATAGAAGGGACCATCTGCTGAGCCCCCCTCTGCAGTGCCACTGTCAGAGACCATTGCTAGTGGGTACCAAGTGACTGAGCAGGAAGCTCCTGGAGAGACTCCTAGAGGCTTCCCAGTCATGTTTCACTGTGACCCTCTGGGAGCCATGCAAAGAGTGAAGCATTGAAGAGACTCTCCTACTCTAACAAAGAGTTTCTGTTCTCCTAGATCGTCAGCCAGTGAGGCCAGCTTGCAGAATGTGGAAGAGCCATTTGGCAATGCGTTGGAGGATTCACCATGTAGGTGGCAGCAGCTGCAATGGCTAGAGTCCCCATGGGCCAAGCCTCCACTCCTGACACTCTGGGCTAACCTCCCACTGCTCTCAGTGGGGCTTTGGCTTTACCTGCGGGGCCGGCATGCCCAGACAGAGGACTCAGGTATTTCCATCAGGCTGCTCAATGGCAAACGCAGCCATCCACAGAAGTGAAGAATGGAAGGGAAAGAGCAGAGCTGGACCATCAAGCTGCTGCAATCAAATGACCACAGCTGGGGAGAGAAGAGGGAGAACTCAAAGTGGCTGGTGGCTCTAGAGAGGAAAAGCAGTTTGGGAGCCAGGAGAGTAGAAATAAAGAGTTAATGACGAATACTGCGGGCTTTGTCTTGTGTTAGTGAAGGGTTTAAAATGGGTCTCTTTACTATCACAGTAACCTTTAAAATAGCTGGGTATGATGAAAGGGCAGGTCTATAAAGGGAAGAGGTCACTCTAGGAGCTTGAAGTCTCAGATTCTGTCACTATTGCATGCTTCTGCTAGCTGATCTGAACCCAACAAATCCCTCAGCTGGTAGCAGTAGCCAGCTCTTGTCCCCTATTTCTGGACTAGCCACCGGGAAAAGGAACCGATACATGTGGTCAAGGTCACAGAGAGGCATGGGGGTCACTTGCAGAGTTGTCTGTTAATGCGGCTCTTGTGGGGGAGCACAGCAGGGCACTGTGGACTCAGGGGCGCCATTTCAGATTGGGGCAATTTATCCATGATTCCAGGGTGTCACCGTGCGTAAGTGGGTCACAACTGAGAATACTGAATTCAGGACAAACTGCTGAGAAATAAGGCAGATACACCCCAAAACTGGTGGCTATTCTTCCATGAGATATACCAAACCAGCAAGAAAAGTAAACTTCTGTCTCACCACACTGGCTAACAAGAAGTCAGAAATGCAGCCTCCTTAGGTATTCCAGTCCTGAACTCAACACCCAGACAATAGACTTAATGATGAGTGGTTATATAAAACCAATTTCACCAAACAAAAGGGTTCTTCTGATCCTAAAGGACCAACCATATACCCATGTCAATATATAACTCAGGTCTTACCCACTGATCACGTTGTTGCCAATCCTTTAGTATCTAATAGCTAAAGGTTTATTTATAAAAAGAAAGAATACATACAATAATTGCAAGTTATTTTGTAGCAGTGATGGAATAAACTGCTGGCTTGTTAAGTCTCTGGTTGCTTCCAAATCATTGGAAGGACCCGACTCTCTTGGTTAGAATGCTCCCATTAGTATAAATCCATAGTCCAGAGGTTTGAGCGGGAAAGAGGCAAAATGGAGATGTTTCCAGGGCCTTTTAGAGTTTCTGCCATGTGGAGGGAAACCCATTGTTTCAAACAAAGCCCTCAGCACAGTTAGTGGAAAATCACAAGTAACAAGATGGGGTTTGGAGTCACATGAGCAAGTCACATGCCCATGCATGTTTCACTAAGTCATATCAGAAGCCATTACCCTTACTTTAGTTAGAACATTCACAGGAAAGTCCATTACGTGTAGATCAGCGTCTTCCATAGTCCATTGTGAGTTAAGTGTACCTTGATGAGCCATTTAACTTGAATAGTCCATTCAAGATGTGCAGGCTAAATACCTTGTGGGTGTTACCACAGGAGCAAACATAGTTAATATTCATAACTTCAGATACAAAAATGATACATGCATGCAAATAGCATAACGATGTTAAGCAAATCATAATCTTTCCATAGACACCTTACTTGACATACTTTGTACAAGAGTTGTTGCAATTATATAACAGTGGTAGCAATAACGATCTACATGGTCATATTTTAATAAGATAACATCACACAGGGGGTATTTAGGCACCTGAAAACTCTAGTTTTTTGGAAGATAACTTAGTAATTAGCTGACACATGAGTGCTGTATCTAATTCCTATATAAAAGAAAGAAAATTATATAACTAGTAGACCTACTGAGCTCTAATACTAACGTGTTCTGACACCTTGTGGCAAGTCACTTAAGCAGGGACACTGGTTAAAATTTTAATATATAGTCTTACTTTGTTACTAACACTGCAGAGAGAGAGAGACCCCATCAGGAATCATGGGTTCTATCCCAGCTCTGGGAGGAGACTGCGGTCTAGTGGGCAACAGTGGGGGACAGATACATCTGGGTTATATATAAGAACATCAGAATGGCCATACTGGATCAAACCAATGGTCCATCTAGCCCAGTATTCTGTCTTCTGACAGTAGCCAATGCCAGGTGCCCCAGAGGGAATGAAGAGAGCAGGTAATCATCAAGTGATCCATCCCCTGTTGCCTATTCCCAGCTTCTGGCAGAAAGAGGTTTAGGGACACCCAGAGTATGGGGTCACATCCCTGACCATCCTGGCTAATAGCCATTGGTGGTCCTATTCTCCATGAATTTATGCAGTTCTTCTTTGAACCCTGTTATAGTTTTGGCCTTCACAACATCCCCTGGCAAAGAGTTCCACAGATTGACTGTGAAGAAATACTTTCCTTTGTTTGTTTTAAATCTGCTGCCTATTAATTTCATTGGGTGACCCCTAGTTTTTGTGTTATATGAAGGAGTAAATAACACTTCCTTATTTATGTTCTCCACACCTGTCATGACTTCTATCATACCCCCCTTAGTCATCTCTTTTCTAAGCTGAAAAGTCCCTGTCTTTGTCATCTCTCCTCATACGGAAGCTATTCCATACCCCTCATCATTTCTGTTGTCCTTCTCTGTACCTTTTCCAAATCCAATATGTCTCTTTTGGGATGGGGTGACCAGATTTGCACACAGTACTAAAGATGGATTTATAAAGGGGCAATATGATATTTTCTGTGTTATTATCTATCCCTTTCCTAATGATTCCCAACATTCTGTTCACTTTTTTGATTACTGCTGCTCATTGAGCAGATGTTTTTAGAGAATTATCCTCAGTGACTCCAAGATCTCTTTCTTGACGGGTAACAGCTAATTTAGACCCCATCATTTTATATGTATAGTTGGGATTATATTTTGCCCATGTGCATTACTTCACATTTATCAACACTGAATTTCATTTGCCATTGTGTTGCCCAGTCACCCACTCTTGTAAGATCTCTTTGCAGTCAGCTCTGGAATTAACTATCTTGAGTACTTTTATATCATCTGCAAATTTTGCCACCTCACTCTTTACCCCTTTTCCCAGACCATATTGAACAGCACCGGTCCCAGTACAGACCCCCTGGGGGACACCTCTATTTACCTCTCTCCATTCTGAAAAATGACCATTTATTCCTACCCTTTGTTTCGTATCTTTTTATTGGAGTGCCTGGCAATGCTTTCAGGATCATCTAATGATCCTTTATTTAATTTAATGACAAGCCTTTTGTTAACTTAATTACCCTGCCTCTGTTTACAAACAAACTCCCTGGCCCAAGGGCAGGAGCTGGGAGCAGCCCAGAATTTATCACATTCCACACTCAAGATGAGCTGCAGTTAGGAGCTCCATCTGGGACTAGGGCGTGCGCTGGGAGCAGACCTCTGGTCTGAAACCCGGGGGGTGGGGAGCAGAAGCCCTCCTCTGCCCCTCCTTAATGTCACCCCTGTCCTCCTGTTTCACTCACAGTAATAGATTGCAGCATGCTTTGTCCCGCGACATTAAAAATCTCTCAGCATTTGAAAGGAAGGAAAATTTGGTGTTGCTAACACTTTACCCTCTCCTTGATACTGTCCACTCGAAAATCTGGAACAGAAACTCCCATTGCTCCAGGCTGTATCACAAACCAAACTGTCCTGACCGGAACAGCTCTGGGTGAGAGCCAGCTTTCTCTCTCAGACTTTTGAGCTCTGGACCTGGTCAACACTCCGCTATACTTTTGGTCCAGTTTCTCCTCTGGCTCATCTCTCCGTGAAACCATAGGCACAGGTTCAGTCTCCAACAAGGTCTCCCTAAAAACCAGAATGTCTTCTTTCACATCCAAAACCATCAAATCTTCCTCTAAAAGAGGATTATCTGTACTAAAATCCTGGCTCTTCACAAAGCTCAGGCAGTTTACTTATGTGGCTGTGTTACAAATCTCTAACTCCTCGGTAGGATCCCAAAGTTCCTCAGCCATATGTTCCTGTCCCATAGCTGGGCATTGTTTGGAAATGGAGATCAAGATGCTGGTTTCTAATGTGAACCTGTTCAAATTCATTGGATGCTCTAACAATGAGATCCTTTGCCTCGTTTGCAATATTTGTAACCTCCCTCGTACCTAATTCATATTGTTCTACTGTTTGCCTAAGCTGTGTTTCTGAAGCATTGCACAGTAACAAAATTCACTGCTGCTCCCTTTGAACCTTTGCTATTAACTTTCTGGTGATTAGTGTTGTGGTTAACCAGAATCCACACAAATCCAGAAAGATTTTGCTGGTCTGCTACATTTACTGTGCGGTCCAGACCTGCCCCATGACTGACAATATAAGATTTAACAAAAGTCATTAAAATTAGTTGTTCAGTCTGGAACAGAGGGCTTTTATAACACTAGATATTGAGGAGGTGTCCCCCCACTTAGGAGTTACTGGTGTAAAAAAAACGGTCTCTTTACTATTGTGTACTCTTAGCGCATTAAAGTTTATAAGTCAGCAACTGACTCAGTTTCCCCAATATCCTTGTTTGGATCTTCGGCCTCTCTTTGGACTGGAATCAATATAGGTGGAGACAGGGGCACAGCTTCCCCCCATAGTACAATCACTAGCAGAAGTTTCCTAGTGATCCTTTGAATTCTTTTGGGAATTAAAATGTAGGAGCTTGATCACCTCCTAATACCCGTTGTGACGTTCCCCGCTGGTGTTATCCAGACTGGTGAGCAGCTAGGCCTCTCCAATCCTTGACACTGGGAGCCAGCCTTACCCTGCTCTGCTGTGAGAACCCCCACTCCTGGGCTGGTCACACACAGCCTCTGGCATGTCAGCTGCTCCTTGGATTGTGCAACAGAATGACACTAGCCAATATCTCCAGTCCCAGACACAACCCTAGGAACCTCCGTTTTGCAGTGTCCAGTTATGCCCGCTGGACGCTGCAAGCTTATAGGAGTTCATCAATTTAACAAAGAAATTGATATGTACCAGGCTTGTTCTCCCCATGGGAGCCTCTGACACGCTTCAAACCAAACGCACTGCTTCAGGTAGAATAAACAAACAGATTTATTAACTAAATTGCTGCCAGAGCCCCGGTGCCGGAGCCCTGGGGTAGCGGCGACGGGGCTGGGGCGGAGATGTAAAGGGTCCGAGGCGGTAGCGGCGGCCGAGCCCTGGGCCCTTTAAATCATCCCCGGAGCCCCACCGCCGCTTCCCCAGGGCTCCGGCAGGCTCCGGGGACGATTTAAAGGGCCCAGGGTGGTAGTGGCAGCCGGAGCCTCGTCCCCGGAGCCCTGTGGCCGGAGCCCTGGGGAAGCGGCAGCCAGGCTCCGGGGACGATTTAAAGGGCCCAGGGCTCTGGCCGCCGCTACCACCCAGGGCCCTTTAAACCGCGGCCAGAGCCCCCGGCTGCTGCTGTTACCCCGGGGAGGGGAAGGAGGCACTTGCCGGTAGAGGGTGGGCCGGAGCTGGCTCTGACCTCCCCCAGCCCCGCCCCTTCCGCCCGAGGCCCCGCCCCTTCCGGGGGCCAGAGCCGGCCCCAGCCCAGCTCTGTACCAGTAAGTCCCTAGACTTACTTTCACCCCTGCCCACACCTGCCATGATGAGGTGTGAACTGCTTCTCTGCTCTTGGAGAGTTTTTGCCTGGGCTTATTTTAAGCCATGAGGATACATTTTCAGCCTCATAACTATATACATAAAATTATAACCAGTAATGTTACTGTAACAATTACAATAACATCACTATAACAATAATGCTCAGTGTATCATGAGCCTTCTGAAGACACCCAACATGACAAACTTTGCTTTGCATACCACACAATCATTTTATAAAGATGAACATGGGGGTGTAGGGTGTTCCCCCAAGTTACAGAGTGTCACACCCGTATTAGGGTCTTTAGTCACTCTGGACTGGAATCAAACTTTAGGCTCTCTGGGAACTGGAATTAACAACAGCTCAGGGTAGACACGTTCTCAACTCCCCAACACCTCTTCAGTTCTGGGAAATATAGATGGAGGAAGACGTACGGTCAACTTTCTCAAACACCTGTGCAGCAGCTGGAGTAAGACACCCTGGTGGGGTGCAGGTAGGATTTTATGTCGGTGATAAATCGTTGCAGACACCCTCATTGGGGTTGTGACGTACCTGGGTACAATCCAGACTACTGAGTAGCTGTGTCACCCCTGCCCTTACAATGCCCTGCTGCCGTAGCCTCTGGCCTGGGCTGTTCGCAAATAGCCACCAGCATGACAGTCATTCCCAGCCACGTCTGCCTGTGCAGCCAGCCAGCCAGCCACCCCTTGGCTCTTACCAGCCTGCAGGGTGACCTCAACACACCCCCAGTCTTAGATTTCCCCCTAGAAATGTATGCCCTGCACCGTCCAGCCCTCTCCAGGACAATACAAGTCCATTATTGCTTTAATAGAAATAATATGCACATAACCAGCCACCCCAAATGGGGTTTCCCAGACACTTCAAATTAAACACAGTGGGTTAGATAAAACAATAAAACAAGTTTATTAACTACAAAGAGACAGATTTTAAGTGGGTACAAGTAAAGAGGCATAAAAGTCTGAAATGGTTACTCACCAGTTGGTGCATCCTTTGTTTTCCTTCCTGCTTGATGACTCTGTTTACTGCTTAAATGCAAATTAAGCAGAGCACACATTCCTTTGTTTGAGACAGACCTGTCTGCCAACCTCAGTTTGGAACATGTGTTAAGAACACCATACAGTGGAATCTCATAACTTCACATACAATGTTGCCACTCACTTTATCAGGACAATAATGACCAGCAAATTATGAGTTTTCAAATGATACCTCACAAAGCATACCTTGTACAAAGATTTTTACAATAATGTGTGGGGTGTTGACACACAGATACGTTCTGCCACAGGGGTCTTCAGCTTCTTTGTGAGCCAGAATTAGCAGCAGGGGGGCAGGAAGCATGCTCAGCCCTGTCTCCCCTCTTCAGCACCAGAATCAAAGGCTAGCATGCTATCACCTGCCTTGGCAGTTATCTCTCTAGCCAGTCCCTACAGCCTATTTAAGTCAGTGGGCAGATGCAGGGCCCAAGTATAACTGCGTCTTGGTATCCAGGTGTTCCCAGAGGGTCTCAGATCTGTATCCTTGAACCAGTAGTGAGCGTCTGTAATCTACAGTACCACTGAAAATTAAATCATATACTTTAAAAAAAACCAATTTTCCTGCGTAACACTAAAAATATTTTAACTGCAGTTGCTAACAAGAAAGAAATTCCGCTGGATTGATGAGCAGTGTCCTGTTCATAAAATAATTCTACAAGACAGTTTTGCAGCTGCGGTATAAAACCAAAGGTTTCTAAGTGAAGTGAGATGCACAAATTGCTTTCTCAAGCTTTTCTGACTTTCTCATTCCCCAATGACCCCCAAAATCACTCAATCCTACACTTCACTGCACCAATTGTAACCTTTCACTGATGTGTTCCCAATTCAATAGTTAAAATACAGCCGTGGTTCTCAACCAGGGGTACATGTATCCTTGGGGTTACACAGAGGTCTTCCAGGGGGTACATCAAATCATATAGACATTTGCCTCATTTTACAACAGGCTACAGAAAAAGAACCAGCGAAGTCAGTACAAACTCAAATTTCATACAGAGAATGACTTGTTTATATTGCTCTATATACTATACACTGAAATGTAAGTACAATGTTTATATTCCAGTCCATTTATTTTATAATTACATGGTAACAATGAGAAAGGAAGCCATTTGTCAGTAACAGTATGCTGTGACACTTTTCTATTGTTAAAAGAACAGGAGGACTTGTGGCACCTTAGAGACTCACAAATTTATTTGAGCCTAAGCTTTCATGAGCTACAGCTCACTTCATCGGATGCAAGTGAGCTGTAGCTGTAGCTCACGAAAGCTTATACTCAAATAAATTTGTGAGTCTCTAAGGTGCCACAAGTCCTCCTGTTCTTTTTGCGAATACAGACTAACACGGCTGCTCCTCTGAAACTTTTCTATTGTTATGTCTGATTTTGTAAGCAAGCAGTTTTTAAATGAGGTGAAACTTGGGGGGTACACAAGACAAATCAGACTCCTGAAAGGAGTTAAGTAGTCTGGAAAGGCTGAGAGCCACTGAAGTAAGGAGTAAAACCAAACTGACTTCTTTAAGGTGCAAGCCTGCAGGGCGGGTACAGATCATTTAAGCTAGTGGAGGACTATGAATGACACAAGTGATAAAATTAAAGACGGTATTTAATATAAAATAGTTACCTAAGCAAACAGGCATTACAACATAACCACACACTGCATCATGGGACAGTTCTTGGGGTACCCAGGGCTGAAGGTCACCTTGGTACCCACCCCCTGCCTCTCGAGAGAGGGAGCCCTGCCTGTGGTGGGTGGGGATTCGCTTCCTAACACTGCCAGCCCATGAGCCACTCAAGCCCTCTCCTCTGGGCTATGCCAGCCCTGTCATCGCCTTGCAGGTTAACAAGAGGTGCACCCCAGTCCCCAAAGCCCTTTCACTCATTCCCCTGGGATATCCAGCCCCTGACACCGGCTACTCACAGAAATCCCAGATCCTCTGCCCCAAAGGAGCAGCATACCCCCGTTTACCTGTTTTATCTTAAACCACCGCTCCTGTGTACCACACAGCACTTGTAACACACCAAGAGAAGGTTTATTTAAGAAAGAACAGAGAGTCAACTAAGAGAGGAGAGGTAGAAACAAATGGTTACAGTACAAAAGAAAATCTGAAAACGCCAACGAGGCCCTACGCAGAGTTACCTTTCCCATCCCATAAAGTAGGTTTACCCAAGAAGTTCAGGCTCTTCCAGAGCTGGCTGGCTACACGGAACCAGGACCCAAAATGTCATTAAACTCCCCCTGCTCCACAAGATGTTTCCTCAGCAAATGGATCCACAGGGCCTCTCCCAACTTTGGGTTATGCTGGACCAGTCTTTAGTCGCTATTCAGAGACAGCTCCATTCCCTGTCTGTTCTAATGTTCCTTTTCCCCCCAAGTGGTTTCAGTCGTTTGCAGTTGTCTCATAGCTTCCATTGATAGCCTTGGGATGGAGCAAAGCTACCCAGGTAAGCCTTGCATTACATCACCGGCTAAGAAGGGAGGGGAGACAACAAGGGCTTGAATGGCCCATCACCGAGACACATTATCCCCTGGTGACTAACTTTTACTCCATAAAGCATACTTCCAACAGAGTTACATTATTCCTTAAATATCACCCATGCATACATCTCACAATGATTCTGACTCTTGAGAAGTGATGAGCTTTCTGCAGACACTTACATGTTACCTTGTATAGACAAATACCCTGCAGGACATGTGTCCGGTGTAATGAGTTTGTCAGGTCTGAGACAAGAGTTATTTCCACAGAACAGCGGATCCTTTGGCCCAGTGGGTTCCCATCTAGGAGAACAGCAGGGAAATGTGGATCTTCCAGGCTCTCCTTTGCAGCCCCCACAGGGTTCAAACAGAAATCCCCTCATCCCCTGGCCTCTCCCCATCCTGCTCACCTCCGAGACGTGTTGCAGCTGGTCCGTGTTGGGGTCGCTGCAGCAGGCTCCTCAGCGTTCTATCCAGAGTCTCAGCTAGGCATGAGGCAGAGCCTGAGCGGAGAGAGAGCCTTGGGTCAGGGGCATGGGTGCTAAGGGGAGCCCCAATGAGACCCCAAACACACGGCCCAGCCTCTGCTGTTCAGATCCCTCAGCGGGCAGCTGGCCAGAGTTCATGGCAGGATGACAGCTGGCCCCTCCTCAGGCCTTGATCTTAGCGGTTCTCTGCCAAGGGCCTGGCACACAGCAGGGTGGCAGAGCCAAGCAGCTGTGGATGGGAGCTGGGCTTGTGGCCAGGCTCCAGGCTCCAGGCTCCAAAGCACAGACCGTGGAAGGAAGAAAGGGGCCCCCATGGAGGGTAAAGGAATCTCTGATGGAGGAAGGCCCCTCCCTGCCCCTCTGTTAACTGCCTGCCCCACACTGTCCCTGGTCGGTTCCCATCTCTCACCTCCTCAGCAGCTCCAGCGAGCAGAGGGAGCAGGGCCCAGAAGCTGCTCCTGGCACGGAGGAGTAGGACGAGGAGCAACCTGGATGGGAGGGTCCTTATCCTTGCCTGTGGTGAACACGCTGTGCATGGTGGCCCACCAGAGGTGAGATTCCAGCTCTGGATCCAGGGCTGGCTGCAGGTTGCTGCCAGGAGAGAGGAGCGGGTATTAGACTTTCCATTGAGGGGCTGGGACTGGCACTAACACACGCATGAGACTGTGAGGAACTAGGCACCAGGCAGCGAGACTGGAAACTGAGGCACCAAGCAGGGGAGTGACACAGCCCGGGTCAACAGCCAGTCAGTGGCAGGGCTGGAATAGAGCCGGTTCCCCTGCCCTCCCCACTGGACCCTGCTGCCCCTCCAGTGAGGCCCCTCCAGTGGTCCTCTCCCCAAGGCCATCGCATGAGAGCAGTGAAATCCCCCGCCCAGCCAGGAGACAGGGAATGCACCATCCTGCCCCCCACCAAAGGAGGGAACAGCCACAGCTGGGCAGTGCAGTGACTCCCATCTCTGGGCCGCAGCCGCACCGGGGCTGGGGGAGCCGAGCGGGAGGTCCCACTACCTGAGGTTGCACAGGGTGACCTGGGAGCTGGAGAGGACAGAGCTGGACCCAGAGTACAGGGGCAGCTCCTCAGGCAGCTCCTTTCCCCACAAAGAGTGTGTGAAATTCAGGCCCCACGGACCCCAGGTGCTTCCCAGAGAGGAGGCTGCCCAGTGCCCAGACACAGCCAGCAGGATCCCCCCCAGCACAGCTGGGCCCTGTCCTCCCAATCCTTCCTTCCCCTCCAACTTGCCCCCTCCTCTCCCCTCCAGTGCTCCCCAGCCCCCCACCCATCTCTCCACCTCCAGCCTCAGTGGCCCTCCAGCCCCACAATTCCCCACCTGTTTGTTCCCTATCACGCCCAGAACTTCCCCTTCTCTGCTGCCAAGACCTCAGCCCCAGGAATCCCTGCTCCCTGCATCCCCCTTCACCCTACTGACCTCTCCCCCAGCCCTGGGGAGGTCCCTTCTCATCCCAGGTCTCCAGCCCTCCCGCTATGTCCCACTCACTGGGCAATCTTCTTCCACGCCGCTTTAGAGCTGGACATCTCCAGGGTGTCCTGCCGGCCCTTCTGTGCTGCGAAGTGCACACAGGATGGCGGGCAGGACGTGGATCTGCTCAGCCACGTCCTGAACCCTGCGCGGTGGGAGGGGGACAGAGGGTACTAGGCAGGGACACCCCATGCCGTTCAAACTGGCTCCAGGTCTCACGCCCACCATGGGGGAGGCCAGAAAATGGCCCCCCTTTCCCAAAACCAGCACCTCCTCCAGCAGAGGCAGGGACAGGGCCTGGGGGGGAGGGGACCCCGGACTGTGTGGGGAAAATGTCCCCTTCCGGGGAGTTCCAGCTCCGAGTGGATAGGTATCCCCATTAGAGGGCTGGGGTTCATCTGGGACAAGCCCCTCGCAGGGAGCTGGGATGGGACGAAGGGCAGCATTGACTCGGTTCCCCTCAGGAGAACAATGTTTGTACCTTGTCTTTGCCAAGCTGAGGCTCCATGACCAACCTCTGGGCATCTTCCTCTGCGGCCGGATTCTCCTCCTTCTCCATGGCCAGCTCCCCTGCCTTGGGGAGAGGGCGACTGGTGCTGGGGGGACAAGACGCAGAGGAGCATAGCAGGGAGAGAAGGGTTAATGTTCTCTGCTCCCACATAAGTACCCCATGGCAGAGAGATCCCCACACTGCCCCTCCCACAGACCCCTCAGTCCCAGGGCCCCATAGCAGAGAGATCCCCACACTGCCCCTCCCACAGACCCCTCAGCCCCAGGGCCCCATGGCAGAGAGATCCCCACACTGCCCCTCCCACAGACCCCCTCAGCCCCAGTGCCCCATGGCGGAGAGATCCCCACACTGCCCCTCCCACAGACCCCTCAGCCCCAGGGCCCCATGGCAGAGAGATCCCCACACTGCCCCTCCCACAGACCCCTCAGCCCCAGGGCCCCATGGCAGAGAGATCCCCACACTGCCCCTCCCACAGACCCCTCAGCCCCAGGGCCCCATGGCGGAGAGATCCCCACACTGCCCCTCCCACAGACCCCTCAGCCCCAGGGCCCCATGGCGGAGAGATCCCCACACTGTCCCTCCAACAAACCCCACAGCACCATGGTCCCAAGACAGAGAGATCCCCACACTGCCCCTCCTACAGACCCCCTCAGCCCCAGGGCCCCATGGCAGAGAGATCCCCACACTGCCCCTCCCACAGACCCCTCAGCACCATGGCCCCATGGCAGAGAGATCCCCATACTGCTCCTCCCACAGACCCCCTCAGCCCCATGGCAGACAAGGCCCTTCACTGTCCCATCCTCCCTGGGAGTTGCCTGCCCCCAAAGCATCAGGGACCCACTTCCCAGCAGCTCCCCCCATGCCCCGCTGCAGGGGGTGGCTCTGCAACTCCCACTGACGTCATTGGGCTCAAGTGGCTCAGGCCAGAGCCCTGGGCTGGGGTCCCCCCAGTGACTCTGAGAGAGTGATTGGGTGTTAATGGCCCCGTGCTCCTCCCCGTGCCCAGGGGGTCCCCTCACCTGCAGTGGAGGAGCACTCGGCCTCCGTGCTCCAGGGACCCCCCAGGAAACGTCTGCTCTCCCCTTGGGAGCAGGCCGAGCTGCTGGTGCTGGGGCAGGGATCCCTCATCTCCTGCCCTGAGGCAGGCAGGTCTCCAGGGAGTGGGCCCGGCCATGTGTCCAGCTGGGCTCCTGGGGGCTCCCAGCAACCCCGCTTGGGGTCTCTCAGGAGTAGTCTGGTCCTGCTGCTGCAGGGCAGGGCGCTTCCTCTGCACAAGCCGAGTTTGGTTCCCAAGATGCCAGGAGGGAGTGGAGCAAACAGGGCTCCATGGCAGAGCGAGCCCCCAAACCAGGACCTGCTCCTGCAAAGTGCCCCCACCCCAGAGCCTTCGCACCGAGCTTCCCCCAACGCAGGGAGCATCTCTAGGGCTCCTGGCATGCGCACGACACGGGCCAGAGCCAGCCCTGGACACACAGCCACGGTACCCCCAGACGTTAGCGCTTGCAAATCCAAGGCAAGTTTTTGGTTTCCCTCCTTCCCATCCATTCCCCAGCTTCGCCACATCCGCTCACAGCGCTGCCTTCTGCTCCCCAGGGAGCTCCCCCGAAGCAGCCGTTCCCTACAAGCCAGAGAGAGTCGCAGTTCAGCGTGAAGGTGCACGTGTGACGGGCCTTCCTGCAGAACGGAGCACACTGGTCCAGCCAGGCCTGGGAAGGTGGAAGGGCACGCGACAGTCAGCCCTCTCATCTCACACCCCTGCAGGTGTTGCAGAGCTTATTCACCTCCCCGCTAGATGGAGCCGGGTTAATCTGCGATGTTTAGGAAAACACTGGTGATACCCAGGCCAAAAGCCTGACCAGTGGAGCGCTGAGGGTGTAAATGACTTAGGGTTGCCAACTTTCTACCGGCACAAAACCGAACACCCTTGCCCCGCCCCCTGCCCCGCCCCTCCTCCGAGGCCCCACCCCCTATTCACTCCATCCCCCCTCCCTCTGTCGCTCGCTCTCCCCACCCTCACTCGTTCACTCATTTTCACCGGCTGGCTCAGGGAACTGGGGTGCGGGAGAGAATAAGGGCTCTGGCTGCGGGCTCTGGAGTGGGGCCAGAAATGAGGGGTTCAGGGTGCGGGAGGGGGCTCCAGGCTGGGGCAGCGGGTTGGGATGCGAGAGGGGGTGGAGGGCTCTGGCTGGGAGTATGGGCTCTGATGTGGGGCTAGGAATGAGGGATTTGGGGTGAAGGAGGGGGCTCTGAGCTGGGACAGAGGGGTTCGGAGTGTAGGAGGGGGCTCTGAGTGTGGGAGGGGGCTTTGAGAAGGGGGGTTGGACTAGATGACCTCCTGAGGTCCCTTCCATCCCTGGTATTCTATGATTCTATGATTCTGGGCTGGGGCAGGGGATTGGGGTGCGGGGGGGGGGGGGGCTTGGGGCGGAGGCTCTGGGAGGCGCTTGTCCCCACCTCCGGCTCCTATGTGGAGGCATGGCCAGGCAGGTCTGCACGCTGCCCCATCCACAGTTACTGGCCAATGGGAGCTGCAGGGGCAGCACTTGGGGCAGATGCAGGGTGCAGAGCTCCCCAGAGTGGGGACATGCCGGCTGCCCCCCAGGAACCGTGCAGCCTGGAGGCTAGCAGGGATCCTGCCAGACCTGCTATGCGGCGCTGCCAACTGGACAGTCAATGGCCCGGTCAGCAGTGCTGACCGGAGGCTCCAGGATCCCTTTTCGAGCAGGTGTTCGATCGGAAACCAGATACCTGGTCACCGTAAAATCACTTGATAGCAACATTACTACAGCCCTGTCTCCTGACAGATAAAGAGAGAAGGAAAGAGCTACACATTTGGCAATGAGGAAACTCATAGTAAAGACTCCACAAACAACCTCAACTCCACCTTCCCACCCAGCCTTGTTCTAGAAACCAGGCAACTTTGCCCACCCACCCTGCCCTGTGGTGGGCCAGAAACCCTCACAGCCCGCGGCTCCCCTTCCCTGTGCAGCTCACAGGCTCTCCTCCAGGCCACCGGCACAAACTGGGCCTGTGGCATTGTCTAGATCAACAGCAGCCCCCATCCCAACTCCCCACTACATTCAAGAGGTGTCAGTGTGTCTCACCGTCCCCTCCATGTACTGCACCGGAGAGCCCCCCCCGGACCGGCTGCCAGACTAGTGGGAGCAGGTAAAAGGTACTTTGATGCGAGCGGGATTGGGTGGGCAAAAAAACAGATTGTGGTAATTTGCAGGAAAACAAAAAGCAACTGTGAGCAGTTTTTCCATTAAGTGTTTTTCAAGAAGCAATAATAACCTTGACACATAAATAACTCGCCTGGTATGTTTCAAAGTTCTAAAAATGGAGCTTAAGTGGTTGAAAAAATTCCAGGGTTTTTTCAATACTTTTTTTTTTATAATCCCTTTCAAAATAATCTGCACCTTTTAAGGCAAAATTTGTGGTGCGCTTTGCTTTGACATTGCGGGATATACACATGACAGCTGTTTGTCATAAGTAGAATTGTAGCAATGTAAAGCAAGTTTTTCTTTTCTTTTTTTAAAATAAAGGTTTTAATACCTAAATTTAAGCGAGGGACAGAAGGAGATTCGTTGTCTATTATAACAGGAGTTAAAGGATTTTTTTACATAGCTTAAGCAAGATTTGTTTTATTCTTTTAGTGGTAAAAATTGTGTCTGAATTCCATGTATATATATAATATATTAACCAACCAGTTGGGGAGGGGGGGCATTGTTTTTGGTTTTAGTGGCATGTCTCTCTGGCAGGATTGGCAGGATCTAAGGGTTTTGCGGGTGAGAGAACCAATGCAGGAGTGGGTGGGAGTGGGTATTCGGGGTGGGACGGGAGCAGGATTTTAAAAATAGTCCGGCGCAGAGCTCTTTTGTACAGCATCAGCACACCACCCGCAGCCGTACACAATGGGCCACCAAGCCCAGCCCACCCCAGCCATTACTCACCTTTACTACCTATGTGACCGTAGGAGCTAGGCTAGTGGTCAAGTTCTAACACAACTGTTCCCCCAAACCACCCTGTGTCCAGACTCAGCATTCCCTCAACCAGGTGGTGGTTGAGACTGTGGCAGGGTAACCCAGGTGAGGGCTCAGACATCCCCACGCATTAAACTCCGTTGTGTCAGACCAGTCATGCTGGTACCAGTGTAACTGCAGTCCGGTGAAGGGTTACAGCCATGAGCTAACTGCTACCACACAATGAGAGCACCCGTCTGCCTGTCCACCTGCCCTCCTGGACCAAGGGGTCCCACCCGCTGGAAGCTACATACCAGTCCATCTCGGCCAGCCCAGGGCCCCAGCCCCATTGTGGGCGGATTCCATGTTGGACATTTCTCTTCTCACACAGTCCTGGAAGCCAGCACAAGGCTCTGAGACGCTCTGTGGTAGGAACTCTCTTCTCTGCCAGGTTCTCCCAAACTCTCACCGCCTTGGGAAGCAGGAATTCACCAGGAGTCACTATACACACGTATCACTAGCACATACCAAAGTTGTTCTAGCCCCATGAGCTAGGGGTGCACAGAGGTGCACTGGCAGAATTTATTTGTAGACACTTCCATTGTCCCTCTTTTCCACGGAGACGGTCAGAATATTTCAGTCAACAAAACAACCCCAAAATGTGGCTGTGTTTTGAAAACAGAAGGTTTGGGGGACCCCCCACCACCACCTTTTCCAGGCTCAGCCTCAATGACAGAGACAGGGTGGAGGTGGAACAGAGCAGCTGGGGAAGGAGAGACTCAGGAGAGCCTGTTTCGGGGCTGGGTGGTGTTATAATAACTGGGTCTGCACATTTATCGAAGTGAGAGCTCAATGGTGAAAAGGACATGAAAGCTCATTAAAACGTACAATAGCCTATAGCAACAAATGGTAGTGAAAAGTCTGTCAAGTTGCTGTCTGTAAGGGATGTTATGAACAGGTTCAAAAGAACCAGACAGAGACTAAATTAGTCCAAACAAATAGGGCCTGCTGATGTGAATCAAAGACTATTGAAAGCATGTGGAACCACAAGTTAATGGACCAAAATTGGTGAGCTGGATATTAGGCCTACGTAGTGGACAAAATAACGAGGGAGAGGAACTATGCAGCCCACTTCCCCCCTTTTGGAGTTTCTTAAAAAAGAGACTCCAAAAGCTGACTGTATTTTTTTCCATTCATTTCCTGTCCCATCTGGCATCCTGGCATCTTGTCTCATCTCATCTTCCCTGACCCCAGAGAGAAGGAGCAGACCAGACTGAAAGGCTTCTTCCAGGAGGAGGCCAGCAGGTCTTGCTCTTGTTCTAGGACCTTTGTTTTTCACCTGGGTCCCCTGAAAGTCACCGTGACATCCAGTCCCCAGCCCATCAGTGGGAACACCTAATTGCCAGCATCGCAGAGACAGATAAGATCCTGTTCTGTCTCCCTTCCCTTCTGTGTTATGTTCTGCCCCACTATTTCCATCCTCCTAGCCTCTCTCTCATGCTGGACTTTTCATCAAGTCCTGCAATCAATTGCACGGCATCAGTACAGTGAGATGAGATGGCCGCAGCCCTGCCCTGTCTAAGGAAAAAAGACCCAGCCAGATGACATCCCTGAAAGTGAACCAGGTCCAAGCAACAGGTGCCATGGTTGACCTGCCAGCCAAAGCGTCAGCTGTCCAGTGCTCCAAAGACATCAGCCAAAGCCATATTTTCCCCACCTTTTGTATCCTATCTTTCCTCCACCTTGTGTCTGTCTGTCAGAAACAGGAGAAGCAAATACCCTTCACACAACAGGACTGAGAGTCAAATTAACCCTTTCCTTTTCATCAGAGTCAGGTTGTTCTGGAAATAAGAGACTCTGATATTTTGCCTCCAAAAGGAGAGAGACTTTAAAGGTTTTGAGTAAGTTGGTTTTGCAGGATCCCTCGACTTCAGTGTCAGTATAACTGCTTGTTTTAATTGCTTGGTCTTTCTTGTGTTTGATCAATAAACTTTGAATTTTAGAATAAGTAATTTGGGGAGGTTGCCAAGGAACCGAGGACACCGCAGTCTCGGTAGAACCGCCCCTCCCCAAACCTTTAGAACACCGTGTAATGTCAGACGGTGAAAGAGTTTATCCACTTCTTTAACTCTTTTGACCGTGGAGAGCAATACAATAGTGGCTGGGGAGGTGTGGCCTTTCTGAGGCTACCGGGCCCTGCAGGTACTGGCCGGGGGAGGAGCCCAGTGTGCGCTGCACCATCCCCTGCGAACCCAGCATGGACCACAGGACGTACCTGGCTCCCTGGAAGGCACTGGGCCTCAGTGTGAGCTTCTAGACCAAGCCTCAGTAAGGGCAGCCGGTCGCGGTGCTGCCCGGAGCAGCTGTGACTCAGAGGGTGCAATTCCTGCCCTGCTACCTGCCTGCTCCTGCAGACAAGCAACTGACTGACACATGGCACTGGCTGCAGTCTCTGGCCAGCACGGATGGGCACAGCAGCGTGGACACACCTCTGGACGTCTAGGCCCATGGAAGCCCCAGGAACGTGGCAGCCGCGCCTCCCGCCGCCACGGTGTCCCTGGCACTAGGAGGGCCCACGCAGAGTCATGGCTGAGAAGCCAAAGGAAGCGAAGGCAGAGCCATGACCTAAAGGGGCTCCCGGACCTGGGGACACCATGGGGCAGGCCCAAGCACCAGGAAGGCCACACATCAGCTGTAGCAGCAATCCCTGCGCTGAACCAGAGTACAGAGGCCTTGGTGGGAAGATAACATGGTCTGGGAAGCTTTCGCTGGCTGCAGAGAGATTCCAGTGCACTAACAGGTGACCGCTGCAGAACTAGCCGCAAGTCACTGAGCGACCCAGACTCTGAAGCTGCACTGTACAGCTTGTATGCAGCTAAACGACGAGTGGGCTGGTGTGGATGATTGGTCACAAGGAGCACTGTTTCCTCGTCTCCAGTTTCTCGTGCGTCTCTTGTTCTCTGATGCAAGCTGTGGTCTTGCTTCACTGCCTGTCCATAGGATAGTGGTCTGTACAGACCAGACACACGGGAAGCAGAGACAGCCCTGCTAAACTGATGGGCCTCGCTACCCCGAGGATGATTTTAACTGAGCTGAACAAATCCTTTAGGAGAGGTGTTCTGCACGAGGGCTGTGCACCACCAGAGGGTGCCAAGGGACCTGTTTGTTTCCCCAGAACTTTACAATCAGAATAAAGAGCAGTGCAACGTGAGTGAAAACACCTGCCCAGTCAGGCTGCCAAACAACTCCTGCCAGCCTCTTCCCTGCACGTCTGGCATGGGTGGGTGCTCCCGTTGGACGGTGGCACCAGCTTGCTGTCTAGAACAGCCCACATCTCCCACCAGTATGCTACTGGCATTCACCTGTCAGCTGCAACAAGGCCTTTCCTGGATTCCAGGGGAGTTCAGGGAAGTGGCTCGGTTGGGATTACACTGAGCCGCAAAATTGATTTGTCTTGTTCCTGTAGTCCCAGATCTCTAGTTAGTCAACCAAAGAGGCAAACACCTAAAACATCTCTTGACAGTGGCTTCCTTTCTTCTTCCTGTCCAGATAAGGTACATGCACCAGCCGTGAAACCAAAACCACCAGCTTTGTTAGTATTATTCTAGGCTGCAAAAATCTCCAGCAAAGAGAAACATCAACAATAGCAAGAAATGCTGAAGACAAGCCCTGCAGCTCCTCCGGGAAAGAGGACGAAAGGAAACTGATGCAAGGTTGCGTCTGAACTGTTCTCCACATTAGCTTTATTTTTAACTTCACACCCCACTCGCAGCACCCAGACAAGTGCCCACTCCAAACTGCAGCAGGCAGCTCCCGGGGAATTTCAGCTGGCCAGCCACACCCTATCTCCAGACACAATGATAGTCCCTGAATACTGAGGCCACATCTACATTAGCATTTATGTCGGCAAAGCTTTTGTCACTCAGGGATGTGAAAAAACACCCCCCTCCCAAGAGACATAACTTTTGCCAGCAAAGCGCTGGTGTGGGATGGATTGCACCCTCAGCAAGTTCCCAGATGACACTAAACTGGGGGGAGAGGTAGATATGCTGGAGGGTAGGGATAGGGTCCAGCGTGACCTCGACAAATTAGAGGACTGGGCCAAAAGAAATCTGATGAGGTTCAACAAGGACAAATGCAGAGTCCTGCACTTAGTACGGAAGAATCCCAGGCACCGCTACAGACTAGGGACCGAATGGCTCGGCAGCAGTTCTGCAGAAAAGGACCTGGGGATTACAGTGGACGAGAAGCTGGATATGAGTCAGCTGTGTGCCCTTGTTGCCAAGAAGGCTAACGGCATATTGGGCTGCATTAGTAGGAGCATTGCCAGCAGATTGAGGGAAGTGATTATTCCCCTCTGTTCAGCACTGGTGAGGCCACATCTGGAGTATTGCGTCCAGTTTTGGGGCCCGCACTACAGAAGGGATGTGGACAAATTGGAGAGAGTCCAGCGGAGGGGAACGAAAATGATCAGGGGACTGGGGCACATGACTTACGAGGAGAGGCTGAGGGAACTGGGCTTGTTTAGTCTGCAGAAGAGAAGAGTGAGGGGGTATTTGATAGCAGCCTTCAACTACCTGAAGGGGGGTTGCAAAGGGGATGGAGCTCAGCTGTTCTCAGTGGTAGCAGATGACAGAACAAGGAGCAATGGTCTCAAGTTGCAGTGGGGGAAGTCTAGGTTGGATATTAGGAAACACTATTTCACTAGGAGGGTGGTGAAGCACTGGAATGGGTTCCTTAGGGAGGTGGTGGAATCTCCATCCTTAGAGGTTTTTAAGGCCCGGCTTGACAAAGCCCTGGCTGGGATGATTTAGTTGGTGTTGGTCCTGCTTTGAGCAGGGGGTTGGACTAGATGACCTGCTGAGGTCTCTTCCAACCCTGATATTCTATGAGTCTATGATTCTATGTCAGCAGGAGAAGCTCGTTGAGCTGGGTTTATTATGTCGACGGGAGATCTCTCTCCCGTTGGCATAATGTGGCTACAGGCGCAGCTGCACCATTGTAAATTTGTAAGTGTAGACGTGGCCTGAGATATTGCTGTTACCTACACCAGCCCCAAGGAAGTGCAAAATGGCTCGAGCTAACTCTGCAGCCCTTTCCCCACAAACCCAGAGCTGCGGAAAGGCAGAGGGCACCTTTTATTTGAAATTAATGTTCTGTCAGTCCTGGTTTACTTCAGGTCATTCTGAAAAATCAAAGACTACCAAAAAAAAAAATCAAGCCTACATGCTAAGGAGGAGACCAAGCTGCACTTAGCTTTTCCTTCCGACAACACCCAGAGCTCTTCACCCCTGCGGAAGTCGGTACATTCCTGTCACTGAACCTCACACAGTGACAGGGGTGTTTTCCAGCACAGAGCCAGATCCTCCCCCTGCTCTCCTCCCTTCCTCCTGCTTTGTGCCCCTCTGGCCGTATACAGCAGGTAGCACACTGTCTTCACAGGCCAGTGGGGGATTCCTGAGCACAGGGCCGTGTGGTCAGAGCAGTGCTGTGCTCCATCCAGCCCCACCCGGGCAACGTTTCGCTTTTTGAAAGCTCTTCAGTGCTGATTCTCAAAGTCAAAAAGCAATGACCCTGTCCTCCAGCTCAATCCATACCCATCACCAGGCCCTCCACGGCACCCTCTGATCGCCTTGCCCTTCACCGCCGCTGAGATGGCAGCATGGCAGAGCAGGGAGCCCTGGAACACCCTCCCCGCTCACTCTGGCACGCTCTCCATGGGGCTGTGGGAGATGGGAGCTCACCCAGTCCCACACTGTGGATGGATGGGAGGATGGCACTCTGCTGGGAGACCTGCCAAAGGGACCCACCAGCCTTGCGCTGGCCGTGGGAGCACGGAGACCCACCAGGCCTGCCAGCTGTGAGTCTAGGAACTTGGTTTTGGCTGGAGACCACTTTGTTATGCTTATAAGAAGCACACAGAATCTTTTTAAAGGGGATAAGGCAATACATTGCGTTTATTGAGAGTACAATTTAAGCATTAAAATCAGCATATGCTTCCATTCACACCCCCGCCCCCCAAAAGATTCTGCAGCTGGATCTTATAGTTACCAGTCCTTAGTATTGCTCGGTCAGTTCCAGTGGCTAACTGAAACTGCACACGAGGGAGGGGAGCTGGGCCTCTGTCGAACGCATTCGAAGCTCCGATGTTGATGCAGAACAAACCCAAAGTCCCATGGCAATACAACCCTTCTTTTATAGTAATAAGTTCCCATAGAAGTCTATGGACCTTGCTGTATTGCCGTAGGGTATTCCTCAGAATATCTAGTGAGGCATTCGGGATCAATTACTAACCGCATCAGCTGCCCAAACAAAATTTGGTTTGGCTGGATTTTTGTTCTCAGCCTGTCACTGCTGCGGAAGGCAGCCAGGATCAAGGGCAGCTTTTCAGGCCAGTTCTTACCAGTGTGGTCTACCACTTTCCTCAGTGCTTCCTTAATTGTGCAATTTATTCTCTCCACCTGTCCTGAGGATTGAGGTCGGTATGGGATGTTAAACTTTTGCTTAATTCCCAAGGCATGCATCATCATGGTAAAGATTTCCCCCACAAATGCACCCCCATTGTCTGCATCTATAACCTTGGGGGTCCTGATACCTGCATACCACTTTTGTATCCTTTCTATTAGCTGCTTTCCACCTATTTCTTTGCCAGTCATACATCCAATACTGTATCTCTTTCACACAAAATCGCTATCGGCATAGATATACACAGGTCTTGTGGGGAGCCTTCATACTGTTTTAAACACTTGGTATACAGCGTGAAGTTCAGCATGCTGTGCTGACCCATAGGCCAAATGTCCCTTCTAGGTTAATAGTGGCATATTTCATCCATCTTTTCCCTTTGATTACCACTGTACTCCCATCAGTAAACCAGATGTGTTTTTCCTGGCCTACAGTATCCAATTCCTCAAGAGGGGGTGCTTGCACAAAAGCAACCCTCTGTTCCAGAGTGAACTCTGGGCACTCATGTTTATTTCCTTTTTCAATTAAAGCATGCGTCAGCATGTCTGGTTTGGACACTGTTTCAGTAGTGACTCCTCTGTTAACGAGAATGAGGGTCCACCTGGTTATGCGGGTATTAGAAACCTTACCTCCCATCAGTTTGCCTGACAAAATATATTTAAGGGGAGTGTGAGTATTTTGAATAGTGATGGGCGTTGTCAGGGCCGGCTCCAGGCACCAGCGAAGGAAGCAGGTGCCTGGGGTGGCCAACAGAAAGGGGTGGCGCTCTGTCCGTGATTGGGGCAGCACGTCCGCGTATTCAGCGGCAATTCGGCGGCCGGTCCTGCTTCTTCTTTCTTGTCTTTGCCACGTGGGGTGGCAAAAAAGCTGGAGCCAGCCCTGGGTGGCTCAAAGGACTGTACTGCCCAGGCAGCTGCTGGGCATTCATGTTCACAGGGATCAAAATTTAATTCTGCACCTTGCAGTTTCCTTGATTCATAGGCTACTGGCACCAGCTTTCTTTCTTCATTATTTTGCAGTAAAGTAGCTGCTCGTGCTATGTCATTAGCAGCCAGACTGATAACAAATGGCCTTGACTCCTCAGGAAAGTGTAAAGCTGGAGCTGTGGCTGTGATTTGCTTCAGAGTACTTAGGGTGGAATCCTGTTCCGGCCATTGAGCCTTTCTCTTTACCAGTTTCCATAAAGGAAGTGTAATCTCAGCAGACTTGTAAGTATGTGGCCGCAGGAAACTGAATCCACCCAAAGGGACTCGTAAGGAGAGGGCGTCTGTGGGGGCTGGCGTTTCTAGCAGTGTCTTTTCGCTGCTCTACTTGCCTGCCCTCTCTCCCGATTACTAGACCCAGGTACACTTAGGCTGCCAATTATTACTGATTTGTTTTTCCAGTAACCAACGTTTTTACGTATCGTCCTTTTCCTTGGTAATTTTATTTTGTGCTTAAAATTTATGTTCTTTTTTCTTTCCGAATGCAGCATTCTCTCTCCTTTTTTTAAACACAAACACACCACAATGCTAGCAACAAGACAAACAACACCAAATATCATTTTTGTCGCGAAGTATTCTGAGTTGCTCCTCAGCTGGTACCACTTTTTTCTCAAGTTCTGAGAGACAAGAAAAACATTTTTCTACCCCCTGGGGGCGGGCAGCAGATTATTGCTTAAAATTCTTCCTTTTTTTACAAATGTCCTTGCTGATTGCAGGCAGAACAGAGGAATTGCCCCTATACTTCCCTGTGTTTTTGTTCTGTGGGCAAGCCATGTTTCAATGGCTTCTACCTTTTCAGGGTTGAGGGTGAAATATCCCACTGTGCAGTTATGAGGTGGTTTTCCTTTTTATACAGCAGAGCAGGTTTGTAATCGTTTTGCGGCTGTGCTAAGCTTTAAGTTTATTGACAGGTAATAGCTGAGAAGTATTCTTACTGTAATGCTTGTTTTTTGGGCTCACAGAATTTTCATGTACTTGTATTAAAGTGACGGTGACAGTCTGATTATTTAGAGCCACCTTAAGGCTCAGTGTTTCTAACCTTGAGTCTCTGTGCACCTAAACCCCGCTGTTGCTCCAGAGGGCACTGTCTTCTTCCTTTTTTTATTTTTACTGCAGCTCTTGGCTGCCCCTTATTACACCCATGACTTGGGTCTTTATTTAAAAACATATTAAACCTTATAAAGCATTGTGATACCTTAAGGGTTAAATGCTAGCCTAACAACACTAATTACCTGTGGTCTGGCAAAAAGTGTCTGTCGGTTTTGCAACTTTGAATGAAAGATTCAAATAGATTTTTACTGGCATTATTTAAAAACAAAACAAAACCAAGTCATCACAAACCTACAAAACAGGGTATTACAAACCAGGAGTGTTGGTTTAGGTTCTTAAAATTTTACTTTTTTTTTCTTTTTAACATCCATTGCACTGCTTTAATTATTTTACACAGCAGTACATAGATTACGTTCCCTTTTATACATTTGGGGGCAGTTAAATTCCAATAGAAAACCCTTCTGTTCTTTAGTACATTTGATTAAATTGTTCATAGTTAAATGATTTAAATCAGATTGTTTCTTTGCCTCTAACGTTTTTAGAACATTCCACTGCTTAATTCCCTCCAGCCTCAGCAGAGTTAACTTGTTTTTCCTCCTTAAATCACTTGCTTAGCTCCCAAAATGACACCTTCCTCAGCTCAGATATCACCATTTCAAGTATTGTCCCAGGGATTTGAATTCCCCAGGCCTATACTTACTGCTTCCCTTACTCCACCACTGTGCCCCCCAGGGCTCCCAGCAAGGTTTCCAATCTCTTTATCTGTTGCCTGCCAGCTTGTCTGGGCCCGATCCTGCTTTCCTTGCTGAACTGCCCCTTTTCATGGGCA
Source organism: Chelonia mydas (assembly GCF_015237465.2). Taxonomy (NCBI): domain Eukaryota; kingdom Metazoa; phylum Chordata; order Testudines; family Cheloniidae; genus Chelonia; species Chelonia mydas. Next base: position 75,109,967 of record NC_051251.2, on the reverse strand, counting down.
CAGGCTTTGTTCCACTACCATTTTAGCAAGGAGGGTGGGCTCCTCAACTAGCCCCCACCCCTCCTGGTCCCTTTTCCCTTAAACATGTCTCTCAAAATTGTGAAATCACATCAATATCCCTCACAAAAAATACTACACTGCCCAAACTCCTGTAGCCTTCAGAGTTTGGTTTCACACAGAAAATACAGCCTGAAACTCCGATATCCTTCAGAGTTTACTCCGGTGCTCAGGGTGGAGCACAAAACTCAAAGTTCTCCTCCTATTTTACTTGGCTCACTACGAGTGGGGGTGTGCACACCAAATTCTATAATGATAGACCAATTTTGTTTTATGCAGACTCTTACAATAAGCACGATGTCTCACCTTGTTCCCCCCACCGCAATTCTCCACCAAAACTGTTATGCTTATAAGAAGCACACGGAATCTTTTTAAAGGGGATAAGGCAATACACTGCGTTTATTGAGAGTACAATTTAAGCATTAAAATCAGCATATGCTTCCATTCACACACACACACACCCCAAAAGATTCTGCAGCTGGATCTTATAGTTACCAGTCCTTAGTGTTGCTCGGTCAGTTCCAGTGGCCAGCTGAAACTGCACATGAGGGAGGGGAGCTGGGTCTCTGTCGAATGCGTTCGAAGAGCTGATGTTGATGTAGAACTAACCCAAAGTCCCATGGCAATACACCCTTCTTTTATAGTAATACATTTCCATAGAAGTCTATAGACCTTGCTGTGTCACACTGGAGCTGTCAATCTCAAGGTTGCTCTTAATTAGCATTATTTTGAGTTGTTACCAGGGGGCTCCGCCACTGTTTCTTATCTCGTCCCTCTGGATCAACTCCTTATCTTGTTCTTGGGGCATGTGCCTTTGCCTTAGGGTCGTCAATCTCCTATCCAGGTGATTCTGATAATAAAGTTGGTGCCTCTCCACTTCTCCACTCCCCTCTTGACCATCTGGCCCAGCTGTCTTTACTCAGTTAATTAGTATGCCATACATTCTTCACTCACACACCAAACAGTAAATCAGGCAATAATTACAGCCATAAAATGTCTGTCCTTCTAAGAATAATCATTAACACAATCAGCAAAGAATAAACTTAGAACAATTTTTTCTTACTAATTCAAGGCTACAGTTTCTTCTTACTAATTCAAAGCTAGCAAAATAAGCGAAATGGAGTAAAATTTACCAGAGACAATTTCTCCCCATTAGGCTTTTGGCCTACAACTTCCTCCCACCACCTGGGTTTCTCCAAGGGCTAGCTCTCTGATGATTACTACCCCCCTTACGCTGGACAGTGGGAGGCATGCGTGTGTCTCTGGGGAGGTGCAGGTCAGCCATTGTGATCTGCTTAATGAGCCAGATCCTCAGCTGTCGTAAGCCAGCACAGCTGAATTGGCTTCATTTTCCACCCCAGAGGAGCTGTGAATCACCATCAGCCAAGAGAGCTGGAGCTTTAAGAGCATTTAGGGCCCCCAGGGCAGCACGGTGACTTCAGCAAAGCCTGGGTGACAGTTTAATTCCAGCCAGGAATGCTCTACCATAGGGCAAGCATCCGCCCTTGGGGGCCCTTGGGCTCCGACAGCTCTGGCTGTCCAGGGGCTTAGGGGACCTGGTCTGCAAGTGAGTGGAGGGGGATCCACAGACAATTCGAAGGTTTTGGTAAAAAATTGTAAATCAAAATGCTGTTTTGATTCTGAAGGGCAGCCACAGTGTCTCGTGGGAGTTCTAGTTCGGGTGCATCGCACCCCCATTCTCCTCAATAGGCTGGTCTGGCTGGCCAGACCACTTCTCCACCACCGCAGCACGGTCTCCCCTCTTAGGATGCATTGTCATATTTTCGGCATCATTCACCATCCCCATTTCTTACGCACCCAAACGTCATGTTTGCTTGTTTGACTGCAGCTGCATATTGAGCAGAGGTTTTCATTGAACTGTCCACAGGGATGTCTGGGTCTCTTTCTTTCGCTGATGCAGTTAATTTAGAAGCCTGTAAGATGTGTGAGTAGTTAAAATTTTCCCCTCCAATTTCGCATTTATCTGCACTGACTTTCATTTGCCATCGTGTTGTCCACCTTGTTTAGGCCTCTCTCAAGTTCCTCCCAGTCTTCACTGGCCTGGCTAACCTAAATAACCAAGTCATCTGCAGATTTTCCACCCTCACTGCTCCAATTAGGAGATATTGTCCCATGTTGTAGGCTGAGAAAAATGCATCGCCAAACTCCGAAATCAGAGCGGGGTCACCCTCGCACTCAGCCCAAGTTTGCTCTATAGCACTTGGCAGCCCTTCTGTGAATCATTTTCAGATTGTCAGGAAGAGTTTTCTGGCCTTATTTTGGGCTTCTCCCTCTCCTCCAGCACCTAGCATTTAAGAGGCCAGAGTCCCTTCATTTCATCCTGATGAGCAGGGTGAAAGGTTTACTCACATCATCACCTGCTGATGTCATTACTGTATTATCATCATCATTTTGGGGTAAAATATTCGCCTTGGTTCAACATCAGTCATAATCTGTATGCCTAGCGCTGGCACGTTTGCCACATTGTTCATCAGTGACATTGCACTGAAAGAACAAATCTTTGCTTGGGGGAAAAAAAATTGTTTGTTGCACCTATCATGAGTGTGAAAACTCCTTCTGTGCACGCCACACTGCATTGGAGCCAGGTACAGCGAGATGAGAACTGGCCAGTGTAAAATCTTTTCTTTCTTTCTTTCTTTCTTTCTTTCTTTCTTTCTTTCTTTCTTAAGAGGTATTTTCCAGGGTTTTTATGTTTTCATCCTGTTTATTTATTTTCCAGTGTTTATTACACCTTCATAGGAGCTCAGAAATAACATTTTCCCTCCTTATGTTGCTTTCCCCAGACACATGTAAGTGAGTGGGCTGAAATGAAAGCTGCCGTTTAACAACTTAGGTTTCAAGCGTCGCTCTTGTGTGCTGGTATCACTGAGTCCTGTTCGGCATATCTCTTTTGCTAGATAACTATTATTGCCGGGCAGCTGGAAAAGCACAGGGACAGAACAATCCTAGGAAATCCTTGTAAATAATAGCTCTGTAAATCTAACAGATTTTAAAATAACCAGACTTAATCTATTTAGAAAGTGGGTCCCTTCCTGCATCAGACAGCAACTGTCGAGTGCAGCTCTGCTCTGGAAAGGGTCTGTTGAAGCAGGGCCGTGGTGCACAGCAGAGCTGCTTCCTGTGGGCAGGACTGGCAGGTCAAATAACCAGCCCTTTACTTGTAAACTGAGCCCGTTTGAGTGGCAGTCACGGAGAGAAAATAAACACGGAGCCCCAGTGAGCCATCTTTAAGAGTCACCTTTCAAAGGGAAATTGCACTTTAAGATTCCATAGGGAAAATTTAGACCTAAAAACCTCCTCAGGAGAGTGTGTAAATGAAAGCGAGAACATGTGGCTAGCAATCCGAGAATGAAAATCCCATTCTGGGGCATGTGGCCAGGACTTGCTGAAGTTCTCCGGAGTGAACAGGAGAAAGGCTGGACTCTGTCATGTTTCATTCCAGATCCTGTCTTGCACGTCTCGGGGGTGAGATCTCCCACTCCAGCAGATCCTCAGGAGCAAAGCAGGATATAGCTGTATGCTGCCCGGCAGGAAGCACACTTGCCTGATTCGTGTGTCTGAAAGAAAGAAAGCCAAACAAACAATGCTTTAGCAGGAGCACTCTGAACTCACTCTCCTTTCTAGTCTCTCAGGAGCACTTCCAAAACCTTCTGAGGGTTTCAGTGACACAGATTGCAGCTCCTTTGGGAAGTTACCACGTGAGAGATGTTTGAGCTGCATGGAAATGAAATAAATGTGTAACAATGACGTTTCTTCCTGGTTTCTCACATGTCTTGCAAAGTTTTCTCCTCATTATATCATGGTCTGTAAGAATCTGCACAGGGCGATGGTTTCTGATGGTGAGGGCTCTTTTGTCTAGTGGACAAAGGCAGAACAAGACCCAGTGGCTGGCCGGTGAAGTTAGACAAATTCACAATGGACAAAATGGTGACTTCCCAGTGAGGGGCCTTTGGGATGATTTGTGACGGGCGTGGAGATGCGCTGTGATAGTCTAAGGATGCTGAGCTATAATAAGCGTATGAATAGTATATGTGACCTGGTCAGTGAGGGGAAGCGTCTGTTGGGTCACAAACCTTCCTGCCGTGTGCTGACCAATAGACTGCACTAGTGGGACAGCGGGCTGTGAGGAAAACTCGCTGGGAAACAAACAGCGGAAGGCAATTACAGGGACCATGCCCCGCTGCCAGCCTCCGGCCCGAAGGGACACAGCTGTGTTGCCAGGCTGGGAACTGCCACGCCATGGTTAAGAAGCTCTTCTCCAGAGAGAAGGGAGGTGGTCAGCTGTCAGGTGCTGTCCCTGGGGAGACCAGGCTGGATGGAAGAGAGAGACAGGTCATGAGGGAGCGTCAGAAAGCACCTGAGGCCTTCCCCAGCTCCGGCGGATAGTAAGCTTTAGGGATAGGCAGGCCTACGTATGGACCAGATCATTGTTTTAGTCCAACAAATAATATGCACTCGAAGGCAGCAGCCTGGTCACCGCTTACAGAGTCATTGCTCCTGGGGGGACAGAACTGCGGGTGCGGCCTGAAGGCCGTCAGGCCTGCTGAGGTAAGCCCAGTCCATCCAGGGCTAGGCCTGCAGCCAGGGCTGGCCGGGAGTGGGAGACTCCTGGGATTCCACCCTGAGGCAGGGGACCTCTCAAGCCAGCCAGGTCACTCAGGGAGCAGGAGGGGTCCGGGGCAGCTAGTCCGGGCAGCGTGACACAGCTGAGCTAGGGGAAGAGCCTTTACACTGAGATTGTGCGTTTCTGGGAGATGGGCTCTAGCCCAGCCAGAAGCTGTCGGGCTCCGTGGTGTCACGTGCATCGTGGGGGAGAGTAATTCCCCCCAGTGCAGGACCCACTGGGTGATATGCTGCAGCCTGCGCTCTGCAGGTCAGATTCATGCAGAGCACTCCCTGCTGGCTTTAACATCTCTGGGTACACCTGCGCTACAGAACACCCACGGCAGCAAGCCTCCGAGCCTGGGCCCACTGGGGCAGGCTTGCGGGGCTCTTGCTCCAGGGCTGGAAATAGCCGTCTAGACCTTCCCACGCGGGCTGGAGCCCAACACGAACCAGGAAGGAGGAAAGGCACTCCTTGCAGATGATTAATCATAACAAAAATACCCAGCTCCCCCGTGGATGGGGAGTAGAGTTCTTGCCAGGCTGCAGATACAGGGGGAGGCTACAGCTCCCAGCTGAATTCCTGGGGAGCCGGGTATTCAGAGCTATGGTAAGGTGAATTCTCTGGTTGGTGTTTATTCTTATATATCTTAGTGGGAAGTTAAGCAGCAGTTTTAAAGTGCAACAGGCTAGTGCTTCTTCCCAGCTCCCTCAGCCCATAGCTGGCCCCTCTCCTCCACAAACACCTCTGGCTCCGCTCTGCCCTGTGCTCCGTGGCAGCCTCTGCAATCTCGTGAAATTGGCAAGGCATCTTCTGATAAGCCTCACCTTCCCCTAAGATCTTCTAAAGGGCTTGCACATTCTCTCTGGCTGCTAGTCACCCGTGAAGCCACGTGGCAGGGAAGGGGAGCTGAGCAGGGGGACAGCGGGACCCAGGTGGGCGGTGGGGGTGTTTGTTTATCTAACCCTCAGTTATAACGGAGCAGGAGGCAGGGGGAACGTTCCGGTAGCAGGGGCTGTGTCCCACGCACCCAGGGCGAGGAAACCAGGGCAAGGGCTCAAAAAGATAAATCTGAAAACAAAGTTATTGCATGAAAAAATGACAGTGATTTGAACCCGCTGGTGGAGCCCTAACTTCACTTGTAAAGTGCCCTGCAGGACCATATCCCCTGGGGTGGGGGGTCACAGTCCAGGAGAGACACCGTGCAGGTGTCTAAACCTAGACCTGACGAAGTCCTGCTCAGCCCCGGGCTGACGTGAGCTCAGTGTGGACAGAACCTTTGGGAAATTGGCTGCCCAGCTCTAGCTAGTCTACATTGACATTGTGCAAACTGCAATTTTGCAAAGGCTTATCATTTGGTGGGTTTTCACAAGGCTGGCAAAAGGCACCTCCCTGGCACACCCCTGCTCTGAAGCACCCTGGCCCTAGAGCTTCTCAGAGAATGTAACGTGGGCAAAACAAGGTGTCATTCCCTAGAATCAGTCTCAGAAATGGCTGAATTATTTTGGTTCAAATTTTCCATAAATATTCAGCCTGATGCAGGAAGCCAGCACGGGAAATTTCAGCCCTAACGGTTGAGTCTGGTGAAGTTATAGGCAACTGACAAGAGGGTGTTATAATGGGACGGTTCAGGCAACCTTAATAATGAGTGGGGCTTCCACTCCCTTCTGGACAGGCTGATCAGCTGCACTGAGGCCAGGCTGCCCAAGGGGAAGTGTGAGGCTGTGTCTTCCCAGCACAGCCAGGTGTATGCTTACATGCAGCTAGTTGTCTCCATGTTAAGTTCGGACAGAGTTAATCGAGGTCACCCCAAGTGGGGGGTACAGGCCGGTCTCATCTGCCTGCCGTCAGGGAATGCAACCCATGCCTTGTCCGCTCTAGGATTTCACACCACTGCACGCACTCTTGGAAGAAAGGTGCTTTCTTACCACGGATTAGCTAACCGAGGGTCACTAATGCGGAGAAACCATCGTGGGGACCAGGTAGCTGGCAGTTGTCACGCGTGGCACTGGTCGAGGCAACCCTTGGGGCCCAGAGGCTGTTCCTGCTGAGGGCACTGCCTCAGCCTTGCCGGGAAGCCTCCATGCCCGGCCACCATCCCAGCTGGCTTCTGGTGCAGGCCAAAGGCTCCAAGCTCTCCCTCTTCATATCCCTTCTCTGACTCTCTCCCCTGAAAGTGCAAGCCACTGACACCGCCGAGAGCTGCTCTCTCTCCTCAGGGAAGGAGCACGGGAGGGGACAGTCAGAAACATTTACATGGGCATCTAATGAACAGCGCAGATGGGGCACAAGCCAGAGCCTATAACCTGTGTGTAAAATCCCCAGCACAGCGGAGTCACTGCAATGTAGGAGACAGACTGCTATGGCCACCTCTGGCTTCTTTCTAGGGGCTTCTGCTTTAGCGCCCTTTGCACTTTCCCAGCTAATACGCAGCAGGTGCCTCGGAGCCTAGAAATGCTATTTTGCCTTCATGGTAATTCAAGCAGAAAGAAATGCCGACTTTACTAAAAATACATGGATCCTAGAGAAACAATCTAAGTGGGTCTACTCTGTCTGGGCTGCATGCGGCCACCTGGCAATGGGTCTGACCCTCCCCCAGGGGAACCTGCATGACCCCCTCAGGGGCTGGCTGCTGGGTCTGAACTGCAGGCTCACCCCGCACCATGGCTGGGGGGAGGCCCTGAGGCAGACACTGAACTGAAAAAACACTGGCCTGTCGAAGGACAGTCTCCATATGCAGCATAGTCCAGCCCTTCGTGGCTGCAAAGTGGAGCCCTGAGCATGGTTGGGGGGAGACTCCTCATTGATCCATGGGATCAAGGGGGAGATTCCCCCACAGAGGGAAACAGGAGACATCTGCTAGAAGAGTCCTTGCTCAGTGCCGGTCCACGCCCAGGGTCTTCTCTCCGGGCAGGCTCACAGATCCACCTTCTTCCCGCTTTCATTGCAGTCGTTCTTTAAGGTGAACCACAAATGCAATCGCTGTGCCAACTGGCGAAGTGGTGTGGAATGGGTGCAGTATATCCCATCAAGGTCCATGCCTGATGCATCTGGGATCCATGCCCTGGTGTGTGTCCACCACTGCCTGGAGACAGAACACAGGCTAACTCGGAGGGCTTGTCCACACTTACCGCACTGCAGCGCTTAGTGAAGACGTGACCTGTGCCGATGAGAAAGCTTCTCCCGTCAGTGTAGGTACGCCACCTCGCCAAAAGGCAGAAGTTCTTCCATCAACACTGGGGGTTAGGTGAGTGTGACTACATCACTCAGGGGCATGGATTTTCCACATGCTTGAGCAACACAGTCATCCCAACATAAGTTCCTGAGAAGAGTCACAAGGGCAAAGGTTCTCTCAGCTGGTGTGCACAGCTTCAGTGAGGAACAAATCAAACGGAATGAATTCTATTATCAAACAAACTGGGGAGACCCAACTTGTAGGTAAGAAGAGGAGAGAACAACATTCCTCCGTAGTGAAATGGCTCCAAAGCAGATGGGACTAAATTGGTTGTGAGACATGTCCCAGTCCACGAGGCAGATAGCCAGCTCAGCCACAGCTGTTTGGATACTGCTCCCCCCTCCCTCAAGAACTGACCCCTTACTATGATCCAGAAGCATTTCACAGGTTTCAGAGTAGCAGCCGTGTTAGTCTGTATTCGCAAAAAGAAAAGGACGACTTGTGGCACCTTAGAGACTAACCAATTTATTTGAGCATAAGCTTTCGTGAGCTACAGCTCACTTCATCGGATGCGTTCAGTGGAAAATACAGTGGGGAGATTTATGTACACAGAGAACATGAAACAATGGGTGTTACCATACAGACTGTAAGGAGAGTGATCACTTAAGGTGAGCTATTACCAGCAGGAGAGGGGTGGGGGGGAACCTTTTGTAGTGATAATCAAGGTGGTCCATTTCCAGCAGGGGATACCATCACAGGGCCTAATCACATCAGCCACACGATCAGAGGCTCGTTCACCTGCACATCTACCAATGTGATATATGCCATCATGTGCCAGCAATGCCCCTCTGCCATGTACATTGGCCAAACTGGACAGTCTCTGCGTAAAAGAATAAATGGACACAAATCAGACGTCAAGAATTATAACATTCAAAAACCAGTCAGAGAACACTTCAATCTTTCTGGTCACTTGATTACAGACCTAAAAGTGGCAATTCTTCAACAAAAAAACTTCAAAAACAGACTCTAACGAGAGACTGCTGAATTGGAATTAATTTGCAAACTGGATACAATTAACTTAGGCTTGAATAGAGACTGGGAGTGGATGGGTCATTACACAAAGTAAAACTATTTCCCCATGTTTATCCCTCACCCCACTCTACCCCACCCCCACCCCCACCCCTTACCATTCCTCAGACGTTTCTTGTCAACTGCTGGAAATGGCCCACCTTGATAATCACTACAAAAGCTTCCCCCCACCCCCGCTCTCCTGCTAGTAATAGCTCACCTTAAGTGATCACTCTGGTTACAGTGTGTGTGATAACACCCATTGTTTCATGTTCTCTGTGTATATAAATCTCCCCACTGTATTTTCCACTGAATGCATCCGATGAAGTGAGCTGTAGCTCACGAAAGCTTATGCTCAAATAAATGTGTTAGTCTCTAAGGTGCCACAAGCATTTCACAGTTTGTCAGGGAAAGTAAACAAGGGGCATTGACAGTTCCTGGGTGAGCTTGGTCATTTCTAGCATAGAAACTCTTTTGCTGTTGATGGAGGCTGGATGGATGGGAGGGCGCTGTGGAGACAGAGAGTCTGGATCTGAAATATATGTGTCTTAGCCATGATCTCTTTTGGATGGGAATTGCTCTGCATTAACACATCAGCCACAAACACAAGAAATACCACAGATAAGGAAGCAAACCAAGCTGCAGCTGCAGCCTGCAGCATCAATGCTCATAAATAACAGTGAATCTTCGGCCTAGGTACCAGGGAAAGCACTCACAAAATAAACTGGCTTAGTTTAAGATGTAGGAGTTGATTTCCCCTTGACGTCTGAGGGGTACATTCCATTTCAAGCCTGTCTAATGTTTGGGGGAGTGAGTGGGTGCAAAGGTGAGTGGGTTAGCGTGTGAGAGAGTGATAGCACGGGATAGGCTCTGATGCCAGAAGAGCTAAATGAGATCGGATTGGTCTGGCTGGCTTGTTCTGCTTTGCTGTACCAGAATTATATCAACTAGCACGTGGTGAGGAGGGGGCTCCCCCGCTAGAACACACAGCTCAACTTACTTGTTTTGGAACTTACATCATTTGGTTTTGGTAACAGCATCAACTCTTTAAAAGGGGCCTTCTCAGCATAGTTTTCAAACCCTTGGTTATTCACCGTTGATTACAATCAACAGCCCCTTTGCTTGCGGTTGAATTATACTCCTTAGACTCATATCCCCTCTTCTGCACGTACACATTGTTTATGATGGAGGCCCTTGGAAAATAGTGGGAGAAAGGGCAGAAGAGTCAGGGAATTGTCCTGATTGTGGTGGCAAATGTTCACTCGTGCTGGTTGGGAATTTTCCATCCCAGGGATTTTGCCTTTTCGCAAAAATTTAAAGTTTCTGTGGGAAAATTTTAATATTGCCAGAAAAATTCAATTTTTCATCAGGAAAATCAAAATGAGGGCTTAGCAACTGCCCACCTGGAGAGCTCTTGTCAATTTCACTCCAGGAGAAAGAGAAATTGACAAGAACCTTTCAGGGGAGCAGGTGAAAAATTGTTTCAGTTCTCCTGAGATGGAATTTTCCTGAAAATCCCTTCCCAGGAGAAATTTGGTATTTTTCACTTTTTATCCTGATTCAAGACAAAATATTTTTCAAAAATGCAAAATTTTCCATGGGCAGGGATTTCCATTTTCCAGCCCGCTCTAATGTTAACCTTTTGCAGTATATGGCAAGGCTTGCAGTCAGATTGGTTCACTGTGACTAACCATTTCACAGTGGTGTAATTCTCTTTCCAAAATGGCAAGAGCGGTCAAGGTGCACTAGGTTAAAAATCAGCTCAGCAAAACAGCACCCAGGGCACAAACTTTCCTCCCCTGAGAGCTCCACTAGCATCCAAGTGAGATAGCATGAGCAGTGTATTCGAGCCCCAGTGAAGCAGTGTGAGTATCCAGCACACCTGCAGGATTAGTGGGGCTTGTCACATTATCAGCCTAATCAGTTGGGAGAGACAGTTTAAACCAAAAAAAGTGAATGATAGTTGGGAATTATTTAAGAACATTTATTAGTTGTCCAAAAAGTCACAGTTGAGAAAGAAGGTCAAAAAACAAACCTGGCTTAGAGATGAAGTGAAAGCAGCTATAAAAAATAATATATAATGAATGAAAGAAAGCGGAAGTTGATAACAATGAATATAAATCAGAAGCTGGACATTGTAGAAAATTGATAAGGGAAGCAAAAGGCAGCAAGGCGAAATATATGGCCAAAAAAATAAGCATAATAAGATTTTTATGTATATTAGGAACAAAAAAGAATCCTAGAAGTGTTATTGCTGCACTACTAAATAGAAATGGTGGAATTGTCAATAATAATGCAGAAAAGGTAGACATATTCAATAAATATTTCTGTTTTATATTTGCGGAAAAAAATGTAGTTATTATCATGCAATGATGATGATGAAACACTTTCCATCCCAATAATAACTCATGAGGATATTAGACAGCAGCTACTAAAATTAGACATTTTTAAATCAGAAGTCAGAATAACTTGCATCCAAGAATTTTAAAAGAGCTGGCCAAGGAGTTTGCTGCACCCTTAATGTTGCATAGATCTTGGAACATCAGGGAAGTCCCAGAAGACAGAAAAAAAGTTGATGTTGTGCCAATGTGTAAAAGGGATAAATGGGATGACTTGGGCAATTATAGACCTGTCAGCCGGACATGAATCCCAGGCTTAATATTGGAGCAGCTGATACAGGACTCGATTAATAAAGAATTAAAGGACAGTAACACAATTAATATGGTTTTATGGAAAGCCAAGCTAACTTAATAGCTTTTTTAGATTGGATTATGTCAAAGACTGAGTTGTGGGCTCTCTGGCCTAGTGATTGGAACAAGAATCCAGTCTACCGGTTAGAGCTGAATCATGATGGGGCAGGTCCAGGAACAAAGTCAAGGGTCATAGCCAGGTGTGAGAAACCAAAGCCTATGCTGAAGGGTTAACCGGCGTTGCAGTCAGAAGGCAGAGGCGAGGGTCAGAGCTGGGAGTCAGAAGTCAAGGAGAAGATGGGGGCCGGAGCAGGAGCAGGTAGAGTCTGGAGCAAGTCTCGAGACAGTGGAGGCAGGGACAGGACCACGCGCAGCTGAAGGCTAGGAATGTGTTGAGCAGGCCCTGGACTACTGCTGCTACTCTATCAGCCTGCTGCCTCCTTCTGCCAGTCAGGTGGTGCAGCCAGTCGGAACGCTTGTCTCAGGGCCAGCTGAGCTCATTGCTGGCTCTGCTGCAGGCCAGGCCCCTGGCAGATTAGAAGCGTGGCTGATAAAGGGAGTAGTGCAGATGTAAGATACTTGGACAGCTTTAAGGCTTTTGACTTGGTACCTCATAACACCTTGATAAGGAAACTAGAATGATATAAAATGAACACGGCATATACTAAATGGATTAAAAACTGGCTAACTGATTGTTCTCAAAAAGTAAGTGTAAATGTAGAACAGTCCCTGTGAGAGAGTATTTCCAGTGGGATCCTACCGGAATTGGTTTTTGGCCCTATGCTATTTAATATTTCATCACTGACAAAGTTTGCAGATAACATAAAAATTGGGGCAGGGGTAAATAATGAAGAGGACAGGTCACTGACACAGAGCGATCTGGATCACCTGGTAAGCTGGGCACAAGCAAACAATATGTGTTTTAATATGGCTTGATGTAAATGTATGAAACTAGGAACAAAAAATGTTGGCCCTACTTACAGGATGGGGGGGGGGGGGGCTCTATCCTGGGAAGCAGGGACTCAGGAAAAGATTTGTAGGTCATGGTGGAGAATCAGCTGAACTTGAGCTCCCAATGAGATCCTGTGGCTAAATGGGATCCTGTGATGCACAAACAGGGGAATCCCAAGCAGGAGTATTTGCATTTGGCCCTGGTGCAACTTGCTGCTGGAATCCTGCATCTCGTTCCGGTGCCCAGAATTCAAGGAGGCTGTTGATAAAATGAAGAGGGTTCAGAGAAGAGCCACAAGAATGATGAAAGGATTAGAAAACCTGCCATAGAGTGATAGATTCAAGGAGCTCAATCTATTTAGCTTAACAAAGAGAAGGTTAAGGGGTGACCCAATGACAGTCTCGATGTACCTACATGGGAAATAAATATTTAATAATGGACTCGTGAATCTAGCCAAGAAAGGTCTAACATAATCCAATGGCTGGAAGTTGAAGCTAGACAAATTCAGAATGGAAACCCATTGGAACAATTTCCCAAGGGTCGTGGTGGATTCTCCATTGCTGACAATTTTTAAATCCAGACTGGATGTTTTTCTAAAAGCTCTGCTCTAGGAATGATTTGAGGGCAGGTCTCTGACCTGGGCTATACAAGTCAGACTGGATGATCACAAAGCTCCTTTCTGGCCTGGGGATCTATGAATCTCTGAAACGACAACCACCCCAGCCCCTCTCAGCTCACTCCCTGCCTTTTTCCCTAAAAAGTCAGCTATTGCTATCTTTAATATCAGCTAAAAAATAGGGAAACAAAGGGTTTTCCTTATAGAAACTCTACAGCAAAAGGGCAAGTGAACAAGGGAAGTTGTTAGGATGAAAGCTGCACTTAATACTTTACATATAAAATGTTTTAATCTTTCCCCTTCTTTTCTGTATCTTTAATAAAAGGTTAAAAGAATTTTAATGGTGTGTTTGCCTTGGGACTAAGCAGGCTGAGGTCTCTGGATACCAAACCCCAAGCCTTGTTTAACAGTTTAATGCCAGACAGTGACAGGGTCATGTTACCACCTCTAGCTCTTTGGGCCCATATATTCCATTTAAATAAATACAACATTGTCTCTGGAAAATGGAAGTGAAGACAAATTCCCGACTGTCAAAGCACAAGCAAGTACAACTATGGTGTAAGAATTTTCCCTGCTTCTAACAGTTCCTTTGAGGTCTGAGCCTAGCCAGGGACAAATAGATCAGCTACTCCTGCATGCTGGCTTGTGGGAAGGAACACACAGGGGGCTCGTTATCCTGCTATGGGCATCAAGGACAGCGCAACAAACTGGGCCAAGAAGGGACAGAACTAAACTCTGAGCAGTAGATGCCAAGAGATGCCAACACAGAGCAACCTTGTCTGCTCAGATTCTGCTTGTTTATAGAACAGGGCTGTCAGCTGGCAGCGCGGAGTGAAACTGACAGTCTCTCCCTGAGGGGTTTGAAAGGTTCCACTCGGCTTATTCCCTGAAGAGGGGATTAGGAATAACTCAGACCATTAGACTTCCTTGGAACCATCCCACCTGCCCCTTCAAGAAACATTCCAGGCATAGTTTTGCCATGAAGAAAGAGCCTGACAAATTCTTGTGTGTTTGTTAAGCTAGTGAAAAAGGTCCAAAGGCAGCCTGCAAATGCCTGGGGAAGGTTTCTGTTGTTGTTCTTGTGATAAACCTCTGATAATCTCAGCATTAGGGTTTTAGCATTAGACGCTCCTACCGCTAGGCTTCCTCCAAAGCAGAAAGGCCACTCCCACGGGCTGTATTGTTTAATCTTCGATTTATTCCGTTCCACAGAACCATGGAAACAAGACAGGGACTTGGAGCAAGAGGGCATCAACCTACACCAAGCGGAGTCAGACTGCTAGAATAAATCGCCCCCAAAAGCAAGCAGAGTTAGAGAAAGAAACAGGATTTCTGAGTGCCCAAAAGCAGGTACTTCACAGAAACAAGACAAGAGTCCCAAAGAGTGAACAAATGGGCTTTGGCCTGACAGAACAGGAGGACATCACAAACCCAGGGACAGGCGGAGAGAGGAAGGAGCCCAAAGTCTTGTGGTAAGGCATGTGCAAATCTTCATTGCTCATGGGTGGGATGGAGACGGCAGGGGGAATGCAGAAGTGTGTGTGTGTGTGTGTACACGCACTGGCAGCACTGTCCATGCCGTGCATCTGCCTTTGGCTGAGTTTTGGGAGGAAAACAACCATTTCAATGTATGAGATCAGAGGAACCTACATTATTTTGTCCATTTTCAAATAATTCTTACACCTGTTTCACTGAGAAGCTTGGAATTGGCGGGGGGGGGGGCGGTAATGGGACGGGAAGGGGTCACTCTGGGATCAGCCTTTCGCTGTTCCTGTGGAAAAACCACCCACATTTGGCAAAGTGATGAGCTTTTGAAAAATGCCAGTTTGCACAGGCCCAGGAGAGCTGTGTTAAGATTCTGGCAGCTAAGCCTCTCCAGCCCCTCAGCTCCCAACGTGCAACTGTAACCCCCTGGGGGTTTAGAGAGCGTGGCCCCTGTAAACCCTTGTCCTGAGCCAGAGGAAGTGCTTGTGGGTCCAGCCACCTGGGACGAAGGAAAGCAAGGGGGTGGGTGTGTCTGAAGCTCCAGACAAGAGGCCTGCAACAGGCAGGCCCCCAGTGAAACAGACAAGAACCTGCCTGAAGCCTGGGAGGGACAGAGCGGCGGACCTGGGACAGGAACCAGGAGGAGCACCGTGCCAGGGAGGAATCGCCCAAGAAGGACAAACTGGAGATGGACCCAGTATCACCGCTGCCCAGAGCTGTATGGGGCCGTGACTACTGGGGCTGGTGACTTTGCATTGGGAATAAGGAGGGAGGCTGTAGCTCGGTAAGTGGGGAGGTGGTCGCTCTGTGTGGCTTTGCAGAGAGCGGCAGAAGAGGGCACCGGAGGGGTTTGTTGGGGGAAGTTCACTGGCGCCAAAGACGACCAGGAACACCCAAGACTCACCCCTGGACTGGAACTCTGCCCAGGACTCCTGAACTCTGTGTGCTCAGTGTCTGCCCTGTCAGACTGTGGGGCCTCGCGTTGGCTGTAACCCTGTTTTACCGCTCCCCTTATATTTCCCCCTGTTGCTTTTCTCATCTCACCCCTCTGTGAATAAATATTCCCTTTCCTATATTCACTGTACTATTCGGGTGTGTGTGTCACTCCGGGGGGCTGAAACGGGTGCCCCTGGGGCGGAAGGGACGTTCCCTGCTGCATCCCTGCGTGTGCCGTTTCTCCGCCGGAGCCGCCTGCAGAGCAGACTCCATCTAGGCCACGAGGGTGCTACGGTCGCACAGCATTTGGCGAAGACAGAGGAGGACAGCCTGTGAGAGAGTGCGGCCTGCAGGGGGCTGAGAAAGAAGCGATTCCCAGAATTGCTGCTGGAAATGGGATCTCCTGAACCGAAGCCCTCTCTGCGCGCCGTGGCGCTGAAGCGGGGAAGTGGTGCATTTTATGGAACCCCCCAAAAGGGTAAGTGAGGGTTCCCAAAGAGCGGGCCACCTTGGAAGTGCCACCTTGGAAGTGCTTTGGTTTGGTCTCAAGCACAGTGTGCGTAGGCTGGCATTCTCAATGGGCCTTGCAGGAGTTCGAGGTTCTCCCAGTGAAAGACAATCACAGCTGGGCCCCTAACTCCCAGAGGCCTCTGGGAAATCCCCGCCAGAATTTCTCAGCCTCGCTGCTTTGTGTGTCTCTTCTCCCTTCAGGGGTGTCTGAATTGGAAGGAAGCCAGTGGCCCAGTATTCCTGAGCAGTGCAGGCAGGGACAGAGAAATCAAACCGATTTCATGTTCCCCCTTCCCAGGAGGCGATCAGGATCCCCACGCACTTGACCAGCTCTGGGCCTGACCCTGAGGTCTGAGCACCCTAACTCCCGAGCCCTGCTCTGAATGCAGCTCCTTGAGCCCTGCAGATCTGAGCCAGCCTGGCTCCTGTACCAAGCATGGGAAGAACAACTTTGGGAATGGATGGTCCTGCCAGTGCTCAGTCACCGCCCAGGAAGGGTGCCTTCCAGAGCCGGGGAGGGGTCCGGAAGCTTTCTACTGCCTTGAGTTGTGTGACTGCAGATTTGGGACTGTCTCCCTGGGGCTGGGTGAGCTACACTGCCCTGACTCCATCATAGAAATCAGGAAGGCCCCAGGGAAGGATCCTGTGGCACTCGGAGAAGGACATTGTCTGCAGTGACTCTTCTAATGTGTGTCCAGCCAAGAGTTCTGTGCCCTCAGCAGGAGGGCTGGAGCCACTTCCCCCGGGAGCCTGTCTGGCTCTCTAATGGGCTCCCCTGGGGGGATGTTTCTGAGGGCACTGAGGCTGCTTTTGCTTCTCTGCAACTCCATCCTGTCCCCCCGTGCTGACGGTGCTGAGTGGGTGTTCATTTGTCAAAATAATGGTGCAGAAAAGGCAGAAGTGTTCAATAAATATTTGTTTTGTATTTGGGGGGAAAACAGATGATGTAGGAGAAAGCACTTTCTATTCCAGTGGTATCTCAGGAGGAAGTTAAACAGCAGCTACTAATGTTAGACAATTTTAAATCAGCAGGTCTGGAGAACTTGCATCCAAGAGTTTTAAAAGAACTGGCTGAGGAGCTCACTGGACCCTTAATGTTGATTTTTCACTCAGGCCTGGTGCACCAGGAAAGCTCCAGAAGACTGGAAGAAAACTTTGTGCCCATATTTAAAAAGGGTAATGGGATGGCCTGATGCAATGGGGCGCCTACCCCACACCAGGCCTGAGTGGGTAAAAAGGGCCAATTAACCCTGTGGCAGGCTGCACCTGGAGGAGAGTCAGGGCTGATAGGCTTTATCTGATGATGAAGCCCAGCTGGGCAAGGACAGGCGGAGCTGAGGTAAAACCAGGAAGAGGAGAGTGAGAGGTGTCTGCGGGAAGAGCTCGGCTGTCCCTCCCCGAAGAGAAGGGGAGTTGGTACCAGACAAGGAGAAGTTATGGGGAGGGTAAGCGCTGGGATCTTGCCTGGGAATACAGAACTCGAGAGAGGGTGAAGTAGCCACGGGGAGCAGCAGGAGGCTCCAGTGGTAACCAGGCGTGGGCCAGAAGACAGGCCTGATCTGCACTGCCCCGTTACGCTGACACAGTTCACCAGCTCCCTGAGCGACGCTGAGCCGTGGTCGATGTAAAGAGTCAATGCAGCATGAGTTAGACCAGTGGTCTCCAACCTTTTTACGCCCAAGATCACTTTTTGAATTTAAGGGTAACCCAGGATCTACCCCACCCCTTCCCCAAAGCCCCGCCCCGCTCACTCCATCCCCCCCCATCAGTTGCTCGCTCTCCCCCACCCTCACTCACTTTCACCGGGCTGGGGTAGGGGGTTGGGGTTCGGGAGGGGGTGCTCGCTCTGGGCTGGGACCAAGTGTGGGAGGGGGCTCTGCGATGAGCCTGGGGCAGGGGTTGGGGTGTAGGAGGGGGTCCAGGGTGCTGGCTCTGGGAGGGGGGGTCAGGGCTGGGGCAGGGGTTGGGGTGCAGGAGGGGGCACGGGGTGCTGGCTCTGGGAAGGGGGTCAGGGCTGGGGCATGGGATTGGGGTGCAGGAGGGGGTACAGGTGCTGGATCTGGGAGGTGGGTCAGGGCTGGGAGTTGGGGTGCAGGAGGGGGCACAGGGTGCTGGCTCTGGGAGGGCAGTCAGGGCTGGGGCATGGGGTTGGGGTGCAGGAAGGGGTACAGGGTGCTGGCTCTGGGAGGGGGGTCAGGGCTGGGGGTTAGGGTGCAGGAGGGGGTACAGGTGCTGGATCTGGGAGGTGGGTCAGGGCTGGGAGTTGGGGTGCAGGAGGGGGCACAGGGTGCTGGCTCTGGGAGGGCAGTCAGGGCTGGGGCATGGGATTGGGGTGCAGGAGGGGGTACAGGTGCTGGATCTGGGAGGTGGGTCAGGGCTGGGAGTTGGGGTGCAGGAGGGGGCACAGGGTGCTGGCTCTGGGAGGGCAGTCAGGGCTGGGGCATGGGGTTGGGGTGCAGGAAGGGGTACAGGGTGCTGGCTCTGGGAGGGGGGTCAGGGCTGGGGGTTAGGGTGCAGGAGGGGGTACAGGTGCTGGATCTGGGAGGTGGGTCAGGGCTGGGAGTTGGGGTGCAGGAGGGGGCACAGGGTGCTGGCTCTGGGAGGGCAGTCAGGGCTGGGGCATGGGGTTGGGGTGCAGGAGGGGGTACAGGTGCTGGATCTGGGAGGTGGGTCAGGGCTGGGAGTTGGGGTGCAGGAGGGGGCACAGGGTGCTGGCTCTGGGAGGGGGGTCAGGGCTGGGGCATGGGGTTGGGGTGCAGGAGGGGGTACAGGGTGCTGGCTCTGGGAGGGCAGTCAGGGCTGGGGCATGGGGTTGGGGTGCAGGAGGGGGTACAGGTGCTGGATCTGGGAGGTGGGTCAGGGCTGGGAGTTGGGGTGCAGGAGGGGGCACAGGGTGCTGGCTCTGGGAGGGCAGTCAGGGCTGGGGCATGGGGTTGGGGTGCAGGAGGGGGTACGGGTGCTGGATCTGGGAGGGGGGTCAGGGCTGGGGCATGGGGTTGGGGTGCAGGAGGGGGTACAGGGTGCTGGCTCTGGGAGGGGGGGTCAGGGCTGGGGCAGGGGTTGGGGTGCAGGAGGGGGCACGGGGTGCTGGATCTGGGAGGGGGGTCAGGGCTGGGGGTTAGGGTGCAGGAGGGGGTTTGGGTGCTGGCTCTGGAAGGGGGCTCAGGGCTGGGGCTTGGGGTGCGTCCTCCTTCCAGGCAGCACTTACCTTTGGCGACTCCTGTCTGGCGGTGCAGAGTGGCTGCTGCTAAGGCAGGCTCCCTGCCTACCCCGTCCCCACGCCACTCCCAGAAGGGGCCAACACACCCCTGTGGCCCCTGGCAGTGGGGGAGGGGGACACATGGCTCCACATGCTGCCCCTCTCTGCAAGCACCACCCCCACAGCTCCCATTGGCCACAGCTCCCCATTCCCGGCCAATGGGAGCTGCGGGAGTAGTGCTTGCAGGCAGGAGCAGTGCGTGGAGGGAGACCCCTGCCCTCCCACCCCCAGGGTCGCCGTGGCCACTGCCAGGACCGGGATAGTCTGCCTTAGCGTCAGCCCCGCTGCACCACCAGAGATCGCGATCAACTGGGATCAACAGTCGATCGCAATTGACCAGCTGGTGACCACTGGTGTAGACCCTGCGTTACCTATGTCAACCATAACAGTCCTCCAGCCACTGTCCCACAATGCCCGACACTGACCGCTCTGGTCACCATAATTAACTCCCGTCATAACGATACAGCTAAGGGTAGCCTAGAATTCCTCCTTACCTGTAAGGGGTTAAGAAGCTCAAATAACCTGGTTGGCACCTGACCAAAAGGACCAATGGGGAAAGACGATACTTTCAAATCTTTGGGGGGGAAGGCTTTGTTTTTGTGTGTTCTCGTGGGAAGCAGAAAAGCATCTGGTCAGAAAACTCCTTCTCCTATAAACCATCCTAAAAGTCTCTCACATTGCAAAAGGAGTAAGTAAAAGCTAGGCAAGTTAGAATATCTTCTGTTCTGCTTGTGAATTTTCCTTTCCTGGAGTGAGGTTTATTCCTGTTTTTTGTAACTTTAAAACTAAGCCTAGAGGAAGTTCTGATGTGTTTTTGAATCTTTTGTTACCCTGTAAAGTTATTTTCCATCCTGATTTTACAGAGGTGATTTTTACCTTTTTTTAAATAAAATCCTTCTTTTAAGAACCTGACTGATTTCTCTATTTTAAAGAATCCTTATTGAGGTTACAGGGCCAAACCATCCTGATGTGTAGAAAGAATAGTAAATATGGCAGGCAACCAGCTTGGCTTAACAGTGAAATCCTTGCTGATCTTAAACACAAACAAGCAGCTTACAAGAAGTGGAAGGCTGGACAAATGACCAGGGAGGAGTATAAAAATATTGCTCAGACATGCAGGAGTGAAATCAGGAAGGCCAAATCACACTTGGAGTTGCAGCTAGCAAGAGATGTTAAGAGTAACAAGAAGGGTTTCTACAGGTATGTTAGCAACAAGAAGAAAGTCAAGGAAAGTGTGGGCCCCTTACTGAATGAGGGAGGCAACCTAGTGACAGAGGATGTGGAAAAAGCTAATGTACTCAATACTCTTTTTGCCTCTGTCTTCACGAACAAGGTCAGCTCCCAGACTACTGCACTGGGCAGCACAGCATGGGGAGGAGGTGACCAGCCCTCTGTGAAGGAAGAAGTGGTTCGGGACTATTTAGAAAAGCTGGACAAGCACAAGTCCATGGGGCCGGATGCGTTGCAACCGAGAGTGCTAAAGGAGTTGGGGGATGTGATTGCAGAGCCATTGGCCATTATCTTTGAAAACTCATGGCGATCAGGGGAAGCCCCGGATGACTGGAAAAAGGCTAATGTAGTGCCCATCTTTAAAAAAGGGAAGAAGGAGGATCCAGGGAACTCCAGGCCAGTCAGCCTCACCTCAGTCCCTGGAAAAGTCATGGAGCAGGTCCTCAAGGAATCAATTCTGAAGCACTTAGAGGAGAGGAAAGTGATCAGGAACAGTCAGCATGGATTCACCAAGGGAAAGTCATGCCTGACTAATCTAATTGCCTTCTATGACGAGATAACTGGCTCTGTGGATGAGGGGAAAGCGGTGGACGTGTTGTTCCTTGACTTTAGCAAAGCTTTTGGTACGGTCTCCCACAGTATTCTTGCCAGCAAGTTAAAGAAGTAAGGGCTGGATGAATGGACTATAAGGTGAATAGAAAGCTGGCTAGATTGTCAGGCTCAACGGGTAGTGATCAATGGCGCCATGTCTAGTTGGCAGCCGGTATCAAGTGGAGTGCCCCAAGGGTCGATCCTGGGGCCAGTTTTGTTCAATATCTTCATTTATGATCTGAAGGACGGTATGGATTGCACCCTCAGCAAGTTTGCAGATGACACTAAACTGGGAGGAGTGGTAGATATGCTGGAGGGTAGGGGTAGGATACAGAGGGACCTAGACAAATTGGAGGATTGGGCCAAAAGAAATCTGATGAGGTTCAACAAGGACAAGTGCAGAGTCCTGCACTTAGGACGGAAGAATCCCATGCAGCGCTACAGACTAGGGACCGAATGGCTCGGCAGCAGTTCTGCAGAAAAGGACCTACGGGTTACAGTGGACGAGAAGCTGGATATGAGTCAACAGTGTGCCCTTGTTGCCAAGAAGCCTAACGGCACTTTGGGCTGTATAAGTAGGAGCATTGCCAGCAGATCGAGGGACATGATCATTCCCCTCTATTCAACATTGGTGAGGCCTCATCTGGAGTACTGTGTCCAGTTTTGGGTCCAACACTCCAAGAAGGATGTGAAAAAATTGGAAAACGTCCAGCAGAGGGCAACAAAAATGATTAGGGGGCTGGAGCACATGACTTACGAGGAGAGGCTGAGGGAACTGGGTTTATTTAGTCTGAGGAAGAGAAGAATATGGGGGGATTTGATAGCTGCTTTCAACTACCTGAAAGGGGGTTCCAAAGAGGATGGAGCTCGACTGTTCTCAGTGGTAGCAGATGACAGAACGAGGATTAATGGTCTCAAGTTGCAGTGGGGGAGGTTTAGGTTGGATATTAGGAAAAACTTTTTCACTAGGAGGGTGGTGAAGCACTGGAATGCGTTACCTAGGGAGGTGGTGGAATCTCCTTCCTTCGAGGTTTTTAAGGTCAGGCTTGACAAAGCCCTGGCTGGGATGATTTAGTTGGGGATTGGTCCTGCTTTGAGCAGGGGGTTGGACTAGATGACCTCCTGAGGTCCCTTCCAACCCTGATGTTCTATGATTCTATGATTCTCTATTGTCCTAAGACAACAGAGAAAGGGGTTTGGGTCTGTGATCACTTTGTAACCAATTGGTTAGGATATTATTCTCAAGCCTCCCCAGGAAAGGGGGTGTAAGGGCTTGGGGGGATATTTTGGGGGAATAGGAACTCCAAGTGGTCCTTTCCCTGATTCTTTGTTAAATCACTTAGTGGTGGCAACTTACCCTCCAAGGGCAAAGAATTTGTGCCTTGGGGAAGTTTTAACCTAAGCTGATAGAAATAAGCTTAGGGGGTAGTTCATGCAGGTCCCCACATCTGTACCCTACAGTTCAGAGTGGGGAGGGAACCCTGACAACTCCACTGCCCAGGGGTCACGTAGACCAGAGGGCACCCCCAACCCCTCTTTAAAACCCCTGTGAATTTTTGAAATGCTTTTCTCTGGTTGTCCAGCGTGGCGAGCACATCTCAATCTCCTCTCCGTTGTTGTGTGCAATTGCCCAGCTGGCCATGCGTGCTGCACGCTCCAGACGTGCTCCTGCCTGGGGAAAAGCGGCTGCACAAACACAGCTCTGAAGCAGCTGCAGCAACGTTGACGTCTATGAGCAGATCGCTCGGGGGGTGCAGGAGAAGGGGTACAACTGAGACACCCAGCCGTGCCACGTGACAGCCAAGGAGCTGCAGCAGGCACACTACAAGGCCAGGGAGGCCAACCATCAAACAGGTGCCAAGCCACAGACCTACCACTTTTACAAGAACTGCATGCCATACTTGGTGGAGTCCCCGGGATACCACCGGGGATACCACCGACGATCCCGCGTCACAGGCTTCTGCCATGAATAGGGTGACCAGAGGGCGAGTGTGAAAAATCAGGACGGGGGTGGGGGGTAATAGGTGCCTCTAAAAGAAAAAGCCCCCAAAATCGGGACTGTCCCTATAAAATCAGGACATCTGGTCACCCTAGCTGTGAATAGTGAGGGCGTGGGTGAGGAAGAGGAGGAGGAGTATTCAGGACAGGCCACCAGGAGATCCTGCTGTGCCATGAGCCAGGACCTGGTTATTATTCCACCGCTGTCCAGCCAGTCCCAGAGCCCTACACTCAGTTTCGTGCACCCCAGCAATTCCCTCCCCATTTCCCTCACCCCTGGCAGGCCAGACTCACCATGGCCCGTGCTGTTAGTTGCACCGTGATCCAGCACTCCAGAGCAGAAGTGTCCGTAAGCAGCTCTTGTTTAACACTCTGGGGGAGCAAGGGAAGCGGGGACTGATGGATCTTATGTTTCCCTTTCTGTACAGACTGTACTGACCGTGGCACCTCCCTGTGTTATCTGTAGCTGCTGCCACTGCGGCCCTGAGGGGTTCCCCCCACTCCCGGCACCAGCACAGCAACTCACCAGATAAGGAGGAGTAAAAAGAGCACATGGTCTGTGGGACCCTGCAGGCCTGGGCTGCCTCGGCCCTGGAAGAGAGGGCCTGGAGGCGGCACGGAGAAGGAACCCGGGCAGGAGAGGGTGCAGGAAAAGGAGAGGGAGACGCGTCGGCACACACAGGTGCTGCAGCTCCAGGCTCAACAATCCCGGGCTCGACTGCCACTGCAGATGGCGGAGAAGGCAGCATAGTGCTGCGCCGCCCCCCTCCCCTCCCATCCCGCAGAGCCAGCATGCCCTTGCCTCCCCCTCCCACTGCACACCAGGGCAAAGCCTGGCCAGCCCCAGCTCCACACCCACTGCCTGCCCTGTGTGGCTGGGTCGCGGCAACGCCCATCCGCGCTCCTTCCTCGTCTTTATTTACGAAGGTCCCTACATTGGTTTAAGTAATGACGTATTTACTTTTATATTCTTCTGTTTGTCAGGTGCTGTTTTCCTAACTGAATAAAACTCTTATTCTGGATGTGAATCATCTTCATTCGTTTACACACCTGGCGTAGAATGCCTGCTGGCAGGGAAAGCGATGGCCTTGTACACTCACAACCCACAGGATCGGTGGCAAACAGTGTAGTTGTCATAACTGTACAGCAAGATCGCTGACATTATTAGCTGCCCTGGCAGGGCTTTATGCACAGCAGCCAGCACCCCACGTTCCTGACCGGCCCCCAAATGGCAGCGCCGGGCACCTCAGCACGTTCCCGTGGCTCGCCCTGGAAGTGCTCTTTCGAAGGCTCCCTAGGCCTTAGCGCCTCACTGAGCTCGTCTGCCAGCCCTTGTGTCTGGCTGTTCCAACGCAGCGGACAGCCGCCCCACCTCCGTCCTCTACCCCACGGCAAGTTCTCCCCCTTTGCTTCCCCGATATCACGCAGGACACAAGAGGCAGCTAGAACCGTTGGGATATTTGTCACCTGGAGATCCAATCTGGCGAGTCAACAAGGCCAGCGCCCTTTCAATCTACCAAGAGCACATTCACCCGCCATGCTGCCCTGCTGCGCCTGCCGCTGAATCTCTCCGTGGGGCTGTCGAGGCGGCCAGCGTCTGGCTTCACGAGCCCGGGGAGGAACTTGCATTTCAGCATTGCCCATGGTAATCCACTGGTTGAGAAAGCAAGTCCTGGCTTCTAGCTTTCTGAATAGTCCTGTGTTCTTAAAGATGTGACCATCATGCAGGTTCCCCGACCAGCCCACACTGATGTCGGTGAGGCAGCCCCGGTGATCTACCAGCACTTGCATAACCATGGAAAAGTAGCCCTTCCTGTTGGTGCACTCGGTGGCAAGGTGCTCTGGGGCCAAAATGGTGGGGGGTGTAGCCTACCGTCCCATTGCGGTTCAGGAACCCCATAGCTGCAGAGCCAGACACTAGGTCTTGCGCAGTGTGGAGAGTCACAGTCCTGCGTAGCAGGAGATGATTACTGGCCCTGCACACTTGCATGACTGCGGCCGCCCCAGTGGATTTTCCTACTCCAAAATGACTTCCCACTGACTGGTAGCAATCTAGCGCTGCACGTTCCCACAGTGTGATCGCCCTGGGCAGCGCATGCACCACCAGCTGGGGGAGGCTAGCCCCCAGCCCCGCACAACGCCAGAGCCCCCCGCCCCACCTCAGCCACCAACCCCCGCCCCAGGCTAGCCCCCCCAGCCCTGGAGCGCCGGGAGGGCGGGCTGCACGGCCCCAGGCTCAGCCCCAGCCAGGGGAAGCCGCACAGGGGAGGAGGGCTTGGGGGAGGAGCATAGGCGGGGCCATGCCTGGCTGTTTGGAGAGGCACAGCCTCCTCCAGCCTATGATACCCGCTGCCCATGGTGATCACCACTTGCTTCTCCACGGTCAGTGCAGCTCTTAGTTCAGTGTCCTGCACTGGACAGCTGGGGTGAACTCGGCACACGGATCCCGGAATGTGGCCTCAGGCATCCAAACGTTCTGCGGACACCGCTCATCATCCCAAACCTGCCTCACAATGGGATCCCACCGGTCAGTCTGTCGTTTCTCAGGTCCAGAAGCAGCACTCCACAATCTGCAACTGCTCCAGGAACGACACCAACCACCGTGAATTGGTTCTCGCTATGTCCCGCAGCAAGCTGACCGCCAGGAAATCGTCATGTTCCCCACGGTTCTTTTGGCAGCTCTGCAGATACTGGAGGATCGTGCGTCCCGCGCTTGCAACGCTCATGATAATAGTGCAGAGCTGTGCAGGTGCCATGCTTCCGTCAGAGATGGCAGACAGCGACGAGTTCTGCGTAGGTTCAAGGGAAACTGAAAATAGGTGCAAAAGTGATGGGATAGAGATGATATTATGGGAAACTGACCCCTTGCTCCCAGGCACCCTGCGTGGCTTGTTTCTGCCCCACCACGCATTGCCAAAACTACCCAAAAGACAGTGTGTGGGACGGTGGCAGGCTAGTGATGTTCCTGAGCTCTCCGTCCACGGGAAATGTCCCGTTTCATGGCTGTGCTGTCAGCAAAGGGCTTGGACCCAGCTCTCCTGGAGGAAGCGAAGTCTAATGTTTTGTAAATACATGGAAGACTGACAAGTCAGTAAAGTCCGTTTCATTCAGTTGCTAAATGGATACAGCCCAACCGCACACAGATTGAAGAGCTTCCACACACAGTTTAACTAAATCAAATTAAAACCCTGTTTTAGTTAAACCAGGGACAATTTTTGTGCCGACAAGGCCTGGGTGGAAGGAGGTCTCAGCTGGTGAACTCCCACGCCAAGGGGTCAGAAGAGAGTGTACAGAGCAAACCAGCTAACAGGAGGGCAGAAGGTCTAAGATAAAGCAGGCCGCCCCCTAATGTACACCTGGCCTCAGCTACCCAGTGCGTAATTACCGCACTCAGACCCCCTCGGTTACTGGCAAGAGAGGTAACCGAGTGTAACTCACACACGACTCTGGACTTTGCCCATTGCTCTAGTGGGGAGTAGTTATTCCATCTCCATGACAACCTGGTCTTTCATCTGACACCCCCAAAGGAAGGCGCTGCCTAGTGCCAGCTGTGTGCTCTGCTTTTGGTAATAGGCCTCTTCACTCGCTGCTGGGACAGAGACCTTCAGCTCATCTCAGGTGCTTTCACTTTAGGGTGCTGCCAGAGCAGGTTAGCTTTGCCCTACAGCTGAAAGGCCCCATGTCTCCACGGGCAACCTTTGAGGTAACCAGTCCCCTGCGAGTTCTCAGCCTTCACTCTGGCTGCTGCTGCTTATTCTTCTCTGTGCAGGTAGGATGCACCTCAGCCGTGCAGCTGCTGGTCCAGTCTGGTTCCCTGCAGGCACCAACACTAGTCACCTGCTACCGCGGCTCAGTGACATCGGACTGTGCTAAGGGGGAGGAGTGTTAAGGAGCAGGGACAAGGGGGGAGTCCCTCTCTCCTCTTGTCCCCACTAGTCATTCCTAACAACCAGCTTCTTTCATCCAACCCGCCGGCCCTTCTCAGTGAATCCCACTGCCCTGGAGGACCTAGCGCCCCCACATGGCGGTGTGTAAGGACAGCAGCTGTAGGCACTGTCTGAGCCTGTAATGTTGTGTCATCCTTAGACCCAATCACCTGAACTATGCCTGTACGCCAAGACCCACGCTGCTGCTCGGTAGCAGGAACGAAGCTCTGGTAGTGACCAGAGGGGCAGGACAACCCCGGTCCGAGGCTCATCGTAGCCGCCTCTATTCAGCTGGCAAAAGACAACAAACAAGTAAAGTCTGCCGTTTTGGACAATTTGGATATTTCTGAGGAGACCCACCGTCAATGGTTCAGAACGGAGGGCTACCATGGGGGTGGGTGGCAAGGCCCCAGACAGTGACGCAACAATTGAGAGAACGCTGTTAGAAGTGGCTCCATCCCAAGGAGCAATCGGGCTCAGGTGGCTGAGGCCATTGGGACAATTCATAAAGACAATACCCGTGAAAGGCAAGGAGTGGGTGCTGCAGTACAGCTGGGAGACGACATCTGAAGTGGGAAAACCAATGGAGGACTTCATAGAAGCCAAAGGAGCACTAGGGGCAGAATCACCCAAGGCCTCGATGGGGCATGGGATGGAGCTGTGAGAGACCCGGGGGCGGGAGTGATCCAGAATCAGCAACAATCTCCCTGAGGGGCCCAGCCCAGATGGTCAGGCTACCCCTCAGAGCAGGGGTAGTCTCAGGGAGACAAAACAGCTGGGCGCAGATACAATTTCATCCAGGGGACCACAACAATGGGAGCAGGACCCACAAGCCAGGGTCCAACCAACAGCCCACCACTCCCTCTAAGCTAATGGTACTGGTGGTGGTCCAAGGGAAAATGTTTCAAGGACTCTTAGACTCCAGTTGCAGTCGGAGGGTGGTTCAGACCTCCATGGTCAGAGGTGATAACACCCCTAAGCACACGATCTGCCCACAGTGTAGACATGGTGATGTCAAAACATACCCCAGCCAGCAGCTACAACTGACAGTGGGAGCCCATGCTGCAGTAGTGACAGCAGCCCCAGATGAAAAATTAGCCTACCCTGTAAACATAGGCCGGGACTTGCCTTTTTTCTGGCTAGTCGTTAATGCACAAGCCCGGACAGTGGGTGAGGATCCGAGTCCATCAGTACGAGTTACCCAGAGCTTGGTGAGCCGTCGGAAGCCAACGACCCTGAAGAAGGAATGCCCCAAGCAACTCAGCCGCCAACACACACAGGGAAAGAAAAGGTGACCGTCGGGACCTGGAAGCCATTTCGTCCAAGAACAGAGAAACAACCCTACACTGAGCCATGCCTATGAATAACTGGCCTCCGTAAATTATGAGCTAATGGAGCCTCCATGGAGTGAGCCGTATCTGCACTTTGCGCTCAAGGAGTGCTTGCACCAGATTGAAAGCGATCCACAAACTAAGCTGATCATCGTCTGTGCAGCCCGGTACCCGGAGGCTGTTCCCCTGCGCTCCACGGAAGCTCTGGTGATAGCGCCGGAACTCTTGAAGCTTCTCGCACATGAGGTATTCCCCCGTGAAATATTAACAGATCAACGGACCAACTTTACCTCCCAGCTGATGAGCGATCTGTACTCCATGCTGAAGGTCCCATGCCTGAAACGTCGGTGTATCACCCACAGACTGATAGTCTTGTAACCATGCCTTCATGGGTCACAACTGAGAATACCAAATTCAGGACAACCTGCTGAGAAATAGGGCGGACACACCCCAAAACTAAAGGTTATTCTCCCATAAAATATACCAAACCAGCAACAAAAGTACACTTCTGTTTCACCACACTGGCTAACAAGAAGTCATAAAAGCAGTTTCCTTAGGTATTCCAGTACTTGTCTCACTCTCAAAAACACCGGATTTAAAGATGAGTGGTTCTTTACAAGCAGTCTCATCAAATAAAAGGTTCTTCTGAACCCAAAGGACCAGCCACACACCCAGGTCAATATATAACTCAGATCTTACCCAGAAATCATGCTGTTGCCAATCCTTCAGTATCTAAAATCTAAAGGTTTATTTATAAAAGAAAGAAAGGTGAGCGTTAAAATTGGTTAAATGACTCAAATACATATTGTGACAAAGCTCTGTCTTTGCCTCCATGGGTCCCGCATTTCCTGGCGGATTTCGCTAGCCTCAGAGGCTCACTGTGACCCTCCACGTAACCCTTCTTTCTCTAGAGACAAGGGACACAGTCTACTGAGCCATTTCATCATAAGCCAGCAAGGGAGGTGAGGAGAAGTTATCTTTCCTTGCACAGTCTCTGTTGTCTTCCAGTCTCAGTGATTAATCAGGGGGCAACGGTGGGGGGGGAGGGGAGGGAGCCCAGGCCCACCCTCTACTCCGGGCTCCAGCCCAGGGACCCTAATAGTATCAGCTATGGTAGCTGACCTTTTAGAAACATGACATGTACAATTCCCTGGGCTACTTCCCCCACAGCAGCCCTCACTTCCTCAAGCTCCACTTCACCCTTACCTCAGGGCCTCCTTCCTTGTGCCTGATATGGTGTGTACTGCTCAGCCTCTCCAACAGCGCAACTTCCTC
Source organism: Chelonia mydas (assembly GCF_015237465.2). Classification (NCBI taxonomy): domain Eukaryota; kingdom Metazoa; phylum Chordata; order Testudines; family Cheloniidae; genus Chelonia; species Chelonia mydas. The sequence goes on along the minus strand of NC_051251.2, from coordinate 75,080,244 downwards.
CCACAGCTCCTGACATGCACACCCACCTGGCTGACTGGGAGGCTTTTAACTAGTTTCAGCCAGCCCCTGACTGGCTTCAGGTGTCCCAATCAACCTAGCCTTCTCCCTGCCTTCTGGAAAGTTCTTAATTGGCCCCAGGTGTCTTAATTGACCTGGAGCAGCTTCCATTTCACTTAACCTGGTACCAGGGATTTGTTTAGCCTGGAGCTAATATATCTATCTCCCACGACTTTTCTATAGCCATCTGGCCTTGCCCCGTCACAATACATTAATTGCAAAGTTCTTGGTTCAGGCTTGTAGCAGTGATGGAATAAACTGCTGGCTTGATAAATTTCTGGTTGCTTCCAAATCATTGGAAGGACCTGAGTCTATTGGTTTGAATGCTCCCATTAGTATACGGTGATAGTCCAGAGGCTTGAGCAGGAAAGAGGCTGGAGCAGGGTAGAGGCAAAATGAAGGTGTTTCCAGGGCCTTTAATAGCATCTGCCATGTGGAGGGAAACCCATTGTTTCAAACAAAGCCCTCAGCACAGCTAGTGGAAAATTACAGGTAAAAGATGGAGTTTGGAGTCACATGGGCAAGTCACCTGTCCATGCCCGATTTCGCTTAGTCATAGCAGGAAGTCATTACCTATACTTCAGAAGGAACGTCCACAGAAAAGTCCATTCAATGTAGATGGGCATCTCCCATGGTCCACTGTGAATAGTCCCTCCAAGATGTGCTGGCTAACTACCATGTGGGCATTACCCCAGGAGCAAACATTTGAAATCCAGGTATAGAGCCAATACTCACAACTTCGAATACAAAAATGATACATGCATACAAATAGCATAGTCATATTCAGCAAATCATAACCTTTCCATAGACATCTCACATACCACATTTTGTACAAGATTTGTTTCAAATATATAACAGTGGTTGCAACAATGATCTAAATGCTCATATTTTACTCAGATAACGTCACAGGCCTAGTGAGCGATTTAATAAGTCGCTGAAAGGAAAGTTGAAATGCTTTGTCAGTGACAACCCCAAACAGTGGGACTGGCTACTCCCACTACTCCTGTTTGCCACGAGAGAGGTGCTACCTGCCAACCCCAGTGCCGCAGGGGTTGAGCGGGACTTTCGCTGGCATTGCTCCTCCTGGCAGCCAGGAGCCATGTGTGACGCTGGGCATCAGACCTGAGAGCAAGTAACCTGACTCACCTGTGCTGTCATTGTCTTGCTGCGGGGGCCAGGCAGCATGGGGGAGACTGAGGAGCAGTGTGGCGGGAATGGGGCGGGAGAACCAGGACAGGGAGGTGAGGAACTGGGGGGGGGTGTAAACACAGCAAGTAGGATCTGGCAGCAGCGAGGCTCATAGGGTGACCAGATAGCAACTCTGAAAAAACAGGACAGGGGATGGGGGGTAATAGGCGCCTATATAAAAAAAGTCCCAAGAAACAGGACTGTCCCTATAAAAACGGGACATCTGGTCACCCTAGAGTCTCCGAGCCCAGCTCTACATGTTCAGGCTCACCCTACCTAAATCTCTGTCCTTTGTTAATAAACTCAGGCTTGTTTTGTTACACACCCATCCCAGTGCTGTGTGTTAGCAGGGGAGGGGGAGTCCTCAGCCAGCCTAGCAGGGTGCTGTGTGCTCGCTCTCTCTGGAGGCAGCGGGTCCCAGGGAGAGGGGCTGGACGCTGCAGGGAGGCGTCCCTGGGAACTCCGGGAGTGGGGATCGCTCTGGGGCAGGGCTGGACTGGCAGATGCTGCAGGGTTTGCTGGCAAGGCAGGCAGGCTGGCGTGTCAGGGACAGATTCCCAGCTTCGCCGCAGCAAAGCGCCCTCCCGCTAAGGCTCAGCGGTAACGCCGTGGCTCACAGATCTGGGTGAGCTGAGAAAGCTGTCACGTGGGCACACCTTTAAACGCGTGAGTGTCCCATTGGCTTCACTGCAGAACTTTACCCTTGGGAGCCCCATTGGCTCTCAAAGCGCCTTGATGAACCAGGGTCTGTATTACCACCTGTCCAGGGCTCACAAGGAGCTACAGTGACCTCTAAAAACGACCTCTCAGCTTCTCGGTCCCAGCCCTCGAATCCGTCGTATTTTTCCCCTCGGGCTAGCAGCTGGGAATTTCCTCTCGCCAGTGAGATAAAGCTCCTATTTTGAGCCGTGCTGGGCACAGTCAAGGGGATTTGAAATCTGTCACTGGTCTAGGATTGAGCTGTTCCTCTCCCGGGCCAGCAGCAGGTGTAATTTCGGGGCTATCCCATAGCTGGGGAGAAAAAGAGGAAAGTTCTCTGACCAGCTGATGTTTTCAAACTCACAGCTAGTCAGATAAATCCCAAGGAGAGCTGGAGCACCGGACACTGAGCGGCGGAGGCAGTCGAAAGGGCATGACAAATGAACGGCATAATGTATCACACAGCTTCGCCTACGCACCAGGCTCTCTAGACTAGTGATACCCAGCCTGAGGCTCGGGAGCAGCAAGTGGCTCTTCAATGTGTCTCCTGTGGCTCTTCACAGCACATGACAGTAAAACCCTGTGTGATTTAATTAGTAATCAACCCAGGTGATTAGCCAATCAGGGTGCTTTTACTATGTTATTATCCAATTGTCGAATCCTTGGTCAGTCATTTGCTGTGAGAATAATCTACATATATAAATAGTAAATGAGACCATTAATTCACACTCCTCTGGCTCTTTCGGGCAATGCTGATCGCTAATTTGGCTCCTGAACCACTGAGGTCTGAGTATCGGTGCTCTGGACACAAAAACTGCCAGCCAGGCTGCAGCTAAACGCAGGCCCGACGTTCTACAGCCAGGGACAGTGTTGGAAGTACGCCCCAAAGAAGGCTGAAAAACCCTGGGGTTGTCCTTCTGAACCAGGCCCTGCCAACTGTTTAAGAATTGGGCAGCTAGCACAAGCTGTGTTGCTTTTGTTCTCACACTCCAGTGACTGCAGATACCGAATTAGGGAGAACTGGTTTGGGTTACGTTTCTGTGTGAATTTTGACCTCCTGAAAACAAGGGATTATCTCAAACCAGGGAAAAGAGCATGGAGGACTGTCATGGGGTGTTTACCCAACCCAGGTTGCAAAAGGGTTAATATGGGACTGAAGGGCCAGGTAACCAGGCTGGGTGCACCTGACGGGTGCACCAGGCCTAGGTAGAAATAAGGCTCTAGTGGAGGAGAGAGCAGGGGTTTGGCTCCAGAAGGAGCTAGGGAGCCCCGCTGCAGGGAGGAGACCCAGATGGGAGGAGGGGTAGGCTGTCTCTCTGGGAAGTAGCCTGAAGAGGAGACTGGTGGGAGAAAGAGCAAAAGGGACCATAGAGGCTTCTCTGGGGGCGAGCTGGAGGCCTGACTAAGGTGTGGGCCCTGAGGAGCAGAAGCCTACTGGAAAGCCAGAGGAAGTGGAGGAATGTGTCAGCCCGTAGCCTGGGGAATCCCCTGGGAGGCTAATATGAGGAGGCAAGGAGTCCAGGAGAGCTGGCTGTATTTTAAAGAACCCTTATTGAGGGTGCAGGAACAAACCATCCCAATGGGCAGAAAGAATAGCAAATATGCAGACGACCAGCTTGGCTATCTTCGATGAGCTTAAACACGAAAAGGAAGCTTACAAGAAGTGGAAACTTGGACAGATGACTAGGGAGGAGTATAAAAATATTGCTCAAGCATCCAGGATGTAATCAGGAAGGCCAAAGCACAACTTGAGTTGCAGCTAGCAAGCGATGTGAAAGGTAACAGGAACGGTATGTTAGCAACAAGAAAAAGGTCAGGGAAAGTGTGGGCCCCTTACTGCATGAGGGAGGCAACCTAGTGACAGACGATGTGGAAAAAGCTGATGTACTCAATGCTTTTTTTTCCTCTGTCTTCACAAACAAGGTCATCTCCCAGACTACTGCTCTGGGCAGCATAGCATGGGGAGGAGGTGAGCAGCCCTCAGTGGTGAAAGAACAGGTTAAGGACTATTTAGAAAAGCTGGACGTGCACAAGTCCAGGGGTCCAGATCTAATGCAACCAAGGGTGCTGAGGGAGTTGGCGGATGTGATTGCAGAGCCATTGGCCATTATCTTTGAAAACTCATGGTGATCGGGGGAGGTCCCGGACGACGGGAAAAAGGCTAATGTAGTGCCCATCTTTAAAAAAGGGAAGAAAGAGAACCCGGGGAACTACAGACCAATCAGCCTCACTTCAGGCCCCGGCAAAATCATGGAGCAGGTCCTCAAGGAATCCATTTTGAAGCACTTAGAGGACAGGAAGGTGATCAGGAACAGTCAACATAGATTCAACGAGGGCAAGTCACGCCTGACCAACCTGATTGCCCTCTATGATGAGATAACTGGCTCTGTGGATATGGGGAAAGCAGCAGACATGATATATCTTAACTTTAGCAAAGCTTTTGACACGGTCTCCCACAGTATTCTTGCCAGCATGTTAAAAAAGTATGGACTGGAGGAATGGACTATAAGGTGGATAGAAAGCTGGCTAGATCGTCAGGTGCAACGGGTAGTGATCAATGGTTCCATGTCTAGTTGGCAGCCGGTATCAAGCGGCGTGCCCCAAGGGTCCGTTCTCGGGTCGGTTTTGTTCAACATCTTCATTAATGATCTGGATCATGGGACGGATTGCACCCTCAGCAAGTTCACAGATGACACTAGGCTGGGGGGAGAGGTAGATACTCTGGAGGGTAGGGATAGGGTCCAGAGTGACCGAGACAAATTGGAGGATTGGGCCAAAAGAAATCTGATGAGGTTCAACAAGGACAAGTGCAGAGTCCTGCACTTCGGAAGGAAGAATCCCATGCACCTCTACAGGCTGGGGACCAACTGGCTAAGCAGCAGTTCTGCAGAAAAGGACCTGGGGATTACAGTGAACGAGAGGCTGGATAAGAGTCAGCAGTGTGCCCTTGTTGCCAAGAAGGCCAATGGCATATAGGGCTGCATTGGTAGGAGCTTTGCCAGCAGATTGAAGGAAGTGATTATTCCCCTCTATTTGACACCAGTGAGGCCATGTCTGGAATATTGCATCTAGTTTTGGGCTCCCCACTACAGAAAGGTTGTGGACAAATTGGAGAGAGTCCAGCGGAGGCCAACGAAAATGATCAGGCGGCTTGAGCACATGACTTACAAGGAGAGGCTGAAGGAACTGGGCTTATTTAGTCTGCAGAAGAGAAGAGTGAGGGGGGGGGATTTGATAGCTGCTTTCAACTACCTGAAAGGGGGTTCCAAAGAGGATGGAGCTCGGCTGTTCTAGACTGTTCTCAGTGGTGGCAGATGACAGAACAAGGAGTAATGGTCTCAAGTTGCAGTGGGGGAGGTTTAGGTTGGATATTAGGAAAAACGTTTTCACTTGGAGGGTGGTGAAGCACTGGAATGTGTTACCTAGGGAGGTGGTGGAATCTCCTTTCTTTGAGGTTTTTAAGGTCAGGCTTGACAAAGCCCTGGCTGGGACGATTTAGTTGGGATTGGTCCTGCTCTGGGCAGGGGGTTGGACTAGATGACCTCCTGAGGTCCCTTCCAGCCCTGATATTCTATGATTCGATGAATCGATCGGCCCAGGAGCAGCAGCATCCATACAGCCACCACATCTTTTGGCAGAACGACTGTCTGCCGAGCCCAGCCAGGCTGATGGTTGTTTTTTTGTATCTTTCTGATGGGCTTTGATGAAAGAATCTGTGACTCCGGAATTGGTTTGGCTGGAGGGCCAGATACTCCTATGGGCAGAATAGGCTACAGGACAAAGGGAGAAATTGATAGGGTTGCCAACCTTCTACTCACACAAAACTGAACACCCTTGCCCTGCCGTGCCCCTTCTCCAAGGCCCTGCCCCTTCTCCGAGGCCCTGCCCCCCACTCACTTCATCCCCCCCTCCCTCTGCCGCTCACTCTCCCCATTTTCACCGGGCTGGGGCAGGGGGTTGGGGTGCGGGAGCGGGTGAGGGCTCCAGCTGGCAGTGCGGGCTCTGGTGCGGGGTCAGGGATGAGGGATTTGGGGTGTAGGAGGGGGCTCTGGCCTGGGGCTGAGAGGTTCAGAGTGTGGGAGGGGGTTCTGGGCTGGGGGAGGGGATTGGGATGTGAGGGGGTGTGAGGGCTCTGGTTGAGGGTGCAGACTCTGGGGTGGGACTGGGGATGAGGAGTTTGGTGTGTAGGAGGGTACTTCAGGCTGGGACCGAGGGGTTCAGAGGGTGGGAGGGGGATCAGGGCTGGGGCAGAGGATTGGGGCCCGGGGCAGGGGGGTGAGGGTTCTGGTTGGAGGTGCGGGCTCTGGGGTGGGGCTGGGGATGAGGGGTTTGGGGTGCAGGAGGGTGCTCTGGGCTGAGATCGAGGGGTTCGGAGGGCAGGAGGGGGATCAGGGCTGGGCAGGGGCTGGGGCATGGGAGGGGGTCAGCGGTGTAGGCTGTGACATGTCCCCGCACCAGCTCCTACGCAGAGGCGCGGCCAGGCAGCTCTGCGTGCTGCCCCATCCACTGGTGCCGACTTTGCAGTTCCCACTGGCCATGGTTCCTGGCCAATGGGAGCTGCAGAGCCGGCACTTTGGGGGCGGGGTTAGCGCGCGGAGCCCCCTGACTGCCCCAACGCGTAGGAACCAGAGGAGGGACATGCCGCTGCTTCTGGGAGCCACGCAGAGTCATGGCAGGTAGGGAGCCTGCCAGCCCCGCTGCGCCACCAACCGGACTTTTAACAGCCAGGTCAGCAGTGCTGGCCAGAGCTGCCAGGGTCCCAACTGGACACCTGGCAACCCTAGACACAGGCACAGGTGATACAATGCCAGGAGTGGGCATGTTGGGGCAGCTGCGTTGTCACAGGGCCCTCACTCTGCAGAGCCATGCACATAGGCTGCGGTGTGAGAACATTGGTGCAGGCCTCCCGGGCTCTCCTCAGAAGAGTTAAGCATGTTTAGTGCTTAATTTGTAATGAAAGCGGTGCTGGGGCTCAAGCAATTTTCTTACGTTCATAACTGACGAGCAAAGCCAGAGGTGCGGGGGCTAGGAACTGCCAAGCCCTGCGAGGCGTGGCACAAACGAAGCTCTGAGCACGTGCATATCAAGCTTGGGCCTGATTTTTTGGTTAAGCACATTCCTCCCCCCGCACACACAAACCCACCGGGCCCTTTGCCAGGCGGCGTCGGCGTCAGCTCAGCAGCATTTCCTGCCAGTGAGCAGCCTGATGGCGCTCGGCTCAAGGGCCAGCGCAGAGAGACGCAGCTGGGGCTAGCTAGACTGACAGCTGGTGAAAAGAGACCAGGCAAGACGCCAGTGAAGCTGTACTGTTTTCAGTCCATTATTCTGGAGGGAGATTTTCCCTCACCTGCCGTAACAGGGCAGCCACAGGTGCTCTGGGGATGGGGTCAGATAGCTGGTCAATAGCCTCTCGAGGGCTGTTACCCACTTTGCTGTCACTTGGAGGAGCAGGATCATAGAATCATAGAATATCGGGGTTGGAAGGGACCTCAGGAAGTCACCTAGTCCAAAGCAGGACCAATCCCCAACTAAATCATCCCAGCCAGGGCTTTGTCAAGCCTGGCCTTAAAAACCTCTAAGGGAGGAGATTCCACCACCTCCCTAGGAGCTGACCCAGGACCTGTAACGCTGCAGGAACCCCAGCACTGTGCTCCTTACTGGGTCAGGACAGGTATCCATCTGCCTCCCACCAAAGGAGGAAACAGGGTCTATTTGCTGTGTTCTCCTGCACCAGATGTGCTGCAGTGCCATGGAGCCTTTGGCCAGACCCACAGCCGCAGTCCTCCAATCTGACACTGATGTCACTCCACCAAAATTGACGGCACTCCTCGGCGGAAACCACAGCCGCGGGGGGAGAGTCTGGGTTCCAAGCTGTTCGCACAGAAGTGTGGCTTTTGGCCCCCACATCAGTGCAGGGTGAGCTCTGCGGGGCCCAGGTGCAGCCCTCAGAGAAATCTTGGTTGGTAGACGATGCCATCCAGAACTTCCCAGCCTCCTTCCCTTGACGTCCAGCTGATCAGCCCTCCCGCTACCCCCTCAGACATGTGGGATCCATTTCCTCCTCACTAAACATACTGCCTGTCTGTGCCTAATCCAGGCAAAGCTGCTGTAATCTTAATGACTTGGTATTGTTCTGCCTGAGCAAAGGCAACGGAGCCAGCTGTATGTGAAACAACACGCTGCTTCCATGTGCTTCCGGGAAACTGGTTCTGGCGTCACTCCGCGCGCGGCTGGACGCCAGTGGTGGGCTCCCTCGAACCTTAGCCCAGCTCGTCTGTCCCCCAGCTCCAGCAGCTCCTGCCATATTGCTGCTAGATCTGCTGAAGGCTGGAGGCAGCGAGGCTCGTGCCCCTACAACACGTCAGGGCAGTACGTCGGTGCTGACTCCGTGGATGCTCCAGGGCTCCAGCACCCAGGGGGCAAAATAGTGGGTGCTCAGCACCCACCAGCCACAGCTGTTTGGCGGTGGCGCAGATCAGCTGTTTGGCTACTGGCGGGAGGCACTTGGGGGAGGGCAGAGAGCAGTAGGGTGACCAGACAGCAAATGTGAAAAACCGGGACAGGGTGGGGGGTAATAGGAGCCTATACAAGAAAAAGACCCAAAAATCGGGACTGTCCCTATAAAATCGGGACATCTGGTCACCCTAGAGAGCAGCAGCTGGCAGGTGGGGGGGGGCCTAAGGGAGGGGGCAGAATAGGGGCAGGAAAAGGCAAATGTGGGCAGGGCCTGGGGGTGGAGCACCCGGGGAAAAATAAAAGTCAGGACCTCTGAGGAACTATGCCACATCTTAGTGGCCCAGTCTGTGCCAGAAGAGCCCCGATGGAAAACACTTCCCCCAGGAAAACTTCATGGCGAATCAAACTGGTTCTCAAGAGACCATCATTTTCAATCCTTACTGCCCACTACTACATCCAGGGGCTTGATTTGGGCCCTGAATGTCACAAAATGAGCATCCTTCAGCATTCAGGTCCCTGAGTACCTCTGGAGTCCATACTTCAGAAAGCCTGGATGGCAGGTGGAACGGTTTTAAATTCTGGAATTGCAATGGGAGCGGCAGTGCCAGATACAGTTCAGATTACATAACTGTTTCCATTCTAACCTCTTGGATCCAGTTGCTCCTAATGTCTGATGTATTCACCTTTGGTGATGACATTTGGTGGTGACATGAAGTGTGTGGGTTTTTTCCTGTATTGAAGCAGGGTCTCTTAGAGTAATTGGGTGGCCTGTTTGATGATGAGACCTACTTCTATGATGGTGTGTCCTTGTTTGGTGAAGCCTTCTTTTAAGTGTGTTAAGCTATGTATCCTGAACTTTCTTCTTGGAGCATATTCTGTAATAGCCAACCGCCTGGCCGTCAATAACAGATTTCTTGGTGTGTTTTGGGTGGTTACTAGATCTGTGAAGGTAGGTGTGGTGATCCGTAGATTTCTTGTGTATATAGCTGACTGTAGGGTTCCATTGAGGAAGCTGATTGTGGTGTCCAGGAAGCTGACGGGGGAGAGTTCTAGAGAGAGTCTGATGGACAGGTGGTGGTTGGTGAAGTTGTGGTAAAAATCTGTGAGGGGGTTTATGTCGTCTGTCCAGAGGTTGAAAATATCATTGATATATCTCAGGTATATCATTGGTTTATTGGTGCATTTGTCCAGAAATGCTTCCTCAAAGTGGCTCACGAAGAAGTTGGCATATTGGGGAGCCATCATAGTACCCATGGCTGTTCCCACAGTTTGGACAAAGTGTTTGTTGTTGTTCTGGGTGAGGATGAAATGGATGAATTTGACAGTGTGTTTGGGGTGGAGATCTGAGCGTTGTCCATTGTCTTGTAGATATCTGAGGCAGGCTACGATTCTGTCATTGTGTGGGAAGTTGGTGTGTAGGGAGGTGACCTCCATGGTGGCAAGCATGGTGTTCTGAGGGAGATTGTTAATGTTAATTTCACTGTCATAACAGCCCAGAATTCCCTCACTGACTCAGGCTTTCCTATGACTACATCTCCGTAATGCACACACTTTAATCATTGTTATCACCTCCCATTTCTTGCACATTTTTTAACCCTCCTTCTACACTCGGAGGGTTTTCCTAGGATAGCTAACCCAGTCAAACTCTAGTATGACTGCAGTTAGATGGAGATGAAAGTGCTTCTGCTGGTATAACTTATGCAGATTCCTTGAACCAGATAAGCACAGCTACACTGGTCTAGCTACATCTACGCTAGGGATTTTACTGCACAGCAATGATGGGGAAAACTCACACCCCTTATCGACCTAGGCTTGCCAATACAGTGCACGCTTAAGTGCAGACCAGGCCTCGGGAGCTAGCGAAAGGCCAACTACAAGCTCATCTAACTGAAGCCAATATCCTCAACACAGCACAATCTGTATTCAGGCCAAGATCTGGGACTTAAACTGGTTTAGTGGCACGGATGGATGATCTTCTGCTGTCTATGGACAGAGGACAGACAGACATTCTCATCCTCCTGGACCTCTCCGCAGTATTTGATTTTGTCAGCCATGAGATACAGCAGTATCACCTGCAATGTAGCAGGAGCCCAGGGTAATGCACTAAACTGGTTTGAGTCCTTCCTGGAGTGATGCACCGAAGGAGGAGTGATGAGAACCTGCACCTCCACCACTAGACCCCTCACTTGTGGAGTTCCACAAGGACCAATTCTCTCTCTGGTCCTTTCAACATCTACCGCCAGCCATTAGGTGAGCTGACAAAATGGACTCAAGTGCCAGTAATATGCCGATGGCACACACCTCTATCTGTCCTTCACCACATACTGCCAGTGTGGCCCAGTGCTTGGGCAAGAGCAGCTCATGGATGCAGAAGCTGAAGCAAGCAAGACAGAGGTGATGCTGTTGGGCAGAGGAAAGCATTTTGACGAGTTTTCCGCCACAGTGCTGTCAATTTTGGTTGATGGTTCACATCCCCAATTGGTCAATTCAATCTGTAGTCCAAGAGTACTCTTGGATTCCTCACTAACGCGGAGCTCTCACACAGCAACATTCATGAGTAACATTTTCTACCATCTCTGGTTGGCTAGGAGACGCCGACTCATCCAGGTGGACTGTCACAGGGTCACTCACCACACTGGAGCCTGCCGCTGGCCGTTTCGGGTATTAGCTCTGGTCAGCGGGTGTGCCCTCCGGGAGTGGTCCCGTCCTCGTCTCCACCTGCAGACCCACTGCAGTTCCAGTCACACTGCCCCTGCTTCGCGGCACAGCCCTCCGGCCGTGTCACAATCTGGGTTCCCCACTTCCGGGGGACTCCTTCTGCAACACTCTAGCAGCTCCTCGCAGCGGCTTGGCAGTCCACAGCCTGGCTGCTTCCTCAGTGCGAGTGGGGGGACCCAGGCCCACCCACTACTGTGGATCCCAGCCCAAGGACCCTGTAAACAACAGCTTCCTGCTGTCCCTCCTTTCTTTCTCCACCAGTCTCTCTCAATTCCCTGGGCCACTTCCCCGCAGCCCCAGCACCTTCGGCTCCTGCCTCTGGCTCCTTCCCCCTCTTCCCAGGGCTTCGGGCCTGCAAGCCCTAGCAGCCCTGTTCACAGGGCTAGTCTCTGCAGCCCTCTAGGAAGCCGGTCCCCTCCCTCGGGCTTCCTGCAATAGACTGACTTGCTCTGGCCTGCAGCTTCCTTTAATATGGGTCGTCTGGGCCCTGATTGGCTGGTCCAGCTGCCGCCCTAATTGGCTGCGGCCACTGCTCTAATTGGCTGTTTCCTTGCAGCCCTCCAGGCTGGGTTTTAACCCTATCAGGGCCAGTACGGGGCAGATGGACATTACCTGGCCTCCATTATTCCTTACTTTGCCACCTCTCTGCTGGACTACAGCAATTTGATGTACCTGGGCTTGAAATCCTCATCACTTAGGAAACTCCAGCTGGTACAGAACACGACAGCATGTCTGCTCGGCTACACAGGCTACTGCAAGCCCAACATGTCTGTCCTCTGCTCCCTACCCTGGATTCCCATAGAGCAGTCGTTTTCAACCTGTGGTCCACGGATCCTTGGGGGGTCTACAGACTATGTCTAAGATTTCCAAAGGGGTCCACACCTCCCTTTGAAATTTTTTTGGGGTCCGCTAATGAAAAAAGGTTGAAAACCACTGACCTAGAATAACAAGTCAAGTTCAAGGTCTTGGTCCATCTCTTCAAAGCACTCCAATGGCCTGTGCCTATTTAGAAGAGCCTAGAGCTCTGGGAGGAAGACTGTGGTCAATAACTTTGCTCCTCTGGCACAAGAGAACTCTTTACCATTAGGGCAAAACTCATCTGTGCAGAAGATGGGACTTTCTTGGGGGCTGGTCTGAGACTGAAATGAACTCCCCCAGGAACTAAGGACTATGCCAAACTTCCCCACCTTCCGCTCCAAGTGCCAGGCACGTGTCCTTGACCTGCCACCTCTAACACAAATACAGAACTACATGCAAATTGAAAAAACTAACCCTAAAACCCAACCAAAACAAGACACTGCACTAAACAGGCTCCTCCGGGGTGGGGAAGCTGAGAGAACAAACGTGAAAGTAGCCACATTGCTCAGTGCTCAACTGGAAGGCACTTGGATGCTATGGTAGTGAAAGCAGTATTACAACCCATGTAGAAAAGGAGCAATTCAGCTGATAAGGCTGTTAACTTTGACACGGACTTAGCTTAGCGCAGAGGCATCCTTGGGGCTACCCACGCATAGGAATTGCCTCAGTTTAACTCAGCTGTTTCCTAAATCTATTGAGTTAAATTGGTGGAGCCCCCTTCCCACCGCCTGTCACTGAGCTACGCTAGAGTGCTATCAGCCACTCTTAAACAGATGTAAGCGTATCCCGTCCCCGCCCAAGAGAGGGGATCTGGAGCAATTATGTGTAGACCGGACCCGAGGTCAAGGGCTGAGAGAGTCTGAGGCCAAGAGTTGCCCCGGACCTACCTCCTGTGCTGCCCCGGTGATAGCAATGGCTCGAGTGAGCCAGATTCTCCGCTGGTATCAATCAGTGTAGCTCCAGTTCAACAACGCCAGTTTACACCAGCTGGGGATCCGGCCCCTTGTCTTCCCTGAAGTTACTTTGACCCTGGTGAAAGCAAGAGGAGAATCTGCCCACTGGCCTCAACAGGTCGCTGCTCCAGAGCGAGCTGCTGTGCCTTACTAGGGGCTGAGCAGCCATGGACGGCTAGGCAGCTCCCAGTCCTGTGGACCCTGCGGATGCCTGGCACCAATTCCATGTGGCCCGAAGGTCCATCTGTTTCCCATATTACCCCAGCTCTGAAGGCTTGCTGGGCTCAGCCAGCTGTTCTCACTTCCCATTGACATTTTGCAGATGCGACTATGAAAAGCATGGTTTCTTGTTTACATTATTTCCTACACGCATTCAAAAGGCAGAACAAACCATCAGATGCCAGCAGCCTGTAACTCTTATTTGATGATGCACAAAGGAAGCATTTGCCCTCTTCGCTTTCCCATGGAACTATTTTTATAGCTGTTCTTTTTATGTGTGCAAAAGCAGTGATTTTCCGAAGTGTGGAATGAGTCACAGAGGGGGAGAGAGAGGAAATACCCTTTGTGTCCAATAGCTAGTGCGAAATAGCAGCCGAGTATGTACCAGTGAGGTGTGTGTGCAATGCAGGTGTATGCATGTATCTTAGAATCATAGAAGATTAGGGTTGGAAGGGATCTCAGGAGGTTCTAGTCCAACCCCCTGCTCAAAGCAGGACCAACCCCAACTAAATCATCCCAGCCAGGGCTTTGTCAACCCTGACCTTAAAAACCTCTAAGGATGGAGATTCCACCACCTCCCTAGGGAACCCATTCCAGTGCTTCATCACCCTCCTAGTGAAATAGTGTTTCCTAATATCCAACCTAGACCTCCCCCACTGCAACTTGAGACCATTGCTCCTTGTTCTGTCACCTGCCACCACTGAGAACAGCCGAGCTCCATCCTCTTTGGAACCCCCCTTCAGGTAGTTTAAGGCTGCTATCAAATCCCCCCTCACTCTTCTCTTCTGCAGACTAAATAAGACCAGTTCCCTCAGCCTCTCCTCATATGTCATGTGTCCCAGCCCCCTGATCATTTTCGTTGTTCTCCACTGGACTCTCTCCAGTTTGCCACATCCTTTCTGTAGTGGGGGGACCAAAACTGGACACAGTACTCCAGGTGTGGCCTCACCAGTGCCGAATAGAGGGGAATGATCACGTCCCTCAATCTGCTGGCCATGCTCCTACTAATGCAGCCCAATATGCCCAATATACATGCATGTGAGGGTGTGTATGTGTGTGTGCACAAGCGCACGTGCATCAGAGGATGTGCGCTTGTGTTGGGTGTGTGGGCGGGTGTGTGTGAAGACCATAATTAAAGCAGAGACCAGAATCTCCTCTCTGTCACCCTGCTGCGGCCCCACTGAAGCCAGGGGGGTTTCACTGGCCCCCTCCCACAGTCAAACCCACAGAAGCGGGCCTGGGAGAGATGTCCATGAGCGCCCCCTTGCAGAAGCCCTCCCTTCAAGGAGCCAGGTCCTCCCCTGGCCCCCACCCGCCCAGAATGAGCTGCAGGGCCAGTCTCCAGGGCCATGTGCTGCTCCAGGGGGGTCCCCAAGAGGTGGTGGCCATTAAGCTTCTGCGTTTCTGTGTTGGCTTTGGCCCCTGATTGCTCCATGATGGCTTCATGGGGGCTGCAGTGCCAGGACTCCCCATGGTTGCAGCTGCCCCTAGGATCCCAATCCCAGCCTGTATTTGGTTGTTTGGTTGTTTGTTGCCTGGGCTCCATGGGCAGAAGTGTATTCCCCATTCAGCCCTATTCCTGGCCCACCAATTGCTCCCCCCAGCCCAGACTCTGCCCCGCTGCACTGGGGGGACCTCTGGCATGGGGCGGGAGCAGCGCTATGGAGAGGTTGGAATTCCTCCCCTTTTGCATGCAGGGAGGACACATGGGCGTGGGACTCTGGGGGCGGCCTGCCCCATGTCATTCAGCACGTACCTCTGCTGAGCCCAGCTACACTAGTGTGATAACTGCGGGGTGACGCCAGGCCCACCCTGCAGCTGCTGCAGAAGAAAAGGGCCTCTCGCTGGTAATGGTGCAGAAGGGGGTTCCCTGCCTCTGGTGTTCACTCGTCTGGGCTGCAGACCCACACTGGCTCTGCTGGGGTTCTCCTGGGGCTGCGCAAAATGCCCTCGGTTGGTGCTCGTGCACTCCAGGGGCTGAGGAGCTCCGTCTTCTCCCATGCTGAGCCCCTGCAGATGTGAAGCTGGTTTCAGCCTAGCTCTGGAAGAGGCCACTCTCCAGACCTGCAGGGAATCCCTGTCCTGCTCCCACGCCTGCCTTTCTCCCGGCCTCAGACACAATTCCTAGGAGGGGGTGTGGGCTCTGGGGTGGGGCCAGGATGAGGGGTTTGGGGTTTGGGAAGGGACTCTGGCTTGGGGCAGGGGGTTGGGGTGCCCGGGGGGGGATGAGGGCTCCGGCTTGGGGTTGCAGGGACAAGGATTTGTAGTGCAGGAGGGGGCTCCAGGCTGGGGCCAAGGGGTTCGGAGTGCAGGAGGGGGTGTGGGCTCAGGCTGGGGATGTGGGCTCTGGGGTGGGGCTGGGGATGAGGGGCTTAGGGTGCAGGAGGTGGCTCTGGGCTGGAGCAGGGGGTTTGGATGTGGGGGGTGAGGGCTCCCGCTGGGGTTGTGGGCTCTGGGGTGGGCCTGGGGATGAGGGATTTGGGGTGCGGGACAGGACTCCAGGCTGGGGCAGCGGGTTGGGATGCAGGGTCCCAGAGGCACTTACCGTGGCTCCGAGGAAGTGGCCGCCAGGTCCCTGCCGCCTCTAGGCATGTGGGTGGCCAGGCAGCTCTGCGTGGTGTGCACAGCTCCCATTGATCGCAGTTCCTGGCCAATGGGAGCTGCGGAGCCAGCACTGGGGGCGGGGGCAGCGCAAGGAGCCTCCCAGTACTTGACCACCCAGCGCCTAGGGGCTGCAGGTACCTGGCGGCTGCTTCCAGGAGCCGCGTGGAGCCAGGGCAGTCAGGGAGCCTGCCTTAGCCCCGCTTTAACAGCCCAGTCAGTAGTGCCTACTGGAGTTGCCAGGTTCCCCTTTCGAAAACCAGATGCCTGGCAGCCCCAGAACAGACCCATAACGTGCTCTAGGCAGGGAGCACAGGCTTCTTCCACCCGTGTAGTCTCTACTGCTTGTCTCCTGGCAGAAGATCCCTCGGCCTTAATTCTCCCAGTGCAGAAGGTTTCTCCTGACAGTGTCCAGACAGCTGTTTTCTCACTTGTACCGGAAATCTCCAGTTACAGCCTTTCTTCCCTGCTAAACCACTCATCTCCTCCTGGCTCTTCTCTCCACTCCCCCTTCACCACCACTAGGCCAGGAGCAAACCGCAGCCGCTCACACTGAAAGGGACACCCTCTGCTCCAGGCACCCACCTTTCTGCCCTCCCCAAACATCTCCACCACCCATCAGCCACCGAGAAATGGGGGCATGTGGGGTGGGGGAGAGGAGCTGGGGCCAGGGAGCAGCCGCAGCGAGCAGCACGCTCCCTCTGCCACCCGCGCGATGGAAGAACGTCTGGACCAGTTGCAGATCGGTACTGCGGCCTGAAGCAGGACTCGCTGCCCTGACTGGCCTGCAGTTCCCCCTCAGAAGAGCCATAGGCCAGACCCAGGGCCCTCAGGCATGAGCAGCCTAACTGCTGTCCTGGCCTCCTTGTTGGCTGGTGTGGGAACTACAGGGTGACAGTCCCTAGGAGGGGGTTGAGCCCAGGGTGTCCTCCGTTCCTAGGCCACCAGCACTTTTACTGGCCATTTCTGCAATTCCACAGAATTCCAAAGCCCTGCAAATGTGTGGTGCTTTCTTCCCCACTCCATGCATTTGTGCCCGAGGGAAACACGGGGGCCTTAGATCTTAAAGTATTTCCTCCTACAGTGATTCGTCCATCCCCATAATCATCTGACTTCTTCTCCTCTGAACTCCCTCCTGGCCTGTCTCCATCCTGCTCGTAACACATTGTGCTGTGCAGTACCCCCCTCGCTGCCTCGCCATGGTTACGGTGTAGCGCCTCCCCATAACACCCCAGAACAGCGAGCTGTCCCCAGGCGTATCCTCGCCATGGTTACGGTGTGGCGCCTCCCCACGCACGGCCCAGAACAGCGAGCTGTCGCCAGGCGCTGCCTCGCCATGGTTACGGTATAGCGCCTCCGCATAACAGCCCAGAACAGCAAGCTGTCCCCAGGCGCTGCCTCGCCATGGTTACGGTGTGGCGCCTCCCCATGCACGGCCCAGAACAGCGAGCTGTCCCCAGGTGTATCCTCGCCATGGTTACGGCGTGGCGCCTCCCCATGCACGGCCCAGAACAGCGAGCTGTCCCCAGGTGTATCCTCGCCATGGTTACGGCGTGGCGCCTCCCCATGCACGGCCCAGAACAGTGAGCTGTCCCCAGGTGTATCCTCGCCATGGTTATGGTGTGGCACCTCCCCACGCACGGCCCAGAACAGCGAGCTGTCCCCAGGTGTATCCTCGCCATGGTTACGGTGTGGCGCCTCCCCATGCACGACCCAGAACAGCGAGCTGTCGCCAGGCGCTGCCTCGCCATGGTTACGGTGTGGCACCTCCCCATGCACGGCCCAGAACAGCGAGCTGTCCCCAGGTGTATCCTCACCATGGTTACGGTGTGGCGCCTCCCCATGCACAGCCCAGAACAGCGAGCTGTCCCCAGGCGTATCCTCGCCGTGGTTACGGTGTGGCACCTCCCCACGCACGGCCCAGAACAGCGAGCTGTCCCCAGGCGCTGCCTCGCCATGGTTACGGTGTGGCGCCTCCCCATGCACGGCCCAGAACAGCGAGCTGTCGCCAGGCGCTGCCTCGCCATGGTTACGGTGTGGCGCCTCCCCATGCATGGCCCAGAACAGCGAGCTGTCCCCAGGCGCTGCCTCACCATGGTTACGGTGTGGCGCCTCCCCATGCACGGCCCAGAACAGCGAGCTGTCCCCAGGCGCTGCCTCGCCATGGTTACGGCATGGCGCCTCCCCATGCACGGCCCAGAACAGCGAGCTGTCCCCAGGTGTATCCTCGCCATGGTTACGGTGTGGCGCCTCCCCACGCACGGCCCAGAACAGCGAACTGTCCCCAGGTGTATCCTCGCCATGGTTACGGCGTGGCGCCTCCCCACGCACGGCCCAGAACAGCGAGCTGTCCCCAGGTGTATCCTCGCCATGGTTACGGCGTGGCGCCTCCCCATGCACGGCCCAGAACAGCGAGCTGTCCCCAGGTGTATCCTCGCCATGGTTACGGCGTGGCGCCTCCCCACGCACGGCCCAGAACAGCGAGCTGTCCCCAGGTGTATCCTCGCCATGGTTACGGTGTGGCACCTCCCCACGCACGGCCCAGAACAGCGAGCTGTCCCCAGGTGTATCCTCGCCATGGTTACGGTGTGGCGCCTCCCCATGCACGACCCAGAACAGCGAGCTGTCCCCAGGTGTATCCTCGCCATGATTACAGTGTGGCACCTCCCCATGCACGGCCCAGAACAGCGAGCTGTCCCCAGGCGTATCCTCGCCATGGTTACAGTGTGGCACCTCCCCACGCACGGCCCAAAACAGCGAGCTGTCCCCAGGCGCTGCCTCGCCATGGTTACGGTGTGGCACCTCCCCATGCACGGCCCAGAACAGCGAGCTGTCTCCAGGTGTATCCTCGCCATGGTTACGGTGTGGCACCTCCCCAAGCACGGCCCAGAACAGCGAGCTGTCCCCAGGTGTATCCTCGCCATGGTTACGGTGTGGCGCCTCCCCATGCATGGCCCAGAACAGCGAGCTGTCCCCAGGCGCTGCCTCGCCATGGTTACGGTGTAGCGCCTCCCCATGCACGGCCCAGAACAGCGAGCTGTCCCCAGGCGTATCCTCGCCATGGTTACGGTGTGGCGCCTCCCCATGCACGGCCCAGAACAGCGAGTTGTCCCCAGGCGTATCCTCACCATGGTTACACAGTCACGGTGTCATGCCTCTGCATGAACTGGGTTAGCATTTTTGGTGACCTGTCATCTTGCCAACGTGCCTGTAATGTGCTGTCCGCTGCTGCTGCACAGTCTCTCCGGCATTACTGCTGTCCAGATCTCTCCATTCCAGTTGACGTCTGGGGTTCAGATTATTTTCACGTTCTTGATGACTTGCACTTTTCCAGACTGAAGTGCGTTTTGTTGTTTTCTGTCCGTGTTCCTACCCTCTCCAGCTCCAGGCATGTTGTCTCTGTTCTCGCCCGTCTTTGCAAAACCTCTTAATATACACATTTTGAAAATTGAATTGAGATGTTGTTTACCGTTCTCCTGGATCAGTAATGAAGGCATTAATTAACAGAGGTCATAGTTCCAACGCACACTGAACCCTTCCTCTCAGCTGGCTACATGCCATTGGCCACTACCCTTTGCTTGCTGACTTTCAGCTGGTTTATCAATCCCTGTGTCCCTGCACAGCCCGAAGGCAGATTTTACCAGATTAAGCTAAACCAAAAGAAGTATGTTTCCACACAGACTGGCACAGCTTTAACTACATCAGTTTAAAAAGACACCTTTCCTTAAACTGGTGCAAATTTGGGTGTGGACCAGCACAGGTCACTGATACAGAACATAAGAACAGCCATACTGAGTCAGACCAATGATCTAAGCAGCCCAGTGTCCTGTCTGCTGACAGCGGCCAAGGCCAGATGCTTCAGGGGGAATGAGCAGAACAGGGCAATTAGCAAGTGATCTGTCCCCTGTCCGCCAGTCCCAGCTTCTGGCCGTCAGAAGTTTAGGGACACCCAGAGCACAGGATTGTGCTCGTGACCATCTTGGGATAATAGCCATCAATGGACCTATCCTCCATCAATTTATCTCATTCTTGTTTTAATCCAGTATTGTTCTGGCTTTCACGACATCCCCTGACAATGAGCTCCCCGGGTTGACTGAGCGTTGTGTGAAGAAGTGCTGCCTTTTGTTTTAAACCAGCGGTCTGTTCATTTCACTGGGTGAATTTCATTTTGTTATGTGAAGGAGTAAATTACATTTCCTTCCTGACTCTTCCCACTCCAGTCATGATTTTATAGACTCTGTCATATCTCCCTTAGTCATTTCTTTTTTCTAAGATGATCAGTCCCAGTCATATTAATCTCTCCTCCTATGGAAGTTGTTCCATAATCATCTTAACTTTTTGTTGCCCTTTTCTGTACTTTTTCCAATTCTACGATCTAATATCTTTTTTTTTGGGGGGGGGGGGGGGCGGGGGGTCACCAAAGCGGTACACAGTATTCAAGGTGTAGACGTACCATGTATTTCTATAGCAGCATTATGACATAACTGTCGCCTTCATAATGCTTCCTAATAGGGCTGGCAAGTGATTTAAAAAAAATGACAATTAATCGTACGATTAAGCACACTGTTAAACAATAATAGAATAGCATATTTTAAAAATATTTTTGGATGTTTTCTACATTTTCAAATATATTGATTTCAGTTACAACACAGAATACAAAGTGCACAATGCTCACTTCATATTTATTTTTGATTACAAATATTTGCACTGTAAAAAACAAAAGCAGTCAGCAGTTATCTCCCACAAATGTAAACAAATGTGTTTGTCTTAGCGATTGGCTGAACAAGAAGTAGGACTGACTGGACTTGTAGTCTCTAAAGTTTTACATTGTCTTGGTTTTGAGTGCATTTATGTGACAAAAAAAATCTACATTTGTAAGTTACACTTTCACAATAAAGAGATTGCACTACAGTACTTGTATGAGGTGAATTGAAATATACTATTTCTTTTGTTTATCATTTTTACAGTGCAAATATTTGTAATCAAATATAATAATATAAAGCGAGCACTGGACACTTTGTATTCCGTGTTGTAATAGAAATCAATATATTTGAAAATGTAGAAAAACATGCAAAAATATTTAATACATTTCAACTGGTATTCTATTGTTTAACAGTGTGATTAATTGCTATTAATTTTTTAATCGCGATTCGGTTTTTTGAGTTAATTGCATGAGTTAACTGCGATTAATCGACAGCCCTAGTTCCTAACATTGTATGGTTTTTTCACTGCTGCTGCATGTTGAGTGGATGTTTTCAGAGAACTATTCAGAATGATGCCCAAATCTCTTTCTTGAGTGGTAACAGCTAATTTAGACCCCATCATTGTATACGTATAGTTGGGATTATGTTTTCCGATGTGCATTACTTTGCACTTATCAACATTGAATTTTGTCTTCCATTTTGTTGCCCAATTACCCAATATTGTGAGATCCCTTGGTAGCGCTTCACAGTCTGCTTTGGATTTAATTATCTTGAGTAATTTTGTATCATCCGCAAATTTTGCCACCTCACTGTCTACCCCTTTTTCCAGATCATTTAGGAATATGTTGAATAGGACTGGTCCCAGAACAGACCCCTGAGGAACACCACTATTTACCTCTCTCCACTCTGAAGACTGACCATTTATTCATACCCTTTATTTCCTGTCTTTTAACCAGTTACTGATCCATGAGAGGACCTTCCCTCTTATCCCATGACTGCTTACTTTGCTTAAGAGCCTTTGGTGAGAGACCTTGTCAAAGGCTTTCTGAAAATCTACATACACTATATCCACTGGATCCCCCGTGTCCACATGCTTGTTGATTCCTCTCAAAAAATTCTAGTAGATTGTGGAGGTATGATTTCCCTTGACAAAAGCCGTGTTGACTCTTACCCAGTAAATCATGCTCATTGACGTGTGCTGCTAACTTTCCTAGAGTTTAACAGTTTGCCTGATACTGAAGTTAGGCTGATGGCCTGTAACTGCTGGGATCACTTCTGGAGCCTCGTGTTAAAAATGAGCAACCTCAGTGCTGCCAACTCTCACAATGTTTTTGCAGTCATGGGATTGGCCGGACTGGAGCCAGCTGACAATGATGAAACTCCACCCTCTAGACAATATCAGCCCTGCCTGGGGAAAAGAATCATCTGATTGGATGCCTGCCCAATGCCCTGCCTCCTGGGTTAGAGCAACCAATCAAGAGCTGTTGCAGGAAGTGGGATCTCTCTCTCTTCCCCTTCCCCACCCTCAGGAACCAGAAGCCATTCTCACAGTAGGGTTTGGAGGAGGGAGCATAGAGCACAGTAGCTCAGGGTGGCCACCTCGCCCGACCCTTCTGTGAGCAATAGGGGCAGAGCAATTGTGACATTCCCCTCTGGTGTTATCTGGACCAGTGATCTGCTAGGTCACTCCAATCCTTGAGTCTGGCAGCCAGCCTTACCCTGCTCTGCTGTGAGAACCCCCACTCCTGGGCTGTTCACGCACAGTCTCTGGCATGTAAGCTGCCCCTTGGATTGTGTAACCAAATGACACTAGTCAATATCTCTGGTCCCAGACACAACCCCAGGAACCTCCATCTTGCAGTGTCCAGTTATGCGCCCCAGACGCTGCAAGCTTATATGAGTTCGTCAATTTAAAACAGAAATTGATATGTTCCAGGCTTGTTATCCCAAGGGGAGTCTCTGACACACTTCAAACCAAATGCACTGCTTCAGGTAGAATAAACAAAGAAATTTATTAACTATAAAGATAGATTTTAAGTGATTATAAGTCAAAACATAAGTCAGATTTGGTCAAATGAAATAAAAGCATAATGCATTTCTAAGCTGATCTTAACACTTTCAGGGCCCTTACAAACTTAAATGCTTCTCACCACAGCCTGGCTGGTTGCCCTTCAGCCAGGCTCTCCCCTTTGATCAGCGCTTCAGTCACTTGGTGGTGATGTCTGTAGATGGAGGTGGAAGAGAGACAAATTGGAGGATTGGTCCAAAAGAAATCTGATGAGGTTCAACAAGGACAAGTACAGAGTCCTGCATTTAGGAATGAAGAATCCCATGCACCGCTACAGGCTGGGGACCGACTGGCTAAGCAGCAGTTCTGCAGAAAAGGACCTGGGGATTACAGTGGACGCGAAGCTGGATATGAGTTAACAGTGTGCCCTTGTTGCCAGGAAGGCCAACGGCATTTTGGGCTGTATTAGTAGGAGCATTGCAAGCAGATTGAGGGAAGTGATTATTCCCCTCTATTCGGCACTGGTGAGGCCGCACCTGGAGTATAGTGTCCAGTTTTGGTCCCCCACTACAGAAGGGATGTGGACAAATTGGAGATAGTCCAGCAGAGGGCAACGAAAACGATTAGGGGGCTGGGGCACATGACTTACAAGGAGACGCTGAGGGAACTGGGCTTATTTAGTCTGCAGAAGAGAAGAGTGAGGGGGGATTTGATAGGAGCCTTCAACTACCTGAAAGCGGGGTTCCAAAGAGGATGGAGCTCGGCTGTGTTCAGTGGTGGCAGATGATAGAACAAGCAGCAATGGTCTCAAGTTGCAGCGGGGGAGGTCTAGGTTGGATATTAGGAAACACTATTTCACTAGGAGGGTGGTGAAGCACTGGAATGGGTTACCTAGGGAGGTGGTGGAATCTCCATCCTTAGAGGTTTTAAAGGCCCGTCTTGCCAAAGCCTTGGCTGGGATGATCTAGTTCGTGTTGGTCCTGCTTTGAGCAGGGGGTTGGACTAGATGATTCTATGAGAGAGGAAGAACATGGAAAACATCTCTCCCTTTTATCATGTTCTTTCTTCCCTCTTGGCTTTGTGCCCCCCCTCCCCCTTCAGAGTCAGGTGAGCATTACCTCATCGCAGTCCCAAACTGACCAAAGGAAGTGGGGTGGGTGACTCACTCGAGAGTCCAACCGATCTTTTTGTTGCTGCCTAGGCCAGCGTCCTTTGTTCCTGTGAGGCTCGGCTGGGTTTGTCCCATACCTGCCCTGATGAGGTGTGAACTGCCTCTCAGCTCTTGGAGAGTTTTTGCCTGGGTTTATTTTAAGCCATGAAGATACATTTTCAGCCTCATAACGATATACATGAAATTATAACCTATAACCTTACTATAACATTACTGTAACAATTACTATAACAGTGCATCATGAGTCTTCTGAAGACACCCAACATGACAAACTTTGCACTGGATACCACACAATCATTTTATAAGGATGAACATGGGGGAGTAGGGTGTTCCCCTGAGGTACAGAGCGTCACAACGATGACTCTCCCCCTCCCCCGTGCAGCGCCCACCTGGGCAGTGGGGGAAGGAGGAACAGCGGGAGTCTGGGGGGCTGAACTGAGGGAGGCACTGGGGAGCAGGATTGATGTGCAGATAGGGAGCAGGGGATGGGCCGACGTGAGGTGAGAGCTCTGGGAGCGGAGCCAGGATCCCTTTACCCAGCAAGTCTGGGAGCATGGGCAGCACTAGCTGTCACCCACACACGGGGGGTGGGCCGGGGGAGCTCAACAAACAAACAACAGAATAAAAAACACAAGAGGGTTTTTTTTTAATCTCATGATTTGGGGGGCCATTCTTGTAATTTTGGGGGGGTCTGTCTCACGAGTTTTGCTCTCTTGAGGGTAGCAATACTGCAGCCGTAACCATTCCCAGGGCTGCTTAGGGACCACCAATTAGGGGGCACCAAAAAAAATGAGATTTTTTGGGGAAAAAATTTTATATTTGATATTTCAAAAAAAGTATCGAAGTCGTCAACATGGGAAAAATCAGAACGTTGTTAGACTTCATTACACTCCACTACACACTCTTCCCCATTTATCTGTTTTCTTTTTATTACTTATCCCCACCTAAACCAGGGGGGCGTCCTACTAACGTAGATCGAAATAATGTGAGGAAATCAGATCCTGTCATGTATTGCAATACATTTCTGTTTTATTATTGATATATTCTCCTGAGTCATACATACTTGATTCATTTTTTCTTTTATATATATATACACACATAAAAATAGTGTATGTTGTGTAATTTGTTTTTTTTTTTCAAATTCAGATAACTGAGATAAGGGGCAGGATGAAACGTAACTGTGTGGAGCACAGAAACGTAAACTGGTGGAAGAAAAGAAACAAAAAACTAGTGAAATTTTCCAAAATCTTCCAAAGCTGACATCATTTTTCAAAGCGAATCCATCAGAAGCAACATCTCTCAGTAGCACAGACATCGTTCCAAAACCTGTAGGTGTTTCAGAGATTGACCCTTCTTCTATTGGTGAAACAAACACCATTCCAGAACATGTGGATGTGTCAGAGACTGTAACTGATCATCCCACTCCTGGTGGTAAAACAGACATTGTTCTAGAAGGTGTGGATGTGTCAGAGACTGAGCCTGCTCATGCTGTAAATAATAGGAGGAAAAATCCTGGTATGTGGGTTGATTTCAGTTCCGATATGTAGCTTACTGGATAGATTGTGGACCAAATGACTGTCAACTCCACACCAGGCCATTTGAGAAATCACGTCGGACTTTTACCAATGGCAAACAAACAAGATACTGTCCACAAAAAATATTTTTCGTCATGAAAGCGAATGGTGAGAAATACACTTGAGAATGGCTACTGTATTCACCATAAACAGGGTCTGTGTACTGTTTTGTTTGCAAACTATTTGCATATAAACCTTCAACATCCCGGTTTGCTGCAGATGGATTTAGTGACTGGCGGACTACTGTTTTAATTGAACAACATGAAAATAGCACTACTCACAGAGATTCAATGTTGACATATTTAAATCGAAGACAGGGCTTTGGATTGACACAAAAATTGGAAGAACAAATTAAAGGGGAGTGTGAATACTGGCAACATGTCTGGCAGCGTGTTATAGCTGTTATTCAAACATTAGCTGAACATGGTCTGCCTTTCCGGGGATCAAATGACACATTTGGATCGTTGCAGAATGGAAATTTCTTGTGATTGTTGGAGCTTGTGGCTCAGTTTGGCCCATTTTTAGCAGGCCATATCTCAAAATACGGGAATGCTGGCAAAGGTAACCCATCATACTTATCCAAGACAATACGTGATGAACTCTTTGGTCTAATGAGTGACAAAGTTCGTTCAGCTAGTGTGGATGAAGTAAGTACTGCTGGGTACTTCCATTTATCTGTCGACTCTACACCTGACCTTTCACATATCGATCAGTTGAGTATTGTACTAAGATATGCATCTCCCACAGATGGAAGACCAGTGGAACGATTTATAACATTCCTCAACTTGAAAAGCCACGCTGGTGAAGAAATGACAAATCCAGTACTGCATTATCTGTGCCACGTTTGCAAAATAGAGTTATCGAAGTGCAGAGGTCAGTCTTATGACAACGCTGCCAACACGTCAGGGCGTTATCAAGGAATGCAGAAGCAGCTTTTAGAGCAGAATAAACATGCCATATTCACACCATGTGCTGCACACTCTCTCCATCTTGCTGGCCGCGGCGCTGTCGATTGTTGTCCGGTGGCAGTAAGTTTTTTCTCAACAGTCCAGTTATTTTATACATTTTTCTCTGCCTCAACACACCGATGGGCAGTTCTTAAAACATATTTGGGCAATGATCGTGTGTTGAAATCTCTTTCTAGTGCTCGCTGGGAGGCACGTGCAGTGGCAACAAGTGCAGTTCTGGAGTCCTACTCAAAGATTGCGAATGCATTAGAAAGTACAGCTGAAGACCAATCACAAAAGGGAGAAACTATACGAGAGGCAGAAAACATTGCGAACAAGATGCAAGAACTAGAGTTTGTATTCAGAAAATCTAGAAAGAAGCTATTTTAATTTCAGCACACATGTAAGTTTTGTGTCATTTCAAAAAATAAAATTGTATTTTATGGTATAGTACTGTTTTAATTTGAATTACATATGGGGGGGCACCATAATCTTTTCAGTGCTTAGGGCCTCTAAAGGTCTTAATCCAGCCCTGACCATTCCCATCTGTAATACACAGGAATAGGTGTGCTAAATAGCACAGGATAAAACGGAGGGAGATGTGATGGCCCCATAAGAACACTCCAGACAATGGGACGTAGTACCAGCATTCAGCCCCGGCAGGGGTCACTATACAGTGCCCGGTACCTCAGCAAACCCCAAACAGCAATGATCTGGGGTGGGAAGGTGACAGTGTCCCACACGAATCCATTGTTAGTTAGTTTTTAATCTCAAAAGAGAGACTAGTGATTCCCACTGCAAGAGCCCATGACACCTAAATCGTTGTGTCATGCCATGACAGACCTGGGGGGAGAAGGGAGGCCGTCCTTCACACACACACATACAGTGGCAGCTCTTTCTTCTGCCATACAGAGATTCAGGAGAGAGAAACCAACAGGTAGCTCCAGGACCGGCCCACAACATTTTGGCACCTGAAGGGGAGAGCTCAAATGATGCCCCCATGCCCCCTCGCTTGGGCCAAAACTTTGAAACTCTGGGTCCTAGTGGTGCCCCCGCACAGTCTGGCACCTGAGGCGGCCACCTCAATTCGCCTCATGGTAAAGCCAGCCCCGGGTAGCTCATCAGGGTAAGTGAACTTTAAATAATAGTCAGGACCTTCCCTCGCTCATGTTCCTTTGCTGGGATGGAGACACCTATGTTCTCAGATCCTGGCAGCTGCGGAAAGGAAATCTGCAAAACACATAGATGGTGTTAGCACAAACTGACAATTTCCTGTGGGAAGCTTTTCATTGGCGGCATTGTCCTTCCTACACAGCAAAATGGTCTAATCTGTAACTGGAAACTCCCTCCAGTCCCACCCAGCAAGGAAAAGTTAAAACCCAGACACACCGAACTGAGCTGAGAGGCAGAACAAAGGGCAACACAGGTCTCTTCCACACGGGTTTCTGAATGTCTAACCTGTTTTTAACCCTTTTCTTTGCTCTCCAGCAGTGTCATCTCTTTCTAACACAGCCATGCCCTGTCACACCAACCAGGCCAGGCAGCAAAACTCTAGCTACTAGCTCTTAGCAGGATCTCTTCAGGCTTGCAAATGAAGGCCTCCTGCTGGCTTTTAGCCACTCTTATCCATTAGACATCTGGGTGTATTTTAAAGTACGGAACATTCTACGTCCCCCTCTGTGCATTTCACTACAGGCAAACCAGGTTTCTTTAGACCTACGGTACAGGAGAGAGGCTGCTGCTCCGAATAAAAGGCATCACAATCTGTGGGCCATCCTCTGCAGGCCACGTCATTACACAGGTGAGCTGGGCCTGGTCTTTAAACGTTTGGATGTCTGCATTAAACCATGCAGGAGGGAGGCTGAAACACACCCACATACACCCAATCGAATCATGGCCTAAAGAGTTCAGCATTTCCCATTTATTAGGCAATTATCATTGTTATCTGAGTGACTCAGCTTAATAAAGAGAGCCCCAGGCTTTGACCTTCCGACTTCCATGCTGTGTAGGAGTCTTAACGTTTGCTAGTGCCAGAAAAGTGAGGGAGATCAGGCAGTGGGGATGGGCAGGAGGAGGATTTCATATTAGTTTAGCCAAGCTAGGCGTTGCTTTAAGCTGGCATTCTGAGATCGGCTCAGGGTCACAGGCTGCAATCCTCATGGTCATGTAAACAAGGTTCCCGCCAGGGGCCCGCAGCCAGAACCAGCCTCTCCAAGATTGGGAGGGGGAGAAATCCAAGGAGAAGTTTGAAATGTCATTCCTGGGCTCCAGCGTACAGGCTTGTGTTCTGAAAGGAAGTGCATTGCCCTTGCATAAGGACCGAACCCCTGCTCGCACCTGCGGGGCTGTGAAGTGAAAATTTGTTGCAGCCAGTGCTTTCAGGTAAAACATTGTGCTTGTTTCTCACAGTTCAAATGGACACTTGGACCAGCAGGCTCCAAAGCTTCTTTTTACAGCTAGAAAAATCTGCATGCAAACTCTGCTTAAATATTCCATGTGTGGGTTTTCTTTCTGAAACAAACTCTTCAGTGCCCTTTTCTGCAGAAGAGACGTTGCCATCCTAGCATTTATAGGAGGAAAGAAAACAAGGGAATCCAGCAAAGGAACAGATTTCAGTTTCTACCTTCCAAGGAGATTCTTATACAAACAATGCAAGCAATTTTCTTTTAAATGAATTACGCAGTGATTAGCTGTAAGGTCTTAGATGGGTGAATTTATTAGAAGAGAATATATACTCTGGTTAACTATTCTATTGTTCACAGAGAGAAGATCTTTCTTCTGAAGATCTCACAGGACTTTACAAACTTCAACTAACCTTCACATCACCCATGTTAGGTATATGGCATTATCAGATGCATTTTCTACATGGGGAAATTGAGTTAGAGAAGTTCTATGTGGCTTGCATGCAAACGCC
This sequence comes from Chelonia mydas, assembly GCF_015237465.2. Taxonomy (NCBI): domain Eukaryota; kingdom Metazoa; phylum Chordata; order Testudines; family Cheloniidae; genus Chelonia; species Chelonia mydas. Next base: position 75,051,178 of record NC_051251.2, on the reverse strand, counting down.
CTGCCTGCACTAGGAAAATGAAACCTTACTGAAAATAGTTTTCAACAATGGATCCACATGAACCAGTATTTAAGTGGTAATGTAAACAGGACAAAATAATTGTCAATTACATTTCAGGAAATGTGACCGATTCTTCACCAGCTAGTGTGCAACGGTGGCTAGCTCTGACGTGAGCGCTGCCATTTTAATGCCACTTCCAAGCAGGTAGTCCAGCTCAGGTCAGCGTTACCAGAGCCTGCTCAGTGTACAAGCCGATCAAACTCATTGTGTGCCATATATTGCCCCAGCAAATGTAAATTCTGGAGCACGATCACAAGTCAGCTTGCAGGTGCTATCCTAGCCCACTAGCCCTCACAGCTTGTCTAGAGCACACCTGTTAGTGCCTCCGGATTTATAGGAGATACAAAAATCCTATTTGGATTTTCTGGGATCCACGGTAGCTGCTACGGCCTTGACCCTGAACGTTCCCGAGAGAGAATCCACGACAGTCACATGTCAGGAGCCAGTTCTGGCTCTTCTCCTCACTCAGAAGGCATTTAGCAAGTCCTCTGTGGGCGTGGTGTTTCCACGGCCTGCTTTCCCCATGGCCAGGCCCTGACATTGTCTTGCTGGGCCCAGGCAGTGTGAGGTGGGAGGGTAGGAGATGCAGGACTATGTAAGAGCTGGCAGGGCCCTTGACTGTTTTTCTGCAGACTTTGTAACATTTGGTATTTTCAATCAAGATAGAATCGGTTGTAAAGAAAGTGCAGAGGTGTTTGTGGGGGGAGCTGAGCTCCGCCTTCCTTCTTCCTCTGTGAATCCGTGAACGGCATTGGGGAATGGCTCTGGGAGAGCTGACACATTTGCTGATGTTCCCACATGTTGCACCTCCGGACAGGAGTTTGACTGAGCCAGGGGAAATGTTTGTGTAATGGGTGTTGGCTTGGTTTAAATGCTATTTACAAAGTGTAGAGTGAATTCTATTGCTTTGTAATTCGGTCCGTTTCACCGTATTTATGCTACTCTTAAATTAACTAGCCACTTTCAGTGGCACGGAACTTTCCAGAAGTGTGACCATTTGTAATTTGTCTGAGTCCTGTGGCAAGACATGCTTTCTGTGTCTTGACACCCGTTTGTCAAGATGGAACCTCCCTGACTGGAGTGAGATGGAGCTCCCCTCTAGAGACACAGAAGAGCTGCTCACTAGAAGTGGGGGGCTCAAAGCTGCTTTCTTTGACAGTGTAAATAACAAACGTCAACATATGTGTGTGGGTATGCTGGCTGCCTCAGGAGTTTAACAAAGAAATTGCAGCTACGCCCACATGAACACCCTCAACAGTCCTGGATCTTTGTGCATGTCATGAAAATATCACCACCAAGTTGCAACACAGTGGGCTGGACCAATATCAACCCTGGCTGGATACCAACAGCGGCAGTCATAGCCAGTGCAGAGATGACAAGAGGGTTATCGGGTGACAAACCTAAGGATAACAAATAAAACCATCTTAGGGTATGTCGACACTGCAGTTAGACACCCACGGCTGGCCTGTGCCAGCTGATTCGGGTTCAGGCTAAGGAGCTGTTTAATTGCCATGTAGACATTCAGGCTCACAAGCTCTGAGACCTTCCCCCCTCGCAGGGTCCTAGACCCTGGGCTCCAACCCGAGTCTGAATGACTACACCACAATTAAACTGCCCCGTAGCCTGAACTCCGTGAGCCCGAGTCAGCTGTCACTGGCCAGCCGTGGGTGTCTAATTGCAGTGTAGATGTACGCTTGGGTACCCTGTCCTTTCTATGAGTTACACACAAAATACTACCTCAAAGCAATGTGAAGGTTGCAAGGTCAAACACCCAAAAGTTAGAAAGTGCCAGAATTAAGATCCTCCGTGGAACCTTAATGCAGCCCCCTTGTGTGTATTCATTATAATACAGTCTTTAATGACATGATCACATCCTGTTTTTCCACAGGACCCTTGCCTGGGTGGACGGTGCTCACTGCCCGAGCAGCTGTTCAGTATTTTGTTTTCTCTTCATTGTTCAGTGTGTGGCCCAAGGCCGGGTTTACTGCTCGCTGTTCAAACCCTGCTGTGAAAACAGAATTAGAAATTTCCTCCTCGGCTCTCCTGCGATGCTCCTCAGTACAGCATCTGAGTGCTTCACCCAATGAATTACTTTATCTCCACAACAGCATCTCCGTGGGATAAGTGGGGAGTATCTCCAGGTTAGAGATGGGACACTGAGGCACAGAGAGATTCGTGTAAAAAGTATCCACTCATTTCAGGTGCCCAATTTGAGTTTGATTTTTGCAGAGTACGTAGCATTCTAGAGCGCCTTGCGTTCATAGTGGAGCGCTGTAGGGAGTCCCCGGGCGATGCTCTGGAACTGCTCCCTGTGAAGCCAGGCAGGACTCGGGGGAAGTCTCCTTTCTGTGAGCAGACTGTCTGCAGGACACACAGCTCACACAACTTCCACCTTCCTGGGTCTGACCTCGGAGCATTCAGCATCCTCTGCCCCTCCATGCGCCTCCCACAGCGAGTCCGCCCAGGCGGGGTCCTGGGGAAGCCAGAGGGTCCTGCCCCCCAACTTCGCAGTCAGATGTGACTCTCAGCCAGCCAGTAAAACAGAAGGTTTATTAGACGACAGGAACATGGTCTAAAACAGAGCTTGTAGGTGCAGAGAACAGGACCCCTCAGCTGGGTCCATTTTGGGGGGCAGTGAGCCAGACAACCACATCTGCACTTCACTCCATGTCCCCAGCCAGGCCCAAACTGAAACTCTCTCCAGCCCCTCCTCCTCTGGGCTTTGTCTCTTTCCCGGGCCAGGAGGGCACCTGATTCCTTTGTTCTCCAGCCCTTTAGCTCTCACCTTGCAGGGGGGAAAGGCCAGGCCATCAGGTGCCAGGAAACAGGGTGTCGGCCATTCTCTGTGTCCAGACCCCTGCAGACACCTGCCCTCTAGGGCTCTGCAACGATCATACACCCTTATCCCAGCACCTAGATACTTAAGAACTGCCTAGGGGAAACTGAGGCACCCCCACACTATTCAGAGGAACCATTAAGAACAGTCCTGCTTCGTCACAAGCGCCCATTGCCTTCAGCTGCAGCTGTGAGCGTTCAGCCCGTCTGTAAATCAACCCCAGCCTCTCAAACTGGGGCCAAAAAATGAGGAACACAAAAGTAGCGACCGCCTGTGAAAAGTCTGATTTTAAGCGACTCGCCCAGAATCACATAGGGACTCTGTGGCAGAGGCAGAGAGAGAATCCATTTCCGGAGGGCATTTATTCTTGTTCATTAACAGTCACCGATGCATTCCATCTCCAGTTATAATTACAAACACACAGGGCCAGCTCCTCAGTGGAGCGACGCCAATTAACGCTTCATCAGAATTCAGCCCCCTGACTTCAAGAGCACAACGCTGCTGTACACCAGCTGGGGATCTGGCCTATTGACTCCGATGGAACTGTGCTATTTTTCACCAGCTGGGCATTTAACCCACTGACTTTTGTATGGAAGAGGCAGGGGCAGGATCTGATACTGCAGGGCAGCATCCAGCTGCCTGAACTGTGAGCCCACCCTTTCTCTTCCTGACGCTGCCCCATTCACTGTGCGCCTCCCAACCTCTGTGACAAAGAAGCAGGGATCCTACTGATAACAGCCTCCTTCACTACACAGCCCTGAATCATGCCCAGAGCTGGTCTAGCCAGTGCACTCAATGAGGCAGGGGCTTCTGGGGGGAAAATAGTATGTGATCATGTAATTAAAGGCTGTCTTATAATGCATAGGCACAAGAGAGAGGGAAGGCAAATTAAAGTCACACAGACAACCTTAATTCTGGCATTTCCTATCTTCTGAGTGCTTGACTTCGCAGCCTTAATAATGTTCTTTTAAGATAGCTTTTAGTGGGTAATTTCCTAGGTTCTTAAAAAAAGCAAACTGAAAAAACAGAAAATCCATCCTGTGGCATCATGCTGACAGCCCTATGGGTCATCAGCAGGCTTGGAACCTTGACATCCACAACTCAGACCTCTGCCACTTGAACTAATGGAGTAGCTGGTCGCAGTAGTAGGTTGTCATCCTCTGTGTGGATCCGCAGCAGAGAGGATGAGACACGCTTTAGCAGTGGGTTCACGGATATTCGCTGGCAGCAGAGGAGTGGTTATTCCCCCTCCCATCCCCATCAGGTCCCCTCTGTATTCCAGTCAAGCGGCTTTCCCCACCTTACTGCTTGTAGAGTCGGGGGCTCGTTGTCTCCCCTGTGCTATCACTCTCCCTGCAACACCCAGGAGGAGCAATTGCAATGACAGCGCTGATCAGCCCCTACCATACCAGGATGGAACACGGGCGGTCACTCGGTGGAGTCCAGGTGGCATGGAGGAGCTGTGAATAGGGTTGCCAACTGTCTAATCAGACAAACCAAACACACTTGCCCCGCCTCCCACCCCTTCCCCCAGGCCCCACCCTACTCACTCCACCCCCCTCCCTTCGTCACTCGCTCTCCCAACCCTCACTCACTTTCACCGGGGTGGGGCAGGGGGTTGGGTAGCAGGAGGGGGTGCGGGGTGCAGGCTCTGGAAGGAAGTTTGGATGCAGGAGGGGGCTCTAGGCTGGGGTAGAGGGTTGGGGTGTGTGGTGCAGGCTCCAGCCGGGCGGCGCTTACCTCAGGCAGTGCCCAGTTGATGGCACAGCAGGGCTAAGGCAGGCTCCCTGCCTACCCTGACCCCACCCACTCCCAGAAGCGGCTGGCACGTTCCTGCAGCTCCTGAGGGGTGACGGGGGCAGCAGGCTCTGCGCGCTGCCCCTGCCTGCAGGTGCCGCCCCCACAGCTCCCATTGGCCCCAGTTCCCGGCGAATGGGAGCAGTGGAGTCAGCGCTCAGGGCAGTGAGTGGAGACCCCCTGCCCACCTCCCCCACCGAGCCACAGGAACATGCCAACTGCTTCCGGGAGCAGCGTGGAGTCAGGGCAGGCAGGGAGCCTGCCTTAGCCCTGCTGTGCCATCAGACTTTTAGTGCCCTAAAATCTCCCGGATTGGCTTCAGTAGCCTCCAGGAGATAGGGCCTGATTCCAGGAGACTCCTGGCAAAACCCTAGTTGTGAGGGGGCACAGTATGCTCAGTGTATGCAGACTCTTCAGAGAATTTAGCTGCCGAACTCTTACAAGCCTCTACTGAACTTGTGCGAACTGAGATTTCTCGGTTCAACAAAACATGGACAAAACAATGTATTTCCCCTAATCTCCTTCTCAGAAATGGCTGACCTGTTTGAACTAAGATTTTTCCAAAAAATTCAGCATTAGGCAGACACTCCATAGAAATTTAAAACCAAGCAGTTAAAGTTCGGCAAAGTTATAAGCAACTGAAAACAGGCTCTTATAATAGAACATGTTCAGCAACTTTAACTATATGTCGCGCTGCCAGCTCTGCCTACAGTGCAAGGGTCTAAATAAAATATTTACGGTTAAATCCTAGCTCTGTTGGCATTAATGGGGGGCTTTCCACTGATTGCAAGGGTGTCAGGCTTTCCCTCTTAGTACTCGAGATGGCTTTTTCCAGAATGAAGTGAGGGAGAAGCCGAGAAGAAACACCAGGCTTCTAGTACAGTTAGATGGCGATTACCAGTCATGAGCCGTATAGGTGTTGTTCAAGGACATCCTACTGGATGCCCTAAAAGCCATGATTTCACAGACACGAAAAAAGTTACACTGGGCAAGAAGCCATCCTGGTTAAAAGGAGATGTAGAAGTGTCAATAAAACATAAAAAAACAACATATAAAGGATAGAAAAAAATAGGAAGTAAATGATACTGAATATAAGTTACAAGTTTAAAAATGTAGGCACCTGATAAGAGAAGCCAAAGGAATCAATGAAATGTCAATGGTCAATAGTGTTGAAGACAATAAGAAGGCATTTCTTAAACACATTAGGAACACAAAATGCCCTTAGGTCAGATATAGTTCCATTACTAGATGCAGGTGGTAAATAGTGATGCAGAAATGTTCCATAGATATTTCTGTTCTATATTTGGAACGAAGTAGGAGAATGTACCCATCCCATATGATGCTGTGGATAGAATAGAAAGTTTACCTTCTGTAAAAAAAACCAGAGAACGTGCAGCAGCATCTGCTCAAATGAAACCCTTTCAAATCAACGGGCCCAGAAGAAACCCAAGAATCTTAAAGGAACAAACTGAGCAGCTCTCTGAACCACTAATGGAAATTTGTAATTATTTTGGGGAAATGCAAAAGTATGGGAGGACTTCCATCATAGTTCCAATATTTAAAAAGGGTAAAATGAACTATAGACTGATTAGCATGATGTCGATGCCGGGCAAAGTAATGGAATAGCTCATCTGGAACTCTATCAACAAAGAGGTAGAACCTAAAACTATCATTTCTGCCAGTCAGCATGCATTCACAGAAGGTCGGTCTCATCAAAAGAAAAGGTTATCCATTTTTATAAGATTACAGGGCTTCTTGAGAACAGCAACTGTGTTGATATAATATACTTGGATTTTTAAGGCAATTGATGTATTACCACGTGACATTTTGATTTAAAAACTCACATTATATGCAAGGCACATATCATAGAATCTCAGGGTTGGAAGGGACCTGAGGAGGTCATCTAGTCCAACCCCCTGCTCAAAGCAGGACCAATCCCCAATTTTTGCCCCAGATCCCTAAATGGCCTCCTCAAGGATTGAGCTCACAACCCTGGTTTGAGCAGGCCAATGCGCAAACCACTGAGCTATCCCTGCCCCCCATATCGGATTAAAAACTGGCTCACTGACAGATCTCAGAATGTAGCTGTTAATGGGCAGATATCAACGAGTTGGGCTGTTTCTTGTCCCCCACGGACTGGTTCTTGGTCCAATGCTCTTTTGCATTTTTATTAAGGATCTAGACAATGCTACAAGATCTTTGCTGGGAAAATATGCAGATGACACAAAGATTGGAGGGGTAGTAAATATGAGGAGGACAGGTTCCTGAGACAGAATGATCTGGATCACCTGGTTAAAGGGTCACAATCCAACAAAATTTGTTTTAATACAGCCCAATGCACGAACCAAGAATGCAGGCTGGGCCTACAGGATGGGAGACTGCCTTGGAAAGCCGTGACCTCAGAGAAGGTCCTCGCTGATAATTATCTCACCTGAGCGCTCCATGCAGCACGCCAGCAAAAGGAGAGGATGCGAACCAGGATGCATAAGAAGCCAGGTGATCTCGCCTCTGTACGCAGCATTGGGAAGACCACTACTCCAGCGCTGTGCCCAGGGCTGGGGTCTGCATTTCAAGAAGGATGTGAGGGAGTTCAAAGGAGGGCCACAAAAACGATCCCAGAGCTGGAAAATAAGCCATACAGTGTGAGCCGTAAGAAGCCCCCGTATCGCAGAGAAGGCTGAGAGGTGACTTGATCACTGTGTCTTGGTCCTTACCCATGGAGAAGGGGTCTGAGCCCGGGGGGCTCTCCAGCTTGCGGACACAAGCACAACCCAACCCAACGGCTGGAAGCTGAAGTTAGACAAATTCAATCTTGACATAATAAGCTGCACTTTCCTAGCAGTGAGGGTGATTAAACACAGCACCGGGTTTACAATGGTGCCAATGTGCCTTGGCACCAGGCCCACACTCAGGACTCTGCCTGCCCGCTCTGCCCCAAGGCCCTGCCACGGCTCCACCTCTTCCCCTAAAGCCCCACTCCCTGCTCATTCCTCTCCGCCCCCCTCCCTCCCATGCAAGCAGCGGGCAGGGCTTCAGGGTGCAGCATGGGCGGGGCCTCGGGGCAGAGCGGGGGGCGAGGCCATGATCCTGGCCCTGGGGTCCACAAAAGATTAATTTGGCCCTGATTAAACATTGTGACAGCTAACTGGGGAGGTGAAGGACTCCCCCTCCTTCGTAAGGATTGCCTCCGTTGCCCTCAACGTGCTAATAACGCTTGCAGCTCTGCCTCGTGACAGCAACTGTCATCGAATCTTGGGCTTTGGCCAGTCACCTGCGGGAGCCAGGAAGGGATTTTTATCCCAGTGTATAATTGGCCAGATGTCTCCCGGGCTGTACATTTCCCCCACTTCCTCTGAAGCATCAGGGATTGGCCAGAGCTGGAGACAAGACGCGGATGTGGTGGACCAGTGCTCTGAGAATCTGCTTTCTGGCTGCCCAGCTGGTGTGCCTCGGTCCCATTCTTGGGGTCAGACTGATCACCACATTCGGGGTCAGGACGGAATTTTCCCCCAGGTGAGACTGGCAGGGGATTGGGCGGCGGGGGGGGGGGGTGGTTCACTTTCCTCTGCAGTGGGGCACTTGTCACCTGTTGGCATTATGTGGGCATGTCTCACCTGATCAATCCCCTGCCACTGCAGGGGCTCGGGCAGTGGTGGCTTCTGGGTCTCTCCTGGCTCTGTGCACATGACAGTTTAGGGTCCTGAGGACTATGTCTGCACTGCACTCCGTGGCTGACTTCAGCTGATCGAGACGTAGGTGAGCCAGCTCCGTTACTGCAGCTGTGAAGCTGCGGCCATACAGGCTTCAGCAAGGGCTGACCCTGTGCGTAACAGCCCAGTGTCCCGCGCAGACTGGTACCACCTGTGCAGAAGCGTGCACGGGTGCAGCAAACTGCTCCAGTGACCACGCTAGCTAGAGCAGCAGAATACGGACCCTGGGCTTCAGAAAAGCCAACTTTGACTCCCTTAGGGAACTTATGGGTAGGATCCCCTGGGAGGCTAATATGAGGGGGCAGGAGTCCAGGAGAGTCCAGAAGAGCTGGCTGTATTTTAAAGAAGCCTTATTGAGGGCACAGGAACAAACCATCCCGATGTGCAGAAAGAATAGCAAATATGGCAGGCGACCAGCTTGGCTTAACAGAGAAATCTTCAGTGAGCTTAAACTCAAAAAGGAAGCTTACAAGAAGTGGAAACATCGACAGATGACTAGGGAGGAATATAAAAATATTGCAGGATGTAATCAGGAAGGCCAAATCACACTTGGAGTTGCAGCTAGCAAGGGATGTGAAGGGGAACAAGAAGGGTTTCTACACATATGTTAGCAACAAGAAGAAGGTCTGGGAAAGTGTGAGCCCCTTACTGAATGAGGGAGGCAACCTAGTGACAGACGATGTGGAAAAAGCTGATGTACTCAATGCTTTTTTTGCCTCTGTCTTCACGAACAAGGTCAGCTCCCAGACTGCTGCACTGGGCAGCACAGCATGGGGAGGAGGTGAGCAGCTCTCAGTGGTGAAAGAACAGGTTAAGGACTATTTAGAAAACCTGGACATGCACAAGTCTATGGGGCCGGATGTGCTGCATCTGAGGGAGTTGCCTGATGTGATTGCAGAGCCATTGGCCATTATCTTTGAAAACTCATGGCAACCGGGGGAGGTCTCAGATGACTGGAAAAAGGCAAATATAGTGCCCATCTTTAAAAAAGGGAAGAAGGAGGATCCAGGGAACTACAGATCAGTCAGCCTCACCTCAGTCCCTGGAAAAATGATGGAGCAGGCCCTCAAGGAATCCATTTTGAAGCACTTGCAGGAAAGGAAGATGATCAGGAACAGACAACATGGATTCACCAAGGGCAAGTCATGCCTGACCAACCTGATTGCCCTCTATGATGAGATAACTGGTTCTGTGGCTATGGGGAAAGCAGTGGACGTGATATACCCTGACTTTAGCAAAGCTTTTGATACGGACTCCCGCAGTATTCTTGCCAGCAAGTTAAAGAAGTATTGGATGAATGGACTATAAAATGGATAAAAAGCTGGCTAGATCATTGGGCTAAATGGCTTGATGTCTAGTTGGCAGCCAGTATCAAGCGGAGTGCCCCAGGGGTCAATCCTGAGGTCGGTTTTGTTCAACATCTTCATTAATGATCTGGATGATGGAATTAATTGCACTCTCAGCAAGTTTGCAGATGACACTAAGATGAGGGGAGAGGTAGATAGGCTGGAGGGTAGGGATAGGATACAGAGGGCCCTAGACAAATTACAGGATTGGGCCAAAAGAAATCTGATGAGGTTCAACAAGGACAAGTGCAGAGTCCCGCACTTAGGACGGAAGAATCCCATGCCCTGCTACAGGCTGGGGACTGACTGGCTAAGCAGCAGTTCTGCAGAAAAGGACCTGGGATTACAATGGACGAGAAGCTGGATATGAGACAGCAGTGTACCCTTGTTGCCAAGAAGGCTAATGGCATATTGGGCTGCATTAGTAGGAGCATTGCCAGCAGATCGAGGGAAGTGATTATTCCCCTCTATTTAGCACTAGTCAGGCCACATCTGGAGTATTGCATCCAGTTTTGGGCCCCCCCACTACATAAAGGATGTGGACAAATTGGCAACAAAAATTATTAGGGGGCTGGGGCACATGACTTATGAGGAGACGCTGTGGGAACTGGGCTTATTTAGTCTGCAAAAGAGAAGAATGAGGGGTGGGATTTGATAGCAGCCTTCAACTACCTGAAGGGGGGTTCCAAAGAGGATGGAGCTCAGCAGTTCTCAGTGGTGGCAGATGTCAGAACAAGAAGCGATGGTCTCAAGTTGCAGTGGGGGAGGTCTAGGTTGGATATTAGGAAACACTATTTCACTAGGAGGGTGATGAAGCACTGGAATGGGTTCCCTAGGGAGGTGGTGGAATCTCCTTCCTTAGAAGTTTTTAAGGTCAGGCTTGACAAAGCCCTGGCTGGGATGATTTAGTTGGGATTGGTCCTGCTTTGAGCAGGGGGTTGGACCCTGTGACCTCCTGAGGTCCCTTCCAACCCTGATCGTCTCTGATTCTATGATTAAAGTCTATCTGAGCTGCAGTCACGCCCATGATAGCAGCTTCGATTGATACACTGAGTTTCTAATCAGTGCAGCAGACGGTGGGTGGCCAGCTAGAGCTTTCTGCTTCTCTGCCCCCCATCTAGCCTGTGTTGGCTAGCAATGGCCCACAAGGGCCACCTGTGGAGAGCTGGGGTACAGTGCTCTCCGATACGACTCCTCTCTGCGCCAGGGGTCGCTAGAGAGCGTGGGATGGGGCCAGCTACACCAGTCCTGCACCCGCTGCGGCTCCCCCATGCCAGGGAATCCCTGGCAGGAGAGATAGGACTGCGCCAACACAGAGGGTCAGCCTGATACTGGTACTGCTTACAGGCTTCAGATTTAGCACATGCTGAACCACTTTGCTGAATCGGGGCCCTAGCCTTCAAATATCATTTCGCTAACTCAGGGATCCAAACCAAACTCCAGTCCATCACTCCTAGAGATCATGCCAGCCTGGGTCTCTCCCTGCAGGGCAGGTGGTTAACCCCCGATAAAGGGCGCATGGAGCTCCTGGATATAATGGTCTGATTTGTGGACAACAGCAGTTCAATCTGATGTTTCTCAAGCTATTTCACTTTTTCAGGAAACCATTTGTGAGAAACAATCAGCCTGTGAATTGCTGACAGAGCTTGTCATAAATATAGGTCAGGTAAATTATACCGCTGGGCTGTGTGTATTCTGGAATGCTAATAGTCATAATTAGGATAGGACAACTGGGAACAAATTATTGTAATTATTTCGACACACACTCCCCTGCTCAGGCAGCTGTTCCCACAGCTATTTGCAGGATGCACTTACACAGCTGTTTATTTTTTACACTAGACTAATCACAGTTGTTCAGACTGCTCAATACCAATGGGCCAAATTCTGCGCTCAGTTACACCAGTGTCAATCAGGAGTAACTGCACCAAAGCCAGTGGAGTTGGTTTGGATTTAAGATGGTGGCTTCTGTACAGGGCAGAATTCTGCCCCAGAGAAGTCGGCTGCTCGTTCTGCACTGGAAGCAGAAACACCTGAACATGAGCTGAAAAATGAAAGCCACATCTGTCGGGCCAGATCCTTAGGTGGTGTAAAGCAGCAGAGCTCCACTGAAGTCAATGAATTGTACCCCAGGGGAGGGTCTGGCCCTCTGACTCTCAGGGTTCGCTGCTGACTGTTCCAGATAAATAAGAAAAGATGTACCCCATTTTTACTTCTTTTCTTGGGTCCCTGAAGAACAGGGCTTCCTGCCCTTGGAGTGCCATCTTCCCTCCACGCGATGGCGGTAACTCAGCATCCACCAACCCCCATCAGGGCCAACGGTGCTCATTTCCTCCAGCACCTCGACTTTGCTAAAGTTGAATACTAGGAACTAGACCAGGGATCGGCAACCTTTGGCATGTGGCCCGCCAGAGTAAGCCCCCCGGCGGGCTGGGTCAGTTTGTTTACTTGCCGCGTCCGCAGGGTCAGCCGCTCGCAGCTCCCACTGGCCGCGGTTCGCCGTCCCAGGCCAACGGGGGCTGCAGGAAGCAGCGCAGGCCGAGGGATGTGCTGGCCACCGCTTCCCGCAGCCCCCATTGGCCTGGAGCCAATGGGAGCCGCGAGCGGCCGAACCTGCGGACGCGGCAAGTAAAACCGGCCCGGCCTGCCAGGGGGCTTACCCTGGCGGGCCACGTGCCAAAGGTTGCCGATCCCTGAACTAGACCGTGCTGTCCTCATGCCCACTGAGGAGACTAGGAGGACTATTTGTGGAGGAAGGCATGATTCGGCATGAGCATGGCCTGCCCTGGGTTTCTCTCCTTTGGGATTGAAGGTGGAGGTAGTGCTGGAAGTGAAAGTGACTTTGCTCTCTAGGCAGGCTTCCCTTTCCTTCTCTTGCTGACTCGGCGGCCAGTGGGTGAGATGTAACCAGCTGAATGAATGCTGGCCTATTCTACGAGGGTGGGGAGGGGAGGGACCTGAAAAAGAAGAAGAACAAGCAGATAAAGCAATCAAATGTTCTCTTCTACCCTGTCACGGGGCAACTTCTTCCACCAATCTGGTGCTGGTGCTGCAATAGTTCACCCAGCAGCACAGAAAGTCCTGCTCATGGGGAACTGTCCCAAGATGCAGCGTGGACTCCTTGCAGACAGAGAAATGTTTGGATTCTAGGGAGCTTCGTTGCTGAGCTCCTTCCCCCACCCTGAGAAATAAAAGACTCCGATAATTCTGCAGGGTGGCTGCTGTGATATTTTGGGCAAACTACGTAACATGCAAATTATGCTGATGCTGCCTTTAGTGTCCAGGCAAAATGGAGTTTCAGAGTAACAGCCGTGTTAGTCTGTATTCGCAAAAAGAAAAGGAGAGTGATCACTTTAGATAAGCTATTACCAGCAGGAGAGTGGGGTGGGAGGAGGTATTGTTTCATGGTCTCTGTGTATATAATGTCTTCTGCAGTTTCCACAGTATGCATCCGATGAAGTGAGCTGTAGCTCACGAAAGCTTATGCTCAGATAAATTGGTTAGTCTCTAAGGTGCCACAAGTACTTCTTTTCTTTTTGCAAAATGGAGTGGCGCTCGCAAGAACAGCTCTCTGAATGGAGCTGTGAATCACCTGATTATTGGATCCCCAGGATACAGGTTGGCACTACGGTGCCACAACCAAAAAGCTCTTCTCCTGGCTAACTGCAAATCGGGGGATTCTCAGCAGCAAAATATATGGCCTCACGGAGGGTAAAGGAAGACAGTTTAGACTGCGGGGAAGGGAGGAAATTGGGACCCTGGGGAATCTGATCAGGGCCTAGGCACGCAGAGACAAAAATGACACACTTCGCTAGAATTGTAAAGCCTGCAGGCAGAATGACCTTCTGGGCTGGGCTCGAGAACCTGCGAATTCAAGCCATTGAATTACCATGAGAGCATCACTGTTTGTCCTTTGGTTGATTTGGAAAGAGTTCTCTCTCATTTTCTTACCACAGATATGGTTTGATTTAAATGATGAACTCCATTTTCTATATTTACTTTGAAACATCAAACACAGTGCGAGAACATTTTCTTGACATGGGAAACTGCTCCTGTGTCAGCTATGCTAAGGGGGACATTGACGCTTTCTATTCCTGGGCAACATTTACATGTGGGTACACGGGATGATGTAGAACAGGGAACAGAAGCAGATGTTACAGGAAGGGTACTCATAGCAGCGAGGTGTATGGCTGGTTGGGGCAGATTCATGGCAGAGGGCTTGCAGTATCTAGCACAGGGGTGGGCAAACTTTTTGGCCCGAGGGCCACATTTGCGTATGGAAATTGTATGGCGGGGCATGAATGCTCACAAAATTGGGGGTTGGGGTGTGGGGGGGAGGGGCGAGGGCTCTGGCTGGGGGTGCGGGCTCTGGGGTGGAGCCAGAAATGAGGAGTTCAGGATGTGGGAGGGGGCTCCCAGCTGAGGAAGGAGGTTGGGGTGTGGAGGGGGGTGTGGCTTTGGTTGGGGGTGCAGGCTCTGGGGTGGGGCTCGGGATGAGGGGTTGGGGGTGCAGGAGGGTACTCCGGGCTGGGACCAAGGGGTTTGGAGGGTGGGAGGGGGATCAGGGCTAGGGCAGGGTTGGGGCGCAGGACGGGGTCAGGCTCCGGTTGGCACTTACATCAAGCAGCTCCTGGAAGCAGCGGCATGTCCCCTCTCCGGCTCCTCCGTGGAGGCACAGCCAGGGAGCTCCCATTGGCTGCAGTTCCCGGCCAATGGGAGCTGTGGAGGCGGTGCTTGGGGCGGGGGCAGCGTGTGGAGCCTCCTGGCTGCCCCTTTGTGTAGGAAATGGATGGGGGACATGCTGCCGCTTCCAGGAGCCGTGCGGAACTACAGCACGTGCGGAGTAGGGCAAGCCCTTGACTGTGCTCCCCAGAGGGTGCTTCAGGGCCAGACTAAAACGTCTGGAGGGCCGGATCTGGCCCCCAGGCCATAGTTTGCCCACCCCTGATCTAGCAGGTACGCTGACACTCATCCGTGTGGCAGCTGTCGTTCTGTACCATCGCTATTACTCTCTGTGCCTTGTATCTCTTGGGTATGAGTTATTAGAGGAGATCATTGGGATATACCTGCCCAGGCTGTGCTGCAATCACACCATATCTTGCTGTGTAGCAGACCCCAGGGGCAGCCCCTCTTGAAGTTAGACCCTTTTCTCTCCAGGGGGTACCCACATGCAGTTGGCCAGTGGCCAACGGTTAGGGGGAGAGGGAAGAAAAGCATGCAGAGAGTGGGCAATCGATTATTTCAGACGCGACCAGCATGGCCAGTATTCACACCAGTGTCAGGGTGCCTGCAAGCATGTCCTCCAGGACAAAGCATTTGTGGCATTTGCATCATGACCCTTACTGTAATGTCAGTGCATTTGGAGTTAATAATATTGTGGCAGCCCCTAGACTGCAGAATATCAGGCAGTTCCATCAAGTGGGCCTGATCTGCACAAACGGTGACTGACTCGGCACCCTGCTCTCATGCCACTGAGCTTTCCAGCAGCCTGACTTTCCACGGGGCATGAGGTCAAGCAGAGTGGCAAGCGGTGCTGGAATTCAGAAAAGCAGGTTTGTTTCCACATGGGCAGATCTTTCTCCCTGGAGGTGCTGGTGATGAGCCCAGGCACATATGTTACGCAGGTTTGTATGCGTTCCGTGACTGTTGCATTGCTTGGAGAGGAAAAAAGACAGTGGCCAGGAACTGTGTTTTGACATCATGTCAATCAAAGGTCAGTTTAGTGACTTGTTATTTAGTATTATTTTAGCCAAAAGCTCCGAAAGCAGAATTCCAAAGAGCAAGGTGGAGAAAACCTCGCTATAGTCTGCAGACCTGTATCTCCTGAAGGCCTGGCTGCTGGCTGGATGTGAATCTAGGAAATGAAATATTGACTGTCTAGCTGGATAGCTCCCAGATTGGGTCTCAGCACAACAGAGAAGCTGGGACAGATGCACAGACACAGCTGACTGTTTTAGCAGGGGGACACATTAAATACAGAAATATGGGAGGACACTAAGTGTTGGGTCTGACAAAATTGAAAATCAAACTCCAAGGGCCCAATTATACAAGATGATGTGGGCTCAGAATTCCCATGGAAGCCCGGGAGAGGTAAGGACTCTGAGCACCCTGCTTCTGGGAGTTCTGTCCCAGCATACACCGGTCTGCTTTATGACTTAGAGTGGATTCTTAGGAGTCTGTCCTTATTTGAGTCCTTCCAAAGTCCTGGCCTGGAACACAAGTTCTTAGCAGGATATTACGTGGCTCTAGACATGTTCATTGTTGTAAATCAGAAGCGCAAAGTTTGAGTGGATTAGGATGTTACCAGAACCTGGAGATGAAGTATTTTCTCTCTTTACTAGCCACTCATTGTGCATAAAGGGTCAGACTGTAAGTCAGCATAGCGCCACCAACTTCAGTTTCCAGTTTACATCAGGTGAGGAATCTGTTCCAATGAAACGAGGATTGTGATCAATTGTTCTTCATGTCCACCAAGGGTCGGACAAGAAGAAATTGGCTTAGTTTGCAGCAAGGCAGATTCAGGTTAGGTATTAGGGAAAACGTGCGAACTATAAGGGTAGCTAAGCACTGGAACAGGTCACCAACAGAGCTTGTGGGATTCCTGGCCTTAGAGATATTTAACAACTGTTGGATAAACACCTCTCACTCTAGGGCCGCCGTCAGTGCAGGGGACTGGACTAGATGTCCTCTTGGGCTCCCTTCACACCCTACACGTCTATGATTCTATATAGAGGGGGACAAAGCTGGAAAGTACTGAAGGGGTTTTATTTTCTCACTTAACTAAAAACAAGTTCTTGTAACTCTTTCCTTTCGATCATCGTCCAAGAGTGATCTTTTTTTTGAAGATGGTTTTACTCTGAAGTTATTGCCACCGGTGATATTGTCATTTTCTCTTGTAAAGATGTGTTTCCCAAATTTTATCCGGGATCCCAGACTCTCATGCTAGCTGGCATATGTCCTGCTTTCCCAGAACCACCGTTCAATATGAGTTTCATACTGCACCTGTCCACAACATTTCTATGAAATACTTCTAATGTGCGGCGAACGGATTTAATGTTGTACTTGGATGACTGTGGCTGGGGTTTTCAAAGGAGACAAAGGGAGTTTGGTGCCCAATTCCCAGTGAAATCCGGGGGAGCGTGGGTGCCTTGGGGAGCCCTTTGAAAACCCCAGCCTGTATGTATTGTAAATGCACAGCCCATGCCCTGCATGTTGCTTTCTGTACAACTCAAAGACCCAGGCAAGAATATAACAGGGAAAGAAATCCAAATGCAAAATCAGAAATGAGCCGTGAATCCCTCAGCACTGACTGGGCAAATGCCAATTTAACATCCCCAGCTGCATAAAATCATGCTGCATTGGAACATAACAAGGATTTTGTGTCTATTTATTTATTCTCAGTAATATTGCAGTCCTGCTTAGTTAGAGCCTGACCAGGTTTGGCCCCATCGTGCCAGGTGTTGTACAAACATGGAATGACAGTCCCCGCCCCAGAGGGCTTACAATCTAAAAGACAGACAAAGCAGGCGGCCGAGACAACCAGAATAACAAAGGAGGACAGTGCAAGGATTTCTATAATGGAAGCTACGGACCAGACAAAACCCCACTGCAGGCATTGGAAGAGTCAGATTTCCGCATATGCCGCGGGCTCCAGGGTTTGAATGTGAGAAACACGCTGCCAGCGGGCTCCGAAATGCAGCAGAACAACATAGGGCGTATTTCAGAAGTATTAGATGAGGCTGTAAATGGCATGAGATGAAAGGCTGTGGATGAAAGTGTGCGGTAGTACAAGCCGTGACCCATCTCCCTGCATTACGTAAGATCAGAGGAGGCGTGCGGAACACGTGGGGGTATTGTGGCAATACCGTTGTACATTAATGATTGTCTATCATAGGATGCCTGCACACTGAGAACTACCCTGTTGCTGATCAGACGTGCTGATGAGCTGTTTCATGGACATTACGGTACCTGCTAAGACACAGGAGTTGCATCGCACCATGAAAATTGTGTGTTTCAGGTTAAGTACAGCAAAACCAGCGTTGTAGTATCAGGAAATTTTGCTAACTGTGCAATAAGAGCAGTGCTCAGCAGACCATGGCCTAGCAATGCAGGGATGCTCCCAGACTCTTCCCCTTCTGCAGCCCAGCTTGGCTTTTAGCCAGTAGGGCTAGTAAGTACTCATAATGTTGATATTTAATTTCACTCTTTCCATCAACCTCCATAAAAAGGTTAAATTAACTACACACCTCACAAAATAAGAGCTAACCCCATGCTCTTAGGATTCATAAACCTGTACCTAAGAGCTCTGAACTGGAGAGGGAAGGACCAAGTTGGTCCTGATCCTGCCATGTTTAAGAAGACCAGTTAAATGGCTCACCCTTTCTAAGGTGACTTGTTCAGCTACAGCAGCTTCACAAGGCTGAGCTGTTCGCTCTGGTCTGGATCAGCTGGAATATGCCAAAGCACTTTTCACGGCTGAGAGAGGACCAGAATTCATGGGTGTCTCGTTTTTTCTGCTACTCAGGCACTCGTGCTTTACTAAACAGAATGGAGCATTATAGAGAGAATGTGAGACCGTGCGTTCATATCACTGACTTGTGCTCTTGAGTAGGAGCTGGCAAGTTCTTTGTATATAGCCTGCAAAACAGACCATCCCCTGCAGGGTGTTTCTTAAGAGTGGTTGGCTAGTGTTGTTTTCTCATGGCTGGTAGCACTAATGCAACCACCCTTCTAACACATCTGGTCAATGCAACACGCCAGGTAATTGAGAGCAGTGCTGGGCCAGAGGAAAAGGAACATGTGGAGCTGCGGAAGGGATCTTGGATAGGATAGGAGGAGTCGAGGCCCAGGGGAGCCCTGACCCCAGAGGAGGAAGAGTGACAGCGGAAAGGAGCTCGCAGATCTTGGGCATGGAGCAAGAAAGAAACTGGAGCTGGCCTTTTGCCCTTTCTAATGGCTCATGTTGGATGGATGAGGGGGCAGAAGACATACTCAGGGTTGTGTAGCTAGAAGCCTATTCAAGGCCCCTCTGCAAACCCTTCCACCCTTGTGCTGGATTGCACTGCCCTCAGAGGTGCAAACCTGAATGGGGTTTGGCGTGGGGAATGCCCAGATGATGTTTTCCCTTAAGTTGAGGCCAGCCCCATCTCTGCCCCTTGTTATGTCCATTTGGGTCTCCTTCTAGCCCAGAGGGAACCTACATAAACCACTTCCAGAAGAGACAAAAGCCTTGTCCATTGGCGTTTTAGACTGTGGAATAAGCTCCCTGTGCAGGCTGCAGCCCAGCCATGTGTGAGGCTTTTGGAGGGGCCTGAGCTTCAGAACAGTGCTCTGGTGGTGGGAACCTGCTCCCACTGGAGGAAATGACAGAAGCCGAGGAACACTTGACCCTTCCCCTAAGCACTGCTAGGTCAGATGGTAACATCAGGGAGCAGCTATCGAATAGTGGGAAGGGCAGAACTGCTGATGGGGAATGCAACAGTTGGGGAAGGTGAGGAGGTCTTCATGAGTCTGTGCTCAGATCAGCTGGTTCCCAGCAGGGGACCGGCTGGCAGAAATGCAAACCCAGGGAGCTGTGAAACGGAAGTCCCTCTGAATGGGGAGGGAAGGGTGTGGAGAAAGGGAGCAGGGATCATTCTGTTCATTGCTGCCTGATGGCTCCTTTGTACCAGCCAGGCTGCTGCAAGGCAGGTGAACTGGCCGTCTAGGAAACAGCCCCCTGCTGGGGGACCCCTCTGCCAGATTTCAGATGCTGCTGCATGTCTGTGCTGCTAGTCCTGGCTTTCACTGTCCCAGTAGTGCCTCGTTACTTTGGAGCTGGGTTTGTATCTTCTGCCCTGCTGCATGCAGGTGCCTTTCTTTCCTGCTCTTCTCTCTGGCTTTTCCCACATAAGAAGGGCTCTGGGGTTCAACTATTTTAATTTTCTGCTCTTTCGGTTTTCACACTGAACCCCACACTTGGGTGGGGCGCTACAATGGTGCTTTCCCACTGAACCTGCCCAGCTTTGTGTCTGGGCTCTTGTGTGTTATGTGGGTCTGTGCTGTGCTGTGGGCTGGAGCTTGGAGGAGAAATCGTTCTGTTTCACGTACAGCATGAACAAACAACGAGCCTGAGACTTTGCTGCTCCCCAAAGAGCCTTCTGGCCCCAAAGCCATAATTCAGGTTGTTCTGACGTACCTGGTGGACTCTCCTCTTGAGCAGTCAGTCTCTAAGCAATGGCTTATTGTCTTTGTATGGGAGCCAAAGTGTAGGGTGCCTCTTGCTCTGTGGGGCAGGGATACGCACTCTGCAGCATAGCTGGGACATCGACATGGCGGCTGCATGACAAGAGGTGCCTTCAGATGTTCATGAACGCAGTGAAAAACACGGTCTGTCAGAAGCTTTTATTTAACTTTATTTTTATGAAATAAGAAAAAATAAGAGATACCTATATATGTGATTGTTCAGTGTAACAAATATTCAGGCATTCAAAAAATTCAAAGATTCAGAAACATAAAAGTATATATCTTAACCTGAAAGTGCTATGCAATGTAAAGATTTTTCATGAAACTAAAGTTGAAGTCTTCTTGGAGAATGGCCTCTGAATTCCTCCACCAAGACATCCAGGTTCAGTAATGAAGTCATATCACTTTCATATGGCAGGAGAATTCCATTTTTCTTTCTTACATGAGTCATGCTCATCCTTTGGTGTGATAAAATTCTTTCAGACAAGAAAAGGAATTCTCACAAGCTGCAGCTGATGCTCCAAACAACAAGAGCACTATAGATATTTCAAAAATACATGAGAAAGCCTCCTTTTATTCCTTGGCACCATTAGAACTTCTTCAAATTCTTTGCAATTTCTCTTATCAGTGGTTTATGTACAGCCATTTCAACATTCACCTTCTCAATATCTAATCCAAGCAAGTCAATCAAAGCACGCAGTGATTCCAATTTCAAGAAGTCTGGAGAACTGGTGGAAAAGATTGCTCACAGGGTTTTGTGTAACTTGGAGTTCTTCTCAGAAAATCTTCTTTGCAATTCACCACTGGTTCCATCAATCAATTCATGATAAATCTGGGACCACTGATGCTTATTTATACTTTGGAATCCTGGTAAGTACTCGGTGACTATGGAATCTTCAAATTATTGGGGAAATACCTTGATTCATTTGGTGGCACACCTTAATGTTGATGCCTCATCAGATGCATCTTTCAAGACAGCGTGCTTGGATGAAACCTCTGAGAAAAATCTTCAGATGTCTCTCTCTTTTGTTGAAGTTTTTCCACAGGCAACAGGCATCAATTCAACCCTTTCAGCAAGATGCATTAGTTCCTTTTGATGGTAACTGTTCGCAGGAACAAAAACTTTCAAAATAATACTCATAACTTCAGTTAAGAACAAGAATTTGGATGGTTCTGTAACTTCCAACAGCCCTCCTGCTTCAGTTGACAAGTCGCCATAGCGAAAGTTTGACAGAATACTCTGAATCTCTTCCAAATTACTGAGGATTGTTTCTTTCAAAGGTTTTCAGGTGACCAGTCCATCTAGTTTCTGAGTCTTTGCAGGTGTTGGCCTTTGTACACCACACTCACTTTATGCCTGCAAAAAAATGTGTATAGAGACTTATAATTTGAGAACCTATGTACTGCTGAGCTCTTCTCACACACACACAAGTAACCACCAGAGGTAACTGGTGATTCAAGCAGTGTGTGTAAGGTATTTGCTTTAATTTCTGTTGTGAAAGCATTTGTACACCTCCTTTGCACCCTGACACAACGTTGGCACTACCAAACCAAGAACAAAGTATTTTGTGGGTCAGGACCCAGATCATA
This sequence comes from Chelonia mydas, assembly GCF_015237465.2. Lineage (NCBI taxonomy): Eukaryota > Metazoa > Chordata > Testudines > Cheloniidae > Chelonia > Chelonia mydas. The sequence continues at coordinate 75,029,618 of NC_051251.2, read as the reverse complement.
GAGGTCTTTCAAAATTTGTTGTGTAATGTCTTCAGCAGTGAGATCGTACACTTGGGCTATGCCAGTAAGTCTCTCGTTGGCTTTGTCATCAACAGAGTGGCATAAAACAGTGGACAAGTTTTCTACAGTCACAGCATCCCTGGGCAAGTTCTTCTGCCTGAAACATGACACTACCTCACCATTTTTCTGATGATCTTCAACAATATTTTTCAAAACCATCTTCTTCATAAAATCAATGATTTCATTCTGAATTTCAGCAGAAGTGTACTTTGCATTTTTCGGAGTGGTTTTCAGAGCCTCCTTGAATTTTGGATCGTGTCCTACAGTAAACTTAAGTAGATTGATGAAAATTCCTGATGAATTTTTCAGAGAAAAATCTAAGTCCTTGACGTTTATAATATCTTGATCTTCTCTCATAGGCAACTAATCTATAACAGAAAACTGGATAATTTTTCTAAGATTTTTAATAGTACTGTACCTGCTTCTTTCAATTTGTGCAGATGACACCAGAGCAGCAGTTGTAGCATCTGAAAAAGGAAGTTATGATCAAATAAATATTATAATCAAATTCACAATTTGGTAATGTTATTGAGCAAATGAATAAACTGAAATAGTAAAATTAGTAAGTTTTTTGTATGCTGGTTGTACCACATCAAGTCTTGGAGCTTTCCTCGGGAAACTTCAACTTAAAGTTTATAGCTGCTGAAGAGCCCTGTTCTCAAAAGACGTTTATTCTCTTTTCAGGGTGACTCATGGTTACTCAGGGTGGGGAAAATTCCCTCCTTTCTTAGCCCTTGTCTACACTACAAACTTATGTTGGTATAACGACGTCTCTCGGGGGTGTGGAAAAATGGGTGTCTCCTGTTGACATGGCTACTGCCTCTCGGGGAGGCGGAGTACCTGTGCTGATGGGAGAAGCTCTCCTGTCAGCTTAGGTAGCATCTTCACTAAGCGCTGCAGCTGCAGCGCTGTAAGTGTAGGCAAGCCCTCAGTTTTCCATGACTAGGGTTTTCTTTTCAGTTTCAAGCTGTTTGACTGTTTCCCCATTAACTTTCATGGCCCACCATCGTCTTTTCCTGGGTTGCACAATGCCCTAGCATTGGAGCTAGTCTCCCCTGGCTGGGGAGGGGGCCCCTTTCTGTCTGCTTGTTTCACCTCCCTGTAGCGAGGTGGCATTGAACGTTGCAGCACAAATTATGAGTACAGCTTTATATACATAAATTCATAACCCCAGCCCAATGTGTGAACAGAGCTCATAACAACAAGGAGTCCGGTGGCACCTTAAAGACTAACAGATTTATTTGGGCATAAGCTTTTGTGGGTAAAAACCCACTTCTTGAGATGCATGGAGTGAAAATTACAGATGCAGGCATGATATACTGACACATGAAGAGAAGGGAGTTACCTCACAAGTGGAGAACCAGTGCTGACAGGGCCAATTCCATCAGGGTGGCTGTAGTCCACTCCCAATAATGGATGGGGAGGTGTCAATTCCAGGAGAGGCAAAAGCCAGCGGGAGAACACTTCAATCCTCCTGGCCAGTCCATAACAGATCTGAAAGTAGCTCTACTTGAACAAAAAAACTTCAGAAACAGACTTCAAAGAGAAACAGCAGAACTAAAATTCATTTGCAAATTTAACACCATTAATTTGGCCTTGAACAGGGACTGGCTCATTACAAAAGCAGCTTTGCCTCTCCTGGAATGGACACCTCCTCCTCTGTTATTGGCAGTGCACGGCATCCACCCTGTCAACACTGGCTCTCCACTTGTGGGGTAACTCCCTTCTCTTCATGTGTCAGTATATCATGCCTGCAGCTGTAATTTTCACTCCATGCATCTGAAGAAGTGGGTTTTATGCCCAAATAAATCTGTTAGTCTTCAAGGTGCCACCGGACTCCTTGTTTTTGTGGATACAGACTAACAGGGCTACCCCCCGATAGCTCATAACGACCACCCGGGGCATGCCGGCTTTCCTAAGAGACCGCACTTGACAGGTAGGGTACAGGCCCCACGGATTCATGGCCTGTGCTTCGCAGTGTCCGGACCCTGCTTGGCACAGAAATGCAGAAACATCAAAAACCTGCCCCCAGCATTGCCAAATCCAGAGCTGCCCAAACCCGCCCAGCTCCCAGGCCACCAGCAGGGCCACCCCCCCGGAGCAGGAAAGGCTGGTCCGCTTTGGCAGAGCCGGCCTGTGGGTCGAGGCCGGTCCCCCTGGGCTCTGCAGGGGCACCCCGGCCCCTCGCCAGCCCACCCCTGCCCCCCAAAAGCCGCTCGCCCGTCCCTCGCCTCTCTCCCGCTTTCCCTCCAGGCGGGTCCGGGCACAGCCCCTCCCGGGCCCTGGCCCCGGCCCCTTGCAGCCGAGCCGAGCCGAGCCCGGCCAGCCGCGTGACTCCCAGGAGACTGGCCAGGCCCCGAACCGGGAGGGCAGGGCCCGGGGCCCCCTTGGCCGCAGGGCGGAGTGAAGCCCGGGGGGGCTGGGCTGTTTCTCCCCCCCCCCCGCGGGGACACGCGTGGGAGCGGCCAGCCGGCGGGAGGACCCTGCGGGGGGCCGGGCTCGGGGGGCTGGGCGGCCCTGGGGGGCCGGGTCCCAGGGGGCGGGACGCTGCGGCGAGCGGCGCTAGGACCGCGCGGCCGCCGCCCCGCGCTGCCCTAGGCGGCCCCGCGCAGCCCTGCCCGAGCCACACGCCGCGCAGCCCGGCCGGAGCCGCAGCGCCGAGCCCCGCCATGCGCGCCAGGTGAGCGGGGCCGGGCGGGGCGCGGGGCCGGCCCGGGGCGGTGCGGTGCGGTGCGGGGCTAACCTCTCCCCTCTTGCAGGTGTCCCCCGCGGCGGCTCCTGCTCGGGCTCTGCGTCCTGCTGGCGGCGGCGGCCCCGGAGCCAGGTAGGAGCGGGCGGCTGGGGCCGGGCGCTGCCCGTGGGGCGGGGAGCGGGGCTGGCCGGAGCGCGCCCCCCCCAGGGTCGCGGCGCCCCGGGCGGGCAGGGGGCAGGCGGCCGGGGCCGGGGGGGCCAAGCCGGGGGCGGCGGCGGCCCCCCGAGCTCCAGCCCCCCGGCGAGGCGGGTCCCGGGGGCGCGCTGCGCTGCGCTGTGGGGGGCGTCCGCGATTTGCTGCTTCAGCGGAGATCCGTGTTTCATGCGCGATGCTCCCGTCGGCTGCCCGCGAGTAACGTTAGAGCCGGAGTGTGAGCGGGGCGGGCTCTGGGGCCACCCGGAGCTCTTCTTTGTAAGCCCCCAAGCGCGTCTTTCTCGCCGACAGCAGCGGGTCCAACGCGAGATATTCCCTCACCCCCCTTGCCTCTCTCACGGCCGGGTACCAACATTCGTGAGCTTGCCAGCCATGGCTCTGCATGGCTTCCCCGCTGCCAGGTGGGTTTGCCACCGGCTGGTCTGTAAACCAGTCTGCCCTGTGGGCTAATGGAGACAGTCATTCCGATATCCCCTGGTGCCTGGCCACGCTCACTTTTTCAGCCAGACTGGAGGAAGAGCGCTGGGTGGCTCGAAAGCTTGCCTCTCCCCAACAGAAGTTGGTCTAAGGAAGGATAGTGTCTCCCCCCCACCTGGTGTCTCCCTGTTTGAGCCATTGACACTCTGCTCCGTTGATGGCGTCTGTTCATAAGTGTTAATGATTGTCAGAGGTGGGACATGGGACAGAGAGAGTGGGCTGGGACATGTCTGGTTTGTAGCTGTAGAAGGCGGCTCTGGGAATGCAGTTTCCCCAGTTTTTTTATTTTTCAGCTTTTCCCACTATGAGAATGGGAGCTGATTAGGGGCCGTTGCACCTTCAGTATTTTGTCCTGTTGAGTCGTCGTAATCCTCACGGCTTTTGAAGGTCTTTGCTGAATCTGTTAAATGGATATTTCAGACTGTATGTGTTGAGAGTACTATTTTACACATGTGGTGAGTGTCAGGTTTGTGATCCCTTTTTATAGCTTTGCCTATTCTCAAGTGGAATATTGTGGGATTAAGTATTGTACATCTGCACAACTGAGTGCATCCGATGAGCTGAGCTGTAGCTCACGAAAGCTTATGCTCAAATAAATGTGTTAGTCTCTAAGGTGCCACAAGTCCTCCTTTTCTTTTTGCGAATACAGACTAACACGGCTGCTACTCTGAAACCTATTTAGTCATGGGCTCTGCATACTTAAGCTCCTGTACATTTAGTATGAAGTATTGTTTGGCTTTATAAGGATGAAAAGTACTTGTGCACCATACCTAAGTGGGAGTGATTTGTTCTAGCAACAGAAGTGCAGGTTATATTAAGTGAAGCACAGACTTGTATGGGTGAGCAGGAAGGAGGGTGGGGGTGGGGGGCTTTTTAACACTGGTGGTAGATAAGAGGAACAATTCTAAAGCTACTTAAAAGGCTGCCATGTCAGTTTGCTTACTCTGAAGTTAACATGTTAGGGCAAAGGGACGGAGGTTTACAGAGGTCAGGCTGAGATTTGCTCTCTTTCTCCTATGTAATAAGTCAAAGTAAAGGCATAGCATGCATTTTGGGTTGGCAGATTTTCTTTATGCAAGTTGTCCAAGTTTAGGGTATCATTTGAAGGGAAAGTACAGCGCAAGCAGCTTCATGTAATAGCTTTGAAAAGAAAATACTCTCCATTCACCACGACACACGGTGACTCTCTTCCAAATGAATACCCGATAGAGGAAATCCCATACAGTAGAGGGTAAAATGCATTAGAAAATGGACCTGATGATGGAATAATGTGCATGCACAATGTTCCCAAAGCAGAGTATAACTGAAAGAAGACTCGGCACCACAAAACTAAACCTCTCTGAATAAAAAAAAAGGGTAATACTGTAATATAACAAGTAATAAAGTAAAGGTTTGTCTCTGCCCTCTGAAATGAACAATCCCTAATAGTCTCTTGTTACAATGCTAGATTACAAAAGTAAACTGCGTATTGCTCCTACTTGTGTGCATCAAGATACTCCCTACCACATGCAGAGAAAGGAAGACTCGGGCAGGGTATACTGCGTGACTGACGAGCCTTCATTACAAAGACGAGGTGGATGAGGTAAATGTATCGCACTCCTGCTTGAGGAAAGATTGTAGAGCAGGACTGCCACGAAATGTCACTCACAGAGCTCTTAGCGGCAGATGAGGCTGGCGCAGGCTTAAGATTTGCTTTTTTTTAAAAAAAAAATAAGTATTGGTAAACAATTTACATTTTAAGGTGAGTGTACTCAGTATGCATCTGAGGGCAGAGCATTCCCCAGGCTTGCAATGGGAGTAGCCATGTGATGTTGTTTAAGACTAGTTGATTTGGTTTTTAACCTGTTGATATGAAGAGACCAGAACCAACCCTTAGCTGTATACTGGGTCCCCACTGTCAGGGCTCTGTTTGTGTCTAGGAGCCTTAAAGAAAACAAGCCTCGGGAAAAGGATGATATGCCAGAGACTCAGAGCCCGAGCCAGGTGCAGGCTGGGCTCCACTGGAGAGACGGAAAGCACCTTCCCCCCTCCGTTTCTAGGCCTTTCCTTGCCCTCCGGGCTTGCAGACGGTGTCTCATTCATCAGGCCAGCAAACAGCTTATATCCTCCAGATAGAGGGGAAAATTCAGCACGTGCTCTGCTCTGCAGCCTTTCTCTTGCCTTGCGGGGACCTGGCTAGTTCTCCTGCTCACTGAGTGAATGAGCAGCAGCAGCCTGAATGATCTTCCCAAGGCAAGCCTTTTGCTCCTTCCAGCTCTTCTAGGCAGTCCCCATCCCACCACCACTAAAGCTGCGTTGTGCAGACCTTGTATGCAGGCACGGAAAGCTGCAGTTTGCAAAGGGGAAGTTTTGCCCTGCTTGGGACCCTCATGAACTCCCCAGTTTTAGTCCTGGCTTTCCTTGCTGGCATGTCAGGCCTGCGCAGTTACAGCCATAGTAGCAGCTGGAAGCAGGTCACGTTTCCAGTGCAGGCAAGGTCTTAGTGCAGGGGTGGCCAACCTGGGGCTCCGGAGCCATATGCGGCTCTTCAGAAGTTAATATGCGGCTCCTTGTACAGGCACCGACTCTGGGGCTGGAGCTATGGGCACCAACTTTCCAATGTGCCGGGGCGTGCTCACTACTCAACCCCTGGCTCTGCCACAGGCCCTACCTCCAAGCCCCCTGCATGCCATGAAACAGCTGATTGGGAGGCCCTGGGAGCAGGGGGGATGGAGCTGATGGGGGCTGCTGATGTATTACTGTGGCTCTTTGCAATGTACATTTGGTAAATTCTGGCTCCTCAGGCTCAGGCTGGCCACCCCTGTCTTAGCGCTTTGGCCTCTGCAGTGAAGTTCTTTCCAAGCAGAGCAGAGAGAACTTCCTTCCAACTGGGTGCCAGCTCCACCGCCTGCTTCAGCCCTTCAGTGCTGCTCTCTCCCTGGTCAGTCCTTCAGGCTGGAGCCGTTCTGACAGGTGCTATGGGACAGAGCCTTCCATGTAATCCCTTCCATTGTGGGGTTCGCATGCCTTTAAAGGGTCACTAGCAACTTGAAAATGGTAACTTTAACCGAGCATAGCTCCTGGTGCTACTTGTGTATTTACACAGAGCCACAGCAGTGTGAATTCATTGTTTCATTTACACGCGCACCTGCGCGTGTGTGTCTCTAAATTCTCACAGCAAAATGACTGACCAAGGATTCTACAATTGGTTAATAACATAGTAAAAGCATCCTGATAGGTTAATAATTAAATCACACAGTGTTTTTACTATCATGTACTTTAAAGAGCCACTGGAGGTTCCCAAGCCACAGTCTGAGCATCACTGGTTAAGGGCAAACCGTGACACTGGCTGGACACAAAGGGCTGAGACACACAGTGTCACTGAGCAAGGGAATAGTTTTCTCTGGTCTCTCTCCCGACAGTAACAATAATCTTAGCTGATGCTTTTAACAATTGAAGGAAAAACACTTGGAGACCAAAGCATTAGGTTTTTTTAAGTTGGCTGCATCCCCTTTAGTCTGTCAAAGCAGCTGAGCATCTTTTTCCATAAACTCTCCAGTTCATCCGGCACAGTCTTGTTCTGGTGAACCCAAATTCTGCAGCATGCTGCAAGCTATAGTGGGGCTGTGTGCGGGCGCAGGGCTTGGCCCGTGTGGAGCTCCTTGCAGGAGCAGGGCCTCAGTTTTGTAGATCACTTTTCCTCAGGAATGTGAGTATAGAAGCAGAACCCACTCTAGAGAGAGAAAACGATGAAGGAGGAAGCACAGAATGTTTGGGGCTTCTCCGCACTGCCATAATATGAACACTTAATAGTAGTAACAGATTAAATACCAATGGGTGGGTTACTTTAAAGAGCTTTTTTTAAAATTTGGTTTCTGTTAACATCCTTCATCAAAAGCCCCTACAACAAGAAAACTGCTTTTACTTTAAGCTGCTGTCTTGCTCAGCCTGTTGGAAGCAATTTTGGGTGGAGGAGCATGAGCTGGAGTCTGTGTGCGCACAAATCCTAAGGTGTCTGCTAGCAGTCCCCACATTAGAGCAGGGGTGGTTAAAGTGGAATGAGAGCACAGGGAAGCAACGCAATTTACTGGAACAAGAATAATAGCTGACTTCAGCACCCCCAGCATAAACGGGTTGGGAACCCAGAGCAGGAGCTGGAATGTTGCATTGACAAATTATTTATGGCCTTAGGAAACAACTTCCTCTGGGAATAGCTCAACACGCTGAAGCAGGGACCCATCCCAGGACTTAGATCCACAGGTCAACGGATTTGGGCCTTGGTCCAGCGTGACACACAGGAGTAGGGATACTGCGCAAGGCCACAATCCTCTAAGGACATCAGCGCCCTTGGGCCCCTGACTCCCCGTCTTCTGCCTTCCCCCACAGCGTTTTCCTCCTCTGACTGTATTAGCAGCTAGGCTTCCTGGCCAGAATAGGAAATGGTTCACAGAAGGAAGGGGCACATGTAGAGCAGAGAGCATTGCCTCTTGGCAGACAGCTTTCATAGATGTCAATGCCGGATGGGGCCATCTAGTTTGACTTCCTGCATAGCACAGGCCAGAGGGCCTTGCCCAGTGAACTCCGCGTCACGCCCGTAGGATCTGTTTGAGCTACATCATTCTTTTTGAAAGATATCCAGTCTTGACTTAAAGACTTCAAGTGATAGAGCTTCCATCATGTTTCTAGGTAAAGTCTTTCATTGGTCAGTTGCCCTCATTGTTAACAAATGTACCTAGTTTGTATCCATATTTGTCTAACGTCAGCTTCAAGCTATTGGATCTTGTCTTACCTTTCTGTGCTAGATTAAAGAAGAGTCCAGTGCTACCAGAATGCTCTTCCCCACGTTGGTACTTAGACAGTGACCAGGTCAGATGGTAACCTTGCTTTGGATGAATTTAGTAGATTAAGATTTTTACGTTTCTCTTACTACTGTGACCCAGGAACCCCTCTGTGCCTCCTGGCAAGGGGATGAATATCCTGATTCTGCTTCATCAAAGAATGTCACGGGAGGTCTTAAATAAAAGCCAGGGCCACACTGGTCATTAATACCATAGTGAAATGTACATACAGATAAGAATGGCCATATTGGGTTTAGACCAATGGTCCTTCTAGCCCAGTATTCTAGCTTCCGACAGGGACTGAGCAGAACAGGGAATCATCCAGTGATCCAACCCCTGTTGCCCATTCCCAGTTTCTGGCAGTCAGAGGCTAGGGACACCCAAACCATGGAGTTGCATCCCTGACCATCTTGGCGAATAGCCATTGATGGACCTATCCTCCATGAACTTATCTAATTCTTTTTTGAACTCAGTTATTCTTTTTGCCTTCACAACATCCCCTGGAAAGTAGTTCCCCAGGTTCACTGTGCGTTCTCTGAAGAAGTACTGCCTTTTGTTAGTTTTTCAACCTACTGCCTATTCATTTCATTGGGTGACCCTTGGTTCTTGTGTTATGTGAACAAATAAATAACACTTCCGTATTCACTTTCTCCATGCCAGTCATGATTTTATAGATCTCTGTCATATTGCCCCCCTTAGTCATCTCTTTTCCAAGCTGAAAAGTCCCTGTCTTTTTAATCTCTCCTCATACGGAAGCCGTTCCATTCCCCCATTCATTTTTGTTGCACTTCTCTGTACCTTTTCCAGTTCTAATACATCTTTCTTGAGATGAGGCGACCAGATCTGCACGCAGTATTCAAGGTGGGGGTGTACCATGGATTTATACAGCAGCATTATGATATTTTCTGTCGTCTTATCTTTCCCTTTCCTAATGATTCCTAACATTTTGTTAGTGGTTTTGCCTGTTAATGGATACGTAACTCCGTACACAGATTCCATCTATCCCAGACTGGACATATGTTTTAAAGTCTGTATCAAGGCAGAGTTGAAAAACAGGTTTTCTGTCAGCCTGTCTCTTGGGCACGTAAATTAAGCATTGTGGGTTAACACAATTGAATCGTTTACAGACAAAGTCAATGGGGGATGTGAAATCAACGGGAAGGCAGCACACTGGAGAATCAGCCTGGGGTGGGGGTATCTGGCGTCTGGGTACAGGCAATGTACTTTGGGGGGGTATAAGGAGAAAGCAGGGAGACACCCTTTATCCTGTACCTAGGAAGTAAATTGCCAGCATGTTTACATTCATGAAAATGAGACCTCTGCCTTCCTTGGTGGAAGACATGGCAAAGACTTTGCTGAGACCAGACTTTTTTTAGACCATGGGTTAGTCTGTTAAGTTTAGTCTCTAGAGAGCATGTTCTGTTGTTACCCTGCCAGGCAACGTAAGGGCTGGCCTAGTCCTGAGGAGAGGGCTTGGGTGGCTAACAGGCTCTAGGTGTCAGGAAGCTGGCACCTGGAGAAGCACAAGCCAGGCTCCCTTTCCCTTGGGAGGAGTGGGGAACGAGGTGACTCTCAGACCTGGGCATCCGTTGCAGCTACCTCTGCGATATGTCACAGAATCAAACACCTGGAAGCTATAGCCTTCACCACGATACAGGCATTTCATGTAGTCTCATAGGGCATAACTGACTCCAGGATGGAAGTAATGAAGATAAAAGGACAGCCACGTTGAGGCTGTGGGGGCTAGAGCCCTATACATGGAGTGGAGATGGCATCTAAGGGCTTGTCTCCATGACCCCACATGGCGTGCTGTGAGGGTGTGAATTGCAGCTTGCACTAGCGTGCTGCACTGTAAGTCCCCTGCGTGGGAGCTGCAGGCGTGAACTAAACGGTACCTAGTTCACATTAACTTATTTGGTCGAAGGGGACTTCATTAATGAGAACTGGGTACCTTTTAGTTCACGCCCCACGGCAGCCACATGGCAGAGTTACAGAGCAGCATGCCAGTGTGCGCTTGCAGCTCTAACTGCAGGGCAGTGTAGGCATAGCCTGTGGCCGTAATACATACAGACTCCCTGCAACACAAACTGTACAACTGTTTGAACAAGTTAAAAATTACTAAACCGATTATCAGCTTTCCTCGGCTTAGCAGGTAGACTAAGGAATAGAGACTGGCTCCCATCCAAACACCCGCTGGACACTGGCCAGGCTCAGATCCAGGTCTGAGCTGTGTGACTCAGGCCAGTCTTCCGTAGAAACTTACCAAAAAGATATTCTGCCATGTTCCTGCTCCTTTCCATGGGGTGTGTGTGTGTGTCATATGTATAATAAATACACATGCACATACGTACACACGCCTTCTCTTCACAGCAACCCCTGCATCAGACTCTGGACGCGTTTCCAGTCTCATTTGGAAAGGTACTGAGTCTAATGTAACCTTTGGCAGGTAAGCAGAGAAACTAGGGATGAGCTGGCTACAAGTTGTCCAAATGCTGTCAGGCACCCACCTAAAATATATGCTAGACCGTATATATGATATTACCCATACTTCATGGATGCTTTCAGCCTTCACAGTGGCCACTGAAACGAAAGGCCAGTTATAGATCTCCAGAGACACAGTTATTCTCGTACGAGGGCCAGGATGAGCTATTTTAAGTCCTGGAGCAGATACAAAATAGCATTGTGACATCTGGGGCCAGGGACTGTTTTAATCCTGGATATCTCAGAAACGGTCAGGGCTATATCTGACTCTGGCATTGGCAAGCTGAGAACTCCACTTTTTCATATGGCTTTGAGCATTTGGCATTAGCCATGGGGATTTGTGAGATATAGGGTAGTTGGTGGTTCGTTTAATCAACAGACGATGAATCCGTGGAACTCACTGTTGCATGTTACTGAGGCAAATAGCTTGGTACATGAAAAGAAAGGGATTAGATGTTTATATGAATACAGAGAGCGTTCTGAATTGGACTTACAAGGACAAAAATACAAGAGCTATCCATTTTTCTCTTTCAGGGCATAAGTTGAACAGAAAACTACTTCATAGTATGATATCACATAACTATGTATAGTACAGGGTTTTTAGCCTCCCTCTGATGGTGCCATTAGTCCTTGGGATGAACAGGGTGCTGGTCTGGGTGAATCACTGTCTGTTCCGAGCGGCCGTTCCCATGCTGATGCGTGTGGGAGAGAATTGCTTGCTGTGTGAGGAGCGATGGCCCCGCTTCCTTCTAAACATCTGCAAACCACTGGCTGTTTAGGTATTGCAGGCCCTAGGCTGCCTTCTCCGCCCCATTTCCTTTACACCACAAAGGATTTGAAGGAGAATGATTCTGCCAGTGATGGCATTCAGTTCAGTGTCTTAGGACTGATGATCTGGAGCATGGCCTGGATTGCACCCTCAGCAAGTTTACAGATGACACTAAACTGGGAGGAGAGGTAGATACGCTGGAGGGTAGGGATAGGATACAGAGGGCCCTAGACAAATTAGAGGATTGGGCCAAAAGAAATCTGATGAGGTTCAACAAGGACAAGTGCAGAGTCCTGCACTTATGACGGAAGAATCCCATGCACCGGTACAGACTAGGGACCGAATGGCTTGGCAGCAGTTCTGCAGAAAAGGACCTAGGGGTTACAGTGGATGAGAAGCTGGATATGAGTCAACAGTGTGCCCTTGTTGCCAAGAAGGCCAACGGCATCTTGGGCTGTATAAGTAGGAGCATTGCCAGCAGATTGAGGGATGTGATCATTCCCCTCTATTCGGCACTGGTGAGGCCTCATCTGGAGTACTGTGTCCAGTTTTGGGCCCCACGCTACAAGAAGGATGTGGAAAAACTGGAAAGAGTCCTGGGGAGGGCAACAAAAATGATGAGGGGACTGGAGCACATGACTTATGAGGAGAGGCTGAGGGAACTGGGATTGTTTAGTCTGCAGAAGAGAAGAATGAGGGGGGATTTGATAGCTGCTTTCAACTATCTGAAAGGGGGTTCCAAAGAAGATGGATCTAGACTGTTCTCAGTGGTGGGAGGTGACAGAACGAGGAGTAATGGTCTCAAGTTGCAGTGGGGGAGGTTTAGGTTGGATATTAGGAAAAACTTTTTCACTAGGAGGGTGGTGAAGCACTGGAAAGTGTTACCTAGGGAGGTGATGGAATCTCCTTTCTTTGAGGTTTTTAAGGTGAGGCTTGACAAAGCCCTGGCTGGGATGATTTAGTTGGGGCTTGGTCCTGCTTTGAGCAGGGGGTTGGACTAGATGATCTCCTGAGGTCCCTTCCAACCCTGATGTTCTATGATTCTGTGACTACAAGGTTTGCTCTGCTTTGCATTTCTTTTCTATGGTCCTTCCAGGATTTTTTATTCTGTACGCTATCCTAGTGTGCAAGTGAGCTGAAAAGTTATCTGTCTCTTGTGAATGCCACTTAACTGTCTAGATTTTTGATGTGCTCTAATAGATTAATTAATTAATGTGTCTAATTAATGTGTCTTTAGACACGTATGCACATTGTAATTGAGTTCAGTTTGTTGGCAAATGCACATTAGATCAGTTGTTCCTAAAGACCGGTTGTAGCAGATGTCCATAAATGGTTTCTGTTTATCCCATATACTAACTTAGTTTGCATTTTGGACATCATGGTCGTGGTTTTTCTTGTTACGAAATGAGATAAATTCAGTGATCCCTAAGGGGTCCTGAGACGTTTCAGTAAATACAGTTCAGCACATAGGCGTATTTCCCAGGAGGCTCTTTATTTGAGTGGTTTTGCAGGAAATGAGGTCTATTTATTACCAGCCATAGTGTGGTTTGGTAATGGAGTTAAGGTTAGTTCAATAGAAAGAATAGGGGTGGTTTGAGGCATACTTCCATCTTGATGTTTGTGCATAATGATGCATAATTGGCACTAGTAGAAGTTACAAAACATGCACTAAGAATATATCCTAAAGCGCGGACATACATTATTTCAGTATCTGAACACTCTCACGTCATGTGTGCATGCAGCATATTTAATGGGCGCCTTGGAAATGGGTTTTTCTAAGCAGAGGTGATTGTTTTTTATCCCGGTAGCTCTGGATCTCTTCTCCTTGTCTTACGTATTTTTCTGCTTCTGACTACGTAAATATGAATCAGAATATAAGAACATAATAATAGCCATACTGGGTCAGACCAAAGGTCCATCTAGCCCAGTATCTATCTTCTGACAGTGGCCAATGCCAGGTGTCCCACAGGGAATGAACAGAACAGGTAATCATCAAGTGATCCATCCCGTCGCCCATTCCCAGCTTCTGGCAAACAGAGGCTAGGGACACCTGGCTAATGGCCATTGATGGACCTATCCTCCATGAATTTATATAGTTCTTTTTTGAAGACTGTTATAGTCTTGGCCTTCACAGCATCCTCTGGCAAGGAGTTCCACAGGTTGACTGTGCGTTGTGTGAAGAAATACTTCCTTGTGTTTGTTTTAAACCTGCTGCCCATTAATTTCATTGGATGACCCCTAGTTCTGGTGTTATGAGAAAAATAAGGAAGTGTTATTTACTCTGCTTTCTGCACACCAGTCATGATTTTATAGACCTCAATCACATCCCCCCCCTTAGTCATCTCTTTTCCAAGCTCCAGTGTGGTACTAATAAATGATCAGCCCAATAAGTAAAATGGCAAATGATGGCAGAAGAATACATGAGTTGGGTAGATCTGAAATCTTTCAGTTGAAGAGTACTGTCAGCTTCGGTGTACCCTGAATACAGAGCTGGTCTGGTTAAGTGCTTGTCTGCAGATGGAAAGGAAAACTATGGTTGTCTAACTGACATCTCCTCCTCTACCCCGTCCCTTTGTTGGGCTTGCGCTATAATTCTGTGCATTGGTATTTTGTGCATCTGAGATCTCTGCTAGTGGCAAGGGGCAGCTCGCATTCCGGCAGACTTCCCCCTCTCTTGATTAAATGTGTCCATCATTGGGTTCTTCCAGTCAAGGGTATAAAGAATCGTGCTTTATTTTTGATCTGTGGTCTGTTTGATTTTTTTTTTAGCATTTTTGAAAACCCAAAAGCTCTGAGGCAGGGGAAGCCTCTGAGTTGTTTCAGAAGGATTTCTGTAGCATTTTTTTACCGTTGTAGGGTGTCAGCATTTAGGAATGATTTATAAGTAAGGGCAGTGCAGAGTATGATGGTTCAGAATTGAAATGTAGGGACTTAGAAGACAATGTCCAGAATCAAATAGCTGGTGTAGTAAAGAGGTTTATGATGTTTGGCATCATAGCTTCACTATTACCCTGCAAGAATGTAACATGCTGGGGTGCAGGGGAACTGGCCTTTCATTACCACTGAAGGAGGAGGCGTTGTGTGTTCAGTGATGCTAGGGAAACGTGCTTCTACATAGTGCATCATGGTCTCTTTAGGGAGACAAGGTGGGTGAGGTAATATCTTTTAGTGGTGAGAGAGACAAGCTTTTGAGCTACACAGAACTCATCTTCAGGTCTGGGAAAGGTACCGAGTGTGTCACAGCTAAACAGAAGGTGGAACAGATTCAACAAAAGGAGCTGACACACATTGCAATGGATCATTCAAGGTGAAGTGCCCAGTTAACCGTTCTGCAGTCATAGGACAAAAGGGGGGTTAGTGGTTTACAGATTGTTGTAATAACATAACATAAATCCAGGGTCTCTGTTCAGTCCATGATTTTTAGTGTCTAGCGGAATTATGAATTTAGGCTCCCAGGCTCGTCTTTTGACAGCATTGTGCAGGTTTCCTTTTGAGGACGAGGACTGGTAGGTCGGATATGGAGCGATATCACTTTGTGAAAAGTGTTCACCCACAGGTGACAGGGTCTTTTTATCTCTTATCATCTGTCTGTGTGTGCTCCTTAGAGAGCATCACAGTTGTCTGGTTTCACTCACAAGTTGTTACTGGGCATTTAGCGCACTGGATGAAGTGTGCCGTGTGTTGTGGTAGGCATGCGTAGGACCCATGGATCTTGAAAGGGGTGTGTGTGTGTGTGGGGGGGGGGGGGTGTTGATCATTGTAGCAGTGGAGATGTGTCTGCAGGTTTTGCAGCTGCTGTTCTGTCAGGATCTGAGTTGGTGTGTCCTGGTCTGTGGGGAGCTTGCTTCTATAGATGAGCTTGGTGATGCTAAAGGGTTGTTAGGCCAGATCAGGGGCTTGGGTCTTTTTAACATTCTTCTGGAGCTGACAGGACTTGAGTTTGTAAAGACTTATCTGAACAATCCGAGCAGCAAAGCGCCCGGAACTCTGTTATCTAGCTACCTTGGGAGTGAAGGACTGAGCCATCCCAGCCTAGATGCAAGAACCTGGCGGCAGGAGATGGAATACCTCAAAGCTGACCCTTGGAATCCTCCTGAGCTGCTCCCTCTGTCTGAAATCTCCACTGCTGCAGTGTGTACCTTCCCTCTGAGATGCTCTTCTCCACTGTCTGCAGATAAGGCTTCCTCCCTTAAAGCCTCCCGTCCTTCTGTGCAGTACACCCTGAGAGTCTCTTTCCTCTGTGTGAGGAGGTAGCGCTAGAGTCCCGGGGGTGTTTGTTCTCCCCATTGCTGGAGTTTAAGAATAGCTGAGTCCTGCCTGTCTGTACGGCCCAGGTTAAAACAGAAAGACTTTCTCCCATGCCAGAGAGGTGGAGCCTGGCAACATAACTTGTGTGCTTTAATGCTGGCCAAGCAAAAATAGTCGCTATTGGATACTCAAATGGGAAAATGGGGACAGTCTGTCCCTGACCCTGTATTCCTCAATAATGCTGTGATTACTGCACTCCTGAAACGTGCAAGTTCGGACCCGACGTGTAAAGGGGCAGAGTAGATTTGTGATGCTGACAGTCTGGGGAGAAAAGCCCAGCCACTTGATTTACCTTGAAAATAAAAACACTGCTCATTTGCATAAGGTGACACTTCAGTGTGCTCCACGGCACCTTCCAACTGAGGATGCTGCCTGGCTTCCCAGGCACTGCTGAATTTGGTCTCTCAGGTTCCCTGCAAGGCAGGTAAGTGTCATGCATATCACACATGGGGAGCATCTGTGGTACAAATGGGGACTGGTAGTACACAGAGGCTGTTTGTTCAGTTCCTACCGTGTGCCTGTCGGGTATCTCTAGGCATAGTCACAACAGAAAAGTACACACTACCACCCAATATTAAGCTTTGCCTTGCCCCTGAGAGGCAGCAAATATTCATATTTCTAGGTGGAGAAACAGCCATGGAGGATTTAAGTGGCTCACCCAGGTCCTACAGCATGTGTTTGGTGGTCATGAATACAGCCAATGTCTCCTGACTTTGTCCTGTATCTTACTCCTGCCTCCTTATTCCTCCAGAGTCTTGTCTGGTAGAAGCTGCATAAATCCAAACAGGCCTCGTGAACTTGTCAGCTTGTATACAGCCCTTAGGAACACGAGTAATAATGAACTGTTGGGTCAACACCTGTGAAAGTAGAAAAGCAGCTGGGAGACCATCTTTGGTGTCTCAAACCCTCCCTCCCCACACCTTGATGAAAGGTTTGCAAAGGGAGTATGCAGAAAGCGTTGGAGCCATTGAGAACAGTGCTTTGCCCAAGCATGTCCTTGCTACATGAAGAGCTATTAATTGTTGCAAGGGAAATCCTTCCTCTTTCCCATGAGCATCTTTGTATGGTGAGTGCTAGCATTATTATTGATTTGTCAGAGCACCCAGGAACCTCTGTCACGGACTGGGACCCCACCGTGCTGGGTGCCACACAATCCCTGCTCAAAGACTTTACAGCCTAAGGCCATGTCTACACTGCACAATTCAGTCGACTTACGTTAGGTCGACATATACCCACTGCAGTAATTACTGTGGGTTTTCATGTCCACACTACCCTCCTTCACCAGGCGTGCTTTCACTGACGTAAGAGAGGCAGTGTGGGAGGCTGAGAGCCCGGGCTGGTCTCTGCAGAGCTCCCAGCTGGAACACTCCCCCTCGCCCCCAAATTCAAAACAGGGACCCTATCGGCGGCTGTTGGCCACCCTGACGACCAACAGGCAATGCAAGTAACAGTGTCTGTACCGCCATTGCATCGCCTGAACGACATCGCGCGAAGCCTTATGCCT
Source organism: Chelonia mydas (assembly GCF_015237465.2). NCBI lineage: Eukaryota > Metazoa > Chordata > Testudines > Cheloniidae > Chelonia > Chelonia mydas. The sequence goes on along the minus strand of NC_051251.2, from coordinate 75,012,297 downwards.
CTCGTCGAGGTGGATTTGCTAGGTCGGCACAGCAGGTGAGTTACGGTGGCGGGAGGAACTCTGTAGCGTGTGCGCGTACGTAGTTAGGTCAGTGCAAGCTGCCTCACCTCGACTTAACTTTGTAGTGTGGACCAGGCCTAAGCCGCTTTCCAGCGCCTGCGTGCTGCCTGGGTCGGGGGCAGAGAGCCTGGCGGGTGCCCACTTGTGCTGCTGGTTCTCTGGCTGCTCTGGGCCATGAGGTCCATTCCTAATGGAGGAGGGTTTGCCTCACCCAGCTCCTGTGTCTGCTGTTCCGGGGGCTTTTTCCAGGGACTGGCAGATAGAGCCTGCAGGGCCTTATCTTCTGAAGCGGCCTATTTCCAGGTATCTTCAGTTTCTGCTCTTTGGGGCAGAAGCCCTAGTAGCCTGCAAGCCCTCACCCTGTGGGAAACAGTAAACCCCTTGGGTTGTGTGCACAGGGGGTCAGCAGTTCACCTAAAAGATGATCATTCTCCTCCCCCTCAGCTGGCTAGAGAGTGCTGGGCCTGCCTGTGAAAGCAGGGACTGGCTTCTCCATTATCTCCATCTTTGTATGCAGTTTGTTTTTATCTCACCCTAATGCCTTTAGAGGTCTCAGACCAGCGGAGTTGCCTGGAAGGTTGCTGGGAGAAAAGGGCTGGGAATTCCAGGTTAGGGGCGCGCGCGCGTGTCTGTGTGTGTGATCCTTGTGGAAGGGTAGGTCACTTGGGCTCTTTAAGAGAGTGTGCCAGTCGCCTGGGGAGAAGAACCAGAGAGGTTTTGCAAGACTTCACTGATGTGTGTTCCTTTCTTTGGACGCTGGGAGAACGAAGAAGCACTGTAGCAGGGCTAGCCAGCCAGGCACCGCACCTGGGTTGGGTGGAAGATGGGTCCTTGTCCCACACACCTGTGCCTTGCAGTACTGCAGCTCTTCCAGAGCAAGAGCTCTTGTGAGCACAGGCCAGGGGCCAGATGCTCAGTGGGTGTAAATCAGCGAGCTCAGCTGACTTCGATGGAGTTAGGACAGTGGAGGATGTAGCCCCAGTACTACCAGGGCTTGAAATATATACCTGAGACCTGTTAGCTCAAGGACTAAGGCTTCTACATCCGGTAAACGCTCCCCCCCAACCCTCTGCTGCCAGGGCATGCCCTCTCCGCATGGCCTGTGGATGGGCAGAGGGTGTGCAGAGGGGTTTCTGTCTGTCCCAGGCAGGTCTGCCCATGAACCAAACATGAGGAATAACGTGCTCTTTGTTTCACAGACTGGCAATTACAGTGTTCCTCTTTTCAGACAGCAATGCCCAGGGCATTGAAACTGGGGCATGTGCACGCGGGCTGCTCTGCTCTTCTCCCGCCTCAGCTTTTGAGCCCTTCCCAAGGCCATGCCTGCCTCGGCTGCTGCTCCGAGCGGTCTCCAAGCTGTGGCACACTGCTCTTTACCTGCTTCTTGCTGTGTTCGCTGCTGGGCTTTGTGCAGTTTGCACTGTGCTGCAGTCGGGAGAGCTCGGAGGAGCAGCAGCAGCACCTGAGACACTGGAGCGGGCTGCCTGCAGACTCAGGGAGGCAGTACTGCATTGGGTGGCACGGTTTGGAAGGTTTTCAGCCAGGGCTGGAAAGGTCTGATGGCCCTGGAAAAGCTTTTGGCTTCACGTGGGCAAGAGGACTTCTCAAGCCCTGGTTCCGCCTCATTCTCAACTTTCAGCGTTCGGTGACGCGATTAGATGTCTACTAGGGATGGAGTGGAGCCCATCAAGCACACGTACTTGACACCTGGAGCTGACCTCGGATGTCAGGTAGCGAAGCTTGCGTCCGGCAGGGGCTGCTGCCAGCTGATTTCAGTCTTTGGCAAGCAGGACTATAGCAAATCAGGCAGGAAAGGGGAAAACACCACAATCCGTGCCCTGCCTGCAGTGACACCAGCCCCATCAGCAGGCCTGGGAAAGAGTCCCGCTAGTCACCGCACGGGGCAGTGTGCATGAGGCTTTAACAACCGCCAGGATCCTCATCTCCTTGCTGCATTTCCGAGGACAGTCTTCTTTTCTCTGCTGCCCATCTGAAGGCTTCCCCTGGGGTTGGTGACACCACTAAACGGAGCATGTCGGCGACTGAGAGCAACCGGCAGCGGGAAGCCTATGGCCTCATGCTCAGTCGGGTAAGGGCAGTGCTCGGTGCTGTCCGTGGCTCTGGGGGAGGCACTAGGCGGCGCTTCCCCCGAGTGGAAAGCTCTCTGGGAACAGGAGCCCTCTGCTGAGTGTTTAGGAACCAGGTGCTGTCTGCTCTGGCTGAGCAGGTGCATAGAGCGGGCTGGGGACCCATTCCTTTCTGGCTTGGAAAGGCAGCCACTATCGGGCTTCTAGATCTTAATAGTGTGACCCAGGGTTCCCCACTCGCTGTTCGCTGCAGGAGGCTCTGCTGTGCCCAAGGAGGCAGAAGCAGCATGGGTCGCCCTCGCTGCCCACCACTCCTCCTGCCACCTCCCAGAGGAAGGGGGCTGCTCTGGGCAGCCATGGAGAGGCGAGTCTTTCATGGAGCAGTCTGTACAGTCTGGGTATTTCTAAGGTGAAAAACAAGTGGGAGAAACCTTCATTAGGCCTTCAGTACACCCCAGAAAGAAACACATGCCCCAGTTCTTTTAAAATCCTTTGTAGGTCTCCTTTTCATTGGACTGGCAAAAGTTTTCCCAGAGTCACTGATGCTAAGGCCAGAGGGAACTGCTATAGTCATCGAGTCTGACCTCCTGCACAGCACAAGCCAGAGAACATCACCCAGTGACTCCTGCATCAAGCCCAAAACCTTCTGGCTGAGCTAGAGTGGATCTTTTTGAAAGACAACCAGCCTTGATTTAGACACTCTAGCTGATGAGCTCCCAGTGATGGAGAACCCACTTTGTCCCTCAGAGACATTGTGGTGGCATTTGTTAAAAAATCCTCCCTGTTAAAAAAAATTTGCAACTTATTTCTAGTTTCCCTAGCTTCGGCTTCCCGTCAGCAGTCGTGTTCTGTCCAGCGCCGGCCTGGTTACAGAGCCCTCTGCTATTGGAAATGTCCCTGTGTAGGTGCAAGTTTACAGACCATGAGCCAAGTCCCTTTGTATCCTCTTTGCTAAGCTAAGTGAGTGAGCTGCTTCAGTCTCTCCATGGAAGGCAGCGTTTTCAGACCTTGTCTCGGTCTTTTTGTCTCTTCCCTGCAATACGCTGTTACGGTGGGTGATGGGGAGGGTGACGAGATAGCAACTGTGGAAAAAATGGGACAGGGGGTCGGAGGTAATAGGTGCCTGTATAAGAAAAAGTCCCCCAAAATGGGACTGTCCTTTTAAAAACGGGACATCTGGTCACTCTGGTGATGGGCTGTCTCTGGACGTGGGCTAACTGAGTCCAGGAAGGAAATGGCCCTTTTCTTCCTCTTTTATCCAGCTCTCTTCTTTCCAAGCTCCAGCCTCACTCCTGAGATACCACTGAGCCCCAGGGAATTGCTGTAGGTAGGTATCTGGGCATTGCCCTTCTTCCTGAGGGTTGGCAACATGGTTCAGTGTGGGACACGTAGATCTGGAGTAATTTTTTTTTTTTTCCCCCCCAGAGCTGTTCCTTGGAGCGGTGACTCAATGAAAATCCTCTCAGCCTTTGCTTTCCGCTGCCAGGAGCGAGGGATTCTTAGGTCGTGGGGGCTGATTCGAGCAGGGTGCTTATCCTGGGGGCAGGATGAAGAATGCAGACTTGTAAAACCTGCTCTGGTCTGTGTGCGCAGCTGCCTGCACATAACCCTCCCAGGGGTCCTAGGTCACTTTCTCTTTGCAGTTGCTGCCGTGTCAGAGGGTGCTTTGGCGTGGCAGTCTGGTTGTCTGACGTCCAGGCTGGTGGTGGATAACCTGGTCGGGAGCCTGGTGGGCGGCCAAGGGTGCATGGCCAGTCCATCACACGTGTGGGGTGGAAGCTCTGTGTCTGAGCTGTGGCGTGTGGGGCAGGTGTCAAAGGAGAGAGCGGACTGAGGTGGGAAATTGGAGTGGGGGGACTGTTGCCCTCCCTGGCTTTGGGGGGATTGCTAATTGCCCAGACTGGCAGTGGAGCTGGCAAGGGGAGACGGCAGCATTCACGCTGGAGATTGTGTCCACAGCTCTTGGTGTGGTGGTGTGGAAAGCAGTGGAGGGTGTGAAAGGTGCAGAGCTCCGGGGCAAAGAATTCCCTCCGTCCTGCCTGGAAAGGAGAGGAAGCCTGGCTGAGGGGACATGGTGGAGTTATATATAGCACTGTTTGAGAGCATGGAGCGAAGCTGAAGGCAAACAGGGCCTCTAGGGTGCTCTCTTTATATGGAGGTAATTAATGTATAGCGGTGATTCCCCAGGGCAGCCCTGGGTCATAAGGTGTGGGAGCCATTTAGGCCTCCTGGGTCTGCCTTGGAATGTTACTGTGTGGTTATCTGGGCAATTTAACCAGCAGAGGTTCTTAAACCATTTCATTTAATCCTTTTTTCCCCTCCCTGCTGTTCTCGTGTGCATGGTAACTTTTTTTTTCCAGACTAACCTGTTCTTCAGTGATTTCACAGAGTAAGCTCAAAATACTTAACAGTTCCAGAGTGTGCTATGTTTCTTTTAACAGTTTGACAGTTTACCAAGAAGAGAATTAAAACTGAGGTTTCAGAAGAGAGTTCAAAATGATAAAGGAGACTTCTAAGATTAAATATCAGACACATAGTAGCAGCTGGGGCTATGGGATTAATAAAGCATTTTAGTGATCTTCAAACCCATCTGACAATGTATCAGAGGTGAATATTTCCAAGAATATAGTATGTGTCTATAAGTTTGTGTCTATAACACAGTGTATTATTAGGAGAGAGAAATTCCCAAGGACAAACGGAGAACTTGTTGGGGAAATAGGCTCCGTTCATTCAGTTTCTTGTTCAGCCCCTTTTTGGATTTATAGGGGAACTTCACAAAATTGCATTTATGAATCACAGTTCTATCCATCCACACAGGTATTTATTTTATACTCATTGTTGTGATGTCTGCGTGCCTTTCAAACAGTCCATGGCAAAAGTAGAATCCTGGGTTTGGAGTGAACTGAAGCAGAGAGCACTGAGGTTCTGCTGCTTTAGAGACAGAGTTAGTGAATTTTACAATGACACAACATGCAACCTGTGGAACTCGCTGCCACGAGATATTGAGACCAAGAGTTCCAGATGGGCTAGCAAAGAGTTAGACGTTTGTTTGGTAAATAAGAATATGCACATATGCACTAGCCAGTCTATAAATCCCTTACAATTTAGTAATGCTCACTAGTTGGGTAGAAGTAGTAGTATTTTACACAATGCATAATTAACCCACAGTACTCATTGCAAAGATGTCAGTGAGACCAAGAGCTTAACAGGGTTAAAAAAAGGACTGGATATTTATATGGACAATGAGACCTTCGTGTTACAGTAATGAGGATTAAAAACATGAGGGAGAGCAGAGTGAGCGAGAATTATGTAGACAGAGGATGAGATACCTCCTGATCTAGTAGATTAAAGAATGAAACAGCGAAGAGGGGACAGGCAGTGAGTTTTACTGGTGTGGGCTGAATAATTTATATGATACTTTTTGTGATATCCAACCAGCTCTAAGTTCGGTGGTTAAGTACTGTTCAGCAAATAGATTACATGGATATTGGCTGAATTCATCAAATGCATTCTGTGAATGTTCATTCTGTTGTTCAGCCAATCCTAGCAGCAAGTGGAAAGCATTCATTAAATGGAAAGCTGGTGGACCGTGTGTTGCAATTGGATACCTGAATGCTACTGTGCAATTCCTTTAAATTGTTGGGGGCAGGGTGGCCTTTGCAGTTGGGAGGGGAGCTGGTGGTGCAAATGTGTTTTACTCTGGCTTAATGGTTGGGCTAGTAGGGGCCAGATTAGCTTTCCGTCTGTGTGATTGATCCTTGGATTGATCCTGATGTGTTCCAGGAGCTCATCAAACTCCGAGGACTGCCTCAGAAAGTGAGGAGGTTTGACCCGGAACGTCTCAGGCCTGTCCAGCTCTAAGCCAGAGGGGCGTTTTTGTGGGAACCACTGTGGAAAAATCAGCCCCTTCCGACAGCATGTGCTGAGTTGTCTAATGTTGTGTTTAATGTGTAGGGTTTTTTCTGATTCCCAGCTGATGCTTGGAGAGGTCTTCTGGGGGTTCCTGAAAACAATGGCAGCTCACGAACTGGGGCCTGCTCCCCTCCTGTCTCTCTGTACGCCTGCCTGCCGGCCTCCATGTCAGTGTCGGCACTGCTGGTAGGCTTTCCCTTGCACGGTCTGGGGAAGAACGAGCACACAAGGATGATGTCAGCCTGCTAGAGTGTGAGACAGGATGTGTCACTTGCCATCAACCAAACCGGGACACTGGCAAAATGCTGCCAAGGGCACAAAGGAAGCGCACGGAAAAGAGACTGTAGACCTCCCTAATCTCGCCCAGTTACAGGGGGTCTTGTGAGTGAACTGGAGGAGTAGCGAACACCGGTTTTGGATGGAAATGTGTGTGGTGCTTCCCGGGGTATCCAGGCTGACTCCACCAGCCTCTGGCAGCACAAGCCTGGGCCTCTCGGCCTCACTCTCTTTGCTGGTTAACGCTAGTCACTCGCCAACCCTGGAGCCCTCTGAGCATCTCGCTGGGGTACCCAGCCCCTGGACCACTGAACGCTCACAGCACGCTCGAGGTGGCCACTCGGAAAGGAACAGGGCGCACCAGCTTGCAAGGGTCTACTCAGGATCACCACTCTGCTGATCACACCACACTTCGATATATTTATAGTGAAAAGAAGAATAAGCTTGTCATCAGAGAACAGAGATTCAAAAGACAGTAAGAAAGAATATTGGAAACTGGTGGCTGCATATAAGATAAAACCATAACATGCTTTCTAGAGCCTAAACTTAACTCACACGACAGTCTCCTCTCTCCTTCCGGATAGTTACCCCGGTCCTTTTTTTCCCAGTGTTTTCAGCCAGGATGGCTAAGATCCCCCCTTCATAAGATCAAGCCCGCTGGCACTCTGTCTTCTCAGATGAAGGATGCAAGGGTGTCTCTCTGCACCCCAAGGTGTGTCAGACCAGACCTTTGATCTTCACCTAGAACAGGGGTGTGCAAACTTTTTGGCTTGAGGGCCGCATCTGGGTATGGAAATTGTACGGCGGGCCATGAATGCTCATGAAATTGGGGTTGGGGTGTGGGCTGCTGGGTGGGGCCAGAAATGAGTTAAGGGTGAGTGAGGGGGTTCCAGCTGGGGGTGCGGGCTCTGGGGTGGGGCTGAGGATGAGGACTTTGGGGTGCAGGAGTGGGCTCTGGGCTGGGGCTGAGGGATTTGGAGTGCAGGAAGGGGCTCTGGGCTGGTGCAGGGGGATGGGATGTGTGTGTGGGGGTGTGAGGGCTCTGGCTCAGGGTGCAGACTCTGGGGTGGGGCTGGGGATGAGGGGTTTGGAGTGTAGGAGGGTGCTCCAGGCTGGGACCGAGGGGTTTGGAGGGTGGGAGGGGGATCAGGGCTGGGGCACGGGGTTGGTGCTCCGGGGGGTGGCTCAGGGGTGGGCTCTGGGTGGCGCTTACCTCAAGCAGCTCCCAGAAGCAGCGGCCTGTCCCCCTTCTGGCTCCTACATGGAGGCACAGCCAGATGGCTCTCCTGCATGCTGCCCCGTCCGCAGGCGCTGCCCCTGCAGCTCCCATTGGCCATGGCTCCTGGCGAATGGTAGCTGTGGGGGTGGCACCTGGGGCAGAGGTAGTGTGTGGAGCTGAGCCCCCTGGCTGCCCCTATGCACAGGAGCTGGAGGAGGGACATGCCACTGCTTTTGGGAGCCATGTGAAGTGGTCCCCAACCCTGCTCCCTGGCTGGAGCCCCAGAGCCGCTTCCCAGTGGGAGCTCAAGAGCTGGATTAAAATGGCTGGCGGGCCAGATGTGGTCTGCGGGCCATAGTTTGCCCACCTCTGACCTAGAAACAGGGTCTTTTCCTCCCCCTGCCTTGCTGCTTTCCTCTTCCTGTTTTTTTCCTTCTGAAGTCTCTGCCAGCGCCTCATCAGCATTTGTCTCCGTATGCTCACAGACTTCGTTGTGAGACATGCAGTGGGCCACGAGGGAGAGAAGTATTCTCCACCTCCTCTCCGGAGAAGTTTGTCTCAAGACAGGCTACCTCTGAGTAACCTGCCTTAAACAAGGCCTAGAGAACATCATTTTTAGCATCTATACATAACTTCTCACATATTTTCTGTTCATACCTCTCGCAGCGACTAGGACGCAGGCTTTCATTAGAGACTGTGCGAGCATTCTTCTGGTGAATCCAGGAGATCCGTGTACCCCTGTGTCCTCTGCCAGTTGGCACTGACAGACGTGGTGTGTTTTTGTTTTTGGTCAGCTTTGTTCATTTGTCTCCAAAAGCTTCCTCTTACTGAACCATCCGACCAGTGATTTGTCCAGGTGGTGGGTGTTCTCCTGAGCAGAGTCCAGGCATCTGGACAGGGGTAAGATCATTTGTGCAGTGGTCTAGTATGTATGAGAGGGCTTGTGTCTAAAGACCAGTAAGGACTACTTTCAATAAGTTTTGGTTGTAAGTTATTACTTTACCATGGTAGAGCATCTAGCACAATGAGATCTCTTGTTGCTCCTTTAATGCGTTGAATTATTCAATTTTCTGTGTCAACTCAGAGGCCCTTTAGTTTTTTTGCAGATACAACAGAAAACTCAGAGCAAATTTAAACTCTGTAATTAAAAGGTCCGCTTTTTTCCACACTGCACCTGCACAAAGACTGTAACCAAGATGAATTGGGCATTGTTGATTAATGGCTAAACTGCACCTTTTCGATAACCTTAAATACGCATACGTAGCACTGTGACTCGCTCTGTTTGTGTTGCGAATGTTGGACTAAGATCTGTTCACTTTATATGAAGACTTCTAACTTTCCCAGCCGAAGAAATGACATGTGAAAGTATTTCCCTCCCACTATCGTATTAGGGAAATGCTAAAATCTCCTAAATCAGCAGGAAAGCCAAACATGCAAGTCTCTCCTCACGGCTTGTTCCAGGACAGCTGATATGTCTGATAAAGTGCAGCCTGAGTGCTGTTGGCTTAGCTGCTTCATAGTTGTTCTGACTGACGATGGACTTCAGTTATGAACCAATTCGTTAGGTGAAAACCATTGTTAAGGCATGCTAAACACCCTGCCGTCTCTGAAGGTTGTTTGTGTTACTTCTGTATGGGACATGTGCACTTTGCTGGCAAAATGGTGGTGTTAAGCTTAGTGTTTGCAGGCATCATTGTAGGTTTGAGCTAACTCTTCTCCAAATTCCTCTCTCTGCTAAAGGGAAACATGCCTTTGCTGGTGAACCCAGCTTCCCCACAATGTGGAGGGGACATCCCAGGGACTTCAGGTGTCTGCCCCCGTATGTGGGTGATGGGCTTTTTAGCCTAGACAGAGCATTAACCCTTGGGATGCTGGTCATGCCTGAAGCCAGCAGGACTGCGTGGAGCACAGGGAGATGAGGTATCTCTCAGGGATGCTATACCATGGGAGTCTGCCCACCCACCCTCACCCAGGAATTCTCCCCCACCTGCTCCCAGCCAGCCAGACAGGCTTGCTTTGCCTCCTGCTGGGTCCTGCCCTTCCCTCCCTCTGAGAAGCAGTCCAGGGCAGGTGCTCGGAGATCTAGGGGTGAGGGCAGTGCCAGTTTGGAGCACAGGGAGAGGCCCTTGGGGACCTGTGGTTGGGGGGACCCTTTCTCCGTGTTGGTGGGGATGGAAGAGCGAATAAAGTGGACATGGCGGCAGGGCTGAAGCAGGTTGTGGGCAGATGACGGGCCCATCCCTTGCCTGGGGATTTGGGGTACCGTGCAGTGTCCGGGATGTGATTAGAGCTTCACCTGAGTAAGGATTGCAGGATCAGGCCCATGTTTTGTGAGCCAAGTGTGTGTGAAGAGCGAAGTGGAAGTGGCGTGCTGGTAGGGGTTCAGATTTGGGCCAGCCAGACCTGTGCTGTCCCTCTTACACAGGGCTCCCTTCAAAATGAGTTCACCACAAAACCCAAGACCAGCAGGAATGTTTGTCTGATTAACAAAACCAAATGCTCCCTCCCCCACCCTCCCAGCCTGTTTGCAAAGTAGCCATTGTATCGGTGTCTTAGTGCATCGGGGCCTGAGTGGAAACCCTAAACAGAAGCGAAACGGGCCAAGCTCTTGTCAGTGGCTGGACTGGGTGACCGCTAGACAACAAATCCGATACTTAGGCTTCATCCTAAGGAGAAGTGAGGGGCCCAGGTATGGCACGGTACGTGATCCATGGTATTTACTTTAATGTGTGCTCTGTCTAATAAAATACGAGCCCCGCATTCCACTCCAAGGTCCGTTTGCAGAACAGTCTGTGTCTGATGCCTGCGTGAGGTTTCTGCATCTCGAATCCCTAGCGCCTGGAATTTTCATTGTCCAGGAGCCCTCCTGTGCTTGACACCGTGTCAGGAATGTGGATTCTCCCTACTACAGCATTGCCTCTGTCTGCAGCGGGCAGAGAGCGATCAGACTTGCTTCAGTTATGCTTGTGTCAAATAAATGTATAAATCAGAGGGGGAATTCCAGGTCCTGTGTCTGGCTCTGTTTCCATTTTGGTGATGCACGGCGGAGGGAGGGGTTGGCCATGGTCGTTCCCGTTGGGGTGAAGCCTGGCCCCGGAGGCAGGGATTCCACGTGTATGGTGTACACTGGCCCTCCTGGGTCCTCGCAATAGTGCAGCGTTTTGCTGTGGAGGGGAAAGAGCCTTGCCAGCTTGTTCCACTCGGGCGAAGACGGAGGGAGCTGGGAGTGTGGCGGGATGGGGGGACCTAGCCTCTGGCACAGGAGTGCGCTGTCTGTCGTGTGTGTGGAACGTGGACAGCGTGTGAGGTGTGCAAATGTGCTCCCCGGAGACTTCTCCGGCTGTCTCCTGCTGAAAGGAGGGTTTTCTGGATGTGGGGGCTGGAGGTGGGTGGAGTGATAAAGGAGGGTAGTGTTCGCAGGGCTACGCAAGGGGTTGAGAGAATCACACCTTCATTAATGGCTTGTTAAAGTCTGTCCGGGCCTCTTGTTTGGAAATATTGGGTTGCTGGATGTCAAGCAACCACTTAGGAAGTTTTGCCAAGCGGCATCTGTGCGTGTACAGGGGCTGCTTACAGCCCGTCTCCTTTCAGCTAAGCGTGAGGGCTGGGGAAGGAAGGAAGCGCTCCGTGCGTTGTGCGGGCGGGGCAGAGTCTCACTGATTGATTGCTGGTGGGAGCTGGTCTAGTACTGCTCCTGCTGGTGGCTTCCTTGACCCTGTCCGAATCTTCGGACCGTAGAGCCTTCCCCGCTCCCTGGGTGGGGGCTTCGGAGTACTCGGCCGTTTAGCATCTTTGTGCTGCCACAGTGGAGCAGGATTTAAGGCTCCGTCTTAACTGTGAATTTTTGTGCTCGTCCGATGTAGTGTGGATCCTGCATGTCCACGAGCCCTGCTCCCATTCATTGGATCAGCTCTGTAAAAATGGCACCTTCTTACCCCATGGACCTGCCCCCAGATGAGTTGGCCCTGCTGGTTCTTGTGACAAGGACAATACTGTGGTGCCAGCTCTGCTCTGGGGGGAGGAGCCGGTTTCTGAGCCATCTCCTGCATCATCAGCAGAAGAAAGGTGCCATGGCAGGGCCAAACTCTGCTCACTTCGGCACCTGTGCATGCTCTCCAGCAGTGGGGCAAGGCAGGTGTGGGAAGTAGGCTTCGCCCTGTGGACTCTAACTCACAGAGGTGACTAGTTCACTGAAGGCCACAGCTTCTCCTTGAGACCTGAATTTGCGGAACTGGTGAGTGGGAAAAGAATTCTGTACATGTTAACTGAGCAAGAGGGGCCTGGAATCACTGAAGTGCTATAAGCCTAATAAAACCTGAAGACCGAGGCCATTGTTAAATAAACTCGCTCTTTGCCCTTTCTGGGGAAGGGTTCAGCCAGGGGAGGGAGAGGTTCTGGCTGGAAAGCAGCCATCAGCTGGGCACATCTACTTCACGACACTGACTTCGCTTCTACACTACCCGCGCTGCTCGCACGTCTGTTCTGCTCCACAGCCATGCTGGTGAAAGGGTTTTGAAACCACGTTGGGGAGACTGGCTGTGAAGTGCCCGGGGCTGTATGTGCCGCTGTGACTGTACTCTTTCTGTACGTGTTCAACGGGCTGGAGGAAGCTTGTCTGTCTGTCTGGTCTCCTGTCCCAGCTCCTCCCCCCTTTCGGTATGACAGGTGTGTTCCAAATAGAAATGTCATCTGCATCCACTGGTCACCTCAGTTCACTGTGACTGCATCTCTGTTCTTCCTCTGAAAAGGCAGTAAGATATATGGGAGAGGAGACTGCATTAGTCACCACCTGAGTGAGGTACAAGTGTAGGGCCCCTCTGCAAGCACTTACACGCTGCGTACCTTCGCTTCAGTGAGCAAACTCATGCACGTGTATGTGCAGGAGTGAGCCTCAGGGTGCGGCTCAATGCAAGTCCAACTGGCAGAATCCTGTCCCAAAATAAGCTAACGTGTAGTAGCAGAGTGGGATGTAAGTCAGGCTGCTGGCCCCGGCCTTTCCTCTAAAAACGGGAGAATCTGGCAAAAACTTGCCAAATGCTTTCCCCGATTCATTTCTTTCTGTGCAGATGTGGCTAAGTGGATGGGATCTTAGGCAGCCCTTTGGTATTCGGCTGCGTTTGATTGGTTGGCTTATTTAACAAAGTTACACCACAAGTGCCGTCTTATACCAGGTCACTTTGGCTGCTCCCCCAGGTTCATGCAGCAACAGGAACAGTTGCCTGTTTCTGTCTAGATTTTCCTGTTGGATTTCCAAACAGCTGTCATTGTGGCAGGCAGTGAAAAGAGGAGGTATGCTGGAGATCTATTAAAGGGTTTAGGTTTCGCCCAGGGTATTCGAAGAAGAAGAGCCCTGCTGTTTGTGCACTGAAGTATCTGATACCTGGCCAGCTGCTCGGGTCAGCAGGCTTGGATTCAGCTCTCTTCCTGGCATATCTTCTTCTGCCAACCCAGCTTTGCTTGCAGGTTTATCTGTTAGTCACCCCGCCGCAGATAAGCGAAAAGGTGGCATTGTTAACCTCAGGAGAGGCGCTGTAACTACAGGCTAGTGCTAGCCATCCAGCAGAACACATTTGCAAAGAGATTTGACCCTCTTCCCCCATGAAAGGAACATGGTCTGGCAAAAAATATTAAAACATGTTTCCTAAATTGTCATGCTAACACCAAGCTGCCGTGTGTTAGCGAGTGTGACGAGAGGAACCATTGGAAATGGAGGAACCAGAAGATATCTGTAAATTCATTGGAACACGCAGAGCCCTGACGCTACAGAGTAGATTTCTGCACAACCTTCCTGGAGCAATTACATAACCCCCGGCAGCTCCATGCAAGCTGGCAACCAGTAGCACCCAAAGATGTTTTCCACAGTGTCCCATTCACATCCCTCTTTGAAATCTGCAATAAGAAAATTGCTAATCCTCCAACTCCACGAGCGAACTCCCTCCTGCACTTGTACAAAATAAGTCACATACGGGCTCAGTAATCTAAGGCAGCTTCTGAAATATGTCCATCCAAACCACAAACTCTGCAGAGGGCCCTGTCCTATCAGTGAACAGAGAGCCACTGAGAGGGCGAAACTGAGGTATCAGCAGTACAGGAGGTATAAAGTTAAACCTATGCTATGGATTCAAAGCCTTACATCTGACCCCTTTAGGTGTATGGCTTAAACTGAGAACGTTTTTGCCTCTCCACATTAGCAGTCAAACCCTTGGCCGCTGTGACGCATACTAACTCGCAGATACGGAGAACATTTTTCTTTGTGGAGATTACGTTGTGAGGTACATCACAAGCCCAGCTCTGAGGCCTCAGCTGTTTGCCCTAATGTACTTGTGGGGGTTCCTGTTAGCCATAAACAGACTAGAACCCTGCCCAGTTCTTGAACTCGGTGGCAGTGAGTTCCACAGCTTAGTTATGCATTGGTGGGGGGAAGTAGTTTCCTTTTGCCGGTTTTTAATTTTGTTGCTTTCACTTTCATCAGCTATCTCATAATATCAGGTAATTTACCCTCTATGCCATTCATTGTTATGTACCCTTAATGTTTTTTTGCGCTAAGCTCCATTGCGATGGGCTGCTCTGCCTGCTTGCAAGCCCCCAGCCCAGGAACAAAAGACCGAGTGGTGTCAGGCAGAGTCAGAAGCTTTCTCAAGCGTGCAGCAGGAAAAGATAATCCTCAGCGCCCGGTTCCCCTGCCCACCTTTGCGGAGCGCGGCACGGCAGGTCAGTGCAGAAAAGAACAGGCCTGTCACAGTCATGCCTGACTACTTGTGGTGGAGTGCATGGGGAGGGTGTGTGTACACACATGCTCGGGAGAGCAGCTGCCTGAGTTGGGGTTAGGGGATCAGAAAGTAAGGAGGATAGACTCTTTCAGGCAGGGTGTACCAGGTATTATGAAGCTCTGCTTCAGAGGCCTGCAGCTGCCCTAGACAATGTGTGTGTCCCTCCTCCTGTGCCCAGGGAAGGTGTAATAGAAGGTTGGGATTTCTTGCCACAACCTAAAAGACTGGAGAAAATATGGGGCTACTTGTCTCCAGCTGCCTCTGTGGTTTGCCATGTCCTGATGTCCAGGTAACTGTTCCCAGCGCCTGTTGCCGATTTCTGTGCCACTCCATTCCTGCCCCTGCAGCAGGGGGCTATGGAGTGATGAGTGGGACAGTGCCCCAGAAGAGGGAGAACAAGTACTGTAATGACTGTTTGTGTCTTTATAGCCCTGCCCCACTGTATAAGGCCGGAAGGTTCCTCGGGCACGCTAATTCAAATTCAAGCTGATGGCACGAAGGAAGGTACCTGTGGCCATCTTCCCAGCTCAGAGACTTGGTTCTTACCTGAAAGGGGCCTCCTTGCTACCAGTCCTTCCAGGGCAGCCCAGTCCAGGCAGGTGTCACCTCGGCCCCCCTCCTACGGGGATGAAAACTCTTGGGGGCATCAGGTCAAGGAAAATATGAGCTGTCGTCGGACTGCTTGAGTGTCCCCCCAGGCTGCCACCAGCGGTGCTGCCGTGGGTGGGCACTATTGCAAGTACGGGCCCTCTCGACCTGCCAACCCCATAGCCAAAGGGCTCTCCCCGGAAAAGAGAGTGGGTTACAAATGTTTCACATGGATATATGGGGCTTGGTGCTTCGGGGTCAGACAAATCAGTTCCCAGAGACGGTAATGACCCGATGGGAGACCTTGTGGGAAGTTCAGGCTATTGAGTCATCAGAACAGTTGACTGACACTCGTGACTCCAGCCAGACCCTGTGGAAAGGAATTGGGGTCCTGTGGCAAGTTGATGAAGGCTGTAAGGACAGCAGGTGGAAATACCACTCTGCCAGTGGTAGCTGGACCAAGTGCTTGGCCAGTAGCTGCCCTTGGTGGCCTTACCTCCATCTGTAGGTTTCCCAGAGTTAGTAGAAAATTTATCCATGCTTACCTGAAAATGTTGTTATTGAGTGATAAGATTCACAAATCCAGTGCACCCTGCGGACAAATGGATCTTCCAGAATAGAGGTGGGAATTGACGTCTGAAGATTTGGGTTTGTTGTCATTAGGGAGAGTTTTTCATGCTCTGCAGGAGGAGATATTGGTTTTTTCCCTCGAACTATGTGTAACATAGTCCATAACTTAGGACAGTAGAATTGAATTATCCTTGCTGTGGAAGTTCCCGCAAGTGGAGAGAACTTTGGGGGACAGGGCCATTCTCTGATGCTAGTGGCTGAGAGTCTGGGTGTACCCCCAAGCTGCAAGCTGGCTGAAGTGTCCAGCGTAACACAGCTATGGCCCTTATTACGGGAGGGTGGTGAAATACTGGACTGGGTTCCCGAGGGAGGTGGTGGAACCTCTTTCCTTAGAGGTTTTTAAGGTTAGGGTTGACAAAGCCCTGGCTGGGATGATTTAGTTGGTGTTGGTCCTGCTTTGAGCAGGGGGTTGGACTAGATGACCTCGTGAGGTCCCTTCCAACCCTGCTATTCTATGGTTACCTGAAGAAAGGAATATTCAGGTAAGCATGGATAGATTTACACCCCACCTCCCCCCGACTTCCCCATGTGCATCCAGCTGCTGACTTGCTCCTAGAGGGTGGAGCCAGGGCTGTGCTGCTTCCTGCCCACCTGCACAGTGAATGTGTGTGTGTGTGTGTGTGTGTGTGTGTGTCAAGGAAGGGGTGGAGAGCCTGTGTGGGATAAAAGTTCTCTGCCCAGGAGAGAGTGCGCAAGCTGCCAGTCCTGGAGAGAGGCCTCCCCAGCTGGGCACGTGAGGGGCATGGAAGAAGAGGCAGCCGTAGCTACCTCCTTCACTGTGACAGCTTCAATACCACCTTGGGGAGTGCTAGATCATCCCTGTCTCTAAAGTCCTGTGGCCATGGTGATGCCCTGGGAACTTAGTATAGTGCCCTGTTTTAGTTTGCCCTTTGCAGAGAGGCTAGTACAGTAAAGACACTCCCTGATCTCTCAGCACAGTGGGGTGTGTGTGTGTGTGTGTGTGAGATCTGCCACACCCTGCTTCCTTCAGTGGCCCCTGGAATCTTCTCATAAATCCCCTATGGTGGTGATTAGCACTTGGAAATCTTCTGCGGTGCTGTGGGCTTCTTTGCTCTCCAGTGACTCATGCTAGCTACTGTGCTGGCTCAGCGTGTGTGTGTGAGAGAGAGAGAGAGAGAAAAAGTGAAAATGAATTCGAATACCAATACCCTGACCTCTATCCAGGAGGACCCGGTCTCGAATATAGACTCAGGTGACAAGTGCCAAGTGACAAGTACTCTCCATGTGCTACCCGCTTGGATGGTTTTTCACATCCCCAAAGTATGTGTATTGCCTGATTGGGTGACTGTGAGGCAGGCTGCAGGTGCTGCTCCGTCCAGGTGTGTTGCAGGTCTAGGTGACACGTGCATGAAAATCCAGTTGGTTTTTATCGTGACTCACTTTCAGACAGACCAAATTCCCTCTCCTCCAACAACCAAAAAGCAAACCAAAACCCCACCCTTGCAACCCTGTCATAGAGATACCAGACAAAAGTAAGATTCCTTAATCTGACTATAATTGCATAAATTGTCTGTTTGCTAATTCACAACAGATTGCTCCCTGCAACACACACGGAGAGTTGGAAATGCTTCCCACTACTCCAGCAAATGCATTGGAAACACGTGGCTGCTGCTGGTAGGGATTGAGCTGTCTGGACCTACACTTTGAACATTTTTAATCAATGACCTAGAAGAAAACATAAAATCATCCCTGATAAAGTTTTTGCGATTGACCCAAAGATTGTGGAAGTGGTGAATAATGAAGAGGACAGGTCACTGATACGGAGCAATCTGGGTCTCTTGGTAAACTGGCATTAGAAAAGGTTCAGAAAAGGGCAACTAAAATGATTAGGGGTTTGGAACGGGTCCTATATGAGGAGAGATTAAAGAGGCCAGGGCTTTTCAGCTATGAAAAGAGGAGACTAAGGGGGGATATGATAGAGGTCTATAAAATCATGAGTGGTGTGGAGAAAGTGAATAAGGAAAAGTTACTTACTTGTTCCCATAATATAAGAACTAGGGGCCACCAAATGAAATCAATGGGCAGCAGGTTTAAAACAAACAAAAGGAAGTAGTTTTTCACACAGCGCGCAGTCAACCTGTGGAACTCCTTGCCTAAGGAGGTTGTGAAGGCTAGGACTATAACAGGGTTTCAAAGAGAACTGGATAAATTCATGGAGGTTAAGTCCATTAATGGCTATTAGCCAGGATGAGTAAGGAATGGTGTCCCTAGCCTCTGTTTGTCAGAGGGTGGAGATGGATGACAGGAGAGAGATCACTTGATCATTACTTGTTAGGTTGGGCACCTGGCATTGGCCACTGTCGGTAGACAGGATGCTGGGCTGGATGGACCTTTGGTCTGACCCAGTATGGCCGTTCTTATGTTCTTAACTGGGTGCAAGCAAGCAAAATGCATTTTAATAAGGCTAAATGTAAATGTGTCTATCTAGGAACAAAGAATGTAGGCCATACTTGAAGGATGGGGGACTCTGTCCTGGGATTGGGTTGACTTGGATTTGTGGGGCACAGGCTAAGGGGCAGTTTAATTACAGTGTAGATGTTCGGGCTGGAGCCCAGGCTCTAGGACCCTGTGAAGTCGGAGGGTCCCAGAGCTCAGGCTGCAGCCCAAGCCAAAACATCTCTGCAGTTAAACAGCCCCTTAGCCCGAGCCCCACAAACCCAAGTCAGCTGGCACGGGCCAGACACAGGCATCTAGTTGTAGTGTAGACATACCCACTGTGTCTACTTCTAGTGTCCTTAGTTGAAGGAGGATGTTGATTAAATTGGAAAAGATTCAGAGAAGAGCTGAGTGAATGATGCAAGGATTAGAAAACCTGCCTTATAGATTCAAGGAGTGCCATCTGTTTAGCTTTACAAAAAGAAGGTGAAGGGATGACTTGATTCCAGTCTGTAAGTTCCTCCATGGGGAACAAATATTTGATAATGGGCTCTTCAATCTAGCAGAGAGAGGTCTAGCATGATCCAATGGTTGGAAGTTAAAGCTAGACAAACTGAGACTGGAAATAAGGTGTATGTTTTTTACACTCAGAGTAATTAACTGTTGGAACAATTTACCAAGGGTCATGGTGGATTTCCCATCACTGGCACTTCTAAAATCAAGATTTGACATTTGCCGAAAAGATCTCCCCTAGGAATTATTTTGGGGCAGGCTGCTGGCCTGTGTTATACAGGAAGTCGGAGTAGGTGGTCACAACCGCACCTTCTAGCCTTGGAATTGATGAGTGTTTGTACCTTAAACCACTTGGTAAGGGAGAGACTCTCATGAATCACCTTCTCTCCCAATGCTGAATCCTCCCCTGCTTGACTGACTCAGTGTCTCATTCTGAGAGTCACCGGAAGGTCACTGGAGCACTAATGGTCGGTCAATGCAAAGATCGTCAGGTGAGAGCTACTGTGTGGTATAACCACCTCCAACAAAAACTGTCCCCCTGATTGTTCAAGGAAAGGCAAGTTAATAGGTGTTTATCGTGAGTTGAACCCCCAGCCAGACCAGGGCTGCTCACCCAGCTGCCATGATTCATCTCTCCAGCGGGCTCCAGTGAGTCATCACTTGGGTGAGCAACAACTCAGCTGCACTGATTCCTCTAACAGCCCCGGCAGTGACTCAGGCTGCTGCAGGGTGCCCAGGGGCTATCGCTGAGCAGAGCCGGGTCAGATAACAGTTTTCAGGTACATAAAAGGTTGTTACAAGGAGGAGGGAGGTAAATTGTCCTCATTAACCTCTGAGGACAGGACAAGAAGCAATGGGCTTAAATTGCAGTGAGGCGGTTTAGGTTGGACATGAGGAAAAACTTCCTAATTGTCAGGGTGGTTAAGCACTGGAATAAATTGCCTAGGGAGGTTGTGGAATCTTCATCATTGGAAGTTTTTAAGGGCAGGTTAGACAAACACCTGTCAGGTACGGTCTAGATCAGGGGTGGCAAACTACAGCCCGTGGGCTGCATCTGCCTGGCCAGCCATTTTAATCCGGCCCTTGAGCTCCCGCTGGGGAGTAGGATCTGGGGCTTGCCCCACTCTGGCACTCTAGCCGGGGAGCTGGGTCGGGGGCCACTCGGCGTGGCTCCCGAAAGCAGCACCATGTTCCGACCTCTGGCTCCTATGCATGAGGGCAGCCAGGGGGATCTGCTCTGCATGCTGCCCCAAGCGCCTCCCCCACAGCTCCCATTGGCCGGGAACCACGGCCAATGGGAGCTGCAGGGGCGGTGCCTGTGAATGGGGCAGTGTGCAGCAGAGCCTCCTGGCCACGCCTCTGCGTAGGAGCCAGATGGGGGGACATGCTACTGCTTCTGGGAACTGCTTGAAGTAAGCGCCACCCAGAGCCCACCCGTGAGCCCCCCCACCTCCCAGTGCCCCAACCCCAATTTTGTGAGCATTCATGGCCCATCATACAATTTCCATACCCAGATGTGGCCTAGATCAGTGCTACTCAAAGTGGTGGTCCGTGGACTGGTGCCGGTCTGTGAGCCATTCGCTGCCGGTCTGCGCGCACATTGGAAAAAAAAATTGCCAGTCTCCCACAACCGATAACTTGAGAAGCACTGGGCTAGAGGACCTCTCAAGGTCCCTTCCAGTCCTACATTCTATTTCTCAACCCTGCCAGAGCTGCAGGTTAGTCTGTGCAACAGCACTACCGGCCGGGAACCCTCCTGCTGCTTTGCGGTGTAACAGACTCCCTAGGCTCCCAGCCTTCTCTAGATCTGGTTCCCGTTCCTGCCCCAGTCTTGCCTGAGCCCTACTCTGACCTTGCTCCAGCACTGTTACTGACCTGCTCCAGCCATGCACCTAACTCCCACCCAGCTTTGACCTTCGGGCTGCATGTGGCTTGCCTACGGACTCTGACCTTTTTTAGACCCACAGCCTGTCCCTGGACCCCAGTTTCAGCGCTGCCCTCGGCCCAGTCCTGACCCTGCATCCTGCTTTGACCTCTGCTCCAGCCACCAGGCCTGACTACCTGGAACCAGCGCCTGACATATGTGGGCTGCCAGTGTAGTTTTATCTCGAAGATTCTGTCTGGCCAGGATGTGCTCCGGATGCAGCCGACATGTGTGGGAGCAGCCATCATTCTCTAAGGGATACGTGGGTGCATCACCCACAGGACGTGCTTCGTGCGTTCAGTCCACGCATGCTGTCTTAGCAGACACAGGTTACCCAGACTAGAAATAAGGCATTTTAAAATTCTTTTTAACCGTGAGGGTAGCTAACCATTGGAATAACTTACCAAGGGTCGGGGTAGGTAGGTTCTCCATCACTTGGAGTGTTAATATCAAGATTGGACGTGTCTTTCTGAAAGCGATTCTCTAGTTCAAGCACAAGTTGTTGGGCTCAGAGCAAGAATGACTGGGTGAAATTCAGTGGCCTGACTTGTGCAGGAGGTCAGTAGATGATCACAATGGTCCCTTCTGGCCTTGATATCCAAGAATGAAAAAGCCACTTGCAGTCCCCGGCCATGCTCTTCACGGCTCCCGTTGCTGTTTACTGACCAAGCTGCTTTGCAAAATGTTTTTCTCTAATCTCTTTGTATCGCTGCCGTCCCACTTTCAGCCTTTATCAGAGTTGCCATGCACATCGCACGTGGCATTGTGAATGTGATGCTGGGTCCCAAGAGGAAGCCCTGCTAGTCACTCCAGGGTGGAAATGTTGTGATATTCTGGATACAACACCCATGGTAGCTGTGCCCTGTGTACTGGGCCTGGATGGTGGCAGTGACATTTATTTCCATTGAGGTAGTGCTCAAAGCTACAGTCAGAACTGGGGCCCATTCTGCTAGGCGCTGTACAAAGGCACAGACAGACCCTGCCCCAGAGAGAGAGCAAACGACATACTGTGCCTTTCTCAAGGCTTCAGTTTGCTTGATGACTGAATTTAATTTTCCACTGAGTCTGAAGGGCAGTGAGGCCCTGGCTTGGCCGAAGGGGTTACCAGCCAGCCTTTATGGATAGCGCCTGCTTCCCCAAGCTTCCCATCTCCCTCGCTTCAGCTGGCATGGAGTTAATGGTAGGAGGCTGCGCCCCACCCCCAAGGGCAGTGCTGGAGGCAATAATCTTCTTTCAGTTCTTTCCTTGCTAATTGAAGAGTTGACATTGTCCCCTTCCATGAAAGAGCCCTTTGTCAGGCCTGGTTGCTGGGCAAATCCCAGGCTTGGCAGTAGACTGCAAGGACTGCATTTCTTTGCACATCATTTTCCTGAAACAGGTAGTTTAATGGCCTTTTCACTGCAGGAATGTCTCTTTGCCCTCCCCGTCCCCTCCCCCAGCTCCCCTCTCTGAGGGACGACAAATAACTTCCTTTTCTTAAAGCAGCTATCGACTCATGGGGCCCAGATTTTTGTCCCAATTATATCTAGCAAACCAAGGGAAAGGTCATGCCGTCTAGACACTAATCCGTAAGTATTGCATTTCTTCCTTTGCTGGTATCCCAGCAACTCAGATTAATGCTTTAGAATGACGATGACTCATTGAGTCTTGCTGTGGCATGTGGTGCCAGCTCTGTGCCCCTCCTTGGAACAAGCCGTTTCTCTCATACCGGAGGAGCTGGCAAATAGCAGTCCAATGTGGGAAAATGGTGTCACTTGTACATATTAGGGTGGAAGAAAGTGCGGTGGAATGAAGAGAAATCCTTCTGCAGTGCTCGTGTTAGGTTGTAGCGCAAACCCTGGGCCGTTCGCATGTGCGCACGCCGGGGTATCTGTGTGTTGGGTTTTTTAAGAATAGTTGCTCTCAACAGCAGGTGATACAACATCTCGACAAGGGCCATTGGAGAGGCTTATGTCATCGTTTTTCAGTGTGAAGGCGCCAAGTTAAATGTTGGTTGTGGTGGCTGTGAAGCCGGACGCCCTTGTTTTCCACTAACTTAGCGGGGAGTTGAGGGTGCTCAGTGCCTGGCAGGGTTGGGCTTGTAGTCCCTGCGTGCATTGGTGTGGGACACACAGGCCTTGCCTAAATAGAGAAGGGATCCTTTTGTACCAGGGCTGGCTTAAGCATAGGTGGTTCAGTGCGTCTATACTAGTCATGCTGGCTTGCGATAAGAACCCTGGCAGGTTGTTCTAGGTCCATACTGGTGCTCTCCTAAACCAGTGGTACGCAAAAGTCTACCGGGGTACATCAGCTCATCTGGAGAGCTGCCTAGTTTTACAACAGGCTACATGAAAAGCACTAGTGAAGTCGGTACAAACTCAAATTTCATACAGACGATTACTTGTTCATACTGCTCTATGTACTATTCCAGTGTTTCTCAACCTGGGGGGAGGGTGTCACGATTTATTTTATATTGATATGGTAAAAATGAGAAAGTCAGCAATTTGTCAGTAACAGTGTGCTGTGACACGTCTGTATTAGGGCTGATTTTGAAAGCGAGTAGTTTTTAAGTGAGGTGAAATTTGGGGTACGCAAGACAAATCAGCCTCTTGAAAGGGATACAGTAGTCTGGAAAGGTTGACAACCATTGTCCTAAACCATTTCAGCTGCAGTGCTCTCTGGGTACCTATCTCACAGTTCTCAGCTCAGTTTGCGGGAGCAGTGCATTCTGGGAGCGTCACGAGGACTCTGTGGCACAGCGGTGGGAGGCCTAGTTAAAACGTTTCAGCTAGTCCACATTCCCGCTAAACTGACTGACCCTGACCCTGTGTGTGCACCTTCGGAACCAACTAGCATGCAGCTCCCCGGGGATGTACACAGAGCATGTACCATGGTCAGGGTGTGGCAACAGCTTCACGTGTGGGAATGCATATTACACTAAGTTGTTGAATTTTTTTTTAAAAAATGGTGTTTTTCTTTTAAACTTTAACATTTCCTGTGACCTTAGTTTTTTTTATGGATGTTTCCACTGTCAATATATGAAAGTAAAAGTGTGCTGACATCATGCTTGTGAGAGTCAGATGTAAATTTAGCTATAACATGCGGGACACTTGTCATAATGAGGATTGTTGAGAGGCAGTTGCTGTAGAAAAATTTGCCAAGAAACAAGCAAGTGTCTACAGCAGCCTCGAAAACCGCCTTTCGGCTCATGTATGAGAGTGCAGTTCACATTTCAAGGGGGGCAAAACCATAAAACATAATGAAGCAGAGAAAGTTAATCTGTATCCAGAGCGCGTCAATGATTAAAGAGCAGGAGTACTTGTGGCACCTTAGAGACTAACCAATTTATTTGAGTATAAGCTTTCGTGAGCTACAGCTCACTTCATCGGATGCATTCTTTTCCACAGTATGCATCTGATGAAGTGAGCTGTAGCTCACGAAAGCTTATGCTCAAATAAATTGGTTAGTCTCTAGGGTGTGCCGCAAGTCCTCCTTTTCTTTTTGCAAATACAGACTAACACGGCTGCTACTCTGAAACCTGTCAATGGTTAAAAGTAGCGGTGGTGGAACAGGAGTAGTGGTCTGTTGGTACTTGTTCTCTTCCTGTTCCGAGTTGCTTTTAGTCTTTGTGATTTGCACTCCCCTGGAAGAGACCCGAATTGGGGTGTTCATATTGTTTAAAGGAAAGTAATGTCATCCTTCCGAATAGGGAAATTATTCCGTAGCCCTGCCTTGAGTGCAGGGGACTGGACTAGGTGACGTATTGAGGTTCCTTCCAGTCCTACAGCGTATGGGAGATAGTACCTACATAGCTGGCAGGCATGGAACGCTCGCATCAGCAGGGCAATGCGTTTATGGCAGCCTTCAGGGGCGATTCTCATTCTGCTGATGTTTTGCTTCCTGGGGCTCAGTCTGCACCCCCTGCAGTTTGGACTTTGGGGGTGTGACTAGCAGTAACTCCCCTGTGTGAACACTGGGCATGAACTAAAAGGTTGGTAGTTCACATTAACGTAGTCTTGTTTGAAGAGGGTTATGTTAATGTGAATTAGGAACTTTTAGTTCTCCTCTGCTCCACCCACAATACCGATGCCCGGGTATTTCAGTACAAGGTTCTTACCTGGTCTAGATAATGGAGCAGCTGATACGGTACTCAATTAAAAAGAATTAGAGGAGGATAATATAACCAGTGGCAATCAACATGGGTTTTAGGGAAAGTGGATTCTGTCAAACCAACTTGCTTTCTTTTTTGGATGAGATTACAAATTTGGTTGATAAAGATAATGGTGTTGATGTAATATACTTTGACTTCGGTGAAGTGTTTGACTTGGTGTCAGACAACTTTTGGATGAAAAAATTAGAAAGATATAGAATTAACATGGCACATGAAATGGATTAAAAGGTGGCTAACTGACAGGTCTGAAAACGTAACTGTGAATGGGGAATCATCGTTGAATGGGTGTGATTCTAGTGGGGATCGGTTATTGGCCCTATGCTATTTAACACTTTAATGACCTGGAAGAAAACAAAATCATTGCTGACAAAGTTTGTAAATGACACAAAAATTGGGATTGTAATAAAGAATGAAGAGCACAGGTCGCTGATACTGAGTGATCTGGATTGCTTGGTAAACTGGGCGCAAGCAAACAATGTGTGTTTTAATATGGCTAAATATATACATCTAGGAACAGAGAACGTAGGCTGTACGTGATGGGGGACTTTTCTCTCTATCCTTTCTTGTAATAGGTTGTAGTGCATCTTTTCTCGTATTGGCTTCAGAGTCTGTTTCTTCTTGTCCTTTTCTTTTTTTCTTCATTTGTGTTTTGATAGGACAGAAAGCCCCAGCCAGGGTCAGGGCCCCATTGTGTTAGGCGCTGTACACCCACAGATGGGATGAGCGCTGAAGACTTTATAATCCAGCAGGCAGCCAGATCTAGACAAACAGGAAAAACGCAACTTGCCAAAAGTACAGTAAAACTTCTTCTAAAACCTGCTTGTGTGGGTTTTTTATACTGCAAAAAGGCAGAGGGAGACCTTTTAAAATAGGAAAATGTGATTAGAATACTATGCAGATTGGCAGGGCGACTCGAGGGCAAGTATTGTATTTGCAACTGCTTTGGACTTTTTTATTTTTTTTAAATTGACTGCATTTTAAGTTCATCCTTGTCCTGTTTACAGTCAGAACTGGTGGTGTGGCTTGTTCTTCCTTTGTTATCAGGGTGGTCAGATTGAGCCCAATCCTTGTTCCAGGCTGTGGCACGTGGCTGCCTTACTGCCTGAGAGGCTGAGGTTCTGTCTGCTCTGTAAGTGTAAGAGGCAGGTTTGATATTCACGGTTGAGATGCAAATAACTTGGTCACCTGAGTTAGGACAAAGTTCTTTGAAATTGCCATTGCATTTAGTTAATTGGGGAGTGAGCTTAAAGTGCAGAGTAAACAACTTTTCCCATGAAAATAATTCCTCAAAGAATATGCTTGATCCAGTTAGTTGAAGTTTTCTCTCCTAGTGAGCTGGGAAGCTATTTAAAACAGATGCAATAGGAAAGTTAAGCAGTGGTCATTTCTGCTGCTCATGCTGGATGCAAATTAATGGCTGCATAATCTGAATCAGTCTGCAAGTGTTTCAGTAGCTGGTTTGTTTTCTTCTAAACTTTGTAAGATGGGGATTGTGCCAGTTTTCACACTGGCCTGGTTTTGGAAAGTTCTGTCTGTTTGTAGTCCCCTAGCCCTGGTTCAGCAAATGGGCTGCATTTGTTTAAGTAGTTGCTTGAAAGGGAGCGTTTTGCGCTCCATATATTTGAAGAAATGCTGAAGTTGGCAGTTCCTTCCTTCCCTTCTTTCAGTGCTGCCTGCGACTCTACACTGCAAGTGTCCACATGTTTTAATTAGAGAATGGCTACAGGAGAACTGGCAAAACTCCAGTGATGGCGAACGGCGATTGTTCCTGATGGAATCCGACTAGGCCCTTGCAGACATGCTAAAACTGGTGTAGCGTCCCATGGCAAAGTATCCCCTGCATGTTTTTCTGCAGAGGTGCGTCTCTGTCCAGAATGCTGTTTGGTGCTTCCATGCACTTCTGGCACAGGGAAGTTTGCAGAGTCCCATGAGTCCAGTTTACAGACATCTGCATGCTTTAACTCTCCCATCTGAACACACAGGTCTTGGTAGTCATGGCAGTGCTCTCTCTGTTACCTTTTCGTGCCAGGAGCTGGTTCTGGTGGCGCATTTGCTGGCAGCTCTTTTATTAAAGTAGTCTTTACTGATTTTCAAAATGATCAAAACTGTCCCTGATCCTGCCATCAGATCTGTGCAGACAGAAGGGTCTGTCTGCGTGGAGCGCATTGCAGGACTGGCTCGTTAGTGGGCAGTTCCGTTGTCCGTGCACGAAGCAGGCGGGAGCACAGCTTGGTTCTGCAGAACTGTGGGTAGTACAAATATATGGCTGTCAGGAAACTAAGCAGGTAGGAGAGAGAAGGTGGTGAGGTGATATCTTTTATTGGACCAGTTTCTGTTTGTGAGACGGACAAACTTTCGAGCTACACAGAGAGCTCTTCTTCAGGGCTGGAAATATACTGTGACACTCTGTGAGTTGGTCCAATAAAAGATATTCTCACCCACCTTGTCTCTAATATCCTGGGACTCTCACAGCTACACCACCACTGCATAAGCGGATAGGAGACGGATGCGTAAGAAAGTGTCGTTGTAGCTATTCATCCAGCGGTACTGGTAGCATAATTGTGGCCCTAGTTAACAAATAAAGAAATCAAGAATTCCCTAAGATCATGATGATTTGATTCAGTATTCAGAGTAAGCGCCTTCATGTTTGTTTAAAAGTAAATACAGTGGAATATAATGAATGTATTTCAAAGGAAAATAGGACATCGCCAGAGCCTGGTTCGAGGGATGTTTTTCTTGGACTCAGTGGTGATGTCTGTGGCACTTGCGCGGCTGCCAAACGTGAATTAGTTTTGAAATAAAAACGTCCCTAGCTTCTGCTTTGAAGGAACATTTTTAAGCTTTACGTAAAATTCTGTTACTTACTGTTGTGAATTTCAGTAGCTTGTGGTCTGATCCAAAGCCCAGGGAACTCAGTGGAAGCCTTTGCGTGGTTGGCCATGTAGGGCCTCATTCTGCACACGGAGGTTGTTTCCACATGTAGCCATCTTCCTGGCTCTGCTGCCCTTGGAGGTAATTGGACTGTATGGGCATGTGAAGAATAAGGACATGAACAGATTAAAATGCCATATTTTAAAAAAATCTTATTAAAACTGAACTAACTTTTAAAAATCGGATGTAGTGAAAATTGCTGAGTTGCTTTCACATTTTGTTTATAGTTGGCTTCTGGTTCCTTTTTCTCTCCAGTCCACCACAACAGTGGTTCTCAACCAGCGGTATGGGTACCCTTGAGGGTATGCAGAGGTCTTCCAGGGGGTACATCAGCTCATCTAGATATTTGCCTAGTTTTACCACTAGCTACATAAAAAGCGTTAGCGCAGTCAGTACAAACTAAAATTTCACACAGTGGCTTGTTTATACTGCTCTGTACACTGAAGTGTAAGTACAATATTTATATTCCGATTGATCTATTTTATAATGATGTGGTAAAAATGAGAAGGTCAGCAATATGTCAGTAATAGCATGCTGGGACACTTTTGTATTTTTATCTCTGATTTTGTAAGCACATAGTTTTTAAGTGAGGTGAAACTAGGGGGTACACAGGACAAATCGGACTCCTGAAAGGGGTACCGTCGTCTGGGATGGTTGAGAGCCACTGCACTGCAATACCGCAGTGTTGGGGTTACAGACATCACAGTGGACTGTATGCTCAAAATATCCATATTATGATCTTTCATGGAAACATTGCTGTCAGTTCGAGGGTTATTTTCAGTGCTTGTCCTCACCAGACTTAATGTTTGAGCTGACTCTGACCGAGCGTTGGGGTGCGTTCACCATGGCCTGTATCCTGTGTACTTATTTACAGCAGTACAAAGCTGGGCTAGGACGGTACCATTCTGATGAGGTAGGTTTTTGTATCCCTTTTGTGCTGGTGTAGCTGACAACACGCGGTGCAGTGCAATGGCCCATTGTCCCTTTAAATTAATCCTTGTAGCCTAGGATGGACTGGAGTAGTCTCAAAAGTGGTTTGCAGTATGCAGCAGGAGAATAGTCTTCTTAAAACTTTTCACGATGGTCACAGACAGTGTTTAGGAGAAGGATTTTCCTCGGTTACGTTAACTTGCTAAATTAGACCAAACTGCGTAATCTGCCATCCAGACCGACTGAGGAGTACCTGTGTGCTCTGGTTTTACGTTATGTTCTGCGTTCTGTCCTAGCAGCCTCTCAGTCTTGTAAGATAAAAGTAAATCTACAGTGGATAGCTTGTGTTCACTGCTCCCTCTCATCCCCGCACCCCTCCCGACATGGACAGGATATTTCATAGAATCAAAGAATCTCAGGGCTGGAAAGGACCACAGGAGGTTCTAGTCCAACCCCCTGCTCAAAGCAGGACCAAGCCCCAATTTTTGACCCAGATCCCTAAATGGCTCCCTCAAGGATTGAACTCACAACCCTGGGTTTAGCAGGCCAGTGCACAAACCGCTGAGCTATTCTTTTGCCCCCTGCCCCATTTCGTTTAGTTTGAAAATACGGAAAGCTCCCCTTTTGAATTTTGGACTTAATTTTTTTTTTCCCCCCAGTGGAGAATATTTGAAGCCCTGAGTATTGTTAACTGCAAACAGGTCTGGAGCATTTTAATTTCTTTTGAGTAAATACCTCACTTCTTTCCAGCTCTTTAGTCTCCTGTTCCGGCTCCCCCACCTTGAGAGTAATTAACCATTGGAACAATTTACCAAGGGTCAGGGGGGATTCTCCATCACTGGCACTTTTTAAATCTAGACTGGATGTTTGTCGAAATGATCTGTTCTAGGAAATGTTTTGGGGGAGTTCTCTGGCCTGTGCTATGTAGGAGGTTAGACAAGATGATCACAATGATCCATTCTGGCTTTGGAATTACGAATTTATCTCCCTCCCCCCCACACCCCCCTTTGAATTAGTAAGGGTCAGACTGATTTGTCCTTTTAGTCTCTACAGCTGTCAGTCCGTCTTTCTCCGCCTCCTCCGGAACAAGTGAGACTTTCGTTTGCCCTGCACCTAGCAGACATTGTGCCGCGCTAAGTTGGAAAGTCTGGCTAGAGCACAAAGCACCAGGTTGAACCTTCAATAGCTCCAGCTTAGAGCCCCCAGTTAGCTCAGGGGCCTGCCTCACTAAGGACCAGCAAATAGAATCTTAGGAAAGATGGAGTGAGGTGAATGCTACATAGCTCCAGCCTTCGGGAGGCAGTCGCTGAATGG
The DNA here is from genome assembly GCF_015237465.2 of Chelonia mydas. NCBI lineage: Eukaryota > Metazoa > Chordata > Testudines > Cheloniidae > Chelonia > Chelonia mydas. Next base: position 74,982,596 of record NC_051251.2, on the reverse strand, counting down.
GCCTGCACACTCCCTGTTCCTTCTCCCCCATCCCTGACAGATTCCTGCAGGACAGCGTGTGTGTTTGAGTTGTCGAATATTTGGGGAGCTTGGGCTTGTCCTCTGTGGAATCCTGCCGGAGAGAGGAGTGCTCACAAGAAGTCTCCAGGGGCATGGGCCTGTTCTATTCTTGCCTGAATTCTGAGCTCAGCATGGCACCCAGGTGAAGGTGCCTCGCCTCCGGAGGCTGAAACCTGGTGTTGGTTAATGCACTGCCCCGTCTGGCCCACTGGTGGCAAGGGGTTCTCAGCACCGCTCCAGCAGCCAGGAGTAGCCTGAGCAACGCAATACCCCAGCCATGCCTCCTGTTCCCCAGGAATGTGCCTACCCCATACACCGACCCCGGGGGATGGCAAAAGGCGTTCTGTGGCAGCTCTTTGGGATTCCCCATACGTTGGTGGAACTCCTACGGGGGCTGTTCTGGTGGAGTCGGCATAAAGGGACTGCAGTACGTGGATAGATTCAGTCGTGAGAGGACCCATGGTATTGGAGTTAACCTGGAAAGAGAGGTCAGTAAATTGTAGCCTAGAAGTTTAGGGAGACAGTTCTGTGCATCCTCTCTAAGGCTCTGTCATGTGAAAGACTTGAGAGCCTGGAGAAAGGGTGTATCCCGCTGGACAAAGGGAAATGAGTTTCTGGATGGCTGTGTGGGCTGCCTGGAGTCAGTGATGAGCTGCTCTCAGCTGCTGATTTTGGGCATCGCTGGCCTGTTGTACTATAAATGGCTGTATTCATTTCTCGGAGACAAGAAACTAATCTTTTCACTGAGAGTGCCCTCAGTGTATAGTCCAGGGCTTCTCTGAGTCCTATGGAAAAAGGCCATGCTCATTCATAAAACAAGACGTTGGAGGGGAAAATATGCATAGCCAAGACTTCATTCCGTGCATGTAAGGATTGGGCTTGCACGCTGAGACATGGCCAGGTGCCCCGGGTCAGCATGCCTGCGCTGTACTGAAATGGGAATGACTGCATCTTTGTTTTCATCTGGAGGAGGCGCAAAAAGGCAGAGTCAGCCGCTGTCAGGGGCACGACTGTGATATAGTCACTAATGGAAGAGCGGGTAGTTCAGGGTTACTAAGACTCTGCTAAAGCAACGGGATGCTGTCGTTTTTGTGGGTTGGCTCCTTTCTAAGGGTGTGTGAGAGAGAAGCTGAAGCTGTGATGTTTATGCTTTTGTAGTGGGGTCTGTGGGGCTGCTGAATGGCACGGCTAGTGTAACTGGGAGGAACAAGTCTTGTGTCCTAAACAAAGACCCATAACGAAGATGGCACGTGTACATTAGATTGTAGTTAGGGTAGGCAGGGGCCAGCACAAATGGCTAATGAAGGCTGCAGTTGCAAAGGGTTCCTGAACACAAGGCTGTTCCCAGACAGCAGCTGACCTTGGCTTGTCCTTGGAATAAGGATCTGAGAGGAGCAACAAAGAGCCACAGTATGAACCTTGTATTCTGCTCTGATAGCATGAGAGCGCACTGCTGTCAGCAGGAACTGTTCCATTGGCTTGAGTGGGCCCTGGATCAGGGCCTAAGAACGTAGACTTGGCTCAGGACACAAGCTTACATTGCAACAATGATTTGTGCTATCACACAGAGGCCTGTGACCATTAGGCTCCTGAGCCATCTTCCCTTCCCTAGTCCCTCCTGCTTTCTGACCCAACTTTGTCATACAGGGTCCTGTGGGGAAAACAGAGTATGTGGTAATGTAATTAGAGGTCAGAATTTTCTAAGCTAGCTTGAGGGTTTAGTCACACAGTATCCATTAAAATTAAACCAAATTTTATATCATAAAACATGGTACAAGGGGGCAGAGTTAAGGTGACTCAGGCAAACTTCATTTGGGCATTTCCTAACTTTCAAAGGTTTGGTACTGTGGTTTTAATATTCTTTTACATAGGTTTTTATGTGTAATTTCCTAGGATTTTTAAAAGAAAAAACAAAATAGAGATGTGCAACTGTAGGATACCTTGGCTCTCCTCCCCGCTCCTATCACTCCCTCCAGGATCTGAACTTTAGACTGTGCACTGCAGTACAGACCTCCACCACTGCAGCCGAAGGATTGACTGCAATAGCTGGCAGTCAGAGTAGGCTGTTGTCTGTGGGCTAGCCATTAATGAAGGATGCATCACACACTGAAACACTGGGTTTCCATAAGCATGGCTAGCCCTGCTTACAAACAGCAAAGCAGAGCCTGTGAGTCAGTGTGGCTGAGGGCCTGAGGATGGCACTTGCTGTATTAGAGAACTGGGTTCTGTTCTTAGAGTGTTTGACCTTTGAGGCCTCACTCCGTGATTGAAGCTGTGCAGGACACAGAATTAACGCCACCATTCAGTGGCAGTAGACATGAGCCCTTGGCTCCCAGGGCACATTCCTCTGAGCCGTGGGGCAGAGGAGAATGTGTGTCCAGTGCAGCGTTTCACCTGGCCATGGCATGCTGCAGGAGTGTTGAGAAGCAAGTCTTCAGCAAGCTGTGCGAAGCAAGACCCAGGCAAGAAGGGGCAATTGGTGACCTCTTATAGCCTGGCCCCAACTGAATGGATTTCCATGGGGCATCTCTCTGAGCCAAGGACAATCCCTCTGGCAAATTTCAAGTTCCTGCTGCAAACCATGGAGGCTGTAACAGTCTTACAAAAATTAAAGCCTTTATCAAGGAAAGTGTGGTATAAATCCAGAGAGGTAGCAGCTGCTGCTCCTCAAATACCTGTCGAGCGTGAGGGGACATAATTGTGTTGCCCCGGAGCTCCGCCTCTCTACAAAAAGACTCCAAAGCTCATGAAACCTACAAAGCTTAAACCAGGAAATGAGAGTGTAACGGGGTTGTCGCTCCTGGGGTGGCAGTCTGGGAGCTGTGGGAACTGCTGAGCCCCTCTAATCAGCCAGCTGGGCTGGCCCTTCCCACACTGCTTGCTGGAGATACAGCCAGCCTCACCAGGTCCCGTTATCGCCCAACACGACACCAGGTGGCGCCACACACCCAAACTGAGCTACCTTAGTGGTATGCCTAAGCCACCAAAGTAAAACCGCAGACACCAGCCAATTTCCCAGCTCCCCAGGCTCGCACCCCCCGCTGGAGTATAAACCCAAATTTATACCATCTTGCACTGCACAGGCATCTGTACAAGGTAAGCTCATGAATACAGTTCGCCTTCCCCTCCCCTCCCTTCCCCTCAACAAGCCTGTGTTAATCAAGCTGAGATTTTTCTCCAGACACTTCACTCAAAGGCACGCTGGTTTAGATAAAGCAAAAAATACAAGTTTATTAACTACAAAAAATAGATTTTAGGTGATTATAAGGGATAGCGAACAGATCAAAGCAGATTATTTAGCAAATAAACAAAACCGCTAACTAAGCCTAAAATAGTGGAAAGATTGAATATGAATTAGCAATTTCTTACCCTGGCTGATGATACAAGCGGTCCACCAGGTTTCCATACACAAGCTAGAAATCCTTTTACCCTGGGACCAGCAATTGCCTCAGTTCAGTCTTTGTTCGTCAGGTGTTTACAGGAGTTCTCTTGTGTGGGGAGTGAGGCCACTCGATGATATCACACCCCACCTTATATAGCTTTAACATATGGCAGGAATCCTTTGTTCCAAACTCAGTTCCCACCCAATTTGTGGAAAAATACAGGTACCCAAAATGAAGTTCAGTATCCTGTGGCCTGGTCACGTGCCCTTGCTGATTCATGGCAGCCATCACAGGCCCACTGAAATGTTTACAGGAAGGCTGAGCTTTTCCACAGCCCATTGTCTTTGCTGATGAGCCATTAGCACTGTCTTGTTTCATCGTTATTGTACCTGAAAGGCTAGCTGTGGGTGTTTTCCAGAGTAAACACATTTGAAATACAGATCCATAGTCAATATTCATAACTTCAGATACAAAAATGATACATGCATACAAATAGGATAATCATATTCAGCAAATAACTTTTCCAGTGACTCCTCACATGACTCATCTTGTACAAAATGCATCATAATTATGTCATAACCATGCCATAATCATACCCCCATGATGAATATGGGGTGTAGTGTCACACAGAGGTGGTTGCATTGGCACTTTGGTGTGGGAAGGGGTCGTGACCTAATGATGTCCACACAGCAATGACGAGACAGGAAGAATGTGAGCCTTTCTTACATGAGAATTGTAAAGGGCTGGGAGATGAATAGTCTCTTTGCTTTTTTCCCTAGAGCAGTGTTTCTCTGTGGACTGGTGCTGGTCCCTGAGATCTCCCCGACACAGTTAGAAAGGCAGGAAGCTGGTGCCCAGTATCGAAAAAGTTGAGAAACACTGATCTAGAGCACCTATATTCCCGAAGAAAGTTCAGGCAGAATGTAGCATGCAAAGAAACTGCTACCTGGATGGGCGGACCGTGGGGGTTGTTAAAGTAAAAACTCCTTCCCTGTTCTGAAAGTACCAGCAGGGCTGGGGTTAGTCACTCCACTTTAGCAGCGTCCTAGAGACTCCAGCTACTCATAGGCTCTTGTGTCAGTGATTGCTAAATGTTTGGGTGAGCTGGCAACAAGGAGGAGGTTAATTTTATGAACTCCCAGTTTACAGTTTAACTGCAGGAAATTGGTGCGGTTCATACTCTCGCTCTCATCTGAAGATGGCTAATTACTTTACAAACCATAATTAAGCCTCCCAGCACCCTCTGGAGGCAAGTGCTCTAACTATTGTTATCCCCCTTTCAGGGAGGGCAAATCCGAAATACAGATTAAGGCCAAAGTTTGAAAAGTGGCTACTAAGGTTTTCACGATTTAGTGAAATGGGCAAAACCTGGGGTCGCTTGCATAGCACGGGCCAGAGGCCCTCACTCCATGCCTGCTGCAAGTGGCCAATCTCTGCTGGCTGAGCTAGAATAGGCCTTGTTGTGCAGGATTCTCTCCCTCTGTGGTGTCCTTGGCAAAAGAAAGCGTGAAGGGTTACAGACAGCAGGCACTGGGGCGCTCCCTTCCTTGCCTAAAGGAATTTCTTCCCCCAACGTGAAAAGTGGGGGTTTTTTCTACACAGTTTAGAAACACGGCTCATGTCTGCTCCCCTGTGAAGTGGCCACCTTTCTTCCTGCGTAAGGGTCCATTTGAGACCATCATTCTGAGATGTAGTTAAACCTTATCCTAGTTTGTTTACGGAAACATTGCTACTGTTTTTGGTGGGGGAGTGAACTCGGGTTTCCATGTATGGGAAGTGGAGGAGCGATGACAGGTTATTTTTTTCATTTATCCTTTTAGTCACGTTTTTTGCTTTTGAAGTTCGTGGTGTGTAAATCCTGCTGGTGTAATTAAGAGGGACACAGCAAAAACCCTTCTGTGGCAAGCTGGGAATACCAGTGTTTTTCAGCTTGTAGATAATTATCAGTTGTCAGCAAAATAATGGCAGCATTGTAGCGCAGGAACAGAGCCAAAGGGCTCAGTGTTCTGCATGATGTTACATTTCCATTGATGCGGCCATAGTCTTCACTGAGAATTGCCCCTTTTCCTTAATCTTCTCAAGCCCCTCCTCCCCCCCTTGGAAAGTCATTTCCATACAAGCACCCCTTGGGTAATAGTAGCCCATGGAATCAGTGGGTGCTGGACTGTAATAATCCTGACGCATGCAGGCGGACTTGGCCCAGAAAACGAAGTGCAGTCTTTTACAGGCTTCCTGCATGCCTCGCTTTCCTAAGCCTCAGCTACGTCTCCGGTTTGTATGTACTCATCTGCTGACTCTACTCCCCGGAGCAAGGCTGAAGTCTCTGTCGCTGCACAGATGTCGCAGAGGAGCTAATCTGAAGGCAGCAGGGTTTCTTCAGCCTTTCTTAGAGCGGGGGAAGGGAGGACTCCAGCTTGACTTTACAGGGGTGTCAGTTAGGAAACACTTGCTCTGTAGCCACCAAGACTCTAGGAATGTGGTGCCCCACTGTGCTTTTTGCACAGAGTTTCTTTTCAGTGTCCAGCCCCCACTTTAAAGGAACATCCGGTCCTCTCCTCCTCTCTGGAAATGCTGCACCTGCTAGTGTTGTGGGTAACACCAGGGAGTTTCGGGGGGCAGATGTTTCCTCTGTTCATTTTAAGTCACTGACTCTGCCTGTGACAGCTCTTGGAGCACAGTTGCTTTCACTTTGTGCACTGGGTCGTCGGTGCCGGATTCCGCGGGGTTTAGCCTGCACATTGACGTCTGAGAGGCTATTGACAGGCCCAGGGATCAGCCTGCCTCTTGAGGCCTTAGTCCGCTTCCCCTGAGGTTGGCGTGGGTCTCTCAGAGCAACTGGGGAGAGGAAAGCATTTTGAAAAGGGAAAAAGTGCTGGTAAAACCACTCTGGCTCAGGGTGGGAACTGCAGGGCACTGGGAGGAAGGACCTGCTCCTCACCCACCCTTTGAAAGGGATGAGGGCAAAGCTGCTGTCCGTATGGGGAAATGCAAGGAGCGTTGTCAGGGGGGCTCCAGCGCTCAGAATTGCTTTGGTGCAAATATTGTTCAGGGTGAGCAGATCTTGGCACCCTCAGAGACCCTGCCAGGGCCTTCTTTTTATGCTCTTTCTGGTCTCCATGCTTGTTTGCTTGAACATTTTTTTGTGTGTCTTGTGACTGACATCACCGATGGGAAGGTGTCCCGGGTGCTCATCCAGAGCAGTCACTGCTCCGGTAGCCAGTTGTCTTTAGCAGCTGTTGTGGGAGAGTCCCATAGGAAAGATCCCTTGGTCTCAGTTGAGGAGTCTCCCAGTTCAGGTTTGGGCTCAGGCTCTTAGGTGCCGTTTCAAAGAGCTCATTTTACATGGCTGCTCCATGCTGCACGGTGGGTTCTGTCGCTCACTGTCTGCCAGTTTCTCTCATGGCTCTGCGGTTTTTCTACTGGACCCACGTTTCTTAGGCCACAGCTCCACCCCTGCCCCTTTGTTCTCATTCAAGTAAGGCCTATTTAAACCAACAATGAAAACAGTAGCAAAAGTGTAGAGGCAAATCTGATTGCATTGAATTGGCAGGGATGTGCCCTGTGCACCCTCTGGGGAAGTGAGTGAATGGCCCACCAGACTGTACTGACTGCACTTGCTTGTGGACACTCGGAGGGCGGCCTGTCCCTCAGCAAGGAGAGCTTTCCTGCCGTGAACCAGATGTCCCACGCCAGTCTGGGCTGTTGAGTTGGACTGAGGTGGTGGGTTGGTTCTGCATGTGATCACTTCTAACAGCTGTGAAGTGTGAGGGGCTGCCTCTGGGTTCCTTAGATGACAGCGGGCTGTGGAGAGGGAGATGTCAGCCCGGTGTCCTAGAGGATGCTGACTTACCAAATGAGGATTTGTCTCCAAGCCCTTCCCTCCTGGCCTGAGCAGTCACCGTGGGTTCTCTGCATCCCTGCTCGTGTCAGCAGGGTTCACAACGGGCTTGGTTTTGCCAAAACCCCACCCCTGGCTCAGCTCGTCTAAGGGGGAAGCCATGGACGTGCTAGTGTTGACCATGTTCCACGTTATCAGGAGGGCTGTGGAGCGGAGCCCAGAGCTGGAGCGCGGAGCAGCAGGTTTTTGCCTGGAGCTGGAGTGGAGCCGGAGCACAGCTCCAAAGCCCTGGTTATCAGCAGAGCCCCATGTTGTCTCACCCTGGTCTGAGCAGATCCAGACAGCGTGGTGTCAGTGGCCTCTGGTGCCTTTTGTCCACTTTAGTGCTGCTACCAGTGGAAAATTGTAGAGAAATGAGCTTTCTGTAGACTAGGGCAGAGGGTTCCCGCCTTGCCCGTGGCACCCTGATGACACTCATTGCCTGTGTCTGGCTCTCCTGATTGGAGTTTGCAATGCACACGTGCAGGGTCACACCCGGAACGAGAGCTTGCTAAACTCTGATTGTAGTTAAAGCCCAAGTGTTGAATTGTTCATGAAGCTGGAACACTTGCACTGTTGTGATTAGTCTAGGGACAGCAGGGTCCAAGTGAGAAATGTCTTCCCTTCTGAGAATGGAGTGCTTCTGTGCCGTCTTGTCTCTAACACAGATTGGAGTTTTCCCTTTACTCCCGTTGGGTCCCAGTCCATCTGTCACTGGTAGCTCTCGGTATGTCTCTTTCCCGGAGATTCTCAGTGGTACCTCCCCCCTCCCCCAAGCTGGTATGCTTGCTATTTACATGACCTCTGCTGAGTTTGGGGCAGTCGAGAGTGGGGAGTGGTTTTAACATGATTAGAGAGACTTTTTTTGGGACTTTTTTCCATCTTCCACATCACCCACCTCCCAAAAAAACCCGTAACAACTTTACACCAAGTTGAAAGGCCTGTCTTTTAACTAGAAATACATGTGTGTATTCACTCGCACATGCAGAACACAAGCCAGTATTGGGACATCTGTCTTAGTTCTGCGGTGACTGGTCAGAAAATCTTTTCCTGAAACACGGTGACTTCATTCCTGTTGGGCAGAGACTGGGCTGAACAACAGAGCCCTTGGTGGTGTGTTGGATGACTTAAAAACAATATAGCTGTAGAAAAGGCATTAAGCGCAGCTACCTAATCCACAGCTGAATGCAGCTTTATTCTTAGCCTTGCTGCTAGGCTGGCTTGGATTCTCTGTGTCTCAAGAGAAAAATGAGACTGTCGGCTGAGTTCCAGTTAGTGATTAAATATTACTGACTGATTACGCTGAAGTGAGGGCACGGGGGTGGGGGGAGGGGAAGCGGAGGCTTTGAAACTGGTATGCACGGTGGCTTGATTCATTGCTCTCCACATAGCAATCATCGATTGCTATAGACACTGATCTAGTTAGTGGTTTCTGTAAGAAATTTACTCAGAAAAGGGAAAAACACAGACAAGCTCCTGCTTCCACTCCTGGGACCCACGGGTTGGAGTTAGTGGTTAATGTTGGTGGACAGAAGAGTGACAGACCTGCATACCAGTTACATACTTACAATTGGCGTCTGCCTCTGCACCAGGTGCTCCTAAACTGAAACTCTTTCTGCTTCAGCAGCCTTGGACACGTTGGTTGTGGCTCTTTCCGAGCTGAGATCTGAATCGTGAGACTTGGTCTGGCTTTGTTGCTGAAACATTCTCCTGTTGACATGTTGGAAAAATCGAGACCTGTACGGAAAGTTACAGTGTACTTTAACGTACATCCTGCCTTGCAGATAGGCTAGTCTCGCTCTTGTTTTATGACTTTGGGAGAATTTTGGGGACAGATCTAGTTCAGATAGGTAGATATGCCAGATGCCCCTATTTTGCCAAACCAAGGACGGCATTGGCCACTTGCCAGGAGCTGAGGCCCCTCTTCCTACTTGCACAGAAGAATAGAAGTTTTTCAGGTAATGAACTCTTGGCTGTGGAGGTATGGCCCACCGGGACTACAGACCAGAGCTCCCGCTGGTGTAACTTGGAGACGATGCCTTACAGTGAAAGACTTAGCGCTCCATATGTTTGGCTTGTTGGAAAGAAGATTGAGAGGTGGCTTGTGCGACACTGCTTCCCATATTCGTCGTAGTAACATTATGGAATGATTATGGCATAATTAGGATGCCTGTTGTATAAAATAAGTCATGTGAGGGGTCATTGGGACAGTTATGATTTGCTGAATATGATTATCCTATTTGTGTGCATGGATCACTTTTGTATCTGAAGTTATAAATACTGGCTATGTATCTGTATTTCAAATGTAGTTACACCTGGGTGACGCCCACTAGGCAAGATGCTTTCAGTCTAGATAGTGATTGGATCCCTCTGTTCGACACTGGTGAGGCCTCATCTGGAGTAGTGTGTCCAGTTTTGGGCCCCACACTACAAGAAGGATGTGGAAAAATTGGAAAGAGTCCAGCGTAGGGCAACAGAAATGATTAGGGGACTGTGACACATGAGTTATGAGGAGAGGCTGAGGGAACTGGGGATGTTTACTCTACGGAAGAGAAGAATGAGGGGGGATTTCATAGCTGCTTTCCACTACCTGAAAGGGGGTTCCAAAGAGGATGGCTCTAGACTGTTCTCAGTGACAGCAGATGACAGAACAAGGAGTAATGGTCTCAAGTTGCAGTGGGGGAGGTTTAGGTTGGATATTAGGAAAAACTTTTTCACTAGGAGGGTGGTGAAACACTGGAATGCGTTATCTAGGGAGGTGGTGGAATCTCCTTCCTTAGAAGTTTTTAAGGTCAGGCTTGACAAATCCCTGGCTGGGATATTTAATTGGGGATCGGTCCTGCTTTGTGCAGGGGGTTGGGCTAGATGACTTCCTGAGATCCCTTCCAGCCCTGATATTCTATGATTGGGGAAGGGCCTATTCAGGGTAATGAGCCATTAGGGAAAACAATAGGACTTAGGAGAAGCTTGTCTCCCACCTGGTAAGCCTTCCTGAGAACACTTCAGACAGCCTGTAAGTAATGGCTGCTATGACTCTACAGGGACATATGACTCTGAACTCCACTTTGGGATGTCAGTATTTTTCCACAAACTGGTTAGGGAACCAAGTTTTGAAACAAAAGTTCCTGCCATATGCTAAAACTATATAAGGCAGGCAGTGACCTCATCTGTTGTTTTTCACTCCCCACACAAGAACACTCCTGGAAACCCTTGAGGAATGAAGAATGAACTGGGGGAAGTGCTGGACCCAGGCTAAAGGCATTTCTAGCCTGTGTATGAAAACCTGGGGATTCCAAGCTGCAAAGCAAGTGCAGTGTGTCCCTTAAGGATCTGCATCCTACTTGTATCATTAGCCAGGGTGAAAATTTGCTAATTCATAGCCTATCTTTCTACTATCTTAGACCCAGTGTGTGTTTTGTTTATTTAGTAGGTAATCTGCTTTAATCTGTTTGCTATTGCTTATAATCACTTAAAATCTATCTTTTGTCTTTAATAAACTTGTTTTTGCTTTATCTAAACCAGTGAGTTCAGAGTGAAGTGTGTGGGAATCTTAGCTCAGAGGGGCTGTTGTATATTCCTCTCCACAATGGAGAGTGGGGGACTCTGTGAGCTTACGCAATACAGGTCCCTGTGCAGCGCAAGACGGTATAATTTTGGGTTTATGCTCCAGAGGGAGTGCGTGCCTGGGGAGCTGAGTTACCTGGCTTTAGCCTTTCTACTGTTGGTTCGTGCAGTGGCTAGTCAAAGAGCCTGTAAGTAACTGGAGCTGGGTGTGTCCCTACCTGTGTGTATGCTGGTGGAAGTGTAAGGCCGGGAGCGTGTCTGCAGCTTGTCACAGCAGCACAGAGTGAGAGGGAGCCCAGGCTGGTTGGTCAGAGGGCTCAGTGGTACCCCAGTTCCAGGTGGCACCCCGGGGGGAAACCCATCACAGATCGATCATAGTGTATAAATATCTTCATAGAGAGAAAATTCTGGGCAGTCAAGGGCTATTTAGTCTAGCTGCAAAAGGCAGAGCAAGCATCAATGACTGAACGCCAAGCCAGACACATTCAAGTTAGAAATAAGGCGTGCATTTTTAGCAGTGAGGGTGATCGACCTGTGGAACAAACTGCCAAGGGAAGCGGTGGGTGCACCAACCCTCGAGGTCTTCCAGTCCAGCCTGGATGCCGTCTGGGCAGGTATGCTTTAGCCAAGCACAAGGCATTGGACTCAGTACAGGGCTAGCTGGGTGACATTTAATGGCCGGTGATGCACAAGAGGTTAGTGATCTGATGGTCCCTTCTGGCCTTACACTGTGCGTCTATGAAGGTGGAGATGGAGCATTTCCCCTGGGACCTGTCATCTCCCAGTGTCTCGCCTCTCTAGAAGGTGACTGTGGCTCTGTACTGCAGAACGTCATAGGCTCTCAGTAACCAGCAGGGAAAGCTGCAAGTCACTTTTGTTTTATCCTGTGAGATCCCATGTCAGCTCTTCCCTGGGCCCAGTAATTCCAATGTAGCACACAGTCACAGACCCTCTTCCCTAAACCCAAGCCCCAGCCCCTCGATTCAGTCTGTATGCATCCCGAAGTGCTAAAGGGCTAGGCTAACTATTTCCTCTTAATGTTTGCCTCACAGTTCTCCGGGGACAGCTGAGAAATGAGATTCTGCTCCTGTTAAAGGACTCGCTAAAGCTTAAACACATTTTGTCTTTTTATTTTAAAGAGCCAAATTACTATATTTCTCATGTTAAACTAATTTAAACTTGCACAACAGCACAGGTTTAAGGGCTGAATGTTGTTTTCCCTATTTAAGCGCTGTGGGCGCTACATGTTCTCTGGTGACAACATATTCTGCAGACTGCACTTGGATGAAATGAACCTCCTAAGAGGAGATCTTGCTTCCTCATTTCTTTAAAGGGAACCCCCAGATAGCATGGAAGTAAGCCCCAAAGCTAGTGCCAACAGTCAAAGTATTGTCTCTGAAGTGAAAAGAGGCAGAAGAATGACCAATAGGCTGATTTATAGCACTGGGAATCTCTTTGGTTTGGGTGTATCTGGTCATGAATTTTATTTGATTCTAAGATAAACAGAATCCATTTACCAGCAGGGGGTTAAAGTTGATTAAATGGTCAAGTTCATTTTAAATTTGGAAGGTCCTATCTGAGAAAATCCTCTGTCTTTTTTCATTTTCTAGCTAATTTTGGAAATATATTGTTTCCCATAAACTGATAAATTGTCATTCAATACTGAGCAATATGAGAGCAACCTGACATGCTCTATTTGGACTTTTTTCTGTAAACAAGTTACATTTGTTCATCTCTTGTGGTTGCTGATGAATATGACTAAATGTGGGAACAAAAGAGGAATGCTGAGAATGTGTAGGTTGCAGTTAGAACTAAAAGGGTCACTGAAAAGCCGCCATGATTTAATTTTGTTAACTGCAGAGCGAGTCTTCCATTTCTTAATGTGATGCATGCACTGCATGTTCCTCAAACACGAGGAGCCAACATGGCTACCTTACGTCTAGTCAGGATTATATCCGCTACGGTAGCACAGCGTACGTTCTTAGTTTCTAAATAAAACTACACCATAACAGCTTTTCCTTATTTCCCTTTTTGAAACGTTTTAAAATCTTTACTACTTTATTGTTCCAGCCACAATATTTGATCCTGACTCTGCCCAGTCCAGCTGCTCTCTGGAGCCACTAGGGGTAGTATCGGCAACTTCAAACATTCAAAAGCATGAGCCAGGCCTCCAAAAGCCATGAGATATTATCCGAACAATGTGCTGTGTTCCCTTTCTTTGCCTTCTGCCTTGTCTAAGCTGTTAGCCTGCTCTTGAGTCCTAGATTTTTCTGGCTGTTCTACACAACCAGGAGGGCTAGAATATATATATATATATATATATATATATATATATATATATATATAATGTCTCTCTCTCTCTCTCTCGTGACTCATAGAATATCAGGGTTGGAAGGGACCTCAGGAGGTCATCTAGTCCAACCCCCTGCTCAAAGCAGGACCAATCCCCAACTAAATCATCCCAGCCAGGGCTTTGTCAAGCCTGACCTTAAAAATATCTAAGGAAGGAGATTCCACCACCTCCCTAGATAACGCATTCCAGTGTTTCACCACCCTCCTAGTGAAAAAGTTTTTCCTAATATCCAACCTAAACCTCCCCCACTGCAACTTGAGACCATTACTTCTTGTTCTGTCATCTGCTACTACTGAGAACAGTCTAGATCCATCCTCCTTGGAACCTCCTTTCAGGTAGTTGAAAGCAACTATCAAGTCCCCCCTCATTCTTCTCTTACGTAGACTAAACAATCCCCAGTTCCCTCAGCCTCATAACTCATGTGTTCCAGTCCCCTAATCATTTTTGTTGCCCTCCGCTGGACTCTTTCCAATTTTTCCACATCCTTCTTGTAGTGTGGGGCCCCAAACTGGACACAGTACTCCAGATGAGGCCTCACCAATGTTGAATAGAGGGGAACGATCACGTCCCTTGATCTGCTTGCAGTGCCCCTACGTATACATCCCAAAATGCCATTGGCCTTCTTGGCAACAAGGGCACACTGTTGACTCATATCCAGCTTCTCGTCCACTGTAACCCCTAGGTCCTTTTCTGCAGAACTGCTGCCGAGCCATTCGGTCCCTAGTCTGTAGCGGTGCATGGGGTTCTTCCTTCCTAAGTGCAGGACTCTGCACTTGTCCTTGTTGAACCTCATCAGATTTCTTTTGGCTCAATCCTCTAATTTGTCTAGGGCCCTCTGTATCCTATCCCTACCCTCCAGTGTATCTACCTCTCCTCCCAGTTTAGTGTCATCTTCAAACTTGCTGAGGGTGCAATCCACACCATCCTCCAGATCATTTATGAAGATATTGAACAAAACCGGCCCGAGGACCAACCCTTGGGGCACTCCACTTGATACCGGCTGCCAACTAGACATGGAGCCATTGATCACTACCCGTTGAGCCTGACAATCTAGCCAACTTTCTATCCACCTTATAGTGCATTCATCCAGCCCATACTTCTTTAACTTGCTGGCAAGAATACTGTGGGAGACCGTATCAGAAGCTTTGCTAAAGTCAAGGAACAACACGTCCACCGCTTTCCCCTCATCCACAGAGCCAGTTATCGCGTCATAGAAGGCAATTAGATTAGTCAGGCATGACTTTCCCTTGGTGAATCCATGCTGACTGTTCCTGATCACTTTCCTCTCCTCTAAGTGCTTCAGAATTGATTCCTTGAGTACCTGCTCCCTGATTTTTCCAGGGACTGAGGTGAGGCTGACTGGCCTGTAGTTCCCAGGATCATCCTCCTTCCCTTTTTTAAAGATGGGCACTACATTAGCCTTTTTCCAGTCGTCCGGGACTTCTCTGGATCGCCACCAGTTTTCAAAGATAATGGCCAATGGCTCTGCAATCACATCCGCCCAACTCCTTTAGCACTCTCGGATGCAGCGCATCTGGCCCCATGGACTTGTGCTCGTCCAGGAGCTGTGGAGTAAGAAAAGCACCAACTCTTCTTTGGGTGGTGGGCCCTGTGCGTATTCCACACATGTGCTCCATGGGCCTAGACTGCAGATTTTTGACAAGTAGAAGCTGTTGATCCGTGCCTGCACAGTTGTCGTCCTTGTGCTCTGTATCAAGGGCATAAAGGGCAGCATAGACTGATGCCTCTCTAGGTCGTCCTTACCACTGCATAGCCTGAGTCAGAATCCTTGGTGTCCAGAAGAATGTTCCTCTACTTTCAGAGTTTGTAAATCATTTTTAGTAATCTTAGCCTTAGTGCTTTAGTGTTTTGTGTAACTAGTATGGGTTCGTTAGTTTCTCCCCATCCTAGGGAACTTCTCTGCATGGAGAAGGACTATGCCCAGAGTCCTGGGGTTTAAGAACTGTATCTCCTGACCCTGTTCCTTCTCTGGCGGTGATGAACACCAGCGGTGCCTTTACTGCCTTGGGGAGACTCACAGCACAGCCAAGTGCAGAACCTGCCGCTCCTTTCCTCCCCAGACCTGGGAGGGACAAGAGGGCCATCTGTGGAAACATTTCAGGGAAAAAGCCATGAGACCCCAATCCAGGTCCAGGCCAGAGAGACCCCCTGTTTCAGCAGCCTCAGACTGCAGGCAGCAGCCCTCCGAGCAAAGGCTCTGGAGTAGAGGCCAGAACCGCTAAGCCTAAGAAACTCTCATGGAACGGGGGATGTGATCTATAGGCATAAAGACAGATCTCCCATCTAGATTTACCTCTAAGAAAAGATCCTTCCCTGTGTTGGTCCAAGTTGGGTGGATTGTAAGGAAGTAGGTCCACATACATCTTCTGCCCAAGAAGGGAAGGCACAAAGGAAGAAGGCTCTGACAGTACTGGCTTTGGCTTCGCCTCACTGGCTGAAAGATCAGCCCCTGCAAACTAACTGGGAGTTCCACATTGGACCCCATTGAACATTTCTGGCACATCCCAGGTAGGATCCTCTCAGTGCGAGCTCATTGGACACGCCGGATCCATTGCTCCTGACTTCCAGGACTCCTTGAATTCCAGAAAGGACTGAAACTTTACCACACTGGAGGATATCTTTACCTTACTCTATCCGCAGTCGTCTCCTCAGAGATGCTACAACACCAGAAGAAACCACCTAGAGGAGGAGAAAGTCCTCCCCTACCATGTCCACAAGATGGAGCATTCGTGTGCTGGTACTGTCAGTAGAACAGAGTCCTACTTTCTCCTTGGATTCATTCCATGTTCCGGATGAGCCTTTCCACATTGAGAGGGGCCAGCCCTAACAGAACCCCTAGGAGGTCATGGAGCCAGCTTCCTCTCAGATACAACTACCCATGGGACCATTGGTACCCAATGCTTCGGGGTTCCCTCACTCCCAGCTGGTCAGTCCTTCATACTGGCTCACTGGGATCCATATATTAGGTGTCCTGGATCTGTGCAAGACATCACACTGGCCCTCTTCTCCCAGTTGATACCAACTGGCTCTGTCACAGTTTGCGGAGGAGGAGGTCGAGCAGGGTCCGTGGGTTCTGATGGGTGTCATCCTCCTCACCTGATGAGCAATTGCTCCATCATCCCCATACTCACCTGATGACCACAGGCAGTACCAGGAGCTTTTGCAGAGGGAGGCGATCGAGCTCCAGATCTCTCTTGAGGTCAATGAGACACAACATAGTCTCTTAAAAACCTGCAACTCTCTGGCCTTAACAGGGTAGCCCACCAGTTAACAAGGCCATTTTGGAACCCGCCAGGACTGCGTGGCATACTCCTGCCTCCTGTGCCCTTACCCCAAAAGGGCTGAAAACCACTATTTTGTGCCAGCTAAAGGGGCAGAGTTCCTATTTGCTCAGCCAGTGCCCGGCTCCTTAGTGATGCAGGATACAGCATCCCAAGACTGCTCCCACTGACACGGGAACTAGATGCTTTGGCCTTCTGGGGAGGGAAGGTATTTTCATTAGTCAGCCTCCAATTCAGAATTGCTGACTACCAGCCTTGTTAGCAAATTACAATGTCACAAATTATTTCAAACTTCCCCAGGAGGACAGGGGTCGATTTCAAGCCCTCATGGATCAAGGGAAGCTGGTGGCTAAGACGTCACGCCAGGTCGCAGTGGACGTAGCTGATACTGTGTCTAGAGCAGCGATACTCAGACTGTGGCTTGTGAGCCACAAGTGGCTCTTTAACATGTCTCCTGTGGCTCTTTTCGGTGCGTGATAGTAAAACGCTGTGTAGTTTAATTATTAACCAATCAGGATGCTTTTGCTGTGTTATTAACCAATTAAGTTATTAATTTATTTGCTGTGAGAATAAATTATACAAACTAAATAGTTCCCCGTCATACTGTTTAAATATGAATGGTACTATAGCAGGTGAAACAGCAATGAATTCACACTATGCCAACTAAATGTCTTTATTTCCAAATCAAAATTTCACCCGCTGACACCGGAAACAATAATTCCCTCCCTAGAGGAGAGAACGTGGTGTGCGGCTCCTGGCAGGAGTGATGCCTACTTTCATGTGGCTATTTCCCCGCCCACAGAAGGTTTCTCAGGTTTGTGGCACAAGAAGAGCACTGCCAGTTCACGGTGCTCCCATTGAGGCTGGTGAGAGCACCCAGAAGCCTTCACAGATCAGGTGGTGGCCCAGAGGAGGCGCAATGGCTACGCTATCTTCCCATATCATAGAATCATAGACTATCAGGGTTGGAAGGGACCTCAGGAGGTCATCTAGTCCAACCCCCTGCTCAAAGCAGGACCAATATCTAGATGACTGGCTACTAAAGGGCAGATCGAGCCAGGAGGCTCAGTCGGTGACCATATCTTACTCCTCCTCCTGATATCACTGGAGATCTGTGTAAACAGAAAAAAGTCCACTTTGACTCTTGTCCTCAGTGAAGGCCTATCTTCCTGAAGACCAATTTCAGACCTTGATAACTCAAGTCACCCTCAGACTTCATATCACAATCAGGATTTGTCTTTCCCTACTAGGCCACATGGCAACATGTACATATATAACGCTGTTCACTAGGCTTCTCCTCCATTGCCTGCAGGCCTTGCTTCAGTCTGTTTATACTCACCATACAGGGACAATATGAATACCAAGGTAACAGTCACTCAAAAAGTCACAGCTTCTTTCGTGGCAGATGACAATGGAACAGGTGCAAGCACTCATCCCTTTCCTTCCACCCACATTCGACATGACTAATTACGGATGCATACCTCATAGTATGGGGAGTCCACGTGGACAGTCATACTGGGCAAGATTCCTTGACAGGCTAGAATTCATATAATTCTCCTGGAACTGAGGGCAGTTCACCCAGCATGCAACACATTTCTTCCCCCTTATACGGTTCTGTCACATCCAGATAATGTGAGGCAACATAGATTAATAGAGTCTAAACCCAGACGTGATCATCTAGTCCAGGGTTTCTTAATCTTCATTGCACCGCACCCTGCTTCTGACAACAAAAAATACTACACAACGGCAGGAGGGGGGACTGAAGCCTCAGCCTGGCCGAGCCCCGCCACTCCAGGCGGAAGGGCCCAAGTCCAAGGGCTTCAGCCCCAGGCACGGGGCCTGTAACCTGAGCCCCACCGCACAGGGCTGAAGCCGAATCCTGAGCCCCGCTGCTGAGCTTTGGCTTCGACCCTGGGTGGGTGGGGCTCGGGCTTCAGCTTCGGCCCCGGGTGGTGGGGCTCGGGCTTCGGCTTCTGCCCCAAGCCTCAGCAAGTCTAACGCCAGCCCTGGCGATCCTATTAAAATGAGGGTTGTGACCCACTTTGGGGTCCCAACCCATAGTTTGAGAACTGCTGATTCTAGTCTGGCCTCCTGCATAGCAAAGGACAGAGAACTTCCCAAAGTAATTCCTAGGGGAGACCTTTTTAGAAAAATATCCAGTCTTGATTTAAAAATGATCAGTGATGGAGAATCCACCATCACCCTTGGTAAACTGTTCCAATAGTTAATTACTCTCACTGTTAAAAATGTATGTCTTAATTCTCTTCTGAATTTTTCTGTCTTCAACTTCCATCCATTGGATTGTGTTAGCCCTTTCTCTGCCAGATTGAAGATCCCATTATTAAATATTTGTTCTCCATATATGTACTTATAGACTGTAATTGTCACCCCTTAATTTTCTCTTTGTTAAGCTAAATAGATTGATCTCCTTGAGTATTACTGTGAATGTGTTTTCTAATCCTTTGACTCATCCTTTGAGGTTTTTAAGGCCCGGCTTGACAAAGTCCTGGCTGGGATGATTTAGTTGGGGATTGGTTCTGTTTTGCGCAGGGGGTTGGACTAGATGACCTCCTGAGGTCCCTTTCAACCCTGATGTTCTATGATTCTGTGATTCTCATGGCTCTTCTCTGAACCTTTTCCAGTTATCAACATCATTCTTGAATTGTGGAGACAGAACTGGGTACGCTGTTTCTGCCGTGGTTGGGCCAATGCCAAATACAGAAGTTAAATAACCTCTCTACTTCTGCTCGAGATTCCTAGAGAGAATAGTGGAATGGAAAAAGTGTTATCACCACATGATGCGACTATATTATCTGTTTTTCCCCAAATAAAGAACAAATATTTATTGAATATTTCTGTCTTTTCTGCATTATTAGTGATATTCTACCATTTCCATCTAGTAATGGACCAACATCATTGTCAGGATTCTTTTTGTTTTTAATATGTTTAAAAAAAAATAAACCACCTTCGTAGTGTTCTTTCTTCTGCTGGCAATAGATTTCTCATTGTGTCCTTTGGCTTCCCTTTTCAATTTTCTACAATTTCTAGCTTCTGATCTATATTCATTACTATCAACTTCCCCTTTCTTCCACTTGTTGTATATTTTTATTTTTGACAGCTGCATCACTTCCCCTCTAAATCAGGTTGGTTCTTTAATCAGTACGATCTTCTTCCTGGAGCGTGGTAGTTTGGCTATTTGGGCACCTAGTAAAGTGTTCGTAAATGATTCCCATTTATCATTCACATTTTCTGATTATTCTTCCTCCCACCTGATCTGGCTCAATTGTTTTCAGCTTTGTGAAACTAGCCCTATTAAAGCACCAAATATATATACGTTACTGGTTTGGACTTGATTCAGCTTGCACATTATAAATGTGATCACGTCATGATCATTTGTACCTAAACTATCATTTATTTTTAGTTCTCTGATTAGCTGTTCTTCATCTGTTAGGACAAGGTCTAATACAGAATTCCCCCATGTTGGCTGCAACACTTCTGAGTTACGAAATCATCATTTATAAAATTTAAATTCATGTTTAGAAACAAAGAGGATGGAGTGAAATCTCTTCCTCTAGGTAAAGGGGCAGTGAGATTATGGAACTGATGCATCAGAAACCACATTACTGTGGGGAACATACCTACCAGGTGCGCAAAACACTTGGCAGACAATCTCCGCAGGAACTTCTCTACAAACCACAAGTGAGAAATTCACAATTCTGTCTTAAACAAAATCTTTACCCAGTGGGGAATGCCATCTCTGGGGCCTGTTTGCCTCTCAAGCAAACAAGAAATTCAATCTCTACTGTTGCAGAGCTGTATAAGCTGGGACTTCAGGGCCGATATCCTTCTGTTATCCTGGACAGATCATCTGAGCTACACCTTTCTTCCCCTCCCCCTGCTACCTCAGTTCTGCAGAAAATTTGTCACGACAGGGCCAGGGTCATCTTTAGCACACCCTGTTGGCCCAGATAACTTTGTGGCTGGTCTTCCTATGAATGTCAACCCGTCCTCCTATCAGTATTTGGCCCTTTCTGGGTCTGTTAACTCAAGAGAAGGTCAGAATCAGACATCCCAACCAGACGCTCTTAATTTCACAGCCTGGTATGTGAATGGATGTCAGACCTGGAACATTCATGTTCAGAAGCCATCCAAACTATCCTCGATTACAGCAGAAAAGTCTCCACCAGAAAATGCTCCCTACCTAAACAGAGGCTTTTCTCTACCTTGACACAACAGAAACATTTATCATTAGAATCAGCAGGTATCCCGCTATTTTAGACTCTCTCCTCTTCCTCAAGATGTCAGGACTTTCCATTTTCTTATTGCGGGTCCACCTGGCAGCAGGCAGTGCCTTCCATCTTCCAGTGGATGGCCACTCTGTCTTTACTCAGCCAACCACAATTCGATTCCTGAAAAGCCTCATGAGGACCTTCCTGCTGGTGGGGAAACCCACACTGCAATAGGACCCCAACTTGGTATTCTCAGTACTTACCCAAGCACCCTTTGAACCATTGGGCCACATGTTCCATGTCACACCTTTCCATGAAGGTTGCTCTTAGTTGCCATCACATTGGCCAGACGGGGGGAAGCACTCATGTCTGACCTGCCATACACCATATTTCATAGAGAGAGAGTCTCTTCACATCCACCTAAAATTCATCCCCAAGGTAATTTCTGAGTTTCACATGAACCAGCATGTTCACTTGCTGATCTTCTTCCCCAAATCCCATGCTTCTACTGGATAAAAGAGACTGTACTCGCTCGACGTCTGGTGGGTTTTGGCCTTTTATTGGCAAAGAACGAAACCACTTAGGAAAACAACAAGGTTATTTGTCGCTGTAGCAGAATGATTGCAAGGACAAGAGCTGTCTGCCTAGAGACTAAATAGAATCATAGAATATCAGGGTTGGAAGAGACCTCAGGAGGTCATCTAGTCCAACCCCCTGCTCAAAGCAGGAACAACACCCACTAAATCATCCCAGCCAGGGCTTTGTCAAGCCGGACCTTAAAAACCTCTAAGGATGGAGATTCCACCACCTCCCTAGGTAACCCATTCCAAGTCCAAGTAACCCATTCCAATAGATCTCTGGATGCATCATTCTGTGGGATCAGTTCAGTATATTCTTCTCCCAGATGAGGGCCCACTCTTGAGTTACCTGTACTAGACATTGGTAAGGTAGATGCCTGGAGCTCCATTCACACCTTTTATGAAGCGTTATGCCTTAGTTCAGGCCTCTTCTGCAGATGCAGCTGCTGGGACAATAATTTTAGAGGCACTCATACCAACTACATCCTTGCACCTTCCCTCCCTGAATACTGTTCACTGATCTCCCATGTGTGGAATACACGTGGTTCTCAGAGATGTGTGGTCCCTATCTGTATTCCACTACCTGCCCTCCCTCCCCTCTGGTTCAGACCCTGTCAGATTTGTGGTAAGAGAAGGAACTGGGGAGGTGTTGGTCTGTGCCACAGTTTAAGCCCTCGATTCAAAGCACGAGGGAGGAGGGTGACTGCATAGGCACCGACCAACGGACGCAACTTGCTACAGGTCTCCAGTCCCAGGGGCATGGCACGCATGCCTACGTATGGAATACAAATGGGGACTGGAAATCTTGAAAAGCCTCCAGTTGCAGGTAAGAAACCTCCATATATTGCAAGACTTGTGATTAAAATCATCCCCCATATCAACCATTCCCCCAAAGAGGGGGTGTGAGCCTAGGGGAGGTACAGCTCCCTCCCACCCTGTGTGCTGGCCACCAGAGCTGCAGCGGGCTGTGCTCCCTCGATGTAGCCAGGGAGCTCTGGGGGTCCTTGTCTCTCTGATGGAGAAATCTCCCACTGCCCACCCTGGTGAATCCCAGTCAGCCTGTGGATGTGAGGAGAAATCGGTTCACTCTGCCAGGCATGGAACGAGGACTTTTGGCGTGAATATGGGTGGTGTGCCTCGCTAGCAAGTACTAGGATTTCAGTTTAAACATGGCCTGCGAAGGGGCAAACCAGGGTGTCCCTGTTTTTGCTCCGTTACCGTGTATAAAGCTGGTGAAAAGAGGTGCAACTTTAGGCTTCCTTTATACATTATACTGGTCCCTCACCTGTGGAGATGTCAGCAAGCCTCTAGGCTATCCAGATCCCGAACAGCATTCGCTGGCATGGTGGAGCTGTCTGCATCATCTCTCAGTACCAAGGACCCTCTCTGTGGCATCACAAATTCCATCAGGATCTAGCTGTAGCATCAGACACACACGCTGTTCTCGTAACTCTAAATGTGGAGATCTTGTGTAGGTGACTTTGCATTTTTGGGTGCCTTCGCCTAAAACTCAGGTATGGCCTCTAGCAGACAGCTTCTCCTCTTGGCTTGGCATTAGCCTCTGGAAAATGTCGTCTTGCACAAGTGGTGCTGACTACCTTCATCAAATCTCTGGGGAACACAGATGTTTTAAATAGCCCTCTGTTAGTTATTGCTGCAGTGTAGTGAATTCAACCGTTCCCGTGCTGAGCCTGCTCCTTCTTGGTCTTTTTCAGCTTCAGTCTTTGTGAATAAGTGCATTGTGAAACATGAAGTCAACTCCTATGAAGCTCTGTTCCTCTCTCTTCATCTTCCCCACTGTGTCTTTTGTTACCCTTCCTGGAAATCCCACTTACAGCAGAAAGCTCCTTAGCTGGTGTGCTTCCCTCTCTGTAAATGATTCAGTTCATGGGAAACAGTTCTGTTATTTTTGTGTCATCGGTGCGGTTGAAAGGTGTCGGGTGTTGGGAGGCTCTGTCCGGGTGGGTTGTGAGAAAGGCAGTTGCCATCCCTCAACATTCATCTTTGTCTCTCTGAGGTTTTCTTTCTTTCGTGCTTCTTGAACTGATGTAGTCCAGTGAGGTGCATCCCCAGATGTTCGCCACTCTTCATGCAAAGTATGGTGGGGCTGGAGAGGGTGTTTGTTGCTCAGCCTGTGGCCCATTGCTTTTATGTTCTGCACTTTCTGCTGGCTTTCCCTTGGCACTGGGCTGCGTCCTGCTCTCCTGGTCTTAGGTTTAAACATTGCTCTTTGGCTTAGCTTCAGTCTTGTGTCCTGTCCTCTATCTGAGCTACAGAAGTTCTGTACTTCTGCCTAAGCAGAACACTAACAAATCCTTGAGCTCTGGCTTTCTTCCCTTCTCTGGTCAGCCTCTCCGTCAGCAGTGCCAGGTGAGAGCGTGCTTCTCCTTCATGGGTTCGGTGGTGACTTGTGTGTGAATCAGAACGGGTGGGGCTCCCATGTTGTCCTCCCTCACTCACCATAGGGTGCTTGTCCCAAAACTCACCCCCTGTCTATGGCTTGTCATTACTTAGCCCGATTCTAAAGTAGGATGGTCTATGGGACTGTCTCTCCCCCTGAGCTAGCTACTCTCTCCCTCCCTTGCCTGAGAGACTCAGCTTTCCTATGCACCTCAGTGCAGCGGCCGTACCCGACCTGGTATCCGGTCTGGTCGGCACTACAGCTGTTCACCCCGCACAGGGCCCTTATGGGGAGTGATGTGACTCAGTGGCCATGGGGATTATAGTTCTGGGCCCCAGTGCTGCAACTGGCCCATTGGGTGGTGTCAACCTCCTTTGCCTGAATGTATCTGTCTGTAGGGTTGGGGGTTTATCATTATCATGTTTAATTGGGGCGTGGGGAAGAATTCCAGCATTTAACAAACCCCCAGTGCAAAGGTTTTCCGTGCTGGGGTTCTGGGTGGGCATGTTTGTTGGACATTTTTGTGATTGGCTTGTCTTCTCTGGGATAACTGCACACGCTGTGCTTGGCACCAGCAGGCTGCCGGTGGGAGAGCTGAGAGAGCCTGGTAAGCTGTGTGCTGACACGCTCGGCTTGTCATCGCTGACAGAGCGTCCAAAGGGGCGTGCACAACACAAGCTGGCACACTGGTGGTGTAAATAGGAACCTGACTAGTGCAGGAAACTGTGATACATCTCGTTACACCAACCTGCCCATTGGGCCGTTCTGGATGTTCTGCTTAATTTCACATTGTGACAGGCTCTGAGCTGGGGTTGACAGTGCTTTCATTTAATTCCTGTACCGACAGGTAGAACTGTTCAGGAGCTGAAATTCTGATTCCATGCAAAATTCCAACATATGGGCGGGGGAGAAATACATGTGTTGGAACAAAAAGCCAGCATTTTGAAATGTCTTCAGAATGAAAATTCCAAAGAACTTCGAATTGGGACTATCAAAAGGTTTTGTTTAAAGTTTTATATTTAAAATAATAAATATAATACACATTATATATGTAATATAATAAATTAAAATTACTAGTTTAATAGAATAGTCTAAATGATATGAATTGACGCAGCAGTGGAAACAAAAATTACACATGTTCCTTTGAAACATTTTGATGTGGACAGTTCCACTGAAAACTTTCCATCGAGCGTGAGCCTGTCTCTGAGCGTGAAATGCACTGCTCATGGGAACGAGCAGTCCCTGGGCATCAGTTCACGAGTGGCTGCTGAACTCCACACCGTACCTCCCCATGCTCACCCTCCCAGCCGCCTCCTTGGCACGCGGAGAATTCCCTAGTCCAGCAGGGGTGGCACATCTCTGCGTCACCTCTCCTTGCCCGTTCCTTCCCTCAGTGGCTTAGTTCATCTGAGCCACCCTGCCCATCGCCCCGCACATTTAACCTGCTTGCTTTACCCAGGAGAATAGCCCCTTTGAATTCGCAGAGGGGCAGAAGAGCTGGAGGTGTGCTGTGCATGAGCAGTGGTTGTACCTACAGGAAAGACGCTAGCTCAACCTGGATTCCTTATCTGCTGCTCAAGGCAGGAGACCCAGCTGCCTGGAATCCCCCCCAGGTGGCTCCTGCCAGTATGCCGCAGATCTTAGCGGCATGAGGCTAATCGAATCCAGGCGCATGGTGTACTCAACTCCCGACAGGGGAAGCAAGCATTGTGGCTTGTAGGCCGGGCAAGCCCTCCACAGACCTGTGTCTGTGTGAGAAAATGGCCCTCTGACATCCCCGAGCTACTGGAATTCAGTGTGTAAAATGCAGCACATGGGGATTTGCATATCACAGATTTCATGGACAATATAACTACAGACTTGTGCTGGAATAAACCAGCAGGCAGGAGAGGACGCTGCAGTTCAGGAAATCCACTATCGGCTGCAAAGAGTCTTCTCTCATCACAGTAAGCTTGGATTAGAGGTTCACTGAGTGTAAAAGGAGAGTGACTCTACTTGGCATGTGTGAAATTCAGCCAGGAGGACCCTACTGGAGAGTCACAGCCATGGAGAGAGGAGTCATTCAGGAAGGGTTAGCAATGATAAGCATCAGGTACCTGTGCTTTGTATACGTCACTGGAAATCGGAGAGCGTCGCTTATCATTTCAAGCTTCCGCAGTTGTAGACTTGCTAAATCAACCACAAATTAAGATTCTCCACGTGGAGCTTGAAACAGGCATCCCTGTAATAAACAGGGCAGCATCACTTTGGATCCTGAAAAGACTTTCACTGTTGGTGTTCGTGATCCCAGAGCACCTGCGAGCTGAATACCAGAGCGTGAAGCCCTGTTGACAAAGGAATGCTCTGAATATTTCATTATTACGGATTGATACTTAAGGCTGCTCAGGAGTTCACACAGAAAGGGATCTCCATCTGCCATAGGTCCGGGAAGATAAACGTGCCATTATTCTGTCTGAGCCCTTCTTCTGCCAGAGAAAAGTGGTGACTCAAGTTATGCTTAAGAAGTGCTCTTAAAATACACAGAGGACCAAAGAATATAGGATGTTTTACATCCTCTTCAGATTGTTCTAGCATGTTTCACAAGTAATGGATCCTCCAGGTAAACAGGTGCTTTGTGGTTAATGGTATTTATTTAGGAAGCTTTCCAGTGCAAAGACCATTTTGTCCTCGAGAGAGAAGCATGCTTGAGTCGAATTACAGGAGCTGCTTGGGCCGTGCAACCTCCTCCGTCCTGTGGGAGAGCGGGAGGCCACAGTGTAATCAAGGGGCTTGCCGTTCCAAAGGGTTACAGGGCAGCAGGGAAAAAGGCTACCTTGGGACTGGGTGTATTTTGGTTTTCGACTTTGTACCGCCCTCCTCGGTCCCCCGGAAGTGGAAGTGCCAGCGTGCCACAAGGAGAGGTGTGACCTGGCAAGACCAATGGGGGTGCAAGCTGCTATGAACAGCACATCGAAAAAGGTCAGATGTTCCCCACCAGTGATGATACAATTTCTAGCAGCTCCTCCCCACAAAATACACTGTGACCCAGTCAGACTGTGTCACAGTGAGGGCATGTTCAGCTTGTGCATGGAACACTACAGCACCTCTGCGAAAAGCTATCTGTTACAACAGGGGTGGGCAAACTTTTTGGCCCTAGGGCCACATCGGGTACAGAAATTGTCTGGAGGGCCAGGTAGGGAAGGCTGGGGGAGGCTATGCCTCCCCAAACAGCGAGGCGTGTCCTGGCCCCATCCAACCCCCTTGCTCCCCACCCCTGACTGCCCCGGGGACTCCTGCATCCTATCCAAACACCCCATCTCTGTGGCCCCTGATAATCCCCCTGGGGCGCCCATCCCCTATCCAATCCCCCCCTGCTCCCCACCCCCTGACCACCCCCGGGACCCCCGCCCCTATCCAGTCTCCCCTGCTCCCCGGCCCCCCTGGAGTCCTCCTGCCCCCTATCCAACCCTCCCTGCTCTCCCCACCCCATATTACCTGTGGGTTGGGGGATGGGGGGCTCAGTCCTTTCCCTGTGTGTTTCCTCTGCTCGTTTGGCTGCTCTCCTTGGCAGTCTGGCAGGGCTCGCTCCCTGTCTGGGCTTGGCTGCTGGGGAAGGGGACAAGCATGCTGGAGGTGGAGGGCGGGCCCTGATTTGCTCTGCCCCTGTCCCCAGCAGCAGGCCCTAGGCCCCTTGACCACCCCCCTGCAGCTCCCCCTGCTGCTCGCCTTCTCCCCGCCCCCCCCCGAACTTCCCCTGACTGCTCCGCCCTGGAGCACCAGGTCTGGCTGCACTATAGCCGTGCTGTCCGGCCGGAGCTGCATCCATGCTGCCCAGGTGCTGGGGGAACTGACTGAGAGGGAGGGAGAGGGGCAGAAGGGGAGGGGCCAGGGGCAAGGCTCTGCCCCTCTCACCGCGCTGCCGGGGAGTTGGGCTGGCTCCTCTGCAAACCTGTCCTGACCCTGCTCCCTGGCAGGAGCTTGGGGGCCAGAGGGAAGGATCCTGAGGGCCGGATGTGGCCCGTGGGCCGTAGTTTGCCCCCCCTCTGTGTTACAACCTGGTTAGCGGCTTTGTAAGACTTCTGGTAAGGCCCTGTGTGCCCTTCCTGCCCCCCTGGTTAAATCTGAGCTGTTGCATGGACTGAAGAAGTTCCTACGCTAACCTTCCTCCCAGGGTTTCACAGACCAATGCTAATGTTCTGTCCTCTGACTCAGTACTCAGAATCTGATGGAGATCCTGAACCACCTCTGAAACATCTGCTACCGAGGAGTAGTTGAAATAGCAGCTCTGTGTCGTGCACTGCTTAGGCATTGCCTCCAGAAGGTGTGATAGTTCAGGGAATCTGAATAAAAGAAAGTTATTCTTCACTCAGCGCACAGTCAACCTGTGGAACTCCTTGCCTGAGGAGGTTGTGAAGGCTAGGACTATAACAGGGTTTAAAAGAGAACTGGATAAATTCATGGAGGTTAAGTCCATTAATGGCTGTTAGCCAGGATGAGTGAGGAATGGTGTCCCTAGCCTCTGTTTGTCAGAGGGTGGAGATGGATGGCAGGAGAGAGATCACTAGATTATTAGGTTCACTCCCTTGGTAGACAGCATGCTGGGCTGGATGGACCTTTGGTCCGACCCAGTCTGGCCATTCTTATGTTCTTATGAATCATCACAGCCTTAAGAAAAGGAGCACTTGTGGCACCTTAGAGACTAACAAATAAGGGTTTCTTTTCTTTTTGCGAATACAGACTAACATGGCTGCTACTCTGAAACCTATCACAGCCTTAATTCATCAAGTTTGCATTCCGCTCAGGGAAGCTCTGTTGTCCAGTGTTGGTATGTCTGGAAATAGGATTTAAACATATCAGTGTTCCTGCTGGTTTGGGGGGATTATGAAAAAACCTATTGTTTCTGTGGACTTCCAGATACCTGCATTTTTAGAGGTCCTCACTTGTATGCAACCAGCTGATCTTACATAAAAACGGCCATACTGGGTCAGACCAAAGGTCCATCTAGCCCAGTATCCTGTCTTCTGACAGTGGCCAATGCCAGGTGCCCCAGAGGGAATGAGCAGAACAGGTAATCATCAAGTGATCCATCCCCTGTTGTCGATTCCCAGCTTCTGGCAAACAGAGGCTAAGGACACCATCCCTGCCCGTCCTAGCTAATAGTCGTTGATGGACCTATCCTCCATGAACTTATCTAGTTCTTTTTTTGAACGCTGTAATAATCTTGGTGTTCACAACATCCTCTGGCAAGGAGTTCCATAGGTTGACTATGCGTTGGGTGAAAAAATACTTCCTTTTGTTTGGTGACCCCCTAATTCTTGTGTTATGAGAAGGAGTATCTTATCTACTTTTTCCACACCAGTCATGATTTTATAGACCTCTCTTATATCCCCCCTTAGTCGTCTCTTTTCCAAGCTGAAAAGTCCCAGTCTTATTAATCTCGCCTCATATGGCAGCCGTTCCATACCCCTAATCATTTTTGTTGCCCTTTTCTGAACCTTTTCCAATTCCAGTATATCTTTTTTGAGATGGGACGCCCACATCTGCACACAATATTCAAGATGTGGGCGTGCCATCTCAAAAAAGATATACTGGAATTTATATAGAGGCAATATGAGATTTTCTGTCTTATTATCTATCTCTTTCTCAAGGATTCCCAACATTCTGTTAGCTTTTTTGACTGCCGCTGCACATTGAGTGGTTGTTTTCAGAGAACTATCCACAGTGACTCCAAGATCTCTCTTTTAGGTGGTAACAGCTAATTTAGACCCCATCATTTTATATGTATAGTTGGGATGATATTTTCCGATGTGCATTACTTTGCATTTATCAACACTGAATTTCATCAGCCATTTTGTTGCCCAGTCACCTAGTTTTGTGAGGCCCTTTTGTAGCTCTTTGCAGTCTGCCTGGGATTTAACTATCTTGAGTAGTTTTGTATCATCTGCAAATTTTGCCACCTCACTGTTTACCCCTTTTCCCAGATCATTTAGGAATATGTTAAATAGGACTGGTCCCAGTACAGACCCCTGGGGGACACCACTATTTACCTCTCTCCATTCTGAAAACTGACCATTTATTCCTACCTTTTGTTTCCTATCTCTTAACCAGTTACTGATCCATGAGAGGACCTTCCCTCTTAACCCATGACAGCTTACTTTGCTTAAGAGCCTTTGGTGAGGGTGTTACAGGTTGGACCCCCCTTTCTGGGAGGCCACCTGATGTACTGGGGTTTCACTGAGCCTTCCCTGCTCAATCAGCCTGGGTTCCCTCTCCCTGCTTTCCTGAAGAGGCTCTCTGGCCTCTTGCAGCACACACCCACAGGTATGGTCACACCCCGCTGCAGACACAGACAGAAGTCAGCTCTATGTGAGAAGACTCCCCTAGCACTCACATGTACATCCCCTTTTCTGGGAGATAAACCCAAAATAATACCATCTTGCACTGTATAGAAAAATCTGCACAGCACAAGCTCATGAAAATCTGCTCTCTTCCTCAATGTGAAGAGATGTGCACACTTCTTTCCCCCCCAGTTAGAAATTGCATACACTGGGTTTTATTATAAACAAGAAATAAGTATATTAACTACCAAAGGTGGATTTTAAGTGAATATAAGAGATAACAGACAGAACAAAGCAGATTACAAATAGAATTTCTCACCCTAGATATTGTTGAAGGCAGATTACAGAACGTCTTGAAAGGCAGATGCACTGGTCTCCAGCTTGAAACCTCGGTTAGTATTACTCACAAGCTGGATGCCTTTCAGCTTGGTTTCAGTCCTTCTCCCCCCAGTTCAGTTCTTGCTTCCAGGTCTTTTTCAATGTCTCTTAAGGTGGGGAGGCAGAGGAGAGAACCGTGATGATGTCACTCCCCTGCCTTATATACCTCTTGTGTATGGTGGGAACCCTTTGCCTTTTAGTGGAAAACCACTGGCATCCCAAAAGGGGAGAAGGGGTATCCAGTATCAGGTGACTTGGACCCATGTCTCTGCATGGCTGTGGCAGCCATTGCTCCAGCCTCCACAGGAAGACTAAGCTCTTCTACAGTCTTTGCTCATGGCCCATTAGCCCTGTCTGGCTTTTCCATTGTTGTACCTGAAGCGCTGGTTGGGGTGACGCCCAAGTAAAACATTTGAAATACAGATACATAGTTAATATCCCTAACTTCAGATACAGAAATGATACAGGCATACACACTGGATAATCATAACCTTTCCAATGATATCTCACATGAGCCGTCTTGCATAAAGTATACCTGTTATGTCATATTCATATCATAAGCGTATTTTCATAAAGAATATGGAGTGAAACATCACAGAGGGACCTTGTCAAAGGCTTTCTGAAAATCTAAGTACATTATATCCACTGGATCCCCCTTGTCCACATGCTTTTCCCCCTCAAAGAATTCTAGTAGATTGTAAAGGGAAATCATGCCTCACCAAAAACCATGTTGACTCTTCCCCGACAAATTATGTTCATTTATGTGTCTGACAGTTATTTGACAGTGTCTGACATTTATGTGTCTGACAGTTATTAGAGTTTCAACCAGTTTGCCCGGTACTGAAGTCAGGCTTACAGACCTGTAATTGCCAGGATCACCTCTAGAGCCCTTTTTAAAAATTGGCGTCACGTTAGCTACCCTCCAGTCATCTGGTACAGAAGCTGATTTAAATGATAGGTTACAAGTCACAGGTAGTAGTTCTGCAATTCCATATCTGAGTTCCTTCACAACCCTTGGGTGAATCCCCTCTGGTCCTGGTGACTTATTACTGTTTAGTTTATCAATTTGTTCCAAACCTCCTCTAATGACACCTCAATCTGGGTCAGTTCCTCAGATTAGTCACCTAAAAAGAATGGGTCGGGTTTGGGAATCTCCCTCACATCCTCATCTTTGAAGACTGACGCTGTTAGGATATAGATATTCAGGCCTGTCTGTAAAGGCCTAGACTCTTAAGAATACACCTAAATTCTTATCACTTGGCTAGTTAGAGGTATAAAAGAAAGAATCAAAATCACTGTCTGCCGGTGTAAGGTCCTTCTCTTACTGTGACAGTCTGAGGCCCTGTTCTTAGGCTAAGGCCTTTGGCTAAGCAGCAGAGGCAGCCATAAGCTGGGAAGCGACCGGTCACATCCTCACATTCCAAACTAGTCACATTGAAAGAAGGTGCTATTGGACTGTTAGGAATACAATCCTGTCCTGATAGTGCCTATCACCTCCAGAGAAAGGGAAGTGCCTAGAAAATGTAAAAGGAAACTTAGTTTGATAGCATCCTGTCTGGCCAGAACTCACTTATCAATAGCCGGGATGTGAAATCCTCACTTCTGTATTGTTTTGTCATTATAGTTCCCACTTTGCTATTGTTTGTCTGTATAATCTCTGTCTGGTTCTGTGATTGTTCCTGTCTGCTGCATAATTAATTTTGCTGGGTGTAAACTAATTAAGGTAGTGGGATATAGTTGGTTAAATAATCGTGTTACAATATGTTAGGATTGGTTAGTTAAATTTCAGGAAAATGATTCGTTAAGGTATAGCTAAGCAGAACTCAAGTTTTACTATATAGTCTGCAGTCAATCAGGAAGTGAGTGGGGGAAATGGGAACAGGGAATGGGGGTGGGGAAATTGGAATCATGTTTGGCTAAGGGCAGGAATGGGAACAGGGATGCAGGTGTAAGGCTC
Source organism: Chelonia mydas (assembly GCF_015237465.2). Lineage (NCBI taxonomy): Eukaryota > Metazoa > Chordata > Testudines > Cheloniidae > Chelonia > Chelonia mydas. Next base: position 74,950,197 of record NC_051251.2, on the reverse strand, counting down.
TGTGGTGTCAGAGCTGGGAAGAGGGACACTAAGGAAGGAAACTGGAATCATGCTTGCTGGAAGTTCACCCCAATAAACATCGCATTGTTTGCACCTTTGGACTTTGGGAATTGTTGCTCTCTGTTCATGCGAGAAGGACCAGGGAAGTAAGTGGGTGAAGGAATAAGCCCCCTAACAGATGCCAAGAATTAATTTAGTTTCTCCACAATGGCTAGATCGTCCTGGAGTGTTCCTTTAGCATCTTCATCGTCCAGTGGCCCCACTAGCTGCTTAGCAGGCTTCCTGCTTGCTTCTGATGTAATTAATTATTATTTTTTTCTTCTTCTTTCTAATCTTGGTGCAAATAGTCTCTGGTGGGCCATACAGTCCCAGGAATCCTCTTTGCTTAGCGGCTCCCCCCACCAGACTGGGCACAGGTGCTGGTTCATGTCCTGTTTCTCTTTGGGTCAGGCATTAGATCTCCCTTTGCTTACGTGGATCCGGCAGCCCCTGAGCCAAAGACCCAGTTGCACGCAGAGGAATTCTGCGACCATCCATATGAAAGGATTTTAGGCCAGGGAATGGACCAACAGGCTGACGGGATGGGAACTGAAAGGAATTCAACAGCAACGGTGAAAAAACAATAGCACAATCCCTTCCCCCACCTCCAGCGGTGCTGAAAACCCTCCGCTCCCCACCCCCCTGGCCTTGAGGCCTCTAACCCATCCAGTGGTGCATGCAGTGAGATGCACTAGCTGGGTGAGGTGGCTGCACGGTTCGGACCTCCGGCCTGGTGGGGTGCTGCTCCTCGGCCTTCCCTTCCCTTGGGACTTGCCCAGAGTGCTCACCCCCAGCCCCAGCCGAGCCGTGCCAACCACAGCCCATCCCCCAGGCACATGCACACCCGCACCCAGGCCAGCACAGTCCTCCCCTGCCCTCCACCGAGCCCCACATACACACACTGCTGCCAAGATGGCGCCCCCGTCCCAGCTCCTCCCTGCTGTGCTGGAATCCTCTGGCTCCTTGCCCCTCTCGGCCGTTGGTCCTCCAGGCCCCGGCTGCTCTGCTGGCTTGTTACACTGTGTGAGTCACCGGAGGTTATTTGGTGCTTGACTGGAGCTACAGAAGGTGGGCAACGAGGGACTGGCTGTCTGGGACTGGCCGATTGCCGGGGGCTGAGTCTCTGCAGAGCGCGGGGTCCGGAGTGATTTATCAGCGGGAGCTGGGGGTTGACTGCTCTTGGGGAGGTCACATTCCATTCCTATCCCCCTGTCGCCTTATCTCTGAGCTGTCAATTAGCCTGTGAGGGATCAGTGAAGGAAAGCAGGCCCCATGGATCATTCCTTGAAAGCCAGGGCAGGGGAATGCTCTCTTGGCCTCCCCCAGGCTGGGAAGGGCTCGCGGTCCGGCCCTCTGCAGAGCTGTTCAAAGCGGGGGCTGTTTCTAATGCTGTGAGCATTGGCGCTGCGTCGGACCCTGCATGTTGGAGAGACAAGGTGGGTGAGGTAATAGCTTTTATTGGACCAGCTTCTCACCGACACAACTTGGTCCAATAGGAGATTCCCTCCCCGGCCTTGTCTGTTTGTACTATTGTAAGTGCAGTTGACATTGAGCACCAGGGCGTGTAAAGGCTGACACGACGGTACTGTGCTGTGTGGGGCCGGTGCACGCAGCTGGGGCCAGTGATTCATTTTAAGAGGAGGGGGCGTATGCTGCTCTTGACAGGCTCGCTCCCCCCTCCCCGCCTGGCGCGTGGGTCAGTGCAGAGCTGATCTCTCTGCGGAGAAGTGGCAGCTGAGGTAGAAGATCCTGGGTGTGTCCCAAGGCAGCTCACACCTGGGTGCTGAGGGAAGCTCTTTGTGTTTGAAATGTTGTTTTCGGAAGCCTGCTGAGAGGTCCCAAGAGTCATGCTGTGAGTGGGACCGTAGCTGTGTGGTTCGACACACGTGGGAGTGCTCTGCTCACGGCCCAAGAGGACAAAGTGGGTGGCAACCGAAGCAGCTCTGGGAGACTGTCCGGTGCATGTGCTTTCACTAGGGCGCTGTGGTGCGTGCGGTCTCGTTCTGTGGGAGACTGTGGCACGTAATCTTCATCTGACCCTTTCCCCCAAACTCCCTAGTCCTTCGGCACGTTTCCTTGTGTCTCCCTTGCAGGCTAGCTTATGGTGACTGTGATCTCTATTCGCTCTCTTGATTTTGGCTCTGCCCCAGGATTAGTAACTCTCATTTCCCCTGCTCTGGGGGAGAAGGCTTAGTGGAGCACTAAAAGGAGCTCTGCTTTAATCAGTCCCTGGTGCTTCCCCCCCACCCCGAGTCTCCCTTTGCCAGGAGCCTGGTGCTCTGGCTGAGGGACTCAGTGGGTTAGGAGACACGGGCCTTTCCTTGATGTTTGTCCCTGGCATTAAAAACTCGGAGTGGCTATGCTGGTGCTACTCTTCCACCCATAATTAAGGCTGCGCGTTTATCAGGGAAGTCACGGACTCCGTGACTTCTGCAGCGGCCAGTGTGCCTGGCTCAGGGAGCCGGTGCTCCAGTCGCACCGGTTGCTGCTGGGGCATTCTCGGGCCACCACGCCCTCTCCCCACGCCCCACAGCAGACTTCGGGTGTGGGAGGGGGCAGGGGGTTGGGGCATGGGACAGGGGGAGGCGTGGCCAAGCAACTCTGCACGCTGCCTCCACCCAGAGCCCTGGCTTCACAGCTCCCATTGGCCAGGAACCGCAGCCAATGGGAGCTGCGGGGGCGGTGCCTGCAGGCAGAGGCAGCGTGCAGAGCTGCTTGGCCACGCCTCCGCCTAGCTGCTGAGTGAGGGGGATGTCGCCAGTTCCAGGGAGCCCATGCCCCTGCCGCCTCCCACCCCCAAACTCTGCTGCTGCTGGGGGGAGGGAGGTGCGGAGCCAGGTAGGGAGCCTGCCGGCCCTGCCAACCCCACCCACGCCCCTGAACCAGCAGGGGTCCAGCGCCATGCGCTGCTGTGCCCCCTTCCTCCCCCCCATGCCCCTAAGCAGCCGGGCTGCCCTCCCTCCGCACCGGCAGAGCCTTCAGGCAGTCCTCTCCGCAAGTTTTATTCACTGGTATTTTTAGTAAAAGTCATGGACGGGTCATGGGCCGTGAAATTGTGTTTACTGCCTGTGACCTGGTCGTGACTTTTACTAAAAATACGCGTGACTAAAACATTACCTTACGTATGGATTATGCATCCGTAGCAGGTGGGCAGTGTATTCAGGGTCCCATGTATTCCAGAGTCTGTGGCCAGGGAATTCACTGCAGACTCCACTGCCTGCGGCGGGACTGGGTTTTGGGATGCAACCTGCCTTTAAAACAGTGTCCCTAGCCCTTGTTGGTGCAAAGGGAACCTTTCAGATGTGAATCAAATGCAGACCAATACCATGCTCATTCCTCTTGTCTGCAGACTACCGGAAACAATACCTGTGAGAGGCAGGGTGCTTGCCTAGTTACCTTCGTGGGTGTTAAAACCATAAGAACGGCCACACTGGGTCAGACCAAGGTCCATCCAGCCCAAAGTCCTGTCTACTACCAGCTACTTTAGAGGGGATGAAAGAACAGGACAATTTATTGAGTGATCCATCCCCTGTTCAGCCAGTCCCAGCTTCTGGCAGTCGGAAGTTTAGGGACACCCAGAGCACGGGGTTGCATCCCTGAATATCTTGACTAATAGCCATTGATGGACCTATCCTCCATCACCGTGTCTAATTCGTTTTTGAACCCAGTTATACTTTTGGCCTTCGCAACATCCCCGGCAAGTTCCCCAGGTTGACTGCCTTGTGTGAAGAGGTGTTTCCTTCGCTTAGTTTTAAACCTCCTGCCTATTCATTTCATTGGGTGACCCCTGGTTCATGTGTTATGAGAAGGAGTAAATAGCACTTCCTTATTTACTCTCTTCACACCAGTCATGATTTTATAGACCTCTGTCATATTGCCCCCCTCCTCCCTCGTCTCTTTTCTGAGCTGAACAGTTCCAGCTAATCTCTCCTCGCGTGGATGCTGGTCCCTACCGCTTATCAGTTCATCACCCTTCTCTCTGCTGCTTCCAATTCTATTAGATCTCTAGAGATGGGGCGACCAGACTCGCACACAGTGTTGACTCTGGGCCGTAGGGAGGGCAATGTACATGCGCGCGTTAGCTGTCATAGACGTATCCAGTCAGCATGCTCCTACCACCGCTTCCAACCCCTTTGTGAATGCTGGGACGATGGCAGTGGGGCAGCTGGGCGCTGCCGGGAGGGGGGTGGGGAGTTCTGCTCCTCCCTCCCCACAAGGAAGTAGTCTCATCCAGTCCTGCCCACCGGGGGGGGGAACCCTGCTGGGTACCAGGAATCTAGGCCATGTACCAGAAAGTCCCAGTTGCCCCGTCCCAGTTGCCCCATCCCAAGTTGCTGCTTCACCAATAGCTTTTCCAGTGCAATCATGGGCTGTCCGTACAAAAATCTGCAATTCATGGAAAACATGGGGACAGCCCCATGTGACCTGAACCGTGTCTGAAAAAAGCTGCAGCGAGCGTGCCAGCTCTGCATTCACCTCAGCCTGCCTCAGGACTCTTGGGTTTGGCACAGCAGCGTGCTTGGGCCTGTTTGCTGCAGGGTACCCAGGGCCTGGTGTCCAGGGTTCAGTGCCACGCTCTCCTCCTTTGTCATGGGCATGGCCTAGCAGCCACTGGTGTAGGAGTGTTACAGAGGAGACGTGTGGTGCTAGCCCTTCCAGGTGCTGCATCAGACCCTGCAGATGCGCCCTCGGGCACGTTGCTGTTCTGTGTGCGACGTCAGGAGAAGCGAGTTCTGCGTTTCTGTGTGAGGGACGCGGCTGTGCCATTTGATGGTAAACGGTGTGCCTTTGTTAGGGTAGAAGTGCTGGCTGCTAGGGAGGTGTGATGAGGGCCGCTGCTGCACTGGGAACTCCCCTTACCGATGTAAAAGCAAAACAGAGCAGCTGCTTTGCAAACAAACCTCGTATCTGAATGCCCCAGCTCAGAAACATGGTGTCTTGAAAAAAACCCCAAGGCCCATGGCTGACAGTGCCCCCAGGGTGCTGGGTTGTGTGACTGGGTGGCTGGCAGTATGCAGGCTCCTTGTGCCATTGTCCTTCTTTTCTGCGTTTTTTGCTGCTGTGCCTGGCAGTTGTGTAAATCCATGTGTAATGACTTTAATCACAGTGGGGGGTGCGAGTGGGACAGGTTTCTCCTCCTTGGCTGTGAGTGGGGAGCGGTGCTCAGAGTGCTGCTGAGCTGGTGAGTTCCCTGCCCATGAACATGGCAGAATACCTGACCCTGGCATGCTTCCAGGAGGAGCAGTGTTTGGGATATGCAGCCTGGCATAGTAACGCAATCCGTTTAACTGGTCACTGCCATGTGCTGCTGGTTGGGAGGGAATTGTGTGGCACTATGGAACTGGCAAGTCACATTGTGGTTTAGAGACTCTCTGACACCCTGGCTCCAGGCTGGTGCCAGGGGAGGATTCTGTCCCTTCCCAAAAAGCCTTTCTACTCAGACCTAATGTAGGCTGAGACTCTGCCGCACTTCCGAGAGGAGCAGCCCAGCCCAGGGGAGGGGGCTAAGGTGGGGCTAAGCCTCCCATGTGCCCTCCAGACTGCAGGGTGTTGCGAGGGCTGGGGCAGCCCTCTGGCATCAGTGCAGCCCTGGTCTGCTTGGAGCAGCAGAGTCTCTCTGTGGCCCTGACTTCCCCTACAGCCCCTGCACACACCCTGCATCTGGCTTTCAGCAGTGGGGTACTTCCAGTGCCCCTTCACGGGGGAGCTCCCCAGCTGGCTTTGGGGTGCTTCTGGCCCCTGAGCACACCAGAGCGGGCAGGGTCTCTCCCTGACCTCTAGGGCATGATCCAGAGTGCAGTGAGTCCGTGGAAAAGCTCCCATTGAGCGCAGTGGGCTACGGTGTGGCCCCTGTTGAGGAATTTGGTGACCTAGACTTGGCTTTGTTGGTGCCTTTTATCTGTGCACACCCCGAGAGGCTGTCCAGGCTCTCGGCATCTTTGCACTTAACAATCCCTCTGTGCTGGGAACAGCAGCGACAGGAAGCAGTTCCTCTGCGTTACAGCACCCATCCTTCAAACCGCAGCCGAGAGCTGGAAGCCCATCTCAGCGTGCTCTGGGTAGAACCTTGTGCTTTTCCTTTAGGGCAGCCCACAGGTAGGAGACCGGGGTGGAGCAGGCAGGGCTATTGTTGCATTGTGAGTCTCAGAGAACAGGTAAAGGAGCGAGGGAGATGAGCCCTCAGTCACAAACCTCCTCCAGCAGCAGTGGGGTTGACTGTCCATTGATGCCTACGGATTCTGACAAAGCTGCTCCTTGTCATTGTCCTGTCTTTAGGAACCAGGAGTTTGATTTGGAGGGAGGAATCTGGTGGCAGCCAAGTGCTGTGCTTTGGTGGTTGAGAAGAAGGGAAAGATGGTGCTAAGAGAATTGCTGCTGTGCTGTTCTTTGGGATTTCCTATCCTAACACCCGTGGGTGGGATCGTGGAATGGCCTCAGGGGATGGGAAAGGAAACGTGGCTTGAGGGGAGTCATGTTTTAGGAGCTTGGAAGGAAGTAATTTAAAGCTGTTTGTCATGTGCTCATGCAAGTTTTCAGCACAGTCTCGCCAGACATCCGTGCAAGGCTAGCGGAGTTCCATCGGGCCTGGGCTCGGCCCCACAGCGTGCTCTGCTGCGTGCGGCTGCTGTACACGGACTCCGGAGGATTTGGCTATAGCATGGACACACTGAGCCTGTATTCTACCGTAAACAGAATGAATCGCTCTGACCCCCGAGATCTCCCCTGGCTGCCAGGGCTGACCCTGCCTGAGATCGTCATTTCGGATTTTCATCACTTGGCGCTCGGGCACGCCATGCCATCACTGACTGCAAAGGGGAGCCTCCACCACCTGGTCAGAGAATTAACAGAGTTTGATAGTGGTTTGCGTTAGAATAAAAACCCTGCAGAAAAATACCACTCTGCTTGGGAAAAGTTCATGAGCTGTAATAATCATATTGTCCACTTCTGTGTCCTTCCTTTCTTCTAGACCCTGCGCCATTGTCCTCTCCTGCCTGATCTTATGTTGTCTTATCTGGGACTATACATGGAATCAGTCTCTCTCCGCAATGCGAGGTGCCAGGCACTCCTGTGGTGCTAAGCAAATACTAATGTGAATCTTTTAGTTTGGCAATTTGGGAAATAGCTGCAAACAGCCAGTCAGATAATTTCTATGCAGCAGTGCACAGCCTTAAAAGTGACTTTCCGTGCTCCTGTCTCAGTGACACCGGTGGGGTGGCGGTGGCACATAGTTCATGCATTTGGACGGTGATTCTGCCTCAGCACTGCAGAGTCACTGTTGAGGTTTTGCATTAGATGGAAGGGAGCTGGGGAGCGGCACCTGCCTGGGAACTAGAGGGAGGAACAGTTGGTGCTGGAGCGGTTCCCGGCTGTGTCGCCCTCCCGAAGAGTGAGAGAGGCTGTGAGGGGCCCCGGGACATTCTTTGTGTCTGTTACATTTTATCCCCTGCTGAAATGTATGGAATATAAATACTGCAAGAGCAATCCTACATACGACACAGCTGGAGGGAACCTCCATGAAAGAGTCTGTGTCGCCACTGGCTTCTCAAAACAAGCCCTAGCCCAGAGGTGGGCAAACTATGGCCCGTGGGACCCTCCTGCCTGGCCCCTGAGCTCCTGGCCTGGGAGGCTAATCCCCGGCCCCTCCCCTGCTGTTCCCCCACCCCTGCAGCCTCAGCAGGCCGCGCTGCTGGCGCAAGGCTCTGGGCAGCCGGGCAGCGCAGTTGCAGAGCCGCGGCCTGACCCGGTGCTCTGGGAGGCGTGGCTCCAGGCAGCGCAGTAAGGGGGCAGGGGGGGTTGGATAGAGGGCAGGGCAGTTTGGGGTCAGTGGTCAGGAGTTGGGGTGTGGATAGGGGTCGGGGTGGGGATGGGGCAGGGATCCCAGGGGGACAGTCAGAAATGGGGGGAGCTTGGATGGGGCAGCAGGGGGCAGTTGGGGGTGGAGGGTCCAGCGGTGGTCAGGGAACAGGGAGCAGGACGTGTGGATGGGGCCGGAGTCCCGTGGGGGCTGTCAGGGGACAGGGAATGCGGGGGTTGGATGGGGCCAGAGTCCCAGGGAGCTGTCGGGGGGTGAGAAGTGGGGGGGTTGGATAGGAGGTGGGGGCCGGGCCATGCCTGGCTGTTTGGGGAGACACAGCCTCCCCTAACCGGCCCTCCATAAAATTTTGGAAACCTGATGTGGCCCTCAGGCCAAAAAGTTTGCCCACCCCTGCCCTAGCCTCTCATGGATGACCAGCTGTTGGATGCAGCCAGGATCAGCTGTCCTGGACTTGTGTCGTGTGTGGATGGGGCACAGAGTGGGAGTTATGTCTCTCTCTCGCTGACCAGTGGGCTCCGGACAAGTGTGACACAGTGTGTGACTGTGAGCCATCTATTTTCACGATTCACGCCATAGTTTAGATTATCAGAGTAATTAAATACAAAGCCTGTTTTTAAAGGGTCTTTTCCTTGTGCAAATCTCATACAACTCCATCTCATCCCCTTCCCCCATAACTCAGCCGCAGGCTTTTGAATCCCTTGATCTTCAGATCCTTAGCTTGCTATTTGAGCTCTAGGAGTACTGATTAGTCCTTTCCTAGCTCAGCTGCTGGCAGAGGACGTGACACCCACTTTCCCACAGTTCAAAACCTATTGACTAGGCAGCAATAATCAGGAGTCCTGAATTATATCCCTGGTCTGGGACAGGAGCATGGTTTATAGTGGTTTGAGACAGAATAACACAGACTGGTTTAGTCACTCTGAAAGGCTGTGTGGCACAGTGGATAAGATTGGGGTCTGACATGTTGGAGATCTGGGTTCCGGGCTTGCACTCTGGTTCCTGCTAGCTCATTTCAATAGTTAGAGGGTGTTTTCAGCAGTACTTCCCTAACCATCTTCTAGATTGGGGTCTGTGGCGCTAATCCAGAAAATAGAGGTAGTGAATCACATGAGAATTTAAACAGTACTTGGAAGAGGTGAGATTTGAATGCCTGGTCTCCTCTTTCCCAGCTGAGGGGATATTTGGTGAGAGTCTGTCTCACATACTTTGTAGCCTCCCCTGGAAGTGGGTGAGATGCTGGCGCTGGGGCAGGTTTGTGATGAATTAGAATTCTGCAGGTTCCCCTTGGTGCACGTATTTTCCGTCACGGATATCAAGTTAAAAGTACTCTATAGATAAACTTTCCCGCTGTATGACTGACACTGCTGGAATCACCATGGGCTGAGCGACCAAAGGACAGGGCCCGGAGCATGTTAGGGAAGGGGGCCAAAGAGAAGTGACACGATCTAGTGAAAACATCACTGTGTTTCTGAGAGAGAGTTTTAACCTCTTACTATTGTCTCTGTATCAACTTCATTTGAGTCAGTCCCCCATGAATGAGTCAAATAATGCTCTCGGCCTTTGTATTCTAGGATTTCGATTTTGACATTTCAATGAGATTTTTACAAAAATAAAGGCTTAAAGCTGCTGTTCCTGAACTGTGTAACATAGCCTGGATGAGCAGCCCTAGACTATATTGCAAGTTACACGCACGCTTCACATTAATGCAGTGTTAAGGTTGAGATTTTAACTGAGCAAAAGTTAAGAACTCTGGAGTTAAGGTTCCCATTGCAGCCCTAACGCTGCCCCCTTGTGTGTAACAGGGTCAAGGCTGAGATTTTAAATCCTGCAAAGCACGATAACGTTTCTTGCAATAAAATGCTTGTTCATTAACAAAAAGAAAGAGAAATTTAAATTAAAAATAAGCTGATGAAGTAGCTAGAACTGAGTGTATTTTAGGTACAGACCCCAAGCATAATTACTTTGATGCCTGGTATATAAAGACAAAGTGGGGAAGGACACAGAACATACACATTTGTGATGGAGGGTGTGAATAAACAAATGAATCCAAGCTGATGGCCTGTGCAGAGTGGCGTGTTTTCCTGGGTGATTAACAGACAGCTCTTGTTGTTAGAGTGCAGCTGGCCTGTGTTTTTGAGTCAAGAAGGGGGCTGTCCCAGGGTTATTTTGTCATTCTCTCTTGCGGTAGTGACATTTTTTAATCGTTTATTTTATCAAGGAATGTGGCTGTGGGAGGATGTTTCCATCTCTTGGTGGGTAGGTGTTGTGGTGCAATACTGTCCCCAGGAGGCTCTGTTTGCTTAGCACAGTCGGAAGGGGTGCTGTACTTGAAGAACCGCCAGGAGCTTGTGATGAGTCCCCATCTGAAGCCCTCTCTTTGACTCCAGCACCAGCGCTTCGGGTATTGTCACTGGGAGCAGAGTCTCATTCTGTACTCTCCCTCCCATCTCAGCACAGGGTAGAAAACAGACCTGCATCTCTGTGTTTAGGCCTAATGTTGACTGACCGTAGTTCTCATCTCAACTTAGCCTTTAGGGTATAATGAACATTCAGGCCTTGTTTTTACATCACTCCTCCTGGTCAGTTTGCTAGCAGCAACGTAACAGGCCTTTCACTGTGGAGAAGCACTTTTCTCAAGTCATCAGCTTGGACATGTCAAGAGATGAGAGACCTTTTCCATATATATTCCAAAGAGAAAGATTTTGCTGGGATGAGATTCCAGGTTCATGGTTGATGTATGGACAGCTGTTGGCTGTTTGGTCAGGGTTGAAACGTCAACAGTGTACGTGGCACTTGCAAATTAGAGGTGGTGATGAACTGAAACCAGAAGTGGTGAATTAATATTTAAATATACATCGGCTACCTAGGTACGTATCTTTGTTGCTGGAGATGGCTCAGTGTTAAAGTGCTGTTTGCATTTTTATTGTATGAAGTTAATGTTGATGAAAGTGGCTCCTAGGCAGTGTGGATAGAGGATTAACGCTGGCTATAATAAAGTGGTGATGAGTTACTACCTAGGCTGCAAGCAGAGTTCAAATGATCACAGTAAACTGGGCGTTCTTTGACTAATAGCTGTCTCTGCCTTCTCCATTCAGTCTGCACCTTGCTTCTGGATGCAGAAATGTCTTTGTGCTGAGACGAAGTTCAGGATCTGTCAAGCCCATGTACTACCTCTATTTCTGTATGAGTCAGAAACCTGGCCTTTGTACGGGCGGGCATGCAACAGCTAGAGGCATCCCATACGTGCTGTGCTGTCAGCACCAGATCCTGAGCATAAAGTGGTCTGATTTTGTGCAAAATGTCAGTCTCGCAAAAATCTGGCTTTCCTTTAGTCGCTCATTATATTCAAAAGTAGCATTGCACGCTCTTCTGCGATGTCACCAAGATGGACAGTCACCCCAGCACACCACGCACTCAAACTCTCCATCGATGTGCAAAGGGGTGCATGCCTGACACTACCTGGCGTTGCCTGAGGGGCCGCCCCAGAGATTAATAAATTCGCAGGATTGAACCAGACCTGGGAACTTCCCTACACGATGCCTGGTGCAGCACCATTAAGTGTGGTCACTCTGGTTGGCAGAACGGTCCCCAATAGACTGGGCATGTTCGATGATGATAGAACCAGGTGTGTCTCAGACAGATGACCTTGCATTAGCTTCCTTCCCAACGCTCTGCTACTAAGCCTTTGTCCTGACCTTCACAGCCCTCTGCTGTTCTAAGAGGTGGCTACTCAGGTACAGGCTGTTAAACCCTGGTGAGCGTTGCTGTGGTTTGTTATTGGGACCAGAGCAAGATAATCCATGACCATCCAAATTGACAGAAATTTTATTTTCACGTTGTCATCCAGTCAGGGCTCTCTCCCACCCAACCAAGCAACAGACTAATTAAAATACATTTATATAACGCGTAGTTCTTTACTGCCTGTAAGTAGGTAGCTTACTATGAAGCCACCTACACCGTGCGTCCTATCTTTTCAGCTTTTTTTCCCTGTTTTGGTCTAGTTCATTTATTTGACAGTCTGCACTACAGTCTCTCTGCTTGTCAGCCATATTCTTGGAATGCATCACCCAGATGTCTGCACGTATGAGGTCAAACACTTGAGATGTAGCAACTTCCTCAAGGTCATCAATAAATGAATAAATAAATACATCATGATGAGTGTCTAAGCTATTGTTTGTTTATTCAGCTGATGAGCAGATGAAAATCCCAAACACACTTAAGCTTTAAAGATACCAGCTGTCTCTGAAATTCAGTTACTTTCCCTGTCATTCCCAATGTGCTAATGCTCCCAACCCGAAACATTTATTTTGTGTGTTGCCTCTTTTGGTTGAAAATGTTCATGAAGTCCCAGGAGCGCACAGGTGGTGATGGGGTGGGGGCAGTGTTAATTGCTATCTCACAATTTCTTAGCAGTAATTAGAACTTTGGACCCAAAATATCTCCGCATTGGGGCATTCCACGCGTGTGATAAAAGCTGCTGCTCGTATTCTAGCTCTTCAGACCCTGAGCTGTATATTTTAGTTAATCTCTGTTTATTAACCCTTGTAGACTCTTGCATGTCTCCGATGGGAAATGCGTGAGGGCATTTTCAGCCTGATAGTATTCGCCGTCTGTGCTGTTTTAACAGAATATAAACTGCTGCTGGCTACGCCCAGGTCTGGATTGCAGATAACTAGGCTAACATGCGTTTGCATAATTTTATACAAGGTGTTGCAATTTCCTGTATTGCCGAGGATTACCTAGCAAGTCACGTTTTTCCAGGGAATGACCCCTGGCAGCCCAGTGAAATGTTGCTTGCTCTTCTGAGTTAGAAACCTCGTTCTCAGTCTTGGTCTTCTCCACTTCGCTTGGATGTGATTACGCTGACAGTTTGACCCTCTTGGCAGGGAAGGTTATCTAGGTGTGTGTGGGAGCCTCCAGGCTGGAACTTTAATGGGCTGCTCAGATTTCTTCCTGCTGCCCCAAACCCATAATGGGCTCCCAGTGGGCACAGGGCAGCTTGTTATAGGACGTGGGATTTAGTCCTGGGCACACTGGAAAAACTGCATTTAGGCTTGGTCTGCACTAGCAGCTTACGTTGGTATAACTGCCACCCCCGACGCGATGCAGTAATGCCAACGTAACTCCCGGTGTAGACAGGGCGATGTTGAGGGGAGGGCTTCTCCCATCGACGGAGCGACTGCCTCCCAGCTGCTGCCGTACCTGCGCCGACGGGAGGCGCTCTCCTATCGGTCGGCGTGTGCAGTGTCTTCACTGAAGCGCTAAAGTGCGGCAGCTGCCCTGCTGCAGCATTGTAAGTGTAGACAAGCCCTTAGCCAGCCAAACGAGCTGGAGCCTCAGCTGGTGTGGCTGTTGGCTGAAAGCCTTCCCTCATAGCGGCACTTTGTCACTATGGCTGAGCAACTTTAAGGATCATTTTCTTAAATTTTCCGCTTTAGGAAAGAGGGAGTTCTATGGGTTTCTTTCACCGTCTTTCCCCCTTGTGGGCTATTAACAAATTCTGTTTGTTTCCTGTTAGCTAGGTCTTCCATATTGAACATTGTAATATAGGCATCTCCTGTAAATATCAAACTCCACTGGTCCTGGCCATGCCCGGATGCAGGACTCTGGCAGCATTCGTTGTCGTCCTTCTAAATATTTTAGCCTAGACTAGTACAATAGAATATACCTGGCTAGAAATGGATACAAACCCCTGGAAACAAAAACCCCGTCTCAAAACCTCCAGTTGGCATGTCTGAGATCCCAGCATGTGCATTCTTTAGAAGAGAATTCTTTGTGTCTCTGTGGGAATGGTCCGGTTGGTTTGTGATCTCTTGCTGCTGGCTTGTCAGGACACAAGCTGAACCCTGTGGGGAGCCGGCTGGCAGGCTGGGGAACTTAGAAATCTGAAACTGAAACGCTGCCTTTTGGTTCTTAACAGGCCCTTGTACTCCTGAGGCTTTCCGAAGGTTTGGGATGTTTACAAGCGGTGTTTGATGTCAGATGTTTGCTTTGTACAACTCAGCTCCCTTTTGCCCATCAGCAGGCATTTCTTGGCAGAGTATGGAAGTGCTTTCCAGGGTCACAGAGCTTCAGTTGAACCCATAACATGAAATACTTTGGATTTAGGAGCAAATGGGACTTCCTACTGATTTAGCTTCGGTTTGCCAAAGGGACACAGACACCTAACTCCCTTACATTCTGCTCTGAAAATCTCATTAGTTTCTATTTGCCTTAGCAGTGATTTCCCCTGGGAGGAAGACTTGTATCCTCAGACAGTACTCTCTCTGCCGGGCCCTCTGGGGGCTAGTGTTAGCTGGTGGGGGAGCTCAGAAATGACCCGTGGCTTAGGGAAAGGTGGGAACCAAAGCAGAGAGACTGTGATGGCCTTGTGGACGAGGGGCTAGACTTGTGGGGGTATTGCAGTGAGAAGGAAGAAAAGCCCTAGGCTCCCAGAGCTGTTAGTGTGGAGATCAGAAGGCCACAGGGGGAGATCCCTTCCTGGCTGGGGTGCACTGTCTGGCTTGGGTTCAGGGTCCCTGTGCCTGGACTTTGCCAGGTGCTTCCTACCCTGGGGTTGTGGCTGGGCTCCTGCTAGGCCTGTTACACCATCATTGCCTGCAGGGGCAGCCCTGTTCTCAGTGGCTCTTGGCTGAGCCGCCAGCCCTCTCCTTGGGCAGCGGTTTGGGCAAGTGCGGGCTTTCTTCTGCATCTCAGCTCAGGCCATCTCTGTGCTTGGCTCCAGTTTGAATTTGGTGCCACTGGGTCTCTGATTGGCCAGTGTCACAGACGTCCCAAAGAGGTGGATACCTGGGCGTGGAAATTAAATGGCATGTTCCTCTGGCTCTTGCCCATAGGTCACATGAGTACCCCAAAAATATCCCCTAAGGCTCCAGAATGGGCCAAGCCCTGTGATAGCCTTATGGTCTTCTTCCTTGTCCCTATGTGACCCTCTCTGGGCAGCCCCAGTGGGATGGTAACTGCTGACCTGCATGTAACAATACACCCGCGTTTCATAGGACACAGCGTGTGAAGTGATGACAGAAAGGTAGGGGGACTGCAAACATTTTGGAGGATAGAGCTAAAATTCAGAGGGGTCTTGATAAATTGGACAATTGGCCATAGACGACAAAATGAAATTCAGAAAAGACAAATGGAAGGTGCTACACTAAGGGAAGAAAAACCAAATGCACCGATACAGAATGGGGGATAACTGGCTTGGCAGCAGCACGGCTGAGAAGGATTTGGGAGTTGGGGTGGATCACAAACTCAGCATGTACAGGGGACATGGGGGGGCGGGGGGTGTTTCTCCGTGCTCTTGCCTAGAGAGAGTGCTGTCTGGAAGTGTGTGCTGCCCTCCTGGCTCCTGCCTCTCTGCCTGCCAGTGTCCCCTCAGGCTGTGGGGCTTGGCTTTGCAGCGCTCACAGGCGCTCTTCTGGCCACAGCTCGTGCAGCTGAGAGTCACTGGGGCAGTGGGAGCTGTGGCGTGGCATATTTGCTCCTTCCTCTTCTTTCTTCCTTCTCCCTGCTGTCTGCCTCTCCTCTTCCTCCCCCCCGCTTCACTGCATCCCTGCACGCGCTCTCCTCCTCAAGTCCCCCACTTGCTTGAGACACTGCTGCTGTCATAGGCGCCGGCAGCTCTGCCCATCTCCCTTGCCAGACACAGCCCTGCTCAGGCTGCTCCCACGCCTCTGCGTCTGCTCCGTCCCCCCGCCGCTGGGGCTCTGCTCTGCACTGCCAGCTATGTGGGCATTTGGTGGAGTAGGAAGCAGTGCTCTGCTCCTACCTCTGCCATGTGCGGATGGAGCATGGCAGGGTCGTGGGTGGGCTGGAGAGCCACTGATGGAGCCTCAGCATGCCATTGGAAAGCGGCCTGGAGCAAAGCCTGAGCTCCACTCTAACCCAGCGCCTGCGGTGACCGGCGAGAGCTAGCGGCTGGGACAGCCCTCTTGGAACACCTGCAGTTACCGATGGCCCCCGCCGCCTTGCACGGGCACTGCCCTCACCCCAGACACACCTGCTCTCACTGCAGCTCTCCCAGCTGGGCTCCACGCCTGAGGCTGAGCGACGCTTGATTTCCCTTTTTGATTTTCAGTTGCGTCCGGACTTTCATCAGGTCTCTGTATTCAGTGGTAAAGTCTTTTGCGGGTTATGGGTGTCAGTAAACGAGGCTGACTGGTGAGTCATGAGCTGTTGTTGAGCTGGGATAAAGCTGCCGCTGCCTGTTTAAACAGGTGGTCCTTTGCTTTCCAGATTCTCCTCGACTCAGGCTGAGCATCATACAGTTTGCAATGGGGTATGTTCTGCAAGCAAGGGTGGCTTTTTTGTCGTGCGAGTTGGTAGCTTTTGGGTCTTGCTGGTCATCCCAGTACTGAGACAGGGTGCAGGGGAAGGTAGATGTCATGCTGAAGGCATCAGGTTAAAGCACCTGGCACTCCCATGGGTGGGTGAGGGCGTGTGTGTTTGAGCCAGGCACTCCAGCTTTTTCCCTGGGGGAAAGCTCTGGGAGAGCTGTCAGGTCTCAGGCCAGACTCTGGGGTGATCTCGCCACTTCTCAAAGCCATGGGGGCTCGGAAAGCCCCTTGCTTCTGCCCGCTGGCCATGTCTGTGTCCTCACTGTCTGTCAGTGGCCATTACTGCACCGTCCAAGGGTCTGTAACCAAGTGCAGTGCTCACTGCTGACCTGAGTGCCTGGGAGCAGGCTCCCTGCTTAGACACAAGAACCAGTGCGCTCACTGCTGCACCCTCCCCATCCTCCCAGCCAGGTGAGGGAAGAAACCACCAACTCCTCCCCACCAGGCGGGAGGGACAGCAAAGGAGGAAAGGGGATTTAACAGCCAAAAGCACAGCTACTTCCAGTACTAATCTATCCCCCTGTCATTTCCCATCTTGAGTTCTGCATCGGAAGTGCCTAGCTACCCTTAGGGGCTGGGCAATTGCAATGTGTTAGGAAAGACCAGGTGGTTTGGTGTCAGATGTCCAACTTCAGAGGACTCGGGGGGGTGGGGGTGGGATTTGAACTTCCTCAAGGAACCAAAAAATCCTTCAGAATTGACCTAAAATAGTTTTTCTGTACATGGCAACATCAACATTGCACCATCCAGTATTTCAGCCCCTTCCAGGGTTCAGTTCTGTGGGACAGTGTTGTCAACTCTTGCAATAGAAATAAAATTGCAAGTCCTGTGATATTTGGTGATTTTCTTACTACCCCAGCGGCTGGACTCAAGAGAGTGCCCGAGAATCTCAGCTTTCTAGCCCTCCTGGCTGCGAGGGAAAGCTGTGAATCTGAGTGCACCCGAACAGCTGAGACGCCGGCAGGCAAAGAAAGAGCACTCAACATTTATTATTATTTTTAAAAACTCTCATGGTTTTGGGGGCCTGGCTCCTGGTTTTTTGAATGCATGGGGTTGGCAGTGCTGCCTGGGGACACTGTCAAGCCTGCCTTGCTCATGAGCTGAACTGAGCTTCACTTTCAATTCCCCAGTCTGCTTTGTCTCCTGTCACCGTCCCCTACAAAATGATTTGTGCGGTAGGATCTGCTGCTGATATAGAAAATCTCCCCCAGAATCGGTGCTTTCTTTTTTCAGTGTCTGGTATTTTGTGCTTGTCATGTTAGGCACATGGCATGTGCCATAAAGGGTCAGGGAATTGCTCTCTTCCTCCGTTGTGGCTGATGCTTGATGCTGCAAAGAAAGGCCATGGGAAGGGAGCTGAATGCTTTCTATCCCCGCAGGCAGTGGCTTGCTCCACACAAAAGGTTTGATTGCCAGGCTAGCACTGTGTCTCAGCTTGCCCAGCTAAAAACACTAATTGTGCTTTAAAAAAAAAAAAATCCAGCCCTTCTAAAAAGCCTGTTAGATGGTCTCTCTCTGGCCTGTGTGGTGTTGAATTCCAAAGGTCGACTGAATGGCATGGAAAGAAATATTTCCTTTCTGTTTGAAATATGTTGCCTTTCCACCTCTCTTTACTGCTCTCTAGTTACAGTGTGGGACAGGACAGCAGAGTGGGTCTTACCAGATCTCACTGCACCTTTCCATTTTCGGTATAAAGATTCGCTTACTGCTATCTTTCCTGAATGTGATACATGCCATACTGTGAGAGAGAACACTCATCCTTCTCTGGAGTTGAGGAGTATTTGCTGTCTCTCTCTGGAGGTGAGGTGACTGAGCCCGGGAGCAGTGCAACAGCTGCAGCTATGCCATCGTGTAACATATGAGGGAGAAAGATCAATGAGTTTAAAAAAAAAAAAACCCCAAAACAAAACCAGTGCTGAAATTCCTCGCGTTGGATTTTTTTAAATTTAAATTAAATATTTTATTTTAATTAAACAGAGGTTTTTAAATTAAACCTATTTAAAATTAAATGTGAAATTATGACAAGCTAAGCCCTAAACATGCAATAATTATTAAAACTAAATAAAAATAAAAATCTTAAAAATAAAAGTAGTCTTAAGCAGTACATATTTGCTGCCAAGTTTTAAAGAAAGTCAAATCACTGCACTGGTGGAAGTTAGTGACAAAGCACCTGTAACCGTTGTTTGCTGAAGTTTTTGACAGTGGTGCAGGTGCAGAGAGAATATTTTCTTCATTTTGATTTGTTCAGCTAATTCAGTTCAATGACTAGTTTGTTCGGACTGTTAAGAAACCAGTTGGGAGTTAAAAAAGCAGGAAAGCTTGTTTTCCCCTTCCAATGTATGAATAAAAACTATGTGAGAAAGGATGAGCTCTACTAGTTCTAAACTCTTGAAGGACAAGGTGACCAGCAACAATGAGTACCATTCACTAACTACAGATAATACTTTCCCTGTTTAATAAATCAATTAGTTTTAAACAAAACATATTTTGATAACCTTTTTAATCAACTTTCACTTTCTTGTGTATCCAGCACATTTAAGGTAGTTTTATTTGGTTTAAATGCTGTTTTTAGTGTATTTGTACCCCCCTCCAAATAGAGGTTGATGCAAATCACAAATTAAATATTAATCATCCATTAGTAAATAAGAAATTAATCATTCACCATTTTCTAACATCATAATAATGGAAAAATTAAGAATCTACATAAATGTAATTTAAACTATATAATTGCTTAAATAAACATGAGTAGATCTATTGTATCCTCCTGGTGAGCAAAAAGTGCCCAATTTTAAAGTCTATATTTAGTTGCAAATCAACATGTTTCAATGGATGCCAGCCAATGAGAATCAACTTTTTTTTAGGGAAATAACTAAAAAGTACTATTGAAAAACATGATTAAAAGCAATAGTTTTACATTCAGGTTTTCTTCTTGCTGATTTAAATAATAGTAAGATCAATTATTTAAATTGTGTTGATTTAAATCAGTCCCCCTTGCTGTTACAGAATATAACTGTTTGGGGATTATTCAGAGCTGAAGAGCTCTGTGTAGCTCAGAAGCTTGGCTCTCACCAACAGAAGTTGGTCCAATAAAATATATTACCTCACCCACCTTGTCTCTCTAATATCCTGAGACCAACACGGCTACAATGACACTGCAAACAATAATTTTGTTAGTCACTGTTGCTCTGTTACTCTTCCAAAGTGAGCAGCCAGCAGACTCCTATGTAGGAAAGAAACTGTTAAGTAGTGCCCTGTCTACATTGGGGAATGGTGCTCAAACATTCATACCAGTTTGGTTTAATGAAAGTAGTTACAAGGACAGTTCTGGGTACCTGAGCCTTGGGAGGTTGCTGCTCCAGCTAGTTTTCAGACTTGTTCTGAATGGACTCCAAAGCCAGCTTGAATGTTTAGGACCATTTCCCTGTGTAGACAAGCCTGCATGTTCCTTTATCTTCATGACACCTGCAGAGAGAACTGGGGTGTGTGTGTGTGTGTGAGGTTATGCGGACTTTCCAGTTCCCTATTCAGATACTTTGGAGATGACCTCCCTTACCTGAATGTCACCTCAGAAAGGAGTCCTCTTTCCACAACATGCTGGAGGGCTCTTCCTCTGGGAGTTGGGGAGCTCATGTCTTCCCTTCACCATCCTTCTGGGGACCGGAGCTAGGACCTTCCCTCCATTGCCCTTGGGGCCTCACAGGTAGAAAAAGGTAGGTATGAACTTGGGACCGGTGCTCCTCTAAGCTCTGCCTGGACTTACACGCTAAGGTAGGCTGTATGGAGCTAGACCAGCAGGATCTGTGGTGTATCCAGTTAGCATATTTGGGTGATCAATAGTCATATTATATGGGACAGATGATGTTCAGCTTTTCCGTCCCTGCTGGAATGGCTGGTTGTTCGAGAGATTGTCTAGTCACCACATCATTTCTGGGTTTCAAGATGCTGGACTTGTCATTCAGCCTCTGACACTGGTCCCTCCACTCCTAGTAGCTTGCCTCTGGTAGTGGCCAGTCACTGATGCAAGAGGAGACGGACTGACCAGCATTACATTTAGTTTTTGAGGTTTTGAGAAAAAACCCCCTCTCTCCTGAGGTTTTGTTGCTGTCTCAGTCTGAACCTGCCTCCTGTGGGAAGCTGCTCGAATGGCCGTGACAGTCCCCAGGCTTCTTAAAAACAAAAACAAAACCACACCACTAGCTTGCTTTTGTTGCAAGACTAACCTACCCGTGGGGCGTGGGTCCTTCCACCTGCGCCCTGGCAAATGGGAATGATCAGCCCACGGTCCCTAGTATCTCCACTCTAACATTACATAGTGCCTCATGTAGCATGGGCTGGATCGTAATGGGAGAGGACTCCATGCTTGCCAATCTAAATGGTTGTCTTTATTAAGAGACCTCTTTACAGAGCTGCTACAACTCTGCAGCTAACCTTCCAGCCATGTGCACACAGACTGGCTTCTGGTGCCTCCTCTAAACTCCTCTTTCCCGCAGCTGGTGCTCCTCCCTCTGAGTTCCATGCAGGTTCCTACAGACAAGACCGGCTATTTGTTCACCTGGTCCCTCCCCTTTGGATGGCAGATACCGTTATGACAAACACCGTATCAAACCGTAGATAGAGTTTATAGAACCCTCCCCTGCTGTAAGTACTTGCTTTGCACTTTGGCAGTGGCTATTAACTGCCCACCTAGAATTTTTCACTCAGATTTTCTTTCCTAGGTCTGCTACTGATAGCCCAGCCTGGAGATTTCCCTATCTTGGCCTGTGCTGCTTCTTTTATAATGCAAGGGTCCTTGTGGCATGAAAATACTGTGGCGGAGAGGAGAGGAACACCTCTGGTATCAATAATCACTCCCCTCCCTCACACACGCAGTCCCCACACTACACACAGCCAGTGGCAAGCTCTGGACAAGCTATAGGCTGTGGCGGGGGGGAGAGCGGAGAGGAGAGAGCACAGGGATCTTTCTGAATATGAGCAGTGGGCAGCTCCTTCTCCTGGGGAAGCAGGAATGCAGGAGGAGTTTTGCTGAGAGGCAGCCGTGGCTGCCTTACTCATAGAATCATAGAATATTAGAGAATATTCATAGAATATCAAGAGGTCATCTAGTCCTACCCCCTGCTCAAAGCAGGACCAATCCCCAACTAAATCATCCCAGCCAGGGCTTTGTCAAGCCTGACCTTCCTTAGAGGTTTTTAAGAAGATTCCACCACCTCCCTAAGTAACCCATTCCAGTGCTTCACCACCCTCCTAGTGAAACAGTGTTTCCTAATATCCAACCTAGATCTCCCCCACTGCAACTTGAGACCATTGCTCCTTGTTCTGTCACCTGCCACCACTGAGAACAGCCGAGCTCCATCCTCTTTGGAACCCCCCTTCAGGTAATTGAAGGCTGCTGACAAATCCTCCCTCACTCTAATCTTCTGCAGACTAAACAAGCCCAGTTCCCTCAGCCTCTCCTCGTAAGTCATGTGCTCCAGCTCCCTAATCATTTCGGTTGCCCTCCACTGGACTCTCTCCAATTTGTCCACATCCTTTCTGTAGTGGGACCCCCAAAACTAGACACAGTACTCCAGATGTGGCCTCACCAGTGCCAAATAGAGGGGAATAATCACTTCCCTCGATCTGCTGGCAATGGTCCTACTAATGCAGCCCAATATGCCTGACATGGTCTCTGTTTATTGATGACTGTGTGCAAGCCCACTCCAGGTTGTTGTGCAGTAAATCTCTCCACTCGCCCACCCCCGGGTCCAATGAAAGCTGCTCCCCATCTGTTGGATGGCCTTCTCCTTTGTTTAACCCACTCCTTGGCTTGCGGGGTGTGTGTGTGGGGGATCTAATTGACCCCAGCAGGAAATGTGCCTGGAGTTCTCTTGTGCACAGAGTGAGAAAGGGGCGGCGTGTGACAACCGGTGAGACCAATCGGAAGGTTGTGCAATGTGCTGCTTGTGTCATACAGTGCTACAGCCAGGCAAATCTGTGTTGTTCTGGGAATGCTTCCTTGGGGAGATACTGGTGGAGAGTACCCTCGTATCATTGGGGCTCTGTATGTAAGTCATAGCAGTAAAGCGAGAACTTTTACAGAGCGTGAGTCATTCTGAAGGGAGACTTTGCATAGAAATACAAGAAATTCCATCCCCACTGGTGACTCAAAGGTATTTGGGGCCACTTAAAGCAGAGGTTTGTGGGACTGTAGGACACTTGGTTGGCAAGTACCACTAAATCTTGCCTAGCAAGAGGGATGTGATCTTTACATGTTAGTCTCCTACAATAACTATTAAACAAATATTATTAAAGATGCAGACTCAGGACTCAAAAACTAGGCAATACAAGAATTAAGGCATCCTGTGTTTATGCATCTTGATGCAGTCTTTAATTATTTGAGACCGTGCTCTATTTTTTCCACAGGGCCCCCCCCGTTTAGTGCCTGGGATAGATAGTGCTTAATGAATGAGGCACCTGTGTTCAATATTTCTTTTTATCCTCCTCATTCGCTGTGTGGCCTGTATCGTATTTACTGCCTGCCATCCAGGCCCTGCACCTCAGGCTTCTCTCTGGCGCTCAGCACAGCCGCAGCTGAGTGCTTCACAGCCATTCACAAATTTCTCAGCAGAATGCCTTTGGGAGGCAGGCCCTGGGCAAGGTCTCACTCTGGCACCAGGGCAAATTCCAAGTCCCTGTTTCACACCCAAGAGGCGCTGTTGTACAGAGCCAAAATGACCTGTTTGAATTGTCTTTGGCATTGTTATTGCTCATACTTTAAATAAAAAAATTCCACCTGGAGCAGAGAACAAATGGCCAAGTACAGCCCCAAAGGTTAGTGCTTGCCACTTGGAGGAAACTGAAAATCGAGGGTGAACAGTGGAAAGTTTTGGGCAGCTGCAGTGACAGCTGTACTGCGCCTCCTCTGACAAACCAGTTGCCTAGGCTTCCAAGTGCCAAGCGTCTGGCCTGTCTTTCATGAAAAGAAGAACTTCCGTGTTGAATTCAACACACTGCCCTGGATGGTCTGAGTGAAACAACTACTGTGGGTTTCAATGCACAATCGGATTTCGTTTCATTGTTACATCCTGATTTGGGGTTGGTGTGAATCTCTGGATTTTAACTAACTTAAAAGCTACTTCCAAGATGTATTTCAGTCCTTGAGTAATTTGATAAAAGCCAGTGTCGTCAAGATTTACAAACACAAGCCTTGTTCCCCAAGCTGTGCCCAGGGCTGCTGATGCATGTCGCAGGCTGTTCTGGCATGGAGTGCTTTTTAGGCTAAAGTTGTTGAACCACTTCAGTTGTGTGTGGTTTCCAACGGAGCTGGAAGGATAGGTAGAGAAAATCTGTGTGTTCCGGCCTCTCTTGTTCTTTCTGTTTTCTTTAAAAATATATATTCTGGCAAAGAAATGACTCAATGCAGGGAAGGGAGGAATTGGGGTAGCCCCAAAGGAAGGCTTCGTGTTTGCTAAAGGCAAGTTCCTGCTTAGGTTGTCTTAATACTTGGACAGCTAGCATCCTGCTACACTGTGGCTGGCAGCTCAGCCTGGACAGGGAGCTCCTGATACACTGGGTGAAGGTTAGTAATTATTTTCTGACATACAGATCCTGTGCAGTAATTCTTGTGCTCTGTGTGTGGCCAGAAACCCGCACAGACTCGGCGAGTGCTGTCACTTGGGCGTGTATGAATGTGCAGGGATTCCCACCTGCTGAGATGAAAGCATACCCCTTAGAAGAACTGTTGCTACAGACATTCAAGCTCTGGAGGTTGGATGCCAAATTTAAGGATGTTTCCTTTTTGAAAAGTTACACCGGTTTTCAGCTTTCCTTTTCGCTCTGTGCTCTTGTGTTGCTGTTACTTTTGTTGAAGTAGAATATTTAAAAACGTCAATTAAGGCAAGGTGCATGGAGCTCCAAGACCCAAAGATCACACAGCCGTCTCCTTTTCTCCAGTGAGAGAAGCCGTGTAATATTCACCAACACAAGATTTATTTTGGTCATCAAAGCCATTTCGAATTAGTCAGTTCTGTGGCTCCCTCTAGCGGTCGATTTCTCTTAGTGTACCGATACAGTTTTTCAGTCTCCAAAAGCAGTGTGGTCTGGGGCTGTTTTCTCTTGAATAAATAGTGCAGGATGATTTTGGATCCTTGTACTCTGGTTTGTAAGTAGCAATATTTAACATTTCCTTTTGAGCAGCTGACAAAATGTTCCTCGAACTGCACAAATTCAGGTAACTTTGGAGTGTGCACTGGTGTCTGTGAAGTGTTCGTGCTGAGGCCCCCGCCTGCACTTTCTGAATCTCAGCTCCCCATAGAGGACTTTTCAGGAGTCTACCGTCGCCCATTCAAATGTGTGTCCTGGTCTGTCAAGCTGAGCCTGTTAAGCATGGCCTTGATGCTGGTGGATTACAGCTAACTTCCACACCTTCAGCCCTTCCTACTCCATCTGCCTGTACCTCCTCAGCTGCACCACAGCCCACTCTCCTGTGCCCCCCTGGAGCCTCCTGCTCCCTGCCTGTCTGGCTGTCACTGGGGAAGTCTCCCTGTCCCTCCCATCATCCCAGTGCGGAAGCACAGCGGTTCACATACAACTAGAGAAGGGAGGAGTCTCCTCCCTTTGGAAGCAGCCTCTGGGCCAGTTACCCCCATTGCTATTAACTGTTTTGGGTCTCCTCCTTCCTCTGTCCCTACTCTTCAGTCCCACCATTAGCCAGCCTGCTCGCTGCCTGACCCTGGTACCTCCTCTCCCTTCTGCCCCTCACTCCACGGCAAGTCATCTCTGAGACTCTGGGTCCCCTTGCATGGCTTCCTGACGGAGCAGGGAGCGCCGTCACCTCCATGGCTGTTGCTGGTCGGTTCTGGCTCTGGCCCTGGCCCTGGCTGTGCTAGGGGAGCGCCTGCAGCCCCTGCCTGTGAACTGGGAGAGAAGGGAGGAGCTGGGGAAGGGTGAATGGATCTACACAGGGCAGCATCCAGCATTGAGGCACTGCTGATCAAAGCCCCGCTGAGACGGACAGGCTGTGTATGGGAACGGGCGCCGAAAACAGTCCTTTGCTCTGAGCTGAAATTGGGAAAGCGCAGAAATGGCTCTCAGGCAGCCTCTAGCAGCATCTCAGCATCAATCACGATATCAGTCAAGCCACAGCCAAGGACAGGCCTGAATGGAGAGCAACTGTCCGTACGGGGTGTAAACCCTTGGAGAGACAGGTGCAACAAACTTCAGCTCTGCAGTGGGAGCCTGCATGTGCCTGTGTGACATCCGTTCGTGACCTTGTTTCTGGCAGTCGGCCTTACAGCCGCCAGAGAACAGGTGAGAGGCTGGGACCACCTTGTCAGATACGACAGACAGCCATGATGGCTTTAGCCAGGACAGGCCCTGTTTCTCCTCTCCAGTCCTCTGTCAGCATTCAAGAGGTGTGGGGTGGAGGTCTGCTACACAGCCACCTTCGTGGGCCCCTTCCGGACCCCGTTCTCCCTTGGTACCCCCAGCCCTGTGCTTTCCGGCCTGTGACTGCGTTCCCAGCCCGACTCACCCTCCCTGCAAGCAGCATGTGGTCCTTCCTGCCCCATGGTCACTGGGCTCCCTGCGCACAAGGTTGGCATGGGGAGCTGCATGGAAGAGGCTGCTAGAGGGTGCCTGTGGGTCTGGGAACGTAGCTGTCTTGGCTAGGCCTCCCCGGCTGGGCGTGGAGCAGAGCCTTGCTGCATGGCAGAGATTCTTCTTCGCGATGTGCCCCTTGGATGAAAGTGCCGCCCCACCCGCGAGCAGCCCTGCGTGGCTATTCGCTCAGGTCCCCTGGCTGTTAGGCCCTAGGTTTGGCTCCCCCACCCCGCCCATCCCCAGCTGCTCGGCCAGGCCAGCCCTTTCCCCGAGGGCGAGGGGGCAGCTGCTCCCAGAGTGTGTGCCTGCGTGTGCAGAGACAAGGGGGTTGTGGGGTGCTCCAGCCACCGGAGGGGGGGGGGAGGGGGTCTGTCATCCCAATGCCTGGGATCTTGTCCAACAACACCCACCCCCCGCCCCAGCACTGAGACAGCAGCCGTAAGCCTTGCACAGGCGTTTCAACCTGCCCCTGGGGGCCCATGACCCCCGCCCCCATGGCTACAGATGTGGGAGCACTGTCTGACCTGTGGTGTGGGCAGGAATCCAGAAAGCCCGTCAATCAAGCACACCTGCCCCTCTGACTTGGCGCTCCTGGGTTGGGCTGTGCCCGAGGGGTGTCTGTGAGCAGGGATCTGGGGCTGTGACCCTCACTGGCTCTGCCACAGCTGTTCTGTAACAGTGGTTCCCAAACTGGGGGGTGCGGAGGAGCATTTTTTTTGGGGGGGGGGATGCGGTGGGGCCTTGGCCAGCCCCTGGAGGGGGTGGGGAGGGAGCGTCATTCAGCCCTACTCTGCCCCCAGCTCCACCCTGCACCACAGCCCCGCCCCCAGCTCCACCCTGCACCCACGGCTCCGCTCCTGGTCCCACCCCCAGCCACGGCTCCGCTCCTGGTCCCGCCCCCAGCCACGGCTCCCAACCACAATTCCCAGCCCCTGTTCTGCCCTCTTTCCCTCTCTGCCCTCAGCCCAGTTCCGCCCCTAGCTCCACCTTCAGCCCAAGCCCCTCCGCTGAGCCAACTGTACGGTAATGCCGGGATGGGGGTGGGGAGACAGATTCCATTGCTGATAAGGGGGGGGCATGACAGGAAAAGTTTGGGCACCACTGGTGTAACAGTAAGGAAGCCAGTGCTTTGCCTTTTGGCTTACCAGGGTGATGGCAATAGGAACAGCCCGGTAACAAATCCCCTGCCTTTCTCTGCCCCAGGAATCCTACCACACCCAGAATATATTAACCTTCGAAGTGCAGCCACTTCTGGAGTGGGACATGGCAGCCGTTTAACAGCACAGAGAGATGCTGCATGATAGGTCCGCGCAGGAAGTGAAAGCGGATCTGGTATCCAGCTGCGAGTACTTGGGCTGTTGTCCCAACTGGAGTTTGCTCAGGGCACTGGGGCTAACACTGTCAATTGGAGGCTAAGAGCTGTGACAGAAACCCTGCCTTGGATCTTCAGAACTGGCCTCCAGTTCAGCGTGTGATGCTAACTTCAAGCATGTGATCCCATCTGCAGCCATTTGTTTCACGGCCTGGGTGCGCTCATCTGGACCAGGAGACTGGATGTCTAAATACTCAGATTTATGACTGCAGCTTATTCCCATCAGAACTGAAGGCCTAGAGCATGCCACAGCCCCATGGTCATGAAGTTCCTTCTCGACCATTTTTGTTGCTGGTCTTTCAACTTCACTGGTTTGTCGCGTCTTTGGCAAAGTTGAGTTTTGTGTGTGCATGCCCGGATGTCATTGTGACTGTGGTGGTCAGCAGCAGGGCCCCGGCTTCTCTGAGCTCAGCCACCCTCTTCTCCTGACTTCAGCGACCACACGTCTCCCAGTGTGTTCAGCCTGGGGCCTCCTGCTGTGACTGCCAGCCAGTTGGGCTGAGACCGTGGACAGAGAGCTGCTAAACCTGGGGCACAGGAAACATATTTGTGTCTTTGAAATTGGCTGCTGGACACACAGGGGACCTCCCTTCCCTGTATGAGTTAGTTCTTTTAACTTCAGTCTTTGCACCAGGAAAAGTGTTTGTTTTAGTTTAAATAAATACCTAGAATTTGGGAGAAGAATGCACAGAAGAGTAAACCGCAGGAACAAATAAACTGCAGCACAAGGTGGCCAAACCTTCCAGATGTGAAATGTTTGGAACACTAAGTGCTTTTGGGCTTTGCATGGAGAGACTACAGGAGGGGAAGCTGTCTCACGTGGATGGGCTTGGCGGACATGGTTAAGTAGTGGGGACCTGTCCAAAATCGCAAATGTGTCACAGCATCCCTCTCGTCCAGAAGTGGGGGCTCCAGAGCCCAGTTTTCCTTACAGTGCTACACTATGCAGAAGAGAAGGTGCTAAGATCTTGCTTCTGTTATGTATCTCACAGCAGCTGGGGTGGGGTGGGGAGCAGGGTCAGAGTGTGACCCAGGGTCTACGGAGTGGGGAAAACACATCTCTTATTTGTATAAATGAAATCCTCTTAGTGCACTGACTGTGCAGAGCTGGAGCCCTGCATTACAGAGAAGCAGTTCCCTGAGCAGGAACTTGGAGGAAATGTCAGACCCGCTCGGGGCCTTCTGGCAGCGCTGTATGGAGGTTGTTCCACCGGGCCAGCCTAGGAAATAATCCTGCCTGCCTGTTGGTGGAAGCAGTGACGGGGGAGCTTCTCATACTCCTCCATTCTACCAGCCTTCAGCGCGTGGTGAGCATGGTGAAGAGTCTCTTGTCAGAGGTCCCCAGGCTGGGAGAAGAGGTCCTGTTCTCGTCTTGCCGTGGGACATCTTATTTTCCGTGATGGGCATGGACCTAAGCTCTGCTTTTTTGTGGTGTGAGAGGCTCTGATGTTGATGTAGTAAATTGGCCACTAGTACACCTGTTGTAAGGGGCGGCTCTGGGCTGCCTTCCTGGAGGCCAACAGTGGAGTAGGCAAAGGGGGTGACAATGCTGCTGGGCTGTAGGGGCAGGGCGAGCTGGCTGCATGCAGTCTCGCATGGTTCCCCTCTGACCTGGTGGAAATATGGGTTTGTATCTAGCTTTGGGCTGGGTGGTGAGGAGCCTCATTGGGCCGGGAGCCAGTTCCCGGTGTACATCCCCTTCCAGCCCCTCAGCGAGTTGGTCCGGCTGGCTGGGGAAAGAAATGCATGGATGCACGACCAATGGTAACGCGGAGGGGTAGGACGGGGCGGCTCAGCGCAGCATGTGAGTTGCCTTTGATGAAGGGAGCGGTTTGAAAGTGGAAAGGAGGGCATGAGTCTGGGAGGGGAATAACACAGTGGGGCAGACCTGGGCAGTCTGATCAGTGTCTGCTTTGGGACTGTCCATGCGTCTCCCTCTGCAGGAGCACAGAGGGTGGTCAGTGAGATCGGCACACTTCCACCAGCCTCTTCAGGACTCGTTCTCTCTCTGGGTGTTAGCGCCGTGGTATCCGAGCAGCCGGGGAGGCCCAGGAAGTTTGGGAAGAAAGGCAGAAATCTGCAGATGCTCTGCCAGGACCCCTCAAACGTATGTGCCAGATCTCTCCTGGCCGCCGCAGAACCAGCATGGGCATGGTGGCGGGGAATACTGGCTGGCCCTACGTCCCATTCAGAGAGAGGGAGGCAGTAGCTCTCTCACCCCCAGCACTGCTGGAAACAGCTGGCCGGGAGCACTGGTGCAAGAGGGCAGTGTGGGCTAAGGGCTAGAGCAGGAATCGTGCCCCACAGCACTGGGATGGCTCAGGCTCAGCAGGGAGAAATGAGACTAGCCCATGTGCAAAGCAGTTCCCGTGCTGCTTTCTCGTCTCTGAGCCAGACTGACGCTCACACGGCCCTGCGCAGCCGCAGCCCCCAGAGTGCCTGGGAAACGTGTTGTCCGGGCGGGCCGCAGGTTGCCACCCTGTGGCCATGGCTGTAGGAGACACCGTGACAGAACCGCGGGAACGGTTGAGAAGTGGCGACACCAGTTCCACCATGCTCCGAGACGGCTGGTGAGGGGCCCGCCGCAGTGCGTTCGGGGACAGCCGCCCAGGACTAGCGCGAGCCCCTGCTCCCAGGCTCACTCAAGGGAAGCGAGGGGAGCAGCGCTGGCGGTTTGAGGGGCTGGAAGGGGGCAGCCCGTGAGTGTTTAGTGACTGAGTCCCTGAGAGGCCTCTCAGGAGGGTGTGGCTTGGACCGGGCTCCCTGACTGCAGCTTCTCTCTCTGAGAGGGAGCAGTGGGGCAGTGAAGGCCCAGGCGTTCCATGAGCAGCATCCTGTGTGCTCGTTAGCTTCCTTGCATGTTATCCTGGGGGAGACCGAGCTGGAGGGGGTGGGGAAATCAAAGGCCCTCTGTCTCCTTTCAAAGCAGTGCCGGGCGGGAGCTGCGCTCATGCCAGGCAGCCTGCGATCCCTGCAAGCTGAGCGCCCGTGGAATGGCTGAAACATAAAATGTGTGTTTAGTGATTCGCCCCTAAGTTGGCAGCTTATTGTCGTTTTTAAGTTCAATACCTCTTTTAAGGACACCTCACAGTGGGAGCAATGCACTATTCTCCCTGACCCTCCAGCCTCAGCCAGCAGCAGGGTTTGAACCCCAGCTCTGACCCTTGCTGCTTGAGCCGCAGGAGCAGTTGCTAATCTCTGTAGAGCAGCCCGTTGGAGGAGGTCTGGAGACACTCTCCTGGTGCATTACACAGCTGCTCTTTAGTCAGAGCTCAGCACTAGCGACCCAGAAGCCAGGGCTCTCTCCTTGGCTCTGGGAGGGAAGTGATGCTCAGTGGTTGGACATGGGGTAACCAAGGCTGGAGGAGCCACTCTGCAAGATAGCTTGTCTTGGTTAAAGTTTGGGTCTGCCATGTTAGAGACCTGGTCTGCCGGGCACTCACCTGGCATAACCTCTGTTAACTTATTGGAAATGGGGGAGGGGAGCATGCAGCAGCTCACTCCTGACTGCCTCCTAGGGGTGCTGTCTGGCCTTGGGCAGTCATAAGGGTAGTGAAATGCAGGGGAACAAAACAGCAGCTTGAAGGGGTGGAGTTTGGACTCATCGTCCCCTCGTTCCCAATTCCGAGAATATTCCCTGATGTTACTGGGGAGTCTGACGGTGTCTCACTCCCATTGTGACTTTGGGACTCGTTCTCTCTGTGCAGTTTTCATTCGAACCGTGCTCAAAGGTTCCATTCCGTGGCCTGACTTCGGTGTTGCCATGAGCCTGTTGCTAAATGAACGTTTAAACCTCCTGTTAAGTTGACATAGCTAAGACAACCTTAACAATGGGGTCATGGCCACTTTCAGTCTAATCGTGTGTTAAATGTGCTCGCTCTCTCTGCTGCATTGCATCAGCAGGTAAAGAATAACCATTCTTCTTTGAGTAGCGTTCCTATGGGAGCTTACTTCAGGTGCACGTGTCTCGAGCCCTTGATTGGAGATTTCTAGTTAGCACTGCCCATTCGGCCTGTGGATGTACCTTATGCCTCTTCATGGCAGGCATAGAGGCTATGTAGCAGTGAACAGACGAACCGCCCTCGGTTCCTTCTCTACCGCCTTGGTCTGTGACGGTACGCTAGCATGTCAACCTAGTGCGTACTCAGCTAGAGCGTACGTGGCCTTCTCTTTATTACTTTTCCTCTCAAAGTTGTTGTTCGTGTTAGTATCATTAGTTAGTTTGGGTGAGAGGGCTGTTTTCCCCCGGGAGACTTGGTCTCTCCTGGCAGGGTATGCCTGGTTCGTCAGGCTTCAGACGCTGCCTCTCTTGCTGGGAGGGTATGCTGGTGAGCGACAGACGCTCCAAGTATGTCATTGCCTGGAGGAGTCCCACCTCTCCCAGCAGTGCTCTTTTTGTTTGGCCCTGAAGTGCAGGGCTAGGAAGAACATGGAAATAAAGTTCAGACTGTTGGCCATGGAACGTTCCCTGCCACTGCCCCCTCCACCAGCCCAGGAGACCACCCCTCCCCTGTACCTCTGTCCTTGGGCAGATCAGATCCAACTCCCCTTCAACCTCAGGTCATGCTTCTCCTAAGGGAAGCCTTTAGAGCACCCTGGGAAGATGCCCCCAAAATGCCTAAGGAGGCAGCTTCAGAAAAGACAAGGTCCCTGTCGAACTCTTTCTCAGCCCCTTCTTGGCTCTCTCGAGTTGTTCCTGCCCTGGTATGGAGCGGTGCCCCAGGCCTCTCTGGGCCTTTCTGGACCCAGCTCTCCCGCTGGGCCACTAAAAGAGTTCAGTTTCCCTTCTGCGGTGCATCCGTGTCCAGGCCACGTCCCCAGTGGCTGTTGGCAGTGTAGGGTGTGTGGTGGGGGGGGCGGCGATATGGGCTCACCCACTGGTCTGGATCCCAGCCCAAGGACACTATCGATAGCAGCCATCTGCGGCGTCCCTTTACATAAACCTTAATCGCTGTTGAACTGCCTGGGCCACTTCCCCACGGCCCCAGCACGTCCTTCACCCTGACCTCAGGGCCGTGTCCTGGTTGAGCCCCAGCAGCCAGCCTGGCGCGCCTTCTCATTCCCCCCCGGCTCTGCCAGCACCGCTCTATCCGAGGTCCTGCAGCTCCCTCAGCCAGCCAGGCGCCCCAGCCTCGCTCCTGCAGCAAGGAACTGAACTCGCGCTGGTCCTGAAGCTCTTTTTATACTAGCCTGCTAGGTCCTGATTGGCTGCTCCCTGCAGCCCCTTCTGATTAGCTTTGCCCCACACCGGCACTCGGCCTCCAGCAGGGCCTAGGTCGTCCCATCATGGTGACATTTACATTTACTTTTCATGATGCTACGGGAGCACAAAGTTGTCGTTCTCTGGTGTGGAGCTGACGAGGCCCAGCCACCCTTGTGTCAGTTGGTTTGAAGGCATTAGGAAGAACCAGGGTTTGCCCAGTGGAAAAGGACAAGACTGGTAGCAAAACAGCTTGGTTTTGAGTGTTGCAGGGAGAGAGCAGACCTACTTGGCAGTGGGCTTGTGTTTTCTTCTTTGCCTCAGTTTACTTCACAGTTCCCTGCATCTGGCCTGGCCTTGGTGTGCGCTAACTTGGAGTCCATAGTTCTGGAATGGGGGAGGGAATGGGACAGGCCTGGGGGGAGTGGGCTCAGGTAAGAGGCTTGCACATCAGTATGAAGGAGTCTCACTGCAGAGCTGCTGAGCGATGGCGAAAAGTCGGCGCCAGCACTTTCACCTTCCGAAGCATGACAGCAGGACTCCGGCATTGTCCTTCCGCACCAGAGCCACCAAAAACACGCGGCAGGAGGAAGCACCGTGGAAACAATTAATACAGCTTAACACCTGCATGCTCGCATGCCTTGCTGAACCAGGACGTGGATTTGTCACCTTGTGCTGTGAGGGCGGGAGCCATACTCACTGAAGTCAGTAGAAAGGCTTTCATCGACTTCCGTGGGCGTTGACCGGGCCCGCAATATTTCTTCTCTTCCATTGCCTGTGTGAGGAGATGCAGCATTGACTAATGGGGAAAGATCCCCGAGGTATAAGCAGGGCTGGTCTGCTGGGCGTCCTTCAGGTGCTTTGCTGCCCCACTGCTTTTCAAGTGGTTTTGTGCAAAGGGGCTTGGGAGTAGGATGTGTGGACAGGAACCCACAGGGCTGACTGCCCTTTCTGTGCAGATGGTTTGGTAAAACTCTAGCACTGGAAATGGGCAGGCAGCTGCATGAGTAGGTGACTCCCTGCATTCTATCCAATGGTGTTTGTGACTCTAGAAGGACTAAATTGTCATATATTTATTTTGTGGGGAGAACTAATGTGTGTCGTTCTTAGGGCTATGCCCATGGGTGCAGCCTGCAAGCCAATGGTAAGATATGCTGCAGAATCCGTTGGTTCCCTCATTGGCTTACCCTTGTCGGACTGGGTGGTGGAATTGGTTAAAACTGGTGACCACTGAAATGAATCACAGTAACATTTTAATTGATATACATGGGAAAGGAGCGCGTGGTGTTCTCACAGAGAGGCTGCCAGGGCATCATCGCCAATCACGCCTTTTCATTCCCTGCTCTACAGGGACCAGCTGTTACTCCAAAGCATAACAGATTAGAGCAACGAATAGGAAGCAAGAAACAGCTGCTGGGCCCCTGGGATGCCTGAGTGGCATGGCCATTGGGAGGTATCCAAAATGTACTTTTATCAGACTCTGTAAGGCCAGGTTTAAAAGTGAGCCAGACAGATTTGTTTTTAATAGATGTTAGGTATTTGAAAGAGTGACCCTGTGAGGGTGGAAGCTCCGTGGATGGAGTCTGCTCCATTGTGGCCCTTTGCATCAGAAACTTATACAAAAATATTACAAATGTGTGCAGCATCCCTTGCTCTTAGTGGGATCCCATGAAGACTCTAAAGCAAATTAAAGTACTGACTAGTTTATCATTGGCCAAACAGAAATGGCAGAAGTGTTTGATAAATACTTCTGGTCTGTATTTGGGAAAAGGCCAGGTGATGTAGCCATATCATAAGATAACACACTTTCCGTTCCACGAGAGACTCCAGAGGGTATTAAATAGCAGCTGCTAAAGTAAGACATTTTAAAATCAGCAGCTCCAGATAACCTGCATCCGAGAGTTTTAAAGGAGTTGATTGAGGAGCTCGCTGGATCATTAATGTTGATTTTCATTACGTCTTGGAGCACGGGCGATATTCCAGAGGACTGGAAGAAAGCTAATGTGCAGGTATTTAAAAAGGCTAAATGGGATGACCCAGATAATTATACGCCTGTTAATCTGATATTGATCCCAGGCAAGATGTTGGAGCAGGGTATTGGACTCAGTTAATAAAGAATTAAAGGAGGGTAGTGTAATCAATGCAAGTCAACGTGGGTTTACGGAAAAAAGATCCTGTCAAACTAACTTGATATTTTTTTGGAAGAGATTACAAGTTTGGTTG
Organism: Chelonia mydas; assembly: GCF_015237465.2. Lineage (NCBI taxonomy): Eukaryota > Metazoa > Chordata > Testudines > Cheloniidae > Chelonia > Chelonia mydas. Next base: position 74,915,635 of record NC_051251.2, on the reverse strand, counting down.
ATAAAGGTAATAGTGTTGATGTAGTAGACTTATGCGTCTTCTGTAAGTCATTCGAGTTGGTACAATGCATATTGATAAAAAAAATTAACATGTCACATGAAATGGATTAAAAACTGGCTAACTGATAGGTCTCAGAATGTAACTGTAAATGAGGACTTGTCATTGAGCAAGTGTGTTCTTAGTGGGATCCCAGCCCTATGCTATTTAACATTTTCATCAGTGACCTGGAAGAAAAAATAAAATCATCACTGATAAAGTTTGCAAATGACAAAAAATTGGGGAAGTGGTACATAATCATGAGGACTGGTCATTAATTCAGAGTGATCTGAATTGTGTGGTAAGCTGGGCTCAAACAAACCTTTTAGTACATCTAAAGTGTAAATGTGTAATCTAGGAACAAAGAACGCAGGCCATACTTACAGGAAGCAGAGACTCTGAAATAGAGGTTGGGGTCATGGAGGATAATCGGTGGCACATGAGCTCCCAGTGTGATGCTGTGGCCAAAGGGGATAATGGGATTAAACAGGAGAATCTCAAGTAGGAGGGGAGAGGTTATTTTATCTCTGTATTTGGTACCGGTGTGACCATTGCTGGAATCCCGTGTCCAGTTCTGGTGCCCCCAATTCAAGAAGGATGTTGATAAATTGCTCTTCACTAAATTGTGTCAAACCTTGGGCAGATACCCTCCTTCTTGAACCTTCACCTGCCTGGCTGAGTGTGCTGTTGCTCAGATTGTGAGCAGCTTCGAGCAGCAGAGACAGTTCCTCCTTCTAGGTTTGTACAACACCTAGGACTTCGGAGATGCGGCAAATAAGTGCTTTAAATAGCAATCAGCTCTAAGGGTAGCAAACCTGAAAAGACACTTCAGCCTCATCAGCGCTCTCCTTCTGATACTAGTGGTTTCCCTTAGGACTGAGCTCCAGGGAGACTTCGCCAGTGTGAAGCCATGTGTCTGGCTCCTTGCATTCTCCTTCTTGGCTCCGTGGTTTTCTCTATTCTCTCCTCTGTAGAGCGACAGCCTTCCTTCCCAAATCCCAGACACCTCCCCTTCTGCCCCTCCCCTTCTGGCCTTTGCATCTGCCCTCCTGCCAATACACAGACCGTTGTCCTTCCCCCGCCCACCCCCATTCAGCTTTCCTAGGCTCCTAGCACTCCACTTCTCCCCTGGCTGGCTGCTCATCTGACTTCCTGGGTCAGCCCGTCCCACAGGTGATACAGAAATGAGAGCCATAGCACGTGAAACAATCAGCTTGTCTCCAGCCCAACTACTTATTTTTTTCAATTAGTGTCCACACATTACCGGTCTTTGAAGTGTGCAACTGGAAGTGTAATAGCTACACCTGAAGAAGAGCTCAGTGTAAGCGCGAAAGCTTGTCTCTTGCACCCAGAGATGGTGATTCCAGTAAAGAAAGTCAGCAGAGAGGTTTTTCACTCCTATATGGCTAAGTAACAGAGCGCAATCTCTCTTCAATACTGGGACACATACCAGATGTAATGTCTGTTTTTCAATGGAACTTGGGACTCGAACATAAAAATTTCCAGCATTAACTTAAAGTAAGATCCATGGTACCTGTGTACATAATCTGAAGTCACCCGGTGCTATTTCATATCACAACACACCCACAGAGAACACGAGGAAAGAAGATGGATATGACACTGTGGCCAAAAGCCGTAATGTGGTCCTGGGATGCCGTGACATCTGAACACTGATAAATTCAGAGCTGGAAACCAAACCAGGAAACCTGTGTGTCAGTGCTGTTCAAGATGGGTGTTTGAGTTGTATGGATGTGTTTAGAGTTTAGACTCTAAAATGCTTGTAAGTTGCTGCATGCATTAATCTTACTTGTAATGTCGGTATCCTGTGCTATAAGGTAATATGTAGGTTTTGCTTTATAATCATAAAAATGCCTGCTCTGAACTTGTGAACCTAGGCAGGAGAAGTGGTTTTCCCCGACCATCCAGAAGAGCTCTCCAGGCTAAATGGCCATTGTGGAGCATCCCAACACACAGGCTGATTTAATAGCACCTTCATTGGTGTAAGAGGGCCATGTGTGAGAGAGTACGTCCCATCAGCTTGAATTGTGAAAGAGGGAAATAAAGGTAGCTGACATGAAGATTTCCATCTCTTTTCTGTTCAGATTATTACAAGGGCTGGAGCTAAGAAACAAAAAGCAGAGATCTCCAGGGTCAACCTGGGTTAGCCCTGAAAAGACAGTGCTGACAGATTACTACATCTCTGTCACCTTTGGGAACCATTGACTGAACTCATTTGTGGGTATACGTTGTCTGCTTTAACCTGTAAATAACGGTCTCATTTCTTTTAACTAGTTAGTAAATCACAGAATATCAGGTTTTGGAAGGGACCTCAGGAGGTCATTTAGTCCAACCCCCTGCTCAAAGCAGGACCAATCCCCAACTAAATCATCCTGGCCAAGGCTTTGTCAAGCCTGACCTTAAAAACCTCTAAGGAAGGAGATTCCACTACCTCCTTAGGTAACCCATTCCAAGGCTTCGCTACTCTCCTAGTGAAAAAGTTTTTTCCTAATACAGATGCTCCCCGACTTACGCAAGCGTTCCAGTCTGGAACACCTTGCATAACTCAAATTTTGCATAAGTCGGAAACGTATCTCTGACCATTACGCGCAAAAAAACCCCAACACAACCTCCTATTTCTAGCTTACGGAACTTTTTCCGTAAGTGCGTATTTGCGTAAGTCGGGTTTGCGTAACCCAGGGAGCGTCTGTATCTAATCTAAACCTCCCCCACTGCAACTTGAGACCATTACTCCTTGTTCTGTAAATCCTTAATTAGTTTACTAGAGGATTGGCTATAAGCGAAGTTCCCTCTAAGCTGTGCGGCCGCATAGCCGGCTATCAAGGGTCGCACAGGCGGGGAGAGGCGCCTCTCCCCCAGTCCCAGCCTCGGAGCTGCCAGGGCCGGGGAGAGACGTCTCATCCCCAGCACCTGTGCCCGAGCCCTGAGCCCCCTCCCGCACCCCAAACCCCTCATCCCCGGCTCTACCCCAGAGCCTGAGCCCCCTCCCACACTCTGAACCCTTCAGCCCCACCCCCGCCACACATCACCTCCATATTGGTGCACGTAGCAAAATTCATTCTGCACATGGATGTAAAAAATTAGAGGGAACATTGGTATCAGAGTTGTCTCTGGTGTGAGATCTAAGGTACAAATTGACCTGGGGTCAGTGACTGGTCTCTTGGGACTTACACCAAAAATCACAAAATATTCAGGTTGTTCTAAGTGACCGTTTATCGCTAAGTCCAGCTTGCCTGGGTGGCAAGATAGACTGGAGCGCTTGTGACTCCACGGTAAGACTGTTTCAGTGATCCAAGAGTTCACATTTGTTACTGGGTTGGTGAAATCTAATTATGGAACATACCACTGGTTTGGGGGTGTCGACAGGCTCCCCTAAGGCTGGCACTCTAAGTTGTGAGACCCTCCAGACAGTGTAACAGATGCATAAGCAGGGGAATCTCAAGTAGGAGTAGAGAGGTTATTTTACCTCTATATTTGGCACTGGTGTGACCGCAGCTTGGAATAGTGTGTGTCCGGTTCTGGTGCCCACAGTTCAAGAGGGATGTTCGTAAATTGGAGAGAGGTCAGAGAAGAGCCACAAGAATAATCAATAAGGATTAGAAAACATACTTTATAGTGATAGATTGATGGAACTCAATCTGTTTGGCTTAACATAGAGAAGGTTAAGAGGTGACTTGATTTCAGTCTATAAGTACAATGTGATGGGGCCACACTGTAAGGGGTCAGTGGAGTCCTAGGGAGGCTGAGCAGAAAGCAGCCAATAGGAGGGGGGCTGCAAGGAGCAGCAATCAGGGCAGAGCAGGCCCATATAAGAAGAGTTGCAGGGCAGAGCCGGTTCAGTTGCTCCCTGGAGGACAGGCAGCCTTGCAGACAGAAGAAAGCCTGCACTCTGGACAGAGCAGTGCTGATAGCAGGGACCATGGGAGCTAGGGAAGAGCTCCTGGCTGGCTGCGGGTATTTGCAGACTCAGGCCCTGAGGCAAGGGCAAAGAAGGAGCTGGGGCTGCAGGGAAGTGCCCATGGAAATAGACTGAGAGATTGGAGAGGACGCAGCACGTGGCTACTATCTTACAGGGTCCCTGGGCTGGGACCTGGAGTAGTGGGTGGGTGGGTGAGTCTGGGTCCCCCCATACCCATTCACCACTGAGGAAGTGGCCTGACCGTCAAACTGTGGTACTGCCCGCTCCGGAAGAGGGAGCTCACAGAGTGCTGCGCAGCCGGAGGGCTGTGTCCTGAAGAGGACACCGTGATCCTTGAAGTGACTTGGGTCCAGGAGCAGAAGTGACAGCAGGTGAGACACCACCAGGAGTTGGCATACTGACCTGCGGAGCTGATCCACAAGATGACCAGCAGGAGGTGCTAGCGCACTGAGTTGCACTCCATCACCAACCTATATGGGTAACAAGTATTTAATAATAGGCTCTTCAGCCTAGCAGAGAAAGGTCTAACACGATCCAGTGTCTGGACGTTGAAGCTAGACAAAAATCAGACCGGAAAGAAGGGGTGTATTTTTAATGGTGAGAGTAATTAACCATTGGAACAATTTACCAAGGGTCATGATGGATCATTGACAATTTTTAAATCAAGGTTGGACGCTTTTCTAAAAGATCTGCTCTAAGAATTTTGTGGGGCAGGTCTCTGGCCTGTGCTATACAGCAGGGGTTCTCCACCTTTTTCTTTCTGAGGACCCCCCCACCCCCAACTTGCTATTAAAATCTCCACGGCCCACCAGTGCCACGACAATGTTTTTCTGCATATAAAAGCCAGGGCCAGTGTTATGGGGTAGCAAGCAGGGTAGTTGCCCGGAGTCCCACAAAGCTAAGTTGCCCAGGCTTCGGCTTCAGCCCCAGGTGGCAGGGCCCCAGGCCCTGCATGACGGAGCTTCGGCTTTCTGCCCTGGGCCCCAGTGAGTCTAACAGTGACCCTGCTTGGCGGACCCCCTGAACCCTGCTTGCAGCCTCCCAGGGGCCCCTGGATCTCTGTTTGAGAACCACAGGACGTCAGACTGGATGATCAGAGTGGTCCCTTCTCGCCTTGGGATCAAGGAATCTGTGAATATCCATAGCAACGAAGAGTGTGCTGGGAGTCTGGGATAATCCCTTCGCAATGCACCCCTGCCAGTGCACAGATTCCGACAGGCCCTTTCTCGCCAGCGTTGTTGGGAAGAGCCTCGGCCACTCCAGCCCGAGAATCCCCTCTTTTCAGTGAGGGGTTGGTATGTGTGGCCCGTCCAGCAGCCTGACTGGCTGAATATCTTGTGTGTGACCTGAAATGGGACCTGCTCCTGCACCCCCTGCTCTAGCAGCCAAGGCCTGGAATCCTTCCTGCGGCCATGAGCCTGAACTGCCCTTCCACGGTGTCAACTTGCTCGCACCCTCCACGCGTTCCTGTTCCTCCAGCCGGAGCTCCAGCTGCTGGGAGCCTGCTGCCCGCTAATGAAGTCCACCCTGCCCTTTCTTGTGGCCCTTGCCAACTATTCAACGGTCTCAGCCCTTGTGTAGGTCAGTGCTGGTCAGTGCATTTAGGAAGGAATTTAGAGAGCAGCCTAAACGACTGTCCCTTTCAGGTCCTCGTTCTGGTGTGTCCACTATACATGCGATAGATCCCTATCCTTGGAGCAAAGTGAATGTGCCAGAAGAAATTAAAATTACCCTGCCGTTAGTGATGACTAACGAACTGTGAAATGACAGCTGAGTTCGATGGAGAATTTGAAACATCAGCTGTTTAGAAGGATTCAAACTCCATCGTCTTGCTGTTTCTAGCAACTTCAGGGCACCCACCATGGTGTTAAGCCTCTATTATACCATACTTCATGGCTTTGGTGGCTTGGCTCCAAGTCCTTTTATAATGTCCTTTGTTACACACTGTCTAAGCCAGATGGCTGACTCTAAAGACCATGCATCATGTTCGCTGGCCAGTGTGAAATCAAGGGTCCTTCAACCTCCCTTTTTACTGAGCGGGAGGTTGGAGGTTTAAGTGAGCTCCTCCATTTCACAAGGCGTGACTTTGGGTTCTGACCCGCAGTTGATCTCTTCATCGGAGGCTGAAACCTCATTCTTGGTTCTCATTCTGAAACCTCTTGAGGGTGTTTTTTCTTTCCATTTGAACTTTTCACTTTAAGTTGAGTAGCTTTAATATGCAGCTCTGTGGCTCCAAAGGAGCTGCTTCTCTGTGTCTGCTGGCAGAAGTTTAATCCACTGGGGAGAGGCGAGAGGAAATCTAGAAAGCTACACTTAGAAATTAGGCTTGTACTGGGCTGTTCACCATCTGAGTCATGACCAGAGTAGTATCACTTCCTTCTGATGAGAAGATAAACCAAGTATAGTCCAAGGAGACTTGAATCCAGCATCTGGGAAACCGCTTTCTCTTCCAGAGGAGTCCTTGCTAGAGAGACGTGCATGAATTGGCAGTTTAGGAGGGTGGAGAGAATACAGTGCAGCATGGTTTTCCCGGATGTGGAATCTGGGGAAAGGCTGTTCTCACGGATGATAGATTTAACACATCCCCATATTCAGAGGTGGGGCAGGCTGGGAGAAGGAAGGCTGCTTGGCTCCGCTTGTCAGTGGAGGAGGAGTGGGAGACGAGTAAAATCATAGAAATTGGCGGGAAGGGATCAGATTTAGTGCCTGAAACTACTTTTGTAACTCTGACTAGATTTCAGTCAACAGTATTCCTTTAAATATGCAAAGTGCCTGTCTCTGTCTAGGCTGCTCTTGCCTCTAACGTACAGGAAACTAAACGTTGACTGAAGAAGGCAGCGCCCGGCAGGCAGGCAGGAGTGCATGGCTTGCACCAAAACCACTGGGATTCTGGGGGGCCTCCATCCTGTTGATGTGGATAATCTGGAGAAGAAGGGGCTCAACCCACGTTGCCCCACCTGTTTCCCTGGAGGTGATTGTCACTCCTTTTCTGCAGATGGTGACAACACCCCAACTCTGACACTCACAGATGTGAACCTCTCCAGGGAAAACAGTGCCTGCAGATTACTACAGCCTTTGCCGCGTAACTGCATTTGCTGCTCCTATTCTCCATCCCAGCTGACAAAATATGAAATAACAAGTGGCATCCTGAATATGTCAACTGCTAATCTGGCCGGTCCACAGGCCTCCCTCCACCCCCTCCTGACGAGAGCAGAACGTTACGGTTGCCCGGTGGAGCCCTCCGCGGCCAGTGCATGACAAAACCCTTTGCCCGCTTAACGGTAGCTCTGCCACTTGTTCAGATGCATCATAGCACAGTTGAATCCCGACTGCCTGGGGGGACCTACTGTGGCAGGCTGACCGGAGCCGCAGGCATTAGGGTAAACGTCGCTGAGTTAAGTGCAACCTTACTGAATTAGGGCGAACGCCTCTGGCCACATGGTATGGAAATGCAGCTGTCTGTGGTGTTGTGGCCTTGTACGCATCTTCTCGAGTGGGGGGGATATGCCAATGAACCTTCTCCATTTTCAGCCTTTGAAGCCCACTGGAGAGGGATGCACGTCCCAGTTCAAACCGGATTCTCCAGGGTCCACAGACAAAAGACCTTAGCTTAAAACCCAGGCTTTTAGCTAGACTCAGGGCCTTCTTCCTGCTCCAGCAAAGGGACAGGACCCCTGGTCCGCAAAGGGACAGGACCCCTGGTCCACAGAGGGCCCCAGTTCTTAGGGGAGGGCCCATAAGACTGGGCACTTGTTGTGAGCTGCAGCTCTGGGGAACTTGTAAGAAGCCCCTGGGGTGGGGTGATGCCTGGTGAGGTAATTAGCACGTGTGGAGGTTTTTACTGTTTTTAATATGTTTTCTCTGTGCTGCTTTGTACCTTAAGAATGAAGCGGGCTTGCTTTGAAAGAGCCATGTGATGATGTCTGTCCATAGCAACCCCTGAAGAGAAAGCAAGCAGGCCTGTTCAGGCAGACTCTCCTTGGTGGGAAACGCACAGTGGAGGGAGGGAACTGGAAATACCCCGGTCAGGAGGGAAGGAGATGCAGGTCTCCACTCCGAAAGGCAGCAGCTGAGGGGTGGAAGCTGAGAGACGTGCCCTTGCCGGACCACGGAGGGGAAATGCAGGGGCAGCCGCCTTGAGCTGTGACACTTCTCTACTCCGGTTGGATTTCTTGTGACCTCTCTGTATGTTTATGCCCTTACGGATGTGTCTTTCCCTGTGCCCTTGCATCTCACCTCTTGTGCTGGAGCGGGAGGTCTGTCCCCGAGGAAGAGCGCCAGCACTTGAATTACCTGGCCTGAGCAGAACACCGGCGCGCAACGAAGCCTCGGTACCCTGCGTAGTCTTGCCTCCAAATGGCTGCAGCCTGGAACCGTCAGCTGGCTGCCGCACAGTGTCCTGGTCTGGGGGGCGGTAACTGAGGAAGGAATCCCCTGACAAGGGATTTGAAGCTACCAAGGCAGGTCCCTAGGTGTGGGGACTGGCACTTTATAAAAGGGAGGCTCTCACCATCCATCTGAGAAGAGGTCAGAGCCAGATGACAAGGCAGGGCAGAGGGAGAGGGGTGCAGAAGAATCCTGGGCGCCCTGGAGGACGCACAGACCATAGGGCTCTTGAGGGGTGAAGAAACCAAGATAGGGTTCTGCACGCAGGTGTGTGGTGTTTCCTGTTGATCTGTATCTCTCTTGTGCCTTGCCTATGAGTGGTCTTGGTTTAGAAATGCCTTGGCACAGTCTGTGTCCCCCATGCTGTGACTGCCATGTGGTTTCTGCAGGGGGGCGAGTTCTCCAGAGGGTGCGTGGCTTCCATGGAGCTCTGTGGAGTGGACGACAGCGGCTGGGGAGAGCAGCGCTAGTTTCAGGGCCCGGGCAGTGGGACTGTGGTGATCCATCACTCGGGAAGGGGCACTAAGTACAAGATCTGCACCCTGAGCATGTATCTAGAAGCCCAGAGCCTGAGACCAGGACTGGACTGTCCAGCCCAGCCAGCTGAAGAGCATGTGGGGTCCAAAGTTTTGGTCTATCGCAGTGTCCACTAGGAGGAGCTCAGACAAGGTTGTAATATACACAATGGTGTTTTTTCTGCTGCGCCCTTGCCTCGTGCAGGATGGAAGTCACCCCAAGGCAGAGGGTTAACACAAGATCCGTGCAACTTTTGCATCTCTCGCAGAAAGCGTTGATCAGACAGTGCACAGAGAATAAAGACACTCTTCAAGATGTGCACTGCCGTTCGTGTGCAGTGCATTGGCTGTGTCCCCTCTGACCTGCTGACTGAATGAGGTTCGCAGTCTGAAGCTGGTATTTGCTGACTTCCGAGTTCTTCCCTTTGTGAGCTTTTACTTAGTTTGTGTGAATGAATTTCCTTGTATTCATTAAGTCAGAAAAAAGACGTTTTGATGCTCATTAAAAGAGAGAAAATTACTGCACAGGCACAAAGTCTTCTTTTAAAAACTTACCAAACAGTTCAACTGAAACAGATTTCCCCCAGACCTTTGTATGTCACAGGTGACGGGTCTGACCTAGAAACTGTCGTCTTGACATCTTTCGGGGGCAGGTTATTGTGGGAATTCTAACACACTGAATTTCCTCATTTAAATGAAATGTTCCGTCTTGATGTAAAATTAAGACTTATTTTGCATTTAATATCTCTTGATATTATGCAGAATAATTTGTGCACTAATGACTGTAAAGGCCTGGTAGGCACCTGGAATTCCTTTCTTCGCTGAGTGTTTGGCTTTGCAGCTGCTTCAAAATTGTTCCCTTTTGTCTTTCTTCTGCCCAGTGAAAAGTAAGACGAATGGTCAAGTGCAATACTCAGCAGTGAATTCACTGCTGTCTTGTATATCCAGGAGTCCAGACCGTAGGCTTGTGTATTTAATTTCAGATACCCTAGGAATAAGAAACGTAATTTAGGCTAATAGTTTCAATGGCGCAGTAATCGCCGTGGTCATTTAAAAGACAGACACGTGTCCTGGGATCTCGGTTCTGGAGTTGTCCTGCTGCAGGAGCACTCAGGGAAGTTCAGTGAGAAGAAGAACGTTAAATTAATTAGTCTCCTTTATGAGGAGCACCTCGTGAAACCTTTAGCTCTGCCCCCATCTTCCTTGACATTCCTGTTCGGTTCCGGCTGAACTGCAAACCCCTTTGTGTAAGGAACTGTTTCATCCAAGAGAAGGGTGAAGTACATTTTTTCAGGCTGTGTGTCTTGTTTATTTGCAGTCCATTTGCAGTTTATATCCAGCGTGTTCTTTGCTCTAGCCACTGAAATCCGGAATGACCTGCAGCTTTCCTCCCTGCGTGACACTGGCTCTCTGGATGTTTTGTCCATTTCACCATGAAACAGATCAGCCAGGGTGTATGTCAGAAATGTGCAAAGCGGGTAATGCACCCCTGCGAGAGGGGGTATGGACCGAGGGCTGTGCCCATGGATGGAGCTTGAGCTATTCCAGTGTCTGGAGCGGAAGGCAGCGCTTCCCGTCTGTGGCTGGCTGATGAGAGGCCCTGTCTGTGGGGCATGTTTTGTTTCCTTTTTTCCCCTTCGTTCCCTATTGTTAGAAGCCCTGTTTTCTGCTCTCGTCCCTCCCCCCCGCACTCGTATCCGATGCGGTTTCTCGGGAAGGGACAGGGCCCCAAGCCGTTCCAGGCCCCCCAAAGTGCTGCACTGATGGTTCAGGACGTAGGGCTGCAGTGGCCCATCCTGAACATCCCCACTGCTGGATCCTGTTCTGTGAGCAGATACCTGGCTCCTCGTGTTCTGGAATGAGCACGCCTGAAAAGACACGACATCTCCATGCTGATGACTTGTTCTCAGGGGCCAGATGTCACAGTGCATCCTGCCCGGGCCTCTCACCTGTGCACGTCAGAAAAGCGCGCACACTGGGGTGGGTCTGCCTGCCGCTACTCGCAGGACTGGGACAGGGGCCGGGATCCCAGAGCAGACCCGAGGTGCCGGCGGATCTGTATGCCGAGGGCCTTACCCAACACCAGCCTGCGTTGTGCTGCTCTTCACTGAGCAGAATTCCCTCCCTTGCTGTGGTGTCGACTTGTCATGGCTGTGGTTTTAAAAGAGGAACAGAATTCATCTCTTGCTGTTACAGGGCTTCCTGAGTGTGAAGACCGGTTTTGTTGTAAACCTCATTAATTAAATCTGCCAAGATTGTGAGTTTGAAATCCCCCCTTTTGCATATTAAACTGTTTTGACTCCTTTTGGATAGTTTATGATTAAGCCTCTCTCTGCTATACTGAAAATTGTATATCTGTTGTGATCATCTAGTCTGACCTCCTGTATGACACAGGCCAGAGACCTGCCCCACAATGATCCCTGGAGCAGATAGGTTAGAAAAACATCCAGTCTTGATTTAAGAATTGTCAGTGCTGGAGAATCCACCACGACCCTTGGGAAATTGTTCCAATGGTTAATTACTGTCACCGTTAAAAAACTACACCTTCTTTCCAGTCTGAATTTGTCTAGCTTCCACTTCCAGCCATTACATTTTGTTACAGAGCCCATTATTAAATATTTGTTCCACATATTGGTACTTCTAGACTGTGGATCATGTCACCCCTTAGCCTTCTCTTTGGTATGCTAAATACATTGAGCTCTTGGAGTCTATCATGGTAAGCCGTGTTCTCTAACCCTTTAATCATTCTCAGGGCTCTTCTCTGAACCCTTTCTAATTTATCAACATCCTCCTTGGATTATGGGCATTGGAACTGGACACAGGATTCCAGCAGCGGTGGCAGCAGTGCCAAATACGGAGGTAAAATAACCTCTCTCCTCCTACTCAAGATTCCTCTCTTTATGCATTCTCAGGGTTGCATTAGCTCTTTTGGCCACAGCAGCACATCCGTCTTCCTTCCCGGGTCTCAGAGTGTGTGTTGTGACATGAAATAGCGCCAGGTGACTTCAGATTGGATACACAGGTATCATGTGTTACTTACTTTAAAGTTAATGCTGGAAGTTTTTTTATGTTTGAGTCCCAAGTTCCACTGAAAAACAGACATTACATCTGGTATGTGTCCCGGTGTTGAAGGGAGCATGTGCTCTGTTGCTTAGCCAGAAAGGAGGGGAAAACTTTCTTTAGGAAGCTCAGGTGGGGGAGGTGATATCTTTTACTCGACCACCATCTCTGGGTGCAAGAGACAAGCTTTCGAGCTTACACTGAGCTCTTCTTCAGGTGTAGCTATTACACTTCCAGTTGCACACTTCAAAGACCGGTAATGTGTGGACACTAATTGAAAAAATAAGTAGATGGGCTGGAGACAAGCTGCTTGTTTCACGTTCTGTGGCTCTCGTTTCTGTATCACCTGTGGGACGGGCTGACCCAGGAAGTCAGATGAGCAGCCAGCCAGGGGAGAAGTGGAGTGCTAGGAGCCTAGGAAAGCTGAATGGGGGCGGGCAGGGAAGGACAACGGTCTGTGTATTGGGAGGAGGGCAGATGCAAAGGCCAGAAGGGGAGGTGTCTGGGATTTGGGAAGGAAGGCTGTCACTCTACAGAGGAGAGAACAGAGAAAAGCACGGAGCCAAGAAGGAGAATGCAAGGAGCCAGACGCATGGCTTCACATTGGCGAAGTCTCCCTGGAGCTCAGTCCTAAGGGAAACCACTAGTATCGGAAGGAGAGCGCTGATGAGGCTGAAAGCTGTCATGTGACAATTGTCTTTTCGAGTTTGTTACCTTTAGAGCTGATAGTGTTGGAAATGACATTCCGCCGCATCGCTGAAGTACTTGTTGTTGTACTTGTATTAGGAACTGCCCTACACTGAGGCATCAATAGGGGAGGTTTTGGAACAAACTGATAAATTAAACAGTAATAAATCCCCAGGACCAGATGGGATCCAAGAGTTCTGAAGGAACTCAGATGTGAAACTGCAAAACCACTAACTGTGGTCTGTAACCTATCGCTTAAATCAGCTTCTGTACCAGATGACTGGAGGGTAGGTAATGTGACGCCGATTTTTAAAAAAAGGCTCCAGAGGTGATCTGGCAATTAGAGGCCAGTAAGCCTAACTTCAGGACCGGGCAGTAAAGAACAGAGTGATCAGATACCTAGATGAACATGAATGTTGGGGAAGAGTCAACATGGATTTTGTCAAGGGAAATCATGCCGCACCTATCTATTGAGGGAGTCAACAAGCCTGGGTCAAGGGTGAACCAGTGGATATAGTGTACTTGGACTTTCAGAAAGCCTTTGCTCAAGAGCCTTTGGTGAGGGACCTTGTCAAAGTAAGCTGTCATGGGATAAGAGGGAAGGTCCTGCCATGGATCAGTAACTAGTTAAAAGATATGAAACACGGGGTAGGAATAAATGGTCTGTTTTCAGAATGGAGAGAGGTAAATAGTGGTGTCCCCCAGGGGTCTGTACTGGGACCGAAGCTGTTCAACATATTCATAAAAGACAATAAAAATCATAATGCCACTATATAAATCCACGGCAAACCCACACCTTGAATACTGCGTGCAGTTCTGGTCACCTCATCTAAAAAAGGATGTATTAGAATTAGAAAAGGTGCAGAGAAGGGCAGCAAAAATGATGAGGGGTATGGAACAGCTTCCATAGGAGGAGAGATGAATAAGACAGAGATTGTTCATCTTGCAAAAGAGAACACATAAGACAAGAACCAGGGGTCACCCAATGAAATGAATAGGCAGCAGGTTTAAAACAAACGAAAGGAAGTATTTCCTCACATAACGCACAGTCAACCTGTGGAACCAGTTGCCAGAGGATGTTGTGAAGCCCAAAATTATAACTGGGTTCAAAAAAGAATTAGATAAGTTCATGGAGGATAGGTCCATCGATGGCTATTAGCCGAGATGGTCAGGGACACAACCCCATGCTCTGGGTGTCCCTAGTCTCTGAAGCTGGGAGTGGTTGATAGGGATTCCCTTGGAAGCATCTGGGTCTGGCCATTGTCAGAAGACAGAACACAGGACTAGCTGGACCACTGGCCTGACCAGTATGGCCAGCATTATGTTCTTATGTACAAACCTAGAAGGAGGCATGGTCCCTACCCAAAGAGCTTGCAGTCTGAGCAATAGCCCAGTCGGCCATGCATGCGAAGGCTAGGGAAGGGGGTGACGGCCGGGGTTTGGACCTACTGTAGTGAAGAGCAGGGCGAAGGAGTGGTTGTTCTGGTGCAAGGAGGAGGGGACGTTGATCCAGGCCTGGAGGTGAGAAGGGAGCTGAATGGGCTGGGCAGGAATCTGCAGGGTTTGGAATCATGAGTTAGGCAGTGGGCAAGAGCCTGTCAGGTTAATGAGAGAGGAAGGCTACCGTGTGGGGGGTGCTGGATGGAATCGGAGTCTAATGGAGTATTATGGGAAGGGGGAAAATAAGGGGCCTGTAGGTGACAGGGACAGGAGAGGGGGAGCCATCGCCCCCCCCCCCCCCGCGACCGTGTTTGGGGGGGGGCGGGGGGGCTAGGGGTAGGTGGCCTGAGAAATCTTCACCCTTTGGAAACATGGTGTCCAAACAAAAGTAAAATGCAAATGTAATGGACATTCTTTAAAAGTGTGTGTGTGTTCGTTCATAAACAGCTGCGTTGTGACACAAATGAATACGTCTATTGTCATGGGGTTTAAAGGTTTTTTCTGGGAGTTAAACAGTTGGGTTTGTACAAAGTGAGCCCTGTTTTGTTCTTTGAGGCGCCAGCTCTGCTTGCATTGGTCTCAGATTTTATCCCCCAAGCAGGCTATACTGACCTCAATGAGTGCTACAGAAAATCACCCACAGACCCCTGTAGCTGGCCATGCTCTGGCGAATGGGAAAGAATGTGCTGATATTAACCAGCAAACTGCAGGGGATGCAAACTCTCTGCTCATGTTGAGGCAAAGCGTGACCCATCCCTGTACCGCACCCACCTGGCCAGACAGTTCCTAGGGCACTGGGTGTACCTGTGCGGCATGTCTCCTGAGGACTGCTGCCATGCTGGGGAGGCGGGGCGGGGGGTGGGGTGGAGGACTTCACTAACAGAGAAAACTCTGAGAGCCAAATTCAGTGTTTGTGGTGGGGTGAAAGTCCATTAACCCAGGAAATGCACCCGTCCATGCCAGCAGAGCCTTTGGCCCCTCATCCCAGAGCAGATTTGGAGGGCTTAGCTATACTGGAATCTATAGTTTGGAATGAGACATCAGCACATCTGGAGATCTTGTTTAATATCTGTGACAAGACCCAGCAAAATCACCCAGCTGCACGAGAGGAAAATGCCTTAAATGACTCATAACAATTGGGGTGGCAGCAGCTCTCACTCAGCAGTATGAGAAAACGATTGAGAGGGAGTTTTCCAGAGCAGACAGCCTCGTGGTCAGCCCATCTGGAGGAGCTAAGAAAGTTAGCTCGGGAGTTCTCATCCTTACCTCCTCCTTCCCTTGGTCTGCTCCCCGGTGCATCTGTGACCCAGAGACCTCTTGGTGCCAACTGGCAGAGGGGGTCACAGAGTGTTCCAGGGGTCTCCTGGGTCAGAGGGAGGCATATTAAGTTTTACCAAAGGGTGGCATGTGAAATCTTGACCAAGAGCCCGCTGGTGGTCATAATTCATTGCAAAATATATGGACAGAATGTGTGGAAGGAATTATGTAGCTATACCCAAACTGTGTTCTGAGGATCTGTGATTGTGTATTGTCTGCTTCACAATGGGGGCCTGTCCACAGGCTGAGCTGAGTGCTGGTCAGGGGATTGTGAAATTGAGAAGAAAGAGGCACACAGGAAAGAAACAGCCAACAGGCAGGTGTCCTGGTTAAGAGTAAAGATGATGGTTTGGGGTGGGGGGTAGAACTAGGGGTACAGAGAGTCACCCAGGACCTTTTCCACATAGTCACTTTCTCTAGGGTTCCTTGGCTGGGTTGAGGGACTGATGCTGTCAGTGTCGGCTGACTTGGCTATTGCTGGTGCTGGGTCTCATTTATCCCTTCATCTGACCTTTCCCTCCCCATTCCCCCCTCCACATAGGGGACAACGACATGTATCGGAACAGTTACCACCAGTTCCCAAGTGTGGAAGGTGAGTCTAACTGAAGCAGGTCTGGCTGCCAGAATTTGTCTGAGGGCTTGTCGACAAGGACACTTAGTGCGTGGCAAGCTGGGGTGTAAATCAGTCTCGCACTAGCCTGCCCCTCACTAACTGTCCATGTGGACCCTGCTGGCACACACTAACCATGTCCTGCTGTGAAATGGGGATGGATAAACGCACCAGGGAACTGTCAGTGCGCGGTGGCAGGGTCTGCACGGGTACTTGGTGCACGGCCGGCTCGGGTGGGCTAGATTTACACCCCAGCTTGCTGCGAATCAAATGTTCGCACAGACAAGCCCTAAATGAGGGCTCCCAGATAACTCAATGTCTTCGGTTTGACTTTTTAAAAACAAGACTTATTGCAGTAAAGAAGGTGGCGCGAGCTCTTGGCACTGAAAGGGGAGGTGTGTCTCTCTCTCTCTCAGGGCTTTCTGCAGTGCCATCAGTCTAAGCGCTTCCTGGTTCCACTCTGAAAAGAGACTCTGTGAAACTGGCACCAGGGGTTCCGTGCTTACGGTGTCTGAATGATGCCTGAGCAAATTGTCTCCATTTACAAGTAAAACTGTTTATTTTCCCATTCATCTTGGGATCTGAAAAGCCAAGCTGACTTCTTCCTGCCTCTTACTTAACAGTAAGAAGAATTCTGCTGCCCATATATTGCTCTTAGTTACACCCGTGAAGTCCCATTGTCCTCTCAGCGACACCTGTACCAGGTGGACTGCCCAGGTGTCAGAGGGGCCATGCGGATGGAGTGGGGACGAGTGTAACAATCCTGCTGGGGAGGCGTTATCCAGTTCTCTCTCAGTCGTGATGGCTGTGTAAGGCTGATAGTAAAAAGTAGTTTTAAAGAAACACATACCTCTTATTTGTCCCCAAAGTACGCAGGTCGGATTATGAATACACACAGGAATTGGACCTGCTGAGAAAGATGCCCTTTTGACATAATCACCTTTCAGAGGAGAACCACACTTTAGCGAGCAGTTAAAGCTACTCTTTTTCAAAGCAAGTGTTTGAAATTGCATTGGGGGTGTGTGCGCGCGAGGCGCGGGCAGAAAGGAATTCTTCCAGAATTTAGTTTCAGGTTAATTTTAACTTCATCCTTTTTTGAAGAGGGGGGGAAAAAAAGCTGAATTCACTAATTGGTTTTGGGTGGAAGTTATCCAATATTTGGTATTGCACCAGGATTTTTTCTTTCTGGTGAATTAATTCAACAGCTGGAGTCCTCTTCATTGCCATTAGATAAAGAAGGCAGCCAAGGGGACCAAGAGATTTGGGGCCTGGAATCCACTGAGGACTCAGGAGGGCATGTGTTAATGGGAGAACCAATGTCTGGGAGTGGAACATGCAGCTTATGCTTGTACTCGGGACTGGAACATGTCTCAAGGGGTGCAGAGGAGTCCCAGAAGTGGGGTAAATGGTAGCAGAGGGCTCACGGAGTGGAGATATGGAGTATAGGTTCCGATTTTAAACCAAACCAAAAGACTCCTAAAAGAAAGCGGAGAGATGGCCAAAATGCACAGTGATTTAGTCCTGGCATGCCTGCAGAAGCTCTGACATACATAGCTACCAGTATAGCTACCAGCAGATCATGTCAAGGGTTTGTTCCCTTCTGGTTTCATGTGTAAGAATGTGCGCTTTCAGATAACACAGTGCGTTGGCTGGGGTGGAGAGGGAATGCAGATGCACCATCAGAAGGTGACTGCAACAAAACTCTGTCATCCACTGATAGGAAGAAGAAACTTGTGGATCGAAATATCTAAGCATTTGTTTTTAAACAATATTACTTCACTCGAGTTATTTTAAAAGTTTGAAGAATTCATTTCCTTGATCTTTATATTTGTTTGTCAAGATCTCAAATGAGCTACTTTTCCTCCCTCTCTAGTGTAGTCTGTCAAGGGTAAATGTTGAATATGGAAACTTTATCGAAAGAAAAAGAAAAATGCGTTCAGTATTCAATTAGTTGTAGCCTATTTCATGGTTTGATGTATCTGTTACCAAAAAATACTGTAGAAGTGACATCACACCAGTTCCTTTTCAAACAAAGCATGAATATGGCATTGTTACTATGTCAACTAATATTTTAATTAGCAAACTTATTCAAACGACATTTTAAAAATACAGTGGAAAATGTGTCTTATTGGAGAAACTAGTATTTTATGGTCCCGGGGAGTACTTTTGGAGTGTTGCCAAAAGCATGCATTAAGCTGTAGAAAGTTGTACATTTAATTTTTAAATTTATCTCTCTCACTTTTTTTGTAGCCAAATGGACGAAAATTGATACTTGTAGAAATAACACACTGCTTCTATTCCGTGACCTCCTGTTTAGTGAAATCTAGAATGAACTGCTCGTATCTAGGATATTACGATTTATTATTTTATAGCACTCGGGTGTGTTTGGATTCATAGAGAACACAGCCCTTAACTCACTGACCTTGCGGTCTCTTTCAGTCCTGTAAGGACTTACACACATGCTTGGCTTTACACACTGTGAATAGAGCCAATCAGAGCAAAGTTGCTCCTCGGCGTGTATAAAGAAAAGCACATAGGTAAGTCTTTGCAGGTGTAGCTATGGCATGAACGAGGGATTAGGTGGGGACAGCCATAGAGGACAGCACTGCCGCTGCAGTGGTTTGTATCTTTCTTCAGATTGTTTGTTTATTTTTTACCGGTATGAAAATAAAATATATAAATTTAACCATAGTGAAAATAATTGAATCTTGAAGGAAAGAAAATCGATTCCTTTGCCAGCTAAAGGAAACACAGAATCCTTGGGCAGTCTCATATACCGTCAGCCACCCCGGAACAGTACGTAGCGGCTGTAACCACACGACTTAGGGTACGTCTCCACTGCAGTTGGGAGGTGTGATCGTGGCAGGTGCAGGCGTGCCTGAGGTAGGTTTGTTTGCATTGTGTTTCCTTATATCCAACCTAGACCTCCCCCACTGCAATTTGAGACCATTACTCCTTGTTCTGTCACCTGCCACCACTGAGAACAGCCCAGCTCCATCCTCTTTGGAACCCCCCTTCAGGTAGTTGAAGGCTGCTGTCAGATCCCCCGTCACACTGGCCAATTGCTGTGCCATCACATCAGCCAACTCCCTCAGCACCCTCAGAAGCATTAGATCCGGACCTATGGACTTGTGCCCATCCACCTTTTCTAAATAGTCCTTAATCTGTTCTTTCACCACTGGGGGCCGCTCACCTCCTCCCCATGCTGTGCTGCCCAGTGCAGCAGTCTGGGAGCTGACCTTGTCTGCGAAGACCGAGGCAAAAAAAGCATTGAGTACTTCAACTTTTTCCCCATCATCTGTCACTAGGTTGCCTCCCCTATTCAGTAAGGGGCCCACACTTTCCCTGACCTCCTCCTTGTTGCTAGCATACCTGTAGAAACCCTTCTTGTTACCCTTCACATCCCTTGCTAGCTGCAACTCCAGGTGTGATTTGGCCTTCCTGATTATACCCCTGCATGCTCTAGCAATATTTTTATACTCCTCCCTAGTCATCTGTCCAAATTTCCACTTCTTGTAAGCTTCCTTCTTGAGTTTAAGCTCACTGAAGATTTCACTGTTAAGCCAAGCTGGTCGCCTGCCATATTTGCTATTCTTTCTGCACTTCGGGATGGTTTGTTCCTGCGCCCTCAATAAGGCTTCTTTAAAATACAGCCAGCTCTCCTGGACTCCTTTCCCCCTCATGTTATTCTCCCAGGGGATCCTGCCCATCAGTTCCCTGAGGGAGTCAAAGTCATCTTTTCTGAAGCCCAGGGTCCGTATTTTGCTACTCTCCTTTCTTCCTTTTGTCAGGATCCTGAACTCAATCATCTCATGGTCACTGCTGCCTTGGTAGCCACCCACTTCTACTTCCCCTACCAATTCTTCCATGTTTGTAAGCAGCAGGTCAAGAGGAGCACAGCCCCTAGTTAGTTCCTCCAGCACTTGTACCAGGAAGTTGTCCCCAACACTCTCCAAAAACTTCCTGGATTGTCTCTGCACTGCTGTATTGCTCTCCCAGCGGATGTCAGGGTGATTGAAGTCCCCCATGAGAACCAGAGCCTGTGATCTGGAGACTTCAGTTAGTTGTCCAAAGAAAGCCTCGGCTACCTCCTCCTCCTGGTCAGGTGGTCTATAGCACACGCCCACCACGACATCATCCTTGTTGCTCTCGCCTCTAAACTTAACCCAAAGACTCTCAACAGGCTTTTCTCCGGTTTCAAACTGGAGCTCTGAGCAATCATACCGCTCTCTTACATTCAGTGCAACTCCCCCACCTTTCCTCCTGCACCCCGCTAGACTGCCACTACCCACCGTGGAGCGTGGCTACACTGCTTACAAGGAAACTGCCATTTGGGTAGGAAGTCCCCTTAATTTCTTAAGCGGGGTAATTATCTGCTCTGTATGTCCTTCACAGAGAGCTGTTTATTATTAATAATGGGGGCTGTTCCCTTGTAACCTGGTTAATTTCTAATGCAGTGGCATGGGGGAGTGGGACTGTATCCAGAGCAGCAGAGGAGGGGACTGCGTGCACTGAAGCACTGGTACGTGGAGGGCCTGGAAAAGGGAAATCGGGGGCAGAGCTGCGTGAGAATCCAGACCCTGTCCCGTACAAATACAGTTCTGGAACATGGCGGACAATTTGGGGATGTCCTCAGGAGTGACTGAGTGCCTGGGAACGGGCAGTGTTGTACCCTGGGCTGACCCAGTATGGATCTAAATGAGTACGTGGATCTCAAGACCTGGGGGAATGGGAAACACACCAGAGAAAAGGAGCCCTTGCCCCGTGCACAGCCATTCCACGTTGGGAAGAACTGGCCGCCGCAAAGGAGGTGTGTGGTGCAGTTTAAAATGGAGGCCGCCATGTGTCTGGAGTTTGATATTTGAAGAAGAGAGTAATGGGAAGGAGAAGCTGTGTGATCCACTGCAGCTCAGATGGGCTCCGTTTAGGAAGCGAGTCTCTCGCTGGGGCCATGAGTGTGGGGGGGAGGTGGCTGCCAGGCTGCACTGTGTAAAGGGTTCTCGAGCGTCTCTTCACATTGGGGGGACCCGCCTCTGCATTGCCCCACTCCCAACTGCGTATGGGCCTCGCCCGCGGGCACCAGCAAAGTCCAAGATACGTGTGTCCTGTTCGTTGCCCTTGTGGCTGCTTGTGCTTGGTCTGGGTAGGTGCTCGCTTGGTCTTCCCTTGTGTACAGTAGCCCACGGCCCATTCCTTGACATAAACCACATGACCTGACAAAATGAAGGTTGTGAAGTCTTTGCCTTTCTAAGGCAGATGGAGACCTGCGTTTGCATGGTTACTGGTTTGACAGGGAACTCGATGCTGGCGATTACTAGCCCTCCCCACTATAGTTGTAGTGTCCAGGTTTTGGAGGGTCTCTGCAGTGCTGGGTGGGGATAGATGGTGAACCAGACCATCTCCTACATTCCTTCTTTTGGGTGTGAAAACCCTTGCTGTGTCTGAGAGTTGGTAACTGCTGTGCGAGTCTGCACTGCAAAGCCCTGCCGGTGTTTGGCGAGATGTGAGCCAAGAGGGGAGTGAGGGGAGCTCAGGAAATGGTGTGATTACTAGACTGGATTGTGCACTCAGGCTCGTAATGTGCTCTGTGGAGGAATCTCCTCCACAAGGCTGATTACATGGCATTAGGCATATTGAGCTATTCAGAAATGGAATTTCCAAGTAATTGCTTTACTATTTCTGAGGATGCTGATTCTGATCTGACAGATTACACAAAGCATGGCCGGAATGAAAGGTTTCCCCTCTGCTGCAGAGTCCTGTCTAAGAAGTTAATCTCTGGGAAGTCCCAAGAGCAAATCGGCTCGAGATCCAGGGGAGTCCAGTTAACCTAGGGAGAAGAGTCCCTTGAACATGGCGGGCTGGAGGATGGGAGGGAACACCACCCTCCCAGATATGTAGGGGATCCTCACAAAATGCAGGAATTACGGGATGAAAGCCCGTGGCCGCTGTGCCATATGTGAGGGGTGTACTGGTTTGTCTGGGCCCTGTACTCTAGTCATCTGTGAATTACTGAGGACTATCCATTCGCCAAGTGATGCAAAGCCCATCACAGTCCCTGGAAGGGCTCTCATTGACTCCCGCGCGCTTTGCATCAGAGCCCTTCGCACTGTCCTGCAGAACGGACATGGGGATTAGAATGCCTCTCGTCTTGCTTCTGGGCTTCTTGCTCCTCAGGCTACACGGAGCGGGAGGGTCCTTCGGGGCAAGCACTGTCAGCCCTAGGCTGTCAGTGCTACACAGCAAGGCTTTGGCTGTTGCTTAGCCAGGGAATTGCGTGGGCAAGGGGGATTGCTTAGCCTGCTGCAAGGATATAGAAGAACTCGCAGGGGAAATGTGGAATGACCGTTTCATGCATGCCTTGCTCTGCATGGTTTGTTACCCTTTCTCACCAATGTGGTGTCCTTAGCGTGACGTTCCTCAGCGTGAAGGCACTTGTGTCCAGCCCGGTTCACCCAGTGTGTGGGTGCAGCGCAGCTCAATGGGAGTCTTTCCACTGACTTCATTGTGGCACTTGACAAATGAATATGGGGACGTTCGCAAAGATCTCTCCACATACATCGCTGTGCACGAGCAGTCACAGCCACCTCTTCAGTCTCGTTCTGGTTCATGACATGCATTAAGAAACTAATAACAAAGGGGCGCGTAGTTGTAGAAGCTCCTCACTTTAAATCGTGGCTGCACGGGGTGTGGAACAAGCAGAATGCCAGGGTTTCAGGAGGGGAAAGCGTATTGCAGATGTGACTAGCAAATGGTCTGGCCCCCGGTTAGTTCTTGGCCCAGGTCCCATTGGCTGGCTAATTATAGGAACAAGTCTGAAGTCAGAAAAGTTCAAATTCTTTTTTTGCCTGGTATGAGCTGAAGAACAGACTAACCAATTAAGTTATTTGACTTCCAGTGTAACTGGAACCGTATACATGGCCACAGCCCAAGGTGTTTTACGCCACTTTTCATTTTGCGCTAGCACAAGCCTGAATTACATCACCAGCTTGTGGCCTGCGCTCTGAGCAGTGCTGGGCAGTGTTCCCTATATGCCATTGTTGTGGCATAAAGGGGCCAGAAAGCAATCGACGCCCCCGCGCTGGGAAATCTTGTGGCCTGGGGTTGGGGAATCCTCTGTGTGGTGTAAGGTTGGCGTTGCAACCCTGGTTGGCTCCCCTCGCAGCTCCTGGGGCCGGCCAAGTGGGGGGGTGAGGGGGGGGGCTGATGGGGGAAGCTGTTAGCAGAGCCGTCTCTGCCCGTGGCTGGTGGCACACCCGAGAGGCTGAGCTCCGAATGGGTGCCCAAAGGTCTGGGGTGCTCCGTGAGCAGGCGAATATCAGGCCAGGGCTACACGTAAAATGCTGCAGCGATGAGCTGCTGTCAGGCTTCAATGAAGACGCTACCTACGGCAATGGGAGGGGTTCTCCTGTCAGTGAAGACGACACCCACCCCCCACCCACCTACCCCCCTGTGCGAGAGGCGGTAGCTAGGTGGATGGGAGAATTCTCCTGTCACCCAAAGCTGTCTACACCGAAGGTTCGGTCGGTTTAACTGCATCGCTTGGGTGTGGATTTTTCACACCCTGGAGCCACATTATTATACCGACCTAATTTCCTCGTGTAGACCAGGCCCGAGTCTCAGAGTTGGTGCCTTTCCTGTCAGTGGGAGACAGTCTGTTAGCAGGTGTGCAAGTGGTTTGTTTTTCAAACTGTCTTCAATGCTTCCACATTTTTTAGTGTGTCAGAGTCAGAAGTCCTCTAGGTCTTTTGTGCAATGGTGCGATGGATTCAAAGCTCAATATTAACAACTAGATCTCGTCTGTTCTTTCAGTGCCCGCTTTTCCTCTGTCTAATTTCGTATATCTGGCATACTGTAAATGGTGTTCGGTTTGGAAATATGTCTTGACAATAATAGTCATTTTCTCCTAACTTCCCGTATCTGCAACACAGTAGAAATTGCGGGATTATTTTCTGGGGTTTTTTAAATGTGCGTGGAAATGCGGGGATAGTTGGACTGCTGGTTTTAAAAGTAAAATGTATTTTTTTTATACAGAATTACCTGGCAAGATTAGCCCTGGGAGGCTGGAAAGGGAAAAGGAAATGGAATAACAAATTAGTGGGGAATGATGCTAGCCACAGTAAGCGTTTGGCATTCCAGTGGAAAATGGTGACATATTTTCACACACTACCCTGGCACACTACTCATGCACACATCACCTTGCAGGGCTGGAGGGATGCCGTGGCATGGGGAGCTATCCGCAGCTCCTTTGAGAACGTTCCACGGTGAAAGGCTTGTGGTCTGATGCGTGAACATCGATGCCAGGGTGGTTCTGTGGCTCTGGATCCCGAATCCCTCCTGGCGTTGGGGAACATCTCAACGCACTGACATTAAACGAGGATGAATAACTGTTGGGAATCCTGGCTGCAGCCACGAGGCCTGGACAGCAGAACGTCCGCGTACCGGTGGCGGGTGGGGGTCACAGCAGCACAAACTGCCCGTGAACCCCATTTCTCGAGTACAGCCCCGAAGAGAGTGGGGCTGGCCAGGACACCTGGGATGTGTTCATTTACCTTGTTCCCTGGGCAGCCTGTGTCTGCAGGGACCACAGAGATGCTGAGCAGCTCGTCCACCACCAGTGGTGAGACTGGGCCGCCCCGTCGGGTGCAGCTGCCCCGCCGAGCTGAGGGGAAAAGGAAGCCCAGGAAATGCCTCATCCCCACAGTTGCAAGAGCAAATCCCTGCGAGGAGTGGGAGTAAAGAGTGGGGAGGCTGCCAGCTGGGCTGCATGAGGAGAGATGGAGCCCAGGGGGTGAAGTGACTGACTGCAAATCATCGCTGTGCTTTCTCTGACAGCAGCACTGTTCTCACCGCCTCCTCCCCCTGCGTGTCTGACAAGCAGCCTGCACGCTCTGGAGTTCTGCTCACGTCTAATTACAGGAGAACAGCTACTAAAATACAAGCATGTGGCCGGGAAGGGGCAGACGTCTCTGGACGTGCTGAGCTGTGGGCAAGGAGGAGTTAAAGGTCCCTGGCTAGTGAGTGGGTGTGGCTGAGAAATAAATGGCAGAATGCTTCTCCGAGCTGGACCAAGGGTGCAGGGCTGCTGGCTCCCAGGGAGGAGCTGCAGGAGGGTTTGGGCAAAGGATAAAACTCCAGGTGTGCTCAGAAGCAAAGTCCCAGCGGGAGCATTGCCCTGTCGGGGAAGGAGGGTGTGGAGCAGGAGAGGCTGGCTGGTTGGGAGCAGGGCTTGGCAGGGGCTCTGGCTAGCCACGCCTCCCTTCGTTTTTGTGCATGCTTCCCGGAGCTGCAGAGGACAGACCAATGTGAGCTCCCCTGGACGCTGGTCTGCTGCAGGACGCTTTTCCCGGAGCTGTATTTTTCATGGCTCCAGCTGAGCAGCGTCTGTGTCTCCTGCTCTTGCTAACCTGCTGCTGCTCCTTGGTGGAGACACAATTTTTTGACTGGCTCTGGGGGAGCCGAAAAGCCCCCACGGTAACGACCCTGCCCCCCACAGAGAGCCCCGCTACGGAGGGACAGACGGCGGAACCGCTTACCTCTCCTGTGGCCACCACGACACGGGCGGCTGTGCCGGCGACCGCGCAGCCAGGGGACCAGGTATGGAGCACGCTCGCGGTCACGCGGCCGGCACCAGCCACGGACACCGCTGTCCCCGCTCCGGCATCACCTTCCCTGTCCCAGGACCAGGGGGAGAACATTGCGGGGGTGGGGGCTGAGATCCTGGACGTAGCAGAGGGCATCAGGAGCCTGGTCCAGCTATGGGATGAGGGGACCACCCGGAGGACTGAAAACGCAGGGGAGCCCACAGCCGCTGCGCCTCGGACAACCACTCGCACCAGCCTGGCTGCTCCCAGCTCTGCAACTGGGCTGGCTGGCCATGGGAACATGACTGCCAACTCGACAGGGGATGGCCACGGCCTGCTGGGGACTGGGCAGGCAGAGGCTTCGCTTCCCATGCCAACAGGCCCTCCGCCTGCCTGGAACAGGACACGGGCGCTCTTACAGAAGCCTGCGGCAGCTCCTCCAGGTAGTGCTTCTTTCCCGTTTTCACCAGGTAGAGGCACCCGTGGCGAGATGGGGGCTTCCCAGGAATACCTCTCTGCAGAGGGTCAGGAAAGTGCTACCCTCCCACAAGCCAGGGCTGGCGGGGGAGTGGCCTCAGAAAAGAGAGGAGGAGTTTCACCGACAGCAAGCGTTCTGGACTGGCGGGAGCCGCAGACCGATATCAGCGTGCATGCTGGGATTCCAGCCCAGCTGGCAGGTTCTTTAGACAACTGGCTATCCCATTATGTTGCACATTCAAACCAATCGCTCTCTTACGGGAATAGTACCCGTCGCAGCCTTAAAAATAACAGCAGCCAATCAGTGCAAAGCACTGACCCTTCCACAATGCATTTTGGGATAGCAGTGGCTGATTTAAATAGGAACCATAATGATGCTGTTTCTAATACAAATGCAACTAATTCTGTGGATTTTTTTTCTGCCAGTAATTCTGAATTTCTTGAGTTTGATTTACTAACCTACACTATGCAACTTTATAACAATGGTAGCGCAGGGCTTGCTTCCTTCTTTCCTGGATTGACTCTTACAGCGGGTCGCTGCTTGCCCTTCCCAGCCGATCTGCCGTATTGCAACAACCTGGGCATAAAGCATTTCAGATTACCGAATTATTTCCATCATGGCAGTGACGTGGAAATTCGGGCTGCTTTGCATGAGTGGGAGGGGCTTCTTACATCTCGGTGCCACCGCTACCTGGAATGGTTTTTCTGCTTGCTGCTGGTCCCTGGGTGCAATGCTTCTATTCCGATAACACCCCCACCGTGCTGGGGGTTCTGTGAGGCCGTGAGAGATCTGTGCTGGATTCATTTGAAAGATGGGCGCCTCCCAATGTCATGTGACTCTCTCCCTGCAGAGGATGCTGGGTATTCTTGTGTGTTTGTAAATGTGTCTGCAGGTAATATCACAGGGCTAATGTTTCTTACCAATTTTTCTGTTTCTTCCCCCAGATAAGCTAAATCTGTACTTGCTTTGCCAACTTTGCGGTTTTGCGGGGGTAAAGCAGTGACTTCCATCAAGCTGTCCCCTGCCCTCTCCTTCCATTGGTGTGCCCGTGCCGCGGGAGGAATGGGACAGTCTGGGGCTGCTCTCTTTAGAGTTCTGCCAGCTTGGGTCTGGCTTGTGGCCAGTCTCGCTAGCCCAGGTGCCCAGACCGCACTGCTGGCGAGGCCTGTGCTCCGAGCCAGATGCTGAAGGAGGTGAATGGCAGTTGGGATAGGGGGCAAGTGACTCCTCCCCCCTCCCTCTGCCCAGCCCCACAACCCCTCTAGTTTTGGGTCAGAGGGCTGGGGATGAGTGGAATCTATCCAGTACCTGGCATTGGCCACTGTCAGAAGGCAGGATACTGGGTTAGATGGACCATTGGTCTGACCCAGTGTGGCCGCTCTTACCTTCTTATTCTCTCCTCTGCCACCAGCGAAGGGTCTGAAATCACTGAACGACTGCTGATGATGACGTTGTACTTGGAGCCGTACCTGTGGCTCATGCATTCTAGCAGGGCGATGGGGCAGTTTTCATAGTGTCCTTGCACATTTGGTGGGGGACTCGAAGAGCTGGGGGGTCAGTCTCTTTCAAATCAACTATCTGCTGCTGGAGGCAGCTTTCTCTCTGGTGATTCCAGCTTGCCTATCATGGCTTCGGGAAGATGGCGCAATGCTGGGATGGGGCGCCGTACGTCCCTGGTGCTCAGGGTCTCTTCACGGGCTGTGGGCAAAGCCGTGAACACTGCCTTCCAATTTCCTTCCCTCCCTGGTCCCTGCTTCCTTCAAGTAATTGCACATGCACCAAGCCTTCTACTGATTTGCTCAGCCAGGAGCACGGACCCATCCCTCTGTCATTCTGGGGCTGTTATCCTCACTAGCGCAGGCTTGTCACTGGGTCCTGAGGATCGACGCACAGTATCGATGCCCTACCTCTGAGCTGGGGGCATTCCCACCTTCCCTGTCTCTGCAGGTCCCCTGCACACTGCACCACCTGGTCTGAATGAAGTTCCTTCCAAACGTTGCTCTCTCTATCTCTCGCAGTGCACTAGCGAAAGAGGAGAGTTCTGTGTCAGGTTCCCAGCCCTAAAAAGGTCTGAAATCAATACTAATCCTGCTAGCTCTTCAAAATACCGTATTAAAATGCCCCAGCTCTGGAGCTGGGCTCCCTCCCGCCACGTTCCCTGGCTGTGGGATCTGCAGGTGGTTAGAACTTGTCTGCTAGCAGGTGTTCTGGGGGCGATGGAGAGTCCTTTCACCAATCCACTGTGGAAAGTGGACACTTCTAAAGTGTATAAAGTCGAGAATGTTGCATTTGCCCACAGATCTACTGGCCCTTCCCCCTTGTGTGTATGCAGTGTGGGGGAGGGTGGGGGGGGCAACATGGGCCGCATCTAGAATCCAGACCTTGCAGGAGCGGCACTGGGGGCAGAGGGAGCACAGCCTGGGAGCTGGCACTGGGTGAAACTTAAAACAAATGAGTCCTGTCCCACTCGCTCCATCTAAGGCTTTGGGCAGATTTCTTAATCTAATTCTGTCTGGGTTCAGCTCTTTTAAATAAATATTGCCATCAATTCATCATTGCTTTCTGGGCAATCCAGGGCCCATTCCTATTGCAAGAGGTTTTAGAAATACAGGGATTTTTGTTTCAGGAGATTAAAAATGAATGTCTCGCATCGCTAACCAGGTTCAGACCCTGTTGTTCCAGTGTCTGGCTTGCACCTACTTCAGATGCTGCACCAAGGTACTGTTCCCACAGCCCAAGAGCACGGGCTTTTCACTCGCTCTGGAATTGCCTGGGCCATCTTTTCTGTGCATTGACATCCCTGAGGCCAGAGAGAAGCCAGGAGGCAGAGGTTTTAATAGGGATGCCATGTCCCTTCTTTCAGCTCTTCCTTCCCCACAACCTGCGGTATTTGTTGAGCTCTCCCTGGGCTTGCCAGTGTTCTGCACATTAAGTTAACAATTCCTTGGGCTATGCAGATAAGTCCTTGGCTGATGGCTTCCCACGCTGCTCTAGGTGGTGCTGCATCCTCGTGACATGTCCTGCTTCTGCTGAGCAGAGCTGTGCCTGGCACGGGGTGTGTGGCAGGACTTTTGCATTCTGCTGGACGGCCATAGTCTGGGCAGCTCTCCCATGTTGGAGCAGCTCCTGGGGGGCACGGATAGACGTTCTGTGCAGCAGCCACTCAGAGACTGTGTCGGATTTTTTTCTAATGTTCTTACATTAGTAAGGAGCAGATTCTTCCACCCTCCTCTCCCCCCGTGATGCCTTCCTTCCCAGTGGTCCCTTGCAGAAGAAGGGACCTCTCGTCGTCAGTGTTCCTCCAATTTTTCCCATCCATGTGCGGAATGAATTTTATGTGCACCAATATGGAGGTGAGGTGTGACACATCACCTCCATATTGGTGCACATAACAAAATCCAGGTGATGGGGGTGAGGCCGAGTGGTTCGGAGTGTGGGAGGGGGCTCAGGGCTGGGGCAGGGGGTTGGGGTGCAGGGAGGTGAGGGCTCTGGCTGGGGGTGCAGTCTCGGGGGTGGGGCCGGGGATGAGGGGTTTGGGGTGCAGGCTGCCCCAGGGCTACGGCAGGGAGAGAGGATTCGCCCCAGCTCCCTTTCCCCGCGGCAGCTCCGGGGCTGGGGCTGCGGGATCAGCGCCTCTCCCCTGGCCGCAGCAGGTCCGGGGCTGGGGGAGAGGCATCTCTCCCTGCCCCGCCTGCGCGGTGCTTAATAGGCTGCCACGCGGCCATGCTGCTTAGAGGGAACTTAGAGTCTGTGAACTCATGACGAGCTAAGTTCCGAAGGAGCCAGCGTGATTGTCTAGTCTGACCTCCTGGTTCGCACAGGCCAGAGAACATCACAGAGACTCCAGGTGATGAAGAACCCAGGGCTCTGTGGACGGAGTGCAGGACGCTGGCCCGCGTCATTGGGTGGCTCGACCGAGCCGGGGCAGAGAGTACTGAGCTGTGTAGCTCTACTTTCCAGAGCAGAGCTAAGTTCCTGGAAGCTATAGACCAAACTCTGCTGTGTTTCTCCTTCCCCTGTAGATGTTGAACTCTGTAGTGCAGGGGCCATGACCTCATCTGCACTAAGCTTTGCTTACCTTTCTTTTTGGAGACCCTAGGTGTTTCTCAGGACAGCTGAGTGAGCTCCTTTTGTTGTGGTTAATTATTTACACATCAGCAAATATTTGGTTCCCATTATTGGGGAAGCAGGGACAGCGTTTTGTTTAGTGTAAGTCAACCCAAAAAAGCGTGTCTCTGTGCGCGCACACAGAATGTACAGGGGCTGGTCTCTAAAGGGCTGGAACCACCAATCAGAGCAGTGTCACTGATTGTGAACACACTTACACTCTCTGCATGCCTGCCCGGGAGTACAAGAACTGCCTCGTGCTTTTCCAAGTGTACGTGTACGGTCTAGCCTAGCTAGAAATAAAGTACACCAGGGCGCTTTCATCAATGTGTGAGCATGACTGTGATGTGGATATTTTTAGGAGACGTGGATCATCTTTTCGCTGTGCTTGGAACTGCGGATGTGTCCTGTTGGGTGTTTTCACCACAACACCAGTTAATCTGAACAGAGCATCTGACTATCCCAGACAGGCCTGGCCAGCTCTCTTGGAGTTGCATGTGTGTGTAGGTTCCTTGTTCCCCTTATTTTTGTCATGTCTGTGGAGTTAGTTAAGTTCAATATAGCTCAATTGCAATGACTTTGAAGGCCCGTTTTAAACAATGTAATTCTTTATGTTGGGGACTCCAATCAGCAAGTATAAAGTGCACCCAGAATGCCTTGATGCAGACGGTCTGTTTGACTAGAGGGAAGGAGGAGCGTGCAGCGACAATTGGATACTCTTATGGATGGAAGGATGGCTCCCTACTGGATTTGACCTTTCATTAATAACTGCCCCTGACACTGAAGAGTTACTGTTTTAGGCTGTCCCTCAAGGGTGCACATTCAATGTTCTCAGGAATGCTGTCGGTCATTCAACTCTTACATACAAGGGCGTATTGGCCTGCACAGCTAAAAGTTCCCAGGCTAATAGTCCAAAAAAAGAAAAGCAAGCTGGGGAAGCTGTTGTTGGCTAGCTTGTGGAAATGGGGCCGTGAGCAGGGACAAAGCCAAACAGCTGACTCACCCTTTCGTATTTAGGGAAAAGCTACTTAAAGAACATTCTCTGGATTTTCACTTTTCTTAGGGTGTTTAAAGGGCAATGGGGTACTTGTGTAGTTTGGGTTTTTGTTAACAGTTCAGCTGCTCGTGCTCCAAGTTTCCCACCTGAAGTTAGAATTTTCTATGGCCTGGGGATTTCCCCAGGAGTGTATGGGGATACTGCAGAAAGAGGAGTTTGGACTTCTGTCTCCCTGCAGGGTACCTAACTTGTCCCATTCCTCCCCTTCTCTGGCCGTTCCATGCAGATGTGGGAGGCTGTATAAAGTCTGCCCCCTTTTGCTGTATTTTACCTCACCCGGTGACCCAACCCACTAGTATGGGTTAATTTCTAAATTGTGTGATATTTAATTGGGTTCATTGTTTGTGTTCTTTCTCTAGTTTGCCAGGCTGGGGATCGGGGCTCTTTGAACCTGTGGAAGGCAGGAGTTCTTGAAACTGGAAACACCAGTGCTGGCCATAAGGCCTGACCAGGTAGCCCAGAAGATTTAGCTTTCACACTTTGATCCTTCCATCCCTCTGTGTGCCGGAGTGGCTCCGTTCGCGTGTCCAGGCACAGCCCTCCTGGGGAGGGGTCTCTCAGTTCACTGCCTTGAACCTGAGCAGTCCTGTGGGCCCTGGCTCGGGGAGCCACAAATCCTTTTCTTCCTCCACCACATGCAGTCTCATCCCAAGGCTCCTACAGCTGCGCAAGCAGGGAGTGCTGCGTGCCACGGGCGGGGCATGTCCTCCAAGAGGCCTGGAGAGGTCTAATTCCCGAGTGCGGCGAAGCCAGGGCGTGACTGACGGCGGAGGAGCGGGTGAGAGCTCATCACTGCCAGGGTTCCTGCTGCGCTGTGAAGCTGCACTCTGCCCTGGAATTGCCGCTTCCTTTCTTTCGCCAGCCCCTGGTGCTGAGCTCTGGAAAAGGCAGTGTCTGGCACTGGTACAGCACAGAGCCAGGGGCGTGGTTGGTGAGGCAGCCTTCCTGGGGCGTTCAGTTTTCTTCTTTCTTATGGCTTGGGAAAGTAGCAATGACTACAAATTTACATCTGAGTTTGAGAGCCAGCACATTGCCGCAGCGGTGAGCTGGTGAATGTCCTTCAGGCCCCCAGCAAAAGAATGAAGGGGACACTCAGATATGCTCTGCTTCTTTGTTTGTGCCTGGTGTCCACATGCAGGGGTTTGCCCCCTTGTCCATTGAAAGAGGGTTTGTCCACACCTCCCATGAGCTGTCCCGATATGATTCAATCTGCATCAGTCTTTTTGACATAAATCAAAACCTGGTGGTTCCTTGGCAGGGTCAACAACAAGCTGTTTGTTTGGAGCGGTCGATATGCTCCATGTGACTCTCCGCTGATCCTCAGCATCGAAGTTGGGTGTCAGGGTCTTGATGCGGTTCCATAGAGGGCTGCGGGATTTTAATCTTGTCTTTGGCGGGTTCTGCAGGTCATAGTGCAGCGGGATTCTTGGGTTTGCACTGACATGGTTAAGACAGCGAGATGTCTGAGCAGCTCTTCTCATCTCTGGAGGCTGGATGTGCAATAGTACCAGGAGCCAGTCGACTGGAGTTGGTTCGAGCGTCCCTGACACTGTGTTCACAGCATTACTGAGTTGAGTGTCAAGGAGTTCAGTTTCCGCAAAAAGAAAAGGAGTACTTGTGGCACCGTAGAGACTAACCAAGGAGTTCAGTGTGACTGCTGTGAGACCACACTGGCACACAATATTCAGCTGCAGAATATACCAAGGCAGTTGTTGTGGTTTGTGGACTGGAGCCCCAGGATGTTCCAGCATTCAGTGACGCTCCAGTTTAGACCTACAAAGGTACTGTGCCCTGGGCTTGGAATCCTGTGGCCTGGCGAAGCTTTGCGCCCCACTGGGGCTCCCACAGGGTCTAACTTACCTGCCAGAGGGTCCTAGGAATTGGTTGTCTAGGAAAATCAATGAACTGGGGGTGAGAGAGTCCAGAGAACGTGCTTGAGCAGTGCCAACTCATGGTATTCAATCTCTTCCTTAAAGCCTCAGCTCCGGGAGTCAAGTGACTAGGTGAGAACTGATCTCTGCTCTCATTTAAAAAAATAAAATAAGCTTCTAGCCCTTGTGCTGGCAGAGCGGTCTGTAAAGGTGACCAGAGCATGCCCTGAGGGCTCAGAAGCCGGGAGACAAATGCAGAGAACCGAGTGTTTGTGGTTTTTATAAAAATGTCATGATTTTTAAGCCAACCTCCTGTTTTTTGAGGCCTGACTCATGGTTTTTGCAGGACTGGGGTTGCCAGTAGTCCTATATTTTACACTTCCTTCCATCCCATGTTGGTTCTCTGCTGCTGTGGGGCTTTGGCCTCCATGAAGAGCCCCGCGGTGTCGGATGACCTGTCTCATGCAGCACTGAGCTGCTCTGCCATCTTCGATGCAGTGGGTTGTGATTCCAGGTCACCGTGTTGCTGTTGATGTCAGGAATGGTTCGTCATTTTCTTCTCTTTAAAGCTGTTCCATTTGCTGAGTGCTCAGGCCCTGCCACCTGGTGTCACTGCTTTGGGAGTATTTTTGGTTCTTTTCAATAGAGGTTTGGGAAAGGTTTTAGGTGTATTTAAAGGTTTCAGAGTAACAGCTGTGTTAGTCTGTATTCGCAAAAAGAAAAGGAGGACTTGTGGCACCTTAGAGACTAACCAATTTATTTGAGCATAAGCTTTCGTGAGCTACGGCTCACTTCATCGGATGCATACTGTGGAAACTGCAGAAGACATTATATACACAGAGACCATGAAACAATACCTCCTCCCACCCCACTCTCCTGCTGGTAATAGCTTATCTAAAGTGATCACTCTCCTTACAATGTGTATGATAATCAAGCTGGGCCATTTCCAGCACAAATCCAGGTTTTCTCATCCTCCCCCAACTCACTCTCCTGCTGGTAATAATAATAAAAGGGCTATTACTAGCAGGAGAGTGAGTTTGTTTGTGGGGGGGGTGAGAAAACCTGGATTTGTGCTGGAAATGGCCCAACTTGATTATCATACACATTGTAAGGAGAGTGATCACTTTAGATAAGCTATTACCAGCAGGAGAGTGGGGTGGGAGGAGGTATTGTTTCATGGTCTCTGTGTATATAATGTTTTCTGCAGTTTCCACAGTATGGATCCGATGAAGTGAGCTGTAGCTCACAAAAGCTTATGTTCAAATAAATTGGTTAGTCTCTAAGGTGTATTTAAAGTGGGTTCAAACATTGCTCCACAAAGTAGCATGTCTCAACTCTCCTGGGCTTTTTGTAGGCACAAATATTTATCTTGATTGTATGATCAATAATTTCCAAAGGTTGATGGTTAGGATCAAAATGTACCGGATTGACGAACGGTCATTCCAGTCCTTGCAGAGCGCACAGCGAGTGTAACCCCTTATGTGTGTGTGCTTTAATAGAGAAGAAATGTCAACGTGTTTTACTGTAAACTGAAGCTCTGAAAGAGGTGTCTCCCCATCCTGACACCTGAACCTGGCATTTCAGCCCAGCTGATGGCTTCTGTTCAAAGAAACTTTGTGCCTTGGCCGAAAACTGCAGTGAGCAGAGAAAGCAGTTCTCGTTCCCTGTGGCTTATAACAGCTTGTCTTCTGGACTGCTCTCTTGTGAATGGTTGGGTGGCCCCTTAAAATCTAGTTGTTTGCCAAGAGTGAGGAAGTGACCTCCTTATTGTGGCTTCACACCTTTCAATAAAGCAGCAGCTGCCGTGTTTCTCAACTGTACCTCGTACGGAGGGACGTCGTTTATTTTAGACCCAATTTTATGAGCCCTCTGTTGGTGTCAATGTTTGCTGTTGAAAATTATTAATGGTGGAGATGCGGAGCCACGAAGCCGAGGTTGCAGGAGAGGATGTGTGTGTTCATGACAAGACCCTCTCCCCCCCCACATCAGTTCAAGCTCCCCCTTCCCTTGTGCGACGTGAGAAGGGCAACTAAAATGAGCAGGGGGACGGCTCTGCTTCCTTAGGAGGAGAGATTAAAAAGACTGGGGGTGTTCGGCTTGGAAAACAGACTCGGGGGGTGGGGAGATGATGGAGGTCTATAAACTCACGACCGGTATATGGAGAAAGTGACTAAGGACATGCTCTTTACTCCTTCTCACAAGGACACAAGAACCAGGGATCACCAATGAAATTAATAGGCAGCAAGTTGAAAAACTAACAAAAGGAAGTATTTCTTCACACAACGCACAGTCAACCTGTGGAACTCCTTGCCAGAGGATGTTGTGAAGGCCAGAAGTATAACTGGGTTCAAAAAGGAGCTAGATAAGTTCCTGGAGGTTAGGTCCATCACTGGCTATTAGCCAGGATGGGCAGGGATGGTGTCCCTAGCCTCTGTTTGCCAGAAGCTGGGATTGGGTGACAGGGGATGGATCACTGGATGATGACCTGTTCTGTTCATTCCCTCTGGGGCACCTGGCATTGGCATTGGAAGACAATAGGGCTAAAGCAGAGGTGGGCAAACTACAGCCCGTGGGCCACATCCGGCCCATGGGACCCTCCTGCCTGGCCCCTGAGCTCCTGGCCCGGGAGGCTCCTGAGCTCCTGGGGCAGCGCGGCTGCAGAGCCCGGCCTGACCCGGTCTCTGGGCGGCGCGGCGCGGCTGTAGCGCCGCCAGCCCCTGGTGCTCCGGGCAGTGCGGGCAGGGAGCAGGGGGGTTGGATAGAGGGCTGGGGAGTTCAAGGGGGTGGTCAGGAGCCAGGGGTGTGGATAGGGGTTGGGGCGGTCAGAGGGCTGGGGACAGGGGACAGTCCTGGGGGGCAGTTAGGAAGGAGAAGGGGGGTCGGATGGGGCGGTCAGGGGCAGGGGTTCCGGGGGCAGTCAGGGGACAGGGAGAAGGGGTGGTCGGATGGGGCAGGGATCCAAGGGGGGCAGTCAGAAATGAGAGGAGGGGTTGGATGGGATGTTGGGGGGGCAGTCAGGGGCAGAAGGTCCAGGGGCGGTCAGGCGACAAGGAGCAGCGGGTGGTGGATAGGGCAGGAGTTCCTGGGGGGCCGTCAGGGAACGGGGGGGTTGGATGGGGTAGAAGTCCCGGGGAGGGCTGTCAGGGCGGCGAGAAGCAGGGGGGGTTGGATAGGGGTCGGGGGCTGGGCCACGCCTGGCTGTTTGGGGAGGCACAGCCTCCCCTAACCGGCCCTCCGTACAATTTTGGAAATCTGATGTGGCCCTCAGGCCAAAAAGCTTGCCCGTCCCTGGGCTAGAGGGACCGTTGGTCTGACACAGTATGGCCCTTCTTATGTCTTGTGGAGTCCCTCCTTTTGGGTCCTGTTCATGCTCGATGGAGAGCTTGGAAAACAGGTCTAACATCCGAGGCTGCATGAGAGCATGGGAAGGCTGCTGCTTTCAGGTAGGCAGTCGCTCCACGACTGCTGTCTGATTCATTCCTTTGCTAGGACATGAAAAGTGCCATATAAAGCCAAGCATGGTCTCCACACGCAAATCTGTCTTAGCTTTGAGTACATGGGAATTTCACGTTTGTCTTCACACTCAGACTGCTACATTACTTCTTTACTTAATATTCCTAAGAACTCAATGCTGCCTGTTTCTGATGCTCCGCGGATCAGGAGGGATATTTGTATGTACTGTATAATGCACATCTAAAGAGATCTGATTAAAACAAGGTGCGCTTTAAGAGAGGGAGGAAGAGCTGGCAGTGCTCGTGTGAAGCCGGCCCCAGTCCCGCAGTGAGATCAGTGTGTCACAGGGGCTGCTGAGGATCTGGGCCTCAGATGGCTATCAGGGAGCGCATTTCCTTTGAACCGTTTACATGGTTTCCTGCGGCTGTGCACCGAGCTGAGGGAGTCGATGTTGAGGTCAGCATCGCTTTGTGTAAGGTTCAGTCTCTGGTTACTGTTACATGCCAGTGTGATGCTCCAGGGTCCGGGTTCCAGAACCAACAGGGACATTTCACTACCGTCGGCCAGAGGCGTTCAGGGAGCCGGAGTCGAGCTTCCAAACTCATGAGAGTGTTTTAAATTACAAACTTTTTGCAATCTGGTTTCTGAGCCTGTCGGTGGCAGTGTGGGAGTTGCGGCCACAAGGGCTGTGGGAAGTGGAACATAACTCGGAGCAACTCTGAGACTGCTTTAACTTTCACTGGATACGAGGCAGGTCCCTGCATGGTCTCAGAATATAGGGAGTGTAAAGATGGCGGAGACCCCCTGTCCTCTGTTTCTGCCCCATGCTCAAAATGGAGTAACTGGGAACCGGCCCCCGAGGGTTTACACTGGTGTAAAGTGTTGCAGAAGAGAGGAGGATCAGAGCCAGTATTTTCCAAAGGCAGAACTGCTCTCACCTTGAGCTCTTACATGTGTAGGAGAAACTGCTGCATCCCTCGGCAGCTTCTAACCACGTGCTTAACTCTTTCGGTTGCTCTTTTATTGGGTGAAAAGTTGTTTTGTTTTTTCTACTGTTGCTTTAGGGGATTTAAAGGATTGATAATTTACGCTTTGGCTTCCCGAGTGCTCTGCATGTGACAGACGTGGATCCCATAGGCTCAATAAGACTCTAGTTGTTTCAAAGACCATACAGCCTCCGGCATAGGTTTTAT
This sequence comes from Chelonia mydas, assembly GCF_015237465.2. Taxonomy (NCBI): domain Eukaryota; kingdom Metazoa; phylum Chordata; order Testudines; family Cheloniidae; genus Chelonia; species Chelonia mydas. Next base: position 74,877,907 of record NC_051251.2, on the reverse strand, counting down.
CAGCCTTCCTACAATATTGCGGGGAGTTTCAGCACCTTGAGGATTTGGAACAGCCACTGTTCCATTCATGGCACCAGCTCAGGGGCAAAATAGTTGCATCACATCCCAAATTTTCTGACATTCCTTTCTCATAATGTTCTCAGCTGCAAACGGCTATAGGACAATACGCTGTTGTAGTCAGCAGCACGGGGGAATCTCTTGGTCAGCCCTAGAAGTGAACGCAGCTCTCCTTGCAGTCTTTCTCTTTGAGTGCAGACACCCACCCTGCTGGCAAACCCCTGTCTGCTTCCCCCTTCTTATCAGCCCCACTGGCACCACCCTAAACACACGTTCACTTTCCGCTCTGCTCTGCTGCCCTGGTTTGGTGGGACGGAATTCGTAGGCTCTGTCTCTGCTTTGAAATACCTGCCCGGATTCATGGCCAGGGGATCCGGCTCTGGGGCGCGACGCGCTGCCCTTCAGAAGTCTGCAGGAGCAGAACCCAATGTGTGGGAGGGAGGAGCAGCCACAGGTTGCGTTGTGGTGGCAGGATGTACCTGCATGGCAGCTGGCAGTGAGCCTGGCAGCGTGGCTGGACGGACACGCGCCAGTGGGGCTCGAGCTGGCATGCTACAAATAGCTGGGGGGGACGTTGCGGCTCAGGCAGAGACTTCCAACTAGCTCCTAGCGCTTGGACCCGTGGGACCGGGGCAAGGTCCCGAGAGCCCAAGCTGCAGCGTCCACACTGGTATTTTTACCACACTAGCTCAAGCAGAGCGAGCCCAAATCTGGCTGTCCCAGAGCGGACATACCCTTCTGTGTGCTGCGTGCTCTTGCGAAAGTCCGGGGATTTCTTGCCTGGGATGTGGGGCAGACACTAGGGAGGGAAAGTTGCTGGAACCAAACGATGGGAGATCAGGAGTTTGTATGGTTTTGAGCAATACCGATGGTAATCTCCGCATGAAAGGCACTGGCTTGACTGGGCCCCTGGGTGGTACTCAAATGTCAGGGTTAACAAGGAGAATGCTGGTTACTGAAATACTTCTAAACTCTTTGAGATGAATCTTGATGGACTGTTTCAGGTAAGGAAAGTCTAACTTTTATGTTGACAGCTCTTTGCCGCATGTGCTCAGTGGGCCAGAAGCATGTTGAGAAACTGGAAAAAAGGCACAAATTTGTAATGGGGAAAGTGATTAACCCTTGGAACAACTTACCGTGGGATTGGTGGTGGGTTCTCCATCACTGGACATTTTTAAATCAAGACTGGATGTTTTCCTAAAAGAGAAGCTCTCGTTCCAGGACAGCTATTGGACTTGAAGCAGTGGTTAATTCAGGGACCTGTGGCCTGTGTTATGTTGGAGGTCAGACTTGACTGAGTCCAGTTGTGGAAAAAAGCGATCTTGAGTGATCCCCTTTAATGTAATAGTTTCTTGCTCACTGAAATACTTCCAGTACGTCCTGGAACGAAACCCATGTAATTCTCCCAAATGGACTCACTGACAAGCTATTTTGAGAGCAGGGTGGTGTACGTACAATAGTCAAATTTGCTTCAAGTGCACTTAAAAAGCTGCCCCAAACCCTGCTCTACAGCCCCTTTGTAAAGAGAGAGGAGTGGACGGATGTTAGGAGAGGCAATCCCACACCTTCACAGGGTGCTGTGGCCATTGCCCACAGTTGCATCTAGCTCTATATTAGCGAGATCCATAGATTTTTGAAACGTGACCCCCTCCTTGCCTGTTCCCACAAGTATGTGATGCTTCCTGTCCAGAATGCCTGCATTGCTGTGGGCATCTTTGCCCGCTCTTGGGAGGTACCAGGAGGTGCAATCTGTTCAGTGTAGGGGCACGAGAGGCCCTTTGCTGTTTCTTGGGAAAGCAGAGTGCTCCGATTGTAGGTCTGCCTGCCTCCCTGTGTGCGGTGTGTTTATACCATAGAGTGAAAGATTCGCTCCATCTGTTCTCCCAGAACCACTCCATGGTCCGATCGCAGGCACTGTACAGAACTGCACACAACAGCTGCTGAGATCAGATGGCTTAAACTTACATACTTGGAATGCGTTTTGTCTCTCTTGCTTACAACAAATGTTCTGTGCTTCAGCGGCCAGTGGAAGTAGGTGTTTTCTAGCCCAGTGCTTCTCAAGCTATCGGATGCGGGGGACTGGCAATATTTTTTTTCCAATGTGCGCGCAGACCGGCGGCCGATGGCTCGCAGACCGGCACCGGTCCCCGGGCCACCACTTGGAGTAGCACTGCTCCAGGGAGTTCAGTTATCTGTGTCTTTTATAATAAACAAGTCGATAGATACCATCCACATACCCATTTTTCTGGTGACCCTTATTTTAAGTTTGTTAAAAGATCATTTCTCTTTGAGATTATATGGGCGGTGGTGGCATGACAGACACAAATCCAGCATGACTGGCTTGTTTGTGAGGCAGGGAGTTCAGATGTGGTCAGTGTTTCTCTCAAGCAACCCAGGGTTTCTCAGTGGTACTTTATTTTTGGTGTCAGGCAGATTATTTCTGGGCTGTAAAGAACATTCACCCCTCCTGCATTGTAGAGCCCTCCATGATGAGCATGATTCTCTGCAGCCTACCTCAAGGGGTGTGGGGAGAGGAGATTGTCAAAGGCGCGGTTCCGGTGGAGTCCGGGATCGAGGACCTTAGAAATCTGTCATGGTGGTGACCACGTGAGAGCTGCAGAAATGCAGCTCTTCCTCTGGTACAGGTGGAGCAGTGTACAGCATCCTGGCTATGGACAGGTTGGTTCACCGAGCTCCCTGCCCACTGAGGAGGAGGAGGATGTGGAGCAGGATGACTTTCTCTGCATGTGTGCCCCTTCACTGCCACGTGTGTGAACGGGTCTGCTCCTGCCCTCTGGGGGTGCGGCTCTCCCTGAATGTCTGTGTTCTTCAACTGATTCCTGTTGCCTGGCTTTCCGTGTTCTGCCTCGGCTGATGGTAAGCTAGGCTCTTTGGGCATGGATCATCTGTGTGTGTGCGGTGTGGGGCCCTGATCCCTTCCTGGGGCTTTCTGTACTACAGTAATGCTGAGAATTACCAAATGCGTGCACCCCCTCTGGCCAGATTCCTGGTTTGGTTAACTTTTTGTTACAGATAAACGTCCTGCAAGACACATTTGGTGTAATGAGTTTGTCAGGTCTGAAGTGAGAATTATTTGCAAAGAACTGAGACCCTTTGCCGGGGGGGTCTCTGTGTCACAACCCTACAGTGACCAGAGGCGTTACAGTAACATCTCTCCTATCTCAAACCTGTAGTTCTTCTTTGAGTGGCTCTGCATGTTCCCATTCCTGGGGCCGGCGCCACCTTGTGGTCCCTTACGGTAAAACCCCTCTTCTAGCAGTGTCCGCTAGAGCAGGGGTTCTCAAGCTTCATTGCCCTGCGACCCCCTTCTGACAACAGAAATTACTTCACGATCCCAGGACGGGGGACCAACGCCTAAGCCCACCTGAGCCCCACCATCCTGAGTGGGGGGCCGAAGCCCCACCGCCCAAGGGGGGGCGGACGGGGGGCAGAGCTGAAGCCCAAGGGCTTCAGCCCCAGTCAAGGGGCCTGTGACCTGATCCCCACTGCCCAAGGCGGAAGCCCTCGGGCTTTGGCTTTAGCCCTGGGCGAGGGGGCTCGAGCTTTGGCTTAGGCCCTGGGCCCCAACAAGTCTCAGGCATCCCCTGGCAACCCCATTAAAAGGGGGTCGTGACCCATTTTGGGGTCCCGACCCACAGTTTGAGAACAGCTATGCTGGAGGACTCCTCCTTCCCCCCCGCCATGACGCACTGGGGGCGAGGCTATCAAGGGGCAGGAGCACCCTCCCCATCTCATTTCCTTCCAGCCGCGTGCTGTGACATATGGGAACTGCTCCAGGCTCTTTGGAGTTGGAATTTTTTTCTGCTTAGAAATAGATAGTGTTAGCTCATTTCCGTATAGTCAGTGAATAAGGGTTTCTTCCAGTTCTGGGTTGTGGAGGAACCAAAGAAACAGAAGAAGCTGGGATTTAAGTGGTGTGCTTCCCGTCCGGCTGTCTTCTCCGCATCTGATGATCAAGTGCAGTGCCTCAAGTGTCTGGGGGAAGGGCAGTCCCCCTCCCGGATATTCAATTTGTCAAACTTTTCCTCCCAGAGCACGCAAGGACAGAGAGACTCTCTTGTAGCTCCTCCTCCTAAAGGAAGCCATTGAGGTCAGACCCTCTGGACCCGGTCAGGACTCAAGTCCTAGTCTAAGAGGCCAGTCTCTGCCCCTGTGGCTACCAGCAGCTCCAAGTGACTGAAGGGTTCCAAGAAGCTGCTACCCCTGTTGGGTCAGACTCATTTCCTGCATCTCCCTGAGTCAAATCCCTGAGGCTGCAAGTGTCCGAACTGAGAGCAACGTGGTTGGGTCTAACTGCCCCGGTTCCGGAAGAGAGGTCGAGAGAGAGTTCAGCCATACGTACCTCATTCCTGCCAACTATCTGACCCCGACAGAATCCCTGCAGCTGCAGGACCAGGGCCTGTTCCAATTCCCGCTTCCAGATCCAGGAAGATGGAGTTGCTCAGTGCGTCAGAATCGGGGCCGTCAGTGCCTTCAGTTCCCCCAGTCACAGCACTGAAGGAAAAGAAGCAGAGAGACAAAATGGCCACTGTTGACAGTGCTGGTTCCAGTGCATCCGCTGTCAGGTCTGTCCTAGTCTGACAGTGGTTCCGAAGTGAAGATCCGGTCCGTCTTCCATAGCAAGGGATATGGCTTTATGGCTAACATTGGAGCTGATGATGTCGTCCACGGATCCGCTGTCTGTTCCTGGGTCAGTTCTGCCTACGTTCCGGAGTGCTCTGTCACCGTGACAGCCTGGGCTCGCTTGCTGGCTCCAGTTGCTTCATTGGTGTTCCAGTGGGAAACACAGGGTTTCCCAAAGGAGACGTATTTCCCTGGATCCGAGGTCATCTTCCTCGTCCCCTGTTAGGAGGAGGAGGCCAGAAGATGCTGGTATGTTCCCCCAGACCACCCTATGATTCCTCCGCCTAGGTTTCCTCCGCTTACAGGTTTTCTACAAAGAGCTGGATCTCCATTCTTCCCTTCAGATCCTCTGTTATTACCATTAGTTTATACTGGATACAAGGAGGGAGCTAGAGAAAGAACAGAGAAGACCAGCCTGTGGTCCACCTTCTGCAGGCACATCCCCAACCCCTAGTTGCTGGGGATACTGGCAGTCTGGGGGCCTGTGGCCTCACTGGGGGCCACCTCAGGAGTGTTTTAATTACCCTTTGAGTGGATGGAGAGGTAATGTTTTGCCTGCTAAGGATCTAGTGGTCCAGAGATCCATGGATCTGACTTCTCCTGATCCATCGGCATTACTGACAGTGAAGCCTGAATGTCCGAGGAGGTAGCTCCTCTGCTTGATCAGGAGCATCTGGAAATGGCTTATGAGCCCAGTTTACCACTGGATGAATATATCGGGATGGCTTTGGCCTTCTCTCCTCCCGAGGATGCTATGCAGTTCCATAACTTGGTGGATCTTATGGTGGCCATCTTCAAATCTTCCTGCAGTGCCTGTGGAAGAGACTTCTCACCCAGTGTTTGATATAATGTGACTGCTTCGAGGAGTAGACTCTCTATCCATTTTGAATGGCTTGCTACAGCCAGCTAAATCCATGTGGACCGTGCCTGCTTCTTGCCAACCTGTATTTAGGAAAGCAGACAAGTTGTATCAGATACCCTCAGGGGTTTTCCTATTTGTACACCCACGCTGTCCCTAATTCACTGGTGGTGGTGGCTGCTGCCAGTAACAGGGCGAGGTCCAGACTATCACATTCCTTTCCAACTGATAAAGAGGGGGAAAGGATTGTCTCGCTGGGGAGAAAGGTGTTCTCTTCGGTCTTGGGCATTAAAGTGGCAAATTATCAGGCGGTCATGGCCCTTTGCTGATTTAATCTATAGGAAAAGATTATTTTTACAGGACTTGCTGGATAAGAGAAGAAGGCTGGCAAATGCCATCCCAACGGAGGGCCAGAAGGTAGCCACACATGCACCTAGAGCCTTGTTTTAGTGCTCGGGTCTCTGCCTCCAGTGCACTAGCATCTGCTGTGACCGTCAGGAGCCCGCAAGCCTGTTCCTCCTCCCGAGCCGTGGACACTAGAACTAAGCTGAGGACCTTCCTTTTGAGGAGGAGGGTCTTTTCAGCGAAAAGGTAGACGAATTGCTGGGATAACTGAAGGGTGTGGGATTGACAGCTCGCTCTCTGGGTTCCCTCCACTAGGAGTCCCTCCACTGCCTCTTTCCAATACAAGAGATGTCCTGTCTCCTTCGTGATCAGTCATGGGTTGGTTCACATCACTCAGTCTAAAGGACAAGTGTTTTCATATTTCAGTTTGCCAAAATAATTGCAAATACCTTCAATTTAGGGTGACTGGTCACCACTTCCAATACAGGGTGCTCCATTTGGTCTTTTCAGAACACCCAAAGTTTTTACAAAAGGTTTCTCTGTGGTAACGGCTCATCTGAGGAATCAGGGTATTTTTGTATTTGGTTTACCTCTGTTTTTGTATTTTTGTTTACCTCTGTTTAGACTACTGGCTCCTGAAGGCTACCTATTAAACCATATCAGCTTTGCAACCAATCTCTTTTCAGACCTCTGGCTCTTTCTCAATTCTCCAAAGTCGATCCTCTCCCCTTCACAAAGGATCCCCTGTATAGGCGCCATGCTAGATTCTGTGGAAGGCAGTGTGTGTCTGCTAGAGGACAGATTTTTCAAGATGAGCCAGTGTCTGTGATAGATCTAGCGATGTAAACTTCATTGTGTGTCTCATGGGTCTTATGACAGCCACTACTTGCATGGTCCCATTTGCCCATCTAGGTATGAGCCCTTTGCAACACTGAATAGCTCAGGTCTACAGACCAAGGCAGGACAGCCTTCAGTTGTTGATCACCGTGCCTCAGAATCTCCTAGTCTCTCCAGACTGGTGGTCTTGAGGTGTACAGTTCAATCCTCCGGGTCCACCCTGCATAGTGACTTCAAACGCGACGTCACAGAGTTGAAGAGAGCATCTGAGTCATTTGACAGTTTGAGGGCACTGGTCCTTTCAGGAGAGATCCCTGCATCTGGGTTGTGCAGGTGGTGATGGACAACACATCAGCGATGTATTACATCAACTCTTGTGTCTAGAGGGGATAAGTCTGGGATTCATGTATTTGTCATGACGTTTGTCCTGTGGCCCTGCATCTGGCTGGGGAGACAGCTCAACAGAGACAGCTCTCAGCTGCATGAATGATCCCTAAAGAATCAGTTGGTCCAAACTGTATTCTCCAGCTGGGGTCGACCAATACTGGACCTGTTCAGACCAAGGGTCAACAGAAAGCGTCACCTCTCCTGCTCCAGACCCCTTCCTTGCACTGAGGGAAGGGCTTGATGTACGCATTTTCCCCCCTTCCTATTGATTCAGAGGTGATAAGGGAGATACAACAGGACAGCACACGGATGATACTCATTGCCCCGGATTGGCCATGTCAGCAGTGATTTACTGATCTCCTTCAGTTTCTGGTGGAGTTTTAATGAGTCCTTTCCTGTCCCAGCAGGATCGTTCATCTGAGCCCATGAGCTTGCCTGCGGGTGTGGGCAATCGGATTCTGTCTCTGCCTGCTCCTGAGCAGTCATGTTCTTCGTCTGTGCGAGACATGCTAATTAACTCGTGAAAACAGTTGACTAGGAACTGTTACTATCCAAAGTAGTCCAGACATCAGACTTGCATAAAGGAATAACCTATTTCTCCTGTCTCTGCTCCCGTTCCTTGTGTTCTGGAGTACCAATGTACTTGAAGCATCAGGCGTTATCCAGCTCATTGTTAAAGGTTCATTTGGCAGCCGTCTTCACATATCTCACACTCGTTCAGGGGTGGGCAAACTACGGCCCGGAGCCGGCCCCTCAGGGCTTTGGATCCGGCCCGCGGGACTGCCACCCCTCTGTGGCCCCACGGTCCCCGCACCGCTCCCGGAAGCGGCCAGCACCATGTCCCTGTGGCCCCGGGGGAGAAGGGGGGACAGAGGGCTCCGTGCTCTGCCATTGCTTGTGGAACGGGAACGGGGAATCGCAGCCAATGGGAGCTTCGGGGGAGGTACCCATGGGCAAGGTCAGCGTGCGGAGCCCTCTGTCCCCCTCCCCCCCGGGGCCACAAAGATGTGGTGCCAGCCGCTTCCCGGTGTGACGCGGGGCTAGGGCAGGCAGGGAGGAAGCCTGCCCTGGCCCCGGTGCGTGTCGCTACCACCCTGGAGCCACTCCAGGTAAGCGGCTCCGGGAAGGAGTCCCAACCCCTCCTGCACCCCTCTCCACCAACTCCCTGCCCTGAGCCCCCTGCCTGCACCCCAACCTCCTGCCGCACCCTGCATCCTCTCTGCACCCCAACCTCCTGCCTTGAGCTCCCTCCCGCACTCTGCATGCCTCCCTGCACCCCAACTCCCTTCCCTGAGCCCCCTCCCTGCACCAAACCCCCTTCCCTGAGTCCCCTCCCGCACCCCACACTCCCTCCAGCACCCCAACCCCTTGCCCTCAGCCCCCTCGTATACCCTACACCCTACTCTGCCCCAACCCCTTGCCCTGAGCCCCTTCCTGCACACCGCACCCCCTCCCACTTCCCGCACTCCCTCCTGCACCCCAACCCTACGTTCATGGCCCTGCATGCAATTTCCCCACCCAGATGTGGCCCTCGGGCCAAAAAGTTTTCCCACCCCTGCTGTAGGTGATGGTAGATTGCTGTTGGGTCATTGTTCAGTTATGAAGGGGTTATCAAATGTGTGTCCCTCTGTGAGAGAGCCTGTTCCTCCTTGGGATCTCAGTTTGTTGTTGGCCATGCTGGTGAATTCACCCTTTGAATCTTTGACTGTGTTTTCTTTCTACCATTTATCTATCAAGACAGCTTTCATTATTGCCATCACATCAGCCAGGAGAATGAGTGAACTGAATGCCCGTATGACTGACCCACCTTGTGCTCCTTTTCATAAGGACAGGGTAGTTGTCAGTCCCGATCAGAGTTTTAACTGAGATGGTGTCTGATTTCCGCATCAATCAGACAGTTAATTAGCTGGATTTTCCCCCTATGCCGCACTTTAAAAAGGGGGAATTGGTTCTACATATTTTGGATGATAGAAGAGCTCTCGCCCAGTACCTGGACAGAAGTAAGAGGTTTTCATAAATCACCTAGATTGTTTGTACCGTGCCAAGAACTGCATGGGGTATATGGGTTCTTCCCAGACTATTGCTCAGTGGATTAAACAATATATTGCTGAATGTTACACACTAGCAAAAGTGTCTGTACCTGCTGTGATTTGACCGCATTCTGCTAGATCCGTGGCTGCTTCCTTTGCCCGCCTTAGGCTGGTGCCAGTTGCTGAAAGCTGAAACTGGACTTGGATGGACTTGCACCAAGTACTATGCTCTGGACTTGGCTTGCAGGGTGGCCACTATATTCAGCAAGATGATGCTTCAGTCTATTCAGCCAGGACTCTGGGCCTGCCTCTGGGTTAGTTTTCAGCGCTGCTTATCCATCTGTCCCATCAGTGAGAACATGCCGAGCCCCCTGAAGAAGTAGTGAACACTACCTGTATCTGGAGTTATAGGAGATGGCTCTGCATAGTCACATTTCTCACCTGCCTTCCCCTCTCTGTCAGAGTCCTTGTTGTCCGATATCTCTGGCTTTGTGGGGGAAGGAACTGCGGTGGAGCCCCCACTGCCTTCCCCAGCCTCCTGCACTGCTCTGCCCCGTTGTTGCCTCGCCCTCTGTGCATCGTGATGCTGAGGGGTGGGGGTGGGTGGGGGCGCAGGAGCATTATAGCTGACATTGGTAGAAGAGGCTTTTACGGTAAGGGGGCGCCGTACCCCTGAGTGGGAATATGCAGAGCCATCTCCGAGAACTCTGGTTAAAAGTTATTTGGTTTTGTATTGTGGTAGCGTCAAGTGGCCCCAGTCAAGGATCAAGATGCCCCCGTGCTAGGTGCTGTACGTACAATGAAAAGACAAGACAGTCCCTGCCCTGGAGAGCCTAGAGTCTCTACGTATACGGCTTCGGGGAGTGATGATCGCAGCATTCTTTAGCGCAGCTGTTCATCAGAGGTCCCTTGTAACCCCAGTCTCACCTGCCACATAACAGCCCAGCTCAGCCATTCAGGCCAGGCTAGACTTACACTGCTGTTGTGGGGACTGTGTCCTGCAGGAGGGGACTGACAGCTGGAGACACCTTGTGTCACAGAGCCAGCACTACGGTTGCTCTCGCCTTAGGAACTTGGAGGGGCAGTGAGGGTCAGCCAGGGGAATAGCAGGGATGTGGGGCCAAGCTCTGTGTAGAGGGCGGGTACCGGCTGTGGGACAGCTGTATAGGTGCCCAATGGGCTTCGCTTAAGGATCACAGTTTCACGCTAGGTTCCCTCCTCTTCCCTGCCACAAAAACAGTCACAGTTTCAAAACTGGGCCAAGCTGTTGTCGTAGCTCGGAATGGGCCAAAGAAAAACACCTGAATCCACACACCCCCTAAGGCCGTCCTCCTGGAAGGATGAGCGCTCAGCACATTAACTCTTCGCTCTCGTGGATCCTGCAGTGCACATTATATGGCTGTGAGGGGTACTGAGCTGTCTGACAGATGTGGCCCACCTGCCGTCTGAGCGAGCCCGGGCTACCGGGACCCCAGTGTTCTCGTTCCCTGACTTCAGTGGAGCTACCAAGTTATTTTTCATTGAATATTCTCAAAAATCTTCCTAAAGGTTGAATGTATCGTGCTTACTAAGGACTGAAGCCTGCACACTTTCTGCCGTGTGCCCAGCTCATGAAATGCGTCCAGAATCCCATCTGAACTGGGGGATCAGCCAGTGCTCAATCGTTGTGCCATGGGGTCTTTACAGCTCCTGGCCAGTGAGTCAGGGCACATTTCTGACTGTACCTTGCTCTGCTGTAACTGTAACCTGTGTACATTTGCACCTCTGCCACTTCTGGGTCCAGATTTTTGTTTAATCTGGCTGAAGAGGTTTTTCTTAATTTGGCAGATGCTGGAGTGATCAAAGGAAGATGATGTGTGTTCAGAACAAAGCAAGGAGCAGCTCTAATTGCAGGGTAATGGGGGGTCCTGAGTTTGAGTTGTTGCTCTCGGTAAACTGGGAGTTAAATGGCAGTGCAGTGTAGCTCACTGGCTCCAAGTTGGCACCAGCCCTAACAGTTGACATACTCTAGGAAAAATCTCGCGCCCAGTGTGTGGGCGCTGGGGAGAGGATGCACAGTGTTGCCAAAACAACAGGAATTTACTGCCGGTTGACTTGCACAGAGCCAGATGTTCAGCCAGGGCTGGTAGGAGAGACCCTTCTGGCTAGAAAACCCCAACATGCCTTGAGAAGAATAAAAGGGCTTGTCGTCTTGTAATTAGCTCATCTGGAAGCTTTCAGACTCCAGACATGGAGTGTCAATCCAGGAGACTTTCCCATGCAGTGCTGGTGGGGCGGGAGGAGGACTTTTATTTCCGTTCTCACCGGCGGTCCCTATAGACGGGACTTGCTGTTGCTCCCCCAGGGGGCAGACACGCCCACTAGTTAAATAGGCCAAGGCCCCTCCAGCACTCCTATCACCATGGATCTGTGGTGTGGCATACCCACAGGGCTTAAAGAAAATGCGCATGGCTCTAACCAGATGCCACCTGTTTTCCCCATTGCCTGCAAAGTGTTAGGTTTGTACATGTGGATATTCCTTCAAATCTCTGGGGATCTTGTACTCTCTCAGCAGTCTTCTGTCCTGTCCCTTCCTTCCACGTCTTTGCTTCCTCCCACAACCTCCTGCATTTCTAACAAAGACTTTGTACTGAGTTGTCTGCCTTCGATGGATCAGTGTGGTGTGCTGTCAATTCATGCTGCTTCCTTTGCTGCCCCACCTCCATGGCTAAGCCTGACGTGGCGTTCAAGCCCCTAAGCCTGACGTGGCGTTCAAGCCCCTAAGCCTGACGTGGCGTTCTCTTGTAGGTGCAAAATTTGACTTACAAATATTTTGCTTTTGCAAAATATTGGAAACACCTACACCTTGCTGTTGACGCCATCACTGGAAACGTCTGCCTGTGTATCAGGGAGCAGATTCGGACTTTCCTCTCGGTCCACACCACCAAATCTCCGTATCTCATGGCTTGACTACTGAAACCTCATCCCCTGCGAGTCCATTCAGAATACTGCCACTGCTTGCCCATCGCTCTGTCTGCACCTGAGGCTTTCCACTGACTTCCTCTCCTCCCCTGTGCTGAGGAGCTTGTGCCTACCTGAAAGGTCCTTCACAAAGCATCTGACCTAGCCACTCCATTGCCAGCCAATCCTGTGCTCCACCAATGGTTCCAGGATGCAGAAGCCAGCAGGGACCATAATGGTCAAGACTGACCCCTTCTGTGGCATGGGGCCTAGAATTCCACAGCGTGGGTCTGTGCCAAGCCCAGTACCTGGGAGTGGGCTCGAACAGCTCTTTAAAATCCCTCCTTTGGGATTGAAAGGCTGTGAGAGCCGGAGAATCCACCTGCATGTCCTGAGAAGAGTGAGCCTGCACTTCCCCCTGTGGCATTGGGCATGCTGCCCCGTGTGCTGGGGGACCGTAGTCAAGACGGGGAGGCCTGTGTGTTACGTGGTGGCCCTCTGAACTGGGCTCAGGCTGTTGTTATCCTGGCCGGGTGTGCAATGGTTTCACTGACTTGACTTGAAAAACGATTTTAGTTAAGCCGGTGCGTGCTGTGGAGGCCAGGCCTGTGGGAGTTCTGTTGCCCTGGGATGCCGCTCTCCACTCTCCCAAGCACGCTGGTCTGTTCCTGGTGCTCTCTGCGGTGCAGTGAGATTCCCCAGGACTGTAACCTTTTTGACTGACTGGCAAAGAGTTGTCAGAGCTGTGTAGGCTCCCGGTGACCGAGCTGTGAGAACGGAAGGGGAAGGAAGTGTTGCAAAGTTCACATTCGCAGGAAGAAGTTTCCAGCCTGACCCCTCAGCAGAGCTGGAGAGGCTTGCCACAGGGAATCCCACTGCGCTTGCAGGAGGAATTCGATTTTCCATCCAAGAACAAATAACTGAAACTCCACTGAACCAGGTGCTAGTGTCAGCTGGCCCCCAGAGCACAGCTGCTGCCAGAAAGCAACAGATGCTGCTTCACATGAGCATTCAGAATCTGCAGTGTTCTCCGTTAGGGGCTGGGGCACCTGGGAGCGGGGCCTTGGGAATGGAATCACGACTGAGGACCTGGACTAGTGCTGGTCTGTCTCTGTGATTTGTAAGCGGGACGTTCGCACGCTGAGGACACCAGCAGCACTGTACTCACGCTTCATATGAAGAGAGCACCAGGCACAAAGTATGCTGTCAAGAGCCACGTTCTTCGGTGCCCGGGGGGCAGGAGCGGCCTAATGCAAGCTGGCGTAGCTGCGGGAGGGGAGGGAAAGGGCCGAGCAGAGCTAGAGCAATGTCTGCCCCATCCTCCGTTACTCGAGGCCTTAAGCAATTAACCTGTAGCATGTTGTGTTTTCCTTTTAACTGCGTTTGAGTTGTAACTTGGTGAGTGTGAATGTTGGCACCACAGCAGGACTCGGGGCTTTCAGATGCGGCAGGGAAACACCCTGAACCCTTTTCATACTGGAGTGCCCCCAGCCCCCCCAAATACACTACCACAGCACTGCCCCGGGGGATTTGATGGCAAGCCCTTAGTCCAGAGACGAGGGGCCAGGCTCAGACAGATACTTTTGTGCACTAGTTCAGGCTTAATTGGTTTTATTGGCTGGCAGAGTTATCCCAAGAGAATGCTGTGACGAAGCAGGTAATGTTTCCTCTGAATATTGTGGGGGTGCCTCAGTTTCCCCTAGGCAGTTCTTAAGTATCTAGGTGCTGGGATAAGGGTGTATGATCGTTGCAGAGCCCTAGAGGGTAGGTGTGTGCAGGGGTCTGGACACAAGAGACTGGCCAACACCCTGTTTCCTGGCACCTGATGGCCTGGCCCTTCCCCCCTGCAAGGTGGAGAACAAAGGAATATCCGGTGACCTCCTAGCCCGGGAAAAGAGACAAAGCCCAGAGGAGGAGGGGCTGGAGAGAGTTTCAGTTTGGGCCTGGCTGGGGACATGGAGTGAAATGCAGACGTGGCTGTCTGGCTCACTGCCCCCCAAAATGGACCCAGCTGAGGGATCCTGTTCTCTGTACCTACAAGCTCTGCTTTAGACCATGTTCCTGTCGTCTAATAAACCTTCTGTTTTACTGGCTGGCTGAGAGTCACGTCTGTCTGCGGAGTTGGGGGGCAGGACCCTCTGGCTTCCCCAGGACCCCGCCTGGGCGGACTCGCTGTGGGAAGCGCACGGAGGTGCAGAGGATGCTGAATGCTCCGAGGTCAGACCCAGGAAGGTGGAAGCTGTGTGAGGTATGTGTCCTGAAGGCAGTCTGCTCACAGAAAGGAGACTTCCCCAGAGTCCTGCCTGGCTTCGTAGGGAGCAGTTCCAGAGCATCGCCCGGAGACTCCGTGACAAACGTTCTTTTCTGAGAGCCCTCGCCATTTCTTTACTGCTGCTTCCACTCGATAGAGACTCCCCCACCTCTGTCACGTGCTGCATAGAAATGACGATTTAGCTGATTTAGCTCTGGCCAGCTCCCTCTAGCACCCAGGTAACTCTGCAGTCTGTAAACTGCAACTAGCAGAGTGTAGCAAGGCCTGCAGGGCCGCGGTGGGGTGCAGGTCAGTGCTAATGGCTGGGGCGGCTGGGCTGGGGCTTGCTTGGCATGGTGCATCTCTAACTGTAGCTGTATCCACCGCCAGGGCAGAGCAGAAGACGTTCCTTCTGTCTCTCCACGTCGCACTCGTACGTACCATCCTCTCTGACCGGCATGTGCCACGTCAAGTGCCAGTCAGACAAGATACAGGCTGAGCAGGCATTCTGGCATTTAAACACACACGCAGGCGGGCACCTCCTCGGGGAAAAGTAGTGCGTGAGCAGCAGAGAGTTAATGGATCCGTCTCCAGGTTCCCTGTGATGACCCAAGTGCCAGTCGGGGCTGTGGGGAGCTGGAGTCTTCACAGGCAGCAAACCAGTGGCCCTTAAGGTCTTTGGGGGGGAGGGGGGAGAGGGATAGCTCAGTGGTTTGAGCATTGGCCTGCTAAACCCAGGGTTGTGAGTTCAATCCTTGAGGGGGCCATTTGGATCTAGGGCAAAAATTGGGGATTGGTCCTGCTTTGAGCAGGGGGTTGGACTAGATGACCTCCTCAGGTCCCTTCCAACCCTGATATTCTGTGATTCTGTGAATTCTATGATTCTATGTGAGACAAGGAGAGCTGGGAATGAGAAGACCGACGCTCCCATTAAAACCAGCCCCGGCCGGGTGTGTCCATGCAGCAGTCAGCAGGTGTGATCGCAGCACAGGGGCACGTACCTGAGCTACCCGTGACCTTGCTAGACCCGACCAAAGGGAGCCCTGCTAACAGTAGCCTCCCCAGCGCAATGCTGCCCAGGACCTGGGTGTGCATTTGAGAGCCTGCCCCTGCTGCCGCAGGCGCCAGTTGTTACTCGCGCGAGCGTCGGTCTAGCTAGAGCGAGCCCAGCTCAGGTATGTCTGCGCATGCTGCCGTCACGCCTCCTAGACATGCCCTGTGCGGGAGCTGCTGAGCGTACCCTGGGCCGCCGCGGGGCTGCGTTACGTGACACCGGTTGAGCTGTATACGTGCCCATCGCAGATCGGTCCCAGCACTGGCAGCATGGTTATTTTCTATTGACCGAGCCTGTCTGGGCTTTTCACCCCCCATGTGTGAACTCTCTCCGGCTGAACTTAAGCCCTTGATATCCCTCCCAATGAACCCCGGAAGGGCTGCTGAGTGCCCGTGGCCTTTACCCTATAGCTGTGCTTTGCTTTGCCCTGCGAGGGCCCTTGGCTACTGTCTGAAGCCACTCCAGAGCCAAGTTCGTGTGTCTGGATTGATGAGGTAACTTGTTTATGCCTGTCAAACATGATGTGCTCTTGAGAGACAGAGGGAGTTCTCCCATAAACCCTCGAAGGAAGTAGCATGTGTTTGCTCTCCTTGGGGGAATCTGACAGGGAACGGAGAAACCTATCGCTCCCCGGGTCCCACGCGCACACATTCCCTTCTCCCCTTGGCGATAATCCCCTCTGCTGATTAAAACCCTGGGCTGCTGGAGAAGGGCAGCGTTTCCGGGATAGTGATGGCCGCAGGTGTTTCTTGGACTCCGCTCTATTTTCTTGTGTAATTTGTATGAACTGTAGCTATTGGTTGCTATAAGGAAAAATAATTAGTAATATTGATGTATGTGCCGGCTGACGCTCCAAGCCTCGAACTGTACAGAAAAAGGAGACACGTTTGTCATTCGTATGAATTCCATCTCTACATGCTGCCTGCTTCCATCTCTCCCTTGGCTGTGCTGTGGCATTTCCATTGGAAACCGTCCTCATTGTCCTGTGTGGGAACTAAACTACAAACAGAGGAAGGAAATGGGAAAGACGGGTAGACAGGTGTTACTGGACTTGCTGGGCCAAGTTTGGCAAGGGTAGCTGGAGAATAAGCTTCTGTTGTCTGTCACAAGCACGAGCGCCTTCCTGTATGAATCCAAGCACAGCGCCCCTCGGGCGGTCATGCTCTGCCTGCTACCTCGCTCGCTGCTGGTGCTTCCTCCCGGCCCTGCTTGGACGAAAATTGCAGCCTCTCTCTCCTGGACTCAGTGTCTAGTGTGTTAGTTGCTTCTCTCGCCCACTCCATCTCCTCTGAGGTCAGGAGAGACACTGGACAGCTGGTGACCCGAACGTGTAACAGCTCACATCCAACTCCCATTATCTGAAGCTACCAGCCACCTTCAGTAATGTGGGACAGAACAAGAAGGAGATCCCAGATAAAGCCTTTAATTAAAAACCTTGGCTGAACCACACCAGCGCTGCCTGTCTGTACCAAAGGGAATGTGAGCCCTCACTTCTGGTTTTTATGTAACATACTGTACTTTCTTTTGTTGTGGAAACAAAAAGTTTACCCAGTTAATTTAGGCCCTGATTCAGCAGAGCAAATTTTGTGTGCAGCGTTTGAACGGGGCTCTCAAAATGTAACACACTCCTTGGACCTCACATGTCTGCCTGCAAAGCTCCTAATAATTGTGGCTCTGTATAATTGCTGTTAATGGTCTGCTACAGCAGGCTTCGCTTGTCTCGGACCCTAGGCACTGAAATACAAAATGTATCCCCCTTGTTTGCTTCGATAACACACTTACTCCTGATGCGATTGGCTTCTTGTTTCTGTTCCAGAGGTGGTATTTCCCACCCCAGTGAAGGCATGTAGGAGAGTTTCCTCTGGGGTGGATGTAAAGGAATGGGATCAGAAAGGGGGCCATATAAACATAGTTTGCCTCGCTGACTGTCTTCATCTTTGGGAGAGAACTCAGTGATTCTGCCAGTCTAGCTAGCCCCAGGTACTGCCTCATTGTCAGATGGCCTAACATACACACCCAGTGCCCCCAGTTCAGATCAGATTTATCCAGCCACTAACACCAGGGCACCAGAGTAAAACCTTACCCAAGAAAGAGATTGTTTAAAAAGTCCAGGCTAACCAGCTACAGGATCCGCCAGGGTTAATTCAGTTTATGCTGGAACCAAATGAGCAGAGATGGGAGTGTGAACCTTTCAGCCTACAGCCACAGTCGCTATGTTACACCTTCAGAAGGACAGCAGCAGTTTTAAAATACTCGCCCAGGGTTCTGGCCAATCAGCTAATACAGTGCCGGGCATCTCCGTAACTCCCAGCCCTGGTGCCTTGGAGCAGTGCAGACTGCAGCAAGGAAGGGGAGCCTAGGAACTAGCATTATTCCTGATGTGACCGGTTAGCACTGGAGCGGTCGTGCTCTGCTCCAATCGTCCTAAACGTCTGCAGCGCGTGGGCTGCCACGGGCCCTACCCCGGCAGCGGCACACGCATGCTCAGTCTGTGTGTCTGCACGGAGCCCTCTTGGCCTCAGCGTACAAGGTGATCTCTTGCGGGTGGCATTTGTGGGCAGTAGAGGCCTGTGTTTCCGGTGCACTCGGCGTTGATATCTTCCCAGCCGAGGCTCTGAGGGGACCTGTCCCGCTGTTGCATTCAACCAGGATGTGCTTGTTTTTGACGTCTCTGTTTTCTTCTCTTACAGAACATTTCAGCACAGAAGTGAGTCTTTTGCAGCTGATTGGAGATCCCCCACCGGAGCAAATAACCAAAGTCAATGGCCCCGACAACACTCTGGCCTATGTCTTCGGGCCGGATGCCAACACCGGTCAAGTGGCCCGGTACCACCTGCCTAGCCCCTTTTATAGAGACTTCTCGCTCCTTTTCCACGTTCAGCCCACCACCGACAAGGCTGGCGTGCTCTTTGCCATCACAGATGCCTCGCAGACGGTCATCTACGTCGGAGTGAAGCTCTCCACCGTGCAGGACAGGAAGCAACAGATCATCTTCTACTACACGGAGCCGGGCTCCGAGAGCTCGTATGCAGCTGCAACTTTCTCTGTGCCTTCCCTGGTGAACGAGTGGACTCGCTTTGCCATCAGCGTGGAGGATGACGAGGTGGTTCTGTACCTGAACTGTGAGGAGTTTCGCCGGGTTCGCTTTGAGCGCTCTCCCGATGAGATGGAACTGGAGGATGGGTCTGGGCTCTTTGTGGGTCAGGCTGGAGGGGCTGATCCAGATAAATACCAGGTAAGTCCTCCACAGCCCAAAATCACCGGTTCCAATTAAATCAGGAGCAGAAAATGGACAGGGAGAGAGTGGGCACGTGTGTGTGTGTGGTGTGTGTGTGGGGGGGGGGGGGGGCGGGGTGTAACTGGATTGTTTGGTTGCTTAATTCCTTTTTTTTTTTTAACAGGACTACAGCAAAAAGCCTGAAACTTGGCCCAGATGTGGTCCTCATTGGTGGGGCTTTGCCTAGATTTGGGGGTCAAAAGGGCTTTAGATTGAACGGAGGCTGTGGCGATGTCCTAGTGAACACTCATGGGAGAGCATGGACGTGCATTTCTCAGAAATCGTTTACACTGGGAAAGTTTGCGTATCCTTGCCAAGAATGGGAGCAAAAGCATGCGGCATGGATTGTAAGCTAGAGGGTGGGATGCAGCGGTGGTGCGCTCTTTCCACAGCACCCAGCACTGCTCTGTTATCCTTTCCAAGTCCCTGACAGAATAAGTGCAGGCTCAATTGTGAAGAGCCGTTTGAATCTGCGCTCTTCTAAAAATACTTGTCTCCTTCGCTGCCTGTTGGCTTGGCTGATAAAATATTGTGTGTTAGCTGGAAAATGTTAATGGCACCAAAGTCTATCTTTGTTAGCAGATATTTGACTATTTGCCAAGATAGTTGCAAATCCGTAGACAAGCAAGGAGAGCAGGTGATTAGTGGAGACATGGTTTTAAAACTGATCGCATTTTAACAGGGTTATACAATGTTGTAAATGGAATTCTTTTAAACCTACGTGGAATATTACCATGAGAACAGAGCCCCGTTGTTTCTAACAACCAGTAGTGCTTGCAGTTAGAATTTTGTCTTAGATTGAACTCCTTTCACCCAGAACACAATTGTACAGGAACAACATATGCTAAGAAAAACTATGATTGTTTGTTTTTAAATTTACTGGTCTCACAAATCATAGAATCACAAAGTTCCCTTGTTTCTAAGTTTAAAAAATATTTGAATTGGTGACTATAATTGCTCCAGTTCAGACCTAAGGGACTCAACTGGCGGAGGGAGGTCACTAAAAGTTCCCTAGGGAACCAGAACGGTTAATAATTATTGGTCAGCCTGCTTGCTCTCAGGTTACCCGTGGAGTGGGGAAGTTAATCTTTCACATTTTAGTAAGAGCCTTGAACCCAGCATTCCTGGTAGGTGGCAGGTGTTTGCTTGTTTGGTGCAAAAGCATGATCAATTCGGAAAACAAAGGTTCTAGAGCAGAAAAACAGCATGCAAGAGAAAGCGGATGTTCATGAATTTCTCCTAAATGACCAGGAACTGTCCCTCCCCTGAGCTGGCCCGCAGTGCTGTGGGGAGAAAGCTTTATGCTGATGGAGGGCGCAGGATTCAGAGGGGTGTTCGTACAAACACATGGTGCGTCTCCCCAGCAACTGTCACTGGAGTTGCTGACTGATATTTCCCAGCCACTGGCCTCAGTGAGGGTTGGCGGTGCTGGCGGGAGATGCCAAGGGATGCCATTCACAGGAAACCTGCCCCGGTTCAGATTCATGGTGCTGTCCCAGCTGCGGAATGCTATGGGATGGGATTTTCAAAGGAAGCCTAAGGGAGTGAGATTCACCGGGTGAGATGCTCACCCCTATTCTGGTCCCTGTACACCAGGCGTATGGGCTGGAGAGGTGCCAAGGGGCCCTAAAGCCCCTGTAGCTGGCTGTAGGAGGATTCTCCCAGTGCAAGCACTGCAGAAGCAGCTGGAAGGCTGCCCTCCAGGCACTCTCCTGAGTTCTGGTGTTGGGGGCATGCTCTGGTGGGCTGTAGCACCCTGGCCTGGATACCTGAGGCAGCCCACAGAGACTGCCCTAAAGCAGACAGGTCCCAAGGGCTATCTAAGTCACCCCAGGGCTTCTCCAGCCCTTGGAGCAACCCAGGATCAAGCACGGACAAATGTGTCTCAAAGCCATCTTAATACCCATCCCCACACCCACGCGGGATTTGAGTTCTGGACGAGCCTCCTAGAGGTCTGGAAAAATCCCCATGGTATACCCAGCTCCTCCGTGCACCCCCAGCAGAAGGTGTGTGTCACAGATTTAGGGTCAGAAGGGCCGTTCTGCTCATCTGGTCTGACAGTCTGTGTAACTTAGGTGCCTGACTCCCATAGGGATGCTGACAATCCAGGGCTAAATCCCACTAGACGGGAATGGGGCAGTCGGACAATTGGGCGTTAGTTATTTTATTATTCAATAACTAGCAAAAAGAATTCCTTCTGGGTCACCAGTGGGAGTGGGGAGACGCACTGGGCAAATGCCTGTTTAACTCTTTGTGGCCTCACCATGCAGTCGGGGGAACATTTCCATAGTGTAGGCTGCTTGGGACACAGGTCCCAGGCTAAGGCCTTGTCTACACTACAGCATTCGGTCGACACAAGGCAGCTTACCTTGGCCTGACTCTGTACCTGTCTATGCTACAGCGTTGCTCCCGCAGATGTACGTCACCCAGCACACTGAGCTAATAACTCCATCTCCGCGAGTGGCCTAGCACTTCGGGTGGTGCAGTCATGGTGATGCAGTGTCCATGTAGACACTGCATTACTTACATCACCTGTTGGCTGTCAACCCCACGTGGGGTTCAGAGCTGGAGTGGCCCCTCCCCCGCCATGGGGCTGACAGCTTGGGCGGGGGGTGGGGTAGGGGCGCCAGCTGTCAGTGCCTCACTTCAGTGGGTGGAAGTGCTCCTGGTGAGGACACACACCACGGAGAGAAGGAGGGTAGTGTGGACATGAAAAACAACAGTAATTCCTGCAGTGGCGGTACTTAACTTAAGTTGACTTAATTTTGTAGTGTAGACGTACCCTAAGCTGGAAGAATTTGTGTAGTGCTTCTCAGTGGGAGACATAAGCCGCCTTGTTGCATACATGGATTACAGCAGGGATGCTCTGCAGTTGTACACAGCAGTGGCAGGATGCACACACTGGTGTGGCTACTGGTGTGCATGCCTTTCGTAGACGCCAAGGCCGGAAGGGACCGTTGTGCTCATCCAGTCTGACCTCCTGTACAGCACAGGCCAGAGACCTGCCCCAAAGTAATTCCTAGAGCAGAGCTGGTAGAAAAGCAGCCGATGTTGACTTAAAAGTGTTCAGTGATGGAGAATCCTGCATATCCCTTGGTAAATTGTTCCAATGGCTAATTATTCACTGTTACAAAATTATGCTTTTTTCCGCAGTCTGAATTTGTCTAGCTTCAGCTCCCAGCCATTGAATCGTGTTAGAGCTTTCTCTGCTAGACTGGAGAGCCAGTTATTAAACATTTGTTCCCCACGGAGATACTTATAGTCACCCCTCAGCTTTCTCATTGTTAAGCTCCACAGATAGACTCAGTGAGCACAATCACTATGAGGCAGGTTTTCTAATCCTTCAGTCATTCTTATGGCTCTTGTCTGACGCCTCTCCAATTTATCAACATCCTTCTTGAATTGTGGGCACCAGAACTGGGCACAGGATTCCAGCAGCGGTCGCAGCAGTGCCAAATATTGAGGTAAAACAACCTCTCTGCTCCTACCCGAGATTCCCCTGTTTATGTATCCCAGGTTTGCATTAGCTCTTTTGGCCACAGCATCACACTGGGAGCTCCTGTTCAGCTGATTATCCACCATGACCCCCAAATCTTTTTCCTGGGAACCCATGATTTTGAAAGAGTCCCCCATCACATAAGTATGGCCTATCTTTTCACATGGAATTGAGCCAGGGACGTGTCCCAGTGTTATGGACACTGCCAGAAATTTAATGATGAATTCTTGAGTTAGCATAGTGGGGGGGCTTACTGTTAGTAAGTTCTAATGGTTTATGAACGTTAAGGGGCCATATCTTCTCCCTCATAACTCTGTGTTAGCAAGGACTCCAATCTGGGAAGACATTCTGATTTAGTGAAACTGGGGAAAGATACCACCCTGGCTAAGCAGCCTCTGTTTAAATGTTGCCTGGAATACGATTCCGCTGCCTTCGTTTGCAGAATGCTCCCAATGAGCAGCCGTTTGGAGGAGAAACCCTGAGCAGAAACTTCAGGCAGGGTGTTTAGTAATAGATGATTGATTTGGAGTCAAAAATGCAAAAATGTGAAGAGCATTAATCTGACTGTCTTTGACCAGGAAGGATGAGGCAGATACGTCCCCTGAAGCAGCTCACAAAGCAGTGTGATCGTTACCTAAACCATCATGAGGAAAGTATTCTAGATCAGTGCCTTCCCGCTGGTTCTCAGAGTTGCTGGGCACTAGGGGATTACTTCTCTTTTTATTAGTATTGCCTCTGTTGAAGTTTGTTTTTACAGAGACTGTTTAAGTGAATCCAAATATTATTCTGGTGTCTCATCCAGAGTGACAGATGAAGTGGAAATAACTAACACTTTTCATCTTCAAGCGAATTTCCAAACGCCAGTTTAATTTACGGGTCTAGCAACCCTTGTATTTGTGGTATGCTTTGTGCCTCCCACTGAGATCAAACCCGGGTGACATTCCTCCTTCGGCTGCCAGGCTCTCTGGGGTTGGTGCCAGTGAACTAGGCACTGAATATATAGTATCTCCAATGGGCTTATTGCTTCTGAGGAGCTGGGGCAAAGTTGAAGGTTGATTTGCTTCTCAGTGAATCTGAGGAAGGATGGGGATTTCTGTTCTGTTGATTTGTAGTCCCTGTCTGTATGGCAGCTAGGTGGGCATTCATGAAGTTGAAACACATTAATTACAATTCAGTTTAAAAAAAGGAAAATAGTTTTACTCAACTGAATTTAATTCAGGCAAAAACTGGATCAAATAAATGACTTGGGAATCATGCTCCCAAGCAAAGCGAACGTTTCTGACTCACCCTGTGAGGAACTGGCGAGTGATCGCATTGCAGGGTTCTGCGCCCTAAGTGGGTGTGGTGGGGACTTCGAGAAGAATCACATGGAGCAGCTGGAAGCACTAGGCCCAGAAACAATGGGCAACTCAATCAAGACAAGTGGACAAACGGCTCTGTTCTTCCCGAAGTGGTGTGTGGAGTCACGCAACGACCCACTAGTGCAAACTAGAATTGTCGACGTCCTCAAAATCGAGGTGACCGGCATCACCTTTATCGGTGCTCCAGGGGTCGGTCCTGGGGCCGGTTTTGTTCAATATCTTCATAAATGATCTGGAGGATGGTGTGGATTGCACTCTCAGCAAATTTGCGGATGATACTAAACTGGGAGGAGTGGTAGATACGCTGGAGGGGAGGGATAGGATACAGAAGGACCTAGACAAATTGGAGGATTGGGCCAAAAGAAATCTGATGAGGTTCAATAAGGATAAGTGCAGGGTCCTGCGCTTAGGACGGAAGAATCCAATGCACCGCTACAGACTAGGGACCGAATGGCTAGGCAGCAGTTCTGCGGAAAAGGACCTAGGGGTGACAGTGGACGAGAAGCTGGATATGAGTCAGCAGTGTGCCCTTGTTGCCAAGAAGGCCAATGGCATTTTGGGATGTATAAGTAGGGGCATAGCGAGCAGATCGAGGGACGTGATCGTCCCCCTCTATTCGACACTGGTGAGGCCTCATCTGGAGTACTGTGTCCAGTTTTGGGCCCCACACTACAAGAAGGATGTGGATAAATTGGAGAGAGTCCAGCAAAGGGCAACAAAAATGATTAGGGGTCTAGAGCACATGACTTATGAGGAGAGGCTGAGGGAGCTGGGATTGTTTAGTCTGCAGAAGAGAAGAATGAGGGGGGATTTGATAGCTGCTTTCAGCTACCTGAAAGGGGGTTCCAAAGAGGATGGCTCTAGACTGTTCTCAATGGTAGCAGATGACAGAACGAGGAGTAATGGTCTCAAGTTGCAATGGGGGAGGTTTAGATTGGATATTAGGAAAAACTTTTTCACTAAGAGGGTGGTGAAACACTGGAATGCGTTACCTAGGGAGGTGGTAGAATCTCCTTCCTTAGAGGTTTTTAAGGTCAGGCTTGACAAAGCCCTGGCTGGGATGATTTAACTGGGAATTGGTCCTGCTTCGAGCAGGGGGTTGGACTAGATGACCTTCTGGGGTCCCTTCCAACCCTGATATTCTATGATTCTATGATTCCTGCAGTCCTGCTGCATCAGTGGGACGTTTCCCTGGTTCAGAGCAGTCTGAAGTGCTTGGTAAACTGGGCTCAAGTAAACAATGTGCATTTTAATCTGGCTAAATGTAAATGTGTACATCTAGGAACAAAGAACATAGGCCATATTTACTGGGTGGGGGACTCTATCCTGGGACGCAGTGACTTTGAGAAAGGTTTGGAGGTTATAGTGGATAATCAGCTGAACATGAGTTCCCAGTGGGAAGGAGTGGGCAAAAGAACTGATGTGAGCAGTGGATGCATAAACGGGGCAATCTCAAGTAGGAGGAGAGAGTTTATTTTATTTCTGTATTTGGCACTGGTGCAGCTGCTGCTGGAATCCTGTGTCCAGTGCTGGTGCCCACCATTCAAGAAAGATGTTGATAAATTGGAGAGGTTCAGAGAAGAGCCAAGAGTATGATTAAAGGATTAGGAAACCTGCCTTATAGTGATAGACTCATGGAGCTCAATCTCTTTAGTTTAGGTGTCTTGATTCCAGTCTGTAAGTATCTGCATGGGAAGAAATATTTCATAATGGGCTCTTCCATCTAGCAGTGAAAAGTATAAGATATAATGGCTAGAAGTTGAAGCTAGCTAAATTCAGACTGGAAATAAGGTGTACATTTTTAACAGTGTGAGAAATTAACCGTTGGAACAGCTTACCAAGGATCACGGTGGATTCTCCATCACTGACAATTTTAAAATCGAGATTGGATGTTTTTCTAAAAGATCTGCTGTAGGAATTGTTTTGGGGAAGTTCTGTGCCCTGTGCTATACAGGAGGTCTGACTAGATGATCACAGTATCCCTCTGGCCCTGGAATCTATGATTGTATGAATCTGTGAACACCAGCCAGCATTGGTGTCTTCAAAGCTGTGTTTACTTTGGTGTGGTTTGACTGGTGCATGTCGGGGCAGCTGGTTTGACGTGTCCCACCCCAAATCATTCAGGCTGTAGCACGGCTCTTCGTGAGGTTTCAGGAATGCTGTCTGCCCGTGTGAGATTTGGTTCCAGCAGGGGGAAGGTTTCTACATAAAACCACATTTTATTCATGTTACTGACTGTGATTTGAGATAATTAGGAGACAAAAAAGCCGGCAGAGGGCTGTAACTGAGAACTTGGGGAGCACATGAAAGCTAGACTAACGCTTGCTAGCAGAAAGCCTTTCCCACTGTTCAATCAGCGTCTCCTTGTGCCAGATCCTTGGTTAGGATTTAGATACTGCTGATGAATCATGTGCTATTGGGCTAGGTCAAGGAGCGTTTATCCGTGAACGCATCCACATGAGGTGCTCTTCCCTGTGTGAGAGTCTCGGCCAGTGCTGCCTCGTGCTCAGGGATTGTGTACAGAAGTGGAGTGCCAGGAGAATTCATCCGGAATATCCCTCCACAAAAGCGTAAATGACTGAATTCCGCCTCTCTCCGTCACCTGGATATTGGCTGGCCTGGGTTCTGCTGTGCGTGTAATTAATGGACATGCTAAGGCTTGCAGTACAGTTAGACAAGTGAATCTTTTAACTCTCTGGGGCCTCTCTGAATTCAAAATTGCCATGAAAGCCCCAAAGTGGGGACACTGGTATGTCCCAGAGACCAGTTACTTTGCCCACAGGGGAACCCCAGCCTACCCGTGGGCTTGTGCAGCCATCCAGCTGCCAACACCTGTCCCCTAGGCACTCTCCATGTAAAGTGGAAAGAAGCTAGTGCCAGCCCAGACCACAAAACCTGGCAGACTCTAGAGCTGACAACAGCCCCCCAGAACTGGCCAAGGGAGCCTGGATTGGTCCTGTTAGAGCATTAGCTGCTATGCTCAATGTAAGTCCTAGAGCACACTGACGCATTGGACCAATATTGTTGAATTGAAATAGGCTTGGCTGGTTTTCATGGAGTCTACATTTCCACTCTCCTCAAGCAGCCACAGATCTCCTACCAAACAGATTTTACTTCCACTGCCATCTTCCTGCCCCTGTTTCCTGCCCCATAGATGCCCCCTCCCCCCCCCCAGCACAGGAGTGTGCGGCTCAGTCCACAGCCCCTCTCTCACACAA
Source organism: Chelonia mydas (assembly GCF_015237465.2). Taxonomy (NCBI): domain Eukaryota; kingdom Metazoa; phylum Chordata; order Testudines; family Cheloniidae; genus Chelonia; species Chelonia mydas. The sequence continues at coordinate 74,851,151 of NC_051251.2, read as the reverse complement.
AAGATGTTGGTGTGGAGCCTTACAGAGGCTCTGGATTGCTCCCCTCAGTCACTGGAGATTGCTTTTCCCCAACATTGGCTAGAAAACCAAACTGCAGTCACACAAGCAAAAGCCGTTTGGGATCCTCTTGAGCCAAATGCATTTGTAGCAAACCTTTGGCCCTCCTGCTCTCTGTGGCTGGGAGCCCTGTCCAGGAGCCGTGGTTCTGAGTAATTCTCTTGAGGCGCAGCGGTTTGCGTAGCCATGTCAAGAAACTGACCCACTCACGAGACTTAAAGCAGCAGAATGAATTGGAAACACCGTTGTCTCTTAGCGTGCGGTCGCGAGCGAGCAATTCGAATCTAGCCACGAGTACGAGGAGAATGCGGGGGTATGCGCGGTGTCCCCTTCTAGTGGCTGGCCCACAAAGCATGTCTGAGTCAGCTACAGCCGTCAGGCTGCAGAGGCTCCTGCTTGTCTGGTTGGAGATCCCAGGGTTAGTCTTGGACGGTGCTTGTTATAGACACACAAAGAAGGTATGTTGCACTCCCAATTCAAATGACTCCAAAGTATGTAAAAGTAATGGGAGTTGCGGGTCAGTGTTAGTTCCTAGGACTGTTGGAGGATTGGGCAAGAGTAACGAGTGGGCTGAAGAACTGAAACCGTGGAGTTCAATGGCACACATGTCCCTAATGCAGAGGGCTGCATGCGTGCGGCTGCGCGGGCTCCGATTCTCTCCTCAGTGACTGACTGAGGCAGGGCAAAGGGACGCCTAGTGCAGAGTGCTACAGGGGTATGAGAATTGTTGTGAGTTCCCCCTTCCTTGCCCGGAGGCAGCCAGGTAGCATAGAGCCAGGTAAGAGAGGTTCTCAAACCGACCACAGAAAGAGCCTCCTAGATAGGTGCCCGTGCTTCAGAGTGGATTCAGAGATGGCCTGGAAGCTAGTGAGGGAGGGGTTTATGCTCCTGCGTGTCCTTTCAGGAACAAAAGATTGGCAGCCTGGCTGAGGAAATGCCAGCCTGGCTGTGAGTTTTACAAGGAGGCCGTGCATCATCATGCTTCCCACAGCAATTGCGTCGCAGCCCATTCCCAGGGGCTGGGGGATTTCAGTGCCAGACACAGCGCTCATTTTAATGCCTTTGAACATGAACGAAAGTCTGGCCTCAAGTTTGTGTCCTGCAGCTGGAGTTCCATCTTCGCGGGCACTGAAAACAGGCCTGATAGTGAGACTCGCGGAGCTCAGTCTATTGAGCGTAGCGAAGAGGAGGTGAAGGGGTGACTTGATTCTAGTCTATAAGCACCTGCGTGGGGAATAAATATTTGATAATTGGCTCTTCCATCTAGCAGAGAAATGTACAGCACAATTCAATGGCTGGAAGTTGAAGCCAGACAAGTTCAGACTGGAAATAAGGTGTCAGTGTAGAACAGTGACCGTAATTAACCATGGAAATAATTTCCCAGGGGTTGTGGTGCTTTCTCCAGCACTGGCGCTTTCTAAATCCAGACTGGATATGTTTCTAAACAATCTGCTGTATGATTGTGGGGCAGGTCTCTGGCCTGTGCTGTGCAGGAGGTCAGACTAGATGGTCACAATGGCGCCTTCTGGCCTCGGAATCTCGGAATGTGAATTTGTGCACTGTAGGGAGAGCGGCGAATCTGCGCGGAGGCCCGCTGTGTTAATCCAGAAGTCGAATTCCACCAGTTGTGTACCTATAGGCTAGATGAGCCAAGGAAGGCCCTGGGCAGCATCTAGCAAGACAGAGGAGCTCTGGGCCCAAAGGGGCAGATCCTCAGCTGGTGTAAATTGTCGTCAGTGGGGCCATGGTGATCTGCCCCAATATTGCATCAAATGTTTCCATTTTCCTTTGAGCTCTGCTTGGTTTGTGTGTCACCAGGGCAGGCTAGAAGTGCTCTGACCAGTTGGTCTCTGCCCAGGGCAGTGGGGCATGGGCGTTCAGCTCGTCCGCTGCCCCTTTGCATTGGTACTGCAGGCTATCTCTAGGGACTGGGAGCTGATTCTCACTTCCTGCCCAGGCAGGCTAAGGGGCCATATTTTTACCTGTGGTCTCAGGCCAAGACACAGAAATGGACCCCCAGCTCTCCCGGGGAACCACAGGTCCCAATTTCCTGCCTGCCTTTTGTGGATGTCAAACCTCAGCGGGAACAAGTGTGCCTGGCGTGCGAGTGCATTATGGTGAGGATTAGGGGAGAAAAAAGGGGGCATTTCCACCAGAGGAGTTCTGCGCATAAATCTCTGACACACACTGCTGAAGGGCTGACTTAATTCTGATGTCTGTATTGGTATGATTGTTCTAGTATTTCGTTTACCATTTGCATATCGCACTCCCACAATCCCTGGCGTCAGACTCTGCTGGAAGGAGGGGAAGGGGTTGAGGATTGGGGCCTGCTTTCACTTCCCCCTGTGAAATTTATCTGGATTTTTCCCAGTCACTAAGAGCAGACTCTGGCCCAAGGAGAGATGGCACCAAGCTGAGGAGGAGGCTGCAGAATGGTCTGAGGTTGCTTGTTTTCACAATTACCCATTTTAAGGCTTACAAATAAATTACTTCAATTTCATGAGCTGGCTAGCGAGCATGGTGTCACTGCGGGGGCGGGTCAGGGCATGGGGTCACTGCATGTCCGGGCGTGGGGTGGGGTCACTGCGGGTGCAGGATGTGGTGTCTCTGCCAGAGTGGGATGTCAATGGCAGCAGGCATGATGGAGCATTGTGGGGCGTTACTGCGGGCGGGGCATGTTGGGGTGCCATGGTGGCAGGGCAGGGTGCAGCATGTTGGGGTGTCATGGGGGCGAGGCCGGACATGGTGGAGTGTCACGGTGGGCAGGGCATCACTGCAGGCGGGGCGGGGCATGGTGGGTGTCATGGTGGCAGGGCAGGGCTTGACGGGACTTCTTGGGATGTCAGGGCAGGCAGGGTGTCACTGTGGGCACGGCGGGGCATGGTGGGGTCGCATGGCAGGCAGGGCAGGGCTTCACTGTGGTTGGGACATGGTGGGGTTGCGTGGCGGGCAGGGCGTCACTCTGGGCTGGACATGGTGGGGTCATGTGGCGGGCAGGGTGTCACTGTGGGCAGGGTTGGGCATGGTGGGGTGCCATGGTGGTAGGGCAGGTCCCCACTGCAGGTGGGGTGGGGTAGCGCAGGCGGGTGCAAGAAGGCCTCATGTAACCAAATACATCTCTTAGTCCGCCCTGCTCCGGCCCTTACTACCCCTCGCCATCCCCGGCAGATCCCCATCCCAAAACCCTTCCCCTCCTTACCCCGATCCTGCAGCTCAGTCCCTGCATTGCAGGGGAGCACCATTGATCTCACAGCTGCAAGGCTTCCCTGCGAGGGAAAATGAGGGCCCAGTTGGGGCCTTAGCAGCAACCAGGCAGGGTGGTTTCTAATCGTCTCTTTTCAAATGGCCCGTTTGTGCAAACGAAGGGCTCGCTCCTGCACCCAATCTAGGTCAGCTGGAGTTGTCCCAGTGACTTTGGTGTGTCAGAATCAGGATTTCAGATGGCATTACTGAAACACGTATTCCATAAGTGTGCGTGTGTTAAACACACGCGTACAGCATGGGGCATGAGACCAGCCTGTGTAAAGAGCTCTCTGCTGTCCTTGCAGCTCTCTTGCACACCATGTAGTGACATTCTGTACCTGCTCTTCACCACAAGCCAGAGCATCTTTCATTCTCTTCATCTGTCAGATCAGAGCACTTCCATCCAGAAGAGTTGTGGGTCAGAAATAGTCACCTTGTACTGGGGTTGTGCCCTGCAGTTGGAGCTCTTTGGATAGTCATTTAATAAATGAGTTGGCAACATTTTACACTACTGTGCTGGGTGACTCTGTTGGTTAATTCAGCCAGCTCTGCAGTGCATTTTGAAGACACTTATGGCCTTTCCTGAGTGGGGGGAGACAACTTCCACAGTGAATAGAGGAGAACATATGTTATGTAATGGAGATCAATCATCCAGCAAATACTAATAAATCCTGTATAGCAGGAGTTCAGTGACTTCTTGTTTGTGGATCATCAGTCAGTATCTTCTCCTAGCGGAGACCAAGGCGTTCCGAGCTATTGTGCAGTGATGTGATTCAGCCTTGTGGCTGGAAGACAGATCGCTGAACTCTCTGCCGGGTGGGGTCTGGTGCCGGGTGATCATCCAGGAGTGGCTTTTTGGAGCAGAGTTTGTTGTCCTGAGTTGTATAAATCTGGGCTTTGCCTGTATACAGTAGTTGTTAAAACTAAATAAATGGGAAGGAAGTGTGGGTTATGTTAAGAAACACAAATGGAGGCCAGTATCAAACGAGCACTAGAATGTAGCTGTTTGTTTAGAGAGACAGGACTGAGGGAGCCTTTTTCCAGCTCTGAGGATGAAGAAATTGAAGTGAGTCAGTCCTAGGGCTCCCCGTGGCAAGATGATGTGTGGATGCAGAGCCCTTGTGTGCTCACACCCAGCTCTGGCTGGGTAAGACAGCTCAGCTCTAGTTTGCATTGGTTTGTCCTGGCAGGTCCGGAATAACCCATGACCAGTCCAAGGCCAACGTGCCCTTCCCCCGGCCTGGTGCAGAGCGGAGTCCTGAGGGTGGGGAGGCGGGTGTTGGAGAGCGATCCCACTCTGCATTAACCCTGTGGTGGCGGATCCTTTCCCGCGGGGCTGGGCCTGGTCCCCCCACTGTGGTTGTTGCAACCTGGCCCATGGTATCACAGCACCACTCAGGGTTGGCCAGGCCACCCCTCCGCCATGCCATTAATCTGGCCCTGGCCTGATGTGTGGAGTCCCAAGGAAGAGCCCCAACCAACCACGTGGCCCTGGATAATCATTAAAGTCTGGAAGCTGAGTAAACCGTGGCCCTAAAACCGGTATGAACCCCATGTCCTGTTTTTGTGGATATGAGGCAAGCCCTTGAAGTTGCATTTGATTAGCACTAAACCCTTCAGAAAATCGGCGGGACTCGGCCGTTTCTTTTTTGGAGGTTAATAGGGGGCTGGCAAATTCAGAATCTGTTGTGGTGAGATGGGTCACAGCGGTGAGGAAAAATTATTTCAAGCAAGGTGAATAAATCCTTTAACTGCTTGCCAGTTACGTAACAGAAGACTTTGTGGCAAATTGGATTTGTGTGCAAGCAGGCTTCATATATTCCCAGGCTACTTGTGCTTCATCACAGCAATTTGCTGACTTCTTAAATTAGGGAGAATACAGTTCAAGAGTCAGCCACCTCATTGCATATTGTGTGCGTAGAGCGTGACCCTTCCAGGGCCCATGAGAACGTGAAGAGCTGGTTCCGCTGCGGCCCACGCAGTGCAGAGAGGAGGCGGTGACTGTTCACTGGTTGGAGAGGGTGGGCTCATTCCGTCCTTCCCCCAAAGCTTTGGCACTGAGCGTTAGTGAGAAGCGTTTGGAATTCACACCACAGAACTCCTGAGAAACGGCGCAATTAAACCCAGAAGTTGTTAGTGGGTGCAGTAGCTGTATTGGCCCTGGTTTAAGAAGTTAGCAAACCACTGTGATTAAGCACAGGCTCTGATTCACTTACCCTGGGAATACATCAGTGCAGGAGAATGGCAATCCGATTCCCTGGACTTGATCCCAATTGAAATGGGAGCTGCGTTTGGTTGTCTTTACCTGCAATTCACACTGTGAACCTTTCCCACCAGCCAGTCAGCTAACAGGGGGATGGCCACTGCCAAGTGGCAACGGATTCTGATAACACACTCTCCCGCAAGCTACCCATGATTGTTTGCTGGTGGTGACTGCTGGTATGTGTTTTACAGGGGGTGATTGCAGATCTGAAAGTGACAGGTGATCGCCAAGCAGCTGATCTCCAGTGTGAGGAACAGGACGAGGATTCGGATGTGGTGAGTGCTGTCTGCCATGGCTTGGTATTGTAGCTGTGGTTTGCTTACACAGGGGGGTGTAGAACTTACCGTGGTTCCAGCTGTCAGCAGGTTGCTTTCTGGAAGTTCATATGCAATTTACCACACAGGATCACCTTTCCCAAATGTCCAAAAAGCATGAGCCTGACCCCAACAAATCATGAGATTGGCCCCAACATGAGCTTTAAAAACATGTAGATTATGTGGTGTGGTTTTGGTCTGCTCTTTGATGTGTGACATCTCTCTTCCCCCCAGGCTCCTGCCATACCAGACACAACTGCTGTTGTGAAATAGCAACACCCAAGGTGGGTGGGGAGAGCGGGCAGTGCAGTGCAGAAAGGATCTCCCATGGGCACTCATCCTTCTCTCTTTGTCATCCCCCCAGTCCCTCAACAAGTCAGATGGTAGCACAGGAGATCTGCCCCACCCCAGTGCTTGATGGATGGGGGTTTGTCCAGGAATTTCATGGAAGACTAGACCCCAGCTGGTGGTATTGCCTCCTGCCATTGCTGATGGGGTGTGTCTTCTCCAGCTGCTCCCCTGGGCGCTGAGGCTTGCCACGATGGAGGAAACAGGCTAACTAGCTACTAGTGTCCAGTGATCGTTGTGAATTTTAGTTCCTAGCCAAAGCCCCCTCTGTGCACTGAACCAGGGTGAAATCCTGGCCCCAGTGATTTATTTGCAAAACTCCCATTGACTTCTATGGAGTCAGGAGTCAAAACCCTTTTGGTTTTTTTATTGAGTCATGTTAGCGAAGGGCCTGTTGCCACTGGTGGGACCAGCTGACTCTTTGGGCTTATAAGTCCTTGTTAGAATCAGCGTGGGTGCAAAGTGAATCCCAGGGCAGGCAGAAATGTGAATACTCAGCACCCAGGAGAAGGATCTCCTTGCTAGGCGATCAAAGGCGGTTTGAGACGCACGCTTTCCACAGGAGAATGCGGGGCCAGCGCTGTCGAGTACCCTAATCAGAACGCTCAGGTATGCCGGATACGTTGTCCGCTGACCATGTCTCCCTCTCTCTCTCCCCCTCCCTTGGAACGATGTAGGCGTCTGGAGATTTTGGAAGTGGAGTTGAAGAAAGGCCCCACCTATCAGGAAGGGAGCGGGTGAGTCTGAGGCCATGGGCCCAAGAGCAGTCCTTTCCGGCTTGGCCTTGCTTTTCCCATCCAGGTACAGGCCCCATCAAAATGGCTAAACACCACACGAGCAGGCAGAGGGACGGGGGCTCTTTCTGTGGGGCCTTCTCTGCCTCCTTCACGGTTATCCTTACTGCTACAGCGGGCAGCAGAGAGCCGGGGGGAGTTGACAGTCATTCTGCCAATGAATGGTTCATCTGCCTAGGTTAAGACGAGTAGTGGCTTGGGGTCCTGATTTCTCCCTTTCCAGCCAGCCCAAAGCGCAGGAAGTAAAAGCCTTGTTGACATAAATTTATGTTTCTTGTGCTGTGCTCCTGGGCCACAGCCTTTATCCTGTGGCTGGTCCCCCCTCTCGATCTTGTGCCATCAGTGAAACCATTGGGAAAGGTGCAAACAGCACGGTGCTTTACCCTGGATCGTGCCAGCTGTCCTGATCACGTCCCCCTGATGCACTGAGCCACAGAGCAGTTCCGTGCCTGTAAGTCAGGTTGTATCACACTTTTTAACTAGTGCATCTGGAACAAAAGCCAACTGGGAATCTGAAAACTGGCGGAGAATCGGAAGAGACTGGTAACTGAATTAGAGCTTTCCTTTGAACCAGATTCCCCGAAGGCTTGCAGTGTTAACTCCCTGGGCTAGGAATTGGCCGTCTATTCAGGCTAGTGTCTAATCCCTCCCCTGCGTGTTACCTACTGCTGTATGGCTGCAATAGAAAGCCCACGCCTGCTGCTGTTCTCTGCGGTTGCCCCGAGCCTCCAGGCTGTTTTAGGAGTTTGTACGGATTGCAAAAACACACATCTGCTCTTAGCAGCCATCGGCCTGATCCACGGGGTTGTAATGGGAAAGCATCGGTAACGTATGTGGTACAGTTACTGTACTACCTGCCCAGGAAAGTAGGGCGCACAATTACCTTATCTTGCTGCCATGGCAGCATGATTCACCCCTGAATTACCATAACGCCCATTACGCCTTGAAATTTCAGTTCTCAAGACCAGATTTTGATTAGCACTAAACCCTTCAGAAAATCAGACCAAGAGTCCAGAGAATTGTTAAGCCTTCTCTTTCCTCCGGATGTGCATTAGCACCTGGAAATTTGCCTTTTTATCATCACGAGTTCAGATTTCAATCCAAACAATGCGTCCGGGTTCTGAAGGATGGGTTTGGCGGGCAGGGGGGACGATGCAGTGCGCTAATGCTTTGGAGCAGCTGAGGAGGGTGGATTTGAAAAGGACATGGCGTTTCCTGCTCGTGGTGTGCTCTGCGGTTGAGTGTTGGCAGTGCTCGTGTTCGTCATTAGTCAGACCTGGCTTGCAGAGCCTCTCCGACAGAACGTCCGTAACTCTGGCCCCAGTGCCGCAGCTCTCTGCCGACTCTCTCCGCGAGCGGCTCTATGCCGACCTACCAAACCCTGCTGTTTGTATTCCCAGTCGCCCTGCAGAGACAGCACAGCTGTGGGAGACAGAGCAGATTGGGTGTTGTCTCGTGCTGCCAAAGAATTGTTTAAGTTCCAATCAGTGAAAGCTGTGCCAAACTACTGCCGTTCCACAGCGTCGGATGTCAGTGAAAGCTTGATTTGAGGTCAGCTGGGTTGCATGGCTTTCAGTAAGGGCCTGACCTGGCCCACCGTTGCTTTACTACCGGTGGTGATGCCTGGCTTATGTGTCCCAGCTCCAGGGGGTGTGCAGGGGTGGCACAAGGAAAATCACAGCACTTTCTGGCCATGTAGGCAGAACACGTTTGAGGTGGAAATCGTGAGGAGGCAGTAATTTTGCAATCCCACAAAGCCGTTTTTAGAGGGGCTTTGCTTGGCTGAACCTCCCTTTCCAAGCGCCCTTTCTGCAGGATCTGCCTAAAGGCAGTGAAGATATGATGACTGGAATGAGTGAAGTATTCCATCGGCATGGCTCCTTGCTGCTGAGGGCAGTGAGGCCTTAGGCTGTGACAGGGTGCCTGGCTTCGCTACCTCGGAGGTTGGCTGGCGCACCAGGCATGCCTCACTAAGGAGATGGCACTCTGGGGAATGTTAGCTGGATGCTGGCGTACGGTAACCTCCCCCGTGGACACCGTTGTTCCAAGGAGGCCATTGCTGCTTCCCTGTAGAGCAGTGGGAGTGCTGGCGTTTTAAATACTCCCCCCACCCCCAGCTGACAGCTGGCCTCCCCTTGAGAGTACGTCCAAACAGCAGCACACCGTGGTGCAGCTAGAGGTCAGTTCCTGCCGATGACAGAGCTCTTGAGGGTACCACGTTTCTGAGGAGAGGGGCGTGAGAGAGATACTTCCCTCTCACTGAGATCCCGCCCTGCCCAGGGGAGACTGCCCTCAGCTGGGAGCCAGAAGACTGAGTTCTGCTCTGACATCTCTCGACTGGTGTTTGTGAGAGCCCTTAGCACTCAGCTGTGCATGGAGCCTTGCCTAGAAGGCAGCCGGTGGTGTTTATTCCCCCATTGTACATGTAAGCCAACTGAGAGGTTGGACAAGTAAACCGGGGTAAGGAGCTGGTATTACCTCTGCATACTGCGTTGGTGAAGCCATCACTGGAATCCCAGTTCGGTCTCCACACTTCAGAAAGGACATTGAACATTGGGGAGGGGTCAGAGAAGAGCTACAAGAATGATTCAAGGTCTGGAAAACCTGCCTAATGGTGAGATCCTGACGGAGCTCCATCTGTTTAGTTTATCCAAGAGAAGTGAAGCAGCAACTTGCTGGTGGTTTGTATGTACCCACCTGAGGAGGAGATCTGTGATGGCAGGCGGCTCTTTAGCAGACACAGGGAGAACCAGATCAGTGGTTGGGAGCTGAAGCTGGACAGAAATCAGGTACCCATTTTGGGAGTGAGGGAGACTCACCTGGGAAGCTTTCCCAGGGTTCTCCATCTCTGGACTCATTAAATCAAGGCTGGATGTCGTTCTAAGAGCCCTGGTCTAGCTTAGCGTGTAGGAGTCGCTGGGCTAGAGTCTCCAGCCTGTGCTCTGCAGGTCAGACTAGATGACCATCGTGGTCTCTTCTGGCCTTGCCTCTGTGACATGCACCCTGTGCGGAGGGCTGCGGAGAGGGGCAGGGAGAAGCCAGGTGTGCCCCGTGCTGGGCGGTCTCCAGCTATATACTCTGCCCCCTTTGTGCGACTTAGTGGAATGAAGGGAGAAGAACAGGACAGGGAAACTGGTGGTGTGGCCTTATGCCTGTGGCCTCTGGGGCGGAGAGCGGGTCCTGCTGGGGTTGAAAGACTGGTACGCCCTACAGCCCAGCCTTTGTTTTCCCACTTCGCCGCTGATGTTTGCTCCCAGAATGCTTTGGGTGTTGAATTTGGTCTGTATGAGATGAGAACTAGGAGTGGGCCAGCTGGAAAACTGTCTCCGGGTCTGTGAAACGCCTGCAGGAATCAGTCCTGTCTGCATTGGAGAAGTCAAACGCAGGAGAAAAGGCAGGATCCTTTCCCTCCACTGGAAGTTTAGTTGAGGGGTGAGCCACAAAACAGGAACATTTCTGCAAGCTCCCCGTGAGACACGGCAGACGTGCTGTTGCCTTACATTTGAACATGGAACGCCGATGCCATCCAGTGACTGGACGGGGTAATGGCTAGAAGTATTTCTCCTGGGCTCTCTTCCAATCCCGTGTGGTACACAGCACCGTTCTGAATTCCCTTTACACACCAGACCTGATCCTGCTGTCCTTCCTCAGGCAAAACTCCCAGGGTGATCAGTTGGCACTTTGCTGGAATAAGGACAGCTGCTTCGGGGCCACCAGCAGCAGCATTTGGTACAAAGTTCAGGGGAAAACCAGGGCTGTTGGCTCACCAGGACACTCAGAGCTTTCTCCTGTCTTTAGTGCACTGTGCATATGCATTTCTGGGGCCCGAATGAGTGTCTTCATGGGTCCCCTTTTAGGCACAAATGTGGCCTTCTCCTCCTTCCAAGCCTGCCCTGGCCCTGCCCGGGGGAAGGCTCTGCTATGGGGTTTTTGTTTCTGGGTGGTTAATGCTGTGTTTTTAAACCCTCTTTACAATGCAGTGTTGCTTTGCAGCACGTATACAAATACTAGCTTGGGCTGTGGAGTCTCCATCCCTGGCAATGTTTAAATCGGGGTTGGGTGTTTGCCCACAAGACCTGCTCTAGTACAAGCAGGAGTTAATTCGGAGCAGTCCTATGGCCTGGGCAATACAGGCAGTCAGGCTAGACGATCACAACGGTCCCTTCTGACCTTGGGGTCTCTGACTCTGTAACTCCCCGTTACTCTTTGTAACCACCTCCAGTAAGCCATGAAGCAAATGTCTATTGTGCTGCTGTCCAGCCTGGAAAGTCGACGGGCCTCACGGGGGGCTGGGCCGCATTGACTGATTAGAGAGTTCTGTTCTCAGGCATTCAAGCTTCTTCCCCTCTCTGGTCTTGCGCAGGGGACCCCAGCTGTGTCGCGGCTCCCGGAACCTCCCCCGGTCACGTCTCCCCCCACCGCTGGGGAGACAGTGGAGAAAGTGAGCGTGGGCTCTCAGCTGCAAACCAAGCAAATCCAAGTGGAAGGACCCCAGCAAGTTTCTACAGCAGGTAAAACTAGCATTTGCCCCTTTGCCACCCAGCCTGTAGAGATGTTAAAAGCAGGGGCGACAACTGCAAATGACCTGGAGCAAGTAGAAACTAGAAATGCCACAAACTTGATTAGCTGGCTTGAGACAGGCAAGTGGAGCCACCGTTTTCTGTGGTGTCCCCGAAGCAGGGGCCCTCTGGGGGTCTGGCAGCTCATGCAGGCTGCTTGGGGGGATGTTCAACATGCCAGTAGCTAAATCCCTGCCAAGTGGTTGGCTGAACCTGTGAGCTCCCTCCATGTCACCGTGCTGGTTGGTCGGGGGGCCACGAGAGCAGGTTGGGGGGCTGTCCTACCCAGCACCTCTCAGATACGCCAGGCTGAGCTCCTGGGAGGGACTTCTCCCATGGCCTACCTGCCTTGTCTGCTGTTCTGCTACCAGCGGGCTGGGGCTGACGCAGGGAGCTCCGCTTCCCTCTCTGTGGGGAAGCCCCAACGCTGCGCTTGTGACGTCACGCGTGGTGTGTGCTCCATTTCGCTTTCTGAGGCAGTGCGGCCTGCCTCTTGGAACTCATTGGAGCCATTGACAGTTAGTGAGATTGTGCCCAACTCCATTTGGAAAATGGGACCTAGGCTCCTAAATCAGTTAGGCCCAGATTTGGAAGGGTATTCCGTTGTTGCTGCATGCAGCATTGCAAGGCCTAAGTCCTTTGTCTAGAAAGATGGAGAGGTGAACAGCCTGGGGAAAGGGGTCCCCCACCGGGGGTCCCCAGCTGTTCTGCCATCAGGCAGCTGGGGGCCGCAGCTAGCATAGGCGCTGTCTCTGTGGGTGCTCCAGGAAAACAACAATGGGTGCTTAGTACCCACCAGCAGCCCCCTTATCAGCGCCTCCCACCTGCCGCGGGCATGCAGGAGCCGCTGGGAGGGAGAGGAGCGAGGGCAGCCACGCTCGGGGCAGGGGTGGAACAGGGCGGGGGCTTGAGGGAAGGGGTGGAGTGGGGGTCAAGCATCCTCCGGGAAAGGACAAAGTCAGTGCCTGTGGCAGTTGGTGCAAGCCCCATTAGTGGGGAAGTGTCGGAGAGCCCCAGACTGCCCAGCCCTCACGCCCGGGTGTCTTCAGCACAACATGCTGTCCCGCACCCCAGCCTGGCCTGAGCAGAGCGGTCAGCGCTGGCCAGCCGGACCCTGCATCCTCCTGTAACCGTATGTGGCTCTTCACTCCAGCCAGGGTTGGTCCAAAAGGTGAAAAGGGGGCCCCGGGAGAGAGAGGTGAACGTGGCCCGAAAGGGGACTCTGGAACCGGCGGGGTTCTAGCAGCCGGCAGCACGAAAGGCGACAAGGTCAGTGGTGGTACCTAGTGCTTCTCTAGCAGCTTCATCCCCGGGCTCCGAAGCACGTTACGAACCTCCCCACGCCCCGGCTCCCGCCTGCAGACACACCAGCGCACTCACCCCTTCCTCCTGCCTCAGTGGGAGAGTCCCTGGAGCCCCTGGCCCGCCGAGCACCCCTCGTGTGCAGTGCAGCGGTGGGGCTCAGCGGGGACAGCCTGGCTTTGATCAGGGGAACGGAGCAGGGAGCCGGTCATGACAGTGTCCAGCCCCTGGCTGTGCAGCAGACCCGGCAGACTGGGCACTGCTGGCGAGGATCTGGCAGTGAGGGGAAGGGGCGATGACAGTAAGCCAGGCAGTAAGGAAGAGCCAACGAAGAAGAGGCCAAGGGCAGGGCGATGACCTGGGACAAAGGGCGAAGGCGCGTGGCGGGGCTTGTCAGGCACAGCTGAACAGGTCCCCCTCCTGCAGCTGGCGATGCTGTGAGGCGCTTCTCACCATCTGCCCGTTCCAGGGCCTTGGTCTGTGTCAGAGCAGGCAGCGAGTCCCTCCCTGCTCCCGGGCTCTGACTGCGGGCCAGCTCCCCGCGTCCTTCAGGCATAGCAGGGCGCCCAGCTGGTGGGAAGCAGCCACAGCATTGGCAGGGCTAGGGCAAGAGAGGCTCTCTTCTCCAGCAAAGCAGCCCAGCCCTGCAAACGCTCGCTCTGGGCAAATCCCAGCGGCGCATCCCCCATGTTTAGGGGAGCAGTGTGTGTGCAGAGGCTGTCCCCATGCATTGTCAGATGAGCGTGATGGGGACAGCCCTGCCTGGTGCCAACAGCCTCCAGGACCCACTGATGTCAGCAGGGTGGCAGGAGCACCCCCGCGGCTGGATCGAGCCCTTCACAACAGCTGTGCGCATGGGGGCCAAGCCGACATCCCTACCTCTCCTAGGGGTGATAATGTCCAGGCTCCAGAGGACTGCATTGCACTGAACTCCCTTGTACGGTGCTGCTCCAGGAAGCAGCTGGCTCAGCTCTAGCCGCGTGTGCGCTGAGGGTGATGTCAGGGGAGCGCGCGCCGTGACTTGCCGGGGGTGCGGGGTAAACAAGGATGCCTGTCGGTGCAATGATGCTTCACTCTTTTATTCTGCAGGGGGAAAAAGGAGACCTGGGCGTTAAGGTGAGCACGGTGACCACGGGGTGTTGTACAGAAGTGGGGTTACAGGCAGGGGGCCCATGCGCTGTACCGACAGGGGCAGATACTCTTGCTGGCTGGCGTTCTCGCTGGGTGTCGGCCCAGGCCCGTGGCATGGCCTTGGGCTGTGCTGTCCACGCTGTTCCCTTGCTGCGGAGACTGACTGGACAAGTCACGTTCCCTGTAAGGCCTGGGGGCGAGTGGTGCTGAGAGGCCAGAGCACCTGCTGGCTTCTCAGGCTCAGTGGGCCGGGAAGCCAGGCCCAGATTCGCACAGGAATCCACCGGCCCTCGTTTGCTGAGTCGGACTCTCGGAGGCAATCGCCCAAGGACCAAATCCCAGGGGCCTTGCTCAGTTCTCACACATCCCTCACTCCCCTGGCTTGGTCCTGGCTTGGCATCTTTGCCTCCCACAAATGTGCGTGTTGAGCGAGTCCCTGTGAGACTGGCCGGCAGGCAGCCCGGGCCACGGCGGGAGAGGGAGAGGGAGCACACACTGATGGCCGCTCGGGGCAGCAGGACCTGGGAGAGGAAAGCTGGAAGTGACGCCAGAGCTGGGCAGAGCACCTGTCTTTCCACAGCAGGTGCCTGGCATGCTGCTGTCTCACAACAGACCTGCTGCCCAAGCTCGCAGCTCATAACCCTCCCCGGGCATTCAGGAGCAGACTGCGTCACAGTCACTGGAATCGCTGGCTTGGCGTGGCCTGTGGCAGTATCCGATACCATAGTGGTGCTGATGGCATTGTCTCAGGAGCAGAGCCTGCTATGTACCAGGCCCCTTCCTGGCGTGTCCTGCTCCAAGGAGCCCTCAGGCCAAGAACAGAGGCTGGGGCAGGGAAATCAGCCAGTTCAGCCTCTGGGCGGGCTGGGAGCACTGGTGTCCAGTGTGATCGGCTGCATGTCCCAGGCTGTGGGGCTGCCTGCGTCAGCATGTGTGCGCAGACAGAGCCAAGCCAGGGAATCCCAGAGGTGCGTCGTTCCTTCTCCATGTGGGACTGGCTGAGGGAACTAGGTGGGCATTTTGTATCACCCCTTGGGCCCATGCTGGGCCCAGCCAGCTCCGCGAGGCCAGAGTCTGGCATTTCCAGGGCACAGCATCAGTGCAGAGTGAGGGAGCAGGGAACTCTGGGGATCCCGGCCATAGGCAGTGCCCGGGCCAGGCTGGGGAATGCGGCTGGTGGCTCATGGTTTCCCCTTTCATCCCCAGGGAAGTGCAGGATTTGGGTATCCCGGCTTGAAGGGGCAGAAAGGGGAGCCAGGTGCCCAGGGATCTCCCGGCCCCGCTGGCCCGCCTGGGCCCCCTGGCTCTACGGTGCAGCGCCTGGACGGCTCTGTGGTGGAGCAGGTCGCCGGGCCTCCAGGACCAACAGGCCCCCCAGGGCTGCCCGGGGAAGACGGCCTCCCTGGCAAGGATGGCGAGCCCGTGAGTAAACCTTCAACCCAGCCAAGCTGGGGGAGCAGGCTGAGGGGCTCTCTGGGATGGGGGCCAGCAAATGCCTTCCTGCCCCAGGAGATGCCAGTGGAGGGCTATTGGGACCCTGTGGTGCTGACTGCAGAGAGCTCCCTCTGTCCAGCTAGGGCCCTGTCATTCTCCTCCCTGGCCCTCCCCACGCAGCCTGGCCCTTTGCATCCCGGCTATGGGCTGGGTCCCGCTGCATTGCATCTGTCCCCTGCTGCCCAGGACCCTGCCTTCCCCCCGCCTCAGCCTGCTCTGTTCCTCGCTCTGTCCCCATCTCCTCTCCCTCTCCACTGGTCCCACCCGAATGAGATTAGAAAGCTCCCCTTTCTCCTTACCACTCCGTGCCCACAAGTTGCCCTGCGCCTCTGCCTATCTCCTTGCTTCCCTCCCTTGCCTCCCTCCCTGCTCCAGGCCTGCACTTCCCACCACCCCAGTTTCCAGTTGTGCCACCTGCCAGAGCTGCTGGGGCCAGCACAGACCCAGCCACCCTTGGCTGTTTGGTCTTGGAGCTGGGGGTGATCTCGGATGCTCATCCTCCCTCCCAGATATGCCGTGGAGAGAAGAGGGGCTTTGACATATTCTGAACCAGGCAGCGCGGGTGGGGCTGCTGAGCTGGGGCAAAGTGTGACAGTAGCCGCAGACGCCCGGCAGAACAGGCCAACGCCCTGGCTGGTGCTGCTGAAACCCTACCAAAGCCCCCAGGGTGCTGGGTGAGAGAGAATGGGGAGTGCTCCAAGGAGCCAGGGGGCAGGGCAGGGCAGCGCAGCGCATCCCCCAGGGCGTGGCCGGGTGGTGAATATCTACCTGTCTCGTTAACACCTCTCCATCTCTGTTGACTCTAGGGTGATCCTGGTGAAGACGGGAAACCTGTAAGTGTCACCGTTTGCTTCCCCCTCGCACTGCCAGTGTGCTGGTGTACGCGTGTGCCACCTGCAGACACTCACGGGACTGGCCACAAGTACTCCTGTTCTCTGAACACAGGATTGGCTGAGTCCCTGCCGTGTAGTGCATGCTTCCTAGTGCTCCAGGCATGCTTCGCTACAGGCCTAGCAGGGTGTTACAGGAACACTGCTTAGAATGCACCTGTGCAAAGGGCCAGTGCTCTGGGGGCGTATTCACAGGACTGGCATGTGTAAGACGTGGGGGGTCACTGTCCCGGTCTGCTCGGCACTGGGAAGGCCTCAGCTGGAGTCCTGGGTCCAGGTCTGGGAGCCACGCGTCAGGAAAGCTGTGGGGAGGTTGGAGAGAGTCCGGAGCACAGCAACAAAAATGAGAAAAGGGTTGGAAACCCTGACCTGTGAGGAAAGCTTGAAGACCTGGGCATGTTCCGTCTTGAGAGGAGAAGACGGGGGGGGGACCTGAGAACAGACGTCAAATACATTAAGGGCTGTTACAAAAAGGATGGTGGTCAGTGGTTCTCCACGGCCACTGAAGGCAGGACAAGAAGTAATGAGCTTCGTCGGCAGCAAGGGAGAGAGAGCTAGAAAGTTTTTCCTAATATCTGACTCTTGGGGTAGGTAAGGTCTGGAACAGGTTTCCAAGGGGGGCTGAGGAATCCCCATCCCTGGAGGTTTTGAAGAACAGGCTGGACAAACAGCTGCATGAGATGGTCTCAGGGGTTTCCTTGGCTGCAGTAGATGGCCTCTTGAGGCCCCTTCCAGTCCCGCATTGCTCTGTGTCTGTCGTGTGACAGAGAACTGCCCCCAGTGTACCCTCTGGGATGCAGTAGGCCCTTGGCTCTAGCTCCCCATCAGTCTCTTTATTTCCCTTTGCAGGGTGATGTTGGGCCCCAGGGATTCCCTGGAACTCCCGGAGAGCCTGGCCTCAAGGGGCAGAAGGTGAGTTCCTGGCACACGGGCATGAAGGGAGGGTCTAACTGGCTCTCTCTGGCCCCAGGCGTGACCTCTTTGGAACCACCCTGTTTTGTGTGCCTAATATGCAGTGGAGTAACAGAGAGCCCGTGTTACAAGTTCTGTTGTCTCTTCTGTGTGCTTAGGGTGAGCCCGGAGTCGGCGCAAGAGGCCCCCCTGGACTGCCCGGACCGCCGGGGACACCGGGCCTCTCTTCCAAACAGGACAAGCTGGTACGTTCCTGGGGGGCCCTTTGGCATTGGGTCCAAGGACCTGGCGCTGACCCTCCTGCTGAGGGGCACAGAGATTCTGGCGCCTGCCATGGCACTGAGCAGCTGGCAGAGCTGACACTTGCTGTGATGTTAGTATGGCAGTAAAATGGAGCAGCTCCACTCTGCAGTGTGAAGGGTGCTCACGGTTCTCCCTACGCGACGCTTCCTTGTTGGGAAATGCCGATCCCACGAAATCAACCCTTCCACCAGAACTTACCCGTTTCATCAATTTTCAGTGAAAAGTTATGAGTTTATTCCTTTCAGTGAGGTCACAATCTTTTGTTTCAATCTTAGATAATAGAGACATTTTGCCTATTCTGTCATGTCATTGTCTAATATGTCCTGCCATTTATTTTATTTTTAATTTTATTTTTATACTATTTTGTTTTGCTAATTGCAATAGGAAATTACCAGTTACAATAAGAGTGGAGTAGACAAAGGATCATTTACCAAACCAATTATTACCAATACCCATTCCAAAACCAATCACCAATTTATAAAATAAGTCTATTATATTGTCATTTATAATATATAAAAGTCAGTGTTTTGACTATTGTTGTCCTGTCACGTCATATTGTATCATATACATTATATGACAGTCAAAACGTTTCACTTTTATAATATATTACAAATGATTCTATACTCTAGCAGAAAAGTTGAGTCAATAAAGTTGAAATGAAACGTTTTGATTAAATGTCATTTCAACTTTTCCTAAATGAAATTTTTGAATTGTGTTCCATGAGAGATTTTGCAATGTCAGTTCTTCACTCGGATTTGGAACTGAAAGAAAACTGGAATTTTGGAATCGGAATCTTGGATTCTGCTATGCGCTCGGTGCTGCCGGAGAAAGCAGGCCGGGCCCCGCAGACGGAGGCGGCGCTCGGCGCTGCCGGAGAAAGCAGGCCGGGCCCCGCAGACGGAGGCGGCGCTCGGCGCTACCGGAGAAAGCAGGCCGGGCCCCGCAGACGGAGGCGGCGCTCGGCGCTGCCGGAGAAAGCAGGCCGGGCCCCGCAGACGGAGGCGGCGCTCGGCGCTGCCGGAGAAAGCAGGCCGGGCCCCGCAGACGGAGGCGGCGCTCGGCGCTGCCGGAGAAAGCAGGCCGGGCCCCGCAGACGGAGGCGGCGCTCGGCGCTGCCGGAGAAAGCAGGCCGGGCCCCGCAGACGGAGGCTGCAGCAAGGCTCAGGGCTCAACACCTTTTCCATGGGGGATATGGCCCTTACGCAGAGGCCAGCCCAAGGTCTGGGCACCTCCTCAGCCCCGCTCAGGCCTTGCTGTGAGTGGGTTCATGCAGCACCTGAGCCTCGTGTTGTCGTCTGCCTGTGGGGCATATCTGCCCTCTGTAGTCAGAGTGCCCTGCTTTCTGTGGCTGGTGCGGATAAGAAACTGCTCTTCCCCACGTCCAGTCTGACTCCCTCGGCCGCTCCGGAGGTGCTTCCTGCTAGTTCAGCAGCGGGGGCCGAGGTCCAGGCCACGGAACCCTTCACTCCCCAGCACCTCAGAAGCGGGCCGAGTCCCTGCTGGCAATGTGTGCCAGCTCCCCGGTGCCATGGGAGTCACGTCTGTGTCCGTGTGCTTCTCTTCCAGACGTTCATCGACATGGAAGGCTCTGGGTTTGGAGGCGATCTGGAAAGCTTCAGGGTGAGTGTTGAAGCGCAGGGAAGGGGGCTGCTCCAGCTGCCTCTTGAAGGCTTCGTTTGCTTAGCCCTGGTGTTGGGTGGTATTCTACAGGCTGCCATGGTGAGTGGCACCAGACGTGGCGTGCCAAGGGACACCAGTCGGCATCTGGAGATGGTGCCGCAGGCGCGGGAGAACGTGTCCACGTGCAGCCAAACATCCTTTACTCTGTTTCAGGGCCCCCGAGGCCCACCAGGGCCCCCCGGACCTCCTGGGGTGCCCGGCCTGCCAGGAGAGCCAGGAAGATTTGGGATGAACAGCACTGAGCTGCAGGGACCCCCCGGCCTGCCAGGCAGAGCTGGCGTCCCCGGAGCCAAAGGCCTACCAGTAAGTGTGGAGGGGAGCATGGGCTGGGAATGGCGATGTGTTCCAGGGCTGTTCCTGGTGCTTGCTGGCATTAAGGGCAGTGCCCCAGCATTTCCCATGGCAGGGCCAGAGCCAGGGCCTTTCGGCCTTGCTCTGGCTGGAGGTGCCGGAGCATGGGGGGGCACGGGGCACTGCTTCTCGTCGGAATTCGGGGTGAGTGGACGCCTGGTGCACACGAACAGCAGCCGTACCCAGGCGCTGCCTTTAGCTTGGGTGGTCAGAGGATGTGGGGTGCGGGGCAATAGAGTGGATGGAGACACCCGAGGAAATGTGTCAGCTTTAGGAGTGGGTTACGGCCCGGGGCTGGGGCGTGGCTGGAGAGGAGCCCAGCGGGGGGTGACGGCCCGTCCCGGGGCTGGGGCGTGGCTGGAGAGGAGCCCGGCGGGGGGCGACGGCCCGTCCCGGGCTGGGGCGTGGCTGGAGAGGAGCCCGGTGCAGGGCGCGGGTGGAGAGGAGCCCGGCGGGGGGCGACGACCCGTCCCGGGCCGGGGCGTAGCTGGAGAGGAGCCCGGCGGGGGGCGACGGCCCGGCCCGGGGCTGGGGCGTGGCTGGAGAGGAGCCCGGCGGGGGGCGACGGCCCGTCCCGGGCTGGGGCGTGGCTGGAGAGGAGCCCGGTGCAGGGCGCGGGTGGAGAGGAGCCCGGCGGGGGGCGACGACCCGTCCCGGGCCGGGGCGTAGCTGGAGAGGAGCCCGGCGCGGGGCGTGGCTGGAGAGGAGCCCGGTGTGCAGTGACTCTCATCGAAAGCTAAAGCAACTCCCGGGCGTGACAGTCAGTGCGCAGCGTGGTGGCCGTGTGCCACGGAGGGCAGCTGGGCCTTTTCCTCTGACATGTAAAGAGTTAATGCAATAAACCAGCATGAAAATGGCAGTTCTGAAATGTTTCCTCCAACTGAGATTACCTCTCTCTAACTTTGCAGGGTCCTGCAGGTCCTCCAGGAGAAAATGGGTCTGCCGGGCAGCCTGGGCTTCGAGGAGAACGGGTACGTGTCCCCTCTTCATGGGTCCTGGGCTGGAACCACAGAGTCTGCCGTAACTCGCTGGCTAGGGGCAGGCAAGAGCCTGGGGTAGCTCTGTCCTGCCCCAAGCCCTGCCTGGAGTCAGAACGAGCACCCTTTGCCTTGGGTACTGAAAAGTATGGGATATATCACAACGGTGGCTGGGGCCGGCCAGGGCATGCAGTCTGTGAGCCGACCGCAGCTGTGTGGTCTTGCTCTGCGTTTGTGCAGCGCCTAACACAACGGGATCCAGGGCCATGCCTGGCCTTCTAGGCGCTCCAATGGTACACATCATACTGCGTCATAAGAAATCCCAGCTCAGGAGCAAGCCTGGCCCACAGCAGGGGTCGGTGGCAAAGTGCTGGAGGGAACTTCCGTGCCCCTGGTGTGCTGAGCGAATGTAACTGACGGACAGAGGGGGCCGGACAGGAGGCATAGCAGGAAACGCAGCTACCAGGGAGTGGAAAATAAAGCAGCCCACACCCCACTCATATGCCCCCACTTCAGCTGGCATCTGCCCAGCACGCCCGCTGCGGATGGCAGCCTGGTGGTAGCCGCTGACTCGGGCTGACATTGGTCCCCGCAGGCTGCCTTGTCCCTGCCCACAGAGAGCAGACCTGCAGCAGGGTACCCCAGCACATGATCACGGCTGACTGGGGACTATGGATGGGGCCTCTGCTCCCAGCGTCCCCTCGTGGACAGAGTGTGGGATGTGCGGCCGCGGTGTGGAGCCGGTGTGAGGCTGCTGTGCAAGCCTGCTGCAGTCCTTCACGGCGTGCCACACCTTCGCTGTCCTGGCTGGAGTCTGTGCACTGCCACACGCCCGGCAGGATCCTTTGTGCTCCACGCATGCTGTGCACCGGGGAGCGAGCGCCCCCAGAAATCGGGGATCAGACCTGCGTTAACTGTGGTAGCTTTCTTGGTGGGGGAAGCTGTTCTGGTCGCTCTTGCGGCTGTCCTGCGTACCCAGGATCGGATCTTGTGCAGGGCTGTGGTAGCTCTGCTGGGGGAAGCGTACCCAGACTTGTAGCTAAGGCCGTGTGAGGTAACACTGTATCCCCAGCTCTGTGTCAAAAAAGACTCCAAAGAAGTGTGTGAACAGGTAACCCACCACAACTTCCAGCTTACGCAGTCCCCCCAGCTGTCCTAGTGTGCCACTGGGCCGGACAGCTCTCCCCTCTGTCCTGGCCTGCAGCACTCTGTCTGACGATTCACTCTCCTTCCCTTCTTGTTCCCAGGGGGACCCAGGTGACCTAGGCCTCCCCGGAGCTCCTGGACCCAAGGTACAGTAACCTCCCCTCCCCCGGAACTGTTCTCTGGCTCTGAGATTACTCTGCCCCTTGTAGTGCAGGAGACTTGGAAACCAGCACCCAGATTCCACTGGGATCTGTCTGCTCTCGTTCAATTGCAGGCTGTACCCGGCCAGGGTGGGTGGAAGGGAGAGCTCATGGCAGGTGTCACAGACAGGCCTGTGACGTGTGGCTAAGTTCAGGAAGAGACGGGAAACGTGACCCATGATGTGCCTCTCGCACGTCTCCTGAGTGGTGGCCGGCAGCGTGGTGCCGGGGCTCTGCCATCTTGTTGCCAGCTCTGTCACTGAATCGGTTTGTGACGCTGACCAGGAAACACTCTGTGCTTCACCTTTCCCGCCTGTGAAGTGGGGACCCTGCCCCCTTACAGTAAAGAGCTTTCCCATCAATGGCTGCACAGCTTCCAGCGTAGCAGCAGGTGTTACATGCTGGCCAGGAGGATACAAGGATACCTCAGACCTCAGCAAGATTGTCGGAGAGCAACGCTCTTTCCCAGCCACGGATCAGCATGGGGGAGGTCTTGGTGCAGGACGCTGTCCCATGTATGTCTGCAGTTTGGCTCAGGGCTCGTCACAATCCTGACTGAGCTTACAGTGTGACTTATGGAAATACTTTTTAACTCATATGCTCAGCGCATTCAGTGCAGTCACTGATGTGGGATAAGGCCCCAATCCTGCAAACACTCGCTTGTGTAACTTTACTCTCCTCTTATGAGCAGAATTCCATGCCGCCCTGAGGCTTCGCACGGTCAGGCCTTCCCCGTACCCGCAGGGCGTCCTTCTGACAGTCACTCTTCGGACGTCTGTGCTTTAAACTGAAACGGGACCTTAACTTTATCTAAACTTTAACAAAATTCCATATGGCAAAAGCCATTTGCTTTATGGCTTCTCTGTCAAGCTGCTAGGTCTCTGTCTAACTTCTTCTTCTTCTTGATTTTTATTTTATTCTGAGAACTGCCACAGCCTAGAGCCACCAAGAAAGCCAAAGTGTAGTTTTCCTAATTGGGAAAGGCTATTCCTGCTGATTTTTTTGATGGATGTCCCACACAGAATGAACTCAATGTAATTTTAAAATATTGGGAATTTTCAGTGCTGCAAAACTGGCCCTGGCGCGCAAGCGCATGGAGTTTTAATAGTAGATAGGGGGCCCTATTAGAAATAGAAATCCAGAATCAAATCCAGGGGATGATCCACATAAGAAGAGGTGTGCTGGCCAACTAGCTTACAGCAGTTGCCATTCCTGAGACAACCATTCCCACATCAACGAGCGGTGCACAGCGATACTTGAATTGGGAGTGAATACAGTGGATCGGTACCTGTATTTAGGCCATTTACCCTTGGTCAATTCAGTGGCTCCTTCAGTCTCCTGATTACCCACTGTGGGTCCCGTTCCCTGCATGTTCCCCTCTGCTCGCCGCTGGTGTTTTGTTCTGTCCTGCCTTTTTCCTCTGTCCCGCTCTCCAGAGCACACGTATAACTGATGTCATATCTGGGCTGGGTGAGGGCAGCACATGCCTGGAAGCACACATGCTCTTCCTGAGGGTCTGTGGGCACAAAACTACTCAAGCCCTTCCGGCTGAGCACCAGGGTGCGGAAGCTGTGGGCCGAGGCTGCAATTCCCCAATGCCCTGGAGCGTGCGCTGTGTCCATTGTGACTCAGTCACAGCAGCAAGACACCAAGGCTTCCTGTTAAACGTGGGCCTGAGTGCTAGAAAGAATCGGGGCCTAGATCTTCAGTTCTCCAGGCCGTGTCCCCAGCTGTTCGGAGCAGGTGAGATGCATCGCTCTGCACAGGGTGGGTATGAGGCCTGGGCTCCACTCACGTGGACGCTGCCCTGGGGAGGTAGTGGGAGGGCCCAGCGTGAGCACGTGGATCCATTGTACTAAACCGAAGCCGCTGGGGCCAGTGCCCAACTGGTGCACATTGGCATCAAGACGTGAAGTTGACAGAGCTCCATTGATTTACACCAGCCAGGGCAGGAGCCGGCTCCTGGGTTTGAGCTCGTTGCTAGGTCCCGGGTGGAATCTGGGACTGATGTAACAGAAGATAGGAATATGAACTCCTGAGCCCGTTTCCCAGCAAAGGGCCTTTTTGGAAGGCCGTGGGGCTGTAACGTCCGCTCTGCCACCAGTGCTCGTAGGAAATGATTTCTTTTCTCTTATCACTCTTCTCTCTGTCTCCACTCACTCTTTTCCCATCTAATCAGAGCAACCTGCCTCCTATCCCTTTCTACCTGCTAGAGCTGCTTTCTTACTACTCTACATCCCCACCTGTGGGAGAGACCAGGTTCGAGGTAAAGGCTCCGTGCACGCGTGCCGACGGCATGGCTTAGACAGGCGCATGTGTCTCAGAGCTCTCGCTGTCAAAAATAAGAGAATCCTAAGGAGGAAAGTCACTTAAATCCAGTTGCTCTGTGTGGTTCTGCATGTCAGGTTATCCATGGCAAATCTGTGCTCTTTGAGCTTGTGTTTGTACGTTGAGTCCAGTGCATCCAAACTCTGCCCAGCCATGTAGGGTGTGGTTGCCTCTCTTACGCCGGGGGCCAGTGATCACATGTTACCAGTTACACTTTTTATGCTACAAAATTGGTTGGAATTTTTTCCGTGAGATCAGTGGAAGTGTCATGTGTTACTGAATATAAAGAGCTACTGGATTTAAAAGTCTGGTGGCAGTGTAGGAACCTAAAGTAGTGACAGACTGAGGCAAAGCAAGCCTGAGAAGCATCCGTCCCCTGGGTTAATTGCATGTCTGGGTTAATTGCAGGTCTCTTTCGTGTATGGTTTATAGGTACTTGTAAAGGCATTTATTCAGTGCAAGCAGGAAAGCATTTGAAATGCTGACCTTTTCTTTATTAATAACGTGGATAACGTAGTTCACAATTTCTGTTGAATATTGCTCCTTCCGTACGGTATTTTCATTCTGTGTTGCCCAGCGTCTGCATGACCCTTAATGTTCTGATAGAGAGAGGGAAATGTCATGCAAAGTCAAACTTCCGAGTGCAGCGAGTGGCTCTGTCTGACCAACGAGGAAAGCATGAAGTGGGCTGGTCTAAGCCAGGGCCATGCCTCTGAGCTCCCAGGACGTACAGAATTGTACTGGGAGACACAGTGCAGGGTCTCTGCACATGTAACTTGCAGAGGGATGCTATCCGTTCCCTTGCTTCCTTGTACATGTGTGGAGAGGTACCTTGACTCAGTTCATTGGCTTTCCAGCCAGCAGGCTTTTGAGCAGCATTTCCTAAGAAAGAATTAGGTTGGTAGTTTCATGCATGCACCCTGGGGGACGTTTTCCACACTGCAGAGAGCACTGGTCTTGCGATATGGGGGTGGGACCTGCAGTCGCTGCTCAGGAGAGGAGAATGGGTGCTGCAGGGCAGTGGAAAGGTGCCCCAGCAGAGCAGTGAGGACGCAGAACCTGCCCTCACCGTACCTGGCACTAACTACGGGGGTGAGTTTCTCACCTCTCTGAAAGGTGTGTTCACCCGGAATGTGCCTGCCTCTCTCTCATCAAATCTGCCAGTGTAGGCGGTTCTGGGACTGTCTGGGAAGTGCTGGTAACTGACATGGGTCTCGGATCGCTTGTTTTGTTTGTCTGATTTGCTGCTCAGTCTTGGCTTGTGCTGTGCTTTTGGCTGGGGGGCATAGGGGGAGGGAATGCTCCCCTCCGCTCTGGGCTGTTAGATCCCATTGCTCTGGCTGCAGCCTCAGAGCTCAGGCCATAGCCTGGCTGCGTGACAGGGTTCCTTTTGTTCCCACTTGCAGGGCAGTAAGGGCGAGATGGGGCTGGCGGGAGCCCCAGGGGAAACCGGGCTGGCAGGCCTTCCTGGACCTATGGGACCACGAGGACCACCAGGTCCCCCAGGCCCTGCTGGACCTCCTGGGCCAGGCTACGAGGTTGGATTTGTAAGTACCAGCCATGGCTGCTAAGCAGATTGAAATCCTAACACTCCATTCCTGCCATGAGTTAGTGGGCATCCTGCAGGGGGAGCACGTTGCCTCTGTGCTCTGGGGGCCCCACTCGAGGCGTCCTGCAGGGAGCATGTTGCCCATGTGCCCTTGGGGGGCCCACTTGAGGGGGTCCCGTGGGAAGCGCATTGCCCGTGCTCTCTGTGGAGGCCCCACCTGGGGCATCCCTTGGGGGCACGTTGCCCGTGTGCTCTGGGGGGGCCCCACTTGGCAGATCCTGTAGGGGGCACATTGTCTGTGTGCTCTGGGGGGCCAGACTCAGGGTCCCGTGGGGAGCGTGTTGTCCACCCATTCTGGTGCCTGCATTGGATCCTCCAGTGGGACCCTAATGGGATCCCAGTTCTTGCTTGTAGGACCCCCTTTCTGGGCTGCCGTGTGTGCCCAGCCCCCTCACTCTGACCTGCAACCCGCTAGCCAAGTGGCTTTGAGCCGGCAGGCCCTGCAGCAGTGTGGTGGGGCAGAACTCCGGTGTCCCTCCCAGTGTGTGAGGAGCCTTTCCCCTCCCACTGCTCCGGCGGGATACGGGGAGGGGAAGGGCCTGCCCCTGGGGGTTCTGGCTGTGCACAGTAATGCTGCCTCCCGGGTGGCTGCTGTTCTGCTGTCTGAGCGCGGAGGCCTGCGTGCCGTGCCCCGGGTACCACATCCCCCCACTGCTTCGCTGTGTGAAGAAAAGGCCAAGCTGACGGCTAGGCCCTGGGCTCCTGGCTGACACGGCTCCCATTCGCCGTTTGCGTGACGTGGTTCTGCCTGGCAAAACAGCCTGGCTTCCGTGCTTCTGCCCTCGCTTCGGCCTGGGTGGCGGAGTGAGCCGTGTTTGCATCTCACCGGGTGTTTGTTACCCTAGGGCGACATGGAAGGCTCGGGGATGCCTTTCTTTTCTACCTTTCCTGGAGAACGCGGACCTGAAGGGCTGCAGGTAAGTCCCCCCTGGCCGTCAGTTAACCCTGGCTCTCCCTTCCAGAGGATTCTTCCACCCTGCCCAGGAAACCGGGCATTGCACAGGACGCTAAGCAAAGAAATGACCCCCCCAAGTCCATGGACTTCATGTCTGGAGCTCGAGCCTGTAGCTGCCAACCCCCTCCCAGACCCTCAGCAGGCCGGCTCGCTAGGCAGCGCCCGCTCGGACCCCTGGCAGGCCCACTCGTCGGGCAGCGCCCGCCCGGACCCATGGCAGGCCAGCTTGTGAGGCAGGGAGTGTGAAGCCAGCAGGGGCAGGTGTTTGCAGAGCGCGGGAGGGGGGATGCTGGGAAAAGTCATCTCCTGCTGGTGCTGGCTGGGAGTGAGCGACAGCGCCCCCAGGGGCAGCGTGTGATCCTGGGGGCTCCGCTGGTGTCCTTCTGTAGCGAAATTATTAACAAACACCGAAGTACCCAGCAGTTCAGGGGCTTCTGAGGGGACACGCGCTCATTCGCCTGATACCGTGTTGTATTTATTCACTGTTCATACAGGGGCCACCAGGAATCCCCGGACTCAAGGTCAGGAGCCATTGGGAATCTGTTTGTACCCGTCTGCCCTAGCAGGACTTGGGCTGTTCAGCCCCAGCCAAGCAGTGCAGTGACACGTGTCCTCTGATGAAAGGGCCAGTCCCTGGGGCTGGTCCAGCTCCCGTCCCTGGGGGGCGCTCTTCTCGGGGGAGTCCCCCTCCTGCGCAGAGTGGGGAACTTTCCCCCGCCCTCCTACGTTCTCCACTCTGGCCTGTGTTACAGACGACCCTGCCCCCTTCTCTAATAGACATTGACCAGATCAGATGGGAACGCAGAAGTCAGCGGAGAGCCCAGCAGGAGTTAGGATATTATGCCGTTGTCTCAAAAAATCTGAGCAGTAGCCTTTCGGCGTGGTTGATCTGACCAGCGCATGTCCGGTCCGTTCTGAGCGCTGACCGATTCATAGTACATATTACACAGAGTATCGCTGTGCTGCCCCACAACCAGTCGGCAAGGGAGACGCATGGGGAGGAATCCTGGCCCTGCTGAATCAAAGGGAGTTTTGCCATTGAATTCCCTGGAGCCAGGATGTCCCCCCAGGACTTTTCCGTGATATTCGTTATTCCTTTGCCTCCAAGCAGAGTTGTTTATGCTGAGACGGCACCTCTTCCAGCGAGGAGCTGTTTTTGTGCAGGGACAAACCCCACCCCATCCCCAGGAGTGCTCTGAAAGCCTGGGCAGAGGTTCCCAGAGGCACAAAGGGCAGGTAGGGGCCTGGCTTCTGCTGAGTCATTGGAAATTAGCCATCTGACTGCCCTTTGTGCCTTGAGAAATCATCGCCTTGGAAGGAAGGACAGTGTTGGTGAGCCATAGCATGGATAAAGGGAGCTTGGCTGTCAGCCCCTTGGCCCCCTCACATGCCTGATCCATGGGGTGGTCTGTGCAACCTCTGAAACGTGCATTTCCAGCACACATTTCCTGTGCTACACGCAGGAGAGCTCCTCCTCCTTACTGATTGACTGTTCTTTACCTTCCAGGGGGACACCGGCAGCCCTGGGCTGCCTGGCTTGCCAGGACAAAAGGTAGGATCACTTCATAGAGCTGCAGAAAATCTTCCACCCTGTCGTATGAGTTCTAGCTGGAGGGATGATGGCTCCACTCCTGCCCCGCCCAGTCCATGAGGAGACCAGGAGCCAATGCAAGCTTTGGGCAGTACCGTGTTTTAGTGTCCAGACCGTGGGGATGAGGGTGGTTTTTTTTTTTGTGGATTCTGAATGTCAAGACCCTGAGTTCAGAGAAAGTGCCTGCTGACCCCTTGTCACTGTTGGGCATTTTGAAAAGTGAGCCCTTGATAGCATGCCCCTCCTGACTGACAAGCCAGGTGACACATGAAACCACTTCTGTTGGATTTCAGTGATTTGTAATGAAAACTTCAGAGGAATACCTTGTTATGGAGCAGGGTTAGCGCCGAGGTACATATGTGATGTCTGCATTAGCAGTATACCTTGCTGGTACGTCCCTCCCCCTCCCCCGCCCCGAACTGAGACGTGATGGTGTACGTAAACGTAGAGAGAGGAGACAGGCTCCTGCATCTGGAAACGGTGACACCGATGCTGCCTTACTCCTGGCAGCTGGGCGTGCCCGCTCTGCCCGGAGCTGGGCGTGCTGCAGAGCGCTGCCATTCTGCTGGTTCTGCTGTTCGGGAGCACCCGCGTTAGCGCCTGCTGAGCCATAGATCTCAGTGTTACTCGAGGCCACAGGCTCAGTTTGGTGGCGAAGGTGCTCGGCCAGGTTTATTGTTAGCAAAGCACGGTCCTAGGGCCCTGTCCAGTGGGTCACAGGGACACTAACACATGTCTGCCCGAGACTATCTCTTGAGAATGCGGGATGTTCTTGTACCGTGCTCTCTGGTCAGGAAGGTGCATGCTTGGCGAGCTAATACCTGGTGTGTTACTGTTCTGCTTAGACCAGGCCTACTTTGGTTCATACTGTTAACCATGTCTAGGGCTTCAGCAGGGCCTAACACGGAAAGGGTTATAGGACCTGCGACCCATGGAATCCGTGCCAGATAGCTTCTTAGAGCGGTTCACAAGGGATGAGGATGTCTTGCACCATGTCCCAGGAATAGGATACGTAGATTGAAACCACCTTCACAAGGTCTAGCTGCAGCCATGGTGACACAGAATCACTGGACTGGAAGGGCCCTTGAGAGGTCGTCTAGTCCAGTCCCCTGCACTCCCAGCAGGACTAAGTATTATCTAGACCGTCCCTGACAGGTGTTTGTTTAACCTGCTCTTAATCTCCAATGGTGGAGATTCCACAACCTCCCTCGGCAATTTATTCCACTGTTTAACCACCATGACAGTTAGGAAGTTTTCCTGTTGGCCAGCCTAAACCTCCCTTGCTGCAATTTAAGCCCATTGCCTCCTGCTCTGTCCTCAGAGGTTAAGAAGAACAATTCTTCTCCCTCCTCCTCATAACAACCTTGTATGTACTTGAAAACTGTTATCATGTCCCTCCCCAGTCTTCTCTTTTCCAGACTAAACAAACCCCATTTTTTCAATCTTCCCTCATGGGTCATGTTTTCTAGACCTTTAATCATTTTTGTTGCTCTTCTCTGGACTTTCTCCAATTTGCCCACATCTTTCCTGAAATGTGGCACCCAGAACTGGACACTCCAGTCCAATACTCCAGTTGAGGCCTAATCAGCACGGAGTAGAGCAGAAGAATTACTTCTCATGTCTTGCTTACAACAATCCTGCTAATACATCCTAGAATGATGTTCACTTTCTTTGCAACAGTTGTTACACTGTTAACTCATATTTAAGTTGTGGTCCACTATCACCCCCAGATCCCTTTCCGCGGGTACTCCTTCCTTTTTGTATGTGTGCAACTGATTGTTCCTTCTTAAATGGAGTACTTTGCATTTGTCCTTACTATATTTCATCCTATTTACTTCAGGCCATTTCTCCAGTTTGTCCAGATCATTTTGAATTGTAATCTTATCCTCCAAAGCACTTGCAACCCCTCCCAGCTTGGTATCATCTGCAAACTTTATACGTGTACTCTCTATGCCATTATCTAAATCATTGATGAAGATATTAAATTGATCCATGTGGGAGCCCACTCATTATGCCCTTCCAGGATGACTGTGACCCACTGATAACTACTCTCTGGGAACGGTTTTCCAGCCAGTTATGCACCCATCTTATAGTAGCTCCATCCAGGTTGCATTTCCCTAGTTTGTTTATGAGAAGGTCATGCGAGACAGTATCAAAAGCTTTACTAAAGTCAAGATATACCATGTCTACCGCTTCCTCCCCCATCCACAAGGCTTGTTAGCCCGTCAAAGAAAGCTGTCAGGTTAGTTTGACACAATTTGTTCTTGACAAATTCATGCTGACTGTTACTTATCACCTTATTATCTTCTAGATGTTTGCAAATTGATTGATTAATTATTTGTTCCATTATCTTTCTGGATACAGAAGTTAAGCTGACTGGTCTGTAATTCCCTGGGTTGTTCTTATTTCCATTTTTATAGATGGGCACTAGATTTGCGCTTTTCTAGTCTTCTGGAATCTCTCCCATCTTCCATGACTTTTCAAAGGTAATCGCTAATGGCTCCGATATCTCCTCAGTGAGCTCCTTGAGTATTCTAGGATGTATTTCATCAGGCCCTGTTGTCTTGAAGACAACTAATTTATCTAAGTAATTTTTAACTTGTTCTTTTCCTATTTTAGCCTCTAGCCTACCTCATTTTCACTATGTTAAATGTCCAGTCACCACCATCCTTCTTGTGAAAACCGAAACAAAGAAGTCATTAAGCACCTCTGCCATTTCCACATTTTCTGTTCTTATTTCCCCTGCGCACGCCCCCCTACCCCCCGGCAATTGAGTAACGGGCCTACCCTGTCCTTGGTCTTCCTCTTGCTTCTAATGTATTTATAGAATGTTTTCTTGTTACCCTTTATGTCTCTAGCTAGTTTGATCTTGTTTTGTGCCTTGGCCTTTCTAATTTCGTTCCTACATACTTGTGTTATTCGTTTATATTCATCCTTTGTAATTTGACCTAATTTCCACTTTTTGTAGGATTCTTTTTTGATTTTTAGATCATTGAAGATCTCCTGGTAAAGCCAGGGTGGTCTCTTGCCATACAGCTACCTTTCCTACGCAGTGGGCTAGTTTGCTCTTGAGAATAAAGTCTCTTTGAGAAACTGCCAACTGTCTTCAATTGTTTTTCCCCTTAGACTTACTTCCCATGGGATCTTACCTACCAACTCCCTGAGTTTGCTAAAGTCTGCCTTCTTGAAATCCACTGTCTTTATTTTGCTGTTCTCCTTCCTACCATTCGTTAGAATCATGAATTCTGTCATTTCACCCAAGCTGCCTTCCGCTTTCAAATTCTCAACCAGTTCCTCCCTATTTGTCAAAATCAAATGTAGAACAGCCTCTCCCCTCGTAGCTTTCTCCACCTTCTGAAATAAAAAATGGTCTCCTATACGTTCCGAGAACTTGTTGGATAATCTGGGCCCTGCTGTGTTATTTTCCCAACAGATGTCTAAGTACCTGAAGTCCCTCATCACCACCAAGTCTTGGGCTTTGGCTGATGGTGTTAGTTGTTTAAAAAAAGCCTCACCCACCTCTTCTTCCTGTATAACGCCAGGTAACTGACTGCAGATGGGAACTGGTGCTCGGGTAGGCTGCAGTCTCTCTGAGGGGAGGGAGTTGGAGGCTGGCAAACCCAGAGAGCGGGGAAGCCAGATAGGTAGGAAGAAGCCCAGAGAAACACCAGCAAGGCATAGGACTGTACCTGGACTATGGCTGCTTGTTACAGGGTTCCTGGACTAGAACCCAGTGTAGAGGGTGGGCCTGGGTTCCCCAACCAGTCACTGGGGAGTGGCCAGGATATGGGAGACACCAGCCAGACAGTGGTTCTGAAAAGACTTCGAATTCCCCAGAAGGGGAGGACCTTAGTGACTTGGCCAGAGGCCAAGCCATGAAGAGAAGACTGCTGATCCTGGAGTGAGCAGGGCCACGGAGTGAGACAAGGTGGAGGAAGACACCACTGGAGGGAGAGCGCAAGACTGGCGGAGCTAATTCCCAGGACAGCCAGCAGGAGACGCCACAAACAATGAGTGAACACACGCTTACAAGTGCTGTTCGCCAAATGCCAGAATTTGAACGTAGCTGGCCCCGATGGTTGTATGGCACAATGTCAAGGGTAGTAGAGAGACTGGCAGTGACCAAAAAAAGCACGTACGGGTTGGTATTGGACACCAGCCTTATCTATTCAAAAGTGATTGGCCTACAAGCAAGTTCATGAGAGGTTGACATC
This sequence comes from Chelonia mydas, assembly GCF_015237465.2. NCBI lineage: Eukaryota > Metazoa > Chordata > Testudines > Cheloniidae > Chelonia > Chelonia mydas. The sequence goes on along the minus strand of NC_051251.2, from coordinate 74,818,490 downwards.
AAGAATATTTTATCACAGGAGTTGCTCCTCTACCAAGCCTCAGGAAGCAGCTGCAGACTGAGGTGTCAACTAGACACACTTCACAAGAAATCACCTGCTCGGTCACTGGCTGTTCCGCAGTTCTTTGGATAGTTCACTGGCCAGCAGGTGGTATCATCAAGGACTTTATGACCAGTTTCAAAGTCCGCCTTGAGCACAAGCTAGCAGCAGGTAATGTGTGTCTTGTCTTTGGCAGGTTCCAAGAATTCAGCGCAGAGACGGTCGTAAGATCTAGCAGAGCTACAGAAACAAACGGAAGTGCATCTGTTGAATATAAGCACACCGCTACCTCCTGCAACAAGGTGGTGCCCACCTCTTGTGAGCACCCCCTGCCTGGGTGTGCATCTGCACCTCCCTCAGTCTGTGGTGACCTCTGTTGCTGGTTTCTCAGGCGGTTTCAGTGACTCAGCCCTCCAGCCAAGTCTCTCACACAGTCTGTGGCCTTTCAACAAAACAAAACCCCTTTAATTAATCACTGTGCTGCTAGGTTCCCTGGCCCACTCCCCCACTCCAGCACCTTCACAAATGCTTCACCCTTACCATAGGGCCAAAGTCCTTTTCTCAGTCCCAGCAGCCAGTGAGGACCTCTCTCTTACTCCCCTGGTCCCTGCCAGCGTCTGATCTGTCTGTGGTGCTGCTCCTTTAGCCAGCCTGGAACACAGTCCTCACTCCTCCAACTCCAGGCAGCAACTGTCTGACTCTCACTCTACAGCGCCTTCTAAATGGGTCTGCAACCCTCTGATTTGCTGCTCCCTGCACAGTCTCTCTAGGCTGCTTGGAGGGCTTCTTTGCTGCTCTTTTTCTATGGCGGGTGTGATAGAACCCTGTGGCTTATGCTCAAATAAATTTGTTAGTGTCTAAGGTGCCACAAGTTCTCCTTTTCTTTCAGCACACTCTGTCACACCTCCACAGAAAATTGTCTTGATGGTTACCGAAAATAAGACGCAGTTGATTGATAAGATTTGTATAGAACTCATTCAAGACAAGAAGTTTAACGACTCATACTAAAGCATAAGCTAATCGTCACAGGCAGAGATGGCAGCCGGATTGAAATAAACCAGGGAGGTGTGGTGATCAACCGAGAAGATATGGCCATCTCTTACGAGGAGGCCGACAGCATCCTTGTACAACAAATGGTGATGGTCACGAAAGAGGAACTGGTGGGAATATCCGTGTTATCAGATGACACTGACGTATTTGTCTCGCTCCTGCACCGTTATTGCAAACAGGGTGCAATATCTTTAGTGAGCGTGGAACCCCCTCAATCCAAGGGAGAGCTGGACTAGACATCCATGCTACTGCTAATTAGGAACAGGCTCACCTTGCACCAGGGCTGTTAGCTTCCCATGCACTCAGGCTGTGATACAGTAGCTAACTAGTATGGCCTTGGCAAAGGCACTGTGTTGAAGATTCTGTGTGCTAGATACTCCCTCTCTCTGCGGGGTGACATCAGTGCAGCAGAGCCTGGTGTCATCGAACAGGCAACCAAATTCATGGCTGCCTGCTGCAGGCACTCAAATTGTGCCACCACGTCGGACACAGGGCAGAAATCGGGCAGCAAGAATTGGCAAAGGTACCACCAGAGCTCAGCTCCTTACCGTCAACAACCGAAGCATGTAAAGAAAATGGAAAATGAGCACCTCTCCATGCGTGTGTGGGTAAAAGTGTTTGGAATCCATTAGGGATGGATCCGCCATGACAAGTCTCTCCTTCCAAAAACCGGAGCAGACAGTGCCGTGCTTGCTCTCCGGGTATTTTGAAGTTAAACAAGCGCTCTTGTGAGAGTGATGCACTTTGTAAATCTATGAGATGCGTACGCAACCACGCCAAACTGCCATGGAGCAAGTTCTGTGCAAGGCAGGGAGGTCTGGTGTGTAGCAATGACCTGACAAAATCAGCTTTAGCTTTGGGAGATGACAAGCAATGACTCGTATTACTCATCCTGGGGCACTCAGCTGTGGTCTGAATGAGGGAGATCACTAATCATTTAGAATGATTCCAATGTTAAGAATTTGTTTCAAATTATTCTTCTTTTTGAATATATTTATAATGCGCTGAATATTTTTCACATTAAAAGTGTGGTCGGTATATCTAATGAAAATCAAGGGCTGCCCCGACTCCCCTCCTCCTGTACGCCTGTGATTCAAATACATAGGTACTGATGGCTGTAGCAAGTGTTAAATACATGCATTTCGTAGATTAGAACTTAATTTTGTATGCAGCAGATCACACCCACTCTTACTGGTTCTGGGGGCACGGGGTGGTGAGATGGAATGACAGGTTGATATTTCAAAATGCTCAACAGTGTCATCACGCAGATTTGTAAAGTGTGTGGTTTTGTGACACAGAATCCACCCAAAACCCTTGTGTGGACGCTTAGGGGTCTGCCTAGAGCTGGGTGGGGCCCTGTGGCAGCCAGACTCTGGACTGTTGGAATGCGAGTCACGCCCCCAAAGACTAGGGCTCTCAGTGCCAAAAGCAAAGTCTCAATGTGCTATGGTTGTCTGTGTGTTCCAGGGGGACCACGGGGCTCCAGGCGTGGATGGGCGCCCAGGGCTGGAAGGTTTCCCAGGACCTCAGGTGAGTGTCGGGGTTCCAGCTCCCTGACCCACCCTAACTGCTCTTTGTGGACTCTGGAGTCTGTGTTATTCTCAGAGCCCCTGCCCAGGTGTTCGCAGTGGGGCGATTTCAGCACGCGCTGGTTGCGGATGCAGGGCCTGGATTGTTCTCACTGCTATGTACCGTTCAAGTGACACATACAGATGTTCTGCTCCCCAGCGGCAAATGTCAGGTGTCCCTTGCCCTGTCACTGAAGTCCTCGCTGCAGACCGATGAAATGCATCTGAGTCGCTCTCCGTCGGCTGAGCAGACCTGCCTGGGCTGTTCACAGCCCGTCCCTGGCCATCGCTTCCCACCCCTGCCCGGTTCCCATCTCTTCCACGCGCTGTCCCTGCCCACACCCCCAGCACTCCAGAGGGTCCCAATCTGCTCTGTGTTTGGCCAGGTTTCCGATTCCTTTTGGTGCGCTGCCCTGCCCCAGTGTATAAACTCCATTAGCAGATAGATCCTGGGGCGCATCTGCTGTTCTCCTGGGGACAGGACGGGCCATGCCAAGAGGCAGGGGCGTTCTCATCAGCAGAGCTGCAACTCCCGCTAGCCCCAAGGAGGACTGTTTCACCCCATTTGGTTACCTCGTCAGGCTCAGCTCCTCCGTTTCCGGTTCATTCGTGCGGCTTGCCTGTGTGATGGCGCCGTTCCCGCCAGGGCTGTCCCTCGCCGCACGGTCGCTAATGGGGACAGCCTGGTAGCCACAGGAGACGTGCCGGGACATTTGAGCCTGTTCTGTCTCTTTGCTCTCTCTGGACCAGCTCCACTGCTGTTCCCGTGACGGCGGAGGCAGGACTAGTTTGTCTCTGAAGTGAGCGCTAGACCCTCGTAGGTACCAGAGCCTGCCCCTTCTGCCAGGCTGGCACTTTGCCACTTGACGCCTGGAGTGTGGATTCAGAGGCCACCGTAGCAACGTGAAGATTGTGTGTTGTGTTGTGTCTCTCTCCTGGGCCCGGAGGTGAGCAGCTCTCACCCCCGCTTCTCGTTGCAGGGACCCAAAGGTGACAAGGGCATCCAGGGGGCTAAGGTGAGTACTGTGCTGGGTGCTGGGGCATGCTGCTGTTCTCTGGGGAGCACACGGCGCGACCTCCCCCAGCCCCTTGAGCTCTGCTCTGGTTCGGGGGTAGCGTCTGTGTGCGTATTTTGGTCCCTTGTTGATTATGAACAGTGTCTCATCCCTGCTTGGCTGGCTCCCTTCCCTCCATGCCAACCCAGCCCAGCTTCTGGCCCACCAGCCTCTGGGCTGCTCCGATCGCCAAGCTCTGTCTCCACCCCCAGCTGCTCAGGGTGGGGGGGGGGGCCTAGGATTGGGAACCCAGCCCCATTGGGCTGGAGGGGGCGCAATTTGGGATCGGGGGCCTGGCGAGGTGGGGGGCGCCGTCTGGGTTCATGGGCCTAGCACTATGGGGGCAAGGTGGGGGAGGCATAGTCTGGGCTCGGGGGCCCAGTGAGGCGCGTGGTCTGGGCTCGGGGGCCTGCGCCAATGGTTGTAAGGGGGGGGCAGGCTTGGGGGGAGGGCCCTGCAGTTGCGAGAGGGGGCCGTGTGGGCTGAGGTTGGGTGCAGTAGGAAGGAAGCCTGCACTGAATTGTCTTTCTCAGGGTGAACGAGGCCAAGATGGAGTGGGCTCCCCAGGGCCCCCTGGGCTCCCTGGACCCCCGGGGCAGGTCATCTATGCGTCGGGTGAAGAGGTAAGGACGCTTCTCCCCTGTGGCCTGCACTCCTGTCTCTGGGCCCCCTCTGCGCAGGCTGTTCCCTCTCTGCCCACACTCTGGCAGCAGTCACAACCGGCTGCTGTGTGCCAGTTCCCTCGGGCTTAGCACCAGGCTGAGCAGCACCTTGTGCCCGCCTGGCACTGGTGAGTTACTATGGGCTGGTGCTGACCCCCAGCTGGGGCCCCAGCATCCCACGGCTCTTGCAGCTTGGAGCCGGGCTGCGTTTGAGTGCACGTCAGCAGGTCTGTCACTGCTGCGGGACTAGTCCGGGCTGTGGAGCTGCTCCCTGGGGAGAGGCACCTGTTTAACTTGGAGTAAAAGCCCCGACACTGAGAGCGCTCCCACACGCTGATACCCCTGTGAGTTCAGAGAGGCAGCACGTGGGCCAGCCCTGCAAGTGGCTGTGCCCTGCCGCACCTCGTGCCTGGGCAGGGCTGCAGGCAGGGGCCGGTTGCTGCCTGTCCTCCTCCAGTTGCAGGATCGGGACCCGTGTGAGTGGAGGCCGTTGCCATTTTGCAAACTCAGCTGTGTGAACGTTAGCGCTGTTCAGAGGGCCAGGTGGGAGGGCAGGGAGCTCCAGTAGGGGCTGGCAGAGGAAAGAAGAGAGGGGAGGGTTTAGGCAAAGGGAAGTCAGAGCTGGCTGGAGCTGAAACGCAGACAAATGGGAGCTAGACCAGGCCAGTGCTATAACTAAAAGTACACCGCAGGAAATCCAGCCCAGCCCAGCGCCACCCATGTGCACCCTGAACATGACGACAGGACGCGCGTGTGCCCCTGGACGTGTGAATGAGTGATTAAAGACATGGGCTAGAACAAACTGATGGGACGGTTAAACAGAAGCTAAACTGAGTAAATGGGCAGAGGTCTGTCTTAGGTTATGTTCCTAATGGCTCAGACAGCTTGCTTGGTTATCTCTAACTGTTTTAAATGGTGAGATCTTCAGCACAGGGCCTGTGGCTCCAGGCCCTGACACAATGGCTGCGTGCAGCAGAGGGGATAAAAGCATGTCAGTGGGAGAGGGAATAAGTGGCACTAAGTGGAAAGGACCAAACCCATAGAACCCATCGGCATGGCCTTCCGAGTTCGGCTGGGGCATTTCACCCTGGGAGAGGGCACATCGCCCTTAGCAAGCAGAGCAGTGGGCCTGAGCCAAAGCCGGCTGAAGTTAGTGCAAAGTCTCCTATTGACCCCAGGGGGCTTTGGGTCAGCCCCTCCCTTGGCGGAAAGTCAGTTCTGGGCATCGCTGAGGTAGGCAGGAGGAAGACAGCGGGGGTCCGTGGTCTAATATGTATCTTTTCCTTTTCAGAAAGCGTTAGCTGGTTTACCAGGCCCTGAGGTACGTAGCCCTGAGCATCCCCCTGCCATTTGCCCAGCCAGCAGCCCCAGCAGTCCCCTTTGTGCACCAACAGTTTTACACTTCTCCCAGTTCCTGAGGAGAGAGAGTTTACAGGTGTCTGTTTCTTTCCTCAGGGCAGACAAGGCCAAGCTGGCTTCCCGGTGAGTAGCTTTATGATTTTACTGACAGAGCCCTGAGAATGGGAAAGCTACCTGCGCCCCGTGCTGAGGAGCCCATGTCCCCGGTGGGAGCCCGAACCAACCCCCAGATCCAGACACCCACCAATCCGGGGTGTTCACAGCCTGGACCTGGAGCTAAATGTTGAGTTTCTCTCTGAGCCAGATCCCCAGCTGGTGTAAATCCGTGTAGCCCCATTGGAGTCAAAGCCTGCGTACACTAGCTGAGAATCTGGCCTCTTCCCTGTTCCTAACAGGGCACCCACGAGACACCGACGCTGTCAGATGGTGGGTTGGGGTGTTTGTGGAGGCCTGCTTGTGACTGGGCCAGAGCTGAGGTTCATTTCGATTCCCGTCACTTTCAAGAGCTTTAAGGGTTTACACGGCTGAGTAACGTTGTCTGTGGAGACGCGCTCGCTACACAGGCTGTGCGAGACACGCTGGGGCCACCCGGTACCTTGGCCTGCAGTAATACGTTGCAGACGTTTGTTTGGGTGTTTTTGGCCAAATACATTCAGTGCAAACTCCTGCCTGCCAAAGCAACCAGGCTGCTTGTGAAGCAAGCTGCAAACATCTTCTGTGGGCCTGAGCTTTCTAACCCCTGGGAAGGCGTCTCCCTGCCTGCCCCACCTTGGGAGAAGTCATAGGTGCTGGAACTAGGGGTAATGGCTTGAAGTGGATTCCATCATATCCAGGGTTTACAGTTTGGTTCAATGGCTCTCAGCACCCCCACTGTACAGATTGTTCCAGCCCCCCTGGGGGAAGCCCACAGTACTGGAAGTAAAGGAGTGTCCTGCATCACTACACTGTCTTCATGGCTATTCCTCCCTGCTTCCGTTTGCAGGGCCCAGTGGGACCTAAAGGAGACTCAGGAGAGCCAGGTTTCCCAGGCACTCCAGGACCAAAGGTAGGCTGGCCTGTCTGCTTGTCTCTGTCCCTAGTGCTCACTGGGTGATTTTGACTTGTGGCGATGTGATGTTCCTTGTGTCTACAAAGTTCCTGCTCTCTGACTCCCAGCCCCGCTGATGGGTACTCGCCGGCTCCCAGTTCATAGTGGAAGGGACCAGACACAATCCTGTCACAGCACTGGCCTTGGACTCCTTGGGGCATGGAAATTCATATTGGGTCAGGTACCTGAGCTACCATGCTGGCGGCCGTCAGTCTGTGAGGCGTCACCAGATCCCAGGAGAGTAATAGGAGAGCAGCTGTGCTCCTTCCAGCAGCTTGGTCCCAGTGAACCCAGCAGAATGAGAGAAATGCCAGGTGTAAAATCAGCTACTGGCTTATCCCATCCCTCCATCCCCACTGCTGCTGCAGGACTGCTCCCTGCTGCCTTTCGTTGAGTCTTGTTCTGAATGTCTCCAGTCATGGGGTTTCCATGATGCCGTGAGAAGCCCCAGCTTGGCTCAGGGAGCTCTTGCTGTGCTAGCTCTGTCCCCTGATGCTCACAATGGAGCTGAGCAAACTGAGCTGTGCGGTGCTGGGATGCAGAGACGGGAATCTCGCGTAGGAGTAGAGAGGTTATTTGACCCCTGTATTTGGCACTGGTGCCACCGCTGCTTCCATACTGTGTCCAGGTCTGGTGCCCACAATTCAGGAGGGATGTTGATAAATTGGAGAGGGGTCAGAGAAGAGCCACAAGAATGATTAAAAGATTAGAAAACAGGCCTGTTAGTGATCAACCTCTTTAACTTAGAGAAGGTTAAGGGGTGACTTGATTACCTGGGTGACAAAACATGGGGAACAAATATTTAATAATCTAGCCAAGAAAGGTCTAACAGGATCCAATGGCTGGAAGTTGAGGATAGACAAATTGAAACTGGAAATGAGGTGTACATTTTTAACCATTAGAACAATGAACCATTGGAACAGCTTACCAACGGTCATGGATTCTCCATCACTGGCACTTCTTAAATCCAGATTGGATGTTTGTCTAGAAACTCTGCTCTAGGGATTATTGTGGCGCAGGTCTCTGGCCTGTGCTGTGCAGGAGCTCAGACTGGATGATGACCGTGGTCTCTTCTGACCTTAGAATCTATGAGTAATTTGTGCCATTATTTTTCATTAGCCCCAGTCTTTAGCAATGACACTTTACTACGGTAAGCTGTGGTCTCCCACGCTGGGAACCCAGAGAGATGGTGGAGAAGCAAAGGAAAGGGACAAAAGTCCCCCTCCGTTTGTCAGCCCTACCTCTCTTAGGTCACAGTCTGCTCTTGGGCCGTGCAGCAGAGCACCGCCCCACTCAGGGTGAGTTCACCGCCGGAGCGTAGCCCTCTGTGACGCTCATGGGCTTGTATTTCACTGTTAGAGAAACTCTGAGAGCAGATCTCCTTTGCCACCTGGGCAGCCGCAGAGAGCCGTGCGAAGGCAGCTGTTGTTTGGGCAGGGGCTGGGTTGTCTCTCTTCTGACTCCTGCTTGTTTTATCTCCTGCTGGAAGGGTGAGAAAGGAGAGCCTGGAGCGATCATCAGCCCAGATGGGACGGGCATCTCGGCCGGCACGAAAGGAGACAAGGTCACGAACGGACTCGGGCTCTCGCCTGGCCTGCTTTGGGTGCTCACCCAGCGTTGGGCGCCCCAGGGCAGGGTGGAGCGCCACGCCCTGGGAAGTCAGGAGTGGCCAGCCCCAGGGCAGGGGCTAGTTTTACATGAAGGTTTCTCTGCCTCTGGGGGGCAGTGGCTACACTGAGAGCAGCGGGGGGATGCAGTGAGGGCTCACACCCAGTCACCATGCCAGCCTGGGGCTGCAACTGGCCATGACTCACTGCACTGTAAGCTCCAATAACCACTGGCCTACATTGCTCTGTCCCTGCACCATCTCCTTCATCTCAAACCCCCCCACTTCCTTCCGATGCTTAGCCAGGGCACTGAGCCGTCCCTGCCCTTTGGCCCCCCACAGCTGCCAGGGCCGATCCTGCCGAGGGAGGTCAGCTCACTGCAGGAGCGAGGAGAGTTTGAGGCTGGCTCATGGTTAGAGAGGTTGCAGGGCAGTCGGGTGTGTTGTCGACAACACGGACACAATTCCCCAAATGTCCCAGGGCCCCTGTATCTGTCGGCGGTACGTGAGCACTGTTAGTAGCTGTGCTCAGGGTGGGCGGTGCTGGGGACTACAGGGGAGGCACAGCCTGCTGCATCCTCCTTCCCACTGCTCAGGGGGGGCCGCAGCACCCCTAGATGGGGAGGTGACATCAGCATGGGGGTGATGGAGAAATAGCCCCAGGAAGAGGCTGTGGGTGGCCACATGTGCATCATAATGCTAACTCTTTTCCTGTTCTTTGCACACAGGGTGAGCAGGGGCTCGTGGGACCCATGGGCCCAGCGGTAAGTTAGCACCTGCATCTTTCTAGCATTCTGTCAGTAAGGGATGGCTTTTCACGCTCGTTGTGTGCCAGGTGCTCACTACAACTGGGCGTCACGCAAACAGATTGTGTGTTCAGGGGATGGTCTTCATACTCAGGAGCAGCCTCCTTTTTGTCTTGCTCAGAACTGGTTTGAGACGTACCGAAGTTGGATCTGTGACAGAAACACCAGCCCAAGTGGGTGGTGCTCAGAGCGAGTGCTCATTAGCAAGCCCCACACGGGCCGTTGGCCAGAGGAACCAAGGGTTTGGCAAACCCCAGAGCTTGCTCTGGAGCCCTTCTGACTCTATAGCCAGGGTCAGATTGCTAGGAGCAAGCGTGTGGCCTCCAACCCGGGTGTCTGTGAATCGGTGCTGAGCAATGCCCACAACTCACGTGCACTATCTGAGCTGCAGGACAGGCCCACCCATTAAGGACAGGAGAGCTAGAGGTGGCTAGAGGCAAAAAGGCCTCCTTTTAAAATGTGGAAGTCAGATCCTAGTGAGGAAAATAGAAAAGAGCATAAACTCTGTACGTCCGGTGTAAAAGTAGAATATGGCAGACCAAGAAAGAATTTGAAGAGCAACTAGCTAAGAACACAAAAACTAACAGCAACAAAATTTTAAGTACATCAGAAACCGGAGGCCTGCCAAATAGGCAGTGAGGCCACTAGATGATGGAGAGACTAAAGGAGCGCTCAAGGAAGACAAGGCTATTTGGAGAAACTAAATAAATTATTTGCATACATTTTCACCCTAGAGGATGTGAGGGAGATTCCCACACCCGAGCCATTCCTTTTTGGTGACACATCTGAGGAACTGTCCCAGATTGAGGTGTCATTAGAGGAAGTTTTGGAACAAATTGATAAACTGAACTGTAATAAGTCACCAGGACCAGATGGGATTCACCCAAGAGTCCTGAAGGAACTCAAATGTGAAATTGCAGGACTACTAACTGTAGTCTGTAACCTATCATTTAAATCAGCTTCTGTACCAGATGACTGGAGGATAGCTAATGTGAATCCAATTTTTAAAACGGGCTCCAGAGCCGATCGCAGCAATTACAGGCCGGTAAGCCTGACTTCAGTACTGGGCAAATTGGTTGAAACTATAGTAGAGAACAAGATTGTCAGACACATGGATGAACATAATTTGTTGGGGAAGAGTCAATATGGTTTTTGTAAAGGGAAATCATGCCTCACCCATCTACTAGAATTCTTTGAGGGGGTGAACAAGCATGTGGACAAGGGTGATCCAGGGGATGTAGTGTACTTAGATTTTCAGAAAGCCTTTGACAAGGTCCCTCACCAAAGGCTCTTAAGCAAAGTAAGCTGTCATGGGATAAAAGGGAAGGTCCTCTCATGGGTTGGTAACTGGTTAAAAGACAGGAACCAAACGGTAGGAATAAATGGTCAGTTTTCAGAATGGAGAGAGATAAGTAGTTGTGTCCCCCAGGGGTCAGTACTGGGCTCAGTCCTATTCAACATATTCCTAAATGATCTGGAAAAAGGGGTAAACAGTGAGGTGGCAAAATTGGCAAACGATACACAACTACGCAAGATGGTTAAGTCCAAAGCAGACTGCAAAGAGTTACAAAGGCATCTCACAAACTGGGTGACAAAATGGCAGATGAAATTCAATGTTGATAAGTGCAAAGTAATGCACATAGGAAAAAATAATCCCAACTCTACATATAAAATGATGGGGTCTAAATTAGCTGCTACCAGTCAAGAAAGAGATCTTGGAGTCATTGTGGGTAGTTCTCTGAGAACATCCACTCAATGTGCAGCAGCAGTCAACAAAAGACAACAATGTTAGGAACCATAAGAAAAATGATGGATAATAAAACAGAAAATGTCATAATGCCACTGTATAAATCCCTGGTACACCCACATCTGCAATATTGTGTGCAGTTCTGGTTCCACATCTCAAAGAAGATACCCGAATGAGAAGAGGTGCAGAGAAAGGTAACAGACATGACTAAGGGAATGGAACTGCTTCCATATGAGGAGAAGTTAAAAAGACAGGGACTGTTCAGCAATGACTAAAGAGCGGGATGTGACAGAGGTCTGTAAAATCATGAATGATGCAGACAAAGTGCTTAGGGACGTGCTGTTTACCCCTTCACATAACACAAGAACCAGGAGTCACCCAATGAAATTAATAGGCAGCAAGTTTAAAACAAAAGGCAGTAATTCTTCACACAACACACAGTCAACCAGTGGAACTCACTGCCAGGGGATGTTGTAAAGGCTAAAGTATAACTGGGTTCCCAAAAGAACTAGATCGGTTCATGGAGGATGGGTCTGTCAATAGTTATTAGTTAAGGTGGTCAGAGACACGACCCCACACTCTCAGTATCCCTAAACCTCCGACTGCCAGAAGCACCTGGCTCTGGCCATGGTTGGAAGACAGATGATTGGGCTGAATGTACCGTCGGTGTGACCCAGTATGGCTGTTCTGATAGACTCAGGAATGCACAGAGCCAGGAGGTGCATGCTGAGGACAAAGGAATGAAGCATGGCCAGGCTTTTCCACTCCAGTGTCCTTTGTCCTTCGTAGCTAGTAGTTCAGCACAGAGCCAGCTGCACCTCTTATCCCCCTGTTTCTGCCCATGTCTTTCCTGCATGGGTGTGCAGTCTGAGTGTGTGTTCCTTTCCTGCTCTCCCCTTTAGGGCCGGCATGGACAACCTGGACAGAAGGGGGAAATCGGCTTTCCTGGCAGACCGGTAAGAACTTCTCTTAACTTGTCTCTGGTTTGTTCCCTGGGTGAGCTGGGTCTGGTGCTCCTTTCACTAGCCAGCACTGCCCCCATTGCCTCCCTGTCTGAAAGAAGTGGAGACACCCCCATGCTGAGGCTAATGGGGAATACTGGCGATGCTACACAGCTTGGCTCACTTGGAGAGCTCTTGCTGTGGTCGTGTTTTCACCAGATGCTCACAAGCAAGCTGAGCAATTGCTGTCGTGGGATGCATAAACAGGGGACTCTTGAGTGGGAGTAGAGAGGATATTTTGCCTCTGTATTTGGCACTGGTGCGAACAGTGCTGGAATCCTGTGTCTGGTTCTGGTGCCCACAATTCAAGAAGGATGTTGATGAATTGGAGAGATTCAGAGAAGAGCTGTGAGAATGATTAAAGGATTCGAAAACCTGCCTTATAGTGATAGACTCATGGAGCTCAATCTATGTAGCTTACCTAAGAGAAGGTGAAGGGGTGACTTGATCACGGTCTGTAAGTGCCTACATGGGAAAAAAATGTTTAATGACTGGCTCTTCAGTCTAGCAGAGAAAAGCTCTGACACACTCCAATGGCTGGAAGTTGAAGCCAGATAAATTCAGACTGGAAATAAGGTGTACGTTTATAACAGTGACAGTAATTAACCACTGGAACGATTTCCCAAGGGTCGCGGTGGATTCTCCAGCACAGACAATTTTTAAACCAACATCGGCTGTTTTTCTGCCAGCTCTGCGCTGGGAATTACTGTGGGGCGGGTCTCTGGACTGTGCTGTACGGGAGCTCAGACTGGACGGTCAGAGCACTGGTCAGGAGAAGTACATGAACTGGTAGAGTTTGGGGGCTCGCAAACGTCTCCGATTCGTTGGGGGCATGTTCCCCGCCCTCCCAGGGGCATTTTCCCTTCTGATTTAGCGAGAGGAGTGCAGCCTAAGAAGGCCCTCCTCGGGCGCCGTGTGTGGTGTGGTGCCCTCAGCTGGAGTCAGCCCAGCTGTGGGAGTGAGCAGTGTCTACAATAAGTTACTCCATTCTGAACCCTGGGCTTGATGTTTGTCTGCAGGGTCGTCCCAGCATGAACGGGCTGAAGGGCGAGAAGGGGGACCCCGGAGGGCTCGGCTTGCAGGTGAGTGCCCCGGGGGACGATGGCATGCCGGAGGTGCTGCAGCTGGCTTTGGCAATGGCCTGCCGCATTGCCCTGGCGCTGTGCAGAGGGCAACCACCGCCGCATGGGGAAGAGGCACCACACAGGTTTAATGAGTGAGAGGGGAGGGCTGGGCTGGGGGGTGGACGGAGGACAGGGATGCTGGCAAGAGCAGCCCAGGGTGGAAAACGTTTTCAGGGTCCCCCAACCCCCACAGCACCCAAAAACCCCACAGCCAGCCAATCAGAGAGGAGGTGATGGATTGTGGTGTGGTGACGACCCTTGGATGCCCGGGGTCAGGGCATCCGCCCTGTCCTTAGAGCTGGCGCCGGGGAAAGGGCCGGAGGGCTGGGCTGGGGGTGCCCACGTTGTCGGCGTGGAGCTTGGTTTGCTTTGTGAAAGGAAACAGGCATGTGGGCCAGGGGCAGCCGTCCCCACGTGTCCCAGCCTGGCGACTGCTGTGCGGGCTCCAGGAGTGGAGGGCCCTGAGGGAAACAGCCATCAGTCACGGGCGCTCTGCTGCGGTCCCCACCTTGCCGACATGCTACGGGGCGCTGCGTGGCATGTGCCAGCAGGGAGCCAGTCCTGCGCAGAGAGGGCAGGGGGAAGGGGACCGTGATGGATGCCAATGGCTGACTGAAACCCTCGCCCCCCTTTCGCTGCCACCGCCACCCGCTCTGGCCAGGCCTTCCGCGTCTCTGTTTGGGCATTCAGGGCAGAGGTGTCCAGGTGCTTTTGGAGACGTGGGTGTCTGCGTCCAGCTGTATTGGGCAGAGACCCGCAGTGGGGGTCTTGGTTAGTCTGCGGAGGAGTAAGACCCTCAGGCTGACTGCATCAGTCCAGCCTCCTGGAACCCAATGAACTCTTTCCTCTCTCTGCAGGGTCCTCCGGGTCTCCCCGGGCCCCCAGGTGCCCCTGGCAGTGTAGTGTCCGTCTACGACAATAACGTAAGTAACAGTCCTGGCACGTCATCACGCCATGCTCTGGGGTCAGGGTCACACGATGGCCAGGGCCGTGAAAGGTGTTCCTGCTGTTTACTGCCCCCTGTGTGCTTGGCGGCAGGCACACCGGTGGGCACAGAGGGGTGCTTTCACTAGGCGGCCATGTCCGGGAGCACTTATTCCATGAGCACAACTGGGGAGGGGGGCTAACAGGCCGTGTGCTCGGGAGCTGTTGAAGGACGACAGCCTGAGTGCGTGCTGCATGCTGCACCCGCTGGGTTAGCCAGCCTGCCCGATAGCTAGCTTGTCTCCCGGCATTGTCCAGCCAGAGGAGGAGCCTCTTTCCCAGAGCACTGTGCAGAAGGTGCCGCGTCCAGCTCCCCAGAGCAGTGAGCCGTGTCTCCGGGGGCCCAGGGCCCCCCGTTTATTTCTCTGCCTTGCTCAGCAACTTCAGGGTAAATCCACCTAGAAACCGGGACCAGCCAAGCACCCCCCGGGCCTGCCCAGCACGGGGTGGTGGGAGCATGGAGCCTGCCATCCCCTGTAGCGGCCGAGCAAAGCCTTCCCCAGGGCTGGGCAGTGGCCGCTCATGGCAGCCTGTCATTGGTTTAGCCTCGCAGGCACCGTGCAGTCCTCGACCCAGAGTAAGCAAACAGCCAACCCCGCTCTGAAACCTGAGAGTGAAATCTAGGCCCAGATTCTGCCCCCTGCACACTGGGCAGCCCCACAGCCCAGTGACTTCACCAGGCCTGCGCACAGCATGTGGGACTGGGCAGGCGGCAGGATCTTGGACTCCCAGTGATCAGGGCGCTCGCTAACGAGGTGGATGGTTTGTGTCCCAGCACGTCTGCTCTGGGAAACGCAGAGGAACCAGTGAGCTCTGCTTGCTGGCAGGGAGAGTCCCAGCAAGAGGGGAGGTTCTGTGCACATGCTTGGCACATGGTCTAACGTAGCATCATTGGGGAGACCTTGGCTGTAGCACGTGGCAGAATGCCTGGCAAGTGTGCTTTGTTTTAAAGCGATGCTGTTTCTATCTTTTCAGGCATTTAGTGAGTCGGGCCTTCCCGGCCCTCCAGGATTGCCTGGTAAGGATGATGCTAGCGCTGGGGCTTTCTGCAGCAAAGGGGGAAGGAAATCAGAGCTTTTCCCATGAACCTTTTGTGATGGTGCCTCCCTGAACGCCTTTGGAGATCTTAGCATGGCCGTGAGGAAGGGTGGGGTTTTAGAAAGCCCAAGCAGGAGACGTACAAAGCGGGGGCTTGTTTGTAATGCCTGGTTACCCTTGTCCTGGATTCTACAGTGCTGGGTGCTATGGGATGTCTAAGCTGGCTACGGGATAACGGACCCCTTTGTTACTGTGTTGTGCCATGCTATGCTGTAACCTTCACTGATAGGGCTGGGCAGGGAATGGGGCTGGTCCTACAAAGAGGAACAAATCCTTCTTTTTAATCGCAATTTCAGCTTTTCAGTGAGGAGATGAAACCCAAAATGTTTTGGCTGGAAACTGAAATATCCAAGTTGAAATATTTCAGGTGCTGGTTTTCATGCATTGGGGGTTTTTGATGAGAAGTTGACATTTCCCATGGCAAGCAGACACTTTCCGCAAAAGCGTGCATGACCTCAGAAAGCCAGGTTTCCATCAAAACCAGTTTTGGTGGAAAGTTTTCCACAAGCCCTACTTCCTGAGTAACCCCGGATCCGATGGCTGTATCTCTCCCCTGGCTATGGCATCTTACCCCCTGGCAGGGCCTGACTAACATTACTTGGTAAGCACCCGTGGTTGGTCTGGCTGGGGAGCTGCCTTGCACACCCTTGGTCACTGTTAGGGATAGTGCTGGGTGTAGGCTGTCCTAGATAGCCGCCGTCATTCTAGCTGCAAACGGAGATCGTTGCTGCTGGCTGCCAGTGGAGGGCTATGGCTCTTGTGTGGTAAGAGATCCTGCCGTTAGCTTCTGGTTAGGGTGGGAAGACGCTAGGAAGCCCACCTCCAGCATGCCTCTTCTGCATTAGCACTTGGACCCCACCAGAGCCCTGTTCTTTGACTGCATTGCTCGGTTGTTTCTCTCGCTGCCAGGGGAGTTGACTCTACATGTGAACCACCCTGTCTCTTCCGGCGCTCAGGAGGAGACTGTTTCGTTTTCATATCTCTTGCGGGCCAGTAGAAATTTGCAGCATGGTTGCTTTAGCATATGGCCCAGGAGCGCCCCACCGCGTGGCAGGGGCTGTGCAGTCCCCCACTCCTCGGATGGAGGGTGTTTGTGCAGGTGTGTGCTGCCTTCCAGTGCCCAAGCGCATGTACCATCCTGTGGTTGCCACTCGAAGGTCAGTGTTGGCCTGCAGTTACTCCAGGACTGCTGCCCTTCGCCCTGGGTACGTGGTGGGCACAGTTAAAAGCTGCGGTAGTTCCCTGCCTCTCTCCTCCGTGGCCCGAACAGTCTTAGGCCAATGCTGGTGCTTTCTTTTGTCAGGCTACCAGGGTGCCCCAGGACAAAAGGGTGAACGAGGCGACACAGGTGCCCCAGGGCCCCCAGGTAAGTGAGCACATCCCTGATCTTCCATCTGCGCTGCGCCGGACTTGGTCCTGCCTCATGGCTCTGCAGTGACATGTGCAAGATCGTGCTGACCAGGTCAGTGCAAATCGCACCATTTGGCAGTCTCCGCAAAGAGACACGGGTGGCTGAGCCCGGGAGCTGGTGAAATCCATGTTCCCTATAGGTGAGGCCCTGGCCTCGTTCAGGGCGGACCTGCTCTGAGGCGGTGTCAGGGCTGTGCAGTGAAGGAAGGTGTTGTCTGCAGGACCTGCCTCGATTGTTGCCGAAGTTGGAAGGTGTGCCATGAATGAGTATCATAGAATATCAGGATTGGAAGGGACCTCAGGAGGTCATCTAGTCCAACCCCCTGCTCAAAGCAGGACAAATCCCCAATTTTTGCCCCATATCCCTAAATGGCCCCCTCAAGGATTGAACTCACAACCCTGGGTTTAGCAGGCCAATGCTCAAACCACTGAGCTATCCCCCCCCCCCCCCCCAATGAGGCGGGGCTGGCAGAGAAATGATGGTCTTGTGGGGAAGGCAGTTGAATGCTGCCCTGGAGAACTGGATTCTATCCCTGCCTCTGCCACAGAGTTCCTGTGTGATGCTGGGCAAGTCACTTAATAGTGACCACCCATGAAAGTTTGGTTGGTTTGTTCCTAATATTCTGGGTGCCCAACTTGAGAGCCTGGGGTGTGAGGTGCAGAAGTGCTGAGCACTCACAGTTGTGGCTGAAGTCAACGGGAGCTGTGCTGTACAATGCCTAGGTGTCTCAAACTGGACACCCCAAATTAGTGGATACTTTTGACCATAGTCTCTTTGTGCCGCAGTCCCCCATCTGTAAAATGGGGATAATACAGCACAATGTGAGGTGAGTGGGAGAGGATAAATGCAGTACTGTTTGTAGAGCACTCGGATACCGTAGTGCTGAGCTGCATAGAAAAGCTCATGAGGAAATGAATCATTTGGATTCAGAGCAGGGTTTGAACAGGGGGCAGTAAATAAAGCCTGAACGATGAAAAGAAAATCAAATATGGACTAGCTGCTCATCAGGGAGCACCGCCCGCCTGTGCTCTGGTTCTGAGGAAACGACAGCATGCCATCATGTCGTGAGACGATATCCCAATGCACACAAAGGGGCAGAGTGCTGTTCCCGCAGGCAGCCTTAATTCCCGCCTTTCCTACTTCCGGGTGCTTGACTTTGCACCTTAATAATGTTCCGTTAGCGTGTTAGAAGGCCCTTGCGGTTGGCGCTAGTCACCCCAGCCCGGCGGGGTGAGCCATTGGTAGCTGTCTGGGGACGAAGCAATGGGGAGAGTGGCAGGGAATGTACCAGGACCTTCAGCGGTGGGACTTAACAGCGCCCGCTAGCCACTCCTGACTCTGTTCCTGTCTCTTCGCAGGCCAGTTCCCCTATGATCTCAACGAATTTGGTTCCACCTTCCGGGTAAGTGCCTCGCCTAGATGTGGGGCTGCCCCCTGGGAATCAGTGGGACTGCTGCCATTGAGGGCATTAGGAGCAGGAGTGCACGGAGCCGGTGCCCCTCCTTGGCAGGAGTCCCAGGGGGCATCCCCAGCTGTCACTGCACACGGAGAGCCCGTTGTGCTGTGGCTTCAGGGCAAGACTGGCCTGGCTCAAGCACCCGGCTCCAGAGCTGTGACCCCAGGAAGTGATGCCCGCGCTCAGTGTCCCTGAATATCCAGGTGGCACCCTGTGTTACGGGCACCGCCGCAGGCTGAGCACCCCTGGGGCGCCCTGCAGAGGGCAGTCCCGGTAACTCCCTGGAGCGGGCGCGCTCTGCTTGTCTGTCCCCTCAGAGCATGCGCCACCCAGGCACTGCAGGGACGGGCGGCGCAGCCGCTGCCCAGCCTTCCAGGGCACGTGTCACCGCACCCCTGCCCTCGGGGGCTGTGCTCATCCAGTCCTGGCCTGTGCAGGCAGCAGGGTGTGTGGAGGAGTTCACAGCACCCTGTCCCTGTGGGGGTGGGGGGGAGGGTTGGGGACATCGGGCAGCCCAGACTAATGTCAGTTCCCTTCGGCAGGGTGAAAAAGGAGACCGGGGGGACCCTGGACTGAAAGGAGAAAAGGGGGAGTCTGGCGGGGGAGGACTGTACGGACCAAGCGTCACTGGACCTCCAGGTCCTCAGGGCTATCCTGGCCTTCCGGTGAGGTGCCCCTGTTGGCAAGGGGATGGGGGATGGGGCTAGGGTGGGCACACCTGGGCACAGTGATGGAGAGTTTGACGGGGCAGGCAGCATGCAGCCAGCACTGTGGCCCTCCCCAGGGGGGTCCTTCATGGGACCAGTCTCAGGGGACTCGGGGTGGGGCTGGGGGATCCCTGAGCTAGATTCATAGATATTAAGATCAGAAGGGACCATTATGATCGTCTAGTCTGACCTCCTGCACAACGCAGGCCACCGAATCTTACTCACCCACTCCACAAAAAACCTCTCACCTATGTCTGTGCTACTGAAGTCCTCAAATCGTGGTTTAAAGACTTCAAGGTGCAGAGAATCCTCCAGCAAGTGACGCATGCCCCATGCTGCAGAGGAAGGCGAAAAACCTCCAGGGCCTCTTCCAATCTGCCCTGGAGGAAAATTCCTTCCCGACCCCAAATATGGCGATCAGCTAAACCCTGAGCATGTGGGCAAGACTCACCAGCCAGACACCCAGGAAAGAATTCTCTGTAGTAACTCAGATCCCACCCAATCTAACATCCCATCACAGGCCATTGGGCCTATTTACCATGAATAGTTAAAGATCAATTAATTGCCAAAATCATGTTATCCCCATCATACCTTCTCCTCCATAAACTTATCAAGTTTAATCTTGAAGCCAGATAGGTCTTTTGCCCCCACTGCTTCCCTTGGAAGGCTATTCCAAAACTTCACTCCTCTGATGGTTAGAAACCTTCATCTAATTTCAATTCTAAACTTCCTGGTGGCCAGTTTATATCCATTTGTTCTTGTGTCCGCATTAGTACTGAGCTTAAATAATTCCTCTCCCTCTCTGGTATTTATCCCTCTGATATATTTATAGAGAGCAATCATATCTCCCCTCAGCCTTCTTTCGGTTAGGCTAAACAAGCCAAGCTCCTGGAATCTCCTTTCATAAGACAGGTTTTCCATTCCTCGGATCATCCTAGTAGCCCTTCTCTGTAGCTGTTCCAGTTTGAATTCATTCTTCTTAAACATGGGAGACCAGAACTGCACACAGTATTCCAGGTGAGATCTCACCAGTGGCTTGTATACCTCATCTCTACTGGAAATACCTCGCCTGATGCATCCCAAGACCGCATTAGCTTTCTTCACGGCCACATCACATTGGCGGCTCATAGTCATCCTGTGGTCAACCAATACTCCAAGGTCCTTCTCCTCCTCCGTTACTTCTAGTTGATGCGTCCCCAGCTTATAACTAAAATTCTTGTTATTAATCCCTAAATGCATGACCTTACACTTCTCACTATTAAATTTCATCCTATTACTATTACTCTAGTTTACAAGGTCATCCAGATCCTCCTGTATGATATCCCGGTCCTTCTCTAAATTGGCAATACCTCCCAGCTTGGTATCATCCACAGACTTTATTAGCACATTCCTGCTTTTTGTGCCGAGGTCAGTAATAAAAAGATTAAATAAGATTGGTCCCAAAACAAACCCCTGAGGAACTCCACTGGTAATCTCCCTCCAGCCTGACAGTTCACCTTTCAGTAGGACCCGCTGTAGTCTCCCTGTTAACCAGTTCCTTATCCACCTTTCAATTTTCCTATTAATCCCTATCTTTTCCAATTTAACTAATAATTCCCCATGTGGCATGGTATCAAACACCTTACTGAAATCTAGGTAAATTAGATCCACTGCGTTTCCTTTGACTAAAAACTATGTTACTTTCTCAAAGAAGGAGATCAGGTTGGTTTGGCACGCTCTACCTTTTGTAAAACCACGTTTGTATTTTGTCCCATTTACCATTGGCCTCAATGTCCTTAACTACTTTCTCCTTCAAAATTTTTTCCAAGACCTTGCGTGCTACAGATGTCAAACAAACAGGCCTGTAGTTACCCGGATCACTTTTTTTCCCTTTCTTAAAAATAGGAACTATGTTAGCAATTCTCCAGTCATACGGTACAACCCCTGAGTTTACAGATTCATTAAAAATTCTTGCTAATGGGCTTGCAATTTCATGTGCCAATTCCTTTAATATTCTTGGATGAAGATTATCTGGGCCCCCCAATTTAGTCCCATTAAACTGTTTGAGTTTCGCTTCTACCTCAGATATGGTAATATCTACCTCCATATCCTCATTCCCATTTGTCATGCTACCATTATCCCTAAGATCCTCATTAGCCTTATTAAAGACTGAGGCAAAGTATTTGTTTAGATATTGGGCCATGCCTAGATTATCCTTGACCTCCACTCCATCCTCAGTGTTTAGCGGTCCCACTTCTTCTTTCTTTGTTTTTTTCTCATTTATATGGCTCTAGAACCTTTTACGATTGCTTTTAATTCCCTTTGCAAGGTCCAACTCTACTTGACTTTTAGCCTGTCTCACTTTATCCCTACATGTTCTGACCTCCATAAGGTAGCTTTCCTTGCTGATCCCTCCCATCTTCCACTCCCTGTATGCTTTCTGCTTTTTCTTAATCACCTCTCTGAGATGCTTGCTCATCCAGCTTGGTCTACAACTTCTACCTGTGTATTTTTTCCCCTTTCTTGGGATGCAGGCTTCCGATAGCTTCTGCAGCTGTGACTTGAAGTAATCCCAGGCCTCCTCTGCCTTTAGATCCATAAATTCTTCAGTCCAATCCACTTCCCTAACTAATTTCCTTAATTTTTGAAAGTCAGCCCTTTTGAAATCAGAAACCCTAGCTGCAGATTTATTTTTGTTTATCCTTCTGTTCAATTTGAACTGAATTCGCTCATGATCACTTGAACCAAGATTGTCCCCGACAACCATTTCTTCTGTGAGGTCCTCACTACTCACCAAAACCAAATCTAGAATGGCATCCCCTCGTCGGTTCAGCAACTACTTGATGAAGGAATTCGTCAGCTATCGCATCTAGGAAAATCTGAGCCCTATTATTATTACTAGCACTCGTCCTCCAGTCTATATCTGGGAAGTTAAAGTCTCCCATGATCACGCAGTTTCCATTCGTATTCACTTCATTAAAAACATTAAAGAGGGCTCTATCCATATCCAAATTAGATCCCGGCGGTCTATAGCACACCCCAAGCACTATCCCAGGGGGGGGCTCTAATAGTTTTCTCCCCCAATGTGATTTTTGCCCAGATGGACTCTGTCTTATCCATTCCATCGCTTCTTATTTCTTCACATTCTACCTTATCATTGATATACAATGTTACTCCACTGTATAGATGGGACTGACCACAGAGTCAGGCGGCTGCCCAATGCCCAGGGAGAAAGGCCTCACGAGGCCAGTGGGGCCAGCAAGCGCCCGGCATCCTGGGGTGGGAGGGTCGGCAAGGGGGAAGCAAGCGCTCTGCATCCTTGGGGGCAGGGGGTTTGCAGGGGCTGGGTGGTGCTGGGAGGGGTGGGTTGAGTGATTGTGTGTATTAACCTGAAGAAGACTCTCCCCTGTGCATCCCCAGGGTCCCAAGGGGGACAGCATTAGAGGCCTGCCTGGCCCTCCAGGGCCTCAGGGACCCCCTGGCATTGGGTACGAGGGGCGGCAGGGCCCCCCTGGTCCCCCTGGGCCTCCCGGGCCCCCCTCCTTTCCAGGACCCCACAGACAAAGTGAGTATGTGCCCAGGAAGTCATCTCTGTGCCCCTCCCCGCGCTCTGTCTCCCCACGCGTTCATGCCCCTCGCGTCCCACCCACACCCCCCCACCAGGCCTGAGACCTGCCTGGTTAC
Organism: Chelonia mydas; assembly: GCF_015237465.2. NCBI lineage: Eukaryota > Metazoa > Chordata > Testudines > Cheloniidae > Chelonia > Chelonia mydas. Next base: position 74,796,067 of record NC_051251.2, on the reverse strand, counting down.
CGAGGTGCTAAACCCCCCTGAGTACCAGCCTGTTCTTCCTTCCAGCTGTCAGCATCCCTGGCCCACCTGGGCCGCCAGGGCCACCGGGACCTCCAGGGACCAGCGGGTCGTTGACCTCCTCCGGGGTAAGGCAGGGCTTGTGGGGAGGGGACAGGTGGCGTGTGCGGTCTGGGCCGGGGCCTGTCAGTGAGCAGGGTGCCCGGAGCTGCCCAGCAGGCCCGGGGGAGGGCGGGGGCAATGCAGTGGGGAGACCCAGACACAAGCCCTAGTAGGAGAGCTCAGAAATCTGCTCTCAGGAGGAATATCCCGGGTGAAGGGCAGAGCGGGATCCAGATGGGGGCCCCAGAGGAGCAGGAGAGGCCAGGCCTTAGGGTTGCCAGGGGTGGCACTAGTCAGAAAATCAGTGACCTCTGCTTCGTGCTGGCTGGGCCGGCCGGAGGGGCTGCCTGTGTCACGGGCACTGAGCACAAAGCAAGTGATACCCGCTGCGGGAGCTGGGCTGTGAGGAGAGCCACGTGGGAAGGACTGGCAGAGACCAGGGACCAAAAGCCCCGTGCCGTAGGGCTCACGGAGCTGACGGCACTGTGCCCGTGAGGGGATCTGTGCAGACCCCTGCGTTTATCCAAGAGAAGGGGGACGGGGACTGTAAGTACCTACCCCCAGGAGATTCGTGGCACAGGGGGCTCTCCAGTCTAGAAGCCCCCCTGCCTGGGAGCTGCAGCGAGAAATGAGGGGCCGATTTTTAGCAGTGAGGGGAATCAACCCTTGGCACAGCTTATCTAGGGAGGCGGCGGGTCCTTCCTGTGTGACTGCAGCGTGGCTGCGAGAGTGGTTCCTCTGCGGTGCCACTCTGTGCCAGGAGGGCCCTGTGTCCCGGCGAGAGCCCACTTCTCTGCAACAGGCCACGCTGCCCACTGTGAGGGGCAGGTATCCGCCATTCGGCCGAGAAGAGCAGTGGAAGCTGTCGAGCCATAGAAACGCTCATAGCTGGGAAGAGACAGACAGGGCTGTTCGGTGCAGAGAGGAGATGGGGGCGAGGGGTCGTTCTAACTAGGTATACCCCAGTGGCATGGAGAAGGCCAGGCGTGAGGCCCTCCTCAGCAAAACAAGGAGACATCCAGTAAGATAGGGGGGCAGCTAATCTTAAACTGACAAAGTAAAATTGATTCCCCTGAGGCAGAATTACGCTGTGGACCTCAGGGCTACAAGATATTATAGAGACAGAGACGCCGGGTTCAGAAAAGGATTGGACCACTGTAGGAATAGCAGCATGCACGCTTACCATGGCAAGAATAAGGGTACAAGGGGAATCAGCTCTCATGCCAAGAGATACAGCAGCCACTACATCCCTGGCGTTAGGAAGGAGCCTCCCCCAGGGGTGGGTGATGGCAGAATTGTCCAGAGGAGTTTCACGCTGTTCCCTAAAGCCTCTGGCCGCTGTCCTGGCCAGGGCCCTGCTCTGATGCACCAGGGCAGCTCCAGAACACAGGGTATGAACCCAGCATCCACTGGACAGCCTCCATGAGGGGCGATCTCTGAGCCCTTTGATGCCGGAGCGCTAAGCATGCCAGTGCTCATGTGGCCTCTGCTGCTGAGCCCATTTCATGGTGTTCTCCACCCTCTCCTCCGAGTCCATGCCGGCGTCGGGAGCTGTGCCTTGTACCTCCGTGCTGGGCTGCAGAGGCTCCTCCTGCCGTTGAGCCCAGCCCTTGCCTGTGCGCTGACGCTTGTGTGTCCCAGCAGCTGCGGATCTTGCCATCGTATCAGTCCATGCTGAGCACGGCCCAGGAGGTGCCCGAGGGCTGGCTGGTCTTCGCACAGGACAGAGAAGAGCTGTACGTCCGGGTGCGGAGCGGCTTCCGGAGAGTCCGGGTGAGTACGGGGTGGCTCTGCCGAGCCTGGCAAGGCTACTGGGGAGTGACTGTGCGGGCGTCATACAGGAGAAGGTGCCTGTGAGCCTGGCCGGGGGGGCCTGGGGCTGATGAACGAGGTTGTTATGGGAGGATAGGCTGCTATGCACATACCTGCGTCCAGATCTGTCTGAAGAGCACCGCAGGTGAGCCGGGGCCCAGCCAGGGCCAGGTCTGTGCGCCCGGCGCTGCCAGGCAAAGGCCCCAGGCCGACACAGCACGTGCCCTTGGAGCAGTCCTGTGGAGGGCAGGGAAAGACGCACAGTGGGTATGGTTGAGCATGTGTCTCTTGTCAGGATCGGGGCCTTCGAGTCCAACCCTGCAGCCTGCTCTGCTCGCACAGACCCCTCGCCCTGCAGAAGCCTCCTGGGCATTTCCAGCAGCAGGAGCTGGGCCTGCTGCCAGTCCAGCCATGGGCAGAGGTGAAATCTGAAGACCTCTGACCGTCCGGCTCCCGGATAAACAATGCAGGTCACCCTGCGTGCTGGGCAGAATGGGGCTGAGAAGAGCCCCGGCCGTTCTCTGCTGACAGGCTCAGCCAGGCTGAATGAGGGCTGAGCGTGAGACTGACACATAGCAGGTCCTTGGGACTGCCGCTCCCAGGGAAGAGCCCCAGAAACCGAGCCTGGCAGTGCCTGTTCTGTGTGCCAAGGGGAGCAAACAGCGCAGGGGCCGTTTCCCATGCAGCCTATGGCCCAGCCAGTTCCTGGCACACCCGGCACCCAGCGCGTGGGGCCGGGGCAGCTTGATGGGGAGGGCAGGTTGGATTTAGTGCCGCCGCTACTCCCAGGCTTGGCTTGCCAGAGCCGTTGGCAGGAAGGGCACCCCAGCCCTGTCCCTTGGGGATTAATGACACACAGCTAGTGGGCGGGGTGCCCACGCCAGGCGCTCTCAGCAAACTCGTGTGGCTCCCTTGGCTGGGAAGCGGGGGTGGTGCGGGGCCCTGGTGCTCTCCAGCTGCTTCCCTGTCCAGGCTGGTGGGCCGGGTCTGGGGCCTCTGGGCTGTGGGCAAGGCAGATGTTGCTCACAGGCTGGCATTGTGGGGTATATCCTGGCCTGCCCCGCTGGGAGGGAAGCATGGGTTGGATCGTCACAATGCCAGAACGCCACCCGGCTGTGGGGCTGGGAGAATTCTTCTCTCCAGGGACAGGAGTGAATGCTCTTTAGAAGCTCTGCACCGTCCCCCTGGTGTGGACTGCACTGACCCGCAGGTACCAGCACCCACAGCTCCCCTTCCCGATCACTCCTGCTGGAGCCCCTGGCACTGCTGGGCCACTCGCAGCCCCAGATGCTGCTTGCTAAGTGAGCGTTGGCAGCCCCTTCTGCCTTCCAGCTCGGGGAGTCTGGCCTCCCACCCGCTCAGGGACACCTGCCGCACTGGGAATCTCCCCGACATGCTCAGGGACCCCCACTGGGAATCCCCCCCACACACACCCCAACCACTCAGGGACACCCACTGCACTGGGAATCCCCTCCCATGCCCCACACGCTCAGGGACCCCCACTGGTAATCCACCCACATACGCCCCATGTGCTCAGGGACACCCGCTGCACTGGGAATCCCCCACCATGCCCCACCCGCTCAGGGACCCCACCACTGCACTGGGAATCTCCCCACATAGTAAGCACATGCTGAGCTATAGCCCCAGGCATGGGATTTCTGGCGCAGGTGTGAAGGGGGTTCGGCCCTGGCCGGTCTGTGGTGAAGCCTGTGGTCTGCATGGAGCTGGAGCATGCTGCCTCTCGCTCCTCCGCAGAGCCTGGCACCCTCTGACGCGGGGGTGGTCACTGGGCAGCCCGTGGGCCACAGCCTCCCGCCAGCTGCGTTGGAACGGCCCCCGAAATCTTTCCCTTTGCTGACTGTTCTCATTGGTGTGGTGTGGCTGCCCAGGGAGCCTGGAGCCTGGCTCTGCCTGGACAGAGGGTGACTGACTCCCCAGTAACCTGAGCCTCCTTGCTTTGTTTCAGCTGGAGGAACACACTTCCATCTCCAGCCCGGGGCTGGTAAGTGAGCCCTTCTTTCCCCCCCTGAGGGCTGTGCTCTCAGGCCCACGGAGTGCGACTCTGCCCCGCAGAGCCAGGGATCTCTCCTCCAGCTGGCCGGGGCTGCTCGCCAGCCCCAGGGCTGGGCAGTGAGCATCGCGCTCTCTCCCAACAGGACAACGAAGTGTACGACAAGCCGCCGAGTGTCCACTACTCGCATGGCGACACCGCCTCCTCCGGCTTCCTGCACCCGCGCCGAGAGCACAACCCCTCCGCCACAGCCCGGCCCTGGCGAGCGGACGACAGCATCGCCAACCACCACCGCCTTCCCGACCACTCGCCCCACAGCGCCCAGCCCCAGCAAGAGCTGCTGGACAGCTTCCCCCCACGCCGCCGGGGCGAGAGCGCCCCCTCTGCTGGTCACACGCACCACGACTTCCAGCCCGCCGTGAGTACTGCCCAGCCACGGCCGCCTTCCCCGGCAGCTGCCCCCGCCGAGCGAGAGCAGAGCTGTGCACGCGGCCGGAGGGGATAGTGCCCTAAGCCACCCTATGGCAGCCCAACCCAGGCAGCTGGGCCCAAACCGTCCGAGACTGGGGGCGGGGGCTGTCCCTGGGAAGAGTGAGAGGGAAAGGGCCCCCCGGGTATGCAGTCGCCTGCACTCATGCTGAGAGCAGGCGCTAAAGCCGAGGGTCGTGCTCAGCTCTACCATGCCCCTAATCCCCACCCGCACCCCTTCTTCCAGCACTGTGCCCGGCCTGCCAGCCCTGCCCCGCTGCTCGGAGCCTGCCAGCCCCGGGAGGAGGCAGCCAGACTAGATCCCTGTCAGGCAGATATTGCGTTGGCTGGCAGGAGAGCATGGGGAGGGGCAGGGACGCGCGGCGCTGGGCTGGGTCTGGGGGCGCAGCTGGTACTGGCTGGGCACACGAGGGATAGCAGTGTTAGCTCCTGTGACCATTCCCGGCGTCCGCGGGAGCATCCTGCAGAGATGCTGCTGGTAGCACTGGAGGAGGTGACCTCTGGGGGGAGCTACGTTGGAGCGTCCCCTGGAGCGGGGGCTCCTGCCTGCTCCCCAAGCGCGGCAGTCTCTTTGTGGGGGGGGGCAGCGGCTCTGGGGGTGAGGCAAGATGCCAATGGCCATTGACCACCTAGGGTCCTCTTCGCCTTGTTGTTCCAGCTCCACCTGGTGGCGCTGAACGCCCCACTGAGCGGCAGCATGCGCGGCATCCGGGGAGCCGACTTCCAGTGCTTCCAGCAGGCCCGGGCAGTCGGGCTGACGGGCACGTTCCGAGCCTTCCTGTCCTCCCGGCTGCAAGACCTGTACAGCATCGTGCGCAGGGCCGACCGGAGCGGGGTGCCCATCGTCAACCTCCGGGTACGCAGGGGGTGGGCGCGGGGCATGGGGCACGTACACACCCTGGGCTTAGCCTGCTAGCACTCGGAGAGGTGCACCCATCACCTGGGGCGGCAGGGCCTGATCCGGCAAGCGGCACCAAGCGCCCTCGCTCCCACGACAGTAGATGGGGATTGGGGCGCGTAGACGCGGGGAAGCATGGGAGCCTTGTGCAGAACTGGGCCGGCAGCCCCGCTTCCCGACGGCCGACCGCTGAGTGCAGGAGAGGGGCTCCGGTTGGTCTGTCGTGTGCGCTGTCCCAGCAGACCCGATGCTGCGTGCTGTGACGAGTTTTTCCTCCCGAAGGATGAAGTGCTGTTTAACAACTGGGAGGCGCTGTTCTCGGGCACGGAGGCTCAGTTCCGAGCTGGCGCTCGCATCCTCTCGTTCGACGGAAGAGATGTCCTGAGAGACTCTGCGTGGTAGGTGTCCCAGAACGGCTGCCTCCTGCCGCTGTCGGGAGCGACCCATTGCTGTGCAGCTGTGGGGTCCCCACGACACGGGGGGTCCCCTTTCGGGCTGACATCGAAGGGGATGGGGTTTCGTGATTCCCAACCGGCATCACGCGAGGCAAGCGAATGCCATGGGCAGAAGCTGCTGGCTCTGCCAGGAACGAGCCGTCTGCTGTAGGAACAGCGCGTGTGAGCCTCCCGGGGCAGGTGCTGGGCTCCTCACGGGGCACAAGCCCGCCTCCTGGCTAAGTGCAGTGCCAGGGGCTGGGGTTAGCCTGTGTGCTGGGTAGTTCTGGGCTGAGTGCCCACCCCAGGCTAATTCCCACGGGCTTGGATTGCAGGTTGCTCCCCGGATCTGCCCTGCGTGCGGGGAAGCAGAGCCGTGTAGCTGGCGGTGGGGAGCTGACTCCTGCAAGGTGCCCACAGTCACCAAGCTGGGCAGGGGGGGCAGAACCTTTGTGTAACGAGCAGCGTGCGGTAACGGGCAAGGAAGAGTGAGGGAGCGGATCTCCTTGGTCCGGGTGTTTTAAGATCTCTGGCTAGTGCTGGCTCAAACAGGGCCACGTGTGGCCGGTGTTCGTGAACTCTGGGCCGGCCTTTCTGCCTGGTTAGCACGGCTGTGTCCAGCCAGTCGGGCTCCCCTCTGTGTGGGAGAACCCCCACCCCCTCCCCAGGCTGGGGGGGGGCTCACTGGGCCGTATTCCTCAGGGCCTCTCTTGGCTTTGTTTGTGGGAATGGAGGAATCTGGGGGGTTGGATGTGGTGGTGGGGGGCCTGTGCAAACAGTGACACTCGCTGAGCAGGGGGCCTCCGTGCTGGACTGCTCTGGAAACTCCGGTTTTCCAGCCTGCCTCCCCAGGGCGGGTTCGATCCCGTCCCCCCTCCCTGCAGTCCGGGTTTTGTGTTTCATTGCCACCCGGGAAGCTGCAGGTAGGGAGCCCTGGCGGCTCCGGCCTAGCCTGCTGCTCCTGGAAGGGAGGCCAGGGTTGGTTGGGAGGGTCTCTTGGCAAACCGTGTCACTCCAGCCGTTGCTCATGCCCACGGGCTTGGCAGTGAGCTGTTGTCTTGTGTTGCAGGCCTCAGAAGAACGTGTGGCACGGCTCTGACGCCAAGGGCCACCGGCTCACAGAGAGCTACTGCGAGACATGGAGGACGGACAACAGCGTGGTGACGGGCCAGGCCTCCTCGCTGGCCTCGGGCAAGCTCCTGGAGCAGAAGGTGAGCAGCTGCCAGAACGCCTTCATCGTCCTGTGTATCGAGAACAGCTTCATGACCTCTTCCAAAAAGTGACCTGCCCCCGCCCGCGCCTCGGAGCACAGAGAGGAGGGACCCCCATGGGGCAGCCGCTTCCCCCTTCACACAGCCATTCCCAGAGAAGCAGATGAAAAGCCAAAGAGTGTTGAGCTAGTTTGAAACTCCAGCCCGGCGCCGGCCAGCATGTGGAGGGCTGAGCCGGCTGGCTGTGCTGACTCTCCTCATCTCCGTTGCAGATGCAGCGGGGCGCTCTCTTTTAATCCCCCTCATATTTAACCAGGTTAGTTGTATTCTTGGGTGAACTCCCCTTGGTTCCGTTTGCCCCCTTGCTAGGACGGTCGTCACAGGGAGGGCCCCGCGGTCCCCACGCAGGGTGCTGGAGCACGAGATGCTCTTCGTGGAGACGGGGAGGCCCAGCTGGCTGCACGGCCGGTCCTCGCGCTGTGGGGTGGGTGACTGCCCCCGCTGGACAGCACTCTGGCCTCGGGAGCAGCCGGAGCAGGGTGGGCTGTCACCGCACGGTCTGAGGGCATCCCAGGGCTTTGCTGTCTGTCGCGGACCACGCACCCTGCGGGGACTCAGCTGGGCGAAAGGCCCCGAGTCCCTAGCTGTGTCCCGGTCTGCGGGTCGGCTTCCCCCTCGGCTGGGTCTGATAGCCCCTGGCTTCGCCTCCCCTCTTCCCTCTGTTCCAGGGCAGCTGGAGTGGGGCCAGGCCCCCAGCCACAGGCGCCTCTGAGCTGGCAGTGGGGTTCCTGCCAGCAGAGCCCTGCTCCCTGCAGTGGGTGGTGAGAAGTGGGTTCCCCCCATGGCATGGGTAAGCTGGCAGTGGGGCAGTGGGGCAGTACTTCGGGAGCCGCTCAGAGGGGCGGGCTGTCCTTTGAAAGCAGACTTGGGTCCTTTTCGGAAGAACGGAACGGGTTTGTTATAAGAGGAAAGTCGAATGGAGCCCGAATCCCCACCCCAACTGTTCTGGGCAGTGCCTTCTTCATCGCAGGGCACTGGCTAGCCGGGCGTCCCCTCCGCAGGCTAGCCCAGCCGATCCACACCAAACCCTGGCCAACATGTGCCTTACTCTGGTTAGGGAGCGTGCGCTGACGAGGGGACTGGATGTACTCTCCTTTGCTTGGGGGCGGGGGAAGTTTGACAGTTTCCAGAGGGCAGATTGAAAAGTACCTCTTCTAGCAATACTGGGTGTCAGGGCCAGGAGGGTTTGTGACCTCCATGAGCATTACGGGGTGGAGGTGCTTCTTTGCTGCCATAAACCCTGACTTCCAGAGGGAGCCCCAGCCCGCAACGGGCAAGTCTGAATGTTAGGAACGTCTGGGTGTGGGATTTAAGGTCCCATGTTGCAGCTGAGCATCACTTCCAGAAGAACGTCCCACCTCCAAGCCAGAAGCCTTCCACACACTTTTATACTCCTCATGTACCGTACTTGTGAAGCACTAATGTCTAAAGGATTTTTTAATCAGTTTTGGAAATCTGAGGTGCTAAATTTTTAACTAGCTTCTTATTGTACTGAAATTATTACCATAAAGGCTGTGCAAGTCACACAATTCCCGTTTCTTCTTGTCTACTGTATTTGTGTAATTAATGCAATTTAAAGCCTGTGGATTTTTGTTTTTTTGTCAGTTGTGTTCTTTAAACCTTTTCTGAAGGCACTGAATAAAGGAACGTCTCCTCTCGTACTCCCAGTCACTTGGCTGCGAAGAGGGTGTGAATGCATGGTCGCTAGCCCTTAAGAAATGCAGCAGCTGGACTCTGGCTTCCTCCAAGTGGAAGGTCAGAGGAACACCTGCGTGGAGCAGATCTGAGGTTCGTCTTGTGCAGTATCCACGTTTGGTCTCATTCTGGTTTCTGTTCGAGTCTGGCTGACACCCTGAGACATGAGATTTACTGTCCCTTCCAGAATGTCACCACTGGGGCCCTACCAAGTTCACGGCCATGAAAAACACATCAGGGACTGTGAAATCTGGCTGTTTTAGGGGCGGGGGGCTCCTGTCCTGTGCCAGACTCCAGGGGCTGGGCTGGGCTGAGGAGGGATTTCCTCTTCCCCTGCAGAGGCCGCTCCCAGGGCCGGGACCTGGCTGGCTGGGAGCCCAGCTCTGAGGGCAGCACAGACGTGAGGGTGGGCTGTGGAGTCAGAGCAGCCGTGGAGCTTCCTGCAGCCGGGGAGGTTCCCAGAGGTGGGTCTGATGCTGTCTGTGCAGGGGAAGAGGAAGTCCCGTCTCTCCCCAGCCCGGCCGGGACTAGCAGCTGGAGCCTGGTTCATGGTAGGAGCCCCTGGCTGGGGCACCCTCAGCCTTGCCCTTCTCTGGCTTTGGGCCCAGCACTCAGGTTAAAGGGGCCTTGAGCAGGCTGTGGGGGACCATGGTGCCATGATCACAGTCGCCCACCTCTAAGGCCGGCCCTGCCCCCGCAAAAGTGATGACTCCCCATACCCTGTGATCCTCCCTTCTGTGCTCTGCTGGCCGGGGTGTGGCCTTCGGAGCTGGGTGCCCGGACAGCAGCCGCTGCTCTCTGGCCGCCCAGCTGCAAAGGCAGCTCCCCGGCCGGCAGAGCACAGAAGTGAGCGTGGCAATCCCACAGACCCCCGTTTTGGGTCGGGACCCCCACGGTTACACCACCACATCTGAAAGCATGAAATTGACCTTTTACAATCAGATGGCTGAACTTGACCAGAGTGGACCATGAATTTGGCAAAGCCTAGTCGTGGTTAATTGGGGTCACTCTGGATGCTCTTGTTCAGAGAAATGTCCAGCTCCTGTTGGAGTGGAGCCAGGTTTCGTGGTTGATGGGAAGGCGGTTGGGGGGGTCCCCACACCTTTAGGCTGGTACCATGAGACCCCTCAGGATGCTGATGCGGCAGTAGCCTAATAACTTGCGCACACACCCCCTGCCCGCCCCAGCTTTCCTGTTGCATTGGCCCCTCAGTCACAGCCCTGCTGCTGGCATGACAAGGCCCTTGGCTCGGGACTGGCAAGCCTCAGCTCCCAGGCTCGGCGTTCCTTGGGCCGTGTGAGTGCCCGGGAAGCTGAGACCCCCCCAGGCTGTGCGGTGCAGGTGGACGCTGCCTGGGCTCGGGCTGGCTGCGGGAAGAGGCCCAAGGGCTGCCCCTGGGGTGCTGTGCTAGGAGCCGATTCCCCGGCTCCATGGCCACAGGTCGAGGGACCCTGAACTTACCCAGCCCCAGCTGCGGCTCCCCATGGAAAGGTGAAATGTCAATAACTACTGAGCGCAGGCCTAGCAGTCAGTGTTGGTGTTAAATCCAGCCCCGCACCAGCTCGCTGCTTCCCCTTTTGCTGCCGGGCACAAGCAGCATGGTGCCGGATGGAGCCCCATGCTGTGCTGCCCGACGGTCCCGCACCCCCTAGCACCACGGCGCCAGACAGAGCCCCGGGTCCCCGCAGCCCCTAGCGCCGCAGTACTGGACAGAGCCCCCATGTCCCTCGTGCCATGGTGCCAGATGACGCCCCAAGTCCCTGCAGCCCTAGCACCAGATGGAGCCCTGGGCCCCCAGTGCCATGGTGCCAGACGGAGCCCAGACCCTGGTGCCCCGGCACTGCGGTGCCCCCCAGAATCTCACACCAACTGTCCAGCAGGGGTTAGGAAAGTGACGAGCTGAACACCTGGGAGCTAAGGGCAGGCCCTGAAATCCCAAAGAGGGTGTTGGATCCCAGCAGCGTCCAGGGCCTCCCAGCCCCAGGTGCTGTGGCCATGCCGTAGGCTCTGTTGGCCAGTGCCGGGGCCCAGCTGCCTGGGTGCATGTGCAGCTGGGAGGGGGCAGCAGGCGGTGGGCTGGAGCTGTGCAGGGAAAAGGGCCTCTGTTGGGGGGGTAGATCCCTCTTTCCCCAGGGTGACCCCTTGCGCCTGTCCCCCTGCGCTGGGGCTGGGCTGGAGCAATGGCACACGGGGCCTGGCTGGGAGTGAGGGTGTTGGGGCCAGGGGTTGAGTCCAGGCTCCTGGGACACCCTGACCTATGCCCAGCCCCCAGGGCCCTTTCCTGCCGGAGGCCAGCTCAGAGTTCAGCGGGTACCAGGCACGCGGATGAGGCAAGGGCAGCTGCCCTTGCCACGGTGGCCAGCAATGCACCCTGGGGAGAGGGACGAGAGGCAGGCAGGGCCTTTCCAGCCAGCATCCCATCCCAGGTGCCGGGGAGGGTGGCAGACAGAGCCTCGCCCTGCACCCAGCACAACAGCCCTCGTGCCAGGCCGGACTTTACACAGGACCGGCTCAGCCGTCATGCAGCCCTGAGCGAAGAGCTGAGGCCCTCAATGCCCCCTGCTAGGGCGCTGCGCCAGCCCGGGGGGGGGAGGGGCTGCTGGCCACACAAGCCCTGGGGCTCAGCAGTGCCAGGGCCCAGTGACACAGCGTGGGCGGGCACGAGAGAGAGGCCTAGGTATTTGCTGTGCTTGTCAGGCCTGCCGTGGGCACGTCGCGCACGCAGGCTGGGCATGGGCTTATCTGCCCAGCCCGGCGGCGGGCAGAGCCAGGGCAGGGGCAGTTACCGCGAAGGGACCCCAGGTGAACACGCAGGGGCGCAGACAGCACGGCATCTCCCCACCGCGGTGACAGCCTGGTTTACTGGGCATCCGGCCTCTCTCTTCTGACGGCCCGTGGCACGCTGGTGAGCGAGGTCAGCGTAACGTCCGTAGTAACCCGGGCTGAGGCCTTGGCTACTCGTTAGTACGCGTCAAAGTCTGACCCAACAGGGCGAAAGGGCCCGGGCGGGCGGCAGACCCCTCCCTGTCTCCAGCGTCAAGGGAGTATTAGGGCCTGGCTGTGTTAGTTACATACAAGGCAGCAGGGGCTGGGACATCACCAGGAACCGGGCCCCCTCTTGTCACAGGGTCACGGACCTTTGGGTGCCACGTCGGGCCCAAGCATTTTGCCCTCGGCGCAGGGCCTGCCTGGGAGCCCAGCCAGCTGTGCTGGGCCAGCCTCTTGGCGAGAAACACGGCGCTGAATGAGAGGCTCAGTTGGTCCATCGGGTGTTAGGCCACACGGGGTCATTTTACTTTTGCTTGCGTGTAACCGTCCAGCTTTATTCCTGACCCGTGGTAGCACTTAGCCCTGTGACCAGCCAAGGGGGTGTGCGCTAACGGGAGGGCGGGTGCGTCCGCCCCCAGGAAGCTAGCAGGCTCAGTGTATGGGCTCTTTAAAGCCGCAAAAATATTACTACTGCGTGAGCGTGTGCAGCCAGGGGCTGGCCGCCGGCGGGAGATGTTGCTGGGGACTGCGGGCGTTGGGGGGTTCAGTTTAAGGCACGGTTTGGCTTGGCAGAGCCCTGCAGTGTTTGCTGGCATGGCTGGGAGCTGGCACGCAGCTTAGCAGTATTAAAACGCCCCCAGGCTGGGGCTGGGGGCAGGGGAAGGGTAGCGACATCGCACACAAGGCTGGGCGCTCAGCAGATTGTCACAGCGGGGTGTCTGCTACTGGCCAGGCACCTCCCCCAGACACCACCGTGCAGGCTGCAGGCCCCAGAGGAGCACAGCGTCTAAGGGCAGCAATGGGCCCCCTAGCCCTGTGCTGAGCTGCCAGCTGCTCCCCTGCGCTTACAGCCCCCCTCCCCCCGGTGCGGCAGCAGATTCAACGCCAGAGGGGCCCGGGGGAGCCAGGAAGCAGCTGGCTGGGGCAAGAGAAGCTGCAGTGGCTGCACAGGTGCCATTCAGACAGTTGCCGAAGCAGTGCATGGGGGGAGAGGCAATTCGGTGCAGTGCTCCAAGCCCCAGAGCCTGGAGTCAGGTGATTACACGGGACCCTCAGCTTTCACTACGAAGAGCACACTTCTAGCCCTTGTGGGGCAAAGCTGGAACACAGGACCCATGAGGGCTGACACCAGAGGCCCTCAATGGCTTGTCTTAGCAGCATCTTGGGTGTAGCTCCCTCCCCCGCCCCCCCAATTTTCTGGTTAGCTTGGCACAGGTCACCCCGAATGAGTGTGTGCGCACGCAAAAGTGTCTGGAAAACCCGGCCCAGGAACCACATCAGTAACGGAGCCGTGTCACTCAAAGCAGCAGGCCTGGCGCTGGGATGGGATCTCCGGGTTGGCGCCGCTCTGTCCTCAAAGGCCGTTCTTAGCACTGGGGTCTGCACGGTGCAGCTTCTGCCGGCGCTGAGGCTGTGATGGGAGAGGCGGCGCGGGCAGGAGTGGCAGCCTGGGGGCCAAGGGTGAGCACAGCCTGGGGATGGACGGCCCCTACGAGCTAGGACAGGACTGCAGGCCTGTGCTCCTGGCTTTCTCAGCTGCGCATTGACACTGCGAGGAAGGTGAGAGGACCGCGGCAGGGCTGGCTGCTGGCTGGGACGGGCCAGCCGTTCCCTGGGACGGTGATGGGGCTGGGGTCTGCACGTAGGCCGCTCCCTCGCGTCTCCTCTCCCAGCTGCGCTCAGATGTGCACGCTGCCCGGCTCCGAGCTCCTCTCCTTCCCTGGCGCCTCCTCAGCGGGGCTGCAGAGCTCCTTGGCGAAGGCCGGCTCCTTGCCCCGGCGGTGCCTCACGGCCTCGCACACCGCTGCCCCCAGGTACACCACCGCCAGCAGCGTGAAGTAGGCGAAGTACACGTAGAACTGAGGGGGAGAGAGCGCCCAGGAGCCCAGGTTAAACCCACAGCCTGCCCCCCGCCAGTCACCCAGCACTGCCCTGCCTGGCTGGCTGGCACCAAGAGGTTAACGGTAGCTGGGGTGGGGGGGGGACAGGGCTGACCCCGTGCCCCTCCCTGCACTTTCTGTATCCAGGGGCAGGTAGCCGCGTAGCTCCCCGATAACTGCTGTGTGACCGGGGGGGCCCAGCTGCACCAGGGCCTGGAGAAGCGGCAGAAAATCATGGCGAGCGCACAGCCTAAGGGAACAGCCGTAAGCGGGTTGTTCCCCGTGGGCTACGGCTCTCGCTCACCAGCGCTGAGAACGGAAGCTGGGCCACCCCCAGCTACTGGGCCCAGCCTGGGGGGCAGCCCTCTGCCAGCAAAGAACAGGGGCACCCTGTCAGCCAGCCAAGAGGGCAGGGCAGCCAGAGTGACCGAAAAGGTTGGCGGGGGCTGAGTGTCAGAGACCCTGGCGGGCAGGCATGGGGCTGGTGAGAGCTGCCAGGGGCTGTGCGTGGTCCCAGAAGGGAGATGCAGGCATTTCCCGGGGAAGGCCAGGAGAGCAGTAGAGGAAGGTGCCTGCTGGCTTGAAGCTGCGGGCAGAGGCCCGGAAGCAGTGGATGAGCTTCCCCCTGACATCCCCGCCCAGGGCGCCCTGGTCAAGAGGCAAGGAGCAGGGCAAGCCTGGGGCTTGGGGCAATAGGGGGGAGGCAGTGGGGGCCAGGGGCAATGGGGGGATGTGGGGAGGCAGCACGGGCTGGGGCACCAAAATACATTTTCGCCTAGGGTGCCATTTTCTCTAAGGCTGGCCCTGTCCCCACAATGGAGGGCTGGACCCAGGAGACGAGAGAGTGGGCTGAGGGGAGTGAGGGATGCTTTACTGGCAAGGATGAGAGGCTGGAGCGAAACCCCCCTCTTTGACCGGAAAGGCTTTGGGTCCCGCTGGGAAGAGCAGGGTTGCATTCCAGCTGACAGCTTGGGGGGTGTCCTGGCAGGACACAAGAGGAGCCCAGGTGAGGCAGAAGATGCTGGCGTGTGGTATGTGGGGGGTCACGTCATGGGAGTTTAAAGACTACGTACACTGGACTGATAACTACACCGTTTGGGGAGTTATGTTTTGGAAAATTTGTAATAAACCAGCCCCAAGGAGGGGTACTACCAAGGCAAGAGAGCCTAGTGTAGAGTCCTTGGGTTACCTGAGAAGGAAACTGAGGCAGGCACACTAGTCATGCCATGGCCTGTCACAAGAGGGTGCTCCAGGTGAGTGGTGGCTCTATGACAGGAACACTATTAAATTGGCCCAAACAACCTTAACTCTGCCCCTGTCCAGCCACCAACCTCCTTGGAAGGGTGCCATATTTTTCCATCAGCCTTTTTCCCCAGTGAGTTGCTCCTAAGCACGTGTTCATTTCCCAGGGCTTGGGGAACGCGGCAGCCCTCGGGCTCAGCTCCCATTTGGGAAAGTGAGCAGCAGAGAAGCACAGACCTGGCTCCCCGGGCAAACCATGAACCACTCCCTGTCCAAGCCAGCCAGGGCACTGGTCCCCGCGCACAGTGGGCTGAGGGCACTTTCCAAGGCTTTGCTGGGGCTCTAGGGCTCTTTAAAAATGGGACACATGGTGAAGTTAACCCTCTTCGGCTGACTCAATGCCGCACAGGTACGTCAGTCGGGAATGCGCATGGGGGGGGGTTGTTTGCAGCTGAGGTTGTAGCAGGTGCTTCCCTAACAATGGGGAAGGGGCAGGGAGGAAGCCAGGCTGGGGGCCCACACATTGTCATGAGCTAACTTGGCCTGCAGCGCCATCCGGCAGGGGCCCGCTCAAGTGCAAAAGGGGTTTAACCATGACACGGGTCTAGGACAGGCGCAGTAACCAGCCAGGGCAGATCCAGATGGCAAACCAGGCGAACAATACCGATCGCCAGTCACACCCCTGCCCTGCTCGCCATGGGGCTACTTTCATGGCTGTTGGGGGCAAAGTTCCCTCTAATTTTTCACAGGCCGTGTGCGCAAAAAATGTCTTCTGTGCAAATTGTGCACGCCGTGTGCACGGGGTTCAGGGTCTGTGTGCGCGCGCATGCGCACAGCTTTGTGGGAACAGTGGTCAGGGGGTTCCCTTATCCTGCCCAGCTACCAACCAGCCTGTCCATAGGCTTCTCAGCCTGGGCCAACCCGACCCGCTCGGCCTCCTGAGCGGCTCCCCAGGGGAAGCTGAGCAGCCCCCTTACCTGCGGATGCACCGAAAGGCCCAGGCCCCGCTTGTCTGATATGATCATGGTTATGATGGTCTTCAGGACGGTGGCAAAGAAGGTGTTCACGCCAAACACCAGGGCACAGAGCTCTTTGGAGAGGGAGGTGGCAATCTGGAAACTGCCATCGAAGCGAGAAGAAAGCAGTCACTCAGCTGGACAAGGCAAAGCCACGACCGTACAAATACCGACAGGGCGTCTGTGTCTGGCGGCGAACATACGGCCAGCTCCTCAGCCAGTGCCGTGAGCGCCCTGCCTGGCCCGGCCGAGGGGATCCGTTCCCCTGTGCATGTGACACGTCCATCTGTTTATAGGGCAGGGGTGGGAGTTCCTGGCTAGGGCCTGTGCGACCCAGCTGGGATCTCTATGAGAGGCACAGGGTGGGCGTTATCAAGCGCCTAGTTACGGGAGCACTCAAGGCGCCCAGGGTCTGAGAGGTTGTGCTCACTCAGCACCTCCCAAAATCCCACAGGAAATACGCCACGTGGAGTTCCTGGCATGCCCACCTCCTGCCCTAGGCTGGCAGAGCCTGGCACTGCTTCTAACTGCGCAGTGCCCGTGGCCCAGTGGGCTTCTCTCCGCTGCTTCAGCCTTCAGGGAGGCAGACCTGCCCCCTCCGCACCAGGGCAGCTCGAGCCCATCTAAGCCCTAGAGGCTGTGCTTGGGGGGTGCTGCGGGCCTGGGACTCCTGCAGGCTCCGGTTCCAGTGTGCTTTGGGCTGCAGGGAGTGGTGCTGTTGTGCCCACGCCTGTAAGGGGCTGGAGAAGGCCGGTGCCATGCGAGCTGCGTCCATGGCACTGCCAGCACGGCCGTGACCTGCACCAGCCCAGGCCTGGACCAGTCAAGGGCCAGGGGCTTGGGAGGTACATCACTGGAAACGGTCCCACCTACAACTCACACGAACCCCCTGTGCCACCCAGCCCCACTAGGCACTGCGCCAACCTGGAGAGCGAGGGTCAGCAGGCCTCTCTGGATGTGGGCTGAGGGGCCCCACTGGAAAGCCCCGGCTGCACTGGCCCTGCCCCTCTGCTGGGAGCCCAGCCCCCAGGCGCAGCTCAGGGCCAGCCGCCAGCCCCGCGCCGCAGCCCACGTTCTTTGCACTCTGATACCAGCGCGCCTGCCGGGGGGGTGGCAGACCCGGCGTCCAGCTGCAGCCAGGACTATACACCTGTGTCCGTGTCACTAGTGGGGGACCCAGCAGAGCGAGACCCCCCCCAACTCACATGGCTAGAGGCACCAGGAACTGGTAGGAGCCCCTGAACAGGATGTAGGCCCCGTAGCAGAGCCAGATGTTGCTGGTGGTGCTCATCAGGAAGAGGAGCCCCGCCTGGAAGGCCGTCACGCCGCCGATCACCAGCTCCGACCACAGGGCCCAGCGGATCTTCACGTAGCCCGCGGAGAAGGCGGTGATGGCACCTGGGGAGACAAGGCGTCAGTGACTGCAGGAAGTAACCCGGGGCCACACCGAGATGGCAGCATGCAAGGAACAGATGCAGGCAGCTGGGCCTCTGTAAGCACAGCGCTCACCTGCCCATCTGCCCCAGAGAATGAGCAGCAGGCCCAGGGCATTCACAGTCACTCTGCCATGGCACTGCCCTCCCAGCCCTGCCACGTCCAGCACAGCCCTGGCTCTGCCTTTCCCGTGGGACACACTCACTTGGCAGGCACCAGTACGGCTGTGAGCGCGGTGCTGCGTGGAGTCTGGGGGGCCGTGCTAAGCGCTTGCGGCCTGCCATGCAGCCATCACCGCTCTCTGTCACCTCCCTTCAGCCAGCCCTCAATGCAAAACAGCAAAGGACTCACTTCTCTGCCAGCAACTCCTCCCGGACCGACAAACTCACTGCACCCAACACACTGCGCTCCTAGGAGTGATCCACAGAGCGTCCTGTGACGGCTCAAGTGCTGACACACTGCTGGCTAATGCCACTGTGAAATGCACGTACCGACACTAGCAAAGGAAGTGTGCAGATGTGCTGAAATCATGTTTTAAAGTTTGTCCCAAGGCCGTGTGGACAGCCCGGGCTTGTGCCCGACACATGCCTGGCTAGTCCCCTCTCCCTGATGGACAGCGACGATGCAAGCCCCACTGGCATGTGACGTGAACAGGAAAAGCAGGCTGATGGGAAAGCAAGGGGGAGCTCACCCGAGGACAAGCAATGGGGGAGAAGAGCCTTACGAGGGGCTGCACTTCAGCAGGGGCTCAGACCCCTGGCTCATCGTTCACCGAGGACACTAGCGGGCCACGTGGGCTTGTGCTGTGGGGCGGTTGTTCGGGGGGAGAAGGTGCTGTAGACAAGGACTTTAGCCTGGCAGAGTTCAGTTTAGACTCTAGGAAGCGTTATCCCCTTTGTTTTACATGTCACCTGATGTTCTTATTACTGGTGCTCTTAAATTTTAACCTTCGTAAATAAACTTCTGTTTGTTGTCACTGACTCGCTCTCCGTGCTGAGTTGTTCTGAAGGCCTGACCCTGAGCTGTGCCAGTCAAGCTGGGTGCATGCTGTCTCTCCGGGAACAGCTTACCTGGTCACTTCTGAGCATGGCAGCGACAGGGGCTGCGCCACGACTCGGGGCTTGCTGTGTGTCTGTCACTAGCCTGCACCGGGGGGGCGAGTCTGCGGAGACCGGGAAGTCAGTGCTTGTGGGTCCAGAGGCTGCTGGTTTCAGGGAGCAGAGCTACACACGCACAGACAAGACGGCTTCCTGCTCAGGGCAGCCGGTGGTGAGGCGTCTCACAACCCGGGATGCCCCTCGGGAGCAGCACACAGCCACCTCAGCCCCCTGCGGAGTCCAGATGGGTCCCATGAGGAGCATGGCCCACGTGCCAGGAGGTTAACAGGTGTGAGCTGTTGCATACCCAGGAGTTTTAACTCAGAGAGTCCCTGGGAGGAGGTTCAGTGGCTAGGGATGCCCCCTGGCTAAGTGCTTTCCCAACCTGCTGCTGCATGGACAGGCCCAGCTTTACCACGGCACCCTCCAGAACCAACGCGGTACAGCCCCAGAGCTCTGGCTACAGCTGGAGCTGTGGGACTGGCTCGGGGCGCGCCTTCTGCAGGCTGCTATGCCATGCATGCTTCGGCTGAGTGCAACAGCTCAGACAGCCTCTGTGCTGCCAGATTAAATCGTGAGCTCAGTGCTCGTGAAAACGGAGGCGAAGCTCTCCAGTCTGGGGGCAGATCGTCTGCCGGGCTCCTGCACTCAGCCCGTGGCTACATGGGCAAGCTGCACCCATGTGACAACCGGAGAGACAACAAACTGGTTTAGTTAAATGGGAGCAAACCCCTTGTGTGGATGCTGATTTGGGGTTAAACCAATTTGGGGTCTAGTTTACGTCACTTAGAGACATGTTTAAATGGCTCTTAAACCCAAATCGGAGCATACACACAGGGGTTGGCATCTCATCCGCTAAGTCATGGGACGCTTTGTGCTGCAGAGAAGACCTTTGCCTGGCAGGGACTCCTAGACCCCGCCCGCTGCCATTCCTGCAGGGGCCTGCCTGGCACAGAAACATGCCGGGCTGGGACACGCAGTGCGAGGGAGGCAGGCTGTGAGCAGCAACTCGCATCCAGCTGGGAGCTAATCCCCTGGGCCGAGCAGCTTTTGTTTCAGAAAAGCCCAGCGAGGTCACATGCGGTGTGTTCCTGGGGAGTGAGTGCCTGGCTCAGAACGTGCCTCGTAATCCCCTTGGCCTCCAGAGCCCCTCCCTCTGTCCCCCTGCCGGGTAGCGCTACAAGAGCCCCCGGAGACCCCTTTGGACACCACGCACTGCAGGGGAGCGAGGGGGACCCCCGGAGGCAGACAGGGCCGTGTACCGAGCAGCGTTGAGGCAGCGTCCACCCCGCCGTTGTAGACCTTCCTGTTGTCCGTGGTAGGGTAAATCTCACTCCACAGGAGCTGCACGTAATAGAGCATGAGATAGTAGCCGGCAGAGTTGAAGATCCACCAGAGGGACCAGAGCCGCAGCTGGGGCAGCTTGGCGATGGTGCCGAGCTCCCTCAGCATACGGAAGAGGGCTGAGCTGCGCCAGCGGGAGGGTGCGGGGGGCACTGGCTTGCCCCCGCCGGGTTGCATCCTGTCCAGCTCCGAGGGCGAGGGGCCGTCACGCCGGTTGAAGAAGAGGCTTTGCTTGGGCTGCTCCAGGAAGAGCGTCAGGACGAGCCCAAAGAGCATGAACCCCAGCGAGACATAGTTGAGCGTCATGAAGGGCACCCCGCCCACCGTGACGCAGAGCTGCCCCAGCACCGAGCTGGTGAAGACCCCCATCAGCACGGCGGCGCGGGAGTAGCTGGCCATGCGCTGGTACTGCGAGGGGGTGACCAGCGAGAAGATGTAGGAGGAGTAGGCCACGCGGGCTGCCATGGTGATGCCGTAGAAGAACTCCATGAACTGCATGGCCAGGATACCGGTGCCGAAGAGCAGCAGCAGCCAGATGGAGATGTGGCTCAGGCTTTGCAGCACCAGCACCGGCTTGTAGCGCAGGTAATCCGTCAGCAGGAAGATGGGCACCAGGACGGCCATGTAGGAGTAGGACAGGACGGGCATGATCTCGTTGGTCACCTGCAAGGCAACGCAAACCAGTGAGAGCAGGAAACGGGCACGCTCTGGGCCCCAACGCTCACATCCACGTCGCCACACGAAGGCTGCAGAGGCAGGTACGCTAGGACGTGGCGCAGGCTGGTGGCGGCTCCACCTTCTGACTGGGGGGCTGGGACCAGGCTGACCACAGACGCCTGAATACAGATCCTGGCACCTCGTTTTAGCCCCCCCACACATCACAACTCTGCGCTGCAGTGCTCTAGCTCAGTGGTCCCCAAACTCTGTGGGGGCACGGAAGAACATCTGGGGGGGCATGGCAGGGCCCGGGCCAGCCCCCCCAAAGGGGCAAGGAGGGAGCCCCAGCTCTGCCCTGACCCCACCCCTGGCCCCAAACCCCAGCCAGAGCAGTAGTCCCAGCTTTGCTCCTGGCCCTCAGCCCCGGCCACGGGCCCCTGCTTTCAGCTCCCAGCTACCAGGACTCCGCTCCGGGCCCGGGGCACAGACACACTCTATTACAGGTCGGGGGGACGCGAGAGGAAAAGTTTGGGCACCACTGCTCTAGCAACAGGACTGCACGAGCTGAGCTTTGGAAGCCGGTCTGCTCTGGAGCCCTGAGGGCTGGGCACTTCAGCAAACTGTTGGAGTCAGAAACACCCCAAATTCCTCATCACCCAGCCAGGGCTTCCAGCATAGCAGCCAAGAACTCTGCCAGGCGAGGATCTGGGTGCAGGGGGAATCGAGATGCACAGGGGCTTCTTGGCGGGTTCTGCGTGCAATGGTAATGGGACTCTGCAGGAGGGCCCAGGTGAAGGTGGTTGGAGCTCAGCGGGGGGGTGGGTCTGGGGGGGATAGAGCTTAACAGGGGGTCTGGGTGTTGGGGGCTTAAGGGGGGGGGGTCCAGATGCTGGGCGAGTGGGGCTTGGTGGCGTGGGGATCCAGGTGCAGCTGATTGAGGCTTGGTGGGGTAGGGATCCAGGTGCAGGGGGAGTAGGGCTCAGCAGGAGGGTCTGGGTATGAGTGAGTCTGGATGCACGAGCGTTAGGTGGATGGTGGAGCAGCTCCCGGTACAGGGATCCCTCCCCCTGCAGCTGAGGAGCGATAGCTGCAGGAAGCGGGGGTAGGGGTTGGAGTTTGCAGAGCTTCCTGCTCTTGCAGCCAGGGAGAAATCTGGGGGTGGGTCTGACCTGGCCCTGGATGCTGTGCAGGAGAAAAGGAAGTCCCATCCTCCCCAGCCCCAGCCAGGCCAAACAGCTGAGCCTGGCTCAGGCTAGGAGCCACCAGCCGGGTCTTCCCCCGTCCCGCCTCCTGCCCCACAGCGATTTACCTCTCTGCAGGCTGCTCTGGGCACCCGAAACATACTGCTGGGGAGGGTCGCAAGACTGCTCTTGTGGCTTCCCTTTGCTTCCCCATTAGAAAGTCTGCAGGGGACATAAATTCTGGGCATGCACAGTGGCGCGGAATTCCCCCAGGAGTATAGATTGCATGAATGCTCCCACAGCCACTCATCAATCACCCAGAGAAAGGCACCAGCCAAATCGCCCCCTCTCCCAGCCTTGTACCTCAGGAATATATCGCACTGCAAGTTTATTAATTGGTTCACTACTTCATCAATGGAGAGTGGATACACACCAGCCTTTGCAAACCTGAGCAGATTTACCAGCCACTGCAAGTAAACTCACTGGTAAAGATAAACAGTAAAACAAGTTTACTAACGATAAAAGATAGATGTTAAGTGAATATAAGTGATAGGCAAAAAGTCAGAGTGCTTACCTAAAGAAAATATAAGCACGCAGTCTAAACTCTCAACCCTATTAGACTGGGCAACATCTAAATTAAGCAGCTTTTCTCACCCCACTGGATATTGCAGTTCAAAGTACACTGATTTCACCCTTGAAACCTGGGCCAGTATCTTCTGTTGGAGTCTTCAGTCTTCTCGGCGTCCTTGTTGCTTGCAGCATAAGTGCGGGGAGAAGAAAAGGCCAAGCATGGGTCCCCTATGTTCTGTTTTATACCCTTAGTCCATGTGCTTGGAGAATACAAGTCCAGGCATGTCTGGGGGCATTGCTGAGTCCCCAGGCAAGGTTGAACAATTCCCCTGGTGTGGCCTTATGCTGGTGAGTCACTGAACTGTAGCTCCCATGCTGAACAATGGTGGTTGATGGTTATTTGTCACCTGCCCGGACACTGGTTACTTTACTTGCTGTTGTCTCTAGGGAGATAATATCTGGCCGATTCCGCAACTCACTGCACGTTTTACTGACAACCATACTACACAATCTCATAACTTCATGTGCGCTAACGATGTACATATTTAGATAGAATAGCGACTTTCAGCAGCTCATAACCTTTCCCCTGATGTCTTACAGGGCGTGCTTCATATGCAAGATCACCATTATATATAAATGAGAAATATGGGGGTCACAGGGCGCTCCCCCAAGGTACAGAGTGTCACAGGAACCCATTGTCCCATAGCCAGCTCACACTGCACTTTGCCACAGAAGCATCTCCGCTCCCTACACCAGGGTACATCCGAAGGGGGGATGATTCAGGCCCTGCTCCCCACCAAACATTCCCCAGTTCCGGTGGAAGTGGGCGGGAGGGCCTGTGGTCAGCCTGAATCTGAAGCCCCCCCCCACCCCAGGCAGGCACGTTCACGAGCCTCTTTCAGTTGATAGAAGTACATGATGCAGGCCACGAGTGGGGAGCTGGGGAAGGGCTTAGGCTGTGCTTCTGGATGACCTTGCACCCAGTAACACGCCTCTATTGAGCAGGTTACGCACTGAGTGCGGTGGGATCCCTTTCAAATGGAGCCGACCAGCCAGCACCGTGCAATGTGCGGGGGAGCAGCAGGTTAATTCCAGCACGGCCTGTCTGTGAAAGCCAGGGGCAAACACTGACTCTCAGAGGTTCTGCTGGAGCCAGTGGGAAAAGGGGTAACACAATCAAAACCGTGTCCTTTCGTACAGGGAGATCTTGGCAGACTATCAAAATGCCGGGACCACTACCAATAACTGGAATATCAGTTAGCATCCTTATTGCCAAAAACAGCTAAATCAATAGAGCTTAGCAGGCCTCTGCAGCAGCCTTAGCATAGCTGAGCAAGCAGCCAAGCAGGGGGGTGACCCACTGTCCTTCGTGGTAAGAGCTCTGGTGAAATTGCTGATCCATGTGATTTAGAAAAACAGGAAGATTATCTGTATCTGCCCTTTGGGATGTGTTCCTCAGGGCCCTTAAGTCATGTGGACTTTGCAAAAACACATCTAACTCATGGTTTGAGGAAACCTCTTGTTTAAACTTTGAAACTGTTCTAACAGATTTTTTTACTGACATGTTATAGTTACCCTAAGCCAAACAAACAAGGAGAGAAAGTATGGGGCCGGTGGACGCAGCGGGAGCACTTTGTGGGCACACCGTAGGGTCCCCAACGGCAGGCAGGCAGACTGGCCAATTGGCCTGCTGTCCTTGTACCACTCGAAGCCAGCTCCAGACTTCGGTAATTATTGATTTTGGGGTGTTTTACGAACCGGTTGTGGATGTGTGGAAGTGATTGAGACTAAATAAAGTGAAAGCGCTCTTGCACTGTGCGGTTTGTGCCAGCCACCTAGCGCTCGGACGGCCGTGTCTCCATGGAGTTATTTCCTGCACCGCCTCGCCAAGAGCAAGTTACCAAGAGCTTTGGGGTCTTAGAATCACGGTTACAGTTTGGGCCCTACGCACAGCAGCAGGCCGCTCGCCGCAGCCTCATTACTGAGGCCAAGCCTCTTAATAAAATCCTGGGTCCCTTATCTCAGTGAATTCAACAGCCTACCTTGTGCTGGGCCCAGCGCTGAGCAGATGCCTTTGCCCGGAGCTCAGCATTCCTTTGCATGAAAATCATCAGCGCGGGGCTCCCAGCCTGGCCCCCCCCCCCAGGCACGCTAGCACGGAGCCAAAGTCCTCTCCCATGCAAAGCCCGTGTTCCTGCCGGCAGTGCAGAGAGCTCCACAGCACGGGAATGCCTGGCACCCGCCCACCCACTGCTTCCCAGCTCCTCTGCAGGGTCAGAGACTGCCTCAGGGCAAGGCCGCCATGCCACAGCCCGGTGTGTACAGGCCCAGCAGACAGCCAACACACAGCACTGTCAATGGGGGAGGCCAGGACTGGTGCGACAGAGGGGGAAGGACTCACAGCCATGGGAGAAGAGAGCAATCTTGAGGCAGAATGTTTCCACCAGGCCGCCCCTACTGAAGGAGTGACTGCCGGGCCTGCGTGTGCCAGAGCCCGCTTCTGCTGCTGGCCCCGGTGTGTGCGCGTGTGCAGGGAGCCCCTCCTGCCCTCAGGGAGCTCAGTGCTGGGCTGACAGCCCAGGACACAGGGCTAAGCTCTGCGGCTTGCCTGGGGGAACGTGAAGAGTTGCCACTGGTATTTTAAGCAGTATAAAGTCTCCTCCTCTCCTCCAGTGCAGGAGAGATGGGGCGACAGCTGGGAGAGGGAGAGCAAGGCAGACTGCAGAGGCGGTCCAGGGAGGCGGAAGCACCCCCGTAAAGAGGGGAAGCACAGGCCAGGTGCACAGTCTGCTCTCAGGGCTGAGGCTTCCTGGCTCATGGAAGATCTCTAGTAGCTGCAAACACACTCTGCACGCACACACTTCAGCCACCCCTTTGTCTCCCCTCATCTTTGTAGCGGTGGCGGCGGATTCCAGGGGATGGCCACGTGGCTCATTGGTTCGGGTTTGCACTCAGACGCAGTGGCCTCTCTCTGCCTGATCTCCCCACACAACGCCAAGAGGGGTGCATTGGCTTCTGGGTAATCACCAGCAAAGAGGGGGAGCACAGCAGAGCCAGGACCCAGGGCAGCAGCAGGCAAGCTTCAACTCCAGAGCTTAGAGAGAAAGGCAAAGGGTTCCCCTAACTAGCACGGACTCAGCAAAAGGGCCTGGAACGGGCCCTCGCCAGCTCTGCCAGTGTCCATGTTAGCACAGGACCCTCACAGCTTACGGCCCAAACCCCGCAATAACACAGATGTGTGCACTGGGAGTGACCTCTGGAAAATCTGCCCTCAATCTCTCTGTATCTCAGTGCCCCCCTATAAAACCACCCCTCCCTGCATGCATGTACAGCTCCTGGCACAATGCGGCCTGTTCTCCCTCAGGCACCAGGCGCTGCTCTCGCACAATAAAGAACAGAAGGGACTCTGGCTAGTGTGCTCATCCAGCCATTCCCAAGCTGCCTGCCTAGGCCAGGAACTGAGCAGTCGGCGTGGGGCAGAGAACAGCAGAAGTGAGTGTGACTTTACCAGGAGACAGTGAAGATCCCAGCCACGGGCGCTCTCCAGCCAAGCTGCTGCTATTTGTTCTTACACAGCCACTGCATTCCCAGCTGCACGTGTCCAGCTCCACACTGCCTCTCAGAAGAGGGTTGGGTGTTACCCATCCAGTGAGAGCCCACAGAGGCTGCGTGCTGGGATACTCCCCAGAGAAGAACCTTGCTACCAGTGGCAAAAGCCTTGTGGATGGGGGAGAAGCGGTAGACATGGTATATCTTGACTTTAGTAAAGCTTTTGATACTGTCTCACATGACCTTCTCATAAACAAACTAGGGAAATGCAATCTAGATGGAGCTACTATAAGGTGGGTGCATAACTGGCTGGAAAACCATTCCCAGAGAGTAGTTATCGGTGACTCACAGTCATGCTGGAAGGGCATAACAAATGGGGTCCCGCAGGAATCGGTTCTGGGTCCATTTCTGCTCAATATCTTCATCAATGATTTAGATAATGGCATAGAGAGTACACTTACAAAGTTTGTGGACGATACCAAGCTGGGAGGGGTTGCAAGTGCTTTGGAGGCTAGGATTACAATTCAAAATGATCTGGACAAACTGGAGAAATGGCCTGAAGAAAACAGGATGAAATTCAATAAGGACAAATGCAAAGTACTCCACTTAGGAAGGAATAATCAGTTGCACACATACAAAATGGGAAATGACTGCCTAGGAAGGAGTACTGCGGAAAGGGATCTGGGAGTCATAGTGAATCACAACCTAAATATGAGTCAACCGTATAACAACGTTGCCAAAAAAGTGCCCATCATTCTTGGATGTATTAGCAGGATTGTTGTAAGCAAGACACGAGAAGTAATTCTTCCGCTCTACTCCGCGCTGATTAGGCCTCAACTGGAGTAGTGTGTCCAGTTCTGGGCGCCATGTTTCAGGAAAGATGTGGACAAATTGGAGAAAGTCCAGAGAAGAGCAACAAAAATGATTAAAGGTCTAGAAAACATGACCTATGAGGGAAGATTGAAAAAACTGGGTTTGTTTAGTCTGGAAAAGAGAAGACTGGGGAGGGACATGATAACAGTTTTCAAGTACATACAAGGTTGTTATGAGGAGGAGGGAGAAGAATTGTTCTTCTTAACCTCTGAGGACAGAGCAGGAGGCAATGGGCTTAAATTGCAGCAAGGGAGGTTAAGGTTGGACATTAGGAAAAACTTCTTGTCAGAGTGGTTAAGCACTGGAATAGATTGCCTAGGGAGGTTGTGGAATCCCCGTCACTGGAGATTAAGAGCAGGTTAGACAAACACCTGTCAGGGATGGTCTGATAAAACTTAGCCCTGCCATGAGTGCAGGGGACTGGATTAGATGACTTCTCAAGGCTCCTTCCAGTCCTACGATTCTATGATTCTGTGACTGCAGCCTCACAAAGCTCCACAGTCATTCAGAAAACCACTTTGGACACCTCACAGGGGCACCAGCAGCCACCGTCCCAGCAAGTCAGTGCAGGCACAAGAGGACACAGCCCTCTAGTCACCAGAGTGGAGAGAGTTGCTGGACAGCGTTACCAGCGAGAGTGCCCAGAGATCATCTCCCCTCCCCACTGCCACCAGCAGGAAGGTGCAGGCAGCAGGGTAGGGGAGACTCCCTGTCCTCAGAAAGACCGGATGCCCCTGCCCTGCTTCCCCACACTTCTGAATCTCCCCAGCCGGCCAGGATTGCTGAGCAGCCGTGGCCTGATAACTGTGCAGAGTCCCCAGACGAGCCTCTCCCGGCCCTCTGAGCGGCCCTGCCCAGGACGGGGAGCGAGTCAGAGAGAGCAGCAATCCCACGCTCAGCCCACGAGGCCAGCAGTACAGGCCCCTTGCCTCCCATCCCTCGCCCTGCCCCTCGCGCTACCACGAGCGGATTCTGCAGAGCACTTCGGGCTGTGGCTCATATGGAAGACACTACCCAAACTAAAGGTGCATCCATTGATTTTCAGGCAGCCGAGACCAGTAGATCATCTCGGCTGATGTAGTCACAGGCATTACACCTAACCCCTAATACTGTTAGTATAATCCCCTAGAGCTAGGGCAAACACACTGACTGGCAGGGCAGCGTTCATCAGACAGGCCTGCTTCCATGGAGCTCTGCTGGTGCCCTCTCTGGCGAGGCTCTGCACATGCACCGGGCACAGAAAGATTAACTAAAACGGGCACATTTTAAAAGCCCTTTGTAAACACGTTTCTTTCTTTATAAGCTCCTTGTTTTTCCCCCTCCCACAGCACATACCCAAACTGCTCACACAGGAAGCCACAGCTGATGGCTCTGAAATTTGACCTCTTGGGAAGCGAGGCAGAAGGGAGGCCCTGAGCACGGAGCACAAGGGTGACATGACCTAGTCCATGCGGTGTTCTGCACCAGTCCTTGGCACATTGTAACCCCCATGCCAGACCGCGTGCGCTTGGCCAGGTGCACTCCAGCCGAGGCTTTCCAGAGAAGCAGAAACTGCTCCTTGTTAAGGCGATTAATTGGGTTAAAACCTAAGCCACCAGGAAAGCCGGGCAGGGTTCATTTATGGTGTAATAATTATACCATCCAGAGGATCACATGGGTCTGTTGGTGCTGCAAACCAAAGAGAACAGTTCAAATCTGGCATTTGGACATAGGAAGATACTTTTTCAAAATTGTTTTTTTTAATTATTTTTCCAAAAAATTGTCCAGCTTCAACCCCACAATGGACACTGTAAGGGTTGAGGCAGTTGTTTAGATTTCCATGATTGGGGGGTTGTGTTGACAATCTGGATTTTCCAGTTTAGTCACATGGGGGAGGTTCAATATTGAAAATCTCCACTTTTCCAAAATTCCGATTTCACGAACATTTCCTCCAAAAGCATGATGTTTCCAGCGCAGGAATGAGTCCGTCAGCACATTCCCAAGCCCAGCGCAATGCAAAATACAGCTGGATTTGGGCAAATCCTTTTCCCTGTTTTTCAACTGGCTGCAGTATCTCTTCCAGGGTCTTCTGTGCAACTCCTCACCCTGGAATTCCCCCCCCAGTGCAAAGCCAGGCACCTGAGAGGGAAGAAACAGGCTGTAGAGAGGCCTTTTGGCCTCTAGGCCTTATTTAGCTATGGTGGCATTTTTTTGATCCTCATACTGATTTGTTTTTTTCATTTGTGGTATTCATTTAGTGTGATCCTCTAGTATGGTGTTTTTAATAGTCTCCATGCCGTTTGGTGGCATTTCACCCTGGCATGTTGCTTTCAATTTCCATTTCACTAGCCTCCCATTTCTGTGCAGTTCCCCTTTTTGAGGTTCGATGCTCCTGCGGTGGGTTTCTTTGGCATTTCCCCCTCCAGGGCTGTGACATGTAATTCCATTCGGGCTGCGAGGACGGAGAGTAACGACTCCAGCGTGGAGGCTGCACAGTGCGCACACAGTGCACTGTCCTAGGCAGAGAACGTCTCCAGGAGCCGGCGCTGCGGCACCCCTCCTCGCCAACGCCGCCCGGCTCGGCTGCCTGTGCCCCGTCAGCCAGCAGGGGCTGGGTTCTCCATTGCCACTAGGGTGAGAGAAGGACTCTCCTTATCTGTGTGAGGGGGACCGTTCCCAGCATTCAGCCAGGATTCACGGAGGCGCTGGGCTTCATCTGGCCCCTTGGCAGCTGGGGGCACAGTGCAGAAAGTGAACTCTCAGCCTGCGCTGATTCAAGGCCCTGCCCACCCGTTGCTGCCCTCCCCCACAGTGCCCATTCCCCTTCCCCTCCCTCGCCTGCCCCCAGCCCACCGGGCCTCTTTGCAACAGCCGCAGGGGCAGGGACAGGGGGGCAGGAACAACACTGACCCACTTATGTCACGGAGTTTGGATAACCTCCGATGAAAGGCCCATGGAAGCACATGACCCCATTACTCTCTGGGAGGGGCCGGCAGGGGTAGGTCAGTGGCAGCAGGGGGTGGGCACAGGGTCTCCTTCGCGCTAGCTCAGGGGCTGTGCGGGTAACATGACACTTGTTTTGCTTGGCGTTGTCTAGCCGTTCGCCTGTGACACTCCTCAGTGCAGCAGGGATCTCTCCCTGCACCAGTGAACTAAGCCAGGCCGCGCTGCAGGGACGGCGCGAGGAGGGGTGGGCCGGGCAGCTTCCCCTCAGCAATCAGAAGAGATCGACCCCTGGCCATCGAGATGCTATTTTAAAGTCACTTTCCCGTCAGGAAGCTGCAGAGGGGCCTGAGTGAGAGACAGAGCAGCCCACCTGCCCCCACAGGCCAGCCCCTGCCATGCTGGCAGCTCAGTGCAGGGCACATTCCTGGTCACCGAGCTCAAGGCCCATCACCTCACCTGGCTGGCCGTGTCCCCCCTGCCCAGGACGGGAGATCAGCCCCTTAGCATGGGGCTCTGGAGACCCCGCCCGCGAGAGGGGTCCCACAGGACAGAGAGCGGCACACGCTAGCTCGGGGCATCAGCTACAACCGGAGGGGAGCACTGAGATGAAATGTCCAGCCACCTCTGTGGTGGAAAGGGTCTCTGAGACTCGGGGCAGGAGGCTACCAACCCTCACGGACCCGCTCTGACTCCTGCTCTCACAGCCCCCCCACAGCCTAGCGCACAGGGGTGCCATCTGTGGGGGGCTCACTGGTGACAACAGTCGCACTGCACAAGGCACCTGCAAGGTCAGAGGCGCAGAGCACCCAACAATCCCGAGACCTGAACTGCCCTCCGCACCAACCACATCACTCCTCCAAAATCCCAACCCAGCCTGGCCTCTCCCCGCTCCTCTCTGGGACACTCAGTGCTGGGCTAGAGCGCTGGCAGCCACTGAGTGAGGAGATCATCTGCACACAAGGGTGCCACTCACCGTCCTCCCTCACCCTCCAGAGAGGACACAGCCCAGACCCGCCGAACCCCATCGCCCCTCAGAAGGGAGCTCAGGCCCAGCCAGGAGATGTTCCCACAGAAGACCAGCCAGGTAGCATCAGGCTTTGCTCTTGGGAGCTGAAGCCAATAAGAACCATAGAACTGTATGGATGCAAGGGACCTCAACAGGTCATCTAGTCCGGCCCACTGCACTGAGGCAGGACCAAGTGAACCTAGACTATCCCTGACAGATGTTCGTCCAACCCGTTCTTCAAAACCTCTGAGGGGGATTCCACACACACACACCCCGGAAGCCTGTTCCAGAGCTTAACTACCTTTATAATTGGAAAGTTTTTCCTAATATCTAACCTAAATTATCCCCAATACTGCAGATTATCCCCAATACTTTTTGTCCTACCTTCAAGGGACATGGAGGTCAATTGATCACCCTCCTCTGGATAACACCTCTTCGTATATTTGCATTATATTCTCAGGTCCCCTCTCAGACTTCTTTTCTCAAGACTAAAGATGCCCCGGTTTTTTTAAACCTTTCCTCAAAGATAAGATTTTCTAAACCTTTTCTCATTTTTGTTGCTCTCCTCCTCCGGACTTTTCAATTTATCCACATCTTTCCTAAAGTGTGACACCCAGAATTTAATACGGCCAATTTCACAAAGCTGAAAACAATTATGAACCAAATCAGCTGGGAGGAGGAGTTTAATCAGAAAAATGTAAAGGATAATTGGGAATCATTTAAGAACACATTACTAGATGCCCAATGAGTCTTAATCCTACAACTGAGGAAGAAGATTGTGCTGGTTAGAAAAACTGCCTGGTTTAGAAGGGAAATGAAGGCAGCTGTAAAAAATATTTTTTATATATATAAAACAAATGGAAGAAAGGGGAAGACGATAATAATGAATGTAAATCAGAAATTATGAATTGTAGAAAATTGATACAGGAAGCCAAAGGACTCCAGGACAACTCTATGACTAAGAGAGTTAAGGACAATAAGGAGGAGCTGGTCACTAGTTGGTTTGAACAAGAGTGGATTCTCAAATGGTGAATTCGCCGTAACTTGAAGTCTTTAAGTCATGATTTGAGGATCTCAGTAACTCAGACAGAGATTATGGGACAATTACAGGAGTGGGTGCGTGAGATTGTGTGGCCTGAGATGTGTAGGAGGTCAGACTAGATGATCACAATGGTCCCTTCTCGCCTTAAAAGTCTATGAGCCTACAAGTTTTTAACACATATTAGGAATGAAAAGAATCCTGACTATGATATTGGTCCATTACTAGATGGAAATGGTAGAATTGTCAATAATAATGAAGAAAAGGCAGAGGTGTTCAATAAATATTTCTGTTCTGTATTTGGGGAAAAAACATGACGGAGTCTCATAGTACAGTGAGAACACTCTTTCCATTCCATTAGTATCTCTGGAGAATGCTAAAGAGAAGCTTAAAGTTAGACACTTTTAAATCAGCAGGTCCAGATAACCTGCATCTGAGAGTTATCAAAGAGCTGGCTGAGAAGCTTGCTGAACCATTAATGTTCATTTTCAGTTAGTCTTGAAGCAGAGAGGAAGTTACCAGAAGACTGGAAGAAAGCTAATGTTGTGCCCATTTTTAAAAAGGGTCAACAGGATGACCTAAGTAATTATAGGCCTGTCAGCCAGACATCGAGCTGCTGATAGGGGACTCAATTAATAATGAACTAAAGGACGATAATATAATGAATACAAATCTACATGTGTTTACAGAAAATAGATCCTGTCAAACTAAACTGATGTCTTTTTTCAGATGAGATTATAAGTTTCATCGATAAAGGTAATAATGTAGAGATAATAAGACTTTTGTAAGGCATTTTACTTGGATCCACGTGACATTCTGATTAAAAATATAGATCAATATTTAATGAACATGGCACACATGGAATGGATGAAAAACTGGCTAACTGATAAGTCTCAAAAAATGTAACTGTAAACAGGGAATTGACATTGACCAGGTCTGTTTCCAATGAGATCATGCAGGAATCAGTTCTTAGCCCTATGCTATGTAACATCTTTATCAATGACTAGAACAAAAACATAAAATCATCACTGATAAAGTTTATAGATGACACAAAAATTGGAGGAGTGGTAAATAAAGAGGAGGACACTGATTGACAGATATCTATATTGCTTGGTAAACTGGGAGCAAGCAAACAATAAGCATTTTAATTTGGCTAACTGTAAATGTACAAAACTAGGAACAAAGAATGTCAGCCATACTTACAGGATGGGGGACTCTATCCTGGGAAGTAGGGACTCTAAAAAGATTTGGAGGTCATGGTGGATAATCAGTTGAACTTGATTTCCCAGTGGGCCGAAACAGTTAATGTGATCCTGGGATGCATAAACAGGGGAATCTCGAGTAGGAGTAGAAAGATTATTTTACCTCTGCATTTGGCACTGGTGCAACCGCTGCTGGAATCCTGTGTCCAGTGCTGGTGCCCACAATTCAAGAAGGATTTGACAAAGTGGAGAGGGGTCAGAGAAGAGCTACAAGAATGATGAAAGGATTCAAAACCTGCCTTACACACTCAAGGAATATGATCTATTCACTTAACAAAAAGAAAATTAAGGGATGATTTGATCACAGTCTATAAACACCTACATGGGGAACAAATATTTAATAATGGGCTCTTCAATCTAGCAGAGAGAGGTCTAACACAATCCAATGGTTGGAAACTGAAGCTAGACAAATTCAGACTGGAAATAAAGGAATAAATTTTTAATGGTGACAGTAATTAACCATTGGAACAATTTACCGGAGGTCGTGGTGGATTCTCCAGCACTGACCATTTTTAAATCAAGGTTGGATGTTTTTATCAAAGATCTGCTCTAAAAAATTATTTTGGGGGGAGGTCTCTGGCCTGTGCTGTACAGGGCATCAGACTGGATGGTCACAGTGGTCTCTTCTGGCCTTAGACTCCATGAATCTAAGGATTAAACACAGTTCTCCAGCTAAGGCCTCACCACTGCTAAGCAGGACAGGACAATTACTTCCGATGTCTTACATCCAACGTTCCTGTTACTACACCTTAGAATGATATTAGCCTTCTTCACATCCACATCATGTTATTGACTCACATTCAGTTTGTGACCCACTAACACGCCCTGCCCGATCCTATTCCAGAGAACTACCCCTAGCCTGTTCTTCCCCACTTCGGAGTTGTACATTTGATTTTTGCTTCCTGAGTGAAGTACTTTGCATTTGTCTTTGCTGAATTTCATCTTGTTGATTTCAGACCAATTCTAAGTGAGCTGTAGCTCACGAAAGCTCATGCTCAAATAAACTGGTTAGTCTTTAAGGTGCCACAAGTACTCCTTTTCTTTCTACTTTGTCAAGGTCATTTTGAATCCTAATCCTGTCTGCCAAACAGCTTGCAACCCTTCGCAGCTTTGTGTCATCAGCACATTTCATAAGCATACTCTCCACTGCATTATACAAGTCATTAATGAAAATACGGACTATTACTGTATGCAGGGGACCCCACTAAATATGCCCTTCCAGTTTGTCAGCGAACCATTGAAAACTATCTTTCAGTACAGTCTTTCAGCCAGTTCTGCACTTGCTTTACAGTAATTTCATCTAGACCCCATTTCCCTAGTTTGTCTATGAGACTACCACGTGGGACTGTATCCAAAGCCTGACTAAAATCACAATACATCACGTCTACTGCTCCCCCGCCCACTAGCCCTGTAACCCTGTCAAAAAAGGAAACTAGGTTGAGGAGTGAGGAAACCAACCCCCCCCCCAACACCCCACAGAGCAATCACGCTGGGGGATGACACCTGGGCCAGCCGGATTGAAAGGCAGCTGTATGCTCCCCCCACAGCCTGGGAGTGCCCATATCCAGCGCCAGGGTCTGGCACACAGACCATCCCCACGGGGTGGGAGGTGGGGGAGCTGTGGACCCAGCAGAACCAATGGGATAAAGCGCGATGAAAAGTACCCACTCTTCCCTGCTACTGACAGCAGCCTCCTCTGTAACCACAGCTCCCAGCTGACTTCTCTGGGCTGGCCAGACTCAGATGAGAACACAGCGGGGGGAGCCGTGCCAGGCCGTCGCCAGTGTTTCCAAACCACAGCCCATCCCTGACTCCCCACCCACCCCTCTCTGTGCCCTCTCTGCCGGGCTCCCCCTCGCTCCCGCCAGGCTCTGCCTCGGGAGCCCTGAGCACAAGACCCAGGGCTGATCCCTCGCGGTAGCACTGGGCAGTGCTGAGAAGCCCTTTGGCTGATCACAGAGAGGATGTTACAGCCTCTCCCTCCCCTGACAAGCCATATGTGAAATGTGCACCTCAGACTGCCCCCCATCATGGCAGTATCCCAGCTGGCCCCCGGGCTGGCCTCTCAGAACCACAGCGACTCAGACAGCTCCCCTAGAAACCTGGCGCAGCGGTCTCCTCTCTCCTGCATGTCAGCGAGGCAGGGTAACTCAGGGCTGTGCCTCGCTGCACTTTGCCATCTCTGACCATGTCCATCCGAAGGGTTTCTCATTTCCACTGCCTGGGCTGGGCGGCCACAGCACAGACGCAGCAGGAACTAAAGGCTCTGGACTCAGGGATGGGGAGGGCAGCGGGACAGCGTGGGGAAGCAGGATCTTCACACAGGATCCATCAGGACGTGGGGGTCTCAAGCATCTCCCCTGAACACAGAGGATTTTACAGGGAGCAGGGTCTTAGCTTGGGCTGCCCTTGGCCCAGCTCTCACATTTAAAAACCAGCTCAGTTTACCTCAGCCCCCACACGCGGGTGGCCCTGGGGCGAGCTCCGTTGTGGGCACAGGTACGGAGTGCACCTCCTGTGGCCTTTCCACGGCTCAGCGAGACACACCGACCGCCCAGAGGTAGCGGCTCTTACAAAGGGGCTGAGAATGCCTCATGTGAAGAACGTGGCACCGGTGCTGTCTCCAAACCCTAGCGTGGCATAGGTATGCACAGGCTGTGTCCCCTCACACTGCTGGATAACACTGGAGAGGAGCCCCCTTTTCACTGACAGCCTCCCAGATGGACCCCGCACCCCGAGGTGCCATCAGCCTTGGAGCTGTTGAACCCCATGCAAAGGGGCAGCAGCTTGCAGCCCAGCTAAGAGCAAACCCCGTAACCCAGCCGGGGGGCCAGCACACAGGGACGGAGAAGAACTCCCACCACCCCTGCAGAGGCACTGGGGCGCTCTTGCTGCTTGAGAAGAGCATTGTCTGGTTGTGTGAAAAACACAAGGAATTGCGCACACTACACAAACAGATACAAGGGGCAGACACTGGCCTGCCAGTGGGGAGAGGGCTCTGAATTGCTGGTACAGAGAGCACACCTGTCCCGGACGGATGCACCTCTCGCTCCAGTCCGGTGCTGTCCCACCTCACAGACAGATCTGCATCACTAGCACGTAGCTGTTCTCACCTCCCCCTCACTGCTTCATCTCAGCACTTACTGCTCTCCCATCTGCCAGAGAGAATCACTTCAGTGAGCCCCTGTAGCAGCCCCCCAGGAGCAGTGTTTACGGGAGCCTAACTTGCCCTTAAGGAGATGCTGAAAAGGAGCGCATGTTGCAGACTGCTGCTCTCCAGAGCCAGGTGCATGGCAGCTGCATGGTGGGGGAGGCGGAGAGACACACACTGCAAACTCACCTCTTCCATGGTGAAGTTCTTGTCAGCTCCCAGCAAGTAGGGGGTGATGAAGCTCTCCCCAGGTCTGATCTGGGTCATGAAGCCGTAAAAGCAGAGGTAGAAGATGAGGAACTTCCAGCGCTGGTCCACTGCAGACTCAGGGGGGTGCATTACAGAGCCATCATCCTCGACAGACATGGCTCTGCCGTCACCCTTCTCTGGTGCATCAGAGGGAAACGACCTTTTCCCAGGTGGCCGTCAGACAGGCTGAGCCACTTTCAGGCCAGTCTCTCTGTCTCCTTGCAGAGAGAATCTCCCACCCATTGGATCTCGGTGCTGCTGGAATTTCTGTGGAAATAGCAGAGTTTGGCAACAAATCAAATTCCTCTGCAAAATAACTGCAAACAAATACCCTGAACTTTCTCTCTGGGTATATGTTTTTTCTAGCTGCAAAGTCGCAAAAACAAAAAAGCTGATACACACTTCCTTCGAAGACACGGGCAGCACAAATAGATGGGTGTTCTCAGAGGATGTTTAAGAACTAAGTAAAATAAATCGCAATCCTCAGTAAGTTTACAGGGGTTTGCTTGTTCCTTTGCCTCACTCTTTAGCTAATACCTGAAAATCCCCACTTGTTCCACCGAAAAGCCAGGCAGATTGGTTTGTTTCTCTCAGCTGGAAAGTTTTACTCCCCAAGGTGCTGAATTCCAGGGGAGGCAAAGGGACTTCTGCCAGAGGAATGGGAATGTTGCAGTGACCCAGTCCCACTGAATTTAACAGGGAATCAAAGCCCCACTGTAGAATGCTGTGGGATGGTTACCATTCTCTATTAAATAGTCTGTAGCAGTGATGAGCTGCCAAATCTTAACAACCAGTTCCCTATAAAAAGTTTTGATTTAAGGGATGTGCCTCTGTCCTGCCCCCTCCCACCTTCCCCAAGCTCCATCCTGCCCCCCAGGCTCTATCCTGCCCCTTCCTGTCCCCCCAGGCTCTGTCCTGCCCCCCTGCCCTCCCCAGGCCCATTCTCCATCCCAGGTGCCTGCTGGTGGCGCAGGAGTCCTGCAGCCCTTGCATCAGTAGGGTCGCTCCCGGCACGTGGGGCGGCGGCTCCCTTCAGGCAAAGGCTGCCGTCTGCCCGACTCCCCACTGCGGGATGTGAGCGCCCCCGAACGGCGGAGTCCGGACAGCCCCACAGTGCAGGAGCGGGAGAGACTGGGGGGGGCTCGCCCCAGCACGCCCAAGGCAGCCCCCAGCCATGACATCAGCCAGCCCTGCCCGGCTCCTGGGGCAGAGGAGGCTGCTGCTGCCAGGGGCCCGGCTCCCCGGCCCTACACGGTGCCCAGTCACATGGTGCCTGATCTCCCTGCCCAGCGCAGCCGGTCACGCTTCCTGGGCCGGGCAGGAAGCAGCACGGAGCTCAGCCGCGGCTGCTGAGCGAGGCGGCATCGGATCAGCCTCTGCCCGCGGGGCCCCGGAGCGGCTGCCCGGATGGCTGCGCAGTGTAGGTACCAGCCGCAGCGCAGCCCCTGCCCCAGACAGGACGCAGGGCCCCGCAGCCCTTCCATAGCCCCGCGCACCCCAAACAGTGCTACTCCATGCACCCCCCTCTAGCACCGAGCCCCTTCTCCAACCAGGGCCAGCTCTAGGATTTTTGCCGCCCCAAGCAAAAATATTTTTGGCAGCCCCCGGTTTTTTGTGCCCCCCCGCCCCCAGCTCCGCCCCTTCCCAACCCCTTCCCCAAATCCCCGGCCCTGCCTCCTCCCCTGGGTGTGCCGCATTTCCCCCCCCCCCCCATTGCTTCCTACGGCTTCCCCCCGCATGAGCAGCGAGGGGGGAGGCAGCGCGTTCAGGGGAGCAGGCGGAGCGGAGGTGAGCGAGGGTGGGGGGGAGCGCAGGAAGTAACGGATGGGGGGGTAGAGGAACCGCTCCCCACCCCAGCTCACCTCTGCTCCACCATTGCCGCCTCCCCCGAGCGCCCCGCCGCTCGGCTTCTCCCTCCCTCCCAGGCTTGCTGCGCGAAACAGCTGTTTGGCGCACGGCAAGCCTGGGAGGGAGTGGGGAGAAGTGGAGCGGCGGCGGCACGCTCAGGGGAGCAGGCGGAGGTGAGCTGGGGGGGCGAGGGCACATTTCTAGGGGCAGCACGGCCGGCGCCGGAATGCCGCCCCTAGAAATGGGCCGCCCCAAGCACCTGCTTGTTTTGCTGGTGCCTAGAGCCGGCCCTGTCTCCAGCAGCCCCCTTCTATAACACTGCGCCCTACACCAGGCACCCTCCCTAGCGCCGTGAGTCGGGGCCCCCTTGGGCTGGGGGGCTGCCCCAGCCGAGCCCCAGCCTGGCTGGGACTTTCTGGGGCAGCGACTGCCTACCCAACCCCGCTCCGTTCCCTGTCCCCAACCGCCCCCCCAGAACCTCCGCCCCCTCCAACCACTCCCTGCTCCTTACCCAACCCCTCCTCCCACAGCCCCCTTACTATGCTGCTCAGGGCAGCGTGTCTGGATGCCGTGCGGCCTGCTGGAGCTCGCAGCCCCCCCGCACTTACCATGCTGCTCAATGCGGCAGGAGCTGCAGAGCTGCCCAGGAGTGGTCCAGAGCGCTGGCGCCCGCGGCGTGGCAGCCTGAGGCTCTGCGAGAGGGGGGAAGGCAGGGCAGGGGCCAGGGCAGCCTCCCCAGCCGGGAGCTCAGGGAGCCCTAACAACCGGTTCTAAAACTGCTTCTAAATTTAACAACTGGTTCGCATGAACCGGCTCCAGCTCACCACTGGTCCGTCGGTTAGTAGCACCCTTTCCATAACTTCCTACTGGTGACACCACTGTTAAACTTTATAGGCCTGTTCTTTAAAAACTTGCTTGTTTTTTCTTTAGGCCGGTTCTAAATATAGACTATTAAACTATTGGCCTCATACTCATAACGATGAGACAGCTAATTCCACAGAGAGTAAAAGGATTCAACTGACTCAAGAGTAAATGTAATAGGCCCTTTGTTTCCAGTGAATACAGCAGATACAGACTTGTGCACCTACCGTAACTATTGGGCAGGGATGTTGGAACAATTTTTATAGTGGGGATACTGAGAGCCACTGAACCACACTGTAAACCCTAAAAAGAAAAGGAGTACTTGTGGCACAAAAGCTTATGCTCAAATAAATTTGTTAGTCTCTAAGGTGCCACTAGTCCTCCTTTTCTTTTTGCGAATACAGACTTACACGAGCTGCTCCTCTGAAACTGTAAACCCTGTATGTGATGGAAGTCACTTCAAGTCAGGGGGTGCTGCAGCACCCCCAGCACCAATGCTATTGGGATCTGACTGACTTTGGCGCAGACTGCGAATCCAAGTTAAAAGTTAATGTGTGCATGCAGAGTGTAGCTGCCCATGTAACATATTGGCTGTAGGGTCAAAGGGACAATAGACAAATTTGCAAAGAACTAGTTTCCCCTTTAATGATCTTCTCTCCCCCTCATCCCTACCCCCATACATATATACACACACACACCACACAAAAACTGTGTTCAAAGAACATTATTAAGGTGGCAAAAGTTATGAAATGCTGTATTAAGGTTGCCTGTGGGGGAAAAAGGAATGATGGTTAGGGATTTTCCCCTTTCACTTTTCCATTTTTCCTTTTGTCACTAATGTTTTCCAAATGTGAGGATGTTTTGAAGAGCTAGCATGTCCAAAAAAAGGTGAAAAAAATACCCCATAGACATAATTCATTCTATTGCATTTCATGATAAAACGGGAGATAGGAACAACACAAAAAAAAAATCCAGAAAATGGGGCGGGGGGACCTAAAAGCCTCTTGCAGAAGTTTTAGTTTCAAATAAAGTTCACTCTTTGTTGGAAAAAAAAATTGTGACCAGCTCTAATGATGAGCAAATGGTATTTACAGCACCCAGCGTGCGTCTCACAAGGTCCGGAGGATGATCCACTTGGTGCTCCTGTAGCATCCCTGCAGACACACATCTCCTTACCGGCTGCTACTAGCAGGTCTGTAAGTGGCCACAACAAAATGCTCAGCACCACAGAACACAAAGAGTACAAATGGCCCCCAGGACAGAACAGGAAAGGACCTCCAAGAGAGCCATTTTCACATCATGTCACAGGTGAAAGCCCACACGAAGTTTCATCTGTGAGCTTTTCACCTGGTCCCCCTATTACAGCTCTACAAGCCATTCAGCAGGTGGATTTTAAAAAACTTTTTTTGAAACCTCTCGTTTTAAAAATTGCACAGGCATGGGGGCCTGTGCAGTCTGTTGTGGTTTTCACATCATCTCAAAATTCTTCTGTTTGCAAAGCTTTACAGCTTAAAATTCACATCTCTTCTTACAGGCAAACACCCTAATCATTCAGAACCAGATCCATCACTGAGAACATATCCCCCAACAACAGGTAATGGACGTAGCTTTATAATTGTTGGCAGTGTTGTTGTAGCCATGTGGGTCCCAGGATATTAGAGAGACAAGGTGGGTGGGGTAATATCTTGTATTGCCCCCACTTCTGTTGGTGAAAGAGAAACTTTGATGTTTACGTATGAAAAAGAAGTCTGTGTAAGCTTGAAAGCTGGTCTCTTTTACCAACAGAAGTTGGTCTAAC
The DNA here is from genome assembly GCF_015237465.2 of Chelonia mydas. Taxonomy (NCBI): domain Eukaryota; kingdom Metazoa; phylum Chordata; order Testudines; family Cheloniidae; genus Chelonia; species Chelonia mydas. The sequence continues at coordinate 74,755,388 of NC_051251.2, read as the reverse complement.
AAAAGATATTACCTCTCCCACCTTTGCTCTCTAATCACTTTATAATGATAAAAAGAAAAGGAGGACTTGTGGCACCTTAGAGACTAACCAATTTATTTGAGCATGAGCTTTCGTGAGCTACAGCTCACTTCATCGGATGCATCCGATGAAGTGAGCTGTAGCTCACGAAAGCTCATGCTCAAATAAATTGGTTAGTCTCTAAGGTGCCACAAGTCCTCCTTTTCTTTTTGCGAATACAGACTAACACGGCTGTTACTCTGAAACCTTTATAATGATAGAAAGCAAGTCATACATCAGGCTAGGAAAGATGATCACCTGCTAATGTGAACACTTGGTTGTGATATCCTCAAAGGGATGTGCTAGGAAACCCAGATCATGAGAGAATTATAATCTGCAGTTCTCTTTAGTAAGTGCCTGTAAATTTCAAAAACATTTCCCATCCCAATTCAGGATGAAAAATCAAACTCCTGAAAGTTTTTGCAAATCAAAAATCTGAAAAAACCAGTTGGTTTGATTGGAATGATTCATTTTGATTTTGGCCATTTAACCAAAAAAATAAATAATTTTTTTTACCATAATTGGCTAGACTTCAAAACAAAAAGTCATTTCAAACTAGAAAAATTGAATTTTTGTTTAAATTGCAATGTTTTGACAATTTTTGGATATTTTTTCAAGTTGGAAAATTGATTCAAACTGACCCTTTCTCACAACATGTTTTGGTTTTGATGAATTGGCATTTTCTGAAAAAATCATTTCGTCAAAACAGCTCTAGTACTAATTTTTTGGAATTGATAGATTTAAAAAAAACAAGACAAAGGGGGAATGGAGTGAGATTGCTGGGGATGTGCGTCAGAATTAGCTAAGTTGTGGATTGGCAAAAGCAAGACTTAATGGGGTTCAGTGAGTAAAGTGTTAGTGCTAAAAATCTCATCGCACCCACTCAACAAATACGGGATGACTAGATATCCCAACATCCAGTTCAGAATCAGAGTAAAGGGCATTGGTAAATTCCTTAGGAAGGGAGTCCAAATCTTTCAGCATCTACAGACCTCTTCGGTAAGTGTTCTGCTCAGTATGCTCTTATTTGGAATAATGCCCAGAACAGGATTTGTGAACTTACTTCCTATCCCATGCCCTTGTCAACTTAAATCCCTTGGGACCAGGAAGAGGGAAAGAGAAATGACATCACCATCCCCCTACAATATAGACGCTAGCTACGCAACAGCCCGTATGCACCTGCCAATTGCAGCAGACACCCAGCATTCCCTGGGACTTGCAGTGCTGGAGATATTTCCTAGTGTGGCCAGGGGAGGAAACCCTTCTAATATGCAGGTAACTTTACCCATCGGTTTAAGGCAAAACTGACAACTTTTGACTGTATCTGGTTCGGACAGCCCTGCCTGCTCCCCACAAATACACTGAACTCCACCAGTAAGCAGATGAGGCAAGTTCTTACTTATCTCCTCATTGATCAATAAGTCTACAGATCCCTGACAAATGACAAACCGGAGCACTGCAGCTGGGCCTAACCTGGGCAAATCAGACCCCTGGGGCCCAATTTATTCCTGGTGAGGGGATTCCTTTGGCTTCTGAGGGAGGAACTTTGGCCAATTATCTGTCCAACTCCTGCCCTCTCAAGGCAGTTAGGCCCTCACTCCTAGCTCAGAGGCGCAGTTGGCAGCAAAGGATGCTGGTCCTTCTGCCCCACGCTCAGAAACTCATCCTTGTGACATACCAGCTGACAGACCATCCTCGCTTGGTCACAGAGTGGCAAGCTGCAGAAATAGAGGCTGGGTCCTGGGCTTGGTCCCTGCACCATCACAGACTGGGCGCACTTTAGAGACGTCAGTCCCTGAAAGAATGTAGCATCACACATCACTCTACGGTGCCCTCTTCCAGCCAATTCTAGACCAGGGTTAAAGGTCTCTACCAGGCACGGTGCATTTGAGGGCTCCATGAGTAACTAGGAAAGGAGCATGGACACACTTCAATCTGCATCCATGTGCATGCAACATTCAGTCTTAGCAACTCCTCTCCGTATCTACCTTGACATTCAACGGTTCTGTAGAGCGTCTTACCTATACCACAGAAACTAACACAGAATCTCTAGGGATAGTAATTCCATGCTTGAATAATATGAATATAACAGTAAGAATATACTACCTACCACCTGACCAGGATGGCGAGATGGCTGTGAAATGCCCAGGGAGATCAGAGAGGCAATTAAAATAAAAAACTCAATAATAATGGTGGATTTCAACTATCCCTATATTGACTGGGTACATGTCACCTCAGGATCGGGGGCAGAGACGAAGTTTCTAGACACCTTAAATAACTGCTTCTTGGAGCAGCTAGTCCTGGAACCCACAAGAGGAGAGGCAATTCTTGATTTAGATCGATGTGGAGTACAGGATCTGATCCAAGAGAACCCCTCAGTAATAGTGACCATAATATAATTAAATTAAATATCCGGGGGGGAAGGGGAGGGGAGGAATACCACAGTAGCATTAAACTTCAGAAAGAGGAAGTTAGTTAAATGGACATGGACATTAAAAGGTACAGTCACAAAAGTGAAATGCCTGCAAGCTGCATGGAAACTTTTTAAAATGCCGTAATAGGGGCTCAAATTAAATGTATGCCCCAAATTAAAAAGAAGACCAAATAAGTGCCACCGTGGCTAAATAACAAAGTAAAAGAAACAGTCCGAGGCAAAAAGGCATCCTTTAAAAATTGGAAGTTAAATCCTACTGAGAAAAACAGAAGCATAAACTGAAGTTAAAGGACAATTAGGCAGGCAAAAAAAGAATTTGAACAGCAACTAGCAAAAGACTGAAAAACTAACAGTAATTTTTTTAAATTATGTCAAAAGCAGGAAGCCTGCCAAATAATCGGGGGGGGCCACTAGACAGTGGTGGTGCAGAGAACTCAGGGAAGACAAGGCCATTGCAGAGAAGCTAATGAATTCTTTGTATCAGTCTTCATTGCAGAGGATGTCAGGGAGATTTCCACACCTGACCCATTCTTTTTAGGTGACAAATCTGAGGAACTGTCCCAGATTTAGATGTCAGTAGAGGAGCAAATTGGAACAAACTGATAAATTAAATGGTAATCAGAAACCAGGACCAGATGGGATTCACCCAAAAGTTCTGAAGGAACTCAACTGTGAAATTGCAGGACTACTCACTGTAGTCTGTAACCTCTCATTTAAATCGGCTTCTGTACCTGATGACTGGAGGATAGCTAATGTGATGCCAATTTTTAAAACAGGCTCCAGAGGTGATCCTGGCAATTAAAACTGGTAAGCCTGACTTCAGTACCAGGAAAATTGGTTGAAACTATAGTAGAGAACAGAATTATCACACAGAGATGAACATGATTTGTTGGGAAAGAGTCAACATGGTTTTTTAAAGGGAAATCATGCCTCACCAATCTACTAGAATTCTTTGAGGGGTCAACAAACACGTGGACAAGGGTGATCCACTGGATATAGCATACCTGAACTTTCAGACAATCTTTTACAAGATCCCTCACCAAGGGCTCTTAAGCAAAGTAAGCAGTCATGGAATAAGAGGGTAGGTCCTGTCATGGATCTGTAACTGGTTAAAATACAGGAAACAAAGGGTAGGAATAAATGGTCAGATTTCAGAACAGAGAGAGGTAAATAGTGGTGTCCCTCAGGGGTCTCTACTGGGACCGGTGCTGTTCAACATATTCATAAATAATCTGGAAAAAGGGGCAAACAGTGAGGTAGCAAAGTTCACAGACAATACAAAATTACCCAGGACAGTTAAGTCCAAAGCAGACTGCAAAAAGTTACAAAGGAATCTCTCAAAACTGGGTGACTGGGCAACAAAATGGCAGATGAAATTCAGTGTTGACAAATGCAAAGTCATGCACATTGGAAAACATCATCCCAACTATACATATAAAATAATTGGGTCTAAATTAGCTGTTCTCTGAAAACATTAGCTCAATGTGCAGCAGCAGTCAAAAAACCTAACAGAATGTTCAGAACCATTAGGAAAGAGATAGATATGAGAACAGAAAATATCATAATGTCTATATATAAATCCGTGGTACACCCACACCTTGAATACTGCGGGCAGTTCTGGTCACCCCATCTCAAAAAAAATATAGTAGAATTGGAAAAGGTTCAGAAAAGGGCAACAGAAACGATGAGGGGGATGGAACGGCTGCCATACGAGGAGAAATTAAAAAGACTGGGACTTTTCAGCTAGGAAAAGAGACGACCGAGGGGGGATATGAAAGAGGCCTATGAAATCAAGGATAGTGTGAAGTGAATAAGGAGGGTTATTTACTCCTTGACATAACACAAGAACCAGAGGTCACCAACGAAACGAATAGGCAGCAGGTTTAACACAAACAAAAGGCAGTACTCCTTCACACAACGCACAGTCAACCTGTGGAATTGGTTACCAGGGGGATGTTGTGAAGGTGAAAACTATAAGAGGGTTCAAAAAAACAACTAGATAAGGTCACTGGCTATTAGTCAAGATGGTCAGGGATGCAACCCCATGCTCTGGGTGTCCCTAGCCTATTTGCCAAAAGCTGGGAGTGGATGACAGGGAATGGATCACTTGATGATGACCTGTTCTGTTCATTCCCTCTGAAGCACCTGGCTTTGGCCACTGTCGGAAGACAGGACTCTGGGCTAGATGGACCATTGATCTGACCCAGCATAGCCATTTTTATGGGGCGGTGAGAACGTCTTCCCTCTGTCTGCCCCCAACACACACACAAACACTCGGGGTCAAACCCTGACATTTGGGCAAGGCCATTCTTGGCCATCTGTGAGCTCAAGAAAGCTGCAAAAACATTCTATGACAATGAAAAACCACCGTCCTTCCCCTGAGCGGCAGCCTGTGAAGTGCACAGCTGAGAAGCTGGCCTGTCCTGCTACAGGGGAGGAGGAATGTTTTGCTGTTATCTCAAGGCCTTTTCCTGGGGTTTAGACCTGCTGCTGTTGTTTATTAGATGTAAGCGGATCAGGCTTGTGCGTGACTCAGATAACAGCCGGGGGGCTGCCCTCCATATCTCCACATAGCTTTGTTCTTGCTGTGTGGTATTTTGTAAATCTCATGCATTGTTTTTAGGACTATCTTTCATTGACTCTCAGTGCTGATACCGGGCTGGCGTTTGGCTGTCTCCTGCCATACGGTTACTTCTTCCAGAACAGTCCCATTGGCAGAAGTAGCACCGATACAAGGTAAATCGGGTTTTCAGCGGACACTCTGCCTTCAGTCCAAGGGTGCCTTATTTCAGTTTAGCTTAAACCTGTTCCAAACTGACCTAAGCTAAACCGAAGTACGCCTGGTTTCAACTGAATTCAGGGTACCCCCACAGCCTTTGGCACCAGTTTAAAGCTGTATCTTCAGTTCAAGGGTGCAGCTTTGCGGTGTAGAAAACCCTTCGTTACCAGCCGACCCGCAGCGGAACCAGCTCCCCAGAGAGGGAGGGCGAGTCACTGCTCTTTAATGGGTTAGCCCTGTACAGGTGGGTTACCTGATGCAAACCAGCCATTTCAGTGCAGGCAGTGACAGCACAAGCTTCCCCACTCTCACCAGCCCACACACCGCAGCTCTGTCCTTGGAGAACCATCTCTAAGGGGGATGGGTAATGCTCAGACCCCAGGCCAACCGCTGGCCTTTCTGCTGCCACTGCCCACAAGGGCGAACATCCCAAGCAACAGCAGGCTGACGATCACTGGAGCAGTCAGAGCGAATGTGGGAAGCTCACAGTTATGCAGAAGTCTGTGCACCGGGGGGGAGGGTTAGCTCGGTGGTTTGAGCATTGGCCTGCGAAACCCAGGGTTGTGAGTTCAATCCTTGAGAGGGCCATTTAGGGATCTGGGGCAAAAATTGGGGATTGGTCCTGCTTTGAGCAGGGGGTGGGACTAGATGACCTCCTGAGGTCCCTTCCAACCCTGATATTCTCTGATTCAGGAGGCTCGCTGAGATGCAAATGAGGAGCGTGGCCAGCTTCCTGGCTGTACCACAGGCTCAGCCAGGAACGTTCATAACCTGAAGAACAAAGAGAAGGAAGCCAAGGGGAGGCAGCTGGCATTTCTTAGGTCATCACATTTGCAGATTATGCCTAAAGGCCCGTGTCCTGCACATGCTTATACACGTGGATAATCTGGCCAAAGTCCACGGCAACACTTGTGTAAGCAAAAGTGCACGCTGTGTAAGCGGCTGAAGACCAAAACCTCTAGTGAAGAGCTGACAAAGCAAATCAAGGTTCGAGCGGAAACCTACAGGCACATTCAGGGCTCTCCCACTGAGGCTTTGGTTCGAGACACTTTTGTTCAGCATTTATTCTTTCACTAAGTGTGTCCAGCATCTTGTGTTCTAAGAACGCACGGCTAGCTATACAGCTGTTGACCCAACCAATACCACCTGGCCCTTCTTTCTGACAGGAGATGGGAGGAACGGGGCTCCTTTAGCCTTGCACAGGGGTTCTCAAACTTCACTGCAGAGCGATCCCCTTCTGACAACAAATATTACTACACAACCCCAGGACAGGGGACCGGAGTCCGAGCCCGCCCCAGTGCCTCTGCCCTGGGTGGGGAGCCAAAGCCGAAGCCCAAGGGATTCAGCCCCAGCAGGGGACCTGTAACCTGAGCCCCGCCACCCAGGGCTGAAGCCCGAGGGCTTTGGCTTTGGCCCCAGTAAGTCTAATGCCAACCCTGACGACCCCATTAAAACGGAGTCGCAACCCACTTTGGGCTCCTCACCCACATTTTGAGAACTGCTGAGAAAGGCTGAGAGCGAACAGGGTCACCCCCTGATGTGTTAACAAAGAGCGATGCCAGCGAGGACGAAGAGCCATTTAAGCTAACGGACAATGGGGCACAAGAACAGATCGGGATAAACTGGCCAGGAACAAATCCAGGCTGGAAATTAAGAGGTTTCTAACCATGGGAGTGCAGCGGTTCTGGAACAGCCTCCGAACAGGATTTGTGGGGGCAATTTAATTAGTTTTGAGAGAGAGGCCGACAAATATATGAGTGTGATTGTGTGACAGGGATGCATGTGGTGGTAGGATGCAGGGCTCAGCAGCCCGGGGGTGCAGTCCGGTTAACATCTGATGTTCCTAAAATCACATGCTTCAGTGCTTCAGCCAGTCACCTGCAGAGGTCACGATTCCTTCCCCACCCCCATGTATCCCATTTGTCTTTTCCCCTCTCCTTCCTCTGCAGCACCAGGGATGGCCATGGCTGGAGATGGGACACTGGACAGGATGGGCCAGGGCTCTGAGGTGGCCCTGAGCATTCTCTCTCTCTCGAGCATGTGGCTGGCTGGTTCTTGCTCCCAGGCTCAAGGTCCAACTGATCGCCATAGGTGGGGCTGGGAAGGAATTTTTGCCCAGGTCAGATTTGGCAGTGGCCTTGGGGGCGGCGGGGTGGGGAGGTACCTTCCTCTGCAGCCTGTGGGTGCAGGTCACTTGCTGGGAACAACTGGGTACCTCTCATGTAATCAGTTCCCTGCTATCATATGGGCCTTGGCCACTGGTGCCCCTCCATTCCTCCTATTCTCTGCCCCTGGCAAATACTGGCCCAGTCTCCAGTAGTCTGCAGGGAAGGATTCCTTCCCCTGATCCCCAGTCCCTGAAGAACTTCCAAGGTGCAACCCCGTGCAGGCTGTGCATGGGAAACAATTAGTCAGCACCCAAGAGTAAGTGCCCAAGAGAGCAAAAACAAAGCCAGTCAGACTGAAGGTCCCCACAGCAGTAGGGCTCGTGCACATGGCACCCTGGCAAGGTGTCTGCTAATCCCTCATCGAGGCCTTAATATAGATCCCGCAGACTCACTGAGCTAGGTGCCACGAAACCCGGAACTTTGCAATGCCTGACTTTGGGGTACTTGCCTTTGGGTGGGTGAGGGGCGGGCAGATGCGGGGGGGGGGGGTATGCTTGGCTGTACAGTCTAGCAACCACGCATGGAAACAAAGTTTCTCAGGCTGTGTCTACACAACAGGCAGTCCAGTGGCATCACTGTGGTGCCGTCCCTCCATCAGCTGCTGGCTGTAACTTTGCAGCGCAGATGCGGACCATGGCAATGGAAGGGGTTTCTCCATCACGGTAGGAACTCCACCTCCCCAAGCAACAGCAACCAGGTCGATGGAAGCCTTCTTCCATCGACTGAACTGCCCCCGCACGGAGGGCTAGGTCGGCGTGGCTACGGCGCTCAGGGGGGTGGCTGTTTCAGACCCCTGACCGACGTGGCTACGTGGACCCAACCTTTTAGCATCAACCAGGCCTTAGCTTCTCAGGTCTTGCCGACACCGGCAAGTGGCAGCAGCTGGATTAAGTGAAACCAGCGTCAATACCCAGGGGCTGCTCATTTCAGGTTTGGAGTGGCTTATTGCTGTTTAGCTCACCCAGATTCCTAATCAGCAGTTCTGCATGCAGACTGGGTGCCAGCATAGCTAATTCCGTTACAGGGGACTCTCGCTGACACGGTTACACTGGGACAGCCCCAGGGTAACGGTGGCTCGTGCCAGCACAGTTCATTGCCCTTCCCACACGGGATGGCTACACCAGGGTGACAGCGGCACCTGCTCTAGCCAGGAGGCTGTCACCCCGACGGGATTCCCATCCTGGCTGCCACACACAAGAACCTCAACCCCCTGAGGTCTCCAGCCCAGCCCAGGGAACCCCCCGCCCGGCTGCCTTCTCCACTGCCCCTCCTCCTCCAGGGGAAGAGCAGCCAATCAGGGCTGCTGAAGGAGGGTGAAAAAGGGAACAGAAAGAACCCAGCAGCTCAGGTTAGCTCCAGTCCCCCCGTGAGCAATGGGTCAGTCAGGGAGGGATAGCTCAGTGGTTTGAGCATTGGCTTGCTAAACCCAGAGTTGTGAGTTCATCCAAAAAAAAAATTTGGATGATTTAGTTGGGGATTGGTCCTGCTTTGAGCAGGGGGTTGGATTGGTGACCTCCTGAGGTCCCTTCCAACCCTGATATTCTGATTCTATGCTCCCTGTTCCCCCTCCAGCCTGTGAGCAATGGGTCTGTCTGCTCCCCACTCCGCCTGTGAGCAATGGGTCAGTGTGCTCCCCGATCCCCCTCCGCACCCCCGTGAGCAATGGGTCAGTGTGCTCCCCGATCCCCCTCCCCCCTGTGAGCAATGGGTCAGTGTGCTCCCCGATCCCCCTCCGCACCCCCGTGAGCAATGGGTCAGTGTGCTCCCCGATCCCCCTCCCCCCCGTGAGCAATGGGTCAGTGTGCTCCCCGATCCCCCTCCCCCCCGTGAGCAATGGGTCAGTGTGCTCCCCGATCCCCCTCCGCACCCCCGTGAGCAATGGGTCAGTGTGCTCCCCGATCCCCCTCCGCACCCCCGTGAGCAATGGGTCAGTGTGCTCCCCGATCCCCCTCCGCACCCCCGTGAGCAATGGGTCAGTGTGCTCCCCGATCCCCCTCCGCACCCCCGTGAGCAATGGGTCAGTGTGCTCCCCGATCCCCCTCCGCACCCCCGTGAGCAATGGGTCAGTGTGCTCCCCGATCCCCCTCCGCACCCCCGTGAGCAATGGGTCAGTGTGCTCCCCGATCCCCCTCCGCACCCCCGTGAGCAATGGGTCAGTCTGCTGTCCCTCTCCCCCAGGAGCTCTGGGTCAGCTGGGCAGGATTTGAATGGGTAGCTGTCACAGCATAAAATGAAAACAAGTTACTGCAGGCAGGCCGCCCACTGTTGATCAAACAGGTGTACAGGAATTTTGGCCCACCAGGTTTTATCACAATGAGAGGCCCTTATTTCCATTCTCTCTAGACATCCGCTATGTCTCAGCAGCTCAAGGCCCACATGACTCAAATGATTCAACTCAATTCCTTCAGTGTTTTACTCTGGTAAACTGCAGCCATGAAGCAGAGCAGAGTAGTCTGAATATAGGCCCCAATCTTATACGCACACATGAATAACTTCACTCACGCAAATACTCCCATTGGCTGCACTGGGACTGCTCAAATGAGTAAAGTTACTCTTGTGCATAATGACAGGTTTCAGAGGGGGAGCCGTGTTAGTCTGTATCAGCAAAAACAATGAGGAGTCCTTGTGGCACCTTAGAAACTAACAAATTTATTTGGGCATAAGCTTTCGTGGGCTAAAACACACTTCATCAGATGCATGGAGTGAAAAATACAGTAAGCAATATATATATATACACACAGCACATGAAAAGATAGAAGTTGCCTTACCAAGGGGGAGGGGGGTCAGTGCTAACGAGGGCAATTCAATTAAAGCTGGAAGTGGGCTATTCTCAACAGTTGACAAGGGGCTCCTTCACTTGCACCAATGTGATATATGCCATCATGTGCCAGCAATGCCTCTCTGCCATGTATATTGGCCAAACCAGACAGTCTCTATGCAAAAGAATAAATGGAAATAAGTCAGACATTAAGAATGGTAACTTTCAAAAACCAGTAGGAGAACACTTCAATCTCCCTGGACACGCAATGACAGACTTAAAGGTGGCCATCTGTCAACAAAAAAAATTCAAAAACAGACTCCAACATGAAACTGCAGAACTGGAATTAATTTGCAAACTGGATACCATCAAATTAGGCCTGAATAAAGACTGGGAGTGGCTAGGTCACTACAAAAAGTAATTTTCCCTCTGCTGCTACTCACACCTTCTTGTCAACTGCTGGAAATGCCCAAGGTAGACCTTGAATGCACTGGCCTCATTAGCACTACAAGAGTAACTTTCCCTCTCTTGATATTCACCCCTTCTTGTCAACTGTTGAGAATAGGCCACTTCCACCTTAATTGAATTGGCCTCATTAGCACTGACCCCACCTCCCCTTGGTAAGGCAACTCCCATCTTTTCATTGCTGTATATATATTCTGCTTACTGTATTTTCCACTCCACGCATCTGATGAAGTGGGTTCTAGCCCACGAAAGCTTATGCCCAAATACGTTTGTTAGGGCTAGTCTACGCTGGCAGGGCTTTAACGTGCCTTGTGTGGTCACGGCGCAGTGCTGGGAGACAGCTCTCCCAGCGCTCTTAGAAAAACCACCTCAACGAGGGGCACAGCTCCCAGCGCGGGGGCACTGTTTACACTGGTGCTTTACAGTGTTGCAACTTGCTGCGCTCAGGGGTGTGCTTTCTCACACCCTAGTCTTTAAAGTGCCACAAGGACTCCTCGTTGTTCTTGTGCATAAGTAATTGCAGGACTGAACCCATAAAGAGCTCTGGCAAATTGACTTCACCTAAATTGTAATAATCCCAAAATTAATGATTGTGCCAAGTAAAACCCCACTCCCAGAGCTTGGCTGAGCTCCATAATGTGGGTGCACAGCTAAGGAACTGTCCTCGTTTAATCGAAGTGACATCTGCGCCAGTGCAAACACTGGAAACAATCCAATGGCTGCCAAGAGGGAAATGCAGAAATGGAAACCGGGATAAAACAATGGCAACGGTCAGAAACTTGCAATCTTAAAATTAGTGCAGAGTCATGCTCTAGGGACTCACGTGGGGACTTGCTCAAATGCGTCCAAAACCAAAGAGAGAAATGGTAAGGATCTTGGAAAATAAAAGGGAAGTAGTTTGTTCGGGTTTTTTAAATAACAGCAACAACAAACACTGGAAGGAAATACTGGAATGAAGCAGATTATGGATTTTTGCAGGAGGGCACATTTTAAACACAGAGGAGCCTCGAGCCATCTCCGTTGCTATTTGCTCTCCTTGTATCAGCTGCCAAAAGAGGCAAAGGAGTTTCCCCTACAAACTCCTCGCTCTCCCTCGCTTACCCGGGTCCAGGACGGGCGCTGCGGGAACTCAGGCGCACCGGGGATTGATCTGCGGAGGGAACTTTGGTGACGGTGTTTTACGGGAAGCGATGCCCGCAAAGGGGCCGCTACACCGCCCAGAGGAGAGCGAGCCCAGCCAGGCTCGCTGGATTTCGGAGTTCAGGGCATCTCCGCTCAGCATGAAGCGGAGCCGGCCCGGCCCCTCGCTGCTCCGGCCCCCGCGCAGCTGCGCCGCGTGGCCCCGGGCGCGGAGCTCCCGCTTTTCCGACCGCGGGCGCGGAGCGGGAGCTGCACCTCCCCCCCGCCGCCCCTCCGCGCCGTACCTGGGCTGCTGCCCCGGGCTCCGCTGGGCTCCTCGCCCGAGGGCCGGCCCCCCCAGCAGCGGCGCAGCCCCCGTCCGGCCCGGGGACAGGGCCCGGCGAGCGCACGGAGCGGGCTGCAGAGTCACGCGGAGCCCGGCCCGGGACCGTGCCACGCGCTGCGGCACGAGAACAACCTGCCCGCCGGGGGGGGCACCCCCACAATGCACCGCGAAAGGGGTGCGCAAGAAGACTACAGCCCCCACAATGCACCGTGCGGGGGGGGGGAATGCAGGGAGACTACAGCCCCCACAATGCACCGTGCGGGGGGGGTGGGAATGCAGGGAGACTACAGCCCCCACAATGCACCGTGCAGGGGGGGGGGAAATGCAGGGAGACTACAGCCCCCACAAAAAGAAAAGGAGTACTTGTGGCATCTTAGAGACTAACCAATTTATTTGAGCATAAGCTTTCGTGAGCTATAGCTCACTTCATCGGATGCATATTGTGGAAAATGTAGAAGATCTTTTATACACACAAAGCATGAAAAAATACCTCCCCCCACCCCACTCTCCTGCTGGCAATAGCTTATCTAAAGTGATCACTCTCCTTACAATGTGTATGATAATCAAGGTGGGCCATTTCCAGCACAAATCCAGGGTTTAACAAGAATGTCGGGGGGGGGGGGGGGGTAGGAAAAAACAAGGGGAAATAGGTTACCTTGCATAATGACTTAGCCACTCCCAGTCTCTATTAAAGCCTAAGTTAATTGTATCCAATTTGCAAATGAATTCCAATTCAACAGTTTCTCGCTGGAGTCTGGATTTGAAGTTTTTTTGTTGAAGAATTGCAACTTTCATGTCTGTACTCGCGTGACCAGAGAGATTGAAGTGTTCGCCGACTGGTTTATGAATGTTATAATTCTTGACGTCTGATTTGTGTCCATTTATTCTTTTACGTAGAGACTGTCCAGTTTGACCAATGTACATGGCAGAGGGGCATTGCTGGCACATGATGGCATATATCACATTGGTGGATGTGCATGTGTATCAGCTGATGCTCATCTGATTGGATCATCTGGACCCATGGAAAAGAAGCCCTTGAGGAATTCCACCATGATTTCAACAATTTCCATCCCACCATCAACCTCAGCCTGGTCCAGTCCACATAAGAGATCCACTTCCTGGACACTACAGTGCTAATAAACGATGGTCACGTAAACACCACCCTATACCGGAAACTTACTGACCGCTATTCCTACCTACATGCCTCCAGCTTTCACCCTGACCACACTACACAATCCATTGTCTACAGCCAAGATCTGCGATACAACCGCATTTGCTCCAACCCCTCAGACAGAGACAAACACCTACAAGATCTCTATCAGGCATTCTTACAACTACAATACCCACCTGCGGAAGTGAAGAAACAGACTGATAGAGCCAGAAGAGTTCCCAGAAGTCACCTACTACAGGACAGGCCCATCAAAGAAAATAACAGAACGCCACTAGCCATCCCCTTCAGCCCCCAACTAAAATCCCTCCAACGCATTATTAAGGATCTACAACCTATCCTGAAGGATGACCCAACACTCTCACAAATCCTGGGAGACAGGCCAGTCCTTGCCTACAGACAGCCCCCCAACCTGAAGCAAATACTCACCAGCAACCACATACCACACAACAGAACCACTAACCCAGGAACCTATCCTTGCAACAAAGTCCGTTGCCAACTGTGCCCACATATCCATTCAGGGGACACCATCACAGGGCCTAATAACATCAGCCACACTATCAGAGGCTCGTTCACCTGCACATCCACCAATGTGATATATGCCATCATGTGCCAGCAATGCCCCTCTGCCATGTACATTGGTCAAACTGGACAGTCTCTATGTAAAAGAATAAATGGACACAAATCAGATGTCAAGAATTATAACATTCATAAACCAGTCGGAGAACTCTTCAATCTCTCTGGTCACGCGATTACAGACATGAAAGTTGCAATTCTTCAACAAAAAAACTTCAAATCCAGACTCCAGCGAGAAACTGTTGAATTGGAATTCATTTGCAAATTGGATACAATTAACTTAGGCTTGAATAGAGACTGGGAGTAGCTAAGTCATTGTCCAAGGTAACCTATTTCGCCTTGTTTTTTCCTAACCCGCCCCCCCCCCCGACATTCTTGTTAAACCCTGGATTTGTGCTGGAAATGGCCCACCTTGATTATCATACACATTGTAAGGAGAGTGATCACTTTAGATAAGCTATTGCCAGCAGGAGAGTGGGGTGGGGGGAGGTATTTTTTCATGCTTTGTGTGTATAAAAGATCTTCTACACTTTCCACAGTATGCATCTGATGAAGTGAGCTGTAGCTCACGAAAGCTTATGCTCAAATAAATTGGTTAGTCTTTAAGGTGCCACAGGTACTCCTTTTCTTTTTGCGAATACAGACTAACACGGCTGTTACTCTGAAACCTGTCATTACAGCCCCCACAGTGCACCATGGCGGGGGAGGGAAATGAAGGGAGACTACAGCCCCCACAGTGCAGTGTGCGGAGGTGGGGAAATGCAGGGAGACTACAGCCCCCGCAGTGCACCGTGCGGGGGGGGGAATGCAGGGAGACTACAGCCCCCACAGTGCACCGCGAAAGGGGTGCGCAAGAAGACTACAACCCCCACAATGCACTGTGCAGGAGGGGGTGGGGGAATGCAGGGAGACTAGAGCCCACACAATGCACCGCAAAAGGGGGTGTGCAAGAAGACTACAGCCCCCACAATGCACCACGAGGAGTGGGGGTCTTGGGGGAGACTACAGCCCGCACAATGCACCGCGGGGGGAAACTGCCCATACCCAGGGCTCAGCAAGCAGGGCGGTATCCTCGATGCCCTGTAGCTGCGCGGGCATACAGCAGCCTGTTTAGCGCCATGCCAAGCCCGGGGGGGGGCGGGGGTGATGCAGAAATTGGCCTTGTTTTGGCTTTGTTGGCTGGTGAGTTGTTTGTTGGCTAGTCTTTTGGCTTGTAGCTTGTTGCTTCTTTTCTTTTGATCCACTCCTGGCAAGCAGGGGCCTGGTAGGGAGAGAGTCCGGGGTGCACAATGAACCCACCACAGTCCCAGACTGCACGCCGGGGGCATCTAGTTACATAGGGTGTTGGGGTTCTCAGGGACTGGCTTGTTTTGAAATGGGATTAGCTTGAATTCTGGTTTATTGCAAACGTCAGGGTGCTTATTTGCCATGTGAAAGTTGGCAACTGGGCCCGCCCGGCCCCGGAGCACCTCTCCCCACCCCCAGCCCAGGTGCTGCTGCGGGGAGAGAGAGCTGGGGGTACAGGTGCCAACTTTCGTTGGCGCTGATGGGTGCTCGCGCCCCTGGCCCCGCCCCAACTCCGCCCCCTCCCTGCCCCTATTGGACCTCTCTCCAAATCCCCGGCCCCGCCTCTCCCCCGAGTGCACCACGTTCCTCCTCCTCCCTCCCAGCACTTGCCACGTGAAACAGCTGCAAGCGCTGGAAGGGAGGGGGGAGAAGCAGGACGCGGCAGCGCACTCAGGGGAGGAAGCAGAGGTGAGCTGGGGCGGGGGGGGTGGCTCCTCTCTCCCCACCGTAGCCCCGGAGCACCCTCCTGCACCCCAACCCCCTCATCCCCAGCCCCACCCCAGAGCCCGCACCCCCAGCTTGAGCCCTCATACCCCTGCACCCCAACCCCTCTGCCCTAGCCCTGAGCCCCCTCCCACACTCCAAACCCTTCGGCCACACCCCCACTACATGAAATTTGTTCTGTGCACCAATATGGAGGTGATGTGTCCTACTCTGTGCGTTATCTACTCTTTTTTAATCAATTGTTTTTCCTTCTGCTAAAAATGTATTTATTTAATTTTAACATATGTGATTTAATTTCTTTTATTAAGAAAGGGAATTTATTTTTCTAATTACTCTGGCATTTACGTTTACCGATCACCATCATGCACGTGACTCACTAACATTTGACTCCATCATTACTATTAGTATCAGACTTGGAACCACGTTTATTTTCATACAAATTTTAAGTGATTTTACAGAGATAATGAAAATTACAAGTTCAAAATAAGTGACCTCCATCTGCCCAGTGTCTAAAGTTCTGTGTTTAGCTATTTTTTCTTAAACTGGCACTGCTAAGGTGAGTACAAGCTAAATTTCCATTCTAGAAGGATACTGTTATTTGATTGTACCACTTTAAATGATGAATGACAAAGCACAATATGGTAATAAAAATATCGTTGATAATTACTCCGACAAGGACAGGTTAGACATTTTAAAACTCGCTATGCAAAGAATTAACTTTAAGCATGAGAGAAATAAAATTATGAAATGCACAGACCAGTCAAAAAACTAAAATAACCGAGCTTTGAAAGAATAAAATTATCAAGAATCTATGTATGTTTTGATGGGAAGTACCAAGAAGTAACACCACCACCACGTGTGAGAGAGGGAGGGTGTGAGAGAGACTCTGTCAGTGTGTGAGTATGAGGGGGAGGTATGCGTGGAAGACTGCGTGTGCCTTTGTGAGTGTGTCAGCACACTCTCTTCAAGCCAAGCACTCAGGAGCCTGAATTAGATTAAGGGTCCCAGATTAGATTAAGTTGATGTGTACAGATAGAAGAGAGCTTTCCCCTCAGGGAGACACCTGCACTGGATTGTTCCTTTTATTGTTAGGTCCCAGTGTAGAGCGGCATTTTAGCAACCAGCCGGGTGTCCAGGCCTCTGCCAAGTATTGGGATGGACTATCTATCTATCTATCTATATTTGCTTGTTGCATTTAGTCATTTAGTAGCCCTTTGCAGGGCTTAGCATAACTAAGGCAAGTCGGGGGAATAGCGATCACATGAAGTGAGCTTGACTCTACACCTTCTCTGACACGCTGGGGTAAGCACCTGAAAAAGCACGAGAACAAATCCGCACAGACACACCCCTAGAACGCCAACCAGGGGTATTCTGTCTGCTACCCAAGATCCATAAACATGGAAATCCTGGACGCCCCATCATCTCAGGCATTGGCACCCTAACAGCAGGATTGTTTGGTTATGTAGACTCCCTCCTCAGGCCCTACGCTACCAGCACCCCAGTTATCTTAGAGACAGCACTGACTTCCTGAGGAAACTACAATCCATCGGTGATCTTCCTGAAAACACCATCCTGGCCACTATGGATGTAGAAGCCCTCTACACCAACATTCCACACAAAGATGGACTACAAGTCATCAGGAACAGTATCCCCGATAATGTCACGGCAAACCTGGTGGCTGAACTTTGTGACTTTGTCCTCACCCATAACTATTTCATTGGGGACAATGTATACCTTCAAATCAGCGGCACTGCTATGGGTACCCGCATGGCCCCACAGTATGCCAACATTTTTATGGCTGACTTAGAACAACGTGTCCTCAGCTCTCGTCCCCTGATGCCCCTACTCTACTTGCGCTACACTGATGACATCTTCATCATCTGGACCCATGGAAAAGAAGCCCTTGAGGAATTCCGCCATGATTTCAACAATTTCCATCCCACCATCAACCTCAGTCCACGCAAGAGATCCATTTCCTGGACACTACAGTGCTAATAAGCGATGGTCACATAAACACCACCCTATACTGGAAACCTACTGACCGCTATTCCTACCTACGTGCCTCCAGCTTTCATCCAGACCACACCACACAATCCATTGTCTACGGCCAAGCTCTACGATACAACCGCATTTGCTCCAACCCCTCAGACAGAGACAAACACCTACAAGATCTCTATCAAGCATTCTTACAACTACAACACCCACCCACTGAAGTGAAGAAACAGATTGACAGAGCCAGAAGAATTCCCAGAAGTTACCTACTACAGGACAGGCCCAACAAAGAAAATAACAGAACGCCACTAGCCGTCCCCTTCAGCCCCCAACTAAAACCTCTCCAGTGCATCATCAAGGATCTACAACATATCCTGAAGGACGACCCATCGCTCTCACAGATCTTGGGAGACAGGCCAGTTCTTGCCTACAGACAGCCCCCCAACCTGAAGCAAATACTCACCAGCAACCACACAACAAAAACACTAACCCAGGAACCTATCCTGGCAACAAAGCCCGTTGCCAACTGTGTCCACATATCTATTCAGGGGACACCATCATAGGGCCTAATCACATCAGCCACACTATCAGAGGCTCGTTCACCTGCACATCTACCAATGTGATATATGCCATCATGTGCCAGCAATGCCCCTCTGCCATGTACATTGGCCAAACCGGACAGTCTCTACGTAAAAGAATAAATGGACACAAATCAGACGTCAAGAATTATAACATTCAAAAACCAGTCGGAGAATACTTCAGTCTTTCTGGTCACTCGATTACAGACCTAAAAGTGGCAATTCTTCAACAAAAAAACTTCAGAAACAGACTCCAACGAGAGACTGCTGAATTGGAATTAATTTGCAAACTGGACACGATTAACTTAGGCTTGAATAGAGACTGGGAGTGGATGGGTCATTACACAAAGTAAAACTATTTCCCCATGTTTATTCCCACCCCCACCCCCACCCCCACTGTTCCTCACACATTCTTGTCAACTGCTGGAAATGGCCCACCTTGATTATCTCTACAAAAGGTTCCCCCCCACCCCTCTCCTGCTGGTAATAGCTCACCTTACCTGATCACTCTCGTTACAGTGTGTATGATAACACCCATTGTTTCATGTTCTGTGTGTATATAAATCTCCTCACTGTATTTTCCACTGAATGCATCCGATGAAGTGAGCTGTAGCTCACGAAAGCTTATGCTCAAATACATTTGTTAGTCTCTAAGGTCACAAGTCCTCCTGTTCTTTTTGTGAAAAACAGGAAGTCTGGCTATATTTCAGGACTGTTATTATGGGGAAATACAAGTGCCAAACTAATTGCTTGGAAATTGCTTGCTTAACAATTATTTGTTTAGTAACATGTTTTTGTAACACCAGCTTTTTGCCTAGGGACTGATTTTGTTTGGTCAACTGTGTAACTTTTTTCTTTTTTTCCTTTTTTTTTTTTTTTGAGTGACATGTCTCTGTAACTTTTTCAGTATAAGGAGGGAACTGTGGGTTTGGGTCAGGCAGATTGCTTCGTGGACACATCAAGAAGATCTCCAGCCACAGACGAAAGGCCGGCCACCAGAAATCTGCGACTGAATCCAAATACTGCTCCAAACACCTGAGGGGGTAATTATCGGTTTGGGGTGCTCTGTAACCTGTTGTGTTTGGGTGTGCTTGAGACTCAAACAAAGCAGTGACTTTGTGTTCCAAGGCAAATACTAGAGACTAATAAAGTCCTGGCTTTAAAGTGAAAGCACGTGGTTTTGATTTGTTTGTGTCAGGCACATAGCAGATGGAAGCACTGCATTGCCCTTGGTTTGTCCTGCAACCAGCTCTCAGAGCTTAAAGTTACTGAGACCTTTGGGTTCAGGGAACCCCAGGTTACACCAGCAGTAAGTGGATCAATAAAATTCCCTCTGTTATTAAATGTCCGTTTCTGGGGAGCGTCTGTTAGTTTGCACGAAGGGCAGCTCCTGGGAGACACCGAGCCCGGCTTCATTTTAACATGTGGCTGCTCAGCAGCTATGGCCCTGGGCCCGAAGTGTCTGCATGGTTCCCCATCCTGTTTTAAGAGCGTTACCATGAGTAGGGGAGGCGAGAGGGGCAGTGCCCACCGCAGGGCTGGAGCTGAGCTATTTATAACTCATCGGAGGGAAGACGGGTGGATGGGGACTTGAACAATAACTCCAGACATAGGGCAGTTCTTAATGGTTTTTCATCTGCTCATTCCCATAACACACTAGCAAACCCGACCTCCGAGCACTCGGGGAGGGAATATTAATAAACTCCTTTGGCCAGCTGGAACCGAGCTTGAAATGGCTGGTGCAGCCTCCCTGTCCTTCGCTGGATAACCTCCCCCAGCCCCCCACCCCCCCCTCCCCGTGGCTGGGCTCTGCAGGAGAGGTGAAGGAGGGGTGGGGAGGGGAATTCCAGCCCCCTGCCCTGGGCATGGGAGCCCAGCACAGCCCCCGCCCCCCTCTCAGTCATGGCCCCAGCCTTCCCCTGCAGCCCCACTCCCTGCCATGGGGCACAGAGGGGGTAGAGTCCCCCACTCAAAGCTGCAGCCCCCTGCTAGGCTGGAAGGGGGGGGAGCTGCTCCATCTCTCTACAGGTTGCAGGTGTAGGATTGCCAACTTTCTAATCACACAAAACTGAACACCCTTGCCCTGCCCTCCGCCCCTTCTCTGAGGCCCTGCTCCCGCTCACTGTTCTCCAGAGCTCCAGTTCCGGCTCAAGTACGTCCTCAAGCTCCTCCAGGAGAGGGCCAACTCCTAGGCTGGGGCCTTGGTAGAAGCCTCCTTGGATTTGAAAGCAGTGCTGACCAGAGCCACCAGGGTCCCTTTTTGACCGGATGTTCCATTAAAAACCGGATACCTGGCAACCCTACGCAGGTGGGTCTCACCCTGAGAGAGGCAGGGACAGAGCAGGAACTAGGGCTGTTGGACCCCAGATGCTGCACCCACCCCACCCACACTCAGTCTCACTGCAGATCCCAGGAGTGAGGAAGGGCTCTTGGGTGCGGGTTACACAGGAGGTCAGACTAGATGATCACAGTGGTCCCTTCTGGGCTTGGAATCTATGAATCTCCTGGTCCTGGGGTAGCAAGTTGTGAGGGATAGAGGCACTCCTGTCACAATGTGCTACCATTGTGAAATCTCTATTTTTAATTTGGACACAAAGAAAGAAAGGTATTTTTGTAATTTGGAAAAGCATTCTACGGAGTTAAACATCACAGCTGTTTAAGTAAAACTGTGAATTAAGGCATTGTTAGTTTCTTTCCACTGTAGATAGTTTCTATAGCGAACAATATGGCCTAAATATCCAATACTGTACATACAAACCACTGAAAATACTGTAAACAGTATTTGGAATACTTATGAACACCTTTTAAACACAAGCTATTAGGCACAAAATTTACCACTCTTCCTTACACAGACTCTTTCCCTCTCCCTGTCCTCCCCACCCCTCCCCTCATTGTCACTGTTACACATACGGAACAAGTTTTCAATGCAATATTTGCACTTTTGTACCTTGGCACGCACATGTCAGCGCACTGCCCTCTGGTCTGATTTCAGAGACATTTTCTTAGGCCTTTTCCTCATTCATAAAATGGAAGTGCCTTGTCCCCCACTGTTTTAGCTCACACACTTTGTTTACCCCAAGGTAACAAAAACAAAAGACACCCCTCAGCAGTGGCTAGATTCACAAAGAGATGTGAATGGAAGTTAGGCCTCCTGACGCTGAGCACTGAGAAAGTCACAGGAAGAACACAGGGATCCACAGAGGTGAGTTAGGGGCCCAGGCTCCCTACACCAGGAATGGGGAGAGAAGGGTTCCTGAGAATGCAATTTATGAAAGCCAACATGTGAGGTCGAGAGCCACCTAAGCTAGCCAATGGGAGACGCTGATGAGAGGGGTGTGTCCTAGGTCACCGAGTTTGATGCCCAAGTCCCAGCTGTGAGGAGGCATCTAGGGACCCAGAGCTTGGAACCTGCCCCCTCCAGTCAGGTGGTTTAGGTGACTAAGGGGTTTCTGATGAGAATGAAGTAAGCAGGTGCCTAACTTCACACAAAAAGAGAAGATGGGCTGGTGCCCACCTTATAACTTGTAGCCCAGTGCTTAGAGCGCTCACCTGAGGTGTGGAAGACCCTTGCTCATGGCCATTCTTCCCATCTGCCTGAACCTGGGTCTCCCACACCCCAGGTGAGTGCACTGACTGGTGGGCTAAGAGTTACAAGGTGAGTGGTGACACCATGTCTTCTTCCTCCAGCCAGGTTCTGAACGGCACATAAGTGGCTTCTGACCATGCCTACCAGAATGGGCCACACACACAAGATAGATATTTGCCCACCTATCTTCCCTGGTTCATGAATCACTCCAGGACTTAGGCATAAGACAGGCATCTGGAGCACGTGCAGACAGAAACTTATGCTCCTGGGGAGCTTTTACCCTGAAATGAAGGAGTTTAGGCACTGACAGGGTCTGTTAGTGGTTTTGTGACTCTCAGTCACAAAGCTTAAAACTGAGGGTGCCCAGATACATTTATGAATCTAGTCCGTGAGTCTCTACCGTAGCTCTATTATGTAGTGTCCACACCTGGCTTGATAAGAATGTCAGCATCCCCCTTTTCCAAACACTTCTCTGTGTTGTCAGCAAAGCCATCCCTCACAGCAGATATTCAGAACATTTCCCCCCTCAGAGCTTCTTGGCTCAGTTATGAGGTCAGTCAACAGGTGGCTTGCCTTTAATGAAAGCATCCTCTATAGCTTCAGAAACAAATACAGAACATGTCTAATAACTCCAATCACACCCTATTTCTGGAGGTTTCTGCACCCGGTGGTCACCCCTGCACATGTGCTGAAACACCACAGCACACTGTAGTAAGTGAGCTGAAAAACATCTGTTTGTCGCAGCGGGTCAGACTGTGTCCTCACACCTTTGTGGATATCACCATCATGGACTCGTTAGTTTTACCATCATACGGTAAGCAAGATGTACAAGACAAGGCTGTGTTTTAAGTTAAATTTTCCTGGGAGTGCATACTTAATAAAAGATAAGGTTTATATCACATGTGGTTAGCAGCATGTAGAGGCTGAGATCAATGAGGTATCTTTACAGTTTAAAGCACCAAAATTGTGGCTCAAATGGTTCATTCTAATGGGACATAAATGCCATCACTTTACATACTTTGTTTATAGAGGCCATCACTGTACAGCTAGGCCAAGACCCTATGTGTGCACAGCAGGCTCTATCAGGGCACCATTGGGCACTCATTCTTCTGATCATGGTACATGTCTTGACCAGTGCAGGGCAGAGAAAAGCAGTGACATCACCTTACATTTTAATCTTGAACCATTTATTGAAATGTTGTCAGGCCAAAAGTGAGAGCTGTAAAATATTGCATAGGCTTTTCTCTCCCGCATCCTGCAAACACTGAAGTGCTGGGCTCAGGAAAGTTAAGATGAGTGCTCCCCTGCTTCTCTCCTTTTCTTTGGGCTTAACACCCCCACTCCCCCCCCACACACACACACCCCAGGTTTTTGGATTATACAAAATTTAAAAATGTTCAAGACAGGTCAAAGGCCACAACAGCGTTTATGGGAAGGACTCCTGCAATGTTTGACGGCTGCCCTGACTGCTGTTGTCAAAACTAAGACCTTTAAACTTTTGAATAAGAGCATCCACACAGGAGTTTAAGGTGCTGCAACTTATGTGCATTAACTTCACAACCAGTGCAAAGGAGTAACAGGATACTTCATTTTAAACCAAAAACAAAAAAAATTGATTTTGGCAGTGTAAAACAGCAAGCTTGTCAGAATGAAGAACATCCCCAAACTGTATCATAACAAAATACCTAGCACACATAAAAGGCTATGGAATTAAATAACGTATAAACAATTCAGTAGAAAAATCCTATAGCTATGTATGCCACAAATGAAGTTACAGAAGAATAAAGTGTGGACTTCAGTGTTCGCAGAATAGGGGATTACTTACAAAAAATAAGGATTTTTAATCATTTTTCAGTTCCAAGATTGTGGGGGGAGGGGGAGAGAAATCACATGTTACGGGAGGGCCAAAACAATACTGAATGTTGTAGAACGTAAGATCATTTTGGGGATATGGATTCTTTGAGAGAGGTAACAGCAAAAGTGTGTATATGGAGCTAGCGCATCCTAGAGTCTCAGAAGCAAGAGGGCAAATAAAAAGAACCAGTGTGTGTGGGTTTTAATGTAATGTCTTTTGGTGTTTATTTCACGATTTTTGAATTCTTGGCTGTCAATTTATCATGGGGTTGTATATCTATAGGTAGAAAAGTTTGAGTAGAAATTTGCCTTTGAGAAGGATTTCAGATAAGGTAGGATAGCGCTGTTAGGGCCAGATTTTAAAAAGATGACTACAGGATTTTCAAAAGCCTTGAAAAATCTGACCTTGAGTGAACATTTGGGAACTAAGTTCTACACACAAGGGGTGACATCCTCACTCACCAGGGTGCTGGACAGAGAGGCAAAACAATGGTTGACAAAGGTAATCCCCAGTGGTGCATCAAAGGAAACTGAAGCAGTTTTCGCAAAAAGAAAAGGAGTACTTGTGGCACCTTAGATACTAACCAATTTATTTGAGCATCAATTGGTTAGTCTCTAAGGTGCCACAAGTACTCCTTTTCTTTTTGCGAATACAGACTAACACGGCTGTTACTCTGAAACCTGAAGCAGTTTTGTCAGCAACCCAGGAAATCAGTTAACCTTGAAGTAACATGATCCCAGAGAATAAACTTGTGTTATAAAAAGAACAAACCATTAGAATTAAAAACTGAAAATGACTGTATTGCAATTACGAACAGGAAATAATACACTAAAAACAGATGTGATTGCTGGAGATCCTAGCAACTATTAATATTTTCAATACTTGTTTGCTAATAAAATATAAATCGCACAGGGACATCCATCTTCACAATATTATCAAAGGTAAATGATGAAGAACTACGTAAATTATTTAATGGAGTGAAACTACATTTACAGCGGCTAACAAGAAAAGGAGACCAATTCGGGGAATCAGAAGGGTAGATAAGACAGATTTGTAAACTGTTATGAGGCTTTATGTGGACACGTGGCTGACGAAGGATTCTTTTAAACACTAAAAATGCGTATGGCCATTGTAACTTGAGGGGTGTATGTAAAATATTTCCCTGATTCCACGCTCCTCTGGTAGCTGAATACATGAAGCCAGACAGGGCAGAGCAGCCACGCCAGGCACTGGGACGCGCTGGGCCTTTGAGAAGGCAGCCCTGGGAAGCCGGTGCTGAAACGCACCATCCTGGGAGAAGGAGCACTTGTGGCACCTTAGAGACTGTAGCTCACGAAAGCTTATGTTCAAATAAATGTGTTAGTCTCTAAGGTGCCACAAGTCCTCCTGTTCTTTTTGCGAATACAGACTAACACGGCTGCTACTCTGAAACCCGTCCTGGCAGAGGGAAAATGCCGCCCCCCCCCCCCAGCTTTCCCCCTCCCCCTCTCTGGCGGTGCCTGTGCCCCACGCTCACCCCGGCTCCTGCCCCCCGGCCCCTGATCCCCCCCGGCCCCTCTCCTGCCCCGCCCCGCCCCAGTCCCCTCCTGGGACCCAGTCTGCCCCCGCCCCGCCCCCCGAAGGGCCTGCCCCAGCCCCAGCACATGCCCAGCCCCGTGCCGGCACCTCAGCCGACGAGACCGAGCAGCCGGAGGAGCCGGCCCAGCCCGGCCCTGCCCCGCGTGGGCCCTTCAGCCCCCAAGTTCCCATGGCCAGGCTGGAAGCCGGAGCCGGGTTGGGGTAAGAGCTGTGCGGGCAGCTGTGAGGCGCCGCGGACCCTCCACCTGCACTGGGCGGGGGGCCCAGAGGTCAGGGGAGGGCAGGGACATGGGCTGGGAGCTGCTTTTGGGCCCCTCCACCCCAGGCAGGTGGAGGGGCCTGGGGCTTCCCAGCCTGGCTGCGGCTTCCGGCTTGGCTGGGGCGTGGGGCTTGGAGAGAAGAGGAGGCGCAGGGGTGGGGCCTCATGCCCCCCCCCTTTTCGGAAGAATCTGTCACCCCGGATGGGGAGACTTTCGCTAAAGCTGCTTCTGTGCCTGGCCCAGAGCGGGGCTTCTGCTGCGGGGCTGGGAGTACTAGCCACCCAGGGCCAGAGGCACCGTCTCCCCGTGGGGGGTCAAGGCCCCCACTCTGCTCCGCTTCTTCCCACCCCTGCCCCATTCTGTCCCCTCCCTCAACGCGCCCTCCCCTCGCTCCTCCCCCTCCCCTCCCCGCACCTCCTGCATGCTGCTGAGCAGCTGATCGGGGGTTGGAGTCGGGGAGGGGACTGATCTGTAGGGCATGTTGGTGGGCCGGAGACACTGGGGGGAGACGCTGATTGGGGGGGCGGGGGCTGCTGGTGGGTGCAGAGCACCCCACTATTTTTTTTCTGAGGGTGCTCCAGCCCCGGAGTTGGTGCCTATGCCCAGGGCCCCCCAGCTCTGCTGGCACCAGGTCCGGGCTGGAGACGGCAGGGAACCAAGGGGCCTGGGACAGGGTTGGGCTCGGCAGGAAAGTGACTCAGCACCATGTCCCTGGGAGCCTGGGATCTCCCCATCTGGGATCTGCTCCCATGCTAGGACTGTGCTGGCCAGGGGCTGCCCCAGGGAGAAGGCTGGGAGGGGAGGGAACAATATGGCAGGACAAAGGGAGAAGGAGGGTGGGGAGCAGAGAGACCATGTGACGTGTGGTAGATTTACCCATCACTCTGCAGCCAGGACATTACAGGGAGAGGAGAAGAGCCGGGACCCACACCGGAGGGTTGGGGGGAATGAAATCCCCTCTGATTTTACCTCTTCCCACTCCCAGACTGACACAATCTTCCCGGCTCTGCCCCACTGCTCCAGAATTAGCAAATAGGGGTGTAAAACCCCTGTCGCTTTCCCTTCTCTCTCCCACCACTGAGTTCCTCTCGTCTCGGCCACTTCTTTTGCCCCATTCTCTCCCCAGTGGAGACTTTACAATCGCCTCAGATTTGGGGGGTTTCCTGCCCGTGTTATCTGCAGTGATTTGTCCTTGTGTTGGGGGGAAATTATTGCCACGAGTCATTCGCCAATAGGAATGGGGCGATGGGTGCAGGTTGGGGGCGCCGGGAGGCACGGCTGCCTCTGGGGTGGGAGCCAGCAGCAGGGTGGGGAAGTGGAGGCTGCCCCACCCCGCTGCTTCCCCGTCTCCCCCACCCCGGGCCCCTTCAGCCACGAGCTGCCAGTCCCATTGCCAGACCCCACTGCCCATCCCCCAGGGCCTTCTGGCTCCTCCACGCTCCCTGCTCCTGGTAAGGCAGCACGGCCCAGGGCTCCCTGCCGCCTCGTGACTGTCAGGCAAGGGGGACCCATCGCGTTGTGCTGTTCGTTGTACGTGGCTGTATAAGGGCCGGGTGGGGCACTCGCCTCGGGAGCATCTCGGAGCAGCGGGGGGGGTGCCGCATCCCAGACCCCGTCTCCCCCGGCGTCCCCGGCAGGCCGCCGGCCGGCGCGGGGGCAATTCCGTGGTCGGCCGCCGGGCCGAGGCCCAAAGTCTCAGTGAACCCTGCCGGGGTCTGAGAGTCCAGCAAAGAAGCAGTCTGCTTCCCCTGGCTAGGGCCTTCAGCCCCAGCTCCCGGCCCTTTACAGTCAGCCCTCCCAAATGAGGCCTGTCCCCTTTTGGGGGTTAACACCATTTTCCCTGTTGCCAGGGAAATCCAGGCCTGCCTGCTCTCATAGGGTTGCCAGGTGGCCGGTTTTCGACCGGAATGTCCAGTCAAAAAGGGAAACTAGCATAGGCCATAGGGATGTAAATATTGTTAAAGAGTTAACCATTTAAACGATTAAAATTATATCGTTTATCCGGTTAACAGCTGGGGCTACTCCTGCCAGACAGCTGGCGTGGCTGGGGCTGGGGTCGCTCCGGCCGGCTGGCGTAGCTGAGTGTGAGGTTGCTCCGGCCGGCGTGGCTGGGGCTGGGGTTGCTCCAGTCGGTCAGCCTGTGCGGCTGGGGCTGGGGTCGCTCCGGCCGGCTGGCGTAGCTGAGTGTGGGGTTGCTCCGGCCGGCGTGGCTGGGGCTGGGGTTGCTCCAGTCGGTCAGCCTGTGCGGCTGGGGCTGGGGTCGCTCCGGCCGGCTGGCGTAGCTGAGTGTGGGGTTGCTCCGGCCGGCGTGGCTGGGGCTGGGGTTGCTCCAGTCGGTCAGCCTGTGCAGCTGGGGCTGGGGGTCGCTCTGGCCAGCCGGCGTAGCTGTGCCTGGGGTTGCTTCGGTCAGCCAGCCGGCGTGGCTGGGGCTGGAGTCGCTCTGGCCGGCTGGCGTGGCTGGGGTTGGGGTTGCCCTGAGGTTACTCCGGCCAGCGCAGTTGGGGCTGGGTTTGGGGTTGCTCTGGCCGGACAGTGTGGCTGGAGTTAACGATCAGGGCAGGTTAACCAGTAAGACTAATGCTTACTGGTTAACCGTTTACTATTTTACATCACAGCTAACCGGACGCTAAAAGTCCTGTTAGCTGCAGTAGCCGGCCTCCGCCATGGGTGGGGGGAGCCTGGGGGCTCTGCTTAGCAGCTGCTGCTGTTCCCGCCCCCGAGCCTGAGCCAGAGAAATGGTTGCTCCTGTACCGGGCTCCAAAGGAGATACCAGTGCCGTCCGGGGAAGGGGAGAGCTAACCTGTTTGCCCCCTGCTGTGCCCCGATTTCCCCAGCCCCTTGCTCTGGGGACCGACCCCCCTGGTGTGCCCTGATTTCCCTGGCCCCTTGCTACGGGGACCCCCACCTGCCCCACCATGCCTTGATTGCACAGGAAAGCAGGCTCCACGTCAGCTCGTCCTAGCCTGGCTCTGCGGGTGGCAAGTGAATCTCGGGGGATGGGGGAGCGAGCGACGCGGGGGACAGGGGCCTTGGAGGAAATGGTGGGGCTGGGGTATTCGGTTTTCAGGGATTAGAAAGTTGGCAACCCTAGTTCCAACCCAAGGACCCTACGCATAGCAGCCATGTACTGCTCGCTCCAATCCATCACTGCTATTTCCCTGGGCCTCTTCCTACCTGACCCCTTCTATCTGCAGCCCTATCGCAGGGGCGCCATCCTCAGGTTCTTTTACCCCATTTTCTCTCGAGTTATCTATGATTTATTGTCCCCTGAGATTTTCCCCATCTAATCATCTGATATTAACATCAAATCTCCTCCAACGTTGTCCTTGTCTTAAATCCTTAAATATTGGTTGATGTAAAATCCTGCCACATTTCGCCCCTTTTTTCACAAAATATCAGATATTGATATGAAATCCACTCAGATATTACCTCTTTACCTTGTGCCAACTATTGATATAAAATCCCTCAAACTTTTCCACTTTCCTTTAATTTGTGACAAATTTCTTATATTTGCTCCCTTTTCTTTTTAATTACTGAACACTAATGTCACATTTCAGATTTTGTCATTTCCAGATAATTATCAATTGTTGATTTTAAAATATAAGAACATAAGAATGGCCATGCAGGGTCAGACCAAATGTCTGTCTAGCCCAGTAACCTGTCTTCTGACAGTGGCCAATGCCAGGTGCCCCAGAGGGAATGAACAGAATAGGTAATCATCAAGTGATCCTTTCCCTGTTGCTCATTCCCAGCTTCTGGCAAACAGAGGCTAGGGACACCATCCCTGCCCATCCTGGCTAATAGCCATTGATAGACCTATCTTCTATGAATTTATCTAGTTCTTTTTGGAACCCTGTTATAGTCTTGGCCTTCACAACGTCCTCTGGCAAGGAGTTCCACAGGTTGACTGTGCGTTGTGTGAAGAAATACTTACTTTTGTTTGTCTTAAACCTGCTGCCTATTAATTTCATTTGGTGACTTCTAGTTCTTGTTTTATGAGAAGGAGTGAATAACACTTCCTGATTTACTTTTTCCACACCGGTCATGATTTTATAGACCTCTATCATATCCTCCCTGAGTCGTCTCTTGTCCAAGTTGAACAGTCCCAGTCTTTTTAATCTCTCCTCATACGGTAGCCTAGCCGTGCCAGACCCCTCATCATTTTTGATGCTCTTTTCTGAACCTTTTCCAGTTCCAATATATCTTTTTTGAGATGGGGCGACCACATCTCCACGCAGTATTCAAGATGTGGGCTTACCGTGGATTTATATAGAGGGAATATGATATTTTCTGTCTTATTATCTATCCCCTTCTTAAGGATTCCCAACATTCTGTTTGCTTTTTTGATTGCAGCTACACATTGAATGGAAGTTTTCAGAGAACTATCCACAATGACACCAAGATCTCTTTCTTGAGTGGTAAGAGCTAATTTAGACCCCATCATTTTATGTATATAGTTGGGAGTATGTTTTCCATTACTTTCAGTCACCTAATTTTGAGAGATCCTTTTATAGCTCTTCACAGTCTGCCTAGAACTTAACTATCTTGAGTAGTTTTTTTATCATCTGCAAATTTTGCCACCTCACTGTTTACCCCTTTTTCCAGATCATTTATTAATATGTTGAATAGGACTGGTCCCAGTACAGACCCCTGTGGGGAAATACAACTACTTATCTCTCTCCATTCTGAAAACTTATTTACAATTTATTCCTACCCTTTGGTTCCTATCTTTTAACCAGTTACCAACCCATGAGAGGACCTTCCCTCTTATCCCATGACAGCTTACTTTGCTTAAGAGCCTTTGGTGAGGGACCTTGTGAAAGGCTTTCTGAAAATCTAAGTACACTATATCCCCTGGATCACCCTTGTCCACATGATCGTTCACCCCCTCAAAGAATTCTAGTAGATTGGTGAGGCATGATTTCCTTTTACAAACACCATGTTGACTCTTCCCCAACAAATTATGTTCATCTGTGTGTCTGACAGTCTTGTTCTTTACTATAGTTTCAACCAATTTGCCCAGTACTGAAGTCAGGCTTACCAGCCTGTAATTGCCGCGATCACCTCTGGAGCCCGTTTTAAAAATTGCCCATCCAATTAGCTATCCTCCAGTCATTTGGTACAGAAGCTGATTTAAATGATAGGTTACAGACTACAGTTAGTAGTTCTGCAATTTCACATTTGAGTTCCTTCAGGATTCTTGGGTGAATCCCATCTGCTCCTGGTGACTTATTACTGTTTAGTTTATCAATTTGTTCCCAAACCTCCTCTAATGACACCTCAATCTGGGACAGTTCCTCAGATTAGTCACCAAAAAGAATGGCTCAGGTCTGGGTATCTCACTCACATCCTCAGCCGTGAAGACTGATGCAAAGAATTCATTTAGTTTCTCCACAATGGCCTTATCATCCTTGAGTGCTTCTTTAGTATCTAGATCGTCCAGTGGCCCCATTGGTTGTTTAGCAGGCTTCCTGCTTTTGATGTAGTTAAAAAATTTTTGCTATTACTTTTTGATTGTTTGACTAGCTGTTCTTCAAGTTCTTTTTTGGCATTCCTAATTATATTTTTACACTTCATTTGCCAGAGTTTATGCTCCTTTCTATTTTCCTCACTTGGATTTAACTTCCACTGTTTAAAGGATGCCTTTTTGCCGCTCACTGCTTCTTTTACTTTGTTGTTTAGTCATGGTGGCACTTTTTTGGTTTTCTTACTATGTTTTTTAATTTGGGGTATACCTTTAAGTTGAGCCTCTATTAAGTGTCTTTAAAAAGTTTCCATGCAGCTTGCAGGGATTTCACTTTTTGCACTGTACCTTTTAATTTGTTTCACTAACATCCTCATTTTTATGTAGTCCCCCTTTCTGAAATTAAATGCTACAGTGTTGGGCTACTGTGGTGTTTTTCCCACCACAGGGATGTTAAATTTAATTATATTATGGTCACTATTATGAAGTGGTTCAGCTGTATTCACCTCTTGGACCAGATCCTGTGCTCCATTTAGGACTAAATCAAGAATTGCTTCTCCTCTTGTGGGTTGCAGAACTAGATGCTCCATGAAGCAGTCATATAGGGCAGGTCTGCACTACAGCCGGGATCGATGCTCTGAGATCGATTCACCGATGGTCATTTTAGCAGGTCTAGTAAAGACCCGCCAAATTGACTGCAGATCGCTCCCCAGTCGACCCCTATACTCTACCCCTGACGAGAAGAGTAAGGTAAGTCGACGGGAAATTTTCTCCCGTTGACCCCCCGCGGAGTAGACCCCACGATAACTTGACCTAAGGTACGTGACTCCAGCTACATTATTCACGTAGCTGGAGTTGCGTAGCATAGGTCGACTTACTGCGGTAGTGTAGACATAGCCTTAAGTTATCAAGAAACTTGATCTCTGCATCCCGTCCTGAGGTGACATGTACCCCGTCAATATGAGGATAATTGAAATCCCCCATTATTATTGAGTTTTTTATTTTAATAGCCTCTCTAATCTCCCTGAGCATTTCCCAGGCACTATCACCATCCTGGTCAGGTGGTCAGTGATATATCCCTACTGCTATATTATTATTCGAGCATGGAATTTCTATCCAGAGAGATTCTCTGGTACAGTTTAGTTCATTTAAGATTTTTACTTCATTTGATTCTACACTTTCTTTCACATATAGAGCCACTCCCTCACCAGCACGACCTGGTCTCTCCTTCAGATATACTTTGTACCCTGGTATTACTGTGTCCCATTGACTATCCTCATTCCACCAAGTTTCTGTGATGCCTGTTATATCAATATCCTCATTTAATCCGAGGCACTCTAGTTCACCCATCTTATTATTTAGACTCCTAGCATTGGTATATAAACACTTTAAAAACTTGTCACTTTTTAGCTGTCTGCCATTACATGATGTAATTGAAGGGGACTTTTTTTCATTTGACTTTCTCATCAGATCCTACCTGTATTTTACCTTTCATCCTCTCGTCCTTACTAGGACATAGAGAATCTCCATTAGTAGATTCTCCCCTAAAGGATGTCTCTGTCCGAACCACGTGCTCCTCCGCACCTGTCGGCTCTCCCCCAGCCCTGAGTTTAAAAACTGCTCTGTGACCTTTTTAATTTTCAGTACCAGCAATCTGGTTCCGTTTTGGTTTAGGTGGAGCCCATCCTTCCTGTACAGGCTCCCCCTTTCCCAAAAGCTTCCCCAGTTCCTAATAAATCTAACACCCTCCTCCCTACACCATCGTCTCATCCATCGTTCTGCCTGTCTAACTGGCCCTGCGCGTGGAACTGGGAGCATTTCAGAGAATGCGACCATGGAGGTCCTGGACATGAATCCCTTACCTAGAAGCCTAAATTTGGCCTCCAGGCCTACTCTATCCTTCCCTATGTCATTGGTACTTACATGTACCACGACCACCAGCTCCACCCCAACACTACACATAAGTCTATCTAGATGTCTCGAGATCTGCAACCTTCACACCAGGCCAGCAAGTCACCATGCAGTTCTCCCTGTCATCGCAATCCCAGCTTTCTGTGTTTCTAATGATCAAATCGCAATACCTGTCTCTTCTTAATAATTGGAGTTCCCTCCCCCGGAGAGGTATCCTCAGTGCGAGAGGATACCACAACATCATCTTGAAGGAGTGTCCCAACTATGGGATCGTTTCCTTCTGCTCCAGTTGGATGTTCTCCTTCCCAGAAACTTTCATCCTCCTCAACAGCACAGAGGCTGTCAGACTGGGGATGGGACTGTTTCAGTG
Source organism: Chelonia mydas (assembly GCF_015237465.2). Taxonomy (NCBI): domain Eukaryota; kingdom Metazoa; phylum Chordata; order Testudines; family Cheloniidae; genus Chelonia; species Chelonia mydas. Next base: position 74,722,133 of record NC_051251.2, on the reverse strand, counting down.
TGTCCTGGAAAGTCTAATCTCTGTACCTCTCTGTCTCCCTCAGCTCCTCCAGCTCAGCCACTCTGGCCTCCAAAGCCCGTGCACGGTCTCTGAGGGCCAGAAGCTCCTCGCACTGAGTGCACACACACGCCACCTGCCCATACATGCTGCTTTGGGTGCAATAACCTGGATAGCCCCCACTCTGTTGCTGGACTTCTCCCTGCATTATTATTTTACTCCTGAAGCTCATTCCTTTGTTGTTGTTTTCTTTTTTTTGAGTGTTTTTTTTTTTTTGGCTTTAAGTTTAAAGAATGTTAAGTTTATCCAGCACCCTCCCCACACTCCCCCCATAAACTCCCTCACAAAACTCCCCTGTTAGCCGCTCCTGTTAGCTGGCAAACCTCTTTGGCTTCTAGGTGTTCCCCATATTTTTCATGTGAAGCCACTTCTCCTTTCTGGAGGGAACCTGTTACCTTGAGTCATTCTCCACAATGGAGGTTGCAGAGGAGTTAAATTCCCCAGTGATCAACTTTCCCCCTCACATTTGAGAATCATCTGTTTCCCCCTTTGTCTCCATTAAAATGAAGAGGTGGCTGGATCCTAACTCACTTTTCCTTTCCCCAGACAGTGCGTGACAAGGGGTTCACTCCCCTCAGGGGCCTGCTCTGTGTGTGGGTGGGTCCCTGTTCCCCTAGGCAGTGCCCAGAGTGGCTGAGACGCTCCGTCCTCCTGTACTAACTCCTCACGTTCCGATAGCTGCTTTCACCAGAAGGGTCCCCAGAGCCGGTGGTGAACGGTCCCCATGAGGGGTCTCTTCCTGCAGTGCTGAGACCCAGCCACCTCTGGGGTGGGTCCATGGTGGCCATTATTAGCCAGTGACAGGGCGTGGAAGTTTATTGAATGGTCTGGCTCCTCCATCCCCTCCTGTCTCCTGTTAAAGCAGCATTGCCCAGGGCTGTGTGAATGGCCGGTCGGGGGCGGTGATAGCTTTCTCTCCATTTATCAAATACTAATATAAAATCACCACAAATTTTGTGTCTCTCCACTTCAGAACTGTAGGATGTTCAGGGTTTGGAGGGAAGATAGTTGCCCTGAGTCCTTGCCCCAGATGTGGGGAGTGGGGGAGGAGGGAAGGCCTGGAACCTCCCCTCCCGGGATGTGTTTAAACAGATTTTGGCATCTTCCCTTCCCGAATGTCACATTTCTCGTCTCATTGACTCCAGAGTCGCTGCAAGGAAGGAAAAGGAGTGACTCTGGATTAACATGGGAGCCAATAAGATCCGGGGAGTGGTGTCCTTAGCTGCTGTCCCCAGAGGGCTCTGGCTGTTGCTAAGGGAGGGGAGGCTGCTCTCTCTGTCTCTCTTTACTCAAAAAAAAAAAAAAAAGGAGTACTTGTGGCACCTTAGAGACTAACCAGTTTATTTGAGCATGAGCTTTCGTGAGCTACAGCTCACTTCATCGGATGCATAGCATATCGTGGAAACTGCAGAAGACATTATATACACACAGAGACCATGAAACAAAACTTCCTCCCACCTCACTCCCCCGCTGGCAAAACTTCCCCGAGGAAGTTTTGTTTCATGGTCTCTGTGTGTATATAATGTCTTCTGCAGTTTCCACGATATGCTATGCATCCGATGAAGTGAGCTGTAGCTCACGAAAGCTCATGCTCAAATAAACTGGTTAGTCTCTAAGGTGCCACAAGTACTCCTTTTCTTTTTACGAATACAGACTAACACGGCTGTTACTCTGAAACCTCTCTTTACTCAAGGTATCAGGGTTGAGTTTCTCGGGTGGGATGGTGCTGCCTCCCCTGGGATCTGGGAGCCAGGAGCCCAGGCTGAGCCGCTGCTGCTCCTCAGCAGGATCTGTGCTGTGGAGAGACCTTCATGAAAGGCTCCTCCCCGCCCAGCCCAGGCGGGGACTTCCTCTAGTGGCTGGAACTAGCCCCCTAAGGCAGCCCCAGGCTCTGCCAACTCCAACTGCTGAGCCAGAGGCTCCAGGTGACTGAGCGAGACCGGGGGATGGTCAGAAAAGTGACTCTGCACAAATGTCACCAGGAGCCTCGGATCTCACAGCCCCTGGGAATCTGCTACTTGTTGTTAATGCACCTGTGGGTGGGATCCGAGCTGCCTTAACAGCACCAAAGCCACTGATCTCCTGCCAGGATCTGCCCAGTGGCAAAACTGGGGATTGAGGAGGGGAAGAGACCAGCTCTGTGGGGTTCCCCTTTGTGTGTTTGGGGTGTGGAGGTGCCAGGCAGGGAAGGGTGGGGGAAGGACAGAGGTGGAGGGAGAGACAGTGTGAGTTGGGAGCAGTCAGGAAATTATGGCATGGGGAGGGGAGCATGAAATCCCCTGTGATTTTGCCACTTCCCTCTGAAAGATTTATAAAATTCTCTCGGATTCCGTCATAATTATCAAATATGGATATAAAATCTAGGTCATTTTTTCCTCCTTTTCTCTCAAATTATTTATAATTTCTCCATTCAGCTTTTGTCCCATTTTCTCTCTAATTCTCTGGTGTCAATTTAAAATCTCCTCAGATTTGGGGTGTTTCCTACCCCTTGGATCTGCAGTGCTTTGTCCTTGTTTGGTAGGGAATTGTTGCCCTGAGCTATTCCCCAGGGTGCCCATTCTCTGCTGGCAACAGGGCGTGGAAGGGAGAAACAAATCTCCCACATGGAGACCGCCCAGCCCCAGGTTACCCAGTCCCAGCTGCTGCCCCTCACCATGACCCAACCCTGCTCCCCCCATCCTCACTGCCAGTCATCCCTGCTGCTACCCACTCCCACTGCCAGGGAACCTCCCAGCTCCATCCCCCTTCCTTTCCCCTTTCAAGTTGCCTTGTCTGGGCCTGTGAATGGCAGGTGGGGTGGGGAACCATCCTTTTCTGTTTGTTTATTGAACATCCATATTCCCTGACAACTTCATTAATGCAACGCAAAGGGTGCCCAGTGCTGTTCTGAGCCCTTCCAGCAGGTCGAGTTCAGCAACACTCAAACCTCTCAAAAGTAGGAAATCCAGAGGGAAGGTCCCTGCCTGTGCAACCTTAACTCTGCCCCCTTGGAGTTGGCAGTAACCACTGGGCGTTATCCACATGTACTCCAGCTGCATTCACTGGGCTACGTGAAGCTGTAGTGAATGGCAGAGGCATGAGTTGGAGCAGCTGGGTAGAGGTGTGATTGTGAGGTGAGGAAATCTGGGGATTAATTTGAGGATTGGCGCAGAGCTGTGGTTGTGAATGAGGAGCTGTGGGTCTGAGTCCCCCTGGCCTGATCGAGGGGAAGAGGTGCATATGTACCTTGAGCATCCAGTCTGTCATTTGCACGCGGAGTTGTGTACTTTGTGTCAGCACAGGGTTCTCCCTGCCATGGGGATTGTCAGCCGTGGGGTGGGATAGGAGAGCTGTCTGTGTGTTTAATGATGGATAAGTGAAAGATTTTGGAGGGAAATCCTGTGACTAATGGAGATGGGGCTGGTGAGTGTAGCAAAGGTGGGATTGTTTCTGGGGAGCAGGCTCCGTGTCTGAGTGTAGAAGAGCTGTAGGTAGGTCCTGCTCAGTGCCGCTCGCCTAAAACCAGATTCTGTCTCCGCAAAGGGGAGGTGTCTGACTCTGAGCTGCAGCTGTCGGGAGCCCTGTTACCCGAGTAGTATGTGGGGTTCCTGCTGCGGGGTGGAGCTAGTGGTGCGAGTGTCGCTGCTCTTGGAGCTCCAGCGTTGGGTGCAGTAGCAGAAAGGGCAGCGTGTGGGTTCAGCAGACCTCGATGTTGTTCAGAAGGACCACAGGCTCGGTTCGGTGGCCAAGGCGCTCGGCCAGGTTTACTGTTGACAAAGAACAGGTCTAGTGCCCCACAGGAGCTACGGGTACTGGAATACAGCGGTTCCCAACGGGGGTCCACAAGCCCTTTCAGGGGGTCCGTGGGGCCCTGCAGCTCAAACCCAGAGCCTGAGCCCCAACACCCCTGCGGGGCTGAAGCCCCAGTCCCTGGCGCCCCCCCTCCTGTTGAAGCCCCCATCCCTGACACACACACCCCCGTGCTGAAGCCAGGACTCGCAGGACTGAAGTCCTGCTCTCCGGTGTTCCCCGTGGGGCAGAAGCCCTGAGCCCATGGGCAGAATTGGGTGTGCGGGGGTGTTGCCCCCCACAAACTGCAGTGAAAGAGCAGGTCAGTCCTGGGGGCAGCTCCACACCCCTCCCCACTTCCTTCTCTCCCCGCCCCCTGGCCAGGTCAGAGGTGGGAAGCCAGAGCTGGGCGCTGCGGGGCAGCTGCTGCTCTGCCTGGTGCCATGGAGCAGGCAGCCCTGGCATTCCCCCATCTGCTGCTGCTGCTGGTGCCTGGGGTTGAAGCTGCTCCTCAGCTCCCAGCCCCCTTTGCTCCCGCAGAGGCAGCTGGTCAGAGCTGCCTGGGCGAGGGGACCCGGCTCTGTGGCTGGCAGAGGCCTCCGGGAACAGGTACCGCAGGGGAGCCCTCTGGGCACACAGCCCCTAGCTACCTCCTCCCTGCACCATGAGCTACCCCCTGTCCTCACACAGCCCCTAGCTACTCCCTGCCTGCACCCTGAGCTACCCCCTGTCCTCACACAGCCTCCAGCTACTCCCTCCCTGCACCCTGTGCTACTCCCTCCCTGCACCATGAGCTACCCCCTCCCAAACACAGCCCCTAGCTACCTTCACCCTGCACCCTGAGCTACCCTCTGCCCACACACAGCCCCTTGCTGCCCCCCCTCCATGCACCCTGAGTTACCCCCTCCCTGCACCCTGACCTACCCTCCTGCCCGTACCCAGCCTCTAGCTCCCCCTGCCTGCACCCTGAACTACTCCCCTGCCTGCCCACAGCCACTAGCTTCTCTCCTGCCTGCACCCTCAGGTACTCTCTTGCCTATGCATCGCCCCTAGCTACTTCCTCCCTCCACTCTGAGCTACCCCATAGAATCATAGAATATCAGGGTTGGAAGAGACCTCAGGAGGTCATCTAGTCCAACCCCCTGCTCAAAGCAGGACCAACACCAACTAAATCATCCCAGCCAGGGCTTTGTCAAGCTGGCCCTTAAAAACCTCTAAGGATGGAGATTCCACCACCTCCCTAGGTAACCCATTCCAGTGCTTCACCACCCTCCTAGTGAAATAGTGTTTCCTAATATCCAACCTAAACCTCCCCCACTGCAACTTGAGACCATCGCTTCTTGTTCTGTCATCTGCTACCACTGAGAACAGCCGAGCTCCATCCTCTTTGGAACCCCCCTTCAGGTAATTGAAGGCTGCTGTCAAATCCCCCCTCACTCTATCTTCTGCAGACTAAATAAGCCCAGTTCCCTCAGCCTCTCCTTGTAAGTCATTTGCTCCAGCCCCCTGATCATTTTCGTTGCCCTCCGCTTGACTCTCTCCAATTTGTCCACATCTCTTCTGTATTGGGGGGTCCAAAACCTATGTCTGGATTCTCTCTCTGTCCTTCCAGGTGATCAGATGGTGAGTGAGAATGTGGAGCAGAATCCACAGCAGGACGATGCAGAGCAAGTAGAACCATATGGGACATTAGCAGGAAGATCCAAAGGGAAAGTTTCTTGGAGTTGTGCAGAGGCAAAAGCCTGTGAGAGTCAGCATAGGCCAGAGAAAAGCTTCTGTAGCGACTCAGACCTTATTAGACATGAAAGAATTAATATGGGAGAGAGACCCTACACATGCTCTGAGTGTGGGAAAAGCTTCAATGTAACTTCACACCTCATGAAACATCAAAGACTCCACACAGGAGAAATATCCCACAAGTGTTCCGAGCTTGAGAAAAGCTTCCTCAAGCGTTCACACCTTATCACACATCATAGAATCCACACAGGAGAGGGCTCCTTCACATGCCCTGAGTGCAGGAAAAGCTTCAAAGACAGTTCATACCTCATCAGACATCGGAGAGGCCACACTGGAGAGAGACCCTACAGATGCCTTGAGTGCGGGAAAAGCTTTAGTTGGAGCTCAAGTTTTATCCGACATAAGAGAATCCACGCAGGCGAGTAATGCCATAAATATCTTGACTAGGGCTGGCCAAATATTTTTTGTAAAATACATTAGCAAATTCCCACCTAGTTTGTACCATTTTCTTCAGTGTGGTCTCTCAGCTCCACGTGAGCTACCTTGTCTCTGTCTTTTGCCCCTTCCACTTCTTTGGGGGGAGTCCCATCATCCTTTGTCAACTTCTTTGTCTTATATCTCCTGGGAGTGTCTCCTCGTCCTGCCAGAAATATTCATCAGCACCAGGTGGGGGAATCATAGAATCATAGAATCATAGAATATCAGGGTTGGAAGGGACCCCAGAAGGTCATCTAGTCCAACCCCCTGCTCAAAGCAGGACCAAGTCCCAGTTAAATCATCCCAGCCAGGGCTTTGTCAAGCCTGACCTTAAAAACCTCTAAGGAAGGAGATTCTACCACCTCCCTAGGTAACGCATTCCAGTGTTTCACCACCCTCTTAGTGAAAAAGTTTTTCCTAATATCCAATCTAAACCTCCCCCATTGCAACTTGAGACCATTACTCCTCGTTCTGTCATCTGCTACCATTGAGAACAGTCTAGAGCCATCCTCTTTGGAACCCCCTTTCAGGTAGTTGAAAGCAGCTATCAAATCCCCCCTCATTCTTCTCTTCTGCAGACTAAACAATCCCAGCTCCCTCAGCCTCTCCTCATAAGTCATGTGCTCTAGACCCCTAATCATTTTTGTTGCCCTTCGCTGGACTCTTTCCAATTTATCCACATCCTTCTTGTAGTGTGGGGCCCAAAACTGGACACAGTACTCCAGATGAGGCCTCACCAGTGTCGAATAGAGGGGAACGATCACGTCCCTCGATCTGCTCGCTATGCCCCTACTTATACATCCCAAAATGCCATTGGCCTTCTTGGCAACAAGGGCACACTGCTGACTCATATCCAGCTTCTCGTCTACTGTCACCCCTAGGTCCTTTTCCGCAGAACTGCTGCCTAGCCATTCGGTCCCTAGTCTGTAGCGGTGCATTGGATTCTTCCATCCTAAGTGCAGGACCCTGCACTTATCCTTATTGAACCTCATCAGATTTCTTTTGGCCCAATCCTCCAATTTGTCTAGGTCCTTCTGTATCCTATCCCTCCCCTCCAGCGTATCTACCACTCCTCCCAGTTTAGTATCATCCGCAAATTTGCTGAGAGTGCAATCCACACCATCCTCCAGATCATTTATGAAGATATTGAACAAAACGGGCCCCAGGACCGACCCCTGGGGCACGCTACTTGACACCGGCTGCCAACTAGACATGGAGCCATTGATCACTACCCGTTGAGCCCGACAATCTAGCCAGCTTTCTACCCACCTTATAGTGCATTCATCCAGCCCATACTTCCTTAACTTGCTGACAAGAATGCTGTGGGAGACCGTGTCAAAAGCTTTGCTAAAGTCAAGAAACAATACATCCACTGCTTTCCCTTCATCCACAGAACCAGTAATCTCATCATAAAAGGCGATTAGATTAGTCAGGCATGACCTTCCCTTGGTGAATCCATGCTGACTGTTCCTGATCACTTTCCTCTCCTCTAAGTGCTTCAGGATTGATTCTTTGAGGACCTGCTCCATGATTTTTCCAGGGACTGAGGTGAGGCTGACTGGCCTGTAGTTCCCAGGATCCTCCTTCTTCCCTTTTTTAAAGATGGGCACTACATTAGCCTTTTTCCAGTCATCCGGGACTTCCCCCGTTCGCCACGAGTTTTCAAAGATAATGGCCAAGGGCTCTGCAATCACAGCCGCCAATTCCTTCAGCACTCTCGGATGCAATTCGTCCGGCCCCATGGACTTGTGCACATCCAGCTTTTCTAAATAGTCCCTAACCACCTCTATCTCTACAGAGGGCTGGCCATCTCTTCCCCATTTTGTGATGCCCAGCACAGCAGTCTGGGAGCTGACCTTGTTAGTGAAAACAGAGGCAAAAAAAGCATTGAGTACATTAGCTTTTTCCACATCCTCTGTCACTAGGTTGCCTCCCTCATTCAGTAAGGGGCCCACACTTTCCTTGGCTTTCTTCTTGTTGCCAACATACCTGAAGAAACCCTTCTTGTTACTCTTGACATCTCTTGCTAGCTGCAGCTCCAGGTGCGATTTGGCCCTCCTGATATCTTTCCTACATGCCCGAGCAATATTTTTATACTCTTCCCTGGTCATACGTCCAACCTTCCACTTCTTGTAAGCTTCTTTTTTATGTTTAAGATCCGCTAGGATTTCACCATTAAGCCAAGCTGGTCGCCTGCCATATTTACTATTCTTTCGACTCATCGGGATGGTTTGTCCCTGTAACCTCAACAGGGATTCCTTGAAATACAGCCAGCTCTCCTGGACTCCCTTCCCCTTCATGTTAGTCCCCCAGGGGATCCTGGCCATCTGTTCCCTGAGGGAGTCAAAGTCTGCTTTCCTGAAGTCCAGGGTCCGTATCCTGCTGCTTACCTTTCTTCCCTGCGTCAGGATCCTGAACTCAACCAACTCATGGTCACTGCCTCCCAGATTCCCATCCACTTTTGCTTCCCCCACTAATTCTACCCGGTTTGTGAGCAGCAGGTCAAGAAAAGCGCCCCCCCTAGTTGGCTCCGCAGTCATTCTGCACCGGCTCAGCCTGTTGTTGAACCGCTCCTTTCTGCTGTCAAGGCTCCCGGTGTAGGGTTTCATGAGCCACGGCATTAAAGGGTAAGCGGGGTCTCCAAGGATCACAATGGGCATTTCGACTTCCCCTACGGTGATCTTCTGGTCTGGGAAAAAAGTCCCGGCTTGCAGCTCCCTGAACAGGCCAGTGTTCCGAAAGATGCCTGCCTCATGCACCTTTCCAGGCCAGCCTGCGTTAATGTCAATGAAATGCCCACGGTGATCCACAAGCGCCTGGAGAACCATAGAGAAATACCCCTTCCGATTAATGTACTCAGAGGCTAGGTGGGCTGGTGCCAGAATTGGAATATGCGTCCCATCTATCGCCCCTCTGCAGTTAGGGAAACCCATTTGTGCAAAGCCAGCCACAATGTCACGCACATTGCCCAGAGTCACGGTTCTTCTGAGTAGGATGCGATTAATGGCCCTGCAAACTTGCATCAATACGATTCCAATGGTCGACTTTCCCACTCCGAACTGGTTAGCGACCAATCAGTAGCTGTCTGGAGTTGCCAGCTTCCAGACTGCTATAGCCACCCGCTTCTCCCCCGTCAGGGCAGCTCTCAATCTCGTATCCTTGCACTGCAGGGTGGGGGGCGAGCTCCACACACAGTCTCATGGAAGTGGCTTTTCTCATCCGAAAGTTCTGTAGCCACTGCTCGTCATCCCAGACTTGCCTGACGATGTGATCCCACCGCTCAGTGCTTGTTTCCCGAGCCCAAAAGCGGCGTTCCACGGTGGTGAGCATGTCTGTGAATGCCACAAGCAGTCTCATGTCGTATGCGTTACTCACGTCAATATCATCGTCGGAGTCCTCACTGTCACTTTGGATCATAAGGAGTAACATGACTGCCAAATGTGACGTGCTGGCGAGACTCGTCAGCAGACTCCTCAGCAGTTCGGGCTCCTTTCCCGCAGACCGAAAGGGAAGACAGAGTGCGCAGTACAAAACACGTCGAAAGATGGCGCCAAATGTGGAGGGAAGCACAGGGATTGCTGGGATGCGACGTGATGCATCATGGGGCGTTGGGACAGGACCCAGAATGCCCCGCCCCCTTTCCACAAGCCACAGCACCAGAATGGGAGGAGGGGCTCTGTGGGACAGCTGCCCATAATGCACCGCTCCCAATGCCGCTGCAAGTGCCACAAATGTGGCCACGCCAGGGCGCTTGCAGCTCTCAGTGTGGACAGACGGCCGCGCTTTCCCTGCTGCGCTCTCCAAAGGCGGGTTTAACTCACAGAGCTCTACATCTGCAAGTGTAGCCAAGCCCTCGGACTCCACATGGAGACTATCCTGTGCTTCGAGGCTCTACTTAAATAAGGTGATGATTACACAGCACTGCCCCAGGGGGAACAGCTACTCAGGTAAAAGGGCCTGTCAGTGCCCTGGGGCAGCTGGGGCTAACAGGGAATAAAGCACTTCCACCAACTGAGTGCTTTGGCTGGGTTGGGCATTCTGAGCGCAGCCACCTGCCCAGGACAGGAGTAAAGCTCCTCCTGAGATCACAGAGAGGGAGACCCCAAGCTGGAGCCCGTTGGAGTTTGGAAGCATGCTGTCCTCCTGCGGGGTCACTGGCAGAGGGGGTTCAGCAGTCCTGGGGAGATTGCCATACTCTGACCCTCCACTGCAGCCTCCCCAACCCCAACCCCTACAGCAACTCCAGGACAAGGCTTGCATTCTCTCCCTCCAGGGAGCCAGTACACAGGGCCCTGCATCCTAGCCCCCCAGCCACAGCTTGCCCTGAACTCCAGACTCCACAGTTTGCAGCTCTCACAGTCACTGGGTGTCAATGAACTGTGGGGGCACCCACAGGTCTGAGCTCTAAGAGTTCCCCTTTCCACTGCCCACCCCAGGACATGGGGTTAGCACAGAGATTCCAGTGACCCAGCCCCACCTCTGTGAGCTAGTTGCATTGGTTGCTGCTCCCCTCAGGGGCTGGTGCTGAACCCACATGAACGCACCTCTGCACTCTGGGTCTTGGCTGTCCTTGGTTGGCAAACTGTGAACGGGTTGCAGTGCAGGAGAAGGGAGTGGTGTGTTAAAGGAGCATTTATTTGTCAGCCTTTCACACTGCAAGGTGGGAAACTGAGGCAAAGGACACTGCCTGACGTATTGTAGGGCAGGTGTTTGCTTATAGTTACATGCTTTTGAACTGTGGTTGTGGTGTCTTCCCAAATGGGTGCCGGGTCGCCATTTCTCTGTTAGTAAAAGTGTCTTTTGTTACACACTCAGTGCTGGCAAGAGGGGGAGTATTGCCTCTTTGATTTGCCCATGGGGGTGGTAAATTTTCCCGGATTACTGGTTGGGGACTTGTAGTCTGTATGGCCGTCCCTCCCTGTCAACCTCAGAGAGAGGCCATGCCTCCGCGCTGTCACCCACCTGTACAGGTGAGCTCAAAAGCAGGGAATTAGCTGCAGCTAGTATTCAGGCCCACTGGCCGGGTAGAGCAGTTAAGCAGTCTCTGAGCCCTTGGTCAGAGCAGGGCAGCAAACAGTTAGTAAGGTATAACCAGATGGTCGTCTAGATTACTTGTTGGGGCTCAAAACAGTTCTGTTTTGTGTTGTTAAGAGGAACCCCTAGATATTGAACTCAGCCCTTGTTGCTGCTGACTCCACCAGGCAGAAGGGTAGCATTAGGAAAGGAATAGAAAATAAGACGGAAAATATCATAACCCTGCTGGCCTGGGGCCCCAGGGGGCAAACCTGCAGGGGGGTGAGCAAAGTCTGTGCAGGGGCAAACTGGATCCCAGGAGGAGTGCTGGGGTGAGACTCGGGTCTTGACATGCCCAACCCAGGGTCACCGTTCAGTGTGGACTCTCCAGCACAGGCTTAGACACACTGAGCCTGCAACTCGAGTCCCGCACACCCCGGCTCACATTGCAGTGACTGTTACAGTCTGACGGGGAGACGGTTACACAACTTGTCTCCCTCAGGAACTTTCCTCTTCACAGAAAGTTTACTTTAAAGTGGAGCAACATGAATTCCATTTGAAATAGAAATAATTAGAGTCTATCTTGGTTGTCTATTCTCCGATACGCTACTTCTCTCAACCCCTTTGGAGTGAGGTTTTACTTCATCACTGCTTAATCCAAAGAGGCTGAATTACGTCAAATAACTTTTCATAATTAGCCACCATTTCCTATAATACTGATGTGAAATAATAAATAATTTACAGTATTACAATATAATCAGTTTATCACAGAATGAGTCTCTTATTCTGGAATGAGGAACTTCATGTTTAATTCCGTTATCACTTGTAACAAAAACATATTCAAACATTACAAAAACTTATCATATGGGTTAGTTTTCTCTCAATTCTCATTTCCACCAAATGAGCTCTATGTAATGCTCTGTTCTCCACTAACATAGGTGCCTTCCATTTCTGTGAGTGCATTTGTCTCCAGGGGGACGTCTACACTGCAACAGGAGACCGTGATTGAGCCCAGGCTCAAGCCTAAAGCCCTTTGCATCTACATTGCAATTGTGGAAAGCCAGGGCTTGGACCCAGGGTCCCAGGACCCTGCAGGGCTGGAGGGCCCAAGCTCAAGTTAAGCTGAGACCCAAGGCTGAGCCCTATTGCTTTGCAGTGTAGATGCAGTCCCGCTTGACTGGGTCCCAGGAGTCAGCTGGAAGTATCCCACAATTCCATGGGACAAATTCCTCAGTCCTCTCTAAGGCGGCTGGAGATTTCATCTCAGTGCTCCCCTCCGGTTGCCAGCTGATGCCCCTGAGCTAGCGTGTGCCGCTCTCTGTCCTGTGGGACCCCTCTCGCGGGCGGGGTCTCCAGAGCCCCATGCTAAGGGGCTGGTCTCCCGTCCTGGGCAGGGGGGACACGGCCATCCAGGTGAGGTGATGGGCCTTGAGCTCGGTGACCAGGAATGTGCCCTGCACTGAGCTGCCAGCATGGCAGGGGCTGGCCTGTGGGGGCAGGTGGGCTGCTCTGTCTCTCGCTCAGGCCCCTCTGCAGCTTCCTGACTGGGAAAGTGACTTTAAAAGAGCATCTCGATGGCCAGGGGTTGATCTCTTCTGATTGCTGAGAGGAAGCTGCCCGGCCCACCCCTCCTCGTGCCGTCCCTGCAGCGCGGCCTGGCTTAGTTCACTGGTGCAGGGACAGATCCCTGCTGCACTGAGGAGTGTCACGGGCGAACGGCTAGACAACGCCAAGCAAAACAAGTGTCATGTTACCCGCACAGCCCCTGAGCTAGCGCGAAGGAGACTCTGTGCCCACCCCCTGCTGCCACTGACCTACCCCTGCTGGCCCCTCCAAGAGAGTAATGGGGTCATGTGCTTCCATGGGCCTTTCATCGGAGGTTATCCAAACTCCGTGACATAAGTGGGTCAGTGTTGTTCCTGCCCCTCTGTCCCTGCCCCTGCGGCTGTTGCAAAGAGGCCCGGTGGGCTGGGGGCAGGCGAGGGAGGGGAAGGGGAATGGGCACTGTGGGGGAGGGCAGCAACGGGTGGGCAGGGCCTTGAATCAGCGCAGGCTGAGAGTTCACTTTCTGCACTGTGTCCCCAGCTGCCAAGGGGCCAGATGAAGCCCAGAACCTCCGTGAATCCTGGCTGAATGCTGGGAATGGTCCCCCTCACACAGATAAGGAGAGTCCTTCTCTCACCCTAGTGGCAATGGAGAACCCAGCCCCTGCTGGCTGACGGGGCACAGGCAGCCGAGCCGGGCGGCGTTGGCGAGGAGGGGTACCGCAGCGCCGGCTCCTGGAGACGTTCTCTGCTTAGGACCAGGGCCGGTGCAACCACTAGGCGAACGAGGCGGTCGCCTAGGGCGCCAAGTGGTTGGGGCGGCGGTGGAGCGGAGGTGAGCTGGGGCAGGGGGGCGCGGGGGGGGCCGCCTGCAGCAAGTAACGGGGGGAGGAGTTACAAACAGCTGATTGGTGCCGCGAGCCTGGGAGGCGGGAGAAGCGGTGGCGGTGGCGTGCTCGGGGAGGAGGCGGAGCAGAGGTGAGCTGGGGCGGGGAGCTGCTGCACGTGGCTCCCCAGGCCGAGGGGAGGGAGGGGGCGGTGGGGAGCTGCCGCAAGGGGGGCTGCCCGGGCTGAGGGGAGGGAGGGAGGGGGCAGTGGGGAGGTGCCGCAAGGGGGGCTGCCCAGGCTGAGGGAGGGAGGGAGGGGGCAGTGGGGAGGTGCCGCAAGGGGGGCTGCCCGGGCTGAGGGAGGGAGGGAGGGGGCGGTGGGGAGCTGCCGCAAGGGGGGCTGCCCAGGCTGAGGGGAGGGAGGGAGGGGGCGGTGGGGAGCTGCCGCAAGGGGGGCTGCCCGGGCTGAGGGGAGGGAGGGAGGGGGTGGTGGGGAGCTGTCGCGGGGGGGGCTCCTCAGGGTGGGGGGGCAGGGAGCTGCCGCGGGGAGAAGGCGGCGCAAGGTGGAAGTGTCCCCTAGGGTGTGAAACCTCCTTGCACCGGCCCTGCTCAGGACAGTGCACTGTTTGCGCACTGTGCAGCCTCCACGCTGGAGTCGTTACTCTCCGTCCTCGCAGCCCGAATGGAATTACATGTCACAGCCCTGGAGCGGGAAATGCCGAAGAAACCCACCGCAGGAGCATCGAACCTCAAAAAGGGGAACTGCACAGAAATGGGAGGCTAGTGAAATGGAAATTGAAAGCAACATGCCAGGGTGAAATGCCAGCAAACGGCATGGAGACTATTTAAAAACACCATACTAGAGGCTCACACTAAATCTATACCAGAAATAAAAATACCAAAACCAGCATGAGGATCAAAAAAATACCACCATGGCTAAATAGCCGAGTAAAAGAGGCACTCAGTGGCAAAAAGTTCTCCTTTCAAAACTGGCAGTCAAATCCTAATGAGGAAAATACAAAGAAGCAAAAACACTGGCAAGCCCAGTGAAAAGTAGAAAAAGGCCGGCCAAACAAGAGTGCAAAGAGCAACTAGCTAAGGCACAACAACTACCAGCAAATTATTTTTTAAGTCCAGGAGGCAGGAAGTCGCTAAACAGTCAGCAAAGTCACTAGATGACCGAGGTGCTAAAGGTGCACTCCAGGAAGAGAAGGCCGATGCGGAGAAGGGAAATAAATTCCTTGCTTCTGTCTTCACTGCAGAGGATGTGGAGGAAATCCATACACGCCAGCCCTTCTTTTCGGTGACAGATGCTAGAATCAAAGAATGATAGAACCGTGGGGTTAGAAGGGACTGCAAGGTTCAGGGAGGGAGTTTGGGTGCAGGAGGGGGTTTGGGGTGTAGGCTCTGGGAGAGGGTTTGGGGTGTAGGCTCTGGGAGAGAGTTTGGGTGCAGGCTCTGGGAGGAAGTTTGGGTGCAGGCTCTGGGAGGAAGTTTGGGTGCTGAGTGCAGGCTCTGGGTCGGAGCATGGCATTCGGGTGCAGGAAGGGCTGTGGAAGGGGGCTTTGGGTGCTGGGTGCGAGAGGGGTTTTGGGTGCTGAGTGTGGGCTCTGGGCTGGGCCAGGGGGTTGGGGTGCAGGAGGGGGTGTAGGGTGTGGGGCTGGGCCAAGGATGAGGAGTTTGGGGTGCCGCAGGTTGGCTGCCCTGGGGCTGTGGTGGGGGGCCAGAAGGGAGCATTCCCCCCAGGGACAAGAGACTCACCAAAGCCCCGCCAGGCTGATGATCGGAGGTCCTGCCAAGATAAGCCCCGCCCCCAGATTCGACTCAGAGTCACCTGCCGGAGCGCGGGGGGAGGCTGCCATGCGCCTCCTCCCTCTGCAGGTGCAGCAGCTGCCCCCGGCGCCGCTCCCTTGTAGCCCGCAGTGGCAGCGGCCGTCGAGGGAGCGCAGCGCGGAGCTGCAGCGGGAAGGCAGGTACGCTCGGGGGAGGCACGGGGGTAGCAGGCAGGGCCGGGGGAGAAACCCGGCCCTGAACATTGGTGGAGCCGGGCCCCCCGGGCCCTGAATATGCTGGCTCATGTAACTCACTGCCCCTGGCAAGATTCATCTGGTCTAACTCTTACCAAGAGGCAGGACTTTGTGTGTCTAAACCACCCATCTTCTCTCGTCCAGCTGGGATCCCTTGACTGCAGCAACTCCCCATATGTCCTAGCTCTCCTCTTTCCCACATATCCCTCACTTCTCTGGCCGTTGGTTTGCTGTATCTCTGAACCCTCTCTCTGTACGCCCTGGCTCCAGCAGCTAGTTACCCAGGCTACACTCCCATTGCCATCCGTGGAGGTATCCTGGGCTGTGAGGGCTGCAGGTTTTGGCCCATGGTCAATGCACGTGCGATGGCTGCTGTACACCTATGCGGTGACTCCTGCAGCCCATCGCCAAGCTGCTGGGCCATATTCCGCAGGGTGGCCTCCCTGGCTGAGAAACGGGGAGCAGCGAAACCCTGGCTTAGAGAAGGAAAATGTCCCCAACAGAACACTCTGTAAATGGCTCCAGAGACGTCCCAGTGACACCCGACTGTGCAGCCCTGGGGATCTCTCGCAGGAGTTCTCCTGCTTCTTCATTGTCACCGCGGGCGACAGTCTGGCAGTGGGAATGGAGAGGGGGTGCCTGCAGGCAGAGCTTTCCATGGCTTCCAGAATGGGAGCCTGACAGGGCTTGTGCCCTTGGTGGAGACGGGCCAAGGTTCAATCCCCACCCGTGCCCATGGTGTCTCTGAGTGACCATGGGTTCCCTTACCCATCAGTGCAGGCTTTTCAGGAGGAGGAGGAGAACCTGGCCATGGAGGAGGCAGCCTCTCTGGGTCTAAGCAGCACCGGAGCCGGATGGGAGCTTCTGGTATGGGAGGTTTCACGTGGGGTCCATGGAGCTGGAGAGGACAGAGCTGGGCCCAGAGTCCTGGGGCAGCTCCTCAGTCAGTTCCTGTGAGACACAAAGGAGAATGTCAGATTCAGGCCCCACAGAGCCCTGGGCATTTCCCAGAGAGGCTGGCCAGACACAGCCAGCAGGATCCTCTGGCAACACAGCCGGGCCCTGCTCTCCCGATTCCTTCCTTCCCTTGGCTCACCCCCAGCCTCTCTCAGCTGCCCCCTACCTTTCTATCCCCAGCCTCAGCTTACCCTCCACTCCCATGATTCCCCACCTGCCCCTTAGCGCTTACTCCCAGAATTTCCTCTTGGCTGCTGCCAGTCCTCAGTCCCAGGAATCCCTGCTCTCTGCTGTCGGATAGGGGCAGGAGGTCCCGGGGGCAGTCAGGGGACAGGGAGCTGTTGGATGGGGCGGAGGTTCTGTGGGGGGCGGTCAGAAGACAGGGAGCAAGGGGGATTGGAGAGGCGGTGGGATCCCGGGAGGGGGCAGTCAGGGGACAAGGATCGGGGGGGGAGATTGATGGGTTGGGGGTTCTGGGTGGGGCAGTCAGGGGGCGGGAAGTGGGAGGGGACAGATGGGGGCAGGGGCCAGGCTCTTTTGGGAGGCACCGCCTTCCCTACCTGGCCCTTGGGCTAAAAAGGTTGCTCACCCCTGTCCTAGAGGGTAAGTGTCCCCATGAGGTGCTGTGAATCGTCCTGGACAACCCCCTCTACAGGGAGCTGGGATGGGCAAGGGGCAAGACGGATTAATTTCCTGCTAAGATAGGCAACGTGTGTACCTTGTCACCACCCTGGAGATGTTCCATGACAACCTCTAGGCAGCTTCTTCCATGTCCAGATCTTCCCCTTCCTCCACTTCCTCTTCCATGTCCAGGCCCTCCCCCTCCCCCACTTCCTTCTCCGTGGCCAAGTCCTCCCCCTCCTCCATGTCCAGGTCCTCCTCCTCCTCCGGGGCAAGGTTCCCTTCCTCCTTCTCGTTTTCCTCTGTGGCCAGGTTCTCCTGCTCCTCCTCTTCACCTTCCTCTATGGCCTCATCCACAATCTCCTCCTCTGTGGCCTGGTCCTCTTCCTCTTTCTCTTGCTGCATGGCCATATCCTCCTCCTCCATGGCCAGATCCTCCTGCTCCTCTTCTGTGGCCAGATCATCCTACCCCTCCAGTTCCTCCTCTTCCTCTCTTGTCAAGTTCTCCACCTAACTGATAGACAAGTCTTCATCATCCTCCTCCTCTGCAGCCAGGTCTTCCTCTTCTTTCTCCTCTTCCATGCCCATGTCCTCCTCTTGCCACCTGGCCACAGAGGAGGAGGAAATGGCCATGGAGGACGAGGTCATAGAGGAGGAAGACAACAACCTGAGCAAGGGGGACCTGGCCATGGAGGTGGAGGAGGACTTGGCCTTGCCCTCCTCCTCCTCATCCAAGTCGTCCTCTTCCGCTTTCTTCTCCATGACCACGCACTCCATTCCCATGGCCAGATTCTCCCCCTCTTCCACTTCCTCCTCTATGGCCAGGTCCTCCCTGTCCTTCTCCGTGGCCAGCTTCTCCTCCTCCTTTTCCTCCTTCTCGTCCTCCTCTCTGGCCAGGTCCTCTTGCTCCTCCTCCTCCCTGGCCAAATCCACCTCCTTCTCTTCTTCTTCCCCCTGCATCGGCACATCCTCGTCCTATTCCATTCCTGGGTCCTCCTAGTCTATTGCCAGATCCTCTATCTTCTCTTCTGCCTCTTCTTCTCCCCCCTGCATGGCCACATCCTCCTCCTTCTCCTCTGTGGCCAGGTCCTCTTCCTCCTGCTCCTTCTCCATGGCCAGATTTTCCTCCTTCTCGTCCTCCTCTCTGGCCAGCTCCTTCCCCTCCTCCACTTCCTCCTCTATGGCAAGGTCCTCCCCCTCCTTCTCCGTGGCCAGCTTCTCCTCCTCCTTTTCCTCCTTCTCGTCCTCCTCTCTGGCCAGGTCCTCTTGCTCCTCCTCCTCCATGGCCAGATCCACCTCCTTTTCTTCTTCTTCCTCCTACATCTGCACATCCTCGTCCTCCTCCATTCTTGGGTCCTCCACGTCTATAGCCAGATCCTCTATCTCCTCTTCTGCCTCTTCTTCCCCCTGCATGGCCACATCCTCCTCCTTCTCCTCTCTGGCCAGGTCCTCTTCCTCCTGCTCCTTCTCCGTGGCCATGTTCTCCTCCTCCTTTTCCTCCTTCTCGTCCTCCTCTCTGGCCAGCTCCTCTTGCTCCTCCTCCTCCATGGCCAGGTCTACCTCCTTCTCTTCTTCTTCCCCCTGCATCCACACATCCTTGTCCTCCTCCATTCCTGGGTCCTCCTAGTCTATAGCCATGTCTTCTACCTCCTCTTCTGCCTCTTCTTTTTCTTGCATGGACACATCCTCGTCCTCTTCCATTGCCAGGTCCTTTTCCTTCTCTTCCTCCTGGTCCAGGTCCTCCTTGTCCTCCTCTGTGGCCTGGTCCTTCTCCTTGGCCAGGTCCTCCTCTTCCTCCTCTGCAGCCAGGTGGTCCTCCTCTTACACCTGCTCCATGGCCAGGTGCTCCACTCCCGTGGCCGGGTCCTCCTACTCTTCCTCCATAGGCAGGTGTTCCTCTTCCTGCTCCATGGCCAGATCTCTCTCTTCTTCCTTTTGCTCCATGATCAGGTGTTCTTCCACCAGGGCCACATCGTCCTCTTCCTTTACCTTCTTTTTCCTCCTCCTTCTCTGCGGTCAAATCAGCTTCCTCTTCTACGGAGAGGTCCTCCTCCTCCTCTGGAGGCAAGTTCTCCTCCTCCTCCTCTTCTGCAGACAGCTTCTCCTCCTCCTCCTCCTCCTCCTCTTTTTCCTCTTCTGCAGACAGGTTCTCATCCTCCTTCTCCTCTTCTATCTCTTCTGCAGACATGTTCTTCTCCTTCTCCTCTTCTGCAGACAGCTTCTCCTCCTCCTTCTCCTCTTCTTCCTCTTCTGCAGACAGCTTCTCATCCTCCTCCTTTTCCTCTTCTACAGATATGTCCTCCTCCTCCAACTTCTCCTCTGTGTCCAGGTTTTCCTCTTTAGACATGTCCTTGTCCTCTTCTATGGCTAGGTCCTCTTTTTCTCTGGTCAGGACTTCCTCTTCCTGCTTCTCCTCTTCCTCTGTCTCTAGCTCTTCCTCCTCTTCCTCGCCTTCTGTGGCTGGGTCTTCATCCTCCTCTGCCTTTTCCTCAGTGGCAAGGTCCTTCTTCTCCAACTGGTCCATGGGGGTCTCTGCGTCAGAGAGACAAGGGCAGAGGGGGACTCTTGCTGCAGCTGGGGGGAAGAAGAGGAAGGACAGGGGTGTGGTGGGGAGAGAAGATTTAATGTTTCCCCCTCCAATGTAAGCACCACGTGGCAGAGAGTTCCCCACACTACCCCTCCCACAGACCCCTCAGCCCTAGGGCCCCATGGCAGAGAGATCCCCACACTACCCCTCCCACAGACCCCTCAGCACCATGGCCCCATGGCAGATGGGGCCCTTCACTGTCCCATCTTCCCTGGGACTTGCCCCAAAGCATCAGAATCCCACTTCCCAGTAGCTCCCCGCATTTCCTGCTGCAAGGGGTGGCTCTGCGACTCCGGCTGATGACATTGGGCTCAAGTGGCTCAGGCCAGAGCCCTGGGTTGGGGTCCCCCCAATGA
This sequence comes from Chelonia mydas, assembly GCF_015237465.2. Classification (NCBI taxonomy): domain Eukaryota; kingdom Metazoa; phylum Chordata; order Testudines; family Cheloniidae; genus Chelonia; species Chelonia mydas. The sequence goes on along the minus strand of NC_051251.2, from coordinate 74,702,162 downwards.
CTCAGAGAGTGATTGGGTGTTAATGGCCCCGTGCTCCTCCCCGTCCCCAGGGCGTCTCCTCACCTGCAGTGGAGGAGCACTCGGCCTCCGTGCTCCAGGGAGCCTCCAGGGAGTGGCCGCTCTCCCCTCCAGCACCACTTGAGCTGCTGGGGCAGCGATCCCCCAGCTCCTGCCCTGGGGATGCCTCCTGCTGGCCCACGGGGCTGGGCTCCTGAGGGCTGGCCTTCCAGCAGAAGCAAACCCAGAGCTGCATTGCCTGGCTCCTCTCGTGGGCTGGGTCCTGCCTGCCCAGACTGAACTTGGGCCACCTCCATCTTGGCCTGGCTGTTGTGTCTCTCTGCTCAGCACCAGCCCTGGGAGCTGGTTTCCTCCTGGTGAGCAGGGCCGAGCAGGTCCATCTCCTGGGCTGTCCGGGAGCTGCTTCCCATTCCATGGGGATGGAGGGGCAGCTCTCTCTCTGGGGACGCTGGCAGCTGCCCCCCTCTGGCTCTGGGGCCACCCGTGGAGTCTTCCTCCCAAGAAGCCTCCTGAGCACCTCCATCCTGGAACTGAGCAGGGAGCAGCCGTGAGTCTGGGGCAACACAGCCTCTCGCCAATGGGCCTGTCTGCCCCCCAGCTGGCGTGACTCCCTGTCATCCCATGCCTCCCAGGGGGCATCTGGACTGGGATCTGCGCACACTGGCAGGGCTCACCCTGCAGGCTGCTCCCAAAGCTCCCCCAGTGTTGGGACCCCCAGAGAATCTCATCCCTTTAGAGCAGTGGGGTCAGTGACAGAGACCTGTAGCCAGTCTGTCTGTTTCCCCAGGCCACACTCCCTCCCTGGCCTGAGAAGGCAGAGAACCCAGGTGTCCAGGCTTCACTCCTGAGCCAGTGGCAACAGCAGACAGGTGCCCCCTGTTCCCCAACCCCAGCTCAGCAGCTACCAGCTAGGGGACACCCCAACTTCAGCCCCCCACTCCTATCCCCGCTCTGCGCAGCAGACAGTGGGCAGGCCCCCAGTACGGAGCAGCTTGGTCAGGGATGGCTCCATGGGGGCGGGGGGCAAGGAGGTGGGAGCTGCAGTGGAGCAGTGTGCTGGGAGGAAAGGCACCCTTGCCTCGGAGGCACACAACGGCGCCCCCAAGCACAGTGCCCTGGTGTGCTATTAATTCTCATGACAAAAAATAATGCAATAATTTGGTTTGAGTTCATCACATGCATTAACTGCAATTAATTGACAGCCCCAATTATTAGTTTTGATTACAAATATTTGCACTGTAAAAAAGATAAAATAGTGCCATGCAAATGCCTGTTCTCACTTTCAGGTGATCTTGGAAATAAGAAGTGGGCAGCATTATCTCCTGAAAATGTCAACCAACTTGTTTGTCTTTGCGATTGGCTGAACAAGAAGGAAGACTGACTGCACTTGTAGGCTCTAAAGGTTTACATTGGTTTGTTTAGGAGTGCAGTTATGTAAAAAAACCACTACATTTGTAAGTTGCACTTTCACGAGAAAGAGAGTGCACTACTGTACTTGTACGAGGTGAATTGAAAAGCACTATTTCTTTTATCTTTTTTATGGTATAAATATTTGTAATCAAAAATAATCATATACAGTGAGCACTGTACACTTTGTATTCTGTTCCAGAGGGGTGGCCGTGTTAGTCTGTATCAGCAAAAACAACGAGGAGTCCTTCTGGCACCTTAGAGACTAACCAATTTATTTGGGCATAGCCCACGAAAGCTTATGCCCCAAAAATGTGTTAGTCTTTAAGTGCCGCAAAAACTCCTCCTTGTTTTTGTATTCTGTGTTGTAATTTCAAATCAATATATTTGAAAATATAAAAAAATCCCAAAAGATTGATAATACGTTGCCCTTGGTATTCTATTGTTGTTTAAGAGTGCAATCAAAACTGCGGTTAATTGACAGCCCTAGTTATTGGCTTTGGATGGAGCCCAGCAGGAAATCAGTAGGAATTCTTTCCCAAACACTCACCCAGTGGCCTTCTGAGCTCAGAGGGTTTAATGTTCTTTGTCTGATCAGGACTCACTACTGCCAGGAGTTTGAGAAGTGTCTATCCCTTCACTGGAGAGATTGGATAGGTGAGTGGCAGCCTGTAAGTCCCCCTCCCCAACAGTCCGCGCAGCTGCTTGGAGGGGGTATCGCGAACTCTCGTGATGGTAGTTGCGGGTTCTGGCAAGCCAGGGTAAAGGATTTTTTGGATAAATGGATAAGGAAGAGCCAGGGCCCATACCAGGTGCAGGGTCAACCTGGGATGAGATTAAAAAGGAAATGGAGGCAGTGTTAGGGAACCCAGAGGGATGAGGGGTGGCTGAGGAGCCCACCCTTCTTGGTATATGGGTAGTGGAAGAAGGGCCCTGCCCATGGGGACTGAATGCCTTCCAGGGAAAGGAGGCACTACAGTCCGCTTGTGAGAGGTTTGACGTAAGGGCAGCATTACGGGAAGCTGCCAGGAATCTTTCAAGTTTGGTGCTGCTTCAGCAAGGGCTGCTGAGGGGTTGTCAATTAGTTAGGGGAGTGAAAGATGATTTGGCACAACAGGGTTTAAAGTCCAAAGCAGAGTTAACAGACCACCTTTAGAGACTGGAGCTGGGACTTGGTCCTGGGGGAGTGGAGAGAAAGAAGGGGAAGAAAAAAAAAAGTTTCAAAGTGCAACCTGCCTTTCCACACTCTTTTGTTTTTCTGAAGTTTTAATGGAGGGTACTTTGGATACTTATGTGAGATGTCAAGAAGGAAGTTTTTGTTTAATGATAAAACCCAGTTATATAAATGGAACTGTATGTGCAACTCTGTGCAGTCACATTGGATGGAAGCTTGGCCATTAAATTATCCAAGGGGGTTAGGTCGAGTGGCTATTACCACCACTACGCTTCTGTCCCCAGAAGCCTTTACAGCTATTCCGAGGGAAAATGGGCCCTTTTCCCACAGACATGGTCTATAAGGGACTGCTGCAGGCAGCAGGAGGAGAGAGAATCTGAGCAAAATTATTTGACTGTTGGGTAATGCAATCAAAATCACTAAAGGATGTAAGGGGTTTCTATTGGAACTTAACTTGGCTGCCCCTCGTTGTGTCTAGTTGTACAAGATGGAAGTGTAATCGGGGTACAGTTGTGTAAAAAAGAGTAATCAGAGTGCAAGAAATGTTAGGCAAAAGAGAATTTTGTGTGTGTGCACAGGTAAAAGAAAAGGAAAAGGGGAGGAATGATGGGAACACTGAGCCTTGGGGTGGCTCTGGGGGATCAGATTGTTGCTCTGGTGGGTGTGCATGAAAACTCTGTGGGCATGGGAGGCAGTTACACCTTGTGTAAAATTAATATGGCGAATATAATGTTATGGAGGTTAAACTATCTGGAAGAAATGTTTGCATTTTCCCAGGATGTGTACAGTGCTAAAATCTGAAGCTGTGTCTCAGCTATTACCTGAGAATAAACTTAAAGCTTGGTACAGCAGAGAAACTATTGCAAACATGGACTGTTGTACAAGAGGGGAAACTGAGGTACACCACCTCATGAATTTCGTAAATGACCAGCGAGTGGGGTAATTCACTAGCCTGACTATAGAACAAAATAAGGACAGCCTGGAGGTAATTCTTCTGTTTTTCCTGCAATTAGCAAGGACATTTGTAAAAGAAAGTGGTATTATTATTAATAAGCAATAATCTGTCCCCACCAGGGGGGTGGAAATTGTTTCTTTTGTTTTTCAGACACTCTACAAGCAAGCTGGCGCCTGCGGAAGAATAACTCAGATTACCATGGATCTATGTTTTGTGTTGTTTGTCTGGTGATGTTTGTCTTGTTGCTAGCATTGTTGTGTTTTCATGAACAGAAAATCTCATGATGTGGGTGGGGGATGGCTTCAAAAGGCTGACTTTGGCGGGGGGAGATGTGTATGGGAATGCAAAATGCTCAACTAGGAGGCCAGCACCTGTGTAATAGCTACCGTGGTACCTGGAAATTGAATGGTAACTAAAGTGGTCCCCGCAAGCCCTATGGAAATAATGAGAAGGGGAGGAGCTCCCTAGGAATCAATGGAGGGGTGTGTAAAATAGTGTAAATCAACAGAAGATGTGTGGATGTGCCCTTCTCCTATGACTATGGAGGAGCAGAATCAACGGCCTATGGAAGGGGTGGACAATTGGGTGTACTGTGTATAAGGGGTTTTGCTGGGAATGTACGTATTACTGGGGGCACAATTACACCAGCCCATAACCAAACTACACACATCTACATGCTGCTATCTGGACTTTGGTGCACAAATGGATCTGTGAATCTTATTGCTGTGAATAATCAAACCAGGGCATACTGCCTGATTCCATACCAAGTGGTCAAGCTGGTTTGGACAATATCCCATTTCTCTGTGAACATTCAGTGGACTTATGATATGGACAAAAGCAAGCAAAACCTGCAGGGGCAGCTTGTTGCAACTGCCAGCAACTGGACACATCAGATCGTGACCCTGTCGAAGGAGGAGAGGCCGTGGTTTGGGGGTGTCTCGGATGTTGGACCATACTGCAGTGGTCAGGACTCGGTGTTGCTGTGGATTTTGTATTGTTAACTGTACTTGTGTTACGTTGCATATGGAGATAACCTATAAGTAATAAGCCCTCCAAACCCTGCAGTGTACTAGACAACCCGGACCCAACCTTCTCGGGCCCACTCTAATGGGAAGTCTGGAACACTACTTGGAATAGGTGTGGTATGCCCGTACGAGAGAAGGTGCAGGGCACTAAACTACACAAGGGGCAGTGGGACAAATGGAATATCGACACCTTCCACCTTGATGCCTGGCCCTATCAGGAAATGTGTCGCCCTATGTCCTATGCTTTTCCAGGGATACCTGGGCAGGAGGATCCCAAAAGAAAAGAAAAAAAAGGGGTGGAGTGTTCGGATATAGATATTCAGGCCTGTCTGTAAAGGCCTAGACTCTAAGAATTTAGGTGAATTCTTATCACTTGACTAGTTCTAGAGGTATAAAAGAAAGAATCAAATTCACTGTCTGCCGGTGTAAGGTCCTTCTCTGACTGTGACAGTCTGAGGCCCTGTTCTTAGGCTAAGGCCTTTGGCTAAGCAACAGAGGCAGCCATAAGCTGGGAAGCGACCGGTCACATCCTCACATTCCAAACTAGTCACATTGAAAGAAGGTGCTATTGGGCTGTTAGGAATACAATCCTGTCCTGATAGTGCCGATCACCTCCAGAGAAAGGGAAGTGCCTAGAAAATGTACAAGGAAACGTAGTTTGATAGCATCCTGTCTGGCAAGAACTCACTTATCAATAGCTGGGATGTGAAATCCTCACTTCTGTATTGTTTTGTCATTATAGTTCCCACTTTGCTATTGTTTGTCTGTATAATCTCTGTCTGGTTCTGTGATTGTTCCTGTCTGCTGCATAATTAATTTTGCTGGGTGTAAACTAATTCAGGTGGTGGGATATAATTGGTTACATAATCATGTTACAATATGTTAGGATTGGTTAGTTAAATTTCAAGAAAATGATTGGTTAAGGTATAGCTAAGCAGAACTCAAGTTTTACTACATAGTCTCAGGTTTCAGAGTAACAGCCGTGTTAGTCTGTATTTGCAAAAAGAAAAGGAGTACTTGTGGCACCTTAGACTACCTTAGACTACACAGTCTGCAGTCAATCAGGGAGTGGGTGGGTGGGGGATGGAAACAGGGAATGGGGGTGGGGAAATTGGCATCATGTTTGGCTAAGGACAGGAATGGGAACAGGGACACAGGTGTAAGGCTCTGTGGTGTCAGAGCTGGGAAGGGGGATACGAAGGAAGGACCCTGAAATCATGCTTGCTGGAAGTTCACCCCAATAAACATCGAATTGTTTGCACCTTTGGACTTTGGGTATTGTTGCTCTCTGTTCATGCGAGAAGGACCAGGGAAGTAAGTGGGTGAAGGAATAAGCCCCCTAACAGAAGTGACGTGCCCAGGGCCCCACAGCAGAGCAGTGGGAGTGCCAGAAAGAGAAGTCAGTAGCCCTGCAAGCCCTGCTTTGAGGCCTGGCTGAAGCCTTCTCCCTGTTGCCTGCGGCTCAGTGGAGCTTCTTCCCTGCGGGGGACGGAACCAACCGGGGTCCTTCTCTTGGCACCTGCTGACTCCGCCCCTGGGGGCCCTCTTAGCACCTGAGTCTCAAGGGCTGCTGTGCCCTGGGGAACGGTGTAGTGCCCGATAACAGACTGGGATTGTCGTCCGTGCACAAGGGTACAAATCGATCACAATCCCCCCAGTAACAACACAACAGGTGAGGGAGCTAACTGGGGAGAGGGAAGAAAGGGCTGGGGCTAAGGAAAGAACAGGAGCAACTAGACCAATAACCCACCAACAATAACAGCATTTACCAGGGGCCCAACCCCCACACAACCAGCTCCCTCCCAGCTGACAGACGTGGCCCAGTGGCCACCAATAGGGTTCAAAGTCTCCTTTTGTAGAAGAGTGGGAAGGTCAATGGGCAAAGATACCAGTCAGATCTGTGTTCTTGGGGAGCCAGGGTGCAGTGTCGGGTCTGTCTGACTCATGAAACCCCCGCCCAACCAGTCTCTGCTTGAACCAAAACCGATCGGAGAAAAGACTTGCAGAGAGCAGTGAAGGGTGTTGGGAGACACACCTAGAGCCCTCCTGACCAGGGTGACAAGATTAAGACTTCTCCATTAGCATACAAAATGCAGAAGAGAGGCAACTGCCCTAGCCTCATCTGCATGAAAGATGGGACAGGGAGACTTCTCCATTAGCATACAGAATGGTGAACAGAAAACCGCACTGAACTATGGGACCAGAAAAGCAGAGAAGCACTGCATCATGGGGGATCTCTGCTCCAGATGTAACTGAACCTACTACACCTGTGAGGCTAGAAATCAAGAACTGGGAGATCTGTTAATGGCCAGTGATCAGAAGGCAGGAGCACAGCCCTTACCTGAGGCTACAGAAGCTGCAGAAGCAATTAGAATGCAGAAGGCAGCAAATAAACTGCAACTTGAGCATGAACAGAAAAGAGCAGAAATTTGATGGCTGGAAAACAAAAGATAGCCGAGATAGAGAGACAAGCTGATGAAAGGAAGAAAAAAGGTCACCTGATGCAAAAGGAGACAGCCAGACTTCAGCTCCAAGTCAGAAAAGCAATGGAAGAAGAGCAGAAAGTGTATCCTCTTGAAAGTCCAGTTTATAACGATGTTGGTATGTTGTATAACTCTGAGCAGTTGTCTGAGTGTAACCGAATGTACCCCAACACTGCCACCTTTTAATTAAATGCTGTTACTGTGAGTTCAGTAGAGGGTGACTCCATAAATTGTGCCAGTGCTATGTATGGAAGTGATAGCGAAAAATTCATAGAGAGTGTAAAAGTCAACAGTAAAAGCTGTTGAGGGCAAATTATGGCTTCTAACATGGCTCTAGTTAAGCAGATCTTGTCAAAGAGGAAGATTACTTACCACATCAGAGTGTGAATGTTGTAGTCTTCTGTGAGTTTACTGTAAGTGTGCCTTTAGCCAGAATCCACCTTGAATGGAATGCCAGGCTCGTGAGCTGATGGCTTTGTCTAGTCAGCAGTTTGGGAAGGCAAGGATAGTGGCAGATGAGTGTCCCTACACCTTACCTGTGTGAAGAATTGTGACAGTGAAGGAAATGTGCCTGTGTCTGTCAGGGGTATTGACTTGCCTGTGCAGGGAGCTACCCCAGTCTCCAAGCAGTTGTCTGCGAACAGCCCTGTGTGCTGGGACAAGGGAAATGAGATCCCAAGCTCGGTGTCTGGTGAAGGAGAATGTGTCTCCTGCTCTTTTTTGTCTGTGGAGCAAACAGAAGGGGCCTTTCAGCCTGTGCTGGTTGAGAATAGTGCAGTTGTCTCAGAGTTGGTTCTGGATTCAACTAAGGCCCAGGAAGGGAATGGTCCTAAGTTTGTATCTGCTAGGGAGAATAGCACTGTAACTAGGTTGCATCCAGTCAGTGTCTTGGCAAAATCCCAGAGACCAGACAATTCTGGTGCTTGTATTTTGCCTCTTGCTAAAGTGTGGTTGGAAAAGGATGTAGCAACCCGGTCTAATCAGGGTGATAGCCTAGCCAGGGTCCAAGGAGAGCCTAAAGATGATATAACTGTGTTACCTACTAACAGGTTGGAAACTTGTCGCAAGAAGGAAAGATTCCTGAGCATGTGTGTGGTAAAGGGAAGGAGAATGACGATGAAATCTAGCAGTTTGCCTGTAAGGGGATTGTAGAGAAATCCGCCTGATGAGCTCGAGGTGATCCTGGATGTAAGTGAGAGCCAGAAAGAGTCTGTTGTTGCTCAGGAAAGTGTTCCTTTGGAGCAAGCCCTCGGTGAAGAGGGTAAAGGCAGCATTTCTGTGAGGGCTGAATTGCTGCTTCGAAAAGCTCCTGGGGAAAGGAATCTTCAGGGTGGTCTCTGTAAGCAATTTACTGAAACCGAAGGGGGTTGTCATAAATATAAAGGGAAGGCTAACCACCTTTAAATCCCTCCCGGCCAGAGGAAAAAACCCTTTCACCTGTAAAGGGTTAAGAAGCTAAAGATAACCTCGCTGGCACCTGACCAAAATGACCAATGAGGAGAGAAGATCCTTTCAAAGCTGGATCCGGTGGGGGTGGGAGGCAGAACCAAAGGTTCTCTCTGTCTGTGCTGTTGCCTTTGTCCAGACCAGAGCAGGAATGCAGGTCAGAACTCCTGGAAAGGGCTAATAAGCAATCTAGTTAGATATGCGTTAGATTCTGTTTTGTTTAAATGGCTGATAAAATAAGTTGTGCTGAATGCAATGGATATTCCTGTTTTTGTGTCCTTTTGGAACTTAAGGTTTTGCCTGCAGGGATTCTCTATGTTTTGAATCTGATTACCCTGTAAGGTATTTACCAGCCTGATTTCACAGAGGTGATTCTTTTACTTCAATTAAAATGCTTCTTTTAAGAACCTGATTGCTTTTTCCTTGTTCTTAAGATCCAAGGGTTTGGGTCTGTGTTCACCGATGTAAATTGGTGAGGATTTTTATCAAGCCTTCCCCAGGAAAGGGGGTGTAGGGTTTGGGAGGATTTTGGGGGGAAAGACGTTTCCAAGAGGGCTTTTTCCCTGTTATATATTTGTTAGACGCTTGGTGGTGGCAGCAATAAAGTCTAAGGGCAAAAGGTAAAATAGTTTGTACCTTGGGGAAGTTTTAACCTAAGCTGGTAAAAATAAGCTTCGGGGGTTTTTCAGGCAGGTCCCCACATCTGTACCCTAGAGTTCAGAGTGGGGAAGGAACCTTGACGGCAAGTCAATACCCCTGACGGACACAGGCACATTTCCTTCACTCTCACAATTCTCTACACAGGTAACAGGTAAGGTATGGGGACACTCATCTGCCACTATCCTCGCCTTCCCAAACTGCTGACTAGACAAAGCCATCAGCTCACAAGGCTGCCTAGGCTCATCCCAAATCTCCTGACCAGGCACAGTGCCACTCCCCACAGACAAACTGCTGCTCTTCTCATTACCCTGAGCTACTTCCAGCAAATCAGAGTTACCCTTTTCAGCTTCACTTTTACAAGCTGTACGAGCCCACAAGCCATCACCCATCAAAAATCTACCCTTTCCTTCCTCAGTTCGGGCTTTAACCTGACCATCCACTTTCATCTGCTCCTGAGAAACATTTTCCTGACCAATGAGTTCTTTCTGTTCTAATTCCAGGTTCACTTCTGAGACATTAGACACACATTCAGAAACTTCCTTCACAGCCAAACAGACAAACCTCAGACAAACCTTTGGAGAAACCCTCCCCAGGCAAATCATTGCCCATAATAGACACCGGTTTAAGATCATTTCTTTACGGGAGTGGCTAGCTGGACTGAACAAAGCTTTAATATTTTCCCCAATCAAAAGATCCTGAGGTAATAACTTCCTGACACCAGCTATAACTTCATGCTTAGGACCCATTCCTTTCAAGGTGGATTCTGGCTAAAAGCACGTTTACAGTAAACTCACAGAGGACAACAACATTCACACTCTGATTTGGGAAGGGACTTTGCTGCACTGAAGCTTTCAACGAAGGACTGAATACCCCTCCTAGCTGTGGATGTACTCCAGAGACTGGATTTGAACCTGCAGTTTATTCCATCACTGCTGCAAGCCTGAATCAAGACCTTTGCCTTTACTGTATGTAATTGATTCCATGTCACCAATTCTAGCTCTCATCTATATCTTTTTCCTTTTATGAATAAACCTTTAGATTTTAGATTCTAAAGGATTGTCAATAGCGTGATTCATGGGTAAGATCTGATTTGTATATTGAGCTGGGTCTGGGGCTTGGTCCTTTGGGATCGAGAGAACCATTTTTCTTTTACTCGGGTATTGGTTTTCATAACCATTTGTCCCCATAACGGGTGGCACTGGGAAACAGGAGTGCCTAAGGGAATTGCTTGTGTGGCTTGTGGTTAGCCAGTGGGGTAAAACTAAAATCGTCTCTCTTTGGGTGGTTTCGATTCGCTTGGTGTGCAATGGAACCCCAGGCTTGGGCTGTAATTGCCCTCCTTTAAGCAACTTGTCCTGAGTTGGCAGGTCCCACTTATATCCTTGATATTCAAAATATCGAAGGAGCCCATTAGCATTGTGAGCTCCTGGGAAGAAAGCATCACCCATAGCCAAGAGTGATCATCTCATATTGTCTATCCTGGAGAAAACCCTTGCGTGATCAGTTTAGCCATAAACAAATCTTTTACCTAAGCTAAAGATCCCTGTAGCGCCCCAAATCCTGTGGGGTTTGCTCATCAAGTGGGTTACTACCAGTACAATTGTGACGTGAAAGTAGGGATAGGGACGTGCTAAACCTGTGGCCTTTTAGGGTTGCAGCTTGAAAGTGTTTGTTGGCCCCTCCTATCGAACCGAGGGGCGTATAAAGGGGACAGCTTAAAAGTGCTGATTGATCCGATCTGCTCAGACTTACTCTGTTAGTGTGTGTCTGTGTGTGTTCCTCTGGCTGTAGGGCTGGAGGATGCCAGCCGTGGGGAATCTAGGTCCTGCAGGATAGCTCCATTGGGAGGGTGTAGTGGGGCAGCTGCCCCACTCCTGGAAAATAAGGGTTAAAAGCAGCCCTGGAGAGGGCTGCAGCAGGGAAAGGGATTAAGAGGAGCTGGGGAAAGCTCAGTTGGGGCCCAGCTGGCCCTGATAAAAGAGCTGCAGGGCCAGAAGGCAGGGGAGTCTCACTCTAGCCCTGGATGGGAAGGGCTAGCTGCCTGGGAGCAAAGTACCTGAAGCAGAGCAGTGCTGGGGAAGGGCAAAAGGGAACTGGGGAGCTCCAGCCTGGTAAATCCCCAGGTTGCAGGCCTTGTTGAAGGTCTATGAAAGGTACAGGGGCTGCAGAGGGGTATAGAATCACAGTATATCAGGGTTGGAAGGGACCTCAGGAGGTCATCTAGTCCAACCCCCTGCTCAAAGCAGGACCAATCCCCAATTAAATCATCCCAGCCAGGGCTTTGTCAAGCCTGACCTTAAAAATATCGAAGGAAGGAGATTCCACCACCTTCCTAGGTAACGCATTCCAGTGTTTCACCACCCTCCTAGTGAAAAAGTTTTTCCTAATATCTAACCTAAACTTCCCCCACTGCAACCTGAGACCATTACTCCTTGTTCTGTCATCAGCTCCCACTGAGAACAGTCTAGATCCATCCTCTTTGGAACCCCCTTTCAGGTAGTTGAAAGCAGCTATCAAATCCCCCCTCATTCTTCTCTTCCACAGACTAAAGAATCCCAGTTCCCTCAGCCTCTCCTCTCCAGTCCCCTAATCATTTTTGTTGCCCTCCGCTGGACGTTTTCCAATTTTTCCACATCCTTCTTGTAGTGTGGGGCCCAAAACTGGACACAGTACTCCAGATGAGGCCTCACCAATGTTGAATAGAGGGAAACAATCACGTCCCTCGATCCCCTGGCAATGCCCCTACGTATACATCCGAAAATGACATTGGCCTTCTTGGCAACATGGGCACACTGTTGACCCTGGGGTAGCCCAGGGATAGGCAGAGGCAGCTGGTCCTAACCCCTTATCGGTGATGAGTGGCCATTAGTGACTGCAGTCTGTCCCAGTGAGTGGGGCCAAGATGAAGACTGGTAGTAGCCACTGAGGCAAGGTGTTTTAGAGGGTTGGAAGTTCCCCTGGGAGGGGAGCCCCAGAGTGTGGAGGTATTGCTGGGGCAGAATCCCAGGGTAAAGGGAACCAGGGTCGGGGAGGGACACAGGACCAGCAGCAGGCGACACACCGGCCTGCAGAGGGCGCTCTGTAAGCTGGAAAAAGAGCTAATTCCCAGACGATCAGCAGGAGGCGCCAGACCAGTGAGTCGTCCCCTCGTGACAGAAGGGACTTGCAGAAGGGAGGAGTAGCGCTCCATATGAACACACAAGTGACATAAGCAGTACAGGGATAGATTTACAGAACCCTTCCACAGAAGAGTAACTCTAATAAATGAGCCTACCCCACAGTAACAGGCAAATCTGGTCCCAGCAAATCTGGTCCCAGCACGTCCCCGGCTGTGTTGCGTCTCCCTCCGCTCCACTCCACCAACAGCCAACAATCCAATGTAAACCAAGCCCATTGTCTCCGAGCGCTGGCTTCTGATTGGCTCCCCGCGTGTTCCGTCTGCGCCCGGCATTCCAGGCCTCCTGGGACGCGGGATCCTGAGCTCCGCAGCCATCGCTGCTGTAGGCCGGGGCGAGTCCCCTCCAGGCCGTGACGGATGAACTCCCGGGCCCAGGGGGGACTTGGGGGGCCCTGGGAAAATCTCATGATGCGAGGGCAGGTGGTTTAGCTCCTGCGCCCCCTCTTCTGCTGGCCATGTGTGGGCAGGGGTGGCAAGTTCGTAGAAATTTTGGTGGTGCCCAGAAACCGCCCCCACCCAAACTCCTCCCTCCACCTGCCCAAGGCTCTGGGAGAGAGTTTGGGTCGGGAAGGAGGTCAGGGGTGCAGGCCCTGGGCTGGGGCAGGGGATTGGGGTTCAGGCTCTGGGAGGGAGTTTGGGTGGGGGAGGAGGTCTGGGGTGCAGGCCCTCGGCTGGGGCAGGGGATTCAGCTGCAGGCTCTGGGAGGGAGTTTGGGGATGGGAGGAGGTGCAGGGTGAGGGCTGTGGGGTTTGGCTGCAGATGAGGGGTTTGGGGTATGGGAGGGGCTCAAGGTGAGAGTAGGAGTGTGGGGGCTGAGGGGCTGTGGGGCTTGGGGTTTAAAGAGGCTCAGGGCTGGGGCAGAGGGTTGAGGGTGTGGTGGGGAGGTGAAAGCTCTGGCTGGGGGTGTGGGCTCTGGGGTGGGGTGGGGCAGGGCTGGGGATAAGTTTGGGGTGCAGGCAGGCTGCTCTGGGCCAGGGGCCAGAGAGGAGGACTCCCCCCAAGCCCTTTCGCTGCCAGCAGCAGCAAGCTGTGGGGGAGGAGCCCCCCCTTCTCGCCCCCCAGCAGCACACTCACCTCCACCACTGTCACTGCATGTGCTCCTAGGGCCCCTCTCAGGTCCAGGAATCTCCCTCGCCTCCCCGTGGTGGGTGCCGGGGGGAGCAGCGTGCGTCTCCTCCCCTGCTGTTGCCCCTGCCTGTAGCCTCACGGGGGGTGAGGGATGGGACTGCCCCTTGCCCAGCATGGGGCAGGAGCGGTGACTGCGGGCGGGGGGGCCCTGTGCTGGAGGAGGGTCCCGCCGGAAAAGGGAAGGTGTGAGGTGGAAGGGCAGGCTCAGTCAGTCTCCTCTGGGTATCGAGGGAGGGGCACCAGGACCCTGGGGCAGCGGTTGCTGCAGGGAGGCAGCATGGAGCTGCAGGGCAGAGGCAGAGGCAGGGACGTTCTGCTCCAGGCCCCGGGGAGGCGTGCGGGGGGCCGAGGGGTTTTTATACTTCCAGCCTCAGTTTTGAGGCCTTTGCATACCCCTATCCCTGAGTCTCACAATGTGGCATTATTTACCCCATCCTAGTGTGTCATGATGAACCCCATTTACCTCCCCTGCACCTCTGAGACCATGGTGGAGCCCACCTCCCCATGCACGTGGTTCACAGCCTTGGCATCTCAGTGTGGGTTCTTGCCTTCTCCATTGTGACAGGGCATTATTCAGCCCGTGCCCATCTGATATGAGGCCTTCTGCAGTACAGTTCTCCCTCCTTTGCAGTGGATGAAACACCATAGTGCTATTTACCCCAGACCGTATCCTTAAGATCTTTATGTGTGTTTCCCCCTCACCCAGCAGGGACTGATGTGGTTCTCTTTACACTGGGCCACAGCTTCCAGCCCCAACTCACTCAGCTGCCAATTTCACAAATGAATTCTGGCCCACCCAAGTTTACTTCACAAAGATGGTCAGTGCAAGGGACTGTTGACATGGGCTAATGGGCGTCTCTTGCTGTGTGAATGCCAACGCCGAACCCGGGTTGGGGGATAAAATATAAATGACAAACCCAGATAGTTATAGAAGTGGGAGACATTTATCTTGTGAGAAAGTTCCAGTGACATTTTCCCCTCCAATACACTGGTGATATAATGCTATAAACCAACTCTGAGACAACTGCACTATTCTCAACCAGCACAGGCTGAAAGGATCTTCCGTCTGCTCAACAGACAAAGAAGAGACGGAGACACATTCTCATTTCCCTTGTCCCAGCACACAGGGCTGTTCACAGACAACTGCTTGGAGACCGGGGTAGCTCCCTGCATAGGCAAGTCAATACCCCTGACAGACACAGACACATTTCCTTCACTGTCACCATTCTCCACGCAGGGAAGGTATAGGGACACCCATCTTCCACTATCCTTGCTTTTCCATACCGCTGACTAGACAAAGCCATCAGCTCACGAGCCTGGCATTCCATTCAAGGTGGATTCTGACGAAAGGCACACTTACAGTAAACTCACAGAGGACTACAGCATTCACACTCTGATTTGGTGAGTAATCTTCCTCTTTGACAAGATCTGCTTAACTAGAGCGATATTAGAAGCCATAATTTGCCCTCAACAGCTTTTACCATTGACTTTTACACTCTCTATCAATTTTTCACTATCACTCCCATACAGAGCATTGGCAAAATTTATGGGGCACCCCCTACTGAACACACAGTAACAGCATTTAAATATAAAATGGCTGTGGTGGGGTAGATTTGGTTACACCCAGACAACTGCTCAGAGTTCTACAACATACCAACATTGCCTTCTCTCACTGGGTCAGTTGTATAGACGATGGTCCTTAATGGGCCATCCAGCAGGCGAGGCAGAGCTGACACCAACTTCTCTGGGGTATCACCCAGAAGCATAGCATAAGTTTGAAATACAGACAGCATAGAGCCAATATTCATAACTTTAACTACAAAAATGATACTCACATATAGACAGCATCATCATAACCAGCAAACCATAACCGTGTCTTACACACCTCATTTGACCCCCTTTATATAAGATTTGGTGCCACTACAGGACCTAGGTTGCAACAATGATCTATACGGTTCCAGTCAATAACGTCCCAACAGGTTAAAAGGAATACATGAGAACACACTTTGTGTTAAAAGGCCTTGTTATACTAATGTTTCACAGTTCATGCCTCTAAGCAGTACTGGATCTTTTCACAAAAGACAAGACATTCCAAGCCTAACGTGCTGTCTGAAAAGGGAAACTGAGGCACGCTATCATATTGCTTTCATGGCTCAGTGCCAAGATTCCTGTACTTTGAACAACATTAATATCTACATTGACTGGATGTTAATTGGGTTCCAAACATTTGCCAGAGCTTGTATGATAAAGTAGCTATGTTCTTTAGCTCTCGGCAAGATCACATGAGACAAACAAGAACTATGCTGCAAGAGCAGATCCAATCCATTATTGATCAAACCAAATTTTACCTTGAGTGTGTAAAGAGATTCAACCCTGTTACTGAACATGTTTCTGATCAACCCTATTTGTTATACACTGGTCTGGCTTCTAACCCAGTACTTGCTGCAGTAAGACAGAACCAAGGATGGGGAGCTCTTGGGATGCAGTCAGTGATGTTTGTGTCATCCCTTCCTGCAACAATTTTGCAGGGGAAATGTGACGTTCTTGATATGAACTGGGACCGTGTAGATCGTTGTTGCAACCAAGGTCCTGTAGTGACACCAAGTCTTGCATAAAGGGGGTCAAAGAAGGTGTCCAAGACAAGGTTATGGTTTGCTGGCTATGCTTATGCTATCTATATGTGTGCATCATTTTTGTAGTTGAAGTTATGAATATTGGCTCTATACTGTCTTTATTTCAAACTTATGCTATGCTTCTGGGTGACACCCCAGACAAGTTGGTGTCAGTTTGCCTAGCCTGCTTGATGGCCCATTAAGGACCATGCTCTATACAACTGACCCAGTGAGAAATGGCAGACACACTTTGTGACTCAGCAAGGTGTGCGGGAACATTCCTATGGACAGAACTCTGAGGTATTTCCAGCCCATGTGATGGACAGCTTGTCCCTGGGACAAAGAAAGCAGAGACCACATGGCAAGAGACTATAGAAAGCTGCTGCAGCTCCTCCATCTTGTCTTCAATCCTGCTTCTTACCTCTGGAGGGACTTTGCTACAAACGGAAGCCCTACACAAAGGACTGATGACCCATCCCAGCTGTGGATGGACTCCAGTGACTTGATTTGAACCGGCAGTTTATTCCATCACTGTACAAGCCTGAAGCACCTGGGGCAGGTGGCGGGTCTGCCACTCTGCGTCTTCTCACAGCTGCCCGTGTGGCTCTCCCTGACCCAGCTTTGGCCTGGGGACTCAGAGCCGCAGCCCAGCCACAGTAAGAGCTGTGGGGCTTCCGGGGGACTGGGACATGGGCAGGGGCCTGCTTTCACCCAACCTCCACCCTGTGTGGGGGGGCAGGCTCCCCAGCCCCGCTCCACCTTCCAGCTTGGCCATGGGTGGGGCCTTGGTGGGGGTGGGACATCGGGACATGGGTGGAGCCCCGTGCTCCTGTTACACACCAAGGGCAAACCAAACCAGCCAAAGAGAGAAGACTTTGGTTTTATCCCCCTGGCTAACCACAAGTCACACAAGCAATTCCCTTCGACATTCCAGTTTCCCAGTACCACCACCAGTGCCACAAGTTATGGGGAGAAATGGTTATGAAAATCAATACCCCAGTAAAAGAAAAAAGTTATTGAAGTGGCACTCTCAGTTGGGTCCCACCAGAACCAGCATCCTTACAATGGAGTAGTCGTGTTTGGGTCCACAGAACCAGGTCAATTAAGCTTTGGGTCAGAACCCCACACTATCCAAATTGGAATTTTGGTCTTGAGAGTTTGGTTGGTTAAAGGCAGTTGCAATGGGTGAGCAAAGATCATATGAGGGCCTTGACAAAAAAGCCCTGAAAGATTTGTGTTCAGAAAAGGGGATAAGTTTTAGAAAGAAAGCTAGAAATCAAGAACCACAAGATCTCTTTATGGCCAGTGATCAGAAGGCAGGAGCACAGTGTCTAAGGGAATTGCTTTTGTGACTTGTGATTAGCCAGTGGGATAAAACCAAAGTCTTTCCTGTTTGGCTGGTGTGGTTTGCCCTGGTGTACAATGGAACCCCAGCCTTGGACTGTAACTGCCCTGTTTTAAGTAACTTGTCCTGAGTTGGCAGGTCCCACCAGTTGGGTCCCCCCAGAACCAGCACCATTACCGCCTGCACACACCCACCTCAGCAGTTATAAGACCGATTCTAGTCATGAATCCTCGATTGATATCCAAAATACTGAAGCAGCCTCATTGCACTGTGAGCTCCCTGGAGGAAAACACCACCCGTAGCAAGAGTAGGAGTACTTGTGGCACCTTAGTGACTAACAAATTTATGTGAGTATAAGCTTTCGTGAGCTACAGCTCACTTCATCGGCTGCATGCAGTGGAAAATACAGTGGGGAGATTTTTATACACAGAGACCATGAAACAATGGGTGTTACCATACACACTGTAAGGAGAGTGATCACTTAAGATGAGCTAATACCAGCAGGAGAGCGGGGGACGGAGGGTAGTGATAATCAAGGTGGGCCATTTCCAACAGTTGACAAGAACGTCTGAGGTACAGTCGTGGGGGGGAAATAAACATGGGGAAGTAGTTTTATTTTGTGTAATGACCCATCCACTCCCAGTCTCTATTCAAGCCTAAGTTAATTATATCCAGTTTGCAAATTAATTCCAATTCATCAGTCTCTCGTTGGAGTCTGTTTTTGAAGTCTTTTTGTTGTAATATTGCGACTTTTAGGTCTGTAATCAAGTGACCAGAGAGATTGAAGTGTTCTCCGACTGGTTTATGAATGTTATAATTCTTGACATCTGATTTGTGACCATTTATTCTTTTACGTAGAGACTGTCCAGTTTGATCAATGTACATGGGAGGGGGGCATTGCTGGCACATGATGGCATATATCACTTTGGTAGATGTGCAGGTGAACGAGCCTCTGATAGTGAGGCTGATGTGATTAGGCACTATGATGGTGTCCCCTGAATAGTAAAACTATTTCCCCATGTTTATTCCCGTCCCCCGCCCACTGTTCCTCAGACGTTCTTGACAACTGCTTGAAATGGCCCACCTTGATTATCACGAAAAAAGATTTTCTTCCCTCCCCTGCTCTCCTGCTGGTATTAGCTCATCTTAAGTGATCACTGTCCTTACAGTGTGTATGATAACACCCATTGTTTCATGTTCTCTGTGTATATAAATCTCCCCACTGTATTTTCCACTGAATGCATCCAATGAAGTGAGCTGTAGCTCACGAAAGCTTATGCCCAAATAAATTGGTTAGTCTCTAAGGTGGCACAAGTCCTCCTTTTTCTTTTTGCGAATACAGACTAACACGGCTGCTTCTCTGAAACATAGCAAGAGTGATCATCTCCTATTGTCTAGCCTAAAGAAAACCACTGAGTCATCAGTTTAGCCATAAACAAATCTTTTACCTAAGCTAAAGATCCCTGTAGTGCCCCAAATCCTGTGGGGTTAGCTCCTCAAGTGGGTTACTACCAGCACAAATTGTGACATTAAAGTGGGGACAGGGATGTGCTACACCTGTGGCAGATAAGGGTTGCAGCTTGAAAGTGCTGCTTGACCCAGCCTATGGAGCCCAGGAACATGTAAGGGTGACAGCTTAAAAGTGCTTGTTAGAGAGCTTATTCCTTCACTCTCCCACTTCCCTGGTCCTTCTAGCACGAAGAGAGAGCAACAATACCCAAAGTTCGAAGGTGCAAACAATTCGATGTTTATTGGGGTGAACTTCCAGCAAGCTTTAATCCATGTTCCTTTTTCCTTATTTTCGAATCCCAACTTACTTCCTATTTGCCCCTAATTTATATAACAATATTCTTATCTATACCTTAACCAATCATTCTACTAAAAGAAAAGCAGTACTTGTGGCACCTTAGAGACTAACAAATTTATTTGAGCATAAGCTTTCGTGACCTAAGCTTATGCTCAAATAAATTTGTTAGTCTCTAAGGTGCCACAAGTCTTCCTTTTCTTTTTGCGAATACAGACGAACACGGCTGCTGCTCTGAAACCAGTCATTCTACTGAAAGTTACCTAACCAATCCTAACATATTGTAACCTGATTAGCTATCCAATTATATCCCACCACGTTAATTAGTTTACACCCAGCAAAATTAATTATACAGCAGACAAAACAATCACAGAACCAGACAGAGACCATGCAAATAAACAATAGCAAAGTGGGAACTATAATGACAAACAATACAGAAGTGAGGATTTCACAACTACCTCTATAAAGACATAAGGGTTTCCCAGCTGTGTCTATTGACAAGAGAGTTCTTACCAGACAGAAAACTATCAACCTCAATTTCCTTTTACATCTTCTAGGCTCTTACCTTTCTCTGGAGGTGATGGATCGGATCACCTTCCTAACAGCCCCATATTGACTAGTTGGAATGTGAGGATGTGACCCTACGCTTCCCAGCTTATGGCCGCCTCTGCTACTTAGCCAAAGGCCTCCGACTGTCACAGTGAGAGAAGGCCCTTAGACAGATTCTTTCTTGTATACCTCTATTACTAGCGAAATGATAAACATAGACCTACATTCTTAGAGTACAGACCTTTACAGACAGGCCTGAATATCCATATCCTAACAGTGCCGATTGACCCGGTCTGCTCTGACTTACTCTGTTAATGTGTGTGCATGTTCATCTGGTTGTAGGGCTGGACGAACCCAGCCCTGGGGAACCTAGCTCCTACAGGACAGCTCCATTGGGAGGATGTAGTGGTGCAGGTGCCCCACTCCTAGAAAATAAGGGTTAAAAGGAGCCCTAGAGAGAGCTGCAGCAGGGAAAGGGATTAAGAAGAGCTGGGGGAAGCTGAGTGTGTAGCTGAGCACAGCTGTGGCCAGCTCAGTTAGGGTCCAGCTGGCCCTGATAAAAGAGCTGCAGGGCCAGAAGACAGGGGAGTCTCACTTTAGCCCTGGAGTGGGAAGGGCTAGCTGTCTGGGAGTAAAGTACCTGAAGCAGAGTGGTGCTGGGGAAGGGCAAAAGGGAGCTCCAGCCTGGAAAAACCCCCATGCTGCAGGCCTTGTTGAAGGTCTACGAAAGGTACAGGGGCTGCAGAGGAGTAGCCAAGGGATAGGCAGAAGCACCTTGTCCTAACCCCTTATCAGTGATGAGTGGCCATTACAGACTGCAGTCTGTCCCAGTGAGGGGGGCCTAGATGATGACTGTCAGGAGCCACAGAGGCAAGGTGGGTTTAGAGGGTTGGGAGTTCCCCTGGGAGGGAAGACCCAGAATGTGGGGGTACTGCTGGGGCAGAACCCCAGGGTAAAGGGCCCAGGGTCTGGGAGGGACACGGGGCCAGCAGCAGGTGAGAAACCGGCCTGCAGAGGGCTCTCCGTAAGCTGGAAAAAGAGCTAATTCCCAGACGACCAGCAGGAGGCGCCGCACCGGTGAGTCGTCGCCTCACTACAGAGGGGACTTGCAGAAGGGAGGAGTAGCGCTCCATATGAACACCCAAGTGACATAAGCAGTACAGGGATAGATTTACAGAGCCCCAGAAGAGTAACTCTAATAAAGGAGCCTACCCCAGAGTAACGGGCAAATCTGGTCCCAGCCCGTCCCCGGCTGTGTTGCGTCTCCCTCCGCTCCACTCCACCAACAGCCAACAATCCAATGTAAACCAAGCCCATTGTCTCCGAGCGCTGGCTTCTGATTGGCTCCCCGCGTGTTCCGTCTGCGCCCGGCATTCCAGGCCTCCTGGGACGCGGGATCCTGAGCTCTGCAGCCGTCGCTGCTGTAGGCCGGGGCGAGTCCCCTCCAGGCCGTGGTGGATGAACTCCCAGACCCAGGGGCCCCATGGCCAGGGGCCTCGGACAACTTGGGGGGCCCTGGGAAAATCTTATGATGCGAGGGCAGGACGATTGAGCTGCTGCGCCCCCTCTTCTGCTGGCCGTGCTGGCCATGCGTGGGTAGGGGTGGCAGGTTTGTAGAAATTTTGGTGGTGTCCAGAACTCGCCCCCACCCAAACTCCTCCCCCCACCTGCCCAAGGCTCTGGGAGGGAGTTTGGGTGGGGGAGGAGGTCTGGAGTGCAGGCCCTGGGCTGGGGCTTGGGCAGGGGATTGGGGTTCAGGCTCTGGGAGGGAATTTGGGGATGAGAAGGGGTGCAGGTTCTGGGAGGGAGTTTTGGGATGGGAGGGGGTGCAGGGGGAGGGCTGTGGGGTGTGGCTGTAGATGAGGGGTTTGGGGTATGGGAGAGGCTCAGGGTGAGAGTAGGAGTGTGGGGGGTGAGGGGCTGTGGAGCTTGGGGTTTAGAGAGGCTCAGGGCTGGGGCAGAGGGTTGGAGTGCTGGGGCATGAGGGCTCTGGCTGGGGCTGGAGATGAGGGGTTTGTGGTGTTGGAGGGGCCTCAGGGCTGGGGCAGAGGGTTGGGTGTGGGGGGATGAGGGCTCTGGCTGGGACTGGGAATGAGGGATTTGGGGTGTTAGAGAGGCTCAGGGCTGGGGCAGAGGGTTGAGGGTGTGGTGTGGGCGGTGAAAGCTCTGGCTGGGGGTGTGGGCTCTGGGATGGGGCAGGGCTGGGGATGAGTTTGGGGTACAGGCAGGCTGCTCCGGGCCAGGGGCCAGAGAGGAGGACTCCCCCCAGCCCTTTCCCTGCTGGCAGCAGCAAGCTCTGGGGGAGGAGGCCCCCTTTCTCGCCCCCCAGCAGCACACTCACCCCCACCACTGTCACTGCGTGTGATCCTAGGGCCCCTCTCAGGTCCAGGAATCTCCCTCGCCTCCCCGTGGTGGGTGCCGGGGGGAGCTGCATGCGCCTCCTCCCCTGCTGTTCCCCTGCCTGTAGCCTCACGGGGGGCGAGGGATGGGGCTGCCCCTTGCCCAGCATGGGGCAGGAGCGGTGACTGCGGGCGGGGGGCCCCTGTGCTGGAGGAGGGTCCCGCCGGAAAAGGGAAGGTGTGAGGTGGAAGGGCAGCTCAGTCAGTCTCCTCTGGGTATCGAGGGAGGGGCACTAGGACCCTGGGGCAGCGGTTGCTGGAGGGAGGCAGCATGGAGCTGCAGGGCAGAGGCAGTGGCAGGGACCTTCTGCTCCAGGGCCCGGGGAGGATGCGGGGGGCCGAGGGGTTTTTATGCCTCCAGCCTCAGTTTGAGGCCTTTGCATACCCCTATCCCTGAGTCTCACAATGTAGCATTATTTACCCCATCCTCGTGTGTCATGATATAACCCCATTTACCTCCCCTGCACCTCTGAGACCATGGTGGAGCCCACCTCCCCATGCACGTGGTTCACAGCCTTGGCATCTCAGTGTGGGTTCTTGCCTTGTCCATTGTGACAGGGCATTATTCAGCCCGTGCTCATCTGATATGAGGCCTTCTGCACTACAGTTCTCCCTCCTTTGCAGTGGATGAAACACCATAGTGCCATTTACCCCAGACCGTACCTTTAAGAACTTTATGTGTGTTTTCCCCCTCACCCAGCAGGGACTGATGTGGTTCTCTTTACACTGGGCCACAGCTTCTAGCCCCAACTCACGCAGCTACCAATTTCACAAATGAATTGTGGCCCGCCCAAGTTTACTTCACAAAGGTGGTCAGTGCAAGCGACTGTTGACATGGGCTAATGGGCGTCTCTTGCTATGTGAATGCCAACGCCGAGTCCGGGTTGGGGGATAAATACTAAAGGACAAACCCAGATAGTTATAGAAGTGGGAGACATTTATCTTGTGAGAAAGTTCCAGTGACATTTTCCCCTCCAATACACTGACGATATAATGCTAGAAACCAACTCTGAGAGTGTAAAAGTCAATGGTAAAAGCTGTGGAAGGCAAATTATGGCTTCTAACATGGCCCTAGTTAAGCAGATCTTGTCAAAAAGGAAGATTACTTACCAAATTAGAGTGTGAATGTTGTAGTCCTCTCTGAGTTTACTGTAAGCGTGCCTTTAGCCAGAATCCACCTTCAATGGAATGGTTCCAAAGTATGAAGTTATAGCTGGTGTAAGGAAGTTATTCCCTAAGGATCTTTTGATTGGGGAAAACATTAAAGCTTTGTTCAGTCCAGGTAACCAGTCACAGGAAAGGAATGACCTTAAACCGGTGTCTATTATGGGCAATGATTTGCCTGGGGAGGGTTTCTCCAAAGGTTTGTCTGAGGAAAAGAGCTGTTTGGCTGTGAAGGAAGTTTCTGAATGTCTGTCTAATGTCTCAGAAGTGAACCTGGAATTAGAACAGAAAGAACTCATTGGTCAGGAAAATGTTTCTCAGGAGCAGATGAAAGTGGATGGTCAGGTTAAAGCCCTAACTGAGGAAGGAAAGGGTAGAATTTTGATGGGTGATGGATTGTGGGCTCGTACAGCTTGTGAAAGTGAAGCTGAAAACGGTAACTCTGATTTGCTGGAAGTAGCTCAGGGTAGTGAGAAGAGCAGCAGTTTGTCTGTGGGGAGTGGCAATGTGCCTGGTCAGGAGATTTGGGATGAGCCTAGGCAGCCTTGTGAGCTGATGGCTTTGTCTAGTCAGCAGTTTGGGAAGGCGAGGATAGTGGCAGATGAGTGTCCCCATACCTTACCTGTTACCCGTGTAGAGAATTGTGAGAGTGAAGGAAATGTGCCTGTGTCTGTCAGGGGTATTGACTTGCCTATGGAGGGAGCTACCCCGGTCTCCAAGCAGTTGTCTACGAACAGCCCTGTGTGCTGCGACAAGGGAAATGAGATCCCAAGCTGGGTGTCTGGTGAAGGAGAATGTGTCTCCATCTCTTCTTTGTCTGTGGAACAGACAGAAGGTGCCTTTCAGCCTGTGCTGGTTGAGAATAGTAGAGTTGTCTCAGAGTTGGTTCTGGATTCAACTAAGGCCCAGGAAGGAAATGGTCCTAAGTTTGTGTCTGCTCGGGAGAATGGCACTGTAACTAGGTTGCATCCCGTCAGTGTCTTCACAAAATCCCAGAGACCAAACAATTCTGGTGCTTGTATTTTGCCTCTTGCTACAGTGTGGTTGGAAAAGGATGTAGCAACCCAGTCTACTCAGGGTGATAGCCTAGCCAGGGCGCAAGGAGAGCCTAAAGGTGATTTAACTGTGTTAGCTACTGACAGGTTGGAAACTTGTCGCAAGACGGAAAAGATTCCTGAGGATGTGCATGGCAAAGGGAAGGAGAATGTTTCTGACCTTTTGATGATGAAATCTAGCAGTTTGCCTGATGAGCTCAAGGTGATCCTGGATGTAAGTGAGAGCCAGAAAGAGTCTGTTGTTGCTCAGGAAGGTGTTCATCTAGGGCTTGCTCCAAAGGAAGAGGGTAAAGGCAGCATTTCTGTGAGGGCTGAATTGCTGCTTCGAAAAGCTCCTGGGGAAAGGAATCTTCAGGGTGGTCTCTGCAAGCAGTTGACTGCAACCGAAGGGGGTGAAAGTGATTTTCTCAAGAAAGTTTGAGTTCCTAAGAGCCAGAAATTTTCTGTTGTGAATGGATCCACTGACTTTCCTTTTGAAAGATCCAGTGTGGAAAGCTTTGAGAAAGTCTCAGATGGAGTGAAAGCTGTGAAGAAAGTTAGAGAGTCCTATAACCAAGTGGCTGTGTTTGGCCAGCTTGTTGGGGAGAAAAGGTTGTTGGGAGAGGAAGGTCTCCATGCTAATTCTGTAAGTAAGCAGTCTGCGGTTCAGGGTCTGAGGACAGATTTGATTCCGGGTGTTGCAGAGCAGAACAGTTGTATGAATCATAGAATATCAAGGTTGGAAGGGACCTTAGGAGATCATCTAGTCCAACCCCCTACTCAAAGCAGGACCAATCCCCAACTAAATCATCCCAGCCAGGGCTTTGTCAAGCCTGACCTTAAAAATATCTAAGGAAGGAGATTCCACCACCTCCCTAGGTAACGCATTCCAGTGTTTCACCACCCTCCTAGTGAAAAAGTTTTTCCTAATATCTAACCTAAACCTCCCCCACTGCAACTTGAGACCATTACTCCTTGTTCTGTCATCAGCTCCCACTGAGAACAGTGTAGATCCATCCTCTTTGGAACCCCCTTGCAGGTAGTTGAAAGCAGGTATCAAATCCCCCTTCATTCTTCTCTTCCGTAGACTAAACAATCCCAGTTCCCTCGCCTCTCCTCATAAGTCCTGTGTTCCAGTCCCCTAATCATTTTTGTTGCCCTCCGCTGGACTTTTCCAATTTTTCCACATCCTTCTTGTAGTGTGGGGCCCAAAACTGGACACAGTACTCCAGATGAGGCCTCACCAATGTCGAATAGAGGGGAACGATCACGTCCCTCGATCTGCTGGCAATGCCCCTACATATACAAATAGTATATATATTGTATATTATACAATAATATATATGTAATATTATATATTATTATGCCCTAAATAGTCCCGAACCGCTTCTTTCTCCACAGAGGGCTGGTCACCTCCTCCCCATGCTGTGCTGCCCAGTGCAGCAGTCTGGGAGCTGACCTTGTTCGTGAAGACAGAGGCAAAAAAAGCATTGAGTACATTAGCTTTTTCCACATCCTCTGTCACTGGGTTGCCTCCCTCATTCAGTCAGGGGCCCACACTTTCCTTGACTTTCTTCTTGTTGCTAACATACCTGAAGAAACCCTTCTTGTTACTCTTAACATCTCTTGCTAGCTGCAACTCCAGGTGTGATTTGGCCTTCCTGATTTCACTCCTGCATGCCCGAGCAATATTTTTATACTCTTCCCTGGTCATTTGTCCAATCATCCACTTCTTGTAAGCTTCTTTTTTGTGTTTAAGATCAGCAAGGATTTCACTGTTAAGCCAAGCTGGTCGCCTGCCATATTTACTATTCTTTCTACACATCGGGATGGTTTGTCCCTGTAACCTCAATAAGGATTCTTTAAAATACAGCCAGCTCTCCTGGACTCCTTTCCCCCTCATGTTATTCTCCCAGGGGATCCTGCCCATCAGTTCCCGGAGGGAGTCAAAGTCTGCTTTTCTGAAGTCCAGGATCCGTATTCTGCTGCTCTCCTTTCTTCCTTGTGTCAGGATCCTGAACGTGACCATCTCATGGTCACTGCCTCCCAGGTTCCCATCTACTTTTGCTTTCCCTGCTAATTCTTCCCGGTTTGTGAGCAGCAGGTCAAGAAGAGCTCTGCCCCTAGTTGGTTCCTCCAGCACTTTCACCAGGAAATTGTCCCCTACCCTTTCCAAAAACTTCCTGCATTGTCTGGGCACCGCTGTATTGCTCTCCCAGCAGATATCAGGGTGATTGAAGTCTCCCATGAGAACCAGGGCCTGCAACGTAGTAACTTCCGTGAGTTGCCGGAAGAAAGCCTCTTCCACCTCATCCCCCTGGTCCGGTGGTCTATAGCAGACTACCACCACGACATCACCCTTGTTGCTCACACTTCTAAACTTAATCCAGAGACACTCAGGTTTTTCTGCAGTTTCATACTTGAGCTCTGAGCAGTCATACTGCTCCCTTACATACAGTGCAACTCCCCCACTTTTTCTGCCCTCCCTGTCCTTCCTGAACAGTTTATATCCATCCATGTCAGTACTCGAGTCATGTGAGTTATCCCACCAAGTCTCTGTTACTCCAATCACATCATAATTCCTTGACTGTGCCAGGACTTCCAGTTCTCCCTGCTTTTTTCCCAGGCTTCTTGCATTTGTGTATAGGCACTTGAGATAACTCGCTGATCATCCCTCTCTCTCAGTATGAGACAGGAGCCTTGCCCTCTCCCGCGTTCCTGCTCATGCTTCCTCACGGTATCCCACTTCCACACTTACCTCAGGGCTTTGGTCTCTTTCCCCGGGTGAACGTAGTTTAAAGCCCTCCTCACTAGGTTAGCCAGCCTGTTTGCGAAGATGCTCTTCCCTCTCTTCGTTAGGTGGAGCCCGTCTCTGCCTAGCACTCCTCCTTCTTGGAACACCATCCCATGGTCAAAGAATCCAAAGCCTTCTCTCCGACACCACCTGCGTAGCCATTCGTTGACTTCCATGATTCGACGGTCTCTACCTGGGCCTTTTCCTTCCACGGGGAGGATGGACGAGAATGCTTGAGGATGCAGGGGAGAGCAAGCAAACTCTCACCCTCAGACTCTTTGGATATGTGTGGTACCTCTTTAAGACAGACTCCAGCCTTGGAATTGGTAGAAGTTAAGAATCTGAAAACTGTTGAACAGGTATCTCTCTCTGTGTGGCTGCAACTTACCTGACTGACTGGGAGAAGAAAGACTTGCTAATAGTTAAAAAGAAAAGGAGGACTTGTGGCACCTTAGGGACGAACAAATTTATTTGAGCATAAGCTTTCGTGAGCTACAACTAGTGAGCTGTAGCAAACGAAAGCTTATGCTCAAAAAATTTGTTCGTCTCTAAGGTGCCACAAATACTCCTTTTCTTTTTGCGAATACAGACTAACACAGCGGCTATTCTGAAACCTGTCATTTTGCTAATAGTTGTAAGCAAAGAGAGCCCACCCAATCAACCAGGGAATTGTGTGAAGCAAGAGAGATCAGGGTTTGTTCCTAGAGGACACAAAGAAAAGAGATACCTTCAATTTGCAAAGGGAAGCCACAGGGTGACCCGAAAAGGCCCAACCCCAGTAGTATTGAGCCAGAGGTGTGGCAAAAGTAACATGATTGTAGATGGACACTTGCAAAGGATTTGTTGTTATTGCTCATGGTAATTTTTATAACGAATGTGTTGCTATTACCAAGACCTCTAAAAATGTACAATGTGCCAAATCTTTTGAAAAAAACAGTGAACATGTTAAAAGGAATATATGAGAACACAAGTTAAAAGGCCTTGTTATACTAATGTTTCACAGTTCATGCCTATAAGCAGCATTGGAACTTTTGACAGAAGACAAGACATTCCAAGCCTAACGTGCTGTCTGAAAAGGGAAACTGAGGCACACTTCCATATTGCTTTCACAGCTCAATGCCAAGCTTCCAGTACTATGAAGAACATTAATATCTACATTGACGTGATGTTAATTGGGTTCCAAACATTTGCCAGAGCTTGTATGACAAAGTAGCTATGTTCTTTAGCTCTCGGCAAGATCACATGAGACATACAGGAACTATGCTGCAAGAGCAGATCCAATCCATTATTGTTCTAACCAAATTTTACCTTGAGTGTGTAAAGAGATTCAACCCTGTTACTGAACATGATTCTGGTCAACCATATTTGTTATACACTGGTCTGGCTTCTAACCCAGTACTTGCTGCAGTAAGACAGAACCAAGGATGGGGAGCTCTTGGGATGCAGTCCGTGATGTTTGTGTCATCCCTTCCTGCAACAATTTCGCATTGGGGGTGTTACGTTATTGATATGAACTGGGAGCGTGTAGATCACTGTTGCAACCAAGGTCGTTCAGTGGCACCAACTCGTGCATAAAGGGGGTCAAAGAAGGTGTCTAAGACAAGGTTATGGTTTCCTGGCTATGATTATGCTATCTGTATGTATGTATCATTTTTTAGTTGAAGTTATGAATATTGGCTCTGTACTGTCTTTATTTCAAACTTATGCTATGGTTCTGGGTGACACCCCAGACAGGTTGGTGTCAGCTCTACCTCGCCTGCTTGATGGCCCATTAAGGACCATCCTCTGTACAACTGACCCAGTGAGACACGGCAGATACGCCTTGTGACTCAGCAAGGTGTGCAGGAACATGCCTATGGACAGAACTCTGAGGTTTTTCCAGGCCATGGGATGGACAGCTTGTCCTTGGGACAAGAGACTATAGAAAGCTGCTGCAGCTCCTCCATCTTGTCTTCAATCCTGCTTCTTACCTCTGGAGGGACTTTGCTACAAATGGAAGCTCTACACAAAGGACTGAATGACCCCTCCTAGCTGTGGATGTTCTCCAGAGCCTTGATTTGAACCTGCAGTTTGTTCCATCACTGCTACAAGCCCAAACCAAGACCTTTGCCATGACTGTATGTCATTGATTCCATGTAACCAATTCTAGCTCTCATCTATATCTTTTTCCTTTTATGAATAAACCTTTAGATTTTAGATTCTAAAGGATTGGCAAGAGCGTGATTCATGGGTAAGATCTGATTTGTATATTGAGCTGGGTCTGGTGCTTGGTCCTTTGGTCCTTTTTCCTTTACTCAGGTATTGGTTTTCATAACCATTTGTCCCCATAACGGGTGGCACTGGGAAACGGGAGTGCCTAAGGGAATTGCTTGTGTGACTTGTGGTTAGGCAGTGGGGTAAAACTAAAGTCGTCTCTCTTTGGCTGGTTTGGTTTCGCTTGGTGTGCAATGGAACCCCAGGCTTGGGCTGTAACTGCCCTGCTTTAAGCAACTTGTCCTGAGTTGGCAGGTCCCACCAGTTGGGTCCCCCCAGAACCCAGCATCCTTACAGCTTGCACACACCCACCTCAGCAATTATCAGATCAATTCTAGTCATGAATCCTTGATATTCAAAATACTGAAGCAGCCCATTAGCATTGTGAGCTCCTGGGAAGAAAACATCACCCATAGCCAAGAGTGATCATCTCCTCTTGTCTAGCCTCCAGAAAACCCTTGAGTCATGAGTTTAGCCATAAACAAATCTTTTACTTAAGCTAAAGATCTCTGTAGTGCCCCAAATCCTGTGGGGTTTGCTCTTCAAGTGGGTTACTACCAGTACAATTGTGATGTGAAAGTAGGGATAGGGACGTGCTAAACCTATGGCCTTTTAGGGTTGCAGCTTGAAAGTGTTTCCTGGCCCCTCCTATGGAGCCCAGGGGCATATAAAGGGGACAGCTGAAAAGTGCTGATTGACCCGGTCTGCTCAGACTTACTCTGTTAGAGTGTGTGTGTGTGTGTGTGTGTGTGTGCGCGCGTGTTCCTCTGCTTGGAGGAACCCAGCCCTGGGAAACCTAGAAAATAAGGGTTAAAAGCAGCCTTGCAGAGGGCTGCAGCAGGGAAAGGGATTAAGAAGAGCTGGGGGAAGCTGAGTGTGTAGCTGACCACAGCTGTGCCCAGCTCAGTTAGGGCCCAGCTGGCCCTGATAAAAGAGCTGCAGGGCCAGAAGGCAGGGGAGTCTCACTGTAGGTCTGGAGTGGGAAGGGCTACCTGCCTGGGAGCAAAGTACCTGAAGCAGTGCTGGGCTGGGCTGGGGAAGGGCAAAAGAGAACTGGGGAGCTCCAGCTGGTAAACCCCCAGGCTGCAGGCCTTGTTGAAGGCCTATGAAAGGTACAGGGGCTGCAGAGGGGTAGCCAAGGGATAGGCAGGGGCACCTTGTCCTAACCCCTTATCAGTGATGAGTGGCCATTACAGGTTGCAATCTGTCCCAGTGAGTGGGTCCTTGATGATGACTGTCAGGAGCCACAGAGGCAAGGTGGGTTTAGAGGGTTGGGAGTGCCCCTTTGGAGGGGAGACCCAGAATGTGGGGGTACTGCTGGGGCAGAACCCCAGGGTAAAGGGCACCAGGGTCGGGGAGGGACATGGGGCCAGCGGCAGGCGAGACACCGGCCTGCAGAGGGCGCTCCGTAAGCTGGAAAAAGAGCTAATTCCCAGACGACCAGCAGGAGGCGCTGCACCGGTGAGTCGTCGCCTCGCTACAGAGGGGACTTGCAGAAGGGAGGAGTAGCGCTCCATATGAACACACAAGTGACATAAGCAGTACAGGGATAGATTTACAGAACCCCCCGGTCCCCAGAAGAGTAACCCTAATACATGAGCCTACCCCACAGTAACGGGCAAATCTGGTCACACCAAATCTGGTCCCAGCACGTCCCCGGCTGTGTTGCGTCTCCCTCCGCTCCACTCCACCAACAGCCAACAATCCAATGTCAACCAAGCCCATTGTCTCCGAGCGCTGGCTTCTGATTGGCTCCCCGCGTGTTCCGTCTGCGCCCGGCATTCCAGGCCTCCTGGGACGCGGGATCCTGAGCTCTGCAGCCATCGCTGCTGTAGGCCGGGGCGAGTCCCCTCCAGGCCGTGGCGGATGAACTCCCAGACCCAGGGGACCCATGCCCAGGGGCCTCGGGCAACTTGGGGGGCCCTGGGAAAATCTCATGGTGCTAGGGCAGGACGATTGAGCTGCTGCGCCCTCTCTTCTGCTGGCCGTGCTGGCCATGCGTGGGCAGGGGTGGCAGATTTGTAGAAATTTTGGTGGTGCCCAGAACTCGCCCCCACCCAAAATCCTCCCCCCACCTGCCCAAGGCTCTGAGAGGGAGTTTGGGTGGGGTAGGAGGTCTGGGGTGCAGCCTGTAAGCTGGGGCAGGGGATTGGGGTTCAGGCTTTGGGAGGGAGTTTGGGTAGGGGAGGAGGTCTGGGGTGCA
This sequence comes from Chelonia mydas, assembly GCF_015237465.2. Lineage (NCBI taxonomy): Eukaryota > Metazoa > Chordata > Testudines > Cheloniidae > Chelonia > Chelonia mydas. The sequence continues at coordinate 74,670,531 of NC_051251.2, read as the reverse complement.
GGCCCTCGGCTGGGGCAGGGGATTCGGGTGCAGGCTCTGGGAGGGAGTTTGGGGATGGGAGGAGGTGCAGGGTGAGGGCTGTGGGGTGTGGCTGCAGATGAGGGGTTTGGGGTATGGGAAGGGCTCAGGGGAAGAGTAGGTGTGCAAGGGGTGAGGGCTCTGTCTGGGGCTGGGAATGAGGGGTTTGGGGTGTGGTAGGGGCTCAGGGTGAGAGTAGGAGTGTGGGGGGTGAAGGCTCTGTCTGGGGCTGTGGGGCTTGGGGTGTTAGAGAGGCTCAGGGCTGGGGCAGAGGGTTGGAGTGCTGGGGCATGAGGGCTCTGGCTGGGGCTGGAGATGGGGGGTTTGTGGTGCTGGAGGGGGCTCAGGGCTGGGGCAGAGGTTTGAGGGTGGGGTGTGGGGGGGTGAAAGCTCTGGCTGGGGTTGTGGGCTCTGGGGTGGGGCAGGGCTGGGGATGAGTTTGGGGTGCAGACAGGCTGCTCCGGGCCAGGGGCTAGAGAGGAGGACTCCCCCCAGCCCTTTCCCTGCCGGCCCCAGCGAGCTCTGGGGGAGGAGCCCCCCTTTCTCGCCCCCCAGCAGCACACTCACCCCCACCACTGTCACTGAGTGTGATCCTAGGGCCCCTCTCAGGCCCAGGAATCTCCCTCGCCTCCCCGTGGTGGGTGCCGGGGGGAGCTGTGTGCGCCTCCTCCCCTGCTGTTCCCCTGCCTGTAGCCTCACTGGGGGCGAGGGATGGGGCTGCCCCTTGCCCAGCATGGGGCAGGAGCGGTGACTGCGGGCGGGGGGCCCCCTGTGCTGGTGGAGGGTCCCGGCGGAAAAGGGAAAGTGTGAGGTGGAAGGGCAGGCTCAGTCAGTCTGCTCCAGCAGTGGAGCCAAGAGGGGGCACCAGGACCCTGGGGCAGCGGTTGCTGCAGGGAGGCAGCATGGAGCTGCAGGGCAGAGGCAGGGATGTTCTGCTCCAGGGCCCGGGGAGGACGCGGGGGGCCGGGGGCAGCAAGAAGGGGCCGGGGGACACTCGGGGGAGACGCGGGAGGGCGACAGATGGGGTCAGGGGGACACCCGGCTGCAAATATGGGTGGAGCCGGGCCTCTGGCCTCTGCATATTGCTGGGGCCCAGGCAGCACGTGGAGATAAAACTCGCCGACCCGGTGCCTGGCGTACGGCTTGTTGGGTGAGCCGGTGTGGGGATCAGCTGGTGAGTGCGGCTGGGGGAGCAGCAACAGACGCTGCCTCCCTCTCCTGCTTCTTGTTTTCTTTGCTGCTGCCCATGACTTCTCGCCAGCGCTGGGGACGGGCCCCCTCTGCATCCTCCCAGGCCTGTCCGGGCAGCCAGGGCTCGGCGGCAAAGGAAGATGGGGAGTATCACCTCCTGGGGCGTCTCCTCCAGCCCCAAACGGCGTGGGAATCAGTGGTGCCGGAACTGGGGGGCCAGGTCCCTCCCACTTTTTCACGGGGGCAGACCCTGCTCCCTTCCCCCCGAGGCCTCATCCCCCAGCCAGGCCAGTGTAGAGCCTGGCCAGGGACCCCGGGCTGCTGTAAGGAGCTGCGGTGGACCCTCCACCTGTCCAGGGTGTGTGTGGGGGGGGACTGAGAGCACCCCCCGGCCTGTGTCCCCGCCTCTGGGGCTCCCCAACCGCCTGGGGCAGGTGGCGGGTCTGCCCCTCTGCGTCTTCTCACAGGTGCCCGCGTGGCTCTCCCTGACCCGGCTTTGGCCTGGGGACTCAGAGCCGCAGCCCGGCCACAGTAAGAGCTGTGGGGGCTCCCGGGGGCCGGGACACGGGCAGGGGCCTGCTTTCACCCAACCTCCACCCCGTGTTGGGGGGCAGGCTCCTCAGCCCCGCTCCGGCTTCCAGCTTGGCCCAGGGTGGGGCCCCTTGCTCCCCCCTCCCCCCACACTTTTGGAAGGGCTCCGATGCCCTTGGTGGGAATCTCCACTCCTGGCAGGATTCATACTATCCCGAGCCCAAACGGAGCTGAGAGGATGCAGGCTGTAGGATGGTCATAGAATATCAGGGTTGGAAGGGACCTGTCAAGGTTCCTTCCCCACTCTGAACTCTAGGGTACAGATGTGGGGACGTGCATGAAAACCTCCTAAGCTTACTTTTACCAGCTTAGGTTAAAACTTCCCCAAGGTACAAACTATTTTACCCTTTGCCCTTGGACTTCCACTGCCACCACCAAACATTTATCTGGGTTTATTTTTATTAGGAAAGCGTTGTTTGGAAACATCTTTCCCCCCCAAAATCCTCCCAACCCTTGCACCCCACTTCCTGGGGAAGGTTTGGTAAAAATCCTCACCAATTTGCATAGGTGACCACAGACCCAAACCCTTGGATCTTAAGAACAATGAAAAAGCATTCAGTTTTCTTACAAGAAGACTTTTAATAGAAGTAAAAAAGAATCACCTCTGTAAAATCAGGAGGGTAAATACCTTACAGGGTAATTAGATTCAAAACATAGAGAATCCCTCTAGGCAAAACCTTAAGTTACAAAAAAGACACACAGACAGGAATATTCATTCTATTCAGCAAGGCTATTTTCTCAGCCATTTAAAGAAATCATAATCGAACACATACCTAGCTAGCTTACTTACTAAGTTCTAAGACTCCATTCCTGTTCTGTCTCCGGCAAAAACATCACACAGACAGACACAGACTCTTTGTTTTTCTCCCTCCTCCCAGCTTTTGAAAGTATCTTGTCTCCTCATTGGTCATTTTGGTCAGGTGCCAGCGAGGTTACCTTTAGCTTCTTAACCCTTTACAGGTGAAAGAATTTTTCCTCTGGCCAGGAGGGATTTTAAAGGTGATTACCCTTCCCTTTATATTTATGACAGGACCTCAGGAGGTCATCTAGTCCAACCCCCTGCTCAAAGCAGGGCCAATCCCCAATTTTTGCCCCACATCCCTAAATGGCCCCCTCAAGGATGGAACTCACAACCCTGGGTTTAGCAGGCCAATGCTCAAACCACTGAGCTATCCCTCCCTGTAACCTGCAGCTTGTCAGCTGCCGGGAGAACATAGATGAAAGAGGGGTGGGAGGCCGCTGGGATGGGGAGCTCCCTGCAGCCAGGGGAGCTGGGGAAATCCTCACTACCTCAACCCCCACGGGCAGCCCCCAGGAAACTGCAACCCCCACAAGCACGGGGGCCAAGGTGGGGCGCTCCTGCTCAAGGGGAAAACCCTCATGGAAACCCCCGACCCTCCCATACACGCACTTACTGTGAAAGCCCCCATCGCCTCTTCTTTGCCTCTCAATGTTCAGTCACCCCCAGCGTGACCATTCTCTCCGCTTCTCTTCCAGATTTTTTTCTTGTGTCTTTTGGTGATTGCAAAATGTATGGTGAGAGAGAGGCTTTGTTTGGGTTTTTTATGCCTCCAGCTACAGTTTCGAGGCCTTTGCACGCCCCTATCCCTGAGTATCAAAATGCAGCATTATTTACCCCATCCTAGTATGTCATGATGTAACCCCATTTACCTCCCCTGCACCTCTGAGACCATGGTGGCGCCCACCTCCCCATGCACGTGGTTCACAGCCTTGGGATCTTAGTGTGGGTTCTTGCCCTGTCCATTGTGACAGGGCATTATTCAGCCCGTGCTCATCTGATATGAGGCCTTCTTGAGTTCTCCCACCTTAGCAGTGGATGAAACACCATAGTGCTATTTACCCCGGACCGTACCTTTAAGATCTTTTTGTGTGTTTTCCCCCTCACCCAGCAGGGACTGATGTGGTTCTCTTTACACTGGACCACAGCTTCCAGCCCCAACTCACTCAGCTACCAATTTCACAAATGAATCGTGGCCCACCCAAGTTTACTTCACAAAGATGGTCAGTGCAAGCGACTGTTGACATGGGCTAATGGGCGTCTCTTGCTGTGTGAATGCCAACGCCAAGCCGGGCTGGGGGATAAATACTAAAGGACAAACCCAGATAGTTGTAGATGTAAGCAGAATCAGGATGAGCTCCACCCTGACATCTGGTGGTGAGGTGTGGCAAGTTGTGGAAAAGAACTTCAGGGGCTGATCTCATTTGCATAGGCACACCACCCCGCCTAGCATGAGCTCATAGCTGCCCAAATGGTCACTTTGGCTGCTGTGGGATCCCCAGTTTCTCTGTTATTGGGGCAGGAAGAATAAATTGTTATTATCCTGATTATGTGAATCAAGGGCAGTGGAACTGTACTTGGCCTTTTGTTATGATGGAGGAACTCACCATCAACTGAGTAGCACTTGCTAGGCAAGGGATATGGGTTCCAAAACTCAGTGAGTTCAGAGAGGTTGTGGGTAGGTATTAATATGTGGTGGTGTGGGTCCCTGAGGAGGGCCTTACATGTTAATTGCACTTTTTCTTCTCTGCACTGTAAAATATCAGAGTTAATTCTGATTCCATTAGGAGTTTAGTTACAGACTGCTGAGCTGAAGTCATTTTGGGCCAATTGTGCACTAGCCCTGCGGCTCCTCTACTACAAGGTGACATCATGAAAGAGCTAAACTTACGAAGCCCTGGTCTACACTAGGAGTTCAGGTCAAATTTAGCAGTGTTAAATTGATTTAACCTTGCACCTGTCCACAGGATGAAGCCCTTTTTTCTTGACTTAAAGGGCTCTTAAAATTGATTTCGTTATTCCACTCCTGACAAGGGGATTAGCTCTGAAATCGGCCTTGCTGGGTCGAATTTGGGATACTGTGGATGCAATTAAATGGTATTAGCCTCTGGGAGCTATCCCACAGGGCTCCATTGTGACCACTCTGGACAGGACTCTCAACTCAGATGCACTGGCCAGGTAGACAGGAAAAGGCCCGCAAACTTTTGAGTTTCAATTTCCTGTTTGGCTAGTGTGGCAAGCTGCAGGTGACCATGCAGAGCTCATCAGCAGAGGTGACCATTATGGAGTCCCAGAATCGCAAAAGAGTTCCAGCATGGACCGAACGGGAGGTATGGGATCTGATCGCTGAATGGGGAGAGGAATCCGTGCTATCAGAACTCCTTTCCAATTTTCAAAATGCCAAAACATTTGTCAAAATCTCCCAGGGCATGAAGGACAGAGGCCATAACAGGGACCCAAAGCAGTGCCGCGTGAAACTTAAGGAGCTGAGGCAAGCCTACCAGAAAACCAAAGAGGCAAACGGCCACTCCGGGTCCGAGCTCCAAACATGCCGCTTCTATGATGAGCTGCGTGCCATTTTAGGGGGTTCAGCCACCACTACCCCAGCCGTGTTGTTTGACTCCTTCAATGGAGATGGAGGCAACACGGAAGCAGGTTTTGGGGACGAGGAAGATGATGATGATGAGGTTGTAGATAGCTCACAGCAAGCAAGCGGAGAAACCATTTTTCCCGACAGCCAGGAACTGTTTCTCACCCTGGACCTGGAGCCAGTACCCCCCGAACCCACCCAAGGCTGCCTCCCGGACCCGCCAGGCGGAGAAGGGACCTCTGGTGAGTATACCTTTTAAAATACTATACGTGGTTTAAAAGCAAGCATTTTTAATGATTAATTTGCCCTGGCATTCATGGCTCTCCTGGATATACTCCCAAAGCCTTTGCAAAAGATTTCTGGGGAGGGCAGCCTTATTCCATCCATCATGGTAGGACACTTTCCCACTCCAGGCCAGTAGCACGTACTCGGGAATCATTGTAGAACAAAGCATTGCAGTGTATGTTTGCTGGCGTTCAAACAACATCCGTTCTTTATCTCTCTGTGTTATCCTCAGTGTGATATCATTCATGGTCACCTGGTTGAAATAGGGTGCTTTTCTTAAGGGGACACTCAGAGGTGTCCGTTCCTGCTGGGCTGTTTACCTGTGGCTGAACAGAAATGTTCCCCGCTGTTAGCCACGGGGAGTGGGGAGGGTGGAGGGGCTAGCCATGCTCGTCACCCCGGACCGCCTGAGATGGTCATGAACTACGACCCAGTGGGTAGAAAAATTAGACTTCAATCCGCCAATTTTACTTATATGTTTTCTACCAGCAGGGACGTAGCTAACATTCTGGGCTTGGGCCCCAAACACAGCGTCCAAAAATTCCCTTTCTCGGCAGACATTACAGGGGGTTTTAATTCCTTGTATCTGTACACGGATATCATAGAACATCAGTTTGTGGGGGACTTTTCTGTTCCCCTGTTACGTTGTGTCCCCGTCCAAGGAAGGAACAACGAGTTTGTCACCATCACCTACGATAAACCTCATTACGTCCCTATCAGTAAACACCACATCAACACCATTACCATTGAAATAAAGACAGATCAGAACAGAAGCGTCTCATTTCGCTTTGGCAAGGTGATCATCAAGCTAAACCTGCATCCCCGGAGAGAGCGAGTTTTCTAAAAAGCAAAACACTATTATTGTGATCCTAAAAAATTATGGCGACCCCAACATCTACAGGAACTATTACAAAGCCCAGGTGGGATATGCCCTTCCTGGATATCATGGGGCCCCCGTGATGTACGGGGGGAGCGTGGGTGGAATATTCCGTAGCCTCTTTCGAAAAGCCGTACTGCTTTTGAGGAGGGGGCTAGAGATTATTAAACCCCACGTAAAAACTGCCACTCAAAACATAGCTAAAGACGTGGTAGGTCATGTCTCCCTGTTCTGGAGAAGGTGGGGAATACAGCTTCACAGGAAGGATTGGGGCTGATGTACATTAAAAGGAGGAAGAAGAGAAAGAGAAATGCGTCATACCCGCGACGCACAGGTCCCCCGAAACCCTTTAAAAGAAGGGCTTTGACCCGCAGGGTCAGTCATAAGCGAAAGTCCAAGAGGAAGCCGGGGCGAAAGAGGAAACGCTCGCCGCCTGATAAAAGAGATATATTTTAATCAACATGGCTTTTGTTCACTGCGGGTCTGAAGAGTGCACCAAATCCGAACTAGACTTGTTCCAAATAGCCCCTACGCAGACCAGCATTGAGAAAAGCATCTACATCGAGGTGCCATCTCTGTCGGCCGTTACGGAGTCTGCCCCCGTTGACTTTTTTATAGCAGGGAATGGCGTAGATTATATGGATTTAAACAACACACTGTTGTACCTGTGTTGCAAGATTGTAAAAGGAGACGGAACTGAACTCGCCGCGGACGCCGAGGTGGGCCTGGTGAATTACCCAGTGGCCTCTCTTTTTAGTCAGCTGGATGTCACGCTTGGAGACCGCCTTGTAAGCCAAAGCAACAACTGTTACCCTTACAGGGCCTTTATAGAATCGGTGCTCAATTACAGCGACGACACCTTCGCCACGCAATTTTCCGCTGGCCTCTTTTACAAAGACACTGCCGGACAATAGGAGGAAACGGGGTTGGATGGCGAGAATCTAGGGTTTGTGAGGCGTGCAAAGCTGACTGCCCAAAGCAGAACAGTAGAGTTTCTGGGTCATCTACAAAGCGACCTGTTTTTTTAAGAAAAACTATTGTTGAACGGAGTGGATGTGAAAATTAAACTGACGCGCAGTAAAGATGCTTTCTGTTTAACGGGCAGTGGAACCGAAGGCTTTAAACTGCACATTCTATCAGCATCCCTTTTTGTGAAGAAAGTATGGGTGGTCCCGAGTGTTCGTCTGGGGCACGCTGAGGCCCTGCTTACCGCTAATGCTAAATACCCTGTGGACCGTGTGGGAATGAAAGTGTTTAGCATCCCTGCAGGCAGCAGGGTCAGTAACCAGGAGAACCTGTTTTTGGGAGAGTTACCCAAAATGCTTGTCCTGGGGTTTGTGGATAATGATGCCTTTAGCAGAAGTTACACGAAAAATCCCTTTCATTTTAAGCATTACGATGTTACTTTTGTGGCCTTGTATGTGGATGGTGAACAGATACCAACCAAGCCTCTGCAACCAGACTTCGAGGCAGGACGCCGTGTGAGAGAATACATGAATCTGGTACAGACGGCTGGTAAACACATGAAAGATCGTTCTCTGTTAATCGACGGTGAGGAGTTTGCACAGGGTTACACCATGTTTTCCTTTGACCTGTCCCCCGACCAGGAATGCACCGATCACTATTCCCTGATTAAAACCGGGAACCTGAGAGCAGATATACGTTTTGGGAAGGCTTTAACCGTTACCATCAATATGTTCGTGTCTGGGGTTTTTGACAATGTCATAGAGATAAATCAGAGGAGAAATATTCTGTTTGACTACATGTGAACATGGACACCGTGCAGCTCTCACGTGTCTTATCAATGGACCCTTACACGAAAAAGAATTTCTTAGATGTGTTTCCCTGCGATTGGCTCCGTGGCGGCAAGCTGTCTCAGAGACCCCAAGGTTTGGTGGTCAACACACATCCACACAACCAACCGGGTGAACACTGGCTTGCCTTGTATCTGGTGGAGTGTCACCTTGGAGAGTTTTTTGACTCATATGGGCACCCTCCAAACAGTGTGTTCTTTCCTAAAAGCATGAGGAAATTTTTAAACAAAAATGCCACAGACATTGTGTTTCACAACAGAGAATTACAAGACCCCAGCTCTGTCGCCTGCGGCTATCCCTGCGTGTTTTGCTTGTGGGAGAAATGTGGGGTCCGGCACAACTGGGCCTCAGCTTATCACCCCCAGTCCAATGGGCTGGTGGAGAGGTTCAATGGGACACTAAAGATGATGCTGAAAACCTTTATGAACCAGCACCCGCAGGATTGGGACGAGTACTTACCTCACCTGCTGTTCGCGTACAGGGAGGTGCCCCAGGAGTCTACCGGATTTTTGCCTTTCGAACTGTTATATGGAAGGAGGGTGAGGGGCCCCCTGGACCTGATGAGAGACGAGTGGGAGGGGAAGGCCACTCCCGATGGAGAGTCAGTGGTGGAGTATGTCCTGATCTTCCGAGAGAGACTGGCTGAACTCATGGGCCTGGCCAGGGAGAATCTGGCCAGAGCCCAGAAGAAGCAGAAGATCTGGTATGACCGCACGGCGCGGGCCCGGGCCTACGCCACCGGGGATCCGGTGATGGTTCTCATCCCCGTGAGAAAGAACAAACTACAGGCCGCCTGGGAGGGCCCTTTCAAGGTCGTCAAGCAGCTAAAGGAGTTAAACTATGTGGCGGAGATGTCGAACCCGGCGCACCACCGCCGGGTGTACCATGTGAATATGATGAAGCCATATTATGCCAGGGGGAATGTGGTGTTGGCCGTGTGTGGACATTGGGAGGAGCAGGGAGATGACCCTTTAGTAGATCTATTCCCTGGGACCAGAGCTGGTTCCCCCCCGGAAACAATTCCCCTCTCAGATCAGCTAACCCCTGCCCAGCAAGCTGAGGTCAGGGGGGTGCTGCATCCGTACCGACAGCTGTTTTCCAACCAGCCTGGACGCACAAATCTGACTGTCCACTGGATGCAGACAGGGTCGGACCTGCCGATAAGATGCTCCCCCTTCCGAGTCACAGGGAAAACTGCTCAGGACCTGGAAAGAGAGGTCCGGGACATGCTGGCTTTGGGGGTGATCCAGCCATCTGCCAGCCCTTGGGCCTCACTGGTGGTGCTGGTCCTCAAAAAGGACGGGTCGGTCCGGTTCTGTGTGGACTATCGGAAGCTCAGTGCCATCACTGTATCTGATGCCTACCCCATGCCCAGGCCTGAGGAGCTCCTAGACAAGCTGGGAGGAGCTCGATACCTTACCACCATGGACCTTACAAAGGGCTACTGGCAAGTGCCGCTGGATGCAGATGCCCTGCTGAAATCGGCCTTTATCACCCCTCTGGGGCTCTATGAGTTCCTGACCCTGCCTTTCGGGCTCAAGGGAGCGCCGGCCACCTTCCAGCGCCTAGTGGACCAGCTACTGAGGGGGATGGAGAGTTTTGCCGTGGCGTATATTGATGACATCTGTGTCTTTAGCCAGACCTGGGAGGACCATGTGTCCCAGGTTAGACAAGTGCTGGACCGACTCCAGGGGGCTGGGCTGACTGTAAAAGCGGAGAAATGTAAGGTGGGGATGGCTGAAGTATCTTACCTGGGCCATCGGGTGGGGAGCGGCCACCTAAAGCCGGAACCAGCCAAGGTGGAGGTGATCAGAGACTGGCCCGCTTCCCACACCAAAAAGCAGGTCCAAGCCTTTATTGGGATGGCAGGATACTACCAAAGATTTGTGCCCCACTTTAGCGCCATAGCCACCCCCATCACTGAGCTATGCAAGAAGGGGAAGCCAGACAAGGTGGTCTGAACCGAGCAGTGCCAGGAGGCTTTCCGGGCACTGACGGAGGCTCTGGTCAGTGGCCCAGTTCTGGCAAACCCAGACTTTGACAAGCCCTTTGTGGTGTTCACCAACGCCTCAGACACGGGACTGGGGGCGGTGTTAATGCAGGAGGATGAAAAGGGGGAGAGACACCCATCGTGTACCTGAGCAAGAAGTTGCTACCCCGGGAGCAACACTACGCGGCCATCGAGAAGGAGTGCCTGGCCATGGTGTGGGCCCTCAAGAAACTAGAGCCCTATCTCTTCGGGCAACACTTCACCGTTTACACCGACCACTCTCCCCTGACCTGGCTGCACCAGATGAAAGGAACCAACGCCAAGCTCCTGAGATGGAGCCTGCTCCTGCAGGATTACGACATGGACGTGGTCCATGTGAAGGGAAGTGCCAACATGATAGCGGATGCGCTGTCCCGGAGAGGGGGCCCTGAACTTCCCCAGGTCACTGGTCACAGTGACCCTGCTCAGTTCAGTCTCGAAGGGGGGAGAGATGTGAAGATGTGACTCAACAGGGAGGGGGAAGTGTTGACCTGGGAATGTGCCCTGGGGATGGGAGACCTGAGAGCCTGTCACCTGAGCCAGGAGGGGGAGGGGGAGGTGACACCTCTGCCCAGGAATGTGAAGACAGGCTGCAGGAGAGAGCCTGCTGGGGGGGTTTAGTTTCAGTTTGGGGCTGGGTGGAGGAACGCAGGGAACCCCAGGGCTGGGGTCTAAGCTCCCTGCTCCCCCCAGAAGGACTTCACTGAGGGGTCCTGGGTGTATCCACAAGCTCTGTTTTGGACTGTGTTCCTGTTGTCCAAAAAACCTTCTGTTTTACTGGCTGGCTGAGAGTCTCAGTGAATCCCAGGAAGAGGGGTGCAGGGCCTGGACTCCCCCACACTCCGTGACACGGGGTTTGGAGGGTTTGGTCGGAGTGAAGAAAAGAAAATAGTTTTGAAGTGAAAAAGGGAGAGTGAGTGGGTTAATCCGGGAAGTTGCTCACAAACAATTAACTGCAACAGAGAATGGCGCTCGTGCAATTCAACTGAGGAGCAAACAAAAGCGCAAAATAAAATAATAATAATAAAAAAAAAAAGGCCCAGGGAAAGGCAGCTGTACTGCACCTTAAAGAATTGAATGCAGAATGCTACAGTCCCTCAAGGAGGCCGGTCTGACGGCAAACCCCACTAAGCGTCTCCTTGGGAAGGATGAGACCATCTACCTTGGGTACGTGCTGGGAAAGAGCACAGTCCCACCCTTGATTAGCAAAGTCCAGGCCCTCCAGCTGTGCCCCCCTCCTTCGCCAAACCAGCAAATACGCCGTTTTCTAGGCCTGGCCGAATACTACTGCCGCTTTATCCCAGGATTCTCCTTCACTGCGGCCCCTCTTGCCGATCTCCTCAAGAATGAGAGTCCCCAAAAGATCCGGTGGACCCGAGCCTGCGAGGAGGCTTTTCAAATCCTGAAAGCCCAGCTCTGTAGGGAACCCATCTTGCACAGCCCTGACTTCACTAAGGAGTTTTTCTAACAGATGGATGCTTTGGACGTCGGCCTAAGAGCCGTTCCATCCCAGGTAGTAGGGGGTGACGAACTCCTCATCCTATATACTGGCAGGAAGATGTTCCCGAGAGAGAAGGGCTACTCCGTAACGAGAAAGAAGCCTTGGTGTTAAAATGGGCTCTGGACTCACTCCATTATTATCTTCTGGCCGTGCACTTCCCCCTTGTTACCGACCAGGCCCCTCTCTGCTGGCTGCATGCCATGAAGGACACCAATCCCCGAATCCTGAGGTGCTACCTTTCCTTGCAACCCTTCTTCTTCCGCATCCAGCACCAGGCTGGGAGAGTCCATCTGATTATGGACTTCTTTTCATGGGATGGTGGAGAGTGGTTGGAGAGGGGGCAGAGCGAGGGGATGTATGACGCAGGAGGGAAACTGCTGCCTGGCAGAGCAGGGGTTAAAGAAAACCTGTGGATTCAGCTAGCCCTGCCCCACTATCCCCGCAGCCAATGCCAGGCCTGGAAGGGGGAGAAAAGAAGGGAGCCTGGCTCAGTTGGGGGCTGACTGGCAAGGAGGCAGGAGCTCTCTGTCCTACCCAAAGGGATGGACCAGTGACCTGCCACCCAACGCAGCCACTGGAGACAAGTACGCCTTTCGCTGCCCAGGGCAGCCTGCGGGTACGCGCCAACTGCAGGGTGACTGGGCCAGCGGGGACATGCCCCAAACTAAGCAGGCTTTCGTAGGAAGTAGCCCCGGGAAATGGGTCTTGAACCCATCCCCTCCCCCGGCCAGGCGGGAGAAACATCTCCCCTGTTTCGGGTTGAACTCCACAGGGCCCTGGGCTGGGATCTGGTGGACAGGGAGGGCCCAGGTCCCCTTACAACCCTCCCCCGACCAATGACCCAGCCACGAGGCCGCCCAGCCACCGAAGGCTTTATCAGAGTCAGAAAATGCCACCAAAATCTCCACAGCATCTCTCGGATGTTCTGCCCAATGTATGAAACAGGAGTGAAAATACAAGCAGGGGAAATTCTTCAAATGGGGCCTCACCCAGGTTGCTGGCTCCAGTGGCCGGCATCTTGCAGACCCAAAACACAACTTGGCTGGCTGTATTGGCGGGGGAGACAACTTCTGATAAAGCGCCGTGGGAGGGACACTCAAGTGTTTCCGTGGGGCACAAGGAACAAAGGGCTGAAGAGGCTACAGCTGGGAGAGCGCTAGGAAGCCTGGGAGAGGCTGATGTGACCGGGTCTGCGCCTTGCACGGTGGGCACGTGAGCGCTGGGGTGAGACTCGGGTCTTGATAGTCTCAACCCAGGGTCACCGTTCAGTGTGGACTCTCCAGCACAGGCTTAGACACACTGAGCCTGCAACTCGAGTCCCGCACACCCCGGCTCACATTGCAGTGACTGTTACAGTCTGACGGGGAGACGGTTACACAACTTGTCTCCCTCAGGAACTTTCCTCTTCACAGAAAGTTTACTTTAAAGTGGAGCAACATGAATTCCATTTGAAATAGAAATAATTAGAGTCTATCTTGGGTGTCTATTCTCCGATACGCTACTTCTCTCAACCCCTTTGGAGTGAGGTTTTACTTCACCACTGCTTAATCCAAAGAGGCTGAATTACGTCAAATAACTTTTCAGAATTAGCCACCATTTCCTATAATACTGATGTGAAATAATAGATAATTTACAGTATTACAATATAATCAGGTTATCACAGAATGAGTCTCTTATTCTGGAATGATGAACTTCATGTTTAATTCCATTATCACTGGTAACAACAACATATTCAAACGTTACAAAAATTTAACATATGGGTTAGTTTTCTCTCAATCCTCATTTCCAACAAATGAGCTCTATGTAATGCTCTGTTCTCCACTAACATAGGTGCCTTCCATTTCTGTGAGTTCATTTGTCTCCAGGGGGATGTCTACACTGCAACAGGAGACCGTGATTGAGCCCAGGCTCAAGCCTAAAGCCCTTTGCATCTACACTGCAATTGTACAAACCCAGGTCCCAGGACCCTGCAGGGCTGGAGGGCCCAAGCTCAAGGTAAGCTGAGACCCAAGGCTGAGCTCCATTGCTTTGCAGTGTAGATGCAGTCCCGCTTGACTGGGTCCCAGGAGTCAGCTGGAAGTGTCCCACAATTCCATGGGACAAATTCCTCAGTCCTCTCTAAGGCGGCTGGAGATTTCATCTCAGTGCTCCCCTCCGGTTGTAGCTGATGCCCCTGAGCTAGCGTGTGCCGCTCTCTGTCCTGTGGGACCCCTCTCGCGGGCGGGGTCTCCAGAGCCCCATGCTAAGGGGCTGATCTCCCGTCCTAGGCAGGGGGGACACGGCCATCCAGGTGAGGTGATGGGCCTTGAGCTCGGTGACCAGGAATGTGCCCTGCACTAAGCTGCCAGCATGGCAGGGGCTAGCCTGTGGGGGCAGGTGGGCTGCTCTGTCTCTCGCTCAGGCCCCTCTGCAGCTTCCTGACGGGAAAGTGACTTTAAAAGAGCATCTCGATGGCCAGGGGTCGATCTCTTCTGATTGCTGAGAGGAAGCTGCCTGGCCCACCCCTCCTCGCGCCGTCCCTGCAGCGCGGCCTGGCTTAGTTCACTGGTGCAGGGAGAGATCCCTGCTGCACTGAGGAGTGTCACGGGCGAACGGCTAGACAACGCCAAGCAAAACAAGTGTCATGTTACCCGCACAGCCCCTGAGCTAGCGCGAAGGAGACTCTGTGCCCACCCCCTGCTGCCACTGACCTACCCCTGCCGGCCCCTCCAAGAGAGTAATGGGGTCATGTGCTTCCATGGGCCTTTCATCGGAGGTTATCCAAACTCCGTGACATAAGTGGGTCAGTGTTGTTCCTGCCCCTCTGTCCCTCCCCTGCGGCTGTTGCAAAGAGGCCCGGTGGGCTGGGGGCAGGCGAGGGAGGGGAAGGGGAATGGGCAGTGTGGGGGAGGGCAGCAACGGGTGGGCAGGGCCTTGAATCAGCGCAGGCTGAGAGTTCACTTTCTGCACTGTGCCCCCAGCTGCCAAGGGGCCAGATGAAGCCCAGCGCCTCCGTGAATCCTGGCTGAATGCTGGGAATGGTCCCCCTCACACAGATAAGGAGAGTCCTTCTCTCACCCTTCGTGGCAATGGAGAACCCAGCCCCTGCTGGCTGACGGGGCACAGGCAGCCGAGCCGGGCGGCGTTGGCGAGGAGGGGTACCGCAGCGCCGGCTCCTGGAGACGTTCTCTGCTTAGGACCAGGGCCGGTGCAACCACTAGGCGAACGAGGCGGTCGCCTAGGGCGCCAAGTGGTTGGGGGCGGCGGTGGAGCGGAGGTGAGCTGGGGCAGGGGGGCGCGGGGGGGGCCGCCTGCAGCAAGTAACGGGGGGGAGGGGTTACAAACAGCTGATTGGTGCCGCGAGCCTGGGAGGCGGGAGAAGCGGTGGCGGTGGCGTGCTCGGGGAGGAGGCGGAGCAGAGGTGAGCTGGGGCGGGGAGCTGCTGCACGTGGCTCCCCAGGCCGAGGGGAAGGAGGGGGCTGCAGGGAGCTGCCGCAAGGGGGGCTGCCCGGGCTGAGGGGAGGGAGGGAGGGGGCGGCGGGGAGCTGTCGCAGGGGGGGCGCCTCAGGGTGGGGGGGCGGGGAGCTGCTGCGGGGAGGAGGTGGCGCAAGGTGGAAGTGTCCCCTAGGGTGTGAAACCTCTTTGCACCGTCCCTGCTCAGGACAGTGCACTGTGTGCGCACTGTGCAGCCTCCACGCTGGAGTCGTTACTCTCCGTCCTCGCAGCCCGAATGGAATTACATGTCACAGCCCTGGAGCGGGAAATGCCGAAGAAACCCACCGCAGGAGCATCGAACCTCAAAAAGGGGAACTGCACAGAAATGGGAGGCTAGTGAAATGGAAATTGAAAGCAACATGCCAGGGTGAAATGCCAGCAAACGGCATGGAGACTATTAAAAACACCATACGAGAGGCTCACACTAAATCTATACCAGAAATAAAAATACCAAAACCAGCATGAGGATCAAAACAATGCCACCATGGCTAAATAGCCGAGTAAAAGAGGCACTCAGTGGCAAAAAGTTCTCCTTTCAAAACTGGCAGTCAAATCCTAATGAGGAAAATACAAAGAAGCAAAAACACTGGCAAGCCCAGTGAAAAGTAGAAAAAGGCCGGCCAAAAAAGAGTGCAAAGAGCAACTAGCTAAGGCACAACAACCACCAGCAAATTATTTTTTAAGTTCAGGAGGCAGGAAGTCGCCAAACAGTCAGCAAAGTCACTAGACGACCGAGGTGCTAAAGGTGCACTCCAGGAAGAGAAGGCCGATGCGGAGAAGGGAAATAAATTCCTTGCTTCTGTCTTCACTGCAGAGGATGTGGAGGAAATCCATACACGCCAGCCCTTCTTTTCGGTGACAGATGCTAGAATCAAAGAGTGATAGAACCGTGGGGTTAGAAGGGACTGCAAGGTTCAGGGAGGGAGTTTGGGTGCAGGAGGGGGTTTGGGGTGTAGGCTCTGGGAGAGGGTTTGGGGTGTAGGCTCTGGGAGAGAGTTTGGGTGCAGGCTCTGGGAGGAAGTTTGGGGGCTGAGTGCAGGCTCTGGGCCGGAGCATGGCGTTCGGGTGCAGGAAGGGCTGTGGAAGGGGGCTTTGGGTGCTGGGTGCGAGAGGGGTTTTGGGTGCTGAGTGTGGGCTCTGGGCTGGGCCAGGAGGTTGGGGTGCAGAAGGGGGTGTAGGGTGTGGGGCTGGGCCAAGGATGAGAAGTTTGGGGTGCCGCAGGTTGGCTGCCCTGGGGCTGTGGTGGGGGGCCAGAAGGGAGCATTCCCCTCAGGGACAAGAGACTCACCCAAGCCCCGCCAGGCTGCTGATCGGAGGTCCTGCCAGGATAAGCCCCGCCCCCAGATTCGACTCAGAGTCACCTGCCGGAGCGCGGGAGGAGGCTGCCATGCGCCTCCTCCCTCTGCAGGTGCAGCAGCTGCCCCCGGCGCCGCTCCCTTGTAGCCCGCAGTGGCAGCGGCCGTCGAGGGAGCGCAGCGCGGAGCTGCAGCGGGAAGGCAGGTACGCTCGGGGGAGGCACGGGGGCAGCAGGCAGGGCCGGGGGAGAAACCCGGCCCTGAACATTGGTGGAGCCGGGCCCCCCGGGCCCTGAATATGCTGGCTCATGTAACTCACTGCCCCTGGCAAGGTTCATCTGGTCTAACCCCTACCAAGAGGCAGGACTTTGTGTGTCTAAACCACCCATCGTCTCTCGTCCAGCTGGGATCCCCTGACTGCAGTAACTCCCCATATGTCCTAGCTCTCCTCTTTCCCTCACATCCTTCACTTCTCTGGCCATTGGTTTGCTGTATCTCTGAACCCTCTCTCTGTACGTCCTGGCTCCAGCAGCTAGTTACCCAGGCTACACTCCCATTGCCATCCGTGGGGGTATCCTGGGCTGTGAGGGCTGCAGGTTTTGGCCCATGGTCAATGCACGTGCGATGGCTGCTGTACACCTACGCGGTGACTCCTGCAGCCCATCGCCAAGCTGCTGGGCCATATTCCGCAGGGTGGCCTCCCCGGCTGAGAAACTGGGAGCAGCGAAACCCTGGGTTAGAGAAGGAAAATGTCTCCAACAGAACACTCTGTAAATGGCTCCCAGAGACGTCCCAGTGACACCCGACTGTGCAGCCCTGGGGATCTCTCGCAGGAGTTCTCCTGCTTCTTCATTGTCACCATGGGCAACAGTCTGGCAGTGGGAATGGAGAGGGGGTGCCTGCAGGCAGAGCTTTCCATGGCTTCCAGAATGGGAGCCTGACAGGGCTTGTGCCCTTGGTGGAGACGGGCCAAGATTCAATCCCCACCCGTGCCCATGGTGTCTCTGAGTGGCCATGGGTTCCCTTACCCATCAGTGCAGGCTTTTCAGGAGGAGGAGGAGAACCTGGCCATGGAGGAGGCAGCCTCTCTGGGTCTAAGCAGCACCGGAGCCGGATGGGAGCTTCTGGTACGGGATGTTTCACGTGGGGTCCATGGAGCTGGAGAGGACAGAGCTGGGTCCAGAGTCCTGGGGCAGCTCCTCAGTCAGTTCCTGTGAGACACAAAGGAAAATGTCAGATTCAGGCCCCACAGAGCCCTGGGCATTTCCCAGAAAGGCTGGCCAGACACAGCCAGCAGGATCCTCTGGCAACACAGCTGGGCCCTGCTCTCCCGATTCCTTCCTTCCCTTGGCCCACCCCCAGCCTCTCTCAGCTGCCCCTACCTTTCTATCCCCAGCCTCAACTTACCCTCCACTCCCATGATTCCCCACCTGCCCCCTAGCGCTTACTCCCAGAATTTCCTCTTGGCTGCTGCCCAGTCCTCAGCCCCAGGAATCCCTGCTCTCTGCTGTTGGATAGGGGCAGGAGGTCCCGGGGGCAGTCAGGGGACAGGGAGCTGTTGGATGGGGCGGAGGTTCTGTGGGGGGCAGTCAGAAGACAGGGAGCAAGGGGGATTGGAGAGGCGGTGGGATCCCGGGAGGGGGCAGTCAGGGGACAAGGATCGGGTGGGGGGGATTGATGGGTTGGGGGTTCTGGGTGGGGCAGTCAGGGGGCGGGAAGTGGGAGGGGGCAGATGGGGGCAGGGGCCAGGCTCTTTTGGGAGGCACCGCCTTCCCTACCTGGCCCTTGGGCCAAAAAGGTTGCCCACCCCTGTCCTAGAGGGTAAGTGTCCCCATGAGGTGCTGTGAATCGTCCTGGACAACCCCCTCTGCAGGGAGCTGGGATGGGCAAGGGGCAGGACGGACTTATTTCCTGCTAAGATAGGCAACGTGTGTACCTTGTCACCACCCTGGAGATGTTCCATGACAACCTCTGGGCAGCTTCTTCCATGTCCAGATCTTCCCCCTCCTCCACTTCCTCTTCCATGTCCAGGTTTCCCCCTCCTCCATGTCCAGGTCCTCCTCCTCCTCCGGGGCAAGGTTCCCTTCCTCCTTCTCGTTTTCCTCTGTGGCCAGGTTCTCCTGCTCCTCCTCTTCACCTTCCTCTATGGCCTCATCCACAATCTCCTCCTCTGTGGCCTGGTCCTCTTCCTCTTCCTCTTGCTGCATGGCCATATCCTCCTCCTCCATGGCCAGATCCTCCTGCTCCTCTTCTGTGGCCAGATCATCCTACTCCTCCAGTTCCTCCTCTTCCTCTCTTGTCAAGTTCTCCATCTAACTGATAGACAAGTCTTCATCATCCTCCTCCTCTGCAGCCAGGTCTTCCTCCTCCTCCTTCTTTGCAGCCAGGTCTTCCTCTTCTTTCTCCTCTTCCATGCCCATGTCCTCCTCTTGCCACCTGGCCAAAGAGGAGGAGGAAATGGCCATGGAGGACGAGGTCATAGAGGAGGAAGACAACAACCTGAGCAAGGGGGACCTGGCCATGGAGGTGGAGGAGGACTTGGCCTTGCCCTCCTCCTCCTCATCCAAGTCATCCTCTTCCGCTTTCTTCTCCATGACCACGCACTCCATTCCCATGGCCAGATTCTCCCCCTCTTCCACTTCCTCCTCTATGGCCAGGTCCTCCCTGTCCTTCTCCGTGGCCAGCTTCTCCTCCTCCTTTTCCTCCTTCTCGTCCTCCTCTCTGGCCAGGTCCTCTTGCTCCTCCTCCTCCCTGGCCAAATCCACCTCCTTCTCTTCTTCTTCCCCCTGCATCGGCACATCCTCGTCCTATTCCATTCCTGGGTCCTCCTAGTCTATTGCCAGATCCTCTATCTCCTCTTCTGCCTCTTCTTCTCCCCCCTGCATGGCCACATCCTCCTCCTTCTCCTCTGTGGCCAGGTCCTCTTCCTCCTGCTCCTTCTCCATGGCCAGATTTTCCTCCTTCTCGTCCTCCTCTCTGGCCAGCTCCTTCCCCTCCTCCACTTCCTCCTCTATGGCAAGGTCCTCCTCCTCCTTCTCCGTGGCCAGCTTCTCCTCCTCCTTTTCCTCCTTCTCGTCCTCCTCTCTGGCCAGGTCCTCTTGCTCCTCCTCCTCCATGGCCAGATCCACCTCCTTTTATTCTTCTTTCTCCTACATCTGCATATCCTCGTCCTCCTCCATTCTTGGGTCCTCCACGTCTATAGCCAGATCCTCTATCTCCTCTTCTGCCTCTTCTTCCCCCTGCATGGCCATATCCTCCTCCTTCTCCTCTCTGGCCAGGTCCTCTTCCTCCTGCTCCTTCTCCGTGGCCATGTTCTCCTCCTCCTTTTCCTCCTTCTCGTCCTCCTCTCTGGCCAGCTCCTCTTGCTCCTCCTCCTCCATGGCCAGGTCTACCTCCTTCTCTTCTTCTTCCCCCTGCATCCACACATCCTTGTCCTCCTAGTCTATAGCCATGTCTTCTACCTCCTCTTCTGCCTCTTCTTTTTCTTGCATGGACACATCCTCGTCCTCCTCCATTGCCAGGTCCTTTTCCTTCTCTTCCTCCTGGTCCAGGTCCTCCTTGTCCTCCTCTGTGGCCTGGTCCTTCTCCTTGGCCAGGTCCTCCTCTTCCTCCTCTGCAGCCAGGTGGTCCTCCTCTTACACCTGCTCCATGGCCAGGTGCTCCACTCCCGTGGCCGGGTCCTCCTATTCTTCCTCCATAGGCAGGTGTTCCTCTTCCTGCTCCATGGCCAGATCCCTCTCTTCTTCCTTTTGCTCCATGATCAGGTGTTCTTCCACCAGGGCCACATCCTCCTCTTCCTTTACCTTCTTTTTCCTCCTCCTTCTCTGCGGTCAAATCAGCTTCCTCTTCTACGGAGAGGTCCTCCTCCTCCTCTGGAGGCAAGTTCTCCTCCTCCTCCTCTTCTGCAGACAGCTTCTCCTCCTCCTCCTCTTTTTGCTCTTCTGCAGACAGGTTCTCATCCTCCTTCTCCTCTTCTATCTCTTCTGCAGACATGTTCTTCTCCTTCTCCTCTTCTGCAGACAGTTTCTCCTCCTCCTTCTCCTCTTCTTCCTCTTCTGCAGACAGCTTCTCATCCTCCTCCTTTTCCTCTTCTACAGATATGTCCTCCTCCTCCAACTTCTCCTCTGTGTCCAGGTTTTCCTCTTTAGACATGTCCTTGTCCTCTTCTATGGCTAGGTCCTCTTTTTCTCTGGTCAGGACTTCCTCTTCCTGCTTCTCCTCTTCCTCTGTCTCTAGCTCTTCCTCCTCTTCCTCGCCTTCTGTGGCTGGGTCTTCATCCTCCTCTGCCTTTTCCTCAGTGGCAAGGTCCTTCTTCTCCAACTGGTCCATGGGGGTTTCTGCGTCAGAGAGACCAGGGCAGAGGGGGACTCTTGCTGCAGCTGGGGGGAAGAAGAGGAAGGACAGGGGTGTGGTGGGGAGAGAAGATTTAATGTTTCTCCCTCCAATGTAAGCACCACGTGGCAGAGAGTTCCCCACACTACCCCTCCCACAGACCCCTCAGCCCTAGGGCCCCATGGCAGAGAGATCCCCACACTACCCCTCCCACAGACCCCTCAGCACCATGGCCCCATGGCAGAGAGATCCCCACACTACCCCTCCCACAGACCCCTCAGCCCCAGGGCCCCATGGCAGAGAGATCCCTACACTGCCCCTCCCACAGACCCCTCAGCACCATGGCCCCATGGCAGATGGGGCCCTTCACTGTCCCATCCTCCCTGCGACTTGCCCCAAAGCATCAGGATCCCACTTCCCAGTAGCTCCCCCCATTTCCCGCTGCAGGGGGTGGCTCTGCGACTCCCACTGACGTCATTGGGCTCAAGTGGCTCAGGCCAGAGCCCTGGGTTGGGGTC
Source organism: Chelonia mydas (assembly GCF_015237465.2). Taxonomy (NCBI): domain Eukaryota; kingdom Metazoa; phylum Chordata; order Testudines; family Cheloniidae; genus Chelonia; species Chelonia mydas. The sequence continues at coordinate 74,649,217 of NC_051251.2, read as the reverse complement.
CCCCCAATGACTCTGAGAGAGTGATTGGGTGTTAATGGCCCCGTGCTCCTCCCCGTCCCCAGGGCATCTCCTCACCTGCAGTGGAGGAGCACTCAGCTTCCGTGCTCCAGGGAGCCTCCAGGGAGTGGCCGCTCTCCCCTCCAGCACCACTTGAGCTGCTGGGGCAGCGATCCCCCAGCTCCTGCCCTGGGGATGCCTCCTGCTGGCCCACGGGGCTGGGCTCCTGAGGGCTGGCCTTCCAGCAGAAGCAAACCCAGAGCTGCGTTGCCTGGCTCCTCTCGTGGGCTGGGTCCTGCCTGCCCAGACTGAACTTGGGCCACCTCCATCTTGGCCTGGCTGTTGTGTCTCTCTGCTCAGCACCAGCCCTGGGAGCTGGTTTCCTCCTGGTGAGCAGGGCCGAGCAGGTCCATCTCCTGGGCTGTCCGGGAGCTGCTTCCCATTCCATGGGGATGGAGGGGCAGCTCTCTGTCTGGGGATGCTGGCAGCTGCCCCCCTCTGGCTCTGGGGCCACCCGTGGAGTCTTCCTCCCAAGAAGCCTCCTGAGCACCTCCATCCTGGAACTGAGCAGGGAGCAGCCGTGAGTCTGGGGCAACACAGCCTCTTGCCAATGGGCCTGTCTGCCCCCCAGCTGGCGTGACTCCCTGTCATCCCTTGCCTCCCAGGGAGCATCTGGACTGGGATCTGCGCACATTGGCAGGGCTCACCCTGCAGGCTGCTCCCAAAGCTCCCCCAGTGTTGGGACCCCCAGGGAATCTCATCGCTTTAGAGCAGTGGGGTCAGTGACAGAGACCTGTAGCCAGTCTGTCTGTTTCCCCAGGCCACACTCCCTCCCTGGCCTGAGAAGGCAGAGAACCCAGGTGTCCAGGCTTCACTCCTGAGCCAGTGGCAAGAGCAGACAGGTGCCCCCTGTTCCCCAACCCCAGCTCAGCAGCTACCAGCTAGGGGACACCCCAACTTCAGCCCCCCACTCCTATCCCCGCTCTGCGCAGCAGACAGTGGGCAGGCCCCCAGTACGGAGCAGCTTGGTCAGGGATGGCTCCATGGGGGCGGGGGGCAAGGAGGTGGGAGCTGCAGTGGAGCAGTGTGGTGGGAGGAGGGGCACCCTTGCCTCGGAGGCACACAACGGCGCCCCCAAGCACAGTGCCCTGGTGTGCTATTAATTCTCATGACAAAAAATAATGCAGTAATTTGGTTTGAGTTCATCACATGCATTAACTGCAATTAATTGACAGCCCCAATTATTAGTTTTGATTACAAATATTTGCACAGTAAAAAAGATAAAATAGTGCCATGCAAATGCCTGTTCTCACTTTCAGGTGATCTTGGAAATAAGAAGTGGGCAGCATTATCTCCTGAAAATGTCAACCAACTTGTTTGTCTTTGCGATTGGCTGAACAAGAAGGAAGACTGACTGCACTTGTAGGCTCTAAAGGTTTACATTGGTTTGTTTAGGAGTGCAGTTACGTAAAAAACCCACTACATTTGTAAGTTGCACTTTCACGAGAAAGAGAGTGCACTACTGTACTTGTACGAGGTGAATTGAAAAGCACTATTTCTTTTATCTTTTTTATGGTATAAATGTTTGTCATCAAAAATAATCACATAGAGTGAGCACTGTACACTTTGTATTCTGTTCCAGAGGGGTGGCCGTGTTAGTCTGTATCAGCAAAAACAACGAGGAGTCCTTCTGGCACCTTAGAGACTAACCAATTTATTTGGGCATAGCCCAAGAAAGCTTATGCCCCAAAAATGTGTTAGTCTTTAAGGTGCCACAAAAACTCCTCATTGTTTTTGTATTCTGTGTTGTAATTTCAAATCAATATATTTGAAAATATAAAAAAATCCCAAAAGATTGATAATATGTTGCCCTTGGTATTCTGTTATTGTTTAAGAGTGCAATCAAAACTGCGGTTAATTGACAGCCCTAGTTATTGGCTTTGGATGGAGCCCAGCAGGAAATCAGTAGGAATTCTTTCCCAAACACTCACCCACTGGCCTTCTGAGCTCAGAGGGTTTAATGTTCCTTGTCTGATCAGGACTCACTACTGCCAGGAGTTTGAGAAGTGTCTATCCCTTCATTGGAGAGATTGGATAGGTGAGTGGCAGCCTGTAAGTCCCCCTCCCCAACAGTCCGCGCAGCTGCTTGGAGGGGGTATCGCGAACTCTCGTGATGGTAGTTGCGGGTTCTGGCAAGCCAGGGTAAAGTATTTTTTGGATAAATGGATAAGGAAGAACCAGGGCCCATATCAGGTGCAGGGGTCACCGTGGGATGAGATTAAAAAGGAAATGGAGGCAGTGTTAGGGGACCCAGAGGGATGGGGGGTGGCTGAGGAGCCCACCCTCCTTGGTATATGGGTAGTGGAAGAAGGGCCCTGCCCATGGGGACTGAATGCCTTCCAGGGAAAGGAGGCACTTCAGTCCCCTTGTGAGAGGTTTGAAGTAAGGGCGCATTACGGGAAGCTGCCAGGAATCTTTCAAGTTTGGTACTGCTTCAGCAAGGGCTGCTGAAGTGTTGTCAATTAGTTAGGGGAGTGAAAGATGATTTGGCACAACAGGGTTTAAAGTCCAAAGCAGAGTTAACAGACCACCTTTAGAGACTGGAGCTGGGACTTGGTCCTGGGGGAGTAGAGAGAAAGACGGGGAAGAAAAAAAAAAGTTTCAAAGTGCAACCTGCCTTTCCATACTCTTTTGTTTTTCTGAAGTTTTAATGGAGGGTACTTTGGATACTTATGTGAGATGTCAAGAAGGAAGTTTTTGTTTAATGATAAAACCCAGTTATATAAATGGAACTGTATGTGCAACTCTGTGCAGTCACATTGGATGGAAGCTTGGTCATTAAATTATCCAAGGGGGTCAGGTCGAGTGGCTATTACCACCACTACGCTTCTGTCCCCAGAAGCCTTTACAGCTATTCTGAGGGAAAATGGGCCCTTTTCCCACAGAAATGGTCTGTAAGGGACTGCTGCAGGCAGGAGGAGGAGAGAGAATCTGAGCAAAATGATTTGACTATTGGGTAATGCAATCAAAATCACTAAAGGAGGTAAGGGGTTTCTATTGGAACTTAACTTGGCTGCCCCTGGTTGTGTCTAGTTGTACAAGATGGAAGTGTAATCGGGGTACAGTTGTGTAAAAAAAGAGTAATCAGAGTGCAAGAAATGTTAGGCAAAAGAGAATTTTGTGTGCGCACACAGGTAAAAGAAAAGGAGGAATGATGGGAACACTGAGCCTTGGGGTGGCTCTGGGGGATCAGATTGTTGCTCTGGTGGGTGTGCATGAAAACTCTGTGGGCATGGGAGGCAGTTACACCTTGTGTAAAATTAATATGGCGAATATAATGTTATGGAGGTTAAACTATCTGGAAGGAATGTTTGCATTTTCCCAGGATGTGTACAGTGCTAAAATCTGAAGCTGTGTCTCAGCTATTACCTGAGAATAAACTTAGCTTGGTACAGCAGAGAAACTATTGCAAACATGGACTGTTGTACAAGAGGGGAAACTGAGGTACACCACCTCATGAATTTCATAAATGACCAGTGAGTGGGGTAATTCACTAGCCTGACTATAGAACAAAATAAGGACAGCCTGGAGGTAATTCTTCTGTTTTTCCTGCAATTAGCAAGGATATTTGTAAAAGAAAGTGGTATTATTATTAATAATCAATAATCTGTCCCCACCAGGGGGGTGGAAATTGTTTCTTTTGTTTTTCAGACACTCTACAAGCAAGCTGGCGCCTGCGGAAGAATAACTCAGAATACCATGGATCTATGTTTTGTGTTGTTTGTCTGGTGGTGTTTGTCTTGTTCCTAGCATTGTTGTGTTTTCATGAACAGAAAATCTCATGATGTGGGTGGGGGATGGCTTCAAAAGGCTGATCTTCGGGGGGAGATGTGTATGGGAATGCAAAATGCTCAACTAGGAGGCCAGCACCTGTGTAATAGCTACCGTGGTACCTGGAAATGGAACAGCAACTAAAGTGGTCCCCACGAGCCCTATGGAAATAATGAGAAGGGGAGGAGCTCACTGGGAATCAATGGAGGGGTGTGTAAAATAGTGTAAATCAACAGAAGATGTGTGGATGTGCCCTTCTCCTATGACTATGGAGGAGCAGAATCAACGGCCTATGCAAGGGGTGGACAATTGGGTGTACTGTGTATAAGGGGTTTTGCTGGGAATGTACGTATTACTGGGGGCACAATTACACCAGCCCATAACCAAACTACACACATCTACATGCTGCTATGTGGACTTTGGTGCACAAATGGATCTGTGAATCTTATTGCTGTGAATAATCAAACCAGGGCATACTGCCTGATTCCATACCAAGTGGTCAAGCTGGTTTGGACAATATCCCATTTCTCTGTGAACATTCAGTGGACTTATGATATGGACAAAAGCAAGCAAAACGTGCAGGGGCAGCTTGTTGCAACTGCCAGCAACTGGACACATCAGATCCTGACCCTGTCGAAGGAGGAGAGGCAGTGTTTTGGGGGTGCCTCGGATGTTGGACCATACTGCAGTGGTCAGGACTCAGTGTTGCTGTGGATTTTGTATTGTTAACTGTACTTGTGTTACGTTGCATATGGAGATAACCTATAAGTAATAAGCCCTCCAAACCCTGCAGTGTACTAGACAACCCGGACCCAACCTTCTCGGGCCCACTCTAATGGGAAGTCTGGAACACTACTTGGAATAGGTGTGGTATGCCCGTACGAGAGAAGGTGCAGGGCACTAGAGTACACAAGGGGCAGTGGGACAAATGGAATATCGACACCTTCCACCTTGATGCCTGGCCCTATCAGGAAATGTGTCACCATATGTCCTATGCTTTTCCAGGGATACCTGGGCAGGAGGATCCCAAAAGAAAAGAAAAAAAAGGGGTGGAGTGTTCGGATATAGATATTCAGGCCTGTCTGTAAAGGCCTAGACTCTAAGAATTTAGGTGTATTCTTATCACTTGGCTAGTTCTAGAGGTATAAAAGAAAGAATCAAAATCACTGTCTGCCTGTGTAAGGTCCTTCTCTGACTGTGACAGTCTGAGGCCCTGTTCTTAGGCTAAGGCCTTTGGCTAAGCAACAGAGGCAGCCATAAGCTGGGAAGCGACCGGTCACATCCTCACATTCCAAACTAGTCACATTGAAAGAAGGTGCTATTGGGCTGTTAGGAATACAATCCTGTCCTGATAGTGCCAATCACCTCCAGAGAAAGGGAAGTGCCTAGAAAATGTAAAAGGAAACTTAGTTTGATAGCATCCTGTCTGGCAAGAACTCACTTATCAATAGCCGGGATGTGAAATCCTCACTTCTGTATTGTTTTGTCATTATAGTTCCCACTTTGCTATTGTTTGTCTGTATAATCTCTGTCTGGTTCTGTGATTGTTCCTGTCTGCTGCATAATTAATTTTGCTGGGTGTAAACTAATTCAGGTGGTGGGATATAATTGGTTACATAATCATGTTACAATATGTTAGGATTGGTTAGTTAAATTTCAGGAAAATGATTGGTTAAGATATAGCTAAGCTGAACTCAAGTTTTATTACATAGTCTGCAGTCAATCAGGGAGCGGGTGGGTGAGGGATGGAAACAGGGAATTTGGGTTGGGAAATTGGAATCATGTTTGGCTAAGGGCAGGAATGGGAACAGGGACACAGGTGTAAGGCTCTGTGGTGTCAGAGCTGGGAAGGGGGATACTAAGGAAGGAAACTGGAATCATGCTTGCTGGAAGTTCACCCCAATAAACATCAAATTGTTTGCACCTTTGGACTTCGGGTATTGTTGCTCTCTGTTCATGCGAGAAGGACCAGGGAAGTAAGTGGGTGAAGGAATAAGCCCCCTAACAGAAGTGACCTGCCCAGGGCCCCACAGCAGGGCAGTGGGAGTGCCAGAAAGAGAAGTCAGTACCCCTGCAAGCCCTGCTCTGAGGCCTGGCTCAAGCCTTCTCCCTGTTGCCTGCGGCTCAGTGGAGCTTCTTCCCTGCGGGGAAGGAACCAACCGGGGTCTTTCTCTTGGCACCTGCTGACTCCGCCCCCGGGGGCCCGCTTAGCACCTGAGTCTCAAGGGCTGCTGTGCCCTGGGGAACGGTGTCGTGGGACCTGGGGAACGGTGTCGTGCCCGATAACAGACTGGGATTGTCGTCCGTGCACAAGGGTACAAATCGATCACAATCCCCCAGTAACAACACAACAGGTGAGGGAGCTAACTGGGGAGAGGGAAGAAAGGGCTGGGGCTAAGGAAAGAACAGGAGCAACTAGACCAATAACCCACCAACAATAACAGCATTTACAAGGGGCCCAACCCCCACACAACCAGCTCCCTCCCAGCTGACAGACGCGGCCCAGTGGCCACCAATAGGGTTCAAAGTCTCCTTTTGTAGAAGAGTGGGAAGGTCAATGGGCAAAGGTACCAGTCAGATCGGTGTTCCTGGGGAGCCAGGGTGCAGTGTCTGGTCTGTCTGACTCATGAAACCCCCGCCCAACCAGTCTCTGCTTGAACCAAAACCGATCGGAGAAAAGACTTGCAGAGAGCAATGAAGGGTGTTGGGAGACACACCTAGACCCCTCCTGATCAGGGTGACAAGATTAAGACTTCTGCATTAGCATACAAAATGCAGAGGAGAGGCAACTCCCCTAGCCTCATCTGCATGACAGATGGGACAGGGAGACTTCTCCATGAGCATACAGAATGGTGAACAGAAAACCGCACTGAACTATGGGACCAGAAAAGCAGGAAAGCACTGCATCATGGGGGATCTCTGCTCCAGATGTCACTGAATCTACTATACCTGTGAGGCTAGAAATCAAGAACTGTGAGATCTGTTAATGGCCAGTGATCAGAAGGCAGGAGCACAGCCCTTACCTGAGGCTACAGAAGCTGCAGAAGCAATTAGAATGCAAAAGTCAGCAAATAAACAGCAACTGGAGCATGAACAGAAAGGAGCAGAAATTCGATGGCTGGAAAACAAAGGATAGCCGAGACAGAGAGACAAGCTGATGAAAGGAAGAAAAAAGATCACCTGATGCAAAAGGAGACAGCCAGACTTCAGCTCCAAGTCAGAAAAGCAATGGAAGAAGAGCAGAAAGTGTATCCTCGTGAAAGTCCAGTTTATAACGATGTTGGTATGTTGTATAACTCTGAGCAGTTGTCTGAGTGTAACCGAATGTACCCCAACACCTTTTAAGTAAATGCTGTTACTGTGCGTTCAGTAGGGGGTGCCCCATAAATTGTGCCAATGCTCTGTATGGAAGTGGTAGTGAAAAATTCATCAAGAGTGTGCAAGTCAACGGTAAAAGCTGTTGAGGGCAAATTATGGCTTCTAACATGGCTCTAGTTAAGCAGATCCTTGTCAAAGAGGAAGATTCCTTCCCAAATCAGAGTGTGAATGTTGTAGTCTTCTATGAGTTTACTGTAAGCGTGCCTTTAGCCAGAATGCACCTTGAATGTTTTTCAGCCTGTGCTGGTTGAGAATAGTGCAGTTGTCTCAGAGTTGGTTCTGGATTTAACTAAGGCCCAGGAAGGGACTGCTCCTAAGTTTGTGTCTGTTAGGGAGAATGGCACTGTAACTAGGGTGCATCCAGATAGTGTCCTAGCAAAATCCCAGAGACTAGACAATTCTGGTGCTTGTATTTTGCTTCTTGCCAATGTGTGGCTGGGAAAGGGTGTAGCAACTCTGTCTAATCAGGGTGATAGCCTAGCCAGGGCTCAAGGAGAGCAGAAAGGAGATTTAATTTTGTTACCTACTGATGGTGTGGAAACTGGTAGCCAGAAGGACAAGATTCCTGAGCTTGTGTGTGGCAAAGGGAAGGAGAATGCTTCTAACCTTCTATCTAGGAAGTCTAGAAGTTTGCCTGAAAGGGGATTGTGTAGGAATCCGCCTGATGGGCCAGAGGTGATTCTGGATGTAAGTGAGAGCCAGAAAGAGCCTGTGGTTGCTCAGGGAAGTGTTCCTTTAGAGCAAGCCCTAGGTGAAGAGGGTAAAGGCAGAATTTCTGTGAGGGGTGAATTGCTGCTTCGAAAACCTCCTGGGGAAAGGAATTCTCATGGTAGTCTTTGCAAGCAGTTGACTGCAACTGAAGGGTGTGAAAGGGATTTACTCAAGAAAGTTTCAGTTCCTAAGAGCCAGAAATTTTCTGTTGTGAATGGATGCACTGACTTTCCTTTTGAAAGCTCCAATGTGGAAAGCTTTGAGAAGGTCTCAGATGGAGTGAAAGCTGTTAAGAAAGTTGAAGAGTCCTTGAAGCAAGTGGCTGTGTTTGGCCAGCTTGTTGGGGAGACAAGGTTGTTGAGAGAGGAATGTCTTCAAGTGAGCAGTCTGTGTCTCAGGTTCAGAGGGAAGACTGGGTAGCTGAGTCTGCAGAGCAGAACAGCTGGGCAGTTAATCTCTCGAGAATGCAGGGGGATGGCAGGTGAACTCTCATCTTTAGACACTTTGGATAGGACTTGTAGTCTCTCAGTGAACTTAACATCTGATTCCACATGGAAGGAGAGGTTGGTGAGGGAAGGACAACAAAACTTTGAGTCTGGCTTGTTAGTGAAAATGGATGATTTCTCTTGAAGACAGAGTCCAGTCTGGGAATTGGTAGCAGTGAAGGATCTGAACGTTGGTGAACAGGCTCCTGTCTGTGGTAATGCAAATTACTTGGCTGGCAGGGAGAAGAAGGACCTGCTAATAGCTGGTTTCAGAGTAGCAGCCCTGTTAGTCTGTATCCGCAAAAAGAAAAGGAGGACTTGTGGCACCTTAGAGACGAACCAATTTCTTTGAGCATAAGCTTTTGTGAGGTACAGCTCGCTTCATCGAATGCATCTCTGTGCTAATAGCTGTTAGCAGAGAGAGCGCACCCAATCAGCCAGTGAATTCTGTTAAGCAAGGGAAATCAGGGCAAGGAGGAAAGAGACCTTAATTTTGCAGAGGGAAGCCACAGGCTGACCCTAAAAGGCCCAAACCCCAATGGTATTGAGCCAAAGGTGTGGCATGACAAAAAAGATTGTAAATGGACACTTGCATTGAATTTATTGTGATTTCTAATAGTCATTCTTGTAACTAATGTGTTGCTATGACCAAAAACTGTAAAAATGTACAATGTGCCTAATCTTTTGGAAAATCCCTTGAATATGTTAAAAGTGATACATGAGAACATAGTTTATGCTAAAAGGCCTTGTTATACTGATGTTTCAAACTAAGTGCCTGTAAAGAGTCTTGGAACTTTTCACAGGGGAAAAGACGTTCCAAACCTGATGTGCTGTATGAAAGGGGAAACTGAGGCACACTACCATATTGCTTTCTCAGGTAAATGCCAAGATTTCTGTACTATGGAAAACATTAATATCTACATTGACTTGATGTTAATTGGGTTTCAAACATTTGCCAGAGCTTGTATGGATAAAGTAGCTATGTTCTTTCGCTCTTGGCAAGATCACATGAGACATACAGGAACCATGCTGCAAGAGCCGATCCAATCCTCTATTGTTCTAACCAAGTTTTACCTTGCATTTGTAAAGAGATTCAATCATGTTATTGAAGATGACTTTGAAAAACCATTTCTGTTACACACTGGCATGGCTTAAAGAGATACCACACAAATCCAAAGAGTCGGAGGGTCAGAGTTTCCTTGTTCTCCCCTGCATCCTTAAGCATTCAGCCAGACAACTGTTCTGCTCTGCAACACCTGGAATCAAATCTGTCCTCAGACCCTGAAGCGCAGACTGCTTACTTACAGAATGAGCATGGAGACATTCCTGTTCCAACACCATTGTCTTCCCAGCAAGCAGGCCAAATACAGCAACTTGCTCTTAGGGCTGTTTAAATTCCTTAACAACTTTTACTCCGTCTGAGACCATCTCAAAGCTATCCACACTGGATCTTTCAAAAAGAAAGTCAGTGGATCCATTTACAACAGAAAATCTCTGGCTCTTAGGAACTGAAACTTGCTTGATTAATGACAGGTTTCAGAGTAGCAGCCGAGTTAGTCTGTATCCGTAAAAAGAAAAGGAGGACTTGTGGCACCTCAGAGTAACAAATTTTTTAGAGCATAAGCTTGATTAAAATTCGTTGATTAAATCTCTTTCACCCCCTTCGGTTGCAGTCAACTGCTTGCAGAGACCACCCTGAAGATTCCTTTCCCCGGGAGCTGGTGTAAGGAAGTTATTGCCTAAGGATCTTATGACCGGGGAAAATATTAAAGCTTTCTTCAGTCCAGGAAACCACTCACAGGAAAGGAATGATCCTGTTACACACTAAGGGCAAAGCGAAAAAGAGCAGCAGTTTGTCTGTGGGGAGTGGGAATGTGCCTGGTAAGGAGATTTGGGATGAGCCTAGGCAGCCTTGTGAGCTGAAGGCGAGGATAGTGGCAGATGAGTGTCCCCATACCTTACCTGTTACCTGTGTGGAGAATTGTGAGAGTGAAGGAAATGTGCCTTTGTCTGTCAGGGGTATTGACTTGCCTATGGAGAGAGCTACCCCGGTCTCCAAGCAGTTGTCTGGGAACAGCCCTGTGCGCTGGGACAAGGGAAATGAGATCCCAAACTGGGTGTCTGGTCAAGGAGAATGTGTCTCCGTCTCTTCTTTGTCTGTGGAGCAGACAGAAGGGGCCTTTCAGCCTGTGCTGGTTGAGAACAGTGCAGTTGTGTCAGAGTTGGTTCTGGATTCAACTAAGGCCCAGGAAGGGAACGGTCCTAAGTTTGTGTCTGCTAGGGAGAATGGCACTGTAACTAGGTTGCATCCAGTCAGTGTCTTTGCAAAATCCCAGAGATCAGACAATTCTGGTACTTGTATTTTGCCTCTTGCTAAAGTGTGGTTGGAAAAGGATGTAGCAACCCGGTCTCATCAGGGTGATAGCCTAGCCAGGGTCCAAGGAGAGCCTAAAGGTGATTTAACTTTGTTAGCTACTGACAAGTTGGAAATTTGTCGCAAGAAGGAAAGATTCCTGAGCAAGTGTGTGGCAAAGGGAAGGAGAATGTTTCTGACCTTTTGACGATGAAATCTAGCAGCTTGCCTGAAAGGGGATTGTAGAGAAATCCGCCTGATGAGCTCGAGGTGATCCTGGATGTAAGTGAGAGCCAGAAAGAGTCTGTTGTTGCTCAGGAAAGTGTTCCTTTGGAGCAAGCCCTCGGTGAAGAGGGTGAAGGCAGCATTTCTGTGAGGGCTGAATTGCTGCTTCGAAAAGCTCCTGGGGAAAGGAATCTTCAGGGTGGTCTCTGCAAGCAGTTGACTGCAACCGAAGGGGGTTGTCATAAATATAAAGGGAAGGCTAACCACCTTTAAATCCCTCCCGGCCAGAGGAAAAAAACCCTTTCACCTGTAAAGGGTTAAGAAGCTAAAGATAACCTCGCTGGTACCTGACCAAAATGACCAATGAGGAGAGAAGATCCTTTCAAAGCTGGGGGGGGGCAGAAACAAAGGGTTCTCTCTGTCTGTGCTGTTGCCTTTGTCCAGACCAGAGCAGGAATGCAGGTCAGAACTCCTGGAAAGGGTTAATAAGCAATCTAGTTAGATATGCGTTAGATTCTGTTTTGTTTAACTGGCTGATAAAATAAGTTGTGCTGAATGCAATGGATATTCCTGTCTTTGTGTCCTTTTGGAACTTAAGGTTTTGCCTGGAGGGATTCTCTATGTTTTGAATCTGATTACCCTGTAAGGTATTTAGCAGCCTGATTTCACAGAGGTGATTCTTTTACTTCAATTAAAATGTTTCTTTTAAGAACCTGATTGCTTTTTCCTTGTTCTTAAGATCCAAGGGTTTGGGTCTGTGATCACCGATGCAAATTGGTGAGGATTTTTATCAAGCCTTCCCCAGGAAAGGGGGTGTAGGGTTTGGGAGGTTTTGAGGGGGGGAAAGACGTTTCCAAGCGGGCTCTTTCCCTGTTATATATTTGTTAGACGCTTGGTGGTGGCAGCAATAAAGTCCAAGGGCAAAAGGTAAAATAGTTTGTACCTTGGGGAAGTTTTAACCTAAGCTGGTAAAAATAAGCTTCGGGGGGTTTTCAGGCAGGTCCCCACATCTGTACCCTAGAGTTCAGAGTGGGGAAGGAACCTTGACGGCAAGTCAATACCCCTGATGGACACAGGCACATTTCCTTCACTCTCACAATTCTCTACACGGGTAACAGGTAAGGTATGGGGACACTCATCTGCCACTATCCTCGCCTTCCCAAACTGCTGACTAGACAAAGCCATCAGCTCACAAGGCTGCCTAGGCTCATCCCAAATCTCCTGACCAGGCACATTGCCACTCCCCACAGACAAACTGCTGCTCTTCTCACTAACCTGAGCTACTTCCAGCAAATCAGAGTTACCCTTTTCAGCTTCACTTTCACAAGCTGTACTAGCCAACAAGCCATCACCCATCAAAAATCTACCCTTTCCTTCCTCAGTTAGGGCTTTAACCTGACCATCCACTTTCATCTGCTCCTGAGAAACATTTTCCTGACCAATGAGTTCTTTCTGTTCTAATTCCAGGTTCACTTCTGAGACATTAGACAGACATTCAGAAACTTCCTTCACAGCCCAATAGCTCTTTTCCTCAGACAAACCTTTGGAGAAACCCTCCCAGGCAACTCACTGCCCATAATAGACACAGGTTTAAGATCATTTCTTTCCGGGAGTGGCTAGCTGGACTGAAAAAGCTTTAATATTTTCCCCAATCAAAAGATCCTTAGGCAATAACTTCCTGACACCAGCTACAACTTCATGCTTAGGAACCATTCCATTGAAGGTGGATTCTGGCTAAAGGCACGCTTACAGTAAACTCACAGAGGACAACAACATTCACACTCTGATTTGGGAAGTAATCTTCCTCTTTGACAAGATCTGCTTTAACCAGAGTGATGGTAGAAGCCATAATTTGCCCTCAACAGCTTTTACCATTGACTTTTACATTCTCTATGAATTTTTCATTACCACTCCCATACAGAGCATTGGCACAATTTATGGGGCACCCCCTACTGAACTCACAGTAAGAGCATTTACATAAAAGGTGGCAGTGTTGGGCTACATTTGGTTACACTCAGACAACTGCTCAGAGTTATACAACATTCCAACATCATTATAAACTGGACTTTCAAGAGGATACACTTTCTGCTCTTCTTCCATTGCTTTTTTGACTTGGAGCTGAAGTCTGGCTGTCTTTCTTCTTCCTTTCATCAGCTTCTTTTTCTCTCTCAGCAGCTTCTCTTTCGAGTTCAGCATTCCTTTCTTCGGCTTCTCTCTCCAGCTGGGCCAAGGCTTGCTTCTCTCTCATTCGAATATTTGCCAGGTTTTGTTCATGCTCAAGTTGCAGTTTATATGCTGCCTTTTGCATTCTAATTGCTTCTGCAGTTTCTGTAGCCTCAGGTAAGGGCTGTGCTCCTGCCTTCTGATCACTGGCCATTAACAGATCTCCCAGTTCTTCATTTGTAGCTTTCTTTCTGAAGCTTATCCTCTTTTCTGAACACAAAACTTTCAGGGCTTTTTTGTCAAGGCCTCATGTGCTCTTTGCTTAAGCATTTGAACTGCTCTTTAACCAACCAAACTCTCAGTACCAAAATTCAAATTTGGATAGCGTGGGGTTCTGACCCGAAACTTAATTGACCTGGGTCTGTGGATCCTGCCGACTACACCACTGTAACGATGCTGGTTTTGGCGGGACCCAACTGAGAGTGCCAATTCAGGACAAATTGCTTAGAGCAGGGCAGTTGCAGCCTAAGGCTAGGGTTTCTATGCAGACCAAGGGAAACCAAACCAGCCAGCCAAACAGAGAAGACTTTGGTTTTACCCCGCTGGCTAACCACAAGTCACACAAGAATTCCCTTCAGTACTCCAGTTTCCCAGTATCACCACCAGGGCCAATCGTTATGGGGAGAAATGGTTATGAAAACCAATACCCCAGTAAAAGAAAAAAGGTTCTCTCGATCCCGAAGGACCAAGCCCCAGACCCAGCTCAATATACAAATCAGATCTCAACCATGAATCACGCTGTTGCCAATCCTTTAGAATCTAAAATCTAAAGGTTTATTCATTAAAGGAAAAAGATATCGATGAGAGCTAGAATTGGTTACATGGAATCAATTACATACAGTAAGGGCAAAGGTCTTGGTTCAGGCTTGTAGCAGCGATGGAATAAACTGCAGGTTCAAATCCAGTCTCTAGAGAACATCCCCAGCTGGGATGGGTCATCAGTCCTTTGTGTAGAGCTTCCGTTTGTAGCAGAGTCCCCCCAGCGGTAAGAAGCAGGATTGAAGACAAGATGGAGGGGCTGCAGCAGCTTTTTATAGTCTCTTGCCATGTGGTCCCTGCTGTCTTTGTCCCAAGGACAAGCTGTCCATCCCATGGCCTGGAAAAACCTCACAGTTCTGTCCATAGGCATGTCCCTGCACACCTTGCTGAGTCACAAGGTGTGTCTGCCGTCTCTCACTGGGTCAGTTGTACAGAGGATGGTCCTTAATGGGCCATCCAGCAGGCGAGGCAGAGCTGACACCAACTTGTCTGGGGTGTCACCCAGAAGCATAGCATAAGTTTGAAATACAGACAGTATAGAGCCAATATTCATAACTTTAATGACAAAAATGATACACACATATAGACAGCATCATCATAACCAGCAAACCATAACCATGTCTTACACACCTCATGTGACCCCCTTTATATAAGATTTGGTGCCACTACAGGACCTTGGTTGCAACAATGATCTATACGGTTCAAGTCAATAACGTCACAACATGTTAAAAGGAATAAATGAGAACACACTTTGTGTTAAAAGGCCTTGTTATACTAATGTTTCACAGTTCATGCCTCTAAGCAGTACTAGATCTTTTCACAGAAGACAAGACATTCCAAGTCTAACGGGCTGTCTGAAAAGGGAAACTGAGGCACGCTACCATATTGCTTTTACGGATGAATGCCAAGATTCCTGTACTTTGAACAACGTTAATATCTTCATTGACTTGATGTTAATTGGGTTCCAAACATTTGCCAGAGCTTGTATGACAAACTAGCTCTGTTCTTTAGCTCTCAGCAAGATCACATGAGACATGCATCCTCTTCAAAGTCCAGTTTATAACGATGTTGGTATGTTGTATAACTCTGAGCAGTTGTCTGAGTGTAACCAAATGTAACCCAACACTGCCACCTTTTATGTAAATGCTGTTACTGTAGAGGGTGACTCCATAGATAGTGCCAATGCTCTGTATGGAAATGGTCATGAAAAATTCATAGAGAGTGTAAAAGTCAATGGTAAAAGCTTTTTAGGGAAAATTATGGCTTCTAACATGGCTCTAGTTAGGCAGATCTTGTGGTTAGCTAATGAATAAAAGAAAAGTCTTCTCTGTTTGGCTGGTTTGGTTTGCCCTGGTATGCAATGGAACCCCAGCCTTGAGCTGTAACTGCCCTGCTTAAAGTAACTTGTCCTGAGTCGGCAGGTCCCACCAGTTGGGTCCTCCCAGAACCAGCATCCTTACAGCCTGCACACACCCAGCTCAGCAGTTATCAGACAATTCTAGTCATGAATCCTTGATTGAAATCCAAAATACTGAAGCAGCCTAATTGCATTGTGAGCTCCCTGGAGGAAACCACCATCCACAGCCAAGAGTGATCATCTCCTATTGACTAGCCTAAAGAAAACCCTTCAGTCATCAGTTTAGCCATAAACAAATCTTTTACCTAAGTTAAAGAACCCTGTAGCGCCCCAAATCCTGGGGGGTTAGCTCCTCAAGTGGGTTACGACCCATACAATTGTGACATGAAAGTGGGGATAGGGATGTGCTAAACCTGTGGCATATAAGGGTTGCAGCTTGAAAGTGCTGCTTGACCCAGCCTATGGAGCCCAGGAACATGTAAGGGTGACAGCTTAAAAGTGCTTGTTAGAGAGCTTATTCCTTCACTCGCCCACTTCCCTGGTCCTTCTCGCATGAACAGAGAGCAGCAATACCCGAAATCGGAAGGTGCAAACAATTCGATGTTTATTGGGGTGAACTTCCAGCAAGCTTAAATCCAAGTTCCTTTTTCCTTATTTTCGAATCCCAACTTACTTCCTGTTTGCCCCTAATTTATATAGTAATATTCTTAGCTATACCTTAACCAATCATTCTACTAAAAGAACAGGAAGACTTGTGGCAGGAGTACTTAGAGACTAATAAATTTATTTGAGCATAAGCTTTCGTGAGCTAAGCTTATGCTCAAATAAATTTGTTAGTCTCTAAGGTGCCACAAGTCCTCCTTTTCTTTTTGCGAATACAGACTAACATGGCTGCTGCTCTGAAACCAATCATTCTACTGAAATTTACCTAACCCACCCTAAGATATTGTAACATGATTAGCTAACCAATTATATCCCACCACCTTAATTAGTTTAAACCCAGCAAAATTATTTATACAGCAGACAGAAACAATCACAGAACCAGACAGAGACCATGCAAATAAACAATAGCAAAGTGGGAACTATCATGACAAAACAATACAGAAATGAGGATTTCACAACTACATCTATAAAGACATAAGGGTTTCCCAGCTGTGTCTATTGACAAGTGAGTTCTTTCAGACAGAAAACTATCAACCTAAATTTCCTTTTACATCTTCTAGGCTCTTCCCTTTCTCTGGAGGTGATAGATCGGATCACCTTCCTAACAGCCCCATATTGACTAGTCTGGAATGTGAGGAGGTGACCGTACGCTTCCCAGCTTATGGCTGCCTCTGCTGCTTAGCCAAAGGCCTTAGACTGTCACAGTGAGAGAAGGCCCTTAGACAGATTCTTTCTTGTATACCTCTATTACTAGCGAAATGATAAACATAGACCTACATTCTTAGAGTCTAGGCCTTTACAGACAGACCTGAATATCTATATCCTAACACTCCACCCCTTTTTTTTCCTTTTGGGATCCTCCTGCCCAGGTATCCCTGGAAAAGCATAGGACATATGGCGACGCACTTTCTGATAGGGCCAGGCATCAAGGTGGAAGGTGTCGATGCTCCATCTGTCCCACTGTCCCTTGTGTAGTACCAGGCCCTGCACCTTCTCTCGAATGGGCATACCACACCTATTCCAATTCGTGTTCCAGACTTCCCAGTATAGTGGGCTCAAGAAGGTTGGGTTCGGGTTGTCTAGTACACTGGAGGGGCGGGAGGGGTTTACTACATTACTTATAGGTTATAATTAGTGGCTGTTCTCTAGGGGGTTGTGCCCCCCTTGATCGTTTCCATATGCAATGTAACACATATAGTTAACAATACACCAGCTGCTATGATAATCCACAGCAACACCGAGAGTCCTGACCACTGCAGTATGGTCCAACATCCTGGCCACCATCAAAAACACTGCTTCTCCTCCTTTGATAAGGTTAAAATTTTGTCAGCGCCATTCTGTAGTGTGTATTGTAAATGTGTCCAACTCTTGGAGCTTGCAGCAAGTTGCTCTTGTAATCTTTGTGTACTTTTGTCCATATTGTGTGTCCATTGAATATCCACAGTGAAATTTGGTATTGTCCAAACCAATTCAACTACTTGGTACGGTATGGGGTAGTAGGTGCTGGTTCGATTGTTTACAACGATTAAGTCCACTGATCCATTGGTGCACCACAGTCCAGGTGGCAGTGTATAGAAGTTCATAATTTGGTCATACACTGGAAGGATTTTGCCTCCTAGTGTTATATTGCAGACTTGCATACATTCCCAACAGAATACACCGTACCCCATATACATTACCCATAAATGTCCCCCCTTTGCAATAGGCCATTGATCCTGCTCCTCCATAGTCATAGGAGAGGGGCACATTCATATTCCTCCTCTGCGTATGCAACTGCTTAATGTGATGACAGTCGAATTTACCCCATTCCACCCCCCCCACACCTATTTCCTAGTGGCTCCCAACATGCTCCCCCTTCCCTAATTACTCCCATAGGGTTCAAGGGAACCACCTTATTTGCATTTCCTTCCCATGGTATCATAGTAACAATTACACAAGAACTGTCCCCACAGGTCGGGGATGTTATTTTCCAGGTAGATGGGTATGTTTTTGCAATTGTGGATAGATATGGGCTAGCCTCCCGATTTAATACTGAAGGCTATTGCTCTGACCAAGCATCTCTCATAATATCCATGAACATGATTAACTGAACATTTTGAATACCTACGCACACTTCTCAGCATGTTAGTCTTCTGAAGCCATCCCCTACCCATGTCACCAGGTCCCCTGCCCAGTGAGTTAACTGCAAATTTACCTCTAGTGCTGTCCTCCACCCTGGGGCAACTGCTGACAGTTGCTGTGCCATTAATTCATTAATTTGTTCTTGAAATTTCACATTTTGGCTCACTAATTGTTTGATTACCCACTCGTCCCCCAGATTCCATGTACCCAGCATAGTGTTCCCCGCTGCCCACAATCCCCTTTTCCGACGATGATTCCAGGTTTGTCCCCTCACCCACCCACTTCCTGATTGACTGCAGACTACATAGTAAAACTTGAGTTCCGCTTAGCTATACTTTAACCAATCATTTTCCTGAAATTTAACTAACCAACCCTAACATATTGTAACATGATTAGCTAACCAATTATATCCCACCACCTTAATTAGTTTACACCCAGCAAAATTAATTATACAGCAGACAGAAACAATCACAGAACCAGACAGAGACCATGCAAATAAACAAGAGCAAAGTGGGAACTATCATGACAAAACAATACAGAAGTGAGGATTTCACAACTACATCGATAAAGACATAAGGGTTTCCCAGCTGTGTCTATTGATAAGAGAGTTCTTACCAGACAGGAAACTATCAACCTAAATTTCCTTTTACGTTTTCTAGGCTCTTCCCTTTCTGTGGAGGTGATAGATCAGATCACCTTCCTAACAGCCCCATATTGACTAGTTTGAAATGTGAGGATGTGACCGAACACTTCCCAGCTTATGGCTGCCTCTGCTACTTAGCCAAAGGCCTCAGACTGTCACAGGGAGAGAAGGCCCTTACACAGATTCTTTCTTGTATACCTCTATTACTAGCGAAATGATAAACATAGACCTACATTCTTAGAGTATAGACCTTTACAGACAGGCCTGAATATCCATATCCTAACAGTGCTGATTGACCCGGTCTGCTCTGACTTACTCTGTTAATGTGTGTGCGCGTGTTCATCTGGTTGTAGGGCTGGAAGAACCGAGCCCTGGGGAACCTAGGTCCTGCAGGATAGCTCCATTGGGAGGATGTAGTGGAGCAGATGCCCCACTCCTGGAAAAGAAGGGTGAAAAGAAGCCCTGGAGAGAGCTGTAGCAGGGAAAGGGATTAAGAAGAGCTGGAGGAAGCTGAGTGTGTAGGTGAGCACAGCTGTGGCCAGATCAGTTCGGGCCCAGCTGGCCCTGATAAAAGAGCTGCAGGGGCAGAAGGCAAGGGAGTCTCACTCTAGTCCTACAGTCAGAATGGATAGCTGTCTGGGAGCAAAGTACCTGAAGCAGAGCAGTGCTGGGGAAGGGCAAAAGGGAGCTCCAGCCTGATAAACCCCCAGGCTGCAGGCTTTGTTGAAGGTCTATGAAAGGTACAGGGGCTGCAGAGGGGTAGCCCAAGGATAGGCAAAGGCACCTCGTCCTAACCCCTTATCAGTGATGAGTGGCCATTAGTGACTGCAGTCTGCCCCAGTGAGTGGGGACTAGATGATGACTGGCAGTAGCCACTGAGGCAAGGTGGGTTTAGAGGGTTGGGAGTTCCCCTGGGAGGGGAGACCAGAGTGTGGGGGTACTGCTGGGGCAGAACCCCAGGGTAAAGGGCACCAGGGTCTGGGAGGGACACGGGGCTGGCGGCAGGCGAGACACCGGCCTGCAGAGGGCGCTCCGTAAGCTGGAAAAAGAGCTAATTCCCAGACGACCAGCAGGAGGCACCGCACCGGTGAGTCCTCGCCTCGTGACAGAAGGGACTTGCAGAAGGGAGGAGTAGCGCTCCATATGAACACACAAGTGACATAAGCAGTACATGGATAGAATTACAGAACCCTTCCACAGAAGAGTAACCCTAATAAATGAGCCTACCCCACAGTAACGGGCAAATCTGGTCCCTGCAAATCTGGTCCCAGCCCGTCCCCGGCTGTGTTGCGTCTCCCTCCACTCCACCAACAGCCAACAATCCAATGTAAACCAAGCCCATTGTCTCCGAGCGCTGGCTTCTGATTGGCTCCCCGCGTGTTCCGTCTGCGCCCGGCATTCCAGGCCTCCTGGGACGCGGGATCCTGAGCTCTGCAGCCGTCGCTGCTGTAGGCCGGGGCGAGTCCCCTCCAGGCCGTGGCGGATGAACTCCCGGGCCCAGGGGCCCCATGGCCAGGGGCCTCGGACAACTTGGGGGGCCCTGGGAAAATCTTATGATGCGAGGGCAGGACGATTGAGCTGCTGCGCCCTCTCTTCTGCTGCCAGTGCTGCCCATGCGTGGGCAGGGGTGGCAGGTTTGTAGAAATTTTGGTGGTGTCCAGAACTCGCCCCTGCCCAAACTCCTCCCCCCACCTGCCCAAGGCTCTGGGAGGGAGTTTGGGTGGGGGAGGAGGTCTGGGGTGCAGGCCATAGGCTGGGGCAGGAGATTGGGGTTCAGGCTCTGGGAGGGAATTTGGGGATGGGAAGGGGTGCAGAGGGAGTGGGTGCAGGTTCTGGGAGGGAGTTTGGGGATGGGAGGGGGTACAGGGGGAGGGCTGTGGGGTGTGGCTGCAGGTGAGGGGTTTGGGGTATGGGAGGGGCTCAGGGTGAGAGTAGGAGTGTGGGGGGTGAGGGGCTGTGGGGCTTGGGGTTTAGAGAGGCTCAGGGCTGGGGCAGAGGGTTGGAGTGCCGGGGGATGAGGGCTCTGGCTGGGGCTGGGAATGAGGGATTTGGGGTGTTAGAGAGGCTCAGGGCTGGGGCAGAGGGTTGGGTGTGGGGGGATGAGGGCTCTGGCTGGGACTGGGAATGAGGGATTTGGGGTGTTAGAGAGGCTCAGGGCTGGGGCAGAGGGTTGGAGTGCCGGGGGATGAGGGCTCTGGCTGGGGCTGGAGATGAGGGGGTTGTGGTGTTGGAGGGGGCTCAGGGCTGGGGCAGAGGGTTGGGTGCAGGGGGATGAGGGCTCTGGCTGGGACTGGGAATGAGGGATTTGGGGTGTTAGAGAGGCTCAGGGCTGGGGCAGAGGGTTGAGGGTGTGGTGGGGGGGTGAAAGCTCTGGCTGGGGGTGTGGGCTCTGGGGTGGGGCAGGGCTGGGGATGAGTTTGGGGTACAGGCAGGCTGCTCCGGGCCAAGGGCCAGAGAGGAGGACTCCCCCCAGCCCTTTCCCTGCTGGCAGCAGCGAGCGCTGGGGGAGGAGGACTCCCCCCCCCCTTCTCGCCCCCCAGCAGCAGCCTCACCCCCACCACTGTCACTGCGTGTGATCCTAGGGCCCCTCTCAGGTCCAGGAATCTCCCTCGCCTCCCCGTGGTGGGTGCTGGGGGGAGCTGCGTGCGCCTCCTCCCCTGCTGTCGCCCCTGCCTGTAGCCTCAAGGGGGGCGAGGGGGGGGGGCTGCCCCTTGCTCAGCATGGGGCAGGAACGGTGACTGCTGGCGGGGGGCCCCCCCTGTGCTGGAGGAGGGTCCCGGCGGAAAAGGGAAGGTGTGAGGTGGAAGGGCAGGCTCAGTCAGTCTCCTCTGGGTATCGAGGGAAGGGCACTAGGACCCTGCAGCAGCAGTTGCTGCAGGGCAGAGGCAGAGGCAGGGACCTTCTGCTCCAGGGCCCGGGGAGGCGTGCGGGGGGCGGAGGCATAAAAACCTTTGCATATCCCTATCCCTGAGTCTCACAATGTGGCATTATTTACCCCATCCTAGTGTATCATGATGTAACCCCATGTACCTCCCCTGCACCTCTGAGACCATGGTGGAGCCCACCTCCCCATGCACGTGGTTCCCAGCCTTGGCATCTCAGTGTGGGTTCTTGCCTTGTCCATTGTGACAGGGCATTATTCAGCCCGTGCCCATCTGATATGAGGCCTTCTGCAGTACAGTTCTCCCTCCTTTGCAGTGGATGAAACACCATAGTGCTATTTACCCCAGACCGTATCTTTAAGACCTTTATGGGTGTTTCCCCCCTCACCCAGCAGGGACTGATGTGGTTCTCTTTACACTGGGCCACAGCTTCCAGCCCCAACTCATTCAGCTCCCAATTTCACAAATGAATTGTGACCCGCCCAAGTTTACTTCACAAAGATGGTCACTGCAAGCGACTGTTTACAGGTTGACTTATAGAAGGGGAAGAAATTTATCTTGTGAGAAAGTTCCAGTGACATTTTCCCCTCCAATACATCGATGATATAATGCTATAAACCAGCTCTGAGACAACTGCACTATTCTCAACCAGCACAGGCTGAAAGGACCTTCCGTCTGCTCCACAGACAGAGAAGAGAAGGAGACACATTCTCATTTCCCTTGTCCCAGCACATAGGGCTGTTCACAGACAACTGCTTGGAGACCGGGACAGCTCCCTCCATAGGCAAGTCAATACCCCTGACACACACAGGCACATTTCCTTCACTGTCACAATTCTCCACAAAGGTAAGGTATAGGGACACCCATCTTCCACTATCTTTGCCTTCCCAAACTGCTGACAAGACGAAGCCATGAGCTCACAAGGCTTCCATTCCATTCAAGGTGGATTCTGGCTAAAGGCACACTTACAGTAAACTCAGAGAGGACTACAACATTCACACTCTGATTTGGTAAGTAATCTTCCTCTTTGACAAGATCTGCTTAACTAGAGCCATGTTAAAAGCCATAATTTGCCCTCCACAGCTTTTACCGTTGACTTTTACACTCTCTATCAATTTTTCACTGTCACTTCCATACAGAGCATTGGCACTATTTATGGTGTCCCCCTCTACTGAACTCACAGTAACAGCATTTACTTAAAAGGTGGCAGTGTTGGGATACATTCGGTTACACTCAGACAACTGCCCAAAGTTGTACAACATACCAACATCGTTATAAACTGGACTTTCAACAGGATACACTTTCTGCTCTTCTTCCTTTGGTTTTTTGACTTGGAGCTGAAGTCTGGCCATCTCCTTTTCATTCAGGTGACCTTTCTTCTTCCTTTCATCAGCTTGTCTTTCTTTCTCAGCTTTCCTCTGTTTTCCAGCCACCTAATTTATGATCGTTTCTGTTCATGCTCAAGTTGCAGTTTGCCGCCTTTTGCATTCTAATTGCTTCTGCAGCTTCTGTTGTATCAGGTAAGGGCTGTGCTCCTGCCTTCTGGTCACTGGCCATTAACAGAACTCACAGTTCTTGATTTCTAGCCTCAAAGGTGTAGGAAGTTCAGTAACATCTGGAGCAGAGATTCCCCGTGATGCAGTGCTTCTCTGCTTTTCTGCTCTCTTCACCATTCTGTATGCTAATGGAGAAGTCTCCCTGTCCCATCTTTCATGCAGATGAGGCTAAGGGAGTTGCCTCTCTTCTGCATTTTTTATGCTAATGGAGAAGTCTTAATCTTGTCATCCTGGTCAGGAGGGGTCTAGGTGTGTCTCCCAACACCCTTCACTGCTCTCTGCAAGTCTTTTCTCCGATCGGTTTTGGTTCAAGCAGAGACTGGTTGGGCGGGGGTTTCATGAGTCAGACAGACCAGACACTGCACCCTGGCTCCCCAAGAACACAGATCTGACTGGTATCATTGCCCATTGACCTTCCCACTCCTCCATCTTGTCTTCAATCCTGCTTCTTACCTCTGGAGGGACTTTGCTACACTGAAGCTTTGAACGAAGGACTGAATGACCCCTCCCAGCTGTGGATGTATGCCAGAGACTGGATTTGAACCTGCAGTTTATTCCATCACTGCTACAAGCCTGAACCATAAATAGTGCCAATGCTCTGTATGGAAGTGGTAGTGAAAAATTTATCGAGAGTGTAAAATTCAATGGTAAAAGCTGTTTAGGGAAAATTATGGCTTAACATGGCTCTAGTTAAGCAGATCTTCTCAGAAAGGAAGATTACTTACCAAATCAGAGTGTGAATGTTGCAAAAAGAAAAGGAGTACTAGTGGCACCTTACAGACTAACCAAATTATTTGAGCATAAGCTTTTGTGAGCTACAGCTCATTTCATCGGATGCATTCGATGAAGTGAGCTGTAGCTCACGAAAGCTTATGCTCAAATAAATTGCTTAGTCTGTAAGGTGCCACTAGTACTCCTTTTCTTTTTGCGAATACAGACTAACACGGCTGCTACTCTGAAACCTCTCAGTGTGAATGTTGTAGTCCTCTCTGAGTTTACTGTAAGCGTGCCTTTAGCCAGAATCCACCTTGAATGGAATGGTTCCTAAGCATGAAGTTATAGCTGGTGTAAGGAAGTTATTGCCTAAGGATCTTTTGATTGGGGAAAATATTAAAGCTTTTTTCAGTCCAGGTAACCAGTCACAGGAAAGGAATGATCTTCAACCTGTGTCTATTATAGGCCAGGATTTCCCTGGGGAGGGTTTCTCCAAAAGTTTGTCTGAGGAAAAGAGCTGTTTGCTGTGAAGGAAGTTTCTGAATATCTGTCTAATGTCTCAGAAGTGAACCTGGAATTAGAGCAGAAAGAACTCATTAGTCAGGAAAATGTTTCTCAGGAGCAGATGAAAGTGGATGGTCAGGTTAAAGCCCTAACTGAGGAAGGAAAGGGTAGATTTTTGATGGGTGATGGATTGTGGGCTAGTACAGCCTGTGAAAGTGAAGCTGAAAAGGGTAACTGTGATTTTCTGGAAGTAGCTCAGAGTAGTGAGAAGAGCAGCCGTTTGTCTGTGGGGAGTGGTAATGTTCCTGGTAAGGAGATTTGGGATGAGCCTAGGCAGCCTTGTGAGCTGATGGATTTGTCTAGTCAGCAGTTTGGGAAGGCAAGGATAGTGGAAGATGAGTGTCCCTATACCTTACCTGTGTGGAGAATTGTGAGAGTGAAGGAAATGTACCTTTGTCTGTCAGGGGTATTGACCTACTTATAGAGGGAGCTACCCCCGGTCTCCAAGCAGTTGTCTGCGAATAGCCCTGTGTGCTGGGACAAGGGAAATGAGATCCCAAGCTGGGTGTCTGGTCAAGGAGAATGTGTCTCCAGCTCTTCTTTGTCTTTGGAACAGACAGAAGGGGCCTTTCAGCCTGTGCTGGTTGAGAACAGTGCAGTTGTCTCAGAGTTGGTTCTGGATTCAACTAAGGCCCAGGAAGGAAATGGTCCTAAGTTTGTGTCTGCTAGGGAGAATGGAACTGTAACTAGGTTGTATCCAGTCAGTGTCTTAGCAAAATCCCAGAGACCAAACAATTCTGGTGCTTGTATTTTGCCTCTTGCTAAAGTGTGGTTGGAAAACGATGTAGCAACCCGGTCTCAACAGGGTGATAGCCTAGCCAGGGCGCAAGGAGAGCTTAAAGGAGATTTAACTGTGTTAGCTACTGACAGGTTGGAAACTTGTCGCAAGCCGGAAAAGATTCCTGAGGATGTGCATGGCAAAGGGAAGGAGAATGCTTCTGACCTCTTGACGATGAAATCTAGCAGTTTGCCTGAAAGGGGACTGTAGAGAAATCTGCCTGATGAGCTCGAGGTGATCCTGGATGTAAGTGAGAGCCAGAAAGAGTCTGTTGTTGCTCAGGAAAGTGTTCCTTTGGAGCAAGCCCTAGGTGAAGAGGGTAAAGGCAGCATTTCTGTGAGAGCTAAATTGCTGCTTCGAAAAGCTCCTGGGGAAAGGAATCTTCAGGGTGGTCTCTGCAAGCAGTTGACTGCAACTGAAGGGGGAGAAAGTGATTTAATCAAGGAAGTTGCAGTTCCTAAGAGCCAGAAGTTTTCTGTTGTGAATGGATCCACTGACTTTCCTTTTGAAAGCTCCATTGTGGAAAGCTTTGAGAAGGTCTCAGATGGAGTGAAAGCTGTGAAGAAAGTTGAAGAGTCCTTGAAGCAAGTGGCTGTGTTTGGCCAGCTTGTTGGGGAGAAAAGGTTGTTGGGAGAGGAATGTCTCCATGCCAATTCTGTAAGTAAGCAGTCTTCGCTTCAGGGTCTGAGGACAGATTTGATTCCGGGTGTTGCAGAGCAGAATAGTTGTATGAATCATAGAATCATAGAATATCAGGGTTGGAAGGGACCTTAGGAGGTCATCTGGACACAGTACTCCAAGTGAGGCCTCAGTATTCTTGTCAGCAAGTTAAAGAAGTATGGGCTCGATGAATGCACTATAAGGTGGGTAGAAAATTGGCTAGATTGTCAGGCTCAACAGGTAATGATCTATGGCTCCATGTCTAGTTGGCAGCCAGTACCAAGTGGAGTGCCCCAAGGGTCGGTTCTGGGGCTGGTTCTGTTCAATATCTTCATTAATGATCTGGAGGATGGTGTGGATTGCACCCTCAGCAAGTTTGCAGACAACACTAAACTGGGAGGAGTGGTAGATACACTGGAGGGTAGGGATAGGATACAGAGGGACCTAGACAAATTGGAGGACTGGGCCAAAAGAAATCTGATGAGGTTCAACAAGGACAAGTGCAGAGTCCTGCACTTAGGACGGAAGAATCCAATGCACCGCTACAGACTACGGACCGAATGGCTAGGCAGCAGTTCTGCAGAAAAGGACCTAGGGGTTACAGTGGACGAGAAGCTGGATATGAGTCAACAGTGTGCCCTTGTAGCCAAGAAGGCCAATGGCATTTTGGGATGTATAAGTAGGGGCATTGCCAGCAGATCGAGGGACGTGATCGTTCCCCTCTATTCGACATTGGTGAGGCCTCATCTGGAGTACTGTGTCCAGTTTTGGGCCCCACACTATAAGAAGGATATGGAAAAATTGGAAAGAGTCCAGCGGAGGGCAACAAAAATGATTAGGAGACTGGACACAGGACTTACGAGGAGAGGCTGAGGGAACTGGGATTGTTTAGTCTCCGGAAGAGAAGAATGAAGGGGGATTTGATAGCTGCTTTCAACTACCTGCAAGGGGGTTCCAAAGAGGATGGATCTAGACTGTTCTCAGTGGGAGATGATGACAGAACAAGGAGTAATGGTCTCAAGTTGCAGTGGGGGAGGTTTAGGTTAGATATTAGGAAAAACTTTTTCACTAGGAGGATGGTGAAACACTGGAATGCGTTACCTAGGGAGGTGGTGAAATCTCCTTCCTTAGAAGTTTTTAAGGTCAGGCTTGACAAAGCCCTGGCTGGGATGATTTAATTGGGGATCGGTCCTGCTTTGAGCAGGGGGTTGGACTAGATGACCTCCTGAGGTCCCTTCCAACCCTGATATTCTATGATTCTATGATTCACCAATGTAGAATAGAGGGGAACGATCACGTCCCTCAATCTGCTGGCAATGCCTCTACATATACATCCCAAAATACCATTGGCCTTCTTGGCAACAAGGGCACACTGTTGACTCATATCCAGATTCTCGTCCACTGTAACCCCTAGGTCCTTTTCTGCAGAACTGCTGCCGAGCCATTCTGTCCCTAGTCTGTAGCGGTGCATGGGATTCTTCCGTCCTAAGTGCAGGACTCTGCACTTGTCCTTGTTGAACCTCATCAGATTTCTTTTGGCCCAATCCTCTAATTTGTCTAGGGCCCTCTGTATCCTATCCCTACCCTCCAGCGTATCTACCTCTCCTCCCAGTTTAGTGTCATCTGCAAACTTGCTGAGAGTGCAATCCACACCATCCTCCAGATCATTTATGAAGATCTTGAACAAAACCGGCCAGAGGACCGACCCTTGGGGCACTCCACTTGATACCGGCTGCCAATTAGACATAGAGCCATTGATCACTACCCGTTGAGCCCGACAACCTAGCCAACTTTCTATGCACCTTATAGTCCATTCATCCAGTCCATACTTCTTTAACTTGCTGGCAAGAATACTGTGGGAGACTGTGTCAAAAGCTTTGCTAAAGTCAAGGAACAACACGTCCACCGCTTTCTCCTCATCCACAGAGCCACTTATCTTGTCATAGAAGGCAATTAGATTAGTCAGGCATGACTTGCCCTTGGTGAATCCATGCTGACTGTTCCTGGTCACTTTCCTCTCCTCTAAGTGCTTCAGAATTGATTCCTTGAGGACCTGCTCCATGATTTTGCCAGGGACTGAGGTGAGGCTGACTGGCCTGGACTTCCCAGGATCCTCCTTCTTCCCTTTTTTAAAGATGGGCACTACATTAGCTTTTTTCCAGTCGTCCGGGACTTCCCCGGATCGCCATGAGTTTTCAAAGATAATGGCCAATGGCTCTCCAATCACATCCGCCAACTCCTTTAGCACTCTCGGATGTAGCGCATCCGGTCCCATGGAGTTGTGCTTGTCCAGCTTTTCTAAATAGTCCCGAACCACTTCTTTCTCCGCAGAGGGCTGGTCACCTCTTCCCCATGCTGTGCTGCCCAGTGCAGTAGTCTGGGAGCTGACCTTCTTCTTGAAGACAGAGGCAAAAAAAGCATTGAGTGCTTCAGCTTTTTCCACATCCTCTGTCACTGGGTTGCCTCCCTCATTCAGTAAGGGGCCCACACTTTCCTTGACTTTCTTCTTGTTGCTAACATACCTAAAGAAACCCTTCTTGTTACTCTTAACATCTCTTGCTAGCTGCAACTCTAGGTGTGATTTGGCCTTCCTGATTTCACTCCTGCATGCCCGAGCAATATTTTTATACTCTTCCCTGGTCATTTGTCCAATCTTCCACTTCTTGTAAGCTTGTTTTTTGTGTTTAAGATCAGCAAGGATTTCACTGTTAAGCCAAGCTGGTCGCCTGCCATATTTACTATTCTTTCTACAGATCGGCATGCTTTGTCCCTGTAACCTCAATAAGGATTCTTTAAAATACAGCCAGCTGTCCTGGACTCCTTTCCCCCTCATGTTATTCTCCCAGGGGATCCTGCCCATCAGTTCCCGGAGGGAGTCAAAGTCTGCTTTTCTGAAGTCCAGGGTCCGTATTCTGCTGCTCTCCTTTCTTCCCTGTGTCAGGATCCTGAACGCGACCATCTCATGGTCACTGCCTCCCATGTTCCCATCCACTTTTGCTTCCCCTACTAATTCTTCCCGGTTTGTGAGCAGCAGGTCAAGAAGAGCTCTGCCTCTAGTTGGTTCCTCCAGCACTTGCACCAGGAAATTGTCCCCTACCCTTTCCAAAAACTTCCTGCATTGTCTGTGCACCGCTGTATTGCTCTCCCAGCAGATATCAGGGTGATTGAAGTCTCCCATGAGAACCAGGGCCTGCGATGTAGTAACTTCCGTGAGTTGCCAGAAGAAATCCTCATCCACCTCATCCCCCTGGTCCGGTGGTCTATAGCAGTCTACCACCACGACATCACCCTTGTTGCTCACACTTCTAAACTTAATCCAGAGACACTCAGGTTTTTCTGTAGTTTCATACTTGAGCTCTGAGCAGTCATACTGCTCCCTTACATACAGTGCAACTCCCCCACTTTTTCTGCCCTCCCTGTCCTTCCTGAACAGTTTATATCCATCCAGGACAGTGCTCCAGTCATGTGAGTTATCCCACCAAGTCTCTGTTATTCCAATCACATCATAATTCCTTGACTGTGCCAGGACTTCCAGTTCTCCCTGCTTGTTTCCCAGGCTTCTTGCATTTGTGTATAGGCACTTGAGATAACTCGCTGATCATCCCTCTCTCTCAGTATGAGGCAGGAGCCTTGCCCTCTCGCGCGCTCCTGCTCATGCTTCCTCCCGGTAATCCACTTCCCCACTTACCTCAGGGCTTTGGTCTCCTTCCCCTGGTGAACCTAGTTTAAAGCCCTCCTCACTAGGTTAGCCAGCCTGTTTGCAAAGATGCTTTTCCCTCTCTTCGTTAGGTGGAGCCCGTCTCTGCCCAGCACTCCTCCTTCTTGGAACACCATCCCATGGTCAAAGAATCCAAAGCCTTCTCTCCGACACCACCTGCGAAGCCATTTGTTGACTTCCACAATTCGACAGTCTCTACCCGGGCCTTTTCTTTCCATGGGGAGGATGGACGAGAATGCTTAAGGATGCAGGGGAGAGCAAGCAAACTCTCACCCTCAGACTCTTTGGATATGTGTGGTACCTCTTTAAGACAGACTCCAGCCTTGGAATTGGTAGAAGTTAAGAATCTGAAAACTGTTGAACAGGTATCTCTCTCTGTGTGGCTGCAACTTACCTGACTGACTGGGAGAAGAAAGACTTGCTAATACTTAAAAAGAAAAGGAGGACTTGTGGCACCTTAGGGACTAACAAATTTATTTGAGCGTAAGCTTTCGTGAGCTACAATTAGTGAGCTGTAGCTCACGAAAGCTTATGCTCAAAAAATTTGTACATCTCTAAGGTGCCACAAATACTCCTTTTCTTTTTGCGAATACAGACTAACACAGCTGCTACTCTGAAACCTGTCATTTTGCTAATAGTTGTAAGCAAAGAGAGCCCACCCAATCAACCAGAGAATTGTGTGAAGCAAGAGAGATCAGGGTTTGATCCTAGAGGACAAAAAGAAAAGAGATACCTTCAATTTGGAAAGGGAAGCCACAGGGTGACCTGAAAAGGCCCAACCCCAGTGGTATTGAGCCAGAGGTGTGGCAAAAGTAACACGATTGTAGATGGAAACTTGCAAAGGATTTGTTGTTATTGCTCATGGTAATTTTTATAACGAATGTGTTGCTATTACCAAGACCTCTAAAAATGTACAATGTGCCAAATCTTTTGAAAAAAACAGTGAACATGTTAAAAGGAATACATGAGAACACAAGTTAAAAGGCCTTGTTATACTAATGTTTCACAGTTCATGCCTGTAAGCAGCATTGGAACTTTTGACAGAAGACAAGACATTCCAAGCCTAACGTGCTGTCTGAAAAGGGAAACTGAGGCACACTTCCATATTGCTTTCACGGCTCAATGCCAAGCTTCCAGTACTATGAAGAACATTAATATCTACATTGACTTGATGTTAATTGGGTTCCAAACATTTGTCAGAGCTTGGTATGATAAAGTAGCTATGTTCTTTAGCTCTCGGCAAGATCACATGAGACATACAGGAACTATGCTGCAAGAACAGATCCAATCCATTATTGTTCTAACCAAATTTTACCTTGAGTGTGTAAAGAGATTCAACCCTGTTACTGAACATGATTCTGATCAACCATACTTGTGATACACTTGTATGGCTTCTAACCCAGTACTTGCTGTAGTAAGACAGAACCAAGGATATTGAGCTCTTGGGATGCAGTCCGTGATGTTTGTGTCATCCCTTCCTGCAACAATTTTGTGTTGGGGGTGTGACGTTACTGACGTGAACTGGGACCGTATACATCACTGTTGCAACCAAGATCGTTCAGTGGCACCAAGTCTTGCATAAAGGGGGTCAAAGAAGGTGCTAAGACAAGGTTATGGTTTGCTGGCTATGATTATATTTGTGTGTGTGTATCATTTTTGTAGTTGAAGTTATGAATATTGGCTCTATACTGTCCGTATTTCAAACTTATGCTATGCTTCTGGGTGACACCCCAGACAAGTTGGTGTCAGCTCTGCCTAGCCTGCTTGATGGCCCATTAAGGACCATGCTCTGTACAATTGACCCAGTGAGAAACGGCAGACACACTTTGTGACTCAGCAAGGTGGGCAGGGACATGCCTATGGACAGAACTCTGAGGTTTTTCCGTGCGATGTGATGGGCAGCTTGTCCTTGGGACAAAGAAAGCAGAGACCACATGGCAAGAGACTATAGAAAGCTGCTGCAGCTCCTCCATCTTGTCTTCAATCCTGCTTCTTACCTCTGGAGGGACTTTGATATAAACAGAAGCTCCACACAAAGGACTGATGACCCCTCCCAGCTGTGGATGTTCTCCAGAGCCTTGATTTGAACCTGCAGTTTATTCCATCCCTGCTACAAGCCTGAATCAAGACCTTTGCCCTTACTGTATATAACTGATTCCATGTAACCAATTCTAGCTCTCATCTATATCTTTTTCCTTGAATGAATAAACCTTTAGATTCTAAAGGATTGGCAACAGCGTGATTCATGGGTAAGATCCGATTTGTATATTGAGCTGCGTCTGGTGCTTAGTCCTTTGGGATGGAGAGAACCATTATTCTTTTACTCGGGTATTGCTTTTCATAACCATTTGTCCCCATAACGGGTGGCACTGGGAAACGGGAGTGCCTAAGGGAATTGCTTGTGTGACTTGTGGTTAGGCAGTGGGGTAAAACTCAAGTCGTCTCTCTTTGGCTGGTTTGGTTTCGCTTGGTGTGCAATGGAACCCCAGGCTTGGGCTGTAACTGCCCTGCTTTAAGCAACTTGTCCTGAGTTGGCAGGTCCCACCAGTTGGGTCCCCCCAGAACCAGCATCCGTACAGCTTGCACACACCCACCTCAGCAATTATCAGACTAATTCTAGTCATGAATCCTTGATATTCAAAATACTGAAGCAGCCCATTAGCATTGTGAGCTCCTGGGAAGAAAACATCACCCATAGCCAAGAGTGATCATCTCATCTTGTCTAGCCTGGAGAAAACCCTTGAGTCATCAGTTTAGCCATAAACAAATCTTTTACCTAAGCTAAAGATCCCTGTAGCACCCCAAATCCTGTGGGGTTTGCTCATCAAGTGGGTTACTACCAGTACAATTGTGACGTGAAAGTAGGGATAGGGACGTGCTAAACCTGTGGCATTTTAGGGTTGCAGCTTGAAAGTGTTTGCTGGCCCCTCCTATGGAACCCAGGGGCATATAAAGGGGACAGCTTAAAAGTGCTGATTGACCCAAACTGCTCAGACTTACTCTGTTAGTGTGTGTGTGTGTTCCTCTGGTTGTAGGACTGCAGGATGCCAGCCCTGGGTAACCTAGGTCCTGCAGGATAGCTCCATTGGGAGAGTGTAGTGGGGCAGCTGCCCCACTCCTGGAAAATAAGGGTTAAAAGCAGCCCTGGAGAGGGCTGCAGCAGGGAAAGGGATTAAGAGGAGCTGGGGAAAGCTCAGTTAGGACCCAGCTGGCCCTGATAAAAGAGCTGCAGGGCCAGCAGGCAGGGGAGTCTCACTCTAGCCCTGGATGAGAAGGGCTAGCTGCCTGGGAGCAAAGTACCTGAAGCAGAGCAGTGCTGGGGAAGGGCAAAAGGGAACTGGGGAGCTCCAGCCTGGCAAACCCCCAGGGTGCAGGCCTTGTTGAAGGTCTATGAAAGGTACAGGGACTGCAGAGGGGTAGCCCAGGGATAGGCAGAGGCAGCTGGTCCTAACCCCTTATCAGTGACGAGTGGCCATTAGTGACTGCAGTCTGCCCCAGTGAGAGGGGCCTAGATGACTACTGGCAGTAGCCACTGAGGCAAGGTGGGTTTAGAGGGTTGGGAGTTCCCCTGGGAGGGGAGACCCAGAGTGTGGGGGTACTGCTGGGGCAGAACCCCAGTGTAAAGGGCACCAGGGTCTGGGAGGGACACGGGGCCGGCGGCAGGCGAGACACCGGCCTGCAGAGGGTGCTCCGTAAGCTGGAAAAAGAGCTAATTCCCAGAGGACCAGCAGGAGGCACCACACCGGTGAGTCGTCGCCTCGTGACAGAGGGGACTTGCAGAAGGGAGGAGTAGCGCTCCATATGAACACACAAGTGACATAAGCAGTACATGGATAGATTTACAGAACCCCCCGCTCCTCAGAAGAGTAACCCTAATAAAGAAGCCTACCCCACAGTAACAGCCAAATCTGGTCCCAGCAAATCTGGTCCCAGCACGTCCCCGGCTGTGTTGCGTCTCCCTCCGCTCCACTCCACCAACAGCCAACAATCCAATGTAAACCAAGCCCATTGTCTCCGAGCGCTGGCTTCTGATTGGCTCCCCGCGTGTTCCGTCTGCGCCCGGCATTCCAGGCCTCCTGGGACGCGGGATCCTGAGCTCTGCAGCCATCGCTGCTGTAGGCCGGGGCGAGTCCCCTCCAGGCCGTGGCGGATGAACTCCCGGGCCCAGGGGCCCCATGGCCAGGGGCCTCGGACAACTTGGGGGGCCCTGGGAAAATCTTATGATGCGAGGGCAGGACGATTGAGCTGCTGCGCCCTCTCTTCTGCTGGCCGTGCATGGGGTAAGGCTTCTTGGGTGAGCCGGTGTGGGGATCATCTGGTGAGTGCGGCTGGGGGAGCACCAACAGACGCTACCTCCCTCTCCTGCTTCTTCTTTTCTTTGCTGCTGCCCATGACTTCTCACCAGCGCTGGTGACGGGCCCCCTCTGCATCCTCCCTGGCCTGTCCGGGCATCCAGGGCTCAGTGTCAAAGGAAGATGGGGAGTATCACCTCCTGGGGAGTCTCCTCCAGCCCCAAGCTGCGTGGGAATCAGTGGTGCCGGAACTGGGAGTCCAGGGGGCCAGGGCCCTCCCACTTTTTCACTGGGGCAGACTCTGCTCCCTTCCCCTCGAGGCCCCACCCCGCAGCCAGGCCAGTGTAGAGCCTGGCCAGGGACCCCGGGCTGCTGTAAGGAGCTGCGGTGGACCCTCCACCTGCCCAGGGTGCGGGGGGGCTGAGAGCACCCCCCGGCCTGTGTCCCCATCTCTGGCGCTCCCCGCCCGCCTGGGGCAGGTGGCGGGTCTGTCACTCTGCGTCTTCTCACAGCTGTCTGCGTAGCTCTCCCTGACCCGGCTTTGGCCTGGGGACTCAGAGCTGCAGCCCGGCCACTGTAAGAGCTGTGGGGGTTCCGGGGGACCGGGACACAGGCAGGGGCCTGCTTTCACCCAACCTCCACCCCGTGTCGGGGGGCAGGCTCCCCAGCCCCGCTCCGCCTTCCAGCTTGGCCATGGGTGAGGCCTTGCTGAGTGTGAGACATCCCGGGGTGGAGCCCCCTGCTCCTGTTACACACCAAGGGCAAACCAAACCAGCCAAAGAGAGAAGACTTTGGTTTTCTCCCACTGGCTAACCACAAGTCACACAAGCAATTCCCTTCTACACTCCAGAAAAAAGTTATTGAACTGGCACTCTCAGTTTGGTCCCACCAGAGCCAGCATACTTACAATGGAGTCGTCGTGCTTGGGTCCACAGAACCAGGTCAATTAAGCTTTGGGTCAGAACCCCACGCTATCCAAACTGGAATTTTGGTCTTGAGAGTTTGGTTGGTTAAAGGCAGTTGCAATGGGTGAGAAAAGAGCATATGAGGGCCTTGACAAAAAAGCCCTGAAAGATTTGTGTTCAGAAAAGGGGATAAGTTTTAGAGAGAAAGCTACAAATCAAGAACCGCGAGATCTCTTTTGGCCAGTGATCAGAGGGCAGGAGCACAGCCCTTACCTGATACTACAGAAGCTGCAGAAGCAATTAGAATGCAAAAGGCAGCAAATAAACTGCAATTTGAGCATGAACGAAAATGAGCAGAAATTCGATGGCTGGAAAACAAAAGAAAGCGGAGATAGAGAGACAAGCTGATGAGAGGAAGAAGAAAGCTCACCAGATGGAACAGGAGACGGCCAGACTTCAGCTGCAAGTCAAAAAAGCAATGGAAGAAGAGCAGAAAGTGTATCCTCTTGAAAGTCCAATTTATAACGATGTTGGTATGTTGTATAACTCTGAGTAGTTGTCTGAGTGTAACCGAATGTACCCCAACATCGCCACCTTTTATGTAAATGCTGTTACTGTACAGGGTGACTCCATAGATAGTGCCAATGCTATGAATGGAAGTGGTCGTGAAAAATTCATAGACAGTGTAAAAGTCGATGATAAAAGCTGTGGAAGGCAAATTATGGCTTCTAACATGGCTCTAGTTAAGCAGATCTTGTCAAAGAGGAAGATTACTTCCCAACTCAGAGTGTGAATGTTGTAGTCCTCTGTGAGTTTACTGTAAGCGTGCCTTTAGCCAGAATCCACCTTGAAAGGAATGGTTCCTAAGCATGAAGTTATAGCTGGTGTAAGGAAGTTATTTGCCTAAGGATCTTTTGATTGGGGAAAATATTAAAGCTTTCTTCAGTCCAGGAAACCACTCACAGGAAAGGAATGATCTTCAACCT
Organism: Chelonia mydas; assembly: GCF_015237465.2. Classification (NCBI taxonomy): domain Eukaryota; kingdom Metazoa; phylum Chordata; order Testudines; family Cheloniidae; genus Chelonia; species Chelonia mydas. The sequence continues at coordinate 74,613,416 of NC_051251.2, read as the reverse complement.
GTGTCTATTGTGGGCCATGATTTGCCTGGGGAGGGTTTCTCCCAATATTTGTCGACTGAAAAGAGCAGTTGGTCTGGAAATGAAGTTTCTGAATGTCTGTCTAATATCTCAGAAGTGAATCTGGAATTAGATGAAGCACAGATTCTCCTGACCAATGAGTTCTTTCTTTCTCGGGAGCTGATGAAAGTGGATGGTCAGGTTAAAGCCCTAACTGAGGAAAGAAAGGGTGAAATATTGTTGGCTCGTACAGCCTGTGAAAGTGAAGCTGAAAAGGGTAACTGTGATTTGCTGGAAGTAGCTCAGGGTAGTGAGAAGAGCAGCAGTTTGTCTGTGGGGAGTGGCAATGTGCCTGGTAAGGAGATATGGGATGAGCCTGCGTAGCCTTGTGAGCTGATGGCTTTGTCTAGTCAGCAGTTTGGGAAGGCGAGGACAGGTGGAAGATGAGTGTCCCTACACCTTACCTGTGTGGAGAACTGTGAGAGTGAAGGAAATGTGCCTGTGTCTGTCAGGGGTATTGACTTATCTATGGAGGGAGCTACCCCGGTCTCCAAGCAGTTGTCTGTGAACAGCCCTGTGTGCTGGGACAAGGGAAATGAGATCCCAAGCTGGGTGTCTGGTCAAGGAGACTGTGTCTCCGTCTCTTCTTTGTCTGTGGAGCAGACAGAAGGGGCCTTTCAGCCTGTGCTGGTTGAAAACAGTGGAGTTGTCTCAGAGTTGGTTCTGGATTCATCTAAGGCCCAGGAAGGGAATGGTCCTAAGTTTGTGTCTGCTAGGGAGAATGGCACTGTAACTAGGTTGCATCCAGTTAGTGTCCTAGCAAAATCCCAGAGACCAAACAATTCTGGTGCTTGTATTTTGCCTCTTGCTAAAGTGTGGTTGGAAAAGAATGTAGCAACCCGGTCTAATCAGGGTGATAGCCTATCCAGGGCGCAAGGAGAGCCTAAAGGTGATTTAACTGTGTTAGCTACTGACAGGTTGGAAATTTGTCGTAAGAAGGAAAAGATTCCTGAGTATGTGTGTGGCAAAGGGAAGGAGAATGCTTCTGACCTTTTGACGATGAAATCTAGCAGTTTGCCTGAAAGGGGATTGTAGAGAAATCTGCCTGATGAGCTCGAGGTGATCCTGGATGTAAGTGAGAGCCAGAAAGAGTCTGTTGTTGCTCAGGAAAGTGTTCCTTTGGAGCAAGCCTTAGGTGAAGAGGGTAAAGGCAGCATTTCTGTGAGGGCTGAATTGCTGCTTCGAAAAGCTCCCAGGGAAAGGAATCTTCAGGGTGGTCTCTGCAAGCAGTTGACTGCAACTGAAGGGGGAGAAAGTGATTTAATCAAGGAAGTTGCAGTTCCTAAGAGCCAGAAATTTTCTGTTGTGAATGGATCCACTGACTTTCCTTTTGAAAGCTCCAGTGTGGAAAGCTTTGAGAAGGTCTCAGATGGAGTGAAAGCTGTGAAGAAAGTTGAAGAGTCCTATAACCAAGTGGCTGTGTTTGGCCAGCTTGTTGGGGAGAAAAGGTTGTTGAGAGGCATGTCTCCATGCTCATTCTGTAAGTAAACAGTCTGCGCTTCAGGGTATGAGGACAGATTTGATTTCTGGTGTTGCAGAGCAGAACAGTTGTCTGGCTGAATGCTTAAGGATGCAGGGGAGAGCAAGCAAACGCTCACCCTCAGACTCTTTGGATTTGTGTGGTATCTCTTTAAGACAGACTCCAGCCTTGGAATTGGTAGAAGTTAAGAATCTGAAAACTGCTAAACAGGCATCTCTCTGTGTGGCTGCAATTTACCTGACTGACTGGGAGAAGAAAGACTTGCTAATATTTCAAAAGAAAAGGAGGACTTGTGGCACCTTAGAGACTAACAAATTTATTTGAGCATAAGCTTAGCTAACGAAAGCTTATGCTCAAATAAATTTGTTAGTCTCTAAGGTGCCACAAATACTCCTTTTCTTTTTGCGAATACAGACTAACACAGCTGTTACTCTGAAACCTGTCATTTTGCTAATAGTTGTAAGCAAAGAGAGCCCACCCAATCAACCAGAGAATTGTGTGAAGCAAGAGAGATCAGAGTTTGATCCTTGAGGACAAAAAGAAAAGAGATACCTTCAATTTGGAAAGGGAAGCCACAGGGTGACCCTAAAAGGCACAGCCCCAGTGGTATTGAGCCAGAGGTGTGGCAAAAGTAACATGATTGTAGATGGACACTTGCAAAGGATTTGTTGTTATTGCTCATGGTAATTTTTATAACGAATATGTTGCTATTACCAAGGCCTCTAAAAATGTACAATGTGCCAAATCTTTTGAAAAGAACATTGAACATGTTAAAAGGAATACATGAGAACACATATTAAAAGCCCCTTTTATACTAATGTTTCACAGTTCATGCCTGTAAGCAGTATTGGAACTTTTCACAGAAGACAAGACATTCCAAGCCTAATGTGCTGTCTCAAAAGGGAAACTGAGGCACACTTCCAAATTGCTTTCACAGCTCAATGCTAAGATTCCAGTACTATGAAGAACATTAATATCTCCATTGACTAGATGTTAATTGGGTTCCAAACATTTGCCAGAGCTTGTATGACAAAGTAGCTATGTTCTTTAGCTCTCGGCAAGATCACATGAGACATACAGGAACTATGCTGCAAGAACAGATCCAATCCATTATTGTTCTAACCAAATTTTACCTTGAGTGTGTAAAGAGATTCAATCCTGTTATTGAATATGATTCTGATCAACCATATTTGTTATACACTGGTCTGGCTTCTAACCCAATGCTTGCTATAGTAAGACAGAACCAAGGATGGGGAGCTCTTGGGATGCAGTCCGTGATGTTTGTGTCATCCCTTCCTGCAACAATTTTGTGTTGGGGGTGTGACGTTACTGATATGAACTGGGAGCGTGTAGATCACTGTTGCAACCAAGGTCCTGTAGTGGCACCAACTCGTGCATAAAGGGGGTCAAAGAAGGTGTCTAAGACAAGGTTATGGTTTCCTGGCTATGATTAGGCTATCTGTATGTCTGTATCATTTTTGTAGTTGAAGTTACAAATATTGGCTCTGTACTGTCTGTATTTCAAACTTATGCTATGCTTCTGGGTGACACCCCAGACAAGTTGGTGTCAGCTCTGCCTAGCCTGCTTGATGGCCCATTAAGGACCATGCTCTGTACAATTGACCCAGTGAGAAACGGCAGACACACTTTGTGACTCAGCAAGGTGGGCAGGGACATGCCTATGGACAGAACTCTGAGGTTTTTCCGTGCGATGTGATGGGCAGCTTGTCCTTGGGACAAAGAAAGCAGAGACCACATGGCAAGAGACTATAGAAAGCTGCTGCAGCTCCTCCATCTTGTCTTCAGTCCTGCTTCTTACCTCTGGAGGGACTTTGATATAAACAGAAGCTCCACACAAAGGACTGATGACCCCTCCCAGCTGTGGATGTTCTCCAGAGCCTTGATTTGAACCTGCAGTTTATTCCATCCCTGCTACAAGCCTGAATCAAGACCTTTGCCCTTACTGTATATAACTGATTCCATGTAACCAATTCTAGCTCTCATCTATATCTTTTTCCTTTAATGAATAAACCTTTAGATTCTAAAGGATTGGCAACAGCGTGATTCATGGGTAAGATCTGATTTGTATATTGAGCTGCGTCTGGTGCTTGGTCCTTTGGGATGGAGAGAACCATTATTCTTTTACTCGGGTATTGCTTTTCATAACCATTTGTCCCCATAACGGGTGGCACTGGGAAACAGGAGTGCCTAAGGGAATTGCTTGTGTGACTTGTGGTTCAGCAGTGGGGTAAAACTCAAGTCATCTCACTTTGGCTGGTTTGGTTTCGCTTGGTGTGCAATGGAACCCCAGCCTTGGGCTGTAACTGCCCTGCTTTAAGCAACTTGTCCTGAGTTGGCAGGTCCCACCAGTTGGGTCCCCCCAGAACCAGCATCCTTACAGCTTGCACACACCCACCTCAGCAATTATCAGACCAATTCTAGTCATGAATCCTTGATATTCAAAATACTGAAGCAGCCCATTAGCATTGTGAGCTCCTGGGAAGAAAACATTAACCATAGCCAAGAGTGATCATCTCATCTTGTCTAGCCTGGAGAAAATCCTTGAGTCATCAGTTTAGCCACAAACAAATCTTTTACCTAAGCTAAAGATCCCTGTAGCACCCCAAATCCTGTGGGGTTTGCTCATCAAGTGGGTTACTACCAGTACAATTGTGACGTGAAAGTAGGGATAGGGACATGCTAAACCTGTGGCATTTTAGGGTTGCAGCTTGAAAGTGTTTGCTGGCCCCTCCTATGGAACCCAGGGGCATATAAAGGGGACAGCTTAAAAGTGCTGATTGACCCAATCTGCTCAGACTTACTCTGTTAGAGAGAGAGAGAGAGAGAGAGAGAGAGAGAGAGAGTGTGTGTGTGTGTGTGTGTGTGTGTGTGTGTGTGTGCGCGCGCGCGTGCACGTGTTCCTCTGGTTTTACGGCTGGAGGATGCCAGCCGTGGGGAATCTAGGTCCTGCAGGATAGCTCCATTGGGAGGGTGTAGTGGGGCAGTAGCCCAACTCCTGCAAAATCAGAGTTAAAAGCAGCCCTGGAGAGGGCTGCAGAACGGAAGGGGATTAAGAAGAGCTGGGGGAAACTCAGTTAGGGCCCAGCTGGCCCTGATAAAAGAGCTGCAGGGCCAGAAGGCAGGGGAATCTCACTCTAGCCCTGGATGGGAAGGGCTAGCTGCCTGGGAGCAAAGTACCTGAAGCAGAGTAGTGCTGGGGAAGGGCAAAAGGGAACTGGGAATCTCCAGTCTGGCAAACCCCCAGGTGCCTTGTTGAAGGTCTATGAAAGGTACAGGGGCTGCAGAGGGGTAGCCCAGGGATAGGCAGAGGCACCTCATCCTAACCCCTTATCAGTGATGAGTGGCCATTAGTGACTGCAGTCTGCCCCAGTGAGAGGGGCCTAGATGATGACTGGCAGTAGCCACTGAGGCAAGGTGGGTTTAGAGGGTTGGGAGTTCCCCTGGGAGGGGAGACCCAGAGTGTGGGGGTACTGCTGGGGCAGAACCCCAGTGTAAAGGGCACCGGGGTCGGGGAGGGACAAGGGGCCAGCGGCAGGCGAGACACCGGCCTGCAGAGGGCGCTCCGTAAGCTGGAAAAAGAGCTAATTCCCAGAGGACCAGCAGGAGGCACCGCACCGGTGAGTTGTCCCGTCGTGACAGAGGGGACTTGCAGAAGGGAGGAGTAGCGCTCCATATGAACACACATGTGACATAAGCAGTACATGGATAGAATTACAGAATCCCCCGGTCCCCAGAAGAGTAACCCTAATAAAGGAGCCTACCCCACAGTAACGGGCAAATCTGGTCCCAGCAAATCTGGTCCCAGCCCGTCCCCGGCTGTGTTGCGTCTCCCTCCGCTCCACTCCACCAACAGCCAACAATCCAATGTAAACCAAGCCCATTGTCTCCGAGCGCTGGCTTCTGATTGGCTCCCCGCGTGTTCCGTCTGCGCCCGGCATTCCAGGCCTCCTGGGACGCGGGATCCTGAGCTCTGCAGCCATCGCTGCTGTAGGCCGGGGGCGAGTCCCCTCCAGGCCGTGGCGGATGAACTCCCGGGCCCAGGGGCCCCATGGCCAGGGGCCTCGGACAACTTGGGGGGCCCTGGGAAAATCTTATGATGCGAGGGCAGGACGATTGAGCTGCTGCGCCCTCTCTTCTGCTGCCAGTGCTGCCCATGCGTGGGCAGGGGTGGCAGGTTTGTAGAAATTTTGGTGGTGCCCAGAACTCGCCCCCGCCCAAACTCCTCCCCCCACCTGCCCAAGGCTCTGGGAGGGAGTTTGGGTGGGGGAGGTCTGGGGTGCAGGCCCTAGGCTGGGGCAGGGGTTTGGGGTGCAGGCTCTGGGAGGGAATTGGGGGATGGGAAGGAGTGCAGAGGGAGTGGGTTCAGGTTCTGGGAGGGAGTTTGGGGATGGGAGGGGGTGCAGGGGGAGGGCTGTGGGGTGTGGCTGCAGGTGAGGGGCTTGGGGTATGGGAGGGGCGCAGGGTGAGAGTAGGAGTGTGGGGGGTGAGGGGCTGTGGGGCTTGAGCTTTAGAGAGGCTCAGGGCTGGGGCAGAGGGTTGGAGTGCCGGGGGATGAGGGCTCTGGCTGGGGCTGGAGATGAGGGGGTTGTGGTGTTGGAGGGGGCTCAGGGCTGGGGCAGAGGGTTGGGTGTGGGGGGATGAGGGCTCTGGCTGGGACTGGGAATGAGGGATTTGGGGTGTTAGAGAGGCTCAGGGCTGGGGCAGAGGGTTGAGGGTGTGGTGGGGGGGTGAAAGCTCTGGCTTGGGGTGTGGGCTCTGGGGTGAGGCAGGGCTGGGGATGAGTTTGGGGTGCAGGCAGGCTGTTCTGGGCCAGGGGCCAGAGAAGAGGACTCCCCCCAGCCCTTTCCCTGCCGGCAGCAGCGACCTCTGGGGGAGGAGGCCCCCTTTCTCACCCCCCAGCAGCACACTCACCCCCACCACTGTCACTGCATGTGCTCCTAGGGCCCCTCTCAGGTCCAGGAATCTCCCTCGCCTCCCCGTGGTGGGTGCCGGGGGGAGCTGCGTGCGCCTCCTCCCCTGCTGTTCCCCTGCCTGTAGCCTCACGGGGGGCGAGGGGTGGGGCTGCCCCTTGCCCAGCATGGGGCAGGAGCGATGACTGCGGGCGGGGGGCCCCCTGTGCTGGTGGAGGGTCCCGGCGGAAAAGGGAAGGTGTGAGGTGGAAGGGCAGGCTCAGTCAGTCTCCTCTGGGTATCGAGGGAGGGGCACCAGGACCCTGGGGCAGCGGTTGCTGGAGGGAGGCAGCATGGAGCTGCAGGGCAGAGGCAGAGGCAGGGACCTTCTGCTCCAGGGCCCGAGGAGGACGCGGGGGCCTGAGGGGTTTTTATGCCTCCAGCCTCAGTTCTGAGGCCTTTGCATACCCCTATCCCTGAGTCTCACAATGTGGCATTATTTACCCCATCCTAGTGTGTCATGATGAACCCCATTTACCTCCCCTGCACCTCTGAGACCATGGTGGAGCCCACCTCCCCATGCACGTGGTTCACAGCCTTGGCATCTCAGTGTGGGTTTTTGCCTTGTCCATTGTGACAGGGCATTATTCAGCCCGTGCCCATCTGATATGAGGCCTTCTGCAGTACAGTTCTCCCTCCTTTGCAGTGGATGAAACACCATAGTGCTGTTTACCCCAGACCGTACCTTTAAGATCTTTATGTGTGTTTTCCCCCTCACGCAGCAGGGACTGATGTGGTTCTCTTTACACTGGACCACAGCTTCCAGCCCCAACTCACTCAGCTACCAATTTCACAAATGAATTGTGACCTGCCCAAGTTTACTTCACAAAGATGGTCAGTGCAAGCGACTGTTGACATGGGCTAACGGGCGTCTCTTGCTGTGTGAATGCCAATGCCAAGCCGGGTTGGGGGATAAAAACTAAAGGACAAACCCAGATAGTTGTAGATGTAAGCAGAGTCAGGATGAGCTCCACCCTGACATCTGGTGGTGAGTTGTGGCAAGCTGTGGAAAAGAACTTCAATGGTTGATCTCATTTGCATAGGCACACCCACCCCGCCTCACATGAGCCTATAGCTGCCCAAATGGTCACTTTGGCTGCTGTGGGATCCTCAGTTTCTCTGTTATTTGGGGCAGGAAGAATAAATTGTTATTATCCTGATTATGTGAATCAAGGCCAGTGGAACTATACTTGGCCTTTTGTTATGATGGAGGAACTCGCCATCAATTGAGTAGCACTCGCTAGGCAAGGGACATGGGTTCCAACTCTCAGTGAGTCGAGAGAGGTTGTTGGTAAGTATTAATTTGTGGTAGTATGGGTCCTGTAGGAGGTTTTTACATGTTAATTGTACTTTTTTTTCCCTCTCTCCTGTAAAATATCAGAGCTCATTTTGATTCTCTTTGCAGTTTAGTTACAGATTGCTGAGCTGAAATCATTTTGGGCCAATGGTGCACTAGAACTGAAGCTTCTCTACTACACGCTGGTATCATGAAAGAGCTAAACTTACTAAGAGCTGAAATTACTGAGTGTTGTGTTAAGTAGTGGGGGGGCCTGAAGATATATTATAGCCCAAAAAGAAAAGGAGTACTTGTGGCACCTTAGAGACTAACCAATTTATTTGAGCATGAGCTTTCATGAGCTACAGCTCACTTCATCGGATGCATACTGTGGAAACTGCAGAAGACATTATATACACAGAGACCATGAAACAATACCTCTTCCCACCCCACTCTCCTGCTGGTAATAGCTTATCTAAAGTGATCATCAAGTTGGGCCATTTCCAGCACAAATCCAGGTTTTCTGGCTCTCCGCCCCCGCACACACAAACTCACTCTCCTGCTGGTAATAGCCCATCCAAACTGACCACTCTCCCCACAATGTGCATGACAATCAAGGTGGGCCATTTCGAGCATAAATCCAAGTTTAACCGGAACGTCTTGGGCGGGGAGGGGTAGGAAAAAACAAGGGGAAATAGGCTACCTTGCATAATGACTTAGCCACTCCCAGTCTCTATTTAAGCCTAAATTAATAGTATCCAATTTGCAAATGAATTCCAATTCAGCAGTTTCTCGCTGGAGTCTGGATTTGAAGTTTTTTTGTTGTAAGATAGCGACCTTCATGTCTGTGATTGCGTGACCAGAGAGATTGAAGTGTTCTCCGACTGGTTTATGAATGTTATAATTCTTGACATCTGATTTGTGTCCATTTATTCTTTTACGTAGAGACTGTCCAGTTTGACCAATGTACATGGCAGAGGCTCGTTCACCTGCACATCCACCAATGTGATATATGCCATCATGTGCCAGCAATGCCCCTCTGCCATGTACATTGGTCAAACTGGACAGTCTCTACATAAAAGAATTCATAAACCAGTCGGAGAACACTTCAATCTCTCTGGTCACGCAATCACAGACATGAAGGTTGCTATCTTACAACAAAAAAACTTCAAATCCAGACTCCAGTGAGAAACTGCTGAATTGGAATTCATTTGCAAATTGGATACTATTAATTTAGGCTTAAATAGAGACTGGGAGTGGCTAAGTCATTATGCAAGGTAGCCTATTTCCCCTTGTTTTTTCCTACCCCATCCCCACCCCCCAGACGTTCTGGTTAAACTTGGATTTATGCTCGAAATGGCCCACCTTGATTGTCATGCACATTGTGGGGAGAGTGGTCACTTTGGATGAGCTATTACCAGCAGGAGAGTGAGTTTGTGTGTGTATGGGGGTCGGGGGGTGAGAAAACCTGGATTTGTGCTGGAAATGGCCCACCTTGATTATCATGCACATTGTAGGGAGAGTGGTCACTTTGGATAAGCTATTACCAGCAGGAGAGTGAGTTTGTGTGTGTGGTTTTTGGAGGGGGGTGAGGAGGTGAGAGGACCTGGATTTGTGCAGGAAATGGCCCACCTTGATTATCATACACATTGTGAAGAGAGTGGTCACTTTGGATGGGCTATTACCAGCAGGAGAGTGAGTTTGTCTGTGGGGGGGACGGAGGGTGAGAAAACCTGGATTTGTGCTGGAAATGGCCCAACTTGATGATCACTTTAGATAAGCTATTACCAGCAGGAGAGTGGGGTGGGAGGAGGTATTGTTTCATGGTCTCTGCGTATATAATGTCTTCTGCAGTTTCCACAGTATGCATCCGATGAAGTGAGCTGTAGCTCACGAAAGCTCATGCTCAAATAAATTGGTTAGTCTCTAAGGTGCCACAAGTCCTCCTTTTCTTTTTGCGAATACAGACTAACACGGCTGTTACTCTGAAACCTATTACAGAGCAGTTTGCAGAATGGTTGGAGCTGCTCATGGGACGGCTGGCAGAGCAGAGCGGCTGATAGAGTGGAGCCGTTTGTGGGATGGCTGGTGGACTGGAGTGGAGCAGAGCCCCGTGGAGAGGTGGGGCAATTGGCTTTGGATCACGTAAGATGCCCCTTAAACCCCCCTCCCCCCCGCACCTCCACCCAAGTTGGGAGGTAAAACTGCAGATAAACTTTTGAACTCTGGCGCTGCACTGACCAGGGACAGAGACTTTTGGGTTGTGGGACTTTGGGTGACTTTGGGTTGCTGGACGCAAGAACCAAACGGAAAGGACATGCCCCAATTTGCTTGGGGTAGGTTTTTTGCTCATGGGTTGTGTTATGAATCCTGTTGGTGGTGTTTCCCCAACATAATGCTGCATTGTGAGAAAGTTCCAGTGACATTTTCCCCTCCAATACACCGATGAGGAGGCATTGCTATCTATAATGGAGGGCTGAATACTCTCTCTCTCTCTGTGCAGGATTCTTGGAAAAACTAGATTCTCATTGGCTTAGTAATGACTGAACATCCATTGTGTTCTCTGGCTAATCAGAACCTGGCCTATTCTTAAAAGTGAGATTGAATGTATCTGTATAAACTACTTTCTGATTAGCTGAACTAGTAAGGCCTAAAACTTAATTGGTAAAATGGTTTGCCGTGAACTGCCTTGGGCAGAAAGCCAAAAGAGTCACTTTGGCACATATCAGATTCTTTCAACATTTTTTCATAGTGTGATCAGTTGCAAACTTTGTTTTAAATCAGTTTTTACCAATTTAAGCTGAAACTTAAATTTCGTAATGATAAAGTAAATTTTCCTCAGGTTAGGATTATTTCTTTTCATTAAGTTACTTTCGGGAATTGTGACTGTTGGCTTTCAGACTTCCTTGCTTCCACAGTAGAAAAACTGGACTGTAACAGGATCAATAGGTGGGGAAAAAATGCCTAATGGTCAGGGTTTAAGAAAACTGGGGGAGATGAAAGACCCGCTTGTTGACCGGTGAACGACAGATTCGTGTTCCACCAGTGTTGTCCATATTAGCAGTGAACACCTTTGTGTCATGGTGTGAATAACACCTAGCCACATTCATTTTCTATGTGGAAAACTTGAGCCATTAATTTAGGCATAATGAACTGGGATATGATTTGCTTTCTTATTAATGCAGTGTGTAAACACTGAATGGAGTCTTTGTATTCATGCATTTTGATCATTCATGTTTTTAATGGAGTGTGGGGAGCCTAAATGTTCTCTGTTCCCAGGGCCCCAAGAAATCTTAACCTCCCTCTGTCTCCAAGCTTATTGCAATATGTCAGGAATCACCAGCTACAGAGAGGGTTCCAGGCCAGACTCATGGTCTAGCCAATAGAGGCTAAATACCCCCAAAGACAGGGCTAGCACCCAGGGGTGCCCGCACCCTCCTGTAATCACTGCAAACCCTGCTTCCCAAGCTGCACAGAATCCTGTGTCTTCCTACCAGATCATCCTCCCTAGGCTGGAAAGGCGTCGTTTACTGCCCTTCTTTGCACTTCCTAGGAGCAGGGGGTGTTCCAAAGGCTGAAGAGACGCTTGAATGGATCCTCACAGCTGCTCCCGCCCAGTGAGAGAGGTAGGAGAAGATTATTTTCCCCCATTTCTTGATGAAGAAACTACGGCAGAGGAAGGTGAAGTGACTTCTCTAATATCAAATGGGCAGGCAGTGGCAGAGTTTGGATTAGAACCCAAGAGTCCTGCCTTCCCTTGGGAGACTTTCCCCAGGGTCTAGGAGGAATGGAACCCACGAGTCCTGACTTCCTAACTTACTGACTGCCCAAATTTCAGACACTAAATGCTCACAATAAAGTGCTCTCAAATGAGCTACACGAATTGTACCCTGAAAATATGCAGCAAGTAATTTGGAAGAACTAACAATCAAACATAATCCCAGACATTAGTGGAGAGAAGGTGGCAAACCTTATCATCTGTGTTATGAATTGTTGCTCAGTGTTGAAAGTGAATAACTCGAGGGTGGAAGGCTTGGTTGCTACCAGAGGCTGAGCTGGCAGGGGGTGGAAGGGGCAGGAACACGGTCTCTACCCCTGAGCCTGTAGCAATTCTTGTCCGAGTGAAGTGAGGCTACCACGCAACTCAGTGGCAGTGAGATAGATATTGCGGGAAATTGCAATCTGAGAGATCCCTACAGAATGAGGTTAAACTTGATGGAACCAAGGTTCAGTGTTTTAGGAGATCACTGTATTGAAAAGGCAAATGTTTCTGTATTATGGTGGGATTGTATGGAAGTTCTTTAAGGAGGAGACGTGGCAAATGGAAACCTTGAGAAGCTCTATGAGCTTCAAGGGACTCTGAAATAAGGTGCTAGAGAAACAAAGGTAAGTGTCATTCCTAGGAAATCCATGGGAGAAGGGAAGACAATGTCTCACTCTCAGACCAAGCCTTTGAAGCTCCACCCTGGTGAAAGACCCTTGACTGCTCATCACCCGTAGCATGAAGACAAGATGAGAGGCCTCTAGCGGGTACAAGAGTGACTCGGAGATTCCTGGGTACGCTTGTTCTGGGCCACAGTGCTTCTTATGAACTAGAAACCACAGACAACCACCTGGGAGGGGTGTGAAGGCCTGGTCACTGGCCAGAGCCTTTCGAGGAGTGAGGTGATCTCTGGGAAGCTTAGCAGTGTGTGGGTAGGTTCTTCATACAAAGGAAGCTCTTTTCAGGCTCCTGCTTCCGGATAACGTACATGCCGCAGCTCCCATATCCGGTCATCTTCATTGTCTCTTCCAAAAAAAAAAGCAATCAACCAAACACCAGTCAGTCCCTCCCCCCAGCTCCCCTTACCAAGTCCCACAGAAACTCCCCGGTGTGCAGCTGCTTGCTCGCTCCTGTGCTGAGACTTTTAGACTTCATCATGTAAAGCAGACGAGAGTACAATCATACAAAACAATAAAAACTAAATCTGGGTCCCTGCCTCAGCTTCCTCATCACTCCAGGGGATTCTCTGTGCTGGGTCCAAGACCCCGGATTAGGCAGTGTCCTGGGGCAAAGTAGCCAGCTCCTCCCCCCACACTCCTCATGAGGCTTCTACATGTTAGGTGGCCTCTCTCCTGGACCCTTCATCCAGCTTCTGTGACCTTGCTCTCTCTCCCACCCTCACCCCTCACTTCCTCTTCCTGTCCCTGTTCCTGTGTGTTTCTTTATTTTAAGCCCCCGCGTTCTCATCTGGTCCCTTTTGTTTTTCTCCTTATAAGGTTCCACGGCTCCTGCTTTCCCTGCTCCCTTCAGGAGCCATCTGCACGTGTTTGCGAAGGGTGCAGCTCACCCATTGTCCCAGATGTTTGCACCTCAATAGGGTCATTCCGTCCTAAGCACTGTCTCCTTGTCGCTGTCTGGTGCATGGTGCTACAGGGCTTGTCAGCACTGGGGGCTCCACCTACTTACAGGCTCTCCTGACACAGCAGATTTTCATAGCACAACTCCACAAAAAGAACCACAGTCCATCACGTGTCCTGCCATAGCCCCAAACCATACAGATGCGGTGGGAAAACGGCAGCAGGAAGAGAAATAGATCCACGCAGGACCTGCCCCTGAGTAACTGACTTCAGTGCTGGGCGATGGAGGAAATGACCGGAACTGATTGAAACACAAACACACACCCAGCGCCAGAATGGTACAATATCACCGCCCAGCAGTGCAGACAAACCACTGAGGCCGAACAGGCAGTGTCACTGACTGACCTGGCTTCTTGCTTCTCCTCTCACTGTATTTCTGCTTCTCCCCCGACACCAGAGGGGCATGAGACACAGGATGCTGGGGAGTCAATGTGGCCAAGCAGAAAGCAGGTTGAGCCTGCACTGGGAAGTTACCTTGTCTAGCAGGAGATAGGAAGCTAGGGCACTGGAGCAGGGGGAAGGGGAAAGGAATGGACATTACTCAGCGGATCCTAAGCCCATTGAAACTCTGGAGGGTGCACAGCTAGGGCGTGTTACTAGAAGTCATTCTGAGCAATGGGAGAAGTTAAATATAAGGCAAAGGGGGTGTGTGTAGAACAGTTTGTCCTCAGGGGCCTGGGAGGGGAAGGACATCTGCTAATTTCTTTCTTTTCATTTGCTTTACTTCTTCTCCCTTATCCTAAAGATACTCAGCATGGCAGTGGTGACACTTCTCCCCTGAAGGAATGGCTCTGAGTCACTTTCCTTTGCTTCTTCCCACCTTTACCAGGGCAGCTAGCAGGGAGAGGATCCTGACCAATGGCTATTTTCATTCTTTTCTTTCTTAGTGTTTAGCCCTGGAATCGGCCTTGCTTAGGGTGACCATACGTCCCATTTTGACTGGAACAGTCCCTTTTTTAGGCCCTTCCTCACTTTTTTGGCAAAAATATACCCAAATGCGTGAAGCGGGGGCGAGCTGCAACGCCAGCCCAGCGCTGGAGGGAGAGCTCAGGAGAGTGGCTCGGGCCGGCCCCACACGCGAGTGGGCTGCAGGAGAGCACAGGCTGCCCCTGCACACCGGGAGGTAGGGGGACCTCAGGCTGGCCCCATGTAGGTGGGAGGCAGGGAGGGCTGGGGCTGGCCCTGCATGCAGGGAGGAGAGTGGAGCCTTGGGTGGGCCAGTGTGCAGGTGGGCAGCGGGGGTGGGGTGGGGCTTAGGCACTGGGGCGGCACTGGTTGGGGGATACAGGGGGAGGTCAGGCTGGCCCCACATGGGAGGAAGCAGGGAGTGCTTGGGCTGACCCCATTTGGTTGGCTTCAGGCTGGCCCATGGGGTGTCTCATTTTCCCTTTGGGAAAATATGGTCACCCTAGCCCTGGCTAAATTGCAAATATCTAGTGGGCAGTCGGGGAAAAAACTTCTTCAGTGCAGAGTTACGGTTGCTTGGTGAGATGTCATCCCCTTGCAGAACATCAACATCACCAAAACTCAAACCTCTGAACATCAGGAAATGCTCCCACACCCTTAACTCTGCTCTCTCTCAGCAATGTCCCAATATGCCCTGGTAACACACATACGTTTTGCTCTGCCAACACCACGGTGGCTGAAGTGTCTGAACTTTTCACCTCCAGTTACAGCAACTCTAAACAGACCCACACCCTCAGTTGGGCCTGACACGGCACAACCCCTGGGCAAGCCAGATGGTGACACAGGCTGGGCCTGGCCATGAGAGTGACTGCAGAGCCAGCCACGCCCCACTCAGAGGAGTACCCCCACCTCACTGACCCCTGCTCACTCACCCACATTGCCCCCCTCAATTCAGAAAACCTAGGTGGGGAAGCTTATTTTCTCTTGTGATGCTCTGAGCATCTGGATCTAAGAATGGTGCCCCCTCAGCTGTTCCCTTGGGGAAACCAAAGGGTTAATTTTGAGAGAGCTGATTAGGGTCCAGGCTGGACCGGATGATCTCCACCTAGGCTCTCCATGGTCCCGGTACATGTTGCTAATTGAAAGAATTAAGATCCGATGTCCCTCTTATACAGTTTATTAAAGTGAACAAATCGAGACCACACATCACTAAGGCTAAATTATTGTAAACACTATAGAGCTAACTAAGGGTTAAACGATACAGTTATGCTCAAATCAGTGAATCAACGAATTAACAAGGATATTGCACTGGAATAAAGTGTCATCAATTTAGTGAAATCATCAGAGTAATACAGCAGAACATCAGCCCTTATAAATCCTAACACAAGGGGAGCCTGCCAATGAGCTGCGACTGTTCAGTGAGGTGTCTATGGAAAGGTTAGGATTTGCTGGTTAGGATTATGTTATCTGTACGCATGCATCATTTTTGTATTTGAAGTTATGAGTATTGGCTCTATACCTGGATTTCAAATGTTGGCTCCTAGAGTACAGTCCACAAGGTAGCTAGCCAGCACATCTTGAAGGGACTGTTCAAATTAACAGGTTTCAGATTAGCAGCCATGTTAGTCTGTATCCGCAAAAAGAAAAGGAGGACTTGTGGCACCTTAGAGGCTAACAAATTTATTTGAGCATAAGCTTTCGTGAGCTACAGCTCACTTGTACACCTTTTCTTTTTGTTCAAATTAAGTGGTTCATCAAGGAACACTTGGTGGACAATGGACCATGGGAGACGCCGATCTACACTGAATGGGCCGTCATGTAAAGGTGCTGTCTGGAGTGTAGGTAATGGCTTCCTACAAAGAGTGAGGGAAATTGGGCATGAACATATGACTTGCCCATGTGACTCCAAACTCCATCTTGTTGCTATAATTTTCCACAGTAAGAACAATGGGATGCCCTCCACATGGCGAAAGCTGTAAAAGACCCTGGAAAGACCTCCCTTTTGTCTTCAGTCCTGCTCTTACCCCTGGAGGAACTTTGCTACAAACTGAAGCTCTGAACAAAGGACTGAATGACCCATCCAAGCTGTGGACGTACTCCAGGGACTTGACTTGAGCCAGCAGTTTATTCCATCACTGCTACAAGCCTGAACAAAGAACTTTGCCATACTGCATGCAATTGATTCCTTTAACCAATTTTAACTCTCACCTTCCCCCCCCCCCCCTTTTTTAAATGAATTTTAGATACTAAAGGATTGGCACCAGCGTGATTTTGGGGTAAGATCTGAGTTATATATTGACCTTGGTGTGTGACTGGACCTTTGGGATCTGAAGAACCTATTATTTGATTAGACTGCTTGTAAAGAACCACTCATCTCTGAATCCATTGTTTTTGGTGGTGATATAAGAACTGGAATGCCTGAGGAAACTGCCTTTATGTTTTCTTGTTAGCCAGTGTGGTGAAACAGAAGTTTACTTTTGTGGCTGGTTTCATATATCTTTTAAAAGAATAACCACCAGTTTTGGGTTGTTTGCCCTATTTCTCAGCAGTTTGTCGTGAATTTGGCATCCTCAGTTGTGACCCACTAAGGCACGGTTACAACTGGAAAAGAGATGATGGAATGGGGACACAGGCAAGGCTCTGCAGCATCAGAGCTGGGAACGGAATATTGGGGAACAGACTGTGCCAGCAGGTAGAGCTATGAATATGTGTCAAGGTTTCTTCCCCACTCTGAACTTTAGGGTACAGATGTGGGGACCTGCATGAAAGACCCCTTAAGCTTATTCTTACCAGCTTAGGTTAAAAGCTGCCACCACCAAAGTGTTACACAAAGAACAGGGAAAGTGCCCACTTGGAAACGTCTTCCCCCCAAAATATCCCCCCAAACACTACACCCCCTGTCCTGGGGAAGGCTTGATAAAAATCCTCACCAATTGGCATAGGTGAACACAGACCCAAACCCTTGGATCTTAAGAACAAGGAAAAAGCAATCAGGTTCTTAATAGAAGAATTTTAATTAAAGAAAAAGTAAAAGAATCACCTCAGTAAAATCAGGATGGTAAATACCTTACAGGGTAATCAGATTCAAAACATAGAGAATCCCTTGAGGCAAAACCTTAAGTTACAAAAAGACACAAAAACAGGAATATCCATTCCATTCAGCACAACTTATTTTATCAGCCATTTAAACAAAACAGAATCTAACGCATATCTAACTAGATTGCTTACTGGCTTTTTCTTCTATTAAAATTCTTCTTGTAAGAACCTGATTGCTTTTTTCATTGTTCTTGAGATCCAAGGGTTTGGGTCTGTGTTCACCTATGCAAATTGGTGAGGATTTTTATCAAGCCTTCCCCAGGAAAGGGGGTGTCGGGTTTGGGGAGGATTTTGGGGGGAAAGACCTTTCCAAGCGGCTCTTTCCCGGTTATATATCTGTTAGACGCTTGGTGGTGGCAGCGATAAAGTAAAGGGCAAAAGGTAAAATAGTTTGTACCTTGGGGAAGTTCTAACCTAAGCTGGTAAAAATAAGCTTAGGGGGTTTTCATGCAGGTCCCCACATCTGTATCCTGGAGTTCAGAGTGGGGAAGGAACCTTGACATGGTGGCAGAGTGGTGGAATTAACTTGAAATTATTTTGAGATCAATTTGAGATTTTTTGAACCTGAAGCAGAGATTTTTAAAAGGAAATATTTTTTTCCTTTGGGCTGCTGGAAAGCAGGTTTTAAGCTGAAAGCAGTTAGAGCTTTTTTTTCTGCTTGGGGGCCAGAGCAGAGATAAAAGAGGATTGTCTTTTGTGAGCTGGAGTTTTCTCTACCTAAAGGCAGGGTAGTTAACCTCCTGCAGGGAAATTCATAAGTCTTCAGAGACCCGAAGAAGTATTTTTTTTCCCTAAGAGCAACTGGAGGGGTTTTCTGCCTATTTACCTGGAGACAAAGGTGTTAGGTTTTTTTTTTTTTTAAGGATTTTTCTGTAGGCTGACAATCACTATCAGAGAACATAGGTATCTGGACAGCACAGCAAAATTTTACAAGCCAAGTTTTTTTTTGTTTTCTTTCTAACTCTCGGGTGTAAAGTTAGTTAAAAACAGAGAGGTTAGGATGACAGACTGCCCTGTTCAACAGAAGCTGGAATTAGCCATATTTGAGGCTGAGGAAAGACAAAAGGAATATGAAAGTCGGGTAGAACTCTGACAGATGGAGATGGATGCACAAGCGGCCAAAGAAAAAGAAATGGAGGCTGCTCACAGGAGAGAAATGGAGGCAAGGGAAAAAGAAATGGGGGCAAGAGACAAAGAACTGGAGGAGAAGGAAAAAGAGAGGAAGCATGAGGAGGAGGAAAAGGAAAAAGAGAGGAAGCATGCACTGGAGATGGAGAAGGCAAAGGCTCCGCAGAATATATCAACAAACCCTAGCAATCCTTGTCCAGGTACCACTTTCCATCCCAGAAAGTTCCCCACCTACAAGGCAGGTGATGATACCGAGGCCTTCTTAGAAAACTTTGAAAGGGCCTGCCTTGGGTACAGCATCTCTACAGACCAATACGTGTTAGAGCTGAGGCCGCAGCTCAGTGGACCCTTAGCTGAGGTGGCGACTGAAATGCCTAAGGAACACATGAACAAGTATGAACTGTTTAAAACCAAGGCGAGAGTCAGAATTGGGCTAACACCTGAGGATTCCTGTCAGCAGTTCAGAGCCCTAAGGTGGAAACCAAATGTGTCATTTACCCGACATCCCTACCACATTGTGAAACATTGGGATGCCTGGATATCGGGAGCAAGTGTTAAATCTCCAGAAGATTTGCCCTTCTTAATGCAAATGGAGCAGTTCTTAGAGGTGTTCCTGAGGAAATAGAAAGATACATCCTAGATGGGAAGCCCAAAATTGTAATCGAGGTGGGGGAGATTGGAGCCAAATGGGTGGAGGTGGCAGAAAAGAAAAAAACTGGTCGCAGTTGGAGCAGATACCAGAAGGGACAACCTCAGACCACACCCTACTACCAGGGGCACCCCAAGGCCCCAACTGCCCCCCAAGGAACTCTCCAGACACCTTATTGTCCCGCCACACCGTTCTCCGGCAACCCACCTCGCCCCAGTGACCCGTCAGCTGGACGATGTTTTAAATGTAACGAGCCAGGGCATGTAAAGGCCAACTGTCCCAAGAACCCCAACAGATTACAGTTCGTTGCACCGGAATCACACCAGAGGTCCTCAGGCCCAGATACCTCCCAGATACCCTCAGAGCGGAGGGAAACTGTGAGTGTGGGCGGGAAGAAGGACACCACGTGAAGGGACATCGGAGCACAAGTGTCGGCTATCCATGCTTCCTTAGTGGACCCCAATTTAATCAACCCAGAGATCCAAGTGACGATTCAACCCTTCAAGTCCAACCCTTGCAATTTGCCTACAGCCAAGTTGCCTGTCCAGTACAAAGGCTGGTCAGGAACGTGGACTTTTGCAGTCTATGATGATTATCCCATCCCCATGCTGTTGGGGGAAGACTTGGTCAATCACGTGAAGCTAGCCAAGAGGATGGGAATGGTCACCCGCAGCCAGGCTATACAAGCCGTCACGCCTAGCTCTGTTCTGGAAACTTCTACCAGGATCCAGTCAGAGGTGTTGGACCCAGACCCCAGGCCAATGTCTGCAACAGCAGTAGTGGATCCAGTCCCAGAGACCCAGACAGAGCCAGTCCCAGAACCAGAACCGGAGGAACAACTAGCACCAGACCCATTGCCAGCACTGAATCCAGTATTTACAACCCCAACACCAGAAGGCCCCACCAAACCTGAATCGGCAGCAGCCAATAACCCTACACAAGAGGCTCAGCCGGAGCTTGAACCCCAACATAGTGCATCAGCGGAGAGCAGTTCACAGTCAATGGAAACAGCCCCATTCCCTACATCGCTTCCAGAGGGACCAAGCATAGATCCACAATCCAATGAGGAACTGATGTCTCCAACATCAAGGGAACAGATCCAGACCGAAGAGGAAGCAGATGAAATCTCCAGAGAGCTTGGACGGCGGCTCGGAGCAACCCACCGCCTCTCAGCTCTTCTAATCAATCCAGGTTTGTTGTAGAAAGAGGACTTTTATACAAGGAAACTCTTTCTGGTGGACACCAGGAAGACTGGCATCCTCAGAGACAGTTGGTAGTTCCAACTAAGTACCGAGTCAAGCTCTTGAGCTTAGCCCATGATCACCCTAGTGGCTATGCTGGGGTGAACAGGACCAAAGACCGTTTGGGGAGGTCATTCCACTGGGAGGGAATGGGCAAGGAAGTTTCTACCTATGTCCGGTCTTGTCAGGTATGCCAAAAAGTGGGAAAACCCCAAGACCAGGTCAAAGCCCCTCTCCAGCCACTCCCCATCATTCAAGTTCCATTTCAGCGAGAAGTTGTGGATATTCTGGGTCCTTTTCTGAAAAAGACACCCAGAGGAAAGCAGTACATACTGACTTTCATGGATTTTGCCACCCGATGGCCGGAAGCAGTAGCTCTAAGCAACACCAGGGCTAAAAGTGTGTGCCAGGCACTAGCAGACATTTTTGCCCAGGTAGGTTGGCCCTCCGACATCCTCACAGATGTAGGAACTAATTTCCTGGCAGGACCTATGGAAAGCCTTTCGGAAGCTCATGGGGTAAATCACTTGGTTGCCACTCCTTACCACCATCAAACAAGTGGCATGGTGGAGAAGTTTAATGGAACTTTGGGGGCCATGATATGTAAATGCGTAAATGAGCACTCCAGTGATTGAGACCTAGTGTTGCAGCAGTTGCTCTTTGCCTGCAGAGCTGTACCACATCCCAGTTTAGGGTTTTCACCATTTGAACTTGTATATGGCCGCGAGGTTAAGGGGCCATTACAGTTGGTGAAGCAGCAATGGGAGGGATTTACACCTTCTCCAGGAACTAACATTTTGGACTTTATAATCAACCTACAAAACACCCTCCGAACCTCTCTAGCCCTTGCTAAAGAAAACCTACAGGATGCTCAAAAAGAGCAAAAAGCCTGATATGATAAATATGCCAGAGAGCGTTCCTTCAAAGTAGCGGACGAGGTCATGGTCTTGAAGGCGCTCCAGGCCCATAAAATGGAAGCGTCGTGGGAAGGGCCATTCACGGTCCAGGAGCGCCTGGGAGCTGTTAATTATCTCATAGCATTCCCCACCTGCAACCGAAAGCCTAAGGTGTACCATATTAATTCTCTAAAGCCCTTTTATTCCAGAGAATTAAAGGTTTGTCAGTTTACAGCCCAGGGAGGAGATGACGCTGAGTGGCCTGAAGGTGTCTACTACGAAGGGAAAAGTGCTGGTGGAGTGGAAGAGGTGAACCTCTCCATGACCCTTGGGCCTATGCAGCGACAGCAGATCCAGGAGCTGTGCACTAGCTACGCGCCGATGTTCTCAGCCACCCCAGGACTGACTGAACGGGCATACCACTCCATTGACACAGGTAATGCTCACCCAATTAAAGTCCAACCTTACCGGCTGTCTCCTCAAGCTAAAACTGCTATAGAATGGGAGATCCAGGATATGTTACAGATGGGTATAATCCGCCCCTCTGGAAGTGCATGGGCATCTCTAGTGGTTCTAGTTCCCAAACCAGATGGTGAGATATGTTTTTGCGTGGACTACCATGAGCTAAATGCTGTAACTCGCCCAGACAACTATCCAATGCCACGTGCATATGAACTATTAGAGAAACTGGGACGGGCCCAGTTCATCTCTACCTTGGACTTAACCAAGGGGTACTGGCAGGTACCGCTAGATGAATCCGCCAAGGAAATCACCACCCATGTCGGGCTGTATGAATTTAATGTACTCCCTTTCAGGCTGTGGAATGCACCTGCCACCTTCCAAAGACTTGTAGATGGTCTCCTAGCAGGATTGGGAAAATATGCAGTCCCCTACCTTGACAATGTGGCCATATTTTCGGATTCCTGGGCAGAACACCTGAAACATCTACAAACAGTCTTCGCGCGCATAAGTGAGGCAGGACTAACTGTTAAGGCTAAGAAGTGTCAAATAGGCCTAAAGAGAGTGACTTACCTTGGACACCAAGTGGGTCAAGGAACTGTCAACCCCCTACAGGCCAAAGTGGATGCTATCCAAAAGTGGCCTGTCCCAAAGTCAAAGAAACAGGTTCAATCCTTCTTAGGCTTGGCCAGTTATTACAGGCGATTTGTACTGCAATACAGCCAAATCGCCGCCCCACTGACAGACCTAACCAAAAAGAAACAGCCAAATGCCATTCAGTGGACCGAAGAGTGTCAGAAGGCCTTTAACCAGCTTAAAGCGACACTCATGTCTGACCCTGTGCTAAGGGTCCCAGACTTTGACAAACCATTCCTAGTAACCACAGATGCATCCGAGCGTGGTATGGGAGCAGTTTTAATGCAGGAAGGACCGGATCAAGAACTCCACCCTGTAGTGTTTCTCAGCAAGAAGCTGTCTGAGAGGGAAAGCAACTGATCAGTCAGTGAAAAAGAATGTTACGCCATTGTCTACGCTCTGGAAAAGCTACGCCCATATGTTTGGGGACGGCGTTTCCACCTGCAAACCGACCATGCTGCGCTACAGTGGCTTCATACCGCCACGGGAAATAACAAAAAACTTATTCGGTGGAGTTTAGCTCTCCAAGATTTTGATTTCGACATCCAACACATCTCAGGAGCTTCTAACAAAGTGGCTGATGCACTCTCCCGTGAAAGTTTTCCAGAATCAACTGGTTAAAATCGTCCTTCAGATGTGGAAAATATTGTTAGTCTTTATATACTTGATAGTATATTTAGAGGTGCATGTGCCTTATTAACTCTGTTTTCTCCTAGAGCTCCAGGAAGAAATCACAGCCAGCGTTTCACCCTAGCTGTGATTTGGGAGGTGTCTCATAAATATAAAAGGAAGGGTAAACACCTTTAAAATCCCTCCTGGCCAGAGGAAAAACCCTTTCACCTGTAAAGGGTTAAGAAGCTAGGATAACCTCGCTGGCACCTGACCAAAATGACCAATGAGGAGAGAAGATACTTTCAAAGCTGGAGCGGGAGAGAAACAAAGGCTCTCTCTGTCTGTGTGATGCATTTTCTGGGAACAGAAAGGAATGGAGTCTTAGAACTTAGTAAGTAATCTAGCCAGATATGCGTTAGATTCTGTTTCTTTAAATGGCTGAGAAAATAAGTTGTGCTGAATGGAATGTAGATTCCTGTTTTTGTTTCTTTTTGTAACTTAAGGTTTTGCCTGGAGGGATTCTCTATGTTTTGAATCTGATTACCCTGTAAGGTATTTACCAGCCTGATTTTACAGAGGTGATTCTTTTTACTTTTTCTTCTATTAAAATTCTTCTTTTAAGAACCCGATTGCTTTTTCGTTGTTCTTAAGATCCAAGGGTTTGGGTCTGTGTTCACCTATGCAAGTTGGTGAGGATTTTTATCAAGCCTTCCCCAGGAAAGGGGGTGTCGGGTTTGGGGAGGATTTTGGGGGGAAAGACGTTTCCAAGGGGGCTGTTTCCCTGTTATATATCTGTTAGACACTTGGTGGTGGCAGTGATAAAGTACAAGAGCAAAAGGTAAAATAGTTTGTACCTTGGGGAAGTTCTAACCTAAGCTGGTAAAAATAAGCTTAGGGGGTTTTCATGCAGGTCCCCACATCTGTACCCTAGAGTTCAGAGTGGGGAAGGAACCTTGATAGCCTCTGAAGTTCTTTTCCACAACCCACCATGACTTGCCACCAGATGTCAGGGTAGAGCTCATCCTGACTCTGCTTACACCTGCACTTCGGATTTCTGGTCTTCTGCTCTCTGTCTGTGTGACAAGAGCCAGGGGAGAGGGTGAAGGAAAGGAGGCACTTAAGTCCACTTGTAAGAGGTTTAGAATAAAGGCAGCATTATGAGAGATGGACAGTAATTTTTTTTTAAAGTTTGGTGCTACTCCAGTAAAGGCAACTGGAGGACTGTAAATTAAAGTTTGGGGTGGTTAAAGATAACTTGGCACAACAGGTTTGGAGGATTTGGTCGCAGTGAAGAAAAGATTAAAAAATGGTTTTGAAGTGAAAAAGGGAGAGTGAGTGGGTTAACCCGGGAAGTTGCTCAGAAACAATTAACTGCAACAGAGAATGGCACTTCTGCAATTCAACTGAGGTGCAAACAAAAGCGCAAAAAAAAAAAAAAAAAAAAGGCCCAGGGTAAGGCAGCTGAATTGAACCTTAAAGAATTGAATGCAGAAGTAAGTGATTTAAAATAAGTGAAGAGTTACAAGTAGCTTTTGCAAAAATTAATGCTGCAGACTTTGTAGGGAAGTAAACACTTAGGAGTTGTGAAAATGTTAAAAAGTAACAGTTGTGGTGTTATAAAAAGGGAATGCTTGGTTTAATAATAATACCCAGTTATGTAAATATAAATATATGTGCAATGACTCGTCCTTCTCACTGGCTTCAGTGACACGGCGGCAGGCTCACGAGATGACAGCTGGGTGTTCACAGGCGAATGACAGCGATGGATGTTAACTGCCACAGATGGTAAGTAATAGCTGCAGGTGGCACTTGCCCGGAGTTTCCATCACCTGTGGAAGCCAACCCACGTGCACCTGCCACTCGGATGGACAGCCCCCAACTGAGGTAATGGCTGCTTTTATATAGACTCTGTAGCGCAAAACCCCTTAGGGAAACCCCATAGAATCCCCGGGAAAATCCAGTTAAAACTGGAACTTGTTTACTACTTGGGCCCCTGACCACTGGAAAGGGCAGGAAAACACTCCAACTGCCCTCCTGATCACATGACCAAGTCCTCCATTTTAGATAACAAAATGGGTTCCATACAAACATAATAAATCATAATACTAATAGCCTTACAAACACAGCTTTAGGAATTTGCCCCTAACAGAGGGGAAACGGGAATAGTTTGTCATCAAAATCACTAGATGTGTGTGTGTGTGTGTATAAATGGGGTTTCTTTTGGAACTTAACTTGACTGCCTTGTTTATACAAAATGGGAATGTAATCAGGGTACAGTAATATAAAAAAAATAATTAGAGCAATGCAAGGGATATTAGGCAAAAAATAATTTGTGTGTGTAAATATTTCTGTGTGATGATGCAAGGTTTTAAGGACCTAAACCAACACTCATGGTTTGTAAAATTCTGTTTGTAGGTTTAAGAATAATTGGGTTTGTTTTGTTTTTAAATAAAAAAATAATGCCACTAAAAGTCCATTTGAATCTCACATCCAAAGTTGCAACATTTACAGACCCTTTTGCCAGCTAGTATGAGGTGGCTTTGGTATTTAGCATTAAACCCTTTGGGTACTTCTATGTGTTTATGAAGTTTAATATCTTTTTAAATGAGGACCAAAGAATGTGGCCATGGCAGAGGCAGCCACAACTAGGAAAATGGAGAGAGATACTGGATCCTTTTTTTTTTTTTAAACTAATTGTGAATTGGTTGGGGATCAAAATAATACTGGGGTGGGGGGAGTAAATGGGGTGGAAGGCTCCCTTGCCATGCAAACAAAAACGACACTACTAATGTTTAGAGAAAGGAAAGTCCACTGAACACTTCTACTTTCATCTAAGCGTGCAGCCAGCAATAACCTAAGTGACTGCATACCGCATCACTGTGACTTTTAAAATATGCACTATCCTAATTCTTTCTAAATGATCCTATTGTTTTTCTAGCTGTATCTTTGTATATCATACTGTTATTTATCTGTTTTGTTCCCCATCCCTCAAGTGTTTTTATATGGGAAAAAATGTATTGAAGAAACTTAGTATGCAGTTGACAAAGAGGAATTTGGTGTAATTATGATCGGTGATTATTTTTTATACTGTAAGTGCCAAAGCTTTACTACCGTGCAAAGACAACTCTTTTAATAAAAAGATTTACAAACCAAATGTGTGGCTAGTGATTTTTTATTTTGTTGTTGCAATGGGGTTCAGGGAAAGAAGGTGTACCCTGAACTGAAATAGCTTTGCCTTTGGAAAGAAGACGGGACAGCCATCTTTCTGCAATATGAAGTTGAAAACAGGAGAATATTTGTTGATCATTTTCGTAAAGAAAGTAGCATAGAAACGATTATTTGAATTACAGTAGCCCCTAGAGACACCAGTGGAGATCAAAGCACCACTGAGTTAGTACAAACCCCATAGAGTTAGTACACACAGAGTGAGAAAGTGATTGAGAGAGCTTCAGGGCAGGGACAAATTAGATGAGACAGACAAAGAATGGGAGAAAGGAAGTATTATCTCCATTTTAAAGACGGGAAACTGTGGGACAGCATTTAAGGCCTCAGTCCAACAAGGTACTTAAGCATGTGAGTAACTTTAAGCACACGTATTGTCTTATCAGTTTTAATGGGATAAGTGACATGCTTAAAGTTAGCCCTATGTTTAAATATTTGCTGAACTGGGGTCCAAGCGACTTGCCCAGCATCCCAAAAGAAGTGGCAAAGCCAGGAATTGACCCTACATCTCCTGAGATCAGGCCTATAGCTTAGCTGCACTATCACCCATACAGAGTAAGCATTGGGGAGGATGATCTTAATTCATCTCTCCTTATAACTGTGGATGGAGGATAATTTAATCACTCGTTACTAAGCAAGGGATGGAAATGTATAAGAGATACCTGTCTCCATTTTACAAGAATTTACAGATCCATCCTACTTCATTCTTCCAAAAGTGGGCTGCTATTCAGGGTGGATAAAAACAATCAATGATTTAAAAAATAATAAATAACAAAAATCAGATTTTTTTATTTAAATCGGATTTTTGAGGGAAAAAACCTCTCTAAAGATAGTTTTAATTAAGAATCACTATAGCTCAAAGATATCTCATCATGGAATAGGGATTATAAATTCTCTAGTCTGAGGCAATATATTCATGTAATGTTTAAGAAAAGTTTTGTAAATGAGTTCCAATAGTTCATGGATTAGGGACCCAATCTTATGGGCTTCCAGAGGCTTCTGTATAGATTATTTAGGGTAATCTTTCTATCTACGCAATGGGACTCAGTGATCAGTCTAGAAGATACCATCAGAGATGCTTAGTTTTGTAGTTCTCAAACTGTGGATTTGTGTCTCCAGAGATAACATGCTTCTTAACAGCAAAAATGTTTTAAATAAATAAAAAAATAGATAATATAGAGAGGTGAGAAATAAGAGACCTCAACCCTATTGTCCCTCTGCAAATTTGTGTACACAGAGTCAATCCCTTACCTCTCGCTAAAAGTGCAAAGTTTCAAAAAGTTCAATGAATAGAAGATTGTTGGGGGCGGAATAGATCTGGACAAGGAGAAGAAGTCTGGAGATAAATGTGAGAAGGGAGGGACAGGCAGTAGAAACAAAATTCAAACTGTTTGAGCAGCATATTCCAGAAGTCTTGAGGTCTTTCTGAGTGTAGCCTTCATTGATTTGAGATGTACCATACCATTCTCTCACTAGAAGGGAAAACCTATAATGGCAGCAGGCTGTAAAAGAGACCCAGTTTGGGAATATTTTAATGAAGTTCCTCTACTTGTTGGTAAGACAGGCATGCGTGTAAAACGCAAACAGTGCAACAAAGAAATGCAAGGCCTGGTTGCCCAAATGAAACAACATCATGAGAAGTGTTCCTTCTCAGGAGGAAGCTGTATTGAAGATGATGAGAGGAACATGTCTGAACATGCAGGATCTTCAGGGTGGTAAACTTTTTTATTTCATACTTCTTTCTTAAGGGCTGCCTGTCTTCCTTCTGGACTAGTCTTGAATTCTCATGTTTGAGCAAAAAAATATAGTTGTTACTCTGTGGTACTGTCACTTTAGATGCAGTTGTAATAAAAAAATAAACAGCTGAAATGGGCGGATCTTCCTTTTACAATTTCACCTTTAAAGTAGTACTGAGTGTCAGTGAATGCAATGAGTCATACGAAATGAGCAGTATGGTAATAATAATTAAATAACTGCATTGACTTATTTTATTTAGGAGAATCCATCCTCAACATACAGGATTCTGAAGACTATCCACCTTCAAGATCACCATCATTTTCTGTAGTTTTAGAGCCATCTGCCAATGATAGTGTTTCAGTCACATCAAGTATGTCACACAGCCACAGTATATCACCTGTAGCAAAAAGAAAAAAAACCTCCATCGTCCAGAAACCATCATAGATAAGTTTGTGATAAGAACCAGCAGATTTCAAAAAGAGGTAATTGATGAAAAAATTGCCCTGTTTGTTTATGCAACAAACTCTCCTTTCCATATGATCAAGAACCCACACTTCATTAACATGGTTCACTCATTAAGACCACTCATCCTGGCCACTATGGATGTAGAAGCCCTCTACACCAACATTCCACACAAAGATGGACTACAAGCCATCAAGAACACTATCCCCGATAATGTCACGGCTAACCTGGTGGCTGAACTTTGTGACTTTGTCCTTACCCATAACTATTTTACATTTGGGGACAATGTATACCTTCAGATCAGCGGCACTGCTATGGGTACCCGCATGGCCCCACAGTATGCCAACATTTTTATGGCTGATTTAGAACAACGCTTCCTCAGCTCTCGTCCCCTAACGCCCCTACTTTACTTGCGCTATATTGATGACATCTTCATCATCTGGACCCATGGAAAAGAAGCCCTTGAGGAATTCCACCATGATTTCAACAATTTCCATCCCACCATCAACCTCAGCCTGGTCCAGTCCACACAAGAGATCCACTTCCTGGACACTACAGTGCTAATAAACGATGGTCACATCAACACCACCCTATACCGGAAACCTACTGACCGCTATTCCTACCTACATGCCTCCAGCTTTCACCCTGACCACACCACACGATCCATCGTCTACAGCCAAGCTCTGCGATACAACCGCATTTGCTCCAACCCCTCAGACAGAGACAAACACCTACAAGATCTCTATCAAGCATTCTTACAACTACAATACCCACCTGCGGAAGTGAAGAAACAGATTGATAGAGCCAGAAGAGTTCCCAGAAGTCACCTACTACAGGACAGGCCTAACAAAGAAAATAACAGAACGCCACTAGCCGTCACCTTCAGCCCCCAACTAAAACCCCTCCAACGCATTATTAAGGATCTACAACCTATCCTGAAGGATGACCCAACACTCTCACAAATCTTGGGAGAAAGGCCAGTCCTTGCCTACAGACAGCCCCCCAACCTGAAGCGAATACTCACCAACAACCACATACCACACAACAGAACCACTAGCCCAGGAACCTATCCTTGCAACAAAGCCCGTTGCCACCTGTGCCCACATATCTATTCAGGGGACACCATCACAGGGCCTAACAACATCAGCCACACTATCAGAGGCTCGTTCACCTGCACATCCACCAATGTGATATATGCCATCATGTGCCAGCAATGCCCCTCTGCCATGTACATTGGTCAAACTGGACAGTCTCTACGTAAAAGAATAAATGGACACAAATCAGATGTCAAGAATTATAACATTCATAAACCAGTCGGAGAACACTTCAATCTCTCTGGTCACGCAATCACAGACATGAGGGTTGCTATCTTAAAGCAAAAAAACTTCAAATCCAGACTCCAGCGAGAAACTGCTGAATTGGAATTCATTTGCAAATTGGATACTATTAATTTGGGCTTGAATAGAGACTGGGAGTGGCTAAGTCATTATGCAAGGTAGCCTGTCTCCCCTTGTTTTTTTCCTGCAAAACCCCCCCCAAGACGTTCTGGTTAAACTTGGATTATTGCTGTGCACATTGTAAGATGAGCTGTTGCCAGCAGGAGAATGAGTTTGTGTGTGTGGTTTTTGGAAAAAGGGGGGTGTGTGGGGGGGGTGAGAAAACCTGGATTAGTGCTGGAGGTGACCCACCTTGATTATCATGCGCATTATAAAGAGGGGTTTCAAAGGGGGATGGGCTGTTGCCAGCAGGAGAGTGAGTTTGTATGTGTGTGGGGGGGGGGGCGCGGGGGAAGGGTGAGAAAACCTGGATTTGTGCTGGAAATGGCTCTACTTGATGATCACTTTAGATAAGCTGTTGCCAGCGGGGGAGTGAGGTGGGAGGAAGTTTTGTTTCATGGTCTCTGTGTGTATATAATGTCTTCTGCAGTTTCCACGATATGCTATGCATCCGATGAAGTGAGCTGTAGCTCACGAAAGCTCATGCTCAAATAAACTGGTTAGTCTCTAAGGTGCCACAAGTACTCCTTTTCTTTTTACGAATACAGACTAACACGGCTGTTACTCTGAAACCTGTCATTAAGACCAGGATACAGTCCACCCAACAGAGCAGATGTCGCAGGCAAATTGCTGGATAATATGTGTATGAAAGAGAAACTGAGCAGTGTGCAAAAGATCTAGGGGGCAAAATTGTTAACCTGAGTCTTGATGGATGGAGCAATGTCCACAATGATCCTGTTGTATGTGCTTGTGTGACAACAGAAGAAGGGAATGTCGTCTTTACAGAAACAATTGATTCATCAGGAAATGCACACACAGCAGAATACTTACAAGAAGTAGCAGTAAAAGCTATACCAAACTGTGAAACAAAATTCAAATGTCTAGTACGCAGCTTGGTCACAGACAATGCTGCAAATGTATCCAAGATCGGAAGAAGTTATTTTGAAGAGAGTCCCAAGCTAATAACATATGGTTGCAGTGCTCATTTGATGCACCTCCTAGCCAAAGACTTCAGTGTTTCAGAAATAAAGGCTAATGTTGTTGAAATTGCAAAAAAACACTTTGCAGTAGGTGCTCTGAAAAAAGTGGGAGGAACCAAGCTAATTCTCCCACAAGACGTGCGATGGAACTCAGTAGTGGACTGTTTTGAGCACTAGATCGAGAACTTGCCTAATCTGATGACAGTTTGTGAACAAAATCCTGAAAAAATAGATGGCGCTGTCACAGCCAAAGTTCTCAACACTGGGCTTAAGAGAAATGTTGAATGCATGCTGAGTACCCTGAAGCCTATTTCTGTAGCCTTGAATGCAGGGAAATAGCTGTTTTACTGCTGATGCTGTTGAAATTTGGAAGGAACCGAGTGAGATCTTAAAAAGAGAAATATGCAATGACAGAGCTAAATTACAAGCATTAAAAAAAACAAATGGGACAAGCACTATCTCCAGCTCATTTTCTTGCAAATATTCTCAATACTTGGTACCAGGGTTAAATCTTAACTGCTGAAGAAGAGGGGTTGGCTATGACATGGACATCCAGCAATCATCCCTCCAGAATGCCAACTAGAATAAACTTCAGAGCTAAGGGTGAACCATTCAAGAAATATAGGTTTGCTGATGATGTTTTAAAGAAAGTCACACCAGTGAACTGGTGGAATTCACTTAAGCACTTGGATTCAGAGATTGATGAAGTGATAATCTCACTTTTAACAGCAGTCGCTTCTTCTGCCAGTGTAGAAAGAATATTCTCTTCCTTTGGACTAGTTCATTCCAAATTGAGAAATCGTTTGGGACCTGAACAAGCAGGGAAGCTTGTTTTTCTTTTCCAGATTATGAACAAACAGGGAAATGAAGGTGAAGACGACTGAGTTAGCTGCAGAAGCCAGTATTTTAAGTTTCTCATGTTGACCTGGCTGACACAGTCAATTAAATTTCTTAAAAAATATTTCATTTAACTATTTTAGTTAAAAACAATTGTAACAAAAAAACCTGATTTTAAAAAACTTGAATGTTTAACTAAATTCAAAAATTCATATGCTTGTTTTGTTAAAATATTGTATGTTTGCTGTTGAAGAAAAAAAATCCAGAATATATAATGTTGTTGTTTTAGTTAAATAAAACAATTTAAATGTCTGTTCTCCTTCTAATACAGCAGGGATCAGCAACCTTTGGCACGTGGCATGTCAGGAAAAGCCCCGGAGGTCCAGGCTGGTTTGTTTACCTGCCATGTCCGCAGGTTCGGCCGATCGCAGCTCCCACGGGCAGCGGTTTGCCATCCCAGGCCAATGGGGGCTGCGGGAAGGGAAGCCAGCACGTCCCTCGGCCCACGCCACTTCCCGCAGCCCCCATTGGCCTGGAGCGGCCGAACCTGCGGACGCCGCAGGTAAACAAACCGGCCCGGCCCCGCAGCGGCTTTCCCTGGCAGGCTGCGTGCCAGAGGTTGCTGATCCCTGTGATACAACATGGCAAGAAAATCCTCCAAATATTAATGATAGTTCACCTCCCAACGACTTCATAATATCTGTTTCAATTACGTTTGGTAAATGAAATAACCAAACAATCATTCATTTTCTGGTTTTGCTGTAAAACTAATCTGAAAAGTTTTCAAAATAAATCACTTTAAAAATATATCATGTTTACCTTCTAAAAATGAAACTTACATCTATCTCTGAGTTGTGAAGAATATTTATTAAGGTTATAACAACCAACAAAAGTGCACTTTTATGTAGAAATCCATGATGAATCGAGTCTTCCTTACTAGTGATTTAAATCAAATCCACCCTGATATTAACACTTTCAGTGTCCTTACAAACTTAGATGCTTTCACCACAGGCTGGCCGGTTGCCCTTCAGCTAGGCTCTCCCCTTTGATCAGCACTTCAGTTGCTTGGTGTGGTGATGTCTGTAGATGGAGGTGGAAGAGAGAGGAAGAGCATGGCAAACGCCTCTCCCTTTTATCATGTTCTTTCTTCCCTCTTGGCTTTGCCATCCCCCTTCAGAGTCAGGTGAGCATTACTTCATCGCCATCCCAAACTGACCAAAGTAAGGGGGGGTGACTCACTTGAGAGTCCAACAGATCCTTTGTTGCTGCGTAGGCCAGTGTCCTTTGTTCCTGTGAGGCTGAGCTCGGTTTGTGACATACATGCCCTGATGAGGTGTGAACTGCCCCTCTGCTCTTGGACAGTTTTTCCTGGGCCTGTTTTAAGCCATGAGGCCACATTTTCAGCCTCATAACTATATACATGAAATTACAACCTAACACATTACATTACTATAACAACAATGCTCAGTGCATCATGAGCCTTCCAAAGACACCCAACATGACAAACTTTGCATTGGATACTACACAATCCTTTTATAAGGATGAACATATGGGTGTAAGGTGTTCCCCCGAGGTACAGAACCTCACAGTGGGCTAAAAACACTTCCACACATGGGCTGAGGACAGACAAGTTCTCCCACAATACATTACAAAACAGTTCAGAGTGTGGCTTGGTTTAAAAATAGCCAGTTATGGGGAGTCTGCCACAATGATTGGCTGTTAAAAATGTGTGCCTTATTTCCAGTCTGAATTTGTCTGGCTCCAAATTCCAAAGATTGGATCTTGTTAGACCTTTGCCTGATCGATTGAAGAGCCCATTATAAAATTTCTGCTTCGAAGCAGGTACTTAGAAACTATGATCAAATCACCCCTTAACCTTCTCTTTGATAAGCTTAATAGACACAGCTCCTTAAGTCTCACTGTAAGGCAGATTTTCCAATCCTTTCATCATTCTGGCAGCTCTTCTCTGAATCTCTCCAATGTTTCTATGTCCTCTTGAACTGTGGGCACCAGAACTGGACACAGGATTCCAGCAGCAGTCACACCAGTGCCAAACACAGAGGTGAAATACCCTCTCTGCTTCTCCACAAGGTTCCCCTGTTTATACATCAAAAGATCACATTAGGCCTTTTGGCACAGTGTCACATTGGCAGCTCATGCTCAGCTGATTGTCCAAGATGATCTTCAAGTCTTTTTCAGAGTCGCTGCTTCCCAGGATAGAGGCCCCCATCCAGTGAGCGTGACCTGCATTCTTTTTTCCTCGCTGGACATTTACATTTGGCTATATTAAAACACATATTGATTGGTTGTGCCCCGTTTACCAAGTGATCCAGACTGCTCTGTATCAGTGACCTGTCCTCTTCGTTATTTACCATCCCTCCAATGTTTGCATCGTCTGAAACTTTATCAGTGACGCTATTTGCCTTCTTCCAAGTCATCAATAAAAATGCTAAACAGCCTAGAGCCAAGCTCCGATCCCTGTGGGACCCTACTGGGGAAACACCCATCAATGAGGATTCCCAGTTTACAGCTACCTTGTGAGACCAGTCAGCCAGCCAGTTCTTAATCCACTTAGCGGGTGCTAGCATGTTAATTTCGCACTGTTCTAGTTTCTTCCTCAAAATGTTGTGTGTGAAGAAGTCAAATGCCTCTCAGAATTCTAAGTACACTACATCAGCGCTATTACCTTTATCAACCAAACTTGTGAGTTTGAGCAGATCTGTTTTCTATAAACCCATGCTATTGGCATTAATTATATTACCCTCCTTTAATTCTTTATTGATTGAGTTGGATATCTACCATTCCATTCTTTTGCCTGGGATCAACGCCAATCTGACAGGCCTACAGTTACCCAGGGTGTCCTATTTACCCTTTTAAAATACTGACACAACATTAGCTTTTGTCCAGTCCTCTGGAACTTCCCCAGTGTACTAAGAGTTATTGAAAATCAGCATTAATGGGCGAGCAAGCTCCTCGGCCAGCTCTTTTAAAACTCCTAGATGTAAGTTATCTGGATCTGCTGCTTTAAAAGTAGCTGCTGTTAACATTCTCCTTAGTCACTCTTGGAATAGAAAGTATTTCTCACCATCATATAACATGAATACATTATCTGGCATTTTCCCAAATGGAAAACAGAAATATTTATTGAATGCTTTGGCCTTCTCTACATTATTACTGTCAGCTCTACCATTTCCACCTAGTAATGGACAAATACCGTTGTTAGGTTTCCTTTAGTTCTGAATATTCTTAAAATGTGTTTTTATTGTCCTTAACTCGGCTGGCCATCGATAATCTCCTTGTGTCCTTTTGCTTCCCTTAGCAATTTTCTACAATCCCTAGCGTCTAATTTATATTTTCCCCCATATGTTACATATTGTATATTTTTATAGCTGCTTTCACTTCTCCTCTCAGCCAGGTTGTTTGTTTTTTCCCCCACCTGTGTAGCCTTCTTTCTAGCTTGGGGAATTTGGGCTTTTGGGGCATCTAGCACAATGTTCTTATACAACTCCAAAATATCATTTACAATTTTCTGATTAAATCCTTTCTCCCAGTTCATCTGACTCATCACTGTTTTCAGCTTTGTGAAACTTTTAAAGCACCAGTGTAGATAGAATTATACTGGTTTGGACATTATTCTGTTTGCACATGACAAATGTAATCAAGTCATGGTCACTGGCACCTAAGCATCTTGGGCTTATTCATCATTGCTGCTCCTTAGTAATAAAATAAAAATAGTAATAAGACCCAGCTCTTATCTAGTGCTTTTCATCACTAGACCTCAAAGTGTTTTAGAAAGGTCAGTAACATTATTCCCATTTTACCAATAGGGAAATTGAGGCAGAGAGCTGGGCAGTGACTTGCCCAAGGTCACCCAGCAGGCCACTGGTGCAGCCAGGAATCCTCTCTGGTTTCTATCCCAATGCCCCCCGTTACATAATTCCCAAGCAATTAATCACCCCAGGAATGTGCCCCCTTCCCCCAATCCCACAACTCACAGCTTACCCGACATGCCTCGAATGGTGTGTGATGCAGAACATGTCTGGTGGGATGGGGCCCCGTGGGCCCAGAGGACATGGCGGGGTGTGTGACAGATTTTTGTGACCAATCTGTCAGGTGATCAGTCTGAGGCCACAGGATCGTTAAGAGAGGAGATGACGTAACACATCAAGTGTCTAAATTTTAAAGCTTTATTGATAAAATAATAAAATGACAGCAGAGAGTGCTGGCGGGGGGTGTTCCCCACGTCACTCAGAGGAAGGAAGAAAGCGTTAGTGCCCCAAGCCCTAACCCACTTTCATACTCACACAGGCACTACCCGAGGCTGGCCAGGCCTGGGTGTAACATAAGAAGAGGGGGAAGGGTGGACGGGAGTTCTGTCCTGTGCGCACAGGTCGTCTGGGTCCACTGTGATCTCCAAGTTGCTCCAGCTCTCAGGAGGGTTTTAAGTCCCAGGCTCCTCGGGGTGGGTGCTTCGTTCAGGGACCTCTGCTCCTGGTGCCCTCTGTGCCAGTCCAAACCGGCTTTCCATGATGTCTTCAGTTTTCTCAAAACACCCCGGCTCCAGGGACGCAAGGCTCAGCTCCCCCTCTTGCAGTCTCACCGGTGTTTTCAATCTCTGCAGTCTTAGACCTTGTTTTCTTCTTTGCTGGCCTCGCTGCCTTGCAGGTCTGTGCAGTTGGGTTTTTCTTTGTCACGGCTGTTTGGGCACATTCACGCCCCCGTCTTTCTCAGCTGTGAGCAGCATCCTTGGGCTGAGGCCAGCATCTTATTGTTGGACTGAGCTTGCTAGCTGCAGTATTGAGTTAACCCATTCTCTGCTCTCTTTCTCCTTCCCTCTTTGGCCTCTTGCAGCCTGCAAAAGAATCTTTCACTCTTCACTCACGCCTTTGACCCTCCCCAAAATGCTTTGCGATGCTTGCAACAGCGTTAGCAACATGCAGTGCTGATCTGCCTTCCCCAGGCGAACCAATGAGGTTGTGAGAGGTGTCTCTGATGCAACATCATCTGTGACGTCCCCCACAGTCAGTGCACGGATGGGGCTTTTCTCTGTGCAGCTCCAGAGGGTACCCACTGCTTCGCTTGCTCTCCAGTTGGGATTCCCAGGTGAGGACTCTCAAGTTGGAGACGCAATCCTGTCATCATCTGGGATAAAGAGGCTGTCTGGGCCTGAGCCGTCCCCTGGGAGTGGAAGACAGGGAACTCAGGAATAGAAACTGCACACAGGGGTGTCACCGATAACCACTGCTCCCAGGGCATGAACCCCAGAGCTGAATGCACAACATCCATCTGCCAAGGGGAGGAGATGGGCGAGGACAACTAGGAAAGGGAACAGTGAAGGGAAGGTGATGGGGGTGGAGGGCGTGGGCAGGAGGGAAGGCTGCAGGGGTATCTCTCTCTCTTTGGATCCCTAAGATCCTTTCTGGCTCAGTCACTAATGACTGGGCTGGATGCAGGATTCTCCAGAGGAGGTTCTCTGGCCTGGGTGATTGAGGAGGCCAGACTGGATGGGCGTAATGGTCCCTTCTAGCCTCAGGACTCTACATTTATGTTTTGTTTTACGGCTCCACAACTCTCTGGGACTCAGGGGGCGAATCCCCCCAGGCAGAAAGGGCTGCTCAGAGCCATGGGATGGCAAACACTGCACATTTCCAGCTGAGACCTGCCTCTGCAGAGCTCACAAGAGGAGGCAGTGCTGGGGGAACTCACACCGCTTTCCCAGGGTCCCAACATTTAATTTCATTCGTTGATGGGTTCATAGGTGCTTTATCCCATCCCACATCTGTGTAGATGCTTCTCAGGGTCTCTGGTTCCTCAAGGCCCTGGGCAGCTGGGACAAAGGGCTCCTCTCCTCGCTCCAGGCAGGAGATGATGTCAGGCTTGTGAACGGGAATTCCTGCTCATGGGAAAGTCCACAGGGAGGGTCCCAGCCGCCAAATGTCTCACCATTCATGGTTCCATTATTTTAACCCTAGCCACCCTTCCTATGCTCAGAAGGAGGTGGGAGCTGCACAGCTGGGGATATACCAAGGAAGCTTTCTGGGGAGGCAAAGTGTCTGCGAGGGGGGTTGATGTGCCCTGTTAAGACACCAGAGCCTCTATTAAATGCCAGTGGACCCTCTATCTCCAACTCAGAGGGCTAAATCCAACCCTTGCACTGCCACTATTGTCGTCACCCCCCAGCAGCAAGTTACGACTGGGGGGCACAAGCTAAGGGGGGGAAAGACATGTGACCGCCCCACGTGTCTCCCCTGCCGAGTAAACCCCCGCTCCCCCACCCAGCCTGGGAACACTGCGTTCTCCCCACCCCAGGTTACTTGCGGGGAGGAGCCCAGGGGGTTCTGTCCTTCTCTCCCTGTGCCTCCTCCCTCCCCCACGCAAGTTCGACCCGCTCTCCCTGGCAGCCGGGCAGGGAGCGGGACAGAGCCGCTTCTGCCTGAGAGAGCCTGGCGTGGAGGCAGCCTGGGCTCGGTTTCCGGGGAAGGGAGCGGGCTCCAGCTCACTTGGCCCCTGTCCCTGCAGCAGGGCTGGGTGTGGGGCAGCCGCCCCAGTTGCCAGGGACGGGGTGAGCAAGCCAGAGTCCCCTCTCCCTCCCCCGCAGCATGTTTCTGGCGCACTCGGCCCTTGCCCCTGGCAGCTGGGGCGGCAGCAGGCTGCCCCCCGCTCAGGCCTTGCTATGGTCCAGAAAACATGACCTATGAGGGAAGATTGAAACATGATAACAGTTTTCAAGTACATAAAAGGTTGTTACAAGGAGGAGGGAGAAAAATTGTTTTTCTTAACCTCTGAAGATGGGACAAGAAGCAATGAGCTTAAACTGCAGCAAGGGCGATTTAGGTTGGACATTAGGAAAAACTTCCTGTCAGAGAGGTTAAGCATGGGAATAAATTGCCCAGGGAGGTTGTGGAATCTCCATCATTGGGGATTTTTAAGAGCAGGCTGGAGAAACACCTGTCAGGGATGGTCCAGATAACACTTAGTCCTGCCAGGAGTGCAGGGGCCCACACAAGCGTGCAGGGGACAAACTGCTATCTGTCGGCATTTGCCAGAGCAGACAGCCGCCTTTGACAACAGCGGTTTTCTACGTTACATTTCCGTAAGTGCTTCAGGGAGCACATTGCTACGGGCGTCCTTTCCGACACTGCAGGCCGGCGGAACCATCGACCCACCCCCGTTGTCAGCCAGTGCAGATGGGTCACCCCCTTTGGGGCACTTTTATCCTCTCTGCCCCCGCCCCCGGCTTTCCCCCTCCCTGGCGGTGCCTCTGCCCCATGCTCACCCCGGCTCCTGCCCCCGGCCCCTCTCCTGCCCCGCCCCAGCTGTTTGCCCCTCCTGGGACCCAGTCTGCCCCCGCCCCGACTCTGCCCGCCCCCGCCGGGCTTCCCCGGGGCCCCAGGCCAGCAGGGCACGTGCCCAGCCCGGGCCGGCGCCTCAGCCGACGGGACCGAGCAGCCGGAGGAGCCGGCCCGGCCCCGGCCGGGGAGCGGGGACAGGCGGGGCGAGCAGAGGCGCTTTCCTGCCCGGCCCCGGCCCCGGCCCCGGCCCCGGCCCGCGGTCTCCCCAGCCGCCGTGCCCGGCGCGGGAGCTGCTGCGGGCGGGGCCCGGGGGGGCGCGGCAGGCAGCCGGGGGGGGGAGGTAACGTCGCTGTCTGGGGCCCGCGGGGGAGTCGGGCCGGGGCTGCGGGGGGGCCTCCGGACGCAGCAGGGCTGGGCGGCGGGGGAGGGGCGATGGGGGCGGGTCTGACCTGGCCCCAGCCCGCGGGGTGCCGGGAGAGGAAGTCCCGGGCTCGGTCCCCAACGCGCCGGGCCGGACCCCGCTGCGCGGAGCCTTGGGGCCCCCCGGTGCCTCCGTAACCAGGCAGCCGGGCTACAAGGGGGGGATCTGGGCGCCTCCCCTCTCCAGCCTGGGGGCTTCCCCCGCGGGGCTGGGCCTCGCCCCGGGCCGGAGACCAGGTAAGCGAGGGGCCGGGCCGGGGTCTGCTCCCGCGCTGGGCCTGCGCCGGCCGGGGCTGCCCCGGGACGGGGGGGCGGAGAGACCGTGTGACCTGCGGTAGATTTGCCCAGCTCGGGGCAGCCAGGACATTGCGGGGGGGCAGAGCCGGGCCCGGCGCGGCGGGAATTCCGTGGTCGGCCGCCGGGCCGAGGCCCAAAGTCTCAGTGAACCCTGCCGGGGTCTGAGAGTCCAGCGAAGAAGCAGTCTGCTTCCCCTGGCTAGGGCCTCAGCCCCAGCTCCCGGCCCTTTACAGTCAGCCCTTTGTTCGGGCTCCCAGACGAGGCCTGTCCCCTTTTGGGGGTTACACCATTTCCCTGTTGCTGGGGGAACCCGGGCCCAGCCACTGCCCCGGGCTCCAGCCTGGGGACCCTCGACACAGCAGCCATGTGCTGCTCGCCCCAGTCCATCGCTGCTGTTTCCTGGGCCTCTTCCTGCGGGGCCCTTCCGTCTGCAGCCCTGTGCAGGGGCGCCCTCCTCCGCTTCTTCTCTCGCACCAGGCCAGGGAAGAGCCCCCTTGCTTTACTCCCTCAGTCCAGCCAGGGACTGACCTGCTGCGCCCCGCCGCTCCTTTTCTCTGAGCCTCCTGGGCTCTGAGCGGCTGCTGCTGGGAGGCCTGTGTCGGCCCTAGGCAGGCCCAGAGGATCCACCTTTGCTGTTTTCTGGGACGGGATGTAGTAAGATCGTGGGGTCTCCTGTAGGGAGCTGCAAAGGCCAGGTACATCCCATCACAAATCCCCTTAAACGTTCCCACTTTTCCCTCCAATTCTTCAGTGTTGACAAGTCCCCTCAGGTGCTGGTGTTTTTCACTTGTATTAGGAAATGTTTAGTTTTTGCCCCATTTGCTCCTCAGTTCTAAAATATTGACGCAAAATTCCTGAATGTTTTGCCCCATTTTCTCTCTCGTTATCGATGATTTATTATCCCCTGAGTTTTTCCCCATCTAATCATCTGATATTAACATCAAATCTCCTCAGATGTCATTTTCTTAAATTCTTAAATATTGATTAATATAAAATCCTTGTACATTTTT
Source organism: Chelonia mydas (assembly GCF_015237465.2). NCBI lineage: Eukaryota > Metazoa > Chordata > Testudines > Cheloniidae > Chelonia > Chelonia mydas. The sequence continues at coordinate 74,572,857 of NC_051251.2, read as the reverse complement.
CTCTTTCTCTCCCTAATGATCAAATATTGATATGAAATCCACTCAGATTTTACCTCTTTATCTTGTATCAACTATTGATATAAAATCCCTCAGACTTTTCCACTTTCCTCTAATTTGTGATAAATTTCTCATATTTGCTCCTTTTTCTTTTTAATTACTGAACAGTGTTACCACATTTCTTATGTTACCATTTCCATATAATTATCAATTATTAATTTAAAAAAAATCCTTTTAGGCTTTGAAGTGTTCCGGCTTTGAAGTGTTCCCCATATTTTTCACGTGAAGTCCCTTCTCCCTTTTGGAGGGACCCTGTTGCCCTGAGTCATTCTCCATAGTGGAGGTTGCAGAGGAGTTAAATTCCCCGGTGATCAACTTTCCCCCTCACATTTGAGAATCTGCTTCCCCCTTTATCTCCATTAAAATCCAAAGGGTGGCTGATCAGAGTGACTTGCCCCATTTCAGATACACATCCCAGGCAGGGCCTCACACCATCTGGGCCTCACGCTATCCGGTGTCTCGCAGCTGCTAACAGGAGATGTGGCTGGTCCCTGACTGAATTTCCCCTCCCCAGATCGTGCAAGACAAGATGTTTACTCCCCTGAGGGGCCTGCTCTGTGTGTGGATGGGTCCCTGTTCTCCCTGCCAGGCATTGCCCAGAGCAGCTGAGACGCTCCGTCCTCCTGTACTAACTCCTCACATTTCGATAGCTGCTTTCACCAGAAGGGTCCCCAGAGCCCGTGGTGAACGGTCACCATGAGGGGTCTCTTCCTGCAGTGCTGAGACCCAGCCACCTCTGGGGTGGGTCCATGGTGGCCATTTTTAGCCAGTGACCGGGCATGGAAGTTTATTGAATCTTCTGGCTCCTCCATCCCCTCCCATCTCCTGTTAAAGCAGCATTGGCCAGGGCTCCCTGATGCCTGTGTGAGTGACCGGTCGGGGGCAGTGATAACTTTCCATTTATCAAATACTAATATAAAATCACCACAAATTTTATTTCTCTCCCCCTTCAGAACTGTAGGATGTTCAGGGTTTGGAGAGAAGATAGTTGCCCTAAGTCCTTGTCCCAGGTGTGGGGAGTGGGGCAGGGGGGAAGGCCTGGAACCTTCCCTCCCAGGATGTGTTTAAACAGATTTTGGCATCTTCCCCTCCCCAGTGTCACATTTCTGGTCTCATTGACTCCAGAGTTGCTGCAAGGAAGGAAAAGGAGTGACTCTGGATTAACATGGGAGCGGATAAAATCAGGGAAGTGGTGTCCTTAGCAGCTGTCACCAGAGGGCTCTGGCTGTTGCTAAGGGAGGGGAGGCTGCTCTCTCTGTCTCTCTTTACTCAAGGTATCAGGGTTGAGTTTCTCGGGTGGGATGGTGCTGCCTCCCCTGTGCTCTGGGAGCCCAGGCTGAGCCCAGGGTTTGTGCTGTGGATAGACCTTCATTGAAACCTCCTCCCTCCCCAGTCCAGGGGCGGGGACTTCCTCCAGTGGCTGGAACTAGCTCCCTAAGGCAGCCCCAGGCTCTGCCAACCCCAACTGCTGAGGTGGAGACTCCAGGTGACTGAGCGAGACCGGGGCATGGTCAGAAAAGTGACTCTGCACAAATGTCACCAGGAGCCTCGGATCTCACAGCTCCTGGGAATCTGCTACTTGTTGTTAATAATCTATCAGGGTTGGAAGGGACCTCAGGAGGTCATCTAATGTCCAGCCCCCTGCTCAAAGCAGGACCAATCCCCAGTTTTTGCCCCCGATCCCTAAATGGCCCCCTCAAGGATTGAACTCACAACCCTGGGTTTAGTAGGCCAATGCTCAAACCACTGAGCTATCCCTCCCCCCAATGCACCTGTTTGTGGGATCCGAGCTGCCTTAACAGCACTGAAGCCACTGATCTCCTGCCACAATCTGCCCAGTGGCAAAACTGGGGATTGAGGAGGGGAAGAGACCGGCTCTGTGGGGTTCCCCTTTGTGTGTCTGGGGTGTGGAGGTTCCAGGCAGGGAAGGGTCGGGGAAGGACAGAGATGGAGGGAGAGACAGTGTGAGTTGGGAGCAGTCAGGAAATTACAGGGGCGAGGGAGCATGAAATCCCCTGTGATTTTGTCACTTCTCTGTAATTATCAAATATGGATATAAAATCTATGTCGATTTCTTCTTCTTTTCTCTCAAATTATTGACAATTTCCCCATTCAGCTTTTGCCCCATTTTCTCTCTAATTCTCCGGTGTCGATTTAATATTTCCTCAGATTTGGGGTGTTTTCTACCCCTTGGATCTGCAGTGCTTTGTCCTTGTTTTGGTAGGGAATTGTTGCTCTGAGGCATTCCCTAGGGTGCCCATTCTCTGCTGGCAACGGAGCATGGAAAGGGCACGTGAGGGGAAGGGAGAAGCAAATCTCCCACATGGAGACCACCCAGCCCCAGGTACCCAGTCGCAGCTGCCACCCCACCCCACTCCATGACCCAACCCTGCTCCCCCCAACTCCACTGTCAGTCATCCTCAGCTGCTACCCCTTCCGACTTCCAGGGAACCTCTCAGCTCCATCCACCTTTCTTTCCCTCTTCAAGTTGCCAGGCCCAGGGCCTGTGAATGGCAGGTGGGGCGGGGAACCATCCTTTTCTGTTTGTTTATTGAATATCCATATTCACTGAAAACTTCATTAATGCAGCGCTAAGGGTGCCCAGTGCTGTCCTGAGCTCTTCCAGCCGGTCGAGTTCAGTAACACTCAAACCTCTCAAAAGTAGGAAATCCAAAGCTGTATCGGTCTGGTGTAGACGTACCGTAAGAGTTTCTCAGTGCAGCAGAACCTAGAATGTCTCTTTGCAGGGAGAAAGCCTGGGATGAATGGAGAATGTGAAATGGACAAAACCCCTTCTGAAATCACTCCAGTTGCTCTTTTTGCCCTGACAGGCTGCAGAATAACATCCACATTTTGCTCCAGATCTTCCCAGCATAAAGGAAATGGCGTCGGTGGAGCTGGCTCAGGTAAGGGATTGTCTGGGAGCTGGTGGTGGGTTCTGGTGGGAGGGAGAGGGGCAGTAAATGCGCAGGAGGATGGGAGCTGCTGGAGGTGGGAGGAGCGGGGCTGGAAATACACAAGGTAGAGAAAGGGAAGGGACAGGGTGCGACCATTCTGCTGGAACTGGTTGACTCTGGGGCTTGCTTTCAAGGAACAGGCTCGTGGGAGTTGGGAGTGGTACTTCCCCTGTTTGTGGAGCAGGAAATAACCCCCCTGGCCAGACGTGGGGAAACTTCCCAAACTCCCAGTGCTGAAGACTGAACCTACCGATACACTTAGTTATTTGCCCCTCCCCCAATCTTTGCGCCATCTGCAAACTTTATCAATGACAACTTTATGTTGTCTTCCAGGTCATTGATTAAAATGTTAAATAGCACAGAGCCAGGAGATCCCACTAGACACACACCTACTCAACCATAGTTCCCCACTTACAGTTACATTTTGAGACCTATCAGTTAGCCACTTTTTAATGTATTTCATGTGTGCAATGTTAATTTTGAATTGTTCTGTACCAAGACAAATGCCTTACAGATGTCCACGTATATTACATCAGTGCTATTGCCTTTATCAACCAAACTTCTAATCTCATCCAAAAAATTATGCAGTTAGTTTGCTAGGATCTCAACCTATGTTGATTGGTGTTAATTGTATTACCCTCCTTTAATCTTTTATCAGTGCAATTATCAGGTGCTCCATTATCTTACCTGGTATCAATGTCAGATGGACAGTCCTATAATTACCTGGTCATCCCCTTTTCAAATTCTGAATATTGGCACAGGACTATCTTTCTTCCATTTTTCTAAAGTTTTCCCAGTGTTCCAAGACCCATTGAAAATCAACAACAATGATCCAGTGAGCTCCTCAGCCAATTCTTTTAAAACTTCTGGATACAAGTTGTCTGGACCTGCGGATTTTAAAAATGTCTAACTTTAGTAGCTGCTGTTTAACATTCTTATGAGTTGTTACTGGAATGTAAAGAGTGTCATTATCATCATACAATATGATTGTATCATCTGTTTGTTTTTTTCCTCTGGTACAGAACATATTCACTGAACACTTTTGCCTTCTGTGTATTATTACTGATAATTCTATCATAGTAATGGACTAATGCCATTGTTAAGATACTTTCTTGTTAATATACTTTAAAAAAATCCTTTCTATTGTACTTATCTCTGCTGGCCATAGATTTCCCTTTTGCCCCTTTGCTTCCCTTATGAATTTTCTATAATTCCAAGCTGCTGACTTATATTCTTTCCTTTTGACTTCCCCTTTCCTCCATTTGCTATCTATTGTGTTTTTATGGATAGGGTTTTGGGATTCTTACCAGGGACTGTCCCTGGACCCTGCTGGGGTTCCATCTCCTGTACCAGCCCCTGCTTACTAGGTATGTGATAAATGTGAAGGGCCTTGCTCCCTGTGTCTCCTGGCAGGGAGAAGGGGCTCTCTCTTTCTCCCCTCACCCGGGTGCTTCCTGGCTGCTGTGAGTGGGATAGGGATTGGACTCTGCTACTGTGTCCTTCCCAGAGCATTCGTAGAATCATGAAGATTAGGGTTGGAAGAGACCTCAGAAGGTCGTAGAGTCCAACCCCCTGCTCAAAGCAGGACCAACACCAACTAAATCATCCCAGCCAGGACTTTGTCAAGCCGGGCCTTTAAAATTTCTAAGGATGGAGAGTCCACCACCTCGCTAGGTAACCCATTCCAGTGCTTCACCACCCTCCTAGTGAAATAGTGTTTCCTAATATCCAACGTAGACCTCTCCCACTGCAATTTGAGACCATTGCTCCTTGTTTTGTCTTCTGCCACCATGGAGAACAGCCTAGCTCCATCCTTTTTGGAACCCCCCTTTAGGTAGTTGAAGGCTGCTATCAAATCCCCCCTCCCTCTTCTCTTCTGCAGACTAAATAAGTACAGTTCCCTCAGCCTCTCCTCGTAAGTCATGTGCCCCAGCCCCCTAATTATTTTTGTTGCCCTCGGCTGGACTCTCTCCAATTTGTCCACATCCCTTCTGAAGTGGGGGGGACCAAAACTCCAGGTGCAGCCTCACAAGTGTCGAATAGAGGAGAATAATCACTTCCCTCGATCTGCTGGCAATATGCCATTGGCCTTCTTGGCAACAAGGGCGCACTGCTGACTTATATCCAGCTTCTCGTTCACTGTAATCCCCAGGTCCCACTCTGCAGAACTGCTGCTTAGCCAGTAGGTCCCCAGTCTGTAGAGGTGCATGGGATTCTTCCTTCCTAAGTGCAGGACTCTGCACTTGTCCTTGTTGAACCTCCTCAGATTTCTTTTTATTCATTTATTCATTTTACTGGCCCTGCTCTCCTGTGAATACTGATGTTGTCACTGGGTAGCAGGTTCTGAGTGGGCGACGCTTGTTCTTTCAGGGGTCGGTGACCTTCGAGGAGCTGGCTGTGTACTTCACGGAGGGGGAATGGGCTCTGCTAGACCCTGCTCAGAGAGCCCTCTACAGGGAGGTCATGCAGGAGAACTATGCCACTGTGGCCTCACTGGGTAAGGATTCCTGTGCCCTGGTTATTAGAAGCTGTGGGGTCTCTACAGAACCTGAGTAGTAATAACTCTGGACCTTTACTCAGCCTGTAATTTTTGGCAGGTTTCCATGCCTGGCTTTTTGCTTCATGTCCTTCCCCAGTGTCATTTCTGGACGTGTGTGTATTTTGATGTCAGCCATTTTGAAAAAAATATGATTTATAAAATTTAGTTTAATTTATCCTTATTGGATGCATTAGAAGTAATGAATAACTAGAGCGTTCACCCCTTTCCTCATTTGACGGGGTCTCTCTGCAGCTGGTACAATTCTAGATACAGTCCAGTAAACAGGGGAAGTACGTGATGCATGGACGGCATGACAAGTCAGGTGAGCCCATCATTTGATAGGCGAGTGTAGGAGGTTGTCGCTCAGGAGTCCATGGGTGACAGGGAAACAGAGCAGTGGGAGGGGAGGAGAAGGGGAGTAGATGTGCTGGGGTGGGCTGAGAGCCGTGGGAGGAAAGAAGAGGATTGTGGAGGAAGGGCACCCAGGAAGGGAGCAGCGTCGGTCAGTGGGAAGGAGAAGAGGTTTTGGGGCTCTGGAATTGTGGGGGATTCCAGCCCTTTCACACAGAATTCCTGCCCAGGCCTTGCTGCTTCAGAACCTACGCTCCAGTTTTATTTCTGTTCAGTTGCACTTAATTTTACAGGTTTTTTTTCCCAAATATTAAACTCTTGTCCTTCATCCACCACTCGCTGCCCCTGACGCAATCCCCCCACCCCGTATCTAGCACTGCGACCCTGGCCACTATTCCTGAGTCCTTACTTTGTTCCTCTGACCCAGAGGACCGCCGCCGCCCCGGCACAAATGTGCTGTTTGTCGATGATGTCACAGGGTGGCAGTGAGAGTTCTGGGGACTTGCCAGGTCTTTCTCTTCCCCACCCCTATCTCCAGCAGCCATGGTCTACCTTCCCTCCAGGCTTTTTGGATCTTTTCGTCAGTCCCTTCTGATGCCATGTTGCCCGATTCTTGTTTATCACATTCTGCTTTTCCAGAGGAATTAGTCTGTTGCTCCTGAATTATAGTGTCTAATTCCCCAGCCTTACCCAGATGTATGTGTGTGTGTGCGGGGGTTAATACGCCCTCCTACTGCACCTAACCCACTGGATTCCCTAATTCTCCCAAAACTGCTTTTCTGATGTCACAGGTCTGGGGGAGCTACATGTTTGACCCCCTCCGAAGTCTGCTCAAGGAATGCCCTCTCAGGTACCAGGCCTCCAACCATCACCTGTCTGTGGGCAGGGACATAGGTGCCCCTGCATCTCGATCAAGGTTTAAGGCTTGCAGTCCCCTCGCCTTTCATTGTGTTCACTGGCCTAAAGTCCAGCCCCTGTGCTTTGCTTCTCTCCAAGGGCTGTGACCAGTGTGTATGTGATGGATGTGGGAATTTTGGTAATATTTCTCTTACTCCAATACATGCCTCAGCTGCCCTCTGTATTTGGGGTTGCTCTGTTCTGAGTGTGAAAAGCTGTCATGGGGTGATACGAATGGCTCATTATGGGACTGACTGGGACTAACCCATATCAGTGGTAGTCCTTACAGAGTCCACAGTAACCCCCAGGACTGAACACTTGACACCTATCAAGGAGAGGCACCCAGCTTGTCTGGGTGGAGGAGCAGGAAGAACTGGGCTCCCAGAGACAGGGAGCTTTCCTGGAAGTAAGACAAAGGGATAGATACAGGGAAAGGACACTTAAATGGGTTCCTACGGCAGCGTGGCTCAAGGGCTTTGGCCAGTATGGATTATGTCTTAACCTTTATTTCTCTATGCTAACCTAAGGATTTGCCTCTGCTGTGTTCCAGTTGGCTAATATACCCTACCATTTTTGAAAAGGCTGCCGGGTGTCCCTGCAGATACTTGCTGGGTGCATTAATCCCTGGAGAGTCTAACAGTCTCTAACCAGGAGTCTATCTCAGCTGGACTTGCTGGGCACAGCTCACGGTGTGAGGCAGGAGAGCTGAAGCCCAGAGGCTCAGTCTTGGAGGCATTGAGGCTGCATGGCCTACCCTGAGAGAAGAGTGGGACCCCTTGGGGATTTGGCACAGTGAAGGGGTTCCTCTAGGGACTGTTTAAAAGCTGGGGCATAGGACAGAGCGTGAGGATCCATGACAGTTGTGGGCAGCTGGTGGGATTCTGAATGCAACAGGAGGATTTTGCAAGAAGTGACTTGCAGCAGTAAAAACAAGATTAGTCAAAGGAAACAGCAAGAAAATGGTGTATATCCACCTCCCTGAGAAGAGCATCACAGAGCAGAGTGGTGGGAGAGTGTTCAGTGTTGGAAAGTTACACAAGGCTCAGCCGACTGCATGGCTGGAGAAGGATGATTGGATCAAGAATTAGGGTCCAAAGCCAGGTGGGATTTTGAGAGAGTCCCAGGGTCACAGAGTCCCAGGGTCACCTGCAACAGCAGCTGGGGGTGGGGGGGCATCCTGATGATCCGGTTCCCCCTTTGCTAGAGCTGAAGCATTGAGAGTTGGAGTGGAAAGCAAAGGAGCTTCAGATGGAGGAACAGAGACAAGCAGACCGCGAAAGGCAGCGAGCTGATCCAGAGAAAAGGATAAACATGAGGAGAAGCAGAGGAAAAACCAGGAAGAGCAGCGATAGCATGGAGTGGGTATGGAGAAGCAAGAAGTCCCATAAGGGGGAAAGTGGGGAGAGACCACGGAAGCCAGTTCCATAGGAGCCCAGTTACCAAATGGTTGGCCCAGTTTAATGAGAGGGGGGTATAGGTGCCTACTTCACTGCCTTTGAGAAGGCTTGTGATTGGAACCAGGTTGATCATGTAGACCGTCTTCTCTGTCTTCCCTCTTTCTCGGTGCCAAAGTGATAGAGGTGTGTGATGGGTTGGATCACAGAAACCCCCTTGGGGCTGCCAACTGATGTGTCAAGACTACTTCTGCCCCTGCTTTCCTGCTGTCATAACCATAAGGGTAACCTAAAATTCCTCCTTACCTGTAAGGGGTTAAGAAGCTCAAATAACCTGGTTTGCACCTGACCAAAGGAACCAATGGGCACAAAAGATACTTTCAAACCTGGGGGGGGGGAGGAAGGAAGAGGCTTTGTTTTGGATTCTTGTTTCTGTGTTCGTTTGCTCTTGGCACTAAGAGGGACCGGACATCAATCCGTGTCCTCCAAACCATTCTGAACCAGTAATTGTAAGTACAGCCAGGCAAGGCATATTAGTTTCTTTGTTTTCTCAATTTGTGAATTTTCCCTTTGCTGGAGGGAGGTTTATCCCTGTTTTGTTGCAACTTAACCCCTCTGCCCTGAGGCAGAGAAGAAAACTCCAGCTGCTCTCAGCTAAAAAACCTGCTTCCAAGCAGCCAAAAGGGAAAAAAAAATTGTCCTTTTAAAATCCTCCGCCCCAGTGTGTGTACCTGTGCGTTGAAGTGAAATTATGGGACAACCTCTGCCCACCACGTATGACTTTGGTGGGTGGAGAATGGATGGGCCCTACAAAGAGATCCTAGATGGCCACCCTGAGGGTGGAATGAGTGAACAGGAAAGAGTGTGGGTAACCCACAGCTCAAAAGCAGTAGTTACAGGCAAAGGGAACCCAACTCTCATGGCAGTAGAGCATACACCCACCCAAAAGACCTGCTTGGTCAGAGATGGGGAGAAACTGGGGGACAGAATTGTTACCACTGCGAGGAAGCAGCCTGAAGTCAGGTGAATACAGAGGCCCTGGGGAAAGCTGGCTCTGCAGTCTTGGTAACACATGTAGCTGAGACCCAAGAAACAGATGAGACCATGCAAAGAGTGCGATTTGCAGCTGAGAGACACAGAGGAGACTTGCTGGGGGTGCTCCAGGAGAAGGATCAATTGCTCCAGGAGGTGCGCCAGCTGAAGGGGGATGTGGAAGCAATGAAGCACATGATCCGATGGAGGCACAGCTTGTAGACCTCAGTGGGGGTTGGAGCAAGGTTTTTGAAGGTGGGAGTATATGTGATGGGGTTTCCTCCCCATCACCTATAAGACAAAGGAGAGAACCTAATTAGTTATGTGCTGCACCTGGGGGGTGATTAACTGATTGCCTGCTGGCCAGAGGAGGGGGAGCTAGGTGGAGGGCGGGTCTTGGCGGAGAGGAGAGAAGCAGGCAGGGGCGGAGATGGAATATTTTCTGACCCTAAAATGTAGTCACTTCGGTAAGTGAAGGAAAGCATAGTAGGGAGGGGAAATGGATTTAAGTAGAAAAGAAAAATAAAATAGAAGCAGACTCAGATGATGATACTAGTGAAAAACCAAAGTGGAGGAAGGAACTAACCTGAACTGTTGTAAGTAAGATCCCTCGCCAAAGCAATGAGAGTAGGTGACGTTAACCCTGTGAAAGGAGCTGACCGGGTTGCAAGACGAACTGTAGCTGAATGTAAGAACAAAGAGCAAGTTGATGAACTGCTAAAAACTGCAGTGCTAGGGAAAGTTAAAATAAGTTGCTAACTACGAAAGTCGGATCCTGGAGCGAAGGGGGTGATGTATAGGGCGCCATTGGAACTGAGCAGCGATGAGAGAAGGAAAAGCAAGTGAAAAGACAAAATATTAGGAAGTCAGCGGCTGTCATCGGGTTTGGCGGCAATGCACGCCAGTGGGGGGGTCGTGTCACCACTAGCCCTGCAACTCTGGGTGCCTCACAATGCTTTCCTGCTGTAGCTCCCAACCTGGGCTGCTGAGAATCAGCCTACCAGCATGCAGGCCACACCCTGAGTGTGTGTGTACTAGACAGCCCCGGGCCATCAGCTCTGATCCCAGCAGCCTGTCTACAGCCCTCTCTGGCTTCCACCAGCCTTGGCTGCAATGATGAAAGTACCCAGTAAATGTGAGGATGGCTGGGAATTCAATAGATGAACTATCGCACAACTTGTTAGACCTCCACATGCTGTTCGAGTTAAAATGTAGGTGCACAAGTTGAAAGGAAAAGCTAAACGCAGTCAAAACTGTTAGTCTTTGGAAAATTGGTTATGGATGGAAAGTCACATGTTCAAATGTGGATTTAGACTTATTTTATAAACTGAAGGGGGGAAAAGCAACAAGCGGTATTATGAAGTGTACCAATATATAGATGAAAATGAGTCAGTTTTGTGAAATATGTACAGATGGGTCCAAACAAGAAAAAACAGAAGTAGTAGGGGCAAAATATTGTACACCAGACTTTGGAATTAGTGTATCTGAAAGAATATCTGGTTTTGCGGCTGTCATGACGGCCAAACTAGCAGCAATAATACGAGCGTTCAGCTGGATCTGGGATGTGTGCCCGACAGAGAGAGTCATTTTTTCTAACTCAGTCTCAGGATTTATGGTGATAAAAAAATCTGTATGTGTCTCTGTATGTAAAATAATTTCATTGATGAAATCATATTTCCAATAACGGAGTAGAGTTGGGGATACATGTAGCGTTAGGTTGGATCCCACAGCATATCGGGATAAGAGGGAATTAAATGGCACATAAATTAGCTAAAAACGTTTTAAGAAAGCCTAGTACAGAAAAATACAAAAAAGAGGAATGGCAAAATTTTGGACTAACAAAAAAAAAAAGAAAAAAAGAGGCAGAAGGATTTTCAGTTGTACCCAAGAGTTGAGGATAATGACATACTTCAAGGCCTGGCTAGGAAAAATGAAATGATTTTTAGAGCTGTCGATTAATCACAGTTAACTCATGTGATTAACTCAAAAAATATTAATCACGACAAAAAATTAATCGCAGTTTTAATTGCACTGTCAAACAATAGAATACTAATTGAAATTTATAAAATATTTTGGATGTTTTTCCACATTTTCATATATATTGTATGTTGTAACTGAAATCAAAATGTATATTTCTGATTATAAATATTTTCACTGTAAAAATGATAAACAAAATAAATAGTATCTTTCAATTCACCTCATACAAGTACTGTAGTGCAATATTTGTTGTGAAAATGCAACTTATAAATGTAAATTTTTTTTTTGTTACATAACTGCACTCAAAAACAGAACAATGTAAAACTTTAGCGCCTACAAGTCCGCTCAGTCCTACTTCTTTTTCAGCCAATCACTAAGAGACAAACAAGTTTGTTTACATTTACAGGAGATAATGCTGCCCTCTGCTTATTTACAATGTCACCAGAAAGTAAGAACAGCCATTGGCTTGGCACTTTTGTAGCCGGCATTGCAACGTATTTACATGCCAGATATGCTAAACAGAAGTCTTAAAAGAGCAACTGACATGGAAACTACAGAACCCGAACCATCAAAAAAGAAAAACAAAAAACAACTGGTTGGGGGAGTCTCATGTACCCCAAAAATGCATCCACTGCAACAAATTGAAAGTGCGGACCTGCAAGGACAGGGAGCTCAGACTTAAAATGCTGCTCCTGGAAAACTCCCTCAGACCTGCGTCTGAGCCTGGCCAGCAAACCTCTGTGACACCCCCCAGAGGCAAAACAAAAGCAAAAAAATGGCCAGCTTCCTCTCCCCTCAGGAGCCGTTCCTCAGGGAACAAGTTAAAACCGGCTCTCCTGTTTCCGGTAACTGCCACTCCGCAGCTCAGCACCTTCCACGCGGCAGACACCTCAGGCTCCGACCGTGAGTTGGCTGCCCCACTAGACAGCGCCAAGGCTCAGGGCTTCCAGTTGCCTGCCTCTTTCAGCTCTCCTTCGGCCACCTCTGTCAGGTCGGTGCCGAGAGCTGCTACAGTGCTGGCAGTACAAGCAGCGGCTGTGGCACCATTCTTTGATCTTGCGGCGCTGCTTTTACAGCCGCCGCTCTCGGCACCGAGCCTCCTGAGGTCTCCAGCCTCCCTTGCAGCGCCTCCCTCAGGGACTCCTACTCTGCGGAGCCAGCTTGCGCCCCTGGGACACCCTTCAGTCGCCAGCAGATGCCCCAGCAGACTCTGCCTCCACCAGCTACACCAGTACCGACTCCTGGTCAGTCAGCTCCACCGCAGTTTTTACAGGCAGAGGAATTAAGGGTGTCCCATGCTCCTGACTCACCTCTTCTCGGCACTGGTCTATCACCGAGATCTATAGCACCCTACCTTCAGTAATCCCCTACCACTTCAAGCCCCTCCAATGAAGTGTGGGAGGATGAGGACGAGGAAGAAGAATATGATGACTAGATGTTTTCCTCTCAATACTCTCCCCAGATTCAGTTACCTACAACTGGGAGACGCATTACAGCACAATCTCCATATCCTTAAGGCTATCCACACTGGTATGGCAATCCCTGGATGGGACCACAGAATACAAAGTGTACACTGCTCACCTTATATTTATTTTTTATTACAAATGTTTGCATTGTAAACAAACAAAAGAAATAGTATTCTTCCAATCCCCCATTACAGGTACTGTAGTGCAATCTCTTTATCATGAAAGTGGAACATACAAATGTAGAATTATGTAAAAAAAACCAAAAACAAAACCTGCATTCAAAAATAAAACAATGTAAAACTTTAGAACCTAGAAGTCCACTCAGTCCTACTTCTTGTTCAGCCAATCACTCAGACAAACAAGTTTGTTTACATTTGCGGGAGATAATGCTGCCTGCTTCTTGTTTACAATGTCACCTGAAAGTGAAAACAGGCATTCGCATGGTATTGTTGTAGCTGGCGTCGCAAGATATTTACGTGCCAGATGCGCTAAAGATTCATATGCCCCTTCATGCTTCAACCACCATTCCAGAGGACATACATCCATTCTGCCTGATAATGATCCAAAGCAGAGCGGACCGACACATGTTCATTTTCATGATCTGAGTCAGATGCCACCAGCAGAAGGTTGTTTTTCTTTTTTGGTGGTTCGGGTTCTGTAGTTTCCATATCAGAGAGTTGCTCTTTTAAGACTTCTGAAAGCATGCTCAACACTTCGTCCCTCTCAGATTTTGGAAGGCACTTCAGATTCTTAAACCTTGAGTCAAGTGATCTATCTGTCTTTAGAAAGCTCACATTGGTATCTTCTTAGCATTTTGTCAAATCTGCAGTGAAAGTGTTCTTAAAATGACAACATGTGCTTGGTCATCTGAGACTGCTATAACATGAAATATATGGCAGAATGTGGGTAAACAGAGCAGGAGACATACAATTCTTCCCCAAGGAGTTCAGTCACAAATTTAATTGACTCATAATTTTTGTAACGAGCATGATCAGCATGGAAGTATGTCCTCTGGAATGCTGGCCAAAGCATGAAGGGGCAAATGAATGTTTAGTATATCTGGCACATAAATACCTTGCAATACCAGCTACTAAGTCGTGTGTGGCTGCATCTGCTCCATACCGGTGCACAATATTTAGCTACCGAATATACAAGTGCTATTGTAGATGTTCGCAACACTGATGCTGATGCACCCAGGTTGTACCTGCTAGTTTCTGGATTATGTTGGCTCTCGTTTTGTAATAAAAAATAATAATATAAAGTGAGCACTGTACGCTTTGTATTCTGTGTTGTAACTGAAATCAATATATTTGAAAATATAGAAAAACATCCAAAAAAATTAATAAATTTAAATTGGTATTCTGTTGTTTAACAGTGTGATTAAAACTGTGATTAATCACAATTAACTTTTTTAATCACGATTAATTTTTTTGAATTAATCGGATGAGTTAACTGTGATTAATTGTTGGGGAAGAGTCAAAATGACTTTTGTAAAGGGAAATCGTACCTTACCAATCCATTAGAATTATTTGAGGAGTCAACAAATGTTGACAAGGGTGATCCAGTGGATATAGTGTACTTGGACTTTCAGAAAGGCTTTGACAAAATTCCTCACCAAAGGCTCTTAAGCAAACTAAGAAGTCATGGGATAAGAGGGAAGATCCTCTCATGGATTAGTAACTGGTTAAAAGATAGGAAACAAAGGGTAGGAATAAATGGTCAGTTTTCATAGTGGAAAGAGGTAAATAGCGGGGTCCTGCAGGAATCTGTACTGGACTAGTGCTGTTCAACATATTTATAAATAGTCTAGAGCAGTGTTTCCCAAACTTTGGATGCCACTTGTGCAGGGAAAGCCCCTGGTGGGCCAGGCCAGTTTGTTTACCTGCCGCGTCCGCAGGTTCGGCCGATCGCGGCTCCCACTGGTAATGGACACAACAGAGCAATCATCCAGTGATCCTTCCCCTGTCCCCCAATCCCAGCCCCTGCCAGTCAGAGGGACCCCTGCACTGGGGAGTAGTACCAGGGGGGGCCTTTAAGATCTTTTTCTGGCTCACCCACTGGCATCTGGGGCAGGAGGCACAATAGTCCCGTACCTCTGGGGTGGATGCCTGGCCAGTAGAACTCCATGGTCACTCTGTTGAGTGTCTTCTCTGTCCCCAAAAGCCCCGGCACAGCACTGCATAGGCCAATTGAAGCACCTCCCCATTGGAAATTCCAGGGTACCAAAGCTGCATTCTGACCTCCCCTATCAGAAATAGGGCCACTATTTCATCTGCTGTGGGTCTAACACTTTGTCATCTACATGGGTGAGATGTTCGTAAACCTGACTCAGGATTGGGTCTCTCCTTTGCTCTTCCACAATGTTTATTTGCTAGACAGCAGGTCCAGGTTGAGAGATGGTAGCAGGCCCTCACTCCTCCAGTTAAGTTCAGGTGAAAAGTCATTTATCCGTCAGCATGCTTTCTCTCTCCTAGATCTTTGGCTTCCAATGGAGCCATCGCCTCGTGGCACCTCCTCGTAGCCACCATGGCCATCTCCTGTCCTCCTGGTTCTTCCAGTCTGGGCTTTAGCCCCTCTGCAGATGCTCCATGCCTTCCCTGGACATCGTCCTTGAAAAACTTCCATTCATGCCAAGTATGACCAGATGGGCCTGGTCTTTGGCCACTCTGGCCTGCACTGTCTCAGCGTGGTCTTGCACAGTGAGTTGGTCTCATCAAACAGGGTTGTATGTCCCATGGATACACTGGCAGTAGATCATGCCTCTAGATTCTCCTTCCGACTCCACCAATCGCTCACTGACTAAAGTCTGGCTGCAGCCAGAGTCTGTCTTGTACTTTTACTCCATTTCCCTGGGCCCCTTTTCTGAGACCAGTTATCCGCTCTCCAGGCCGGCCCATAATTATAGTCCCTGAATGGGCAGTCCCATCTGAAATGGCCTGGCTGCTCACATGCAAGCAACCCCCAGGTTTTGCCGTTAATTCTCCTGAGTGGGATGGCCCCTTCAAATAAGGCTGTTCTGCTTGACGCCAATGTCTCCTGGCTAGCTGAGGGTGGGCTTCCAGGCTCCTCTGTTGGTCTTTGCATCCTTGTCTACTAGGATTCGTCCATGTCCTCCTGGAGAGCCTCAGTGAGTTCTGGGCCCAGTGATACTTGCGGCCCTGGATGTACACTAGACTGGCTTTTGGTGCTTCAGCTTTGGACCCAAAGGACATCACATAGTTCTCCACCATGGCAACGGCCTCTGCGGAGGTCTCTGGTCAGTGTCTCATCTCCCACTCAAGCTCCCCCTGAGTTCAAAAGAGCACAGCCCTGTGGGGTCTGTTGGTTGTGAGAAATGGGGGGGCGGGATTTGGAGAAGGCACGGCCTAGGGGCCACACCACTGTCGCTGTTCCATCCCAGGTCCAACCTTCCAAGTGGCTTTTCAGGAGAAGGACCTGTTTTCCCTTAGCCTGTTCCCTCTCCCCCATTTCCCTGGGCTTATAAGCATCTTCTAACCTGCTCCTCGAGCCGAAGCATGCTCCATAGGCCTGGGGGCAGGGCTGCCTGTACCCCGTAGTGTCCTTTAACCCCGGTGTCAAGTTATGCCTGTGTTTATCTTGTCTGTCTGCCATTACATCGTTCACTCTGCTCATGTATTCTAACCCTTCCCCCACCTGGTGTGTGTCTTGTCCATTTGGACTGTAAGTTCCTCAGGCATGGACAATCTACTACTCTGTGTTTATACAATGCCGAGAACAATGGGGCCCCATTTTTTATTGGCCCTTAGGCACTACTGTAATAAACATGGGTTAAGTTTAGAGGTGAGAGCAACAGGGGTGATGTCGTGGTGGGTGTTTGCTATAGACCACCAGATCAGAAGGATGAAGTAGCCGAGGCTTTCTTCGCAGAACTAACTGAAGTCTCCAGATAACAGGCCTTGGTTCTAATTGGGGACTTCAATCACCCTGACATCTGCTGGGAGAGCAATACAGCAATGTACAGACAATCCAGGAAGTTTTTGGAGAGTGTTGGGGACAACTCCCTGGTACATGTGCTGGAGAAACCGACTAGGGGCTCTGCTCCTCTTGACCTGCTGCTCACAAACAGGGAAGAATTGGTGGGGGAAGTAGAAGTGGGTGGCAACCTAGGCAGCAGTGACCATGAGATGGTTGAGTTCAGGATCCTGAGAAAAGAAAGAAAGGAGAGTAGCAAAATACGGACCCTGGACTTCAGAAAAGCAGACTTAGACTCCCTGAGGGAACTGATGGGCAGGATCCCCTGGGAGGCTAATATGAGGGGGAAAGGAGTCCAGGAGAGCTGGCTGTATTTTAAAGAAGCCTTATTGAGGGTGCAGGAACAAACTATCCCTAAGTGCAGAAAGAATAGAAAATATGGCTGGCGATCAGCTTTTAACAGTGAAATCTTTGGTGAGCTTAAACTCAAAAAGGAAGCTTACAAGAAGTGGAAATTTGGACAGATAGGAGTATAAAAATATTGCTAGAGCATGCAGGGGTGTAATCAGGAAGGCCAAGGCACAATTGGAGTTGCAGCTAGCAAGGGATGTGAAGGGTAACAAGAAGGGTTTCTACAGGTATGTTAGCAAAAAGAAGGCGGTCAGGGAAAGTGTGGGATCCTTACTGAATGGGGGAGGCAACATAGTGACAGATGATGTGGAAAAAGCTGAAGTAGTCAAGGCTTTTTTTGCCTTGGTTTTCACAGACAAAGGCAGCTCCCAGGCTGCTGCACTGGGCAACACAGCATGGGGAGGAGGTGAGCAGTCCTCAGTGGTGAAAGAACAGGTTAAGGACTATTTAGAAAAGCTGGACGTGCACAAGTCCATGGGTCCAGATCTAATGCATCCAGGGTGCTGAGGGAGTTGGCGGATGTGATTGCAGAGCCATTGGCTATTATCTTTGAAAATTTGTGGCAATCGGGGGAGGTCCCAGACGATCGGAAAAAGGCAAATATAGTGCCCATATTTAAAAAAGGGAAAAAAGAGAACTACAGACCAGTCAGCCTCACTTCAGTCCCCAGCAAAATCATGGAGCAGGTCCTCAAGGAATCCATTTTGAAGCACTTGGAGGAGAGGAAGGTGATCAGGAACAGTCAGCATAAATTCACCAAGGGCGAGTTGGCTGACCAACCTGATTGCCTTCTATGATGAGATAACTGGCACTGTGGATATGGGGAAAGCGGTGGATGTGATATATCTTGACTTTAGCAAAGTTTTGACACGGTCTCCCACAGTGTTCTTGCCAGCAAGTTAAAAAAGTGTGGATTGGATGAATGGACTATAAGGCGATAGAAAGCTGGCTAGATTGTCGGGCTCAATGAGTAGTGATGAACGGCATGATGTCTAGTTGGCAGCCGGTATCAAGCGTAGTGCCCCAGAAGTCGGTCCTGGGGCCAGTTTTGTTCAACATCTTTATTAATGATCTGGTTGATGGGATTAATTGCACTCTCCTCAAGTTCGCAGATGACACTAAACTGGGGGGAGAGGTAGATACACTGGAGGGTAGGGACAGGGTCCAAAGTGACCTAGACAAATTAGAGGATTGGGCCAAAAGAAATCTGATGAGGTTCAGCAAGGACAAGTGCAGAGTTCTTCACTTAGGAAGGAAGAATCCCATGCACCGCTAAAGGCTGCAGACCGAGTGGCTAAGCAGCAGTTCTGCAGAAAAGGACCTGGGGACTACAGTGGATGAGAAGCTGAATATGAGTCAGCAGTGTGCCCTTGTTGCCAAGAAGGCCAGTGGCATATTGGGCTGTATTAGTAGGAGCATTGCCAGCAGATCTAGGGAAGTGATTATTCCCCTCTATTCGGCACTGATGAGGCCACACCAGGAGTATTGCGTCCAGTTTTGGTCCCCCCAGTACAGAAGGGATGTGGACAAACTGGAGGGAGTCCAGCAGAGGGCAACGAAAATGATTAGGGGGCTGGGGCACATGACTTACGAGGAGAGGCTGAGGGAACTGTGCTTATTTAGTCTGCAGAAGAGAAGAGTGAGGGGGGGGTTGATAACAGCCTTCAATTACCTGAAGGGGGGTTCCAAAGAGGATGGATCTAGACTGTTCTCAGTGGGAGCTGATGACAGAACAAGGAGTAATGGTCTCAAGTTGCAGTGAGGGAGGTTTAGATTAGATATTAGGAAAAAATTTTCACTAGGAGGGTGGTGAAACACTGGAATGGGTTACCTGGGGAGGTGGTGAAATCTCCATCCTTAGAGGTTTTTAAGGGCCGTCTTGACAAAGCCCTGGCTGGGATGATTTAGTTGGTGTTGGTCCTGCTTTGAGCAGGGGATTGGACTAAATTACCTCCTGAGGTCTCTTCCAACCCTAATAGTCTATGATTCTCTGATTCTAATAATAATAACTGTCCTGCTGTTTGGAGCCCAGGAAGATGGCTTCGGGATGCTCAAAAATGAGCTGAGGGTAAAATCTTGGAAAGTTCTTTGTGACAAGTATCCCAGAAATTCTGCTGATCTCTCTTGTTTTTGTTCTCTTACGCAGGGTTTCTAGTTTCCAAACCTGATGTGATCTCCCGGCTGGAAAATGGGGAAGAGCCGTGGGTCCCAGATATCCAGGGCTCTGAGGAAAGAGAGCTCCAGAAAGGTGCCCAGACTGGTAAGGAGTCAGCTAAACAACTCAGAAACTTTACATGAATGAAGGAAACATTTGGGATTCCCTACAAAGATCTTGTGAGCTCTCCAAATTCAGAATTGTTTCTAGCAGGTGTGGCATCCTCATGGCAGATGTCACTCCTGGCTTCCCACCTTTCCTGACTGACACTTGGGTGTAGCCCCCACCCCAATCTTCCTTCCCCCTGAATGGGATGTGGACCCAGAAATGACCCCGTCTCTCTGTTCTCAGGTGAAGGCTTTCGGAAGGGAAGGTTGGAGCAGGGGTGCAAATCAAATCCTGTTTTGTTTGATGTCTCCGGCACTTATGTTGGTTTGGGCCCACCTTTTCCCATTCGTCTCTGGGGTTTCCTTTCTCCCCAGCAGAGGGAGTGACCCATGCCTAGATTCTCTCTCTCTCCTTCCAGGTGATCAGATGGTGAGTGAGAACGAGGAGCAGAATCCACAGCAGGAGGATGCTGAGCAACTGGAACCACGTGGGACATTAGAAGGAATGTCCAGAGAGAAAGTTTCTGGGAGCTGTGGAGAGGCAAAAGCCTGTAAGAGTCAGCATAGGCCAGAGAAAAGCTTCAGTAGCTTCTCGGACCTTATTAGACATAATAAAATCAACACGGGAGAGAGACCCTACACATGCTCTTATTGTGAGAAAAGTTTCAACCACAGCTCAAACCTCAGCAGACATCGGAGAGTTCACACAGGAGAACAACCATACACATGTTCTGAGTGTGAGAAAAGCTTCAATCGGCGCTCACACCTTATCACACATCAGAGAATCCACACAGGAGAGAGATCCTTCACGTGCCCTGAGTGCGGGAAAAGTTTTAGACAGGACTCAACTTTTATGAGACACAAGAGAACCCACACAGGCAAGTAATGCCATAATTGTCTTGACTAGGGCTGGCCAAAGATTTTTAAAAATAAGACCTTAGCTAATTCCCAAGTAATTTGCACCATTTTCTTCAGTGTGGTCTCTTAGGTCCACAGGAGTTGCCTGCCTCTGTCTTTTGCTCCTCACCCTTCTTTCACAATGCTTTGTCTGGAGATTGTGTCCTCCTGCCAGAAATACTATCAGTGCCATGTTGGGGAAATGGGGTTGACCCTACAGTGAGGTAAAAAGTACCTGTGCCTTGTCTGCACTGGGATTGTACATGGAGTTAGCTGCTCAGCTTAGCGATCTTGAAGAAACCATTGGCCTGAGTGTTTACATTGTATTTTAACCCTATGTTAAGAGTTTTTTAACCTGTACTGGAACCTAGGGCTCTGGCGTCCACACAGCAGTGCCCTGACCTGAGTCAAAGTAACCACATTCCAGAGTCCCTAGTTTCCCCTGCCAAAATGTGGCCTCTCTAGCTCTAAAACTGTGGTGAACCATGGGAAAATGTACTGCCCACTTCTCTGTCTTCTGGGGAAGAGATTTGAGGATGGGCGGTAAAAGGTGGAAGTCAAATCCTGGTTTCTTTTATCTCTCGAGCACTTATTTTGGGTAGTTCCCACCTTTTTCCATTCCTTTCCCTGAGGTTTTCTTTATCCCCAGCACAGGGAGTGACCTATGTGTGGATTCTCTCTCTATCCTTCCAGGCAATGGGATGGTGAGTGAGAACAAGGAGAAGAGTCCCCAGCAGGACGATGCTGAGCAAGTAGAACCACATGGGACATTAGCAGGAAGATCCAAAGGGAAAATTTCTTGGAGTTGTGCAGAGGCTAAAGCCTGTGAGAGTCAGCAAAGGCCAGAGAAAACCTTCAGTAGTGGCTCAGACCTTATTACACATGAAAGAATCAACACGGGAGAGAGACCCTACTCGTGCTCTGAGTGTGGAAAACCCTTCACTCGGCGCTCAGACCTTATTACACATCAGAGAATCCACACAGGAGAGCGACCTTACACATGCTCTGAGTGTGGGAAAAGCTTCAATCGAAGCTCAAACCTTATCATACATGAGAGAATCCACACAGGAGAGCGACCCTACAAGTGTTTTGAGTGCGGGAAAAGCTTCAGTGAGAGCTCACACCTTATCAGGCATCAGAGAATCCACACAGGCGAGCGACCCTACAAGTGTTCTGACTGCGGGAAAAGCTTCAGTGTGACTTCACATCTCATCAGACATCAGCAAATCCACACAGGAGGGGGATCCTTGACATGCCCTGACTGCGGGAAAAGTTACAAAGACAGCTCATACTTCATCAGACATCGGAGAGTCCACACGGGAGAGACATCTTACAAGTGCTCTGCGTGTGGGAAAAGCTTCATCAAGCGTTCACACCTTATCACACATCAGAGAATCCACACAGGAGAGGGATCCTACAGATGCCCTGAGTGTGGGAAAAGCTTCAAAGTCAGTGCATACCTCGTCAGACATCAGAGAGTCCACACTGGAGAGAGACCCTACAGATGCCTTGAGTGCAGGAAAAGCTTTTGTTGGAGCTCAAGTTTTATCCGACATAAGAGAATCCATGCAGGCGAGTAATGCCATAAATGTCTTGACTAGGGCTCGCCAAATATTTTTTGTAAAATACATTAGCGAATTCCCACCTAGTTTGCACCATTTTCTTCAGTGTGGTCTCTCAGCTCCACGTGAGTTGCCTGCCTTTGTCTTTTGCCCCTTCCCCTTCTTTGGGGTGATTCCCCTCATCCTTTATCAACTTCTTTCTCTTATATCTCTTGGGAGTGTGTCCTTCTCCTGCCAGAAATATCCATCAGCACCAGGTGGGGGAGATGGATTGACCTTGACTAGCTACACTGATGTAAAAACGGCCTTGTCTCCACTGGGATTGTACATGGAGGTAGCTGCTTGTCTTAGTGATCTTCTTGTAACAACACAACTACATTGCATTGCAGACAAGGAGTTAGCTTTCCCGTTGACCTGAGCTCACCTCCATCATTTTTCCTAATCTAGACAAACCCTAAGCATCACATTGATACCATTCCCCCATTTCAAAGTGATTGTTAGTCATTGAGTTTCCCTTGGGGGACAGATTGTCTGAATCCCAGTTGTTCTCGCCTTGCTCAGGGTTGTGGTGGACAGAATAATCCCTTCCCTTCCCCCCCCCCCCATTTTCCTCTTTTAAAATAGATTGAAATAGAATAAAGAGCAGGAGGAAGGTAGGGAAAATGTGTCATTTCAGCCTCTGTCACACCTGAAGGAGATGGGGTGAATCAAAGGGATTCCCTCCTTTCCCGTCACTGTCACAATCCCCCCTTGCCCCAGCAGCATTAGCTTCTGAGTAAGCCACAATAGCCTTTATCCTCCCCATGTTCTATCCCTGGACCTCCAAATATGTCACGTGATGCCATGTTCTGAGCGCTCTCTGTGCTGAGATGTCACACTTTGATCCTAAATCAGACTCACTGGGGCTAAAGATGAAAGAGTCACAGACCTGGAGGAGGGATTTGAATGGATCCCAAACTCAGAGTAATCATTCTGTGCTTTCATCTCTGCTTCCATCTCTTGGCAAAGCTGCTTCTGGTCTTTTTCCTGCTGAGCTGGGATTGTTTGCAGATGGGAAGGTTGGCTGCTTTTCCTCCTTGTGATGAAGCTAAATCTTTGTAAGTAACATGACTCAATAATAATGAGGTGGCACAGAGTGAAGCAAGTTTGAATGGATCAGAGGGTTTGAATGGATCAGCGAAGAACGGAATTTCCGGGAGAACCTGTTCTGATTTTGAGTTATCAGATATATGCTGCTCTGGAATTTCATTGTATGTGAAACTGGAAGTGTCTTCTACCCCTCTGTGTTCTGGGTTTTTCTCTCTGTCCTGAAGGTAGTTTGGTCTCATAATTGGATATTACTTTTGTTTGACAGAATGTACCTCAGATTTATTGGGGACTTTGAGACAAATGACCGTTTACTAAAACGGTAATATCTTATTTTATATGTGACTTTTCCCCACCCCTCCATCATGATATGGAGGAAGTTTGAGTGCAGTTCAGCCATCTGGAAAGAATACTCCAAGCTATTGGGCATGCTCCCAAGGAAACAGAACCATTTAAAAAATTCTGCTCTGTAACAGTGAACAACGGCATACCAAAATTGTGGAACTGCAGAAAAGGACCTAGGGGTTACAGTGGACGAGAAGTTGGATATGAGTCAACAGTGTGCCCTGGTTGCCAAGAAAGCCAATGGCATTTTGGGATGTATAAGTAGGGGCATTGCCAGCAGATCGAGGGACGTGATCGTTCCCCTCTATTCGACATTGGTGAGGCCTCATCTGGAGCACTGTGTCCAGTTTTGGGCCCCACACTACAAGAAGGATGTGGAAAAATTGGAAAGAGTCCAGCGGAGGGCAACAAACTTGGTTAGGGGACTGGAACACATGACTTATGAGGGGAGGCTGAGGGAACTGGGGATGTTTAGTCTTCAGAAGAGAAGAATGAGGGAGGATTTGATAGCTCAACTACCTGAAAGGGGGTTCCAAAGAGGATGGATCTAGACTGTTCTCAGTGGTAGCAGATGACAGAACAAGGAGTAATGGTCTCAAGTTGCAGTGGGGGAGATTTAGGTTGGATATTAGGAAAACTTTTTCACTAGGAGGATGGTGAAACACTGGAATGCGTTACCTAGGGAGGTGGTGGAATCTCCTTCCCTAGAAGTTTTTAAGGTCAGGCTTGACAAAGCCCTGGCTGGGATGATTTAGTCGGGGATCGGTCCTGCTTTGAGCAGGGGGTTGGACTAGATGATCTCCTGAGGTCCCTTCCAACCCTGATATTCTATGATTCTAACTAACTGAAGTAATTGGACATGATCACACTTGTTTTGCATGCAATATAAATTAAAAGCAAGAGTTGTCCAATAACTCGGCTTAATCAAGTGATAAGTAAATGATTATTACAAAGATTAATACAGCATAATAGAGAAGGGAAGAGTAGATATGTTACAAATCAGTATGGAAGACAGGAGTTGCAGCAGTCCACCTCCTCAGAGATTCTGTGCTTATCCCTCCTATATTTATACCTAATGGGGAGAGGGAGTTTCCAATTTTCCCCATATTATTTTATCTAATATATTTTTCTTCTCTATTTTCTGTGATATGTTTTTCTAGACAGTAATTGCTACGCCTTCTATGTGGTGGATATGTTGTAGGTTTCAACATGGCGTATACTTCACATTTTGACAGTTATGCAGACCCCACTCATTGAAGAAAAACAGTGAGGCGTATATACAAGACTAGAATTTTGTTTTGAACATTCCAGGCCTAGGTTATCTATGCTATGTTTGTGCCTAGCCCTTAATTAGAATATTTCAGCTCTTTGTTTAATGTAAGTGAAAAAGCATTTTCGAAGATGTTAACATGAGGGCAGTTCAGGAAACATATATGATATTATATATAATTTTCATACTGTATATACTATTAATATAGGCTAACTATAGAATTTACAGACTTTCTCTCACCTAATTTCATATATATTAGGCACAACACCTAGAAGCTGTTGTATTTAAGTGTATTTTACAAGCTTCTTGTATCTTAATTTTTGTTAAGCTTACATTCTGCAGCTCAGATACAAAGCAGATGTTCTTACAAAGGTCGCAGCATCTGCCTACCATACAGTTTCAGAGAAGTTAACATGAATACACAGGACTTCAAATATAATATACTTTATATATGCACTGTTGACTTTTTCTTATTTTGATTATAAATACCACTATTTCACTTACACTTGCTACAATAATACATTTATATTTTTATCAGTTATCACACTTTTAACCTTTCACTTATAAGAACTGATATCCCAGTATATCTTATCCAGACAAACTGGTAGTTTGTAGTAAAACAATTTACATCCCTGAATAATAGTTCTGATTGTGGAAACTTAGATAAGCAAGTTACATTCCAGAATAATAGTTCCATGGTAGAACTTAGGTTTCAGTAAAATTCCATTCTTACATGGTAGCTGTCATTGCAACAGCACCACCGTGATTTCACAACCAGTATTTTTCCACTTGTGTTTAGTTTAGCTGAAGAGTATACTGACTCAATTTGCTCAATAGTTGGATCCCTCTGGTCCAGTTCTGTCAGCTAGTGTTATGAAGCATTTGGGGTTTTAATTTAGTCTGGTCAACACACTGTTTCTCACTTGGCCATATGGCAGTATAGTTTCAGATGATCTGGGAGGTGTATTCCCCAGTTAGTGACTTGGAACTTGGCAAAAGGCCAATATATTTGGATCCCAAAGCAATTGTTGTACAGGCCCTACAGGAGGTTACCGCTGAAGACATTTCCTTCCGAATCAGGTGCACACTGCCTGTTATTTGGGAAACACAATCCTTATCTCTGTAGAGATGGAGAAAATGGAAGTGACATTTTTGAGGAGCTTGCCCCTTGTACCTGCAACAAATATATATACAATGAAGTCATTGTTGAATGTGAGACAGCTTCAGAATTATACCCGTTTTTAAAAAATACCCCACCTATGGTGGGTTACAGGGATTCTGGTCAAGGCCTGGATCTAGTCCCTATCTTAGAACTGTGCCACCAGATCTTATAAACAAACTGGGCAGTTTGGGGGAAGCTATTCCTCACTATCACTATTGACATTTGGTGCGAGTTGGTAAGGATCCTACCACAGAGAAGTGTCAAGTTACCCCAACCAAGGCCAAGGATTAGACAAGAACTCAGGTAGAAATAGCAGGTATTCAGTCGTTGACTTTCACCTCAGAGACGGAAACTATGATGACCTATGGCCCAGATAAACTATTTATTTTTAGAGCACTGCTCCTTAATTCAGGGGAATTCATTCTGGTGCCAAAGAATACCATGGTTAAATTGGGAGCAATTGTCCTTTGCCATTTGGGTCCAAAGTTTCATGAAGCAAAGAGAGAAATAGTTGAAGCCTTCAGAGGACATTACTTCCCCATGGATTCCAATCTGATGGCCTCTTTGGACAAGGAGCACTTCCATGCTGCGCACGTGATGGTGGTCAGTGAAGGAATGAATGTGTCAGGCTCCAGGTTCAAACTGCAGGATACAGGAATGTTGAGTCCTGATTCTATGCTTTTGTCTTTTAGCTTGCTCTTGTGTCTTATGCATTTGCATCACTTCTCCACCTCCTGCTACTCTGGCAGATTAGAAAATGAGAAAATAGAATACAGGTGGTTTTCTCATGATGCAAATCTTTTGATGAAGTGTGAGAACCCCTTCCTCCAACGCTTACAGCAGAAGACATTGAGTATGTCTACACTGCAATATAATCTCAGGTTTAGTGGGAATTGAGTCAGAAGACCCATGTGAAGAAACCCTGGTCTTGGGTGTCTGTATTGTATTCTAAGCCTGTGTTAAGACTTTTCTAACCTGTGCTGGAACCTAGGACTCTGGCATCCACACAGCAGTGCTGAGACCCAAGTCGAAATAACCACACCCAGAATCTCTAGTGCCCCCCCATCCCCCAAAATATAAAAAATATGGCTACTCTGGTTCTAGGACTGTTGTGCACTGTGGGAAAATTTACTGCCCACCTCTCTGTCCTCTGGGGAAGGGATTTGGGAGGGCAGGGATAAAGGGTGGAAATCAAATCCTATTTTGTTTGCTCTCTCCCACACTTACTTTGGTTTGTTCTCACTTCTTTCCGTTCCACTCTCTGAGGTTTCCTTTCTCCCCGGCACAGGGAGTGACCTATGTCTGGATTCTCTCTCTGTCCTTCCAGGTGATGGGATGGTGAGTGAGAACAAGGAGACGACTCACAAGAAGGAAGATGCAGAGCAAGTAGAGCCACATGGGAAGTTAGTAGGAAGATCCAAAGGGAAAGTTTCTTTGAGTCATGCAGAGGCAAAAACCTGTGAGAGTCAGCGTGGGCCCGAGAAAAGCTTCAGTAGCTGCTCAGACCTTATTAGCCATCAAAAAATCAACATGGGAGAGAGACCCAACACATGCTCTGAGTGCGGGAAAAGCTTCAGTCAGCGCTCAAGCCTTATCATACATCAGAGAATCCACACAGGAGAGCGACCCTACTCGTGTTCTGAGTGTGGTAAAAGCTTCAATGTGAGCTCACATCTTATCAGACATCGGAGAGTCCACACTGGAGAGAGACCCTACACTTGCTCTGAGTGTGGGAAAAGCTTTCGTTGGAGCTCAGCCTTTATCATACATAAGAGAATCCACACTGGAGAGCGACCCTACACATGCTCTGATTGTGGGAAAAGCCTCAATGGAAGATTACAGCTCATTACACATCAAAGAATCCACACAGGAGAGCGACCCTACGTGTGTTCTGAGTGTGGGAAAAGCTTCAGTGTGAGCTCAACCCTCATCACGCATCAGAGAGTCCATACAGGAGAGAGATCCTTCACATGCCCTGAGTGCGGGAAAAGCTTCAAACACAGATCAAACCTGATAGCACATCAGAGAATCCACACTGGAGAGAGACCCTACACATGCTTTGAGTGCCATAAAAGTTTTAGTCAGAGCTCACACCTGATATCACATCAGAGAATCCACACAGGAGAACGACCCTACTCATGCGCTGAGTGTGGGAAAAGATTTAGTGAGAGGAAAACCCTCATCACACATCAGAGAATCCACACAGTAAAGAGACCCTTCACATGCCCTGAGTGCAGGAAAAGTTTTAGACGGAGGTCAGCTTTTATCAGACATAAGAGAATCCATACAGGCAAGTAATGCCATAAATCTCTTGACTAGAGCTGGCCAAAGATTTTGTAAAATAATTCCCAAGTAATTTGCAGCATTTTCTTCAATGTGGTCTCTCAGCTCCATGTGAGTTGCCTGCCTCTGTCTTTTGCCCCTTCCCCCTCTTTGGGGTGAATCCCATCATCCTTTATTAACTCCTTTGTCTGATATCACCTGGGACTGTGTCCCCCGCCTGCCAGAAATATCCATCAATGCCAGGTGGGGGAGATGGGGTTGACCATGACTAGCTACACTGAGGTAAAAGCTACCTGTGCCATGTCTCCAATGGGATTGTACATGGAGGTAGCTGCTCAGTTTAATGATCTTGTAACAACACAACTACGTTGTAGTGCAGACATAACCTGGGTAGAGTGGCTGGGGTTAGCTTTCCCCTGGACCTGAGCTCACCACCACCATTTTTCCTAATCTAGACAAACCCCAAGAATCTAGCTGATACCATTTCCCCATTACAAAGTGATTGTTAGTCACCATGTTTCCCCTTGGGGACAGATTGTCTCAATCCCAGTTGTTCTCACCTTGCTCAGGGTTGTGGTGGTCAGAAGTATTTTTTCTACCATTTTCCTCAATTAAAATAGATTGAAATAGAAAAAGAGTAGGGGTAGCAAACGTGTCATTTCAGCCTCTGTGACACCCGAAGGAGACAGGGTGAGTCAAAGGGATTCCCTCCTTCCCCATCACTGTCACAATCCCCTCTCACCCCAGCAGCATTAGTTTCTGTGTAAATCACAATAGCGTTTATCCTCCCCACGTTCTACCCCTGCACCTCCCAAAGTGTCACATGATGCCGTGTTCTGCATGCTCCCTATGCTTAGGTATCACACTTTGATCGTAAATCAGACTCACTGGGGCTAGATGTGAAAGTTTCAATCCTGGAGGGAGAATTTGAATGGATCCCAAAGACACAGTAATCATTCTGTGCTTTCATCTCTGCTTCCATCTCTTGGCAAAGCTGCTTCTGGCCTTTTTCCTGTTGAGCTGGGATTGTTGCAGAGAGGAAGGTTGGCTGCTTTCTCCCCTTGTGATGAAGCTAAATCTTTACTTGTGCTACACTGATGACATCTTCATCCTATGGACCCACAGGAAAGAGGCCCCTGAAGAATTCCACCTGGACTGCAACAATTTCCACCTCTCCATAAACCTCAGCCTGGACCAGTCCACACAAGAGATCCACTTCCTGGGCACTACAGTGCAAATAAATGATGGTCACATAAACACCACCCTATACCGGAAACCTACTGACCGCTATTCCTACCTACATGCCTTCAGCTTCCATCCAGGACACATCACACAATCCATTGTCTACAGCCAAGCCCTAAGATACAACCCTATTTGCTCCAATCCCTCAGACAGAGACAAACACCTACAAGGTCTTTATCAAGCATTCTTAAAACTACAGTACCCACCTGGGGAAGTGAGGAAACAGATTGACAGAGTGAGACGGCTACCCAGAAGTCACCTACTACAGGACAGGCCCAACAAGGAAAATAACAGAACACCACTGCCCATCATGTACAGCCCCCAGTTAAAACCTCTCCAGCACATCATCAATGATCTAAAACCTATCCTGGAAAACAATCCCCCACTCTCACAGACCTTGGGAGGCAGGCCAATCCTCGCTTACAGACAGCCCCCCAACCTGAAGCAAATACTCACCAGCAACCATAAGCGCCAACTTCTACTGGTGCCAGTGGGTGCTCGACCCCACTCTGCTCCCATCCCCACCCCCTCCTGCCCCCATTACAACCCCTTCCGCAAAGTCCCCACCCCAACTCCATCCTCTCTCTGCCCCTATTCTGACTCCTTCCCCAAATCCCCGCCCCAGCCCCTCCTCTTCCTCGCGACCTCCCCTGAGCGCACCACGTTCCCACTCTTTCCCCCTCCTCCCGGAGCTTGCTACAGCTATTTGGCGGTGGCAAGCACTGGGAGGTAGGCGGCAGAGCGGGGATGCAGTGTGCTCAGGGGAGGAAGCGGAGGAGATGAGTTGGGGCGGGGTGGTGAGTTTGGCTACTGGTGAGTGCAGAGCACCCATTAATTTTTCCCGCACCCACGGAATCGGTGCCTATGCCAGCAACTACACACCACACCATAGAAACACTAACCTAGGAACCAAACCCTGTAACAAACCCCATTGCCTACTCTGTCCCCATATCTACTCTAGCGACACCATCATAGGACCCAACCACATCAGCCAGACCATCAGGGGATCATTCACCTGCACATCTACTAATGTGATATATGCCATCGTGGCAGCAATGCCCCTCTGCCATGTACATTGGCCAAACCGGACAGTTTCTACATAAAAGAATAAATGGAAACAAATCAGACATCAGGAATGGTAACATACAACAGCCAGTAGGAGAACATTTCAGTTTCCCTGGACATTCAATAACAGATTTAAAAGTAGCCATCCCACAACAAAAACACTTCAAAAACAGACTTCAAAGAGAAACCCTAGAACTACAATGCATTTGCAAATTTAGCACCATTAATTTGGACTTGAATAGGGACTGGGAGTGGCTGGCTCACTACAAAAGCAATTTTCCCTCCCTTGGTATTGACACCTCCTCATCAATTATTGGGAGTGGGCCACATCCACCCTGATTGAATTGGCCTTGTTATCACTCGTTCTCCACTTGTAAGATAACTCCCTTCTCTTCATGTGCCAGTATATTTATGCTTGTATCTGTAATTTTCACTCCATGCATCTGAAGAAGTGGGTTTTTACCCATGAAAGCTTATGCCCAAATAAATCCGTTCATCTTCAAGGTGCCACTGGAATCCTCATTGTTTTTGTGGATACAGACTAACATGGCTACCCCTCTGATACTAAATCTTTTGTACATAACATGACTCAATAATAATAATGAGGTGGCACAGAGTGAAGAACGTTTGAATGGACCAGAGGAGAATGCAGCGGGAGAATCTGTTTTGATTTTAAGTTATCAGATATAACCTGCTCTGAAATTTCATTTTATATAAAACTGAAAATGTCTTCTACGCCTCTGTGTTGTGGGTTTTTTTCTCTGTCCTGAAGGCAGTTTGGTCTCACAATTGGATATTACTTTTGTTTGACGGAATGTACCTCAGATTTTTTGGGGACTTTGAGACAAATGACCAAAGTCAAAAGCTGACTTTTTATAGTTTGTATATAATTGTATATAGTTCACTTAATAAAGTTAGTTAGATTAGTAGTTAGGTTAGAATAGTCAGTAGTCCCCTTAGGGACTTTGTCCCAGGGACAGGGCATGCCCTGGTATTCAAGCCGTGCGCCATTTACCACAAGCACATGTTGGTCAGCGACTCACACACAAGCTGTCTGAAGTGTCTTGGGGAATAGCACATTAAAGAGAAGTGCAAAATCTGTAAGAGCTTTATAGCACACACTCTAAAGGACAGAGACATCTGTCTCGAAGCCCTCCTGATGGAAGCGGCTCTTAGACCGGTAGGACTCTGCGCCGAGTACCTCAGCCTTCCTACAGAGCATCCCACTGGCACCAGGTTCCCTCCAGTGCTGCTCCGTGTAGGAAACATGCCCTCCATGTAAGAAACAGCATGCTGAACACAGGTGATCTCTGGTTTCGAAAAATGAAGGGAAAGGGGTGACAGGCAAAGGACCTGTGTCAGGCCACCTGCCCTTGCCAGGAACAGCCTCCCCTCCCAGGGCTCTTAGCCGAGTATGGGAACCGCCTCCAACTCCAGGGCGCGACAGGGGTCCCATGCACCTTATGGTGCCTTCCAAAAGGCCAAAGATGTGATGGCCCTACCGGTGGTGACCACTGCACGGGATCTCCCTCTGCGGGCAGAATCAGTGAAGGCTCCACCTCTCAAGGGGAAGCCTCCCATGTGCCGCCCCAGTAGTTGCTTGGGTTTCGCCGTTCACTAGAGTCTCGGCACCACTCCACAACCTCACGGCCCCAGTCTCCAGCACTGCATCCGCAGTCTCTGTCCTCAGCTCAATGCTCTCAGTCTCCCGCCATAAGACGTGGATCATTGGCCTCCCAGTGTTGGTCCTGATCTCCCCAGCACCGACAGCCCTCCTCCAAGCACCACTCGACATCACTGCACCGCCACTCTCCAACGCCCCATTCCCGATCTCCGATGCCTCCGTCTTTGTCTCCATGTGTTTCACCGCCAACTCAACTCCAGTGTCCGATGCAGCACTGTTCTTCGGACTCCCGCCACTGGTCACCTTCCCCCCAGCACTGTTTGGCTCTGCATCTAAGCCGGCAGTGAGAGGCACTGCATTGGTCCCCGAGAGAGGAGTCCTCCTTGGAGTTGGAAGGGGGCCTTGGTTCCCATTCCCAGAGGCACCGGGTTGGCCCATGCACCAGACTGCAGTACCAGCCCTGCAGTGGATGTCTTGCCGCAAGTTCAGTGGCCATTACATTGGCCATACTGGAACCCATGGGGGCTCTCTATGATGCTGGGTCCATACTGCTAGCAATCGTCCATAGCCGTGTCGGGAAAGTGAACCACCCCCAACCCCCACCTCAGTACAGGAACCGGATTCAGGTTCTGATGCGGGTACCAAGGTACAGCCTTCGACTCAGGGAAAAGCCTCCCCAGTGGAGGAAGGGGCACCTGTACCCCGCCAAGAGTTATCATCATCCTCATAGTCCCCGGACGAGGCGGTTGTCAGGCCTGCTCACTCACTCTCTCCAGATGACTTTAGGGCCCATCAGGATATTTTGAAGAGGGTGGGATTAGAGGCAGAGGAACTCACTGAGCCCTTGGACAGCCTCTTGGATATTTTGGCCGTTGCGGCACCATCTAGGGTGGCATTCCCAGTGCATGTTGGGGTTCTGAAAGTAGTAGAGTCTCCCTGTCTGACACTTGCCTGCTCCTTTGGATGAGAACACTGCTGTACGCCTTCCCACCGATACCCCTGGTTCACTAGGTCCTACTGAAGGTCCAGAGGGACAAAGTGAAGGGCATCCTGGTGGCTCTGGTGTGGACTCGCCAGCACTGGTTCGGCATGCTTTTGGACGTGCACAGACTCCAGTCAAAGTACCCACATCCATTGTGTCTCCCCTCCCCCTCCAAAAAATTGTGGCTGCTCTAGTTCCAGGCCTGTGGTGCACTTTGGGAAAATTTACCGCCCACCCTGCATGTTACCGGGAAGGATCTTGCTTTGCCAAAGTCTTGATGGGTTCGCTCTCCTTTGCACACCCTGAAGAGTCTCTGATAGCGTGTTTACAGATCAGTAGTCAGAAGAGAATGGGTTAATGCTGACCTGAGCTGCTCCCATTTGCAAACCGGGGAACGCTTCTGTTTTCAGTAGAGTGGATTGGAGGTTGTTGGGGTAGAGGGGACTAAGGAATTTGTCCCATGGAATTGTGGGATACTTTTAGCTGACTCCTGGGATCCCAGTCAAGTGGGGCTGCATCTACATTACAAAGCAATGGGGCTCAGCCTTGGGGCTCAGCTTAACTTGAGCTTGGGCCCTCCAGCGCTGCAGGGTCCTGGGACCCTGGGTCCAAGCCCTGGGTTAGCGCAATTGCAGGGTACAATCAAAAGAGCTCAGGCTTGAGCCTGGGCTCAATCACAGTCTTATGTTGCAGTGTAGACATACCCCTGGAGACAAATGAACTAAGAGAAATGGAAGGCACCGGTGTTAGTAGAGAACAGAGCATTACACAGGGCTCATTGGTGGAAATGAGGATTGAGAGAAAACGAACCCATATGATAAAATTTTGTAATCTTTGAATATGTTGTTGTTACCAGTGATAATGGAATTAAACATGAATTTAATCATTACAGAATAAGAGTCTGATTATGTGATAACCTGATTATATTGTAATACTGCAAATTATATTGTTTTTTTGTTTTGTTTTTGTTGCATCAGTATTTTAGAAAATGGTGGCTAATTCTGAAAAGTTATTTGATGTAATTCAGCCCCTTTGGATTAAGCAGTGCTGAAGTAAAACCTCACTCCAAAGGGTAGCAGTAGTGTATATGAGAATGGACACCCAATATAGACTCTAATTATTTCTATTTTAAATGAAATTTATGTTGATAAGCTTTAAAATAAACTTTCTGTGAAGAGGAAGGTTCCTGAGGGAGACAAGTTGTGTAACCGTCTCCCTGTCAGACTGTAACAGTCACTGCAATGTGAGCCGGGGTGTGCGGGACTCGAGTTGCAGGCTCAGTGTGTCTAAGCCTCTGCTGGAGAGTCCACACTGAACGGTGACCCTGGGTTGAGACTGTCAAGACCCAAGTCTCACCCCAGCGCTCACGTGCCCACCGTGCACGGCGCAGACCCGGTCACATCAGCCTCTCCCAGGCTTCCTAGCGCTCTCCCAACTGTAGCCTCTTCAGCCGTTGTGCCCCATGGAAACACTTGAGTGTCCCTCCCACAGCACTTTATCAGAAGTTGTCTCCCCCGCCAGTACAGCCAGCCAAGCTGTGATTTGGGTCTGCAAGCTGCCAGCCACTGGAGCCAGCAACCTGGGTGAGGCCCCATTTGAAGAATTTCCCCTGCTTGTATTTTCACTCCTGTTTTATGCAGTGGGCAGAACATCCGGGAGATGCTGGTAGCAGATTCTGAGCTGGTGAAGGCTCCTGTCGCAGGAGGAGGATACATGTCAACTGGCTGATGCTGCTCATGACTCTTGGTATAGCCGCTGATGCCCCCTGTGTAGTCCAGCACCTGTGGAAAAGGGCGACAGGCACAGACTGGTGGGATCACGTTGTTGTGCAGACCTGGGAGGACCAGCAGTGGCTCCAGAACTTTCATATGCAGGAAGTGATGTTTCTGGAGCTTTGTGAGCAGCTTGCCCTGACTCTGCAGTGTCAGGACACATACAAGTGGGTGGGGAAGTTGGTCCAGAAGCAGGTTGCTATAACCATCTGGAAGCTGTGTACTCCTGACTGCCGCAGGTCCACTGCTAACCAATTTGGTCTTGGTAAGTTAACTGTGGGGACAGAGGTTTCTGAGGCAATCAGGTATGTGATTTACCCAGAGGTAGTGAGCATAAACAATGTCAAGAACATAACTTCAGAACATAAGACTGGCCATACTGGGTCAGAGCAATGGTCCATCTAGCCCAGTATCCTGTCTTCCAACAGTGGCCAATGTTATATGTTTTAAAGGGAATGAAGAGAACAGGGCAACCATTAAGTGATCCATCCCCTGTTGTCCAATCCCAGCATCTGGCTGTCAGAGGCTTAGAGACACCCAGAGCATGGGTTGCATCCCTGACCTTCTTGACTAATAGCAATTGATGGACCTATCCTCCATCAATTTATTTAATTCTTTTTTGAACTCTGTTACAGTTTTGGCCTTCACAACATCCCCTGGCGACAAGTTCCACAGGTTGGCTGTGTGTTGGGTGAGGAAGTACAGCAGAACCCTGTTCATCCAATCTAATTGGGACCGGGGCCACACTGCATAACCAAAAATTTGGATAATCTGGAGGATGGGAATGTGTGAGGCTGCAGCAGCATCTAGCAGCCACAGGAGAAATCACCTGCTTCTGGACCTGTATGCACTGATTGTTTGGTTAAAACAGGGAGTCGGATAATGGAGGGTCAGATAAACAGGGTTCTACTGTACTTCCTTTTGTTTGTTTTAGACCTGCTGCCTGTTAATTTCATTGGTGACTTTGGGTTCTTGTATTATGTCAAGGGATAAATAACACTTCTTTATTCACTTTCACCATGCCATTCATGATCTTATAGATCTCTATCATATGCCCCCTTAGTCATCACTTTTCCAAGCTGAACAGTCCCAGTCATTTTAATCTCTCTTCATATGGAAACTCTTTCATACCTTTAATATTTTTGTTGCCCTTCTCTGTACTTTTTCCATTTCTAATATATCTATGTTGAGATGGGGCAAGGAGAACTTAGTGCAGTATTCAAGATGTGGGTGTACTGTGGATGCATATAGTGGCATTATGATATTTTCTGTCTTATTGTCTATCCCTTTTGTAATGATTCCTAACATTCTGTTAGCATTTTTGACTTCAGCTGTGTATTGAGCAGATGTTTTCAGAAAACTATCAACGATGACTCCAAGATCTGTTTCTTAAGTAGTAACATCCAATTTAGACCCAGTATGTACAGATGTGATTATGTTTTCCAATGTGCAATACTTTGCAGTTATCAACATTGAATTTCATCTGTTATGTTGTTGTCCAGTTTTGAGAGATCCCTTTGTAATTGTTTAGGCTACTTGGGACTTAACTATCTTGAGTAGTTTTGTATCATCTGCAAACTTGGCCACCTTACTGTTTACCCCTTTTTCCAGATCATTTAGGAATATGCTGAACAGCACTGGTCCCAGTACAGATCCCTGTGGGATGCTACTATTTACCTCTCTCCATTGTGAAGACTGACCATTTATTCCTACCCTTCGTTTCCTGACTTGTCACCACTTAATGATCCACAAGAGGACCTTCCTCTTATCCTATGACTGTTTAGCTTCCTTAAGAGCCTTTGGTGAGGGATCTTTTCAGAGGCTTTCTGAAATTCCAAGTAAACAATATCCACTGGATCCCCCTTGTCCACATGTTTGTTGATCCCTTCAAAGAATTCTAATAAATTGGTGGGGCATGATTTCCCTTTGTGAAAGCTGGGTTGACTGTCCCTCAACAAATTGTGTTAATCTATGTCTCTGATAATTCTGTTCTTTACTATAGTTTCAACCAATTTGCCTGGAACTGAAGTTAGGCTTACAAGGCTGTAATTGCCAGGATCGCCTCTGGAGACTTTTTTAAAAAAATGTTGTCATATTAGCTATTCACCAGTTATCTGGTACACAGGCTGATTTAAGAGATAGGTTTCATACCACAGTACTAATACTTTTGCAATTTCATATTTGAGTTCTTTGAGAACTCTTGCATGCATCTCATCTGGTCCTGGTGACGTATTACTGTGTAATGTATCAATTTGTTCCCAAACCTCCTCTATTGATACTTCAGTCTGTGACAGTTCCTCAGAATTTTCACCGAAAAAGAATGGGTCAGGTGTGGGAATCTCTCTCACATCCTCTGCGCTGAAGACAGACGCAAAGAATTTATTAGCTTCTCTGCAGTGGCCTTGTCTTTCTTGAGTGCTCCTTTAGCACCTCAAGCATCCAGTCGTCCCACTGATTATTTGATAGGCTTCCTGCTTCTGACGTCCCTTCAACAATTGCCAGTTTTGAGAGAATGGGGTGTCCAAACTGCACC
Organism: Chelonia mydas; assembly: GCF_015237465.2. Taxonomy (NCBI): domain Eukaryota; kingdom Metazoa; phylum Chordata; order Testudines; family Cheloniidae; genus Chelonia; species Chelonia mydas. The sequence goes on along the minus strand of NC_051251.2, from coordinate 74,535,758 downwards.
AGGGCCATTAACGGGATGGACACGGCCCTCCTCAAAAAGCACAAGAGTACATAAACCACAAAGGATACTACTCCATTGTTATGCAAGTGTTTGTGGATCACAGAGGCTGATTCATGGGCTGCACTGGAAAAGTTGATGATGCCGGGAACGGCTGGTGCAGTATTTCCACCTAATGACTTTGTCATAAATGGAGTAACTGTTATTCTAGGGGACCCCATGTACCCTCTTTTGCCTTCGCTTATGAAACCGTACCCTGGTCTCAGAGGCCCTGGCAGAAGACGGTTTCATTACACTCTCAGTAGGTGAAGAGTGGTGGTTCAACAGGCATTCGGCAGATGACAATTCTGCTGCCACCCTTCACAGAACCGTTTGGATGCCTCTATAGTCCATGCTGTCCCCATTATTGTGTCTTGCCCTGCTCCTCACAATCTTTGTGACTCCAGAGGGGAGCCGTTTGCACTGGAGCAGACCCATGACAGTAGTGGGTTACTGAACTGCTACACTCAGCCCAAAAGTGCACCTGCCACAACTGGACCAGGAGGCATGTGTGCAGCAGAAATCAAAGATGCTTTGTGCACCCAAATGTAGACTTGCATGGGCCAATGGAAAAGGGAGAATATTACATTTATTAATGTATTTGTACAGGAATGTCAACAGTAAATGCAGCATTATCACTGTAAGCTACAATTGCGGTGCCATCTAACTATGGACTACATGCAAACGCACTTAACAAATGGACTGTTAAAAAATTACACAGCCACAACCCCCCTGCCATATTTTGGACAGTGCATTCATCATCCATGCACTACATTTCCCCCTTCCCCCTCAGAGTTTACAGGCAGCTTGTTACTCTGTGGTGTGGCTGACTTGTACGGTGCAGCATACTTAAGGGAAGGCAATTTAAGGTTGTTATTTTTAACACCCCAACACCTCTTTGTAACAATGTGCAAACATGCAGTAAAAATGTCATTGTAAATGCTTGTTTAACTGTTGTCTGCACTACCTGGTATCCATTCTGAATTCCACGTCATGGGGGGTTACCCCCAAAATCAGACTCAAGGCACCCCCAAATGACCTGCCTATATCAGTAACTCAGTTGTCAATTTGTCTGGTTTTGGTAGGTGAAAGGGGGTGGCCCACCCTCGAGGAATTGCCACAGTTTTACCAAGGGTTTCCCTCTGACCCCTGGAAAACTCCCAGGCTAGACTAATCCTGTTGGCCCTTGGGAGGACACGGCTACAGCCTTCCGCTTGAAAAATTGACTCTCAGGCAGTAGTTCTTCAAAAAACAAAATAATATTTATTCAATATACCAATATTCCCTGATACAATAAATATTAAAATCATACATCAAGAAACAAAACACAAATCCCATTAGCACAGGTATATATATCAAAGTACCCAATACTGCAATACCATACAGTGGGAAATAGCTTTTAAGTGGTTACATTCTACGTGCAGTGAGCAATGACATGTAGGATGCTGACAACAAGTTGTTACTTAAACATTACAATGAATTGGCTGCTCTGGCCCAGGGAGGTGAGACTGGAAGTTTACTTAGGTGACACATAGGGCTGTCACACATACTCTTCTTTACATTGTGCCCCCCCCGCCGCCCCGTCAGCAGGCAGTAGTCATCTCTGAAGCTGCCACCAGAACCAATCAGAAGGCAGAGCTCACAGTCAAAGGGGTTGGTTTACACTCAGTGGTTGGTGGAGTGGAGGGAGACGCATCGCAGCCTGGGAGGTGCCCATTGACCTTCCCACTGAGACACAAAGGGAGACGTGGTCAGGCTACCGGAGCCACCCAAATTGTCCCCTGGACTGTAGAGCAGGGAGACTGAAGACCTGGTAAGAATCCCCAGGCTTGCTTGTTTTCCTTGTGAATTTCAAGCCGGCCAATGAGTACAGGGCAGCATTACCCCTTAGAGAACTGATAGTCAACTCCCCTACTACTACGCAGGGAGGGAGGGAGCTAGGGGGTTGGGTCCCTTGAAATGCTGGAGGTGCAGGGTTTGAAGTACTGTTGATGGCTGAATATTCTAGTTCAGCATTTCTCAAATGCGGCCAGCAGGGGCTTTTCTTGTGGCCACAGCCTCCTGGGCAGTGACTGAGGGGAGGGACAAAGCAGTGGACCCTCCCCCAGGGCCACCAGCAGGGGTTGGGCCCTACCCTCCTCTGGAGCAACAAACACTGGAGGAGCAGACAGCCAGTGCATTCCCCATCTTCCAGGGTGTGGTGAGGCTCAAGTTTTGGGCTTCAGACCTGGGGTGGTGGGTGGCAGGCTCCGGTCATAGGGCTTCAGACTCCAGCCCTGAACCCTGGCTGCGTGGTGGCGGGTGCCTACCCTTGGTTTACCACACCACCCCCCACATCGCCCCTGGCCCCCGCTGTCTCCCTACGCACCTCCCCATCCAGGGCTTAATTTGTCACCTGGCTTGCCAAGGCTGAGTAAATCTGAGAAAACTGATATTTGTATATTTGTTAATATCACTTTTCACAGCCTCTCAGCTAGCTAGTAAGTGTGCTATGAAAAGTAATATTAACAAACATACAAATATTACTTTTTGCAGCAGCAGATTTACTAGCTGCCAAGATTTTTTTTTTTTTTAAGTAACTAAAAAGCAAAAGAAAAGACGAATGTGGAAAGCACCTTATTTGTGTTTCTATTCTGTTTAGGTCCATGTACTCACGCTTTAATTTGTCTCGGTCTTCACAGACAAGGTCAGCTCCCACACTGCTGTCCTGGGCAACGCAGTATGGGGAGGAGGTGAGCAGCCCTTAGTGGTGAAAGAACAGGTTAAGGACCATTTAGAAAAGATGGACATGCACAAGTCCATGGGTTCAGGTCTCATGCATCCGAGGGTGCTGAGGGAGTTGGCTGATGTAATTGCAGAGCCATCGGCCATTATCTTTGAAAACTCGTGGAAATTGGGGGAGGTCCTGGATGATTGGAAAAAGGCAAATGTAGTGCCCATCTTTTAAAAAGGGAAGAAGCAGAAACTGGGGAACTACAGACTGGTCAGCCTCACCTCAGTCCCCGGAAAAATCATGGAGCAGGTCCTCAAGGAAACCATTTGGAAGCATTTGGAGGAGAGGAAGGTGATCAGGAACAGTCAACATGGATTCACCAAGGGCAAGTGTCATAAAAATAAAGGGAAGAGTAAACCCCTTTGAAATCCCTCCTGGCCAGGGGAAAGCTCCTCTCACCTGTAAAGGGTTAAGAAGCTAAAGGTAACCTCGCTGGCACCTGACCAAAATGACCAATGAGGAGACAAGATACTTTCAAAAGCTGGGAGGAGGGAGAGAAACAAAGGGTCTGTGGGTCTGTCTATATTCTGTCTTTGCCGGGGATAGACCAGGAATGGAGTCTTAGAACTTTTAGTAAGTAATCTAGCTAGGTATGTGTTAGATTATGGTTTCTGAAATGGCTGAGAAAAGAATTGTGCTGAATAGAATAACTATTTCTGTCTGTGTATCTTTTTTGTAACTTAAGGTTTTGCCTAGAGGGGTTCTCTATGTTTTGAATCTAATTACCCTGTAAGGTATCTACCATCCTGATTTTACAGGGGGGATTTCTTATTTCTAATTACTTCTATTTTTATTAAAAGTCTTCTTGTAAGAAAACTGAATGCTTTTTCATTGTTCTCAGATCCAAGGGTTTGGGTCTGTGGTCACCTATGCAAATTGGTGAGGCTTTTTATCCAACATTTCCCAGGAAAGGGGGGGTGCAAGTGTTGGGAGGATTGTTCATTGTTCTTAGGATCCAAGGGTCTGGGTCTGTAGTCACCTAGGCAAATTGGTGAGGCTTTTTACCAAACCTTGTCCAGAAAGTGGGGTGCAAGGTTTTGGGAAGTATTTTGGGGGGAAAGACGTGTCCAAACAGCTCTTCCCCAGTAACCAGTATTTGTTTGGTGGTGGTAGCGGCCAATCCAAGGACAAAGGGTGGAATATTTTGTACCTTGGGGAAGTTTTGACCTAAGCTGGTAAAGATAAGCTTAGGAGGTTTTTCATGCAGGTCCCCAGTTTTTCATGTCAAGGTTCCTTCCCCACTCTGAACTCTAGGGTACAGATGTGGGGACCTGCATGAAAGACCCCCGAAGCTTATTCTTACCAGCTTAGGGTAAAAACTTCCTCAAGGTACAAACTTTGCCTTGTCCTTGAACCCTATGCTGCCACCACCAAGCGTGTTAAACAAAGAACAGGGAAAGAGCCCACATGGAGACGTGTTCCCCCAAAATATCCCCCCAAGCCCTACACCCCCTGTCCTGGGGAAGGCTTGATAAAAATCCTCACCAATTTGTACAGGTGAACACAGACCCAAACCCTTGGATCTTAAGAACAATGAAAAAGCAATCAGGATCTTAAAAGAAGAATTTTAATAGAAGAAAAGGTAAAAGAATCACCTCTGTAAAATCAGGATGTTAAATGCTTTACAGGGTAATCAGATTCAAAACATAGAGAATCCCTCTAGGCAAAACCTTAAATTACATAAAGACACAAAAACAGGAATAAACATTCCATTCAGCACAGCTATTTTACCAGCCATTAAACAAAAGAAATCTAACACATTTCTAGCTAGATTGTTTACTAACTTTTTACAGGAGTTCTGAGCTGCATTCCTGATCTGTTCCCAGCAAAAGCATCACACAGACAGAGAGAACCCTTTGTTCCCCTCCCCCAGCTTTGAAAGTATCTTGTCTCCTCATTGGTCATTTTGATCAGGTGCCAGCGAGGTTATCTTAGCATCTTAAACCTTTACAGGTGAAAGGGTTTTGCCTCTGGCCAGGAGGGATTTTATAGCACTGTGGGCAGAAATGTGGTTATCCTTCCCTTTATATTTATGACAATCTGCGTCACCACTGACCGTCCCTTGTACGCTCTCTGTGGTGCACATTCCTGAGGCACACGCTGACAGGCCCCGCCCCCACCGGGTCCAGCCAGTTCTCAGTCCCTCAGGTTCTGTGAGGAAAACAGAGTTTTGGTGGGAAAATGCCATGAAGAAAGGGTACCAAGATGAAGTTCAAACCCTTCCTATCAAATGCGCCATCTTGAACTTCTAAACTCCATTTTGAATTGCAGCAACATTCATAACAGAATATGACCATGTACCAAAATCACCTTAAAAGACCCTTGAAAAATTCCACTGGGACTTCAACAATATCCACCCCACCATCAACCTCAGCCTGGACCAGTCCACACAAGAGATCCACTTCCTGGACACTACAGTGCTCATAAGTGATGGTCACATAAACACCACCCTATACCGGAAGCCTACTGACCACTATACTTACCTACATGCCTCCAGCTTTCATCAAGACCACATCACATGATCCATCATCTACAGCCAAGCCCTAAGATACAACTGCATTCACTCCAATTCCTCAGACAGAGACGAACACCTCCAGGATCTCTATCAAGAGTTCTTAAAACTACAATACCCACCAAGGGAAATGAAGAAACAGATTGACAGAGCCAGAAAAGTACCCATAAATCACCAACTATAGGACAGGCCCAACAAGGAAAATATCAGAACGCCACTGGCCATCACCTACAGCCCCCAGCTAAAGCCTCTCCAGTGCATCATCAAGGATCTACAACCTATCCTGGAAGACGATCCCTCACTCACAGACCTTGGGAGGCAGGCCAGTTTTCACTTACAGACAGGCCCCCCAACCTGAAGTGAATACTCACCAGCAACTAACTACACACCACACAACAGAAACACTTTCAGGAACCAATCCATGCAACAAACCCCGTTGCCAACTCTGTCCACATATCTACTCAAGGGACACCATCATAGGACCTAACCACACCAGCCACACCATCGGGGGATCATTCACCTGCACATCTACTAATGTGGTATGTGCCATCATGTGCCAGCAATGCCCCTCTGCCATGTACATTGGCCAAACTGGACAGGCTCTATGCAAAAGCATAAATGGACACAAATGAGACATCAAGAATGTTAAAATTCAAAAACCAGTAGGAGACCTCTTCAATCTCCCTGGACACTCAGTAACAGACTAAAAAGTGGCCATTCTTCAACAAAAAAAACTTCAAAGACAGACTCCAACAAGAAACTGCAGAGCTGGAATTCATATGCAAACTTGACACTATCAGGCTGGGTCTGAACAGTGACTGGCTCCCTACAAAAAGTAATTTTCCCCCTCTTGGTATTCACATCTTCTCAACAACTGTTGGGAGTGGGCCACATCCACCCTGATTGAATTGGCCTCGTTAGCACTGGTCCTCCACTTGGTCAGGTAACTCCCATCTTTTCACGTGTTATATATTTATACCTGCCGACTGTCATTTCCACTCCATGCATCTGAAGAAGTGGGTTGTAGCCCATGAAAGCTTATGCCCCAATAACTTTGTTAGTCCTGAAGATGCCACAGGACTCCCTGTTGTTTTCGCGGAAACAAACTAACACGGCTCCTCCTCTGAACTGTGCCGCTTGGGACTCACACTGGAACCAGGGAACCAGGTCATTGGGGGATTTGGTACTTGGTACCGGAACCGAACCTGAGCCATCATTTTGTTTTATTGACTGAACTGGAACTGAAAAAAACCGCAATAAGTCCCAGCTGAACTCCTTCCCGCTCTTGCTCATGGTGACTCTGGCTGAACTCAGAATCCTGCACAGAAATCAGAGCGGGGCCCTCCTCAGTTCTGTCAACCGGAAACATTTAACATCAGGATTCAGGTCCCCCAAAAGTGAGTGTCTCAAGTAAATCAAAGACTAAATTGTGAGCACTGAGCTGCCGGGGGGGGGGGGAATCCCCTGCCAATGTCCACCCACCCCAATGCTTGTTTGACCATTTCTAGGGGAAAAGATTGGGTGGGGCAACCCCCTCCCCCTCTCCTACCCCTTGGGCTGGGGAAGCTGCCATTGAATCTCTCCCCCTCCCCTTCCCTTCTCCTGCCCTCTGGCTCTCCCCAGCCAGTCTCCGCTTGCTCCATATTCTCCCTCCAGCCTCCCCACAGCCCGTCTCCCACATCCCCCCCTTCCCTTCCCTTTATCAGACACTCAGAGTTTCCCTCTAGTCCAGCTCTGCTCCCCTGAGCCCCAGAATTCTGCCCCTGCCCCGATACCCGTGTGTTCCCCCAGCCTTCCTCCAGCAGCCCCACATCCCCATGGCCCCCTCCCGCCCCCTGCATCCCTATTCCCCCCTCCACATCCCTGATCCCCCTCCTACCCCCTCCCACATCCCTATGGCCCCCTCCATGCCTATTCCCCCCTCCACATCCCCATGGCCCCCTCCCGCCCCCTGCATCCCTATTTCCCCCTCCTGCCCCCTCCATATCCCTGTTCCCCCTCCTGCCCCCTCCCACATCCCTGGTCACCCCCCTCCTGTCCCCTCCCACATCCCTATGGCCCCCTCCATCCCTATTCCCCCCTCCACATACCCATGGCTCCCTCCCGCCCCCTGCATCCCTATTTCCCCCTCCTGCTCCCTCCACATCCCTGGTCCCCCCTCTGGGTCTCACAGCCGCCTGCCCTCCTCCCCTTCTGGCTCCCGCCTCCCCATGTCGTGGGCCACCCCCACTCCTCCCACCCCCATCCCCCCTGCTGGGAGCAGCCAGGGCCCCCAACCGCCACCCCGCACAGGCTGCACCGGGGGGGCAGGTCTCCCCTTCTTTCCCTGTGGGGCACTGCCGGAGGGCAGCTCTCGGGGTCCCAGTCGGGGGGGCCGGGCCGGGGTCTGTGCACGGGGAGAGTCTCTCGGGGGGGCAGTGGGAATGTCCCTCCCCCGCCCACAGCCAGGGCTCGGGGGGCCCCAGCGGTAGCAGCTGAGGCCCGGAGGGCTGGCGAGGCAGCGACCGCAATTCCCTCCTGCTGCCCGGCTGGGCCCCGGGCTCGCTCCACCCGGCACCTCCGGGGTCCAAGCGCGCTGGAGTCCCTGGGTCTGGCCGGGGGGGGGGGGGGTCTGTCTCTTATTTCATGTCTCGTAGCCTCCCCCCGGCCCTCCAGCAGGGATGTGGGGCCAAGGGGTCCCTTGCCCAGGGGCCCAGTGATTTCAAAGCCCCGGGCGGAGGGAATCGATCTGTATTTTTAAATAAAAATGAAGATACAAAATGTCACTAGATCAGTCAATGCCACAACTTATGCCTAGTGGGTGACAGGCCCCCCGTCCCCCTGTCCCCCTCTGGGGCACCCCACCAGAGATGCCCCAAGACCGACCAACAGCCATGGCCTGGTGCCACCCCACTACCCCTCCCACAGCCCCGTGGGGCTGCCCCCCTAAAAAATACCCCAAAGGCCCCAGCCCGGCATGCCACTCCACAACCCCCAACTCTTCTCCTGGCCCAAAGCCGAGCTGCAGCCTCCCCACCCTGCTGTGTCACCCCCAGCCCCCTCCCCACACAACCCCACAGCCAGGCTGGGTCCCCTGGGGTGGGGGTGGGGCTTGCTGCTGCCCCATTGCCTCCCACCCCAACAGCCATAGCCATTGTCCCGAGTCCCCAGCCCGTCCCCTGCAGCCTACCCCTCCCAGTCCCCATCCGTGCAACCCAATCACCCCCTGCCATCTCTTCCTCCCACAGCACAGCCCCATCAATTCACCAATCCACCCCCTGCTCCCCCACAGCCCACACCACACAGACCCCTCCATCTCCCAGCTGTGCCATCCCCTTGCCCAGGCTCAACCACAATACCACCAGGCCCAGACAGACCACCCTCCCTGCTGGTGCACACCACCAGAGATGCCCCAAGACCAGCCAACAACCGTGGTTTGGTGCCACTTCACTACCCCTCCCCACAGCCCCATGGAGCTGCCTCCCCACAAGCCCCCAGGCCCCAGTTTGGCCATGCCACTCCACAAGCTGCCACCGACTCTCCTCCTCACTCCAAGGCAGAGTGCAGCCGCCCCACCCTGCTGTACCATGCCACCCCACATCCCCTCCCCCCACAGCCTCCCACATCCATGCTGTGTCCCCCTGGGGGCGGCTATGGTGCTGCCCCTCACTCAGGGCTGGATTACCCAATAGGCAGACTAAGCACATGCTTAGGGCACCAGCAAAGCAGGGTGCACCAAAAAAAATGAGATTTTGGGGGGAAAAAATTTGATATTTCAAAAAAAGCATTGAAGTCGTCATCATGGGAAAAATCAGAACTTTGTTAGACTTCCTTACAATCCACAACACACTCTTCCCCCTTTTATCTGTTTTCTTTTTATTACTTATCCCCACCTAAACCAGGGGGCCGTCCTACTATTGTAGATCGAAATAATGCGAGGAAATCACATCGTGTCATGTATTGCAATACATTTATGTTTTATTATTGATATATTCTCCTGAGTTATACGTACTTGATTCGGTTTTTTTCTTTCTTATATATATTTTATATATATATATGTATATGTATATATACACACACACATGAAAATAGTGTACGTTGTGTAATTTGTTTTTTTTTTAAGTTCAGATCACTGAGATAAAGGGCAGGATGAAAGGTAACCAACTGAGTGGAGCACAGAAGCATAAACGGGCAGAAGAAAAGAAACAAAAAACTAGTGAAATTTTCCAAAATCTTCCAAAGCTGACATCATTTTTCAAAGCGAATCCATCAGAAGCAACATCTCTCAGTAGCACAGACATCGTTCCAAAACCTGTAGGTGTTTCAGAGATTGACCCTTCTTCTATTGGTGAAACAAACACCATTCCAGAACATGTGGATGTGTCAGAGACTGTAACTGATCATCCCACTCCTGGTGGTAAAACAGACATTGTTCTAGAAGGTGTGGATGTGTCAGAGACTGAGCCTGCTCATGCTGTAAATAATAGGAGGAAAAATCCTGGTATGTGGGTTGATTTCAGTTCCGATAATGTAGCTTACTGGATAGATTGTGGACCAAATGACTGTCAACTCCACACCAGGCCATTTGAGAAATCACGTCGGACTTTTACCAATGGCAAACAAACAAGATACTGTCCACAAAAAATATTTTTCGTCGTGAAAGCGAATGGTGAGAAATACACTTGAGAATGGCTAATGTATTCACCATCAACAGGGTCTGTGTACTGTTTTGTTTGCAAACTATTTGCATATAAACCTTCAACATCCCGGTTTGCTGCAGATGGATTTAGTGACTGGCGGACTACTGTTTTAATTGAACAACATGAAAATAGCACTACTCACAGAGATTCAATGTTGACATATTTAAATCGAAGACAGGGCTTTGGATTGACACAAAAATTGGAAGAACAAATCAAAGGGGAACGTGAATACTGGCAACATGTCTGGCAGCGTGTTATAGCTGTTATTCAAACATTAGCTGAACATGGTCTGCCTTTCCGGGGATCAAATGACACATTTGGATCGTTGCAGAATGGAAATTTCTTGTGATTGTTGGAGCTTGTGGCTCAGTTTGGCCCATTTTTAGCAGGCCATATCTCAAAATACGGGAATGCTGGCAAAGGTAACCCATCATACCTATCCAAGACAATACGTGATGAACTCTTTGGTCTAATGAGTGACAAAGTTCGTTCAGCTAGTGTGGATGAAGTAAGTACTGCTGGGTACTTCCATTTATCTGTCGACTCTACACCTGATCTTTCACATATCGATCAATTGAGTATTGTACTAAGATATGTGTCTCCCACAGATGGAAAACCAGTGGAACGATTTATAACATTCCTCAACTTGAAAAGCCACGCTGGTGAAGAAATGGCAAATCAAGTACTGCATTATCTGTGCCAAGTTTGCAAAATAGAGTTCTCAAAGTGCAGAGGTCAATCTTATGACAACGCTGCCAACATGTCAGGGCGTTATCAAGGGATGCAGAAGCAGCTTTTAGAGCAGAACAAATATGCCATATTCACACCATGTGCTGCACACTCTCTCCATCTTGCTGGCCGCGGCGCTGTTGATTGTTGTCCGGTGGCAGTAAGTTTTTTCTCAACAGTCCAGTTACTTTATACATTCTTCTCTGCCTCAACACACCGATGGGCAGTTCTTAAAACATATTTGGGCAATGATCGTGTGTTGAAATCTCTTTCTAATGCTCGCTGGGAGGCACATGCAGTGGCAACAGGTGCAATTCTGGAGTCCTACTCAAAGATTGTGGATGCATTAGAAAGTACAGCTGAAGACCAATCACAAAAGGGAGAAACTATACGAGAGGCAGAAAACACTGCAAACAAGATGCAAGAACTAGAGTTTGTGTTCATGTTGACCATGTGGAATGAAACTTTACAACACTTTTACCACACAAGTCAAGCTCTCCAAGAAAAAGAATCGGATTTGAAAACATGTGCAGACCTCCGTCAATCATTAGCAGACCACTTACACACTTTGAGAAATGATTTCGAAAGATTTGAAGACATATCTAAAGATATCTTGCCTGATACTAACTACAAAGAAGCCCAGTCCCGCAAGCGAATCAGGAAAAAACAAGCAAATGATAGCAGTGCAACAGAACCAGCATTGAATCCTACAGACAAATTTTGTGTATCTACTTATTACGCTATAATTGATACACTTGAAGCTCATATGAAGAGGAGAGGTGAAGTGTACAAAGAAGTATCAAGTGGATTTTCTTTTCAGATATGGACTTATCTGACAAACAATATTCACAAGGTTCCCAAAAGCTAGTTGACTCATACCCTGTTGACTCGAACATGGATCTCTGTGGACAAGTACGGCAGTTCCACTGTTATATGTGCACAAAGTTTAATGAAACAGGAAAAATGAAATTCAGTCACATTGATCTTCATGACACAATATTGAAAGGTGGAATACAATGTTTTTGTATTTCCAAATGTAGAGATCGCATGACGTATTTTTCTAACATTGATGATTACTAACTGCTCCGCAAAATGCTCTTTTTCTCAAGCTGAAAAGAATAAAAAACCCTCAGAGAACAACGTGTCAGTACAGACTTGATTCACTTTCCCTATTGAGTATGGAAGCGGACATGCTTCGTCGAATCAGCTTCAATGAACTTATCCAGAATTTTGCAGTCAGATTTTACAATCAGAAGATCTAGAAAGAAGCTATTTTAATTTCAGCATACATGTAAGTTTGTGTCATTTCAAAAAATAAAATTTTATTTTATGGTATTGTTTTTATTTTGAATTACATATGGGGGGGGCACCATAATCTTTTCAGTGCTTAGGGCCTCTAAGGGTCTTAATCCAGCCCTGCCCTCAATTCCTCCCAGCCCAACAGCCACAGCCATGCCACTGACCCAAGTCCCCGATCCAAGTCCCCTATAGCCTCCCTCTCCCCCAAACCCCTCCCAGACCCAGTCCCCATCCGTACAACCCAATCGCCCCCTGCCAACAACCCCCCCTCCTCGTCCCACAGCACCAATCCATCCCCCACCCTCCCATAGCTCACATCACACAGACCCCTCCACCTCCCAGCTGTGCCACCTCCCCTCAGCCATACAACCAACCCCCATCAGACACCCTCCCCCACTGGTGCGCCAGGGTTTCCCCAAGACCGACCAACAGCTATGAATTAAAAAAGCCCACAGTGTTTGTTGTGCCCTACTGGAGCCGTGGTCCCTCCCCAGAGATGCTGAAATCTCACTCTTGTCTCTCTCCTCCTGCCTCGAGCTCCGAGCCAGGCACGGGACAGTTAAGTGGTGAAGTGATGAACTGATGATAGTGGAGGAAAAAAATCAAAAACCAAAAGTGAAGCCAAAAGCGCAAGCCGGGCAGGCAAGGCAAATCGCAGGCTGCTGCCATAGACTTCTCCTCCTCCTCCTCCTCCAATAACCCCCCCAAACCGGGACACCGCAGACCCCATGTACCTAAAACCAACCACGTGGAAGCAGCAACAAAAAGGCAGCAAGGACACAGGCTGACAGAAAGTGGAAGGGAAATCAAAACAGAAAGAGCCCAGTCTTTGAAAGCTTTTTTAGCTCTATGCACATGCTCCCAGAAGAGGATGGGGCAACTGAGAGCCAGTCATGCTCTCTTGCGGGGAAAAAAACCTACTCATGGACCAACAACAAGGAGACTCCAGGCAATTCTCTCCAGCCTAGGACCCCAGAGCTACACCATCTTGCCCTGCTCAGAAGCCTGACCACTGTAAGTTATTACCCAGTCCACCCCTCCCGCAATGTGGAGAGAACATGCACCAGACTCTGTAAGTGAGCTGAGAATTCCCAAGCATTTCAAGTGAAACATACTGTTTTAGTAAAGTATAAAACAAATGTATTAACTACAGAAAGATAGATTGTCAGTGATTATAAGTGGCAGGTGTAAAAAGTTAGAGATGGTAACCACAATCTAAATCTTTACCCTATGGCACTAGGCAGTATTGAGATTAAGCATTTTTTCTCACCTCACTGGATGTTACAGTCCTTAATACACAAGCTTCCCCTTTCAAGCCTAGGGCCAGTCTCCTCTGTTGAAGTTTCTCGTCTTGCCAGCGTAGGTGAGATAGGAGAAAGGCCAAGACTGCCCTGTCCTTTATTTTATATCTTTAGTCCAGGTGCCTTGAAGACACTTGCCCAGACATGTGCTGGTCTGCTTTGCTGAGTCACAATGATCAAGTCAACCCCTCATTGGGTGGACTTGTGCAACTGAGTCATAGAGTTAATTAATGGTCAGTTAACACCCTCCTGGGCAGGGGTCATCACACTTGTCATAAAGACTCTCAAACTTACAACATATTTCACTAACAGCCATCTGGCAAAATCTCATAACTCCATAACACTAAGGATATACATTTTTAGATTGAACAATGGTTTCAGCAGATCACAACCTTTCCCATGATAGCTTACATGGCATGCTTGATAGGAAATATCACAATTATATACAAATGATGAATAGGGGGGTTACAGGGCGTTCCCCTGAGGTGATAGAGTGTCACACCCTGTAACTACTGGACAGCTAGTGACACTGTAATTGTCACACACATACGGTGGATGGGCAGTGGAGCAGATAGACCAAAAACCATTATAAGATCTTAAAAATCAAAAAATCACCATTTTGAGTCAGTCAATCTCATGAGTATTTATTTATTTATTTAATCTCCTGGGGTTGGCAGCACTGGAAGAAGCAGGGACAGGGTGGGTTTAACCAGAGGGAAGAGAAGAAGCAAAAAGAAAATGTGAATTAAAATAAAACAAGAACAAACAGAGAGTCCTGGAGAAATGGTGACAAATAGAACTGAAGAGTGACAGGAAAATATCCCTGACAGGGGAACCAGCCGGGGGCAGCAAGGGGGAAAGGGATAAAATCAGGGGAAAGAATGGAGCAGTCAAGAGGGATGATCTGAGAGAGGGAGGAAAGGACAGTGGGAGAGAGACAGGAAAAGAAATGGGCGGGAAGTGAGGGCTGGACAAATTCTGACTAGAAAAGGACAGGATGAAAGAAAAAGGAGAAGGAACGGGACCGTGAGCGGGACAGAGAGATTTATTCAAGTGAGATGGTAATTCATTAATTCCCTGTGTTACTTCCTGGCCATTTGTGTGACTTTAATGCCATTAAGAAAACTGTTCTCAAAATCTGTGGCTCTCCTTGCCATATGTTGTGGTTCTGAAAGCTTCTTCTCAGCTCCTTTTACTTTCCTGTTTTCCAGTTACTTACTGTAAATAAACCATTCAAACAATTCTTCTTGTTTCTTCCACTTTCATGTCCTAGTTCCAGTTGTTGGGGGCAGAGTCGTGGGATGTGTGTGTGTCACTCTATACCTTGGGGGAGTGTGTTATACTTATAAGAAGCACATGGGATCTTTTCAGGGGAAAAGGCAATAGGCCGCGTTTATTGAAAATACAACAGTTAGCATATGCCTTTAATCTCACACACAAACACACACACACATCCCGCAGATGGTCTTATAGTTACCAGTCTGTTGTATCTCGAGTCAATCTAATGGCCAGTTAGATTGAACACGAGTGAGGACCTGGGCTCTGTTGGTCGTGATCAGATACTCCAAGGCTTTGCAGAATTGAACCCAGAGTCTTATGGCAAAACACTCCAGCTTTATACTTGTAAATTCCCACTTTAGTCTATGGATTTTGCAGTGTCATTCTGTAATTGTTAGTTAAGTGGAGTTAATCTCCGGGTTTTCCGCTGTTGCCATTTGATGGTTATTGTTGGCTTCCCATCATTATCTCTTATTTGTTGTCTTGCATTCAGGGGTGCCTGCCTCACCTCTGAGGTCGTCAATGCTGCTAACATGTTTAGCATTGGATACAATGGATGTTTTCTGATTGTCTCCTGGTGTTTCCAGGTCTCTCACTTCTTCTTGACCATCTGGACATTTGTGATGGCTTTTCACACTTATTTTTAACTATGCACACATTTCTCACTCACACCAAACAATTTTACAGAGACTTTCAGGCAGGATAACATTTTAGAAAGGATTATATGGTTACTAAAGGGATTACAAAAAAAAATATACAACTTAGTTTGCAATGCAGATAAGAAACAAGACCTTATAGCAAATACTGTAATGAAACCTTATCCTAAAACAAAAGATGACCAGGACTGTTCTGGTCTATTCCTGCTCTGTTCCTTCCTGCTCTCAGAAAGGGTGGCTGGCAGAATATGATCAAAGCATATCATACATCAATACATTTAATACATTATTATCCCTTATCCTTCATTATGCAAAATGTAAACATAAAATCCTACGACTATAGGTGCCCTGTAACCCCCATATCCCTCATCTTGTATAGACTTGTGATATTACATGTAAACCATACCATGTAAGGTATCAGAGGAAAGGTTAGGAGCTGCCAAAAGTCATTGTTCTCTCTGTCTAGATACGTGTCTCCTCAATGCATATGAAATGACAAGGATTGGATGGTTTTCACTGAAACATGCTGTAAATTGTGGAA
Organism: Chelonia mydas; assembly: GCF_015237465.2. Classification (NCBI taxonomy): domain Eukaryota; kingdom Metazoa; phylum Chordata; order Testudines; family Cheloniidae; genus Chelonia; species Chelonia mydas. The sequence goes on along the minus strand of NC_051251.2, from coordinate 74,519,954 downwards.
TCAGCCAAAGATTAGCTTCCCCAGAGGTAACAGCAAAGAAGGTCAGCAACACCCGGATGGGTGTCCGGTGTCCAGCAAGAAAGCTCCCATTCAATGATTCACCTGCATGAGGCCACAGCAAGGGAATTGCTCAACCTTATGGGAGATTCAGCAATGACCCCGCCCAGACATGCCTGGAGTGGTGCTTCCCAAGCACATGGACTGAGGGTATAAAAACCAAACCCAAACACAGGGGCCCATGCTTGGCCTTTCTCCTTTACCCACCTACACTGAAAGCAACAGGGACACTGAAGACTTGAGACTCCAACTGAGGGGACTGGCCCAGATTTCAAGAGAGAAATCTGGATGCTATGGCCTGCAAAATCCAGTAGGGGGAGAAAAACTGTTGCCCAGGCTAATAGGGGCAAGAGTTTAGACAGCGTGCTTATGTTTTACTTCTTTTGGTAACTAACTTGGAATTTTTTGCCTATCACTTAATACCAATTAAAATCTCTATTTTGTAGCCAGTAAACTTGTTGACCTGTTTAACTTTACCAGTGAGTTTGCCTGAAGCGAATGGTAAATTGCTCAGTTATCAAAGGCTGGTATATATCCACTTTCCGTTGATGACGTGGTGAACCAATTAACAATATACACGGCACATTCCTGAAGCACAGTGCTGGGATCTGGGGGATCTGGCTGGTGCCTCACTGTGTGATTCACGAGTGGCTCTGGGAGCATTCATGCAATCAAGCTGGGTGTGGGGGCTCCCCATGCAATTGTGCTGAGTGAAACAGCACCTGGAGGGGTTGCTGCTGGTCACTAGCAGGGCATTATGAGATACAGCCCAGGCTGGAGAAGGTTCAGGGGGCACAGTGGTCCCATGGTCCCAGGCTGCACCCCAGGGGGATCCCATCACAGTGTGTCCCCCCAGCACCCACAGGGAACATCGTGCCTCTAGGAGGAGTGTTTGGGGTTTGCTGTGATGTGTCACTTTCCAGCCTGTGCTCTGTCTCTTGTCCTGTACACACCCATGTCAATCAGGAATTGCTCAGCTGTGCTCTGCAGAGAGCTGACTGGTTACACAGGGTGCAACCCGTAATGGGACGGAGGTGTGGCAATGCGGAGCGTCACAGGGCATGGTTTTAGGCAGCTAGCAAATCACAGGAACAACACTGTGATCCACAAAGCACAGTTAGGTGCCTGAACTCCCTGTACAATGCATGGGCGACACAGGCACCTTACGATACAACTCACAAAAGCCAGTTCACGAGGCAGGGAGACAGCCAAACCCACGAATGGGAGAGACTGACAAGGGGGAGGTGTTCTAGCCCTGCCCCTCTCTCACAGACAGGTCCCATGCTCACAGCACTCCCCTGGGATGTGGGAGAGCCAGGTTCAATTCCCTCTGTCCAGCTGCCTAGAGTAGCTCAGGGACATGAGGACCAACCTCAGAGCAGGCTGTTACACACCAGGGCACACAAGGAGTATAAGGGCCCTCCCATCAATCAAACCATAACCCCGCCCCTTGACCCCTTAAACCCCTGCCCCTTGACCTCTTAACCTTGCCCATCTGTCACCGGGAGTCCCTCCCCATAGGGGTTTTACTTCTGGGGTCAAGGTGGACACATGACCAGAAGCAAGGTGTGTCATCTGACCCCTCTAACAACTCCTTCCACCGCCCTCTACCAATCAGGAGGGGTTTCATCCCGACAGGACCGTCTCGAGAGGACACTTGACCAATCAGGGTGACTTCTGGGGTGGGGTGGCCTTTCTGGAAGTGGGTCGTATGACCCCTCTAAGAATTGCTCCCACCTCCCTCTACCAATCAAGAAGGGTTTCAGCCTTTGGGGACCACCCCCGAGAGGAGATTTGACCAATCAGGGCAAGTTCTGGGGTAGGGTGACATGACTGGAAGCAAGATGTGTCATGTGACCCCTCTAAGAACTCCTACCACTGCCCTCTACCAATCAGGAGGGGTTTCATCCCTGTAGGACCACGCCAAGAGGTGACTTAACCAATCAGGGGGAGTTCTGGGACCAGGTGACCCATCCGGAAGTGATTCGTGTGACCCCTCTAAGAACTCCTCCCACATCCCTCTACCAATCAGGAGGGGTTTCGGCCGCATAGGACCACCCCAAGAGGAGATTTGACCAAAATAGGGCAGGTTCTGGGACGGGGTGAACCGCCCAGAAGAGGGTCGTGTGATCCCTCTGACAATTAGAGTACAGCACATCACCCCAGAAGTTCCAGCGCCGGGCAGAAGAGGCCATCTTTTACCAAGAACGTGTGTTTTAGAAATCATGGAAACATGGACTCCTTCACCACCTTCGTGAGAACTTCAGACTTTGTTTTAGCCCCGAGCACCTTTGGATTTGTGTGGAGAAAGCGCTACATCAGCAAGAGTTCCAAGGAGGACCCTTTGACTCAACCGTTGATGCATACGGCGGAAACCGACCCCGAAACCCAAACCCTCGTGAGGCACCCCGATGAGCGTGATGGCCTCTTGTTGTCCACCCCCCTAGAGGTGGAATGGCAATCATGGGGGAATTACTGGCGGACAAGGTGAATGGAAAAGATATGGCTCAGGTAAATAAATGTTTAAGAAGTGACGGTCGGGGATGGGGGGTGTAATGGCGTTAGGAACCGACCCGGGATTGTGTAAATCAAAAAACAAGCAGTGGGGTGCTTACACTGTTTCTTTTCTGAAAATCTCTCGACAGCTCGACGATGTCTTTCTAGAGACCTTTGAGAACTTATACCTCGGTAGCCCTGTGGGAGTAAATGTATCATGCGTCAGCTGTTTTTGCTCATGTCTGAGACACAGATCTCAAGAGGAAAAGGACAAAATGGAAGAAAGAACCAGCACAGACTCCCTCATGTTAGGAGTCATGGCGTCCATTTTGGCAGGCGGCTGTAACAGGTTGTGTTAAACCAGGCGATTATTAAAACTTATTTAAATGTGTTAATATGAATGTGTCCCCCTCCATACTTGTGTTAGTAAAAGACGATACCAGTAACAGTCATGTCTCCACAGTCGGCTCTGTTAAAGAAAATATATTACACCCCCGGGGAAGTTGGGCGCTTCGGCGGGGTGAACCCTCTTTTTCAAGTGGCCAAAAAGCAGAGTAAAGCTTTAAATAGAAGACAGGCAACAGCTTGGCTTTCAGACCAGGATGCTTACACTTTACATAAACCGGCTCGAATACATTTTAAAAGAAACAAGACCATTGTTTCCGAGGTGGATGCGCAATGGCAGGCAGATTTGGTGGATATGCACCGGTTCTCCAAACACAACAGCGGTGGCAGGTACATCTTAACAGTGGTAGACATTCTATCCAAATATGCCTGGGCCTTCGGCCTAAGAGACAAGACGAGTGGTGAGGCAGCCAAGGCCTTTAAAGCTATTTTTAGCAAAGGGCGCGTGCCTCAAAAATTACATACCGATCGGGGGAAAGAATTTTTAAACAAACCTTTAAGCAGATTGTTAAAGCGGCATGGCGTTCACCATATCGTTACTAATAATGAAGTCAAAGCAGGGCTTGTGGAGCGATTTAACAGCACTTTAAAAACTAGCATGTGGAGATATTTTACAGCCCATAACACCTTTCGCTACATCGCTGTGTTACCTGACTTTATAAAGAGTTACAGCCAGAGCTTTCACAGAACTATACGTACCAGACCCGCTGATGTTAACCCTTCAGATTCTCTGAAGGTATGGAAAATGGTTTATGGAGATGGTTTTAAAATAAAACCGGTTGTTGCCTCTTTTAGAAAAGGCAACCATGTGAGGTTATGAACAGAAGTTTAACCGACTTAACCAGGGGCCAGAGACCTGTATACCGATTAAAAGATTACGAGGGTGAGACATTTACTGGATCTTTTTACCCTGAAGAATTACAAAAAGTAAACCCCAAACGAGACAGGATTGAAAAAGTTCTAGGGAGAAAGGAAAAGGGAGGAAAAAAACAACTACTGGTAAAATGGTTGGGGTGGCCTGATAAGTTTAACAGCTGAGTGGAAGCTTCTGGACTCTGTGACATTTAGACACAAACAAACAAACAAAAACAACCAAAAAACCCCCAAAACTAATAAACAAAAGATATTCCTCCTGCAAAGACAGAGAGAGAGAGAGAGAGAGAGAGAGAAAATGAGTGATGGCGGGTTTTTCATTACTTTGCCCAGCAATGCCAGCTCTGCAGTTTTTCCCCAAAACACCAGCTCGAACTTTACAATACGGCTAATTAAGCCCTTGGATCTCCCAGGTGCCTGGGAGGTGGGGTTAGTGAAAATACAATACCCGGGCAGCTGGAACACTATCAACGAAGACACCACTTTTGAAATTACCTTTGGAGATAAGGCGTGGAGTTTCATCCTACAACGAGGTTATTACTCGTCCACACCCGAATTACTGGATCATAGGAATAGTACTGTGGCTCGTCATTCCGGACCGCCTGAGGTGGTCATGAACTATGACCCTGTGGGTAGAAAAATTAGACTTAAATCCACCGATTTTACTTATATGTTTTCTACCAGCGGGGAGCTAGCTAACATTCTGGGCTTGGGCCCCAAACGCAGCGTCCAAAAATTCCCCTTCTCAGCAGACATTACAGGGGGGTTTAATTCCTTCTATCTGTACACGGATATCGTAGAATACCAGTTTGTGGGGGACTTTTCTGTTCCCCTGCTACACTGTGTCCCCCTCCGAGGAAGAAACAACGAGTTTGTCACCATCGCCTACGATAAACCTCATTATGACCCTATCAGTAAACACCACATTGACACCATTACCACTGAAATAAAGACAGATCAGACCAGAAGCGTCTCATTTCGCTTGGGCAAGGTGATCATCAAGCTACACCTGCGTCCCCGGAGAGAACGAGGCTTCTAAAAAGCAAAACACTATTATGGTGATCCTAAAAACTTACGGCGACCCCACCATCTACAGGAACTATTACAAAGCCCAGGCGGGATATGCGCTGCCTGGATATCATGGGGCCCCCGTGGTGTACGGGGCGGGAGTGGGTGGAATATTCCGTAGCCTCTTTCGAAAAGCCATACCGCTTTTGAGGAGGGGGCTACAGATTATTAAACCCCATGTAAAAGCTGCCCCTCAAAATATAGCTAAAGACATGGTAGGCCATGTCTCCGCGCTGCTCTGGAGAAGGTGGGGAATACAGCTTCACAGGAAGGATTGGGGCTGATGTACATTAAAAGGAGGAAGAGAAAGAGAAATGCATCATACTCGCAGCGCACAGGTCCCCCGAAACCCTTTAAAAGAAGGGTTTTGATGCGCAGGGCCAGCCATAAGCGAAAGTCCAAGAGGAAGCCTGGACGAAAGAGGAGACGCCCTCTGCCTGGTAAAGAGATATATTTTAATCAACATGGCTTTTGTTCACTGCGGGTCTGAAGAGTGCACCAAATCCAAACTAGACTTGTTCCAAATAGCCCCTGCGCAGACCAACATCGAGAAAAGCATCTACATCGAGGTGCCACCTCTATCAGCCGTTTATGGAATCTGCCTCCATTGACTTTTTTATTGCCGGGAATGGCGTAGATTATATGGATTTAAACAACACGCTGCTGGACCTGTGTTGCAAGATTGTAAAAGGAGACGGAACTGAACTCGCCGCAGACGCCGAGGTGGGCCTGGTGAATTACCCCGTGGCCTCTATTTTTAGTCAGCTGGATGTCACGCTTGGAGACCGCCTTGTAAGCCAAAGCAACAACTGTTACCCTTACAGGGCCTTTATAAAATCGGTGCTCAATTACAGCGACGACACCTTCGCCACGCAATTTTCCACCGGCCTCTTTTACAACGACACTGCCGGACAACAGGAAGAAAGGGAGCTGCATGGCGGGAATCTAGGGTTTGTGAAGAAAGTACGGGTGGCCCCGAGCGTTCGTCTGGGGCACGCTGAGGCCCTGCTTACCGCTAATGGTAAGACTGTCACAGTAAGAGAAGGCCCTTACACCGGCAGACAGTGATTTTTCTTTTATACCTCTATACCTTTTATACCTCTATAACTAGCTAAGTGATAAGAATACACCTAAATTCTTAGAGTCTAGGCCTTTACAGACAGGCCTGAATATCTATATCCTAACACATGCGATCATGTTTTTCACCGGAAGAGGCCGGTGGAAAATTGCGTGGCGAAGGTGTCGCCGCTGTAATTGAGCACCGATTCTATAAAGGCCCTGTAAGGGTAACAGTTGTTGCTTTGGCTTACAAGGCGGTCTCCAAGCGTGACATCCAGCTGACTAAAAATAGAGGCCACGGGGTAATTCACCAGGCCCACCTCGGCGTCTGCGGCGAGTTCAGTTCCGTCTCCTTTTACAATCTTGCAACACAGGTCCAGCAGCGTGTTGTTTAAATCCATATAATCTGCGCCATTCCCGGCTATAAAAAAGTCAATGGAGGCAGATTCCGTAAACGGCTGATAGAGGCGGCACCTCGATGTAGATGCTTTTCTCGATGTTGGTCTGCGCAGGGGCTATTTGGAACAAGTCTAGTTTGGATTTGGTGCACTCTTCAGACCCGCAGTGAACAAAAGCCATGTTGATTAAAATATATCTCTTTACCAGGCAGAGAGCGTCTCCTCTTTCGTCCAGGCTTCCTCTTGGACTTTCGCTTATGGCCGGTCCTGCGCGTCAAAGCCCTTCTTTTAAAGGGTTTCGGGGGACCTGTGCGCTGCGAGTATGATGCATTTCTCTTTCTCTTCCTCCTTTTAATGTACATCAGCCCCGATCCTTCCTGTGAAGCTGTATTCCCCACCTTCTCCAGAGCAGCGCGGAGACATGGCCTACCATGTCTTTAGCTATATTTTGAGAGGCAGCTTTTACATGGGGTTTAATAATCTGTAGCCCCCTCCTCAAAAGCGGTATGGCTTTTCGAAAGAGGCTACGGAATATTCCACCCACGCCCGCCCCGTACACCACGGGGGCCCCATGATATCCAGGCAGCGCATATTCCGCCTGGGCTTTGTAATAGTTCCTGTAGATGGTGGGGTCGACGTAAGTTTTTAGGATCACCATAATAGTGTTTTGCTTTTTAGAAGCCTCGCTCTCTCCGGGGACGCAGGTGTAGCTTGATGATCACCTTGCCCAAGCGAAATGAGACGCTTCTGGTCTGATCTGTCTTTATTTCAGTGGTAATGGTGTCGATGTGGTGTTTACTGATAGGGACGTAATGAGGTTTATCGTAGGCGATGGTGACAAACTCGTTGTTTCTTCCTCGGAGGGGGACACAGTGTAGCAGGGGAACAGAAAAGTCCCCCACAAACTGGTATTCTACGATAGCCGTGTACAGCTAGAAGGAATTAAACCCCCCTGTAATGTCTGCTGAGAAGGGGAATTTTTGGACGCTGTGTTTGGGGCCCAATCCCAGAATGTTAGCTGGCTCCCCGCTGGTAGAAAACATATAAGTATAATCGGCGGATTTAAGTCTAATTTTTCTACCCACAGGGTCATAGTTCATGACCACCTCAGACGGTCCGGAATGACGAGCCACAGTACTATTCCTATGATCCAGTAATTCGGGTGTGGACGAGTAATAACCTCGTTATAGAATGAAACTCCACTCCATATCTCCAAAGGTAATTTCAAAAGTGGTGTCTTCGTTGATAGTGTTCCAGCTGCCCGGGTATTGTATTTCCACTAACCCCACCTCCCAGGCACCTGGGAGATCCAAGGGCTTAATTAGCCGTATTGTAAAGTTCGAGCTGGTGTTTTGGGGAAAAACTGCAGAGCTGGCATTGCTGGGCAAAGTAATGAAAAACCCGCCATCACTCATTTTCTCTCTCTCTCTCTCTCTCTCTCTCTGTCTTTGCAGGAGGAATATCTTTTGTTTATTTGTTTTGGGGTTTTTTTGGTTGTTTTTGTTTGTTTGTTTGTGTCTAAATGTCACAGAGTTCAGAAGCTTCCACTCAGCTGTTAAACTTATCAGGCCACCCCAACCATTTCACCAGTAGTTGTTTTTTTCCTCCCTTTTCCTTTCTCCGCTAGAACTTTTTCAATCCTGTCTCGTTTGGGGTTTACTTTTTGTAATTCTTCAGGGTAAAAAGATCCAGTAAATGTCTCACCCTCGTAATCTTTTAATCGGTATACAGGTCTCTGGCCCCTGGTTAAGTCGGTTAAACGTCTGTTCATAACCTCACATGGTTGCCTTTTCTAAAAGAGGCAACAACCGGTTTTATTTTAAAACCATCTCCATAAACCATTTTCCATACCTTCAGCGAATCTGAAGGGTTAACATCAGCGGGTCTGGTACGTATAGTTCTGTGAAAGCTCTGGCTGTAACTCTTTATAAAGTCAGGTAACACAGCGATGTAGCGAAAGGTGTTATGGGCTGTAAAATATCTCCACATGCTAGTTTTTAAAGTGCTGTTAAATCGCTCCACAAGCCCTGCTTTGACTTCATTATTAGTAACGATATGGTGAACGCCATGCCGCTTTAACAATCTGCTTAAAGGTTTGTTTAAAAATTCTTTCCCCCGATCGGTTTGTAATTTTTGAGGCACACGCCCTTTGCTAAAAATAGCTTTAAAGGCCTTGGCTGCCTCACCACTCGTCTTGTCTCTTAGGCCGAAGGCCCAGGCATATTGGGATAGAATGTCTACCACTGTTAAGATGTACCTGCCACCGCTGTTGTGTTTGGAGAACCGGTGCATATCCACCAAATCTGCCTGCCATTGCGCATCCACCTCGGAAACAATGGTCTTGTTTCTTTTAAAATGTATTTGAGCCGCTTTGTGTAAAGTGTAAGCATCCTGGTCTGAAAGCCAAGCTGTTGCCTGTCTTCTATTTAAAGCTTTACTCTGCTTTTTGGCCACTTGAAAAAGAGGGTTCACCCCGCCGAAGCGCCCAACTTCCCCGGGGGTGTAATATATTTTCTTTAACAGAGCCGACTGTGGAGACATGACTGTTACTGGTATCGTCTTTTACTAACACAAGTATGGAGGGGGACACATTCATATTAACACATTTAAATAAGTTTTAATAATCGCCTGGTTTAACACAACCTGTTACAGCCGCCTGCCAAAATGGACGCCATGACTCCTAACATGAGGGAGTCTGTGCTGGTTCTTTCTTCCATTTTGTCCTTTTCCTCTTGAGATCTGTGTCTCAGACATGAGCAAAAACAGCTGACGCATGATACATTTACTCCCACAGAGCTACCGAGGTATAAGTTCTCAAAGGTCTCTAGAAAGACATCGTCGAGCTGTCGAGAGATTTTCAGAAAAGAAACAGTGTAAGCACCCCACTGCTTGTTTTTTGATTTACACAATCCCGGGTCGGTTCCTAACGCCATTACACCCCCCATCCCCGACCGTCACTTCTTAAACATTTATTTACCTGAGCCATATCTTTTCCATTCACCTTGTCCGCCGGTAACTCCCCCAAGCCATGATTGCCATTCCACCTCTAGGGGGGTGGACAACAAGAGGCCATCACGCTCATCGGGGTGCCTCACGAGGGTTTGGGTTTCGGGGTCGGTTTCCGCCGTATGCATCAACGGTTGAGTCAAAGGTCCTCCTCGGAACTCTTGCTGATGTAGCGCTTTCTCCACACAAGTCCAAAGGTGATCGGGGCTAAAACAAAGTCCAAAGTTCTCACGAGGGTGGTGAAGGAGTCCATGTTTCCATGATTTCTAAAACACACGTTCTTGGTAAAAGATGGCCTCTTCTGCCCGGCGCTGGAACTTCTGGGGTGATGGTGCTGCACTCTGATTGTCAGAGGGGTCACACGACCCTCTTCTGGGTGGTTCACCCCATCCCAGAACCTGCCCTATTTTGGTCAAATCTGCTCTCGGCATAGTCCTATGCGGCCGAAACCCCTCCTGATTGGTAGAGGGATATGGGAGGAGTTCTTAGAGGGGTCACACGAATCACTTCCGGATGGGTCGCCCGGTCCCAGAACTCCCCCTGATTGGTCAAATCTTTTCTCGGGGTGGTCCTACGGGGGTGAAACCCCTCCTGATAGGTAGAGGGCAGTGGGAGGAGTTCTTAGAGGGGTCACATGACACACCTTGCTTCCAGTCATGCCACCCCGCCCCAGAACTTGCCCTGATTGGTCAAATCTCCTCTCGGGGGTGGTCCCCAAAGGCTGAAACCCCTCCTGATAGGTAGAGGGCAGTGGTAGAAGTTCTTAGAGGGGTCATACTACCCACTTCTGGACAGGACACCCCGCCCTGGAACTCGCCCTGATTGGTCAAATCTCCTCTCGGGGCAGTCCTGTCGGGATGAAACCCCTCCTGATTGGTAGAGAGCGGTGGGAGGAGTTGTTAGAGGGGATCACATGTCACACCTCACTTCCGGTCATGTGTCCGCCTTGACCCCGGAAGTAATACCCCTATGGGGCGGGACTTCTGGTGACAGGTGGGCAGGGTTTAAGGGGTCAAGGTGAGTGGTTAGGGTTTGATTGACGGTAGGGCCCTTATACTACTCACACACACCATGGGGCCTGGGAGCTCTATATTTAGATTTCACCCCCCAAGAGCGAACTCCCCAGGCACGATCACAGCCTGAACAGGGAGTCACAGACAGTCCCCTTGGGTACTCTGGTCTACCCTGCCACCAAGGCAAGCCTGCCTTTGTGCTAGATGTGTGGTTCAGGGAGTCCTGGGGCCCCCAGCATGAGCTGGTGCTGCCAGCATCCAAAGTCCCCTTGTCTGCAAGGGAGAAAAGATTTGAACCAGGGTCCCCCAGGTTTCATGTCAGTGCGTGAACCACTATGCTGTACTGGTGCTCTTTCCACCTCTCCTTTTGAAGCTGGCTCACTGTGGCTGAATAATGAAAGCGATTGGGGCAGGGGGATCGGATCACCGGTGTTTCCTAATTCCGACCCCTCAGGTGGGTTCCTGAACTACTGGACACTGTCATCCAAATAACATTGTTAAAAATCAATAATGAAAAGATGCAGAACTGCAGAAATCCAGGGTGGGTTCAGGACAGGGAGACCAATTCAGGCAATCAGAACAGCAAATAAGACAAATTTTGAGCTACTATGAGGCTCTAAGCAGACATGTTGCAGAGACGGAAACTGGCCAGGAATTCTCTGAAACTGAATAAACACTGATAAAAATATCAGTTTGTTTTATGATGGCGGGGGGGGGGGGGGCGGGGTTAAACTATTTCCCTGAATCAAGTCTCCTTTGGCAGCTCAGTCCACCATGTCAGCTAGAGAAGAGCTGCGGTACCAGGGCATTGGGCCACCTGGGGCCTTTAACACCACAGCCCTGGGGAGGGGGTGCTGAGATGGACCATCCAGTGAAGAACACAAGTCCTTCTACCATACACCACACCCTGTTTTGGAACTGCTGCTGATGGCTCCCCCCATCTGTGGTAACTTCTATCCCCCCTGCCTTCCTCTGTCTGGGGGTTTTCCCTTCTGCACCTACCTGGCAGGGCAGCCCCTGCATCTGAACCCCTGATCCTGACCCAGTTTTGTCCCTCTGCCCAGCCCTCCCCTCCGATGTTCCCCCTTCAGGGGGATTTTCCCTGCCTTTGATTGCAGGGAGCAGATTCTGGTGGCGAGTGAGGGCAGCAACTTGCAGATGTCACTGAGCATGTGATAAGAACATTAGAACATAAGAACGGCCAGACGGGGTCAGACCAAAGGTCCATCTAGCCCAGTGTCCATCTGCCGACAGTGGTCAGTGCCAGGTGCCCCAGAGGGAATGAACAGACAGGAATCATCCAGTGATCCATCCCCTGTCGCCCAATTCCCAGCTTCTGACAAACAGAGGTTAGGGACACCATCCCTGCCCATCCTGGCTAATAGCCATTGATGGACCTAGCTGCCATGAATCTATCCAGTTCCCTTTTGAACCTTTTGATGACAGGACCCTGCTCAGGAACGGTGAAGTAGCAAGTTCTAATAGGAAGCGGCTTCTGATACAAGGGCAGCTCCTCTTCTTCCTCCCCTCCCGTGGGGATGAGCAGCCCCCACAACTTCCCTTCACTGCCCCTGGCCCCCTTCACCCCGTCACCCCTGGTCACCTTCAGCCTCCCCCAACTCCACCCCCCATCGCCCCCTTCAGCCTCCCCCCAACTTCCCCCTACTGCCCCATGTCCCTTTCTGCCATTCCCCGCTTCAGCCTCCCCCAGCTTCCCCCCATCGTCCCCCTCAACCTTCCCCCTGCCCCTCAGGCTCCTCCCCAGCTGCCTTTCAGTCTCCCCCCCCTACACTGAACTGCCCTCCTTCAGCCTTCCCCCCGTACCCCTCACCCAGCAGCCCCACCTGACCCCCTTTAGCCTCCCTCCCCCCCAACTGCCCCTTCATCCCCTCACACACTCCCCTCCCTCTGCCTCTCCCCAAGTTCCCGGCTCCACCACTCTCAGGTTCCCTTCCCCACAACCATCTGCTTCCTTTCCATGGGGAACACGGGCAAGAAATGCTTTTGAAAAAATCTTTTGCAAAGTAAAAAGTAAAACAAGCCAAGCAACCCCCTCCCTTGCTTTGTGCTGGGCACTCAGCTGTGGGCTTGTGTGTGTGTGTGTGTGTGTGTGTGTGTGTGTGTGTCGGGGGAGGGGAGGGAGGGTTGTTCTGAGCATACTCTATTCAGGAAAGGGGTGGAGTTGGCCAAAGGGGCATGTTGAATCTTTAGCAGAGACTTCCTTTCTCCATTATGTTAGCTAAGCATTGCTGTTCAATGTCAGCCACCGAATGCAGCATTTGAAACACTCTGACTATAAATCCCTTGCCCTCTCTGTTGCTGTAGTTCTCACACCCTCTCCTCTTGTGATGTCACCACATAACATGGTGTCTTATTTCCCATAGCGTCTTGTAGATTAGACAGGACCTAATTTACAAGGTAAAAAATGAAACATAACTCCTTCCCTTCCCCCTTTTGACTTAGCCTCACCTCTTCCACACACCGTCTATGTGCAGAATGAATTTTGTAATGTGCACCAATATACAGGTGAGGTGTGACACCTCACCTCCATATTGGTGCACATAACAAAATTCATTCCACACACGGACATAAAAAATTAGAAGAAACACAGCTCCTGACATATCCGTCACATCTTGAATTTCATACATTGACTGATCAGAACAAAGGGCTCTCAAGTGAGCTACAGACCAACAGTTGTTCAAGTAAATTATTCAGCAAGTATTTTAGAAGACCTAGAACGTTAGAGGAAATCATGACCTGCTAAGAGACAATTAATGGAGAGAAGCAGCAAGATTAATCCCATACATTGGACTGATGGTGACTTATTTGCCAGATTTGAAGAGACCAAAAGGACCTGTCTCCTCACTGTTGATAGCCCCCTGCTGGGCCAATCAGCATTGAGACTCTGAGGGGTGGGAGGCTGAGTGGTCTCACCAGATGTCCCACAGGTCACCATCAGAGGGGATCACTCTCAGATCCAGCCCCACTCTTTGTGAGGACCTCCCGCAATGAGAGCAGCCACCTCACACACCCCTACCCACACTCCACACACACCCCTGCCCACACTCCACACACACCCCTCCTTGGTAGAGGGAGGGAAGCAGGGGGAAAAGAAGCAAGAAAAGAGGAGAAAGGAGGGAGGAAAGAGGAAAAGGGAAACCAAAAAGGATAAACCCCAAGGTCCCCAGTGATTCCAAGTGTCAAAGTGCTCGGTAGGAAATCAAATTCTGTCCCCTTAAGCCAGTGTTTTCTGTGCTGAGAATTCTGCCTGCAGCAGGTGGATCAGACCCAACAGGTTCCAAACCTCTCGCAGCCTCTGACCTTGTCAAGGGGAAGTTCATTTTCTGGCCCAACCAGTGGTAGGAAAGGAGAAAACTCCACAGAGGCGCCTCCTCATGCTCACAGATGGAAATCCTAATTCTCTCTCTGCCCTCGAGGGGAGACCTGGAGAAGGAGATGTGCGGCAGCAAAGCCAGGGGGGTCTCAGAGACTGCCCTGGCCCTGCACCTCTGCCCTGCCCGGCTGATGTCGGGGTCTCTCTGTGAGGTCACCCCCTCCCCACCACCTTTGCCCAATGGGCTGAGTTCCTGCAAAAGGTCTTTGTGATGTCACTGCCGCACCACCCCTCCCCTCCAAGCTGATGTCCTGCCCCTGCCCAGCCTCTCTGGAGGTTGGAGTTGTTGCCCCTGGATCTAGGGTTGCCAACTTTCGCACCCAACAAAACTGAACATCCTTGTCCCACCCCTTCGCTGAGGTCCCGGCCTGCTCACTCCATCTCCCTCTCCCTCCGTGGCTAACTCTCCCCCATGCTCACTCACTTGCTCATTTTCACCGGGCTGAGGAGGGCTGGAGAGAGTCCCTTTTCAACTGGGTGTTGTCAGGACCAACCTGGGAAGGAGGGCTGCCTCGCAAGTACCTTTAAGAGGAGGCATCCCTCCCTGTCAGAAAATCATCTCCCTCCCTCAGCTCAGTGATGGCCTGAATTGCTCCTTATCCCGGCAGAGCGGAGGATTCAAAGAGCAACATCAAACCCCTGTGTAGCTATCAGGAATGAACACAAACACTCCCTGGTATCTGAACAGAGGTTTAGTTTTGCCCTTGGTAAACTACAAGACTAAAGGGAAAGGTGGTGACACCAGATCTAAGCAATGAACACAACACAATCCTAATTGTTATGCTCACCGTTGCCCCTTTATTCTTCTGCTGTCTCGCTCCGACCACCGTTGCCCTCTGTCAGTTCAGTGAGAGTGCCACACTCATGGCTTCCTACACACAAAGATTCACACACACACCTTGCAAGCAAAACCTCACCAAGGAGTCAGATGTACCTGTTGGTTCCCTGCACCCCTGCTGTACAGAATCCAAGCACAAGGAAAGCTTGTCGGGCCCAGAGCTGGCAGGGAGTCTGGTGTTAGTGTATTTAAACTACAGTGTCGGCACTCAAAGGAAAGATGCTGATAGAGTGCAAGTTAAACACAGACTCCAACGAGAAACTGCTGAATTGCAATTAATTTGCAAACTGGACACCATTAAATTAGGCTTGAATAAAGACTAGGAGTGGATGGGTCATTACATAATGTAAAACTATTTCCCCATGCTGATTTTTCCCCCTACTGTTCCTCACACCTTCTTGTCAACTGTTGGAAATGGGCCATCCTGATTACCACTACAAAAGGTTTTGTTTTGTTTTTCTCCTGCTGGTAATAGCTCACCTTAACTGATCACTCTCATTATAGCGGGTATGGCAACACCCATGTTTTCATGTTCTCTCTGTGTGTGTATATATATATATATCTTCCTACTGTATTTTCCACTGCATGCATCCGATGAAATGGGTTTTAGCCCACGAAAGCTTATGCTCATATAAATTTGTTAGTCTCAAACGTGCCACAAGTACTCCTCATTCTAATTCTGAAAAGTTTATTTGATGTAATTCAGCCCCTTTGGATTTAGCAGTGGTGAAGTAAAACCTCACTCCAAACGGGTTGAGAGAACTAGCGTGTAGGAGAATAGACACCCAAGATAGACTCTAATTATTTCTATTTCATATGGAATTTATGTTGATCAGTTTTAAAATAAACTTTCCGTGAAGAGGAAAGGTCCTGAGGGAGACAAGTTGTGTAACCGTCTCCCCGTCAGACTGTAACAGTCACTGCAATGTGAGCCGGGGTGTGCGGGACTCGAGTTGCAGGCTCAGTGTGTCTAAGCCTCTGCTGGAGAGTCCACACTGAACGGTGACCCTGGGTTGAGAATGTCAAGACCCGAGTCTCACCCCAGCGCTCACGTGCCCACCGTGCACGGCGCAGACCCGATCACATCAGCCTCTCCCAGGCTTCCTAGCGCTCTCCCAGCTGTAGCCTCTTCAGCCCTTTGTTCCTTGTGCCCCACGGAAACACTTGAGTGTCCCTCCCACGGCGCTTTATCAGAAGTTGTCTCCCCCGCCAGTACAGCCAGCCAAGCTGTGTTTTGGGTCTGCAAGCTGCCGACCACTGGAGCCAGCAACCTGGGTGAGGCCCCATTTGAAGAATTTCCCCTGCTTGTATTTTCACTCCTGTTTTATGCAGTGGGCAGAACATCCGAGAGATGCTGGTGGCAGATTCTGAGCTGGTGAAGGCTCCTGTCGCAGGAGGAGGATACATGTCAACTGGCTGATGCTGCTCATGACTCTTGGTATAGCCACTGATGCCCCCTGTGTAGTCCAGCACCTGTGGAAAAGGGCGACAGGCACAGACTGGTGGGATCACGTTGTCGTGCAGACCTGGGAGGACCAGCAGTGGCTCCAGAACTTTCATATGCAGAAAGTGATGTTTCTGGAGCTTTGTGAGCAGCTTGCCCTGACTCTGCAGTGTCAGGACACATACAAGTGGGTGGGGAAGTTGGTCCAGAAGCAGGTTGCTATAACCATCTGGAAGCTGTGTACTCCTGACTGCTGCAGGTCCACTGCTAACCAATTTGGTCTTGGTAAGTTAACTGTGGGGACAGAGGTTTCTGAGGCAATCAGGTATGTGATTTACCCAGAGGTAGTGAGCATAAACAATGTCAAGAACATAACTGCGGAACATAAGACTGGCCATACTGGGTCAGAGCAAGGGTCCATCTAGCCCAGTATCCTGTCTTAGTCTCTAAGGTGTCACAAGTCCTCCTTTTCTTTTTGTCTTCCAACAGTGGCCAATGCCAAGTGCCCCAGAGGGAATGAACAGAAAAGGGCAACGATCAAGTGACCCATCCCCTGTCATCCAGTCCCAGCATCTGGCTGTCAGAGGATTAGGGACACCCAGAGCATGGGGTTGCATCCCTGACTATCTTGGCTAATAGCCACAGATGGACCTATCAACTTATCTCATTTTTTTTTTAATCCCATTATAGTTTTGGCTTTCACAACATCCCCTGGCAACAAGTTCCACAGGTTGGCTGTGTGTTAGGTGAGGAAGTACAGCAGAACCCTGTTCATCTGATCTAATTGGGACTGGGGCCATATTGGATAATCAAACATTTGAATAATCTGGAGAATGGGAAAGTGTGAGGCTGCATCACCATCTAGTGGCCACAGGAGAGATCACCTGCTTCTTGAGCTGTGTGCACTGATTGTTCGGTTAATACAGAGAGCCAGATAATGGAGGGTTTTACTGTACTTCCTTTTGTTTGTGTTAGACCTGCTGCCTAGTAATCTCATTTGGTGACCTCCCTGGTTCTTATGTTATGTCAAGGGCTAAATCGCACTTTATTCACTTTGTCCACACCATTCGTGATTTTATAGCCCTCTATCATCCCCTTAATCATCTTTTTAATCTCTCATATGGTAACTGTTCCATACACTTAATTTTTGTTGCCCTTCTCTTTATCTTTTCCATTTCTAATATATCTTTTTTTCAGATGGGGCAACCAGAACTGCACACAGTATTCAGGGTGTGGATGTACCATTGTCCCAATGATGATTTGATAGGCTTCCTGCTTCTGACGTCCCTTCAATAATTGCTAGTTTGGAGAGAATGGGGTTTCCAAACTGCACCAGGGCCATTGACGGGACTGACATGCCCCTAGTTTGCCGTCCTCAAAAAGCACAGGAGTACATCCACCACAAGGGGTACTAGCTACTCCATTGTTATGCAAGTGTTTGTGGACCTCAGAGGCTGATTCATGGGCTGTGCTGGAAAAGTTGATGCCGGGATTGGGAGTTTACCTTCATGGACAGGCTGGTGCACGATTCCCACCTAATGACTTTGTCATAAACAGAGTAACTGTTATTCTAGGGGACCCCACGTGCTGCCTTTAGTCCTCGCTTATGAAACCGTACCCTGGTCTGAGAGGCCCTGGCAGAAGACGGTTTCA
Source organism: Chelonia mydas (assembly GCF_015237465.2). Classification (NCBI taxonomy): domain Eukaryota; kingdom Metazoa; phylum Chordata; order Testudines; family Cheloniidae; genus Chelonia; species Chelonia mydas. Next base: position 74,502,250 of record NC_051251.2, on the reverse strand, counting down.
TTACACTCTCAGTAGGTGAAGAGTGGTGGTTCAACAGGCATTCGGCAGATGGCAATTCTGCTGGCACCCTTCCCAGAACCGTTTGGATGGCTCTACAGTCGGTGCTGTCTCCATTATTGTGTCTTGCCCTGCTCCTCACAATCTTTGTGACTCCAGAGAGGAGCCGTTCGCACTGGAGCAGACCCATGACAGTAGTGGGTTACTAACTGCTACACTCAGCCCGAAAGTGCACCTGCCACAACTGGAAGAGGAAAGATGTGTGCAGCAGAAATCAAGGATGCTTCGTGCACCCAAATCTGGACTTTCATGGACCAAGTGGAAAGGGGGAATATTACATTTATGAATGTATTTGTACAGGAATGTCAACAGTACATGCAGCACTATCGCTGTAAGCTACGACTGTGGCGGCACCGATTGTCATGATGTTTTAATTATGGATGAGGTGAGAGCTCCTTCAGCAGGGGGAAAGGGTAATTTGTGTGAGATGAACTCTGGCTTTTCATTGTGGGTAGATCCAAAAAGAAATTGTCTTTGGATACAGCTTTTCAGTTATGGTTTCTCATGTCTTTATCTTTATTCTTTGAACTACACATGATATGATTGTGTGCATCATGCAATGATGGTAACACACTTTTTAAATTAAATAAAAACCTTTACTTGCTAACATGGATGTGTTTCCAAAAAAAATTACAATATTAAAAAATTGACAGGCTGCCAAGAAAACACGAAAAGTAGGAATAAAGTTAAATGCAGAACACAAGCACTGGAGAGTGGAAAACAGTGAAACCTGTCAAACAATTTAAAAAATTTTAAATCCCCTGTTTCTGCATTGTAGCCTGATCTATAGATTATGTATTAATAATATTGATTGCCTAAAAATTGCCAGTTATCACTTTGAGGGTTGACAGGTTCTTGTCCCAAGATCAGGCCCAGTATTATTAAAATTACTAAATAGTTGGGAACCCCGATGTGCACAGTTGCAACACACACTGTAGGAACTCTTCTATGTTAGAAGAAAAGAGCAGGTTGACCAGAAGCAGATTTGAGTATGGGCTTCCTTATGACGATACTTGTTCCCCTTGACCCAATTGTCGAGTAAGCACTGGATTAGTTACAGCACGCTCTTTTTATCTAAGTTAGTATTCAAATTCCTACATTTACTACAACACCCCCAAAACCCTTATGGAGTAATATGAACGCCCATAAAACGAATACTGATAACTCTATACTGAATATAATTATCCCCGCCCCTGATTACTGTTTACAGCATTAGCATATTCTATAGATAATTTTTACTTTGAAGATACACTTCTTTGCTATAATTGCAGTCACGAACTCCCTGGATCAGCAGTTTGCTGGGAAGGGAGGAAGGGGCCATGACCCTGAATTCGCCTGTGTAGCTGGGAAAGGAAGGGAGGGGGAGATAACACTACTTTACCCAAAAGGTATTCTTTAGATCCCCATATTCCTCAGGCAGCTGCAACCTTATCAAACTCTTCACAAGGAGAAGGGAAGGGAGGGGTTAGCCCTAAATCTCTCCAGCACAGAAGCGGTGCTTGCCCGTGCCTTTACTCCTTAATACCATCTCTGCTCACCAGCGGTATCCCACTTTTCTGCGTAACCCTTACATATCCTGACATTCTATATTTACATTAATTATTCATACAGTCATTAATACATTAATAATAATTATTATACTTATTAATACATCTAGCAAAGTCACAAACATTCTAACTCAGTAAGGTAGATAGAGAGACTACAGAATGTACGCCTGTACATCCATATACTCACATCATCCCTTGCAGGACTACCTAAAATGTTGGCCATCCTCTTCCTCATCACTATCACCTTCCTCCTCATCACAAGTTGCCATCATTATGGCCCCTTCCAAGAGCCACATCTCTCTCCCCTACCCCCACAGGCTGGGATGTAACTTTTATAATATGTTACAAATAAGGCAAAAGCCCTACTGAATATGCATTAGACACAGTGGCATGAGTGTATTTCCTCATCCTACTAATGTCGAGGTGTCCTTCATCTATAGATTAGTATATTGATACGTGTAACTACCATTCCAACTCATGCTCATATCCGGCACCCCTTGCTTAAGCGGATTGGCAGTTATCACTTCCATGTTGGATTCTTTGACCATGGGATGGTGTTCCATGAAGGAGGAGTGCTGGGCAGAGACGGGCTCCATCTTACGAAGAGAGGGAAGAGCATCTTTGCCAGCAGGCTGGCTAACCTAGTGAGGAGGGCTTTAAACTAGGTTCACCGGGGGAAGGAGACCAAAGCCCTGAGGTAAGTGGGAAAGCGGGATACCGGGAGGAAGCACAGGCAGGAATGTCTGTGAGGGGAGGGCTCCTGCCTCATACTGGGAATGAGGGGCGATCAACAGGTTATCTCAAGTGCTTATATACAAATGCACAAAGCCTTGGAAACAAGCAGGGAGAACTGGAGGTCCTGGTGATGTCAAGGAACTATGACGTGATTGGAATAACAGAGACTTGGTGGGATAACTCACATGACTGGAGTACTGTCATGGATGGTTATAAACTGTTCAGGAAGGACAGGCAGGGCAGAAAAGGTGGGGGAGTAGCACTGTATGTAAGGGAGCAGTATGACTGCTCAGAGCTCCGGTACGAAACTGTGGAAAAACCTGAGTGTCTCTGGATTAAGTTTAGAAGTGTGTGCAACAAGAGTGATGTAGTGGTGGGAGTCTGCTATAGACCACCGGACCAGGGGGATGAGGTGGATGAGGCTTTCTTCCGGCAACTCACGGAAGCTACTAGATCGCATGCCCTGATTCTCATGGGTGACTTTAATTTTCCTGATATCTGCTGGGAGAGCAATACAGCGGTGTATAGACAATCCAGGAAGTTTTTGGAAAGCGTAGGGGACAATTTCCTGGTGCAAGTGCTAGGGGAGCCAACTAGGGGGGGGCGCTTTTCTTGACCTGCTGCTCACAAACAGGGAAGAATTAGTGGGGGAAGCAAAAGTGGATGGGAATCTGGGAGGCAGTGACCATGAGTTGGTTGAGTTCAGGATCCTGATGCAGGGAAGAAAGGTAAGCAGCAGGATACAGACCCTGGACTTCAGGAAAGCAGACTTTGACTCCCTCAGGGAACAGATGGCCAGGATCCCCTGGGGGACTAGCATGAAGGGGAAGGGAGTCCAGGAGAGCTGGCTGTATTTCAAGGAATCCCTGTTGAGGTTACAGGGACAAACCATCCCGATGAGTCGAAAGAATAGTAAATATGGCAGGCGACCAGCTTGGCTTAATGGTGAAATCCTAGCGGATCTTAAACATAAAAAAGAAGCTTACAAGAAGTGGAAGGTTGGACATATGACCAGGGAAGAGTATAAAAATATTGCTCGGGCATGTAGGAAAGATATCAGGAGGGCCAAATCGCACCTGGAGCTGCAGCTAGCAAGAGATGTCAAGAGTAACAAGAAGGGTTTCTTCAGGTATGTTGGCAACAAGAAGAAAGCCAAGGAAAGTGTGGGCCCCTTACTGAATGAGGGAGGCAACCTAGTGACAGAGGATGTGGAAAAAGCTAATGTACTCAATGCTTTTTTTGCCTCTGTTTTCACTAACAAGGTCAGCTCCCAGACTGCTGCGCTGGGCATCACAAAATGGGGAAGAGATGGCCAGCCCTCTGTAGAGATAGAGGTGGTTAGGGACTATTTAGAAAAGCTGGATGTGCACAAGTCCATGGGGCCGGACGAATTGCATCCGAGAGTGTTGAAGGAATTGGCGGCTGTGATTGCAGAGCCCTTGGCCATTATCTTTGAAAACTCGTGGCGAACGGGGGAAGTCCCGGATGACTGGAAAAAGGCTAATGTAGTGCCAATCTTTAAAAAAGGGAAGAAGGAGGATCCTGGGAACTACAGGCCAGTCAGCCTCACCTCAGTCCCTGGAAAAATCATGGAGCAGGTCCTCAAAGAATCAATCCTGAAGCACTTACATGAGAGGAAAGTGATCAGGAACAGTCAGCATGGATTCACCAAGGGAAGGTCATGCCTGACTAATCTAATCGCCTTTTATGATGAGATTACTGGTTCTGTGGATGAAGGGAAAGCAGTGGATGTATTGTTTCTTGACTTTAGCAAAGCTTTTGACACGGTCTCCCACAGTATTCTTGTCAGCAAGTTAAGGAAGTATGGGCTGGATGAATGCACTATAAGGTGGGTAGAAAGCTGGCTTGATTGTCGGGCTCAACGGGTAGTGATCAATGGCTCCATGTCTAGTTGGCAGCCGGTGTCAAGTGGAGTGCCCCAGGGGTCGGTCCTGGGGCCCGTTTTGTTCAATATCTTCATAAATGATCTGGAGGATGGTGTGTCCTCTATGATTCTATGTTCCTTGTGGTAGCACTGGTTGGAACATTCTACCTCCCACCATAGAGCATGTGATTCTTAGTTCCTAAAATCGAAAGGTAACTGTTGATCTACTCCAAGGTCACGGCCTATTTAACCACATTTATGTGTCAGCCAATGTCTTACCGGACACTCTAGGTTTCTTGTGTTACAGCTGAATATAATGAAAGCAGCTAAATATTATGAAGGAAGGGCAGTGAATACACCAAAGGCCAGCCTATGGGCTACAGTGTGTCCCCTGGCCCTCAGTTCTCCTTTCTCTTCTTCTGCATGTAGTTGGTGCTGCTGCACAGGGATGGCGGACTCCTCGAGGTGGAGGCCTGCACTGGGTACATTTGCCCTGGCCAAGTAGCATGCAGTCCTGGTTGCATGGGCCACCCAATAATGGTATTGCCCAATGTATTCCTGGCCTTCAGGACATGGTACCATGGAGGGGACTCAGGACATGGTATGGGTGACGCAGAACCTGCACTCTCATGGTCCTTAGCACAAGCAGCCTCTCAAACAGGTTTTCGGCTGTGCTCTATCTTCCTCAACCAATGTTCCTGTTTCTGAAACTGCACTGCAAGTCTGTCCTCATTCTCTGTAGCCTCTCAGTGCCTTTCCGCTTGCCGTTAATCCTTATCCTGGTATTAGAGTCTGGTTGTCCCTGTTCAGCACGTCCACCATAAGGTCATCATGCACATTTCCTTTTTGACTGCACTCCGACAGTGGCAAACCCCAGGCTCCTTCTGGACTATGTCCAGGCTGCTACAGAGGTGGAAGGGCCTGAAAATGGGACTGGGGAGGGAGGCATGGGGCCATGGCCCCTCACTTTTTCCTGCCTTAGGTGAGCAATCGGGGGAAGACAGAATGGAGAGTGGTTAGTGGCGGGTTGGGGAGACCTCAGGGAAGGGGGCAGAAAGGAGCAAGCGGTGGGCAGGCAGGAGGCCTTGATGGAAGAGGAGGCATTGAAGCAGGAAGAGGTGGACCAAGGGCAGCGGCTCAGGGGAAAAGGCAGAGCAGGGGTGGCGTACAGTGAGGACAAGGCCATGGTCTGGGCGCTGGTGCCCCCCTGCCCCGCTTCTATGGAGCTTCGTGTTCACCATTCCAAAGGTGGCAGTGGACAGGCATGCCTCCGGAGGGGTGACCCCAAACGCATCTTTTTTTCCCCTGCATGGCAGGCCCTTTTGGGGAAGGCTTAGCCTCCCCTGGTGTCTTCTATGTGCCACCCATGACAATGAAAATGACCGGATATGGGAGCTGCGACATGTACATTATCCTGAAGCAGGTATCCAGAAACAGTTTCCTTTGTATGAAGAACCGACACACACACTGCTAAGCTTCCCAGAGATCACCCCCCCTCCAGCAAGGGCTCTGGCCAGTGACCAGGCCTTCACACCCTCCTGAGGGGTGGGTGGGTGGGTGGAGGGGCTTCTGTAGTTAACATAAGAACATAAGACCAACCATACTGGGTCAGACCAAAGTTCCATCTAGCCCAGTATCCTGTCTTCCCACAGTGGCCAGTGCCAGGTGCCCCAGAGGGAATGAACAGAACAGGTAATCATCAAGTGATCCATCCCCTGTCACCCATTCCAAGCTTCTGACAAACAGAGGCTAGGGACACCATCCCTGAACATCCTGGCTAATAATCATCGATGGACATATCCTCCATGAACTTATCTAGTTCTTAGAATCATAGAATCATAGAATATCAGGGTTGGAAGGGACCTCAGGAGGTCATCTAGTCCAACCCCCTGCTCAAAGCAGGACAGATCCCCAATTAAATCATCCCAGCCAGGGCTTTGTCAAGCCTGACCTTAAAAACTTCTAAGGAAGGAGATTCCACCACCTCCCTAGGTAACGCATTCCAGTGTTTCACCACCCTCCTAGTGAAAAAGTTTTTCCTAATATCCAACCTAAACCTCTCCCACTGCAACTTGAGACCATTACTCCTTGTTCTGTCATCAGCTCCCACTGAGAACAGTCTAGAGCCATCCTCTTTGGAACCCCCTTTCAGGTAGTTGAAAGCATCCTCCAATTTGTCTAGCTCCTTCTGTATCCTATCCCTACCCTCCTCAGATTAGTCACTTTGAAAACTGTTCATAACAAAAATATTTAGTTGATAAGCTTTTCCACCTTCTTTCCAATAATGTCTGGGAGGAGTTTGATTGTTAGTTCTTCCAAATTACTTGCTGACTCTTTTCAATGTACAATTCATGCAGCTCATTTGAGAGCACTTTATTGTGAGCATTTGGTGTCTGAAATTTGAGCAGTCAGTAAGTTTGAGAGTCAGGATTCCTGGGTCCCATTCCTCCTGCAGGCTGGGGAAAGTCTCCCAAGGGAAGGCAGGACTCTTGGGTTCTAATCTGAACTCTGCCACTGCCTGCCCATTTGATATTAGAGAAGTCACTTCACCTTCCCCTGCCGTAGTTTCTTCATCAAGAAATGGGGGGCAATAATCTTCCCCTACCTCTCTCACTGGGCGGGAGCAGCTGTGAGGATCCATTCAAGCGTCTCTGCAGCCTTTGGAACACGCCCTGCTCCTAGGAAGTGCAAAGAAGGGCAGTAAACGACGCCTTTCCAGCCTAGGGAGGATGATCTGGTGGGAAGATACAGGATTCTGTGCAGCTTGGGAAGCAGGGTTTGCCGTGATTACAGCAGGGTGCAGGCACCCCTGGCGGCTAGCCCTGTCTTTGGGGGTATTTAGCCTCTATTGGCTAGAACAGGCGTCTGGCCTGGAACAGCTGGTGGTTCCTGACACATTGCACTAAGCCCGGAGGGGACTCGCCCCTGGCCTACAGCAGTACTGGCTGCAGAGCTCAGGATCCCGCGTCCCAGGAGGCCTGGAGGAGACGGAACACGCCGGGAGCTACCACCAGAGCCAATCAGAAGCCGGCGTTCGGAGACAAAGGGATTGGTTTACACTCGGTGGTTGGCTGTTGGTGGAGTGCAGGAAGACGCATCACACCCTGGGAGGTGCCCATTGACCTTCCCACGCTTATACAAAGGGAGACTTTGAACCCTATTCGTGGCCACTGGGTCACGTCTATCAGCCACAGAGACCAGCAACCCGGGGGCTGAGGAGCGAGTCGTGGTCAGGCTACCGCAAGCCACCAGAATTGTCCCCTAGACTGCAGAGCAGGGAGACTGAAGACCTGATAAGAATCCCCATGTTTTCCTTGTGAATTTCAAGCTGGCCAATGAGTACAGGGTGGCAGCACCCCCTAGAGAACTGGTACTCAACTTCCATTGTGTTACGCAGGGCCCGAGAGGAAGACAGGGGCAGAGGGGTTTGGTCCCTCGTAAATGCTGGTGTTGCACTGGGTTTAAAGTGCTGTTGATGGCTTCTCATTCCGGTTACTCCTGTTCTTTCCTTAGCCCTGTCCTTTGTTCCCTGTACCTAATAAGCTCCCCCTTTTGTTGTATTGTTACTGTGGGGATTTTGATAGTACTTTTACCCTTTTTGCTTATACGCTGTAAACAAGTCAGCTTCCCTTAGTTTCCCCATCTGACCAGGGATGGTATAGACACTTCTCCAGCTCCTAGCAGTAGTGAGTCCTGATCAGACAATGAGTGTTAAATCCTCTGAGCTCAGAAAGACAGTGGGTAAGTGTTGTTACCCAATCTCCCCATTTCCAGTCAGGCCCTGTTTGTCTCCCAATGCCCTTTTTTCCTCCCCTCTCAGCCTCTCTGCTTTTCCAGCAGGAGAATGCAGAGACCACCTCGCTCTGTCTGAGTCACAGAATCGGACCCAGATAAAGTGTGTGTGGGGGCGGGGGAGCACCATCCCCTAAAGGGGGAAAAGCTTCAGCCCCAAGTTATCATTTATGCTCCTTCTGCTGATTCCCTAGGGTAGGAGAGCCCTCAGGAAAGTTCCCTTTTCTATGCACCAATAAAATTCTTGGAAATACAAAATCAAATCAGGCCAAGGTCAGAATTCCTGCCCAGAGAGTGGGACATTCCAGTAATGTGTTTATGTATTAAATCCAATGCCCATCTCTAGGGTATACGCTTTACAGCTGATTTGCAACAGCACCTTATAGGGAGAACAAGACCAATTAGATTTCTGATTATTTAATAGCTTGGGATTCTGATTCCATTTCCCATTCAGTTCATACAAAAATACATGGTGTCCCTGTGGCACTCTGTACCTCCAAGCAGCACTCTGTAACCCCCATAGTCATCATTCATATGTGGGTATATTTCATACAAAGCATGCCATGTAAGATACCACAGGAAAGGTCATGATCTGCTGAACCCCATTGTTCTGTCAAAATATGTCTATCGTTAGTATATCTGAAGTTATGAGATTTTGCTGTATGGTTGTTACTGAAATATATTGTAAGTTTGGGAGTTGTCCACAGTTAGTTCTCCAGTGACAACAAAGGAGGTGACCAACAGCATTGAAAGATCATCAGGAGGACCATTAATCAACAAGGGAGTTGTAAACAAGGGATATACAATTTACACAATGGGGGATTGCTCAACTCTGTGAGTCAGCAAAGCCCACCAGACATGTCTGGGCTAGTATTTTCCATTTGCCAGGTACATGGATTGAGGGTATAAATCAAGGGACAGTGGCATCATGCAATTACCTTTCTCCTCCCCAACCTACACTGGAAGTAACAAGAATGCTGGGAAGACAAAGACTTCAACTGATGAAGAGGAGATTGGTCCCAGGTTTAATTGGAAAAGCCTGTGTATTAAGGACTGTAAGCTACCTGCAACATCCAGTGGGGTGAGAAAAGCTGCTTTAACTAACTATTGCTCAGTCTAATAATGCCTAGGTTTTAGACTCCATGCTTACTTCTTATTTTCTGTGGTAACTCTCTCTGACCTTCTATGCCTATCACTTAAAACCTATCTTTCTGTAGTCAATAAACTTATTTTAATGTTTTATCCTTAACAGCATGTTTTGGTTGAAGTGCTTGGGAAATCTCAGCTCAGGTTACAAAGGCTGGTGTGGGTCCTCTCCACATCGAAGGAGGGGCGGACTGGGGAATGAACTTACATTGGTGAGGCTTCTGATCAGGCAAGACAGTACAGTTCTGAGGTGCAAGGCTGGTGACTTGGGAGATTTGCAGGTGCCTCTTGCTGTATGATTCATGTGTGGCTCTAGGAGCATTCATGCAATCTAGCTGGGCTTGGGGCTCCATATCCTGTTGTACTGAGTAATCACAGCGTCTGGAGAGGTTTGCTGCTTGTCACTAGCAAAGCATTGTGAGATACAGCCCAAGCTGGAGAGATAAGGAGGCACAGCAGTACCCCAGTTCCAGGTTATACCCTGGGGATCCTGTCACAGACCCCGATCATTAGAATAAACTGAACTGCAGCTGTAACTTTCCCCAGTTGCAAGCCAGGGCCAGAATGTTTCCAATGGGCAAGGTAGGGGAGAGGCATTTAACACAAAGAGCCCAAGATGTCACTGTGTTCCCCTGATCCCACAGGAACTTTGCAAGTGTCAGTGAGAAATAAAACCTCGGTCACCCATTGGCGGGAAGCTGCATCCAGAGCAGACACTGATGCTCCTTTCTGCGCATGCTCAGGAGGGAAGAGAGTGACACCAGTGTGAAGAGCTGGGCAGTGTCTCCTGTAGGGGTCTGTGGGAGGAGAGGAGGAGAGTCAGTTCCTGCCAGGGTCTCTCAGTTCTTCCTCAGGGCAGATACCACCTTCGCCCCTGGAGCACGGCACAGTGCCTCCCCAGCAAAAGTAAATATGGACCTGTCCCAGGCCCTAACGAGTGCCCTCTCACTTCAAACTAATAAGTCCACAGCTTATAGGAAAAATTCTTGTTATTAGTCCCTAAGTGCATGACCTGCCACTTTGCACTATTAAATTTCATCCCGTTTCTATTACTCCAGTTTTCCAGGCCCTCCAGAGCTTTTTGTATGATATTCCGGTCCTCCTTCGTATTGGCAATAGCTCCTAACTTTGTGGCATCCACAAATTTTATTAGCTCACTCCCACTTTTTGTACCAAGGTCATTAATAAAAATGTCAAGACCAATCCCTAAGGAACTCCACTAGTAACCTCCCTGCAGCCTGACAGTTCACCTTTAACTAATTCCGTATCCACCTTTCAATCCTCATATTAATCCCCATCTTCTCCAATGTAGGTAATAATTTCCTGTGTAGAACTGTATCAAATGCCTTACTGAGATCCTGGTAGATTAGATCTGCTGCATTTCCTTTGCCTAGAGAATCGGTTCTCTTCTCAAAGAAGGAGATCAGGTTGGTCTGGCACAATCTACCTTTTGTAAAACCATGTTGTATTTTATCCCAATTACCATTCACCACTATGTCCTTAACTACTTTCTCCTTCAAATTTTTTTCTAAGACCTTGCATACAATTGAGGTCAAACTAACCTGTAGTTTCCTGGATCACTTTTTTCCCCCTTTCTTAAAAATAGGTACTATTTTAACAATCCTACAGTCACAGGGTACAACCCCCAGGTTTACAGATTCATTAAAAATCCTTGCTATTGGACTTGCAATTTCATGTGCCAGTTTCTTTAATATTCTTGGATGTCTTATCCATTTCATGACTTCTAATTTCTTTACAGTCTACCTCATCCTTGATATGCAATGCTACTCCACCACCTTTACCTTTATTTCTGACTTTCCTGAACAAAACATACCCTTCAAAACCACTACTCCAGCAATAACTACTATTCCACCAAGTTTCTGTTATCCCGATAATATCTGGTTTCACTTCCTGCACCAGTAGATCTAGTTCTTCCATTTTGTTGCCAAGGCTCCTTTCACTGGTGTACAAACATCTTACCTGTTTCTGCTTGGCTTTGCCCAGATTCCTCGCCAGATTAGGTACAGTCAGTCTACCGCCAGTATCACCTACCTGACTGTTAGTATCATTGACCACAGAATCATAGAATCGTAGGACTGGAAGGGACCTCGAGAGGTCGTCTAGTCCAGTCCCCGGCACTCATGGCAGGACTAAGTATTAGCTAGACCATCCCTGACACGTGTTTATCTAACCTATTCTTAAAAATCTGCAATGACAGAGATTCCACAACCTCCCTAGGCAATTTTATTCCAGTGCTTAACCACCCTGAAAGTTAGGAAGTTTTTCCTAATGTCCAGCCTAAACCTCCCTTGCTTAAGCCCATTGTTTCTTGTCCTATCCTCAGAGGTTAACGAGAACAATTTACCTCCCTCCTCCTTATAATAACTGATCATGTACTTGAAAACTGTTCTCATGTCCCCTCTCAGTCTTCTCGTCTCCAGACTAAAGAAACCCAGTTTTTCAATCTTCCCTTATCGGACATATTTTATAGATCTTTATTCATTTTTATTGCTCTTCTCTGGACTTTCTCCAAATGGTCCACATCTTTCCTGTAATGTGGCACACAGAACTGGGTACAATACTCCAGTTGAGGCCTAATCAGCACGAAGTAGAGCAAAAGAATTACTTCTTGTGTCTCGCTTACAACACTCCTGCTATAAATCCCAGACTGATGTTTGCTTTTTTTGCAACAGTGTTAGACTATTGACTCATATTTAGCTTGTGATTCACTATGACCCCCAGATCCCTTTCCACTGTACTCCTTCCTAGGCAGTCACTGGCACTATCTTTCCTCTTAGTGTCCATTCTCCTACTCTCTGCAGTTCCTTTCTCCATTGCTATACACCGTCTTTCTTGATTTTCCTCCCAGTCAATGTTAGAATCAGGCATGGAGATTACATGAACATCTCCCAACCGTCTCCCCCGACTTCCTAGTTTAAAGCTCTTTTAATCAGTTGGCCAATCTCCATATAAAAAATCTATTACTTTACCTACTCAAATGGAGTCCCTCCCATTAGAACTGTCCTCTGTCTGTGAATGCCTCCCAGTGGTCAAACATCCCAAAGCCCTCCTTATAGCCTGAACCATCTGTTGATCATCATAATCTTGTCTCACCTTTGTTCTCTTCCTCCAGGGACAGGTAGAATCCCACTGAAGGTCATCTGAGCTTCCATTTTTTTAAGCATCTTCCCCACCTTAGCATAGTCTCCCTTGATGCATTCCAGTGAGAATCTAGCAGTATTGTTTGCTCCCACATGAAGGAGAATCAGTGGATTCTTTCCTGCTCCCATTAGGATCCTCTTCAGCCTCAGGTCCACATCCCATATCTTAGCTGCTGACAGACAGCTCACCCTTCTGTTCTCCAGATCCGCTCTGGTGACAGGCCTGTCTGTTCTTCTCAGTAGGGAGTCACCAACTAACTTCCCTCTAAGCTGCTTGGCTGTGCAGCTGCCTATTAAGCATTGCGCAGGCTCTCAGGGCTGGGGCAGGGAGAGATGCCTCTCCCCAAGCCCTGGACCTACCGCAGCGCCCCTTCCCCCCTCCCCTGGCCCTGACCTAGCCTGGCCCCGAACCTACTGTGGCCGGGGGACAGGGGCCCCTCCCGCAATCCAGCCCAGCCCAGGACCTGCCACAGCTGGGGGAAAGGTGCCTCTCTCCCCCCAGCCCAGGTGCTGCCGCAGGGAGAGAGAGCTGGGGAGGGGGGGGAGTTATCTCTCCCCAGTGTAGCCCCAGGGAGCTCCACTGCACCCCAAACCCCCCATCCCCATCCCAGAGCCCACACCCATAGCTGGAGCCCTCCCCCACCCCAACCCTCTGCCCCAGCCAGAGCCCTCACCCCCCCCACCCACACCCTAACCCTTTGCCCCAGACCTGAGACCCCTCCCACACTCTGAATTCCTCGGCCCCACCCCGCCATATGAATTTTGTTACGTGCCTGTCTTTTCCTCTGCCTAGTTCTCCTATTTACACGCTTCTACTGGCCACTTTCCTCACCCAGCAGTCTCCACTCACAGTTCTCCAGTCCAGTCTGCATCTGGGAATCTTGACTTTTCCCTTCAGCCTTCCCTCCGTCATCCGCTTGAATGTCCTTCAAAACTCAACCATAATTTTCACCTGCATCTCCAAAACTCGACCATCTCTTCCATCAGCTCTGTCAGGCAGCACTTCATACAAAGGAAGCTGGTTTTGGGTACCCACTCCAGCATAAGGTACGTGTGGCAGCTTCCACACTCAGTCATCTTCATTGTCTCCGCCATTCCTTGGCTCACTCCCACTGCGGCCTCCGTATCTGTCATAGCCCTCCTGCCTACTTTCCTGTCAAGGAAAAAACCAACCAACCACCACCCAGTCCCTCCCGCCAGCTCCCCTTACCAACTCCCACACAATCCCCCCCCACACCCCGTGTTCAGCTGCTTGCTAGCTCCTGTGCTAAGACCTTTATACTTAATCATGTAAAGCAGATGAGAGTACAATCATACAAAACAAAAACTAAATCTGGGTCCCTGCCTCAGTTTCCTCATCACTCCAGGGGATTCTCTGTGCTGGGTCCAAGACCCCGGATTAGCCAGTGTCCTGGGCCAAAGTAGGCAGCTCCTCCCCCCACACTCCTCATGAGGCTTCTACATGTTAGGTGGCCTCTCCTGGACCCTTCATCCAGCTTCTGTGACCTTGCTCTCTCTCCCACCCCCACCCCTCACTTCCTCTTCCTGTCTGGCCCCTGTTCCTCTGTGTTTCTTTATTTTAAGCCTCTGCGTTCTCATCTGGTCCCTTTTGTTTTTCTCCTTATAAGGTTCCACGGCTCCTGCTTTCCCTGCTCCCTTCAGGAGCCATCTGCACGTGTTTGCGAAGGGTGCAGCTCACCCATTGTCCCAGATGTTTGCACCTCAATAGGGTCATTCCGTCCTAAGCACGGTCTCCTTGTCGCTGTCTGGTGCATGGTGCTACAGGGCTTGTCAGCACTGGGGGCTCCACATATGTACAGGCTCTCCTGACACAGATTTTCATAGCACAACTCCACAAAAAGAACCACAGTCCATCACGTGTCCTGCCATAGCCCCAAACCATACAGATGCAGTGGGAAAACGGCAGCAGGAAGAGAAATAGATCCACGCAGGACCTGCCCCTGAGTAACTGACTTCAGTGCTGGGCGATGGAGGAAATGACCGGAACTGATTGAAACACAAACACAGACCCAGCGCCAGAATGGTACAATATCACCGCCCAGCAGTGCAGACAAACCACTGAGGCCGAACAGGCAGTGTCACTGACTGACTTGGCTTCTTGCTTCTCCTCTCACTGTATTTCTGCTTCTCTCCCGACACCAGAGGGGCATGAGACACAGGATGCTGGGGAGTCAATGTGGCCAAGCAGAAAGCAGGTTGAGCCTGCACTGGGAAGTTACCTTGTCTAGCAGGAGATAGGAAGCTAGGGCATAGGAGCAGGGGGAAGGGGAAAGGAATGGACATTACTCAGCGGATCCTAAGCCCTCTGAAACTCTGGAGGGGGCACAGCTAGGGCGTGTTTCTAGAAGTAATTCAGAGCAATGGGAGAAGTTAAATATAAAGCAAAAGGGGTGTGTGTAGAACAGTTTGTCCTCAGGGGCCCGGGGGGGAAGGAAATCTGCTAATTTCTTCCTGTTCCTTCAGTTCGCTTTACTTGTTCTTCTCTGAAGACACTTAGTGTGGAAATGGTGAGACTTCTCCCCTGAGGGAATGCCTGTGAATCACCTTCCTTTGCCTCTTCCCACCTTTACCAGGGCAGTTAGCAGGGAGATGATCCTGACCAACGGCTCTTTTCATTCTTTTCTTTCTGTTTAGCCCTGGAATTGGCCTTGCTAGATGGTTAATTTCTAGTGGGCAGTCAGGGGAAAAAACTTCTTCAATGCAGAGTTACAGTTGCCTGGTGAGATGTCTCCTTGCAGAACCTCAACTTCACCAAACTCAAACCTCTGAACATCAGGAAATGCTCCCACACCCTTAACTCTGCTCTCTCTCAGCAATGTCCCAATATGCCCTGGTAACACACATACGTTTTGCTCTGCCAACACCACGGTGGCTGAAACGTCTGAACTTTTCACCTCCATTTACAGCCCTTCTAAACAGCCCCACCCACTCACTTGGGCCTGACACAGCACAACCCCTGGGCAAGTCAGATGGGGGCACAGGCTGGGCCTGGCCATGAGAGTGACTGCAGAGCCAGCCACCCCCCACTCAGAGGAATACCCCCACCTCACTAACCCCTGTTCACTCACCCACATTGCCCCCCTCAATTCTGAAAGCCTGGGTGGGGAAGCTTATTTTCTCTTGTGATGCTCTGAACATCTGGATCTAAGAATGGTGCCCCCCTCAGCTGTTCCCCTGGGGAAACCAAAGGGTTAATTTTGAGAGAGCTGATTAGGCTCCAAGGTGTACCGGATGATCTCCACCTAGGCTCTCCATGGTCCCAGCCCATGTTGCTAATTGAAAGAACTATAAGCCGATGTCCCTTTTATACAGTTTATTAAAATGAAAAAAATCGAGACCACACATCACTAAGGGTAAATTACTGTAAACACTATCACTATGCAGCTAACTAAGAGTTAAACAATACAGTTATGGTCAAATCAGTGAATTAATGCATTAACAAGGATACTACATTGGAATAACGTGTCATCAATTGGGTGAAATCATCAGAGTAACACAGCAGAACATCAGCCCTTATAAACACTAAAACAGGATCCCAAGGAAGCGGCTGTGTATTGTGTTATATACCGACGGGCAGCTGGTGGAGCCCCCCCTTGGGGAGGCTAACCCTTGGCTCCACCCCTTCCGCCTGCAACCTCACCCCTGGGGCCAGACTTCCATTTTCTCCATCTCTGCAGACTGGGCTTCCCAAATAACAGGCAGCATGCACCTGATTCGGAAAGAAATATTTTCAACAGTAACCTCCTGCAAAGCCACAATTCCTTTGGGATCCAAATCCATGGGCCTTTTTCCGAGTTCCAAGTCACTGACTGGGCAATACACTTCCCAGATCATCTGAAACTATATTGCCATAACCCTGAATAACACTGTGTTTACCAAACTAAATTAAAACCCAAAATGCTTCATAACATTTGCTGACCAAACTGGACCAGAGGGATTTGCAACTGGGCTATTGAGTGAACTGAATCAGTATTCTCTTCAGCTAAACTAAAGTGTAAAAAGGCAGGTTGTGAAATCACGGCAGTGCTGTTGCAAGGACAGCTACCATGTAAGAATGGAATTTTACTGAAACCTGAGTTCTACCATGACCATTATTCTGGAATGTAACTTGCTTACCAAAGCTCTCACAATCAAAACTATTATTCAGGGATGCAAATTGTTTTATTTCAAACCATGGGTTTGCCTGGATAAGATTTACTGGGAAATCAGTTCTTATAAGTAAAAGTGTGATAACTGATAAAAATATATTATAGCAACTGTAAGTGAAATAATGGTATTTATAATCAAAATAAGAAAGTAGTCAATAGTGATTATGTAAAGTGTATCGAACTTGAAGTCCTTTATATTCACGTTAAATGCTCTGAAACTGTATGATAGGTAGATGCTGTGACCTTTGTACGAACTTCTCCTTTGTATCTGTGCTGGAGAATGCAAGTTCAGCAAAAACTAAGGTACACGAAGCTTGTAAAATGCACTTTAAAAAACCCAGTTTCTAAGTGTTATGATATACCTGGCTACTACAATAGAGATGAAGTTATGTTAGAGAAAGTTTGTAATTTCTATAATGTTAGCCAATATTAAATAGTACATACAATATTAACATTATATATAATATCACATATTTCTTTAATTGTCCTCATCTTAAGATCTTCCAAAATGCTTTTCTATTTATGTTACAGAAAGAGATAGCTGAAGTATTGTAATGACAGGGCTAGGCACAAACATAGCAGAAAAATAGGTAATGCTAGGCCTGGAATGTTCAAAACAAAATTCTAGTCTTGTGTACGTGCTTCTCTGTTTTTGTTTAATGCATGGGGTCTGTATAACAGTCAAAATGTAAAATATAAGCCATGTTGAAACTTTTAACATATGCCCCACATAGAAGGTGTAGCAATTACTGTCTATGAAAAACATGTCACAGAAAATAGAGAAGAAAGATAGATAAAGTGATGTAGGGAAAATTGTGAAACTCCCCCCCACTTAGGTATAAATACAGAAGGGATAAGCACAGGATCTCTGAGACAGTGTGAGCACTGCAACTCCTGTCTTTCAGAGGCATTGGTAACATAAGCACTCTTCCTTTCTGTATTATGCTGTATTAATCCTTGATTAATAAATTGATTAAGACTAGATATTGGATATCTCGCTATTAATTTATATTGCACCCACAACAAGTGTGATCATGTCAGTTCGTTGCACAATTTGCAATATAATGTTCTTCACTGTTTCAAAGCAGAAATTTTAAATTGCTACTGTTTCCTTGGGAGCATGCCCAATAGTTGGAATATTCTTTCCTGCTGGCTGAACTACACTTGAACTTCTTCCATGTCACCATACAGGGGTGGGGAAAAGACACACATAAAATATCGTTTTAGCAAACGGTCATTTGTCTCCAAGTCCCCAATAAATCTGGGTACATTCTGTCAAACAAAGGTAATATCCAATTATTAGACCAAACTGACTTCAGGACAGAGAGAAAAACCCACAACACAAAGGAGTGGAAAACACTTTCAGTTTCATATAAAATGAAATTCCAGAGCAGGTTGTCTGATAACCCAAAATCAAAACAGTTCTCCCATTGTATTCTCCTCTGATCAGTTCAATTTTCCTTCAGTCTGTGCCACCTCATTATTACTGAGTCATGTTACTTACAAAAGATTTAGCTTAATCACAAGGGGGGAAAGCAGCTAACCTTCCCATCTGCAGACAACCCATGCTTTGCAGGAAAAAGCCCAGAAGCAGCTTTGCCAAGAGCTGGAAGCAGAGATGAAAGCACAGAATGATTACTCTGTTTTTGGGATCCAATCAAATTCCCCTTCCAAGCCTGTGACACTTTCATCTCTAGCCCCAGTGAGTCTGATTTACGATCAAAGCGTGACACCTAAGCACAGGGAGCGCTCAGAACACGGCATCACGTGACACTTTGGGAGGTGCAGGGGTAGAACGTGGGGAGGATAAACACTATTGTGGCTCACATAGAAGCTAATGCTGCTAGGCCGAGAGGGGATTGTGACAGTGATGGGGAAGGAGGGAATCCCTTTGACTCACCCTGTCTCCTTCAGGAGTCACAGAGTATGAAATGATATTTTTCCTACCCCACTTTGTTCTATTTCAATCTATTATACATGAAGAAAATGGTAGAAAAAAATATTTCTGTCCTGCAAAACCCCGAGCAAGGTGAGAACAACTGGGATTGAGACAATCTGTCCCCAAGGGGGAACACAGTGACTATCAATCACATTGTAATGGGGGAATGGTATCGATGCGATGCTTGGGTTTGTCCAGAGTAGGAAGAATGATGGTGGTGAGCTCAGGTCCAGGGGAAAGCTAACCCCAGCCACTCTACCCAGGTTATGTCTGCAGTACAAATGTAGTTGTGTTACAAGATCTCTAAACTGAGTGGCTACCTCCATGTACAATCCCAGTGGAGACAAGGCACGGGCCATTTTTACTTCAGTGTAGCTAATCAAGGTGAACACTATCTCCCGCACATGGTGCTGATGGATATTTCTGGCAGGAGGAGGACACACTCCCAGGACTTATAAAGTAAAGGAGTTGATAAAGGATGATGTGATTCACCCCAAATGGGAAGGGGCAAAAGACAGAGGCAGGCAACTCACGTGAAGCTGAGAGACTACACTGAAGAAAATGGTACAAACTACGTGGGAATTTGCTACTGTATTTTACAAAAAATCTTTGGCCAGCCCTAAGACATTTATGGCGGTGGTTCTCAACTGGAGGTCCGGGGGCCCCTGGGGTTCTGCAAGCCCTTTCAGGGAGTCCGTGGGGACCCACAGCTGAGACCCCGAGTCTCAGCGCCCCGCCACAGGGCTGAAACCCCAAGCTCCCCTCCCCCCAACCACTGAATCCAGGAGCAGCACGGGGCTGAAACCCTGAGCTCCCCTCTTTCCCTCCCCCACCGAAGCTGGGAGCAGTGCAGGGCTGAAACCCTGAGCTCCCCTCCCGCCTCTGAAGTCAGAGCGGCAGGGAGCTGAAACCCCGAGCTCCCCCAACGGAATCCGGGAGAGGCACAGGGCTGAAGCCCTGAGCCCACGAGCAAAGTTGAGGAGGCACCCCGCCCCCCCCACAACTGCAGTGCCTTACCCAGAATGTGGCAGTCCTGGGGGCAGCTCCACCCCCTCACCTCCTCCACTCCCTCAGCCCCCCTCAAGCCCCACCTCTGGCCAGGTCAGAGATGGGAATCTGGAGCCAGGCAGTGCGGGGCAGCTGCTCTTCTGGCTGCTGGTGTCATGGGGGAATGCCAGGGCTGCCCACTCCATCTGCTGCTGGTGCCCAGGGTTGCAGCCTGCTTTGACTGCTCATGCAGCCAGTTACAGCTGCCCAGGCAGGGACCTGGCTCCGAGGCCAGCAGAGCTGTTCGGGAGCAGCCACCAGGACAAAGCCCCAGACAGGTGGGTGGCTGCTGAGGTGAGTCAGGGGTGGAGGTGGCACTGCCTCCCTGGACCCGGCTGTGTGGAGCTAGCCCAAGCCTTGCCAGCCCTTACCCCCCAAAAATAGAAGTCAAAGTACACCTATGCCCAAGGATCCCACCCCCGGGCCCAGATCCCTGAGTTGCTACCCACCCGTTGGGGGCCCTGGAGTTTTCATAGCAGGTTGAGGGGGCCTCAGAAAGAAAAGGTTGAGAAGCCCTGATTTACGGCGTTACTCGCCTGTGTGGATTCTCTTATGTTTGATGAAAATTGAGCTCTTATTAAAACTTTTCCCACACTCAGGGCAGGTGTAGTTTGTCACTCCTCTATGGATTCGCTGATGACTAATCAGGGCTGAGCTCCGACGGAAGCTTTTCCCACACTCAGAGCATGAGGAGAGTGTCTTCCCTACATGGACTCTCTGATGTGTGAGGAGGTTTGAGCTCCGATTGAAGCTTTTCCCACACTCAGAGCATGTGTAGGGTCGCTCTCCCGTGTGGATTCGCTGATGTGTGAGAAGGTGTGAGCTCTGGGTGAAGCTTTTTCCGCACTCAAGGCAGGTGTAGGGCGTCTCTCCAGTGTGGATTCGCCGATGTTTGTTCAGGTTTGAGCTGTGGTTGAAGGTTTTCCCACACTCAGGGCATATGTAGGGTTTCTCTCCTGTGTGGATTCTCCAATGCCTAATAAGGTCTGAACTCTCACTGAAGCTTTTCCTGCACTCAGAGCATATATAGGGCGTCTCTCCTGTGTGGATTCGCTGATGTGTGATAAGGTTTGAGCTGTGGTTGAAGCTTTTCCCGCACTCAGAGCACGTGTAGGGTCGCTCTCCCGTGTGGATTCGCCGATGTGTGATAAGGTGTGAGCTCTGGGTGAAGCTTTTCCCGCACTCAAGGCAGGTATAGGGCGTCTCTCCAGTGTGGATTCGCCGATGTGTGATCAGGTTTGAGCTGTGGTTGAAGCTTTTCCCACACTCGGGGCATGTGTACGGTTTCTCTCCTGTGTGGATTATCCAATGCCTAATAAGGTCTGAACTCTCACTGAAGCTTTTCCTGCACTCGGAGCACGAGTAGGGTGTCTCACCCGTGTGGATTCTCCGATGCGTGATAAGAGTAGCTCTCCGACAGAAGCTTTTCCCACACTCAGAGCACATGTAAGGTGTCTCTCCTGTGTGAATTCTCTGATGTGTGATGAGGTGTGAGCTGTGATTGAAGCGTTTCCCGCACTCAGGGCATGTGAAGGGCGTCTCTCCAGTGTGGATTCTCCGATGGGTGATCAGGGCTGAGCCGTGACTGAAGCTTTTCCCACACTCAGAGCATCTGTAGGGAGTCTCTTTTGTGTGGATTCTCCGATGCGTGATAAGGTTTGAGTTCCGATTGAAGCTTTTCCCACATTCAGAGCATGTGTAGGGTCTCTCTCCTGTGTGGATTCTCTGATGTGTGATGAGGTGTGAGTTCCGATTGAAGCTTTTCCCACATTCAGAGCATGTGTACGGCCTCTCTCCAGTGTGGATTCTCCGATGTGCGATGAGGGTTGAGCTCTGACTAAAACTTTTTCCACACTCAAGGCATGTGTAGGGTCTCTCTCCCATGTTCATTCTTTCATGTCAAATAATGTCTAATAACGTACCGAAGCTTTTCTCTGGCCTATGTTGACTCTCACAGGATTTTGCCTCTGCACAATTTCAAGAAACTTTCCGTTTGGATCTTCCTGCTAATGTATGATGTGGTTCTACTTGCTCAGCATCTTCCTGCTGTGGATTCTGCTCCACAGTTTCACTCACCATCCGATCACCTGGAAGGATAGAGAGAATTCAGACATAGGTCACTCCCTGTGCTGGGGAGAAAGGAAACCCCAGAGCGGAATGGGAAAAGGTGGGCCCAAACCAAAATAAGTGCCAGAGACATCAAACAAAACAGGATTTGATTCGAACCCCTTCCACAACCTGCCCTGCCTAAAGTCCTTCCCCAGAGGATAGAGAAGAGAGGGTCATTTCTGGGTCCACATCCCACTCATGGGGAAGGAAGATTGGGGAGGGAGCTACAGCCAGATGTCAGTCAGGAGAGGACGGAAGTCATGAGTGACATTTGCCATGAGGATTCCACACCTGCTGGAAACCATTCTGAAGTCGGAGAGCTCACAAGACCTTTGTAGGGAATCCCAAATGTTTGCTTCATTCATGGACAGTTTCTGAGTTGGTTAGCTGAGTCCTCACCTGTCTGGGCACCTTTCTGGAGCTCTCTTTCCTCAGAGCCCCGGAGATCTGGGACCCACCGCTCTTCCCCTCGTTCCAGGCAGGAGATCACATCAGGTTTGGAAACTGGAAACCCTGACTTAGAAAAACAAGGGAGATCAGCTGAATTTGTGGGATACTTGTCACAAATAGCATTCCATGGTTTTACCCTCAGCTCATTTTTAAGCACCCCGGGGCCAGCTTCCATAGTTCTAAGCATCAGGACCATTATTATTAATCATATTCATTATACTAGTGCAAAAGAGCCAATAAAAATCAGGGCCCCATTGTTCCAGGCATTGTATAAACACAGTAGTAGACGCTCCATGTCCTGAGGAACTTACAATCTATATAGCCAAGACACACACCAAGTGGTGGAAGGAATTAGAATACATGAGCAGAGTGAACAATGTAATGGCAGACAGAGATGATAACACAGGCATATCTTGATACTATTGTATTTAACTGTGATGCGGTACACAAACCCCACACTGGGCCTGATGGGGTTAAAGGACACTACCCAGCCCCAGGCCTGGGGAGCATGCTTCAGCTGGAGGAGCAGGTTAAAAGATGCTTAGAAGCCCAGGGAAATGGGGGAGAGGGAACAGGCTAAGGGAAAACAGGTCCTTCGCCTGAAAAGCCAATTGGAAGGTTGGACCTGGGATGGAACAGCGACAGTGGTGTGGCCCCCAGGCCATGCCTTCTCCAAACCCTGCCCCCCGTTTTCTCACAACCAGCAGACCCCACAGGGCTCTGCTCTTTTGAACTCGGGGGGAGCTTGAACGGGAGATGAAACACTGACCAGAGACCTCGGAAGAGGCAGTTGCCATGGTGGAGAACTACCTGATGTCCCTTGGCTATTTTTAGTGCGCAATGGTCCTCAAACTGTGGGTCGTAACCCCAAAGTGGATCATGACCCTGTTTTAAGGAGGTCACCAGGGCTGACTTAGACTTGCTGGGGTCTGGGGCTGAAGCCTGAGGGCTTGAGCCCTGGGCAGTGGAGCTCAGGTTACAGGCCCCTTGCCTGTGGCTGAAGCCCTTGCCTTCGGCTTTGCCCCCACCATCCAGGACAGCAGCGCTAGGGCAGGCTCAGACTTTGGCCCTCCCTTCTGGGGCTGTGTAGTAACTGGACTTAACTATCTTGAGTCATTTTTAGGGTTGTCAATTAATTGCAGTTAACTGAGGGGAAAAAAGCGCCCACATCATGCCCCACTGCCCCCAGAAGGCCTCTCATTCCAGGGACTGACACCCCCCCACTGCGCCATCCTCCAATGCCACCAGCTGGCCCCTCACACTGGGGGCTGACACCCTCCCGCATCATGCCCCAATGCCCCTGGCTGGCCACTTGTTCCAGGGGCTGTCCCTCCTGCTTTATGCCCCATTGCCCCTGGTTAGCCCCTCAATCCAGGGACTCCCCCCGCCCCCTCCCCCATTGTCCCCGGCCGGCCCCATGCTCCAAGGGGCAGCCCATAGAGAACAGGGGCCTGGCAAGCTCAGCCTCCCTGCACCAGCCTCTCTTCCCCTGCCACATGCTGCACACTGCATATGTTATAGTCTGGGTTGTAATCGAAATCAATATATTTGAAAATTTTAGAAAACATCCAAAATATTTAAATAAATAGTATTCTATTTGATTAATCACAATTAATTTTTTAATCACTTGATGCCCTAGTAATTTTGTATCATCTGCAAACTTTGCCACCTCACTGTTCACCCCTTTTTCTAGATCATTTAGGAATATACTGAATTGTACTGGGACCAGTACATATCTCTGCAGGACCCCGCTATTTACCTCTCTCCACTATGAAAACTGACCATTTATTCCTACCTATTGTTTTCTATCTTTTAACCAGTTACCAATCCATGAGAGGACCTTCCCTCTTATGCCATGACAGCTTACTTTGCTTAAGAGCCTTTGATGAGGGACCTTGTTGAAGGCTTTGTGAAAGTCCAAATACACAATATCCACTGGATCACCCTTATCAATGTTTTTTGACCTGACAAATAATTCTATAAAGGATTAATGAGGCACAATTTCCCTTTACAAAGTCATGTTGATTCTTCCACAACCACTCATGTTCATTTGTGGGTCTGATAATTCTGTTCTTTATTACAGTTTCAACCAATTTACCGGATACTGAAGTTATACTTACAAGCCTATAAGTACCTGGATCGCCTCTGGAGCCTTTTAAAAAAAAACAAAACAAAACAAACAAAAAAAAAACCAGTGTCGCATTAGCTGTCTGCAAGCCATCTGGTACAGAGCCTGATTTAAGCGATTGTGATGTGATGTTCACCCCACACTACTTTAGGAGGGTCAGTAACTTCCTTCTTCTCCCTGCCCAGGGAATTCTGTAAACCCGCACTCCATATACAGGCAGTCTCTTTAAAATGTCCCGGCCCCCCACACTTGTAACACACCATCACCCGAGACCCCACTGGTCTTTCCCTGGCCTCCGCCCTCTTCTTTTCCATGCCCTTTCCCTATGTAGCTTCCTTGATCTTCCTCCCTGGATCCAGACCCTTAAACTGCCGGCCCCTTCTGGGAATGTCTGCCTCTATAAACTCCTCTGTTATTCAACTGCCACATCTAGGGTGACGATTTGATGCCGCCTTACCCACAGCGGTGTGCTCTCTGGGAGACTCTGAAGGAATGGTTCAAGAATGACAGTGTCCATAATGTTGGCCAAATGTTGGGTGTCTAGCCTTAGCCAACAAGTGGCCCAGTCTGTCAGTTTTGGCCATAGTCCTCCTGTCCATCCTGCAGCTCAAAATTTTTTGCCAGTACTTTTCTGCCGAAAGGCCCACCCAGTCTAAGATGGGCACCTGAACCACTTCGTAGTGCCTTTCCCGCTTGTCACTGAGCGCCAGGTAGGCTGCCTGAGCTTCCCCTGTTCAATAGGGAGGTAACCGTAGGGCCCAGATTCCTTTATTCCGTCCTGCCCCCATAGCCATTCTCCCAAACGTGACCAAAAATCCATTGGGGTCAACTGTGGGGTCCATCTTGCGGAGGCCTAGACCCTGTGCCTGGCTGCTGATCCCGCCACAAGGCTCACCACACTTTGTAATAGCTGCTGCTGCTACACCCGCACTTGCTTCCTTAAAATCCCTGAGGGCTTTTTAGTTCCTCAATCTGCCAGGTGAGCAAGGACGGTCTCTCCGAGTGCTGGGACTGCTGGAAGCTCTGCAAGATCGGCTGCATTTCCTTCTGCTGTTCTACCTGCCATTGTAAAGTTTCCTCCACCTCCTGGCCTGCCAAACTTTTTACACTCGCTCCCCTATCCATGGGGTAATCTACCGTGGACTAAATTCAGACTGCCAGACACTTTTGAATGGACCACAAAAATCTTTTAAAAAAAATTATAAGTAAATAAAATTTCTCTGGAGTCTGGACCTTGACTATACCTTGGGCAAGAAATCTGCACCTTGACAGAAAATAACTGTCTATCCCTGCCTGTCACGTTCTCCACCACCATGGATAAAGGCAGGATCCCAGACATGCCCCCACGTGTGATGGAGCACGCACTATGCTGGTCCTCTTTGCTTTGCACAGACCACTCAGAGACCTTTTCTTGTGTAGATACACCCTACAGTTTATTTAGTGTCTCACTCCACCACCTTTTACATACCAGTGCAGTCACACTATTCGGAGGCCTGGTCTACACTATAAAGTTAGGCCAACATAAGCCACCTTGTGCGCATGTCTACACTTAAAGTTGTCTCCCAGTGATATAAGTGCCAACACAGTAACATCACCTTCCCGAGCAGCTTTGGGCCATGGTCGATATACATAGGTCAATGCAGCAAGAGTGTAGATGCTGAGTTACTTAGGTTGACTATAAAAGAGTCCTTCAGCCACTGTCCCACAATGCCCGACACTGACCGCGCTGGTCACGGTTGTGAACTCCAGTGCCCAGGGGTCATGTGGACGGGAAGCCCCTGCACCCTTTAAACCCCTGCACATGTTTGAAACGCCTTTTCCTGGTTGTCCAGCTTGATGAGCACAACAAGCAGCTCTCCACTGCTGTGGGCAGCTGCCCATGCCAGCCGCATACCCCAGACACGCTCCCGCCTGGAGCGGGCAGGAGACTTGGGATCTCCTGGGCTGTGGGGAGAACCAGCCGTAGGAACATCTACAGGCAGATTGCTGGGGGGATGCCGGAGACGGGCTACGACCGGGACCAGCAGCCGTGCCACGTGACAGCCAAGGAACTGCGGCAGGCGCACCCCAAGGCCAAGGAGGCCAATGATCGACTGGGTGTTGAGCTGCAGATCTGCTGCTCTCACAAGGAGCTGCAGGGCATGCTTGGCTGAGACCCCACCATGATCCTGCACACGACTGTGGATACCGCCGAGGACCCTGAGTCACAGGGTCCTGCCATGAACAGCAAGGAGGAAGTGGATGAGGAAGAGGAGGAGGAATACGGGGGACAGTCTACCAAGGTCCTGCGAGCCAGGACCTGTTTTGATGCCACTGCAGCCCAGCCAATCCCTGCTATCGAGCACTGGTGCAGGGGAAGGACTCTCGGGTAAGCATTACATTTATTTCCCATTTTCGTGATGACACCCCCAACTTATCAGGACACAGCTACCTATTCTTCATTGATTCACTCGTACTAGAAATGGTGGTGGTACAAGAGAGAGGTAGAGCTGTTCGCTGCTTTTTGTTCCCCACTCAAGTTAGCTGAGGGGACCATGCAGAGCAGTTTATGTCCACAGGGATGTTCTTCGAATTCTGCTGAGCGATCTTGATGAAACTTCCATGGAGCAGCCCTGCAATCCTCTCCTGAAGGTTTCTAGGGATGGCACCCTTATTTCTTCCTCCACAGTAGGACGCTTCCCCACGCCACTTGGCAATAACTTCAGCAGGCATCACTGCCTTAAACAGGCTAGCGGCATACGGCCCAAAGCAACTTCAGGATGCCAGCAGTAACTGTTTTCTCTGCCTTTGTTACCCTCAGGAGCGAGATATCAAATAAAGCCACCACTAGCTGTGCAGAACGGTGCCAGTATTCAGTCCCAGAGCCCTCCACTCAGTTTCATGCACCCCAGCAATTCCCTCCCCATTTCCCTCACCCCTGGCAGGCCAGACCATGGCCAGTACGGTTAGTTGCACCGTGATCCAGCACTCCAGAGCAGAAGTGTCCATAAGCAGCTCTTGTTTAACACTCTGGGGGAGCAAGGGATAAACCAGCACTTGCATAACCATGGAAAAGTAACCCTTTCTGTTGGTGTACTCCTTGGCCAGGTGCTCTATGGCCATAATAGGTTTGTGTGTGTCTACTGTTCCATTGCGGTTCGGGAACCCCACAGCTGCAAAGCCATCTGCTATGTTCTGTACATTGCCGAAGGTCACAGTCCTGGTAGCAGGAGATAATTAATAGACTGAAGGGAAGGTAACTCACAGGCATGAGGATACGTGGATAAGGCAATTGAACTCAAGAGTGGCACTATTTTCCTCAGGCTTTGTCGACAATAAACCTGGCCGAGGTCCTTTGCCACTGAGCTAACCCTGTGGCCTCTCTTTACGAAGAGCGCTGAGGTCTGCAGAATCAGCAACCTGCACTCCCTGCTAGTACAGAGAACACAGGAGCACCGAGAACGGCAACACTGACCACTCTGCAGTGCGAGCACCTGTCCGCAGCTCTAACAACACTACTGACCCGACCGCTGATTTGGTAAGTGGAGAGCTGCCCACTCTGGGGTTCACAACCTCAGATGGCAGAAAGCTCCAAGCTAAGGAATCTCCCCATCCCCCAGCTACAGATCCCCCCAGAGTCTGATAAGATTTGGACACAGTGAGTAACGAGTAGAGGTCAAAAAAAAAAAAAAAAAAAAAAAATGGGGAAACGGACTGGAATTTGTAAGACAATGGCAGAGACTGTAGCCTTCAAGAAGAACAACAGCAAGAAACGTAAAATATTGCAAACCCTGGCCATGGCTGTTAGATGGCTAAGACAACGAACAACAAAATTGGCAGGGCAAGTAACAGAAACAAAGATAAAAGAAGCAACAGACACAGCAGAGCCCAGGAAACCACCAGCTCTGCTGGCAGGGCAGCAAGCAATCCAGACACACGATATGTCACAGCAAGCAGAGAAACACAAACAGCTGTAGTGAATCTGTAAAAAAGAGAAGTGCCGCCCCCTACTATCCATCTTGGTGGGCAACAACAGGCTCCGGGTACTTAGATAGTGCCTGATGGGTGGGGACAGAAATGGAGAAAGGTGGCCCTAGCAAAATTAAGGGATGGAACCTGGGATGGAATGGGGATATGTAGAATGACCCAAACCAAGAGTAACTAAGCAGCCCATGGGCAGGGGCCATCACACTGCAACCACCACCGTATGATGAGAGCCATGTTCCAGTGAAACCGAAACCCAGACTGGTGGCTTGTCAGAATGGGAGAAGTAAGCGCACAGGAGGGAGAAGTTGCCAGCAATACTTTCCCTAGATTGGTAAATCAGATGGAGGAGGAAACTGAATAGGTCACAGAGCACATTAGGCAACAGGGCTGCTCTTGATCACAGGAGAGTGGATAAAAATGGATTTCAAAGTAAAACACCTAGAGTACTGGGCCAACGCCGGGAATTAATGCATCGTCAGAAAAAATGCAGCCAGCAAGAGGAAAAAATTTAGGCTGGCAAACACAGGCTAAACATCTTAAAAATATGCATGGAGTTCCCCAGAAATGGTTAACTGCTGCTGGGATCCCCGCAATCCATTGGGCATGCAGACAAAAACAGGCATTGGGAGAACAAATTCAGGGTTTGTGGAAGCAGGTAGCAACCCCCACTCTCCTCCCAGAGCCAGGAACAAAACCAGGGATACAGGTTTCCAGCCCTCTGCTTTAACCCACAGAGCCCCACTCAGAGCTAATTATAGAACCTTTTTGCTCAAATATTTTCACATACTGGTTAAGTTTTCCTTTATAACCTCTCTCAGTTTGCCAAGCTCACTGCTGCTGTCTGTACTTTAAAATGACCACACAGAGTTAGTTAATCTCTCCTGACTCATGTCTCCCTCCCTTCCTATATTGCTCTCCACCTGTTCTCTCCTCGCTTCTGCCCTCTTGGTTTTCAAAGTTATAGTTATTGCAGAAACCCCTGTCGCAGGAAGAAACGGAGCAACTAAAAACATCACTAAAATACGTAAGGTGGTAACTTTACTTAAATAAGTCCAGTAAAGTAACTCTTCAGCTGTTGCATTCTTGAAGCGTTAGAATAGACTCTTAACGTTTTTGCAGATATGGTTGCTAAGCAACAGAAATGAGAACTCTGCTTCTAATCCTAGCCCCTAACTAACATATGAAATGTGGGTTTTCCTTAGTTCCATGTAGTAGTATCCTGCAGTGCTGTTCTTTGTCAACAGTAAACCTGGCCGAGCGCCTTGGCCACCAAACTGAGCCTGTGGTCCTTCTGAACAACATCGAGGTCTGCTGAACCCACAGGCTGCCCTTTCTGCTACTGCACCCAACGCTGGAGCTCCAAGAGCAGCGACACTCGCACCACTAGCTCCACCCCGCAGCAGGAACCCCACATACTACTCGGGTAACAGGGCTCCCGACAGCTGCAGCTCAGAGTCAGACACCTCCCCTTTGCGGAGACAGGATCTGGTTTTAGGCGAGCGGCACTGAGCAGGACCTACCTACAGCTCTTCTACACTCAGACACGGAGCCTGCTCCCCAGAAACAATCCCACCCTTGCTACACTCACCAGCCCCATCTCCATTAGTCACAGGCAATGTTCCCTTTAATTTTTTCCACCCATGTGCAGAATAAATTTTGTTATGTGCACAAGATAATGTGCGCCACCAGTAGAAACAAAAACCTTAATATATATTTTTTAAAAGTTACCAATAGGGATAATTACTCCAGCCAGGACAAGTTAGGCATTTTAGAACTCACTACTCAAAAAATTAAATCTAAGTATAAGAGAGAAATAAAAATTATGCAATGCACAGAGCATTCAAAAAACTAAAATAACGCTTTGAAAGAATAAAATTACAGAAAATGTATGTGCATTGCAGGAAGTACCAACAACAACAGTATCGGGAGATGTGTGACACACAAAGACTGTTGGTGTGCTGGCTGCTGGGGAAGATTCTGAGAGACGCCCATGCGCTGTCTCTTTAAGGCACATACTGAAAGCTCTCCTCCTGAACCATGTCCCCTCACTGGGGGAAAAACTGTGTGTGTGTGTGTGTGTGTGTGTGTGTGTGTGTGTGTGTGTGTGTGTGTGTGTGTGTGTGTGTGTGTGTGTAGAGAGAGACACAGAGTGTGCGTGTGTAGAGAGAGACACAGAGTGTGCTGGCTACTAGGGAAGTCTCTGGGAGACCATGCACTGTCTCTTAAGACACTCACACACCCGAAGGCGTGTTCAGACCTCAAAGCTGCTGCAAGTTCTGAGCCCTGTCCCCTCTACCCTGCTCTGCAGAGATGGGGTACTGGGGCTGGGGGAGGGGGACCCCCTGATATCAATTCTCTCTCCACCACCAACTCTGCACAGCCAGCAGGAGGGTCCCAGGGGCAGCTGCAGGAGCAATGTGGCTGCAAAGCAGCGGGGGCAAGGGGCATCTGAACACGTGCTGCTGGCTGCATGTGCGTGGCTCTGCTAATCAACTGCACAGCACTTGAATCTCTCCTGGGCAGCCGCCCAATGGCGCAGCTTACAGGAACACAGTCACTGGATTTCCCTCCAAAATCTTTCACTTATCCATCATTAAACACACAGACAGCTCTCCTATCCCACCCCACGGCTGACAATCCCCATGGCAGGGAGAACCCTGTGCTGACACAAAGTACACAGCTCAGCATGCAAATGACAGACTGGATGCTCAAGGTACATATGCACCTCTTCCCCTCGATCAGGCCAGGGGGACTCAGACCCACAGCTCCTCATTCACAACCACAGCTCTGCGCCAATCCTCAAATTAATCCCCAGATTTCCTCACCTCACAATCACACCTCTACCCAGCTGCTTCAACTCATGCCTCTGCCATTCACTACAGCTTCACGTAGCCCAGTGAATGCAGCTGGAGTACATGTGGATAACGCCCAGTGGTTACTGCCAACTCCAAGGGGGCAGAGTTAAGGTTGCACAGGCATGGACCTTCCCTCTGGATTTCCTACTTTTGAGAGGTTTGAGTGTTGCTGAACTCGACCTGCTGGAAGGGCTCAGAACAGCACTGGGCACCCTTCGCGTTGCATTAATGAAGTTGTCAGGGAATATGGATGTTCAATAAACAAACAGAAAAGGATGGTTCCCCACCCCACCTGCCATTCACAGGCCCAGACAAGGCAACTTGAAAGGGGAAAGGAAGGGGGATAGAGCTGGGAGGTTCCCTGGCAGTGGGAGGCGGTAGCAGCAGGGATGACTGGCAGTGAGGATGGGGGGAGCAGGGTTGGGTCATGGTGAGGGGCAGCAGCTGGGACGTCTCTATGTGGGAGATTTGTTTCTCCCTTCCATGCCCTGTTTCCAGTAGAGAATGGGCATCCTGGGGAATGGCTCAGGGCAACAATTCCCTACCAAGCAAGGACAAAGCACTGCAGATCCAAGGGGTAGTGTTAGGATATAGATATTCAGGCCTGTTGGTAAAGGCCTGTACTTGAAGAATTTAGGTGTGTTCTTATCACTTGGCTAGTTATAGAGGTATAAAAGAAAGAATCTGAGGCCCTGTACTTAGCCAAAGACCTTTGGCTAAGCAACAGAGGCAGCCATAAGCTGGGAAGCGACCGGTCACATCCTCACATTCCAAACTAGTCACATTGAAAAAAGGTGCTATTGGGCTGTTAGGAATACAATCCTGTCCTGATAGTGCCTATCACCTCCAGAGAAAGGGAAGTGCCTAGAAAATGTAAAAGGAAACTTAGTTTGATAGCATCTTGTCTGGCAAGAACTCGCTTATCAACAGCTGCGATGTGAAATCCTCACTTCTGTATTGTTTTGTCATTATAGTTCCCACTTTGCTATTGTTTGTCTGTATAATCTCTGTCTGGTTCTGTGATTGTTTCTGTCTGCTGTATAATTAATTTTGCTGGGTGTAAACTAATTAAGGTGGTGGGATATAATCGGGTACATAATCATGTTACAATATGTTAGGATTGGTTAATTAAATTTCAGGAAAATGATTGGTTAAGGTATAGCTAAGCCTAACTCAAGTTTTACTATATAGTCTGCAGTCAATCAGGAAGGGGGGGGGGGGAGGGGGGAAGATGGGAACAGGGAATGGGGGTAAGGAAATTGGAATCATGTTTGGCTAAGGGCAGGAATGGGAACAGGGACACAGGTGTAAGGCTCTGTGGTATCAGAGCTGGGAAGGAGGATACTAAGGAAGGAAACTGGAATCATGCTTGCTGGAAGTTCACCCCAATAAACATCGAATTGTTTGCACCTTTGGACTTCGGGTATTGTTGCTCTCTGGTCATGCGAGAAGGACCAGGGAAGGAAGGGGGTGAAGGAATAAGCCCCCTAACAGGTAGGAAGTGGGACCGCTAAACACTGCGGATGGAGTGGAGGTCAAGGATAATCTAGGCATGGCCCAATATCTAAACAAATACTTTGTCTCAGTCTTTAATAAGGCTAATGAGGATCTTAGGGATAATGGTAGCATGACAAATGGGAATGAGGATATGGAGGTAGATATTACCATATCTGAGGTAGAAGCGAAACTCAAACAGCTTAATGGGACTAAATCAGGGGGCCCAGATAATCTTCATCCAAGCATATTAAAGGAATCGGCACCCGAAATTGCAAGCCCATCAGCAAGAATTTTTAATAAATCTGTAAACTCAGGGGTTGTACTGTATGATTTAAGAATTGCTAACATAGTTCCTATTTTTAAGAAAGGGGAAAAAACGTGATCCGGGTAACTACAGGCCTGTTAGTTTGACATCTATAGTACGCAAGGTCTTGGAAAAAATTCTGAAGTATTTAAGGACATTGAGGCCAATGGTAAATGGGACAAAATACAACGTGGTTTTACAAAAGGTGGAGCATGCCAAACCAACCTGATCTCCTTCTTTGAGAAAGGAACAGATTTTTTAGACAAAGGAAACGCAGCGGATCTAATTTACCTAGATTCCAGCAAGGCGTTTGATACTATGCCACATGGGGTATTATTAAATTGGAAAAGATAGGGATCAACATGAAAATTGAAAGGTGGATAAGGAATTGGTTAAAGGGGAGACTACAATGGGTCCTACTGAAAGGTGAACTGACAGGCTAGAGGGAGGTTACCAGTGGAGTTCCTCAAGGATCAGTTTTGGGACCAATCTTTTTATTACTGACCTCGGCACAAAAAGTGGGAGTGTGCTAATAAAGTTTGCAAAAAGAAAAGGAGTACTTGTGGCACCTTAGAGACTAACCAATTTATTTGAGCATAAGCTTTCGTGAGCTACAGCTCACTTCATCGGATGCATACTGTGGAAAATACAAAAGACGTTTTTATACACACAAACCATGAAAAAATGGGTGATTATCACTACAAAAGGTTTTCTCTCCCCCCACCCCACTCTCCTGTTGGTAATAGTGAGAGTGGGGTGGGGGGAGAGAAAACCTTTTGTAGTGATAATCACCCATTTTTTCATGGTTTGTGTGTATAAAAACGTCTTTTGTATTTTCCACAGTATGCATCCGATGAAGTGAGCTGTAGCTCACGAAAGCTTATGCTCAAATAAATTGGTTAGTCTCTAAGGTGCCACAAGTACTCCTTTTCTTTTTGCAAATTCAGACTAACACGGCTGTTAGTCTGAAACCTAATAAAGTTTGTGGAGGATACAAAGCTGGGAGGTATTGCCAATTTAGAGAAGGACTGGGATATCATACAGGAGGATCTGGATGACCTTGTAAACTGGAGTAATAATAATAGGATGAAATTTAATAGTGAGAAGTGTAAGGTTATGCATTTAGGGATTAATAAGAATTTTAGTTATAAGCTGGGGACGCATCAATTAGAAGTAATGGAGGAGGAGAAGGACCTTGGAGTATTGGTTGATCATAGGATGACTATGAGCTGCCAATGTGATATGGCCGTGAAAAAAGCTAATGCAGTCTTGGGATGCATCAGGAGAGGTATTTCCAGTAGAGATAAGGAGGTTTTAGTACCGTTATACAAGGCACTGGTGAGACCTCACCTGGAATACTGTATGCAGTTCTGGTCTCCCATGTTTAAGAAGGATGAATTCAAACTGGAACAGGTACAGAGAAGGGCTACTAGGATGATCCAAGGAATGGAAAACTTGTCTTATGAAAAGAGACTCAAGGAGCTTGGCTTGTTTAGCCTAACTAAAAGAAGGCTGAGGGGAGATATGATTGCTTTCTATAAATATATCACAGGGATAAATACTGGAGAGGGAGAACAATTATTTATGCTCAGTACCAATGTGGACCCAAGAACAAATGGATATAAACTGGTCATTGGGAAGTTTAGACTTGAAATTAGACAAAGGTTTCTAACCATCAGAGGAGTGAAGTTTTGGAATAGCCTTCCAAGGGAAGCAGTGGGGGCAAAAGATCTATCTGGCTTCAAGATTAAACTCGATAAGTTTATGGAGGAGATGGTATGATGGGATAACATGATTTTGGTAATTACTTGATCTTTAAATATTCATGGTAAATAGGCCTAATGGCCTGTGATGGGATGTTAGATGGGGTGGGATCTGAGTTACCCAGGAAAGAATATTCTGTAGGATCTGGCTAGTGAATCTTGCCCATATGCTCAGGGTTTAGCTGATCGCCATATTTGGGGTCGGGAAGGAATTTTCCTCCAGGGCAGATTGGAAGAGGCCCTGGAGGTTTTTCGCCTTCCTCTGTAGCATGGGGCACGGGTCACTTGCTGGAGGATTCTCTACTCCTTGAAGTCTTTAAACCACGATTTGAGGACTTCAATAGCTCAGACATAGGTGAGAGGTTTTTTGCGGAGTGGGTGGGTGAGATTCTGCGGCCTGCGTTGTGCAGGAGGTCGGACTAGATGATCATAATGGTCCCTTCTGACCTTAGTATCTATGAATCTCTGAAACACCCCAAATCTGAGGAGATTTGAAATTGACACAGGAGAATTAGAGAGAAAATGGGACAAAAGCTGAATGGAGAAATTATAAATAATTTGAGAGAAAAGACTGAAATATTGACATAGATTTTATATCCATATTTGATAATTACACAGACAAATGTGACGGAATCAGGAGAGGATTTTATAAATCTTTCAGAGGGAAGTGGCAAAATCACAGGGGATTTCAAGCTCTTCTCCCCCCCTCCCCCCCAGCCAATTTCCTGACTGCTCCTAACTCACACTGTCTCTCCCTCCATCTCTGTCCTTCCCCCACCCTTCCCTGCCTGGCACCTCCACACCCCAAACACACAAAGGGGAACCCCATGGAGCTGGTCTCTTCCCCTCCTCAATCCCCAGTTTTGCCACTGGGCAGATCCTGGCAGGAGATCAATGGCTCAGTGCTGTTAAGGCAGCTCGGATCCCACCCACAGGTGCATTAACAACAAGTAGCAGATTCCCAGGGGCTGGGAGATCCCAGGCTCCTGGTGACATTTGTGCAGAGTCACTTTTCTGACCATCCCCCGGTCTCGCTCAGTCACCTGGAGTCTCCACCTCAGCAGTTGGGGTTGGCAGAGCCTGGGGCTGCCTTAGGGGGCTAGTTCCAGCCACTAGAGGAAGTCCCCGCCTGGGTTGGGCGGGGAAGAGCCTTTCATGAAGGTCTCTCCACAGCACAGATCCTGCTGAGGAGCAGCAGCGGCTCAGCCTGGGCTCCCAGATCCCAGGGGAGGCAGCACCATCCCACCTGAGAAACTCAACTCTGATATCTTGAGTAAAGAGAGACAGAGAGAGCAGCTTCCCCTCCCTTAGCAACAGCCAGAGCCCTCTGGTGACAGCAGCTAAAGACACCACTTCCGGATCTTATCGGCTCCCATGTTAATCCAGAGCCACTCCTCTTCCTTCCTTGCAGCAACTCTGGAGTCAATGAGACCAGAAATGTGACATTGGAGGGAGGATGCCAAAATCTGTTTAACCACATCCTGGGGAGGGGTGGTTTCAGGCCTTCCCTCCTCCCCCACTTCTGGGGCAAGGACTCAGAGTAACTATTTTCCCTCCAAACCCTGAACATCCTACAGTTCTGAAGGGGAGAGAAAGAAAATTTGTGGTGATTTTATATTAGTATTTGATCAATGGAGAGAAAGTTATCACTGCCCCGACCGGCCATTCACATAGCCCTGGGCAATACTGCTTTAACAGGAGACAGGAGGGGGTGGAGGAGCCAGACAATTCAATAAACTTCCATGCTCTATCACTGGCTAATAATGGCCACCATGGACCCACCCAAGAGGTGGCTGGGTCTCAGCACTGCAGGAAGAGACCCCTCATGGGGACCGTTCACCACCGGCTCTGGGGACCCTTCTGGTGAAAGCAGCTATCGGAACGTGAGGAGTTAGTACAGGAGGACGGAGCGTCTCAGCCACTCTGGGCACTGCCCAGGGGAACAGGGACCCACCCACACACAGAGCAGCCCCCTGAGGGGAGTTAATGTCTCACGCCGTCTGGGGAAAGGAAAAGTCAGTCAGGGTCTGGGAGACACCGGATAGTGTAAAAAGAAAAGGAGTACTTGTGGAACCTTTGTTAGTCTCTAAGGTGCCACAAGTCCTCCTTTTCTTTTTGTGGATACAGACTAACACGGCGGCTACTCTGAAACTGGACAGCGTGAGGCCCAGATGGTGTGAAGCCCTGCCTGGGATGTGAATCTGAAGTGGGGCAAGTCACCCTGATCAGCAACCCTGTGGATTTTAATGGAGACAAAGGGGAAAACAAATGGTTCTCAAATGTGAGCGGGAAAGTTGATCACTGGGGAATTTAACCCCTCTGCAACCTCCACTATGGTGAATGACTCAAGGCAACAAGTTCCCTCCAAACAGGAGAAGGGTCTGAACAATATGGAGAACACCTCAAAGCCTAAGAGGATTTTTTTAATTCAATAATTTATGGGAAATGCTAAAATCCAAAATGTGACATCAGTGTTCAGTAATTAAAAAGAAAAAAGGAGCAAATATGAGGAATTTGTCACAAATTAGGCGAAAGTGGAAAAGTCTGAGGGATTTTATATCAATAGTTGATACAAGATAAAGAGGTAAAATCTGAGTGGATTTCATATCAATATTTGATCATTAGGGAGAGAAAGAGAAAAACATACAAGGATTTTATATTAATCAATATTTAAGAAAATGACATCTGAGGAGATTTGATGTTAATATCAGATGATTAGATGGGGAAAAACTCAGGGGATAATAAATCATCGATAACGAGAGAGAAAATGGGGCAAAACATTCAGGAATTTTGCGTCAATATTTTAGAACTGAGGAGAAAATGGGGCAAAAACTAAACATTTCTTAATACAAGTGAAAAACACCAACACCTGAGCAGACTTATTGATATTAAAGAATTGGAGGGAAAAGTGGGAACGTTTAAGGGGATTTGTGATGGGATGTACCTGGCCTTTGCAGCTCCCTACACAAGACCCCCACAATCCTACTACATCCCGCCCCAGAAAGCGGCAAAGGTGGGTCCTCTGGGCCTGCCTAGGGCCGACACAGGCCTCCCAGCAGCAGCCGCTCAGAGCCCAGGAGGCTCAGAGAAAAGGAGCGGCGGGGCGCAGCAGGTCAGTCCCTGGCTGGACTGAGGGAGTAAAGCAAGGGGGCTCTTCCCGGCCTGGTGCGAGAGAAGAAGCGGAGGATGGCGCCCCTGCACAGGGCTGCAGACGGAAGGGCCCCGCAGGAAGAGGCCCAGGAAACAGCAGCGATGGACTGGGGCGAGCAGCACATGGCTGCTGTGTCGAGGGTCCCCAGGCTGGAGCCCGGGGCAGTGGCTGGGCCCGGGTTCCCCTGGCAACAGGGAAATGGTGTAACCCCCAAAAGGGGACAGGCCTCGTCTGGGAGCCCGAACAAAGGGCTGACTGTAAAGGGCCGGGAGCTGGGGCTGAGGCCCTAGCCAGGGGAAGCAGACTGCTTCTTTGCTGGACTCTCAGACCCCGGCAGGGTTCACTGAGACTTTGGGCCTCGGCCCGGCGGCCGACCACGGAATTCCCCCCGCGCCGGCCGGCGGCTGCCGGGGACGCCGGGGGAGACGGGGTCTGGGATGCGGCACCCCCCCCCCCCGCTCCGAGATGCTCCCGAGGCCAGTGCCCCACCCGGCCCTTATCCAGCCACGCACAACGAACAGCGCAAGGCGATGGGTCCCCCGGCCTGACAGCCACGGGGCGGCGGGGAGCCCTGGGCCGCGCTGCCTAGCAGGGAGCGTGGAGGAGCCGGTGGGTTGTGTGGGGCCGGGAGGGGGAAGAGGTGACGTCAGAGGGGATTTCACCCCCCCCCCCGTGCGGCCCCGGCTCGGCCCCCCCCGCAGTGTCCTGGCTGCACCGAGCTGGGCAAATCTACCGCAGGTCACACGGTCTCTCCGCCCCCCCGGCCCTGTCCCGGGGCAGCCCCGGCCGGCGCAGGCCCAGCGCGGGAGCAGACCCCGGCCCGGCCCCTCGCTTACCTGGTCTCCGGCCCGGGGCGAGGTCCAGCCCCGCGGGGGAAGCCCGCTCCGGCCGGGCGAGCAGCCGCGGCCCCGAAGGTCTCCCCGTGGCCCAGCCGCGTGGAGCGGCCGCTGCTCAGCCCGGGCTCCCGGCGGAGGGAGGCAGCAGCGCCCTGCAACGTCCCACCCCCAGCCTGGGGCGGCCGGGACCGGCTCGGCCCTTTGTTCTCCCCAGCGCCGCCCCCCAGCTCCCGCCTCCCGGCCCCGCCCGCTCCGCGGCTCCAGCCCCTCCCCGGCCCCCCCCGGGGCAAGCCCGGCGGGGGCGGGCAGAGTCGGGGCGGGGGCAGACCGGGTCCCAGGAGGGGCAAACAGCTGGGGCGGGAGAGGGGCGGGGGCAGGGGCACCGCCAGAGAGGGGCAGGGGCGGGGGGGCATTTTCCCCTCTCCCAGGATGGTGCGTTTCAGCACCGGCTTCCCAGGGCTGCCTTCTCAAAGGCCCAGCGCGTCCCAGTGCCCTGGCCTGGCTGCTCTGCCCTGTCTGGCTTCATGTATTCAGCTACCAGAGGAGCGTGGACTCGGGGAAATATTTTACATACACCCCTCAAGTTACAATGGCCATAAGCATTTTTAGTGTTTAAAAGAATCCTTCGTCAGCCACGTGTCCACAGAAAGCCGCATAACAGCTTACAAATCTGTCTTATCTACCCTTCTGATTCCCCGATTTGGTCTCCTTTTCCTGTTAGCCGCTGCCAATGTAGTTTCACTCTACCAATGTAAAGGCTTGTCCCCTTACTAGCATTCAGTGGGGTGTTTGGCTGGCCAGCTCCCACTACCAAAAGGGGAGAGGCCAGTGCTCAAGGTCAGCCTGAATGTCAGGGCGGGCAGGCTAACCAGGGAGTCAGCTGCTCCGTGTGAGCTGGAATTGCCTGGGTCAGACAGAGTGGGGCCGAGCTAAGGAGAAAGCAGGGGCCCGAGCTGAGCTGGGGAGTGGAGCCGTGCCAGCCAACAGAGTCACAGATGCAGCCCAGGGGGGAGCAGATCCTGTGCTGGGAGCAGAGCTGCAGCCACAGAGCCAGGTGTGGTGAGCAACTGGGGCCAGGCAAGGGGGGACCCTGGGCAATGGGCCCAGAGCAGACAGACACCCCCAGCCAAGGGTCCTTGCAGGCAAGACTGGGAGGGGGATCTTAAGCCAGGGCTGACGGTGTGAAGAAGGGTCCCACCACCCAAAGCCTGAGGGGTGTGGCCACCACCATTGCACGTGTCCAACTCGCAGCATCCCTGCAGCACAGCAAGGGCCTGAGAAGGAGGCTTGGGACCTACAAGGAACAGACTGTGAACTGCCCTGACGTCTAGAGACACTGTTTGTGATGTTCCTTGCCACAGGGCGAGGTGATGTGTTTCCTTTAACCTTTCCCATTTTTCCTTGTTCTTTTTTTAAATTAATTGTTAAACAACTTCTATTTGCTTTAAATTATATGAAATGATCAGTGGGTCAGGGAAGTGCCCAGTGCAGAGAGAGTACCCCGGGGCGGGACACCCTAGCCCCTGTCCTAGGTGATCACAGCAGGGTTGGGGGTTGAGCCCCCCAAGAATCATGGGCCCTGCCTTGTCGGGGTTATGAGGACTCTGCCAGACAGGAGAGTGGAAGGGTACTAAGAGCAGGGAGGCCTCTGGGTACTAAGCAAATTCGTTGCAACTACAGTAAAGAACAGAATGATCAGACTGGTAGATGAACACAATTTGTTGAGGAAGAGTCAACACGGTTTTTCTAAATGGAAACCAGGTCTCATTTATTAGAATTCTTTGAAGGAGTCAAGAAACATGTGGACAAGGGTGAGCCAGTAGATATAGTTTACCTGAACTTTCAGAAAGTCTTTGACAAGGTCCCTCTCCAAAGGCTCTTAAGCAAATTAGGCAGTCATGGGGTAAGAGGGAAGGTCCTCTTGTGGATCAGATTAAAAGATAGGGAGAAAGAGTAGTAATAAATGGTCAGTTTTCACAATGGACAGAGGTAAATAGCAGGATCCAACAGCGATCTGAACTGGGACCAGTCATGTTCAACATATTCGTAAATGATTTGGAAAAAAGGGTTAAGAGTGAGATGGCAAAGTTTGCAGAAGATAACTATCTTGAGTAAATTTGGTAAGTCCAAAGCAGACTGTGAAGAGTTACAAAGGCATCTCACAAAACTGTGTGTCTGGGCAACAGAATGGCAGATGAAATTCAAAGTTGATAAAGTAATGCACACTAGAAAACATAATCCAAACTATACATACAAAATGACTAGGTTTAAATTAACTGTTACCACTCAAGAAAGAGATCTTTGCGTGATTGTGGATAGTTCTCTGAGAACATTCACTCAACATGCAGCAGCAGTCAAAAATACTAACAGAATGTTAGGAACTATTAGGAAAGGTATAGATAAAAAGATAGTAAATATCACAATGCCACTGTATAAATCCATGGAACACCAACACCTTGAATATTGTGTGCAGTTCTGGTTCCCCATCTCAAAAAAGAAATATTAGAAATGGAAAGGGTACAGAGAAGGGAAATAACAATTATTAAGTATATGGAACAGTTTCCGTATTAGGAGAGAGAAAAATGACAGGGACTGTTCAGGTTGGAAAAGAGATGACTAAGGAGGTACATGATAGCGGTCTGTAAAATCATGAATGGTGTGGAGAAAGTGAATAAGGAAGTGTTATTTACCCCTAGACATAAACACAAGAGCCAGAAGTCACCCAATTAAATTAATAGGCAGCAGGTCTAAAACAAACCAAGTACAGTAGAAGCCCGTTTATCCGACCCTCCATTATCCGGCTCTGTGTATTAACTGCACAACCAGTGGACATAGGTCCTCGCGTGCTCTGTTCTGTGGGCACTAGTGGTGATGCAGCATCACACTTATCTAGTCTCTGAATTATCCAATTTTTTTAATTGTCCGATCTGGCCCTGGTCCCTATTCGATCGGATAAACAGGGTTCTGCTGTACTTCCTCACCCAACACACAGCCAAAACTATAACTGGGTTCAAAAAGCAATTAGATAAGTTGATGGACCATAGGACCATCAATGGCTATGAGCCAAGATGGTCAGGGATGCAACCCCATGCTCTGGGTATCCCTAAACCTGTGACTGCCGAAAGATGGGATGAGATGACAGGGGATGGATCACTCAATAAATTTCCCTGTTCTGTTCACCACTCTGAAGCATTTGGCACCAACCACTGTAGGAAGACAGGATACTGGTCTGAGCCAGTATGGTCATTCTTATGTTCTTAACTTTGTTCTTGACACTGATTATGCTCCCCATCTTTGGGGAAATCACATGCCTGATTGCCTCAGAAATCTCTGCCCCCACAATTAATTTGCCAAAACAAAACTGGTTAGCAGTGGACCTGCAGCAGTCAGGAGTAGACTACTTCCAGACAGTTATAACAACCCGCTTCTGGACCAACTTCACCCCCTTCTTGCATGTCTTCTGACACTGCAGAATCAGGGCAAGCTGCTCACAAAGCTCCAGAAACATCACTTTCTGCATATGAAAGTTCTGGAGCCACTGCTGGTCCTCCCAGGTCTGCACGACAACGTGATCCCACCAGTCTGTGCCTGTTGCCCTTCTCCACAGGTGCTGGACTACACAGGGGGCATCAGCGGCTATACCAAGAGTCATGAGCAGCATCAGCCAGTTGACATGTATCCTCCTCCTGCGACAGGAGCCTTCACCAGCTCAGAAACTGCCACCAGCATCTCCCGGATGTTCTGCCCACTGCATGAAACAGGAGTGAAAATACAAGCAGGGGAAATTCTTCAAATGGGGCCTCACCCATGTTGCTGGCTCCAGTGGCTGGCAGCTTGCAGACCCAAAACACAGCTTGGCTGGCTGTATTGGTGGGGGAGACAACTTCTGATAAAGTGCCGTGGGACACAAGGAACAAAGGGCTGAAGAGGCTACAGCTGGGAGAGCGCGAGGAAGCCTGGGAGAGGCTGATGTGACCGGGTCTGCACCGTGCACGGTGGGCACGTGAGCGCTGGTGTGAGACTCGGGTCTTGACATTCTCAACCCAGGGTCACCGTTCAGTGTGGACTCTCCAGTGTGGACTGAGCCTGCAACTCGAGTCCCGCACACCCCGGCTCATATTGCAGTGACTGTTACAGTCTGACGGGGAGACGGTTACACAACTTGTCTCCCTCAGGAACTTTCCTCTTCACAGAAAGTTTATTTTAAAGCTGAT
This sequence comes from Chelonia mydas, assembly GCF_015237465.2. Classification (NCBI taxonomy): domain Eukaryota; kingdom Metazoa; phylum Chordata; order Testudines; family Cheloniidae; genus Chelonia; species Chelonia mydas. Next base: position 74,459,499 of record NC_051251.2, on the reverse strand, counting down.
CAACATAAATTCCATTTGAAATAGAAATAATTAAAGTCTATATTGGGTGTCTATTGTCCTATATGCTACTTCTCTCAACCCCTTTGGAGTGAGATTTTACTTCAGCACTGCTTAATCCAAAGGGGCTGAATTACATCAAATAAATTTTTGAGTATTAGTCACCGTTTCCTATAATACTGATGCAAAAAAAAAAGGGAAGAAAACCAGTATAATTTGCAGTTTTACAATATAATTCTGGTTATTACATAATCAGTCTCTTAATCTGTAATTAACATCATGTTTAATTCCATTATCACTGGTAACAACAAACGTATTCAAAGATTACAAAATCTTATCATATGCATTATTTTTCTCTCAGTCCTCATTTCCACCAAATGAGCCCCATGTAGTGCTCCGTTCTCCACTAACACAGGTGCCTTCCATTTCCATGAGTTCATTTGTCTCTTGGGTATGTCTACACTGCAACATAAACCTGGTCTTGAGCCCAGGCTCAAGCTTAATCCCCCTTGTATCTACACTGCAATTGCACTAACCCAGGGCTCAGACCCAGGACCCTGCAGGGCCCAAGCTGGATTTATCCGAGATCCAGGTTCTGGGTCCCATTGCATTGCAGTGTAGATATGGCCCCGCTTGACAGGGGTCCCAGGAGTCCACTGGAAGTATCCCACCTCTCGCACTGAGGATATCTTTCTGGTGGAGGGAACTCCAGATATTAGGAAGGGACAGGTATTAGTAATGGGCAGTTTGATCATCAGAAACATAGATAGCAAGGTTTGCGATGACTGGGAGAACCGCATGGTGACTTGCCTGCCTGGTGCGAAGACTGCGGATCTCTCGAGACATCTAGATAGACTTTAGTGCTGGGGAGGAGTCGGTGGTTGTGGTACATGTAGGTACCAGTGACATGGGGAAGGAGAGAAGAGAGGTCCTGGAGGCCAAATTTAGGCTGCTAGGTAAGAGATTGAAGTCCAGGACCTCTATGGTAGCATTCTCTGAAATGCTCCCAGTTCCACGCGCAGGGCCAGTTAGACAGGCAGAACTGCAGGCTCTCAATGTGTGGATGGAGATAATGGTGTAGGCAGGAGGGGTTTAGATTTATTAGGAACTAGGGAAACTTTTGGGAAAGGGGGAGCCTATACAGGAAGGATGGGCTTCACCTAACCCAAAATGGAACCAGATTGCTGGCACTTAACATTAAAAAGGTCGTAGAGCAGTTTTTAAATGAAGGGCAGGGGGAAAGCTGACAAGTGCGGAGGAGCATATGGTTCAGACAGAGACATCCCTTAGGGGAGGATCTATTAATGGAGATTCTCTATGTCCTAGTAAAGGAGGAGAGGATGGAAGACAAAATACAGGTAGGATCTGATGAGAAAGTCAAATGAAAAAAGTCCCATTCAATTACATCATGTAATGGCAGACAGCTGAAAAGTGACAAGTTTTTAAAGTGCTTACATACCAATGCTCGGAGTCTAAATAATAAGATGGGTGAACTAGAGTGCCTCGTATTAAATGAGGATACTGATATAATAGGCATCACAGAAACTTGGTGGAATGAGGAAAATCAATCGGACATAGTAATACCAGGGTACAAAGTATATCGGAAGGACAGACCAGGTCGTGCTGGTGGGGGAGTGGCTCTATATGTGAAAGAAGGCGTAGAATCAAATGAAATAAAAATCTTAAATGAACCAAACTGTATCATACAATCTCTCTGGATAGTAATTCCATGCTCTAATAATAAGAATATAGCGGTAGGGATATATTACTGATCACATGATCAGGATAGTGATAGTGACTGTGAAATGCTCAGGGAGATGAGAGAGGCTATAAAAATAAAAAACTCAATAATAATGGGGGATTTTAACTACCGCCATATTGACTGTGTATATGTCAGCTCAGGACAGGATGCAGGATGGGATAATGTTTCTTGTTACCTTAGATGACTGCTTCTTGGAGCAGCTAGTCCTGGAACCTACAAGAGGAGATGCAATTCTTGATTTAGTCCTAAGTGGAGCATAGGATCTGGTCCAAGAGAGGAATATAGCTAGACCGCTTGGTAATAGTGACCATAATATAATTAAAACACCACAGCAGCCCAGCACTGTAGCATTTAATTTCAGAAAGGGGAACTACACAAAAATGAGAAAGTTAAACAGAAATTAAAAGGTACAACGCAAAAAGTGAAATCCCTGCAAGCTGCATGGAAACTTTTTAAAGACACCATAATAGAGGCTCAACTGAAATGTATACCCCAAATTAAAAAACATAGTAAGAGAACCAAAAAAGTGCCACCGTGGCTAAACAACAAAGTAAAAGAAGCAGTGAGAGGCAAAAAGGCATCCTTTAAAAAATGGAAGTTAAATCCTAGTGAGGAAAATAGAAAGGAGCATAAACTCTGGCAAATGAAGTGTAAACATTAGGGCTGTCAAGCGATTAAAAAAATTAATCACACGATTAACAAAATTAATCACGATTAATCGCACTGTTAAACATTAATAGAATACCATTTATTTAAATATTTTGGATGTTTTCTACATTTTCAAATATATTGATTTCAGTTACAACACAGAATACAAAGTGTACAGTGGTCACTTTATATTTATTTTTGATTACAAATATTTGCACTGTAAAAAAACAAAAGAAAAAGTATTTTTCAATTCACCTAATACAAATACTGTAGTGAAATCAGTTTATCATGAAAGCTGAACTTACAAATGTAGAATTATGTACAAAAAAACCTGCATTCAAAAATAAAATAATGTAAAATTTTAGAGGCTGCAAGTCCACTCAGTCCTTCTTCTTGTTCAGCTAATTGCTCAAACGAACAAGTTTGTTTATGTTTGCAGGAGATAATACTGCCTGCTTCTTATTTACAATGTCACCTGAAAGTGAGAACAGACGTTCGCATAGCACTATTGTAGCCAGCATCGCAATACAAGCTTAGCGAAAACTAAGATACAAGAAGCTTGTAAGATACACTTAAATACAATAGCTTCTTAGTGTTGTGCTATCCCTGGTTACTACAATACAGATGGGATTAGGAAAGAGAAAGTCTGTAACTTCTGTAGTGTTAGCCAATATTAATAATATATACACTGCCACAAATAAAAGAAATTACTGTTGTACCAAATGGTCATTTGTCCCAAAATCCTCAGTAAGTCAGAGGTACATTCTGTCAAACAAAGGTAATATCTAATTGTGAGACCAAACCATCTTCAGGAAAGAGAAAAACTCACAACACAGAGGGCTTTAAAACACCTTTAGTTTCATATAAAATGAATTTCAAGAGCTGGTTATATCTGATAAATCAAAACAGATTCTCCCATTGCGTTCTCCTCTAGTCCATTCAAACTTTCTTCACTCTGTGCCACCTCATTATTAATGTCATGTTCTGTACAAAAGATTTAAGCTTCACCATAAGGGGGAAAAGCAGCCAACCTTCCCATCTACAAACAATCCCAACTCAGCAGGAAAAAGCCCAGAAGCAGCTTTGCCAATAGATGGAAGCACAGATGAAAGCACAGAATGATTACGCTGTGTTTGGGATCTATTCAAATCCCCCTTCTAGGTCTGTGACACTTTCATCTCTAGCCCCAGCGAGTCCGATTTAGGTTCAAAGTGTGATACCTAAGCACAGAGAGCGCTCAGAATCCGGCATCATGTAACACACTGGGAGGTGCAGGGGCAAAACATGGGGAGGATAAATGCTATTGTAGCTCACACAGAAGCTAATGCTGCTGGGGTGAGAGGGGATTGTGAAAGTGATGGGGAAGGAGGGAATCCCTTTGACTCACCCCATCTCCTTCGGGTGTCACAGAGGCTGAAATGAAAAGGAGTACTTGTGGCACCTTAGAGATTAACCAATTTATTTGAGCATAAGCGTTCGTGAGCTACAGCTCACTTCATCGGATGCATACTGTGGAAAATACAAAAGATGTTTTTATACACACAGACCATGAAAAAATGGGTGTTTATCACTACAAAAGGTTTCTTTCCCCCCACCCCACTCTCCTGCTGGTAATAGCTTATCTAAAGTGATCACTCTCCTTACAATGTGTATGATAATCAAGGTGGGCCATTTCCAGCACAAATCCAGGTTTCCCCCCCCCCACTCTCCTGTTGGTAATAGCTTATCTAAAGTGATCACCCTCCTTACAATGTGTATGATAATCAAGGTGGGCCATTTCCAGCACAAATCCAGGGTTTAACAAGAACGTCTGAGGAACAGTGGGGGTGCGGTGCGGGGGGGGGGGGGAGAGGAATAAACAAGGGGAAATAGGTTACTTTTTATAATGAATCAACCATTCCCAGTCTCTATTCAAGCCTAAGTTAATTGTATCCAATTTGCAAACGACACATTTCACACCCCTCCTACTCCTGCTCTTTGTTCTATTTCAATCTATTTTAATTGAGGAAAATTGTAGAAAAAATACTTCTGTCCAGCACAACCCTGAGCAAGGTGAGAACAACTGGGATTGAGACAATCTGTCCCCAAGGGGGAACACGGTGACTATCAATCACTTTGTAATCGGGGAATGGTATCAATGTGATCCTCGGGGTTTATCTATACTAGGAAAAATGATGGAGGTGAGCTCAGGTCAAGGGGAAAGCTAATCCCAGCCACTCTACTTGGGTTATGACTGCACTGAAAATGTACTTTTGTTGTTACAAGAAGATTGCTAAGCTGAGCAGCTACCTCCATGTACAATCCCAGTGGAGACAAGGCACAGGTAACTTTTACCTAAGTGTAGCTAATCAAGGTCAACCCCATCTCCCCCACCTGGAGCTGATGGATATTTCTGGCAGAAGGAGGACACTCCAAAAGACAATGGAGTTGATATAAAGGATCAGGAAAATCACCCCAAAGAAGGGGGAGGTGCAAAATAGAGGCAGGCAACTCACATGGAGCTGAGACACCACACTGAAGAAAACTTGTGCAAACTTTGTGGTAATTCGCTAATGTATTTTACAAAAATTCTTTGACCAGCCCTAATCAAGACATTTATGGCGTTACTCGCCTATGTGGATTCTCTTATGTTTGATGAAAGTTGAGCTCTGACTAAAACTCTTCCCGCACTCAGGGCACGTGAAGGGTCTCTCTCCTGTGTGGATCCTCTGATGTGTGATGAGGGTTGAGCTCTGACTAAAGCTTTTCCCGCACTCAGAGCATGTGTAGGGTGTTTCTCCTGTGTGGACTCTCTGATGTGTGATCAGGTTTGAGTTCCGATTGAAGCTTTTCCCACACTCAGAGCACGTGTAGGGTTTCTCTCCCGTGTGGATTCTCCAATGTGTGATGAGGTGTGAGCTCCGGTTGAAGCTTTTCCCGCACTCAGGGCATGTGTAGTTTGTCACTCCTCTATGGATTCGCTGATGACTAATAAGGGCTGAGCTCCGACGGAAGCTTTTCCCACACTCAGAGCATGAGGAGAGTGTCTTCCCTACATGGATTCTCTGATGTGTGATGAGGTTTGAGCTTCGACAGAAGCTTTTCCCGCACTCAGAGCACGTGTAGGGTCGCTCTCCCGTGTGGATTCGCCGATGTGTGATAAGGTGTGAACTCTGGCTGAAGCTTTTCCCGCACTCAAGGCAGGTATAGGGCGTCTCTCCAGTGTGGATTCGCCGATGTGTGATCAGGTTTGAGCTGTGGTTGAAGCTTTTCCCACACTCAGGGCATGTGTAGGGTTTCTCTCCTGTGTGGATTATCCAATGCCTAATAAGGTCTGAACTCTCACTGAAGCTTTTCCTGCACTCAGAGCACGAGTAGGGTGTCTCACCTGTGTGGATTCGCTGATGTGTGATAAGGGCTGAACTCCGACAGAAACTTCTCCCACACTCAGAGCACGTGTACGGTGTCTCTCCTGTGTGGATTCTCCGATGTTTGATGAGGTTTGAACTGTGATTGAAGCTTTTCCCACATTCAGGGCATGTGAAGGGTGTCTCTCCAGTGTGGATTCTCTGATGTGTGATCAGGGCTGAGCCGTGACTGAAGCTTTTCCCACATTCAGGGCATGTGTACGGCCTCTCTCCAGTGTGAACTCTGTGATGTGTGATAAGGGTTGAGCTCTGACTAAAGCTTTTCCCACACTCAGAGCATGTGTAAGGTCTCTTTCCTGTATTAATTCTTTCATGTCGAATAAGGTCTGAGCCACTACGGAAGCTTTTCTCTCGCCTATGCTGTCTCTCACAGGCTTTTGCCTCTGCACAACTCCAAGAAACTTTCCCTTTGGATCTTCCTGATAATGTCCCATGTGGTTCTACTTGCTCAGCATCTTCCTGCTGGGAATACTTCTTGTTCTCACTCACCATCCCATCTCCTGGAAAGACAGAGAGAGAATCCAGACATAGGTCACTCCTGTGCTGGGGAGAACGGAAACATCAGAGAGAGGAATGGGAAAAGGTGGGAACAAGCTCAAATAAGTGCTGGAGAGACCAAACAAAACAGAATTTAATTTCCACCGTTCTTCCCTCCCCCACACTCCCCCCAAGCCCTTCCCTGGAGGACAGAGAGAAGAGGGTCAATTCTCAGTCCACAGCCCATTCAGGAAGAAGGAATATTAAGGAGGGAGCTACCGCCTTATGTCAGTCAGGAGAAGCGGGAAGTCATGAGTGACATCTGCCATGAGGATGCCACACCTGCTGGGAACAAATCTGAATTTGGAGAAGTCGCAAGATCTTTGTACGGAATACCAAATGTTTCCTTCATTCATGGACAGTTTCTGAGTCGGTTTAACGGATGCCTCACCTGTCTGGGCACCTTTCTGGAGCTCTTTTTCCTCAGAGCCCTGGAGATCTGGGACCCACGGCTCTTCCCCTTGTTCCAGCCGGGAGATCACATCAGGTTTGGAAACTGGAAACCCTGCGTAAGAGAACAAAAACAAGAGAGATCAGCTGAATTTGTGGGATACTTGTCACAAAGAACAGTCCATGGTTTTACTCGCCACTCATTTTTAAGCATCCCGAGGCCAGCTTCCTGGGATCCAAGCAGCAGGACAGTTTATATAATCAATCAGGTTTATTACAGTAATGCCTAAGGGCGAATAAAAAATTGGTCCCCTAGGCACTGTATAAACAGAGTATGAGATTGTCCATGCCCTGAGGAACTTACAATGTATATCAGGGGTCTCAAACATGCGGCCCATGGGCTGCATGGATTATTTTCTGCGGCCTGCCAGCTCCCCACGGCCCCCCTGCCCCCTCCCAGCATTTACCTAGAGCAGCTCCGGCCTGGCGCACACCAGGGGCAGGGCAGGCTCCCTGCCTGCCTGCCCTGCCCCGCGCCGCTCCGGAAAGTGGCCAGGACCTGGGGGGGGGCACAGGGGTCTCTATGTTGCCCTGGCCACTCCTCCAGGTACCTCCCCCAAAGCTCCCATTGGCCGGGAAATGTGGGAAGGGGTTGGAATGGGGGCAGGGAAGGGGTGGGAAGAGGCAGGGAAGGGGTGGGGCCTAACAGAAGGGGTGGAGTGGGGGCAGGGCAGCGGGAGGGATGGTCAGTTGTGCGGCCCTTGGGCCAACGTACTAGTCCTCATGTGGCCCTCGTGGTCATTTGAGTTTGAGACCCCTGATCTATACAGACAAGACACACACCAGGTGGGGGAAGGGTTAGAATACATGAGTAGAGTGAACAGTGTAATGGCAGACAGATATGATGAACACAGGCATAACTTGATACTATTGTATATAACTGTGATGGGGCACACAATTCCCACACTGGGCCTGATGGGGTTAAAGGACATTACTGGGCACAGGTAGCCCTGCCCCCCACAGCTTGTGAAGCATGCCTCAGCTGGAGGAGCTGGTTAAAAAGGAAATGGGGGGGCTGAAAGGAAAACAGATCTTTCTCCTGAAAAGCCACTTGGAAGGTTGGAGCTGGGATGGAAGCATGATGTTGGTGAGGCCCACAGGCAGTGCTGTCTCCAAACCCCGCACCCACTTTTCTCACAACCAGCAGACCCCACGGGACTCTGCTCTTTTGAACTCTGGGCGGGAGCTTGAGTGGAAGATTGGTCCTGCTTTGAGCAGGGGGTTGGACTAGATGACCTTTTGAGGTCTCTTCCAACCCTGATCTTCTATGATTCTATGAGACACCAACTAGAGACCTTGGAAGAGGCTTTTGCTATGGAGAGCTACCTGATGTCCCTTGGGTCCATAGCTGAAATACCAAAAGCTAGTCTTGTGCAGCCCTGGGGCCCCAAGTACCACTGACCCACACCTCACTGAGGCTATCCAGGGGGATTTGGGTACTGAATCCTGGTAGAGGGGGATAAAAAGGCCTATAGAGGAGCCTGGAAGCCCACCCTCAGCTAGCCAAGAGCCATTTAGGTCAAACAGAGCAGCCTCATTAGATGGGGCCATCCCACTCAGGAGAATTAATGGCGAAACCTCCTTTTCCCATGGGGGCTAGCTGCACATGAGCAGCCAGGCCATTTCAGATGGGACTGCCCATTCATGGACTATAATTATGGGCAGGCCTGGAGAGCAGATAACTGGGCTCAGAAAAGGGGCCCAGGGAAAATATTAGTCCCCTTGCTAGTGAATGGAGTAAAAGTACAAGGACTGATAGACTCTGGCTGCAGCCAGACTTTAGTCAGGGAGTGGTTGGTGGGGTCGGGAGGAGAATCTAGATGCATGATCTACATCCAGTGTATCCACGGGGACATACAACCCTGTCTGATTAGACTGGTGCAACTCACTGTGCAAGACCACACCAAGCCAGTACAGGCCAGAGTGGCCAAAGACCTGGCCTATCTGGTCATACTTCGGCATGACTGGAAGTTTTTCAGGGAGGACGTCCATGGATGGCCTGGAGCATCTGTACAGGGGCTAAAGCGCGGAATGGAAGAACCAGGAGGACAGAAGATGGCCATGGTGGCCAAGAGGAGGTGCCATGAAGAGACAGCTCCATTGGAGGCCAAAGATCCAGGAGAAGGACCACCCTCATTGGAAAATGACTTTTCACCTGAACTTAACTGGAGGAGTAGGGGCCTGCTACCACCTCTGAACCTGGACCTGCTGTCTAGCAAATAAACATTGTGGGAGAGCAAAGGAGGGACCCAACCCTGAGTCAGGTTTATGAACGTCTCACCCATGTGGATGACAAAGTGTTAGACCCACAGCAGCTGAAATAGTGGCCCTATTTTGAACTGCTAGAGGAGAGATCATATCGGATGATGAAGCACGCTGAGACAGGGCTGGTCAAATGCAGCTTCGGTACCAATGAATTTCCAAAAGGGAGGTGCTTCAATGGGCCCATGCAGTGCTGTGCCGGGGCTCTTGGGGACAGAGAAGACACTCAACAGAGTGACCATGGAGTTCTACTGGCCAGGCATCCACCCCAGAGGTACAGGACTATTGTGCCTCCTGCCCCAGGTGCCAGTGGGTGAGCCAAAACAAGATCTCAAAGGCCCCCCCGGTACTACTTCCCACTGCAGGGGTCCCTCTGATTGGCAGGTGCTGGGATTGGGGGACAGAGGAATGATCACTGGATGATTGCCCTGTTGTGTCCATTTCCTAGGAAGCATCTGGCATTGGGCCCTGTCAGAAGACAGCATACTGGGCTAGATGGACCATTGGTCTGATCCAGTATGGCCATTTTTAAGTTCTTATGGATAGGTGTCCAACTGGTGGGCCCGATGAAAATGTCTGCAGCCAGGTACAAATATACATTGGTGATCCTGGATTGTACCACCAGAGACCCTGGGGCTATTCCCCTCTGGTCAGAAATGGCAGTTGTCGTTGCCAGTAAGCTCATAAAAGTATTTGCCTGAGTAGGGACCTGCAAGGAATTATTGACAGAGCAAGTGACAAACGTCACCTCACAGTAGTGAACGAATTTCGCAACTTGATATGGGTCAAGTCCTGGAAGACGTCAGTATAGCACCACCAAACCGACAGCGTGGTGGAACAGTTTAACAAACCATTAAAGAGTTGTGATAGTTCAATCCACTGACTTGTGACCACCCCACCTGTCCTGCTCACCGCCTGCGAGGTTCCCCAGGGATACACAGGTTTCTCCCCATTTGAATTACTGCATAGGAGGCAGTCATAGGAAATCCTGGATCTCCTCCGTGGGATGTGGGAAGGGCAGAACTCCAGAACAACTAAGTTATACCGTCAGGAAAGAAACTGAAGACCCTAGGGGCACTTGTGAGGGAAAACCTGCAAATGGCACAACACAATGAGGAGCAGGTCAACAGCAAGGCCTGTCTCTGAGAGCTCCAACCTGGAGACCGAGCAATACTTCTACTGCTGACAGTTAAATCCAAGCTTCTGGCCTGATGGCAAGGCCCTGCCAAGGTGGTAAAACAGGTGGGGAGACTGATTCTGAGGTCCAGTAACCCAGAAGGAAGAAGTCGACCCAGGTATATCATGTCAACCTTCCCAAAGCTTGGAAGGGACAATAGGGCCTCCTCGTCATCCCATTCCCTCCAGACCTGAAACTTGGCCCTCAGGCCCCCACACCCGAGATCATACCCCAGTGCTGGTAGGGAAGAACCTGCGGCCCAGCCAAGAGCAGCGAGGAAATGGGGTAGAGTGAACAGGGTGGAGGGAAGCCAGGTCCTTCTCCTGAAATGCCACACGGAAAGTTGAACCTAGGAGGGAACCACGATACTGGTGAGTCCCATCTGCAGTGCCGTCACCAAACCCTGCCCTTTCCTGAGAACTGGCAGGCCCTGCGAGGCTTTGCTCATCTGAACTCTGTTCAGGTCCAGATTGTTTGGACTCTAGGGGACCATGTCCCGAGCTGAAAGAGAGAGGTAGGAAGTAGCTCAGAGTGGCCGACTCTCATACTCTGCATGGAGGAGTCAGCTGCTGTTTATTCCCCCACGGTCCTGGGCTGGGACCCAGTACAGAGGGAGGGCTTAGGCCCCCATACCCCCGCTTGAGAGCTAACCCGAAGATGGGCCAAAGCTGTGATGCCTGTGGCCTAAAGGCAGGGGTAGGCATCTCTACATCCACCCCACTTTGGGGCAAGAGATGGGAAACCAGATATGCTAACCATTAAGACACCTACCCTCCCTGAACAAACTTTAATATTATGAATTTTATCTGCATATTTGAACTAGCCCTTGAAAGCATGAAAACGTCAATGAGTATTACACTGAGATAGGCCAAATTATATCGGCCCATAGAACATTCACACACCTTTGTATCAGTGTGTCATGTATTTGTGTGTTCCTGGCTGGTGGGTGGGGAACAGGTTTCCTGTGGAATTTGCTATCAGCAGGGAGTCATTAATGCCAAATTCCAAGGCTGATTATGCAGATATCCAACGTTTGAGGCTTTGTCCCCCTTCAGTAAGAGCAGTGACTGGTGTTACCTGTTTAAGGAGACTGGGGAACAAAGACACATTTAGGGGCATAAAAGGCTGTTTGAGCTGACTGAGGGGGTGTCCTTGAGTACATCTACACTGCAGAAATAAAATCTGACAGGGAGCCTGGGGCTGCAGACTCGGGCTCGCAGGGCTCACATTACAGCACTAAAAACAGCCGTGTACTTTCCTGCTCAGGCTGGAGCTCAGGATCTGAATCCTGGGGCGGCACGTAGGTCTCAGAGCCTGAGCTTCAGCCAGAGCTGGACCATCAGTATGGCTATTTTTAGCACCGCATCATGATCCCCATGAGCCCGAGTCTGTAGATCCAAGCTCAGAAGCTTCCTGCTATGTGTATTATTTTGCCGCGTAGACATACCCACTGTCTTTCTAGATCCTCTTTAACGACCCATTCATACCAACCCAGCCGCTTCATGTTTCCTCCTATGCTGCTTGAGCAGTTTTTTTAACCCTTTTGCACCCCCTGGCTAGTAATCCCTAGGCAAGTAGGTCACTGCTGTGCATATAATTCATAAAAATTATACAGAAAATTCTCACTTCATCACGTCTCTTCCTCCTTTCAGACAGAACTAAACAGGGTCACTTTAACTGATGACCTCAAGAATCCCAGAATTGTTATCCATGGATGCCAAAACCAATCTCCCATCCCCTTGGTAGCTGTCCTAAGAGGCATGTCATAGAATCATACTATCAGAGAAACACAAGGTTAGAAGGGACCGCGAAGGTCCATGATTTTTACAGTACGGTTTTCAAAAGAACATAAAAACGGCCATACTGAGTCAGACCAATGGCCCATCTAGCCCAGCATCCGGTCTTCCCACAGTGGTCAGTGCCTGATGCTTCACAGGGAGTGAACAGAGAAGGGCAATCTATTGAATGATCCATCCCCGGTGGTCCAGTCCCACCTTCTGGGAGTCAGAGGCTAGGCACACCCAGTGCATGGAGTTGTGTCCCTGACCATCTTCACTAACAGCCATTGATGGACTTAGAATCATAGAATATCAGGGTTGGAAGGGACCCCAGAAGGTCATCTAGTCCAACCCCCTGCTCAAAGCAGGACCAAGTCCCAGTTAAATCATCCCAGCCAGGGCTTTGTCAAGCCTGACCTTAAAAACCTGTAAGGAAGGAGATTCTACCACCTCCCTAGGTAACGCATTCCAGTGTTTCACCACCCTCTTAGTAAAAAAGTTTTTCCTAATATCCAATCTAAACCTCCCCCACTGCAACTTGAGACCATTACTCCTCGTTCTATCATCAGCTCCCACTGAGAACAGTGTAGATCCATCCTCTTTGGAACCCCCTTTCAGGTAGTTGAAAGCAGCTATCAAATCCCCCCTCATTCTTCTCTTCTGCAGACTAAACAATCCCAGCTCCCTCAGCCTCTCCTCATAAGTCATGTGCTCTAGACCCCTAATCATTTTTGTTGCCCTTCGCTGGACTCTTTCCAATTTATCCACATCCTTCTTGTAGTGTGGGGCCCAAAACTGGACACAGTACTCCAGATGAGGCCTCACCAGTGTCGAATAGAGGGGAACGATCACGTCCCTCGATCTGCTCGCTATGCCCCTACTTATACATCCCAAAATGCCATTGGCCTTCTTGGCAACAAGGGCACACTGCTGACTCATATCCAGCTTCTCGTCCACTGTCACCCCTAGGTCCTTTTCCGCAGAACTGCTGCCTAGCCATTCGGTCCCTAGTCTGTAGCGGTGCATTGGGTTCTTCCGTCCTAAGTGCAGGACCCTGCACTTATCCTTATTGAACCTCATCAGATTATCCTTATCCTACATAAGCTTATCTAATGCTTTTCTGAACAGCACTGATCCCAATACAGATTCCTGAAGGACCCCGCTATTTGCCTCTCTCCACTATGAACACTGACCATTTATTCCTACCCTTTCTTTCCTACCTTTTAACCAGTTACTTATCCATGAGAGGACTTTCCCTCTTATCCCATGACTGCCTTGCTTAAGAGCCTTTGGTGAGGGATCTTTCAGAAAGCCCAAGTGCACCAAATCCACTGGCTCACCCTTGTCCAAATGTTTGTGGAATCCTCAAATAATTCTAATAGATTAGTGAGGCACGATTTCCCTTTACAAAAGTAGCGTTGACTCTTTCCCAACAAGTCACGTTAATTTATGTATTTGATAATTGTGTTCTTTCCTACAGTTTCAACCAATTTGCCGGACACTGAAGTCAGGCTTACCAGCCTGCAATTGGCAGGGTCGCCTCTGGAGGCTTTTAAAAAGAATCAGCATGACATGACCTACATGAAAGTCATTTGGTACAGAGGCGGATTTAAGTGATTGGGGTGTGGTATTCACCCCACACTAGCCTAGAAGGGGTTAGTGAGGCTGAGACAGGGCCAATTCACCAGATGGGCCACAGCTGAGGGGAACTGAATGGCCCAAGTCAGGGGTGGCCAACCGGTGGCTCCTGCCAGGAGCCAACTCTGGGGAAAAAATGGGGGGTGCTCAGCACCCTCCGGCAGCCCTCCGCCCCTCCCCCAGCGCCTCCCGCCTGCCGGCGCCACGCCCCCATCAGCTCCTGCCCCACCGCCACGATCAGCTGTTTTGCGGCGTTGAGGCGGCTCTGGGGAGAGAGGGAGGGAGAGGGGCTGTGTGCCATGTCCTCGCTCCTCCCCCTCCTCCCCAGAGCCGCCACAAGACCACGAAACAGCTGATAGTGGCAGGCGGGAGCCCCTGGGGGAGGGTGGAGTGAGAACCCAGTGCACAGCCTCCCCCCTCCCTCGCCACCTCCTCCGTCCCCTTGCCTGCTGCCCATGTTTCGCACCAGGAGGCTCTGGGAGAGAGAGTGGGAGGAGCAAGGACATAGCTCACTGAGAGAGGGGGCAGGAAGAGGCGGGGTGGAGGTGGGGCAGGGGCAGGTAGGGGCAGGGTGGGGACTTGGTGAAAGGGGTGGAGTGGGAGGTGGGGCCTGGGGCAGAGCCAGGTGTCCAGCAACCCCTGGCTGGAGCCTGTGTCTCCTTCAGTAAAGTACACAAGTGACTACTAGCTGGTGTGGAAATTTTTAATCAAAATTTTTCTGACACCATCTATCAATGGAAGACAAGTGCAAACAGAAAAGAAAATACACAGATGAAAATCGAGGCTTCCAACAGGAGTGGGAGCATAAATACTTTTTTTGTTAAACGTAACGGTAAGGCCAAGTGTCTTCTTTGCCAGACGTGTGTCTCTCACTTCAAATCTTCAGACTTGCCATGTCATTTCACTTCTAGCCATTCACATAAGGATCAAGAATTCCCAGAAGGTTCTGAACTCCACACTTTAAAACTGAAAGCTTTGAAAAAAACACACAGATGTGTGGTGAAACACTGGAATGCGTTACCTAGGGAGGTGGTAGAATCTCCTTCCTTAGAGGTTTTTAAGGTCAGGCTTGACAAAGCCCTGGCTGGGATGATTTAACTGGGAATTGGTCCTGCTTCGAGCAGGAGGTTGGACTAGATGACCTTCTGGGGTCCCTTCCAACCCTGATATTCTATGATTCTATGTAGAAGACGAGTTCCTCACCCAATTTGCCAACCAATCGCAGACTGTAACGGTAGCCTCCTATTATGTGGCCTGGCACATAGCCCATGCAAAGAAGCCCTACTCTGAAGGCGAGTTTATAAAAGTGTGCCTCACTGATAGGACTGAAATCACATCACCAGAGAATGAGAATCTACAGAAGAAAATTTCTGGCCTGCAGCTTTCACGCCACACAGTAGAACGCAGAATCTCCAACCTGAACAGTGACATTGAATCACAACTGCACTTGAAACTTCAGCAGTGTGAGTATTTGAGCATCGCTTTGGATGAGTCGTGCGATGTACAGGATAAACTTCAATTATCGGTATTTGTCCACATTGTGTCTGACGACTGTGTTGTAAGGGAAGAACTCCTCGATATCGTGCCACTAAAGGGCAGAACTTGTGGACGAGATATGAAGGAGGCACTGATGTTGTTAGTTGCGAAACACTACTTCCCTTTACAGAAGCTCACTGCCATTGCAACAGACGGGGCTCCGTCCGTGTGGGGATCTGTGAATGGATTAGTAGGGCTTTGTAAGTCTGATGAGAGTCTTCCTGAATTGTGGACGTTTCACTGTATTATTCATTGGGAGCAACTGGTATCTAAAAGTCTCAAATTTGATCACGTCATGAAACCCGTCTTGCACATTGTGAATTTCATTCACTCAAATGCACCTAACCACAGACAATTTCAAAATCTAATAGAAGAACTGGATGAAGACGACTTCCCTGACGATTTGCCATTTCACTGTGCAGTTTGATGGCTCCTGAGAGGTAAAGTTATTTCCTGTTTTTTTGAGCTCCTGGAACCAGTAAAATTGTTTATAGAGGAGAAGCAAAGAATACACCCTGAGCTTACAGATCCTGGGTGGGTTCTAGACTTGGCATTTCTTGCAGATATGCTGCTGCATTTGGATAAACTAAACGTGGACTTACAAGGAAAATTCCGGTTGCTGTCTGATCTACTGCAAAGTGTATTTGCGTTCATGAACAAACTGCAGTTGTTTCACAGACAAATGCTTGAGGGAGAGCTGACACACTTTCCCTCAATGTCACAACTTCCAGACAGATGAAAAGAAGATGCAGCAGAACCCCTAAAATGGCGCACAACTAGATATGTGAGCATGATTAAAGATCTTAAGAACAGTTTTGAGGAAAGATTCCAAGATTTGTAGCAGAAAATCAGATTTCTGATTGACCCTTTTAGTGCTGAAGCCGATTGTATGAAGCCCCCTTTAGTTCCTGACGAAGCAACATCCCAGATGGAAATAATAGAACTTTTGGAAGATGACAGATTGAAATATGTTCAGAAGACTGAGGGGACCCGTACTTTCTGGAAATCTGTACCAAAAAGGATAAATACCCCAACATCAGAGGTGCAGCCCTAAAATTGATCTTGATGTTTGCCTCAACCTATCTTTGGGAGTCTGTTTTCTCAACACTCAAACATGTGAAATCCAAGCACCGATCCGTTTTGACAGACAGTCACTTAAGAGAACTGCTGCATGAGCACAACTGAACACAAACCAAACTTCAAGGGAATTGTTGAAAGCAAAGATTGCCAGAAGTCCCACTAAGTAAAACGTTAAGACAAATTGTTATTGTCGTTAACTATACATTATAAATGCATAATAAATATACATTATCAAATTATATAATGATTTTGTGAGAAATATACACACACACACACACATAATCATTACATAATACTGTGGCTCCTTGGCAATGTACATTGGTAAATTCTGGCTCCTTCTCAGGCCTCAGGTTGGCCACCCCTGGCCTAAGTAAACACTTGAATGATGGAGCCAGCTCAGAAGGAACAGGAGAGGCTAGGATAAAGCCAGGAAGGTGGAAGCAAAAAAGGACTGCAGTGAGGAAGCATGCAGCCATTTTCTGGACATTAGAGAGGGAGGCAAGGAAATCCTAGTGGGAGAGGGTGTAGCAAAGGCTCAAGGAGATGGCAGCACGGTTTAAGATGGTGCAGACCTTGCCTGCTGATTACAGGGTCCCTGAGCTGGAACACGGAGTAGGGGGTGAGCCCGGGTTCCCCTACGAGCCACTGGGGAAGTGGCGCTGACCAGGTAGTGGATGGGAAGACAGCAAAAGACATTGTGCATGGAGAGACTTTGATAGCTGGCAAAACATATAGTGACCTGGCTAGAGCGCCAATCCACAGAGAGAGAGAGCACCCGGACTCCCAGAGAGTGGGACAGAAAGGCAGCAGGGTGTGCAATGAGCTGCAGAAGTAAGTGTCTCCTTCTATACAACTCTCTTGTCAGGCCCTACTAGCCTAGGTTTTCTCCCTCTTTCCTGCTTCTCCCCCCTTGCACTTCCTCCCTGTGCTCTTCTATCCAATCTCCTCGTTACTGGGTTAATTAGCTCATTAGCTTCACTGCCCCAGTCTGATCTGGCAATCAGGAGCTCCTCTCTTAATCAGGCCCTGCCCAGGGCCTAATGGGTTAAACAATGACTAGAGTGCTGGTTCAACTGCTGATTCCCAGCTCTCTGTCACAAACTCCAAGAAAAGACTCTGAACAGGGAATCCCTCAGGCCTGAGCTGAAATCAATGAAACACCCGGATTATGAAGAGACAAAAGCCTGGGACTCTGTAAGAGAAGAACGGCCACAAGGTGTTATCCATTACAGAAGTGACATTGCCAGTGTGAGTGGCTCATGAAAAGCGGATCCCAGTTCTCTGCACTGGACAAGTGCGGTAAGGCCTGACCAGTGGGAGAGGAATACATTTTTGTTCGACTGGAGCGGATCTGGGTAATAAGTGTAGGCTCTAGATCAGGGGTTGGCAACCTTTCAGAAATGGTGGGCCGAGTCTTCATTTATTCACTCTAATTTAAGGTTTCGTGTGCCAGTAATACAGTTTAACATTTTTAGGTCTCTTTCTATAAGTCTATAATATATAACTAAACTATTGTCGTATGTAAAGTAAATAAGATTTTTAAAATGTTTAAGAAGCTTCATTTAAAATTAAATTAAAATGCAGAGCCCCCCGGACCGGTGGCCAGGACCCGGGCAGTGTGAGTGCTACCGAAAATCAGCTCGTGTGCCGCCTTTGGCATACGTGCCATAGGTTGCCTACCCCTGCTCTAGATTGAGGTTTATATTTTTCTTTTATCCAGAACCTTGTGTTTCCAATCCCCTTACTTGCCTTTATTTTGGATCTTTGCCTTAAGCCGAGTTAAATACAATTCTAGTTGGTTTATTATAGCCACAACCAAGTGCCTGACTCTAAAGAGTGTGTTAAGCTGGGGAGTGGGAGGGGGGGTGCTGGTGACCCCAGCGTGCACTGCTTCCCACCGAGGCAGCAGATCGCTGTACAGAGCGGATGCCCAGACAAGACAAGAGACTGGGCACTTCAGTGTAACAAGGTGGGGTGCGCTAACTGCTAGCTTGCAGAGGGAACATGTGGGGCTTGTGGAGCAGAGCGGTGTGCGTGTGCTCCCTGCAGGTTTGGGAGGGCTTCCCCCAGTGGGCACAGCCAAGACTCTCTCACCCTGTGCACAGCTGGTAATGATTCACCCTAGACACCTCAGGTAACCCCAACAGCGTCACAGTGAGATCCTGGAGAAACCCCTCCAAGCTAGCCCCTGGCTCCTTCCTGTGTCTGCACAGGGACATCAGTGGGGTTTTTACCACACGGGGTTTGACAAGGGGTCTCTCATTCCCAGCATCTCTCCACCCAAGCAATGTGCCCCCAGTAACCACCTTCCACTCCTGCTGGGGAGGACGAGTCTGAGCACACCAGACATGTGCACAGTGCCTGGGGCGGGAGCTCATCCTCCAGCTCACCCTCTGGCCTAGAGGAGATAGCTGTGTGACTGCTTTCCTCCAGAAGTTCGGTCACATAGCTCAGTAGATGAGGCTCAGCTACAGGAAGTTGTCTTGGCTGGACACAGGATGGGTGAGCCCCTCAGCCCCAGACACACCCCATCTTCTCCAGCCTTGAGCAGCGCACCTGTTTATGCTTGGTTTTCCTGCAGATGCCACATGTCAGGTCTTTGGGATCCCTTGGAGCTGGTCTACCTGCATTGCCTGTCACCCCTTGTTTCAATTTACTTGAATCCCACTTTTGGGGTGCCCTTGTGGGACCCCCCCCTTTTGGGTCCCCAACTTGGTCCAGTTACCCTTTGGTTTTTCTCACTATAAGTTCTACTGTCCACAAACTCATCTGCCAACTGGAATGTGCTACACCAATCCTCAGGCTTCTTGTCCACTAACCACATTAGAAGCTCATGGAGACACATCTCACAGAGTTGCTCTAACCTCACCAGGTCATATAAACTTTCCAGCATAGTGGCACCTGCACCTTTACCCCCTTTGCAGTTATTTCACCACCAGGGCGGTAGTTTCTATATACAGCAGGGGTCGGCAACCTTTCAGAAGTGGTGTCCCGAGTCTTCATTTATTCCCTCTAATTTAAGGTTTTGTGTGCCAGTAATACATTTTAACGTTTTTAGGTCTCTTTCTATAAGTCTATAGTATATAACTAAACTATTGATGTATGTAAAGTAAATAAGGTTTTTAAAATGTTTAAGAAGCTTCATTTAAAATTAAATTAAAATGCAAAGCCCCCCGGACAGGTGGCCAGGACCCGGGCAGCATGAGTGCCACTGAAAATCAGCTCGTGTGCCGCCTTTGGCATGCGTGCCATAGGTTGCCTACCCCTGATATACAATTAACCCTTACATAATGCACGTTTATACAACACGTTTTTGACATAAGGTGGGGGGTTTTTTATGTTGCACGCATTATTTTTATATAGCACACGCCCATGGGAGGGAGTTTGGGCATGGGAGGGTACTCGGGGTGCCAGATCTGGGGGGCGCTTGCCTGAGACGGCTCCCCGTGCCTGCTGTTCCTGGCGGAGGCATGGCCAGGGGGCTCTGCACACTGCCTCTGCCTGCAGCCAACACTCAGGGAGGGATGGGGGCGGGCCACAAAGCCACCTAGCCACATCTCCGCCAGGAACAGCAGGCACAGGGAGCCACCTGAAGTGAGCACCCCTGGATTTGGCACCCCAAGCCCCCTCCTGCACCCCAACCCCCTGCCCTGAGCACCTTCCAACATGTACAACTATGTCATGTTGTGACACCTAACCCTGTTTTTCCCATTTATTCTTCTGTTTATAGAACGTGTTTTTATAGAACACGCAGTTTTCCAGGAACATAACTACTGCGTTCTATAAGGATTTACTGTACATCATACCCTGGGTCTTTGCATATCCCAAAACCTGTTCGTATAAACCACAGGTATCAAATCAATCTTAAGCAGTAGAGCCCCCTGAATTGTTCATAGTCCCAAGTATCAACTCCACCCATCTGGCTATATATCTCTATCAGTTTGGCACTGAATCAGAGGTAAGACAGCAGAGTCGGCCCACAGGATCAACCTGGTTCCAATCACAAGCTTTCTCAAAGGCAGTGAGGTAAGCACCTATAGCCGCCTCTCATTAAACTAGGCCAACCGTTTGGCATCTAGGCTGCTAGGGACCTGGCTTCCCGTGATCCCTCCCCACTTTCCCCTTATGGGACTTGCTTCTCCATACCAACTCCATGCTATCGCTGCCCTTCCTGATTTTTCCTCTGCTGCTCCTCAGGTTTCCCCTTTTTCTCTCGATCGGCTCGCTCCCTTTTGCGGTCTGCTAGTCTCTGTTCCTCCATCTGAAGTCCCTTTGCTTTCAGCTCCAACTCCCACTGCTTCAACTCTAGCAAACAGAGACCCAGATCGTCAGGAAGCCCCCCCCACAGGTCCCTCTGTGGCCCTGGGACTCTCTCAAAATCCCACCTGGCTTTGGACCCTAATTCTCGATCCGATCATCCTTCTCCAGCCATGCAGTCGGCTGAGCCTTGTGTAACTTTCCAACACTGAATGTTCTCCCACCGCACAGCTCTGTGGTGCTCTTCTTAGGGAGGTGGATATATACCATATTCTTGCTGTTTCCTTTGACTAATCTTGTTTTTATTGCTGCAAGTCACTTCTTGCAAAATCCTCCTGTTGCATTCAGAATCCCACCAGCTGCCCCCAACTGTCATGGATCCTCACGGTCTGTCCTATGCCCCAGCTTTTAAACAGTCCCTAGAGGAACCCCTTCACTGTGCCAAATCCCCAAGGGGTCCCACTCTTCTCTCAGGGTAGGCCATGCAGCCTCAATGCCTCCGAGACTGAGCCTCTGGGCTCCAGCTCTCCTGCCTCACACCGTTAGCTGTGCCCAGCAAGTCCAGCTGAGATAGACTCCTGGTCAGAGACTGTTAGACTCTTCAGGGATTAATACACCCAGCAAGTATCTGCAGTGACACTGTTGGATCACATTAAAGAAGTTCTGTATTAAAATCACAAATGAGTTTGATTCCCCATAGTTTAAATTCCAGGGTATTACTAACTAAGAGCTCTCTTGGTTTTTTATACTGTTTCTCTCCCTGTATGTGTGAAACTTGCAAGCTGCTAATTGTGTTAGTACATTCTAAGACAGAGTCTGTTCTCAAAGCAATTCTTTGTAACAACAACCACTCACACAGAGAGAGACTCAAAGCAATACTCTGTAACAATAGAAACAGCACCCAGAGACTTCCCGCCCTTTTGTTGTATTCATCTCGCTTTGTTAACAATTGTAATTAAAATAGAGATAGAGGATGTATGTGGATGGATGCTTGGTGTGGATAATAACTGAATGATCAGGGAGGTGCCAGCCTAAGAATACAGTGTCCATCGGCTGAAGAAGGCGTCAAGTGGAAATAACCAGAGGACCCCCGGAGGGCAGACTGGAATCCACCCAACAGCCTCAAGAATGGGAGAACCAAAGAACAAGATAACATCTGGCAGCACGGAGCCGTCAGGAATGTGACATCTGCTGATTGATTCAGCAACAGCATGATGAAGCAATTCCCATAGACTGGCATAGAAAAAAATTCCTATAAAAATGGACTCTGGAAAGTGAGAACTTTGAGGTCTGATTCTGCAAACCAACTTCCAGGAGCATCAGATGTGCATCTGACAAGGCCCTGCTCCCTCCTCATGTCCAGGCCACCTAGCCAGTGGCTTGGCATGAGCAACTCTAAGGCTGGTAACTATGATAACAACCTTGCAGAACTTGTGTGTGTGTGTTTGTATGAATGAATGTGTGAATAAATATGAGATTGAATGGAATGTTATAGCTATAACTAACTGCTTATTATGATTCTTTCTGTATCTACAATAAATGTGGTATTTTGCCTTTTCCCCTTTAATAAGATCCTGTTGGTTTTTATTTTACTGGTATAACTTTTTGGTGGAGAATTGCGAAAGGGGGAATATTGGTAAAAAAACCTCAGTTATTGTAAATATTGGTGTGCACACCGCCAGCTCTGTTGAGCTAGGCATTTCTATTAGGTTAACCAGACCTGCTGGCCTCCGAGAAGGTAGCAGGGAGAAATAGGTTAACCGGACCTGCTGGCCTCCGAGAAGGTAGCAGGGGAAAAACGCATATATTAAGCTATAATTTCAGAATCTAGGCTGTGTCACTTGCTAAGTAATACCAGGAGTGACAAAGAGATTGAAATATCCATGTTAAGATGTTTAAAAGAAAACAGGGTAAGCCAGTACCAGAAGGAGGAATGGAGTCAGAAGGAACTCCAACCTCACCTTTTGTTAAAGAAATTACACCTTTTAAACAAATTCTTCAAAAATGTGGGCACAGTCCTTGGACTAAACAAGCCCTAGCTGATGTCTGCACTATTTTGGACCTGGAGGGTAGATTGGCTCAGTATATCCTCATATACAAACCTTCTAGTGCTGCCAACAGAGATGCAGCAGCAATTTGGTTGTTGTGGGAGGCATGTAAGGATTCTTACCTCCGCTTGTCTTCATGTAAAGAGGAAAAGGCACAAATGGAAAAGGGAGCAGACAATCGGAAGGTGCTGGCTACAAGTACCCAAAGCCAGCTGAAAATAGTGAAAGAATACAAAAAGAGTGAAAAAGTTCACTCTGCAGAGGCTGGAGGGACGCAGGTAAAGGGGGAGAAGGTCCTATGTACGGCACCCCCAGGCATAATTACAAAGAGAACTTTTTTTTACTCTCTTTTAACTCTGCAGAGGCTGGAGGGAATTAAGCAGCTAAACTCTGTGAAAATGTTAAAAAGGAAAAGTGTTAGAGAAAGAGCATTCTTGGTTTCTTTGCAGCCATTCTGAAGGGAAAATGGGCCCTTTTCCAAAGGAATGTCTGTAAATTAGCCAGGCAAAAATAAACTGATTAAAATCATTTGACTGGACAATTTAGTCAAATTTGCTAAAAGAACATAAGGGGGTTCTATTGGAACTTAGCTGCCTCAAATGTATAAAGGGAACGTAAGATGTAAAAAAACAAACAAACAAACAAAAAAAAACAGAGCAGTGTGGAAGGGATGTTAAGGAAAAGAAAATGTGTATGTATCTATCTGTGTGTGTGTAAATATGTAAAGTTCTAAGGACCAATTGGTTTTGTTTTTGTTTTAAACAATGCCACTAAAAATCCATTTGACTTTTTAATTCAAAGTTGCAAAACTGACAGACCTTTTTGCTAGACACAGGTAATTAGTGTTGTTTGGCTTTGGGATTTGGCATTTAACCCTTAAAAGGTAACTCAATGCTTTACAAAATTTAAAATGTTTTTAAGTTGTGGCTGCAGCAGGGCAGTCAAAATCAGGAGAATAGAAAAAAAAAATTCTGGATTCTTTTTGTTTGTTTGCTTGATTTTTGTTTGTTTTTATAACAAAATAGCAGATGAGAGTTGTAGTAAAAAAAAAAAATTTTAAAAAAAAAGACAGTGCCCTTCTGAAGCAACAGCAGGGGTGAGGTGCACAAAACAAAAAGAAGCAATGTTAGAAACACTGAATCTTAAAATGGCTCTGAGTAATCAGACTGTCACTTTGATAAAGGTACATGAAAACTCTGTAAGCAAAAAAAAAAGAAATAGTGACACCTTATGTAAAAATTGATATGGATAATGTTATAGAAGTTAAACTATGCAAGGAATGTGCATTTGCCCCAGAACACGTGCAGGGTATATTGTAGAAGGGGCAAAAGAAATGCAAACATACCATGCTACTTAATTAAAATGCTATTAGGGCTCCAAAGGGAGCCACAATAGGTTGGGATTTCTTTTTTCAGATTGCTGTGTGTTTTGGAAGCAGAAGTTAAAAGTAATCAAAACTCTGGTGAAAGTTGATTGTGTCCCTTTTAAGATAGAGTCTCTGAGCTGCTGATGGCTTTAAATCCAAAAGCAGGAAGCGTCTGTGAAAATGCAAATGACCTAAATGATAAAGGAAGGAAAGAACGAGCAGCACAAGGGAGCTGCACATAAAGGACACATTTGGTCAGCAAACAAATTGTCTAAATAAAAGGCATGGTATAACAAGATAAGTTTAATAAATTTAATGATAAGTATCCCTGTAACAACGTATAGTGTGTATGATTTTTGGAAAAACCCTTTAAGGTTGTATGGTAATGATGCTTCTCAGTTATTACCTGTAAATAAAACTTAAAGCTTAACACAGCAGGAAAAACATTATAAACTTGGTCTGCTGTATAAGAAGGAAAACTCAGGGATTTAATGACTAAACAGAGGGATAATTTCCCCATAACCCTTAAAAGATAAAAGCCATTGAAACCTGGTCTGCCTATAGAACAAAAACAGGAAAAAGTGGGGGCAATTCCTCTGTTTTGCCTACAATCAGCAAGGGTATTTGTAAAAGAAATATTTTAAGCAATAATCTGCCACCTCAAAAGGGGTAGAAACATGTTCTTTTTGTCTTTCAGAAAATCAGGAAAAGCTGATGCCAGCTGAAAAGAACCCAATACCATGAATCTACTGTCACAATAGAAATTGTGTTTTGTGTTCTATGTTTTGTCTTGTGTTTTGTCTTGTTGCTAGCACTGTTGTGCATTTAAAAAAAAAAAAATACTGAAGACCTGCAGGAACTTAAAAATAAATTAAGCTTTCTGTCCCAGCTACAGGACAGCCTGATACAAAAACAAGTACATGCCAATGTAGACTTGGTCCAAATTGGTCTGGGTAACCTAAAAGGCCGATGGAATCTTTGGTAATGGCTTAATACTACCACATGGCTTATGCATAAGAAAAAAAAATTTAAGAATAGGAAACTACACAGCCATAGCTATGGGATGCACTGAAATGCAGATACTTGCACTAGCTACTTTGGAACACAAAATGTTCTGGGTCATATTGGGAAATATTAAGGGTTTGATGCATTTGTTAAAAAAGAAAGAGATCATTGTTTGACACTTATCAATATGAACGGATGCAATATGTTTCCAGTATTGTAAACCAGACTTGTTAATGGGAGAAACTGTTGTCAAAATTGCACACCAACAGTCCCTGGAGGCAAATGTATTAAAGGTTAACCCACTCCCCATATTACACATGGGATCCTTCTGGCTACCCTGGACCTCGAGCCAGTGGGCTGGGGAGGGAGGGAAGCTATTGGACACTAGAGGTTGTACCGAATGGACTCCTCAAAAGTGGGTGTGCCTCACCTTGCCTGTTGCCCCAGAACCTTGTAGTAAAGATACATCACTAGGATCATGTATGTGGCATGAATTGGAATCACAAACTCAAATTGCCTCACAGTACCTTCTCTTGAATAGGCTACATAGAAAGTGACACTGACGATTATAAATCTTAGTGTCAAAAGGGGGATTATGCTGGATCATATTAAAGAAGTTCTGTATTAAAATCACAAATGAGTTTGATTCCCCATAGTTTAAATTCCAGGGTATTACTAATTAAGAGCTCTCTTGGTTTTTGGTACTGTTTCTCTCCCTCTATGTGTGAAACTTGCAAGCTGCTAATTGCGTTAGTACATTCTAAGACAGTCTGTTCTCAAAGCAAATCACAGAGAGAGAGACTCAAAGCAATACTCTGTAACAACAGAAACAGCACCCAGAGACTCCCCGCCCTTTTGTTGTATTAACAATTGTGATTAAAATAGAGATAGAGGATGTATGTGGATGGATGCTTGGCGTGGATAATAACTGAATGATCAGGGAGGTGCCAGCCTAAGAATCCAGTGTCCATCGGCTGAAGAAGGCATCAAGTGGCAATAACCAGAGGACCCCCGGAGGGCAGACTGGAATCCCCCCAACAGCCTCAAGAATGGGAGAACCAAAGAACAAGATAACATCTGGCAGCACGGAGCCATCAGGAATGTGACATCTGCTGATTGATTCAGCAACAGCATGATGAAGCAATTCCCATAGACTGGCATAGAAAAAAATTCCTATAAAAATGGACTCTGGAAAGTGAGAACTTTGGGGTCTGATTCTGCAAACCAACTTCTAGGAGCATCAGATGAGCATCTGACAAGGCCCTGCTCCCTCCTCATGTCCAGGCCACCTGGCCAGTGGCTTGGCATGAGCAACTCTAAGGCTGGTAACTATGATAACAACCTTGCAGAACCTCTGTGTGTGTGTGTGTGTGTGTGTGTGTGTGTGTATAAATATGAGATTGAATGGAATGTTATAGCTATAACTAACTGCTTACTATGATTCTTTCTGTATTCACAATAAATGTGGTATTTTGCCTTTTTTCCCTTTAATAAGATCCTGCTGGTTTTTATTTTATTGGTACAACATCTGTGTGTTTGTAAATATGTAAAGTTCTAAGGACCAATTGGTTTTGTTTTTGTTTTAAATAATGCCACTAAAAATCCATTTGACTCTTTAATTCAAAGTTACAAAACTTACAGTCCTTTTTCTAGACACAGGTAATTAGTGTTGTTTGGCTTTGGGATTTGGCATTTAACCCTTAAAAGGTAACTCAATGCTTTACAAAATTGAAAATGTTTTTAAGTTGTGGCTGCAGCAGGGCAGTCAAAATCTGGAGAATAGAAAAAAAAAATTCTGGATTCTTTTTGTTTGTTTGCTTGATTTTTGTTTGTTTTTATAACAAAATAGCAGATGAGAGTTGTAGTAAATAAAAAATTAAAAAAGACAGTGCCCTTCTGAAGCAACAGCAGGGGTGAGGTGCACAAAACAAAAAGAAGCAATGTTAGAAACACTGAATCTTAAAATGGCTCTGAGTAATCAGACTGTCACTTTGATAAAGGTACATGAAAACTCTAAGCAAAAAAAAAGAAGAAATAGCGATACCTTATGTAAAAAAATAGATATGGATAATGTTATAGAAGTTAAACTATAGAAGGAATGTGCATTTGCCCCAGAACATGTGCAGGGTATATTGTAGAAGGGGCAAAAGAAATGCAAACATACCATGCTACTTAATTAAAATGCTATTGGGGCTCCAAAGGGAGCCACAATAGGTTGGGATTTCTTTTTCAGATTGCTGTGTGTTTTGGAAGCAGAAGTTAAAAGTGATTAAAACTCTGGTGAAAGTTGATTGTGTCCCTTTTAAGATTGTGTCTCTGAGCTGCTGATGGCTTTAAATCCAAAAGCAGGAAGCGTCTGTGAAAATGCAAATGACCTAAATGATAAAGGAAGGAAAGAACTAGCAGCACAAAGGAGCTGCAGATAAAGGACACACCTGGTCAGCAAACAAATTGTCTAAATAAAAGGCATGGGATAACAAGAGAATTTAAATAAATTTAATGATAATAAGTACCCCTGTAACAATGTATAGTGTGTATGATTTTTGGAAAAATCCTTTAAGGTCACATGGTAATGATGCTTGTCAGCTATTACCTGTAAATTAACTTAAAGCTTAACACAGCAGGAAAAACATTATAAACTTGGTCTGCTGTATAAGAAGGGAAACTGAGGTACCCCACCTCAGGGATTTAATGACGAAACAGTGGGATAATTTCCCCATAACCCTTAAAAGATAAAAGCCATTGAAACCTGGCCTGCCTATAGAACAAACAGAGGAATTACCCCCATATTTTCCTGTGTTTTGCCTGCAATCAGCAAGGATATTTGTAAAAGAAAGATTTCAAGCAATAATCTGCCACCCCAAAAGGGGTAGAAACATGTTCTTTTTCTGTTTCAGAAAATCAGGAAAAGCTGATGCCAGCTGAAGAGCAACCCAATACCATGAATCTACTGTCACAATAGAAACTGTTTTGTGTTCTATGTTTTGTCTTATTGCTAGCACTGTTGTGCGTTTAAAAAAAAAAAAAAAAAAAATACTGCAAACCGGCAGGTACTTAAAAATAAATTAAGCTCTGTGTCCCAGCTACAGGACAGCCTGATACAAAAACAAGTACATGCCAACGTAGACTTGGTCCAAATTGGTCTGGGTAACCTAAAAGCCCAATGGAATCTTTGGCAATGGCTTAATACTACCACATGGCTTATGCATAAGGAAAAAAAATTTAAGAATAGGAAACTACACAGCCATAGCTATGGGATGCACTGAAATGCAGATACTTGCACTAGCTACTTTGGAACACAAAATGTTCTGGGTCATATTGGGAAATATTAAGGGTTTGATGCATTTGTTAAAAAAGAAAGAGATCATTGTTTGACACTTATCAATATGAACGGATGCAATATGTTTCCAGTATTGTAAACCAGACTTGTTAATGGGAGAAACTGTTGTCAAAATTGCACACCAACAGTCCCTGGAGGCAAATGTATTAAAGGTTAACCCACTCCCCATATTACACATGGGATCCTTCTGGCTACCCTGGACCTCGAGCCAGTGGGCTGGGGAGGGAGGGAAGCTATTGGACACTAGAGGTTGTACCGAATGGACTCCTCAAAAGTGGGTGTGCCTCACCTTGCCTGTTGCCCCAGAACCTTGTAGTAAAGATACATCACTAGGATCATGTATGTGGCATGAATTGGAATCACAAACTCAAATTGCCTCACAGTACCTTCTCTTGAATAGGCTACATAGAAAGTGACACTGACGATTATAAATCTTAGTGTCAAAAGGGGGATTATGCTGGATCATATTAAAGAAGTTCTGTATTAAAATCACAAATGAGTTTGATTCCCCATAGTTTAAATTCCAGGGTATTACTAATTAAGAGCTCTCTTGGTTTTTGGTACTGTTTCTCTCCCTCTATGTGTGAAACTTGCAAGCTGCTAATTGCGTTAGTACATTCTAAGACAGTCTGTTCTCAAAGCAAATCACAGAGAGAGAGACTCAAAGCAATACTCTGTAACAACAGAAACAGCACCCAGAGACTCCCCGCCCTTTTGTTGTATTAACAATTGTGATTAAAATAGAGATAGAGGATGTATGTGGATGGATGCTTGGCGTGGATAATAACTGAATGATCAGGGAGGTGCCAGCCTAAGAATCCAGTGTCCATTGGCTGAAGAAGGCGTCAAGTGGAAATAACCAGAGGACCCCCGGGGGGGCAGACTGGAATCCCCCCAACAGCCTCAAGAATGGGAGAACCAAAGAACAAGATAACATCTGGCAGCACGGAGCCGTCAGGAATGTGCTATCTGCCGATTGATTCAGCAAAAGCATGATGAAGCAATTCCCATAGACTGACATAGAAAGAAATTTCTATAAAAATGGACTCTGGAAAGTGAGAACTTTGGGGTCTGATTCTGCAAACCAACTTCCAGGAGCATCAGATGAGCATCTGACAAGGCCCTGCTCCCTCCTCATGTCCAGGCCAGCGGCTTGGCATGAGCAACTCTAAGGCTGGTAACTATGATAACACCCTTGCAGAACGTGTACGTATACGTGTGAATAAATATGAGATTGAATGGAATGTTATAGCTATAACTAACTGCTTACTATGATTCTTTCTATATTCACAATAAATGTGGTATTTTGCCTTTTCCCCTTTAATAAGATCCTGCTGGTTTTTATTTTATTGGTATAACACCCGGCAGCCTTTTCAAAAACGGTAGGGTTTATTAGCCTACTGGAACGCAGCAGAGGCAAATCCTTAGGTTAGCACACAGAAGTAAAGGTTAAGACATAATCCATACTGGCCAAAGCCCTTGAGCCATGCTGCTGTAGGAACGATCTTGTTGTCCTTTCCCTGTATCTGTCCCTGCGTCTTAGTTTCAGGAAAGCTCCTTGTTTCTGAGAGCCCAGTTCCTCCTGCTCCTCAAAACACACTGAGTTCACGTGCGCTCCACCCAGACAAGCTGGGAGCCTCTCATTAATAGGTGTCAAGTGTTCAGTCCTGGGGGTTACCATGGACTCTGTAAGGTCTTCCACTGATATGGGTTAGTCACGGTCAGTGCCTTCATGAGCCATTTGTATCACCCTGTGACAGCTGTTCACACTCAGAGCAGAGCAACACCAAATACAGAGGGCAGTTGAGGCGTGTACTGGAGTAACAGAAATATTGCCAAAATTCCCACATCCGTCACACACACGCACACACACAGACCTTGGAGAGCTGGACATGCACAAGTCCATGGGTCTGGATCAAATGCATCCAAGGGTGCTGAGGGAGTTGGCTGATGTGATTGCAGAGCCATTGGCCCTTATCTTTGAAAATTCGTGGTGATCGGGGGAGGTCCCAGACGATTGGAAAAAAGGCAAATATAGTGGCCATATTCAAAAAAGGGAAGAAAGAGAACCTGGGGAACTACAGACGAGTCAGCCTCACTTCAGGCCCCGGCAAAATCATGGAGCAGGTCCTCAAGGAAGCCATTTTGAAGCACTTGGGAGGAAGGTGATCAGGAACAGTCAACATGGATTCACCAAGGGCAAGTTATGCCTGACCAACCTGATTGCCTTCTATGATGAGATAACTGGCACTGTGGATATGGGGAAAGCGGTGGATGTGATATATCTTGACTTTAGCAAAGCTTTTGATACGGTCTCCCACAGTATCCTTGCCAGCAAGTTAAAAAAGTATGGATTGGATGAACGGCCTATAAGGTGGATAAAAAGCTGGCTAGATTGTTGGGCTCAACGGGCAGTGATCAACAGCTCAATGTCTAGTTGGCAGCCAGTATCAAGCAGAGTGTCCCAAGGGTCAGTCCTGGGGCCAGTTTTGTTCAACATCTTTACTAATGATCCGGATGATGGGATGAATTGCACCCTCAGCAAGTTCGCAGATGACACTAAGCTGGGCAGAGAGGTAGATATGCTGGAGGGTAGGGATAGGGTCCAGAGTGACCTAGACAAATTGGAGGATTGGGCCAAAAGAAATCTGACGACGTTCAACAAGGACAAGTACAGAGTCCTGCACTTCGGAAGGAAGAATCCCATGCAACACTACAGGCTGGGGACCAACTGGCTAAGCAGCAGTTCTGCAGAAAAGGACCTGGGGATTACAGTGGACGAGAAGCTGGATACGAGTCAACAGTGTGCCCTTGTTGACAAGAAGGCCAACGGCATATTGGGCTGCATTAGGAGGAGCATTGCCAACAGATCAAGGGAAGTGATTATTCCCCTCTATTCAGCACTGATGAGGCCACACCTGGAATGTTGCGACCAGTTTTGGTCCCCCCACTACAGAAGGGATGTGGACAAATTGGAGAGAGTCCAGCGGAGGGCAACAAAAATTATTAAGGGGCTGGGACACATGACTTACGAAGAGAGGCTGAGGGAACTGGGCTTATTTAGTCTGCAGAAGAGAAGAGTGAGGGGGGATTTGATAGCAGCCTTCAACTACCTGAAGGGGGGTTCCAAAGGGGATGGAGCTCAGTTGTTCTCAGTGGTGGCAGATGACAGAACAAGAAGCAATGGTCTCAAGTTGCAGTGGGGGAGATCTAGGTTGGATATTAGGAAACACTATTTCACTAGGAGGGTGGTGAAGCACTGGAATCGATTACCTTGGGAGGTGCTGGAATCTCCATCCTTAGAGGTTTTTAAGGCCCAGCTTGACAAATCCCTGGCTGGGATGATTTAGTTGGTGTTGGTCCTGCTTTGAGCAGGGGGTTGGACTAGATGACCTCCTGAGGTCTCTTCCAACCCTAATCTTCTATGATTCTGTGAGAGAAAGCAAAGCACAGGGGTTGGACTTTAAGCCACTGAACGCAATGAAGGGCAAGGGGACTGCAAGCCTCAAACCTTGGTCGAAATGCAGAGGCACCTATGTCCCTGCCCACAGACAGGTGATGGTTGGAGGCCTGGTACCTGAGAGGCCATTTCTTGAGCAGACCTCGGAGGGGGTCAAAGGTGTAGCTCCCCCAGACGTGTGACATCAGATAAGCACATTTTGGAGAATTATGGAGTCTAGTGAGTCAGATGCAGTAGGTGGGAGTATTAAAAACTCCTCGTGTCTGCGGAAGGCTGGGGAATTAGACACTATATTTCAGGAGCAACAGACTCTAATTCCGCTGGAAAAGGAAAATGTAAGAAACAAGAACTGGGCCACGTGCCCTCGGAAGGGACTGGCTAAAAGATCCAAAAAGCCTGGAGGGAAGACAGACCATGGCTACTGGAGGTGGGGGAAAAAAAGACGTAGCAAGTCACAAGAACTCTCACTGCCACCCTGTGACATCATCGACAAAGTGTACATTTGTGACAGGGCAGCGGTTGTCCTCTGGGAGGGAGGAACAAAGCAAGGACTCAGGAATGGTGGCCAGGGTCGCAGTGGGTAGATACAGGGGGAGAGGTTACATGGGGGGCAGTGAGTGGTGGACGGAGGACAAGAGTTTAGTATTTGTTAAAAAAAAAAAAAAAAAAAGTTAAGTAAAAATGGCCAATATCAAAAACACACATGTCCGGGGAAGGACGCAAGGCAAAAAGCAGGGCATGAAAACGTGTCAAAAATTACAGGCTGTGTAAAGATCTAGAGTTATTACTACTCGGGGTTCTGTAGAGATCCCACTGCTTCTAATAACAATAAAACAGGAATCCTTACCCAGTGAGGCCACAGTGGCATAGTTCTCCTGCATGACCTCCCTGTAGAGGGCTCTCTGGGCAGGGTCTAGCAGAGCCCATTCCCCCTCCGTGAAGTACACAGCCAGCTCCTCAAAGGTCACTGGCCCCTGAAAGAACAAGAGTCGCCCACTCAGTACCTGCTACCCAGTATTCACAGGAGAGCAGGGCCAGTAGAATGAATGCTCTGCGAGGGACATGGTAGCAGAATCCCAGCCCTGTACCACTCAGGGCAGCCAAGAGGCATCGGGGTGAGGGGAGAGAGAGAGAGAGAAAGCGCGCCCCTTGTCCCGGCCAGCACAAAGAGGGAACAAGGGTCTTCACATTTATCACACACCTACTATCCAGGGGCTGGTACAGGAGATGGAACCCCAGTAGGGTCCAGGGAGAGTCCCCTGGTAGGAATCCCAAAACCCTAACCATAAAAACACAATAGATACCAAATGGAATAAAGGGGAAGTCAACAGGAAAGAATGCAAATCAGCAGCTTCGAATTGTAGAAAATTCATAAGGGAAACAAAGGGTCAGAAGGGGAAATCTAAGGTCAGAAGGGGAAATCTAAGGCCAATAGGACAGATTTTTTTAAAAGTATATTAAGAACATAAAGAATCCTAACAATGGTACTGGTCCATTACTATGATAGAATTATCAGTAATCATATAGAGAAGGCAAAAATGTTCAATTAATAATTCTGTTCTTGTACCTGGGGAAAATTCTTTCCATTCCAATAACTCATGACGATGTTAAACAGCAGCTATTAAAGTTATACATATTTAAAATCAGCAGGTCCAGATAACTTGCATTCAGGAGTTTTAAAAGAATTGGCTGAGGAGCCGCTGGACCATTACAGTTGATTCCCAATGGGTCTTGGAACACTGGGAAAACTCCAGAAGAATGGAAGAAAGATAGTCCTGTGTCAATGTTCAGAAGGTTTAAAAGGGATGACACAAGTAATTATAGGACTGTCCATCTGACATTGATACCAGGAAAGATAATGGAGCATCTGATAAATGTACTAATAAAGAATTAAAGAAGGGTAATACAATTAACATCGATCAACACAGATTTAGAACCTATCAAACTAAGTGCATGTCTTTTTGGATGAGATTAGAAGTTTGGTTCATAAAGATAGTAACGTTGATAAAGATATGTAGACATCTGTAAGGCATTTGACTTGGTACAGAAAGATCTTTTGATTAAACAACCAGAAAAATTCAAAATTAACATTGCACACATGAAATAAATTAAGAAGTGGCTGATAGGTCTCAAAACATAATTGTAAGTGGAGAACCATGGTTGAGTAGGTGTGTTTCTAGTGGGGTCTCACAGGGATTAGTTCTTGGCCCTGTTCTATTTAACATTTTTATCAATGACCTGCTCCAGCACTGGGAATCTGGAAAGTTTTCCCAGTTCTGGCCAGGGGGCTTACTTCCTGTTCCACAAACAGGAGAAGTCCCACTCCCAACCCCCATGAGTTTGTTCCTTGAAAGCAAGGCCCAGAGTCAACTAGCTCCAGCAGGATAGTCACACCCTGTCCCCTCCCTTTCCCCACATTATCTATTTCCTTCCCCCCTCCTCCCACCTCCAGCAGCTCCCATCCTCCTGTATATTTACTGCCCCTCTCCCGCCCGCCAGAACCCACCAGCAACTCCCAGACTATCCCTTACCTGAGCCAGCTCCACTGATGCCATTTCCTTTCCCCTGGGAGTGTGGGATGATCTGGAGCAAAATATAGATGTTATCTTGCAGCCTGTCAGGGTGAGAAGGGCAATTGGAGCGATTTCAGAGGAGGTTTTGTCCATTTTACATTCTCTATTCGTTGCAGGCGTTCTCCCTGAAAACAGACATTCTAGATTTTGCTTCACTGAGAAACACTTAGGGTACATCTACACTGCAACAAAACCCATGGTTAGCCTACAGGCTACAGAGTTAACAAATTGCAGTGTATATACGTCCAGGGTCAGGATCCAGCCCCACAACCCGATTCCCATGAGTCCAAGTCAGCTGACAGGGGCATGCCACAGATGTTTTATTGCAGTGCAGACATACCCTTTGTGACTTTATTACAGCACAGACTCAGCCTCTCCCACCTGGATTAACCCTTCGGGACATGGTTAAATGCTCTCTATATGATACAGTCTCTGAACCAAGAAGAGTGGAATCAAAGGAGATGATTAGGAGGATTCCCCCATCACTGTCCCCGGGGCTCTAGGCAAACACCCACTCCCTCCAGGCTCCGGGCAAACACTCATTCCCTCCGGGCTTAATCTTTTGCAGGTTTACGGGGTCTTTTACCAGTGAAAGAGCTTTACACAGTAATAACCTACTTAACCTCTATTTATTAGCAATAACCAAAACAGAATGCACACGCTTACACATACAATGCTCACCACTCCCAATAAGACAGATGAACTTTTCTTGATGACCAGTCAGGATCAAGTCCATCTGGGGGACTCCAGTTTCTGCACAGTGGCAGAGTGTTGAGGTCTGGTAGCTCTGATTGGGCTGTGCCCTGGAGTTGGTTCCCAAATAACTCCCTTTTGGACCCCAGTTTATATTAAGGCTGGCGGGAATGGGTGCCTAAATTGACAGGGTTACTCCTGACCCCTAGGAACAGGGTACGGGTAGGTGCCTAAATTAAGAGGGTTACATCTTGAGCCCTAGGAACCAGGTAGAGGTGGGTGCTCTAGAGTGCAAGCAACAGAAAATTTTGTGTGGTTAACACTCCCCCGTGGAACCACCTCAGCAGGAGTCCAACCCACCTCCTTGAACGTTGTTGGAGTCGTGCACGAACTGCATGCTAAGGGCATCATGCTCCATGACCAGAATGCAGTCCTCCAGGCCCAGGTACAAACCCAGCCAGCATCTTCTGTCCCCCCGTGACACTGGTAGACCAGGCGCAAGCTTTTGCCAAGGCTGTAGGCATCAGCTGAGCACTGACAAATTCAGAGCAGGAAACCAGCTCACCTGTATGTTAGTACTGCTCAAGATAGGTGTTCGACTTGTAAGAACGTGTTTAGTCTCTATACAATGCTTGTGAGTTGCTGAACATCAAGAAGGCCTATCAAAACTAAATGGCCATTGTGGAACACCACAATGCAAAGACTACTTAATGGCCTCTCGCACCCATGAAGGTGAAGACCTTTCTGGAGCCCTAGGTGTGACGTTATGTGATTAAAATATGACCATGTATATCATTTTTGCTACCACTGTTATGCAATTGCAACAAATCTGGTACAAAGTATGTCATGTAAGGTGTCAGTGGAAAAGTTGTGGTTTGCTGAATGAGATTATCCTATCTGTATGCATGTATCACTGTTGTACCTGAAGTTATGAATATTGACTGTATACTTGTATTTCAAATGTGCTTACTCCTGGGTAACACCCTCAAGGTAGTTGACATCCAGTCTAGCCAGCACATTCTGAGTGAACCATTCAAGTTGATAGCCCATTAAGTAAAACAATGGGTCATAGAAGAAGCATGTCTCCACTCGGTGGGCCTTCCTGGGACCTTGTAGCCCAAATAAGGACAATGGCTCCTACTATGACTCATCGAAGCATGCAAGGGCATTTGACAATGGACTTTGTCTTGTGCCTGTATATTTCCACTAACTACTGTACCGAGAGCATCTCCACATGGCAGAAAGTACAAAAGGCTCTGGAAACATCTTCATTTTGCCTCTTTCCTGCTCTGGTCTCGGGACTATGGTCTTAAGTAAAAGCAGCATTACAACCAATGGACTGAGGACCTTCCAATCTTTTGGATGTTACCAGAGACATTATAAGCCAGCAGGTTATTCTATCACTGCTATAAAACTAATCCAAGAATTTTGCAATGATTGTGTGTATTTGATTCCTTTGACCATTTTAACTCTCTCCTCTTTCTTTTCTCTAATAAATAAACCTTTAGATATTAGATACTAAGGGATTGGCAACAGCGTGACTATTGGGTAAGATCCGAGTTATACCCTGACCTGGGTATGTGGCTGGTCCTTTGAGATCAGAAGAACCCTTTGGTTGATGAAACCGGTTTTAAATAACCACTCATCATTTAGTCTAGTATCTGGGTTGTGAAACCAGGGCTAGGATACCTAAGGAGACTAAATTTCTGTCTCGCCACACTGGCCAACAAGAAGTCAGAAATGCACTTTTGTTGCTGGTTTGGTATATCTCATGGAAGAATAACCACCAGTTTAGGGTGAGTCTGCCCTATTTCTCAGCAGTTTGTCCTGAATCTGGCATCCTCAGCTGTGACCTACTGAGACACGGTGACACTAGGCATAATTGAGGCTACGTCTACACTGCACTTATGTCATTAAAACTTTTGTTGCTCCAGGGTGTGGAAAAAACAAACAAACAAACAACACGCCCCCAACAACAAAAGTTCTAAACATGAAAAGCACCGATGTGGACAGCGCTATGTCGGTGGGAGACACTCTCCTGCTGATGAAGCTACGGCCCCTCTCTGGGGTGGTTTTATTTTGTTGTCAGGAGAGCTCTCCCTTGCCAACAAAGGGTGGCTACACTGCACACCTTACAGCGGCAAGGCTTTAGCAGCACGGCTGTGCCACTGGAAGCTGCGCAGTGTAGACATAATGGTATGAACCAAAGGTTGTGAATCAGAGAACATCTGGCCTTGGCAGAATAGCAACACACTAGGTATTAGCTAACACCTCGTAAGCAGAAGCCTGATCTCAGAGGATGGTACAAGAACACCCAAAGTTCTCATCTAACTACGTAAACATATTCCCAAGACATGGTACAGGAGGAGATGACATAATAATGGATAAAGATGTTTTGTTCAAACGAGCAGGTACATGGATTACTAGCACTGCAGAGTTGTAGCAATAACAAAATCTAGAGCATAATAGGTAACTTGTTTGTATCTCCGTATAAAAGGAGAAGTCATACCATCTTTTTTCTGGTCTAGGGGATAGTGTCATGTTATGTTGATTGAACTGGTACCTTGTGGCAGGCACACCTGTGTTAGTGTCCCTGTAGCTCCTATGGGGCACCAGTACTGTGCTTTGTTGACAATAAACCTGGCTGAGCGCCACTGTCACTGAGCTAACCCTGTGGCCTCTCTTAACGAAGAGCACTGAGATGCAACCTGCACTCCCTGCTAGTGCAGAGAACACAGGAGCGCCAAGAACCACAGCACTGACAACTCTGCAGTGCGAGCACCACTCCGCAGCTCTAACAACACTGGTGACCCGACCACTGCTTTGGTAAGTGGTGAGCTGCCCGCTCTGGGGTTCACAGCCTAAGATGGCAGAAAGCTCCGAGCTAAGGAATCTCCCCATCCCCCAGCTACAGATCCCCCCAGAGTCTGATAAGGTTTGGACAGGCTGGGTAACGAGTAGAGGCGGTCCATGTGAGGTAAAAAAAGAAAGTGGGGAAACATGAACTGGATTTTATAAGATTATGGCGGAGACTGGAGCCTTGAAGAAGAACAACAACAGTAAGAAATGTAGAATATTGCAAACTCTGGGCCTGGCTGTTAGATGGCTAAGACAACAAACAACAAAATTGGCAGGGCAAGTAACAGAAAAAACAAACAAACAAAAGGAGATAGCAGAAGCAATAGATTTGTCACAGCAAGCTGAGAAACAGAATAGAAAATTGGAAACAGCTGTAAAAAATCTGCAAAAAAGAGAAGTGCTACTATCCATCTTGGTGGGCAACAACAGGCTCTGGGTACTTAGATAGTGCCTGATGGGTGGGGACAGAAATGGAGAAAGGCGGCCCTAGCAAAACTAAGGGATGGAACCTGGAATTATTGGAATGGGAGCATGTGGAATGACCCAGACCAAGAGCCACTAAGCAGTCCATGGGTAGCGGTTACCACACTGCAACCACCACCGTATGATGGGAGCCATGTTCCAGTGAAACCGAAACCCAGACGGGTGGCTTGTCAGAATGGGAGAAGTAAGCGCACAGGAGGGAGAAGTTGCCAGCAATACTTTCCCTAGATTGGTAAATCAGATGGAGGAGGAAACTGAATAGGTCACAGAGCACATTAGACAACAGGGGCTGCTCTTGATCACAGGAGAGTGGATAAAAAAGGATTTCAAAGTAAAACACCTAGAGTACTGGGCCAACGCCGGGAATTAATGCATTGTCAGAAAAAATGCAGCCAGCAAGAGGTAAAAATTTAGGCTGGCAAACACAGTCTAAAAATCTTTAAAGTATGCATGGAGTTCCCCAGAAATGGCTAACTGCAGCAGGGAACCCCAGCAATCCATTTGCCAAGCAGACAAAAGCAACAGGTATTGGGAGAACAAATTCAGGTTTTGTGGAAGCAGGTAGCAACCCCCACTCTCCTCCCAGAGCCAGGATCAAAACCATGGGTACAGATATCCAGCCAGTGATGAGCTGCCAAATTCTTAACAACTGGTTCCCTCCTCACCCCACGAGGGGGTCGTGGCCCGC
The DNA here is from genome assembly GCF_015237465.2 of Chelonia mydas. Taxonomy (NCBI): domain Eukaryota; kingdom Metazoa; phylum Chordata; order Testudines; family Cheloniidae; genus Chelonia; species Chelonia mydas. The sequence continues at coordinate 74,420,455 of NC_051251.2, read as the reverse complement.
CCCTGCCCCCCGGGATCCCTGCCCCATCCACCCACCTCCCCTGTCCCCTCACTGCCCCCAGAACCGGGCAGGAGGGTCTCGTGGGCCACCGTAGAGTGTGCCCACCCGACCCCTAAGAGCCAGAGGGTCCTGCCGGGGGCGAGGTGTGGAGTCCCGGCGGTGCTTACCTGGGGCAGCTCCCAGGAAGCATCCGGCAGGTCCCTCTGGTTCCTAGGGGTGGGGTAGCGTAGCTGGGGGGGCAGAAGGGGGAACGGCCGTGGGGCTGGAGCACCCACGGGGAAAATTTGGTGGGTGCTCGGCAGCTCCCCGCCCTGCGCCTGGCCCCAGCTCATCTCCGTTCTGCCTCCGCCTCCTCCCCTGAATGCGCCACCCTGTTCTGCTTCTCTGCCCCCCCCCCCCCGCCCCCGGCTTCCCGCGAATCAGCTGTTCGTGTGGGAAGCCGTGGGAGGCGGAGAAGCAGGGGGCGGCTTCACGCTCAGGCCCAGGGAGGCGGAGGTGAGCTGGGGCGGGGAGAGGTTCCCCTGCGCCCGCCCCCCCCCGGGTTACCTGCTGCGGCACAGGCGGCCCGCCTCGTGCCACCGCGCCCCAGCTCCCCTCTGACTCCCTGGGCCTGAGCGCAAAGCCGCTGCTTGCTTCTCAGCCCCACTCCGCTTCCCGCGCAAACAGCTGATTTGCAGGAAACTGCTGGGGGGGGGGGGGGGGAGAGAGAAGCAGAGCTGGGCAGTGCGTTCAGGGGAGGAGGCAGAGCGGAGGTGAGCTGGGGCAGGGCGGGGAGCTGCCGGTGAGTGCTCTGCACCCACCAAATTTTCCCCGTGGGTGCTCCAGCCCCGGAGCACCCACGGAGTCGGTGCCTAAGGCGCCACTTTTGGCCGGTTATTAAATTTAGAAGCCCTTTTAGAACCGGTTGTCCCTTCCGGTTCTAAAAGGGCTTCTAAATTTAACAACCGGTTCCAGTGAACCAGTGCGAACCGGCTCCAGCTCACCCCTGTATCCAGCCCTCTGCTTTAACCCACAAAGCCCCACTCAGAGCTAATTATAGAACCTTTTTGCTCAACTATTTTTACATACTATTAAGGTTACTTTTATATCCTCTCTCAGTTCGCTAAACTCACTGCTGCTACCTGTACTTTAAAATTTCCTCAGAATTAATTAATCTCTCCTGACTCATGTCTCCCTCCCTTCCTATATTGCTCTCCACCTGCTTTCGCCTCACTTCTGCCCTCTTGGTTTTCAAAAGTTATAAAAGTGATCAACCCGTCGCAGGAAGAAACGGAGCAACGTAAGGTGGTAACTTTACTTAAATAAGTCCAGTAAAGTAACTATTCTAACGCTTCAGGAATGCAACAGCGGAAGAGACTCTTAACTTTTTTGCAGATATGGTTGCTAAGCAACAGAAATGACAACTCTGCTTCTAATCCTAGCCCCTAACTAACATATGAAATGTAGGTTTTCCTTAGTTCCATAGGATAGCATCCTTAAAAGCACACAAAGTCATAGCAACTGCATTAAGTTCATTAAATTAATACAACAAAGTGGGCAAATAACTTGAATTTTTACAAACTCTTATTAGTTAAAACTTTTAATAAGATAATAACTTTCTTCTTTAAATATTCAACTCTTTTGTTTACTCATTTGTTTCTAAAATGCGTTGCCTAAATAACTTTAAGCACTTAATGCCTTATCTTGACATTAAAATACCGTTCATTAACACGGTTCTCCCAGACACTGTGAGGCCCCTGCCTGGAATGTGTTTCTGAAATAAGGCAAGTCTCTCTGATCAGTAACCCTGTGGATTTTAATGAAGATAAAGGAGGAAACAAATGATTCTCAGATGTGAGGGGGAAAGTTGATCACTGGGGAATTTAACCCCACCGCAACCTCCACTGTGGAGAATGACTCAGGGCAACAGGGTCCCTCCAAAAAAGGAGAAGGGATTTCACATGAAAAACAAGGGGAACTCCTACAAGATGGAAGGGATTTTTTAAAATCAATAACTGATAATTACCTGGAAACGAAAAATCTGAAATGTGGCACTAGTGTTCAGCAATTAAAAAGAAAAGGGGGAAAATATGAGGAATATGTCACAGATTAGAGGAAAGTGAAAAAATTTGAGGGATTTTATATCAATAGTTGATACCGTTGGATCATATTAAAGAAGTTCTGTATTAAAATCACAAATGAGTTTGATTCCCCATAGTTTAAATTCCAGGGTATTACTAATTAAGAGCTCTCTTGGTTTTTGGTACTGTTTCTCTCCCTCTATGTGTGAAACTTGCAAGCTGCTAATTGTGTTAGTACATTCTAAGACAGAGTCTGTTCTCAAAGCAATTCACAGAGTGAGAGACTCAAAGCAATACTCTAACAATAGAAACAGCACCCAGAGACTGCCCGCCCTTTTGTTGTATTCATCTCGCTTTGTTAACAATTGTGATTAAAATAGAGATAGAGGATGTATGTGGATGGATGCTTGGTGTGGATAATAACTGAATGATCAGGGAAGTGCCAGCTTAAGAATCCAGTGTCCATCGGCTGAAGAAGGCATCAAGTGGAAACAACCAGAGGACTCCCGGAGGGCAGACTGGAATCCACCCAACAGCCTCAAGGATGGGAGAACCAAAGAACAAGATAACATCTGGCAGCACGGAGCCATCAGGAATGTGACATCTGCTGATTGATTCAGCAACAGCATGATGAAGCATTTCCCATAGACTGGCATAGGAAGAAATCCCTATAAAAATAGACTCTAAAAAGTGAGAACTTTGGGGTCTGATTCTGCAAACCAACTTCCAGGAGCATCAGATGAGCATCTGACAAGGCCCTGCTCCCTCCTCATGTCCAGGCCACCTGGCCAGTGGCTTGGCATGAGCAACTCTAAGGCTGGTAACTATGATAACAACCTTGCAGAACCTGTGTGTGTGTGTGTTTGTATGAATGAATGTGTGAATAAATATGAGATTGAATGGAATGTTATAGCTATAACTAACGGCTTACTATGATTCTTTCTGTATCCACAATAAATGTGGTATTTTGCCTTTTCCCCTTTAATAAGATCCTGCTGGTTTTTATTTTATTGGTAGAACATTTTGGTGGAGAATTGTGAAAGGGGGAATACTGGTAAAAAATCTCATTTATTGTAAATATTGGTGTGCACACCGCCAGCTCTGTTGAGCAAGGCATTTCTATTAGGTTAACCAGACCTGCTGGCCTCCGGGAAGGTAGCAGGGGACCTGCTGGCCTCCGGGAAGGTAGCAGGGGACCTGCTGGCCTCCGGGAAGGTAGCAGGGGACCTGCTGGCCTCCGGGAAGGTAGCAGGGGACCTGCTGGCCTCCGGGAAGGTAGCAGGGGACCTGCTGGCCTCCGGGAAGGTAGCAGGGGACCTGCTGGCCTCCGGGAAGGTAGCAGGGGACCTGCTGGCCTCCGGGAAGGTAGCAGGGGACCTGCTGGCCTCCGGGAAGGTAGCAGGGGACCTGCTGGCCTCCGGGAAGGTAGCAGGGGACCTGCTGGCCTCCGGGAAGGTAGCAGGGGAAAAACGCATAGATTAAGCTATGATTTCAGAATCTAGGCTGTGTCACTTGCTAAGTAATACCAGGAGTGACAAAGAGATTGAAATATCCATTGTTAGGATATAGATATTCAGGCCTGTCTGCAAAGGCCTGTACTTTAAGAATTTAGGTGTATTCTTATCACTTGGCTAGTTCTAGAGGTATAAAAGAAAGAATCAAAATCATTGTCTGCTGGTGTAAGGGCCTTCTCTTACTGTGACAGTCTGAGGCCCTGTGCTTAGGCTAAGGCCTTTGGCTAAGCAGCAGAGGCAGCCATAAGCTGGGAAGTGACCGGTCACATCCTCACATCCCAAACTAGTCACATTGAAAGAAGGTGCTATTGGGCTGTTAGGAATACAATCCTGTCCTGATAATGCCCATCACCTCCAGAGAAAGGGAAGTGCCTAGAAAATGTAAAAGGAAACTTAGTTTGATAGCATCCTGTCTGGCAAGAACTCACTTATCAATACTGGGATGTGAAATCCTCACTTCTGTATTGTTTTTTCATTATAGTTCCCACTTTGCTATTGTTTGTCTGTATAATCTCTGTCTGGTTCTGTGATTGTTCCGGTCTCCTGTATAATTAATTTTGCTGGGTGTAAACTAATTAAGGTGGTGGGATATAATTGGTTACATAATCATGTTACAATATGTTATGATTGGTTAGCTAAATTTCAGGAAAATGATTCGTTAAGGTATAGCTAAGCCGAACTCAAGTTTTACTATATAGTTTGCAGTCAATCAGGAAGTGAGGGGGTGGGTGTGTGGGTGGGAGAGATGGGAACAGGGAATGGGGGTGGAGAAATTGGAATCATGTTTGCTAAAGAGGGGAGATGGGAATAGGGGTAAGGAAATTGCAATCATGTTTTGCTAAAGGGGGAAATGGGAACAGGGAATGGGGGTAAGGAAATTGAAATATTGTTTTGCTAAGGGCAGGAATGGGAACAGGGACACAGGTGTAAGGCTCTGTGGTGTCAGAGCTGGGAAGGAGGATACTACGGAAGGAAACTGGAATCACGCTTGTTGGAAGTTCACCCCGATAAACATTGAATTGTTTGCACCTTTGGACTTCGGGTATTGTTGCTCTCTGTTCATGCGAGAAGGACCAGGGAAGTAAGTGGGTGAAGGAATAAGCCCCCTAACATCCAAGTTAAGATGTTTAAAAGAAAACAGGGTAAGCCAGTACCAGAGGGAGGAATGGAGTCAGAAGGAACTCCAACCTCACCTTTTGTTAAAGAATTTACACCTTTTAAACAATCCTTCAAAAATGTGGGCACAGTCCTTGGACTAAACAAGCCCTAGCTGATGTCTGCACTATTTTGGACCTAGAGGATAGATTGGCTCAGTATATCCTCATATACAAACCTTCTAGTGCTGCCAAAAGAGATGTGGCAGCAATTTAGTTGTTGTGGGAGGCATGTAAGGATTCTTACCTCCGCTTGTCCTCATGTAAAGAGGAAAAGGCACAAACGGAAAAGGGAGCAGACAACTGGAAGAGGCTGGCTACAAGTACCCAAAGCCAGCTGAAAATAGTGAAAGAGACACTCCAGGAATGCAAAAAGAGTGAAAAAGTTCACTCTGCAGAGGCTGGAGGGACACAGGTAAAGGGGGAGGAGGTCCTATGTACGGCACCCCCAGGCATAATTACAAAGAGAAAAGAGAGTAAAAAAAGTTAACTCTGCAGAGGCTGGAGGGAATTAAGCAGCTAAACTTTGTGAAAATGTTAAAAAGGAAAAGTGTTAGAGAAAGAGCATTCTTGGTTTCTTTGCAAGCATTCTGAAGGGAAAATGGGCCCTTTTCCAAAGGAATGTCTGTAAATTAGCCAGGCAAAAATAAACTGATTAAAATCATTTGACTGGACAATTTAGTCAAATTTGCTAAAAGAACATAAGAGGGTTCTATTGGAACTTAACTGCCTCAAATGTATAAAGGGAATGTAAGATGTAAAAAACAGAGCAGTGTGGAAGGGATGTTAAGGAAAAGAAAATGTGTATGTATCTATCTGTGTGTGTGTAAATATGTAAAGTTCTAAGGACCAATTGGTTTTGTTTTTGTTTTAAATAATGCCACTAAAAATCCATTTGACTTTTTAATTCAAAGTTGCAAAACTGACAGACCTTTTTGCTAGACACAGGTAAATAGTGTTGTTTGGCTTTGGGATTTGGCATTTAACCCTTAAAAGGTAACTCAATGCTTTACAAAATTGAAAATGTTTTTAAGTAGTGGCTGCAGCAGGGCAGTCAAAATCAGGAGAAAAGAAATTTCTGGATTCTTTTTCTTTGGTTGGTTGGTTTTCGTTTGGTTTTGTAACAAAATAGTAGCTGACAGCTGTAGAAAAAAATAAGAAATTAAAAAAGACAGTGCCCCTCTGAAGCAACAGCAGGGGTGAGGTACACAAAACAAAAAGAAGCAATGTTAGAAACACTGAATCTTAAAATAGCTCTGAGTAATCAGACTGTCACTTTGATAAAGGTACATGAAAACTCTGTAAGCAAAAAAAAAAAGAAATAGTGACACCTTATGTAAAAATGGATCTGGATAATGTTATAGAAGTTAAACTATAGAAGGAATGTGCATTTGCCCCAGAACATGTGCAGGGTATATTGTAGAAGGGGCAAAAGAAATGCAAACATACCATGCTACTTAATTAAAATGCTATTAGGGCTCCAAAGGGAGCCACAATAGGTTGGGATTCACAATAGGTTCAGATTGCTGTGTGTTTTGGAAGCAGAAGTCAAAAGTAATCAAAAAACTCTGGTGAAAGTTGATTGTGTCTCTTTTAAGATTGAGTCTCTGAGCTGCTGATGGCTTTAAATCCAAAAGCAGGAAGCGTCTGTGAAAATGCAAATGACCTAAATGATAAAGGAAGGAAAGAACTAGCAGCACAAAGGAGCTGCAGATAAAGGACACACCTGGTCAGCAAACAAATTGTCTAAATAAAAGGCAAGGGATAACAAGAAAATTTAAATAAATTTAATGATAATAAGTACCCCTGTAACAATGTATAGTGTGTATGATTTTTGGAAAAACCCTTTAAGGTCGTATGGTAATGATACTTCTCAGTTATTATCCGTAAATAAAACTTAAAGCTTAACACAGCAGGAAAAACATTATAAACTTGGTCTGCTGTATAAGAAGGAAAACTCAGGGATTTAATGACGAAACAGTTGGATAATTTCCCCATAACCCTTAAAAGATAAAAGCCATTGAAACCTGGCCTGCCTATAGTACAAAAACAGGAAAATGTGGGGGCAATTCCTCTGTTTTGCCTGCAATCAGCAAGGATATTTGTAAAAGAAATATTTTAAGCAATAATCTGCCACCCCAAAAGGGGTAGAAACATGTTCTTTTTCTCTTTCAGAAAATCAGGAAAAGCTCATGCCAGCTGAAGAGCAACCCAATACCATGAATCTACTGTCACAATAGAAACTGTTTTGTGTTCTATGTTTTGTCTTGTTGCTAGCACTGTTGTGTGTTTAAAAAAAAATACTAAAGACCTGCAGGTAATTAAAAATAAATTAAGCTCTCTGTCCCAGCTACAGGACAGCCTGATACAAAAACAAGTACATGCCAATGTAGACTTGGTCCAAATTGGTCTGGGTAACCTAAAGCCCGATGGAATCTTTGGTAATGTCTTAATACTACCACATGGCTTATGCACAAGAAAAAAATTTAGAAATAGGAAACTACACAGCCATAGCTATGGGATGCACTGAAATGCAGATACTTGCACTAGCTACTTTGGAACACAAAATGTTCTGGGTCATACTGGGAAATATTAAGGGTTTGATGCATTTGTTAAAACAAAGGAAGAGATCATTGTTTGACACTTATCAATATGAATGGATGCAATACGTTTCCAGTATTGTAAACCAGACTTGTTAATGGGAGAAATTGTTGTCAAAACTGCACACCAACAGTCCCTGGAAGCAAAGGTATTGAAGGTTAGCCCACTCCCCATATTACACATGGGATCCTTCTGGCTACCCTGGAACCTCGAGCCAGTGGGCTGGGGAGGGAGGGAAGCTATTGGACACTAGAGGTTGTACCGAATGGACTCCTCAAAAGTGGGTGTGCCTCACCTTGCCTGTTGCCCCAGAACCTTGTGGTAAAGATACATCACTAGGATCATGTATGTGGCATGAATTGGAATCACAAACTCAAATTGCCTCACAGTACCTTCTCTTGAATAGGCTACATAGAAAGTGACACTGATGATTATAAATCTTAGGGGGATTATGTTGGATCATATTAAAGAAGTTCTGTATTAAAATCACAAATGAGTTTGATTCCCCATAGTTTAAATTCCAGGGTATTACTAATTAAGAGCTCTCTTGGTTTTTGGTACTGTTTCTCTCCCTCTATGTGTGAAACTTGCAAGCTGCTAATTGCGTTAGTACATTCTAAGACAGAGTCTGCTCTTAAAGCAATTCACACAGAGAGAGACTCAAAGCAATACTCTGTAACAACAGAAACAGCACCCAGAGACTCCCCACACTTTTGTTGTATTCATCTCGCTTTGTTAACAATTGTGATTAAAATATAGATAGAGGATGTATGTGGATCGATGCTTGGTGTGGATAATAACTGAATGATCAGGGAGGTGCCAGCTTAAGAATCCAGTGTCCATTGGCTGAAGAAGGCGTCAAGTGGAAATAACGAGAGGACCCCCGGAGGGCAGACTGGAATCCACCCAACAGCCTCAAGAATGGGAGAACCAAAGATAACCTCTAGCAGCACGGAGCCGTCAGGAATGTGACATCTGCTGATTGATTCAGCAACAGCATGATGAAGCAATTCCCATAGACTGGCATAGGAAGAAATCCCTATAAAAATGGACTCTAGAAAGTGAGAACTTTGGGGTCTGATTCTGCAACCCAACTTCCAGGAGCATCAGATGAGCATCTGACAAGGCCCTGCTCCCTCCTCATGTCCAGGCCACCTGGCCAGTGGCTTGGCATGAGCAACTCTAAGGCTGGTAACTATGATAACAACCTTGCAGAACCTGTGTGTGTGTGTTTGTATGAATGAATGTGTGAATAAATATGAGATTGAATGGAATGTTATAGCTATAACTAACGGCTTACTATGATTCTTTCTGTATCCACAATAAATGTGGTATTTTGCCTTTTCCCCTTTAATAAGATCTTGCTGGTTTTTATTTTATTGGTAGAACAATACAAGGTAAAGAGGTAAAAGCGGAGTGGATTTCATATCAATATTTGATAATAACGGAGAAAAAGGGGAAAATGTGGAAGGATTTTATATCAATCAATATTCAAGGATTTAAGAAAAGGACAACATCTGAGGAGGTTTCATGTTAACATCAGATGATTAGATGGTGAAAATCTCAGGGGAAAATAAATCAGATATCAAGAGAGAAAATGGGACAAAATGTCCAGGAATTTTCTGTCAATATTTCAGAACTGAAGAGAAAATGGGGTAAAACAAAACATTTCCTAATATAAGAGAAAAATACCAACATCTGAGGGGACTGTATGTCAATACTGAAGACCTGGAGGGAAAAGTGGAAACGTTTGAAGGGATTGTGGGTAGATCTGGCCTCTGCTGCGCCCTACACAAGACCCCCACAATCCTACTACATCCCGCCCCAGAAAACAGCAAAGGTGGATCCTCTGGGCCTGCCTAGGGCCGACACAGGCCTCCCAGCAGCAGCCGCTCAGAGCCCAGAAGGCTCAGAGAAAAGGAGCGGCGGGGCACAGCAGGTCAGTCCCTGGCTGGACTGAGGGAGTAAAGCAAGGGGGCTCTTCCCTGGCCTGGTGCGAGAGAAGAAGCGGAGGATGGCGCCCCTGCACAGGGCTGCAGACGGAAGGGCCCCGCAGGAAGAGGCCCAGGAAACAGCAGCGATGGACTGGGGCGAGCAGCACATGGCTGCTGTGTCGAGGGTCCCCAGGCTGGAGCCCGGGGCAGTGGCTGGGCCCGGGTTCCCCCAGCAACAGGGAAATGGTGTAACCCCCAAAAGGGGACAGGCCTCGTCTGGGAGCCCGAACAAAGGGCTGACTGTAAAGGGCCGGGAGCTGGGGCTGAAGGCCCTAGCCAGGGGAAGCAGACTGCTTCTTTGCTGGACTCTCAGACCCCGGCAGGGTTCACTGAGACTTTGGGCCTCGGCCCGGCGGCCGACCACGGAATTCCCCCCGCGCCGGCCGGCGGCTGCCGGGGACGCCGGGGGAGACGGGGTCTGGGATGCGGCGCCCCGCTGCTCCGAGATGCTCCCGAGGCCAGTGCCCCACCCGGCCCTTATCCAGCCACGCACAACGAACAGCGCAAGGCGATGGGTCCCCCGGCCTGACAGCCACGGGGCGGCGGGGAGCCCTGGGCCGCGCTGCCTCACCGGGAGCAGGGAGCGCGGAGGAGCCGGAGGCCCCGGGGTGGGCAGGGGGGTCTGGCAGCTCCTGGCTGGAGGGGCCCGGGGGAGCAGGGGGCTGGGCAGAGACAGGGGCACGAGCCGTGGCCGAGAGCGGAGGACCCGTCGCGGGAGGCGAAGGGGAGGCGACGGGGGTTTACACCCCACTGGCTCACGCCGGAGCAGCAGGGCGAGCCGGGAGGGTTGTGTGGGGCCGGGAGGGGGAAGAGGTGACGTCAGAGGGGATTTCTTCACACACACCCCCGTGCGGGCCCCGGCTCGCCCCCCCCGCAATGTCCTGGCTGCCCCGAGCTGGGCAAATCTACCGCAGGTCACACGGTCTCTCCGCCCCCCCGTCCCGGGGCAGCCCCGGCCGGCGCAGGCCCAGCGCGGGAGCAGACCCCGGCCCGGCCCCTCGCTTACCTGGTGTCCGGCCCGGGGCGAGGCCCAGCCCCGCGGGGGAAGCCCGCTCCGGCCGGGCGAGCAGCCGCGGCCCCGAAGGTCTCCCCGTGGCCCAGCCGGGGTGGCCAGGACCGGCTCGGCCCTTTGTTCTCCCCAGCGCCGCCCGCCCGCTCCCGCCTCCCGGCCCCGCCCGCTCCGCGGCTCCAGCCCCCCGGGCCCCGCCCGCAGGAGCTCCCGCGCCGGGCACGGCGGCTGGGGAGACAGCGGGCCGGGGCCGGGGCCGGGCAGGAAAGCGCCTCTGCTCGCCCCGCCTGTCCCCGCTCCCCGGCCGGGGCTGGGCCGGCTCCTCCGGCTGCTCGGTCCCGTCGGCTGAGGCGCCGGCCCGGGCTGGGCACGTGCCCTGCTGGCCTGGGGCCCCGGGGAAGCCCGGCGGGGGCGGGCAGAGTCGGGGCGGGGGCAGACTGGGTCCCAGGAGGGGCAAACAGCTGGGGCGGGGCAGGAGAGGGGCCGGGGGCAGGAGCCGGGGTGAGCATGGGGCAGAGGCACCGCCAGAGGGGGGAGGGGGAAAGCCGGGGGCTGGGGGCAGAGAGGATAAAAGTGCCCCAAATGGGGGGTGACCCATCTGCACTGGCTGACAACATGGGGAAAGGGGGGCAGAAGGTCACGCCTGGCCTCTGGGCCAGTGCCCCCCACCCCTGAACTGCGGACTCCCCTCACCGCCTCCTGACACTGCAGCCCCCGCCGGGCTCCCTCTGCCGGGCCTGCCTGGCGCCCCTGGGTGAGACCTGCCCGTGGGGAGCCGGAGCAGCCCCCCGCACGCTCCCAATTCTAGCGGGCTGGGGGACTGCTGCTCTGAAGCAGGGGTTCTGCCCCCTCCGTGCCCCATGGCAGGGGGTGGGATGGGGGTTGTGCTGGAGTCCTAGGCCCAGAGCATGGGGGGGAATTCCACACCCGCCTCCCCTACAGAGCCCAACCAGGGGTTTATCCAGCAAAGGGCAGGGAGGCTGCACCAGAAGAGTCATTAAGAACTGCCAGATTGCAATTATTAAAGCCCTGCCCAGCGCTAGAATAACCCTTCTCCCAGGTGGAGTCAGCCGCAAGAGGGGCTGGGTTCAATATCTAGGAGTTCCTCTTAACAACAGAAGCCAGAACCGTCTTGAGCTGTCAACTAGTAATCTGGGAAAATTTACCACCACCATGTGATACCGAAGAGGCAATACTCCCTCTCTTGCAAGCACTGAGTCTGTGTAACAAAAGACACTTTTAGGAAGAGGGAAAAGGCAACCTAGCATTTATTTGGGAAAACACCAGAACCATGGTTCAAAAACATGTGACCACAAGCCTCCCCACCCAGTACATGAGGAAATGTCCTTTGCCTGTTTCCCACCTTGCAATGTGAAATTCTGACAATAGGGTTGCCAACTTTCTGATTGCAGAAAACCAAACACCCTTGCCCTGCCCCTGTTCACTCCATCCCCCCTCCCTAGCTCACTCACTCATGTTTACCGGGCTCGGGCAGGGGGTTGGGATGCAGGAGGGGGTGAGGGATCCAGCTGGGGGGGAAGACTCCAGGCTGGGGATGAGAGAGTTGGGGTGCAGGAGGGAGATCCAGGCTGGGGGGTGGGGCTGAGGAGTTCAGAGTGTGGGAGGGGGCTCCAGGTGGGAGCAGGGGGTTGGGGTGTGAGAGGGGGTATGGGCAGTGGGCTGGGGGTGTGAGCTCTGGGATGGGGCCAGAAATGAGGGGTTCAGGGTGCAGGAGAGGGCTTCAGGCTGGGGAGGGAGGAGGGCTCTGGCTGGGGGTGCGGGCTCTGGGGTGAGGCTGGGAATGAGGGATTTGGGGTTAAGGGGCTCAGGGCTGGAGCAAAGAGTTGGGGTGCAGGAGGGGGCTCAGGACTGGGGATTAAGTAATGGGAGGGGATGGGGCACGGTGTTTGGGTGCGGAGTGCAGGCTCTGGGAGGGAGTTTGTGTAGGGGCTCAGGGCTTGGGCAGGAGGCTGGGGTCCGGGGGTTGGGGGGCAGGCTCCAGGCAGCGCTTACTTCAGGTGGCTCCCAGGAAGCAATTTCCAGCAAATGGGAGCTCCAGAGCTGGCACTTGGGGAGGGGGTGCCTAGGAGCCAGAGGGATGTGCTGGCCACTTCCGGGAACCACACGGAGCCGGCTGCTGTGGCCAACCGGACTTTTAGCTGCCCAGTCAGCTGTGCTGACTGCAGACACCAGGGTCCCTTTTCGACCAGGTGTTCCAGTTGAAGACTGAATGCCTGGCAACCCTAAAACAAATGCTCCTTTAACACACCACTTCCTTCTCCTGCACTGCAACCCATTCACAGTTTGCCAACCAAGGACAGCCAAGACCCAGAGTGCAGAGGTGCGTTCATGTGGGTTCAGCACCAGCCCCTGAGGGGAGCAGCAACCAATGCAACTAGCTCACAGAGGTGGGGCTGGGTCACTGGAATCTCTGTGCTAACCCCATGTCCTGGGGTGGGCAGTGGAAAGGGGAACTCTTAGAGCTCAGACCTGTGGGTGCCCCCACAGTTCATTGACACCCAGTGACTGTGAGAGCTGCAAACTGCGGAGTCTGGAGTTCAGGGCAAGCTGTGGCTGGGGGGCTAGGATGCAGGGCCCTGTGTACTGGCTCCCTGGAGGGAGAGAATGCAAGCCTTGTCCTGGAGTTGCTGTAGGGGTTGGGGTTGGGGAGGCTGCAGTGGAGGGTCAGAGTATGGCAATCTCCCCAGGACTGCTGAACCCCCTCTGCCAGTGACCCCGCAGGAGGACAGCATGCTTCCAAACTCCAACGGGCTCCAGCTTCGGGTCTCCCTCTTTGTGATCTAAAGAGGAGCTTTACTCCTGTCCTGGGCAGGTGGCTGCGCTTGGTATGCCCAACCCAGGCAAAGCACTCAGTTGGTGGAAGTGCTTTATTCCCTGTTAGCCCCAGCTGCCCTTTTACCTGAGTAGGTGTTCCCCCTGGGGCAGTGCTGTGTAATCATCACCTTATTTAACTAGAGCCTCAAGGCACAGGATACTCTCCACTGTGGGACACATCATGTGGAGTCTGAAATGGATTTCACACAGAGCTGCATTAAGGTTAATCTAGTACAAAAAGAGATCGTTGCCAGTATATATTTAAGGCAGTCAGTTACCAGACTGTGTCTCTGATACTCCAGTGTTGCCAACTCTCATGATTTTATTGTGTCTTTAGATTTGTGGTGTTCTTGCTGGAATACTATTACAAGAGCAAAGCTTGGGGATGTGAAGCAACTAAACCCTAAAGGCTCAAAAGCCAGAAGACAAATTACAAGAACCCAACATTTATTTTGGAAAAAAAACCTCATGATTGCTAGGCCAATCTGACGATTTGTCGGGGGAAACCCTGTCTTTTCCTTGCAGGTTAAAAACAAATGCACCCCAGCACCCAGGTCCCTTCAGAGTGCCACCTGTGGTATCCAGCCTCTCATCAAGGGATACGCACAGAAATCTCAGAAACTCTATTCCGTAGGAACAATGTAAGTACTGTAAGGGCCCTACCATCAATCAAACCCTAACCCCACCCTTTGACCCCTTAAACCCTGCCCACTTGTCACCAGAAGTCCTGCCCCATGGGGGTATTACTTCCGGGGTCAAGGTGGACACATGACCGGAAGCAAGGTGTGTCTCATAGCATTCAGCCAACTGCTGGGTTGTATTAAACTGTCCAATAGCATTCTACCAACTCCTGAGGTCATATTTAAACTGTCCAATAGAGTTCTGCCAAGTCCAGGGGTTATATTTAAACTGTCCAATAGCATCTGAGAATTCCTGAGGTTTTATTTCATTTCATATTAATCAGAACTCACCATCCTCACCCACCCACCCCCCTTACTATGGGTGCACCCCCATCAAATTTAACCCTATGGCAACAAGGATGAGTAATCACAGTCACCCTGGCTCTTCAGTGGGGGTGTGGTTAAAATCATTCAGTTCAACAGGATAAGTCAGCTCTATTGTACTCAACCACATATCTGAACCATCCCTGGTGGTTTTTTTATTGTAAACACATTTTTAGGATTTTTTTTCCCCCTCCCACAACATACATTTCAGCTTTTTGCTGTAAATGGGTCTCTTTTACACAAAAACACAAGAGCTAGGTTCTCACAAACAATTTATTTTTTATTTAAAAGACATACAGCTCCTTGAAAACAAACCAAGATGCTTCATTAAAACTTTTAGCTCACGTAAGGGCCAAAGGCCTTCTAACACAAACACAGATAGTCACAAAGCCCTTTTCAATGTTTTTTTTTTTTAAATTTACAGCTACTAAGTTTTATATTGTATGTTTGTCCCCTCACCATTCTCTAACTTAATCGTTTTAGATTTCTTACAAATAGCCTTTTTCTGAAGCAGGGTTCTGTAACTTTTTGTGCAGACTAGACGGTCAGTATAGCTCTGCAAGCAGGCATCTTCTGGTTTGGTCATTTTCTTTAAAACAGGGTCAGGGTCTCCACTGAATTGCACAGCATTTATCAAGGTCACCCATTGCGCTAAATGTTCTTGGGTGAGGCACAGACATTGCATAGCATAACCTATGGCAATCACAGTGTTTAGTAAGCTTTCCAAACCCAGCTCAGCACACAGGCCCCGGAGCTTGCAGTTTATATCCACTGAAGTCCAAGTCACACAGTCACGGCACCACTGGCCTGGCGCATCTATGACACAGCCCTCACAATCTTCAGAAAGCTTTTCCCTAAGACAGTGGTTAAGGACAGCATAAACAGCAACGCGTACAATAGTCCGCATGACTTTTTTACGCTCACGACGTGGCACTGGCTCAGTTAGTTCCATGCCAAGCCTCCTCCTAAACTCCTCATAGCCGTCATCCTCGGAGTCCTCTTCAACATTTTGTATCAGCGTTGAGCAAAAACAAGGTGGGCCTGGTTCATCTTCGCTGCTTGATGCAATGTTGTCCAGGGCCTCCAGGTCCTCTAGAAAGGCGTTGTCGAGCTGTCGAGAGATTTTCAGACAAGAAACAAGTGTAAGTTCCCACTGCTTGTTTTTAGATTTACACAACCCCCGGTTCCTAACCCATTACACCCCATCATCATCCATCACTTCTTCATCATTCATTCACCTGAGCGACGTCTTTTCGGTTCACCTTGTCCGCCGGTGACTCCCCCGAGCTGAGTTCGCCTTCTTCCTCCAGGGGGGTGGATGAGAAGAGGCCGTCACACTCATCGGGGTGTCTCACAAGCAGTTGGGTTTCAGGTTCTGGCATATCCATCAATGGCTGGGCCAAAGGCTCCCCTTGGTCACTCCCTCCTCCTCCTCGGAACTGTCGCCGATGTAGCGCTTTCTCTGCGGATGGTCAAAGACCCTCGGGGCTAAAACAAAGTCTGAAGTTCTCATGGGGCTAGTGAAGGAGTCCATGTTTCCACGATTTCTAAAACACGCATTCTTGGTAAAAGGTGGCCCCTTCTGCCTGGCGCTGGGCCTTATGGGGTGATGGTGCTGCACTCTGATTTGCAGAGGACGCTGGGAGGAGTTCTTAGAGGGGTCACTTGACCCTTTTCTGGGTGGTTCACCCCATCCCAGAACCTGCCCTATTTTGGTCAAATCTGCTCTCGGGGCAGTCCTATGCGGCTGAAACCCATCGCAATAGGTAGAGGGTGATGGGAGGAGTTCTTAGACGGGTCACATGAACCGCTTCTGGACAGGTAACCCCCATCCTCTGAACTGCCCCTGATTGGTCAAGTCTCCTCTCAGGGCGGTCCTACGGGGGCAAAACCCATCCTGATTGGTAGAGGGCAGTGGGAGGAGTTCTTAGAGGGGTCACATGACACACCTTGCTTCCGGGGACTTCCGGTGACATGTGGGCAGGGTTTAAGGGGTCAAGGGGCGGGGTTAGGGTTTGATTGATAGTAAGGCCCTTATACTACTAGTGTACCCCAGTTTTGCCTTAGCCCACCTCTCCTGTATTATGTAGAGCACTTGAGTTCTATTAAAAAACAAATGGAAATTTCTTTATGAAAGAATAGAGATTCAAAGAGAAATCAATATGAGAGATGGGAACAAATGGCAACATATACAACAACATCATAACACACATTCTAAAAGCCCATACTTAGCTAGATACATGGATTCTAAGGCCAGAAGGGACAAATAGTGATTATCCAGTCTGACCTCCTGTATAGCACAGGTCAGAGAACTTCTCCAAAATGATTCTTAGAGCAGATCTTTTAGAAAAACATGTAATTTAGATTGAAAAATTGTCTGTGATGGAAAATCTATCACAACCTTTGGTAAATTGTTCCAATGGTTAATTACTCTATCCATTAAAAATATACACCTCCTATCCAGTCTGATTTTTCTCTAGCTTCAACTTCCAGACACTGGACTGTATTAGAGCTTTCTCTGCTAGATTCATGAGCCCATTATTAAATATTTGTTTCCCATGTAGGTACTTATAAACTGTGATCAAGTCACCCCTTAACCTTCTCTTTAGTAAATTACATAGATTGAGCTCCATGAGTCTATCACTAACAGGCCTGTTTTCTAATCTTTTAATCATTCTTGTGGCTCTTCTCTGACCCCTCTCCAATTTATCAACATCCTTCTTGAATTGTGGACACCAGAACTGGACACAGTATGGAAGCAGCGGTTGCACCAGTGCCAAATACAGAGATAAAATAATCTCTCTACTCCCACTCAAGATTCCCCTGTTTATGCATCCCAGGATTTCATTAGCTCTTTTGGCTATAGCATCACACTGAGAGCTCATGCTCAGCTGATTATCTACCATGACCCCCAAGTCTTTTTTCAGAGTTTCTGCTTCCCAGGATGGAGTCCCCCATAGTGTAAATATGGTCTACATTCTTTGTTCCTAGATGTATATCTTTACATTTAGCTGCATGAAAAGCATATTGCTTGCACCTATTTCACCAAGCAATCTAGCTTGCTGTGAATCAGTGACCTGTCCTCTTTATTTTTCACCACTCACAAAATTTTTGTCACCTGCAAACTTCATCAGTGATGATTTTATGTTTTCTTCTGAGTCATTGATGAAGATGTTAAATAACATAGGGCCAAGAAATGATCCCTGTGGGACCCCACTGGAAACACACCAGCTTGATTATAATTCCTTGGTACAGTGACATTTTGAGACCTATCAATTATCAAACTTTTAATCCATTTAATGTGTGCCATGTTAATTTAATATCACTCTAGTTTTTTAATCAGTGTAGTGAGGTGAGATACCAAGTCAAATGCCTTACAGAAGTATAAATAAATTACATCAAAGCTATTATCTTTATCAACCATACTTGTAATCTCATTATAAAAAAGATATCAAGTTAGTTTGACAGGATCTAGTTTCCATAAACCTATGTAGATTTGCATACATTATCCTACTTTTTTCCTTTATTAATTGAGTCCTGTGTCAGCCACTTCATTATCTTGCGCAGTAGCTATGTCAGGCTGATAGGCCTGTAATTACTCAGGTCATCCTGTTTAGCCTTACAAAAATTGGCACGACATTAGCTTTCTTCCAGTCTTCTGGAACTTCCTTTGTGCTTCAAGATTTATTGAAAATCAACATGAAAGTTTCAGTGAGCTTCTCAGCCAGCTCTTTTAAAACTCTTGGATGCAAGCTATCTGCACTTGTGATTTAAAAGTGTCTAACTTTAATAGCTTCTGTTTAACATCCTCCAAAAATACTAGTGGAATGGAAAGAGTATTATCACTATATCATGAGACTCCATCATCTATTTTTTCCCCAAATACAGAACAGAAATATTTATTGAACACTTCTGCCTTTTCTGCATTATTATTGACAGTTCTACCATTTGCATCTAGTAATGGACCAATACCATTGTTAGGATTCTTTTTGTTCCTAATATGTGTTTAAAAACTTGTAGACTCAAGACTTTCAGGCCAGAAGGGACCATTGTGTTTATCTAGACTGAGCTCCTGCACGTCTCTTTTCAGCTTTGTGAAATTGGTCATATTAAATTCTGGGTGTCACGCTTTAGGAAAGGTGTGGATAAACTGGAGAGAGTCCAGAGGAGGAGAGAAACAAAAATGAGAAAAGGTTTAGAAAATCTGACCTATGAGGAAAGGTTAAAAAAAACAGGGCATCTTGAGTCTTGAGAAAAGAAGTCTGAGAGGGGACCTGAGAACATTATGCAAATATACTAAGGGTTGTTATCCAGAGGATGGTGATCAATTGGCCTCCATGTCCCCTGAAGGTAGGACAAGAAGTATTAGGGATAATCTGCAGCAAGGGAGGTTTAGGTTAGATATTAGGAAAAACTTTCAAACTATAAACGTAGGTAAGCTCTGGAAGAGGCTTCCAAGGGGGGTTGTGGAATCCTTCTCATTAGAGGTTTTTAAGAACAGGTTGGACAAACATCTATCAGGGATAGTCTAGATTCTTATTCGCTTCAGCTCCCAAGAGCAAAGCCTGTCTCTATGCTACCTGGCTGGTCTTCCGTGGGAACATCTCCTGGCTGGGCCTGAGCCCCCTTCCGAGGGGCGATGGGGTTCGGCGGGTCTGGGCTGTGTCCTCTCCTTAGGGTGAGGGAGGACGGTGAGTGACACCCTTGTGTGCAGATGATCTCCTCACTCAGTGGCTGCCAGCGCTCTAGCCCAGCACTGAGTGTCCCAGAGAGGAGCGGGGAGAGGCCAGGTTGGGTTGGGATTTTGGAGGAGTGATGTGGTTGGTGCGGAGGGCAGTTCAGGTCTCGGGATTGCTGGGTGCTCTGCGCCTCTGACCTTGCAGGTGCCTTGTGCAGTGCGACTGTTGTCACCAGTGAGCCCCCCACAGATGGCACCCCTGTGTGCTAGGCCCTGGGGGGGCTGTGAGAGCAGGAGTCAGCGTGGGTCCGTGAGGGTTGGTAGCCTCCTGCCCCGAGTCTCAGAGACCCTTTCCACCACAGAGGTGGCTGGACATTTCATCTCAGTGCTCCCCTCCGGTTGCTAGCTAATGCCCCTGAGCTAGCGTGTGCCGCTCTCTGTCCTGTGGGACCCCTCTCACGGGCGGGGTCTCCAGAGCCCCATGCTAAGGGGCTGATCTTCCGTCCTAGGCAGGGGGGACACGGCCATCCAGGTGAGGTGATGGGCCTTGAGCTCGGTGACCAGGAATGTGCCCTGCACTGAGCTGCCAGCATGGCAGGGGCTGGCCTGTGGGGGCAGGTGGGCTGCTCTCTCTCTCACTCAGGCCCCTCTGCAGCTTCCTGACGGGAAAGTGACTTTAAAAGAGCATCTCGATGGCCAGGGGTCGATCTCTACTGATTGCTGAGGGGAAGCTGCCCGGCCCACCCCTCCTCGCGCCGTCCCTGCAGCGCGGCCTGGCTTAGTTCACTGGTGCAGGGAGAGATCCCTGCTGCACTGAGGAGTGTCACAGGCGAACGGCTAGACAACGCCAAGCAAAACAAGTGTCATGTTACCCGCACAGCCCCTGAGCTAGCGCGAAGGAGACCCTGTGCCCACCCCCTGCTGCCACTGACCTACCCTGCCGGCCCCTCCCAGAGAGTAATGGGGTCATGTGCTTCCATGGGCCTTTCATCGGAGGTGATCCAAACTCCGTGACATAAGTGGGTCAGTGTTGTTCCTGCCCCTCTGTCCCTGCCCCTGTGGCTGTTGCAAAGAGGCCCGGTGGGCTGGGGGCAGGCGAGGGAAGGGAAGGGGAATGGGCAGTGTGGGGGAGGGCAGCAACGGGTGGGCAGGACCTTGAATCAGCGCAGGCTGAGAGTTCACTTTCTGCACTGTGTCCCCAGCTGCCAAGGGGCCAGATGAAGCCCAGCGCCTCCGTGAATCCTGGTTGAATGCTGGGAACGGTCCCCCTCACACAGATAAGGAGAGTCCTTCTCTCACCCTCAGTGGCAATGGAGAACCCAGCCCCTGCTGGCTGACGGGGCACAGGCAGCCGAGCCGGGCGGCGTTGGCGAGGAGGGGTGCCACAGCGCCGGCTCCTGGAGACGTTCTCTGCCTAGGACAGTGCACTGTGTGCACGCACTGTGCAGCCTCCACGCTGGAGTCGTTACTCTCCGTCCTCGCAGCCCAAATGGAATTACATGTCACAGCCCTGGAGCGGGAAATGCCAAAGAAACCCACCGCAGGAGCATCGAACCTCAAAAAGGGGAACTGCACAGAAGTGAGGAGGCTAGTGAAATGGAAATTGAAAGCAACATGCCAGGGTGAAATGCCAGCAAACGGCATGGAGACTATTTAAAAACACCATACTAGAGGATCACACTAAATCTATACCACAAATTAAAAAAAACCTGTATGAGGATCCAAAAAATGCCACCATGGCTAA
The DNA here is from genome assembly GCF_015237465.2 of Chelonia mydas. Taxonomy (NCBI): domain Eukaryota; kingdom Metazoa; phylum Chordata; order Testudines; family Cheloniidae; genus Chelonia; species Chelonia mydas. Next base: position 74,399,862 of record NC_051251.2, on the reverse strand, counting down.
ACAGCAGAGTAAAAGAGGCACTTAGAGGCAAAAAGGCCTCCTTTAAAAATTGGAAGTCAAATCCTAGTGAGGAAAATACAAAGGAGCATAAACTCTGGCAAGACCAATGAAAAGTAGAAAAAGGCCAGCCAAAAAAGAATTTGAAGAGCAACTAACAAAGGGCACAACAACTACCAGCAAATTTATTTTTTAAGTACACAAGAAGCAGGAAATCTGTCAAACAGCAAAGCCACTAGACGATCGAGGTGCTAAAGGTGCACTCCAGGAAGACAAGGCCGATGCGGAGAAGCTAAATGAATTCTTTGCATCTATCTTCACTGCAGAGGATGTGGAGGAAATCCATACACGCCTGCCCTTCTTTTTTAGATGACACACGTTAGAATCATAGAATTATAGAACCATCAGGTCAGAAGGGACTGCAAGTTTCATCTAGTCTAACCCCTACCAAGATGCAGGACTTTGTGTGTCTAAACCACTCCAGCTGGAATCCCTTGACTGCAGGAGCTCCCAGATGCCCTAGCTCTCCTCTTTCCCTGACATCCTTCACTTCTCTGGCCGTTGGTTTGCTGCATCTTTGAATCCTCTCTCTATATCATTTGGCTCCAGCAGCTAGTTACCCAGGCTACACTCCCATTGCCATCCGTGGGGGTATCCTGGGCTGTGAGGGCTGCAGGTTTTGGCCCATGGTCAATGCACGTGCGATGGCTGCTGCACACCTACATGGTGATTCCTGCAGCCCATCGTGAATCCTGGCAGTGGGAATGGAGAGGGGGTGTCTGCAGGCAGAGCTTTCCTTGGCTTCCTGAATGGGAGCCTGACAGGGCTTGTGCCCTTGGTGGTGAAGGGCCCAGATTCAATCCCCACCCGTCCCCATGGTGTCATGGGATAAGAGGGAAGGTCCTCTCATGAGTAACTTGTTAAAAGATACAAAACACAGGGTAGGAATAAATGGTCAGTTTTTAGAATGGAGAGAGGTAAATAGTGGTGTCCCCCAGGGGTCTGTACTGTTCAACATATTCCTAAATGATCTGGAAAAAGGGGTAAACAGTGAGGTGGCAAAGTATGCAGATGATACAAAACTATTCAAGATAGTTAAGTCCAAAGCAAACTGCGAAGAGCTACAAAGCGATCTCACAAAACTGGGTGACTGAGCAACAATACGGCAGATGAACGTCAATGTTGATAAATGCAAAGTAATGCACATTGCAAAACATAATCCCAACAATACATATCAATGATGGGGTCTAAATTAGTTGTTATGACTCAAGAAAGCGATCTTGGAGTCATCGTGGGTAGTTCTCCCAAATCATCCACTCAATGTGCAGTGGCAATCAAAAAGGTGAACAGAATGTTGAGGAATCATTAGGAAAGGGATAAATAACAAAACAGAAAATATCATATTGCCTCTATTTAAATCTATGGTATGCCCACATCTTGAATACAATGGGCAGATCCAGTCGTCACATCTCAAAAAAAGATATATTGGAATTGGTAAAAGCATAGAAAAGGGAAACAAAAATGATGAGGGGTATAAAACTGCTTCCATATAAGAAGAGATTAAAAAGACTGGGACTTTTTAGCTTGGAAAAGAGAAAACTAAGGGGGAATGTGATGAAGGTCTGTAAAATCATTAGTAAAAAGTAAATAAGGAAGTTTCTCATATCACAAGAACTAGGGCTCATCAAATGAAATGAATAGGCAGCAGGTTTAAAACAAACAAAAGGAAGTATTTCTTCACACAACCCACAGTCAACCTGTGGAACTCCTTGCCAGGGGATGTTGTGAAGGCCAAGACTATAACAGGGTTCAAGAAAGAACTAGATAAATTTATGAAGGATTGATCCATTAATGGCTATTAGCCAGGTTAGGCAGGGATGGTGTCCCTAGCATCTGTTTGGCAGAAGCTGGGAGTGGGCAAGAGGGGATGGATCACTTGATGATTCCATGTCCTATCCATTCCCTCTGAAGCACCTGGCCCTGGCCACTGTCAGAAGACAGGATGCTGGGCTAGATGGACTTTTGGTCTGACCAAGTATGGCCATTCTTATGTTCTTCTTACGTTTTGTGTGTGGCCATGGTTTTCCTTACCCTTTGGTGTAGGCTGTTGAGGAGGTGGAGGTGAACCTGGCCATGGAGGAGGCAGTGTTTTGGGGCCTCAGCAGCACCGGGGTTGGGGGAGCTGGGTGGGAGGTTCTGATACGTGAGGTTTCACATGGGGTCCATGGAGCTGGAGAGGACAGAGCTGGGCCCAGAGTCCCAGGGAAGCTCCTCAGTTAGTTCCTGGAAGACCCAAAGGAGAATGTGAGATTCAGGCCCCACTGATCCCTGGGCACTTCCCAAAGAAGAGGCTGCCCAGACACAGCCAGCAGGATCCTTTGGCAACACAGCTGGGCCTCCCGATTCTTTCCTTCCCCTCCAACTTGACCCCTCTTCTGCCCTTCAATGTCTTCCAGTTGCCCCCTATCTCTTCACCACCAGCCTCAGCTGCCCGCCAGCCCCACAATTTCCCACTTGTCCTCTATCACTTACACCCAGAATTACCCCTTCTCTGCTGCGCAGTCCTCAGCCCCAGGAATCCCTACTCCCTGCTGCCCCTTTCACCCCACTGATCTCTCCCCCAGCCCTGGGGAGGTCTCTTCTCATCCCAGGTCTCCTGCCCTCCCTGCAGGTACCTGGTCCCATGTCCCACTCACCATGACCCTTTCCTCCAGGCTACTTTAGAGTTGGACATCTCCAGGGTGTCCTGCCAGCTCTTCTGTGCTGCGAAGTACACCGGCGATGCAGGAAGTGGATCTGCTCAGCCATGTCCTGAACCCTGCACGATGGGAGCCGGACATAGAGAGTCTGTTAGCCAGAGATACCTCATGCCATTTGTGATGAAGCGGGACTGTTCTTAATATTTCCTCTGAATATTGTGGGGGTGCCTCAGTTTCCCCTAGGCAGTTCTTAAGTATCTAGGTGCTGGGATAAGGGTGTATGATCGTTGCAGAGCCCTAGAGGGCAGGTGTGTGCAGGGGTCTGGACACAGAGAATGGCCAACACCCTGTTTCCTGGCAACTGATGGCCTGGGCCCTTCCCCCCTGCAAGGTGAGAGCTAAAGGGCTGGAGAACAAAGGAACCAGGTGCCCTCCTGGCCCGGGAAAGGAACAAAGCCCAGGGGAGGAGGGGCTGGAGGGAGTTTTCAGTTTGGGGCTGGCTGGGGACATGGAGTGAAGTGCAGATGTGGTTGTCTGGCTCACTGCCCCCCAAAATGGACCCAGCGAGGGGTCCTGTTCTCTCTACCTACAAGCTCTGTGTTAGACCATGTTCCTGTCGTCTAATAAACCTTCTGTTTTACTGGCTGGCTGAGAGTCGCATCTGACTGCGAAGTTGGGGTGCAGACCCTCTGGCTTCCCCAGGACCCCGCCTGGGCGGACTCGCTGTGGGAAGCGCATGGAAGGGCAGAGGATGCTGAATGCTCCGAGGTCAGACCCAGGAAGGTGGAATTTGTGTGAGCTGTGTGTCCTGAAGACAGTTTGCTCACAGAAAGGAGACTGCCCCAGAGTCCTGACTGGCTTCATAGGGAGCAGTTCCAGAGCATTGCCCGGGGACTCCGTGACACCATTCAAACCGGCTCTGGGTCTCATGCCCACCATGGGCGAGGCCAGGAAAGGGCCCCCCTTTCCCAAAACCAGCACCTCCTCCATCAGAGGCAGAGGCAGGGACAGGAGCTGGGACATGGCCTGTGGAGGGAGGGGACCCTGGATTGTGTGGGACATATGTCCCCTTCTTAGGGGACCTCAAATCTTAGGGGAGAAGCATCACCAGTAGGGGCTGTCGATGGTCAGGGACTAGAGCCCTCCACAGGGAGCAAGCAGGGCTGGGACGAGGGGCAGGAAAGATTCGGTTCCCACTAAGATAGGCCATGTTAATACCTTGTCTGCACCCTGGAGTTGTTCCATGATGACCTCTGGGCAGCTTCCTCCATGGCATCCTCCTCCTCCTCCTTCATTATCAGGTCCAATTCCTCCTCTTTGTGTTCCTCCTCCTCTTCCACTCTGCCCAGATCTTCCTCCTTCTCTTCCTCATAGACTTTAAGGCCAATAGGGACCATCATGATCATCTGGTCTGATGTCCTGCACATTGCAGGCCACAGCACCTCACCCACCCGCTCCTGTAACAAACCCAGAAACTCTGGCTGAGTTACAGAAGTCCTCAAATCATGATTTAAAGACTTCAAGTTACAGAGAATCCACCATTTATACTAGCTTAAACCAGCAAGTGACCTATGTCCCATGCTGCAGAGGAAGGCAAAAAACCCAGGGTCTCTCCCAACCTGACCTGGGGGGAAATTCCTTCTTGACCCCAGATATGGAGATCAGTTGGACCCTGAATATGTGGACAAGACCCAGAAACCAGGAAACAATTCTCTGTAGTAACTCAGAGCCCTCCCCATTTAGTATCCCATCACTGGTCGTTGCGGATATTTGCTAATAGCAGTCGCAGATGGGCCATATACCTTTTTAGGCAATCTTATCAAACCATCCTCTCCATAAACTTATCAAGCTCAGTCATGAAACCAGTTATGGTATTTGCCCCCAGGAGCTGTTCCATAACTTCACTCCTCTAATGGTTAGAAACCTTCATCTAATTTCAAGCCTATATTGTTGATGGCCAATTTATATGTATTTGTTCTTGTGTCAACATAGGCTTTTAAGTTAAATACCTCTTTTCCTTCTCTGGGTTAGCCCTCTGAAGTATTTATAGAGAGCAATCGTATCTCCCCTGAGCCTTCGTTTGGTTAGACTAAGCAAGCCATGCTCTTTGAGTCTCCTCTCCTAAGCTAGGTTTACCATGCCTCTGATCATCCCTGTAGCCCTTCTCTGCACCTGTTCCAGTTTGAATTCATTTTGCTTAAACACAGGAAACCAGAATTGCACATAGCATGCCACATGAGGTCTCACCAGTGCCTTGTATAATGGCGATAACACTTCCCTATCTCTACGGGAAATACCTTGCCTGCTGCATTCTAGAATTGCATTAGGCTTTTTCACAACCACATCACATTGGCGGCTCATAATCATCCTGCGATCAATCAACACACCCAAGTCTTTCTCTTTTTCTCTCACTTCCAACTGATGCACTATTACACTTAATCTCATTTCTATTACTCCAGTTTTCAAGGTCCTCCAGAGCTTTTTGTGTGGGATTCTGGTCCTCCTCCATATTGGCAATGCCTCCCAACTTTGTGTCCTCTGCAAATTTTATTAGCACACTCCCACTTTTTGTGCCAAAGTCATGAATGAAAATGATAAATATGACTGGTCTCAAGACCCATCCCTGAGGAACTCCACTAGTAACCTCCCTCCAGTCTGACAGTTCACCTTTCAGTATGACCCACTGAAGTCTCTCCTTTGCCCAATTCCTTATCCACCTTTCAATTCTCATATTAATCCCCATCTTCTCCAGTTTAACCAATAATTTCCCTTGTGGAACTGTATCAAATGCCTTACTGACATCCAGGTAGATTAGATCTACTGCATTTCCTGTGTCCAAAAATCAGTCACCTTCTCAAAGATAGTGATTAGTCTGATACAATCTCCATTTTGTAAAACCATGTTCCATTTTATCCCAATTACCATTGACCTCTATGTCCTTAACTACGTCCTCTTTCAAAATTTGTTTCAAGTCCTTGCATACAGTTGAAATCAAACTAACGGGCCTGTAGTTCTCTGGATCACTTTTCCCCCCTTTCTTAAAAATAGGTACTATAGTAACAATTCTCCAGTCACAGCGTACCACCCCTGAGTTTATGGATTCATTAAAAATTCTTGCTCTTGGGCTTGCAATTTAATGTGCCAGTTACTTCAATATTCTTGGATGGAGATTATCCAGCCCCCCTGATTTGGTCCCATTAAGTTGTCTGAGTTTGACTTCCACCTTGGATGTGGAAATGTCTACTTCCATATCCTCATTTCCATTAGCCACCCTGCCACTACCCCTAAGCTCTTCATTACGCTTGTTAAAAACTGAGGCAAAGTATTTGTTTAGGTGTTGGGCTATGCCTAGATTGTCTTTAATCTCATAGAATCATAGAATATCAGGGTTGGAAGGGACCTCAGGAGGTCATCTAGTCCAACCCCCTGTTGTATGTAACCTGTTGCTTAAATCAGCCTGTATATAAAATAACGGTGACACCAATTTTTAAAAAAGGCAATCCTAGCAATTACAGACTGGTAAGTCTAACTTCAGTACCCCGCAAATTGGTTGAAATTATATTAAAGAACAGAATGATCACAGACATAGATGAACACAATTTGTTGGGGAAGAGTCAACCCAGCTTTTGTAAAGGGAAATCATGCCTCATCAATTTATTAGAATTCTTTGAGGGAGTCAAGAAACGTGGACAAGGGTGAGCCAGTGGATATTGTGTCCTTGGACTTTCAGAAAGCCTTTGAAAAGATCCCTCACCTGAGGCTCTTAAGCAAATTAGGCTGTCATGGGAGAAGAGGGTAGGTTCCCTTGTGGATCAGTAACTGGTTAAAAGGCAGGAAGCAAAGGGTAGGAATAAATGGTCAGATTTCACAATGGAGAGCGGTAAACAACAGGGTCTCACAAAGATCTGTACTGGGACCAGTGCTGTTCAACATATTCCTAAATGATCTGGAAAAAGGGGTAAGCAGTGAGGTGGCAAAGTTTGCAGATGATACAAAACTACGCAAGATAGTTAAGTCCAAAGTAGATGGCAAAGAGTTACAAAGGAATCTCACAAAACTGGGTGACTGGGCAACAACATGGCAGATGAAATTCAATGTTGATGAACGCAAAGTAATGCGCACTGGAAAATGTAAATCCCACCTGTACATACAAAATGTCTGGGTCTAAACTGGATGTTACCACTCAAGAAAGAGATCTTCGAGCCACTGTGGAGAGTTCTCTGAAAACGTGTGCTCAACAGGCAGCAGCCGTCAAAAATGCTACCAGAATGTCAGCAGTCATTAGGAAAGAGATAGATAATAAGACAGTAAATATCACAATGCCACTATATAAACCCAGTGTACACTCACTCGTTGAATATTGTGTGGCGTTCTGGTCACCCCATCTCAAAAAAGATCTATTAGAAATGGAAAAGATATAGAGAAGGGCAACAAAAATGATGAGGGGGACGGACCAGCTTCCGTAGGAGAAGTTTAAAAAGACGGAGACTGTCCATCTTGGAGAAGAGACGACTGATGGGCAGGGTGACCAGATAGCAACTGTGAAAAAATGGGACGGCCGGGGGGGGAATAGGCACCTATATAAGAAAAGGTCCCAAAAATGGGACTGTCCCTTTAAAAACGGGACATCTGGTCACCCTACTGAGGGGAAATATAGAGGTCTGTAAAATCATGAATGGTGTGGAGAAAGTGAATAAAGAAGTGTTATTTACCCCTTGACATAACACAAGAACCCAGGGTCACCCAATGAAATCAACAGGCAGCAGGTCTAACACAAAGAAAAGGAAGTACAGGAAAACCCTGTTTATCTGACCCTCCATTATCCAACCGTCCCTATTAACCAACCAACCAGTGCATGCAGGTCCAGAAGCCGGTGATCTGTCCTGTGCACACTAGATGGTGATGCAGCCTCACACTTTTTCATTCTCTGGATTATCCAAATGTTTGATTACCCGATGTGGCCCTGGTCCCACTTAGATCAGATGAACAGGTTCTGCTGTACTTCCTCACCCAACACACAGCCAACCTGTGGAACCAAAATGTTGTGAAGGCCAAAACTATAATGAGTTCAAAAAAGAATTAGATAAATTGATGGATAGGTCCATCAATGGCTATTAGCCAAGATAGTCAGGGATGCAACCCCATGCTCTGGGTGTCCCTAAGCCTCTGACAGCCAGATGCTGGGACTGGATGACAGGGGATAAGGTCACTTGATGGTTGCCCTGTTCTCTTCATTCCCTTCAAAGCCTGTAGCATTGGCCAGTGTTGGAAGACAGAATACTGGGCTAGATGGACCATTGCTCAGACCCAGTATGGCCATTCTTATGTTCCGAAGTTATGTTCTTGACATTGTTTATGCTCACCACCTTTGGATAAATCTCATGCCTGATTGCCTCAGAAACCTCTGTCCCCAGTTAACTTGCCAAGACCAAACTGGTTAGCAGTGGACCTGTAGCTTCCAGATGGCTATAGCAAACTTCTGGACCAACTTCGCCACCCTCCTGCATGTGTCCTGACACTGCAGAACCAGGGCAAGCTGCTCGCAAAACTCCAGAAATGTTGTTCTTCACAGGAAAGTTCTGGAACAACTGCTGGTCATCCCAGGTCTGCACGACAACGTGATCCCACCAGTCTGTGCCTGTGGCCCTTCTCCACAGGTGCTGGATTACACAGGGGGCATCAGCGGCTATACCAAGAGAAATGAACAGCACCAGCCAGTTGACATGTATCCTCCTCCTCCAACAGGAGCCTTCAGTAGGTCAGTGTGAAGGAGCAGACAAACTGCTTCCTGGCAGAACAGGGGTTAAATAAAACCCATGGGTTCAGCTAGCCCTGCCCAGCTATACCCGCAGCCAATGCCAGGCCTGGAAGGGGGAGAAAAGAAGGGAGCCTGGCTCAGTTGGGGGCAGACTGGCAAGGAGGCAGGAGCTCTCTGTCCTACCCAAAAGGATGGACCAGTGACCTGCCACCCAACGCAGCCACTGGAGACAAGTACGCCTTTTGCTGCCCAGTGCAGCCTGCGGGTACGCGCCAACTGCGGGGTGACTGGGCCAGGGGGACACGCCCCAAACTAAGCAGGCTTTTGTAGGAAGTAGCCCCGGGAAATGGGTCTTGAACACCCCCCACGGGGGGGGGGGGGGGACGACACATGTCCCCTGTTTAGGGTTGAACTACACAGGGCCCTGGGCTGGGATCTGGTGGACAGGGAGGGCCCAGGTCCCCTTACAACCCTCCCCTGACCAATGACCCAGCCACGAGGCCGCCCAGCCACCGAAGGCTCTATCACAGTCAGAAAATGCCACCAAAATGTCCACAGCATCTCTCGGATGTTCTGCCCACTGTATGAAACAGGAGTGAAAACACAAGCTTGGGAAATTCTTCAAATGGGGCCTCACCCAGGTTGCTGGCTCCAGTGGCCGGCAGCTTGCAGACCCAAAACACAGCTTGGCTGGCTGTACTGGCGGGGGAGACAACTTCTGATAAAGCGCCGTGGGAGGGACACTCAAGTGTTTCCGTGGGGCACAAGGAACAAAGGGCTGAAGAGGCTACAGCTGGGAGAGCGCTAGGAAGCCTGGGAGAGGCTGATGTGACCGGGTCTGCGCCTTGCACGGTGGGCACGTGAGCGCTGGGGTGAGACTCGGGTCTTGACATTCTCAACCCGGGGTCACCGTTCAGTGTGGACTCTCCAGCACAGGCTTAGACACACTGAGCCTGCAACTCGAGTCCCGCACATCCCGGCTCACATTGCTGTGACTGTTACAGTCTGATGGGGAGACAGTTACACAACTTGTCTCCCTCAGGAACTTTCCTCTTCACAGAAAGTTTACTTTAAAGCTGAGCAACCATTTGAAATAGAAATAATTAGAGTCTATCTTGGGTGTCTATTCTCTGATACGCTACTTCTCTCAACCCCTTTGGAGTGAGGTTTTACTTCACCACTACTTAATCCAAAGAAGCTGAATTACGTCAAATAACTTTTCAGAATTAGCCACCATTTCCTATAATACTGATGTGAAATAATAGATAATTTACAGTATTACAATACAATCAAGTTATCACAGAATGAGTCTCTTATTCTGGAATGATGAACTTCATGTTTAATTCAATTATCACTGGTAACAACAACATATTCAAACATTACAAAATCTTATCATATGGGTTAGTTTTCTCTCAATCCTCATTTCCACCAATGAGCCCTGTGTAATGCTCTGTTCTCCACTAACATAGGTGCCTTCCATTTCTATGAGTTCATTTGTCTCTGGGGTATGTCTACACTGCAGCATAAGCCCGTGATTGAGCCCAGGCTCAAGCCTAAGCCCTTTGCATCTACCCTGCAATTGCACTAACCCAGGGCTTGGACCCAGGGTCCCAGGACCCTGCAGGGTTGGAGGGCCCAAACTCAAGTTAAGCTGAGACCCAAGGCTGAGCCCCATTGCTTTGCAGTGTAGATGCAGCCCCGCTTGACTGGGGTCCCAGGAGTCAGCTGGAAGTATCCCACAATTCCATGGTACAAATTCCTTAGCCCTCTCTACCCCAACAATCTCCAATCCACTCTACTGAAAACAGAAGCCTTCCCCGCTTTGAAAATGGCAGCAGCTCAGGTCAGCATTAACCCATTCTCTTCCGACTACTCATCTGGAAGCACGCGATCAGAGAGTCTCCTGGGTGTGCAAAGGAGAGCGAACCCATCAAGTCTTTGGCAAAGCATGAGCCTTCCTGGTAACATGCAGGGTGGGTGGTAAATTTTCCCAAAGTGCACCACAGTCCTAGAACTAGAGCAACTACTTTTGGGGGGTGGGGGAGACACAAGGGAGTATGGGATGTGGCTACTTTGACTTGGGTCTGCGCACTGCCGTGTGGCCGCCACAGCCCTAGGTTCCAGCACACGTTAGAAAAGTCTAACACACTCAAGCCCAGGATTTCTTCACAAAGGTCAGACTCAAGTCCCACTAAGCCTGGGATTACATTGCAGTGTAGATATATCCACTGTCTTCTGCTGTAAATCTGAGATACAATCTGTCAAACAAAAGTAATATCCAATTATGAGACCAATCCGCCTTAAGAAAAGAGAGGAAAAACCCAAAACACATAGGGGTAGAAGACACTTTCAACTTCATATAAAATGAAATTCCAGAGCAGGATATAGCTGATAACTCAAAATCAAAAGAGATTCTCCCATTGTGTTCTCCTCTGATCCATTCAAACTCGCTTCACTCTGTGCCACCTCATTATTATTTCAGAGTAACAGCCGTGTTAGTCTGTATTCGCAAAAAGGAGTACTTGTGGCACCTTAGAGACTAACCAATTTATTTGAGCATAAGCTTTCGTGAGCTACAGCTCACTTCATCGGATGCATCCGATGAAGTGAGCTGTAGCTCACGAAAGCTTATGCTCAAATAAATTGGTTAGTCTCATTATTATTGAGTCATGTTACTTATAAAAGTTTTAGTTTCATCACAAGGGGAAAAAGCAGCCAACCTTCCCATCTGCAAACAATCCCAGCTCAGCAGGAAAAAGCCCAGAAGCAGCTTTGCCAAGAGATGGAAGCAGAGAGGAAAGCACAGAATGATTACTCTGTCTTTGGGATCCATTCAAATTCTCCCTCCAGGATTGAAACTTTCATCTCTAGCCCCAGTGAGTCTGATTTACGATCAAAGTGTGACACCTAAGCACAGGGAGCGCTCAGAACACGGCATCACGTGACACTTTGGGAGGTGCAGGGGTAGAACACGGGGAGGATAAACGCTATTGTGGCTCACACAGAAGCTAATGCTGCTGGGGTGAGAGGGGATTGTAACAGTCATGGGGAAGGAGGGAATCCCTTTGACTCACCTCGTCTCCTTCGGGTGTCACAGACGCTGAAATGACACATTTTTCCTGCTCTGCTCTTTGTTCTATTTCAATCTATTTTAATTGAGGAAAATGGTGGAAAAAATACTTCTGTCCAGCACAACCGTAAGCAAGGTGAGAACAACTGGGATTGAGACAGTCTGTCCCCAAAGGAACAACAAGGAGTCCGGTGGCACCTTAAAGACTAACAGATTTATTTGGGCATAAGCTTTTGTGGGTAAAAATCCACTTCTTCAGTTGCATCTGAAGAAATGGTTTTTTACCCCGAAAGCTTATGCCCAAATAAATATGTTTGTCTTTAAGGTGCCACGAGACTCGTTGTTTTTGTGGATACAGGCTAACACGGCTACCCCCTAATACTTGTCCCCAAAGGGGAACTCGATGACTAACAATCACTTTATAATGGGGGAATGGTATCGTCGTGACGCTCATGGTTTGTTTAGAGTAGGAAGAATGAGCGAGGTGAGCTCAGGTCAAGGAGAAACCTAACCCCAGTCACTGTACCCAGATTATGTCTGCACTGCAAATGTAGTTGTGTTGTTACAACAAGATCACTAAAATGAGCCACTACGTCCATGCAAAATCTCAGTGGAGACAAGGTAGTTTCTGCCTCAGTGTGGTTAGTCAAGGTCAGCGCCATCTCCCCCACCTGGGGCTGATGGATATTTCTGGCAGGACAAGGACACGCTCCCAGGACTTATAAGACAAAGGAGTTGATAAAGACAAGGCTGAGAGTCTTTCACAAAGCTCACAGAAGTCACGGATTACGTCACTTTCCGGGAGCTCCCATGACTTCTGCAGTGGCTGGTGTGGCTGACCCTGGGGCCGCCCAAGCTGCACTGACTGCTGCTTGGTCAGCCCCAGGCAGCTGGCTCCGGGGGCTGCCGGAGCAGCCGCAGTGGGCCCCAGGTCACTCTCTGCCCCAAGCAGCAGCAACAGCAACGGGGCCCCAGGCTGGAGCCCCCTGCCAGCATCTGCAGTGCCCCAGAGGTGCCCCCCCCACGCCTGCAGAGCCCCGGAGGCCCCACCCCATGCCTGCAGTGCTCTAGAGCCCCCCCCAGCACCTGCAGTGCCCCAGAGCCCCCCCCCCAGTGCCTTCAGCACCCCGGAGCCCCCCCTCGGCACCTGCAGCGCCCCGGAGGCCCCCCCCAGCACCTGCAGCGCCTCGGAGGCCCCCCCCCAGCACCTGCAGCGCCCCAGAGGCCCCCCCCCAGGACCTGCAGCGCCCCGGAGACCTCCCCCCGGCACCTGCAGCGCCCTGGAGCCCCTCCCCCAACACCTAAGATTTAGTCCAGGGGTATTTACAGTATAAGTCATGGGCAGGTCACAGGCCATGAATTTTTGTTCATTGCCCATGACCTGTCCATGACTTCTAGTAAAAATACCCATGACTAAATCGTAGCCTTCATCATGGGATTCACCACAAAGAAGGGGGAGGTGTGAAAGACAGAGGCAGGCAACTCACGTGGAGCTGAGAGACCACACTGAAGAAAATGGTGCAAACGATGTGGGAATTAGCTAATGTATTTTACAAAAAAATCTTGGTCCAGCCCTAGACAAGACATTTACGGCATTACTGTGTGGGTTCTCTTATGTCTGATAAAAGCCGAGTCCTGTCTAAAACTTTTCCCCGCGCTCAGGGGCATGTGAAGGATCTCTCTCGCATGTGGATTCTCTGATGTTTGCTGAGGGTCGAGCTCTGGCTGAAGCTTTTCCCACACTCGGAACACTTGTAGGGTCGCTCTCCTGTGTGGACTCTCTGATGTTTGATCAGGTCCGAGCGCCGACTGAAGCTTTTCCTGCAGTCAGAGCACGTGTAGGGTCGTTCCCCTGTGTGGATTATCTGATGCGCGATAAGGTGTGTGCTCAATCTGAAGCTTTTCCCGCACTCCAGGCATTGGTAAGGTCTCTCTCTCGTGTTCATTCTTTCATGTCTAATAACATCTGAACTGCTACTGTAGCTTTTCTCTGGCCTATGCTGACTCTCACAGGCTTTTGTCTCTGCACAACTCCAAGAAACTTTCCCTTTGGATCTTCCTGATAATGTCCCACGTGGTTCTACTCGCTCAGCATCTTCCTGCTGGGGACTCTTCTCATTGTTCTCACTCACCATCCCATCTCCTGAAAGGACAGAGAGAGAATCCAGACATAGGTCATTCCCTGTGCTGGGGAGAAAGGAAACCTCGGGCACAGGAATGGGAAAAGGTGGGAACAAACCAAAATAAGTGCAGGAGAGACAAAACAGGATTTGATTTCCACCCTCTCCCCTGCCAAAGCCCTTCCCCACATGACAGAGAGGTGGCCAATAAATTTTCACACAGTACACCATGGTCCAAGAGCTAGAGCAGCCACATTTGGGGTATGAGGGTACAAGGGACTTCGGGATGTGGTTACTTTGACTCGGGTCTGCGCACTGCTGTGTGGACGCCAGAGCGCTAGGTTCCAGCACAGGTTAGAAAAGTCTTAACATAGGATTAAAATCTATTGCAGACACTCAAGCCCGGGGTTTCTTCACATGGGTCATCTGACTCAAGTCCCACTAAGCTGGGGTTACACTGCAGTGTAGACATACCCGCTGTCTTCTGCTGTAAGCGTTGGCGGAAGGGGTCTCATACTATGTGAGAAGATTTGCATCATGAGAAAACCACCTGTATTTTATTTTCACATTTTCTAATCTGTCAAGGAAGCAGGAGGTGGAGAAGTGATACAAATGCATAAGACACAAGAGCGAAGCTAAGAGACGAAAGCATAGAACTGGGACTCAACATTCCTGTATCCTGCAGTACGAACTTGGAGCCTGACACATTCAGTCCTTCACTGACCATCATCACGTGCACAGCATGGAAGTGCTCCTTGTCCAAAAAGGCCATCAGATGGTGAAGGAATGTACGCTGAAGGCATCAATTATTTCTCTCTTTGCCTCATGAAGCTTTCAACCCAAATGGCAAAGGACAATTGCTCCCAGTTTAACCATGGCATCCTTTGGCAACAGAATGAATGCCCCTGAACTAAGAAGTAGTGTTCTGAAAATAAATAGTTTAGCTGTGTCATGGGATATCATAGTTTCCACCTCTGGGGTGAAAATCAACCACTCGGTATCTGCTATTTCTACCTGAGTTCTTGGGCCTTGGTTGGGGTAACTTGACACTTCTCCGGATTAGCATCCTTACCAAACCACACCAAATGTCAGTAGTGATAGTGAGGAATAGCTTCCCCAAACATGCCTGGTTTATTTATTTAATCTGGTGCCACATATCTAAGATAGAGACTAAATTCAGGCCTGGATCAGAATCCCTGTAACCCAGGGATTTTGGGGTGTTTATGAAAAACAGGTATAATCCTGCAGCTGTCTCACATTCAACACTGATTTCATTTTATACATATTTGCAGCATCTACAAGGGATGAGCTCATTAGCGATTATCTTTAAAAAGTCATGGAAGACAGGACAGATTCCAGAAGACTGGAAAAGGGCAATTATAGTGCCCATCTACAAAAAGAGAAATAAGGACAACCCGGAGAATTACAAATAGTCAGTTTAACTTCTGTACCTGAAAAGATAATGGAGCAAATAATTTGCAAACACCTAGACGATAATAAGGTGATAAGTAACAGTCAGCATGGATTTGTCAAGAACAAATCCTGTCAAACCAAACTGATAGCTTTCTTTGACAGGGTAACAAGCCTTGTGGATAGGGGGAAAGCGGTAGATGTGGTATATCTTGACTTTAGTAAGGCTTTTGATACTGTCTCGCATGACCTTCTCATAAACAAACTAGGGAAATGCAACCTAGATGGAGCTACTATAAGGTGGGTGCATAACTGGCTGGAAAACCATTCCCAGAGAGTAGTTATCAGTGACTCACAATCATGCTGGAAGGCCATAACAAATGGGGTCCCGCAGGAATCGGCTCTGGGTCCAGTTCTGTTCAATATCTTCATCAATGATTTAGATAATGGCATAGAGAGTACACTTACAAAGTTTGCGGACGATACCAAGCTGGGAGTAGTTGCAAGTGCTTTGGAGGATAGGATTACAATTCAAAATGATCTGGACAAACTGGGGAAATGGTCTGAAGAAAACAGGATGAAATTCAATAAGGACAAATACAAAGTATTCCACTTAGGAAGGAACAATCAGTTGCACACATACAAAAAGAGAAATGACTGCCTAGCAAGGAGTACTGCGGAAAGGGAACTGGGGGTCATAGTGGACCACAAGCTAAATATGAGTCAACAGTGTAACTCTGTTGCAAAAAAAAGTGAACATCATTCTGGGATGTATTAGCAGGAGTGCTGTAAGTAAGACACGAGAAGGAATTCTTCCACTCTACTCTGCACTGATTAGGCCTCAACTGGAGTACTGTGTCCAGTTCTGGGTGCCACATTTTAGGAAAGATGTGGACAAATTGGAGAAGGTCCAGAGAAGAGCAACAAAAATGATTAAAGGTCTAGAAAACATGACCTATGAGGGAAGACTAAACATGATAACAATTTTCAAGTACGTAAAAGGTTGTTACAAGGAGGAGAGAGAAAAATTGTTCTTCTTAACCTCTGAGGATAGGACAAGAAGCAATGGGCTTAAATTGCAGCAAGGGAGGTTTAGATTGGACATTAGGAAAAACTTCCTAACTGTCAGGGTGGTGAAGCCCTGGAATAAATTGCCTAGGGAGGTTGTGTTTTTTATTTACGTTACAGAAAGAGATAGGTGAAGTATTGTAATTTCAGGGCTAGGCACAAACATAACAGAAAAATAAGTAATGCTAGGACTGGAATGTTCAAAACAAAATTCTAGTCTTGTGCTTTTGTTTAATATCTGCATAACCGTCAAAATATAAAATATATGTCGTGTTTAAACTTACAACATATCCCCTACATGGAAGGTGTAGCAATTACTATCTATGAAAAACATGTCACAGAAAATAGAGAAAATATTAGCTAAAGTGATGTAGGGAAAATTGTGAAACTCCCCCCAGTTAGGTATAAATACAGGAGGGATAAGCACAGAATCTCTCAGACACTGTGAGCACTGTAATCCTGTCTTCCACAGGGATTGGTAATGTAGGTACTCTTCCTTTCTGTATTAAGCTGTATTAATCTTTGACTAATAATCATTGATTAATCAATTGATTAAGCCTAGTTATTGGACATCTCTTCTTTTTAATTCATAATGTACCCACAACAAGTGTGAACGTGTCCAGTTACTTCAGTTCGTTGCACAATCTGTGGTATGCCTCTCTTCACTATTTCAGAGTACACGTTTTAAAATGGTTGTTTCCTTGGGAGCATGCCCAATAGTTTGCAGTCTTCTTTCCCAATTATTGAACTGCACTTGAACTTCCTCCATGTCACCACACAGGGGTGGGGAAAAGACACATATAAAATAAGATATTATCATTTTAGCAAGCGGTCATTTGTCTCAAAGTCCCCAATAAATCTGAGGTACATGCTGTCAAACAAAGGTAACCTCCATTTATGAAACCAAACCGCCTTCAGGACAGAGAGAAAAACACACAACACAGAGCGGTAGAAGACACTTTCATATAATATTAAATTCCAGAGCAGATAATATCTGATAACTCAAAATCAAAACAGATTCTCCCATTGCGTTCGCCTCTGGTCCATTCAATTTTCCTTCACTCTGTGCCACCTCATTATTATTGAGTCATGTTACTTACAAAAGATTTAGTTTCATCATAAGGGGGGTGTAGGGAGCCAGTGTGGCTCCCCTCCGAACCAGAGGGTAAGGAGCCACCCTCTGGGCCTGAGTGGGCGGGGCCGGGCCGAGCTTCCGCCAATCCCCGGAAGGGGAAGGGTGGGACAGGAAGTACAAAGGGCGGGGCCCTCTGCCCAGTGAGGAGAGCACCAGGGAGGGAGACAGACACAGGCTGCCGGCTGCTCCCTCGCAAGCCTGCTGCTGACCCAGGCGAACCCCTGGGCAAGGAGGAGCCCTACCGGGGGGAAGGCCGGTGGCAACCAGGGCTGCCGGCCGCTGAATATCCGGAGGAACCGGGGCTGCCCGCAGCGGGTTATCCGGAGGAACCGGGGCTGCCCGCAGCGGGT
This sequence comes from Chelonia mydas, assembly GCF_015237465.2. Classification (NCBI taxonomy): domain Eukaryota; kingdom Metazoa; phylum Chordata; order Testudines; family Cheloniidae; genus Chelonia; species Chelonia mydas. The sequence continues at coordinate 74,382,255 of NC_051251.2, read as the reverse complement.
TATCCGGAGGAACCGGGGCTGCCCGCAGCGGGTTATCCGGAGGAACCGGAGCTGCCCGCAGCGGATTACCCAGAGGAGATGGAGATTCAAGAGCTGCCTGCAGCGGAAAACCCGGAGGAGATGGAGCGACCGGAGCGACCCGCCTGAGAGAGACCGGGTAGGAAGTAGCCCAGGGGCCCAACTACACCGTGGGGTGGGTGTGTTTGGTCAGCGGGTGCGGATTGCCCCGCTGACCCAGCGGTGGGACCTTCGCCTCCCGCCACTGTCGGGGCCCTGGGCTGGAACGCAGTGGAGTTGGGTGGGCCTGCGTTCCCCTACCCCGGCGCTCCCCTGCCCGAGGGGCGCGCTATTGACTCTTGCCGGGCGCTCCCCTGCCCGAGGGGCGCTACAGCCTCCTGCCGGCGCTCCCCTGCCCGAGGGGCGCTACTGACTCCTGCCGGCGCTCCCCTGCCCGAGGGGCGCGCAACAGCCTCCTGCCGGCGCTCCCCTGCCCGAGGGGCGCGCAACAGCCTCCTGCCGGCGCTCCCCTGCCCGAGGGGCGCGCAACAGCCTCCTGCCGGCGCTCCCCTGCCCGAGGGGCGCGCAACAGCCTCCTGCCGGCGCTCCCCTGCCCGAGGGGCGCGCAACAGCCTCCTGCCGGCGCTCCCCTGCCCGAGGGGCGCGCAACAGCCTCCTGCCGGCGCTCCCCTGCCCGAGGGGCGCGCAACAGCCTCCTGCCGGCGCTCCCCTGCCCGAGGGGCGCGCAACAGCCTCCTGCCGGCGCTCCCCTGCCCGAGGGGCGCGCAACAGCCTCCTGCCGGCGCTCCCCTGCCCGAGGGGCGCGCAACAGCCTCCTGCCGGCGCTCCCCTGCCCGAGGGGCGCGCAACAGCCTCCTGCCGGCGCTCCCCTGCCCGAGGGGCGCGCAACAGCCTCCTGCCGGCGCTCCCCTGCCCGAGGGGCGCGCAACAGCCTCCTGCCGGCGCTCCCCTGCCCGAGGGGCGCGCAACAGCCTCCTGCCGGCGCTCCCCTGCCCGAGGGGCGCGCAACAGCCTCCTGCCGGCGCTCCCCTGCCCGAGGGGCGCGCAACAGCCTCCTGCCGGCGCTCCCCTGCCCGAGGGGCGCGCAACAGCCTCCTGCCGGCGCTCCCCTGCCCGAGGGGCGCGCAACAGCCTCCTGCCGGCGCTCCCCTGCCCGAGGGGCGCGCTACTGACTCCTGCCGGCGCTCCCCTGCCCGAGGGGCGCGCTACTGACTCCTGCCGGCGCTCCCCTGCCCGAGGGGCGCGCTACTGACTCCGGCCGGCGCTCCCCTGCCCGCGGGGCGCGCTACTGACTCCTGCCGGCGCTCCCCTGCCCGAGGGGCGCGCTACAGCCTCCTGCCGGCGCTCCCCTGCCCGAGGGGCGCTACTGACTCCGGCCGGCGCTCCCCTGCCCGAGGGGCGCGCTACTGACTCCTGCCGGCGCTCCCCTGCCCGAGGGGCGCGCTACTGACTCCTGCCGGCGCTCCCCTGCCCGAGGGGCGCGCTACTGACTCCTGCCGGCGCTCCCCTGCCCGAGGGGCGCGCTACAGCCTCCTGCCGGCGCTCCCCTGCCCGAGGGGCGCGCTACAGCCTCCTGCCGGCGCTCCCCTGCCCGAGGGGCGCGCTACAGCCTCCTGCCGGCGCTCCCCTGCCCGAGGGGCGCGCTACTGACTCCTGCCGGCGCTCCCCTGCCCGAGGGGCGCGCTACTGACTCCTGCCGGCGCTCCCCTGCCCGAGGGGCGCGCTATTGACTCCTGCCGGCGCTCCCCTGCCCGAGGGGCGCGCTATTGACTCCTGCCGGCGCTCCCCTGCCCGAGGGGCGCGCTATTGACTCCTGCCGGCGCTCCCCTGCCCGAGGGGCGCGCTACTGACTCCTGCCGGCGCTCCCCTGCCCGAGGGGCGCGCTACTGACTCCTGCCGGCGCTCCCCTGCCCGAGGGGCGCGCTACTGACTCCTGCCGGCGCTCCCCTGCCCGAGGGGCGCGCTACTGACTCCTGCCGGCGCTCCCCTGCCCGAGGGGCGCGCTACTGACTCCTGCCGGCGCTCCCCTGCCCGAGGGGCGCGCTACTGACTCCTGCCGGCGCTCCCCTGCCCGAGGGGCGCGCTACAGCCTCCTGCCGGCGCTCCCCTGCCCGAGGGGCGCGCTACAGCCTCCTGCCGGCGCTCCCCTGCCCGAGGGGCGCTACAGCCTCCTGCCGGCGCTCCCCTGCCCGAGGGGCGTGCTACTGACTCCTGCCGGCGCTCCCCTGCCCGAGGGGCGCGCTATTGACTCCGGCCGGCGCTCCCCTGCCCGAGGGGCGCGCTATTGACTCCTGCCGGCGCTCCCCTGCCCGAGCGGCGCGCTACTGGCTCCGGCCGGCGCTCCCCTGCCCGAGGGGCGCTACTGACTCCTGCCGGCGCTCCCCTGCCTGAGGGGCGCGCTACTGACTCCTGCCGGCGCTCCCCTGCCTGAGGGGGGCGCCACTGACTCCTGCCGGCGCTCCCCTGCCCGAGGGGCGCGCTAGTGACTCCTGCCGGCGCTCCCCTGCCTGAGGGGCGCGCAACAGCCTCCTGCCGGCCCTCCCCTGCCTGAGGGGCGCGCTACTGACTCCTGCCGGCGCTCCCCTGCCCGAGGGGCGCGCTACTGACTCCGGCCGGCGCTCCCCTGCCCGAGGGGCGCGCTACTGGCTCCGGCCGGCGCTCCCCTGCCCGAGGGGCGCTACTGACTCCGGCCGGCGCTCCCCTGCCCGAGGGGCGCGCTACTGACTCCTGCCGGCGCTCCCCTGCCCGAGGGGCGCGCTACTGGCTCCGGCCGGCGCTCCCCTGCCCGAGGGGCGCTACTGACTCCGGCCGGCGCTCCCCTGCCCGAGGGGCGCGCTACTGACTCCTGCCGGCGCTCCCCTGCCCGAGGGGCGCGCTACTGGCTCCGGCCGGCGCTCCCCTGCCCGAGGGGCGCTACTGACTCCGGCCGGCGCTCCCCTGCCCGAGGGGCGCTACTGACTCCGGCCGGCGCTCCCCTGCCCGAGGGGCGCTACTGACTCCGGCCGGCGCTCCCCTGCCCGAGGGGCGCGCTACTGGCTCCGGCCGGCGCTCCCCTGCCCGAGGGGCGCGCTACTGGCTCCGGCCGGCGCTCCCCTGCCCGAGGGGCGCGCTACTGACTCCTGCCGGCGCTCCCCTGCCCGAGGGGCGCGCTACAGGCTCCGGCCGGCGCTCCCCTGCCCGAGGGGCGCGCTACTGGCTCCGGCCGGCGCTCCCCTGCCCGAGGGGCGCTACTGACTCCGGCCGGCGCTCCCCTGCCCGAGGGGCGCTACTGACTCCGGCCGGCGCTCCCCTGCCCGAGGGGCGCTACTGACTCCGGCCGGCGCTCCCCTGCCCGAGGGGCGCTACTGACTCCGGCCGGCGCTCCCCTGCCCGAGGGGCGCTACTGACTCCGGCCGGCGCTCCCCTGCCCGAGGGGCGCTACTGACTCCGGCCGGCGCTCCCCTGCCCGAGGGGCGCTACTGACTCCGGCCGGCGCTCCCCTGCCCGAGGGGCGCTACTGACTCCGGCCGGCGCTCCCCTGCCCGAGGGGCGCGCTACTGACTCCGGCCGGCGCTCCCCTGCCCGAGGGGCGCGCTACTGACTCCTGCCGGCGCTCCCCTGCCCGAGGGGCGCGCTACTGGCTCCGGCCGGCGCTCCCCTGCCCGAGGGGCGCTACTGACTCCGGCTGGCGCTCCCCTGCCCGAGGGGCGCGCTACTGACTCCTGCCGGCGCTCCCCTGCCCGAGGGGCGCGCTACTGGCTCCGGCCGGCGCTCCCCTGCCCGAGGGGCGCTACTGACTCCGGCCGGCGCTCCCCTGCCCGAGGGGCGCTACTGACTCCGGCCGGCGCTCCCCTGCCCGAGGGGCGCTACTGACTCCGGCCGGCGCTCCCCTGCCCGAGGGGCGCTATTGACTCCGGCCGGCGCTCCCCTGCCCGAGGGGCGCGCTATTGACTCCGGCCGGCGCTCCCCTGCCCGAGGGGCGCGCTATTGACTCCTGCCGGCGCTCCCCTGCCCGAGGGGCGCGCTATTGACTCCTGCCGGCGCTCCCCTGCCCGAGGGGCGCGCTACTGACTCCTGCCGGCGCTCCCCTGCCCGAGGGGCGCGCTACTGACTCCTGCCGGCGCTCCCCTGCCCGAGGGGCGCGCTACTGACTCCTGCCGGCGCTCCCCTGCCCGAGGGGCGCGCTACTGACTCCTGCCGGCGCTCCCCTGCCCGAGGGGCGCGCTACTGACTCCTGCCGGCGCTCCCCTGCCCGAGGGGCGCGCTACTGACTCCGGCCGGCGCTCCCCTGCCCGAGGGGCGCGCTACTGACTCCTGCCGGCGCTCCCCTGCCCGAGGGGCGCGCTACTGACTCCTGCCGGCGCTCCCCTGCCCGAGGGGCACGCTACTGACTCCTGCCGGCGCTCCCCTGCCCGAGGGGCGCGCTACTGACTCCGGCCGGCGCTCCCCTGCCTGAGGGGCGCGCTACTGACTCCGGCCGGCGCTCCCCTGCCTGAGGGGCGCGCTACTGACTCCTGCCGGCGCTCCCCTGCCCGAGGGGCGCGCTACTGACTCCTGCCGGCGCTCCCCTGCCCGAGGGGCGCGCTACTGACTCCTGCCGGCGCTCCCCTGCCCGAGGGGCGCGCTACTGACTCCGGCCGGCGCTCCCCTGCCCGAGGGGCGCGCTACTGACTCCGGCCGGCGCTCCCCTGCCTGAGGGGCGCCACTGACTCCGGCCGGCGCTCCCCTGCCCGAGGGGCGCGCTACTGACTCCGGACGGCCCACCTCCCCGCTAATTCCCCAACGCCAGGGAGGTGTGGCTGAGGCCTGCCACGGAGACCATTGCTCTCCATCGCCCCTAGGGGCTCGGAGGACCGACCGACACTCGTCACAGGGGGAAAACAGCCAACCTTCTCATCTGCAAACAATCCATGCTCAGCAGGAAAAAGGCCAGAAGCAGCTTTGCCAAGAGATGGAAGCAGAGATGAAAGCACAGAATGATTACTCTGTCTTTGGGATCCATTCAAATTCCCCCTCCAGGCATGCGACACTTTCATCTTTAGCCCCAGTGAGTCGGATTTAGGATCGAAGTGTGACACCTAAGCACAGAGAGCGCTCAGAACATGGCATCATGTGACACTTTGGGAGGTCCAGGGATAGAACATGGGGAGGATAAACACTATTGTGGCTTACACAGAAGCTAATGCTGCTGGGGCAAGGAGGGATTGTGACAGTGACGGGGAAGGAGGGAATCCCTTTGACTCACCCTGTCTCCTTCAGGAGTCACAGAGGCTGAAATGACACATTTTGCCTACCCCACTCCTGCTCTTTGTTCTATTTCAATCTATTTTAATTGAGGAAAATGGTAGAAAAAATACTTCTGTCCAGCACAACCCTGAGCAAGGTGAGAACAACTGGGATTGAGACAGTCTGTCCCCAAGGGGAACACGGTGACTAACAATCACTTTGTAATGGGGGAATAGTATCAATGTGATGCTCGGGGTCTGTCTAGACTAGGGGAAATGATGGAGGTGAGCTCAGGGGAGAAAGCTAACCCCAGCCACTGTACCCGGGTTATGTCTGCACTGCAAATGTAGTTGTGTTGTTACAACTAGATCGCTAAGATGAGCCACTGCATCCATGCACAATCCCAGTGGAGACAAGGCATGGGTAAGTTTTTACCTCAGTGTAGCTAGTCCAGGTCAACCCATCTCCCCCACCTGGCACTGATGGATATTTCTGGCAGGGGAGGACACTCCCAGGATTTGTAAGACAAAGGAGTTGATAAAGGATGATGGGATTCACCGCAAATCAGTGGGAGGTGGGGAGATGGAAAAGACAGAGGCCGGCAACTCACGTGGAGCTGAGAGACCACACTGAAGAAAATGGTACAAACTGTGGGCATTAGCTAATGTATTTTACAAAAATTCTTTGGTGAGCCCTAGTCAAGACATTTATGGCGTTACTCACCTGTGTGGATTTTCTTATGTTTGATAAAAGCTGAGCTCCAACAAAAGCTTTTCCCGCACTCAGAGCATGAGTAGGGTCTCTCTCCTGTGTGGATTCTCTGATGTATGCTGAATGTTGAGCTCCCACTAAACCTTTTCCCACACTCAGAGCATGTGTAGGGTGTCTCCCCAGTGTGGATTCTTTGATGTGCCAACATGTGTGACTTGTGTTTGAAGCTTTTCCCACACTCAGAGCACGTGTAGGGTCGCTCTCCTGTGTGGATTCTCTGATGTGTGGTAAGCTGTGACCTCTGGCTGAAGCTTTTCCCGCATTGAAGGCATGTGTATGGCCGCTCTCCTGTGTGGATTCTCAGATGTGTGATGAGGTGAGAGTAGAGTTTGAAGCTGTTCCCGCACTCAGAGCACATGTAGGGTCGCTCTCCTGTGTGGATTCTCTGATGTGCGAGAAGGTGTGATCTGTTTATAAAACTTTTCCTGCACTCAAGGCATGTGTAGAGACGCTCTCCTGTGTGGATTCTCTGATGTTTGTTGAGGCTCGAGCTCTGGCTGAAGCTTTTCCCACACTCAGAGCACGTGTAGGGTCGCTCTCCGGTGTGGACTCTCTGATGTTTGATCAGGTCTGAGCGCCGACTGAAGCTTTTCCCGCACTCAAAGCACGTGTAGGGTCGCTCTCCTGTGTGGATTATCTGATGTGTGATGAGGTTTGAGCTCTGACTAAAACTTTTTCCACACTCAAGGCATGTGTAGGGTCTCTCTCCCATGTTAATTCTCTCATGTCTAATAACATCTGAGTCGCTACGGAAGCTTTTCTCTGGCCTATGCTGACTCTCACAGGCTTTTGCCTCTGCACAACTCCAAGAAACTTTCCCTTTGGTTCTTCCTGCTAATGTCCCACGTGGTTCTACTTGCTCAGCATCTTCCTGCTGCGGATTCTTCTCCTTGTTCTCACTCAGCATCCCATCTCCTGGAAGGATAAAGAGAGAATCCAGACATAGGTCACTCCCTGTGCTGGGGAGAGAGGATACCTCAGGGAGAGGAATGCGAAAAGGTGGGAACAAACCAAAATAAGTGCTGGAGAGATCAAACAATCCAGATTTGATTTCCAACCTCTCCCTTGCCCTTTCCAAAGCCCTACTCTGGAGGACAGAGAATAGAGGGTCATTTCTGAGTCTACATCCCACTCACGGGGAAGGAAGATTGGGGAGGGAGCTACAGCTACGTGTCAGTCAGGAGAGGCAGTAAGTCATGAGTGACATCTTCCTTGAGGATGCCACACCTGCTGGGAACAATTCCGAGTTTGGAGAGCTCACAAGATCTTTGTAGAGAATCCCAAACATTTCCTTCATTCATGGACAGTTTCTGTGTTGGTTTAACGAATGCCTCACCTGTCTGGAGCTCTCTTTCCTCAGAGCCCTGGAGATCTGGGACCCATGGCTCTTCCCCTCGTTCCAGCCGGGAGATCACATCAGGTTTGGAAACTGGAAACCCTGCGTATGAGAACAAAAACAAGGAAGATCAGCTGAATTTGTGGGATACTTGTCACAAAGAGCATTCCATGATTTTACCCTCAGCTCATTTTTAAGCATCCCAGGCCACCTTCCTGGGCTCCAAGCAGCAGGACAGTTATTTTTATTAATCATGTTAATTACATTAATGCCTAAGGGACAATAAAAAGCGGGGCCCCATTGTTCTAGGCACTGTGTAAACACAGAGTGGTAGATTGTCCATGCCCTGAGGAACTTACAGTCCAAATAGACAAGACACACACTGGGTGGGGGAAGGGTTAGAATACATGAGTAGAGTGAACAATGTAATGGCAGACCGATATGATAAACACAGGCTTATGTTGATACTAATGCATTTAACTGTGATGGGGGTACACAAACCCCACACTGGGCCTGATGGGGTTAAAGGACACTACTGGGCATAGGAAGTCCCTCCCCCAGGCCTGCGGAGCATGCTTCAGCTGGAGGGGCAGGTTAGAAGATGCTCAGAAGCCCAGGGAAATGGGGGAGAGGGAACAGGCTAAGGGAAAACAGGTCCTTCGCTTGAAAAGGCACTTGGAAGGTTGGACCTGGGATGGAAGCACGATGCTGGTGAAGCCCCCAGGCCGTGCCTTCTCCAAACCCCGCCCCCCCTTTTCTCACAACCAGAAGACCCCACAGGGCTCTGCTCTTTTTAACTCCAGGGGGAAGCTTGAGTGGGAGATGAGACACCGACCAGAAACCTTGGCAGAGGCAGTTGCCATGGTGGAGAACTATCTAATGTCCCTTGGGTCCAAAGCTGAAATGCCAAAAGCCAGTCTGGTGCAGCCCTGGGGCCCCAGGTACCACTGACCCACGCCTCACTGAGGCTATCCAGGGGTATTTGGGTACTGAATCCTAGCAGAGGGGGATACAAAGGCCAACAGAGGAGCCTGGAAACCCACCCTCAGCTAGTCAGGAGCCATTTAGGTCAAGCCGAGCAGCCTCATTAGAAGGGGCCATCCCACGCAGGAGAATTAATGAGAAATCTCTTTTTCCCATGGTTTCAGAGTAACAGCCGTGTTAGTCTGTATTCACAAAAAGAAAAGGAGTACTTGTGGCACCTTAGAGACTAACCAATTTATTTGAGCATGAGCTTTCGTGAGCTACAGCTCACTTCATCGGATGCTGTAGCTCACGCTCAAATAAATTGGTTAGTCTCTAAGGTGCCACAAGTACTCCTTTTCTTTTTCCCATGGGGGCTAGTTGCATGTGAGCAGCCAGGCCATTTCAGACGGGACTGCCCATTCATGGACTATAATTATGGGCAGGCCTGGAGAGCGGATAACTGGGCTCAGAAAAGGGGCCCAGGGAAAATGTTAGTCCCCTTCTAGTGAATGGAGTAAACGTACAAGGACTGAGACTCTGGCTGCAGCCAGACTTTAGTCAGGGAGTGGTTGGTAGGGTCAGGAGGAGAATCTAGGTGCATTGTCTTCCTCCAGTGTATGCATGAGGACATACAACCCTGAGTATTTGCCTCAGTAGGGATCCCCAAAGAACTGATAGAGCAAGGGACAAACGTCACCTCACAGTTAATGAGGAGTTGTGCAACCTGCTGTAGTTCAAGTCCTTGAAGACGTCAGTATACCACCACCAGACCAACAGTTTGGTGGGACAGTTTAACAAAACATTAAAAAGTGGAGGAAGTTCATGACCACTCACTTGTGACACTGGGACCACCCCACCTGGCCTGCTCAGCACCTGCGAAGTGCCCCAGGCATCCACAGGTTTCTTCCCATTTGAATTATTGCATGGGAGGCAGTCAAGGGGAATCCTGGATCTCCTCCATCAGACATGGGAAGGGCAGAACTCCAGAACCACCAATGTAGTGCGGTATGTTATACAGTCAAGAAAGAAACTGAAGACCCCGGAAGCACATGCGAGGGAAAAGCTGCAAAAGGTACAACACAACCAGGAGCAGGTCTATAACAAGGCCCATTTCTGCGAGTTCCAACCTGGAGACCGAGCGATACTTCTGCTGCTGACACTGAAACCCCTTTCTTTATCAAAGCCCTTATATACCCATAAAAGGTGATCAATTGTTTCTTCCAACTTACAGAGCGCACATAATCCACCTTTGTGTCTATTTACTCTAAACAGACTTTTGTTTATGCCACAGTGGCCCGTTAGTACTCTAAACAAAATAGTTTCATTTTTCCTAACCAGGCCCTGATGTACGTCCTTATGCTCAACTCCAGGGCACAATTCAAAAATTGTTCTCTCTCTTTCCTTAATCCAAAATTTTTGACATTCCTCTTTGTTGTATTTTTCTGTACTAGGCTTTCATTTCCTACAGCATTTTTAGCTAATTTATCTGCCATTTCATTTCCTGTTATCCCGATATGCTTCAGGATCCAAGCTAACACTACATGTATCCCCATCTGCACTCTGTCCTTAGAAATATAATGTCATTGATTAAATCACTTCTACATACTGAGACAGCCTTTTTTAACACCATAAGGCCTGAGACTGAGTCAAAAAAATGACTTCTGTTGTTGGGCACATAACCCAGATCCAGTTGAATGCTCATATTATTGCTGCTAGTTTGGCCGTCAGCCGCAAAATCAGATATTCTTTCAGATACACTAATTCCAATTTTTGGTGTACAGTATTTTGCCCCTACTCTTTCTATTTTTTCTTGTTTGGACCCATCTGTACATATTTCACAAAACTGACTCCACTTTTTGTCTACGTGTTCGTACACTTCATTTTTAAGAGCTACTGTGACACTGTATGGAATATGTGGGACACTTTATGATAATTGTTGATACTAATTTATAAAACTGCAAGGAATCTCACCAGATACGCCATGTGAGGTATCTGCAAAAATGTTATGATTTGCAAAGTATGATAATCTTGTTTGTCACCTTTGTATTATGAGCTATAGGTACGTGGGCTATATCTGTATTTCCAAATGTGTGCTGTGTTTCTGGGTGACACCCCCAGGCAGATTGGCATCAGCCCTGCCTCGCCTGTTCGATGGCCCATCAGGGTCATCAGCTGTACAATGAACCCCTTGAAAGGAGCCACAGAGTACACCTTACGACTCAGCAGGACTTGTAGGAGCAGGCCTATGGACAGGGAGCTCTAAGGCTTTTCCGTGCCATGTGCTGTGAAGCTTGTGTTTGGGACAAAGGAAGTATGAGCCACGTAGCAAAATTATATAAAAGGCAACCCCCTCCCATACCCCAGTCCCCAGCCCTGAGTCCCCTCCTGCACCTAAACTCCCTCCCAGAGTCAGCATCCTGAACACTCTCCCATGCCCCAAACCTGTGCCGCAGCCCTGAGACCCCCTCCCTGCAGTGGGGCCTGGAGCCAGGGCCACACACCCCCGATTGATCTGCAGCTTGCAAGGGGGCTGGAGCCAGGGGCCACGCGCCCCCGACTGATCTGCAGCTTGCGAGGGGCTGGAGCCAGGGCCGTGCGCCCCCGACTGATCCGCAGCTTGCGAGGGGGCTGGAGCCAGGGCCGTGCGCCCCCGACTGATCTGCAGCTTGCGAGGGGGCTGGAGCCAGGGCCGTGCGCCCCCGACTGATCTGCAGCTTGCGAGGGGCTGGAGCCAGGGCCGTGCGCCCCCGACTGATCTGCAGCTTGCGAGGGGGCTGGATCCAGGGCCGTGCGCCCCCGACTGATCTGCAGCTTGCGAGGGGGCTGGAGCCAGGGCCGTGCGCCCCCGACTGATCTGCAGCTTGCGAGGGGGCTGGAGCCAGGGCCGTGCGCCCCCGACTGATCTGCAGCTTGCGAGGGGGCTGGAGCCAGGGCCGTGCGCCCCCGACTGATCTGCAGCTTGCGAGGGGGCTGGAGCCAGGGCCGTGCGCCCCTGACCGCTCCGCAGCAGGAACTGGAGCCAGGGCCGTGTGCCCCCAACCAACCCATGGCTTGTGGCAGGTGGCTTGCGGTGAGACTGCTGCCAGGTGCCGGAGCCAGGACCATGGACCCCTAACTGACCCATGGCTTGCGGCGGGCGGCTCGCAGCAGGACTGGAGCTGGGGGCTGCAGCTGGGGCCATGCACCCCCAACCAACCTGCAGCTTGCAGTAGGGGCCGAAGCCAGGGCTGTGCACCACCGACCGATCCGCAGCTTGTGGCAGTGGCTTGCAGGGGGACTGCTGCCAGGTGTCAGAGCTGGGGCCATGCACCCCCAACCCATGGCTTCCTAGGACTGTATGCCCCCCTCCCCCATGGCTCCGGTGGGGGCTGTGAATCTGTGGTTCCCCTCCCCCCATATGTCCCGATATTTTATTCTTGCACTCTGGTCACCCTACACACTCCATATATGGGCAGTCTTTTTTTAATATGTCCCTGCCACCCCCACGTGTTACATACCATCACCCAGAATGCCCCTAGTGTTCCCCTGGCCTCCGCCCTCTTCTTCTCAGAGCCCTTTCCCGCTGTAACTTCTCTGCTCTTCCTCCCTGGATCCTGACCCTTAAACTGCCGACCCCTTCTGGGACTGTCTGCCTCTACAAACTCCTCTGTTAGTTAATTGCCACATCTAGGGTGACGGTTTGATGGACCTGAACCACGTCGGGGTCCTCTCTGGGAGGCTCTGAAGGAATGGTTCAAGAATGACAGCGTCCATAATATTGGCCACATGTTGGGTGTTTGGCCTTAGCCAATGAGTGGCCCAGTCTGTCAGTTTTGGGGCAAATGCCTGGGGCCCTAATCCTCCCATACATTCTGTGGTTCGAAATTTTTGCCAGTATTTTTCTGCCGAAAGGCCCACCCACTCTAAGACAGCTGCCTGAACTACGTCGTATTCTCTTGCCTGCTTGTCACTGAGCACCAAGTAGGCTGCCTGAGCTTCCCCTGTTCAATAGGGAGCTAGCCATAGGGCCCAGATTCCCTTATCCTGTCCTGCCCCCATAGCCACTGTCCCAGAAGCACCAGCACAGTAACATCACCTTCCTGAGCAGCGTTGAGCCATGGTCAATATACGTAAGTCTAGTGGTTCCACGCTCTCGAGTTGGGAGGGAGGCCACTCTGCCTCACTACGGGCAGACTGCAAGTCACAGTTAGTAGGGGAAACTCCAGCCCCCTGTGCAGGGCAGAGCCACACACACTCTATGCCCCAGAACCTTCTGGCTGGGGCCAACCGTAAGTAACAGTCTAAGGGAGCTCTGGCTCCCTGGGTGGGGCAGAGCACAAACATTCTGTCAGCTCTGGGCCCTTTAGGCAGGGGCAGAGCAGACAGCACACGAAGCAGTCGGGAGTGTGGCATCCTGGCTGAGGTGCACGGCAGACTAACACAGGCCTCTGTCTCCTTGAGCTACTCGGCCACCGGCAGTCCTCACAGCTCCTCAGTGCATTTGTCTGATGGTGGTCCTGGCAGCTCCTCAGGGCACTCGTCTGTCTCCTCCGGCCGTAGCTCCACTAGGGGCCTAGTTCAGGATCCTGTTGAGAGCCCAGTTCCCTAGAATGATTGGTTAGTCTGCTCCCTCCAGTGCACCAGCCCCAAATGTGTGCCGGGGCTCTCCTTTTCTACTTCCTGTCCCACCCAGGACTTCCAGTGAGGGATTTAGCTCCAACCACCAGGGGGAGTGTAGCGGTCCCTCATTCTCCTGCTCAGAGGGAGGCAGCTACACACCACACTACATTCCCCCCTCAAGTCCGTCTCCAGGAAACCTGAGATGGCAAAGTCTCCTTCCCCCGATCGGGAGAAGAAATCAGCATTGGTATGGTCCCTACCAGTCCGATGGTGCACTGTGAAAGCATAGGGCTGCAAGGTGAGGTACCCGTGCATCAGTCGGGGGTTTGTTTCCTTGACCATTTTCAGGTACTTCAGGGGGCTCCTAGGAGGTAGTATCTTAAGGCATCCACGGCCCACTTGACAGCAAGGGTCTCTTTCTCCACGACCAAGTAGTTCCTCTCTCAGGTAAACAGCTTGCAGCTAATATACAGGATGGGATGTGCCTCCCCTTCCTGTGAGAGGACAGCTCCCAGTCCTACCTCTGAGGCATCTGTCTGCAAAATAAACTCCTGTGTGAGGCTGGAGCAGAACAACACTGGCTCCCGGGATAGGTGCTCTTTGAGGGTTTTGAAGGCCTGGTCACACTCTTCTATCCAGGGCATATGTCAGGGGCTATCCTTTCTCAGGAGCTCTATTAGCGGGGTGATAATTGAGGCGAAATTGGGGATGAACCAGGGGTAATAGCCCACCAACCCTCTTTGTTGTCAGTGGCCAGTAGGCTTTTAAAGCTTGGACCTTCCCCACCAACGGGCGTACCTGGCCTCTCCCCAGGGCGTACCCCAGATAGGCTAGCAGGAGACTACCTATTTTGCATTTTCGAGGATTTATGGTCAGCCCAGCAGCACGTAAGGCCCTAAGGATGGCGGTGACCTGGTTAAGGTGGTCCTCCCAGTGGCTACTACATAATCATCACATCACCCAGATAGGCAGCAGCATATATGCAACCCATCAGTCGCTGGAAGGTGGCTGGTGCCCCATGAAGTCTGAAGGGCATCTGGGTAAATTGATACAGCATGGTTAGAGTGGCAGAAGCAGTCTTCTCCTTGGAGCTCGGGTCAAGGGGGATTTGCCAATTTCTCTTAGTGAGATCCAAGATGCTGATGTAGTGGGCCTCCCTGAGTCGGTCCAAAAGCTCATTGATTCATGGCATCAGGTAAGAATCTAATTTAGAGATGGTGTTAACTCTCCTAAAATCAATACAAAACCTAACTGTCCCATCTGGTTTCAGGACTAACATGATGGGGCTGCACCACTCACTTTGTGATCTTTCAATTATACATAATTCCATCATGGCCTCGACTCCTTCTCGGCTATCCTGAAGGTCTGTCATGGCAAGGGCTAGTAGTTTCTTGGACGACTTCCTCTGGATTCATCAATATTGCATGATGAATGAGGGTGGTCAGTTCAGGCTGGGCTATAAAGGTTTTGGGGAATGCCTTCTACAAGCACCTAGCCTGCCTTTGCTGCTCTTCGGTCAGAGTATCGCCCAGCTGGGGCCCTTCAGAGTCAATCAGGCTGGGGAGCTGGGGTCCTAAGTCTGGTTCCAGGGGCAGTTAACAGCTCCTCTTGTTCCCACCATGCCTTTAAAAGACTGACGTGATAAATCTGTCGCTTTTTCTTCCAGTTGGGTTGAGATAGTTCATAAGTGACTGGACCTACCTGGTGAATAACCTCATAGGGCCCTTGCCACTATGTTTGGAGTTTTGACTCCTTGGAGTAGAATAGGAGGAGGACCCTTTCGCCAGGCTCAAAGGTTCTTCCGTTGGCCCCCTTGTTGTAAGTGTGTTCCTGAGATGCTTGGGCCTTTTGGAGGTTTTCCTTCGCTAGATCCGCAACCTGGGCCGACTGCCCCTAGAGTTTCAGGACATACTGCAGGAGACCTTGGGATGGCGACGACGTCCATTCCCAGTTCTCTTGCGTGAAGTCGAACAGCCACCAGGGTCGCCGGCCATACAATAGTTCAAACGCGGAAAACTTAGTGGATGCCCGGGGAACTTCTCTAATGGCTAGTAACAGGTATGGGATAAGCTGGTCGCAGTGGCAAAGATTTCTGGTGGAAACTTCTTAGCATCTCTTTAAGGGTTCAGTTAAAGCTAGAGTGCCTTGTATTAAATGAGGCTATTGATATAATAGGCAAAACAGAAACTTGGTGGAAGGAGGATAATGAATGGGACACAGTAATACCAGGGTACAAAGTATATCGGAAAGACAGAACAGGTCGTGCTAGTGGGGGAGTGGCATTACATGTGAAAGAAAGCATAGAATCAAATGAAGTAAAAATCATTAATGAATCAAACTGTATCATAGAATCTCTATGGTTAGAAATTCCATGCTCTAATAATAAGAATATAGCGGTAGGGATATATTACCGATCACTTGCCCAGGATGGTGATAGTGACTGTGAAATGCTCAGGGAGATTAGAGAGGCTATTAAAAATAATGGGGCACTTCAATTATCCTGACATTGACTGGGTACACGTCACCTCAGGACGGGATGCAGACAAAGTTTCTTGAATCTACTGGAGGAGAGGCAATTCTTGATTTAGTCCTAAGTGGAGCACAGGATCTGGTCCAAGAGATGACTATAGCTGGACTGCTTGGGAATAGTGACCATAATATAATTAAATTTAATAACCATGTGGCAGGAAAAACAGCACAGCGGCCCAGCACTGTAGCATTTAATTTCAGAAAGGGGAACTACACAAAAATGAGGTTAGTTAAACAGAAATTAAAGGGTACAGCGCCAAAAGTGAAATCTCTGCAAGCTGCATGGATACTTTTTAAAGACACCATAATAGCGGCTCAACTTAAATGTTTACCCCAAATTAAAAAACATAGTAAAAGAACCAAAAAAGAGCCACCATGGCTAAACAAAGTAAAAGAAGCAGTGACCCAAAAAGTAATAGCAATTTTTTTTTAAAAGTACATCAGAAGCAGGAAGCCCACAAACCGTGGGGCCACTGGACGATCGAGGTGCTAAAGGAGCACTCCAGGACGATAAGGCCATTGTGGAGAAACTAAATGAATTCTTTGAATTGGTCTTCACGGCTGAGGATGTGAAGGAGATTCCCAAACCTGAGCCATTCTTTTTAGATGACAGATCTGAGGAACTGTCCCAGATTGAGGTATCATTAGACGAGGCTTTGGAACAAATTGATAAGTTAAATAGAAATAAGTCACCGGGACCAGATGGGATTCACCCCAGAGTTCTGAAGGAACTCAAATGTGAAATTGCAAAACTACTAACTGTAGTCTGCAACCTATCATTTAAATCAGCTTCTGTACCAGATGACTGGAGGATAGCTAATGTGACACCAATTTTTAAAAAGGGCTCCAGAGGTGATCCCGGCAATTTCAGGCCTGTAAGCCTGACATCAGTACCGGGCAAACTGGTTGAAACTATAATAAAGAACAATACTGTCAGACATATAGATGAGCATAATTTGTCGAGGAAGAGTCAACATGGTTTTAGTAAAGGGAAATCATGCCTAACCAATCTATTAGAATTCTTTGAGGGGGTCAAAAAGCATGTGGACCAAGCGGATACAGTGGATATAGTGTACTTAGATTTTCAGAAAGCCTTTGACAAGGTCCCTCACCAAAGGCTCTTATGCAACGTAAGCTGCCGGGGGATAAGAGGGAAGGTGCTCTCATGGACTGGTAACTGGTTAAAAGATAGGTTGCAAAGTAGCAACCGTGTTAGTCTGTATCTGCAAAAAGAAAAGAAGTACTTGTAACACCTTAGAGACTAACAAATAAATTTTTTAGAGATTAACAAATGTATTTGTTAGTCTCTAAGGTGCCACAAGTACTCCTTTTCTTTTTTTGATTAAAAGATAGGAAACAAAGGGTAGGTATAAATGGTCAGTTCTCAGAATGAAGAGAGGTAAATAGTGGTGTCCCCCAGGGGTCTGTTCTGGGACCAGTCCTATTCAACATATTCATAAATGATCTGGAAAAAGGGGTAAACAGTGAGGTGGCAAAATTTTCAAATGACACAAAATTACTAAAGATAATTAAGACCCAGGCAGACTGTGAAGAGCTACAAAAGGATCTCTCAAAACTGGGTGACTGGGCAACAAAATGGCACATGAAATTTAATGTTGATAAATGCAAAGTAATGCAC
The DNA here is from genome assembly GCF_015237465.2 of Chelonia mydas. Classification (NCBI taxonomy): domain Eukaryota; kingdom Metazoa; phylum Chordata; order Testudines; family Cheloniidae; genus Chelonia; species Chelonia mydas. The sequence continues at coordinate 74,365,192 of NC_051251.2, read as the reverse complement.
ATTGGAAAGCATAATCCTAACTATACATATAAAATGATGGGGTCTAAATTAGCTCTTACCACTCAAGAAAGATCTTGGAGTCAGCATGGATAGTTCTCTGAAAACATCCATTCAATGTGCAGCAGCAGTCGAAAAAGCGAACAGAATGCTGGGGACTCATTAAGAAAGGGATAAATAATAGGACAGAAAATATCATGTTGCGCCCCTATATAAATCCATTGTACGCCCGCACCTTGAATACTGCCTGCAGATGTGGTCGCCCCATCTCAAAAAAGATACATTGGACTTGGAAAAGGTTCAGAAAAGGGCCACAAAAATGGTTAGGGGTATGGAATGACTTCTTTATGAGGAGAGATAAAGAAGACTGGGACTTTTCAGCTTGGAAAAGAGACAGCTAAGGGGAGATATGATTGAGGTCTTTAAAATCATGACTGGTGTAGAGAAAGCAGATAAGGAAGTGTTGTTTACTACTTCTCATAACACAAGAACTAGGGATCACCAAATTAAATTAATAGGCAGCAGATTTAAAACAAATACAAGGAAGTATTTCTTCACACAACACACAGTCAACCTGTGGAACTCCGTGCCAGAGGATGTTGTGAAGACCAAGACCATATCAGGGTTCAAAAAAGAACTAGATAAGTTCACGGAGGCTAGGCCCATGAATGGCTATTAGCTACGATGGGCAGGAATGGTGTCCCTAGCCTCTGTTTGCCAGAAGCTGGGAATGAGCAACAGGGGATGGATCACTTGATGATTACCTGTTCTGTTCATTCCCTGTGGGACGACTGCCATTGGCCACTGTCCGAAGACAGGATACTGGGATAGATGGACCTTTGGTCTGACCCAGTAGGGCCATTCTTATGTTCTTATGTAAAGCGTTCTATCAACCTGGTAGTCTGTGGGTGGTACACAGTTGTAACATTTTTATTCCTAAGAGGTCACAGACCTGTCGGAATAGCTTTGAGGTGAAATCGGTGCCTTGGTCTGTTAGGACTTCCCAAGGGAGACCTACCCGGGAAAATATCCTCAGAAGCTCTGCGACCAGCGTTCTTGCCATGATGTTTTGAAGGGGGATCACTTCTGGGAAAAGGGTGGCATCATTGAGCACAACTAAGATATACTGAAAACCTGCCGTGCTCTTCAGGAGATGCCTTATCAGGATCCATGTGATCCTCTCGAAAGGGGTGTTAATCACTGGCAGAGGGACAAGGGGAGCCTTCGGTACCCCCCATGGAGTTGCGAGTTGACACTCCAGACAGGAGTCACAAAAATCCTTTACCTCCCAGTGCACTCCTGGCCAGAAAAGCTGCATCAAGATCCTGGCTAGGGTTTTCTCATGCCCCAGATGCCCCACTGCAGGAATGCCATGGGCCAGCTGCAGAATGGCCCGTCAATGGCACTGCGGAACTGTTGGGTCCGGATGTCCTGGGTCTGGGAATCACAATCAACCCGATCGAGGTGGTCACTGGTCAACTCGAAGTGGGGGTATTGAGTCGTTTGTCATGGGTCTGTAATCGTTCCATCAACATAAGCCAACTGCTCATAGGCCCGTCCCAGGGTGGGGTCCTTCCGTTGGTCACAGCTAAAGTATGTGACTAAACTGGCGGGCTCACCCTCAGTGAGAGGCTTGGACTTGTCCCTATCATCAGGGGGTGGGTCCCACTCAGCCTCAGAGTTTCCTGGGGTGCCTGGTTTGGAGTCTCTGAGTGTCCCATCTGCCCCTTCGAGAGGTTTTCCATCAAGCACCACCCAGGGTTGTTGAGACTCAAGGCTTGTGGTGTGTAGGACCTCGCGGTGTTGACCTAAAATGACTGGGTAGACCAGCCTTTAGGCCAGGCCCGCCACCATAACCCTCATCTCTCCCCTCACAGTCAAGGTGGCTCAGGCTCGAGGATAAGGTTTCATGTGCCCATGGATGCACTACAGCCTAATGACCCCCAACTCTGGGGATTTGACGAGGTCCTGATGTACCAGAGTCTGTCCACAACTGGAGTCGATGAGGGTGGAGACCCAAATTCCATCTACGTCTATCAGGGTTGTCACCTGCCCAGGGGCCACTTATGTGCCCGAGATTCCCTGGTCCAGACTCGTTTGAAACTGAGGAAGGCCTCCGGGTCATCCTCGGAACCTGCCTCTTCCAGGAGCACAGGCCCCACGGGGCCGGGTGGAGTCACTGCCTTCACAGGATTGGAACTGCGAGGTGTTGCAGGCACCGCCACTGCTGTTGGGCCCCCTGCTCTCGGATCAGTTGCTGGTGCTAGTGTCCAAGCTATTGCAGGAGCTGCGGCTGCTGGAGCTGCGTCATATGCTGTTGCTGTCGTCTCTCAGAAAGCCACTGGATGAGTTTCTCACCCTCCACTCTTCCTAGCTGGAGAGGGTCACTGTCTTATCTTCCAGCAAAGGGGGAATTTGCCTCGCTGTTGTGCTGGGCTAGTCCCCTTGTTTCAGGGTTGGGGCACTGCCCACAAAGTGTCGTGGTCACTTGCTCTTGAGTGGGGAGGGAGGCCGCTCTCCCTCACTACAGGCAGACTGCAAATCACAGTTTGTAGGGGAAACTCCAGCCCTCTGGGAGGGGCAGAGCAAAAACCAGTTTATAGCCCAGCAGCTTCGGGCGGGGGCAGAGCAGACATAGCAGACAAAGCAGTCTGGGGTCCTGGCTGAGGTGCACGGCAGAGGAACACAGGCCTCTTGGGCCTCAGGTGGGGAGGCTGCAACCCCAGGGGTGGAGTGGCAGGAAACAGGGTGATGCGGCACACCTGCCTCCACCACGTCCCAGCCCAAGGCCCTAACAGAGGGGGACTCACGCTGACTCGCACTCCAGCAGCAGAACCGGACCAGCGTCTGGTTCCTCTGCACTACTTCCTACTGCAATCTGGGTGTCGGGCTCTGTAGCCTAAAGGTCCTCTGTCTCCTCGAGGTACTCAGCCTCTGGCAGTCCTCACAGCTCCTCAGGGCACTCTTCTGATGCGGGTCCTGGCAGCTCCTCAGGGCATCTTCTGTCTCCTCTGGCCACAGCTCCATTCGGGGCCTAGTTCAGGATCCTGTTGAGAGCCCAGCTCCCTCTGGTGTGCCAGCCCCAAATGAACACCGGGGCTCTTCTTTGATACTTCCTGTCCCACCCCGGGACTTGTGGAAAGGGGGGCAGGATCGATTTAGCTCCGCTCACCGGGGCAGTGTTGTGGTCCCTCGCTCTCCTGCTCAGAGGGAGGCCACTCCTCCTCATTACCATGGGTCAATGCAGCATGATTGTAGACACTAAGTTACTTATGTCAACCATAACAAGACCTGCTGAGTCCCCAGAACTCTCACTACCACCACATGACATCACTGGCAAAGGACACATTTGTGCCGGGGCAGTGATCGTCCTCTGGGAGGGAGGAACGCAGCAAGGACTCTGGAATGGTGGCCAGGACTCTGGAATGGTGGTCAGGGTCGCAGTGAGTAGATACGGGGGGGAGGGGTTGCATGGGGGCAACGAGTGGTGGATGAAGGACAAAAGTTTAATATTTGGGAAAAAATGTAAAATAAAGTGAAACTGAACAAAACTAAAACTGGAGTCTAGGCTCTGAAGCAACAAGGCCTGGGCAGGGATTGTGTGAGAAAGGGCTGGGATTCCACATTGCTCCAGAGCCCCAAAACCTCTTCTCCTTCCCACTGACCCACCCTGCCCCCTTCCTGGGTGCCCTTCCTCCACACTCCCCTTCTTTCTTCTCACGGCTCTCAGCCCACCCCAGCACATCTACTCCCCTTCTCCTCCCCTCCCACTGCTCCGTTTCCCTGTCACCCATGGACTCCTGAGCGACAACCTCCTATGCTCGCCTATCAAAACATGGGCCCACCTGACTGTCACGCCGTCCATGTACCTCGTAGTTCCCGTTTACTGGACTGTATCTAGAATTGTACCAGCTGCAGAGAGACCCCGTCAAATGAGGAAAGGGATGAACGCTCTATTTATTCATTACTTTTAATGCATCCAATAAGGATAAATTAAACTAAATTTTATAAATCATATTTTTTCAAAATGGCCGACATTAAATACACACACGCCCAGAAATGACACTGGGGAAGGACATGAAGCAAAAAGCCAGGCATGGAAACTTGCCAAAAATTACAGGCTGAGTAAAGGTCCAGAGTTATTACTACTCGGGTTCTGTAGAGACCCCACAGCTTCTAATAACCAGGGCACAGGAATCCTTACCCAGTGAGGCCACAGTGGCATAGTTCTCCTGCATGACCTCCCTATAGAGGGCTCTCTGAGCAGGGTCTAGCAGAGCCCATTCCCCCTCCGTGAAGTACACAGCCAGCTCCTCGAAGGTCACCAGCCCCTGAAAAAACAAGAATCGCCCACTCAATACCTGCTGCCCAGTGACAACACCAGTATTCACAGGAGAGAAGGGCCAGTAAAATGAATGCTCTGGGACGGACACGGTAGCAGATTCCCATCCCTATCCCACTCAGAGCAGCCAAGAGGGTGAGGGGAGAAAGAAAGAGCCCTTTGTCCCTGCCAGCACACAGAGGGAACAAGGGTCTTCACATTTATCACACACGTACTAGCCAGGGGCTGATACAGGACGTGGAACCCCAGCAGGAATCCCAAACCCACAACATAAAAAAGCAATAGATATCAAACGAAGGAAAGGGGAAGTGGTCAGGAAAGAATATAAATCAGCAACTGGGAATTGTAGAAAATTCATAAGGGAAACAAAGGGACAGAAGGAGAAATCTATGGCCAGCAGAGTTAAGGAAAATATGAAGGGTTTTCTTGTAAATATATTAACAAAGAATCCTAACAATGGTATTGCTCAATTACTATAGAATTATCAATGATAATACAGAGAAGGCAAAAGTGTTCAGTGAATACTTCTGTTCTGTATCTGGGAAAGAGACACAAAGATGATAGTAATATCATATGATGATACGTACACTCTCTACATTCCAGTAACAACTAATGAGGATGTTAAACAGCAGCTATTAAAGTTAGACATATTTTAAATCGGCAGTTCCAGACAACTTGCATTCAGGAGTTTTAAAAGAATTGGCTGAGGAGCCGCTGGACCATTACAGTTGATTCTCAATGGGTCTTGGAACACTGGGAAACCTCCAGAAGAATGGAAGAAAGAAGGTCCTGTGCCATTACTTAGAAGGTTTAAAAGAGATGACACAAGTAATTATAGGACTGTCCATCTGACATTGATACCAGACAAGATAATGGAGCATCTCATAATTGTATTAATAAAAGATTAAAGGAGGGTAATATAATTAATACTAATCAACATAGGTTTAGATCCTAGCAAACGAACTGCATGTCTTTTTGGATGAGATTACACGTTTGGTTGATTAAGGTAATTACATTGATGTAATATACATAGACTTCTTTAAGGCATTTGACTTGGTACAGAACGATCCTTTGATTAAGTCACCAGAAAAATTCAAAATTAACATTGCACACATGAAAAAAATTAAAATGTGGCTGATAGGTTTCAAAATGTAACTGTAAGTGAGGAACCACGGTTGAGTAGGTGTGTTTCTAGTGGGATCTCACAGGGATAGGTTCTTGACCCCATGCTATTTATCAATGAGCGGGAATAGAACATAAAGTCGTCATTGATAAAGTTTGCAGATGACACAAAGATTGGGGGAGCGGCAAATAATGAAGTGTATCGGTAGGTTCAGGCTCCAGCACTGGGAGTTTGGAAAGTTTTCCCAGGGGGGTTATTTCCTGTTCTATAAACAGGGGAAGTCCCACTCCCAAACCCCATGAGTCTGTTCCTCGAAAGCAAGCCCCAAATACAACTAGTTCCAGCAGGATGGTCACACCGTCTTCTCCCTTTCTCTACATTGTCTATTTCCTGCCCCCCTCCTCCCACCTCCAGCAGCTCCCATTCTCCTGTACATTTACTGCCCCTCTCCCTCCTGCCAGAACCCACCACCAGCTCCCAGACAACCCCTTACCTGAGCTGGTTCCTCCGACGCCATTTCCTTTCCCTTGGGAGGATGGGATAATCCAGAGCAAAATATGGATGTTATTCTGCAGCCTGTCAGGGCGAGAAGGGCAATTGGAGTGATTTCAGAAGGGGTTTTGTCCATTTCACATTCTCCATTCATCCCAGGCGTTCTCCCTGCAAACAGACATTCCAGGTTCTGTTGCACTGAGAAACACTTAGGGTACATCTACACCAGACCAATACAGCTTCGATTTCCTACTTTTGAGAGGTCTGAATTTTGCTGAACTCAACATGCTGGAAGGGCACAAGACAGCACTGGGCACCCTTAGCGCTGCATTAATGAAGTTGTCAGGGAAAATGGGTGTTCAATAAACAGAAGACGATGGTTCCCTGCCCCACTGCCATTCACACAGGTCACAGTGTGGGGCAGCAGCTGGGACTGGGTAACCTGGGGCTGGGCAGTGTCCATGTGGGAGATTTGCTTCTCCCTTCCCCTCATGTGCCCCTTCCATGCCCCATTGCCAGCAAAGACTGGCCAACCTGGGGAATGGTTCAAGGCAACAATTCCCTACCGAACAAGGACAAAGCACTGCAGATCCAAGGGGTCGGAAACACCCCAAATCTGAGGAGAATTTAAATTGACATTGGAGAATTAAGAGAGAAAATGGGGCAAAGACTGAATGGAGAAATTGTAAATAATTTGAGAGAAAAGAAGAAGAAATCAACATAGATTTTATATCCATATTTGATAATTACAAGACGGAATCAGAGAGAATTTTATAAATCTTTCAGAGGGAAGTGGCAAAATCACAAGGGATTTCATGCTCCCTCGCCCCTGTCATTTCCTGACTGCTCCCAACTCACACTGTCTCTCCCTCCATCTCTGTCCCTCCCCGACCCTTCCCTGCCTAGCACCTCCACACCCCAGACACGCAAAGGAGAACCCCATGGAGCCGGTCTCTTCCCCTCCTCAATCCCCAGTTTTGCCACTAGGCAGATCCTAGCAGGAGATCAGTGGCTTTGGTGCTGTTAAGGCAACTTGGATTCCACCCACAGGTGCATTAACAACAAGTAGAAGACTCCCAGGGTCTGTGAGATACGAGGCTCCTGGTGACATTTGTGCAGAGTCACTTTTCTGACCATCCTCTTGTCTCTCTCAGTCACCTGAAGTCTCCGGCTCAGCAGTTGGGGTTGGCAGAGCCTAGGGCTGCCTTAGGGGGCTCATTCCAGCCATTGGAGGAAGTCCTCTGTGACGCTCTGTACCTCAGGGGAACACCCTACACCCCCATGTTCATCTTTATAAAATAACTGTGTGGTATCCAATGCAAAGTTTGTTATGTTGGGTGTCTTTGGAAGGCTCATGATGCACTAAACATTGTTGTTATAGTGATGTTATAGTAACTGTTACAGTAATGTTATGGTCAGGTTATAGGTTATAATTTAATGTATATCGTTATGAGGCTGAAAATGTAACCTCATGGCTAAAGCAAGCCCATGCAAAAACTCTCCAAGAACAAAAAGAAAAGGAGGACTTGTGGCACCTTAGAGACTAACCAATTTATTTGAGCATAAGCTTTCGTGAGCTACAGCTCACTTCATCGGATGCATAAAGTGGAAAATGCAGTGAGGATGTTTTATACACACAGACCATGAAAACATGGGTGTTTATCATTTCAAAAGGTTTTCTCTCCCCCCACCCCACTCTCCTGCTGGTAATAGCTTATCTAAAGTGATCACTCTCCTTACAATGTGTATGATAATCAAGGTGGGCCATTTCCAGCACAAATCCAGGGTTTAACAACATCCTCACTGCATTTTCCACTTTATGCATCCGATGAAGTGAGCTGTAGCTCACGAAAGCTTATGCTCAAATAAATTGGTTAGTCTCTAAGGTGCCACAAGTACTCCTTTTCTTTTTGCGAATACAGACTAACACGGCTGCTACTCTGAAATCTCTAAGAACAGAGAGAGACAGTTCATACTTTGTCAGGGCATGGATGGGACAAACCCAGCCCAGCCTCACAGTAACAATGGACACTGGCTTAGGTAGCAACAAAAGAATCTGTTAGACCTTGGAGGGAGTCACCCCCTTCCTTTGGGCAATTTGGGACTGCACTGAGGTAATGCTCACCCGACTCTGAAGGGGGGAGGGGGGGGCACAAAGCCATGAGGAAATAAAGGACATGATAAAAGGGAGAGACATTTTGCCATGCTCGCTCTTTCACCTACATCTACAGACACCACCAACACCAAGTGACTGAAACGCTGACCAAAGGGGAGAGCCTGACTGAAAAGCCAGACTCTGGTGAGAAGCATCTAAGTTTTTAAGGACACCGAAAGTGTTAAGATCAGCTCAGAATGAGTTTTGCTTTTATTTCATTTGGCCAAATCTGACTTGTTATGCTTTGACGGATAATCACTTAAATCTACCTTTATAGTTAATAAATCTGTTTATTCTACCTGAAGCAGTGCATTTGGTTGGCAGTGTGTCAGAGACTCCCCTCGGTGTTATCCGGACCGGTGATCTGCTAGGCCTCTCCAATCCTTGACACTGGGAGCCAGCCTTACCCTGCTCTGCTGTGAGAACCCCCACTCCTGGGCTGATCAAACACAGCCTCTGGCATGTCAGCTGCTCCCAGCTACTTGCAAGCAAATGACACTAGCCAATATCCCCGGTCCCAGAAACAACCCTAGGAACCTCTGTCTTGCAGTGTCTAGTTATGCCCCCGGGACGCTGCAAGCTTATATAGGCTAGTCAATTTAACAAAATTTGTTATGTACCAGGCTTGTTCTCCCAAGGGGAGTCTCTGGGCTGCTGCTCAAGTGTATAACCAGGGTTACATTCAAACACAATGATGTCTCTGGCTCTGTAGACAGGCTGTACCCCATTTGTTCCTCCATTCTCCACTTCGGGGCTTACACATTTCGTTACAAAAGCTGCGGTGGACCAAGAAGTTATTGAATATCAACTTCTAAATCACTTCCAGTTCCCATTTCAAGATGGGACAGACACAAGGATCCTGAGCAGAGGAAGATAAAAGTGCTCCGCTTTCTGCTTTAAGTTACAGAAATTCCCCTCAGCAGACCCATGGCTCTTGGCAACTTGGGGTCACTTCTCACAGCTGGTGCAGTTTGAGAAATCCTGACCCCCCAGTGCGTTGTGGGAAAGCACAAGGCTTGCAGCACACAGAAGGGCTATGGAGACAAAGGCAGCCAGGGAGGAAGCTGCACACCGAAGGGCCATGGAAGAAAAAGAGAAGGAAGAAAGAGAGTGAAAACGGCAACTGGACCTCCTAGAGAAGAAGAACTAGAATGCCCCAGGACCCCAATCATTCCAAAAATCCACAAATGGGAACACTTATGTGCTACAAATAGTGAAGACAATGATATTGCTGAATAAGCTTCGAAAGGCTGTGCGTAATACATGAAATCCCTGATAAGAGAGCTCCTACCCAGATCACAAAATTAACTGAGAAATCGTGTGGTCATCCAGGAGAGCCGGAGAATGGCAGAGTTAACAGATATCCTCTTTGGATCAACTGTCAACTTTACATGTGAAGAAGGGCACCAGTTGATTGGACAGCCTTACACACGATGTGAGATTTCTGGCATGCGCGTTGCATGGAGCAGTGATGTACCCATTTGTGAGCATATTCTGTGTCATCGCCAATGGAAGACACACTGGCAGGTTCATGAATGGGTCAGCTGTAACTTATACATGTGACAATGGTAACCAGCTCACTGGAGAGGCCTCAGGGCTCCCTTAGGGGGCTAGTTCCAGCCACTGAAGGAAGTCCCTGGCTGGGCATGGGGGAGGCTTTAATGAAAGTCTCTCCACAGCACAGACCCTGCTGAGGAGCAGCAGCGGCTCAGCCTGGGCTCCCAGAGCACAGGGGAGGCAGCACCATCCCACCTGAGAAACTCAACCCTGATACCTTGAGTAAAGAGAGACAGAGAGAGCAGCCTCCCCTCCCTTAGCAACAGCCAGAGCCCTCTGGTGACAGCAGCTAAGGACACCACTTCCCCGATCTTATCGGCTCCTATGTTAATCCAGAGTCACTCCTTTTCCTTCCTTGCAGCGACTCTGGAGTCAATGAGACCAGAAATGTGACATTGGGGAGGGGAAGACGCCAAAATCTGTTTAAACACATCCTGGGAGGGGAGGTTCCAGGCCTTCCCTCCTCCCCCACTCCCCACATCTGGAGCAAGGACTCAGGGCAACTATCTTCCCTCCAAACCCTGAACATCCGACATCTCTCTAAAGGGGGAGAGAAACAAAATTTGTGGTGATTTTATATTAGTATTTGATCAATGGAGAGAAAGTTATCACCGCCCCTGACTGGCCATTCACACAGCCCTGGGCAATGCTGCTTTAACAGGAGACGGGAGGAGATGGAGGAGCCAGACGATTCAATAAACTTCCGTGTCCTCTCACTGGCTAATAATGGCCACCATAAACCCACCCCAGAGGTGGCTGGGTCTCAGCACTGCAGGAAGAGACCCCTCATGGTGACTGTTCACCACGGGCTCTGGGGACACTTTTGGTGAAAGCAGCTATTGAAATGTGAGGAGTTAATACAGGAGGATGGAGCATCTCAGCTGCTCTGGGCAATGCCTGGGGGGAGGAACAAGAACCCACCCATGCACAGAGCAACCTACTGAGGGGAGTAAACCCCTTGTCTCGCACCGTCTGGGGAAAGGAAATTCAATCAGGGTCTGGGAGACACTGGATAGTGTGAGGCCCACATAGTGTGAGGCCTGCCTGGGATGTGTATCTGAAACGGGGCAAGTCACTCTGATCAGCAACCAAGTGGATTTTAATGGAGACAAAGGGGGAAACAAATGATTCTCAAATGTGAGCGGGAAAGCTGATCACTGGGGAATTTAAACCCTCTGCAACCTCCACTGTGGAGAATGACTCAGGGTAACAGGTTCCTTCGAAAAAAGAAGGATCTGCACATGAAAAACAAGGGGAACTCCTACAAGCTGGAAGGGACTTTTTAAAATCAATAACTGATAATTATCTCGAAATGGCAAATTCTGAAATGTGACATCAGTGTTCAGTAACTAAAAAGAAAAGGAAGCAAATATGAGAAATTTCCCCAGAACAAAGGAAAACGGAAAAGTTTGAAGGATTTTATATCAATAGTTGATACAAGGTAAGAGATAACATTTGAATGGATTTCATATCAATATTTGATCATTAGGGAGAGAAAGGGCAAAATGTGCAAGGATTTTACAGCAAGCAATATTCACAAATGTAAGAAAAGGACAATGTCAGAAGATTAGATGGGGAAAATCTCAGGGAATAAATCATAGATAACTAGAGAAAAATGGGGCAAAATGTTCAGGATTTTATATCAATATTTTAGAACTGAGGAGAAAATGGGGCAAAAACTAAACATTTCTTAATACAAGTGAAAAACACCAACATCTGAGCAGACTTATTGATATTAAAGAATTGGAGGGAAAAGTGGGAACGTTTAAGGGGATTTGTGATGGGATGTACCTGGCCTTTGCAGCTCCCTACAGGAGACCCCACGATCTTACGACATCCCGTCCCAGAAGACAGCAAAGGTGGGTCCTCTGGGCCTGCCTAGGGCCGACACAGGCCTCCCAGCAGCAGCCGCTCAGAGCCCAGGAGGCTCAGAGAAAAGGAGCGGCGGGGCGCAGCAGGTCAGTCCCTGGCTGGACTGAGGGAGTAAAGCAAGGGGGCTCTTCCTGGCCTGGTGCGAGAGAAGAAGCGGAGGATGGCGCCCCTGCACAGGGCTGCAGACGGAAGGGCCCCGCAGGAAGAGGCCCAGGAAACAGCAGCGATGGACTGGGGCGAGCAGCACATGGCTGCTGTGTCGAGGGTCCCCAGGCTGGAGCCCGGGCAGTGGCTGGGCCCGGGTTCCCCTGGCAACAGGGAAATGGTGTAACCCCCAAAAGGGGACAGGCCTCGTCTGGGAGCCCGAACAAAGGGCTGACTGTAAAGGGCCGGGAGCTGGGGCTGAGGCCCTAGCCAGGGGAAGCAGACTGCTTCTTTGCTGGACCCTCAGACCCCGGCAGGGTTCACTGAGACTTTGGGCCTCGGCCCGGCGGCCGACCACGGAATTCCCCCCGCGCCGGCCGGCGGCTGCCGGGGACGCCGGGGGAGACGGGGTCTGGGATGCGGCACCCCCCCCGCTGCTCCGAGATGCTCCCGAGGCCAGTGCCCCACCCGGCCCTTATCCAGCCACGCACAACGAACAGCGCAAGGCGATGGACCCCCCGGCCTGACAGCCACGGGGCGGCGGGGAGCCCTGGGCCGCGCTGCCTCACCGGGAGCAGGGAGCGCGGAGGAGCCGGAGGCCCCGGGGTGGGCAGGGGGGTCTGGCAGCTCCTGGCTGGAGGGGCCCGGGGGAGCAGCGGGGCTGGGCAGAGACAGGGGCACGAGCCGTGGCCGAGAGCGGAGGACCCGTCGCGGGGGGCGAAGGGGAGGCGACGGGGGTTTACACCCCACTGGCTCACGCCGGAGCAGCGGGGCCGGGCCGGGAGGGTTGTGTGGGGCCGGGAGGGGGAAGAGGTGACGTCAGAGGGGATTTCACCCCCCCCGTGCGGGCCCCGGCTCTGCCCCCCCGCAATGTCCTGGCTGCCCCGAGCTGGGCAAATCTACCGCAGGTCACACGGTCTCTCCGCCCCCCCGTCCCGGGGCAGCCCCGGCCGGCGCAGGCCCAGCGCGGGAGCAGACCCCGGCCCGGCCCCTCGCTTACCTGGTGTCCGGCCCGGGGCGAGGCCCAGCCCCGCGGGGGAAGCCCGCTCCGGCCGGGCGAGCAGCCGCGGCCCCGAAGGTCTCCCCGTGGCCCAGCCGGGGCTGCCGGGACCTGCTCGGCCCTTTGTTCTCCCCAGCGCCGCCCGCCCGCTCCCGCCTCCCGGCCCCGCCCGCTCCGCCGCTCCAGCCCCCCGGGCCCCGCCCGCAGGAGCTCCTGCGCCGGGCACGGCGGCGGGGGAGACCGCGGGCCGGGGCCGGGCAGGAAAGCGCCTCTGCTCGCCCCGCCTGTCCCCGCTCCCCGGCCGGGGCCGGGCCGGCTCCTCCGGCTGCTCGGTCCCGTCGGCTGAGGCGCCGGCCCGGGCTGGGCAAGTGCCCTGCTGGCCTGGGGCCCCGGGGAAGCCCGGCGGGGGCGGGCAGAGTCGGGGCGGGGGCAGACTGGGTCCCAGGAGGGGCAAACAGCTGGGGCGGGGCGGGGGGGGGCCGGGGGCAGGAGCCGGGGTGAGCGTGGGGCAGAGGCACCGCCAGGGAGGGGGAAAGCCGGGGGCGGGGGCAGAGAGGATAAAAGTGCCCCAAAGGGGGTGACCCATCTGCACTGGCTGACAACGGGGGTGGGTCGATGGTTCCGCCGGCCTGCAGTGTCGGAAACGACGCCGCGTAGCAATGTGCTCCCTGAAGCACTTACGGAAATGTAACGTAGAAAACCGCTGTTGTCAAAGGCGGCTGTCTGCTCTGGCAAATGCCGACAGATAGCAGTTTGTCCCCTGCACGCTTGTGTGGGCCCCTGCACTCCTGGCAGGACTAAGTGTTATCTGGACCATCCCTGACAGGTGTTTCTCCAGCCTGCTCTTAAAAATCCCCAATGATGGAGATTCCACAACCTCCCTGGGCAATTTATTCCCATGCTTAACCACTCTGACAGGAAGTTTTTCCTAATGTCCAACCTAAATCGCCCTTGCTGCAATTTAAGCCCATTGCTTCTTGTCCCATCTTCAGAGGTTAAGAAAAACAATTTTTCATCCTCCTCCTTGTAACAACCTTTTATGTACTTGAAAACTGTTATCATGTTTCAATCTTCCCTCATAGGTCATGTTTTCTGGACCTTCAATCATTTTTGTTGCTCTTCTCTGGACCTTCTCCAATTTGTCCACATCCTTCCTGAAATGTGGCGCCCAGAACTGGACATAATACTCCACTTGAGGCCTAATCAGCGTGGAGCAGAGTGGAAGAATTCCTTCTCGTGTCTTACTGAAAACACTCCTGCTAGCGTATCCCAGAATTATGTTCGTTTTTTTGCAACAGCGTTACACTGTTGACTCAGGTTGTGGTCCACTATGACCCCCAGATCCCTTTCCGCAGTACTCCTTCCTAGGCAGTCATTTCCCGTTTTGTATGTGTGCAACTGGTTGATTGTTCCTTCCTAAGTGGAGTACTTTGCATTTGTCCGTATTGAATTTCATCCTGTTTACTTCAGATCATTTCTCCAGTTTGTCCAGATCATTTTGAATTTTAATCCTATCCTCCAAAGCACTTGCAACCCCTCCCAGCTTGGTATTGTCCACAGACTTTGTAAGTGTACTCTCTATGACATTATCGAAATCATTAATGGAGATATTGAACAGAACTGATTCCCGCGGGACCCCACTCATTATGCCCTTCCAGCATGACTGTGAACCACTGATAACTACGCTCTGGGAACGGTTTTCCAACCAGTTTTGCACTCACCTTATTGTAGCTCCATCCAGGTTCCATTTCCCAAGTTTGTTTATGAGAAGGTCACACGGGACAGTGTCAAAAGCTTAATAAAGTCAAGATACACCACATCTACCACTTCCCCCCTATCCACAAGGCTTGTTACCCTGTCAAAGAAAACTATCAGGTTGGTTTGACATGATTTATTCTTGACAAATCCATGCTGACTGTTACTTATCACCTTATTTTCTTCGAGATGGTTTCAAACTGATTGCTTAATTATTTGCTCCATTATCTTTCTGGGTACACAAGTTAAGCTAACTGGTCTGTAATTCCCTGGGTTGTCCTTATTTCCCTTTTTATAGATTGGTACTATAATTGCCCTTTTCCAGTCTTCCATGACTTTTCAAAGATAATTGCTAATGGCTTAGATATCTCCTCAGTCAGCTCCTTGAGTATTCTAGGATGCATTTCATCAGGCCGTGGTGACTTGAAGACAACTAATTTGTCTACGTAATTTTTAACTTGTTCTTTTCCTATTTTTGCCTCTGATCGTCTCTCATTTTCACTGGCATTCACTATGCTAGACGTCCAATCAACACCAATCTTCTTGGTGAAAACCGAAACAAAGAAATCATTAAGCATTTCTGCCATTTTCATGTTTTCTGTTATTGTTTTTCCCCCCTCATTGAGTAGCGGGCCTACCCTGTCCTGGTCTTCCTCTTGTGTCCAATATATTTGTAGAATGTTTTCTTGTTTCCTTTTCTGTCCCTAGCTAGTTTGATCTCGTTTTGTGCCTTGGCTTTTCTAATTTTGTCCCTACATACTTGTGTTATTTGTTTATATTCATTCTTGTAATTTGACCAAGTTTCCACTTCTGGTAGGGCTCTTTTTTGAGTTTTAGATCATTGAAGATCTCCTGGTAAAGCCAGGGTGGTCTCTTGCCATACTTCCTGTCTTTCCTATGCAGTGGGATAGTTTGCTCTTGTGCCCTTAATAATGTCTCTTTGAAAAACTGCCAACTGTCGTCAATTGTTTTTCCCCTTAGACTTGCTGCCCATGGGATTTTACCTACATGGAATGTAATGGAAACCATGGGTAAAAAAATGCTTTGTTGACCCTCACTGCTTGCATAGCCTACCACCCACTCTGGTTCAAGGTGCAAAATTCAGATGTGGAGCTATGAGCAGATCACAGGATTGGGAGAGGGGAAACCAGGGGCCCAAAGTCCCATCATTTACACTAGTATTAATCTCAAGTAACTGTACTGAAGCCAGTCGGGTCACACTAGTGTAAAAATCAGTATAAGTTAGAAAAGAATCAGATCCTGGGCTTCTATTCCTGGATCTAACACAGACATCCTGTGTGACCTTGCATTGAACACAGTCCTCACCTTTGCTTTAATAATGGGCTTCCGAGAGCTCCCAGAAGTCCCCTCCAGCACATTTCTATAATTTTGAGCCAGTCTCTGAGTCTATATTTCCTCAGCTGTGCAATGGGAATAACAACAGATAGGTAAGTGCTATCTCAAAGAGATATTGTAAGGCTAAATACACATCTGTAAACTGTAGAGAATCTCAGATGGAAGGTGCCAAATAAGTGCAAAATATTACCTGGATATCAAACTCCCCATAATTCAGGGGGGAGTGGTGCTTAGACTTGCTTCCCATGGGATCTTACCTACCAACTCCTTGAGTTTGCAAAAGTCTGCCTTCTTGAAATCCATTGTCTTTATTTTGCTGTTCCCCCTCCTACCATTCCTTGGTATCATGAACTCTATCATTTCATGATTACTTCCACCAAAACTGCCTTCCACTTTCAAATTTTCAACCAGTTGCTCCCTGTTTGTCAAAATCAAATCTAGAACAGCCTCTCCCCTAGTAGCTTTCTCCACCTTCTGAGATAAAAAATGGTCTCCAGTACATTCCAATAACTTGTTGGATAATCTGTGCCCTGCTGTGTTATTTTCCCAACAGATGTCTGAGTAGCTGAAGTCCCCCATCACCACCAAGAACATAAGGTTGTTCCTATTTGCTGACTTGTCCTAATTTGCTAAAAACAGCTAGCTGATGTAGCTAATTCCGACAGATAGCAGTTTCTTACACCATAGGATGTGTGAAACTACTATTTGTAGGAATTTTGTTACCATTAGCAATTACTGATAAATAAGGTTGTTCTTATTTGCTGACTTGTCCTAATTTGCTAAAACTTTACCGTGGTGTGGGATGGAAGCATAAAGTGTTCGGCTTCCAGACGACCCAGCCTGGATTCATTGTAGTGGGACGCCGGACGTGTGGAGGATAATTTAAACTCTTAAATTCCTTAGGGTTCGCCTTCAATATGCATCTAGGCTGGTGCGATCTCTGCCCATTACAGTTCATCAACTCAGCAGGCAGGCGCAGGCAGCAACGCACTTGTCCTGTTGCCTTGACTGAGAAGGGTTTCTGATCAAAGGGAGCGTAGATTCCAGCCAGCTCCTGGGGGTAATATCTCATTGGGGATGCAAGGGCTTGGTCAGAAAGAGATTTTGAAGTCTGTCGGGTAAAAATGAGCCAGATGGCTTTGTCTCCATGCAGCTATACCTTATTCTCTTGGGGTTGGGTAGAAAGGAGAGAGAAGTATTTTTCATTTCCTATTTCCCTTACTGAAGGCCAGCTAAACTCACCTGAAATTTTTCCTGGCAGAAGCAGTTCCTATCTATTTATTACAGGGTCAAAACCTGGCTGCCATCACACAGAGGCATTAGTGGTGGTGGAGGTGAGAAGAGGGCCAAAATGCCCTTTCCTTCCTCCAAACATTCCCATGCATGTGGAAGCTATAATGTTGCTGCTGCCTAAATACCCTGATGGCAGACGGAGAGGGGCAGATGGCCCTGCCAGCTGTTCTGAGCACCCCAGAGGAGCCAGGCACTGTGTGGAGTGTAGGCTGCTACACCCATTCTGTACTGGTGAGGGCAACCCTCACTCCCCAGTGCTCCTGGTGGCCCCAGAGCTTCCCCGGCTTCCACCAGCACAAACGCCGCTCCTACCACCACTGCCTGAAGATGTACCACCATCTCCTCCTCCACACCCTTGCTCAAGCTTTAGAGCCATACCTGAGCCTGCAGTTGGTAAAGTGCTCATGAGCTCTATAAAACATGGCATAGGATGATTATAACTGTTGCTACTGAGGATCTCAAACTCAGACAAACCTTGGTGAGGAGGCAAAGAGTTCGATTGAAAAACTGACGTGGAGTTTTCAGTGAGGTGAATAGCTCTTTAGAGGTTCAGGCTTCTCCCACAACCAAATGAGTCAGCGAAGCAGCCTAGCAAAATAAACCAACCTACCCTGCTATTTACATTAGGAGGAGAATTGATGCTGAATAGTGCAGTTGAGAGAATGTGATATTAACAAGTATCGCACAGAAAATATATTTCACTGCAGTGCTTTCCCCAGAAATTAGGGTGTGAGTTCAAAAATACAGGGGGAGGGGTGGGGACCGATGAGGGGCGAAACTGTAAGGGCAAAGGTGGGCTGTATGGCACCATAGTAAAAACTGAAAAATGTTTCACAACCATTTTATTAGATTTAACTCATGTTTTTAAATCATCACACAAATTACAGTTGGCTATACAAGCCTAATATGAAGGACTATACCTATATCCTCCTTGGTTTCCTGTAATTTTGCACAACTCTGTTAATGAATTTCTCGAATGCAGTGCATTCATTTTTGGTGGCTTCTCGTGTGTCAGGGACTGCCAGTGCTTCATGATGTGCTCATGATCAGGCACAAGGTGATTTCTTTCAGAACAAAAATTCTATTCAATGAGGAAAAAGAACACTCAACTGTAGCTGTTGTGACTGGGAGTAGAAAGAGATGAATTCCTACTTCTTTCATCCCAGGAAACATAGCACAAAAATTGGGTCAAACCATTAGCGATGATAAAGAAGAAGTTGAAATCAAATCTACATTCGTTCATTGTATGATATTTCACTCTGTGTTCAAATTCTCTATATACTGTCCTGATCACATGGCAGCCCCATTGCTGGTAGTGCCTCACTCCACTCAACTGTCAGTGTTTTATAAGACAGGCATCTGTGAAAGCTACGTAAAGGTTGATGGAATCCAAAAGTTGTAGAGATGTAAGAATCAAGTCAGTGTACTTTACTTTTTCAGCTGGCTTAACAAACACTTCTTGTCTTCATTTAAGGAGTTAATATAAGTGCCCTAATTAGTCAACTTCTGAACTGAAGTCTTTGCTTCTTCCAGTACATTTTCAATGGATATCTCTCTGACTGATCCAAGTGTAGCTTCCATTGCTGGACAAAGATCTACAACTGTTATAGCAGATGCCTGGATGGCATTGTTTAATGACCCAAGTGGTTTCAACAGTAGACTTACAAGAGAGAATGGCGATTGTCTTCTCCGAACTTAGCAGCAAAAGTAGTCCACCAGCCTCGCTACTTAGATCTGTCCCATCTCGGTAGAAACTTTCCAAAGCCAATAATAATGGTTGCAGTAATTTTAAGACAATAGCCAAGGACCGCTCATGAGAAAGCCAGTGGATTTTCCCAGGTTGGACTAATTTGAACTTCTGTCCCAATGTATCTTCTATATTTTCCACGACGTTCAGTCCTTTTGGACTCTTCCTGAAAAAGTGTATAATGAAGACATTAAATGTATTAGCTTTTTAAATGCCTTTTGAAGATTATGCAGCTTGTACTAGCGCTAGTTGGAGTAGATGACCTCTGCAGTGTGTATTGGAGAGATTAGAGTTACACTTTTCTCTGAGCAAAGCTTGTACTCCACTATGCCTTCCAGAGAAGTTTGCAGCTCCATCAAGTGCACACGCAGCCATCTGTTTGGGGTTCAGTTGACAAGCATTTAACTTTCTAAGATGTGGGTTGTCACAGATGCAGCCGACATGTCTTCTGTAACCTGAACATCTAGAAGTTCATCTACTGACCTGCCACTGATATCGAGATAACATACGCAGTGACTTAATGCTTGACACCCACTTCCATCGGTGCATTCATCAGTCATGTATGCACATTTTCTGAATGCAGTGAGAGAGTTCTTCACTTTTTGAACTGCTGAGTCTTTCACTGTTGCACCGCATGCTTTTAGCCAGTCAGCTGAGTTTCTTGCAGAAAGATAGTGTGCATTTGCTGGTCTTGGTTGTAACCAGCGTCCAACTTCAGGATTATCAAATGACAATGCACTTAACATTGGCCTCCAGTTTGTAGTGTGTGGTATCTCTTGCTTAAAGAGAGAGGATGATGTGACAGCCATGTTTGTTCCCATAAACTGTGTTGTGTCTCCAGCATTCTTAACAACCTCATTAAGTAGTTCTAAAATTGGCTTTGACAATGATTGGCTTATAAGGCTTTCTGCATGTCAGTGCAGTCCCGAGGGTTGGTGTTTTGCAGCCTTTTCACAGAATTTGTCAGCATTGGCTTTGCTGATCAGCCTGGCAAACCAAGCTCCTCCACTTTTACTATATAAATCCATGGTATGCTCACATCTTGAATACTACGTGCAGTCCTGATCGCCCCATCTGCTAAAAGATCTATTGGAGTTGGAAAAGGTACAGAGAAGGGCAATTAAAATGATTAGGCGTATGGAACAGCTTCCATATGAGGAGAGATTAAAAAGACTGGGGGACTTTCCGGCTTAGAAAAGAGACTGTAAAGGGGGGATGTGATAGAGGTCTATACAATTTTGACTGGTGTGGAGAAAGTGAAAAGCTCCCTCACATAACACAAGAACCAGGGGTCACCCAATGACATTAATAGGCAGCAGGTTTAAAACAAACAGAAGGAAGTATTTCTTCACACAACGTACAATCAACCTGTGGAACTTTTTGTCAGGGGATGTTGTGAGGCCAAAACTAGAACAGGATTATAAAAGAACTAGATAAATTCGTGGAGGATATGTCCAACAAAGGCTATTAGCCAGGATGGGCAGGGATGCAACACCAAGCTCTGAGAGCCTCAGTTGGCCTGAAGCTGGGAGTGGATGATAGGGGATGGATCACTCAATAATTGCCCTGTTCTGTTAATTCCCTTTGAAGCACCTGGCATTGGCCACTGTCGGAAGACAGAGTACAGGGCTAGATGGACCATTGGTCTGGCCCAATGTGGCCATTCTTATGTTCTAATGTAAAACTTAATTATAATAAAAATGTTTAGGTTGGAAACTCCCAACAGCAGCCAAAATTGATCACTTGGGCAACACAGCTCTGTCTGCAGGATACCTAGGCAGAGTAGCTGAGTTCGTGTAAATACAGTCAGGTCCTGAAGCCTTCCCCCTCCCCTGGCTTATCGTTAGCTGCCAGGGGAGAGCTCATTCTGACCTTGCTTACAAATCATAATGTTAAATTATAAGGCTGGACAACATTGCTGAAACAAATGCACCAACATTGTCAGCAAAAACAACAGCTGTGTGAGGAAGCTAGACTTTATTCATACTTTTCAAACCTATTATAAAATACTTGTACTTGGAAAAGTAGTATACATTTTCTATGCTTTTAAAGTGTGTATTAATGTTTCAGTTTCAATTCAAATTTCTAACCAATGACTGAACTGGCAACACTGTATGTGACTAGTTGACCACTGGGGGGTGTTGGGGAAGTTCAGGGGGGTCTAGGGGAGGCCCGGTTTCACTGAATTAAGTCTCCTGCTGGAGCACCTCAGTCGGTTCCATCAGACAAAGAGGAGCTGCAGTGACTAGGCATTCGGATGCCTGTGTCTTTAAGAACCCAGCCCTGGGAAGCCCGCGCTGAGAGGTGCTGTCTGTGGGAGGGGAAATAAAAAAGCCCCTTTGCTCCCCACACGCTATCATAGAATCATAGCATATCAGGGTTGGAAGGGACCTCAGGAGGTCATCTAGTCCAACCCCCTGATCAAAGTGGACCAATCCCCAATTTTTGCCCCAGATCCCTAAATGGCCTGCTCAAGAATTGAACTCACAACCCTGGGTTTAGCGGGCCAATGCTCAAACCACTGAGCTATCCCTCCCCCCAAACACTGGTGACTCAGTCCAGTGGGGTAACTGTTACCTCCTCTGGCCCTGCCTGTGCCCTCTGTCACCCTCTGGCAGTGCCTCACCCCTGGGCTTAACCCCAGCTCCTTCCCCCGCTATCCCTGATTTTGCCTTCAGCCCCTCTCCTACCTTGACCTCCAGCTGCTTGACTCCCCTGACTAGTCAATGTCCACCCCCTGCTCAGACCCTGGTCACCCCCCTCCTCCGATTTTCCCGTTTGGAACCCCCCGTAGAAAGCAGTCTGCAGAATCTTACGGCTAATAAGGGCAGGGTGAAGGGCAGTGGCTTCAGGAGATGTTACTGAGCATGCTTACATGAGAGGAAAGTGATCAGGAACAGTCAGCATGGATTCACCAAGGGAAGGTCATGCCTGACTAATCTAATCGCCTTTTATGATGAGATTACTGGTTCTGTGGATGAAGGGAAAGCAGTGGATGTATTGTTTCTTGACTTTAGCAAAGCTTTTGACACGGTCTCCCACAGTATTCTTGTCAGCAAGTTAAGGAAGTATGGGCTGGATGAATGCACTATAAGGTGGGTAGAAAGCTGGCTAGATTGTCGGGCTCAACGGGTAGTGATCAATGGCTCCATGTCTAGTTGGCAGCCGGTGTCAAGTGGAGTGCCCCAGGGGTCGGTCCTGGGGCCGGTTTTGTTCAATATCTTCATAAATGATCTGGAGGATGGTGTGGATTGCACTCTGAGCAAATTTGCGGATGATACTAAACTGGGAGGAGTGGTAGATACGCTGGAGGGGAGGGATAGGATACAGAAGGACCTAGACAAATTGGAGGTTTGGGCCAAAAGAAATCTGATGAGGTTCAATAAGGATAAGTGCAGGGTCCTGCACTTAGGATGGAAGAATCCAATGCACCGCTACAGACTAGGGACCGAATGGCTAGGCAGCAGTTCTGCGGAAAAGGACCTAGGGGTGACAGTGGACGAGAAGCTGGATATGAGTCAGCAGTGTGCCCTTGTTGCCAAGAAGGCCAATGGCATTTTGGGATGTATAAGTAGGGGCATAGCGAGCAGATCGAGGGACGTGATCGTTCCCCTCTATTCGACACTGGTGAGGCCTCATCTGGAGTACTGTGTCCAGTTTTGGGCCCCACACTACAAGAAGGATGTGGATAAATTGGAGAGAGTCCAGCGAAGGGCAACAAAAATGATTAGGGGTCTAGAGCACATGACTTATGAGGAGAGGCTGAGGGAGCTGGGATTGTTTAGTCTGCAGAAGAGAAGAATGAGGGGGGATTTGATAGCTGCTTTCAACTACCTGAAAGGGGGTTCCAAAGAGGATGGCTCTAGACTGTTCTCAATGGTAGCAGATGACAGAACGAGGAGTAATGGTCTCAAGTTGCAATGGGGGAGGTTTAGATTGGATATTAGGAAAAACTTTTTCACTAAGAGGGTGGTGAAACACTGGAATGCGTTACCTAGGGAGGTGGTAGAATCTCCTTCCTTAGAGGTTTTTAAGGTCAGGCTTGACAAAGCCCTGGCTGGGATGATTTAACTGGGACTTGGTCCTGCTTCGAGCAGGGGGTTGGACTAGATGACCTTCTGGGGTCCCTTCCAACCCTGATATTCTATGATTCTATGTGAGCATGCTCAGTCCCCCGTAAGTAGCACATTCCTACAGGGAGCAGTTTCCTGTACCACACCTGGGCACAGAGCTGCATGGCCTGAGAGAGCCTGGCTGGGAGGCAGTGGCAGCCCACTCCCTGCCTCAGCTCAGGTGCTGGGGGAGGGGACTCCAGCTCCCTTGGCCCCTGTCCCCATAGCAAGGCCTGAGCGGGGGGCAGCCTGCTGCCGCCCCAGCTGCCAGGGACAAGGGCCGAGTGTGCCAGAAACATGCTGCGGGGGGGAGAGGGGACTCTGGCTTGCTCACCCTGTCCCTGGCAACTGGGGCAGCTGCCCCACACCCAGCCCTGCTGCAGGGACAGGGGCCAAGTGAGCCGGAGCCCGCTCCCTTCCCCGGAAACCGAGCCCAGGCTGCCTCCACGCCAGGCTCTCTCAGGCAGAAGCGGCTCTGTCCCGCTCCCTGCCCGGCTGCCAGGGAGAGCGGGTCGAACTTGCGGTGCGGGAGGGAGGAGGCACAGGGAGAGAAGGACAGAACCCCCTGGGCTCCTCCCCGCAAGTAACCTGCGGTGGGGAGAACGCAGTGTTCCCAGGCTGGGTGGGGGAGCGGGGGTTTACTAGGCAGGGGAGACACGTGGGGCGGTCACATGTCTTCCCCCCCCTTAGCTTGTGCCCCCCAGTCGTAACTTGCTGCTGCGGGGTGACGACAATAGTGGCAGTGCAAGGATTGGATTTAGCCCTCTGAGTTGGAGATAGAGGGTCCACTGGCATTTAATAGAGGCTCTGGTGTCTTAACAGGGCACATCAACCCCCCTCGCAGACACTTTGCCTCCCCAGAAGGCTTCCTTGGTATATCCCCAGCTGTGCGGCTCCCACCTCCTTCTGAGCATAGGAAGGGTGGCTGAGGTTAAAATAATGGAACCATGAATGGTGAGACATTTGGCGGGCTGGGACCCTACCTGTGGACTTTCCCATGAGCAGGAATTCCCGTTCACAAGCCTGACATCATCTCCTGCCTGGAGCGAGGAGAGGAGCCCTTTGTCCCAGCTGCCCAGGGCCTTGAGGAACCAGAGACCCTGAGAAGCATCTACACAGATGCCGGATGGGATAAAGCACCTATGAACCCATCAACGAATGAAATTAAATGTTGGGACCCTGGGAAAGCGGCGTGAGTTCCCCCAGCACTGCCTCCTCTTGTGAGCTCTGCAGAGGCAGGTCTCAGCTGGAAATGTGCAGTGTTTGCCATCCCATGGCTCTGAGCAGCCCTTTCTGCCTGGGGGGATTCACCCCCTGAGTCCCAGAGAGTTGTGGAGCCATAAAACAAAATATAAATGTAGAATCCTGAGGCTAGAAGGGACCATTACGCCCATCCAGTCTGGCCTCCTCAATCGCCCAGGCCAGAGAACCTCCTCTGGAGAATCCTGCATCCAGCCCAGTCATTAGTGACTGAGCCAGAAAGGATCTTAGGGATCCAAAGAGAGAGAGAGACCCCTGCAACCTTCCCCCCTCCCGCCCATGCCCCCCCCCCATCACCTTCCCTTCACTGTTCCCTTTCCTAGTTGTCCTCGCCCATCTCCTCCCCTCGGCAGATGGATGTTGTGCATTCAGCTCTGGGGTCCATGCCCTGGGAGCAGTGGTTATCGGTGACACCCCTGTGTGCAGTTCCTATTCCTGAGTTCCCTGTCTTCCACTCCCAGGGGACGGCTCAGGCCCAGACAGCCTCTTTATCCCAGATGATGACAGGATTGCGTCTCCAACTTGAGAGTCCTCACCTGGGAATCCCAACTGGAGAGCAAGCGAAGCAGTGGGTACCCTCTGGAGCTGCACAGAGAGAAGCCCCATCCGTGCACTGACTGTGGGGGACGTCACAGATGATGTTGCATCAGAGACACCTCTCACAACCTCAGGGGTTCCCCTGGGGAAGGCAGATCAGCAGTGCATGTTGCTAACGCTGTTGCAAGCATCGCAAAGCATTTTGGGGAGGGTCAAAGGCGTGAGTGAAGAGTGAAAGATTCTTTTGCAGGCTGCAAGAGGCCAAAGAGGGAAGGAGAAAGAGAGCAGAGAATGGGTTAACTCAATACTGCAGCTAGCAAGCTCAGTCCAACGATAAGGTGCTGGCCTCAGCCCAAGGACGCTGCTCACAGCCGAGAAAGACGGGGACGCGAATGTGCCCAAACAGCCGTGACAAAGAAAAACCCAACTGCACAGACCTGCAAGGCAGCGAGGCCAGCAAAGAAGAAAACAAGGTCTAAGACTGCAGAGATTGAAAACACCGGTGAGACCGCAAGAGGGGGAGCCGAGCCTTGCGTCCCTGGAGCCGGGGTGTTTTGAGAAAACTGAAGACATCATGGAAAGCCGGTTTGGACTGGCACAAAGGGCACCAGGAGCAGAGGTCCCTGAACGAAGCACCCACCCCAAGGAGCCTGGGACTTAAAACCCTCCTGAGAGCTGGAGCAACTTGGAGATCACAGTGGACCCAGACGACATGTGCGCACAGGACAGAACTCCCGTCCACCCTTCCCCCTCTTCTTATGTTACACCCTGGCCTGGCCAGCCTCGGGTAGTGCCTGTGTGAGTATGAAAGTGGGTTAGGGCTTGGGGCACTAACGCTTTCTTCCTTCCTCTGAGTGACGTGGGGAACAACCCCCCCAGCACTCTCTGCTGTTATTTTATTATTTTATCAATAAAGCTTTAAAATTTAGACACTTGATGTGTTACGTCATCTCCTCTCTTAACGATCCTGTGGCCTCAGACTGATCACCTGACAGATTGGTCACAAAAATCTGTCACACACCCCGCCACGTCCTCTGGGCCTACGGGGCCCCATCCCACCAGACATGTTCTGCATCACACACCATTCGAGGCATGTCGGGTAAGCTGTGAGTTGTGGGATTGGGGGAAGGGGGCACATTCCTGGGGTGATTAATTGCTTGGGAATTATGTAACGGGGGGCATTGGGATAGAAACCAGAGAGGATTCCTGGCTGCACCAGTGGCCTGCTGGGTGACCTTGGGCAAGTCACTGCCCAGCTCTCTGCCTCAATTTCCCTATTGGTAAAATGGGAATAATGTTACTGACCTTTCTAAAACACTTTGAGGTCTAGTGATGAAAAGCACTAGATAAGAGCTGGGTCTTATTACTATTTTTATTTTATTACTAAGGAGCAGCAATGATGAATAAGCCCAAGATGCTTAGGTGCCAGTGACCATGACTTGATTACATTTGTCATGTGCAAACAGAATAATGTCCAAACCAGTATAATTCTATCTACACTGGTGCTTTAAAAGTTTCACAAAGCTGAAAACAGTGATGAGTCAGATGAACTGGGAGAAAGGATTTAATCAGAAAATTGTAAATGATATTTTGGAGTTGTATAAGAACATTGTGTTAGATGCCCCAAAAGCCCAAATTCCCCAAGCTAGAAAGAAGGCTGCACAGGTGGGGGAAAAAACAAACAACCTGGCTGAGAGGAGAAGTGAAAGCAGCTATAAAAATATACAATATGTAACATATGGGGGAAAATATAAATTAGACGCTAGGGATTGTAGAAAATTGCTAAGGGAAGCAAAAGGACACAAGGAGATTATCGATGGCCAGCCGAGTTAAGGACAATAAAAACACATTTTAAGAATATTCAGAACAAAAGGAAACCTAACAATGGTATTTGTCCATTACTAGGTGGAAATGGTAGAGCTGACAGTAATAATGTAGAGAAGGCCAAAGCATTCAATAAATATTTCTGTTTTCCATTTGGGAAAATGCCAGATAATGTATTCATGTTATATGATGGTGAGAAATACTTTCTATTCCAAGAGTGACTAAGGTGAATGTTAACAGCAGCTACTTTTAAAGCAGCAGATCCAGATAACTTGCATCTAGGAGTTTTAAAAGAGCTGGCCGAGGCGCTTGCTCACCCATTAATGCTGATTTTCAATAACTCTTAGTACACTGGGGAAGTTCCAGAGGACTGGACGAAAGCTAATGTTGTGCCAGTATTTTAAAAGGGTAAACAGGACACCCTGGGTAATTGTAGGCCTGTCAGATTGGCATTGATCCCAGGCAAAAGAATGGAATGGTAGATATCCAACTCAATCAATAAAGAATTAAAGGAGGGTAATATAATTAATGCCAATAGCACAGGTTTATAGAAAATAGATCTGCTCAAACTCACAAGTTTGGTTGATAAAGGTAATAGCGCTGATGTAGTGTACTTAGAATTCTGAGAGGCATTTGACTTCTTAACACACACCATTTTGAGGAAGAAACTAGAACAGTGCGAAATTAACATGCTAGCACCCGCTAAGTGGGTTAAGAATTGACTGGCTGACTGGTCTCACAAGGTAGCTGTAAACTGGGAATCCTCATTGATGGGTGTTTCCCCAGTAGGGTCCCACAGGGCTCGGAGCTTGGCTCTAGGCTGTTTAGCATTTTTATTGATGACTTGGAAGAAGGCAAATAGTGTCACTGATAAAGTTTCAGACGATGCAAACATTGGAGGGATGGTAAATAACGAAGAGGACAGGTCACTGATACAGAGCAGTCTGGATCACTTGGTAAACGGGGCACAACCAACCAATATGTGTTTTAATATGGCCAAATGTAAATGTCCAGCGAGGAAAAAAGAATGCAGGTCACGCTCACTGGATGGGGGCCTCTATCCTGGGAAGCAGCGACTCTGAAAAAGACTTGGAGATCATCTTGGACAATCAGCTGAGCATGAGCTGCCAATGTGACACTGTGCCAAAAGGCCTAATGTGATCTTTTGATGTATAAACAGGGGAACCTTGAGGAGAAGCAGAGAGGGTATTTCACCTCTGTGTTTGGCACTGGTGTGACTGCGGCTGGAATCCTGTGTCCAGTTCTGGTGCCCACAGTTCAAGAGGACATAGAAACATTGGAGAGATTCAGAGAAGAGCTGCCAGAATGATGAAAGGATTGGAAAATCTGCCTTACAGTGAGACTTAAGGAGCTGTGTCTATTAAGCTTATCAAAGAGAAGGTTAAGGGGTGACTTGATCATAGTTTCTAAGTACCTGCTTCGAAGCGGAAATTTTATAATGGGCTCTTCAATCTAGCAGGCAAAGGTCCAACAAGATCCAGTCTTTGGAATTTGGAGCCAGACAAATTCAGACTGGAAATAAGGCACACATTTTTAACAGCCAATCATTGTGGCAGACTCCCCATAACTGGCTATTTTTAAACCAAGCCACGCTCTGAACTGTTTTGTAATGTATTGTGGGAGAACTTGTCTGTCCTCAGCCCATGTGTGGAAGTGTTTTTAGCCCACTGTGAGGTTCTGTACCTCGGGGGAACACCTTACACCCATATGTTCATCCTTATAAAAGGATTGTGTAGTATCCAATGCAAAGTTTGTCATGTTGGGTGTCTTTGGAAGGCTCATGATGCACTGAGCATTGTTGTTATAGTAATGTAATGTGTTAGGTTGTAATTTCATGTATATAGTTATGAGGCTGAAAATGTGGCCTCATGGCTTAAAACAGGCCCAGGAAAAACTGTCCAAGAGCAGAGGGGCAGTTCACACCTCATCAGGGCATGTATGTCACAAACCCAGCTCAGCCTCACAGGAACAAAGGACACTGGCCTACGCAGCAACAAAGGATCTGTTGGACTCTCGAGTGAGTCACCCCCCCTTACTTTGGTCAGTTTGGGACGGCGATGAAGTAATGCTCACCTGACTCTGAAGGGGGATGGCAAAGCCAAGAGGGAAGAAAGAATATGATAAAAGGGAGAGGCGTTTGCCATGCTCTTCCTCTCTCTTCCACCTCCATCTACAAACATCACCACACCAAGCAACTGAGGTGCTGATCAAAGGGGAGAGCCTGGCTGAAGGGCAACCAGCCAGCCTGTGGTGAAAGCATCTAAGTTTGTAAGGACACTGAAAGTGTTAATATCAGGGTGGATTTGATTTAAATCACTAGTAAGGAAGACTCGATTCATCATGGATTTCTACATAAAAGTGCATTTTTGTTGGTTGTTATAACCTTAATAAATATTCTTCACAACTCAGAGATAGATGTAAGTTTCATTTTTAGAAGGTAAACACGATACATTTTTAAAGTGATTTATTTTGAAAACTTTTCAGATTAGTTTTACAGCAAAATCAGAAAATGAATGATTGTTTGGTTATTTCATTTACCAAACGTAATTGAAACAGATATTTATGAAGTCGTTGGGAGGTGAACTATCATTAATATTTGGAGGATTTTCTTGCCATGCTGTATCACAGGGATCAGCAACCTTTGGCACGCAGCCTGCCAGGGAAAGCCGCTGGGGGGCCGGGCCGGTTTGTTTACCTGCGGCGTCAGCAGGTTCGGCCGCTCCAGGCCAATGGGGACTGCGGGAAGTGGCATGGGCCGAGGGACGTGCTGGCTTCCCTTCCCGCAGCCCCCATTGGCCTGGGATGGCAAACCGCTGCCCGTGGGAGCTGCGATCGGCCAAACCTGCGGACATGGCAGGCAAACAAACCAGCTGGGACCTCCGGGGCTTTCCCTGACATGCCAAAGGTTGCTGATCCCTGCTGTATTAGAAGGAGAACAGACCTTTAAATTGTTTTATTTAACTAAAACAACAACATTATGTATTCTGGATTTTTTTTCTTCAACAGCAAACATACAATATTTTAACAAAACAAGCATATGAATTTTTGAATTTAGTTAAGCATTCAAGTTTTTTAAAATTGGTTTTTTTTGTTACAATTGTTTTTAACTAAAATAGTTAAATGAAATATTTTTAAAGAAATTTAATTGACTATGTCAGCCAGGTCAACATGAGAAACTTAAAATACTGGCTTCTGCAGCTAACTCAGTCGTCTTCACCTTCATTTCCCTGTTTGTTCATAATCTGGAAAAGAAAAACAAGCTTCCCTGCTTGTTCAGGTCCCAAACGATTTCTCAATTTGGAATGAACTAGTCCAAAGGAAGAGAATATTCTTTCTACACTGGCAGAAGAGGCGACTGCTGTTAAAAGTGAGATTATCACTTCATCAGTCTCTGAATCCAAGTGCTTAAGTGAATTCCACCAGTTCACTGGTGTGACTTTCTTTAAAACATCATCAGCAAACCTATATTTCTTGAATGGTTCACCCTTAGCTCTGAAGTTTATTCTAGTTGGCATTCTGGAGGGATGATTGCTGGATGTCCATGTCATAGCCAACCCCTCTTCTTCAGCAGTTAAGATTTGACCCTGGTACCAAGTATTGAGAATATTTGCAAGAAAATGAGCTGGACATAGTGCTTGTCCCATTTGTTTTTTTTAATGCTTGTAATTTAGCTCTGTCATTGCATATTTCTCTTTTTAAGATCTCACTCGGTTCCTTCCAAATTTCAGCAGCATCAGCAGTAAAACAGCTATTTCCCTGCATTCAAGCCTACAGAAATAGGCTTCAGGGTACTCAGCATGCGTTCAACATTTCTCTTAATCCCAGTGTTGAGAACTTTGGCTGTGACAGCACCATCTATTTTTTCAGGATTTTGTTCACAAACTGTCATCAGATTAGGCAAATTCTCGATCTAGTGCTCAAAACAGTCCACTATTGAGTTCCATCGCACGTCTTGTGGGAGAATTAGCTTGGTTCCTCCCACTTTTTTCCAGAGCAGCTACTGCAAAGTGTTTTTTTGCAATTTCAACAACATTAGCCTTTATTTCTGAAACACGGAAGTCTTTGGCAAGGAGGTGCATCAAATGAGCACTGCAACCATATGTTATTAGCTTGGGACTCTCTTCACTCTCTTCAAAATAATTTCTTCTCATCTTGGATACATTTGCAGCATTGTCTGTGACCAAGCTGCGTACTAGACATTTGAATTTTTTTTCCACAGTTTGGTATAGCTGTTACTGCTACTTCTTGTAAGTATTCTGCGGTGTGTGCATTTCCTGATGTATCAATTGTTTCTGTAAAGAAGACATTCCCTTCTTCTGTTGTCACACAAGCACATACAACAGGATCATTGTGGACATTGCTCCATCCATCAAGACTCAGGTTAACAATTTTGGCCCCTAGACCTTTTGCACACTGCTCAGTTTCTCTTTCATACACGTATTATCCAGCAATTTGCCTGCGATATCTGCTCTGTTGGGTGGACTGTATCCTGGTCTTAATGACTGAACCATGTTAATGAAGTGTGGGTTCTTGATCATATGGAAAGGAGAGTTTGTTGCATAAACAAACAGGGCAATTTTTTCATCAATTACCTCTTTTTGTAACCTGCTGGTTCTTATCACAAACTTATCTATGATTGTTTCTGGATGATGGAGATTTTTTTTTCTTTTTGCTACAGGTGATATACTGTGGCTGTGTGACATACTTGATGTGACTGAAACACTATCATTGGCAGATGGCTCTAAAACTACAGAAAATGATGGTGATCTTGAAGGTAGATAGTCTTCAGAATCCTGTATGTTGAGGATGGATTCTCCTAAATAAAATAAGTCAATGCAGTTATTTAATTATTATTACCATACTGCTCATTTCGTATGACTCATTGCATTCACTGACACTCAGTACTACTTTAAAAGTGAAATTGTAAAAGGAAGATCCGCCCATTTCAGCTGTTTATTTTTTTATTACAACTGCATCTAAAGTGACAGTACCACAGAGTAACAACTATATTTTTTGCTCAAACATGAGAATTCAAGAATAGTCCAGAAGGAAGACAGGCAGCCCTTAAGAGAGACGTATGAAATAAAAAAGTTTACCACCCTGAAGATCCTGCATGTTCAGACATGTTCCTCTCATCATCTTCAATACAGCTTCCTCCTGAGAAGGAACACTTTTCATGATGTTGTTTCATTTGGGCAACCAGGCCTTGCATTTCTTTGTTGCACTATTTGCGTTTTACACGCATGCCTGTCTTACCCACAAGTAGAGGAACTTCATTAAAATATTCCCAAACTGGGTCTCTTTTACAGCCTGCTGCCATTATAGGTTTTCCTTTCTAGTGAGAGAATGGTATGGTACATCTCAAATCAATGAAGGCTACACTCAGAAAGACCTCAAGACTTCTGGAATATGCTGCTCAAACAGTTTGACTTTGTTTCTACTGCCTGTCCCTCCCTTCTCACATTTATCTCCAGACTTCTTCTCCTTGTCCAGATCTATTCCACCCCCAACAATCTTCTATGCATTGAACTTTTTGAAACTTTGCACTTTTAGCGAGAGGTAAGGGATTGACTCTGTGTACACAAATTTGCAGAGGGACAATAGGGTTGAGGTCTGTTATTTCTCACCTCTCTATATTATCTATTTTTTTATTTATTTAAAACATTTTTGCTGTTAAAAAGCATGTTATCTCTGGAGACACAAATCCACAGTTTGAGAACTACAAAACTAAGCATCTCTGATGGTATCTTCTAGACTGATCACTGAGTCCCATTGGGTAGATAGAAAGATTACCCTAAATAATCTATACAGAAGCCTCTGGAAGCCCATAAGATTGGGTCCCTAATCCATGAACTATTGGAACTCATTTACAAAACTTTTCTTAAACATTACATGAATATATTGTCTCATACTAGAGAATTTATAATCCCTATTCCATGATGAGATATCTTTGAGCTATAATGATTCTTAATTAAAACTATCTTTAGAGAGGTTTTTTCCCTCAAAAATCCGATTTAAATAAAAAAATCTGATTTTTGTTATTTATTTTTTTTTAAATAATTGGTTGTTTTTATCCACCCTGAATAGCAGCCCACTTTTGGAAGAATGAAGTAGGATGGATCTGTAAATTCTTGTAAAATGGAGACAGGTATCTCTTATACATGTCCATCCCTTGCTTAGTAACGAGTGATTAAATTATCCTCCATCCACAGTTATAAGGAGAGATGAATTAAGATCATTTATAATCTTCCTCCCCAATGCTTACTCTGTATGGGTGATAGTGCAGCTAAGCTATAGGCCTGATCTCAGGAGATGTAGGGTCAATTCCTGGCTTTGCCACTTCTTTTGGGATGCTGGGCAAGTCGCTTGGACCCCAGTTCAGCAAATATTTAAACACAGGGCTAACTTTAAGCATGTCACTAATCCCATTAAAACTGATAAGACAATACGTGTGCTTAAAGTTACTCACATGCTTAAGTACCTTGTTGGACTGAGGCCTTAAATGCTGTCCCACAGTTTCCCATCTTTAAAATGGAGATAATACTTCCTTTCTCCCATTCTTTGTCTGTCTCATCTAATTAGTCCCTGCCCTGAAGCTCTCTCAATCACTTTCTCACTCTGTGTGTACTAATTCTATGGGGTTTGTACTAACTCAGTGGTGCTTTGATCTCCACTGGTGTCTCTAGGGCTACTGTAATTCAAATAATCGTTTCTATGCTACTTTCTTTACGAAAATGGTCAACAAATATTCTCCTGTTTTCAACTTCATATTGCAGAAAGATGGCTGTCCCGTCTTCTTTCCAAAAGCAAAGCTATTTCAGTTCAGGGTACACCTTCTTTCCCTGAACCCCATTGCAACAACAAAATAAAAAATCACTAGTCACACATTTGGTTTGTAAATCTTTTTATTAAAAGAGTTGTCTTTCCACGGTAGTAAAGCTTTGGCACTTACAGTATAAAAAATAATCACCGATCATAATTACACCAAATTCCTCTTTGTCAACTGCATACTAAGTTTCTTCAATACATTTTTTCCCATATAAAAACACTTGAGGGATGGGGAACAAAACGGATAAATAACAGTATGAGATACAAAGATACAGCTAGAAAAACAATAGGATCATTTAGAAAGAATTAGGACAGTGCATATTTTAAATGTCACAGTGATGCGGTATGCAGTCACTTAGGTTATTGCTGGCTGCACGCTTAGATGAAAGTAGAAGTGTTCAGTGGACTTTCCTTTCTCTAAACATTAGTAGTGTCGTTTTTGTTTGCATGGCAAGGGAGCCTTCCATCCCATTTACTCCCCCCACCCCAGTATTATTTTGATCCCCAACCAATTCACAATTAGTTTAAAAAAAAAAAAGGATCCAGTATCTCTCTCCATTTTCCCAGTTGTGGCTGCCTCTGCCATGGCCACATTCTTTGGTCCTCATTTAAAAAGATATTAAACTTCATAAACACACAGAAGTACCCAAAGGGTTAAATGCTAAATACCAAAGCCACCTCATGCTAGCTGGCAAAAGGGTCTGTCAATGTTGCAACTTTGGATGTGAGATTCAAATGGACTTTTAGTGGCATTATTTTTTTATTTAAAAACAAAACGAACCTAATTATTCTTAAACCTACAAACAGGATTTTACAAATCATGAGTGTTGGTTTAGGTCCTTAAAACCTTGCATCATCACACAGAAATATTTACACACACAAATTATTTTTTGCCTAATATCCCTTGCACTGCTCTAATTATTTTTTTATAATACTGTACCCTGATTATATTCCCATTTTGTATAAACAAGGCAGTCAAGTTAAGTTCCAAAAGAAACCCCATTTATATACACACACACACACACACACACACCCCTAGTGATTTTGATGACAAACTATTCCCATTTCCCCTCTGTTAGGGGCAAATTCCTAAAGCTGTGTTTGTAAGGCTATTAGTATTATGATTTATTATGTTTGTATGGAACCCATTTTGTTATCTAAAATGGAGGACTTGGTCATGTGATCAGGAGGGCAGTTGGAGTGTTTTCCTGCCCTTTCCAATGGTCAGGGGCCCAAGTAGTAAACAAGTTCCAGTTTTAACTGGATTTTCCCGGGGATTCTATGGGGTTTCCCTAAGGGGTTTTGCGCTACAGAGTCTATATAAAAGCAGCCATTACATCAGTTGGGGGCTGTCCATCCGAGTGGCAGGTGCACGTGGGTTTGCTTCCACAGGTGATGGAAACTCCAGGCAAGTGCCCCCTGCAGCTATTACTTACCATCTGTGGCAGTTAACATCCATCGCTGTCATTCGCCTGTGAACACCCAGCTGTCATCTCGTGAGCCTGCCGCCGTGTCACTGAAGCCAGTGAGAAGGACGAGTCATTGCACATATATTTATATTTACGTAACTGGGTATTATTATTAAACCAAGCATTCCCTTTTTATAACACCAAAATTGTTACTTTTTAACATTTTCACAACTCCTAAGTGTTTACTTCCCTACAAAGTCTGCAGCATTAATTTTTGCAAAAGCTACTTGTAACTCTTCACTTATTTTAAATCACTTACTTCTGCATTCAATTCTTTAAGCTTCAATACAGCTGCCTTACACTGGGCCTTTTTTTTTTTTTTTTTTTGCGCTTTTGTTTGCACCTCAGTTGAATTGCAGAAGTGCCATTCTCTGTTGCAGTTAATTGTTTCTGAGCAACTTCCCGGGTTAACCCACTCACTCTCCCTTTTTCACTTCAGAACCATTTTTTAATCTTTTCTTCACTCCGACCAAATCCTCCAAACCCTGTTGTGCCAAGTTATCTTTAACCACCCCAAACTTTAATTTACCGTCCTCCAGTTGCCTTTACTGGAGTAGCACCAAATTAAAAAAAAAAATTACTGTCCATCTCTCATAATGCTGCCTTTATTCTAAACCTCTTACAAGTGGACTTAAGTGCCTCCTTTCCTTCACCCTCTCCCCTGGCTCTTGTCACACAGACAGAGAGCAGAAGACCAGAAATCCAAAGTGCAGGTGTAAGCAGAGTCAGGATGAGCTCTACCCTGACATCTGGTGGCGAGTCATGGTGGGTTGTGGAAAAGAACTTCAGAGGCTGTCAAGGTTCCTTCCCCACTCTGAACTCTAGGGTACAGATGTGGGGACCTGCATGAAAAACCCCTAAGCTTATTTTTACCAGCTTAGGTTAGAACTTCCCCAAGGTACAAACTATTTTACCTTTTGCTCTTGTACTTTATCACTGCCACCACCAAGAGTCTAACAGATATATAACAGGGAAACAGCCCCCTTGGAAACGTCTTTCCCCCCAAAATCCTCCCCAAACCCGACACCCCCTTTCCTGGGGAAGGCTTGATAAAAATCCTCACCAACTTGCATAGGTGAACACAGACCCAAACCCTTGGATCTTAAGAACAACGAAAAAGCAATCGGGTTCTTAAAAGAAGAATTTTAATAGAAGAAAAAGTAAAAAGAATCACCTCTGTAAAATCAGGCTGGTAAATACCTTACAGGGTAATCAGATTCAAAACATAGAGAATCCCTCCAGGCAAAACCTTAAGTTACAAAAAGAAACAAAAACAGGAATCTACATTCCATTCAGCACAACTTATTTTCTCAGCCATTTAAAGAAACAGAATCTAACGCATATCTGGCTAGATTACTTACTAAGTTCTAAGACTCCATTCCTTTCTGTTCCCAGAAAATGCATCACACAGACAGAGAGAGCCTTTGTTTCTCTCCTGCTCCAGCTTTGAAAGTATCTTCTCTCCTCATTGGTCATTTTGGTCAGGTGCCAGCGAGGTTATCCTAGCTTCTTAACCCTTTACAGGTGAAAGGGTTTTTCTCTGGCCAGGGGGGATTTTAAAGGTGTTTACCCTTCCCTTTATATTTATTCCCTTTATATTCACCCCCCAAATCACAGCTAGGGTGAAACGCTGGCTGTGATTTCTTCCTGGAGCTCTAGGAGAAAACAGAGTTAATAAGGCACATGCACCTCTAAATATACTATGAAGTATATAAAGACTAACAATATTTTCCACATCTGAAGGACGATTTTAACCAGTTGATTCTGGAAAACTTTCACGGGAGAGTGCATCAGCCACTTTGTTAGAAGCTCCTGAGATGTGTTGGATGTCGAAATCAAAATCTTGGACAGCTAAACTCCACCGAATAAGTTTTTTGTTATTTCCCGTGGCGGTATGAAGCCACTGTAGCGCAGCATGGTCGGTTTGCATGTGGAAACGCCGTCCCCAAACATATGGGCGTAGCTTTTCCAGAGCGTAGACAATGGCGTAACATTCTTTTTCACTGACTGATCAGTTGCTTTCCCTCTCAGACAGCTTCTTGCTGAGAAACACTACAGGGTGGAGTTCTTGATCCGGTCCTTCCTGCATTAAAACTGCTCCCACACCACGCTCGGACGCATCTGTGGTTACTAGGAATGGTTTGTCAAAGTCTGGGGCCCTTAGCACAGGGTCAGACATGAGTGTCGCTTTAAGCTGGTTAAAGGCCTTCTGACACTCTTCGGTCCACTGAACGGCATTTGGCTGTTTCTTTTTGGTTAGGTCTGTCAGTGGGGCGGCGATTTGGCTGTATTGCAGTACAAATCGCCTGTAATAACTGGTCAAGCCTAAGAAGGATTGAACCTGTTTCTTTGACTTTGGGACAGGCCACTTTTGGATAGCATCCACTTTGGCCTGTAGGGGGTTGATAGTT
This sequence comes from Chelonia mydas, assembly GCF_015237465.2. Classification (NCBI taxonomy): domain Eukaryota; kingdom Metazoa; phylum Chordata; order Testudines; family Cheloniidae; genus Chelonia; species Chelonia mydas. Next base: position 74,327,897 of record NC_051251.2, on the reverse strand, counting down.
CCTTGACCCACTTGGTGTCCAAGGTAAGTCACTCTGTTTAGGCCTATTTGACACTTCTTAGCCTTAACAGTTAGTCCTGCCTGACTTATGCGCACGAAGATTGTTTGTAGAGTTTCAGGTGTTCTGCCCAGGAATCCAAAAATATGGCCACATTGTCAAGGTAGGGGACTGCATATTTTCCCAATCCTGCTAGGAGACCATCTACAAGTCTTTGGAAGGTGGCAGGTGCATTCCGCAGCCCGAAAGGGAGTACATTAAATTCATACAGCCCGACATGGGTGGTGATTTCCTTGGCGGATTCATCTAGCGTTACCTACCAGTACCCCTTGGTTAAGTCCAAGGTAGAGATGAACTGGGCCCGTCCCAGTTTCTCTAATAGTTCATATGCACGTGGCATTGGATAGTTGTCTGGGCGAGTTACAGCATTTAGCTCATGGTAGTCCACGCAAAAACGTATCTCACCATCTGGTTTGGGAACTAGAACCACTGGAGATGCCCACGCACTTTCAGAGGGGCGGATTATACCCATCTGTAACATATCCTGGATCTCCCGTTCTATAGCAGTTTTAGCTTGAGGAGACACCCGGTAAGGTTGGACTTTAATTGGGTGAGCATTACCTGTGTCAATGGAGTGGTATGCCCGTTCAGTCAGTCCTGGGGTGGCTGAGAACGTCGGCGCGTAGCTAGTGCACAGCTCCTGGATCTGCTGTCGCTGCATACGCCCAAGGGTCATGGAGAGGTTCACCTCTTCCACACCACCAGCACATTTCCCTTCGTAGTAGACACCTTCAGGCCACTCAGCGTCATCTCCTCCCTGGGCTGTAAACTGACAAACCTTTAATTCTCTGGAATAAAAGGGCTTTAGAGAATTAATGTGGTATACCTTAGGCTTTCGGTTGCAGGTGGGGAATGCTATGAGATAATTAACAGCTCCCAGGCGCTCCTGGACCGTGAATGGCCCTTCCCACGACGATTCCATTTTATGGGCCTGGAGCGCCTTCAAGACCATGACCTGGTCCGCTACTTTGAAGGAACGCTCTCTGGCATATTTATCATATCAGGCTTTTTGCTCTTTTTGAGCATCCTGTAGGTTTTCTTTAGCAAGGGCTAGAGAGGTTCGGAGGGTGTTTTGTAGGTTGATTATAAAGTCCAAAATGTTAGTTCCTGGAGAAGGTGTAAATCCCTCCCATTGCTGCTTCACCAACTGTAATGGCCCCTTAACCTTGCGGCCATATACAAGTTCAAATGGTGAAAACCCTAAACTGGGATGTGGTACAGCTCTGCAGGCAAAGAGCAACTGCTGCAACACTAGGTCTCAATCACTGGAGTGCTCATTTACGAATTTACATATCATGGCCCCCAAAGTTCCATTAAACTTTTCCACCATGCCATTTGTTTGATGGTGGTAAGGAGTGGCAACCAAGTGATTTACCCCATGAGCTTCCGAAAGTCTTTCCATAGGTCCTGCCAGGAAATTAGTTCCTACATCTGTGAGGATGTCGGAGGGCCAACCTACCTGGGCAAAAATGTCTGCTAGTGCCTGGCACACACTTTTAGCCCTGGTGTTGCTTAGAGCTACTGCTTCCGGCCATCGGGTGGCAAAATCCGTGAAAGTCAGTATGTACTGCTTTCCTCTGGGTGTCTTTTTCGGAAAAGGACCCAGAATATCCACAGCTTCTCGCTGAAATGGAACTTGAATGATGGGGAGTGGCTGGAGAGGGGCTTTGACCTGGTCTTGGGGTTTTCCCACTTTTTGGCATACCTGACAAGACCGGACATAGGTAGAAACTTCCTTGCCCATTCCCTCCCAGTGGAATGACCTCCCCAAACGGTCTTTGGTCCTGTTCACCCCAGCATAGCCACTAGGGTGATCATGGACTAAGCTCAAGAGCTTGACCCGGTACTTAGTTGGAACTACCAACTGTCTCTGAGGATGCCAGTCTTCCTGGTGTCCACCAGAAAGAGTTTCCTTGTATAAAAGTCCTCTTTCTACAACAAACCTGGATCGATTAGAAGAGCTGAGAGGCGGTGGGTTGCTCCGAGCCACCGTCCAAGCTCTCTGGAGATTTCATCTGCTTCCTCTTTGGTCTGGATCTGTTCCCTTGATGTTGGAGACATCAGTTCCTCATTGGATTGTGGATCTATGCTTGGTCCCTCTGGAAGCGATGTAGGGAATGGGGCTCTTTCCATTGACTGTGAATTGCTCTCCGCTGATGCACTATGTTGGGGTTCAAGCTCCGGCTGAGCCTCTTGTGTAGGGTTATTGGCTGCTGCCGGTTCAGGTTTGGTGGGGCCTTCTGGTGTTGGGATTGTAAATACTGGATTCAGTGCTGGCAATGGGTCTGGTGCTAGTTGTTCCTCCGGTTCTGGTTCTGGGACTGGCTCTGTCTGGGTCTCTGGGACTGGATCCACTACTGCTGTTGCAGACATTGGCCTGGGGTCTGGGTCCAACACCTCTGACTGGATCCTGGTAGAAGTTTCCAGAACAGAGCTAGGCGTGACGGCTTGTATAGCCTGGCTGCGGGTGACCATTCCCATCCTCTTGGCTAGCTTCACGTGATTGACCAAGTCTTCCCCCAACAGCATGGGGATGGGATAATCATCACAGACTGCAAAAGTCCACGTTCCTGACCAGCCTTTGTACTGGACAGGCAACTTGGCTGTAGGCAAATTGCAAGGGTTGGACTTGAAGGGTTGAATCGTCACTTGGATCTCTGGGTTGATTAAATTGGGGTCCACTAAGGAAGCATGGATAGCCGACACTTGTGCTCCGATGTCCCTTCACGTGGTGTCCTTCTTCCCGCCCACACTCACAGTTTCCCTCCGCTCTGAGGGTATCTGGGAGGTATCTGGGCCTGAGGACCTCTGGTGTGATTCCGGTGCAACGAACTGTAATCTGTTGGGGTTCTTGGGACAGTTGGCCTTTACATGCCCTGGCTCGTTACATTTAAAACATCGTCCAGCTGACGGGTCACTGGGGCGAGGTGGGTTGCCGGAGAACGGTGTGGCGGGACAATAAGGTGTCTGGAGAGTTCCTTGGGGGGCAGTTGGGACCTTGGGGTGCCCCTGGTAGTAGGGTGTGGTCTGAGGTTGTCCCTTCTGGTATCCGCTCCAACTGCGACCAGTTTTTTTCTTTTCTGCCACCTCCACCCATTTGGCTCCAATCTCCCCCACCTCGATTACAATTTTGGGCTTCCCATCTAGGATGTATCTTTCTATTTCCTCAGGAACACCCTCTAAGAACTGCTCCATTTGCATTAAGAAGGGTAAATCTTCTGGAGATTTAACACTTGCTCCCGATATCCAGGCATCCCAATGTTTCACAATGTGGTAGGGATGTCGGGTAAATGACACGTCTGGTTTCCACCTTAGGGCTCTGAACTGCTGACAGGAATCCTCAGGTGTTAGCCCAATTCTGACTCTCGCCTTGGTTTTAAACAGTTCATACTTGTTCATGTGTTCCTTAGGCATTTCAGTCGCCACCTCAGCTAAGGGTCCACTGAGCTGCGGCCTCAGCTCTAACACGTATTGGTCTGTAGAGATGCTGTACCCAAGGCAGGCCCTTTCAAAGTTTTCTAAGAAGGCCTCGGTATCATCACCTGCCTTGTAGGTGGGGAACTTTCTGGGATGGAAAGTGGTACCTGGAGAAGGATTGCTAGGGTTTGTTGGTATATTCTGCGGAGCCTTTGCCTTCTCCATCTCCAGTGCATGCTTCCTCTCTTTTTCCTTTTCCTCCTCCTCATGCTTCCTCTCTTTTTCCTTCTCCTCCAGTTCTTTGTCTCTTGCCCCCATTTCTTTTTCCCTTGCCTCCATTTCTCTCCTGTGGGCAGCCTCCATTTCTTTTTCTTTGGCCGCTTGTGCATCCATCTCCATCTGTCGGAGTTCTACCCGACTTTCATATTCCTTTTGTCTTTCCTCAGCCTCAAATATGGCTAATTCCAGCTTCTGTTGAACAGTGCAGTCTGTCATCCTAACCTCTCTGTTTTTAACTAACTTTACACCCGAGAGTTAGAAAGAAAACAAAAAAAAACTTGGCTTGTTTAAATTTTGCTGTGCTGTCCAGATACCTATGTTCTCTGATAGTGATTGTCAGCCTACAGAAAAATCCTTAAAAAAAAAAAAACCTAACACCTTTGTCTCCAGGTAAATAGGCAGAAAACCCCTCCAGTTGCTCTTAGGGAAAAAAAATACTTCTTCGGGTCTCTGAAGACTTATGAATTTCCCTGCAGGAGGTTAACTACCCTGCCTTTAGGTAGAGAAAACTCCAGCTCACAAAAGACAATCCTCTTTTATCTCTGCTCTGGCCCCCAAGCAGAAAAAAAAGCTCTAACTGCTTTCAGCTTAAAACCTGCTTTCCAGCAGCCCAAAGTAAAAAAATATTTCCTTTTAAAAATCTCTGCTTCAGGTTCAAAAAATCTCAAATTGATCTCAAAATAATTTCAAGTTAATTCCACCACTCTGCCACCATGTCAAGGTTCCTTCCCCACTCTGAACTCCAGGATACAGATGTGGGGACCTGCATGAAAACCCCCTAAGCTTATTTTTACCAGCTTAGGTTAGAACTTCCCCAAGGTACAAACTATTTTACCTTTTGCCCTTTACTTAGACGCTTGGTGGTGGCAGCGATAAACAGATATATAACCGGGAAAGAGCCCGCTTGGAAAGGTCTTTCCCCCCAAAATCCTCCCCAAACCCGACACCCCCTTTCCTGGGGAAGGCTTGATAAAAATCCTCACCAATTTGCATAGGTGAACACAGACCCAAACCCTTGGATCTCAAGAACAATGAAAAAAGCAATCAGGTTCTTACAAGAAGAATTTTAATAGAAGAAAAAGCCAGTAAGCAATCTAGTTAGATATGCGTTAGATTCTGTTTTGTTTAAATGGCTGATAAAATAAGTTGTGCTGAATGGAATGGATATTCCTGTTTTTGTGTCTTTTTGTAACTTAAGGTTTTGCCTAGAGGGATTCTCTATGTTTTGAATCTGATTACCCTGTAAGGTATTTACCATCCTGATTTTACTGAGGTGATTCTTTTACTTTTTCTTTAATTAAAATTCTTCTATTAAGAACCTGATTGCTTTTTCCTTGTTCTTAAGATCCAAGGGTTTGGGTCTGTGTTCACCTATGCAAATTGGTGAGGATTTTTATCAAGCCTTCCCCAGGACAGGGGGTGTAGTGCTTGGGGGGATATTTTGGGGGGAAGACGTTTCCAAGTGGGCACTTTCCCTGTTCTTTGTGTAACACTTTGGTGGTGGCAGCTTTTAACCTAAGCTGGTAAGAATAAGCTTAAGGGGTCTTTCATGCAGGTCCCCACATCTGTACCCTAAAGTTCAGAGTGGGGAAGAAACCTTGACACATATTCATAGCTCTACCCGCTGGCACAGTCTGTTCCCCAATATTCCGTTCCCAGCTCTGATGCTGCAGAGCCTTGCCTGTGTCCCCATTCCATCATCTCTTTTCCAGTTGTAACCGTGCCTTAGTGGGTCACAACTGAGGATGCCAAATTCAGGACAAACTGCTGAGAAATAGGGCAAACAACCCAAAACTGGTGGTTATTCTTTTAAAAGATATATGAAACCAGCCACAAAAGTAAACTTCTGTTTCACCACACCGGCTAACAAGAAAACATAAAGGCAGTTTCCTCAGGCATTCCAGTTCTTATATCACCACCAAAAACAATGGATTCAGAGATGAGTGGTTCTTTACAAGCAGTCTAATCAAATAATAGGTTCTTCAGATCCCAAAGGTCCAGTCACACACCAAGGTCAATATATAACTCAGATCTTACCCCAAAATCACGCTGGTGCCAATCCTTTAGTATCTAAAATTCATTTAAAAAAAGGGGGGGGAAGGTGAGAGTTAAAATTGGTTAAAGGAATCAATTGCATGCAGTATGGCAAAGTTCTTTGTTCAGGCTTGTAGCAGTGATGGAATAAACTGCTGGCTCAAGTCAAGTCCCTGGAGTACATCCACAGCTTGGATGGGTCATTCAGTCCTTTGTTCAGAGCTTCAGTTTGTAGCAAAGTTCCTCCAGGGGTAAGAGCAGGACTGAAGACAAAAGGGAGGTCTTTCCAGGGTCTTTTACAGCTTTTGCCATGTGGAGGGCATCCCATTGTTCTTACTGTGGAAAATTATAGCAACAAGATGGAGTTTGGAGTCACATGGGCAAGTCATATGTTCATGCCCAATTTCCCTCACTCTTTGTAGGAAGTCATTACTTACACTCCAGACAGCACCTTTACATGACGGCCCATTCAGTGTAGATCGGCGTCTCCCATGGTCCATTGTCCACCAAGTGTTCCTTGATGAACCACTTAATTTGAACAAAATGAAAAGGAGTACAAGTGAGCTGTAGCTCACGAAAGCTTATGCTCAAATAAATTTGTTAGCCTCTAAGGTGCCACAAGTCCTCCTTTTCTTTTTGCGGATACAGACTAACATGGCTGCTAATCTGAAACCTGTTAATTTGAACAGTCCCTTCAAGATGTGCTGGCTAGCTACCTTGTGGACTGTACTCTAGGAGCCAACATTTGAAATCCAGGTATAGAGCCAATACTCATAACTTCAAATACAAAAATGATGCATGCGTACAGATAGCATAATCCTAACCAGCAAATCCTAATCTTTCCATAGACACCTCACTGAACAGTCGCAGCTCATTGGCAGGCTCCCCTTGTGTTAGGATTTATAAGGGCTGATGTTCTGCTGTATTACTCTGATGATTTCACTAAATTGATGACACTTTATTCCTGTGCAATATCCTTGTTAATTCGTTGATTCACTGATTTGAGCATAACTGTATCGTTTAACCCTTAGTTAGCTCTATAGTGTTTACAATAATTTAGCCTTAGTGATGTGTGGTCTCGATTTGTTCACTTTAATAAACTGTATAAGAGGGACATCGGATCTTAATTCTTTCAATTAGCAGCATGGACCGGGACCATGGAGAGCCTAGGTGGAGATCATCCGGTCCAGCCTGGACCCTAATCAGCTCTCTCAAAATTAACCCTTTGGTTTCCCCAAGGGAACAGCTGAGGGGGCACCATTCTTAGATCCAGATGCTCAGAGCATCACAAGAGAAAATAAGCTTCCCCACCCAGGCTTTCAGAATTGAGGGGGGCAATGTGGGTGAGTGAGCAGGGGTCAGTGAGGTGGGGGTACTCCTCTGAGTGGGGGGTGGCTGGCTCTGCAGTCACTCTCATGGCCAGGCCCAGCCTGTGTCACCATCTGGCTTGCCCAGGGGTTGTGCCGTGTCAGGCCCAACTGAGGGTGTGGGTCTGTTTAGAGTTGCTGTAACTGGAGGTGAAAAGTTCAGACACTTCAGCCACCATGGTGTTGGCAGAGCAAAACGTATGTGTGTTACGAGGGCATATTGGGACATTGCTGAGAGAGCAGAGTTAAGGGTGTGGGAGCATTTCCTGATGTTCAGAGGTTTGAGTTTTGGTGATGTTGATGTTCTGCAAGGGGATGACATCTCACCAAGCAACCGTAACTCTGCACTGAAGAAGTTTTTTCCCCGACTGCCCACTAGATATTTGCAATTTAGCCAGGGCTAGGGTGACCATATTTTCCCAAAGGGAAAATGAGACACCCCACGGGCCAGCCTGAAGCCAACCAAATGGGGTCAGCCCAAGCACTCCCTGCTTCCTCCCATGTGGGGCCAGCCTGACCTCCCCCTGTATCCCCCAACCAGTGCCGCCCCAGTGCCTAAGCCCCACCCCACCCCCGCTGCCCACCTGCACACTGGGCCAACCAAGGCTCCACTCTCCTCTCTGCATGCAGGGCCAGCCCCAGCCCTCCCTGCCTCCCACCTACACGGGGCCAGCCTGAGGTCCCCCTACCTCCCGGTGTGCAGGGGCAGCCTGTGCTCTCCTGCAGCCCACTCGCGTGTGGGGCGGGCCCGAGCCACTCTCCTGAGCTCTCCCTCCAGCGCTGGGCTGGCGTTGCAGCTCGCCCCCGCTTCACGCATTTGGGTATATTTTTGCCAAAAACTGAGGAAGGGCCTAAAAAAGGGACTGTTCCAGCCAAAACGGGACGTATGGTCACCCTGAGCAAGGCCAATTCCAGGGCTAAACACTAAGAAAGAAAAGAATGAAAATAGCCATTGGTCAGGATCCTCTCCCTGCTAGCTGCCCTGGTAAAGGTGGGAAGAAGCAAAGGAAAGTGACTCAGAGCCATTCCTTCAGGGGAGAAGTGTCACCACTTCCATGCTGAGTATCTTTAGGATAAGGGAGAAGAAGTAAAGCAAATGAAAAGAAAGAAATTAGCAGATGTCCTTCCCCTCCCAGGCCCCTGAGGACAAACTGTTCTACATGTAAGCAGTGTCAGGATGAGCTCCACCCTGACATCTGGTGGTGAGGTGTGGCAAGTTGTGGAAAAAAAACTTCAGGGGCCGATCTCATTTGCATAGGCACACCCACCCCGCCTAGACTGAGGCCATAGCTGCCCAAATGGTCACTTCAGCTGTTGTGGGATCCCCAGTGTCTGTTATTGGGGCGGGAAGAGTAAATTGTTATTACCCTGATTATGGGAACTGTGCTTGGAACTGTACTTGGCCTTTTGTTATGATGGAGGGACTCACCATCAACTGAGTAGCACTCGCTAGGCAAGGGTCATGGGTTCCAAAACTGTGTGAATTGAGAGAGACTTGAGACAGGTATTAGTACCTGGTGGTGTGGGCCCCTTTGTGAGGGCCTGAAGCACCAATTGCACCTCTGTCTCTCTCCACTGTGGAATGTCAGAGCTAATTTTGGGTCTATTAAGAGTCTTGCTACAGGTACTGGGCTGCATTCACGTTGGCCTTATGGTGCACCAGCACTAAGGCCCCCACTACTATGAGCTGAAATCACTGAGCACTGTGTCAAGTAGTGGGGAGCTGGAAGATCTAGCGTGCAGTGGTGCTGTTCGTGAGACGGCGAGCTGTGCAGAGCGGAGCCGTTCGTGAGACAGCGAGCTGAGCAGAGCTGTTTGTGAGACAGCGAGCTGTGCCGAGCAGAGCCGGTCGTGGTGGAGCGGAGCAGTCCGTGAGACAGCGGTGTGTTCGTGAGATGGCGAGCTGAGCAGAGCTGTTCGTGAGACGGCAAGCTGTGCAGAGCGGAGCCGGTCGTGAGACAGCGAGCTGTGCAGAGCAGAGCCGGTCGTGGTGGAGCGGAGCCGTTCGTGAGACAGCGGCGTGTTCGTGAGACGGCGAGCTGAGCAGAGCTGTTCGTGAGACGGCGAGCTGTGCGGAGTGGAGCCGGTCGTGGTGGAGCGGAGCCATCCGTGAGACAGCGGTGTGTTCGTGAGACGGCGAGCTGTGCAGAGCAGAGCCGGTCGTGGTGGAGCAGAGCCGTTCGTGAGACAGCGTAGCAGAGCAGAGCCCTGTGGGGCAGTCAGCTTCAGGACACGTAAGGTGCCCCTTACCCCTTTCCCCCACACACAGGCACATTTTAGCCAGACTGGGGAGTAACACTATGCAGATGAACTTTTGAACTCTGGGGCTGGACTTTTTGGACTTTGGGTGATTTGTGGATTGCTGGACTCAAGAGACGTTTGGGTGCTGGGACTCAAGAACCCGAGGGAAAGGGGCATGCCCCAATTTGCTTGGGGTGGTTTTTTTTTGCTCATGGGTTGTGTTATGAATCCTGTTGGTGATGTTTCCCCAACATAATGCCACATTGTTTCTCTCTGTTATTAAAAGGCTTTTTGCTACACTCAGACTATGTGCTTGCGAGAGGGGAAGTATTGCCTCTTGGAGGCGCCCAGCGGGGGTGGTATATATTTGTCCCAGGTCACTGGGTGGGGGCTCGAGCCGGTTTGCATTTTGTTATTGGAATGGATCCCCTAGATATTGAACCCGGCCCTTGTTGCTGCCAACTCTGATGGGCAGAAGGGTTACATACACACACCCCCTTTGCCTTATATTTAACTTCTCCCATTGCTCAGAATGACTTCTAGTAACACGCCCTAGCTGTGCACCCTCCAGAGTTTCAATGGGCTTAGGATCCGCTGAGTAATGTCCATTTCTTTCCCCTTCCCTCTGCTCCAGTGCCCTAGCTTCCTATCTCCTGCTAGACAAGGTAACTTCCCAGTGCAGGCTCAACCTGCTTTCTGCTTGGCCACATTGACTCCCCAGCATCCTGTGTCTCATGCCCCTCTGGTGTCGGGGGAGAAGCAGAAATACAGTGAGAGGAGAAGCAAGAAGCCATGTCAGTCAGTGACACTGCCTGTTCGGCCTCAGTGGTTTGTCTGCACTGCTGGGCGGTGATATTGTACCATTCTGGCGCTGGGTGTGTGTTTGTGTTTCAATCAGTTCCGGTCATTTCCTCCATCGCCCAGCACTGAAGTCAGTTACTCAGGGGCAGGTCCTGCGTGGATCTATTTCTCTTCCTGCTGCCGTTTTCCCACCGCATCTGTATGGTTTGGGGCTATGGCAGGACACGTGATGGACTGTGGTTCTTTTTGTGGAGTTGTGCTATGAAAATCTGCTGTGTCAGGAGAGCCTGTAAGTAGGTGGAGCCCCCAGTGCTGACAAGCCCTGTAGCACCATGCACCAAACAGCGACAAGGAGACAGTGCTTAGGACGGAATGACCCTATTGAGGTGCAAACATCTGGGACAATGGGTGAGCTGCACCCTTCGCAAACACGTGCAGATGGCTCCTGAAGGGAGCAGGGAAAGCAGGAGCCGTGGAACCTTATAAGGAGAAAAACAAAAGGGACCAGATGAGAACGCGGGGGCTTAAAATAAAGAAACACACAGGAACAGGGACAGGAAGAGGAAGTGAGGGGTGAGGGTGGGAGAGAGAGCAAGGTCACAGAAGCTGGATGAAGGGTCCAGGAGAGAGGCCACCTAACATGTAGAAGCCTCATGAGGAGTGTGGGGGGAGGAGCTGGCTACTTTGGCCCAGGACACTGCCTAATCAGGGGTCTTGGACCCAGCACAGAGAATCCCCTGGAGTGATGAGGAAACTGAGGCAGGGACCCAGATTTAGTTTTTATTGTTTTGTATGATTGTACTCTCGTCTGCTTTACATGATGAAGTCTAAAAGTCTCAGCACGGGAGCTAGCAAGCAGCTGCACACAGGGGAGTTTCTGTGGGACTTGGTAAGGGGAGCTGGGGGGAGGGACTGACTGGTGTTTGGTTGATTGCTTTTTTTTTTGGAAGAGACAATGAAGATGACCGGATATGGGAGCGGCGGCATGTACGTTATCCGGGAGCAGGAACCTGAAAAGAGCTTCCTTTGTATGAAGAACCTACCCACACACTGCTAAGCTTCCCAGAGATCACCTCACTCCTCGAAAGGCTCTGGCCAGTGACCAGGCCTTCACACCCCTCCCAGGTGGTTGTCTGTGGTTTCTAGTTCATAACAAGCACTGTGGCCCAGAACAAGCGTACCCAGGAATCTCTGAGTCACTCTTGTACCCGCTAGAGGCCTCTCATCTTGTCTTCATGCTACGGGTGATGAGCAGTCAAGGGTCTTTCACCAGGGTGGAGCTTCAAAGGCTTGGTCTGAGAGTGAGACATTGTCTTCCCTTCTCCCATGGATTTCCTAGGAATGACACTTACCTTTGTTTCTCTAGCACCTTGTTTCAGAGTCCCTTGAAGCTCATAGAGCTTCTCAAGGTTTCCATTTGCCACATCTCCTCCTTAAAGAACTCCCATACAATCCCACCATAATACAGAAACATTTGCCCTTTCAATAGAATGATCTCCTAAAACACTGAACCTTAGTTCCATCAAGTTTAACCTCATTCTGTAGGGATCTCTCAGATTGCGATTTCCCGCAATATCTATCTCACTGCCACTGAGCTGCGTGGTAGCCTCACTTCACTCGGACAAGAATTGCTACAGGCTCAGGGGTAGAGACCGTGTTCCTGCCCCTTCCACCCCCTGCCAGCTCAGCCTCTGGTAGCAACCAAGCCTTCCACTTTATAGTTATTCACTTTCAAGACTGAGCAACAATTCATAACACAGATGATAAGGTTTGCCACCTTCTCTCCAATAACGTCTGGGAGGTGTTTGATTGTTAGTTCTTCCAAATTACTTGCTGCATATTTTCAAGGTACAATTCATGTAACTCATTTGAGAGCACTTTATTGTGAGCATTTAGTGTCTGAAATCTGGGCAGTCAGTAAGTTAGGAAGTCAGGACTCGTGGGTTCCATTCCTCCTAGACCCTGGGGAAAGTCTCCCAAGGGAAGGCAGAACTCTTGGGTTCTAATCCGAACTCTTCTCTGCCTGCCCATTTGATATTAGAGAAGTCACTTCACCTTCCTCTGCCGTAGTTTCTTCATCAAGAAATGGGGGAAAATAATCTTCTCCTACCTCTCTCACTGGGCGGGAGCAGCTGTGAGGATCCATTCAAGCGTCTCTGCAGCCTTTGGAACACCCCCTGCTCCTAGGAAGTACAAAGAAGGGCAGTAAACGACGCCTTTCCAGCCTAGGGAGGATGATCTGGTAGGAAGACACAGGATTCTGTGCAGCTTGGGAAGCAGGGTTTGCAGTGATTACAGCAGGGTGCGGGCACCCCTGGGTGCTAGCCCTGTCTTTGGGGGTATTTAGCCTCTATTGGCTAGAACATGAGTCTGGCCTGGAACCCTCTCTGCAGCTGGTGATTCCTGACATATTGCACTAAACTGGAGGCAGAGAGAGGTTAAGATGTATTGGGGCCCTGGGAACAGAGAACATTTAGGCTCCCCACACTCCATTAAACACATGAATGATCAAAATGCATGAATACAAAGACTCCATTCAGTGTTTACACACTGCATTAATAAGAAAACAAATCACATCCCAGTTCATTATGACTAAATTAATGGCTCAAGTTTTCCACATAGAAAATGAATATGGCTAGTGTTACTCACACCATGACACAAAGGTGTTCACTGCTAATATGGAGAACACTGGTGGAACACGAATCCGTCGTTCACCGATCAACAAGCAGTTCTTTCATCTCCCCCAGTTTTCTTAAACCCTGACCATTAGGCATTTTTTCCCCACCTATTGATCCTGTTACAGTCCAGTTTTTCTACTGTGGAAGCAAGGAAGTCTGAAAGCAACAGTCACAATTCCCGAAAGTAACTTAATTAAAAGAAATAATCCTAACCTGAGGAAAATTTACTTTATCATTACAAAATTTAAGTTTCAGCTTAAATTGGTAAAAACTGATTTAAAACAAAGTTTGCAACGGATCACATTATGAAAAAATGTTGAAAGAATCTGATATGTGCCAAAGTGACTCTTTTGGCTTTCTGCCCAAGGCAGTTCACAGCAAACCATTTTACCAATTAAGTTTTAGGCCTTACCAGTTCAGCTAATCAGAAAGTAGTTTATACAGATACGTTCAATCTCACTTTTAAGAATAGGCCAGGTTCGGATTAGCCAGAGAACACAATGGATGTTCAGTCATTACTAAGCCAATGAGAATCTAGTTTTTCCAAGAATCCTGCACAGAGAGAGAGAGAGAGTATTCAGCCCTCCATTATAGATAGCAATGCCTCCTCATCGGTGTATTGGAGGGGAAAATGTCACTGGAACTTTCTCACAATGCGGCATTATGTTGGGGAAACACCACCAACAGGATTCATAACACAACCCATGAGCAAAAAACCCACCCCAAGCAAACTGGGGCGTGTCCTTTCCGTTTGGTTCTTGCGTCCAGCAACCCAAAGTCACCCAAAGTCCCCAAAGTCCAACAACCCAAAAGTCTCTGTCCCTGGTCAGTGCAGCGCCAGAGTTCAAAAGTTTATCTGCAGTTTTACCTCCCAACTTGGGTGGAGGTGCGGGGGGGAGGGGGGTTTAAGGGGCATCTTACGTGATCCAAAGCCAATTGCCCCACCTCTCCATGGGGCTCTGCTCCACTCCAGTCCACCAGCCATCCCACAAACGGCTCCACTCTATCAGCCGCTCTGCTCTGCCAGCCGTCCCATGAGCAGCTCCAACCATTCTGCAAACTGCTCTGTAATATGTTTCAGAGTAACAGCCGTGTTAGTCTGTATTCGCAAAAAGAAAAGGAGTACTTGTGGCACCTTAGAGACTAACCAATTTATTTGAGCATGAGCTTTCGTGAGCTACAGCTCACTTCATCGGATGCATACTGTGGAAATCGCAGAAGACATTATATACACAGACACCATGAAACAATACCTCCTCCCACCCCACTCTCCTGCTGGTAATAGCTTATCTAAAGTGATCATCAAGTTGGGCCATTTCCAGCACAAATCCAGGTTTTCTCACCCTCCGCCCCCCCCCCCCCCCCCCACAAACTCACTCTCCTGCTGGTAATAGCCCATCCAAAGTGACCACTCTCTTCACAATGTGTATGATAATCAAGGTGGGCCATTTCCTGCACAAATCCAGGTTCTCTCACCTCCTCACCCCCCTCCAAAAACCACACACACAAACTCACTCTCCTGCTGGTAATAGCCTATCCAAAGTGACCACTCTCCTTACAACGTGCATGAAAATCAAGGTGGGCCATTTCCAGCACAAATACAGGTTTTCTCACCCCCCCCCCCTTTTTTCCAAAAAAAACACACACACACAAACTCACTCTCCTGCTGGTAATAGCTCATCCAAAGTGACCACTCTCCCTACAATGTGCATGATAATCAAGGTGGGCCATTTCCAGCACAAATCCAGGTTTTCTCACCACCACCCCCCCCACACAAACTCACTCTCCTGCTGGTAATAGCTCATCCAAACTGACCACTCTCCCCACAATGTGCATGACAATCAAGGTGGGCCATTTCCAGCATAAATCCAAGTTTAACCAGAACGTCTGGGGTGGGGGGGGGGTGGGTAGGAAAAAACAAGGGGAAATAGGCTACCTTGCATAATGACTTAGCCACTCCCAGTCTCTATTTAAGCCTAAATTAATAGTATCCAATTTGCAAATGAATTCCAATTCAGCAGTTTCTCGCTGGAGTCTGGATTTGAAGTTTTTTTGTTGTAAGATAGCGACCTTCATGTCTGTGATTGCGTGACCAGAGAGATTGAAGTGTTCTCCGACTGGTTTATGAATTCTTTTACGTAGAGACTGTCCAGTTTGACCAATGTACATGGCAGAGGGGCATTGCTGGCACATGATGGCATATATCACATTGGTGGATGTGCAGGTGAACGAGCCTCTGCCATGTACATTGGTCAAACTGGACAGTCTCTACGTAAAAGAATAAATGGACACAAATCAGATGTCAAGAATTATAACATTCATAAACCAGTCGGAGAACACTTCAATCTCTCTGGTCACGCAATCACAGACATGAAGGTCGCTATCTTACAACAAAAAACTTCAAATCCAGACTCCAGCGAGAAACTGCTGAATTGGAATTCATTTGCAAATTGGATACTATTAATTTAGGCTTAAATAGAGACTGGGAGTGGCTAAGTCATTATGCAAGGTAGCCTATTTCCCCTTGTTTTTTCCTACCCCCCCCCCCCCAAGACGTTCTGGTTAAACTTGGATTTATGCTGGAAATGGCCCACCTTGATTGTCATGCACATTGTGGGGAGAGTGGTCAGTTTGGATGAGCTATTACCAGCAGGAGAGTGAGTTTGTGTGTGTGTGTGTGTGTGTGTGTGTGTGTGGGTGGGTGGGTGGGTGAGAAAACCTGGATTTGTGCTGGAAATGGCCCACCTTGATTATCATGCACATTGTAGGGAGAGTGGTCACTTTGGATAAGCTATTACCAGCAGGAGAGTGAGTTTGTGTGTGTGTGTTTTTTTGGAAAAAAGGGGGGAGGGTGAGAAAACCTGTATTTGTGCTGGAAATGGCCCACCTTGATTTTCATGCACGTTGTAAGGAGAGTGGTCACTTTGGATAGGCTATTACCAGCAGGAGAGTGAGTTTGTGTGTGTGGTTTTTGGAGGGGGGTGAGGAGGTGAGAGAACCTGGATTTGTGCAGGAAATGGCCCACCTTGATTATCATACACATTGTGAAGAGAGTGGTCACTTTGGATGGGCTATTACCAGCAGGAGAGTGAGTTTGTGGGGGGGGGGGGGCGGAGGGTGAGAAAACCTGGATTTGTGCTGGAAATGGCCCAACTTGATGATCACTTTAGATAAGCTATTACCAGCAGGAGAGTGGGGTGGGAGGAGGTACTGTTTCATGGTCTCTGCGTATATAATGTCTTCTGCAGTTTCCACAGTATGCATCCGATGAAGTGAGCTGTAGCTCACAAAAGCTCATGCTCAAATAAATTGGTTAGTCTCTAAGGTGCCACAAGTCCTCCTTTTCTTTTTGCTCTGTAATATATCTTCAGGCCCCCCCCACTACTTAACACAACACTCAGTGATTTCAGCTCTTAGTAAGTTTAGCTCTTTCATGATACCAGCGTGTAGTAGAGAAGCTTCAGTGCTAATGCACCATTAGCCCAAAATGATTTCAGCTCAACAATCTGTAACTAGACTCCAAAGAGAATCAAAATGAGCTCTGATATTTCACAGGGGAGAGGAAAAAAAAAGTACAATTAACATATAAAAACCTCCTACAGGACACATACTACCACAAATTAATACTTACCAACAACCTCTCTCAAGTCACTGACAGTTGGAACCCATGTCCCTTGCCTAGCAAATGCTACTCAATTGATGGTGAGTTCCTCCATCATAACAAAAGGCCAAGTACAGTTCCACTGGCCTTGATTCACATAATCAGGATAATAACAATTTATTCTTCCTGCCCCAAATAACAGAGAAACTGGGGATCCCACAGCAGCCAAAGTGACCATTTGGGCAGCTATGGGCTCATGTGAGGCGGGGTGGGTGTGCCTATGCAAATGAGATCAGCCATTGAAGTTCTTTTCCACAGCTTGCCACACCTCACCACCAGATGTCAGGGTGGAGCTCATCCTGACTCTGCTTACATCTACAACTATCTGGGTTTGTCCTTTAGGTTTTATCCCCCAACCCGGCTTGGCGTTGGCATTCACACAGCAAGAGACGCCCATTAGCCCATGTCAACAGTTGCTTGCACTGACCATCTTTGTGAAGTAAACTTGGGCGGGCCACAATTCATTTATGAAATTGGTAGCTGAGTGAGTTGGGGCTGGAAGCTGTGGCCCAGTGTAAAGAGAACCACATCAGTCCCTGCTGGGTGAGGGGGAAAACACACAAGAAGATCTTAAAGGTTCGGTCTGGGGCACCAAATAGCACTATGCTGTTTCATCCACTGCAAAGGAGGGAGAACTGTACTGCAGAAGGCCTCATATCAGATGGGCACAGGCTGAATAATGCCCTGTCACAACGGACAAGGCAAGAACCCACACTGAGATGCCAAGGCTGTGAACCACGTGCATGGGGAGGTGGGCTCCACCATGGTCTCAGAGGTGCAGGGGAGGTACATGGGGTTCATCATGACACACGAGGATGGGGTAAATAATGCCACATTGTGAGACTCAGGGATGGGGGTATGCAAAGGCCTCAAAACTGAGGCTGGAGGCATAAAAACCCCTCGGGCCCCCGCGTCCTCCCCGGGCCCTGGAGCAGAAGGTCCCTGCCTCTGCCTCTGCCCTGCAGCTCCATGCTGCCTCCCTGCAGCAACCGCTGCCCCAGGGTCCTAGTGCCCCTCCCTCGATACCCAGAGGAGACTGACTGAGCCTGCCCTTCCACCTCACACCTTCCCTTTTCCGCCGGGACCCTCCACCAGCACAGGGGGGGCCCCCTGCCCGCAGTCATCACTCCTGCCCCATGCTGGGCAAGGGGCAGCCCCATCCCTCTCCCCTAGTGAGGCTAGAGGCAGGGGAACAGCAGGGGAGGAGGCGCACGCAGCTCCCCCCGGCACCCACCACGGGGAGGCGAGGGAGATTCCTGGACCTGAGAGGGGCCCTAGGAGCACATGCAGTGACAGTGGTGGGGGTGAGTGTGCTGCTGGGGGGCGAGAAAGGGGGGCTCCTCCCCCAGAGCTCGCTGCTGCCGGCAGGGAAAGGGCTGGGGGGAGTCCTCCTCTCTGGCCCCTGGCCCGGAGCAGCCTGCCTGCACCCCAAACTCATCCCCAGCCCTGCCCCACCCCAGAGCCCACACCCCCAGCCACAGCTTTCACCCCCCCACCACACCCTCAACCCTCTGCCCCAGCCCTGAGCCTCTCTAAAGCCCAAGCCCCACAGCTCCTCACCCCGCACACTCCTACTCTCACCCTGCGCCCCTCCCATACCCCAAGCCCCTCATCTGCAGCCACACCCCACAGCCCTCCCCCTGCACGTCCTCCCATCCCCAAACTCCCTCCCAGAACCTGCACCCCTCCCTCTGCACCCCTTCCCATCCCCCAATTCCCTCGCAGAGCCTGAACCCCACACCCCTGCCCCAGCCTAGGGCCTGCACCCCAGACCTCCTCCCCTACCCAAACTCCCTCCCAGAGCCTTGGGCAGGTGGGGGGAGGAGTTTGGGTGGGGGCGAGTTCTGGGCACCACCAAAATTTCTACAAACCTGCCACCCCTGCCCACGCATGGCCAGCAGAAGAGAGGGCGCAGCAGCTCAATCGTCCTGCCCTCGCATCATGAGATTTTCCCAGGGCCCCCCAAGTTGCCCGAGGCCCCTGGGCATGGGTCACCTGGGCCCGGGAGTTCATCCGCCACGGCCTGGAGGGGACTCGCCCCGGCCTACAGCAGCGATGGCTGCAGAGCTCAGGATCCCGCGTCCCAGGAGGCCTGGAATGCCGGGCGCAGACGGAACACGCGGGGAGCCAATCAGAAGCCAGCGCTCGGAGACAATGGGCTTGGTTGACATTGGATTGTTGGCTGTTGGTGGAGTGGAGCGGAGGGAGACGCAACACAGCCGGGGACGGGCTGGGACCAGATTTGCTGGGACCAGATTTGCCCGTTACTGTGGGGTAGGCTCCTTTATTAGGGTTACTCTTCTGGGGCTCTGTAAATCTATCCCTGTACTGCTTATGTCACTTGTGTGTTCATATGGAGCGCTACTCCTCCCTTCTGCAAGTCCCCTCTATAGTGAGGCGACGACTCACCGGTGCGGCGCCTCCTGCTGGCCATCTGGGAATTAGCTCTTTTTCCAGCTTATGGAGCCCCTTCTGCAAGCTGGTGTCTTGCCTGCTGCTGGCCCCATGTCCCTCCCCGACCCCGGTGCCCTTTACACTGGGGTTCTGCCCCAGCACTACCCCCACACTCTGGGTCTCCCCTCCTAGGGGAACTCCCAACCCTCTAAACCCACCTTGCCTCAGTGGCTACTGCCAGTCATCATCTAGGCCCCTCTCACTGGGGCAGACTGCAGTCACTAATAGCCACTCATCACTGAAAAGGGGTTAGTATGAGGTTCCTCTGCCTATCCCTGGGCTACCCCTCTGCAGCCCCTGTACCTTCCATAGACCTTCAACAAGGCCTGCAGCCTGGGGGTTTGCCAGGCCGGAGATTCCCAGTTCCCTTTTGCCCTTCCCCAGCACTGCTCTGCTTCAGGTACTTTGCTCCCAGGCAGCTAGCCCTTCCCATCCAGGGCTAGAGTGAGATTTCCCTGCCTTCTGGCCCTGCAGCTCTTTTATCAGGGCCAGCTGGGCCCTAACTGAGTTTCCCCCAGCTCTTCTTAATCCCCTTCCGTTCTGCAGCCCTCTCCAGGGCTGCTTTTAACCCTTATTTTCCAGGAGTGGGGCAGCTGCCCCACTACACCTTCCCAATGGAGCTATCCTGCAGGACCTAGATTCCCCACGGCTGGCATCCTCCAGTCCTACAACCAGAGGAACACACACACACACACACACACACACACACACACACACTCTCTCACTCTCACTCTCACTCTCACTCTCTCTCTCTCTCTCTCTCTCTCTAACAGAGTAAGTCTGAGCAGATCGGGTCAATCAGCACTTTTAAGCTGTCCCCTTTATATGCCCCTGGGCTCCATAGGAGGGGCCAGCAAACACTTTCAAACTGCAATCCTAAAATGCCACAGGTTTAGCACATCCCTATCCCTACTTTCACGTCACAATTGTACTGGTAGTAACCCACTTGATGAGCAAACCCCACAGGATTTGGGGTGCTACAGGGATCTTTAGCTTAGGTAAAAGATTTGTTTATGGCTAAACTGATGAATCAAGGGTTTTCTCCAGGCTAGACAAGAGGAGATGATCACTCTTGGCTATGGGTGATGTTTTCTTCCCAGGAGCTCACAATGCTAATGGGCTGCTTCAGTATTTTGAATATCAAGGATTCATGACTAGAATTGGTCTGATAATTGCTGAGGTGGGTGCGTGCAAGCTGTAAGGATGCTGGTTCTGGGGGGACCCAACTGGTGGGACCTGCCAACTCAGGACAAGTTGCTTAAAGCAGGGCAGTTACAGCCCAAGCCTGGGGTTCCATTGCACACCAAGCGAAACCAAACCAGCCAAAGAGAGACGACTTTAGTTTTACCCCACTGCTGAACCACAAGTCACACAAGCAATTCCCTTAGGCACTCCCGTTTCCCAGTGCCACCCGTTATGGGGACAAATGGTTATGAAAACCAATACCCAAGTAAAAGAAAAATGGTTCTCTCCATCCCAAAGGACCAAGCCCCAGACCCAAGTCAGTATACAAATCATATCTTACCCATGAATCACGCTGTTGCCAATCCTTTAGAATCTAAAGGTTTATTCATTAAAGGAAAAAGATATAGATGAGAGCTAGAATTGGTTACATGGAATCAATTACATACAGTAATGGCAAAGTTCTTGGTTCAGGCTTGTAGCAGTGATGGAAAAAACTGCAGGTTCAAATCAAGGCTCTGGAGAACATCCCCAGCTGGGATGGGTCATCAGTCCTTTGTGTAGAGCTTCCGTTTGTAGCAAAGTCCCTCCAGAGGTAAGAAGCAGGATTGAAGACAAGATGGAGGAGCTGCAGCAGCTTTCTATAGTCTCTTGCCATGTGGGCTCTGCTTTCTTTGTCCCAAGGACAAGCTGTCCATCCCATGGCCTGGAAAAACCTCAGAGTTCTGTCCATAGGCATGTTCCTGCACACCTTGCTGAGTCACAAAGCGTGTCTGCCATCTCTCACTGGGTCAATTGTACAGAGGATGGTCCTTAATGGGCCATCAAGGAGACTAGGCAGAGCTGACACCAACTTGTCTGGGGTGTCACCCAGAAGCATAGCATAAGTTTGAAATAAAGACAGTACAGAGCCAATATTCATAACTTCAACTACAAAAATGATACACACATACAGATAGCATAATCATAGCCAGCAAACCATAACCTTGTCTTAGACACCTTCTTTGACCCCCTTTATACAAGAGTTGGTGCCACTACAGGACCTTGGTTGTAACAATGATCTACACGGTCCCAGTTCATATCAATAACGTCACATCCCCAACGCAAAACTGATGCAGGAAGGGATGACACAAACATCATGGACTGCAACCCAAGAGCTCCCCATCCTTGGTTCTGTCTTACTACAGCAAGTACTGGGTTAGAAGCCAGACCAGTGTATAACAAATATGGTTGATCAGAATCATGTTCAGTAACAGGGTTGAATCTCTTTACAAACTCAAGGTAAAATTTGGTTAGAACAATAATGGATTGGATCTGTTCTTGCAGCATAGTTCCTGTATGTCTCATGTGATCTTGCCGAGAGCTAAAGAACATAGCTACTTTACCATACAAGCTCTGGCAAATGTTTGGAACCCAATTAACATCAAGTCAATGGAGATATTAATGTTCTTCATAGTACTGGAATCTTGGCATTGAGCTGTGAAAGCAATTTGGAAGTGTGCCTCAGTTTCCCTTTTCAGACAGCACGTTAGGCTTGGAATGTCTTGTCTTCTGTAAAAAGTTCCAATGCTGCTTACAGGCATGAACTGTGAAACATTAGTATAAAAGGGGCTTTTAATATGTGTTCTCATGTATTCCTTTTAACATGTTCAATGTTCTTTTCAAAAGATTTGGCACATTGTACATTTTTAGAGGCCTTGGTAATAGCAACACATTCGTTATAAAAATTACCATGAGCAATAACAACAAATCCTTTGCAAGTGTCCATCTACAATCGTGTTACTTTTGCCACACCTCTGGCTCAATACCACTGGGGTTGTGCCTTTTAGGGTCATCCTGTGGCTTCCCTTTCCAAATTGAAGGTATCTCTTTTCTTTTTGTCCTCAAGGATCAAACTCTGATCTCTCTTGCTTCACACAATTCTCTGATTGATTGGGTGGGCTCTCTTTGCTTACAACTATTAGCAAAATGACAGGTTTCAGAATAGCAGCTGTGTTAGTCTGTATTCGCAAAAAGAAAAGGAGTATTTGTGGCACCTTAGAGACTAACAAATTTATTTGAGCATAAGCTTTCGTTAGCTAAGCTTATGCTCAAATAAATTTGTTAGTCTCTAAGGTGCCACAAGTTCTCCTTTTCTTTTGAAATATTAGCAAGTCTTTCTTCTCCCAGTCAGTCAGGTAAATTGCAGCCACACAGAAAGATGCCTGTTTAGCAGTTTTCAGATTCTTAACTTCTACCAATTCCAAGGCTGGAGTCTGTCTTAAAGAGATACCACACAAATGCAAAGAGTCTGAGGGTGAGCGTTTGCTTGCTCTCCCCTGCATCCTTAAGCATTCAGCCAGACAACTGTTCTGCTCTGCAACACCAGAAATCAAATCTGTCCTCAGACCCTGAAGCGCAGACTGCTTACTTACAGAATGAGCATGGAGACATGCCTCTCTCAACAACCTCTTCTCCCCAACAAGCTGGCCAAACACAGCCACTTGGTTATAGGACTCTTCAACTTTCTTCACAGCTTTCACTCCATCTGAGACCTTCTCAAAGCTTTCCACACTGGAGCTTTCAAAAGGAAAGTCAGTGGATCCATTCACAACAGAAAATTTCTGTCTCTTAGGAACTGCAACTTCCTTGATTAAATCACTTTCTCCCCCTTCAGTTGCAGTCAACTGCTTGCAGAGACCATCCTGAAGATTCCTTTCCCGAGGAGCTTTTCGAAGCAGCAATTCAGCCCTCACAGAAATGCTGCCTTTACCCTCTGCACCTACGGCTTGCTCCAAAGGAACAGAGTAACAGCCGTGTTAGTCTGTATTCGCAAAATGAAAAGGAGTACTTGTGGCACCTTAGAGACTAACCAATTTATTTGAGCATGAGCTTTCGTGAGCTACAGCACAGTATGCATCCGATGAAGTGAGCTGTAGCTCACGAAAGCTCATGCTCAAATAAATTGGTTAGTCTCTAAGGTGCCACAAGTACGCCTTTTCTTTTTCCAAAGGAACACTTTCCTGAGCAACAACAGACTCTTTCTGGCTCTCACTTACATCCAGGATCACCTCGAGCTCATCAGGCGGATTTCTCTACAATCCCCTTTCAGGCAAACTGCTAGATTTCATCGTCAAAAGGTCAGAAGCATTCTCCTTCCCTTTGCCACACACATGCTCAGGAATCTTTTCCTTCTTGCGACAAGTTTCCAACCTGTCAGTAGCTAACACAGTTAAATCACCTTTAGGCTCTCCTTGCGCCCTGGCTAGGCTATCACCCTGATTAGATCGGGTTGCTACATTCTTTTCCAACCACACTTTAGCAAGAGGCAAAATACAAGCACCAGAATTGTTTCGTCTCTGGGATTTTGCTATGACGCTAACTGGATGCACCCTAGTGAAAGTGCCATTCTCCCTAGCAGACACAAACTTAGGACCATTCCCTTCCTGGGCCTTAGATGAATCCAGAACCAACTCTGAGACAACTCCACTGTTTTCAACCAGCACAGGCTGAAAGGCCCCTTCTGTCTGCTCCACAGACAAAGAAGAGCCGGAGACACACTCTCCTTCACCAGACACCCAGCTTGGGATCTCATTTCCATTGTCCCAGCACACAGGGCTGTTCGCAGACAACTGCTTGGAGATCGGGGTAGCTCCCTGCATAGGCAAGTCAATACTCCTGACAGACACAGGCACATTTCCTTCACTCTTACAGTTCTCCACACAGGTAACGTGTAGGGACACTCATCTTCCACTATCCTTGCCTTCCCAAACTGCTGACTAGACAAAGCCGTCAGCTCACAAGGCTACGCAGACTCATCCCAAATCTCCTTACCAGGCACATTGCCACTCTCCACAGACAAACTGTTGCTCTTTTGACTACTCTGAGCTACTTCCAGCAAATCACAGTTACCCTTTTCAGCTTCACTTTGATAAGCTGTACTAGCCAACAATATTTCACCCTTTCCTTCCTCAGTTAGGGCTTTAACCTGACCATCCACTTTCATCAGCTCCCGAGAAACATTCTCCTGACCAATGAGTTCTTTCTGTGCTTCATCTAATTCCAGATTCACTTCTGAGATATTAGACAGACATTCAGAAACTTCATTTCCAGACCAACTGCTCTTTTCCTTAGACAAATATTGGGAGAAGCCCTCCCCAGGCAAATCATGGCCCACAATAGACACAGGTTGAAGATCATTCCTTTCCTGTGAGTGGTTTCCTGGACTGAAGAAAGTTTTAATATTTTCCCCAGTCATAAGATCCTTTGGCAATAACTTCCTTACACCAGCTATAACTTCATGCTTAGGAACCATTCCATTCAAGGTGGATTCTGGCTAAAGGCACGCTTACAGTAAACTGAGAGAGGACTACAACATTCACACTCTGATTTGGGAAGTAATCTTCCTCTTTGACAAGATCTGCTTAACTAGAGCCATGTTAGAAGCCATAATTTTCTCTCAACAGCTTTTATCATCGACTTTTATACGCTCCATGAATTTTTCACGACCACTTCCATTCATAGCATTGGCACTATCTATGGAGTCACCCTGTACAGTAACAGCATTTACATAAAAGGTGGCAGTGTTGGGGTACATTCGGTTACACTCAGACAACTGCTCAGAGTTATACAACATACCAACATCCTTGTAAATTGGACTTTCAAGAGGATACACTTTCTGCTCTTCTTCCATTGCTTTTTTGACTTGCAGCTGAAGTCTGGCCGTCTCCTGTTCCATCTGGTGAGCTTTCTTCTTCCTTTCATCAGCTTGTCTCTCTATCTCAGCTTTCTTTTGTCTTCCAGCCATCGAATTTCTGCTCATTTCCGTTCATGCTCAAATTGCAGTTTATTTGCTGCCTTTTGCATTCTAATTGCTTCTGCAGCTTCTGTAGTATCAGGTAAGGGCTGTGCTCCTGCCCTCTGATCACTGGCCAAAAGAGATCTCGCGGTTCTTGATTTGTAGCTTTCTCTCTAAAACTTATCCCCTTTTCTGAACACAAATCTTTCAGGGCTTTTTTGTCAAGGCCTCATACGCTCTTTGCTCTCCCATTGCAACTGCCTTTAACCAACCAAACTCTCAAGACCAAAATTCCAGTTTGGATAGCGTGGGGTTCTGACCCAAAGCTTAATTGACCTGGTTCTGTGGACCCAAACACGACGACTCCATTGTAAGGATGCTGGCTCTGGTGGGACCAAACTGAGAGTGCCAGTTCAATAACTTTTTTCTGTAGTGTAGAAGGGAATTGCTTGTGTGACTTGTGGTTAGCCAGTGGGAGAAAACCAAAGTCTTCTCTCTTTGGCTGGTTTGGTTTGCCCTTAGTGTGTAACAGGAGCAGGGGGCTCCACCCCGGGATGTCTCACACTCAGCAAGGCCTCACCCATGGCCAAGCTGGAAGGCGGAGCGGGGCTGGGGAGCCTGCCCCCCGACACGGGGTGGAGGTTGGGTGAAAAGCAGGCCCCTGCCTGTGTCCCGGTCCCCCGGAACCCCCACAGCTCTTACTGTGGCCGGGCTGCAGCTCTGAGTCCCCAGGACAAAGCCGGGTCAGGGAGAGCTACGCGCACAGCTGTGAGAAGACGCAGAGGGGCAGACCCGCCACCTGCCCCAGGCGGGTGGGGAGCGCCAGAGATGGGGACACAGGCCGGGGGGTGCTCTCAGCCCCCCCACACCCTGGGCAGGTGGAGGGTCCACCGCAGCTCCTTACAGCAGCCCGGGGTCCCTGGCCAGGCTCTACACTGGCCTGGCTGCGGGGTGGGGCCTCGGGGGGAAGGGAACAGAGTCTGCCCCAGTGAAAAAGTGGGAGGGCCCTGGCCCCCTGGACTCCTAGTTCCGGCACCACTGATTCCCATGCAGCTTGGGGCTGGAGGAGACTCCCCAGGAGGTGGTACTCCCCATCTTCCTTTGCCACCGAGCCCTGGATGCCCGGACAGGCCAGGGAGGATGCAGAGGGGGCCCGTCCCCAGCGCTGGTGAAAAGTCATGGGCAGCAGCAAAGAAAACAAGAAGCAGGAGAGGGAGGTAGCGTCTGTTGGTGCTCCCCCAGCCGCACTCACCAGCTGATCCCCACACCGGCTCACCCAAGAAGCCTTAACCCATGCACGGCCAGCAGAAGAGGGGGCACAGCAGCTAAATCGTCCTGCCCTCATGATGCTCCCATGATGCTCATGGGAGCATCATGAGATTTTCCCAGGGCCCCCCAAGTTGCCCGAGGCCCCTGGGCATGGGCCCCCTGGGCCCGGGAGTTCATCCGCCACGGCCTGGAGGGGACTCGCCCCGGCCTACAGCAGCGATGGCTGCAGAGCTCAGGATCCCGCGTCCCAGGAGGCCTGGAATGCCGGGCGCAGACGGAACACGCGGGGAGCCAATCAGAAGCCAGCGCTCGGAGACAATGGGCTTGGTTGACATTGGATTGTTGGCTGTTGGTGGAGTGGAGCAGAGGGAGACGCAACACAGCCGGGGACGGGCTGGGACCAGATTTGCTGGGACCAGATTTGCCCGTTACTGTGGGGTAGGCTCCTTTATTAGGGTTACTCTTCTGGGGAGCAGGGGGTTCTGTAATTCTATCCATGCACTGCTTATGTCACTTGTGTGTTCATATGGAGCGCTACTCCTCCCTTCTGCAAGTCCCTTCTGTCACGAGGCGGCGACTCCCTGGTGCGGCACCTCCTGCTGGTCATCCTTTACCCTGGTGTCCTTTACCCTGGGGTTCTGCCCCAGCAGTACCCCCACACTCTGGGTCTCCCCTCCCAGGGGAACTCCCAACCCTCTATACCCACCTTGCCTCAGTGGCTACTGCTAGTCATCATCTAGTCCCCACTCACTGGGACAGATTGCAACCTGTAATGGCCACTCATCACTGATAAGGGGTTAGGATTAGGTGCCTCTGCCTATCCCTGGGGTACCCCTCTGCAGCCCCTGTACCTTTCATAGACCTTCAACAAGGCCTGCAGCCTGGGGGTTTATCAGGCTGGAGCTCCCTTTTGCCCTTCCCCAACACTGCTCTGCTTCAGGTACTTTGCTCCCAGGCAGCTAGCCCTTCCCATCCAGGGCTAGAGTAAGACTCCCCTGCCTGCTGGCCGGAACTGAGCTGGCCACAGCTGTGCTCACCTACACACTCAGCTTCCTCCAGCTCTTCTTAATCCCTTTCCCTGCTGCAGCCCTCTCCAGGGCTGCTTTTAACCCAGATTTTCCAGGAGTGGGGCAGCTGCCCCATTACACCCTCCTAATGGAGTTGTCCTGTAGGACCTAGGTTCCCCAGGGCTGGGTTCCTCCAGCCCTACAACCAGATGAACACGCACACACATTAACAGAGTAAGTCAGAGCAGACCGGGTCAATCAGCACTGTTAGGATATAGATATTCAGGCCTGTCTGTAAAGGTCTGTACTCTAAGACTGTAGGTCTATGTTTATCATTTCGCTAGTAATAGAGGTATACAAGAAAGAATCTGTGTAAGGGCCTTGTCTCGCTGTGACAGTCAGAGGCCTTTGGCTAAGTAGCAGAGGCAGCCATAAGCTGGGAAGTGTTCGGTCACATCCTCACATTTCAAACTAGTCACTATGGGGCTGTTAGGAAGGTGATCTGATCTGTCACCTCCACAGAAAGGGAAGAGCCTAGAAGATGTAAAAGGAAATTTAGGTTGATAGTTTCCTGTCTGGTAAGAACTCTCTTATCAATAGACACAGCTGGGAAACCCTTATGTCTTTATAGATGTAGTTGTGAAATCCTCACTTCTGTATTGTTTTGTCATGATAGTTCCCACTTTGCCATTGCTAATTTGCATGGTCTCTGTCTGGTTCTGTGATTGTTTCTGTCTGCTGTATAATTAATTTTGCTGGGTGTAAACTAATTAAGGTGGTGGGATATAATTGGTTAGCTAATCATGTTACAATATGTTAGGGTTGGTTAGTTAAATTTCAGGAAAATGATTGGTTAAAGTATAGCTAAGCGGAACTCAAGTTTTACTATGTAGTCTGCAGTCAATCAGGAAGTGGGTGGGTGAGGGGACAAACCTGGAATCATCGTCGGAAAAGGGGATTGTGGGCAGCGGGGAACACTATGCTGGGTACATGGAATCTGGGGGACGAGTGGGTAACCAAACAATTAGTGAGCCAAAATGTGAAATTTCAAGAACAAATTAATGGATTAATGGCACAGCAACTGTCAGCAGTTGCCCCAGGGTGGAGGACAGCACTAGAGGTAAATTTGCAGTTAACTCACTGGGCAGGGGACCTGGTGACATGGGTAGGGGATGGCTTCAGAAGACTAACATGCTGAGAAGTGTGTGTAGGTATTCAAAATGTTCAGTTAATCATGTTAATGGATATTATGAGAGATGCTTGGTCAGAGCAATAGCCTTCAGTATTAAATCGGGAGGCTAGCCCATATTTATCCACAATTGCAAAAAGATACCCATCTACCTGGAAAATAATATCCCCGACCTGTGGGGACAGTTCTTGTGTAATTGTTACTATGATACCATGGGAAGGAAATGCAAATAAGGTGGTTCCCTTGAACCCTATTTGAGTAATTAGGGAAGGGGGAGCATGTTGGGAGCCACTAGGAAATAGGTGGGGGGGGGGGGGTGGAATGGGGTAAATTCGACTGTCATCACATTA
This sequence comes from Chelonia mydas, assembly GCF_015237465.2. Taxonomy (NCBI): domain Eukaryota; kingdom Metazoa; phylum Chordata; order Testudines; family Cheloniidae; genus Chelonia; species Chelonia mydas. The sequence goes on along the minus strand of NC_051251.2, from coordinate 74,299,134 downwards.
AGCAGTTGCATACGCAGAGGAGGAATATGAATGTGCCCCTCTCCTATGACTATGGAGGAGCAGGATCAATGGCCTATTGCAAAGGGGGGGCATTTATGGGTAATGTATATGGGGTACGGTGTATTCTGTTGGGAATGTATGCAAGTCTGCAATATAACACTAGGAGGCAAAATCCTTCCAGTGTATGACCAAATTATGAACTTCTATACACTGCCACCTGGACTGTGGTGCACCAGTGGATCAGTGGACTTAATCGTTGTAAACAATCGAACCAGCACCTACTACCCCATACCGTACCAAGTAGTTGAATTGGTTTGGACAATACCAAATTTCACTATGGATATTCAATGGACACACAATATGGACAAAAGTACACAAAGATTACAAGAGCAACTTGCTGCAAGCTCCAAGAGTTGGACACACTTACAATACACACTACAGGATGGCGCTGACAAAATTTTAACCTTATCAAAGGAGGAGAAGCAGTGTTTTTGATGGTGGCCAGGATGTTGGACCATACTGCAGTGGTCAGGACTCTCGGTGTTGCTGTGGATTATCATAGCAGCTGGTGTATTGTTAACTATATGTGTTACATTGCATATGGAAACGATCAAGGGGGGCACAACCCCCTAGAGAACAGCCACTAATTATAACCTATAAGTAATGTAGTAAACCCCTCCCGCCCCTCCAGTGTACTAGACAACCCGAACCCAACCTTCTTGAGCCCACTATACTGGGAAGTCTGGAACACGAATTGGAATAGGTGTGGTATGCTCATTCGAGAGAAGGTGCAGGGCCTGGTACTACACAAGGGGCAGTGGGACAGATGGAGCATCGACACCTTCCACCTTGATGCCTGGCCCTATCAGAAAGTGCGTCGCCATATGTCCTATGCTTTTCCAGGGATACCTGGGCAGGAGGATCCCAAAAGGAAAAAAAGGGGTGGAGTGTTAGGATATAGATATTCAGGTCTGTCTGTAAAGGCCTAGACTCTAAGAATGTAGGTCTATGTTTATCATTTCGCTAGTAATAGAGGTATACAAGAAAGAATCTGTGTAAGGGCCTTGTCTCGCTGTGACAGTCTAAGGCCTTTGGCTAAGCAGCAGAGGCAGCCATAAGCTGGGAAGCGTACGGTCACCTCCTCACATTCCAGACTAGCCAATATGGGGCTGTTAGGAAGGTGATCCGATCTATCACCTCCAGAGAAAGGGAAGAGCCTAGAAGATGTAAAAGGAAATTTACGTTGATAGTTTTCTGTCTGAAAGAACTCACTTGTCAATAGACACAGCTGGGAAACCCTTATGTCTTTATAGATGTAGTTGTGAAATCCTCATTTCTGTATTGTTTTGTCATGATAGTTCCCACTTTGCTATTGTTTATTTGCATGGTCTCTGTCTGCTTCTGTGATTGTTTCTGTCTGCTGTATAAATAATTTTGCTGGGTTTAAACTAATTAAGATGGTGGGATATAATTGGTTAGCTAATCATGTTACAATATCTTAGGGTGGGTTAGGTAAATTTCAGTAGAATGATTGGTTTCAGAGCAGCAGCCCTGTTAGTCTGTATTCGCAAAAAGAAAAGGAGGACTTGTGGCACCTTAGAGACTAACAAATTTATTTGAGCATAAGCTTAGCTCACGAAAGCTTATGCTCAAATAAATTTGTTAGTCTCTAAGTACTCCTGCCACAAGTCCTCCTGTTCTTTTAGTAGAATGATTGGTTAAGGTATAGCTAAGAATATTCGTTTATAAATTAGGGGCAAACAGGAAGTAAGTTGGGATTCGAAAATAAGGAAAAAGGAACTTGGATTTAAGCTTGCTGGAAGTTCACCCCAATAAACATCGAATTGTTTGCACCTTCCGATTTCGGGTATTGCTGCTCTCCGTCCATGCGAGAAGGACCAGGGAAGTGGGAGAGTGAAGGAATAAGCTCTCTAACAAGCACTTTTAAGCTGTCACCCTTACATGTTCCTGGGCTCCATAGGCTAGGTCAAGCAGCACTTTCAAGCTGCAACCCTTATCTGCCACAGGTGTAGCACATCCCTATCCCCACTTTCATGTCACAATTGTATGGGTCGTAACCCACTTGAGGAGCTAACCCCCCAGGATTTGGGGCGCTACAGGGTTCTTTAACTTAGGTAAAAGATTTGTTTATGGCTAAACTGATGACTGAAGGGTTTTCTTTAGGCTAGTCAATAGGAGGTGATCACTCTTGGATGTGGGTGGTGGTTTGCTCCAGGGAGCTCACAATGCAATTAGGCTGCTTCAGTATTTTGGATATCAATCAAGGATTCATGACTAGAATTGTCTGATAACTGCTGAGCTGGGTGTGTGCAGGCTGTAAGGATGCTGGTTCTGGGAGGACCCAACTGGTGGGACCTGCCGACTCAGGACAAGTTACTTTAAGCAGGGCAGTTACAGCTCAAGGCTGGGGTTCCATTGCATACCAGGGCAAACCAAACCAGCCAAACAGAGAAGACTTTTCTTTTATTCATTAGCTAACCACAAGATCTGCCTAACTAGAGCCATGTTAGAAGCCATAATTTTCCCTAAAAAGCTTTTACCATTGACTTTTACACTCTCTATGAATTTTTCATGACCATTTCCATACAGAGCATTGGCACAATTTATGGAGTCACCCTCTACAGTAAGAGCATTTACATAAAAGGTGGCAGTGTTGGGGTACATTTGGTTACACTCAGACAACTGCTCAGAGTTATACAACATACCAACATCGTTATAAACTGGACTTTGAAGAGGATGCATGTCTCATGTGATCTTGCTGAGAGCTAAAGAACATAGCTAGTTTGTCATACAAGCTCTGGCAAATGTTTGGAACCCAATTAACATCAAGTCAATGAAGACATTAACGTTGTTCAAAGTACAGGAATCTTGGCATTCATCCGTAAAAGCAATATGGTAGTGTGCCTCAGTTTCCCTTTTCAGACAGCACGTTAGACTTGGAATGTCTTGTCTTCTGTGAAAAGATCCAGTACTGCTTAGAGGCATGAACTGTGAAACATTAGTATAACAAGGCCTTTTAACACAAAGTGTGTTCTCATGTATTCCTTTTAACGTGTTGGGACGTTATTGACTGGAACCGTATAGATCATTGTTGCAACCTAGGTCCTGTAGTGGCACCAAATCTTATATAAAGGGGGTCACATGAGGTGTGTAAGACACGGTTATGGTTTGCTGGTTATGATGATGCTGTCTATATGTGTGTATCATTTTTGTAGTTACAGTTATGAATATTGGCTCTATACTGTCTGTATTTCAAACTTATGCTATGCTTCTGGGTGACACCCCAGACAAGTTGGTGTCAGCTCTGCCTAGCCTCCTTGATGGCCCATTAAGGACCATCCTCTGTACAACTGACCCAGTGAGAGACAGCAGACACACCTTGTGACTCAGCAAGGTGTGCAGGGACATGCCTATGGACAGAACTCTGAGGTTTTTCCAGGCCATGTGGTGGACAGCTTGTCTTTGAAACAAAGGAAGAAAGACCACATGGCAAGAGACTATAAAAAGCTGCTGCAGCCCCTCCATCTTGTCTTCAATCCTGCTTCTTACCGCTGGGGGGACTTTGCTACAAACGGAAGCTCTACACAAAGAACTGATGACCCATCCCAGCTGGGGATGTTCTCTAGAGACTGGATTTGAACCTGCAGTTTATTCCATCACTGCTACAAGCCTGAACCAAGACTTTTGCCCTTACTGTATGTAATTGATTCCATGTAACCAATTCTAGCTCTCATCGATATCTTTTTCCTTTAATGAATAAACCTTTAGATTTTAGATTCTAAAGGATTGGCAACAGTGTGATTCATGGTTGAGATCTGATTTGTATATTGAGCTGGGTCTGGGGCTTGGTCCTTCGGGATCGAGAGAACCTTTTTTCTTTTACTGGGGTATTGGTTTTCATAACCATTTCTCCTCATAACGATTGGCCCTGGTGGTGATACTGGGAAACTGGAGTATTGAAGGGAATTCTTGTGTGACTTGTGGTTAGCCAGCGGGGTAAAACCAAAGTCTTCTCTGCTTGGCTGGTTTGGTTTCCCTTGGTCTGCATAGAAACCCCAGCCTTAGGCTGCAACTGCCCTGCTCTAAGCAATTTGTCCTGAATTGGCACTCTCAGTTGGGTCCCGCCAAAACCAGCATCGTTACAGTGGTGTAGTCGGCAGGATCCACAGACCCAGGTCAATTAAGTTTCGGGTCAGAACCCCACGCTATCCAAATTTGAATTTTGGTACTGAGAGTTTGGTTGGTTAAAGAGCAGTTCAAATGCTTAAGCAAAGAGCACATGAGGCCTTGACAAAAAAGCCCTGAAAGTTTTGTGTTCAGAAAAGAGGATAAGCTTCAGAAAGAAAGCTACAAATGAAGAACTGGGAGATCTGTTAATGGCCAGTGATCAGAAGGCAGGAGCACAGCCCTTACCTGAGGCTACAGAAACTGCAGAAGCAATTAGAATGCAAAAGGCAGCATATAAACTGCAACTTGAGCATGAACAAAACTTGGGAAATATTCGAATGAGAGAGAAGCAAGCCTTGGCCCAGCTGGAGAGAGAAGCCGAAGAAAGGAATGCTGAACTCGAAAGAGAAGCTGCTGAGAGAGAAAAAGAAGCCGATGAAAGGAAGAAGAAAGCTCACCAGATGCAACACGAGACAGACAGCCAGACTTCAGCTCCAAGTCAAAAAAGCAATGGAAGAAGAGCAGAAAGTGTATCCTCTTGAAAGTCCAGTTTATAATGATGTTGGTATGTTGTATAACTCTGAGCAGTTGTCTGAGTGTAACCAAATGTAGCCCAACACTGCCACCTTTTATGTAAATGCTCTTACTGTGAGTTCAGTAGGGGGTGCCCCATAAATTGTGCCAATGCTCTGTATGGGAGTGGTAATGAAAAATTCATAGAGAATGTAAAAGTCAATGGTAAAAGCTGTTGAGGGCAAATTATGGCTTCTACCATCACTCTGGTTAAAGCAGATCTTGTCAAAGAGGAAGATTACTTCCCAAATCAAAGTGTGAATGTTGCTGTCCTCTGTGAGTTTACTGTAAGCGTGCCTTTAGCCAGAATCCACCTTGAAAGGAATGGTTCCTAAGCATGAAGTTATAGCTGGTGTCAGGAAGTTATTGCCTAAGGATCTTTTGATTGGGGAAAATATTAAAGCTTTTTCAGTCCAGCTAGCCACTCCCGGAAAGAAATGATCTTAAACCTGTGTCTATTATGGGCAGTGAGTTGCCTTGGGAGGGTTTCTCCAAAGGTTTGTCTGAGGAAAAGAGCTATTGGGCTGTGAAGGAAGTTTCTGAATGTCTGTCTAATGTCTCAGAAGTGAACCTGGAATTAGAACAGAAAGAACTCATTGGTCAGGAAAATGTTTCTCAGGAGCAGATGAAAGTGGATGGTCAGGTTAAAGCCCTAACTGAGGAAGGAAAGGGTAGATTTTTGATGGGTGATGGCTTGTTGGCTAGTACAGCCTGTGAAAGTGAAGGTGAAAAGGGTAACTGTGATTTGCTGGAAGTAGCTCAGGGTAGTGAGAAGAGCAGCAGTTTGTCTGTGGGGAGTGGCAATGTGCCTGGTCAGGAGATTTGGGATGAGCCTAGGCAGCCTTGTGAGCTGATGGCTTTGTCTAGTCAGCAGTTTGGGAAGGCGAGGACAGTGGCAGATGAGTGTCCCCATACCTTACCTGTTACCTGTGTGGAGAATTGTGAGAGTGAAGGAAATGTGCCTGTGTCTGTCAGGCGTATTGACTTGCTGTCAAGGTTCCTTCCCCACTCTGAACTCTAGGGTACAGATGTGGGGACCTGCCTGAAAACCCCCCGAAGCTTATTTTTACCAGCTTAGGTTAAAACTTCCCCAAGGTACAAACTATTTTACCTTTTGCCCTTGGACTTTATTGCTGCCACCACCAAGCGTCTAACAAATATATAACAGGGAAAGAGCCCGCTTGGAAACGTCTTTCCCCCCCTCAAATCCTCCCAAACCCTACACCCCCTTTCCTGGGGAAGGCTTGATAAAAATCCTCACCAATTTGCATCGGTGATCACAGACCCAAACCCTTGGATCTTAAGAACAAGGAAAAAGCAATCAGGTTCTTAAAAGAAACATTTTAATTGAAGTAAAAGAATCACCTCTGTGAAATCAGGCTGGTAAATACCTTACAGGGTAATCAGATTCAAAACATAGAGAATCCCTCCAGGCAAAACCTTAAGTTCCAAAAGGACACAAAGACAGGAATATCCATTGCATTCAGCACAACTTATTTTATCAGCCAGTTAAACAAAACAGAACCTAACGCATATCTAACTAGATTGCTTATTAACCCTTTCCAGGAGTTCTGACCTGCATTCCTGCTCTGGTCCGGACAAAGGCAACAGCACAGACAGAGAGAACCTTTGGTTCTGCCTCCCACCCCCACCGGATCCAGCTTTGAAAGGATCTTCTCTCCTCATTGGTCATTTTGGTCAGGTACCAGCGAGGTTATCTTTAGCTTCTTAACCCTTTACAGGTGAAAGGGTTTTTTTCCTCTGGCCGGGAGGGATTTAAAGGTGGTCAGCCTTCCCTTTATATTTATGACAACCCCCTTCGGTTGCAGTCAACTGCTTGCAGAGACCACCCTGAAGATTCCTTTCCCCAGGAGCTTTTCGAAGCAGCAATTCAGCCCTCACAGAAATGCTGCCTTCACCCTCTTCACCGAGGGCTTGCTCCAAAGGAACACTTTCCTGAGCAACAACAGACTCTTTCTGGCTCTCACTTACATCCAGGATCACCTCGAGCTCATCAGGCGGATTTCTCTACAATCCCCTTTCAGGCAAGCTGCTAGATTTCATCGTCAAAAGGTCAGAAACATTCTCCTTCCCTTTGCCACACACTTGCTCAGGAATCTTTCCTTCTTGCGACAAATTTCCAACCTGTCAGTAGCTAACAAAGTTAAATCACCTTTAGGCTCTCCTTGGACCCTGGCTAGGCTATCACCCTGATGAGACCGGGTTGCTACATCCTTTTCCAACCACACTTTAGCAAGAGGCAAAATACAAGCACCAGAATTGTCTGATCTCTGGGATTTTGCAAAGACACTGACTGGATGCAACCTAGTTACAGTGCCATTCTCCCTAGCAGACACAAACTTAGGACCGTTCCCTTCCTGGGCCTTAGTTGAATCCAGAACCAACTCTGACACAACTGCACTGTTCTCAACCAGCACAGGCTGAAAGGCCCCTTCTGTCTGCTCCACAGACAAAGAAGAGACGGAGACACATTCTCCTTGACCAGACACCCAGTTTGGGATCTCATTTCCCTTGTCCCAGCGCACAGGGCTGTTCCCAGACAACTGCTTGGAGACCGGGGTAGCTCTCTCCATAGGCAAGTCAATACCCCTGACAGACAAAGGCACATTTCCTTCACTCTCACAATTCTCCACACAGGTAACAGGTAAGGTATGGGGACACTCATCTGCCACTATCCTCGCCTTCAGCTCACAAGGCTGCCTAGGCTCATCCCAAATCTCCTTACCAGGCACATTCCCACTCCCCACAGACAAACTGCTGCTCTTTTTCGCTTTGCCCTTAGTGTGTAACAGGATCATTCCTTTCCTGTGAGTGGTTTCCTGGACTGAAGAAAGCTTTAATATTTTCCCCGGTCATAAGATCCTTAGGCAATAACTTCCTTACACCAGCTCCCGGGGAAAGGAATCTTCAGGGTGGTCCCTGCAAGCAGTTGACTGCAACCGAAGGGGGTGAAAGAGATTTAATCAACGAATTTTAATCAAGCTTATGCTCTAAAAAATTTGTTACTCTGAGGTGCCACAAGTCCTCCTTTTCTTTTTACGGATACAGACTAACTCGGCTGCTACTCTGAAACCTGTCATTAATCAAGCAAGTTTCAGTTCCTAAGAGCCAGAGATCTTCTGTTGTAAATGGATCCACTGACTTTCTTTTTGAAAGATCCAGTGTGGATAGCTTTGAGAAGGTCTCAGATGGAGTAAAAGTTGTTAAGGAATTTAAACAGCCCTAAGAGCAAGTTGCTGTATTTGGCCTGCTTGCTGGGAAGACAATGGTGTTGGAACAGGAATGTCTCCATGCTCATTCTGTAAGTAAGCAGTCTGCGCTTCAGGGTCTGAGGACAGATTTGATTCCGGGTGTCGCAGAGCAGAACAGTTGTCTGGCTGAATGCTTAAGGATGCAGGGGAGAACAAGCAAACTCTCACCCTCCGACTCTTTGGATTTGTGTGGTATTTCTTTAAGCCATGCCAGTGTGTAACAGAAATAGTTTTTCAAAGTCATCTTCAATAACATGATTGAATCGGCTCTTGCAGCATGGTTCCTGTATGTCTCATGTGATCTTGCCAAGAGCGAAAGAACATAGCTACTTTATCCATACAAGCTCTGGCAAATGTTTGAAACCCAATTAACATCAAGTCAATGTAGATATTAATGTTTTCCATAGTACAGAAATCTTGGCATTTACCTGAGAAAGCAATATGGTAGTGTGCCTCAGTTTCCCCTTTCATACAGCACATCAGGTTTGGAACGTCTTTTCCCCTGTGAAAAGTTCCAAGACTCTTTACAGGCACTTAGTTTGAAACATCAGTATAACAAGGCCTTTTAGCATCAACTATGTTCTTATGTATCACTTTTAACATATTCAAGGGATTTTCCAAAAGATTAGGCACATTGTACATTTTTACAGTTTCTGCTCATAGCAACACATTAGTGACAAGAATGACTATTAGCAATCACAACAAATTCAATGCAAGTGTCCATTTACAATCTTTTTTGTCATGCCACACCTTTGGCTCAATACCATTGGGGTTTGGGCCTTTTAGGGTCAGCCTGTGGCTTCCCTCTGCAAAATTAAGGTCTCTCTTTCCTCCTTGCCCTGATTTCCCTTGCTTAACAGAATTCACTGGCTGATTGGGTGCGCTCTCTCTGCTAACAGCTATTAGCACAGAGATGCATTCGATGAAGCGAGCTGTAGCTCATAAAAGCTTATGATCAAATAAATTGGTTCGTCTCTAAGGTGCCACAAGTACTCCTTTTCTTTTTGCGGATACAGACTAACAGGGCTGCTACTCTGAAACCAGCTATTAGCAGGTCCTTCTTCTCCCTGCCAGCCAAGTAATTTGCATTACCACAGACAGGAGCCTGTTCACCAACGTTCAGATCCTTCACTGCTACCAATTCCCAGGCTGGACTCTGTCTTCAAGAGAAATCATCCATTTTCACGAACAAGCCAGACTCAAAGTTTTGTTGTCCTTCCCTCACCAACCTCTGCTTCCACGTGGCATCAGATGTTAAGTTCACGGAGAGACTACAAGTCCTATCCAAAGTGTCTAAAGATGAGACTTCACCTGCCATCCCCTGCATTCTCGAGAGATTAACTGCCCAGCTGTTCTGCTCTGCAGACTCAGCTACCCAGTCTTCCCTCTGAACCTGAGACACAGACTGCTCACTTACAGAATCAGCATGGAGACATTCCTCTCCCAACAACCTTGTCTCCCCAACAAGCTGGCCAAACACAGCCACTTGCTTCAAGGACTCTTCAACTTTCTTCACAGCTTTCACTCCATCTGAGACCTTCTCAAAGCTTTCCACACTGGAGCTTTCAAAAGGAAAGTCAGTGCATCCATTCACAACAGAAAATTTCTGGCTCTTAGGAACTGAAACTTTCTTGAGTAAATCCCTTTCACATCCTTCGGTTGCAGTCAACTGCTTGCAAAGACTACCATGAGAATTCCTTTCCTCAGGAGGTTTTCGAAGCAGCAATTCACCCCTCACAGAAATTCTGCCTTTACCCTCTTCACCTAGGGCTTGCTCTAAAGGAACACTTCCCTGAGCAACCACAGGCTCTTTCTGGCTCGCACTTACATCCAGAATCACCTCTGGCCCATCAGGCGGATTCCTACACAATCCCCTTTCAGGCAAACTTCTAGACTTCCTAGATAGAAGGTTAGAAGCATTCTCCTTTCCTTTGCCACACACAAGCTCAGGAATCTTGTCCTTCCGGCTACCAGTTTCCACACCATCAGTAGGTAACAAAATTAAATCTCCTTTCTGCTCTCCTTGAGCCCTGGCGAGGCTATCACCCTGATTAGACAGAGTTGCTACACCCTTTCCCAGCCACACATTAGTAAGAAGCAAAATACAAGCACCAGAATTGTCTGGTCTCTGGGATTTTGCTAGGACACTAACTGGATGCACCCTAGTTACAGTGCCATTCTCCCTAACAGACACAAACTTAGGAGCAGTCCCTTCCTGGGCCTTAGTTAAATCCAGAACCAACTCTGAGACAACTGCACTATTCTCAACCAGCACAGGTTGAAAAACATTCAAGGTGGATTCTGGCTAAAGGCACGCTTACAGTAAACTCATAGAAGACTACAACATTCACACTCTGATTTGGGAAGGAATCTTCCTCTTTGACAAGGATCTGCTTAACTAGAGCCATGTTAGAAGACATAATTTGCCCTCAACAGCTTTTACCGTTGACTTGCACACTCTCGATGAATTTTTCACTACCACTTCCATACAGAGCATTGGCACAATTTATGGGGCACCCCCTACTGAACGCACAGTAACAGCATTTACTTAAAAGGTGTTGGGGTACATTCGGTTACACTCAGACAGCTGCTCAGAGTTATACAACATACCAACATCGTTATAAACTGGACTTTCACGAGGATACACTTTCTGCTCTTCTTCCATTGCTTTTCTGACTTGGAGCTGAAGTCTGGCTGTCTCCTTTTGCATCAGGTGACCTTTTTTCTTCCTTTCATCAGCTTGTCTCTCTGTCTCGGCTATCTTTTGTTTTCCAGCCATTGAATTTCTGCTCCTTTCTGTTCATGCTCCAGTTGCTGTTTATTTGCTGACTTTTGCATTCTAATTGCTTCTGCAGCTTCTGTAGCCTCAGGTAAGGGCTGTGCTCCTGCCTTCTGGTCACTGGCCATTAACAGATCTCACAGTTCTTGATTTCTAGCCTCACAGGTGTAGTAGGTACAGTGACATCTGGAGCAGAGATCCCCCATGATGCAGTGCTTCCCTGCTTTTCCAGTCCCATAGTTCAGTGCGGTTTTCTCTTCACCATTCTGTATGCTCATGGAGAAGTCTCCCTGTCCCATCTGTCATGCAAATGAGGCTAGGGGAGTTGCCTCTCCTCTGCATTTTGTATGCTAATGGAGAAGTCTTAATCTTGTCACCCTGGTCAGGAGGGGTCTAGGTGTGTCTCCCAACACGCTTCACTGCTCTCTGCAAGTCTTTTCTCCGATCGGTTTTGGTTCAAGCAGAGACTGGTTGGGCGGGGGTTTCATGAGTCAGACAGACCCGACACTGCACCCTGGCTCCCCAAGAACACAGATCTGACTGGTACCTTTGCCCATTGACCTTCCCACTCTTCTACAAAAGGAGACTTTGAACCCTATTGGTGGCCACTGGGCCACGTCTGTCAGCTGGGAGGGAGCTGGTTGTGTGGAGGTTGGGCCCCTGGTAAATGCTGTTATTGTTGGTGGGTTATTGGTCTAGTTGCTCCTGTTCTTTCCTTAGCCCCAGCCCTTTCTTCCCTCTCCCCAGTTAGCTCCCTCACCTGTTGTGTTGTTACTGGGGGATTGTGATTGATTTGTACCCTTGTGCACGGACGACAATCCCAGTCTGTTATCGGGCACGACACTGTTCCCCAGGTCCCACGACACTGTTCCCCAGGGCACAGCAGCCCTTGAGACTCAGGTGCTAAGCGGGCCCCCGGGGGCGGAGTCAGCAGGTGCCAAGAGAAGGACCCTGGTTGGTTCCGTCCCCCGCAGGGAAGAAGCTCCACTGAGCCGCAGGCAACAGGGAGAAGGCTTGAGCCAGGCCTCAGAGCAGAGCTTGCAGGGCTACTGACTTCTCTTTCTGGCACTCCCACTGCCCTGCTGTGGGGCCCTGGGCAGGTCACTTCTGTTAGGGGGCTTATTCCTTCACCCACTTACTTCCCTGGTCCTTCTCGCATGAACAGAGAACAACAATACCCGAAGTCCAAAGGTGCAAACAATTTGATGTTTATTGGGGTGAACTTCCAGCAAGCATGATTCAGGGTCCTTCCTTCGTATCCCCCTTCCCAGCTCTGACACCACAGAGCCTTACACCTGTGTCCCTGTTCCCATTCCTGCCCTTAGCCAAACATGATTCCAATTTCCCCACCCCCATTCCCTGTTTCCATCCCTCACCCACCCACCCGCTCCCTGATTGACTGCAGACTATGTAGTAAAACTTGAGTTCAGCTTAGCTATATCTTAACCAATCATTTTCCTGAAATTTAACTAACCAATCCTAACATATTGTAACATGATTATGTAACCAATTATATCCCACCACCTGAATTAGTTTACACCCAGCAAAATTAATTATGCAGCAGACAGGAACAATCACAGAACCAGACAGAGATTATACAGACAAACAATAGCAAAGTGGGAACTATAATGACAAAACAATACAGAAGTGAGGATTTCACATCCCGGCTATTGATAAGTGAGTTCTTGCCAGACAGGATGCTATCAAACTAAGTTTCCTTTTACATTTTCTAGGCATTTCCCTTTCTATGGAGGTGATTGGCACTATCAGGACAGGATTGTATTCCTAACAGCCCAATAGCACATTCTTTCAATGTGACTAGTTTGGAATGTGAGGATGTGACCGGTCGCTTCCCAGCTTATGGCTGCCTCTGCTGCTTAGCCAAAGGCCTTAGCCTAAGAACAGGGCCTCAGACTGTCACAGTAAGAGAAGGACCTTACACCGGCAGACAGTGATTTTGATTCTTTCTTTTATACCTCTAGAACTAGCCAAGTGATAAGAATACACCTAAATTCCTAGAGTCTAGGCCTTTACAGACAGGCCTGAATATCTATATCCGAACACTCCACCCCTTTTTTTTCTTTTCTTTTGGGATCCTCCTGCCCAGGTATCCCTGGAAAAGCATAGGACATATGGCGACACATTTCCTGATAGGGCCAGGCATCAAGGTGGAAGGTGTCGATATTCCATTTGTCCCACTGCCCCTTGTGTACTCTAGTGCCCTGCACCTTCTCTCGTACGGGCATACCACACCTATTCCAATTAGTGTTCCAGACTTCCCATTAGAGTGGGCCCGAGAAGGTTGGGTCCGGGTTGTCTAGTACACTGCAGGGTTTGGAGGGCTTATTACTTATAGGTTATCTCCATATGCAACGTAACACAAGTACAGTTAACAATACAAAATCCACAGCAACACCGAGTCCTGACCACTGCAGTATGGTCCAACATCTGAGGCACCCCCAAAACACTGCCTCTCCTCCTTCGACAGGGTCATGATCTGATGTGTCCAGTTGCTGGCAGTTGCAACAAGCTGCCCCTGCAGGTTTTGCTTGCTTTTGTCCATATCATAAGTCCACTGAATGTTCACAGAGAAATAGGATATTGTCCAAACCAGCTTGACCACTTGGTATGGAATCAGGCAGTATGCCCTGGTTTGATTATTCACAGCAATAAGATTCACAGATCCATTTGTGCACCAAAGTCCAGATAGCAGCATGTAGATGTGTGTAGTTTGGTTATGGGCTGGTGTAATTGTGCCCCCAGTAATATGTACATTCCTAGCAAAACCCCTTATACACAGTACACCCAATTGTCCACCCCTTGCATAGGCCGTTGATTCTGCTCCTCCATAGTCATAGGAGAAGGGCACATCCAAACATCGCCTGTTGATTTACACTATTTTACACACCCCTCCATTGATTCCCAGTGAGCTCCTCCCCTTCTCATTATTTCCATAGGGCTCGTGGGGACCACTTTAGTTGCCGTTCCATTTCCAGGTACCACGGTAGCTATTACACAGGTGCTGGCCTCCTAGTTGAGCATTTTGCATTCCCATACACATCTCCCCCCGAAGATCAGCCTTTTGAAGCCATCCCCCACCCACATCATGAGATTTTCTGTTCATGAAAACACAACAATGCTAGCAACAAGACAAACACCACCAGACAAACAACACAAAACATAGATCCATGGTATTCTGAGTTATTCTTCCGCAGGCGCCAGCTTGCTTGTAGAGTGTCTGAAAAACAAAAGAAACAATTTCCACCCCCCTGGTGGGGACAGATTATTGATTATTAATAATAATACCACTTTCTTTTACAAATATCCTTGCTAATTGCAGGAAAAACAGAAGAATTACCTCCAGGCTGTCCTTATTTTGTTCTATAGTCAGGCTAGTGAATTACCCCACTCGCTGGTCATTTACGAAATTCATGAGGTGGTGTACCTCAGTTTCCCCTCTTGTACAACAGTCCATGTTTGCAATAGTTTCTCTGCTGTACCAAGCTTTAAGTTTATTCTCAGGTAATAGTTGAGACACAGCTTCAGATTTTAGCACTGTACACATCCTGGGAAAATGCAAACATTCCTTCCAGATAGTTTAACCTCCATAGCATTATATTAGCAATATTAATTTTACACAAGGTGTAACTGCCTCCCATGCCCACAGAGTTTTCATGCACACCCACCAGAGCAACAATCTGATCCCCCAGAGCCACCCCAAGGCTCAGTGTTCCCATCATTCCTCCTTTTCTTTTACCTGTGCGCACACACAAAATTCTCTTTTGCCTAACATTTCTTGCACTCTGATTACTCTTTTTTACACAACTGTACCCCGATTACACTTCCATCTTGTACAACTAGACACAACCAGGGGCAGCCAAGTTAAGTTCCAATAGAAACCCCTTACGTCCTTTAGTGATTTTGATTGCATTACCCAATAGTCAAATCATTTTGCTCAGATTCTCTCTCCTCCTCCTGCCTGCAGCAGTCCCTTACAGACCATTTCTGTGGGAAAAGGGCCCATTTTCCCTCAGAATAGCTGTAAAGGCTTCTGGGGACAGAAGCGTAGTGGTGGTAATAGCCACTCGACCTGACCCCCTTGGATAATTTAATGACCAAGCTTCCATCCAATGTGACTGCACAGAGTTGCACATACAGTTCCATTTATATAACTGGGTTTTATCATTAAACAAAAACTTCCTTCTTGACATCTCACATAAGTATCCAAAGTACCCTCCATTAAAACTTCAGAAAAACAAAAGAGTATGGAAAGGCAGGTTGCACTTTGAAACTTTTTTTTTTCTTCCCCGTCTTTCTCTCCACTCCCCCAGGACCAAGTCCCAGCTCCAGTCTCTAAAGGTGGTCTGTTAACTCTGCTTTGGACTTTAAACCCTGTTGTGCCAAATCATCTTTCACTCCCCTAACTAATTGACAACACTTCAGCAGCCCTTGCTGAAGCAGCACCAAACTTGAAAGATTCCTGGCAGCTTCCCGTAATGCGCCCTTACTTCAAACCTCTCACAAGGGGACTGAAGTGCCTCCTTTCCCTGGAAGGCATTCAGTCCCCATGGGCAGGGATCTTCTTCCACTACCCATATACCAAGGAGGGTGGGCTCCTCAGCCACCCCCCATCCCTCTGGGTCCCCTAACACTGCCTCCATTTCCTTTTTAATCTCATCCCACGGTGACCCCTGCACCTGATATGGGCCCTGGCTCTTCCTTATCCATTTATCCAAAAAATCCTTTACCCTGGCTTGCCAGAACCCGCAACTACCATCACGAGAGTTCGCGATACCCCCTCCAAGCAGCTGCGCGGACTGTTGGGGAGGGGGACTTACAGGCTGCCACTCACCTATCCAATCTCTCCAATGAAGGGATAGACACTTCTCAAACTCCTGGCAGTAGTGAGTCCTGATCAGACAAGCAACATTAAACCCTCTGAGCTCAGAAGGCCACTGGGTGAGTGTTTGGGAAAGAATTCCTACTGATTTCCTGCTGGGCTCCATCCAAAGCCAATAACTAGGGCTGTCAATTAACCACAGTTTTGATTGCACTCTTAAACAATAATAGAATACCAAGTGCAACGTATTATCAATCTTTTGGGATTTTTTTATATTTTCAAATATATTGATTTGAAATTACAACACAGAATACAAAAACAAGGAGGAGTTTTTGTGGCACCTTAGAGACTAACACATTTTTGGGGCATAAGCTTTCGTGGGCTATGCCCAAATAAATTGGTTAGTCTCTAAGGTGCCACAAGGACTCCTTGTTGTTTTTGCTGATACAGACTAACATGGCCACCCGTCTGGAACAGAATACAAAGTGTACAGTGCTCACTCTATATGATTATTTTTGATTACAAATATTTATACCATAAAAAAGATAAAAGAAATAGTGCTTTTCAATTCACCTCGTACAAGTACAGTAGTGCACTCTCTTTCTCGTGAAAGTGCAACTTACAAACGTAGTGGGTTTTTTACGTAACTGCACTCCTAAACAAACCAATGTAAACCTTTAGAGCCTACAAGTGCAGTCAGTCTTCCTTCTTGTTCAGCCAATCGCAAAGACAAACAAGTTGGTTGACATTTTCAGGAGATAATGCTGCCCACTTCTTATTTCCAAGATCACCTGAAAGTGAGAACAGGCATTGGCATGGCACTATTTTATCTTTTTTACAGTGCAAATATTTGTAATCAAAACTAATAATTGGGGCGAATTGCAGTTAATGCGTGTGATGAACTCAAACCAAATTACTGCATTATTTTTTGTCATGAGAATTAATAGCACACCAGGGCACTGTGCTGGGGGGCCTCCGTTGTGTGCCTCCGAGGCAAGGGTGCCCCTCCTCCCACCACACTGCTCCACTGGAGCTCCCACTCCTTGCCCCCCGCCCCCATGGAGCCATCCCTGACCAAGCTGCTCCGTACTGGGGGCCTGCCCACTGTCTGCTGCGCAGAGCGGGGATAGGAGTGGGGGGCTGAAGTTGGGGTGTCCCCTAGCTGGTAGCTGCTGAGCTGGGGTTGGGGAACAGGGGGCACCTGTCTGCTGTTGCCACTGGCTCAGGAGTGAAGCCTGGACACCTGGGTTCTCTGCCTTCTCAGGCCAGGGAGGGAGTGTGGCCTGGGGAAACAGACAGACTGGCTACAGGTCTCTGTCACTGACCCCACTGCTCTAAAGGGATGAGATTCCCTGGGGGTCCCAACACTGGGGGAGCTTTGGGAGCAGCCTGCAGGGTGAGCCCTGCCAGTGTGCGCAGATCCCAGTCCAGATGCCCCCTGGGAGGCATGGGATGACAGGGAGTCACGCCAGCTGGGGGGCAGACAGGCTCATTGGCGAGAGGCTGTGTTGCCCCAGACTCATGGCGGCTCCCTGCTCAGTTCCAGGATGGAGGTGCTCAGGAGGCTTCTTGGGAGGAAGACTCCACGGGTGGCCCCAGAGCCAGAGGGGGGCAGCTGCCAGCGTGCCCAGACAGAGAGCTGCCCCTCCATCCCCATGGAATGGGAAGCAGCTCCCGGACAGCCCAGGAGATGGACCTGCTCGGCCCTGCTCACCAGGAGGAAACCAGCTCCCAGGGCTGGTGCTGAGCAGAGAGACACAACAGCCAGGCCAAGATGGAGGTGGCCCAAGTTCAGTCTGGGCAGGCAGGACCCAGCCCACGAGAGGAGCCAGGCAATGCAGCTCTGGGTTTGCTTCTGCTGGAAGGCCAGCCCTCAGGAGCCCAGCCCCGTGGGCCAGCAGGAGGCATCCCCAGGGCAGGAGCTGGGGGATCGCTGCCCCAGCAGCTCAACTGGTGCTGGAGGGGAGAGCGGCCACTCCCTGGAGGCTCCCTGGAGCACGGAAGCTGAGTGCTCCTCCACTGCAGGTGAGGAGACGCCCTGGGGACGGGGAGGAGCACGGGGCCATTAACACCCAATCACTCTCTGAGTCACTGGGGGGACCCCAACCCAGGGGTCTGGCCTGAGCCACTTGAGCCCAATGACATCAGCGGGAGTCGCAGAGCCACCCCCTGCAGCGGGAAATGGGGGGAGCTACTGGGAAGTGGGATCCTGATTCTTTGGGGCAAGTCCCAGGGAGGATGGGACAGTGAAGGGCCCCATCTGCCATGGGGCCATGGTGCTGAGGGGTCTGTGGGAGGAGTAGTGTGGGGATCTCTCTGCCATGGGGCCATGGTGCTGAGGGGTCTGTGGGAGGGGTAGCGTGGGGATCTCTCTGCCATGGGGCCATGGGGCTGAGGGGTAGTGTGGGGAACTCTCTGCCATGTGGTGCTTACATTGGAGGGGGAAACATTAAATCTTCTCTCCCCACCACACCCCTGTCCTTCCTCTTCTTCCCCCCAGCTGCAGCAAGAGTCCCCCTCTGCCCTTGTCTCTCTGACGCAGAGACCCCCATGGACCAGTTGGAGAAGAAGGACCTTGCCACTGAGGAAAAGGCAGAGGAGGATGAAGACCTAGCCACAGAAGGCGAGGAAGAGGAGGAAGAGCTAGAGACAGAGGAGGAGGAGAAGCAGGAGGAGGAAGTCCTGACCACAGTAAAAGAGGAGGAGGAGGACCTAGCCATAGAAGAGGACAAGGACATGACTAAAGAGGAAGTCCTGGACACAGAGGAGAAGTTGGAGGAGGAGGACATATCTGTAGAAGAGGAAAAGGAGGAGGATGAGAAGCTGTCTGCAGAAGAGGAAGAAGAGGAGGAGGAGAAGCTGTCTGCAGAAGAGGAGAAGGAGAAGAACATGTCTGCAGAAGAGATAGAAGAGGAGAAGGAGGAGGAGAACCTGTCTGCAGAAGAGGAAAAAGAGGATGAGGAGGAGAAGCTGTCTGCAGAAGAGGAGGAGGAGGAGAACTTGCCTCCAGAGGAGGAGGAGGACCTCTCCGTAGAAGAGGAAGCTGATTTGACCACAGAGAAGGAGGAGGAAGAAGAAGGTAAAGGAAGAGGAGGATGTGGCCCTGGTGGAGGAACACCTGATCGTGGAGCAAAAGGAAGAGAAGGATCTGGCCATGGAGCAGGAAGAGGAGCACCTGCCTATGGAGGAAGAGTAGGAGGACCCGGCCATGGGAGTGGAGCACCTGGCCATGGAGCAGGTGTAAGAGGAGGACTACGTGGCTGCAGAGGAGGAAGAGGAGGACCTGGCCAAGGAGAAGGACCAGGCCACAGAGGAGGACAAGGAGGACCTGGACCAGGAGGAAGAGAAGGAAAAGGACCTGGCAATGGAGGAGGACAAAAATGTGTCCATGCAAGAAAAAGAAGAGGCAGAAGAGGAGGTAGAAGACATGGCTATAGACTAGGAGGACCCAGGAATGGAGGAGGACAAGGATGTGTGGATGCAGGGGGAAGAAGAAGAGAAGGAGGTAGACCTGGCCGTGGAGGAGGAGGAGCAAGAGGAGCTGGCCAGAGAGGAAGACGAGAAGGAGGAAAAGGAGGAGGAGAACATGGCCACGGAGAAGGAGCAGGAGGAAGAGGACCTGGCCAGAGAGGAGAAGGAGGAGGATGTGGCCATGCAGGGGGAAGAAGAGGCAGAAGAAGAGACAGAGGATCTGGCTATAGACGAGGAGGACCCAAGAATGGAGGAGGACGAGGATGTGTGGATGCAGAGGGAAGAAGAAGAGAAGGAGGTAGACCTGGCCATGGAGGAGGAGGATCAAGAGGACCTGGCCAGAGAGGAGGACGAGAAGGAGGAAAAGGAGGAGGAGAACCTGGCCATGGAGAAGGAGCAGGAGGAAGAGGACCTGTCCATAGAGGAGGAAGTGGAAGAGGGGGAGAATCTGGCCATGGGAATGGAGCACGTGGTCATGGAGAAGAAAGCGGAAGAGGACGACTTGGATGAAGAGGAGGAGGGCAAGGCCAAGTCCTCCTCCACCTCCATGGCCAGGTCCCCCTTGCTCAGGTTGTTGTCTTCCTCCTCTATGACCTCGTCCTCCATGGCCATTTCCTCCTCCTCTTTGGCCAGGTGGCAAGAGGAGGACATGGGCATGGAAGAGGAGAAAGAAGAGGAAGACCTGGCTGCAGAGGAGAAGGATGATGAAGACTTGTCTATCAATTAGGTGGAGAACTTGACAAAGAGGAAGAGGAGGAACTGGAGGAGTAGGAACTGGAGGAGTAGGATGATCTGGCCTCAGAAGAGGAGCAGGAGGATCTGGCCATGGAGGAGGGGGAGGACTTGGCCACGGAGAAGGAAGTGGGGGAGGGGGAGGGCCTGAACATGGAGGTGGGGGAAACCTGGACACGGAAGAGGAAGTGGAGGAGGGGGAAGATCTGGACATGGAAGAAGCTGCCCAGAGGTTGTCATGGAATATCTCCAGGGTGGTGACAAGGTACACACGTTGCCTATCTTAGCAGGAAATAAGTCCGTTCTGCCCGTTGCCCATCCCAGCTCCCTGCAGAGGGGGTTGTCCAGGACGATTCACAGCATCTCATGGGGACACTTACCCTCTAGGACAGGGGTGGGCAACCTTTTTGGCCCGAGGGCCAGGTAGGGAATGCGGTGCCTCCCAAAACAGCCTGGCCCCTGCCCCCTATCTGCCCCCTCCCACTTCCCACCCCCTGATTGCCCCACTCAGAACCCCCAACCCATCAATCCCCCCCCCCCGATCCTTGTCCCCTGACTGCCCCCTCCCGGGATCCCACCCCTCTCCAACCCCCCTTGCTCCCTGTCTTCTGACCGCCCCCCCACAGAACCTCTGCCCCATCCAAGAGCTCCCTGTCCCCTGACTGCCCCCGGGACCTCCTGGCCCTATCCAACAGCAGAGAGCAGGAATTCCTAAGTCTGAGGACTGGGCAGCAGCCAAGAGGAAATTCTGGGAGTAAGCGCTAAGGGGCAGGTGGGGAATCATGGGAGTGGAGGGTAAGCTGAGGCTGGGGATAGAAAGGTAGGGGGCAGCTGAGAGAGGCTGGGGGTGGGCCAAGGGAAGGAAGAAATCGGGAGAGCAGGGCCCAGCTGTGTTGCCAGAGGATCCTGCTGGCTGTGTCTGGCCAGCCTCTCTGGGAAATGCCCAGGGCTCTGTGGGGCCTGAATCTGACATTCTCCTTTGTGTCTCACAGGAACTGACTGAGGAGCTGCCGCAGGACTCTGGACCCAGCTCTGTCCTCTCCAGCTCCATGGACCCCACGTGAAACCTCCCGTACCAGAAGCTCCCATCCGGCTCCGGTGCTGCTTAGACCCAGAGAGGCTGCCTCCTCCATGGCCAGGTTCTCCTCCTCCTCCTGAAAAGCCTGCACTGATGGGTAAGGGAACCCATGGCCACTCAGAGACACCATGGGCACGGGTGGGGATTGAATCTTGGCCCGTCTCCACCAAGGGCACAAGCCCTGTCAGGCTCCCATTCAGGAAGTCATGGAAAGCTCTGCCTGCAGGCACCCCCTCTCCATTCCCACTGCCAGACTGTTGTCCATGGTGACAATGAAGAAGCAGGAGAACTCCTGCGAGAGATCCCCAGGGCTGCACAGTCGGGTGTCACTGGGACGTCTCTGGGAGCCATTTACAGAGTGTTCTGTTGGGGACATTTTCCTTCTCTAACCCAGGGTTTCGCTGCTCCCAGTTTCTCAGCCGGGGAGGCCACCCTGCGGAATATGGCCCAGCAGCTTGGTGATGGGCTGCAGGAGTCACCGCGTAGGTGTACAGCAGCCATCGCACGTGCATTGACCATGGGCCAAAACCTGCAGCCCTCACAGCCCAGGATACCCCCACGGATGGCAATGGGAGTGTAGCCTGGGTAACTAGCTGCTGGAGCCAGGGCGTACAGAGAGAGGGTTCAGAGATACAGCAAACCAATGGCCAGAGAAGTGAAGGATGTGAGGGAAAGAGGAGAGCTAGGACATATGAGGAGTTGCTGCAGTCAAGGGATCCCAGCTGGACGAGAGAAGATGGGTGGTTTAGACATACAAAGTGCTGCCTTTTGGTAGGGGTTAGACCAGATGAACCTTGCCAGGGGCAGTGAGTTACATGACCCCGCATATTCAGGGCCCGGCTCCACCAATGTTCAGGGCCAGGTTTCTCCCCCGGCCCTGCCTGCTGCCCCCGTGCCTCCCCCGAGCGTACCTGCCTTCCCGCTGCGGCTCCGCGCTGCGCTCCCTCGACGGCTGCTGCCACTGCGGGCTACAAGGGAGCGGCGCCGGGGGCAGCTGCTGCGCCTGCAGAGGGAGGAGGCGCATGGCAGCCTCCCCCCGCCCTCCGGCAGGTGACTCCGAGTCGAATCTGGGGGCGGGGCTTATCCTGGCAGGACCTCCGATCAGCAGCCTGGCGGGGCTTGGGTGAGTCTCTTGTCCCTGGGGGGAATGCTCCCCTCTGGCCCCCCACCACAGCCCCAGGGCAGCCAACCTGCGGCACCCCAAACTCCTCATCCTTGGCCCAGCCCCACACCCTACACCCCCTCCTGCACCCCAACCCCCTGGCCCAGCCCAGAGCCCACACTCAGCACCCAAAACCCCTCTCGCACCCAGCACCCAAAGCCCCCTTCCACACCCCTTCCTGCACCCCAACCCCATGCTCCGGCCCAGAGCCTGCACTCAGCCCCCAAACTTCCTCCCAGAGCCTGCACCCAAACTCTCTCCCAGAGCCTACACCCCAAACCCTCTCCCAGAGCCTACACCCCAAACCCCCTCCTGCACCCAAACTCCCTCCCTGAACCTTGCAGTCCCTTCTAACCCCACGGTTCTATCATTCTTTGATTCTAGCATCTGTCACCGAAAAGAAGGGCCGGCGTGTATGGATTTCCTCCACATCCTCTGCAGTGAAGACAGAAGCAAGGAATTTATTTCCCTTCTCCCCATCGGCCTTCTCTTCCTGGAGTGCACCTTTAGCACCTCGGTCGTCTAGTGACTTTGCTGACTGTTTGGCGACTTCCTGCCTCCTGGACTTAAAAAATAATTTCCTGGTAGTTGTTGTGTCTTAGTTAGTTGTTCTTTGCACTCTTTTTTGGCCGGCCTTTTTCTACTTTTCACTGGGCTTGCCAGTGTTTTTGCTTCTTTGTATTTTCCTCATTAGGATTTGACTGCCAGTTTTGAAAGGAGAACTTGTTGCCACTGAGTGCCTCTTTTACTCGGCTATTTAGCCATGGTGGCATTGTTTTGATCCTCATGCTGGTTTTGGTATTTTTATTTCTGGTATAGGTTTAGTGTGAGCCTCTCATATGGTGTTTTTAAATAGTCTCCATGCCGTTTGCTGGCATTTCACCCTGGCATGTTGCTTTCAATTTCCATTTCACTAGCCTCCCATTTCTGTGCAGTTCCCCTTTTTGAGGTTCGATGCTCCTGCTGTGGGTTTCTTCGGCATTTCCCGCTCCAGGGCTGTGACATTAATTCCATTCGGGCTGCGAGGACGGAGAGTAACGACTCCAGCGTGGAGGCTGCACAGTGAGCGCACACAGTGCACTGTCCTGAGCAGGGCCGGTGGAAGGAGGTTTCACACCCTAGGGGACACTTCCACCTTGCGCCGCCTCCTCCCCGCGGCAGCTCCCCGCCCCCCCCACCCTGAGGCGCCCCCCCACCCACGGCAGCTCCCTGCCACCGCCCCCAGCGCCCTGAGGAGCCCCCCCTGCGACACCTCCCCACCACCCCCTCCCTCCCTCCCCTCAGCCCAGGCAGCCCCGCCCGTGACAGCTCCCCGCCGCCCCCTCCCTCCCTCCCTCCCCTCAGCCCGGGCAGCCCCCCTTGCAGCAGCTCCCCGCCGCCCCCTCCTTCCCCTCGGCCTGGGGAGCCACGTGCAGCAGCTCCCCGCCCCAGCTCACCTCTGCTCCGCCTCCTCCCCGAGCACGCCACCGCCACCGCTTCTCCCGCCTCCCAGGCTCGCGGCGCCCATCAGCTGTTTGTAACCCCTCCCCCCCGTTACTTGCTGCAGGCGGCCCCCCCCGCGCCCCCCTGCCCCAGCTCACCTCCGCTCCACCGCCGCCCCCAACCACTTGGTGCCCTAGGCGACCGCCTCGTTCGCCTAGTGGTTGCACCGGCCCTGGTCCTAAGCAGAGAACGTCTCCAGGAGCCGGCGCTGCGGTACCCCTCCTCGCCAACGCCGCCCGGCTCGGCTGCCTGTGCCCCGTCAGCCAGCAGGGGCTGGGTTCTCCATTGCCACTAGGGTGAGAGAAGGACTCTCCTTATCTGTGTGTGGGGGACCGTTCCCAGCATTCAGCCAGGATTCACGGAGGCGCTGGGCTTCATCTGGCCCCTTGGCAGCTGGGGGCACAGTGCAGAAAGTGAACTCTCAGCCTGCGCTGATTCAAGGCCCTGCCCACCCGTTGCTGCCCTCCCCCATACTGCCCATTCCCCTTCCCCTCCCTCGCCTGCCCCCAGCCCACCGGGCCTCTTTGCAACAGCCGCAGGGGCAGGGACAGAGGGGCAGGAACAACACTGACCCACTTATGTCACGGAGTTTGGATAACCTCCGATGAAAGGCCCATGGAAGCACATGACCCCATTACTCTCTGGGAGGGGCCGGCAGGGTAGGTCAATGGCAGCAGGGGGTGGGCACAGGGTCTCCTTCGCGCTAGCTCAGGGGCTGTGCGGGTAACATGACACTTGTTTTGCTTGGCGTTGTCTAGCCGTTTGCCTGTGACACTCCTCAGTGCAGCAGGGATCTGTCCCTGCACCAGTGAACTAAGCCAGGCCGCGCTGCAGGGACGGCGCGAGGAGGGGTGGGCCGGGCAGCTTCCCCTCAGCAAGCAGTAGAGATCGACCCCTGGCCATCGAGATGCTCTTTTAAAGTCACTTTCCCAGTCAGGAGGAGTCTGAATGAGAGACAGAGCAGCCCACCTGCCCCCACAGGCCAGCCCCTGCCATGCTGGCAGCTCAGTGCAGGGCACATTCCTGGTCACCGAGCTCAAGGCCCATCACCTCACCTGGATGGCCATGTCCCCCCTGCCTAGGACGGGAGATCAGCCCCTTAGCATGGGGCTCTGGAGACCCCGCCCGCGAGAGGGGTCCCACAGGACAGAGAGCGGCACACGCTAGCTCAGGGGCATCAGCTGGCAACCGGAGGGGAGCACTGAGATGAAATCTCCAGCCGCCTTAGAGAGGACTGAGGAATTTGTCCCCTGGAATTGTGGAATACTTCCAGCTGACTCCTGGGACCCAGTCAAGCGGGACTGCATCTACACTGCAAAGCAATGGGGCTCAGTCTTGGGTCTCAGCTTAACTTGAGCTTGGGCCCTCCAGCCCTGCAGGGTCCTGGGACCTGGGTTTGCACAATTGCAGTGTAAATGCAAAGGGCTTTAGGCTTGAGCCTGGGCTCAATCACGGTCTTCTGTTGCAGTGTAGACATCCCCCTGGAGACAAATGAACTCACAGAAATGGAAGGCACCTATGTTAGTGGAGAACAGAGCATTACATAGAGCTCATTGGGTGGAAATGAGGATTGAGAGAAAACGAACCCATATGTTAAGTTTTTGAAATGTTTGAATATGTTGTTGTTACAAGTGATAATGGAATTAAACATGAAGTTCATCATTCCAGAATAAGAGACTCATTCTGTGATAAGCTGATTGTATTGTAATACTGTAAATTATCTATTATTTCACATCAGTATTATAGGAAATGGTGGCTAATTCTGAAAAGTTATTTGACGTAATTCAGGCTCTTTGGATTAAGCAGTGATGAAGTAAAAGCTCACTCCAAAGGGTTGAGAGAAGTAGCGTATCGGAGAATAGACACCCAAGATAGACTCTAATTATTTCTATTTCAAATGGAATTCATGTTGCTCTGCTTTAAAGTAAACTTTCTGTGAAGAGGAAAGTTCCTGAGGGAGACAAGTTGTGTAACCGTCTCCCCGTCAGACTGTAACAGTCACTGCAATGTGAGCCGGGGTGTGCGGGACTCGAGTTGCAGGCTCAGTGTGTCTAAGCCTGTGCTGGAGAGTCCACACTGAACGGTGACCCTGGGTTGAGACTGTCAAGACCCGAGTCTCACCCCAGCGCTCACGTGCCCACCGTGCACGGCGCAGACCCGGTCACATCAGCCTCTCCCAGGCTTCCTAGCGCTCTCCCAGCTGTAGCCTCTTCAGCCCTTTGTTCCTTGTGCCCCACGGAAACACTTGAGTGTCCCTCCCACAGCGCTTTATCAGAAGTTGTCTCCCCCACCAATACAGCCAGCCAAGCTGTGTTTTGGGTCTGCAAGCTGCCGTCCACTGGAGTCAGCAACCTGGGTGAGGCCCCGTTTGAAGAATTTCCCCTGCTTGTATTTTCACTCCTGTTTCATACATTGGGCAGAACATCCGAGAGATGCTGTGGACATTTTGGTGGCATTTTCTGACTGTGATAGAGCCTTCGGTGGCTGGGCGGCCTCGTGGCTGGGTCATTGGTCAGGGGAGGGTTGTAAGGGGACCTGGGCCCTCCCTGTCCACAAGATCCCAGCCCAGGGCCCTGTGGAGTTTAACCCGAAACAGGGGAGATGTTTCTCCCGCCTGGCCGGGGGAGGGGATGGGTTCAAGACCCATTTCCCGGGGCTACTTCCTACGAAAGCCTGCTTAGTTTGGGGCGTGTCCCCGCTGGCCCAGTCACCCCGCAGTTGACGCGTACCCGCAGGCTGCCCTGGGCAGCGAAAGGCGTACTTGTCTCCAGTGGCTGCGTTGGGGGGCAGGTCACTGGTTCATCCCTTTGGGTAGGACAGAGAGCTCCTGCCTCCTTGCCAGTCTGCCCCCAACTGAGCCAGGCTCCCTTCTTTTCTCCCCCTTCCAGGTCTGGCATTGGCTGTGGGGATAGTGGGGCAGGGCTAGCTGAATCCACAGGTTTTCTTTAACCCCTGCTCTGCCAGGCAGCAGTTTCCCTCCTGCGTCATACATCCCCTCGCTCTGCCCCCTCTCCAACCACTCTCCACCGTCCCATGAAAAGAAGTCCGTATTCAGATGGACTCTCCCAGCCTGGTGCTGGATGCGGAAGAAGAAGGGTTGCAAGGAAAGGTAGCACCTCAGGATTCGGGGATTGGTGTCCTTCATGGCATGCAGCCAGCGGAGAGGGGCCTGGTCAGTAACAAGGGGGAAGTGCACGGCCAGAAGATAATAATGGAGTGAGTCCAGAGCCCATTTTAACACCAAGGCTTCTTTCTTGTTACGGAGTAGCCCTTCTCTCTCGGGAACATCTTCCTGCCAGTATATAGGATGGGGAGTTCGTCACCCCCTACTACCTGGGATGGAACGGCTCTTAGGCCGACGTCCAAAGCATCCATCTGTTAGAAAAACTCCTTAGTGAAGTCAGGGCTGTGCAAGACGGGTTCCCTACAGAGCTGGGCTTTCAGGATTTGAAAAGCCTCCTCGCAGGCTTGGGTCCACCGGATCTTTTGGGGACTCTCATTCTTGAGGAGATCGGCAAGAGGGGCCGCAGTGAAGGAGAACCCTGGGATAAAGCGGCAGTAGTATTCGGCCAGGCCTAGAAAACAGCGTACTTGCTGGTTTGGCGAAGGAGGGGGCACAGCTGGAGGGCCTGGACTTTGCTAATCAAGGGTGGGACTGTGCTCTTTCCCAGCACGTACCCAAGGTAGGTGGTCTCATCCTTCCCAAGGAGACGCTTAGTGGGGTTTGCCGTCAGGCCGTCTCCTTGAGGGACTGTAGCATTCTGCATTCAATTCTTTAAGGTGCAGTACAGCTGCCTTTCCCTGGGCCTTTTTTTTTTTATTATTATTATTTTATTTTGCGCTTTTGTTTACTCCTCAGTTGAATTGCACAAGCGCCATTCTCTGTTGCAGTTAATTGTTTGTGAGCAACTTCCCGGATTAACCCACTCACTCTCCCTTTTTCACTTCAAAACTATTTTCTTTTCTTCACTCCGACCAAACCCTCCAAACCCCGTGTCACGGAGTGTGGGGGAGTCCAGGCCCTGCACCCCTCTTCCTGGGATTCACTGAGACTCTCAGCCAGCCAGTAAAACAGAAGGTTTATTGGACAACAGGAACACAGTCCAAAACAGAGCTTGTGGATACACCCAGGACCCCTCAGTGAAGTCCTTCTGGGGGAGCAGGGAGCTTAGACCCGAGCCCTGGGGTTCCCTGCGTTCCTCCACCCAGCCCCAAACTGAAACTAAACCCCCCCAGCAGGCTCTCTCCTGCAGCCTATCTTCACATTCCTGGGCAGAGGTGTCACCTCCCCCTCCCCCTCCTGGCTCAGATTACAGGCTCTCAGGTCTCCCATCCCCAGGGCACATTCCCAGGTCAACACTCCCCCCTCCCTGCTACGTCACATCCTCACATCTCTCCCCCCTTTGAGACTGAACTGAGCGGGGTCACTGTGACCAGTGACCTGGGGAAGTTCAGGGCCCCCTCTCCGACCTGGGGAAGTTCAGGGCCCCCTCTCCGGGACAGCGCATCTGCTATCAGGTTGGCACTTCCCTTCACATGGACCACGTACATGTCGTAATCCTGCAGGAGCAGGCTCCATCTCAGGAGCTTGGCGTTGGCTCCTTTCATCTGGTGCAGCCAGGTCAGGGGAGAGTGGTCGGTGTAAACAGTGAAGTGTTGCCGGAAGAGATAGGGCTCTAGTTTCTTGAGGGCCCACACCATGGCCAGGCACTCCTTCTCGATGGCCGCGTGTGTTGCTCCTGGGGTAGCAACTTCTTGCTCAGGTACACGATGGGGTGTCTCTCCCCCTTTTCATCCTCCTGTATTAACACCGCCCCCCAGTCCCGTGTCTGAGGCGTCGGTGAACACCACAAAGGGCTTGTCAAAGTCTGGGTTTGCCAGAACTGGGCCACTGACCAGAGCCTCCTCCTGTCACTGCTCGGTCCAGACCACCTTGTCTGGCTTCCCCTTCTTGCATAGCTTAGTGATGGGGGTGGCGATGGTGCTAAAGTGCGGCACAAATCTTTGGTAGTATCCTGCCATCCCAATAAAGGCTTGGACCTGCTTTTTGGTGTGGGAAGCGGACCAGTCTCTGATCACCTCCACCTTGGCTGGTTCTGGCTTTAGGCGGTCGCTCCCCACCCGATGGCCCAGGTAAGATACTTCAGCCATCCCCACCTTGCACTTCTCTGCTTTTACAGTCAGCCCAGCCCCCTGGAGTCGGTCCAGCACTTGTCTAACCTGGGACACATGGTCCTCCCAGGTCTGGATAAAGACACAGATGTCATCAATATACGCCACGGCAAAACTCTCTATCCCCCTCAGTAGCTGGTCCACTAGGCGCTGGAAGGTGGCCGGCGCTCCCTTGAGCCCGAAAGGCAGGGTCAGGAACTCATAGAGCCCCAGAGGGGTGATAAAGGCCGATTTCAGCAGGGCATCTGCATCCAGCGGCACTTGCCAGTAGCCCCCCTGGCATAATATGGCATAATATGGCTTCATCATATTCACATGGTACACCCGGCGGTGGTGTGCCGGGTTCGACAGCTCCACCACATACTTTACCTCGTTTAGCTGCTTGACGACCTTGAAAGGGCCCTCCCAGGTGGCCTGTAGTTTGTTCTTTCTCACGGGGATGAGAACCATCACCGGATCCCCGGTGGCGTAGACACGGGCCTGCGCCGTGCGGTCATACCAGACCTTCTGCTTCTTCTGGGCTCTGGCCAGATTCTCCCTGGCCAGGCCCATGAGTTCAGCCAGTCTGTCTCGGAAGATCAGGACATACTCCACCACTGACTCTCCATTGGGAGTGGCCTTCCCCTCCCACTCGTCTCTCATCAGGTCCAGGGGGCCCCTCACCCTCCTTCCATATAACAGTTCGAAAGGCGAAAATCCGGTAGACTCCTGGGGCACCTCCCTGTACGCGAACAGCAGGTGAGGTAAGTACTTGTCCCAGTCCTGCGGGTGCTGGTTCATAAAGGTTTTCAGCATCATCTTTAGCGTCCCATTGAACCTCTCCACCAGCCCATTGGACTGGGGGTGATAAGCTGAGGCCCAGTTGTGCGGGACCCCACATTTCTCCCACAAGAAAAACACGCAGGGATAGCCGCGGGCGACAGAGCTGGGGTCTTGTAATTGTCTGTTGTGAAACACAATGTCTGTGGCATTTTTGTTTAAAAATTTCCTCATGCTTTTAGGAAAGAACACACTGTTTGGAGGGTGCCCATATGAGTCAAAAAACTCTCCAAGGTGACGCTCCACCAGATACAAGGCAAGCCAGTGTTCACCCGGTTGGTTGTGTGGATGTGTGTTGACCACCAAACCTTGGGGTCTCTGAGACAGCTTGCCGCCAGGGAGCCAATCGCAGGGAAACACATCTAAGAAATTCTTTTTCGTGTAAGGGTCCATTGATAAGACACGTGAGAGCTGCACGGTGTCCATGTTCACATGTAGTCAAACAGAACATTTCTCCTCTGATTTATCTCTATGACATTGTCAAAAACCCCAGACACGAACATATTGATGGTAACGGTTAAAGCCTTCCCAAAACGTATATCTGCTTTCAGGTTCTCGGTTTTAATCAGGGAATAGTGATCGGCGCATTCCTGGTCGGGGGACAGGTCAAAGGAAAACATGGTGTAACCCTGTGCAAACTCCTCACGGTCGATTAACAGAGAACGATCTTTCATGTGTTTACCAGCCGTCTGTACCAGATTCACGTATTCTCTCACACAGCGTCCTGCCTCGAAGTCTGGTTGCAGAGGCTTGGTTGGTATCTGTTCACCTTCCACATACAAGGCCACAAAAGTAATATCGTAATGCTTAAAATGAAAGGGATTTTTAGTGTAACTTCCGCTAAAGGCATCATTATCCACAAACCCCAGGACAAGCATTTTGGGTAACTCTCCCAAAAACAGGTTCTCCTGGTTACTGACCCTGCTGCCTGCAGAGATGCTAAACACTTTCATTCCCACACGGTCCACAGGGTATTTAGCATTAGCGGTAAGCAGGGCCTCAGCGTGCCCCAGACGAACGCTCGGGGCCACCCGTACTTTCTTCACAAAAAGGGACGCTGATAGAATGTGCAGTTTAAAGCCTTCGGTTCCACTGCCCATTAAACAGAAAGCATCTTTACTGCGCGTCAGTTTAATTTTCACATCCACTCTGTTCAACAATAGTTTTTCTTGAAAAAACAGGTCACTGTGTAGATGAGCCAGAAGCTCTACTGTTCTGCTTTGGGCAGTCAGCCTTGCACGCCTCACAAACCCTAGATTCTCGCCATCCAACCCCGTTTCCTCCTATTGTCCGGCAGTGTCTTTGTAAAAGAGGCCAGCGGAAAATTGCGTGGCGAAGGTGTCGTCGCTGTAATTGAGCACCGATTCTATAAAGGCCCTGAAAGGGTAACAGTTGTTGCTTTGGCTTACAAGGCGGTCTCCAAGCGTGACATCCAGCTGACTAAAAAGAGAGGCCACTGGGTAATTCACCAGGCCCACCTCAGCGTCCGCGGCGAGTTCAGTTCCGTCTCCTTTTACAATCTTGCAACACAGGTACAGCAGTGTGTTGTTTAAATCCATATAATCTACGCCATTCCCTGCTATAAAGAAGTCAATGGGGGCAGACTCCGTAACGGCCGACAGAGGTGGCACCTCGATGTAGATGCTTTTCTCAATGCTGGTCTGCGTAGGGGCTGTTTGGAACAAGTCTAGTTCGGATGTGGTGCACTCTTCAGATCCGCAGTGAACAAAAGCCATGTTGATTAAAATATCTCTCTTTTATCAGGCGGCGAGCGTTTCCTCTTTCGCCCCGGCTTCCTCTTGGATTTTCTCTTATGACTAACCCTGCGGGTCAAAGCCCTTCTTTTAAAGGGTTTCGGGGGACCTGTGCGTCGCGGGTATGACGCATTTCTCTTTTTCTTCTTCCTCCTTTTAAGGTACATCAGCCCCGATCCTTCCTGTGAAGCTGTATTCCCCACCTTCTCCAGAACAGCGTGGGAGACATGTCCTACCACGTCTTTAGCTATGTTTTGAGGGGCAGTTTTTACGTGGGGTTTAATAATCTCTAGCCCCCTCCTCAAAAGCGGTATGGCTTTTCGAAAGAGGCTACGGAATATTCCACCCACGCCCCCCCCATACATCATGGGGGCCCCATGATATCCAGGAAGGGCATATCCCACCTGGGCTTTGTAATAGTTCCTGTAGATGTTGGGGTCGCCATAATTTTTTAGGATCGCAATAATAGTGTTTTGCTTTTTAGAAAACTCGCTCTCCCCGGGGATGCAGGTGTAGCTTGATGATCACCTTGCCAAAGCGAAATGAGACGCTTCTGTTCTGATCTGTCTTTATTTCAATGGTAATGGTGTTGATGTGGTGTTTACTGATAGGGACGTAATGAGGTTTATCGTAGGTGATGGTGACAAACTCATTGTTCCTTTCTTGGACGGGGACACAATGTAACAGGGGAACAGAAAAGTCCCCGACAAACTGATGTTCTACGATA
Organism: Chelonia mydas; assembly: GCF_015237465.2. Classification (NCBI taxonomy): domain Eukaryota; kingdom Metazoa; phylum Chordata; order Testudines; family Cheloniidae; genus Chelonia; species Chelonia mydas. The sequence goes on along the minus strand of NC_051251.2, from coordinate 74,267,085 downwards.
TCCGTGTACAGATACAAGGAATTAAAACCCCCTGTAATGTCTGCCGAGAAAGGGAATTTTTGGACGCTGTGTTTGGGGCCCAAGCCCAGAATGTTAGCTAGGTCCCTGCTGGTAGAAAACATATAAGTAAAATTGGCGGATTGAAGTCTAATTTTTCTACCCACTGGGTCGTAGTTCATGACCATCTCAGGCGGTCCGGGGTGACGAGCATGGCTAGCCCCTCCACCCTCCCCACTCCCCGTGGCTAACAGCGGGGAACATTTCTGTTCAGCCACAGGTAAACAGCCCAGCAGGAACGGGCACCTCTGAGTGTCCCCTTAAGAAAAGCACCCTCTTTCAACCAGGTGACCATGAATGATATCATACTCCTGAGGATAACACAGAGAGATAAAGAACGGATGTTGTTTGAACGCCAGCAAACATACACTGCAATGCTTTGTTCTACAATGATTCCCGAGTACGTGATACTGGCCTGGAGTGGTAAAGTGTCCTACCATGGTGGATGGAGTAAGGCTGCCCTCCCCAGAAACCTTTTGCAAAGGCTTTGGGAGTATATCCAGGAGAGCCACGAATGCCAGGGCAAATTAATCATTAAACATGCTTGCTTTTAAACCACGTATAGTATTTTAAAAGGTATACTCACCAGAGGTCCCTTCTCCGCCTGGCGGGTCCGGGAGGCAGCCTTGGGTGGGTTCGGGGGGTACTGGCTCCAGGTCCAGGGTGAGAAACAGTTCCTGGCTGTCGGGAAAAATGGTTTCTCCGCTTGCTTGCTGTGAGCTATCATCTTCCTCGTCCCCAAAACCTGCTTCCGTGTTGCCTCCATCTCCATTGAAGGAGTCAAACAACACGGCTAGGGTAGCGGTGGCTGAACCCCCTAAAATGGCATGCAGCTCATCATAGAAGCGGCATGTTTGGGGCTCAGACCCGGAGTGGCCGTTTGCCTCTCTGGTTTTCTGGTAGGCTTGCCTCAGCTCCTTCAGTTTCACACGGCACTGCTTCGGGTCCCTGTTATGGCCTCTGTCCTTCATGCCCTGGGAGATTTTGACAAATGTTTTGGCATTCCGAAAACTGGAACAGAGTTCTGATAGCACGGATTCCTCTCCCCATACAGTGATCAGATCCCGTACCTCCCGTTCGGTCCATGCTGGAACTCTTTTGCGATTCTGGGACTCCATCATGGTCACCTCTGCTGATGAGCTCTGAATGGTCACCTGCAGCTTGCCACGCTGGCCAAACAGGAAATTGAAATTCAAAAGTTCACGGGCCTTTTCCTGTCTACCTGACCAGTGCATCTGAGTTGAGAGTCCTGTCCAGAGCGGTCACAATGGAGCACTGTGGGATAGCTCCCAGAGGCCAATACCATCTAATTGCATCCACAGTATCCCAAATTCGACCCAGCAAGGCCGATTTCAGAGCTAATCCCCTTGTTAGGAGTGGAATAAGGAAATCAATTTTAAGAGCCCTTTAAGTAAAAAAAAAAAAGGGCTTCATCCTGTGGACAGGTGCAGGCTTAAATCAATTTAACACTGCTAAATTTGACCTGAACTCCTAGTGTAGACCAGGGCTTAGTAAGTTTAGCTCTTTCATGATGTCACCTTGTAGTAGAGGAGCCGCAGGACTAGTGCACCATTGGCCCAAAATGACTTCAGCTCAGCAGTCTGTAACTACACTCCTAATGGAATCAGAATTAACTCTGATATTTTACAGTGCAGAGAAGAAAAAGTGCAATTAACATGTAAGGCCCTCCTCAGGGACCCATACCACCACATATTAATACCTACCCACAACCTCTCTGAACTCACTGAGTTTTGGAACCCATGTCCCTTGCCTAGCAAGTGCTACTCAGTTGATGGTGAGTTCCTCCATCATAACAAAAGGCCAAGTACAGTTCCACTGGCCTTGATTCACATAATCAGGATAATAACAATTTATTCTTCCTGCCCCAATAACAGAGAAACTGGGGATCCCACAGCAGCCAAAATGACCATTTGGGCAGCTATGGGCTCATGCTAGGCGGGGTGGGTGTGTCTATGTAAATGAGATCAGCCCCTGAAGTTCTTTTCCACAACTTGCCACAGCTCACCACCAGATGTCAGGGTGGAGCTCATCCTGACTCTGCTTACATCTACAACTATCTGGGTTTGTCCTTTATGTTTTATCCCCCAACCCGGCTTGGCATTGGCATTCACACAGCAAGAGACGCCCATTAGCCCATGTCAACAGTCGCTTGCACTGACCATCTTTGTGAAGTAAACTTGGGCGGGCCACAATTCATTTGTGAAATTGGTAGCTGAGTGAGTTGGGGCTGGAAGCTGTGGCCCAGTGTAAAGAGAACTACATCAGTCCCTGCTGGGTGAGGGGGAAAATACACAAAAAGATCTTAAAGGTACGGTCCGGGGTAAATAGCACTATGGTGTTTCATCCACTGCTAAGGTGGGAGAACTCAAGAAGGCCTCATATCAGATGAGCACGGGCTGAATAATGCCCTGTCACAATGGACAGGGCAAGAACCCACACTAAGATCCCAAGGCTGTGAACCACGTGCATGGGGAGGTGGGCGCCACCATGGTCTCAGAGGTGCAGGGGAGGTAAATGGGGTTACATCATGACATACTAGGATGGGGTAAATAATGCTGCATTGTGATACTCAGGGATAGGGGCGTGCAAAGGCCTCAAAACTGTAGCTGGAGGCATAAAAAACCCAAACAAAGCCTCTCTCTCACCATACATTTTGCAATCACCAAAAGACACAAGAAAAAAATCTGGAAGAGAAGCAGAGAGAATGGTCACGCTGGGGGTGACTGAACATTGAGAGGCAAAGAAGAGGCGATGGGGGCTTCCACAGTAAGTGCGTTTATGGGAGGGTGGGGGGTTTCCATGAGGGTTTTCCCCTTGAGCAGGACCGCCCCACCTCGGTCCCCGTGCTTGTGGGGGTTGCAGTTCCCTGGGGGCTGCCCGTGGGGTTGAGGTAGTGAGGATTTCCCCAGATTCCCTGGCTGCAGGGAGCTCCCCATCCCAGCGGCCTCCCACCCCTCTTTCATCTATGTTCTCCCGGCAGCTGATGAGCTGCACGTTACAGGGAGGGATAGCTCAGTGGTTTGAGCATTAGCCTGCTAAACCCAGAGTTGTGAGTTCCAGCCTTGAGGGGGCCACTTAGGGATGTGGGGCAAAAATTTGGGATTGGCCCTGCTTTGAGCAGGGGGTTGGACTAGATGACCTCCTGAGGTCCTGTCATAAATATAAAGGGAAGGGTAATCACCTTTAAAATCCCTCCTGGCCAGAGGAAAAATTCTTTCACCTGTAAAGGGTTAAGAAGCTAAAGGTAACCTCGCTGGCACCTGACCAAAATGACCAATGAGGAGACAAGATACTTTCAAAAGCTGGGAGGAGGGAGAGAAACAAAGGGTCTGTGTCTGTCTGTGTGATATTTTTGCCGGGGACAGAACAGGAATGGAGTCTTAGAACTTAGTAAGTAAGCTAGCTAGGTATGTGTTCGATTATGATTTCTTTAAATGGCTGAGAAAACAGCCTTGCTGAATAGAATGAATATTCCTGTCTGTGTGTCTTTTTTGTAACTTAAGGTTTTGCCGAGAGGGATTCTCTATGTTTTGAATCTAATTACCCTGTAAGGTATTTACCCTCCTGATTTTACAGAGGTGATTCTTTTTTACTTCTATTAAAAGTCTTCTTGTAAGAAAACTGAATGCTTTTTCATTGTTCTTAAGATCCAAGGGTTTGGGTCTGTGGTCACCTATGCAAACTGGTGAGGATTTTTACCAAACCTTCCCCAGGAAGTGGGGTGCAAGGGTTGGGAGGATTTTTGGGGGGAAAAGATGTTTCCAAATGACGCTTTCCTAATAAAAATAAACCCAGATAAATGTTTGGTGGTGGCAGTGGAAGTCCAAGGGCAAAGGGTAAAATAGTTTGTACCTTGGGGAAGTTTTAACCTAAGCTGGTAAAAGTAAGCTTAGGAGGTTTCAATGCAGGTCCCCACATCTGTACCCTAGAGTTCAGAGTGGGGAAGGAACCTTGACAGGTCCCTTCCAACCCTGATATTCTCTGACCATCCTACAGCCTGCATCCTCTCGGCTCTGTCTGGGCTCGGGATAGTATGAATCCTGCCAGGAGTGGAGATTCCCACCAAGGGCATCGGAGCCCTTCCAAAAGTGTGTGTGGAGTGTGTGTGTGGGGGGGGGGAGCAAGGGGCCCCACCCTGGGCCAAGCTGGAAGCCGGAGCGGAGCTGAGGAGCCTGCCCCCCAACACGGGGTTGAGGTTGGGTGAAAGCAGGCCCCTGCCCGTGTCCTGGCCCCCGGGAGCCCCCACAGCTCTTACTGTGGCCGGGCTGCGGCTCTGAGTCCCCAGGCCAAAGCCGGGTCAGGGAGAGCCGCGCGGGCACCTGTGAGAAGACGCAGAGTGGCAGACCCGCCACCTGCCCCACGCGGCCGGAGAGCCCCAGAGACGGGGACACAGGCCGGGGGGTGCTCTCAGTCCTGCCCCCCCGCACCCTGGACAGGTGGAGGGTCCACCGCAGCTCCCTACAGCAGCCCGGGGTCCCTGGCCAGGCTCTACACTGGCCTGGCTGGGGGGTTGGGGGGAAGGGAGCAGGGTCTGCCCCAGTGAAAAAGTAGGAGGGACCTGGCCCCCCAGTTCTGGCACCACTGATTCCCACGCAGTTTGGGGCTGGAGGAGACGCCCCAGGAGGTGATACCCCCCATCTTCCTTTGCCACCGAGCCCTGGCTGCCCGGACAGGCCTGGGAGGATGCAGAGGGGGCCCGTCCCCAGCGCTGGCGAGAAGTCATGGGCAGCAGCAAAGAAAACAAGAAGCAGGAGAGGGAGGCAGCGTCTGTTGCTGCTCCCCCAGCCTCACTCACCAGCTGATCCCCACACGGGCTCACCCAAGAAGCCGTACGCCAGGCACCGGGTCGGCGAGTTTTATCTCCATGTGGTGCCTGGGCCCCAGCAATATGCAAAGGCCAGGGGCCCGGCTCCACCCATATTTCTGGCCAGGTGTCCCCCCTGACCCCATCTGTCGCCCTCCCACGTCTCCCCCGAGTGTCCCCCGGCCCCCTCTTGCTGCCCCCGGCCCCCCGCGTCCTCCCCGGGCCCTGGAGCAGAACGTCCCTGCCTCTGCCCCTGCCCTGCAGCTCCATGCTGCCTCCCTGCAGCAACCGCTGCCCCAGGGTCCTGGTGCCCCCTCTTGGCTCCACTGCTGGAGCAGACTGACTGAGCCTGCCCTTCCACCTCACACTTTCCCTTTTCCGCCGGGACCCTCCACCAGCACAGGGGGCCCCCCGCCCGCAGTCACCGCTCCTGCCCCATGCTGGGCAAGGGGCAGCCCCGTCCCTCACCACCCGTGAGGCTACAGGCGGGGCGACAGCAGGGGAGGAGGCGCACGCAGCTCCCCACGGCACCCACCACGGGGAGGCGAGGGAGATTCCTGGGCCTGAGAGGGGCCCTAGAAGCACACGCAGTGACAGTGGTGGCTGTCACATCCCCAGCAAGAGCTTTCACCGCCCACACCCCACCCTCAACCCTCTGCCCCAGCCCTGAGCCCCTCTAACACCAAAAACCCCTCATCTCCAGCCCCAGCCAGAGCCCTCATGCCCCGGCACTCCAATCCTCTGCCCCAGCACTGAGCCTCTCTAAACCCAAGCCCCACAGCCCCAGACAAAGCCCTCACCCCCTACACACCTACTCTTCCCCTGAGCCCCTCCCATACCCCAAACCCCTCATCTGCAGCCACACCCCACAGCCCTCACCCTGCACCTCCTCCCATCCACAAACTCCCTCCCAGAGCCTGCACCCCAATCCCCTGCCCCAGCCAAGGGCCTGCACCCCAGACCTCCTCCCCCACCCAAACTCCCTCCCAGAACCTTGGGCAGGTGGGGGGAGGAGTTTGGGCGGGGGCGAGTTCTGGGCACCACCAAAATTTCTACAAACCTGCCACCCCTGCCCACGCATGGCCAGCACAAGAGAGGGCGCAGCAGCTAAATCATCCTGCCCTCACATCATGAGATTTTCCCAGGCCCCCCAAGTTGCCCGAGGCCCCTGGGCATGGGCCCCCTGGGCCCGGGAGTTCATCCGCCACGGCCTGGAGGGGACTCGCCCCTGGCCTACAGCAGCGATGGCTGCAGAGCTCAGGATCCCGCGTCCCAGGAGGCCTGGAATGCCGGGCGCAGACGGAACACGCGGGGAGCCAATCAGAAGCCAGCGCTCGGAGACAATGGGCTTGGTTTACATTGGATTGTTGGCTGTTGGTGGAGTGGAGCGGAGGGAGACACAACACAGCCGGGGACGTGCTGGGACCAGATTTGCCGTGACCAGATTTGCCTGTTACTTTAGGGTAGGCTCCTTTATTAGGGTTACTCTTCTGGGGTTCTGTAAATCTATCCATGTACTGCTTATGTCACTTGGGCGTTCATATGGAGCGCTACTCCTCCCTTCTGCAAGTCCCCTTTGTCACGAGGCGAGGACTCACCGGTGTGGTGCCTCCTGCTGGTCATCTGGGAATTAGCTCTTTTTCCAGCTTACGGAGCGCCCTCTGCAGGCCGGTGTCTCGCCTGCTGCTGGCCCCGTGTCCCTCTCAGACCCTGGTGCCCTTTACCCTGGGGTCTGCCCCAGCAGTACCCCGACATTCTGGGTCTTCCCTCCCAGGGGCACTCCCAACCCTCTAAACCCACCTTGCCTCTGTGGCTCCTGACAGTCATCATCTAGGCCCCACTCACTGGGACAGACTGCAGTCTGTAATGGCCACTCATCACTGATAAGGGGTTAGGATGAGGTGCCTCTGCCTATCCCTGGACTACCCCTCTGCAGCCTCTGTACCTTTAATAGGCCTTCAACAGGGCCTGCAGCCTGGGGTTTTCCAGGCTGGAGCTCCCTTTTGCCCTTCCCCGGCACCGCTCTGCTTCAGGTACTTTGCTCCCAGACAGCTAGCCATTCCCACTCCAGGGCTAGAGTGAGACTCCCTTGCCTTCTGGCCCTGCAGCTCTTTTATCAGGGCCAGCTGGGCCCTAACTGAGCTGGGCACAGCTGTGCTCAGCTCCACACTCAGCTTCCCCCAGCTCTTCTTAATCCCTTTCCCTGCTACAGCCCTCTCCAGGGCTCCTTTTCACCCTTCTTTTCCAGGAGTGGGGTAGCTGCCCCACTACCCACTCCCAATGGAGCTATCCTGCAGGACCTAGGTTCCCCAGGGCTGGGTTCCTCCAGCCCTACAACCAGATGAACACGCACACACACATTAACAGAGTAAGTTAGAGCAGACTGGGTCAATCAGCACTGTTAGGATATGGATATTCAGGCCTGTCTGTAAAGGTCTATACTCTAAGAATGTAGGTCTATGTTTATCATTTCGCTAGTAATAGAGGTATACAAGAAAGAATCTGTGTAAGGGCCTTCTCTCACTGTGACAGTCTGAGGCCTTTGGCTAAGCAGCAGAGGTGGCCATAAGCTGGGAAGCGTAGGGTCACATCCTCACATTGCAAACTAGTCAATATGGGGCTGTTAGGAAGGTGATCCGATCTATCACCTCCAGATAGAGGGAAGAGCCTAGAAGATGTAAAAGGAAATTGAGGTTGATAGTTTCCTGTCTGGTAAGAACTCTTGTCAATAGACACAGCTGGGAAACCCTTATGTCTTTATAGAGGTAGTTGTGAAATCCTCACTTCTGTATTGTTTTGTCATGATAGTTCCCACTTTGCTATTGTTTATTTGCATGGTCTCTGTCTGGTTCTGTGATTGTTTCTGTCTGCTGTATAATTAATTTTGCTGGGTGTAAACTAATTAAGGTGGTGGGATATAATTGGTTAGCTAATCGTGTTACAATATGTTAGGACTGGTTAGGTAAATTTCAGTAGAATGATTGGTTTCAGAGCAGCAGCCCTGTTAGTCTGTATCCGCAAAAAGAAAAGGAGTACTTGTGGCACCTTAGAGACTAACAAATTTTATGAGCATAAGCTTTCGTGAGCTACAGCTCACTAGTTGTAGCTCACGAAAGCTTATGATCAAATAAATTTGTTAGTCTCTAAGGTGCCACAAGTCCTCCTTTTCTTTTTAACTATTAGCAAGTCTTTCTTCTCCCAGTCAGTCAGGTAAGTTGCAGCCACACAGAGAGAGATACCTGTTCAACAGTTTTCAGATTCTTAACTTCTACCAATCCCAAGGCTGGAGTCTGTCTTAAAGAGATACCACACATATCCAAAAAGTCTGAGGGTGAGAGTTTGCTCGCTCTCCCCTGCATCCTCAAGCATTCTCGTCCATCCTCCCCGTGGAAGGAAAAGGCCTGGGTAGAGACCGTCGAATCGTGGAAGTCAACGAATGGCTATGCTGGTGGTGTCGGAGAGAAGGCTTTGGATTCTTCGACCATGGGATGGTGTTCCAAGAAGGAGGAGTGCTGGGCAGAGACGGGCTTCACCTAACGAAGAGAGGGAAGAGCATCTTCCGCAAACAGGCTGGCTAACCTAGTGAGGAGGGCTTTAAACTAGGTTCACCCGGAGAAGGAGACCAAAGCCCTGAGGTAAGTGTGGAAGTGGGATACCGTGAGGAAGCACGAGCAGGAGAGCGCTAGACGGCAGGGCTCCTGTCTCATACTGAGAAAGAGGGATGATCAGCGAGTTATCTCAAGTGCCTATACACAAATGCAAGAAGCCTGGGAAACAAGCAGGGAGAACTGGAAGTCCTGGCACAGTCAAGGAATTATGATGTGTTTGGAATAACAGAGACTTGGTGGGATAACTCACATGACTCGAGTACTGTCATGGATGGATATAAACTGTTCAGGAGGGACAGGCAGGGCAGAAAAGGTGGGGGAGTTGCACTGTATGTAAGGAAGCAGTATGACTGCTCAGAGCTCTAGTATGAAACTGCAGAAAAACCTGAGAGTCTCTGGATTAATTCTAGAAGTGTGAGCAACAAGGGTGATGTCGTGGTGGTCGTCTGCTATAGACCACCGGACCGGGGGATGAGGTGGACGAGGCTTTCTTCCGGCAACTCAGGGAAGTTACTACGTTGCAGGCCCTGGTTCTCATGGGAGACTTCAATCACCCTGATATCTGCTGGGAGAGCAATACAGCGGTGCACAGACAATCCAGAAAGTTTTTGGAAAGGGTTGGGGACAATTTCCTGGTGCAAGTGCTGGAGGAACCAACTAGGGGCAGAGCTCTTCTTGACCTGCTGCTCACAAACCGGGAAGAATTAGTAGGGGAAGCAAAAGTGGATGGGAACCTGGGAGGCAGTGACCATGAGATGGTTGAGTTCAGGATCCTGACACAGGGAAGAAAGGAGAACAGCAGAATACGGACCCTGGACTTCAGAAAAGCAGACTTTGACTCCCTCAGGGAACTGATGGGCAGGATTCCCTGGGAGAATAACATGAGGGGGAAAGGAGTCCAGGAGAGCTGGCTGTATTTTAAAGAATCCTTATTAAGGTTACAGGGACAAAGCATCCCGATGTGTAGAAAGAATAGTAAATATGGCAGGCGACCAGCTTGGCTTAACAGTGAAATCCTTGCTGATCTTAAACACAAAAAAGAAGCTTACAAGAAGTGGAAGATTGGACAAATGACCAGGGAAGAGTATAAAAATATTGCTCCGGCATGCAGGAGTGAAATCAGGAAGGCCAAATCACACCTAGAGTTGCAGCTAGCAAGAGATGTTAAGAGTAACAAGAAGGGTTTCTTCAGGTATGTTAGCAACAAGAAGAAAGTCAAGGAAAGTGTGGGCCCCTTACTGAATGAGGGAGGCAACCCAGTGACAGAGGATGTGGAAAAAGCTAATGTACTCAATGCTTTTTTTGCCTCTGTCTTCACGAACAAGGTCAGCTCCCAGACTGTTGCACTGGGCAGCACACCATGGGGAGGAGGTGACCAGCCCTCTGTGGAGAAAGAAGTGGTTCGGGACTATTTAGAAAAGCTAGACAAGCACAACTCCATGGGGCCAGATGCGCTGCATCCGAGAGTGCTAAAGGAGTTGGCGGATGTGATTGCAGAGCCATTGGCCATTATCTTTGAAAACTCATGGTGATCCGGGGAAGTCCCGGAAAAAAGCTAATGTAGTGCCCATCTTTAAAAAAGGGAAGAAGGAGGATCCTGGGAAGTCCAGGCCAGTCAGCCTCACCGCAGTTCCTGGCAAAATCATGGAGCAGGTCCTCAAGGAATCAATTCTGAAGCACTTACATGAGAGGAAAGTGACCAGGAACAGTCAGCATGGATTCACCAAGGGCAAGTCATGCCTGACTAATCTAATTGCCTTCTATGACGAGATAAGTGGCTCTGTGGATGAGGGGAACGCGGTGGACGTGTTCTTCCTTGACTTTAGCAAAGCTTTTGACACAGTCTCCCACAGTATTAAACAAGTTAAACAAGTATGGGCTGGATGAATGGACTATAAGGTGGATAGAAAGTTGGCTAGATTGTCGCGCTCAGCGGGTAGTGATCAATGGCTCCATGTCTAATTGGCAGCCGGTATCAAGTGGAGTGCTCCAAGGGTTGGTCCTGGGGCCGGTTTTGTTCAATATCTTCATAAATGATCTGGAGGATGGTGTGGACTGCACTCTCAGCAAGTTTGCAGATGACAATAAACTGGGAGGAGAGGTAGATATGCTGGAGGGTAGGGGTAGGATACAGAGGCCCTAGACAAATTGGAGGATTGGGCCAAAAGAAATCTGATGAGGTTCAACAAGGACAAGTGCAGAGTCCTGCACTTAGGAGGGAAGAATCCCATGCACCGGTACAGACTAGGGACAGAATGGCTCAGCAGCAGTTCTGCAGAAAAGGACCTAGGGGTTACAGTGGATGAGAAGCTGGATATGAGTCAACAGTGTGCCCTTGTTGCCAAGAAGGCCAATGGTATTTTGGGATGTATATGTAGGGGCATTGCCAGCAGATCGAGGGACGTGATTGTTCCCCTCTATTCGACACTGGTGAGGCCTCATCTGGAGTACTGTGTCCAGTTTTGGGCCCCACACTACAAGAAGGATGTGGAAAAATTGGAAAGAGTCCAGTGGAGGGCAACAAAAATGATTAGGGGACTGGAACACAGGACTTATGAGGAGAGGCTGAGGGAACTGGGATTGTTTAGTCTGCGGAAGAGAAGAATGAAGGGGGATTTGATAGCTGCTTTTAACTACCTGAAAGGGGGTTCCAAAGAGGATGGATCTACACTGTTCTCAGTGGGAGCTGATGACAGAACAAGGAGTAATGGTCTAAAGTTACAGTGGGGGAGGTTTAGGTTAGATATTAGGAAAAACTTTTTCACTAGGAGGGTGGTGAAACACTGGAATGCGTTACCTAGGGAGGTGGTGGAATCTCCTTCCTTAGATATTTTTAAGGTCAGGCTTGACAAAGCCCTGGCTGGGATGATTTCGTTGGGGATTGGTCCTGCTTTGAGTAGGGGGTTGGACTAGATGACCTCCTAAGGTCCCTTCCAACCCTGATATTCTATGATTCTATGATTCATAGAACTGTTCTGCTCTGCAACACCCGGAATCAAATCTGTCCTCAGACCCTGAAGCGAAGACTGCTTACTTACAGAATGAGCATGGAGACATTCCTCTCCCAACAACCTTTTCTCCCCAACAAGCTGGCCAGACACAGCCACTTGGTTAAAGGACTCTTCAACTTTCTTCACAGCTTTCACTCCATCTGAGACTTTCACAAAGCTTTCCACACTGGATCTTTCAAAAGGAAAGTCAGTGGATCCATTCACAACAGAAAATCTCTGGCTCTTAGGAACTCAAACTTTCTTGAGAAAAATCACTTTCACCCTCTTCAGTTGCAGTCAACTGCTTGCAGAGACCACCCTGAAGATTCCTTTCCCCAGGAGCTTTTCGAAGCAGCAATTCAGCCCTCACAGAAATGCTGCCTTTACCCTCTTCACCTAGGGCTTGCTCCAAAGGAACACTTTCCTGAGCAACAACAGACTCTTTCTGGCTCTCACGTACATCCAGGATCACCTCGAGTTCATCAGGCGGATTTCTCTACAATCACCTTTCAGGCAAAGTGCTAGATTTCATCGTCAAAATGTCAGAAACATTCTCCTTCCCTTTGCCAAGCACATCCTCAAGAATCTTTTCCTTCTTGCGACAAGTTTCCAACCTGTCAGTAGCTAACACAGTTAAATCACCTTTAGGCTCTCCTTGCGCCCTGACTAGGCTATCACCCTGATGAGACCGGGTTGCTACATTCTTTTCCAACCACACTTTAGCAAGAGGCAAAATACAAGCACCAGAATTGTTTCATCTCTGGGATTTTGCTAAGACACTGACTGGATGCAACTAGTTACAGTGCCATTCTCCCTAGCAGACACAAACTTAGGACCATTTCCTTCCTGGGCCTTAGTTGAATCCAGAACCAACTCTGAGACAACTCCACTATTCTCAACCAGCACAGGCTGAAAGGTGCTTCTGTCTGTTCCACAGACAAAGAAGAGATGGAGACTGTCACGGAGTCCCTGGGCAATGCTCTGGAACTGCTCCCCATGAAGCCAGTCAGGATTCTGGGGCAGTCGCCTTCCTGTGAGCAGCCTGTCTGCACACAGCTCACACAGCTTCCACCTTCCTGGGTCTGACCTTGGAGCATTCAGCATCCTCTGCCCCTCTGTGCGCTTCCCACAGCGAGTCCGCCCAGGCGGGGCTCCTGGGGAAGCCAGAGGGTCCTGTACCCCAACTTTGCAGACAGACATGACTCTCAGCCAGCCAGGAAAACAGAGGTTTATTAGACGACAGGAACATGGTCTAAAACAGAGCTTGTAGGTACAGAGAACAGGATCCCTCAGCTGGGTCCATTTTGGGGGGCAGTGAGTCAGACAACCACATCTGCACTTCACTCCATGTCCCAGCCAGCCCCAAACTGAAACTCCCTCCAGTCCCTCCTCCTCTGGCCTTTGTTCCTTTCCTGGGCCAGGAGGTCACCTGATTCCTTTGTTCTCCAACCCTTTAGCTCTCACCTTGCAGGGAGGAAGGGCCAGGCCATCAGTTGCCAGGAAACAGGGTGTCGGCCATTCTCTGTGTCCAGACCCCTGCACACACACCTGCCCTCTAGGGTTCTGCAATGATCATACACCCTTACCCCACCCCCTAGATACTTAAGAACTGCATAGGGGAAACTGAGGCATCCCCACACTATTCAGAGGAAACATCTCTCCTCCCTTTGAGATTGAACTGAGCGGGGTCACTTTAGCCGGTGACCTGGGGAAGTTCGAAGCCACCAACGTTCCCGTGGATGCCCCAGCATCTCTCCCATTCCTTGGTAGGAGTTACACCAGGCCCTTCCAGTTTCACACCCTCCCTTAGGTCGGGGTGGTCGATAGCACTCGCAGGCTGCATGTGGGAAGGTTTATACGGCCTGTGCCCTTTGGCCACGCCAAAACCCCAGGGGGTCAAACTGGGATTGGGTCTTCTCACAGCGCTCCAGTCTGGAGGGCTGCAATTCGGGCTCTTTTGGTTAAGGGCCCCCATCTGGACCTGGGCCACATACTGTTCACTTACAGAACTAGCATGGAGACATCCCTTTCTCAAGAACCTTGCCTCCCCAACAAGCTGGCCAAACACAGCCACTTGGTTATAGGATGGTGTGACAGGTGTCGGTCGGTCCTCCGAGCCCCTAGGGGCGATGGAGAGCAATGGCCTCCCTGGCAGGCCTCGGCCCCACCTCCCGGGCGTTGGAGAATTAGCAGGCAGGGGAGCGCCGGCACGAGTCAGTGGCGCGCCCCTCGGGCAGGGGAGCGCCGGGGTAGGGGAACGCAGGCCCACCCAACTCCACTGCGTTCCAGCCCCGGGCCCTGACAGTGGCGGGAGGCGAAGGTCCCACCGCTGGGTCAGCGGGGCAATCCGCACCCGCTGACCAAACACACCCACCCCACGGTGTAGTTGGGCCCCTGGGCTACTTCCTACCCGGTCTCTCTCAGGCGGGTCGCTCCGGTCCCTCCATCTCCTCCGGGTTTTCCGCTGCAGGCAGCTCTTGAATCTCCATCTCCTCTGGGTAATCCGCTGCGGGCAGCCCCGGTTCCTCCGGATAATCCGCTGCGGGCAGCCCCGGTTCTTCCGGATAATCCGCTGCGGGCAGCCCCGGTTGCCACAGGCCTTCCCCCCGGCCAGGCTCCTCCTTGCCCGGGGCTTCGCCTGGGTCAGCAGCAGGATCACGAGGGAGCAGCCAGCTATCTGTGTCTGTCTCCCTCCCTGGTGCTCTCCTCACTGGGCAGAGGGCCCCGCCCTTTGTACTTCCTGTCCCACCCTTCCCCTTCCGGGGATTGGCGGAAGCTCGGCCCGGCCCCGCCCACTCAGGCCCAGAGGGTGGCGCCTTACCCTCTGGTTCGGAGGGGAGCCACCCTGGCTCCCTACAGATGGTTTAATTTTCTTAACAGCTTTCACTCCATCTGAGACCTTCTCAAAGCTATCCACACTGGATCTTTCAACAGAAAAGTCAGTGGATCCATTCACAACAGAAAATTTCTGGCTGTTAGGAACAGAGACTTTCTTGATTAAATCACTTTCACACCCTTCAGTTGCAGTAAACTGCTTGCAAAGACTACCATGAGGATTCCTTTCCCTAGGGCTTTTCTATGCAACAATTCACCCCTCACAGAAATTCTGCTCTTACCCTCTTTACCTAGGGCTTGCTCTAGAGGAACACTTTCCTGAGCAACAATAGATCTTTCTGGGTCTCACTTACATCCAGAATTACCTCTGGCCCATCAGGCGGATTCCTACACAATCCCCTTTCAGGCAAACTTACAGACTTCCTAGATAAAAGGTCAAGAAGCATTCTCCTTCCCTTAGCCACACACTAGCAACAGGCAAAATACAAGCACCAGAATTGTTTGGTCTCTGGGATTTTACATAGACACTAACTGGATGTGACCTAGTTACAGTGCCATTCTCCCGAGCAGACACAAACTTAGGAGCAGTCCCTTCCTGGGCTTTAGCTGAATCCAGAACCAACTCTGAGACAACTGCACTACCCTCAACCAGCACAGGCTGAAAGGCCCCTTCTGTCTGCTCCACAGACAAAGAAGAGCCGGACACACTTTCTCTTTTCCCAGACACACAGCTTGGGATCTCATTCCCCTTGTCCCAGCACACAGGGCTGTTCGCAGACAACTGCTTGGAGATCAGGGTAACTCCCTCCATAGGCAAGTCAATACCCCTGACAGACACAGGCACATTTCCTTCACTGTCCCAATTCTCCACCCAGCTAACAGGTAAGGTCCAGGGACACTCATCGTCCACTCTCCTCGCCTTCCCCCACTGCTGACTAGACAAAGCCATCAGCTCATAAGGCTGCCTCGGCTCATCCAGACTTTCCTTACCAAGCACCTTGCCACTCCCAACAGATCCCCTGCCCTGCCTGTGTCTCCCCGCACTCAGCTGGGGTCTCAGCTCCCACTGTGCTCAGCGCTGCCCTTGCTGTCCCAGTGGGGGTAGGCAGCGAGCTCCCTGCTTTCCTCACTGCATCAGAGCCAGCGTGAGCCCCCTCTCCAGTGTGCAAGGGGGGCGGGGATCCCCAGGAGTCTGGTTACAGACAGGCCGAGCAGCTCCTCCCCCCTGCCAGCCAGGTCATCTGCATTTTCACTGACCATTTCCCTCTCCACGGTCTGGTTCCCTGGATTCAAATTCAAACCCTCGGCTGTTACAGGAGCAGGGCCTGGATCCTGTCCCAAAGAGACACAGTCATCCCACAACAGGGTCTCGCAGCTGGTATCCTGGAGAACCCCAACAACCAGCCAGTCCCACCCCTCCTGTGTCTGCACAGGGATCTGGGCCATAGGCAGGGCGAGGGGCTTCGTCCCTGGGACCCTCACCCAGCTCACACAGCCCCTCAGCATCTGAGGCTGCACCACCCAGGGCCTGACAACGGTTCTCTCTGTCCCAGGATCTCGCCACCCCAGAAATGTCTCCCCGTTGACCGTCACCTTCCGCTCCCACTGGAGGTCCAAGGGGCCTGACCCCAGGAAACTCCACACAGACATATAGGTTGAGGTCAGGAGTGGGAGCATGTCACCTCCCCACCCATCTGGCTGGCGGAGTCTGTGGCCTTGGGACCCAGCAAGGGAGCTAGACACCGGGGCTTTTCCACAGGGTCCCCCTAGTTCAAATCGCTAGCCTGCTCAAAGGCAGTGAGGTGGGCATCCACATCCCCCCCCCCCCTTAAGCAGGGGCAGCAATTTAGTCTCGAGGTTCCCTGCGGAACTGGCACCCTGGGGTCTATCCCCACTCACCCCTGGGGGGTCCCCTATGCCTCTCCGTTCCACAACCGCCAGTTCATGCTGCTGCTGCTTCTGCAGCTCTTTCTCGGACTCTCGCTGTCTCTCACAGTCCTCTTGCTCTCTCGGACTCAGCTCCAATCCCGTCCATCTCCGATCCCCCGATGGGGAACCCAATCGTGAAGACCCCTGTCTGGTCGAGGACAGGAGTTTTTGTGATGCCTGGCTCCCACTCCAGCTGCTCCCAGATCCTGCTATAGCCCCATTTGGGGTCAGGAATCTGCTCCTTAGAGTGATCATCCTCCTCCAGCTGCACGATTAACTGTGCTTTGGTGAACTTTCCAACGCTCAACCCTCTCTTTCTGCACAGGGTTACAATGTCCTTCTTAAGGAGACAGTGACAGGCCATCACTCCGCTCTTCCCAAGTTGTTGTGGACTCACAGGCCTGTATGCTCTCAGCTCCCCACGGTTTCCAGGGAGAACCCCAAGTATGCCAGCTTTTTTGAGGTCACCACCTCTTTGCCAGGGTCGAGCTGCAGACTCCTCCACCCCTGGGACCGCTCGCTTCAATCCCCCGGAGAACCCTGTTACTGCAAAAGTCCTTCTCTCTCCCAGGGTCAAGCCGCAGGCTCCTCCGCCCCTGAGACTGCTCACCGCAGTCCCCAGGGTGACCCCATTACTGCACAGTCCTTCTCGCTGGTCACACACTCCCAGGGGTTAACCGCTCCTCTCTGAGCCTTCAGCACGCCTGGTCCTCGTCAATCCCCCTTCCTTTTACTGCTCCCCAGTCACTTACTGCAGGAAGCGCCATCCACGGGGTGCAGTACATCCCACCGCTGCCACCAGTTGTCACGGAGTCCCTGGGCGATGCTCTGGAACTGCTCCCCATGAAGCCAGTCAGGATTCTGGGGCAGTCGCCTTCCTGTGAGCAGCCTGTCTGCAGGACACACAGCTCACACAGCTTCCACCTTCCTGGGTCTGACCTTGGAGCATTCAGCATCCTCTGCCCCTCTGTGCGCTTCCCACAGCGAGTCCGCCCAGGCGGAGCTCCTGGGGAAGCCAGAGGGTCCTGTACCCCAACTTTGCAGACAGACGTGACTCTCAGCCAGCCAGGAAAACAGAGGTTTATTAGACGACAGGAACATGGTCTAAAACAGAGCTTGCAGGTGCAGAGAACGGGACCCCTTGGCTGGGTCCATTTTGGGGGGCAGTGAGTCAGACAACCACATCTGCACTTCACTCCATGTCCCAGCCAGCCCCAAACTGAAACTCCCTCCAGCCCCTCCTCCTCTGGGCTTTGTCTCTTTCCCGGGCCAGGAGGTCACCTGATTCCTTTGTTCTCCAACCCTTTAGCTCTCACCTTGCAGGGAGGAAGGGCCAGGCCATCAGTTGCCAGGAAACAGGGTGTCGGCCATTCTCTGTGTCCAGACCCCTGCACACACACCTGCCCTCTAGGGTTCTGCAATGATCATACACCCTTACCCCACCCCCTAGATACTTAAGAACTGCATAGGGGAAACTGAGGCACCCCCACACTATTCAGAGGAAACATTAAGAACAGTCCCACTTCATCACAGAGACACATTCTCCTTCACCAGACACCCAGCTTGGGATCTCATTTCCCTTGTCCCAGCACACAGGGATGTCCGCAGACAACTGCTTGGAGACCGGGGTAGCTCCCTCCATAGGCAAGTCAATACCCCTGACAGACACAGGCACATTTCCTTCACTGTCACAATTCTCCACACAGGTAAGGTATAGGGACACTCATCTGCCACTATCCTTGCCTTCCCAAACTGCTGACTAGACAAAGCCATCAGCTCACAAGGCTGCCTAGGCTCATCCCAAATCTCCTTACCAGGAACATTACCACTCCCCACAGACAAACTGCTGCTCTTTTCACTACTCTGAGCTACTTCCAGCAAATCAGAGTTACCCTTTTCAGCTTCACTTTCACAAGCTGTACGAGCCCACAAGCCATCACCCATCAAAAATCTACCCTTTCCTTCCTCAGTTAGGGCTTTAACCTGATCATACACTTTCATCTGCTCCTGAGAAACATTTTCCTGACCAATGAGTTCTTTCTGTTCTAATTCCAGGTTCACTTCTGAGACATTAGACAGACATTCAGAAACTTCCTTCACAGCCAAACAGCTCTTTTCCTCAGACAAACCTCTGGAGAAACCCTCCCCAGGGAAATCATTGCCCATAATAGACACAGGTTTAAGGTCATTCCTTTCCTGTGACTGGTTACCTGGACTGAACAAAGCTTTAATGTTTTCCCCAATCAAAAGATCCTTAGGCAATAACTTCCTTACACCAGTTATAACTTCGTGCTTAGGAACCATTCCATTCAAGGTGGATTCTGGCTAAAGGCACGCTTACAGTAAACTCAGAGAGGACTACAACATTCACACTCTGATTTGGGAAGTAATCTTCCTTTTTGACAAGATCTGCTTAACTAGAGTCATGTTAGAAGCCATAATTTGCCTTCCACAGCTTTTACCATTGACTTTTACACTCTCAGAGTTGGTTTATAACATTATATCGTCAGTGTATTGGAGGGGAAAATGTCACTGGAACTTTCTCTCAGGATAAATGTCTCCCACTTCTATAACTATCTGGGTTTGTCCTTTATGTTTTATCCCCCAACCCAGCTTGGCGTTGGCATTCACATAGCAAGAGACGCCCATTAGCCCATGTCAACAGTCGCTTGCACTGACCATCTTTGTGAAGTAAACGTGGGCGGGCCACAATTCATTTGTGAAATTGATAGCTGAGTGAGTTGGGGCTGGAAGTTGTGGCCCAGTGTAAAGAGAACCACATCAGTCCCTGCTGGATGAGGGGGAAAACACACATAAAGATCTTAAAGATACGGTCTGGGATAAATAGCACCACAGTGTTTCATCCACTGATAAGGTGGGAGAATTGTACTGCAGAAGGCCTCATATCAGATGGGCACGGGCTGAATAATGCCCTGTCACAATGGAGAAGGCAAGAACCCACACTGAGATGCCAAGGCTGTGAACCACGTGCATGGGGAGGTGGGCTCCACCATGGTCTCAGAGGTGCAGGGGAGGTACATGGGGTTCATCATGACACACGAGGATGGGGTAAATAATGCTACATTGTGAGACTCAGGGACAGGGGTATGCAAAGGCCTCAGAACTGAGGCTGGAGGCATAAAAACCCCTCGGGCCCCCGCATCCTCCCCGGGCCTTGGAGCAGAAGGTCCCTGCCTCTGCCTCTGCCCTGAAGCTCCATGCTGCCTCCCTGCAGCAACCGCTGCCCCAGGTCCTGGTGCCCCTCCCTCGATACCCTGAGCAGACTGACTGAGCTGCCCTTCCACCTCACACCTTCCCTTTTCCGCCGGGACCCTCCACCAGCACAGGGGCCCCCCGCCCGCAGTCACCGCTCCTGCCCCATGCTGGGCAAGGGGCAGCCCCATCCCTCACCCCCAGTGAGGCTACAGGCAGGGGAACAGCAGGGGAGGAGGCGCACGCAGCTCCCCCCGGCACCCACCACGGGGAGGCGAGGGAGATTCCTGGGCCTGAGAGGGGCCCTAGGATCACACTCAGTGACAGTGGTGGGGGTGAGTGTGCTGCTGGGGAGTGAGAAAGGGGGGCTCCTCCCCCAGAGCTCGCTGCTGCCGGCAGGGAAAGGGCTGGGGGGAATCCTCCTCTCTGGCCCCTGGCCCGGAGCAGCCTGCGTGTACCCCAAACTCATCCCCAGCCCTGCCCCATCCCAGAGCCCACACCCCCAGCCAGAGCTTTCACCGCCCACACCACACCCTCAACCCTCTGCCCCAGCCCTGAGACCCCTCCAACACCTCAAATCCCTCATTCCCAGCCCCAGCCAGAGCCCTCATCCCCCGGCACCCAACCCTCTGCCCCAGCCCTGAGCCTCTCTAAACCCCAAGCCCCACAGCCCCTCACCCTCCACACTCCTCCTCTCACCCTGAGCCTCTCCCATACCCCAAACCCCTCCCAGAACCTGAACCCCTCCCTTCGCACCCCTTCCCATCCCCAAATTCCCTTCCAGAGCCTGCACCCCAATGCCCTGCCCCAGCCTAGAGCCTGCACCCCAGACCTCCTCCCCCACCCAAACTCCCTCCCAGAGCCTTGGGCAGGTGGGGGGAGGATTTTGGGCGGGGGCGAGTTCTGGACACCACCAAAATTTCTACAAACCTGCCACCCCTGCCCACGCATGGCCAGCACGGCTAGCAGAAGAGAGGGCGCAGCAGCTCAATCATCCTGCCCTCGCATCATGAGATTTTCCCAGGGCTCCCCAAGTTGCCCGAGGCCCCTGGGCATGGGCCCCCTGGGCCCGGGAGTTCATCCGCCACGGCCTGGAGGGGACTCGCCCCGGCCTACAGCAGCGACGGCTGCAGAGCTCAGGATCCCGCGTCCCAGGAGGCCTGGAATGCCGGGCGCAGACGGAACACGCGGGGAGCCAATCAGAAGCCAGCGCTCGGAGACAATGGGCTTGGTTGACATTGGATTGTTGGCTGTTGGTGGAGTGGAGCGGAGGGAGACGCAACACAGCCGGGGACGGGCTGGGACCAGATTTGCTGGGACCAGATTTTCCCATTAATTGGGGTAGGCTCCATTATTAGAGTTACTCTTCTGGGGTTGTGTAAATCTATCCATGTACTGCTTATGTCACTTGTGTGTTCATATGGAGCGCTACTCCTCCCTTCTGCAAGTCCCTTCTGTCATGAGGCGATGACTCACCGGTGCAGCGCCTCCTGCTGGTTGTCTGGGAATTAGCTCTTTTTCCAGCTTACGGAGCGCCCTCTGCAGGCTGGTGTCTCACCTGCCACTGGCCCCGTGTCCCTCCCAGACCCTGGTTCCCTTTACCCTGGGCTTCTTCCCGAGCAGTACCCCCACACTCTGGGTCTCCACTCCCAGGGAAGCTCCCAATCCTCTAAGCCCACCTTGCTTCAGTGGCTCCTGACAGCCATCATCTAGGCCCCACTCACTGGGACAGACTGCAGTCTGTAATGGCCACTCATCACTGATAAGGGGTTAGGACGAGGTGCCTCTGCCTATCCCTGGGCTACCCCTCTGCAGCCCCTGTACCTTTCATAGACCTTCAACAAGGCCTGCAGCCTGGGGGTTTATCAGGCTGGAGCTCCCTTTTGCCCTTCCCCAGCACTGCTCTGCTTCAGATACTTTGCTCCCAGGCAGCTCGCCCTTCCCACTCCAGGGCTAGAGTGAGACTCCCCTGCCTGCTGGCCCTGCAGCTCTTTTATCAGGGCCAGCTGGACCCTAACTGAGCTTTCCCCAGCTCCTCTTAATCCCTTTCCCTGCTGCAGCCCTCTCCAGGGCTGCTTTTAACCCTTATTTTACAGGAGTGGGGCACCTGCCCCACTACACCCTCCCAATGGAGCTATCCTGCAGGACCTGGGTTCCCCAGGGCTGGCATCCTCCAGCCCTACAACCGGAGGAACACGCACGCACACACACTAACAGAGTAAGTCTGAGCAGACCGGATCAATCAGCACTTTTAAGCTGTCCCCTTTATATGCCCCTGTGTTCCATAGGAGGGGTCAGCAAACACTTTCAAGCTGCAACCCTTATATGCCACAGGTTTAGCACATCCCTATCCCCACTTTCAGGTCACAATTGTACTGGTAATAACCCACTTGATGAGCAAACCCCACAGGATTTGGGGCACTACAGGGATCTTTAGCTTAGGTAAAAGATTTGTTTATGGCTAAACTGATGACTCAAGGGTTTTCTGGAGGCTAGACAATATGAGATGATCATTCTTGGCTATGGTTAATGTTTTCTTCCCAGGAGCTCACAATGCTAATGGGCTGCTTCAGTATTTTGAATATCAAGGTGTTATACCAATAAAATAAAAACCAGCAGGATCTTATTAAAGGGGAAAAGGCAAAATACCACATTTATTGTGAATACAGAAGGAATCATAGTAAGCAGTTAGTTATAGCTATAACATTTCATTCAATCTCACATTTATTCACACATTCATTCATAGAAACACACACACACAGGTTCTGCAAGGTTGTTATCATAGTTACCAGCCTTAGAGTTGCTCATGCCAAGCCACTGGCCAGGTGGCCTGGACATGAGGAGGGAGCAGGGCCTTGTCAGATGCACATCTGATGCTCCTGGAAGTTGGTTTGCAGAATCAGACCCCAAAGTTCTCACTTTCTACAGTCCATTTTTATAGGAATTTCTTCCTATGCCAGTCTATGGGAATTGCTTCATCATGCTGTTGCTGAATCAATCAGCAGATGTCACATTCCTGACGGCTCCGTGCTGCCAGATGTTATCTTGTTCTTTGGTTCTCCCATTCTTGAGGCTGTTGGGTGGATTACAGTCTGCCCTCCGGGGGTCCTCTGGTTATTTCCACTTGATGCCTTCATCAGCCGATGGACACTGTATTCTTAGGCTGGCACCTCCCTGATCATTCAGTTATTATCCACACCAAGCATCCATCCACATACATCCTCTATCTCTATTTTAATCACAATTGTTAACAAAGCGAGATGAATACAACAAAAGGGCGGGGAGTCTCTGGGTGCTGTTTCTGTTGTTACAGAGTATTGCTTTGAGTCTCTCTCTGTGTGAGTGGTTGTTGTTACAAAGAATTGCTTTGAGAACAGACTCTGTCTTAGAATGTACTCACGCAATTAGCAGTTTGCAAGTTTCGTACATAGAGGGAGAGAAACAGTACCAAAAACCAAGAGACCTCTTAATTAGTAATACCCTGGAATTCAATCTATGGGGAATCAAACTTATTTGTGATTTTAATACAGAACTTCTTTAATATGATCCAACAAAGGATTCATGACTAGAATTGGTCTGATAATTGCTGAGGTGGGTGTGTGCAAGCTGTAAGGATGCTGGTTCTGGGGGGACCCAACTGGTGGGACCTGCCAACTCAGGCCAAGTTGCTTAAAGCAGGGCAGTTACAGCCCAAGCCTGGGGTTCCATTGCACACCAAGCAAAACCAAACCAGCCAAAGAGAGACGACTTTAGTTTTACCCCACTGCCTAACCACAAGTCACACAAGCAATTCCCTTCGAGACTCCACTTTTGCAGTATCACCACCAGTGCGACTCGTTATGGGGAGAAATGGTTATGAAAACTAATAGCCGAGTAAAAGAAAAATGGTTCTCTCCATCCCAAAGGACCAAACCCCAGACCCAGGTCAATATACAAGTCAGATCTTACCCACAAATCACGCTCTTGCCAAACCTTTAGAATCTAAAATCTAAAGGTTTATTCATAAAAGGAAAAAGATCTAGATGAGAGCTAGAATTGATTAAATAGAATCAATTACACACAGTAAGGGCAAAGGTCTTGGTTCAGGCTTGCAGCAGTGATTGAATAAACTGCAGGTTCAAATCCAGGCTCTGGAGTACATCCCCAGCTGGGAGGGGTCATTCAGTCCTTTGTGTAGGGCTTCCGTTTGTAGCAAAGTCCCCCCCAGAGGTAAGAAGCAGGATTGAAGACAAGATGGAGGAGATGCATTAGCTTTCTATAGTCTCTTGCCATGTGGTCTCTGCTTTCTTTGTTTCAAAGACAAGCTGTCCACCACATGGCCTGGAAAAACCTCAGAGTTCTGTCCATAGGCATGTTCCTGCACACCTCTCGCCAATAGGCCTGTCTGCCCCCCACTGGGATGACTCCCTGTCATCTCATCCCTCCCAGAGGGCATCTGGACTGGGATCTGCACACACTGGCAGGGCTCACCCTGCAGGCTGTTCCCAAAGCTCCCCCAGTCTTGGGACCTCCAGGGAATCTCATCCCTTTAGAGCAGTGGGGTCAATAACAGAGACCTGTAGTCAGTCTGGACAGGCAGCTTCCTCCTCTATCCCCAGGCCACACTCATTGTTTTTGTATTCTGTGTTGTAATTTCAAATCAATATATTTGAAAATATAAAAAAATCCCAAAAGATTGATAATACGTTGCACTTGGTATTCTATTATTGTTTAAGAGTGCAATCAAAACTGCGGTTAATTGACAGCCCTAGTTATTGGCTTTGGATGGAGCCCAGAAGGAAATCAGTAGGAATTCTTTCCCAAACACTCACCCAATGGCCTTCTGAGCTCAGAGGGTTTAATGTTCCTTGTCTGATCAGGACTCGCTACTGCCAGGAGTTTGAGAAGTGTCTATCCCTTCATTGGAGAGATGGGGAAAGTGAGGTCCAAAGAAGGGAAGTGACCTGCCCAGGGCCCCACCCAGCAGGGCAGTGGGAGTGCCAGAGGGAGAAGTCAGTAGCCCTGCAAGCCCTGCTCTGAGGCCTGGCTCAAGCCTTCTCCCTGTTGCCTGCGGCTCAGTGGAACTTCTTCCCTGCGGGGAAGGAACCAACCGGGGTCCTTCGCTTGGCACCTGCTGACTCCGCCCCCGGGGGCCCTCTTAGCACCTGAGTCTCAAGGGCTGCTGTGCCCTGGGGAACGGTGTCGTGGGACCTGGGGAACGGTGTCGTGCCCGATAACAGACTGGGATTGTCCTCCATGCACAAGGGTACAAATCGATCACAATCCCCCCAGTAACAACACAACAGGTGAGGGAGCTCATTGGGGAGAGGGAAGAAAGGGCTGGGGCTAAGGAAAGAACAGGAGCAACTAGACTAATAACCCACCAACAATAACAGCATTTACAAGGGGCCCAACCCCCACACAACCAGCTCCCTCCCAGCTGACAGACGTGGCCCAGTGGCCACCAATAGGGTTCAAAGTCTCCTTTTGTAGAAGAGTGGGAAGGTCAATGGGCAATGATACCAGTCAGATCTGTGTTCTTGGGGAGCCAGGGTCCAATGTCGGGTCTGTCTGACTCATGAAACCCCCGCCCAACCAGTCTCTGCTTGAACCAAAACCGATTGGAGAAAAGACTTGCAGAGAGCAGTGAAGGGTGTTGGGAGACACACCTAGAGCCCTCCTGACCAGGGTGACAATATTAAGACATCTCCATTAGCATACAAAATGCAGAAGAGAGGCAACTCCCCTAGCCTCATCTGCATGACAGATGGGACAGGGAGACTTCTGCATTAGCATACAGAATGGTGAAGAGAGCACCGCACTGAACTATGGGACCAGAAAAGCAGGGAAGCACTGCATCATGGGGGATCTCTGCTCCAGATGTTACTGAACTTCCTACACCTGTGAGGCTAGAAATCAAGAACTGTGAGATCTGTTAATAGCCAGTGACCAGAAGGCAGGAGCAAAGCCCTTACCTGATATGACAGAAGCTGCAGAAGCAATTTGCATACAAAAGGCAGCAAATAAACTGCAACTTGAGCATGAACAGAAACGAGCAGAAATTTAATGGCTGGAAAACAGAAGAAAGCTGAGAAAGAGAGACAAACTGATGAAAGGAAGAAGGTCACCTGATGCAACAGGAGACGGCCAGACTTTAGCTCCAAATCAAAAAAGGAATGGAAGAAGAGCAGAAAGTGTATCCTCTTGAAAGTCCAGTTTATAACGATGTTGGTATGTTGTATAACTTTGGGCAGTTGTCTGAGTGTAACCGAATGTACCCCAACACTGCCACCTTTTAAGTAAATGCTGTTACTGTGAGTTCAGTAGGGGGTGACTCCATAAATAGTGCCAATGCTATGTATGGAAGTGATAGTGAAAAATTCGTAGAGTGTAAAAGTCAATGGTAAAAGCTATTTAGGGAAAATTATGGCTTCTAACATCGCTCTAGTTAAGCAGATCTTGTAAAAGAGGAAGATTACTTACCAAATCAGAGTGTAAATGTTGTAGTCCTCTGAGTTTACTGTAAGTGTGCCTTTAGCCAGAATCCACCTTGAATGGAATGGGAGCCTTGTGATCTGATGGCTTCATCTAGGATAGTGGAAGATGAGTGTCCCTATATCTTACCTGTGTGGAGAATTGTGACAGTGAAGGAAATGTGTCTGTGTCTGTCAGGTGTATTGACTTGCTGATGAAGGGAGCTACACCGGTCTCCAAGCAGTTGTCTGTGAACAGCTCTGTGTGCTGGGACAAGGGAAATGAGAATGTGTCTCCGTCTATTCTCTGTCTGTGGAGCAGACAGAAGGGGTCTTTCAGCCTGTGCTGGTTGAGAATAGTGCAGTTGTCTCAAGTTGGTTTATAGCATTATATCATCGGTGTATTGGAGGGGAAAATGTCACTGGAACTTTCTCACAAGATATATTTCTCCCACTTCTATAACTATCTGGGTTTGTCCTTTATGTTTTATCCCCCCAACCCGGCTTGGCGTTGGCATTCACATAGCAAGAGATGCCCATTAGCCCATGTCAACAGTCGCTTGCACTGACCATCTTTGTGAAGTAAACTTGAGCGGGCCAGAATTCAGTTGTGAAATTGGTAGCTGAGTGAGTTGGGGCTGGAAGCTGTGGCCCAGTGTAAAGAGAACCACATCAGTCCCTGCTGGATGAGGGGGAAACACATAAAGATCTTAAAGGTACGGTCTGGGGTAAATAGCACTATGGTGTTTCATCGACTGCAAAGGAGGGAGAACTGTGGTGCAGAAGGCCTCATATCAGATGAGCACGGGCTGAATAATGCCCTGTCACAATGGAGAAGGCAAGAACCCACACTGAGATGCCAAGGCTGTGAACCACGTGCATGGGGAGGTGGGCTCCACCATGGTCTCAGAGGTGCAGGGGAGGTAAATGGGGTTCATCATGACACACAAGGATGGGGTAAATAATGCCACATTGTGAGACTCAGGGATAGGGGTATGCAAAGGCCTCAAAACTGAGGCTGGAGGCATAAAAACCCCTCGGGCCCCCGCGTCCTCCCCGGGGCCTGGAGCAGAAGGTCCCTGCCTCTGCCTCTGCCCTGCAGCTCCATGCTGCCTCCCTGCAGCAACCGCTGCCCCAGGGTCCTGGTGCCCCTCCCTCGATACCCTGAGGAGACTGACTGAGCCTGCCCTTCCACCTAACACCTTCCCTTTTCCGGCGGGACCCTCCTCCAGCACAGGGGCCCCCCGCCCGCAGTCACCGCTCCTGCCCCATGCTGGGCAAGGGGCAGCCCCATCCCTCGCCCCCCGTGAGGCTACAGGCAGGGGAACAGCAGGGGAGGAGGCGCGCGCAGCTCCCCCCGGCACCCACCACGGGGAGGCGAGGGAAATTCCCGGACCTGAGAGGGGCCCTAGGATCACATGCAGTGACAGTGGTGGGGGTGAATGTGCTGCTGGGGGGCGAGAAAAGGGGGGCTCCTCCCCCAGAGCTCGCTGCTGCCGGCAGGGAAAGGGCTGGGGGGAGTCCTCCTCTCTGGCCCCTGGCCCGGAGCAGCCTGCCTGCACCCCAAACTCATCCCCAGCCCTGCCCCACCCCAGAGCCCACAACCCCAGCCAGAGCTTTCACCCCCCACACTACACCCTCAACCCTCTGCCCCAGCCCTGAGCCCCCTCCAACACCACAAACCCCTCATCTCCAGCCCCAGCCAGAACCCTCATCCCCCTGCACCCCAACCCTCTGCCCCAGCCCTGAGCCTCTCTAAAGCCCAAGCCCCACAGCCCCTCACCCCGCACACTCCTACTCTCACCCGGAGCCCCTCCTATACCCCAATCCCCTCATCTGCGGCCACACCCCACAGCCCTCCCCCTGCACCTCTTCCCATCCACGAACTCCCTCCCAGAACCTGCACCCCCTCCGTCCGCACCCCTTCCCATCCACAAACTCCCTCCCAGAGCCTGCACCCCAATCCCCTACCCCAGCCTACGGCCCACACTCCAGACCTCCTCCCCTACTCAAACTCCCTCCCAGAGCCTTGGGCAGGTGGAGGGAGGATTTGGGGCGGGGGCAAGTTCTGGGTACCACCAAAATTTCTACAAAGCTGCCACCCCTGCCCACACATGGCCAGCACGGCCAGCAGAAGAGAGGGCGCAGCAGCTCAATCGTCCTGCCCTCGCATCATGAGATTTTCCCAGGGCTCCCCAAGTTGCCCGAGGCCCCTGGCCATGGGGCCCCTGGGCCCGGGAGTTCATCCGCCACGGCCTGGAGGGGACTCGCCCCCGGCCTGCAGCAGCGATGGCTGCAGAGCTCAGGATCCCGCGTCCCAGGAGGCCTGGAATGCCGGGCGCAGACGGAACACGCGGGGAGCCAATCAGAAGCCAGCGCTCGGAGACAATGGGCTTGGTTGACATTGGATTGTTGGCTGTTGGTGGAGTGGAGCGGAGGGAGACGCAACACAGCCGGGGACGGGCTGGGACCAGATTTGCTGGGACCAGATTTGCCCGTTACTGTGGGGTAGGCTCCTTTATTAGGGTTACTCTTCTGGGGACCGGGGGGTTCTGTAATTCTATCCATGTACTGCTTATGTCACTTGTGTGTTCATATGGAGCTCTACTCCTCCCTTCTGTAAGTCCCCTTTGTGGCAAGGCGATGACTCACCGGTGTGGTGCCTCCTGCTGGTCGTCTGGGAATTAGCTCTTTTTCCAGCTTACGGAGCCCTTTCTGCAGGCTGGTGTCTTGCCTGCCGCTGGCCCCGTGTCCCTCCCTGACCCTGGTGCCCTTTACCCTGGGGTTCTGGGTCACTACCCCCACACTCTGGGTCTCCCCTCCCAGGGGAACTCCCAACCCTCTAAACCCACCTTGGCTCGGTGGCTACTGCCAGTCATCATCTAGACCCCGCTCACTGGGGCAGACTGTAGTCAGTAGTGGCCACTCATCACTGGCAAGCGGTTAGGACCAGCTACCTCTGCCTATCCCTAGGCTCCCCCTCTGCAGCCCCAGTACCTTTCATAGGCCTTCAAAAAGGCCTCCAGCTTGGGGGTTTAACCAGGCTGGAGCTCCCCAGCTCCCTTTTGCCCTTCCCCAGCACTGCTCTGCTCTGCTTCAGGTACCTTGCTCCCAGGCAGCTAGCCCTTCCAACAACAGAGATAAAGTTAGACTCTCCTGCCTGCTGGCCCTGCAGCTCTTTTATCAGGGCCAGCTGGGCCCTAACTGAGCTTTCCCCAGCTTCTGTTAATCCCTTTCCCTGCTGCAGCCCTCTCCAGGGCTGTTTTTAACCCTTATTTTCCAGGAGTGGGGTAGCTGCCCTACTACACCCTCCCAATGGAGCTATCCTGCAGGACCTAGGTTTCCCAGGGCTGGGTTCCTCCAGCCCTATAACCAGATGAACATGCACACACACATTAACAGAGTAAGTCTGAGCAGAGCGGGTCAACCAGCACTTTTAAGCTGTCACCCTTACATGTTCCTGGGCTCCATAGACTGGGTCAAGCAGCACTTTCAAGCTGCAACCCTTATATGCCAGAGGTTTAGCACATCCCTGTCCCCACTGGAGCTGCAGCAGCTTTCTATAGTCTCTTGCCATGTGGTCTCTGCTTTCTTTGTCCCAAGGACAAGCTGTCCATCGCATGGCCTGGAAAAACCTCAGAGTTCTGTCCATAGGCATGTTCCTGCACGCCTTGCTGAGTCACAAAGTGTGTCTGTCCTCTCTCACTGGGTCAATTGTATAGAGGATGGTCCTTAATGGGCCATGAAGCAGGCTAGGCAGACTGACACCAACTTGTCTGGGGTGTCACCCAGAAGCATAGCATAAGTTTGAAATACAGACAGTATAGAGTCAATTATCATAACTTTAACTACAAAAATGATACAAAAGGAGTACTTGTGGCACCTTAGAGACTAACCAATTTATTTGAGCATGAGCTTTCGTGAGCTACAGCTCACTTCATCGGATGCATACTGTGGAAATTGCAGAAGACATTATTGTATACACAGACACCATGAAACAATACCTCCTCCCACCCCACTTTCCTGCTGGTAATAGCTTATCTAAAGTGATCATCAAGATGGGCCATTTCCAGCACAAATCCAGGTTTTCTCACCCTCCGCCCCCCCACAGACAAACTCACTCTCTTGCTGGTAATAGCCCATCCAAAGTGACCACTCTCTTCACAATGTGTATGATAATCAAGGTAGGCCATTTGCTGCAGAAATCCAGGTTCTCTCACCCCCTCACCCCCCTCCAAAAACCACACACACAAACTCACTCTCCTGCTGGTAATAGCCTATCCAAAGTGACCACTCTCCTTACAACGTGCATGAAAATCAAGGTAGGCCATTTCCAGCACAAATCCTGGATTTGTGCTGGAAATGGCCCATCTTGATGATCACTTTAGATAAGCTATTACCAGCAGGAGAGTGGGGTGGGAGGAGGTATTGTTTCATGGTATCTGTGTATATAATAATGTCTTCTGCAATTTCCACAGTATGCATCCAATGAAGTGAGCTGTAGCTCACGAAAGCTCATGCTCAAATAAATTGGTTAGTCTCTAAGGTGCCACAAGTCCTCCTTTTCTTTTTGCGAATACAGACTAACACGGCTGTTACTCTGAAACCTGTCAAAAATGATACACACATTCAGACAGCATAATCATAGCCAGCAAACCATAACCTCGTCTTAGACACCTTCTTTGACCCCCTTTATACAAGAGTTGGTGCCACTACAGGATCTTGGTTGTAACAATGATCTACACAGTCCCAGTTCATATCAATAACGTCACATCCCCAACGCAAAACTGATGCAGGAAGGGGTGACACAAACATCACTGATTGCATCCCAAGGGCTCCCTATCCTTGGTTCTGTCTTACTTACAGCAAGCATTGGGTTAGAAGCCAGACCAGTGTATAACAAATATGATTGATCAGAATCATGTTCAATAACAGGGTTGAATCTCTTTACAAACTCAAGGTAAAATTTGGTTAGAACAATAATGGATTGGATCTGTTCTTGCAGCATAGTTCTTGTTTGTCTCATGTGATCTTGCCGAGAGCTAAAGAACATAGCTACTTTATCATACAAGCTCTGGCAAATGTTTGGAACCCAATTAACATCCAGTCAATGTAGATATTAATGTTGTTCAAAGTACAGGAATCTTGGCATTGATCCGTGAAAGCAATATGTTAGCGTGCCTCAGCTTCCCTTTTCAGACAGCACGTTAGGCTTGGAATGTCTTGTCTTCTGTGAAAAGTTCCAATACTGCTTACAGGCATAAACTGTGAAACATTAGTATAGCGAGGCCTTTTAACACAAAGCGTTGTTCTCATGTATTCCTTTTAACGTGTTGTGACGTTATTGACTGGAACCGTATAGATCATTGTTGCAACCAAGAATCATAGAATATCAGGGTTGGAATGGTCCTCAGGAGGTCATCTAGTCCAACCCCTGCTCAAAGCAGGACCAATCCCCAATTTTTGCCCCAAATGACCCCCTCAAGGATTGAACTCATAACCCTGGGTTTAGCAGGCCAATGCTGAAACCACTGAGCTGTCCCTCCCCTCCAAGGTCCTGTAGTGGCACCAAATCTTATATAAAGGGGGTCACATGAGATGTGTAAGACACGGTTATGGTTTGCTGGTTATGATGATGCTGTCTATACGAGTGTATCATTTTTGTCGCAAAAGTTATGAATATTGGCTCTATACCGTTTGTATTTCAAACTTATGCTATGCTTCTGGGTGACACCCCAGACAAGTTGGTGTCAGCTCTGCCTAGCCTGCTTGATGGCCCATTAAGGACCATCGTCTATACAAGTGACCCAGTGAGAGAAGGCAATGTTGGTATGTTGTAGAACTCTTGAGCAGTTGTCTGGGTGTAACCAAATCTACCCCAACACTGCCACCTTATACGTAAATGCTCTTACTGTGAGTTCAGTAGGGGGTGCCCCATAAATTGTGCCAATGCTCTGTATGGGAGTGGTAATGAAAAATTCATTGAGAATGTAAAAGTCAATGGTAAAAGCTGTTGAGGACAAATTATGGCTTCTACCATGGCTCTAGTTAATCAGATCTTGTCAAAGAGGAAGATTATTTCCCAAATCAGAGTGTGAATGTTGTTGTCCTCTGTGAGTTTACTGTAAGCGTGCCTTTCGTCAGAATCCACCTTGAAAGGAATGGTTCCTAAGCATGAAGTTGTAGCTGGTGTCAGGAAGTTATTGCCTAAGGATCTTTTGATTGGGGAAAATATTAAAGCTTTGTTCAGTCCAGTTAGCCACTCCCAGGAAAGAAATGATCTTAAACCGGTGTCTATTATGGGCAATGATTTCCCTGGGGAGGGTTTCT
Organism: Chelonia mydas; assembly: GCF_015237465.2. Lineage (NCBI taxonomy): Eukaryota > Metazoa > Chordata > Testudines > Cheloniidae > Chelonia > Chelonia mydas. The sequence goes on along the minus strand of NC_051251.2, from coordinate 74,234,846 downwards.
CCAGAGGTTTGTCTGAGGAAAAAAGCTGTTTGGCTGTGAAGGAAGTTTCTGAATGTCTGTCTAATGTCTCAGAAGTGAACCTGGAATTAGAGCAGAAAGAACTCATTGGTCAGGAAAATGTTTCTCAGGAGCAGATGAAAGTGGATGGTCAGGTTAAAGCCCTAACGGAGGAAGGAAAGGGTAGATTTTTGATGGGTGATGGCTTGTTGGCTAGTACAGCTTGTAAAAGTGAAGCTGAAAAGGGTAACTGTGATTTGCTGGAAGTAGCTCAGAGTAGTGAGAAGAGCAGCAGTTTGTCTGTGGGGAGTGGCACTGTGCCTGGTCAGGAGATTTGGGATGAGCCTAGGCAGCCTTGTGAGCTGATGGCTTTGTCTAGTCAGCAGTTTGGGAAGGCAAGGATAGTGGCAGATGAGTGTCCCTATACCTTACCTGTGTGGAGAATTGTGACAGTGAAGGAAATGTGCCTGTGTCTGTCAGGGGTATTGACTTGCCTGTGGAGGGAGCTAGCCCAGTCTCCAAGCCTTTGTCTGCAAACAGCCCTGTGTGCTGGGACAAGGGAAATGAGATCCCAAGCTGGGTGTCTGGTGAAGGAGAATGTGTCTCCGGCTCTTCCTTGTCTGTGGAGCAGACAGAAGGTGCCTTTCAGCCTGTACTGGTTGAGAATAGTGCAGTTGTCTCAGAGTTGGTTCTGGATTCAGCGAAAGCCCAGGAAGAGACTGCTCCTAAGTTTGTGTCTGCTAGGGAGAATGGCACTGTAACTAGGGTGCATCCAGCTAGCGTCCTAGCAAAATCCCAGAGACCAGACAATTCTGATGCTTATATTTTGCTTCTTGCTAATGTGTGGCTGGGAAAGGGTGTAGCAACTCTGTCTAATCAGGGTGATAGCCTAGCCAGGGCTCAAGGAGAGGAGAAAGGTGATTTAATTGTGTTACCTACTGATGGTGTGGAAACTGGTAGCCGGAAGGACAAGATTCCTGAGCTTGTGTGTGGCAAAGGAAAGGAGAATGCTTCTAACCTTTTATCTAGGAAGTCTAGAAGTTTGCCTGAAAGGGGATTGTGTAGGAATCCGCCTGATGGGCCAGAGGTGATTCTGGATGTAAGTGCGATCCAGAAAGAGCCTGTGGTTGCTCAGGGAAGTGTTCCTTTAGAGCAAGCCCTAGGTGAAGAGGGTAAAGGCAGAATTTCTGTGAGGGGTGAATTGCTGCTTAGAAAAGCTCCTGGGGAAAGGAATCCTCATGGTAGTCTTTGCAAGCAGTTGACTGCAACTGAAGGGTGTGAAAGGGATTTACTCAAGAAAGTTTCAGTTCCTAAGAGCCAGAAATTTTCTGTTGTGAATGGATGCACTGACTTTCCTTTTGAAAGATCCAGTGTGGAAAGTTTGGAAAGGTCTCAGATGGAGTGAAAGCTGTGAAGAAAGTTGAAGAGTCGTTGAAGCAAGTGGCTGTGTTTGGCCAGCTTGTTGGGGAGACAAGGTTGTTGGGAGAGGAATGTCTTCAAGTGAGCAGTCTGTGTCTCAGGTTCAGAGGGAAGACTGGGTAGCTGAGTCTGCAGAGCAGAACAGCTGGGCAGTTAATCTCTCAAGAATGCAGGGGGATGGCAGGTGAACTCTCATCTTTAGACACTTTGGATAGGACTTGTAGTCTCTCAGTGAACTTATCATCTGATGCCACGTGGAAGCAGAGGTTGGTGAGGGAAGGAGAACAGAACTTTGAGTCTGGCTTGTTAGTGAAAATGGATGATTTCTCTTGAAGACAGAGTCCAGCCTGGGAATTGGGAGCAGTGAAGGATCTGAACGTTGGTGAACAGGCTCCTGTCTGTGGTAATGCAAATTACTTGGCTGGCAGGGAGAAGAAGGACCTGCTAATAGCTGGTTTCAGAGTAGCAGCCCTGTTAGTCTGTATCCGCAAAAAGAAAAGGAGGACTTGTGGCACCTTAGAGACGAACGAATTTATTTGATCATAAGCTTTTGTGAGCTACAGCTCACTTCATCGGACGCATCTCTGTGCTAATAGCTGTTAGCAGAGAGAGCGCACCCAATCAGCCAGTGAATTCTGTTAAGCAAGGGAAATCAGGGCAAGGAGGAAAGAGAGACCTTAATTTTGCAGAGGGAAGCCACAGGCTGACCCTAAAAGGCCCAAACCCCAATGGTATTGAGCCAAAGGTGTGGCATGACAAAAAAGATTGTAAATGGACACTTGCATTGAATTTGTTGTGATTGCTAATAATCATTCTTGTCACTAATGTGTTGCTATGAGCAGAAACTGTAAAAATGTACAATGTGCCTAATCTTTTGGAAAATCCCTTGAATATGTTAAAAGTGATACATAAGAACATAGTTGATGCTAAAAGGCCTTGTTATACTGATGTTTCACACTTAGTGCCTGTAAAGAGTCTTGGAACTTTTCACAGGGGAAAAGACGTTCCAAACCTGATGTGCTGTATGAAAGGGGAAACTGAGTCACACTACCATATTGCTTTCACGGCTAAATGCCAAGATTTCTGTACTATGGACAACATTAATATCTACATTGACTTGATGTTAATTGGGTTTCAAAGATTTGCCAGAGCTTGTATGGATAAAGTAGCTATGTTCTTTCGCTCTTGGCAAGATCACATGAGACATACAGGAACCATGCTGCAAGAGCCGATTCAATCATGTTATTGAAGATGACTTTGAAAAACTATTTCTGTTACACACTGGCATGGCTTAAAGAAATACCACACAAATCCAAAGAGTCGGAGGGTGAGAGTTTGCTTGTTCTCCCCTGCATTCTTAAGCATTCAGCCAGACAACTGTTCTGCTCTGGGACACCCGGAATCAAATCTGTCCTCAGACCCTGAAGCAGAGACTGCTTACTTACAGAATGAGCATGGAGACATTCCTGTTCCAACACCATTGTCTTCCCAGCAAGCAGGCCAAATACAGCAACTTGCTCTTAGGGCTGTTTAAATTCCTTAACAACTTTTACTCCATCTGAGACCTTCTCAAAGCTATCCACACTGGATCTTTCAAAAACAAAGTCAGTGGATTCATTTACAACAGAAGATCTCTGGCTCTTAGGAACTGAAACTTGCTTGATTAATGACAGGTTTCAGAGTAGCAGCTGTGTTAGTCTGTATCTGTAAAAAGAAAAGGAGTACTTGTGGCACCTCAGAGTAACACATTTTTTAGAGCATAAGCTTGATTAAAATTCGTTGATTAAATCTCTTTCACCCCCTTTGGTTGCAGTCAACTGCTTGCAGAGACCACCCTGAAGATTCCTTTCCCCAGGAGCTTTTCGAAGCAGCAATTCACCCCTCACAGAAATGCTGCCTTTATCTTCTTCACCTCTGGCTTGCTCTAAAGGAACACTTTCCTAAGCAACAAAAGACTCTTTCTGGCTCTCACTTACATCCAGGATCACCTCGAGCTCATCAGGAGGATTTCTCTACAATCCCCTTTCAGGCAAACTGCTAGATTTCATCGTCAGAAGGTCAGAAGAATTCTCCTTTCCTTTGCCACACACATGCTCAGGAATCTTGTCCTTCCGGCTACCAGTTTCCACACCATCAGTAGGTAACACAATTAAATCACCTTTCTCCTTTCCTTGAGCCCTGGCTAGGCTATCACCCCGATTAGACCGGGTTGCTACATCCTTTTCCAACCACACTTTAGCAAGTGGCAAAATACAAGCACCAGAATTGTTTGGTCTCTGGGATTTTGCAAAGACACTGACTGGATGCAACCTAGTTACAGTACCATTCTCCCTAGCAGACACAAACTTAGGACCATTCTCTTCCTGGGCCTTAGTTGAATCCAGAACCAACTCTGAGACAACTGCACTATTCTCAACCAGTACAGGCTGAAAGGCACCTTCTGTCTGCTCCACAGACAAAGAAGAGATGGAGACACATTCTCCTTGACCAGACACCCAGCTTGGGATCTCATTTCCCTTGTCCCACCACACAGGGCTGTTCGCAGACAACTGCTTGGAGACCGCGGTAGCTCCCTCCATAGGCAAGTCAATACCCCTGACAGACACAGGTACATTTCCTTCACTGTCACAATTCTCCACACAGATAAGGTGTAGGGACACCCATCTTCCACTATCCTTGCCTTCCCAAACTGCTGACTAGACAAAGCCATCAGCTCACGAGCCTGGCATTCCATTCAAGGTGGATTCTGGCTAAAGGCACACTTACAGTAAACTCATAGAAGACTACAACAGTCACACTCTGATTTTTTGAAGTAATCTTCCTCTTTGACAAGATCTGCTTAACTAGAAGCCATAATTTGCCCTCAACAGCTTTTACCGTTGACTTTTACACTCTCTATGAATTTTTCACTACCACTTCCATAGATAGCACTGGCACAATTTATGGAGTCACCCTCTACTGAACTCACAGTAACAGCATTTACTTAAAAGGTGCTGGGGTAAATTCGGTTACAGTCAGACAACTGCTCAGAGTTATACAACATACCAACATCGTTATAAACTGGACTTTCAAGAGGATACACTTTCTGCTCTTCTTCCATTGCTTTTCTGATTTGAAGCTGAAGTCTGGCCGTCTCCTTTTGCATCAGGTGACCTTTTTTCTTCCTTTCATCAGCTTGTCTCTCTGTCTCGGCTATCTTTTGTTTTCCAGCCATTGAATTTCTGCTCGTTTCTGTTCATGCTCAAGTTGCAGTTTAATTGCTGCCTTTTGCATTCTAATTGCTTCTGCAGCTTCTGTAGCCTCAGGTAAGGGCTGTGCTCCTGCCTTCTGGTCACTGGCCATTAACAGATCTCACAGTTCTTGATTTCTAGCCTCAAAGGTGTAGGAAGTTCAGTAACATCTGGAGGAGAGATCCCCCATGATGCAGTGATTCTCTGCTTTTCTGGTCCCATACTTCAGTTCGGTGCTCTCTTCATCATTCTGTATGCTAATGCAGAAGTCTCCCTGTCCCATCTGTCATGCAGATGAGGCTAGGGCAGTTGCCTCTCTTCTGCATTTTGTATGCTAATGGAGAAGTCTTAATTCTGTCACCCTTGTCAGGAGGGGTCTAGGTGTGTCTCCCAACACCCTTCACTGCTCTCTGCAAGTCTTTTCTCGGATCGGTTTTGGTTCAAGCAGAGACTGGTTGGGCGGGGGTTTCATGAGTCAGACAGACCCGACATTGGACCCTGGCTCCCCAAGAACACAGATCTGACTGGTATCTTTGCCCGTTGACCTTCCCACTCTTCTACAAAAGGAGACTTTGAACCCTATTGGTGGCCACTGGGCCACGTCTGTCAGCTGGGAGGGAGCTGGTTGTGTGGGGGTTGGGCCCCTTGTAAATGCTGTTATTGTTGGTGGGTTATTGGTCTAGTTGCTCCTGTTCTTTCCTTAGCCCCAGCCCTTTCTTCCCTCTCCCCAGTTAGCTCCCTCACCTGTTGTGTTGTTACTGGGGGGATTGTGATCGATTTGTACCCTTGTGCACAGGCGACAATCCCAGTCTGTTATCGGGCACGACACCGTTCCCCAGGTCCCACGACACCGTTCCCCAGGCCACAGCAGCCCTTGAGACTCAGGTGCTAAGAGGGCCCCCGGGGGCGGAGTCAGCAGGTGCCAAGAGAAGGACCCCGGTTTGTTCCATCCCCCGCAGGGAAGAAGCTCCACTGAGCCGCAGGCAACAGGGAGAAGGCTTGAGCCAGGCCTCAGAGCAGGGCTTGCAGGGGTACTGACTTCTCTTTCTGGCACTCCCACTGCCCTGCTTTGGGGCCTGGGCAGGTCACTTCTGTTAGGGGGCTTATTCCTTCACTCACTTATTTCCCTGGTCCTTCTCGCATGAACAGAGAGCAACAATACCCGAAGTCCAAAGGTGCAAACAATTCAATGTTTATTGGGGTGACCTTGCAGCAAGCATGATTCCAGTTTCCTTCCTTCATATCCCCCTTCCCAGCTCTGACACCACAGAGCCTTACACCTGTGTCCCTGTTCCCATTCCTGCCCTTAGCCAAACATGATGCCAATTTCCCCACTCCCATTCCCTGTTTCCGTCCCCCACCCACCCACTCCCTGATTGACTGCAGACTATGTAGTAAAACTTGAGTTCTGCTTAGCTATACCTTAACCAATCATTTTCCTGAAATTTAACTAACCAATCCTAACATATTGTAACATGATTATGTAACCAATTATATCCCACCACCGGAATTAGTTTACACCCAGCAAAATTAATTATGCAGCAGACAGGAACAATCACAGAACCAGACAGAGATTATACAGTCAAACAATAGAAAAGTGGGAACTATAATGACAAAACAATACAGAAGTGAGGATTTCACATCGCAGCTATTGATAAGTGAGTTCTGGCCAGACAGGATGCTATCAAACTAAGTTTCCTTGTACATTTTCTAGGCACTTCCCTTTCTCTGGACGTGATAGGCACTATCAGGACAGGATTGTATTCCTAGCAGCCCAATAGCACCTTCTTTCAATGTGACTAGTTTGGAATGTGAGGATGTGACCGGTTGCTTCCCAGTTTATGGCTGCCTCTGTTGCTTATCCAAAGGCCTTAGCATAAGAACAGGGCCTCAGACTGTCACAGTAAGAGAAGGACCTTACACCGGCAGACAGTGATTTTGATTCTTTCTTTTATACCTCTAGAACTAGCCAAGTGATAAGAATACACCTAAATTCTTAGAGTCTAGGCCTTTACAGACAGGCCTGAATATCTATATCCGAACACTCCACCCCTTTTTTTTCTTTTCTTTTGGGATCCTCCTGCCCAGGTATCCCTGGAAAAGCATAGGACATATGGCGACACATTTCCTGATAGGGCCAGGCATCAAGGTGGAAGGTGTCGATATTCCATTTGTCCCACTGCCCCTTGTGTAGTCTAGTGCCCTGCACCTTCTCTCGTATGGGCATACCACACCTATTCCAAGTAGTGCTCCAGACTTCCCATTAGAGTGGGCCCGAGAAGGTTGGGTCCGGGTTGTCTAGTACACTGCAGGGTTTGGAGGGCTTATTACTTATAGGTTATCTCCATGTTCAACGTAACACAAGTACAGTTAACAATACAAAATCCACAGCAACACCGAGTCTTGACCACTGCAGTATGGTCCAACATCCGAGACACCCCCAAAACACTGCCTCTCCTCCTTCGACAGGGTCACGATCTGATGTGTCCAGTTGCTGGCAGTTGGAACAAGCTGCCCCTGCAGGTTTTGCTTGCTTTTGTCCATATCATAAGTCCACTGAATGTTCACAGAGAAATGGGATATTGTCCAAACCAGCTTGACCACTTGGTATGGAATCAGGCAGTATGCCCTGGTTTGATTTTTCACAGCAATAAGATTCACAGATCCATTTGTGCACCAAAGTCCAGATAGCAGCATGTAGATGTGTGTAGTTTGGTTATGGGCTAGTGTAATTGTGCCCCCAGTAATACGTACATTCCCAGCAAAACCCCTTATACACAGTACACCCAATTGTCCACCCCTTGCATAGGCCGTTGATTCTGCTCCTCCATAGTCATAGGAGAAGGGCACATCCAAACATCGCCTGTTGATTTATACTATTTTACACACCCCTCCATTGATTCCCAGTGAGCTCCTCCCCTTCTCATTATTTCCATAGGGCTTGTGGGGACCACCTTAGTTGCCATTCCATTTCCAGGTACCACAGTAGCTATTACACAGGTGCTGGCCTCCTAGTTGAGCATTTTGCATTCCCATACACATCTCCCCCCCAAGGTCAGCCTTTTGAAGCCATCCCCCACCCACATCATGAGATTTTCTGTTCATGAAAACACAACAATGCTAGCAACAAGACAAACACCACCAGACAAACAACACAAAACATAGATCCATGGTATTCTGAGTTATTCTTCCGCAGGCACCAGCTTGCTTGTAGAGTGTCTGAAAAACAAAAGAAACAATTTCCACCCCCCTGGTGGGGACAGATTATTGCTTATTAATAATAATACCACTTTCTTTTACAAATGTCCTTGCTAATTGCAGGAAAAACAGAAGAATTACCTCCAGGCTGTCCTTATTTTGTTCTATAGTCAGGCTAGTGAATTACCCCACTCGCTGGTCATTTACGAAATTCATGAGGTGGTGTACCTCAGTTTCCCCTCTTGTACAACAGACCATGTTTGCAATAGTTTCTCTGCTGTACCAAGCTTTAAGTTTATTTTCAGGTAATAGCTGAGACACAGCTTCAGATTTTAGCACTGTACACATCCTGGGAAAATGCAAACATTCCTTCCAGATAGTTTAACCTCCATAACATTATATTAGCCATATTAATTTTACACAAGGTGTAACTGCCTCCCATGCCCACAGAGGTTTCATGCACACCCACCAAAGCAACAATCTGATCCCCCAGAGCCACCCCAAGGCTCAGTGTTCTCATCATTCCTCCCCTTTTCCTTTTCTTTTACCTGTGCGCACACACAAAATTCTCTTTTGCCTAACATTTCTTGCACTCTGATTCCTCTTTTTTACACAACTGTACCCCGATTACACTTCCATCTTGTACAACTAGACACAACCAGGGGCAGCCAAGTTAAGTTCCAATAGAAACCCCTTACGTCCTTTAGTGATTTTGATTGCATTATCCAATAGTCAAATAATTTTGCTCAGATTCTCTCTCCTCCTGCTGCCTGCAGCCGTCCCTTATAGACCATTTCTGTGGGAAAAGGGCCCATTTTCCCTCAGAATAGCTGTAAAGGCTTCTGGGGACAGAAGTGTAATGGTGGTAGTGGCCACTCAACCTGACCCCCTTGGATAATTTAATGACCAAGCTTCCATCCAATGTGACAGCACAGAGTTGCACATACAGTTATATTTTATATAACTGGGTTTTATCATTAAACAAAAATTTCCTTCTTGACATCTCACATAAGTATCCAAAGTACCCTCCATTAAAACTTCAGAAAAACAAAAGAGTGTGGAAAGGCAGGTTGCACTTTGAAACTTTTTTTTTTCTTCCCCTTCTTTCTCTCTACTCCCCCAGGACCAAGTCCCAGCTCCAGTCTCTAAGGGAGTCTGTCAACTCTGCTTTGGACTTTAAACCCTGTTGTGCCAAATCATCTTTCACTCCCTAATTTACAACCCTTCAGCAGCCCTTGCTGAAGCAGCACCAAACTTGAAAGATTCCTGGCAGCTTCCCGTAGTGCTGCCCTCACGTCAAACTTCTCACAACCTGACTGAAGTGCCTCCTTTCCCTGGAAGGCATTCAGTCCCCATGGGCAGGGACCTTCCTCCACTACCCATATACCAAGGAGGGTGGGCTCCTCAGCCACCCCCCATCCCTCTGGGTCCCCTAACACTGCCTCCATTTCCTTTTTAATCTCATCCCAGGTTGACCCCTGCACCTGGTATGGGCCCTGGTTCTTCCTTATCCATTTATCCAAAAAATCCTTTACCCTGGCTTGCCAGAACCCGCAACTACCATCACAAGAGGTCGCGATATACCCTCCAAGCAGCTGCGCGGACTGTTGGGGAGGGGGACTTACAGGCTGCCACTCACCTATCCAATCTCTCCAATGAAGGGATAGACACTTCTCAAACTCCTGGCAGTATTGAGTCCTGATCAGACAAAGAACATTAAACCCTCTGAGCTCAGAAGGCCACTGGGTGAGTGTTTGGGAAAGAATTCCTACTGATTTCCTGCTGGGCTCCATCCAAAGCCAATAACTAGGCTGTCAATTAACCGCAGTTTTGATTGCACTCTTAAACAATAATAGAATACCAAGTGCAACGTATTATCAATCTTTTGGGATTTTTTTATATTTTCAAATATATTGATTTGAAATTACAACACAGAATACAAAAACAAGGAGGAGTTTTTGTGGCACCTTAGAGACTAACACATTTTTGGGGCATAAGCTTTCGTGGGCTATGCCCAAATAAATTGGTTAGTCTCTAAGGTGCCATAAGGACTCCTTGTTGTTTTTGCTGATACAGACTAACATGGCCACCCGTCTGGAACAGAATACAAAGTGTACAGTGCTCACTGTATATGATTATTTTTGATTACAAATATTTATACCATAAAAAAGATAAAAGAAATAGTGCTTTTCAATTCACCTCTTACAAGTACAGTAGTGCACTCTCTTTCTCGTGAAAGTGCAACTTACAAACGTAGTGGGTTTTTTACGTAACTGCACTCCTAAACAAACCAATGTAAACCTTTAGAGCCTACAAGTGCAGTCAGTCTTAATTCTTGTTCAGCCAATTGCAAAGACAAACAAGTTGGTTGACCTTTTCAGGAGATAATGCTGCCCCCTTCTTATTTCCAAGATCACCTGAAAGTGAGAACAGGCATTTGCATGGCACTATTTTATCTTTTTTACAGTGCAAATATTTGTAATCAAAACTAATAATTGGGGCTGTCAATTAATTGCAGTTAATGCATGTGATGAACTCAAACCAAATTACTGCATTATTTTTTGTCATGAGAATTAATAGCACACCAGGGCACTGTGCTGGGGGGCGCCGTTGTGTGCCTCCGAGGCAAGGGTGCCCCTCCTCCCACCACACTGCTCCACTGGAGCTCCCACCTCCTTGCCCCCCGCCCCCGTGGAGCCATCCCTGACCAAGCTGCTCCGTACTGGGGGCCTGCCCACTGTCTGCTGCGCAGAGTGGGGATAGGAGTGGGGGGCTGAAGTTGGGGTGTCCCCTAGCTCGTAGCTGCTGAGCTGGGGTTGGGGAACAGGGGGCACCTGTCTGCTGTTGCCACTGGCTCAGGAGTGAAGCCTGGACACCCGGGTTCTCTGCCTTCTCAGGCCAGGGAGGGAGTGTGGCCTGGGGAAACAGACAGACTGGCTACAGGTCTCTGTCACTGACCCCACTGCTCTAAAGCGATGAGATTCCCTGGGGGTCCCAACACTGGGGGAGCTTTGGGAGCAGCCTGCAGGGTGAGCCCTGCCAGTGTGCGCAGATCCCAGTCCAGAGGCCCCCTGGGAGGCATGGGATGACAGGGAGTCACGCCAGCTGGGGGGCAGACAGGCCCATTGGCGAGAGGCTGTGTTGCCCCAGACTCACGGCTGCTCCCTGCTCAGTTCCAGGATGGAGGTGCTCAGGAGGCTTCTTGGGAGGAAGACTCCACGGGTAGCCCCAGAGCCAGAGGGGGGCAGCTGCCAGCGTCCCCAGAGAGAGAGCTGCCCCTCCATCCCCATGGAATGGGAAGCAGCTCCCGGACAGCCCAGGAGATGGACCTGCTCGGCCCTGCTCACCAGGAGGAAACCAGCTCCCAGGGCTGGTGCTGAGCAGAGAGACACAACAGCCAGGCCAAGATGGAGGTGGCCCAAGTTCAGTCTGGGCAGGCAGGACCCAGCCCACGAGAGGAGCCAGGCAATGCAGCTCTGGGTTTGCTTCTGCTGGAAGGCCAGCCCTCAGGAGCCCAGCCCCGTGGGCCAGCAGGAGGCATCCCCAGGGCAGGAGCTGGGGGATCGCTGCCCCAGCAGCTCAAGTGGTGCTGGAGGGGAGAGCGGCCACTCCCTGGAGGCTCCCTGGAGCACGGAGGCCGAGTGCTCCTCCACTGCAGGTGAGGAGACGCCCTGGGGATGGGGAGGAGCATGGGGCCATTAACACCCAATCACTCTCTCAGAGTCATTGGGGGGACCCCAACCCAGGGCTCTGGCCTGAGCCACTTGAGCCCAATGACATCAGCGGGAGTCGCAGAGCCACCCCCTGCAGCGGGAAATGGGGGGAGCTACTGGGAAGTGGGATCCTGATGCTTTGGGGCAAGTCGCAGGGAGGATGGGACAGTGAAGGGCCCCATCTGCCATGGGGCCATGGTGCTGAGGGGTCTGTGGGAGAGGTAGTGTGGGGAACTCTCTGCCATGGGGCCCTGGGGCTGAGGGGTCTGTGGGAGGGGTAGTGTGGGGATCTCTCTGCCATGGGGCCCTGGGGCTGAGGGGTCTGTGGGAGAGGTAGTGTGGGGAACTCTCTGCCACGTGGTGCTTACATTGGAGGGGGAAACATTAAATCTTCTCTCCCCACCACACCCCTGTCCTTCCTCTTCTTCCCCCCAGCTGCAGCAAGAGTCCCCCTCTGCCCTTGTCTCTCTGATGCAGAGAACCCCATGGACCAGTTGGAGAAGAAGGATCTTGCCACTGAGGAAAAGGCAGAGGAGGATGAAGACCCAGCCACAGAAGGCGAGGAAGAGGAGGAACAGCTAGAGACAGAGGAGGAGGAGGAGAAGCAGGAGGAGGAAGTCCTGACCAGAGAAAAAGAGGAAGAGGAGGAGGACCTAGCCATAGAAGAGGATAAGGACATGACTAGAGAGGAAGTCCTGGACACAGAGGAGAAGTTGGAGGAGGAGGACATATCTGTGGAAGAGGAAAAGGAGGAGGATGGGAAGCTGTCTGCACAAGAGGAAGAAGAGGAGAAGGAGGAGGAGAAGCTGTCTGCAGAAGAGGAGAAGGAGAAGAACATGTCTGCAGAAGAGATAGAAGAGGAGAAGGAGGATGAGAACCTGTCTTCAGAAGAGGAAAAAGAGGAGGAGGAGGAGAAGCTGTCTGCAGAAGAGGAGGAGGAGGAGAACTTGCCTCCAGAGGAGGAGGAGGACCTCTCCGTAGAAGAGGAAGCTGATTTGACCGCAGAGAAGGAGGAGGAAGAAGAAGGTAAAGGAAGAGGAGGATGTGGCCCTGGTGGAGGAACACCTGATCGTGGAGCAAAAGGAAGAAGAGAAGGATCTGGCCATGGAGCAGGAAGAGGAGCACCTGCTTATGGAGGAAGAGTAGGACGACCCGGCCACGGGAGTGGAGCACCTGGCCATGGAGCAGGTGTAAGAGGAGGACCACCTGGCTGCAGAGGAGGAAGAGGAGGACCTGGCCAAGGAGAAGGACCAGGCCACAGAGGAGGACAAGGAGGACCTGGACCAGGAGGAAGAGAAGGAAAAGGACCTGGCAATGGAGGAGGACGAGGATGTGTCCATGCAAGAAAAAGAAGAGGCAGAAGAGGACGTAGAAGACATGGCTATAGACTAGGAGGACCCAGGAATGGAGGAGGACAAGGATGTGTGGATGCAGGGGGAAGAAGAAGAGAAGGAGGTAGACCTGGCTATGGAGGAGGAGGAGCAAGAGGAGCTGGCCAGAAAGGAGGACGAGAAGGAGGAAAAGGAGGAGGAGAACATGGCAACGAAGAAGGAGCAGGAGGAAGAGGACCTGGCCAGAGAGGAGAAGGAGGAGGATGTGGCCATGGAGGGGGAAGAAGAGGCAGAAGACGAGATAGAGGATCTGGCTATAGACAAGGAGGACCCAAGAATGGAGGAGGACGAGGATGTGTGGCTGCAGGGGGAAGAAGAAGAGAAGGAGGTGGAGCTGGCCATGGAGGAGGAGAATCAAGAGGACCTGGCCAGAGAGGAGGACAAGAAGGAGGAAAAGGAGGAGGAGAACCTGGCTATGGAGAAGGAGAGGGAGGACCTGGCCATAGAGGAGGAAGTGGAGGAGGAGATGGAGCTGGCCAGAGAGGAGGACGAGAAGGAGGAAAAGGAGGAGGAGCATGTGGCCACGGAGAAGGAGCAGAAGGAAGAGGACCTGGCCAGAGAGGAGAAGGAGGAGGATGTAGCCATGCAGGGGGAAGAAGAGGCAGAAGAGGAAGTAGAGGATCTGGCTATAGACTAGGAGGACCCAGGAATGGAGGAGGACGAGGATGTGTGGATGCAGGGGGAAGACGAAGAAAAGGAGGAGGTTCTGGCCATGGAGGAGGTGGAGCAATTGGACCTGGCCAGAGAGGAGGACGAGAAGGAGGAAAAGGAGGAGGAGAACTTGGCCACGGAGAAGGAGAGGGAGGACCTGGCCATAGAGGAGGAAGGGGAGGAGGGGAAGGAGCTGGCCAGAGAGGAGGACGAGAAGGAGGAAAATCTGGCCATGGAGAAGGAGCAGGAGGAAGAGGACCTGGCCAGAGAGGAAAAGGAGGAGGATGTGGTCATGCACAGGGGAGAAAAAGAGACAGAAGAGGAGATAGAGGATCTGGCAATAGACTAGGAGGACCCAGGAATGGAATAGGACGAGGATGTGCCGATGCAGGGGGAAGAAGAAGAGAAGGAGGTGGATTTGGCCATGGAGGAGGAGGAGCAACAGGACCTGGCCAGAGAGGAGGACGAGAAAGAGGAAAAGGAGGAGGAGAAGCTGGCCACGGAGAAGAAGAGGGAGGACCTGTCCATAGAGGAGGAAGTGGAAGAGGGGGAGAATCTGGCCATGGGAATGGAGCACATGGTCATGGAGAAGAAAGCGGAAGAGGACGACTTGGATGAGGAGGAGGAGGGCAAGGCCAAGTCCTCCTCCAGCTCCATGGCCAGGTCCCCCTTGCTCAGGTTGTTGTCTTCCTCCTCTACGACCTCGTCCTCCATGGCCATTTCCTCCTCCTCTTTGGCCAGGTGGCAAGAGGAGGACATGGGTATGGAAGAGGACAAAGAAGAGGAAGACCTGGCTGCAAAGGAGGAGGATGATGAAGACTTGTCTATCAATTATGTGGAGAACTTGACAAGAGAGGAAGAGGAGGAACTGGAGGAGTAGGAACTGGAGGAGTAGGATGATCTGGCCTCAGAAGAGGAGCAGGAGGATCTGGCCATGGAGGAGGAAGATATGGCCATGCAGCAAGAGAAAGAGGAAGAGGACCAGGCCACAGAGGAGGAGATTGTGGATGAGGCCACAGAGGAAGGTGAAGAGGAGGAGCAGGAGAACCTGGCCACAGGGGAAAACGAGAAGGAGGAAGGGAACCTTGCCCCGGAGGAGGAGGAGGACCTGGACATGGAGGAGGGGGAGGACTTGGCCATGGAGAAGGAAGTGGGGGAGGGGAAGGGGGAGGGGGAGGGCCTGGACATGGAGGAGGGGGAAACCTGGACATGGAAGAGGAAGTGGAGGAGGGGGAAGATCTGGACATGGAAGAAGCTGCCCAGAGGTTGTCATGGAACATCTCCAGGGTGGTGACAAGGTACACACGTTGCCTATCTTAGCAGGAAATAAGTCCGTCCTGCCCCTTGCCCATCCCAGCTCCCTGCAGAGGGGGTTGTCCAGGACGATTCACAGCACCTCATGGGGACACTTACCCTCTAGGACAGGGATGGGCAACGTTTTTGGCCCAAGGGCCAGATAGGGAAGGCAGTGCTTCCCAAAAGAGCCTGGCCCCTGCCCCCATCTGCCCCCTCCCACTTTCCACCCCCTGACTGCCCCACCCAGAACCCCCAACCCATCAATCCCCCCCACCCGATCCTTGTCCCCTGACTGCCCCCTCCCGGGATCCCACCCCCTCTCCAACCCCCCTTGCTCCCTGTCTTCTGACCGCCCCCCACAGAACCTCTGCCCCATCCAAGAGCTCCCTGTCCCCTGACTGCCCCCGGGACCTGCTGCCCCTATCCGACAGCAGAGAGCAGGGATTCCTGGGGCTGAGGACTGGCAGCAGCCAAGAGGAAATTCTGGGAGTAAGCGCTATGGGGCAGGTGGGGAATCATGGGAGTGGAGGGTAAGCTGAGGCTGGGGATAGAAAGGTAGGGGCAGCTGAGAGAGGCTGGGGGTGGGCCAAGGGAAGGAAGGAATCGGGAGAGCAGGGCCCAGCTGTGTTGCCAGAGGATCCTGCTGGCTGTGTCTGGCCAGCCTCTCTGGGAAATGCCCAGGGCTCTGTGGGGCCTGAATCTGACATTCTCCTTTGTGTCTCACAGGAACTGACTGAGGAGCTGCCCCAGAACTCTGGGCCCAGCTCTGTCCTCTCCAGCTCCATGGACCCCACGTGAAACCTCCCGTACCAGAAGCTCCCATCCGGCTCCGGTGCTGCTTAGACCCAGAGAGGCTGCCTCCTCCATGGCCAGGTTCTCCTCCTCCTCCTGAAAAGCCTGCACTGATGGGTAAGGGAACCCATGGCCACTCAGAGACACCATGGGCACGGGTGGGGATTGAATCTTGGCCCGTCTCCACCAAGGGCACAAGCCCTGTCAGGCTCCCATTCAGGAAGTCATGGAAACCTCTGCCTGCAGGCACCCCCTCTCCCTTCCCACTGCCAGACTGTTGCCCGTGGTGACAATGAAGAAGCAGGAGAACTCCTGCGAGAGATCCCCAGGGCTGCACAGTCGGGTGTCACTGGGACGTCTCTGGGAGCCATTTACAGAGTGTTCTGTGGGGACATTTTCCTTCTCTAACCCAGGGTTTCGCTGCTCCCAGTTTCTCAGCCAGGGAGGCCATCCTGCGGAATATGGCCCAGCAGCTTGGCGATGGGCTGCAGGAGTCACCGCGTAGGTGTACAGCAGCCATCGCACGTGCATTGACCATGGGCCAAAACCTGCAGCCCTCACAGCCCAGGATACCCCCACGGATGGCAATGGGAGTGTAGCCTGGGTAACTAGCTGCTGGAGTCAGGGAGTACAGAGAGAGGGTTCAGAGATACAGCAAACCAATGGCCAGAGAAGTGAGGGATATGTGGGAAAGAGGAGAGCTAGGACATATGGGGAGTTACTGCAGTCAGGGGATCCCAGCTGGACGAGAGAAGATGGGTGGTTTAGACACACAAAGTGCTGCCTCTTGGTAAGGGTTAGACCAGATGAACCTTGCCAGGGGCAGTGAGTTACATGACCCCGCATATTCAGAGCCCGAGGAGCCCGGCTCCACCAATGTTCAGGGCCGGGTTTCTCCCCCGGCCCTGCCTGCTGCCCCTGTGCCTCCCCTGAGCGTACCTGCCTTCCCGCTGCAGCTCCGCGCTGCGCTCCCTCGACGGCCGCTGCCACTGCGGGCTACAAGGGAGCGGCGCCGGGGGCAGCTGCTGCACCTGCAGAGGGAGGAGGCGCATGGCAGCCTCCCCCTGCCCCCCGGCAGGTGACTCCGAGTCGAATCTGGGGGCGGGGCTTATCCTGGCAGGACCTCCGATCAGCAGCCTGGCGGGGCTTGGGTGAGTCTCTTGTCCCTGGGGGGAATGCTCCCCTCTGGCCTCCCACCGCAGAGCCCAGGGCAGCCAACCTGCGGCACCCCAAACTCCTCATCCTTGGCCCAGCCCCACACCCTACACCCCCTCCTGCACCGCAACCCCCTGGCCCAGCCCAGAGCCCACACTCAGCACCCAAAACCCCTCTTGCACCCAGCACCCAAAGCCCCCTTCCACACCCCTTTCTGCACCCGAAACCCATGCTCCGGCCCAAACTTCCTCCCAGAGCCTGCACCCAAACTCTCTCCCAGAGCCTACACCCCAAACCCCCTCCTGCACCCAAACTCCCTCCCTGAACCTTGCAGTCCCTTCTAACCCCACGGTTCTATCATTCTTTGATTCTAGCATCTGTCACCGAAAAGAAGGGCTGGCGTGTATGGATTTCCTCCACATCCTCTGCAGTGAAGACAGAAGCAAGGAATTTATTTCCCTTCTCCGCATCGGCCTTCTCTTCCTGGAGTGCACCTTTCGCACCTCGATCCTCTAGTGACTTTGCTGACTGTTTAGCGACTTCCTGCCTCCTGGACTTAAAAAATAATTTGCTGGTAGTTGTTGTGCCTTAGCTAGTTGCTCTTCGCACTCTTTTTTGGCCGGCCTTTTTCTACTTTTCACTGGGCTTGCCAGTGTTTTTGCTTCTTTGTATTTTCCTCATTAGGATTTGACTGCCAGTTTTGAAAGGAGAAATTTTTGCCACTGAGTGCCTCTTTTACTCGGCTATTTAGCCATGGTGGCATTGTTTTGATCCTCATGCTGGTTTTCGTATTTTTATTTCTGGTATAGGTTTAGTGTGAGCCTCTCGTATGGTGTTTTTAAATAGTCTCCATGCTGTTTGCTGGCATTTCACCCTGGCATGTTGCTTTCAATTTCCATTTCACTAGCCTCCCATTTCTGTGCAGTTCCCCTTTTTGAGGTTCGATGCTCCTGCGGTGGGTTTCTTCGGCATTTCCCGCTCCAGGGCTGTGACATGTAATTCCATTCGGGCTGCGAGGACGGAGAGTAACGACTCCAGCGTGGAGGCTGCACAGTGCGCACACAGTGCACTGTCCTGAGCAGGGCCGGTGCAAGGAGGTATCACACCCTAGGGCTAGGCGCCAATCAGCTGTTTGTAATCCCTCCCCCCCATTACTTGCTGCAGGCGGCCCTCCCCGCGCCCCCCTGCCCCAGCTCACCTCCGCTCCACCGCCACCCCCAACCACTTGGCGCCCTAGGCGACTGCCTCGTTCGCCTAGTGGTTGCACCGGCCCTGGTCCTAGGCAGAGAACGTCTCCAGGAGCCGGCGCTGCGGTACCCCTCCTCACCAACGCCGCCCGGCTCGGCTGCCTGTGCCCCGTCAGCCAGCAGGGGCTGGGTTCTCCATTGCCACTAGGGTGAGAGAAGGACTCTCCTTATCTGTGTGCGGGGGACCGTTCCCAGCATTCAGCCAGGATTCACAGAGGCGCTGGGCTTCATCTGGCCCCTTGGCAGCTGGGGGCACAGTGCAGAAAGTGAACTCTCAGCCTGCGCTGATTCAAGGTCCTGCCCACCCATTGTTGCCCTCCCCCACACTGCCCATTCCCCTTCCCCTCCCTCGCCTGCCCCCAGCAAACCGGGCCTCTTTGCAACAGCCGCAGGGGAGGGACAGAGGGGCAGGAACAACACTGACCCACTTATGTCACGGAGTTTGGATAACCTCCGATGAAAGGCCCATGGAAGCACATGACCCCATTACTCTCTGGGAGGGGCCGGCAGGGGTAGGTCAGTGGCAGCAGGGGGTGGGCACAGGGTCTCCTTCACGCTAACTCAAGGGCTGTGCGGGTAACATGACACTTGTTTTGCTTGGCGTTGTCTAGCCGTTCGCCTGTGACACTCCTCAGTGCAGTAGGGATCTGTCCCTGCACCAGTGAACTAAGCCAGGCCGCGCTGCAGGGACGGCGCGAGGAGGGGTGGGCCGGGCAGCTTCCTCTCAGCAATCAGAAGAGATCGACCCCTGGCCATCGAGATGCTCTTTTAAAGTCACTTTCCCGTCAGGAAGCTGCAGAGGGGCCTGAGTGAGAGACAGAGCAGCCCACCTGCCCCCACAGGCCAGCCCCTGCCATGCTGGCAGCTCAGTGCAGGGCACATTCCTGGTCACCGAGCTCAAGGCCCATCACCTCACCTGGATGGCCGTGTCCCCCCTGCCTAGGACGGGAGATCAGCCCCTTAGCATGGGGCTCTGGAGACCCCGCCCGCGAGAGGGGTCCCACAGGACAGAGAGCGGCACACGCTAGCTCCGGGGCATCAGCTACAACCGGAGGGGAGCACTGAGATGAAATCTCCAGCCGCCTTAGAGAGGACTAAGGAATTTGTCCCATGGAATTGTGGGATACTTCCAGCTGACTCCTGGGACCCAGTCAAGCGGGACTGCATCTACACTGCAAAGTAATGGGGCTCAGCCTTGGGTCTCAGCTTAACTTGAGCTTGGGCCCTCCAGCCCTGCAGGGTCCTGGGACCCTGGGTCCAAGCCCTGGCTTTGCACAATTGCAGTGTAGATGCAAAGGGCTTTAGGCTTGAGCCTGGGCTCAATCACGGTCTTCTGTTGCAGTGTAGACATCCCCCTGGAGACAAATGAACTCACAGAAATGGAAAGCACCTATGTTAGTGGAGAACAGAGCATTACATAGAGCTCATTTGGTGGAAATGAGGATTGAGAGAAAACTAACCCATATGTTAAGTTTTTGTAATGTTTGAATATGTTGTTGTTACCAGTGATAATGGAATTAAACATGAAGTTCATCATTCCAGAATAAGAGACTCATTCTGTGATAACCTGATTATATTGTAATACTGTAAATTATCTATTATTTCACATCAGTATTATAGGAAATGGTGGCTAATTCTGAAAAGTTATTTGACGTAATTCAGGCTCTTTGGATTAAGCAGTGATGAAGTAAAACCTCACTCCAAAGGGTTGAGAGAAGTAGCGTATCGGAGAATAGACACCTAAGTTAGACTCTAATTATTTCTATTTCAAATGGAATTCATGTTGCTCAGCTTTAAAATAAACTTTCTGTGAAGAGGAAAGTTCCTGAGGGAGACAAGTTGTGTAACCGTCTCCCCGTCAGACTGTAACAGTCACTGCAATGTGAGCTGGGGTGTGCAGGACTCGAGTTGCAGGCTCAGTGTGTCTAAGCCTGTGCTGGAGAGTCCACACTGAACGGTGACCCTGGGTTGAGACTATCAAGACCCGAGTCTCACCCCAGCGCTCACGTGCCCACCGTGCAAGGCGCAGACCCGGTCACATCAGCCTCTCCCAGGCTTCCTAGCGCTCTCCCAGCTGTAGCCTCTTCAGCCCTTTGTTCCTTGTGCCCCACGGAAACACTTGAGTGTCCCTCCCAC
Source organism: Chelonia mydas (assembly GCF_015237465.2). Classification (NCBI taxonomy): domain Eukaryota; kingdom Metazoa; phylum Chordata; order Testudines; family Cheloniidae; genus Chelonia; species Chelonia mydas. The sequence continues at coordinate 74,214,621 of NC_051251.2, read as the reverse complement.
AGCGCTTTATCAGAAGTTGTCTCCCCCGCCAGTACAGCCAGCCAAGCTGTGATTTGGGTCTGCAAGCTGCCGGCCACTGGAGCCAGCAACCTGGGTGAGGCCCCATTTGAAGAATTTCCCCTGCTTGTATTTTCACTCCTGTTTCATACATTGGGCAGAACATCCGAGAGATGCTGTGGACATTTTGGTGGCATTTTCTGACTGTGATAGAGCCTTCGGTGGCTGGGCGGCCTCGTGGCTGGGTCATTGGTCGGGGGAGGGTTGTAAGGGGACCTGGGCCCTCCCTGTCCACAAGATCCCAGCCCAGGGCCCTGTGGAGTTCAACCCGAAAGAGGGGAGATGTTTCTCCCGCCTGGCCGGGGAAGGGGGTAAGTTCAAGACCCATTTCCCGGGCCTACTTCCTACGAAAGCCTGCTTAGTTTGGGGCGTGTCCCCGCTGGCCCAGTCACCCCGCAGTTGGTGCGTACCAGCAGGCTGCACTGGGCAGCGAAAGGCGTACTTGTCTCCAGTGGCTGCGTTGGGTGGCAGGTCACTGGTCCATCCCTTTGGGTAGGACAGAGAGCTCCTGCCTCCTTGCCAGTCAGCCCCCAACTGAGCCAGGCTCCCTTCTTTTCTCCCCCTTCCAGGCCTGGCATTGGCTGTGGGGATAGTGGGGCAGGGCTAGCTGAACCCACAGGTTTTCTTTAACCCCTGCTCTGCCAGGCAGCAGTTTCCCTCCTGCGTCATACATCCCCTCGCTCTCCCCTCTCTCCAACCACTCTCCACCATCCCATGAAGAGAAGTCCATATTCAGATGGACTCTCCCAGCCTGGTGCTGGATGCGGAAGAAGAAGGGTTGCAAGGAAAGGTACCACCTCAGGATTCGGGGATTGGTGTCCTTCATGGCATGCAGCCAGCGGAGAGGGGCCTGGACAGTAACAAGGGGGAAGTGCACGGCCAGAAGATAATAATGGAGTGAGTCCAGAGCCCATTTTAACACCAAGGCTTCTTTCTCGTTACGGAGTAGCCCTTCTCTCTCGGGAACATCTTCCTGCTAGTATATAGGATGGGGAGTTCGTCACCCCCCACTACCTGGGATAGAACGGCTCTTAGGCCGACGTCCGAAGCATCCATCTGTTAGAAAAACTCCTTAGTGAAGTCAGGGCTGTGCAAGATGGGTTCTCTACAGAGCTGGGCTTTCAGGATTTGAAAAGCCTCCTCGCAGGCTCGGGTCCACCGGATCTTTTGGGGACTCTCATTCTTGAGGAGATCGGCAAGAGGGGCCGCAGTGAAGGAGAACCCTGGGGTAAAGCGGCAGTAGTATTCGGCCAGGCCTAGAAAACGGCATACTTGCTGGTTTGGCGAAAGAGGGGGGCACAGCTGGAGGGCCTGGACTTTGCTAATCAAGGGTGGGACTGTGCTCTTTCCCAGCACGTACCCAAGGTAGGTGGTCTCATCCTTCCCAAGGAGACGCTTAGCGGGGTTTGCCGTCAGGCCGTCTCCTTGAGGGACTGTAGCATTCTGCATTCAATTCTTTAAAGTGCAGTACAGCTGCCTTTCCCTGGGCCTTTTTTTTTTATTATTATTATTTTATTTTGCGCTTTTGTTTGCTCCTCAGTTGAATTGCAGAAGTGCCATTCTCTGTTGCAGTTAATTGTTTGTGAGGAACTTCCCGGATTAACCCACTCACTCTCCCTTTTTCACTTCAAAACTATTTTCTTTTCTTTTCTTTTCTTTACTCCGATCAAACCCTCCGAACCCTGTTGAGCCAAGTTATCTTTAAGCACCCCTAACTTTGATTTACGGTCCTCCACGTGCCTTTCCTTGGGGGATTAAGGTAAAGAAACACACAGGAACAGGGGCCAGACAGGAAGAGGAAGTGAGGGGTGGGGGTGGGAGAGAGAGCAAGGTCACAGAAGCTGGATGAAGGGTCCAGGAGAGAGGCCACCTAACATGTAGAAGCCTTATGAGGCGTGTGGGGGGAGGAGCTGCCTACTTTGGCCCAGGACACTGGCTAATCCGGGGTCTTGGACCCAGCACAGAGAATCCCCTGGAGTGATGAGGAAACTGAGGCAGGGACCCAGATTTAGTTTTTATTGTTTTGTATGATTGTACTCTCGTCTGCTTTACATGATGAAGTCTAAAAGTCTCAGCACGGGAGCTAGCAAGCAGCTGCACACCGGGGAGTTTCTGTGGGACTTGGTAAGGGGAGCTGGAGGGAGGGACCGACTGGTGTTTGGTTGGTTGCTTTTTTGCTGCGTGACAGCTATAATTCCCTGGCCTACTTCCCCATGGCCTCCTCCCAACACCTTCTGTATCCCCACCACAGGATCCTCCTCCTGAAGCCTGATCACGCTTGTACTCCTCAGTCGTCCAGCAGCATGCCTTCTCGCTCCCCGCTCCTTGCACACACACCTCTAGCTGACGGGAGGTGCTTTTTGAGCCAGGTGTCCTGATCAGTCTGCCTGCCATAATTGAGTCTAGTGTGTTCTTAATTGGCTCCACGTGTCTTAATTAGCATGCCTGTCTTAATTGGTTCTAGCAGGTTCCTGATTGCTCTCGTGCAGCCCCTGCTCTGGTCACTCAGGGAACAGAAAACTCTTCATCCAGTGGCCAGTATATTTGCCTTCTACCAGACTCCTGTACCCCACTGGTCTGGGTCTGTCACAGTATGAAGAACCTACCCACACACTGCTAAGCTTCCCAGAGATCACCTCACTCCAGCAAGGGCTCTGGCCAGTGACCAGGCCTTCACACCCCTCCTGGCTGGGTGTCTGTGGTTACTAGTTCATCAGAAGCACTGTGTCCCAGAACAAGGATACCCAGGAATCTCTGAGTCACTCTTTCACCCTCTAAAGGCCTCTCATCTTGTCTTCATGCTACGGGTGATGAGCAGTCAAGGGTCTTTCACCAGGGTGGAGCTTCAAAGGCTTGGTCTGAGAGTGAGACATTGTCTTCCCTTCTCCCATGGATTTCCTAGGAATGACACTTACCTTTGTTTCTCTAGCACCTTGTTTCAGAGTCCCTTGAAGCTCATAGAGCTTCTCAAGGTTTCCATTTGCCACGTCTCCTCCTTAAAGAACTTCCATACAATCCCACCATAATACAGAAACATTTGCCTTTTCAATACAGTGATCTCCTAAAACACTGAACCTTGGTTCCATCAAGTTTAACCTCATTCAATAGGGATCTCTCAGATTGCGATTTCCCGCAATATCTATCTCACTGCCACTGAGCTGCGTGGTAGCCTCACTTCACTCGGACAAGAATTGCTACAGGCTCAGGGGTAGAGACTGTGTTCCTGCCCCTTCCACCCCCTGCCAGCTCAGCCTCTGGTAGCAACCAAGCGTTCCACCCTCGAGTTATTCACTTTCAACACTGAGCAACAATTCATAACACAGATAATAAGGTTTGCCACCTTCTCTCCACTAATGTCTGGGCGGTGTTTGATCGTTAGCTCTTCCAAATTACTTGCTGCATATTTTCAAGGTACAATTCGTGTAGCTCATTTGAAAGCACTTTATTGTGAGCATTTAGTGTCTGAAATTTGAGCAGTCAGTAAGTTTGGAAGTCAGGACTCATGGGTTCCATTCCTCCTAGACCCTGGGGAAAGTCTCCCAAGGGAAGGCAGGACTCTTGGGTTCTAATCCGAACTCTGCCACTGCCTGCCCATTTGATATTAGAGAAGTCACTTCACCTTCCTCTGCCGTAGTTTCTCCATCAAGAAATGGGGGACAATAATCTTCTCCTACCTCTCTCACTGGGCGGGAGCAGCTGTGAGGATCCATTCAAGCGTCTCTGCAGCCTTTGGAACACCCCCTGCTCCTAGGAAGGGCAGTAAACGACGCCTTTCCAGCCTAGGGAGGATGATCTGGTAGGAAGACACAGGATTGTGTGCAGCTTGGGAAGCAGGGTTTGCAGTGATTACAGCAGGGTGCGGGCACCCCTGGGTGCTAGCCCTGTCTTTGGGGGTATTTAGCCTCTATTGGCTAGAACATGAGTCTAGCCTGGAACCCTCTCTGCAGCTGGTGATTCCTGACATATTGCACTAAGCCTGGAGGCAGAGGGGGGTTAAGACGTATTGGGGCCCTGGGAACAGAGAACATTTAGGCTCCCCACACTCCATTAAACACATGAATGATCAAAATGCATGAATACAAAGACTCCATTCAGTGTTTACACACTGCATTAATAAGAAAGCAAATCATATCCCAGTTCATTATGCCTAAATTAATGGCTCAAGTTTTCCACATAGAAAATGAATATGGCTAGGTGTTATTCACACCATGACACAAAGGTGTTCACTGCTAATATGGACAACACTGGTGGAACACGAATCCGTCATTCACTGGTCAACAAGCGGTTCTTTCATCTCCCCCAGTTTTCTTAAACCCTGACCATTAGGCATTTTTTCCCCACCTATTGATCCTGTTACAGTCCAGTTTTTCTACTGTGGAAGCAAGGAAGTCTGAAAGCCAACAGTCACAATTCCCGAAAGTAACTTAATTAAAAGAAAAATCCTAACCTGAGGAAAATTTACTTTATCATTACGAAATTTAAGTTTCAGCTTAAATTGGTAAAAACTGATTTAAAACAAAGTTTTCAACTGATCACACTATGAAAAAATGTTGAAAGAATCTGATTTGTGCCAAAGTGACTCTTTTGGCTTTCTGCCCAAGGCAGTTCACGGCAAAGCATTTTACCAATTAAGTTTTAGGCCTAACTAGTTCAGCTAATCAGAAACTAGTTTATACAGATACATTCAATCTCACTTTTAAGAATAGGCCAGGTTCGGATTAGCCAGAGAACACAATAGATGTTCAGTCATTACTAAGCCAATGAGAATCTAGTTTTTCCAAGAATCCTGCAGAGAGAGAGAGAGACTATTCATCCCTCCATTATAGCAATGCCTCCTCATCGGTGTATTGGAGGGGAAAATGTCACTGGAACTTTCTCACAAGATAAATTTCTCCCACTTCTATAACTATCTGGGTTTGCTGCCAGCTCAGTGTAGGGTACATTCCTGGTCTCCGAGCACAATGCCCATCACCTCACCTGGATGGCCGTGTTCCCTCTGCCTAGGATGGCACTTCAGCCCCTTAGCATGGGCCTCTGGAGACCCCACCCACAAGAGAGGTCCCAACAGAGAGTGGAGGGGCATCAGCTAGCAACCGGAGGGGAGCACTGAGATGAAATGTCCAGCTACCTCTGTGGTGGAAAGGGTCTCTAGCGGAGGGCAACGAAAATTATTAGGGGGCTGAGGTACATGACTTGCAAGGAGAGGCTCAGGGAACTGGGCTTATTTAGTCTGCGGAAGATAAAAATGAGGGGGAATTTGATAGCAGCCTTCAGCTACCTGAAGGGGGGCTCCAAAGAGGATGGAGCTCGGCTATTCTCAGTGGTGGGAGATGACAGAACAAGGAGCAATGGTCTCAAGTTGCAGTGGAGGAGGTCTAGGTTGGATATTAGGAAACACTATTTCACTAGAAGGGTGGTGAAGCACTGTAATGCGTTACCTAGGGAGGTGGTGGAATCTCCATTGTTAGAGGTTTTTAAGGCCTGGCTTGACAAAGCCCTGGCTGGGATGATTTAGTTCGGGTTGGTCCTGCTTTGAGCAGGGGATTGGACTAGATGACCTCCTGAGGTCTCTTCCAACCCTAATCTTCTATGATTCTATGATGTTCCCACAGAAAACCAGCCAGGTAGTGTAGAGTCAGGTTTTGCTCTTGGGAGCTGAAGCCAATCAGAATCTAAACTATCAAGATGTTTGCCCAACCTGTTCTGAAAAACCTTTAATGAGGGGGATTCCACAACCCTTCCCCCCTCCACCCCCCGCTCCCTGGAAGCCAGTTGCAGAGCTTACCTACCTTTATAGTTGGAAAGTTTTTCCTAACAACGAACCTAAACCTCCCTTGCTGCAGATTATCCCCAAGACTTCTTGTCCTACCTTCACGGGACATGGAGGCCAATTGATCACCATCCTCTGGATAACACCCCTTAGTATATTTGCATAATGTTCTCAGGTCCTCTCTCAGACTTCTTTTCTCAAGACTCAAGATGCCCCGTTTTTTTTTTAACCGTTCCTCATAGGTCAGATTTTCTAAAAATTTTCTTGCTCTCCTCCTCTGGACTCTCCAATTTACCCACATCTTTCCTAAAGTGTGGCACCCAGAATTTAATAGGGCCAATTTCACAAAGCTGAAAACAATTGAGTGAAATCAGAAGGGAGGAGGATTTTAATCAGAAATATATGAAGGATAATTGGGAATTATTTAAATCACAGTCCTACAATTGAGGAAGAAGGCTGTGCAGGTTAGAAAAACTACTTGATTAGGAAGAGAAATGATGGGAGCTGCACAGACACAAAAAAATTTTTTTACATATAAAACAAAAAGGAAGAAGGGGGAAGATCATAGTAATGAATATAAATCAGAAATTATAAATGATAGAAAACAGATAAGGGAAGCCAAGGGACACAAATAAAATTCTATGACCAGCAGAATTAAAGATAACAAGAAGGAGTTGATCACTAGCTGGCTTGAACTACAGTAAATGGTGGATTCTCTGTAACAAAGTTTTTAAGCCATGATTTGAGGACTTCAGTAACATAGAGGTTATTGGTCTATTATGGGAGTGGGTGTGTGAGAATCTGAGGCCTGAGATGTGCAGGAGATCAGACTAGATTATCAGAATGGTCCCTTCTAGCCTTAAAGTCTGTGAGTCTATGAGTTTTTCACACATATTAGGAACAAAAAGAATCCTGACAATGGTATTGGTCCATTACTAGGTGGAAATGATAGAATTGTCAATAATAATGCAGAAAAGGCAGAGGTGTTCAATAAATATTTCTGTTGTGTATTTGGGGAAAAAACAGATGATGGGGTCTCATCATATAGTGATACTACTCTTTCCAATCCATTAGTGTCTCTGAAGGAGGTTAAACAGAAGCTACTAAAGTTAGTCACTTTTAAATCAGCAGGTCCCGATAGCCTGAATCCAAGAGTTTTCAAAGAGCTGGCTGAGAAGCTTGCTGAACCATTGATGTTGATTTTCAACAAGTTCTGAAGCACAGAGGAAGTTCCAGAAGACTGGAAGAAAGTTAATGTTGTGCCCATTTTTAAAAAGGCTAAACAGGATGACCCAAGTAATTATGGGCCTGTCAGCCTAACATAGATCATGGAGCAGCGGATGCCATAAAAACTGGGTGAGTGGTGAATAATAAAGACGAAAGATCACTGAGTCAGAGCAATCTAGACTGCTTGGTAAATTGGGCGCAATGAAACAACATGCCTTTCATACAGCTAAATGTAAAGATATACATCTAGGAACAAAGAACGTAAGCCATATTTACGAGATTGGGGACTCCATCCTGGGAAGCAGAGTCTCTGAAAAAAGATTTGGGGGCCAAGGTGGATAATCAGCTGAGCATGAGCTCTCAGTGTGATGCTGTGGCCAAAAGAGCTACTGAAATCCTGGGATGCGTAAACAGGGGAATCTTGAGTGGCGGTAGAGAGGTTATTCTTCTTCGAGTGTTTCCTTGTGTCAATTCCATTCTAGGTGTGCGTGCGCAGAGGTTTTTGCCGTAGCGGTACCCGTAGGGCCGGCTGTGGTGCCCTCTGGAGTGCCACGCTCATGCCGTGGTATATCAGGCACCGCTGGCCCTGTGCCCTCTCGCTTCCATCTTCCGGCCCCTGGTGGTCGATCAGAGCGCCTTTCTTGCTTAGCAAAGCTAGCGGTTTCTCCTTTTTGAACTTTGTGCCTTAGGGCCTTTGCACGTAGTTGCATTTGGTAGTGTTAAGAAGTTGTCAAGTGTGAGTTAGTAGTTAGGGTCCCAGCGGGGACTTTGTTCCAGGCAGGGCATGCCCCAATCTCCCGGATTTAAGCCCTGCTCGGACTGCAACAGGACTATGCCTGTGAGTGACCCCCACAGCAGCTGCCTTAAGTGCTTGGGGAAGTCACACGTTAAGGAGCAATGCCGGATCTGCAAACAGTTTCGTCCCCGCACCCAGAAACGGCGGTATATCCGCCTCAGAGCTCTCCTGATGGAATCTGCCCTTTGCCCGGTTTCTGAGCCATCCAGGCAGGTGGCACTGAGTGCTTCAGCCTCCGTGCACAACGTACCGCCGGCACTGAGCTCTTCCCGGCACCGTTCGCCATTGCTGGTGCCGAAGAAGGCCAATAAGCGCTCCCCGGCACTGAGCAAGAAGGCCCAGGGGTTGTCTGTCAAGGGACCCAGGCCTGGTCTCCAGGCTACTCCAGAGCCACACGATTGTACCTCCCCATTGGGGCTCCCAGCCCCCTTAAAGGTTGGCCACCACCTCCTGGGAGTGGTATGGGACCCATGCCCCTGCCTGCACCATCATCATCCCAGGCTCCCCAGGTGCAGAGAGCACAGGTCTCCACCTCCTCCACTGATGGCCTCAGGGCTGCAGGACCCAGCTAAGGCTCCCCAAGAGGGCAAGACAGCCATTAAGAATCCTGAGGAGACAGAGGAACACTGCTGGTTGCCAGACAGAAGGCGTCGATCTTCGCTGCCACACTGGAAATCCCAGGGAAGGTCCCAGTTGCATCATCGGTCACCCAGGTGAGCTTCCAGATCCCCGCGGTGCTACTCTCCAGTAAGGGGCCGACCCTGCCCTTGCTATTCCCAGCACCGCTCACTCTCTCGCCGGTCAACCTCTCGGCGTTGGTCCCAGTCACTGGTGCAGTGGGAATGTTCCCCGTCTCGGCACTGGTCTCCCCGTCACTGATACCACTCTCCCTGGTTCAGTCACTGGTCAATTACACCTGGTCAACGGTTACCGCTAGCCATGACCAGTAAGCAAACACAGGTCCTCCCTGGTCACCGGAAGGTGGTTTCTTTGGTACAAAAGGCCGGATCAGCCCATTGCCCAGGTCCCATTGGCATGATTGGGCACTGGAGCCCGGTCCCTCTTCTGCAGCACCGCAGTGGCAGCATGGCCAGTGGCCAAAGCGGTGGCCATATTGGAGTGCACGGAGCGTACCGGTGGTGACGATGCCCCCTTCGCAGCACTCCTCAGTGGCCACATCAGGGCATCAGTTAGCGGCCTCACCGGCACTGGGCCCAGTACCGGAAGCCTGTTCCGAGATGGGGCAGAGGAACCTGTGCCCACCCCTAAGCCTCCTTCTCAGACGGTGGTTGAGACCCCAGCACCTCCACCAGCGATCCAGTCTTCCTCGTCATCCCCAGCCGAGGCGGTCGTGGGGCCTTCCAGAGCTAGCCCGCCGGATGACTTTAGGGAGCATCAAGCCCTTCTCCAGTGCATGGCCGAGGACTTGGGGCTCTAGGTGCAGGAGATGGTGGAGCAGGAGGACACCCTCTTCAACGTCCTCTCGGCCTCTACGCCCACCTGGGTTACCCTGCCCATGCATGATGGTGTCCTCAAGATAGCCAAGACCCCGTGGCAGACCCCCTCCTCCATCCCTCCCACCTCAAAATGGGCTGAGAAAAAGTACTTTGTATGAGCCAAAGGTTTCAAATACCTTTATACGCACCTGCCCCCGGGCTCGCTGGTTGTGTGTGCGGCCAACAAGGACAAGCAGGTTCTCACCTCCTCGACTCCCAAAAACAAAAAGGCGAAAAAACTCTATTTGGGAGAAACATTTATTCAACCTCCAGCCTCAAATTCCAGGTGGTGAACCATCAGGCCCTGCTGGGCCAGTACAATTTAAATCTCTGGGACAGTCTTAAGAAGTTCCAGGAATCCCTCCCTCAGGGTCTGGCCCAAGAGTTTGGCACCCTGGTGGAGGAGGGTACTGCAGCGGCCAGATGTTCCCTGCAGAAGACGTGGGATGCAGTGGACTCGGTGGCAAGGGTGGTCGCATTAGCAGTGGTCTGGCTCCAAACAGGGGGCCTCTCCAAGGAGATGCAGGCCTCGATCCAGGACCTCCCTTTTGAATGAGTTGGTCTCGTGACGTTGCACTCTATATGCTTTTATGAAAGTATGCTGATGAGTGTGAACATAATGTAACTGGAATATGCTTCATGCAAAAGGTCTCTTGTAAGGTATCATTACAAAGCTTATAATCTACTGAGTGTGGTCATCCTGCTTGTATAAATGTATCACTCTTGTATCTGAAACTAAAAATATGAAATATAACTCTGAGGGTCTATTGTAATTATGCAAAGTGTGGGTCATTAATGGTGGTTTGAAATCTTGATGGCTCCCATCAACCAGGACAATTGACTGTGGATGGCTCTGTTTGCAGGCAGGCCTTCCTGTAAGTCAGGCTGGGAGAAATGAAGGCTTGGGGTCCTACAGTGACATGTGACCATGTCATCTGAACTGGAATCCATCTTTAACCTGGTGTTTTTCCATTGAGAAGGAGGGGTGGGAACCCAGAGAGGGACAAAGGATTCCCACCTCATGCAAAAGATATATAAGTGGGTGGAACAGAACAAAGGGGCGGCCATCATGAGAAATCCCCTAGCTACCACCTGAGCTGGAACAAGGGCTGTACCAGGGGAAAGGATTGTGCCCAGACTAGGAAGGCATCCAGTCTGTGAAAGAAGCTTATTGAAACATCTCTGAGGGTGAGATTTTATCTGTATTTAGTTTTCTTAGTGTACTCGGCTTAGACTTGCGTGCATTATTTTATTTTGTTTGGTAATTTGCTTTGTTCTGTCATTACTTGGAACCACTTGAATCCTACTTTTTGTATTTAATAAAATCACATTTTACTTATAAACTAACCCAGCATATGTATTAATACCTGCGGGGGGGAGGGGGCAAACAGCTGTGCATATATCTCTATCAGTGTTATAGAGGGCAAACAATTTATGAGTTTACCCTGTATAAGCTTTATACAGGGTAAAATGGATTTATTTGGGGTTTGGACCCCATTGGGAGTTGGGCATCTGAGTGCTAAAGACAGGAACACTTCCCAAGCTGCTTTCAATTAGGCCTATGGCTGTTGGACGTGGTTCAGACCTTGGTCTGTGTTGGAGCAGGCTAGCATGTCTGGCTCAGCAAGACAGGGTGCTGGAGTCCCAAGCTGGGTGGGCAGGGAAAGCAGGGGCAGAAGTAGTCTTGGCACATCAGGTAGCAGCCCCAAGGGGGTTCTGTGATCCAACCCGTCACAGGTCTTTTCTCTGATCAAACAGACACCAGGCTGCATGGGTAGAAGGACACTAGGGCTACCCTTCGCTCGGTGGGCATGCACACAATCAGCCAGGAAGCCCTTCTGGCCACCGCCAAGACCCTGGCAACCCCATCAGGAATATTCAAGGAGTAGGGATGCTGGTTTTAGGTCTGTCACCCTTCTTCCTCCTGCTCGCCAGCCCAGCCTGAGCCTGCCAAACACCCGGAGGCCAGAAGTGATCATTTTGAGGGTGTGCCTGAGAGTGACGCCCCAGTCAGTCAACCGGATCCTACCCGCCTTTTCCTCAACTGCTTCTCTCCCTACCGCTTAAACTGGTCGTGCGTTACATCAGACTGCTGGGTCCTGGACATAGTAGCTGGGGCTATACCCTACAATTCTTGGTTACCCTTCCTTCCCTCCGCCCACTTTCCCACTCCACTCTCTTCAGGGACCCTTCTCATGAGCAACTCCTCGTTCAGGAGGTCGAGAAACTCCTGAGCTTGGGGGCAGTGGAGGAGGTTCCTCAGGACATGGAAGGAAGAGGATTCTACTCCAGTTACTTCCTAACCCCGAAGGCAAAAGGGGGCCTCAGACCCATCCTGGACCTGCGTGGCCTCAACAAGTCTCTCAAGAAGTTGAAGTTCCGCATGGTCTCCCTGGCCTCCATCATCCCATCCCTGGATCGGGGGACTGGTACGCCGCTCTCGACTTAAAGGATGCTTACTTTCATGTCTCCATATTCCTGGGGCACATGTGTTTCCTGCAGTTCATAGTGGCCAGGTGCCACTTCCAGTTCACGGTGCTGCTCTTTGGCCTGTCCTCGGCCTCCAGGGTGTTTACGAAATGTGTGGCACCGGTAGCAGCTTACCTGAGACATCGAGGGGTCCAGATCTTCCCGTATCTCGATGACTGGCTCATCAAGGGCAGGTCCCCAGAGCAGGTGCAATGAAACCTCAATCTGGTGCGGTCCATATGCAACGACCTGGGCCTGTTAATAAACAGAGAAGTCCATGTTAACATCAGTTCAATGCACTGAGTTTATTGGAGCAGTTCTCAACTCCACGCGGACCAGGGCCTTCCTTCCAGAAGCACGTTTTCAGGCCATGTCGGACTTGATCGCCCACGTAAAGAGCCACCCGCTCACCACAGTCCACACATGCCTGCGACTGATGGGCAACATGGCTGCATGAACATACATGGTCAGCCATGGCCAACTTCATCTACGATCTCTGCAGGCGTGGCTGGCCTCAGTCCATGTCCTCTCATCCTTGGACTGGTGGCTGGATCCCAAGTCAGTGCTGCAGGGGGTTCCCTTCGTGACCCCGTCTCCGTTGCTTACCCTGGTCTCGGACACGTTGGACCTGGGCTGGGGAGCCCACCTGGGCAAGCTCAACACGTAGGGCCATTGGCTACAGAATGATCTGGCCCTTCATATCAACATCAGGGAGCTCAGAGCGGTGTGCCTGGCCTGCCAGGTGTTCTTGCCCCACCTAAAGTGCAGGGTGGTGCAGGTCCTGATGGACAATACAGCCGCAATGTATTACATCAACAGTCAGGGTGGCGCCAGCTCCTCAGCCCGTTGTCGGGAGGAGCTCAGCCTCTGGGTCTTTTGTGTGCAGTGTGCCATCCATCTGATAGCCGCCCACCTGCCCGGAACCAGGAACGTCTTGGCAAATCACCTCAGCAGGACCGTCTCGTCTCACCACAAATGGTCGCTTCATCCGGAGGTGCTCAGCCTGATTTTCCGCAGGTGGGAGACTCCCCAGGTGGACCTGTTTGTGTCCAGGCAGAACAGAAAGTGCCACGTGTCCTGTTCACTGCAGGGGCAGGGACAAGGGCTCCCTGTCAGACGCCTTCCTGATTCTGTGGTCGGGAGCACTGATGTGTGCCTTCTCACCGGTCCTGTTGATCCACAAGGTCCCGCTAAAGGTTGTGATGTTGTCTAATTAAAATATAACCATGCAAATCATTAGTGCTACCACTGTTATATACTTGCAACGAATCTTATAAAGAGTATAACACATGGCCAGAAAGAGTTAAACAGCTTGCAAGCTAATTAAAGACATGTTAGAAATGGTAATGAGGGCTATTCTATGGCTAGATAGGCTAGAACAGGGGTCTCAAACATGCGGGCCGTAGGCCGCATGCTGCCCATGGAGTTATTTCCTGCAGCCCCCCATAGGCACCGACTCCATGCGTGCTCCAGGGCTGAAGCACCCACGGAGAAAAATTAGTGGGTGCTCTGCACCCACCGGCAGCCAAGCTCCCCTCCTTCACCCGACCCACATCCTCCTCCTCCACCCCTGAGCATGCCGCGTCCCCTTTCTTCCTCCTACCGCCCAGCGCTTCCTGCCCAGCTGCCGCCAAAAAACTGTTTGCACTCTCCGGGACGGGGGGAGAGCGGGAACGTGACACACTCAGGGGAGGAGGTGGGGAAAAGGTAGGGATGGGGTGGGGACTTTGGGGAAGGGGTTGGAAGAGGTGGGGCCTCATGAAAGGATTGGAAGTTTCAGTGATGCGGCCCTCAGGCCAATGTACAAGTCCTCATGTGGCCCTCGTGGTATTTGAGTTTGAGATCCCTGGGCTAGAACTCTGAAATGCAAACCTATATTGTTAGAAGTTAGAAGTGATACTAATTGTGTGTATCTTAAATGCTACCCATGTAAACACACACACAGTTCCTGTCTGTCACTATAGCTACTAAATCAGAGATCAAAAGAGAATATTAACATTTAGATGAATCTTGGGTGAAATCATGTAATTGTCTATATGTCTCTTCGAAGTCTGTGATAGACAGCCTAATGGATAAATTGTCCTATGTTAATTTGTGTAACTAATTACTGGTGGTGTTTAGAAAACAGAAGGTCATTTTGACCACCCTGGGCAATGGAGAAATGTGCTTCACATGTCTCACATACAACTTTGCTGTTGTCCAGTTGTGAAGTTATTGACATAAACTGAGACCATATAGATCATTGTTGCAACCACTGTTATATATTTGCAGCAAATATTGTACAAAGGCTGTCGTGTGAGGTATCTATAAAGAGGTTATGATTTTCTGGTTATGATTATGCTATCTGTATGTGTGTACCATTTTTGTAGTTGAAGTTATGAATATTGGCTATGTACTTGTATCTCAAATGTATTCGATTCCAAGTAGCCTCAGTGAACTGGTCAGCTTCTTGAGAAAGGACTATTCTCAGTAAGTGCCCAATCAAGAAATACTTAACTGACAATGGACTTTGGGAGACACCAATCCACATCTGAGCTTTCCTGGGAACGTTCAAACTAGCATGTAAACAATGGCGTTGGCCTGCAAACTGAGTCATGCACGGACATGTGACTTGCCTATGTGACTCCAAGCTCGGTCTTGCTGCTGTGATTTTCCACAATAAGAACAAAGAGGGGTCCTTCCATGTGCAGAGAATATAAAAGGCCCTCCATCTTGCCTTCAATCCTGCTTCTGACCTCTGGAGGGACTTTGCTACAAACTGAAGCTCTGAACAAAGGACTGAATGACCCATCCCAGCTGTGGATGTACTCCAGGGACTTGATTTAAGCCAACAGTTTATTCCATCACTGCTACAAGCATGAACCAAGAACTTTGCCATTACTGTCTGTAATTGATTCCATGTAACCAATTTTAACTCTCACCTTTCTTTCTTATTATGAATAAACCTTTAGATTTTAGATACTAAAGGATTGGCACTAGCGTGATTTTTGGGTAAGATCTAAGTTATATATTGACCTAGGTGTGTGGCTGGTCCTTTGGGATCAGAAGAACCTATTATTAGGTGAGACTGGTTGTAAAGAACCACGCATCTCTGAATCCAGTGTTTTTGGTGGTGGTATAAGAACTGGAATGTCAAAGGAAACTGCCTTTATGTTTTCTTGTTAGCCAGTGTGGTGAAACAGGAGTTTAACTTTGTGGCTGGTTTGGTATATCTTATAAAAGAATAACCACCAGTTTTGGGTTGTGTTTGCCCTGTTTCTCAGCAGTTCATCCTGAATTTGGCATTCTCAGTTATTACCCACTAAGACATGGTTACATAGCTCTTGATGGACTTATCCTCCATGAACTTATCTAATTCTTTTTTGAACCCTGTTATAGTCTTGGCTTTCACAACATCCTCTGGCAAAGGGTTCCACAGACTGGCTGTGCATTGGGTGAAGAAATTCTTCCTTTTGTTTGTTTTACACCTGCTGCTTATTAATTTCATTTGGTGACCCCCTAGTTCTTGTGTTATGAGAAGGAGTAAATAACACTTCCTTATTTACTTACTCCACACCAGTCATGATTCTATAGACTTCATTCATATCCCCCCTTAGTCATCTCTTTTCCAAGCTGAAAAGCCCCAGTTGTATTAATTTCACCTCATATGGAAGTCGTTCCATACCCCTAATAATTTTTGTTGCCCTTTTCTGAACCTATTCCAATTCCAATATATCTTTTTTGAGATGGGGCGACCACATCTGCAGGCAGTATTCAAGATGTGGGCATATCATGGATTTATATAGAGGCAATATGATATTTTCTGTTTTATTATCTATCCCTTTCCTAATGAGTCCCCAACATTCTGTTAGGTTTTGTGACTGTCGCTGCACATTGAGTGGATGTTTTCAGAGAACTACCCACAATGGCTCCAAGATCTCTCTCTTGAGTGGTAACAGCTCATTTAGACCCCATCATTTTATATGTATAATTGGGATTGTGTTTTCCAATGCGCATTACTTTGCATTTATCAACATTGAATTTCATCTGCCATTTTGTTGCCCAGTCACCCAGTTTTGTGAGATCCCTTTGTAGCTCTTTGCAGTCTGCCTGGGAATTAAGTATCTTGAGTAGTTTTGTATCATCTGCAAATTTTGCCACCTCACTGTTTACCCCTTTTTCCAGATCATTTATGAATATGTTGAATAGGACTGGTCCCAGGCCTGGGGAACACCACTATTTACCTCTCTCCATTCTGAAAACTGATAATTTATTCCTACCCTTTGTTTCCTATCTTTTAACCATCTTAATTTTATGTGATGGGGTTCATTGGCAATCACCCCATCAAAGGGGGGACCTGGGGCCCATAGAGCTAGCTTAACCTTTTATTATATTCCACAGTAACACAAGGAATTAGCTTAAGCAAATTAGCATAGGTATAGTCAAGTATAGTAGGCCTGTGACCCTTGGCCCAGATAAATGGCCTGACAGTTACCCTTAGATTTTGGGGAACTAGGAATAGTTTGCTCAACAGCAGGATTCGGACCCTAACAGTACCAGACAACCGCAAGGACACTGACGTGATACTGGGCTTGGATATTTTAGGATAGAATTGTTGGCAGATGTCTAACCGCCAACTTGCTTGAGCAATAGGTGGTGTATATGATAATGAGTTTAATGGCATTAATATGTTAACCTATGGGATAAGTGCACCCCAGTATTATGAGGGTGAGGAAGTTAGATTTGGACATGGAAGATTGGGTATTAGAATTAATATTCATGATAGTGCTCAGGCCCTATAATAGACAAACCACCATGTGGAGGAGGTTAGCTTCCCATCACTGGACTCTTCTGGTCTATTGTAATCTGCCATCAATCTTGGGTATTGAGGAACCTGGCCCATCGGACTCGTTCAGCATGCCAGAGCTAGGGCTGGTCCTTTGTCTCTCACCACCAGGTCCTCAAGTATGCAAGTCTAAGAGCATATGCAAAGAATGATACCACAGATATCCCCAACACTGTACTGTTCCCATCTGTTTATGTGGTTTGGAGCTGTTCTGGCTTTATTACTGCTTCTAATAAAAATTACCAAAGCTTTACTTTGCCCTCAGTGTGAGTGTCTTTCCCATACACCCCGAGGTTCCCTACAAGACATTGAACTCATCGGTTTTAGTTCTGTGTAGCCCGATTCTGGGACAAGAACCCTATTACCCACAGCTCATTAATCAGGACCAGTTGGCAATCAGTACAAGTATTAACCTTTAAAAAGGATCAGGCAACAAGAAGAGCTCAGTGTAAGCTACAAAGCTTGTCTCCCTCGCCAACAGAAGTTGGTCCAATAAAAGCTATTTATTACTTAGCCCACCTTGTCTCTCTGATATCCTGGGACCCACACGGCTACGACAACACAGCATGTTGTGGGTATGTTTAGAGTAAACAAAGTAGGCAGGAGCACTCTGCACCGATACACTTGCCTTATACAACCCGCAAAGGAGTGTAGCTGTAGTGGTCAGGGAAGATGTGAACTGTGTGACATGAATTGGAATTGTGGTCTCTCCCTCTCCCGAAGCCCCTTCATCTTTGCAGGAATAACTAACTCTTGTTGGCCCAAGGAGCCTTTCGTTGGTGGGCGGGTGGCCAGGAGCAGTGCCTCTGAGCCTTGAAGAGGGCAGCCTTCCTGTCACCTGGAACATTCACTGAAAAGAAAATCGGGGGTGGGCGGAGGAGGCAGAAGAGGTGGTGATTTTACTCTTCTCTGGTCTCTCCCAAGGTTTTCAAGGGACTGCCTGTGCCCCCCCCCCACATCCTTTCTGGGAAAGCCGAGTGGGGGTTCACAGCCTGACCCCCTCATTGCAGCTAGGCGCCCCACAGGCTATTCCCTGCCCCTGAGCTCTGCCTACTTGCTGTTACCAGTGAGCTTAGGGCTCCATGTGGCTGCCAGGCCCTAGAGCAGGAGTGCCTGGGGAGGGACGGGGGGCAATGGCACTAAGGGCTGGGGGCTTCCTGAACCCAAAATGCTTCAAGCAAAGGCAGCTTCCCCAGGCCAGCGATTTAATGTGCCCAGGGCTCCCTGCAGGGGCTGGAGACCCGGGCCCTTTAAATCGCCACCAGAGCCCCGCTGCTGGAGCCCTGGGGTAGCGGCACCGGAAGGGAGCCCCGGGGTTCTGACAGTGATTTAAAGGACCTGGGGCTCCAGCCACTGCAGGAAGCCCCGGGCACTTTAAATCGCTGGCCTGGGGAAGCTGCCCCATGCCAGTACAGTCGGCTGTGTACCAGCTCTTGCCGATATGCCATACGGGACCGGACCGGCTTACTTTCACCTCTGCTTCTCACCCTATGATTCTATGATTCCATGCTTAAAGTTAAGCAAGTGCATACGCATTTGAAGGACTACGGACTTAGTGTCTGTATCCTGTTAGCAATATAGGATCCTCAGCAGTTTCAGATTGATCTCTTTGCTCTTCATAATAAAAATATTTTAGATTCTCTTAAAATCTCTGGTTCACGTGGTCCTTGGACCACAAGCTGTTTTTGCAAACTCAGCCTAGGCCTCTTTCACCTTGTAACCACTAGAGGGAGTATGTGTTATTGCAGTTTTGCTGAAGTTTATCAGCACACTCCACTGAGCTGCCACCCTCACATTTCCTCTATTTCTTACTTTACCAGCTTTAGGGACCCTGGGGACAGTCGCAGACCTGCCAAGTACAACTGAACTTTAATTTGGACAAGTCACTCAACACATGAGAGATGCACCGCTCAGTCTGCTTGGGTTGTTTCAGCTGTCAGACTGCTTTCAGGGATGGAGTTCTCTCTTGCTCTTACCCATCTCAGAAAGTCAGCTATTCTGCTCTGGCTGGAGGAGCCATGATCTTAAGTGCTGTAGAAGTGAGATGTGATCAAAACTGGATAATAAAGGATCCACCATGTCACCTTTTTTTGCAGGCAAGGAAAATAAACAAGCCTGATTTGCACTTAAGCACTTTTTAATTGCATACTAAAGACAGCTACTTGCATTTGATTTGGCTCAGAGCAGGTGTAGTGCAGACAGATTTATAATATAGAAGCTTTCTGGAGGTCAGAGTCAAAAAAGTCAAAAAATATTCTAGCAGATTTTACTTCTAAATAGAATCTCTTCCACAACTTTCCAGGTTAGTAGATCTTTAAATAAACATGGCACATTTCTAATTTTCAACAAGATAATAATTTGTATAGTGCCCATGTGGCTAACTTCTAGAAGGGAAGACCCTTGAGCCCAGCACTAAAACTGCATACCAACCTTGGCACATAGTTAGCATGCTTCCATGTGCAAATGGATAATCAAGGGCACCTTGCCGGTTGCACGCACAATCCTGCTGTAGAATTCAGAACGATAACAGACAAGGATCCCCAAAACAGAGAGACAAAGCAGGCTGCTCCCTAAGACAGTTTTTAATAATCACTTGAAATATATTTAGCATGTAGGAATCCTCTTACTAAACAAAATGTAGTCCAGGCTTGATTTCATGTGATACACGAGTTAGTCTAACTGGGTTTCCCATTCTTGTGTCATTGTTCTTTTACGACACCAGAGAGAGCTGTTTGTATATTATATGCTGTTCTCACTGCAAATCCGACCTGACTGAGGACATTAGGCACAGATGTGCTTTACAGCAGAAAACAGTCACAGACTCCTCTTACCTGCAGAGTAGAACGGGCCCAAGGTTACCATTTGTATCAATGACTCATGCCACAGAGTAGAACTTATTGAATATTTTGCCTGTCCTGTACTCAGTGTAGTACGTCACACACGCCTTAGCACTTCTCTATAGCATAGCATAGTACAGTTGAACTGCTTTAACTAGCCCAGTACAGTTTTCTGTGGGGTAAGCAAGGCCCCCCCAATGGAAGGACAGAAGGAATCCTCAAAGATTTCCTCCCCCGGATTCCCACCCACAGGTTGATTACCCAAGGGACTGCCTTTTAACTTTCCCCTTGGCAACCTCTTTCCCCTCAGAACTAAAGCTGCTCAGAGGTAGCCCTGAGCTTCAATTCCTTTCTGCTGTGGCTAGTCAAGTGCATGTTCTCTTGTGGCTTGTTATGGTAAAACTGGGCTTCGCACGTTCTTTTTTTCTTGTAGCCCTAGAAGGGCTGGAATGAAATGAAGGGATGGGCGCTTGGGGATCATAAATAAGCAAGTGTATCTTGGAAACAATAAGATACCACATATTCCTGTAGAGCATTAGTGTGACTATTATTACTTCTTTGTATTCCAGCAGCACCTAGCAGCCCCTGTCATGGACCAAGGCCCCACTGTGCTAGGCGCTGTACAAACAGAAAACAAAAAGACAGTCCCTGCCCCAAAGATCTAAATAAATGGATCCCAAAATCAATCCACTTCTTCCCATCTCTAGTTTTTATTGCATGGGGACCTGATCCAGCTGTCACTGAAGTCAAGGGAAACATATGTATTGAGTTCTTGGACAACTGCTGTATTTTCCTCTCCCATTAGGCACAAAAGCCACCTTCCTCCAGAGAGCAGAGCACACATCTGTGGGGTGGGTGAGGCTGAGATGTGTTCCTATTGCTGTGAGCTCTGCATATGGTCCTTGAGTATTGCTCACTTCCTTCCTGTATTCTGTGCATTCAGCATAATCTTTTAGGTCTCATTCCTTGTTGCAAAGAGGTTCCACTCCCCACACGTGCGCCTCCTTGTGGCTGGGAATCAGCTTTCACCCCATCTGGCACCCCTTCCAATGGTTGCTTACACTGCGGCCCCTCTCTCTCTGTGACTCAGTCCTCCAGCCAGGGTGACAAAGCCCCACTGACAAGCTGTCCATATGCCATCTCAGGCAGCCTTCAGTCCCAACTCCAGGTCCCATGCCACATTCCCAGTGGCTGGTAGGGAAACCCAGGCCTGTCCCCTCTTTCAGGTTCCAGCCCAGGGACCCTCTGACTGGCAATCCAGGTCTGCTCAGTCTCAGACTCTGTTGCTGTTTCCCTTGGCTCCTTGTAGAGTGGCTACTTGTTACCACTCTAGGCCTCCTGTAAGATTCCTTAGTCCCAAGCAGGACTCCCCCTGAATCTCCTCATTGTCCCTGGCCAACTCCCTTCCCTCTAGGGAGTGACTGCACATATCCTCCCCATAGCCCTTCCTGGCTTTGTATTCCTATCCTAGCTCCTCCCGCAGCTGGGCTTCATCTGCAATTAGGCCCTGTCAATCCCTGGTTCCCCTCCAGGTGCAGCATCTAAGGTTACCTGACTCCTCCTGGCCCACGGTAACCCCTCAGTGCTTGTGTGGGGTGGACACTCCATCCCAGCTAGCTAAATTAAGTATTGCCCAGCTAGGTAGGAGGCACAGAGTCTAATGTGATGGGTACAGTCTAAGAACCTAGATAGAACTGTGTCCCCAGCCATAGTCAGTATTCACAGCCTCCCTATCACTTCCCCTCCTCCTCTTCTCTACTTCCCCACCTCTTAACGTACTCCCACATCACAAAAAATGTGAGCGTGGATCTCACAGGCTCCTCCTCACCCCCGCTTCCCCACAGGAGACACCTGTCAAAGATGACAACTATCCCACCTCTGCACCGAGTTGTGTGCTAATATGGCTTTCCTCGCTTCCCCCGGGAGAAAGGAGCAATTGGCTGAAAACTCCTCAAGAAAGAAAAGTCGAGTGGATGAAATAGTCTCCCCATTCCCCACCAAAAAAGTCCATTTTGAATTAAAGAAAGTTTAAAAATCCCCCAGAGTATTTGGCCACCCACCACTAAACCTCACTTAGTGGAGACATCTAGAACCCAGCAAAGTTTTATTAAGGCTGACCCTTAATTGTGAGCGTTAACAAATCTGCCATAATTCTTCATGAATAAAGTTTCATTCGCATCCCTCTTGTGACTGCCAGGGAATAACCAGATGAAAGTGGGAGGCCATTCCCCAGCTGTGCTTCACTACATAATTCATTGACTTCTATCAAGTCAGCTCGTGTTTGGGCTTTCTTGGCCAAAACAAAAGAAATATGACATGGGAATTTCACACAAAATACTCCCCATAGATATGCTGTTCCCTGCCTCAAGCCAAATAAAGGTTGTAGAAACTGTCATGACTACACCTCTGTTGGGGTATCTGGTATCGTTAAGAGTCACTGCACAGAAAGGATGACTCATAATCAGAATCTGAGCCAGGATTTTGAAACAACTCAAGCTGGTGTGGAGACTCCCAAGCCAAGGCTGATATGCACAGCTTATTTATGTTCTCAAATTAATGGCTGGAAATTGCTTTTCTGAAACAATACTTTAAATAAGTTAAACTTGGCCTCTTGGGTGTTTGGTCTCGTTCTAGTCCTGCCTATAGAACAGGCATGTAGAAAAAGCAATTTAGATGAAGGAGATTAATTAGTTAGTGTCAAGCCTATGGAACCTATTCAGCAAACTTAAACGCTCCAGAGAAGTCAGAATTTCTACAATTTTGTTCTTTTACTAAGATGAACTGTGTTACATTAAAACAATTGTAAAAGGTATAGATACCTATTAGCAATCCCCCAAACGATAAAAAGGCGGGTCTGAAACTCCTAACTCAGTGTTTCTACCTGTTGTGATTTTTTTGAGAGTCTCCCCGTTTTTTCTTAAATGACCAGCCATTTGACTGTTGGCTTTCATTTAAAATACAAAGTATATTTCTATCCCTTACAGTTGTGGATAAAAGCTTGAAAACATGACCCGAGTGCACCCTGAAGGTTCTGCAACCAAAAGGCAGGAAAAAAGAACCCCACCCTTTTCTGTATAATATTTCATGATTTATAAGTAAGGCTGCCTGTCTCTCATGGAGGTCACGGATTCCATGACTTTCCATGACCTCTGTGATTTCTGCAGCCACCGGAGCTGGCTCAGGGGCTGTCCAAGCCAGGCAGCCCCTGAGCCAGCAGTGGCAGTTTGGGTGTGTGGGAGGGGCCCAACGCTGGGACAGGGTGTTGGAGTGTGAGGCGGCACTTACCTTGGGGCTGCAGGGGGTGGGGGGTCCGGCTCCCATCAGCATGTCCCCACAGCTCCTAGGCGGAGGGGCCAGGGGGCTCTGCACACTGCCTGTGCCCGCAGGTACTGCCCCCGCAGCTCCCATTGGCTGCGGTTCCCGGCCAATGGGAGCTGCGGAGCTGGCGCTTGTGGCGGGAGCAGCATGCAGAGCCCCCAGCCAATACTCCCCCTAGGAGCTGCAGGGACATGTGGAGCTGGGTAGGGAGCCTGCAAGGCCCGCCAAACCCCTCCCCCAAGCAGTAGCAGGGATCCCGGGTTACCCCCCCCCAGCACCCGTGGCACCCCTGGACTGCCCCCCCAGAGCACTCGTGCCCCTCCCCCCCAAGTTTTAGTCAGGGGTATGTAATACAAGTCATGGACAGGTCACGGGTCATGATTTTTGTTTACTGCCCATGACCTGCCTATGACTTTTACTAAAAATACCCGTGACTAAAACGTAACCTGACTTATAAGCCAATCTCAGCATCGGAGGGGCTGACTCGTGTTTTTGAATGCTTGGGCTTGACAATGCTGTTACTTAACTGTGGGGATTTTAGGGAACTAAGGTGCACAAATGTAATTGAATTTCAATGGAATTTGGGCATATTTCCCTTGGTTGCCTTTAACAATGCCAGAATTAGTTCCCACTCCCCCTCATTCCTCCTCCTACAAATGGACAAAGAAGCCTTTGTAATACACCAGTGCTATCTAGTGGGCACTAAAGGTCCAGAACCTGGTGAGCCTTGGTCTTGTTTATCTTTGTACCTTTGTGGCTTTCAGAACCTGAGGGGAAAGTACTTTGTCCTCTTAAACAAGCAACAAATCCAGCTCGAACCTGCAGGGGAAGCTAAAGCTGATCCCAGTGTCTCAGCTGATCCCAGTCCTTGGAAAGCCCGGAGCCTTCAGAACTCTCTTGCTGTCCTGTGCGGTCAGCAGCAGATTGCAGGCTCCTGGCATTTTTGGATGAACTTCAGCGCTAGCCCGGGGGCGGGGGGCGCTGTTGAACACCATTGACCAACTCCGTCACTGCTAACTTAAGCCTGGACTGAGCTCCTGCTTCTGGGCTCCACTCGCAGCATTCACTCAGCCAGCGCTGCCTGGGAGAGCCCGTGCTACAGCCTGACACGCTGTGGTCATTAGCTGCCTTCGGGCACAAGCCTGGCACTGATGGCAGAGAGCACAAGAGCACCCGGCTCGGGGTGTTTGAAGGCGGCTTCCCTCTCTGGGGGCTGGAGCGTGCACTCTGGGAGCTGGGCAGCCATTTTCTTTCTCAGCTTTGCATCTCAATGGCGCCAGGCGGCCGAGCCCGACGGGCACTCTGTGCATGTGACGGGGAGCTGTCATGGGGACTGATGGGCTAAGAGCCATTGGCCATGAGCATGCGCTGAACCTCACAGAAGGCAGCTGGCACCTTTCAGCTTCAGGTCACAGCCCAGAACAGCAAGGGGCTGGGACGCAGGTTCTGAATCCCTCCCCCCTGCCTTGGGTCATCTCTCTGTTAGAACTTCCTTTGTGTGGAGCTGAGGTGCCTTCTCCTCCCACTGAGACCAGTGGGATCTCAGGGTGCTTAGCACCTTGCAGAGCAGGCTCTGATAGCACTTGCATTGCAAGAAATCCCTGAAGCCAAGGGGAATGACAGGTATGATTCAAATCATGTCACAGATGCCCAAATAAACAACCCCCTCTTCCAGACTGCTCCAAGTCAATCCCCCCTCTGGGTCTTCCTGTGCATCCTGGCTCCTGTGTATCTCTGCTAGGCTATAAGCTGTTTGAGATCTTACCAAGCACCTTGCTGGCACCTAATGAAAAGAAGGGTGTTACCATAGCCACAAGAGGTATCTAGCAACACTTCAGTACATGCCCTGTCTCTGACTCCTGAGTACAAAACTCAGAGAGGTCAGACTTAAGTTATTAGGTTAAATATAAAGCCTATGACCTCCTCTTTGGCTAGACAAGATGGCTCCCTGCATGTCAGCCATATGTCAAATCATGCCCCTGAACAAGACGTTTACATCTCATGTTGCAGCATAGAGAGAATTCTAATGGCGAAGCTTAAAAATCAGGAACATGGAATGGATAATAAATCCTGACAGATCCTTACCTCAGGGACCGCAAACAGGCACTGTTACACTTGGAGAGCAGCTCTCTCTAGCAATCCTGCGTACTGGCCCTCAGCTGTTAGGTAAGGTGAAGCAACCTGTGTCAAATCATTACCGTACCCGGTGCCTGGACTGAATATGAGGTATCGACTGGGTGAGGTCAGGCAGCCAGAGGCGTTCTTATTGACGGGGTAGATCTTTTAAAATAGCTGATGAAGCACAAGTTTTGCTGGTGCTGAGTCTTCAACACAAGGCCCAGAATGAAAACGGCACGGAGCCATCACCTTTCAAAGGGCTGCCATTTTCCACTGCTGTCCTTTGAACCGCTCCTGAAACGTCTAACAGGGCTGGACGGCAGGAAGCAGAAGTGACTGCTCTCGGGTGCCATGTTCTGACCGACCTTTGTGTGCAAGGAGAAATCCATTTAGCGCGGTCGTCCCTGCAGAGGCCGCTTTGGACAAAGTCACTCCCCACCATTGTAATAGTGAAGGCAGGGCAGGATCCGGAGCCACCACCAACGTAAGAGGCTTGTTGAATAGTCCACAGAGCCGGCACACATCTCTCTCAAATGTCCCTTGCCATGTTTCCACAACCTCTTAGCACATATGGGCAGTGCTGCATGTCATTTTCAGTTCTCTCTCCGTGACCGTCCACGCAGCGATATCACACGCAGCAAAGCATCGAGCAGCTCAGCTAGGACAACTTCTAACCCCATCTTGGGGCTGCCCTGAACAGCCGTGCATTGTTGGGGGTGCAAACTTACTCGTCTTACAGCCACCCCAGGGCGCTCCATTGTGCTGGGTGCCGATCCGCCCTTTAGCAAGAGAATGGGCGTAGCCTCAGCCTCATTTGCACCTGGGGAAATTGAGGCGCAGAGAGCATGGGCTTCAATGGGAGTTGGCTCAGGCACCAAGTCCAATGTTTTGGTGTCACTGACATTTTCAAAGCTGTCACTCAGCTGCCACCTAACCCCCATCAGTCCCTGTAAAGCAAGCGGGCATTGTCACCCTGACCATGTCTCCCAGTGGTCAGAGCACTGGCTAGCCACACTGCCTGTTGGTTCAAGTCTGGGGCTGGCTGTAGGGGGAACCCTGGCCCTTCTGCTCCACCAAGTTCCACCCCAGAGCCCCGGGGCAGGGTACCACCTAGCCTATTCTCCAGGTTACCTCCTATCACATCCCTGCCTCTCCAGAGGCCCGTCGAAGGCCTGGCTAACAGCCTGCGACGCGTCTTCCCCAGAAGGGGGCCCGGAGGTTCCCTCCCCCCTTCACAAGCAGATGCTCTGCTGTCCCTTCCGCAGCGGCTTGCAGCTCTGGGTTGAGGTGTGCTTCAGGGCTCCTACTGGATTCCTGCAGGAGCTACCAGGGCAGGTCTGCTCCCTTGCATTGCCCACCCTGACTGAGCTGTGCTGCGCTTTTTAAATCTCCATCCCATTGAGAACATGCCCAGCAGGCATGGCTGGGAAGAGCATCCTTTGACCAGAGCTGCTCCTTAACCCCTTGTTCCCCAGTGTGGGGTTGGTATATTCCACCGCAGTCCCCTGAGAGACTGACCTGGCTTAGGTGCCTAAGCCTCTCCCTTTGGCATTTCACTCCTGGCTAACTTCCAAGCTCCCCATTCAGCTTTCTGAGGATCCCTTCCTTTGGCATCTAGTTCTCCCCTCTCATGTGTGGGGAGCCTGGGCACCGAGCTCAGGGCTGAAGGTGCCACTGTGCCATAGGCCATATGGGTTAGGCATTGCAATGCTGAGTGGAGTAGCGCCCATATACCCTTAAGGCTCTGTGACTAAGTGATTTACCCAAGGTCACCCTGGCAGGATCAGGAATTGAACTCAGATCTCCTGAGTCCCAGCCCAGTGTTTTAACCACAAAATCACCTTCCCATCCACGTTTAGAGGGGAATCTGTCAAAAGTGACTAAAGCCTCAAGAGCTACCACTGAGGTCTAGGGTTGCCCACCCTCCAGGATTGGCCTAGAGTCTCCTGGAATTGGCATCGATCTCCCGGTGACTATAGGAAGCAATCTGGGAGATTTTAATAGGATATTTTAAGAAAGTGACATTACGTCATGCTGGGGGGGAAAAATCTCCCAGAATAGCTTCAATCAGAGTTGGCAACTCTATTGAGGCCAAGGGGCTGACCTAGCTGAAGGCTGACCAATTCACACTTTTCCCCTAGACAGATGCAGGTAACCATCTACCTTAAAAATTGACATTACCCTCAGCTGTGCCTAAGACTTTCTGAGAACCTTAATTCATATTAGTGGGGGGGACAGAATAGTCCAGGTGCAAAACAACAAGCCACCTAACCCTGTGGCTCTTTCAAAGCCAAACTTGTATAGGGCATTTTATTTAAGGTTCTGAGATATTTTTGGATACATCTCCTCCCCATGCTCATTTCCAAGTTGAGACAGGAGTCTGCAGCACCAGCTGCCCTTGGGAAAAGTTGTTCTCTTTGCAATTCCATTTGCCACAAGAGGAAGTGCTGACAATCTCCCAAGACAGCTTGTTCCCTTGAGGCCTCCTGCTCAGTTTTGCAGACTCGGGATGTTCAGAAAAACAGGGAACAACATTTAGAGGCTTATCCAAACCCCCAACCTATGGAGGGCTATCCATCATGAATATACAACGCCAGCATTACTGTGCAGAGTGATACATCTCTCCCCTCTATTGGCCACTCCATTTTGTATGGCTGTCTGCTACCCACAGGAATAATGCTCACAGAGCCCCATGACAACCTGCACTTGCCTGGTGCTCTAGAGCAGTGCTTCTCAAACTATCTGATGTGGCGGACCTGCAATTTTTTTCCCCCAATGTGCCAGGGACCGGTACCATATTTGCCAGGGACCGGTACCATATTTGTG
The DNA here is from genome assembly GCF_015237465.2 of Chelonia mydas. NCBI lineage: Eukaryota > Metazoa > Chordata > Testudines > Cheloniidae > Chelonia > Chelonia mydas. Next base: position 74,186,882 of record NC_051251.2, on the reverse strand, counting down.
CCATATTATTGTCATTTTTGCATAGGCACGTAGCACATCAGATCAGAAAAACGAACATTCTTCACTGTATTAATTGGAATGGGAGTGTGGCGTACATGATGTTCCCATTTAAATACATTGAAGACTGACTGAAAGGCTGTACGTCTGTGCGGATAGTATAAAATGACTATTATTCGTTTACGATCCAAGAAACTATTATTTGAACATTCATAGTAATATTAATTTATACCAGAAACAATATAATGAATAAAATAAAATTTGGCAGACATTTTTTATTTTATGTTTATTTTGTAAACAAATAATACAATATTACAATACAAATGAAAAAATATTAAAAAATTAAACCCGCAAAGTCTCCTAACAAAGATATTATAAAAAAATTTATTAACACAATAATAGGCATGTTAAAACCTTAACCTTTACTAATGTGAAAGGTGAGCCTGCTTCTTCTTTGTCAGTTTATCCAGTCATGCTTCAATTGAGGACAGTACCACATGCAATGGAGAATGACTATCCATACTATTCCTGTACTTTGTCTTAATGACACTCATGGTTGAGAAGCCAGTCTCACAGAGGCATGTTGAAGGAAATGGGAGAAGAGTTTTCAGAGCAATTTCAGGAAGCTCAGGATATTCTGCTTTCACTTTTATCCAAAAGGAAGCTAGTGATGTCGTAGTTTTGAAACTCATCTTCAATCTTTTGTCAGCAGCCAGCACCAACAATTTATCCTCCATAGTGACATTTAAGTTCATCTTTCAATGGAATAAATGGATTTTGGATCCATCCAGTCCCTTTCCGTGGATCTTCTGCTGGAAAGTAAAACTCAAAACATTCTGCCAAATTCGTCAAGTGTTCACTGATGACATTTCGTAGAGATGTAACATCAAGGTCTTCACCTGCATCGGCGATGATTGTCGCTAAGTTGTGAAACATGTCATAACAATCTCTTGACATTCGACTCTTCCATGCCTTTAGCTTTCGTTTCTGTCCGTCCATCTTGTCTGCCATTGTAAGACACGAAGCCATCCTTCCCTGCATGGAGGTGTTGAGATCATTAAAGATGGCAAAGATATCAGCCGAATAAGCCAGCTTGGCTATCCAATCCACATCTCGGAACAATTGTGACCAATTTGGTTTTATGTCCTGAAGAACTCGGCAAGCTCGTTTCGGAGCTCAGATGCTCTTGACAGGACTTTTCCCCTTGATAACCAACGTACATCGGCCTGCAATAGGAGCTGTTTATGATCAGCTTCCATATCATCACATAATGCAGCGAATAGTCTCGAATTTAAAGCATTCGCCTTTACATGGTTCACAATTTTTACAACCTCGCTGAGCACATTGTTTAGTTCTGTTGACATTTCTTTTGTTGCAAGACTTTCTCAGTGAAGGAAGCAGTGCGTCGACTTGCATTCGGGTGCAAGCGCCTTAATCTGGGTAACCACTCCCGAATGCCGTCCTGTCATGGCGGCAGCACCATCAGAACAGACGCCTACACAAAACTTGAAATCCAGCCCACGTTTGTTAACGATGTAGTCGCTCACAGTCTTGAACACTTCAGAACTAGTTGTTTTTGTTGGTAGTGAAGCAGAAAACAAAAACTCTTCCTTCGAATCACCCTCATGTTCAAAGCGCACATACACCATCAGAATTGCTGTATTAGCAACATCTGTACGTTCATCAAGCTGAAAAGAAAAGTACTTTGCTAATTTAATCTGTCCTATGAGCTGATCTTCCATATCATGAGCCAGATTGTGAATTCGCTGAGCTATAGTGTCATTTGAAAGTGGCACCTGATCCACTTTCTTTGCCGCTGGCTCGTCCAGTATTTCCATGCAGACATCTTTAATACAGCCTATCACTAGTGTCTCACCGATTGTGCATGGCTTTTTAGCCTTAGCAACCCGAAGTGCTACTTTATAAGAAGCTCGCAAAGCACAAGTATTTATATGTGACATTTAAAAGATCGGTTTCTGACGGCCTTTTAAATCAACATGCTTTCTTTCAAAGAACTCTTTTGGCTTTGAACTAATTTCATTATGTTTTGTATTTAAATGCCTCTTGAGCTTTGGCGGCTTCATTGCATTGTTAGCCAACACATCGCCACAAATAACGCACTGCGGTTTTGGCACTCCACCATCATTCATGGCTACAAAACCGAACTGAATGTATGAGGAGTCATATTTCCGAGTAAAACTAGTACGAACTCTTTTAGTTTACAATACTTCGGTTTCATTTACATTGCCGTCATCTGATTCAGAATTACCTGCGTGTTCAGCAACTGGATGTCTCTGCTTGATAAATATGTGGATTGGGCCTCGCTTTGCCGTCTGTAAATTAGGCATAAAAATAATTAATATAAATTCCATTACCCCGGGTGTATACTTAATTTATGATATGAGGATGAAAGCTGAATAAATGCACTGGGAATGCTTTTATTGAGAAATATGTGCGTGAGAACATTGATTAATAGGGTAAGTAATGTTAGGATAAGAAGATAATATAAATTTTAAAATTAAATTGCAAACAGGATAATAATTGGAAAGTTAAGATGGTTTGAACATATGGAAAGAATGAATAATGAACGTCAAAAATAAGATTTACCTGTCTGAAAGATATGGAGTGAGAAAGCGAGGAATTTCGAGAACTTCCTGGCAGAAACATGTAGGTTTGATTCTAGAAGAGGGGAAGGCTATAAGTAAGAACAATGAGAGCGTGTATGAAACGATATATGGATATGGAGGAAGCGAGGATGTTATACTCATACAAAGCACACGGGATCTTTTCAGGGGGAAAAGGCAAATATGCCGCATTTATTGAAAATACAACAGTTAGCATATGCTTTTCAGTCACACACACACACACACACACACACACACACACAGAGTTCTGCCAGTTGTTGTTTATAGTTACCAGTCTGTTGTAGCTCGAGTCAATCTAATGGCCAGTTAGATTGAACACGAGTGAGGAGCTGGGCTCTGTCGGTCATGATCCGATGCTCTGAGGCTTTGCAGGACTGAACCCAGAGTTCCATGGCAAAAAACCCCAGCTTTATAGTTGTAAATTCCCAATTGAGTCCATGCATTTTGCAATGTCATCCTGTAATCATTAATCCTTAAGTGGTGTTAATCTTGGGGTTTTCTGCTGTTATCATTTGATGGTTATTGTCAGGCTTCCCATCGTTATCTCCTATTTGTTGTCTTGCATTCGGGGGTGCCTGTCTCACCTCTGAGGTCATCAATGCTGCTAACATGTTTAGCATCCAATACAATGCATGTTTTCTGATTCTCTCCTAGTCTTTCCAAGTCTCTCACTTTTTCTTTCAGAGTAGCAGCCATGTCAGTCTGTATCCACAAAAAGAAAAGGAGTACTTGTGGCACCTTAGAGACTAACAAATTTATTTGAGCATAAGCTTTCATGAGCTACAGCTCACTTCATCGGATGCATGCAGTGGAAAATACAGTAGGGGGATTTTACATACACAGAGAACATGAAACAACGGGTGTTACCATACACACTGTAACGAGAGTGATCAGGTAAGGTGAGCTATTACCAGCAGGAGAGAAAAACCTATTGTAGTGATAATCAAGATGGGCCATTTCCAGCAGTTGACAAGAACGTGTGAGGAATAGTAGGGGGGGAAATAAACATGGGGAAATAGTTTTACTTTGTGTAATGACATATCCACTCCCAGTCTTTATTCAAGCCCAATTTAATGGTGTCTAGTTCATTAAACAATGCAACACTGAGCACAGCAGCACCTAACTCCCTTTAAAAATCTGGGCCTCAGTTTCCCATGTGTGAAATTGGGATAATTCCTACTTTACAGAATGGGGACAGGATAAATACATTGAAGATTATCATGTGCACACTAATGGGGTGGGGGGGGGGGCACATATGAACCACAGTTAGATTATTCATTCATTGTATTTTCACTAACGAGGGCAGCAAATGCTTTCAATTAAATACCTGCCTCTTATAGCAGCAGTTGGCAGATCATAGCTGACATGCTACAGGATGTCCCAAGGACATCATGGGAGGATCTTGAGTGCAATCAAACGTCAACAGGTCCCAACAGCATCATAAATACAGGATCTGAGAGCCAACAGCAAAGTAATTAGAGCTCGATTCTGCCACTCTCACTCCCAGCAGTGAGGACTGCGCAGGGTCGGGTTCTACTTATAAATGTTAATGCAGTGCTAGAAGTCTAAATACTAAGATGGGTGAATTTGGTTGCCTGGTATTAAAAGAGAATATTGATTTAACAGACATCACAGAAACTTGGTGGCATGATGACAATCAATGGGACACAGTAATTCCAGGGTATAAAATATATCGGAATGACAGAATAGGTCATGTTGGTGGAGGAGTGGCACTGTATATGAAAGAAAGCATAAAGTCCAATGTAGTAAAAATCTTAAATGAACCAAACTATACCATAGAATCTCTATGGATAGAAATTCCCTACTTGAACAAGAAGACTATAGCAGTAGGGATATACTACCAACCACCTGACCAGTCTGGAGATGGTGATTGTGAAATGCTCACTGCAATTAGAGAGGTTATAAAAATAGAAAACTCAATAATAACTACAAGTGGATTTCAACTATCCCGACATTAATGGGGTACATGTCACCTCGGGATGGGATGCAGAGACAAAGTTTCTAGACACCATTAATGACAGCTTCATGGAGCAGCTAGTCCTGGAACCCACCAGAAGAGAGGCAATTTTTGATTTAGTCCTAAGTGGAGCACAGGATCTGGTCCAAGAGGTGAATATAGCTGGACCGCTTAGTAATAGTGACCATCATATAATTAAATTTAGCATTCCTGTGGGGGGAAAATATCAAAAAGAAACCCACCACAGTAGTATCTAACTTCAGAAAGTGGAACTACCCAAATATGAGGAAATTAAGTTAAACGGAAATTAAAAGAAACAGTGACAAGAATGAAATACCTGCAAGCTGCATGGAAACTTTTTATAAACAACATATAGAGGCTTAAATGAAATGTACACCCCAGATTAAAAGAAAACAGTAAGAGGACCAAAAAAATCACTATGGCTAAACAGAGTAAAAGAGGCAGTTAAAGGCAAAAAGGCCTCCTTTAAAAATGGGAAGTCAAATCCTACTGAGGAAAATAAAAAGGAGCATAAACTCTGGCAAGTTAGGTGTAAAAGTACAATTAGGCAGGCCAACAAAGAGTCTGAAGAGCAACTAGCCAAAGACTCAAAACCTAACAGCACTTTTTTAACATTACATCAGAAGAAGGAAGTCTGCCAAGCCGTCACCGGGCCACTAGACAATGGAGATGCTAAAGGAGCCAGTCAGTTGTCACAGACTGACGGTCTCCTGCTGCTCGGTGTGTACTGACATGAGGCATTGTATCAACTTGGCAACTGGCTCATCCCTTTGGACTGGGCAACAGCAGATACTTAGGCCATGTTTTTCAGAAATGATCATTAATCCATATTTAGGTGACTTGCGTGGCCGGCGTAGCTGAAAATCATGCTACTTGTGTTATTATGAGGTATTATTTGTATGCCATAACACGTAGGAGCCCCGGTCATGGAGAAGGACCCCACTGTGCTAGGCGCTGTACAAACACAGAACAAAATGACTGCTACCACCTTGGCTGAACTCTCCCTGCTGGACACTCATCAGGTTGCTATGTTTGGATCCAACCACTGGATCCCCTGTGCCCAGGGGAACAGCGAGCCTGAGAGTAGAGTCAAGCCAGTGGCTCTGGGTCTCTAGGCACTCTCTTGGGGTGCAGATCTGCCATCTAGCCATCCCCTTCCAGAGAGAAAGTTTAACAACTGGGTGATTGAGGCTGGCTTCATGGACTGATGAACTTGTTGTTAATGAAGGATGATAAGTGGGGTGGGGATAGGCCATAAAATGCCTTGGAAATGAAGACAAGCAGCTTATATTTGATTCAGTAGAGAAGGAGGAGCCTGTGGAGGGATGCAAAGAGAATGGTGATGATACTGGTGGGCTAGGAAAATGGTCTCTGGATTTGAGAACATGAAGATGGTATCTGTGAAGGCCAGAGAGAAGAATGCTGGGAGTAACTGAGATGCAAGATGATGAGAACGTGGCTGAGAGTTTTAGCTGGGTGGATGTCTAGGCAAAGCTATATCATAGACATCTGATGCAGAAAGAATTGGCAAGATCTACATGTAACTTGGATGTGAGGATCTAGAGTGGTACACAAGGAATTTTGGTGCCTAACATTAGACAGCAAAGTTTGAAAATCTTGGTGAGACTGCAGAGTTGGCAATGCTCACAATTTTATCGCTTATCTCACAATATTAGGTGCTCTACTTAAAGCCCCAGCTCCTGATGTCATGACAGGAAGTCTCAAGCATTTGTTTTATTTTTTTTTTTAAATAAATGTTTCTAGCCCTCATGGTTGTGGAGAGAAGCTCGAAACTGTGACCTGAGTGTAACCTAAAGATTCAGAACAGAAAAGGCAAATAAAAAAAATACATTTGGCTTAAAATCAAAAGATTTGTTTTTAAAATCTCATAATTTTTTGAGGTTTGATCATGATCTTTGAACTTTAGGGGTTGGCAATACTGCATCCAGCTGAAGGACTCCAGATTCAGAAGTCCTTACTATACAGTGCTTGAAAGAGACGTGCTGGAGGGAGATGGGTGAATATGCCATGCTCTTGTTTCTGGGGGGCAGGATGAATAAAAAGGGAAACAAACTGGAAAAAGGTGGGTAGGAGGAGCTCTCATTGCTTTTTCCTCCCAGATCAGGCAGTGCTGGCTGCAGATACTCAGCATAAATAAGGAAGGGACATTTTAAAAGTAGAACAAGGCATCAGGCTACTTTCTAGAAGCTTTTTTTCCTGTTATAAATTATTGTAATAGGACAGGTCAATTTCCATCTATCCATGCTATCTGAAGCTGGGGCATTTATTTTTCTTGACAAGACAGCCTCTTAAATCTGTCTAAGCTCTCTGTTCAAGATGTATCTTTTTTGGGAAAAACAGGGAATATACTTACGAATATACAAAGTTTAACTGGAACTGACATCAGTGGGGGTTCCTTTACGCTGAGAGAAAGTACACTTTATAAGCTGGGGGCCCAGAACAAAACTTTGGACACAAACACTCCAGAACTGTAGATCTGAATTTTGTATCTGGGGCCAACCTACCCTTGATTGGTCAAGAAACACATGAGGACCATCCAATAACAGGCGAGGTGGCTCAACAGCTTGACCAGTTATGAACTAGAAGGACGGCAGGACTTGGCCTAAGACTTACAGAAATGTTTCAGTGGAATTTTGGTATAAACTGAGAAGACTTTTATCTGTGTTTAACTTGCAGCGCTAACAAAGTGCGTTACCTCGGCAGATGAAGCTGACTAGGAACCAAAGCGAAGGTGATCAGTCCATTTGCATTCCCTAAAGTGACTGGACTTACTATTGAATGTTGATATCACGTAGCATCTGGATACTTCAACAAAAGTGGGGCCACTTTGTGCTAGGTGTTCTTCAACACACAGAAAACACCGGAAGTAACAATCGTGTTCAATGGTGAAAAGGTGACGGGTGTTTTAAATAGTCACTTGTAATAATCAAGTCATCATTAATACCAGGTAAGGAAACTCATTTTCCAATATATGATTTTTAACCTGACATAGGCAGGTCGCAGATTCAAAGCAGCGGGTTTACCAGGGAAAGGACAGCTGCGAACAGTGCAGAGTTGCACCCCATTTCCCCATACTAGACAGTTCAAACGGCCGGGTGCTACAGGGTCTCAGGAAGACACTGCAGCATGGTGTCTGGATCTCAGCTGGGTAGGGGGCACTGGGTAAGGGAACCAAGCATTAACACATATTAACACGCCTCTACTTACCTTTGAACATTAACTTGTAACCACACTAATCTGTATGTCAAAAATCACATTAAAGGTGGGCAAGGATCATTCGCCCCATTTTATGGACCAGGACACAGAGACACAGGCGCTGACTCCGTGGGTGCTCCGGGGCTGGAGCACCCACGGGGAAAAATTAGTGGGTGCTCTGCACCCACCAGCAGCCAAGCTCCCTGCCCCACCTCATCTCACCTCCTCCTCCCCTGAGCATCCCCGATCCTCCGCCTACCTCCCAGCACTTGCCGCCGCCAAACAGGCTCCGGGAGGGAGGGAGGAGGAGCGGAAACGTGGCGCGCTCGGGGGAGGAGGCAGAGAAGAGGCGGGGCCGGGGCGGGAATTTGGGGAAGGGGTTGGAATAGGGGCAGAGTTGGGGCGGGGACTTTGGGGAAGGGTTGGAATGAGGGTGGGAGGGGGCCGGGCAGGGGTGGAGTTGGGGCGGGGCCGGGGGCAGAGGGGGGTCGAGCACCCTGTGCACAGAGGCACCAGTTAAATATCTGGCTTTTCTTTTTTTGATGAAAACCTGAAAATGTTCGTTTTCATCTACACTTTTCCTGGGGGCAGGAGGAGAAACATGTCTCAATAGTATTAATTCCAGCATGGTTTGAGTTTGGCTTAGACCTGGGCTTGTCTCTGGATCCCCTGTACAAATATCTGATACTGAATTTGACTGGAGGTCAACCCTGAGACAAAGTGCGGGGCCTGGCTGTTATAAATTTCCTAAGCATTCCAGAGGCAGCAGTGAGTCAGCTGTTTAAATAACAGGAAGACTCCAGATATGAGAGCGAATGACAGCAGTGCCTAAGGGGACAATGCCCAAAGATCCATATTCCTCTTACAATGTTTGTGATGACCGGCTCCCCGGCCTGAGTGCTTCACGTACACACACGGATTTTCACACCATCAAATCCTCAACTGCTCTCTGCTGCTTCTAAAGCATTTTTCAAAGTTCATTCCTGTTCTGCTTGTGCTTGGAGGCTTCAAAAGCTCTGGTGCTGTTTGGTTCTTAGCACAATAAAGGTCGGGAAGAAATCAAGCCCGCAATCTGAGAGGGGAGGGAGTGCCCTGAAGAGCCAGGGTTGGTATGTAGAGAATGCACATGCTGAAGGGCAAGAGGTCAGAGCTCAATGCACGGGTGGAGGGAGGTGGAAAAAGCTTGTGTGCACAGAACCATCCTAGGTGAGACATGTGACTTGAAAGGCCTATGAAGTGAATAAGTGAAGTTGTTGTAGCCAGGTTGGTCCCAGGGTATTAGAGAGACCAGCTGGGTGAGGTAATAGCTTTTATTCGACATGTTAGATCACTCCAGCACACATGGCCCCTGGGCTGTCTCTTTCTCAGTTGTGGAGTCTGATGTTGTCTGTCTACCCAGCAGGACAGCTACAGCATGGGCATCCGCAATCACTTCACCAGCACACTCCAAACCTGGCCTGGAGGAGCCACCTCTAGACACAGATTCCAGGGCCTCCATAATGCCGACACTCCAGATAAAGCACCTGAACTCTGGGGAAGTTTGAACCTCACCTCTGGCACCTATCTCAAACAACAGGCCGAAGCCAAACACTTTCAGACACCGGGGACTCTGTGGCACAAGCCCGTCTCTGCCCTCACCACGCAAGTCCCAGGTGTCTCTGCTGATTAGAAAATTATTTCTGTGACAGGTTGCTCCATAGGCTTGCCTGAGATGCCGCTCCGCTCTTTTTTAAGGAAACTGCTGTGAAATGGATTGGTGGTCTCACAAAAGCCACCAGACATCACCTGGAGCTCAACTACATTCCAATCTGGGAGACTGTTTCCATTCTGCCATGACTTGTTTTTTCCACATATTCCAAATGGAGCACCTGACATCTCCATGTTTCCTTGCTATGAGGCCACCAGGTCTAGCCAAAGAGCACTAGAAGGTGCTTCCTTTAGCATTAGACCATCCCAGTCTGATACTAATGGAAGGTCTGATGATTCTTGTTTGAGATGGTCACAAAGTTCCTCCTTCCTGGTGAAGCGTTCTCCTCTTAGCCATTCCACCCCTGGCCAGGGCATGGACAAAGCAAATAGGTCGGGGAAACACACCTGTTTTGTCCTCATGGTCTGGCAATTTAAACTGAACTTAAAAAAAAACTTAGTTTAACAGCAAAAAATTAGAGACAGAATCAAAGGAAAAATCTCCAGTATATTTACTGTGCTAATCATTGCAGCAAAACCTACTATATGGGTCCCAAGGCCCAGGTGGGAATTGTTTATCTTTCCCAGAAGTATTTGCTTTCGGGCGCTCGTTCCAGAATGTAAGAGACACCCAGAGCTAGGCTGGAATCCTCATGCGTCCCTTTGCAAACCTGATCAAGGGGGCCTTGTGCATGTTACAAACTCATGGGAACAACCCCATGGGAACATTCATCCTCACCTCTTCCCATGCCCAGACAGGGCATTGCAAGGGACTTTGACTCTCATCCCTCTCTTGATGACCACTTCCTTGGCCATGGTGACCAGTCCCAGCCAGAGTCTTCTCCTAAATCCCTCTCAAGGTTTTCTGCAGCTCATCCCTTTGGCCAAGTTACAGCTCAATCCCCTTCCGGAGCTACAAATGGGCCAACTCATAACAAATGCCCCTATCAGGCAAAATCCTCTGCTTCTTGGTCCCTTCTCCTGGCCCCTGCAGCCGGGCTCTTATCTTCAAAGATTCCTGGCCAGATCCACTGTGATCATCCACGGACACCTCCTGCATGGCACAGGCCACAGAATAGCCCCAAAATAATTCCCTGAGCAGATCTCTTAGAAAAAACACCCAACCTTGATTTGAAAATCATCAGCGATGGAGAATCCACCATGACTCTGGGTAACTCCCTCCAAAGCTTAATTACTGTCACTGGTAATAATTTGTACTTCCTTCCCAAGCAGGAGTCTCTACTTGGGGTCAGGGTCTCCAGCAGGTCACCCCTGAGGAGCTCCCTGCTCCGTGTAGGCCCTATCTCAGGGCTTTCCCCACAGGAGCCTACCCCGCTGCCTGGGGGGGACTCAGCCTGAGTGCCAGAGGGGCACGCCCCTTGCTCCTCTCTCTGCTGAGTTCCCAGCTCTGTGGAAGTAGCGCTCTCCCTGCTGTCTGATTAAGCCCCATTATTACACCCAGCTGGGGTCAGGAATTAGCCCTTGGGGTGCTAGCTAAGGGGTAGCTGCTGAGTCATGGGCCAGGCTGAGCCCTGTGCTCCTCAAAGGGCTGGCCAGCCAGCGGTGCCAAGCCCCCTCGTCTCGTCTCAGCCCTTCCAGCCAGCAGAGGAGGGGCACAGCACGCAGCCCCCTTTCACTGTGCGGCAGGGGTGCCCTGCCTCATGCACACAGTCAGGGGCTCCTACAGCCCCGACTCACCACCCACCAGTACAACACATGCTTAAATTCACAGCCCACCCCATGGGGCCTGGCTAGTTTCAATGGGAATAGCACATAGCAGAATTCAGTCCACTCATCACAGTAACCTCCCCATTTCCTCTAGCAGGTGCTGAGTGTAAAACATGTGGGCGTGAGCATCCCACCACAAGAATGCATTCCGCTGGCCTTTTCATTTGCTAAATACTTTGCTGACTGGTGGGGAGCATGCACCTGCATACAGGTAGCTTTAAGCTGTGGTTACCGATGCCAAATGAACTGGAAAACCAACAGCATGCGGGTGATGTAACACGGAGAATAGCAGATCGTCGGTATGGATCGGGTGCATTTGGCTGTGAGGCCATAAAAACAAGCCATATAAACAGGAACCCATGGTTCACATCCCCAGGGCTGATGCTGGAAATAATTGCACTGAATTGCTTAATCAGTTACATATTTGTTGGTATTAAAATGGCAGTGCTGTGTTTCCTGCCCTGTGTGAAACTGACAAGAGGCACAGCAAAAGAGCAGCATGCATTCATGATGCCCTAGCAACTCATGCTATGGCCTCGTCTGCATTGTCAGGCCCCCCGGCTCTTTGGACTGGAGCTGCAACAACTGGCGTTGATCCATAGTAGGCGCTCTTTCCTGACTCAGGGTAGTTAAATCAGAAGCAGGCTGCGAAGAGTTAAAAAGGGATCCCACAAAACTGGGCGACTGGGCAACAAAATGGCAGATGAAATTCAGTGTTGATCAATGCAAAGTCATGCACATTGGAAAACATAATCTCAACTAGACATATAAAATGATGGCGTCTAAATTAGCTGTTACCACTTCAGAAAGAGATCCTTCTGGAGCACATGTGGGCCGTGGCGGCTTGCCGGAGGGCAGAGTACGAGCTCATGCTCAAATGCATGGAAATCCCCAGGAAGGTTATTTCATCAGGTCTGCACAGCTTGAACACATGGCATGCCCAGCAGGAATTATCAGTCATCAAACAGTAATATTAGCTGGGGGGGGACACTGGCAGGGAATCCAGAGGGAAAATGGTCATCTGCTCCAGGCGCAGGATTGGGAACCAGAACCACTGGTTCGGTTCCAGCTCTGACAAATTCCTCCCTGGGCTGGGCATGGTCCGTTCACCTCTGCCCCTCAGCCCCATCTGTAATCATGCTACTCCCTGAGTGACACGGGTGCCGTGAGGACTCAGCCATTCATGTCAGTGAAGCGCTTTGAGATCTTTGGGTGGAAGGCACTGTATTTGTACAAAGCACTGCTCGAAGGGCCGAGGGATAAATGCATTGATAGAACGTATCCATGACTTTCGGTGCTGCAACTGTCACGTCAATCCAACCCAGGCTGCTTATTCCACCTAGCTCAGCTTACTCCCTCGATATCGAAGTACAGTCTTTCCCCGGGCACTCAGACTGTCCCAAGAACATATGGATTGTCCCTTGATCATGTCTCCTTTGAGCCAAAGCTGCTTGGCAGCGTGTCCACTAGCCATGATGGTGACAACGTGTGCTCAGGAGGGTGATATTAATATTTATCGACGTGTCTTCATCCAGTGCCCAGTTTTCCCAGAATCCCCTCCAGCAAGTGCCTCCAAACTGTGTGGAAAAGCATATCCAGTGCTGAATGTGTCGCCTCTGAGTGTCATTGACTATCCCCTTCCTGTTGTTCTGTGTGATTGCGACAGTCACGATATCCATTTCTGTTCCCCAAGGTCTGCAGCTGGAATCTCAGGAAGCTCCCAAGAGCTGTGAGAGGATGGAGCAGCAGGGAGCGATTTAGGCTGCCAGGAGGTAAAGGTAGCTTTCTAGAGTGCTCTGCGGGATCACACCTAGAACACGGTCCAGCTCTGGCCATCTCAGTAACAGGGAGGTGCTGGCAAAATGCAGGAGTCCAGAGAAGAGCAATGAAAACAATGAGGGGGAAGAAGAGCCTGGGAGCCACCGAGCTAAGCACCAGTTCGACGCTGCAAACAGCGGAGCACCCACAGCGAGAGGCACATTGGGGTGGAAGAGGAGGGGCACCCAAAGTGCTGGATGTGGCTGTTAGAGAAGTGACTAGAACTCCAGCGGGGGTGTGTTCACGTGCACAGAAGAGCTACTATTCTTCCTTCCACTGTAACCGTGAGCAGACGCGGGGTCTAAGCCAGGAGTGGGGGACGCTCCCCAGAACTGTGGGGGCCACCGGCACCCAAACTGTGGCCCCACCCCCCACACTGTCCCTTCTCCCCAATCCCCCACCCTCGCACTGTCCCATCCCCTGAGGCCCCACCGCCTCTTCCCCCTAACACCCTGCCCCCGCTCACTCCTCTCCACCCCCTCCTTCCCGTTGCTCGTCCTTGCGGCCAGTAAAAAGTGGAAGGGCATAGCCCCCTGCCCCGCCCCGTTCCAGTGCCCCTGGTCGGACCACGGAAGAGCCACAGACTTAGTTCCCTCTGCTGCCTCCTCCCCGGCTCAAGGCAGGGCTGCTAGCAGCGCAGAGGGGCTGGCCGGCGGCGTGACTGCCCACGACACGGCAGGCCGAGTTCTCCGGCTATCAAACTCCACAGCCCCCATGCAAAGTCTGTACAGCCCCATGGCTCTCAGCCCTTCCAAGCACAGCTGGCTTCCTGCTGACCTGCCATTGGCTTCTCCTGACCGGCTAGCGGGGATGGTCATGGAGTGCGAGGGCGAGGCAGAGAAATCCCTTCCTGGAGACAATGGAGACGTTGCCACATGCACCGAGCCAGCCACAGCGAACAGAGACAATGCCAGGCAGTACGGAGCCCAAGTGCCTTGCTCTGGTGCAATCTCTCCCCAAGCCGCTGGCATCTCTGGAGCACGGCCAGGGGGCTGAGCTGTGAGGGAGGTAACAAGAACTCCAGGGTTTCCTGGCCATTTCCATGTTTGCTCTCCCCCGTGTGCAGTTGGCTGCAATGCTGTGCACCCCTCCCTCCATAGTTTTGTGTCTGACAGATCTCCGAGCAGTGCCAGGGCCTCCCATTCCCGGCCATGCTGGGGAAGGCGGCCTTCAAAAGGTACATTTCCCTGAAGCCTTTCTGGAGTGGCCATTGGAAAGCAGACACTGCACTACTGGACTAAATAACTCATCCTCGTCTCCAGGTGCTCCTGGCAGAATACAAATCTCTGTGGGAAATGGAGGCTCTGAAAACCATGAAGAAATCAGAGCTCCTGAACGGGAACATCAGAGAAAGGTGAGTGGGAAGCAGGACAGTGACTGTGATGCAAGGAAGTGTGCCCACTTCCTCTATGCACAAACCAGGGCTGCAGGGAAATGCCATTTCTAGGCATTAATGGAACATTGGATAGGGCCCACCACAGACTTCAGCATTGCCTGGAGCCCGCAGCTGTGTTTTGGTTGGCTAGTGAAACAGGCTGCATGTTTGACATTGTCCTGTTGGGTGGGTGGGGGCGCTCAGGGACCCAATCCAGGACTCTTTGGTTTCTAAGCCTAATTGCACAAAGGGAACAGGAGCTTCAATGGCTCCTGATGCCCCCAGAAGCCGAGAGTGATCCACTTCTCTGGCCTTTGCCATGGGCACTGAATACCTGGCGGAACGCTGCATAGAACTGACCCCTCCAGACTGTAACTTTGGCGCTTCTCTTGTTTTGTGTTTGCAGCAGAGAACCAAGCGTTGGAAGCTGTTGGCCAGGAGAAGTGTCTGTATTTGATCCAGCGTCTTGGGGGCTTCCAAACCACGTTTGCTTTGCTATCGAGTTTGTTCCCAGTGAGGATCTCTAGACCTTCTGCAGAACTTCTCAGAGCCAGGCCTGTGGAAGTGTTCCTTGGATCCAGTCCCTTGGGGTTATTACATATTGAAAGGTTCTGACAGAAGCTAGACCATGTGCTAGGAATTAGCTTTCTCTTGGGGGAAAATATCCCCTCGGGATGGGTTTCCTCTGCATCTGTGACCCGTGGAGCACGTTAGCTGTCATTAGATATGCCCTATTTTGTATGAAGAATGGGTATGGAATAATGTCATCATGTTAAACTAGATTGACCCATTTGTGCTTAGAAAGTCATGCAAATACAAGTTTATGATTATCAATTATTTGTATTGCGATAGCCCCTGGGAGCTCCAGTCATGAACCAGGACCCCCTTGTGCCACGCGCTGTACAAACACAGACCAAAAAGGCACTCCCCACCCCAATGAGCTGCAAATCTGCTAACAAAATCCCCACTGACTTCAAAAGGGAGATTCAGAGGTGGATTAAGGTCTCCTGGGGCCCTGGGCCAGAGCTGGAACTGTGGCCCCACCCTGTTCCGCCCCTTCCACCTGTGGCCCTGCCCATGGCCCCACCCTGTTCTGCCCCTTCCCCGTGTCCACGTCCCCATTCTGCCCATGATGGCACACTGTTTCACCCCTTCCCCTGCAGCCCCATCCCTGTTCTGCCCATAGCCCTTCCCCATTCCACCCCTTCCCCCGCAGCCCTGCCTCCCTGCTCGCTCCTTTCCACCCTTCCCCCCTGCTGCAGCCCTGAGACTGGAGACGCTCCATGCCCCTGCACCATACGGAAAAATATGATCTGTGATTACAATAAATGAATTATATTTAGCTTAGCATTCCAGTGTTTCCACCATAACTCTGGTGCACTTCCTCTTTGCAAAATTAAATGTAGCAATTATTAAATGAGTCATTCTTCCTGGTTTCCATACCTAAAAAAAAAAGAGGAACGATATGGATGGCTCAAGTAGAGAACATGGCCAATAATATAAGTGGAATCTGATTATAGCACTCATACTAGTCCCAAGAGAGTGAGAAGAGACATCTGAATTCACCACCAACGACGTTAATTTAGAACCCTCCAATACTTAGTAAGAACATAAGAACATGAGAACGGCCCGACTGGGTCAGCCCAAAGGTCCATCCAGCCCAGTGTCCTGTCTTCCCACAGTGGCCAATGCCAGGTGCCCCAGAGGGAATGACCAGAACATTTTCATAATTAACAAAAATAGCACCATGTTTAACAAAACAGTGAGCCACCTTGTCAACAGAAATCACTCTATCAATGAAGATGTACAACCAAGTCAGCTAATACGCAATTAGTTTCCAACAGCTCATTTTTTTGTAGCTCTTCTTTCCATTCCACTGGCCATAAATCTGAGATCTAATGTCGGACATTCAGCTTGCATTTTGATTAGTGTACTGCGAAGTTGTCAAATCGAAACTAAGTGACCTGACTGTAATATGAGATGACTTTCTTGTGGGTTGACAGACGGGCTAATTATAATAGAGGAATGTTGATGAATGAAAGGGAAATGAGTCATTGTGGATGGCTCACTGAAAACATCTACTTAACATGCAGTAGCGATCGTGAAAATAAACAAGATGTTAGGTTGGATTAAGAAAGAGAGAGACTGATACTGGAACTATACTAATTAATTCTTGACCCCCTCATCACAGAAAGGATATTGCAGAGATGAAAAATGTCCAGAGGAAGGCTACAAATATGGTCAGAGTTGGGAAAGACTTCCATCTGAGCAGAGACTTAAAAGGTTAGGAATACTTTGTCCAGAGAGGAAATGAATAAGAGGTAATTAAAACAATGACTGCTAGGGAGAAAATCAATGAGGGTGCTCCAGCTCTCATAGTACTAAAACAAGGGGACACCCTAAAAGACAGCACATTCAAAACTGAAAGGCTTATTTTACATACTGTTGCTTAGTTAACTTGTGGGACTCACTGCCACAAGATATTAAGGTGATGAGTTTAATAGAACTCAGAAAAAAAGATTAAGGCCAATATTTTCCCAAAGGATTAGTGGGCTCGGGTTCCTGACTTGAGGCACTTTAGAGGGGCCCAATTTTCAAGAAGTGCTGAGAATAGGACCTTTTTGAGGTGTCCCAGGTTGGGCCCCCAAAATCACTAGGCTCTTTTAAGGATCTTGGTCTACACATTTCTCTGTATAACAAGAATATCTACGCTTATGTTAGATAAGAAGGTTACCTGGGATCTGAACTCATGTTTCAAGGAATAACTCAACCACGAATTGCCGGAGGTTAGGAAGAAACACTGAGCATATCATTGCACAAATATCCATTGTGTTGGTTTTAAACCAGCCCCTGAGTCACCTGGCACTGGTCATTCGGAATGTTCGGGGTGTATTTCTTTCAATTTTTCAAACTTTTTTCAACGGTCGCTTTTAAACAACTGAAAGCTGGGATTCTCAGACAGTCTCTTGATTCCAGCAACAGGGGCTTTAAGAAAACCCTCAGAGATGCCCAGACACACAAGAGTTGGCCACACTGGAGAGTGAAAGCTGAGCGAGTCAGAGGGGAAGGGGTTTTTAATCAGATTGTGTAACACCTTGATTGTATTTATTCTTGTTAACACCGATTAACTTCCATGATGAATAGACATTTTGGATAAAAGACGTCTGTTAAAGTTTCAACATTGTACCTCAGCAGTTAAGATGAGAAAGATTACATAGATCCCCTGGTACTCTTAGCGAAGCCTCAAGCAGAACCAGGGAAGATCAGAATTGTCATTTCTGATGTTTTTACATTTAAAATTAAAAGCAGAGAAAATAAAAAATCCTTTTTAATACTGGGCTAGATAAACTGATCAGGTATGTCCATTCCCATGGAAAAACAAAAAGGATCATAAACAAGACATGAAAAGGTTGTGTAAAGAAAGATTGCACCATATGGCCAGAATTCATATAAACTTCTCTGCACCCTACCACATATCCTGTTTGAAGGAGCGTTCTGGTGGCCATATTTGCATGGAAGACCTGCAATGTACTTCAGGAGGAAGAGCTGCTGGTGATTCAGTAAGTGTTGTACTTTCCTCTGAGTCAGTATGGGACCAGTGCTTTACGTGGAAGGTAATGTGGTCTTTTGGAACAGATGCAAATAGCACATTTAAAGGAACAGGTTCATAACAGGGCTGCCAGATGTTTCTGCAGGAGTTTCAAATTTTATTTTGTAAAAGCCACTGAAAATTCATCAATCAGATACCACCTAGGCTAGGAGAACATCCCTCTCTCAGCTGCAGTCAGTGGAGGTGTCTGATCTGAAATCCCATTGGTGTAAAACAGGGGTTCTCAAACTGGGGGTTGGGACCCCTCAGGGGGTCGCACGGTTATTACGTGGGGGGTCACGAGCTGTCAGCCTCCACCCCAAACCCAGCTTTGCCTCCAGCATTTATAATGGTGTTAAAAATATAAAAAAGTGTTTTTAATTTATAAGGGGGGTCGCACTCAGAGGCTTGCTATATGAAAGGGGTCACCAGTACAAAACCACTGGTGTAAGAAAACGAAGAGGGGAGTGGAAGGTTGTTTTCCCACTAGGGCCCCGTGCTTCTGGAACCAACCTTCCCCTCTTGGTCCATAACAACCCAAGTTTGTTAACAATCTGCAAGGCTCAGCTTGTCTCCTGGCCCGTAGGGAGTTAGGCGTGAGAGTGGGTTACCTTGTTGCTGCTGGGGCAGTGTTACCTGGGGATAATTCCACAGTCTCTGCCTGTATGAATGTGTTTTTAAGGGTTTGGTGAAGGGGCCCAGGAGTGTGGGCATGAATGCTCTTGTTTATTCTAGTCTAACATACATTTGAATGAATAAACTTTCAGCCACTAGCAGCCTGAACCTGGCTTGGACTGGCAGCCCACAAGAGGGGGGGAGATGTGCGCATGCATGCAAAGGGCTATGGCCCATTGCCAACCCGCTAACCCATTTGCCTATCTGTAAAGGGGCTTGCCTGTCTGTCTAGCCAAGCATGGCTCTGAAACACGCTGCCTCAGTTCCCCTTCTCTCAGGGCCCTTTAAGAACTCAACACAGTCCAAAGGTATAAGACAAAATTCCCTGTCTGGGGTTCAACTTTATTAAGTCCACACAAATTTGAAATAAAGTCTCCGATCCCAGCAAAGTCTCCCTGGCTTGTAGTCTCTCCTTCAAGTCCAGGGCTGCACAGTTCTCTTCTTTTGGCCCTGTGTTTCTGGGCTCTCAGTGGCTTCCCCAGCTGCTTCCTTCTGGCACCTTCCAGCAGCTCTCTGGAGTTCTCTTCTTACCTCCCTGGCTAACAGAAGGCCACAAGTAACAATCTGGCCCCTGTTCTGACAGAAGAGGCTGAATATATACAGTCATCTTCCCACAGTTTGTCCTGATTGGCTGGGAGAGAGGGCAGCCCTGCCCCACCCACTCTACAAGCCACTTGGTCCTAGGCCCTTAAAGAAACAGTAGCCTGACTTTCCCCCAAGCCTGAACTGTTCCCCTGGGACTGTCTCCCTCTCTCCCAGCACCTAGCTCTGCCTTCCCATGGTCTCCAGCCACTCTAAAAAGTCCCAGGACTTGAAGGACACACCCGAATCAGGTACTGAGTGACCATTAGTCCTTACTACCCTTAAGGGACAGTCACCCTGTTACACTCCCCACTGTTTAACAGTGGAAATGCATTTCCCTCTTTATCGCTGCACAGATTTTTAAGGCCAGAAGGGAGGATGTTGATTATCTTATTTGACCTCCAGCGTAACATAGGCCAGAGAACCTCACCCAGTGATCTCCGCAGTTCCTTGGGAAATCTTTGAGAAAGGTTTAATCATCAGGGTGGGGACAAAAGCTGTTTCATGCACCAACAGTTTGCAATGGGCCAATAAGACTATGATGTATTAGTAGCATACTGCTGTACCGACTGCAGTAAGCATATGCACCCACTGAACTTCTCCTTATTAGCAGACACCTGCTATCGAAAGGTAGAAAGACCTATTCTGCTCTTGATAAATATACGCTTAAATATTCATTGCCCTGCTGTTTGGATTTCATTCTAATCAAATGGCACTGAAATACTACCAGGGTCGGGGTGGGGGTGGGGTTCTGCAGTGCTCAGATACGACACCCAGAGGAAAAATGCTTTTGAGGTTGAGGCACGCTGGGTCCCCTGCCAAGGCCCCAATGTGGGACACACTGTGGGATGCATGACTATTAGTTATAAAGGAGACTTCAATGCTCTGGGTTTCCTGCCCTGCGACTCCAGCCTTTAGTGTAAATAACCCTTTCTGTAACCTGAGTTTCATGACTCCGCATTTCTGCTCAAAGGCTATGTCTACATAGCAGGAGCTGTGCGTGGGCTAGCCTACCTGAGGTGACTTGAATCTAACTGGGCATGGATAGCCATAGGAGCGAAAATGGTGCAGCATGGCCCTCAGAGCAAGCTAAGGATGTACCCAGTATCCAGGTCGGGCTTGGCCTACCTGCACTGAAGCCCACATTGCAGAGTCTTCACTGTTCCTGTTTCTGCTAGCTAGAGTCACAGCAGCTTGGGTAGGCCAGCCCGGGCACACACATACCCTAAATGATTTTGAATGATAAAAATGAGGGTACACGATGTGTCTGGAACATGGTTAAGATTGGGTCTAGAATGAGCCACATCCCTGGAAGGGAGAGTGAGCTGAGAGTCGCATACCAGCCTGGGGCCCAGGAGATCACGGTGCAATTCCAGCTGGGCACAGGTTCCCTGTGGACCCATGGGTAGGTCCCATAGCGGCCAGTGGCTGATGCTTTCACTCACATTGAGAGGTATCTTGCTGCACGAGTCATCCCACTGAGGGAATCTGCTTAAGGACTGAGGTGTCGGTTTCTGGCTGTCAATCATCCTCTCTCTTAATTACCGCACTTGTAACATGGGAGTAATAATCCTTCCTTTCTCCCGCCCTTTGCCTTGTCTGTCTAGGTCTTCAGACCAGGGACTGTGTCACCCTCTGTGTTTGCACAGCACCTAGCACAGTGGGGCCCTGGCCTCGGTTGGGGCCTCCCTGTGCCACCGCAATGCAAATAGCAACGCAGACTATCCCTCCCCATTTGTCTTCGAAGCAAGGCCCCACTCCTGTAAAGCGCTGCTCCCCCAGCCCCCCACTGACATTGAGAGTGGGCAGCCGCAATCAGGATTATGCCGAGACAGGTTAGAGGGGAGTGCGTGCGCTGCCATCATATCAGAACAACGAGGGAGACGGCACATTTTGCGTGGTGCTGTTGGAGAAAACCCTCTCTCTAATAACACCGGAGCTCTGCCGATGCATGGTCGCCACCGCTGATACGGCCCTATTTTGAAAACAAATTGTTGCCATTTGCTTTGTTCTAACAGAACAGAGTCTACAGAACGACTGGAGCATCTGAGGTGAGAGGAAACCTTTAACTATGCAGCAGTTTCCACGACAACCTTATGTATCAAACAGCCCAGCTTGACTCTACCTCCCCTCCCTCTTGCTCTCATTTGTCTCTGAAAAACTAGGCCAGTCTGAAAGCCCAGGGTTTTTTCACCTTGTATTTAAGTGATTGTGCTCCTTGTGCTTCTCCCCCACACCAGCAGGGGGAGTCTTCACTTCAGCACTCCGCGGAGCACACGTCTATTGAGGGCTGACTCTGAACGCCCCTGGCTATGCACCGAGAAGTCTGTTTGGACTTCCCCTGAAATTACTCGTTTTCCAATGGCTCCTTTCAAGCAGAGTCTACACCACAGTGCAAGGGCTTTCCAGCTGCAGAACTGGGCCTACGGATCGACCTCAGCACCGCCTGCCATTGCAATTGGCAGGGCCAGAGGCCGCTGTGTTACCCTGCACAAGTCCAGGTACTCCAGATTTACACCGCCGCAGCTGGGCAGAATTCACCCTTCACAGCAGGTGGCTAGAGACAGCGCATCAACTGTCCTCAACAACGACAAGCCGATGGGGGTGCTTAAGGGAGGCAGGATCGAGCTGTCATTTGGCGAAGGGTGAACAAGACCCCATGAGGTCCACCTTGATTGTACCGGCTACTCCTTCAACCTGCCCCAGGCAGAGAAATGAATGAATTCCTTGGGAATTAATTCCCAGCCCCCTGAGTACAAGTCCAGCAGGACCCGGTTACATACGCCCTCTGTGCTGCCGGGGCTTCACTGCTCGTTTTAGCAAGCTAGCTGGGGTAGGTCTCACCTCCCCAGTTGCCATGTAGCCACAGCCTCAGAAACGTTCCTTGCCAGAAGACAGACTTCAGTCCTAATTTTCAAAGCAATGAATGGATCAAGCTAGATTACACTCAGTCTTTGGATGTATGAATTCCTCTGCCAGCTGCACTTCTATGGGACTATACGGAGCTCAAAGCTCAGGACAAAACATGTCAAAGCCGGGGACAAAGCATTCTGGGTCGAGGGGACCTGTCCGGGAAGCAATCGGCCAGCGGAAATCAGGCCAGCTTCAGGAAAAGTCTGTCCATCATATGGGACACTCACAAACTGAGCACCCCACCACGGTCCCAAGCCCCTAAAGCCAACCAGAGGTGGGGGAAGCCAGGCCCCAAGCAGAGTTTAGAGCCCAGAAAGGGACAAGGGCGATAGACTCCGTGGAGCCCACTAGGGATGTCACTGTTGCTATCTATTTTACGTGGAAGGTGCTCAGATACAATGGTGATGGGCAGCAGGGCGTACCCCTAAGAGCTCTGTGTGTGAAAAGACTGCAGGATAGGACCCTGGTTTGAGTGTAGCCTCCTCTCTCCTATTCACCATTTTTGTCAAGTTTATGAAGAGCAGAGAGCTGTGCTTTCAGCCTGGAGGTGGGACTTGCAATTGTGCTCTGCTTTGGTCCAACTCTGCTCCCGTTCCAGCCAAGTTTTCCTACTGAGGCCAGCTTGAAAGAGAACTGCCCTGCGGCCACAGTGTCTGACTTAGTGTACATTATTTGGGTTGCGGCTGCAGTTAGTGGCCCCAGCTAGGGATTGGGGTCTCATAGCGCTAAGCAGTGTACACAAGTGCAACCCCCGCGAGCTGAGAGTCTAATGTGATGAGATGCAATAGATGGTTACCGATGCGGGAGCACAAGGTACCAGTGGGAGGATCACGATCAGTGCAATTAGCCGCCAAGAGAGCATCATTGCTAACCTCAAGTGTTCAAGAAGCACAAGACGGGGCCCTAAAAATTCGAGATTGGCTTTAACATTCTGAGCATTTTAAAATAATTTCTTTGGGGTTGTTCTGATTGCCTTCTGGCTTCGGAATGTTCAGGGTGTCTTTCTTTCAATTTTTCAAACTTTTTTCAACAGTCGTGAAGGCTAGAAACTTGCTTTTAAACAACTGAAAGCTGGGATTCTCAGACAGTCTCTTGATTCCAGCAACAGGGGCTTTAAGAAAACGTTCAGATGTGCCCAGACACACAAGAGCTGGCCACACTGGAGAGTGAAAGCTGAGCGAGTCAGAGGGGAAGGGGTTTTTATCAGATTTATCAGATTTATTATACAACCGCATTTGCTCCAACCCCTCAGACAGAGACAAACCCCTACAAGATCTCTATCAAGCATTCTTACAACTACAATACCCACCTGTGGAAGTGAAGAAACAGATTGACAGAGCCAGAAGAGTTCCCAGAAGTCACCTACTACAGGACAGGCCTAACAAAGAAAATAACAGAACGCCACTAGCCGTCACCTTCAGCCCCCAACTAAAACCCCTCCAACGCATTATTAAGGATCTACAACCTATCCTGAAGGATGACCCAACACTCTCACAAATCTTGGGAGACAGGCCAGTCCTTGCCTACAGACAGCCCCCCAACCTGAAGCAAATACTCACCAGCAACCACATACCACACAACAGAACCACTAACCCAGGAACCTATCCTTGCAACAAAGCCCGTTGCCAACTGTGCCCACATATCTATTCAGGGGACACCATCACAGGGCCTAATAACATCAGCCACACTATCAGAGGCTCGTTCACCTGCACATCCACCAATGTGATATATGCCATCATGTGCCAGCAATGCCCCTCTGCCATGTACATTGGACAGTCTCTACGTAAAAGAATAAATGGACACAAATCAGATGTCAAGAATTATAACATTCATAAACCAGTCAGAGAACACTTCAATCTCTCTGGTCACGCGATTACAGACATGAAAGTTGTGATATTACAACAGAAAAACTTCAAAACCAGACTCCAGCGAGAGACTGTTGAATTGGAATTCATTGCAAATTGGATAGAATTAACTTAGGCTTGAATAGAGACTGGGAGTGGCTAAGTCATTATGCAAGGTAACCTATTTCCCCTTGTTTTTTCCTACCCTCCCCCCCCCCAGACGTTCTTGTTAGACCCTGGATTTGTGCTGGAAATGGCCCTCCTTGATTATCATACACATTGTAAGGAGAGTGATCACTTTAGATAAGCTATTACCAGCAGGAGAGTGGGGTGGGGGAGAGAAAACCTTTTGTAGTGGTAAACACCCATTTTTTCATGGTTTGTTTGTATAAAAAGATCTTCTGTGCTTTCCACAGTATGCATCCGATGAAGTGAGCTGTAGCTCACGAAAGCTTATGCTCAAATAAATTGGTTAGTCTCTAAGGTGCCACAAGTCCTCCTTTTCTTTTTGCGAATACAGACTAACACGGCTGTTACTCTGAAACTTATCAGATTGTGTAACACCTTGATTTTATTTATTCTTGTTAACACCGATAAACTTCAATGATGAATAGACATTTTGGATAAAAGATGTCTGTTAAAGTTTCAACATTGTACCTCAGCAGTTAAGATGAGAAAGATTACATAGATCCCCTGGTACCCTTAACGAATCCTCCAGCAGAACCAGGGAAGATCAGAATTGTCATTTCTGATGTTTTTACATTTAAAATTAAAAGCAGAGAAAATAAAAAATCCCTTTTTAATACATCATCAAGAATCAAAAAAGGTCACAGGCCCAGTTTTGATAAAAAAAATCTCTTGCAGGTCACCTTTAATTAAGTTAATATTACATGAAATACTGTATTCTTTTTGGAATAGGAAATCCACTGTCAGTTTGCTCTGGCCATTGCTAAAAACGGTAGTTTTACGTTTCACTAATGAACATACAATCGAACTGAGAATCAAAAATCTGGGCCAGATGGGATTTGTGATCTGTCCTCCTCCTGGACCACTTCCCATTTAAAGTTTTAGACTGAGCTTCACACCGGGCAGATCTTTTGACTTGGCATGCACATTGTGACCAAACCTGCCTTTTGAGTAGTCCTGAGCCATAAATAAACAACACAACAAAACCTGGTGGTCTGAGAAATGGGGTGAAATGATGCATTGGGAGACAAGAAAGCTTCTACTGCTGGGAAAAAGTTAGTGAGCATTTCTGTCCCATTGAAAAGAGCTCGCACAATTAAAGAAAAATATTTACTTTAAAGGTCATGGTTACTGGCTACTCTCAAAGGCTGAGGTGAGCCAAAAAGTTTTCTCTGGCATTATCACTGAAACAGTAAGTATAAATGGAGGCTACATAGCAAATATCTTGCCAACCACCCAGAACAAAAGGAGGATGCAACAGCAACAGAATAGTGCATTGAAATCTTTTGTTTCGTTTTAAGTGTTTTAAAAACCTTTCCAGATCTTTTAAGCCTCTAGAGTTCCTTGCTGCATGCAAATCACGTCGAGTCCATTTGTAACAGCAGGAAAATCAGGGTTCTGAATAGAGGTTGTTACAAAATATGTATCGATTGTTTGTACAGATGCCTTCCCATATCTGCTCCGTGTGGATTTCTTGGCAGGTTTCCATTTTGCTTGGCTAGGGGGTGTATTTTGTAACATGTGCTTTGCATAGCCGGAAAGCGCAGACAAATGAGTAGTTCGTCACCTGACTTGGTGTCACCAATACAGTAATCAAGGAATCTCTTCTGTATGCCAAAAGGACCATGCTCCCTTCTGTGAACTGAAATCTTCCTAATATAGGACAGTGGAAGTCGCTTTTGCAACACAAATGTTGCTCTTGACAAAAAGAGGGACTCGAATTCCTCTCCTATCTGTGCAAGCAAGAGCTTGGCTGACTCATGACCTCCTGGGTAAGCCAGGCCAGAGAACCTCACCCTGTGATTCCTGCATCGAGCCCACAGCTTCTGTTTGAGCTGGAGCAGAGCGTGCCTGGCCCTGTGGGCAGAGCAAGGCGGAGAGGGGGTGTATGGAGGCTCTGGTGCTGCTCAAAGTCAGCATCCTGGTGACATGGTGCTAGGCTTGCCAAAGGGGAGAGGAGAGGCCATGGCGCTCCCTTCCGCTGGGACCTGTGCCTTTGGAAAGGTGTAGCCAGCAGCCTTGCTCTCCCAGGGCTGTCAGCCACTACAGAACACTTGACAGTGGCTAGGCAGCTGGTACCTGTGACCTGTGATGTCATTTCACGGATTCTCCAGTCCTTGCCTATTACGGACAGCAGCTTGCTCTGCTCACTCTCATCTCACCTGGGGAGCCATGTTCCCAGCGGTGTATGAACGTCATCAGGAAATCCTCCACCCACCATTCTGTGCGTTTCTAGCCTAGACAGGCTCTGTTATGAAACAAGCAGGCAGCCATTATACATCATGTCACAGCACAAATGGGCACAAGCCCAAGTCCCCACCCCCCCCGCCCCCGCCTGCATTCAGGCCCCAGTCCTGCAGTGAGATGCGCCCAGGCCGACCCCTGCGCCCACAGGGAGCCCCACGGACTTCTTGCCCGAGTCTCGCTGCAGGCTCAGGGCCTCCTTAGGAAATGTCCCCAGGCACCGTCACGTTTCGCTTAGCTCCAAGTGTGCCTGTTTGATATCAATTGACTTAAAGCAATTTTGCATCGAAAGTCAAAAGAGCCTCGCCGATTTCCTGCTTCAACAGCACTTCACGGCCACTGTTGTGCAACATGGCGCTACACGGAAGTGGAGGATCTATGGAGCCAAAAGCAGGACTTTCTACTCCCTGTTCAAAGGCCTGCTGCTGCGAACTCAAAGACGGTTGTGGATTCACAAACCCCTATGCGGCCTAGTCACTGGAGGGAAGCAGTGAGCCGCATTGTGTAACCGGGGTTACAAGTACAGATCCTGTCACTCAACGCGCAGGCCTTCATCGGTTTGTCACTTAGCTTCCGCTATATAATTTAAAGTTTCTGTCCAGTTGTGTGGTTTGCATAACAACAGCGAGTCACAAAGTGCCGGCAGCGAGAAACAATGGCCCCGATTCAGCAAAGCACTACTGTATATGTTTATGTCCCATTGACGCAAATGCTAATAAAACGCGGGTGTGAATTTGTCGTATGGACTGTGTCATTGCGGCTCCGTGTCACTCTTGTTGGCTCAGTTAGTGGTTAAAATCCCACTCCAGGAGTTAGTTGCCACCTACGCTATAAAATCTGCTATAATCACTTGGCTTAAATACAGTCATTGCCCAGTCATGTTATAACATGGTTTGACTTTGCATGTGGGACTGTGTAACCGTAAGGGAGGCTGGTCCCTTACCAGGACTCCTTTATTACAGCTGGGCTCAAACCATGTGATGAGGTTAAACAGTCGCTCTTCAGCTATCCAATGTGCAACAAAAGGCAAATGTTACACGGCGTCTGTTTAGGACCTGACTCAACAAGGTGCTGAGCACTTTCTGGGAAGTAACAAGTCAGGGCATGGCAGGATTAGCCACCTAATAAGTGTATATTCTGAACCGGTGTGACCTTCAGCGCCCTGGGAGGATGTCAGTGGAGGAGGGGGAGTTGAAATGATCAGGTAGGGATGTCTTCTTTATATGTGAAGTGCCAAGAACTCCGTGCTGAACAAACCCAATGTTAAGTGGCAAATTAGCCATTGTAGAAAAGTGAGAGAGGTTTCCTAGATAGGTGAAATCTACCCGCCCTGTACATAGGAAACTGACAGCCATTTAGACAGGCAGCGTAGTCTGGTAGTAGTGCATTGGTGGGCAAGCCAAGGGAGGTGGGATCTATTCCTAGTTCTGCCATCGACCAGCCGCATGACCTTGGGCAAGTCACTGCCCCGCTCTGTGCCTCAATTTACCTTCCCACTCCTTGTCTGATCTATTCAGATCATAAGAGATTGTCCTTGCCCCCAAAGAGCTTACAGTGCCTGCCACAATAGGGCCCCCATCTCAGGTGGGCCTTCTAGGAGCTGCTGTACTAGAAATACATAATAAAAGCACAATACTTACGGGGACGAAAGCACGGCAGCAGAAACAAAATCCATCTGGGGCCACTGCAAGTTAGAACATCTGGCGTAAATTGCTAGTCTAATTTCTCTAGTGACAATTCTAGCTCCTGGCTGGGCAGGGGGGCTGTCTGCTGGAACAAAACCACACCATCCATTCTAAGCCAAGATGTTCCAGTAGACACTCAACTTTCTGCTGACCAGAACTGCACTAACTTTGCAGCACAGGCCACAAAGCATGAGCGAGAATGACAACTGCTCACTGCCAGCATTTCTCCTGAGCAGAAAAAGAACTGCTTCAATTTTGTCTTCATTCCCAGACAATTTCTTGTTGCTCTACCATAATTCCTAGAAACCACTTTGAAGCTAACTGACTACTGCAATTCCCCATCTGAATACCCAGCAGGAGCATACTGGAATTCTAGGAAATTGACAACAAGCCACACCAAAACCTTGGGCCAGATCCTGAGCTGATGTAAATTGGCAGAGCACCATCCGTGTCAACAGAGCAGCGCTGATTGACACCAGCTGGAAGTCTGGCTCTTCGTCGGCAGTTTCAGTTCAAACCAGGCTGGGATGGTTAATTGCATGGTTTTGTTTCTTGACAAGCTAAGTACCACCAAATAATTGTTTAAGCTGTATGTGATGAGGGCACGTACGTTATCTGCATTGTTTTAATTTCAGCCAGTGAGCTTGATCCTGCTGCCAGTGATACAGGAGCTTTGCCGCTGTCTGGAACGGAAGCGGGATGAGACCAGTACCTCACAAGCTTGCCTTTGCATCGAGCACTCGTTCTCCTGAAGTGATAAAACACGTCCTTCCTTCCTCCTTCGCCCATGTTGTCTTTATTGCTTCTGCATTTCAGTTGCACAGACTGGCTGGCTGGTGTCATGCATTTTTAAGCCAGCAATCACCTTTTAAAAAAAAAAGAGGGAGACCTCATTTCTTTTTGTTGGTGCTGTGATTGAAACCAAATGGCAGGTGTTAAATCGGAGGCTAAGCTCTAGGAATCGTGGATTCACATTTCTATCTGAAAGGCACCCAGAGCACTGCAAAGTCATGGCCCTGGATTTCAGGTCACCTCACTACATTTACTCTATAAAAGCACATTACTTTATAATTGCACATCCTGGAAGATCAAAGCAGTAGAATCATTTTGTGAGGAAGCGTGAAGAGCCCTGTGATGTTTGAGAATCTCCCCCAAAGTGAATGTTAGGTGTCTCGGCTAAGAGAAACGAGAGTCGTAAAGCCATTAGCAGTTGGCCCAGGACCCAGGGGAGTTGGGAACAAACTGGAATTGCAAGCTATCACTTTAAGAGAGAGAAGGGGAGTGGGGTTTCTGGTTCAGCTTGCAGGCTAGGGGGCTTTGTAGGGAAGCATCTGGGAGCAGCAATTCAGGCAGGAAAGAATCAGTCTAGAATCAGGTGGGTGAATTGTATCTCTGCCTTAGGGAGCAGCCTGCTTTGTCTCTCTCTGTTTTTCAGTTCTTGTGTATGATCATTCTGATTTCTAAGAAATAAAGTCTTGTTATGCTGCAACCTTCCAGCAAGGGTATTTATGTTTTTAACCTAATTTCTCTGTGTATGCTGTGAAACGTAAAACAAATGCTAGCTCTGTGGCCATTTTATTCTAAGCCCAGCCTCAGAGTAGGAAGGAATACATACTCAACACGCAATCGATAATGTAGACAAGGCACAGGTGTCTTCACCACCAAGTCTACTAACTGTGTCTCTGGGTATTTTATATGGCACCTAATACCCACAGCACCTGAATGACAATAGACATGGCTCCTCCCACAACCCGTCCATGCCATCCCTCTTAGCCTGTGCTGTGAAACCAGCCTGATGGGGATTCTTTACAACCCCTTTTATTTTTTAAACCCTTTGGATACAGGTGTATTGTTCTGACGCTGCAGGAGTCTGCGCTTTTCCTCCCGTAGTGCAAGCACCACCGAGGGACTAAGCAGCTGTTTAGTTTCTCACTAGAGTTTACATAAATCACTTTGTAACCTTGGCTGAAATGCTAGCTTGCAGTTTCTTGCTTCGCAAGAGTTCTTTATCACTCCCAACAGCTGTCCACGTCCCATACCTGCTACTTTGAACCGTTCCACTGAGTGGAATGATGTCTCTGGTAGCGTTGCTATCTGAGGCCTTCTTGCCCCTTTTCACTGAGAGTAATAACCTCTGCAGTTAAGCTGCAGACAAAAACAGGGCATAGCAGCAGATGAAAAGGGATATCCAGTGGTAGAAATCTAACATTCCAAGATCCACATCGCATTTGGAATGGAGGAAAATACTAACAAAGGGAAATATTGCGTGAAATATTTTGTTTGCTTTAAAGAAAGCATGGTGTAGTGGTTAAAGCAAAGCCCTGGGAATTAGCAGCTCTGGTTTCTTTTTCTACCTCTGAGTAGCTGGGTGACCATGGGCAAAATATTTAAATATTTTCAAGCTTGGCTGGCCAGACGTAGGGTTCTAAACAAGAGTGGCCCTGCTTTCAGAACACCTGGCGCTCAGTGACTTCATACAGGCTGAAGTGTTTAACTTTCATCTCCGAGCTGTAAGATTTTGGCTATAACCCATTTGTGCCTCAGTTTCCCTGTCTGTAAAATAGGGTCTGACACTCCAGGCTGCAATCCAGACCTGTGGGGGGTTGTGTCACTGCCTGTCCTGTAACCTGGGGTGCCTCACAATGCTTTGCTGCCGTAAGTCCCAACCTGGGCTGCTCACAAACAGCATGCAAGTTACATCCTGAGTGTCTGTTTATAGCTGCAGCCTGCCACCAACACTCCAGTCACATTGCGGCTTCCACCAGCCCTGCAGCACACTCCCAGTCCCGGATTTTCAGTCCAGTGTTCTGCACTGTCCCGCCCTCTCCTGGGCTGTTCAGACATTAGAGGTCTGTTGCCCCTGTAAGGGGTCAATATACAACAGTCTGCTACTTTAATTGGAGTTACACAAACAGCTCAGTTTACACAACACTCTATTCATTTTTATTAAAGAATAAAATGTTTATTTTACTACAAAGAGAGAGACTTTAAGTGAGTCCAAGTGCAAGTCGCTGAAGTCAGAAATGGTTACAAGATAAAACACTTCCTAGTAGCCAAGACTTGGTTCAAGGTCAAATCCTTAGCACATGCTCCCAGCAACAGGGCTGACCAGATTCTTAGATCAAGATCAGCCCCCAAAGTCCAAAGGGCTGGTTCCTTTGTTATCTTAGGTGAAAGAGCTTGAGAGAGATACCTACCTTATCCCTCACTTTTATAGTCCAGTCCCACTTTGAAGTGAATTTGACTGAGGATTAGCACTCAAAGCAAAGTTTATTCAAACTGTAAAGGAGGCAACATGGAGTCTGGGGATGAAGGTGCCCCCTGCCCTTTTTCCTTCCCTGTGTATGCTGAAATGCAGATTTGCCTTGTCTCCCTCTTGCTGTCTCAAGGACCCTATTTACTACTTATATGTAAATTGAGGTACACACACAATCCTTTGCTTAAGACAGACCTGCTTAACCACTCCTGCCTGATCAGGGCGGCGTGGGTTTGAATATGTGCTACCAGCATCATACAGGGGGAATTCATCACTTTCAATGTAATGTTGCTACACACCGTGCAGCATATTACTGACCGGCGAGTTATTCGTTTTCAAAGGATACCGCACAAAGATATTTTGTACAAAGATTACTATACTATTGAGGGCATCAGGTATGAATACAGGGATGCATTCAGTCACATGGTGGTAATGATAGTTCCCCACCTCCCTACAGGCCTGGGTGTTTTTCAGAATTTCAGAGAGAAGGGACTATCGCATTGCAAAGCAGAGCCACTCAGTGGTTTTCTTTGCAACATTGTTTGACCAAAAATACCCTTCCCCCCCAAAAGTAAACATTTTTTGTGGAACATTGTTGGGGCCCCTCCCATCTGATTTCTTTAAAAAAGAATTTTTTGGTTTTTGAGTTATTCTTTCCCCTTCACATACGTTTTCAGTAGCAAAGTGGGAAAAGGTCACTGGAACTTGTGCTCCTAACTCCCCTGGGTGCTTGTGAAAACTCTCCCAGAGAAACCAAGTAACTTGTCAGGAACAGACTCAGGTCTCCCAGTTTTCAATCCCACACATTAACCACTAAACCATGCTGCCTTTCCCCAACGGGCGTGCAGCCAAATGGAGAACATGAAAGAAAAACTACCTCGTAGACGTGCAGACAGCAGACAGCGATGTCATTCATTTCACTAGCACCAAGAATATTTCCTATATGCTTGTTTTAATGATCCAGAAATAATCCTCCCCCATTACAGGCTTGTGTCCAAAGGGGCCCCATCTCAAGGCAGTCTGCTGAGGGACAGCTCAGAGGTGGGTACTGCGTGCCAGCCATCCCCAGTACCCTTAGCCACTTCCTCCAATGGCAGGGAATACAACTGGATTGTGTTCTAGACAGAAGTGCTTCTAATGCAGCGGAATGTGTCAGCAGCTAAGGGTGAGAACGTGACTTTCACTCCCTAACTCAGTGGCACTCTGCTCCTACAGACCTGGGCAATGCACAAGGGGCTTCCATCAGACAGCCCCCACTTAACCTGAGCCCTGCCCCACACATCCCAGCAGCTCTGACATCCATCCCACTCACCACAACCCCCAGCACCTCCACCCCACTAGCTATGGCCTCAACATCCCCATCTCCACCCCGCGCCCCCAACATTCCCCCTTGCCCTCACCCACACTTCCCACTCATCCCTTAATCCAGCCCCTCACCCAACGTCCTGGGCCACTCATCTCCCCCCACATCCCACTCAGTGCTCCACTCTAGTCCCAGCCTGGTCGCCCCGCTGCTCTGCTCGCTCCCATCACCCACCCCGCACTCACACGGTGCAGGCCAGGTTTGAGCGCGCGACATTGCCAGTTTGCAACGCCGATCACTCACACTTGGTCTTGCTGCCACCCACCCAGATGTGGTGGCCGGGGACCCTGGGCACCTGTACTGAGTGCCCGTTGGTCGGTCCGGGCCTGCCCGGGCTGACTGGGTAATGAGGAGCAGGAGGGGCGAGTGCAGACGTCTCGATGAATGTGCTGGGCTGGGAGACAAGATTGCTTCTCCCAAAGGGTGATGCAAAGGGGAGAGGACCCGGCAGAGACTCAGGGGAGAGCTCTGCAAAGGGGGGCTGCTTAGACCCTCTGGGACCTGGGCCTTAGTCCTTGGGCTAGGAAGAAGCATAGCTGGGTCAGGTGAGCAGCGAACAGACTCCCCTGACCCCACAGCTCCCACACCTGGTTCCTGAGGGGTGGGGGTGAGGGTCCCCGTCACCTGGAGCCTTGCTGCTCTCACTCAGCGGCTCGCTACCAACTGCATGGGTGGAGAGACTGTGAAACCTGAAGCTACATGAGGGAGGCTTCCCTTGGACCCTGACTGGAGGAACACCAGGATCTCCATTTGGTCAGGGCTTCCTGTTTAAATCCAGAGAGAGGCACAGGAAGTGGTCTGCACAACTGGTCGCTACCTGGCTGCTGCTCATACCCCTTGCCCGGTGCTGCAGACTCTGACCTCGGCCTGACTTCTGGTGACCAAGCAGTGCCTGACCCCCAGTGACGTCTGACCAGCTCCTGCCTGATCCCCCGTAACCTGAACGTGACTCTCCTGAACCAGGTTGCTAACCGCTACACTTGGCTGCCTGTCTCCCAGGCCAGCCCGAGCAGATGTGGCCCTGCCATGTTGACATGGATGGGAGCTCCCAATGTCACTAGCTCACCTGTGGTGTGGCCCTATGGTCCAGAGCCCCTTCAGCTCCTCACTGATGGAGGTGGTGTGGCCCAGTCACTAGTGTATTTTTCTGGGAGTGAGAACACCTGGGTGCTAGTCCGACCTGGGCCCTCCCTGCCACCCAGAGCACAGGATGGCAACAGGAAAACTACGGGAGCCTTGAGGCTGCTGCACTGAGTTTTGCCCTCCTTCTGGGGAGGGCTCAATTGACCCCTGCCCCAGCATCCATTCCAGATATATTTATCAGAGCTGGGGCAGTTAGGGAGACCTTCTTTATGCCTTGTGTTCTCCATGTGACCTCCGTGCCTGATCATCTGTTCACCTAAGCCACCAGAAATCCTCAGACAGGAAAGGGACTTGTTCTCACGCACACAGTTTATAGAGGACTCGTTAACAGCAAGTGCGCCGTGCAGGGACATCTCACTCCTCTGTGTCAAAGGCCCCAGTGTTGGACTTGTCTGTCGCCTTCCAGACAGCACAGCAACCTCGATCCGCAGGCTCATCTTCAACATAAGTTAACACGCTTAGTACCGTGCAGCAGTGTCATCGTTCTTATCAAACCGACAGAAGCTGTTGCCGTACAAGACGTCTCTTCCCTTCAAGATGTCTGCAAGAAAACTCAGCATCCCTTACCACTTGTGTGTCTAATCACCCCTAATTCTTTTGGTACTGGCTGCAACATCCTCCATCACAATGATGGAAGTTGGCATTCATGAAGCACTTGTAAAGGATTAACTCGGTAATTTGTCTTTTACAGCACCGCTATCTGTGTGTTATGGAATGATCTCTTAGCCGAAGGTGTGACCCCAGGACCGCTCAATGCCAACAGGTAGAGGGGTACATAAGGGTTACAGGATCCCTTGGGACTGGTATTTACATTCTAGATCCATGAGTGTGATGCAAGGTCTCTACAGAAAGCCTGTGTCAGGATCCCAGCAAGACCAGTCAGGACCATGGGTCAGAGCAGCGGCAAACCTGAAGCTGGGGGTAGTGAAGGAGTTCGTAGTCAGGTTCTAGGCTGGGGTCGATACTAAGGGTCAGAGCCCAAGTCAGGTTTCAGGTCAAGAGGAGAAGTCCAAATCAAGCCAAGGTCAAATCCAGGAGTTCAAAAGCAGTAATGGTCACAGCAGCTGCAGGAGATTCCCCCCGTCCATTGCCTGGCTGCTTCCCAGAACACCTCTTGGGTTTATATAGGGCGGGGAACCATTCAGGAGCCCTGAGGCTGCTGCCTGTCAGACTCTTTGAGATGGGACGTGGTCTGTGTCCACAGTAGACCATGGGCAGTGGAGCACAGGCTCGTTACAGCTGGTGCTGGGTGGCAGCCTGGAGATACCAGCTACCTTTCCGCAGACCTGGGTTTTAGTCCTGCTGAGGGTTAGAGCCCGTGTCACGTTGGTCAGTGGAATCTTCGCAAAATGGATGTGCAGATAATATGCAAGGGTGTAGGTGTATAGAGATTGAATGTTCTTATGTTCCTAAGGCCATGTAGTTAAAGGCAAGCCCCATCAAACCTGATGGGAGACACTTCTCGCTCAGGCTGACTCTTGTGTGGCTGACAACGGAAGTCTATCTGCATACTGAGTCAAATGCTAATGAAGAGCTTGTGGGGAAAAATTAAGAAGAAGAGGTGAAGGGGACGGGGGATGACCCTGTTTACAGGTGAAGAACAAAGGCCTGGCCTATCTAGAGGGGCAGAAAGGTGCCCTGGTGTCCTTCATGTGGCGGATAGAGCAGATCTGGTCTCATGAAAAGCGGATCTCAGCCATCGAGGTTGAAAAATGCTGTGAAGAAGGACTTTGGGTAGGCCTTACCTTCGTAGGCAGAGGGCGTCTTGTTAAGTCTGACTGCTAGAATGCATTGTATGTGCAACCCTGTGTTTCCATTAATCCCAGTCGCGATCATTTGAATCTCTGCTCTTTGGTAAATAAACTAACTCTTGTTTTCACTCCAAACAAATCTAGGTGCTGTAAGCTGGAGCCTAAGGTGTAACTGGCAAGGCGGGGGGTTCTGTTCCTTTGGGAATGCCATATCTGTGCCCTCTGTGTGTGCCCCGTGGAGCAGGGGTTGGGCCTCCAGCAGGATGCTTGGAGGGCTCGGAGATGGAGCCTGCCGATTGCTAACCTGCAGAGGGACAGCGGCAGCTGCGCAGGCTGGGCGGGCAGAGCTGCCTGCGTCTGGGGTTGTCAGGGAGCTGACCCTGGCAGGTACAGACCAGGCTCCGGCACACTAACAGCAGATGGTAATGAGGTGTTTGCATACCCCACAGAGCCTCATAGAAGGTAAGCTGATTGGAAAACACTTTGCTTTTTTATTATTGCGTCCACCCCACACTGGTCAGTAAGGGGTTAATAGAGCCCTAAGGAGGCTGTGTGAGAAGCAGCCAACAGGAGAGGGGCTGTGAGGATTGGCCAATCAGGGCCCAGCAGGCCCATATAAAAAGAGCCTCAGGGCATTGCAGAATCAGTAGCTGCCTGGAGCTTGAGGAGGGAGAACTGTGTGGGGAGTAGGCTGCGACCTGGTAGCACCTTGGACAGAGCTACTGCTGGCAGGGACCGGGGGAACAAGAGGAGCTCCTGGCTGGCTGCTGAGATTGGCAAGTTGCAGGCCCTGAGAAAGGGTGAAGAAGACGCTGGGACCATGGGGCAGTGGCCCAGGGAGACATAGCAGCAGTGAGAGGAATTGGAGGTGCAGCAGGAGGCTGCAATCCATATGACCTCTGGGTCGGGACCTGGAGTAGTGGGCGGGCCCGGGTCCCCCTCACTCACCACTGGAGAAGTGTGAGGACATTTACTGCAGTTGCCAGTGAGGAAGTGGCTGGACTATTGAGGAGCTAAACCTCCCCCAGAAGGGGGGACACAGACAGTGGCACAGCCGCAGGGCCGAGCCACAGAAAGGACGCTGCGGCTCCTGACGCTCTGAGGGGGGCTGTAGGTGGACAACAGAGAAGGAGTGATGATGTGTAGATGGGGGCATCGGCCTCGAGTTAATCCCCAGAGCGACCTGGAGGAGGCGCCAGTCTGGTGGTGAGTGATGCGCTCCATGACATGCAGCCCAGTACAGGAAATGTAGAGTAACTAAGTCCAGGAAGGATCCATTTTTTTATAAGAAGAAGGATGGCAGTGTGGCCAAGACAGCGGTCTCATGCTCAGGATTCCCAGCACTTCTTGGCTCTAACTCGGAACGTCTACACTGCAAAAAATCCCCCCATGGCAGCAAGTCTCTGAGCCTGGGGGAACTGACTGGGGCTCACGCTGTAGAGCTAAAACCACCACTGAGTGTAGACCTTTGGACTCAGGCTGAGACCCAGCGAGGGGGGAGGGCTTCAGACCCCAGGCTCCAGCCCAAGCTGGAACGTCTACACTGCTATTTTTAGCCTACTGCATGAGCCTGATGAGTCCAGGTCAGTTGACCCGGGCTCTGAGACTGGCTGTCGCAGGGCTCTCTTTGCTGCATAGATCTACCCACAGACTCTGTGTGTGACCCTGGGGAAGTCCCTTCATCTCTCTGGCCCTCGGCTCCCACTTTGTAACATGGGAATAACAATTTCTCTGTCTCGGCCATTTCAGTTGTAAGTGTTTTGGGGTCAGGGACTGTTGTTTGCTACGTGTTTGGGCTGTTCCCCATGCGAGGGGGCCCCGACCTCAGCTGAGGCTACTGGAATACAAATCATCTTTACAGTTCCTGCACACATGTATAAGGTGCCTGTCAAGGTTCCTTCCCCACTCTGAACACTAGGGTACAGATGTGGGGACCTGCATGAAAACCTCCTAAGCTTACTTTTACCAGCTTAGGTTAAAACTTCCCCAAGGTACAAACTATTTTACCTTTTGCCCTTGGACTTCCACTGCCACCACCAAACATTTATCTGGGTTTATTTTTATTAGGAAAGCGTTGTTTGGAAACGTCTTTCCCCCTGCAAATCCTCCCAGCTCTTGCACCCCACTTCCTGGGGAAGGTTTGGTAAAAATCCTCACCAATTTGCATAGGTGACTACAGACCCAAACCCTTGGATCCAAAGAACAATGAAAAAGCATTCAGTTTCTGAAAAGAAGGATTTTAATAGAAGTAAAAAGAATCACCTCTGTAAAATCAGGAGGGTAAATACCTTACAGGGTAATTAGATTCAAAACATAGAGAATCCCTCTAGGCAAAACCTTAAGTTACAAAAAGACACACAGATAGGAATATCCATTCTATTCAGCACAACTTAATTTCTCAGCCATTTAAAGAAATCATAATCTAACGCATATCTAGCTAGATTACTTACTAAGTTCTAAGACTCCATTCCTGTTCTGTCCCCGGCAAAAGCGTCACACAGACAGACACAGACCCTTTGTTTTTCTCCCTCCTCCCAGCTTTTGAAAGTATCTTGTCTCCTCATTGGTCATTTTGGTCAGGTGCCAGCGAGGTTACCTTTAGCTTCTTAACCCTTTGCAGGTGAGAGGATTTTTCCTCTGGCCAGGAGGGATTTTAAAGGTGTTTACCCTTCCCTTTATTTATGACAGTTCCTCACTATAGTGGATTTAAAGAAACAGATTCTCCCAAAGAGAAGCG
The DNA here is from genome assembly GCF_015237465.2 of Chelonia mydas. Taxonomy (NCBI): domain Eukaryota; kingdom Metazoa; phylum Chordata; order Testudines; family Cheloniidae; genus Chelonia; species Chelonia mydas. The sequence goes on along the minus strand of NC_051251.2, from coordinate 74,148,450 downwards.
AACCTCTTTTCTATCCCTTCTGCCTGTAAATACAGGCCTCAACTTAAGAATGCATGGCCTTTAGACGGCTAGAGGAATGACAGGTTCTAGCTACCATAGGCTTGATGCTGGCATCCAGCTTCTTATAGCAAGGCTTCATGGGAAAGATGAGACTAGCCTCACATGCTGAAAGTGCCACGTCTTTGGTGGGAATGCACCCTTCAGTCCAGGGTCTTGCATTGAGAACAATGGGCCCTGGCCCCAGCCAGGTTGAACTGCAAATGCTGTATCTGGACATTGTAGCTCACAAAGTCCTATCGTTTCCCCGCAGTGGCCTACAGAGCTCAGTCCAAACTTGGCTTGTTTTGTAGCTCTCACTGAATGTTCAGAATCAATGCAAATTTGAAGCCTGAATATGCTGCAGAATTACTGCATGTAAAAGCTACATAAGAAATGCCTGTATTGATTGACAAATAGTTATAATCATACAATCATAGAATATCAGGGTTGGAAGGGGCCTCAGGAGGTCAACTAGTCCAACCCCCTGCTCAAAGCAGGACCAACCCCAACTAAATCATCCCTGCCCGGGATAAAGAACACGACCATATATTAAAAAGGCACAAGTGCTCAGTTCTGAAAACTCTCCCTTTGACAACACTCTGCTTTCCCCGACTTTACATTTCTCAGCACTGACTTGGCAGTGACAGCACAGTGCACTCCTTGCTTCATCTACTCCAGCCAGAAAATCTGTCCGCGCAAGGGGAAGGCAACGTTTCTTTTGCTGGGGAAACGAATGAAGAAAAATAGATCCCTAAAAACAAATGAAGAGGCGGAAATGAAATCGCTCTTCTGCAAAAGCTATTTCAAAACTCAGAGACTGACTTAATACCGTAGCTTGAGCCAAGCAGCATGTTTTCCTGGTTCAGGGAGCTCTGGCTCTGTCTTTCATGTTCTTATCTTTGCTGCACACCCGATGCTCACTTTGCTGAGGGACCTGCGTGGCGGTCAGGGCTCTTCACTTGCTAGATGAAGACGTTGCCCTTGTAGAGATTGTAGCTTGTCCTTTCATATTCTTTGAGTTCTGCAGCACCCGCTCTTCAGTGCTGAAGTGAGACGCTCTTAACACTGAGCTGTCCCTAATGGGCAAGGGCAAGGCCATGTTTTATGCTTTGTTACTTAACATGGCTTTGCAATCAAAAATACTCCATACGAAACAGACGCCGAAGGACACAACCCTCCAAGAGGACTTACCACAATTGCATCCTCCAGCTTGCTGAGCAAAAAAGAATCCGAAGCAGGGAAACTGTGTCATCGTCCTCATAACAGCATTTGAATGTCTGGAAAACGCCAGAGTTTGGGCTCCTATCCAGAAAAATAAAATTACTACCATCATCTATCCACAAAACTATTTGACTACATTAGAGAGGAGCAAACGTGTTTGTCCATCATTTCAAACCATCATTTTGACTTAGATATGACTCGTATTGGGATTGCATTTGCCTTAGGAGAGATAGAGTAAAAACCAGCCCAATTAACAAGTGGGATGGAAAATAGAGCAGAGCAGAAATACAGAGTGAGAAAGAGAGACTGGAAAAAAAGGTACAAAGCCGGGACAGAGAGATATTATCAGCTCTTTGGGACAGAGATAGTGTTTTTGTTCTTGTGGCACCTTAGAGACTAACCAATTTATCTGAGCATAAGCTTTTGTGATGCATCCAATGAAGTGAGCTGTAGCTCACAAAAGATTACGCTCAAATAAATTGGTTAGTCTCTAAGGTGCCACAAGTACTCCTGTTTTTGCGGATACCGACTAACACAGCTGCTGCTCTGAAACCTCTCTTTGTTCTGTGTTTGTACGGCACCAGGCACAACTGCTCCACAACTATGGTTCCTAGGTGCTATGGTACTAGAAATAACAGAGATATAAAAGTTTGATCACACACAGGACATCTTCTTTGCTGACAGCTGCTGGGCTGGCTTGGTCAGTGATTCAAATACATCAGAGCCAGTCTTCCAGTTCAGCCTCCTCATGCAGCTCCTCAGAGACACTCAGGCACAGGGGGCAGGGACCATGATGAGGAAGTGTCAGGTTTTTCTTTTCCTCTGGTAGGTATGTGTGGGAGGGATGCTCCATTTATGGATCTTGCAGGGTGGCACAATTCTCCCCTCCCCCCTCCCCCCGTAAGTGTGCAAATGGGGGATGTCACAATACCTGCATTTGAAAATTGTGCCCCCCTTCACTTTCTAAAACTGTAGGAAAGAGATGTCAGTATTTGCCCATGCCACGCAGAATTGGAAAGCCACGTACTGTAGCAGATCAACAAGCTGTACCTAAATGGTTAAGTCAAATCATGCATTAAAGAGAGAGAAACAGTCACCTCTGCCAGCTTTTCTGCTCCTCCCAGCACTGCCTGAAAGCTGCACGCTGAAACTGAAGTGGTGTTCCAGTCTCAGGTTAATAGCAATTTGCATGGATTAATGCAAATTTAAGTATAGCTATCATCGGAATGGGGCGTTATTAGCCACAGTGAATGGATGTCAGCATCCTCCAACATCTGTGACTGTCAATCCACGGCTTTCTGCCTCTGAGTTGAGTTCCTGGGAGGCGGGCCCTCTCCAGCCTGTGACCTTGGTTCTGAAGGATGGCATTGCAGGGTTGTTGTTTTTAAACATGCAGGGAGTTGAACTGGTTGGTATTTATTTGGGTTCGGTTTGGGTTATGTTCCGGTTCAAGTCCCAGTGAAAGGTGGGCTTGGAGAAAAAGCATTAGATTGGACTCAGGACAGGCAGCCCTGCTACAGGCTCCTTGCACAAGGTCACGTAAGGCTGGATTTGCAAGACTGGTCAGCTCTTTCGAAAATCTAGCTCCAATTCTGGATGCGGAGCGCTTGAAAATTAGGTTGTGAACTCTTTCATCTTTAGAGAAACCAGGTCCTAAGTGTATCTCTCTGGGCTTGGTTCCCTCATCTGCAAAATGAGGATAATATATTTGCTTTCTCTGCTTAGCTTGTGAATCCCACAGAGCAAGGACTGTCCCTAAATATGTTTGTTCAGCGCCCAAAGCCATGGGCCTTGATCTGGAGGCACTAGACACTGTTATAGTGGAATTTGGTAAGAGTTTGAGCCTCTCTGAGTTTTGGAGCGACAGGCCTTGTCTGCAAACTGAGCTACTCCCCTTTCCTGATTCGTTGTGAAAGATCACTGTGACTCCTGCTCTTCCCCACCACCTGAGATAGCAGGAGGCACACATGTCATACAGGAAGACAGCTGGACAAAGCATCTGGATGAAACAGATGTTTAACGAAATAGCGCTGACCATTTTCTCTGTGCAAAATTGTAGTGCAGTTTCCCTGAAGTGTTGCAGTTTTCATAACATTTATGAATTTTCCAGCATCGGGTTGTGATTTTTTTCCCCCTTTTACTAGTAATTGTACTTTTGTCGCCCTGTCCTCATAATATCTGAGCACCTCACACACACCAGTCAGTTTAGCCTCAGGACACCCCATGGGGAAAGGGGAAAACGATTCTCCCCGTTATAGAGATAGGGAACTGATGCACAGAGAGATGAAGGGGTCACCTATGCAGATCGTGTCAGGGCTAGAAAATGACTCCGGATCTCTGAAGTGATCATTCAGGCTGTCAGCCACAAGACCTTGCCCAGCAGTTGCCTGTTCTATTTGTTCCAAAACCGTTTTGACATGATTGCTGTTGTGATCACAGGGGTCTGTCCCTGAATATTCCACAGCGAGACTAGGGCCCAGTCAATGACCCAGCCTGAGGAAGTTCATGAAGCTGACTTTCGTGTTGTCTGACGTGAACATGGTAAAACAATACAAAAACCTCTCCCCAATTGTCTATGTCCTTTTAAAAATATTTGCTGTAGTGCCCTGCGCAAATCCAACACATGTCATAGGAACGTGTAGTAGAATGAACAGGCTAAGTCAAATGAATGAACTGATTCTATGAGCTAGGAAAGATCATTTATACCCTACCCACTATTTAGGTACAGAACTTTCACTGATGTGGCCTAAAAGCCACCCCAGCAAAACATAAAAGAATCATACTGGTCATACCAATGGTCCATCTAGCCCACTATCCTGTCTTCCGACAATGGCCAATGCCAGGTGCCCCAGAGGGAATCAACAGAATAGACAGTCATCGAATGATCCATCCCCTCTCTCCACTTCCGCTTCTGGTAGTCAGAGGCTAGGGACACCCACAGCATGGGGTTGCATCCCTGACCATCTTGGCTAATAGCCATTGATGGACATATCCTCATGAATTTATTTAATTCTTTTTTGAACCCTGTTATAATTTGGCCTTCACAATATCCTCTGGCAAGGAGTTCCACAGGTTGACTCTACATTGTGTGAAAAAATACTTCCTTTTCTTTGTTTAAAACCTGCTGCCTATTGATTTCATTTGGTGGTTCCTAGTTCTTGTGTTATGAGAAGGAGTAAATAACATTTCCTTATTTACTTTCTCCATACCAGTCATGATTTTATAGATCTCAATCATATCCCCCCTTAGTTGTCTCTTTTTCAAGCTGAAAAGTCCCAGTCTTTTTAATCTCTCCTCATGCCGGCAGCCATTCCATACCCCTAATCATTTTTGTTGCCCTTTTCTGAACCTTTTCCAATTCCAATATATCTTTTTTGAGATGGGTGACCAGATCTGCACACAGACTTCAAGATGTTGGGGTACCATGGATTTATATAGAGGCAACATGATATTCTCTGTCTATCCCTTTCTTGATGATTCCCAACATCCTGTTCGGTTTTTTGACTGCCATTGCACTTTGAGTGGATGTTTTCACAGAACTATCCACAATGACGCCATGATCTCTTTCTTGAGTGATAACAGCTAATTTAGACCCCATCACTGTATATTATAGTTGGGATTTTGTTTTCCACTGTGTATTACTTTGCATTGATCAACATTGACTTTCATCTGCCATTTTGTTGCGCAGTCACCCAGTTTTGTGACATCCCTTTTTAACTGTCCGCAGCCTGCTTTGGACTTAACTATCCTGAGTATTTTTCTATCATCTATGAATTTTGGCACCACACTGTTTACCCCTTTTTCCAGGTCGTTTATGAATATGTTGAACAGCACCAGTCCCAGTACAGACCCCTGGGGGACACCACTATTTACCTCTTTCTCTCCATTCTGAAAAAGGACCATTTATTCCCACCCTTTGTTTCCTGTCTTTTAACAAGTTACTGATCCACGAGAGGACCTTCCCTTTTATCCCATGACAGCTTACTTTGCTTAAGAGCCTTTGATGAGGGACTTGTCAAAGGCTTTCTGAAAATCTAAGTACAATATATCCCCTGATTCACCCTGGTCCACGTGCTTGTTGATCCCCTCAAAGAATTCTAGTAGATTGGTGAGGCATGATTTCCCTTTACAAAACCCATGTTGACTCTTCCCCAACAAATCATGTTCATCTGTGTATCTGATCATTCTGTTTTTTACTATAGTTTCAACCAGTTTGCCCGGTATTGAAGTTAGGCTTATCAGCCTGTAATTGCCGGGATCACCTCTGAAGCCCTTTATAAATATTGGCATCACATTAGCTATCCTCCAGTCATTTGGTACAGAAGCTGATTTAAATGATAGGTTACAGTGAGTAGTACAGACTACAGTTAGTAGTTCTGCAATTTCACATTTGAGTTCCTTCAGAACTCTTGGGTGAATACTATCTGGTCCTGGTGACTTATTACTGTTTAGTTTATCAATTTGTTCCAAAACCTCCTCTAATGACACCTCAATCTGGAACAGTTCCTCAGATTTGACACCTAAACAGAATGGGTCAGGTTTAGGAATCTCCCTCACATCCTCAGCTGTAAAGACCAATGCAAAGAATTCATTTAGTTTCTCTGCAATGGCCTTATTGTCCTTGAGTGCTCCCTTAACATCTCGATCGTCCATTGGCTCCACTTGTTGTTTAGTAGGCACTTAACACAGTGACTAAGTGGTACATGATGCCTGGGGAAGACCTGCTGCTGTGGTGTAGATTTAATCTAGAAAATATGTGTAAGAATCATACCTCAAGGGGAGAACAGAATGACATTGTAATTAGTCTCTAAGAACAGGATTTCACTAGTGCTAGGCATTGGCCTAACTCTGCTCCCATTGAAGGCAAAGGTCCTGCTCCCTTCACTGGGAGCAGAGTTAAGCTAATACTAAGCTCTTTTGAAAATGAAGCCCTCAAAGGCTAATTACAGGTTAGGTCTCGTTCTTAAGTATTTCCCCCTGCTGTTTTTCATTGGAAAGTTCACAGGATGGGCCCTTCCAGCTCTCCTCTCAGGAACAGATCCAGCCTTCAAGTGAAATTCCTCCCTTCCGGACCTCAAATAAACAGCCCCTCTCATAGTGAGTTACTGACCCACACCCCCTCTCTGCCCCAACTCCTTCTCTCTGCCCTGTGCATAACACAGCTGGGCCACCCTGCCTGTAATCCACCAACCTTGAGCTTCCAGACCCTTAAACCTGTCCTACCTGGGCCCGAATCCTGGACAAGCACAGGCGAATGAAGGGGTTGGGGTGGGATTCACAAGGGATCCTTCCCACATCCTGTGACATAGCCCTGTTTCATCCCCAGAGCACAGACCTTCCTGTGCACTGAATGAAGCTATGGTAAAAATTAGGATGTGATCATGTAATTAAAGATGGAGAGTTCCTTTGAAAAGAATGCTGGTTTCTGCTGATCTGTTATCTCCAGTTACACAAGGCTGTACTGAAAACAAAGATAAGAGACTGTTTATCCTCCAGTGTAAAGCAGGTGTACTTCATACTGCAAACACGGACATCTTTATAGCAGGCTGACACCAGAATCACACTGCAATCATAATAGCAAAACACAGCTGAACAAATATTCAGTATAGATGCCCTGGCCTCACTCACCATGGGCCCTGACTAGTCCATGTGGAGGTCTGTGCAGCCTCAATAGTGGTCAGGGGTGCCAATTTTGGTTGGATGTGTTCCTTGGAAGTTTAATCACATGACATCGTCTTTAATTAAAGACTAATCTTTAATTCTTGGAGACTCCAGGACAATCCTGGAGGGTTGGCAACCCTCATAATGGTGGATGCTTCAGGGGAGATAAAGGCCCAGATCCTCAGCTGGTGTAAACTGACACAACTCCAATGAAGTGCTGATTTATATCACCAGGAGACCTGGCCCATAGTGTTACCTCTGATTCTGGTGCATCATGGGAGATGTGGTCCAGTCAGGGAGCTCAGTCCATAGGCCAGAATGGGGGGCATGAGGCACCGAACTACAACTCCCAGCGCCACAGACTTAGCTTTATGTCGAATCCACCTGAAATAAAATGTTTCAACGTGATTTTCCTGACAGAAATTCGAGCTGAAATCAACGTTTTCCTGCAGGAAGTTTCACTTGTGTGACAACCATCAAAAAATCATTTGACAGAAAATTCCCAACTCGCTGAACAGGGCGTTGTTCTTCCCGCCACGGGCTGTAGCACTAGAATGGAGGAGGGAAGAACTTTGTGAGAGACTGGCCAGGATCTGACGCCGCGTGCTGCCTTGGTCCCTTCAGAATCTGCTCAAAAGGAAGCCAGGAACCTCTCTTCCCCCAAGTTCAGGTCACCGTGCTGTGGAGAAAGGTCTGGTTTGCGGGTGCTCAAGCCGAGATCGCTCATGTGCTATTGGTGATTCTTGCAGTCGGAGGGGAAGTCACAACCTCCAAGTCAGACCATGAGGCAGTTGAGATGGAGCCCAGGAGGGGCTGGAATCATGATCCCTTCCTAGGTGTTGGCACTAGAGACCAGTAAAGAGGATTTTTTGGACTTTTGCGAAGTGTGACATTGCTCAGACACAGCCTGACTTAATACGTGGACTCTGTCTCCTCGGTACTAGCTGATTGGTATCAAAGGAGAAGTCTCTAAAAGCTTCACCGTAAAGATGAAGCAAATACGCCCATCCAGCCTAGGTCACAAAAGCGTGGATGTGAGGAGTGCAAGGTGGCTTTTCATAGACGCTCATGCAGGGTTTTATGCAAACCAGACCCTGACACAGACTCTTCTGACACTGAGATATGCCATTAGCCAGCAAATAGAGGCTGCTAAGAAGCAAGTGAACATCTATTAAGATTGTTCTGCTTAGATCTTCATAGACCTCTGGCAAACAGAGCACAGCACCTCCCTAAAACAGGAACCACATTTACCTTGGTACCACGGTGCATTTTTTCCTGCTCTCCATCACAGACTCTATGCTCTACAGTAGGTTTTACAAGCCATTTGCCCCCGAATCCTGCGTTAGGATTCAATAGTGAATGCTTCCCTCCTGCATGGTTGGAAATTGCACCCCTATAGCATCTGCTTGTGTGTGTGTGTGAATCTTGCCAGTCATCTTTTGTCTATACGAGTGACATGGAGCATTTCAGTGGAATAGGGTTGGATAGTGTTTCTGATGATCATGATGCTAGCCTAGGATGTGACAGACCCAGGCTCCATACCCTGCTCTGCCATATGCTCGCTGTGTGACCTTGGGCACGTCACTTAGTCTCGCTGTTCCCTACCTGTATAACGGAGGTAACTGCACTCCCCAGCTTGCAGCGGTGTTGGGAGGTGCTCAGATCCTTTGGTAACGAGGGTCCACGTAAGTATGTAGATAAGAGAAAGGAGAATTGCTGCCAGTGACATAACTGTGTACCTGCACGTACTAGCTCTCCCTTTCTCAGGAAGTGTTATTGTAATTAACGGTGGATGAGACTCGAGCCTATCAGAGCTTCTCCGAGTGGGTCAGAAATGCTCCTGTTTGGAATCTCACGAACGCCTGGCTCAGACATTTTTCAGTGCTTCCTCGTTCCAGCCAGAGATAGCAACAGACTAGCCTCATTTGGGGGATTGAGACACTTTCACTTCCAGAAACAAACAGGAAATGGGGCGATGGGTGAACAGAGCTTTATGTATCTCCAGAAAGCTTGGCGCTTGGAGTCGAGCTTCAGGCCTGAGCTTGCTTTATGCAAACAAGTTCCCTACGGTTAATACTAAGCCCTTAGGTAAGAGATCTTCAAAACGTGATAAATCGGAAGGGTTTACACTAATAAATCCACCTCCCAAGTGGCTTTTCTCCCAGATATATTTGCACAACACAGGCCAAACAGTGAGCCAGTGTTCTGCTCCTCCAGCCACGTCAGGAGAATTAGCATGACTAAAGACAGAGTGTCCCTTTAGAAGGGAAAGGTTAGGACTTGAGGGCAACTTTGATCTCTACAGGAGGCAGCGAATGGAAATCCATAGGTCTCCTGTCTGAACTGAATTCACTATTACTGATATTGGTAGTGCCTACCGAGATCAGGGCCCCAGTGTTCTGAGCATTATAGATGCAATGAAAAACATCCTGCCCCACAGTGCTTACAAGCTAAATGGACAAGACAGAAAAAGGGGGGAGCGAAACTGAGGCACAGAGCGGTGCGGTGACTTGTCCAGTCACCCAGCAGGTTAATGGCAGAGCTGTGAATATAAAGTGGGCATCATGATGCTCAGTCCAGTGCCCTATCCACTAGACCATATTGCCTGGCATTACCTAAGTTATACATATGTTATTTGACAGTGTTTTAACTTCTTTTGGTGAATTTACAGAGACTGTGAAGCTCCCAGAGAAATGCAAGCTAATCCAAACAAAGAGAAATGACAAAACCCCCACAACAGCCACCTTTGTGAAATCCTAACTTTCTCCTGAGGTACCTGCCATGGATCTGAAGCCAAGACATGTCTGTGTGCACGCATGCATGAGGACACCCTTATGCTGTGACTAGTGGGGACATGCCAACACCTCAGCAGTGAGAGAAGGAAAATGTAACAGTATCTGCCAGCAGAGAGGGGCAACAACCAACTGAGATATTGATGTGTCAAAGCCCCGATCCTGCAATGGGCTCTAGGTGGGCAGACCTGTGCCCAGTCGAAAGACTGAAGTGTAAGGCTGCAGGTGCTTAGCTCTTGCAAATTTAAAGAGCCAGCTCCATAAAGGCATGCTGGGAAAAGAATTCCTGTTAGAGGGCAGCGCCACACAGAGGAGAATTAGTAGGGCTCGGGAAGGCTCCAAGGGGATCTTCCTTGGTAATGGCTGTTTTGGTGGGAGCCGATTGTGTCATGCACAGTGTGCTGGGTACTAACATGAGAGGACTCCCATGTGTGTCAAATGAAAGCGGCTTATTAGAAGAGAAGGATTTACCAGGATGCTGCAACTGCAGCTAGCATGCTAGCCATGTGCACACAGACCAACTGCCTGGTGCCACCTTCAAACTCTTCCCTCCTGCAACCTTGGCTGCTCCCTCCAAGTTCTATGCAGATTGCTACACTTACCATCACTATACCGCACACAGTTTGTGTAAACTCAGTGCCCCATGGCAGACAGTGGTGCATGATAGGAGAATTCAAATAATCTTCTCTGCCACCCAGGTAAACTTCTGTTTTCCATCTTATATCAACATTGATTAAAGAAAGCTGGGGGAGGGATCTGCGAACCCCTGGGCCTCAGGGGGAAAGGAAGCCAGTGCTGTTTATCTTCCACATGTATGGTAGTAGCACTGTCAATCAAACAGGGCATGCATTACGTTTGGTGAACGTTCTCTCTCTCAATCTTCCTCTGGCCTTTGTCCCTGGCTTTAGAAGCTTTGCCATACTTTCAAATGCAACACGTCACGTCAAAGCAGGACTGGGGTAAGCCCTGTATTTCCATGAAGGCGCTGTCCCTCTTTAAGTGAGTTCAAAGAGCAGCTCAGAAAAATAAGTTGTGTGTCACCTGTCATGATGCTGGATTATGTGCCAATTGCAAAGTTATTTTCTGGGCTCAGGATTGACCCTTTTAGCTCGCTCTGCTACTGTGGATTTTGTGTCTTCAGCATCACTTGATTTCCCCAGGGAGTTTAACACTTGAATTGATTTTTCTCCTCCTCAGTTGATCGCTTGCTATAAAAGTCTCTGGTCAGTGAGCATGGGAGAGCCATCTGTTTTATCTGGAGAACTTCTGCAGCACCCATTCATTTACAAATGGCACTCTGAGTTGATGGACACTGCCACCAGAAGACCACAGCTATATAAAGACTCAAATGGCCTCGTTTACTTAAAGCGACTTGATATCAACTCCACAGCACACGCCAGTCTACGCAAGAAAGACTATCGAGGACTTTTTTATTTTGGTTGCTAATGAAAATACCCAGAGCCCATATATCACTTTGCATCAGTAAGTCTCAAAGTGCTTTACAAAGGAGGTGGGTCTCATTATCACCATTTTACAGACTGGGAAACTGAGCCACAGGAAGGGAAGTGAGTTGCCCAAGGTCACCCTGGAAACCAGTAGCAGAGCCAGGACTTAAACCCAGTGCACTATCCACTAAGTAACACTGCCACTATCTATCAGCCAACCTTCTGTCTTTCAGCTTCATGGCTTCCTTGTTTGCGCCCACAACAGTGCATCCATTTTAGGAACAGCCATTGGCATGAGCCAGTCAGGCTGCTGGGCAGCCAGCTATCCGTTCTGTCCAATAAGATACCGTACAAAGGTGGCAGATGCCTGACAGCTGCCGGCCTGCATCCGCTGTGCCTGCAACACTGCAGCCCAGCCGGCTGGAGACGATGGTTCTGTCTGTCGCTGCCCGTCTCCTTTCTGAAGCGCTGCAGCCGAAGCTGTGCTCGGACTAGCGTCCGACCCAAAGAATGAGTCAGTTATCACTGGGAAAAGACAAAGCAGGTGGTGTTTGACCGAGGGTCTGTGCTGTCTCTGTAACCGAAACCTTACTGTCCAGGAAACTTCTCAGTGGAACCGCTGTCGAATTGGTCTCCGAGTGCAAATATTTACCTGCGGCTGCCCTCCATGTCATTAATTCAAAATCTGACATGAACCAAGCAGCTCAGAAATGCAGAGTTAGGCTTCCTGGCCCAAAATAGATGGTGCCTCTTATGCAAGGAGCTATTTCAATTACACTTCCATAATTGGATCCTGCTGAAATGGATGTGTTAAATTTAGTTACAAAAGGATAACAAGAAAAAATGTAAACAATTTCTGCTCACAGCCGTGCTATATTTAAGGCTGTCAGCATTTCCAGGATATAAAGCTTTTAACCCTAGCCGTTTGCAACCAGCCACAAGAACGTGCCTTCATGCTGAAGTTTTCTGCTCAATTTCTCAGCGCTAAGGCCCCCAGCTCAGTTAAGCACGTCTCATTTTAAGCATAGGAGTAGCCCCCCCAAAGTCACCTGCTTAAAGTTAAGCATGTGCTGAATGGAGATTCAAAATACTTTTTCGAAAGCCAAAATTTAAATAAGAATTTGCTGATCATTTAAAATTAGAGTAAAAAGAGCAACGGTGTGTAACCTCTAGCTGTGAGAAAGAGCTGTCAAATCCTGGTCTGAAAGGAAGTTTGTGGCAGGTCATTAGCCAGTGTACAGAAATAGTGGCTGTCTCTCAAAGACCTGCATTGATCTTAACAATATATGAACCTTCAACTATGAAGGGTTTAGACTGAAGAGATTCTAAAAAGAAATGCTACAGTCTCAGGTCAGTAATCCATGAGATCTTTCTAAGTGTATAAGGATATAGGATCAGACTATTGGTCCATATAGTCCAGTGTCCTATCTTGAGTGGCCACTACCATATTCTTCAGAGGAAGGTGTAAGACGCCCTGCAGTAGATAGATATGCAGTAACCTGCCAAACGGGAAATTTCTTCCTGACCCCAGTAACGGGAGGTTGGCTCATGTTCTGAAGCATGAGAGTTTATATTTGTTCTTCATTAAGGTCTCAATCTTGCAACCTGTACTAACATGAATAGCCCTACTAGCTTCAGTGGGATTTCTCTTGGGTAAGGATTATTCACATGAGTAAGAACTGCAGGATCACGCCTAATTTAATTTTGAAATGCAGCATAGCCTTAAGGAACCAGAGCCTGTGGTTGAACATTCCTGGCCTTGGAGCTGTTGAATATCCAAACCTGGGTACAGTTTGGGTCCACTTGCAAAATTCCAGTCTCTGGGATGAGCTGAACCAAAATATGTGCATCAGAGCATGTCTGACTTGTGGGGTGTCAGAACCCCAAAGTCAACGCCAATTCCTATGGCTGCAGCTTATCATTTTCTCTCCTTGTGAGACATAGGCATGGAGCCATTTCTTATTTGTAAAGGTGCAGTCTATTATTCTCTGAAATAATCAGGGGGCAGAGCTGGAGGCTCCAATAGGGACGTGGCTATTGCGATTAATTTAAGGCCTAGTGTCTCTTCCTCTGTACCTCCACAGATGGAATACAAAGCAATCACGCTGGCAGGATGCAAATAATTGCGGTTACTGAGTATGCACAACATGCAAAGCCCAGCTGCCTATACAAGCAGCTGCTCTGGTTGGGGTCTGGTGGCTTCTGGAACAGGAAGTCCCAGGTTTTCCCACAAAGGTTCCGTCGATAATGTAGTCCACTTTCCCTTTCGGCAACCAGCAATTCCTTACATAATTTTAACTCCTCCAAGAGCCGTGAGTTGTGCTTTGGAAGGGTGGATGGGGAATGATGATGTCGGCACTGCTGAACGAGCCTGGCATTGGGAAAACTGTTCTTAATCTTTCCTATTGGTCAATGCCCCTCCTGCCCAGTTATGCTTAACTCGCATTTTCCCTCCTGGCCTCCCTGGCACATTCCAGAGGCTTTGAAATGTATTGATTGTTTTTTAGCAGAGCAAAGCAGACTTTCTAACCCCCCTGCATCCCTTCCCTTCAACGCAGGTGACCCCATCAGGGAAGCAAATGTGACCCTAAGAGTCTGGCAAAGCATTCACTGTTCTCTAACAATGCCTCCTGTCAGGCCTGACAAACTCACTACACCCAACACATTGTTTTCATAGGATTTATCCAAAGAGGGGCAAGTGAGGGCTCTCATAAAAAGCTTTTGTCACACTGGGCCTCAGAACCATTGCAAGATGTGTGCACGGATGATATTTAAGGAGTGGTGTGCATATACTGGAAAATATGTTTTAAAGTCTGAATCAAAGCAGGGTTCTCAAGCAGGTTTTAAGCAGACAAAGGTTGTGTATTCACCCGTCTGCCTGGGTTCACATGTCAAATAGGCATTGTAAGCCAACACTGGATGTCCGTTTGCATACAGTGTCAACACAAGGATGTGAAGGCAATATGGAGCCAGCACACCAGGGAATAAACTCCCAGGGTTGTCCTGGCTTTGGGGATAAAACCATGAACTTTGGGGTATCAGGAGAAGGTTCCTTCACTGAGGAAGCTAAAAGGACAGTACTTTTGGCGTTCATGAAGGGCAGATCCCAGCCATGTTGGTTGAAAATGCTGGAATAATGCTTTAGGTGAGGGAAACGACTGGCCAGAGCCTTGTCTATCATAATGTTTAGGCTGCAGGAGGCATGTTACACTTTTATATGTAACCATTTCTGTTTCCATCATTATCCTTATTCACTATCTCTTACATCTTAGCCTTTGATAATAAATGTCTGATTGTTTTCACTAGAAATAGCTCAGTGCTGCGATGTGTATATGGGAGGTGGTCCTCAGTCGAATCAAACACGCTGGGGTGTGCACTGTTCATTTGGGGACGTCACACCTGGTATTTCTGGCAGTGTTCGGTGGAGAAGGGGCTGAATGCTACTGCAGGGGAATGCTCCAAGCGGGCTTGGGGACGGGGGTGCACCTATTGTTGCCTTGCCAGGCAAAGTGTGGGCTGGTGTTGCCCCAAGAGGGGGGCTTGGACGGCTAACGGGCTGGAGATGTCAGGGAGCTGACACCCAGTGATGCACAAGCAAGTCTGCTTCTTGCTGGAGGCAGGGGGATAACGAGGTGACTCACAGGCCTTGGTACCCCAAGAAAGTGTCATAATAAGACAGGCACCACTTCAGCAAGTCCACAAAGCATGTGGATAGTCCCATTGACTTCAGTGGGACTTCAGCATGGGAGAAGAACTTCTGGTAGCAATGGCGAGAGATTTTAACAAAAAATCACTTGTGTAGACAGGACCATTGAGAGTTAGCTCAACCCATGAACCATACCATATCTCCAGCATATGGGGAGGCCTCTGAGTTACAGAGAATTCTTTCCCAGGTGTCTGGCTGGTGGTTCTTGCCCACATGCTCAGGGTCTAACTGATTCTATATTTGGGGTTGGGAAGGAATTTCCCCCTAGGTCAGATTGGCAGAGACCCTGGGGATTTTTTGCCTTCCTCTGCAACACAGGGCACGGGTCACTTGCTGGTTTAAACTAGTGTAAATGGTGGATTCTCTGTAACTTGAAATCTTTAAACCATGATTTGAGGACTTCAGTAACTCAGCCAGAGGTTATGGGTCTATCACAGGAGTGGCTGGGTGAGGGTCTGTGGTCTGCAAGGTGCAGGAGGTCAGACTAGATGATCGGTGAAAAGAGGACAGAGGGAGTTTGCCTGGGAACGGAGAGGAGCTACAGTGAGTGCTGCATTGGGGGGGCTGTGTTCTGAGCTGGTGGGGTGAATATCCAAGTGTCTGTCTGCTGTGACCATTTGTTGGGCTGGAGCTAGTTGCAGAGACTGTTTGATCCTGTGGTTGTTTGTTTGAAAAGTGTGAACTGGGAGTGCTTTGTTCCAGGTGGGCCTTGAGTGGTTGATTGGAGGGAAGGCTTATAAAAAAGCAGCCAGCTGCAAACCCAGTGAATAGCGAACAGAGGACAGGCAAACAGAGGGAGTTTGCCTGAGGGGAGTTCCCACAGAGTTTTTGCCTTTAAGGCTTCTGTGAGCAGTAAGTACAACATCTGAAGAGGCTCTTAGAAGGAATACATTATTGATAGTGAGCGATAAGCTGTTATCTGCATGGGATATGCCATGTTTGTCTTTCTTCCAGAAGGTAGAAGCGACTTTGTCTGTAAGTGCAAGCTGGTCTCCATATTGGAAGAGAAGGTTAAAGGACGAGAGACTCAAGTATCAACCCTGTGTTGCATCAGGAAAAACGAAGGTTTTCAGGCTCGAAATCAGCGTTTGGTACTGCAGGCACAGCATGCTGAAGAATCAGAGAGTGCAGTGCAGAACGGGGAAGAAAATTGGCAGTGTGTGACCTCCAGAGGAAGAAAGAGGAGAACCCATGTACCCCCAATGCAGATAGAGGTAAGAAACCATTTTCATGTACTGTGTCAGAGAATGGTTTGAAAAACTTATGAGAGGGAAGGGATCAGAAGGAGAACCCATCGACAGGAAGGCATGGGATGCATTGTCCTAGGGATGGGGGTTCCATGACCACTACTCTCAAGAAGAGGAGATGGGTGGTGGTGGTCAGGAACTCCCTCCTAAGGGGGATGAAGTCATCCATCTGCCATCCAGACCAGGAAACTCGAGAAGTGTGCTGCTTGCCTGGAGCTAGAATTCAGGATGTGATGGAGTGTCTACTGAGACTGATCAAGCCCTTGGACTGCTACCCCTTCCTACTTCTCCACATGGGCACCAATGATACTGCCAAGAATGACCTTGAGCCGGTCACTGCAGACCGGCTATGGGAAGAAGGATAAAGGATTTTGAGGTACAAGTCTTATTCTTGTCTTGTCCATCCTCCCTGTTGAAGGAAAAGGCCCAGGTAGCAACCATCGAATTGTGGAGGTAAATGCATCATAGCAGGCAGGCTTGCTATCCTAGTGAGGAGGGCTTTAAACTATGTTCGCCGGGGTCGGTGACCTAAGCCCAGAGGTAAGTGGGGAAGTGGAATACCAGGAGGAAACATAAGGAGGAGAGTGCAACAGGAAAGGCATCCTGATTCATACTCGGAAAATAGGGCAATTGGCTAGTTATCTTAGGTGCCTGTACATGAACGCAAGAAGCCTGGGAAACAAACAGGAAGAACTGGAAGTCATGGCACAGTCAAAGAACTATGATGTGATTGGAATAACAGAGATTTGGTGGGGTAACTCACATGACTGGAGCACTGTCCTGGATGGGTATAAACTGTTCAGGAAGGACAGGTGCGGGAGGAAAGGTGGAGGAGTTGCACTGTATGTAAGAGAGCAGTCTGATTGTTCAGAGCTCCAGTATGAATCTGGAGAAAAGCCTGTTGAGAGTCTTTGGGTTAAGTTTAGAGGTGAGAGCAACAAGGATGATGTTGTGATGGGCGTGTGCTATAGACCACCAGACCAGAAGGATGAGGTAGACGAGGCTTTCTTTGGACAACTAACAGAAGTTTCCAGATCACAGGCCCTACTTCTCATGGGGGACTTCAATCACCCTGACATCTGCTGGGAGAGCAATACAGCAGTGCACAGACAATCCAGGAAGTTTTTGGAGAGTGTTGGGGACAACTTCCTGGTGCAACTACTGGAGGAACCAAACAGGGGTCATTCTCCTCTTGACCTGCTGCTCATAAACAGGGAAGAATTAGTAGGGGAAGCAAAAGTGGATGGGAACCTGGGAGGCAGCGACCATGAGATGGTCGAGTTCAGGATCCTGACAAAAGGAAGAAAGGAGAGCAGCGGAATATGGACTCTGGACTTCAGAAAAGCAGACTTTGACTCTCTCACAGAACTGATGGGCAGGATCCCCTGGGAGGCTAATATGAGGGGGAAAAGAGTCCAGGAGAGCTGGCTGTATTTTAAAGAAGCCTTATTGAGGGCTCAGGAACAAACCATCCCAATGTGCAGAAAGAATAGCAAATATGGCAGATGACCAGCTTGGCTTAACAGAGAAATCTTCGGTGAGCTTAAACACAAAAAGGAAGCTTACAAGAAGCGGAAATTTGGACTGATGACTAGGGAGGAGTACAAAAATATTGCTCGAGCATGCAGGGGTGTAATCAGGAAGGCCAAATCACAATTGGAGTTGCAGCTAGCAAGAGACATGAAGGGTAACAAGAAGGGTTTCTACAGGTATGTTAGCAACAAGAAGAAGGTCAGGGAAAGAGTGGGACCCTTACTGAAGGGGGGAGGCAACCTAGTGACAGATGATGTCGAAAAAACTGAAATACTCAATGCTTTTTTCCCCTCAGTCTTCACAGAGAAGGTCAGCTCCCAGGCTGCTGCACTGGGCAACACAGTATGGGGAGGAGGTGAGCAGCTCTCAGTGGTGAAAGAACAGGTTAAGGACTATTTAGAAAAGCTGGACATGCACAAGTCCATATCTCCGGATCTAATGCATCTGAGGGTGCTGAGGGAGTTGGCTGATGTGATTGCAGAGCCATTGGCCATTATCTTTGAAAACTCATGGCGATCGGGGGAGGTCCCAGACTATTGGAAAAAGGCAAATATACTGCCCATCTTTAAAAAAGGGAAGAAGGAGAATCCAGGGAACTACAGAATGGTCAGCCTCACCTCAGTACCTGGAAAAGTCATGGAGCAGGTCCTCAAGGAATCCATTTTGAAGTACTTGGAGGAGAGGAAGGTGATCAGGAACAGTAAACATGGATTCACCAAGATTCCCCATACCTGACTAACTTGATTGTCTTCTATGATGAGATAACTGGCTCTGTGGAGATGGGGAAAGCGGTGGATGTGATAGATCTTGATTTTAGCAAAGCTTTTGATACGGTCTCCCACAGTATCCTTGCCAACAAGTTAAAGAAGTATGGACTGGATGAATGGACTATAAGGTAGATAGAAAGCTGGCTAGATTGTCAGGCTCAATGGGTAGTGATCAACAGCTCAGTGTCTGTGGTCGGTCCTGGGGCCAGTTTCGTTCAACATCTTTATTAATTATCTGGATGACGGGATGGATTCCACCCTCAGCAAGTTCACAGATGACACTAGGCTGGGGGGAGAGGTAGATACGCTGGAAGGTAGGGATAGGGTCCAGAGTGACCTTGACAAATTGGAGGATTGGGCCAAAAGAAATCTGATGAGGTTCAACAAGGACAAGTGCAGAAGTGCACTTTGGAAGGAAGAATCCCATGCACCGCTACAGGCTGGGGACCAACTGGCTAAGCAGCAGTTCTGCACAGAAAGGACCTGGGGATTTCAGGGGACGAGAAGCTGGATATGAGTCAGCAGTGTGCCCTTGTTACAAGAAGGCTAACAGCATATTGGGCTGCATTAGTAGGAGCATTGCCAGCAGATCAAGGGAAGTGATTATTCCCCTCTATTCGGCACTGGTGAGGCCTCATCTGGAGTATTGCACCCAGTTTTGGGGCCCCCAATACAGAAGGGATGTGGACAAATTGGAGAGAGTCCAACGGAGGGCAACGAAAATGATCAGGGGGCTGGGACACATGAGTTACAAGGAGAGGCTGAGGGAATTGGGATTGTTTAGTCTGCAGAAGAGAAGAGTGAGGGGGATTTGATAGCAGCATTTAACTACCTGAAAGGGCTTTCCAAAGAGGATGGATCTAGACTGTTCTCAGTGGTGGCAGATGACAGAACAAGGAGCAATGGTCTCAAGTTGCAGTGGGGGTGGTCTAGGTTGGATATTAGGAAACGCTATTTTACTAGAAGGGTGGTGAAGCACTAGAATCTCCATCCTTAGAAGTTTTTACTGGCCAGCTTGACAAATCCCTGGCTGGGATGATTTAGTTGGGGTTGGACTAGATGACCTCCTGAGGTCTCTTCCAACCCTAATCTTCTGTGATTCTATGATATGATCACGATGGTCCCTGCTGACCTTAAAGTCTATGAGTCTATTTGTTTAAATGCTTTGCTGAATTGGGGTCATAAATATTGTGTTCTCAGCCGCTGGTTCAGATGTCTGACTACAATTCCTAAGCTACTCAGCCCCACAGAATAACTCTCACGAGGAGAGGGTACTTTTTTATCCCCCTGGAGTAGCTCATTCCTCATGAGAGGCTTATGAGTGCACTACTGCGGCCAGCTGATAGAGTTGATCTTTTAACTCAGCTGATAGAGGCACGTGCTTAATGCTGGTGGTCATGGGTTCAAACCTCACCGTCAGCCCAAGTGGAGGTGGTTGCAGTAGCCTCTAGGTAGCATGTTACTGTCCTTAATGGTTGATTAGTCTTTGTTAGTCTTTCCTCCTGTCACCTTAACTGATGTGTCTCGCCCGTCACATTCTTTGTCAGGTCCGCTGGTGTCCAGTGTCTTACGAATGAGAAATAAAACCCTTTCCCTCTGAACAGCAGGTTCCCAGGCATTCTGCTCTGAAACCTTCCCGTGAGTAAATGCCAAGGGGAAGAGTTATTAAGAAGTCCTAATACTCCATATGGTCCAGCTGCGGCACGTCTCATACATACGTCTCATAGCACGTGACGTTGGGATAGGGCTGCTGGCGGCCTCTCCCCTAGGGAGGGTAAATGATTTGCCATGGTCACACAGCCCCGGCCTGCGTCTTCACTGCACTTAAACCTGTGCGTAACCGCCACCGGCACGAGGGAGTGGATAACTCGGGGTGGTAATGCACGCTTGGCTAGATAAGGGGCTGGGTGGAGAAAGAAGGGGGAGAGACTCTAGGTAGCCTGATCCAGTGCCCGCTGGAGTGCGTGGAAAGACGTCCAAAGGGCGGGGGGCAGGCTCCAGCTGCACTATTGTCACTTGAAATGCCGTGCCTGCAGGAATAAATGGGTGGCACCACACCTGCTCCCTCTGTTGTGGGCGCCGCGTACGGCTGGCCAGCGTGATTCTCTCCACCCGTGCGTGAGGTTTGTAAGAACTGGGCAGAGAGATGCTGCAGATGAGCTAAACAATTCCCATCTGTCTTGTCCTCTCCCCCTCAGTGGGACTAATATTACGAAACCTTCCAGTTAGCACAAGCTCATTGTAGTGCCAGCCTTCAGCTCCTCCACCAGAAGCCCTTAGGGTCACTCTGGGATAATGCCCAGCACTGGCAGCCCTGCACAGCCCCCCCACTGCCCCTCTCCATCCTACCGTGGATTAAATCGTGGGCACCAGCCCAGGCTGCTTTCAATTTCTCCAGCGTTTCTACTCTTGCTGCCAGCTTTCTATGCAATAAAACTTACACCTCCCAGGAGGCATTTCCAGTGAAAGATGGTGTGTGTCTCTGTATTTACACCAAGGGAAAAATCGAATCATCCTGGCTAGGGAGCGGCTGCAGCGGTGACATGCAGCAACCCCCTGAACTTCCCCACCACAGTCTGAAATTCACCAGCGCCTGTCCCATCAACTGCTGAGCTGCCTTATCACCCGGCCTCTTAAGCATCCAGCATGGGAAAGGGCCTTGTTTTCAGAAAAGAAAGTGAGTCTGATCGGCTCAGGCTTGAACAGAAGGATTTAAAGCTTGGGTCGCACCAAGAGATACACTCATTGGGCCCAATATTCATTGAGGATAACTCAGTTGCAGTCCCATCAAAATAGACAGTGGGGGAAGGGAGAAAGAGGGCAGTCCCTTATACCGCAATTATGGCCCTCTGCGAAGATACAGAGAGAGGAATCCAAAAGCATCACAAACTGATGTGATTAATTTGCAAGGAAATTGCTCCAAGAAGACACCCAGGAGCAGCTCCTGAGCTGGAGCTCTCGTGATTGACACCAGCTGAGCATCTGCCCCATGTCTACAGCCTGGTTGTGGTGTTGCCTGTGCGATATTTCCTTTCGACCTGAGCGAACCTGGAGCTGAGCGAATCATGGACTTTTCAGTTCCTTTTACTCAAATTTTTTCAAAGACCAGGTAGAGTTTTGGGGTGTTTTTCAGCCCCTCCTTCCCCCCACCATTAACTTACCTACATTCTGAAACAAAAGTCCAAATCGTTCATTACAATGTTTCCAGGGGGTGGATTCTTTTTCAGCTCACACGGTTTGTGAAGCCGGGCTAAATTCAGCAAATAGTGTCCATGCCCACCCCCACAACTGCATTATTTTTTGCAAACCTGCTAGATGGGGCAAAAGAGGTTCCTGTCTCCCTTCCTCCACTAAGCAAACCAAAGCCGGGGTGGTCAGAGCCCATAGCTGCTTTGAGCCGGGGGAGGGGGCGTGTGTGTGGCCCCAGCAGACATTGGTGCACTGAGGGCTCTGAGCTGAGACACACCCGGAGGAGGGGCTCAGAGAAGTGAAGGGGTTGTGCATCCAGTGTTTTGGAGGGCTGAGTGCTGCTCAGATGATGATGATCCTCGGGGAGGGGTGTAACGTCCTGGGGTGCAATCTTGGCAGGTTGTGTCACCGCTTGTCCTGTAACGCTGAGTGCTTTAAAATGCTCTGCGGTAGCTCCCTGCCTGGACGCTCGCAGCCAGCGGACAAGCGTGCGCTGACTGTCAGACTCCTGGGTGTCAGGACGGGGGCAGCTGCACACATGCTGAGCAGCAGAAATTTAAGCACTCTGGGGGCTTTATCCATGGGAGCTCTGGCACCAAGGGGATTTAAGTGCTGACAGGGTTATGCGGCAGCTGGGCAAGGGTTTTGAGGATCCAAAGTTTGGACTTCATCCCCTAAGCCCATTTGTGGATCTAGCCCCTAGGAGTCTCATGGAAAGCCAATAGATATTAGGTTCCTAAGTCACTTGGGCCCTTTTGAAAGTGTTCCCCTGAAACAGTAATTTCAGAGTCGCTTTTTTTCCCTTCCATGGACAGCAACACTGCTGGATTGTGTCCCCCACCCCCCACGGTCCCCTCACTGCCCAGAAACAATTGTCATGAGCAGATGCCCCGGGGAGGACTCTGAGCCTCTGCTCTGTAGGTGTTAGGGGTAGCCGGGCTGCTTACTCCCACTGCAGATAGGTCAGTGCTGATCTGGCTGCTACTGGGCACTGCCAGGCCAATGAGGACATGGCAGCCGAGCACCGGTAGCTCGCATCCTGCAGAGGGGAAAGGGGATAGGAGCTCATGAAGTGATGGCCCCCAATTGGCTGTCCATGGATCCTACCCTCTGACTCCTCTTCACAGGAACTATGGATCCTCAGCAGCACCCCCAGCAGAGGATGGGGGGGGTGGTGCGAGAAGCTTTAGGGAAGAAAGCAACCTTGCTGCGCGGGGCTGGTGAAGCCCCATGTTCCAATCCCTGCTCCGTTGCTGGCAGAGGGGGGATTTGAATACAGCTCTGCCCCAGTCTACCCACTGAGCTAAAGGCTGGGGCAGAGCGGAAGGCTGTGTGAAAGGCTTAGGCACCTGACTCCAGGAGAGGGTTCAGCATCTCACGCAGAGGGAGGGGCTCAGGCCCTGTGAGGGGCAGGGCTTTGGCCTCCCCTCGACAGTTCCTACTGGCTGACTGAGGGGCTCCCTGCTCAGCTCGCTGGTGTTCATGGATCAGACTCCTAGACACCCGTCTGTCCCCAGGCAAAGCAGGCCATATAGCTCTGGGCGCTATTGATCAAGTAATAGAGGGATGGACATCAAACCCCTAAGTATGGGCTTTTAAACCAAAGACCTTGCTGGATCGACCTGATTGCTTTTTTGGTAGCTGCGCAAAGCCATGCAGCAATGAAGGGAAAGGCCTGGAGTTTAATAAAGGATTTGAGACAGTGTCTTGCAAAATGGTCACCCTCAAAATTAATTCAGATCAGCTGGATATGAAAACTGGCTGAAGGACAGAAAACAGAGGCGACTGCCAAACTGCAAGCATCAGGGTGGGGCAAACGCTTATTGAGGGACCTCAGGGTTTGTTTCAGATTTGGTCTCATTAAGTGCCTTCATTAGTGATTTAGAAGAGGGAGCAAACAGCCCACTAATGAAACTGCCAGAGTCGATTAAATGGTGTTCTCTTGCTCATTGGCAGCCCCTCCCAGCCGGCTGATGTTAGCCATACGGGCAGAACAGAACACAAAAAGATTCAGCTTGGAAAAATACAGGCCACGGTAATGTAGGCCAGAAGTGGGGGAAGCTCCCTAAAAGTGAGGGGGCCACTGCTGCCCAAATGGTGGCCTCTCCCCCAGCACTACCCCTTCCCCTGAGGCCCCACCCTCGTGCCACCCATTCCCCGCAAGAACCCATCCCCTGCTCGCTCCTCTCCAGCCCCTCCTCTGGTCACTCGCCCTTCGGCCGGTACAAAGAGATGGGGCCATGGACCTCTTCCCCCCTCCCCCCCGCCCCATTCTGGCACCCCTGATGTCAGCCGCTTGCCCAACACCACTTGCAGTGAATGGGAGGGAGCAACCTGGACAGCAGCATTGAACTGAGACTTTGGGGAGCGAGTGGATGATCCATTCGACATGGGTTTCCAGTGTGATGGACGACCTGGGTTTGTACTGCATAGGCAGAAGCCCCGTGTCCTGGAGTGGGGTGGCAGCCAGCTCTCTCTAGATGGCTCTGGAATGGGGAGGGGGGTGCAGTTTTGTGGTTAAGGCACTGGCAGGGGATGCTAAACAGCTAGGTGCAATTTGAGGCTTTGTGCAGACTCTCTGTATGATGCTGTGACAATTTCTCTGCATCAGTTCCCCCTCTGCAAAGTGGGGAAAACAAAACTTCCTGTGTGTGTCTTGTCTGCTTAGACTGGCAGCTCTTCAGGGTAGGGGCTGTGTGTACCCGGGGACCCTGCTCTCGGTGGGCAGTTCTATTGCAAGACCAATAATACATTCAGCTCTAGGAGCCACATTCCCCGATGGATCTTGACAGATTGGAGGGAATTCATGGCAAAGCAGCTCTGCCGCTTAGGGGCAAAAGGGCCTGATCATGGACTGAGCAGAGGCTTAAATAGTTAATTATGAGTAGCTTGGCACACTAACCAGTAGAAGGGGAGCATCACCCATCTATCCAGAGAAGTGAATTTATTTCTGTACTGAAGGGTGGAAATCGCAAAGAGAGACAAGAATGGTTTCAGAGAGCACAAGTGGGTGGGATGCAAGTGGGTGAAATTAAGGAAGGGAAAACGAGTAATGACAGGAAGCGGTGAACATCGCCGAAATGTGAAAATCTAGGGAAGCTTCTGCTAGGGAAAAGGTGTGGTGTGTAGGGACCTCACAGCAAGTGAGCTAGAGAGAGACAGGGAGATAGGATAAAATTCTCACCCAATCTGAGTCGCTGGGAGTTGGGCTGGTTGAAAAATATCCATCTGAGCTGTTCATTAGTTTTGAGTTTTTAACAGAAAATTGGGTTGTCAGATGAACCAAAGTGAAACTAAACTAAAAGGGTCAGCTTTTTTGTTGTTGAAAAACTGAATGCCCTAAACGCAGGAAGTTTTCAGTTTCTAACCTCTGCTGGGTTCTGCTGGCACTTCATTGAAATCACCCTGCCTGCGAAATGTTTCCATTTATGACGAATTCACAAATTCCAGTGAAAAAAAATTTCTCCTCAGAATTTTTCTGACCTGCTTTAGTTTTGTGTTTGTACAGCACCTTGCACCACAGGGGGCTGGCCCATGACTGGGGCTCCTAGAGGCCACTGCCATACACATAATAAATAATAAGGCAGATGTGCACTTGGTTCCTGCATCAGACCCAGATCCCTGCTCTGTTCAGCAGGTATAATATCTAACATCCTGAAATGCTCAGCCGTATCTCTTTCCAACGCCTGTCTCCAGCCTGGAGGTTTGTTCTGCAGCTCTCTTAAAGAGTTATTATGTGCAGATAGTGAGCTCAGGAAATATCAAAGCAGCAGACTTCAAAGGCTCATGATCCGCACGGGTATGAAAGGAAGAGACAAAGCCCTCACATTGCCCCAAGTAAATTCAAACTAGTTCGAAGCAAGTCACTGGCTCTTTCACTGCATCCTGCCATTTATTCTTCTTCTCCACAAGTGTCAGAGCCCACTAGCTTCCTGCTGGTGAAAGATGTGTCTGGTGCTGCCACGGTCTATAACAAGGGCTGCATACTTGGGCTGGTGTGTGAATTGAAATGTGTCTGGTGTACTGGATTTGCTCTTGTGTCAGTCGGGAACAGCAACGTGGAAGGCAAAGCCTGAGTGAATATATAGCCTGGCACAGTGAGAACAATACTGGTGCATTGACTGAGACACACTCTTGTTCTGCAACAGCTGCATATGCAGGTAAAAGAAGTCAGGAAAGTGCATTTCACTCTGTCTTAGAGATGGGCCAAGACCAGAACCGTGAGCCTGAAATCCTTCGGGGGCTTTTTAGGAGAAGGACAGAGAGGGGAGATTCTAGTGTTGCCCCCCCGCACCCTGTCTCAACTTATCCCTACACCTTTGATTCAGTGTCAACACGCAATACTGGAAGACGGCGATTTTTCTGGTTTGCATTGTTGCCACAACACACACAATGGGGACACGCACACTAGAATGTTGTGAGATTTTTAGCCAAAGATGCTGGAAATCTCAAGGTAACATTTTCTTCTCTGAGGACCAGCATGTCATGAGCACAGCTCTCGACCCAACTCTGAGCCCTGCTTCCACCTCTGCCTGCGTTAAGTTCCAGGAGCACCACGCCCAGGGCAAGTGGCCAATGCAGGAGCCTCATCCCCCAAGCCCTGCAGAGAATGCTTTGGAAGAGCTCCAACAATCTGGTGCCATATCCAGTTTTTCACAGTACCCCACCTTGCCCAGCGCTATTGCAGGAAGCCGTGCTGATGGCAGCTAGTGCAAAGCCACCATGGGCCAGGAGACAGGCCTCTGAGCCATGGCCCAGGAGACACCCCAGAACTCACCCAGATCAAAGGAGGGACTCTGTGGGAGGGAGGCTGGATTCTGTTCCAAGCTCTGCCACTGACCTGATGTGTGACCTTTGGCAAGTCCTTTTCTCTGTTTCCCTGTGTCTGTCTTGTCTATTTAGAGTGTAAGCTCTAGGGAGCAGGCAGTATCTCTCGCCACGCCCAGCACAATGGGGCCCTGATCTCAGCCGGTGCCCGTAGGTGTCCCGGTGTTACCATGTGGCTGGCTGAGTGAGCAGACCTGAGTGCTCTGCCCAGCTCTGAGCCAGGTGGTGAGACAGCTTCTGATAAAGGCTGGAACGCGACTTGTCCCCTGCGCAAGCTCACACGGACGGAGGGACAAAATCACACACAGGGCTGGGCCGTCACTTCAGAAGCACAGCCCCTCTTTGGGGGCTGGGCGTGGGAAGGGGCCCCGTGGCGCTGGAAGGGTGTGGAGGTGTTCTGGTTCCCTATAGTCACTCCGGGAAATGAACCAGCTGGGATAGCACGTCTTGGCAGCTTCTTCCAGGACACAGTGTGCTTTGCCCCCATGGGAGCTCAGCTCTGCCAACGTGTACAGCTGCATTGTCATGGCAGAGCGCAGGGGAAGGCGTCAGGGCCGCCAGTCACTAGACGTGTCTCCCAGAGCCGGCAGGGGTAACTTGAGCCCGAGCATGACAACCTCTGCCTAGATAAGCCTCTTGAATTCAGGGCTTGCTTCATAGCAACTGGTGAGTCAGTGACTTGTTAATGCAGCTATTTCAGTGCAATGTAGACCTGCTCCCCAGTGGGTTTCGGCTGACTTCTCGCAGTGCAATCGCTGGAAATGGGGCATGGGAAATAAAAGTAAGTGCCGCGTGTCATGTCGAGGGAGCCTGACCACCTGGAATTTAAAAGGCATCTCAGTGTTTGCCGTACTGAGCTGAGACTTAATCAAGCTGAGCCAGTCAGCTTGCGACATCCACTTGAGCTTGATCTCCCATAGGTTTGAGTCTCTCACTTCGCACGGGAGGGCCAGGACAGCCAGGTCTGTCGCGGTGGCCAGCAATTGGAAGAGACGCATTTGTCCAGCAGCGTAGGGACTGCGCTGAGTCCGGCGAGAGCTGGGTTCTGACCCACTCTGACTGTGTGACCGCGAGTCAGTCATGAGACAGAGCTGAACTCCCACTGGCTCAGCTCCGAAATGGAGGTCGTAACACTCCCGCTTGTTTCCGTCTGCTCTTCCTAGGACCTCTCTAGAGCCTGGGAATGAAGAAGAGGAGGAACGGTCAACCTGTTTTTTGTTTTAATTCCCTTTTATCTCCAATAGCTAACAAACAGTGTGGAGAACGGATGTCCATTAGCCACCCTCTGAGCGCAACAGGTGCCCTGAGACACCCTTCCCCACGAGGTGCCCCAGCATAAGTAAGGAGGATGAGCCTTTACATTCCCGTTATTTCTAAGCTTCTAAAGAATAAGCACAGGGGGAGGAGGAGGGACACTTAGACCTCTCGATATGAATCACGGTGCACCTTAGGTTTTCAGCTTGCACTGTTATTACCTACCCCCTGGCCAGGCCTCCTTAGTAACCCAAACACTGCTTGGGCATGGTCTCTCTAGCACAAGGCTGCTGATTAGAGCCGGTCAGAAATTTGCCAACAGCTTTTCTGCCAGGGAAGCTGATCTGTCGAAAGTGCAAAACTTTGCGGAAGTGGATTGATGGAGACGAAGTTCCATTTGTTAGAAAAAAGGACCTTAAGTGTTTTGATGGAGGGAAGATGGAATGGTTGGACTTTCCATTTTTAAAGGACTTTGCTGTGAAATATTGGGTTAAAATATTCCATTTCTAAAGGACTTTGCTGTGAAATATTGGGTTAAAAATTTATTTTCTTAAATGTCAAAATTGGAAAGAAACATTTCAATGTATTTATATTGTTTGGGGGGAAATCTCAGTAGAAAATCCAGTTGGTGGCCAGTTCTATTACTGAGGTTTGGCTCATGGTCACCAAAAGGCCTTAAATATCCTACACCTCATGCCACCTTTATTTGGGTTCGGGTCCTTTGTACCAGTGCTTGGGCCAGCCGTCCTGGAGTTGCTTCCCTCACCTTCCCTTTGACTGGTCCCCTCTGGCAGTCGCATCTTCTCCAACTGATTTCCAACCCTTCTGAATAGCTGAACCTTCATCTTCCTGGCTAATGTGCAATTACACTATGGCCTTGGTGTCCATCTTCTGAG
Organism: Chelonia mydas; assembly: GCF_015237465.2. Lineage (NCBI taxonomy): Eukaryota > Metazoa > Chordata > Testudines > Cheloniidae > Chelonia > Chelonia mydas. Next base: position 74,119,873 of record NC_051251.2, on the reverse strand, counting down.
ATGCACGTACAGCGCAGCCACTTGATAGCCAGGAGAGTAGAGAGGGGATGCCGGTACCACCTGGCAGCTCAGCAGAGGAGCTGCAAAGAGCACAGCAGGGCTGCAGCCAAGAGGGGTCCCTCCACTTAGTTTTTGGGAGGCTCTAGTGGCCTAGGTCTGAACGGCTAGTGCCTCCAATTCCATGGGCACCGCTGGCTTCTGTCGCTGGCCTGCAGGCTGGTTTCATGCAAGCTTTCCAACATATGAAAACTATCCTGCAGCTTGCTGGCCTGGAGGCCAGGTCTGCAAGTGCCAGCTGAGCCGTCGACCCGAAGTCCATTCTGTCATCAAAGGGCTCGCAAGCCCTTTGATCAAAGCGCGCTGGATGCTCCCCTGCCTCTCTTATCGAGCCAGGAGGTGAAGTTTGCCATTTTACCAATGTCCTAGCATATTTCCCAGTAATGCCCAGTGTTCCTGGTATGGCAATGGGCAGACTCTGCACTATTCTGTCTATAAGCGTATACATGATTTTAACTCTTATTTTGCATAGTGAAATATGTTTATTAGAAGTATTACAGCAGTACCTAGAGGCCCCAAATGAGATAGGGGCCCCATTGTGTGTGGCATCATGTACACACACACAATGAGAGACAGGCCCTGCCCCAAAGAGCTTACTGTCTAAACAGACAGGGCTGACCCAGGAGGAAGGGGAAACTGAGGCACAGAGTGACGCTGTGACTTGCCCAAGCTTGCCCAGCAGGTCAGAGCTGAGAATGGAACCCAGCGCTCCCAAGTCTTAGCCCAGGGCTCTGCTCATGGGGAAGGCAATAGCGCCTCCCTAAAAATTGCCATCTTGCTTCTCACAGATCGGCTGTACAGCTACATGAGAACACACGTGCTGCTGTGTCGTTGTCGGATATGCTGGGCAGCCATAAAGACGTTATATCATCATATTTATTATTGGGCTTATGGCAGCACCTAAGAACAAGGCCCCATTTCGCTAGTCTCTGTAGAATCACATAACTAGAAACAGTCCCTGCCCTGAAGAGTTTGCCATCTCAATAGCACAGACTAAGCCTGGTTTAAAATGGTCCTTTTCCATTAGCACTCTCACACCTTGGTCCAAACTGTGTAAACCGTCCTTCACAGTGCTGAGAATGTGCTTACCGGCAGCTAATCGTAAACTACCCGCCTGCCCCGAATATTAACATAGTGCGTGCATGATATGCACTGCACAGTGAAATCATCACCTTTGGCCTGTCGCTCTTGCAAAAACAAGCCCAAGAGATTGTTTTTTCCCATTGATTACCTCTTCGGAAACCCCAGCTCACAAGCATGACTTATGCAAAAATCCCTGGAGTGAAGGAATACATTTGCTTTTTAACATTGTAGTCAGATTTATGATGCTAATAATTGTTTCTTAAATGGGGTAAATCAGACTCAATCAAGCAGACGTGCCAGCTGCAGGGCACATTTTCTTTGCACCATGCAAAAATATTGAGTGTGGTGTTAATGGTGAACATTAATAATGCCATTAACCACAGACAGCATGGTGTTACTCATGCTTTTAAACCAGCATGCAGGGGCTGTTATTTCTTCAGGGAGATGGCTTATTGGATAAGATTCTCAGCCATGTCCTTTCTGGGATGATCTGCAACGCCACTCCATGACTCCTATGTGTATAAAAACAGAGACAAAAACATTCTGTTGTCTCCGAGGTCCCAGTTCAGCCCCAGCACAGGCTTAGCTGAATCAGGACCAAACTGCATAATCATAGAATCATAGAATATCAGGGTTGGAAGGGACCTCAGGAGGTCATCTAGTCCAAACCCCTGCTCAAAGCAGGACCAATCCCCAATCAAATCATCCCAGCCAGGTCTTTGTCAAGCCTGACCTTAAAAACATCTAAGGAAGGAGATTCTACCACCTCCCTAGGTAACGCATTCCAGTGTTTCACCACCCTCCTAGTGAAAAAGTTTTTCCTAATATCCAACCTAAACCTCCCCCACTGCAACTTGAGACCATTACTCCTTGTCCTGTCCTCTTCTACCACTGAGAATAGTCTAGAACCATCCTCTTTGGAACCCCCTTTCAGGTAGTTGAAAGCAGCTATCAAATCCCCCCTCATTCTTCTCTTCTGCAGACTAAACAATCCCAGTTCCCTCAGCCTCTCCTCATAAGTCATGTGTTCCAGACCCCTAATCATTTTTGTTGCCCTTCGCTGGACTCTCTCCAATTTATCCACATCCTTCTTGTAGTGTGGGGCCCAAAACTGGACACAGTACTCCAGATGAGGCCTCACCAATGTCGAATAGAGGGGAATGATCACATCCCTCGATCTGCTCGCTATGCCCCTACTTATACATCCCAAAATGCCATTGGCCTTCTTGGCAACAAGGGCACACTGCTGACTCATATCCAGCTTCTCGTCCACTGTCACCCCTAGGTCCTTTTCTGCAGAACTGTTGCCTAGCCATTCGGTCCCTAGTCTGTAGCTGTGCATTGGGTTCTTCTGTCCTAAGTGCAGGACCCTGCACTTATCCTTATTGAACCTCATCAGGTTTCTTTTGGCCCAATCTTCCAATTTGTCTAGGTCCCTCTGTATCCTATCCCTGCCCTCCAGCGTATCTACCACTCCTCCCAGTTTAGTATCATCCGCAAATTTGCTGAGAGTGCAATCCACACCATCCTCCAGATCATTTATGAAGATATTGAACAAAACCGGCCCCAGGACCGACCCCTGGGGCACTCCACTTGACACCGGCTGCCAACTAGACATGGAGCCATTGATCATACCCTTTGAGCCCGATAATCTAGCCAACTTTCTACCCACCTTATAGTGCATTCATCCAGCCCATACTTCTTTAACTTGCTGACAAGAATACTGTGGGAGACCGTGTCAAAAGCTTTGCTAAAGTCAAGAAACAATACATCCACTGCTTTCCCTTCATCCACAGAACCAGTAATCTCATCATAGAAGGCGATTAGATTAGTCAGGCATGACCTACCCTTGGTGAATCCATGCTGACTGTTCCTGATCACTTTCCTCTCCTCTAAGTGTTTCAGAATTGATTCCTTGAGGACCTGCTCCATGATTTTTCCAGGGACTGAGGTGAGGCTCAGTCTTTGCTCTCTGTTCCGCAAAACTACCGTGCATGGATTGCGTGCCTCGGAGAGTGTCCCAGGCAGGCTGAGGGCACGCAGAACTGAGTGCTGATGATAGTTAAGTCTGGTAAGGAGGGCTGTGTCTAAGCTGCAAAGTTCGCTTCTAGGTGAGGAGACTGTAGAGCTCAAGGCGCCAGGGTAGAATGCAGTGCGGTCCATAAAGAGCATTCTCAGTCCGGAGACCCGGCTATGGAAACAACTTACAGAGGAGATCTGGTGAATCCAGAGTCTGAGCGACGTTAGGAAACATTGCAAAACTTTCCTGTTTCTAAGGGCCTTTCCACCATCCGAATGACACGGACATCCCTTCTGCCTAACCCTTCCCCCGAAACCAAACCCCTAACCCCAAGCAGAGTGTTTACCCCAAAAAGGGAGAGGAGGCAGAGACTCCAGGAAGCCCATTCGGGACTTTGCTGGTGCTCTCTGCTTTGCATGGACAGTGCTCAGCTGGTACAGTGCTGGGCAGCGGGAGAAAACACCAAGATTCTCCCCATTCCCATGCTGCAGTAGTTAAGGCTGTCAGCATCACCACCAGAAAGCTATCCTGTCGGCACGGGACTCACCTCGTCACTCAAATTCTCCTTGCAGGCTGACGCCGATGAAGGAGGTCACGCTCTATTGTATTTTTGACGCTGTGTCTCTGGGGTGGTTGGGATGGGAAACTGGACTGTGTCTAAAATGATTGTTAACCTAGGAATAGCGGATGGGAGGGCACAGCCGCAAGCTTCCTACTAGGTTATCACTGGGATTGCCCATTGCACCTCCTCGCCCCAGCCGGGCCCTCTGCCCCACAGCAGGGGACATCCCCAAAGGGACATGGCTCCCAGGCCCCCTGGGGGGTGAGCGTGTGTTGTGTGTTCCCCTCAGTGCCTGAGCCACTCAGGCTCTTGGTTTGTTACAGCCCACAGCTCTTCAGCTCACGCTGTAGCAGCTCACACGAGGGAAGTCCCCGTTGCAATCCCCAGCGGGTCAGCCAAGATGGCAGCCGCCACAGTGACAATCCTCAGTGCTTCCTTCTCAGGAAAGGTGGCTAAATCTATACCAGGGACTCCACAGTAGCACTGCATTGACCCATCACCGCCAGGCTCCCTTCCCAGGCACCACGTCCCTCACCCCCATCCTGGCAGGCTCCCTGCCCCCACCCTTAATGAATCTGGACCAACTTCAGGGGCACATCCTCCGGTGGTGTCAATCAGCACAGCCGTGTTGGCGTCTATGTCGGCGGCAGGGATCATTTCTCTGGGGGGGGAGGGCGTGGAGAGTATTGCCCAGGGGGCCCTGGTCCATGGCTGGGCCCCCCAGCAGCTGCCGCCGTACAAATAATAAACAAGAGGGATATCCACAGCGCTCCCCAGCCTTGCCCGGAGCCTCTAGCCTGGCACCCGGCTGCTGCGCAATCTCAGTAATTGCTCTCCTTACTCCATCTTTCCAGGCGCTGTGGCTAGCGGCAGGAGCTGTTCGGATCTGCCTGGCGAATTCGTCTGGGGCTTTTAGAATCATCTAAGAGCCTGATCCACAGCTTGCGGAAATCAATAGGGGTCTTACCATTGACTTGACTGGGCTCTGGATCTGGGCCGTAACATGCCTTGGCCAGACCTGGGTGAATACCGACAAATAAAAAGGGTTTTATTTGTGCAAATAAAACCTGCCACTCCCCTAGGAAAATACACATGGCTCCTTTGCTCCACTTGCCACAAACATTTGAAGCAGCAGGTTGTCTGTGCTTACCGAGAGTGCTTATCCCCTAATGGGCATGCCTCCCTACTTCTCCCATTAGCCAGCAGCTGGGCGCCACGTTTACAGGCTAAAGGACAGCGCTGAGGAGAGCTAGGAGGTGCAGACCCTGCTATGGGCAGCTGTGCTACAGTCCCCAAAGCCCTCCGGCTGTGTTAGGTTTGCTGCCTGTGTGGCTTTGATATCGATAGGCTTTGGACCAGCCCTGGGCCAAATTAAAGTATGGGCACCCTAGGCCTGTGCCTATGGGCCCCCGCTCCCAAGGTTACGTGCGGGAGCAGACACCCAGCTTACTGGTTTTTTAAATATAAGTCTCTCGCCTTTTGGGTTGAAGCATGACCTGAGTGTAAACAATGCATCAACGTCTGCCTGAGTCTGCAGAGAGCCTGCGACACTAGCCCTGCGAGGGGTGAACGGCCCCACCCATCTCAGTGGGGGTTAATTCCAAGACCCAGCACTCCAGAGGGACCCCACAACCACCAATTGTTGTGTTGTGAGTGTGGCAGGAAAAGGAGAGAGAAGCAAACCTAACTCAGCCACCCAAGCAGATGCACCCCATTCACTGGGGTAAATAGTGCATGGTGGGGCCACTGCTGCCTCTGCTTTTCATGGACGGGGAGTGGGCCCCCCTGCTGCCCCCAGAGAGGAGGAGATGGCCCCATGCCTCTTTCCCGGCCTTCCTGGGAAAAGAGGGAGGCCCTGACACTCCATGTAGCGTAGGCTGCTACGGGGTGGAGCCAGAGGGTCCCATGTATGATGTGCCTGTGATGGGTTGGCTCACAGAAAACCCCTTGGGAACTGCCAGCTGATATGCTGAGACTATCCCTGAGCCTGTTTCCCCCGACAGCTTGGGACTTCAGTGCCCTGCCTGGTGTGAGCCAGACATGCCAGCCTGCTGCAAACCCAGACCCAGGTCTGACCACTTCTAGGGTGACCAGAGAGCAAAGGTGAACATTCAGGACAGGGGGTGGGGGATAATAGGAGCCTATATAAGAAAAAGACCCAAAAATCGGGACTGTCTCTATAAAATTGAGACATCTGGTCACCCTAACCACATCCCCCAAAAGCTGCAGGCTTAACTGAAAACAGCTTAAGAAGCGTGCCTGTCTCTAACACGCAGATGCCCAGCTCCCAATGGGGTCCAAATCCCAAATAAATCTATTTTACCCTGTATAAGCTTTATATTCATAAACTGTTCGCCCTCTATAACGTGATAGAGAGATATGCACAGCTGTTTCCCCCCCCCCCCCCAGGTATTAATACATACTTTGGGTGAATTAATAAGTAAAAAGTGATTTTATTAAATACAGAAAGTAGGATTTAAGTTTCAGAGTAACAGCCGTGTTAGTCTGTATTCGCAAAAAGAAAAGGAGGACTTGTGGCACCTTAGGACTAACCAATTTATTTAAGCATGAGCTTTCGTGAGCTACAGCTCACTTCATCGGATGCATGCTGTGGAAATCGCACAAGACATTTTATACACAGACACCATGAAACAATGCCTCCTCCCACCCCACTCTCCTGCTGGTAATAGCTTATCTAAAGTGATCATCAAGTTGGGCCATTTCCAGCACAATTCCAGGTTTTCTCACCCTCCGCCCTCCCACAAACAAACTCACTCTCTTGCTCGATGAAGTGAGCTGTAGCTCACGAAAGCTCACGCTTAAATAAATTGGTTAGTCTCTAAGGTGCCACAAGTCCTCCTTTTCTTTTTAGGATTTAAGTGGTTCCAAGTAATAACAGACAGAACAAAGTGAATTACCAAGCAAAATAAAATAAAACACACAAGTCTAAGCCGAGTACCGTAAGAAAACTGAATACAGATAAAATCTCACCCTCAGAAATGTTTCAATAAGCTTCTATCACAGACTGGATGCCTTCCTAGTCTGGGCACAATCCTTTCCCCTGGTACAGCCCTTGTTCCAGCTCAGGTAGTAACCAGGGGATTTCTCATGACTGCCACCTCCTTTGTTCCATTTCACCCCCTTATATAGCTTTTGCACAAGGCGGGAATCCTTTGTCCCTCTCTGGGTTCCCACCCCCCCTTCTCAATGGAAAAGCACCAGGTTTAAGATGGATTGCAGTTCAGATTACATGGTCACATGTCACTGTAGGACCCCAAGCCTTCATTCCTCCCAGCCTGACTTACAGGAAGGCCTGCCTGCAACCAGAGCCATCCACAGTCAATTGTCCTGGTTAATGGGAGCCATCAAGATTCCAAACCACCATTAACGGCCCACACTTTGCATAACTACAATAGGACCTCAGAGTTATATTTCATATTTCTAGTTTCAGATACAAGAGTGATACATTTATACAAATAGGATGACCACACTCAATAGATTATAAGCTTTGTAATGATACCTTACAAGAAACCTTTTGCATGGAGCATATTCCAGTTACATTACATTCACACTCATTAGCATATTTTCATAAAATCATATAGAGTGCAACGTCATAATGCCTAGGGCCCTGGATTGCTTTAATGCAGCCCTGCAGCAAGCCCACCATCTCCTTCTCTCCTAATGACCCCATAGTGAAGTCACGCGGGGTACAGCCCTGCTCTCTGCTCTTACCATTATATGATTCCGAGGCAGGTCGCGGGTTTGCATGTGCGGTTAGTTATGTCGTGCTAGAGACGTGACTTGCGCATGCAAATCTGGTTGGGTTTTTTTTTGCGTTTGCTGACAGGTTATTGGAAAGGACTTGTGCTGTTGCTCCCATTGACCTCAATGGCAAACATCTCCTGGACTTAGCATTTGGGGAAAGGCATAACTTGGTAATCTATAGCGTCCCAGGGAGAAATCTAACCACAGCAAGCACAGATTGCTACAAAAGGGACCTTTCTTCCTGTGAACTGCTCGCCTCTGCTCTCTGACAGGTTCTTTCCCTGTCTGCAGAAGGGGAAGTAGCAGGTGTTTGTTTTTCTAGAGCTGATCAAAAATCTTCCACCAAACTTTCTCTCATGGAAAAATGGCCTTGTTGTCTACAGGGAAATTTCAGTGTAAATGGCTGTTGTCAATGAAGGTTTTTTGGATTTTTGTCAAAAAACAATCATGGTTTCTGGCCCAAACATTTGGGGGTTCGCTTGCTGAAAGTGACGGGGAAATTGTCTTTCCAACCAAACCCCAAAACATTCCAAGAAAATTTTCAACCCAAAATGAAGATTTTTTTTTTCCTTTTTGTCAAATTTGGGGGAGGGCGACCTTTTCCTAATGAGCTCTCTTTCTCCTTATCTAGATCCAGGAAATAAAAATAGCAAAGCCACGTTCTCTCTTTTCGGCATCAAGCAGCTAGGGGACAGGGGAGATGAATTTTCTCCTTTTCCTAGGGAAGATCTTTCCACCCATCCCCAGCACGTACCCACCCTCTCTCTCTAGGAAACATGGACAAATTGGAGAGAATCCAGAGGACAGCAGCAAAAATGATCAAAAATTTAGAAACCAGGACCTATGAGGAAAGGTTAGAAAACAGGGCATGGTTGATGTGGAGAAAAGAAGACTAAGGGGGGACCTGTCAAGTGTTCAGATATGTTAAGGGCTGTTTTAAAGAGTACAGTGATCAATTGTTCTCCATTTCCACTGAAGGTAGGACAAGAGGTATTGGGCTTAATCTGCAGCAAGGGAGATTTAGATTAGATATTAGGAAAAACTTTCTAACTCTATGGATAGTTAAACTCTGGAACAGGCTTCCAAGTGGGGTTGTGGAATCCCCATCACTAGAGGTTTTGAAGAACAGATTGGACAAACACCTAACAGGGATGGTCTAGGTTCACTTGGTCCTGCCGCGGCGCAGGCGGGGCTGGTCTTGATGATTTCTTGAGGTTCCTTCCAGCCCTACATTTCTGTGATTCTCTGATTCTCAGTACCATTGAGCATTTCCTTAGCATACCTTCCCCGGTGTCTCTGAAGAAGCATTCCTCCTCGATGATCCTCACAGGACACATCCACACTGGCAGGTGTAATTCCCAATTTGGGTGGCTAAACATAGCAACGCGGCCATGGCAGAACAGGAGGTGACTCGGGGTGGCCACCTGCATATGGTCCCCTCCGAGATCCTACATACGTAGGCAGCTAGTCTGTGCTACCGTGGCCACACTGAGGTTTTTAGCATCCTTGCTCAATCAGAGCTCGCACGTGTCTGTCAATATGAGTTGGGAAGGACGCCGCCTGGCTGCAGCGTATGCAGGGAGAACGGGGCACGGGCAGAATTACTGATGGTGCTTCTCGAATGTGTTGGCAGGAAGGTGTCCCAGAATTCGGCCTCCCAGGAGGCCCACAGCTTTGTGCCAGGTACTGGGGCAACTGGCTGAGATCAGAGTCCTAGTGTCCTTCCTTAGCTTTCAGAGGTGCTCCCAGGGGGCTGCTCTCAAGCTAACCTTCGCCCTTAAGGAACAACTGCTTCCATTCACATCCTGGTATCAAAACAGGGGCAGAGAGTTACATGGGCCCGCGGTGCCCGGGCTGCAGCAATATTCAGGGCTGGGGGCCCAGCACCACCAATGTTTGAAGCTGGATCTCTCCCCCAGCCCTGCCTGGAGAGTCCCCTGGATCCCACCTGGAGCCCCACCCCCACCCCCCCGTGCTTGCCCTGGGCCCTGGAGCGTCCCTGTCTGATTAAAAGCGGGCGGCTGCCCTGCCACTCCGCGCGGCTCTCCTTTGCCTGCACTGCCACCGAAGGCTAGGCTGCACCTCGAGAGCAGGCTGAGGCAGCTGGCTGCTGCTGCCCCGGAGGGCGGGGAGTAGGGGCGAGGGGCACACATGATTGGCAGCCCTCCCCTCCGGCCGCACCCATCGGGAGGAGACGCCGGAAGAGACCTCTGGACCTCACTCACCTGAGAAGCTGCTGGGGCTTCCTTGAGTGTCTGACCCTGTGATCCTGCCCCCCCCAGCTTGCAGCCACAGGGCAAGGGGCAGCCCCCCTGCCCCCCATGAAGCTACAGTGTGGGGCAGCAGGCTGCAGCAGGGGAGGAAGCCACATTTGATGGCAGCCCCCTCCCCCTCCAGCACCCAACCACCACAGGGGAGGTGAGGGGGCTCCCTGGACCTGAGCACCTGGGGCTTGGGTGAGTGGAGTGACATCCTGCACCCCCGCCCTATCCATAGTCACTGCTTCTGCCCCATGCTGGGCAAGGGGCAGCCCCATCCCCCACCCCCAGTGAGGCTATGGTGTGGGGCATCAGTAGTGGGGGAGAGAGTTGGGGGGAATCCCCCTCTCTGGCCCTAGCCCCAGGGCAGCCTGTCTGCCCCCAAGCTCCTCATCCCCAGCCCTGACCCATCCCAGAGCCTGTGCCCCCAGCCAGAGCCCTCACCCTCTGCACCCCAAACCTCAGCCCCAGCCCTGAGCCCCCTCCTGCACCTCTGCCCCAGCCCAGATCCTGCACCGCAACTCCCTTCCAGAGCACATCCCCCACACCCACTCCTCCTGCCCGAGCCCAGACACCGCACCCCAATATTAACTTCCCAGAGCCTACCCCCTGCCCCAGCCTAAAGCCCACACCCAAACTTCCTCCCAGACCATCTCATGGTCACTGCCTCCCAGGTTCCCCTCCACTTTTGCTTCCCCTACTAATTCTTCCCGGTTTGTGAGCAGCAGGTCAAGAAGAGCTCTGCCCCTAGTTGGTTGCTCCAGCACTTGCACCAGGAAATTGTCCCCTACCCTTTCCAAAAACTTCCTGCATTGTCTGTGCACCGCTGTATTGCTCTCCCAGCAGATATCAGGGTGATTGAAGTCTCCCATGAGAACCAGGGCCTGTGATCTAGTAACTTCTGTGAGTTGCCGGAAGAAAGCCTCGTCCACCTCATCCCCCTGGTCCGGTGGTCTATAGCAGACTCCCACCACGACATCACCCTTGTTGCTCACACTTCTAAACTTAATCCAGAGACTGTCAGGTTTCTCTGTAGTTTCATACCGGAGCTCTGAGCAGTCATACTGCTCCCTTACATACAGTGCTACTCCCTCACCTTTTCTGCCCTGCCTGTCCTTTCTGGACAGTTTATATCCGTCCATGACAGTACTCCAGTCATGTGAGTTATCCCACCAAGTCTCTGTTATTTCAATCACATCATAATTCCTTGACTGTGCCAGGACTTCCAGTTCTCCCTGCTTCTTTCCCAGGCTTCTTGCATTTGTGTATAGGCACTTAAGATATCTCACTGATCATCCCACTTTCTTAGTATGAGGCAGGAGCCCTCCCCTCTTGCGCTCTCCTGCTCGTGCTTCCTCCCGGTATCCCACATCCCCACTTACCTCAGGGCTTGGGCCTCCTTCCCCCGGTGAACCTAGTTTAAAGCCCTCCTCACTAGGTTAGCCAGCCTGCTTGCGAAGATGCTTTTCCCTCTCTTTGTTAGGTGGAGCCCATCTCTGCCCAGCACTCCTCCTTCTTGGAACACCATCCCATGGTCAAAGAATCCAAAGCCTTCTCTCCGACACCACCTGCGTAGCCATTTGTTGACTTCCACGATTCGACGATCCCTACCCTGGCCTTTTCCTTCCACGGTGAGGATGGACGAGAACACCACTTGTGCCTCAAACTCCTTTATCCTTCTTCCCAGAGCCACGTAGTCTGCAGTGATCTGCTCAAGGTCATTCTTGGCAGTATCATTGGTGCCCACGTGGAGAAGCAGGAAGGGGTAGCAATCCGAGGGCTTGAAGAGTCTCGGCAGTCTCTCCGTCACATCGTGAATCCTAGCTCCTGGCAAGCAGCAGACTTCTCAGTTTTCCTGGTCAGGGTGGCAGATAGATGACTCAGTCCCCTGAGGAGGGAGTCCCCGACCACCACCACTCGCCTCCTTCTCTTGGGAGTGGTGGCCATGGAACTCCCTTCCCTAAGACAGTGCATCTCATGCCTTCCAATCGGTGGAGTCTCCTTCTGTTCCCTTCCCTCAGATGTATCATCTAGTCTACTCTCCGCATTAGTACCTGTGGAGAGAACATGAAAACGGTTGCTTACCTGTATCTGCGTTGCTGGTATATAGACGCTCCCCTTTCTTCTTCTGGAGGTCACATGATGCCAGATTTCTTCACCGTCCCTACTGTGCAGCCTGCTCTGAATCTTCAGAATGTTGTGCCCTTAGAAGCATATCCTGACGTCTGTCCAGGAAATCTTTAGTTTCTCTTATGCAACGCAGGGTCAATACTTGTTTCTCCAGACCTTGAACCTTCTCTTCCAATATGGAGACCAGCTTGCACTTTGTACAGACAAAGTTGCTTCTGTCCTATAGAAGAAAGACAAACATGGCACAACCTGTGCAGGTCACAACAGCTGAACAGTCCCCATCCATATTACCTTCCTTCTGTGAGCTTCCTCAGGTGTTGTAGTAACTACTCAGAGAAGCCTGCAAGATGAAAGCCTCAGTGGGCTCTCCCCAGGCAAACTCCCAGGCAAACTCCCGCTGTTAGCCTCTCCACTGTTTGCCGCTCAGCTGGTTCGCAGCTGACTGCCTTTTTATAAAATATCTAGGGGCTCCTTTCCATCAATACAACACAGAACCTGGGACAATTACACACCACCCCTGGGCGCCTCTGAGAGACAATACTTCCCCTCTTGCAAGCACAGAGTCTGAGTGTAGAAAAGAAACCCAACTAGCCATCAGGGGAGAGTTCATTCAGACCCTGCTTACATATAGGTGAAAGTCTTGCCTGTAGGGTCACTTCAATTCACAGGCTCTCACTGCAGATGGTGTAGGTCAATATTGCAGAGGGTCAGAGACTGGACCAAAATAAATGGAGGACACTGGCTACAAACAGAACAAAATCACAGCCAGAGCACCTTGTTAAGGTAACTTTCACTCCTAATAGTTATAACGTCTTTCCAAAGCCAAGGATTCCTTCTCGATTTGTGAGACTCAATCCAGTCATTGGTGTTTATAGCTCCAGGGCCAGAGAAAATGGAATGCAGTGACACATCCATGCTCTGGAATGCATTGTCGACGTTATTCTTGCTTAAAATTAAGTGCCTAAAGAATATGAAAGTATTTTCATTTTGCTTTCGGTTCTCTTCTATCCCCAACCAATTGTCAGATTTCTAAAGGAACATCAATTCACTAGGGCTTTTTCTCCCCCGTCAAACAGATAAGCTACAGCACTAACCAGTGTGTGGAGAAAAGCTTGTTTCATTCTAGTTCAGTATTGTGGTAATATCCTACACGATAAATGGTTTTGCTTTAAAACGAGCAGATCTCGAGTCAAACTCACTGGGGAATAAACTTGTGCTGACAAAGAAACAACCTGACCTAAGAATGTGAAATTATATAAAATCAGCATGAAGTAGCTGTGGCTGGAGTTTTAGTTTAGTCTGATGTCTGGGCCCTAGTCACAAAGGAGGCACAATAATGCTTGGGGCTGTATAAGTAGGGGCATTGCCAGCAGATCGAGGGACGTGATCGTTCCCCTCTATTCGACATTGGTGAGGCCTCATCTAGAGTACTGTGTCCAGTTTTGGGCCCCACACTACAGGAAGGATGTGGAAAAATTGGAAAACGTCCAGCGGAGGGCAACAAAAATGATTAGGGGACTGGAACACATGGCTTATGAGGAGAGGCTGAGGGAACTGGGATTGTTTAGTCTGCAGAAGAGAAGAATGAGGGGGGATTTGATAGCTGCTTTCAACTACCTGAAAGGGGGTTCCAGAGAGGATGGCTCTAGACTGTTCTCAGTGGTAGCAGATGACAGAACGAGGAGTAATGGTCTCAAGTTGCAGTGGGGGAGGTTTAGGTTAGATATTAGGAAAAACTTTTTCACTAGGTGGGTGGTAAACACTGGAATGCATTACCTAGGGAGGTGGTGGAATCTCCTTCCTTAGATGTTTTTAAGGTCAGGCTTGACAAAGCCCTGGCTGGGATGATTTAGTTGGGGATTGGTCCTGCTTTGAGCAGGGGGTTGGATTAGATGACCTCCTGAGGTCCCTTCCAACCCTGATATTCTAGGATTCTATGATTCTGTGATTGGGGACAGGAAACTTGGGCTGGAAACACCTACAGCATCATCTGTATTATATGTGTATTACCATAAAAACATATCACTAGCTTTCATTTGCTAGAAATACGAACTGCCTGGGTGGAGCGCAGGAAAATACTGTGTACTGTGTCCTTGCCTGTAATGCCATTAGAGCTTTGACACGAAAGAGAATCATTTAGTAGTCTACAATCCACCAGCGTACCCTAATTCTGACCACTTGCTCCGGCTAAACAAAGTTGGCGCTTGAGCTGATTGTACCCAGTTGGTTATTTCCTCGAGTCTTTAATAAACGGGGTAGAAGACGCATCACGGGCAAAGCATCGCTCCCTGAACTCGCTCAAGCCACTTTAAAGAAAGGAGTTTTGTTGATTTTTAAAAGCAATCTGAGTAGAATGACTGGCTAGACACCGATGACCCACGGTGCAGGGTCTCTTTTACAGGGTCGCAAGCTGGGCCCCGAAAGGCATTTCAGACTAGTGGACAGTTGTGATTACCTGGGCCTCAGGTTTTTCGCTGCACCTTTTAAAGCAGGGACTTCATTGAAAATAAAAGCCCCACAAGGGCTGGCGGTGGGGTTGTCTCACAAGGCCCCCTTCTGGCAACCTTAAAGCTGAGCGAGGGATACAACAGCCGAAACTCTCCTGCCCTGCTTGCAGCTGCAGTTGCCCCCGAGCAGGCCTTCAGCTCCAGCCCTGCCTCCTCTCTCTGGGGAAGTAAGGCACCAGCGGTGCAATCCAGGATCAGCCCTGGCCCTCAAGGAAGCACCAGGCTGCAGCTGTGGGTTGGCTCTGGCCAGCGAGTGAAAGGGAGGGAGGCCCCTGGCACGAGCACCTCCACGGGTAGCCAAGTTGCTGTGGTTTTCTGCTCAGTTCCCTTTCCCTAAGTTCCAGGCTGGAGCCATTATTTTTCTGCATAGCCCCCACATCCAGCCCTGGCACCGGAGACCCCAAGCTGTATTTAAAAGAGGGTTGTTCCCCCCCGAGGCCAGTTCGTTTGTAGTCTCTGGAAGCTGCGTGCCTGCCGAGCCCTCCCACTGGCCTGGAGTTCAGGGAAAGGAAGAGAAGTGCTTCTCCTGTGCCTCACAGGGTCCGTACCAGGCACTGTTCTGTGCAAATCTCCAGCACGACATTGCCAGCAAAGCACGTTCAGGCCTGCCTCAGAAGCAGAACATTTGCACCCAGACCCACAGGCCTGCAAACATTCGTGCTGGCGTTTAACTCGCCAGGCTGCAATTAGCCCTGGGAAACCAAAGTTCAGCACAGCCTTAATGCCTAGTCTAGGCAAAAAGTTCCCTTCTAGCTAGAGGGGACTGTCTTGGGACTGTCTTGCCTACATTGTCCTCCGGTGGTGGCTCTCTGGTCCTAAAGCAATGCAAGCTACTCAGGGTCACAGCTAATACAACCCTGTATCGGTGGCTGTTACGTTAAATTGGTGCCAGTAGTCCTCCTGCTGCTATCCCATGCTGCACTGGGAACTGCAGAAATGACCTGGTTCGTACACTGCAATGCTCTGGCACCATCTGGGGTTGCACGATACAACTGGGCAACTCTGGTGCAGAGACATAGGCCAGCGCTTTGCAGGACGGGGGTCTGAGTCTGCAATCCAGTTTTGTACATTACAGATATTATCCTCTTCCATCCCCATACACTGGTATCAATTCCTGAGATGGAAAACTGACGGGGGAGGGGAAACTCCTTCTTCACCGTGACAGGTTTCAGAGAAGCAGCTGTTAGTCTCTAAGGTGCCCCAAGTCCTCCTGTTCTTTTTGCAGATACAGACTAACACGGCTGCTACTCTGAAACCTGTCACGATGAAGAAGGAGTTTCCCCTCCCCCGTCAGTTTTCCATTTGCTCAAGAAACTCCCTGGAAAAGCACAGGAACAGATCTGTACAGACACATGCCTAGAACCCTGACCAGGGGTATTCTATTTGCTACCCAAGATCCATAAACCTGGAAATCCTGGACGCCCCATCATCTCAGGCATTGGCACCCTGACAGCAGGATTGTCTGGCTATGTAGACTCCCTCCTCAGGCCCTATGCTACCAGCACTCCCAGCTATCTTCGAGACACCACTGACTTCCTGAGGAAACTACAATCCATCGGTGATCTTCCTGATAACACCATCCTGGCCACTATGGATGTAGAAGCCCTCTACACCAACATTCCACACAAAGATGGACTACACGCCGTCAAGAACAGTATCCCCGATAATGTCACGGCAAACCTGGTGGCTGAACTTTGTGACTTTGTCCTCACCCATAACTATTTCACATTTGGGGACAATGTATACCTTCAAATCAGTGGCACTGCTATGGGTACCCACATGGCCCCACAGTATGCCAACATTTTTATGGCTGACTTAGAACAACGCTTCATCAGCTCTCGTCCCCTAATGTCCCTACTCTACTTGCGCTATATTGATGACATCTTCATCATCTGGACCCATGGAAAAGAAGCCATTGGGGAATTCCACCATGATTTCAACAATTTCCATCCCACCATCAACCTCAGCCTGGACCAGTCCACACAAGAGATCCACTTCCTGGACACTACGGTGCTAATAAGCGATGGTCACATAAACAGCACCCTATATCGGAAACCTACTGACCGCTATTCCTACCTACATGCCTCCAGCTTTCACCCTGACCACACCACACGATCCATCGTCTACAGCCAAGCTCTATGATACAACCGCATTTGCTCCAACCCCTCAGACAGAGACAAACACCTACAAGATCTCTATCAAGCATTCTTACAACTACAATACCCACCTGCTGAAGTGAAGAAACAGATTGACAGAGCCAGAAAAGTACCCAGAAGTCACCTACTACAGGACAGGCCCAACAAAGAAAATAACAGAACGCCACTAGCTGTCACCTACAGCCCCCAACTAAAATCTCTCCAGTGCATCATCAAAGATCTACAACCTATCCTGAAGGACGACCCATCACTCTCACGGATCTTGGGAGACAGGCCAGTCCTCGCTTACAGACAGGCCCCCCAACCTGAAGCAAATACTCACCAGCAACCACACACCATACAACAAAAACACTAACCCAGGAACCTATCCTTGCAACAAAGCGCGATGCCCACTGTGCCCACACATCTATTCAAGTGACACCATCATAGGACCTAATCACATCAACCATGCCATCAGGGGCTCGTTTACCTGCACATCTACCAATGTGATATATGCCATCACGTGCCAACAATGCCCCTCTGCCATGTACATTGGCCAAACCAGACAGTCTCTATGCAAAAGAATAAACGGACACATATCTGACATCAGGAATTATAACATTCAAAAACCGGTAGGAGAACACTTCAACCTCTCTGGTCACTCACTAATAGACTTAGAGGTGGCAAGTTTGCAACAGAAAAGCTTCAAAAACAGACTCCAACGAGAAACTGCTGAACTGCACTTAATTTGCAAATTATATATCATTAACTTGGGCTTGAATAGAGACTGGGAGTGGCTGGGTCATTACACAAATTGAATCTATCTCCCCACGTTAGGTATCCTCACACTTTCTTGTCAACTGTCTGAAATGGGCCCTCTTGATTATCACTACAAAGGGTTTTTTTCTCCTGCTGATAATAGCTCATCTTAATTAATTAGTCTCTTACAGTTGGTATGGCTACTTCCACCTTTTCACGTTCTCTGTATGTATATATATCTTCTTACTATATGTTCCATTCTATGCATCTGATGAAGTGGGCTGTACCCCACGAAAGCTTATGCTCAAATAAATTTCTTAGTCTCTAAGGTGCCACAAGTACTCCTGTTCCTTCTTCATCGGAAGTGGTGAATTACATCCCCCAGTGGCAAACAGTTACCTAAAATTTCATCCACTTAATTTTTTATTGCCAGCACTTCAAACCCAGATCTCCCTGGACGCATTGAAACAAACAAAGCAAATTAAAGCGTGAGCTGAACTGAGCTTCTGCTGTGTTAACTGTAGCTGAACGGGATCGGTAAATTGCAGGCAGACTCAATGGTATCAAAGCTAGTGTTGCAAGCCAGAGTTGCACAAATAAACACATTTCTTCAGTTCAAAGACAGGGGGTCGGGGACTTTGGCTTCTGTATTTTTGTTGTTTTGGGATGGAATGAGAGCAATTTCTTGGCATCATTTTTGAACAGGATATTAATGCTATAAAGGGGGGGGAGGGCTTCTCAAAGGCAACAGTTACAGCCATGCTGATGTTGGCTTGGATCACAGTCTAACTAATGATTTCTTCTGCTCCATCCTACTTCAGCAGGAATTGTGCTTTGCAGAAACACATGGATTTAGCTAGTCCTAGTCATGCACCAAATAACCCAAACCAGCTGAGCGCAGAGGGTTAACCAAAGCTGGCACTGATACAAATTAACTCATGATCACACAACCTCCCTGCTTCTCTCTTCGTTGAGCTTCTGAAACATATTTCGTTGCATTGCTCCATCGGAGGCTGGAAACCTACATTTGAAACACGGATGAAAGGGTTAAATGGCTTAAAGGTGATCTGCAAAGGTCAAAATAATGGGCTAGTGCCCTATTTTACATCTTTATGCATATACAGGAAGCCCAAAAGTTTTTAAGGCTATTTTTTCCCTGTTATTTATTTATTTATTTACATTAGAAACTCAGGCCCTGTCTAGCCTGGAAGACTCTATGAAGCCAAGAGAATGGATAGAAGTGATTTTCCAAGAGAGAAAACTTTTTAAAAATGCCTTCTCTTTTCAATTGCTCTTCAGAGCTTTGGGTCTTATTCTCCTCTGCTAGCCTAGAGTTAAAGCTGAGGGCTTGTCTACACCGCCGCTTAAGTCGAAGTAACTTACATCTCTCAGGAGTGTGAAAAAATCACACCCCTGTGCAACGTACCGTACATCGACTTGCAGCAGTGTCTACACCGCACTATGGCCAGGGGAGACGCTCTCCCACCGGCGTAGCTTCCGCCTCTCGTTGAGATGGAATAATTATGGCAACAGGAGAGCGCTCGCCCATTGACTTAGTTCATCTTCACCTGATGCGCTAAATCAAAGCCACTTCATTGATGCCACGGTGGCCGATTTAGCACGGTAGCGAAGACAAGCCCTTAGTGTGACGGTTCTCTTCCGTGATCTCAGACTTCTCAAAGACCACACATGATGTTAGCTCTTTACCTGACTAACTGCATGCTGCGGGCAGCCCCGTTTCTCAGGTTAGCATGGTATTAGCAATAAGCAAGCTGTGCAAAAATAATTTTTTTCTGGCTGGCTGGCAATTCCAAAAAAAAAAGAGGAGAAAAAATTGTTTTGAGTGGACATGAAAGCGAATTTTTTTTAAACATTTCCGCAAATCCAGAAATTTAAAAAACGATTTGGGGGTCACTCTGAGCATTTCAGTCACGCTCCAGTGAAATAGTTTGGTACATTTTGAGTTTTTTTAAGTGTATTTTTAAATGAAATCAAAGGAGATTTCTAAGCAAAGTCATTTCAAATCAAAATTTCTTTTCAAAAATGTTTCAATTTTTTCAGCTTTCTGTGCTAGGGTTTTTATTTTAACCAAAAGTTTGCGGAAACTGACATGAATTCACAAAACGTTTGGCCTGAACCTGCATTTTTTGCTAAAAAATAAAAGTTTTGATTGAAAAAATTTCTCCCAGCTCTGTTAATAAATTCATTGCGGCAATTCATTAAGGCAGTGAGTGAGTCGTAGATTATAAGGCCAGAAGAAACTACTGTGGTCATCCAGCCCGACCCCCTGGTGACAAATGGGCTGCCACTAAAACGGTTGCAGCTCACATACAAAGCTGTGATTTTGTTAAATCAATTTCCCCAAACGGAGGCCAAGAAAAGTAAGTGGTGGGGGGACAGGGGGAAGAAAAGACAGCTGGCCCATGCTAGTCAGATGTCAGTCGGTGACTGTAGAGTCTTGTCAAGCTAAAGCTGGCAGCCTCGCCCTGGCGGGCGGGAACACCTTTCTCCATGGACGTTCCCATCAGGCTGGACTGGGGAGCTGGAGGCAAGGTCAGTTAGAAAGGACATGTTGCCCTATCTCTACCAAGAGCAGGATGGGCAGAGGCTCTGTCTGATGAGCAGGGACTGGATCCAGGCTGGCTTAGGCACATTGCCAAAGGCTGAGGGTTGATGCTTTGCTGGCATGGCACCCATTAGACCTGCAATGTAGAGTGGAAAATAAGGAAAGGAACAGACACAGTGCTGTTGACCAAAGCCATCCATCATAGGAGCCCTCCGGGTTCCAGAACTCTCCCTCATCCATGTTTTGCCATCAGCTGTTATGGAAGCCATGGCAGGAAGGTTCCAAGTGTCCTGTGTCTCCTCATCACCAAGGCCTTGACTTGCCTGGGAAGTGTTTACATCTTGTATGCTCCAGGCGCACCTTCTCTTTGAGGGGTCTGTGCTTGGAGCAGCACAAGCTCTGGGTACCAAAACAAGTCCAGGAACATCACGCTCTCTTAGCATGGCTGGTCAACTAAATGCCTTCCCAGAATGCCATAGGTCTGAGGACGACAAAGTGTCCTGAAAGCAGGTGCTGGTGGGGCGGGAGTGTGTGTTCCACTATCACAACAGCACTTGTACAGCTTAGAGATGCCACCATCCTGAGGCAGAGGAGACTTGATAAGCTTGATCGGCGGTAAGTTTTCAAGGTTACTGTACGGAACTGGGTAGTGTGGATGGGAACTACTGCCCTCTGCTGGGTAAATTGAGAATTGCTCAATTGCATGTCAAACCCTGTACTGTTAATAGCAATTTCCCACCAACATGCAGTTCCAAGCCGCCGTGGTGTGCAACATTGTGAGAATTACTTCCTCAGGGCCAGTGGTACATTGCTGTATCTTTATCTCATCCTTTTGTGGGGAAACTTTCTGCTCTATTACCAAACTCTTTCAGCTCTGTCTGCCTGGATCACTTATCTTCCATGTTTCCTTTCTTGCGATTGGTATTGTGCCTTGAATATATTCCTTTAAAGATGCAGTCAGTGAGGGCTGTAGATGCAAGGTTATATACAAGGCCAAAGTGCCTTGATTTTGGATAGATCTGTTTGCTCCCTATTAATTGAGACAAATAGGAGAGCGATTGGCATTGCCGTTGCAGCACCTAAGCTGTCTGCTTGTGCCAGACCGATGACAAAGCAAAGGTACGGCACTACTGAAAGGCAGCACTGAACATCCCTTAAACCAAGCACCACATCCCACGGGCAGGCGTGGCACGCACATCTGGGAGAGAAGCCTTTGATAAACTCACAGCAAATCTAAGCCAGAGAGAGAATTACAAGGCACAAATACACCCTCCGGGCCCAACTCCCTTTGAAAGTCAAAGGGCTTTGGGCACCTGTCTCCCATTTGTGCATTGGAAAATCTTCCCCATAACTGTGAACCAATTTGAACTGTGCTGTTAACAGTAGCCGTTGGGTGGAGGCCAGGATGTGAGGACAAGACCCTACTATGTCTCTCAGCTTTTATCACCTTTGCTGTCCGGATTTATAGCATAGATTGGTTAGCAAAGGCTTTTTACAGGCTATTAGAGGAGCAGGCACCAGCATTATTATTTGAATAAAAGTGCAAGCCTGCAGGTCATTATATTGCTCTGGGGAGATTCTGCTGTTTGTTGATCAGCAATCTTACTGTTTCCTCCTTGATGGATAAGCTAGTTTCTAATAAAGAAGACCGATTCGTCCTGGCATATCAGAACTCTGACTATGCGTTTCTAATTCGTGCCCTCTGAAATTGCAAGCAGCACCTGGAAAACATTTATCATTCTCCTAGGCACTGCACAAATGATGACTGGCTGGGGGAAATTACATTGTAATCAAAATAGGGTGTGCACAGCTGGTTGTTCATTGGTTTGCTACCCTCAGGGATGTCAGTTCCAACCCAGACTAGATTAGATCAAACTAAAAAGCATCCCAGTTGCATAGCTGTAAAGGGGCCAAGGATCAATGAGTTTTCTGATTTCAGCTCCGAGCTGCAATTTCTCACATCCCACTGAACGACCTGTGCCAAGCGCAATGGACATCTCTGGCTTTTGAGATGATGCTGGCACTGAGTGAATGTTTACAAACTAAAATGGCCCTTGAGCCAGTTACAGTGGGTTTCCCCAGCCACCTTAAGACAGGTTGCTATAAGAGAAATGGAAGCCGATTGCAGCCCATTGGTCTACCTGGAGACAGCTTGTGAAATGGAAACAGTCAGAATCAGTCGCTCCGATTCCGAGTCAGTGGCCACGATTAACTGCTGAAAAACAGAGAATGGTACATCGATGTTTGTTGCTCTGTTTTATGAGTTAACTCAGGACTGCAGAGGTAGGAGCACATACTGTAACAGATGCACAAGATCGGAGGTTAAAGATAGCAGCTTGAAAATTAATCATGAGCTGAGATGTCAGCAGTGCAAAGATTCAGAGGCCATATGGCTGCTCCATGGGTTTGGTTTGCTGCACTATATCGTATACAAGCTCACGTTAAAAAATGCAAAGTCTTTAGCTCACTGTATTGCAAAGCTAACCTACACTACACACACACCCTGAAACAAACCCCAGAACAGGGGTCTTTGAAGTCTGCAGCAGATTGAAAGAACTAAGAAAGGGAAACTTCCATATTCATCACCATGCTGGCTTTGGAAGTCTTCCAGCTACTTACAGGCCAATATTTTAACCTTTTCATTGTCCGTCATAGCACTTTCGACTGATACTCTTTGGATCTGGGTCCTGTTCCCACCTTTGCCAGCGACACCTGAGCAAGTCATCGTCTACTTCCGGAAATTTATCAAAATAGCTATTCCAGGATAGTTACTTTGGTGTAAGCCCCCATGTGGACGTTTTAATCTGGAATAAGAGTGTCCACACAGGGAACTCTGAATGTGTCCTGCACCCTCAGACGTCACTTCGGGCACAAACAAGGCTCTGCCATCCCTCCATCCTAGACTGCTTGCTGTGATGTCCTGTGTCTTCAACCCAGGCCTGGGAGTCCCCAGAGAGCTGCCGCATCCTGGCCTCAACCCAATGGCTGCTGAAACCTGGTGGACTGCGAAGCGACTAGGGCTATAGCCCCAGCCAAGGCACCACGCAAGAGACCTCTGACTGGAGGGTCCCCTGGCTTCACCGATTGGTTCAACGACATTATTTGAGCCAGGAGGAGACACAGAAAGTTTGTCTGAGCAACAAGGCGGTTTCCTTTTGTGGCTGCATTGGATCCTGCTTGTGCCTGCCTCCCGCATCCAGCCCTGCTCCTGGTTCCTGCTCTGCTCCTGACTTACCCCTGCCTTCACTCCCGTTCCCACTGGGCTTGATCCTTGCCTCCCCTCCGGCCCGTACCCCTCACTCTCATCCTCGGGGACGTGTCCTGGCTCCGACCCCAGCTCTGACTTCCGACCCTGACTCCTGTTTGACTCTTGGCTCTGGCGTTTGGCATCTGACCTTGGCTCTGTCCCTCAGCTTCGATTCCTGGTTCTGACTCTGGCTGGGCCCCTGGCTCGGGTCACTAGCAGTTGACTCTGGTGCTGACCTTTGGCTTCATTCCCCAGCCTGTACACCTGCTCTGCCCACTAGACCTGACTGCCTACATCCCTAAGTCCCCTCAGTTTTCCCTCTCTGAGCAGCGTGCGATGAAGGGATTCTTTCTCTCGGCCCGTTCTGTGTGTTTCTCCAGCTGCCCAGCGGCATGCCTGCTGAGGCAGACGCTCTGGCCTCATTCATAACACGAGTTCATCTTACAGGGCAAGTTGTTACCGGATAATTATGCTGGAATAGCTATTGCAGTCAATGTTCTAGGGTAGAGAAGCCCTCGGTGCCCCCATCTGTAAAATGGGGGTCATCGTCCTTCAGTGGTCTGCACTAGCTACTTCAAATGTAACTGCTTTGAGGCGGGGATCGTGTCTTGCTCTGTGTACACGGAGCACTTAACGCAATGGGCCCTTGGTCTCAGATGGGGGCTTCATGCAGATAATTAATAATGTGCTTGGTGAGTGTGGCCGCACAAGCCCGATGGCCTGTTCCTGGGAATGAGGCAGCAAGGTCTGAATAGGCAGACTAGGGTTTTGGGACAGGCTGATGATGACTGCTGCCAGGGATTTGGCCCCAAATCTTCACCCACTATCCTTGCATGAGAACTGCTCCCTTCCACCTCCCTGCTCTTCTACCGTCCCTCAAGCCGGGAGCCTGCTGTGGAATTCAGCTCCGGGATGGCCTCTGTCTCTCTTTCCTCACACAGGAACCACTGGCCTATTTCCATGCCTCAGTAACATAACAGACGGGATGTGAGCCCTGGCACGGCAAGGAGGCGTGAGCTCACCCTCTAGCCTTCCTGCCATGCCTGCGAATGCCCATTCCACTGACTTTGCTAAGGCAGCGGGTCTTGGATTCAATTCGCTAAAGTAAAGCTTTCCATGGCATTAAACGCTGGCTTGGGGTCAGTCAGGTGTGAAGAAGATTCAATTAAAATCAGTAGGAGCAGCTAGAGCTTTCCTGCTAGAGGTGGGAAGAACACGTTAGGGGCTTAAATTGCCAATTACCTGTCTGTGCTGTAGGCATATGCCCAGCCTGCCTTCCCTTTATTAGGCTTATGTCTTTGCTCATCCTCATACTACTCGACTGTGACAAGGAGCTGATCTTCCAATGGACTAAACATGGCTGAGGGTTACTGAGGAGGAGCCCGAGGGAAGCTTCTGAAATTCGGCGTTGACCTGCACTCTCAGCCGATTCTTAGCATTTGAAGGGCAGCAGCACTAAGGGGCCTGTCCGAGAGCCAGAGCCCACGGTGCTAGCTGTTGTACAAGCAGGAACGAAGACACAAAGTGACAAACCCAAGGTCACGCAGCAGGCCAAAGCTGGGAACAGAACCCAGGTCTCTGGAATCCCAGGCCAGCTCACCATGCACTAGGCCATGCTCCCTCTTGGGTGGTGGCCTCCCTGCTAGAGCTGTTTATTCGTTCTGGGCCAACTCCTGACCATGCTGCGTACTGCGCCTGTCACAGACAGTTACCCCAGTGGCCGGGCCCAGTTGGACTCGACAGTTACCTTTCACATTTCCTGAGGCAAATCCCCCTCAGAACAGCCTACCGGGCGGCCTGTCCTCTCCCTCCTGTGCAAGGGGTGTGCAGTTCTGCCTCCAACTGCAAGCCAGACCACAAGAGATATTGCGGGTGGGGGAGTGCAGCTCTTCCCCAGCGTCTCAGCTGGAGGGGCAGGGTCCTGCCACACTGAGTAATCTGAGCAGCCCAGAGATACCTGGATGGCCAGGCAGCCTTGTTACAAGACAAGGTACAACAGGACAAGTGCAAGGACTAAACAGATAAGACAGGACGTGTTTTCACAAGAGCCAAGGGATCCAGTTCTGCACTGCCCTGCACCTTGTGTCGTCAGTCGCACCCCTGCAAAGTGGGTATCAATGGCTACCATTCTGACAGGCTCTCTGTTTGTGCCAGGGATGACGCCGGTTGCCAGGCCATGGAGGATCAGGTCCTACAGAGACAGCCATTGGGCTGACACCTCAAGAGAACAGGGGATAGGTTCTCTTCCAGGCTTGGGTGTACATGAGTTGGAATGGCTCCCTGGGTAATTCCCCCAGCACGGGGCTGATGCAGGCTGCCGAACATAACCTTTCCATGCAGTCCCCAGGGTGAGGTCAAGCTGGGGGCATGACAATTGTTATTCTGGTCTGCAGAGCACCCTCTAGGCAGCTATGAAAGGCTGTAGTAGGTCAGAGTATCCCATGGGGCTGCTCTAACTTGTGCCGGGGTCATATGGGAGCTGCCCTGGACTAGCCAGCTGAAAAGACAGCTTAATGCCACCTTTACCTTCCCCTGCCTGGGCTCAACTCCTGTGCTGAGTGTCTTAAGGGGTACAACAAAGAATCTGACCCTAGAGAACTAGTCAGTGGCAGTATTTTGGTCACTGGTCCTCATTACTTTATATCTAACAAACATATAGTAACTGGTAAAATTCGAACACAAATGTGGTAGCCCCTGGGTGAGATGTCTGACAACAGAGCAGTTTTCTTTTCAACTATGGACAAAGTAGATATGGTGTGGCCAACTTTATTATGAGTTTTGAGATGTTTGCTGTTTTCCTTAAAGCCCCACCTCCTGGAGTCATGTGATTAGATGACAATCTCAGTTTTCATGAGAAAAAAGAAAGTTTCTATCCCTGATGGTTGTGGATCAGAGCTGGAAAACATGCCCAAGAGAACCCGAAAGGCTCATAACCCAGAAGGCAAATAAAAAGAACCTCACACTTACTGTTTTTAAAAAGCTCATGACTGGCTAAAACAATCTCATGATCCGCGGGGCTAATGTTGAACAGTCAGAGCAGGTAATACCCTAGTTATTAACAGTATAGAAACCAATGTAAGGAGAATATTATGCCAGCTGTATGCATGGGCAAGACGCACTTCAGTCTGAGGTCCCAATGATATGGGCGTTCCACTGTACTATCAGTGAGTGGAGAATTCTGAACTCCCAGCGGGCCCCAGCGATCAGAAATCAGTCCTGCTGCCTCCAGAAGAGTAATCTGCTCTGCAGGAGGAAGGATTGCCTGACATCTTCCAGGTGTTATGGGAATCCCTGTGGGCCTCAACCTCCACTGCTTTGCAACCTGTGGAGTCACTTACACCCATACGGAGTCTGTTGCCTGCGTGTGTATGGAGAGTTCTGCTCTGGCAGCATTTCACAAGGACACGAATAATGGAGAATCGGGGCTGGAGCTGCAGCGGTGATGTATGCATTTCTCGTCCCCTCCCGCCCAGTAACGCAGAAACCCCTGCTACATCGCCCAAGCAGGTGCCATGAGACTGCTGGCCCAGCTGGCTGCGCATCAGAGCGAGAAGCTGTCGGGCAGATGCGAGGTGTGTCAGGGTCTTGCCAAGTGTAGACAAACCTAGTGAGAGTTCTGCCCCCAGCCTCAGTGGGAACAGGATGAGACAAGGAAAACGTCATTAGCAGCTTCTAAAGCCTCCATCAGCACAGTGTTCCAGAGTCTCCCAAGCTCAAGTTATCCTCACCCCACCCAGGAAATAGGACAGAGCTATATCCCCATTGGGCAGAGGGGGACTGAGGCACTGATCATAGAATATCAGGGTTGGAAGGGACCTCAGGAGGTCATCTAGTCCAACCCTCTGCTCAAAGCAGGACCAATCCCCACTTTTTGCCCCAGATCCCTAAATGGCCCCCTCAAGGATTGAACTCACAACCCTGGGTTTAGCAGGCTAATGCTCAAACCACTGAGCTATCCCTCCCCCTCAACTAGGGCCCATAGCACAACGGGACTGGGGCTTCTAACTTCCTTGCATTGATTTCAGTGGCAGTTAGGAGCCTAAATGCCTTTGGATCTGGGACTAAGTGATTTGCCCAAGGTCACACCTGAAGTCAGTGGCAGTGCAGGGAACTGAAGCCAGATTTCTATTTCCCATGACAGCACTTTCACCATGGGGCCATCTTTTCTCCAGCTTTGCACTCACCAAGCAACTAATCAGCTCTAAAGCAAATCATTGGCTTTAATTAGGGTGGCAAATTAGAATGCTTTGTAACCCTTATCTCTGTTTACCCGTTCGTGAGAAACACTCCATCCTGGTTGGGAAGCGCATCCTTCCTGCTTTGCATTCTGATCACACCCCAAGGAGCACGGCTCCGGCTAAATTAACCTCAAAGGAGTTCCTTTTGCTCGTTTGTTCTTTAGGTTTAACAGTAGCTCCTGTAATGTATTGCTTTGTGCTATACAGGTTTCCCTCTCTGGCAGTTAGCATGTATTTTCTTTATAATCTCAGCATGAAAGAAAGGGGAAGCCTTTATCCAGTCTGCCACCTCCATGCCAATTAGAAGGAAAGCTGATATTTTGATAGTGCAAAGGCACTGGGGTTTGGCATTTGATGCACTGGGTAATTCTGTTAATAGGATGCCCAGGAAGGCCCCGTCCTGCAGGCTGACCCATGCAGCTTCCTAGGACACAGGCACAGGGGTCTCAGGATTGGGACCAAAGCCACCTACCTGTTCCACCCAACACCCCAGTTCATAAAAACTGAGTCTGCAGAATCTAGCAAATAGAAAATCCCCTGTAGCCCTGCCAGCCAGACCATGCTGAATCACCAGTAGTACCTCTCGGGCTGAGATCACTGTAATCTGCAGGCAAGGAAAAGAAGTTTGTGGAGGCTAATTAAATACTTTGCTAAAGCCAGGCACACTTTGGAGAGGGCAGCACATTAGCCAGGGCTTGTTTTTACCCAAATATGTTCTTTCTCGCCGTTCCATAGTCGGTAGCACACCTTGTGATGCGGGGAAAGACGGCTAATTAAGCAGGCAGGGTGGGGGAGGCAGTTTACCCAGCGAGGAGAGCTGCACGGATGAAAGGGGTGGTGGGGTGGCCCAAGCAGCCCTGGAATGCGATTCCTTCCGAGCACGTGCTCAATGAGATGTAACGACGCTGACTTGGTGTGCAGCAGAATGTAGGAAGAAGAGCATGGAATGGATTTTGTTAACACTATCGAGCTGCTTGTGAATGATTTTGTGACTATACATATTGGTGACTTCTTTCTCAATACCCACAATACCCACAATACAATACAATACCCAGCTGGTGAAGTGAAGAAACAGATTGATAGAGACAGATGGGTACCCAGAAGTAACCTATTACAAGACAGGCCCGACAAAGAAAGTAACAGAACGTCACTAGCCGTCACCTTCAGCCCCCAACTAAAACCTCTCCAGAGCATCATCAAGGATCTACAACCTATCCTGAAGGCTGATCCCTCACTCTCACAGACCTTGGGAGACAGGCCAGTCCTCGCTTACAGACAGCCCCCCAACCTGAAGCAAATAACTCACCAGAAACTACACACAACACAACAAAAACACTAACCCAGGAACCAAACCCTGCAACAAACCCTGGTGCCAACTCTGTCTGCATATCTATTCAATGGACACCATTCGGGGGATGGATAGCTCAGTGGTTTGAGCATTGGCCTGCTAAACCCAGGGCTGTGAGTTCAATCCTTGAGGAGGCCATTTAGGGATCTGGGGCAAAAATTGGGGATTGGTCCTGCTTTGAGCAGGGGGTTGGACTAGATGACCTCCTGAGGTCCCTTCCAACCCTGATATTCCATGATTCTGTGATCATTGGACCCAACCACATCAGCCACACCATCAGGGGCTCGCTCACCTGCACATCTACCAGTGGGATATGTGCCAGCAATGCCCCTCTGTCATGTATATTGGCCAAACCAAACAGTCTCTACGCAAAAGCATAAATGGACACAAATCTGACATCAGGAATCATAACATTCAAAAACCAGTAGGAGAACACTTCAATCTCCCTGGTCACTCAATAACAGATGTAAAAGTGGCAATTCTTCAACAAAAAAACTTCAAAAACAGACTCCAAAAAGAAACTGCAGAACTGGAATTAATTTGCAAACTGGCCACCATCAAATTAGGCCTGAATAAAGCCTGGGAGTGGATGGGTCATTACAAAAACTAATTTTCCCCTACTGTTACTCACACCTTCTTGTCAACTGTTTAAAATGGGCCACCCTCATTACCACTCCAAAAGTGATTTTTCCTCACTTGGTATTCTACTGTTAATTGAATTGTCTCATTAGCACTGACCCCCCACTTGGTAAGGCAACTCCCATCTTTTCATGTACTGTGTATACATATACCTGCTACTCTATTTTCCACTCCATGCATCTGATGAAGTGGGTTCTAGCCCATGAAAGCTTATGCCCAAATAAATTTGTTAGTCTTCAAGGTGCCACAAGGATTCCTCATTGTTTTTGCTGATACAGACTAACACAGCTACCCCTCTAAATTCTTTCTCTGAATGTCACTGTAATTGGCAGTGAAAGTTGCTAGATTTGTCACTGGTCACTTTGACACTCATTTCCTCGCTACAGAAACCAAAAAGTCACTAAATTGAGCGATAAAGTAGCTCTTCGTTCCATGTATTTATTTACTGAGGGTGCCTCTTTGAAAGTCTGTTAAAAACACTTCAAATGTTCTGGAGAGATCACCACTTCTAACGGCTTCCCTCATTTGACAGCGGTTCTGCTGTATGTTTCAAAAGCAACTCCAAGCAGCTGCTCTGGATACTTTTCCATGTTTTATTACAATTCACACTAGTCAAAAGAATATGGATCGTCATGTCACAAGCTACTTTTCATTGTACCACACAGCATCTCCTTATCATTATGATCACAGGTACCCACTCACTAGGGTAATAACATCCCACCCTGCAATCCATAATCATTAGTGTGACATCTGTTGTATTTAATATTGAAGACTGCAACCAGGATGGCCTTGGCATGTGATTTTCAGAGGGAGAATTGAGAAATTAAAATGCAGAGATTAGATCTAGATGAATGAATACTGTTGCTCCTTTGGCCTGGGTGGTTAGCCAGCATTCAGGGCCTTGCAGAGTTGTTTCCGTTAGGAGGAGAAATTGATAATACGAGTCAGGTATTTCTTTGGTGAAGTCCTGTGTGCTTACAGAAAACATGCACAAAGTCCAGTTTGCCGGAAAGCTGCAGGAACAAAGAGCAGCAGTACCCTTGAGCAGAGATCCCCAAGCCTGCCTCTCCAGTGAGTTCTGTGTCCAAGAAGCTCTGTCTCTCTCCTTCTCAGGATCACACTCCTAACTGCTTCTCTGGCTTTCTGCTTCTAATGCCTATTTAGGCCAGATGTACACTAAAAAGTTAGGTTGACCCAGCCATGTCACTCAGGGATGTAAAAAATCCACACCCCTGAGAAACATAATTCAGCTGATCTCACCCCCAATGTAGACAGTGCTAGGTCAATGGAAGAATTCTTCCTTTGACCTAGCTACCAGCTCTCAGGGAGGCGGAAAACCCCTCCCGTCGCTATAGCGCGTGTCCGCACTGAAACGCAGCTGCAGTGTTTCTAGTGAAGACACAGCCAGATGCCCAAACCCATGCTCTTAGCCCCTGCCTTTGCAATTAGGGACATCCCTGTTAATCTACTTGGGTTAGTTTTCGTTCAGGCCTCAACATACCGCCCGTTTCCTTGGGCGGTGGCATCTATTCTTTCCAGCTATCTCACTATGTGAAGGGCTTAATTGCTCTTTCCATTTAGTCTGAAAAAAGGATGCTTAGCACACCCATCAGCTTCAACAAGATCTGTGAGTGTCTTTTGAGCACAGACTCACTTGATGGCAGGCATTCACACTGTCCAGCACAACAATGTGAAAAGATGCTTTGGTGGGACGGGGGTTATCAGTGGGCACTGCGCATTCTGCTCCGTAACCCTGCCCAGTGTGGCTGCAGGTATGTCTCTGCATGAATCTCCCATTTGACTTCACAATGAAGGGGAAACGCAGAGTCAAAAGAGCCACTCCTTACCCTGCCATAGTTTTGCTGTGATGCTCCCTCAGTTTCAGCTTTGTAAATACTCTCCAATTAATATGACAGCCGTAATCCTCCTTGACAGCCCGGTGTTCCGAGGGAGTTCTCGGCAAGACGCGTTGCCAGTGCTCATCCACTACAGCTCATCTGCGAGGTCTCATAAGACAAGGCACACAGGAGAGCAGTGATTTCACAGGCTCAGCATCTGCGGGACCACCCTGCCCTCAGATCAAGCTAAGCCCAGGGAGGGAGCATGGTAGGGCAAACCTTGGGAGCCCCCTTGCAGGTTGTGGCAGAAAGGCCAGCCTCAAGAGCGGGAGGCATTTGGGAGAGAAGAGTGTGACAGACCGAAAGAAAGCAGAACGCAAAGTGCCCTGGGATGGGATGAGCCAAAGAAGCAGCGGGGAAACAAGCAGCGTATTTCCATCCTTGAGCAAAGGGGGGTCTAGCACAAAGCTCTTGTCCCATCGCATGGCACGTGCGGCCTAACCTCTTCTCACTGGTTCTGTCCTTTCTGTTTGGCATGAAATTACACTTTCAGTCTTATGGCCGCCTGGCAGATGAAATACCATGGCAACAGCAGGCAAACGAACAGCAGGTATGATTGGTGCCCAGGGAGAGGATCCACTGGGGACCGACACCCGCGATCTGTTGTCGTGGCAGGTAGCAGCAGAGGTAATTGGGTGCGCTGCCCATGGAAGAACAGGAAGATCATTGCGCCTTAAAGTCCAGAGAGTTCGGAAGGACGCATAACATTAGCTCTAGCTAGGGTTGTACGTGGCAGCAATTCAGTAACGCTTAAAGCGCCCGCTGAGATCAGTGCCTCATTGTGCGAGGTGTTGCACACACACGTAGGAGACAGACCCTTCCCCCAAGAGCTTATGGTCTAACTCAACACGACATGACGTGCAAAGTCACACCATTCTCCTGACTCCTAGCCCAGTGTCTGACCCTCTGGACCACACTGCCTCTCCAGGATGTTACTCGTTGCCCACTAAGGTTAGAGGACAGCCCAGGATCCTCTTCTGCGTTTGGCAGACAGACCAAAGCACCTGGTGCCAACACCATATTTAAATCTAGTCCCAAATACAGTGCTTGCAGCTGGCTAAACCCTGATCAGAGGTTTTGGAGCAATCCAGAATAGGAAGCCCTGGCTGGGATGATTTACTTGGGGATCGGTCCTGCTTTGAGCAGGGGGTTGGACTAGATGACCTCCTGAGGTCCCTTCCAACCTTGATCTTCTATGATTCTAAGATCTTCCCAGCACTGGATCTACCTTTCAGGCAGGGAAAGATTTCCACTGCTGTGCACATGCTAGGAGAGGCACTGAGAATCAGGAGACTGCTCCTAGACCTCCCTAACGTTAGAAATTAGTGACTCTACCGTGTCCCTAATTGTATTCTGTACCCGCGATGTTCTGTGTTCTCATTGCCTTTGCACGGTATATGGTTGGAGATGATTAAACCAGTTGATACGGAATCAGTACAGAGTGTTTTAGTTTATCGCAGCAACTCCACGTGGCAAAGAAAAGGAAAAGAATGAGCCGGAACCGCCCCTGACCTTGCTTCAGAGGGAATATCACAGCTCATGAAGCTTCAAGCCAGAGCAGTGCAAATGGATCATGAAAATGATACAGATATGCAGGTTTCAGAGCACGTGTCTGAACATCCTTGTGACCAATCAGAGAGGGAAACATGAGAACGCTAGAGAGGAGGGAATGAATACAATGCTTACTGCTGGGGATATGAAGGAGGCTTAGACCCAGAGGAGCAAATTAATGAAATCACACTCTGGCTGCCTTTAAAAACAAATAGTCATTAACAGTAAACATCCAACATCATGGCCTCTCACAAGGGAGCACACGGCATGATTTCCTTGCAATGCCACTTGGCCCCAAGTTTGGTACCCATCCATCTATGCACTGACTGGAAATGTTACTTGTCAGAGAAACTCTGGCTAATGGGTAAACGTGAACAAAGAGAATAGCTGACTGAATCCCAATCAAATGGCTTTGTATTTTCCATGTCTGTGAGCTTTTCACCTCTCCTTTCAGCTCTGCTTACTCTCCATCAACTTTTAATGAGCAGAAACAAACGCTATGGGAAAATCGCAAATAGAAATAAACTCGCCCCAAAGGCAGACTCCACTTGGGTTTTAAAGAGGGATAAACAGGTGGTCCAGCTGATTGTATGGACTAAGAATAATGTGACAGTCTTTGGGGCTGAGACCATCTTTTTGTTCTAGGTTTACACAGTGCCTAGCACAAAAGGACTGGGGCCACAAATAAGATTGATGATGCCAGCGGGGACAATCAGATGCTTGTTATATGTGATTGTAAAATGTCGCTCATATCTGTGGAGCTATAGAAAAATAAGTGATATTTGGAGGCAAAGTAATACCTTGTATTTATATACTGTCTTTTCTCCAAGGAGATTAAAGGCTTTGCATTAGTTAAGGCCCACAACAATTCCTGAGGGGCAGCTAGTAGTGTACCCATTTTACATACGTGTAAAGCAAGGCAGAAAGTAGAAGGATGATTCAGTGGTGAGGGTGCTATCCTGGGATTCAGGAGACCTGGATTCAGTTCCCTGGTCTTCTACATGGTTCCTGTGCGACCTCAAGCAGCTCACTTGGTCTCTCTCTGCCTCAGTTTCCCATCTGTAAGGATAATCCTACCTCAAGGGGATGTGTGGGGATAAATGTATTAACGATTGTGAGGAGCTCAAATAGTGCAGCAACTGGGGCAAGAGAAGTACCTAAAAGAGAGGTTAAATCATTTTCCCAGGGTCTCTGTATGACTCAGGGAAAGGGAGAATCCAGGAGTCCTGCCTTTCAGCCACCTCATCCAATCATCAGACCTCCCTGCTCCACAGACAGAAACATTTCTTTGCCACACGCAGTTTTCCTTTTGGACGTGCTTCTTGGAAGCTCTCATGCTGCTGGATCACAGCGTGCTGGGTCTGAACGGGAGGATCAAAACATCCGGGGTCCTTTTTACACATGTGCAGCCTCCGAGGCCTGGCATCGGATGTCTGTCCCCAGCTAGTCCAAGGCAGCAAGCCAGCCTCTGAGTTGCCGACTGGAGAGTGTGTCCTAATTCCGTGCAGGAGAGATTGCCCAGCCAAGTTAAGATTGAGCCCAAGGGTGAATAGCTTTGAACTGAAGCCTCGAATGCTGAGGCGAGGAGAACGTGGGTGGATCATCACGTCACAGGAGATGCCTCCTCGAACGGAGAAGAACCTTCTCGGCCCATCCAAATACTGTGTGACACCAGAGTACAGGAGGGCTGGATTTCAAGGAACTGGGCCTCCAAGTGCCCTGATCAGCTTTGAAAATCTCACCGAAAAGCTGCACTGTGTAGGCCAGATTCTCAGCCCTCATTGACCTCAACAGAGCTACCCTGCTTCACGCCAGCTGGGGAGCTGCTCACCGGCTGCAATGGACGCTGAAGATCTGGCCCTTTGACTTCAGTAAAGTGGATTTCTAGGGCCTAACTCTGCTGCCTTGGTGCAGTCATCTTCCCCCACTGTCTGAAGCATAAGTGGTGTTATTCAGACAATCACATAGAATATCAGGGTTGGAAGGGATCTCAGGAGGTCATCTAGTCCAACCCCCTGCTCAAAGCAGGACCAATCCCCACTTTTTGCCCCAGATCCCTAAATGGCCCCCTCAAGGATTGAACTCACAACCCTGGGTTTAGCAGGTCAGTGCTCAAACCACTGAGCTATCCCTCCACCCATGCACGGCCGGTAGAGCCTCCCTTCGGGGAGACTAGCCCTCCGCCTCTTCTGTCCGTTCCCTGGGCTGGGAGCCCTGAGTGCCATCCCCCTCCCCAGAGGAGCCCTGGGCTGATTGGCGGCCCGAGCGCCTACCCACCTCAGCCAGAGGAGCCCCGAGTCCCCCCCACACCTGCCCGGAGAAACCCTGGGCCAGCCGCAGATGCAGCCACGCCGCATCTCCCCTCCCCTCCCCAGATCCCAAGCCTCCTGGGAAAAGCCGCAGCATGACAGAGTCTTTTCCCAAAGAAGAACTTGAGCTTTTGATATGCCCCATGCAGGTTCTGGGGTGGCTACGTAGGCAGTATGTGTTACTCAGCTTCCTGGTTCATCAATAATCTATCTGGAGTCCAGGGAGATTACTGATGAGCCCAAGAAACTGAATAGCGCATACCGCCTCCTCAGTCACCCCAGAACCTGCATGGGGCATAATAAAGCAAAAACTTCCCCTGCCAAACCCACATCCGGGAGTTGTGCAGCACGTGCCAGGGGAGACCTATTATACCCACCGCCCATGCATGCACCATGACATGCTGGGAATTTATGAGTCTCTCTCTCCATGGATAAGCTACTAACACATTATTAGTCATTAACTCGGGTGCAAGGAGGGCTCAGAGCTGGTCAGAGAACTGGGGCCTAGGTGCTCCTAGAAGTGTGTTTGGGTAGTTTGATACAGGCCAGGGGTGCAGTCAATGGGATATGGACTCCTAAGGATTTAGGGCCATTTTGAACATCTGCATTGAAGTGTTCCATTATCCCCGGTCACACGTGACATGTTAAATACAGAAATGGGTAATCCACAAGGGTGCTTCATAGCAGATCAGACGGCAGGTGCCTTTTAGCTCCTGAAGCTGCTGAGAAATGATTCTGTCCCGTCTCTCGGCGCGTCACCAGCTCACCGCCGAGGCTGAAAGCTGAGCAAACTGGACCCATGTCTGCAGAACGGGCACTGGTTTTGTTCCTACGCCAGAATTAACTCTTGGTGAGTGATGTGACATTCTCAGACAAGGGTAAGGAACAAATAACGTCACCAGCCGGAGAGCGAAGCCACTGCTGGGCAGCTGGCTGCTTGTTGATTGAGTGCTTGGCTTTTCAGAGGATTCTCTGCAGAGGTGAACGATCTCCGCGCCCCTGGAAACCGCTCAGATCTCCAGTTGCTCCAGGTTTAGAGCAGGCCTCCCTATTCCAGGGACTGCCACAGGTGCTGCCCAGCCCACTTGCTCGGGGGAATGCTCTCACAGGCAGGTTCTTCCCTGCCTCACTGAGCATCAGCCGCGGGCAGCCAGGGGAGAATCTCAAATGGGCCATGCGTCTTCAGGCAGCTCTTCCTGGCTGATGGCTTCCAGCTGGAGCTGAGCCAGGGACCAGAAAGGGGGTGACCGTGGGCAAATCCACCTAGCCTCTCTGTGGCCCTGAGCAAGGGTGGAAGAACCTCACCCATCGTCTGAAGGCAAAGAAGTGCACCCTCATCGCAGGAGACTTTCCATCCTCTGACCCCAGAAGGGCCTTATTTCATGTGAGCAAGGGAACAACCATCCGGGCCCCTGAAGAACCCTGCAGGAAAAAGAAGGAGCCACGGAGACCAGTCGTGAGCCACAAGGACCAGTCGTGAGCCATAGGGACCAGCTGTGAGCCATAGGGACCAGCTGTGAGCTGCAGTGACCAGTCATGAGCCGTCATGAGCCTTCTGCCATCTGCTTCAGAAGACACCATCAGGAAGAGGAGGCCTCAGGGCGGGATCAGAGGGCCGGAGTCAGCCAGTGACAAGGTGCTGGGCTCTGGAGAGCAGTGAAGGAGTCTGTGGCTGTGTCTCCCCTGGAGCTGGAGGGATAATTTGGAGCTTGTGGAGTCATACCCAGGCTAGCTCCAAGCGAGCTAGCGTGCTAACAGCAGCAGTGGCCCAAGTGCAATGGCGCATGCAGTGGGAGGAGCTAGTTGCCCGAGTAGGTATCTATGGTTTCCGACAGGATTGTATTTTGGGCAGCCAGTCCCTCCCTCCCCTCGCACTGCCGAGGCTACACTGCTATTTCTAGCATGGTGGCTTGATCAGAGCTAGCATGGGTCTGTCTCCTTCAGATAGAAATTACACCTCCAGCTCCAGATGCTCCTGCTACCTGTGAGCTGGATTGTGAACAGTGAGTATGAACTCATACCGCATCACAGTAATGTATAATAACAAACCTGGAGGGGAGCAGGTGCAAGCAAACCGGACAGAGAAACTGGCTGAGTCTCAACCAAAAAGCCCATGTTGATATAATCCAAAGACTGTTGAAATTATGCTTGGTAAAAACAGAAGATGTGGAACTGGAAATTAATGAACCAAAATTGTTGTGTCCGATATTAGGCCCAATTGGTGCACAAAATAATGAGGGGACGGGCAATTCCGCCTGTCACTCCCTTTCTGGGTCCTTAAAAGAATGAGATTTTGTGCGGAAAGGAAAAGAACAAAAGGAAGAACAGAGGGAGGCTACTGGAGTGAGCTTCACCAGCATGGCTGTCACCCCCACCATCTCCTGGGACCTGGGGCCTTCCTCACCCTGACCTTGAGAAACGTCCTGACCAGCCCAGCTGGAGAGAGGGGCCCAGGGACCTCATCACCCCACCAGCTCCAGCTGGATCCCAAACACCACCTGAGATGAGCAGCCTTTAACAACAGCAGCAGGGGCAGCACCAGTCTCTTCCCAGTGGGGGAGCTAAGGTTCACCTTAGCCTCTCCTTGCCATGAAGCCCCGACCCCTGCTCCTCTTCTCCCCCCTGACCAGGTCGGAAGCTGGAGTTGGACAGTGCAGGGCACTGGCTGCTTGCAGCCAGTAAGAGCCTACCAGGCCGGGGGGACCTGGTTCTGGGGTCAGCTGAGCTCTCAGAGAGCAGCAACTATGGGGGGCAGGGCCCAGGACCCTGGGCCGAAGCGGGTCAGTCCAGGCCACTGTGGGGACCCCTGGACCCTCCACCTGCCTTGGGCCCTGATGGGCAGGGATACGGGGAGAATACGGGGTGTTTCTTCTAAAACGCTCTCCAGCTCAAGGGCCAGGGAAGGAGGGATGTTGTTAAGCTGAAAGCCTCACTTAAAAACCTGTCAGTTAACACTTTACATTGCAAATGTTTTAACTGGTTTTCCTTCTTTTCCGTATCTTTAATAAAAGGGTGAAAAGATGTTTAATAATGTGTTTGCCATGGGCTGGAGCAGGCTGAGGGCTCTGTCTGTCCAACTGCAGACCTTCTTCACCACTCCTTAATGCTGCACAGGACCAGGATTATTTTAACACCTCTAGCCCATACATTCAATCTAAATTAGTACAACAGTGGGGCTGCCTGTCACAGCTCAATGGGCAGCCGGTGGTGCTGTGTGAAGGCTCGGACAGAGTTACCTTTTGCTGGATTTTTAGCCAATGTGGTCTCCTCTCAGTCTCCCTGATGGTACAGTTCTGATCTGCCCTGTAGTACGATAGCTGGGCACCTCCCATGCATTCATCTGAGCCACACCTCTGTGAGGCAGGGCGGTGCAGGTATCCGCATTGCACACATGGGTAACAGAGGCGCAGGAGAGGTGAAGTGACTTTTGCAGGGTCACACAGTCAGGCTGTAGCAGAGCAGGTAATTGTATTCCCAGGCTAGTGGCCTAAGCACTGACCCAGTCTTCCTTCCTGCTGCATTCAAACCCCTCCTGCCGGAATGCAGACCAGCATCCTTTAATAACTCTGTGTTTGAGTCCTCTCATTTGTGTGTTCACAGTCAAAACTGATAAAAGAAAATACATTTTCACACAACATGTAATTAGACAGTAGAACTCATTGCCACTGAATGTCATTGAGGCCAGGAAGTTAGCAAGCTTCAAAGAGAGATTGGACAGTTATAATGAACATCAAGAATATCCAGCATTATAAGAGTTAATACTCAAATTTTGGAAGGGTTATAAAACCTTGTGCTTCAGAGTTTAACTGAATCTGTAACCTTTAGGGGATAGAAAGAGACCTTCCCGGGGGGAAGGTTACCGCACATCTGCCTACCGCAGGGCTTTGTGCATCTTCCCCTGAAGCATCCGGTGCTACCCACTATTCAGCCAGATGGACAATCTGGCTGATCCTTTCTTGGAATTCCTGTGCAGTTGGTTTTATTTTGGCTTTGTTGTTGTTGTTTTTAAAGAAACAGTCTGTAAAAGAATAATGTGATAAGTTCACCTGTACAGCACCTGGCACAATGGGGCCTTAATCTCAGCTGGGCTTTCTGGAATACAAGTAATAATCAGGGCCGCCCAGGGAGGGGCCAGACAAATCAGGGCCAAACAAAGTGACGTTGCAACCTGACACACAGGGTCACAGCACCACTCACTGAAATCTGGTGGCCCGGCTCCCACAATGGGACAGGGAGTTGAGTCTAGCCCTGTGGAGCAGGAGCCAAGCTATTGTGCAGTGTGTGCTTTCCTTCCACCCCACCCCTCACCCCACCGTCCCGCAACTTCCCCTCCGTGGTATTTTTAAGGGGGGGGCTGCAGTTTCTGAGTTTGCCCTGGGTCCCCCACAATTTCTGTGCAGCCCTGATAATAATGTTCTTACTAGTCATTATTTTCTTGATTATTTTCAAATGCGAGTATGCTGAAAGTTCTTGTGCTATTTTGGTAATAATTGACTCACCGTGTAGTGACTCACTCCTAAATAGTCCACTTCTGTGGTTCAGTTTCATCTCTTTGATTTAGAGTAAGTCGAACTTTTAATATAGTGTAAAGATTATTACAAAAAAGTGAAACATGCCATCAATCCGCATATGAATTGGCAGGTTTTCTACTTTACAAATGATCTACTGGGAGCTTCCATTTATTTGACTCTGCAGAATTATAGACAACAAAATTATGAATAACTCTTTTGGCTTGAAAGTAAGGGGGAAAGAAGGAGCTTTTTGTAACCTTAATAGTTTTCCCATAAGATTTACATTTTCCTTAAATTTTGTTCCCCAGGACATAACTCTTAATATCATCTGAAAATGCTGTTTTCATCCCAAATTAAGATTGTATTGAAATCTTGCTGTGACAGCTCCATTGCTCTCAGCTGCTACAGATGTCACATCGGCTTTGCTACCAACACAACACACCTGTCTTAAGCAAATCAATCAGTCCTACCTAAAGTACTTCACTTTCTGAAAAACTGAGATAGGCAGAAATGTCAGACACAGCCCAACTGTCTGCAGGGGAAATTGGAAGCACGAGCCTACGTTTTAATTCTTAAAAGTGTTTTCTGATCAAATAATGAACGCATACACTTCAGAGAAGCGATGATGCTTTCCTGATCAGAAGCAGCTTTCTTCCAGAGTAATAATGATCCCATGAAGCTAAACTGTACAGTTTTTGGTGTTACTTAAAAAAACCCAAACACTAATGTAGAAGATAGGAATTGTGCGTCTATAAAAGTATAATGATAGGATTTTATACTTGGCTGTTATTTTAAATCCATTGTTATTGGTATGGAACTGATAATTGCCCAGGACTTTCGGAGTTCAGAGCTGCACATGAGTTTTTGGGTCAGGAAGAGGAAATTTTGGCTTGTCACAAATAAGCCATCTCTCAGCTCAAGACTAAACAAGGACCAACGTTTTCAGACCAAGGTTTCAGTCCATTGCTAGGTTCCTGGAACACTTTTAGCCAATTACCTATGGATTTAGTAGTTATACATTAGGCAGCAGGGTTTGAAATTTTTTAGCTGGAGAGGAGCAGAATGTTCAAAAGTGTCTAAGTGACTTAGGAGCCTAAATGCCATATTTTAAAGGGGCTTAGGTGCCTAACTCCTTTTGATTAGGAAATGTAAACTGAAGTGAGATTATTGCTCTGGTGTAGCTAACCCTTTCAGGAACCTCTATTTCATGAGTGTTTATTTCGGATGGAAATCATTCTCAGCAGTAAAAGTCAGGGGACACATGCGACCACATAGATCATTGTTGCAACCACTGTTATATATTTGCAACAAATCTTGTACAAAGGTTGTCAAGTAAGGTGTCTATGGAAAGGTTATGATTTACTGAATATGGTTATACTATTTGTATGCGTGTATCACTTTTGTATTTGAAACTATGGGTATTAGCTCTATACCCGGATTTCAAATGTTTGCTCCTGGGGTAACGCCCACAAGGTATTTAGCCTGCACATCTTGAAGGGACTATTCAGATTAAATGGTTCATCAAGGAGCATTTAAATCAAAGTGGAGGATGCCCACCTACCCTGAATGGACTGTCCTGTGAACGTGCTGTTGGAGGTATAGGTAATGACTTCTACTGTGACTAAGAGGAATCATGAATGGACATGTGACTTGCCCAGGTGACTCCAAACACCATCTTGTCACCTGTGATTTTCCACTAGCTGTGCTGAGGGCTTTGTTTGAAACAATGGGTTTCCCTCCACATGGCAGAAGCTATAAAAGGCCCTGGAAACATCTCCATTTTGCCTCTTTCCTATTCAAACCTCTGGACTATGGACTTATACTAATGGGAGCATTCTAACCAAGGGACTGAGGACCTTCCAATAATTTGGAAGCAACCAGAGACTTGACTTAAGCCAGCAGTTTATTCCATCACTGCTACAAGTCTGATCCAAGAACTTAGCAATTAATGAATGTATTTGATTCCCTTAACCAATTTTAACTCTCACCTTTCTTTCTTTCTTTCTTTCTTTCTTTCTTTCTTTCTTTCTTTCTTTCTTTCTTTCTTTCTTTCTAAATAAACCTTTAGATTTTAGATACTAAAGGATTGGCAACAGCGTGATTGTTGTGTAAGATCTGAGTTATATATTGACCTGGGTATGTGGCTGGTCCTCTGGGATCAGAAGAACCTTTTATTTGATTAAAGTGGTTTTAATAACCACTCATCTTTAAGTCTAGTGTTTTTGGAGGTGATACAAGGACTGGAATGCCTAAGGAAACTGCTGTTCTGACTTCTTGTTAGCCAGTGTGGTGAAACAGAAGTTTACTTTTGTTGATGATTTGGTCTATCTTATGGGAGAATAGCCATCAGTTTGGGGTGAGTCTGCCCTATTTCTCAGCAGTTTGTCCTGAATTTGGTATTCTCAGTTGTGACCCACAAAGGCACAGTTACAACAACACATTCATTTGGAATGCAGGCAACGTCGGGAGTGGAATGAACAAAGTCCCTGGAAAGGAGCTACAGTTTAGAGGGGTATCCCCAAGGTTGGAACCTAGCAACGTCACTGAGCCAACTAAATGTATTATGCTAACCCTGCGGTCATTGTAACCAAACCAATACGGCAGCTTGGGATGAATGCAGCCCAAAGAAAGCCCTTGTTAGTTGGAACTGATTTTGTTGTCTTGTTACAGGCATGGTCAGCTTCACTGGTTACAAATCACTTGGTTTTTCTTGTGTCCACTGCTTTTCTGCCAGCCAAACTATGCATGCTGACAACCGCCACGCTGCCTGAGTCCAGGCCTCCACCCGAAGGGGTGGGCATGTCTGGCTTTACCAGCAAATGCTCCGAGTGGAGAAACAGCTCACGCCAGTTCCCCGAACTAACTAAATTATACCAACAAAAGTACATTTTTGGAGCTATAACTACATCTACAGTGGGGCTTTTGCTGGCGCAGCTATGTCGGGTTGGGGGGGTGCGGTGGTTTTCATACTTCTGACCTCATTATGCCACCAAAACTTTTAAGTATAGCCCAGACCTAACTGTGATTCTTTAAGTGCATTCTGGGAAAATCGATATGATTCTGTACAGGTTCTTATATCGCCCTTGTCACCACAGGATCTGACCATCTTTCTGCAGCGCAATAAGTAACGTGGCTAACAGCTGTCACGCCTGGATCATTCGCTCTCCCAGCCTCTCCCCAGAGGGGGGGATGTGTGTGCAGTGGAGTGTTTTGTTCTGTTGAATAACTTGCGTGTTCCTACTGTTCTGGGTGTGAAGGATCAGGGGTTCTGAACCAGGGGAGCACGCGGACCCTGGTCACCAGCCAGCAGCTCACCCAACCCACTGGAGAAGGGCATAGTGGACAAAGTTCCCGATTGGGAGAGGCATCTGGCCCCACTGATTGGCTCGGATGCTCTACTTAAGTCAGAAGGAGGCTCAGGAAGTTGTCTGAGCAACTTGGTGAATCTGTGGGTGGCTGCTACTGTGGACCCTGACTTGCCTGAAACCTCAGCCTTGCCTTCCTGCCCTCCTTATCCCAGCTTCTCCTCCACTCCCAGTTCCTGCCTGGCTCCAGATCCCAGCTCCTCCCTCCTACCCCTGACTCCAGCTCCGGCTTGACCCTTGGCTTGACTCCTGACCCCTGGCTCCTGCCTCTGACCAGCCCCCGTCCTTACACTGTATTTGTTAGAGAGAGAAGGTCAGACCAGTGTGCCTGGCAGTGGGGCAGAACATAGCCTGGGTTGGGACGGTCCTGCATTCCTGGGGGAGTTCAGCTCACAGTCTGGGACTGGCTCCCAAGAGAGCTCGCTCTCCCCCACAAATGGTCTGTGCCCCTGAAGCAGAAGGTTCTGTGGTGCTGGGGGAGCGGAGTCGTCTCCTGCAGTTCTCGTTTCAGAGCTGGGCCCTGACCACTGAGCACCTTGAAGATAAGGACGAAGATCTTGAGCTTGACTTGCTGTTTTATGGGAAAGCAGCGAAGAGAGCAGAGGACACGGCTGTTCCTGACTGTGGGAGAAGGGAATGGTGTCGGGAGGACTTCAGCACATGGGGGCTCAAGCAGCCCAGTGGGTGGTGCACTCTGGGATGTCCTAACCCACAGAGACCTGGAGGAAGAGCCATTCAAAGTGATCACACAGACACAGGGAGGGGCACGGTCTCTCCTGCAGAAGAACAGTGTGACGGGACCAGCCCTACGCACCAGGCTAGGCTGCCCTGGTTGCTAACCCAGCTTTAAGCAGGTTGTGTGTGGGCG
The DNA here is from genome assembly GCF_015237465.2 of Chelonia mydas. Lineage (NCBI taxonomy): Eukaryota > Metazoa > Chordata > Testudines > Cheloniidae > Chelonia > Chelonia mydas. The sequence continues at coordinate 74,076,057 of NC_051251.2, read as the reverse complement.
AAAACCACACTGAGAATCAACCAGATCAGTGTCTGGGGCACTCAAGGGGGCCAACTCTGTCTGTAGAGCCGACTCTTTGCTCCCCAGCTTTTGGGTCAGAGTTCCTCCGCTGTGCCTTCATATGGCAATAACTAACTACAGCACAGAGTAAGGCCGGTCCAAATGTTCTGTATTATTGGGTTACTAGCTAGGCATAAACGAAGTCTTGTTAACGACCCTTGTTTCTTTCAGAGTTTCATAAAATTTGGCATTGATTTTAAATATGTTCTTGTTAGGGTTGTAGGTAGGTTTCATGGAGAACCCCTCATCTTCTATGATTCTATGATCTCTTTTATAATTATTATTAACAGTAGCACCTGAAGACCTCAGCTGAGATCAGGGTTCCAATGTGCTAGGCACTGTACATACACAGAATAAGAGAGAGTTGTTATGATGAAGAGCTCACAATCTAAATAGACACAGGGTGGGAGGGGAAACAGAGGCACAGAGAGGGAAGTGATTTGCCCAAGTTCACCCATAGGTCACTGGCTGAGCCAGGGAAGGAAGGCAGGAAGGCAGGACTGCTGACTGCTGCTCCGATGTGCTGTCCATTAGACAGAGCCGCCCCGATAACTGTTATCGGAAGCCACAGCCCTGTGGTAGGGTCCATGCAGCCCTACTGCCTGGTTGCTTAGTGTGTGTCCCTATTCCGTGTCTTCCACTGTGCTAAATGCAGGTGACATACACTCCGATCCCGGGTTACGTGTACATGTCTGCTGCTGCCCGAGCTCTCTGGGTTGTAGGGGATGGAATACAGGAGTGTTTCAGGAAACTTAGCTAAGGAAAGGCTTAGGAGGAGGAGGAGTGACCAGGATTGCACGTGTGGTTTTAGCTCAGTTGTACAGAAGTTTTACAGCCCTGGGCTGATGTGCATGAGTTTCAGCAGAACCCGATTTCTGGTAAATCGGGTTCTAGCCAAACTAATCCCATAGCCCATCCTGGCAGCAGGTTGGGTGAGTTTTTCAGGTGGTTGTAAACTTCTTAAGAATAGGATAGCATGACTCCATCTTCGATGGCTAGATGGACCTTTGGTCTGACCCAATAGGGCCATTCTTATGTTCTTATATTCTGTTAAAGTGATTTTTAGAGGGCTGATTTATTACATAAGAACAGACATACTGAGTCAGACCAAAGGTCCATCTAGCCCAGTGTCCTGTCTTCCGACAGTGGCCAATCCCAGGTGACCCAGAGGAAATGAACAGAGCAGGTCGTCATCAAGTGATCCATCCCCTGTCGCCCATTCCCAGCTTCTGACAAACAGAGGCTAGGGTCACCATCCCTGCCCACCCTGGCTAATAGCCATTGATGAATGTAGCCTCCATTAATTTATCTAGTTCTTTTTTGAACCCTTTTATTGTCTTGGCCTTCACAACATCCTCTAGCAAAGAGTTCCATGGGTTAACTGGGTGTTGTGTGAAGAAATACTTCCTTTTGTTTGTTTTACACCTGCTGCTTATTAATTTCATTTGGTGACCCCTAGTTCTTGAGTTATGAAAAGGAGTAAATAACACTTCCTGATTTACTGATTTACACACCAGTCATGATTTTATAGTCATATCCCCCGTTAGGCATCTCTTTTCCTAGCTGAAAAGTCCTGGTCCTTTTAATCTCTCCTCATACGGAAGCTGTTCCATGCCCCTAATCATTTTTGTTGCCCTTTTCTGAACCTTTTTCAATTCCAATATATCTTTTTTGAGATGGGGTGACGACATCCAGGGCCAGATTAATTCTCCTGTGGGCCCGGGGCTGTTAGATTTTGTGGGGCCCCTGTCCAAGGGGATGCGGGCTCTGGGAGGGAGTTTGGGTGCAGGAGGGAGTATAGGCTCTAGGCTGGGGCAGGGGGTGGGGATGCAGGAGCGGGTCAGGGGGTTGACCCTTACCTCGGGCAGCTACTGAAAGCAACTGGCACAGCCCTCTGGCAGCGGCTCCTAGGAGGGGGGGCCAGGGGCTCTCCGTGGCGTGCCGCTGCCCGCAGGCACCGCCCCTGCAGCTCCCATTGGCTGCAGTTCCCGGCCAATGGGAGCTGCGGAATCACACACCCTCCCACCCCACGGGCCGCAGGGACATGCCGGCCGCTTCCGGGAATGGCTCAGAGCGAGGGCAGGCAGGAAGCCGCCTTAGCACCACTGCGCTGCTGATGGCAGCCGGGGCCCACAGGCCCTTTTAAATCACTAAGGCCCCCAGGGCAATTGTCCCCTTTGTCCCCCTGTCAGCAGGCCTGTTGCAGGGTCCCCCTTAGCCCAAGGCCCTGGGCTGCAGCCCCTAAAGCCCCTACTTTAATCTGGCCCTGACCACATCTGCATGAGGTATTCAAGATGTGGGCGTACTGTGGATTTATATAGAGGCAACATGATATTCTCTGTCTTATTACCTATCCCTTTCCTAATGAGTCCCCAGCATTCTGTTCACTTTTTTGACTGCCGCTGCACATTGAGTGGATGTTTTCAGAGAACTAACCACAATGACTCCAAGATCTCTTTCTTGAGTGGTAACAGCTAATTTAGACCCCATCATTTTATATGTATAGTTGGGATTATGTTTTCCAATGTGCATTGCTTTGCATTTATCAGCACTGAATTTCATCTGCCATTTTGTTGCCCAGTCACCCAGTTTTGTGAGATCCCTTTGTAACTCTTCACGGTCTGCTTTGGACTTAACTATCTTGAGTAGTTTTCTATCATCTGCAAATTTTGCCACCTCACTGTTTATCCCTTTTTCCAGATCATTTGTAAATATGTTGAATAGGACTGGTCCCAGTACTGACCCCTGGGGGACACCACTATTTACTTCTCTCCATTCTGAAAACTAATCATTTATTCCTACCCTTTGTTTCCTGTCTTTTAACCAGTTACTGATCCATGAGAGGACCTTCCCTGTTATCCCATGACAGCTTACTTTACTTCCTTTGGTGAGGGACCTTGTCAAAGGCTTTCTAAAAATCTAAGTACACTATGACAGGTTTCAGAGTAACAGCCATGTTAGTCTGTATTCGCAAAAAGAAAAGGAGTACTTGTGGCACCTTAGAGACTAACCAATTTATTTATTTACTCCTTTTCTAAGTACACTATATCCACTGGATCCCCCTTGTCCACATGCTTGTTGACCCCTTCAAAGAATTCTAATAGATTGGTGAGGCATGATTTCCCTTTACAAAAACCATGTTGAATCTTCCCCCAACAAATTGTGTTCGTTTATGTGTCTGACAATTCTGTTCTTTACTATAGTTTCAACCAGTTTTCCTGGTACTGAAGTCAGGCTTACTGGCCTGTAATTGCCAGGATCACCTCTGGAGCCCTTTTAAAAAATTGGCATCAAGTTAGCTATCCTCCAGTCATTTGGTACAGAAGCTGATTTAAATGATAGATTACAAACCACAATTAGTAGTTCTATAATTTCACATTTGAGCTCCTTTAGAACTCTTGGGTGAATCCCATCTGGTCCTGGTGACTTGTTTAATTTATCAGTTTGTTCCAAAACCTCCTCCAATGACATCTCGATCTGGGACAGTTCCTCAGATTTGTCACCTAAAAAGAATGGCTCAGGTTTGGGAATTTCCCTCACATCCTCAGCCGTAAAGACCAATGCAAAGAATTAATTTAGTTTCTCCACTAATTCAAAGAATTCATTTAGCTTATCATCCTGGAGTGCTCCTTTAGCATCTTGATTGTCCAGTGGCCCCACTGGTTATTTAGCAGCCTTCCTGCTTCTGATGTACTTAAAAAAATTTTTGCCATTACTTTTTGAGTCTTTGGCTAGCTGTTCTTCAAATTCTTTTTTGGCCTTCCTAGTTATATTTTTACACTTCATTTGCCAGTGTTTATGCTCCTTTCTATTTTCCTCACTAGGATTTAACTTCCAATTTTTAAAGGAGGCCTTTTTGCCTCTCACTGCTTCTTTTACTTTGTTGTTTAGCCACGGTGGCACTTTTTTGGTTCTCTTACTATGTTTTTTTAATTTGGGGTATACATTAAGCTGAGCCTCTTTTATGGTGTCTTTAAAAAGTTTCCATGCAGTTTGCAAGGATTTCACTTTTGGCACTGCACCTTTTAATTTCTGTTTCACTAACTTCCTCATTTTTGTGTAGTCCCCTTCTGAAATTAAGTGCTACAGTACTGGGCTGCTGTGGTGTTTTCCCCACCACAGGGATGTTAAATTTAATTATATTATGGTCACTATTACCAAGCGGTCCAGCTATAGTCTCCTATTGGATGAGATCCTGTGCGCCACTTAGGACTCAATCAAGAATTGCATCTCCTCTTGTGGGTTCCAGGACTAGCTGCTCCAAGCAGCAGTCATTTAAGGTGTCAAGAAACTTTGTCTCTGCATCCCGTCCTGAGGTGACATGTACCCAGTCAATATGGGGATAGTTGAAATCCCCCATTATTAGTGAGTTTTTTATTTTTATAGCCTTATTATTTAGACTTCTAGCATTTGTATATAAGCACTTAAAAAACTTGTCACTTTGTAGCTGTCTGCCATTACATGATGTAATTGAATGGGACTCTTTTTCATTTGACTGTTTCTCATCAGATCGTACCCGTATTTTATTATCTTCCCTTCTCTCATCCCTACTAGGACAAAGAACATCTCCATTAATAGATCCTCCCCTAAGGAATGTCTCTGTCCAAAACCCGTGTTCCTCCGCACCTGTCAGCTTTTCCCTGCCTTTAGTTTAAAAACTGCTCTACGACCTTTTTAATGTTAAGTGCCAGCAATCAGGTTCCATTTTGGTTTAGGTAGAGCCCATCCTTCCTGTATAGGCTCCCCCTCTCCCAAAAGCTTCCCTAGTTCCTAATAAATCTAAACCCCTCCTCCCTACACCATCGTCTCATCCATGCATCGAGACCCTGCAGTTCTGCCCATCCTGATAGTCTCTGATTCTATGCAATAAATCTGTTCCCCACATAAAATGCTGCAGCTGTCCAGTCTTCAGTTCTTGGTTATACCAAGTGTAAATCCATCAACTTCAACCCACTGCGTCCTTCCCACAAACCCACGGGGAGGCCAGGGAAAGGCTGCAGTAATTTACAGTGTTTCCCCTCTGTGGTTTGGCAGCTTTGCAGGCACCAGAAGCAGGACTCACGCTAGCCAGGGGCTACTGGGAACCAGGCTGCAGAGCTTAGGCAGGGTCCTTCACTGCCAGTGTATCCCACCAGGCCAACGCAATCTCGCATATTCGTCCCAGGATGTGAGCAGGCAGATCCTTCCCAGTATAAGAGTTTCATGCAATCCCACGATTAAAATCTGCAGGGCTGCATTCGAAGGCAAACGCAAAGAAAACTGAAGTGATGTAAGCAGGGAAGGTGCAAGAAGAGCTGCTGATTGAAACTTCAGGCGAGAAGCTGACGTAGAAGAAAGAATGCATGTACTTGGGAAGTTCCCTTACTACCATTGGAGAGAGGCAGCGAGAGCCCAGTGTGCATGGGCAGCAGTGGAAAAGGTGGTGGGAGAATTGTGGGGCCAACAACTAAGTAACAAACAGAAAGGAAAAGTGTACGCTGCATGTCTTTGTCCCTGCCTGCTCTGTGGTTTGGAAACAGTGGCTCTCACAGAGATGGAAGAAAAGAAGATACAAGTAGCAGAAAATAATATACTGAGGAGAATGGCAGGCCAGCAAAGGGCAGACAGAGTGCACATGGAAGAAATTAAGGGGAAGATGAACTTGGGAATCTTGATGATACATAGGCTGGAGAGCACATGTGTGAGGTGAGCTGGATTTGTGATAAGAATAGGAGAAGAATGACCAGCAAAGAAAGCATGGGAGGAAGAGGAGAGCAAGAAGGGACATGGAAGACTGAGGATACAATGAAAAGACTCTGAAGGGAAAAGGACTGGAACTCCAAGACCTCTGAAGACCAGGAGTGCCTAAGAACCATGGCCACCTCTCCCCCCGTGTAAATGGAATAGGAGTTGAGAAGTGAAATGAAGTGAGGACTGCATTCTGATCTCACTTTGCAGGAGTGAGAATCAGGAATAACTCCACTGATTTCAGTGGAGTGCAAATGGTTCCAGTGAGATCATAACCAGGGCTGTGAAATGAGGGTTATTCCTACATAGAGGGCAAAGTTGGTTTGTTGTTCTGAATCCAAATCCTTCCTGTGCTGCCAGATGCTGCTTAGGGCACAACGGAGGCTCTGCCATCCTGCCTAGCCTGGGCCTCTCTGTGCATGTCCTCTGTGTTTTGTCACTGTGGTGAGAATACGGTTACATTTGGCTGCCAGTTTCTGAGCATGAGGGAGATGGTTTGTGAGCTCCTGGGAGAGGAATTGTGTCACGCTGGTTCCAGTAACGATTGCAGGCAAGAACTGAAAACGGCGTCTTGTCCCAGTCTGCGTGTTCCATCCAGAGATATCGCCAGCTGTGGAAAATACCCACCAATGAATGACTATCTGTCTCTTTGCTTTGGTGAACTCTTTCACCTGACTTAATTGTGGGCTGGAATGCAATGCCAGCACCAGCTCATCTGGGAGATGACTTGTTTCCAGAAGACAGAGCAAGGCTTTCTCAGTGCTCCGAGCGACGGCTGGCACCACCACCCAATTCATAGCTTGATGGGCTCAGCTAAAGAACAACGTGACTAATGGAAACCCAGACACTACAGATGCTTTTCACATCTGCCACATAAATCCACCATTCATACAGCGGGCCTGATCCTCCACTCACTTACACTAGCCTGGTGCCAGGGGAGCACCACCGAAGTAAGGAGGTGCAGGGGATTGGAGTGAGGCACTCAGCTGATTTCTCAGTGGAGTCCATCACATGCTGTTATATACAGGAGGGAGGAAGCTGGTGATCCGGCCAAGGTGGAAGCTCGGAAGCTCAGGTAGGACTGATCACACTCAAGGATATTGATGCCCTGTCAAGGGAAATATTTACTGAAATAAATGGTCAAAAGATAAAAGATCCTCTGATCAGTACCAAAGCATCTCAGAAAACAACCTCCTCTCTGGTGAGCCTGTGGGCCGGACACACTGCAGCAATGTGCAGCAGTAGAGACGGGACCCAGGTCAAGCCACGCTGCGCATCGTGTCAGGAGCAGGCTTTGACACCTGCCCAGGCTTTTGGATGTAATATTGTACAGGCACGTGATGCTCTTCAGACTGGACACCTTGGATCGAGCCCTTACAAAGCACCAGGGACCGTGATGTGGGGGGGTCATGCCCATTGGTTGCTGCAGGAGTCAGGCCCAGTGATCAGAGCCGGAGACAAGGGTCAGAGCCAAGGGCCAGAGCTGGAGTCAGGAGTCAGGGCTGAGGGTCAGGCCTGGTTTTCCCCAGAGTGAGACAAGGTGGGGCAAGACTGGGATCAAGGCCAGAGCAGGAGTGGAACAAGGCTGGGAACGAGCAGGCAGAGGGGCTATTGCAGCCAGCGGTGAATGCTGGGAGCAGCTGCTGAACTGCTGCCGCTGGGCTTAGGAGCCGGTCTACTGATCCTTCCAGCCGCTCAGGCAGCCTGCTACAGGCCTGCTGCCCTCGTTAGGTTGCCTGGAGAGCGACTCTGCTGCAGGCCCTGATGCCTGACACAAAGGACCCTGTCAAAGTCCTTACTTCATGACCTGATGTGATCATCATGGGACAAGACAACAGCAGTGCCACCAAAGTCAACGAAGGGAAACAGGCATGAGACTGTAAGATCTTTGCGGCAGGGACTGTCTCTTACCATGTGTTTGTACAGCACCTAGCACAATGAGGCCCTGAGTTCAGCTGGAGCCTCTCAGCTTTACTGGAATGACAATACTTACCATTCAGCAGGTGCATAAGTGTTTGTAGGAGTGGAGCTGAGGCATGGGACTGAGCTCAGTCCAGGGGTAAGTTAGGTGTAGGGCAAGGTGAAGAGAAAAGAACTGTGGAGGGTTGTGAGAACAGAGCAAAGAGGAGGGCAGGAGGGCAGTGAATGGTAAAGAAGGTGGATTACAGGTCAGAGTTAAGGGGAAGTCAGTCTGGAAGAAAAGCATGGCAATTCCAAACTGGATAAGAACCAAACGGGGAGGGCGACATGAACCTGTCTCCTGGATTCCAAGGATCGCCTTGTGTCATAAATATAAAAGGAAGGGTAAACACCTTTAAATCCCTCCTGGCCAGAGGCAAAACCCTTTCACCTGTAAAGGGTTAAGAAGCTAAGACAACCTCGCTGGCACCTGACCAAAATGACCAATGAGGAGACGAGATACTTTCAAAGCTGGGGGGGGGGGACAAAGGGTTCTCTCTGTCTGTGTGATGCTTTTGCCAGGACCAGAGCAGGAATGCAGGTCAGAACTCCTGGAAAGGGTTAATAAGCAATCTAGTTAGATATGCGTTAGATTCTGTTTTGTTTAAAATAAGTTGTGCAGAATGGAATGGATATTCCTGTTTTTGTGTCTTTTTGTAACTTAAGGTTTTGCCTCAAGGGATTCTCTATGTTTTGAATCTGATTACCCTGTAAGGTATTTACCATCCTGATTTTACAGAGGTGATTCTTTTACTTTTTCTTCAATTAAAATTCTTCTTTTAAGAACCTGATTGCTTTTTCCTTGTTCTTAAGATCCAAGTGTTTGGGTCTGTGTTCACCTATTGGTGAGGATTTTTATCAAGCCTTCCCCAGAAAAGGGGGTGTAGGGCTTGGGAGGATTTTGTGGGGGAAAGATGTTTCCAAATGGGCTCTTTTCCTGTTATATATTTGTTAGATGTTTGGTGGTGGCAGCAATAAAATCCAGGGACAAAAGGTAAAATAGTTTGTACCTTGGGGAAGTTTTAACCTAAGCTGGTAAAAATAAGCTAGGGGGTTTCTCATGCAGGTCCCCACATCTGTACGCTAGAGTTCAGAGTGGGGAAGGAACCTTGACACCTTGCTATGGCACTGTGACTCCCCTGAGGGAGGCAGACATTTGCAGAAGTGGCCTTTAATTTGGGTGGCTCAATTGATGCATTAGGCCTGATTTTCAGAGGCACTGAGCACCCACAGCTCCCAGGCACCGTGGCTGGAGGACTGGGTGTTCAGCACTGCAAACAGACAGGAAAACCTCAAGCCTTTCAGGGTTTCTTTACACATCATAAAGCAGCGACTAAAACGCACAAGGTCAGTTTTTGTCAAAACCCTTTGCAACTCACCTTTTATGATGAGGGCCTTGTTGGACCAAGCCAATAGGTGAGTGACAGACCATGAGCGCGTGCACCTGAGCCAGTAATAAGCTTTCCTGCCCTCTCTCGTTAACATAATTGCCACCGTTTTTCTCCCAGACAGTTGCTTCACCCCCACGATCATTCAGTCCTTGCTCTCATAATGCTGGCTTTGCTGAAGTCGACAGTTAGACCAAAGCCCCAGCTTGTCACTGGCTGAGAACAAAGAGTTTGTCCCCACCCCCCGTAGGCTTCGAGATGGAGAATCAATGCTTTCCTGTTTGTCCCAGTTCAAAAGGAATCAGAGCTGGATGTGAGTTTGTAACATGCCCTCAGGGAGGTGAGCTCCCTTTAAAATACAGAGCAGTCAGAAATGATTATAGTTCTGCCATTGATTTACACTGTTGGCAAGGGAAAAAGCCCAAGAGAAGAAAGATAAAAATAAATGAGCGTTGTACAGAAGCAAAGCTTGTTAATAGGGAATGCAGGCCACATAGTTACAGAGAGATACTCATAGCCAGTTCTTTAGGAGATCACTGGTCTCAACTTCCTCTGACTGAGATTGTCAGCTCTTTGGGGCAGGGACCATTTCTTTGGTCTGTGTTTGTTCAGTGCCTAGCACGCTGGGGGCCTGGCCCACTCCTGGGCCTCCGAGGCACTATCGTAACACAAAATAAGAGTTTCAGATTACTTCATCTGTTTGAAAGTGCGGCCCCAGTCTGAACAGTGACTCTAGAGATGGTGTTGTGGGGTGGCATATTACTTATCATGAAAGACCTGATCGAGAAGAATGGTGAAACACTGGAGAGGGTTCAGAGAAGAGCCACGAGAAGGATTAAAGGATTAGAAACCAGGCCTGATAGTGAGAGAGTCATAGAGCTGAAACGCTTTAGCTTAACAAAGAGAACATTAAGGGGAGACTTGATCACAGTCTAAGTATCTACAAGGGGGACAAATATTTGACAATGTTCTTTTCAGTCTGTCAGAGAAAGATCTAACATGATCCAACGGCTGGAAATAAGGCATAGATTTTGAAGAGTGAGAGTAATTAACCATTGAACAATTTCCCAAGGGTTGTGGTGGATTCTACATCACTGACCATTTTTAAATCAAGACAGGATATTTTTTTAAGTGATCTGATCTAGGAAGGATTGTGGGGCAGGTCTCTGGCCTGTGCTATACAGGAGGGCTGACTAGATGGTCACAGTGATTCCTTCTGGCCTTGGAATCTCTTTATCTCTGATCCCAGACCCATTTGAGTCCGTGGAACAAATGGGAGGATCCCAAGGATCTGTAGACAAGGACTTTATTTTCTCATCCTGTCCCACTCCTGAAAACTGCTCTGTTTCAAGAACCTTGATCTGCCCTATTATTTCACTCTGTTAAAAGAGAGAGACTGGGGGAGATGGGGGCGGTGCTCAAAACCCTATATTGCATGCAGTTTGGTTACCCATTAAATCGAGGCGAGAGCAGTCTGTAACTACCATGGGGAGAGCAGCAATGCTCATTTTGTTATCCTAGGCCAGATCTACACTGGAAACTTGACAGGGCTTTTTTAATGACGCTTAGTGGTGGGGTAGACAAACCCCACACTAGGCAACACAGAGTTCATGAGCTAAGGTGGGCTCAGGGGGCCCTGCCCTGCTGCACCTTTGAAAGATGTCAGAATTGGAGGAAGGATCTTAAAAGGTCGAAACCCAACTCAGTTGATGGCAGACCAGTGAGCAGAGCAGGTCTTGAGCCCTCAGCTCCTGAAGCAAGGGCTGGCTAAAGGCAAACACTCAGCTGATCGCTGCCTGGCAACCCCTCCTGGAAGGAAAGGAGGAGCTGGTGTGGATCCTTTTGTGGTGGGACCGTACCTTTGCACCAGCCAGAAAGCCCAGCTGGGCCCACAGCTTTACAAAAGTCCTCTGAGGGAAGAGGGCTTCCCGACATCTCTGGGATGATTCATTTGGGTTTGTTCCTTTGCCAGCCCCTGGGTGGGGTGGACGATCTGTGGCTCAGGCAGAGGGTTGAGTCTCTTAAGACAAGACTGGCATGCTGAAACACCTAGACACATCACGGCAGCGGCCAGGGTGAGTGTGGGGCATGGCCCAGGGCCTAGAAGGCGTCCTGGCTTGGGAATTCCAGTGACACTCTCTCATGCTGGCAAAAGCCCTAATTAGATGCAGTTATACGGGTATTAAAGTGCTTTTGCCTAAATAGCTTATTTCGTTCCAGAAACTGGTATAAACTATGCTGGCCAGAGCACATTTGACAAGCTCTACCAGCAAACCTTCTCTAGTGTAGACTAGACCCCAGACAAACTTTTGCAACAACCTCAAAAACCTACGAGTCTGCCCCCTCCCGCCCCCCACCCCAATCCAGCTGCTCGCACTGTGGTGATTAGTTTTGCCATTGACTTCAAGGTGTAAAATTTTCAAAAGCACCTAAATAATTTAGGAGCCGACGTCCCTTTTGAAAATGGGACTTAGACACGTCGGAAAATTTTACCCAAAGTCCCAAGGAGTGGAGTGATGGTGTTCCCCCCTCTCTGCTAGTTATTGCTGCACTGTCCTGTAGGGTCACGTTCACAGCGGCGTTGTCAACAATCTGCCCCTTCCACCTCGGAGAGCGCTGCTTGAATTCAACCACCTGAATTGTTGGCGCCCTGTACATACCAGTACAGAATGTGGCAGGCTCCTCCTGGGGGAGCTCCGCTCACCTTAACGGGGAGGACTTTGGCCTCGCATGTTACCATCACAAAGTTACCAGAAGCAATTTCCTCCGACTTTGCCGTCTCAGTGGGGACGGTTCAATTCCTGCTTGGTGCAGATAAGTGGTGAAGAAACATCAGAGGCTGGCTGGATATGACAAACCTTGTCCTCAGACGCAATGGTAGGAACCTCTCTATCCTAGTCTTCTAATTCCATTCATAACCTAGCCGTGGCCGCTACAGTCTGTCCCTGCTGCTCTCGTTTTCATTCCATTTCATAAGATCCTCTTGTACCGCAGAGTTTGGAGTTCCTACGGCCAGATTAGGGAGCGATACCTCAGGGCAGCTGTAACATGAGCTGTCAAGCCCAGGCCAATAGATAAGCCTTAGGATGTGGCGGATGCCAGCGTACTCTCTGAGCGCTCCCACCTGCAGTGGAAAGTCCCGCCTGGCTCTCACGCCATATAAGTTTCTGCGTGTTCTAAGACCAAGCGTGTGAACGCAGTACACAGCCCTGTGTCAGCTTCACAGTGCCTTCTTCTCTCAAAGGCAACGTGGCGTCAAATACCAGAGCAATAATGCCAACACCAGATATGCCCCAGAAGATGTGTTTTACCTGTAAGCGGGCGAGCTGGAAGTGCGTGCGTAAACAGGCTCGGGCGCGTCTGGAATCCCTTCCAGGCACTTCTCTAACTCAACCCCATGTTTGCAGGTTTGGGTCCACAGTAGGGCTAGTAGAAACATTTGTGTATGACTTAGAGAAGTAAACGAGTGTGGTTAACCTGACTGGCTTCAAATCCTACTACTGCAATGAACAATGGGATCATTCCTGTAGCCCTTACTCAAGCGAGTGTGCCCGTTGACTCCAATGAGGCTGCTCGTCGAAGGAAAGGAGGCTGCAAGAAACACCTGGACTGAGCTGACCATGCAGATTTCATGCACATTTTACTAGTTTTTGATCCTGTTGCATTAGCTATATAGGGCTCCCCACCCCCGCACCCCACCACCCTGCATTGTGTATAATAATTTCATGTCTGCTACATATAAGTTGGGTAAAATGCCCACAAACTCTTCAATAACTAGCCCTTGGCATTTCAGCCTTTAGCGATTGTGTGGTTATTGTGTAATATGCCCATTTTCTGGAATAGTATTTAGAGGCAGCACTGAAGGGTCTGAGCAGTAGCAGATGGCGGGGCTTTGCAGGCCAGTTCCGACTGGAGGAGAAACCAATTATATGGAATCTAGGTATTTTCATAGTGTGACTTGTCGATTTACATTATAGACACCAGTCACTGAACAAAGTGGTCATAAGCAGAAGTGGTCATAAGCAACCAGAGGCGGATTACGGTTTTGTGGGACCCAGGGCCAGAGCAAGTGGGGGCCCTTCCCCACCCTTTCTGCCTGCAGTCCCCGCCCCTCCCCGGGGCTCCTGCAAGGGAGTGGGGTCAGGGTGCAGGGGCTTCCCCTACCCGCCCAGCGCTCCTGCCGGGGAGCACTGGGTGGAACGGGTCGGGGCGTGCGGGTGCCCATTTTTCCAGGGCCCCTCAGTTGGTCCCCTCATTGGCCCAGTGGCTAATCTGCCCCTGCAAGAAGTATGTAGGCAAACCCCTCCCTCTGAAATTTCAACCCAAATAGCAATGCCTGATTTCCTGGAAGCAACACTGCCCCCAGAACTGACTCTAGTTAGGGCGATCATGGCAGACAACAAACTCTCCTGCTGTTTGCAACAGCTCCCCAGAGAGACTACATCACAAATGCCCATACACCAGTATTTCTTCAAAGCCTGGCCACTGCTCTCACGCTAAGTGAAAAAAAAGCTTGTAAGACTGTGTGTAACAGGGCCTCCTGGGGACTCCCACCTCTTCTGGGTGCAGGGGCCATACACCTGCACAACTTGTGTTAATGGAGCAGTGCAGAGGTCTTCTGCACAAGGGTGGCTTTCATCCTAAATACATACTAGCTAAAGCCTCCAATACTCCTTATATCTGCCCCTCTATCCATGGAAGGGTGAGGGGAGCCAGTGTGACTCTTCTTGGCAGCCCCCTCCTGTATCAGGAAACCTGGTTACCTGCAACCCCTTACCCCTCTCTTCCTTCTCACAGGTCAGTCAGCAAGTCACGGGAAAAGACCTGAAGCACAACATGGAGGAGCATAATGTGGGCAATCTGCAGTCACCAATTCATTGCTTGCGGTCAGATCTGAGAGCCCCTGCTACGCAGAGATCATGGGCTCACGGATATAGGAATCTAACCCTGTCCAGCCAGATGCTGTCCCAATGTATCAGAGATTTCCTTCTACCCAATAGGGTGGAGCAGGTTTTATAAACATACCCCTAAAATCATAATGTGATTCCTAGATTTGGTGGACCGGCGGTGGCCAGTGGAGTAGGTCTCTCGGCTACGTGTAACACTGTGGGAGGGAGACTGAACATTAACGTTAACGAAGAGAGGGAAGAGCATCTTCGCAGGCAGGCTTGCTAACCTCGTGAAGAGGGCTTTAAACTAGGTTCGCCGGGGGATGGTGACCTAAGCCCAGAGGTAAGTGGGGGAGTGGGATACCAAGAGGAAACACAAGGAGGAGGGTACAAGACAGGAAGCCTCCTGATTCATGCTGAGAAAGTAGGGCAATCGGCTAGTTATCTTAGGTGCATGTACACGAATGCAAGAAGCCTAGGAAACAACCAGGAAGAATTGGAAGTCCTGGCACAGTCAAGGAACTATGATGTGACTGGAATAACAGAGACTTGGGGGGGGGTCACTCACATGACTGGAGCACTGTCATGGATGGGTATAAACTGTTCAGGAAGGACAGGTGCGAGAGGAAAGGTGGGGGAGTTGCATTGAATGTAAGAGAGCGGTATGATTGCTCAGAGCTCCAGCTTGAAACTGGAGAAAAGCCTGTTGAGAGTCTTTGGGTTAAGTTTAGAGGCGAGAGCAACAAGGATGATGTCGTGGTGGGCGTGTGCTATAGACCACCAGACCAGGAGGAGGAGGTAGACGAGGCTTTCTTTGGACAACTAACTGAAGTTTCCGGATCACAGGCCCTGGTTCTAATGGGGGACTTCAATCACCCTGACATCCGCTGGGAGAGCAATACAGCAGTGCAGAGACAATCCAGGAAGTTTTTGGAGAGTGTTGGGGACAAAGTCTGGTACATGTGCTGGTGGAACCAGTTAGGGGCTGTGCTCCTCTTGACCTGCTGCTCACAAACAGGGAACAATTGGTAGGGGAAGCAGAAGTGGGTGGCTACCTGGGCAGCAGTGACCGTGAGACGGCCGAGTTCAGGACCCTGACAAAAGGAAGAAAGGAGAGTAGCAAAATACGGACCCTGGACTTCAGAAAAGCAAACGTGGACACCCTCAGGGAACTGATGGGCAGGATCCCCCGGGAGGCTCATATGAAGGGGAAAGGAGTCTAGGAGAGTTGTCTGTATTTTAAAGAAGCCTTATTGAGGGTGCAGGAACAAACCATCCCAATGTGCAGAACGAATAGTAAATATGGTAGGTGACCGGCTTGGCTTAACAGTGAAATCTTCGGTGAGCTTAAACTCAAGAAGGAAGCTTACAAGAAGTGGAAACTTGGACAGATGACTAGGGAGGAGTATAAAAATATTGCTAGAGCATGCAGGGGTATAATCAGGAAGACCAAGGCACAATTGGAGTTGCAGCTAGCAAGGGACGTGAAGGGTAACAAGAAGGGTTTCTACAGCTTTGTTAGCAACAAGAAGAAGGTCAGGGAAAGTGTGGGACCCTTACTGAATGGGGGAGGCAACCTAGTGACAGATGATGGGGAAAAAGCTGAAGTACTCAATGCTTTTTCTGCCTTGGTCTTCACAGACAAGGTCAGCTCCCAGACTGCTGCACTGGGCAACACAGTACGGGGAGGAGGTGAGCAGCCCTCAGTGGTGAAAGAACAGGTTAAGGACTATTTAGAAAAGCTGGACGTGCACAAGTCCATGGGTCTAGATCTAATGCATCCAAGGGTGCTGAGGGAGTTGACTGATGTGATTGCAGAGCTATTGGCCATTATCTTTGGAAACTCGTGGCAATCAAGGGAGGTCCCGGATGACTGAAAAAGGCAAATGTAGTGCCCATATTTTAAAAAGAGAAAAAAGAGAACCCAGGGAACAACAGGCAAGTCAGCCTTACTTCAGGTCCTGGCAAAATCATGGAGCAGGTCCTCAAGGAATCCATTTTGAAGCACTTGGAGGAGAGGAAGGCAATCAGGAACGGTCAATATGGATTCACCAAGGGCAAGTCATGCCTAACCAACCTGATTGCCTTCTATGATGAGATAACTGGCACTGTGGATATGGGGAAAGCAGTGAATGTGATATATCTTGACTTTAGCAGAGCCTTTGATACGGTCTCCGACAGTATTCTTGCCAGCAAGTTAAAAAAGTATGGATTGGATGAATAGATTATAAAGTAGATAGAGAGATGGCTAGATTGTCGGGTTCAGTGAGTACTGATCAATGGCTCGATGTCTAGTTGGTAGCTGGTATCAAGCGGAGTGCCCCAGGGGGTCAGTCCTGGGGCCAGTTTTGTTCAAATCTTTATTAATGATCTGGATGATGGGATTAATTGCACTCTCAGCAAGTTCGCAAATGACACTAAACTGAGGGGAGAGGTAGATACGCTGGAGGGTAGGGATAGGGTCCAGAGTGACCTAGACAAATTGGAGGATTGGGCCAAAAGAAATCTGATGAGGTTCAACAAGGACAAGTGCAGAGTCCTGCACTTAGGAAGGAAGAATCCCATGTACCGCTCCAGGCTGGGGACCGACTGGCTAAGCAGGTGTTCTGCAGAAAAGGACCTGGGAATTACAGTGGACGAGAAGCTGGTTATGAGTCAACAGCGTGTCCTTGTTGCCAAGAAGGCTAGCGGCATATTGGGTTGCATTAGTAGGAGCATTGCCAGCAGATCGAGGGAAGTGATTATTCCCCTTTACTCGGCACTGGTGAGGCCACATCTGGAGTACTGCGTCCAGTGTTGGGCCCCGCATTACAGAAAGAATGTGGACAAACTGGAGAGAGTCCAGCGGAGGGCAACGGAACTGATTAGAGAGCTGGGGCACATGACTTGTGAGGAGAGGCTGAGGGAACTGGGTTTATTTAGTCTGCAGAAGAGAAGAGTGGGGTGGGGGCGGATTTGATAGCAGCCTTCAACTCCCTGAAGGGGAGTTTCAAAGAGGCTCAAGCTCGGTTGTTCTCAGTGGTGGCAGAAGACAGAACAAGGAGCAATGGTCTCAGGTTGCAGTGGAGGTCTAGGTTGGATATTAGGAAACACTATTTCACTAGGAGGGTGGTGAAGCACTGGAATGGGTTCCCTAGGGAGGTGGTAGAATCTCCATCCTTAGGAGTTTTTAAGGCCCGGCTTGACAAAGCCCTGGCTGGGATGATTTAGTGGGTGTTGGTCCTGCTTTGAGCAGGGGGTTGGACTAGGTTCTACATTCTGCTCTGTATTGATTTACCTGGGACTGAAGAAAATGCTGAGATGAAGTGGGTTATTTTTGAGTATGTAGAAACGAGAGTGAAATCTATTTATGTGGGTAACGGGAAATGAACCATTCATTAGTTGGTAGTGATGTAACGGAAATCTCAACGGGGGAGAAAAGGGAGCAACGTGTTGTTTATGGGGAGGGGTGCTGATTTTTTTTTCCTTCAGAGAGGCTCTTGCTGATGACATGAATTTGTTTGCTTTAATATATCCAGGTGGAAGAGTTTTCTGATACATTATTTAAGGCCTGAAAATAAATATTGGATGCTAGGGCTGTGCACGTGAAAGCTCAGAACAGCTCGTCTTCTCGCTCAATTATTGATGGTGCTTTCTGCTGACTTTGAGATGCTCCCAGATGCATGGGGGAGGCTCTTGGGTCATTGGCACGCCAGCTCCACTGCCCGCAGTCGACAGAACTCCTCACCCCACCGTGTAGTTGGGGCTTTTAGCACGGTGCTGTGCCTAGCACTTGGGGAGGCAGAGAATTTCCTTAAGATGATCATAAATGCTTAGCCACCATCACTAGCCTGCCCACTGCAAAATTTGTATCGGAAAGCACTGAAGATGATACAATAATTTAGTTACTGCGCTGGTTTAAATGACAGAGCAAGCTGTTTTCTAACCTAAGCAAAAAGGCAGAGGGCTGGCTATATGGTATAAAGGGGCAGAACAGTGAAGGAATTATAAGGTATGGGTTACCTGAATGCACGCATGCTATTAGAAAAGTTATATCAGTTATTTGTTACTAGATCATCCCACTCTTTTCACAAGGCCTGTGTCCAAAGCAATTGGTTCAGTGGTTCGTTCTGATTAAATAAAAAATAATTCCCAGCCACCCTACCATAGCGAGGCTCAAGCAATGGTTTTACCTTCACAACTGATGCAGCAATCCCAGAGCTCCCGGGGCTCTGAATTGCCAAGCCTAGAGGTGCCAGGACTCAGCCTCGGCAAGCCGTGACACAAATTAAGCACTGGTTATACAGGAGGTCAGACTAGATGATCACAGTGGTCCCTTCTGGCCGTGGGATCTACGAATGAACAAGCGAACATGCCAGGATGAAAGTGATTTGGATCCCAATGCTATAGGATTAGCTTCTTAGCTGGTATAAATTGTCTCAGTGCCATGGGAATTCATGATGACATGCCCCACATGGGGAAAGTCAGATAATTCTATGGG
This sequence comes from Chelonia mydas, assembly GCF_015237465.2. Lineage (NCBI taxonomy): Eukaryota > Metazoa > Chordata > Testudines > Cheloniidae > Chelonia > Chelonia mydas. The sequence continues at coordinate 74,057,554 of NC_051251.2, read as the reverse complement.
TGCCTTCCACACCTGAGGGTTAGGCTGGTCATCCATCAGTTTGAATAAATGACTGTACATAGGTCAGACAGTTACTGGGCTTTGTACACATGAAATTGCAGAGTGCCCATTTAGAAACTTTAGCACTATGGGTTTAATACCCTTTAAATCTGCCTCATTTGCTAGATGACAAAGTTGAGGTATAAAGTAGACAATGGCTTATGGACAAAGAAACTTATTTAACAACCCAAATGACATCTGAAAGGGGCACCATCGAAAAGTACAGGCCCAAAACGTGACCACTGATGTAAGCAGATGGATGAAGTCTTTTGGATTCTAAGGGTAACATCCTGGCCCTATTGGAGTTAATGGGAGCTTTGCCATTGACTTCACAGGAGCCAGGGTTTCACTCTAAGGGCTTGATTCGCCGCTGTGCTGTTCCACTCTTACATCCGTGTCACTCTACTGACGTCACTGGAAGTGCACCAGGATAAAACTGGTCTAACGCAGGAGTGAACCAGTGACTGAATAGCTGTCCTTTCTTTTTATAACTCAGACTATTGTATCATGAAGCATAGGTGCCAACTCTGAGGGTGCTCCAGGCTGGACTCACCCATGGGGAAAAATTAGTGGATGCTCTGCACCCACCAGCAGCCAAGCTCCTCTCACCCCCCGCCCCACCTCCTCCATCTCCTCCCCTGAGCGTGCCATGTACCCGCTCCTCCACCTACCTCCCAACGTTTCCCACCCAGCCGCCACCAAACAGCTGTTTGGCAGCGTTAGCACGCTCCGGGAGCGGGGGAGGAGCGGGAACATGGTGCACTCACGAGAGGAGGCAGGGAAGAGGCAGGGCCGGGGCGGGGATTTGGGGAAGAGGTCGGAATAGGGGCAGGGAGGGGGCGGAGTTGGGGCAGGGACTTTGGGGAAGGGGTTGCAATTGGGGAGGGGCAGGGCTGGGGCCTCATGGAAGGGATGGAGTGGGGGCGGGGCCAGGGGCAGAGGGGGGTCGAGGACCCATGGGAAAGAGGGAAAGTTGGTGCCTATGTCATGAAGAAATCAATAACCATACTTGCCACTGTTTTTGTGAAACCAAAACTTTTGATTTTGTGCTGCTTCTCTTTTTTCCTGTAGCTGCATTTACCCACATTAACAACTTTGTGTTAATTTCTGCTCTTATTTACACTGGTCTAAATCAGGAACAACTCTGTTAATTTCAGCAGAATTACATTTGAAGTAGATTAGTATGACAGCTCAGAATTTTGCCTAGTGTTATCAGATGTATTCAGACATCGCAGAAGGCAAATAATCCCGTTCCCCCTGAAACCCAGGGAGATCTCAGTGTTAGGACAAAATAGTTAAGGAGCAAACATTTTATTGTTAAGCTTCCAGGAAGGCATTGTAAAGAATGGGCAGTCAGAAATAAATCTATTAAAAAAAAATAAAAAGCTTTTTACCCTCTCCATAACTTGTCAATCAAATAAAATCAAATTTTGACTTGGCACAAGCATTCTTTAAAAAATATTCTTTCCACTTTAGTTTCTTTCCTGAGCAGTCAGCCAAACTGCTTGATTTACTGTGACCTTGAAACAATGAAGCATTGCAAGGCAAAGTCACTGATACAGAAAGGCAGCGTGTTTTAACATGCAATACGAACTCTTCAGGTCCCAGTCGGAAATAGCCAAGTGGTTATCTCTAATGGTTTAAATCTCATCCAAGCAGAACTTTTACAAGGCTGCCTTTGTTAAGAGCGTCATAAAAAGCACAATTTGTGGAAGTTTACATCACTGCTGTGTGGAATAGCACCTGGGATTACTATGTCAGCACCAAAGGCACGTCTGACATTTCACATCATTTTAGAGTGATATGCTTTAATTACAGTGCACTCTACCCTTCTGAGTTTGACACAGTCACTGACACAGGGCTATTGTGTTTTGGTGCCTAGCTCCTGCTTGCCTGACACTATGCTTCTTGGAACGGCAAGAGCTCTCTGGAATAGTCACAAAGGTTATCCGTGAGGGTGCTGTTACTGAGTGCATGGGGCATAGTATATTTCACGTGCAATGAACCGTTGCAAACACTTCATGATCTAAGGCCCAGTCCTCACACTGGAAGAACACAACACTTCTTGGAAGTAGGGTTGCCAACTTTCTACTTGCACAAAACCGAAGACCCTTGCCCCACCCCTGCCCCTCCTCTGAGGCCATGCCCCTTCTCTGAGGCCCTGCCCCCCAGTCACTACATCCTCCCCTCCATTGCTTGCTCTCCCCACCCTCACTCACTTGCTCATTTTCACCAGGCTGGCTCAGGGGGTTGGGGTGATGGAGGGGGTGAGGACTCTGGGTGGGGCCAGAAATGAGGAGTTCAGGGTGAGGGAGGGGGCTCTGGGCTGAGGCAATGGGTTGGGATGCGGGAGGGGATGAGGGCTCCACTTGGGGGTGTGGGCTCTAGGGTGGGGCCAGGGATGAGGGGTTTGGGGTGCAGGAGAGGGCTCCGGGCTGTGGAGTGGAGCCGAGGAGTTCGGAATATGGGCAGGAGCTTGGGGTGTGGGCTGGGGGTGCGGGTTCCAGGCTGTGGTGTGGGGCCGGGAATGAGGGATTTTGGGGTGCAGGAGGGGGCTCCGGACTGGGGCTGAGGGGTTCGGAGTGAGGGAGGGGGCTCCAGGCTGGGGCAGGGGGTTGGGGTGCGGGGGGGGGGGTGAGGGCTCCATCTGGGTGTGCGGACTCTGGGGTGGGGCTGGGGATGAGAGGTTTGGCGTGCAGGCAGGTGCTCTGGGCTGGGACCAAGGGGTTCAGAGGGCAGGAGGGAGATCAGGGTTATGGCTGGGGTAGGGGGGTTGGGGCATGGGAGGGGGTCAGGGGTGCAGGCTCCAGGCAGCGCTTACCTCAGGCAGCTCCCAGGTTCTCGCCAATGGGAGCTGCGGAGCTGGTGCTTGAGGTGGGGGGTAGTGCGCAGAGCCCCCTGGCTGCCCCTATGCCTAGGAGCCGGAGAACGAACATGCTGCTGCTTCCAGAAGCCGCGCAGAGCCACGGCAGGCATGGTGCCTGCCTTAGCTCCACTGTGCTGCTGACGGGACTTTTAACGGCCTGGTCAGTAGTGCTGACCGGAGCCGCCAGGGCCCCTTTTCGACTGGGCATTCCGGTCGAAAACCGGACACCTGACAACCCTACTTGGAAGGCAAACCTGCAGCCAGACCAGGGCTGCTCACTCAGCGGCTATGACTCACCCCTCCAGCAGCGCTGCCACCCCATCAGGAACCCTCCTGCTGCCTCGCGGTGTAACAGACTCCCAAGGCTCCCAGCCTGCTCTAGATCCGGTTCCCGTTCCTGCCACAGCCTTGCCTGAGCCCTGTTCCAGCCTGCCCTAGCCTTGTCCTTGCCCCACTCTGACCTTGCTCCAGCCCTGCATCTGCCTCCTGACCCCCAGGCCCTCAGACTGCAGCTTAGATCTTTGGCCTGCATCTGGACTCTGGCTACGATACTGATTAGGCTTGCTTATGAACTCTGACCTTGGTTCTGACCTGTCCCTGGACCCTGGTTCCAGCACTGCCCTTGGCCCAGTCCTGACCCTATGTCCAGCGTTGACCTTGCACTCCAACCACTAGGCCTGACTACCTGGAACCAGTGCCTGACACCTCTGCGCAGGGCTCCAATGTGAGAAAAGGAGCGATATGCTCCTGTGCATGACCCATGAGCTGAGCACCGCCCACTTGAGAAGCCCAAATCAGTTGCTGCTCTCAGGAGATCGTGCAGGTGTTCCAAACACGAGCCTGCGGAGTCGGCTGGCCTTCTCAGGTGTGGCTGCTCCTCTGTGGGTTCAGATTAATATGCAAGCAGTATAAACACAGGTCTCAGGCCCCAGCTCCTAGAGTGTATGTGATAGCATCGGAAGCTCAGCTGTCCTGTTTCTAACCTTCATGGTGGAGGAAAACAAGCTTGAAAATGTGATCCGTGTGTAACTGATATGGCAATGTCTTCCTGAGTCTGCAGGCAGGCTCCAGGAGCAGCCCTGACAGGCATCGTGGGAGCCACCTGGCCTCCACCCACCAGCTGAGAAAGTCAGACCCCCACAGCTCAGGAGATAGGTGCCAGTCTGGCTGAGATGGGCAGGGCTTCGATCCTCTGGTGGGCTCTGTAGGAATGATTCCCTCTTAGTGGTGCTCAGTGCCCCCACCTCATGGCTAGTGGCTAAGAGGATATCAGGCTGCTCCTCCTTCTAGGCAATGGGTTTAGGCCTCTCAGCTCAAGTCGTAGAGGCTTATGCTTTGGAGCTAGAAGTTCTGGGTTCATTCCCTGCTAACAACCCAACTGGAGGGCGGCTGCACAAGCCCCCACAGCCTGCATTTCAAGTGCTCAGTGTGTGCGGCCACATCGGAACACGAAAACATTGTGAAAAGATAGTCACCTCAATTCAATTCAGCGGCGGTCACTCACGCTAGTGGAAATAGGCCAAATCTGTCCAGAAAAGAAAAAAAAAAAAAAAAAACTTTACAAATGATTCACTTGTCTTTAGCTGGGACCCAGTCACCAGTGACCCTTGGATTTGTTTCAGCTTCTTCATATGATGAATGACTTTGGTTGCTTTTATTCTTTTATCCTTGAAATGAGCAGGAGGTTAGACCTGCAGGAGTGTCTTCCTGCGAGCTTATCGGGTGGAATTACCACCGCAATCCTTTGGAATGTCCTGTGTCTTATCTTGTCAAAGCACCACATTCTGTTGCCCTGGCGGCTGCAGGGGAGGGGATGAAAGCTCTTCCAAAGAGGCTTGACATTAGCTCCCTGGCCACAAAGGGCCAGCCCGCAGCCCGTAGGAATTCAGAGCGCTGGCTTGAATATCCCTGCCAGGCATCTGAACGGTCTGTTCCGTTGCCACCACTCAGTGGGCTCAGTGCAGGCCGCAGTGGTGAAATTCTCTGGCCCGTGTTATGTAGGAGTTTTGACCTACAGCTAGTCAGGCAGTTCTTGGCAAAACGATTTTTCATCAGAAATTGATGATTCATTGAAAGTTTTCACAGAAATGTAGCGGTTTCAATCCAACTTTCTTCAGGAAGGTTTCTCAGGTCCGGGATGGAATTTCTGGTCCAAAGCAGCAAGTAGGACCTATCCCAGCATAGCCAAAGGGTTAAGGCAGTGGTTCTCGAACTTCAGCAACCTGAGGACGCCCATTTTGATTTAAAAATTTTCGCGGATCCCCAAGCTGGCTTCTAATTTTCCTGGAGGTGCTCAACCCCCGCTCAGCCCCAGACCCCGCCCCCACTCCACCCCTTCCCCCCAGGCCCCACCCCCACCTTTTCCCACCCCCGCTCCACGCCTACCCCTCCTCTTCCCCACCTCTTTTTGCCCCCTCCCCTGAGCGTGTCCTGTCCCTGCTCCTCCCGCTCCCTCCCAGTGCCTCCTGCACGCCGCTGAACAGCTGTTCCCCGGCATGCAGAAGGCACAGGGAGAGAGGGGGAGGGGTTGATCAGCAGGGCCAGAAGCCCTGGACATGACTCCTGGAACCCCTGGAGTACCCTCGCAGACCCCAGTTTGAGAACCGCTGGGGTAAGGGGTGCGCCGGGATGTGATAGATCCAGATTCAAGTCCCTGCTCTGGCTGATTGGGAATAGGGGCTTGAACCGGGGTCTCCCAGGGAGCTGAGGTGGGGTGGGTCTCTCTTTTACTCAGGAATGTTTTGGAAGGGGCTCCTTTCCAGCCTGATGTTGAACGGAGACAAATGTTGAAACAAGAACATTTTCCCCAAAATAGAATTCTTGTTTTCCAGTCAGACTCAATGACCATCCGGGCCCTTCCTGGCCTTAAAACATATGAACCAACACTGTGCGCCCAAATCAGCCCCAACTAAACGAAAGGGAATTTTGTTGTATGGCCACATTTCGGCTGACTAGCTCAACTGGCTGCAGGAACCTGTTGTTTATTCGGGATGACTGGCCCTTAGCACTCACACGGCCAGGTTGCAACACTCTCTGTGTAACCGTTCTATGGCTGGAGTGGCGACCCTGTTCTCCCCCGACCTACAGCCCAAGGTGCTAGGGGTCACCGAGGCCATGCAGGGTCGCCTGCTGCATCTCCGGGTCCGTATAGAGGGGCTCATGGTTAACCTCATTAACGTCTATGCCCCGACATCGGGCCCGGAGCGGTTGCAATTCTATCAGCAGGCGTCTGCCTTCCTCGGCACCTTAGAGTCTCACGAGTGCCTGGTCCTGGGAGGGGATTTTAATACCACCCTCGAGGAGCGAGACCGCTCGGGGACCGAGCAGTGCCCGGCCGCCGTGGACACCCTCCGGGAGATAGCTGAACATCACTCCCTAGTGGACATCTGGCGTGACCACCACCCGGATGACACTTCCACGTTCACCTTTGTCCGGGTGGAAGCCCATCGGTCGAGCCACTCCCGGTTGGACCGCATTTATTTATCACGCTTCCATCTCTCACGAGCCCACTCCTCCAGCATTCGGCTGGCCCCATTTTCTGACCATCACCTAGCCACCGTGACAGCCTCCCTCTGTGCGGAGAGGCCGGGGCCAGCCTATTGGCATTTTAACAACAGCCCGTTGGAGGATGTGGGCTTCGTGACGTCCTTCCGGGAATTCTGGCTGGCCTGGGGAGGGCAGCGGCATGCCTTTCCCTCGGTGCGGCGATGGTGGGACCTGGGGAAGGTGCGCGCCCGGCTTTTCTGCCGCGACTACAGCTGGGGCACCAGCCGAAGGAGGGATGCGGCGATAGAGCAATTGGAACAGGAAGTCTTAGAGCTGGAGAGGTGTCTGGCCGCCAGCCCCGAAGACCCGCTTCTCTGCGGAGCATGCTGGGAGAAATGGGAGGAGCTCCGGGCCCTCAAGGACCATCGGGCCCTGGGCGCCTTTGTTCGATCCCGCATCTGCCTCCTTCAGGAAATGGATCGCAGCTCCTGCTTCTTCTATGCCCTGGAGAAAATGAGGGGGCCCAAGAAACACATCACCTGCGTCCTGGCAGAAGACGGCACCCCCCTCACGGATCCGGCGGAGATGTGCGGGAGGGCCAGGGCCTTCTACGCAGGTCTTTTCTCCCGGATCCGACCAACCCTAGCACTTGCAGAGTGCTTTGGGAGAAGCTCCCTACAGTCAGCATGAGCGACTGAGACCGGCTAGAGTTGCCTCTCACTCTGGCCGAGTTCTCGGAAGCCCTCCGTCGTATGCCCACTAATAAGTCTCCAGGCATGGATGGGCTGACCGTGGAGTTCTACTGTGTGTTTTGGGAAGTCCTCGGCCCAGACCTAGTCACCGCCTGGGCTGAGTCTTTGCAGAGCGGGGTCATCCCTCTTTCATGCAGGCGAGCTGTGCTCGCCTTATTGCCGAAGAAGGGGGACCTCTGCGATTTACAAAATTGACGTCCCGTCTCGCTCCTCAGCACAGACTACAAAATCGTAGCGAAAGCCATCTCGCTGCGGCTAGGGTCTGTGCTGGCGGACGTGATCCACCCAGACCAGACCTACACCGTCCCGGACCGCTAGTATGTTTGATAACCTATTTATGGTTCAGGACCTTTTGGAACTCGGGCGTAGAGACGGTCTGTCGTTCGCCCTCCTGTCCCTAGATCAGGAGAAGGCGTTCGATAGGGTGGACCACGGGTACATCCTGAGCACTCTGCGGGCGTTTGGCTTCGGACCCCAGTTTGTGGGTTTTCTCCGGGTGCTGTACACTTCCGCAGAGTGTCTGGTTAAGCTCAGCTGGACCCTGACCGAACCGGTCAGCTTCGGGCGAGGAGTATGGCAGGGGTGCTCCCTCTCGGGCCAGCTGTACGCTCTGGCGATCGAGCCCTTCCTCTGTCTCCTTCACAGGAGGTTGACAGGGTTGGTGCTGCGGGAGCTGGAGCTGCAGCTGGTCCTGTCGGTGTACGCTGATGATGTGCTCCTCGTGCTCCAGGACCCCAGCAACTTGGCACGTGTTGAGGCTTGCTAGGCCTTCTATTCGGCAGCCTCCTCCACCCAGGTCAACTGGGTCAAGAGCTCTGGCTTGGCGGTAGGAGACTGGCGGCAGGCGAGCTCCCTCCCACCTGCGCTTCAGACCATCCGGTGGAGCGCGGGTCCACTGCTCTACCTTGGCATTTACCTTTCTGCCACGCATCCCTCTCCGCCGGAAAACTGGGAAAATTTAGAGGGCGGGGTGATAGAGCGGCTCCGGAAATGGACGGGACTACTCCGATGTCTCTCCCTCTGAGGGCGAGCGCTGGTGCTTAATCAACTAGTCCTGTCCATGCTCTGGTACCAGCTCAACACCCTGGTCCCGGCCCCGGGTTTCCTGACCAACCTCCGGACATCGATTCTGGGGTTCTTTTGGTCAGGAACGCACTGGGCCCCTGTAGGGGTTCTCCATCTACACCTGAAGGAAGGAGGATAGGGCCTGAAGTGTCTACACACTCAGGTCCGTGTCTTCCACCTCCAGGCCCTACAGAGGCTCCTCTATGGTGCAGGCAGTTCGGCGTGGAGCACACTGGCGCACGCCATCCTGCGCCGCATCCGAGGGCTCCGATATGACCGGCAGCTCTTTTATCTCTGTCCGGGAGGTCTTCCGCGAGACCTCTCGGGGCTGCCGGTCTTCTACCAGGACCTCCTCCGGACTTGGAAACTGTTTTTAACAACCAGGTCCGTGGCGGCCACCGAGAGGGTAGATCTCCTCACGGAGCCCCTGCTACACAACCCCCAGCTCCTTGTGCAGGTGGCGGAGTCCCGCTCACTGCGCCAGAGGTTGGTCCTGGCAGAAGTCACGAGAGTCACGAGAGACCTCCTGGACTACGACCAGGGAGACTGGCTGGATCCCCTGACACTCGCCCGGCGCATGGGGCTCTCCAGACCTCACACCCCCCGGCGCGTACTTCAGGAAGTAAAGGCCGCTTTGCCGTCCACTGCTCGAGCTTACCTCGACCGGGTCCTGCTCGAGGGCACGCCCCGCCCACCCTCTACCCCAGGCCCGCTGGACCTTTTAATTGGACCCCTGCCCCTCAGACCCAATCGAGCCCTCACCTCTTCACTGCGAGCCGGCTGCATGAACTGCAGCCGGTACGCTTCCAAACCGCGCCAAGGAAACATCTATACACGCTCGTGCTCCACATCCTCCACACCCTCATCCTAGTGTCCCGCCCCGACACAAAGTGGCGAGACCTTCTGCCACCTTTGGAGGGTGAGCAGCCCCGGTGGGCCAGCCTATACTCCACCTTGGTTCCGAGGCCCTTCGGGGACATCAGTTGGCAGCTCCTTCATGGAGCTGTGAGCACGGGCACGTACTTGGCGTGTTTCACCCCCGTCCCAGATACTTGTCCCTTTTGTGGTGTGAGAGAAACCCTGGCGCACGTATATTTGGAGTGCGCCAGGCTGCAGCCCCTGTTCCAGCTCCTCACAAATCTCCTATTATGTTTTTGGTTGCATTTTTCCCCTCACCTTTTTATTTATGCACTCCCCATCCATGGCCTCACAAAGTCGCGGGATCTCCTAGTTAACCTCCTCCTGGCCCTGGCTAAAATGGCCATCTATAAAACCAGAGAGAGGAGGTTGGCCGATGGAGTTTCCTGTGACTGTGGGGCCATTTTCCGATCCTCGGTCCGTTCACGTATCCGGGCGGAGTTCCTCTGGGCGGCATCCACTGACTCCCTTGATGCTTTTGAGGAGCGGTGAGCGCTGTCCAAGGTTCTCTGCTCGTTGTCCCCATCTGGGTCCCTTTGTCTGACCCTTTGATTGGGGGAGAGAGTAAGGGACCCCAGCCCCAGCCATTGCTGCTGCGGACACCACCACCTTAGAGGGGTCCTTTCACACGTGGGTGCACGTGCCCCCCCCCCCGGATTGTCCACCCCACAGCCTGCCCCTCTTGTTGGGTGCTTTCAGAGGAGGGAATTGTTGGTGACACTCGGGCATGGCACCAGGTAACTCGAGGGGGTGGAAGACCACGAGAGTCGAGGAAGCCCCCCACTCCGGGCCCAGGCAAGCTTGAACACTTCCCTCCCCTGAAGCTAATGAGAAAACAATTGTGATTGGTTGCTGTGTTACACATTGCATATGCTGCTGTTTTTACTTTGTAAGTGTATTATGCAAATAAAAACATCTGGCCCGACCCTGTCACATTTCATCCTCTTTGCGCTTCCTTCCTGGGTCTTTTCTACCTACTGCCAAATGGGCTAAGCAGCCTCTTAGCTCTCCTCAGCCCAGCCCAATCCAGACACAGGTCTACTCTAGAGCAACTGATTGGAGTTGCAGTCACCAGAGTGCTGGATCAGCTGCTGTTGCCCAGCCGCCAAATTCTCTTACTTCACTTGAAAGAATCAGGCAGGGAAATTAAGCCCATTGCTTAGGACTGAAACCAAGAGAACTGGGTGTCACCCAAAACACGGAATTGTTTCTGCAGGCTGCTTGGGGAGACTGTTTGGCTGACAAAGGCCTCTGAAGTTGTTAATGGTATATATAAGGAGACCCAGGATCACCATCAGAGAAGACTTCTGCATCGCTGGTGTCAAGACTGATTCCCCACTCTGGCACTTCGAGTGCAGAAGGTGGGGCTCCACAAGGATTCTAAAAATTAATACTGGCCACTCCAGGCTTGTATTAAACTCCCAAGGTTACAGCTTCTCTCTGACCTTGGCTTGGTAAATGCTGCCACCACCCAAATGCAAAACCCCTTTTTGGAGCCCAGGAAGGCACACTTGGGAATTCCTTCCTGTGGGGTACTCTCAAGCCCTTTCACACCCCACCCCCCAAGGAAAAGCTGAGAAAGAAAACAAAGGAAATTAGCTGTTGCCACCAGCTAATTAAACAATATGCACAAACCTCTTAGGACACCAAAAATCCAATCCTGTTCTTTAAAAAGCTAAATTTTATTAAAAACAAAAAAGAAAGAAAATACATTTGGAACTTAGGCTTTTTGCTGGAAAGAAACCATTACAAAAATTAAGCATCAAGATCGCTCTCTTGAGGTTCAGCTTAAAGGTTACAAGCAAAACAAAAGCGTCTGGCGTTAGCACAGAGGAGTCCACAAGCCAGTAAGAAAAAAAAGAAATAACCCTGATCGCATCTTCCTAGACATTCCCTGATTACCTACCTATTTGGGGTTTCAGATAAGTAGGGCTGAGGTGATTTGATGCTTTTTCATTCCTGGTTTTAAAGCATTTTACAGCATAACTCCAGTGCTGTCCTGCTCTGTCCCCTCTCCCTGGAGAACAATAACAACAGACAAAGGGAAGGCTTTTTTCCCCCAATTTAAAAAGTTCTAGCCTTCCCATTGGCTTTTTTGGTCAGATGCCCACAGCCTTTCTTTTATCGGGGGGGGGGGGGCGGGATTTTTTTAACCCTTTACAGGTAAAGCAAGCAGCGAACAGCCACCAAGAGGGACTTTATAGCCAACTCGCTGGCTGGGTGTCCATAAAAGGGAGCTACCACTCCCCCCTGCCACCTTCATTTATCAAAAGAGGATGCAGATAGAGGGATGTGAGAGTCAGCCTCTGTCAAGAAAGTGCCTTCCTTCCAGCTGGTTGCCCGTGTTAATACAGGTGAGCAGGCACGGTGCTTAAAATATAAAAAAATACTATAAAAATATTCAGTGCTCTTGGAAAAATCCCTCCCTTGGTGTCTCCGGTTGGGCACCCAAAATTAGCTGACACATTTGCAAAGTTTAGCCCTCGTCTCTCGGTGTTTCAGTCCCCCTCCTGTTTTACAGAGATCGTGCTTTCCTATCTCTCCTGAGTGGTTTGCGGAAAAGTTCATTGACACATGGGCAGCACACCGATACTACGAGATACGGGCCATAACAAGGCCCACAAGGGGGCGGATGATGCTGTATCCAGAGCAGGGTTTGGTTGGTTTGTGGGAAGCCAGGCCTGGGGACCTAAGTTCTCTGTAAGTTGCATGACTGCAGAAGGCTATTAAGTGTCGTGCAGGCTCTCAGGGAACCCGCCCCTCCCCTGGTCCCAACCCAGCCCCGACCTGCCGCGGCCGGGGAACCCGCGGCCCCAGCCCCGGAGCTGCTCCAGCAGGGAGAGGCACCTCTCCCTTGCAGCCCAAGTGCTGCTGAGGGGAGAAAGAGATGGAGGGAGTCCTTCCCCGCTGTAGCCCCAGGGCAGCCTGCACCCCAAACCCCGCATCCCCAGCCGCACCCCCAGCTGGAGCCCTCACCTCCCTACCCCAACCCTCTGCCCCAGCCCTGAGCCCCTCATCCCCGGTCCCACCCCAGAGCCCGCACCCCCAGCTGGAGCCCTCACCCCCCCACACACACCCCAACCCTCTGCCTCAGCCCTGAGCCTCCTCCCACACACTGAACCCCTCGGCCCCACCCCCACCACATGAATTTTGTTATGTGCACCAATACGGAGGTGATGTGTGACAAAATTCATTCCCACATGGGTGGGAAAAATTAGAGGGAACACTGCTGGGGACTACACATGGAATGATGAAGCTGAAAAGAAACTCTGAGCAGCTGCCTCATTCCCTGAGCATTGTCCATCCTGTGCATTGAATGAGGCCTATGGAAAAAGATAATGTGTGATCATGTAACGAAAGACTGTCTCATAACGCATATGCACAAGGGGGCAGAATTAAGGTTGCACAAACAACTTAATTCTGGCATAGTTTAACTTTTGAGTGCTTGACATTGTGACCCGAATAATGCTTTTAATACAGTTTTTTCAATGTAATATGGTATAAAATGGCAAAGCAATACTATAACAGAAAAGGACAACACAAATCTATCCCTGATGATAGGAATGCTTTCACAGGGCCCATCAGTTCCCCACCTGGCATCTGCAGGTTTCCCATCAGTCTGGGAAAACCTCAGCCTAACTCCAGAAATGGAAAACATTCTCCCGTTACATCTTTTTATGAATTCTAAAGCTCAGAATTGCAATACATGCTGTAGGAGACGTTTGGTAGACCAGGGCTCTGCCTGTGTGATAGATCGCTATATTGCCTATAGCCTCCATTCCTCCGTGCTTTCTGTTTACTTTGTGAAGATAATATCACCATAAATCATCATCATACATCTCCTGATTGCTACTGTGACATTACGGATTGGGCCAGTGCTCCATCAGCTGTTTTTCCAACCATCATTACTACATGATATATGTCTGTGATCTCCCATGTATCCGCCAAGATTACTAAACCAATTCCTCACGCCCCATTTTATGTGCATCTGAGGCTTTAGGATTATTATTTTTTATCTTTCAACAATTAGAGGCTTTTGGGGGATGGATTTTGAGGGACATCTGTGCTTCTGGACAAAGCATGAAAGCAGTGGATGACTTCATCTATTTAGGCAGTAAACTGTCATGAAACAGGCACCGCGCATGCTAAGGAGAATTGGTTTAGCAGCCACAGCCATGAAGGAGCTGCAGAGGGTCTGGAGCCAAAAGAAGGTGAAATTATATATCAAAGTACGGATTTAGCAAACCTGCGTACTTGTGATCTTATATGGATCTGAACCCTGGGTGTTGCTTGCACAGGTCATCAGGTGGTTGGAGACATTCCATATGCATTGCCAGCAACAAGTACGGGGTTAAACGTGGTTTGACTTTATCAGTAATAGGGATGCTGTGACAGGGTGCTGGGTAAGGATTGCTTAACCAGCCCCCTGCCACACCAGCCCCAGTCAAGGAGAGTAGATTGGAGCTGGCTGAATAGGCCTTTGCCTGCCTGGCAACCAGCAACAGCTGCCAGGCTAATTAGCCAGGGTCTATAACAGGGCTGGGAGGGAGGAAGGAAAAGGAAAAGGAGGAGAGCTGGGGGGGAAGGACAGGCAGAGAGGGTTGAGTGGCTCTGGTCTGCTCCTTGTGAAGCCTGGCTGTGAAATCCTGTATATAGTACGGTAGTGGTGGGAAATAGCTATAAATAAAGTACACTGGTGACTGCATCAGCCTGAGGCATCCATGGCTGGTTTGAGAGGGCAGCAAGGGCAGAAGTTAGAGGGGCCCAGCTGCACCTCACTACAGATGCATCAGTGAGACCTGGCCCTGAGAGGACTGAAGTCGCTGTTGGCCACTGCTAGCTGGCCCTTTTTGGTGGTGTTGCCTGCCTCAGAGAGGAAGTCCCTGCATGTCGAGCTCTAAAGATCGGACCTGCGGTCAGGAGGGGACGCTACCCCGCTCTGTGATTAACCTGGCTGCACCAGATCAGTAATAACACTGGGAGCTCTGAGATGCCTGGAATAAAGCTGTACAGCGTGGTCAGGGACACTCAGCGCAACGGATCTCCGCAGTCTCAGTGGGGTAGGGGTTGGGGGGGGGTTTGCAGGCGGGATGTTAGATAGCACAGAGTGTTAAGTTACATGGGCCTCTTTCATCTCTGGAGCCAGTTTCGCTGATGTATATTTGGAGGAAGTGTCGATTTCAGTGGGCTTACTCTGTATTTACACTATTGTAGGGTGACCAGATAACTTGTGTGAAAAATCAGGGCAGGGGGTGGGGAGTAATAGGGCCCTATGTAAGGGAAAGGCCCTGGTACCAGGACAGTCCCTATAAAAGCAGGTCACCCTAACGAATTGAAGCTTGCCCTTGGGTTCATATCTGTCATACTGCATAGCATAGTCCCTTGCGGATGTTTGTCCTCATGCTAAAATCCGCTACACATATGTTTCCTATGGCAACTTGTATCTGCTAAGGAGAAGACCCAGGACTGGGTCAGCACTGAGCAGGGGTGTGCACAGGAATAAAAATCTGACTGCTTTTGGAAGGATACTTTCTGTGCCCGTGCAGCTGGCTAATACCCCCTCCGGCCAAGCGGCTGGAGGAGCTGGTTCTCCCCCCCGTGGCCCCAAGGCCAGAGATGTCATCTGCCACGCCGACCCCAGAGGAGTTCTGTGCCTCCACTGATGGGGGGGGGTCCATGCCCATGCTTGCCCCCCCCCCCCCCCCGCGCACACCCCGGTACTGAGTTTTGCACTCCAGGCCCAAAGGGCATACCTGACCTGTGGGAATTGGATGTGCAAGGAAACCAGGTATGGGGCTGCAAGAAATGGCCCCTTTCTAGCACTGGCCACAAGTCATGAGCGAGCTTGGAAAAGGTTGGCAGGACCGTTTAGAAGCTCACAGCTACAGAGGTTATTTCTGCTCACTCTTGGCTCTTTGTAACAGCACTAGAGCTGCAGCTGCTGCGATTCGAGGGTACTTCAGCAGTGTATTTTGGGAAATGGGGCTACAGCCTCGCTCAGAAACACTCACTGATTGAGGTCGTGTCGCATCCAAGATGGTTGGTCCGAAGGAGGATTACTGGGGAGGGAGACATCCCAGCAGTCAGGTCAGAATCCCTTTAGGGGGCACATGCTGTAAACACACGTATTATTCACTTGAGGCCTTTGGGTTTGACCAGGCTGGCTGTATCTCAATTCCAGCCCCTCCTCCGGCACAGGGTCAACACCCAAGTCAAGATGACCTTCTTAAATGCGAGTAGCTGCTCTTCTGTGCTTTGCTTTAGCAGCAGAGAGGGACACCAAAATGCCCATCCCATTACAGTGCCTGCACACGTCACCCTGCTACTGTGCAACTTCTCGCCTGGCCCCAATGTCATCAGTCTGTTCATTTTTGCCCTTGTTACAAATAATCATAGAATCATAGTATACCAGGGTTGGAAGGGACCTCAGGAGGTCATGTAGTCCAACCCCCTGCCCAGAGCAGGACCAATCCCCAACTAAGATCGGACTTGCAGTCAGGAGGGGACGCTACCCCGGTCTGTGATTAACCTGGCTGCACCAGATCAGTAATAACACTGGGAGCTCTGACATGCCTGGAATAAAGCTGTACAGTGTGGTACAGTGTGGTCAGGGACACTCAGTGCAACGCATAATAAATGTGGGGTCTTTCTGTTTCCCTTCTTGTTGTGAGCCCTTAGGGGTCATTTATTCCAGCTTTTCTCCACAACCAGGAGGACTAGAAACTGACATCTTTAGTGAAAGGTGATCTTCTCATCTCTGGGGCTTTAAGTAAAACACCAAACAGCGTGAGACTCATGATAAAATCGCGAGAGGTGGAAATGCTGTCATTAATTTGCTCTGAGCTGTGATCTTTACTGAAATGTCTGCAACAACGCTCTTGTATGTTTAACACCAACGAATCTGACATTACACCTGGCAGAGTAGGTAACAGCGACACACATTCTCCTAGCTCTCATAATGCTTGTCTATCCCCTTTGGAGTCCCGAATGGCTCTCACTGTGTTTGGTGTACCACCCACCTCCCACCCAGATCAGCAGCACGGCCTGGAGGAATGAAGGCCTGTCTTGCCTTTAACATGTCAATGCCTGTGTCAGCCAAGAGGGACTTAAGCTGTCACGGCAAGGGAACAAGTGCCAGGAATCTGAATCCAAGAGCTATGGGGAGAATTATAGAATCATAGGACTGGAAGGGACCTCGAGAGGTCGTCTAGTCCAGTCCCCTGCACCCATGGCAGGATTAAGTATTATCTAGACCATCCCTGACACGTGCTTGTCTAACCTGCCCTTAAAAACCTTCAATGATGGAGATTCCACAATTATTATTATTAGATTATTAGAAGCTAGTAATCAAGGCCAGACAGATATCAACAGAGCACCTAGGCCTCCGATTAGTGCTCTGATGTGTAAGGTCACTAAAGAGTCTGCAGGTGAAATCCTGGGTGGGACTTTTACCACTGACTTCAGTGGGACCAGGACTTCACCCTGAGCGCTCACAATAAACAGGCAGGACTGGGAGGCAGAGCATAGGACAGTGAGAAGTGCCGGGGGAGGGATGTCTCAGTGGTTTGAGCCTGCTAAACCCAGGGTTGTGAGTTCAATCGCTGAGGGGGCCATTTAGGGATCTGGAGCAAAAATTGGGGATTGGTCCTGCTTTGAGCGGGGGGTCGGACTAGATGACCTCCCCGAGGTCCCTTCCAACCGTGATAGTCTATGATTCTATGAGAAGTCACATCTGGTGCTCAGTATCACAGAACTAGGGAACAAATCCTAGAAAAGAGCCACTGGGTCCTGGATGAAGGAATAGAGAGGAGGCAGAGGCTTTCTCCCGTATAATGTGTAACTAGGGGCTATTCCAATGTTAGATCTGCAGAACAGTGTTCCTCTGAAAACCATACTGAGCACAAAGCCAGCTGGGATTAATGGCCAGGCTCATATGTGAAGTCGCTGAGGCTAAATGTGTAATTTAGGTGAGTAGGAGTTGGCCCCATGTGTACAAGTTCTTGAAATGCAGACTATGGAGGCCTGTCAGTACAAGAAGAGGGTTAGTTGTGAGCCTGACCATTCTTTCCTGGCTCTGCCTCCTGAGGACTGAGCCCGTGTTTGCATTGTGCAGCGTGAGGAGCTCAGGTAACCCCATGTAACTCAAGGCCTGGTGAAGGAGGCATAGATCTGAATACATTACTCGCTGCAGCAAAGAGCTTCTCAGATATTGAGCTGGGAGTTCAAATCATTTGCTTCACAGTGGACATGACTGTAGCTAACACTTCTGACAGATCATCATATTAAGTGGCCCTAATAATCTGTAACAGCTGTGCCTAACACAGGCAAGCATAATTATCAATTCAATTAACTACATTGAGAAATATAGAATAGCAGCGAACTTCATAAGTGAGGCGGGCTGTCACTTACCATGTGAAATGAACATGATCAACTGGGGTAAGACAAGACTGAAAACAGTCACCAATTTTGTTCAGACGCAGTTTTGATCCCACCCAGATCCAAATAAATGAGAAATTATCCCAGATTAGTCACTCCCTAGCACAATTAATACTCATTTGCGGTTCTGTTTCACTAAAGTCCCCCAAAGGATGCTGTGTGCACTTTCAGTTTTGCATGTGTGACCCGGGAACAGGGGAGATTTTTCTGGTGGCAAAACCTGGTTTTTGGAGATGGGAACATGTTTCTGAGGTGTGGCGTTTCCGGGGAGGGGCTGCTCTTTTAACCGAAGGGAACGCTACAGATCAGCGGGGTCCTGTCTGTGCAGCTCTGCCATCCACTTAAAGGCACACACATGCCCCCTTGCGCTCTTCAGTGGGTTTCCTGCAGCTGGATGGGACCTGCTTTGCCTGTCCCATGGGAATTGTTGAGATTTGAGAAAAAAAATCCTGTGCTGACTGACAGGGACAAGTCGAAATCTCGACATTTTCTGTAAATCAATAATCTGGAAAACCAATTGGAGTGAGTCAATTGAAACAGCTCTGATTCACAGACTCAGAGATACTAAGGGCAGAAAGGACCATTATGATCATCTAGTTTGACCTCCTGCACCACGCAGGCCACAGAATCTCACCCACCCACTCCTGCGATAAACCTCTCACCTGTGTCTGAGCTAGTGAAGTCCTCAAATTGTGGTTTAAAGACCTCAAGGAACAGAGAATCCTCCAGCAAGTGACCTGCGCCCCATGCTACAGAGGAAGGCGAAAAACCTCCAGGGCCTCTTCCAATCTGCCATGGAGGAAAATTCCTTCCCGACCCCAAATATGGTGATCAGCTGAACCCTGAGCATGTGGGCAAGATTCACCAGCCAGACACTCAGGAAAGAATTCTCTGTAGTAACTCAGATCCCACCCCATCTAACATCCCATCACAGGCCATTGGGCCTATTTACCATGAATAGTTAAAGATCAATTAATTGCCAAAATCATGTTATCCCATCATACCATCTCCTCCACTGGGCCTTTAAAAATAGTTTTGAGTATAAATTAATAAAAGTTGTTCAATGTTTCAAACGAAAAAAATAAAACTTTTCATTTATAAACGTTCAGAACTTTTTTTTTCCACATGTTTTAAACTGGGAGATGTATAGAAAATGACCCTTTCCTGCAAAGCTTCTGTTTTGACTAATCAGCATTTTCTGAGGAAAAATACTTGACTGGGAAATTCCTGATAAACTCCAGCCTTTATCTTCCCCACAGCTCTGTCGCCATTTTACAGAAGGAGAACGGAGTCCCGTGATACTGAGTTACTTGCTGCCAGTCAGATGGGAAATCTGTGGCAGATTAAGGTCTTCAGACTTGTGGGGCAGCCTCCAACCACTGGACCCTCCTGGCACATCACAGCTGGCACCCTGTAGCCGGCACAGCACAGACGGCTTTTGGCTAAGTGTAACTACTGAATTACCCTCTCCCACCTAAAGCTGGTCCCCTTTGGGTCATAGATGAAGGCCCTTGGTAGCGTAGCATAGGAAGCGTTTGCTGAATGTTGTACTTCTCTTTCTCCATAGAACAGTTTGCCCAGCATGCTCAATGACTGAAGTTAAACCAGGAGAGAATTTGGCACTCTGCTTCCGTATACATCTTTTGCTTTCTCTCAGGAGAATGGGTTTCAAAAACACTGGCACAAAGTAGCTAGAGAAATCTACAGCAAGTGTTGAATACTGTCCATCTGTAATGGGGCGCCTGCCCCACTCCAGGAGAGCAGGGGTTAAAAGCAGCCCTTGGAGAGGGCAGTGGCTGGGACCCAATTAGAAAAGGAGTGAGAACAGCTGAGGGAGGCTGGCTGGATAGCTGGCCCCAGGTGTGGCTAGCTCAATCAGGGCACAGCTGGCCCTGATAAGAGGGACTGTGACCCAGGAGACAGGAATCTCACTCCAGCCTTGGAGTGGGAAGGATCTAGCTGCCTGGGAGCACACGGACCTGAAGCCGAGCAGTGCTGCGGAAGGGCAGGCAGAGCTGGGGAGCTCTGGCCTGGCGAGTCCCCAGGCTGAGGCCTTGCTGAAGGCCAAAGGAGGTACTGGGGCTGCAGAGAGACAGCTGGACCAAGATAGGCAGCAGGTTCAACCCCCTTGCCAGTGATGAGTGGCCATTACAGATTGCAGTTTGCCCCAGAGAAAGGGGACTAGATGACGACTGGCAGTAGCCACTGAGGCAAGGTAGGTATAGAGGGTTGGGGGTTCCCCTGGGAGGGGAGACCCAGAGTGTGGGGGTACTGTGCTGGGCAGCACCCCAAGGGAAAGGGGCACCGAGGTCCAGGAGGGACACGGGGCCTGAGGCAGGAGAGACGCCGGCCAACAGGAGGTGCTCTGAGAGCTGGAATCAAGCTAATTCCTGGACGACCAGCAATGCACCGCAGTGGTGAGTCAGGGATCTGCTACAACATCCAAATGCAGACATACAGTCTCACTAGGTGACACACAGCCATTGAAACAGCAGTAGCTCCTGGGGCTCTGGCAAAAGGTGTTGGCACTTTCCCTTTCCAGTACATATTCTGCTTAGCTCTTCAGAACAAGATCCTCTGCACACCCCAGAGCTACTCTTTGTTCACACAGAAGTCACTGGGAGTTTAGAAGCCTGAGTAAGGTGAACAAGGGTTGGGCTAGAAACTGGCAATGGGCCTTTCTGTCACTCACCAAGTTCAGGTTTCAGAGTAGCAGTTGTGTTAGTCTGTCTTCGCAAAAAGAAAAGGAGTACTTGTGGCACCTTAGAGACTAACCAATTTATTTGAGCATAAGCTTTCGTGAGCTACAGCTCACTTCATCGGATGCATACTGTGTGTATAAAATGTCTTCTGTACTTTCCACAGTATGCAGCCAATGAAGTGAGCTGTAGCTCACGAAAGCTTATGCTCAAATAAATTGGTTAGTCTCTAAGGTGCTACAAGTACTCCTTCTCTTTTCACCAAGTTCAGCGGATTCACTTTGCCAGATAAGAAATCTGAGTGACGTGTAACTGCTGAGGACTACAGACTTGATCTAAAGTGTGTTGAAGTCTATGGCATTGTCTTCAGCGGATTGTGGGTCAGACTCCAAGGGCTAGTCTACACTAACAGCTGTGCCGCTGGAGTGCATCTGGTGAAGACGTGCTATGCCCACGAGAGAGCGTCTCCCCGTGACCTAAAGCTGGTGTGGACAGGGCTTTAAATGGATGTAACTTGTGTCACTCAGGGAGGTGACTTTTTCACGGTAGTGTAGACAAGCCCCAAATCTCTTAATCCAGTTCAGTATCACAATATAGCATGGGGCACAATTCATGTAGATTTCTGAATTTTTCTATTCTAATGCCTAATTTCAGGGTTAACAATAAACTGACATGGGCGCATTACAGTCATACCATTTCTTGTTCCTTTCATGCTATGCAGGGATAGTCTCTGAACAGGAGAGCCATCGTTCAATACCAGTAGTTTTCCCTTTCTCATTAGTGTGGAGCTTTCTTCCTATCTCTGATAAAATGGACTAATCTCGGCATTTAGTTCTAGATAGAACTGTCATTGAGCCATGGCATTTTTGCAGCTTCAGTCATTCTGCTGCCAGGAGAATATCCATCATGAACAAAACCTATTTTTGTTTGTGTAATTTAGGCTCGGGGAGGAAAATCAAGTCTGTATGGAAGGCAATGCCATTAACTCACATATTGCAATCATTCCAGCTCAGTCAACATGCTAAGCTGGCGAGCAAGGCTGGGGTTTATGATCTGATTGCTTACTTTATATCAGAGGAGGGGAAGGAAGACTTCAGATTGCTATTTAGCTCAAATACTTCATTTAAATATTACCGTTCCTTGTCAATCTCATTTCCTAAAGGGGAAAGGTATCCATTAGAGATCTATAATTCCAACGTGAAACACTTCCATATACAATTTCAGAACAAAAAGCTTCACTGCACACACTACTCTCCCTCTGGACAGAGGAGGAGAGTTGGTCACATCATTTAATGCACAGCTGGAAAGCACTCCGACACTATGAGGGGATAAGGGCGGTATATGGACCCCCCTCAGGCACACCTGAGCTGGCCAAGTCCCAGCCTGAGCTCCATTGCAGTGTGAGGCAGAGAACACATCTTCAGAGCTCTGTCTTCAGCCTCCAAAGACCGAATTTCTCTCTATAAATTATTGCCTGTCTGTATTCTAAACCAGCTATAATGTACCTGGCAAAGGTTCATCACTGCAGTGTCTGAGAGCCTCACAATCCTTAATGCGGCAAAGAGTCCTGTAGCACCTTATAGACTAACAGACGTGTTGGAGCATGAGCTTTCGTGGGTGAATACCCACTTTGTCGGATGCATGGAGTGGAAATTCCCAGAGGCAGGTATAAATATGCAAGTAAGAATCAGGCTAGGGATAAGGAGGTTAGTTCAATCAGGGAGGATGAGGCCCTCTTCTAGCAGTTGAGGTGTGAACACCAAGGGAGGAGAAACTGCTTTTGTAGTTGGCGAGCCACTCACAGTCTGTGTTTAATCCTGAGCTGACGGTGTCAAATTTGCAAATGAACTGAAGCTCAGCAGTTTCTCTTTGAAGTCTGGTCCTGAAGTTTTTTTGCTGCAGGATGGCTACCTTTAAATTTGCTAGTGTGTGTCCAGGGAGACTGAAGTGTTCTCCGACAGGTTTTTGTCTATTGCCATTCCTAATATCTGATTTGTGTCCATTTATCCTTTTACGCAGGGACTGTCCGGTTTGGCCGATGTACATAGCAGAGGGGCATTGCTGGCACATGATGGTGTATATTACATTGGTGGACGTGCAGGTGAATGAACCGGTGATGGTGTGGCTGATCTGATTAGGTCCCCTAGTGGTACCCCTAACTCACCCAGCAATATCGTCAATCTATCCAGCTAGACACTCAGCCCAGCAGAAAAGTCTGTCCTATCTTGGGGACACTCTTTCTGCCCCGCCACCCCCACAAACATGATACAGTTCTGTGGTGATCTGGAACCCTACTTTCGCTGTCTCCGACTCAAAGAATACTTTCAAGATAACACTGAACAGCGCACTGATACACAGATACCCTCCCACCAACAGCACAAGAAGAAGAACTCCACATGGACTCCTCCTGAGGGTTGAAATAACAGTCTGGACCTATACATAGAATGCTTCCACCGACGTGCACAGGCAGAAATTGTGGAAAAACAACATCTCTTGCCTCATAACTTAAGTCGTGCAGAACACAATGCCATCCACAGCCTCAGAAACAACCCTGACATTATAATCAAAGGGGCTGTTAAAGGAGGTGCTGTTGTCATCATGAACTACCAAAAGGAGGCTGCCAGACAACTCTCCAGTACCAAATCCTACAGGCCACTTTCCTCAGATCCCACTGAGGAATACACTAAGAAACTGCACCATCTACTCGGGACACTCCCTACACTAACGCAGGAACAAATCAACAAACCCTTAGAGCCCCGACTGGGGTTATTCTATCTACTACCCAAGATCCACAAACCCGGAAACCCTGGATGCCCCGTCATGTCGGGCACTGGCGCTCTCACTGAAGGACTGTCCGGATGTGTGGACTCTCTACTCAGGACCTATGCCACCAGCTATCTCTATGACACCACTGATTTCCTGAGAAAGCTACAATGCATTGATGATCTTCCAGAAAACACCATCCGAGCCACCATGGATGTAGAGGCTCTCTACACAAACATCCCACACACAGATGGAATACAAGCTGTCAGGAACAGTATTCGTGATGATGCCACAGCACAACTGGTTGCTGAGCTCTGTAACTTTATCCTCATGCACAATTATTTCAAATTTGGTGACAATATGTACCTCCAGACCAGTGGCTCCGCTATGGGCACCCGCATGGCCCCACAATATGCCGATATTTTTATGGCTGACCTGGAACAACGCTTCCTCAGCTCTCGTCCACTCACGGCCCTTCTCTACCTACGTTACATTGATGACATCTTCATCATCTGGACCCATGGGAAGGAAACCCTGGAAGAATTCCACCATGATTTCAACAGCTTCCACCCCACTATCAACCTCAGCCTGGACCAATCTACACGGGAGGTCCACTTCCTAGACACCACGGTGCAAATAAGTGACGGTCACGTTAACACCACCCTATACCGAAAACCCACTGACTGCTATGCCTACCTTCATGCCTCCAGCTTCCATCCCGGACACACCACACGATCCATTATCTACAGCCAAGCACTGAGGTACAACTGCATTTGCTCCAACCCCTCAGACAGAGACCAACACCTACAAGATCTTCACCAAGCATTCTCAAAACTACGATACCCGCATGAGGAAATAAGGAAACAGATCAACAGAGCCAGATGTGTACCCAGAAGCCTCCTGCTGTGAGACAAGCCCAAGAAAGAAACCAACAGAATTCCACTGGCCATCACATACAGTCCTCAGCTAAAACCTCTCCAACGCATCATCAGTGATCTACAACCCATCCTGGACAATGATCCCTCACTTTCACAGGCTTTGGGAGGCAGACCAGTCCTCGCCCACAGACAACCCGCCAACCTGAAGCATATTCTCACCAGCAACTAGACACTGCACCATAGTAACTCTAACTCAGGAACCAATCCATGCAACAAACCTCGATGCCAACTCTGCCCACATATCTACACCAGCGACACCATCACAGGACCTAACCAGATCAGCCACACCATCACCGGTTCATTCACCTGCACGTCCACCAATGTAATATATACCACCATGTGCCAGCAATGCCCCTCTGCTATGTACATCGGCCAAACTGGCCAGTCCCTACGTAAAAAGATAAACGGACACAAATCAGATATTAGGAATGGCAATAGACAAAAACCTGTCGGAGAACACTTCAGTCTCCCTGGACACACACTAGCAGATTTACAGGTAGCCATCCTGCAGCAAAAAAACTTCAGGACCAGACTTCAAAGAGAAACTGAGCTTCAGCTCATTTGCAAATTTGACACCATCAGCTCAGGATTAAACACAGACTGTGACTGGCTCGCCAACTACAAAAGCAGTTTCTCCTCCCTTGGTGTTCACATCTCAACTGCTAGAAGAGGGCCTCATCCTCCCTGATTGAGCTAACCTCCTTATCCCTAGCCTGATTCTTACTTGCATATTTATACCTGCCTCTGGGAATTTCCACTCCATGCATCCGACGAAGTGGGTATTCACCCACGAAAGCTCATGCTCCAGCACGTCTGTTAGTCTATAAGGTGCCACAGGACTCTTTGCCGCATCAAGGATTGTGAGGCTCTCAGACACTGCAGTGTAGCTCACGAAAGCTTATGCTCAAATAAATGTGTTAGTCTCTAAGGTGCCACAAGTCCTCCTGTTCTTTTCTCAGTAGCTAGTGTTGCTGCTGCTTTGGTAAGGGCTTCCCAGTGCCAGTTAGCACTGGTGGGGCGCATTGCCCTGCGGGGCTCACCGCAGTGCCGGGGGAACACGTATCTCACGCCCTCCGGCGGCATGCTGCAGTCTGATTACTGCTCCCGTCCCCCACACACCGTGTGCCCGGCCAGCTCCGCCAGCTGTAGGCAGCAGGGCGCTCAGGGGAGCTCTAGTTAAAATGCTGCCACCAAACTGAAGGGCTGAGAGGGACGAAGACCTTGGAGACAGGCCCGAGGAATGGCTGCCCGACCATGAGCCTGTGAACCAGAGCCTGGCCTGCACCCCCAAAGGGGCCTGAACCCGAGACTGTTCGGTTGTTGCCTGCCCCGGCCAGAAGGCTGCGGGCTATAGACTGTTTGCCTGCTCTGCCCTGCCCAGCCCAGAGCCCCACACTGTGGTTGCTTGCCCCAGCCAGGAGGCTGTGGGTCAAAGACTATGTAACTGCTCAGCCCACATGCAGGAGGCCTGAGCCCTAGACTGTGGCTATTTGCCCAGCCAGGAGGTTGAGACCATAGACTGTTTCAACCCCCACGCCCCAAGGGGCTGGAGTCATAGACTGTTGGTGTGCACCCCACCCAGGGACCGGGGATCCCTGCCACCGGGTGGTGTGCTGGGTCCTCCGGTGGGGACAGGAAGTGCCCATCGGGCAGTTGTGCGGCCGCAAGTCAGGCCACCCTGACAAATTTCCAGCCGATCTACTGATTTGCCGAAGCCGCCGGTAGGAGGCGGCCTGACCTTGATAGGGAGGAACCCTACAATGGGGCTTATCGAACTACTTCAAAAGAGCAAAAACTCCAGCTTTGCAATAGGCCAACATGGACCAGAACACACCTGGGGGAGGTGGTCCCTGGATTTCCCACTCAGGTCTCCAGGAACCCTGCGCTGGCCTAGTCGTATGCTCAGTATCCTGTTCGGGAAGCGAGCAGACACGTTTTGAGGAGAACGCAGCTTCCAGGAAATGTGTTTCCCCTGTGTTGCTGGCCCTTGCCGAGGCTATGAGAAAGCAGTACGGTTTAAATGGGACAACAAATGACGAGATTTCTTGGGTGTGATTCAGTATCCAATAAAGCCCTGGGGCTCTGAAGGTAGCAATGGGCAGACTGTTGCGTCTCTGGGCATCCCCATTTCCTGAAGGCTCTCGGCGTCGATCTGCTAAACAACCTGTGTGCTGCCGGTTGCAGGATCAGGAGCTACTGTGTTACTGTGATGCAGGAGTTAGGGCTGGTTGTGGCTTTTAGCCACTGTGCTATAGAACGCGACGTCCCTGGATGGGTCACTGGTAGTGAGGATTGAACCCAGGACTTCTGAATCCTAAAAGCACAAGTCTTTACTCCTTGGGATAAAGGACCTAGCCCCGTCAGCTCACTGGCTGGGGAAGGGGTGGCTCAGTGGTTTGAGCATTGGCCTGCTAAACCCAGGGTTGTGAGTTCAATCCTTGAGGGGGCCATTTAGGGATCTAGGGCAAAAATTGGGGATTGGTCCTGCTTTGAGCTGGGGGTTGGACTAGATGATCTCCTGAGGCCCCTTCCAACCCTGATATTCTATGATCCTATGAAGGCTCCTTGTCCCTCTCCAGTGTGTCTGAGAGCTGTGCTGGGTTAGCCTGGGTCACACCTCCACTGTGGACAGCAGAGACCTGCACCGACCCAGGCAAAGCACCAGAGCCTCTCGGCACCCTCCCACTCCTTTGCCCACCTGCTTAGCCCACAGTCTATAGCAGGGGTGGGCAAACTACGGCCTGCGGGCCGGATCTGGACCCACAGGGCTTTGGATCCGGACTGCGGGATTGCCCCCCTTGGTGCTGCAGGCCCCGCGCCGCTCTCAGAAGCGGCCGGCACCATGTCCCTGTGGCCTGGGGTGGGAAGAGGGCTCCATGCGTTGCCCTTTCCTCCAGGCACCACCCCCCGCAGCTCCCATTGGCCGGGAACAGGGAACCGCGGCCAACGGAAGCTTCGGGGGAGGTACCTGGAGGCGTGGCAAGGGCAGCATGTGGAGCCCTTTGCCCCCCCTCCCCTAGGGGCAACACAGGGACGTGGTGCTGACCGCTTCCTGGAGCGGCACGGCGTGGGGCCTGGGCCAGGGCCAGGGCAGGCACGGAGCCTGCCCTGGCCCCGGTGCGCGGCGCTGCCACCCCGGAGCCACTTTAGCTAAGCAGCGCCGGGCCGGAGCCCGAGCCCTTCCTGCATCCCACCCCCTAACTCCCTGCCCGAAGCCCCCTACCTGCACCCCGCACCTGTCCTGCACCCCAACCCCCTGCCCTCAGCCCCCTGCTGCACCCTGAACCCCCATGCACCCCAACCCCCTGTCCTGAGCCCCTCATACACCCCGCACCCCTCCTCTGCCCCAATCCCTTGCCCTGAGCCCGTTCCTGCACACCGCACCCCCTCCCGCACCCCAACCCCCTGTCCCGGTCCTGCATATCATAGAATCATAGAATATCAGGGTTGGAAGGGACCTCAGGAGGTCGTCTAGTCCAATCCCCTGCTCAAAGCAGGACCAATCCCCAACTAAATCATCCCAGCCAGGGCTTTATCAAGCCTGACCTTAAAAACTTCTAAGGAAGGAGATTCCACCACCTCCCTAGGTAACGCATTCCAGTGTTTCACCACTAGTGAAACTAGTGAAAAAGTTTTTCCTAATATCCAACCTAAAACTCCCCCACTGCAACTTGAGACCATTACTCCTTATTCAGTCATCTGCCACCACTGAGAACAGTCTAGAGCCATCCTCTTTGGAACCCCCTTTCAGGTAATTGAAAGCAGCTATCAAATCCCCCTTCATTCTTCTCTTCCGCAGACTAAACAATCCCAGTTCCCTCAGCCTCTCCTCATAACTCCTGTGTTCCAGTCCCCTAATCATTTTTGTTGCCCTCCGCTGGACTCTTTCCAGTTTTTCCTCATCCTTCTTGCAGTGTGGGGCCCAAAACTGGACACAGTACTCCAGATGAGGCCTCACCAATGTCAAATAGAGGGGAACGATCACATCCCTCGATCTGCTGGCAATGCCCCTACTTATACATCCCAAAATGCCATTGGCCTTCTTGGCAACAAGGACACACTGTTGACTCATATCCAGCTTCTCGTCCACTGTAACTCCTAGGTCCTTTTCTGCGGAACTGCTGCCTAGCCATTCGGTCCCTAGTCTGTAGTGGTGCATGGGATTCTTCTGTCCTAAGTGCAGGACTCTGCACTTGTCCTTGTTGAACCTCATCAGATTTCTTTTGGCCCAATCCTCTAATTTGTCTAGGGCCCTCTGTATCCTATCCCTACCCTCCAGCGTATCTACCTCTCCTCCCAGTTTAGTGTCATCTTCAAACTTGCTGAGGGTGCAATCCACACCATCCTCCAGATCATTTATGAAGATACTGAACAAAACCAGCCCGAGGACCGACCCTTGGGGCACTCCACTTGATACCGGCTGCCAACTAGACATGGAGCCATTGATCACTACCCGTTGAGTCCGACAATCTAGCCAACTTTCTATCCACCTTATAGTGCATTCATCCAGCCCATACTTCTTTAACTTGCTGGCAAGAATACTCTGGGAGACCGTGTCAAAAGCTTTGCTAATGTCAAGGAACAACACGTCCACTGCTTTCCCCTCATCCACAGAGCCAGTTATCTCGTCATAGAAGGCAATTAGATTAGTCAGGCATGACTTGCCCTTGATGAATCCATGCTGGCTGTTCCTGATCACTTTCCTCTCCTCTAAGTGCTTCAGAATTGATTCCTTGAGGACCTGCTCCATGACTTTTCCAGGGACTGAGGTGAGGCTGACTGGCCTGTAGTTCCCAGGATCCTCCTTCTTCCCTTTTTTAAAGATGGGCACTACATTAGCCTTTTTCCAGTCGTCCGGGACTTCCCCCAATCGGGATGAGTTTTCAAAGTTTTCAAAGATAATGGCCAATGGCTCTGCAATCACATCCGCCTACTCCTTTAGCACTCTCGGATGCAGCGCCTCCGGCCCCATGGATTTTATTTTGAGTTTAAATTATCCAGAGGTTACTCTCAGCAAGATTCCAGTGCCAACTTTGGGGGAACTAATTGCTCCTGATCAGGGTGGTGCACAGACGTTGTGCACTACCTGCATACCCTATTATACGCCGATATACTCAACCTAATTAGTTAATACACTCTCTGCTCTACATCGCTCCCTTGGTTCAGCGTCACGATCAGCTAATTCATAAGCTCTCCCCAAATTGCCAGGCTTTTATCTGATTTTGAAATGGCAGCTCTTTGCTTCTAGTTTTACCTTGATAGGGCTTTAAATTCCTGAATAGCACATGTCTAAAAGAGCATGCATAAAGGGACTGGATATTTCATGGGATTAGTAATGGGATATGGAGCCTTTTATCTCTAGCTAGATAGTTTAAATCCAGCCCAGGTCAATAGTGATTTACAGCCATGGATTCTCAGCAGCCTATAGGAAAAGAGCACGGTCGCCTCTCTCCAGTTGCTAGGCAAGAGGTATGCATCTCACAAATGCTGCAGCAGGGAGGCATTGGGGCTCTGTGGATAGGCCCCTGGACTGGGAGTCCGGAGCTGTGGGGTGTGAATGGGGCCTCTCAGTGCTTCTGTAATACCTGTAATTAACAGTCCAAGTCATGTTCTTGTGTACAGTCGCAGCAGCAGCGGAAGTGGGAACCCTCTGTCCTGCTGGTCTCACGAGCCAGACAGAAGCACTGTGATAGGATGAGGCTGCCGCTTGCCACCCCGCTGCTTATGCTGTGTGGAGAACGGAGGTCTGCTTCCCTTCCAGGGGCACTGCGTTCACCCCCCAAACAGCCCCAAAGGGCTTTATTAAAGAGGAGGATGAACGGCTGCAGGGCTACTCTCTTCCAATTGTGCATGGTGTGAGGCTCTGTGGGGTTAGAACTGCCCGGTGCAGTGAGGCCGAGGAGGTAGGGCATTGCATGGGAACTCAGGAGACCTGGGTTCTAGTCCCAGCTCTGCCACTAACTTCCTGGGTGACTTCAGGCAAATCCTGTCCCTCCTGCGTGCCTCAGTTTCCCTGTCTGTAAAGTGGGGTGATGATACTGCCCTCCTCTGTAAAGCACTTTGAGGCCTACTGATGAAGACGGCTCTATAAGAGCTAGGTATTCTCATCATTACCTCCGCCCCAGTGAAGCTGCCCAGTATGTGAAATCTGGAGAAGACAAGCAACAAGAGACCACTGGTGGTGTGTGGAAAGCCACTACACGCAGCCTGCGATGAGCTGACTGCAGACAGAGGGTGGCTGGGGGGAATGGAGGGAGGAGAAGGGTCAGGCTGAGGAGAAGGATGGGATGACATCAGAGAGAGCAGGGTGAAAAATGCAAACCTCATTCAGACTGAACCTCCAGGCCTTTTGTTGGCTCACCCATTAGTGCAGTGATCAGCAACATGCAGCAAAAGGAATTCAACCAATTCAAGGAACCCTTTCATTGGCTTTGCTGATTTCTGCCTATGTCTAAAAAAATCATTTCCCACAGTGGGAGTGGGAATTTATCCTTACACAGCTGGTTATTTAATGTCATACCAGTGCAGGCAATCGGCATTAATATATATCAGAGCAAAGTTCCCTGCTATCGCAGATCAATGCAGTAAGCCTCGGGCCAAGGATCTGAAATGAAAAGAGCATGATAGCCCCAGCTGTTAGGTGGATTGGCCTAGAAGTCCATTGTGTGCATCTCCTCTGCCACAGTGTTCACGGACAATGTTCATTTTGCATATATTTGCCACTTGGCAGTTCAGCTGACATCATCTCAAATTCATTGGGCTAGACAGAAATGCATACACTCCCACACTTCAGCGAGTATCCAGGCGGACATTTCCCTTCACCTTGGGGTACTGCACTAAAAATCTCAAAAAAGATTTCCCCGTGTAGTGCGTCAAACGATTGGTTTTCCCATTAGCCACTTTACTTAGTGGAAATCTTGTGTAATGTAGGTAATGCAGAGCTGGGATCGGAATCAAAAACGGTGGCTGGACGAAGAGAGGAGGAACTCGCATCCACAGGAGAGCGTTGTGCTGGAGACGTACGTTTTTCCTGTTTTCATGACAGCCCAGCGTAATCTCATGCAGAAAACAAAGCAGAAACCTCTGTTTGGGGAGCCTGGCAGTCAGAGGATGGCTCTTCTGTTGCCCTTTGGGAATAAATAGAGGGTTGTTTCTTATTAGCCACCTGCTGAAGCAATATTTGAACAAATCAATCCATGTTGACCCAGTATCAGCGATGCTAAGGGCACGTCTGCCCCGGAGCAGGAAGGGAAGGAGCCATCCAGGCTAGCGCTGGTGGAGCTGGGGCACTAAACATAGACGTGTAGCGAGGGTAGCACAAGCAGCCGGCCACCTGAGTACGTAGGCAGGGCCTCGGAAGGGATCGTGCTTGGGGGGGAGCCTCTCCTGCCACTCGTGTCGCCACAGCGACATTTTGATTTGTAATGTGTTCGCTCCATATGAGCAAGCATGTCTGTGTCTCCTCGAGCTGAGAGTGCGCCCCCAGCTTGAAGGCTAGATGTACCCCTAAAAGGCACCCCACGCACCCCGCAGCCCAAACTTGGATGCTCAGAATGGCTATGCTCTTTTTGGTACATGACCTCAGAGCCCAAAGCTCAGCCCCAGATCAGTGCATGCTGCCACCTGGGCTAGCCAGGGGATTTATTCAGCAGGATTCGTACCCCGCTCTGAGCCGCCTTGGGTGCACGGGCGGACGGCAGGAGGAATCTGGGCTGGGTATCATGGAAAACTGATGTGCATGGGTTCTCCTTCCTCAGGGCTGCTCTGCAAGCCTTTGATAGAGGGAGGGGATGCTGCTTTATCAGCCTGACCTTTCCTCTGAATGGTTTAACCCACCACAAGGGCCCCATAGGTGCCTGCTGGATCTGCAAGGCCCCCGAAGCTCTGGAGCGTGCACTGCTTCAGCCTCTCTGTTCTTTGGCTCGCACTAGTTCATGTTTAAACACAGAGAAAACGTTCACAAAGGCCAGGCCAGATGCCGCTTGTCTGCCACCGTAATGCAAACGCAACGCACGCTGGCCGCCCCCGCTCTGCTGCCATTAAAAGCCCAAGGGAGCTTAGCCGCTGCCCGCAATGGAGGAACAGGCTCTGTCCTAGTGAATGGTGCTTTTAAAAGGGGTCAATAAAGCAGCAAATTGCACAGCGTGCCACAGCGTTTACCAGGGCAATCACTGATCCACGGGGACACACAATGAATTTCCACGAAGGGGCAGGTCAGCCTGGTTGGAATAGATTCTTCCGGATCACTTGTTGGATTTGCTGCACGCATGAAGCTCTATTAAAAGTGCTGTTCTAGAGAAGTGTTCGGTTTCACTGCTCCGGAAAGCAATTTGCATGATGACATACCAGGATTCACTGGCATCGTGATACCAAAAAGTGAGAATGGGGCAAAACAGTCACGTTCAACACATTCCAATGCACGCCAATGACCTGATGGGAGGTTTGTCGTTAACGTCAACAGGGCTGGGGTTTCGCCATAGATATATAGTTGTGAGTATCTGGCAAATATTGGTGTGTGTATGGCTTTAGGAACTCCGTGTCGGTGCTGCACAGCCATCGAGCCATTAATGCAAAACAGTGAGCGTCTTTCTGCGCTCCACCTTCAAGTGTTTGGGTGGTATTTTCAGAAGCACCTGGGTGGTATTTTCAAAAAGTGCTCAGCACTGAAATCAATGGGGGCAGAGGTCTGTCACCAATAAGAGCTTTTGAAAACCCACCATTTGTGCCCAGTGATGCTGTAGCACCTTAAAATATTTAGCCCTATCCAAACCTTATGTCTTTGGAGTCCTCTGTTCCATTGTTAACTACATTTCCCGAAGTGGCGTCAGCAGCTCCAGCCAGGATAAGAAAGGGGCGGGTGTGCTCTTATGAATAACAGGCATATCTTAGTGAAACTGGCCCCTTCCCAATTAATACTTAGGTGAAATGAAGGCAATGTAATGGATTAAATCTATTTTCAATTCAATTTATTAAGAAGTTCTGCTTAAATAATTGATGGGCACCACAGGGAAACAGTGTTATAGAAAGTCCTCAATGAACTTTAGCTTGGCGTTCCTCTAAGCTTATTTTCAGTTTCTTATAAACACATGGCCTTGTTATAGCATCCGGTTTGAGCCTAATTGCTCCAAAGTATCACTTCCTGAAGTGTTCCCCACACGGGAAACGCAAACAACACGGTTTCAAAGGTGAAAAGGTTCTAAAACGGGGAGGCAGAGTATGGAAATTGAACTAGTCCAGAGCTCTTTGCCTTTTGGATTCTAGTGCTGAAACGCCTGTTTCCTGACATTATTGCTCAATAATATGGCTACTGTTGTTCCATACCTGCCAAGGTTAAGCACCCCTGAAAAGTGTCCTCAGAAAGGAAGGACACGAAGTCAGAAGCCAGGCCAAGCAGAACAGATACTGTTAGCACACATGCTGCCTTCTGATCTGGCTAACAGGCTCTTGGGTGGGAAGGGCTGCAGTACAGCACCATGGGAATATGTGGAACTCGGGAAGAAGGGCTCGTCTGGAGTTCCTGCTTTCCAGGTCAGTGTAGCTCACGCCAACGGACTGATCCAATGGCTACTGACATCAGTGGGAGCTTTTCACTTGGCTTCAGTGGGCTTTGGAGCAGGCCTTAAGAGAGTGTGGTTCTTGACTGGACCACAGAGGAGGATAAGAGTCTACTACAGCTACATGCGACAGGGGCTGCTTCTTTACCTCAAGCAAGCGATGCTCAGTTAGCTTAGTTAGTACTAAAGGTTGCAGCTTCTAACCCCACTGAAGGCCCAGGCAAGGTCTCATACAAGCTCTTTAGCACACGGCTGCCCATAACAGCAACAGAAGCAGAATCAAGCCACAGCCTCTTGGCAGCTTGTGGCCCTGCTAATTTTCAGACTGATTCAGGTAATAACTATTCAGCACTGTGGCCATTACAAGTCTGTCTCCTGACTGTGGTTTGATACGTATTTTCCTTTAATGTTACTAAATAGTCAGTGCCCTTGGCTAATGCCCCAAATCCCGTGTTTGCAAAGGACGGCTGTAATAACGGGGCTATCCACAAGCGGCAACACTTCGCATCAGCCCTTCATAACAAACAGAATAACAGCTGAAGTACATTCATAGGCGAGAGAAATGTATGAAATACACAGAATTCTGGTGGTGTGCTGTACATGGGCGTCTGCACGTGTCCAAGCAGGGCAAACGCAAGGCTGTGTTTGCCAGCTCTGATTCTAGCTCCAAACAATGCAGTGAGACCCAGGCTTATATGTGCATCAGATGACTGATACCTATTCACGCCCACCATGCAGCAGCAGGAGCGATCCATGTGGACTGCTGTGTTGGGGGCTGCATTGGCCAGAATATGGGTGTATATTTATACTTCCTTTGCCTCTATCTATAGGCTACGGCAAGGCACCTAAAATAGCCTTGCAGCCCTGCTCAGCCTAGTTGGTCAGCAGTCTTTGGTGCATGATTTAGTGATTTTAAATTAAATAGACTAGTTAAACTGTTTAATTTAAGAGTGACTTTACATTTTACTGGGTTCATTAAAGTAAACTTTGGTTTATCATAGTAAATCTCCACAGGTCTAATTCACAAAGTTCTTTAACTGAAATACCCCCTCCCCCATACACCAGTTTCACAGAGGAAAATTCCTATGTTGAGCCACATTTGGCCAATAAACTACTACATTGCCAGTCTGATATCCCTGACCTTCCAATGGTCCAAAGAGGCCAACCAGGAAGAATCATTAAGCATTGCCATGTAAATCCCCAGGCAGCCACATGGGGCTAGATTCGCCACTTGGCTACATTCACCTGCACTGCTAGAGTGGTGGGAACTGGCCGGAAAAGGCCAGTGGAGGATTCCCCGTACACAAGGGGTCTCTCCTCTGGTGTATAGCTGTGTTATGAGTCAGTTACCCCCCTGGCCCTGGTGCAGTGGGTGTGTCGGGGGAACGGGAGTCTGCGATGAGGTGTGGAGAAGCAGAGTTCTACTGTGCCGGCCCTCCGCTGCTGTAAGGTCACTTAGACGCTGGACAACAGAGGTGTAAATTATCACTTCTTTTCCACAGCTCTGATTTATGCCAGTGGTGGGTGGCGCAGCATTTCGGAGCTGCAGCTGGCGCCTTACAGCTTCCCATTCTCCTGTGGGTGAGGGGAGCTCGGATGCAGTTAGAGAACTGAGCCTGAGCTGTTTGTCAAAAAAACCCAGGATATCTGGCTCCATTCAAATATCATACACCAAAAACCTAGCCCCACATGACTGGTTTCAATTAGAGCACGGCGTGAGCTAGCTGTGGGGAAGTTTGCTTTGATAAATCCAAATCTACAGTGTAAGCTAGCTCTTAAATTAACTTTGCACTGTTTACATAGTTCATTTAATTAACAATCAGCGTATGATGCGCCAAAAACTATTGATCAGCTGGGCTGAGCAGGGCGGCAAAAGCTATTTGAGGTGACTTGTCTCAGCCACTTGTTTGGCAGTGTAGGGAATCGGTTTAACTATTCACTCCAGCTAAAGCATACTGTGCTCCTGCAAACAATTCAGTTAGGTGCATCAGGAGGCAGCACCAGGGACAGGAAATTAATAATCACAATGAACAGGAACCAAATTAAAATCAGGAAAAAACAAATGGGGGGGCAGGGAGGGAAAGAAGAGATATTTGCCACTTTGTGTTCGGCTTTAGACAAAGACCTGCACTCCCATTGGTCAGCTACTTCTGCTTGAAACCTCATTGCTTTTACTGAGCAACACACAGCGGCGGTCTATGAAAAATGCAAATGACCTTCGGGAGATGAATTTATCATATATGTCGTAGTTGCTCTCCGAGCATGATGACACCTGCGCAGATCGCTCAGACTAAGAAACACTCTACGTTGAAGGGCTCTGACTCTCATTTACACTAAGGCCCCTTTACAGGCTCTGGAAGCTTTTTCTTCTTCTCAATTAACCAGTCTTCCCCAAAATCCCTCAGGACGATGCTGTTCTCCCCCACATATTCCAGAGCAGGCCGGCCAGGTCAGACGTCATCAGAATTGAGCCTCCATCACTGCAGGATATTAAACGTGCGTTTTTTACTTATTATTCTCCATGTAGTAGAAAGAGGGCCTGAGCCTTGAGTCAGAGGTCAGTTACGAGGCCTGAGGCCTGAGGCCTGGGCTAAAGTACTAGTCTACACTTTGCTGATCTGAAGCAAAGTCAGTTTGTGAGCAAGAGGCAGGCCCTGCTCACAGAATCTGGCAAGAACAGGGCTGATACT
Source organism: Chelonia mydas (assembly GCF_015237465.2). NCBI lineage: Eukaryota > Metazoa > Chordata > Testudines > Cheloniidae > Chelonia > Chelonia mydas. The sequence continues at coordinate 74,021,348 of NC_051251.2, read as the reverse complement.
GCAGAAACACACAGTCCTAAGTAGTGCTAGGGACAAGAATATACATAAGCAAGGGTCCCAGATCCACAAAGGTATTTAGACTCCTAACTTCTATTGATTTCAATGCAGATCTGGGCCAAAGTACCTTTCTGCCACTCCTTCAGAGACACTGGCCATACTAAGAAATCCCCAGACACCTAAACCTTTTCTATCAGGGGGTGGGGAATTCCATTTTATCCTATAGATTTTGGGCTATGTAGGTATGCAAATATGCAAGGGGGGGAAGGAGGAATGAGGAACCCATATAATCTTGGTCCGAGCACTCCAGACACAAGTGCTAGAGTTGACAGCCCAACGATGATACGGTGAGCCACGACATCGGCCATTTTTTCTGCACTGGCTCCAGAAAAGGATCAACACAGGGGCTTGAATGTAATGTCCCAGCTTCTGCGCTGGGCCACCCTCTGCCAGAGCTCCTGGAGGTGTGGACACATAAAGGTCGCAGGGGCCAGTACAGACCTCTTATTTGTTCCTTTTGGGACCAGTTTCTGCCCCACCCCAACCCCTGTCACTTGGGTTGTGCAATACCTTATTCTGAGAGCAGCTCTGTTCATTTCAATGGGACGCCTCAGACATTGAGGCCCTGCCCAGTAGCAGTGAGAGGGATGGAATCTGCCCCTTACCTGACGAGTTTCACTTAGCGTAAGGTTTCAGAGTAACAGCCGTGTTAGTCTGTATTCGCAAAAAGAAAAGGAGTCCTTGTGGCACCTTAGAGACTAACCAATTTATTTGAGCATGAGCTTTCGTGAGCTACAGCTCACTTCATCGGATGCATCCGATGAAGTGAGCTGTAGCTCACGAAAGCTCATGCTCAAATAAATTGGTTAGTCTCTAAGGTGCCACAAGGACTCCTTTACTTAGCGTAAGTTCCACCAAGATAGCTCCAGGGCTGGGGAGGCCTTTAACAGCCAAGTCTCAGTAGGGCTTGCTAATTCTGGACCTTGGTTTTGGGTGTCGAACTTGAGGCAGTTGGTACCTGAGATTCAGTGGTGTTGAGGACCTGCCTGGAAAATCTGGGTCAAGGTGGAGTCTCATGCTGAGTACAAAGTTAGGGTCTGATCAAACATCCATTGGAGCCAATGAGAGGTTTTCCACTTACTTCAATGGCTTTGAACCAGCTCAGAGTGAATCATAGAATCATAGGACTGGAAGGGACCTTGAGAGGTCATCTAGTCCATTCCCCTGCACTCATGGCAGGATTAAGTATTATCTAGACCATTCCTGATAGGTGTTTGTTTAACCTACTCTTAAGAATCTCCAGTGATGGAGATTCCACAACCTCCCTAGGCAATTTATTCCAGTGCTTAACAGCCCTGATAGTTAGGAAGTTTTTCCTAATGTCCAACCTTGCTGCAATTTAAGCCCATTGCTTCTTGTTCTATCCTCAGAGGTTAAGATAAACATTTTTTCTCCCTCCACCTTTTAACAACCTTTTACGTACTTCAAAACTGTTATCATGTCCCCACTCAGTCTTCTCTTTTCCAGACTAAACAAACCCAGTTTTTTCAATCTTCCCTCATAAGTCATGTTTTCTAGACCTTTAATCATTTTTGTTGCTCTTCTCTGGACTCTCTCCAATTTGTCCACACCTTTCCTGAAATGTGGCACCCAGAACTGGACACAATACTCCAGTGGAGGCCTAATCAGCGCAGAGTAGAGTGGAAGAATTACTTCTCATGTCTTGCTTACAACACTCCTGCTAATACATCCCAGAATGATGTTTGCTTTTTTTGCAACAGCGTTACACTGTTGACTCATATTTAGCTTGTGGTCCACTATGACCCCCAGATCCCTTTCTGCAGTACTCCTTCCTAGGCAGTCATTTCCCATTTTGTATGTGCGCAACTGATTGTTCCTTCCTAAATGGAGTACTTTGCATTTGTCCTTATTGAATTTCATCCTATTTACTTCAGATCATTTCTCCAGTTTGTCCAGTTCATTTTGAATTTTAATCCTATCCTCCTAAGCACTTGCAACCCCTCCCAGCTTGGTATTGTCCGCAAACTTTATAAGTGTACTCTCTATGCCGTTATCTAAATCATTGAAGATATTGAACAGAACCAGTCCCATAACTGATCCCCATGGGACCCCACTTGTTCTGTCCTTCCAGCATGACGGTGAACCACTGATAACTACTCTCTGGGAATGGTTTTCCAACCAGTTTTGCTTTACTAAATTCAAGATATACCATGTCTACCGCTTCCCCCTATCCACAAGGCTTATTACTCAGTCAAAGAAAGCTATCAGGTTGGTTTGACACAATTTGTTCTTGACAAATCCATGCAGACTTACTTATCACCTCATTATCTTTGCAAATTGATTGCTTAATTATTTGCTTCATTATCTTTGCTCCATTATCTTACATAAATTAAGCTGACTGGTCTGTAATTCCCCGGGTTGTCCTTATTTCTCTTTTTATAGATGGGCATTATATTTGCCCTTTTCCAGTCTTCTGGAATCTCTCCCGTCTTCCATGACTTTTAATGGCTCAGATATCTCCTCAGTCAGCTCCTTGAGAATTCTAGGACACATTTCATCAGGCCCTGGTGACTAGAAGACATCTAATTTGGCTAAGTAATTTTTAACTTGTTCTTTTCCTATCTTTGCCTCTAATCCTACCTCATTTTCACTGACATTCACTATATTAGAGGTCCAAACACCACCAACCTTCTTGGTGAAAACCGAAATAAAGAAGTCATTAAGCACCTCTGCCATTTCCACATTTTCTGTTATTGTTTTTCCCTCCTCATTGAGTAACGGGCCTACCCTGTTCTTGGTCTTCCTCTTGCCTCTAATATATTTCTAGAATGTTTTCTTCTTACCCTTTATGTCTCTAGCTAGTTTGAGCTCGTTTTGTGCCTTGGCCTTTCTAATTTTGTCCCTACGTACTTTTGTTATTTGTTTATATTCATCCTTTGTAATGTGACCTAGTTTCCACTTTGGGTAGGGCTCTTTTTTTTTATTTTTAGATCATTGAAGATCTCCTGGTTAAGCCAGGGTGGTCTCTTGCCATACTTCCTGTCTTTCCTATGCAGTGGGATAGTTTGCTCTTGTGCCCTTAATAATGTCTCTTTGAAAAACTGCCAACTGTCGTCAATTGTTTTTCCTCTTAGACTTGCTTCCCAAGGGATCTTACCTCCCAACTCCCTGAGTTTGCTAAAGTCTGCCTTCTTGAAATCCATTGTCTTTATTTTGTTGTTTTCCCTCCTACAATTCCTTAGAATCATGAACTCTGTCATTTCATGATCACTTCTACCCAAGCTGCCTTCCACTTTCAAACTCTCAACCAGTTCCTCCCTATTTGTCAAAATCAAATCTAGAACAGCCTCTCCCCAGTATCTTTCTCCGCCTTCTGAGATAAAAAATGGTCTCCTATACATTCCAAGAACTTGTTGGATAATCTGGGCCCTGCTGTGTTGTTTTCCCAACAGATGTCTGAGTAGCTGAAGTCCCCCATCACCACCAAGTCCTGGGCTTTGGCTGATTTTGTTAGTTGTTTAAAAAAAGCCTCACCCACCTCTTCTTTCTGGTTAGCTGGTCTGTAGTAGACCCCAACCATGACATCACCCTTGGTTTTTACCCCTTTTATCCTGACCCAGAGACTTTCAGCAAGTCTGTCTCCTATTTCCATCTCAACCTCAGTCCAAGTGTGTACGTTTTTAATATATAAGGCAACACCTCCTCCCTTTTTTCCCTGCTAGTCCTTCCTGAGCAAGCTGTACCCTTCTAAACCAATATTCCAGTCATGCGGATTATCCCACTAGGTCTCTGTGATGCCAACTATGTCATAGTTGTGTTTATTTACTAGCATTTCGAGTTCTTCCTGCTTATTCCCCATACTTCTCGCATTAGTACACAGACTTCTAGATACTAATTTGATTCCCCCCCGCCCCCACACAGTTCTGTCTTCTCTCCTTTATCCCTGCTATAACAGCTTTGGCCCCGGGTACACACCTATCTTGGTTCTTTGGCATGTGGCTTTATCAGTAATGTCACCACAGTAAGGAAGCATTCTTTTAGTAGAGTACCATAAACAACACTGATTATCTCATTTTCTCTTCCATTTGACAAGGGTCGTATTTCCTTCCCTACAGAGCTGTGGTTTTCTACTGCAGGAATAACCTTTCAGAGTCATGTCTGACATCTCTGAAGCTACAGCTAGTTCTCGGCTTGTCTTTGCAATTCTGATTTCCTTCCTTACTTTGGGGCAGCATCTTCCTGCTCCTGTTGACAGAGTTTATTTATTTATTTTTCTATTTCTAGGTTCTAGGTTCTTTCTACTTTTATTTTTCTAAGTGCCCCACTGTCTTTTTGGAATGCATTCTACATTTCTCCCTTGCATTTGCCATTGTAGTGTTGTATATTTCAGTGACAAATCTATTACACCAGAAGGAAGGGTTTCATGAGTTTGGACATTCTGTTTCTTTTAGCTCTTCTGTTATACAGAGGTAGCTAATTTGGAAGAGTTAATTACAGCCTAGGTAGCTGTATTTGGTTTTCAGCCTCAATCAAGCATGGCTACATTTTCCATGCCACCCTAACGGCTCGATAAATTCTAATTTGCTTAGACTGCTCTTAGTCATTAGCTAAATCTAAGTCTCTTGAAGGAAGCAAAATCAACTTGGCCCTGTATAAAACATGTCTAGTATCTAATATTTCATTTACCTTTGTAGTTTTAACTATGGGAGAGATTTTTCTCTCTACTACCTGCTAAAACGCTTCTAGGATGGGATCCTGCAAAGTACTGATCATTCTGGCCCCGGTCCTGCAAAGCACCTAAGATCATGCTTAATAGTATCAGTACATGAGGAGTCCCATTGACTTTACAAATACTTAAAGTTAAGCATGGGCTTAAATGCTTCACTGGATCACGGCCAGAGGACTCAAGATCGAGCTTTTGCTCCCCACCTATATTTTATTCTCGAAAAGTATCAAGGAATGCTGCGTACCTTGACGGCAACGTGCAATGGGAAAAGGGGACCTGGGCCCGCGTTTTGTTTCTTTGTGAAGAATAAAGACACGATTTTCTACACACACACACACACACACACACAAAATGTTCCCCTGCTCGTTTATTGCACTGGAAATTCATGTATTGCCAGCACACATCATAGAACTGAAACCTGATTAGTTTAAAGGGAAAGTGATTGGAAAAGGTTCAGAAAAGGGCAACAAAAATGATTAGGGGTATAGAACGGCTTCCGTATGAGGAGAGATTATTAAGACTGGGACTTTTCAGCTTGGAAAAGAGACGGCTAAGGGGAGATATGATTAAGATCTATAAAATCATGACTGGTATAGAGAAAGTAGATAAGGAAGTGTTGTTTACTACTTCTCATAACACAAGAACTAGGAGTCACCAATTGAAATTAATAGGCAGCAGGTTTAAAACAAATAAAAGGAAGCATTTCTTCACACAATGCACAGTCAACCTGTGGAACTTCTTGCCAGAGGATGTTGTGAAGGCCAAGACCATAACAGGGTTCAAAAAAGAACTAGATACATTCATGGAGGATAGGTTTCAGAGTAGCAGCCGTGTTAGTTTGTATCTGCAAAAAGAACAGGAGTACTTGTGGCTCCTTAGAGACTAACAAATTTATTAGCGCATAAGCTTTTGTGGGCTACAGCTCACTTCATCAGATGCATAGAATGGAACATATAGTAAGAAGATATATGGAGGACAGGTCCATCAATGGCTATTAGCCAGGATGGGCAGTGGTGGCTAATGTTTGCTAGAAGCTGGGAATGAGCGACAGGGGATGGATCATTTGATGATTACCTGTTCTGTTCATTCCCTGTGGGACACCTGGCACTGGCCACTGTCGGAAGACAAGATACTGGGCTAGATGGACCTTTGGTCTGACCCAGTAGGGCCATTCTTATTTTTGCACTAAGTATTGGAAAGTGGTTGGGTCTGGCTCTCACTTGTACCGAGGCCTTTCCACACCATGCCATTACTCTCCACCATTCAAAAACCATGAGTTTGGTCTCACAAGATCATGGCTTTAAAAATCATGAGTCTTAAAAAGCAAACCAGACCGTACATTTGGTTTCTTTTATTAGTATTTGCCTGCTGGTGTGGAGCATACAGGGTTCATGTTTTCAAGCTTTCCTCTGCAGCCATGAAGGTGAGAAACTTATTTTTATTTTTGAATGAAAGCTGAGATTCTCCCATAATACCAGGAGTTTGGGCTTTAAGAAAAACAACAAGCTGACAATGCTGCCACTGACAGTACGAAGGGGCCTTAAAGTGGGAATATATTACATGTACGCTCACTTTCAGACCCTATTACCCTGCTGGCGCCCCGTAAAGACGCCTTAATGTAAAGGAGGCTCTGCCACTTTATTTGTGTTTAATGCAAATGACTTGAAAAAACAGCTGGAAAAAATGCTATTTTGTGGGTCACCTGCTGCATCGCAGCCATGTCCCTGTAATCTCTCAGCTGAATCTTTTAAAGATCATTTCAGGTGGTAATCTTTGCCTCCCCAATCAACCTGACCACAGAATTAGCTTTCTAAGCCTCCGTGGGATCCCTTTTGAGTATACGAACCTGGCTAAATTTGACTTCAAACCTCACAGCTCTGAAAGAATGGGAGCAGATCAGGAAGACAGTAACTCCGTTGTCAACTCTCACGTTTTAACCATGAGTCTCACGACATTTGGTGTTTTCCTGAAAGCCCTGCCGGAATTAAGTGATTATGGGAGAACCCCAGCTTTCACTTTTTCTAGCCCCCATGGTTGCAGAGGAATGCTTGAATGCCTGACTGTGACTCTAACAGCTCAGAAAACAGAAGGTAAATAAACAGAAACCCAAACTTATTATTTCTAGACATCTCTTGATTTTTGAGCCTATCCTGTGATTTTTGTCATTTTAAACTGCTTGGGATTAGCAGTACTGTGCTAAGAGGGTGGATCCAGGCAGCCTGGCTATCAAGGTCAGGCAAGAAGCTACCTTAAATTTAGCTCTGGTAGCAGAGAGTAAGTTTCCAGTAATCAAAATGCCTCTGCAATCCTAGCGGAAAGTGTCGACAGTCCCAGATTTCAGACTCAATAGCTATCCGGGGGCGGGACAGGAGCATCAATGTCCGAATCAGCTCTAGCAGACACCCATCATGTACTGGGAGGAGAAAGCTACAGATGTTGAAAAGTCCTGCCTCCAACTCAGTACGCAATGCCTGGCTCTCCCTGATGGAGTGGAAAATCCCTGTCCAACAAGCGCTTTCTGAACAGATCCCAAAACCAGTGGGGCTAAAGATAAAGGAGAATAAATTCAAAATAGATACAGCCCACCTGGTGCTAAATGCAGATGCAAGATGACATCCATACCCACAGAGCAGTAGTTAGGTGCCTATAAAACTTAAGGGACAATCAACCTGATTGAGAGGCAGTACAGCCTAATGGACGGAGCACTGGATTAGCAGTCAGAAGACCTGCCATTGACCTGCTCTGTCACTTTGGGCAAGGCCCTTTCCCTCACTATTTCCCCTCCCACTCTTTGCCTGCCTTGTCTATTTAGATTGTAAACTCCGGCTTGTGATGTGTTTCCACAGTGCCTAACACATGAGAGCCCTGAGCTCACCTGGTGTTACTGCAACACAAGTAATGACTAATAACAATATGGTCTTTTCAGAGTAACAGCCGTGTTAGTCTGTATTCGCAAAAAGAAAAGGAGTACTTGTGGCACCTTAGAGACTAACCAATTTATTTGAGCATGAGCTTTCGTGAGCTACAGCTCACTTCATCAGATGCATACCGTGGAAAATACAGAAGATGTTTTTATACACACAGACCATGAAAAAATGGGTGTTTATCACTACAAAAGGTTTTCTCTCCCCCCACCCCACTCTCCTGCTGGTAATAGGGTCCTGATATTCACAATGATTAAACCTGACATCTGACCAAGACAGTTTGGGTTAAACTCAGGTTTTAGCTCTTACTTGAGGATGCATCTTACCTCACAGATGAGTGACTGGCATACCCACCCTCGGAAGTTTGAATGTCCTAATTCACCTTTTGCCATGATCCAGTGTGTTGAATAGCAAACACACTAATCTGTGTCACAGTTCTCGGAGAGCTCTGTCTGCCGGAAACATACAAGGAGATCATATTGCTAGGGGAAGAAGAGGTGGGGTAGAGGCACACCTCAAGGGTGGTCCCAGCCTCTGGTGGACCCCCAATCTCAAGGTCAGACCTGCTGCTCCTCCCCAGGGGGAGGGAAATCCTTCCTCCTATTGAAGAGTTGGAAGTGTTTTCCTCCATCTGGCCCACTATTTTTAATCCTAGTATTATGATTGTGTTTATTGTGTTCAGTGGCATAATGTCTCCATGGCCTATAATGTGCAGGGAGTAAGACTAGAGGATCTAATGGTCTTTTCTGGCTTTAAAAAATCTATGAACAGTCCCTGCTAACCTCCCAGATCCACCAAGAAAACATTTTGAATGCGAACACCACAGATCTCCTTTTAATACCGTCTTTTAAGTTTACTGGCCAAGGCAACAGCCTTGTTCCAGAGGGTCACATGCTCCTGGCAGATCCATGAACTAATTTTCATCAAAGGACCCTCTGCAACATAAATATCTGGAAGGGCCATTTGCTGCGGAAATACTTTTGTTACTAATAAATGCTGGGAAACGAAAAGATCTGCACTAGCACTGCTAGAATGGAGAAGTGTTTTCAGCACGGTTCGAGGGGGTGATGGTCTCTGAATCCTTACCAGCCAGCCCGAAAGAAGCCAGACTGTCACTCTGAGAGTTGCATACAAAAGTTGCACCAGTTTAACTAAAGTTGTGATTCTCTTTGGGAAGGGAGGCGGTTGGTTTTTTTCTCCTGTGAAAATAATTGATGAAAACTTTTATTTGCTTTGATTTTTTGGCGGGGGGTGGGTTCATTGTAAGTGTACAAGTGCAGACTACACAGATGGAACCAGTTTTTAACCAGTGTACGTGTGTCAATACAGGGGTTTGAACTGGTTTAACAACATTGGTTTTTAGACCCATTTAAGTAAAATACGTGCAACTGCTGTGTGTAGACAAGCCCACACTCTGCTTCCTGCTGCCCCCTTGTGTTTGTGTGTGTGGGTAATCCATTCTTCCCCTGCCCCTGCTGTGCTGGCTGGTACCACTACTCAGCCTTGCTCCCCTCCTCCTCCTGTTCCCCACACTCACCCTGGTGATGCAGGAAGGGGGGTAAAGTACTGGTCCCTCACTGGGCAGATGAGCAGGCCAAAAATGATCCATCCATGAAATTCACTAATTAACCAAAAGCTTTTGTAAGCCAGGAGCATGTTCACAAAGGGGTTTGTGTCTTTTGAGGTTTTTTTGTTTTTTGTTTTATAAAACATTTCTGCTCTTCCCCCCCAATATTGTTCCCTCTTCCTCCTTCCATTTTTCTATTGGAAAAAGTGGGGAAAGGTTCCTGTGTCCTCTCCCTTGCACGGAGGCTCGTGTGCACGGTTCCCATATCCTCTCCCTTGCACGGAGGCTCGTGTGCACAGTTCCCCATCCTCTCCCTTGCACGGAGGCTCGTGTGCACGGTTCCCCTATCCTCTCTCTTGCACGGAGGCTCGTGTGCACGGTTCCCCTGTCCTCTCCCTTGCACGGAGGCTCGTGTGCACGGTTCCCCTATCCTCTCTCTTGCACGGAGGCTCGTGTGCACGGTTCCCCTGTCCTCTCCCTTGCACGGAGGCTCGTGTGCACGGTTCCCCTGTCCTCCCCCTTGCACGGAGGCTCGTGTGCACGGTTCCCCTGTCCTCTCCCTTGCACGGAGGCTCGTGTGCACGGTTCCCCTGTCCTCTCCCTTGCACGGAGGCTCGTGTGCACGTTCCCCTGTCCTCTCCCTTGCACGGAGGCTCGTGTGCACGGTTCCCCTGTCCTCTCCCTTGCACAGGCGCTCCGGCATGCACGGTCCCTTGTCTTCTCCCTTGCACGGTCCCCCCTTCCTTCCCCTCGCAGGGGGCTCGCGCGCCCGGCTCCCGTGTCCTCCCCCTTGCAGCGGGGCTCGCCCTACCCGCTACCCCGGCCCCTTCCCTGCCGGCTCCACTGCCTGACCAGTCCCCCCCCGCGCACGTGGGCACCGTGCCGCCCGCTCCGCCCCCGGCCGTGCGAGTGGCCGCCGCTGGCGCCGCCCTCTGCCGGCCCCGCCCGTGACATCAGCGCGGCTCCCCCGGCCGGCCGGGGCCGGGCTGGCTGCGCTGGGGCGGGGCCGCTGCTCCTCCGCGCCGGGCACCGTGCGCCGCGGCCATCGCAGGGAGCAGCGCGCGGCCCCGGGTAAGGCGGGGCGCCCGGCCCCGTTCGCATCGCGCCCGGGGCGTGTGTAAACGGGGAGTGGGTTGCTCTGGAGTCAGGGAAGCGGGTGGGCTGTAAGTGGGGAGTAATCCGGGAGTGCGGGCTGGTGTAAACGGGGAGTGGGTTGCTCTGGAGTCAGGGCAGCTGGTGGGCTGTAAGTGGGGAGTAATCCGGGAGTGCGGGCTGGTGTAAACGGGGAGTGGGTTGCTCTGGAGTCAGGGCTGCTGGTGGGCTGTAAATGAGGAGTAATCCGGGAGTGCGGGCGGGTGTAAACGGGGAGTGGGTTGCTCTGGAGTCAGGGCAGCGGGTGGGCTGTAAGTGGGGAGTAATCCGGGAGTGCGGGCTGGTGTAAACGGGGAGTGGGTTGCTCTGGAGTCAGGGCAGCGGGTGGGCTGTAAGTGGGGAGTAATCCGGGAGTGCGGGCTGGTGTAAACGGGGAGTGGGTTGCTCTGGAGTCAGGGCTGCTGGTGGGCTGTAAGTGGGGAGTAATCCGGGAGTGCGGGCTGGTGTAAACGGGGAGTGGGTTGCTCTGGAGTCAGGGCAGCGGGTGGGCTGTAAGTGGGGAGTAATCCGGGAGTGCGGGCTGGTGTAAACGGGGAGTGGGTTGCTCTGGAGTCAGGGCTGCTGATGGGCTGTAAGTGGGGAGTAATCCGGGAGTGCGGGCTGGTGTAAACGGGGAGTGGGTTGCTCTGGAGTCAGGGCAGCTGGTGGGCTGTAAATGAGGAGTAAACGGGGAGTGGGTTGCTCTGGAGTCAGGGCAGCGGGTGGGCTGTAAATGGGGAGTAATCCGGGAGTGCGGGCTGGTGTAAACGGGGAGTGGGTTGCTCTGGAGTCAGGGCAGCGGGTGGGCTGTAAATGGGGAGTAATCCGGGAGTGCGGGCTGGTGTAAACGGGGAGTGGGTTGCTCTGGAGTCAGGGCTGCTGGTGGGCTGTAAGTGGGGAGTAATCCGGGAGTGCGGGCTGGTGTAAACGGGGAGTGGGTTGCTCTGGAGTCAGGGCAGTTGGTGGGCTGTAAATGGGGAGTAATCCGGGAGTGCGGGCTGGTGTAAACGGGGAGTGGGTTGCTCTGGAGTCAGGGCAGCGGGTGGGCTGTAAGTGGGGAGTAATCCGGGAGTGCGGGCTGGTGTAAACGGGGAGTGGGTTGCTCTGGAGTCAGGGCAGCGGGTGGGCTGTAAGTGGGGAGTAATCCGGGAGTGCGGGCTGGTGTAAACGGGGAGTGGGTTGCTCTGGAGTCAGGGCAGCGGGTGGGCTGTAAGTGGGGAGTAATCCGGGAGTGCGGGCTGGTGTAAACGGGGTGTGGATTGCTCTGGAGTCAGGACAGTTGGTGGGCTGTAAATGGGGAAGAAACTCCTGGAGAGTCTGGGCCAGTGTAAAGGGTGCGTGTGTATGACTGATGCAGTTAGTGCTGCTGCTGTGGAGTGAATGGGGACTGAAGTCCCTGGGGTCAGGGCTGGTGTAAACAGGGAGGTGACTTAGAGCACCCCCCAGGCTGTCAGCCAGAGGGGAGTGGGGCGCTCTGCGGTGGTGTGTCTCTGGGAGGGTCAAACTCCATGTTTTGGTCCATCCCCCCCAGCCTCCTGTCATGTGAGGCTTGTCTTGGGGTTTTAGCAAATGAAACCCAAGGGGGTGGGGGCGTCAGCTGGGTTTGGGGGCTGCCCGGGGGAACATTGCTTTCTCAGTCCTCAAAGTTCCCCTTTCCTGCACACTTCGGTGGCTTGTCCATGTTTTAAAGGAGTTTTAGTTCCTGGTCATTTGTGTCTGAAGCACGAGGGTGGGTCTCCTCTTGGCTTCCCCTGCCAGCCTCTGAGCTCAGGGACAGGATCTTCCCTTAAAGAGGGATTTGGGAGGTAACTTGCACTGTGGTGGTCTTGGGTTTATTACTGTCATGGGGAGATGGGGGAGGGGAGCAGCTGCATCGAAAGCCCTGCCTGTTTTCTGGGCTTCACACCAGAAATCTTCATTGGGGAAGGAGGAATGAGAGAGGTTTTCCCAGGCTCTGCTTGAGCTAAACCTGCATGTGGAAGTACTGCCAAAGAGTAATGCAGCATCATATTAAACTTTTATCACTGGTTAGCTGTGGTCTGGTTCAATACACAATATCACTTTGTTCCTGGTTATGCTCTACTTTGTGTCATAAAAATTAAGGAGAACTAAGTTTATTGGTATTCGCTGTTTAAAGGGGTAAAAGATTAAATAAGTTCAGCTAATAGCATTTTGAGTGCAACAGTAAACCAAGGGGGGGGGGGAGGATCTCCGACATAGTTTCCCTGAAATCAAATCCATTTACACCAGCCGAGGATCTGCGGGGGGGTCTCTAAAACATAGTCTTTTTCTTTATCAAAGGCAGTTTCTCTGTTCAGAGGTTTGCTTTGTTTTGGTATCCTCAGATGGAAGGGAGGTCTTGAATTTTCAAAGGATGATTTGTTTTGTTGTCACAGCCTGTGTGAGGTAACAACACCTTTATACAAAAAAATACTCTTAAATCCTTATTATTTCGTCAAATTAAATGGCATTGTATGGAGACAGAAACTGTATTAGGCTGTTATTGAGGTTCTTTGTATTCTCTTGGGAAACACTGGTTTTAAGTTGCCTCCGAAGCATTCGTTTGTGTAAAGGAAATGTAAAAACGTTAGTTTTCAGACAGGGAAAACGGGTTTCTCATACTTGTGGAATATTATGTTTTTGAAGGACCTAAAACTTCTGTAGGAGTGCTGGAATCTTAAACCATCCCAATTGCTAGCCAACGCCGTACGGATGCTGAGTGTGTGTGTGTGTGTCATCTTCCTCATCAATAAATGTTACGACAGCAGTTGTTGAGTAACTTAACTCTGCCAAACTTCTACTGTATATAACAGAGGAAGCTCTTTCCACTAGTTCTCTTAAAACACTTGTGCAGTCCTCCAATAGGAAAGTGAGCCTGATTTGGTACGTAGTCAGTTCTGTAGATCTGTGTCTTTTAGAAAACTAAGCTACATTTTTAACGTACATTGTAAAATGATGATCGTTCTGTGTGGAAGGTCCCTTAGCATTCATCTCCTGTGGTTAACCCTTTGTAGCTAAGGGGTGCTTTACAAATATTGATGAACAGTCTAACCCCAAAGAGAGAGAGGAGCCGTGCTGCCCAGTGGATGGAGTACAGGACTGGGAGTCAGGAGAACTAGGTTCTATTCCCAGCCCTGCCACTGGCCTGCTGGGTGACCTTGGGCAAGTCATTTCACCTCTGTGACTCACTCCCCTGTCCCGATGACTGTCTTGTCTGTTTAAACGGAGCGGTTGTAGCAGCAGGGTCTCTCTGTCCCTGTTTGTACATAGCACTGTGGGGCTTCAGTCTCAGTTGGGGTTTCGAGGTGCTGCTGTTACACACAAAGCCCTGGCTGGGATGATTTAGTTGGGGTTGGTCCTGCTTCGAGCAGGGGGTTGGACTAGATGACCTCCCGAGGTCCCTTCCAACCCTGATATTCTATGATTCTATAGTAATAAAAAGTTGACATTTTGTGAAGGCCCTAAAATGACTCAGGTTATTTCTGCACTTTGCATTTCTGAACAGACAAAGCAAGTTCCAAGTGTCTGTACAATAGTGTCTGGCTCTTAAACTGGCTCACTGTTCCCAGATATTGTCCATTCTGTTAAGAAACCCCAACCTCTTGTCAAGACCAAACTTCCTGTGATTGCTCCTTTGGTCAAGCAGGGCCTAGGCACGCTTTCCATCAGATCTCACTGTCATGGGAAGCTGCTAAGACTGTTGCCAGGCACATAATCATGTGCTGTTTGTGACTAATAATTAATTGCATCTAGTTCTCTTTTCGTATCAGTCGGACTACAGGAAACGCTGACTACGAAGGACCCTTCAATAACAACAGATGGTGCCGTAGTTCTTTCTAAAATGCAATGTGGATTTGGAAACAAGTGCTAATCCTCTCTTTATGATGGCTCTGACCCTTGTTATGTCTTACATCTGATCAGTTCAGGCCTAAGATTGAGAGGGCGGGTCTGATTTCTTGCTTATCTCAGTGGTTCAGTATTGGGACATCCCCAGTATCCCGGCTTTCTAGGCTGTTGCACTGAACGTGTCCGAGAAGCTGCTGTTCCATGGCTCCTGCTTGATCCTGCATTTCAGACAGTTACATTCTGCAGGACCTGCGTTAGCCTGGGAAATGGAGCCTTGCCCCAAGTTTTACTTGGTAGCAAGATGTTTCATCTCAGGAGTGACGTTTGCACTTCAGATGTTTGTGTTGGAGGTGAATAAATAACAGATCCTAAATGTGGAGTCGGATGGTGTGGGTGGAGCTCTCAGTCCCTCTCAGAAGTTTGGGGTGCACATTTGGAAGTTACCTTGGAAGCTTCCCCTGATCCTGGAATTTGGAAACTTTAAAAAATGGTTTGAAGACTTTAGTCTATTTCCACCCCTCCCCTTTGTTTCTCAGAACTCGATCTATTAAAACACCAAATTTAAAAATGTCATTCGTAGAAGGGGGAGCAGAAAGCCCCCTGAGAACTGTGGACAATAGACTTCTTAAGGGTCCCTGGAATAGCAGAGAGATGCCTACAGCTGTTCATCTGGTGGCGTTCCCTCCTTGCTCCTTAATTCCCTCCATGGCTGGGTGCTTTGCACTAAATTGCTGGGTATTCATATTGCAAGCAGTGGGAGTTTTGTATTCAAGGCCCAAAGCAAACAGTAAACGCAGGGACAAAGTGGGAACTGCTGAATTTTGTCATCGGAGCCTGAAGTTGTTGCCTGTCAGGGTGTGCTACCTGGCTACTGCTGCTTTGGGCGTGGGGAAGAGGTGAGGTCTGTGGGTTAGGGGTGGAGGGACAGGGTGGGGTAGGATTTGCCAAAGAGAGGTTACATGTTGTTGTGGTTATCTATCTAGCACCCAGACTAATACTAGCTGCTTTACCGATAAGTAGAATAGACACAATCTCTCCCCTGAAGGTTTCAGAGTAACAGCCGTGTTAGTCTGTATTCGCAAAAAGAAAAGGAGTACTTGTGGCACCTTAGAGAGTAACCAGTTTATTTGAGCGTAAGCTTTCGTGAGCTAAAGAGCTCACTAAGGGCCTGCACCAGAGCCCGCTGGAGTCAGCTGGAATTCTTCAATTCACTTCAGCGGGCTTTGGCTCCCGTCCTAATTACAGGCATGACCCGAGCAGCCCCGGAAAGAATGGGCTGCAATAATATGGCTGTGGGGCTCTGTGCATTTTTATACCTATTTCTTGATGATCTTATTATACATTAAATATGGTGCGTGCGCACTGCCCAGCCACCTTCCATGTTTCTGCTGACCCGCTTCCGTGGAGCAGGAGTTGTTCCACTTCCATCTGTGCCAGAGCTCCCATCTGATGACCATCCCTTCGATTCGATTACCACAGCAGTGTGGAGTGGGCAGGGATGGCTCTTCCCCTAACAAAGGGGGGTTTGTATAAGGACAGGCTGATCTTTTTTCATGTTTCTTGATGTGATGCTCCCGGAGCCGGCACACTGAGCCAAACTTCCCTCGTGATGCAGTGAGTCTGTCCTCGTTGGCTTGGCTGTTGCCGCTTCTGTGCGGCAGGGTGTCATGGAGTGATGTAGGCGTGTGGACGACGCTCCACACGTTGCTTGAAATATAACTTGCTTGCTAAATGCACTGGCAAAATGAGACTCCAGCTCTGTAATGTCTGACATTATTCCTCCTGTTTCTTCCCCAAGAACTGGAATCCAACCCTCAAGCCAGAGGGTGTGAGAATAGGCTGCCCCCATGACGCAGAAATGCTGGTCTAGGGGACAGGCCTTGCACAATACCCTGAAGGTTGGTTAAATGCAGGTTCTGTCTGAGGAAATCTCTGCCAGCTGGGTGAGGCTTACGTGTTGTGGGTGATAATCAGCTACCAAAATAAACGTCTCTCCAAAGCACCAATCTTAAAGATATATGTCGGTGCTTCTCTGTTGCCCTCATCTGCCAGTTGTTTGACCGTTGCTTAGATTTAAGAAGTTGTATCTTCTCCTTCACCCTTTTTGTTTGCATTGTGGTGGTTAGATCATGTTAACGGAGGGCTTCAATACAAGTGGTGAGAGAACCTCCTTCTGGATTAGTGCAGGCTTTGAGTTATTTTGTTTCTGTAGTTCTTCACCCAGGCCTGCAGTCACCTTAACCATCTGTGTCACTTCACTAGTACTGCTTGTGTGAATCCAGTCCTGTGCCTGAGATCCAATTCAACAGTGTGCTTAGATCTAAGGAAGTGAATAGGCCAGATGGGTGAAATCCTGGCCTTGCAAAAGTAAATGGCAAAACAGGCATTGGTTGCACTGGGTCAGGATTTAGCTCATTGACGCTGGTGGGATGGCTCACCTGCTTGAAGCTGCGTGGGTGCACAGGTGTCTTGCTTGAGGGTTTGCAGGACATTATACAGGGCAACATCTTCCATTTGTGTAAACTACCGTAGCTCTGGTGAAATCAGTGGGGCTGTGCCAGCTTAAACCCTTAGCTGGAGTAATCTCTCTGAGGTATGCGTAGAGGTTAAAATAGCAGCCTAGCACTGTCTTCCCAGAGAAACTTTTCTCTTAGTGAAATTACTTCTGATGCTGAAGAGTGGTTTGACTCCTTGATAAGCTGACAAGGTGGGTGAGGTAATGTACGCTATTTACCTCGCCCAGCTTGTCTCTTGTACCAACACAGCTACAGCATCCCTGAGAGGTTTTAATTTTTGGCCTGTTGATAGCTAAACTTCCTCTGTTTGCTGCTAAATCTTCTTTGTTTGTTTAGCCAAAGTGCACAATTGATGTGACTGGAGGGCCGAGAGTTGCTGTATTTTGGGTCACACACAGGAGGACTCTGTACCGTGTGTGGGGACTGCTTCAAAGCTAATGGGTGTGTGTAACCCACTGATCAGTGGGTGTCAACAGCATGCTCTCTGCGCCTCTTCCAAAGAGGATACTAATCTCTTACTGTTCTCAGCTTGAGAGCCTAGCTCCAGCTGTAGAGACTCCTGCTCTGAGTTGGGAGGTCCCTTGTCCAGTCCTGGGTGTCAGCCAAGATGGCAATTGCCATGTTTTCATTGACTTTGGATCCGACCCTCATGCTTTTGCCAAGTGATGCTGGTGTGATTCATGTGCTGTGGAGAGGAGCTCTTCCTCCTTGGGTGCTTCCAGCTTTCCGAGAGAGGGCTCACGTGTCAAAGAGCCATCATTTAGAGCGGCTATACAGGCAATTCATAGCCTGGAGTAGGCGTGCCAGAGAAATAGCATCATAAATTCTGTCTCCAGACTTCGAGAGAAATAGTCTGGTTGACTCAGGGGAAAAAAATCTACAAGCTACACTGAATAGCTCAGTGCAGATGTGTGGCTAACGTGCAGCAACTGTTAAAGCAACCACGCTGTGCCTAGATTCTCTAAAAATGGGCTAGAGAATAAGTCAGTTCTCTGATGCCCTGTAGCGTGATGGTTTGGCTGTCATCTGAACACTGTGTTTAGTTCAGGCTACCTCGCCTCATGAAATACATAAAGGATTGAAAAGGCTTGCTTGCAGAAAAGCAAATAGCATGATTAGAGCCATGGCTGAGTGTATACACTGTGTAATGAGATCATAAAATTGGGATTAATTAGCCTAGAAAGAGAACTTGTGTGAGGGAGGGGGATGTAATGACGGATATAATAACAAGGGCTCGCTACTCTTTCTTAATACGCAGCTAAAGAGATCACTCAGTGAAACTGTAAGCCATTACATCTGAAACTAGCAGAAGGAACCACTCTTCAAATACACCTAGATGGTGTATTATTAGGGGAAGCTATTCCTTTGGTCCACCACTTGACTGTTGAGGTATAAGTGTTGCCTACCTTTTGCATTGCTACTTAGGGAGTCTAGTAACATCAGGTGGAAGATGTGTTGAAGAAATCGAGAGGATACAGCTTGCAAAAAATGTATCCAATGTCTTCCAAAGACTTTAGTGGTGTTGAGATTGAAAGCTACGTATCTGCATTAGATTGCTGAAGTGCTACATATGGATGTAAGTGCTCGACACTGAGACACGACTCAGTGTTCTAACCTGGTCAAAAATTAGCTGGATGACCAAAACTATGAAGGGCAATGAGAAAGATGAGTTTAAAAGGAGCACAGTTACTTGAGACCCTAGGTGAAAAATAACATCTTTCAGTGGACATGTAGCTTGTCGATTGCAGAGCGACTTGATTCCAGCACTCGTACTGTCGGGCAAGATGGCAGGGAAACCAGGAAGAAGACGACGGAGCCAGCTAGGTCAGAAATCTCACCAGATTGGCTGGTATCCAAAGGATGGTGGAAGTTTTATAATTCTGTCGCAACTGTAGAAGATGGAAGGTGGTGGTGGACGGCCTTCATGTTGGAGATGTCGCTGGGAGGGATAGTGTGTGGGAGCCACTGCCAAATAGCTTTGGGATTTTTAAAAAAGAATCTGATCACATTGCACCTTTGAAACACTGTTGCTTAACCTCTTCCATGCCAGGATCTAGCAGTATGGGAAGGATAAGGGGGGGTGGGGGTGACCCTCTGCTGTAGGACGCTTGCAGCTATGCAAGCTGTTAGAAAATGCGGATACATGGTGCTTTTATCAGCAGATCTCAAAGCACTCTACAAAGGAGGTCAGCATCATAACCTCCCACTTACACATGGGGAAACTGAGGCACGCAGTGGGGGGAAGTGACTTGCCTGGCATCACTCAGCTGGCCAAAGGCAGAGCTGGGAATAGAACCCAGGCCTTCCAATACCAGCCCAGTGCTGTACACACACTGCCTCTGACTGGAACAAGGGGAAGTCTAACCTTGCTGTTTGAAATGGGCATAATCTTATTGCTTGCGAGATGCAGGAAGTAATTTGTTCCTGTCTCATGACTTTCCATAAGTGGGTAGGTGCATGAATTGGAAGACTCTGCTGCTTTAAAATAGAATTGCTGTTGTTTTTAATCAAATATACATTAGGATCGTACATTATGCAGTGATTAAACCCAGTCCTTGACGCTGTGCTTGACAACATAATTCTATTTTCACTTTAAGCAGAAATCGGTTTGTAAAACAAAAAATTTTTTTTAACCTGCTGGATTATTCAGATGAGACTGTTTAATCTAATTCTTTAATAATAGCATATTATTTTAAAAAAAAGGGAAAAAAAAGAAATGCATTTAAATATAACAAGAAGCCATTCATTAATTGTATTATAACATGTAAACCTTTCTGTGCTGAGGCAATTAGTTTATGTATGAAGTGCTACTTATGCAGCATTGGAGGTCAGGGAAAATATGAACATAACCTCATCTAGAAAAAGAGCATCTTCAGGCCTTTTTTTTCCAAGGGGGTGTTGCAAGTTGTATTGCATTCATATTTGGCACAAAGACTCAGAATTTTGAAAAGCTGATGCCTTTGAAATAAATAGAAAAAGTACATACCTAATCGCGTGTTCTGATGCTCTTGCTATATTTTTTCCCCCTTTGCCCCCAGTCTTAGTGCCTGAGCTTTGCAAACAGCAGGCAAGCTGGATATTGACCTACCTCAAGGCAGACCCTGGTTGAACTTCATGGAAAAGGGTATAATATTGTTCAACAACATTGGCGTAGAGAGCGCTCAGGGGTTTCTTGAATAAAAACTGGAACGTTAGGCAAGCTTTTCAGAAACGCTGGCCAACAAAGAAAAGCGCCCTAGTTGCTATTTGCCCGCGGTTCTCTACCCACAGTGATATCTGCGAGAACGCTTACCTGCTGCTGTAGCTCACTGGTGAATGGATGGTTCGGGTCCCTCTCTGTGTCCACTCCACAGAGGCAATGAGTCTGTCACAGCCCCAGCTCTTGGGACCTTTTTTCTGTGTAGCTCAAGCTGTAGCAGCTTATACTTTTAGCTCTGGCTCACATGGTGGCTGTCATTGTGGGTAAACGTTGACTTCTTGGTGACTGACTGCTGCTGGTTCACAACAGGAGGATCAGTCTCCAAAACCTACTTGTGGTTATTCCAGGAAAAATGTCATTCATTGTAATTGTTGCATCTGCTGGGCTTCCCAGTCTCATTTAGCTTCGTTAAGGGACAGAAGAGTCTGGATTAAACATCTTCCTATTGTCCCAACTGTTAATATAGTGACATCAATGGGGCCATACTGATTTGCACCAACCAAGGATCTGGCCCTGTGTCTTGGCAAGATAGCAGTGGCTGCTCAAGTAATGCCACGCCTGTCTGCTTTTATAGGGGGGCCTGGCTGCGGAGTGAAATGTTAATGGTGCAGTTCTAGGACACTTTACTGTGCAGCGTTTCCCTTTGCAAAGTATTTTTATGTGGTAGCTGCTAGCGTTGTTTGTTGCATGGCAACTATTTGAGGCCAAGTCACATACCCGATGATTGATTGATTGATGGGGTGGGGTCAGAGCAGGTGAGAAGGGCTGTGGGATGGGTGTGTACACATCACTTCAGGCAATTGATGATTATTTATATTACAGTAGTACATAGAGACTCTGAGACTGAGGCTCTATTGTGCAAGGCCTGTACATACACAGGGAGAGACCTCCCCCGCTCTGAAGAGCGGGCAATCAAAATAACCCATGCAGACAATGGGTGGGTAGGGAAACAATGCACAGAAGGGTAAAGTGTCTTAGCCAAGGTCTCACATCAGACCAATGGAAGAGCCAGGAGCAGAATCCAAGTGTTCTGGCTTACAGTCCACTGTTCTATCCACTAGGCCCTGCCGCTTCCCCACATTCAGCGCACATGAATGCTTTCAGCTGCTAATGCATAACTTAAAGAAATACTTGAACAGTAAGAGGGTGATCAGTCAGCTGGTAACTCTGTCTGCACCGGGAATTGCTGTCAAATGAGACTTCTTAAATTCTAAACAATGTTTAGTTTTGCTCTAATATTAGCTTATGTATTTGTAAGGAGCAGATTGCGATACACAGCTGTAATGTCGTTGCCTGGCTTTCTCTACAAGGGCTGGAATTGCTATCTACCATTTTCTTACTACATGTGAGTAAAGCATGAATACAACATCTGTATTCACCCCGCTAACACACCAGCCTTCAGGCCCTGGTTTTCATTGTCAGGGGCTGCGGAAGGTGATGTAACATCTTTCAATCCATGGAGGGGATAAAGGACGCAGACCGTGCTGGCACAAGAGACCTCTCTCTCCACTTCCGCTTCTTCCCCCTGCAAATCCTCCATCTAGGTGATTTAGAAGAGTAACACTGGTCGACTTATAAATGTAAGCGTGTCAGAGGGCACCGCTCTGGCTCTCGGTGGCTGTTTTCTCTTGCAGCATTCACCACTGAGGGTGTGAATCTGATCTATGTACCTGCAGTACCCAGAGGGTTCATGTATTGACATAAAGGACAGCCCTGTGTCTAATTAACAAGCTGCAGAATGTATAACTTTCAGAAATATGAATTACAGCCTGTGTTCTGTAGGAGGCAATAAACAATAAGACCTAAAAGTGCCTTCAGGAGCTGAAATGGCTTCTCTTTCTAGTTGTAGTAGATGCTTTCAGATACTCTTTTTTTTTTTCTTCAATTTTTTGCCCAACTCTCATTTTCTCTGTAAGCTCCCTCCTCTTTCCTCCCAACCCAAATACCCATCTTCTGAGACGCAAGGCGAGAGCTTTATTCTCAGCAGCTCAAACAGTTGAATTTGGTTTTAGTGGGTTTTTTTTCCTACTCAGGTTGTGTCTTGGCATTTTACCAAGTAATCTGACAACACAGCAACCTTTGGGCACTCCAGCAATAGACACATTGTCTTGCATATTAGAGCCTGTTTCATTGAGGGGTGACTTTGAGAATATTAGGGTTCCCCTCACATTTAACTTCCATCTGTCGACACCAAGGAGACCTCTGTTTGCTCTGTCCCCGGCAGGATAACCTCTCAGCCTGTGCAGCACTGTCCCTAGCATGGGACTTAAACTCACAACTCTGTGGTCCAGCCCGAGGGCAAAAGTGCTACCTATTCAGACACGCTTAAGAAGAGTATGTCTTAGGAAAAGGGATTTGGTCAACAGCATGCACGCTCATTAGTGAGCTGATCTATGGTTAAGGTTGAACTAGCTTCCTGTTAGGCCGGTGTTACCATCTCATGACTTGTTTTTGGTTGGTACTGTGACATTTGGTGGCCGTCTTTAAGTTACAGCTCCTGGGGTCAAGTGATTTCATTCGACATTGGTGAGGCCTCATCTGGAGTACTGTGTCCAGTTTTGGGCCCCACACTACAAGAAGGATGTGGAAAAATTGGAAAGGACCTGCGGAGGGCAACAAAAATGATTAGGGGACTGGAACACATGACTTATGAGGCGAGGCTGAGGGAACTGGGATTGTTTAGTCTGCGGAAGAGAAGAATGAGGGGGGATTTGATAGCTGCTTTCAACTACCTGAAAGGGAGTTTCAAAGAGAATGGATCTAGACTGTTCTCAGTGGTAGCTGATGACAGAAGAAGGAGTAATGGTCTCAAGTTGCAGTGGGGGAGGTTTAGGTTGGATATTAGGAAAAACTTTTTCACTAGGAGGGTTGTGAAACACTGGAATGTGTTACCTAGGGAGGTGGTGGAATCTCCTTCCTTAGATATTTTTAAGGTCAGGCTTGACAGAGCCCTGGCTGGGATGATTTAGTTGGGGATTGGCCCTACTTTGAGCAGGGGGTTGGACTAGATGACCTCCTGAGGTCCCTTCCAACCCTGATATTCTATGATTCTATGATTTCAGCTTGCTTTTATTTTTGTAAATGAAAGTTTCTGTTCTTTATGCTTGCAGAGAGAAGCTTGCAGTTTTGAACCAGGTGCATGTGACGTTGCACTCTGTATGATTTTATGAAAATATGCTAATTAGTGTGAATATAATGTAACTGGAATATGCTCCATGCAAAAGGTTTCTTGTAAGATATCACTACAAAGCTTATAATCTACTGAGTGTGGTCATCCTATTTGTATAAGTGTATCACTCTTGTATCTGGCACTAGAAATATGAAATATAACTCTAAGGCCCTATTGTAGTTCTGCAAAGTGTGGGCCATTAATGGTGGTTTGGAATCTTGATGGCTCCCACCAACCAGGACAATTGACTGTGGATGGCTCTGGTTGCAGGCAGGCCTTCCTGTGAGTCAGGCTGGGAGGAATGAAGGCTTGGGGTCTCACAGGACATATGACCATGTCACCTGCTACTGGAATCCATCTTAAACCTGGTGCTTTTCCATTTAGAAGGAGCGGTGGGAACCCAGAGAGGGACAAAGGATTCCCGCCTTGTCAAAAGCTATATAAGGGGGTGGAACGGAACAAAGGAGGTGGCAGTCATGAGAAATCCCCTAGCTACCACCTGAGCTGGAACAAGGGCTGTACCAGGGGAAAGAATTGTGCCCAGACTAGGAAGGCGTCCACTCTGTGATAGAAGCTTATTGAAACATCTGAGGGTGAGATTTTTGTCTGTATTCAGTTTTCTTACTGTATTAGGCATAGACTTGCGTGTTTTATTTTATTTTGTTTGGTAATTTCCTTTGTTCTGTCATTACTTGGAACCACTTAAATCCTACTTTTTGTATTTAATAAAATCACTTTTTACTTATTAATTAACCCAGATTATGTATTAATACCTTGGGGGGGGGGGGAACAGCTGTGCTTATCTCTCTATCAGTGTTATAGAGGATGAACAATCTATGAGTTTACCCTGTATAAGCTTTATACAGGGTAAAACGGATTTATTTGGGGTTTGGACCACATTGGGAGCTGGGTATCTGAGTGTTGGAGACAGGAACACTCCTTAAGCTGCTTTCAGTTAAGCCTGCAGTTTGTGGGATGTTGTTCAGACCTGGGTCTGTGTTTGTAGCCGGCAAGCGTGTCTGGCACAACCAGGCAGGGTTCTGGAGTCCCAAATTGGCACGGAAAGCAGGGGCAGAAGTAGTCTTGGCACATCAGTTGGCAGCCCAAGGGGGTTTCTGTGATGCAACCCATCACAGTGCACACTAAAGACTCTAAGTAGCCGGCAAACACAAAGGACCCTAATGTTTTTCTTACGATTTCTTTGGGAGGGGTCTGATGTGATTTTTTTTTTTGAAATGGTTGAGGTTGGCTGTGCTGTTAGCTTGATATTTTCAAGCATTCCTCTTTCAAACTTGTTTGGAAATGCAATGATCCGACACTTTGCAAGCTGCATCTCATCCAAAGATGGTGGTTTTTCTGGGACACTTGGTTAACAATCAGAAAAGGAGTTTTAAAGTTAAGCAGCTGATTCTCCTCTGTTATACGAGTGTAATTCCATTGAGTTCATTGGAGCCGCTCTTGAGCGGAGCATCAAGCCCATGTTGTCTTCAAAATATATCTGATGAGGTGGTGGTTTGTACTGTGGTTAGCGTATAGGGGCAGTAATTAAAGATCAAGGCTGCATTGTGCAAAGCACTTCAGATACACACCGTGTGTAACTTTTAAAATTCGCATTAACATGTCTTGATGTAGAAACTCCAAATTTGTTTTGTCTGCCTTACTGAGAGATGCCTCTTTGGTATTTTTAGGAGGCTAGTGGGGCAAGTGTTTGTGTGTGTGTGTAGTAACATGCAAACTAACTTGCGAGGGTACTGATCTTAGGTAGGCCGGGGAGTGGTTAATGGTGGTTACTGAGTTACTGTGCCTCTTGGGAATTAATCTACTGGTAACATGTTGTTTTGATTGTCATTCACACTTTTGCACAATATGGGAGCAGTATAGCAGTTGAACAGAGGTGTTCGGTCCTGTCTACAGTAGAAACTTTTAATTGGAAAAGTCCTATTATAGAGGCAATTTATATTGTAATATAAAAGAGCTTCTGCTGGTATACCTTATTTCGTTCAGTGAATGGGTATAAGATAGGCTTGGAAGGTTTGGAGTTTTATCAGTAAGTATTGATATGTGCTGCTATCTCTCTACACATGCATACTGGTGACCACTGAAATTTACAGGTAGCCAAAGCTAGAAAAACGCTGTTTGAGAACTTATTAGCGTTTGCTTTAAAGCTATTCTTTTTGTATCTTTTGAGGTGTGGTGCTGACAATTTGTTTTAATGGTTATGAAGCTTTAACTTCTTGAATCTCAATGTCTGCTGTCCCTAATTATTGTCCCCCAATTTTCTGCAACTGTGAAAATTTAAATGCTTTTAAATGCAGATCTTGTTCACTGAAATTATATATAAAATTTAATTCTCCCGCGCCTAGCTGTAGGGACAGAAGCACTCTCCTGGGCGTGTATAAGCTGCATCAACCCTCGGAGGGTTTGTTGGTATAGCTAAGGGTATGTCTGCGCAGCAGGTGTGAGTCATAATTGACGGCTTGGGCAGATGTACTCAGGCAGGCTCTGCTCGAGGTGAAAAGGTGTGTGGGGCCGTGGCCCGGCCCGGGTTGGTGCTTGGTCAGCTGCTCGTGCCATCGTGGCCGCGCTGCCGTTTTTAGGCGCCAGCTGGAGCAGAGCTAGTGTATGTGCGTCTACCTGTACTGAGAATTACATCTCCCAACTGCAGTGCAGACACACCACGATCCCACTAAAGCCTTTCTCGTGTAGACCTGGCCCAGGCCAGGCGAGGCTGGAGGAAATGACAAAGGATTATGTCAGGTTTCAGAGTAACAGCCGTGTTAGTCTGTATTTGCAAAAAGAAAAAGAGGACTTGTGGCATCTTAGAGACTAACCAATTTATTTGAGTATGAGCTTTCGTGAGCTACAGCTCACTTCATCTGATGCAAACTTCAAATCCAGACTCCTGGAAGTTTGCATCCGATGAAGTGAGCTGTAGCTCACGAAAGCTCATGCTCAAATAAATTGGTTAGTCTCTAAGGTGCCACAAGTCCTCCTTTTCTTTTTGCGAAAGGATTATGTGGCACTGGAGAATAGACTGGATCTCTTAACACATCATTTTCAGATAATCTGGTGTTTGAGGCTTTTTTCAAGGATGTGGAATGTAAGGAAAGTGTCTGCGTGATTTGGAGGAGGCTTTAGCTGGATTCCATTGGGAAAGGTTTCAGCCTCAACGCTTTTGGCCTCACTTTCTTGTGAGGTGATTAAGGGCGGGAGGCTGTTGTTAGGGGGTCGTCTTTCTGCTTTGCCTGGTTGTTAATGTGTTTGATTATTTTTGCCGCTTGGTGGTCATCACTTACTGCTGGGAGGTCAATGAAGTGGTAAGGCCCCTAGAACATTTTTTTTATTGTTAAAAGAAATCAATTTGGGATCTAGTGCTAAAAACTTCTAAGCTCATTTACATGGTTATTTTAAGTTTGCTTTATACTGCACAAGATGCCGCTGTACCTGAATCCTGGTGAAGATAATGCTTGAGGACGACTGGCCAAAGGAATTCATATATTTAAAATGTGGCAGATAAATAGAGAGAAGGTGGGTGAGGGAATATCTTTTATTGGGCTAACTTGTTTTGGTGAAAGACAAGCTTTCAAGCTTACCTAGAGCTCTCCTGCAAGTCTGGGTAAATATAGTTACATATTGCTATCTTCGTTTGCATGATTCTGACAGGTGCATACAGATGGAGGATGAGAAATAACTTTATAGCTATATTTTATATATATATTTTCAAAATATAGGTTTGAGGCTTAGTTATTTTCTCGTCTGCCTGCATTTGTCTAGGCACTTACGTAGGCTGCAGGGCCAGTCAGATCTGTCCATTAGAAATCATCTTAAACTGCCAGTGGAAATTTGCAGTAGGAGAATTCTCTGGGTTACATAATATTCTTCAGCCTTTTAAATTATTTCCTTCCCATCCTCTTTATGGTTTCAGACCACCCTTGCTCCACTGAATGTAACTGTGGATATTCTTCAGAGTACTGGCATTCTTTTGATGGGGCCATCGTTACCACAAAATTAAACCATACGTTCTAGTTGACTCAGAATATCTTTGAAGTGTAACCAGGGACGTTTGCTATGGTATATGTTCATTATGCTGGGATGGTTCCCTGTAGTGATATCACGTAGGCGACTGCACGTCGCAGAGTAACCCGGTATGAAATGGTCGCATTGCGCTCTGCGTATTCCCCAGACCATTAAATGTGTCCGCTCTCCGACAGTAAAAAGAAAAGGAGTACTTGTGGCACCTTAGAGACTAACCAGTTTATTTGAGCATGAGCTTTCGTGAGCTACAGCTTACTTCATCGGATGCATAGCATATCGTGGAAACTGCAGAAGACATTATATACACACAGAGACCATGAAACAAAACTTCCTCCCACCCCACTCCCCCGCTGGCAACAGTGTAAATGTAGTGGTTCCCTGCCTAGTCAGCCTGCTCTGACTCTCAGTAAGATCCAAGAGGCCTTTATTGGGAGGGAGACACTTGGAAGGCCGTTTGTAGGGGGCCTTATCTGAAGAGATATGGAAGTTTCTGTGTAGACAGGATTTCTTAGGTAATAAAATGTCAGTTGAATGACACAGTGAACATCTATGTTTATGGCTCACTCAGCTGAAAAATAATTCAGAAATGAGCTGTTCTAGCTTTGCTCACTGACTTACCTAAGCAGGTCCCACAGGCTTCAGCCAACTCACGATTAGGTTTACTTTTTTTATTGTTGCTGAAATTAATATTGTCTTTGTCATGCCACCAGGACAGGATGTCTTCAGACAGTGCTTTGTAAACCACATGCTGGTCAGTTAACAGCATGAGAAACTTCCCAGGTTTAAAAGGCAGGATTTCAAGAGAGACCCGCTTTTTTCTAAACTTAAGGGACCATTAATACTTATGCCTGTTCGTTGCTTAATATTGCAAGATCCTCCTTTCAGACTCTAATGCGAACTCAAATTCAGGGCTTTGCTTCACGGTGCATAAAAATCAGTTTACGTTTTTTCCCCCTGTAAAATAAACCTGTTTTAAAATGAAGTCTGAAATAATACAAAATATGTGAAGGCCCAATCTTATGATGATCTCTTAAACTATTTTAAATAAGACATAAACATGCTGAATCAATGAGCCCTCTCAAAAACTTTGAGTTAAAGGCTGCTTTTCTATATAAAGAAAATATCTGTCTTGTGCGGTCAAGCTTTATAAATAGACAGGATAGGTCATGTACTGTATTAAGAGCTTGATCCTGTGGGAGTCCCAGAGGCTGTGCTATTGGATGAAAGAGACAAAGTCATCAGAGGCATTGGGACCCGGCCTCTGATTTCAGGAGACACCATCCTGTATTTCATCAGGATCATCCCTTAAGCCCCGCCTGGTGGTTTCACGCTCCTGTTTTGTAGCTTTTGCTTGCCTAAGCACTAATGGGCTCAGTTCTCAAATTAATACTTCTGACTCCACCCACCAGGGAAACACGTTCCAAGACTCCGTTTGGTTGTAATCAGCTTGTTTTAACAGCTATATTCACCTTTCTTTAGAAAATAACTAAAGTACAAATGGAAAAGTTGACTAAAATCAATGATTTAAATTGCCTGGATTTAAATCAATCCGCCCTGCTTTGCTGTAGTTATAAACTGGGCTTTGATCCCAATTGAAGTGATCAACCATCATTCAGTTAAAAGAAAAGGAGGACTTGTGGCACCTTAGAGACTAACCAATTTATTTGAGCATGAGCTTTCGTGAGCTACAGCTCACTTCATCGGATGCATTCAGTGGAAAGCTTATGCTCAAATAAATTGGTTAGTCTCTAAGGTGCCACAAGTCCTCCTTTTCTTTTTGCGAATACAGACTAACACGGCTGCTGCTCTGAAACCCATCATTCATTTGTTTCATGTTCTTGACTTTAAATTTGTTTTTTGCTGATGTGTCAAAATATACATTGAGAAACAGGACTGATAAAATTTATTGCTAGATGCTGTTGCATGAAGTCTGTCATGCTGTTATCTTGAATTTTGGCAGTTTGCAGTGGCTGGATATTGCCAAGTTGGCCAAGTGAATAAAAATAATCTATTTCAATTATGAGTTCAAGTCCTGTGTTAATGGGAGAAGTTAAACTTTAACATTTGGACTGTTCAAACGTTCACATAAAGCTAGGAGAAAACTATTGGACTAGCTCCTGCGGTTGGAGAATTGTGAGAGCTATAATTAAACAAAATGAAACTTTATTCCTGCAACTGATCCTGTTGCCAAAAAACAGCAACTAACTTGAGGGGAAAAAAAAAAACAAAAGTCAGCCTTGCCAAATCATTTCCTCACATTCATGGCATTTCCTTTCTTTCTTTCTCTTCTCACCACCCTCTTTCCCAGTCAATAGCATCCTGACTGTAGCATTTAAAAACTGAAATCTGATCAGTGATACCCAGGGTGGAGCTGGCTTCAAAATGAATGTGCAGGGTTCTCTAGCTGGAAGTCAGGGTAGGCTCTGAACTGTGGAAATTTAGGGAGCTGTTCCCCTTTCCTCCAACCATAAAAAACAACATGGTTGCAAATCCTTTGTGAGAAGAAAACAAGAATTTCTATATACAGTGTCACTGGTGGAAGTGGAACTGTGAGCTAACTTGAAGTCTGTAATAAAGTGTGGAAGATATTCCTAATGAATCCAGTCTGTAAATAATTAATTGTTGACAACCTGCCACTCTTGTGAAGAAACACACAATGCAGGCAACTGGAACTTCTACCAGCAGGCCCTAGTGAATGATGCTTTGTTCCTCTGTGTTTGGGGAGATATTATTTGTAGCATTATCTGCCTCCAGAAGATACAGTTTCCTAGTATAGTACTCGCTGCCATTTTAATCCACCAAGGGCTGGATTAACTAGGGGAGAAGGTGTATTTTTGAACATGTTGGCTAATGTGTATTTGTTTAGGGTTGACCTGTACCAGCTAACGTGTTTAAAATGCAGCTAGGTCTGTCTACATCAGAGTAGTCTTTAAACATTAACACCTTGTTAAAATACACTTTTATCCTAGCCTAGGCAAGCCCTTGAAGATTGCCACAGTCATGCAAAAGCAGCTATTTTGTGCACAGCAGTTAGCAGGTAGGTGAAATGTCTGTGGACTGTGTATTTGAGAAGGTGTGTAGACTAAGGGCTTGTCTGTGCTACCCGCCGGATTGGTGGGCAGCGATCGATCCAGCAGGGGTCGATTTTATCGCATCTAGTATAGACGCGATACCCCGCTGAGCGCGCTCCCGTAGACTCCGGCACACCACCAGAATGAGAAGCGTAAGCGGCATCGTCGGGAGAGCGTCAGCTGTCAACTTACTGCATTGAAGACACCACGTTCAGGAGATCTAGGTATGTCGACTTCAACTACGCTATTCACGTAGCTGAAGTTGCGTATCTTAGATCAACCCTGTGTGGTAGTGTAGACAAGCCCATGGTGATTGGGAGAAAAGCCTAGAGAAAAACGTAATTGAGACTGAAAAAATGGTGCTTACACCAAATCATTATATTTTTTTAATGTTTGCCACAAAAGCATGTTTAAGAGGCAAAATTTGGCTTGTAATCTCCCTTCCTGTGTCCCCCGTCCCCCCCCCCCACACAGACAAGCCAGCCTCAGAAGACTTTGGATGGGCTATTACCAGCAGGAGAGTGAGTTTGTGTGGGGGGGGGGGCGGAGGGTGAGAAAACCTGGATTTGTGCTGGAAATGGCCCAACTTGATGATCACCTTAGATAAGCTATTACCAGCAGGAGAGTGGGGTGGGAGGAGGTATTGTTTCATGGTCTCTGTGCATATAATGTCTTCTGCAGTTTCCACAGTATGCATCCGACGAAGTGAGCCGTAGCTCACGAAAGCTCATGCTCAAATAAATTGGTTAGTCTCTAAGGTGCCACAGGTACTCCTTTTCTTTTTGCGAATACAGCCTAACATGGCTGTTACTCTGAAACCTTTCAGAAGAACTGTCTTCTTAAATGCTGGAGAAGGCATTGCCTGTTTTTTGCGACATTCGAGTAAAGCCTTGTGCAGATCTTCTCTTCGTCACCAGAAGTTTTTTTTTAAGAAGTTGACACTTGAGAAGGGTAGGTTTCAGAGTAGCAGCCATGTCAGTCTGTATTCGCAAAAAGAAAAGGAGGACTTGTGGCACCTTAGAGACTAACCAATTTATTTGAGCATGAGCTTTCCACTGAATGCATCCGATGAAGTGAGCTGTAGCTCACGAAAGCTTATGCTCAAATAAATTGGTTAGTCTCTAAGGTGCCACAAGTCCTCCTTTTCTTTTTGAGAAGGGTAATGATCGATACCTCCTTTCTCTGGGGGGGGTGTCTCTGCTCACTCCTCCAGTACTATGTGGTGTACCTTGGGTAAGTGTTACACTGAGAGTGACCAGGTGTCCTGATTTTATAGGGACAATCCTGATATTTGGGGCTTTGTCTTATATAGGCGTCTATTACTTCCTACCCCATGTCCGGATTCTTCACGCTTGCTGTCTGGTCAGTCTAGTTACACCTGCATACCACGAGGGGACTGTGGATCAGACCTCCGGCTGGGGCGAGTGGGTCCTTGCTATAATGCAGTCAGTGGAGCCGCCCTGCTTTAAATCAGCTGAGGGACTGGTCCTCGCTCCTCTCAGAAAGGTCTTGAACCAAAGCACGCAAACATCAATAAGACTTTCCCTGAACTTCCATGGCTTTGGGATCAGATACGCTTGCGTATTCTACTTCAGTCCCGCTCTAGGGTCTCTTGCTGAGGTGTTCAGGAAACTGGCTGCAATATTTTTGTGATGGGACTCTTGAGTAGCTGTATTAAAATTTCTGTGGACTTGGGAAAGACTGGACGCAGAGGCTCAGATGGCTGCCACCTCTTGGCAACATTGGATTCTTGGCACTGATTGTCAGGTTTGTCCCTCTACCAGACATTTCCCACTCTACGGGAAGTAGGGTCTTTACCAGGTGCAGTTGGAGGGTCCAGACACGGAGTGGAGGCAAAAACGCATCTCTCACTGAAAATAGCATGTACCGTGTACTTTAAAAAGCATTCTGTGTGCATTTGCACGTTATAATGAATACGCATTAACTAGCTTTTCAGACCCTAGCATCGGGTTTGATTGGCCAGGCAGAAAACTGGTATGTAGCTTGGTTTGTTCCTTTTAAAAAAAGGAATTGCTTAAATCTCTGCAAGCTTGTTGGAGACTGTCAAGTTTCTGTTCTGACATTCTCCTCGAAAAGCAAGGCTGAAATTCTCCTGCCGCCTCTCACCTTCTCTGCGGGCCTTTGAAAAACCTTAGGCCTTATTGACACATGCGCTTACCCTGACTTTGTCTGGTTTCATTATAAACCAGTGCAAACCCTTGTGTGGACATGCTTGCTCCGGTTTAGCTTAAACCTCTGCATAATCGATTTTAAGCTAACTTGACTTAAACCAAAATAATTATTGATGCGTTTGCACCAGTTGAGCTAAATTGGTTAATCACACCTGTATTTAGACTGGTGCAGCTTTCTTGTGTGGATAAGGCCCAACTCAGGATTGTTACTTTAATCCTTGGGTGAAGATCCCCAGACCTGAGTGATATTGAGTCTCACATTTGTTTCAGCTGTTTGTGGTGATTTCCTGCAACGGGACTGGGCCATCCAATCCAGCCACCTTCTTAAGCTTGTTTTAAAATTTCCAGTGCTTATCAGGATATGGGTGTGGACAGGCTGGTGAGAGACTCTTTTGAAATCTCAAAAAGAAAAGGAGTACTTTTCTTTTTGCGAATACAGACTAACACGGCTGCTACTCAGAAACCTGTTTTGAAATCTGCATTGTTGAAAAACTGCTTTGAAATCGGAAGATCTCCACAAATCTGTGGATAGAGAACTTTAAAGCTCCTTGGAAAAGCCTGGTCAGAGTGTGTATGGTACCATCCTTGAGAATGTCTGTCTCCTTTTTGTTCTGCATCAGAGCTGCTCTGTCCCTAGCAGAGGCCTGGATGAAACTCCCTTCGACACCTCTGAATGCTCCTCAGTCATTGCTAGGCAAGTGACTGTTGAGAGACAAAGTATTTGCTCCCCGTGGGAGCTAGAGATGTTGGCTCCACAGCAACGTACCTCAAGTGTCCTGCTTCAGTACTGCTGGCTAAGGTGGTCTTGACCACCTTGTTGTCCCAAACTCCCACGATGTAGGAACTAGGGCTGTTGATTAATTGCAGTTAACTCTCACGATTAACTCAAAAATTAATAGCAATTAAAAAAATTAATCATGATTTATCACAATTTTAACCACCCTGTTAAACAATAGAATACCAGTTGAAATGTATTCAATATTTTTGGATGTTTTTCTACATTTTCAATTATATTAATTTCAATTACAACACATAATACAAAGTGTACAGTGCTCACTTTATATTATTGTTACATAACTGCACTCAAAAACAAAACAGTGTAAAATTTCAGAGTCTACAAGTCCACTCAGTCCTACTTCTTGTTCAGCCAATCGCTAAGACAAACAAGTTTGTTTACATTTACAGGACCTAATGCTGCCCGCTTTTTATTTACAATGTCACCTGAAAGTGAGAACAAGCGTTTACATGGCACTTCTGTAGCTGGCCATTGCAAGGTATTTATGTGCCAGATATGCTAAACGTTCATATGTCCCTTCATGCTTTGACCACCATGCCAGAGGACATGTGTCCATGCTGATTGTGTTCTTTTAAAAAAAAAAAATGCGTTAATTAAATTTGTGACTGAACTCCTTGAGGGAGAATTGTATGTCTCGTGCTCTGTGATTGTACCCCCTTTCTGCCATATATTTTATGTTATAGCAGTCTCAGATGATGACCCAGCACATGTTTGTTTTAAGAACACTTTCACTGCGGATTTGACAAAACACAAAGAAAGTACCAATGTGCGATTTCTAAAGATAGCTACAGAACTTGACCCAAGGTTTAAGAATCTGAAGTGCCTTCCAAAATCTGAGAGGGATGAGGTGTGGATTATGCCTTCAGAAGTCTTAAAAGAGCAACACTCTCTGATGCAGAAACTACAGAACCCGAACCACCAAAAAAGAAAATCAGCCTTCTGCTGGTGGCATCTGACTCAATTGATGAAAATGAACATGCGTCGGTCTGCTCTGCTTTGGATCTTTATCGAGCAGAACCCATCATCAGCATGGATGCGTGTCCTCTGGAATGGTGCTTGAAGCATAAAGAGACATGTGAATCTTTAGCATGTCTGGCATGTAAATAGCTTGCGACACCAGCTACAACAGTGCCATGCGAACTTCTGTTCTCACTTTCAGGTGACCTTGTAAACAAGAAGCAGGCAGAATTGTCTCCTGCAAATGTAAACAAACTTGTTTGTCTTAGCAATTGGCTGAACAAGAAGTAAGACTGAGTGGACTTGTAGGCTCTAAAGTTTTATGTGGTGTTTTTGAATGCAGTTTTTTGTACATAATTCTACATTTGTAAGTTCAACTTTCATGATAAAGAGATTGCACTACAGTACTTGTATGAGGTGAATTGAAAAATATTTTTTTTACAGTGCAAATATTTGTAATATAAATATAAAGTGAGCACTGTACACTTTGTATTCTGTGTTGTAATTTAAATCAATATATTTGAAAATGTTGAAAAAAATCCAAAAATATTTAAATAAATGGTATTTTCTTATTTAACGGTGCAATTAATTTTTTTAATTGCTTGACAGCCCTAGTAGGAACGTTGCTCATGGCTTGTCATGTGGGCAGCACGCTAGTGGAGCGGAAGGATGGGCTTGTGTTTAAGGCGCTAGGAGTTATGGGTACTATTCCTCGCTCTGCATCTTTGCGCAAGCTACTTACCTTCCGTGCTTCTGTTCTGTACAATGCAGTTAATGCATCCCCGTCTCCTAGGGCTGCAGTGAGGGTAGAATGTTGCTCCTACAATGAGGGTCATCTAGATGATAGCAGTAGCTTTTGTAAGCTACGTGGACCCAGTGGCATGTGAGCTGTGGTTGTGTAGAGGTGGGAAATGGGGCAGCAAGTGGGGTGGAAAAGGGGGGATGTGGTGGTCCACATTTCAGAGGCTGGTATCCCACAGTGAGATGTCAAAAGCCAGGCCTGGGGCAGGGGAGGACAGGGTCAGAAGAGTGCAGAGCTGGCTCTCTCATATGTCATCTCTCTGGCCAGTTCTCGTTTGTGGGCTGTAGCTACAGAAAACCGACCAATGTCCCGGGGAGGAAGGGGGGTTGCATGACATGGACAAAGTGTATATTTTTGCTGAAAAGGTCTTGCTTTTGGACCTAACTAAATGAAATTTTAAAGGGAAACCAACTGCTTCAAATCAAACTTGTTTAACAACCGAACAAAACACAATCTCCTCCCCCAACGAATGCGATGTAACTTCAGCCTGCAGGTCCTAGGGATCTGTCCCTGAGCCCTCCTGACACCCACATTTTCCATCTGCAGGTGTGTCTCTCCTCTGCAGCTGGGTAAGACTTGCACTGGCCATGGAAGCAGACTACACAAAGGGCTGTCAAACACACAGAAAAAAATTCAGATAATTGCGGCACTGTTGTTTTGTATTCCGTAGTGTCTGGGAGCCCTTGGTGTGGACCAGAACCCCATTGTTTTGTGCGCGTTTGTAATGGCACCCTGGGCCAGGACACCTCTGTGGGCATTGAATTCCACCTCTAGAAGCATAATCCTTCATCATTTAAGCTGAAGGACCGTGTCCCTGGGCTTGGAAGCAGTAGCTGGCTCAAACCTCTCTCTGTGGACCAGCCACTAGAGGGGGACAAAGCCACAATGCGTTAATGTGGGTTTGTTACTTCCTTCTCTCATAGCAGATCTCTGGTATTAGCTGAACATAAGACTGGCCGTATTGGGTCAGGGCAGTGGTCCATCTAGCCCAGTATCCTGTCTTCCGGCAGTGGCCAGATGCTTTATTGGGAGTGAACAGAACAGGCCAACTTATTGAGTGATCCATCCAGCCCTGTCTTCTGGCAGCGGCATGTTACATTTTATAGCATACGTGTCCATATAAGGTATATACAGAATCTTTCCTTTTGTCCTCTCCTCTTCAGCTGCCTGGACTCAGAAATTACTGCTGAGCAATTGCAATGTGAAATCAGGTTTCAGAGTAGCAGCTGTGTTAGTCTGTATTCGCAAAAAGAAAAGGAGTACTTGTGGCACCTTAGAGACTAACCAGTTTATTTGAGCATAAGCTTTTGTGAGCTACAGCTCACTTCATCGGATGTGAAATCAGTGAGTGTTGAAGTAATTGTTCCCGTATTTCATATTGCTATTGAGGCGTGGCTTGGAAAGCCAAGGTACCAATTTAATAGCTCCGGGTATCATGCCTTTTGGAAAGATTCATGAAGAACTGGACATGAAAGTGAATCACTGCAGGAAACGTTCTAATGGTGTCAGTTAGCCAGGCAGTCCATCCGGACTCTGGCAGTGTTCAGCTAAACCCTGTGTAACGGGTCAGAGCTGTGCCCGTTAGCAATCCGGGGTCACTCACCCGTGAGTCTCTTCTCCTGTGTGCGTGCTTGGTGCTGTGATCCTGTAGCGATGGGACAGGCACCGAGTGCCTAGATGCTTTTTCATTTTCTATTTGCTGGAGCGTTTTCTGATCCAGAGGCTTTTCCCATTTGACCATGTTTAAAATGTAACCTTTTCCTGGTGGTGTATGCGTCTCAGGGAGTGGACACTGGGTGAATCGGAGCAGGCTGAGGTTTCTGGATCCAGAGGGAAATCTTCTACCCATCTCTTTTATACCTCTACCTTCAAGCCTCTATTAGAAGATGCTACACGCAGCCTTCAAAGCTCACTTCCATCGCCCTTCGACAGGCCAGCAGAGCACTTGTAAGCTAGACTAGAAGCATCTTGCTTTCCCCTCCCCACAGGCTGCGACGGAGCATGTGGCATATAATAAATCTTCACGGAGCCCATTGCCAGTGTATTCTGCTCCTTTAATTGACTGCACAGTAAACACATGTCGGCAGTTCTCCAGTGGAAAACCTGACACCCCTCCAAGTGTACATTGTCAGCCAATTCAGTAATAATTGCATATAGGCACTAAAACCCAGCACCCAGAATAGCTACAGGGGATATGTTAACCTTGTCCGCCCGCTTTTGGGAGCGAGTGATCTGGACTTTGGCTTTGCTAAGTAGTGCCGGCATTGTCTTGTCAAAGTTATTGTCGCTACGTAGCCCTGCCTACATCTGAAATCGACCGGTTCCAGAGCATCCCAGGAGAACCTCATCTCTGCCAGAAATCAACCAGTAGCTGGGTTTTTCTCATGGGGTTGGTGTGACTCCAAAGAGGTGGTTAAAATCCTTTGGGCTTGGCTGTTGGGGATATAGTGGAACAAGGAAATTTAAATGTCACTTGACAGGTGGCCAGTGACTCTTCCCCAGCATTTGGTGCGTGCAGCATTTCCCTCTGCGTGGGCTGGAGAGAGGCAAGCTCATCTGCACCCACATTTTCCCTGTCCAGCCTGATGGAATAGCCTGGCGGCAACTTTAAGGTGTGATTACCAGCATACATGGGAAAGCAGCAGCTGTTACTGTGGCTGTTAATAGGAGCCATTGAAACACGCACAGGTTCAGATTCCAGGATGCGAGGCATGACCAGGCATGGTGAGGGAAAGCTTAGGCCAGCATGCTTCTTGGGCAGAGGAATGTGCCCGGCACCTGAGCTGGGGAAGAGTGGGGGCGGAGTGGCCCTCTTTCTATAAATGCATTTTCACGGCAGCAGAAGTGAAGTGGCCTTTGCATCTTACCTCTAGCTCTCTCAGTTCGCTTACAGTGCAAATGGGGGTTGGAATGCCTTGTGTTAATAACTTCTCTGGGGAGACCTACACTTGGCATCCCGTTGGTCAGGTCGGAAGAAAACTTCAGAGTGGACAAATTTACCATCGCTATAAAAGGGCCACTTCCTTTTTAAAAATGAGCACTTCCTCCAGCGCGGTGGCTGGACATGGTCATGGGTAGCGCTCGATTGGCTGAGCTAAATATTTATTTATAGACTGTCAGACCTTCGGACTGTTTCTGCAGCACAGTGGGGGTCTGAGCGCTGTTGATCCAAAGGCATTGCTGGAATAAATCTGATTGATAAATGTACCAGAGCTCAAAAAATCTTCAGACACATGGTATCAGGAAGCTGATCTAAAAGATCAATGTGGCGGGAGGTCACTACTGAGATCTTGGGGGCAGCACCCTGCTCAGAAACCCCCTGTGCCCTGTTAGTGATTGGCTTGAGCATAGTCCCGACTTTGATATCAAGGTTTCACCTGATAGGTGTCTGGAAGCATATTTGTTCTGTAAACATAAAACAATTATTCTGTCCATGCCAACTTGTTAATGAATTACAGCTCTTCTTAAATACCCACTGTTGTCATCAGCCAGTTAGAGAGAGGTATGTGTTTGAGAACAGTAGTAGATGGTATGCTTATCAGAAAGACCTTATCTAGAGTTGTGGGGTAATAATTCGTATAAGAGCTAAGTGCTGTTGGCCTCTTCAGTAGATCTCAAAGCACTTTACAAAGGAGAATTTTCAGAGCAGCAGCCGTGTTAGTCTGTATTCGCAAAAAGAAAAGGAGTACTTGTGGCACCTTAGAGATGAACAAATTTATTTGAGCATAAGCTTTCGTGAGCTACAGCTTACTTCATCCGATGAAGTGAGCTGTAGCTCACGAAAGCTTGTGCTCAAATAAATTTGTTTGTCTCTTAGGTGCCACAAGTACTCCTTTTCTTTTTACAAAGGAGAAGTTAGTCTTCTTATCCCCCATTTCACAAATGGGGAAACTGAGGCATGGGGCAGGAAAGTGACTTTCTCAGGGTCACCCAGTAGCCCAAGTGGCAGAGCTGGGAATAGAACCCAGGTCTCCTGAGCCCCAGTCCAGGTCCCTGTCTCTGGCCACACAGCCTCCTAATGCTCACTCTAGCTTCTTACAACGAGAGTAAGATGTTTGATTCACTATTTCAGATAAGAAATGAAAATCTAATTCTGCCACCTTTTAATCGCACTGAGCTGTACCATACCCCCCAGATTGCAAACAGCCCCGGGTAGATTGCGGGGACAAAGTAAAGGTACAGCTTAATGTGAGTAAAAGGGGCAGAATGCAGTTCCTAGTGGAAACTGAGTGGCATCCGAACTTCTGCTCTCGCCTTGCTAGTGTTGGTAACGAGCGCTCATGCTAAGGAGGTGCTGTCTGTGTGTGGGGAGAAAATCTTGGATTGTAAGTCACTGCCCCTTTTTAGTCCTTCATTTTACCATCTCCTACAATAGCGGAAGGAAAATATGTTTTGGAGAATTCCTACATAGCTGGAATTTCTGTCCTTCGCTGTTGTCACCTCACAAGATATTTGTGTACAAACACACAGCTTCCAGTGTGTAATTAGAACTGGGCCTGTGGCATGTGTGTGAGACCTCTCTTGCTGAATCTCAGCTTGGTCTCTAGCTAAGATAACACCTTGCAGGGCTTCAGAGAGAGATCTCAATATGTTTCCCACCCCTGGGAAAAGAGGAAGATGGGTGGTAATTAAAAATCAATCTTTTTTGTGTAAATTGAAGGGCTGCGTGCGTGTTCGGCTGCGAATCTTGCTGCTCCTTTAGTGCTGCAAACCTCGTGCCCTTCTTTAGTTACAGACACATCGTGGTAGGTTGTGCTGCTCCTGGCCAGAGTTAGGTCCACGGTTATTGCGGATATTTCTAGAACTTCCCCTAAGAGATCAGCTCTCTCAGTAATGGCAGAGTCAGGCTTTTTCTCCTTGTATGTACGCTAGCTCTCAGCAGCACCGGAGCACTGCCCGGGAACTTTATGCTGCGAGGATGAGCAGAGCAAATAAAGCGCTAAGGGAGACTATACGCTGCTCCAAGGCTGGATCTGTTCGATTTAGTAGGTGTGCCAGGGAGCTGTTCTGAGCCTTGAACTGTGGCTGAGGCCCCTGGTAATTTCCGTTAGCAGCGAACTGCAGCGCTGATTGCAAACTGCGTATAAAGGGCTGCTTGAACTCCTTCTGTAAAGCAAAACACTTCGTTAGTGCTAACCGGTGTTAATGTGGCAATATGGTAGCAGACTCAAGGATTGGGAAATTCCAAACGCACCCTTTTTGCGCCTCAGGGTGGGGCTTTAAGGGTCCTAGGTTTGTGTCCCCTTTTTGTGCTGCTTTACTTGTAAAGAAAACTTGATTTTTTTTTTAAATAAATGACCTTAGAAATCATTGGGAGGGTGAAGATTTTCCCCTTCTTCCTGGCTTAGCTGGAGGACTCGTTGCTCTAATATTTGAAAAGATAACCTAATGATATCTTCTGGGCTTAGACCAGCTGTGGGAACTCCCAAAGGTCGGTGATGGGACTCTAGATGGGGAGGGCTCTGAGTTACTACAGAAAATTCTTTCTCAGGTATCTGCCTGGTGGGTCTCACCTACGTGCTCAGGGTTTAACTGATGGCCCTGTTTGGGGTTGGGAAGGAATTACCCTCCCCCCCCCGCAGCATGGGGCATGGGTCACTTGTAGGTTTAAACTACAGTAGAACCTCAGTTATGAACATCTCAGAAACGAAGGCTTTTCATAACTCTGAAATGTTCCAACTCTGAACAAAACGTTTGGGTTGTTCTTTCAAAAGTTTACAATTAACGTTGACTTAATACAGCTTTGAAACTTTGCTGTGCAGAAGAAAAATGCTATTTTCCCTTCACTTTTTTCAGTAGTTTACATTTAACACAGCACTGTACTGTATTCTCCTCCCCTCCCCCCCCCCCCCCCCCCAGCTGCTGCCTGATTGCATACTTCTGGTTCCAAATGGGGTGTGTGGTTGACTGGTCTGTTCGTAACTCTGGTGTTCATAACTCTGAGGTTCTACTGTGGTGTAAATGGTGGGTTCTCTGTAACCTGAAGTCTTTAAACCATGATTTGAGGACTTCAGTAACTCAGCCAGGGGTTAGGGGTCTGTTACAGGAGTGGATGGGAGAGGTTCTGTGGCCTGCATTGTGCAGGAGGTCAGACTAGATGATCATGATGGTCTTTTCTGACCTTAAAGTCTAACTGTTCTGCCTCAAGGTAGATGTTTGGGAAAGTTCTGGGTAAGCAACTGCTGGACTAGGGGTGGACGCAGAGACGTCCAGACAGGATTTGGCAACTTCGCATGTAATTACCCTATATTGCAGAGTTCCCAACCACTGCAGTTAGTTGCTCAGCAGTTCCCATCCTAACCCTCCTCACCTCGCTTTCCTAAATACCTTTTGGAGCAGAATTTACTAGCCTTGTTCTTCCCAAGGGAATTAAGGCTCCTTTCTTTGTGCAAAGTTTGAGGAATATCTTACTCCATTTTTGTGAGGTGGAAGGGGGAAAGTGGAGAAGGACTTTTATCCCACTTGAAAATCTTCGAGTGTTACTTCTCTTGAACAGAGCTGCTCTGTGGTCTGTCAGAAACACCGTGGAGCCCCAGTTCTGTGGGTACATCCCTGTGTGTCTGCAGAGCCCCACTGGTCAATGCGTGTCTGCGCAGATGCCGGATTCCTCCCTGCTGGGGCCCAGGTTTTACAGCAGGAAGGTGCTGTGAACGTCCCTCTTCTCACTGGCGATCAGACCTCCAGAGAGGCAGCATGGCCTAGTAGCTGTGGCCCTGGACTGGGATCCAGGAGGCCCATGTTCTGTTCCTGGCTCTGCCACTCCCTTCCTGTAGGACCTTGGGCAAGTCACTTCACCTCTCTGTGCTGCTGTTTCCCCTCCCACCCTCTGTTTTGTCTATTTGGATTATAAACTCTTTGGGCCCAGGACTGTCTCTGTGCTTGCACAGTGCCTAGCACAACAGAGCCTTGATTCTGGCTGCAGCCTCTAGGCATAACATAAATAAGCACTGCATGGTGTGATCCCTCTGTAAGATGGCTTTGATTTTGTCCAAGCGTAGGGCAACTTGACTTGTGTCGTGAGCACACCCCAGAGGCTTGTGGCCTGAAGCCAGGAGCTGTGTGCTCGGACCCAGCGTGTGCACAGCTTGGGGAAGTGCGTGCTGGCCAAAGCAGATGAAAAAGCAGCTGTTGGGCTTTGTAGATAGCTGCGGAGGAGAACTGCAAAACAATCCCTTACGCCCGGAATCAGAAAGGAGGGCCCAGACGCAGCAGCGTTGGCCCTGCTGTGCCCGTTGCCGTCGGTGAGAGTACTCCCCGTGAATGTGTGTGTTCCCTGAGGCGAGCAAAGCATACACAGCCTGGCCCGCCTCCCAGCCACCCCTTTCATATTTATTGTACATCTTAGTGACCAGCTGTGCAGCAGTACAAAGGAAACTTATTGTTGGCAATGCACCAGCTCATTCTTCTCCTGTTTTTGTTACATGTCTGTTGGGAGCTATTTGTAGTTATTGTGTTGGATAACACTGTTCCCTGCACCATGCTGTTCTGTCAAGGGGGTGCGGGGGGTGAGTGGAGGACTCTGTACATGAACATCCTGGAGAAATTGAGACTCCTGGTCCGGATGTTGCCCAAAACATTTGGGGTTGGAGAAATTTATTGCTTTAAGGGCAAACTGGATCGTTTTGGAGGCTAGGCAGTGAAGAAACCCTGATTATGGAGCTAGCGTTTTAATTCTGTATGTGGAAGAGGTGAGGCTGACTTCTCAAAGGAGCCTACGCGGGGGGCTAGGTGCCCAAATTTTAATGGAATTTAGGCTTAAATTTCCTTGGGCTCCTTTAGAAAGCCTGTAGAGGCCCCCGCTTTCCCAGGTCGCACCTGCAGTGTGCCTGCGCTCACCCAACCCGCTCGCTTGCCTGCATGCAGGGGATGGAATCTTGTGAAAATCTGCCCCCAAATTAGGCTTAGTCTGTAACTTTTAAAGCCGGCGTTTGTGAGTTGGTTCCTCTCAGCGACCTGCTGAAGCCCTGATCCTGTAACTAACTCATTGAAGCCACAGGGCTCAAACTGCTTGCACAGGAGGGCACGTGCTGCGCCAGGTACTTGCCACCCTTATGCTAGCTAGCACCTTATTCTGCAAGTAGTCCTGTTGGCTTGAGTGGAACTGTGCTGATTGGTACCAGCTGAGGGTCTGGCCTCCTTTCTCCTTATTCATGGCTCCTTACTCCTGCTGTCTGTCAGAATCTAGCATTTAGATGGAGATTTTTCAATGCTGCCTAGGGGATTTGGGATACCCAACTTCTGTTTGTTTTAATGGGCACTGGGAGGCCACATCCCTTGGGCTGAGACTTCTGAGCTGCTGTAAATTTATTTTTGTCTGCTTTAAAAATCTTGCAGCTCGCTATTATCTAGGCCTTGGGAGAGCGATTTTGGGTGCATTCGTACTCATCCAGCGTGGTGTCTTGCAGGGTTGTTGGCGAGAAAAGAAGTACCATGACAACGCTGCTCACCCCTACCGTGCTTAAGCATGACAGATCTTTTTTGTTTTTGTTTTTTTTCTCCCCACCCATTCCTGGCCTCCAGCGAGGCGTGAGCACCCGTCACATCTCCCAAGCACCAGTCCGGACACCCGCGGTGGACCTTGGCCCCGGAGTTGAGCCCCATTCAATGGACAGCATTAGTAGCAGCCACACAATAGCATTGTCCATGTGGAACTGGCTGCCTGATGAAGTGGACTCGCCTTGCGTAGCCAGTGTGGAGCTCTGCAGCCTCTTCTCGCTCTTTCTTTCACCTTCCCGTGTGACCCAGTGCCGTGCTGATGTAGCGTGTTAAGTGAGATTGCGTCTGTGGCTGCTGATTTTGATGAGCTTGGTCAGAGGCGTATACGCAAAGAGCCTCTTTCTCTTCCCCTCTGGAGGCCTGGTGTTGGGAGAACTGGAGAGAAGTGATGCTCCTACAAACCTTTTCCATTTGGAATTAGGTGGGAATAAAATTCTGAGATCATCTCCCAAAATTCATCGCGGGGGGGGGGGCAGTGTAGCACGGAACACCCCCCACCACACCCCCCAGTTAGACTTCCACAGAAGTCAGTTTGTCTGCAGACTTTGGAGTTGGGTTAGATCTTGGTAGGATCTAGTCTGTCACTTTGTAGCTTTCTCAGAACAAGGTACCGAGAAGCAAGTGCAGTATGTCAGTAGTGGCTGCCCTAGAGTCTTGGGTACAAGGCCTGCTACCTCTCTGCCATGTGAC
Source organism: Chelonia mydas (assembly GCF_015237465.2). NCBI lineage: Eukaryota > Metazoa > Chordata > Testudines > Cheloniidae > Chelonia > Chelonia mydas. The sequence continues at coordinate 73,977,213 of NC_051251.2, read as the reverse complement.
AGTGATCACCATGTGTGTGCATCTTACAGCTGTCATCAGGAAAGTCTTTGGAGGAAGGGATGTGGAGTGAATGACTGTGTTTAAACAAACCCGCTCGGCCTTGGGTTAGTGCAATGTGAGAAAAGATCAATGTCCTGGTAGGTGTTGAAACCTGATGTGCTTGAACTGTGACCTGATATTTTGGCTTGAGATATTTCTGTGCAAACCTCATCATTAGCATTGCGTCTGCTGTGGGAATTTTGTTTCTAGGAGAATTTTTGGCCTGGATGGCTTGTAGCTTATGAAGGATCAGCTGTGAAGCAAAAAACAAATGTTTAAAAATCTAGTATGTAGCAATTTTTGATCAGGTATTGCAGTAGGTTTCTAGGTGTGCAGAGACGTTTCTGTTTATCTCTTTTGTTTTAAAGCTTTGTTACTAATGTGGTACCTGAAATAACTGGGATTTATGTTATATGATGATGATGATTATAAGTAAGCGAAAAGGCCTTCTTACCAGCTGTATTTTTCTAAAACTTTTTGTATTTGCTTGTGTGTGGTGAATCTGGATTGTTGGCTGCCTGAGGAGGAAGCCCAATCAGCAGAAATCCTAATTACATCTCTGAACTCTCTAACTTACTTGAATTTAAAAATCATATAGGAAAGACACACTGATATTTTTTTCTGCAAAAATGATTGCTGCTTTGAAATCAGGACAAGCACGGTTGAACATCAGTGTTAGCTACAAAAGGGTTTGGCTTATGATCCTAGAGCTCTGTTCTTTTCTTCAAATGAATAATACAAAAGAAAATGTATAAAAACCTTCCCCCAAAAAAGTGCGTTTTAAGTTTTTCATATTGTGCCTTCTGCCTCTTTGACATAATAAAACTCCAGCCTGTAAAACTTGCAATTGGCTTTTTTCTGATCATCACAGTATGTTCTTTACTCTGAAGTACTAAAATATTAAGAGAGTACATTGAAACTGACTGTGACAATGCTAAATTATCAATTAAAAAATCCGGGGTCTGCTGTGAATTCATCCAGCGTTTAGGGTTATTTCTTTGTACATATCCTGTTAGATATAATGTTGGTTTGCCGATAGACAGAATGTATGCAGAAATCCTGCTGAATTCCTTTATCTGCTGAACTTCTCTTGAAACCTCCATTTCTATCTGCTGTAGCTCAATGCAACATAATCTCGCAGAGACTATCTGTTTTTACGTTAGGAATGGTTTGCCAGTATAGCTGTACTGTATAGCTCAGGGGTGGCCAGCCTGAGCCTGAGAAGGAGCCAGAATGTACCAATGTACATTGCCAAAGAGCCACAGTAATACGTCAGCAGCCCCCCATCAGCTCCCCCACCCTGCTCCCAGTGTCTCCCACTTACCGGCAGCTCTGCCGATCAGTGCCGCCTTCTCCCTCCCTGCACCGCCCGATCAGCTGTTTTGTGGCATGCAGGAGGCTCTGGAGGGATGGGGGAGGAGCGAGGGCACTGCAGGCTTAGGGGAGGGGGCAGGAAGGGGTGGAGTGGGGGCAGGGACTGGCAGAGCAAGGGGCTGAGCAGTGAGCACCCCGCGGCACGTTGGAAAGTTGGTGCCTGTAGCTCCAGCCCCGGAGTCTGTGCCTATACAAGGAGCCGCATGTGTCTCTGGAGCCCCAGGTTGGCCACCCCTGGTGTAGCCATACCAGCCAACCTGCCCAGTGGGGGCGCAGCTTGGACTGGCAAAAGCACTCTCACAGCTTTATTTCTTTGTACTACCATAGCGACTAGGAGCCGAAATATGAACCAGGACCTGTTGTGCTAGGTGCTCTACAAACCGAACAAAGAGAAGGTCCCTGCCCCCCCCGGAGCTTCCAACCTAAGTAGCAGTTCAGCGGGTGAAATATGCGATGCCGTCATGTGCTGGTATAACTGCAGCTATGCTAGCGATGTAGCTGGTGTAGGTGTCCTTAAACTAAAAAAAGAGTCCTCCCAACTGACCTGGCAAAAGTTTCTAGCACAGCCCCAAACTATGCAACCTCCAAATGATTTCAAAATAAATTCCGAAACAATAGGCTTGGCATTCACTGGCTCCCTCCCCCCTCCACCCCCCCGAGTAGGGTGGAGTAACTGTGGTGCAGTATTGCTGACCCCAAGCAGTCGAAACCTGAGATTTAAAACAATAATAAATGTTGGGTAGTTTTTATCTGCCTTCTGATTCTGGAGCTGTTAGAGGTCACATTTTCCAGCTTCCTCTGCAAGTGTGAGAGCTAGAAGACTGCTGAGATTTACATGCGGCAGGTAACTTCAGTAGCCAGGGCTACAAGAGAGACACTCAAGAAGCTGAGACTTGCAGGAAAGTAGCAAGAGCTGGAGATGTGGGTTGGGTGCAGTGTCAGAGTGGGGTGTGTTGGTTTTGTATGTTTTAAGCAACTTAATTTTTTCTCTAACTATAAGTGTCCTGACAGGTTTCAGAGTAGCAGCCGTGTTAGTCTGTATTCACAAAAAGAAAAGGATGAATTGAGCTGTAGCTCACGAAAGCTTATGCTCAAATTTGTTAGTCTCTAAGGTGCCCCAAGTACTCCTTTTCTATAAGTGTCCTGCTTCAGTTCGGTTTCTAGGTGTAGAGCTCTCCTGTACTCTGGGATGTTTCTCTCTTTTTAGAGAGCTCCATTTAAAATAATTGGAAGAAGCTATCCGCATCGCTGTATCAAGGTACTTTGTACACAGATAAGTCTCATCTAATTTTGGTTACAAGAGCACTTAAGGTCTCTGACCCACTGGCTCCAATGTCTGCCCCAAGCAGGATCTCTAAGGGCTTGTCTAAGCACCTGAGTTGTACCAGTATAATGAATCCCAGTCTAGATTCAGTGACACGGGTATCAGCACCTTTCCTCTGCCTGTAAACTGATGGAATGAGCTATATTGGGTATAAGGTACCTTTTTTTATACTGGTATAAACACATCCACACTATGGGTTGTATTAGTATAAGTAGATTCCTTGCACCCCTAATTGGTATAGCAGTACAAAAAAAACCACGTACCGGCCAGGCCTTGGGGTTTGAGCCTGCAGAAACGTATGCACCTCCGTCAACAGCTCCGATGGAACTAGTTGCATGAGTAAAGCTGTACACACATCCTTTCAGGGTCGGGGCCTTCGGTGGCCAGCCTTTGATCTTCTTCTTGGGGAATCTGTGCCATTGCTGCTGAAGGGAAAGTACCACGTGTCCTGCTTATTCACTGTTCCAGGACAGATGCCGCAGGCTGTGCCCCATCACAACAACACAAGTTAAAAACCCATCTACTTTTCTTGCAGCTTTCGCCATCTCTCTGGCTGGCTGTTGGTAACTTTTATGGACGAGGTCTGTGGTGGTGTAAAAATATTTTCCCGTAACAGCTCAGCTTTTACTCCTCTGCCGGATCCTGGGGTTAAGTCACCACAGTCCCGTGTCTGAGAGCGGAGTCTGTTGCCACAGAAGTCCTTGCGTTATTCCCCTGACACAGGAAAAGAGTGGGAGCCCCGGGGCGCACGCTAAAGGGCTCTGCAGCTCGGCTGGCACACCTGTTCACAGCGGATGGGAAAGGCCATCCAGTCAGAATGCAGAGGAGTTGAAAGGAGGTGCACTGTTGGGCAGGTATAAAGGACCGCAGAAGATGCTAGTGCAACAGAGCGTTTGTAAATAAACCCCTGGCGAATGGTTAGCAAAATGGTGAGGAATGCTAGTCCCGACGCCTGACAGGTAAATGCCTGTGTTGGATTTTTACTCCGCTGAAACAGGTCTCTTCGGGGGATGGATTATTCGTTCAGAAGCGGCCGGCAGGAAGCGGTGGGGACACAGCGGCTTGAGAGGTGCAGAACTCCAGGCGGGATGTGGGAGGCGACTCCTGCGGCATGAACTCTGCTTACGAGAGTGTCGGGGTCACGTGGCAGTGCAGGGGGGAGACTTGCACAGCTTTCAAGCGCAGGTGTAGGATACCCGGAGCCTGGCCCCCACGCTAAACATACACAGCTATGTGTTTAAACGAACTCCGTTGACTTCAGTGGGACTTAAGCATGCGTTTAATTGCTTTGCTGGATTCGAGCCTGAGTGTAAGACATGCACCTAACATTGACGCACTCGTTACCATTAACGTACTGGGTCTGGCTGAGTCAACACCATTTACCTTTCCACAACGCCTATCAAGCTTGTCCTCAGCTCTCTCTGCTCACTTCCTGTGGAACAGTGAGCCAAGCTCTCAACCCTCTTCAAGGCGGGCCGGGCCCAGAGCGTCTAAGAGATCTCCTGAAGCTGTGGGGTGAGGACTGTGAATAACAATTCGGCTTCACAAGCACCAACGGTGCTTCAGGCGAAAAGGGTGAAGCTCGTCTGTGCCGGGGGTCGGCCCTCGCGTGAGGAACCAGCTCCCACAGAAACCAGGGCCAACCCAGAACCGCTCCACCTTCCTCGTGAAGTGCGCATTTGAAAAATGAGCTCAAAATCCCTCCTGGTCATGCAGTTCTTGCCCTGCTGAGAGGATGAGGGAGAGAATGAACCACATGTGATGGGCATTAGTTGTGTCACTCAGTGCATGATGGGACGGCGCTGGGATACTACCTTGAGGAGAGTTGTCGGAGAACCTGTATAGACTAGATTGCCTTCTTTATTGGAAGGCAACTCCACAGAGCAAGAAACTCAAGCAAAAAATATTTTAAATGTGTGGGGTTTCTTGTGAACTTCAAGCACATTTTAGATGTTGCTTTAGCTCTGCCAGTCTGTATTCAGGAAAGACTGACTCTGGGATTTAAGCCCTGACTCGGCACGGCCAGTGCCTAACTTGAAGCACATGAATAGTTCCACTGAAGTCTGTGGGATCACAACTAGCTGCCCCCAGTTGCGGGCAGCCGATGAGCCTGTTTGTGCCCCTGTTGATATGAACCTGAGAAGGACCAAGGCTAAACAGTAAAATCTTGGGGCTTGTCGACATGGGGAGCTAAGCTGAATTTACAGCGTGTTTGTTCCAACGCTTTAAACCCCTGCGTGGAGACGCTGTTGCAGAAGTAGTGTCCATAGTTCAGTTTAGCCTGATTCACTATAAGCTAAAGGCAGCTAAAGCCACTTCACTTCTGACATGAGGGCATCCCCATGGTTCTAATGAGATTTGAAGCACTGTGAATTCGCACCTTTAGTTAGTTTGGCTTCACTCCCCTGGGAGTCCTCCTTTTAGAAGCGAGCTTGTCTCCATTTTCTTTTCCCATTTAAATCTATCTTTTATCTGATATCCTGGCCTGTGAGGAGACTTAGAAGCCCTTACGCTGTTTCCAGGGTCTTGTCAGGTTTGCTAAAGAAACAATGCACGCTTGTTTTTGACAGTGTACCACTGTTACTGATAGGTAAGTGCTGCAGGAGAAACCACATGGGTAAAGGCTTGTGTGCACTTGGAAACTTCCTGACATAGCTATTCTGGAATAACTCCCTGTGTGCAAGCTCTTATTCCAGAATAGTTTTTCAGTAAATTCCCAAAGGTAGACAAGCCCTTAGTCAACCAGAAGCAGACTGAAGGTAAACCAAAATAATCCTCACTTAAACTGAAATCAGATTGGCTGCTTAGACTTTTGCACTTGTTGACTACATCTTTCTAAAATTACAGCTTAAACTGGAACTGATGCATCTTTCTGGAGACAAGCTTTTGGGATTAGCCCCTAAGGTTTGAATTGGAGAGCTCCTCAGGCAATGCCTAAGGCTGAGGGGAAGGAGTGAAACCCAGAGAGGACTAAAACTTCTGCTCATCAGAAAAGCTGTGGAAAAGGCAGCCTCAAAGGTGCTGATTTGTAAATGGATCTCGTGACTCTGTGGTTAATGAGTGAACAATAATACTGAGCAGCATTTGCCATCTGTAGATGTCCCAACAGTTCACAAAGGTGGGTAAGTGTCTTCATCTCAATATATACAAGTAGGTAAACTGAGGCACGGATTGCCCAAACTGTTACACAGTCAGTCCCAACTCAGAGCCAGGAACTTAAAAAGCCAAATCTCCTGAGTCCATCATGTGCCGTAAGACTTTCAGCTACCTCTAGTGGAAAAGAAGCACCGTGGGTGGGTTCCCAGATGGCATTCTATATTTAAGGGGGGTTTCATGAGCCTCAATGTCGTACACCAGGCTGATGAGCATTGCTTGTTGCATCTAGCATGTGTTGATGGCACCTGGGAATCTTCGTGTTTAGAGTGGGGCTGCATGGGCAGAGCAGTGAACTTGGAACAAAGTCACTTACCCATAGTCAGTTAGATTCGCTTCCTTCCTGGCCCATCGTCGTGCGTTCACGAGAAAACACTGCTAGTTATGCCAACCAGTTAAGGTACTCGAGGCCCAGGTATAGCAAAAACATCATCTTGCAAATGTAACGATCAGTGTGGCTCACTTCAAGGTGCTGTTTTCAGAAGAGATGTGATTAAAAGTCATGTTTGGATTAGCTTTTGATTTAAACACATCTACTGTCCGTTGTCTGAATGCCAAATAGCCCTGGCTCAAATATAGAGGACAGTCCCTAGCGGTATTTGGAGTAGCTGTAGGTAGGGTGTAATCCACTAAAAGATAAACTGAGATCAGTACCTGGAATAATTAAATCGTATGTAAGAACATTAAATCAAGGTTAAGCTTTTAAAGAAGCTATTACTCGACTGAATTTTTTTTTCCTGTCTGATAATCCAAAAAGGTTTATTTGCCAGCAAGAAAATGAGAGGTAAATTGAGAACGCGTAGCGTCCAGATAGACCATCCAGGAGATGGGGTACCAGTGCAACCTGTGGACCAAGACTCTAAGAAAAAAGGGTCCCTGAGTCTATATCTCGACCACTCGTTTAGGTGTCTGGTTTTCAAAAGTGCTCGGCATCCAGCCCATCACCCCGTCCGCCTCCCACACCTGCTCGTTGTGCCTGTCTGAACTCGAGGTGTGTTAGTGATGGGTGATCTCTGATGGCATAGAGAAGGGCCCAAGTTCAGATGTCAGCCCAAACCCATCCTGGATGGTATGTAAAGTAAGGCTTGGCCTACACTTAAAAGTTAGGGCAGCATAACGATGGCATTTGGGTGTGAAAAATGCACACCCCCGAGTGACACCGCTATGCCAATCTCCCCTCCGGGGTATTTGCAGGTGGGTCGATGGATGATTCTTCCCATGACCTAGCTACCACCGCTCGGGAGGGTGGATTACGTACGTTGATGGGGAAAACCTCTTCCATCACCGTAGGAAGTATACCCCCTGCAGCTCCGTCATTGTGTTGCCATAGCCCCTGTAGTGCAGACACCCGCCTGAGACCGGAAAGCTGATGAGAACTGGTATTATTTCAGTGCTTTCAGTCAGGCCAGAGACTCTGAGGCCAGCCTTTCCCAGGGAGCGTCAGCCTTTCTGATCCCCTGGCAGTTGTGAGTTAAACTGTTGTGTAAACCCCCAAGGTGCTGTTTCTGGGCAAAGGTTCAGCTGGAAGGAGGCTGCGAGGAGCCGGCTGACAGCCGCTGCTCGTAGGTGGGTGCTGCTGTGGCAGTGTCTGTTGGCATTCATCTAGCTTGAGAAATGCTGACTGGAGGCCCGGTGCTAGCAATCTGATTCAGCAGAAATGTGCTCTCGGGAGGCTGGTGTGACACTCTGCTCTTCGCGTTCCTCGAGCCCGCTGCACGTTTGGCCCTTCGTTATGCTTGTGCCATGTGGTAGACTGTCTTTAGTATCCCTTAGCGCATTTGAAGGGAGCGTCACTAAAAGGAGCTCGCTCTCTCTCCCTGCCTGTCAGTGTCCATTAGTCGCTTGCCAGTGGGTTGCTTCCTCCATTGTGCCTAGTGTCAAAAGTAAGGACAACAGTGCCTTGATGAGGAACAGGCTGCTGGCAAACATACTTTCTTGGAATATGTTCCATCCTTTTGTGGGAGTATCTGACTGGGAACGAACCATGTAAGCGATTAGGGAGAACGGTCATTGATAGGACAGTGGGGGGCTTTTAATAGCTACGTGGGCACATTACAAACTCACTGAGGCTTAATGAGGATGGACATACTGGGAAAAAAATAGCCCAGAATGAAAGGGGTCTCCCAAACCCATTGGGATTGACCAGTGTGGTAGGTCTCTGGGCGGCGTAAGCGCCATAGCCACATGCTTAAAATCCTAGAACCATAGGGTTAGAAGGGACCGCAAGAGCCATCTAGTCTAACCCCCTGCCAGGATGCGGGGTTTATGTCATCTCTAAACCATCCAAGACAGATGGCTGTCCAGTCTCCTCTTGGAAACCTCCAGGGAAGGAGCTTCCATGACCTCCCTAGGCAGTCTGTTCCAGTGTCCCACTGTTCTCACAGTTAGGAAGTTTTTCCTGAGATTTAATCTAAATCTGCTCTGCTCTGATTTGAACCCACTGCCTCTTGTCCTGCCCTCTTTGGCAAGAGAGAACAATTTTTCTCCATCTTTTTTTTTATGGCAGCCTTTCAAGTACTTGAAGACCGCTGTCATGTCACCCCCTTAATCTCCTCTTTTCCAAACTAAACATACCCAGTTCTTCAGCCTTTGCTCATCTGGCTTGTGTTCCATCCCTTTGATCATCTTTGTCACTCACCTCTGGATCCTTTCCAGCTTCTCTACATCCTTTCTAGATAATGGTGACCAAAACTGGCCACAGTAGAGTAGAGCGGTCTGTAACCTCGCGTGACTTGCATGCTATGCCTCTGTTAATGCAACCTAAAATTGCACTTGCTTTTTGCAACAGCATCACATTGGTCACTCAGATGCTTAAAACTGCAGTTGCAAGAGCCCAGTGAGGGATGCTTTCAATTCTCTGCACAAACAGCTGTAAGGCATCCAGGTTTACAGTGACAGATACGATATGGGTGCGGCAGCAGGCTTCTTCTCGTCAGATGTCTAGTGTCTGTAGCCTTGGACTGAAATACACATTGTGGCCATTCTGAACTTTCACGATGCCAAGAAACAGCCTGAAGCAGGGCTCTTGTCCAAGCTCTGTGAGCAAAGACCAAATGAATCCCCTCAGAGGGGTGTGGAGGGGAGTACTTAACCTGCGAATCTTTGACCAAAAGGTTGTTAATGTTAAAGAGGGCTTGTAAGCCAAGGATTCAGGACACTGATTATTCAGCCATCATTGAAGTACTTCCCTGGCTACGCATACAGCAGGGGGTGAGAATTTATGACAATGTCTTTTTAGAATAATCACTGTTTCCGTAGCTTCAAGGCCATGCATGCAGGTGTGCATGCACCCCAAAGGGGCCGACTCTGTGCATTGTTGTTCAGGGTCTTTGCTAGTATCGCCAACAACTGACGAAACTGTCTGCAGAGGCTGTAAATGTCTTCAAAGATTAGACACCACAGCAGGAATTATGGCCCGCTGGATAGGGCATAAAATGGGACATCAGGAATCCTGGGTTAAAGGCCTTGCTTGGACTGATTTACTTTGGTGTTGGGCAAGTCAGTTAATCTCTGGGCAGGATATTCAAAAGCACTCAGCACTGCCCAAATGCTGTTCCTGTTGAAGCTGGAAGGAGTTCTCCTGCTGACCTCAAAGGGAGCAGAGTTAGCCATCAGGTGCTTCTCAAGAATCCCACCCTCAGTGTCCAAGTTTCCTTGTCTGTAAAAACGTGGATAGAGATACTTATTTTACCCTCTTCTTGTAAAGTCTTTTGGGGGTCTGTGGATTATAAATGCTCTATACTCAGCATTTATGTGTTCATTGTCAGTTGATAATTCCAGCAAATTCCTAGGGCAAATTATTAGCAGGCTAAGACAGGTGTTACTAGGTGGTGCTGTTATACTTAATTCTCCACGTTTCTTTCCTCTGTGTGTAAACAAATGGTTAGTCTTGGGAAGACATGCTGTGTATTATGCAAGATTCTCAGTAGAGGGAACTGTGCAAGCAGCAGAAAAGTTTGCACTCTGCCTTGGTCTCTTATTAGAGTGAATTCTTGAGGTGAGGTTGCTTCCTAGGAAGTGGGCACAGGAGCTTGGCTGAGGTTCCAGGAAGCAGTGGATTCCTGCATGCTGTTTGTGACTGCCTCTGTTCCAGGACTGCTGTATGTTTGTAAATAAAGCAACTTCCACTTAGGGTACACCCAGACTCCACGTCACTGACATATCCTCTGCTGGGGAGCTGACTTGTGAGGTCCTGGATGCCTGCTAATGCTCGGCAAAGGACAGTGCTGGTGTCAGAAGGGACAGTACAACCTTCCTGTGAACATGGAAGTTTTTGTGTATCCAGGGAATCAAAGCTGTGGCTGCCAGTGGTATTTAGGATTTCAGTACCTGCTGATCGGTATTGAAAACAGCTGTGGGCACTAGTGTACGCAGGCATCAGAAAGGGTTGTTGGTTTTTTTTGAGTATTCTATGTGCTGGGCACCTCCCCTGCAAGGAAGGTAGGAGGGCCTTATCCTGAGGAGTGTACAGCTCTGATCTGACAGGACTGCAAGTGAGGGTCATGAATGGACAAGGAGAGGAGGAGGATGGTCAGAGCTCCCCTTTCCTCCGTAGGGTGTGGCCACGCCTTCCTGGTTTGATTCCTTTCTTAAGAAAGTCTTCGTTTCGTGTTTGGTTTCTAAGGGGTGCGGCAGATGGGAACTTTCAGGGGGAGTTTGAATGCACCAGGTGAGGTGGCTTGGATAATGGGCAGGAGGGATTGCAGACATAGGAGGCGGCATGGAAGAAGCTACCGAGGTGCCTGTGGAAGGAGGAGGTGACAGATGGGCATCCCGGGTGAGACTGGTTGCAATGCCAAAGGAGAATAAATCAGAGATGTGAGCGGGGCAGGCTGATGCAGGGCTTTGAAGGCAGGGATATTTATCGCCTGGTGCCCGGTGGAAGCAATGACCCTAGCCAGTGCTAATAACTCTAAAATCATCCAAAGAAAATCCGTTTATTCTCACTCTGCACCCCCAACGTGTAGTTTCCCAAAGACCCAAGACTGTAGGAAAATCATGGCCTGGGCAATGCTAGGTGTGAGTTTTACTAGGGCATCCTGGTAGAGGGGGGGATAGCTCAGTGGTTTGAGCATTGGTTGTGAGTTCAATCCTTGAGGGGGCCATTTAGGGATCGGGGGCAAAAATTGGGGATTGGCCCTGCTTTGAGCAGGGGGCTGGACTAGATGACCTCCTGAGGTCCCTTCCAACCCTGATATTCTATGATTCTAAGTAGCAGCTCAATGAAAATCTTATAAAAAGAGGTTAAAAATAGTCGCTTAAGAAGTGGCTGGAGCTGGGAGGGACCTGTGGTTTCATTTTAAGCTTGAGGGATGTAGAGCTCTTCTCCAAATGGATCTGAATTCTGAAAGGGTTTAGAGGGTTTACAAAATTCAAGCTCCTTCTTCCTTTTAAACCCACCTCTCCCCCCAAAAACCATTCCAGAAACCACCTCCTCCACTCCCGCAAAGCCTCCCAGGTTCCATGCAGCTAGAGCCCTGTGCCGCCAGTAAGATTTCTGCAGGCTTCACGGCCTTGTTCAGAGTTGGTGGTGTTGAAGAGGATGATCCCATTTTTGAGGAAGTGGAAAAAGGGAGTTGTTCCCTCTTCTATTCTCTGAGGTTTCCATGTAATAGCTCTTCCTGTCACTTGCTGTGGCCATGATAAATCACACGCCCACCCACCAGCTTGGTTTCCAGTACGACTTCATTGTGACTGAAAATAGCTCATTGTTGGAATGAAACAAGTGACTTATCCTAGCGTTTCTCTGAAGCTGTTTCCACCTATTCTCCATGCCTGGAGTGATCAGGGGGCTCAGTCTGGCATCCCAGGCATGCAGCTGGGTGAATCTCTAGTGCTTTCTCTTGCATACCTTCCCCTTTCTCTCTCACGGAAGGGGCTGGTTTCCCAGCCTTACCGATGGGAACAGGCAGTGAGCTGCTCTCTGATGTGACAGCGATTGGTCACAGCTAAGCATGGCCTGCTTCTTTTTACCAAGACAAAGAATGTGTTCTCTGGGGGAGATGGACAGAGCTCTGAACCTCTGTGGCTGAATGAGTGAAATCCGCCCTGTTCCAGTGTTGCCTGATTTAGGATGTGCTAATATTAATTCAATTGATCTAGTTTATTTTAATTGATATTAATAATTATTAATATTAATTAGTATGGGTCTTAGGCTTGCCAATCTGGTTGATCAGAAGATAAAAGTTCTTGTTCCGAGTCAGGCTTCACAGAATTTACAGAGGTCCCTTGGGGGTATGACGGGAAGCTCACACTGAGACAGATATAGCCTTAAAGACTTTTTATTAAAATCAGTAATAGAAGGTAAGTGGTAAAATAACCAGAGTTACAAAGTTGCATCCGACGAAGTGGGTATTCACCCACGAAAGCTTATGCTCCAATACGTCTGTTAGTCTATAAGGTGCCACAGGACTCTTTGCCAAAGTTACAATTGCATTACTAAAAAAAGAACAGGAGTGCTTGTGGCACCTTAGAGACTAACAGTGAGCTACAGCTCACTTCATCGGATGCATTCAGTGGAAAATACAGTGGGGAGATTTATATACACAGAGAACATGAAACAATGGGTGTTACCATACACACTGTAAGGAGAGTGATCAGGTAAGGTGACAGATTTCAGAGTAGCAGCCGGGTTAGTCTGTATCCAGAAAAAGAAAAGGAGGACTTGTGGCACCTTAGAGACTAACAAATTTATTTGAGCATAAGCTTTCGTGAGAAGTGAGCTGTAGCTTACGAAAGCTTATGCTCAAATAAATTTTAGTCTCTAAGGTGCCACAAATCCTCCTTTTCTTTTTGCAGGTAAGGTGAGCTATTACCAGCAGGAGAGTGGGGCGGGGGGGAGAGAAACCTTTGTAGTGATAATCAAGGTGGGCCATTTCCAGCAGTTGACAAGTAAAAGAGTAAATGGACACAAATCAGACGTCAAGAATTATAACATTCAAAAACCAGTTGGAGAACACTTCAATCTCTTTGGTCACTTGATTACAGACCTAAAAGTGGCAATCCTTCAACAAAAAAACTTCAAAAACAGACTCCAACGAGAGACTGCTGAATTGGAATTAATTTGCAAACTGGATACAATTAACTTAGGCTTGAATAAAGACTGGGAGTGGATGGGTCATTACACAAAGTAAAACTATTTTCCCCATGTTTATTCCCCCCCCTCCCCCCCGCTGTTCCTCAGATGTTCTTGTCAACTGCTGGAAATGGCCCACCTTGATCATCACTACAAAAGTTTCCGCCCTCCTCCCCCCTGCTGGTAATAGCTCACCTTAAGTGATCATTCTCGTTACAGTGTGTATGGTAACACCCATTGTTTCATGTTCTCTGTGTATATAAATCTCCCCACTGTATTTTCCACTGAATGCATCCAATGACGTGAGCTGTAGCTCATGAAAGCTTATGCTCAAATAAATTGGTTAGTCTCTAAGGTGCCACAAGTACTCCTTTTCTTTTTGCGGATACAGACTAACACTGCTGCTACTCTGAAAATTGCATTACTGCTATGCAAAAGATATATACTATAGTATAGTATTATATGCAACAAAGCTTTGGTTAATATACTCACACCCTTCTTTGATAACCTGGTGGTAAGAGACACAGGACCAGCCTTGCGGTTCAGGTTTCTCAGTTCTTGAGTGAGGGATGCAGTGCTTAGACAAAACTAATGCTAAGAGCTATTAAAGAGAACTTAGGGTTTACTTGACAAACTTAAACTTAAAATCAAAACCTAATAAACAAACTAAGAATAAAACTTAGGGAGACCAAGCTTATCCTAGTTCCCTTGAAACTTAGTTTAAGAAAAACAAGTATAGCCTACCAATAGTAACAGGTTTCAGAGTAGCAGCCGTGTTAGTCTGTATTTGCAAAAAGAAAAGGAGTACTTGTGGCACCTTAGAGACTAACATACAAACCATGAAAAAATGGGTGTTTACCACTACAAAAGGTTTTCTCTCTCCCACCCCACTCTCCTGCTGGTTTGTATGTATAAGAACATCTTCTGTATTTTCCACAGTATGCATCCGATGAAGTGAGCTGTAGCTCACGAAAGCTTATGCTCAAATAAATTGGTTAGTCTCTAAGGTGCCACAAGTACTCCTTTTCTTTCTACAAATAGTAGTAGTCCTAGTAGATAGAATAAAATAAAATAGGAGTGAGTGAAAGTAAGTAAGATAGAGTAAGTGAGAATGGAGTACTCTCTCGAGGTGGGTCACCTCTTTTATAGGGCAAAGTGCCGTAAATCCTTCCTCCTATGCCCAAATTTCATTCCTCACCCACAAAAGGTTACCCCATAGACTAGTATATTTGTGCGTATTGATGACCGGTATATATGCACATAAGTTTCCTTGTGGTGTACCTGTTAAGTCTGTGGGTACAACATTGAACCCCCCCCCCGCCCCCATGCCATTCTCCATTGTCTGTTGGTCTAGATAAAAGGTCATAGACATGTGTGGATACTTATCTATTTAGGTAACAAGATATAGGTCAACTTCTTTTCTGGGTAAAAGGTCTTCATATAGATGTGCTAACTTTGCCTTCGCTTAACATACAGGATATGACCTGTAGGTCTCTTGCGTTACAGCCAAACTTACTTTAATATAAATCTATAAACCTATTACAATAAACCTAACTTAAACTATAAGAAAAGATCGATCTATCGATATATATATAATAAGCAAGCAGGTTAGTCCTATAGGCTACACCAGGGGGACCCAGCACTGCAGTGGTTCAGCGTCGCTTAGCCTGTATACGAACGTACTGTACCCAAAAGCTAGTGCAGAGACTCCCAAGAGAGAGAGTGGGGCTGTGGAATCCTCTGGGGGCAAACAGAATTCCTTACCCGGGGCTCCCTGGGGAAGGTTTTTACTGGGCTGTGAGTTTTTAGCCTTTGTTTGTGTATGGCTGCTCATTATACACCTGACTCAGCTGTATTTTGAGGGATGGAAGGGTACCAAGCCAGTTTTGGAAGTGCTGGGATCAGATCACTTGCAGGCCTTCTTTAAACATGTTGGGGCAGATGGCATATGAACACTTCCAGCTGTAGAGCAGTGTTTCTCAAACGGGGGGGGGGGGGGTCCCGATCCAAAAAGAGGTTTCCAAGCTATTGTAGGGGGGTCACGAGATGGTGTGGTATTGCCACCCTTACTTCTGTGCTGCTGCGGGTGGAGGTGTTGCCTTCAGAGCTGGTGGCAGGAGCGTGGCAGCTGCTGGCGGGGCACCCGGCTCTGAAGGCAGCACCACCCCAGCATCAGTACAGAAGTAAGGGTGGTGTGGTATGGTACTGCTGCAACCTCCTTCCCCACCCCCAGCAGTGTCCTCTATTTGAGAACTTGAAATATGGTCACCCTACTTTACACTTTTTGAAAGGCTTCAGTGCCTCTGACCTCAGGGATAATTGTTTATTTAGTGTGTGCATAGTTGTCTAGCCAAGCGATGGCATCTTCAGTGGCATGATGCAGTTCTTCTAGGCCACTAGGCCATTATCTTCTAGGGGTAATGATTACATGCTTCATTTAGTGCTCCTATGAGTACGTAGAGTAATTTGCTATCACTTTTTTTGGAGGGGGGTCGTCAAAGCCTGAAATATTTTCAAAGGAGGGCCCCAGCAAAAATAGCTTGAGAACCCCTGTTGCAGAGACTTTTTTTGCTCTGGGTGAGCCGTGCCCAAGGCTATTGTCCTTCTCCTGAACCGTCCTTAGCTCTTGAATTTGTCCCCTGCCCAGCTTGTCACAGAGCTCAGGGGAATAGCACGCTTGGTGAGAGCAGAGGAGTAGGCATCTCTGGGCTTAGTTTTGCGAGGGCATAGGGTAGGTTCCAAATGCCCTGGCACCATGTAGAGGCTCTAAAAGGAATGTTTTGCTTGGGCCAACTGTACTGAATTTTCTCTGATTTCGTTTTAAGCTAAGCAAGTTCAGGCCTGGTTCAAAGCGCTTGGAGAGGTAAGAGTGTAAACCAGCCAGTTCGGTAGCAAAGATACTGGGATCATTGCTTGCTTTCAGCTCCCAGCGACTACAGAGTCCGAAGTGCAGCATGAGACCTGGGCTTGATTCCTGCTCCCTAGTATTTCCATGACTAAAATGATAACTACGTAGCCTGCAGCCATACTTTCTCCATGCTGTGATCTTGTCAGAGCTCCTAAGCTAACCGAGATAGGGCCTGGTCAGACCTTGGGTGGCTGACTCTCCAAGGGAAAAGACAAATCAGAGGCGCACCATGATTGCATTCCTCAATGCATCCGTATTTTAGTCTCCATTTAGAGGCTTTTCTGTGGCACTCATCCCTGTAGTCACCGAGCAGCTCACATGCATTGATAAAGCTGTCCTCCTACCCCGTGAGGCAGGGAATTTATTTTTAAACCCATTATACAGATGCAACACTTAAGGTTGGCCAATACTGAACACTCAGGTCAATATAGCTACAGCGGTGAGGGGGAGGAAAAATCTTCATCTCTTCACTCCGTAGCTGTGCCGACCTACCCTCTGGGGTAGATGCAGCCAGGTCAATGGATGAATGTTTCCATAGACCTGCCTACTGCCACTCAGGGAGCTGGAGTTCTTACAGCAATGGGAAAGCCACTTGCGTCACACAAAATTCAGAGGGAACCATTGACTGTGCTCCTCCTGTCTAACCGCTCTGATACGTGGAGGAGTCGTGGAGGGAGGTCTCTCAACACTCGGACTCAAGGGGCTAATCAACACTTCTGCCACAGAGTTCTTTCTGTATTGTAGGTGAGAACTGCCTCCCATAGTCTACCTTCTTTGCGTCAGTGCTAAATATATGTCCCCAGGTTAGGGTTATAATAGATGCAGGGTGTGGAAGCGCGATTAAGAACAGCCTGTGGTTAGCTTCTCCACCCCGTCCTGCTGAATGTAATTGTCTCCTCCCGGTGCACCCTGATGGGCGTGGGGATGATTCGCACAACAGTTGTTAATTTATGCCTTGCAGCAGCAGATCCAGGCCAGATGCCTCTGCTCTTCTTGTTACTTTCCTGTTAGCTAATAATCGCACGTTGGCAGGCGCTAGGCCCAGTCTGCACACGGCGCAGGGACGGGGTGGGGGTGGGACTGGGGCGGGGAGGTAGCTCGTTCCACAATCTCTCACGATCCCTTGGAGCAAGGCGTCTGTTCACCTGGTGTGGGCACAATAAGGACCCACCCTCTGTTTCCTCTCTTGGAGCTTTGTCCCAGTTTCTGTGGCTTTTCTTTTTAACAGACCAGTTTCTGGAGTCGCACGTTTGCTGTAACTTCTATTGATTCAGTTTTTCACACTCAGGCCTTTGTGGGGTCACTTGGCATGAGCAGTGCTCCTTAGACGTCCCCTCTCTTCCTAGTCGGGAGGGATGTCCCCTACGTGCCTACCTGTCCCCTGGGTGCTAGGGATTCTTAAGGGGCCCTGCTCCCCAGAGCTCCTAGTGTTGTGGTCTCTGTAGCAGCGGGAGTCCGTAACTTCCCTTCAGGCAGTTGCTGCTAATGCAGGAGTCTACCTGGTTAGGGTTCTCCCTGCAGGTAGGAAGAGTGTCTCTCTCAATCGAGGCCCTAAACACTCCCCTCCCAGCATTCCTGTTTGCTCTTCCTTCAGAAAGATCAAGACAGGCGATTTATTGGTCCTGACCAATAACTTCATGAATCAAGTGCCATTTGTGGGTAGAACAGCACTCTTAAGCAATTCTAGGTCACCCCCGTCGCCCATGTTGTCAGTGTTACGGGGCACAGTAATAGCGGAGTAAGGCAGGACATCGAGACTTAGGTTCAACGGGCCAACGAGGAATTGGACATACGGCACTGGGGCCGTGTTCATGTTGTCAGAACAACCTTTGCTTTTGGAGCTCCCTACTCTGAGTGAGTGCCAGATCTCGCTATCTTAATGCTGGCTTAATGTTAGGATTTTGTGTTTGTGTTTTTAGGCCTTGAAGGAGAACTGAACCCTATAATTCGGAGGTAATCGGCTCATAAACCTTAAAGGCTCATCTGCCTTTGCCAGCAGAGCTGGGAAATTCCATGCCTGAACAGCTATGCACTTTGCTAGCAAACGTGATGTGCCCATCCTAGAATTTCTGATGCTGCCATACTTTCAGACGTGCCTAACTGTATTCTAAAACTAGATTTTTATTTCAAACTTTGAGAATCACATACTGCTAATGTAATGTGTGACAAGTGTAACACTTTTGTGTATTACCATAGCAACTACAAGTGCCAGTCCTGGCTTAGGACCCTGGTGTGTTAGGCATTATACACAAACAGAAGGAAAAAAGTCCCTTGCCACTGGAGTTTTTCTGTTTGAAATGAAGGTAGCTAGAATATATATATTTTTCTGAACTGGGAACAGTGTGTTTGTCCTCCCAGAATTCAAACAGCTAACAAGATTTTACTCAAACATTACTCCCAAAAATCCTCTTATGGGCCAAAGCCATGCTGAAGAAACTGGGCTCTTATGGGCCAAAGCTAAACTGGAGAGTAACAATTTCTACACCCATTTTCACTTTGTGACTCAGTCTCCCTTCCAGTCCTTTAATGCCCATGTGGCTGCTATCCTACCCCCTTTAACAAACCAGCTAACTTGCGGTACGGAGGATTTCAGGGACAATGAGGCTCAGTCCCAGCTCCCAGTCCCCTGCTCTAACCACTGACGTTTGCTAAAGCAGAAGTCCCAAAGGGAATGCAACTGCTTGCTTCGTGGTATGATAGGCAAACTTTCGATTGCACCATGGAGAGGGTGGGCAGCCCTGGTCTTTGTCCATTGTGTCAATAAGAGGGATGGAGAGGAAGAAACCTGGGCCTGTGGGCTGGTTGGAATCCTCATAGACCAACTTGCAGACACTTCTTCAGATCAGCCTGTCTATCCCTGTAGGTTCCAAGGTCTCTCAGCACCTTAGTAGTCACAGCTGGGAACAGAACGAGCTCTCCTGTTCTCTGGTCTAGAGAGAGCAAACTTTTTTTCATATATGCATGTGGTTCTGAGCATTTGCATTAGTATTCTGTCTCTTGATTGAATTCTTTGAATGTCAGATGTTTGACCTGTACTTTTTTTAATGGGGGCGGGAATAAAACTTGTTTGAGATCACCATCTAACAGGTGTTTAGCTAGCTATGCTGGGGTTCTGTCGCAAGTTGTTGGTCTAGGTGCAGGAACTGCTGGGTGATCTTCTCTGGCCTGTTATATGAGAGGTCAGACTAGCTGGCTATAATAATCCATTGTGTCCGTGAAGTCTATGAACCATGGTATATAATAATGAAACACAAACTTGTATTTCATTTGCTCTTTTGTCAAATGCGCTGTGACTGTGTGTGACAGACTAGCATGCGTATAATTGCTTTATTACTGGCTCTGGTGCTGTAGAATTACAGGACATGTGCTAGTTGACCTGGGAGGAGAGTGCTTTTTATGGCATTATAAACTCTACAAAGGACCAGGTTAACACTGCTGCACAGAGTATATTGCCAGAGATTTAGCCCTCTGTGACCCTGATGAAATTCAGTGATTTGTCTCCGAGGTTCTTAGTTAAGGTCCCCTGGCGCCCATATCTATGTTAACCAATGCTCCTCTGGCAGAATGAGTGTATCCCGGCTAATTGTACCATTCAGTGCCTGGGTAAACATTTTTGCATCAGCAGTGAGTGGAAGGCTTGTAGAGATGGTGGCTCTGTTCGCACAGTGTGGAAGACTGAGCTAAATTTGCAACAGGAGAGTCCAATAAAGACTGTTTAGAAACCAAGGCCGTGCACGGTGATGGATCGCCTGCCTGCCTTGGGCTGGGACGTTCAATCAGAAAAAGGCTGAAGCACATGGCTAGGTGTTCGGGGATCTGAAGGTCTCTTCCCAGCTCTGCTGTGGGCTGCGTATGACACCTGGGAGACAAGCCGCTTAGTCTCTCTGGGCCTCAGTTTCCCCATGTGTTGAAACTGACACGCTGCCCCCACCAGGCTGGATTAGTTGTTTGTGACAATGCTTTGAGATCCTCAGCTGAGAAGTGCAGAGTATTGTTGCTGCTTTAAATGGTCTCCAGGAAAATATTTTTCCCTATGACACCAGAGGGGTGCCAGGTGTTCGGTCTCAGGTTGCGAACGATAGAGGGTCATCATAACACTCCACATTTCAGAAGAGGTTATTGAGCCGGCTTATTCTGGATTTTATCCTAGGAATGTCATTCTGTGTACTACCCTTCTCAAAGTACAGAAAACACTGATTTAAATCAGGGCATTTATCTCCATTCAGTCTGTGCCAATCCCAGTAGGTTGTACTTTTACCCTTTAGAAATTTCAGCTTCCTTCTATTCTTCCAAAGCTCTGCACGTCCTTTTCCATTTCTGCTGCTGTGAATCGCGTTCCCAGGACTGTAAAGCACTCTTCTCTCTCGCCCTGTGAAGAAGCAACTTTCACTGCACTGATTTGAGGACTGCTCTCATAGAGGCCCATTGTACTGTTCTTAAGTGGAGGGTCTAGCCTGTACTTTTTTCTTTAGTTGGGATATTTGCCAAAAATCCCTTTTCCTATATTTATTCTGGCAAAGAGAAAATTGGTGGGAACAAGGCTGTAGCAGTAGGTGCTCCAAGTTCCTGACTGTTTTGTCATGGTTAGAAAGTCTCTCTGATCCCCTCCTGTTAATAACTTTTCCCTTTCTCCCATATCCCCAACCTCTGCTTTCTCAATGTCTGCCTAGAGACTACACTAAGGCCCCAATCCTGCGAAGCACATGCTGAATATAATGGGGCTACGCATGCTTAAAGCTTAGCATGTGTTTAGGTGCCATGGTGGATCGAGGGCTAATTCAAGAAACCTTTTTAATCGACCACCGTGTGTATTTTTTGTGTGTAGTTTGCTATTGAGGAGTTCACATACTTTGCATAATCTATATTGAGAATACTTGAACCAGTTTCCAGAATAGCTTTGTTATTTCAGACCTTGTGACAGAATGGATTTCACCAGTTTCTGCAATGGACAAGTGCAATTACACCCACCCTGGGTTTTATATAGCCACTGACTCAATAGTTTATTGGTGGTGAAGCCTGGATGATATAACTAAAACCAATGAGAAGGGGCCTTTTGGAAATCATTAAAGCAGTCCCACTAAACTCATGGAGGATGAATTTTCAAAGGTGCCTGATCTGTATTTAGCCACCTGAATATCTATTTTAGCATTGACTTTCAATGGGATTTGAGCAGCTAAATCACTTAATCCTACCCATCATTTTTATTTTGAATCATAATTCACTGAACTGAGAGCTTTAATCCTCGATTCTCTTTCCCTTTCCTCCTGGCTCTGGGAGGAGCTGGATGCCACTTGCTCTGCAATAATTTTGTTTTAATGTTTGCAGTTTTTTCCACATTAGCTGTGTCTGGTTGAGTCTCTTTGGAAGCGCCAAATCCTCAGACTTTTTTGGTCCCTTGCTTTGAAACTGAAATCGCAGAGAAAAGGGTTAGTCACATTAATAAAGAGCCCTAACTGGAAGTGACTTTCGGCTCCGGTGTTCAGTGGTGCCGTTAGGGAGAGGATAGAATATGAGAGTGTACGGTTTCCTTCTGGTTTACTCCAGCTCCTAGTACTGACAAACGGGAGTAGCACTTGTGCAATAAGACAGAGCCAGTACTACAGGCCAACATTTTCAAACCTGAGTGCCTAAACCGTAGGCCCTGATGTAGCATGTGCTTAACTTTAAGCCTGTGTTTAAGTCGCATTAAGTTGGTCAGGTATAAGCATATTCTTAAAAGCTTTGAACAGGGATGGAATTACTCATATACTTAAAGTTAAGCAAGTGTTTAAGTGTCTTGTGTAATCCATATTGCGGTACCAAAATGGATGTGGCCTGATTTTCCCTCCCAATCAGCCATTTCCATGTAGGAGCCTAACTTTAAGCCCCCAGGTTTGAAAACTTTGGCCACTGTATACCAAGACTTGAGATCCATGGCAGGCTGTCGGAGAGCCCAGCCGCCTCATCTTGGTGGAAGGAACAAGAAGCGTTTGAGGTTTTCCCAGATTAGTTTGTTCTGAAATTCATTACAGAATGGGTGAGGGAGTATGCAGTTATGCAACACCCATTCTGGCCACACAATCATGCTGGAAAGGCATAACAAGTGGGGTTCTGCAGGGATCAGTTCTGGGTCTGGTTCTGTTCAATATCTTCATCAGTGATTTAGATAATGGCATAGAAAGTACACTGATAAAGTTTGCAGATGGTACCAAGCTGGGAGGGGTTTCAAGTGCTTTGGAGGATAGGATTATGATTCAAGATGATCTGGAAAACTAGAGAAATAGTCTGAAGTAAGTGGAGCACAAGATAAATATCGGTCAACAGTGTAGCACTATTGCAAAAAAACTGATCATCATTCTGGAATGTATTAGCAGAAGTGTTGTAAGACATGAGAAGTAATTCTTCCGCTCTACTCTGTGCTGATTAGGCCTCAATTGGAGTATTGTGTCCAGTCCTGGGAGCCACATTTCAGGAAAGATGTGGACAAATTGGAGAGAGTCCAGAGAAGAGCAACAAAATGATTAAAGGTCTAGAAAACATGACCTGTGAGGGAAGATTGAAAAAATTGGGTTTAAGTCTGGAAAAGAGAAGACTGAGAGGAGACATGATGATACTTTTCAAGTACGTAAAAGGTTGTTACAAGGAGAAGGGAGAAAAATCGTTCTTTTTGACCTCTGAGGATAGGGCAAGAAGCAAGGGGCTTAAATTTCAGCAAGGGAGGTTTAGGTTGGACATTAGGAAAAACTTCCTAATTATCAGGGCAATTAACCACTGGGATAAATTGCCTAGGGAGGTTGTGGAATCTCCATCATTGGAGATTAAGAGCAGGTTGGACAAACACCTGCCAGGGATGGTCTAGATAACACTTAGTCCTGCCATGAGTGCAGGGGACTGGACTAGATGACCTCTTGAGGTCCCTTCCAGCTCTGATTATATGAGGATAACTGGCACAAAACAAGGCCCCGAACCTGCAGTTTGTTGTGCTTGTGCACTGTTTTGTATTGCAGTGGCTTGTGGGAGTTTTAGGCGTGGACTGGTACCCCTGTGGGTGCTGCTCAAACACGGAACAAAAAGACAGGCCCTGCCCTGGGGGTTGGCTCCTGGGCGCTTTGCAGGATCGTGGCCCAAGTCTCTGAGATTTTTCATGTAACTGACATGCATGTAAACCATGACGTTCTTCCTGTTTTCTGGTCAGGTAGTATAGCTCAACTGAAGAGCCTCCCTCTTGCTTAGTCTAACCATTGCTCATTTCCTGTTCTGCCCTGTGGAGAATCATGGGCTTTTCAGGTGTGCTCAGCTCCCGCTGAGAAGAACATGAGCTGCTGGGCGCTGAGTGGTCTGGAGGATCTGGCCTCTTGTTCAGACATCGAAACAGGGAGTGTTCGCAGAGCTCTGCTCCCCATCTTTTAAAAGAGACTCCGAGGCCACCTTTTCAACAATCAGTCAAACATGTAAGCAGTGCAGTAAGGAAGTGGAACTGAGTTGCACTCCAGAGGGGCGCTCCCATAGGCAGCGCCCGTGCTATGCCAGTGGCGAGTGACTGTCCCTGCTCTGGACCGAGAGTTTTCACGGCCGTCTCATCCCGGAACACTCCCACGTTTGTCCTTTGTTCACAGAAAACTTCATATTTCTGCATGTTAATTTGCTTCTCGGCTGTGTCACGGTTCTCTTTCCGTCTGAGCATTTCAGCTCTTATCTCAAGCCTTCAGCCTGCTCACTCCACTTCCAGCCTGCTTGTTGGGGCAGCGCGGCTCGGTGTGATTCTGCCCTGCTGTGGGCAGTCTTTGGAGGAGCGGGGAATGTGTCCTGTTGGGACCGCACTGTTGGCGCCAGGTTGTTAGGTTGAATTGTGAAAGGGGAGGAGAATCTGATTAGGAATCCTGTGCTTTATTCCATTAGTCCCTCTACTTCCTGCAGCTCAGGCTTTTTAAAATGAGTGAATTGGATTAAAATATCCTCCTTTGTTCTATCCTACCAGCTGCTCCAGAAACCTTATCGCTGGATGCATGGGAGTTCATATTAGCCTGTTGTTATATCTACAGAGAACCTGCATTTAACTTCATCTTCTAAGAAAAGTTTTTGTACATCTTTGAAGGAGAAAATATTTTTTTGTGCTTTATAAATCTGAGAATTAAGGGGACAGTATCCAACATCACATTATCCCTCCTTCTGTCATCATTCCATTGTTTGGGTGCTCCTGCTGCCAAGTGGGGAATTTACCGTTGTTCCTGTTTATTGATGGGTACAGGCATGGAGACACCATAGAGGTAGGGTGGTCAGGATTCATTGGGGCAGGCTTCCCAACCCCAAACAGGCGGTAAAGAGTTAGGCCCAGAAAATCATGAGTGGCTTGAAAATTGTGAGTTTTTAAAAAGTTATAAATTTGAGGCTATTCTAGTTTTTTGAACTTTTTAAAGGTGCACTTGAGTCACATTTTCAAACTTTTCTTTGCAGCCGTGAGTGCTCCGAACTTTTAGTTTTCATTGAAAATAAATAAACTGTACCCAGACCTGAAGAAGAGCTCTGCAAGTCCGAAAGCTGGTCTCTTTCCCTGGCAGAACTTGGATCCAAGATATTACCTCACCCACCTTGTCTCATCATCACCTGCCTCCTGGAGCTGGGGGTTTTAGGTGGAACATCAGTATCGTGAGTGTTAGCAATGCTGGGTGGGATTAAGGTGCCAGATCGTCAGCTGGTGTAAAACAGGGTAGTGCCATTGAAGTCTATGAAGCTATGCTGATTTACACCAGAGTCCTAAAGTTTAAGGCCAGAACAGACAGGAAGACAGACCAGATGAACTGCCGGTGTAGCACCAGCCACCACCAACACCCCCTCAGCTGTGAAACTGCCGGAGGACAGGTAAAATCAGGAGCTCTCATAGGGGAGGGATAGCTCAGTGGTTTGAGCACTGGCCTGCTAAACCCAGGATTGTGAGTTCAATCCTTGAGGGGGCCATGTAGGGATCTGGGGCAAAAAAAAATTGGGGATTGGTCCTGCTTTGAGCAGGGGTTTGGACTAGATGACCTCCTGAGGTCCCTTCCAACCCTGATATTCTATGATTCTAAACTTAAGTGTGAAGTAAGTCTTTGGGCTCCTTGCCAGCTGTGACTGGCTGTTACAGACACCTGGAGCCTCTGGCAGAGCATTCATGTCTTCATGCAGCCAAGGGCGTAGACTGCTGTTGGAAATCCACCCACTTTATTCTGTAAATAAGAGCTCCCTCTTCCACCAGCCTAGGGGATTATCTGACCCTTCTTTGAGCCCATCTCTGTGGAGTCTGAGGGAAGTGAGATTGCCTGGGCATAGCTGAGGGCAGGATTTTGCCTGTGGGATTTTTTCAGTGGTTGTGAGGGATCCATGGGGCAGAAGTAAATCTAGCTTGTCTAACAGCTCGGGTTGGGTTTGCAAAGCAAATCTTTTCACTTGTGAACTGTGCCACTTGCTCTGGAAATCATTGAAACACAAGAAACTTGGCACCCCTGCAAAAGCTATTGTTTATCTCTTCTCTAGTTAGAATTGCAACTGCGGTTGCAACAAAAGGGCAGGGGTGGAGTGGAATATATGACTTAGAAATCTGTTTTGTGTTATCAAATCGTTAGCAACAAATTGTTTTTAAATGATATATAACCCTTGACCATGTCCATCTAGTACTTCCCTGCAAAATCAAAGATAAGCTGCAAAGTTCAAAAAAAAAAGAAGCACATTCTATTCATTGCTCCCATCTGATGTATAAAGATGGCCTCAAAATCTTTGTTTTAGGGTTTGTCTACCTGGAGAAACTGAGGAAGCATTGCATTTCCATTGTAACTATTCCACTTTAGCTATTTCGGAGTAACTCCCTCAATAGCTACAGCACGATAAATTCACACTCTGTTCTAGTCCCCTTGTAAACAAGCATTTAGATTTGACAAAGTTGCAATGTAGATGTCAGTCTAGGATTTAACCTATTTCCTATATCCAGCCCTTCAAATAGTCTCTTCCAGCAAAGATTTTGAAGGAAAGCCCTGTTTAAAATCAGTTTTCTCCCTAAAAAAGTTGAATTTTGCACATCTTTATACATGGTACAGATGCTCCCCCCCCCAGCAAAGGTTAAGGCTGTGCATACGTTGTTAAATATAGTGGCAGCTGTCTAGGGGGCCAGGAGTGTGATTTAAAGTTACGAGACTAAAGATGTGGAGTTTGCCACTGACAATTGAAGGATGAAACCAAGGGCAGGTCTAGGACTTCGGTGGAGAGGCTACCTATGCCAACAGGAGGGATTCTTCCATCGGTGTAGGTACTCCACCTTCCCAAGAGGAGGTAGCTAGGTGTCAACTTAGTGCTATCTACTCCAGGAGTTAAATTGATTTCACTGTGTTGCTCAGGGGGGTGGATTTTTCACACCCTGGAGTGATGTGGTTATACCAGCCTACTTTACTAGTGGAGACCTGGCTCTAGAGTAGACAGCAGTCCTCAAATCTCAAGAAGATGCGGTGTAATCTCCTTCCCACAAAGACAGCATCTCTCCTGTTTCCATTGAAGAATGGCATTGCTAGATTGGCCAATTTACACATCTCCAACTGACGTTTTTGGAGTTTTTTTGGAGTAAAAGGCAAACTTCTTAAATCTTCCATGTCTCCATAAACTCTGTTGGAAGCCTTTAACTAGTAGAAAATTCCCCACCTGTATTCTAGCTAACAGCAGTCTTGTGACCTGGGGCATGTTCTGGTGTTGGTTTCCACTCTGACCTTTCATGAGTCACTGGCTTCAGCTTCCTTGCTTCTCCAGTAAGTACAGAATATGTGTCTCACGGGGGCCTGGCAGTTAATGCAGGGCCTGCATGACCGCCACAACATCCATGTGAGTCAACATCCATGTGCCACAACATCCATGCAAACCCCTAATGCAGACACGCAGTGCTGGTGCAAAGTGAGGATTGCACTAGTGTAATTCACCGGGGTGGTTACCATCTGTACAAGCACCAGTGCAGTTAAACTGGGCCTAAAGAACCTGAATGTAGACAGAACCTACCTCTTCATTGTAAAGAGACTTGGAGGTGACAGAATGGTTACTGGTATTTTATTTAGCGCAGAACATGAGTGTGGGGTTTTTGTTTGTTTGTTTGTTTGTTTTTTTTTTGCTTGAAAATTTTGTTGATGTAGGCAGAACTTCAAGAAGTCTAGCTTGAATAGCAATCTGGCCGTTACACAATAAACTCTTGAGATGAAGCATGACCAACTAATCACAGGTAATTTTGGAAGTACGGTGCTGACAGCTGAAGCTCCTCTATCTAGAAAATGTGGGTCCTTTATAAACTTAACAACCTGAAATTCAGTGAAATAAGCTTTCTGTGACTAGTCGTGTTACGTTGAGAATTTTTGTAACTGGAAATTGAAATAAAAACACAAACGGTCTTTAAGTAAAATATTGACTAGAATGAGCATTTCTGAGATTGTCATGACGGTATTTTAGAAAATTAATTCCCAACCATGAAACTATTCACTTTTTTCTCTGTATATTGCCTAAATTTTCACGCTTTTCTACATTCCCATACTTCTTTATCCTTGCACTTTCATCTCCCAATACTTCTAGCCAACTTTTAACTGATTTTTAAGTAAGAGAAACGATAAATAGAAAACCAGCCTTGCAAAGGGATCATCACATTGTGTTAAAAATTAAGAATTGCTTAAATAAGGCACTAAGTGGTTACGGCAGCATCAAGTCTGCAGCTGAGCACCATATTTTGACTTTAAAAGGTACGCCCTCATGTATATTTAGGGCAGCAAAGCAAACTGGACACAAGTAGGCTCTTCTCAGCAGTTTCTGTATTCATATGTGAGCTGCTTAGAGTCAGCAGAAGATGGAGTATTGTTTGATAAAATTAGGAAGACACTGACCTAGCACTTAAGTTCTGATGGATGCCTGGCCCCACCTGTCTGTCACAGATCCTGGGCTTCACAGCTTCAAAAATGGAATGGGGAAGTATGCAAGGAGAGAAGGGGAAGGCAGTAGCACTTTGCTAAGCTGTAATTCTGGGGTCTTAGTGTGGATCCACTGCTCCGGAAAAGGCATATTTGTTTTATTGAAAGCTCCTCCCACTGACCTGTTGGAACCAACCAAAAAAATAAACATATTTCTCCCCCTGCCCTTCCCCTCCAAAAAAGATGAACTCCATTCCACTGGTGCAGAGAGAAGTAGCCATGATGTTATGATCTATGTTCAGAGTAGATGATCCATTGCAAGAATAAGCGTGTTGTGAACAAAGGATGAAAGAATGAACAGGTTGGGGTTTTCCCATTCATTTGTACCATTTAGGCTTTGTCTTCACTGCAAAAATGATGTGGTCTTAACAGGAGTTCACTAACTTGCGAGAAAATCCCAGTGAAGACGAGGCAGTTGGACTTTTCTCCGAAGTTAGATTAAGGTAACCCTTCGACTCTGGTAGTCTTTAGTTCAACCTGCGTGAAAACTTGACTGCCTTGTCTTTGCTAGGATTTTAACGCTAGTTTACCAGCTCGAGGTAAGAACACACCTTCCTCCCCAGCGACCTAGTGAAGTCAAGCCCTTAACATAGATGCAACTATTGCCCAATACTCTCTCTGCTTTTAACTGAAGACGAATTAAATGCTGCAAAACTGCCACAATAGCCAGGCAAGTTAAGGGGAAAAATAAACCCCGTTCATGATTTCATTCTCCAGACTTTCATTTATACAACCAATCTCAAACTGTTGGCATTTGTTGTTAGTTCCTTATTTTAAATGCATCCCCTTTTTCTTTTGAAGAGGAGGCTCTTGGGCTCCAGTATCTTCCCCATTTCCCCAAAATGTTTCTTCATTTATGGTTTTTAAACCTAATCAGCTTAGGGCAGAACACAAATCTACCTTACTTGGCCATAACCTTGAGAGAAAGGGAGAGAGACACTACGGTTGTTTGAGAAGCGCCACTGTGGGCTCTCCATGCCCATGCGCCTCCCATCAGAGGCATGTTAGTGGTATCTGTTCGACCTGCACAGGCGCCCTCCGCTTCCTCCTGCCCCGTTCCAAAGCTGTCAGGCGAACTGCCCTCCGTTCCTCCTCAGCCATCTCAGCCTCAACTAGAGCTGTAGGGCATCTGCCTTGAGCCTGCCTCGGCTCCAGCGGCTGCAGGCTTTGCAGGTGCAGCCCATGGGGCCGCCTGGGCCTAGAGCTGCTGCTGAACCCCTTGTTCTGCAGTGTGGGGTTTGTGCACCCCATCACAGAGCTAGAATTCCCTTACTAGGTCAGGGGGATTGGAATTTGGCCCTCCACCCGGGTGTTGGGCTTTTACCTGGTAGGACTAAACAACTTCAGAAGTCTCCTAGACTGCTTGTTTCCATTGCAGATAGATCTAAACGCTCCACAATTTCCACCCAAATAGTATCAAGGTGGATCTGGATGTATTAATAAAAATATAAGACTGGCCATAGTGGGTCAGGCCAGTGGTCCATCTAGACCAGTATCCTGTCTTCCAATAGTGGCCAGTGCCAGGTGCTTCAGAGGGAGTGAACAGAACAGGGCAATTTATTGAGTGATCCATCCCGTCATCCAGGCCCAGCTTCTAGCAGTCGGAGGTTTAGGGACATCCAGAACATGGGGTTGCACCCCTGACCATTTTGGTTAATAGCTATTGATGGACCTATTCTCCATCAACTTATCTAATTCTTTTCTGAACCAAGTTATACTTTTGGCCTTCACAACATCCCCCAGCAGTGAGTTCCCATGGGTTGAGTGTGCGTTGTGAAGAAGTACTTTGTTAGTTTTAAGCCTGCTGCCTCCTAATTTCATTGGGTGACCCCTGGTTCATGTTCAAGGGGTAAATAACCCTCCCCTCACTTTCTCCACCCCATTCATGATTTTACGGACTGTCGCAGTCGTCTCTTTCCTAAGCTGAACAGTCCTAGTCTTTTCCATCTCTTCTCAGATGGAAGCTGTGCCATCCCCCTAGTCCTATGTATATTTTTAGAAGGGGCAACCAGAATTACATGCAGTATTCAGGGTGTGGACGTGCTGTGGATTTATAGAGCGGCGTTATGTTGGTTTTTGTCGTCTTATCTCTCCCTTTCTTTAATCGTTCCCAACATTCTGTTAACTTTTATGACTGCTGCTGCACATTGAGCAGATATTTTCGGAGAACTATTCACAAGGACTCCAAGATCTTTCTTAGGTGGCAACAGCTAATTTAGACCCCATCACTTTCGATGTTTTCTAAAATACATTACTTTACATTAAAATACAAAGCCAAGGAAAGTGTGGGCCCCTTACTGAATGAGGGAGGCAACCTAGTGACAGAGGATGTGGAAAAAGCTAATGTACTCAATGCTTTTTTTGCCTCTGTCTTCACAAACAAGGTCAGCTCCCAGACTGCTGCGCTGGGCATCACAGCATGGGGAGTAGATGGCCAGCCCTCAGTGGAGAAAGAGGTGGTTAGGGACTATTTAGAAAAGCTGGACGTGCACAAGTCCATGGGGCCGGACGAGTTGCATCCGAGAGTGCTAAAGGAATTGGCGGCTGTGATTGCAGAGCCATTGGCCATTATCTTTGAAAACTCGTGGCGATCGGGGGAAGTCCCGGATGACTGGAAAAAGGCTAATGTAGTGCCAATCTTTAAAAAAGGGAAGGAGGAGGATCCTGGGAACTACAGGTCAGTCAGCCTCACCTCAGTCCCTGGAAAAATCATGGAGCAGGTCCTCAAAAAATCAATCCTGAAGCACTTACATGAGAGGAAAGTGATCAGGAACAGTGAGCATGGATTCACCAAGGGAAGGTCATGCCTGACTAATCTAATCGCCTTCTATGATGAGATTACTGGTTCTGTGGATGAAGGGAAAGCAGTGGATGTATTGTTTCTTGACTTTAGCAAAACTTTTGACACGATCTCCCACAGTATTCTTGTCAGCAAGTTAAAGAAGTATAGGCTGGATGAATGCACTATAAGGTGGGTAGAAAGTTAGCTAGATTGTCGGGCTCAACGGGTAGTGATCAATGGCTCCATGTCTAGTTGGCAGCCGGTGTCAAGTGGAGTGCCCCAGGGGTCGGTCCTGGGGCCGGTTTTGTTCAATATCTTCATAAATGATGTGGAGGATGGTGTGGATTGCACTCTCAGCAAATTTGCGGATGATACTAAACTAGGAGGAGTGGTAGATACGCTGGAGGGCAGGGATAGGATACAGAGGGACCTAGACAAATTGGAGGATTGGGCCAAAAGAAATCTGATGAGGTTCAATAAGGATAAGTGCAGGGTCCTGCACTTAGGACGGAAGAACCCAATGCACCGCTACAGACTAGGGACCGAATGGCTAGGCAGCAGTTCTGCGGAAAAGGACCTAGGGGTGACAGTGGACGAGAAGCTGGTTATGAGTCAGCAGTGTGCCCTTGTTGCCAAGAAGGCCAATGGCATTTTGGGATGTATAAGTAGGGGCATAGCGAGCAGATCGAGGGACGTGATCGTTCCCCTCTATTCGACATTGGTGAGGCCTCATCTGGAGTACTGTGTCCAGTTTTGGGCCCCACACTACAAGAAGGATGTGGATAAATTGGAGAGAGTCCAGCGAAGGGCAACAAAAATGATTAGGGGTCTGGAACACATGACTTATGAGGAGAGGCTGAGAGAATTGGGATTGTTTAGTCTGCAGAAGAGAAGAATGAGGGGGGATTTGATAGCTACTTTCAAGTACCTGAGAGGTGGTTCCAGAGAGGATGGTTCTAGACTATTCTCAGTGGTAGAAGAGGACAGGACAAGGAGTAATGGTCTCAAGTTGCAGTGGGGGAGGTTTAGGTTGGATATTAGGAAAAACTTTTTCACCAAGAGGGTGGTGAAACACTGGAGTGTGTTACCTAGGGAGGTGGTAGAATCTCCTTCCTTAGAAGTTTTTAAGGTTAGGCTTGACAAAGCCCTGGCTGGGATTATTTAATTGGGGATTGGTCCTGCTTTGAGCAGGGGGTTGGACTAGATGACCTCCTGAGGTCCCTTCCAACCCTGATATTCTATGATTCTACTTTGCATTTATCAACATTGAATTTCATCTGCCATTGTGTTGCCCAGTCACTCAGTTTTGTGAGATCCCTTTGTAACTCTTCGTGTCCACTTTGGGCCTAACTATCTTGAGTAATTTATGTATCCGCAGCAAACTTTGCCACGACACTGGTTACCCCTTTTTTCCAGATCATTTATGAACATGTTGAACAAGACCGGTTCCCGTACAAACTCCTGGGGGACCCCACTAGTTAAGTCTTTCCACTGTGAAAACTGACCATTTATTCCTGCCCTTTGTTCCCTACTTTTAGCCAGTTACTGATCCATGAGAGGACTTTTCCTCTTATCCCCGTCAGCTTCCTTTGCGTAAGAGCCTTTGGTGAGGGAACTTGTCGCAGGCTTTCTGGAAGTCCAGGTGCCCTGTACCCACTATGCTGCTGCATGGTATGCTGCTGCCAGCATTCAGCCTCCTCCTGGGGGTGTTTACCACATCGTAGGGGGAGCAATCACCATCTGTGGCCTTGTGGAAAGACGTTGCAGGTTCTGAGATCTGCAGAGCCGCTACATGGTTTCACATACATACTCTCTTCAGCACTGTGCTCTGGTCTCTGCCTCTAGAGCTGGTACAGCAGTTGGCAACGCGGTTTTGTCTTCAGTTCGGGACCCGATTTATGATGCTCCCTCCTCTCTGCGGGGAAACTGCTTGGGAGTCACCTGAAGAGGAGCATTCATAGGGACACTACTCAACGGAGAGGTTACCCACTGGAGTTCTTCCAGATGTGTCCCTCTCTGCACACTCCACTACCAGTCATCCTTCCCCTCTGCTTCAG
Organism: Chelonia mydas; assembly: GCF_015237465.2. NCBI lineage: Eukaryota > Metazoa > Chordata > Testudines > Cheloniidae > Chelonia > Chelonia mydas. Next base: position 73,944,562 of record NC_051251.2, on the reverse strand, counting down.
AGTTTCCTCTTCGGGGCTTTCGGTAGGGAAGGAACTGAGGGTAGTTTGCTTGTGCAGCCCTGTATAGCCTCGGTGTGGGGCCTGAGGTTGTGTAGGGCAAACATGTGAGCCGAACGGATCCTGCTAATGAAAGTCTGCACTCAAAGGTGCATTGGGCACCTGAAAAGGAGCACCCAGAAGAGAGACATCTCGCACTACGACTAGTGCACTAGTGCGCAGCGTGAGTAACCTCTTCTTTTTACTGTCCAGAGTAGCCTCCCGTCTCTGTTGGGGGGGGGGGGAGGCGAGTACTAGTACATTGGGGTTAATGCGGCTTCATTTTAATCAAAATAGTCTACGTAAAGTCAAGCCTGTGCATGTGGAGCTTGCTTTGCAAATCTGTATGTGCTCTGCAGGGGCGAGTGTTCCACCTGAGGCGTGCTGGAAACTCACAAGTCACGTGGCTAACTCATCCTTGCATTGTCTGAGCTACTTTCCCTTCTTTCCTATGATCTGAACATCTGATTGATGTGTTTCCTGACTGCCATGATGAAGGAATGGAAGGTCTTATGGTTAAGACACTGGATTTTGCTGGGTTCGGTGACTAGCCCTGCTGTGCAATCTGGCGCAAGTTACTTCATCTCGCTGTACCACAATTGCTCATCTGCAAAATGGAAATAATACTGCTTTTCTCCCGCCGTTTGTCTGTCGAGCCTGTATAGACTGTAAACTTCTTGGGGGAAGGAATTGTCTCTTCCAGTGTGTATGCACAGTGGGCTCCTGGTTTTGGCTGTGTTGTCTGGGCACCACTTGAATATTAATGTAGGTCAATAGTCTGAGGTTTCCAATCGGGTATGGAGAATTTGAAACTTGTGCAAATCCTCTTGGCCTTTGTGATCCGCGTCACCAAGGCTACTTGTTAAACAAAGCCAGAGACTAATGTCCACCTGTGCTCATTTCATAACCCCATCCTTGTACTTGCCTTGGTGAGGTGTTTCCCTGTTCTTAGTCAAACTGAATTCCTGTCTGCCTGGAAAAGCTAGTGGTAATGATCCATCATCTGGGATGGGTGAAACACATACCTAGCAATATGGGTTATCAGCTAAAGTCACTTGAGCTTGTCAGAGCACACATGGCTCTTGAATGTGGTATCTGCAGCCCATATAGAAGACTTGAGGAAACAAAAATAGACTGTACGAGCTAAGATGACGAATGGTGAATGCAGGTTTCTTTCATGCGTCTAATTTAAGAATTCCAGACGGTATCTCCTTTATAGATAAATGGCTTAGCTCTTTGAGATCCAAGAAGGGAGGAGAAGATTAAAACAGACTGACCTCACATTACTGCATTTCTCAGAGGCTGGAGTATACGTTAGACTGTCTTCTGTAGAATGTGATAGGGTTATGTGTCAGTGTTACATATAGCAAAAATATCTTGGGTGAAATCCTGGCCCCCATTCAAGTCAATGGCATTCCATGGGGGCTGAGGGGAGGAGTTAGGGGTTCATCCCTTATGGCAATTTAGCGTGTGTTATTTTTGGAAAATGATATGTTGCGTAAAACTTTCCAAAGGGCCTGAGTTCCACTTCCCCAAGCTGACATGGCCCGAAGTCTCATTGATTCCCTTATGCAAATGGGACTTGGATTCCTTACTCAGTCACATGCTTTTCAAAACTGTACTCCTTATCTATTTGGCATAGCAACACAGAATTTAGTAGCTGTTTCTCACTTGCACAAGTTTTCTTTGACGCTTGCAAATGAGCTCTGTAATTCGCACATCCTGTCTGTGTTGCTGCTTTCTAAATTTAAAACTTGGAACTAGTTTCATAGTTGCCTGCAAAAGAGTGTTAATTTCATTAGTGATTCCTGAAGACAAGGAAGGATTATGTAGGACTGGGTGTGCAAGGAAGGAGAAATCAAATGACTTGGATAAGAACTCGATTCACAGCTTTCAGGCTACTGTGTTTTTAAAAATAACAAGAGGTGCTACAGAGGGGGGCTCTTAACCTTCCAGTGGGAATGTTTGTGTGAGTGAGAGAGTGGGAAACAGGGATGATTGGAAGAGCTGGCTGAATTATTTTGTTCAAAGCTTTTAACTAAAAGCAGCTCCCTCCTCCCCCGACAGTCTTCCCTTGGAGAATTTTCAGATGTTTTTTAAACAAATGACCAGAATGGGAAGACAACCCCTGCCCCCCCCCCCCCAAAAAGGGGGGGAGAAGCAGGACAGAAAGGCAGAAAGGGTGAGACGCAAAAGCCAAAAAATGCAACACTTTTCCGAGAACATGTTAATTTTGATCAGCGCTCCCAAGCAGGTGCCGTATGAAAACAAATGGCTCCTGGTGGTTAATGGCAGGGAAGGGAGCGCTTGGTGATTTTATGGCTAGAGCTAGAGAGTTGGGATTATTGAATGGCTTCTAAAGCCGCAGAAGGGCTGGGTGGTAAGTCTCCAGTCTGCTCTGAGTTGGGGGCAGGCCAGAGCCTCACTGCGCCAGGAGCAGACGAGAGGACAAATGATGGTGTGGGGCCTGGTCTCCACTTAAAGATGAGGTTGACATAGCTGTGGGGCTGAGGGCTGACACAGATGCTCACACCTGAGCACCGTTGTTAAGCCAACCTGAGCCCCGGTGGGGATATGGCTCAGTCAGTAGAGGAAGTCTGTCACCTGATGACAGAGTAGAATTTGCTTTTAGGGAGACTAACTTCACCCCCAGGGTGAGATCCACACTCCTCCTGTGGCCCCCTAGCTCTGCTCCAACCTTCTTGTGGGGAACAGGGGACCCTGAAAGGCGTGTATCTGGAGGATTCCCCGGCACACGTGCTGCAGAAGATCTCTAAGGTGGCTGCATCTTTTGCTCCCACCTGCCCCCCCAATTCCAGCCCAAAGGGGCATGTTGGATAAGGGGTGTGTCACGGTGAGGCCGCTGCTGTGGAGAATCCAGGCGGCCCAGAGGAGGCTGTCATGACATAGGGCCCCCCAGCTGGCGAAATAAATCAAGGGCTTGTCCAGCCCCTAGACAGCTTAAAACCCTCGTTAGTCCTCTCCTCTGGGGCTGCACCGTTGGTGCTGAGGCGTGGGTCAGCGTTCAGTGCTGCTGTCTCTGCTGTTAGAACTGTGCCTGCTCGGGGGAAAAGGGAGTCTCACGGGGAAAACAATGTTCTCTCTGATGTGCTGAGAAGGGTGGCGGCTGCCTGCTTCACTTTGTTCAGGCACTTGGTTACAATGTTCATCCGCTGTTTGTTTGCAGTCTGCAGAACAGTTTGTTCTTACAAACACATCACACACAAACACAGCCTTATAAATCAAACTACCTCCAAGCCAAGCACTGGCCTGGCATGTGCAATGTAAATTGGCGGCCGAAACAAGCTGAAGTGTAGAGATACTGTTTAATAAAAATAGCTGCAAGAAAAGAAACAACTTGGAACTACGTGCCCCCTGAAATCGCAACGCTTTGGATCACTACAAGTTTTGGCAGTGCTGAATGTAGATTACAAACTGTCCAGGCCAGGGACCTCGTCTCTCCCTGTGTGTTCACACAGAGCCTAGCACTGTGGGACCCCAGTCTCAGAGCCATGAGGTGGCAAGCCGCTCAGGGAAAGTTGAATGTATAGCTGAAGAGGATATAAAATCAATACGTTCTCTACAGAAATACTCTGTCCTGTTCTTGTTTGGGTCATTCAGTACCTAATTCTAAAATTTTACTCTTATTTTTTTTGGTCTTTTTTTTGCATTGTTTTAACTTCTCATGTAATCGTTAGACCTCCCTGTGGCAGATCACAGAAACCCCCTCAGGACTGCCAGCTGACTAGCTCTGAGCCCATTTTCCCTGGCAGCTTGTGACTTCAGAACCTTCCCTTGTTTGAGCCAGACACGCTAACCTGTTACAAACACAGACCCAGGTCTGAACAATGTCCCCCAGAAGCTGCAGGCTTAACTGAAAACAGCCTGTCTCCAACACTCAGATACCCAGCTCCCAGTGGGGTCCAAACCCCCCAAAAATCCATTTTATCCTGTATAAAGCTTATACAGGGAAACTCATAGATTGTTCACCCTTTATAACACTGATAGAGAGAGAGATGCACAGCTGTTTGCCCCCCACCCCCAGGCATTAATACATACTCTGGGTTAATTAATAAGTAAAAAGTGATTTTATTAAGTACAAAAAGTAGGATTCAAGTGGTTCCAAGTAATGACAGAACAAAGGAAATTACCAAACAAAATAAAATAAAACACGCAAGTCTATGCCTAATACAGTAAGAAAACTGAATATAGACAAAAATCTCACCCTCAGAGATGTTTCAATAAGCTTCTATCACAGACTGGACACCTTCCTAGTCTGGGCACAATTCTTTCCCCTGGTTCAGCCCTTGTTCCAGCTCAGGAGGTAGCTAGGGGATTTCTCATGACTGCCACCTCCTTTGTTCTGTTCCACCCCCTTATATAGCTATTCACAAGGAGGGAATCCTTTGTCCCTCTCTGGGTTCCTACCCCTCCTTCTCAATGGAAAAGCACCAGGTTTAAGATGGATTCCAGTTCAGGTGACATGGTCATATGTCCTGTGAGACCCCAAGCCTTCATTCCTCCCAGCCTGACTCACAGGAAGGCCTGCCTGCAACCAGAGCCATCCATAGTCAATTGTCCTGGTTGATGGGAGCCATCAAGATTCCAAACCACCATTAATGGCCCACACTTTGCATAACTACAATAGGACCTCAGAGTTATATTTCATATTTCTAGTTTCAGATACAAGAGTAACACATTTATACAAATAGGATGACCAGACTCAATAGATTATAAGCTTTGTAATGATACCTTACAAGAGACCTTTTGTATGGAGCATATTCCAGTTACATTAAATTCACACTCATTAGCATATTTTCATAAAATCATATAGAGTGCAACGTCACACTCCCTTTATCCTTTGTAGACAAACATCGAAGGGCAGATCCTTAGTTGGTGAAAACTATCATAGCCCCATTTAAACCAAGCTTACCCGAGCTGAGGCTGAGTGGTGTTAATAGGCCCCTCTGTCATAAACATAATTCAGGGTCAACCAAGAATGTGGCCCCACTGTGCCAGGCCGTTTTCAAACACACAGTAGCCCACAGTCTGACCAGCCAAACAGACGAGCCAGACCCAGGGTGGTGAAAGGGTAGAACCCCCCTGCAGAGTGGAGTGAGCAGTGGGATGGTGGCAAACAGCATGATAGTGCCAGGATTTTGGGGGGTGCCTGGGTTTACTTAGGAAGAGGTCAGCTACATGGAAAGAAAACAGGGAAGGGGGTGAGAGCAGGAGTGTTGGTGCAGATAGACAATCAGCACAGGGTAGAGTCCAGTCAAAGGCTGAATGTCCCTGCTTGGCTGCTTCTGCAGCTGTTCCCGTTCCCTGGAGTCTCGGGCTGGTTCCTCTTGGCACTTCTCCCCCACGAACACACGGGGTGGGGGCAGTGGGGCATCCTCCAGAATGTGGGGGATGGGGTGGCCCATGTTCTGGGTCCATGGGTTGCTGGGGGGACAGGCGGCCCGTGGCTGGACCCTACTTTATTTCCTCTCCCTCAGTGCAGCAGTCCCTGTTTTGGCTTCTGCCTCTATCCACTGGAGACACTGCCCCCGGCCCATTATTTCGTTTGGGAGAGGGAGGGCGGTTGCTGATTAAGACAAACCATTCTAGTTCTTGCCTAATGTAGTTCTAGATCAGTTTATTTGTAAGGATCCCAGGTATAACTTGCTCCCCCCAAATTAAAATGTACAGTGGAAATACTGCCACAGTTGATCACCTCCTAGAATTCTAGCCACTGTCAGTACACGGAATCGTCTGAGAATCAGTACCGTCGAACCGCCGAGTGACGAGCCCCTCGGGAATGGAGGTCATTCGTAACTGAACAAAACATTAGGGTTGTTCTTTCAAAAGTTTACAATTGAACAGTACCTTAATACAGCTTTGAAACTTTACTATGCAGAAGAAAAATGCTGCTTTCAACCATCTTAATTTAAATGAAACAAGTGCAGAAAGTTTCCTTACCTCGTCAAATATTTTTATTAAAACTTTCCCTTTGTTTTTTTAGTAGTTTATGTTTAGCACAATACTGTACTGTATTTTTTTTTCTTTGCTGCTGCCTGATTGTATACTTCCAGTTCCAAATGAGGTGTGTGGTTGACTGATCATTTCAGAACTCTAAGAATCTATTGTACACATTTTTTTAATTTGGGCAATGCGTTCTGCTAACGATACCCCCCACAAGTGCAGCGCAGCCAGTTTACAGATGGCAGCGAACCTCAAGATCAAATTACAACTTTGGTTTGTAATCCAGGACTGTGCATTCTTTGAAAATGATTGCTTCCATGTCTTTGATTTCAGTGGTTGAGTAATCAGAGAATGCACATCTTTATCTCTTTCTAAATAATGGGAGTCAGGGGAGGAGATCATACATGTGTATGTGAATCACAGATGGATTATTGAACTTGTCATACAAGAAATGGAATGCTTTACGATGCCCGAGGAGACATGATACAAGATCATTAATATCCACGCTAACGGTGGAATCAGTTTGGGTATTTTGTAGTGTTCACAAAGCACTTTCGTTTCCTTGGTCGGCGTGGAAGGCGAAGGGATGTGATATTTGATGGGCATTCGTATTCCGATTTACATAGGTCAGGAGGACCTCCGAGCTGTACAAGTTACTAAAAGGGTTCTAGGTGTTGTCCTTTATGGCCAAAGCAGTTAGCCACTGAGGGCCTTGCTAGGTTGTTTAGGATGAGAAATAGATTGAACTGGTTGCAAAACACTGATCTGAGGAAACGAAATGTGTTCTTGATTCTGTTACAGTTTCAACAAAACTCAGGCAGGCAGCGTCCACTGGAAGTATGCTGGATTCCTTATGGCCTGCTGGGGACCCCAGGTTCCAGGGTCTGCAAATCTGAGACAGCCCCACCATTTGGGCTACCCTGGGGTCCAGCCATGGAGCCTGGCAGCCATGACTGGAGCAGGGGCTGTCAGGTTAGCCTGTCTACCTGCTGCCGATTGGGGCAGCTAGAAGCCCTAGCACCGTCCAGGACTTCTGGGCAGCCCCACCATGCCAGGTTCCTGACTCCCTGCTTAAAGACAAGAGCCTGAAAGCCCATGGAGCCCTGGGTCAAGCCAGGGCTCTGCTCCCAGGTCTACAGCAGGGAAGCTTGGAAGACCTGAGAACCCAGATCAACTGGGGCTCTCTGAGCTGCCTGAAGGCAGTGCATCCAGCTTCCAGGGTCCAAGACAGCTCCGCATGCAGACTGGCCAGGGACCCCAGGGCTTACAGACTCCTGGAGCCGCAGACCCTGGCAGCAGCAGCTCCCCTGAAACTGATGATGGCAGTTTCAGTTGTTGCTTTTCAGTGAGTGGCAGCAGCTAAGCTGACAAGCATGTAATTTTGCATATTTCATCTCAGAAACAATGTTTTGGTGTCTCTACAACAAAGGGTTCGGCATTACTGGAAGTTTTGGAAAAAATTGTTGAAAAACAGATTTTGGAAAATCTAAACTTCTGGTGCAATGAAAATCCTGAATTTTGGCCAGCCCTGAGGTTGAGGCAGGTGGTACTTTGTGTACATTCATTGTAAAGAAACAGGACTGAATCTAAGTTCTGTTTGCCTGAACACAGTAGGAACAAAGAACCGGCAGTTTCTTTACACAGTTTCCAAGCTCTCTTCTCCAGTCAGTTCTATGCCACAAGGAGCTCTGTCCCTCTGCTGGCCTCACTCACCCTACTGCCTCCCTCTCTTACTGTTGCAACCCAGCCCTGTGTTTGCAATCAGTCCCAGAGGACCCCGCAGCTCACATGGCTTAACACACCTTCCACCATAATACGAGTAAGTATTGGGGGCCTGTGAGTAAATAGACCTTTCTGCGTCAGGGCATGAGCTTTCAGCAGGGACCTCCCATGACCCTCTTTGACGAACTAGTACATAGAGACCAGACCCAGAGGATCCCTGTAACCCTGATGCACCCCTGAACCCTTTGCCAGTTGGCATCAATGGGTCCTTGGCTCACAGTCATCCCATCACCGTGGAAAAGAAAAAGACTTTTTGTTTGGGGGACTAGTATTAAAGAGCAGAGTGTTTGTCCGGTTGCTCAGTATAAACAGAACTGAGGGTAAGCCGGGGGAATGAGCCTCATGCTTGCTTCCCTGAATTCATTGGGAGTAAAACTCTGCACACGGTAGCTGGGGTTTCACGTTGTTTGTTATAATGGGGGGATGTTACCTCCACTGACATGCCCCCTTTCCGATGAGAGGGGAGGGTGCAGCCCTGTATAGCAGCTAATTGCACTGTTAAGAGAAACTGTCGCCAGTGGGCGTGCGAATTTCTTTTGGTTATTCTTTCTTCTGCCTCGTGGGGCACTGGGGCTTAATTAATCTATAAAAGCGCTTGGAGATTTGTCCTTCAAAGCTGCTATATACATGCAAAGTCTCGTGATGATTGGACATCTCTCCCCTCCAGTTAAGCAGTTTGCTTCCTTAACGTTCCCTCTCCCTCCCCCCTCTGAGTGACCGAGGTTGGGCCCACGCCTCACGGCAGCTGATGGCGCTCTCCCAGCAGCAGGTGCAAAGGGATGTGCTGTGAGCTGGAGCAGCGCAGTACAGGGGGAGAGCATCTCTGTGCGTTCGTGTTTCTCACTCTTCTGCCTTTTAACACAAGTCGCTAAGGCTGGACTCTCTTTGTGTAGTGTGGTGTAGTGGTTAGAGCACTGGACAGCGTCTGGGAGACCTGCCTTCTCTTCCCCCACTGGCCGGCGGTCTGACCTTCCCCACTCTGTTCTCCTCTTTGCCTGGCTGTAAAAGGAGGATCGTGACAGTGACTTCCTTTGTAAAGCTGCTTGAAGATCTGCGGCTGAGAACAACTCCCAGGGGAGTAGGGGCCAGCCCTGTAAAAACTGGGTGTTATACTGTTAACATTTCACATCATGATGATCAGGGATCCTAGTTTTCCATGATAAACCCCCCAAAGTTCTGATTTAAAAAACCATAAAATTCTGCGTTGTTCCACCATTAAAATGAAACGCTGAACTTTAGTGGCCTAGCCACAATATCTCTCTGTATCAATTGACCCACAATGTTTTATTGATAAATTTACAATTTTAAACCGACAGCCCGAGCCCCGTCCATTCTCCTGATTATCCGAGTTTTTGATTATCCGATCTGGTCCCACTTAGATAGGATCATCGGGGTTCCACTGTAAAATGTGTTAGTTTTTGCCCAAAATGTAAAAACTAACAATTCTCTCTAAAAACGCAAATTACGTGGTTTTTCTGTGGCAAACTGATTTCCAGGGTCCCTGTTGCTGATCACTTCCAACCCCCACCCTACCATGACACACATTTTAAAACAACATTTGAAACTGTTTCTGAACATACTGCTTAAGGTTGTAGACCAGTTCCCACCCTGCTTCCACAGTCACCAAACATCAAAGGATTTTACACACACACACACACACACACACACACACACACACACACACACACACACACACACACTCACTCACTCACTCTCTTCTAGTTTTTAACACACACACACACACACACACACACTCACTCACTCACTCACTCACTCTCTTCTAGTTTTTACCCAGTAAACACTAAGATGTTGGGGCCAGGTCCTCAGCTGGTGTAGACCCTCAGCTGCCCTTTGGTTTTACAGCAGCGTTGAGGGGCTGATGTGAAGTCAGTGGACTTCAGACCAGGCGCAAGCATGCTTTTCTCCCAAAGGTGTCTTCAGCAAGCTGCTGCCTGCCAGTGGCAGACGCCGGCGTGGGCGGTTCTAGTAGAGTTATTTATGAGGTAATTTTAAGAACCCTGCCGTGAGTGATGTGGAGAAGTAACTACCTTGTCTTTCACTGCACACCGTGGCTTTCTGTTCATTTACAGTCTCTTTTTTTAAAATAGATCAGTAAGACCAGGGCCGGCTCTAGGCACCAGCAAACCAAGCAGGTGCTTGGAGCGGCCCATTTCTGGGGGCGGCATTCCGGCGCCGGCCATGCCGCCCCTCGAAATGTGCCCTCGCCGCCGCCACTCCGCTTCTCCCCCCCTCCCTCCCAGGTTTCGCGCGGCAAGCCTGGGAGGGAGGGGGGAGAAGCCGAGCGGCGGGGCGCTCGGGGGAGGCGGCAGTGGTGGAGCGGAGGCGAGCTGGGGCGGGGAGGGGTTCCTCTCCCCCCCCATTACTTCCTGCGCTCCCCCCCACCCTCGCTCCCCTCCGCTCCGCCTGCTCCCCTGAACGCGCTGCCTCCCCCTCGCCTGAAAGGGAGGGGGAGAAGTGGAGCGGCGGCCTGTTCAGGGGAGCAGGCGGCACGGAGGTGAGCGAGGGCGGAGGGTTGCAGGGGGGAGCTGCAGGAAGCAATGAGGGGGGAATGCGGCACGCCCGGGGAGGAGGCGGGGCCGGGGATTTGGGGAAGGGGCGGAGGCGGGGGGGGGGCATGAGAAAAAAAAAAAGCAGGGGCGGCCAAAAAATTTTTTGCTTGAGGCAGCAAAAATCCTAGAGCCGGCCCTGAGTAAGACCTAATGGATCTAGCAGTGGCTTTGCTCATGACACCGTTCCAGTAGTTGGAGCATCTCCATTGCTGCCAATACGATAGGACCTCAGTTGTAGTGGCTGGGGTCCTATCTGGTCTCTTACCATCGACACCAAGGGAAATGTGTGTTGCCCGCTTAACTGTAGACTCTACACAGAGTGCCTGCTGGCCTCTGTGTCCCCCTGCCACACCGACTGTATTGCTGCTATATGCACAAGGGATGTGTTGATAACCCCCAAAATTTTAGATGACCTGTCCACCTGCTAAAATTGTATAAGTCCTTTAACAACCTTCTGTCAAGGAGTTCAGAATTAGCTTGTCCTACTGTACAAAGGAATTAGGGCATCTATGAATGTTCCATTTCCATGCTGCAAAGTCAAGCCCATGGCAGTAGCGTTTACCTCAGTAATCAAATCATGACCATTTGATGTGGGAAAGGCCTATGTTATCTGGTCTAGTCTCAATCCTGCATTGGTGGGTTCCCTTCAACTGGGGGTCATGAGCTGACAGCCTCCACCCCCAAACCCTGCTTTGCCTCCCTCATTTACAATAGTGTTCAATATTTAAAAAAAAAAAGTGGGTTTTTAATTTGGGGGGGGTCACTCTCAGAGGCTTGCTGTGTGAAAGGGGTCACCAATACAAAAGTCTGAGAACCACTGAGTCAGCTAATAGTGAGGGGGGGAAAACCTACAAATAACTTCTGTGATTTATCAGATTTTAAAATTTCCTCTCTGTCGGCGGCAGGGCCCAGATGAAAGTACAGGTCGTTGCAATTGCTCCATCTGGATACAATGGGAACTGTCCCTTTCAAATCCCGCCAGCCACATCATAACCTGCCCTATCAATAGGGTTTTAAACGACTCAGAAAGATATTATTTGCTGCTGTTCTGGCCGCGTTGGTCCCAGGATGGTGAGAGACACAAGGTGGGTGAAATAATATTTTTTATTGGAGCAACTTCTGTTGGTGGAAGGGAGAAGCTTTTGAGCTTCATGGAGCTCTTCCTCAGGTCTGGGGAAGGTAGCCAGAGCAATATTATTCATATCTCAAACAAACAAGGGTTGATAATGGGCATGCGTTATCAGCAGCATGAGTTGACCTCAGATGGTGTCTCAGCACACAAATGCAGAATTTTGAGTGTGTGAAGTTTAGCAAAATGACAACGTTTCAGCAACTCTCACACTGTTTCAGCACCTCTCTCGCTCTCTCCATTATAGGACAGCCCAGAATATCTTTTGACTGTAGGCGGAGAAAGGATCGATGCTTTCTTTGCCGCTGCCCCTTAAGGGGATGGGTTGTTGATAATAAATTGATAATGCACTTGTTGTCAGCCGGGTAGATGGTCTGGGGCTAGACTTACAGATTGTGTAGTTTGGATGGTGGAATTTTGGAAAGTGGACTGGCAAAGTTTCATAAACTTCTTTTTACAGAGGTGTTTTAATCTGTCGTGCTTATTTCACATGCTTCCCTCTTCCCTCCAGGTGGTGGAATGGGAAACCTATTCAGAAATGCTACCTTGTTGCTGTCAGAAAAATCCTGTAGTATTAAAGGCATGGTCTTTAGGACATGCCTCAGACTCTCCAGGTGAGAGACTGTTTTGCCCCTATCCCATCTCTGTCAAGAGCAACCTCGGCCAGAAGCTCTGTCTGCGAGTGAGCTTATTGTGCCTCAAAGGGCATCCTTCAACCTTGCAGGAGTTTGAGGTTATTCGGGGCCTGGCCGTTTTCATTAGGCTGAGAAAATTGGTAATATAAGTCAGGTATTCTTTGACGCAGTTCTGTTTGTTTATGCAGATTGCACACAAAGGAACAAACAGCGGGCAATCTCCTTGTTCCAAAGTCCAAGCCTGTTTTGCAGGCAGTCCTCTGCCCAAAGAAGCTCTTGGCTTAGTTGTAGGGCTTCTCTCAGTCTGCTTGCTTCCCTTGGCTTTCTGGTTCCTTGCTGCTTCTGATGCATGTGCAGCTGAACCAATCAATGACTCGGTCCCAGGAAAACCTCTCCTATTTTCCTGAATTAGTTCTTGCTCAGGCCTTCCCCTGAAGTCCAGCACCTTCGGAGATGGATAGCTCAGTGGTTTGAGCATTGGCCTGCTATAAACCCAGGGTTGTGAGCTCAATCCTTGAGGGGGCCATTTAGGGATCTGGGGCAAAAATTGGGGATTGGCCCTGCTTTGAGCAGGGGGTTGGACTAGATGACCTCCTGAGGTCCCTTCCATCCATGATATTCTGTGGTTCTGATTCTATGGCGTCTGGTGTTTGAGCTCTACTTCATAAAGAAGCTGAAATGTCTCTTCCATCTAGCTGAGTGGTGGCTAGCATGCCCGTCAGCTTCAGAGAGAGCTGTGATTGCCAGTAGATCAGATGCTTGCTGGCAGCCAATAACTTCCCCAGCACAACAGTATCTTATGCCCCGCAGTCATGCGGAAGAATACAGGCACTGGATTATCAACGGGGTCAGTAATATTTCACGCAGCTCTTGATATGTTGCAAACCGCTGTTTGCTTTGAAATCTGTAATAACAAGGTGTTGGGCCAGTTCCTCGCCTGATGGAAGCTAGAGTTATGCCGACTTATAGTGGAGCTGTGTCGATCCTCACTGGTTGAGGATCTGACCCTGCATATCCATGGCCAGTATTGGTGGATCTCAAAGCACAGTACACCTGTATACGCATAATAGTTTGCTGTCTTTAGGCTTTCATTTCTGTGATCTGTTTTCTCCTAAGCCCGGTATTTTGGGAATGCAAATGTGTTTTGTCATAGCTTTTCTATGTGAAGACAGATATCCTTTTGAAAAGCATTGTCACTCTCGAGGTTGTAATTTTCGTAAAGAGCATTGATTGTTTTTCCTCTGCGTTGGTTATTGACAGCGCAAATGGATGCCAAACTGTAACGGTCCTGCAAGTTACTTTTAAAATAATTGAAGGCTGATATCTGTCTCTAACTGTCCCAGGATGCAGACTCTTGGAGAAAATGAAGAGAAATCTAACAAAAGCAAACTGCGGGGGAGGGGCGAAAAGCTTTTGTGTGAGTCAGTTAAACTGAGGACGGAGTGTGAATTTGAATACTGTGATTGAACATCTCATCTCTGTGCTGCACTTTTTAACTTGCTTGGGCTGCAAACCAACTAGCATTAATGCAGACCCTAGCTCGGTTATTAAGCAAACTTGTAAAGTGTGCAAGTAATTCCTGTGGTCCCTTTGGGCTTTTGGGAGGAATAAAATGAGAACATCCCCAACACCTGCTGTAGTCTGATTACTGATTTTCAGGTTGTTAAACAGTCCCTGGTTGTGTGTAGCTTCTGTGTTCTGCATTATGGGTCTAACATGTTTATTTGCAATATATTGTTTAACCACTAGAGGGCTCTGTTCTGCACAGTGTTCCAGACAGAGCACAGCCCTTGGTAAACAGACTGACCAGGCTGGAGCTCGAACTGCTGTTGGAAATCTTTCAGAGTAGCAGCCGTGTTAGTCTGTATTCACAAAAAGAACAGGAGGACTTGTGACACCTTAGAGACTAACCAGTTTATTTGAGCAGAAGCTCTCTTGAGCTACAGCTCACTTCATCAGATGCCTTCAGAAATCTGTTTGCTTTAGTTGTAGAACGGGGCTGCTTTTTAATTGGGTACCACCTACTGCAGAAGTTCTGTGACATCATGTATTACTCACTTCAGTGTTATGAAAAAAATTTACTGTCCATGAAACCAAACACCAAATTTGTGGGAAAATGGTTCAAATCTCACTTGGGTTCATGCATTTCCCTCTCCTTTCACCCTACATTTTCCTTCCTCTCCAGGGAGGAAGATATTGTTTGTTGTTTCTGAACTTTCCCCCAAGTATGAAGCAGCATGTCAGACAGTCTGTCGTCCTTCTCCCTCTCTGTGGTCTGTTATACCATTCTGCCACCTCTTGTCTCCCACTGGCAATGGTCAGACGAGCCCACTGAGGAGGAGATGGAGTTCCTTAGGATGCATCCATTGTTTCCCACATCCATTCAGGATGCTGTGGGTAAACAAATTGGGTTGCTTTTCCTGTTCTCTTTTTAACTTCTTTTGAAGGAGTGCCTGCACCACTGTTGTCTCCAAGCCCACCTGTGTCTCTGATTTCCCAACAAGCATCCCCCACTCCCAGGCTGTCTGCTCTTTGTTCTTGCAAGTTGATTGTTCCTGGCTGGAGGCGACGACCTGATTCCAGATGGTGGTTTGCCTTGTATCGGAGTTTAGAAGCACAGGGTTCATGTGATTTTCGCAACACTGCCAACCCCAAACCTTCAAAATTCAGGAGTCAAGCCCCCCAAAAATATGAGATGGGCTTAAAAATTGATTCTTAAATTGATTTATTTGCCTTCTGGCTTGTGTCTTTAGGGTGTGCTTGGAACACATTTTTGGGCTTTTTTTCCCCCCTCCACACTATTATGATGGCTAGAAACTTTTTGATGAAATCTGAGATTCCCACGTGCTTACGTAAGTCTAGAAGCTGGGGCATGAATGAACTTAACGTTGCGAGACTTGTGATACAAACACAGGAGTTGGCAACACTGGTTTCAGAGTAGCAGCCGTGTTAGTCTGTATCCGCAAAAAGAAAAGGAGGACTTGTGGCACCTTAGAGACTAACCAATTTATTTAAGCATAAGCTTTCGTGAGCTACAGCTCACTTCATCGGATGCAAGTGAGCTGTAGCTCACGAAAGCTTATGCTCAAATAAATTGGTTAGTCTCTAAGGTGCCACAAGTCCTCCTTCTCTTTTTTCTGGTTTTATAGTTATTTATATTAAATTATGAGCAACTGATTGAAACTGATCTGCCACGGGGGGCACATGTAACAATATGCATAGTTATAAAAGCCAGTTTCCCCCAAATCAGCATCTCTGCTGCAAGTTTGCTCGTGTTGCCTGGTTAACGTGCCCATAATACCTGCTAACAGATTTGAGCTAGCAAGGCTGCTTCCAGACTGATTTGAGAGGATTTGGGGTTTTGTGTGGGAGTCTGTTAAAACTGGGATCACACCGAGGTACTTTATACTGCGGAAGAGTGTCAGACTCAGAACAGAGGCTGTACTTGAGCTTGATGAGTGTATAAGCTTTAAATTCACACTCCATTCAGATGGACTTACAGGCCTAACATGTCTTCACAGCTGGAAAGATTAGTTTTTAGGAAGCGTGTTTTCTGGAAAATGCAAGAATATGCATGAAGATTCTAAATCTGGGAAGTTTGCAACTGCTGGACCGTGGTAGATGTGGCTAACACGTTCCTATTAATGGGAATCCAGTCCTACGTCAGCTCCTGTGTCTGTGTCCTGCTACTGCATGGAGGTTTCTCTTCTCACTAAGGAATGGCCCCTTACTTTTTGTTGTTTTTAAGGCTCAGATAAATTGGTTAGTCTCTAAGGTGCCACAAATACTCCTTTTCTTTTTACTTTTTGTTGGCCATTCATACCCAGTGAGGCATATCAGTAGCCTGAAAGTGATCACTCTAAGGCGGTGGCTCTCAACCTTTCCGGACTACTTTCCGCCTTTCCGGATTAGTTGTCTTGCGTACGCCCAAGTTTCACCTCACTTAAAGACTACTTGCTTACAAAATCAGACATAAAAATACAAAAGTTTCGCAGCACACTGTTACTGACAAATTTACTTTCTCATTTTTGCCATGTAATTAAAATAAATCAATTGGAAGATAAATACTGTGCTTACCTTTCAGTGTGTAGTATATAAAGCAGTATAGACAAGTCATTGTATCCGAGTAGCCGCCCTGTTAGTCTGTATTCGCAAAAAGAAAAGGAGTACTTGTGGCACCTTAGCGACTAACAAATTTATTGAGCTGTAGCTCACGAAAGCTTATGCTCAAATAAATTGGTTAGTCTCTAAGGCGCCACAAGTACTCCTTTTCTTTTTAAGTCATTGTATGAAATTTTAGTTTGTACTGACTTTGCTAGTGCTTTTTATGTGGCCTTTCATAAAACTAGGCAAATCTCTAGGTGAGTTGACGTACCCCCTGGAAGGCCTCTGTGTACCCTCAGGGGTATGTGTACCCCTGGTTGAGAGCCACTGCCCTAAGGTACTACAGATGTTTTGTGGAGACCGTAACTGGGGAAATTGTTAGGTGTTTCCAAGAAGTAGTTAAACTGAGCTACCAGTGCATTCTTGATGTATGTTTGTGATTTGGATGCTGTTTATCTGTCACAGTAATACCTGGTCTGCGTGTCAATTTTGTGTTATAATTGTCTGTTGGGGGATCATTTATACACTGAAACAGCCCTGAGTATGGACAATTATACTGTTACCTTATAATGATACCCTAGCATTTATGTAATACTTTTGATCTGTAGCTCTCAAAGCACTTTACAAAGGAGGCCAGTATCATCCCCATTTTACAGATGGGGATACTGAGGCACAACAACTTGTCCAGGTTCATCTAGCAGGCCAGTGGCAGAGCAAAGAATAGAACGCAGGTCTCCTGACTCCCAGTCCAGTGCTCTATCCTCTAGACCAAACTTCTCCCATCTCCCCTTTTTTTGTTCAGCAACTGCTATGCAAATATAAAGATGCTTTATAGAGCTATAACTACATCCACACTAGAGGGGTTGCGTCACTTCAGTTATACTAATATAGTTCTGTTGGTACTACTTTACTGTAGACAAGGCCTAAGTGTAGCTTCATCACAATTTTGGTGTGACTTGGGAAGCCTATCAGAGGCTTTATTTTGCTTCATTACAAATAAGGCCATGCTCCTGTCTTCGGAGATGTGACCCAGTTACTAGAGTCCTAGAGGGACAACCTAGATCATCAGTCTGACCTCCTGTATGTCCACCAACACCACCCGGCACCCACACACTGCACCCCACAACCAGAATGAGACTAGGGTGACCAGATAGCAAGTGTTAAAAATCAGGACGGGGTTGGGGTAAATAGGTGCCTATATAAGAAAAAGCCCCCCAAATCAGGACTCTTCCTATGAAATCAGGACATCTGGTCACTCTAAATGAGACCAAAAGACGACAGGAGGGTGGACTGTTACGTGCCACGGGCAGAGAATGGGAGGGACTGACTGGCACAGGTGTCTGAAACCCCTGTAATGCCAGCAAAATGATTGAGATATACCCAGTTAATGCTGGTGAGTGACCCGCACTGCACACCGCAGAGGAAGGCGAACCCTTCCCTGCGCCACCCCACCCCCGGTCCCTGCCAATCTGACCTGGTGGAAATTCCTTCAAGACCCCACATATGGTGATCAGTGAGACCGTGCTCCTGAGAGAGAGAGACACTGCTCAGAGCCCTGGCCCACCCCCCAATATCTCATCCCATCCCCCCAATACATTTTAATAGCTAAATTCAGAGAATTCCCTCGGCTACTCGTGAGACACTCAGTGTCTAGGTCTAAAATGGAAAGACATTAGCTGCACTGCTGTCCGTGCTGCTCTGCCTGTCTGCTCCACACTTAGCAGATGTATAAATCCTGATCTCAAAGCGCACGCTTCAGGGAAGTAGGATTCTTGGTTATCTCGATGCCCTGCCTACAGTATTTAAAAACAACCCGGTAGATTGACAGCATAGTGTGTGACTGTTTGGAATAGGCGTTCATGCCCGTGTGATCACAAAGCAACACATTAGTTTAGTCTGGGAGAGTTATTCTAAGGTTGCTTCAGTGCAGAAGTTTGCATTAGATCCATGTTTCAGATCTCGTTTTGGGGAAATTGATGGATGTGTCCCCAAGGTCAGGAGCGGTGTCTTTGCGTATACTTGTGTAGCACTAAGTGTACGAAAGGTAGGCTTCATTTTGGGTCTATTCGTCTTCCCCTCCATGCGATCGTTTTAGTACACGTGCACTCAACTTGTGTAGCGTGTGCTTGTGAAAGTAAAGGTTTGTTTCTCTCTTCATGGCTTGTTGGCTAAAGTTTTCTGGTTGAGAATGCTGGTGAATGGAAGGGTCCAGCTGGCTGAATGGCAAGTAAATTATCCTTTTCCCTTGGGAAACCCCTATGCTTCTCTGGGTTGCTACTTTAATGAATGCTAGTTGAATTATTGACTGTCAGGCTTGCCCTGATAGCCAGGATGTGGTTAGTATGGGGATGGGCAGCAACAAAGCTATTCCAAATCAGCCATGCAGATCTGAAGATGTTATCTAAACCTTATTTCTCCTTTATGTGAGAGATTCATGAGCAAGAGAGTTCTGTAGCAATTGTTACGCTTGTTCACCGAGGCGTCTTACAGCTGGACTATTAATACACCTTTCTGTAGCATTGCTTGCTGCGAAAGGCTCGCCTCCACGCTGAGGGACAGGAAAGGTTACACCCTTCTGCTGGTATCGCTGCCAATAAATAAATGCAGGGTACGCTTGGATTAATTGTATGTCCCAAAAATTAGCAATGTGTAAATTTACTCTTTTAAAGGCACAGCTTTCCACAGTTCTTCTCCCCGACAACCCCATCTTCCCTTCTTGTCGATGGAGTTACTTTTCTCTGTGTTGTCTTGCCTGACCCAAACCTTTTGATCAATAGAGTCTGTTGTTCCAACTCGAGCTCAGTTTATCAGTTTATTTGTAAATCTCTGAGTCGAAACTCTGGAATGTTAGTGGCATGTCCTGAAACAATGTCATTAAAACAAAAATTACACAAACTTGGGGGTAATCTTCTGTCCAAACCTGGTGCATCCCTCCCCTTTCATTAGCCACATTCCAGACATGCTGAGATGGGAAAGATTGTGGGGAAACACATTGAATTCAAGTGTTTTGTGTTTCAACCTTTAGTTCTCAAATGTAAGTTTCCTTTCATTGCATTCCAGCAAAAGCACTCTATCCTTCAGGGCACACTCCTTCCTCCTGGGAGAAACTCAGCAGTTAACATTCAGCCTCAGCCAGGATGGTTAGAGGCCTAAAAAGCGTGTCTTCATGTTTCCTATTATCTCACTGTTCCTATCAAAGCCCTGCCCCATCTAAGGGGTTCTGATTTGTGTGTATTTCCTACAAGTTACAAGTCTTGTTTTTTTTCCCATTTGTGAGCAGAGAGTTTAAAAGAAAAGTATTGGAAGCAACTTCAACTTTGTCTGGGCTGCTGACTCTCAATGTCAAATCATTCTAATTTTTGGTATGATTTACGTGTGCTGTGTTAGGCAGAGCCAGTGGGAGGGCTGAGGAAGGATGGTCCAGTGGGTAGCACTCTTGCCTAAGACTTGGGAGACCAGGGATGAATTCCCTGCTCCTCCACAGTTGTCTTGTGTGAATTAGGCAAATGACTTGGTCTTGGTCTCCGCTTAAATGTTATCTCGGCATATCCATGCTGGTGCGGGAGGTGAAAAAATCACCCCGACTGATATAACTATGCAGACTGCCATCCTCCAGCCCCCCCCGTGTACACACACCCATGTCGACAGAGAAGTACTTCTGTGGGCGTTGCTAACGTCCTTGATAGAGGTGCTGTTCCTCCACGGACAGAATATCTTCTGTTGGCGTAGGCCATGTCTTCCCGTGCAGGCTACGTCTGCATGGCTAGGTCAACTTAAGCTTCCTAGTGTAGACAGACCCTTAGCTGCTTTCTCCCTCAGTTGCCCATCTGTACAATGGGGGTAATAGCACTGCCCTACCCCACAAAGTTCTTGAGAATAAATACCTCAAAGATGGTGAGGTGCCCAGGTGCTAGGGTGACGAGGCAGCTGTTTGAGAGACAGTGTGGTCTAGTCTATTGGGCCTGGACTGGGCATCAGGAAACACGGATTCTGCTTCCAGCTCTGCTCTGTGACCTGTGGCAAGACACTTCAGCCCCCCTTCCCTTCCCATCCTCTACCTGTCTTGCTTCATTACAGCATACATTCTTTGGGGCCCGGGCTGTCGTGTTTGTACAGCACCTAGCACAGTGGAGCTACGGTATTGGTAAGGACATCTAGGTGCTTCTGGGGTACCAGTGTAATAATGAAGACAGCTGGCTTCAAAGAGATGGCATTTAATTGGGAGTGGGGGGGAAGAGTATATAGTTTCTGCGGTCTCAAGTGAAAACAGTGTCCAGTCTCATCAGTAATGGGCAGGAGAAATATACCATAAGCAGAATGGGCATATGTTGTGCTAGGCAGGCCAGACAACGAATGCCAAGAGTGTTATCTACAGTGGAATTGCACGTAGGTTGGTGTCTGGTGCAAATGAATAAAATATATTTCATACACTCTGTCAGCTTCTATGCTGCTGTATTCCTGCTATCTCCGGAGCTGGGAGGTCTGTTTGAATTCCCATCTGCAGCCTGCGCACCTAGCCAGCAGAGTGCTGCGGCTGCCGTCCTAAGTACATCCATGGGCGAGGATCTCTAAGCACTCCGCACCATAATCTCTGGAGCTCCAGAACATGCTTTGATCAATCATGCAGGAGTGGCTGTCCGTCTCCTGGGTGGTGTGGGCACTCCCAGGATGGAGAGCTATTTTGTGCCAGGTGATGGCTTCCAGCAGTCTGCAGCTGTTTAGTTTTCTCCCTTGATTCTGGGATATTTATCCAGCTGGTTCTGGGTGCCGTGACTCTCACCTGTCTGATACTCCCCTCTTGAGTAAATAGATTGCTTTATTTGGTGGGGGGTTTTGTTCAAAGATATTTGTATAGGAAGCTTCCTCCACCACCCAGGATGCTCAGTCTACGCACGGCACTGGGCCAGTTGATCAGCACTTGGCCTACACTGGGCACTTCTATCGATACAACTACGTGTCTCAGGAGTGTGAAAAATCCGCAACCCGAGAGACGTAGCTATGCTGCCCTGACCCCGGTGTAGACAGGGCTAGGTCGACGGGAGAAGCTGTTGCCGCTCAGGGAGGTGGATTAACTATGCTGACAAGAGAACCCCTCCCGTTAGTGTCGACATGGAAGCACACCAGCAGTGCAGCTGTGCCACGGGAGCAATTTCAGTGTAGGTGTACCTGAAGTCTTCACAAAGAGGGTGGAGAAGTGTGTGTAGCCTGGTTATGCCCCCGTCATCTCTGTGTAAATGAGCATAAGCGTGACATGGAATGGGAGGCCGAGGTTTGCGTTATCCTTTTCTTCATGACTCTACTGGTACCTGCATTTTAAAGCCTCTGAAAGGACTCCAAAAATACCTGAGGTGCAATTGTTTAAACCTTCCCCCACCCACACCCCGCTTGGTTTGCAAAGCCACCTCCATTAGATCAATCCTGCTTCCTTTGCTCCTCTTTCTTCCTGCAGGTCGGCTCTGCACTACTTATCCCAGGAGCCTGCGAGGCCCATCCTAGATTTGCTGCTGTTGGGCATTAGGAAATATGCTGCTGTCCATCTAAGAATTCATTTGGGATGTCTTGCTGCAAAAAAAAAAAAAAGAGAGAGAGAGAGAGAGCACGCCACAGAGAGGCTGAAATTAAAGAGATCACCAGGAGCAACTTCCTTTGGATGAGGTTATGGTTCTAATTAACCTAGGAGTCTGCTGGGGAAAGCTCCAAGTTCTAAGAACATAGCCATAGTGGCTTGAAAACTTCATGCGAAACCAACGCAGCAAGGGTCACTCTTTGTTTTGATGGGAGTTTCAGGGCTGGTTAGGGTAGGGATGCAGTGTAGTTGTAGCTGTCAGTCCCAGGACATTAGAGAGACCAGAGCAGCTTCTGTTGGGAGAGGCAAGCTTTCGAGCCACGCAGAGCTCTTCTTTAGGTTGGTGTGGGCCACTTCAGGTCTGGTGGGTTGTGAAAAGTGGTTTCTAATTGTGCAATGGCCAGTGCCACTCAGTTTGCACGTAGCAGACCAGTGAGGTGTTGGAAATCTTTGCAAGGGCTGAGGTGGAATGGAGCACGGGCCCTAAATCCAATTACCAGCCATGTGGCACCAGGGCCAGACCTAAGGGGAGTTTCTCAAAATGACTAATACAGATTGCTCTACCTGGTTTGATTAGAGCCTCCCAGAGTAGGGAGGGGAGAAAAGAAAAGGAAGCTTGAGGCTATATAAGCCCAAACAAAGAGCTCTTGCTTTGCTTTTCCAGTAAGCCTTTTCTGTGTCAGCAGCACACGTCTGTCTAGATTGGGTCTCAAAGATCACAGAATATCAGGGTTGGAAGGGACCTCAGGAGGTCATCTAGTCCATCCCCCAAGATAAGGTTGTAAGTCTTCACTATAACTCTGCCTCTTCCTTTGTGATGAAGTTTTTGCACTATATCCCAGCAGTCTTTTTAGAGAGCTCTTAGAATGGGTGATCCATTCTATTGCACATTTCCTGCTTTGTGTATATGGGACGTGTGCACAGCTGTGATATAGACCTGGAGGTTCGTCAAAGTGTTTGGGCTGTCTTACGAGCCAGTCCTGAATGGATATGGCATTGGGGTCATTGGGAGAGATGTCTGGAGCTGATATTCTGCTTTTCTGTGAAGAAACGAAACTCTGTTCCGGCCAGGAAGCTGGAGTGAAAGATGCGCCTTATGAAAGAAACTGTACTTGGGAGTGAGGTTTTGGGATTCTCTTCTCAGCTCTGCCATTAACACGTTTTGTCTTTGGGCAGACAATGAAAGATCTGTGCCTTGGTTTACACATCTATATAATGGACATATAAAATATGTTTTAGAAACCCAACCACCACCTTGGCCTTACCCACCTGTTAGAAGGGGGAAGTTGCAGAGATTTCTACCAGGTTGTTGTCTCTGGACCCTGCAGGAAAATTATGCTTGATATTTCTCGCTGCTTTCCAAAGGGTTTGGAATGGCAGCCATGAAACTGACCAGAATCTCATGTTAATTTCACGATGTGGCACCTAGGAGTAGCTGCAGAAGCTCTTGCTCTGAGCAGTGATGAAGGCGATGTTGATCTGGTTCACATTTGGAAGGAAGATCCCTTGTAACCACAAGGGCTAGACATTAAGCTATGTTGCATTAGAGCTTAAATCTTGTAGGAATGGGGTCTGAGGATCCAGTACTTGCTAGGGAAAGCTCTTGAGTATGTCTGGATTTTTCAAGCCAAGTATAGTAATCGAAGCCGGATTAACTTTTTGTGGGCCTCGCGCCCAACTTGTTTGTGGACCCCGAAGGGGGCAGTGGAGAGTGGTGCAGGGGGGTCGGTCTCTGGAGCGAGGGGCTGGCCGGGGGCCTGGCATGGGCGGCCCTGCTCCACCCAGCCCAGTGAGAGGGCACTATTTACAAACCGGCAGTTGCCAGATGCACAGTGGCCCACCCAGCCTTGTGCTGCCAGCATGCCCCTTCCCCTCCTGGGTGGGCCCATGCCACGCACAGAGCCCCCCCCACCCAACACTGGAACAGCCCTCCAATTCCCTATGGCCAGAGCCACCCCCCGCACCCACTATGCCCAGCGCCCCCCCCAGACCCTGCCACAAATGCACAGCGTCCTGCACAACACCACCCCTGCCCAGCGCCCCGCCACAACTGCACAGCACCCCACACAAAACCCCCACTCCCTAGTGCTTCAGCACACACAGATCCCGCCCTCACAGCCCAGCACCCCCCCCCCCACCCCACCGCCCGCCCTCCAGACATCCATGCCCTGCCTCCCAGCCGCATTCACCGGCCCTGCTGGGAGGCAACTCTCTCTGCCGGGCTGAGCCGCCAGTGCAGGTCCCGGGACAGGGAGTCGCTCTGGCCCCCTCGGTGTGATCAGCCAGGCCAGGGCCTGCCCCAGCCAGCCTCCCCCAGGACCCACTTGCCTGGGGGGGCCCAGCCAAGCCCCCGACACTGTCCTGTCCTCTCCCCCCGCCTCCCCCCCCCCCCCCCCGCATGCATTCTGCACCAGTCCCAGGCAGCTCAGCGCCTGGGAGACAGGTGGGGCCCCACAGGTGGTGGGAAGCAGAGGCTGCCCAGAGCCAGAGGTGCGCTGGGGTCTGGCCAGGGGGCAGAGAGAAGCCAGCGGATGGGGCCGGGGGTGAAGAGGAGACTTGGCCGGCAGGCCAAGAGGAGCAAGAGGTGGGTGGAGCCAGTGGGGTCTCAGGCCGCAGGGCAGACTGGGGTCCCTTCTGAGCATGGGTCCGGCTCCATGGCACCACGGGCGCCATTGTAAACTTGGCACTGATAGTAACTGGTGCGTAGCAAAGGGAAGCAGGTAATGACTTCACTTGAGGGAAACGTTAGAACTCAATGTTTGAAGAAGTAAGTGTTGACCATTTCCTTCAGTACCTATTTCTCGGGGCAAATTTTGTTTTTGTAGACTGATATTTTGAT
This sequence comes from Chelonia mydas, assembly GCF_015237465.2. Classification (NCBI taxonomy): domain Eukaryota; kingdom Metazoa; phylum Chordata; order Testudines; family Cheloniidae; genus Chelonia; species Chelonia mydas. The sequence continues at coordinate 73,919,937 of NC_051251.2, read as the reverse complement.
ACTAGAAATGAAAATCTGATGCTGATGCTCTAATCCTTTCCCTTTCCTGAGGTATGCAACCCCGCAATTAACAGAAACATGAGTTTCCACATATTGAAGTGTCACGAGCTCCTTCCCCTTTGTGAGAAAAGAAAAAACAGGAATACTGTTCATAGCTGTCCTGTGGCCATGGTAGAAGAGGGTTCGAGATCCTCTGTGCTGCAGCCTAAAGGGAAGTGGGCAGGGTTACTTATTTCCCTTGTTTGCTGTGGTAACAATGCACAATGTTAATCTGGGAAGTCCATGCATGTTTAAGTTACAAGTGCTCTGGATTTTTTCATTAGAAGTACCTGGAAATCTTTGTCCGCTGCTTTAAACATGACGTTAGAATTTTAACTTAAAGTACAGTAAAAAATTAACAAGGCTGTGGAGTTAAAGGTACAGAGAAGAGAAACTTTTCACCTCTGAGCAAGTCAGAAAGCAGAGATTTACCTAATGAGTGATGTTCCAGGAGCCCCCTTTCTCCCACTCACGGGCCAGCGTAGAACGGTCACGAATCTGTGTGGGAAGGAACACTTAACAGCGTCTCTGCAAGCCTGGAACCACAGAGCGTGGGATACAGGTTGGAGGTGAGGTAGCTAGTGCTAATGATCTGTCACTGCCTCAAGCACCAAACTTGCCAAAAAACTGGGCTGTCTGTACAACCGGTTGTCCGAATGTAGTACGCCACTGACTTGGGCACGTATTAATCCCTCTTACGACCTACCTACCTGATGCTGTGTGCTTTGTGCCAATGTGCTTTGTGCCAATGGCTGGTGTTCCTCTGTATGGCAGATTTCACTTGTGCCTGTTGGGTTTGCAGTGGGTTACTAATGGATCATTACGGTGCAAGTACCGTCCTGGGGCAGCGTGGCTGCACTGCTGATAGGTAGTCTCTGGGATCAGCTGTTTCCGTGTCCTCTCACAAGCCGGCTGTGGAAGACACGTGACACTTAGCCGTTCTCTTGCCTGCAGGACACATGAGATTTAAGCGTTCCAGCGCCTGCCTTTGCAGTGTCTGTATTTCAATATATTCTAAAGCCCGGGAACTCTCAGTACTGAAGTCTTAACGAGAAATGTCAGGAAGATCCTGGTACTTCAATAGGAGGCAGGAACAGCGTGGTTTGACTTGCAGAAAATGACTCCAAGAGTGCACTCAGTGAGTTGACTCTAATTTGGCATTTCAGGATCTACCGCTCAAGACCCCATAGTTTACAATCCCATAGTACGTATTGTAACAGACCCTACAGTATAGTGCCTCTGAGTGGGAAGGAAGGGCTAATTTATAACCCTGAGAACTGACACCCTGAACTGGTCCTTAAAGGAAGGAGCATTGGTTACATTCTGCAAAAAAGAGACTACGTTATCAGCAGTAAGAAATGAGGCCCAAAGTCCAGTTGTCCTCAGTAGCAGAGATTTTAGCTCCTCAGAACTGGTGGCTTTTGCTAGGAGCGGTGTTAGAGAGCTTATTCCTTCACTCTCCCACTTCCCTGGTCCTTCTCGCATGAACAGAGAGCAACAATACCCGAAGTCCAAAGGTGCAAACAATTCAATGTTTATTGGGGTGAACTTCCAGCAAGCTTAAATACAAGTTCCTTTTTCCTTATTTTCGAATCCCAACTTACTTCCTGTTTGCCCCTAATTTATATAGTAATACTCTTAGCTATTCCTTAACCAGTCATTCTACTGAAATTTAACTAACCAATCCTAACATATTGTAACATGATTAGCTAACCAATTATATCCCACCACAATAATTAGATTACACCCAGCAAAATTAATTATACAGCAGACAGAAACAATCACAGAACCAGACAGAGATTATACAGACAAACAATAGCAAAGTGGGAACTATAATGACAAAACAATACAGAAGTGAGGATTTCACATCCCAGCTATTGATAAGTGAGGTCTTGCCAGACAGGATGCTATCAAACTAAGTTTCCTTTTACATTTTCTAGGCACTTCCCTTTCTCTGGAGGTGATAGGAATACAATCCTGTCCTGATAGTGCCTGACAGCTCAATAGCACCTTATTTCAATGTGACTAGTTTAGAATGTGAGGATGTGACCGTTCGCTTCCCAGCTTATGGCTGCCTCTGCTGCTTAGCCTAAGAACAGGGCCTCAAACTGTCACAGGAAGAGAAGGCCCTTACACCAGCAGACAGTGATTTTGATTCTTTCTTTTATACCTCTAGAACTAGCCAAGTGATAAGAATACCCCTAAATTCTTAAAGTACAGGCCTTTACAGACAGGCCTGAATATCTATATCCTAACACTCCACCCCTTTTTTTTTCTTTTTCTTTTGGGATCCTCCTGCCCAGGTATCCCTGGAAAAACATAGGACATATGGCGACACATTTCCTGATAGGGCCAGGCATCAAGGTGGAAGGTGTCGATGCTCCATCTGTCCCACTGCCCCTTGTGTAGTACCATGCCCTGCACCTTCTCTCGTACGGGCATACTACACCTATTCCAATTAGTGTTCCAGACTTCCCAGTATAGTGGGCCCGAGAAGGTTGGGTCCGGGTTGTCTAGTACACTTGTGGGGTTTGGAGGGCTTATTACATCACTTATAGGTTATAATTAGTGGCTGTTCTCTAGGGGGTTGTGCCCCCCTTGATCGTTTCCATATGCAATGTAACACACACATAGTTAACAATACACCAGTTGCTATGATAATCCACAGCAACACCGAGAGTCCTGACCACTGCAGTATGGTCCAACATCCTGGCCACCACCAAAAACACTGCTTCTCCTCCTTTGATAAGGTTAAAATTTTGTCAGCGCCATCCTGTAGTGTGTATTGTAAGTGTGTCCAACTCTTGGCGCTTGCAGCAAGTTGCTCTTGTAATCTTTATGTAGTTTTGTCCATATTGTGTGTCCATTGAATATCCACAGTGAAATTTGGTATTGTCCAAACCAATTCAACTACTTGGTACGGTATGGGGTAGTAGGTGCTGGTTCGATTGTTTACAACGATTTAAGTCCACTGATCCACTGGTGCACCACAGTCCAGGTGGCAGTGTATAGAAGTTCATAATTTTGTCATACACTGGAAGAATTTTGCCTCCTAGTGTTATATTTCAGGATTGCATACATTCCCAACGGAATACACCGTACCCCATATACATTACCCCTAAATGCGCCCCCTTTGCAATAGGCCATTGATCCTGCTCCTCCATAGTCATAGGAGAGGGGCACATCCATATTCCTCCTCTGGATATACAACTGCTTAATGTGATGACAGTCCAATTTACCCCATTCCACCCCCCCCCCCTCACCTATTCCCTAGTGGCTCCCAACGTGCTCCCCCTTCCCTGCTTACTCCCATAGGGTTCAAGGGAACCACCTTATTTGCATTTCCTTCCCATGGTATCATAGTAACAATTACACAAGAACTGTCCCCACAGGTCGGGGATGTTATTTTCCAGGTAGATGGGTATGTTTTTGCAATTGTGGATAGATATGGGCTAGCCTCCCGATTTAATACTGAAGGCCATTGTTCTGACCAAGCATCTCTCATAATATCCATTAACATTATTAACTGAACATTTTGAATACCTACGCACACTTCTCCCCATGTTAGTCTTCTGAAGCCCTCCTCTACCCACATCACCAAGTCCCCTGCCCAATGAGTTAACTGCAAGTTTACCTCTACTGCTGTCCTCCACCCTGTGGCAACTGCTGACAGTTGCTGTGCCATTAATTCATTAATTTGTTGTTGAAATTTCACATTTTGGCTTACTAATTGTTTGGTTACCCACTCGTCCCCCAGATTCCATGTACCCAGCATAGTGTTCCCAGCTGCCCACAATCCCCTTTTCCGACGATTCCAGGTGTGTCCCCTCACCCATGCATTGAATTGTTGTTTCAGTCCTTTTATGTACATACTACAATTAGGATGGATTTGGTCCACACACCATTCCTTGGGGCGTACCACCCATGTAATAGAGTGAAAGGACACGTTAAAAAGTGCTGGCTGCACCTACTCCCACAATGGCTCCCAGACATTTGCTCATCGGGGAATATTCTTGGCTCCAGGCTGTGGCTGTGACCACTTTAAATTTGGATTCTTCCAACTTGGCATCCGTATCACCTGTAGGGTTACATTCTGTAAAATGGTTAACTCATCGTACACCCAGCGTCCCAAAGGGGATTTTACGCCTAATGTAATATGTACATAACAATCACACCTTCGGGGATTATCTTCCATGGAAGTACCATTGTGGTTACATATGGTAACATCACACCCTAAATGTGGGGCCCTATTTTCCCAAGAGGGTTCATTTGCTCCAGGAGACCAGAGGATTATATTCTTTGGACCCTCTGTAACAAACCACATAGCTGGGTAACTGTGTTTTCCACTATCATTAATCATGGCAGCACCCAGGGAGTACCATGCGATATTTCCTGATAAATTTGATATTCTCCACCTGGTTGGGATTCCCCCATCTAATCCATAAACCATATACCGACACTGCCAAATTCCTGTTGGAATATTAGTATTAGTGGTACATCTTTCTATGGGGAGATTCTCATAGTCTTCATTAGCTTTATTACCACAGGTTGCATGTGTAGCCGTCCATGTGTTTCCTCCTTTTGACACTTCACATCGTGGGATCTGAATAGAATTTGTAAATGTGACAATTGTGATTAGCACTAGTAATTGTTCCATCCAGGGCCAGGGAATTTTCATCCTTTTCTCCTTTTTGAATTAACCTGTAATACATACATAACAAAATTTACACGTCCCCTTTCCCAATTCCCTGTTTGTACCTTTTTATTTGCGTGCAGTGAACCCACTCCCGTCCTCCATTCTCTGTACCCAGTAATAGCAGACTGGGCCCTAATTGGTCAAGGACAAGATAGGGGCCCTTCCATTTAGGAGCTGGGAATGGATGGTGTTGACCTGGAATCTTGTACATCACTAGATCTCCCACCATGGGTAGATTACGCTCCCCAGGCAGGTCATACCATGCTTTGACTCTTGCTGCTCCTTGCTCGTCTCGCCAGGCCACCGCCTGCTGTACTTGTTTTACATGGTCGATTAAAGTTAAAATCCATTCTTGTGTTAAGGCATGTGTAGTGACTTCCCCAGGTACTGGGGCAAGTAGATTTTCCCACCGTTCCATAGGCCTTCCCATGAGAGCTTCATATGGAGAAAATCCTGTGCCCTTTGATTCTCAGGCCCTTATTCTCATTAAGACAAAGGGCAGTAACTGTGACCAGTTTTTTCCTCCGATTTCCACTCCCTTTCTTGCTCACTTTTAATGGTGCGGTTCATGCGTTCCACCTGCCCCGCAGCCTGGGGGTGATAAGTAATATGGAACAACTGTGTGATTCCAGTGAGGGCTGATAGCTCCCCTAACAGATCTGACCGAAAAGCAGCTCCTTGGTCTGAGTCAATCACCTTTGGGACCCCCCAGCGAGTGAATATCTCATTTACCAGTATTGTAGCAGTTACCCGGGCAGTTTGATACTTTGTGGGCAAAGCTTCCACCCACCGGCTGAAAGCATCCACTACCACCAACATGAATCGGTTTTTTCTGTGATCTGGTGGTAGGGGTCCTGTGTAATCAATCTGTATTCTTTCCCATGGTCCCCTTGGGGTTTGTCTCATTAATTCTCCCCTTAGCACTTTGTGAGGTGGGCTGTGCCTGGCACAGTCCAAACAACATTCCAGATGTGATTTTAAATCAGCTGCCATTCCTGGCCACCAGCACAACCTTTTTAAAGTTCCCAGTGCCTCCTCAAACCCGGGGTGTCCCCCTGCCAAGCTTCCATACACCCAGCTTAAGAAAGCCGTCCGACTTCCCTGAGGGCACAACATTACCGGTCCCTCAATTGTTAAGACACACCAAATCCCTTCCATTAGTTCCACCTTTGGCACATGCCTGTCCCCAAGTTTCATGATGCCTTCCAGTGCTGGGTCAGATTCCTGCAACTCTCGAATTCGCCCTCCCCGATCTGTATCCACCCCGCTTCCTGTTAACACTGCTACTGGCACTCTCTCTTCTGGCTCCCAGGGCCATGGGGGTGCCTCTGTTGCAGCCTGCCTGGCCTCTACATCAGCCAGATTATTTCCTTTGCTTAGGGGTCCTGTTTTCTTGTGTGCCTTTACCTTTACCACACTGATCCGTGTAAAACAGTGACTCAGCTCCTCCACTCGCTTCCACCAGGTAGCATGCTTGATTGTGGAGCCGTCTGTTGCCCTGAAATGATTATCTGCCCACCATCTCAGCATTAATGTGGCACCACGAAATACATAATCTGAATCTACCACCACCCAACATTCTGGCTCCAATTTGGGATCCACTTCATTTAAAGCTGTTAGCAAGGCTGCCAGTTCTGCCTCCTGAGCTGACTTTGCTTCTAGTGAGAAACCAATGGTGCTGACTGTCTCATTTCCTCTGATTCCCACAACAGCTAAGCCTGCAGTTTTCTGTCCCCCTTGATACCTACAACTTCCATCCAAAAACCATACCAGTGTCCCCTCTTTTACCTGATTGGGATTAGCCGCCCGAAACACCTGATGTTGGGTTTTACCTGGGCTGGCTTCACATTGGTGTGGGGTGCCAGCCAGATGTAATCCGGCTACCCAGACTGTGGGTTCCTTTCACACCTCTGCGGTAATGTTTTCTGCCTGTAGAGCCAGCAACCATTTAGCAATACGCTGCCCACTCACTTGTCCCTGTAAGATAGTGTGCATGTTTAACAGCCGCAGGGGGTCAGGATGAGATCGGACTATGATTTTCTGCATTCCCGTAAGGTATTTAAATTTCCCTACCCCCCAGTAGGTGCACAACAGCACCTTTTCACACCATCCATACTTCAATTCCACAGCACTCAAAAGTCGAGAAGCAAAGGCCACAGGTCGGTCCTTTGCTCCATACTCCTGTGTTAATGCACAACCAATGGTAGTGTCCGATACCAAAGGATACAGATAAAAGAATTTCTCCCCATCCGGGGAGGCCAGCACTGGAGCACTGGCCAGGTTTTCCTTTAGCACTCTCACTACCTCAGTACACTCTTCTGACCATTCCCAAGTTGAGGCTCGGGTTAGGTCAAATAGAGGCTGAGCTATTTCTGCATAATTGGCCACAAAATCCCTGCAAAATCCAGTTAGACCCAGAAAACTTTGCAAGCTTTTAACATCCGTAGGCAGTGGCAGGGACTGGATCAGTTGCACCCGTCCCTTATCGATTTCCCTTCCCATCTGAGACACTTCCACTCCTAAGTAGGTCACTCTTGTCTGTCCCATCTGAGCCTTTTTCCCATTGACCTTCAACCCTGCTCTTGCCAAAGCTTGCAGGACCTGCTCAGTTAGTTCCCTCTCTTCTTCCTCTGTCCCTGACATTAGCAACAGGTCGTCTACATATTGTATGCACCTTGCTGAATCCACCCCCTCCAGAGCCTGTCTCATGTATCTGTGAAAAATTGCAGGGGAGTCCCTATATCCCTGGGGTAGGACTGTCCAGCAGAATTGTCTGCCCTCCCATGTGAATGCAGTTTTATACTGACACGAGGTAGCTAGTAGCAGAGACCAAAACCCATTAGCTATGTCCAAAACAGTGAAAATTCGGAATTGGGGTCCAATACGGGCCAACATTTCAGGGTACGCTGCCACCACTGAGGCTGGCGAATTGGCCAGAGCATTTAGTGCCCTGTAGTCCACAGTGAGGCGCCAGGTACCATTTGGCTTCCTCACGGGCCACACAGCAGCATTACAAGGGGATGCAACTGCCCGGATCAGTCCCCTCTGTTCCAACTCCCCAATAGTTGCCCCCACCTCTGCCAATGCCTCCCGAGGAATAGGGTACTGTTTCTGTGGGGGAGGGTCCCCTCCCTCCATCAGTATCTCCATGCTGCCCCTACCACAATCCAGGTTATCCTTCGCCCACACAGGGATGTGTTCCCACCTAGCCGGGGGTGGTGGGAGGGCATGTGCCGCTTTAATGGTCATAGTGGCTATCCCCATGGGAATGGTATAGCCCTGACCGTCCTGCGTTTGCCCCAGTAAACACACCCAATTGGCTAAATCCAGTACAAGTCCCAGTTTGTGTAAATCTCCTGCCCCCAACAGATTAAGCATATCATTACAACCCCACATAATCTCCCCTTCCCCCCAGATTCCTTTGATTTGTCCCCGCCTCAGGGTTAACTGTGTCTCCCCTCCTGTTGCCCCTACAATTGTCACAGTCCCTTCTGAGGGTCTCCCCTGCCCCCATGTGGTTAAACTGATGGCTGCTCCAGTGTCTATCAAAAAATCCCTCATGGGACTCCCTTCGATTGCCCCCTGGAGCGTGGGGCGACCAGATGCATCCCGTCCTAAACTGAGAACATGGACAGGACGCCTCCCAGGGCACCCCTAAGTTGCAGCACCCACCTCTGTCCCTCCCACTTGTTCATGGGGGGACCGGGGGTCCTGGCACCGAACACATTCCTGTCTCCATGCAAAATTGTGTGTCTGGCATTTCAGGCAGTCCCAGTCCCTTGGCCTCCGGGACCACTTTCCCCCTGATCTGGTAAGATCATGGGTAGTCAGTTTAGCCTGCAGTCTCTGGATCTGTTGCTCTATAGCTGCCCGCTCGTCCCTGACTACCCTCCCACAGCCGCGAACTCTCCCTCTACCTCCTCCTCTCCAGGCTGACCCACTCCTTTCCACCTTGTATTGATCCCCCGCAGTAATAGCATGGACTGGCTCTTCCACCTGATGCATATGCCTCCACACATCTGCCTGTTCCAGAAACTGGGGTAGCTGATTGGGAGCAAGTTCAGGGTGCTGCAACCTTAAATGCCCCACGAACTGCGGCTCGCTCAGCTCCAACCATTTCTCCAGCAATTCCACGCCCCTACCCTGCTCCACACCCCCACCAGGTCCCGATGCCCCTGCCTGTGGCATCACCCATGGACCATCCAGGGGATCCACCCAGCACCGTGCCCATGCCTGTATGCGATTAAGTGTATCACGCCCTGTTTCCCCCGGGATTTGCTTCATCTTATTCATCCCCGCAGTACGAGAGTACACCCCAAACAAGTGTTTTGCCACCTGTCCGGGGATTAGAAATGGGTGTGCCACTCCTGCCACATCGATTCCCAAGGTACCTCGTCCCAAAAGACTACGCCATAAGATCACCTGGTCCTCACGAGTTAGACCCTCCATCTCCCTGCCCACCTCCACTAGCCACAGCACAAACTGATCCCAATCATCCCGGGGTACCTTTCTCAAACGGCCCAGTACTGCCTCCCGGTCCTTCAGGGACAAGGGGCGGATTTCTGCCTGTTCTACTACTTGTGGGGCATGGTCCCCCCACCCCGCAACCGGGGCCACTGTTCCTGCCTCCTGCAGTTCCTCCTGGGTAGCCTCTCTCGCAGCGGCTGTAACTGTGGATGGCCGGCTTACAACATCCACCGGCAGTGGTGGGTAGAGTGTTTTTTCAGGGTAGGGTGGTGGAGGTGTCTCCTTCAGTTCCATTAGTGGGGCGGATGGTTTGGGGTCCCCAAGTCCATTGCCCCCATGTTTACAATGATACAATTCCTCCTCTAAGTCTCCTACTCTCCCCAGCAGTTCGTCCCTCTCTCTCCGGATTGCCTCACAAGACTCCTCTGTCCGTGCAGCATCCCATGCCTTCAAATCCGCTACCTCTACTGCTAACACAGATTTTTCTGTTAAAATCCGTTGCTGATCCACAATCCCCTCCAAATCCTTAATGTGTTGGAGGAGATCAGCTTCCCTTTTTACCCAGTATGCCAACCCAGCACACAAACCTTGTAATACTATTCCCTTTTTCCTACACTCCTTTCCCTTGGGGTCTCCCAAAACCTCTCCCATCTCCTTCTCAATCTCATCCCAGGTGAACCCCTGCACCTGGTATGGGCCCTGATTCTTCCTTATCCATTTGTTCAAAAAATCCGTTACCCCAGCTTGCCAGAACCCGCAACTACCATCACGAGAGTTCGCCATACCCCCTCCAAGCAGCTGCGTGGACTGTTGGGGAGGGGGACTTACAGGCTGCCACTCACCTATCCAATGCGATGTATCCAAGTCACGGCACCAAGATGTTAGAGAGCTTATTCCTTCACTCTCCCACTTCCCTGGTCCTTCTCGCATGAACAGAGAGCAACAATACCCGAAGTCCAAAGGTGCAAACAATTCAATGTTTATTGGGGTGAACTTCCAGCAAGCTTAAATACAAGTTCCTTTTTCCTTATTTTCGAATCCCAACTTACTTCCTGTTTGCCCCTAATTTATATAGTAATATTCTTAGCTATACCTTAACCAATCATTCTACTGAAATTTAACTAACCAATCCTAACATTGTAACATGATTAGCTAACCAATTATATCCCACCACCTTAATTAGTTTACACCCAGCAAAATTAATTATACAGCAGACAGGAACAATCACAGAACCAGACAGAGATTATACAGACAGACAATAGCAAAGTGGGAACTATAATGACAAAACAATACAGAAGTGAGGATTTCACATCCCAGCTATTGATAAGTGAGTTCTTGCCAGACAGGATGCTATCAAACTAAGTTTCCTTTTACATTTTCTAGGCACTTCCCTTTCTCTGGAGGTGATAGGAATACAATCCTGTCCTGATAGTGCCTGACAGCTCAATAGCACCTTATTTCAATGTGACTAGTTTGGAAAGTGAGGATGTGACCGTTCGCTTCCTAGCTTATGGCTGCCTCTGCTGCTTAGCCAAAGGCCTTAGCCTAAGAACAGGCCTCAAACTGTCACAGGAAGAGAAGGCCCTTACACCAGCAGACAGTGATTTTGATTCTTTCTTTTATACCTCTAGAACTAGCCAAGTGATAAGAATACCCCTAAATTCTTAAAGTACAGGCCTTTACAGACAGGCCTGAATATCTATATCCGAACAAGCGGTACAGGAGTTAGTTCTTGATGCCCAAGAAGAATTCAGGAACTGTTTTTCTGTTTGTAAGTGGTACGTGTAGCACCTGTGATCGGGGCCCCGTTGTGCTAGACACATGGGAGGAGACACCCCTATCCACAAGAGCTTGAACCAGAACCTCTTCAGTTGCAGCTCAGTGCTGCAATCACATGCTCATCCTTTCTACAGCCACCTGATTACTTCTCCAAGTGAGCCGTGAATGCCTACGCTAACCAGCTCTTTTATTCTCCCTTCAGGTTCTTCAGGCTGTAAAAGTTGCATCTGGACACCGTCCTCTTGGCAGCTGGAATTTGCCACGCTAGATGGTATAGCGCCTGCAGCAAGAACCCCGAGAGGAAACATGGCCCACTAGCGTTTCCCAGGACAGGGCAAATTTTCAGGATGGCAGCTCAGAGGATTCGTGCTGCCAACTCCAGTGGCCTCCCACGCTGCAAGTCCGAGGGGACACTGATCGACCTCAGCGAAGGGTTTTCAGAAACCAGCTTTAGTGACGTCAAAGGTGAGCAGAATTTTGCAGCATTTGATATTTGTATTGCAGTAGCAGGTGGAGGCCCTGACTAAGACCAGTGTCCCACGGCATTAGGCTCTGTATGCACATATAATACAGTACTGGACAAGACGTACAAAGGGGGCTTGGGGAGAAAGGAATGGTGGTAAACTGACTCCTCAGGTGGGAAGTGAAGGGGTGAAGTGACATGCTCAAGGTCACACAAGGAGTCTGTGGCAGAACTAGGAACTGAACCTCAATCTTCTGAGTCCTAGTCTAGTCCCTTAACCAGCACCGATCGCCTTCCCCTGCAGTTTGTTTTCCCTAATTTTCTAGTTTAAAATGTCTCCTCCTTAGGGGGTCAGCGTTTTGAGGGGGTTTTGTAAACACTTAGAAAGACCTGGGATCTTCCACACTGACGGGAGCACTCGGTGTCAAGGCAGTTTGGATTCAAGGGCTCTGTGAACACAGACCCTAACCGGTATGGTGGAAGCAATTGAAAATAGACTAGGCTCCTGACTGATTTCCGTTGTCATCTCCTGAAAGGGCCACTTTCAACTAGTTTGTTACAGTTGTGTTTAGTTCATTATCTAACAAACATTGATTTGCAAGTGGCAGGAAAGTAGTTTGTGCAGTTTCCTTCTTTACCCACAGTCAGCCTATGGAGCTCATTGCCAGGGGATGTTGGCAGACTGAAAGTACAACTGGGTTCAAAACCGAATGAGATAAGGTAATGGAGGATAGGTCTACCAATGGCTATTAGCCAAGATGGTCAGGGACGCAACCCCATGCTCTGGGTGTCCCTGGCCTCTGACTGCCAGAAGCTGGGACTGGATGACAGAGGATGGATCACTCGAAATTGCCCTGTTCAGTTCACTCCCTCTGAAGCACCTGGCACCGGTCACTGTGGGAAGACAGGATGCTGGACTAGACCCAGTATGGTCGTTTGTATGTTCTTTGGGGGCAGCGGGTTGGCCTGGTACAAATGGAACTGAAACAAACATGGTTTTTGTTTAGCAATGGTGACTTACGATCTTGCTTAAGTGCTACTTCTCCTTCAGTGGGTTGGCTCTGTTCCTTGTCAATCAGCGGCCAGGCATTCCAGCCCTCTTCTCGTTTCCCTCACTGGAAGCAAGTGGCTGCAGAATAACTCTTGTGTTCTAGTTAGGGGGCTAGCTGGACAGAGGGAGAAGATGTATCCTTGGCTGAGCTGCTCTCCCCTCCCTGGCCTGTGGGGCTCGTTACACGAAATGGCAGAGCCATCCTCCAGCTCCAGGCTGCCCCTTACGCATGCAGAAGGACAGCGATGGGCCTTCCACTGCGGCACTAACCACGGGCCTCGTACGCATCCCCTCCTTCCTGGAACATGTCCGTTTTATCTTGCAACAAATGAATTGGTTAGTGAATAATCAAAAATGAGAACGAAACCCACAGCGCCCACTACTGAGGCGAGTGTAGGGGGAGGATTGGAAATGGATCGTCAGCCAAAAGCGATGGTTGTCCTTGGGATTGTGCAGATGGTGGTGACACACACGTGACTTGGCATCTTTGGAGAAAACCGCTCACCTTCGGGTCTCCCAGCGCAGCATAAAGCATCAAGTGGGGACCAACTCCTCATGCAGTCCTGAAACATGTCCCAACAGCAGAATAAACCATCTCCATTTTGCCCACTTGGCATCTGTGAGAGATGTGGCCTTTTGCCAGGCTCTAATAATTACTCTTTGTTTCCACCGGATACTAGTGGCAAAGGTCCTTGTGACTCATCTGCTGCTGCTTACACAGATGGCTTGGTGTTTTCTTCTAGACCAGCTTGCTGACCCAGTTCTTTGTCAGCTTCGTACCTTGAGTACTGTGAAGCTCAGGCGGCCCGTACAGCTGGGGGGGTGATGTGGACAGAAGAAGAAAAACAACTAGAAAAGTTTGAGTGTTCTCTTGGCAGCCATATACAGAGGACGAAGAAATGCTCATTTCCAATCTTTCCTTAATCCATTTCTTCCTTCGCTTTCCCCACATGCCCTTTGAAAGTCACAAGTCCTAATGGCAGGCTGCACTCCCGCGATGGAGCAGTCCTGGCATGAGTTTTCATGCGGTAAGACAATGCAGACTCTGTAGCTCACACAACATTGGCAGTATTGCCAACTTCAAGCATTCAAAAATCATGAGTCAGGCCACACACAATCGTGAGATTTCAAAAGAGAGGAACCCCCCCCACCCCATATTATTTGCTTTTACAGCTTCTGAGTCTTTAGGGTGTCCTTGAACTGTGTTTTCTTGTATTTTACTGCAACCATAAGGGGTAGGAACTTACCTTTTTTACAGTGAAAGATGAGATTTTTCCCCTAATCGCATGACTTTGGGACTTTAAAATGATCTTTCATGAGCTTTATGATGAGATCGTAAGAGTTGGCGACGCTGACAGTTTGCCTGATGAAGGAATGTAAAGGGCTATTTACGTTATTTTGGAATAAGGTAGGATATGAATGTATCTAGCTGTTCTGGAATAACTCCCCTTGGGGGGGAGGGATAGCTCAGTGGTTTGAGCATTGGCCTGCTGAACCCAGGGTTTTGAGTTCAATCCTGGGGGGGGAGGGGCATTTAGGGATCTGGGGCAAAAATTGGGGATTGGTCCTGTTTTGAGCAGGGGGTTGGACTAGATGATCTCCTGAGGTCCCTTCCAACCCCGATATTCTATGATTCCAGAACAGTTATTCTGTACTAGCTATGGCAGTCAGTTTCCCCGTGTATACAAGCCCTAAGACTGGGGCCAAACTTCAGGGCAGCCTTTAATGTGGGAATACCTGTGTCATTAGCACTTTAGCTCTGTAATTCAGAGACCCCGGTGCTGAGCCTGCGGAGTAACCACACAATACTGATTTCTTTGGAACTTGCTCTTCACCCAGCTTTAGGCTCCTAGTGTGATTTTTACTTGTTTCCCCTCCCTTCCCTCCGTGAGCACAAGTGTCCACACCTCCCCGAAGTAAAGAACATCTCCCTACTCCCATATAATGTACTGAACAATGCGTAAGTTTAACCTGCTTGTTTGTTGGCTGGAGGCTGACTGCTTCCTTGCTTCATCGCTCTTAGGCTGAATCCTAGAATGGCATTAACCATTCCCTACCACTTGTTTACATTAAATACATCAGTGGAAGCACTTTCATTTATGAACAGACAATTTATCTTAAAGATGCGGCAGCTTCAAACCTGTTTGCAATTCCTCCAATTCCATTAAGGCGGGGAATGGTACAGAGTAGCTAATGTCCAACTAGGAAAGGTATGTGCTATCAATGTGGCTTCTTTACCTTTTCTTCGCACAGAAGCAGGGAATGTTTAAGAGCTTTCCCCAAGGAGAACCAGGTGTTGGGGTTTCTTCTTTCCCCAGTGAAGTACACTCTAAGAAAACGGAATGTAATGGACGTTTGGATGCTTTTTAAAATAATCTGATTGTACCCAGCACAGTGCCAGATAATCTCGCCACTGGCTTAGTCTAAATGAGCCGTGAGAAATAATTTCAGTTACAATGACGCAAATGCTGGCAAATGATAGGTGTCGTTAAAAGCAACAACAAAACCCCCCATTGATGGCTTTGTTTCAAGAGTAGCCAAATGTCGAATTTAATATCAAAAGTCATTGTAGCTATCAGCTGGGGTTTTGTTTGAAAATGTTAACTGAGTAGATTGTTTAACGTTGTGATTCAGCCAGGCATTTGCGTTTGGTGTCTCCACACTAGTCCTATTGAGTTGTGTTAAAAACATGGTGTTCGTATCGGGTTTGTTGAACCCTAGTTGCGGTGCCCTCTGGGTACATGCTCCTGGAGCAGAGTATTCTGGGAGTTAAGGCCACTGCAGGATCAAGTGGGTATGTCTACAGTGCAAAAAACAAACAAAAAACAACAAAAACCCCACATAGCAGTGAGTCGCAGAGCCTGGATCTACAGACTCAAGATATGTCTACACTAGAAATGCGACAGCAGGACAGCTGCAGTACTGCATGGTAGACACTACAGCATCAGATGCTGTTCTTCCATCACTGTAGTAAATCCACCTCTCCAAGACACAGTAGCTAGGTTGATGGAAGAATTATTTTGTTGACATCGCAGTATCTACATTGGGGCTGAGGTCGGCTGCATTATTTTAAATCAAAGTTGCAGAAGCTACCTGAAACCTGTATCCCAAGTTAGGGGAAAAAGTTCTTAGGGAAGGGTTGCAGGCCAAGATGAATGAACAAGCATCTCAAACAGATTATTAAGAGAAAGCAGACAGCCAAGAGGAATAGAAGAAGGGATGGATCCGCAAGGAAAGCTACTTCTTGGAGGTCAGAAAGTGTAGGGGAAAGTGAGACCTGTCAAAAGCCAAACAGTTAGACTTTGCAATGGGAATTAAAACCAATAGTAAAAAGTTCTGTAAAAAGAAAACACAAAGAAGTGGGACTGCTAAACACTGAGGATGGGGTGGAGATTAAAGATAATCTAGGCATGGCCCGACACCAAAATGAATATATTGCCTCACTTTTTAATGAGGCTAATGAAGAGTTTGGGGTAGTGGCAGGGTGGCTAATGGTAACGAGGATATGAAGTAGAAATTACCACATCCGAGGAGGGAGTCAAAGTCAAACAGTTTAATGGGACCAAACTGGGGGGCCCAGATAATCTCCATCCAAGACTATTAAAGGAACTGGCACATGAAACTGCAAGTCCAATAGCAAAGATTTTTAATGAATCTGAAAACTCTGGAGGTCGTACCCTGTGACTGGAGAATTATTAATACAGGACCTATTTTTAAGAAAGGTGGGGGAAAGTGATCCAGGAAACTACAGGCCTGTTAGTTTGACCTCAATTGTATGCAAGGTCTTAAAACAAATTTTGAAACAGAAAGTAGTTGAGGACATAGTGGTGAATGGTAATTGGGATAAAATGCAACACGGTTTTACGAAAGGTTGACCATGCCAGGCCAACCTGATCACTATCTTTGAGAAGATTTTTGTAGAGAAAGGAAATGCAGTAGATCTAATCTACCTGGATCTCAGTAAGACATTTGATACAGTTCCACGTGGGAAATTAATAGTGGTATTAATCTCCATCTAGTTGCAGTGCCCTCTGGGTACATGCTCCTGGAGCAGAGCATTCAGGGAGTTACCCGCATGACCCTGCATGTGTTCAGGCTCCTAGCAGCATTGTGGGAATGATGGCAATATTCACTGAGTTCCAGATCATTCTGAAAAACTAATGTCTGCGTGCGATTTGTATACTGTAGCAGAGGAATAGGCTCCATCTGGGTCAGAGGTTTTGTGCGTGGCGAGGTCCATTTGCATTGGGAAGCCAGTAGACCAAGTTGTCTGTCAAATTCTTGAATTGGGGGGCGGGGGGGAGGGAACGGGACTGTGAGCAACATTCACAGCTTCTTTACACTTTTTTTTCTTCTATTCAATCAGACCTGCCGCCGCGCGGGCGTGCCGGAGGGCAAGGGGTGCGGCTGGAGGATGTGGAGCTGTGCAGTGCTCCTAAACTGTGGAGGAGCACAGCATCACTCCTACACGGCTTAGGAGATCTTCATGACAGGGGCTTTTCCTCCTGTGCCAGAAGGGGAAGGTAATGCCAGTGCAGAGCTCCTGGGTCCGTCCCATGAGGGTGGAGCACCGAGGTGTCCCGGATGGCTCTTGCCACATTCTGCAAACGTGCCGCTGCTCGTCCCGAGAGTGTGTTGCTTTCCTCTGTTCTGCTACCTACCTCTGAGAGCTAACAGCTGGTAACTAAGCCCAGGTGAAATCCTGGTGAAGACAAGGTAGTTTAAAAACGAGTTAGCAAGTCAAGATGGAGTATGGGGGGGCCTAGAGTTTACCTCAACTTCCTAACTCATGTTAAACCTGCCTTGTCTTCACTAGGGTTCCCCTGTTAGCTAACACGAGTTCAGAAGACAGCTCTTTACATAGTGAAGACCAGGCCTCCCACACTTACAGTGAAGCACATGCTTAAAAGTTTGGCTGGATTGGTGTGTGGATGCCCAGCACCCTGCAGGATCGGGTCTCTACAGAGCAGTTGATTTAGATACTCAGCGGATGCTTCATATCCAGAAGTGATCTAGAGAAAAGATGCAGCTATGGCTAGTATCTAGTGACGTTAGTGGAATTAACAGAGCAAACCCCGGCCTCTGTTCAGAGCTGGGTGGCCAAGTCACGAAGTCATGGCGGCTCAGTTAACTACCTGAGACCAGGGACAGCACAGCTGCGCTGGTAGAATTGGTGCCAGGTAGAGAAGTAGCTAGTAACCCAGAGCGATGGCTGCACCTCACACAGGTTTCACAGCGTTTAATTGAGTTAATGGCCACTTCATAGCGGGATGCCAGAAAGATTTCACAGGGGGTTTATATGTCGCACTGACAATAAATGTGGGTTGGGGACAGTTAATTCCCCGCCCGCCCCCACATGCACCATCTCTCTCTCTCCTCTCCCCTCTTCCTGTTTCTGACGGAGTGGGAAATGCTCTGGTCAAAGCATTGCTTTCTGCCCAGCGGCACTGGATAAAGCTGTCATTCCTTCTCTCCTTGTTGTTACAGTCAGTAAATAAATGGACTTTGCAAAGTGGAGGGCTAAGATCCCTGTCCTCAAATTAAGATTCCAGAATTGTCACTGTGTGTGTGCCGTCTAGATATTTCCTCACCTACCTTGTCACTGTCTGTGTGACTCTGAAGCCTGGAACATCTGAGTCAGGTGGGGAGTGCTGGAAACAGCTGCAAGCCTGGGTGAGGGCTCTTTTTGTTCTGAACGTCACCAGACTCAGTCATCCCTGGGATTCGCAGGCTGTTACCGTCCAGTTTGTCAGTTCTGAGACATGTTTGGCTTTTTTACCCACATAACTGTACTGTCACAGGGGTTTTCACCTAGTTCACAGTGTATTCATTAAGGGAACCAACTCCCACAGCTCCTTAAAGCTCCAAGAATATGGCATAGAACTTGGACATAAACCATTCCCAATCATAAGTAGAGAGGAACATAGGCATATTGCTCCTTTGTTTTTTTCCTTAATATTTTATTTCAAAAGTGGCATTTCTCCGTGGTTGAAGGGGAAGAAAATCCCCATAAGTTTCATTTCCCATAATTAAAGATCTCAGAGTGTTTTTTAAGTTTGATCATGGCTTGTCATCTGGAATTTTCAGCGATAGTAACAGCTCTTTGGCATTGGCTTATACTGTCAAGCCCCATCTTTGCAGGAGTTTTGAGTCCTTAAACTTTATAAAGTTTCTAGAATTACAGTAGCGGGGCTACATTTTTGTATTTAAAGTATGATGTTCTCCCGTCTTGGGTAGCACAAGGCAACAGCAGAAAGCAAAGGGGACCACTAAGGCTCTCAAAGAAAACAAACATTTAAGTTTCAACCATGTTTCCTTTTTGTGCCTATGTTACTTCAGGGAGCATCACGTCAGTGTGTAATATTGTACACCATATGTGCTGCAATAGCAAAGAGCTAGCAGAGGTGTTTAAAGACCTCTTGTGAGCTTTACTTTTGAATTCTTTACTGATTTAACAGCGTCATGTTGCAAAATATGGCTTATCAAAATAACCTTTCAAGTGTCTTCTCTGTCTTTAAAACCGTTTATATTCAGGCAGCATAGAATTACATTGGGCTAGTGGCTTTATGCGTACATGAATCTGGGAGTCACTGTTATGACCCTTTTATTTTGAGGGGCGGGATCTTGGTTCTGCCTCAGCCTTGATACTGAGATAATCCAGTTTGAACAATTTTTAAAAAATAGATATTAGCCCCTATTTTTTTTTTTTGGCTGTGTATACTTACAAAAGTGGACTTTTTTCCCTTAGGCATAAATCTCTTTGGTTTGTCTAGCAAGATAACAAATGTTTGAATGCTGGTGACCGATCCAAGTTTTACTTTAGCATTTATTGCAGCAAACACGGTCTAACTGTGGATGCAAAAAGCTGACGCAAGGCTGCCTATCTGTGGGCTATATTGTATTGGTTTAGGTTTGTATCAGGAGCTCTATTAGTGTGGCAAAATACTGTGCAGTTTGGCCTGCAGCTGAAGACTACCCTGGAAATGAGTTTGGAAACACTGGTTCATTCTTGATAATACAGCAGTGGTAAGCTGCAGTGTTTATTTTGGGAGGACCCATTACATGGACCTCTCTTTGGACATGGAGTTAATTTTTATTAAATAGCCTTGAAATGCAAACGTTGGGGAAGGGGAGGGGAAAGCTGACAACACGCTGGTTTTGGTCGGAACACGCACAAAAAAAGCACGGAACTCTGTAGCAAGTGACTAGCACTTCAACTGAGAAAAGCACACCTAGATCAGAGGACTAGTTGAAGGATTGATTTTTAGTCTGTCGGTATCTGTCCTTGTAAATAAATCCTAAAATCTTTTGTTTAATAAAAAAAAAAAAAAGTCTCCTTCCACACTCACAATTCAGGGGAACAAGAATTTTAGAAGGTTGGTATTTTGTTTACATCACTCTTGATCATCAGAGACCTGAGGAAGAGTGCCGTGTAAGCTCAAGAGCTTGTCTTGAGCCCCATTAAATCATCTGCTTTTTGTGCCATTTATCAGAGCCTTTTCCTTCTTTCTGCTCACCGACTTAAGAGCAGGGAGTGCCAAATTCTCCCATGCAAAAGGTTGTGAGGACCTTAATTGAAAGGGGAGGTAGTGTGGTCTAGTTGGTAAAATACTGGACTGGGAATCAGGAGTCCTGGGTTCTGGTCCCGATTCTGCCACTGGGCTGCTGGGTGATGTTGGCCAAGTCACATCTCTGGTTTCCCTTCAGCCCTTGGGCTGTCTGGTCTCTTTAGATTGTAAGATCTTTAGGGCAGAAGCTCTCTCTCACTACGTATCAAAGCATCCGAAGTACTGGGTGGGTACATTTTAAAGAGATTAAAAAGTAAAATAATCAGATATGATAAAACTTGTGTTAGGCCTTCACTGGTCAAAGAAATTGGATTGCTTTTCCAAGATGAAGGTTTAGTAAATAAGTGTTATGACTTCTGCAGGTTGCTTGTGACACTTGTTTCTTTTCACTTTGCAGTGCCTTCTCCTAGTGCCTTGCTGGTAGACAATCCCACGCCTTTTGTAAATGCAAAGGAAGTTGTCGCAATCAAGGACTATTGCCCAACTAACTTCACAACCTTAAAGTTCTCCAAGGGTGACCACCTCTATGTCTTGGATACCTCGGGAGGCGAGTGGTGGTATGCTCACAATACCACGGAAATGGGTTACATACCTTCCTCCTACGTCCAGCCTGTAAACTACCGCAACTCATCCTTCACTGACAGTGGCATGATAGACAATCTGCTTGAAAGCCCTGACGAAGGAGTCAGAGAGCTAGATCTGCTTGGAGAGTGGACTGACGTAAAGAGAAACTCTGCCAACACCTACAGTAACAACCCTTTCTTAAACGGGGTCCAGACCAACCCGTTTCTGAATGGAAACTTGCAAATAACACCCAGCTCAGACAAAGAGTGCACCCCCAAAACCACTGTGGACTTACTGCTGTTTGACACGGCAGCTCCTCTGTTTACAGGGGCCGGTTCTGCAATGAACAGCAGCATGGGTAACATCTTTGTTGAACTTCCATCCACAAATGGATTGGAGTTTGAACAGCCTGTGAGGCGGGACAATCCCTTCTTCAGAAGTAAACGCTCGTACAGTTTGTCGGAGCTGTCTGTCCTTCAGGCAAAATCGGAAATACCAGCATCGTCGGGGTTTTTTACTGGATTAAAATCTCCTACCCCAGAGCAGTTCCAGAGCAGGGAAGATTTTAGAACTGCCTGGCTGAACCACAGGAAGCTGGCACGGTCGTGCCACGACCTGGACTTGCTTGGCCAGAACCCTGGCTGGGGTCAGACACAACCTGTGGAGACCAACATCGTCTGCAAGCTGGATAGTTCTGGTGGAGCAGTTCAGCTCCCAGATACTAACATCAGCATCCATGTGCCAGAAGGACATGTCTTGCCGGGGGAAACGCAGCAGATCTCCATGAAAGCCCTGTTAGACCCGCCCCTGGAGCTCAACAGTGACAAATGCAGCACCATAAGCCCGGTGCTGGAGATTAAACTGAGCAACTTGGAGGTAAAAACGTTCATCATGTTGGAGATGAAAGTGTCGGCGGAGGTCAAGAATGACATCGTGAGTCAGAGCTTGGTGGGACTACAGTGCCTGCGGAGTGACACAAAAGAGGGACCCTATACGCCAATGCAACTCAGCTATTCTTATGGAGACACGATACAGGTGCAACTGGATAACCTGGAACCTTGTATGTACATAGCTGTTGTGGCCCAAGGACAGAACGTCATATATCCTTACACAGTCTGGGACTACATCAGTAAAAAGATCACAGTGGGTGTCTATGGCCCCAAACACATACATCCTTCTTTTAAAACCATAGTGGCTATTTTTGGACATGAGTGTGCGCCAAAGACTCTCTTAGTGACCGAGGTTACGCGGCAAATCCACGGTGTGGCGCCCGTGGCCCTGCAGCTGTGGGGCAAGCACCAGTTCACTCTGGCCCGGCCGCAGGACCTGAAACTCTGCATGTTTTCCAACATGACTAATTACGAGGTGAAGGCCAGCGAACAAGCCAAAATCGTCAGAGGCTTCCAGATGAAGCTGGGGAAAGTCAGCCGCCTCATCTTCCCAATCATGTCCCATGACTTCAATGAGCTCTCGGACTTCACATTGAGGATACAGGTCAAGGATGACAAGGACGCCATATTGACCCAGTTCTGCGTGCAAACACCACAGCCACCTCCTAAAAGTGCCGTCAAGTCCACTGGGCAGAGAAGGTTCCTCAAGAAGAATGAGGTTGGGAAGATCATTCTGTCCTCCCTGGCTGCCACTAGCAAATATCCTGCCTTTCAGGAGCGGCCGGTTGCGAGCCTGAAGTATGGCAAACTGCTTAAAACTGTAGTGCGCCAAAACAAGAACCATTATTTACTGGAATATAAGAAAGGAGATGTCATCGCGCTGCTCAGTGAAGAGAAGATCAAACTGAAAGGCCAGCTGTGGACCAAGGAATGGTACATTGGCTACTACCAAGGAAAAATTGGCCTTGTTCATGCCAAAAACGTGCTAGTGGTTGGGAAAGTCAAGCCC
Organism: Chelonia mydas; assembly: GCF_015237465.2. Lineage (NCBI taxonomy): Eukaryota > Metazoa > Chordata > Testudines > Cheloniidae > Chelonia > Chelonia mydas. The sequence goes on along the minus strand of NC_051251.2, from coordinate 73,897,411 downwards.
TGCTATTTTTCTGGACCTGATCTCACCACCAGTGCATTGCTTGAGCAAATCCTGAGGCCTTGCAAATTTCTGACCTACATCTACGCCTCAGTCAGGACTCTGCTTATGGAGAACATCAGCAGCTGGCGCTCGTTCGCAGACGCCTTGGGGTACGTGAACTTGCCGCTCACTTTCTTCTGTCGAGCGGAACTGGACAGCGAGTCGGAACGGGTAGCCTCGGTGCTGGAGAAGCTGAAAGAAGACTGCAATAATACTGAGAACAAGGAGAGGAAATCTTTCCAGAAGGAGCTAATGGCGGTGAGTACTCAGCCTGCCAGAAAGGTTCTTAATCTATTAAGAAATGTGTTCTGAATTGGGGGCAGAAGCAGGAATGCAATTCTTTGTAAACAGTCCATACAAATGAAAGTACATCCGAATGTGTGGGTTTTTGCAGCATATTTTGATGGGAAACTGGCCATCCTTCACTGTATTCCTATTACAGCAGGGCCTAGAAATCCCCAAGTGGGATCAGGGGCCCAGTGTGCTAGGTGCTGTACATACTCATAGAGAAAGTCCTTACCCTGAATAGCTAACATAGAAAGGAGACACAGAGAGGTGAAATGACTTGTCCAAGTCACACACCAGGTCAGTGGCTACCTGGTAATACAACCCAGGTCTCCTGACATTCCTTCCACTGCAGTATCCAATAGACAGCTTTGCCTCTCAGTGGAGGTCAGTGAAAACGACTTAACTGCTAGGGCAATTTATAAATCTTCTATTCCCTAACAGTGTAGGGAATTATCGTGATCGTAAAGCATAGTGGGGCACTGCACCCTAGCTGCAGTGAAACATGCTCTCTGTTCCACAGTTTAAAATGTTAATCAAAATGCAAATGAAGCTGTATCTCCAGATTGGAGGGTGGGGCATTTATGGTTACACAGCTATAGAGGCACTTCACAATCCTTCTCTCATTGAGTGGTGGACACTATATGTTCAGAGCCTCTATGGGATTTTAGGCAGATACGTAGACGTGTGTGTTTCATTTTAAAAGTAGCTGGTCCAAAGCCCATTGAAGTAATTTGCAGTTATTCAACTAGCTTCAGTAGTCTTTGGCTTTAAAGTGGTCATCAGTGCTAAAATGGGGAGTTTAATTCTCCTCTGAAGCCAGGAATAAATATGTACTTTAAGAAATATCGTGAAGAGCTCCTAGTCATGGAGGTGAAGCAACTTAAAACAAAGAGTTTTAAAAGTTTGTTGGGCATCAACAGCTGTTTGGAGGTTTTATGTGAAAGCTTGTAATAAGACACAACAAACTGGCTTATAGCAAGAAATTAAAAACAACTCCTGTACTGGAATACACTGGTTAACTGTCAATTAAAAAACCTCTTGCACTTGCAAAGGCTTCTTATAAAGATTGCAACTGGGAAGAGAGAATTCTGCATCTTCACTTATATAGGATTTTAAAAAGCCTGTTTTTTAATCAAGATTTTCCTGCTGGTTATTTTTAATCAGGAACCTGTTTGCAGTTTCCCTTTCCCTGAACATCATTTAAGCATATTAGGTAGATCATGTGATTGTAGCAGCTTGAATTTAGGTGGCTCATTCTGAACAATGGAGTACTCGTACGGTATCAGAGGGGTAGCCATGTTAGCCATGTTAGTCATACAGGGGTAGCCATGTTAGCCATGTTAGTCATACAGGGGTAGCCATGTTAGTCATACAGAACATCTGAAAATATGGCTTATCCAGCAATGTTCTAATAAACTTCTGTTTGCATTCAGGGGAAACTTGAATCCTGTGATTCTCGCTTAAATGCCCTTAAAAAATCTCACTGAAAATTTGTTGTCGCAGAGCAGATCTCTGTGTGGTTCAGAGGAAACAAGCCAAAGACGTTCAGGGCTTGTATTTTAGACAAGCTTTGTGGCACTCCTTTTCCTTGAATTGGTGTCTTTCACAAAAGCAGATAACTAGGCAACATCAAATCACATTTTTAAAATGGAAACTTCACTATTGAATAGCAAAAGCTTCTTTTGGTGGTTTCAGGCTTAGGAACTAAATTATTCGTAGACAAAATGGGTCGAAATGTGTAATAACTCACATCTTTGTCATTTAATAGGAGTGGTGAATGTTGAGGATTAGGTGTAAACTTTAGCTCACTTCATCGGATGAATGCATCCAATGAAGTGAGCTGTAGCTCACGAAAGCTTATGCTCAAATAAATTGGTTAGTCTCTAAGGTGCCACAAGTACTCCTTTTCTTTTTGCGAATACAGACTAACACGGCTGTTACTCTGAAACCGGTGTAAACTTTGTTCGTTATCATGAAGAAAGGATGTAGTTGAGTAATGGCTCCCCCAATCTAGCGTGTGCAGGGTTTCATTTGTGACTGTTCCCTCTGATAGAATTGAAAAAGCTCTTTTCAAAACTCCTACCTAATTTTGATATCACTATGGAGAATGGGAAAATATTGGACCCCAAAGAGAGAAACTTTGAGTTTTACTGGAATTCACATGATCATGGGAGCTGCCTAATGAACTAATTAAAAGTGAATAAATCATAAAATTAGGGTTGAACTTTTCAAAACCATTTAGAGCATTTTGAAACATCAGCTATTAAGTCTGATGTATCATAGAATCATAGACTATCAGGGTTGGAAGGGACCTCAGGAGGTCATCTAGTCCAGCCCCCTGCTCAGAGCAGGACCAATCCCCGACTAAATCCCCTGGATTGCTTTGAATAGCTCAGTCAAGGTTTCCTCAAATTCAGGTATGTTCTTTGTTGTAACTTCACAGTGAAAGTTGCTCATAACATTGTTTGAGGAAAACTTAAAATAGTGCTGTCGAACGAGAGCTTGCTGTGACAGAGAGACGGGTTTAGACGTATTTAAATTGCCACTTTGATCCTTTGTAAATCATCCCATAATCTGCCATGTTAAAGTTTTGATAACTAAGTTCCCGTAGTTTAAACTAGCAGCCATGCAGAGTCTGTACAGAAGCCAGCCGACAGGAAGAGAAGCGGCAGGTGGACAAGAAATTATATTAAATGGAAAATTTTAGGCTTAAACAAGGACAAAGCAAGGATGGCAAATGCTGCGTGGGTGAGGGAGGGGACTGAAGTTAGGTTGAGGTCCAAGAAAGATGCTGGGTTCCTGAATCCTGCACAGGGTTATATATTGTGGTGCATGGAGGTGGGGGAAGGCCAGGAATCAGGTTTTCAAGTTTTCTTTCCTTCCTGCCACACCATTCCAGCTCTGCTGCTCTATTGTTAGGGTGACGGAGAGCTGCCAGGCGCATCCCTCTGCTCCGTGGATGAAGATTTCTGACAGGAGCAACATTTTTAGCTGAAGTGGCTTAAAGCTGTAGCGTCCCCTTCTGCTTTGATAACTTATGAAGTCTAGCAGAGATGCAGGCTGTGGAGTGAACGTGGAGAGGCTTTGCCTAGGAACTAGCTCAGATCTGCAACAGGCATTTTCAAGACTCTTTATTGTCCACTTGAGCCAGGGCGTCTCCTTGCTCAGTTGTGCAGTTCCTAACACCCCTGACTACGCAGAAGTAGCAAAACATCAGTCTGTTACTACTGGCATGGACCGTTCGCCTCAGTGGGGAGAATGAGAATGAAGAGGAGTAGGGGGAAGGGTTTTACACAGGCCAGGATTCTCATTCGTGCAGAAACCTGGTGTAGTCTTGCCCCCATCTCTGCTCCCAGCCACGTATGTTCCATTCTTCTCCAGTCAATGAGAGAATATTCTGTCCCTGCACTTCCTCTCTATGCTTCCCAAGAGACTGAAAGGCCTTCCTTCCCTTTGCTTAATATATCAGCTTTTTGTTACTTCGAGTACAGGTGCTACTTTATTTTATTTTTTGCATCATAGGACTGGAAGGGACCTTGAGAGATCATCTAGTCCAGTCCCCTGGCCTCCAGGTAGGGCTAAGTATTACCTAGACCACCCCTGACAGGTGTTTGTCCCACCTGCTCTTAAAAATCGGCCATGGCAGGCACTCCATCTGCCTTTTACCTAACTACCTGTTTAGACTGCAGTTTAAATTGCCATCCACCAGAGAAAGGATCCTCTTCATACCTGCTTGTGGCGTTCCTCCAGTTGGGTCTTTAAGTGCAGGCAACAATCTTGCTTGAGCCTGTGGGAGTGGGCCTGTGACTGGGACACGAAGTTCCATTCACCTTTGTACAGAAGGGCATTGATAGGAATGGAAAATGGCATCCCAAATGCTGAACTGCCTCGAGATCGTTGAAAAGCTTCAATGCACAAGCTCTTACTCAAAGGAAAAGCAACCCTTAAGAAGGGTTCTTGCTGAGAAGGCCTCTGCTCAAAAGGAAAAGGATATGGATGCATTTTAAAAAAAAAAAAAAAACCTGGTATGTAATAAAAGAACAAAGAAACACAAAGTCTACTTTAAGGAAGGGACAGGTAGAAAGGAATTCAGACAAAATCCTTGATGCGGAAAGCCAAATGGGGCAGGCTACTCAAGGGCCGTGAGCTATTTTTATAGCTGAAAAGAGAAATATTGTTAGGTGCGGGGCAGTACTGTGAGATCAAACCACTAATCCAAAGGGAACAGATGTAGGATGTAAGAATGCCAAGATGAACCTCTGTTTCCCATTGACAGGCCAGTTTAATCCATCCCTAACTTCAGCACCGTCTGGTGATCATGACCATTCCCCAGGGCTCTCCCAGACTCTCTTCTGCTTCAAAAGCAAAAACAGGTTTGGGGGTTCCCCCCCTCTTTGCTGCTGAGGGAATTCTTCATTCAAAATTGAGGGTGGCGTTTTCAGGCAAATGAGCATCTAAAAATGGAAGAGAGAATTTGAAAAAATCCATGGGCTCCCATCTTTCTGCAATCTTACAGGGATATACTTGCAATCAGTTCTTTCCTTCAGGCCAAATTCTGTTCCTCAATGTGGGCCCTCGCAGATGTTCAGCAGATGTATTTTTCCCTTTACTTATTTCCTAGGGGTACCAGAATCCCTGGCCTCTTGGGGAATTATTGAGCTTCCTCTAAAAATAACCAAGTTTGTCTTGCTTTTTGAATGCAGCTTTTTTTAAAGTCCTGATCCAGAAAGTGAGACATTACACAGGCAGTTTCGCTTGGAGCAGGGTCGTCCAACCCTCGCCAGTGTGGGTTGGTTTTTTTAAATAATTCTTAGTTACATAGAAGTTTCCTGATCCCTGTGAACTGTGCGCGCAGCTCACACGTGCAAAGAAGCGTACAAAACGAAGCCAGGAACCCAATTAGGAGGATGGCAGGAGAGATCGGAACAGTCTTATGTAACTTTAGAAGAGTTCAGAACCACTGGAAGGGTTTATAGCTCAGAGAGTCTATTGCCTGCTGTTATCCCAGCTGTCAAAGACTGAATCCCAAAAGTTGAAAAGTGACGGCTAGGAGCTTTTGGGTCCCAGCTAGAGGCACCTTGGGCCGGTGTTCAGTTTTTGGATGCCTGATTTTTCATGGCATGCTGACCAAAGGACCCGGAATCACTAATCTGCTGAAAATTTCGGCTGGAGCTTTCTGGTTAAAACAGATCCAGCTCGAAGTAAACAGGACTTAAAAAGTCAGCTGCCACCTGAGCTCTGCAAAAACCACTCTGGCTAAAGGTCTGCGTTCCCAGCCGAGCTTACTTGGGCAATGGGCACCGCAGTCTGGGCCACCGGGTTAGCCTAGCCTGGATGTGAGCAGCCACATGGCAAGGCCCTGCCCAAGGTACTGTGTCCTCCTCACGGGTGCTGCGCTCGCTGGGTGCGTTGCTAGGACTTCTGGGGACATATCCCATGGTTCTTTGTGCTGCTCTGATCCCCATCCCCCCTCCCTCCCCCCCCACCCCCCCACCGGTGAATTGTGGACTAGGTGTCTGTCCTTCTGGCCATGTGGGGGAATTGTGGGAAGGCACTGGAGGACTGTCAGCACTGAGTGATTTAGCCTGCGTCCTTGCTGCAAAGTGGGCGCGTTACCAGTCGGAGCGTAAGTGGCACCACGCTCCAGCCAGGCCAGTTTGCCCAAGTTTAAAGCACCACCAAACTCAGGTGAAAGGGGTTTTATGTGTGGACAGAGGGGTGGGGAGTGAGGGGCATAACCGTCCAGACTAAGTGCGGGGAGGACGTATCCTGAGTGGTAAACTGGATAGAGTTTTTGCTGCTGCTGTGATCTGTGCTGGCTACTGCATTTCCAGGTGAAGTATAAGATGCTGACTTGACTTGAAAAGCCCTAAATACTTTGGATACCTCAAAGATTGCGTCTTTTCCAGTGTGTTCCTGGGGCAGTTTGGATCATCTGAGTTGCTCCAGCGAACAGCCCCTCTTGCTATAAATGAGACAGAGCTGGTGGCAAGACATCCTCGTGGCAGGGGGGTTTGGCCCTGGACTGTACATTCCTCCCTGTGGTTCCTCTAGGCCTGGATTTGGTGACATTAGGGTGTGCTGCGTGACTTTGCTGACTGGGGAAGTTGTGTGAGTGTGGAGGTGGGAAGGTAGAAGGTTCTCTGGCAGTGGTTTTCAAACTTTTTTTCTGGTGACCCAGTTGAAAAAAATGGTTGATACCTGCAACCCAATGGAGCTGGGGATGAGGGGCTTGGGGTGTGGGAGGGGCTCAGGGCTGGGGCAGAGGGTAGGGGTACACAGGTGACGGCTGTGGGGTGGGGCCGGGAATGAGGGGGGCAGGGGGTTGGAGTGCAGGAGGGGGTCAGGGCTCTGATCTGGGGGTGCAGGTTCGGGGGTGGGGCTGGGGATGAGGGGTTTGGGGCGCTCAGGGCTGGGGCAGAGGATTGGGCACAGGCTTACCTCGGGCAGCTCCCGGTCAGCGGTGCAGCGGGGGTGCTAAGGCAGACTTCCTGCCTGTCCTGGCACTGTGGACCGCCCTGCGCCCCGGAAGCAGCCAGCAGCAGGTCCGGCTCCTAGGCAGAGGCACGCAAGTGGCTCCACCCAGCTCCCATCTGCAGGTACTGCCCCCCAGCTCCCATTGGCTGGGAACCGGCCAGTGGGAGTGCGGAGCCAGTGCTAGGGGCAGCTTGCAGAGCCCCGTGTGCCCCCGTCTAGGAGCCAGACATGCTGCTGGCTGCTTCCAGGGCACTGCGCAGTATCAGAACAGGTAGGATCTACCCTGCCTTAGCCTGGCAGCACCTCCAATGGGACTTTTAACAGCCCGGTCGGAGGTACTGACCAAAGCTGTCATGACCCACAGTTTGAAAACCACTGCTCTATGGGGTTAAGAAGGTGGTTATGATTTTGTCTTAGAAACAGCCTGTTTTCAGTGTAGTTTTGTTTAATGGATGTAAATGGACTCTTTATAAGACTGAAATACTATATTTACTCATCTTCTTAAATGCTTCAGGAGCTCTTATAGTTTGCTTTATTGCATTGAAGAACTGTAGTAGTTAAATGGGTTTTACTTTGGACTCATTGTCTTTGGCTCTAAAGGGCTGTGCCTCACCTAAGTGAGAAGGAAAGGATGAAAACGCTCTCTGTCTGAGTATTCACAAGATAATGAAATAACAGTGAGAATTGCTAGTTGCAAAAGCCTACTGCTCCCAAAGAGTCTGAAATCTCTTGGATCGCTAGTACCAACCCCAGCCTTCTGCTCGAAGGCTTCAGTCCACTTAAGGTTTTTGACTGTGAAAGATCCTATTGATAAAAGGTGGGATCGCATCCTAGAGAAAGTGGACACCTCTTCAGAAATCAGAGTTTTAGATGTATAATCCTCCTGTGCTTCCAGAGCTTGATCTAAGGAAAGACCCAAGGCATGAGAATTCAGGGGTAATATTTTTTTAAAATTTAAAAAATGGTGATTTCTCTTGGATCCATTGATATGATTTTTCTTTTCTGTCCAGTATCTGATCACAAGAAGAACCTCTTGGATTAAACTCTGATCTCACATTTCACTTCAAAATTGTTTTTTGGTTTGGAAAAGGAATAAAGGCTTCTCTAATCCTAAAGTCAAGAAAAATGACTTTCCAAAAGTGAAGGAGCAATGTGCAAAACTAGCGACCTATAAATAGTTTGGAATGGAAGTACTTCTCAAAACAATGAGTGGTAAAGTTTGCAGGTGACACGCAGATTGGGGGAGTGGTAAATAATGAAGAGAAGGGGTTGCTGATTCAGAGCCATCTGGATCACTTGTTAAGCGGGGCTCAAGCAAACAATTTGTTTTAATATGCCGAAATGCAAATAGATGTATCTAGGAACAGAGTGTAGACTGTATTTACAAGATGGGGGAACTCTCTCCTGGGAAGGAAGGACTCTGGGGTCATGGTGAATAATCAATTGAACATGCCCTCCCAGTGCTATGCGATGGCCAAAAGGGCAAGTGCAATCCTTGGATGCACAAACAGGATTCTTGAGTAAGGGTGGAGAGAATTTTTTTTAATCTCTGTATCTGGCAATGGTGCATGCCGGTACTGCTGGAATCCTGTGTCCAGTTCTGGTGTCCGCAGTTCAAGAAGGAGGTTGATAAATTGGATGATATGAATGATAAATTTGATCATTCTTGTGGAAGAGCCACAAGAAGTGGAAGTTTTAGAAACCGTGCCTTATAGTGATGGACTCAAAGAACTCGGTATATTTAGCTTCATAAAGAGAAGGTTGACTTGATTAGTCTATAAATACCTACATGGGGGAAAATATTCCTCAGTGGGCCTAGCAGAGAAGGTCGAACATGACCCAATGTTTGGAAGCTGAAGCTAGACAAATTCAGACTGGAAATAAGGGGTAAAATTTTAACAGAGAGAGTTATTAACCACTGAAAGAATTTACCAAGCGTTGTGGTAGATTCTCTTTCACTAGCTATTTTTAAATCAAGATTGACTGTTCTGAAAAAGCTCGGCTCTAGTTCCATAAGGAATTATTCTGAGGGAGTTCTCTGGCCTGTATTATGCAGGAGATCAGACTAGATGATCGCACATCTTGGGCCTGGGCATTCGACTCTCTAAGTTGATGAGGCAAAAAAGTGAACTTCGTGTCATCATCCAGGCTTCTTGATAATAGTCAGTTTTTCATCTAGCATTAGCAGTAATGCCTGAGGAGGAAAAGGGACAGTCTTCAGAAGCTAGGCCATCCACTCAAATAGATAACTCTTTCACAACCTCCCCTGCAAAGATGATGTCAAAATCAGAAAAGACACTTGTTAGGGGGCTTATTCCTTCACCCTCTCACATCCCTGGTCCTTCTTGCATAAACAGAGAGCAACAATACCCTAAGTCCGAAGGTGCAAACAATTCAATGTTTATTGGGGTGATCTTCCAGCAAGCTTAAATCAGTTTCTTTTTCCTTATTTTCGAATCCCAACTTACTTCCTGTTTTCCCCTGATTTATATAGTAATATTCTTAGCTATATGTAACATAATTAGCTAACCCAATTATATTCCACCACCTACATTAGTTTACACCCAACAAAATTAATTATACAGCAAACAAAAACAATTACAAAACCAGACAAAAACCATGCAAATAAACAACAACAAAGTAAAAACTATAATAACAAAACAATACAAAAGTAAAAATTTTACAACTACATCTATAAAAACATAAGGGTTTCCCAACTGTGTTTATTAAGTAAAGTTCTTATCAAACAAAAACCATTAAACTAAATTTCCTTTTACATCTTCTAGGCTCTTCCCTTTCTCTGAAGGTAATAAATCGAGTCACCTTTCTAACAGCCCCAGATTGCCTTATTTCAATCTAACTAGTTTGAAATGTAAGAATGTAACCATACTTTACCCAGTTTATGGCTGCTCCCACTGCTTCGCCAAAGGCCTTAGCTTAAAAACAGGGCCTCAGACTGTCTCAGTAAAAAAAAAAAAAAAAAGGCCCTTACACAAGCAAACAGCAGTTTTAATTCTTTCTTTTATACCTCTTTAACCAGCTAAATAATAATCATTAGACCTACTTTCTTAGAGTACAGGCCTTTACAGAACAGGCCTGAATATCTATATCCTAACAACACTGGCATGTCTCAGTCTAGGAAGAGCAGAAAATAAGTTCCTGACTCGGTGAAGCCCTAAAGCATGTGCTGAAGTGCCCTGCTCAGCTGAGGCCTACGGGTGGTACCCAGACCCACTAAAGACAAAGGGCACTGCAGAATCGGTTCAGAACAGTAGAGCAATTCTGGTTTCCTTCGGTATTAAGATGCCCAGCGTGCTCCTAGTTCAGAGGCCTCGTACGTACTCACGGTCCACGTCAGGCCTCGGTTAGAGAATGGGTAACACTTTCTGAGGTGGCATTTTTCGAAGTGACATAGGCACTTATCTGCTTCTTAACATTTTGCCCAGCAGCTCAGCATGTCCTACAAGCTGAAGTTGCTGCTAGAAAGAGCAATGAAGTGAAACTCCAGTGGATTCACTAAGCAGTAACTACACTGCCAGGCTCTTCAGAGTTGTATCTGTGAGATAATGACTTCCCTTTGGAATTTCTGGTGTTTTTATCATTCTAGCCCTTTCTAGCGATATGTTGCTTTCCTGAAATTCAGTATTTCAGGGTGCTACTAGTTATGCTAGAAGAGAAGAAAATCACAGCGTGTTATAACTTCTCTTGCACAGTACGATGGTTAGCCCAGTACTGAGGTTTATACAAAAAATGAATTTTCCATCCCATTAAATCCGGCCGTTTGCATTGTTGTTGTTGAACTCAGACCTCTGGAAACGTGTTCTGGCACTGCTGATGTCCTCAGAGTAACAGGTATGTTCTAGGGACAAAGTAGGCACAGACCTCATGCTGCAGCTTCGGAGTAGCAGAGAGGTGAAGGCGGCCTCACGCCTCCTTTGCACCATCTGCATTCTGGGCTGGTGCGGGGCCAAAACTGCTATGGTGTAAGTTTGAGCAGGTCGCCATAGTGCTGGGTGCTACCAGGCTTGCTCCCTGGGGCAGCGTCGGGTCATGCATGTGGCCCTACTGTGTGCATGCCGGGGGAATTCTCTCCTGACCAGCTGAGGCCCCTATATGCTGATACTGTTATATAGGGGCCAGGGTGGAGGCAAGACCCAACTAAGAATTAAGGGGCCTGATGCAGTTCACACATGATTGTTGGTGGGAATCTTTCCACTGGGAAAAAATCAGGCCCTAGATGATTGTCCCAATGCATCGAACATGCATGAGCTGAGAAGGCAAAGGAATAGCTTGCCCATGACCTCCCATCCCAAGGGCACTGCAGCAGCGTTCTACCCACCTCTTGGGCTTAGCCCCAGTCAGCTGAAGTAGCCCAAAGCTGCAGAGCAGCAACATGGGACTCTCTCCAAAGCTTCTCAACGTTAATATGGACATAGAACATCTGCACATGTGGTTTTGGCTGCAAGGTTCTTAGTGTTTAAATTCCAGGAGGAAGCTACATTCCTCAATCAGGCAAAATGATGCCACAGCACTTGTTTAGCACAGGTGAAATGCACAAAATAAAAGGTATGGGGTAGTAGCCCTCTCTGACCCAACTGCTGGTTATAATCAAAGGGCAGCTGCTTTTGATGCTAAGCTTTTAGGTTCTCCCATTACTTGTGCAGAGGGTAAAGGTTCCTGTGTCCCAACATAGTTGTTTATAATCATGCTTTCATTTAGAACTGTTCCAGAATCTACACTTCCTGTTTTAAAAAATAAATATCCTCCCGTGCTTCTGACTGATTGTGAAAATCACTTTCACAGTGTGTCCAGCGTACCTGACACTGGGGGACCTGCCACAGTTACCAGACAGCCTAGCAGCAGATGACCTCTGTCCTTTCGGACAGCATGAGGAGTATGCTTATGTCAGCAGGGCACTAATTCAGTGTGGACATTGGAAAGCTAATGGCCTTCTCCAGCCTGGGCTGTACTGGCAGATCCTGCAATGGGGTGGGGTGGGGATGTTAGATGGGGTGGGATCTGAGTTACCCAGGAAAGAATTTTCCGTGGTATCTGGCTGGTGAATCTTGCCCATTTGCTCAGGGTTTAGCTGATCACCATATTTGGGGTCGGGAAGGAATTTTCCTCCAGGGCAGATTGGAAGAGGCCCTGGAGGTTTTTTGCCTTCCTCTGTAGCATGGGGCACGGAGGATTCTCTGCTCCTTGAAGTCTTTAAACCATGATTTGAGGACTTCAGTAGCTCAGACATAGGTGAGAGGTTTTTTGCAGGAGTGGGTGGGTGAAATTCGGTGCCTGCGTTGTGCAGGAGGTCGGACTAGATGATCAAAATGGTGCCTTCTGACCTTAGTATCTACGAATCAGCTAGTGACTGTCAAGGTATTTTGGAGTGTGGACTAAGGAGTATTGCCCTCCTAGCTGAAATTTACGGTCACTTCTGCCCATGTCCAAAGGTGGAGAGAGAGAGAGATGTATTCTCCAGTGCGCAAAGCATGGCTTGTCTCCAACCCCGTCGCTTCCCCCTGCCCTTGGCCACAGGGCAACTGGGCGTGTTCAATACAAAAGTCCATAGCGCCCTGAAAATCAAAAGCTTGGGCAGAGTAGAACTAAAGTGATGATACTATAAAACGGGGAGGGATGCTATGCTGGGGGGCAGGAGGAGGGGAGAGGGTGTGGGATTGGGGCCATGTCAAGCTGGATTTCCTGTTGCATAACTTGGGTCTGGCATGCTGAATGGAAAACGTGGCCTCATTGATAACATCTGCTTAGGTAAGAACTTACTTCAAAGACATCAGTAGCCAGGAGTGGAGCAGAAGTGTCACATGACACCAGGGGGCCGCAGTTTCTAATGCAGGGGGCGGGGGTGAACTCACATCCCAGCTGTCTGGCTAGAGCTCCTGGCCCTAGAGAAATCCAATGTACAAAGCAGAGTAACATCCCCCTTCCTTCCTGGATTGTTCTCAAAGGCAGTGGGTGGTTTTTCCATCATAGCTTTACTTTAGATCACTCCTTTATTATTTAGTATGCATCCGATGAAGTGAGCTGTAGCTCACGAAAGCTTATGCTCAAATAAATTGGTTAGTCTCGAAGGTGCCACAAGTACTCCTTTTCTTTTTGCGAATACAGACTAACACGGCTGTTACTCTGAATCCTTTATTATAGCATCTCTGTAGAGCGCTGGGTATTCTAATAGTGAAAATTACTGTACCACCACTGCCTCCCCTGCTAGCTACCTTTATTTACGGCACTGCAGAAAGATGGGACGCGGACTAATATGTAGTAATGTTCTCCAATGCGTCACAATGCTTTGAACCTCTGGAGTGCTGGGCAACTTCAATGGCATCAGGAGTCATTAACTAAGACAAAATATTCTGCATTCCATAACTACTTCCATCTGGGCTGGTAGGGCGGTTGGCACCGAGGAGTGGGTGTGAGTTCACCATGACCACCTAGCAAGTCAGTGTCAGAGCCATGAGCAGGACACCAGGGATCAGCCAGGACAACAGGTCAGCTGCGTTGCAAACTTCGTCACTTCTCTCACACCAAGTGCATCTTCCCATCCTCTAGGCAGGATGCCAGCCGCGTCGCTGACCATATGAGCCGATGGAGAATCAGGCCCCTGGCTTTCTCACCCTCTGCAATTAGCGCTGTCTCCTTTGGGGATACAAATGGATTTTCCATAAATTGAAATGAGTCTTGCGTGCGGAGAAGAGTCACTAAATTAATCTGAGGAGGGGAGGTGAAATTTGCATGATTCTGCAAACACCATCGTGTTGCTAAATAGCAGCCAAAGCTTTGTACTGAATTCCCCTCTGGGCAATCCACTCCCCTTTTGCTCAGATGCTATTTTCCATGATTAGAAGATTGGAAATGGGATTCTGCCTTTCTGAGCTGGGATGCAAATGCTGTCTCTCTAGATGTCTTTTAAATGTGTTTTTGTCTGCACTGCTTTGAAATATCATTTGAATATCAAACCCCGTTCTGTGCGGCGCTGCATGCTAGTCTGGTAGCAGGGATGAGAGGAGCTCTGAGGGTAATGAATACTTTGAAGACCGTTGTCAGTGTAGTGCTTTCAAGCAGTGACAATAATAGTACAGCCATGTTCAGGCCACTGATTTATCCTGATGTCTGTGGAAACCAGAATATTTTGAGTGTATTTTAAGAGATGAATCTGTGTTTTGCTATCTTGTATTGAGGTCGGGGGAGGGGCAAGTGTAGCTAGAAAAAAGCCTGATTCGGCATTAAGGTCTGTTGTGACCCTGTTAATCCCAGCTGGACCAGTAATCGCTTTGAAAGCAAAGGTATCTGTGATTTAATTGTATGTGTTTTTGCAGCAAAGGGGATGAGCTGTCCAAAGGCCAGAGATGATCTGGAGCAGTTGCTCTTGCTGTCCTGATTTGTGGGCCTTTGCGGAGGGGGGTGTGTGAGAGAGACTCATGGACTCTTTCTGATATAGATGCACAAGGACGAAACATCACTCTGCTGCTGTGAACGTGTCCTGCCCCACACGCCCCCGGGTGCCTCTCACGTTTTTCACCGCTCTCAATCCTGTGTGTCACACTTGAGCTGCTAGTGCTGTGGTTCTACAATCTTCCGTTCGTCTCTTAGAGACTCTCCCTCCTGGCCCCTTGCTCATTCATGCCCAGCCTTGCCTGCAGACCACCCACCCAGGCCGGCCCTCGCTGTTCTGTCCTGCTCGGCGGCAGGCTCCGCTTGGCCTTCCCCGTGCTCGGGAACAAAGCAAGGAAGCTCCCTGTAGTGCTGCAGCACAAGGGTTCGCTATGAGCCAGAGGCCTGAGTCTCCCCGGCCTTGCAGCATGGCTCGTTGTTCCCCCGTGCGTAATGGGTGTAAAACTCCACCCTTCTGATCTGCTGGTGTCGTGCCTCGGCTGCGCTCCCACAGCTCCCGTACGCATGACAACAGGAGGCCCCAGGCAGAGGACAGTGGTCACGTAGAGAGAGAAGAACCCGCTTTGATTCACTCTTGGGATTCAGCCCAAGGGGGCTGCCTTCGCTGGCTGGGAATCCCCAGCCGTATTTACTGGGGTATTTACAGGGCCCTGATGGCCCTGGCCTGGTTTTAGTGCTGGACAGACTCTGGAAATTAGAATTCTTGTCTCCTTTTTAATCTATCAAGTTCTTTCACTTATTGCATCGTTCCCTTCAGCATTCTGCAGAAGGGGCAAGGTGGGGGCAGGGGTTGGTCCCATAATCCCCTTCTCTCTCCTCAACCCATCACCCCATCTACTTGGATTGTGGCTGCTTTTCTCGGTCACCCACCCTCCCTTCTCTGTCTCTACTCCAAGCCTCTTCTGTGAACGCTAAGTCTTCAGCTGGCTTTACTTTGCTGCCCTGGCCTGGCTTCGCTTTCAGCCATGTTCCCATCAGGGGCTCGTGACTCGCACCCTCAGTACAACAGCACGTTTGTGCTGACTTTTTATATATTTTGATCTGTCCTCACACTTTCCTTTCACAATTTTGGTGCCTTTATGTATCTATAACTCATAATATGCTAGCTGTAGCAGGAGGGTGAAGCTGCCGCTGGTTAAGGGACAGCTGGGGTTTTAGCACCGAGAGAAGCAATCCAGGGCTGGCGGAGAAGTACCTGAGCTGGGTGTTTCTGCTAAAATGATCAGAGGTGACATGAGCGACATGGATATTCTAGTCATCTGTAGGTTTCAGAGTTAATCCACTGAGATGAATTGGGGCCGTTCACACTTCTAGATACATATTGCTTTGGGTTGCTCCTAAGACTTGGTGGCATCCATGTACTCGTAGTTCATCTGGAAAAGTCTCTTTCCCTGCCAGGAAGGCTCGAAACATCCAGAAAAGCTGAGATCCTGTGGCATGCTCCTGCAAGGAAGAGGGGGTCCTTCCGCGAATTCTGTGGACTCCACAGACATCAGTAATATGCCTCTTACTTAAAAACTGGTTTAAGATCTGCAGTTGCAAGGAGTTTCACAGGCGCCCTAAAACAAGTATTGTAATTATGGCTGTCTGTAAGAGAATAATTTACTAATTTTCATTAATTGATGTGTAAGCACCCATGGGTGTGCACGCTGGGTGTGTTTGTGGATGTAAACATAGTCAGGATGAGCTCTACCCTGACATCTGGTGGTGAGTTATGGTAGATTGTGGAAAAGAACTTCAGGGGCTGATCTCATTTGCATAGGCACACCCACCCCGCCTAGATGGTCACTTTGGCTGCTGTAGGAGCCCCAGTTTCTTTGTTGTTGGGGCAGGAAGAATAAACTGTTGTTGTTCTGATTATGTGAATCAAGGACAGTGGACCTGTACTTGGCCTTTTGTTATGATGGAGGGACTCACCATCAACTAAGCAGACCCTTGCTAGGCAAGGGTCATGGGTTCCAAAACCCAGTGAATTTAGAGAGGCTGGGGACAGGTATTAATGCCTGGTGGTATGGGCCCCTGGTGAGGGCCTTACATGCCAATTGCATCTTCTCCTCTCTCCATTATGGAATATCAGAGCTAGTTTTGATTCCACTAGGAGTCTAGTTACAGGCTGCTGAGCTGAATTCACTTTGGGCCAATGGTGCACCAGCAGAGAGGCTCCCCTACTACAAGCTGAAATCACTAAAGAGCTGAAATCACTGAGCGTTGTGTCATAGGGGCCGGTTTTGTTCAATATCTTCATAAATGATCTGGAGGATGGTGTGGATTGCACTCTCAGCAAATTTGCAGATGATACTAAACTGGGAGGAGTGGTAGATACGCTGGAGGGCAGGGATAGGATACAGAGGGACCTAGACAAATTGGAGGATTGGGCCAAAAGAAACCTGATGCGGTTCAATAAGGATAAGTGCAGGGTCCTGCACTTAGGACAGAAGAACCCAATGCACAGCTACAGACTAGGGACCGAATGGCTAGGCAGCAGTTCTGCGGAAAAGGACCTAGGGGTGACAGTGGACGAGAAGCTGGATGAGAGTCAGCAGTGTGCCCTTGTTGCCAAGAAGGCCAATGGCATTTTGGGATGTATAAGTAGGGGCATAGCGAGCAGATCGAGGGACGTGATCGTTCCCCTCTATTCGACATTGGTGAGGCCTCATCTGGAGTACTGTGTCCAGTTTTGGGCCCCACACTACAAGAAGGATGTGGATAAATTGGAGAGAGTCCAGCAAAGGGCAACAAAAATGATTAGGGGTCTGGAACACATGACTTATGAGGAGAGGCTGAGGGAACTGGGATTGTTTAGTCTGCAGAAGAGAAGAATGAGGGGGGATTTGATAGCTGCTTTCAACTACCTGAGAGGTGGTTCCAGAGAGGATGGTTCTAGACTATTCTCAGTGGTAGAAGAGGACAGGTCAAGGAGTAATGGTCTCAAGTTGCAATGGGGGAGGTTTAGGTTGGATATTAGGAAAAACTTTTTCACTAGGAGGGTGGTGAAACACTGGAATGCGTTACCTAGGGAGGTGGTAGAATCTCCTTCCTTGGAAGTTTTTAAGGTCAGGCTTGACAAAGCCTTGGCTGGGATGATTTGATTGGGGTTTGGTCCTGCTTTGAGCAGGGGGTTGGACTAGATGACCTCCTGAGGTCCCTTCCAACCCTGATATTCTATGATTCTATGATAAGTGTGGGGGGCTGAAGATATTTTGTGGAGTGGCTTGTGGGATGGCTGGTGGAGCAGAGCGGAGTCCCACAGAGAGGAGGGGTAGTCAGCTTTGGACCACGTAAGATACCCATTAACCCCCCCCATTTCCACCCAGGTTGGGAAGTAAAACTCTGCAGATAAACTTTTGAACTCTGAGGCTGCACTGACCAGGGACAGAGACTTTTGGGTTGTTGGACTTTTGGGACTTTGGGTGATTTTTGGGTTGCTGGACTCAAGAACCAAAAAGAAAGGACACGGCCCAATTTGCTTGGGGTGGGTTTTTGCTCATGGTTTGTGTTATGAATCCTGTTGGTGGTGGTTCCCCAACATAATGCCACCTTGTCTCTCTGTTATTAAAAGGCTTTTGCTACACTCAGACTCTGTGCTTGCAAGAGGGGAAGTATTGCCTCTTAGGGGGTGGTATATATTTGTCCCAGGTCACTGGGTGGGGGCACGAGCTGGTTTTGCATTGTGTTACTGGAACGGAACCCCAAGATACTGAACCCGGCCCTTGTTGCTGTCAGCTCTGATGGGCAGAAGGGTTACATGTACAATATATAACTGGTCCCTGTGCCAAACTAGACAGCATTTTCTCAGCCAGACTTTTAGAGAAATAAATAAATTCTATTTTGACTGCTTACAGATAAGATGGCATAGTAAAAAAAGGGGACTGTTTTCTTTCAATATTTGGCTTTATGATGACTTCTCTGTAAATGAGTCTTTGGATAATTCTCAGAGTCTGCGTGTCTACTTCATTTAACCCACGCTGCTTGTGGCTTGCCATTAGACTTAACTATCCATTCAAATGACTAAAGCATAAAGAGGCAGCAATCTTTTGTCTCCTCGAGGCATCTTTTCTCCTGAACATCCCTGCCATGGCTTGCTTGGAGAAGAGACCAGAGTGGCTTGCTGCAGTGTTTGCTAAGTAGTGGGTAGTTTCTGTGTTTGTACATATGTAATTAACTCAAATTGTCTAGGAAACACAGCGAAATGCTTGTGTTCAAGTGCAATTAGTGACTCAGCCTTGCCACTGCAAAGCCAGGCTTTCTTCCTCCCTAGCTGATTTGCAGCATTGAGGAGCAGGAGAGTCGGAGCCCCTGGTAAAGATCTGGCCTTTGGGCCCTGAAATGGTGGGATTGCTGAGCCCGAAAGGCAGCAGAGGCAGCCCAGCTGCTTAGCCAAGGGACTCTGGGAGCACGTCTGAAGAGAGCCTGGCCCCCCTACACCACGAGCCCTGGGCTCTGAGTATACCCCCTAGTGCTGTGACAAGCACAGTGTGCATGAGGAGCGGTGGGCTGCGAGAGGGGCGTTCTCCTTGTATCAGCTGCTGCGTGATCTAGGGCACTCTTGCTTCGGATGCTGAGGTCCCGTGTTTGCTGCCTGCAGAGGACTCATCCAGGGGTCGCTGCACACAGGTGATTATGCAGAGAGAGTGCTCTCTCAGCTGAGACCGTAGGTGTGTTTGTTAGTTAACTACTACAGTTCACACTTGTTCAGTGTACTGAATTTGTGCTTGAACTGTTGTTTGGCAGTTTCCAGGAGACGGCCCGGAGGCGAAAACGCTGGTTCCAATCCCCTGTGGGAAGGTCTTAAGTCTTCCTTGGGAAATGATGGCACTGACCCAATTGGCTTGATACAACAGTGTCGCTCCAGAGTTCGGGCCCATCACTGCAGGATGTGCCAGTATATTTCTGCAGCTCATCACTCTCCTATCTGAGCAGTTTATAACACTTATAAAGTTTTATACGCCTTCATTTCTTACCTTGTTTGCTTAACACAAGAGTTTATTACTTCCGTTGTTGATACGGGAATACAGTGAGAGCTCTGGTTAGAAGAGCTAACGCAATTCCACACCCATAACTTGATTGCAGTCCTCCTTCCCTCTGCCTCCGCTTACCAGAGAATAAGACAATGCAAGTGCTCTGTAGCTGCTTTCTAGAGGGTTCATTTCAAAAGGCAGGCAGGCAGGAGGGGGGATTATCAGGGGTAGCAGGATAGACTCTTAGGTGATAAATATGTGAGCCTCTGGGAACTTCGCGCTGAGAGATTTGGTAGTTTAAAGCTTAGGAACTAGACATAAATTTTATCTCTTCCTAGGGTGCTGTTCTCTATGGTGTCAGCAGTATGATTTTCTCCTTGGGATGTAGATATGGGGGTTGAATATGCAAAGGAAACAAACCTTTTGGCAATTTGAGGAAGTATTTTATTGCTTGTAGCACATTCACGTACAAGCATGTTTAAGTTAAAATGCCGCTGGGGGATTTTATCCACTTGGCCTCCCTTTCGGTCTGCGTGCATTTCCAGTATTGTGTGTATTCCCGATACTGTTGAGCTGAGTCCCTGTTAGAGTTCTTTGACATGTTCTGCGTTGGGTAGCTCTGGAACCACAACCTTCACTCTGCCTGTCTCGAGACACCTGCCTTTTATCTCTCAAGAACAGAGGGCACCCAATGAATCTGAAAGGCAACAAACCTTAAAACTGAGCAAAGGAAATGAATGAAACCAGTGGAACTCATTGCCACAAGATGTCCCTGAGGCCAAGGGCTTAGGAGATAAAGAATGATTACACTGGTGGATGTTCTCATCTACAGTTAATCGTTTTTTAAATCCTGTGTAAATAAGGGATATAAACTCTCATACTTCAGAGCACAAATCAGTCTCTAACTGCCTGAGGCTAAGATGAGATTTTCCTCATAGGTAGGTAATTGTCCATGAATGGGTTATTGCATAATCTCTGAAACATCTGGTACTGGCCAGTTTTGCAGCCAGCATGCTGGACTAGATGGAGCATAAGTTTGATTCGGGCTGGCATTTCTATGTTCAATAAGGACAAATGCAAAGTACTCCAGTTAGGAAGGAACAATCAGTTGCACACGTACAAAATGGGAAACGACTGCCTAGGAAGGAGTACTGCGGAAAGGGATCTTGAGGTCATAATGGATCACAAGCTAAATATGAGTCAACAGTGTAACACTGTTGCAAAAAAAGCAAACATGATTCTGGGATGTATTAGCAGGAGTGTTGTAAGCAAGACACGGAAAGTAATTCTTCCACTCTGCTCCACGCTGATTAAGACTCAACTGGAGTATTGTGTCCAGTTCTGGGCACCACATTTCAAGAAAGAGGTGGACAAATTGGAGAAAGTCCAGAGAAGAGCAACAGAAATGATTAAAGGTCTAGAAAACATGATCTATGAGGGAAGATTGAAAAAACTGGGTTTGTTTCAGTCTGGAGAAGAGGAGACATTACAGTTTTTGTTACAAGGAGGAGGGAGGTAAATTGTTCGCAGCCTCTGAGGATAGGACAAGACGCAGTGGGCTTAAACTGCAACAAAGGCGGTTTAGGTTGGACATTAGGAAAAACTTCCTAACTGTCAGAGTGGTTAAGCACTGGAATAAATTGCCTAGGGAGGTTGTGGAATCTCCATCATTGGAGATTAAGAGCAGGTTGGACAAACTCCTGTCAGAGATGGTCTAGAAGATAATACTTAGTCCTGCCATGAGTGCAGGGGACTGACTAGATGACCTCTCAAGGTCCCTTCCAGTCCTACGGTTCTGTGATTTTGTGTTGTTCATTACTATTAAAGCCCTTAATTTCCTAGGCCAGTTGGAATGTCATGGGCAAGAGTCCTACTTGGCACTTACAGGCCGGTTTCTGCAGGTTGCATCCCTGTTTGCTCAGTCCTGTGCAAAGCCAGGCTGTGGTCTCATGGTGTTGAGTCTTCAATGTCACTGGAATTCTGGATTCATTCAACGTCCGTCGTGGACTGGTCAAAGACTGGCGAGGCTGGAGAGTGTCCCTAGGTTAAGCGACCCCAGAGAAGCGTTTTCAGAAAGCACAGCTTGTAAATCAAGTTTCAGAGTAACAGCCGTGTTAGTCTGTATTTGCAAAAAGAAAAGGAGTACTTGTGGCATCTTACAGACTAACCAATTTATTTGAGCATGAGCTTTCGTGAGCATCCGATGAAGTGAGCTGTAGCTGTAGCTCACGAAAGCTCATGCTCAAATAAATTGGTTAGTCTCTAAGGTGCCACAAGTACTCCTTTTCTTCTTGTAAATCAATAAACTCTCCTCTTAAGAGTTTCAAGTCTCATGAACAGAAAGTTAGTGTGTGCCGAATGAAAGCCATGTAATGTGAGCCAGAGTCCTCAGCAAAATGACTGACTGCTTCCTTCACACCATCTAAATCTCTGACTTGCCCAGGCAACTGGCTGGCACTGGCATCGGATCTAGACCTCGTCTTCTCGGCATTGGCATGCGGCTCTTAGCTAGCAGATGTTCCTGTTATTAACAAGTACCTGGATGCATTTATTCCTTGTACCCTCTTTTTCTCTGTAGTGAAAGCGTTGTTCTGTTCTTCTATCACTATCACCCCAGTGTATTTTGACCATGTTGAGTTAATTGTCTTTATTACATGCTGCTATTTTTCTCAGTTCTTACAGGCTTAAACTGCAGTATGGAGCTAAATATCTAGTGCGTTTGCCTGGCAGATCTGGCACCCAGCTCTGCCTCTAAAATCGAGGCAGAGTGCTTTATCCACTTAATGAGAAAAGGAGTACTTGTGGCACCTTGGAGACTAACCAATTTGAGCATAAGCTTTCGTGAGCTACAGCTCACTTCATCGGATGCATAAAGTGGAAAGTGCAGTGAGGAGATTTTATATATACACACAGACCATGAAAAAATATACATTGTAAGGAGAGTGATCACTTAAGATGAGCTATTACCAGCAGGAGAGTGGGGTGGGGGGAGAGAGAACCTTTTGAAGTGGTAATCAAGGTGGGCCATTTCCAGGAGTTAACAAGAATGTCTGAGGAACAGTGGCGGGGGTGGGGGGGAGGAATAAACAAGGGGAAATAGTTTCACTTAGTATAATGACTCAACCACTCCCAGTCTCTATTCAAGCCTAAGTTAATTGTATCCAATTTGCAAATTAATTCTAATTCGGCAGTCTCTCGTTGGAATCTGTTTTCGAAGTTTTTTTGTTGAAGGTTAGTCACTTTGAGATCAGAAATCGAGTGACCAGAGAGATTGAAGTGTTCTCCGACTGGTTTATGAATGTTATAATTCTTGACATCTGATTTGTGTCCATTTATTCTTTTACGTAGAGACTGTCCAGTTTGACCAATGTACGTGGCAGAGGGGCATTGCTGGCACATGATGGCATATATCACATTGGTAGATGTGCAGGTGAACGAGCCTCTGACAGTGTGGCTGATGTGATTAGGCCCTGTGATGGTGTCCCCTGAATAGATATGTAGGCACAGTTGGCAACGGGCTTTGTTGCAAGGATAGGTTCCTGGGTTAATGGTTCTGTTGTGTGGTGTGTGGTTGCTGGTGAGTATTTGTTTCAGGTTGGGGGGCTGTCTGTAGGCAGGGACTGGCCTGTTTCCCAAGATTTGTGAGAGTGATAGGTCATCCTTCAGGATAGGTTGTAGATCCTTGATGATGCGTTGGAGAGGTTTTAGTTGGGGGCTGAAGGTGATGGCTAGTGGCGTTCTATTACTTTCTTTGTTGGGCCTGTCCTGTAGTAGGTGACTTCTGGGTACCCTTCTGGCTCTGTCAATCTGTTTCTTCAGTTCAGCAGGTGGGTATTGTAGTTGTAAGAATGCTTGGTAGAGATCTTGTAGGTGTTTGTCTCTGTCTGAGGGGTTGGAGCAAATGCGGTTGTATCGCAGAGCTTGGCTGTAGACAATGGATGGTGTGGTGTGGTCTGGGTGAAAGCTGGAGGCATGTAGGTAGGAATAGCGGTCAGTAGGTTTCCGGTATAGGGTGGTGGTTATGTGACCATCACTTATTAGCACTGTATTGTCCAGGAAGTCGATCTCTTGTGTGGACTGGACCAGGCTGAGATTGATGGTGGGATGGAAATGGTTGAAATCATGGTGGAGTTCCTCAAGGGCTTCTTTTCCATTGGTCCAGATGATGATGTCATCAATATAGCGCAAGTAGAGAGCGGGCATTAGGGGACGAGAGCTGAGGAAGCGTTGTTCTAAGTCAGCCATAAAAATGTTGGCATACTGTGGGGCCATGCGGGTACCCATAGCAGTGCCGCTGATTTGAAGGTATACATTGTCCCCAAATGTGAAATAATTGTGTGAGGACAAAGTCCCAAAGTTCAGCCACCAGGTTAGCCGTGACATTATTGGGGATAGTGTTCCTGATGGCTTGTAGTCCATCTTTGTGTGGAATGTTGGTGTAGAGGGCTTCTACATCCTTAGTACATAGTACATTCTACACTTTCCACGGTATGCATCCGAAGAAGTGAGCTGTAGCTCACGAAAGCTTATGCTCAAATAAATTGGTTAGTCTCTAAGGTGCCACAAGTACTCCTTTACTTTTTACATCCATAGTGGCCAGGATGGTGTTTTCAGGAAGATCACCGATGGATTGTAGTTTCCTCAGGAAGTCAGTGGTGTCTCAAAGATAGCTGGGAGTGCTGGTAGCATAGGGCCTGAGGAGGGAGTCTACATAGCCAGACAATCCTGCTATCAGGGTGCCAATGCCTGAGATGATGGGGCGCCCAGGATTTCTAGGTTTATGAATCTTGGGTAGCAGATAGAATAACCCAGGTCGGGGTTCCAGGGGTATGTCTGTGCGGATTTGTTCTTGTGCTTTTTCAGGGAGTTTCTTGAGCAAATGCTGTAGTTTCTTTTGGTAACCCTCAGTGGGATCAGAGGGTAATGGCTTGTAGAAAGTGGTGTTGGAGAGCTGCCGAGCAGCCTCTTGTTCATATTCCGACCTATTCATGATGACAACAGCACCTCCTTTGTCAGCCTTTTTGATTATGATGTCAGAGTTGTTTCTGAGGCTGTGGATGGCATTGTGTTCTGCACGGCTGAGGTTATGGGGCAAGTGATGCTGCTTTTCCACAATTTCAGCCCGTGCACGTTGGCAGAAGCACTCTATGTAGAAGTCCAGTCTGCTGTTTCGACCTTCAGGAGGAGTCCACCTAGAATCCTTCTTTTTGTAGTGTTGGTAGGAAGGTCTCTGTGGATTAGTATGTTGTTCAGAGGTGTGTTGGGAATATTCCTTGAGTCGGAGACGTCAAAAATAGGATTCTAGGTCACCACAGAACTGTATCATGTTCGTGGGGGAGGAGGGGCAGAAGGAGAGGCCCCGAGACAGGACAGCTGCTTCTGCTGGGCTAAGAGTATAGTTGGATAGATTAACAATATTGCTGGGTGGGTTAAGGAAACCATTGCTGTGGCCCCTTGTGGCATGTAGTAGTTTAGATAATTTAGTGTCCTTTTTCTTTTGTAGAGAAGCAAAGTTAGTGTTGTAAATGGCTTGTCTAGTTTTAGTAAAGTCCAGCCACGAGGAAGTTTGTGTGGAAGGTTGTTTTTTTTTATGAGAGTATCCAGTTTTGAGAGCTCATTCTTAATCTTTCCCTGTTTGCTGTAGAGGATGTTGATCCGGTGGTTCCGCAGTTTCTTTGAGAGCGTGTGGCACAAGCTGTCAGCATAGTCTGTGTGGTAGGTAGATTGTAATGGATTTTTTACCTTCAGTCCTTTTGGTACGATGTCCATCTGTTTGCATTTGGAAAGGAAGGTGATGTCTGTCTATCTGTATCTGTACAGGTTTGTTCATGAAGTTGATAGATTTCCTCTCCATACGGCTAAATGCAGTGCCCTGCATAATGACACGGCTGCTACTCTGAAACCACTTAATGAGACAATTCTTCCCGCAGGTCCAGTGACCGTATTTCACCACCTGTTGTATGGGGGAGGGGAGTTAATGATTGATTAAAGAGATTTCCCTATGTACACAGCTGGGGTTATTTAACCAGCCGTGCAGCCAGAAAGGGGAATGCAAGACTTGACTTGCTGCTGGGTTTCAGAGAAGGGGAGATTGAGTTGGATTTTGGTAGGGATGGCCTTGGCTTCCTTCTCTCACAGGCTTTATCACCTCCGTGGTTAAGAGCAAAGAAGGAAGTGTTGCTGTCATTGTAGAAATGAGTTGTCACTGTTCTCAGCTGTTGCTAGGCCAGAGTGCCAGGAGAACACAGTCTGTGGCTGCTAGAAGATGAAACCTTGGGACTGTAGCTGACCTTTACTTGGTTTGCTCTGTCTTCTCTCAGGCCTTGCTGAAAATGGACTGCCAGGGGCTGGTCGTCAGGCTCATTCAGGACTTTGTGCTCCTGACCACGGCCGTGGAAGTGGCTCAGCGCTGGAGGGAGCTGGCAGAGAAGCTAGCCAAGGTCTCCAAACAACAGATGGATGCCTACGAAGCCCCCCACCGAGACAGGAATGGAGTGGTGGACAGTGAGGTGAGACTAGATTTGAAAATCCCTTAAAGCCCTGCAGTGTGACTGGTGGTGTGCAATAGCCTGGTTTCAGCTACCTTTTTTGTTTTTTTGGCTGAGGTGTCAGCAAATAAGAATGCTCCTTTGGCGATGGCAAGCCAGAGCAAGGTTCCTTCCCATCGGGAGATGTAAGTGTGCCTGAAAGTGGCCCCTAGAGGAGAAGCTCCATTGATCTTTGAGTCTGAGAAGCTGCCTGCAGGGGGAGCGAGTGTTTCCTCTTCACAATTGTCCAATTTTCCCTTTCTGAAAGGGAGGCAAATCACAGTGTGTTCCTGCTGATGGCTCGTGATGCCCTGATTGACACTCACACCCTCCCCCCACACACACACCCACCTCTATGGGAGTGGAGCAATGAACCTGCCAGTGTAGGCTCAGTACTCACATCTCACAGGGTGGTTTTGGTTTGGGGTGGGCTGGACGCTGGTCAGTTTCAGTCATCTCTCTGCTGCTCCTTTAAAAAGAAATAACACCTCAATGACTGACTGAAATCCTGGGGTCACTTCAGTTTGAATAACTTTTGACCCACCCTCTTATGCTGCCCTCTGGCTTGAGCTGAGGTTTTTCCCCAAACCGGGGGCTCTTGTGGGGTTCATTGTTCACATTTTGTTAGGGGAAATAGGGATCGGTATGCTGGGCTGAGATCTGACCACGGCAGGCTTCTAGCCGTCATCCTCTTCCCCACAGGTCCAGCTTTGCACAGCTTGGCTGGGCGTGCTGCAGGGTTGTGGCAGCAGGGTCGCCTTGCTATGAAGCATCACGAGCTGATGAGCAAACAGCCCGACTCTGGACTTGGGCCCTGATTCAGCAAAGCGCAGGCTTGAGCCTCACTGAAGTTGATGGCATTTAAACGAGGGCTGTCGAGTAATCGCAGTTAACTCACGCAATTAACTCAAAAAAAAAAAATTGTGATTAAAAAAAATTCAGCAATAGAATACCAATTGAAATGTATTAAATGTTTTGGATTTTTTTCTACTTTTTCAAATATATTGATTTCTATTACAACACAGAATACAAAGTGTACGGTGCTCACTTTATATTATTTTTATTATAAATATTTGTACTGTAAAATAAACCAAAGAAATAGTATTTTTCAGTTCATCTCATACAAGTATTGTAGTGTGCAATCTCTGTTCTGAACAATTTCAGAGTAGCAGCCGTGTTCGTCTGTATCCGCAAAAAGAACAGGAGTACTTGTGGCACCTTAGAGACTAACCAATTCATTTGAGCATAAGCTTTCATGAGCTACAGCTCACTTCATCGGATGCATAGAATGGAACATATAGTAAGAAGATATATATATACATACAGAGAACATGAAAAGGTGGAAGTTGCCATACCAACTGTAAGAGGTTAATTAATTAAGATGAGCGATTATCAGCAGGAGAAAAAAAACTTTTGTAGTGATAATCAAGATGAATCAATTGAATCTATTTTCCCATGTTTTGAATCTATTTTGCCACAACTTGCCAGCAAGTTAAAGAAGTATGGGCTGGATGAATGGACTAGACGGTGGATAGAAAGCTGGCTACATCGTCGGGCTCAACGGGTAGTGATCAATGGCTTCATGTCTAGTTGGCAGCCGGTATCAAGCGGAGTGCCCCAAGGGTCAGTCCTGGGGCCAGTTTTGTTCAATATCTTCATTAATGATCTGGAGGATGGCGTGGATTGCACCCTCAGCAAGTTTGCAGATGATACTAAACTGGGAGGAAAAGTAGATACGCTGGAGGGTAGGGATAGGATACAGAGGGACCTAGACAAATTGGAAGATTGGGCCAAAAGAAATCTGATGAGGTTCAACAAGGACAAGTGCAGAGTCCTGCACTTACGACGGAAGAATCCCATGCACCGCTACAGACTAGGGACCGAATGGCTCGGCAGCAGTTCTGCAGAAAAGACCCTAGGGGTGACAGTGGATGAGAAACTGGATATGAGTCAACAGCGTGCCCTTGTTGCCAAGAAGGCCAATGGCATTTTGGGATGTATATGTAGGGGCACTGCCAGCAGATTGAGGGATGTGATCGTTCCCCTCTATTCGACATTGGTGAGGCCTCATCTGGAGTACTGTGTCCAGTTTTGGGCCCCACACTACAAGAAGGATGTGGAAAAATTGGAAAGAGTCCAGTGGAGGGCAACAAAAATTATTAGGGGACTGGAACACATGACTTATGAGGAGAAGCTGAGGGAACTGGGATTGTTTAGTCTGCAGAAGAGAAGAGTGAGGGGGGATTTGATAGCTGCTTTCAACTACCTGAAAGGGGGTTCCAAAGAGGATGGATCTAGACTGTTCTGAGTGCTAGCAGATGACCGAACAAGGAGTAATGGTCTCAAGTTGCAGTGGGGGAGGTTTAGGTTGGATATTAGGAAAAACTTTTTCACTAGGAGGGTGGTGAAAAACTGGAATGGGTTACCTAGGGAGGTGGTGGAATCTCCTTCCTTTGAGGGTTTTTAAGGTCAGGCTTGACAAAGCCCTGGCTGGGATGATTTAGTTGGGGATTGGCCCTGCTTTGAGCAGGGGGTTGGACTAGATGACCTCCTGAGGTCCCTTCCAACCCTGATATTCTGTGATTCTATGTTAAGTATCCTCATGCCTTCTTGTCAACTGTCTGAAATGGGCCCTCTTGATAACCACTACAAAAGTTTTTTTTTCTCCTGCTGATAATAGCTCATCTTAATTAATTAGCCTCTTAGAGTTGGTATGGCAACTTCCACCTTTTCATGTTCTCTGTATGTATATATTTCTTCTTTCTATATTTCCATCTATGCATCTGATGAAGTGGGCTGTAGCCCACAAAAGCTTATGCTCAAATACATTTGTTAGTCTCTAAGGTGCCACAAGTATCCTTTTCTTTCTGTTGTGAAAGTGGAACTTACAAATGTAGGGTTTTTTTGTTATAAACATAACTGCACTCAAAAACAAAACAATGTAAAACTTTAGAGCTTACAAGTCCACTCAGTCCTACTTCTTGTTCAGCCAACCGCTAAGACAAACAAGTTTGTTTACATTTACGGGACATAATACCGCCTGCTTCTTATTTACAACATCACCTGAAAGTGAGAACAGGCGTTCGCACTGCATGTTTGTAGCTGGCATTGCAAGTTTATGTGCCAGATATGCTAAACATTCATACGTCTCTTCATGCTTCAGCCACCGTTCCGAGGACCTGCTTCCATGCTGATGATACTCGTTAAAAACAAAAAAAGCGTTAATTAAATTATACTATTCTCCCCCAAGGAGTTCAGTCAATCTCCTGCTCTGTTTTACCTGCACTCTGCCATATATTTCATGTTCTAGCAGTCTCGGATGATGACCCAGCACATGTTGTTCATTTTAAGAACACTTTCACTGCAGATTTCACAAAACGCAAAGAAGATATCAATGTGAGATTTCTAAAGATAGATACAGCACTCAACCCAAGGTTTAAGAATCTGAAGTGCTGTCCAAAATCTGAGAGGGATGATGAGGTGCGGAGCATTTGCTCAGAAGTCTTAAAAGAGCAACACTCCTACGCGGAAACTACAGAACCCGAACCACCAAAAAAGAAAATCAAGCTTCTGCTGGTGGCATCTGACTCAGATGATGAAAACGAACATGCGTCCATCTGCACTGTTTTGGATCATTATCGAGCAGAACCTCTCATTAGCATGGAGGCATGCCCTTTAGAATGGTGGTTGCGAAGCATGAAGGAACATATGTATCTTTAGCGAATCTAGCATGTAAATATCTTGTGACGCTGGCTAAAACATTGCCATGTGAACACCTGTTCTCACTTTCAGGTGACATTGTAAACAAGAAGTGGACAGCATTATCTCCTGCAAATGTAAACAAACTTGTTTGTCTGAGTGACTGACTGAACAAGAAGTAGGACTGAGTGGACTTTTGTAGACTCTAAAGTTTTACATGGTTTTATTTTTAAATGCAGTGTTTTTGTACATAATTCTACATCTGTAAGTTCAACTTTCATGATAAAGAGATTGTATTACAGTACTAGTATGAGGTGAATTCTTTTGTTTTTATAGCACAAATATTTGTAATAAAAAATAAGTATAGAGTACTGTACGCTTTGTGTTCTGTTGTAATTGAAATCAATATATTTGAAAATGAAGAAAACATCCATAAATATTTAAATAAATGGTATTCTATTAACAGTGCGATTAATCGTGTGATTAATTTTTTTAATTGCTTGACAGCCCTAATTTAAACACTTGCTTGAAGCTGAATGTGTGCAAGTCCCTTGCTGAATAGGTAGGGCCCTACCAAATTCACAGCTATGAACAACGCATCACAGACCGTGAAATCTGGTCTTTTGTGTGCTTTTACCCTATGCTATACAGATTTCACGGGGGGAGACCAGAGTTTCTCAAATTGTGTCCTGACCCAAAAGGGAGTTGCGAGGGGTCACAAGGTTATTTTAGACGGGGGCAGGGGGGGCGGTATTGCCAACATTCTGCACTGCTGCCTTCAGAACTGGGTGGCCGGAGAGCGGCGGCTGCTGACCGAGGGCCCAGCTCTGCCGGCAGCAGCGCAGAAGTAAGGGTGGCAGTCCCACACCGGGCCGTCCTTCCTTCTACATCGCTGCCGGCGGCGGCTCTGCCTTCAGAGCTGGGCGTCCGGCCTGCAGCCACTGCTCTCCAGCTGTCCAGCTCTGAAGGCAGCACCAGCAGCGCAGAAGTAAGGGTAGCAGAACCGCAAAGCCCCATACGCTAACCTTGCGACTCCCACCACACAACTCATTTTAGGGTCAGGACCCCTACAATTACAATCTCCTGAAATTTCAGATTTAAATAGCTGAAAGCATGATTTTACAACTTTTAAAATCCTATGACTGTGAAATTGACCAAAATGGACCTTGAATTTGGTAGGGCCCTATGAATCGGGATGGACGTAAGCGCTTTGCTGAATGGGCAAATATCACGCTCCAGTGTTGTGTGTTCTCCAAAGCATTCAGTCAGGCCAGAGCCCGTTCTGGTATTGCCATTCCCGTGCCCCGAAGCAGCCACAGAAATTCCCAGCAAACTGCTACGTTTCTGTAGCAGAGCAGTGTCTAGTCTAAGTAACAAGAACAGATCTCTCAATTCTGTTTGTGTTTGCTGTCTTTTTGTCTCTCCGGCATGGAACACAGGCCATGTGGAAACCAGCCTACGACTTTCTGCTAACCTGGAGCAACCAGATTGGAGATAGCTACCGAGATGTCATCCAGGAGCTGCACATAGGGCTGGATAAGATGAAGAACCCCATCACCAAGCGCTGGAAACATTTAACAGGAACCCTGATCTTAGTCAATTCCTTGGACATACTCCGTGCAGCCGCCTTTAGCCCTCCAGACCATGAAGATTTTGCCATCTGATGGCGGGGATTCCTGACATGTTTAAATCTTCCTGGTTTTAGCCAAGGACAAAGAACAGGTGGGAGCTGACAAAAGGCCAAAGTTTGAATGTTCGCGCTGGGACTGGAATCGCACAGTGAAGCGGGACCTCTTTTGAGTGTTCTCCCTCATGTAGAAAGAGTCCAGAAGAGCTGGGTTTTCTCTGCTGGGGGGTTGATACCAGTTACACCACTTTCTATTTGTAAAGTTTAACAGTGGGGGGGAACCCCACGCTTATTTTTTAGACATTTGCAAATAAATATCTAATTTTGTAATGAGCAACAAAGGTTGAAACCACTTTGATGGGAGAAATGTTGCATTTTTACGTTGTGTAGGAACTTTTTTAAATGATCACTTCTGAAATTGACCATGAATCATGTAAATATGTATTTAAAACAAAGCACATTGTGACTTTCTCCTTTCCCTTCCCTCAACCCCCCCACCCCTTATAAGGTTTTCTATAGTGTGAGACTCTGGAATCACTGTTTTATATTCACCATTGCAGTAACTCTGAACCTCCTGCAGCCCTGAGAAAGTGTTAAAAGAAAAGCAGGTGTACTTGTTTTCCCAGTAGCTCTCTCTGATCTGTTTTTTTATAAATACACTTTTTCTAATGTCTGGATCTGGAAATACACAATACCTATTTTTCAAATGTACCACTGCAGTTCTTAACTTGAAGAGTCAGTGCTGCCTTAGCACTCAGGCAAAGGGGGGCATCCCTCCTGCTGGCTGCTACAATTAGCATTCTGGAAGGAGCCGAAAAGATTTCTGGTTCAGTGGCGTTCCCTCCCTTTCTTCCCTCTTTATCTTTTTTAGGGACTTTAACTACAAAGCTGCCAGTCTCCTTGAAGGTAACTTTTCTCTCTGCTGGGGACCTGCGTGCTCCAGAAGTGGTCAGGAGAGAAGAGCCGTATTAGACGTCATTTTAAAAAAATGTCTTTGCTAAGTTGGGATATGATCCAAAGCTCATTGGAGTCCGTGGGAGGTATTATGTTGACTTAGGTGCCATTTCAGTCAGGCTCTTGAAGTTTTAGGGTCTGATCCAAAGACCATTCAAGTTGGTGGTGAGACTACCAGTGACTTCCCTGAGCTTTGGACTGGGCCCCTCAAGGCTACTGACCTCCAGTCTGCCATGTAAATAATCCTCGGTCAGAGAAATGGTTACACTGAGCTGAAATCTTACCCCTTCTGTGAACAGCCACCTCCCTTTTGAATGATCCTCTCTCCCGCCACCTCTGAAATGTTTCACACGGAGGGAAAACATATTTTTGCACAGAACGAAGACGTTTATTTTGAGTGTGAAATCACATAAAATAACAGTGCCCCACGCAGTGAAAAACTGATGAAAACGTTCCCTATTAAACCTGTTTCTGCTGGGTTGATCACCGAGATTGGAAGTCTATTTTTATTCCTTGAGCTTTATATCGACGAGCGAGAGGTTGGTGTGACCTTGCTAGAAGCATCGTGGTCTTGTATTGACGGATCCATGATCACAGGTTTCCAGGAGATAATGGCGCAATTCTTTTTTCTCCATTGTCAAGTTCTTGTAGAGGAGGCAACAGCTGGCGTCAGTCATCCATCCACCAGTGGGTTTGCTCTGAACAGTTTTTTGCTGGCTGGCATCACAGGACCGTCTCATCCAGTGTCTAAAATAAAAACTGCTTGGTGCAGTCTGCCTGCACCACACGACAGGCAGACCTTAGAAATATTCTTGTGACCCCAAGTGACTTGTGTGTCCAGGCAGGCGCTCCCAGAATCTCCCGAGAGTAGGGCGACAAGTGAGACACGTGTGGCTTCTGGGAACCCCGCTCCTCCAAAGAACGGAGACACAGTTTAATGGAGACTGTGCCTCAAATTTCCCCTCCAAATGTTACCCTGAAAGAATTTCCCTTCGAAACAAGTCTCCCACTAATGAAGAATAGCACCTTAATTTCATGGATTTTCTCCTCAGGGGCTTTAAGGCATTTCCTATGCAACTTATCATAGCACAGAGTTAAAACCTGGCAGGCAGTGACGCTCACATGCGGGCTCCTTTTTTTGTTGTTGTTGAAAGGGACAGACCACCTTAAATATTTTTTCATGCACCAACCTGAACGCTACGTGGACATGCTGGAATCCTTGTGTAACGGAAGCCGAAGTTCAGTGCATTCCAAAAGCCTCTGACTGGCCGTAGAGAGCAGACCTGCCTAAAGAGTTCACTCTGCCAAATGACGCCATGTGCATCAGCAGAGAGCTTGTAAGTAGTTGTTCAAAGCACAGACTTGTTGTGTTCTTCACCAAGCTAGCTGTTTAAAAGGCCCTGATCCTGCCAGTGGGTCTGCAGAGGCCTGGGCAGAGCTTGCTGAATGGCTTCAACAGGGGCTTTGCACAGGAATCTCGTTGGAGAATTACGGTCTAACCTACTTCAGATGAAGACAGTGGGGAAGCAGGGTGGCCGTATCACTCTTACAGCAGCGTTTAATCTACCTGGCAGATGCTTTAGCCTCCTGGGATTCTTACAAGGTGGGAAATTACTGGCTAGTTTTGTTTTCCCAGATTTTCTGACTACCTCAGGTCCTGTATGCCCAGCTGGACATTTCAACGGAAGCCGAAACCTACCATTCTACCCCAGCCTAGTCTGTTCTTCCCCCTCCTGGAGAATCATTTGAGCCCAAACAACTGCAATGGTTTGGAATGAGTCGGTGTAATCACTGCGTGATTTCCCCCCCACCCCCCCTTAATTTAAAAATCCGCCTCCCTTCACACACTAAAATCCACGTGTCCGTTCAGATGCCTGTCACCCACCACTGTCAGGCCCTGCCGTGGAGCATTGGGCTGGACGTTGCATTACTTTGGTATGGACAGCAATTGCTTATTGTACTTAACAGCTAATGTTTTTAAAAACTCTTTGGGAAATATATTACAATTAAAGCTGTTGTTTGAACACTCCGGAGAGGTCTCGATATGCTCTGTTTCCTGGGAAGTCGCCTCCGTCATAGGATTGTCTTGGTGCATGGAACCTCTCTGGGTTCCCACTGGATGATCTCTTCCTCCAGCAGCTGGTTGACCCATTAGCCCCCCTCCCATCCCTGGCATACCTGACAGAAACAAAATCAATATCTAGGAAACTGTCCGTGAAGCTTTGTGCCTTCATCAAATTCTCAGCCAAGTTCTACTTCCCTCCTCGAAAGCAGCTCATCAAAACCAGAGCGGGGCTGCAACTTGACAGTCAAATATCTGCATAGGTTTAATTTTTTTCCAAGCTGTAAAATCATTTGCATTCCCCATCCCCCCACCCCACGCTGGTATTTGCATTTAAATACTAGACAGACCTACAATATTTGACTTTTAAAAATGAGAGGCACTTTGGCGGAGAAATGACTACGTGTGCTGCAGACATTTGTATTACTCAGCTGCTTCTCTTGCATTTTTCTGGCCGGAGAAAACAATCAGATAATTCATCACTCTTGGAAGGTTCCTGTAAAGCCCCCGAGGAAGAGGAATGTGTGTGTGAAAATTCAGACAACGCTAGAGCAATTCCCCAAGATTCACCTGTGGTGTTACTGGCCCAATAGCACTGAGTGTGACCGCAATGATAGAACAGTTTCTGGTTTTTTACCTGAACAGTCGAACACCCGCTGGTTCCCACCTGTGGGCTGTCAGGTGGTTGTTAACAATCTAAGGAAAGGTTTCAGAGTAACAGCCGTGTTAGTCTGTATTCGCAAAAAGAAAAGGAGTACTTGTGGCACCTTAGAGACTAACCAATTTATTTGAGCATGAGCTTTCGTGAGCTACAGCTCACTTCATCGGATGCATACTGTGGAAACTGCAGAAGACATTATATACACAGAGACCATGAAACAATACCTCCTCCCACCCCACTCTCCTGAGTCCCCTTGAGGACTCCACCCTCCTGTCTGGCAGAGTCCTCGTAACCCCAACAAGGCTGGGCCCAGGATTCCTGGGAGGCTCGACCCCCCCCAACCCTGCTGTGGTCACCTAGGATAGGGGCTAGGATGTCCCCACTCCGGGGTACTCTCTCTGCACTGGGTACTTCCCTGATCATTTCATACAATTTAAAGCAAATACAAGTTGTTTAATTAACAATTAATTTAAAAAAAGAACAAGGAAAAATGGGAAAGGTTAAAGGAAACACATCACCTCGCCCTGTGGCAGGGAACATCACAAACAGTGTCTCTAGACGTCAGGGCAGTTCACAGTCTGTTCCTTGTAGGTCCCAGGCCCCTTCTCCGGCCCTGGCTGTGCTGCAGGGTTGGACACTGGCAATGGCCAGACCCCTCCAGCCTTTGGGCGGTGGGACCCTTCTTCCCACCGTCAGCCCCACGTCGGGTTAAGATCCCCCTCTCAGTCTGGCCTGCAAGGACCCTTGGCTGGGGGTGTCTTTCTGCGCTGGGCCCATTGCCCAGGGTCCCCCCTTGGCTGGCCCCAGTTGCTCACCACACCTGGCTCTGTGGCTGCAGCTCTGCTCCCAGCACAGGATCTGCTCCCCCTGGGCTGCGTCTGTGACTCTGCTCCCAACTCTGACCTGCTTCCTGGGCTGCTTTTCTGGTCCCTCTGGATCTGGCCCAGCTCTGCTCCCCAGCTCAGCTCGGGCCCCTGTTTTCTCCTTAGCTTGGCCCCACTCTGTCTGACCCAGGCAAATCCAGCTCACACAGAGGACAGGACCTCCCTGGCCTCCTGACTCCCTGATTAGCCTGCCCGCCCTGTGATTCAGGCTGACCTGGCGTGTTGGCCTCTCCCCATTGTTCTTGGGGACTGACAGTCTCAGGGTCCTGGTTTCCCATCGACCCTTCCCCCTTTGAGTACTGGGAGCTAGCAACCAAAACACCCCCACAGAATGTTAGTAAGGGGGCAACAATTCCTTACACATAACACCAGCCCATTAGGCCTACTTCAGGACAGCGTTGCCCAGTCTTGTGACTTTCAACGTGACCCAAGTGATATTTGATGTTCTTAAAGCCCCAGCTCCTGGAGTCAGAAGATCATCTGAGAATCTCAGTTTACCTCTCTCCTGAAATGAAAATGTCTAGCACAGCGTTTCAGCTTCTCAGCACAAGGGGGAAATCTTGAAAATGTGATCACTACAGGCGCAAAACCAGCCGGCATTGAAAAGAACCCACAACTTTTTGTCAATTTCACAATTTTTAAGTATGATTTGGGATGGGGGGAGGGGCTGGACTCATGAGCTAGAATAGTTGGTATTGGCTGGTGGGTGTTGGCAAGGTAAAGGCAGGGATATTAATCCATCCCCTTTGTGAGCATTAAATGAATTCCCCAAATCCAAATGCTGCAAATGGAAGGTTTGCAAAGCCGCAGCTCAGTGGAAATGTTTGTAAGAAGATCCTGGGTGTCTGCCCAGTGCTGTTTGGCTGACCCTTCCTTGGCCTTGGCTTTCAGAGGGAACGTGCCTTTGGAGAGCTAGTGGGACCTCAGCAAAACTGAACAGTCCTGGACCACAGGAAAACTCATCCAGGCCATTCAAAAGAGCCACTAACAGGAGGCTGTGGGCTCAGAGTCTGCACAATGCACTAGTACGCTATAAAGGCCAGATTTCCAGTGGTAATCGTGTGTTCATACGTCTGACCCATGATCACAGATATCTGGACGGGGAGAAGGGGTGTGCATTGGGTATATTCACTGTAGCTTGGAAGTGTGGCCGCACAGAACTGGATGACTTAATGGGTTGCTTCTTCGGCAGCCCTCCTCCCTGTGAGGGTCACTTGGGAGATTTTACTGATGTTCCCCCTGCAGAGCCCAGGGGGCTCAGGGAGCGAGTCTGATCCTCCATGTGTCACCAGCTGTTCGCTAAGCTCCACTTCCCTCCCTCTGCTGGAGCACCGCGATGCCCAGGGCTTGCACAGGTGTCCGCAATGGTATGACATGAAGGCAATGGAGTTGCACAGATGCAACAGGGCATAATCTTTATTACTGGGGAGTGGGATGACCATACGCCCTGTTTTGGCCAGGACAGTCCCTTTTTTAGGCCCTGTCCCGGCTGTCCCAACTTTTTTGGCAAAACTGGGCATTTGTCCCGTTTGCTCTTGCCAACTATTGCGGGGTGGGACCCTAGCGGGGCACAGAGGAATGGGGGGGGGCAGCAAGTGGCAACACCAGCCCTGCACTGGAGGGAGGGCTAGGGAGAGCAGCTTGGGCCAGCCGGCCCTGTGGGCAGGCAGCAAGGGAACTTGGACCACCAGCCCTGCAGGCAGGATGAAAGGGGGCCGCAGGGACGGGAGGGGGCTCGTGGGCAGCAGGCTGGCTTGCAGGGCCAGCCCTGTATGCGGTGGGGGGGCTCAGGCCGGCCCCGTGCTAGTTGCAAAGGGGTCCTCAGGTTGGCTCTGTGTGGGTGGGAGGTTGGAGGTCTCAGGCAGTCTGGGGGCTGAGGCTGGCTCAGGGGGAGGAGGACTTCAACCCAGCCCTGAGCGGGAAAGGGAGGAGCTCAGGCCAGCCTGGGGGTATCCCGTTTTCCCTTTTGGGAAAATATGATCACCCTACCAGGGAGGTCAGAGGGAAAGCGGCTAACTAGAGGTTCTAGGAGGTCAGGCTACAAGACTGGTTTCAGAGTGTTAGTCTGTGTTTGAGTGTTAGTCAGCAGCCGTGTTAGTCTGTATTCGCCAGACGAACAGAGGACTTGTGGCACCTTAGAGACTAACCAACTTATTTGAGCATGAGCTTTCGTGAGCATCCGATGAAGCTGTAGCTAAGGTGCCACAAGGACGCCGCCTCTTTTTGAGACTACAAGACAGTGGCCCCTTCTGGCCTTGGAATCTAGGAATAAACGAGAACCTGAGAAAATTGGTACCGTGCCCTGTCCCCCGCCCCCGAAATACAAAGCCCCCACCCCAGAATCACCTCTCCTGTTCTGGCCGTTCTGCACCAACAACGGGCCAGCTGAGAATTCCCCTGGGGCAGGGGAGCCCTGAGCTGGCATGAAGTGGTGAAGCTGGCTCCTGCACCGAGTGCCTTCCCACACCATGGCACTGGGGCGTGCCGCGGGGAAGCAGCCTGTGGTCCCACGTGGGGCGTGTCAGTAACGTACTGGAGCCCGGGCTGGAAGGGGAGGTGAGGTGGAGAATGTTTGGCTGGTGATGATACAAGCGTTTTCCCAGCCAGCTAGTGGTGGGGCATTGGCAGTAGCCTCAGGCAGCTGGCTTGGCCCTGCTTCCAGTTTGCGGTTGGTTCATGGTTGGCAGGGGGAAGCTGCACATGAGTCTGCGCATTGCTCCACAAGGAAGGGGATGGGATTCGCAAACCCGTGTGTGGAGAGCTTCAGCTGAACTAACCTGGTGCCTAGATAAAGACAATGGAGGTCGACTGGTCTTGGGGTTTGATTACAAGTCTTAGTACAGCTCAGAGGGGTAATGGCGGGGGGGGGGGGGTTCTAAGCATTTTGCTTGGAATATCTGCTTGTCCCTGGAACCCCTGGTGAATCAGCCTTTCATCCATCCAGCATAAATATAAGGTATAGTATGCAGCAGCATCTGGGGAGGGGAGAGGAGGGGAGGGAAGTGGATTTTACATCCTGGTCCTGCCTATTCTTAAGAAATGTTAAAGATCTTCAGGAATCCGCTTTTTTGGCCTTTGTGCCCTAGTGAGGGGAAGAGAAATGTTTGGCTTTGTGCTGCGATCTGCTTGGCTGCCCCCTGTTCTGCCCAGAGGTGGCTGCATTTCACTGGAGCTGCCCTTCAGTCGCCCTCAGGCTGAGAAGCGATCTGTGAGCGTAAGGCACTGCAGGAGAAGCTGCCTTGGTCGTGCTGATTGTCTTTCAAGCGGCTTCTCTCCTGCTACGTTTTTATCCCTCCCTCCTCACCGGGGTCTCTTCCTCCACTCCACATTGCTGCTCACTGGAGGTGAGACGTTTCATGAAAACACGGAGCCGGAGAATGCAACGAATTGCTGTTGGAAGTTCTCTTGTATTGGGCCCAGTTCCTGAGCCATAACGATCCCTTTGCAGGCGTTGGCCGATAAAGGCATACCAGGAATACATGCAACAACAATGCGGCCGTCTCTCCATGCCTCTCTGACGCACTATGCTCGAAGAGAGACCGTACTAGTAGATAGAGCTCAGAAACTGCCTAATGCAGCTATGCACTTGCGTGTCGGTGTCTATTTATGAAATCCAAGAACCTACCCCAGCGAGAAGCCACGGCTGGCACCAGCCCATTCTGTATTATTTTTTAACTGGTATTTTAAAGCTGAAACTTCTCCCAATCTCCCACTGCCCCATGTGTCCGATCTATATTGTCAGTTTTTCTTAGCCCAGGGGACTGTCTGTGTGTCGTGCCAAGTGCCCTGGAGGTGCTTACTGGGCAGTAATTAATCCGCTTCCTTACTGGTCTGTTTCACGGACCAACAGTCAAATGTGAGATCCTTTTCGATGCTATTCTGCAGGCTCTGCGGAAAGATGCCTGCGTCCCTTGGCGAAAGGGAACGGCATTAACTGGAGCAGCAAAGCCTGTTTAATGTAAAAGGCAAACAAGTGACACCTGCAGCTAGGACCTGCTCTGTTCTGAAGCCTTGGCTGTCAGACACTCCCTGGCTGCCCTGTCCCATGTTCAATAGGCAGAGTGAACTTTGATGCAGAAAGTCTGCGTAGCTGTTGTGCCTAATGGTTACCCTGGTCAAAGCAAGCTAGTGCCCCAGCCAGCCAGCGTCCTGGCCTGCAGCACTTTCGCTGGGGCGGGACTGCGCTCATCTCTAACAGGCTGCCCCATCCTTCGAGCCGGGGGTTGGACTAGATGACTTCCTAGGCCTGAGGTCTCTTCCAACCCTCATCTTCCACGATGCTATGAAGAACAGGAGGACTTGTGGCACCTTAGAGACTAACAAGAATGCATCTGATGAAGTGAGCTGTAGCTCACGAAAGCTTAGGCTCCAATAAATTGGTTCGTCTCTAAGGTGCCCCAAGTCCTCCTGTTCTTTTCGCGAATACAGACAAACACGGCTGCTGCTCTGAAACCTGACACGATTCCATGAACTCCCTGCTCTGCATTAAAGGTGCTGTTCTCCCAAACTACCACAAGGGGCGCTGTCTCCTAGCAGGGAGGGCAGCTGTTCACCCTGCGTGCGGGTGCTGTCTCCATGTGCTTCAGCTCCAGAGGGCAGGAGCAGCCGCGTGCACAGGG
This sequence comes from Chelonia mydas, assembly GCF_015237465.2. Classification (NCBI taxonomy): domain Eukaryota; kingdom Metazoa; phylum Chordata; order Testudines; family Cheloniidae; genus Chelonia; species Chelonia mydas. The sequence continues at coordinate 73,857,209 of NC_051251.2, read as the reverse complement.
AGGTGGGTGGGAGTGGATCCCTTCATCTCTCCTGGGGGGTGGGGAAGGAGGAACAGAGGATTTGTGAGAGGAGGGAGTGGGAAGAGCACAGTCCATATTATGCACTCACATGCTATCATGACTGCACAGAATGCCCCTTGCAAAGCTCTAATTGTTTTTCGTTCCTGACTGCAGCAAGGCACAGATGGCCGATAATTAATAGACCATCCAGCCCCCTGCTTCTTAAACAATCCTGGCATGTCTGAGCCAGGGGCTCCCTTTTTTCCCCTCATGGGCCCAGATGACCTCAATCAACATAATCGGCCCTGATCCTTCGTCAAAAGTGGGTTCTGCTACTGCAAATTAATGGAGCCCGTCCTCCTCTTTTGCACTGCGGCTCCCACTGCAGATTAGTGGCTATCTCCCAACCACATCTCTGATCATCAGATTCCTCACTTGGATAACAGGCTTTCTGGAGAGTTTTTTAGGGATGGCATTTTTGCAATGTCTGCCTTAATGCCGTGTGTGTAATTTGGCTACAAAAATCGGGGCTTTCCAAGCTGTAAATAGGCTGACCAGATGTCCCGATTTTATAGGGACAGTCCCGATTTTGGGGTCTTTTTCTTATATAGGCTCCTATTACCCTCCACCCCAGTCCTGATTTTTCACACTTGCTGTCTGGTCACCCCAGCTGTAAATGACCACCTGGTTTTATTAGAAATATTGCTTGAGTCACAGAAAACCTAAGGCGGGATAAAGTTGCAAACCACAAGGGACAAATGAGCCACAAGTGGTGAACAAGACAATAATTACAAGCATTATCCTATAACCATAATAGAGTGCTAAGTATGTAATGTTATTCATGAAGGCAATGGAGGAAAGGACAAAAAAATTAGCAGCTTGCATATTAGAATCCGCATGTGTAATGAAAGGAAGGCAAAGAGCGTGATGTGGGGAAACATTTTCCCAGTGTTTCATATGAGTAAGATTTTCCATAAGGCTATTCACACTTTGCCAAAAAAAGGAGTTTGGTTGAATTCAGCACAGCAAGTGAATTGTCTGGTATGAGTCAATAACAAGTCCCTCTTCTTACTCTGCCTTCCCTTATCTAATCTGCTCCCTCGGATGTATTTCTAAAGCACCCATGGCAGGGAACTACGACGCTCTCACTTTATCGTCCCCCCCCCCCCCCCCCGAAGAGTAAGGAAAACTGACCCTTTATGACAAAAGCTGGACATAGTGCAAGAGTAGCTCTGGAGTGTAATTAACCGTGGGTTTGTGCCCCACTTTGGATTCCCCCCTGCTGAACGTTAATTAAAGCTTTCAGCAATTGCTTTGTGAAGTCACGTCTGGTACAGACTAAGTCACCGGACACATTCTGGTCCCCAGCTGAGAGAAATAAAGGAACCATGGAAGGTTGCTTAGCAACGGATGCAGCTTGCTTTACCAGTGCCTGTCACTGGGCTTTCCTTCCTTCAGTTCCTCAGCTTAGCGTCTGAGCGCTGAAGGGACGAGGATGGGCCTGTAAATGGGTTCAGAGCCCTTGTTTTTGCCAAGGTCATTTCAGTGGCAAAAATGTTATGTAAAATAGCCATCCGTTGCATGGCTCAGCAGTTATTTACCCCCGCTGATTTTGTCCTGTAGATAGAAGTGTGTTTTCTACTGGCATCTGTAAGGGGGTACTTTGTTGCCCCTTTCCCCTCCTTAGTCTGTGTGTTTTAGCTAGTTAAGAGAAGTCTGGGGGTTGAGTTCGGACCAGGCATGTTGCAGATTGGCCAGGTGAGTTTCAGGCCCCTCAGCCCTGACCTCCAGCCATACCATAGCTTTCACGAACGTGGGCGCTGCTGGTGCCTATTTTGCCACATTGAGGGAGTGATGCATTACCCACGGCCACTGGGACAAACTTACTGCACTTTATTTTCACTGGTGGTTTAAAGCGGGGTCTTAATGTGCTCTCCATTTGCTCACTCAGATTCACCTAGGCAATGAACTGGGGGGCCGGGGGGTTGCCAGATCCCCTGGATGTGACACACGGGTTGGCTGGCAGTCTGTTCTCTGCAAGGGTTCGGCACTCTGGAATGCCGCCTTGTCCCTGATCCAAACAGCCCAGAGAGTTAGTGCGATTGAGGTGCTGGCTGATGGGTGGTGGGATAGGATTTGAACAGGACCTGCCACCTGGCAGAAGGTGGGAGCTGATCCCAAATTTTGTACCTGGTTCTGGAATTTTAAACCATCAGATCCTGGCTATGTGGCCTTATTATTCTGACTGGAAAGAAAAGCAATAAAATAACACTTGTTACTGCCCATAAATGAAGGGCCGAATGTGACCTAAAATTGTACCATCTGGCTTCACCTCCGCCTGAACTCTGTCTCTTGTGATGCCCGCACGCAGAGCCCTTTGCCTGGCAGTGGGATTTCTGCCTCGGGGTGCGATCTTTGATTTTTTCCTCTTCCCTTCCAGATGTCTCAGCGCCCTTTGCTAGTTTCTTTCTTGGAGATCTGCCTTTGGCATGCTGTTCCAGATAGCTCAGTGATGAGTGCGATGGAGAATATTCCTAGTGAGGTCAGGAGAAGGGGAGGAAAGGGGTTGTAGTTTGCTTTTATTTGTAAAGCATGCTTTCTGTTCCCTCCACAAAACAAAGGCTAATGCTGCTAAGTGGCACCACACTGCTGCTAACCCCTAGCTTATATATCCCGCTCCTCACCCAGAGATCTCCGAGCATTTACACAGCAGGTCAGTTTCCCTATTCTCATTTCACAGAGGCAGAGAAAGGTGAAGTGACTCAGACATGGTCACCCAGCAGGCCAGTGGCAAAATCCAGATCTCCTGAGTCCCAGTCCAGTGCTCTAGGCACTACAGCCTGAGTCTGCTTTTAGCTGCACAAACCATAGCAGTGCCCAGCTCCTTCCCACACTGCCCTGCCAACACGCCTTAGACCTGCCCTACAGAGGTGACCTCTACAGGTAAGAAGTATCCATATCGCATCAGCTCTGAGGTGACTCTGTGTGTGTGTGACAGAGAGAGGTGAGGCTATATGGGAAGCTACTACACGAAAAATGATTGGGGTTGGCAGAATTTTGTATTTTATTTTAATTTTGACAGCTAATAGGGATGTTTATTTTTAAGCATTTTTTCCCCAGTTTTCATTGATTTAAATGTTTACAGCTGTGGGAAATTACGAGGAGTAAGACAATTGGGGGGTCAGACAGTAATTGTTTAATGACAGGAGATGTTGAGATTCAAGAAGTTAAAGCTTTATAACTGTTAAAACACACATGGTCAGCATCACATGTCAAAATCTACAAAGTGAATAGCCTTACATCAAACCCGCATAAGTTATCCAGCAGCCTGTTTCTTTCTTTGTCTCTCTGTAAATGCTGATTATTATCAATGGAAATGCTTTTTTGCTGGTTTGTGCATGGTGAAATCAACACTTACCGACATTTACTGATTAAAAAATTGAATCCCTCCAAACCCCACCGCGATCTCCCTGTTTCCCAGCAATTGTGTGGCTGCAGGAGCGCCAGCAATGATGCAGAGTCTGGCTCAGGCAGTTTTGCCAGGGGCTTAAAAACCCTGTTCTGTTGAGCAAAGCAGGGCTTCATGGCCCAGTGGAAAAAAACCCCGAGGATGGTCTACACTCACTCTTACCGGAGGGTTTCAAAGTCCATGGGGGTTGGACACTGCATAGGGGCTTTTGAAAATTGCTCCCAATGCTCTAGCTGGTGCTTGGGCAACTGGAAAAGGGACATTGGTTTCTAGTGTAGACAGAGCCTTGTGCACTAGGAACAGTTCAGTTAGGGTAACAAACAGCTGTGTGATAACTTGTCACTGCAGACCTGGGTCACACCCACTCCAGCAGCCTGGCAGCTCCTGCCAGTCCCTGAGCTGTCGCCCTTTTCTGCTCCCAGTACTTACTCTGCAGGTTCTCCTGGGATGGTTCTTTTCCTTGGCAGAACTTGACTTTGTGACTGGCCCATTTCAGCCCGTTGCTCTCTCCAGATCTCCTCACTTAACTAGAAATAACACTCGTGTCTATAAATGCATCTGTAGGTGATAATTAATCCCTGCCCTGCGTTCTGCAGCAGACAGCCTGGTTAAGAATATCTCGCTCCTTACAGTCAGGTCTGCCCTCCCAGACAAAAAGAAAAGGAGTACTTGTGGCACCTTAGAGACTAACCAATTTATTTGAGCATAAGCTTTCATGAGCTACAGCTCACTTCATCGGATGCATCACGAAATGCTCACGAAAGCTTATGCTCAAATAAATTGGTTAGTCTCTAAGGTGCCACAAGTCCTCCTTTTCTTTTTGCGAATCCAGACTAACACGGCTGTTACTCTGAAACCTCCCAGACAGTCATCCATGCGAACTCAAAGGGCTGTTCTGTTGCACGACCAGTGAAGAGACTTGATGCGGCGCCTACAGTCCTGGGAACTGTATTTCCAGCTTTGCACTTGTGATCATCCTTTGGGTACCGGGACACGTGCAGGCGCTGCAGGTGGAATGCAAGATGCCATGTGGAAAGCTGAAATTCTTACCCATGGAAATAGACGTGGCCAACTCTTTCATGGCAGTAGCAAGGCCTTTTCACTAGTGTATTGCAGACGTTGGGGCAAGTAGCTGAGAGATTTTTTTGTTTTGAGGGGTTAGAAAAAATGCAGCTAATATGATGTATTGAGTTGTCTCATTGGTCACAGGTCAGATCAACAGTACACACACTCCCCCTCTGCGATCCACCAAGGGCATCCACCTGGGGATCCCAGCTCCTCAGCCCGCATCTCTCTCCCTCCTGATAGGGGGTCTTCCTGGCTGCCCAGCTCCCTGCCTAAAGAGACCAGTTTCTGTCCTTGGCTGACTCTTTGAAGGCTTAGAAGAGCTGTAATTCCTGCAATTACATTACCACACAGCTATCTATAAGCAAGCACCTTTATTCTTCTGGTGAAAATATTCCAGAGAAAACACTAAACCCAACAAAAGAACCTACATGAATGATAAAAAGCTTATAAGAGGTCATCCCAACTCCAGCCTCAAGCTCTGGTAGATGAAGGCCTTCAAAACCACACCTGGGGTTTCCCCTATGATTCAAGTTGGTAAGTGTTTCAGATCCCCCCCCCGCCAGGTTACACAGAGTCACAGCCCACAACCATACTGAATTCATTTAATACAACGGACCCCCAAAGATCCTCACACTTCATTCAATGAAGTCTCTCCAGGCCAGGGCCGGATTAATGCAGGGGCTTTTGGGGCGGCAGCCCTGGGCTAAGGGGGACCATGGCACAGCAGGGCTCAGGCAGGCTGCCTGCATGATGTGGCCCCACGCTGCTCCTGGAAGCAGCTGGCTGCTGGAATGTCTCTGTGGCCCCTGGTGGGGGGAGGGGAGGCAGCTCCGCGCGCTGCCCCGCCTCCAGCACCGTTCCCGCAGCTTCCATTGGCTGGTTCCCGGCCAATGGGAGCTCTGGGGGCAGTGCTTGTGGGCGTGGGCAGCACACGTTGACACGCTGTCCCCCTCCCCCCAGGGGCGCACAGAGACCTGCCAGCAGCCGGCCGCTTCCGGGAGTGGCGTGGGACCATGGCATGCAGGCAGCCTGCCTGAGCCCTGCTGCGCCGTGGGCTGGGGGCCACCTGTGGTAAGTGCCTCCCAGTCAGAGCCTGTGCCTTGCACCCAAACTCCCTCCCAGACCCTGCACCCCAACCCCCTGCCCCAGGTCAGAATCCCCCTCCTGCACCCAAACTCCCTCCCAGAAAGAAACTAATATAGCTGCTGTTCTAAGGTAAGAAGTAGGCTATTTTGAATAAACTTAACTATACTTGACATGTTTTAAGACTGAAATGTAACCACAGACCAGCTTTATGTTAATTAAAAGGCAAGTTTAATATAGTGTTAATAGCCTCAGTGCCATAATTGTGATCATTTTGCTTCAGATTAGGAAGAAGACTTGTATACAGGGCCCCACAAAATCTAGTCAGCTCGGGCCCATGGGAGAGTTAATCTGACCCTGCTCCAGGCTATGGCAGGAAATTGCCATCTCTGTCACAGCAACGTCTGGAGAGATGAGCACAGGAACCAGGTGGTCTTAAATCCTAATCCTAGCTCTGCCACTGAGTCACTCCATTGCCCTGAGCAAGTTGCTTCATCTTTCTGACCGTTTCCCAATCTGTAAACCGGGGAGGAGAACGTTTAACCTCCAATTTAGCCAGCATGTTTTACAGATCAATGAGTTAACATCTCAGTGCTCTGTACATATAAAGTGCTATCAAAATGCCAGGTGTTCTAGAAGTATTTAAAACCCCAAACAAAGGGGAACCTTCTACTGTACATAGCCCTCTTACTGTTAAATGGTGCAGCATGGGCCAGTTTCTTTAGTAGCTCGAAGGCTGTGCCTCCCGGTTGATTTCAGCGGGGCTACTGGCAGTGCGTGAAATTAGCATGTGTCTAGATCTGGGTAGGATCAGGCTCTGACTGTGGAGGACCAGTTCACTAGCAGGAATGTTGGTGGACACCATGAAGATAAATTTCACCATTCTAAATCTGAGAGTTGGGAAGCCAATGAGAACCCAATCTTAGCACAGCTGCCTGTGATGTGTGTAGAGTCAAAGCAAACAAATGTCTGTCCACGTTCAAATATTAACTAGTCCAACAGAAACAAACCACCGGAGAACAATTGGCAGGCCCAGAGTTCATCCCTCGAGTTGCCTGGTACCTAATTTTGAATAATGAATAAATCTGACTGAAACTGGATCTTGTTCACAGGCAACTCTCAAACCAAAAAGGCAAAATTCACTGATTTGCCCAGAGCTAATGATTATGCAGACTTGGCTGTCACCTGGGCTCAGATTTTGCGATTGCCCAGCCAGAGACTCAAGCTAGCATCCTTGCATTTTTAAACATTAGATTAATGGTTTTTATTGTGTTTGTGTAGCATGCGGTTGTAGGGATTCTTCTGATATATGCAAACACATCGCATTTTAAACTCAGTGATGCTTTCACTTTTGGGGCTCTGATGGGAGAGGGAAATGACATGAGTTTGGAGGAGTTTTTCCCCATAAAAGCCCTTCTATCCGCAGAAGGCGCCAGGGTCTGAGCTGCCCTCCAGCCCTGAGGCGCAGTGAAGGATTCCCAGCCATTTGGCTCTCTAAAGAGGTTATGTTCTGAGTACAGTGAAACTGGTGCTGGTATGGTCACATGTAAAGGGGCTGTGTCAGATGCCAGTCATGGGATCTTACCCTTTGTGATGCATCTGCGGCTTTTTCCTCCCCCCCAAACATAAAGGGAGAGGGAAATGACTCAGAGCTGTTTAACTAGCAGTGGTTTCTAGACTGCAGGGCTTTTTGTGCGTGTCTCCGGGTGGGGGGCTTCCTATGTAGGGGAAAGGGAAAGAGCAGTTTCTCACTTGCAAATGGTGATCCACCCTCCCCATCAGATATTTATGGGTTTTTGTTGTTGTGAGCAGGGCTACCATGAGGTGAACTGAGGCGGATGCCTCAGGTGCCAGACTGTGGAGGGGGGGAGCCACTAGGAGCCAGAGTGTAGAAAACTGTGTCTGCTCCTGGTTCTCTCTGCTCTAGATGCACAGAGACGGGGGAGTGCTGTGCTGGAGGAAGGAGGGCACAAGAGACAGAACAGGCAGGCAGGAGAAAAGGTGAGAGGGAATAACAGAAAGCTGCAGGGGGAGAGAGGAGGAGGAGCGTCTTATGTACCTCTCTAGCCCCCCCAGGAGCCTGGACTGATTAACCCCAGCTCTCAGGGCGCTTCCTGTTTCCTGCTGCTTCCCGGAACCCACTTGAGGAGAGCAGGCCATCAACTGAAGTAGTAGGAGCCAGTTAGGCCCTTAAGACGCTGATCTCTTCCCTCACTCAGGCCCTGCTACCAGCCTGCTTATTTGTCCCCTTCAGTTGAGTGTTGAGAGCCACTCTAGCTGGCACAGAACAGCAGCCATGAATGAAAAAAGAAAACGCCCCTCTGGGGCAGCATTCAGAAAAAGAAAGAAAGCAAAGGAAGCTTTTCTATCTAAGCAGGAAGGAGCTCTCCTAAGATACATAGACACAAATGTTCACGGTGGACCTTCCGGCCCTAGGGGGGAGGTGAGTGGTGAGGAGATGCCTGATCTTCCACTAGAGTGCAGGTGACCTGGCAATTACTGGAGCATCCATATCTCCATCTCAAATGGATGTAACCATGCACGTTCCTGAAGAAAAGTGTAGATCAGAGAAGAGTGTGGTGGAGGCAAAAGAAACAGCTGCTGCTGAGTTTAGTTCCTTAAGTCTAGATGATTCAGGACCGTGGACCCACTTGAGCAGTAGCCTGAAGGTCTTCCTTGTACTGCATGGACCACAGCAAGTGGAAAAACTTCCTGTTCCCAAAAGACAATGAAAATAGAAGTTTCCATCCAACACATTACTGGTGTGAAATCCCCAATGGTGACAAAGCAGAGAGGCCATGGCTTATGTACTCAAAAACCCAGAATGCTGTATACTGTTTTTGTTGCAAGCTCTTCCAGTCTAATGTTCCAGACACACTGGGTTCTACAGGAACAAAGGACTGGAAAAATCTGGCTAGAAATCTGGCATGCCATGAGAAGGCAGCAAATCAGCAGAGAGCATTCCATAGGTGGAAAGAGCTTGAGATGAGACTAAGGTTAAAGGTCACCATAGATGATCAGCATCAAGAGAAGATTGCATCAGAGTCTCTTTACTGGCAAAATGTTCTGAAAAGGCTCATTGCCGTTGTGAGAATGCTTGCGACCCAAACCCTAGCACTGCGTGGCACTTCAGATCCGCTGTATGTGCCAAACAATGGAAACGTCCTTAACATTGTGGAGCTGATGGCTGAGTTTGATGCTGTACTCCAGGAGCATCTAGGAAGGGTCACCACCCAAGGAATGTACACACACCACTACCTTGGAAAAACAATTCAAAATGAGATACAGTTACAGGCAACAAAAGTCAAACAGAAGATTGTGGCAGATCTGAAGTCAGCAAGATATTACTCTGTTATTCTGGACTGCACACCGGACATCAGCCGTACGGAACAAATGATTTTAATGGTGCGTTTTGTAACAATAACAGAACCTAGTGAAAATGTCCCTGCAATGGTGACTGTCAGAGCATTTTCTAGATTTTAGTGATGATTGATGATACTACAGGAGCTGGCATGATAAATGTGCTTCTTAAAAAGCTAGAAGAGACGGGAATTGCGATAGCTGACATGAGAGGTCAGGGCTGCGATAATGGTGCCAACATGAAAGGAAAGAACAGAGGAGTGCAGACATGGATCTGAGAGTTAAACCCTTGAGCTTTTTTGTCCCATGCAGTTCTCATTCATTGAACTTGGTGGTCAGTGATGCAGCATCAGCTTCTAGTGAGGCTGCTGAATTTTTTAGTGTAATTCAAAGCATTGATGTATTTTTCTCTGCATCAACTCATCGATGGCAAATTTTGAAGCAACATCTGGGAACATCCTCTCAGACACTGAAATCACTGAGTGCCACACAATGGGAAGGTTGAGTGGAGGCAATAAAGCCTATCAAACACCAAATTTGGAAGATAGATGATTCAATAGTTGCCATTATGGAGGATAATGCTATGACAGGAACTGTTCATGGGAGAACAGTGGCAGAGGGAAATGGAATCACCAGAAAAATACATAACTTCAAATTTCTGTGTGGCTTAGTGTTGTGGCATGACATACTGTTTGAAATAAATCTTGTAAGCAAGAGACTCCAAGGTGTTGACCTTGATATATCTGGAGCAATGGAACAACTGGACAAAGCAAAGTCATACCTACAGTCTTACCTGTCAGATGAGCGATTTCAAAATATTCTGAAGAGTGCACAGAAATTGGCAGAGGAACTTCACACTGAAGCTATTTTCCACCCATTCAAGAATACAAGAGTCACCGAAGAAGACATTTTGATTATGAGGCACAGGATAATCCCATAAGAGACGCAAACAACAATTCAAAGTTTAATTCTTTAACCAGGTGCTAGACTGTGCAATACAGTCAGTTGAAGAACGTTTCATGCAGCTCAAGGAACACAGCAGTGTATTTGGGATGTTGTATGATATTCCAAAACTCCTCACTATACCTGAAGAAGACCTACACCAGCAATGCAGGGCACTGGAGACAGTGCTGACATGATGACATGCGCGATATCGATGCGAGTGATTTAGGTGATGAACTGAAAGCCCTTTCAAGATACATTTCAGCAGGATCAACTCCAAAGGCTGTTCTGGAATATTATGTGCACAAATAAGATGACCACCCTCTTTCCAAATGCTTTTGTTGCTTTGTGCATACTTCTAACACTTCCTGTAACAGTTGCCAGTGGAGAATGCAGCTTCTCCAAGCTGAAGTTAATAAAAACACATCTACTTTCCACAATGACACAGGAGAGGCTGGTCGGCCTTGCAACCATCTCAATAGAGCATGAGCTGGCCCAGACTGTGGATCTTCAACAGGAAGCAGTTCAAATCTTTGGAACCAAGAAGGCACGGAAAGCACCACTTTGATTATTCAAACAGATAAAAATGCCAGTATTTGCTATGCAGACAAGAAAAGTTACATTTGCTGTTCAGGCGTTTGAAAGTTAAGTGTTACTTACAATTTTTGAACAAGGCATTTTAAGTTGTTAGTTCTCCTTTATTGGGGTAGGTAGCAGAGCAGCACCATGAGAGGAGTAGAACAGGAAGAAGGCAGAACTGAGACCTTTCAAAGTTTTGGCCCAAGCAAGGGGGCATCATTTGAGCTCCCAGTCTCAGGTGCCAAAATGTTGTGGGCCAGCCCTGGTTGTGAGTTCAGAAATGTGCTAGATCTGTACCCTTCTCTCCCCTCCCCCGGAAAGGAGCCACTCCCAAGATACGGCGCTGCACTCAGCCCTCCCCCCTGCTTTCTCCAAGTGGAGGGGATGACATGAGCTCCAGAGCAGCATCACTCCTTCCCCTCTGCCCCAGCCTGTGGAATGCCCTCCGTGCCAGCCAGGAGCTGGGGCTGTGTGGGTTTGTCTGGGGTGTACCAAGGCAGTGTTAATGGGAGCTGGGGACTGGCTTCTGCATAGACCCACAGGGTTAGAAGGGCCTGCCAGGGTCAACCCCCTGCCAAGATGCAGGACTTGTTGTGTCTAAACCATCCAAGACCAATGGCTATCCAGCCTCCTCTTCAAAACCTCCAGGGAAGGAGCTTCCACAACGTTCCGAGGCAGTCTGTTCCATTATCTAACTGTTCAGGTATGTTGGCAACAAGAAGAAAGTCAAGGAAAGTGTGGGCCCCTTACTGAATGAGGGAGGCAACCTAGTGACAGAGGATGTGGAAAAAGCTAATGTACTCAATGCTTTTTTTGCCTCTGTCTTCACGAACAAGGTCAACTCCCAGAATACTGCACTGGGCAGCACAGCATGGGGAGGAGGTGACCAGCCCTCTGTGGAGAAAGAAGTGGTTTGGGACTATTTAGAAAAGCTGGACGTGCACAAGTCCATGGGGCCGGATGCGTTGCATCCGAGAATGCTAAAGGAGTTGGCGGATGTGATTGCGGAGCCATTGTCCATTATCTTTGAAAACTTATGGGGATCGGTGGAGGTCCCGGACGACTGGAAAAAGGCTAATGTAGTGCCCATCTTTAAAAAAGGGAAGAAGGAGGAATCCTGGGAACTACAGGCCAGTCAGTCTCACCTCAGTCCCCAGAAAAATCATGGAGCAGGTCCTCAAGGAATCAATTCTGAAGCACTTAGAGGAGAGGAAAGTGATCAGGAACAGTCAGCATGGATTCACCAAGGGCAAGTCATGCCTGACTAATCTAATTGCCTTCTATGACGAGATAACTGGTTCTGTGGATGAAGGGAAAGCAGTGGACGTGGTGTTCCTTGACTTTAGCAAAGCTTTTGACACTGTCTCCCACAGTATTCTTGCCAGCAAGTTAAAGTAGTATGGGCTGGATGAATGCACTATAAGGTGGGTAGAAAGTTGGCTAGATCGTCGGGCTCAACGGGTAGTGATCAATGGCTCCATGTCTAGTTGGCAGCCAGTATCAAGCGGAGTGCCCCAAGGGTCGGTCCTGGGGCCGGTTTTGTTCAATATCTTCATTAATGATCTGGAGGATGGTGTGGATTGCACCCTCAGCAAGTTTGCAGATGACACTAAACTGGGAGGAGTGGTAGATACGCTGGGGGGATAGGGATAGAATACAGAGGGACCTAGACAAATTGGAGGATTGGGCCAAAAATATATGAGTCCACTGTGTGCCTTTGTTGCCAAGAAGGCCAGTGGCATTTTGGGATGTATAAGTAGGGGCATTGCCAGCAGATCGAGGGACGTGATCGTTCCACTCTATTTGACATTGGTGAGGCTTCATCTGGAGTACTGTGTCCAGTTTTGGGCCCCACACTACAAGAAGGATGTGGAAAAATTGGAGAGAGTCCAGCGGAGGGCAACAAAAATGATTAGGGGACTGGAACACATGACTTATGAGGAGAGGCTGAGGGAACTGGGATTGTTTAGTCTGCGGAAGAGAAGAATGAGGGGGGATTTGATAGGTGCTTTCAACTACCTGAAAGGGGGTTCCAAAGAGGATGGATCTAGACTGTTCTCAGTGGTAGTGGATGACAGGACAAGGAGTAATGGTCTCAAGTTGCAGTGGGGGAGATTTAGGTTGGATATGAGAAAAAACTTTTTCGCTAGGAGGGTGGTGAAACACTGGAATGCGTTACCTAGGGAGGTGGTGGAATCTCCTTCCTTAGAAGTTTTTAAGGTCAGGCTTGACAAAGCCCTGGCTGGGATGATTTAAATGGGGATTGGTCCTGCTTTGAGCAGGGGGTTGGACTAGATGACCTCCTGAGGTCCCTTCCAACGCTGATATTCTATGATTCTTTTACCTGAGATTTAATCTAAATCTGCCATACTGTATTTTGAACCCATTGCCTCTTGGCCTGCCCTCTATGGCAAAAGAGAACAACTTTTCTCCATCTTTTTTATGGCAGCCTTTCAAGTATCTGAACACCGCTATTGTGTCCCCCCCCTTAATCTCCTCTTTTCCAAACTAAACATACCCAGTTCCTTCAGCCTTTGATCATCTGGCTCGTGATCCATCCCTTTGATCTTCGTCACTCACCTCTGGATCCTTTCCAGCTTCTCTACATCCTTTCTGTGCAGCGGCGACCAAAACTGGACTCCAGCTGAGGCTTTTCTGTTTTTTATCCTTACCATTGTGACTCTGGATGTCTCTGTTAAAATAACCCAACAGCATCCTCGATTCTTAAGTGGGGGGAAAACAACTGTGCAGAGGCGTTAAATGTGCAGTGGAAGTGGTGTGAGTTTTGCAAAACGGAGGCCTATTCTGAGTGAATAATATTTGGAAGTGATGCATTTGCCAAGGACCGTGATGGGATTTTAGCTGCAGAGGGCTTGTTAGGGTGCTTAGAAGCCACATGGCTAACAATCCCACCCTGCCCTTTGGAAACTCAGTCCCCTAAGGGGAGAAGAGAAGTATTCAGTCTGAAGCACTGACAGAATTCATTGCCAGGGCTGGAGCGTGGCTTACGGCCAAAGCAGATCAAGCATAGAAATGACTTCTGACATGGTGCTTAAGTCCTGCAGCCCAAGATCGGTACCTGGGCCTGATCAAACAGGTAAAGCTGCCCCCACTGAGTGAAGCATGGGATCAATGAGGCATCTGGTGCCTGCTTGCTTCTCTCACACCACTTGTGTATTTGCCTACAGGGCAGAGCGACAGCCAAACATTTCTTTAGAGGTGGAAAGTCAAAGGTTCGCTGCCTGCAGAGCTCGCAGAAGGCGTCTCGACCCTGCTTCACACACCGTGAATCTCTGCTTCTGCAGCTCAGGGTTTCCTCCCTGTTCCTGCCCAGACCTGAACTCAGGGTTCAGTTTCCCCAGCAACAGCAGATGACAGTGATGCCATGAGCGGCAAGTGCCTGGCTCGGACGTTTGTCCTGCCCTTAGCTGTTACCAGGGAACAGGCTGCTGGACGAAGGCGTCAGCAGCTCAGCGAAGGGGCGTTTGGGCTTCAAAGGTTTGGCTTGGCGACATGTTCATGGCACTTGAGTCGTCCCCGCAGAGGCCAACCCTGCTCACCAATGCTTTCCATCTGAGGTACAGACCTCAGTGCCTTTGTAGGGAGCATAATTACCAACCCGCTCCCTGATTGTCCTTCAGAGCAAAGACCCGAGCTCAGGAAAGGCTCGCTTAGGAGCTGCCTCCCATACCTACCTTGCAGGGGAGTTAAGGGGGCTGGGGAAAGTGTAAGGCACTGCCTCATTCCCCTGTATGGGATACCTGCTTTGCTGGTCCATGCATGGGGGATGGGGAGGGCTATAGCTGCTACCAGGCAGTGTTGCCTAATGGATCGAGCACAAGAGTGGGACTCAGGAGACCCGGCTCTGCCACTGATCTGCTGGGTGACCTTGGGCAAGTGCCTTTACCCCTCAGTGCCTCCGTTTCCCCCTCTGTAAAACGGGGCTAATGATACCGTGATCTCCTTTGTAAAGCACTTTGAGAGATGTTGATAAGGACTACCATAGAAACATAGAACATCAGGGTTGGAAGGGACCTCAGGAGGTCATCTAGTCCAACCCCCTGCACAAAGCAGGACCAATCCCCAACTAAATCATCCCAGCCAGGGCTTTGTCAAGCCTGACCTTAAAACCCTCAAAGGAAGGAGATTCCACCACCTCCCTAGGTAATGCATTCCAGTGCTTCACCACTCTCCTACTGAAAAAGTTTTTCCTAATATCCAACCTAAATCTCCCCCACTGCAACTTGAGGCCATTACTCCTTGTTCTGTCATCTGCTACCACTGAGAACAGTCTAGATCCATCCTCTTTGGAACCCCCTTTCACCAATGTCGAATAGAGGGGAACGATCACATCCCTCGATCTGCTGGCAATGCCCCTACTTATACATCCCAAAATGCCATTGGCCTTCTTGGCAGCAAGGGCACACTGTTGACTCATATCCAGCTTCTCGTCCACTGTAACCCCTAAGTCCTTTTCTGCAGAACTGCTGCCGAGCCATTCGGTCCCTAGTCTGCAGCGGTGCATGGGATTCTTCCGTCCTAAATGCAGGACTCTGCACTTGTCCTTGTTGAACCTCATCAGATTTCTTTTGGCCCAATCCTCCAATTTGTCTAGGGCCCTCTGTATCCTATCCCTACCCTCCAGCGTATCTACCTCTTCTCCCAGTTTAGTGTCATCTGCAAACTTGCTGAGGGTGCAATCCACACCATCCTCCAGATCATTAATGAAGATATTGAACAAAACCGGCCCCAGGACCGACCCTTGGGGCACTCTGCTTGATACCGGCTGCCAACTAGGCATGGAGCCATTGATCACTACCCGTTGAGCCCAACGATGTAGCTAGCTTTCTATCCACCTTATAGTGCATTCATCCAGCCCATACTTCTTTAACTTGCTGACAAGAATACTGTGGGAGACTGTATCAAAAGCTTTGCTAAAGTCAAGGAATAAAATGTCCACTGCTTTCCCCTCATCCACAGAGCCAGTTATCTCGTCATAGAAGGCAATTAGATTAGTCAGGCATGACTTGCCCTTGGTGAATCCATGCTGACTGTTCCTGATCACTTTCCTCTCCTCTAAGTGCTTCAGAATTGATTCCTTGAGGACCTGCTCCATGATTTTTCTGGGGACTGAGGTGAGGCTGACTGGCCTGTAGTTCCCAGGATCCTCCGTCTTCCCTTTTTAAAAGATGGGCACTACATTAGCCTTTTTCCAGTTGTCCGGGACTTCCCCCGATCGCCATGAGTTTTCAAAGATAATGGCCAGTGGCTCTGCAATCACATCTGCCAACTCCTTTAGCACTCTCGGATGCAGCGCATCCGGCCCCATGGACTTGTGCTCGTCCAGCTTCTCTAAATAGTCCCGAACCACTTCTTCGTTCACAGAGGTCTGGTCATCTCCTCCCCATGCTGTGCTGCCCAGTGCAGCAGTCTGGGAGCTGACCTTGTTCGTGAAGACAGAGGCAAAAAAAGCATTGAGTACATTAGCTTTTTCCACGTCCTCTGTCACTAGGTTGCCTCCCTCATTCAGTCAGGGGCCCACACTTTCCTTGACTTTCTTCTTGTTGCTAACATACCTGAAGAAACCCTTCTTGTTACTCTTAACATCTCTTGCTAGCTGCAACTCTAGGTGTGATTTGGCCTTCCTGATTTCACTCCTGCATGCCCGAGCAATATTTTTATACTCATCCCTGGTCATTTGTCCAAACTTCCACTTCTTGTAAGCTTCTTTCTTGTGTTTAAGATCAGCAAGGATTTCACTGTTAAGCCAAGCTGGTCGCCTGCCATATTTACTACTCTTTCTACACATCGGGATGGTTTGTCCCTGTAACCTCAATAAGGATTCTTTAAAATACAGCCAGCTCTCCTGGACTCTTTTCCCCCTCATATCAAAGTATTGTTATTTATTCATCCTCTTCCCAGGCAGGGGTGTGGACAGTGTGCTGGCCAGGGTGAGGCGTAGGTGGATCCTCAGCTCTGTCCCCTCACATGCCAGCCAGCACGGAGGGGGAAAGCCTCTGCCCTGCTGCAGGTGCTGTACAGCTCCACGCTGACAGCCTGCAAGGTGCCAATCGGCTGTAACAGAACGGGGCTGATCCCTTCACACAGCCACACTGGAAATGTTCCTTACTCCCCGAACGAGGCTCACAGTTCAGGCCTCTATTCTGCTTGACCCAGCCACTCAAAGGTATTTAAGCCCCTGACTCCCATTGATTCCAGTGGGAGTTTGGCACCTACCTACCTTTGAGGCTCTGGGCCCCAATGACTTAGGACCTTAGCTCCAAGGGCCGGGGCGTGTGATGGCAGCAGCGTTTTGCTTTGGACCAGAATCGGAAAACAAGAGTGTCACTCAGCTGAGCGTTGGGAGCATCGGCTGCTTTTAACTCCGGGGATCTGAGGGAGGAAAGGGCTGTGGCAGCCGGGAGAATTGCTGCGTGATGCCAGGCACTGATGTTACCGGAATACGTCAGAAATCTCCTGCAACGCGCCTGAGGAAATGAAAGTAGCTGGTAGCCTTGGAATCTGAGGCTTTTAACACTGGCCTGACTCTCCCTTCGCAGTCCGAGGTGTTGGCTTCTCTCGAAGCAGCACTGGTGCTGGGTGGCAGGGAGTGTGAAGGAATAAGGAGTTGAGGGGTCAGAGGCCCTGGTGGATTGCTGCTGCGGGAACTGCTCCAGAAAACCAAACAGATGAGCGGGGAGAGAGGTTGGGAGTCTGGATTGCTAAAACAAGAGCCAGGAAAGCTGGTTACTGGAAATAAAAGTGTGAGAGACTAACCAGGGGAGAAGACTGTTTTGCTTCCCCAGACATTGAAGTAAGTATTTGATCGGTTTATTAAGAAGGCTCAATTAAAGAAACTACCCCAGTTGAAAAATAGCTGGAAAATTCCTTGAGAAAGCCTGGCTGGATTAACAGCTGTACCAATTGATTAACCGTGTATTAAAACATAGTAATCCCGCATTAGCCTTTCACAAACTCTTGAGAAATGGATCCTTAATATAAAATGCGACTGGCTATTTCATAATAGTTCATTTGGTGCCAGCGGAACAAAGGGAACAAAGTTTGCCCAGAAGCTGTGTGAACAGTCCCGAGCGATGTCATCGCTGGGTTCTAGGACACAGTCCTGATCCTGCAAAGCCACTCCATCCATAGTTGTGGGGACATGCCCACAGCTATGTCTATGGGTATGCCAGCACTGCAGTTAGACTCCTGAGGCTGGTCTGTGCCAGCTGGCTCTGGCAGCGGGGCTGTTTAATTGTGGTTTAGACATCCCAGCTCTGGGACTTCCTCACCTCGCAGGATCCTCGAGCCCGGGTCCCGGCCCGAGGTTCGCTGCAACTAAACAACGCTGCGAGTTTGCATCAGCTGGCATGGGCCAGCTGCAGGGTTTTAATGGCACTGTAGACGTACCCAGTGGGGCTCCCCCCGCAGGATCAGGAGACCATCCAGGGAATTGGCCAGCAGATCATGGAGACCAATATTTCCAAACAGGGAGGTTACACTCCTAGCGGCCTCCTATTTTGCACAGGAATGACTTTGCACTGACACACTGGTCTGGCCCTACTGCTCCTCCATGCTGGTTGTTGGGTTCAGATGCAGGATGATTTCTGGAGGCTTCCTCTCTTGAACCTGAGTTGATTTATATTGCGCAGTTGCCCCCAGGAATGCTTCATCACATTGGAATGTGCATCAACTTCAGACCCAGCCAGATACCTGAGTGGCTGAATCAGCAGCAGATACCAGCCCTTACTGCTTCATGTTGCCATGCAGGGAGGAAAGTAGCTCCATGCCAGCGAAGGTCTTTTGTGGTTCATTATGGTCTGAAAAAAGCCATAATGGCAGAAACCAAGTTATATTTGCTCAGGGGTTGCCACAACAGTTAGTGGAAAGTGTCCAAAGGCTTGGATTAGACCCAGGAATGTCAGATTATTTATCACTAGTATTTGAGTAGAACACAGCTGCCCCAGCCAGGCGTCTGTGCAGCACCTCAGCTTGGAGAAATTCTCTGGCCTGGGGGCGGGGGGGTTGGTCAGATTAGCTGAACAATGGTCCCTTCTGGCCACGGACGCTTAGTGAGAGGGAGTGCCAAAGAATTTACAATTGACATAGACAAGGTGTGGGGAAAAGATTTTACAGATCCCCATTTTACAGATAGGGAAACTAAGGCCCAGAGTGATGGAGTGACAAATAGTTTTGTCCGGTGGTTATTTGGGATCCTCACTAGGTCTACAAGAGCGTGTGATGTTCAGCATATGTTTGTCACGGCTTTCGCCATGTCAGACTGTATGGAGGAAAGGAGATGGCTCGATGGGAGAATTTCTGAATGGCAGATTTCCATTCTTTATTCCATGTATTCCATTTCTTTAATACATGTTTGTCTTAACTTTTCCATTGTGATTACCAGTGAGTTAGGTGTTTGCTCCTCCCCCTAGATCTTCTCTTCCTATAGAACCCTGCTGCTGCAATGAAGTTATCGGGGAATTTTATTACAACACAGTAACTCGTGTGGCTAAGGACTGAAGCCTAAATTTGCCAGAGTGCCTTAGTGATTTTGGCTGCCTCAGGTCAGGGTGCCTAGCTTGAGACATATTGAAGGGCCTGACTTTCAGAAAGGACAGAGCCCCCTTCCTCTACAAATCTGTCTCCAGCTGGACCCCAAAACACTAGTGTGGAACACTTCAGTCTGAGATCATAAGCAGAGGCACAAGCTTCCCTGCCAGACCCAGCTACCAGAGAGGTTGGGGTGGGAGAGTGTGTCTCCTAAAGCTCAGAGATGATTAATAGTGGCACAAGTACGGTAGGGGCAAATATTGTCCTGCTAAATCTTTTTCCTATTTCCTTCATTGTGAAAGCTGCCCCCTGAGACAGTCCACACAATAATTCCGCTGACCTGGGTGAGTTCTGGAGGATTTCAGGCACTCTGCTGGGTTTGTGGGAGATGGGCAGGAAAGGCGGGTTGTGTCTCTTCCCTCCAGGAAGAGCCCATCTTTACAGATGCAGTGCCACCGCCACGCCACTTGGAGAACTGGTCTCATCTGATCCTGTAGGCTCCTGGGCCAAGCCAACTTCGTCAGGTTGCCACCTGGAGGGGAGAACTCCAAGGTAAACCAAAGCTGCTGCCAGCAGCAATGATGGTGAGCCAATGGGCAGTACTCTTTCTCCTGAGTCAGAATGGGACCAACACCCAGGGGGCACCGTGCTGATGAGGGGGTGTAAAACAAGCTCCCTGAGGGTATCTCTTGACGTGCGAGGTTTGTGTGTGTTGGCCTCTGTGTGCTGGTAAACTTGCCATTTAATTCTGCACCCTCCAGTTCCCCCTGACTTTCCATTTGCCAAGGTATTGGCCCCTTCCTGTCCTCAGGTAGAGCTGTAGCTTTACGGACTTTAAACGGGGCTGTGCATCTGTACCTGAGGGGAAGCTGTGGCTCTGGCCCATTTATCGTTCGCTACCTACAGTATGTGTCGGGCGCCCATCACTGCAGTATCTGAGCGCCCCCTCAGTTTTTAATGTATTTGTTCCCACAATATCCCTAGTAGACAGGACAGGGCCATTATCGCCTTGTACACAGGCAGCTAAGGCCCAGATCCTCAAAGTCTGTAAGCTCCTAACTTTCACTGAAATCAAGGATTGAGGGAATCTGGGCCTCAGTGACTTTGCCTAAGGTCACACTAGAAGTGTGTGGCATAGCAGGGGCTTGAACCCGGACCTCCTAAGTTCCAGGGTAGGGTCCTCAGCATTGGACCATCCTTCTTCTTGTGAAAGCCAAACGCAGGATCAGTGTGTAGGGCTGGCAGCCAGAAACCCCCAGATTTTCCCTGGGTTTAAACTGAGCAGCTCTGGCGAGGAATCAGTGTCCGGATGAGGAGTTAAAGGCTTGATGTTAGCGCTGCCTCGCCTGAGGTGAGCGGCAGTTTGTAAAACTCTTAACGGAGACAAAGCAACAGAACTTTAGCGTGCGCTAAGCGAACTGGTTGAAATTACAACGCTACACCGGCGCAGCTGCAGGGGGTCCGTGTTGACACTCACCGCAGCGGCAGGAGGGGTTCGCCCATCGCCGCAGTTACTCTCTCTCCCCGAGAGGAAGAATTCTTCTATCGCCCTGGAGTTGTCCGCACCGGGGATCAGCTCGGCGTAGATCTGTACCTGAGGGGTGGGGATTTTTCTCTCCGGGGTGTAGCTACGCCAGTGTACGTTTTCAGTGCAGACAAGCCCTTCAAGTGGAATCTAGCTGGTGCCTCTGTTTCCCCTCTCACCTTTCGTCTGGCTCACCTGCTAGGCCTGTCTTTTACAATGGGTGAAATCTTGGCCCCATTAATGTCAGTGGGAAAACTCCCATTGGCTGGTCTACACTAGGCACTTGCATTGGCATAGCTACATCTCTCACAGGGGCGAAAAGCCCACACCCCTCAGAGACGTCGCTACACCGACCTAACCGCCGGTGCAGCCAGCCCCAGGTCGACAGAGGAATTCTTCCATTGACCTAGCTACCACCTCTCAGGGAGGTGATTATCTACAGCAGCCGGAGAACCCCTCCCATCAGCATAGGCAGTGTCTACACTGAAGCACTACAGTGGCACAATGGCGCTGTATCAGTTCAGGTGTAGACATGCCCCCAGTGTCTGTACAGCACCAGTGCAATGGGGCCAGGATTTCACTTGGGTGTCCAGGGACTATTGTTATAAAGGTCATAACAAGCTGAACGCTTTCCTGATGCTTAGGGCAAGTCTGCACCACAAAATTATGTTGACCTAAGTGACGGTGACATACAGCCACCGCCGTAATTAAATCGCTTTGCATGTCCACACCACGCTCCTTTGTCAGTGGTGCGCGTCCTCACCAGGAGCGCTTGCGCCGATTGAAGGGTCAGTGTGGGGCATTGTGGGACGGCTTCGGAAAGTCAGTAACAGGGGGTGTCAAGCAGCACAGTGTCTACCCTGACACTGGGTCAACCTACCTACACCGACCTAAGCACTCCGCCTCTCCCAGAGGTGGAGTTAAGTCGGGGTAGTGGGCAAGTTACTTCAGCAGGAGCGACATTCTAGTGTAGACGCTTACACAGTTAGGACCATGTAAGCTGCCTTACCTCTGTAGTGCAGACCAGGCCTTAGTTAATTATGGATTGCCGTGGCTGGGTGACCAGTGCAAGTGCCTATCTGTTGACCCAGCTGTACATCAAGAGAAATTAACCCTTTCAAGAATGCTCATGCAGGAAGTCACAGGGCACCTTCAGAGACCCAGCTGGGCTCATGGCCATTGTGGAGGGTGTCCAGTTACCACCCGCTCGGTTCCAGGGATCTTTCTTGCTCCACCGGCCTGTATTCAGTGTCTGCACTAGGGCCATTTCCACTCTGGTGGGAGGGTCAGTGTTCTCAAGTCATCGTGGTTGTGCTGTTTGATGATTGCATCTCCCTTGTTTGACAAGAGGCAGGAGCAGGCAGGAGCTGGCTCCTCCAGCATTTGCGCAAGGCTCTGTATCAGCCTACTCCATGTCTGCTCCCCCACATGGCAGGCTCTCAGAGTGTTTGCAATAAATTATCAGGGAGATAAGAGTTTAGTGTCTCCGAAAGTCCTGGGTATTTGCTGAATCTTCCCACAGACAGAAACCAAACCTCTTTCCATTCTCATTGCTGTAATTCTGCCAGCATAGCAAGTGACAGGATACGCTCCTGGACTTGGGAGCAGTTGGAACCTATTAATTAACATTTTCTAACACCTTTTAATCCCGGTCTAGCCAAAGCCTAAGGATTTATCTACATTTGGAAATTTACAAAATTAACTATTATGGAATCACTACATTTATTATTTTATTTTATGTATGATTATTCTGGAATAGCTATTTCAGTAAATTTCCAAGTGTAGACAACCCCTTACAGATCTTGACTTTTTCACACCTCTGAGTGACGTAAGCGATCATGTGGACCAGTCCTAAGAGACTAAGACCTCTTAAGATCCTCACATCCCTGCTCAAAGCTATTGTGAAGATGCTCCCGAAACCCATTCGCACCATCTCCATCAAAGCAACTCATCCAGAAACCTTTGCCCAGACCAGTTCCTGCTAAACCACAGAATTAGTTTTCATTTCTCAGTAAAGACAACATTGAAGAGGAAACTTGCGAAAGCGCTCATTGCAACCCCTGACTCTTTTTATTTTGGGGGAGGGATAGCTCAGTGGTTTGAGCATTGGCCTGCTAAACCCAGAATTGTGAATTCAATCCTTGAAGGGGCCATTTAGGGATTGGGAGCAAAAAATTGGGGATTGGTCCTGCTTTGAGCAGGGGGTTAGACTAGATGATCTCCTGAGATCCCTTCCAACCCTGATATTCTATGATTATTAAAGACCAGCAGGTGCTATGTACAAACAATACCCGGCTGAAGCTAGTGGAAAGGCTTCCACTGATTTGAGTGGGCTTTGGATCAGAACCTAACTGAGTTTCCATAGTACAAGACTAGTCTGGCTGCAGTAGTGTGGGTGGGTAGGTGAGAGAGAATTCAGTAGCCCCCAAGTCACACACAATTGAGAAACAAAAGATATTAGCTAGGTGGTTAAACTTGTGTTCACCACAACACAGTGGACAGCCTCTAAACTCAGTTGTTACTGTGCGGGACACCCAGGGGCATAGGGAATTAGGTCCTGTTCATCCCAGCAGAGACAAAGCCCCAGGGCACAGCATATACACCTCTTCCAAAGCAGCATCCAGCTCCCTGCCATGCACTTCCCCTACCTCCAGTCTCCCCTCCCCAAACTGGTGGTAGGACTAGGAGGTTCCCGCCTCCCAGACAAACACACAGGCTGGGTCTTTAAAGGAAGAGAGAGAAGAGGTAAGTGACTCTTATCCCCCCTGCCCCAACCCCAAATCAGCAGCTGTAGCATTGCCAATCCTCCTTGAGTCAGACCCTAAAATATCCTGAGACTGGCTTAAAAATCATAGGCTTTTACCAAATAACGGACGTGGCTCGTTTTCTTTGTCTTCTGGTGTCTCAGCCTTGCAGGGTCACCTTTTTCAGCTTTTCTCCCAACCATGTGGGCTAAAAAATTATTAAAAAAAAAAAAGGCAAGCTAAATTTCTCCTGCAATAACATGACTCCAGTAGCTGGGAATTCAGCAAAAGCATCAAATATTTTATTAAAGCTAAAGTTAAAAAAATATATATATAATACTTAGGTTGGGGAAAGAGTGTCTGTACATCTGGGTATAGTGCTTAGATTATCCACAAATATAAAGTTAGTTTTTAAAAGTCATAAGATACATAAAGTGCATAATCAGCAATAGCCCAAATTTAGGTGATTAGATTTAACAACACAGTTTAGATATTAGAATCCGAATACTCGGGTACATCACTCATGAAAAGTTGTGCAGAGATTTGGTTGTGGAAAGCAAAATATATCCGTGAGTGGAGACTGTCCCTCAGTAGTTGAGAATTAGGCTGGTTGTTCATTAGAAAATACAATCCACTGCACTTCTCATCGTCACTCCAGCTCATCCCTCCAGCTCATCACTCCTGGTATTGCCAATGTCCAGTGATGTGTTCTACGTAGATGTCCCTCAAGCACCTGATGGAGTCCGACACCATGAGTTGCTCCATCAGCCAAGAGTAGCGTTGATCGATTCCGCGTTCTCTCAGCGCTCACTCCTCGCTGGAGTCCCATGCACCTAAGGCTCCGTGTCTGGACCTGGTAACCCTTAACTCTCAAGGTGTCGGCCAGAGGGGCGTATTTCTCTACCCAGGGCTGGTGCAAGGATATTTTGCGCCTTAGGCAAAACTTCCACCTTGACCCCCCACCCCCCCACGACAACCTGTGAAAACTAGTAAACTTAGCATTATAAACAGCCTGTCAGAACGGTAACGGCTGTTGTAATGTTTCTCTTTTTACCTTGAAGGCGTTTCAGTTGTTTGCCATCGCCTCTGATGGTGTCCCGTTCAAAGTCTTCCTATTGGGCAAAGCTAAACAATTGAGCTTTGCCTTGCAACACCAGCCAGGTTAGGCAGGGTGACAAATCCCCCTTGCCCCAAGGGGACATTATCCCCTGGTGACTCATTTCTACTCCAAGTCTGTAAAGGAGACTTTTAAGGTAAATACATTATTCCTTCAATATTACCCATGCACACATCTCACAAAGATTCTCACTCTTGACAAGTTACCAGCCTTGTGTAGATCCCTTCCACTTTCCTCTTGGTGGGTAAGTGCCCTGTAAGACACGTGTGGGGTGCAGTGAGTTTGTCAGGCCTGTGGTGACAGCTGTTTGTGAAGATCAGGGGGCCCTTTGCCAAGCGGGCTGGTGTCATAGTGAGCTTGGGGTAGCTGACAGTGTGGGGCAGGACACACTCAGTGGGCTGGGGGGCAAGCAGTGCCGGGATGGGGAGGGGCAGGTACCCGTCGGTCTCGGCTGGGGCCCCGCACCTGCCGGCCAAGAGCAGCAGGAACCGAGCACCGCTTGGGGGGAGCCTGGCGGCCTGAGCCCAGGGCGGCGGCAGCCTCCGCAGCATCAGGGGCAGGCGGGGAGCATAGGTGCCCTGGGTTTGGGCTGTCCAGCTCCCCCCGAGCGGCGCCTGGTTCCTGCTGCTGCTCGGCCGGCAGGTGCGGGGCCCCAGCCGAGCCCGGCCCCTTGCGTCTCCTCCGCGGCGGCGGCACCCCCCGCCCACGTCCTCCTGGGCAGCCGCAGCAGCAGTGGCCGGGGAGTCTGAGAGGAGGGGTGGCCCTGAGGCAAGCGGTGGAGACTCTGAGGTGAAGAGGCTGCTGGCCCTGGCACGGCCCGAGTGCTGGAGACTGACAGGCACCTGCCCCTAAGCAATCGTGTGAAAAAAAAATTTGGGGCACTGCTTTTTGGTGCCCCCAAATCTTGGTGCCCTAGGCGGCCACCTAGTTTGCCTAGTGGTTACATCAGCCCTGTCTGTACCTTTCAAGCTCGGGCATCGTGAAAGTCCGGGGATCTGTTCTCGAAGGGCACTGTGACGTCCACCATGATGATCATCTTCTGGTCCTTGTTGGTGATGACAATGTCCAGTTGCATTTGGCTGTTGGTTCCAGGGATGGCTGAGTTTACAGCAACCCTCCGCATGGGTGGCGGGATGGCTGTAGCCAGGCGATCTTGGATAGTGTTATCGCAGCTGCCAAGCTCTCAAATGAGATTGCAACACTGTGACCATGACTATCCCCCTACGTTCTTCTGCTCGTAATTCAGGGCTGACGTCTTCCTAGCCTGCAGCTGTAATGAGTGTGCAGAGAACTCCCCGAAGAGCTTAGTCAGCTCTGCGGGTGACCCCAGAACCTGGGCTGAGCAGGGCTCATAGCTGCCAGAACAGCCCATAGGAGTTTTGGGCAGCCAAGTGAAGTTAGAGACTTTACTCTTCTCTATTTGGGGTGCTGAATCGGTCTGCATCAGCCCCAGTACAGAGGAGACAGTCACCTGTGGGCTTCCCCCTCTGCCCCAGTGCAGAGCTCACCAGAGCACAGCAATGAATCTCAAATATCAATGATAAAGTCTCATTTTGAAGCAGTGTACCTCAGAGGACAGAGCACTGGAGTGGGAACCAGGAGACCGGAGTTCTAGTCCCAGCACTGCCTGTCACTTGGGTCAAGTCATTTCACCTCTCTGTGCTTGTTTCCCCTCCCATGCTTGGCCTGTCTTGTCTATGTGTCTGTGAAACATCTAGCACAATGGAACCCCTCTCTCAGCCGGTTCCTGGGTGCGACTATAATACTTTAAAGCTATAGTGTATTAGACCTGCATTTCTTCAGGAGGAGTTGGACAAAGATCAGTGCTTAGATACTGCAGCAAAGGGTGCTCCTGGGGAAACCTCAGCTACGCAGATAGCAACAGTAATAAGCATCACTTGCATTACAAACCATGGATGTTACGTGTCAATTGCAAGGCTGGATTATGATGCTCATGGAGCTTCATCATCTTCAGTCTGTCCAGGTAACACTTGATTTCCACCACTCCAGGTTTTATTTTGTGGGGAAGGTCTCACTTCCTCATTGCACATACGGCTTTCCCTACTGGGTGAGATTTATTTGCAATGACATTCTGCTCTCTACTGGACATAAACGAAACACTGTACATTCTTAATAGGCCAGTGGAGTGTCGTTCACTCAATCTCTCATGCTCTGAATGGGATTCACCTCCTACATTATAGATTGATTTTTTTTTTTTAATTTCCACACTTCTTTGCCCTGAGTGTGAGAGATGGGCTGTATTATTTCTGTGTATTCATAATGTCTGCCTGATGAACTCAACCCCTCTTGGCTTAAGGGGAACGCAAGCTATGGGAGTTAATTATAGAGGGCCTGCATCTCCAAATGGATTTGCTCCTGTGGCTGTGTGGAGCCCCCTTAACTTCATGTCCATGTGCACCAGTTTCAGGGTCAGAACTTTGGTAGCTACAATGAACTCCTCTGTGTTTATGTCTATAGTACACACACTCGGACACGAAGGCTGGGCTGACACAGGGAAGTGGTGAGTCTGGCCTGTCATGTTAAGGTGGGTTTTTGAAGGCAACTTATATTTTTGTCCTTAACTTCCTCATTTAAGCATTGGCAAAGTCATGGCCCAGTGCCTTGAGACTGTAGTTATTTGTTCACTGACATGTGTTCCTACAATGGCTATTGTTTGAGGGGTTTCGTTATTTTAAAGTGACCGTGTTGGATTTTAAAAACTGCTATTTAGAGCCCAGCTGCATTATGCAAACTCTCAAGTGAGTAAGTCTGTTGAACGTTCCCCCGCATACAGTAAAAGTAGCAGAGGGGCAGTTCGAATCCACGGCATGGGAGTATTAAGCAGGTCGAAGTTATGCTATCAAGGTCAAATCTAAGCTACACTGAAGATGCTGAATCGGGGGGTGAGCATTGTAACGCAGCCTTGCCATTGAATTAAACGAAACCTCTGGATGTTGTGATGGGACTGTCATTGCAAATCAAGCCTATTGCTTTCCAAATGGCATCTGAATCGGAGGGCAAAGAGGAATTCAAGGCTGCATGTCACACAGTCACGCAGTCAGGTCATGAAGCTTGTAATATCAAACCACGTACGCTCATTCTACCCCCCTTCCTCTCTTTGGGTAGTCCCATAATCTGCAAGTAGTCCCATTGATTTCAATGAGGCCTTGTGTGATGGCGTGTGTACCCCCCACAGGCAAAGGAGAGCTTAAAGTGAGCCTGAGAGACCATTTAACATACCAGACTGTATTGGGGAGGTGGGAGGGGACTATAAACCGCAGAAGCTTAGAACAGAAGGGGATGCAGGGAGAGGAGAGGAGCTCTGTAGTCACTCTGGGGCTAGAGAGTAGCGAGACCCAGAGGATCAAGCAGGAAGCCTGGGGAGAAAGTTGGCCCTGTGACCCTGTCCTGAGTAAAGAAGGAGCCAGACGGGCCTCGGAGCAGCCATTGGACATGGACCAGGCTCCAGTGGTGCACCCTGATAATGGGGCTGGGCCTGGCCTGCCAGGCAGAGAGCCCTGGGAGTGGTTCAGCTGAGGAACCAGAAAGGGATGAGAAGCCAAGCCCAAGGAGGGCAGAAGGAGGTTTACTTTTAGTGTGGGCTTTGTTGGGGGATTGCAGGGAAGAGCCTGGTGTGAATCTTGGCCCCTGGAGATGGGTGAACCTAGAGAGGTTGTAGGCAGAAGACCTGGTAAAAGGCTGTGGTAGGAATAAGGTTGCCAACCCACCAGGATTGTCCTGGAGTCTCCAAGAATTAAAGATTAATATTCAATTAAATATTATGTCATGTGATTAAACCTCCAGGAGTACGTCCAGCTGGAATTGGCAATCCTAGGTAGGAAGAAGTCCAGGGAGGCAGCAGGGGAAGGCTGGAATAGGCAGACTTTCCCTGTAGCAAGCAGGCACCTGGTCTGGGACCTGGCGGAGTGGGAGGGCCGAGGTTCCCTACCAGCCACCAGAGAAAGTGGCTTGAAGCCTCCCAAATAAGGTAAGGACATTGGAAAGCCCTGAGCCAAGAGGGTGCAAGGACCCTGGTGCTCGTGAGGACCTTTTCGTAAGGACATTTGGACTTTGTTACTCCGAAAGGGGTGGGACTGAATCATGGCCTGGCTGGAAGGCCTAGTTATGGGGAGAGAGACCCGTGGTGAGCTGGAGCAGCCATCCGTCAGCAGGGGGCGCTAGAGAGGAGAGAACTGCTACACTGTGCCCGAAGGCGCTGTAGTGGAGTGGTGACTTGCCTGCATTAGAAAGAGTTTGCCAGTATAGCTTTTCTGGGACAGCTAGGCCGGCAAGGTCCCCTCGAGCAGTGGTTCTCAACCTTTTTGGATCCATTTGTAAATGTTTCTGGCCTGTCACCACCAGTATGTTGTCGGGCAGTGGAAGCCCTGGGGCAGAGCCGTAACTAGGCATTTTTGGGCCCCGGGGTGAGCAAGCAGATTTGCCCCCGCTGCCACAGGAGATGCTGGAGGGAGCACACAGGGTCACGTTCTCCCCCCCCGACCTAGATTTTTTTGGTTGTGTCCCCCCAGCCCAGAGAGGTTGGGTGGCCTGCGGAGATGAGTCAAGGTGGAGGTGGCGCTCCCTCCCTAAGCCCTGCACCACCTGTTGTCGCCGGTCCAAGCTGCCCCCATGGCTTTGCATCCTGGGCAGCTGCCCTGCTCACCCCACCCTGGTTATGGCTCTGCCTGAGGTGGTTTCAGTTGGATCTTGCCCCCCAGGGGGGGTTGGGTCCTGCCTGGCACTCACCCCACAATGGCGGCTCCTGCAGCTCCTGTGCATGACATCCGGGGCTGGCTGGGCTTGGCTCTCCGCTCCAGGCGTGACATCCGGGGCTGCAGTGACACTCCGGTTTGGCCATGCCCCCCCAACTGGATCCAGTGTGTGTGAGTGGAGCTGTGACCTGGCTCATGGGGTTGCAGTGCCACTCACTCACATGTGGCCTACCCCCAACTCCTGTCGTCATGGCGTCTGGGCCACACCTGCGTGGCGCTGGGACCCCAGAGGTCACAGTGCCTGGAGTAGGGAGGCCAGCCCAGCCAGACCTGGGGGACAGGAGCTGCCATGCCACCCTTTGAAATATTCTGGTGCCCCAGTTTTGGGTCCCGACCGACAGGTTGAGAAACCCTGGCCGAGAGGAGTCTCCTCTTATACAGGCCAAAGAGGTTTTATAGCAGCTCTGTGAATGAGATAAGTGATACTGGCCAAAGGGCTATTTTGATGGTGTAACTGCATCTCCACTAGGGCTTATGCTGGCATAGCTGTGTTGGCTAGGGAGTGACTTTCCCCCACTCTCCTCACTGACACAGCTATGCTGGCAAACCCTTGAAGTGCAACCCAGGCCTGAGACAGCTGTAGAGTAGGGGATTACTCAGCCGTGAGCGAGGGCCCCAGTGATTAGCTGAGGTGCAAGTCGAGAGGGGAACTGTCTAATCCTCTTCAGCTTTCACAGGAGCTGGTGCACTGGAAAATGCCAATGTTCAGAGGCTTCTTACCTTTGATCATCAGCCTCCAAGCATCCCCCCACCCTGATAAATGTTGGTAAATCTCTTCACTGTGGTGAGTGGGAGAGCCCTGCTGGTGCACAGAGCTAGCCTCCTTTTCCTAGGCTTTGCTGCACCTTTGTGCGGGCTCCACGGAATCCTGCTGCTCTAAAATGACAGCTCTGATACACGACTCTCTGGGCCCCACCAGCCAGCTCCGATCAGAGGGTGAGAGAACCCAAGGGGGTTCATTGCAGCAGCGCTCAGAAATCCCAGCTGGTGCCCCTGGAAATTGGCAAAAACAGGGCGTTTTACCTCCTAGCATGTGATTAGCAAAGGACTAAGTGAGAGAGAGTGAAGCCACCCAATACAGAAACAGATGGGAACATTTAAGGCATCGTCATGTGAGAATTGACTCTGCAGAAAGAAGCTGCTCGTGATGTCTTGGCGGAATGTGCTTCCTGAGCAGGATACACTTCCTCGGAAACTGATCTGCACCGAAGCGCTCGGCATTGCGTGGCTAATGGTGATGAGCGTAACCGTTCAGTGCGAGTCATTCATCTTTAGCCAGAACTCACTCTGGCCTGGGAGCCTAGGGCAGAAGTCCACTTAGCCATCTATTAAAGCTCCTTTCTCGGGGCGATACCACGAGTTAGCTGTGTCACGCACTCCTGATCCAAGAAAGAAGAAAAGAGAGGTTGTCTTTGGGTAAATGCTTCAATCCCACCTTTAGGGCTAGAGTGGGGTGAATTTTTTTGGCTGACTGTTTACCCAAAAATGCAGTTTCAGTCAAGCCAAAACTATTCCCGAATTGGACACACCCTTGCTGATAGTTTGGCCAAATATTTTGTTTCAGGATTGAGGTGCTCTGCAAAAAACGGCCCGGGGGGGGGGCAGCACTGGCTCCCTCCTCCCCTTTAGCCCAGTGGTTAGGGCACTCCCCTGGGATGTGGGAGAGTGCGGTTCAATTCCCTCTTCTGCCCGATGGGCAGGAGAGATTTGCACTTGGATCTCCCACATCTGCGAGCAAGCCCTAGCCACTGGGCTGGCATATTCTAGGGCAGAGCTTTCCTAAGCTCTCCTGTTGCAGCTGTTCCACTTTGTATAAAATATATGACTAGTCATTGGGCCAGAGCAAACCAGACTGAGAGTGACTCTATAGCCAGATAGTCAGGGCGTTCATGTGGGGAGCGGGGAGATCTTGCGTTCCTGTCCCTGCTCCAGTGACCAGGGGAACTTAGTAAACCATTTCCATTGCATGAGAAGGAACAGAATACAGCCCTGCACGTGCTTTGCCTTGTTAGCTCCTGAAGGGCGCTGTAACATGTATTTCCATCACTAACCTGAGCACACACAGAGCACTGACTATGCACAGGGAACAGGGGTGATGCGTAAGAAGTGCTGTTTATACGTCATCACCTTTCAGAGTGCCCTTTGAGGTGATGTGAAGGCTGGAAAGACATCGCACTAAGCTAAGGGGGAAACCTTTTTACCATCCCAACGAACCGTGGAAAGGCAGGAAAATCTGAGCGAAGATTAAACTTCATTTCCTTAAATGTATGAAATTGTTGAGTTGAAAGATCAAACACAACCTCAACTCTGACCCCCGTTATCACTGGCCAGTGCTGCTTTCCTGTGTAACAGTAGCTGACGCTCAGAACACGTACATTGATGGTTCCATGTCTCTTCGAGTCCAGGTTCATCTTTAAGATAAGAAAATGGGAGTTTTGCTATTGTCTTTTTGCTATTGAGTTTTGCTATGGGACTTAAGTATCTGCTTTGATGAATGGGAATGGACTTAGGCACACACCTAAGTGCTTTGCTGGACACTTGGGCCCATGCTTTGGCATTTGTTTCCCTGAGGACTTTAAGAAGTCGTTATGTCTGCTGTGGTGTAACAGCAGGGTTTGTGATGCCCTCAGATCTGGCAATAACCTCCTAGCAAGTGGTGATTGGAAAGGGTTAAATCTGCTAGGTGTGAAGGAGCAATATGGGAAAGAGAAAGTGAGTCTGATGGCCTGGAAGGTGGATGAAGTCTAGAAGGTGACGTGTTGGTGTAGCTCTGCCCTCGCAGGAGGGTGAAATGGAGTCAGCGTCCATAGTGGAGGTACATATTCACCTGGAGCATGGTGTTAAAGGTGTACACTAACAACAGCACAACTCGGTGGGCATCCCTGGTAGACGTTTTCATGAGGAGCATGTAACCCTTGCTTGTTGTAGGTTACCTCATGAATGGGAGTTGAGATGGTTGGAATAGAAGGGGCAGTGTTCAGCTTTTGTTATGCATCCTAGCTCACGAATATATACATTTGTGGTGTATTGAAAAGTGTTAAAATTGTGATCTATAACTTTAAATTCTCAGAGGTTTCCTGGTCCTGCCTGCAGGCCAGGGGCTCTATAGGGAAGCGTGCAATCAGAAGGAGCCAGCCTGGGGCAAGGTGGGGAAAGCTGTACCTCTCTGCCACAGGGAGCAGTCTGCTTTTTCTCTCTCTGTTTTTGGATTCTTGTGTGTGGTTGTTCTAGATTCTAAGAAATAGTCTTATTACATTGCAGCCTTCCAGCAAGATGATTTATGGCTTTATCTAATTTTTCTGTTCATGCTTTGAAACGTAACACGCACAGAACTACGTTGTCTTGGTCTTTCCTGCTTTTCCTGTGGTGAGGACTTCAGGAGCTCTAGGAGCTAGTCTTTATATGTTAACATGGTTTTAATTGAAGATATAGGTCTGTCATGCTCAACCACATCAAGTTTTTCTGTCCTGCTAGTCCTCAGTGCAAAGATTACTGCATGTGAGGAGGTGATCAGGCCCATACATTTCAAATTAAAAAAAAGAGAACTGTTATTAGTTTTCTTGTTTTTATTATTTGGGATTTATTTATACAGATTTTTGTCTGGTTTATTTTTAACAGAATATCAATAACAAAGATCAAATCGGTTGACTACAATGCTCCAAGTTTAGTGCTCCAGCTGGGGTGAAACTTGATTGGGTGGTGGTGGCTCAATAATACTTTCAAATGGAAAATGTGTTCACGTTCAGTGTATTTGAAACACAGTTCAGACACTGACAGATTGACTTAGGCAGAACAAATACCATTCTCTATTTCCAATCAACAGGCTGCTAGGATGACATTCTATCCCTCACTTAGAATACCACTTGGTACTTATGTGACAACTTTCATCCAAAGATCTCAAAGTGCTATCTAAATATGATGCATCAGACACTCACACACTAGAGTGATAGGCACCATAGTAGTACCAAGGTAGAAATCTTATCCCCATTGCACAGATGAGAAAACTGAGGTACAGAGAAGAACCTTGCCCCAAGTCAGATAGTGAGTGAGCAACACAGCAGGAAATAGAAAAGGAGTACTTGTGGCACCTTAGAGACTAACCAATTTATTTGAGCATAAGCTATCGTGAGCTACAGCTCACGAAAGCTTATGCTCAGATAAATTGGTTAGTCTCTAAGGTGCCACAAGTACTCCTTTTCTTTTTGCGAATACAGACTAACACGGCTGTTACTCTGAAACGCAGCAGGAAATGGAACCCAGAGGTCCCATCAATATTCTGAGCACTACACCATAGCATTATGGCATGAATCATCTATAACAATCAAACAAGCTTTAAACAAAGCTTTCACAAATATTCTGAATTAATTGGAGACCAAATCAAAACATGGAACAAAAAAACACTTTGCTGCTATTTAAAGGCAATATGCTCTGAATAATTTCTGAGCTCACCGCCATAAGTTACTTACTGGGACTGTGCTCAGGAGAGCCCTACATTCCCTAAGGCCTGGAGCTGCACCCGGTCTCCAACCCCGTAGTTACTCTGCCTTGGATTTCCTCGATTTGCTCACTCTTCCTTTTTTGCAGAAACACTTCCGGCAGCAGCACAGGCAGCACTTCAGAGAGATGAACATGGTGATGAGCACGGCAGCCAGGAGAAAAGCAATGACGTCCAGAGAGTGGTACTGGATCCAGTTGAGATCGTGGGCCGCAGGCCGCAAATGCGGGGCCCCCTTGTGTCTCATCACAAACTCCACCCAATACACCGCGAGATCAAGGGGATGGATAGGTCTGTCGAGGTGAAGGGCTGAGAGATGCATGATATTTTCTTTATAGCTACAAAGAAAAGAAATGAAATGTTTTAAATACTTTTTTATTTAGAAAGTTAGAAGATTATTTATATCTACAGAAATAAATTCCACAGAGATTCCATCAGTTAACTTTCTTCTCATGCCATATGCCCTAAGGGCTTTATTCCCCTTCTGTGTCTTAAACCCTGTTAAGAAAAGGGAGACACTTTACATAGCGTCCAGGCTGTGAACTGAGGCTGGCGGTGTTAACATTGACAAAGAAAGCAGCCAATAGAGAAGGTTTAAGAGGAAAAATCAGGATCTTCGTTTTGGCTATGTTAAGCTTAAACTTCAGGGGGGCCTCCGGGAAGAGGTATCTCAAGGGCAGGCTGAAATGCGGGACTTGATGGGAGGAGACCAGTCAGGGCGGTTTTAAAATCATCGGCCGAGAGATGGTAGCTGAAGCTATGCAAGCAGATAAGGGCACCCAGGGACATGGTGTAGAAGAGAAGGCCAAGGACCAAGTTGTGTGCATTCTGCGGGAGAGAGGCGGAGGAGACTCCTCAAAACTCCCCTTTGTTGGGTTGCCTACACAAAACTGAGACTAGCTAGGTAGTTGGGGCACTCCTTATTGCGCTGCCTGGTAAGGTCACATTTGTTTCCTTGTCCGCCCCACATTGCTATCTACCTGCTGTCTCTTGCCTTATATTTGTATTGCAAGCTCACTGGGACAAGACACCATCTTTCTGTTCTGGGTTTGTACAGCACCTAGCACCGGAGGGTCCTGGCCCATAACTGGGTCTCGGCGCTATGATAATACAAATAATAAAGAGCAATAATGTACTAAGATATCCAAGAGAGACCAGTCCCAAGAAAGCCCAAGGAGAGCAGAGTGTCCAGTAGAAGGGAATAGCCAATGGCACTGAAACAGCAGAAGAATCAAGGAGGATAAGGATGGAGTATTGGCTCCAGATCTGGCCAGCAGGGGGTCACCAGTTGCCTTGGGGAGGGAAGTCTTGAGTGGAGTGGAGTGGGTGGAAGCCAGACTGGCGAGGGATTGGAGGAAAGGAAGTCAAGACAGTAGCTATAAATCTCTGTTAGATAAATTTAGAGGAGAAAGGTGAAGAAAGAGGCAGCACTTGCAGAAATAGACAGGGTCTCTTGGAAGCCTTGAGAGTCCAGGGTGGGCTGCTTAATTATAGACAAACTATTAAAAAAGGTCAAGTTCTCCTCACGCTGAAACCAATTGGCTCGTCCGCATTTACCCTGCTGTACCAGACAGCCACTCCAAATGTAACCTAATCTTGTGTGAGACAGCCAGCACGGCAGGGTGAGTCACCTCCACATGGCCCCTGGCAGTGAGTGGATCAAAATCCTTTCCTGGCTCCTTTCTGTACACGTTCCATCTCAGCTACCGTGCAAGCCAAGAGACCTCAATGGCCTGCCTTTCCTGCGTAATGCCCGGCCAAGCAGCGTTTGACTGGGCCTGATGCTGCTGCTTGCGAACAGATAGAAAGATGAGTTGACTGAGAAAATTCTGGTCTATGTAGTAAATTAATGCTAGAGTTAGCTTCTATAAAACATGGCAGCTTGGCGATTATAAGGTAATCCTTTAAGGACGTTCTGCAACAGAACCATAGCTTTGCTCGATAAATGCCAATGTATGGGAGTGACTATACAAATGAGATGACGTAATGGTGATATGGGCGGGACAGTTATTAATGCTTAGCCATCTTCGACGTTCCACAGCATTTTGCTCACGTTCACTGTACATTACATCAAGTCAAGAAATCAGGCCAACCTCCCTCGAAAAACATTCCAATAAAGCATTTTTGTTTGAAAACTTCAGTGGAACCCTTGGGTTTTTTGATGAAAACTTGTGAAATGGAACAAACATTTCTCTCTTTGATTTTTTTTCTCTTTTCTCTGCTTTTATCTCCCTTTCCTGCCTAGAAAAGGAGGGGGGAAAAGGGGACACCACCACATTTTGATTGCTGTCTTTACATTCTCCAAGAAGCTGGACACTTTTGGCTTTAATCATGTGATGTACCTTGGAAAATTGCTTTCTTCCACTGTATATATGCCGCACCAACTTGCATCATCTCATTTGCATACTCAAGCCCCTTCTAGATACCTATAATTAGAGACCCTGATGAGGAAAGTCCTTTAGTAATGGGGAAAATACTAGCCCCCTAATGCTAATACACTGGTGTATAAATCCTGATTGCTGAGTGATACATAACATCCTTAATATGACAAAGGTAGTGCTTAGTGTTCAATTTAACTGGAAGCCAATGTGCCAGCATTATATTCAATAGCCCTAAAATGAAGATGCCACATTTATATCTCCTGTTACTGACCTTTTATCATTAATCACTGCATTCAATGCATCCGATAGGTCCTTAGAAGTCATTTCAAGTACATTCAGCGTCACTCCCGCACCCCGAGACTCTATCCGCTTAGCATTGTCCATCTGGTCTCCAAATAATGGCATCAGAACCATTGGCACTCCATTGCATATCCCCTCATAGATTCCATGTGAGCCTCCATGGGTGATAAAGGCACGGGCTTTGGGATGAGCTGTGAGGGAAAGGTAGACTTATTACTGTAGGAGACTGCTTGCTCAGACATTTCTGGTTAATTCTTTAAGCTGCAGGAGGCACAGTATTAGATGTGCTTTCGGTACAATGGCATCGGTGGTTATAAATATAGAATACAACAATACTGGAGTGCATAGGAATCGCTCCTGGACAATCTTCAGGATTACAATTATCAGTGATGGAGTGGACCTTAAGCTTAAACTTCAGCGAGACCTCTGGGAAGAGGTATCTAGAGGGCAGGCTGAAATGTGGGACTTGATGGGAGGAGACCAGTCAGGGCGGTTTTAAAATCATCGGCCGAGAGATGGTAGCTGAAGCTATGCAAGCAGATAAGGGCACCCAGGGACATGGTGTAGAAGAGAAGGCCAAGGACCAAGTTGTGTGCATTCTGCGGGAAAGAGGCGGAGGAGACTCCTTAAAACTCCCCTTTGTCGGGTTGCCTAAACAACCCAACAAAGGGTTGCTTAAAGGTCTCAGAGGTTCCACTAGGTTTTGATAATCTTTGCAAAGCTTGGAATCGTCTGTAAAGCTTTTGAGATCTTGGAGTGAAATCCTGGCCCCACTAGAAATAATGAGAGTTTTGCCATTGACTTCTGTGAGGTCAGGATTTCACCCTTAGCCTTCAAACTTAGTTAATCTTTCTGTTCTCAGTCAGATCTTTCCTTTCCCTAGACTCATCTCTCTTCCCCCAAGTCCTGTCACCCTTACTCCTCCCCTCAATCTCTAACAAACTTTGGTAATTTTCCCTTTCTTCTGCCCCGCAATTCTCAGACCTCTCACGGGACTCCCCATAAGCTCTGATATCAAACAGACCCCTCCCCATTCTGGCTCCTGTTGAGAGGTCTGCAGTCTCTCTCTAGGACCCAGTGCATTCTCCGGTTTCAATTTGGCAGGTCTTGGTGCTTCACCTGTCAGCCACCTCTAGCAGGGACTGTGGACTTCTGGGAAGCCCAAGCGAACACGGGAGCTGCATCGAATAG
This sequence comes from Chelonia mydas, assembly GCF_015237465.2. Taxonomy (NCBI): domain Eukaryota; kingdom Metazoa; phylum Chordata; order Testudines; family Cheloniidae; genus Chelonia; species Chelonia mydas. The sequence continues at coordinate 73,819,633 of NC_051251.2, read as the reverse complement.
GACACTGGTTCCAGTGAGACTGTGGGATTTAATGAGATCACCAGGGAGAAGAATGTATTTGAGGTGAGGAAGAGGGTGATTTCCCTAACTAAGGTCTGGGAATGGCTCCGACATAAGGGTGAGTTTATTTTTACAGAATCAATATGTCCACTCCTAGTAAAGATCTAATACAGGGGTTCTCAATGTTTTTCTTTCTGAGGCCCCTCTGAACAGGCTATATAAACTTCCGGACTCAGTGGGGAAGGGGGAGGACTCGGAGCTCCAGGTCAGGGGTGGGCCCTCGTGCATAGGCGTAATTTGACTTCTATTTGGGGCGGGGGGGAGGCAGGGGCTGGTGAGGCTTGGACCAGCTCTGCACAGCAGGGTCCAGGGAGGCAGCACTGTCTCCACCCCCTGACTCACCTCAGCAGGCCACCCAGCCTGTCTGGGTTGTGTGTGGTGGAGGTTCAGCTCAAAAAGTTTGAAAACTGGTGAGGGTGCAGGCAGGGGGCAGCTCGGGGCTCTGTGTGGGCAGGAGGGTAGCTCAGGGTGCAGGCAGGGGGGTAGCTAGGAGCTGTGTGCGGGTGGGGGGGTAGCTCAGGGTGCAGGCAGGGGGGTAGCTAGGAGCTGTGTGGTAGGAAGGCTCCCCTGTGGTCACTGCTCCCCAAGGGCTCTTCCAGCCCCAGTGCGGGGTCACCCTACCTGGGCAGCTCTTACCGGCTGCGTGATCTGAGGAGCAGCCGCAACCCTGGGCACCAGCAGCAGACGGGGGAATGCCAGGGCTGCCTGCTCCATGACACCAGCCAGAGCAGCAGCTGCCCCGCACGGCCCGACTCCAGCTTCCCATGTCTGACCTGGCCAGGGGGTGGGGCTTTGGGGGCGAGAAGAGGAAGTGGGGGGCATGGAGCTGCCCCCCGGAGTGCCGCATTCTGGGGGGCAGCCAGTGGGGGTGGGCAGCCAGTGCTCGGGGTTTCAGCCCCGCAGTGGGGGGCGCCAGGGCTTGGGGTTTCTGTCGCGGAGTCCCACAGCCCCCCTGAAAGGGCTCGTGGACCCCCAGGGGGCCACGGACCCCCGGTTGAGAACCGCTGATCTAATAAACCCTATGTACAGTAGTTACCATGTGAATAAAACAAAGCTCAGTCTATAAGTATCTACCTGGGGGGAAAATGTTATCATCTAGCAGACAAAGGTGTAACACGAGGTAATGGCTGGAGGATGAAGCTAATCAAAATTAGAATAGAAATAAGGCACAGATTTGTAGCAGTGAGGCTAATTAACCAGTGGAACCCAAGGCTGTGTGCAGACAGCCCATACCTGCTTCGGGGGGCGGGGGGCGCAGAGTGAAGGCAGCCGGCTTCAGCAGTGTTACTGAGCATGCTCAGTACAAGCCAAGCCACAAAGGGGCGGGGGGTGGGCATATGACCCTGCATGCCCCCGCCCCCCACGCATTGCCTCTGTTGTAGGGGATTCTACATCACTGGCCATTTTAAAATCAAGACTGAAGGTTTTTCTAAAAGATCTGCTGTGGTTTCAAACAGGGATTAATCTAAGGAAGTCCAGTGTTATACAGGAGTTCAGACTAGATGATCACGATGGTCCCTTATTCGTAGACTTTAAGGCCAGAAAGGACCATCGTGATCATCTAGTCTGACCTCCTTCACATCACAGGCCACGGAATCTCACCCAGCCACTCCTGTAACACACCCATAACCTCTGGCTGAGTTACTGAAGTCCTCAAATCATCTTGTAAAGGATTCAAATTACAGAGAATCCACCATTTACTCTAGTTTAAAGCATCGAGTGACCCGTGACCCGTGCTACAGAGGAAGGCAAAAAACTCCTAGGTTCTCTGCCAATTGGACCTGGGGGGAAATTCCTTCTGGACCTCAAATATGGCCATCAGTTAGACCCTGAGCATGTGGGCGAGACCCACCAGCCAGACACCTGGGAAACAATTATCTGCAGTAACACAGAGCCCTCCCCCTCTAGTGTTCCATCACCAGCCCTTGGGGATATTTGCTAATAGCAGTCGCAGATGGGCCAAATGGCTTTTTAGACAATCTTATCACACCATCCTCTCCATAAACTTCTCAAGCTCAGTCTTGAAACCAGTTAGGTTTTTGTCTCTGCTGCTCCCCATGGAAGGATGTTCCAGATTTTCACTTCTCGGATGGTTAGAAAACTTTGTCTAACGTCAAGCCTTAACTTTGTTGATGACCAGTTTATATCCATCTGTTCTTGTGCCAGCACTAGTGCTTAACTTGAATAACTCCACTCCCTCCATGGTGTTTATCCCTCTGCTGTATTATAGAGAGGCCCTTCTGGCCTTGCAATCTACAGACCTATGGTATTTATGACTATTCCCTTAGAGCTTTATCAAATTCAAAGAAACCTACTTAATTGTTGCCAGTAGCGCCCTCTCCTGCCCAGACTTACCAAGTAGATCATTCTGTGGTAGCCATTTGATTAGCTTTGTGTTGTTTGCAAGGTTGGGGGGTGCTTCTCCAGTGTACCTCCAAAGAACCTTTGGGAAATAATAAATGCAGCATTAATATTAAGAACTTGCCTCTTACAATTCTTCTGCTGTTGCTTCTTCCTGTAAACTGTGCTGTACAGCAGAGCAGATAAGCCCATGACGGACAAAATCTGTTTTGTGAAGGTTTGTGCTGAGCAGCGGAGATGGGGTTTTGTTTTGGCATAAGAGGGGAGGGGGCAGGTTTTTGCTTATTGAAGCTTTTTGTTGTGTTAAGTGTTATACCACAGATACGTAAAAAAAAATAATCAAATAATACAGAATCGTAACCAGTGACTCTATTCCAATATTGTATTCAACAGCTGTGCTAGAGAGATTTTTTTCCTCTTACTGTCTGAGGTATTGTTCCAAAGGCTTCAGCAATCTGCTTGGCTTTCTTCATGGGAATCTCAGAGACCATTGAGCCCAAGGAGAAGACCACAAAGCCGTGTTCCCCAGAGGCATTCACAATGCTTTCAAATTCCTGCAAATACAAAGAAACCTCCAGTCAATGCTTTCCATTCTAATCCATGTCACAGGGCCATAATTCTGGTGCTTTGCAATCAAAGGGATCTCACCTTGACTAGCCTGGAAAAGAAATAATGTTAACAGGCAAAATAATTCACTATGGTCTGATCCTATAAACATGTATGCATGCGATCGTCCTGTTGAATCCTATGGCACAGCTCCCAAGAGTAAAGATTTTGTGTGCAAGTGTTTGCAGGATTGGGGCATAAATCCAGACTCCATATGGAAATAATTAAAGGTGTAGTGTACTAAATAAATAACATATATGAAAGAATTCAGGTTCTGTTCAGTAAAGGAAGGTGCAATGCAAACCAAGTCATATATTTCCTGGCACCCAAAAGCAGCTAAATGCATTGTTTTCTGTTGACACACCAAAGGTGTCAGGAAATTCAGGCTTAGGTCTGAGGTTTTCCTTTTCAAATCATACAGTTGTGGAAACGTGGTTGGTGTTTTTAAAGCTTAATGACATAAACAATGGCTTGAAAAAAGAGGCACTTTTACATTCCTGATTTATCAGTTCTGTCTGGATCTTAAGAATATTGAAAATCCTGTAATTTTAATTTTCTTTTAAATAAAAAAAAAAAACTTTCACAGTTGCCTAGACATAGACAGGTGGAAGATTTTGAGACTCGTACTGCCCAGAAAGGGCTAAATAGGAATCGGCAACTACCTGTGATGACATAAACAAAGGATTCTGACCAAGTGAAACGCTAACTGCAAGGGCAAGTGAACCAATAAATGTCCTATTTCTTACCAATGTGTTTTCCTTAAAGCCTGGGGAAGAGAGAATGCCAGAATATTAATTTCAATTCAGACCCCTTTCAAAAGTTCTCCAGGAGACACTGATGAGTCTTGAAACAACATGGAGTGTGAAAGGCAAACTTGTTAAATAAATATTGTGTATAGTTACGAGTTGCCCTGTCAATCTACTGAGTCAAGCACATTTTTAACCATCTCATTCTCTGTCCCCCATCAGTATTCTGAGTTCCATGCCTGACTATTACAACTACTTTATGTGAGGATGGTTCTTCATCTCTGAATGTTAGGTGGTTAGTCTGTCAAAACGAGGCTAGTACCCACCTACCTTGTATGAAAGCTGTCACTTAATTAATGTCTGTCCTACTCTTAGCAAATACCTTCATGAAAGGTGCCACTCTAATAATGCAAAGTTTCAATATTATTTGGTATGCTGGGTGACCCCACAAGTCTCATGAAGAAATATATGAAATGAGAATATTCTAGACAGTAAAACCCTAGCCTTCCATGTCTCATTTTGTGGACAACTGAGGATCTCTCATTATATAAGTGACTACTTATGACTCTAAGAGAGGATGCTTTTCTAAGCTCTTCCATGCTGTCGCTTCCTTACTTTTATTTTGTTTTAACCGATAGAAGCGTTATCTAATAGTGGGTGCTAGTAGGATAGTCCAGTTTTAATTGTAAAAAAGAACTAACCTGAGATAATGGTTTCTCCTGGCCACAGTTTATGCCTCCAATTAAAACCATGTTGGGCATCACAGGCCTCGGATACTCAAACACAAAGTCATATCTCAACAGCCAAATAGATGCATGACTTAAAAGCTCTGGCACTGTCAGATCTTGTTGAAGGAACTCCCTGATCAGATCTTCATGGGATGAATAAAGAAGGGAACAGCTCAAGAACTCTGCTGAGCTGACTAAGACGTTCCACACACGCTGGGGAAATGCCATGTGGTCTGTATAGCTGGTGAAGAATTTGGGGACATAAGAAGCAGGGTTTGGACACTGGGTGGCCTGAAATTCAAATCCACATGGAATTCCCCGTGAGAAGTAAACAGAAGGTAGGGACAAATATTCGGCTACTATTTGTCCACATAGAAACATAGGATCCATCAAGACAGCATCAAATGCACTGTCTTTGAGGTGGGTGATCAGCTCTTTGTTGGACAGAAGCTGTTTGCAGGAACTGAGTAAGTGTGCCGTAATATTTCCTATCCTTGCGAATGTTTTCGTGATCTTTTCCAGGAAAGGTTGAGGTGCAAATATATGATGCCCCAGTCTTTTAAATTCGGCTTCCAAGTATTCCTTGGTGTATGGCACAGAGTATGTCTTCACTGTATAGTGCTCCGATGGCTGTATCTGAACACTTGCTTCTGGCACAACCGCTACTATTTCATGTCCTCTCTGCCAAAGCCGCCATACTACTGAGTGCATGCTGAACCAGTGACTGCCATCTAGGGGAATCATCAATAGCTTTCCCCCTTCCGAAAGGCTCCAGAGGGGCAGAACTAGTAGAAGCCAGGCAGGTAGGCGACGAACCCCTTGAAGCAGAGAAGCCATCTCCCTAGATGAAGACTTGTGCTGCAGCCAGTCAGACAGGTTTTAGATGCATGCTCAACTATTCTAGGCAACACAGAAATTGTTTTACTACCGGGCTTCCAACCCTTATTCCTTCATATCTTAAGCTAATGTTTGGTTTCCAATGAACTGTATGTTTACAGGAGCATGAGTGAGGCATTTTTTAACTTTTAGCTGGTGAAAGGTTGGTTGTGCAATCTGGCTGGACAGCAAAGGAGCAGAAAAAGTGGGAGCAATGTAGGGAAATGTTGGTTTCCTGGGTTTGGGCGTAATTTCAACATTAAGATGCTGGTGTGGGATGTTTCATTTCAAGATCTACTAGAATTGAGAATGTGAGAGAACACTTTGCCAGCATTGCATGTGGTTATTAACTTATGGTTAATTATGCATAGAACTGAGCGCATAATTGATTTTTCAGTTTTTTGTTTCCAGGTGTGGTTTTTTTTACCCTTGTTTGTTTTTAAATAAATCTAGCTAAATTTCAAAATGAAACATCATTTTGAAATGAAAAATTGAAACAAAACATTTCAACTTTTGGGGGGAATTCCCCCCCCCCCCTTTTTTGTTAGTTTGAAACTATTCGCATATTTCAATCCAAATTCACCAAATTGCATTTGTTGGTGAATAAACTATTCATCCTAAAACTCCCAGCTCTAATTATCCACTCCCTGAGGTGACTCTGTGCAGGTCAATTGGGCAACAGACGCACAAAGAAGCTGTACAGCTGCTCAAGGTGTTGGTTTTGTGCTTTCTGCTCCTGCTTTAAACAAAAAGATATTGAAAATCATTAAGATTCACTTGTTTGCTGTCTACCCCATACGCTGTCAAACTCAGCTCATGGTGGAGTATCTTGGCAATGATCCAACGGATAAGGGTGTTTTGTTGGACCACAAATGATGCTAACTTTGTTACCTGATTATTAGTATCATCTTGACTGTTTGTATTATACTCCCTCTTACTGATTCTGTCCTTAGGACACAGCTGCGCTACCCCTGGGGAGGAACTCCAGTATTTCAGCTTGAGAGTGGCACATATTCTCATTATGGAGTGACCCTTGTCTCACCTGAGTTAAAGGTGAAACGAGATTTCCATTATATTCCAGTGCTGATCATGACACGCATCCCCAGTCATTGCCCAAATGAAATACACTTTAAAATGTCACAAATGTGAGCCTGTGCCCAGCTGGTTGCTTTTTCAAAAATCTGAAACAAAACGAGTGTGCTTCAAAAATGAGGTATTTGTGTTCCCTAGAAATGATCTTCATTGCCTCTGGCTCCTATCTCAGAAATGACTTATTAGGCTATGTCTACATTAGCACTAATTATGGCTGGAACAATCCCCTGGGGACTATTTTTGCAGCCAAGGATCAACAGAATGCAGCATGTTCCTCTTACATCCCCGACATGTCCCTATCTCCAAGCAGGCATCATAGAAACAGATATGCTGGTTTTGCAGCACTGGGGGAGTCTCTAAATGCCCTTCAGGCAGCTTGAAGTCCCTACAGCCTGTCCCGTTGTGGTAATTCCACATAACCTTTGCACAGATACCTAAAGCACCACATACCATTTTTTAAAACCCCATAATCCAAATGTCACCAGCTAAGCAAATCCCAGAGGGGTGGGGGGAACCCAAAAAACCCAAACTGTTATGACAGAGCTGATATTAGGCACCCAAAGCGGAGGGAGGGGCGCAGAAGACTAGAATGCCGTCGTTATAAACAAAGAGTGGAAAGCTCATGTATTCTGGGTTAAAGTTACTCTTTTAACTCATCCCATACAACTCTTTTGTCTCTTCTGACATGAAGGTATGGTGCAGGCACAATGGACGCTGTGGGAATCAGCGCCACGGGGACTCAGCTGCTTCCTTGTAAGAGTCTTTGATCAAAATAGCCCCACTTTTACTATGCCACCTGCAGCGCACAACTGGAAAAGAATGTATACAGCTCCAGCCCAGAGGCTCCAGAAGATGGAGCCAATGCACTGGGAGTAATAGGTTACAGCAAGCATGTCGGAGAACCATTTTCAATCAAGGCCTCAAAGGACCTTTACTTCCATGCTGTAGAAATTGTCCTGAGGCAATAACAATTGATTTAAGGACACTGACTATCCCTCCTCACTCACGCCTCCACTTTGTCATTACTTGAGTCATCGCTCGTGAGGTCATCAAGACCTTGGCTCATGTGTAATAAGCCATAAAAATGATGTTTTCACTTGGATCCCATTGGATCTCACGCACACCCACAAGATAATAATTGAGCCTACAGAAAAACCCATTAAATAATTTTGTAATATTTTCAGCTTTTTAAAAATAACTAACCTTGGATAATGGTTTCTTCTGTTCACAGTTGGTGCCTCCTATGAAGACCATGTTGGGCATCACTGGCCTGGGATACTCAAACACAAAATCATATCTCAGCAGCCAAATGGATGCTTTGCTGAACAGTTCCAGTATCGTTACCTCTCTCTGAAGAAACTCAGAAGCCAGGCTCTCATATTGTGAATAGAACAGGTAACAAAGTAAATTCTCTGCAGCATTGACTAATAGGTTCTTCACGCGCTGGGTAAATGTCATGTGGTCGGAGCTGGATGTGAAAATCCTCGGGACGTAAGAAATAGGATTGGGACACTGAGTGGCTTTGAAGTCCAAGCCACATGGAAGTCCACGCATGAAGTACACGGAGGGAACTGAGAGATATTCAGCAATTATTGGTCCACATGGTAACACAGGATCCATAAGGACAGCATCAAACTTGCTGTCCTCAAGGTATTTGATCAACTCTTTGTTATATAAGAAATGCCTGCAGGCAGATGAGAACATGGTTGTAGATAGTGATATGTTTTTAAAGACGCTGGTAAATTTCTCTGGAAATGGCAGGCTGACAAAACTGTGATGTCCAATTGAATGGTAAAATTCATCCAACGATTCCTGTGTGTAAGGCACTGGATGTGTTTTGATTGTGTAATAGTCTGATGTTCCCATGAGCAAGGTGGCTTCTGGTATTACAACAACAACATGGTGCCCTCTTTTCCCAAGCATTTCCACCGCCACTCGCATGCTGAGCCAGTGACTCCCATCTTGAGGCACAACCAGCAGTTTCCCACCTTTGGCAAAACTCCACAAAGCGAGAAAAAGAGCCAGCCCAGCAGTTCCCTGCTGTCCTGACATGGCCGCTGCCGTGCTGCTAGGAGTAAAAAACCCAGCTTTCTCCCCCCGGAAACCTTCCAAGCAGCATTTAAAGGCAGAAGTCGCTGGGATTGCAGCTATGTCTGTGACCTTTAAGCCCAATTAATTCTCAACTCTAGAAACCCTTCTCAGCAAATATTTTACTTGACACACAATGCTTTAAACTGTGATAAAAGGTCGGATGTTAAACAAGACTGAACAGATGCCAGCAGGGCCGCTGGAGTTTGTTACGTGCAAACACAACACCTCTATCAGCATTTCATGCTCTAAAATGAGTCAGCATAAATCGAGAGATCACAGGATCTCTTAGCAGGGTTGGTGTGGGCCTGGATTGGTTCAAGAACCTCAGGGTAGGTCTACACAGCAGTTAAACACCTGCCGCTGGCCCATCTCAGCTGACTCAGGCTCATGAGGCTCAGGCTATGGGCTGTAAAATTGCAGTGTAGATGTTTGTGTTCTGGGTGAAGTCGTTAGACACCGACAGGTGGCACGTGTCAGCGGTGGGTGTTTAACTGCAGTGTAGACATACCCTTTGAGCGCAATTGTGTGCTCTGTACCTGGCTCAAGCCCAAACTACTAGCCTCGCTCACCAGAAATAACCTTGAGGAAATTGCTCTCTTCCTCATCCGCGGCAAGACAGTGGTGACAGATACAACTAAGGCGGGATACAGGCAAGGAGAGCACAGTTCTTGCACCAATCCTGAAGGCTGCTGTCCACACAGTCCTTAGGTCTGAAAGGGACAATGTGGGAGGCCATTTCCATGCTGGAATTTCGGAACCCCTTGAAGTCCTGAGCCTGGAGGGTGTACACAGAGGGTTACAGCTTTTAAGGGAATTAGAGCTAGATCCACAAAGGGACTGAGCATTACAATGCCTCAGTCCTAGGTGCTGAGTGGAATTCACAGCCCTGAGCTCGGTGCCCAGGCATTGTATGGGGAGCATTAGGGACCAAAGAAAGGGATTCTCAGAAGCCAGCAAGCCGAGCTGAGAGCTACCTAGGCTATGTCTACACTATGGACCTTACAGCAGCACTGTGCCACTGTAAGATCTCCCATGTAGCCACCCTCCTGCCTGTGTCCGTAAACCACCCCCAAAGAGCAGCGTTAGCTCTGTCATCAGAATCAGAGAAGATCAGGGTTGGAAGAGACCTCAGGAGGTCATTGAGTCCAACAAAGCAGGACCAATCCCCAACTAAATCATCCCAGCCAGGGCTTTGTCAAGCCAGGCCTTAAAAACCTCTAAGGATGGAGATTCCATCCCCTCCCCAGGTAAGAGAAGAGTCTCCCCCGCCTACATAGCGCTAGCCACACCAACACTTTTGTCAGTGACATTTCTGCTAGTCAGGGGGATGCTTTTTCACACCCCGACCAACAAAATGTTACCAACAAAAGTGCTGGTGTGGACAAAGCCCTAAGCTAGCCGGAAATGCTGAGGAGAGGCATAAGCCCCAGTAATCAAATTCTGGGCCAGGGTGAGGTGCCGCTCCGCCTGTGAGGATTCACAGCCCTGAACCCTATCCCAGAGCTAGCTCCTAACCCAGTCCATTCTCACGAAAAGCCACTGTGAGACAGTGACTGACTCTGTGGCCCATGGGGAGGGCCCTCATGCCAGACTGGGAGGGTCAAGTTCCTGAACTAAGAAATCTGTAATTGTTTATACAAAGTGGAGCAGCTCTAACAGGAGAGAGAGAGAGACAGACACCTGAGAATACCCAATAGCCTGGTTGTCGGGGCACCCACCTAGAATGTGGTTAGACCTAGACCACATTCACATTTCTGTGCCAAAGCAGGTGGGGGTAGGGGATTTCAAACCCAGGTCTCCCACATCTCAAGTAAGTGCCCTAACCATTGGTATAATGGGACTGGGGGACACACCCTCCCACTCTTGCCTTGACTGTCTTTTATGCAGGTTAAGCATATTCTGAGTACACCTACTGGATGGGCCACACAGGCAAGGTGTGTGTGTGTGTGTGTGTGTGTGTGTGTAGGGGGGGGAGATGCCTCATCTGAGAATCCTACTGGGGTTTAACTATGAGCCACTGCGCCGAATAGTTCAGCGGGATCAGGACTTAGCACACGCCCACCAGTGGAGACTATTATTTTATCTACTTCAATGCGTGCACCTAATCAAACTGATTTGTGGACATGCTGATGTACCTCACTCACCCTGATATGATGATAAACTTCACAGTGAGCACGGACTTCAAAGACATGACTTGGGAGAGATGCAGGAAATAAGTAATAAGTAGCCAAAGCAAAGGTACCGTGGCGTGATTAGCTTATCAAAACCATATTACGAGATACGATATGTAAACAATTTCTTTTGCTGTGATTTGCTCTCTGCTTTTAAAATATCTTGTGCTAATAAGATCAAGAGTCTTAGCCTGTAGCTTGGATATCTTCTCACAGGTCACCCCACAGACAGCAAAAGCCCTCAGTGCCAAAGGAGCAGTAGTGAAGAAGGAAAGGGTCATCAGACTTCACCTCCCTTGGGTTCTCAGTCAGCAAGGCCTGGGCTAAAGAAGCCTTCTCCCAGAAGGAGCCAAGCAGGACTGCATCTCTTGTGGTTACAGGGGAGAGATGCTGAAGGACCAGAAAGGCCCCGTAACTTTATGGAGGAGCAGAAAGCAGCTGTGTTTTCAATCAGAAATCACTAAGGCCCAGGCCCCCAAAGGGACATAAGCACCTAAAGACCTTTGAGGATCTGGGTCTAGGACTCTGGTTGTCTCTCTTTGAACTCTAAGCCCTATTGACATTCAAGTTAAGTTTTTTATTTAGAGAGACAACGTGGGTGAGGTAACATCTTTTATTAAACCAACGTCTGCGGGTGAGAGAGACAAGCTTTCAAGCTACACAGAGCGCTCCAATATCCTGGTACCAAATATGGCTCCAACACTGCAAACATACTTAGAAAGATTCATATAGTTAACATATAATGTTATAAACTAGGGAAAATTGAGAACGGTAAGAAATGGTTAACTGATAACAGGCGTGTCCATGGAGTTTAAGTGATATATTAACAAACCACCTCCCGTCATTTCAGTGAGGTGCAATGATTCAGCACAACTAGCCCAATCTTTACACAACCGAGGCTGCTGAAGTTCGTAGCAGGGGTACAGTGGGTCAGGGTTGTTTGAAGAAGCTCACGCAGCAATTGCCTGCATTACACCCGGCTCAAGCCCAAACTACTTCAGTGTATGGAGGAAGCCATTTCCCTCATTTCTACATAGAAATTTCATTTACTCTCTGTAGTACGATTCCAGGAATGTCTCCCTGAAGCCTCAGCTATCTGCTGCCTCAGTGGTTGAGAGCATCACCAGGTGGAATCATCACGGGGTTCTGTGGTGTTACCATCAAATTTTTAGTTCTCAGCCATTTTGGGCTATTTTTACACACACGACTTTGGAAGTGACACAAGTGCGCCGGCAGGGGCTTTCAGCTCCTTGTAGTTGCAATCTGACATCCCCTGTAGGGCACTTCCAGATACCCTTCTACGCGCAACATTGACATGCATTCTGCACTGTCCTCTGCCCAGGGAGCAGGTGGGATGGGGGCCCCCCATAGCAGCATGGCTCATGAGAAAACCATGCTGCCAGGATGAAGTGCTACAGAGCAGCGTGAAGGGGACTCATCTATTTAACATCTCAACACAGAAAATATTTGTAATTAGTCTCAGTCTAATAGATAGAGCCTGGTGGTTTTCGCCAAAGCGAATAATACTAAATACAACAACAAACGACCTATACTACGAAATAAAACTAAAAACTCCCCCTGCAATGGGGTCTCCTGCAGCTCTTTTGCCACAGGGGGTGGGGCCTATTCCCTGCTCCAGGAGGTGGGGCCTATTCCCTGCTCCAGGAGCTGAGACCTGTCAGGCGGGGTTGCCGAGCCACGTACTCATCATGACAGAAGGGTGACCGGGCCGAGTGGCACTGTGACCCCATGCATCAGGCTGGCGTGCCCAGGGCAGGGAATGAGTCCTCATGGGACAGGTGTCATCACTGGGGGGTGAAGGTAGGACGGGCTCACTCTCATACCTCCACCCAGAGGCTTTCCACTCCCACCCGCTCCATACGTCCCGCCCGGGCCCAACCACCCCCAACAGGGCCTGCCACGATAACACAAAATAAAATGAAATGCCCAAAAAGCACAATGACAAATGATAAATAAAAATAATTTCCTGGGTCTCTGATACTAGCTGCATGGATTTCATTTTGAAAAATGGCTTGTGATTTGGGTGCCTTAATTTTGAAGCAGCTACCTTGAGCCCTCTTACAAAGGCCTGGTTGTCAGAGGGTGGCTGATCAGCACTTTCTGAAAATCAGGCCTCTTTGAGGTGTCACAAATTGGGCATCCAAAAATGGAGGTCCCCAAAGTAAGTTGCTTTTCAAAAATGCAGGCCATGTGTTTTTCTCTAAACCGCATAAAACGTACATTAATAGATGTAATGCAGAAAACATACCTGAGTAATTTGTAATGATTCCAGCAACATTATGATCTAAAAAGAAATTACCTGAGATAATTTTTTCTTCTAACCACAACTGATGCCTCCAGTGAAGACCATGTTGGGCATCACTGGCCTGGGATACTCAAACACAAAATCCTATCTCATCAGCCAAACAGAGGACTGACTTAAAAGCTCTAGGACAGTCAAATTTCTTTGAAGAAACTCAGATGCTAGACTGTCAAACTGAGAATACGCAAACTTGCAAATCAAGGACTCCAGTGACGCAAATAACAAGTTTATCACACGCTGAGTAAATGACATGGTCTGTGTAGGAAGTAAAAAAAATTGGGGATATAAGAAGGAGGGTCTGGACACTGAGTAGCCTTATCCCAACTACAGGAAATTCCACGCAAAAAGTTGACAGAAGGGATGGAAAGATATTCAGCAACTATTGATCCACAAGGTAACACAGGATCTGTAAAGACGGCATCAAACTGAACCTCCTCAACATAGTTCACCAATTCTTTGCTTAGCAAAAAGTGCTTACAGATGGCAAACATCATAGTACTAAAGTTGGTGAGCGTTTCGTGTGCTGTGAAAACTCTCTTCAGAATAGGTCCATCATCAAAAATATGATAACCGAAGGACTGGAAGTAGACATCCAAATCTTCCTGTGTGGGGGGCACTGGGTGTGTTTTCACTGTGTAATATACTGATGTTCTCATGAGTAAATTGGCTTCTGGCCCAAGAACTACTATTTCATGTCCCTTCAGGCTGAGTTTCTCTAGCACCTGACTCATGCTGAGCCCGTGACTTCCGTCCACAGGCATCACCAATAGCTTTCCACCTTCAGCGAGACTGCAGAAAGCCAGACAAAGAAGTAACCTAGAAACAACTGGACACCGTGACTGGGAGGAAGGAGCCATGTTCTTAGTAGTAGGGAGGGAAAAAGCTTCCACCACAAGGTGCTGAACACTGAGTTATACAAGAGAACAATGGTCACCAAAGCTTACTCCTTACAAATAAATGTTTACCTAGGTTCAGACAAAGATCAGATTAACTAGGAGTTTGGCATCATACAAATTAAGCAATGCCAACACTATGCAAAGGTAGGACTACTACGTTATTTTGATGGAATGCTAGCACAGGACTTGCTCTTTGGTTCCTAAGAATTAAATTTAAAATAAGTGTTCGCACGAAGTAGAGAAAGAGGATTGGGAACATTACTGGTGGCAGGGTGGGGAGGGAAGAGGGGAAGATTTATAGAACAGAGAACATAGAAGTTGCAGAGGATTCTTGACACTCGGACATCTATGAGTAGGATCCTCTTCATTCCAGCAGCAAGTAAGGGCTTTATGCTTATGAAACTTATACTAGCAAACAGCAGATGTGAAAGAGGGAGCTGCCAGAGTCCATGGACAACATGCTAAGGGAAATGCCAACACCTTTCACCAGCATGAGGGTGCCGCCCCAGGCAGGGGCAGCGAGTTATATTCCCTTGTGGTGCTCGGGCTCCAGCAATATTCAGGGCTGGGGGCCCTGCTCCACCAATGTTTGGAGCTGGGTCTCTCCCCCGGCCCTGCCTGGAGCGGCCTCCGGTCTGGAGCGTCCGCCCCCCCAGCCCCCCGCCTGCCCCCCCGACCCCCGGAGCACCCCTGCCTGAGCGAAAGCGGCGCTGCTCTCCCTGGCCTCCGCTGCCGGCAGCTACAGCACCGCACAAGAGCACCCCGGCAGCAGGCTGAGGCAGGTGCTGCGGCTACTGCATCCCCGGAGGGGGAGGGGGAGAGCGAGGGGGCACACACGTGGGCACACACTGCCCTCCCCTCCCCTCTCCCGGCACCAGGCGCCGAGGGGGCTTCCGGCAGGAGACCTCTGGAGCGGACCCCCTTGACTCACCTGAGCAGCTGCTGGGGCTTCAGTGAGCGTTTGGCCCTGTGGTCCACCCCCCGCAGCCACCACTCCTGCAGACACTGGGCAAGGGGCAGCCCCAGCCCCAGTGAAGCTATGGCAGGGGAGCAGGGGAGGAAGGAAGCCACATGTGATGGCAGTCCCCTCCCCTCCAGCACCCACCACCCCCTCCCAGAGCCCACACCCTCTCTCCAGCCCCCAAACTCCCTCCCAGAGCCTGCACCCCTCACCCCCTCCTACACCCCCAGCCCCTGCCCAGAGCCTGCACCCAGCACCCAAACTCTGTCCCAGAGCCTGCATCCTTCACCCCCAAACTCTGTCCCACAGTCTGCACCTCCAACCCCTTCCCGCACCCCCCTTCTGCACCCAAACTCCCTCCTACACCCCCAGCCCAGAGCCTACAACCAAACTCCGTTCCAGAGCCTACATCCCCTCCCTCCGCAGCCCCTCCCATCCCCAAACTCCCTCCCGGAGCCTGCACCCAGCACCCAAACTCCATCCCAGAGCCTGCACCCCAGACTCCATCCCAGAGCCCAACCTCTCAACCGTCCTACACCGCAATTCTCTGCCCCAACCCAGGGCCTGTACCCCAGACCTCCTCCCCCAACCCAAACTCCCTCACAGAGCCTTAGGCAGGTGGTGGGCGGAGTTCGGGGGGAGGGGGGCGCTTTGAGCATTCTGGGAACCATCAAAATTTCTACAAACCTGCCACCCCTGAAGGGGACCAGTCCCTGTCATCTTTTGTGTCTACCTCTAGCTAGTAGATTTAGTCTTTTTTTGCAAGTAACTGGTGTCCTCCTGGACGTTTTCAAAGTGAAGTTATTGGACCAGATCCTCTCCAGGTGTAAACTGACTTCAGCAGAGCTAGACTGATTTATGGCAGCTCAGGATCTCGCCCTTGTCTGTGATGCCAGTTAATATTAAGGAGTCTTAGCTGAAATGAGAACCAGCAGCACTTAATGCTTAAAAGGAAAGGTGGTTTGAATTGCTCTATAATCGCTTAATTAAAAGTACATTTAAGAAGAAAGAAAAACAGCTGCTGAAAAGTTACGGAAGTATATAATGAAGTGAAAGCAAAATCATTTTCTTCTCAACAAGATGCTTAATCCTTGCCAAACTGAAATCGTTGGTATAATAATCCTATCTAGGATACAAAATTTCTAGTGAATTCAGGATCCTACCATGAGTACAACAAAAATAAAAGCTTTACCAACCTGAGATAATTCCTTTTGAACACAGTTGATGCCTCCAATTATAACAATGTTAGGCATCAGTGGTCTGGGATAGTCCATCACAAAGTCAAATCTCATCAGCCAAACAGATCCATGACCTAAAAGCTCAGTCACTGTTATCTCTCTCTGAAGAAATTCAGAGGCCAGTTTTGCATATGGCCCATAAACAAAATCACAAAGGACAATCTCCAATAAGCTAAATAGCAGATTCTTCACACGCTGTGGAAATGTCATGTGGTCTGTATTGGTTGTCAATAGCCTGGGGACATAAGAAGGTGGGTTTGGACACTGAATAGCCTTATAGTCTAAACCACATGGAATTCCACGCAAGAAAAACACAGAGGGGACAGAAAGATACTCAGCTACGATCTGCCCACAGGGCATCATGGCATCTGTAAAGACAGCATCAAATTTGCTCTCTTCTAGATATTGGATCAACTCTTTGTTGTACAGTAAGTGTGTACAAGTGGATAAAATCAGACCAGAGGTGTTCTTCAGCCTTTCATGTAGTCGAACAAATCTTTCCAGAAAAGGTCGTTCCTCAAAAACCTCTTGAGTAAAAGCCAGAAAATGTTCCTTCAGCTCTGCCTTTGTGAAAGGTACCGGATATGTTTTCATGACATAATTCTCGGATGTTTTTATGTGTAGATTTATTTCAGGGGCAACAATTACTATCTCATGCCCTTTGTGCCTCAGCTCATCCAGCACGGCACGCATGCTGAGCCAGTGACTTCCATCCATCGGCACCACAAGCAGCCTCCCGCCATCAGCAAAGCTCAACAAGGCCAGGAAAACAAGCAGCGCTTCACTTATCTGGGGGCTAGAGTGAAACCCAGGAGCCATCTCTGCAGCAGTGCAGTGAGTACTACAGAGACTAGCAAATTGCCAGTCAGATCCCGACAACTCTATCTTCTGACCTTTATCCCTACGTGCTACTCAAGTCAATATTTAATTGCATACTGTATGTACATAAGATGAAAAACAAAGGTCTGAAACCTGAGCTGCACTTTGGCAGTAACGGCATCATGATAAACCTGATTAGCTGAGGCCTTTTTCAAGGTAAGTTACTCTCTGACTCTAACCACTGAGTCAAATCACTCTATCATTAACCACGGAGTCAAATCACGACCTTGGAATGCATAACCTCTACCAGCTTCACAAACTATCTCTGCACTGGCCAGATAAATGGGTGCATAGTTAGTTTGGTAGATAAGGGGGGGTGGCGCAGAAGAGAGGGATGAAGGAACCAGCTGTTCCTTTGGATAGGATTTTCAAAAGCAGTCAGCATGGGCTGACAATGGTAAAGCTCCCCCCAGGCTTCACTGGAGATGGATTTAGGCCAGCGCTGAGTGGCTGGGAAAATCTCCCCCTTTATAGTCAAGAGCTGTGGCACTTATTCACAGGAGTTCCTCAGGCCTGCAAGCAGCTCCCTCTAGAACTTAGCCTTCTCTCTCCCCAAGGAGGGGCCTCCCGAAGGCCTCAGTAACAACCTGCCCCGCTGCTCCTCAGAGGTGGAGAGAAAAGGTGGGAAAGGAGTGAGTTCCCCTCTGTCCATGGGAGGAGTTTCAGCGTATGGGTGTCTGATATTCTGCACTTGGCCTCTGATCCCCAGAGGGAGGGGTTCTTAATGGACCTGGTTGCTGCACCGCGGCTTAGGGCTCTGTTTCAGAGCTCTCAATTAGGGACGCTGCTTTGGACTGTGTGGGCTGTTCCATCCCCCTGGCTAGAGGCTCAAACTCAGCCTAGACTTTGTACAAACGTGTACAAACATGGGGCTGGGAATGAAAATGGTCTCTTCCTTATGGCAAGGAAGCGAACTAAACACTGAACACAGCCAGGTCACCTCTTCTGACGCACAAGATGAATGCAGCAGTTTAAAAAGAATTTGCACTTACTCTTATGCAACAAAGCAGTGAGACCTCTGTGGTTATTCCCCACTGCCAGCACTACAATGCAGATCTCTAGCGTTCCTTCCCAAAGCTGCAGAATCAGACGCAAAGCTGTTGTAGTGACGAGTAATAAGACTCTCAGAATCCGAGTGTAAGGCATTTTTCATTTCCATTTTTCTTGACTGAGGTTAGTTCCTTAGATAGTCAGGTCAAATACCAGAGATTATTGAAATCTATTGTTTTAAAAATAACAGAGGCAGTAAGTGTGTTTTTGAGATACAAGGAGACTTAGAGCTGCGTGAAATCAGCATGTCGATGACACTATAATGCACGCCACCCCACTATTTCCCCAAGCAGCCTCACATATTGAACTGAAAGGCTGATGGAAAGGACCACTGCAGTGTCACCTAGGAGCGAGCCTCTGGGACAGATGAACCCAACACTACACTCTGGTCCTCTCATAGGAAGAAGAATGATGCTACTCAACTGGAATTCCATATACCACAACCTTGTCAACAGCATCTCAGGGTCAAAAGTATCAAAGGCAGATGGCAGATCCAAAAGAATTGGCATAAATACTGGGGCTTTGTCCATCTCCGAGAAGAAATGATTGGTCAATGAAGCCTGTGCAATACATGTGCCTATTCCAGTCTAAAACCAGAATGAAAGGAGCTCCGAAAAGTTGAGCACTCCAGACAATACTTGAGCTGCAAAGTGACTTTCTCAGTACTATCCCCTCCACTCCACCCCCACCTAAAAAAAAGTGTGTATAAGTGGGTAAAACCAGAGTGGAGAAAAGAAAAACTCAGACTGGATGGCAAGATAGTCAGCTATTACCTGTTCACAGCATAAGCAGGGGAACGATCAAGAGAGCATAAAATTTACTCCTGCAAAGGTATTTGATCATGTCTGTTGTGCACTATAACGTACAAGTGGATGAAAGCAGAGCAGAGGTGTTCTCCAGTCTTTCATATGTTCTCACAAAGCTTTCTAAAAAAGGTTGTTCGTCAAAAACCCGAGTCAGGGAGTGATATTGTCCAACCAGCTCTTCCTTTATGAAAGGTGCTAGAAACATTGTCATGGCAATGTTCTCTGCTGCTTTTATGTGCGTATCTATGCCAGGTGCAACAATGACTACGGCATGCTCTTTCTGCCCCCATGCACGTTGAGTCAGCACAACCCTGCAAGGAGGCCAGGAAACGAAGCAGCACGTCAGTAGCTATGCAACAAGATTGAAACGTTTCTCCATAAATATCCCCCATGTACAACAAAGTCCAGTGTTATGCCTAACCCCATGGCCTTCGGTACAACTCCTGCCTGCTCACTGTATATCTTGTTACAATTTCCAGTCAATGTGTAAGTTTATAACATGCCCACATTTAACAATAAACCAAAGTTAGAGGGACATGTGATCGGGTAGCTGGCCCCTGTGGCCAGGCACCCAGCCTACCTGTGACAGGCTCTGCTAAGGAGAATAAGCCAACCAAGATCCACCTGTGAGTTATTTACCTAGGTGACTGGATGGCCATTCATTAGTTAAGGAACATCTGGGTCAATAAAGGCTATGAGGGCTCCATCAGAAAGCCCCAGAACAGAGGAAGCTCCTGGTCGGGAGAGACATCTCAGGGGAGCTCGTGAGGAAGCTACTCGCAGTGGTGTCTCCCTGAAGAGCACAGGCCCACAGAGAGAAGGAACGGGCCCAGAGAAAGTGTGCCCCCAGGCAAGGGACCAGCACAGCCCAGGAAACAAACCAGGAGTGGAACTTTGTGAGGAGCTACTAGGGGCTCAGCAAAGAGACACACACCCTCAGGGAAAGAGTGGCATCCGGCCAAAGGCCCAGCAGAGGCCCAAGTTCCAGGCAGCGAGCTCAGCCTGCAAGTGCCCCATGGCTACAGAGGAGAGACGCAAGACTGATTGATTAACCCAAAGGTGGAGAGTTTCTGGTGGAGCAGCTGCCTGAAGCTGTTGGTTGTTTTTGCATTGTCCTTTTCTGAACAATAAATGAGACCCTCTGAAAAGCCCATGCTTTAATACTAGAAAGCCCTGCTTGTTGATACCCCGGGTGAGGGGAAACTGAGGCAGGGGCTCATCTGTGAAGCCACGTCTGGCCTCAAGGGGACTTGCGGGGTGTGATCTCCATGTCAGTACAGAACACCTAACTGCTTCCCCAGTCTGTGTACACTCCTGCCTACTGCCTTCTCCAGCTGTATCACTGAGGTAGAATCTTCCACCTTTTAAATTCCTCTCCAGACAATACAAAGGAGTCCCAAGGAATAAAAAGGTTTCAGGGTAACAGCCGTGTTAGTCTGTATTTGCAAAAAGAAAAGGAGTACCTTAGAGACTAACCAATTTATTTGAGCATAAGCTTTCGTGAGCTACAGCTCACTTCATCGGATGCATACTGCAGAAAGTACAGAAGATCTTTTTATACACACAAACCATGAAAAAATGGGTGTTTACCACTACAAAAGATTTTCTCTCCCCCCACCCCACTCTCCTTCTGGTAATAGCTTATCTAAAGTGATCACTCTCCTTACAGTGTGTATGATAATCAAGGTGGGCCATTTCCAGCACAAATCCAGGGTTTAACAAGAACGTCGGGGGGGGGGGGGGGGGAAACAAGGGGAAATAGGTTACCTCGCATAATGACTTAGCCACTCCCAGTCTCTATTCAAGCCTAAGTTAATTGCATCCAATTTGCAAATGAATTCCAATTCAACAGTCTCTCGCTGGAGTCTGGATTTGAAGTTTTTCTGTTGTAATATCGCAACTTTCATGTCTGTAGTCACGTGACCAGAGAGATTGAAGTGTTCTCCTACTGGTTTATGAATGTTATAATTCTTGACATCTGATTTGTGTCCATTTATTCTTTTACGTAGAGACTAACCAGTTTGACCAATGTACATGGCAGAGGGGCATTGCTGGCACATGATGGCATATATCACATTGGTGGATGTGCAGGTGAACGAGCCTCTGATAGTGTGGCTGATGTTATTAGGCCCTGTGATGGTGTCCCCTGAATAGATATGTGGGCACAGTTGGCAACGGGCTTTGTTGCAAGGATAGGTTCCAGGGTTAGTGGTTCTGTTGTGTGGTATGTGGTTGCTGGTGAGTATTTGTTTCAGGTTGGGGGGCTGTCTGTAGGCAAGGACTGGCCTGTCTCCCAAGATTTGTGAGAGTGTTGGGTCATCCTTCAGGATAGGTTGTAGATCCTTAAGAATGCGTTGGAGGGATTTTAGTTGGGGGCTAAAGGTGACGGCTAGTGGCGTTCTGTTATTTTCTTTGTTGGGCCTGTCCTGTAGTAGGTGACTTCTGGGAACTCTTCTGGCTCTATCCATCTGTTTCTTCACTTCCGCAGGTGGGTACTGTAGTTGTAAGAATGCTTGATAGAGATCTTGTAGGTGTTTGTCTCTGTCTGAGGGGTTGGAGCAAATGCGGTTGTATCGCAGAGCTTGGCTGTAGATGATGGATCGTGTGGTGTGGTCAGGGTGAAAGCTGGAGGCATGTAGGTAGGAATAGCGGTCAGTAGGTTTCTGGTATAGGGTGGTGTTTATGTGACCATCGTTTATTAGCACTGTAGTGTCCAGGAAGTGGATCTCTTGTGTGGACTGGACCAGGCTGAGGTTAATGGTGGGATGGAAATTGTTGAAATCATGGTGGAATTCCTCAAGGGCTTCTTTTCCATGGGTCCAGATGATGAAGATGTCATCAATATAGCGCAAATAGAGTAGGGGCGTTAGGGGATGAGAGCTGAAGAAGCGTTGTTCTGAGTCAGCCATAAAAATGTTGGCAAACTGTGGGGCCATGCGGGTACCCATAGCAGTGCCGCTGATCTGAAGGTATACATTGTCCCCAAATGTAAAATAGTTATGGGTAAGGACAAAGTCACAAAGTTCAGCCACCAGGTTAGCCGTGACTTTATCGGGGATAGTGTTCTTGACGGCGTGTAGTCCATCTTTGTGTGGAATGTTGGTGTAGAGGGCTTCTACATCCATAGTGGCCAGGATGGTGTTTTCAGGAAGATCACCGATGGATTGTAGTTTCCTCAGGAAGTCAGTGGTGTCTCGAAGGTAGCTGGGAGTGCTGGTAGCGTAGGGCCTGAGGAGGGAGTCTACATAGCCAGACAATCCTGACGTCAGGGTGCCAATGCCTGAGATGATGGGGTGCCCAGGATTTCCAGGTTTATGGATCTTGGGTAGTAGATAGAATATCCCAGGTCGGGGCTCCAGGGGTCTATCTGTGCGGATTTGATCTTGTGCTTTTTCAGGGAGTTTCTTGAGCAAATGCTGTAGTTTCTTTTGGTAACTCTCAGTGGGATCAGAGGGTAATGGCTTGTAGAAAGTGGTGTTGGAGAGCTGCCGAGCAGCCTCTTGTTCATATTCCGACCTATTCATGATGACAACAGCACCTCCTTTGTCAGCCTTTTTGATTATGATGTCAGAGTTGTTTCTGAGGCTGTGGATGGCATTGTGTTCTGCACGGCTGAGGTTGTGGGGCAAGTGATGCTGCTTTTCCACAATTTCAGCCCGTGCACATCGGCGGAAGCACTCTATGTAGAAGTCCAGTCTGCTGTCTCGACCTTCAGGAGGAGTCCACCTAGAATCCTTCTTTTCAACATCCTCTACAGCAAACAGGGAAAGATAAAGAATGAGCTCTCAAAAATGGATACTCTCATAAAAAAACAACCTTCCACACAAACTTCCTCGTGGCTGGACTTTACTAAAACTAGACAAGCCATTTACAGCACAAACTTTGCTTCTCTACAAAAGAAAAAGGACACTAAACTTTCTAAACTACTACATGCCACAAGGGGCCACAGCAATGGTTCCCTCAACTCACCCAGCAATATTGTTAACCTATCCAACTATACTCATAGCCCAGCAGAAGCAGCTATCCTATCTTGGGGCCTCTCCTTCTGCCCCTCCACCCCCACTAACATGATACAGTTCTGTGGTGACCTAGAATCCTATTTTCGACTTCTCCGACTCAAGGAATATTTCCAACACACCTCTGAACAACATACTAATCCACAGAGACCTCCCTACCAACACTACAAAAAGAAGGATTCTAGGTGGACTCCTGAAGGTCAAGACAGCAGACTAGACTTCTACATAGAAGAATAAATGGACACAAATCAGATGTCAAGAATTATAACATTCATAAACCAATAGGAGAACACTTCAATCTCTCTGGTCACGCGACTACAGACATGAAAGTAGCGATATTACAACAGAAAAACTTCAAATCCAGACTCTAGCGAGAGACTGTTGAATTGGAATTCATTTGCAAATTGGATACAATTAACTTAGGCTTGAATAGAGACTGGGAGTGGCTAAGTCATTATGCAAGGTAACCTATTTCCCCTTGTTTTTTCCTCCCCGCCCCCCCCGACGTTCTTGTTAAACCCTGGATTTCTGCTGGAAATGGCCCACCTTGATTATCATACACATTGTAAGGAGAGTGATCACTTTAGATAAGCTATTACCAGAAGGAGAGTGGGGTGGGGGGAGAGAAAATCTTTTGTAGTGGTAAACACCCGTTTTTTCATGGTTTGTGTGTATAAAAAGATCTTCTGTACTTTCCACAGTATGCATCCGATGAAGTGAGCTGTAGCTCATGAAAGCTCATGCTCAAATAAATTGGTTAGTCTCTAAGGTGCCACAAGTACTCCTTTTCTTTTTAAGGAATAAAAAGTCTCCCTGTGCTGGCTGCCCTCCCTAACTTGTGCAGGTTCCCATCTTCCAGTCCCCATGCAGGGGACTAGGAAGTGAAGTTGAGGGCTGCCGTGACCCCTTCTCCAGGCTTCAGTTGCTTCCCAGCCCCTTGCAAATGTCCATGGACAGAAGAATGGGTTTTTCTGTACTCATGTAGGCTCCATGGAGTGAAGAGGAATCTTGTTCGGAAGTTGCTCCCCCCAATCCCATGCAGGGGCTTCAGGAAAGAAGAAGGAAGGACCCTTGTTTTGGTCCCAACTCAAAACTGGAGCTGGTTGGCAAATTACTTTTCCACCAGAAAATTTCAATGACAAGACAGTTTTTCAGATTTTCATTGAAAAAAGGAAAGACATGAAATGCAACCAGTTTTGCTTTAAAGCTAAAACAAATTCATTTTTCAGTTGCGGAAAATGGAACATGTGTTTCAGTTTTTAGTTTTACAAAAATCTGAGAATTTTCAACAACAAATGGAAACATTTGTGCAAAAATGTTCCTTTTGTTGAAGTCTCTACAGCTGGCAAACACCCTCCTGTAGAGCCGAGGGAAGAGTATGCTGTGGGATGCCGCAGAGCAGTGACTGAGGATGAGGTAATCATGCTAGTGAACAAGACTGGAAGTGAAACTGATCATACACAAAGTGTCATCAAACGCAGCTACAGCAGTCCTTTACTATTAATTAAATGATACACAAAGATGGACTACAAGCCGTCAGGAACAGTATCCCCGATAATGTCACGGCAAACTTGATGGCTGAACTTTGTGACTGTCCTCACCCATAACTATTTCACATTTGGGGACAATGTATACCTTCAAATCAGCGGCACTGCTATGGGTACCCGCATGGCCCCACAGTTTGCCAACATTTTTATGGCTGACTTAGAACAACGCTTCATCAGCTCTCGTCCCCTAATGCCCCTACTCTACTTGAGCTACATTGATGACATCTTCATCATCTGGACCCATGGAAAAGAAGCCCTTGAGGAATTCCATCATGATTTCAACAATTTCCATCCCACCATCAACCTCAGCCTGGACCAGTCCACACAAGAGATCCACTTCCTGGACACTATGGTGCTAATAAGCGATGGTCACATAAACACCACCCTATACCGGAAACCTACTGTCCACTATTCCTACCTACATGCCTCCAGCTTTCATCCAGATCACACCACACCATCCATTGTCTACAGCCAAGCTCTGCGATACAACCGCATTTGCTCCAACCCCTCAGACAGAGACAAACACCTACAAGATCTCTACCAAGCACTCTTACAACTACAATACCCACCTGTGGAAGTGAAGAAACAGATGGACAGAGCCAGAAGAGTACCCAGAAGTTACCTACTACAGGACAGGCCCAACAAAGAAAATAACAGAACGCCACTAGCCATCACTTTCAGCCCCCAACTAAAACCTCTCCAGTGCATCATCAAGGATCTACAACCTATCCTGAAGGACAACCCATCACTCTCACAGATCTTGGGAGACAGGCCAGTCCTTGCCTACAGATAGCCCCCCAACCTGAAACAAATACTCACCAGCAACCACACAACAGAACCACTAACCCAGGAACCTATCCTTGCAACAAAGCCCGTTGCCAACTGTGTCCACATATCTATTCAGGGGACACCATCATAGGACCTAATCACATCAGCCACACTATCAGAGACTCGTTCACCTGCACATCTACCAATGTGATATGTGCCAGCAATGCCCCTCTGCTATGTACATTGGTCAAACTGGACAGTCTCTACGTAAAAGAATAAATGGACACAAATCAGATGTCAAGAATTAGAACATTCAAAAACCAGTCGGAGAACACTTCAATCTCTTTGGTCACTCAATTACAGACCTAAAAGTTGCAATTCTTCAACAAAAAAACTTCAGAAACAGACTCCAGCGAGAGACTGCTGAATTGGAATAATTTGCAAACTGGATACAATTAACTTAGGCTTGAATAGAGACTGGGAGTGGATGGGTCATTACACAAAGTAAAACTATTTCCCCATGTTTATTCCCCCCCTCCACCCCTCACTGTTCCTCAGACGTTCTTGTCAACTGCTGGAAATGGCCCACCTTGATTATCACTACAAAAGTTATCCCCCCTGGCCCACTCTCCTGCTGGTAATAGCTCACCTTACCTGATCACTCTCGTTACAGCGTGTATGGTAACATCCATTATTTCATGTTCTCTGTGTATATAAATCTCCCCACTGTATTTTCCACTGAATGCATCCGATGAAGTGAGCTGTAGCTCACGAAAGCTTAGGCTCAAATAAATGTGTTAGTCTCTAAGGTGCCACAAGTCCTCCTTTTCTTTTTGCAGATACAGACTAACACGGCTGCTACTCTGAAACCTGATTTATACCAGTGGCCGAATCTCTCATTCCCACTTAGTGACGTAGGTTTTCAAGTGGCCCATTCACAGGATCATCAAAAACTTGCTCCTTAACCAAGGTGGTAATTTTAAAAGGGTGAAGCGGAATTGTACTCAGTACATTTGGGACAGGTGACAGTCTAGTAGGATGTTCTCCTGTACAGGTTTTACTATGCTCATTGGATTCAAAATAAACTAGGGTTTGCAAAAGCCTTGAAGCTTGTGAACTGTGCTGGATCTTGAAATTCCATTAGCTTGCTGAAATAAGATACTTAAACATATAGCATGTCTGGTGCAATTTATGAACCCATGCTCCCATACAAACAGTAGTTCAAACATTGGGCGAAATCTTGTTTCCATTCAGTCGAAAAGCTCCGATTGAGTTCAAGCTAGACCAGGATTTGACCATTATTTTCAAAGGTAGCTTTGAAATGTGTGCTATTTTGGTGATAACAGGACACAATTGTTCCCACTCAACATGTTAGTTGCAGTGAAGTTGGAGTCATCAGCAGGGCCAGATTAACCCATCACTGGGCCATAGGCAAACATACACTCTTGGGCCCCAACTTTCTAATATGAATAACAACAAACAGCTAATAAATGAAAAGAAGAGGAAAAATACACCTTGATGATGATCCCTCCCATTCAGGTCACTACAGTAATTCCTGTCTCAGCCTGGTCACTTTCTGCTGTTAGAGAAGAAAGTGGTTTCTTTTACTCACAGCCCTTCTCTCTCTTTGGCTCTGCTGGGAATGGCAGTGAGTCGCACTTGTGTGTGAGAACTATCTTTGCTCCCTCATTCACTGGTGTGCATTTGCATGCAGATTGAAAGTACTTCACTCACTTGACTGATTTCAGAGTAGCAGCCGTGTTAGTCTGTATCCGCAAAAAGAAAAGGAGGACTTGTGGCACCTTAGAGACTAACCAATTTATTTGAGCAAAAGCTTTCGTGAGCTACAGCTCACTTCATCGGGTGCATTCAGTGGAAAATACCTATATAAATCTCCCCACTGTATTTTCCACTGAATGCATCCGATGAAGTGAGCTGTAGCTCACGAAAGCTTATGCTCAAATAAATTGGTTAGTCTCTAAGGTACCACTAGTACTCCTTTTCTTTTCACTTGACTGAGTGGCTTTGCAGCCTAGTGCATGGTGCGGGTTGCAACATCACTGACATTTGGCCCGGCTGCCCTTCTGTCATGTAAAAAAACAAAAATCAAAAACATTTCCCCCCCACACACACAGGCATGAAACCGAGCCCCAGGCATATGCCTAGTTTGCCTTTGCATTAATCCAGCCCTGGTCACCACATGGCCCAGTATTCACTCTTCAAAGAATTTGTGTATTATTGCTAGTTTTGTTATGTAGATTCATTTTGGAGAAGCTGTTGCAAACAGCAAGAAACTTTGCACTCTGCCTTAATGTCTCTAAGTAGAGCCTGTTCTTGAGGTAAGAGTTGTTCCCTGGGAACCAGGCATTAGTGTTTTGATGGAGATTACTCAAAGAGGGATTTGTCTGCTGGATGTTTATGAAAACTTCGGTTCCAGGACTGGTGAATATACTATGAATGAACCAATTATACTAAGAAAATGCCCAGACTCAACATCACTGATTTCTCATCCGATGAGAAATCAACATGCAAGACCTCAACATCTGATACCACTTAGCAGAGGGTGACAATATAAAATATAGTGTGCTTGCCTTGGTAAAGTCGTAGAAGAGGTTTCCTCTCTATTTTTTTTGGTATGAAGTCATCTGGAGTAATAATGCTGTTGACAATGCTGCTGCTCTACTGTCTACTGGTTTCACAGTTTTGAAATAATCTTTGTTGTACGTTGAAACTAGTTATAAAATGTGCCATTCGCAGGGAGAGGAGGGGACAGTTGTATAAAATGTATTTTTCTTTACACTGTGAAGTTTCTGGATTTGACAAAAACTGATAAACAATGGGCAGATAGCTCTATATATGAGGGACTCCTATGTAGCTATAATTGTTGGACAAATGCTTAAGACCGGACTCTGTGATTTCCGCACAGCATTGGGGTCTGGTGAAGTTCTGGGAGGGATTGAATTTCAAGCAGCATAACCCCAGCTGGAGCTCCCAGGCACTAGGGAAAGTATAGACTGCTCCTGAATTCTAAACTACCTACTAGAGGAGATGAAGCAAATCTATTTGTTGTTTGAAATCTGCTCACAGCAAGGAGATTAGTTCCATGCTCAACAACGCCAGGAGAGGGGTATCAAAAAGCCACACTGATCTGGGGTTCTGCTTCCAACTGCTTTTTATCTGGCAGAAAAATTGCTGGAATAATGTTGGCTGTAGCTGGATTTGTAACAAAAGCTATCAAGTGACCTCTCTTGGGGCTACCTCATCTGGGGTACTGGGTTGGGCGTCTGGGTGTCTGTGAGTACTCTGCTGATTCTGTGATACTCTCAGTGCACAGCCATTACATTTACTTAGAAACTAAGTCCCCTGAGCAGAGATTTTTAGCCACAATGCTCATCTCACCATAACTCTAAGCAATGCCTTAAGACTAAATAACATTTTCCCCTTTTATCTTTGGTACTTTCAAAGAGCCTATCCACATGGTGTATGAGGCTGTATTTGCAGTTGTGGGATGAGCCAACCTTGCTAGTCTAGCACTTCAAAACCCCCAAAGGTAGCAGAAGAAAAGTGAGGAGAGCTGTCAAAAGGAGCAAAAGGTAATGGTGAGACACGGGGCCAGCACAGGGGGGTGCTAGGCGTAAGGAGGACGGGTCACGGATTATGCTGGCAACCCCAACCCAAGGGATACTTGGCAGTTTCTGTTGCATTTGCTTTGAAAGTGGGGTGCATGAGCCCAGACACACTGAAATTGAAGATGTGTGTATGAACTCTTACGAACCAAAACTTTTAGGTTTTGCAAAGCTATATGGGCAGTCCTAGGAGAAAGCAGATGGAAGAGGGAGCAGACCTAATTTGTTAATTATGTCCCTTATCTTTTAAAATTACATGAACCATCATGACTTTTTCAGCCAAGTCTACTTTAGATATACAGTTCTATATCGCAGAGAGTCCTGTGGCACCTTATAGACTAATAGACGTATTGGAGCAAAGGCTTTCATGGGTGAATACCCACTTCGTCTGATGCATGTTGTATATGGTACAGAGCACATAATAAAGTGATTGCCAACAGCATTTCCCTTGCACCTTCAGTATGTCCTACCAACAAATCACTAACCTGAGACAATGGCTTCTTCTGTCCACAATTGATCCCTCCAATAAAGACCATATTGGGCATCACAGGCATGGGATACTCAAACACAAAATCAACTCTCTTCAGCCAAATGGATCCATGAATGCCAGCACTGGCCCCAGGGTGGCTCAGCCCCAGGAGGTGGCGGGCAGAGCAAGACCCCCTGGAGCTGGAGCTGCGCTGGGGAGCGGGGCAGGCAGACTCCTGTGGGACGTGACCCCCGAGAACCCCCCAGCCCAGCCCGCAGAGGAGCAAGTGGGCAGAGGAGACTGGATGGGGTGGGGATACCTGGGGTGGCCGGACAGCCGACAGGAGCATGGGGGAGGGGCTGGAGAGGAGAGGAGCCAGCCTGCGGGGGCCCCTGGGCTGGCAGCGCAAGTGAAGTGCATTGCCCGGCCGGCTGACGGGCCCCTGTTGAGCATAGGCCTCTGGCGCCATTGTAAACCCGGTACTGGCTGTAGTGTGTCCGGTGTAGACGCTCCATGCTGACGGGGGAAGAGTTCTCCTGTCTGTGTAATAAACCCACCTCCGTGAGAGGCAGTAGCTTTGTCGGGGGGAGAAGCTCTTAGGTTGGTGTAACTTACGTCACGGGGGGGGGCTTTTTCACACCCCAGAGCAACATAAGTTCTGCCGAGATAACCTGTAGTGTAGACAAGCCCTGTACGATGACGCCATATAGAGTAATACCGCGGATGTCATTGCTGCTCAGGTGCCTACAGATACAGTAACTCCTCGCTTAACGCTGTAGTTCTGTTCCTGAAAAACGCGACTTTAAGCGAAACGATGTTAAGCAAATCCAATTTCCCCAAAAGAGTGAATGTAAATGGGGGGCGTTAGGTTCTAGGGAATTTTTTTTTTTTTTTGCCAGACAAAAGGCATTATATACATTTTAAACAATTTTTAAAAAGCAATTTAATACAGGTATTAAACAGGCTGGCAGCCCCCCATCAGCTCCCCTACGCTCCCCCCTCCCCACTGCCTCCTGCCCGCCGCCGGACCCCGTGGATCAGCACCTTCCCCCTGCTCCCCGCCCCCGGCAGTCCGCTGCCTTGCGGTGTTCAGGAGGGAGGGGGGAGGCTGCACACCACGTCCTCGCTCCTCCCCCCCCGCCTCCTGAACGCCGCAAGACAGCAGATTGCCACGGGTGGGGAGCAGGGGGAAGGTGCTGATCCGCGGGGTCCACCGGCGGGCGGGAGGCGCTGGGGGGAGGGATGTCGGGGGGCTGCCAGCTGAGGACAAAGCAAGCGGCCAAACGACATTATAGTGGAGCATTGCACAACTTTAAATGAGCATGTTCGGTAATGGAGTAGGGACATAAGATCAAAACAACATTAAGCAAGAGGACATTAAGTGGGGAGTTACTGTATTTTTTTTCCAGCTGCATTGGAATAATCAATGAGGCCCCAGGGCCTTCACAGCCTGCTCCATAGTTCTCATAACAATGTTAAATCACCTACATTTCACTCGCTGTCTATGCATCGCTTCACAGATGCATCTATTTTAAGAATAGAAGGAACTATTAGATCATCTTAGTCTGACCTTCTGTATAACCCAGGCCATAGAATTTCACCCCTTTACTCAGCCCAGTAACTTGTATTTGACTACAGCATATCATAGAATATGTCTACTATATATACACACTATGGCATGTATCTAAGATGGTACATACTGTACACTATGTGGAAAAGTTAATGTTGGTGCCTTATCTTGTCTATGCTTTCTTCCTGAGTATACACATGTTCTTCTATAATCTGTGAAACTCAGCCACGTACCTGAGGTAGGTTGTTCCCCTCCTCACAGTTTATGCCTCCGATGAAGACCATGTTGGGCATCACTGGTTTGGGATACTCAAACACAAAGTCGTATCTCAGGAGCCATATGGAGCCATTTTGGTAAAGTGTTGGTACGTGCACATCTCTCTGGAGAAACTTCGAAGCAATGTCTTGGTATTTGGTGTACAAATCCTTAAACAGTGATGTCTCTAAAGAGCTAACAAACAGGTTCAGCGCTCGCTGGGTAAATGTCATGTGGTCTGTGTAGCTGGTATAGCATCTTGGGACATAGGAAACAGGGTTTGGAGATTTACAGATTGCATGCTCTAAACTGCATGGAAATCCACGAAAGAAGTACACAGAAGGGATGGACAGATACTCTGCCAGGATCACCCCACATGGCAAAGCTGGGTCTGTGAAGAGCACATCAAATTTACTCTCTTCCAAGTATCGTATGATTTCTCTGTTCTGCAGGAGGCTGTCACAGTTGTAGAATAACAAGTCCAGTACAAACATGGCACTGCTGTATGCTTCTGTGATCATAGTAGGGAAGGAGACTTCATCAAAGGGCTGGTTAGCAAACAAACGAAGACGATGGCCTAGCTCTTCCTGGGCGTAAGGCACAGCATACGTTTTCCTTGTGTAATGCTCTGATTCTTTCAAGTACAAATTAACTTCTGGAGCAAGCACTACTATTTCATGCCCTTTCTCGCTGAGCTTCTTCACCACTGCATGCATGCTGAGCCAGTGACTTCCATCCTGAGGGATCACCAGCAGCCGCTCACCTTCCACAAACCCCAAAGACACTAAGAAAAGAAAAAACCCTGCAGCAAACTGGTAAAGTCTGGTAATGACTGGAGCCATCTGCAAGCTGGAAGCAGATGCTTTGACTCTGCAGGTGTTAGAAACCATTTTTTATAGCTGAACTAACACCGCCCAGACTTTAGCGCTGCTTGCAACCTTTTTGAACTTACTGTCTCATTTATTTTTAAACTCTGTGGAGCTGGCAAAAGAAAACACTTCTAACGGACAAATTCTACTGTTGGATTTGCCGGCACCATTTTCAGTCAAGAAGAATGTCTTTGATTTACTCATTAACTTAAAGTCCATTTCTCTACACTTAATTGCATAGACCCCTTCTGACCCCTGGTGCCAGCCCCTGAGAGTCAGCACATTTCATCACCCAGAGGTGTCTTTGTGGTTGTCAATCATTCATAGACTAGATCAGCAAAAGTAATGATCTGGGTTTGTGCCAGTGCGATGCAAAAAAAACCCCTAATGACCCCATGTTTGCAGCAGTTGCTGTCTTCAAACAGTGGAGATTTTGGATTGCTAGGTTCTTCTGTCCTTCATAAAGAATTGCCCGTTTTGTAACAGGAATTGTATAGGCCATCACCATACTATATTGTGTTACTAAACTCTTTTTCTGATTGTCTGTTAGTGGGTGGCCAGGGCAAATACTAATACAGCCACAAGGCTGCCCACACAACACAATTGCATTCAGCTTGTACTTTGCCTCCAGGCTAGTCCAGTCTTCATGCCCTTTCATTCCTTGGCATCTCTGCTGAGAGTGACAGAGTACCAGTTCTATTCATAGGGTGACCAGACAGGAAGGGTGAAAAATCGGGACGGGGGTCGGGGGTAACTGCACATCTGGTCACCCTATCTATTCAGGATGTGGACACGGTAAGAATTGTATGAGCCACACAGGACATTTAATAGCCACAGGAAAGTGAAAACTTCCTGCTCAGGCTGTGATCTCATCAGCTCACACAAGCTGATCAGGTTGCCCCATGTCAACATTAGAAAAGGGAAGCTCCAAAGGACGTCCAGGTTACTGAAGGTGTTGGTAATTCAGTATGTGCCCCTGTGACGGAGTACACAGACCCCACGCTGATGGAGAGGGGATTAACTAGATTCTGTGGCCTTTGGACTACAACAGAGAGCAGAGGGCAGGCCTGTCTTCCCCTACTGGCGGTGATGTGAAGACCCCAGAGCCGAGGGCTGGTAGGCCCACAAAGCCTGAAGTTGGGCTGAACCTGCGATGTGATTCTGCCACTCTAGTGCCATGCTGGACTCAAATTCCCCTGGATGGGGAAGGACTAAAAGTGGCCTGGCCGAAGGGCAAAGTCACAGGAAGAGGCAGAGCAGGGCAGGGCCAGGGCTGTTGTCGGGAAGGGGTGCCGGAGGAGGGGGAGAGCAGCGACAGCATGTCCTGCCGCAGGGGGGTGCACCTGCGCTGAGGAGACTCTTCCACAGCCACTTATCCTCGTGAGCCTGCACCAGTGTCCTACCATGGGACCACTGTGCTGCTCTTAGTGCCATGGTTTCGTTGTGATGGATAGCCACGGTCCTGGCCAGCCCCAGCCACTAAAGTCTGTGTTTTTGCAAACCTATTCAAATCCCAGTTGAGCTTATTATGTTCTGCTCACTTTGTGGTAGCAATTAGTCTAACAATAGTCTTGTTTCATTTTCTGCCCCAAACTGTTTTGTGATGTTCTTGTATGCTGTTAAATCGCTTCCATGCTCCATCACAGAGGTGGCTGCCCTGAACTGGTGGCAAAGTGAATCTTGCCCATATATTGCTATGGAGTTTGCAAAGCACTTAAAGATCCTTTTGTATGAAAGGCCTTATTATGTAAACTACTGTATTATTCATGTCTGGAATTTCCATCACTGTCACACATGGACTGGTAACATGAGGCGGTAAAATGAGGTAATTTATAGGAACTCCTCACTTAAAGTCATCCTGGTTAACCTTGTTTCATTGTTACGTTGCTGATCAATTAGGGAACACGCTCGTTTAAAGTTGTGCAGTGCTCCCTTCTAGCCGTTTGGGAGCCACCTGCTTTGTTCACTGCTTGCAGGAAGAGCCGCCCGTTGGAGCTGGCTGGTGGGGGCTTGGAACCAGGGTGGGCCGGCAGCCCCCTATCAGCTCCCCGCTCCCCTAAGTTCCCTGTGCAGCAGCCGCTCAGCAGGCTACCAATTGCCGGCAGTTCAGCTGTCCCTCCGCCGACTGCCATGTGCTGCTCCTGCTCTCTGCCTTGGAGCTGCTCTCCGAGAATCCTGCATTGAATACATCAGCTTTTTCCACGTCCTCTGTCACTAGGTTGCCTCCCTCATTCAGTAAGGGGCCCATTCAGGGTAGGGATAGGATACAGAGGGCCCTAGACAAATTAGAGGATTGGGACAAAAGAAATCTGATGAGGTTCAACAAGGACAAGTGCAGAGTCCTGCACTTAGGATGGAAGAATCCCATGCACCGCTACAGACTAGGGACCGAATGGCTAGGCAGCAGTTCTGCAGAAAAGGACCGAGGGGTTTCAGTGGACAAGAAGCTGAATATGAGTCAACAGTGTGCCCTTGTTGCCAAGAAGGCCAGTGGCATTTTGGGATGTATAAGTAGGGGCATTGCCTGCAGATCGAGGGACATGATTGTTCCCCTCTATTCGACATTGGTGAGGC
This sequence comes from Chelonia mydas, assembly GCF_015237465.2. Lineage (NCBI taxonomy): Eukaryota > Metazoa > Chordata > Testudines > Cheloniidae > Chelonia > Chelonia mydas. The sequence continues at coordinate 73,785,055 of NC_051251.2, read as the reverse complement.
CTCATCTGGAGTACTGTGTCCAGTTTTGGGCCTCACACTACAAGAAGGATGTGGAAAAATTGGAGAGAGTCCAGCGGAGGGCAACAAAAATGATTAGGGGACTGGAACACATGACTTATGAGGAGAGGCTGAGGGAACTGGGATTGTTTAGTCTGCGGAAGAGAAGAATGAGGGGGGATTTGATAGGTGCTTTCAACTACCTGAAAGGGGGTTCCAAAGAGGATGGATCTAGACTGTTCTCAGCAGTAGCAGATGACAGAACAAGGAGTAATGGTCTCAAGTTGCAGTGGGGGAGGTTTAGGTTGCATATTAGGAAAAACTTTTTCACTAGGAGAGCGGTGAAACACTGGAATGCGTTACCTAGGGAGGTGGTGGAATCTCCTTCCTTAGAAGTTTTTAAAGTCAGGCTTGACAAAGCCGTGGCTGGGATGATTTAGTTGGGGATTGGTCCTGCTTTGAGCAGGGGGTTGGACTAGATGACCTCCTGAGGTCCCTTCCAACCCTGATATTCTATGATTCTATGACACTCAGGTTTCTCTGTAGTTTCATACCGGAGCTCTGAGCAGTCATACTGCTCTCCTACATACAATGCAACTCCCCCACCTTTTCTGCCCTGCCTGTCCTTCCTGAACAGTTTATATCCATCCATGACCGTACTCCAGTCATGTGAGTTATCCCACCAAGTCTCTGTTATTCCAATCACATCATAATTCCTTGACTGTGCCAGGACTTCCAGTTCCCCCTGCTTGTTGTTTCCCAGGTTTCTTGCATTTGTGTATAGGCACTTGAGATAACTTGCTGTTTGTGCTGCTTTCTTAGTATGAGGCAGGAGCCATCCCCTTTCATGCTCTCCTGCTCGTGCTTCCTCCCGGTATCCCACGTCCCCACTTACCTCAGGGCTTTGGTCTCCTTTCCCTGGTGAACCTAGTTTAAAGCCCTCCTCACTAGGTTAGCCAGCCTGCTTGTGAAGATGCTCTTCCCTCTCTTCGTTAGGTGGAGCCTGTCTCTGCCTAGCACTCCTCCTTCTTGGAACACCATCCCAAGCTCAAAGAATCCAAAGCCTTCTCTCCAACACCACCTGCATAGCCATTCGTTGACTTCCACGATTCGATGGTCTCTACCCGGGCCTTTTCCTTCCACAGGGAGGATGGATGAGAATACCACTTGCACCTGAGACTCCTTTATTCTTCTTCCCAGAGCCACATAGTCTGCATTGATCCTCTCAAGGTCATTCTCTATCTCTCAAACACACACAGGGTGTGTGTCTCTGTCTCTGTCTGCCCTTCCTCCTTTCCTGCTGCCTTGTAGAGTCTGAGAGTTAACCTTTGAGGGCTCAGCCAGTTGCTAGTTCATCATTTAGCAGTAAGGCATTCCCTGGGAAATATCCCACCCTCTGACTCCTCCACCTCAACCAAGCTTCACAATCATCATCACTGTGTACCAGTATTAAATTGTTTGTTTAAAACGTATACTGTGTGTGTCTTTTGTCTGGTGAAAAAAATTTCCCTGGAACCTGACCCCCACATTTACATTAAGTCTTATGGCGAAATTGGATTCTCTTAACATTTTTTCGCTTAAAGTCACATTTTTCAGGAACAGAACTACAATGTTAAGTGAGGAGTTCCTATATTACCAATCCCATAACATCTAGTCCACCACAAGATGACCTATGTGCTTTTTTCCTTTAGTAATTAGGTTGGTAAAAGAAGCATTTGGGGGGGGCGGGAGGTGTAAGTTTGTTTTTCCTTTGATTAGAATACATTCCAACCAAATGGTTAAACACATAACATAACACGGCCTTAATCCTACCCCGATTAGCTTGGTTTTGTACGCATTTATTTCAGAAAAAAGAAAAGGAGGACTTGTGGCACCTTAGAGACTAACAAATTTATTTGAGCATAAGCTAAGTGAGCTGTAGCTCACAAAAGCTTATGCTCAAATAAATTTGTTAGTCTCTAAGGTGCCACTAGTCCTCTTTTTCTTTTTGCGAATACAGACGAACACGGCTGCTACTCTGAAACCTGTAATTTATTTCAGAGTATCTCAAAGATGATTTTGCCTTACCTGTTTATAAGACTCAAGGTTTTTGTTTTTAAAGACATTTATATTTTAGTATGGATTTAAAGATCCTCAACTGAATATTTATATCAAGTTGTAGATGCCATCATTGACTTTAGAGAAAATGCATAATAAAGAAGATTTTGAACGGTAACAGGGACCAGAGTGAGCAATTACCATACACAATTCATAATTACAGTACCATTAACCAATGTCACTGTGTAATAGACTACCTACCAATGAGTATGTGCTTAGCTGAAGTCTGTGGCGAGATACTGCAGATCATGGATATGATAGAATAATTCTGGTCTCTTGAGCCCCAGAACTGCAATGGAATCTGCTAGCGTAGACCATTGTACCCTTGAAACAGGACCCTGATTTAATGGGACTTTCCACCGGTTGACGGGTCTCTGTTTGCATAGGCGCTGACTTCCTCTCTACACAGGGGAAGTGGGGGATGCTCGACACTCCCCCCCGTCCCAGGCCCACCCGCACTCCACCCCTTCCTCCAAGCCCCCACCTCTGCTCTGCCTCTTCTCGTTTCGCCCCCACCCTCACTCCACCCCTTCCCCAACCCTCCACTCCCACTCCTCTGCCTCCCAGCGCCTCCTGCATGCCATGGAACAAGGAGGGGGAGGAGTTGATTAGCAGGGCCAGCAGCAGGTGAGAGGTGCGGGGAGGGAGCTAAGCTGCCGGTGGGTGCTAAGCACCAGCTAATTTTTTTCCCTGGGTGCTCCAGCCTTGGAGTTGGCGCCTATGTCTGACTGCTCATAATTCCAATTACTGTGCCTTGCTCAGTACAGTTTACTCGATCCAACTCTTACAAACTTGTAAGGAATTTGTAAAGCCATTTAATGTGCGTGATCCATGGTGCTTGCACATTAAATACGTTTTAAACGGAAGGGACACACTTGTTTCAGTCCATGTTTTCATGCAAGACCCAGATCCATTCCTCTCCCTGTGATGTCAATCACATTCCATGCTCTGTATTAGAAAGAGTGCCTGGGCTATAACCCTTTTGCACTGGCAGAGCAGTACATTAGGGCTGTGAAGGTGTCCTCACTGTGCAGCAGAGGATTTCCCTTACACAGGTATAAAATACAATAGTAAAGTGAGGGGAGGAAGGTACCTTTGATAGCCTGTTTATTATGGGAGCAAAATGCCGTGTGATATAATACCAGTGTAGCAGGCTCATGTCACACCGTTGCTGGGGCATGGCCTTTGCCCCGACCCCTCTCCAAAAGTGCACTGACAAGAGCTCTAGCAAAGCTGAGTCCCTGGCCCACTGCTGTGTTTTGAGGAGCACTCAATGGAGAAGAGGGGACGCGCTTTGTCCCATAAAAAAACCAGCATTTTAAATTTACCAGCACAAACCTGAAACAGATCAGACCAGAGGGAAAGCCTAATGAACACTTCTGAATCTCTTCAGACAGTAGACAAGTGTTAGAACCTTTCAAGGCTGGATGATATGTTTCATCGGCCAGTAGAGAAATGCAGTGCTCAACACACACAAAGTGACCCTACACAATTGACCTTTCCATCAGTAAATAGAGTGCATCAGTTTGCTGGATATGGAATACAAGGAAGAGCGACTTTGCAATTCAAAGTAAGCCAGGCATATGCTTCATATGTATTTCCCCCTTAACACTCAGTCTTGGTTGGTTTTCTAGTGCAAAGCTTATAAGGCCGTCTCTTGACATTTGCTTTTAGATACTGCAGTTTTAAATTAGGAGTTTGGTACATGAAATGGTGACAAGATATGATGCAAAGGTAAATATCTTTTATATACTGTTCAGAGGTCTGTCTTTTAAAAGAGATTTCCCAGCACATACAGATTCTCAGTGCAAAAATTTCCAGGACAGACAAGAGAACAAAACAGGAGTTAACTCAGCCCTGGTCTACACTAGGACTTTAGGTCGATTTAGCAGCGTTAAATCGATGTAAACCTGCACCCATCCACACGATGAAGACCTTTTTTCGACTTAAAGGGCTCTTAAAATCGATTTCCTTACTCCACCCCTGACAAGTGGATTAGCACTTAAATCGGCCGTGCCAGGTCGAATTTGGGGTACTGTGGACACAATTCGATGGTATTGGCCTCTGGGAGCTATCCCAGAGTGCTCCATTGTGACCGCTCTGGACAGCACTCTCAACTCAGATGCACTGGCCAGGTAGACAGGAAAAGAATCGCGAACTTTTGAATCTCATTTCCTGTTTGGGCAGTGTGGCAAGCTGCAGGTGACCATGCAGAGCTCATCAGCAGAGGTGACCATAATGGAGTCCCAGAATCGCAAAAGAGCTCCAGCATGGACCGAACGGGAGGTACGGGATCTGATCGCTGTATGGGGAGAGGAATCCGTGCTAACAGAACTCCGTTCCAGTTTTCGAAATGCCAAAACCTTTGTCAAAATCTCCCAGGGCATGAAGGACAGAGGCGATAACAGGGACCTGAAGCAGTGCCACGTGAAACTTAAGGAGCTGAGGCAAGCCTACCAGAAAACCAGAGAGGCGAACGGCCGCTCCGGGTCCGAGCCCCAAACATGCTGCTTCTATGATGAGCTGCATGCCATTTTAGGGGGTTCAGCCACCACTACCCCAGCCGTGTTGTTTGACTCCTTCAATGGAGATGGAGGCAACACGGAAGCAGGTTTTGGGGACGAAGATGATGCTGATGATGATGATGAGGTTGTAGATAGCTCACAGCAAGCAAGCGGAGAAACCGGTTTTCCCGACAGCCAGGAACTGTTTCTCACCCTGGACCTGGAGCCAGTACCCCCCGAACCCACCCAAGGCTGCCTCCTGGACCCAGCAGGTGGAGAAGGGACCTCCAGTGAGTGTACCTTTTAAAATACTATACATGGTTTAAAAGCAAGCATGTGAAAGGATTAATTTGCCCTGGCATTTGCGGCTCTCCTGGATGTACTCCCAAAGCCTTTGCAAAAGGTTTCTGGGGATGGCAGCCTTATTGCGTCCTCCATGGTAGGACACTTTACCACTCCAGGCCAGCAGCACATACTCGGGAATCATTGTACAACAAAGCATTGCAGTGTATGTTTGCTGGCGTTCAAACAACATCTGTTCTTTATCTCTCTGTGTTATCCTCAGGAGAGTGAGATATTCATGGTCACCTGGTTGAAATAGGGTGCTTTTCTTCAGGGGACACTCAGAGGTGCCCGTTCCTGCTGGGCTGTTTGCCTGTGGCTGAACAGAAATGTTCCCCGCTGTTAGCCACAGGGAGGGGGGAGGGTTGAGGGGGTAGCCACGCGGTGTGGGGAGGCAAAATGCGACCTTGGAACGAAAGCACATGTGCTATGTATGTAATGTTAACAGCAAGGTTTACCCTGAAAGAGTGTAGCCATTGTTTTATAAAATGTGTCTTTTTAAATACCGCTGTCCCTTTTTTTCCCTCCATCAGCTGCATGTGTTTCAATGATCACAGGATCTTCTCCTTCCCAGAGGCTAGTGAAGATTAGAAAGAAAAAAAAATGCACTTGTGATGAAATGTTCTCTGAGCTCATGCTGTCCTCCCACACTGACAGAGCACAGATGAATGCGTGGAGGCAAATAATGTCAGAGTGCAGGAAAGCACAAAATGACCGAGAGGAGAGGTGGTGGGCTGAAGAGAGTAAGTGGCGGGCTGAAGACAGGGCTGAAGCTCAAATGTGGTGGCAGCGTGATGAGAGGAGGCAGGATTCAATGCTGAGGCTGCTGGAGGATCAAACCAATATGCTCCAGTGTATGGTTGAGCTGCAGCAAAGGCAGCTGGAGCATAGACTGCCGCTACAGCCCCTGTGTAACCAACCACCCTCCTCCCTAAGTTCCATTGCCTCCTCACCCAGACGCCCAAGAATGTGGTGGGGGGGGCCTCCGGCCAACCAGCCACTCCACCACAGAGGATTGCCCAAAAAACAGAAGGCTGGCATTCAATAAATTTTAAAGTTGTAAACTTTTAAAGTTCTGTGTGGCATTTTCCTTCCCTCCTCCACCACCCCTCCTGGGCTACCTTGGTAGTCATCCCCCTATTTGTGTGATGAATGAATAAAGAATGCATGACTGTGAAGCAACAATGACTTTATTGCCTCTGCAAGCGGTGATCGAAGGGAGGAGGGGAGGGTAGTTAGCTCACAGGGAAGTAGAGTGAACCAAGGGGCTGGAGGTTTCATCAAGGAGAAACAAACAGAACTTTCACACTGTAGCCTGTCCAGTCATGAAACTGGTTTTCAAAGCTTCTCTGATGCATACCGCGCCCTCCTGTGCTCTTCTAACTGCCCTGGTGTCTGGCTGCACGTAACCAGCAGCCAGGCGATTTGCCTCAACCTCCCACCCCACCATAAATGTCTCCCCTTACTCTCACAGATATTGTGGAGCGCACAGCAAGCAGTAATAACAGTGGGAATATTGGTTTCGCTGAGGTCTAAGCGAGTCAGTAAACTGCGCCAGCGCACTTTTAAACGTCCAAATGCACACACTACCACCATTCTGCACTTGCTCAACCTGTAGTTGAACAGCTCCTGACTACTGTCCAGGCTGCCTGTACGGCTTCCTGAGCCATGGTATTAAGGGGTAGGCTGGGTCCCCAAGTATAACTATAGGCATTTCAACATCCCCAACAGTTATTTTCTGGTCTGGGAATAAAGTCCCTTTCTGCAGCTTTTGAAACAGACCAGAGTTCCTGAAGATGCGGGTGTCATGTACCTTTCCCAGCCATCCCACGTTGATGTTGGTGAAACGTCCCTTGTGATCCACCAGAGCTTGCAGCACTATTGAAAAGTACCCCTTGCAGTTTATGTGCTCACTGGCTTGGTGCTCCGGTGCCAAGATAGGGATATGGGTTCCGTCTATGGCCCCAACACAGTTAGAGAATCCCATTGCAGCAAAGCCATCCACTATGACCTGCACGTTTCCCAGGGTCACTACCCTTGATATCAGCAGATCTTTGATTGCGTGAGCTACTTGCATCACAGCAGCCCCCACAGTAGATTTGCCCACTCCAAATTGATTCCCAACTGACCGGTAGCTGTCTGGCGTTGCAAGCTTCCACAGGGCTATCGCCACTCGCTTCTCAACTGTGAGGGCTGCTCTCATCTTGGTATTCATGTGCTTCAGGGCAGGGGAGAGCAAGTCACAAAGTTCCATGAAAGTGCCCTTATGCACGCGAAAGTTTCGCAGCCACTGGGAATCGTCCCAGACCCGCAACACTATGCGGTCCCACCAGTCTGTGCTTGTTTCCCGAGCCCAGAATCGGCATTCCACCACATGAACCTGCCCCATTAGCAGCATGATGCATGCATTGCCAGGGCCCATGCTTTCACGTGACCGCGCTGATGTCGCCTCCTCACCCAGTATCGCTCTGCCAGGTTCTGGTGCTGCATATACTGCTGGATAATGCGTGTGGTGTTTAATGTGCTCCTAATCACCAAAGTGAGCTGACCAGCCTCTATGCTTGCCTTGGTATGGCGTCCGCACAGAAAAAAGGCGCGGAACGATTGTCTGCTGTTGCTCTGATGGAGGGAGGGGCAACTGATGACATGACTTACAGGGTTGGCTTACAGGGAATTAAAATCAACAAAGGGGGTGGCATTACATCAAGGAGTATTTCAGGCAGGACTTCACAGAGGGTTCCAATAAGAAATGGTGCACCTAAGTAATTGTTCTTATTGGAACAAGCAGGTTGGTCTGGCCTCTGATTGATACATGGCTAGATTTACCTCTCTGCACCTTCTCTGTGAGTGACTGCAGTGTGACCTCGAGGAATGAGTCCCCTAGATGGGGGGAGGGGGGAAGCAAATGAGTACAAAACAAATCTGGTCTATTTTTTGTTTTGATCCACTCCATCTATCTTTTACATCTTTGGCTGGCAGCAGACGGTGCAGAAGGACTGCAAGCTATCCACATCTCATGGCTGCTCGGCAGAAGATGGTACAATACGACTGCTAGCCATCCTCATCTCTTGCCTGCCTGGCAGAAGATGGTGCAATAGGACTGCTAGCAATCCGTATCGCCTGCCTGCTCACCATAAGATGGTTCAATAGGACTGACTGCAGGACTAAAGAGAATGACCTGATCAAGTCACTTCTAATGTAGTCCCTGCACCCATGTCTGCTCAGGCGCTCCTGGCCGATGTGGCCAGGAGCATCTCGGACATGACGATGACGGCTACCAGTCCTATTGTACCATCTGCTGCCACAAGGCAAGGGGTTGCTGCTGCTGTGTAGCAATGCAGTACCACGTCTGCCAGCACCCAGGAGACATACGGTGACGGTTTCCTGAGCGGGCTCCATGCTTGCCGTGGTATGGCGTCTGCACAGGTAACTCAAGAAAAAAGGCGTGAAACGATTGTCTGCTGCTGCTTTCACAGAGGGAGGGAGGGAAGGGGGGCCTGACGATATGTACCCAGAACCACCCGCGACAATGTTTTAGCCCCATCAGGCATTGGGATCTCAACCCAGAATTCCAATGGGCAGCGGAGAGTGTGGGAACTGTGGGATAGCTACCCACAGTGCAACATTCCAGAAGTCGACGCTTGCCTCGGTACTGTGGAAGCACTCCGCCGAGTTAATGCACTTAGAGCATTTTCTGTGGTGACACACACTCGAATATATGAAAACGATTTCTAAAAACCCGACTTCTATAAATTTGACCTAATTTTGTAGTGTAGACATACCCTTAGATTAAAAAGGTGCAGTAAAGAGATTACCAAAATCAGAGAAATGAAGTTGGGTGGGAAGAGGACTCCAGAAAGAACAGAGCAATGAAGAGATGGCCCCAAATTTGAACGCTGCTCTCCCAGAACCCTGAGAAAGTTGTGATTCAATGCAAGTCCACTCTGTAAACTCTTAGCCACCTCTGGAAAAAATATCACCTATTTATGCAGAAAATGTTCAAGAGGGACAGAAAAGGAGCTATTTGGAATTATGGGCAATTATTCAGCAGTCCTAATAAAGAGGAGACAGAACTCAGTGAACTGGGAAGAGGCTGCTTTTCCCCTCTTTTGATGGAAATGGATTTATATTTTTAGATTGGATAAGAAATAGGGGATCTTTGCTCTGTCCCGTGAATCAAAAGGCTAAAGGATGAAGTACTCATTGTGACGCTGCACCCCCTATTCTTCACAGTGATATTATGCTATGATATAGCATAATTATGATGCATTTTATGCAAGATAAATCGTGTGAGGTGTCATTGGAAAAGTTATGATTTGCTGAATATGATTATCCTATTTGTATGCATGTATCATTTTTGTATCTGAAGTTATGAATATTGCCTACAAATCTGTATTTCAAATGTAGTTACACCTGGGTAATGCCCACTAGACAAGATGCTTTTAGTCTAGATAGCTGGGTGGAAAGGGCCTATTCAGAGCAATGGGCCATTAGGAAAAAGCAGTAGGCCTTAGAAGAAGTTTATCTCCCACCTGGGGAGCCTTCCTGAGAACACTACAGACATCCTCCGAGTAATGGCTGCTATGACTCTACAAGGACATGTGATCAGACCACATGGTGCTGGACTCCATCTTGGGATGTCAGTATCTTTCCACAGATTGGTCTGGGAACCAAGCTTTGAAACAAAGAGTTCCCACCATATGCAAAAATTATATAAGGCGGGGAGTGGCATCAGGTGGTGTACTTTGCTCCCCACACAAGGAGTCTTCTGGAAACACCTGAGGAACAAAGACAGAACTGGGGGAAGTGCTGGACCCAGGCTAAAGGGATTTCTAGCCTGTAAATGAAAAACCTGGGGATTCCAAGCTGTAAGGCAAGTGCAGCTTGCCCCTTAAGAATCTGCAGCTTGCTTGTATCTTTTCTTAGGGTGAGAATCTGCTAATTCATAACCAATCTCTTTAGTACATTAAGCTTAGTTTGTGGTTTTGTTTATTTGCTAGGTAATCTGCTTTGATCTGTTTCCCATCACTGATAATCACTTAAAATCTATCATTTGTAGTTAATAAACTTGTTCTTGCTTTATCTAAACCAGTGAGTTGGAGTGAAGCGTGTGAGAATCATAACTCAGGGGCAAAGGCTGTTGCATATTCCTCTCCACATTGAGGGAGGGGGCAAATTTTATGAGTTTACGCTGTACAGTTCCCTGTGCAGCACAAGACAGTACAATTTTTGGTTTATACTTGAGAGAGGGTGCGTGTCTGGAAAGCTGGGAAATTGGCTGCTGTCTGCTGCATGTATTTGAGTAGTTTGGGTGAAGCTGCTCTCTCAGGTAGCTCAGTTTAGGTATGTGGGCCACCTGCTGTCGTGTGGGGTGATAACAGGGCCTGGGTTAGGCTGGCTGTGTCCCCAAGCAGCATGAGCAGGGCCAACCCAACTGAGTGGTTAGAGGGGCCCAGCGGTTCCCACAGCTCCCTGACTGCATCACGGGGTGACAACCCGTCCCACTCATGTCAACACTTTATAGAATGAAAAGAATAAACAGGCTACCAAACGCAGATTGTCCTTTCAACTTTCCTATTGAATTTGAAATGCCACAGTTGGCCTGAGACTCTCAAATGCAAAGTGCTATCTCCACAACCACTCAAAGCAGAGCCATGCAGCTCCACCTTGTTTAAATCACTTCAGAAGGAGCCATTTGTTCAAACTTTATCTAAGTCCTTAAAAAGGAACTGTTCTTTGATGCAGACTAATACGTTCAGCACGTAGGTTCAATAGGTAGATACCATGTTGGATGTATGGCTAGTTTGATACCTCAGCACATTAGAGGCAAACAGGGTTTCTGTTTAGTGCAAGAGAGAGAGGACGGCTGTCAGGGACACTGGTTAAGACCCTAGTGTAGGCTAAATGACTCTAGATGCTGAAAGGCAAAAGAGGCCCAGGAGGACTGTATATGCACTGCTTATGCTTTAGATCGAGGGGAAATCTAGAAATGGAGTGCGCTGAAGAAGGGGGACACTGCAAAAATCACCCTACAGAGCAATGCTACAGCTATGTGAAGCCCTTCAAAGTTACTCTCTGCAAAGTGAGGAGCAATTTCTGTGTTCTGCAATTTCTGTTACAGTTGTCGAAAATAACAATGGGCAAGATCCTCTCCTGCAGACAAGCTGTGCTGGGTGCCAGCTGAGGAGCTACTGTGAGGGTATGACTGGGTGACTACTGCTCGAGCTGTCAGACCTGAGCTAGCTTAAATCTAGCCAGCTTGGGTTCCGGAGAAGAGCAGCTCCAGACTCAGTAATGCCAGGGTACAAAATATAGGGGAATAACAGAGTAGGTCATGCTGGTGGGGAAGAGGCACTGCATATTTAAAAAAAACCCAAAACATTGTCAGATAAGGTGAAAAATCTTAAATGAATCAAACTGTACCACAGAATCTCTCTGTCTAGAAATTCCAGGTGTGAATAACAAGAATGTAGCAGCAGTAGGAATATACAGCCAACCACTTGACCAGGATAGTGACCGTGTTTGTGAAGTACAAAGGGAAGTTAGAAGAGCTACAAAATCAGCAAATGCAATAGTAATGGATCATTTCAACTACACTCATGTGGACTGGATAAATGTCACCTCAGGGTGTGATGCAGGGATAAAATTTCTACCATTAATAACTACTTCTGGGAGCAAATAGTCCAGGAACCCACAAGGTGATATAACTAAACCAACTAAACCCCCAGTATAGATGCAGTTATGCCAACACAGGAGTTCTTTTATCCGCATGAGCCTAGTCTACACTACAAAGTTAGGTCGGTTTACGTTGACTTGAGTCAACCTAGTTGCGCATGTGTCTATCCTAAACTTTGTCTCCCTCCGACGGAAATACCCCGTTACAGAGACACAGTAACACAAGCTCCCTGAATGATGCAGAGCCACAGTTGACCTACTTAGGTCAACGCAGTGTGAGTGAAGGTGCTGCATTAGTTGTGTCAACCCTAACAGTCTGCCTGCAGCTGACTCACAGAGCCGCAGTGACTGCTCTGGTCACAGTGTTGAACTCCACTGTGCAGGGGTCATAGAGACTGGAAGCCCCTCCTGTGCCCTTTAAAACACCTATGTGTTTTTGAAATTCCTTTTTCCTCACACCTAGCAGCTCACCTTTGTTGTGTGCAATTGGCCATGCCAGCTTCACACACAGAGCGCTAATAGATTTGCTTCTGCCTGTAACAGGCAAGAAGTACGGGAGTTCCTCGGCTTGTGAGAGAAAGAGGTGCAAGCACAGCTATGGAACAGCTAAAGAAATATTGACATCTATGAGCAGATTGGATGGGGAATATTGGCAAAAAATCACAGCAGGGATGAGCAGCAGTTCCTTGGTAAAGCAAAGGAACTTCACAAGGCATACCACGAGGTGAGGAGGGGCAACAAGAAATCTGGCACTGGTATGCAGACCTGCCACTTTTACAATGAACCGCATGCCACACTTGTCAATGACAGCAGCAGCAGCAGGAGAGACAACTGAATTCCTTGGAGGTGCCCAAGACAGAGGAATGGTTTTTTTTTTCAGTATCTTCATTAACGATCTAGAGGATGGTTTTCACCCTCAGAAAGTTTGCAGATGACACTAAACTGCCATTTAGGAGTGGTAGATACGCTGGAAGGCAGAGTTAGGATACAGAGGGCCCTAGACAAGTTAGAGAATTGGGCCAAAAGAAATGTGATGAGGTTCAACAAGGACAAATGCAGAGTCCTGTACTTAGGACGGAGGAATCCCATGCACTGCTATGGACTAGGGACCGAATGACTAGGCAGCAGTTCTGCAGAAAAGGACTTAGGGGTTATAGTGGACGAGAGGCCGGATATGAGTCAACAGTGTGCCCTTATTGCCAAGAAGGCCAATGGCATTTTGGAATGTATAGGTAGGGGCATTGCCAGCAGATCGAGGGACGTGATCATTCCCCCCATTCGACATTGGTGAGGCCTCATCTGGAGTACTGCGTCCAGTTTGGGCCCCACACTACAAGAAGGATGTGGAAAAATTGGGAAATGTCCAGCAGAGGGCAACAAAAATGATTAGGGGGCTGGAACACGTGACTTATGAGGAGAGGCTGAGGGAACTGGGATTGTTTAGTCTGCGGAAGAGAAGAATGAGGGGGGATTTGATAGCTGCTTTCAACTACCTGAAAGGGGGTTCCAGAGAGGATGGATCTAGACTGTTCTCAGTGGTAGCAGATGACAGAACAAGGAGTAATGGCCTCAAGTTGCAGTGGGGGAGGTTTAGGTTGGATATTAGGAACAATTTTTTCACTAGGAGGGTGGTGAAGCACTGGAATGGGTTACCTAGGGAGGTGGTGGAATCTTCTTCCTTAGAGGTTTTTAAGGTTAGGCTTGACAAAGCCCTGGCTGGGATGATTTAGTTGGGAATTGGTCCTGCTTTGATCAGGGGGTTGGACTAGATGACCTCCTGAGGTCCCTTCCAACCCTGATATTCTATGATTCTATGGGGAGAGGCCATTCGTGAGTTAATCATAGGCGGCGTGCAGGATCTGCTCCAAGAGGCAACTATAGCTGCATTGCTTGAAAATAGTGACCCTAATGCAACTAAATTTAATATCTTTGTAGTGGGGAAAATACCAAAAAGCCCCACCAGAGTACCATTTAATTTTAAAAAGGGGAACCACATGCGAATGAGGATGCTAGTTAGGTGGACATTAAAAAGTGCAGTCCCCAGGGTAAAATATCTGCAAGCAATAGGGAGACAATTTAAAAAACACCAAAATAGAGGCTCTGACTAAATGTAGATCCCAAATCAAAAAAGACAGTCGGAGGACCAAGAGAGTGCCACCATGGCTAAACAGGAGAATAATGGAGGCCATTAAAGGAAAAAAGGCATCCTTTAAATTTTGGAAGTTGAATCCTAATAAGGAAAATAGGAAAGGGGCATCCATTCTGGCAAGTCCAATGTAAAAGTATATGCAGGCAGGCCTTCTGAACTTCTTTCCTGGAACTTGCAAAAGATCCAAAAACTAACAGTAAAAATATCTTTGAAGACTGTCAGAGTTAGGAAATCCTGCCAAACAGGTAGGGGGGTCACTGGAGGGCAAAGGTATTAAAGGCGCACTCAAGAAAAATGAGACCATTGTGCAATAGCTAAATTAATTCTTTGCATCAATCTTTACTGCAGATGATGTGGAGGAGATACTCATGTCAGAGCTATTCTTTCTGGATGACAGATCTGCAGTACTGCCCTCAACTGATGTGTCAGTAGAGGAGGTTTTAGAATAAACCTGTCAACTAACATATGGATAAGGGTGATCCAGTTGATACCATGTTGATACAGAGAGCCTTTGACAATGTCCCTCACCAAGGGCCCTGAAGGAAACTAAGTAGACATAGGATCAAGAGAAGGTCCTGTCAGGGATCAGTGACTGGTTGAAAGATAGAAAACAAAGCATAGGAATAAATGGTCAGTTTTCACAATGGAGAGATGTGAAGAGGGGGATCCCTTAAGGAACTGTACTGGGTCCTGTGCTGTTCAACATATTCATTAATGATGTGGAACAAGGGGTGAACAGTGATGTGCCTAAGTTTGCAGGAGACACAAAATTATTCAAGATAGTTAAGTCCAAAGCAGACTGGGGAAGCAGAGTGAGTGATGCTGGCAGACCAGATGCCAGCTCATACAAAGACCCCTAGGCCTCACTGAACACTTACAAATGCGTAGCTGGAAACCAGTCTTACTCATCTGTGTGTTAGTACTATTAAAATAGATGTTAGAATTATAAGAATGTGTTTAGTGTTTGAACTTTATGAACTGCTAGTGAATTGCTGACTGCATTAATCTCACTTATAATATCTGTATCCCATGTTATAAGTTTCAGAGTAGCAGCCATGTTAGTCTGTAGTCGCAAAAAGAAAAGGAGTACTTGTGGCACCTTAGAGACTAACCAATTTATTTGAGCATGAGCTTTCGTGAGCTACAGCTCACTTCATCGGATGCATTCAGTGGAAAATACAGTGGGGAGATTTATATACACACAGAACATGAAACAATGGGTGTTGTCATACACACTGTAAGGAGAGTGATCACTTAAGATGAGTCGCAATATTACTACAAAAAGACTTCAAAAACAGACTCCAATGAGAGACTGCTGAATTGGAATTAATTTGCAAACTGGATACAATTAACTTAGGCTTGAATAGAGACTGGGAGTGGATGGGTCATTACACAAAGTAAAACTATTTCCCCATGTTTATCCCCACCTCCACCCCCACCACTGTTCCTCAGACGTTCCTGTCAACTGCTGGAAATGGCCCACCTTGATTATCACTACAAAAGGTTTTCTTCCCCCCGCCCCACTCTCCTGCTGGTATTAGCTCATCTTAAGTGATCACTCTCCTTACAGTGTGTATGATAACACCCATTGTTTCATGTTCTCTGTGTATATAAATCTCCTCACTGTATTTTCCACTGAATGCATCCAATGAAGTGAGCTGTAGCTCATGAAAGCTTATGCTCAAATAAATTGGTTAGTCTCTAAGGTGCCACTAGTACTCCATGTTATAAGGTAATAGTTAAGTATTTTGCTCTGTAACTATTGTAACCCTTCTGCCCATCAGAGTTGGCAGCAACAAGGGCCGGGTTCAGGGTCTAGGGGTTCCGTTCCAGTAACACAACGCAAAACCGGCTCATGCCCCCACCCAGTGACCTGGGACAAATATATACCCACCCCCCCCAGGTGCCTCTAAGAGGCAATACTTCCCCTCTTGCAAGCACAGAGTCTGAATGTAGCAAAAGCCTTTTAATAACAGAGAGAAACAATGTGGCATTATGTTGGGGAAACACCACCACCAGGATTCATAATACAACCCACGAGCAAAAACCCATCCCAAGCAAATTGGGTTGTGTCCTTTCCCTCTGGTTCTCGAGTCCAGCAACCCAAAAGTCTCTGTCTCTGTCCTTGGTGAGTCCAGAGTTCAAAAGTTCATCTAAAGAGTTTTAACCCGCCCCCCCAGTCTATGTGGAAATGGTCGGGGAGCATGGGGAGTAAAGGGTCACCTTACATGCGCCAATGGCTGACTGCCCTGCCTCTCCATGGGTTTCTGCTTCAGCCTTCACTGCCAGCCACACACCTCCATCAGCTCCTCCTCCTCCCCAGTAGCCATCCTGCAAGCCGCTCCACCAACTGCTTCTCCCAGGTAGCTGTCCTGTGAGCCCCTCACCAGTATATCATCAGGCTCCCTAGTACTTAACACAGTGCTCAGTGATTTTAGGTCACAGGAGCGGAGCCCCAGGGTGAGTGCACCATTAGCCCAAAATGAAGTCAGCGCTGCAATCTGTAACCAGACACCTAATAGAATCAAAATTAGCTCTGCTATTACACAGTGAAGAGAGGCAGTGGAGCAGTTAGCATTTAAGACCCTCAAAAAGACCCCAAAGTACAAATGCCTGTCCACAACCCCTTTCTCTATTCACTGAGTTTTGCAACCCATGTCCCTTGCCTAGTGAGTGCTACTTAGTTGATGGCGAGTCCCTCTATCATAACAAAAAGCCGAGTACAGGTCCACTGTCCTTGATTCACATAATCAGGATAATAACACTTTATTCTTCCTGCCCCAATAACAGAGAAACTGGGGATCCCACAATTGTGACCATACAATTTCTATTCCCAGTTGTGGCACTGGGGCCAAAAAGTTTGCCCACCCCTGGTGTAGAGGAGAACAGGCGGTGGCCAGTGATCGAGCTCATTGGGACTCACAGGTGACTGATATGCAGTATCCCCTCAGGAGGGTGGAACTAGGGTGACCAGATGTCCCGATTTTATAGGGACAGTCCCGATATTTAGGGCTTTGTCTTATATAGGTGGCTATTACACCCCTCCGCCCCGTCCCGATTTTTCACCCTTGCTATCTGGTCACCCTAGGTGGAACTGAGGCATTTCAACTGCATCAGTCGAACAGGGCAAAAATTGGGGATTGGCCCTGCTTTGAGCAGGGGGTTAGACTAGATGACCTCCTGAGGCCCCTTCCAACCCTGATATTCTATGATTCTATGAAGAGTGATTGTAGTACTGCTCTCCTGAGCTTGGTGTCTGACCTAGCAGCTAAGTCTGAGGCACAGTGCTTGACAAAGGCCCATGGGTTACTCCATGTTGCTGCCTTACAGGTCTCTGACATTAGCACACTTCTGAAGCAGGCAGAGGATGGCGCTTGTGCTCTGGTGGAAGGAGCCTCAGCAGAAGAGGTATGCCAGGCAGCTGATACTGCAGTGAGACACACTGTGTTCTCCGGGAGGAGATGGCCTGACCGTGGATGGCCTGGCTGTAGCTATATACAGACAGGGTCACACTGTGAATATCTTTGTCTTGTTAATATAATAAAGCAAAGTCCTGGAAACTTTCAGTGGGTGCAACTCCTTTTCTCCCAGTGTTGAGTGTGACTCTGAGAAGAAGACAGTCAGGTTGCTTGATTGTGTTAGATGAAATTCTGAGACCACCGTGTCCCTGTGAATGACTTATGTGGGGTACAGCCCTAAGTGCCAAGTGCTCGCTCGCTCTTCAGGATGACATCACAGCCAGTAGGAGGACCAGGGAGGTGGTGTAAGCAGAATTCTGAAAGAGGTTCTAATGGAAGTTCCATGAGCCTCAGGAGGAGGATGTTCTCTGGCTCTCTTGGCACTCAGATGGTGTCCTCCTCCTTCGGTGAGACAGTAGTGTACCATTTTCTGTTGGGGCCTGGTGTGTAAATTGCCAGGGACTGTAGTGTGGAAGGTCCTGAGGAAGGCAGTCTGAAGAAGGCCACAGGGCTAGAATTAATCCCAGTGGTAAGCCCTGGAGAGGGGTGAAGCACAGGGAGGCAGTCCTGAGTGGTCACCGTTCCCGCTGAGAAAGGAGGAGCTGGGAGGACCTTGGGAGAAGCCAGAGGCCTGGGAACCAGAGGAGAGGCTGTGTTAAGCAGAGGCTAGAGGGAAGCAGCACAAAGGGCTCGGCAGTAGGAAGTGGCTGAGGAAAACAGTAGCGTGTCTGAAGGAGCAGACCTAGCTGTTAAACATATGGTCTCTGGGTTGGAGCCCAGAGCAGATGGTGGGCCTGGGTTCCCCTATCAGGAAGGGGTGTACAAGCCTGGTGTAAGCACTACTCAGTCCAGGATGAGCCTGGACACTGAGGCCAACAGACAGGCTGAGGAATAACAAGAGAGGAGGCTGAAGGATCTTTTGTTTTGGGACATTTTTAGACATTTAGTTGTACTACTGCCACTCCAGATGGGGCATGGTTTAGATGGGACTTAGCTAGAAGGCTGAGTCATGGAGATTCAGGACATTGTAGGGCTAAAGAGGTGACCAAGAGGGACTCTAGAGGTGAAGATCCCTGCAATACCCTGAACTGGTGCCAGGATACTGGGCAAAGGTGCTCGCTTTACTGTGTGGGGCACTGGTGTCAGGAAAACTGGTACAGGCCTGGGGCAAGGGCGCTGGAACCGGGGCAGGGTAGGGGGGCCATGGCCCCCTTCACTTTTCCAAGTGGGAGGGCCAAGCCCACTGACTTTTTAACATGGGTGTAGTAGCCTTGGGCAGCTGCGAAGTGGTGGCAGAAGGGGCTGCACTTTGTGGTGGGGGAGCTGGTGAAGTGCGGCACCAGCCTCTTCCTGGTCGGGGGCTGAGGTGGGCCTCAGCCCCCCCCCACGAGGGGCCCCCACCCCGTACTCCTCTTTTTCCCCCAAGGCCCTGTCCCCTGGCCTGGTGGACGGTCCGAGGCTCCCTACAGCGGCCCAGACTCCCTCAGCAGTTCTTACTCCAGCTTCCAGCCTGGCCAGAGGGTGGAGGGAAGAGGAGGAGCAGGGGATGGGGCCACAGTTCCAGCACCAGTGGCCCACCCCCACTTTTACACAGGTTTCGGAGCTTCTGCCCGGGGATTTAGATGCTGAGATCTTGTGCACCACAGACTTCATGACTGTTGAGGTGGTCAGAGTCGAAGTCCCCAGTCACAACTCTGTCGTGTCCTTTGCCTCTTTCTTTGCCTGATCCTTGGGTGGGATGTGCTGGCCGATACTGATCTCTCCAGCTTTGCTCTGGTCATAATGGTCACCTCTGGGTCTGAAGTGAACTGCATGGATTACTGTAGAGGATGCAGCTTGAGCCAAGCGTCCCTGGACTTGCAGATGCTGGAAGAAAAGGCTTGGGCACAGAG
Organism: Chelonia mydas; assembly: GCF_015237465.2. Classification (NCBI taxonomy): domain Eukaryota; kingdom Metazoa; phylum Chordata; order Testudines; family Cheloniidae; genus Chelonia; species Chelonia mydas. The sequence continues at coordinate 73,765,941 of NC_051251.2, read as the reverse complement.
CACTTAGCCAGGATGTGGCTCTCCACTAGGCAGAGAAAAAAGTGTCTTTGTATGTTCCTGATGGGGATCGGTCTGTCACAAGACAGGCAGTGTTTGAATCCTGAGGGTTTGGATTCTGCCATGAGGCCTGGTGGTTGGCGTGACGCACCTCACCCCTAGAAGAGGAAGCCGATCAGATTTTGGAAGAAAGCAGCGGGTCAGACACTGCCTGGATTCCGTCTCGCTGCCCTGGCAGTAAGAGGGAACTCAGGGAGGGACAGGACTGTCCCTTATGTCCCTGCTTGAGAGCATGAGCAGACACAGGGAGCCTGGTCAGCTCCAACAGACCCTGATGTTCAAAAACCCTCCAATCTCACACTGGGATACACATGGACACAGTCTCACACAAGAACAGGAGACAGAGTTGCGGAGAAAAAAGCTTCAAGAAAGAAAGTGTGATCAACAGAGACAGAAAGCAGATGAGAGCTCAAGGAGGATAAGGATCAAGTGAAAGCCCAGGGATCTGGCTAGGAAGAGGCCACTAGAAACTTGGAGAGAGCAGTTTCAGTGGAGTGGTTGGAGAGTGTTTAAGTTAAACTGGAAGAAAGGAACTGGACCCTGTGAAAGGAAGAGACGGTGGAGTGACAGCTGAGGAGGGAGATGGATTCAAGGGGAGTTTCTTATGATGGGGTGGACCAAAGCAGACCTGCTCTGTGAGGGAAAGGAAGAGAGGTTGAGGAGGAGGAGAAGGGATGACAAAGGAACAAGTTTGATCAGGAGGCGGAGGAAATGGTCTCACTGGGGGAGGCGGAAGGGCTGACCCACCACTCCTGCTGACACAAAAGTCCAGGCAGCTGTGGACTTTCGCTTTCTTTGAGCACATTCCTTTTTGAAAGTTACAAACATCAGTTACAAAGTCTGGTTTCAGAGTAACAGCCGTGTTAGTCTGTATTCACAAAAAGAAAAGGAATACTTGTGGCACCTTAGAGACTAACCAATTTATTTGAGCATGAGCTTTCATGAGCTACAGCTCACTTGCATCCGATGAAGTGAGCTGTAGCTCACGAAAGCTCATGCTCAAATAAATTGGTTAGTCTCTAAGGTGCCACAAGTACTCCTTTTCTTTTTGTGAAAGTTTGGTTTAATTTATAACAGAGAAAGTCTGTGGCCAGTTAATGTCAATGGCCTGTCTCCAGATTTACACTGCTGCCCAACAGCGGACTTTGGCTCACCTACTTTTTAATAAAGCCTGAATTACAGTTCTTTGTTTGGCAATATTGCTTAGACTTTTAATTTATGTTAGGGCAATACAGTTTGTCTCTAGCAAGAGAAAACCATTTGAAGTCTGATTCACATTCGGTGCAGGCCGCACCCTATTTTGTAGTTTGTGTGGAGAGCCATACGAGGGAGGAGGGTGTGTACATTAGGCACGTTACAATGAGCTATAATGCTCATTGCTCATCTACAGGCTTTTTCCACAGAAAAAATATCAAAATAATAGTGCAAACACAAAACAGAATCACTGGACATACCTGAGGTAGGTTCTTCCCCTCCTCACAGTTTATGCCTCCAGTGAAGACCACTTTGGTCTGGGATACTCAAACACAAAGTCGTATCTCAGGAGCCCATATGGAGCCATTTCGGTAAAGTGTTGGTAAGTGCACATCTCTCTGGAGAAACTTTGAAGCAATGTCTTAGTATTTTGTGTACAAATCCTTAAACCAGTGGTTCCCAAACTTGTTCTGCCGCTTGTGCAGGGAAAGCCCCTATTGGCCCGGGCCAGTTTCTTTACCTGCCACGTCTGCAGGTTCATAGAATCATAGAATCATAGAATATCAGGGTTGGAAGGGACCTCAGGAGGTCATCTAGTCCAACCCCCTGCTCAAAGCAGGACCGATCCCTGACTAAATCGCTGTTGGAAGCGGCGCGGGCCGAGGGATGTACTGGCCACCGCTTCCAACAGCTCCCATTGGCTTGGAGCAGCGAGCTGTGGCCACTGGGAGCCGCGATCGGCCGAACGTGAGGATGTGGCAGGTTAGTGACTGGCTGCACCAAACATCCTACGATGTTTTGTTCATTTTGGCTTCATATTGAGGCAATTGTTACCCCTTCAATTATGAAATCTTCATGGTCTTTACATCTCGTTGATAATTGTTGGATAGCTTGCCATGAGCTGGCAGCCTAAGCTCTTAGCAAAGCGGAAAGAATGTACCTGAGTTTAGCGCTAAAAGCTATACTATCCAACTTCCCCTCCTCAAGGGAATATTAACTGCTGTAATTGTAAGAGTCAATAAACACTGAAAATTGAGAAATCATTAGTTTTCTAAAGATAAAATGACCCTGGAATGAAACGAGAAACAGCTTTAAGAGGAAGAAGAAAAAATAATTTGGAAGCTGTGAGGAGACTATGAAAGCAATAGAGGTGGATGCCCTAACATTTCTCCCAACAGTGGGAACATCCACAGTTACATTTGACTAGAACAATAGGTATACAAAACTTTATTCAGTTAATGCTTGCACAAGACAAGCATTAACTGAGGGTTAGGAAGAAATTTCCACTAGGAGCATGTTATTCCATAGAGCTGGTAGTAAAACCTTTGATGGAACCATTTTCCATCAGAGCCTGCAGTTCTGCTGAGATTAAAACCTTTCATGAATTTCACAGAAATTTTGTTTTGGAGAAAAAAAGGGAAAATAAAGTTTCCATCATGTCAAAACATCCTGTTTTGACATTTTTGGAATTAAATGTTTTGATTATTTTTTTTTGGAACAGATTTTGGTTTCACATTTGTTTAAATTTTGTGTTACATTGGATATTATAAACTAAAAAGTCAAAATGGAAATAAAACATTTCAATCCATCTGAATTTCTTTTTTCAGAATTGTCTTCCATGGAGAATTAACACTTTTGGTTTTGTTCCTGACTGGAATAAAAACAAATTTCAAAATATCAAATTCTTCCACAAAACAGAATTCCCATTCCCAGCACAGCTCTGTTAGTCCATCATTGTCCACTACTAGGTTTCTTGCAGTATCCTCTGAAGTAGGGTGACCAGATAGAAAGTGTGAAAAATCGGGACAGAGGGTGGGGGCTAATAGGCACCTTTGTAAGAAAAAGTCCCAAATATCGAGACTGTCCGTATAAAATCGGGACATCTGTTCATCCTATTCTGAAGCATCTTGCACCAAGAGATGTGATACTGGATTAGGAGGAGTGGTGATCTGATTCAGTGTGGCAATTCCCAGGGCTTATATGCAAGAAATGGGAGGATGTTAAATTGCATTCCTTTTGACTATACAACTTACCCTGGATTTAGCCCAGGGTCTATGTTGTTAGCTCCTCTTGGAGATTCTGCTGGCAGAAAGTCTGCCACTACAGGCAGACAGCCAGCAGCACCAGCAGCTTCCCCTTTATTGACCCTCTCACAAAATGGGTGGGGCTAGCTACAGAAAGCTGTGGCCAGGGAGACTGGGGCCCGTGCAGATTCAGTCCATCCCCTGAGCAGTGCCACGTGGCAGGACTACTTCTTAAGCCCTAACTACCACTTAGAAGTGTTCCACTTCAGCAGAAGCTTTTTAGTACGTGGCTGGTGGCACCACTGTCTGTCCTCCCTCAAGGCAAATCTCCCCTGGAGCCCAGGAAGGTGCAATTTATACCTTGATCCAGCTTGTGCTAACGAAGCTGTCCCATGTCTGCTCTAATTCCTGCAGGCATGAAAAAGACTTTGAAAACCATGGTAACCTCCCCCACAAATAACACATAGGTCTGTAGTTCCCCTTGCCTCCATCCACTTTTCAATGTAAAACATTCTTTGCATTCTTATTTGCATTGCTTTCATCAGAATATTTCAGACAATGAGAGAATCTCACACAACTGTTTTACAGACACGCGTTCCAGTCTAATGCCAGTCCTGTGAGGTGGGTACTGATACCTATTTTACAGATGGCAAAACCAAGGGACGGTGACAGATCACTGTTACATTCAATAATACAATTCTTTCTTTGAGGATGCATTGTGTGTAGCCTATTGTGCCTCTCCCTCTCATCCTACAACTGCTTCCAGTGCTGAAAAGGCCATTCAAATAATCATTTGTCCTAACCATCCCGGCTCTTGAACCTGTGACCAGGAGAAACACTTTTCTTTTAACTTGCAGTTCTCCACTGTGGACCATAGAGGCTATTGGTATCAAACAATTACCTTTTAATATAATTAACATCTAATGTAATAAAGGTTGGCTGGCCTTAGTGCAAAACATGTTCCTCTACCATCTTTGGCTTTGCACTGGTTCTCCGTGTGTTTATGATCACACCTACCACACTAAATGCACAATATATTGCAAAAAGAATGGAACACTTTCATATTTGGGCCTGTCATTTGACAGGCAGGGACAAGGAACACACAAAGCCATGAGTGTGTTTCTAATGGCATCCTGCAGGAATCTGTTCTTGGCCCTATGCTATTTTTATTAATGACCTGGAAGAAAACATAAAATCATCACTCATAAAGTTTGCAGATGACACACAATTCAAGGAGAATGTTGAAAAATTGGAGAGGGATCAGAGAAGAGCCTCAAGAATGATTAAAAGATTAGAAAACATGCCTTATAGTGATAGACTCATGGAGCTCAATCTATTTAATTTAACAAAGAGAAAGGTAAGGAGTGACTTGATTACAATCTATAGGTGTCTACCTGTGGAACAAAAATTTAATAATGGACTCTTCAATCTATAAGACAATCCAATAGGTGGAAATTGAAGCTAGACAAATTCAGACTGTAAATAAGGCTGGACTTCACACTTCTGAGTGCCCATCTCATGATTTGGCCCAGTCTTGATAAAGGGCAAACAGAGTGTACATACCTGAGATAGGTGCTTTATCTCAGCACAGTTTAATCCACCAACAAAGACCATATTGGGCATCACTGGCCTGGGGTACTCGAATACAAAGTCTAGTCTCATTAGCCAAACAGAGTCTTGATCTAAGAGATCATGCACAGTCACTTCTCTCTGAAGAAACTCAGAAGCCAGCTGTTCAAACGGTGAATAGAGAGCAATACAAGCTCGCAGTGCCAGTGTGCTGTGTAGCAGGTTCTGCACATGCTGGGTAAAGGTCATGTGGTCTGTGTTGCTAGTAAACATTCTTGGGACATAAGAATGTGGACTTGGACACTGAGTTGCCTTGGATCCTAAGTCACATGGAAATCCACGTAAGAAAAACACAGAAGGGAGAGACAGATACTCAGCAACTATTGTCCCGCATATGGCAACCGGATCTGTGAGGATGGCATCGAACTGACTTTCTTCGAGGTACCGAATCAGTTCTTTGTTGCTCAACAAACTTTCACAGCTTTGGAAAAGCATCTGGAATGCTCGTGCTAGACTTTTATATAGTGAAATAACAACATTTAGAAAAGGTTGTTTAACAAAGCGATCTTTACCAAAAGTCTCCATTAGTGCATCCATGTGTTCGTCTTTGTAAGGCACTGGATAGGTCTTAATGGTGAAATTCTTGGCTGATGTCAAAAACAGATTAGTTTCTGGTACCACAAGGACTATTTCGTGCCCATTTTGATGGAGCTTCTCCACAATAAGACGCATACTCAGCCACGCACTTCCGTCCATAGGCATCACCAACAGCTTCCCCCCTTCGGCAAAGCCCACAAATATTAACAGAGGAAGAAACTTTATCATGGGTGGATAACGAGATCTAATCCCAGGAGTCATCTCGGTGTAAGAAAATCAAAACATTCTCCTAAGAAAGATTTGAATGCAGAACCCAAAACAAAGAGCTGCAGAGTCCCCGACTGCTGCTTTGATTTGCTTGCCTTGCTGTGAAATGGCATTAACTTCTCCAGTCAATGTTTACTGTTTCACAATTAAACAACAGTTTCCAGGAAGCAGTTTATAAGCAATAGCCCTTTCAAACGGGAGATTATTGGCCTCAAGGTGGCAGCTTCACCTTATATGGATCTGCGTAAATGTAGTGAATAACTCTCTTCTCTGTTTTCCACATGAGCTGTTACCTATGCCACAGTTAGGTAGTTTCAAGATCACTGCAGTTAACGTTCTTTTCCCCATAGTCCCTCTAGACATTCTCTTTTTACAAAGCTAGACAAGGGGAAACACACTGTGAACCTATAGTATGATAACCCAATTCCAATTTGATTTTTTCTGCATCTTGAACATTATGGGCCAGAGTTTCAGCAGCTGTAAATTGCCATCATTTCACTGAAGTCAGTTTACACCAGCTGAGTATTGGCTTTTTTTAAAATTTGGGTAGCTGAGACAGAAGAGCTATCAAATTAACTTCAGAGCAATAACTCTCCAAGTGGAGGACAGAAGGTTTAATCCCCCAAATGAGCAGTTAAAGCAACTGATTTCATACCAGAGACGACTCGTACCAGCTGATACTGGGGGGGCACACTGAGAGGAACTGAGGAGGAATCTTCCAGCCCCACCTCCCTTGGCCAGGGCAGCCAATCCCACTAGCTACTGGGGGGATGAGGCCACAGGAGCGGGGAGAACGTGCCTTTGGGTCTGGCCAGGCTGGCCCCGGCCTGGGGAGACTCACACCTCCACAGTGTCTCCTGGAGCTCCAGCACCCTCATGGACACCTCAGCGGGGAGGCTCGGGCAATACCCCTAACTCAGGCTCAGCGTGGGGGAAGCAGGACAGAGCTGCTTCTCACGCCAGCTCAGGGTGGCCGCTCAGGATTGTTGCCTCTGTACAGCGCAGAGGCTGCCTGTGGCCCACCCCCTTCACTCCGTGCCTGGACCCGGCTGCCAGGGACAGGGGCCAAGTGAGCCGGAGCCCCCACATCCTCAGCACACCCCGGTCTCTGTTTTTCATTTGTTACCTCCCACCCCCATAACCATTTGATGCCTGAGTCTGGTGGCTCTTCCAGCTGCCCATCCCTAGTTCTACAACAGGTACACCTCACAGCAGTCAAGTGAGGAGGGGCATCTCCCAAGCCAGGTGTTTACATGAAAACAGCTTCAAGTAACTATCACTTGTCCAGCCCAGGAAAAGACAATGATGGACCATTAGAGTTAATGGAAAGATACTGAGACAACTGGAAATTGAAAAGAACATTCCAATTCCCAAGCCAAGAGGGAATTTCCTCACTCTGAATAACCACGAGTAACCATGGACTGAGAGGAAAAAAGAGAAACTTTTAAAAGCAAGCTTGGAATTGAAGTTTTTTTTATCCAGAGCCTGTGGGGGAGGCTGTCCATGAATGCTGGATCCCCCGATAGCTTGGGGTTATGCCAGGAAACTGTTTGAAGGCAATAGGTAACTTTTATTAGAAAAGGGATTTTATCTAATATATAAGTGTGCAAACCGTTTGGAGTGCGTGTGCCAAAGCAAGCTGATATCTGGGCAGCTGGTTTCACGCCTTCAGGGGTAATGAACTAGAGTGGAGCAGTGCAAATAGCTGGTCATTCAGAACTGAGGCAAGATGTATTTGGAGAGACTCCCGGTTGGAAGGATTGTTGGTATCACCCTGTGAAGAGTAACTGGACTGGTGAGACGCAGGCGAGATCTTATGCTTGTGGTCTGGCTACTGGCATCAGGAATCTGAACCATAGTAGCATGGCACAGAGGCCCCCAAGGTTTCAGGGCAGGCAGTGACAGAACCCCTTACTGGTCTGTGATCCCCAGAACATCACCAAGTAGGGAAAGTCTGGTGGGGGCAGAAGAATGACTCATTCCTCCACTGGACTCAGAATTCTGCCTCAGGTTCTTGCCTTCCTGTGCATAAAGTTACCATATGTCTGGGTTTCCCCAGACACAGCTTCTTTTTAGAGCGTCCCTCTTCCGTCCGGGGAGATTTTTCAAACAGGCAATGTCCAGGGTTTTTGCAGAGCAGAGGCTGCATCTCAGAAAGAGCCCTGATTGGTCCACTTCCTGATTGGTCCCTCCCCAGCATCTGTGGCTGATTGGGCCATTCTTCTGCAGCTGCATTTGCTGGATCTCTGCATCTTGGGCTTGCGCCAGCCAACCTGCCACTGTGACAGGGAATGACACTGCCCCCCAGCTCCAGTGAGTAACCCTGCTGCAGGTACCCCCTCCAGCTCCTGCAACTCTACCCTGCCCTCCAGCACCCCTCCCCCCCAGACCCCCAGGTCCTCTTTTTGGGAACCTGAAATACGTTAACCCTACCTATGTGTTGCCGGCACCCAGTGCCGAGATGCAAAACAACAGCAGGGGTTCGTTACCCGGTGTGCGTCACCCAATAATCACAACGGGGTGGAGAAGCAGAAAAGTTTATTTGCAGCTGCAAACAAGATACAGGGAGAATAGAATCTCAAATCCTGCACAGAGAGCAGGAAGTTACACAGGCTTTTATACATCCTTTTTCCCAGCATACTTATCCAATAGCAAGCTGCCCTGAATATCCATATAGCCAGCCAATCCAGTTACCAGCTAGTTCCCTTGTTTTTTGTATCATTTGTTAAACTATACATAAAGCTGCTGTTATTCAGCATTGTTCTTCCATATCTGCCCTGTTTGGCCTTGTTTAGTTTCAGGCAGTCTGACTCTGCGGCATATTGTTGCAGATCCTCAGCATAACTGCTGTGAGTGCCTCCACGCGGGGGGGCCAAGGACACTTGGGCCTAGTACGCATAGCTGCTGCGAGTGCCTCCAGGCCGGGGGGGGCCAAGGACAAGGGGCCTTCATCGACACTCATGGTCTTCCATCCCCTCGAGTTACCTAGTGGCCATGCCCCAGTGTCCCCAACATATGCAACAATTTCTGCATACTGATGCCCCACTTGTTTGAACTTGGGACTACAGCCAGACCGAGAAGTGGTGGCTTTATTGTGCACTTGAGTTCACAGGTATCAAGTTGGTGTATCACCTGAGTCAACATCACATTAATCCTATGTAATGGGGGGTTTCAAACAGATCATGTTCCTCATGCCTGTGGTAAGAAGGAGGTTCAGAGGAGCTGGCCTTCTGAGAAATGCTGGAAGAATTGCCAAATGAATTACAAAGGAAGATGTCTTAAATATTACTCATTTAAACAAAGAGGTTGTGACCTTTAATAATAAAAATGTACAGCAGTATCTTCAGTTGGTTCCATCTTAGAAAAAAATACAGAACGAATCAAACAGACAGCAAAAATATTACTTTGTGAAGGAATTACCTTTCCCATGTTACAAAGTGCATCAATTCAAACTTTCCTGCTCCATGAAGTAAGAAAAGGGATCATTTTACTAAGATGTGCCAATGAGTTAGTTTAATGGTTTATTTGAAACATTTTTGTATACAAAAAAAATCCATGAAATAGCGAAGCCCCCATCCAGAATCTTTTTGATAACTGTGGGAGATGGAAGCGAAAGCCTTATGGAGCTATGAGTCTGTTTTCAACAGCACTACAAGCAATGCGAAGAGGTGGCAAGGAAAGCGGCAGACGTTTCCCTCATTCTTATTTGCTTTTAAGGTTTTGGGTGGGGGCATGGGGTGTGTCCTAGTCCAGCCTGCACTGTCACTAATTGAAGTTTTTGTTTGTGTTAATTTATCTTCAGGGTAAGTCGACTGAGGTCAATGGAATTGCACCAGAGAGAAACTTTACTCATTCGGTTTTGAGTAAACTTCTTAGGAAAGCTTTCCTATTGGCTTATTTTCTATATCTATTAAACATCTAAATATATTACATGGATATAAGCAGAAAAGAAGATGATACAAAGGCCAAAAACAACTGGAAAAGCAGCAGTGAAAAGAATTTATACTATTTGTTATACAGGGAAGAGATGAAACCACTGCAGGATTCCAGGTTTATAATATTCTCCATCCTATTGGTAGTGTAGGATATCGAGACTGAACTTGAATTCCAATCAATCTATTCCAAGATAGAAGTAAAGGGCATATAGATACACACATCAGGAGCTTCTGGTATTTATCTGTTACTTATTTCTTATAATTTAACCAGACAAAAGTAGCTGTGCACTTTATTGGCCTAGTTAATGCATGATGTTATTGCTGGGTGTCTCATCCTCTCTCCCTACATTCCTTCTGACTGTTTGGTGTTGTGTCTTCTCTTATTATTTAACAGTTCAATTGCAATGGGACTCAGCCCTAACATGCTAGGAACTCTACAAACATAATAAATTCCCAGATAAAAACTACATTAAACTGAAGTTAAAGTTGAATATATCTAAGTAACTCTGGGGTAAAATACAAGCATTGCAAACTTTCCTCCGCTAAAGGCAGCTTCACTTCACTCCGATTGGAAAGAATGGGAGGCGGTGGCCATTTTGGAAGAGGCCAGTGGAATTCTTTGTATTAGAACATTATTCTTTGACCTTTCTTGAAGGGGAAACTGGGGTCAGACCATCCTTCCATTCTGTGTTTATACAGCACTTAAAACAGAGGGGTCCTGATTATGATTGCACCCCCTTAGGCGGTACTGTATTACAAATAAATGATAATATCGAAAACCTTCCGACAAGCCTAAGCCAAAGCCTGTTGAAGTCTTTGTATGGTAAGCAAAATTAAAGCCAACACAGAATGAGGCAAACCAAGGAAGAGGCCGACATGTGCATGCAGAAACTTTGACTGTGTGAGTATGTTGGCTCCCATTAGAATCAGTGGCAAAACTCCCATTGTCTTCAGTGGTCAGGATCATGCCCTTAAAGTCTTGCACAGCTGGGTCCTGATTCTGCAAACACCCTGGCTGCCCAACACTTTGCAGCAACAGGCTTCCATGCGGCAGAAGTGCCCTTAATGTAACAGAGTTTGAAGACATAGGGCCCAATTCTGCAAGGAGCTGAGGACTTTTTAACAAGTGCTGAGCACCCTTCTCCCCTTATTTAATTCTGTGAGGTTAGTCAGTGTATCTGAGACTTTCTGAGTGGATCCATTCAAACATATCATGAGGCTTTTTCAAAATAAAATCAACATCTCTTAGTTTGGAGAGGCAGACACATCACAGCGTGCCTGAACACAAGGCCCATAGGCTGGGCAGAGGCTATGATTCTGGTGAAATGCCTGGGACTTTGAGATAAGGAGTAAATTAGAAGAGCAGTGAGAGGAATTGACAAAATCCATTTGATCTTCCTACTCTGATGTATTTTTCCTGCTGTTAGTTATGATTTTCAATGGATAGAACTGTCATTTGTACCAGTGAAAGAAAGATGGCTATAGACAGCAAACAGATATCAGGCGCTTCTGATATTTATCTGTTACTTAGCTCTTATAATTTAACCATCTGGTTACAAACTGGTTCTTTGTGGTCTTCTGCCAGAAAGAGGTATATTTATTTATGGAGTTGGTGGAGATGGGTAGCTATCTGTACCAGAACAGAGGGGCAAAAGTGCTAAACTTTGGAAAAGCATGAGTGGTGATTGAAAGAACATAATGAAAAATCGAGACTAGAGCACTGCAATCTTTTAATGGGAATGCTTATCACGCAAAGTTTTACAAATATGGAAAATAGCTCATTAAATAACATGTATTTGCAAATAATGTGCATATGACTGCAAACTTCAACACTGCAGGTCAATACACCCTGCCCCAAGCAGTGGCAGGGGTAGAAAGTAGAGCTGCACAAAAGTTGTGGGGTGGGTGATGAAGCATGTTTGTGGAGGAGGTAGGTGCAGCTGGGTTTATGGATGTCTGAGTGCAAGATGAGGTAGCTGAGGACTATGGGGGGGTGAAACAGGTTTGTGGCTCTGTCTTTAGGAGGAAGCTAGAGGAATGAAATCTAGGGGAAGAAGCTGGGGACAGCTGATTTTGTGGCAGTGTTCCAGAGGAAGATGGGGGCAGCTGAACCTGTGGATGAGTGCTGGGTTAGGAAGCACAGAGCCAGTACAGGGCCTGCTTCGCCTTCTGTCCCCATCACCTCCATTTGCTGCCCCTGCTTCTTCCCCACGCAGGTTCAACAAGGGAAGCAGTGAGACAGAGGCTACTCGACTGCCTGCTCAACCATTGTGATATTGAAGGTCTTGAACCGATGCCTGAGTCCCCAGAGAGCTGCCACATCCTGGCCTCCACCCAATGGCTACTGAAACTGGGTATGCAGAGAAGCGACTAGGGCTATAGTCCCAGCCAAGCACCACCCACGCGGGAGCTCTGATTGGAGGATCGCCCGGCTCTATCGATTGGTTCAACGACACTATTTGATCCAGGAGGAGGAACAGGAAGTTTGTCTGAGCAACAATGCAGCTGTTGTGGCTGCATTGGATCCTGCACGTGCCTGCCTCCTGCACCCTGCCCTGTTCCTGCCTTTGCTCCTCTCCCACCATGCTTGATCCTTGCATCTCCTCCTGCCTGTACACCTTGCCTCCCATCCCCAGGGACTTCCAAGCAGGAGGCTCCTGGGAGAAGCTCCAAGGCAGAGAGCAGGAGCAGCGCACGGCAGCGGGGGGGAGGGAAACCTGAACTGCCTGGCACTTGACAGCCTGCTGAGTGGCTGCCGCACAGGGAACTTAGGGGAGCTGATGGGTGGGCTGCTCCCCACCCTGGTTCCAAGCCCCCCCAGCTTGCTCCAACGGGCTGCTCTTCCTGCAAGCAGTGGCCAAAGCAGGCGGCTGCCAAACAATGTCATAAGGGAGCATTGCACAACTTTAAACAAGCATGTTCTCTACTAGATCAGTGACGTCTAACAACTCACTGTGGGGAGGGATAGCTCAGTGGTTTGAGCGTTGGCCTGCTAAATCCAGGGTTGTGAGTTCAATCCCTGAGGGGGCCATTTAGGGATCAGGGCAATAATTGGGGATTGGTCCTGCTTTGAGCAGGGGTTTGGACTAGATGATCTCCTGAGGTCCCTTCCAACCCTGATATTCTATGATTCTATGATAACAACATTAACAGGGATGACGTTAAGTGAGGAGTTACTGTACTCCTCAGTCACATGCACCCGATTATTAGCTGCCAGGAATTGTCTTTCCTAGTTTTATGCTAATTGTACTTGACGTTAGTGATCTCTCTTTCTAAAAACAAGCCTACTGAATCACTGCTATTTACACATCTTATTAAAAGACACCACTGTGCTAGGCATTTTATAAACCGGCAGTAAGAAATGGCCACTGTCCTGACTTTACAGTCTATAAATCCTGCTGTGACTATGCTACTGGGACTGTTTCTTGCAGGGCCAGCCTTAGTGAAAATGGTGCCCTGGGCAAACTTGTATTTTGGCGCTCCCCCCCTCCCCTTCATCCCTGGCTCCTACAGGCTCCCTGGGCTCTACCTGCCCCCATCACCTCTGGGCCATTACCTATACTTCATATGGAATGTCCACAGGGAAGTCCATTCAGTGTAGATGGGCGTCTCCCATGGTCCATTGTGAGTTACAAGTCCTTTGATGAGCCACTTTAACTCATCCCTTCAAGATGTGCTGGCTAACTATCTTGTGGGCGTTACCCCAGGAGCAAACATTTGAAATACAGGTATAGGGCCAATACTCATAACTTCAAATACAAAAATGATACATGCATACAAATAGCTTGAACATATTCAGCAAATCATAACCTTTTCATAGACATCTTACATGCCACATTTTGTACAAGATTAGTAGCAAATATATAACAGTGGTTGCAACAATGATCTACATGGTCATGTTTTAATCAGATAACGTCACAATGAGTAACGACTACAACTAGCAAATTCCTAGGCCACTGTCAGCAGAAGCGCAGAAGCAAGAGTGGCATGGTATATGGTGTATTGCCACACATACTTCTGTGCTGCTGCAGTGGCTTGTGGTGCCTGGCGCTTGGCCTGCAGCTCAAGGCAGGCTTTGCGCTGTCATATGGGAGCTGCATCTTGCCAGAGCCCACGGCCCTCCTGCAGCCCCTAGCCACTCCTGGCTCACTACGAGCATTTTGACAGGAAGTACCAAGCACTGCAGTAATAAGGTGGGTAGAAAGCTGGCTAGATTGTCGGGCTCAACGGGTAGTGATCAATGGCTCCATGTCTAGTTGGCAGCCGGTGTCAAGTGGAGTGCCCCAGGGGTCGGTCCTGGGGCCGGTTTTGTTCAATATCTTCATAAATGATCTGGAGGATGGTGTGGATTGCACTCTCAGCAAATTTGCGGATGATACTAAACTGGGAGGAGTGGTAGATACGCTGGAGGGGAGGGATAGGATACAGAAGGACCTAGACAAATTGGAGGTTTGGGCCAAAAGAAATCTGATGAGGTTCAATAAGGATAAGTGCAGGGTCCTACACTTAGGATGGAAGAATCCAATGCACCGCTACAGACTAGGGACCGAATGGCTAGGTGGCAGTTCTGCGGAAAAGGACCTGGGGGTGACAGTGGACGAGAGGCTGGATATGAGTCAGCAGTGTGCCCTTGTTGCCAAGAAGGCCAATGGCATTTTGGGATGTATAAGTAGGGGCATAGCGAGCAGATCGAGGGACGTGATCGTTCCCCTCTATTCGACACTGGTGAGGCCTCATCTGGAGTACTGTGTCCAGTTTTGGGCCCCACACTACAAGAAGGATGTGGATAAATTGGAGAGAGTCCAGCGAAGGGCAACAAAAATGATTAGGGGTCTAGAGCACATGAATTATGAGGAGAGGCTGAGGGAGCTGGGATTGTTTAGTCTGCAGAAGAGAAGAATGAGGGGGGATTTGATAGCTGCTTTCAACTACCTGAAAGGGGGTTCCAAAGAGGATGGCTCTAGACTGTTCTCAATGGTAGCAGATGACAGAACGAGGAGTAATGGTCTCAAGTTGCAATGGGGGAGGTTTAGATTGGATATTAGGAAAAACTTTTTCACTAGGAGGGTGGTGAAACACTGGAATGCGTTACCTAGGGAGGTGGTAGAATCTCCTTCCTTAGAGGTTTTTAAGGTCAGGCTTGACAAAGCCCTGGCTGGGATGATTTAACTGGGAATTGGTCCTGCTTCGAGCAGGGGGTTGGACTAGATGACCTTCTGGGGTCCCTTCCAACTCTGATATTCTATGATTCTATGAATAACAACAATAACAATAATATGTGTGTGTGTGTGAGAGAGAGAGCCTGTGTGTGTGTGTATGACTGTGTGTTGGGGGATTGTGTAACAGAGTGTGTGTTGGAGAGAGTGAGACTCTATGTGTGTGTGAGACAATCTGTGTTGGGGGACTGTGAGGGGCAGAGTGTATGTGGGTGTGAGAGCCAGTCTGTGTGTGAGAGAAACAGTGTGTGTGTGTGAGACTGTGTGTTGGGGGACTGCGTGAGAGACTGTGTGTGTGTTGGGGAGTGTGAGACTGTGTGTGTGAGAGAGACAATCTGTAGGGGGACTGTGAGAGACAGAGTGTGGGGGGGTGTGTTAGGGAAGTTTGAGCCTGTGTGTGTGTGTGTTAGGGAAGTTTGAGAGACAGTGAGCGCACTGTCACTTTAAGTCCTGCCCCTGCTCCACTCATATGAAAGTTTTGCTCCTCCTGGCCCCAGCCTGGTGGTATCCCCCCATCCCCCCCCCCGGAGACTGCACCGTGCAGGGCTGTGGGCAGGGAGGGACTCGGCTCCGCTCCGGGCAGCGAGTAGTGGGCTGCACCACCCGTGACTGGCCACGGCCACGCCGCTCTGGGCTCCCCAGGGCTGGGGCAGAGCTGGAGCCCTTGGCTGGCCAGCTGAGGAGCGAGTGAAGGAGGGGCCAGGGGCCTGGGGTTGGGGAGAAGCCCGCCGGCCCAGCGCAGGGGAGGGACCGGAGAACAGAGGAGTCTGGCCACAGCCAGCCAGGGGAAGCCCGAGCCCCTTGTGGCGCCCTCTGGCTACTGCGCCCTGGCCATGGGCCCCGTTTGCTCGGCCCTAAGGCCTGCCCTGGGTGTGCACATGAGGGTCAGGGGCCACAGGGTGCTTTTGAAACTGTCACAAGAGAACCTAACACCCTAAATCGGCCCGGCCCTGCCCTCAGGGCCTGTGCAGCACCCACAGCACTTGGGAATAGAGACTTAAATACTGGGCCAGATCCTCAGCTGGTGTAAGATAGCATGGCTCTCAAGGAACTATGACAATTTACCACAGATGAGGATCTGCCCACCTGTTAGAAACTCCTCTGCGTACCCAAAGGGGACACAAACCTTTTGTCGTCATCCCAAATGCCACTTTTGGCTACGCAGGCCGTGGGAAAGTTTTGCCGTGGTGTGTACTCCTGACCTAAACAATCCACCTGGAAGCTGAACTATCCAGGGTTATATGAATTCAATTTTAATTGTATTCAAATAAAGTCAGAAATTCTTATCATTTTTTCCAAATGTTCCAGATTATTCTTTGCTACTGATAAGTGTTTAATATTATAAAAAGGACGTATTAGCCAAATCCTTTTATTAGAGAGCCAAACCCTGAGGCCTTTGTTCCATTTTTACTAGGGCAAACTCCACCAGAAGTTTCATCTGGTGAAGGACCTTGGGATTTCTATGATGTTCACTACAGAAATTCTACAGATGTTTAAAAACCAAGTTCAGTTAGCTAGCTTGAAGAGTTGAAGGGTCTTCTTAGTTCAACTTCATGATCTTTGCCTTGAGAAAATCATGTTAACTTTGTTCAGGGACTTCCTAGAAAATCAATATTGTATTAATGTTCAGCTAATGATAAACATTCATCAAAGTTGAACTGACCTTGCCTTATGGGGAATGATGTGCCATAGCCCTGATGAAGTCTGTAGGTGTTTGGTTAGCAGAGGACAAGATCTGGCATAAAGGACCTGATCCAAAGCCTACCGAGATCACTAAAACGACACCCATTGGCTTCAGTGGGCTTTGGCTCAGAACCTAAATCTCCAAACACACTGAATGGCGTCTACTCATAGAATGTGCTCCCCTGGGCATAGTCCTGCACCGGGGTGCTGGAACTAAGGGTGCTGGGGGTGTACCAGCACTCCCTGGCTTGATGTGGTTTCCACCATATACAGGGTTTACAGTTTGGTTCAGTGACTCTCAGCATCCCCCACTATACAAATTGTTCCAGCGTCCCTGCCTGCAGCTGTTTGCACACTGGGTACAGGATATCTTATGTAGGTCCCCATTCCCACCTGGATAAGTGCCCTCCGGAATGCTGTTGACAGTGCTAGTGGCTCAGAGGGTGACATTCGAAACAGGGCTAAAGTACAGTGTAGGCCAGGAGACAAGCGTTCAGTTCCCCATTCTTTCTTGGATTCTGTATGTGACTTTGGGCAAGTCACTTACTCTCTCTGTGCCTTAGTTCCCCAGCTGTAATATGGAAATACTTCCCTCCTTCGCAGCGGGGACTGGAAGGATATATTCATCTAAGAAAGTAAGATAATCAGATATATAGCTGCTCCCTCACTGTACTATGTACCTAGACAGATAACTTTTTTCTAGGCATTATTCTTCACATATTTGCACCATTTTGTACTGCTCTTACAACATGGCCTTAATTGCTAAGGATTTTTTTTTTTAAACTAAGACCTGTGCTTAATGGCAGCACTTAAGGGTAGCTGTTAGGTTTTCACAGTACATGATGGATGGCACATTGTTATGAGTAAGCCCAGAGATGTCCCCAGTAGAAGGCCATAAAATTGCTAAAGGATAATGAGAGAAAACAATATGCTGACATAATTAAAATTGGGAGGGCCAAGTTTTCATGTGCGATACAAGGCACCAAGTCATAGATGCATGCCTACAATTAGAACTGCTTAGGTTTTTCCTGTAAAAAATTTCAAACAAATTTTCATTTGAAATTTTCCTTTTCTTTGAAAATTTTATTTTGAATTGGAATTTTCATTTGGATTCAGTTTTCAAAAACCAAAACTGTTTTGACAATTTTTTCCTTCCCCCTGCCTTTTCCCAAACAATGAAATAGGATGACTGATGTCTAATTTAGTTTTGCTTTTTGAGGGGATTGGAGATGGGAGTTTCCCACTTACTTTTTTTCATACTAAACCCTTCAAAATGTTTCCAGCTTTGGGAAAAGTTATTGAGTGATAAAATTTCATTTTTATCAATAACTTTTCCTAAGTTAAAAGAAAAGGAGTACTTGAGGCACCTTAGAGACTAACAAATTTATTAGAGCATAAGCTTTCGTGAGCTACAGCTCACTTCATCGGATGTATTTTCCACCGCATGCAGTAGGGGGATTTTATATACACAGAGAACATGAAAAAATGGGCGTTACCATACACACTGTAACAAAGTGATTAGGTAAGGTCAGCTATTACCAGCAGGAGGGGCGGGGGAAACCCCAAAAAACCTTTTGTAGTGATAATCAAGGTGGGCCATTTCCAGCAGACGACAAGAATGTGTGAGGAACAGTGGGGCGGGTGGAGGGGAGGGGGGAAATAAACATGGGGAAATAGTTTTACTTTGTGTAATGACCCATCCGCTTCCAGTCTTTATTCAAGCCTAATGTAATGGTGTCCAGTTTGCAAATTAATTCCAATTCAGCAGTCTCGTTGGAGTCTGTTTTTGAAGTTTTTTTGTTGTAATATTGCCACTTTTAGGTCTGTAATCGAGTGACTAGAGAGATTGAAGTGTTCTCCGACTGGTTTTTGAATGTTATAATTCTTGACATCTGATTTGTGTATATTTATCTTTTACGTAGAGACTGTCCAGTTTGGCCAGTGTACATGGCAGAGGGGCATTGCTGGCACATGATGGCATATATCACATTGGTAGATGTGCAGGTGAATGAGCCTCTGATAGCGTGGCTGATGTTATTAGGCCCTGTGATGGTGTCCCCTGAATAGATATGTGGGCACAGTTGGCAACGGGCTTTGTTGCAAGGATAGGTTCCTGGGTTAGTGTTTTTGGTGTGTGGTTACTGGTGAGTATTTGCTTCAGGTTGGGGGGCTGTCTGTAAGCAAGGACTGGCCTGTCTCCCAAGATCTGTGAGAGTGATGGGTCATCCTTCAGGATAGGTTGTAGATCCTTGATGATGCGTTGGAGAGGTTTTAGTTGGGGGCTGAAGGTGATGGCTAGTGGCGTTCTGTTATTTTCTTTGTTGGGCCTGTCCTGTAGTAGGTAACTTCTGGTTCTGTCATTCTGTTACTTCACTTCAGCAGGTGGGTATTGTAGTTGTAAGAATGCTTGACAGATCTTGTAGGTGTTTGTCTCTGTTTGAGAGGTTGGAGCAAATGTGGTTGTATCATAGAGCTTGGCTGTAGACAATGGATCATGTGGTGTGGTCTGGGTGAAAGCTGGAGGCATGTAGGTAAGTATAGCGGTCAGTAGGTTTCCAGTATAGGGTGGTGTTTATGTGACCATCGCTTATTAGCACTGTAGTGCCCAGGAAGTGGATCTCTTGTTTGGACTGGTCCAGGCTGAGGTTGATGGTGGGATGGAAATTGTTGAAATCATGGTGGAATTCCTCAAGGGCTTCTTTTCCATGGGTCCAGATGATGAAGATGTCATCAATGTAGGGCAAGTAGAGTAGGGACATTAGGGGACGAGAGCTGAGGAAGCGTTGTTCTAAGTCAGCCATAAAAATGTTGGCAAACTGTGGGGCCATGCGGGTACCCATAGCAGTGCCGCTGATTTGAAGGTATACATTGTCCCCAAATGTGAAATAGTTATCGGTGAGGACAAAAATCACAAAGTTCAACCACCAGGTTAGCCGTGACATTATTGGGGATACTGTTGCTGATGGCTTGTAGTCCATCTTTGTGTGGAATGTTGGTGTAGAAGGTTTCTACATCCATAGTGGCCAGGATGGTGTTTTCAGGAAGATCACCGGTGGATTGCAGTTTCCTCAGGAAGTCAGCGGTGTCTTGAAGATAGCTAAGAGTGCTGGTAGCACAGGGCCTGAGGAGGGAGTCTACATAGCCAGACAATCCTGCTGTCAAGGTGCCAATGCCTGGGATGATGGGGCACCCAGGATTTCCAGATTTACGGATCTTGAGTAGCAGATAGAATACCCCTGCTCAGGGTTCTAGGGGTGTGTCTGTGCGGATTTGCGCTTGTGCTTTTTCAGGGAGTTTCTTGAGCAGATGGTGTAGTTTCTTTTGGTAAGTTTTGGAAAGTTAGAGTGGAAATAGGAAATAAAGTAATAGGGGGAAAAACTGAAAAAGAGGGGAAAAAATCCTGGACATTTATTTTATTGCACTCGGTGGGGAAGTGGGAGGAGGAAACAAACAAACATTTCAAATATTTTTTGGTTTCCAAAATTAAAACAAAAATTTCAAATTCAAAATTTCCCATTGAAAAATTGAATAGTTTAGTCAAATAACATTTTCCTATAGGAAAAAACTGGGTTTGATAAAACCCCATTTTTGTGTGGGGAAAAAAACCTCACCAGCTTTACCTACAAGTAAAGACACAATGCAAAGGTGAAGGTAGTGCTCTCTTTTCAGCAATGGAGTTTTAGGGGCCAGACTGAGCCAAGTTTTGCCATATCTGGATGAATCTGTTTCACAGCTTTCATAACTCCATGTTGAGTGAGGTTCATCTGTTTCCGAACTTTTAGTAGTTCAATAGGAACATTGAAAGGTGGATAAGGAATTGGTTAAAGGGGAGACTACAACGGGTCCTAGTGAAAGGTGAACTGTCAGGCTGGAGGGAGGTTTCCAGTGGAGTTCCTCAAGGATCGGTTTTGGGACCAATCTTATTTAATCTTTTTATTACTGACCTCGGCACAAAAAGTGGGAGTGTGCTAATAAAGTCTGTGGATGATACAAAGCTGGGAGGTATTGCCAACTTAGAGAAGGACAGGGATATCCTACAGGAGGATCTGGATGACCTTGTGAACTGGAGTAATAGTAATAGGATGAAATTTAATAGTGAGAAGTGTAAGGTCATGCATTTAGGGATTAATAACAAGAATTTTAGTTATAAGCTGGGGATGCATCAATTAGAAGTAACGGAGGAGGAGAAGGACCTTGGAGTATTGGTTGACCACAGGATGACTATGAGCCGCCAATGTGATGTGGCCATGAAAAAAGCTAATGCGGTCTTGGGATGCATCAGGAGAGGTATTTCCAGTAGGGATAAGGAGGTTTTAGTACCGTTATACAAGGCACTGGTGAGACCTCACCTGGAATACTGTGTGCAGTTCTGGTCTCCCATGTTTAAGAAGGATGAATTCAAACTGGAACAGGTACAGAGAAGGGCTACTAGGATGATCCGAGGAATGGAAAACTTGTCTTAGGAAAGGAGACTCAAGGAGCGTGGCTTGTTTAGCCTAACAAAAAGAAGATTGAGGGGAGATATGATTGCTCTCTATAAATATATCAGAGGGATAAATACCGGAGAGGGAGAGGAATTATTTAAGCTCAGTACCGATGTGGACACAAGAACAAATGGATATAAATTGGCCACCAGGAAATTTAGACTAGAAATTAGACGAAGGTTTCTAACCATCAGAGGAGTGAAGTTTTGGAACAGCCTTCCAAGGGAAGCAGTGGGAGCAAACGATCTATCTGGCTTTAAGATTAAACTCGATAAGTTTATGGAGGAGATGGTATGATGGGATAACATGGTTTTGGTAATTAAATATTCATGGTAAATAGGCCCAATGGCCTGTGATAGGATATTAGATGGGGTAGGATCTGAGTTACCCAGGAAAGAATTTTCTGTAGTATCTGGCTGATGAATCTTGCCCATATGCTCAGGGTTTAGCTGATCGCCATATTTGGGGTCGGGAAGGAATTTTCCTCCAGGGCAGATTGGAAGAGGCCCTGGAGGTTTTTCACCTTCCTCTCTAGCATGGGGCATGGGTCACTTGCTGGAGGATTCTCTGCTCCTTGAAGTCTTTAAACCACGATTTGAGGATTTCAATAGCACAGACATAGGTGAGAGGTTTTTTGCAGGAGTGGTGGGTGAAATTCTGTGGCCTGGGTTGTGCAGGAGGTCAGACTAGATGATCACAATGGTCCCTTCTGACCTAAATATCTATGTATCTATGAACTTCCACCAGAGTTTATCTTTAATCACCAGGTAAGTTAATGAATGTGAGATGACCTGTGCAAAGTCCATGTAGATGCAGAATATTGGTCATCCCATCCCCTAAACTCAAATGTCCTAGACAAAAATGCACTTAGAACTTTGAACTATGGTAAACTAGCTGAAAGCAGAACCTGTGAAACCTTTCCTTTTGGTTTTATATTACTACTTTTGGAAACCAGGCAATAAAGAAAGAACATACTGTCTGGTTTCAGAGTAACAGCCATGTTAATCTATATTTGCAAAAAGGAAAGGAGTACTTTTCTCTAAGGTGCCACAAGTACTCCTTTTCTTTTTGCGAACATACTGTATGTAAATTAATGAATAATAATCCTCAGCTGGAAGGAGGAATTGGACCAGTGTGGACCTGTTATTAATTTCCCAGGTTCACTCAACAGCTCAATAATTGCATTTTGAGTTTCTTCTTCTCTCCAGTTGCCAAAACACGAGCTTTCCTGTTTTATTGCCTAGTCCTTTGTTCTTGCTTTAAGACATTTTAATGTTTTTTTCTGCCTTTTCAAGAGACATCGACTATATTTGTGTCTACTATTATTTAAAGTAATGATCACTTTTCTCTCCAGCATATATATATATATATATATATATATAAATTGGTGAAGAGAATACAATAAACTGATGAAGTTTACAATCTGTTTCTCCTCCTTTTTATATATGATTTTTATGTGACTTATAATGTGACTGCTTAGGATTGATTTAAGTGGCTCCCAGTAAACTTGTAGTGACCCTACCACATTACCTTTTGTCTTGTCACACTTTAATTTTCCCTTTTATTATATGTGCACTTTGACTGTATTAATCTCTGTGGGTCTTATTCATAAAAATAAATAAATTCAAATAAAATTTTGAAAGGCATTTAAAAAAAAAGCTGAAGGCTTTCTAAGGTCAGGACAGGGGTCATTCAATAAAAAAGAATTATATCCATTCTAAATATGCAAACCCCAAGTTCAAAAATTCCCATACTCTGCCCTAAGAAGGTGAAATCCCAGAAGTCTAGTAAGATGCATCTCTTATGAGTCTGATTCAAAGGCCATTAAAGTCAATGGAAAGAGTCTCAATGACTTCAATGGGCTTTTGCATCAAATCCTAAATGACTAAATATTGCATGTGAAACAAGAAGAGGGTTAGAAAAGTTTAAAGAAACACATTGGCCCCAAAGAGATTCTAATGCAAGGTAACAAATCCGATCACTATTATAAAGTATTTCATGTATGCAGTGTTCTTGTAGCTGTGTTGGTCCCAGAATATTAGAGACACAAGGTAGGTGAAGTGATATATTTTATTGGCCCAACTTCTGTTGGTGAGAGAGACAAGCTTCTGAGAGCTCTTCTTCAGGTCCCAGACCTCAAGAAGAGCTGTGTAAGCTTGATAGCTTGTCTCTCTCACGAACAGAAATTGGGCCAATTAAAAATATTATCTCCCCAACACTGTCTCTGTAAAGTATTTCAGTAACTTTACCAGACACTAAAGGGCATCTGGCAATGCAATAAATTTGCTGCTGCTTTGTGTCAGAGAACAGATGTTCAACTCCACCTACTGTTCTACAAGTTACATAGTAGCGTGTAAAAATTATTCAAGGTTTTAAAAAATACCTCAGAACAAACAGACAAATTGTCTGACAAAGGAAACACAAAGGATAAAAATGTATTCTTAACTGAACTTTGCTCATCTGTACATCTCTAAAAATCCACTCTTCCAGGCTAATTATCTTCCAACTCAAATTGACATTTGGCTCTCATCGTGATCTACAAAGTAACCTGGATATTCTATGATGGGAAACATATGATGCATGCATGTGACCAAAACACTTTTATAGTGTTTGAGAACAGAATAAAAGCCAGAAGAGATTCTAAGATTTTTTAAAAAAAACTTTTGTTAAATTGAAGAATTTTAAGCCTGAAATGATACAAATGAAGCCAGAACTTTATTTCAGGACTGTACCGAGGACTATAGTTCCATTTTAGAGCTTGCAGAAAGACAGTGTCCTTTTTTCTCCTTGATATGCTTGGAGAAATCTTAGCAATTTAAATGGAAGTTATGTGCCCATGCCAAGAGAAGTATGAATTCCATATCAATCTGTGGAAAGATTCTGCCAAAAAGTAGTTAAATAATTCCCCCAAAGCAGTCAGTGCCACTTAATGTTCATATACTATTTACTCACATTTCATTCATGTCACGTAAAAGCACTGCATTTGTCAATGTTTGATGTGAAGAGAAAAAAGAACACCATACCTCATGCAGAGCTTTTCTCGCACCGCAGTTTATGCCTCCAATAAAGACCATGTTGGGCATCACTGGTCTGGGATACTCAAAGACAAAGTCATATCTCATCAGCCAAATGGATGTAGAACTCAGAAGGTCCAACAGTGTCACATCTCTTTGCAGAACCTCAGAGGCGAAGCTTAGACCTTGTGCATAGAAACTATTGCAATATAAGAATTCTACAGAATCAACTAAAACATTTTTCAATCGTTGGGAAAATGTCATGTAGTCTGAGTTCATTGTAAAAATTCTTGGGACATAAGAAAGAGGATCTGGACATTGATTCGCTTTGTAATGTAAATTGCATGGTAATCCTCGCATGAAGAACACAGATGGGAGTGAAAAATAATTAGCAACTAGTGCTCCACAAAGAGAAATGGGATCTGTGAGGAGAGCATCAAAGTCACTTTGTTTCAGGTATTGCATCAGTTCCTTGTGGTTAAATAAACTCTTACAACTACTAAATATCACACTGAAAATTGCTACTGAAGAGTTATGTATTGATAGAACATTAAATGGAAATGGTTGTCCCTTTAGGTGAGCATCAACATATGTCTGTAAGTTTACATCCATATCTTCCTTTGTATAAGATACTGGATATGTTTTCATGGTATAGTTCCCTGTTATTCTCAGCTGCCAATTTACTTGAGGTACAACAACCACCACTTCATGTCCTCTCTGACTGAGGTTTTCCACTACCTGACGCATGCTGAGCCAGTGGCTTCCATCCATGGGCACAACCACCAGCTTCCCACCTTCTGAAAAGCCAGCAATCATCAGGAGAAGCATCCATGCAGCAAGCTGATAGCGAAGGAGAAGGGCAGTCAACATCTTTCTGTTGGAACTCAAAACCCAAATAAACCTTCCTTCTTCAAGAGAAAACAAATTTCAGGAGCAAACACAAAGATTTATAACTGTTGGCTTCTGCTGCATTCTCCATGTGATCTAGTGAATGATTATTAGATCTAGTTTGTTTCCAGATAATGATGGTCAGAGGAATTTTTAAAGCTGTTAGAGGGAGGGCCAAAATGAGCTTATGAATGATCACAGAAGTTCACCCTTGAAAAGATTTCTCGTATTTGCATCAATGTGCCCAGGGTGGTGTTTACAGATAGATACTGAGATCAGTGGAGTTCAGCCAGGGAGGAATTTGGCCCCTAGTGTTTATTGTAAAATGTCTGAGAACCACTGCCTTAAACACCCACTTTCAGTAACGCAAACCATTTCAGGACCCACCTTCAAGTGTGCTAAAGACACTATTCATACATGGCCAGTACTAATGAAATGTACAATTATAATAGATTTTGCTTTGAATCATTTCAAGAGATGAATTAACATGTTGCTAGCTTATGCAGTTCTGGAACGACTGATCCAAACTGAAATTAGAGTGACCTGAGAATCACCCCCGCAGGGGGACAGGGTCTGGAGGTAGGCATTTCAAGGGCAGGGATGGGGTACCAACTACAAAGTGAAGCTCCCAGCCCGTTCCCCTTGAAACCACATTTCCATAGCCTGTATAAGCAAAGCCCTCAGAACAGCCAATAGCTGCTGCCGTCTCCTCATGAGCAGCTCTATGCTGGGCTGGGCACCGTAGTGAGATGGGAGCAAAGGAGGAGTCTCTCTACCCTCAGTACTGCTAGCACCATTGCAACCTGCTGGATCTCATGAGGAATCACTGCAGCCATGATGGATGCATGAGGGAAATGGTTGTCACAGCTGCAGCAAGCTGACAGAAAATCTAATGGAAAATCCCAGGCAGCCATTTGCATTTTTAAGATTGTAAATAAGATGAGACTTTCAGGCCCCACTTAGACACTCTGCAGGACCTGAACTTAATGCCTGCTGGGTGAAAATTAAATTCTGGTAGACTGTCAGTCAGCATAGTTCACGCAGCCAGAAACCCAGATAATTTCCCCAAGGCAATAAGAAGAGGTTCTATAAATACATTGTGAACAAGAGAAAGACAAAGGAAAGCTTAGATCTTCTACTTAGCAGGGAAGGAGAGATAATAACTGATGACATCAAGAAGGTCGAGGTATTTAATGCCTATTTTGCTTCAATCTTCACAAAAAGGTTAATTGTGAACAGATGCTTAACATAATTAATATTAACAAGGGGGAACAAACAAGCCAGAATAAGGAGAGAACTGGTTAAAAATATCTAGATAAATTAAATGTATTTATGTTAGCAGGGCCTGATAAAATTCACCCTTGACTAATTTAGGGACTAGCTGAAGCTATCCCAGAACTATTAGGATTATCTGCAGGAACTCATGGGGGACAGTTGAGATTCTGCAGGACTGGAGAAGGGCAGACATGGTACCTATCTTTAAAACAGGGAACAAAGAGGACCTGGGAAATTACAGACCAGTCAGCCTTACTTTGATACCTAGAAAGATACTGGAAGAAATTATTAAACAATCAGTTTGTAAGCACCTGAAGGATAATAGGGTGATACGTAATAGCCAACATGGAATTGTCAAGAACAAATCATGCAAAACAAACTAATTTCCTTCTTTGACAGGATTACTGGCCTAGTGGCTGGGGGGAAGCTGTAGATGTAATATATCTTGACTTTAGTGAGGCTTTTGACACAGCCCCTATGACAGTCTCATAAGGAAACAAACGTGATCTAAATTAAATTACTACAAGGTAAGTGCAGAACTAGTTGAAAAAACATACTCAAAGAGTAATTATCAATGGTTTGCTGTCAAACTTGGACAGTGTATCTAACAGTGTCCTGTAAGGGTCTGTTCTGGGTTTGGTATTATTCAATATTTTCTTTAATGACTTGAATAATGGAGTAAAAGAGTATGCTTATAAAATTTGCAGATGACACCAAGCTGGGAGAGGTTGCAACAATTTTGGGGAACAGGATTAGAATTCAAAACACCTTGACAAATTGGAGAATTGGCCTTTAATCAACAAAATGAAATTTAATAAAGTCAAATGCAAAGTACTACACTTAGGAAGGCTAAATCAAATGCACACATACAAAATGGAAAATAAGTGGTTAGTCAGTAATACTGCTGAAAAAGATCTAGGGGTCATAGTGGATTTCAAACTAAATATGAACCAACAATGTGATACAGTTGTGAAAAAGACTAATATTCTAGGGCAGGGGTGGGCAAACTACGGCCTGTGGGCCAGATCTAGCCCACCAGCCATTTTAAGCCAGCCCCCAAGCTCCCGCTGGGGAGTGGGGTCTGGGGCTTGCCCCTCTCTGGCACTCCAGCCGGGGAGCAGGGTCGGGGGCTGCTCCACGCGGCTCCCAGAAGCAGTGGCATGGCCTCCCTTCAGCTCCTACACACTCCAATGGCCCCCTCTGGCGCTCCAACGAGAACTGCAGTGGACGGGGCAGCATGCAGAGTCGCCTGGCTATGCCTCTGCACAGGAGCTGGAAAAGGAACATGCCGCTGCTTCCGGGAGCAGCTTGAGGTAAGCGCCACCCAGAGCCTGCACCCCTGAGCCTCTCTCCATGCTCCAACCTCCTGCCCCTGCCCTGATCCTCCTCCCGCCCTCCAAACTCCTTGATCACAGCCCAGAGCACCCTCCAGCACCCCAAACTCCTCATCCCCAACCCCACCCCAGAGCCTGCACCCGGAGCCCTCACCCCTTTTCCCCCCTCTCCAACCCCAGCCCGGAGCCCCCTTCTTCAGCCTGAACTCCTCATTTTGGGCCCCACCCCAGAGCCCGCACCCCCAACCAGAACCCTCACTCCCTCGCACCTCAACCCCAATTTTGTGAGCATTCATGGCCTGCCATACTATTTGTATTCCCAGATGTAGCCCTCGGGCCAAAAGGTTTATCCACCCCTGTTCTAGGGTATATTAACACAACTGTTGTATGTAAGACATGAGAGGTAATTGTCCCAATGTACTTGGCGCTGGTGAGGTCTCTGCTGGAGAATTGTGTCTAGTTTTGGGCACCACACTTTAAGAAAGATGTGGACAAACTGGAGGAAGTCCAGAGGTGAACAGGAAAAATTATGAAAAATTAAAAAAGCAGATAAATGTGAAAGGTTAAGAAAATTTGGTATTTTAGTCCTGAGAAAGGAAGACTGAGGGAGGACCGGATAACAATCTTCAAATATGGTAAGGGCTGTTATAAAGAGGATGGTGATCAATTATTCTCCATGCCCATTAATGGTAGGACAAGAAGTAATGGATTTAATCTGCAGGTAGATTTAGGTTAAATATTAGAAAAAGCTTTGTATCTATACAGATAATTAAACTCTGAAATAGGCTTCCAAGGGAGGTTGTGGAATCCCTGTCATTGGAGGTTTTTAAGAACACACTGGACAAACACCTGTCAGGGATGGTCTAGGTCGTGCCTCTGCATGGGAGAATGGATTAGATGATTTCTCGGGGTCCTTTCCAGCCCTACATTTCTATGAACTTTTGGGCAGTCCGGTCAGAAAATGGAATTTGTTTCTGTGGAAAATTTACACTTTTCTATGAAAAAAAAATCTAAAACTCAAGTATTTTGGCCCAGAACAGAAGTATTCCAATTAGGCACTGAGTACTGCCTCAGTGCCTCCATAGAAGTTTTAATTTTGGTTTATCATGCACCCATTCTCCTCTGTAGGCCAGACTCTCTAGTCAGACTACATCTCCCATAATGCATCAGGGTTCCCTCTTGGAGAGGAGAAGTGAGTGCATCTTGAGAGATGTAGTCTGGCTGAAGAGCCCTACCCATAGAGGAAAATGGGGACATGACGAAACTCAACTACAACTCCCATTAGGCACAATGGCTGCAAAGCCAACTTGTCATATTTTGCATTTTGGATGAAATATTTCTCTTTCTGAGCACTTGGTTTTCTGACAAAATCAAAATTTTCCATGGAAAGTAGACACCACAAATCTCATTTAGCCAAATGCCAATTTTTCCAACAAAAAAGTTTGAATAGAAAATTTTCACCTATTCTTATGCATGGGGTTGCTTTCTTCCCTTATTACCCTGCCAAACTGTGTTTGTGATGGTATATTCACGGAAGATCTTGCCAGCTATCCTATAGCACCCAAGTTACTGGAAACATGGCTGGGAATTGCAGATGCTGCCATATGGCCCCATGCACACTGGGACATCCTCATTCCCTATGGTGAGCACAGTTCCAATGTACTGGATTAGTCCTGCTTTAGTGATATTTCCGTCATCCTTCTTAGTTCTAGGTGTAACCCTTCTGCCAGGTGGAGCCAGCAGCGACAATGGCCGGGTTCAGTGTCTAAGGGTTCCTTTTCAACAATACAACACAGAACTGGCTCAGGCCCCCACCCCCCAGTGACCTGGGACAATTACACACCACCCCCTGGGCACCTCTAAGAGGCAATACTTCCCCTCACGCAACCACAGAGTCTGAGTGTAATAAAAAGAGGGAAGTAACACAGCATTAATTTGGGAAAACACCGCAACTAGGGTTCATAAACATAAACCATGAGCAAAAGACCCACCCCCAAGTAAGTTGGGCAGTGTCCTTTTCCCCTCAGGTTCTTAAATCCAGCAACCCAAAAGTCCCCTTTGCATGCCCATCCCTTCTCAGTACCCCACTCACAGTTGCTGTCCTTGGCCAGCGCAGCCCCAGAGTTCAGAGGTTCATCGGCACAGTTCACCTCCCACTCTGTGTGGAAGAGGGGGATAAGGAGGCACCTTATATGCTCCACTGCTTGGGCACTCGCTCATCACCCCAATGGCTAATTGCCACACCCTGCCTCTCCGCAAGGCTCTGCTCTGGCCCTCTCCACCAGTTGCCCTGCTAGCCCCCCCCCCCTTAACATAGCTCTCAGTGATTTCAGCTGTTAAGGGTAGGAGCCTTACTACTGGGGCACATAAGGCAGTTTCTTGCAATAGAGACACTATCTCAAAGTAAGTCTAACATTTTAACCTAAGTATCAGTGATTTCAGCTCTAGACCATAAAATAAAATTCCCCATTAAGTCTAAACTAGCTCTTTTATTATACTATAAACAGATAACAGTTCAAAGAAAACTTACACCACCAGATACTGCTGCTCATCCCCACCTTCTCTTAACTCACTGTGCTCTGGAACCCATGTCCCCTGCCGAGCGAGTGTCATTCAGTTGAGGGTGAGTTCCTTCATCAGGGTATGCCAGGTACAGTTCTGCTGCCCTTGGTTCACACAACAAGGATAACGACCCTTTACTACTCCTGCCCCAATAACAAGGAGACTGGGGATCCAACATCAGCCACAAGTGATCATTTGGGGAAGGAATCCCATCATGCTAAGCACCTAGGCAGGGTGGGTGTGTCTATGCAAACAAGATCAGCTCCTGAAGTCTTTTCCACAGCTCACCACTAGATGTCAGAGGAGAGCTCATTCAGACTGCTTACATCTGGAAGTTTCACTTGAACCCTGCGATGTCTAGTCATCTCTTCCCCTTGGGCAGTGCTGAGTAGAGGAGTCCAGAGACAACAGTTCCTGCAACACAACAGGAGAGGTGGAACAGCTTTGGGACCTGGCAGATTTTCAGCAGGCAAAGGAATAGAGTGGCTACTTTAAGGGTAGGGTAGGACACGCAGGGGCCAAGGGGTGGGTGGAGAAGCTGGGAGACCAAGGGCCCACTGTGCTAGCAGGAGAGGTACAAATAGGTAGGGGCACCATGGTTGATAGGAAGAGTAAGCATGATTTTAAGGGAAGGAGAATTGTTTCACTGTGAGGTATTGTTTAAAGCAGGGGTGGCCAACCTGTGGCTCCGGAGTCAAATGCGGCTCTTCATAAATTAATATGTGGCTCCTTATATAGGCATCGACTCCGGGCCTGGAGCTACAGGCGCCAACTTTCCAGTGTGCTGGGGGATGCTCACTGCTCAACCCCTGGCTCTGCCACAGGCATTGCCCCCACTCCACCCCTTCCCACCCCCTCCCCTGAACTTGCAGTGCCCTCGCTCCTCCCCCTCCCATCCCAGAGCCTCCTGCATGTCGCGAAACAGCTGATTGGGAGGTGCGGGAAGGGAGGGCGAGGTGCTGATTGGCAGGGCTGCCGGTGGGTGGGAGGCGCTGGGAGCGGGGTGGGGGAGCTGCTGATGTATTACTATGGCTCTTTGGCAATGTACACCATTAAATTCTGGCTCCTTCTCAAGCTCAGGTTGGCCATCCCCGGTTTAAGGGGATGGAGTCTAATAATGGGAGCAGCATTGCTTGAGGGGAGGTGTTTTCATGTTGGGAGGAGAGTGGGTTTGGCAGCAGACGATCTTTTTTGCCTCAGTTGATCATTGTAAAAAATAACACAGGCTCACCAAACTTCTTATCTAGTTATAGCTCATTGAGATCTCATGTATTGGCTGCAGTTGAAGATTTTTTAAAAAGGTTAATAGTAATTTTTGCTGTTATCCTTCGCAATTGAAATTTGTCCTTCAGTGGAGGTTGACAAATAATGTTTTTCTACAGAGACTTCCATATGCCTGTCTTGTCCTATTGTTCCCAATCAAATGTGGCTGAAAGTGTCCTTAACTAAACCCTCTTTGAGAATGGGCACTGCCTCCCGTTGCTCCTAAGAGGAGGCTTGCTTTTTTAAATTATCTGCTGTTAAATGGTGCAGTGCTCCATTAATGATCTCCAATTTATTTCACTTCCTCAATAGTAAATTAGTCTCTGGGAAGGATGAGGTAATTTTAGATAGGTTTTCCCTAATCCCTTTAGCAATGAGAGTGTCTTGCATATCACAGTCCTGTAATAGGGCCTTCTGCTGGCTCAGTTGCAGCGAGCCTGCGTAAGGGAGACTGATCCAATGCAATATAATTTTAAAGAGGCCACTGGACCATTTTCAAGGCACAGGCTCAGAGTTTCTGCCACAGACGCTTGAAGGCTTGCAGGAATAACATCCCAATCCACACTCAAAAAGGTATGAAAGTGACAGAGGGAGAGCCCCATTTTGGTTCAATAAAAGTATTTTCCATGCACTGTGGATTGTTTTGGAATAGCCCTTGCTAGTAAATCGAAGATTCTATACTGCAAACTCCTTCCGCATTATAACCTCTTTGGAGCAGGGACCACCTTTATTCCTGCATTTTGTATAGCACAGAGCACACACATTGTCAGCAATTGAATATTGCCAACCCCATGCACTGAAAAATTACAAGACAGGCATCCCAAAATCATGAGATTGGATTAAAAAACATGATTTAAAAATAAACAAACATTGGGTCTTTTTATTTGCCTTCTGGTATATTTACTTCTCGCTTTCAAGTTCTGCCTCCAACCTCCAGTGCTAGAAAACTCTCCCAGTGGCTTTTTTGGGATTGTGGGGGGATGGGGAGATGAGATTCTACTGCAACCTCCTGACTTCAGGAGCTGAGTCATTAAGAAAATCACTAAATATCACAAGACTCACGATAACACTGCAGGACTTGGCAACACTTGTGTTTGATACATACTAGTTTCAACAACTGGGAGAGGCAGACCCAGAGCCTGTGAGAATTTGTTTAGGGAATGTTTGGTAAGGGCTTTGTGTGTGGTGTGTGCAGATCGCATGTGCTTGCCCTCCACTGTGATGAGAAGAACAGGAGTACTTGTGGCACCTTAGAGACTAACAAATGTATTTGAGCACAAGCTTTCGTGAGCTACAGCCCACTTCATCGGATGCATGCAGTGGAAAATACAGTAGGACGATATTATATACACAGAGAACATGAAACGATGGGTGTTACCACGCACACTATAATGAGAGTGACCAGTTAAGGTGAAGGAGTACTTGTGGCACCTTAGAGACTAACCAATTTATTTGAGCATAAGCTTTCATGAGCTACAGCTCACTTCATCGGATGCATACTGTGGAAAATACAGAAGATGTTTTTATACACACAGACCATGAAAAAATCGGTGTTTATCAGTACAAAAGGTTTTCTCTCCCCCCACCCCACTCTCCTGCTGGGAATAGCTTATCTAAAGTGATCACTCTCCTTACAGTGTGTATGATAATCAAGGTGGGCCATTTCCAGCACAAATCCAGGTTTTCTCCCCCTGTGGGGAGTGGGGTGGGGGGAGAGAAAACCTTTTGTAGTGATAAACACCCATTTTTTCACGGTCTGTGTGTATAAAAACATCTTCTGTATTTTCCACAGTATTCATCCGATGAAGTGAGCTGTAGCTAACGAAAGCTTATGCTCAAATAAATTGTTTAGTCTCTAAGGTGCCACAAGTACTCCTTTTCTTTTTGCGAATACAGACTAACACGGCCGTTACTATGAAACCAGTTAAGGTGAGCTATTACCAGCAGGAGAGAAAAAAAACCTTTTGTAGGGATAATCAAGATGGGCCATTTCCAGCAGTTGACAAGAATGTGTGAGGCACAGTGTGTGTGTGTGTGGGGGGGGATTAAACATTGTCAACCAAGTGTTCCTTGATGAACCACTTAATTTGAACAAAAAGAAAAGGAGTACAAGTGAGCTGTAGGTCACGAAAGCTTATGCTCAAATAAATTTGTTAGTCTCTAAGGTACCACAAGTGCTCCTGTTCTTTTTGCGGATACAGACGAACACGGCTGCAACTCTGAAACCTGCGATGAGAAGGGATGGGTGGCATTTTATGAGTCTTTATACCACATTTTCTGAAATTTTCTCCCCATTAGATTAAGTCTCACAGAGATGCCACCTTTCGCCAGAGAGACTACATCTCCCAGCAGGTATTGCGGTAACTACTCCCAGGCAACTACACCTCCCAGCGGGCTTTGCGGCAACCACTCCGAGTCAACTACACCCCCAGAGGGCCTTGCGCCCGCCGCTTCCGGTCATATGCCTCTACAGAGGGTGCTGCGGCCCCACCCGCCGGTTTCCCTAGCGGCGGCCGCTGACTCCAGCTGGCGCGTGGCCTGTGGGACTTGTAGTCCGGGCTGCGGGAGGCGGCGGTGCGCGTGCCGAGGGAAAGACTCCAACTCCCATCGCGCCCCGCGGGAGCCGGCTGATAACGGAGCCAAAACAGCTATGGCGGCGGCGGCGGCGAGCAGGCCGCGGTGCTGGTGTCGGCGCAAGCGTGGCTCCGCGTCCCGGCTGTGAGCGGTGAGCGGGCCGGGGACTCCCCCTCGGACCTCCCTGCCGTGTAGGGACCTCCCACGCTCGGGCGGGGAAGCCGCAGCTCAGGGTGGGGGAGGGGCTGAGACGCATCCCCGTCACGTCGCGGCGGGGGGGGCGGCTGTGGGGCGCTGAGGCACCGGGACTCCGCCGGGCCGCTCCGCTGGCCCCTCCGCGGCGCGGGGACGAGACTCCTCAGCGGGGCGTTTGCGTCCTACCGTCGCGGCGCGGGGACTGGGGCGGGGCTGGGGAGGGTTTTGCGGGGAAAGGTGGGTGTCCCCGCGCGCGCGCGCCCGCCCGCCGTGGAGAGGCGCGGCAGGGAGCGAAGCGCTGCGCGAGACCTCCCTGGCCTCAACGCCTGAGGGCGGTTGGCTTTGCGGCGTGCGGGGCGGTTGGTGTTCTAAGGGGCGCCCGGCGAGGATCTCCTCCGCCTTCCCGGCCATTCGCCCACTGTGGTCGGGCCTCCCTCCCCCGGCAGCCGTGAAGGAACGCCGCGCCGCGGGGGGAAGTGCTTGTTCAAACCCGTGGTTGTAACAAAACCAGAAATCGGATTCTGCCACGCCTCATTCCACTGGCCTGGCGCTGGCGAAGCCCACCCTGTCAAGCGCCGCTCCGCTCCTGCGGCCAAGTAACGACCTTGGTGTTGGTTGATCCCGTTTGTTGTTTGGTTACAAGCAGCGATGAGCTGTCCAAATCTTAACAACTGGTTCCCTATGAAAAGTTCTGTTGTAAGGGATGTGCCCCAGTATGTATTTTTTGTGCCAACAGGGTTTCCATACGTCCGTATTTTCCCGGGAGGAATTTTTAAAATTTAAAAATTCCTCCTGGACGGTGATTTAAGAACCAAAAACCCTGACCTGTCCGGGAAAATACAGGTGTGTGTTAACCCTGCCTAAAGTTCTTTTTTTAAAAAGATGGGCCTGAACTAGAAATGAGTTCTGTTTCACATATGTGGGTCCCCGCCACTCCCTGGGGGTGTGCTAGGGTGACCAGATGTCCCAATTTTATAAGGACAGTCCCGATTTTGGGGTCTTTTTCTTATATAGGCTCCTATTACTCCCCACCCCCTGTCCTGATTTTTCATACTTGTTGTCTGGTCACCCTAGGGTGTGCACATGTGTGGGTCCCAGCTGCTCCCTGGCCCCCCCCCCCCCCCCTTGAAGCCGGTGTGCAGGGTAACTGCCTTGGGAACTGCAGGGCACCAGTGGACGTGGGGCAGGGCTGTCTGCGGGCAGGGCAGGGGGTGTGGAGCTGGCTGGAGACAGGAGGGTGTGGGGTTGGCTGGAGGCAAGGGGGCGTGGGGCTGGCTGGAGAGAGCGCAGGGGCTGACTGGAGGTAGCGGCTGGCTGCAGGCAGGGCAGGGGGGTGCAGGGCTGGCTGGAGACGGGCTGGCTGAGGGCAGGGCAGGGGGTGCAGCAGGGGCTGGTGTGGGCAGGGCAGGGGGTGTGGCAGTGGCTGGCTGCGGGCAGGGGGTGCGGGGGTGGCTGGAGACGGGCTGGCTGCAGGCAGGGGGTGGCTGGAGACGGGCTGGCTGCAGGCAGGGGGTGGCTGGAGACGGGCTGGCTGCAGGCAGGGGGTGGCTGGAGACGGGCTGGCTGCAGGCAGGGGGTGGCTGGAGACGGGCTGGCTGCAGGCAGGGGGTGGCTGGAGACGGGCTGGCTGCGGGCAGGGGGTGGCTGGAGACGGGCTGGCTGCGGGCAGGGCAGGGGGTGGCTGGAGACGGGCTGGCTGCGGGCAGGGCAGGGGGTGGCTGGAGACGGGCTGGCTGCGGGCAGGGCAGGGGGTGCGGGGGTGGCTGGAGGCAGGGCAGGGGCTGGCTGGAGACGGGGGCTGGCTGCAGGCAGGGGGTGCAGGAGTGGCTGGAGACAGGGCAGGGGCTGGCTGGAGACGGGGGCTGGCTGCAGGCAGGGGGTGCAGGAGTGGCTGGAGACAGGGGCTGGCTGCGGGCAGGGTGGTGGGTACTCACGGGGAGAGCAGCAGGACACAGCCCAGGCCCAGCAGAGCAGCAAGGGACCCACCGGCCAGCAGTGGGAGCCCCAGGGCCAGGGGAGCAGCAGCAGCAACAGGGCTTGTGCCCAGGGCGAGGCGGCAGGCCACATGGCTCCTGCAGCGCAGCGCCCCCGGCAGCCGGAGGAGGAATTACATCGCTTCCCGGCCGGAGCCCATCGAAGCCTCAGCGCCCCCTGCAGGGAAGTGGGTTAACAACCGGTTCTAAAACTGCTTCAAAATTTAGCAGCCGGTTCGCGTGAACCGGTGCAAACCGGCTCCAGCTCACCACTGGTTACAAGTCTGTGCATGTTTTGGAAGAAGTGCCCTGTTTTTACCAAAATCAAAATAGGGTGTTTTTTATTCCAAAAGAAGTGTCCACCTACAGACTTGAAACTAAATCGCAAAGGTATCAATAAAAGCTGATATTTTGGTGCAAGTTTGTGTATAGACAAGGCTTTGGTCACTAAGATTGGAATAAAATTATGAAACGTCCAGGAACCGAAATCTGTGGACATTAAAAAGTACAAAAACCATAACTTTTAAATTATCTTGATTTATAGCTAAAAGTTGATATCTTTGTGATTTATAGTAGATGACTAGATAGAATGGATGCATCAGTGATTTCAGTGTTGACATAGTTAGGTCAAGGCTGAGAACTTCTGAAAACACTATGCTCAAGATTCAATTAGCATGTACTGCATAACCAATTAATATTGCAGTTTTTATGCTAAATGGTGATTTTTGTTGGATTTCTGAAGGACTATAGTGTGGCTTCACAATGTTTGGAGATTTATTTGAAGAGGACTTTTCCTTTGTGTCAAATAATCAATGTGGAAAAGGGAAGAAACCAAAGTCCAAAGATACCGAGCCTCCCGCTCCAAGGGAGTTCACCAAATTAAGTGGTATCAAAAATCAGGGCGGGACCTGCTACCTCAATTCCCTTCTCCAGACTTTGCATTTCACTCCAGAATTTAGAGGTATGGTATCTTAAAATTTAACTTTCTAAAGTAACTTTAAAATTAACCATGTTTATTACAGTAGTGCCTAAGGGCCAACCAAGAGTGGGGCCCCATTGTGTTGGCCACTGTACAAACACAGAGAAGAAGACAGTCCTTGCCCCCCAAACAGCTGTCAAGCTAAATAGACCAGACAGACCCAGGGTGGAGGGAGGAGTAGAACACACCAGCAGAGTGAAAGATGTGATGGCAATAAACACTGTGTTCCACGCTTTCCCCCCCTTCTTTGGGGTGGGGGTTCATTTAGGATACGCTGAATAAAAGAAAAGGGAAGGACAGGAGAGAAGAGGGGCAAGTATGGAGTGAAGCTGAGGTGGAGACGCTGTGGAGGGAGAGGAGGGTTGGAGTAAATAACCAAGAGAACAGAGAAAGTCCAGTCAAATCTGTAGAAAGCTCTCTGAATGTCCAAAAGAGCAAAAGTCCCTGCTTTTGTCTCTACCAGCAACATGTCATATTAATACTATTTTACTAGAAATTCTGCATTGACAGTTGTCAGTTATTTATAAAACATTACCAATGGAAAGCCAATTTCAAAAGCACTTTAGTACTGTTCACTCCAGATAAGCTGTAGCAGCCGAGATGAAAACAAAGAGCAGGTGGTCCATAAAGTTAATATCTCTCTCCTCTGCAAAAAGGCATATAGCATGTCTCGATATTTTATGTATAATTCACATAATAGAGACACAAATGTGCTTATAACTTCTTTAAAATAGGGTGCCGTTTCACTTTGGCTATTGCCGCCCATTCACTTTTCATGTAACCATTAACTTATGAAGAAGCAGTGTTTCAAGACAACTAATCATTTGTATGTTTCTCAATATTGATATTTAATTTGGGCGGGGTGAAAATAAATTGGTACAAAAAAGTGAAAATATCATTCAGGAATAAACTTCTTAAGGTATTTAAGGACTTCCTGGGATGTTTTTGATTGCTAACTGTACAGCATGTTAACTTTTCATACAAATAAACTAAAATATGATGCATATGAATGTAAAGCTTCTTTATTTTAAAGTCATGTTTCCTTTTCCATTACAGAAGCACTGTTTTCCCTAGGCCCTGAAGAACTTGGTTCTCTGGAAGATATCAATAAACCTGATGTAAAGGTGTTAAAATCTACTCTTATTATCCTCTGCTGTAGGTTGATTCAGAAAAGTGAGGGGTTGAATCAAGAGGGAATACAATTTCTGACAATACTGGGAATATAAATTGCTGGTGAAGTGAGTTTTCTTTGTAAATCAAAGCTACAATAGCCGTCCTAGCTATGATTTAATTAAATCTCCTAAAGCCATGTTCTTTTGGGGTTTTTTTGAGGTACTAAAATGGGAAAAATACAAAAGAAAGTTACTTGTTTATAATATGATAAAATCATTAACCTAAATTTAATCTTCTTTCTGTATATTAGTTTACCACCATTGAAATAATGAATTTGAATTTCTCAAGAGATACTTAACTGAGAAGGATGAACAATTATGTAGATTTTGGACAGATGTATCCATATTTATAGAATTGTGAAGTAGGCCAAGTTATAATTAGAAGATAAGTGCTACTGGGTTGACGGTGGCTTATTCTCACTTCTGTGCTAAATCCTAATTCATTTTATTTAAAGTACTGGTTTTGAAGTTGCTTCCTGAAACTTTTTTTGTTAAACATTTAGGTTCGAATAATTCCATTACAGTTACAACGATTATTTGCTCAGCTTTTGCTCTTAGATCAGCAGGCTGCATCTACAACAGACCTCACTGAGAGCTTTGGATGGAACAGCAATGAGGTACAGTATGGTATCTGTAAGGACCCAGCTTGTAAGAGTTTCTTCCAAAAGAGAGAGAGGATGACTCTTGGACACTTGAAATATTTTGATATGTGAGAAAGTTTCTTAGAATTTTTCAAGCTGGGGAAATATATTTTTAATTTGGTAAATATTCTTTTTTTCTCTGTATCCCCACTGACAGCACATACTGACTGTTTCCTGTGGAGAACAAGAAAATGGGTCACTGCAGATATAAAATATATTTTTAAAATATTTTTGTAGTTTTTCATTTTTTGCAGGATACTGTTTGCCTGATGACTTAAGGCTCCAAGTCCTTTAAATAATTAGGCATATACTTTATGAAAGGGAATAGTGCCACTGAGTTCAGTGGGAGTAGAGTATATGACTTGGACTATGTTATGCATGCTTGTAGCAGAAATAATGGAAGTAAATTAAGGCTGGAAAGAAGTAGGGAAAAAAACAAACTTTTAAGTCAGCACAGTATTTCTCTCTTGGTAGTAGGCATCTCTCACATTGTATCTTGCTTCCTTTTAAGGCCTTTGTTATGTCTCCAATGTAACTTTTGATTATTGCTTTTAGAAAATGCTTTAGTCATCATAATATAAAAAGCAGCAGACTGCACTAATAAACCCTTTCTTAAAAATGTGTCCTATGTTGTCTTGCAGGAGATGAGACAACATGATGTACAGGAGTTAAATCGAATTCTGTTCAGTGCTTTGGAAACTTCCCTTGTGGGGACTTCTGGCCATGACCTTATTAATCGG
Source organism: Chelonia mydas (assembly GCF_015237465.2). Taxonomy (NCBI): domain Eukaryota; kingdom Metazoa; phylum Chordata; order Testudines; family Cheloniidae; genus Chelonia; species Chelonia mydas. The sequence continues at coordinate 73,726,305 of NC_051251.2, read as the reverse complement.
TTGTACCATGGGACTGTTGTTAACCAGATTGTTTGTAAGGAGTGCAAGAATGTCAGTGAGAGACAGGTAAATTCCTAGGCATGTTCCAGGATAGCTTTGTGTGTGTTTAATAGCATAGCTTGTTGGGAACTTGTTAAGCAGGTTACAGTTTATTGAAGATGTTAAATTTTCTGTATGTGTAAATGCTTGCTTAACCTCACAAAGTATTCCAAGCTAATTAAATATTTTGAACATTCTAATAATCAGTTTATTGGAACCGTGCAGCTTTTATGGGTTAGGACTCTGTAGACTTCTAAACACATGGAAAATACTCAAGGCGTATTTGTTCATACTGAGCCTTGACTGGTATTTTCTTAAGCTCTTCCTAAGGGGAGGGCATGAGTCATCAGAAGAAAACAGTAGCGCTATGGCAGTTTCTATCTGAGTTACTGTGTATCGCATACGGTAGATATGGTTAGAGATGTAAGTAATGATGTTACTACAGTGAAACTCCATTTTTCATTCACGTTTTACAATCTATTTTTACTTTTTCTAATCTGATATGTTTTTTACAACTAGGATTTGTTATGAAGCTAAATTATGACAGAGGAATTAAACAGTTTTTAAAAAAAAAAAAAAAAAATCCTAAAAAATACTAGTATTGCTGAAATAAAGTGATGAGATAGATTCCCTTAATCCAGAAGCATGACTTGCGTTAATGTGTTTCTTTATATGTAGCAAATCTGCTATTGTGCCTGCATGCAAATGTGCTGTAGTATACCAAATATCAAAATCTGGTCTTGTTTACACAACTTATTGGCTTTGGTTCTCTGCTGTACTATTGTATAGGAGGATTTTTTAGATCTAACGGTGGCAGTGAAGGATGTATCTGGCTTGGAGGAGGCCCTGTGGAACATGTATGTGGAAGAGGAATATTTTGAAAATGATAACTTGTACCGATGTGGAGCATGCAACAAATTGGTTGAAGCAGCAAAGGTAATGGGTTACCTGGTCCATAGCATCCAGTTTGACAGCAGTTCAGGAATTTGGATAAGATTGGCATTGGTACTTTACATTAGGGAGGGCTTTGGCATTCTTTGCCAAATTGATTAATATATAAACTCTTAGCAGTCACCTTAAGCAGAGAACATGTGAAAAGACCTCTCATTTCCCCCCCCCCCCTCTGGTATGAGAATGGTTAAAGAAAATTTTTAAAATATTTTATGTCTTGTGTTAACATGTACATTATTGCAGTTTCTTACTAGGTCCTGGATGGATAGGGTAAGGTTTGGGTGGTATGAAATATCAATTCATCATCCAGTAATAATTTTCCAGTGATTTACAGCACCACTGCAACACATAATAGTTTAGCCTGAGTTAGTATCCAAGTGTTCATTCAGGCTTAGCAAATTGTAAGATTTTTCTGAATGAGTCTGTCAGTGTAGAAGAGCAGATCTCTTCACTTACATCAAAATAATCCCCATTGTGGCTGGAGGCAAGAGGGGCCAGGACAAGCTGTGGCTAAACAACTTGGAGTAGATCAGAAGACCACAACTGGCTGGTGCAAACAATTTTGTTAAAAGTAGATTATGAACGAATCTTACTTTCTAGCTAAGACTGATGGCTCTGGGCAGGGTTTGACAAATCCTCTCCTCAAAGGCTACGAAAATTTCCCTGACAAATGGGAGTGTTTCCTAGCACTTTTTACAGAATTAGATTAAACCAGTTGTTAAATGTCTGTGCCTGCTGTACATTAGCACTTCCACTCTTGCTGGTGGTGGATCTGCACCAATGCAGAAATATACGTCCAAGTTTTCTCTGTGTAGACATGCCTTCTGAACCATGCTTTTTGACCAATACTCTGATCTTGGAGCTGGAGTAGACTCTGCTCTTTTCATGCTTCTTCTGGTCCTGTCTGCACCTCCATGTGGGTAAAACAGATGTAAATGCATTGGCTGAACCTCTTTGAGCCTCCAACATTTCTGTCCTTTGATGTGGGGGAATTCTGCGTCATTGCACAGTGCAGAATTTTGCAGAAATTAATGTGCGCGCAGAGTTTCCTTTTCCCTTCCCACAGAAATGGGCTGCAAAGATGCTGACTGCCACTAGGGGCCGCTGGACCTGTCAGAGCCTAGTTCACATCTAGAAGACAAGGCTGGCGGGAGGGGGAGGGAACTGGAGGGTTCCCAGCATCTGCAGTTCCCAGCACACCCTAAAGGGCGGAGGTGGTGGTACACAGGAGACTCTGTGCAAGCCCAGGACCCAGCATCAGGCTGTTTCTCCCTCTGGATCCCTGGGCTCTAGGAGGTGTGAGTGTCTGGGCCGGCGTGGGGAGGCAGAGAAGCAGGAACTGGGTTGTCATAAGGGTTTCTTTAACTCTCTACTCCTGGGGGAATTTTTGTGTGTGTCTGTGTTGTTAAGGATATGCTTGCTGAAAGGTATTTTGAAATAATTACCAAAATTGAAACTGGCATGATTATGTAGTGCTATTTTGTCAAATAAAATTTGCAGAATTTTAAAATATTTATGCAGAATTTTTTATTTATTGGCACAGAATTCCCGCAGGAGTAGGAAATGCACTGACCAGCAAAAGGGGAAACAATCTCAAGTTTCCCTGTGTTGAGCAGGCAGGTTAACTACTATAAAAACTTACTTGCTACCCTTATAGGGCGAGAGCCATACGTGTTTAATGCATCTTGTACACTATATGAAAGCTTCTTTTAACTTTTAAAACAAAGAATATATGAAATGGGTTAATTTTGTATTTGAAATATATGTAATATATATCAGTAGATGTGGTTTGCAAAATACGTCTAACTTACAAGTTAAGTATTAATTGAATTTGTTAACAGATATTGTTGTGTTCAGATACTAAAAATATAAAGTGCATATTGCATATGGTGTATATGTACAATGGAAAATATTGACCTAGATTCATATCTGCATTAATATATTTAGGAATAGTTTCAAATATTTTCTGTATGGGAAAGCCGCTTTTTTTTTTTTTTTTTTTTGGCTCAACGGAAGTACACCTCTACCCCGATATAACACGAATTTGGATATATCGCGGTAAAGCAGTGCTCTGGGGGGCGGGTCTGTGTGTTCCAGCGGATCGGTGTGTCAGCATGTCTGGCTCTGACACGCTGCTCTGAGTGGCATGTTAAGGATGCCGGGCTGGGGCCGAGGGGTTGGATAAGGGGCAGAGGGTCTCGGGGGGTGGTCAGGGGACAGGGAGCAGGGGGGGTTGGATGGTTCAGAGGTTCTGGGGGCGGGGTGGTTAGGGGATGGGGAACGGGGGCGTTGGATAGGGCGTGGGAGTCCCAGGGGGCCTGTCAGGGGGTGGGGGTGTGGATAAAAAAGGGAAGGAGGAGGATCCTGGGAACTACAGGCCAGTCAGCCTCACCTCAGTCCCTGGAAAAATCATGGAGCAGGTCCTCAAGGAATCAATTCTGAAACACTTAGAGGAGAGGAAAGTGATCAGGAACAGTCAGCATGGATTCACCAAGGGCAAGTCAATGCCTGACTAATCTAATTGCCTTCTATGACGAGATAACTGGCTCTGTGGATGAGGGTGGACGTGTTGTTCCTTGACTTTAGCAAAGCTTTTGACACGGTCTCCCACAGTATTCTTACCAGCAAGTTAAAGAAGTATGGGCTGGATGAATGGACTATAAGGTGCATAGAAAGTTGGCTAGATTGTCGGGCTCAACGGGTAGTGATCAATGGCTCCATGTCTAGTTGGCAGCTGGTATCAAGTGGAGTGCCCTAAGGGTCGGTCCTGGGGCCGGTTTTGTTCAATAGCTTCATAAATGATCTGGAGGATGGTGTGGATTGCACCCTCAGCAAGTTTGCAGATGACACTAAACTGGGAGGTGAGGTAGATACGCTGGAGGGTAGGGATAGGATACAGAGGGCCCTAGACAAATTAGAGGATTGGGCCCAAAGAAATCTGATGAGGTTCAACAAGGACAAGTGCAGAGTCCTGCACTTAGGACAGGAGAATCCCATGCACCGCTACAGGCTAGGGACCGAATGGCTCGGCAGCAGTGGACGAGAAGCTGGATATGAGTCAACAGTGTGCCCTTGTTGCCAAGAAGGCCAGTGGCATTTTGGGATGTATATGTAGGGGCATTGCCAGCAGATCGAGGGACGTGATTGTTCCCCTCTATTCGACATTGGTGAGGCCTCATCTGGAGTACTGCGTCCAGTTTTGGGCCCCACGCTACAAGAAGGATGTGGATAAATTGGAAAGAGTCCAGTGGAGGGCAACAAAAATGATTTAGGGGACTGGAACACATGACTTATAAGAAGAGGCTGAGGGACCTGGGATTGTTTAGTCTACGGAAGAGAAGACTGAGGGGGGATTTGATAGCTGCTTTCAACTACCTGAAGGGGGGTTCCAAAGAGGATGGCTCTAGACTGTTCTCAGTGGGAGCTGATAACCGAACAAGGAGTAATGGTCTCAAGTTGCAGTGGGGGAGGTTTAGGTTGGATATGAGGAAAAACTTTTTCACTAGAAGGGTGGTGAAACACTGGAATGTGTTACCTAGGGAGGTGGTGGAATCTCCTTCCTTTGAGGTTTTTAAGGTCAGGCTTGACAAAGCCCTGGCTGGGATGATTTAGTTGGGGATTGGTCCTGCTTTGAGCAGGGGGTTAGACTAGATGACCTCCTGAGGTCCCTTCCAACCCTGATACTGTATGATTCTATGATAGTGGTCGGGGCATTTAGGGAACAGGGAGCAGTGGGGTTGGGTAGGGGCTGGGGTCCTGGGGGTGATTAGGGATGAGGGGGTCTCTGGAGGCGGTGGTCAGGGGACAATGAGCTGTGGGGGGGGTTGGATGGGTCGGGGATTCTGAGGGGTCAGTCGGGGGCGGGAAGTGACTATTAATAACCGAAATGCTCAAGGCCAAAGCAAGTTCGATATAATGCAGTTTCAGCTATAACACGGAAGATTTTTTGGCTCCCGAGGACCGCGTTATATCAGTGTAGAGATGTAATTACGTTTTCACAGAAATTTAGAGGTCTTTGAGAGCTGCTCTGTAAGCAGCAAGTGCAAACCAGCAATCTTGTCCAAACATTAATACCAAAAATTATGGTGTCTTTATTTTTGTCAAATATGCTTAATTTGCAAATCAGTGCAACTCCACGTGTACAAGAGCTAGACAAGCGGAGAATCACTGCACTCTTAAATCTTCGAGTCAGATCATGGTTGGTGGCATTTTACAGCAACATCACCTGACTGTAAATGTCTGCGAAGGGCACAAGATGGGAAATAGCCAGTGGATCCATAGAATCATAGAATATCAGGGTTGGAAGGGACCTCAGGAGATTATCTTGTCCAACCACCTGCTCAAAGCAGGACCAATCCTCAATTTTTGCCCCAGATCCCTAAATGGCCCTCTCAAGGATTGAACTCACAACCCTGGGATTAGCAGGCCAATGCTCAAACCACTGAGCTATCCCTCCCCCCCCATGTAGCAGTGGATCAGTCACCCATGACCCTGAATCCCCACTGCCCAGCATACTGTGCAGGGGAGCCCTTAAAGGACTCTCCTGCGCTGTCCAGGAGGTGTGCTTCCCCAGCTCAAGCTCCTTAAACCATTCCTCACACCCTGTGCGGTGAATTGTACCCCCAATTCCTGCATGCACTTCTTCCTCTGTGGGGAAGAGGGCAGGATTATTCACCTCTAAAAGACTGTAAACTGCTTTCATTCATCTCAGCGGACTGTAAACTCTTTAGGCTGTCTGTGTGGTCTGTCCTTCAAAACTGGTATGTCTGAACTCCCTGAAGGAGTCAGAGATTTTTTTCTGATGGGCCTCATAACCTGTCAGAGGGAAGGAGAAACATTCAGACTAGTGTAGTACTGGATGACCTGTCAAGGAGTGGATCTGAATAAAAGATGGTATAACATCTACTACTTATTACTTGGGTCTCCCTTGAAAGTGTCAAAGAATTGACTAGTGATTGTGTTGGCACTTACTAGAACTAGTCACTATATGTTCATCTGTCCTATGACAAGTAACTGTTTCACATAATATGTAATGTGGTGAAAAACATCTTTCGATGTGCTATTCAGAATTCTCCTTTACATAGTTCGCTTTCATTTTTACTTTCCACTGTCATTACCTTTGGGATCTTCTTTTTAATGGATGATATCCTCTTACAAAATCCATAATGGCTGATTGCTTTCTATTGAAACTATCTGGGGAACTTTTCTCCTGACAGCCTGAGAGACTTGTGTTTAGAATGGAGGACATTCTGCTTCTTTCCTGTAATAAACTCATACTTAAAACTTTTTTGTTCATTTTACAGTCTGCTAAACTACGTAAGTTGCCGCCCTTTCTTACTGTCTCGCTCCTGAGGTTTAACTTTGACTTCGAGAAGTGTGAACGATACAAGGAAACAAGCTGCTATACGTTCCCTATCCAGATTAACCTCAGGCCTTTTTGTGAGCAGGTTTGAACAATTTTGTCTTAATTTGTTCTCTGGCTGAATATGTGGGAAATTTATCTCCAGGATGAGCCATATTTCATTTTACCTTTTTGGTCAGGTCACAGACTATTTACCGAAGAAACTGTATGGCTTTCCCTCTGTCTGCAATCCATCCTTCCAAAAGAGATCTCTTTTAATAGTGTTTGTGGTGCGAAAATGTGTAGTACTGACAAATGGGAAAAATCAGTAATAGCATAAAACTTAATTGAACATTCCCAGGCAAAAACCTCATTATCTGAAAGTTAGTTGTTGCATTACATTAATTTTTATGTTGGTGTTATCTAACAGCATTATATAGAAACTCAGTTGTATATTGCCACACCATGATAGTTTATGCACTCTTAGATATCTATACAGATGAATAGTCATATTAGACATTCATATAACCAAAACATAGTTATTAACGAAACAAAGCTTTTACGTAATTATCTTTAGTCCTTAAACTATGTAAATAATATAATTACTGCAGACACACTTTTTTAAAGTCTGCTTTCTTAAAATCTTAATCACCAGGGTTTTGGTCTTTAAAGTTCTGCAAACTGGCAGTTGAGGAAGAATTTTTCAACATTCTTTGGTGGAGGAGCTTATTTGTTTTAATTTAATTTTTGTAAAGGTTAGGCTACATGTGAGTTTTTTTGTTAAGCTCCGCAACGTTTCAAGAGTTAACAAAGCCTTTTAGAGGGGTCAGTGAAATTAGACATCCCGCCTATCCCCCCCACCAGCATTTCTCAAGAAGTCACTTTTAACTTAGAACTCCTAAACTATTTACTTGTAACTTTCCAGAAACTTGCAACTATGACTTGGAATAAGTGGTGTAAACTTGTTCTGATAAACATTTTTGTTTCCAAACAAAAGGATTTCAACAGCATTCAATTGAAATATTCAACACAATATTAGCTAATGGAGCTGCTAACTATACTTCAATAAGTATTAACAGTAATTTCGGGGAGAGCCGAGTTGGCATGTTTCAGCAGTTTAATAAAACGTACTTTTATGTTGACCACTGTTACTGAAAATATTTTACTTCTAATGTAAAGATACATTTGAACCAAGCCAAAGATGCATTTAACTCTGGCATAATGGTGGATAACAGAGAACTGCATTGATTGATTGATTGATCCTTTTCCCCACTAAAACACCTGAAGTTTTGTCCACAGTGTAAAATCCTCCTTGTAGTTGTGTAAAAGACTTACAGGGTTTATTAATTTCCTCTTGTTTTAGACTCCGTTGGATGATTTGGAGTATATGTATGAGCTCTTCTCTGTTATTATACACAAAGGTGGATGCTATGGAGGACACTACCATGTTTATATCAAAGATGTTGATGCATTAGGAAATTGGCAATTGAAAGTAAGTCTAGAACACTCATTTTGTACGACTTTTCTCCTGCTTGTCGAAAACATTGTATTGTACTAACATTGACTGTACTAAATCATTAAGTACACTTTGTATCAACAAAAATAGTCTAGTGAGGCATTTACTCAAGCTGTCCTTCATGGCCTTTGTCATGCGCTCAGCTGATGTGAAGAGACCCTTTATTCAGTCAAGGAATGATTTCTTCTAATTGGAGACTGGAAACTGTATCAAACCTTGTGACTAGATTTGGTTGTCTATTCGCTATCCTGCTGAGTTAGGTCACAGCATATGATTTAGAGAGGGATTTAGGCTCCAAGGGGCCTATCAAGTTTACAAAGCTAAGCCTTTTAGAGGTGTCAGTGAGCTAAGCCTTTTAGAGGGGTCAGCTTCATCTGTGAGGCTGGCCAACCCATATCAAAAATTGCCAGTGACCTCAGCATCTATAAAAGTCAATGTCCTATACAGTATGAGGTTTGATAGTCCTCTTCAAAAAATATTTTGTTACACTGTAAAAACTCATGGAATTTCCATTCACTGAACCTTGTCTGCACTGGCAATCTTTGAATCTAACATTTGACATCTCATCTGACAGGCTGCATCATGAGGGTTGGGGAAGGGTGTGGAAATTAGGAGGGGCAGTAACTGAGTGATCAGGAGCCTTCTATAGACAACAGTAATAGGGCCAGCCTTGCATACCAAAGTGTTTTGCCACCCAGTGTGGAAATTGTATTTCGCTCCTCTGAGCATCCAAGTTAATTTTAAAAAAAAGGAGGTGGGGGGAGTGGAGCAGCCAGGCAGTATGATGCCTGCCCCTATGGCAGCCCTGTTGGTGAGTAAGTGTGTGTGTGTGGTCTGATACGACCTCTTCAATGACATTTTCTCCACCTTTAACTGCTACAGTTACACATGGGTACCCATAATTCTGAAGGAGAAAAGAATCTGTGCTAGAAAGCAAAAGGAAAATACAGGTCCCTGTTTGAAATAATAGTATTTACTAATCTTTATTTCCATAGCCTTGTAGTAAGGACCCCAACAATGATCTTTTTCAGGAGGAGGAAAGCAAACTGATGACTGAAGAGAAGGTTCAGAAAGATACTGAAAATATCAAAGAAATGGAGAATCCACTGACAATCCTGAAAGGGATTTTATCAGAGGTATGGTATGTAAACAGATCTTTACTGCTCCCTGTTAATTACTGATCTGGAAGGGGGTGGGGGGGGAAATACGCAGGGTGGGTAAGTGAAAAGAATCTAACTTGTCCTAGTAATTCAGCAAGGAGCATGAGACTGAAAGTGTGAAGTTGATTTTTAATATAAAAGTAGCCATCCACTGGATTTCTCTGAATACTTGTTTGGCCACTCCATTAGTAGCCTTAAGTAGTTTACCCAAGCTGTTGCAAAGGTTAGCAAAACCCATTAGTTTATTACCATTCCTGTTTATTGCATACTTCTTGGTTGGTGTGTTTGAGGTTTTTCCCACCACTTCTTCATCTCAAAGTCTGTTAACTGTGTTCCTTTAGGAAGAATCTAAACAAATTCCTGTGGATCAGTTAGGGCAGAAACTATTGGAGAAAAAAGGAATGTCCTGGAACAAAAAATACAGGAAACAATATGGACCAATACGAAAGGTAAGAAAAACAGTAAAACTTTAACAGGTATATTTAGCTAAATTTTAGCTAAACCTATTACTAACAAATCACTTCACATTTTTCAGTTTAAGAAAAATTTTTAAACTTGTGTTCTTATAAATTTCAAATGTTAAGAACAATAAGAGAAACAGTGGCTCTCCTTTCCCAGCAGGCAATCTGTAATGTAAGTCTAATATATGAATGAAAATGCATATAGCAATGTATTTAGAAATGTCAGTACATATAGAAATATTAATGATGATTTAAAAAATACAGTACACTTGAATTAGCAACTCAATAGTCATGATTGTAATGAGACTCTTATTCTGAATCCTACTAATTGGTAGTTTAGAACCCATCCAAAAAATTACCACTTGTAGTAAATTCTCAGGCTTGCCAGCTCAAGAATTGCATTGCAATAGTAAAGGAAACTGCTGCATTTGAATTTTGAGTTTGAACTTAATTTTAACCTTTTGAATGATTCCTCTTAAGAGTTGTGACACACAGGCCCATTGGTGGGTCATCACTCTGTAACTCTTGTCAGGCCAGACAAATTCATGACACCTACCACTTTGCTGTCATAGTATTTATCTATAAAGGATGTTGTAAAAAGAAAAGGAGTACTTGTGGCACCTTAGAGACTAACCAATTTATTTGAGCATAAGCTTTCATGAGCTACAGCTCACTTCATCGGATGCATACTGCGGAAAGTGTAGAAGATCTTTTTATATACTCCTTTTCTTTTTGTGAATACAGACTAACACGGCTGTTACTCTGAAAAGGATGTTGTGTGAGGTATCAAATGAAAGCTTATATTATGCTGGTCATAAGTATTGCCAGATATATGTATGCATGTTATTTAAGAAGGCGTATGCATGTATTGAAAATATGTTTAGAATCTGTGTTCCAGACAGGGTTGATGATCCATCCATCTATCCATGCCCTGTCACCCAATCCCAGCTTCTGGCAAACAGAGGTTAGGGACACCATTCCTGCCCATCCTGGCTAATAGGTCCATCAATGGCTATCTCCCTTTTGAACCCCCTTATAGTATTGGCCTTCACAACACCCTTTTGCAAGGAGTTCCAGAGGTTGACTGTGCGTTGCGTGAAAAAATACTTTCTTGTGTTTGTTTTGAACCTGCTATCTATTAATTTCATTTGGTGGCCCTTGGTTCTTGTATTATGAGAAGGAGTAAATAACACTTCCTTATTTACTTTGTCTATACACTCATGATTTTATAGACCTCTATCATATCCCCCCTTAGTCACCTCTTTTCCAAGCTGAAAAGTCCCAGTTTTATTAATTTCTCCTCATACAGAAACTGTTCTATACCCCTAATCATTTTTGTTGCCCTATTCTGAACCTTTTCCAATTCCAGTATATCTTTTTTCAGATGGTGTAACCACATCTGTATGCAATATTCAAGGTGTGGGCGTACCATGGATTTATATAGAGGCAATATGATATTTTCTGTCTTATTATCTATCCCTTTCTTGATGATTCCCAACATTCTGTTCGCTTTTTTGACTGCCATTGCACATTGAGTGAATGATTTCAGAGAACTAGCTACAATGACTCCAAGATCTTTCTTGAGTGGTAACAGCTAATTTAGACCCCATCATTGTATATGTATAGTTAGGATTATGTTTTCCAATGTGCATTACTTTGCATTTATCAACATTAAATTTCATCTGCCATTTTGTTGCCCAGTCACCCACTTTTGTGAGAGCCTTTTGTAGCTCTTTGCAGACTGCCTGGGACCTAACTATCTTGAGTAGTTTTGTATCATCTGCAGATTTTGCCACCTCACTGTTTACCCCTTTTTCAGATAGTTCATGAATATGTTAAATAGGACTGGGCCCAGTACAGATCCCGGGGGGACACCACTGTTTACCTCTCTTCATTCTGAAAACTGACTGTTTATTCCTACCCTTTGGTAACTGGTTAAAAGACAGGAAACAATCTGAGAGAACCTTCCCTCTTATCCCATGATTGCTTATTTTGCTTAAGAGCCTTTGGTGAGGGACCTTTCTGAAAATCTAAATACACTATATCCACTGGATGTCCTTTGTCCTCATGCTTGTTGACCCCCTCATCTGATTATCTGAAGAGATGAATAAGGCTAAAATCAGGCTCTTAGTACTGTACTTTGAAAGAATCTGCCTATTAAATATTACTACTAACCATGGTTCTGTGCTAATACCCACCCCCTTCCCCCATCCAGCCTACAACAAATAAGGTTTTACATATAGGCAGCTCAAAAAGCAATGTCTCTTTAGGCAATAGAATTTTATTTCCTAAAGTATGTGTCAGGCAGTTGACTGTACATAGTCTATGTCTTCTTCCTTTCTCACTCCTGTTTTTATATTATCTTTCTGTCTATTCCCTTAAACTTACAGACAGAAGCTGGGATTGGGTGACAGGGCATGGATGAGCAGCTTTTTGCCAGACAAGGGGGTGTGAAATCACCTATCCACGCTGTCTCTATTGTAAATTAAACATTGGGAAACCAACACAAAGGAAGCTGCATTTGAGAAAGTCCAACAGGAAATGTCAGGTTGGGGGATGTGAAATCAACATGGGAAGACACCAGAAACTAAAACCATAGGGAAGTTGTCTTGTTTCTGGCATAAAAACAATTAATTTTGGGGAAATATAAGGAGAAGCAAAAAATAAATGTTGTTATCCATTTCACTGAGGAGCACCCTTGGCAGAGGGGGGTGGTTCATGAAAAATCTGGATCCAGGTTAAGCCTGAAAACTAGCAAGTTCTGTAAGGCCTGGTCTACACTGTGGGGGGGATAGATCTAAGATACGCAACTTCAGCTACGAGAATAGCGTAGCTGAAGTCGACGTATCTTAGATCGACTTAGAATCACTTACTTCGTGTCCTCGCGGTGCGGGATCGATGGCCACCGCTCCCCCATCAACTCCGCTTCCGCCTCTCGCCGTGGTGGAGTTCTAGAGTCAACAGCAGCGCGATCGGGGATCGATTTATCGTGTCTACACTAGACACGATAAATCGATCCCCGATAGATCGATCACTACCCACTGATCCATGGCCTAGAAAAGGTTTCAGGTGAGAAACTGCTTTAGATAAGATTAACTTGCTAGAGCTAAGTTCTGGTCTTGTAGAAGCATGTTATCTTTTTGTTTTTATTATTCTTACTGAACCATCACTTGAATTCGTGACTCTGTTCATTGTTAATACACTTATTTTTGGTTTTATTATAAACAGTGTGTGACTCCTTAGCTGAACCAGACAGGCTGGTATGTCCACTGTCTGTATGGAGGCAGCGAACTTGGTAGTTTCTGTGAGTGTCCGGTGTCAGGAGTGGATACTACAGGGGAATGCTGTTCAAGGGGGCTCAGGGATTGGGGTGCACCTAAAGTTAATCTGCAGGGCAAAGTAAAGGCTGGCACAGCTTCTGATGAGATTGTTTTGGTGGCCAACAGACTAGAGCGACAGGGAGCTGACACCCAGTTTAGCACTAGCAAGTCTCTCTCTAGCTGAGCAATCAGGTAACAAGATGACTTACAGTCCTGAGCACTCCCAAGAAAGCTTCACTGAACTGCAAAACTATTTTCACATTTTGAATAATTCAAAAATAGTTTAAATTGTGAAACTCAAACAGCTCTCTTAGAGGAGTAGCTTCTTTGCTGCGATTGAAAGTAAACTGAGAAATAACCTATGAGCAAAAAAGCATTCTGAACATACACAATGATTTCTGTCATGATTGAATGTCTGTTAACAATTATAATGTGCATGCACATATGTGTGGGTTTTCATGATGTCAGTACATTTAGAGAACAGATCTGTTTTACATGTTCTGATTAATGCACATGTGTGCTTATTTGAATGAGACTGTATGAACATACACTGAAATCAACTAATCTGATACTTCAAGAATGTGCTTTTGTTAGTGATCAGAAATTATACTTATCTGAGGTTTGGATTTACTATATAAAGTGCTTATATTGTAAGCAGTCTGGGGCAGGGAGTGTATTTCTGTGTATTTGTACTTCACTTGGTACAATCAAGTTTGGGACCTCTGGATGCTCCTGAAATATAAAGGCCAAAAAACACTAGTCCTATGGACGAACGACAAATTTAAAGTCCACAAGCTCTGATTTGGTATGGTGCAGTGGTATAAAGTATTAATTTTCATCCATGAAAAATCTTGTTCTGGTTTCTCATCTTTCCTCTCCCCGTTGCTGCCCTATTCCTCACCCAACATTCCACTTCAATTTGTCTGTTTGCTGAACTTGATATCAGTGCTGTTTGTCAACGCTCTGCCATGTTACTTATCTATCCTGTTTGTCTCCAGAGGTAGGCCACTGTAACAGAGGATCCTCTCTTAAATTAAGGAACGATATTAGTTCAACAACAAAAATTTTGCAACACGGGTTTTATTCTGGAGACTTGCTGAGAAACACATACAAGAAGAAAACAAAATGACATACAATAAATAAAAACTAAATAGGGAAAACTCTGGGAGTTAGGAAACAACCCTGTCCTTTGGTCATTTATGTGCAGTTCTACTTTAACAAAGGTTTCAGAGTAGCAGCCGTGTTAGTCTGTATCCGCAAAAAGAAAAGGAGTGCTTGTGGCACCTTAGAGACTAACAAATTTGTTAGTCTCTAAGGTGCCACAAGTACTCCTTTTCTTTTAACAAAGGTGTTTACTGTGTCTGTTTGCCAAGTAGCTGTTCTTAGTTTTCTGTATTCACTTTGGGATCCTATTTGGGCTGTCAGTCCCTAACCTATCTTTATTATTTCATACTTTAATTTACTGAAGGATTTTTTTTCCTGTAGTTCTTATTGTAGACTTTTTTAGGAGGTGTCAGGTAAGCAGGACTATGGCAAAAGCTGAGAGAGACCAGGGTTCAAGTTATGTGAAAGCTACCGTGTGCTAATGAACCAAGCTGTATTCTGTTTAGGTGAGGGACACTTTCCGCATTCTTCTTCAGAAGGCAGGAGCAAAGCACTTTTGAAAAACTGGGGTCCTTATATGGTGTCAAGTTGAGTACCAAATGATTTTAGGCCAGTAACTTTAAAATTCCTGACTTTAGTCTGATCTCACTCTTGATGCTGTATTTTTTTCTTTGTTTGTGGTAGTGCTTATAGTGTGGCTGGCACTTTCCAGACAAGAAGGGAAGTTCCTGCCCTAAGAAGCTTGCAGCTTAAGGATTGACATATGAGGGAGAGGGGAGCAACAAAAGGGGTTTTCTATACAAATCAAGATGACTCACTATAGGAAGCATGGTAGAAGCAGATTTTTCAGAGATGCCTAAAAGTGGGTGTTATTTCAGGGAGGTCAAGCCATGCAAAGGCTTGCAGGTGGCAAATGCAGCTTTGCACAAGTAATAGACGTTTCCTTCATTATGACAGTACTGTTTTTCTTTCTTTTCAGTATTTGCAGAATCATTCTCAGATATTTCGACTTAGTCCTGATGATAATAAGGTTAGTCTAAAGGAGATGTACCATAAGCTCCAATTTGGGTCAGATTCCCAAGGACAAGGTCTGCAAAGCCCTTCTCAGAACAATGATGTCCAGTGGACTTCAGAAAGTCTATGTACAGTACTAAAGGACAGCGCTTCTGGTTCCCATTGGTTTGACTTGAATGATTCAAAAGTCCAGCCCATTAAGGAGAAGGATATTGAGAAACAATTTCAGGGTAAAGAGAGTGCCTACATGCTGTTTTATCGAAAATCCCAGTTGAAAAGACCATCTGAAGGTATGAAAAATACTCACCATGACAGATTCTTCTTCCCTCCACAAAATTACTTTTACTTAAAACAAACAAACAAACCGAACAACCCAGCAGTGGAGTTCTTGTATATATTTTCTGTTCAGAAGGAATAGAAAAATCCTCCCACTACATAATGGAGGAAAGGGTTAGCAGGAGATTTAATGGGGTGGTGTGAATGGTAGTGATAAATTAGGCAGCTAATAGTCTCCAGATGCCAAGAATTTCCAGCATCTTCCACAAACTGGCAAATTACCTCACTATTGTAATGAAAATACAAGCAACAATTTTTATAACAGTTACATCTAGTATTTCATTAAGTAAGACTTAATAGGAATAGAAACAGAAATAAAATGTGCATATTGTATTTACATGTAATTTAAGAGAACCGACCACATTCTTCATTAAAGACTTTAAAAGATTACCATATTGGGTGGCCTGGCCTTGAGCATCTTCTAGCCCTGTCAGTATGGCTTTATACAACTAAATCCAAACTAACCAGCTTGCTTTGGTCACAGCACAAGCAAATCCAAGATATCGGGTTCCTGGCCATCTCGTGAATGAAATGGATGCTGCCAACATCGAATTGCGGAAGAGAAGGTATGTAATATAATCATCATCATCATCCTTTTTCATTTGTAGATCTCAAAGTGCTTTACAAAGGAAGGAAAATATCGTTATCCTAATTTTGCAGATGAGAAACACTGAGGGTACATCTACAGTACGAAATTATTTCAAAATTGTTCTATTAGAATTTTTGTAAGCTATTTTGTACATTCGGTCTTCTGTGTCCCCACTAAAGCGCATGAATTCGGCAGAGTGCGAAGGCTAGTACCAGTACCAAGGCTAACATCGAATGTTGGAGTGGTGCATTGTGGGTAGCTATCCCACGGTTCCCGCAGTCCCCGCCGCCCATTGGCATGTTGGGTTAAGCTCCCAGTGCATGATGGGGCAAAAACATTCTTGTGGGTGTTTCTGGGTGTGTCGTCAGTCGCTCCTCCCTTTGTGAAAGCTCCGGCAGACAATCGTTTCACGCCTTTTTGGTGTGCAGACGCCATACTGCTTTCAGCAGATGGTGCACCGCTGCTCTCCTGCTACTATAAATCCACCTCTCATTTCCTCTCATCTTCCTAAGTAATCTCTACTATCTGCTCTTTCTCTTCCTCATCGAATGCTTCCGCTGCCAACTCTGCTCAGCCATCATGAACCAAGCAGCACAGCTTCCGCCGCCAACTCTGCTCTCCTGCTATTGCCATGCTTTCGAGCCTCTACATGTTGTCTGTCCTGGGCTTCCGCCTCCGTGAAAGCTACAGAATACAACCATTTCCCGCCTTTTTTCGGCTATCGTGAACCGAACAGCACCTCTTTCGCTGCCACTCTGCTCTCCTACGTTTCGCGCCCTTTTTCCAGGATTACCTGTGCAGGCGCCATAGCCATGGAGCCCACTCAGATCTCCGCTGCAGTTTTGACCATTGTAAATACCTCGCGCATTATTCAGCAGTATGTGCAGTACCTGTGAAACCGGGCAAGGAAGCAACGACAGTGCGATTACGATAGTGATGAGGACATGGACACAGACATTCCTAGAAGCATGGCATGTGGCGATTGGGAGATCATGGTGGCGTTGGGCAAGGTTCATGCCATGGAACGCCGATTCTGGGCCCAGGAAACAAGCACAGACTGGTGGGACCGCATAGTGTTGCAGGTATGGGATGATTCCCAGTGGCTGAGAAACTTTCATATGCGTAGGGCCACTTCCATGGAACTTTGTGACTTGTTGTCCCCTGCCCTGACGCGCAAAGACACCAAAATGAGAGCAGCGCTCACAGTTGAGAAGCGAGTGGCGATAGCCCTGTGGAAGCTTGCAACACCTGACAGCTACCGGTCAGTCGGGAATCAATTTGGAGTGGGTAAATCTACTGTGGGAGCTGCTGTGCTGCAAGTTGCCAACACAATCGTTGACCAGCTGCTATCAAGGGTAGTGACTATGGGAAATGTGCAGACCACTGTGGATGGCTTTAATGCGCTGGGGTTCCCTAACTGCGGCGGGGCAATAGATGGAACGCATATCCCTATCTTGGCCCCGGAACCCTGGGGCGGCCAGTACATAAACCGCAAGGGGTACTTTTCCATGGTGCTGCAAGCACTGGTGGATCACAAGGGACGTTTCACCGACATCAACGTGGGATGGCCGGGAAAGGTGCATGACGCTCGCATCTTCAGGAACTCTGGTCTGTTTGAACAGCTGCAGGAAGGAACTTACTTCCCAGACCAGAAAATTACTGTTGGGGATGTTGAAATGCCTATACTTATCCTCAGGGACCCAGCCCACCCCTTAATGCCATGGCTCATGAAGCCATACACAGGCAGCCTGGGCAGTAGTAAGGAGCAGTTCAACTATAGGCTGAGCAAGTGCAGAATGGTGGTAGAATGTGCGTTTGGACGTTTGACAGCATGCTGGCGCAGTTTACTGACTCAGATCTCAGCACAACCAATATTCCAATTGTAATTGCTCCTTGTTGTGTGCTCCACAATACCTGTGAGAGTAAGGGGGAGACATTTATGGCGGGGTGGGAGGTTGAGGCAATTCGCCTGGCAGCTAGTTTTGCACAGCCAGACAACAGGGTGATTAGAAGAGCGCAGCAGAGTGCGCTGCACATCAGAGAAGCTTTGAAAGCCAGTTTCATGACCAGCCAGGGTACGGTGTGACAGTTGTTTGTTTCTCTTAAAGTTACCCACCCCTTATATATATGAAAGGAAATAAAGTCACAATTGTTGAAAAACCGTTTTTTATTATTTGTTGCACAAAACATTGAGAGAAATCAGAAGCTAGATCGGGGGGGGGCGGGTATTGGGTTAGAGGGGTGGAGGAGGAGAGAAGCACAAGTCATAGAATCATAGAATATCGGGGTTGGAATGGACCTCAGGAGGTCATCTAGTCCAACCCCCTGCTCAAAGCAGGACCAATCCCCAACTAAATAATCCCAGCCAGGGCTTTGTCAAGCCTGACATTAAAGACTTCTAAGGAAGGAGATTCCACCACCTCCCTAGGTAACGCATTCCAGTGTTTCACCACCCTCCTAGTGAAAAAGTTTTTCCTAATATCCAACCTAAACCTCCCCCACTGCAACTTGAGACCATTACTCCTTGTTCTGTCATCAGCTACCACTGAGAACAGTCTAGATCCATCCTCTTTGGAACCCCCTTTCAGGTAGTTGAAAGCAGCTATCAAATCCCCCCTCATTCTTCTCTTCCGCAGACTAAACAATCCCAGTTCCCTCAGCCTCTCCTCATAAGTCATGTGTTCCAGTCTCCTAATCATTTTTGTTGCCCTCCGCTGGACGTTTTCCAAATTTTCCACATCCTTCTTGTAGTGTGGGCCCAAAACTGGACACAGTACTTCAGATGAGGCCTCACCAATGTCGAATAGAGGGGAACGATCACGTCCCTTGATCTGCTGGTCCAGAAACCAAATCAAAATTTAGGATATGCCAGCTTTCTGCTGCTTGTGCAATCCTCTGGGATTGACTCTGTGGGTCCCCATAGCCTCCCCCCCACCCTCGTGTTCTTGGGTGTCTGGGTGAGGAGGCTATGGACTTGGGGGGGAGGGAAGGTGGTTATACAGGGCCTGCAGCAGCAGTCTGTGGTCTTGCTGCCTTTCCCGTATTAGATCCACCATACAGCGGAGCATGTCAGTTTGCTCCCCCATGAGCTTGACCGTGGCATCCTGCCTGCTGTCATCGCGCATGTCCCTCCTTTCTTCGTGTTCATGAAACACTTTACGCGACTCCGCAATTGTTTGCCTCCACGCATTCAGCTGGGCCCTATCAGTGTGGGAGGACTGCATGAGCTTGGCAGACATGTCGTCCCGAGTTCGTTTTTTCCACCTTCTAATCTGGACCAGCCTCTGGGACGGAGTAGATAGGGGCTGCGTTGAAACATTTGCACCTGCTGCAGGAGGAGAAAAAGGGAGGGTAGTATTTTAAAAGATACATTTTAGAGAACAAAGGGGACACTCTTTCTCAGTTAAACAGGCAATTCATAGTACACAGCACATGTTCTTTCTGTACAAGGTCTCATTTTGCCTCTTATACTGAAGTGTCTGCCACTTTGGTGTGAGTAAGCCATCATATGCAGCCGGGCAACAGAATTCACCTTGCAGGCAGTCGTGGTAAGCCCTAGTGGTATGCAGCGTTCTGCTTCTTCTGCATTCATTTCAATGCTTTCAAACTGCTAGGCCCCCTTTCCCATAGCAAGCAATTCCTGGTGGGTTTGCCATATAAAAGGAGGGCCTGTGGGCTCTCTGGGATGATCGCTTCAAACCCCCCCCCCCCCCCGCCACACACACACACACCCCCCCCCGATGAGACTCTGTGCAGGGAGGAGCCCTTTAAACTAAACGCGAATGGCCCAGCGTGGCTGGGTTTCACCCCCACCCCCGGGCTCCGATCAAGCTCTCACTCACCAGAAGTGCCTTCTCCAGGGTCATGGTCTGGGAGCATGCCTTGGGAGTGCGGGGAGGCTATTGGCTCCAGCATTAAGAATAGTTCCTGGCTGGGGGGGAAACGGATTCCCCACTTGCTGCCTTTGCACTGTCCTCCTCTTCCTCCTCCTCTTCGTCCTCCAAAAACTCATCCTCCTTGCTCCCGTGCTACTCCCCCTTTGCAGGTGTCCACGGACAGTGGTGGGGTAGTTGTGGCGTCACCTCCCCATAACTGCATGGAGCTCATGGTAGAAGCGGCATGTATGGGGCTGTGACCCAGAGCACCCATTCACCTCCCTGGCTTTTTGGTATGCGTGCCTGAGCTCCTTGATTTTTGTACGACACTGCTCTGTGTCCCTGGAGTAGCTTCTTTCCATCATGGCCCTGGAGACTTTAGCGTACGTTTTTGCGTTTCTTTTTTTTGGAACGTAGTTCTGCCATAACAGATTCATCTCCACAACCTGCGATGAGATCCAGTACCTCCCGTTCGGACCATGCTGGAGCTCGTCTGCGAATCCGGGACTGCGTGGTCGCCTGTGATGGTGGACTGTGCTGATGGTCGCCTGTGCTGATGGTGACCAAACAGGAAAAAAAGTTCCCGGGGCTTTTACTGCCTACCTGGCTAGTGTATCGGAATTGAGTGTGTTGTCCAGAGCGGCCACAAGGGAGCATTCTGGGGTAGCTCCCGGAGGCCAATAACGTTGAATTGCGTCCACAGACCTGTAACCCGGAACTGCGATCTCCATTTTAGCACTACTCCTCTTGCCAAGGTGGAGTACAGAAATCAGATTAAAGAGCCGTTTAAATCGAAAAAACTGGTTTGGTCGTGCGGACGGAATCAGTTTTATTTAGAAGTAACTCAGCTAATTCCGAAATAACCACGTACTGTAGACCAGGCCTTAGTCATGTAGATGAAATGACTAACCCAGGGGTGGGCAAACTTTTTGGCTTGAGAGCCACATCAGGGTGCGAAATTGTATGGAGGGCCGGGTAGGGAAGACTATGCCCCACAAACAGCCTGGCCCCCGCCCCCTATCCGCCCCCTCCCACTTCCCGCCCCCTGACTGCTCCCCTTAGAACCTGTGACTCATCCAACCCGCACTGCTCCTTGTCCCCTGACCACCCCCTCCCAGGACCCCCACCCCAAACTGCCCCCCCCAGGATCCCACCTCCTATCCAACCCCTCTGCTCCCAGTCCCCTGACTGCCCCGACCCCCTATTCACCCCCTTACCCGACAGGCCCCCTGGGACTCCCACACCCTATGCGACCACCCTCCCCATTCCCTGGCCCCTGACCGCCCCAGAACCTCCACCCCATCCAACCACTCCCTGTCCACTGACTGCCCCCTGGGTCCCCCTGCCCAACCCCCCCACTGCCGCGTGCCGCCCCCTTACCATGCTGCTCAGAGCGGCAGGAGCTCGTAGCTCCACTGCCCGCACGGCGGCATGGCTGCAGGGGAGGGAGGACAGTGGGGGAGGGGCCGGAGCGAGCCTCCCCTGCCCAGAGCTCAAGGGCCAGGCAGGATGGTCCCACGGGCTGGATGTGGCCCGCAGGCCGTAGTTTGCCCACCTCTGGGCTAACTCAAGGTCACATAGCAGGTCATTGGTGAATCCAGGAATTAGAATCCAGGATTCCTGACTCTAGTCCGCTGCCTTCTCCACTACCTCCCTGTTAACATTTCTTTACTGGCCTACTTTCTCAGGCAAACGAATATAATTGTTGAACAAGTTCACTTAAAAAAATTTTGAAAAATTGTGCTAGACTTAAGTAAATTAATGTAGCTCCAGGGATAGAATGGAAAGACTTTTCTTAGAGCTATCTTTATAGAGACACGGGGGCGGGGGGGGGGGAGGAACCATCCTACAGTAAAATAGCAGATATGTAGCAGAACAGAAACTTTCATTTAAACTGTGCTACTGGAATTCACTCTCTGCAGTCTTAAAACCCAAAGTTCTCCGAATGGGGCCTTAATGGATGTATAGGCTTTGTGTGGACCCTTTGCACAGGGTGAATTTTATTTTTTATAAAAACCTTGTTTTTATTGTCTTATTTGGTATCTTGCAGATTAAAGTGGATGCAAGTAGCAGAAATCAGGGCTGATGTGCCTTTTTGGTCTTAGCTGTAGATCTTGGGTCTCTGAGCAGCTTCTGCATATTTGTCTCCATTGTGCATTTGTGTTAGAATATTGATTTGCAAGTTGGGTACAAAAACTAAGATTAGGGTTATCCTCCTTAAAACAAGTTAATTATATTACAAATGGATCTTTGAAGGGCTTGGAAGAAATCAGCACTATTTAACAAACATGGTAGCATGTTCTTTATTCTGTACTGCACAATGCATAGATCGTTTGCATCTTTGAGGGCCTGTGACACTTCGAGGTTCAACCCAGATCAGTAAGGAGTTTTGTTATCACCTGTCCTGTAAACTTTGAGTGCCTTAAATGCTATGGTGCTGTGGCTCACTGTCCTGACGCCAGCAGCCAAGCATCCAGGTCATACCCTAGCTTCTACTGGCCATTTACTTTTTCAGGGTGACCTCAAGACCCCTATGTCCCAAATTTCCACAAACCCATCTGCCCTGTACTGTCCAGCCTTTTTGCTGTAAGTTAAATTTGCTGCTCTCTTAAAGAAGCAGTACCCAGCAGCTTGTTACCTTACCTTAACTTAACAAACGCTATTTTAACCACAGCACTGAATTGGTTTATAGCAAAATTTAAAAAAAGGTAATAAAGTCAAAGGCTTAAGTGATACCAAGCATAAGGAATAAAGATCAAAGGGATTACAGGCAAACAAAAGTAAAAATATGCTTCTTAAGATTAAAACTAAATTTCAGCAAATTACAGTCTTTGCTAGGAAGATTTCTCACCTATATTCAGTTCCCAGAGACTTCAACTCCCCTGGCTCAAGGATCCATCATTCCCTGATTTCAAGAGCTCTGGCCCCTTTAATCCCTGAAGTAATAGATAACTATGAAGTTGTCTTCCTTTTCTTTCTATAGACCAGTAAATCACTTAAATGTATTCTTTGAAAAATAAGCCCAAGCAAAGCTGCTGTCTCTTGCTGGGGTGTAGATATGTGCTGTCTTTGCAAAGTTCATTGACCCTGCTTCAAGAGCAGGAAGGCTTCCTGAGGGTGTGTGACTTCCTCCAGGTGCAACCTGAACTGCTGAGTCCCCTTAAATCTCCAGTCCAGGGTGCCTTTTACACTGCTTTGCTAGTGAATAGAAGACCTCTCCAGGCTTTGATCACTCACAGCCACCAGCATGCAAAATCACTCCCAGCTGAGTACATGAATGCTATGCCCAGCCATCTATGAATAAACACAGCGAGACATCTGCATATTCCTCAGACCCAGCCTTGCCCCCCAGAAATGTGCGTCTTGTACAGTTCAATATCCCACTGGACCATACAAACTCATAAATTAGTTTGTCATTCCGGCATAGGGTAATGAAAATGCACTAGCCTTGTTGTGTAAAGTGGAGGCTTCCCAGACACTTCAATTAAACACCCTGGTTTAGATAAAACAATAAAAAAGTTTATTAACTAGAGAAAGATATATGTTAAATGATTGTAAGTGATAAAGCATATAAGTTATAGCTGGTTACAAAATAAATAAAAAAATAAATATGGAAGCTAATTCCTTAACTTTACCAAGCTAAATAAGATTTGAAAGCAAAAAGGTTTCTCTAACCCAAAAACTCTCAGCGGTCCATACTAACTGGAAAGCCTTCCAGCTAGGACAGTGTTTCTCAAACTTTTGTACTGGTGAGCCCTTTCACATAGCAAGCCTCTGAGTGCGACCCCCCCCCCTTTATAAATTAAAAACACTTTTAAATATATTTAACACCATTATAAATGCTGGAGGCAAAATGGGGTTTGGGGGGGATGCTGACAGCTCGCGACCCCCCCCCCCATGTAATAATCTCGTGACCCCCTGAGGGGTCCGGATCCCCAGTCTGAGAACCCCTGAGCTAGGACTACTCCCCCCAGTTCAATGATGCTCCTGTTGTCTTTCAGGTGATCTTGCTGCTGTGAGTAGAGGGGGGAGGAGAGATGAAGAAGCAGTCACTGTCTCTCCTTTTTATACTCTGACCTTTGTAGTAGAAAAGTCTTTGCTGGGTCATGGGGTCAGGCAGTTCCATAGTGTAAGTGAGCTGCCAGCAGTCCTTCAGGTGAATTGTAAATTTTTTGTTTACAACTCCCCTGCTGGTGAATCTTGGATTAAGCATGTAATGGCCTTTTAGCACCTCGCTGGCAAGCCAGGGTGCCTTTGTCTTTGAGAAAATGGTCTGACAGTGTTTCCCAGAATTACAGCATATTTCAGTAACAATCATATAGTAAACTCATAATTTAATGTGCAGTGTTACACATGTTTGAACAGGATAATAATAATCAGCAGATTGAGTTTTCAAATGATACTTCACAAGCAGTGTTCTCTCTAATTTTTCCCACCCATGTGCGGAATGAATTTTGTTCTGTGCACCAGTATGGAGGTGAGGTGTGACACATCACCTCCATATTGATGCACAGAACAAAATTCATATGGTGGGGGGTGGGGCCGAGGGGTTAGGAGTGTGGGAGGGGGGCTCAGGACTGGGGCAGAGGATTGTGGGTGGAGGGTGAGGGCTCCTGCTGGGTGTATGGGCTCAGTGGTGGGGCCGGGGATGAGGGGTTTGGGGTGCAGGCTGCCTGGGGGCTATGGTGAGGAGAGAGGACTCCCCCCAGCTCTCTCTCCCCCAGTAGCAGCACTTGGGCTGTGGGGGAAGAGGCGCCTCTCCCCACGCCGCAGCAGGTCTGGGTTGGGGAAGGGGTGCCTCTCCCCCAGCTGCAGCAAGTCCCGGACAAGTCTATGCTGGGGCCGGCGGGGAAAGGTGCCTCTCCCCGCCGCAGCCCTGAGCCCTTGCGGGGCTGTGGACCTTAGAGGAAACTTAGCTTACAAGGAATACTTTGTACACAGCATACCATAATCATATAACGGGATGAACATGGGGTTCAGCATGTCATATGCGGTATAGAGTGTAGTCTCTGTCCCCTTTTGAAATTAAGTGCTCATCTTTCTCCACTTGCTCTCCTGGGGGCTTTGTTTACCTTGCATGTAAATGTGCTTTTCTTTGGGTGATGCCTGGCTTAATTTACATCAGAGACACCTTCAAACAGGCAGAGCCTCATTCCTTTCTCTGGAACAGGCATGGCTTAGGCCCTGCCTGCCAAATACTTTTAAAGAACATATTTGCAGCACATATCTTTGAGGTCCTTTGTGGGTTTATTGTACATACATCATGCAAAAATGTTAATGATCAGTGAGTTACTAGTTTTCCAAATATCTATTACATGTCACCTTTTGGGTGTATATCATGACAACAGTGTGCTGTCTGACACTGGGGTGGTCTTAGGGTCACTGGGCCTCTGCGCATTCCCACCTGTGGCTCTGCTGCTGATATAAAGCTAATCTGTGAGCTCAACACCATAGTGTGCCAATCCCGTAAGAGTGAATGCAACTCTAGAACAGTCAGCAGTAAATCACCTTTCATTTTAGCCTGTTGGTATTGATATGTTTTGTTGATGTGTTTTTTTTAAAAAGGATGGACTGTGACTCTGCAGACAGTAATATTGATTTGCACCTCCATTTGGGCTCTCACTATAAACTTTACCATGGGGCCCTACACCCATCGCTTTCTCAGAAGGAAAGTGTGCTGGATCTGACTATTGATAAAAGAAAAACCCTAGGAGATCTGCGACAATCGATATTTCAGGTATTTACTTTTTTAAGAGTGTTAATCCAAACATTTTATCTTTACCTGAGTTACAAAGACAACTTTAAAATTGTGGATGCGACTGTGCTTTTTATGCCAAGAAGAAATTTTCTGTAGTATTTGACATGTTGCTGTCTGAAGCCATGGAAATGATGAAACAAACCCTTTACCATCGTAATGAAAATAAACCTTAAAGTTGACTTACAGACTTGTACACTGTGGATGGGGATTGAAGTCTTGAAAACCACCTGACTAATTCTTGACGCTTTGTGTCTGCAATCTGGATATTGCTGTGTCCAACTGCATATTAGGAGGGAGCTTGCTGACCTGGACTGGAAAAAGAGTTAAGAAAATACTCAGCAATTAGAGTTAGCATATGCTGAAAAGAAGTCCTAGAATTTTTTTGAAACTATCGAACTGGAAAATCTAACTCTTTTTTTCCCCCAGTAAACCAAAGAAACATCACAATTCCCAGAGAGTGGTCAGGTTCAGTTTCACAAATAGCACAGGAGTTAGAAATGGCTTTGTTTTAGAACTCAAGTCACTTTTTATTTTCATTGTAGAGTGCAGACAAAATATTTTCAAACTTTGGCACAAATGCCTGATCTGAACTTTGTTGGCTAGGTAATCATTTATGACAGTTGGCTAAAAATATTTGAGTGCAAGACTAAAAAGTGCTCTAGCGTACTGCTTATCTGATTTGCAGAGAGAATGTAAATATAATGCATGAAACCCTGTCCTCATTGAATTCATTAGTAAAACTCTGTTCAACTTCATTTTGGGGGCCAGGATTTCACCCTTTACAACCAGTTTGAAACCAGGGGTTAAACTTTTGCTTTTTTTCACAATTGGTTGTTTTATTTATACCCATTAGCTGTTGGAATTTTGGGAAGGAGACATCATTCTCAGTACTGCAAAGTCTCTACCAGCAGGACTTCATCTTTACCAAACACTTGATGGTAAGACCTGCATAAAACAAGGCTTCATTGTCTATTTACATGCTCTGTACCTCGTTTAGGGCATTTTGAAGATGTTTCATTTATTAATTTATTGGAGAAATATATTATTACATTTTATTAACTTCAGTGTTCAGTTTGACCTATTTGCAAATCCACTGCAGTCTCTTCAGTCTTGATCTTATTTATGGCAAACTTAACTTAAGTTGTAAGCTGTGTGGGACAGGGGCTGTTTTTCATCTGTGTTTGTTCAGTGCCTACGATGGGGGGGGACCTGGTCCATGACTCAGACTCCTAGGAACTACGATAATACAAATAATAAATAACATAATATTAAAACATAATAAAGTTTTATGATCCTTACAGTGGCTCTTCTGTGAAACCTTTGGTGGGAAGCAAGATGAAAGTGTAGGTCTCTGTGATTTGCAGACATGTAATATTTTACTGTGATATCTGTTTGAATGTTTATGTCTTATTAGCATTTATCTATTAGTTAAAGAGGTACAGGATCTGAGAGGCAGGATAGTAGCTAACAAGTGGACTGGACATTTTAAACTGAATGTCTTCATGGAAATGAAAACTTGAAGAGGAAAGGTTTTTTTTATATATATAAATACCACAATACACAGTTCAGTTAAGATGTAATCAATTTGGCGTTCATTACTCTTGACACTTACAACTTTATATGGCTTTGTCATTCTAGATATTAGGACAGATTTTTTTAAAAACTCTGACTTGTTGAGTGAAATGCAATATCTATTGCTTCAGGTTTTAATTGGATATAAATCCATGGTATGCCCACATCTTAAATACTGCGTGCAGATATGGTCACCCCATCTCAAAAAAGATATATTGGAATTGAAAAGGTACAGAGAAGGGCAACAAAAATGAGTAGGGGTATGGAACAGCTTCCATATGAGGAGAGATTAATAAGACTGGGACTTTTCAGCTTGGAAAAGAGATTACTAAAAGGAGATATGATAGAGGCCTATAAAATCATGACTGGTATGGAGAAAGTAAATAAGGAAGTGTTATTTACTCCTCATAACAGAAGAACTAGAGGTCACCCAATGAAATTAATAGGCAGCAGGTTAAAAACAAACAAAAGGAAGTATTTCTTCACACAATGCACAATCAACCTGTGGAACTCTTTGCCAGAGGATGTTGTGAGGGCCAAGACTATAATAGGATTCAAGAAAATGAAATAAATTCTTGGAGCATAGGTCCATCAGTTGCTCTTAGCCAGGATGGGCAGGGATGGTGTCTCCAGCCTCTGTTTGCCAGAAACTGGGAATGGGCGACAGGGGATTGATCGCTTGATGATGACCTGTTCTGTTCATTCCCTCCGGGGCACCTGGCATTGGCCACAGTTGGAAGACAGGATACAAGGCTAAATAGACATTTGGTGTGACCCAGTATGGCCATTCTTATGATAGGCCTTGGTCTGTCTGCCTCAGAAAATTAGGTTTTTGCCAAAAATACTCAAGTAATTTTTATAGCATAAATGTCAGAAAACAGAAGCTAAACAAAAAACTGTTGTAAGTGTTCTTGCAAATTTTAATGTAATCCTTGTAGATTTAAAGTAATTGTCATTTAATCTGTATTATGGTAAGAAAGTGAAAATAGTTACATGCAAAAATTAAGCACATCTATGTCAAATACTGGCTGTAAGGATACAGTACATGACTACTTCAGCATTTAGCATTATTACTTAAATTTAAAAATGTACTTTTAAATCTCATGTGGGAAGTTATTGACCATACAGATTGGTCAAATAGAGTTTAATGTCATAGTCCTGCAAAAGGATTTGCCTAGGTGGACCCTTATGTCTATCAGTAGTCCTGTTGAGTTAGTGGGACTCCTCAGAGGCATATGGGCCTGAATCACTTTACACAACTGGGCCCTGAACTTAGCCTTCTGCATCTGTTCTTCATAGCAGCTTTACATCTAGATAGAACATCCAAATATGAATGAAGTCTATTCTGTGTCCAGTTTGCCAGCTGACATGGGTGTTACCTATTGGGAAAATCTTGATGGTTTGATCTTTTCAGGAGATGAGATGACATTGGGTGGCATTGGACTTGCCGATGGAGCAGATGTCTTTGTGTGGAATGGCAAGGAGGTAAGACAACAGGAAAATAAATCATATTCTACAAATCCTGAGAATCTGAGTTTTAATCTTCAAAAAGATTTCTGGTCATTTTAAATCCCTTTTAATACTTTCTTGAGGAGTGCTGGTGATATTTGGCATCAGTGATGCCGTTCCAGCCTCCTTCACAGATGGCTCTCTCTATGCTGCTTGTGACTATACCCTTCATTTACCTCAAGGTACATTTATTTTCCTGGGAGGATATGGATGTGTAAACAGACTGTACCTCCTACAGTGTGTGATAGTCAATCAGATTCCCAGATGATTACTGTATAGATTTTTGGAGAAAAAAAAATTCCATACCAATTAAGCTAAAGCAGATTTTTAAATTTGCTGCGTGCTAGGTCAGTTTATGATGCAATAACAAACGTTTGCTCAGCTGCACAACATCCAGCAGACAGCTAAATTTGCATCAGTGGTTGATACCATATATAAAAGAATAATTCATTGAACACAGCACACTCTCCTTGGATTGTTCTCTTCTTTTGAACATAAAGGCCTCTGCTTTGTTTCACAATCTAAAATGCAACAGTTATATGGTAGGAGGAGATGGCTTGCTCTCAAAAGTATTAATTTCTGTAATCTCAATACTTTATTTTTCTATAATAGAGTAAGATACTAGGGAATCTTTTAAACCTTGTTGCAAAATATGTCTCCATTTCCAATTAAAATTTCACGTTCTAAAAAAGTGTATACTAAGGATGTATCCAATAACTAATGAAAACAGATTTAATGTTAACAGTCTCAGCTTTTGTTCTTGACATGCACATTTATTTTTGTTCCCTTGCTAAACTTAAAAATAGCCCAACTTTAATTTTTTGGGCTGCCTTGGTCTTATTCTTATATATATTTTTGTATTGAATAAAAGCGTGTAGTTCATAAATATCTTGAAGGGGTAAATCAGTGAGGATTGACAATGATTATTCATCTGACTGAAGCTTAGATTCAGTATGTTAGTGTTCAGATCCAGGTAATATAGCTGCAGGTATTCTCTGGATTTCTGTGCTAAAAGATTAAATGGGTCCATTATCGTCCCAATTTTTTTTCCTTTACCACCAGTATTTTCAGGATGGATGCAGAGTTACAGCAATCCCTGGCCTCCCAGCATTATATCCCCTTCTTGACACCTCTGATATTCTTTAGCAAGCTGTTCAGGTGGAATTCAGTCAGGGGGAGGCTTAATTCTAATGAGGTGGGGAAAAAAGCAAGAATTCCTTGTCCTGAATGACTGAGCAACCAGAACCATCCATACTTTGTAGGCCTCTTGCTATTGTTGATTACCCTTCATCTGCAGATATTGCACGCTTCCTACAGGTTGGTGGTATGGAGGTGTTATCAGGTCGTGACCATGAACCCGTGCTCCTAAATGTTCTTCGGTTGGCGGGCTATAATGAAGGAGGAAAAGGTCAGCATTTCATCGAATCCCAGCATGCCATTCCGTGCAGTGCAGAACTGAGCACCCTGTGGAAAGCCTTACCATCGCCAGGAGGGATCATCTTAATGAACAGTTCGGGATCTGACAAAGAGGTGGAGAATTGGAAGGTCGTTCCTGAGGAGGATATGAAGAAGACAGTCAGAAGTGTTGGCCTGACAGATGGAAGCTCAATATTAGTTTTAGATAGCCATGACCAAAGGTAAATTTCATAATTGTGTTTCTTTCCTGTGAAGGACTTGTTTCAAAGTTAGGAGGCAGTTAAAGCAGAATTCCTTTGACTAGAATTACATTGTTACATGTTCTTGTTGCTATTCTTGTTAGTCATTTTTGCCACCACCATTAATGTGATGATCTCAGGATTGTGTAATGGGGTGCTTAGAAGTTGGGGGAATTCCAAAAAGTTATGATTGCTACAGCAACATTAACTTTGCCATGCTGAACATCCTTCGTGCATTTAGGGTGTATGTGAAGAACAGAGGTTTACATTTTAACATGGAAAAGAGCAATAAGAAGCTCTTTATGTATGCAGCCTGGCTGAGTTAACGCTTCTGGAATTTCATGGGTGTTTAAGTACTTAATGCAACATCAGGAATGGGAAATTAATTGGCATTTGACTTCATAGGATATCTTTAAGGAGCTTGTATGTGGTGGTGGGAGAGGAGAATTGTAACAATTGTCCTGGGCAGCATACAGCTGTGTTGGATTTGCCAGTAGACATTTTCAGTTCTCTGAAACAGCCAAATGTGCACTTATATGGAAGGCTCTGTGCATGAAAATGCAATTAGTTAAGTACACTCCTGCAGACATGGAAACTTTCAACTGCAAGTGCCCATGATGTAAATTTTGACTTATTGGTTACAGTAAAGTTTTTAAACATTTTAAATATAAAAAGTGAAGCAACAGGTTCTCCATTGGGGACTATATTAATACCAAGACTTAAATTTCAAGTGGTTTATGGTACTCGGAATGATTAGAATATTTTTACAATGCAGAAAAGCATATTTCCCCACAAAATACATCACTTAAACCCTACGGAGTTTTGTCAAGCAAACAGATTTCACATTTTGGTCAAAGACCAGATGTACAAACATCAGCCAAACTAGTGTCAGTTACGGAGATGTGAGAACAAGGTTGCAATGGAAACTATAACTAGAACAGTTATGAGTAGTGACACCCAGTGATTTGCTGTAAAACACTACTACTTAACTAGCACTTTATTAAAGGGCAAAAAGTAAAAGTTCAGTTTTAGGCACGAAATGGTTTTCCTCTTAGGAGGGAAGTGCAATTAATCCTAATGCATGTGTCCAAACTTACATTTGGTGTATACATAGTAATATACGCCTCAGTTTCAAACATTTATTGGGTTAATTACAAAGACTTTTTTTTTTTTAATTTTGGTAATACTGGCTGTATTTTACTCATTATTGTGATTGTTATGGTAGTGCATGGGGGCCTGCCCTTTTTGTTCTGGATACTCTATATGGACAGAGTCAGAGACAGTCCTTGCCTTGAAGAACGTAAATCTTAATAGACACGGCTGGTAAAGGGGTGGAAAAAGGAATATTGTCCTCCTCAGACAAACGAGGAGCTGAACTGAATAGTGACTTTGCCCATGGTCATACAGGAAGTCTTTGGGGAGACCCAGGAATTGAACCCAGATATCCTGAGTCCTACACCAGTGCCTTAAACCACAAGGACAAAAACAATTGGCAAATGGCAAGATCCGTCAGGAGTTGAGTAAATTTACACTAGCAGATTGACTCATTAATCATCCCTCTTAGATGGAATGCTACTGATATTCCACCACTTGCCATTTTGCTGAGCAAGAAGTTCTGATTGTGGAAAAATTGTATGGTTGCTATCTAGTAAGATCATGTTGGCTTAAGCCCACCAAATTAATTTCCTTTGTGTATAAAAACAAATAGAAACCTGGGCCTCTGGAGGTCAATGTAGCTCTTTTAGTACAGGGGCTGTGGGTAAAATTTGTCAGAATGACTGACATAGGGTATATCTGTACTAGACACGTTGCTGTTGCCGTTGTAGCATAAACTCGTACTACAGAGATGGAAAGTGTTCTTCCTAGCACTGTCTACACCGTAGATTACATTGGCTTACCTACATCTCTCAGGCATGTAAACTTTTCATACCTATGACATAGCTAGGTTGACCTAACTTTCTAGTGTAGACCAGCCCAGAAACCCCTAAGTCCCATTTTTAAAAATAACTTAAAAATAACATTGGCTTTTAACGAGACTTAGCCCTGGTCTACACTACAGAGTTAGGTCGACGTACGGCAGCTTACATGGACCTAACTCTGTAAGCAGCTACACTAAAATGTCTCACCTGTCAATGTATCTTGCCCACTACGCCAACTTAATAACTGCACTCCCATGGGAGGTGTAGAATCAATGTTGATTTAGTTAGGTTGACGCAGTGTCAGTGTAGACACTGTGTTGCTTTACATCGACTGTTGCTGCCTTTCAGAAGCCATCCCACAGTGCCCCACAATGACACACTCCTTGTGTCAGCAGGGCACGTCCTCACCAGGAGTGGTGCAAGCGCTCCTGGTGAGGATGTGCCCCACTGATACAAGAAGTGTGGTGTGGACTCATATTGCTCATAGATTCCTAGAATATTAGGGTTGGAAGGTGTTAGGGGGCTTATTCCTTCACCCACTTACTTCCCTGGTCCTTCTCGCATGAACAGAGAGCAACAATACCCAAAGTCCAAAGGTGCAAACAATTCGATGTTTATTGGGGTGAACTTCCAGCAAGCATGATTCCAGTTTCCTTCCTTAGTATCCTCCTTCCCAGCTCTGACACCACAGAGCCTTACACCTGTGTCCCTGTTCCCATTCCTGCCCTTAGCCAAACATTATTCCAATTTCCTTACCCCCATTCCCTGTTCCCATTTCCCCTCTTTAGCAAAACATGATTCCAATTTCCGCACCCCTGTTCCCATCCCCTCCCACCCACACCCACTCACTTCCTCATTGACTGCAGACTATATAGTAAAACTTGAGTTCTGCTTAGCTATACCTTAACCAATCATTTTCCTGAAATTTAACTAACCAATCCTAACATATTGTAACATGATTATGTAACCAATTATATCCCACCACCTTAATTAGTTTACACCCAGCAAAATTAATTATACAGCAGACAGGAACAATCACAGAACCAGACAGAGATTATACAGACAAACAATAGCAAAGTGGGAACTATAATGACAAAACAATACTGAAGTGAGGATTTCACATCCCAGCTATTGATAAGTGAGTTCTTGCCAGACAGGATGCTATCAAACTAAGTTTCCTTTTACATTTTCTAGGCACTTCCCTTTCTCTGGAGGTGATAGGAATACAATCCTGTCCTGATAGTGCCTAACAGCCCAATAGCACCTTATTTCAATGTGACTAGTTTGGAATGTGAGGATGTGACCGGTCGCTTCCTAGCTTATGGCTGCCTCTGCTGCTTAGCCAAAGGCCTTAGCCTAAGAACAGGGCCTCAGACTGTCACAGTAAGAGAAGGCCCTTACACCAGCAGACAGTGATTTTGATTTTCTTTTATACCTCTAGAACTAGCCAAGTGATAAGAATACAACTAAATTCTTAAAGTACAGGCCTTTGCAGACAGGCCTGAATATCTATATCCTAACAGAAGGGACCTCAGGAGATCATCTAGTCCAACCCCCTGCTCAAAGCAGGACCAAGTCCCCAATTTTTGCCCCAGATCCCTAAACGGTCTCCTCAAGGATTGAACTCACAACCTTGGGTTTAGCAGGCTAATGCTCAAACCACTGAGCTACCCCTTCCCCCCCCATGGACATGCAAAAGCAATTTAATTACTGCGGTGGCTGTACGTTGCTGTAACTTAGGTCAACATAATTTTGTAGTGTAGACATACCCTTAGACTCCCTGCTGCCTACATCCCTTTTGAAAATTGAAATTAGGCTCCTTAAGTTCTTAAGGCATTTTTGAAAAATTTACCATATAACTATTTCTGTTTGTCCAATACCTACCACAGAAGGATACTGACTGGGACCTTTGGGTGTCACCATGTTATAAGCGTAGTAATAAGACCTAGTTCATATATAAACAATAAGACACTGTGGCATTTAGCAGTTTTCCTCAGTATAAGTAATGTACATTTTCCTTGTATTCTTCACTTACATATAGTACATAAATCTGCGCTCTAAATATATCTTGTTTGCAGCTTGGTGAACATGGCAAGTGGCAATTTGACTGCTTTTACACATGATATCAGCTGGCTACAAGTTAAAAATTTCTGCCGGTTGGAAGCTGAAGAGAAGCAAGTTAAAATTACTGCAACCATTGAAACAGTGAGTAAAGGAGTTACAACTGTTCAGGGATATAACAGAATTCTTCCCTTACTCTGCACAGCTTCTTCAGTTCAGTTGGGCTAATCACAGGGGGTAAAATCCTGGCCATATTGAAATCGGTGGCAAAATTCCCATTGACTTCAGTGAGACCAGGATTTCATCTTGGGAATTTTCAGTTAAGTACACTGGCTTATGTTGGAAAAACAGCATGGGTGGCAAGCTTGGCATTGTCACCCACAAGAGCCGGAATAACATTGTGTAATTGAGACAGGTACATGCATGTCTGCTTTGAAGAAACTTTTTTAATTTCTTTAGGTTGTGATGCATTATGTAGACTAAAATTCACTGAGGTAGACTGTAGTAAAAGTCCACAACAGCTTTTCTAGGGGCCATCATGAAAACAATGTGTTGCATGAGACTGTGCTGGAGAACAAAACTTCTAAATATCTCTTTATGAAGAAAATAGTTCTTGTAACAAGGGTATGATGGAAAAAAATGGTGGACTGTGTGTTTTAGTGTGTGTTAGCACGATCTTAACAGTAAAGAACAGAAGGAATTTGTGCATTTCATCTAAAGCTATTTTAATTATTCAACTTAGATTTTGGTTTCTGTGTAATTCCTCTCTTTTTTTAACATATTCACGTCTGCATCCTTTATTGCCTCTTTTATGAGTATTTTACATGTTAATTACTTTCTGTACACCATCTCAAACTCCCCTATCTTCTGAATCTTATGCCCATCTCCTCAAACCATTTTGTCTGATTTCATCACCCACATTATTTATAAACCTGAGTTGTCTTCTTAATCTCCTACTACATTAACTACAACTTCACTTTCCTAAACTTGTCTTAAGATATATATCCTCTGAGACTTCTCTTGCTCTTTCTCCCATTATTGTTGAATGCTATAGAAAGAATATTAAACATTATGTGCAGCATAGTGCATCAGTTTCTAGTTCTTTGTTTGGTGCATTTTCTTTTGCACTGTAGTCTGATGATATATTCACTTTGGGGGGGGTGGGAAGGGCTGGGACTGATGGTTTTAAAAATCCCAAAATGTGACTATGTAAGTTGGTAATATATTAAGGAGATATTTTCTCCGATTTGCAAAATGCTACAGCAAAATGAAAGAGAAATTAATGCACTTTAAATGAAGAGTAATAGTCTTTCTTAGTGCTTGAATTCCATATATATATATATATATACACACATACATACATACACACAGCTTGCATTCTGTTTTTTGCATAGTCTATTATATTACATAGTCACTAATAATTCTCTCTTAGGTGATGTCAGATATCAAAATTAAAGCAATACAGGAGCTGCAATTAGGGGAGGATCTAGGTAAATAACTGTTCAATAATTATTTTGTTGGTAATATGGTTATTTCAGTTTGCTGGATGGCTTTTATAGTTTACAAAAGGGAGATTACTTGAGATATGGGAGTTAGTCTTTAGTATTAAGACTTTTTTTAATAATTTTTCTCTGCTGCAGGATGTAAAGGATTTGAGACTTCTTTAGTTGTGAATAAAATGACAAATCTTCCTGGCTAAAAATACTACAATGTAGCAAACTAACTGCTGTTGAAAACATACATATGCTAGGAGTACCTTATTTATATCCACCCACTACTTTTCCTAGAAGCCATTTTTTTGCAGGTCCAAGAACTTTGTCATCTTGTTTTAAAAAACAAAACAAACACATCACAAATGAAAGCAATTCTGAGACTGGTAAATTGCCTTCCTGTAAGATTTATACTTTCTATCCCTCCCTATAAGATTTATTTCAAGGCATTTTTAAAAATGTGTATCCAAAGTTGCAAACTTTGGCCAATCACAATATTCAAGCCATTATTGCTAAGGTAGCTGACTTTTTAAAAAGGGAAAGTAATGTCCAGCCAGG
This sequence comes from Chelonia mydas, assembly GCF_015237465.2. NCBI lineage: Eukaryota > Metazoa > Chordata > Testudines > Cheloniidae > Chelonia > Chelonia mydas. The sequence continues at coordinate 73,690,077 of NC_051251.2, read as the reverse complement.
AGGCAAGGCTAGCAGTGTTTTCTTGACCTCTGGGAAGTGCTATCAAATTGTGATATTAGTGCTGCACCTTAGGGACAAAAAATTTTCTACTATGAGATGCCTCTACTTAGCTAAACCTGTTAGTCTGTTAATTTTCAGTCCTCTATCATTCCAAACAGCTGAGCCAAATTCAATTTGATTTTAATCTATTTAGTCCATCTTGTCCTCCTTTTTCCTCCATTGTAGTGAATGATAGCTGTCTCAGACCTATTAACAGAAATGGGAAGCTTCTCTCTCCAGGTAAGCCTCTCTAGTAATCTGTCAGATAAAATTAAGGAGAAGATGCATAGCTGCTATATTTCTCATTTAATAGAACATACAAAAATATAGCTGGGTGAATAATAGATTCACTGTCATTCATAGTGGAAGTTCATAGTCATTCATAATTATAACGAATAGTCATTGGGCCATGGAGAAAGTGAGAGTTGTTCTGTAGCGTGGTGGCTAGGCCGCTCTCTTAAGACATTGGAGACCCAAGTTCCAGGTTCTTCTCTGACTGTTGATACAAAGTGGAGCAGCTTGAGAGAAGAGATGGACAGAGACCCACCCCAAAATACCCCATCAGCCGATGAATAGGACATGCGCCTGCAGTATGGGACACCAATGTTCAAATCACTTCTCCCTGTCAGGAAGAGAGGGAATTGGACCCTTGTCACTGGACTAAACGTTAAAAGGAGGTCTGTGGGGTTGCCGCTGCTGCTTCAGGCTGCTTTGTGACTCCAGCCCAAAAACTCGAAATGTTTTGCTAATGTTGAAATGAAACTGTTTGGTTCTTATATTACCGAAATATTTCAGTTTTTCAGTAATGTCGAATCTATTCATGAATTCTTATTGTGTTTGCCAAATGGTTTCAGGTTGGCCAGATAAACTATTCATTGTAACAATTTCACCCAGCTCCTATATACAAGTCTAATATCATATTAAAGTGATGAGTAGCATTTCATGGTGTTCCCATACTTAATTAAAACAGGAGCCTTTTTCCAATAGTAATACTTGTCTGTTAGCATTTCCGCTATCATACAAATAAACCATTTAATTGTCTTTTTTTATTACTTGCATCTAAATTCACTAATATTAAATACTGTACTACCAATCATGTATTCATTAGGAACTGGATGCTGGATCACTGCAGAAATGCACAAAAGGTGAACAGCTACCCAATACAATATACTGTATGTAGATGAAAATAACTATTAGTTTTCAGTAAGTAAGCCATGTAAATAAATTTATAAAGAAAATAGAGTAATTTGAATATTGCTAAAAATATGAGTCCATAGCTCCTTTCATTTTTAAGGCTGCTTGCTAACTGTTTCAGGAAAAGTAGAGTCCCTCTTTGTGGATTTACAACATATATTCCTATAAACATTACAAACTAAATGTTAATATTGTTAAATAAAGTTGATACACAATAGGAGGATTTTAGAATGGATTGGATAACTAAGCATGAATAAATATATTAACAGTTAAGTGTTTGCATCATCACTTTCATGACCACACTGGCAACACTAGTATTTTTTGGAAACAAACTTTTATTGTGTTTTCCATATTTTTATCCTCTCTAAAGTGCCTGAGGATTATACTGTCAAAGAAGCAGAACTAAAGATGGGAAGTCTTTTGGGACTGTGTCATGGAAAAGCTCCAACTTCCACTCAGGTAAAAGAGTAGGGATACACAGAAAGAGGACTTGGCGCAAAAGAGCTTTGATCATGTTTACATTTTCCAATATTCATCATTTGTATTTTCTCATCATAACACTTCGTAGAGTTAATGGCAGTATAGGAGAAATGCTCATTCCTTTTACGAAATATGCTAATTGGCTTACTCACTTTAGAGACTTAGGGGTAGTAGGAACATTGTCATTTACTCGGCTCAGCACCTTCCCTGCCTTATTTCATTTTTAACTGTAAGATGTACCTGGTCTGCCTATTGTATGTTTTGCCACAAGAGGATTTCAGTGCTGTTTGTTTTGTTAGAGAGACAACCCTGCTGTAATTAACCAACATGCACGTGCAGTGAATACAAAGAAAACTTAACCCTGTTTTCATTCTTAACTATATCTTCTGAGAGTTTAGATAAGTAATTATGATAGACTACCCCATATTTGTAAGTAGTCTGTCTTAGCCTTATTCTGGAATTAAAAATCATGTAAATCTATTATATGTGTATATAAAATCATGCTGCATGATCTCTGAACTTTAACTTGACATGCTATCCTTTTCTTAGCTCTTCTTGTATTTTGTTGTTGGGAGTGATCTGCAGGGAGGGCCAGAGATGGAGATAATAGTGGAAGAGACTGCATCTGTGAGAGAGGTAAGTGTTGGAGTTTTACAGATATCTTTCATTTTGCATGGATACTTTAGCACTCCAATGCCAGCTCCTCTGCACCTGGATACTCCTCGCTTGCTACTGTGTATTGCTTCAAAACAGCATCCATGTTACAGCAGGTGCCCCTGGGGAAATTGATTTATTGGGGAAAATTTCAAAAGTAGGAAAGGGGAGAGAAATGTCTTGAGTTCCTTAAAGATGGTGGGGAGAGGATACTGCCCATGGACTGATCAGAATCCAGCTGGCTTAGACATGGTCATGTGATCATCTTTACAAGTAGTGTCACTTTATTAGTCATGCGGGACCATGTAATACTATGACAGGGTTGATCACGATTAAGTGGGGTGTAAGCAGCTGGATCTGCAATTTTATTGTAGAATTAGTCTTTTTAAAAACTGAAGCGAGGTCTGTGAGCAGAGCCTATTGTGGAAAAGGAAGAAGGTAGCTTTTGGTAGTGGCTGACTCTTTTTGCTAGAGTTGGCTTCAGAGCAGCACCTTGCTCCAAACTAGGAAGTAGATACGGGTCTTGATATCAAACAGTGCTTTAAAATATGTTTAAAATTGTTGTGGTTATGAAGCTCTAATGTTTAATATCTTTAACTTGTGTTTTGGAGTCATCGTGTCTTTAAAACATGTACATGCTGGTCCTCTGGACTTTTAAAGCAAAGTGTTGGTGCTGAACATAAGGACACACACAATGTGGGTTCAAAATCTTTTGGAAGACACTTTAAAAAAAAATAAAAAATCTCTCTCTCTCTCTCTATCGCCAGCCCACCCTCATAGCAGGTGCCCTGCTGCTGCCACAGCAGTTCTCATTGCGACTAGCATAAACTCTTAGTATCTACCACGCACATAGTTAGACTAAAAGTAATCAGAGGGAATTGGGCTTTTTAAGATTCTGGCTTTATTTTAGTAAAGGAAACCTGTGGGAGGAAGTTGTCGTGTCAAACTCCTACACAACAGAAGTTCTCTCATAGAAGTGATAAATTGATAGCACAAGTCTATTTTCTGACAGGCTGTGAAAGCTGCTTCTTATAGAATATTAAAATTTTGTATATATACATTTATACATGAAAAAATTTTATATTCTAAGGGCTCAGATATGGCTTTCCAACAAGCATCAAGTAAGGGTGTGAGTGCAGTTGTTCTATCCATTAAGATAGTAACAGATCAGGAACCAGACTGTGACTTGGTCACATGTTGGAAAATCTAGTTTTGTAAATGAAATTATTTTTCAATTTATGTACTGGAGTTAAATATCACCATCTATTTTTCTTTTCTTTTAGTGTCTAAACTTAATGCTGGAGAAATCTGGGTTACCAGGTTAGTTGTACCAGGTAGTTTGTCTAATATGTTCAGTGTTTTCCAGATTCCTTTTGCACACCCTACAAGCTTAAAAAGTAATTGTTTAAATTAAGCTCATTTGCATCATTGTGAAATGCAATAAAAGAGAGAGAGGATTTATAGAGGCTGGAGAAAATGAATGAAGGTCTGGAAATAAAGTTCATGCCAGTCTAAACTGGGCAAAAACTCACCCTTGACTTCAGTGATCACAATAAATAAAAAGAGATCTTTAAATCACTTTGCCAAAGCAAAGCTGTAAAAGTGAAATTAATGGTAAAATTGCATCTGTGAGCACGTGCTTTGGACCATTCCATTATTAAAGGTGCTAAATGAAATGAGCAGGCAGAAGCTATTTAGTGATTGACTGTCTATATTGGTGGTTTTGTCAGTACAGCATTTTTCATTGCTGCTAGTTTGAGAAAAAGGAGCGTACCATAATTTCCTCTGTCTTGAGCACTGAAATTAATATGTATTAAATGCAACATTCTATGTTAGTGTAAAGTGAAGGTTGAAAATTTAAACGCAAGTCAGATAATAGGAAAGTTCATGTTCAAAAAACATTTTCATCTACATTCATTTACTTGTATTAGGATACACATTAAGCAGCCAAACTAAAACTTCTCTGTGTGTGTGTACGCACCACCCAGTAGGTAAATTCATGTTTGAAAAACGTTAGCCTCATTAATTTCTGTAAGTATAGATTTCCCTGCCATGAAAGCAATGGTACTGTGTTCTTGTGTGTTACTTTATATCACCAACCGTGAAAAGCTGAATTAGGCCTTAATTTGAACTTATGTATAGGTGCTCTCTTTCTAATAAAATGTGTGTTTCAGATCACTTGGATTCTTTTTTTCCTCACTTAAAAAGACTTTTGGACATGCTTTTTTCTTGTACTTTATTAAAATAATTCTGTTTGGATTTAGGGGTTTTAGTTAGAAAGGTCAAATTTTAGACCTTAAAATGCATACATATATAAATATTTTTATAATACTTTCCTCAGAGGAAAAATTCAAGAACAAACATAACTGCTCTTCCATAATGCTTTGTGCTCACTCTGCTCTTTCTATCTATCTTTAACGTATTATAATCCCAGAATTAGTGCAAATCAGCCCTGAATTTTTGGAGGTAGTAAAAATACCCTTTTCTTACAGCAACAGTTGTATTCATTTTTAAGAGGCCATCATCAACTTTAATTGCACATCTGTTTGAAAATATACCTACAAGTAACGCTTAACATCTTTGTAACTGAAAACTAATTTTTATCAATTTTTAAAATTTTGTTTTCTTTGTATTTGACAGCATTTTTTTAAGCGGACAATTCACTTCTCTTCTGTATCTTATTCAGAGAATCCTAGAATAGCAGGGTTGGAAGGGACCTCAGGAGGTCGCCTAGTCCAATTCCCTGCTCAAAGCAGGACCAATACCCAACAAAATCATACCAGCCAGGGCTTTGTCAAGCCTGACCTTAAAAACCTCTAAGGAAGGAGATTCTACCACCTCTCCAGGTAACCCATTCCAGTGCTTCACCCAGTGAAAAAGTTTTTCCTAATATCCAATTTAAACCTTCCCCACTGCAACTTGAGACCATTACTCCTTGTTCTGTCATCTGCTACCACTGAGAACAGTCTAGAGCCATCCTCTTTGGAAACCCCTTTCAGGTAGTTGAAAGCAGCTATCAAATCCCCCCTCATTCTTCTCTTCTGCAGACTAAATAATCCCAGTTCCCTCAGCCTCTTCTCATAAGTCATGTGCGCCAGCCCCCTAATCATTTTTGTTGCCCTCTGCTGGACTCTTTCCAATTTTTCCACATCCTTCTTATAGTGTGGGGCCTAAAACTGGACACAGTACTCCAGATGAGGCCTCACCAATGCTGAATAGAGGGGAACGATCACGTCCCTCGATCTGCTGGCAATGCTACTACTTATACAGCCCAAAATGCCATTAGCCTTCTTGGCAACAAGAGCACACTGTTGACTCATATCCAGCTTCTCGTCCACTGAAACCCCTAGGTCCTTTTCTGAAGAACTGCTGCCTAGCCATTCGGTCCCTAATCTGTAGCAGTGCATGGGATTCTTCCGTCCTAAGTGCAGGACTCTGCACTTATCCTTGTTGAACCTCATCAGATTTCTTTTGTCCCAATCCTCCAATTTGTCTAAATCCCTCTGTATCCTATCCCTACCCTCCAGCCTATCTACCTCTTCTCCCAGTTTAGTGTCATCTGCAAACTTGCTGAGGGTGCAATCCACACCATCCTCCAGATCATTTATGAAGATATTGAACAAAACCGGCCCCAGGACCGACCCCTGGGGCACTCCACTTGACACCGGCTGCCAACTAGACATGGAGCCATTGATCACTGCCCGTTGAGCCCGACAATCTAGCCAACTTTCTACCCACCTTATAGTGCATTCATCCAGCCCATACTTCTTTAACTTGCTAGCAAGAATACTGTGGGAGACCATGTCAAAAGCTTTGCTAAAGTCAAGGAATAACATGCCCACTGCTTTCCCCTCATCCACAGAGCCAGTTATCTTGTCATAGAAGGCAGTTAGATTAGTCAGGCATGACTTGCCTTTGGTGAATCCATGCTGACTGTTCCTGATCACTTTCCTCTCCTCTAAGTGCTTCGGAATTGATTCCTTGAGGACCTGCTCCATGATTTTTCCAGGGATTGAGGTGAGGCTGACTGGCCTGTAGTTCCCAGGATCCTCCTCCTTCCCTTTTTTAAAGATGGGCACTACATTAGCCTTTTTCCAGTCAACCAGGACCTCCCCCGATCGCCATGAGTTTGCAGAACCATTGGCCATTATCTTTGAAATCACATCTGCCAAGTCCTTTAGCACCCCCGGATGCAGTGCATCCAGCCCCATGAACCTGTGCTCATCCAGTTTTTCTAAATAGTCCTTAACCTGTTCTTTCACCACTGAGGACTGCTCATCTCCTCTCCATACTGTGCTGCCCAGTGCAATAGTCTGGGAGATGACCTTGTTTGTGAAGATAGAAGCAAAAAAAGCATTGAGTACATTAGCTTTTTCCACATCCTCTGTCACTAGGTTGCCTCTGCCATTCAATAAGGGGCCCACACTTTCCTTGACCTTCTTCTCGTTGCTAACGTACCTGAAGAAACCCTTCTTGTTACTCTTAACATCCCTTGCTAGCTGCAACTCCAGGTGTGGTTTGGCCTTCCTGATTTCACTCCTGCATGCCTGAGCAATAATTTTATACTCCTTCCTGGTCATTATTATTAGTTTCGTCTGGTTAGGGGAAGAGAGAGAAACATTTATAAAATGGGAAAATGTGGTTGCAAAACAACAAATTGTTTTAGGGAGTTGAGCATGTGTGGTATCTATAACTAGCTTTAATTTAAATTTGGCATCCATTTAATCTCTAACATTTTGTCAAAGTTGAGAAATGTATGAATTACTTACCCTTGGGAAGAGTGTGTTTACATATTCTTTTGTAATAGTGGTATTTTGCTGCATGTTTTCAGTGTTCTGCTTTTTGCAGGTAACAACTGGCATTTGAGAAGAATTGATTGGTGCTATGAAGCTGGAGAGGCATTAAGTGAGGAAGTAAGAGAACCCTATGTTTTACATTAAAAAGCAAATATGTTAAGGGCTCCTAGGTCTGTGGTATATTGGAGATCACATCCTATTTTATGTTGTTGGTGATTAGGCAAGAGTGAGAATGTGTACACACACACACAGAATATGTAACACACAAAGTATTAGCCTTGTGGTGATCTGCTGTGGCTATTGTTAAAGATTTTCCATACAGTTGTTTCTTGAAGCCTAGGATTTGGTGTGTTAGGAGCTTTGAGATCTACTGATAACCGCTAGGTATTATTATGTATTGATAACTTAGGGAGCTTCAGAGGAAATGGGAACCAGAGAGCAATAGGACGCCTGTTATACTTGCAACACAGACCCATATAAAGGGATGACTTGTACATTGGTGTGGATATTTGGTCAGGTGGTGGCACAACACGGTACTCCAAATTCCTGCTCCGTCTAGTGCATCTGAATAGTTGTTGAGTCTCCATCAAGTAATCAGCAACCAGATGAAGTTTAAAGTGCTCTTGTATGAAAAACAAGCCCCTGTGGCTTTAAGGCCTGCACACCCAGCACGCTTTTTACAAGTGAAAAAACTCATTCACTTAACAAAATACAGTATGCTTTCTGCTCCCTCAGGGTGCCAGACTGAAGGAGCTTAATGTCTGCAGTGGAGATACTTTGGTCATAACTGAAGGGAAACTGCCACCCAAGGTAAAATTTTCACTTTGTGTCATGCTACAGTTTGGCAGATCCTAAGCCATTTAGAACTGTGTAAATCAAAAACAAAGCCTGAAACTCCACTCGGTAACCAACAGGCAGCCAGTCCAGATCTCTGCACAGTAAAGTGCACATGATGAGAGACACTACTTAAATCACTACATTTTGTATCAGGTTGTTCACAAATCGTTTTAAAATGTGTGGAGCACATTGCAATAGGCTTGAAGTGAAGTGACCAAGAAGTGTGTGATGATAGGTCTGCCCCAGAAAGATATGGTTGCAACCTCCTGGTCAGATGTGGACAGAGAGCATCATCCTGGTCATTTCCACTTCCTGATCAACTAAGGGCAGTTAGGAGTCTAACCAGAGCCCCACAATGTGAAGCAATGTCACCAAAGATGGACAAACACCCCTGTCAGAGGGGCAGATGTCATCTTTGTCATACAGCCTGATGCTTTTCCGCAAACTAGCAATGTCACTTAGGTCTTATATTAATTAAGCCTCAGTCAGCTAGTTCTTACCATGTCTCAGTCTCTACAAGACTCTGAGTAAGGGGTTCATTGCACTTATTGGAGACAAAACTGGGTGACATCATTATGCTGTAACCAGTTTTGTCACTAACCGTTTCCCTGGGCCCTATACAGGTAGAACAAGCTAGAATCCGAGGCCCGTGCAGGAGTCCTTTACACAAAAAAAGATTAGAAAAACAATGAAAATGGAAAATTAACATTGCAGATTAATACTCTTCTTCTCTGTTGATGCAAAAATCAAACTTCACTCACTTTCTGTACTATTACGAGTAAGTTATTTTTCATTCACTGTACAGGGATTCTTGAAAGTGCCTATCTGGTGGTACAAGCCTTTGATGCACTTCAGACACCAGGAGAGCATGCAGGATCAAATGAACTGCATGACCTGCATGATGGGGGCATTGCGCGTATCTCCAGCAGGAGGTGAGTTCTTGGTGTTGAGAAATAAAGGTTTCCATGAACTTCTTGAGTAGAGAAAGTTGCCTTTTGCAAAACCAAATGGCCATCCCATATTTACCAAGTAGGCAACAATATTTGTAGAATATCTTCTTGAAGGGCCTGATGTTTTATGGGTTATAACAGTCTTCTTCTGATCCTTGTAGTAGGAAGAGAGCCTAAGACATAAGCCCTTGTATTAGAGGCTTGGTATTAGGTAGGACCTGCTCACAGAATCTGGCAAGAACAGGGCTAGTAATGCAAAAATACACATTCCTAAGAGGTGCTAAGCACAAAGTACTTACGCAAACACATCCCGATATCAAGTTGTACCAGAACATTCCAATATTAAGGATGGTACATAAACATTTCCCAAGAATAACAGGAACACACTGATCCCTCCTAAAAGATAGTATGGAATAAAAATGTTTTAATTGAACCAACGTGTACGAGATGATGGGTAATAACTAGCCACCTCGGGGCAGTAACTAACTGTGTCAGAGTCAGTACTAACTTGTTTGTATTAGGGTATAAAAATGTATTTCAGAGGGAGTATCTTTGTCCAGCTGAGGGGGGAATGGAAAGTCCTGCCATTTACTGAGTTGCGTCCATTGTCATGGGCATACATGTCTTAGTATTCTCATAGAGTCTGCCAGGTGCTATTACCGCACTTTGTTGACAATAAATCTGGCAGGGTGCCTTCGTACCTTAACGGATCTTGTGGTTATTGGGCGGTTCGCTCCAGTTCTGCTGTGCTGGCTGTTTGTGCTGAGCTGGGGCGGCATACAAAAAACCCACACACATGCAGCCGAACATCTAACCACAATCCTTAAGCTGTGTACACTGCCCCACAGTTTGGATTATGGGAATGTGAATATCAGTGTGCAGCAACGTACAGCTCTGTAACTCCTCCCATGTGAAAGCTACATTACATTAACTTAGTCCTATTTGAAGAGGATTACATTAATGCGAACTAGGAACCTTCTAGTTTGCACCCACAGCACTTCAGTGCTGGTTGCTGTTCACACCCCTGTAATCTGAACTGTGGGGTAGTGTAGATGAGCCCAAAGTATTGCTGACAAATGTAACTTTTCATAAGCTGCAAAATGATGGGTGAGTAAATAAGGCATAGCTACTAAGGGTGATGCATACATTGCTTTCTTCTAGAAATGTTTGCTCGTTTAAAATTGATAAAATCAAACAATACCAGTTAAGGTAGGAAGATTAAATGAAGTGGGGAAGGAATAAAATAAGGTGGAGAAATAATGCAAACTGGAAAAAAACAAAGCTACTTTCCACCTCCTCCTGCTGCCAAACGAAGGAAAAAACCCTCCTCTTCAGTACAGAGTTCTGTTGCATTACAGAAGAACTCGGCATTCTCTGTCTTTTCTTGTTACTCTCCTCCCTGCTTCAAAATTAGCATAACTGGTCACTAAATAATATATCCCACTCTTGCTATGTAAGATGTGGAGCTGTACCAATTTTCTTGGAATGCTGTTCAGATAATAGCTTTCATTGGGGCTTCCTTGTCAAATTCGTGGTACCTGTGTTGTTGAACACCATTTTAACATCTATTGGCAGAGGGGAAAATCATGTTTTACATTCTGTCTTGGTTTCTGATCTACTTAGTAAGCACATACTTTCTTTCTAATTAAGAAGTTATAAGGAGGCAAATCTTACACACCACTCATTTTGAGGTAATTGGTTTAATGTTGCCTTTGAGGTTTTAAGAATTTTTTCATTTGTGGTTGACAGTAATCAGTCATAAGCTGAAATTTGCAGTATTAAGACAGGCTGAATTCTTTCCAGTTTTGCATCCTACTAAAGGTATTAGAGGTTTTATGAAATTATATAATAATGTTAGAGAGAGGATGGTTAATTAAACAAATGAAAGTGAAATCTCACATTTATTGAACACTGAATTGACCATTCATTAACTGTTATGATTTTTAGCAAGGTATTGTATAGAACAATACATGTGGTTATATAATGTCAGTTTTCTTTGACTGTATCTACTGATCTCTTTAAAGATTCCCCAACATATGTCCAGTCAGACATCGGGCTTTGTTATGCAGGCAATGTGGAAATCTCTGGAGAAGCTTTTCTGGAGGATCTGAAAATTCAGGTTAGATATTATCCTTTGTATATCACCATGCTACTATGATTCTATGAGTGAGCTATATTAATATATATTTTTTTATTTCCTTTTCCCCTCATCTCCAGTATGTTCTGATATGGCATTTGCTTATATGCCATGTTCAGTGGTAAGTACCAACAGGCAATATGAGCATGTAGCTCAGACATTTTCCTAGTATCTGTTTCCTGCAATTGCCATTCTACCTTTTACATGTTCCCAGCTGCTAGCGTCATGCTGCACTTCATCTGAACTTTACCTTTTATGGTTTGCAGGCCTACTTTTATCTTGTTATTGTAAAAGTGATAAATAAGAGAAACACACTCCTCTACAAACACTATCAAAAGAACCACTTTCCATTTCTACATTGTTCCTGTATTAGTTTTTTGTTTCATATGTTGAATTTAATGATTCAATAAATGCTTTTGGTGCTAAGAAGGCCTGGTTATGTCATTTTGGAAGATGTGGATTTGGCCCTGTTGAGTGGAATCTAAGATGCATCTTAGTAATTATTCCTGATGCCTTAGCAATTGTAGCAAGCTTTTGGACAAGAAAACATAACTAACTGAATAGATTTTTATAAATTCCACTGCAAAGGGCACATTATTCACCCAACTGGTTGTTCCATTTTCACTGCATGGGGAAGGGTGACTATCTTCTTAACTGTGCTCCATATTACATGTCACTTTTAGGTTAGACTGGAACAGCTTGGTTTCAGCCTAACGCTTTTCGTATGGCCGACTAATATGAAAGGCCATGTTGAACATTTACATCCTTTATGCACATCAAAGAAACCAACTCAGAATGGAAACAGCGGTGTGCATTTGATATACCTTTTGCAGAAGAGTAGGGAAAGCTTACTCTGCATCTGGCTGGAGTGATCATGTCTCATCTCATTCACTTTTAAAACCAAAATATAAACGAGTCTGTAAGTGTTTTCAAAGAATCTCAGAAACTGTATGTTAAACTGAGGAATGTTGGGGAGGGAGTTCACTCAGATTTGTTTTGGGGCTGAAAAGGAAATCCGCCCCTTGTAGTTCACACCGGACAGTAGTTAAGTGGACAATAGAGTAGAAGTAGATCTGTGTAAATTCATTCTCTATATTTCTAATTGCTTAAATACTGCACAGAGGATCAGTCAAATGGGTTACATTGTGTGGCATTACTATTTCTTGGCAACTAAAATTATTGAAGAGATGTTTGGTTTTTTCAGGCCATGACCTTGCCATTCTTCCAGGAGCTCAGTGTCCCATCACCCGAGTTTCTCAGAGCCTGGACATTGGAAAGTAAGCGCCCAGGCAAGCTTTTACGAAACAACCAGCAACAACTCAAGTAGGTTTCTAATTGAACACTCAACCTTCAGTCTGTTGCAACGCTACATGACTGGATTGTGAGATGGATTGGTGGAGAAATATACCAGTTCAGTCAGTATTAACAGAAAACCCATTCCTGGTAATTTCAGTGTTGTGAGTTGAGTAACTGTTATAAATTAGATGTTTTTCATCTGGAATATCATGTTTTTGTTTTTGTTTTTCTTTAATCAGGTTACGTTTATTGGTTATGCTAACTTTTTCTTTAGAATTTTTGAAATGCAGTGTGCACCTGATTGGATTTTTTTTTTTTTCCTCGTGTTGCTTTCAAACAGGCTATGACTTGAAGGTGGGAGGGATAGCTCAGTGGTTTGAGCATTGGCCTGCTAAACCCAGGGTTGTGAGTTCAATCCTTGAGGGGGCCATTTAGGGATGGGGCAAAAATTGGGGATTGGTTCTGCTTTGAGCAGGGGGTTGGACTAGATGACCTCCTGAGGTCCCTTCCAACCCTGATATTCTATGATTCTATGATTCTACGATTTAGTTTCCAACTCAACATAAGATAGTTTTGCCATCCCTTTAAACTGTAACTTGTCAAATTATAACACATGATTTTTAAATATTAAAACAAAACCAAGGTGTAATCTTAATAAAACTCATTTGTCTGTCTTTATTAGTGAATATAAACTGGGAGGCAGAACAGAAATCTGTATCGAGCCTTTACAGAAGGAAGAGAATCTCGGGTAAGTACTACAAATTCCTATTAGTATTTTATTGATGTACATTACTAGATGAGACTTAATCTAGCAGTTCTTAACTTAAAACTTTGTCGGGTTCCAGCCAGTGCTTTGTTCTAGGATATTTATTTCACACACAGATTATTTTACTTCTTATTTCCCAGCAGAACTATTCCTTAGAAGGAAAAGAATTGATCAGGAATGTGCATGGCTCCTGGAAGCTTGATTCACAAGAATTTTGTTACCCCTTATTTTATTTTTTCTGATCACAGCCCCAGTGACTTGCTGCTTCGGGTGCAGATGGGCATACCTGGGGAGAGGGATTACTACCACTCTGTGGATTTGGTGTGGGATATCTCCAAAGAATGCACAGCATGGGCACTGAGGCATAGACTTGCTGCTCACTATTCTCTCCCTGTGGAGAAAATCGAAATTGCAAAATACTTCCCTGAGAAGTTTGAGTGGATGACAATCTCCAGCTGGGTAAGATCTGAAATGACAGAGGAACTAATTTGGGACTGGAATGACAGATGCCAACAATTTTACTTTGTGCAGAGACTGTTAATAAAAAAGTAAAGCAGGAAAGCTTAAATACTTTTGAACACACATTTCATTCAGTATTACCCATCAGGTGGATTTGGAAGTGAATGGGGTTGGTTATTCTTTAAGGGCTTGATCCAACTCTTACTGATTTCAGTGGAAGGACAATAAGAGTTCAGTTACATCCTATGCCAGTAGAACCGGGGTGCCATTTATGAGCCCCCATGCCATTTCATACCTGAGGTCTGCTCACAGCGCTCACCCTAACCCCAGACAGAGCTCTTAACTGCAACACAACTTGAGTGTGATATGTGATGAATTCTTTGCTGCCCACAGCTTCCACTTTTGGGGCAAGGAGTTTGTCTATGAACAGAGGCAGGGAGATTAAGATAACAAACAAAAGACTTGTCATTAAGTTAAATTAAGGATCATTAGATGATCCTAAAAGCATTGCCAGGTACTCTAGTTAAAAGATAGGAAACAAAGGGTAGGAATAAATTATGAGAATGGAGAGAAGTAAACAGTGGTGTCTTCCAGGGGTCTCTACTGGGACCAGTACTGTTCGACATATTCATAAATGATCTGGAAAAAGGGATAAACAGTGAGGTGGCAAAATTTGCAGGTGATACAAAGTTACTCAAGATAGTTAAATCCAAAGCTGACTGCAAAGAGTTACAAAGGGATCTCACAAAACTGGGTGACTGGGCAACACAATGGCAGATGAAATTCAATGGTGACAAATGCAAAGTAATGCACATTGCAAAGTATAATCCCAACTACATATACAAGATGGAGTCTAAATTAGCTGTTACCCGTCAAGAAAGAGATCTTGGAGTCATTGTGGATAGTTCTCCTAAAAACATCTGCTCAATGTGCAATGGTAATAAAAAAAAAGTTAACAGAATGTAGGGAATCATTAGGAAAGGGATAGATAAGACAGAAAATGTCATATTGCTTCTATATAAATCCATGGTATGCCCACATCTTGAAGACTGCGGGCAGATTTGGTCACTCCATCTCAAAAAAGATATATTGGATTTGGAAAAGGTACAGAAACTGGCAACAGAAATGATTAGGGGTATGGAACGGCTTCCGTATTAGGAGAGATTAATAAGACTGGTTTCAGAGTAGCAGCTGTGTTAGTCTGTATCAGCAAAAAGAACAGGAGTACTAGTGGCACCTTAGAGACTAACAAATTTATTAGAGCATAAGCTTTAGAATCATAGAATATCAGGGTTGGAAGGGACCTCAGGAGGTCATCTAGTCCAACCCCCTGCTCAAAGCAGGACCAATCCCCAACTAAATCATCCCAGCCAGGGCTTTGTCAAGCCTGACCTTAAAAACTTCTAAGGAAGGAGATTCTACCACCTCACTAGGTAACGCATTCCAGTGTTTCACCACCCTCCTAGTGAAAAAGTTTTTCCTAATATCCAACCTAAACCTCCCCCACTGCAACTTGAGACCATTACTCCTTGTCCTGTCCTTTTCTACCACTGAGAATAGTCTAGAACCATCCTCTCTGGAACCACCTCTCAGGTAGTTGAAAGCAGCTATCAAATCCCCCCTCATTCTTCTCTTCTGCAGACTAAACAATCCCAGTTCCCTCAGCCTCTCCTCATAAGTCACGTGTTCCAGACCCCTAATCATTTTTGTTGCCCTTCGCTGGACTCTCTCCAATTTATCCACATCCTTCTTGTAGTGTGGGGCCCAAAACTGGACACAGTACTCCAGATGAGGCCTCACCAATGTCGAATAGAGGGGAACGATCACGTCCCTCGATCTGCTGGCTATGCCCCTACTTATACATCCCAAAATGCCATTGGCCTTCTTGGCAACAAGGGCACACTGTTGACTCATATCCAGCTTCTCGTCCACTGTCACCCCTAGGTCCTTTTCCGCAGAACTGCTGCCTAGCCATTTGGTCCCTAGTCTGTAGCTGTGCATTGGGTTCTTCCGTCCTAAGTGCAGGACCCTGCACTTATCCTTATTGAACCTCATCAGATTTCTTTTGTCCCAATCCTCCAATTTGTCTAGGTCCCTCTGTATCCTATCCCTATCTGCCACTTTATCTACCACTCCTCCTAGTTTAGTATCATCTGCAAATTTGCTGAGAGTGCAATCCACACCATCCTCCAGATCATTTATGAAGATATTGAACAAAACCGGCCCCAGGACCGACCCCTGGGGCACTCCACTTGACACCGGCTGCCAACTAGACATGGAGCCATTGATCACTACCCGTTGAGCCCGACAATCTAGCCAACTTTCTACCCAGCTTATAGTGCATTCATCCAGCCCATACTTCTTTAACTTGCTAGCAAGAATACTGTGGGAGACCATGTCAAAAGCTTTGCTAAAGTCAAGGAATAACATGCCCACTGCTTTCCCCTCATCCACAGAGCCAGTTATCTTGTCATAGAAGGCAATTAGATTAGTCAGGCATGACTTGCCTTTGGTGAATCCATGCTGACTGTTCCTGATCACTTTCCTCTCCTCTAAGTGCTTCGGAATTGATTCCTTGAGGACCTGCTCCATGATTTTTCCAGGGATTGAGGTGAGGCTGACTGGCCTGTAGTTCCCAGGATCCTCCTCCTTCCCTTTTTTAAAGATTAGCCTTTTTCCAGTCATCTGGGACTTCCCCCGTTCGCCCCGAGTTTTCAGAGATAATGGCCAATGGCTCTGCAATCACAGCCGCCAATTCCTTTAGCACTCTCGGATGCAACTCGTCCGGCCCCATGGACTTGTGCACGTCCAGCTTTTCTAAATAGTCCCTAACCACCTCTTTCTCCACAGAGGGTTGGCCATCTACTCCCCATGTTGTGATGCCCAGCGCAGCAGTCTGGGAGCTGACCTTGTTAGTGAAGACAGAGGCAAAAAAAGCATTGAGCACATTAGCTTTTTCCACATCCTCTGTCACTAGGTTGCCTCCCTCATTCAGTAAGGGGCCCACACTTTCCTTGGCTTTCTTCTTGTTGCCAACATACCTGAAGAAACCCTTCTTGTTACTCTTGACATCTCTTGCTAGCTGCAGCTCCAGGTGCGATTTGGCCCTCCTGATTTCATTCCTACATGCCCGAGCAATATTTTTATACTCATCCCTGGTCATATGTCCAACCTTCCACTTCTTGTAAGCTTCTTTTTTATGTTTAAGATCCGCTAGGATTTCACCGTTAAGCCAAGCTGGTCGCCTGCCATATTTACTATTCTTTCGACACATCGGGATGGTTTGTCCCTGTAACCTCAACAGGGATTCCTTGAAATACAGCCAGCTCTCCTGGACTCCTTTCCCCTTCATGTTAGTCCCCCAGGGGATCCTACCCATCCGTTCCCTGAAGGAGTCGAAGTCTGCTTTCCCGAAGTCCAGGGTCCGTATCCTGCTGCTTACCTTTCTTCCCTGTGTCAGGATCCTGAACTCAATCAACTCATGGTCACTGCCTCCCAGATTCCCATCCACTTTTGCTTCCCCCACTAATTCTTCCCTGTTTGTGAGCAGCAGGTCAAGAAAAGCTCCCCCCCAGTTGGCTCATCTAGCACTTGCACCAGGAAATTGTCCCCTATGCTTTCCAAAAACTTCCTGGATTGTCTATGCACTGTTGTATTGCTCTCCCAGCAGATATCAGGAAAATTAAAGTCACCCATGAGAACCAGGGTGTGCGATCTACTAGCTTCTGCGAGTTGCTGGAAGAAAGCCTCATCCACCTCATCCCCCTGGTCCGGTGGTCTATAGCAGACTCCCAGCACTACATCACTCTTGTTGCTCACACTTCTAAACTTAATCCAGAGACACTCAGGTTTTTCTGCAGTTTCGTACCGGAGCTCTGAGCAGTCATACTGCTCCCTTACATACAGTGCTACTCCCCCACCTTTTCTGCCCTGCCTGCCCTTCCTGAACAGTTTATAACCATCCATGACAGTACTCCAGTCATGTGAGTTATCCCACCAAGTCTCTGTTATTCCAATCACGTCATAATTCCTTGACATCACCAGGACCTCCAGTTCTCCCTGCTTGTTTCCAAGGCTTTGTGCATTTGTATATAAGCACTTGAGATAACCTGCTGATCGCCCCTCACAGACGTTCCTGCCTGTGTTTCCTCCTGGTATCCCGCTTTCCCACTTACCTCAGGGCTTGGTCTCCTTCCCCCGGTGAACGTAGTTTAAAGCCCTCCTCACTAGGTTAGCCAGCCTGCTCGCAAAGATGCTCTTCCCTCTCTTCGTAAGATGGAGCCCGTCTCTGCCCAGCACTCCTCCTTCATGGAACACCATCCCATGGTCAAAGAATCCAAAGCCTTCTCTCCGACACCACCTGCGTAGCCATTCGTTGACTTCCACGATTCGACGGTCCCTGCCCCGGCCTTTTCCTTCCACGGGGAGGATGGACGAGAACACCACTTGCGCCTCAAATTCCTTTATCCTTCTTCCCAGAGCCACGTAGTCCGCAGTTATCCGCTCAAGGTCATTCTTGGCAGTATCATTGGTGCCCACGTGGAGAAGCAGGAAGGGGTAGAAAAGGGCAGATGGGGGTCGTGGAACCCCCCATCTCAGGACAGTGCATCTCATGCCTTCCAACCAGCGGAGTCTCCTTCTGCTTTCTCCCCCCAGACATATCATCTGGTCCACTCTCCGCAAAGGTACCTGTGGAGAGAACATGAAAGCGGTTAGTTACCTGTGTCCGCGTTGCTGGAACCCGGACATTCCCCCTTCTTCTTCTGGAGGTCACATGTTGCCAAGCTTCTTCACTGGCCTCTTGGCTTCGCTGTGCAACCTGCTCTAAATCTTTAGAGCTTTGTGCCCGTAGAAGCATATCCTGACTTTTGTCCAGAAAATCCTCAGTTTCTCGTATGCAACGCAGGGTCGTTATCTGTTGCTCCAGACCTTCAATCTTCTCTTCCAATATGGAGACATGCTTATTAGAGCATAAGCTTTCATGGGCTACAGCCCGTTTCATTGGCTGCATAGAATGGAACATATAATAAGAATACATTATTATTATAAGAATATATATATACACACACAGAGAAGGTGGAAGTTGCCATACAAATTGTAAGATGCTAATTAATTAAGATGAGCTATTATCAGCAGGAGAAAAAAACTTTTGTAGTGATAATCAAGATGGCCCATTTAGATAGTTGACAGGAAGGTGTGAGGATACTTAACATGGGGAAATAGATTCAATATACCGAACTTCCAACTTCTCTGTATGTGTATATGTATATCTTCTTACTATATGTTCCATTCTATGCATCCGATGAAGTGGGCTGTAGCCCATGAAAGCTTATGCTCTAATAAATTTGTTAGTCTCTACGGTGCCACAAGTACTCCTGGTTTTTTTTGTAGTTAACTGATTAAAAATGCAGTATAATCTAGACCTCCTTTGTTGGAGGGATGTGGGAAATTTAAAGTATGTGTATGGAGAAGAGGAAGGATAAGTGGGAAACCTCATGGTGAATGAGGGTACGGGGACCTCTGGAGGAAAACTTGTTGACATAGGTACATATGCAATTCTAAGAATAAATAAGACTCTTCAGTTGCTGAAGAGCAGCTGCCCCCAGGAGTTTTATACCTTAGAAGGTTCAGAGGGGTAGCCGTGTTAGTCTGGATCTGTAAAAGCGGCAAAGAGTCCTGTGGCACCTTATAGACTAACAGACGTTATGGAGCATGAGCTTTCGTGGGTGAATACCCACTTCGTCGGATGACTTGCATCCGACGAAGTGGGTTTTCATCCACGAAAGCTCATGCTCCAATACGTCTGTTAGTCTATAAGGTGCCACAGGACTCTTTGCCACCCATACCTTAGAAGGTGAAACCAACAAAAATCAGTTTAAGAATCTCTGAAATCTCTAGGCTTAGGACATGTGAACACTTTTTGATACTTTGGCTTTATTCAGACCCAGCAAATTTCAAAGAGGAAACGGAAGAAAAAACAGGAGAGTTTGCAGTCAGCACCCTTTCACCTGAAGGATGGAGACATTATCGGTGTAAAGGTAAACTTAAGAATTAACACAGTTGTGAAAATAGCTGGGATTTAACAGCCAGTTGTATTAATGAACAAGCACGTAGCTTCAACAGTAATAATATCCACTGTCCTGATTTCTGCCGCATTCTTCTGTATTCCTTTGCATGGGTATGACAGAGACTGCATATAAACATCTGTCACAACTTTGTGTGAGAGTGGGGACAGGGCACTGTTCCTGTTGCTGCCTCTCCTAATGCTCGTTACCAGCCTAATGGAAGAGTGCGGAGGGTACTGTGGGGATTCCACCACCCTGTATTATTTCAAATTCAGTAACCCAAGTGGTGTGGTACAAAGATTGTAAGTTTTAAAAAAAATGTTCAATCAAATGAACTATATTACTAGGAGGCTGATATAATATATTATGAGAACTAAAAATAAACTAATGCACTCAATACTTTCTGGCAACAGAATCTCCTACTTGAGGATGGTAAGGACTTCAGTACTGTGAGAGATGATGTTGGAAAGGAGACGCAGAGGCAGCTTGCAATGGAAAAAAAGCAAAGGTATTTATTACAGTATTTTTGTGTTCTCAGATATGTAAAGGGGTTTACCAGCTTTCACAGATTTTTAGTGCTGTGATACTTTGTCTGAGGCAGAAGATGTAACTAAGAATAGTCAACGCCTAGTAACAGTCGTCAGTCCTGACAGGACCAAAGGAGGTGCATTGAATAAAAGTAATTCAAAAACTTCTTGTTTTTAATACTATGTCTGCAGCATGAACCCATTCAACATGTGGGGCTTCAGTTCTTCTTCGAGTGATGGTCCGTGTTGTATTCCACTGAGGGTAATGTGCATGTGCCCAGAGCTTTTCAAAGTAGTAGTGTCTGTTGGTCCGTGCATGCACCCCTGCATTGCCCCGTGGATTCACCTGAGGTGATAAAGGGCAGGGTGAACCGACCGCATCTTTAGTTCCTTTTCACTACTGCATGGTCCAAGTTGGAGCTTCAGCTGTCCTCTCATCCTTGGTGATGCGTTTTCCAAACTTTTCTCAAAAAAATGTTTCTATTCTTTATGTAGTCAGGATTTTGTTGTTTTATGTAGTAGTTTTCTTGTTTTTGAAAGTCTTCAAGTCTCCAAACTCAGAACGTTGCCTTGGTGGTTCCCCGCCAAAAAATTCCCTGCCTCCAGCAACCCGCCTCTGAGTACTGGAGTATGACAAAGAGGCCAGGATTCCTGCCCTTCTTTGTTCTCCCCCAACGATGAGCACCAGCACTGTCTGTAGTGCTTGGGGGAAGCCCACACTATGTTCAGATATAGCATCTGTCTCTCCTTCCCTGCCCATACACGGGAAGGCAGAGCCTTCCACTTTAAGAAGTACCTCCTGGAGGTCACCATCAGGCCACAGTCAGACCCTGTCCGGGGAATCCTCCCTCCCCTCCATACATCACCCTGAACACTCCAAGAATACACCTCCTGCCACGGAACCCCAGACTGGCTCCACCAGTACCAGTGCTATGCACCTATGCCAGAGCCGAGCCATGAGTCACGGACGCACGCACATAAACGTTGCAGTAGCTCTTTCTCCAGGTCTAAGAAAGGTGCTCTGCTGTCCATGAGCTCCGGCCAAGAAGGGGCACCGTGCTCCAAGACCCACAAGAGTGACAAAAGCCTGCATTGCTCGCCAGATCCGCCGGTCCTGGTTATGGATCAGCACACCCGGGCACCAGCTCCACCGGCGTCCAGTGAATGCCAGTCTTGGAACCAGTGAATCTTACTGGCCCTGGTTCCGTCCATCGATCAGGTGCAGTTGACTCCAAGGAGACTCGCAACCATTCCCGGGCCTCATGAACTGTTGAAAATGGGAGAAATGCACTCTCTGCGTGCCCCAGTATTCTCCCCTCCTAAGAGGGGCCTATCTCCGTACACAATATTTCACCTTTTGGCTGTGTTCATACGACGCTCTTGGGTCCGTCCGCACCACCATTGATGCAGGACTCCAATTCCTCCATGGAGTCTGAGGGCCCAGACATTACATATAGCCCGCCACTTCCGTAACGAAGACATGACTATCAGAAGGTCCCATGGCAATACCCTCCCTTACCTTAATCCAGGAGCCTCTGGTATCTCTGGACTACACAGCTGTAACAGTATGGCCAGAATCAACCAGGCTGGCCATATTGGCGCTCGTGGCCCTAATATTTGCCTTCAGAACTGTCCCATTCAATACGGGAGGACTTTCCTATATTACCAACCTGTCCTTCGTCGAGTAGATGCTCAGAACCAGGATTAGATGATGCCCTAATCAGCCGTACTGGCGGATCCAGAGGAAGTCCCTCAACATCCCTGGATGAGACTGTGTTGTCAATCTCCCCCTCTCCCCCAGACAGCTACCATCAATTTCAAGAGCCTACTGCATAGGATAGCTCATGCCCTTGAAATACCATGGGAAGAGATGCAGGACAAGCAGTGCCACCTATTAGACATTTTTCAAACTTCGGTACTGGCCAGAGTGGCCCTACTGAGCAATGAGGACATTCTGCAACCTGTACCCACTGTGTGGCAGACCCTGGCCATATGTGCCTCCAACTGCGAAAGGGGCGGACAAAAGGTACTATGTCCCACCCAAAGAATGTGAGTTCCTGTTCTCTCTTTCTCTGCCCAACTCCCTGGTGATTCAGGCTGCTATGCAGCTTGCTATACAACAGCACCCACGCTCCACCCCAACTGACCAAGAGGGCAAGAGACTGGACTTCTCTTCAGCCAGCCTCCAGTTCTGGATCTCGAACCTTCTGGTGCTAATGGCCATATACGACTTCTTACACTTTGGACAGATGGTAAAATTCACAGATAAGCTACCAGGATCGTTTTGAATTCCAAGCTAGTCTAGAGCAGGGGTCTCAAACTCAATTTACCTTGAGCCAGTGCCAGTCCTCAAATCCTCCCAGCAGGCCAATAATGCCACTCATGCTGCCCAGAACCCACCCCTCAAAACTCCACCCCCCCCCCACCTGCCTAAGACTCTGGGAAGGAGTTTGGGTGGGGGAGGAGAGTCACAGAATCCATGACTTCTGCGATCTCCGTGAAAGAATCGCAGGCTTAGTCATGAGGAGGGAATCCTGTTTACACTCCTCAGGTGGGCTTCAGCAGGGGAAGGGGGGCAGTGGGGCGGGGCCTCTGGGGGAAGGGACAGGCAGGGCCAGGGACTAGCTTCCCTGAGCCCACGGTTCACCTGCTGCCCATGCCATTTTGACTTATAACTGCCCCACGAGTCTTCACAAAGATTTTTCTCTATGGTAGCGGGTCACCTCCGGCAACAAGGAGTCCTTGTCTTTCTGTACCTAGATGACTGGCTGCTGGTGTCACAGTCCAGAAAAGAAGCTCAGGAATTGACATCCCAACTTGTTTTACTCTTCCCTAAGAATGAGAAAAATCATTGTAGAAAAATCGACTTTGCGCTCTATACAATTCCTAGAATTCATAGGAGCGTGCATCAATGCAGCCTCCACACATGCCTATGTGCCAAAAGACAGGTTCCAGCGCTTACTGGACCTGATCATCTTTGGTGACTTCAGTCCCTCTGTTTCAGCCAGAACTTGCCTTTCCCTCCTCGCTAACATTGTAGCGTGTACGTAGATCACACCCTTTACTCATCTACACCTCCGCTATCTACAACTCTGGCTACAATCTACTCCCCCATATGCCCATCCATGGACATCCCTCTCACCATTCCACCGGAAGTCATCTGTTCCCTTTAGTGGTGGACAAACCCACTCCAGGTTTGCTCCAGGATACCTTTCCTCCTGTCTTCACCGAGTGTTTACAATTATAACGGATGCATCATCCGTGGGCTGGGGCACCCACATGAGAGATCGCATGACACAAGGCACTTGGATTGCCCAAGAAGCCGGGATGCACATCAACATTCTCAGACTACGAGCAGTATGCAAGGCATGCCACATATTCTTAACAGCTGTCTGTTCTCATCATGTCCTGGCCATGTCTGACAACACCACTGCAGTTTACTACATAAACAAGCAAGGTGGCACACGGTCCCCAGCACTGTATGCGGAAGTGGTATGCCTCTGGAAATGGTGCATGTCATATCATATACTCCTGGCTGCAGCCTACCTTGCAGGAACCCAGAATGTGATTGCCAATACTCTCAGCAGAAACTTTGCAACCAACCGCAAATGGGTGCTGCACAATGCAGTAGTCATGGATGTTTTCAGCTGCTGGGGAACTCTGACCAGAGACTCTTTGCATCTCACACCAACACCAGTTGCTCCAGGGGAGGTCTTGGTACCCACTTGTATAGGGAATGCACTGATCGTTGACTAGTTGGACTGGAACAACAGTCTTCCCTCCACTGCCACTCCTACCACTCATTTTTCGCCAACTCAGACGGGAGAGGGCGACGGTCATCCTGCTTTCCCCATATTGGCTTTGTCAGTTCTGGTTCCCTCTTCTTCTCTGCATGTCAAAGCATCCCACGCTCCCACTACCAGTGTTCCCCAAGTTACTTATTCAACACAATGGCAAACTCAGACACCCTGATCCAAGGGCACTCCACCTGACAGCTTCATGGTTCCGTCCTCTTCCTGGCACCCTCCTTGAAACTAGGTACTGCTTGTTAATCACCCTCTGTGGAATACAATAGGGGCCAACAGTCTGTGATATCCTCTCCAATAACAGAAAGGATCGCCTTGTGGAGTCCTATCAGGCCAAGTGGGCTCATTTCATTGCCTGGGCCGAATATAGAGGTCATGCCCCCGAAGTCGTGGGCATCCCTGTGCTATTGAACTACCTTCTGTCTCTAAAGGCCTCAGGGCTTGCCCTCAGCACTATCAAAGTGCACGTAGCAATCATTAGTGTCTTCCAGCCTCCTGTGGAAAGGCATTCCATCTTCACCTACCCCTTGTTTGCCAGATCTTGGAAGCCCCCCGCCCCTCTTTGAACCTCTGGCCTCTGCTGTCTTTCTCTTCTCTCTAAGAAAGTAACTTTCCTAGTTGCGATTATTTCTGCAAGGAGGGTTGGTGAACTGGGGCCTATGATGGCAGATCCCCCGTTCACCACATTCCATAAGAACAAGGTCTCCTTATGCACCTACATCCCAAGTTTCTACCAAAGGTGGTTTCCTGCTTCCACCTCAATCAACCTATACACTTACCCACTTTCTTTCCCAAACCGCATACCTCAGATGAGGAATGGCAGCTTCATTCCCTCAATTTCGGTAAGGCTCTGGCCTTTTACCTACGAAGAACCAAACCATTCCAGAAGTCTCCCAGACTGTTTGTTGCTGGAGCAGAGAGAACTAAGGGCAGGCCATCTCCATCCAGAGAACCTTGAAGTGAGTCTCAGGATTCATCACGCTCTGCTATCAACTATCAGGATAGTCCCCACGAGGTGGATCCGGGCCCGTTACACAATAGCATAGGCATCATCTATGGCCACGCTCCAGGACGTACCCCTTGCGGACCTATGTAAGGCAACCAGGTGGAGTTCAGTACACATCCTTTTCTTTTCATTATGCGCTAGTGCATGATTCTGTGATGGACACCTTGTTCGATGCAGCAGTCCGCCACTTCATGGTTCCGTCCTCTTCCTGGCACCCTCCTTGAAACTAGGTACTGCTTGTTAATCACCCTCTGTGGAATACAATAGGGGCCATCACTTGAAGAAGAAAGGGAGGTTTCTTACCTGTAACTGGAGGTTCTTCAAGATGTGTGGCCACTAGCTGTATTCCAATCCCAGCCTCCTTCCCCTCTGCTGTGGATATGGTAGGTGGAGAAGGAACTAAAGATGTGGTCGGTCCGCCCCATCCTTTATTGCCTCGGGCGAAATCACAAGGTAATGCAGGGGCGCTTGCATAGACCAACAGACATTGCCACTTTGAAAAAATCCAGTTCTAGGTGCATGGTATATATGCATTATCCTCAGTGGAATACAGATAGGGACCACACATCTTGACGAATCTCGTGTTACATGTAAGTAACCTTCCCTTCTCCCCTAGCTTGCATTTTGTGTGACCATTCTGATTTTTGTAGCATGTTTCACCCACTTTGCACAGGTTGACCTCCCAAGATACAAAACAATGGAAAAATCAGCCCTTTGTTCATCTGGGGCACACTTAAATACACAATTAGCAAGTGTCAGAGTGCAGTGTCATCTTTGCCAAAGTAGTAATCAGGTTCCAAATTGATTTACAGCTTCCTAGAAGTACACTATTAGCACTACAGCTTAATGCTAATATCACCATATGATTTTCTTATAGCCGACAAGCGCAGCGTTTACAGAACGATGTTTTCTCTGAGGGGAAGGTAGCTACTAAGCATCGTAAACCGGAAGTGGCTCTTTCCATCAATGTGGGAATCTTCAGATAGCATTGGACAGGTGACTTGCTGAGTGACCCTTGCCAATGATGTACTGAATTAGAATGGAGTACCTCAACTGGACCGGCAGAGGGATGCTCTTCTCAGAAGTGTCCTGAGTCTCTGCTGAGACAACTGGCTATAGGATTCAGGACAGCTCTGGATTTCCTGTAATCTATATTGGTGAAGTGCTTTAGCATTCCTTTATCAATGTGGAACTTACTCTCAGGCTAGATAAATGCACTTTATCAATGAGAAAATGGATGACTGTATTACATAATCTTTCAGTGACTATTTTATAATAATCATATATGTATTTTTCTCTGACATTGCTATCCTATACCATCACTACAAAACTGTTTTTTCATGCAGGCATGTAACTTCTAAAAGGAATTGTTTGACTCTTTTGACTTCTGAAATCGTAGGTTTTGTTCACATGCCTGGTTGATAAATCTGAGCTTCGATAGTTTAAATCAAAATTAGGTTCCCCCCTCTCTCTCTGCAGCCATTTTGCTGATAAATATTTTTTCTGCAGCACTAGTAATTCTAGCAGTAGCCCAACAGCAAACTGCTAATAGTTTTCCATCTGAGCCCTGCAGAGGTGACTGATTTAAATGGTGTATGTGACATTTCAGCACTTGCCTCCTCTGTTACGTTAAATCTTTCCATTGTGCAGCAAGTCCAAACTCTACTCCTTGCCATATAATGAAGCTCTCTCTGTTCATCAGGAACATGAGCAGAAACTGATTTCAGCATTTCCTTAATCTCTAGAACAAATACACTAAACTGGCCAAAGTAAGAAGCAAATGGGTTCAAAATCTATAAAACTCTGGAGAGCTGTGTCTGTAAAATAGAAATATATTGTCACTGTGCTGGTTTTCTTCTCTAGATGCATCATCCTTTTTCATTATAGACTAAGTTATTAAAAAGTTGAGGAGAGAAGGAGAGTATTTGATGGAATACTGATTTTTTTTTACTCAGGAAAAGGTTATTGTGTTTATTTTAAAGTAAATGGACCTTTGTAATTTTGCTTGACTGACTTGATAGCCCTCAATAGGTTAAAAGAAAAAAAAAAGGGGAGAAAAAGGTTTTCCCTCTGGGCGTTGTACAGCTGGTTGTACATCCCCAATAATACAAGGGGTATGTACAGCCGAAACAGGATACGTGGTTGCTTCTAATACCAGCTAAACACTGTGCTGTCCAAGGCTGTTGTGGTTTATGGTAAATAAAACATTCACTGCATTATTGTCAGTAGTTCTTGCTCGATGATGAGACTACACTTTTCTACCACTGTGTGGGGTCACTGGGATCATTACAGTTAATTAATTCTCAGTATCTTTATGTCAAATATTTTTCAGTGCTTACAATTACTAAACTCTTTTTTTATATGTTCCCTTATAGTACATGCATCATCATTTGATTTGCCGTCAGGTTCAGTGGTTTCTTCATTTGGTGTTGATACACTGAATTAACCAAACACTGGAGCATATATCGTTTGTAATAAACTGTACTTTTTAAACATATCTGAGATGATAGGCTGAGAATAGGCTATATAAATTAAAAATAACGACATATCCTTAACTGAGCTACAATGAAGTGTTCATCACGTGCTACAAGTTAGACTCTCTCTGTTAGAAGGCTGGGAAAATTAATTATCTGATCAGATACACTACAAAACCTTGCACTCATGGCTGGAAAAGCCCCTGTAAACTATTGAAAGGAAGTGTTCAAACAATTTCTGAAAAAGAAAGTTAAATGTTTTCATTATAATTCAACTACTGCTGCCAAAGTGACTGGATACAGTACCTGTATTGATTTAGAGTATGCTACTAAATCTTGTATCGTTTATTCTGGAAGTATAGTAATCTTAGTAGTAGAAGACCTCATTATGGTGACTATTAAAACTTTGGGAGAGAATTGGGAAAATCCTGCTGTTAAGGTGAGCAGAATTCTTCTGTTTTGGACAGAGTTTGAGTAACTGA
The DNA here is from genome assembly GCF_015237465.2 of Chelonia mydas. Classification (NCBI taxonomy): domain Eukaryota; kingdom Metazoa; phylum Chordata; order Testudines; family Cheloniidae; genus Chelonia; species Chelonia mydas. Next base: position 73,662,109 of record NC_051251.2, on the reverse strand, counting down.
GTCCCCTGCCTTCAGGCTCTGATTCAGCCAAACACTTCAGCATATGCTTAACTTTCAGCATGTGAACAGTCCGGACTCACTGTGGCTGCATATGTGCTTTAAATTATGTAGGTGCTTAAGTCCTTTCTTGAATTGGCGCATTAGTCGGGGGGAGGAAGGGGATATTTTAATCTTAAATGAAGAGTAGACCCAAATAATTAGAGCCAAGTGCAGTTGAATTATGTAATGCTAGATTTATGGAAGGATTCTCTCCTAAGACTTGACAGAGGTCAGCAAAGTTGTCTCCCTCAAACTGACCTTGTTTTCCACAGCCTTTTTCATTTTACATACATTTTGTTAAGCCACACATTTTTCAGAAGACACTTCACATAATGAGTACCAAGATTAAAATTTGATAAATAAGGAAAGAATTTGTGTGCTTGCAAGCTATTTCATTACATTATATTTAATTTGCTGACATTTTTATTACTCTGTTCCTATGTTGGACAGTTCTACTAGCCTTTCTCTTTCCACCTTCCTTTAATAAGTGAAGCTTATACTTTTCAGAAGACATGAAGCTCAGAGAAATTTAGATATAGATTAAGTACTTAAGTGGGTGTTGTAATATGTGCCTTTATTGAAGTGTAGTATAGCAATGACTGCACTGGACCAATATTGGGTTATTGTTTTTAATGTTGGCTTGAAAGACTTTAAGAGAAGTCATTGTGGATCAGCCCACAACAAGGATTTTTGTTAAAGGGGAAAATACCTTTTTAAAATTGAGTTTTCATGATTCCACAGTTTTACAGTTATGTTCCAATGTGAGGAGAAGCGTTGCTCTTTATTTCCCAAGTATGCTTCAGAAACTGAATAAAGAATTGTTTATATATATAAATATATAAACAAATGTTTCACTCGTGCTCTTTGTACCATAGCATACATTTTAGATTGGTTACCAAACCACCAGAATAATACTAATGAACATAGAGAAGAAATAAATGAATGACTATCCAAAATGTCTGAAACACTGAGCTATTTTAAAATTTATTTTCAACAAGTAAAATAAATAGCTTGGATGAATAGGAGGTGAGATTCTGTGAAAAGAACTATTGATTTTGCTAGTTTTCATAATGCTCCAAGATGTGTATCTAGGCCTGACTATTTTATATTCATCCCAATTTTCAAACAGACTTACTTCCTAGTACAGCCGTCTGATCCACACTGGCAGATCTGGGTGGAGCGCCATTGGCTTCTCTCCATTGAGTTTTCCTAGGCATGTTCCATTGCATGATTGAGGCTTTGTGTGTACTGATAACTGAAACTGTTTGAAAACGAGTATTTGTGGTACCTTAGAGACTAACAAATTTATTTGAGCGTAAGCTTTCGTGAGCTACAGCTCACTTCATCGGATGCATTCAGACTGCTGTAGCTCACGAAAGCTTATGCTCAAATAAATTTGTTAGTCTCTAAGGTGCCACAAGTACTCCTTTTCTTTTTGCGAATACAGACTAACACGGCTGCTACTCTGAAACTGTTAGATTTTCCCCATCTTCAAAAAAAGACTGCTAACTTATTGCCCCATAAATTTAACTTCCCTAGTATACTTATGTTAATCTGTTCATTATCTCTCTCTCAAAAGAAATATCACAAACCTTCTGGAGATCAGTAAACCCATGAACAATTAAAAAAAAAATTATGCTTTTTAAAGAATCTGTTTTCATAGAATCATAGACTTTAAGGTCAGAAGGGACCATTATGATCATCTAGTCCGACCTCCTGCACAACGCAGGCCACAGAATCTCACCCACCCACTCCTGAGCAACAAACCCTTAACCTATGTCTGAGCTACTGAAGTCCTCAAATCGTGGTTTAAAGACTTAAAGGTGCAGAGAATCCTCCAGCAAGTAACCAGTGCCCCACACTGCTGAGGAAGGTGAAAAACCCCCAGGGCCTCTGCCAATCTGCCCTGGACGAAAATTCCTTCCTGACCCCAAATATGGCGATCAGCTAAACCCTGAGCATGTGGGCAAGACTCACCAGACAGACACCCAGGAAAGAATTCTCTGTAGTAACTCTGATCCAAACCATCACAGGCCATTGGGCATATTTACCGCTAATAGTCAAAGATCAATTAATTGCTAAAATTAGGCTATCCCAGCATACCGTCCCCTCCATAAACTTATCAAGCTTAGTCTTGAAGCCAGATATTAATTTTGCCCCCCCGCTTCCCTTGGAAGGCTGTTCCAGAACTTCACTCCTCTGATGGTTAGAAACCTTCGTCTAATTTCAAGTCTAAACTTCCTGATGGCCAGTTTATATCCATTTGTTCTTGTGTCCACATTGGTACTGAGCTTAAATAATTCCTCTCCCTCCCTGATATTTACCCCTCTAATATATTTATAGAGAGCAATCATATCTCCCCTCAGCCTTCTTTTGGTTAGGCTAAACAAGCCAAGCTCTTTGAGTCTCCTTTCATAAAAAAGGTTTTCCATTCCTCGGATCATCCTAGTAGCCCTTCTCTGTACCTGTTCCAGTTTGAATTCATCCTTCTTAAACATGGGAACCAGAACTGCACACAATATTCCAGATGAGGTCTCACCAGTGCCTTGTATAATGGTCCTAACACCTCCTTATTTCCTTTTTCCCTTTCTTAAAAATAGGAACTATGTTAGCAATTCTGCAGTCATACGGTACAACCCCTGAGTTTACAGATTCATTAAAAATTCTTGCTAATGAGCTTGCAATTGCATGTGCCAATTCCTTTCATATTCTTGGATGAAGATTATCTGGGCCCCCCGATTTAGTCCCTATAAGCTGTTCGAGTTTGGCTTCTACCTCCAGATATGGTAATATCTACCTCCATATCCTCATTCTCATTTGTCATCCTACCATTATCCGTAAGCCCCTCGTTAGCCTACTTAAAGACTGAGGCAAAGTATTTGTTTAGATATTGGGCCATGCCTAGATTATCCTTAACCTCCACTCCATCCTCAGTGTTTAGCAGTTCCACTTCTTCTTTTTTTGTTTTCTTCTTATTTATGTGGCTATAGAACCTTTTACTGTTGCTTTTAATTCCCTTTGCAAGGTCCAACTCTACATGGCTTTTGGCCTTTCTCACTTTATCCCTACATGTTGTGACCTCAATAAGGTAGCTTTCCTTGCTGATCCCTCCCATCTTCCACTCCTTGTAGAACCTTAGAATATCAGGGTTGGAAGGGACCTCAGGAGGTCATGTAGTCCAACCCCCTGCTCAAAGCAGGACCAATCCCCAACTAAATCATCCCAGCCAGGGCTTTGTCAAGCCTGGCCTTAAAAAATAAAATATAGGCTTTCTGCTTTTTCTTAATCACCTCTCTGAGATGCTTGCTCATCCAGCTTGGTCTACAACACCTGCTTATGTATTTTTTCCCCTTTCTTGGGATGCAGGCTTCTGATAGTTTCTGCAATTTTGACGAAGTAATTCCAGGGCTCCTCCGCCTTTAGATCCACAAGTTCTTCAGTCCAATCCACTTGCCTAGCTAATTTCCTTAATTTTTTTAAGTTAGCCCTTTTGAAATCAGAAACCCTAGTCACAGATCTATTTTTGTTTATCCTTCCATTCAGTTTGAACTGAATTAGCTCATGATCGCTCGAACCAAAGTTGTCCCCTACAACCATTTCTTCTATGAGGTCTTCACTACTCACCAAAACCAAATCTAAAATGGCATCCCCTCGTCGGCTCAGCAGCTACTTGGTGAAGGAATCCATCAGCTATTGCATCCAGGAAAATCTGAGCCCTATTATTATTACTAACACTTGTCCTCCAGTCTATATCTGGTAGATAAAGTTTCCCATGATCACACAATTCCCTCAGTATTTACTTAATTAAAAACATTAAAGAGGTCTCTATCCATATGCAGATCGGATCCCGGCGGTCTATAGCACACCCCAAGCACTGTCCCAGGGGACAGTGGCTTTAGTAGCTTTCTTCCCCAATGTGATTTTTGCCCAGACTGTCTTATCCATTCTATCACTTCTTATTTCTTTACAGTCTACCTCATCATTGATGTACAATGCTACTCCACCACCTTTACCTTTATTTCTGTCTTTCCTAAACAGCACATACCCTTCAACACCTGTACTCCAGCCATGACTACTATTCCACCATGTTTCTGTTATCCCTATAATATCTGGTTTCACTTCCTGCACCAGTAGCTCTAGTTCCTCCCATTTTGTTACCTAGGCTCCTTGCATTGGTGTACATCTTAATTTTTGCTGTTTGGCTTCCGTCACATTCTTTACCTGATTAGGCACAGACATTCTACCGCCAGTATGACCTGTTGGACTGGTATCTACACTACCCTTCCTCCTTATGTCCATTCTCCTACCCACGGCTGTATCGTTTCTTACTTCATTTTCTTCCCTCTCAATTTTAAAATCTGGCGTGGAGATTACATGGACATCTCCGAACCATCTCCCCCAAATTCCTAGTTTAAAGCTCTCAATCAGTTGTGCCAGCCTCCATCCTAGAAGTCTATTTCCCTCCCTACTCAGGTGAAGTCAGCCCGAGAGAACAGTCCTCTGTCCATGAATGCTTCGCAGTGGCCATACATCCCAAAGCCCTCCTTCTAGCACCACTGCCTAAGCCATCTGTTGATAGTCATAATCTTGTCACAACTTTGTTGCCCTTCTCTAGGAACAGGCAGAATCCCACTGAAGATCACCTTAGCCTCCATTTCCTTAAGCATCTTCCCCAGCCCGGCATAGTCTCCCTCGATACGTTCCAGCGAGAATCTAGCCGTATCATTTGTTCCCACGTGAAGGATAATCAGTGGATTCTTTCCTTCTCCCACTAGGATCCTCTTCAGCCTCAGGTCCACATCCCGTATCCTAGCGCCCAGCAGACAGCACACCCTTCTGTCCTCTGGATCAGCTCTGGTTACAGGTAGTGATGAGCTGCCAAAATCTTAACAACCGGTTCCCTAGAAAAAGTTTTGATTTAAGAGAGGTGCCCCAGTATGTATTTTTTTGTACCAACAGGGTTACCGTACGTCCGCATTTTCCCGTATTTTAAAATCTAAAAATTCCTCCTGGACGGCAATTTAAGAACCCAAAAGCCTGACCTGTCTGGGAAAATACAGGTGTGTGTTAACCCTGCCTAAAGTTCTTTTTTAAAAAGATGGGCCTGAACTAGAAATGAGTTCCGTTTCACATGTGTGGGTCCCCGCCACTCCCTGGGGGTGTGCTAGGGTGACCAGATGTCCCAATTTTATAGGGACAGTCCCAATTTTGGGATCTTTTTCTTATATAGGCTCTTATTACCTCCCACCCCCTGTCCTGATTTTTCACACTTGCTGTCTGGTCACCCTAGGGTGTGCACATGTGTGGGTCCCAGCTGCTCCCTGCCCCCCCTCACTGAAGCAGGTGTGCAGGGTTACTGCCCTGGGAACTGCAGGGCACCAGTGGACGTGGGGCCAGCTGCAGACAGGGGCGTGGGGCAGGGCTGTCTGCGGGCAGGGCAGGGGGTGTGGAGCTGGCTGGAGACAGGAGGGTGCGGGGTTGGCTGGAGGCAAGGGGGTGTGGGGCTGGCTGCAGGCAGGGTAGGGGGATGCAGGGCTGGCTGGAGACGGGCTGGCTGCGGGCAGGACAGGGGGTGCGGCAGGGGCAGGCTGCGGGCAGGGTGTGCGGGGGTGGCTGGAGATGCGGGCAGAGGGTGCGCGGGTGGCTGGAGGCAGGGCAGGGGGTGCGGCAGGGGCTGATTGGAGGCAGAGCAGGGGGTGGCTGGAGGCGGGGGGTGGCTGGAGGCGGGGGCAGGGGGTTGCTGCAGTCAGGGCAGGGGGTGCGGCAGGGTGGTGGGTACTCACGGGGAGAGCAGCAGGACGCAGCCCAGGCCTAGCAGAGCAGCCAGGGACCCACCAGGCAGCAGCAGGAGCCCCAGGGCCAGGGGAGCAGCAGCAGCAGCAGCACCAGGGCTCATGTTCAGGGCCAGGCGGCAGCCCACATGGCTCCTGCAGCACAGCGCCCCTGGTGGCCGGAGGAGGAATTACATCACTTCCCGGCCGGAGCCCATCGAAGCCTCAGCGCCCCCTGCAGGGAAGCGGGTTAACAACCCGTTTGCGTGAACCGGTGCGAACCGGCCCCAGCTCACCACTGGTTACAGGCCTGTCTATCCTTCTCAGTAAGGAGTCCCCAGTCATGTAGACTTGCCTTTTCCTGGTAATGGTGCAATTCTCTGGTCTATCCCCGTTCCCCCTGGCTGCAAGTCCTCTCGATTCATATTGTCTCTTGCAATCCTCTGCAATCCATCCCATATCCTCCTGGGGCTCATATTTGGTTTTGGTATCTCCATTAACTGTTCCCCTCTTCCTATAGGACTAGCTGCTCTTCCCTTCTTGCTTGCCCTCTCACCTTCAGTGACCACCTGCTGAGCCCCTTTTCTTCCATCAGCTCTATCAGGCGGCACTTCATGCAGACAAAACTTTTTTCAGGTACCTCCTCCAGGATCATGCACATGCCACAGCTTCCACATCCAGTCATCCTCATTGTGTCTTCCACGACATGGGTCACTCCCACTACTGCCTCTGTGTCTGTCACCTAAGCCCTGTTAATCCAGGAAACACAAACCAAACCAAAACACCACCACCCACAGCAAAACAAACCCCCCACGAGCACCACAACACTGCTAGACCACCACACGCTCCCTTCACTAGCCTGTCTGTTCCTCTGCCTGGCTCTCTTAGTCTTCCCCCCCAAACTCCCCTTGCAAATTCCCGCTCAAACTCCCCTGTTACAGCTCTGTTTGCTGGCTGCTGCAGCTGTCTATGCTGCTCCCTGCCTGGCTGGCTACCTTTATAGGACCCCTAGTCAGAGAAGCCCCGACCCCTAATCAGGGCTCAGCTTCTCTCAAAGCACACTGCCCCTACCAGCCTCTACAAATACCAATACCTACAAATACCTTCTCCTCCAACAGAACTCCCACTTTTAATCTTTTATCTGCCTCATCTCAGTACAGCCCTGACAAGACTGCTTCTGGAGTATTGTATTCAGCTCTGGGCACCTCATTATAGGAAAAATTTTGTTTTTTCTTATAACTTCCTACAGTTTACCTAAGTGATTAGGGAGCTGGTGGAACTCACTTGTTCAGAAAGCTAGTTATTTAACTCTTTAATTTTTTCTAAGTGACCACCAAAAAGATGTTAGAGTCTACACATATCTGAGGGAGGTAAACTCCAAGAAGGGAGAGGAGTTAGGGTAGCACAGGGACAAATGTATGGCAACACTGAGAGAACATATTCAGGCTCGATTCAAAAGAAACTTCTTGACACTATAGACAATGTGGCAGTGAAGTCCTGAATAGGGGGTGAATGGATTTTAGAACAGGGGTTGAATGGGTCTGGCTCGGTGAGCCAGTAATTTTTGGAGGCTGCTATCATACTCCCCTCCTGTCACCCCCGCCGAAGCCTCTAGGCTTTCAGTTAAAATTTATTCCAGTCTTTATAGTAGCAAATACACAGTTCACAATCTGAAGGCTCTTTAACGTAGTGATGTCTGCCTGAGTCTGCAGACAGCCATAAAGAAGCTCAGAGATGTAAACTGCTCCCATTTACTTCCAGTGGAGAGTTGATGCTGAACCAGAACACTAATGGGAGAACATTCACTTTCCCTTCTTGCTCAAAGCAGGCAAGAAAGAAGGATGGCAATCCGCCATCAGAATACACATGAAAGAAAAGGAATAATGATAACGATCCATATGAAGATTTGCAGCACACAAAGTGGTATCTTGTTCTGGTATCTCTTAGGTGAAGCTTTGTTTGTGGGTGGAGCTTATGCATACCACTACTTTTTTCCCCTGCATTTGACCCATGGATTAGGTAACTTTAATTTCATGTTACCTAATCTGTGGATGCAGTGCAGAAAAAAGTGGTAGTACTCACGAGCTCCACCCACAAACAGAGCTCCACTCAAGAGGGTTCCATCTTTTTTTGTGCTTCTTTCTTAAGGAGTTCAGAAAAGAAGAGTTGCTGGAATGCTGAGTCTGCTGCCAAGGAAGACAACCTCAGGCTCTCATCACTAGCAAATCTATAAACCTTTATACCATATAGCTCTTGTTGCAAGTTTTAACTGACCCCCTCAAAAAAACTGACTTTGGTGATCAGTAGGGGTTAAATACCTGGCTTTGCTAAAATTCCCTTTCTGATCGTCTAGGAAAATTTATATCAAGTGAGAATAAAAATTGGCCTCCAGCCATCATGCTTGCTTCATCACTGACACAGAAAAAAAAGTTTGTTTGAAATAACTGAACATTGGTTATTCCACTGATATTAACCATTTTCTGTCTGTTTTTATTCTGCTACAGTAGCCAAATCTTGGCCATTTTTTCTCCCAGCTATTATGAAGTTCCAAACCTTCCTTTCTGTACCTGCAGCTAGACATGACATTCCTGCCCTGATCATATCTTGTCTTCCTCCCAACTGAAATCATCTTCCTTACCCATCGATCTGTCATCCACCTCTTTGAATCCTCCACTGCATCGAGGTAACATCTTCTCCTTGCCCTCTATAACTCCACCTCCATCTTTATATTCAACCTATAATCTGAGTGTTGCTCTTGACGACCCCCCGCCCCCCCACTCCTCCAGCAGTTATGCCCTCTTTGATGTCCTCTTCTACAACTATCTCCAGGTGGTTTTCCTCCATGGGCTGCCATGCATGGCCCACCCAGCCTCCACCCTTTTGTCTTTTGTCCTCCATGACACCCAAAGGAAGTGTCAGTGATCACGGTGTAACTAAGTGTGTTAAATGCATTTGTAAAAAAACCCCTAAATGTGGCAAGTCTAAACCAGCAGGTTACCACATGATTGTGCTGCTGAAATGTTGACCTTCCTTATAGATGTTTACATTCACTCATCACGTCACATCTAAATGTAGATTGTCAACAGGTAATGATCAATGGCTCCATGTCTAGTTGGCAGCCGGTATCAAGTGGAGTGCCCCAAGGGTCGGTCCTGGGGCCGGTTTTGTTCAATATCTTCATAAATGATCTGGAGGATGGTGTGGATTGCACCCTCAGCAAGTTTGCAGATGACACTAAACTTGGAGGAGAGGTAGATACGCTGGAGGGTAGGGATAGGATACAGAGGGCCCTAGACAAATTAGAGGATTGGGCCAAAAGAAATCTGATGAGGTTCAACAAGGACAAGTGCAGAGTCCTGCGCTTAGGACGGAAGAATCCAATGCACCGCTACAGACTAGGGACCAAATGGCTCGGCAGCAGTTCTTCAGAAAAGGACCTAGGGGTTACAGTGGACGAGAAGCTGGATATGAGTCAACAGTGTGCCCTTGTTGCCAAGAAGGCCAATGGCATTTTGGGATGTATATGTAGGGGCATTGCCAGCAGATCAAGGGACGTGATCGTTCCCCTCTATTCGACATTGGTGAGGCCTCATCTGGAGTACTGTCCAGTTTTGGGCCCCACACTACAAGAAGGATGTGGATAAATTGGAGAGAGTCCAGCGAAGGGCAACAAAAATGATTAGGGGACTGGAACACATGAGTTATGAGGAGAGGCTGAGGGAACTGGGATTGTTTAGTCTGCGGAAGAGAAGAATGAGGGGGGGTTTGATAGCTGCTTTCAACTACCTGAGAGGTGGTTCCAGAGAGGATGGTTCTAGACTATTCTCAGTGGTAGAAGAGGACAGGACAAGGAGTAATGGTCTCAAGTTGCAGTGGGGGAGGTTTAGGTTGGATATTAGGAAAAACTTTTTCACTAGGAGGGTGGTGAAACACTGGAATGCGTTACCTAGGGAGGTGGTGGAATCTCCTTCCTTAGATATTTTTAAGGTCAGGCTTGACAAAGCCCTAGCTGAGATGATTTAGTTGGGGATTGGTCCTGCTTTGAGCAGGGGGTTGGACTAGATGACCTCCTGAGGTCCCTTCCAACCCTGATATTCTGTGAACTCTCCAGTTCAGGGGCACTATCTCTGTTTGTGTGGATGCTGTAAAATATACTTCAATAAACCTAGATCTTTATTCTCATCCCACTGCTCCCTAGAAATGCTAATGTAATTTAGAGAACGTTCTTAATGCCAAAAAAAGTTGAATTTTTAAAGAGATTTCATAGCCTTGTGTTTTCCTCTGAGATACTTATCGCAGGGATCAGGTTCTGTTTTTCTCTTTGAACATAAGTGTGGGTTTGGTCTGAAAAGTGATCATGTAAACATGACTGCGATGGTTTGAGATATTTGGAATCTATTCTGCCTCTGGGACGGTGAATAAAGTAATTAAAGATTCAGCAATAAGAACTTGGTCATGTGTGACCCAAAAATAATCTCTGATTTTCAGATCTGAATCTCAGGTTGCAGAACTGGCAGTTAAATTAAATCGTTATGAATTGAGCAAATTTGATGGGAATCATAAGCATGGAACTCCACACTGTTATTCCCAGTCACTTTTCTGAGTGTAGCCATGCTTATATCAACCAACCAACCATGTAAAGGATTTAAAAAAAAGTTGGACTGGAAAGAAAATCAACTGAAGATGCTTTTGTGTTGTTCTTTGAATGATAGTAAAGACTTGGTGTTTTTAAAAACAGGTAACATTTCTGAGACCTACATTAGTCATGGTGGAAATTCACAATGTAATGTGATACCTTGCTCTTACCGAATGCTTTTCATCAGTAGATCTCAAAGCACTTTACAGAGGAGGTCAGCATCATTATTGCCATTTAATGGAGGGGGAAACAGACATAGGAAGTGATTTTTGCCCAAGGTCACCCAGTAGGCTATTAGGTAAGGGGTAAGTACAAAACTTGGAAAATGTATACAGCTTGCCCTTGTGTGCATTTTAATCTGTTTAGAATTTTACACATCTTAATTTTTACTACACAACTATGAAAGAGTATATTTAACCATAGCTACCTTCTGTGTCGAGAACGTAAGCAAGATGACATGAAAAAAGTAAAGCAGACTTACAGCTTATAAAAGACTCATATGGTAGATGTGTCCAATCAGAGTACTGGGATGTGATTCATAACCAACTATTAGGCTGTTGGATGTTTATTACCAAAGAAAACATTGGTTAATCTTCTCTTGGAGCTTTCTAGCAGAAATGGTCACGTGCAAAGAAATGAAGAATTACTCATTTGCGAGATTTGTTAGCAGCTTCTCATGGGAAGAAGAAACCAATAGCCCATAATTTGAGAGAAATGATTAAAATATAGGTTTATGTTTTGGAAAAATTAATGGAAGTATATACCCTCCAAAATACAGAGCAGAAATGGATACTTAGATATTTGGTTACTATTTATTCAATAATTAAAGTAAACTGGCCCACAAAAAAACATTGCATTTGACACTTTTTTAAAATATTAAGTTTGAAAGACATCAGACATGAGCAAAAACAGAATCCTGATGCTTGAATAGTGATTTGTAAACTTGCTAACTTCCTAAATAAACAGTTACTTACAAGAAAGAAGTGTACTGTTCAGATGTTCCCTGTCCAGCACACAGGGTTCACATAAGCTTGACTTTGCCATAGAGTTATTTCAGAGAAGATTGAATGTATTCTAGTCTAATCCCTCAGTACCACCACTTCCTCTATATTAACCTTTTTTGAAAAAGCCACTATGTACAGAACATTTGAAAATGCACTAATGCCACTAAACTTCCAGATTTGTATTTTCATGTTTTCTGCACTATCAGGGTTGTCAAACCCTGGCTTTTGCTGTGCAATCTGTCCACTTCCCTGGCATGTGTAGATCTGGTCAGGCCCGTTGTTCATAGTTCAGTGTGGAGAAGTGTCTTTGCTCGTCTCATGTTTTCAATCACTGTAGAAAATACTTGAGTTACTGAAAGCACTGACATGTGTTGCTGTGTGCACTTGTTAATGTGCAGTACAGAACAGATGGCTACATTATGTGGGAGTGAGAAATAAGACTATACTATGCTTTGAATCTCCTGACTTTTAAATGGTTAGTCTGCAAAAAGAAAAGGAGTACTTGTGGCACCTTAGAGACTAACAAATTTATTTGAGCATAAGCTTTCGTGAGCTACAGCTCACTTCATTGGATGCATTCAGTGGAAAATACAGTGGGGAGATTTATATACATAGAGAACATGAAACAATGGGTGTTACCATACACATTGTAACGAGAGTGATCATTTAAGGTGAGCTATTACCAGCAGGAGAGCCGGGGCGGGGGGGGGGGGACCTTTTCGTAGTGATAATCAAGGTGGGCCATTTCCAGCAGTTGACAAGAACGTTTGAGGAACGGTGGAGGGGGGAATAGTTTTACTTTGTCTAATGACCCATCCATTCCCAGTCTCTATTCAAGCCTAACTTAATTGTGTCCAGTTTGCAAATTCATTCCAATTCAGCAGTCTCTCGTTGGAGTCTGTTTTTGAAGTTTTTTTGTTGAAGAATTGCAACTTTTAGGTCTGTAATCGAGTGACCAGAGAGAACACTGTTCCTCAGACATTCTTGTCAACTGCTGGAAATGGCCCACCTTGATTATCACTACAAAAGGTTCCCTCTCCCCCCCCCCACCCCTTCCGCTCTCCTGCTGGTAATAGCTCACCTTAAGTGATCACTCTCATTACAGTGTGTATGATAACACCCATTGTTTCATGTTCTCTATGTATATAAATCTCCCCACTGTATTTTCCACTGAATGCATCCAATGAAGTGAGCTGTAGCTCATGAAAGCTTATGCTCAAATAAATTTGTTAGTCTCTAAGGTGCCACAAGTACTCCTTTTCTTTTTACACACACTTCTGTTTTAATCAGTATTTCAGTAGCAGAGTTTGTAACCTTGAAACAGAGCAATTCAATTAACATATTACTGACCTGCACAAGTGCACTGTTGCCAATGCTTGTGATTTTTCTTTATCATAGGTTTTAAAATGATTGATCTTTTTCTTAAAGTCCCAGCTCCTTGAGTTATGTGACTGTGACAATCTCATCTTTCATTTTACAAAATAAGTTTCTAGCCCTCATGGTTTCAGAGAAAAGCTTGAAAATGATCTGCCAGGTACCGTAAAGGTTTTAAAACCAGAAGGCAGAGAGAGAACCCAAAATACAACTTTAAAGACCTCGTGGTTTTTTAAGGGGCAGTCTCATTATATTAACACTCAGGATTGGTAATATTGCAAGTGGGAATCGTTATGCACTTTAGTGACTTAGGTGATAGAAATTTCAAACTGAGTCAATTTCAAACTAATACTGAAGTTTGCAAAAACCTTGAACGCAAGCAGGTAAGCTGCCGTGGCCCGCACAGTCTATGACATCTCTAGAACCAGCTTCCTGAGGAAGTTTTCAGAGGTTCAGATCGTGTCAGGGAAGTTGTCAGAAATAAACAGCTCAGCTTTCCAGCAATACTCAAAGGCACTTGTTCCCATTGAGGGTTAATGAACAAAGCAAACATAATATTTCGAAAACAAGCTGTTTGAGAGGACGTTCCATTAAAATAGGTCCCTTTTCAAAAATTAAACTCTTAAATCCTTATTTCTTTATAAATACCATGTCTTGTTATAAGCTTGAGATGAAACTAACACTGTTTCATGTAAAATGTTGCTTATTTCACTCACAGTTTGAAATATCTTCTGGTTCATATGCATACATTTTGTTCTTATACTTTCCTGTCAGATCGGCTCGAACTGTCATAGAGGGATCTTTAGGAGGGGAAAAGTCCAAAATGTTAGCAATGGAGGTCTTTAGGAAGGAGCAGTGCTGCTTAATTTTGGGGGGTGGGTGGGGGTGGAGGGAGGAGAGGGGAGAGATTCAAGCCTTTAAAAACGGTGTTCATTAGCACAGCACTCTGACGCTGTGTTTAGGTTAGGGTTTCTCAGGGAAAAGTTTTTGGTGGCCTCAGAGTGCAGCCATGAACTCTTGCCGGTGGCTGCTCTCACACTTTTTCCTAAAATACTTAATTAGCTTTAGGAAAGCCAAATAAATATGCACACATTCACATCCAAATGATTGAAATTTATTTATTGCTGGCTAGTAAGTCTGTTGTGAAAAGTGATATTAATAAACATACAAGTATCACTTTTCACAGCAGACTTAATGAGCCCTGGCAGGCCTTGGGACAAATTAAGCCCTGGCTGGAGGGTTGGGGGAGGCAGTGTGGGGCTGGAGCCTGAAGTCCTGGGCCCAGAGCCCGAAGCCCCATGGCCGGAGGACAGGGTCCAGGGACAGAGCCTGAAGCCATTTGGCCGGAGCCTGGGGCCTACCACTGTGCAGCCAGAGCCCAGGACTGGAGCCTGAAGCCTTGCAGCCAGAGCTTGCTGCCCTGCTACCCGAGGGCTGAAACCCAAAGCTTGGGAAGGTGGGGAACTCACTGGCTGCCTGCTCCTACAATATTCTGCTCCAGGTCACTCCACATGGGGGCAGGGCCCAACCCTGCTGCTGGCCCCAGTAACCAACACCAGGGTGGTACATCCAGGAGCAACAGGGAGGGGGAGGGATTTCTACTTTGCCCTCCCCCCCTTCACAGCCCAGGAAGCTGTGGCTGCAAGTAAAGCCCCTGGTAGCCACATCTGAGAAACACTTTAGGCTAACAGCCCTGTGGATCTCAGAGCTTAATCTCTGCCTTAGATTGGCTCTTGGACAATAAACTGGTTAGATGCATCTGAACTGCCATTCTGAGCTTAGTAATGACGCCAGGTCATTAAAAAGGGTCGGTCTTTGTCCCATTCATGCCCAACAATCTCACATTGGGTTTCCCCTGGAACTATTGCTTATGAGGCTAGACCCTGTCCCTGGGAAGCCCAATGAATCCTTAATAAATATTCAGATATATGCAGAGAGTCTAATGCTTATCTGTTTTCACACACTACAGCATGGTGCCACATTGGGTCTGTATCATGTGTGTATATAGGACCAGCTCCTTAATTGGTATAAGTTGGTATGTTGATGTCAGTGGCGCTACACTGATTTATACCAACTGAGGATTTGGCCCATGGTGGCCAACATTTAAATACAGTGACTACTGATTTTTGGGTGGCCAACTTTACACCTTAAAGGAGCCCAATTTTCAGACAGTGCTGAGCAGCCATCCTCTGAAAAGCAAATCTTTTTAAAATGTCTCAGGTTAGGCAAGAAAAATCACTAACCACTTTTTCAAGTCTTGGTCGTAATGTCCTGCAGCTTTAAAAACCAAACCTTAACTATTTAAGTATAACTTGGAGAAATGTGGGTTTCCTGCTGACCAAGCAAGAAATCTGTGCTACACATCACACAAGGCAATTGTTCCATTTTGATTATCACAAAGAATTGGGAAGCTCACCGACAAAGAGGATCCTAGGGACATAGTGGCCATCAGGGGCCAGGTTGTCATCTGTGCTCGAATGCTGAAAGAAAGTTAATTTTTTTTGTGATAGGTCATTATCAGAACAGCTGTCACATCAGTCAAAGCAACAGAAATGGAACAAACTAATCAGTCGTCTTTATTTCGCTTCAAGTACAATTTGTGGGGTGGTCTATGGAGTCTCCCTTCTCCCCCTGCATATAACACAGCACCAATAGTTACATAGGGCTTGCTGTGTTGGATCAGAACAAGGTCCCACTCAATTCAGTATTCTGTTACTGACCATGACCTGCTGATAGAGGTCCTAAGAAACCTAAGAAAACTATTTGAGACTAGATAACATAAATATATCTGGATTTGAGAGTAGTAATGTCTCTGTCTTCTCCTCCTAAAAAAGGAATTTTTACCAAACCCTGTTGTGGGTTTCCAGCAACTTGGAAACCAGATATTTGAATGAAAATAAAATAATTAATAAAAAAGCCCAAAGAAGTAAATTTCTGATTTGTTATTAAGACTCTTTATTCTGCTTCCCATCATATATTTTGATAATTATGACTTTTAAATTATGATCTTACCACCAGATTAAGCATAATAAAATCCTCTTGAGCCATCTTTTGGATCTCTGGGCTGGAAACAAAAGCTTTCTTTAAAGCTAAAAACAAAAAAAATAATTTAGGTGGGGAATTTGATCTGCAGCTCACTGTTTTCCACTCCGGTGTATGTTTTATATCCACTTATAGTGTTCCTAAAACCATCAATTTATGGTTAACATCTTCAGACTATCACATGCACATGTTAGATGAGGCTTGGATAATTCAGGTCTAATAAACTAAGCAGCAGAAAAAAAGATCTCTTGTTTGCCTGTGAAGCTAGTTGCTGCTTGATGTAATGTAAAATAGTTCATTCCCTTTGTGGGACTCAATCATAAATCTAACTTGACTTCCTCCAGTAGTCACTGGCATTACAAGACAGAATAGGAATCATGCATGTATATATGTTTTATGCTGCATAGAACTAAAACCACTATAATAACAAATACTTAAAATGTTGCAGGAAATACTGAGGTCAGAATTTACATGTGATCCTCAATTTGTTCTGAATGACCTACAGTGGGATGAAAATCTAATAGAGCAGTGAATCTTCTCAGCTTTTCTTTGGCAAAAAAGGATCTTCCTAGATAATGGAAAGGTACCAATATTCCCTCTTGGAATGACTGACTGGTTTATAAATATAAATGGCCTTGAAGGCTCGAAGGTCCTGTCTTAAAATGCCACACCAGACTGCGGTCTCAGGCCTTATGGTGGCATTATAGAGCAATTAGAAGTCACTGCACTTCTAAGAGATGCCATCCTACAGATGAGATGTTACATTTGGAGAGAAGTCCCATCTAAAGTTATTCTAGATGTTTTAGACCACGTTGATCAGAGAATGGCTGTTGCAGGTCATTGGCAAGTCACTTCTTTACCAATATCTAACTCATCCCATTTTCAGAATACCATAAGCATGAAGGTCCCTTTATCAATAATAAAAATAATTAGAGGTGGCGCAGCTAGCGATGCCTGTAATTAAGGTTGCATGACACTTGCCATTCTGGCCCTGTTCTGTACTTGCTTATTATTTTGCCAAACTTCAGCTGTTAGGGCTGAAATTTCTCATGCTAATTGTGAATTGAGGAGCCAGAGCTCTGCTGGACCACCTCTCTGCGCAGAGATGGGAAAGCACAGGGAGAGAACACACCAAACACGCAAGCCAAGTAACAACATCACGGTTGCAAAGTCAAACACCCCAAAGTTAGGAAATGCCCAAATTAATATTTTTGCCCCCTTGTCCCATATGTGATGATGCGATCTTTAATGATATGATCACATACTGTTTTTGTGATGTTGTATATACTACATAACTATGAAACAAATAACAGAATATCTGAGCCATTTTTCTAATAAAATTATAATCCCTGATTAATATAAATTGAGCTTTACCCTGGCTGGGTCTGGGTGAAAGAAGATGCAATGACTTCATGTCCCTTGTCAGTGTCCTCTGAGGAAGTTTAGGTGCCAAGGCTATTTTGGATGCTGATCCAAAAAGCTAACAGGTTTACCCTCCATAAACAGTGCCTCAGCCACTGAAGTTTTGACCTAAAGCAGGTTGCTAAAAAGGTGTTATGGACCTTTTATTCCATACTCTTATCTATAAGCCAAGCAGAGTTAATTGCTCCTGTTTTGGAGGATGTTTCAGGAGGTCTTAGAAGGGGTTCAGATTGATTTAGAAGGGTTTCCTTTTTTCTCACCTTGGCTATAAGGGCATTCTTCTAAGTGGTGGATGATCATCAGAGGTTTCTTGCTAAAAGAACATGAAAAAGGTGGCATGTCAGATCATTTATAGAAAACACTAACATATAAGCAACTATGTTGTTACAGGGCTATAATTGCATTGGGGTTCTGATGCTGCTAAAAACCACATCCAGGAACTATGAGAAGAGCTTGGTTGGCTTGTCAGTGGATCTTCCAAGTATACTTCCCATACTAAGGTTTTGTGCATTGCTTAGCTGTTATAAGTGAAATGTCCCTTCATATTCCAAGTCACAACAATATGGCTATTCGATCATATGGCTGCGATGATATACAAAGAAAGGATTATGTACAAGGGTTCTAGTGAAACCGTAATACGCAAATGAAGTTTAATGAAACCAGGATGGAACTACATTCCTATAACTCTCTTCAGCCTGATTGATTTTATAGTATAGAAGTCCAAGACTTTTGAAGTGTGAAAGTTTTGAAGCATGAAAGCTTTCAGTTAGAGCAGCAACTGTATTAAAATTAATCTGATAAATACTGTGGACCCAATCCTGCAAGGTGCTCATCTCCTGGGAGGTCACCTCCCACCGAAGTTCTATTCAGCTGTTCTTTAAATCAACAGGATTGAAAGGCACTTGTCGTCTTGGAGAATCAGGCTTGTACAAGGAAGACAAAGATGAGTCTTTGTCAGGGTGTCAAATGACATAAGTGGAACTGTAGTTCCTAGAATGTTCGTGAGCTTTAGTTTTTCCAAAGCCGCTGTGGGCAGGGGTTGCTTTTTACAATATATTGGTACAGTGCCTAGCTTCAATGGAGTATCAGTTCTGAGTAGGGCTCGCTCACTGCTGGAATACAAATCAACCATAACACAATCATAGTCAATGGTTTTAGCATCATATTAGCACATTTTGCCGATTTAAACAATAGCTTCTTGTAGAATTATCACCAGTGTCCCTAAGTAAACCCTTTTATGATGCAGCAAAAGAATAACTAAAGATTACCTGTTTCTTGATATAGCTAAAGCTTCTTCATATGTCTGAACCCATTCAATTTCATCACCCCATCCTATAGAGAAGATAGATTGATTAATTTCTTTTGTGTACAAATGGTACAGTTGATCTCTGGAGCAGGTGGATGTCCACACTTTGCTGACCAATGTCGCCAAAGGCTAAATGTTGTCTACTACTCATCACTCCTGTTATCCAGGACAAAGGGGAATGAAGAACTTGGAATCTCTCTGGGGGGTGAAGCTTGGAAATAAAAGTTTGGAACCACATAAAATGCATTTAAGCTCTGCCCAGTCTATGTCTTACCTGCAGAGTATTGAACAATTTCCACCAGACACCTGGTAGACTACGGGATAGGAAAGTTACTCTTCTACAGATGCAGCCACTCACCTGCTTCACTAACACACATGCTTTTGTTCTACTAGATGATGCCTCCAGGTGGACACTCATCTGTACTCCCTTTTCACAAGCACTAAACTATTCCATTATCCCTTCATTTAAAACATCTCCTTTCATGGAGGATGGCCCCATTCTATACATCTTTTTCTTTATCCACACTACAATAATGAACCCATTTACTTAGCATACAATGGGTATAGGAATAAGAGTTGCCACAATTCATAAATGCCTTCCAATCTCTTCCTTGTCTCCTTTTTTGTAATAATCCTTTTTTTCCTCTGTATGTGTCTATGTGAAGACTGGGACCTTTGTGGTCTTACTAGATTTACTCATTTTCTTGATAAGACCAGTCAGATATATGCCTTTGATCAATTATATGACAATTACCCAAATATACATTATTTCAATATTTCCAAACGTCTACATTTTACAGGACAGTTGTGCTTTAGTGATTAGATACACACCAACTTTGAAGAACATTTAAGAAATCTAACAACAGAAGCAGGTTATCAAAAATCTACACAATACTTTTCAAAACTGATGACTTCCGCTCTACAAATATTGCTGTCCTCCCCCCTTGTCTCCGGTCTTGTGCCTAGCCCCTAGGAAGGAAAGATGCTGCCCTGACTCTCAGCAGAGGAGCAGTTCAGGAAAGGAAGAGTGGAGCTGGCTGCAGTCAGGAGCCATAGCTGCAGATGTCTGCCTGCCAAGATGGGCAGGAGGGGATGGCACAAGTGAACCTCCTGGCAGAAGGCTACATTTGCTTCCTGCCTACATGGAGTTTAACCTCTAAGTAGTGGATTGGCAGCCAGCAGGATGGGCAGGGTGAGCAACTTCAGACTCCCCTCCCTCCCCTTCATAGCCCATCTAGATTTGGGTCTGGAAGCACTGTAGTCCCATACAAGCTGAAAGCTGGGGAAGATATCCCAACCTCCCCAAGGGCCAGAGGCAGGATTTATTGGCCTTCAGGGCCCAATCAAAGTTCACCTCTTTAAGTAATGGTTTGGGACTATATTTCTGAATGTCAGTGAGGGAAGGTCTCCCAGCCACTGACTGTAAATATTGGGAAGCAACAGAAGTCATTTGACTACCTGGGTGCATGGGTGATATTCATGTTTATACATTATTTTTGCTAAGGTAAGATGCCCAGAAGTTATGTAGATGGGCATCACATGGAAATGCTAATAAAGATAAATGCTGTGCTCAGAGACTTCACCATCTCACCTCGGGAGAGAGTTTGAGGCATCCTTATCCGCGTGACGTTCTCCTCCTCCTCCTGCTCAGGGACTTTCTGTAGTTTTCTCTGGGCAGCTACCACCAGGGCATTGCAGAGGAGGAGAGAACACAGTAACTGAAAGGAGTGCATGTTTTCTGGAAAGTAAATTCAGAAGTGTCTAGTGTTAAGAGAGAAAATCTTTAGACAGCTTCTGCATAAGACAATACAACTTTGAAATGCCTATAAGCCATGTCTCATGGACACCTCACTTCAGCAGAAGTTACTCAAGAAGCATTGTTTCTGGTCAGAGCACCTTGTTTCCTTATTGTTGGAGCAAGCAATTATGAATAACTCAACAGGATCTTGGGTCTCCATCTATACTGAGCCACGGGATCTTGGACTTTAGCGATCCACTCAAGAAAACTAGAGGAGCTTTCCTGCATTGACAGACATTTCTACATATCTTATTACAACTGCACCTCTGAATTTTTTCTTTCACTTGGAGGTCAAAAGTTTCCAACCTCATTGCCTAAAAATAGGCTTCCAAGTCCACTTTAATCAAAGTGGCCTGGTTTTCAGAGGTGTGCTGGTCACTTGTGTGCTGGGGTTGCTCAGCAACTCTGAACACTAAGACTTTCTATTCATATGCTTGTAGCCAAAAATGAATCAGCTACATTTGACAATGTTGGTTTGACATTGCTTCATGGATCTGTGTTGTCAGATACCCCAGCAACAATCCTTTACAGCTCTTGAAATAATTTTTTTTACAGATTTTTACTTATTTTAATTTCTTTGTTACAGTTTTTAACCTACAGAATAGCAATGACAGCTGTAGGAACTTCAGCAAGGAGCACACGTACACCTTGGAAAGGAAATGCATATCCTTTTCAGGAAAAAGACAGTCCTATAAAAATGCATTTTCTTAGAATGATTTTCTCACCTGGAACCTTAGGCTGAGGTCTCGGAGCAGAGAGTGAAAATGCACCTCTTCCAGTTACTCATCTGCAGTAGGAATAAGTAAGCTAGCAGCTATTTATACCCCTGTATTTGCTCAGTTAGTGAGGATGAATGTCAACTGAAATTCCAGGATATCCTGCTCCTGACAAAGCGCAGAACAACCTTTCTACAATAGCTTTCTTTTAATCGACACAGCCGTGTGCTTGGTTTTAATCATGGGATAATGATTAATGAAAGTATTCACTATAGTGTTTATACTAGACACACCTTCGTCTATCATATTTGCTTCCCTAAGTATGGGCTATGTGTCTCTAAGCCACGAGCTGGTCTAAGATTTTGGTCTAAATGCATATGAAAAGTTTATTAAGAGGAAGTCATATATGTAATTTCTTTTTTTAGTTTCATAAATTCTTCCAAAGAGTTAGTGTCATTTCTGTTCAAATCCACTTGAATAACTTTTTCAATGGATATTGTTTGTTAGCATTCTGCAGCATCTCAAAGGTGCCTTATAATGTAATCAATTCTGTTTTCATTTTTGTATATTACCATAGCTTCAGCTACACAGGACTGAATTACCATAGAATGGCTAACTCTCTGCATCAGCCTGGTTGGCTGTGTCAGTAAACTCTCACAACTACTGTAGATTGTAAGGATAGTGCATGGAAAGCATCTGGCCTCTCTTTTGACATCCATTGTAACCCATTAGACCAGCTGTCCATGCCCACAATGTACTTTCATTTACAAACGTCTTTAGTTTAAGGTGCTTTAGAAGAGATTAATTATTAAGGAAAAATAAGCTACCACAATGTGAAGGGCAAAATCCTGTTGTGAACTGAACCATGTTGAAGCCATAGAAAACAGCAGTATGATAAAAGAGCTGATCCAGGGGAAGAGCAGTAAATGAATGGGATAATCTAGGTGGTAGCATGAAGATTAGTGTTACAATACAAACCGGGGTCCTGTAATGTCATAAACGAGGGGTGGCGAAACTTACTGACCCTCTGAGCTGCATACGATAATCTTCAGAAGTTCAAGAGCTGCAAGAACCGCACAATCTGCCCTGCAGGGCGGTGCCTGACCCCCCCTCCCTGCAGGACAGAAAACCCTACTCCCATCACCCTGCTGCAAGGCAGAAGCCCCGAGCTTCTCCCCCACACCCTGCCAGCCCACTCCTCAGGGCACATTTTAACTGTAAAAGAGCCACGTGGCTCACGAGCTGCAGTTTGGCCATGCCTGTCATAAACCATGGCCAAGGGAGTCTTCCAACCCCCCACAAGGGATTATAGCCTTGTTCTTTAAAACAATATTTTTACATATATTTCACCCAAAATACTGCATTAAAAGAAAATGATTGAGGTTGCAAAGTCAAGCACTCCAAAGTTAGGAAACGTCAGATTTACAGTTGCCTTTGTAACCATCATTTGGCCCCCTTGGTTATCCATCCGGGGCGCTGGCTGAGCAAAAGGACAGCACGTCAGCATGTACTTAAAGACCGTTTCACAGTGCGTACGCGCAAAGGGCTGAATTAAGATTGCACAGGCAACTGTATATCTGGCATTTCCTAACTTTCAAGTGCTTTACTTTGCAGCTGAAATAATGGTGTTTTAACAGGTTTTCTGAATGTGTAGTTTCCTGTGTGTGTGTTTTAAGCAAAAAATTCTCCTTTGTGCTTGAATCTTCCATAGAGTTGAACCCAGAGCCTTCAGCGCAGATTGCTGCCTAAGCTACAGGTAGCAGTAGGAGGAGGCTATTGTTCCAGATGGGACGGTGGGGGCAGGGTTCCCGGGAGTTGGAGGAGCTCCTGGCTCGGTGGTTCCGCGGGGCAGTATCAATGGCCGCATGCAGTGGGTCTGCAGATGTATGGGGGAGTCCAGCTAAGCTCTCCTCCTCCCCTCTGCCTACTATAGCCACGTGCTGGTGTTCCTAGTCCAGTGTGTGATGCTGCTGCTCGGCGGGAGCCTGGCATGTTCAGTGATTGTGGCGTGCTGCCAACGTTTCCCTGAGGAAAGTGAGAGAGGAGAAGGGAAATGGTGATTACCAATTTACAGCTCAGCAAAAGCTGAATGGCATTTCCTGGGACAATGAAGGGACACTTCTCAAGCCCCCAGGGATTATCAAAAGCCTGCTGCCAATGAGGGAGATGGGAGAGCTGCTCAACGGAAAAGTCACAAACATCCTGTATAACTGAAATTGTTAGGCAGCCCGAATGATAGAATCATAGAATGTAGACCTGGCAGAGACCGCGAGAGGTTACCTAGTCCAGTCCCCTGCCCTCATGGCAGGACCTGGCTATGTCTACGCCATGGACCTTACAGTGGCACAGTTGTACCAATACAGCTGTGCCGCTGTAAGGTCTCCCGGGTAGCCGCTCTTTGCCGGCAGGAGAGAGCTCTCCGGCTGGCATAATTAAACCACCCCCAGCAAGCGGTGTTGTTGCTGACATAGTGCTGTCCACACCAGCACTTTTGTTGGTGAAACATATGTGGGTCAGGGGTGTTTTTTCACACCCCTGGCCGTGACCAACAAAAGTTTTATGGACAAAAGTGCTAGTGTAGACAAAACCCATTACCTAGACCATCCCTGACAGGTGTTTGTCTGACCTGCTCTTCAAAATCTCCAATGACAGAGATTCCACAACCTCCCTAGGCAATTTATTCCAGTGCTTTACCACCCTGACAGGAAGTTTTTCCTAATGTCCAGTGTAAACCGCCCTTGCTGCAATTTAAGCCGTTGCTTCTTGTTCTATCCTCAAAGATTGAGAACAATTTTTCTCCCTCCTCCTTGTAACAACCTTTTATGTACTTGAAAACTGTTATCATGTCCCCTCTCAGTCTTCTCTTCTCCAGACTAAACAAACCCAATTTTTTCAGTCTTCCCTCACAGGTCGTATTTTCTAGACCTTTAATAATTTCTGACAGGTTTCAGAGGGGTAGCCGTGTTAGTCTGTATCAGATGCATGATGAAGTGGGTTTTAGCCCACAAAAGCTTATGCCCAAATACATTTGTTTGTCTCTAAGGTGCCACAAGGACTCCTCGTTGTTTTTAATCATTTCTGTTGCTCTTCTCTGGACTTTCTTCAATTTGTCCACATCTTTCCTGAAATGTGGGACCCAGAACTGGACACAATACTCGAGTTGAGGCCTAATCAGCACGGAGTAGAGCGGAAGAATTACTTCTCATGTCTTACTTACACCACTCCTGCTAATACATCCCAGAATGATGTTTGCTTTTTTTGCAACAGCATTACACTGTTGACTCATATTTAGCTTGTGATCCACTATGACCCCCAGATCCCTTTCTGCAGTACTCCTTCCTAAGTGGAGTATTTTGCATTTGTCCATATTGAATTTCATCCTATTTACTTCAAACCATTTCTCCAGTTTGTCCAGATCATTTTGAATTATAATCCTATCCTCCAAAGCACTTGCAACCCCTCCCTGCTTGGTATTGTCCACAAACTTTACAAGAAGAATAGAAGTACTTGTGGCACCTTAGAGACTAACAAATTTATTTGAGCATAAGCTTTCGTGGGCTACAGCCTACTTCATCGGATGCATAGAATGGAACATATAGTAAGAAGATACATACAGAGAACATGAAAAGGTGGAAGTAGCCATACCAACTG
Organism: Chelonia mydas; assembly: GCF_015237465.2. Classification (NCBI taxonomy): domain Eukaryota; kingdom Metazoa; phylum Chordata; order Testudines; family Cheloniidae; genus Chelonia; species Chelonia mydas. The sequence goes on along the minus strand of NC_051251.2, from coordinate 73,637,350 downwards.
TAAGATGCTAATTAATTAAGATGAGCTATTATCAGCAGGAGAAAAAAACTTTTATAGTGATAATCAAGATGGCCTATTTAGACAGTTGACAAGAAGGTGTGAGGATACCTAACATGGGGAAATAGATTCAATATGTGTCATGACCCAGCCACTCCCAGTCTCTATTCAAACCCAAGTTAATGGTATCTAGTTTGCATATTAATTCAAGTCAGCAGTTTCTCGTTGGAGTCTGTTTTTGAAGATTCTCTGTTGCAAAATTGCCACCTTTATGTCTGTTACTGAGTGACCAGAGAGGTTGAAGTGTTCTCCTACCGGTTTTTGAATGTAATGATTCCTGATGTCAGATTTGTGTCCATTTATTCTTTTGTGTAGAGACTGCCCGGTTTGGCCAATGTACATGGCAGAGGGGCATTGCTGGCACATGTGTACTTTAAAAGTGTACTCTCGATGCCATTAGCTAAATCGTTGATGAAGATATTGAACAGAACCAGATCCAAAACTGATCCCTGCGGGCGTATGCACCAATTCTGCGGGTGGTCCAGCTACAGCTGTTTGCGGCACCACCGATCAGCTGTTTGGTGGCTGCCTGGATCAGCTAATCAGTGGCGCTGCCAAACAGCTGGGGGTGTGGCTTGTGGGAGGGCGGAGAGCAGTGAGTGAAGGACGGGGCCTTGGTCTCAGGGGTGGGGGCAGAACAGGGCAGGAAGAAGCAGAGCGAGGGCGAGACCTTGGGGAAAGGGGTGGGGATGGGGCCTCAGGGCAGAGTGGGGCTGGAGCACCCCCGGGGAAAAATAAAAGTCAGCGTCTATGCCTGCAGGACCTTACTTGATATGCCCTTCCAGCATATCATATATGAACCACTGATAAATACTCTCTGGAAACAATTTCCAACCAGTTATGTTCTATCTAGGTTGTATTTCCCTAGTTTGTTTGTGAGAAGGTCATGTGAGACTGTATCAAAAGCCTTACTAAAGTCAAGATATACCACGTCTACCTCTTCCCCCCCATCCACAAGGCTTGTTACCCTGTCAAAGAAAGCTATTAAGTTGGTTTGGCACAATTTGTTTATAAATCCATGCTGTTACTTATCACCTTATTATCTTCTTCTACGTGTGTACAAACTGATTTCTTAATTATTTGCTCCATTATCTTTCTGGGTACTGAAGTTAAGCTGGCTTTCACTATGTTAGATGTCCAATTGCTACTAGCCTTTTTGGTGACACAAAACAAACAGAAAATACAGGGGTCACTACCACAAGGGGTGAATCAAAGTCCTACATCCGAGATCTTCACAGTTGACCTCTCTCATTTTTCAACCATCCTCCATTCCCCTCTACTGCTCTCTTCTCTTTCAGATACCCAGCAGTGGTGTCCTCAACCTCCTCCAGCTCTTTACCTTGCCAGCATCACTGATTGGGTAAAATGTAGTAATTGACAGGTGTGGTGTCTCCTATATTTTTGCCGTGTATTTATTCTTACACTCCACTACATCCAATGATCTTAAATATATTAATGACTTGGGGTGAGGATGAAGGTGGAGAGCAAGTTGTTGAAGTGTGCAGATATCACGTTTTGGTTAGGAAAAATGAAGGTGAAATTCCAGCTGGATTTTTAAACATCTTGGAGGAGTTGAGCCAGAGGATGAATGGTAAAATGGAATAAATAATCCAAAGAATTAAATTACACTAGAGCAAGTGCCCACTCTTGGATAGATTACTGTGTCCAATTTCAGCTACTTCACCTCAACAGAGAGAGTTTGCAGTGTTGTTGTAGCTGTGTTGGTCCCAGGATATGGGAGAGACAAGGTGGGTGAGGGAATATCTTTTATTGGACCCAATTCTGTTGGTGAAAGAGACACAGTTTTGAGCTATACAGAGCTCTTCTTCAGGTCTAGGGATGGTACTTGGAGTGCCACAGCTAACTACAAGGTGGAACAGATTGTAAAGCATAAAGAGTTAACACATGTTGCAAGAGACCATTCAAGGTTTCAGAAGGCATGTGGTGTACCTCATCCAGTGCACTAAATGCCCCAAGAACAACTGTGTGGGTGAAACCAGACAATCACTATGCTCTCGAAGGAACTCACACAGAAAAATGATGAAAGACAAAAACACCATATTAACCACATATTACAAAGCGATCACTCCATATCTGACTTTTTAATCCTCATTCCTCAAAGGAAACCTGCATGACACCTTCAAAAGATGAGCCAAGGAACTTGAATTTATAACTTGACTGGACACTAAAAATAATCAGCTCAGTAAAGACACCAGATCTATGGTTCATTACAACACTCTGTAACCCACTAACCCTCCTTTGTCCTGTGACTGCAGAGGCATTAACTGCTCACGTCACCTTGAATGGTCTCTTGCAACACGTGTTAACTCCTTATGCTTGACAGTCTGTTCCACCTGGTATTTAGCTGTGACGTTCTGAGCCCACTTCCCAGACCTGATGAAGAGCTCTGTGTAAGCTCGAAAGCTTGTCTCTTCCACCAAGAGAAGTTGATCCAATAAAAGATATTACCTTGCCCACCTTGTCTCTCACTGGAGAGAGAACAGATTCAGAGAATGGCAGTACCTGGAGTCTTGTTGTAACATGTTACTTCACTAGACACAATGGGAACCGCTTCTCCTGATTGTGCAAGCAGGTTTGTTTCATCTATACCCATTAGTTACAAAGTCCGTTTTATTTGATTCAATAGAATAAAACAAAGATTTTCTATTGACATTCAATGGTGTATACGTGTTACAATATGAAGGCTGGTTATCATAGTTTGGGTCTTTTTCTGAGCAACCAAACACAGATAAGCCAGCCAGATTTGTTCAAGGGATCAGACCGGTCCCTCTAATCAATAGCTTGAGCAGATAAATGTAAAAGAGAAACAAAATGCTTTTAAATGTTTGGCACAGAAATTGAATGTAAGTGATCAAAAGGAACAGGAAGTGTTTATCCTGGAAACCAAAAAGCCCTACACTTCTAAGCGTTATCACTGGGCACAGTGTATTTGCTGCCATAGTATTTTAAGGCGTGTTTGCAGGGCGACTAATTAGAAGCTTTCAGATCTGAAAAACAACCCATACAGGCAACTCAATCTCTTTCTTGGTTTCCGCCTAGAGCAAAACAGAGGCAATAGCCTTTTTTTATCATGCTTATGGGAGAAGAGGAGGGAAAAATCAGCTTTGCCTGTAAGTGGAATAAGCCGAAGAAGCAGTTGTGGTTCTGGGACACATTTCACTAGCCAGACCACTGCGGGGTACAGTGGTTGAGAAATGGAGCCATTGTGGAGCTGAAATCTTACAGGAACTGCCAATAGCCAAAAAAGAAAGAAAATAGTGTCAAAGCAGCATGGCTAAGTCTCCAAGTCCCGTATAGGTCTCATGATAGATATGGAAGGTCACTTCTGATGACACTAATTAAGCCTTGTGGGCCAGATCCTGAGATGGTGTATGCAGCTCCGTTGAATCTGGCCCCGTCTTTCAATACTAAAGCTAGTTTTAAACTGTACTTACAACTGCTTGTTGCATCCATTCACTGAAATGCTTACAACTAAACCACTTATTCTTTCTAGCTGTCTTGCTACAATGTGTTTTACCCTAATCCAGATTTTCAAATGCGCTTGGTCCATGACAGCTTATTGTTTTCATCCAGGCTGCCGAACACTTCTTTTGAGGTGCCCAAATAGGAGCAGAACAGCCACGAGTATTGATGGCTATTTCTATACTGCAGCTGGGTGCGAGCCTCCAGATCCAGGTAGACAGATTCAAGCTAGCAGGGGCTCAAGCTAGCACACTAACAATAGCTGTGTGGGCACTGTGGCTCAGGCTGGGTTTTCAAGACTGGGGCAGTGGAGACAAGCAGCCTTAATTAACTGGTAGAGAAGACTGGAAATATATGTAAAGAACGTTTTCTCACTGGAAACCTTAAATTGTCTTTGAAATTAAAAGCTTAAATGAAAATGATCATTTAGGGTCTGGGCTCTCAACGACTGAAAGTTTGATTAAACAACGCCTTGGGCGGGATCTGCTAAACCAGGGGTGGGCAAACTTTTTGGCCTGAGAGCCACATCTGGGTGGGGAAATTGCATGCAGGGCCATGAATGTAGGGCTAGGGCAGGGAGTTGGGGTGCGGGAGGGAGTGTGGTGTGAGGGCGGGGATGCAGTGTGCAGGAAGGGGCTCAGGGCAAGGGGTTGGGTCCCAGGAGGCTGGTGTATCAGGGGGCTCAGGGCAGGGGGTTGAGGTGTAGGAGGGGTGCGGCAGGGGGTTGGGATGCAGGAGGGGTGTGGTAGGGGGCTCAGGGAAGGAGATTGGGGTGCAGGAGGGGGTTCGAGTGCAGGAGGCATTTGGGGTGCGGGCTCTGGCCCAGCACCGCTTACCTGGAGCGGCTCTGGTATGGCAGTGGTGCGCAGCAGGGCTAAGGCAGGCTCCCTGCTTGCCCTGGCCCCATGCCGCGCTGCTCCTGGAAGCGGCTGGCACCATGTCCCTGTGGCCCCTGGGGGAAGGGGGACAGAAGGCTCCACGTGCTGCCCTCGCCTGTGGGTACCTCCCCTGAAGCTCCCATTGGCCGCGGTTCCCCATTCCTGGCCAATGGGAGCTGCTGGGGGCGGTGCCTGCAGGCGAGGGCAGCGCATGGAGCCCTCTGCCCCCAGGGGCCACAGGGACGTGGTGCTGGCTGCTTCCGGGAGCGGTGCGGGTCCTGCAGCGCCAGAGGGGTGGCAATCTCGCAGGCCGGATCCAAAGCCCTGACAGGCCGGATCTGTCCGGCGAGCTGAAGTTTGCCACCCCTGTGCTAAACAAATACATTGTGTGTGTGCAGAGCCACAATATATGTTGTTTAAAATAATTGACTAAAGTCCAAGTTATACACTGAGTAGCAGTTCATAGAATCATAGAAGATTAGGGTTGGAAGAGATCTCAGGAGGTTATCTAGTCCAACCCCCTGCTCAAAGCAGGACCAACCCCAACTAAATCATCCCAGCCAGGGCTTTGTCAAGCCTGACCTTAAAAACCTCTATGGATGGAAAAAGAAAAGGCGTACTTGTGGCACCTTAAAGACTAACCAATTTATTTGAGCATAAGCTTTCGTGAGCTACAGCTCACTTCATCGGATGCATAAAGTGGAAAATGCAGTGAGGATGTTTTATACACACAGACCATGAAAAAATAGGTGTTTATCACTTCAAAAGGTTTTCTCTCCCCCCACCCCACTCTCCTGCTGGTAATAGCTTATCTAAAGTGATCACTCTCCTTACAATGTGTATGATAATCAAGGTGGGCCATTTCCAGCACAAATCCAGGGTTTAACAAGAACGTCTGAGGAACGGGGGGGGGGGGGGGGCATTTTTCTGTTGTAATATCGCAACTGTCATGTCTGTAATCGCGTGACCAGAGAGATTGAAGTGTTCTCCGACTGGTTTATGTATGTTATAATTCTTGACATCTGATTTGTGTCCATTTATTCTTTTACATAGAGACTGTCCAGTTTGACCAATGTACATGGCAGAGGGGCATTGCTTGCACATGATGGCATATATCACATTGGTAGATGTGCAGGTGAACGAGCCTCTGATAGTGTGGCTGATGTTATTAGGCCCTGTGATGGTGTCCCCTGAATAGATATGTGGGCACAGTTGGCAACAGGCTTTGTTGGAAGGATAGGTTCCTGGGTTAGTGGTTCTGTTGTGTAGTATGAAGTTGCTGGTGAGTATTTGCTTCAGGTTGGGGGGCTGTCTGTAGGCAACGACTGGCCTGTCTCCCAAGATTTGTGAGAGTGATGGGTCGTCCTTCAGGATAGGTTGTAGATCCTTGATAATGCGTTGGAGAGGTTTTAGTTGGGGGCTGAAGGTGACGGCTAGTGGCGTTCTGTTATTTTCTTTGTTAGGCCTGTCCTGTAGTAGGTGACTTCTGGGTACTCTTTTGGACAAGTACTCCTTTTCTTTTTGCGAATACAGACTAACACGGCTGCTACTCTGAAATCTATGGATGGAGATTCCACCACCTCCCTAGGGAACCCATTCCAGTGCTTCACCACCCTCCTAGTGCAATAGTGTTTCCTAATATCCAACCTAGACCTCTCCCACTGCAACTTGAGGCCATTGCTTCTTGTTCTGTCATCTGCCACCACTGAGAACAGCCTAGCTCCATCCTCTTTGAAACCCCTCTTCAGTTAGTTGAAGGCTGCTATCAAATCTTCCCTCACTCTTCTCTTTTGCAGACTAAATAAACCCAGTTCCCTCAGCCTCTCCTCATAAGTCATTTGCCCCAGCCCCCTAATAATTTCCGTTGCCCTCTGCTGGACTCTCTTCAATTTACCCACATTCTTTCTGTAATGGGGGGCCAATAACTGGACGCAGTACTCCAGCTGTGGCCTCACCAGTGCCGAATAGAGGGGAATAATCACTTCCCTCGATCTGCTGGCAATGCTCCTACTAATGCAGCCCAATATGCCGTTAGCTTTCTTGGCAACAAGGGCACATTGTTGACTCATATCCAGCTTCTCGTCCACAGTAATCCCCAGCTCCTTTTCTGCTGCTTAGCCAGTCGGTCCCCAGCCTGTAGCAGTGCATGGGATTCTTCCGTCCTTGTTGAACCTCATTAGATTTCTTTCAGCCCAATCCTCCAATTTGTCCAGGTTACTCTGGACCCTATCCCTACCCTCCAGCATACCTACCTCTTCCCCCAGCTTAGTGTCATCTGCGAACTTGCTGAGGGTGCAATCCATCCCATCATCCAGATCATTAATGAAGATGTTGAACAAAACCGGCCCCAAGACCAACCCCTGGGTCACTCCGCTTGATACCGGCTGGACATCGAGCTGTTGATCACTACCCATTGAGCCCAGCGATGTAGCCAGCTTTCTATCCACCTTATAGTCCATTCATCCAATCCATATTTCTTTAACTTGCTGGCAAGAATACCGTGGGAGACTGTATCAAAAGCTTTGCTAAAGTCAAGGTATATCACAGCCACTGCTTCCCCATTTCCACAGAGCCAGTTATCTCATCATAGAAGGCAATCAGGTTGTTCAGGCATGACTTGCCCTTGGTGAATCCATGTTGACTGCTCCCGATCACCCTCCTCTCCTCCAAGTGCTTCAAAATGGATTCCTTGAGAACCTGCTCCATGATATTTCGAGGGACTATAGTTCCCCAGATCCTCCTTCCCTTTTTTAAAGACGGGCACTATATTTGCCTTTTTCCAATCGTCCGGGACCTCCCCCAATTGCCACAAATTTTCAAAGATAATGGCCAATGGTTCTGCAATCACATCAGCCAACTCCCTCAGCACTCTTGGATGCAGTGCGTCTGGCCTCATGGACTTGTGCTCATCCAGCTTTTCTAAATAGTCCTTAACCTGTTCTTTCACCACTCAGGGTTGCTCGTCTCCTCCCCATACTGTGCTGCCCAATGCAGCAGTCTGGGACCTGACCTTGTCTGTGAAGACAGAGGCAAAAAAAGCATTGAGTACATTAGCTTTTTCCACATCCTCTATCACTAGGTTGCCTTCCCCATTCATTAAGGGTCCCACTCTTTCCCTGACCTTCTTCTTACTGCTAACATACCTGTAGAAACTCTTCTTGTTACTCTTCACATCCCTTGCTAGCTGCAACTCCAATTGTGCTTTGGCCTTCCTGATTACACCCCATGCTCAAGCAATATTTTTATACTCCTCCCTAGTCATCTGTCCAAGTTTTCACTTCCTGTAAGCTTCCTTTTTGTGTTTAAGCTCACCAAAGATTTCTCTGTTAAGCTGGTCGCCTGCCATATTTGCTATTCTTTCTGCACATCAGGATGATTTGTTCCTGTGCCCTCAGTAAGGCTTCTTTAAAATAGTTGTGTGCATCCTTGTTCTATGGGCAGATTTTGGCCCTTGAGGAGGAATAATTATTTTTAAAACATTGAATATAAGGGGTGGAAAGTTCAAAAGAAAGTTCCAAGAAAGTCTGTTCCCTAGCACATGGCAATTCTCTCCTAGTTCTAAGTTTTCTGGTTACTTCTCTTGATTTTGACTTGCCTGGCATTGGGTGGTTGTTTCGAAGGCAAATGATTTTTAGTGTAAGCTTTTTAAAAATTCCACACTGTAGGGTTTTCTGAAACCCCACAGTGTATTGTGCACAGCTATCAGGTGCTTGTTTTCGGGTTTTCAGTGTATGCTGAAAACAGAATGCTCCACTGTTAGTGTCTGGGGAACAGTGTTACACTTGGAGCTCATCCTCAGCTGATTATCCACCATGATCCCCACATCTTTTCCAGAGTCACTGCTTCTCAGGATAGAGGCCCCCATCCTTCTGGCCTACATTCTTTGTTCCTAGACATATCTATTTAGCCATATTAAAATGCATGTGTGTCTGCTTGTGCCCAGCTTAGCAAGCAATCCAGATCACTCTGTATCAGTGACCGGTCCTCTTCATTATTTACCGCTCCCCCAGTTGGTGTGTTCTATTTCCACATTTTCTGCTTCTATTAGGGTGCTCCCAGAAATTGAACGGAAACACTTCGCTCAGCTCTCTACCCCATCGATAAGAGCTCTCTAGACTTCATATTTCTCCCCTTTTCACAGATCCCACCCCTGACACCACATCACAAGTTCCCATCTTAATACGGTGGGATTGAATGGAGCTCCCAACCAGCGACAGTTCTAGCCGTTGGCCCCAAAAAGGAAATAGAGACCAAGTCCAAGCCTCAAGCCTTCTCCGTGTCATTGCTCCAGGACATGGCCTTCAATTCCAAGTGCTTCTCTTTGTGTCCAGAGGGATTTACACAGTCTTTGTGGCTTGTTAGCCTCTGACTCTCCAGCTAAACCGACCCACCCTTTCTCAGGGTACCACCTCGCCATCCAAATAAACACTAAAGTTTACATTTAACAGAACCCCTGAGGACTCTTCCTCCTAGTCCTTCTCAGGCATTGCAGACACTCCATGGAGAGCCAGTGGCAGAAGTCCAAATAAACCAGACAGTTCCAAAATAAACACAGTTCCTCCTCCCCAGTTTCTTCTTCCCATTCTTCTGGATTCCTACGAGACTCCTTCCAAAGCCCTTAGATGTAGGAAACTGTCACCACCTCCTACTCTTCCCAGGCGCCAGAGGTCCTCTGAGGCAGAGTTGGTCTGGGAATCTCGTCACTTTCAGATTGTTTCAAACTGAGAAAAAAGAGACAAACTATTTCCCTCCAAGCTCTTTGTGCTGAAGTACCTGCTCTCATGAGCTCAGCGGCAAACTCTCCTGCTGCTTGGCACCCTCTCTTGCCTGGACTGAAGCAGATTCTGAGAGTCCTATTCAGTCACATTCTCACTCAGACTTTCCATTACCCCGCAGCACTTGAATTTGAGTTTGTCTGAGGGAATACAATAGTTTCAGAAAGGAAAGTTGAGAGGGGTAAGTGAACCTGTAATAATTCCCATTTATTGCTGCTCAAGGGTGATCTTTAGCAGAGCAGCTGAGCTGGGATGTTGGGCTGATAAAGGTGTATGCAGCCATAATGCACCACAAGAAACCCAATTTTTCATAGGCATATCAACATTTTAATTCCAAACATTAGTGGCAGTCAAGTATCAGGGGGTAGCCGTGTTAGTCTGTATCCACAAAAACAAGGAGTCCGGTGGCACCTTAAAGACTAACAGATTTATCTGAACATAAGCCTTCATGGGTAAAAAACCCCACTTCTTCAGATGCATGCACCTGCCCCGTTCCCTTATCGGTGCCCCCCTGCCCCTATGGTCCCGGTGGTGCCCCCTGCCCCGTTCCCTTATTGGTGCCCCTCTGCCCCTGGTGGTGCCCCCTGCCCTGTTCCCTTATTGGTGCCCCTATGGTCCCGGTGGTGCCCCCTGCCCCGTTCCCTTATTGGTGCCCCTCTGCCCCTATGGTCCCGGTGGTGCCCCCTACCCCGTTCCCTTATTGGTGCCCCTATGGTCCCGGTGGTGCCCCCTGCCCCGTTCCCTTATTGGTGCCCCTCTGCCCCCGGTGGTGCCCCCTGCCCTGTTCCCTTATTGGTGCCCCTCTGCCCCTATGGTCCCAGTGGTGCCCCCTGCCCCGTTCCCTTATTGGTGTCCCTCTGCCCCTATGGTCCCGGTGGTGCCCCCTCTCCCGTTCCCTTATCGGTGCCCCTCTGCCCCTATGGTCCCGGTGGTGCCCCCTGCCCCGTTCCCTTATTGGTGCCCCTCTGCCCCTATGGTCCCGGTGGTGCCCCCTGCCCCTATGGTCCCGTGGTGCCCCCTGCCCCATTCCCTTATTGGTGCCCCTCTGCCCCTATGGTCCCGGTGGTGCCCCCTGCTCCGTTCCCTTATCGGTGCCCTCTGCCCCTATGGTCCCGGTGGTGCCCCCTGCCCCATTCCCTTATTGGTGCCCCTCTGCCCCTATGGTCCCGGTGGTGCGCCCTGCCCCCCGTTGACCCAATGGTGCTCGGATCGGGCCCCGTCCCGGCCCCGGCACGGAGGGGCGGGGCTGCTCCAAGAGCGGGGGGAGCCGCTGGGGGCGGGGCCTAGTAGGGCTGTTCCGGCCTGTTGCTAGGGCCGCGATGTGGGTAGTAACAGCGGTCTCGGCCGCTGCGCCTGCGCAGTCGACGCGGTGCATGCCGGGAGGGGTCGGAGCCCGAGCCGGCCCGGCCGGTGCTGAGGGGCGCCATGAACGGGGCCGTGGTGCGGCGCACGCAGGAGTTGCTGGGGCGGGTGATCCGCAAACCGCCCCTCACCGACCGGCTGCTCAGCAAGCCCCCTTTCCGCTACCTGCACGACGTGATCGGCGAGGTGAGGCGGGGCGGCCCCGGGCTCCGCGTCACCCGGTTGCTAGGCGCCGCGGGGCGGAGACCCCCGTGGGCCTGGCTGGGGGCAGCGCCCGAGGGAGCCCCCCCCCTCGCCGAGTGCGCGCTGCCCCCCAGCCCGTCTCCCCCACCCGCCGCCTCAGCCCCTGCGCAGCGCCGCGGGAGCCCCGGCGGGCCGGGGGCCGGCGCTGCCCCCTCCCCGGCACGGTTCTCCAAGCTGCTGTCTCGAGAGTCTGGCTCCAGGCTGCTGAGGCCAAGGAAGGGGGCGTGTGGCTGGAGCCCAGCCCCTGGGGGCAGCGTCGGCCTGGGGAGAGCCCTGCAACGGAGGGGCTAGGTCAGGGGCTGCGCCGTGCAGGGGGCCTGGGTTTAGTTCCCATACTTCCGCTGGCCTGCAGAGTGGCCATGGGCCAGTCCCCCGGGCCTGGGCTTGACACCTAAACCTTAGGGCAACCTAGCAGCAGGGCTCAGGGCTGTGACCCATTTCACACCCTGGGCAACCTAGTTAGGGCGACCTAACCCCTCCTGTGGACCCAGCATTGTCGCTATCTACCTGCTGCCCTGGGGAGGGATTTGTTACAGCAAGGAGAAACCCCCTCCGTCCCTGCAGTGCCATGCTTTTGTCTCCCTTTTCTAATGTATGGAGGCAAGAGTTTTTGCCCATCTTCATCAAACTTATTAACAGCCGCAGATGAAAGATAGTGCGAAAGTCTAAAGTAGTTTTGGTCTTTAGCATTCCAGTTGGCCTTTAATACTACAGGAGATGCTTGTTTGCAGCAAACCTTGTAAGAGCAATCGCTGCTTGTGAGTAAGGCTACGAGTTTGTCACGGAAGTCACGGATTCTGTGGCTTCTGCAGCAGCCGGTGCGGCTGGCCCGGGGGCTGCCTGAGGGGCTTGGGCAGCCCCTGAGCCAGCCACACCGGCTGCTGCTGGGGCAGTGTCAGGCCCCCTCCCTCCCCAGCAGCAGCAGAAGTTTGGGTGCGAGGGGTTGGGGAGGGTGTGAGGGCTCTGGGTGGCGCTTACCTTGGGAGACTTCTCAGAAGCAGAGACATGTTCCTCCCTCAGCTCCTAGCTCCGCGCGCTGCCTCTGCCCGCAGGCACTGCCCCAGCAGCTCCAGTTGCCCACATTTCCTAGCCCATGGGAGCTGCGGAGCCAGCACTTGGGGCATGGGCAGCATGCGGAGCTAGGAGCTGAGGGAGGGACATGTCACCACTTCTGGGGAGCTGCGAGGAGCTGGGTAGGGAGCCTGCCAGCCCCACCAACCTCCCACCCTCAGCACAAGCGGGGGTCCTGGGCCGTGTGCTGCCCCCCCCCCCGCCCCTGTGCCTCCACAGCGCCCCCAGGCTGCCCTTCTGAGCATCCACAACTCCCACTGGAGCAACGTAGCAAAAGGCACAGATATGTTGCTACTAATGAACGTCTACTATATTCTCTTCTGACAGATTTAATAAAAGGAGGTAAGCACTCCTATACTGAAAGATGTTCACAGAGTTTATGCTTTTTTACCTTTCTTGAAAGAAAAATGGATTACTCACTAGAAAATTTGAAATTCTCTGAACTCATAGTCTGTGCATGTCCACAAAGAAATCAACCACCAACAAGTTAGGCAGTAACAGAAACAGAATAAATCAAGATTGTAGTTAAAGCATAGAGCCTTGTGGGTCCATGAACCTTAATTTCCTATTAAAAAAAAGAGTGGATGCACAAATCTTCCATACTGCAGAGATGTAATAATTGACAAGATTTTGAATGGCTTATTGAAACACATTACATAAGTGATCACTGCAATAGAGAAGATCTTTAAAACTGCCCCCAAAATAATTCAGCATGAAATAGCATCTCTCTAAATGATTCCTTTCTAAAGGAAGCTCATAAAAGTTTTTTTCAGAAGCTTTCCAGTATTTTTTAGTAATTTACTGTGTTTCCTTTGCTTTGAAGGTAATCAGAGTGACTGGTTTTATGAATGGGCTTTACACAGATTTTGAGATGAAATCTGATAATGTTAAGGTGGGTATGAAATTTCCTTATTTCGTGTTGGAATTCTTTATAACTTGCCATCAGGTACTGTCACTTATTCATTTGTCACTGAATTCTATTTACTATGACAAACCTACACCTTTCTAAAGCTAATATTGTCAAGGATTAGTCTCAAATGCTGCCTTTTTTAAAGAGTTGTGGTGATCTTTGCATTGTGGTAGTGCATAGGTAGTGCCCAGTCACTGATCAGAACTCCACTGTGCCAGGCACTATACAGATACAAAACAAAATTGTTGGAAAGATACTTATCTATACATTTTTTAAAAATTAATCTGTTTAATATGTAGCTCAAGAAAATAGAACTCAATGTCTGCACATCTTATAATGTACATGAGATGAACAATGATTTGCAGTGTTGCTGTAGCTGTTGGTCTCAGGATAAGAGAGACAAAATGGGTGCGGTAGTATCGTCTATTGAACCAACTTCTGTTGGTGGAAGGCACAAGCTTTTGAACTTCCTCAGGTCAGGAGAAGGTAACTAGAGTGTCCAGGTTAAACTGCCCTCTTCGTTTTAAGCAATCTCCTACAATATGTGTGAACCTTTTATGCTTAACAGTCTGCTCCACTTTGTTAGCTGTGACACTCTGTTTATCTTCTCCAGACCTGAGGAAGAACTCTGTGAAGCTCAAAAGCTTCTCCCTTCCACCAAGTGAAGTTGGAAGTTGAATTTATTACTTCACCCATCTTGTCTCTCTCATAAAAAGTGATTGTAATTTAAAAAAAATTGGAACTTCATATTTTAATTTTGGATTACAATAACTATCCATTATCAAAATGCTTATTTCTAAAATGAAAATGATTTGTAATAATAATGGATAATTTCATATAGGAAAGTTTCTGTAAATATGCTACAAATCAGAGGTTAAATAGACTTTTAATAAAGTATAACATTAATTTTTTTCCCAGGATAAAGATGCCAAAATCAGCTTCCTCCAGAAGGCTATTGATGTTGTCATAATGGTAACAGGGGAGCCATTGTCAGTGAAGCCAGCACGTATTGTAGCTGGACATGAACCTGAAAGAACCAACGAGTTTCTCCAAGCAATTGGAAAATGCTGTCTCAATAAGGTATGATCATACTGTCAGTGGTTCACATGAATGGTTCCCAACCTTTTCAGTCCTGTGGGTGTCTCTTGTTAAACATAACCAATATGTGATTCATAGACTTCAAGACCAGAAGAGACCATCATGGTGACTCGTGAGCCACATGTGGCTCTTTTACAGTTAAAGTGAGGCTCCTGGAGCCCTCCACAGCCCTCCATTCTTCATCTACCAGACTGTGAGGGGGGGGAGCTCAGGGCTTCTGCCCTGTGGTGGAGCTAGGACTTCTGCCAGAGACGACTGGTACCTGCTGAGAGTGGGGGCACACATTGTAAAGGTTTTCCCCCCCACAACAGCTTGAGTCATACCCCCCAGGCACACCCTCTCTCTTCCCCTCCTTGGAGTGGCTCTCCCTGCAGCTCTCAGCTGCTGACTGCTGCCTCTACCCAAAGCGCAGCTCCCAGCTTGCCGGCTCCAGCAGCTACCGTGTAGGGAGGGGGCCCGGTGGCACCATGTGACCGAGCGGGGCCAGCAACCCCTGGCAAAAATTGTGGGGGGAGGATGTGACCCCATGTGTATCCCTCCCACATTGCCTCTGGCTTCTGCCCAGTGGGTTGGTCTCAGGGCTTCAGCCCCACGGGAAGCGCCTGCCAGGGCTTCAGCCCCATGGGGTACATGTGCCATGGCTCGGGGCTTCAGCAGGAGTGGGACAAGCACCTTCCACGGGGCTGAACCTCCAAGACCCCTCTCTCTGCAGGGCTGAACCCCTGAGCTTGGGCAGGTGCCTCCTGCAGGGCTGAAGCCCTGAGACCCCCTTCCTTGCAGGGCTGAAGCCCCAGCAGGTGCATCCCATGGGGCTGAAGCCCTGAGCCCCAGCAGGCACTCCCCAGCTCTCGAACTTCTGAAGATTGTCGTATGTGGGTTGGAAGTTCAGTAAGTTTGGCCACCCTGATTTAGTCTGACCTCCTGCACAGCACAGGCCATGGAACCTCACCTACCCACTTCTGTAAAAGACACTTAACTTCTGGCTGAGTTACTAACATCCTCAAATCATGGTTTAAAGACTTAAAAATACAGAGAATCCACCAGTTCAAACCAGCCAGTGACCTATGCTGCAGAGGAAGGCCAAAAAAACCCGGGTCTCTGCCAATCAGCCCTGGGAAAAAATTCATTTCCAACCCCAAATATGGCGATCAGTTAGTGACACTGAGCATGTTGGCGAGACCCACCAACCAGACTCCTGGAAAGAATTATCTGTAGTAACTCAGAGCCCTTCCTATCTAGTGTTCCATCTATGGCTGTAGGATATAAATGCTAATAGCAGTCGTGGACGGGCCAGATGCCATTGTAGGCAATCTCATCATACCATCTCCTCCATAAACTTACCAAGCTCGGTCTTGAAACAAATTGTTTTTTTGCCCCCCACTATTTCCCTTGGAACGCTGTTCCAAAACTTCACTCCTGTGATGATTAGAAACCTTCGTATAATTTCAAGCCTAAACTTGTTGGTGGCCAGTTTGTATCCATTTGTTCTTATCTCAACATTGTCCCTTAACTTAAATTACTCCTCTCCCTCGCTGGTACTTAACTCTCTGATGTATTTATAGAGAGCAATCATATCTCCCCTCAGCCTTCATTTGGTTAGGGTAAACCAGTTCAAGGTCCTTAAGTCTCCTCTCATAAGGTAGGTTTTCCATTCCTCGGATCATCCTAGTAGCCCTTCTCTGCACCTGGTCCAGTTTGAATTCATCATTCTTAAACATGGGAGACCAGAATTGCACACTGTATTCCAAAAGAGGTCTCACCAATGCCTTGTGTAATGCCAATGACACTTCTCTATCTCTACTGGAAATACCCCGCCAAGTGCATCCTAGGATTGCATTAGCCTTTTTCACAGCTGCATCATATTGGCGGCTCATAGTTATCCTGTGATTGACTAATATACCTCCGTCTTTCTCCTCTTCTGTTGCTTCCAACTGATAAATCCCCAGCTTATAGCAAAAATTCTGGTTATTAGTTCCTAAGTGCATGACCTTTCACTTTGCACGATTAAATTTCATCCCATTTCTATTACTCCAGTTTTCAAGGTCCTCCAGATCTTCTTGTCTGATATTCCAGTCCTCCTTTTTATTGGCAATACCTCCCAACTTTGTGTCATCTGCAAATTTTATTAGCACACTCCTACTTGTTGTGCCAAGGTCATTAATAAACATGTTAAATAAGATTGGTCCCAAGGCTGATCCCTGAGGAACTTTACTAGTAACTTCCCTCCAGTCTGATAGTTCATCTTTCAGGATGACGGGTTATGGTCTCCTATTAACCAGTTTGATTCCTGTATTAATCCCCATCTTCTCTAATTTAACTAATTTCTCATGTGGAACTGTATCAATACCTTACTGAAATTCAGGTAGATTAGATCTACTGCATTTCCTTTGTCTAGAGAGTCAGTTATCTTCCCAAAGAAAGAGATCAGGTTGGTCTGGCATGTTCAACCCTTTGTAAAACCATGTTGTATTTTATCCCAATTACCACTTACCTGTATGCCCTTAACTGCTTTCTCTTTCAAAATTTGTTCTAAGATCTTGCCTACAATTGAGGTCAAACTAATAGTTTGTAGTTTCCTGGATTGCCGTTTCTCCTTTCTTAAATATCGGTACTATATGAGCAATTCTTCAGTCATAGAGTACGACCCCCGAGTTTACGGATTCATTAAAAATCCTTGCTATTGGGCTTACAATTTCATGTGCCAGTTCCTTTAAAAATCTTGGATGGAGATTATCCAGGCCCCCTGGATTTGGTCCCGTTAAGGTGTTTGAATTTAACTTCTATCTCTGATATTGTGATTTCTACTTGCACATCTTCATTTCCGTTACTGATCCTGCCACTATCCCCAAGCTCCTCATTGGTCTTATCAAAAACTGAGGCAACATGTTCATTTATGTGTTAGGCCGTTCCTAGATTGGCTGTAATCTCCACCCCATCCTCAGTGTTAAGCAGTCACACTTCTTCTTTCCTTGTTTTCTTTTTCTTTACATAACTAAAGAACCTTTTACTATTGATTTTAATTTCCCTTGCAAGTTCCAACTCTGCTTGGCTTCTGGCAATTCTTACTTTTTCCCTACGCTTTCTGACTTCCAAGAGGTATCTTTCCTTGCGGATTCATCCCTTCTATTCCACATAGGCAGGCTATCTGCTTTCTCTTAATAACCGGTTTGAGGTGTTTTTCCATCCAGTTTGGTCTGCAACCCTTCCTATGATTCCCCTCCTCCCCCTCCCCCTCTGCTCAGGAGGTGGGCTCCAGATAGTTCCTGCAACTTTGAGTTAAAGTGATTCCAAGCCTCTTCTATATTCAGATCCTTGGGTTAGTCAGTGTAGTCCTCTTCTGTAACTAAGTCCCTTAATTTTTTTTTTTTAAATTTGCCCTTTTGAAATCAAGGACCCCAGTTGTTTCATCCTTCCATTTAGTTTAAACTGATTCATGGATATGACAAACTATATGGAAACTCATCCACTATTTGTATTTACTCAATATATGAATTGTATTGTTGTGTTAACTGCAGCATAACATAACTAAAAGTACAGATGGCCTGATCCATAACTGATGTAAAGCAGTGTAACTCCATGGAAATCAGTGGAGCTTTTTACATAAATTGAGGATCTGGCCCATGAACTTTGGCTGTATCATCACCATATTAGGTGAACATTGAATACTCTTCGGTTTAATTACAACAGAATCCACAAGCATTGTCTCAGTAGGAATTTCCAGATTTTCAGTGCACTTGAATATTCCTAAATGAGTTGATGAGCATATCTTTAGGCACTTACTTTTCAAAATCTTTCAACCTTTTAAAATCACAAATGGAGGTGGTTACTGTAGAGAAACTACTCTTTCCTCCGAGTGTACAAAAAAGCAGCAATGGAGACATTAGAGCTCTTGTCTTAGTACCCTTGGAAACTCATGGGTTTTAAAACAGCTGTTGCCTTTAATATAGCTTGTTGTATTCCTGTTTTTTGCTTATAGTCACTGTGGAGCTTTTCAAATAAGACTAATCTTCTCGAGCTCTTTATCCACTGATCCCTCCTTGATTATAGCCTCAGTCTGATCATTGATCTGAACAAGAACAGATGGACAGGCTCTAGTCTCCTGCAGGGTCCTTCCCTTTCATAAAAGAAAATACTATATTAATGGTCCAAAACACTTGGGGTAATGATAGTGAAGTTTTTAAGGACATTATTATAAAATACTGTAGTGTTTAAGGATTGTGCATGAGGATCATTCAAATTGATTTTTTGGTAATCCAGTAGTTTTTGAAGTTCATATTGCATGCGAGCCGTTCCCATAGCTTTTCAGTAAATCAATTGTGTTAGATTCTTTCTTGTTTGAAATTAGGGAGGAAGAATCTAGGAAACAGGCTTTGGATTGCTTAGATAATGTTCTTGACCCCGAATTTCCTTGGGAATTTTTGACAAGATCCAGTATCCTGAAAGTAGTCTCAGTTGACTGGGTATGGAGTTGAGATAATTATCCTATTTATTTTTATGATTGTGAAAATATCAGACTTGGTCTGTTGTGTGCAAAGGATCCTCTGGTCTCAGGACTGTTTAAGACTTTTCATGCCAATCTGATGCTCTTTACTGTTTCTGTAAATGAGGCAAATGTCACTAATGATGTTCAGATGCTAGTGACTGAATGTGAAAATCCACAAAAAGTCATCCTTCTCCAATTGTATACCAAGAGAGAATCAGAGTAGCTCAGGTGCCTGACTTCTCTCTACTGAGTTATCATGAGGGGCAAAATCAGTTCCAGTGATTTTAACTATCCAGTTCTCTTTCAGGAAGAGCAAGGTTGAGTATAAAAATTCCTAAGGGTATGGTAACCTCAGTATATATACTCAGATCTTGGTATAATAGAATTCATGGTCACTGTTGTGCAGAAACTGAGACCTGACTTTAGCTGCCACCCAATTGGACTGGTAAAAATTATTTGCTTAGTAGTTTTTCAAAGCTGGATCAAATTGAACTGGACACTTGAGGGCTTCTTTTAACATGGTCGCTAAATTCTGTTGGAAGTGCTCCTCAGCATCGGGTTCCTAGCATTTTGTAGAAAATGCATCTTTAAAATGAAACAGTTTGTTGGTTAAAATGGAGCCACATCAGCGTATATCTAAATGCGGTATTGTAGGGTTTGGAATATTTAGTGTAGCAGTCGTAATATGGTAGATACTTTCAAAATAATCCATGTTACTATTACAGAGAAAAGGTAAAAGACGAAGTACTGAGAATCATTAGCATTGGAAACATGTAATAGTAATAGAAAAAAATCACAACATATGTGGATAGCTTTGGTGGATAGAGTCAAATTAAAAAAGAGGCACAAGAAAGCAGTTGACTTAAATCGGTGAATTGTCTTTGAATGAGAGGAGTAGCATAAAATATACGTGATTTCATAAAAATCATCCTGGGAACTACAGAATTAGAAATGCAGATTGCATTTAATAAAGTAACACAAGCTAATTTTCATTGGATTTAATCTTCTCTGCAGTTGTCCAGTGATGATGCTGTGAAGAGGGTGCTTGCTGGGGAGAAAGCGGATATCAAAGGAAAGCCTCCATCTACTTCTAAATCTCAAGATAAAGAAAACAGAGAATCTAGGGCAGAAGAACAAAAAAGCCATAAGGATAAAGAGGTGGGCTTTGCTGCGTTTCTGGGGGGAAATGGGCTACAACTAGAAATATTTTGGGGTGAAAAATACTGTGTAATGGAACTGGCTTGTGCTGTAGTTTAATATTACCTTCTACTCTATTTTTAGGGCAGAGGAGACAATGAAATAAAAGATAGAAGTACAAGCCGAGACAGAAAACCTAGAGAAGAGTTGAAAGAAGAAGAGAAGAAGCAAAGAGAAAAGGAAAGAGACAAGCATAAAGATAATGAGGACAGGCACAAAGACCTTGAAGGGGGCAATTTTAGAGAAGGTGAAAAACATGAAAGAGAGAAAAGCAAGAACAGAACATCCAAACGAGGAAGAGAAACAGAAAAAAGCAGAGAAAAAGACACAGGAGATCTGGAACGAGAAAAAGATCTGGAACGTGATAAAGGACGGGAGAAGGAAAGAAAAAATGAAGGAGGAAAAGAAAAGGAAAAATTGAAAGAAAGGGACAAAGAGAAGGGCAGGGACAAAGACCGTGAGAAAGACAGAGATAGGGGAAAAGACAGAGAGAGGGACAGACGAAGGGATCGAGGCAAAGTCGGGGAACGCTCAAAAGAACAAGGAACGGTTAAAGCAGAAAAAAAGGTAAAACAAACACTTTTTGGAAAAAAGGTCCCTTACTAACATGTGCTCTGAGCCCTGTGGTATTAATGTTGAGTGTGTGTCTTTATATCATGTTTGCACATATCTTCATCTGGCATTTTTGGTTGTCTGTGGTTAATTTAATGATTCTTAAGTGCCTTTGTTTTCACTAAGCAAAAACCTACTTGCTTCATTAAAAGTAATAGAGACTCTTTCCTATCATCAAAATCCCTTTCCCTTCTTTTTTTTGTAGCACTTAACATGGACTGCGATTGTATGAACACATATACACTCTATACCTTCAGCTGAATACTGCTTTGCAGAGGCAGCTCCAGGGGCCGTAGTGTGCTCCATGATCCTGTTTGTTGATGCTGTGTCCTTTGTACTAGCCTTTTCACAGCTTTTGTAAATGGCATCCAGCAAAGAGAATCTTGGAGCATATCAAAACCTTGAAGGTAGTGGAACCCCTTGCATCTCATTTGAAGCATTGTGTGCTCTAGCTAAGAGGATCTTGGGCATCTGAGTCCTGGAAGTGACCACATAACCAGCATCCTCCCTACAAATGGCAGCTGTTGAAAATATTCTTGTGGTATAGTGGAGTCCTTGTAGACAATAGCAGCAGAGTCTCAGTAAAGAAACAGTCCTGCAACAGTTCAGATATGCAGAAGGAGAGGACTACTTTCCCTTTTATGTAAAATGATTGCTGAGGGGGAAGGGCTCTCATTATTAAACCGCAAAACACAAACCAACAGCTGCTGCCTCTGATTTATAACATAATTTTTCTCTGGGAAGCTATTGCCCATTCTGGATTTTCTACTTCTAGTCTTCAGTCAAGAAATCTTTCAGCTCCTACTACTGTATCAGGGACAAGAATGTACTCCAGGTTGCTTCTATGCAGGTGACTGTCTTTACAGGCCTGACTCTCTTGAACTAAGGAACTCTTCTCACCAATAAATCAGTCCATGTAATTGCTAGTGGTAGATATCCTGATGTCTTCTGTGAAAAAACAAAATTTATGAAGAGAGTGGAGTAATGGTGTAATAATTTTAAATCTCCAATTACATACCAACACCCTCTTTGAGTGCCATTATTGGAAATGTTCCCTCTGAAGTTTTTAAGTTTCTCCAGGAGGAATAACACATAGCAGTAATTCTCAAACTTTTTACTGATGTGACCCATCAGCTGAATTTTGTCTTTTGCCACCCACCATTACATATATGCACCTCCCATCCCAGCACTGCAACCCTGATCCCGGCCAGGTATGGAGGGATGCCCTGGAGGAGGTGGGGGATAGATAATGAGCCTACCCTGCACTCAGCCTGCAGAGGTGGGTCCTATCTCATGGGGCTGGCTCCATCATCCAATGGTTACACCACGTGTCAGGTTGCAGTGCTTGGAGCGGGGAGAAGTGTACATTTGCCTAGGGCCCTGTGACCCATCTACAACCTTCCCACGACCCACTTATGGGTAGAGACCCCTTGTTTGAGAAACACTGACATATGGGCCTGTTAGCACTTAAATCACCTAGTGGTAAAATCAACTGAATACTACTAGGTGCTAGAAAGCCTTGTTAACATCAGACCTTTGTGGAAATCCCACCTCCCTCCTTGATACCTTAATTTGAGCCATTAGATTCTGTATTGTACTTCCTGATAATCAAATTGGCATTGCTTTTCTGAATGGCAGTAGGGCAGTTAGTGTAGAAGTTTGGCCTCTTTGGCCTGTCTTTCTTGTGACTGGCTGTCTTCAGACTTGTTCGCTTGGTTCCAGCTTTGTTCTTGCTGGGAGGGCTGAAAGGAAATCCACCAGCATCAAGCCATTTCCCTCCTGCGGGGATATTATGTCCATCAGGACGTAAGGAACCAAAGGACATGAAAAGAATAAATTATTTAATTGCCTATATACCAATGAATATAAATACAGGAATTGTGGAAAATTTATATGGGGTGCCACGGGATACAAGGAGAAATCTATGGTCAGGAGAGTTAAGGACAATAAAGAGTTTTTTTAAAGTATATTAGGAACAAAAAGAATCCTAACAATAGTATCGATCCATTACTAGATTCCAATCAACATGGGTTTATGGAAAACAGATCCTGTCAAGCTAACTTGATAGATCTTTTTGATCAGATTACAAGTTTGGTTGATGAAAAGTAATAGTGTTGATGTAATAGACATCTGTAAGTCATCTGACTTGTAACGTATGACATTTTGATTTAAAAACTAGAATGACATGAAGTCAATATGGTACACATTAAATTGCTTAAAAGGTGACTGATAGGTCTCAAAATGGGGAATCATCATCCAATATATGCATTTTTAATGGTGTCCCAGGGGAATTGGTTCTCAGCGCTATGATATTTTACATCTGTATTAAATCATCATTGATAAAGTTTGCAGATGACACAAAAATTGAGGAGTGGTAAATAATCGTGAGGACAGGTCACTGATACAGATTGATCTGGATCGCTTGGTAACCTGGGTGCAAACAAACAGTATGGCATTTTAATATGGCTAAATGTGAATGTATACATCTAGGAACAAAGAATGCAGGCCATGCTAACAAGATGAGGGACTCTATTCTGGGAAGCAGTGACTCTGAAAAAGATTTCGGGATGGTGGTTGATGATGAGCTTCCAGTCTGATGCTGTGGACAAAAGAGCTAGTGCAATCCTTGGATGCATAAACAGAGGAATCTCGATTAGGGGTAGAAAGGTTATTTTACTGCTATACTGGCAGTGGTGCAGCTGCTACTGGAATACTGTGTCCAGTTCTGATGGCCACAGTTCAAGAAGGGTGTTGATAAATGAAAGAAGGTTCAGAGAAGGGCCACAAGAACGATTAAAAGTAGGGCTGTCAATTAATCGCAGCTAACTCACGCGATTTAACTCAAATTAAGTGATTAAAAAAATTAATTGCGATTAATCGCAGTTTTAATCACACTGTTAAACAATAGAATACCAATTGAAATTTATTAAATATTTTGGCTGTTTTTCTATGTTTGGATGTATTTTCATATATATTGTATTCTGTGTTGTAATTGAAATCAGTGTATATTATTTTTGATTCTAAATATTTGCACTGGAAAAATTATAAATAAGAAATAGTATTTTTCAATTCACCTCATACAAGTAATGTAGTGTGCAGTCTCTTTGTCGTTAAAGTGCAACTTACAAATGTAGAAATTTTTTTGTTACATAACTGCACTCGTAAACAAAACAATGTAAAACTTCAGAGCCTACAAGTCTACTCAGTCCAAACTGGGCATTATGATGAAAAGCTTGTTTTCAGGATCAATAAAAATCAATGATTTAAAAAAAAATTAAATTTAAATTAAATACAGGTTTATATTCTTAAAACTATGGCTGTCTATTAATCACAGTTAACTCACACGGTTAACTCAAAAAAATTGTGATTAATCGCACTGTTAAACAATAGATTACCAATTGAAATCTATTAAATATTTTTGGATGTTTTTCTACATTTTCAGGTATATTGATTTCTATTACAACACTGAATACAAAGTGTACAGTACTCATTTTATGTTAGTTTTTATTACAAATGCACTGTAAAAATGATAAAACAAAATAAATAGCATTTTTTCAGTTCACCTCATACAAGTACTGTAGTGCATTCTCTGTTGTGAAAGTGTAACTTACAAATGTAGATTTTTTTTGTTACATGCCTGCGCTCAAAAACAAAACAATGTAAAACTTTAGACCCTCCAAGTCCACTTAGTCCTACTTCTTGTTCAGCCAATCGCTAAGACAAACAAGTTTGTTCACATTTACAGGAGGTAATGCTGCCCTCTTCTTATTTACAATGTCACCAGAAAGTGAAAACAGGCATTTGCATGGCACTTTTGTAGCTGGCATTGCAAGGTATTTACGTGCCTGATATGCTAAACATTCGTATGCCTCTTCATGCTTCAGCCACCATTCCAGAGGACATGCTTCCATGCTGGTGATACTCGTTAAAAAAATGTGTTAATTAAATTTGTGATACAGTTCTCCCCCAAGGAGTTCAATGTCCCCTGCTCTATTTTACTCGCATTCTGCTATATATTTCATGTTATAGCAGTCTCAGATGATGACTCGGCACGTGTTGTTCATTTTAAGAACACTTTCACTGCAGATTTCACAAAATGCAAAGAAGGTACCAATGTGAGATTTCTAAAGATAGTTAGAGCACTTGACCCAAGGTTTAGGAATCTGAAGTGCCTTCCAAAATCTGAGAGGCATGAGGTGTGGAGCATGCTCTCAGAAGTCTTAAAAGAGCAATACTCTGATGCAGAAACTACAGAACCCAAACCTCCAAAAAAGAAAACTGCTTTGGATTGTTATTGAGCAGAACCCGTCGTCAGCATGGGTGCATGTCCCCTGGAATGGTGGTTGAAGAAGGAAGGGACATATGAATCTTTAGCGCATCTGACACACAAATATTTTGCGACACCAGCTACAACAGTGCCATGAGAATACAATGTCACCTGAAAGTGAGAACTGGCAAACAAGAAGCGTGCAGCATTTTCTCCTGCAAATGTAAACAAACGTGGTTGTCTGAGCGATTGACTGAACAAGAAGTAGGACTGAGTGGACGTGCAGGCTCTAAAATTTTACACTGTTTTATTTTTGAATGCAGTTTTTTTGGTACATAATTCTACATTTGTAAGTTCAACTTTCATGATAAAGAGATTGCACTACAGTACTTGCATTAGGTGAATTAAAGAAATACTATTTCTTTTAGAGCAGCAGCCGTGTTAGTCTGTATTCGCAAAAAGAAAAGGAGTACTTGTGGCACCTTAGAGACTAACCAATTTATTTGAGCGTAAGCTTTCGTGAGCTACAGCTCACTTCATCGGATGCATACTGTGGAAACTGCAGAAGACATTATATACACAGAGACCATGAAACAATACCTCCTCCCACCCCACTCTCCTGCTGGTAATAGCTTATCTAAAGTGACCACTCACCTTACAATGTGTATGAAAATCAAGGTGGGCCATTTCCAGCACAAATCCAGGTTTTCTCACCTCCATCTCCCCCCCAAAACACACACACACAAACTCACTCTCCTGCTGGTAATAGCTTATCCAAAGTGACCACTCTCCCTACAATGTGCATGATAATCAAGGTGGGCCATTTCCAGCACAAATCCAGGTTTTCTCACCCCCCCACCCCCATACACACACACAGAGAGTGAGTTTGTGTGTGTGTTGGGGGGGGGGGGCGGTGAGAAAACCTGGATTTGTGCTGGAAATGGCCCACCTTGATTTTCATACACATTGTAAGGTGAGTGGTCACTTTGGATAAGCTATTACCAGCAGGAGAGTGAGTTTGTGTGTGTGGTTTTTGGGAAAAAAAGGAGGGGGGGTGAGAGAACCTGGATTTGTGCTGGAAATGGCCCAACTTGATTATCATACACATTGTAAGGAGAGTGATCACTTTAGATAAGCTATTGCCAGCAGGAGAGTGGGGTGGGGGGAGGTATTTTTTCATGCTTTGTGTGTATAAAAGATTTTCTACACTTTCCACAGTATGCATCCAATGAAGTGAGCTGTAGCTCACGAAAGCTTATGCTCAAATAAATTGGTTAGTCTCTAAGGTGCCACAAGTACTCCTTTTCTTTTTACTATTTCTTTTGTTTTTTTACAGTGCAAATACTTGTAATCAAAAATAAAGTGAACTGTATAAATTGCTGTACACTTTGTATTCTGTGTTGTAATTGAAATCAATATATTTGAAAACGTAGAAAACATCCACAAATATTTAAATAAATGGTATTCTGTTATTAACAGTGTGATTAATCGCGATTAATTTTTTTAATCACTTGACAGCCCTAATGAAAAGATTAGAAAACGTGCCTCATAGTGATAAACTCATGGAGTTCAATCTATTTAGCACTTAACAAAGAGAAGGTTAAGAAGTGACTTGATTACAGTCTATAAGTACCTACATGGGAACAAATATTTAATAATGGGCTCTTCAATCTAGCAGAGAAAGGTATAATATGATCCAGTGATTGGAAGTTGAAGCTAGACAAATTCAGACTGGAAATAAGGTGCACATATTTAACAGTGAGGGTAACTAACCACTGGAACAATTTACCAAGGGTCATGGTGGATTCTTCCTCAGTGGCAACTTTTAAATCAAGATTAGGTTTTTTTCTAAAAAATCTGCTCTAGGAATTAATTTGGGGAACTCCTCTAGCCTGTCTTCTATAAGAGCTCAGGTGATCACAGTGGTCCTATTTGGCCTTGGAATCTCTGAATCTGTAATGGATCACACACTTGTTAGTTCTCTCTCAGACAAGGGACATATTCCCAGTCATTACTCCCTGTATGTAGTCTTCTCTTGTCTAGAACTCGTAACTGTCTTAAGATCCATCTCCTCATTGTCTTTCACTTCATCACTCAAGCTGTGGCTTTCTGGATGCAGGGTCCTGCTAACTTTCTCTAAATCTTTCCTAGCTTCTGTTTCTCTTCTGCTGCTTGCCATTTGCCAATAGTGACTCCAGATTAGGGGACATCTGGAGTGTGGGGACAAGTTAATTTTTGTGTGAGAAGATAATTTACAGGTACATGTCCCCCCAGTCTGGAGGATTCTTTTCCCTCTGGGATTGCTCAGAAAAGGTGACATTTTAAAAGTTTTAGTTGTTTATCAGTGGATGCATACTTGGGGGTGTGGTGCCATCTGTGTTTTTATACAGGCACTACACTACACCAAAACCTCTATCAGAGAACTCCCTTTGTCCTAAGGCTGACCCTTACACCAGTAATTGCTTGGGGATATCCGTTAAAAGAAGACAGATAAGAGGAAACTTGCCTCATTACTACACTCAGCATTACCGTACATTGATTTTATCATCAAGTTTTTTTCCTTTAGGTGGCTTAATGTAGGTCATTCGTTTATATTAAGTATCTCAGTGGTTGTGTATATATAGCAGCTGTCTCTCTTCAGTCCACAGGAGCTGAGGATACTTTAACTAAGAAAACAGAGAGATCTTCTAAAGACACCAAGACTGAGCCAGATAAAGAGGTAAGTATTGCAAAGCGATACAAAAGCTCTATCAAGCTGGCTATTTAAAGTGTCACATTTTAGAATATATTGACTCATATTGAGCTCTGGGAGTCTGCAGTGGAACTGGAACAATTTTCATAGTGTGGGGGCTGAGAGCCATTGAACGAAAGTGTAAACTCTGTATATAATGGAAACCACTTTAAGCCAGGGGGCCCTAGTGCCAGCACCTATGGGAGTATGTCATCTGAGGATTGCTGTGATTTTTTAAAAAAAATTTGGTTTAGGTTAATATAAAGTTGCAGGATGCTAAAGCAGGTATATTAAGGCAGTGTTTTTCAAACCATGGGTCGCCACCCGGTACTGGGTCACCTTGCTCCGGTCAGCAGCGCCGACCGGGTCGTTAAAAGTCCCATCGGCGGTGCTACCCAGCTAAGGCAGGCTAGGGCCTACAAAGGAACTGCAGAGAAGTTTAACTGTCCATGAAGAGACTGTCTGGTTGTGGTCACTGCATGATATCTCTATAACTCTTTCTATGGACAGTTTCATCCTGAATGATCATACATCAGTGACTCACAATGTGTATGACGTTAGTGACTGTTTTTATAACAACAACAGTCCTCCAGGGCAGATTGAATTTTCCTCCAGGGCAGATTGGAAGAGGCCGTGGAGGTTTTTCGCCTTCCTCTGTAGCATGGGGCACGGGTCACTTGCTGGAGGATTCTCTGCTCCTTGAAGTCTTTAAACCACAATATGAGAACTTCAATAGCTCAGACATAGGTGAGAGGTTTTCGCAGGAGTGGGTGGGTTAGATTCTGTGGCCTGCATTGTGCAGGAGGTCAGACTAGATGATCATAATGGTCCCTTCTGACCTTAATATCTATTAATCTATTCCGACACTGCGCTGCGCCCCAGCCTACGCCACCACACCCCTGGCTCATCATCCCAATCTCTTTGCCCAGCCAGTCCCCGTTTTCTCTCCCCACGCTCCAGATCTGTTTCCACTCCTGGCTCCCAGTCATTATCTCTCTCCCCTCCCACCGTTAGTCCGAGTTTTACCAGGCTTCTTGTACCAATCTACTCCTTTCCCTTTATGTGGTCTGGCTCCTGTCCCCTTTGCATTCAAGTCAGGCACCTTCCTGTTCCTTTCTGACTGGGCAGCAGCAGAGGGGATATTGAAAGTGCAGGAGAGACAGGCTCCCTGCTCTCCGTTCTGATGCCTGCAGTGTTTCAAACTGAATGGTTTGAATACTACATTTAAGAAAGCTTTGTTCATTTTAGAAGTCTATCTTAACATATTTAATGTATAGTAAAGCTGTCACTTAGGCCTCAATTTGTTAACCATGCTTGTTTGAGATTAGAGTTCTACACTAGATTTTGTGTGTGCTTCTCTCTTTTCAGAATTTTAATATTCCTCTTGCTATTTATCCCCAGAAGTCTGAGTACTGGGCAAATTCCTTCAAATTCTTGCGTATTCTTTATTAGTGAAAATCTGTTCTGTCGCCAGCAAGTGGTGATGTCCTGGAATCCATAATACATTTTCTGAAATGAAAATAAATATAGTATGAGCAGAAACAAACAGGAAGCATTTGGATAATATCTGGCAGGCAATCTTCAGTGTCTGTTGGAAGATGCATGCCTGCTGGTTATTGCTTATCACCTTGCTTGTGATCAAAGAAAGTAAAATTGTGTTTTGTATGTTCTTGGTCCAGATTAAGTGAGTAGTTTTGTTCTCAAGTGGGCATTTCCATAGCATGACTGACTTTTTAGATCATAAAGACAACTTGGAGACTTGTGACAAAAGCGGGGGACTCAGGCCTTAGGCAGACCTTCTGAAGCATATGGTGCTGTTTATGGGGAAAGTGGCTACAGAAGATGGATAGGTATGTCAGTTAACTGTAAGGCAAAACACATTGAAAAGGTCTGTCCTGTTTTACAGATGACTGTTGAAACTTTTGGCAGTAGCATTTTCAAATATCCTCTCATTTTTGGCCACATCTAAAGCGTCTGTTGTTTATTGCTGCACAAGCTATGTTGCTCTGGAACTGATCATTTGGATCATCCTTTAAGTCACATCTAATGATGTTCTTTCAGAGGAGAATTTCTACTTGGAGATGATCTGGAATACATAGTAAAACAGTTTTACTGAATCATAGAAAGCATAGCTGCTCTGAGAGAGACAAAGGCAGTAGTTCCACAGAGCTTTGTTTGGGAGTTTTCCATAAATATTAAAGTTCCAAATGACTATCTTTTGATGGTGTCACTTATTCATGCTCCATTCATATAATGGAAGTCGTTCGTTAAAATATACAATTTACCAGCCAAAATTCTCTGTCCTAGGACATTCCTTTGTGGCTGCAAGGGTTAGCTAGCATTAGCCAAAGTTGGTGGGACATCTCTTTACAGACTACAGACCTCAGGTAGTAAGTCATACCATCAAAATCACACAAGTTGTAAGGACCTTGACAAATATCGATCTTTGTCTGTTGCTGTTATGCATCTCAAATGGTCAGTAAATGGTGGCTGTTAAACAAAACTTTGATTCAGAATAATGACAACTGTTTTAGAAGCAAATAATGGGAATATAAAAGGTTGGAGAGAGATTCAGGGAACTCTCCAAGGGAGATAGTAGCTCTCAGTGCATTGGAAATGAGCTGAATTTCAAGTGTTTACTGTTCATGTAACTCAGCAGTACATTCATTCAGAGAATGTGCTAAATGCTTTATATTGATATGCAGACATGAGCAAAGCCTGGGTCTATATTTAAAAAACAAGCATAGGAATGTTGTTCTAATTAGGGTAGCGGTACCCTTTGGAAGATTCTGGGGTAATGGGTGAATTAGAATTACGCCCGAGAATAGGAATGCTGAAGGTTGTTTTTTTTAATGTAGTGCCCAGTCTGTTGGACTTGATGATTGATAGAGGGAGAAGGGTATAACAAACTGCTAATACCTTACAGTACATGTATGAGTTGTATACCTTTTCTGTTGAGTGGGAGATACATTTTACCACAATGGCCAGTGAGAAATATGAGAAGTCCAGTGAGTAGACATTGGTCCAATTTATATCCCCATGAGACCCTGAATACTAGGGTGCAAACACTAACTTCTCTTCCTTCCAGGTTATAAAGGTATATTCTCAGGATGTTACTTTTGTCCTTGAGTTCCCAGTTAACTACTTAGCCTTCAGACCACCTAGGAGTATAAAATCACTGAGCCAATGATTGGATCGTGAACACATTTTGTGTCCAGCAGTGTTCTAACCCTGCCATGCCATTACTTTTGGCATGAGTCTTTTGTATGTTATGGTGACTTGTGAGGGCAGTGGAGCTCATTGGAAGGGCTGTGGACATTGACAAAGGATTTTCATAATGTCTCTGCATTAAGTGTCTCGTTAATGTAGTGGTTGAACAGCATTGCCCATGTGAATCAGAAGAGGGATTTAAAAGCAAAAGTGGCAATCTCTCCGGAGCATATTCTCCTCTTGATCTGCTAGATTTCCAACGATCAGCATTACTTTTGTGCCTCTTACCACATAAATACAGCTATCAAAGGGGTGTAACTGCTGATACGGAAGGCCTGAGTACTAGATTTAGATGTAGCACAGACTTTTTTAACCTTCCCAAACAAATACAAGTAAGACCTCACAAAATTTGCAAGTATTTGTACTTACTACTTGGGCTAAGTCTTAAATTAATTTTTCCAGACTAGTTTCAAATTGACTATAAAGTAAAAACGATTGTAATGACTCCATTATTGACTGCTCTTTAAGGTCTCAGAGCCTCTGAATTTGTAAGAGAACAGAATTAACATACCTTTTTTTTTTTTTAATCTCCCTTTGGAAAAAGTCAGATTGTAAACATGTGGCCTTTCTGTTTTTATACATTACCACAAAGATAAAAATTAGCTATTATTTTGCATCTGTTGCCATGGTGCATGTGTTGTACAAAAATGTAAAACCATGCTTTCAGTCCCTACCTGACGCAAATAAATCACTAAACGAGCTCTGTTAGAAGCCTCTCCACCTATTCTCAACTTCTTCCCCACTTGTGCTAATAATTGCATCACCAAAAGTCTGAAGAATGCTTGACCAGACCAGATGTGCCCCAAAGGCTCTCAATCCAGATTTTGCTGGAATGCTAGGTTTTATTTTGCCTCTTGCATAATGTTATGAATGTAAAAAGATGGTAGTAATTAAAATAAACCTATTCATTATTACCTTCACTTTTGTTTGTAGTAGTTTTATTTTGCAGTAAAACTCAATACTTCCTAGAGTGAAACCAAAACATTTCCTATCTTGCTATGGGTAAAATAACTGCAAAAATCTAATTGAATAAATGTTTATCAAAACCAGTTGCTTTATTCAATATCACCTGTTGTTCATTTTGTATAGTGACTTTTCTGACTGTAATATCTGTATGTTCTTGTTTTATTTCAAGCCTTCTGAAATTCTGAAGGCAGAGGTATGCGCCTTACTATTTTTGAGTGGCTCAAACTAGTTGTTAAATCTGACTTGCCCGTAGATTGCTTGCTTGTCCATAGGATGCCTGTAGTGTCTAATGGCTCCTGGAAAGAGGTGAAACAATCACATAATTGCAACCACCATTTAAAAATAATTATTTTTCACTTCTGTGTTAGGACAAAATCAGTAAGTTCTCTCTACTGTCTGCATTCTTAACTCCCATTGTGCTCATGAACATTACTAGCACATAATGGGGAAAATATACCCTCTAAACGCAAATTTACAGACCCTCCTCTAGCATGTAATCTTTGCCTTCTTAATATTGATAGTGTCTCAAATTATTATCAAAGGGGTGCACTGTCTCCGTGCTTCCTTAGAAATTGATTCTAGCATTGTTGTGAATAGGAATATACAGTAGTTTGTAAGCATACTTTTCCTTTCTTTCTCCTATATTTCATTTTACTTTATATATGTTTTTTATGGTAAGTGTTTTCCTTAACGCATGGGTTAATAGTCATGTATTTAAGTTATCACAGATGTAAGAAATATTATTGTGTGCTGTTTAGCTTAGAGCAATGTTCAGATTTGAGGGCGTATTGAAGAATTTTTTTAATAACCATATAGAAATGATCAAGATATGAGTCTGATTCATATTATGAGAATGTGCATTATCAGTAGGGTTGGCAGTTATTCTTGGATGTAAAACACATGGGTTGTTAATTCATAGAAGCATTCAAAAGTCAGATGAGGGGGAAATCCCTGAGAGGTGCTAAACATATTTCAGGATTTGGACCAAGATGCTGAGATATATAAAGGGATAGTGAATATAGCAGTGGTTCTCAAACTTTTATACTGGTGACCCCTTTCACATAGCAAGCCTCTAAGTGCAACTCCCCCTCCCCCCCCCCCCCATAAATTAAAAACCACTTTTTAATATATTTAACATCATTATAAATGCTGGAGGCAAAGCAGTGTTTGGGGTGGAGGCTGACAGCTCGCGACCCCCTATGTAATAACCTCATGACCCACTGAGGGGTCCCAACCCCCAGTTTGAGAACCCTTGGAATATGGGAAAAATAAAACTGCTTTCTATAAATAACTAGTATGCTCTCACCTCATACTGTTCAATTTTGGTCACTACATCTTAAAAATGATGTAGACAAAATAGGAAAGTTCTGTAAAAGGGCAGTGAAACTGATTAGAGGTATGGTGGATGACATTAATAATGAATGGTTTAGTGAAAGCTACTGGGTGTTTTGTTCTCTCTGTGCCATGCTATAAGAACAAGGGAGCAATGGTTAAATGATGAGCTAATCTCCATCATTGGGTTCATCATTCAACCTGCAAGTGAGCAGAAGTTTTCTTAGCAAATTCAAAGACACCTTTTTTTGAGCAGGGGGATATGACAAAATAGTACTTGTCTTTTTCCGCTCTACCCCACATTTGGCTTTGGAGTGAAGTTTTTGTATGGTATGATCTCCCCTCCCCTGCCTGAATCTTCTGCTAGAGTAGAAGGAAACTACCTTATACCCCATGTACAGAGACCTTCTTTGGGGCAGTTGAGCCCCATCTAGTGTATCTGCTGCAGCAGTGGGAGTGGCAGACCCCTAGGGCACCCACTCCTATAGTGGCTCACTTCCCCCAGGTTGCCTTAACAGCGGTGACAATCAGCGCCCCTATCACTCCAAGACCAGCAGTGACACTGGAACAGTCTTTCTGCAGACTGGGGAGACATTTCTGCATTGGGTACGCTTAGCTCACATTTGTGAGGTTCTCTCTTGAAACTGTGAAAGCTAAAAACTTCATTTGCTTTAAAACAAAAAAGGTAAGAAATTGCATTAATCTACGAAAGTTTCCTGCTTGCTAGCCCTTATTTTATTAATATATGTATGTGGATCTGTCTATATGAATGAAATCTAACTTACATTAATGTGGAGCTTTTTTTTGGTTTTGTTTTTTTGTTTTTAAGAGTGAAAGTCCTGCAAGAATACCAAGGCAGTCTTCGACAAAGGGACCCAGGCAACGAGTCAAACCTGGAGCGGAAGGTAACTGTAAAGCATTTTTCTTTGTCTACTAAATATGCTTGAGAGATAAATAGGAATATCATAAATGTATAAAGTATCTTTGTTTACTATTTTATGCACAAAACATGTATTTATAAATCCAAATGGCAATTTTTTGCATAGATTGAGTGAGTAGATGTATCTACCCAATTTAGCATGCAAAACAAAAATGACGACAACCAAAAAAACCCAAAACAAACCCCCCAGAAAAGCTGTGCATGCAAAATTTAAGGCACAAACTTAGGGGCTGATGTTGAAAATTTGGTACGGTTTATTAGATCATGACCTATGATCTCTAGAAAGTCTGGAAACTTTTTATTTTTTTCTATCACAAAGGATGCTTCTTGATGCTCCATAAGCTATCAGGACTAGACAAATATTTCCTTTAAAACTCTGTATAAGTGTATGTGTGTGGGTGTGCACATGCTATGGCATTACTGAAAAATGGACAGCTTGTATGTATAGCTAAGTATCTAGAATTTCCCTTTCAATATGAAATCCTTGAGGGCAAAAGATTTTGAAAGACTTAAACTTGAAATACTTATTATAGGATGCCCTTCACCTTGGTATCTGGGTGCCTTTGCAAAGATCTCAATAATGAGACAAAACACGATGCTGCCCTGCAACTTTTAAACTGATCACTTGACTAGGAACCCAGCATTTCATAATTTTATCAGTTGGTAAGACCTAGGCATAGAAGTGTACCTTAAAACTCTTTCTGAGAGCAGCCAGGGTCATATTTGCATTTATTTTGGGAGAGAGCAAATTCCAGAAGTGTGGGCCTGCAGTTAAGAATGTTCTTTCTCCAATACCTACAAGTCTTTGCTTCCAGAACATGGAGTTCCAGATTTGTGCATGAAAATCGGTTAGGTGCTTTTTTGGCAATGACAAGGTGGTTCATAGAATGAATTGAGCATAATCCATAGTAATCAATAACTTAATTTCACCTTGCAGTAATTTGATAGACAGCCCAGAAAGTAGAAGACAGGTTTGATATGCTTTTATGAGTTCACCAGATTCAGAAGATGGTTGGATGAATTCTGGACTAGATAGGATTTTTGGGATAGTGTTTGCTTACAGTTTCAGTCCTGAGAGGTGCAGAAGCATTGGTAACTGTAACACAACCCATATCTGACAGGATGGGGATCAATGTAATCTGCAAGTCTAACAATATTGAGGAGTCAAGTAGGATCCCTAGACTGCAGACCATGTCGATTAGGGAAGATGCCCCCAATTATTGGAACAGATACCTTTTGATAGGTTCTCTAAGTGCTTTCCTCAAACTCTCTGCATAAGATCAGGCTTGTCCAGATTGAGTTTCAGCTATCTTTTTTCATCCTGCCTTGGGGCTTGTCTAGGGAGTTGGAGAAGGATAGGGTGCTAGGTGTTGTCAGTACGCTGCTGACTTTTTAGCCCCTATTTTTTCCCACAATGGTTTCACCTAGAAGTTGAGGAATAAAAAGTGGGATGGTACTGAACGTTGTGGGATACCACTTCTGTGAACCTCTGATTAGGAGGAGCTAGTCGCTTATTTACTCTCTGGAAACAATCAGAAAGGAACGAGCAGGTCAATCTGAGGCATTTCTGTGCCTGGTAGCTGTCCATTTCCCTGAGAAGATGGGAAGGAGTGAGGGGAGTGTAGCAGCAATGGGATGTGGTTTGGAATTGTGGCAGGATTATGGAGGATGCTGTTGCACCATTGACTGCACCTTGGGCTTTCCTTGGTTTTAATATCTCTGCATGCATTATGCTCAGAAGCAAGGTGCAGTCTGGAGTTTCCCAGTTTTAGTGGAATTCAATGGTTACCATCATATTTTTGACATTTGTGTATTATTTTGTCATTTGATTAAATACAAATACTAGCAAATGGCCAGTATTCAGAAACACATCTAATCTGAATCAAAGAATTTTCACATTGCTAGCGTGGATAGGTCGTGCTGTTGTGACATATGCAAGAAGAAGCTAGATC
This sequence comes from Chelonia mydas, assembly GCF_015237465.2. Classification (NCBI taxonomy): domain Eukaryota; kingdom Metazoa; phylum Chordata; order Testudines; family Cheloniidae; genus Chelonia; species Chelonia mydas. The sequence goes on along the minus strand of NC_051251.2, from coordinate 73,601,723 downwards.
TCTGTGTCACAGACGCTTGATCTATACTAAACCAGTTTAAACCGAAGTTTAGAAAGTCATGTGTTTCTCGTTTCTGTTCCTTTTCTCATTTTTGCCGGTTCTTGTACCCAAAGTGGCTGTTGTCATGGATGTCAAATGTCTTCTCTGTCAGAACTTTTGTGCTCTGAAACCACAGTATTCAATGATCAGTTTAATGCTGTGATCTTAGAAAAACCTAAGAAATACTCTTACTTTGTAAATAAATCACATTGTTTAAGGCACTTCCCTTACTGCAGAAGCGGGCACCAGCATTAGGAAAGAGTATTAGTACACCATCAGATTCTTAGCATACATGCTTGAATGGTTGTGTTCACATTGTCATCTTCTGGGTGTTACATGGAAAGTCACAGAGCTGTGAAGGAAAGGAAGCTGTAGCAAACAACTGTATGCTTATTGAGACATTTGATATTCCACCTTTCTCTCATTTCAAACATGATTTTTAAGTGAAATGTAGTACTATAGTGAGTGAAAATTAACTGTGTATACCAAGGTGAATCATATGGAAAAAAGAAAACTAGGTTCCTGTCAATATTAGAAAATTACTTCTGTGCCATCTCCAAAAACCAAAAAAGCCCCATGGATAAATCAAGAAGAAAATCTTCCAAGAGACTCTCCTGGGTTTCCTGCTTTAGTATAATGTTGGGATCAAGTGTACTAATCAAACTTTTGCTATGATTTGGGTTCATACTTAACTCGTTAACAAGAAAAAAAAAATGAGTACATGTGAAAAGTGCCTACTTTGACAGCATGCAAACTGAAGGCATCTGTAGGACAGATACAGATGGGGCAAGCAGCAACGTAAGCCTTTCACTTGCCACCCTGCCAGCATACCACGACTGTATGTGAAAAGATCAGTAAGTAAAGATGTAGTTGTCTCCAAGTTTCAGTCCTTGGCCTCTGTCCTAAGACTGTCCAAGTTATCGGTTGTGGCAATGGTTCTGTGATGGCCACACTTGCCCATTAGGAAGTGGACTGAGACCACCAATCTATTCGTATGAATAGGCAATTTAAGTTATTGTATGGGGATCTGTTTGAATTCCTACAGACCATAGCAGACTTGAGCCTGATACCAACTCTTCACCTCTGTTGCCACATTCTCCTTCTAAGAATTTCTCTCTATCTCCTCTCTATAGACCGTGTTTAAGTGAAGATTTTAGTCTTTAGTTAATTCTAGCTATGCCTAGGAACAGCTGTCCTGTACTTTGCAAAAGTGTAACCTATCTTGTTTATCTTTTAAGGTTCTTCATTCCAGCTGATTAGGTCACCACCTGTAGTTAGTAAGTGCATTAGATATGGTATTTGTACACCAATTGAGTCTATAACATTTCTTTTAAAATATCCTAAATGCTTATCTCATAACTTTCATGTCAGGAAGAAAGGAATCTAAAAACAGTGCAGCTAGTGTGTCAACTGAAAAAAAGCTTAGCCCTTCATATATGAAAGCCAGGAAGGACACTATAGTGAAACAGCTAGGTAAGAAGCAAACCTGTCCATTAACCTTGTCTCATGTTTTGGTACTTTAGTTGGCATTTCCATATTCTATGCTTCCCCCCCCCCTTACTTCATTCATTTTAACTGTTGAATATGGATCATACTTTTCTCATTTTTGAACACCTTAAAGATTTAACACTATTCACATTGGTTGCAGCAGCAATCATTCTGATTTTTACATTAATGTAGACACTTGCATTGATTTTTAAAAGGTGAATGTTCACTTTCTTCCTCTACCTGGTTTTTAAAAAGGTAAGAAATGCTGCTGAGAAAGACTCACAGTTTAGGCAAGTGAGATGTTTAGTTCCCCACATCCCTTAGTCTTGGCCTGGAACATTCCTGCTATTCCAGCTTTTGTGCAGATTGCTAATCATGGTGTACCATTCGAACCACTTTGTCTGTGTACAGGACTCAAATCCCCTATGTTCAGAAACTGATCCCAAGCTAGTTTGGTTCCGAGGTGTGTCAGGTGAAAAGCTAAGATGTTACATCAGATCATGGGTACAATATTGAAAAGTACTTAGGTACCTGGTAGGATTTCCAAAAGTGCCAATGTGCCTTAGACCCATTTATTTCCTGTGTTAATGCCTGTTGCAAATTATTTTGTGGCTGTTGGAAGTTTGTCAGGGGGCTCAGAGCTTTGAATGTTTTTTAATGTTAAATCTAAAAGAAATAATGCCAGGAAGAAAAGATGCTTGCACTATAAATAGACCTGCAAATGCAGTCGTGTTAATAAAACTGAAATGGAAACTACAGGAACCTTTCCAGCTTAATGAATACTCACTAGTTATAGCCGATGATGCCATATTTTGCCCATCCTTATTATTAAGAATAATTTTTCAATATTGCCATTTTAAATTTTTTTAATTATCCTGTGTAGTTAAACGTTAAATCTACTGTCGTTCAAGTTGGTGATGAGCTATTTTCACTGTTGTAGCATGTCTTGTAGTAAAACTAATTGTATAGCAATGCAAATGTTAAGTTAATCCATAAATTATATGTTGCAGTTGTCAGTGATGTTTAAATAACTCCTTCCATTAAATCAGTTGTGATTTTTGGTCTATAATTGTCTTTAACAGAGCATGTGAACAGCCTTCCTTTTAAAAGAATGAATATTTTTGTTTCATAACATTGTTTCACTAAAGCATTTCGTCCTTATGTAAAGAAAATACTAATTTTTGTGCAAGTGTTAGGAGTAGATCACTTACAAGATTTAAAGCCTCTTTGCCTGTGTATCCATGTCAAAAGTAAAATGTTTATAAAGTAATATAAAAATGCATCCTTTATATTGGGAGAGGAGGAAAGCTTGTGAATTTTACATTAAAAACATTTGTGAAATGTCAGTGGATCCACAGCCATATCTGCATGATCGTCAAGAGTGTCATCTTGCCTACCCAGAAGGCAGCAAAAGCACTCCATCTTTGTGGTTTGTAAATCTGAAGAATAAACATATGGTAGGATGCTCTTGACAACCGAGATGCACGCTGGGTAGCTTGTGAACACATTACATAATGCAGCAACTGATTTTGAAATGTTTGGGATTATGTCCCTGATGTGTATAGTACATACCTCATTGTAAACTATTTTATGTCAGGAAGAAAGGAAGCTAGTAAAACTGCCACTAGTGTCTTGGTTGAGAAAGCAGCTAGTATATTAAAAGAGAAAGCTGAGTCAGTCACTACAATGCAAGAGCCAGGTAAGAGAAAACAGTGCTTGGTATGTCATAGCTGAATAGGGTTTAATAACGTTTTATTAAACACTCCTGCAATAGCAGTGTCTTCCTTGTCTACCTTTCTAGCTAGTTGATGTAATATAGGGATTACTATACCAGATTAGCTCAGTGGTCCATATAGTCCAGTATTCTGTTTCTGACAGTTGTTACTAGCAGATGCTTCAAAGGAATCCTCTAATGGACAATTATGAACTAACCTGTCAACGAGATATATTTATTCCTAAAACCATTAGTGGTTGGCTTACACTCTGATGTATGAGGGTTCATATCCCTTGTGCATGTAAATATTCTTTTCTAATGTACCTGGATGTTTTCACCATCCATACAAAGGTCTATTCCTTTTTTGATTCCTACTAAGCTCTTGGCCTCATGGATAGCTTATGTCAGTTATATAGATTGATTGTGTGTGGTGGTCCAAATTTGTAACAGTTTTAAATTCGTTGCCTTTCCTTTTCTGTGAATGTCCCTGTCTTCTTTTCTGATGAGCAAAGCTAAATAAGAGCACCTGATTTACCTTCTCTCTACTATTCATTACATTGTGTACCTCTATCGTGTCCCCTCTTGTTTCTCTTCTAAACAGTCCTAGTCTTTTCAATCTCTCCTTACACTAGTCTTTCCATGTTTTTAATCTTTTTCATCACCTATCTCTGGACCCATTCTACTTCTGCTGTAGTTTTTGGGGCAAGGGTGACAACTGAACACGTTATTCCAGCGAAGGCAAACCATTGATTTATATAATGGTATTATAATACTTCTAGTATTATTTTCTGTCCTGTTTTTTATATGTCCTAACAGTTGGTTTGCTTTTTTGACCATGGATGCTCAGTGCGCAGAGGTTTCATTGAGCTGGCCACAGTGATGCCCTACCTCGTTTTTCAGAGTGGTTGCAATTAATATAGCACCCAGCAATGTGCATGAGTAGTTCATATTATTCTTTCTGATATGAATTACCTTGCATTTGTTAAGTGTCCTTTCATTATACATACACTTGGGAAAGTAGTTTAAGGTAGTGGGCATATGAAATCTCTTCCATCATTTTAGCATGGACTGTACCAAAATAACTGTACTTCTACGTAGCATTAAAAAGTTGGACAATAACCATGGATTTAGGCATTTTGTTATGTGATTAATTTCAAATTGTATGGTGCACATATTGCATATTTTGGAAGTAGTTACTTGATAACACTTCACAATTTTATTACTGAATACCATGTAATGGAAAGTTATTGGAACTCAGTCAGTTATTTGCCATATAATCCAGAAAGCATACTTCAGTAACTGCTTAGGTTTTACTAGGTAAATACAGTTTCATTTAAGGACTTACCCTGCTAGTAAATGATACTATATATTTGTAAACTGCTCCTGAATAGAATAAACTTTCTTGTGTTTGTAACTTACATAGTTCAGTCTTTTGCTTCTTGGGATGAAAAACTTGCTGTGGTGATTTTTTTTTTTTTTTTTTTTTTTTTGTAATTAACTAATTATGTGAAAAGCCATTGTAAATTTGTAACTTTCCTTATTTGCACTCAAGATAATTCATTAAACCAGAGTAATCTTTAAACAGGTAGTTAAGTGGATTAAACATTTAGCACAGCAATTTATTCTAAACTTTTATTATATCACTAATTTCTTCCTCTTGTAAATTCTTTTATGCTAGGAATAGTGGAAACGAATAGTCCTGCAGATAGTGTTTCAGATGAAAAAGCAGCTAGCATATTGCATGCAAAAGCTGAACCCAGACCTGCAGTAAAACACCAAGGTAAGAAGAATAAAACCTTGTTCATTCCTCAGAATTCCTTATTTGGGTCTATGCTCTTAAGTACATCTAAGAAGTTAAGTTGTGTTCTTTTCTGCCTAATTCAGATGCTCCCCTATAATTTAATCTCACCCTGTAACTATTCGTGAACTTCATAGTTCAGAAATCATACCTTTCCTAGTAAGGTCTTTACTCCCTACTGAAGCAGAATGCCTTTCAAGTCAAAACTTGAAGATAGGTGGTAGTACTCTAATGAGTAGTAGAGATGAGCCACTCCACATCTATTCTCTAGTTGTATTCATGAATAATGCGATAATAGATTTGAGACCCTAGTTAGACATCCTAAAGCTTTATTTTCTGGTGTATTTTTATTCTATGTGTCCTTCCTATGGTGACCAAGCAACTGTTGTTTTTCTCCCCACAAACTGAACTTTGTTGCTGGTGTGCTGTGGGGGGGATACAAACAATGCTGAATGGGAGAGGGAAGTGTGGTAACAGACTACATTGTTGTTGCACTTGCACTCCAGTGCAGGCAGAACTGTCAAAAGAAGCAATCAGCATGCTCCCTTACGTCCGAGGAGAGACAGGCCAGCTGCACCCTGTCTTGATGACTGTTCCCATCCCAGAATTGAGTGATTGCAGGATGTCTCCATTTGTTCAAGTGGATGGGTTTCCCCCTGCATATCTACAGACTGTCGCAGCCTGCTAATCCTGTACAAGATTTTAGAGCAAATTCCATCTCCTCATCCTTATTTCACTATTTTAAAAACTCAGTTCCTGAGGATTACAATATAAGAATACCTAATTGAAAGGGTAAGTAGATGCTGTAACCAAATTAAAATTTAGAAACAAATCAAGAATGCAGGCTAAAAGCCTGTAGATATTCAGGGGGAAACCATACCTCATCATCCCTAGAGATGTCAACAAGCTTTACTGGCCATGTATGATTTCCTTAATTGATCAGCCATGGCTAAATTCGAGGAGCAGGTGCCCGAGGCCTCATGTGAGGAGTTCTGGGCATTTGTTTCAGAGGACTGTTTAGTTGCCACAACATCTCTGAAATCCGCCATTGATGTTGCAGTTACTGGGGTCAGGGCCATAGCCTTAGCAGTAACCATGAGGAGGGCTTCTTGGCTGCAAAACTCTGAGATTGCTCTAGATGTCCAGCAAGCCATAAAGGACTAGCCCTTTGACAGCTGAGTCTTGTTTTCAGAGAGGTTGGATGACACTTTGCGCTTCTTCAAGGATTCCAGGGCTACTTTGTGGTCCTTGGGAGTGTTCATGCCGTTGGCACAAAGATGCCCTAAGGGGTGGTGCAGCAGTAGCAATATTGCCTGCAGCATTCCATTCCCAAGAGAAGGAGGCGGGTGGTGGTGGTCGGGGACTCTCTCCTCCGGGGGACTGAGTCATCTATCTGCCGCCCTGACCGGGAAAACAGAGAAGTCCGCTGCTTGCCAGGGGCTAAGATTCGCGATGTGACGGAGAGACTGCCGAGACTCATTAAACCCTCGGATCGCTACCCCTTCCTGCTTCTCCACCTGGGCACCAATGATACTGCCAAGAATGACCTTGAGCGGATCACTGCGGACTACGTGGCTCTGGGAAGAAGGATAAAGGAGTTTGAGGCTCAAGTGGTGTTCTCATCCATCCTCCCCGTGGAAGGAAAAGGCCGGGGTAGGGACCGTCGAATCGTGGAAGTCAACGAATGGCTACGCAGGTGGTGTCGGAGAGAAGGCTTTGGATTCTTTGACCATGGGATGGTGTTCCAAGAAGGAGGAGTGCTGGGCAGAGACGGGCTCCACCTAACAAAGAGAGGGAAGAGCATCTTTGCGAGCAGGCTGGCTAACCTAGTGAGGAGGGCTTTAAACTAGGTTCACCGGGGGAAGGAGACCAAAGCCCTGAGGTAATTGGGCAAGCAGGATACCGGGAGGAAGCACAGGCAGGAACGTCTGTGAGGGGAGGGCTCCTACCTCATACTGAGAATGAGGGGCGATCAGCAGGTTATCTCAAGTGCCTATATACAAATGCACAAAGCCTTGGAAACAAGCAGGGAGAACTGGAGGTCCTGGTAAAGGCAAGGAATTATGACGTGACTGGAATAACAGAGACTTGGTGGGATAACTCACATGACTGGAGTACTATCATGGATGGTTATAAACTGTTCAGGAAGGACAGGCAGGGCAGAAAAGGTGGGGGAGTAGCACTGTATGTAAGGGAGCAGTATGACTGCTCAGAGCTCCGGTATGAAACTGCAGAAAAACCTGAGTGTCTCTGGATTAAGTTTAGAAGTGTGAGCAACAAGAGTGATGTAGTGGTGGGAGTCTGCTATAGACCACCGGACCAGGGGGATGAGGTGGATGAGGCTTTCTTCCGGCAACTCGCAGGAGCTACTAGATCGCACACCCTGGTTCTCATGGGCGATTATAATCATCCTGATATCTGCTGGGAGAGCACTACAGCAGTGCACAGACAATCCAGGAAGTTTTTGGAAAATGTAGGGGACAATTTCCTGGTGCAAGTGCTGGAGGAGCCAAGTAGGAGGAGAGCTTTTCTTGACCTGCTGCTCACAAACTGGGAAGAATTAGTAGGGGAAACAAAAGTGGATGGGAATCTGGGAGGCAGTGACCATGAGTGGGTTGAGCTCAGGATCCTGACACAGGGAAGAAAGGTAAGCAGCAGAATACGGACCCTGGACTTCAGGAAAGCAGACTTCGACTCCCTCAGGGAACGGATGGGTAGGATCCCCTGGGGGAATAACATGAGGGGGAAAGGAGCCCAGGAGAGCTGGCTGTATTTCAAAGAATCCCTATTGAGTTTACAGGGACAAACCATCCCGATGAGTCGAAAGAATAGTAAATATGGCAGGCGACCAGCTTGGCTTAACAGTGAAATCCTTGCTGACCTTAAACACAAAAAAGAAGCTTACAAGAAGTGGAAGATTGGACAAATGACCAGTGAAGAATATAAAAATGCTGCTCGGGCATGTAGGAATGAAATCAGGAGGGCCAAATCGCACCTGGAGCTGCAGCTAGCAAGAGATGTTAAGAGTAACAAGAAGGGTTTCTTCAGGTATGTTGGCAACAAGAAGAAAGCCAAGGAAAGTGTGGGCCCCTTACTGAATGAGGGAGGCAACCTAGTGACAGAGGATGTGGAAAAAGCTAATGTACTCAATGCTTCTTTTGCCTCTGTCTTCACGAACAAGGTCAGCTCCCAGACTGCTGCATTGGGCAACACAGCATGGGGAGTAGGTGGCCAGCCCTCTGTGGAGAAAGAAGTGGTTCGGGACTATTTAGAAAAGCTGGACGTGCACAAGTCCATGGGGCTGGATGTGTTGCATCCGAGAGTGCTAAAGGAGTTGGCGGCTGTGATTGCAGAGCCATTGGCCATTATCTTTGAAAACTCATGGCGATCGGGGGAAGTCCCGGACGACTGGAAAAAGGCTAATGTAGTGCCAATCTTTAAAAAAGGGAAGAAGGAGGATCCTGGGAACTACAGGCCAGTCAGCCTCACCTCAGTCCCCGGAAAAATCATGGAGCAGGTCCTCAAGGAATCAATCCTGAAGCACTTAGAGGAGAGGAAAGTGAACAGGAACAGTCAGCATGGATTCACCAAGGGAAGGTCATGCCTGACTAATCTAATCACCTTCTATGACGAGATAACTGGTTCTGTGGATGAAGGGAAAGCAGTGGATGTATTGTTTCTTGACTTTAGCAAAGCTTTTGACACGGTCTCCCACAGTATTCTTGTCAGCAAGTTAAAGAAGTATGGGCTGGATGAATGCACTATAAGCTGGGTAGAAAGTTGGCTAGATTGTCGGGCTCAACGGGTAGTGATCAATGGCTCCATGTCTAGATGGCAGCCGGTATCAAGTGGAGTGCCCCAAGGGTCGGTCCTGGGGCCGGTTTTGTTCAATATCTTCATAAATGATCTGGAGGATGGTGTGGATTGCACTCTCAGCAAATTTGCAGATGATACTAAACTAGGAGGAGTGGTAGATAAAGTGGCAGGTAGGGATAGGATACAGAGGGACCTAGACAAATTGGAGGATTGGGCCAAAAGAAATCTGATGAGGTTCAACAAGGATAAGTGCAGGGTCCTGCACTTAGGACGGAAGAATCCAATGCACCGCTACAGACTAGGGACCGAATGGCTAGGCAGCAGTTCTGCGGAAAAGGACCTAGGGGTGACAGTGGACGAGAAGCTGGATATGAGTCAACAGTGTGCCCTTGTTGCCAAGAAGGCCAATGGCATTTTGGGATGTATAAGTAGGGGCATAGCCAGCAGATCGAGGGACGTGATCGTTCCCCTCTATTCGACATTGGTGAGGCCTCATCTGGAGTACTGTGTCCAGTTTTGGCCCCCACACTACAAGAAGGATGTAGAAAAATTGGAGAGAGTCCAGCGAAGGGCAACAAAAATGATTAAGGGTCTGGAACACATGACTTATGAGGAGAGGCTGAGGGAACTGGGATTGTTTAGTCTACAGAAGAGAAGAATGAGGAGGGATTTGATAGCTGCTTTCAACTACCTGAGAGGTGGTTCCAAAGAGGATGGTTCTAGACTATTCTCAGTGGTAGAAGATGACAGGACAAGGAGTAATGGTCTCAAGGTGCAGTGGGGGAGGTTTAGGTTGGATATTAGGAAAAACTTTTTCACTAGGAGGGTGGTGAAACACTGGAATGCGTTACCTAGGGAGGTGGTAGAATCTTCCTCCTTAGAAGTTTTTAAGGTCAGGCTTGACAAAGCCCTGGCTGGGATGATTTAATTGGGGATTGGCCCTACTTTGAGCAGGGGGTTGGACTAGATGACCTCCTGAGGTCCCTTCCAACCCTGATATTCTATGATTCTATGATTTGCGCAGCCTTTCCCCCGAAACAATGGGACTGGCTTAGAAAGAGAGGGATAGACCCCACAAGAGAGAGGAGTCCACGGGTGGGATAAAACCTAGTCTTGACCTTCACGGCCTCAACACATTCATCAAGTACATGAGACTCCACATGGTCACTCTGTCGGCTGTCCTCCCTGCGCTACTCTCAGAACGACTAGTTTGTTGGTCTGGACTTTCAGAATGGGTACTTCCATGTGGGCATTCTGTTGAGCCACAAGAAGTTTCTGTGTTAGACCCTGTTAGACTCCACGAGGTTGAGAGCATTCCTGCCGACTGACCTCTTCCAGGCAATTCAGCATCTGCCTCAGTCTGCAATCCCAGCCATCCACAACAGTTTGTGTGTGCCTGAGCTTGTTGCGCCACATGTCTGCCTGCACACAGGTGGTCCAGTTCGCCAGGTTGCACCTTCTGCCCCTTTCAGATATGGCTCAGGAGAGTTTACTGCCCTGTCTTGCATCCTCTGGATGGTTCACCTCCCGCCGCCAGTCCTAGATTCCCTTCACTGGTGGGAGTCCCCACACAATCTGTGCCGGGGTCCCCCTTGCTCGGCCCTCTGACCAAGTCAGTGGTTACTGACACGTCCATTCTGGGTTGGGGTGTGCATCAGGACTCATTGAGGGTGTAGGGCCTGCGGTCAGAATAGGAAGCCTTCATCCATATCAATGTGCTGGAACTTCGGGCTTACCACAAAGCAAGTTGTGCCTTGCAGAACATCAGACATTCAGTGGTTCACATACTCAGACCATACCACCACGACGTATTGTGTGAATAAGCAAGGGGGGAGCATTCCAGTTTACTCTATTTGGAGGCGATCAATCTGTGGCAGTTTTGCATCAAGGGAAGACATCACTAGAGCAGCAGTCTAGTTGTCGGGGGTGAAAAATCGTCTTGAGGACCATCTCAGTAGAGTTTTTCCCCTGAGCCATGAGTGGTCCCTGGAGGAGAGTGTTCTCCAGATCATCTTCGCAACATGTGGCACCCCTGTGATCGACCTGTTTGCAATGAGGGGAAACAAAGTGTCGCCTATTCTGCTTCCAGGGTGGCCTCAGTCCGCGTTCCCTCTCTGATGCCTTCCACTGCAGCTGGCAGTTGGCTCTTTATGCTCCACCCCCCCCCGCCATTCTGGTCATCCAACAGGTCATCCTCAAACTCGAGGTGGATCAGGCCAAGCTAATACTCATTGCTCCAGCATGGATGAGACAGTGCTGATTCTCATACCTCCTTGCTCTGCCAGTTGATATCAATTCCCATATCAATTCCTCTCTTTCCCAGTCTGCTTGCTCAGGACTATGGGATCCATCATGTGATCAGCTCCCTGCACCTTAGTCGTGTTGCTACATGGCTGAATGAAGAGGAGAAGCAGCGCTCTGCGGCTGTTTAAGAAGTCCTACTCAATCATAGGAAGTTCTCCACTAGGATTGCCTACTTAGCCAATATCTAATAGGAAATCTTACTTGAGCTCTATTGAGAGAAATTTCTATTGTTCTAAAGGGAGTTTAGGTTAAATGATCCCTTTGCTGGCAATGGTTAGTTTCTTAAATTTTGCTAATTGGCGATAGGTTGGCTTAGATGTATGGTCACATGGGATATTCAATACCTTTTCAGTTTACTTTAGGAATTCTTTAGGAGTTATCATTCAGAGATCATTAATCTATTGCACCCAGATAATCACAGTGGAATTCAAGGCAGATGTCTGTCTCACTGCATTGGGCCCCCTTCAGATTTCCATACCAGTGTCTCTGCAGGCATTCACATTTGCAGCAACAGTTTATAAGAATTGAACATAGCTTTCCTTATAATATACGTAGTGCTATAAAGGGTTTATAGGGTGCTTGTGACTGCTTCTAAATATTCTCATCTCTAAGTTTTTCTTTACACCTTTCATTTGTTAGCGTAATTGTGGATTATGCTACATTTATGTCGAAGTGAGGCAGCTCCCTATGGTCTGGTCAGGTGAAAGCTTCAGGAGTTTCTTGTCTTTCATTAAAATTGTTTCAGCCCATGATTAAGACACTAGTCTGTGTTCTGCATAATAACTACAGCATCATAGAACAGACTGTGATTCTATAGCTGGAGTACTCCACTAAATTATTTGCTCTCTGTGGTAATGATTCAGTCCCTTTGTGGGTTGTAGTTTTCTGTAGTTCTGTTTTAGTGCTAGAAGTCTAACTTGATCATTATTTTCTCTAGCAAGATATAGAATCTCTTATCTGAAGATTGATAAATGTGTCTTTTTTTTTTTTTTTTTCAGGAGAATCTGCCAGTGATGCAGGTATAGTAAGGATTACATTGAAATATAAATAGCACTCACAAAATACCTATCCACAGTTAAAATTAAATTCGTCATTGTAGTATTAAATAATTTTTATAGTTTTAATAGTGTATTTTTTATACTTACAGCAGTATACATTAAAGAACGTTTAATTTATAAACAAAAATGAAATGATCTCTGTTTTCACGCTTTTTAATTTTTTATTCAAGTAGTTCTAAGTCAAAAATAATAAAAAGTTACTCTAGGAGTTGGTCTGTATTTAGGGCTAAGTGGTGTTTCTGTATGTTTATTTTTTTAAATTACAACTGCTTTATATATTTTGAGAATAAGCAGACACTGCATGGAACTTGCCTTGCAAATACTGTAGGTAGTTATTTCACCATCTACTTCAGTGGCATTTCCATCTTCCACTTTCCTAATGTAAGTACAAGTTTAGAAAGACATTGGTCTCTCTCCTTTCCCCCTGTGCCCCCCCACCCCCATTTATGTGTTTACGGCTTCAATTTATGTTAAAGCTGATCTGCAAAATTTACTTCTCAAATAGCATGGGATGGATAATTCTGCTAGTAACTGCCTTTTAGAAAAATGAAATATACCAACTCTTTAAAGTCATTGGTATTTTGCTGTGATTTTCCACAGTCTGTTATGCTGTGATGTTGCAGCTACCATTTCCCCCTGTTGCACTTAGGAGCCCAGAAGAGTTCACTAAAGTGAAGTTTTATATGTAGTATGGTTTTCATCTCCAGGTTAAATAATATTTTAAAGACTCTGTAACTGCTCCATATAATAGCCATGCCATTTTCCTGGCTACTTTTAGGCCAACTCTGTACTCCAGCAGAGTTTATTGGTAGCTGTTATATCAAAGAGGGATGCATTTTGAGATATCTGGTTTCCCTCTGTTGCTAACTTGAGTACAGCTGATTTTCGTTTTAAAGGCTGAATTCAGTTAGCAGCCTGCACTCCTCGCTTAATTTTAAAGTCTTGCAGGGAACCTTTTAATGGGAGTTGGGTGTGCATGGAGGCCAGGAAAAACCACGCACACGCTTCCCCCCAAAGTTAGAAGAAAATCATGATGCCAAGTGATGGCTTTACAGTGTGAATAGTAAAACTGTGCCATTAATAAACCAAATAGAACACATTAAAAAGAAAAGGAGTACTTGTGGCACATTGGCACCCTGACAGTAGGATTGTCTGGCTTTGTAGACTCCCTCCTCAGGCCCTACGCTACCAGCACTCCCAGCTATCTTCGAGACACCACTGACTTCCTGAGGAAACTACAATCCATCGGTGATCTTCCTGAAAACACCATCCTGGCCGCTATGGATGTAGAAGCCCTCTACACCAACATTCCACACAAAGATGGACTACACGCCGTCAGGAACAGTATCTCTGATTAATGTCATGGCAAACCTGGTGGCTGAACTTTGTGACTTTGTCCTCACCCATAACTATTTCACATTTGGGGACAATGTATACCTTCAAATCAGCGGCACTGCTATGGGTACCCGCATGGCCCCACAGTATGCCAACATTTTTATGGCTGACTCAGAACAACGCTTCCTCAGTTCTCGTCCCCTAATGCCCCTACTCTACTTGCGCTACACTGATGACATCTTCATCATCTGGACCCATGGAAAAGAAGCCCTTGAGGAATTCCACCATGATTTCAACAGTTTCCATCCCACCATCAACCTCAGCCTGGACTAGTCCACGCAAGAGATCCACTTCCTGGACACTATGGTGCTAATAAGCGATGGTCACATAAACACCACCCTATACCAGAAACCTACTGACCGCTATACTTACCTACATGCCTCCAGCTTTCATCCAGACCACACCACACCATCCATTGTCTACAGCCAAGCTCTACGATACAACCGCATTTGCTCCAACCCCTCAGACAGAGAAACACCTACAAGATCTCTATCAAGCATTCTTACAACTACAATACCCACCTGCTGAAGTGAAGAAACAGATGGACAGAGCCAGAAGAGTACCCAGAAGTCACCTCCTACAGGACAGGCCCAACAAAGAAAATAACAGAACGCCACTAGCCATCACTTTCAGCCCCCAACTAAAACCTCTCCAACACATCATCAAGGATCTACAACCTATCCTGAAGGACGACCCATCACTCTCACAGAACTTGGGAGACAGGCCAGTCCTTGCTTACAGACAGCCCCCCAAACTGAAGCAAATACTCACCAGCAACCACACACACCACACAACAGAACCACTAACCCAGGAACCTATCCTCGCAACAAAGCCCGTTGCCAACTGTGTTCACATATCTATTCAAGGGACACCATCATAGGGCCTAATCACATCAGCCACACTATCAGAGACTCGTTCACCTGCACATCTACCAGTGTGATATGTGCCAGCAATGCCCCTCTGCTATGTACATTGGTCAAACTGGACAGTCTCTACGTAAAAGAATAAATGGACACAAATCAGATGTCAAGAATTAGAACATTCAAAAACCAGTCAGAGAACACTTCAATCTCTTTGGTCACTCGATTACAGACCTAAAAGTTGCAATTCTTCAACAAAAAAACTTAAAAAACAGACTCCAACCAGAGACTGCTGAATTGGAATTAATTTGCAAACTGGATACAATTAACTTAGGCTTGAATAGAGACTGGGAGTGGATGGGTCATTACGCAAAGTAAAACTATTTCCCCATGTTTATTCCCCCCCTCCATCCCCCACTGTTCCTCACACGTTCTTGTCAACTGCTGGAAATGGCCCACCTTGATTATCCCTACAAAAGGTCCCCGTCCCCCCCCCCCCCCCCCCCCCCAGCTCTCCTGCTGGTAATAGCTCACCTTAAGTTATCACTCGCTTGTTATAGTGTGTATGGTAACCCATTGTTTCTTGTTCTCTATGTATATAAATCTCCCCACTGTATTTTCTACTGAATGCATCCGATGAAGTGAGCTGTAGCTCACGAAAGCTTATGCTCAAATAAATTGGTTAGTCTCTAAGGTGCCACAAGTACTCCTTTTCTTTTTGCAAATACAGACTAACATGGCTGCTACTCTGAAACCTATCATTAAAAATAAAAAGGCCTGACCTTCACACTAATCATAACAAAGCACTCTGAGTTAAGGCTGCCTAAATCTTCTCTAAAGCTCCATCACTGTAGTCTCTAAGTAACTTAGTATTGTGCATATGTGCAGTCTCTCAGTCAGTGGATCTTAATGCATACTGTCATGTGCTTTACTAAGAAATTACTTCCTACTTTTATAAGCAATCTGTGGTATTCTTCATTCGTGTGGGATAGAGAAATATTATGCCTATTTTATATATGAGGAAACTGAGAAATAGGAAGGCTTACATGATTTGCGAGGGCCACACTAAGCCCGTCAGAGTCAGCAATGAGAATCAGAAATCCTGGTTCTTAGCCTAGATATTAAGTCACTGAACTATTTGTCCTCTCTTGCTTAAGGGTGATATGGCTTGTTAACTCCTAATTTCCTTATTCATTAGTTTGTACAATCAACTTTAATGTTAAAGTAGCATTTTTGTACATTAAATGTGTTCATGCCTATTCTTTAACGAAGTAAATCAGTAGACTACGTATTCAAAATGCCTGGGTGCTGCATTAAGTTAAAATTAACTTTAAAAAGTCCTTACTATCTTATTTGTCAATTAAAAAAGAAAGGGGATGTCTTACTGGTAATAAATGAATTGTTCAGGGCTCAGGATAAAAATAAAAAAGTTAAGAAAACTGAACAAATGATATCCCAGTCAGCAAAGTACTTAAACACGTGAGTAGCCCCATTAAGTGCAATGGGGGCACACATGCTCAAAGTTAGGCATATGCATAAATACCTTGATGACTCAGAGCCTGGTTTACTGGGATGGAGCCATTCTTCGGAGGTATCAGAACTAAAGTTTATGGGGGCAGAAGACAAACTTCTTATAGAGGGTTAGTCTTCTCTTAGAGCACTATCTGAACAAATCAATACTAAATAGGAAAAGTCACTAAATATCTGTTTATACAAATTTTAAGATTGGTTGTAAGGGTATCGAATGCTTTCTGCCTCTAATATTGTTTTTTCTAATTTTTATGTTTACTTATAAAAAGTATCCACAGAAATACTGTTGCAAAGCCTGAGGAACTGTTTATATCCTGCTAACCTGCACAGTTATTTGTCAGAGAGAACAGAAAAAGAACAAGATAAATTCATGGAGGAAAGGTCCATCAATGGCTATTAGCCAGGATGGGCAGGGATGGAGTCCCTAGCCTCTGTTTGACAGTAGCTGGGAGTGGATCACTTGATGATTACCTGTTCTGCTCATTCCCTCTGCGGGACCTGGCATTGGTCACTGTCGGAAGACAGGATACTGGTCTAGATGGACCTTTGGTCTGACCCAGTAGGGCCCTTCTTATGTCTATTTAAACTCAGCGTGAAAAAGACAGATTCAGAAGACAATCTTCATAGGTTTAGCATGAGGAAATGTTGAGATTCCCTTTGACCAGACTAGTTTTGTATTCCATTCAAGGGTCGGGGTGGGGGATTAGTTGTATTTTATTAGATTAATCTTTATAATACGTGGCATCAACTGTACTGAGATCATAATCATGTAACTATAACTAAACAAGAATTGGAAACACTAACTAATTGGAAATGCTAACAGCATTTTGAGATGTATAAGTAGGGGCCTTGCCAGCAAATCAAGGGACGTGATCGTTCCTCTCTATTTGACATTGGTGAGGCCTCATCTGGAGTACTGTGTCCAGTTTTGGGCCCCACACTCACTACAAGAAGGATGTGGAAAAATTGGAAAGCATCCAGTGGAGGGCAACAAAAATGATTAGGGGACTGGAACACATGACTTATGAGGAGAGGCTGAGGGAACTGGGATTGTTTAGTCTGCGGAAGAGAAGAATGAGGGGGGATTTGATAGCTGCTTTCAACTACCTGAAAGGGAGTTCCAAAGAGGATGGCTCTAGACTGTTCTCAGTGGTAGCAGAGGACAGAACAAAGAGTAATGGTCTCAAGTTGCAGTGGGGGAGGTTTAGGTTGGATATTAGGAAAAACTTTTTCACTAGGAGGGTGGTGAAACACTGGAATGCGTTACCTAGGGAGGTGGTGGAATCTTCTTCCTTAGAGGTTTTTAAGGTCAGGCTTGACAAAGCCCTGGCTGGGATGATTTAATTGGGGATTGGTCCTGCTTTGAGCAGGGGATTGGACTAAGTGACCTCCTGAGGTCCCTTCCAACCCTGATATTCTATGATTCTATGAACTCTGTTAGAGGGGAAACAGCAAATGTAAATATTTAATGGAATGAAATAGAAGCTTGTAATTGCAATAGATTTTAAATGTCCTAATGTATGGAACATGATCTTTTTTATGAACTTCATGTCCTCTCTCATATGTACCTTGTATAATGAACAAATATGAAGTTAAGAGGAAAAAGTTGCTATGTTACTTTCGAAGAACTGGAGGAGAGAGTGAAATCCTTGTTCTTCATGTGGTTGCAACTGTGTGAGCATGCCCAGCACATCAAAGCTGGAGAATTTTGCCTAGCAGTACCTGTAGGGACAGAGCTTGCACCCTTTTCCCTCATAGCCCCTCCCATGGCTATATAAGGGCAGCACTGCCCTCACCCGCCTCAGTTCCTTCTCGGACTCTTGCTATAGGCAGTGAGTCTTCGGTGAGTTTTTTTTTAAACCCCGCACTTACCTTCACAGTTTTTTCTGTTTCTTTGGAATATAGTTATAGTTGGTTAGTAGTACCTGTTAGTCATAATAGTTAGTAGTGGTAGTAGTAATTAATTAGGTAGTTTCTCCTGGTGGAATGCCCTCACCAGGGTTTAAAGTTTGTCCTTTGTGTAGAGTAGCTATCCCCAATAATGTCCCCCACACTTGACGTTTATGATGTCTGGGGGAAGGGCATATTCGAGAAAGGTGCTCCATCTGTAAGCTTTTTAAAAAAGAGGACACAGGTGGCTTGAGACTTAAGATTAAAGCAGCATCTTCTCAAGCAGGCCCTGAGCTCTGCCTCTGCACTGGGGACCACTCTGGAGCATCAGGCCCGTCAGAGGTACTGAGGGGCCTGAACTAGTACAGGCTGGATCTTCTCAGCTGAGCGCAGTTTCCTCGTCAGAAGGAAGAGGGATCTCTCTTCATCAGGTCCCCCATGCAGATGTGTATTGCCAACCAGCACGTGCTATTCTATAAAAATGACTTTGTGAACTGGGACCCCATGTCCAAATTTGTGGATAAGTTACCAGAATCCTTCAGGGAGGAGTTCAAGGCTTTTGTTGCAGAAGGCCGTTTAGTGACCAAGACATCATTACGGTCAGCTCTGGATATATAGTGGATGCTTCATCCAGGCTAATGGCTTCAGTCTTTACAATGAGAAGGATCTTATATGGTTGCAAAACCCTGTCATAGCTTGTGAAATCTAGCAGAGCATAGAGGACTTGCTGTTTTTGGTCACCTCATCATTACTGAGAGAAATGACGAGACATTGCATTCCTTTAAAGACCTCCAAATCCCCCGTGCTCCTTGAGGATTTATGTGCAGGCCCCAAGGAGACATGGCTTTGGTAGCCATCGACAACAGCAGCAATATCCCCCTCAGTGATATTTCCATCAGTCCTCTACTCTATGAGGTAGCAGGATTTCTCCAGAAAGGGGCACAAATTGCAGAGAAGACTTTCTGGGTCTAATTCTAGCCAAACGGCCCATCTTCTTGTCTCGTGGACTTGACAGCCTATTTGACTTGAGTCTCAAGAGCAGGACTCCAGCTTGGAACATCACTTTCCTGTCCTTTCAGTTTCGGGACAGGTTGTCCCGCTTCTGTAGTACTTGGGAGGCTATAATTATAGACAGGTAGGTCCTTAGCACTATGTGATTGGATTATGCTATTCAGTTCATATCCAGTCTCTCTCCTATCATTGTTTACTCAGCAGGTGCAAACCCTGTTGTGCTATGGGGGTCATAGAGGAGCTTCCTCCTTATGTTCATGGAAAAGGATTCTACTCCCAGTACTTCCTGATCCCCAAGTCCAAGGAAGGAGAGAGACCTATCCTTGATCTCTGTGATTACCCTGACTACTGTTCTTTCTGCACTGAATCATAATGTCTGGTTTGCTGATGTCTTTCTCCAATATGCTTATTTTCAAATGAGGAATCTTCCCAGGCCACACAAAGATTCTGAGATTTCTTGTTGCTGGCCAACACTACCGGTACACAGTTCTCCCCTTTGGTCTATCTTCAGTCCTGTAGGTCTTTACCAGATTGGGTGACCGTGATGGTGGCGGCAGCCTTTCTCAGAAGGAGAGGGGTTCATGTCTCTCTGTACTTGGACAATTGGCTGGTGAAAGGCACATCCAAGAAGCAGGTCCTCATTCATGTCCAGTTCACTTGGACCTTTTCGGTTAGCTGGGTCTGATCCTGAACAAAGGAAAATAAACTCTAATCCCAACTCAAAAAATTGAATTAATTGGGGCCCTATTAGACTTTACAAAGTCGAGGGTCTTTCTCTGGTAAGAACAATTCCAGACAATTTGGCACCTTTGTCTGGCTCTCCAATTGCATCCTTCAACCATGGTCTGTGTATGCCTGAGATTACTGGGCCATATGGCCTCATGTATTTCCAAGGCACAGCAGGAGAGGCTCTTTTCCCTCATCAGTTGTGTCTGAGGTTGGCCCGTCACCCAAGTTGCTAGTCATTGGACACCCTTATCTGAGTGTCCCCAGAGCTACTGGACTCACTATAATCATGGATAGAGCACAGCAGTGTGTTTCAAAGGGGTCCCTTTTGCCTTTCTTCCACCAACCAGAACATTAATCACAAATGCTTCCACAATAGCCCAACAGACTGCTAATGAAAATCTCTGCTCAGAGGTGCATCTGCACCTGAAGTGGAGCACCCCACTGGGGGACACAACTTGAAGAATTACAGTTACAGGGTGAGTAACCTTTCCTTCTTTTCATCCCCTCTGCATCAGAGTTTCCAGCCTCAGTTTTGGTGTAAAGGAACAGAGGGAGGGTTGGGGTGGTGCTGCCCTTATATAGCCATGGTAGAGCCTACGAGGGAAAGGGCACTAGCTCCGCCCTTGCATGTATTACTAGGCAAAGTTCTTCGGCTTTGGTGTCTGGGCGTGCGCACACCTGAGTGGAATACATGTCTGCACCCACATCTCAAAGAACAACAATTATGCTACAGGTAAGTAGCCATCTTTTTCCAAATGGAAAAGGTCATAGTACTGTGAACGAATGTGAAGAGTTAGAGTATAGACAATGTTGGAACTGATGAAGATGCTTCTTCATGCCCCAGACTCGAACCATACTGGAGTATAGTATTATTTCTCAATATCCATTTGAACTGTAAGTTCAATATTCAAATAGTTTTAAATATTTCAGGCTTAAAAGGTTTTGGTTACAAATAAATTTTAAAAAATAAACTCAGTGTTTCTTTTGTAGTGGATTTAGTTAACTGGCACACTGATGAGCTTTGATAAAATGTAAAATAATGCAGTACAAAATCTTAGATTTACATTTCAAACTTGTAATTATGACTAAGCTGTGGTGGTGTTTCCTTTTAATAGAAGGAGAAGCTGGAAACCGTGCCTCTGAGAAGCCAGTGGTGTCTGAGAATGGCGAAGTATCTAATGATCTTCCACCTCACGTCACCCAAAGGTCTGTTCCTATCTCTCTATTCCTTTCTAACCTAACTGTAACAGGTCTGAAGAAGGCAATTGACTTGAGAGCAGATAAGGACACTTCTGGCAAGAAATTGCTGCTAATGATAGTCTGCATTAAGAAGATGTATCAGATGATTCAACCCAGTACTCCTAGATATGGTTGACTTCATTGTCTTAATGAACAGTTATTTCCAGTTTGTAATTTTTGTTGAATTCAATGTTACTGTTTTAGTTTATAGCATGCTTTGATGTAAATGGTACTATTTTCAATTACAGTGCACAGATTGAGAATGAAATAATGAGATGTACATTACATTAATGCATTTCCCAAGTTCGATACTACTGAGGTGCAGAACTCTCCTTTTCAATTGCCTTATTTTTTTCAGTCTTTTCAAATCCAAATTTACATTTCCTCTATATGTCCAGGCAAGACAGCAAAGGTGGTTCTTTGAGTGATTGCACATGTGTGTTCCGCTCTTGGTGGGTGCACCCTCTAGGCATAGTTGTCGGAAATTTTTTCCTCAGTGGTACCCGTTGGGGCAGCTTGAATGCCCTCTGCTACCGCATGCCACTGCATGCAGATAGGGCCAAGCTGCCCTTGAAACCTCTCACCTCAGTTTCTTCTTACATCGCATGATGATGGTTCGAATCTGTTGGTCTTGCGTTAGCAAGTGCTCTCAGCAAGTTTTTTCTTGTATATAGTTACATGTTTGTACAGTTATTAGGGGTAGTTGGTGTTTGTTGAGTTAGTTTAGTGTCTGTTAGTTCTTTCTCGGTTCCCCAAGGTTGGGGATCTGTTATAAGTACTGAGGAATGCTTCAGTCACTGGGCTTCAAGCCTTGCCTGGCATGACTGAAGCCTTTGCCTGTGGGTGACCCTCACTTTAGTTGTTTGAAATGCTTAAGTGAGTTTCATATAAGGATTGGTACCAGATTTGCAAGGACTAGAAGTCTAGTCCTAGAAGTCTAGTCTAGAAGTCAAGTCTAGAACCAAGAAAGATCTAGAGACCAGACTGAAGTTTCTTTTGATAGAGACTGTTCTGAGACTACCTTCAGAGCCGTCTCGATTGGAGATGGTACTGAGCATTTCAGCATCTGAAGAAGTGAGGTTCTGATACTGACTGAGTCCTGGCACTGCTCTCCCTTGCCTGTGCCCAGGAAGAAGCAGAAGGCTTCCAAGGACGCTGCTGGGAGATGCAGATCCCCAGTCGCTAAGTCAGCCAAGAAAGGGGACAGTGTAGAGTAGAGTGCAATCAAAACTGAAGCACTCCTCCACTCATCATCAGCTATATCAGCACCGTTGACTCTGGTGCTGGGGCAGGGACTGTCGAGTCTGGGGCCTGAAGAAGCATCTTCATCAGTTCCAACACTGTCTATGCCTCTTGCACATCAGTCAAAGACTATCCCAGTACATCTACTCCAGAGATGTTTTAAGCTGCAATGGGCTTGCTGAGCTTATCAGGGCTGCTTTCCCAGCCGTGCAGATCGCTTATATGGTATCGATTGACCACTTGGTGCCAGCTCCTCAGTGCAGTGACTCAGTGCTGGGAAATCTCCTGTGTCTTAAAACATAAGAACGGCCATACTGGGTCAGACCAAAGGTCCATCAAGCCCAGTATCCTGTCCTCTGACAGTGGCCAATGGCAGGTGCTCCAAAGGGAATGAAGAGACAGGTTATCATCAAGTGATCCTTGTCCTGTCACCCAATCCCAGCTTCTGGCAAACAGAGGCTAGGGATACCATTCCTGCCCATCCTGACTAATAGCCATTGGTGGACCTATCTAGCTCCCTTTTGAACTCCGTTATAGTATTGGCCTTCACAACACCCTCTGGCAAGGAATTCCAGAGGTTTGACAGTGCATTGCATGAAAAAATACTTTCTTGTGTTTGTTTTAAACTTGCTGCTTATTAATTTCATTTGGTGACCCCTAGTTCTTGAGTTATGAGAAGGAGTAAATAACACTTCCTTATTTACTTTCTCTATACCACTCATGATTTTATAGACCTCTATCATATCCCCCCTTAGTCGCCTCTTTTCCAAGCTGAAAAGTCCCAGTTTTATTAATCTCTCCTCATACAGAAGCCATTCTATACCCCTAATCATTTTTCTTGCTCTTTTCTGAACCTTTTCCAATTCCAATATCTTTTTTGAGATGTGGTGACCACATCTGCACGCTGTATTCAAGGTGTGGGCATACCATGGATTTATGTAGAGGCAATATGATATTTTCTCTCTTATTATCTATCCCTTTCTTGATAAAAAGAAAAGGAGTACTTGTGGCACCTTAGAGACTAACAAATTTATTTGAGCATAAGCTTTCGTGAGCTACGGCTCACTTCATCGGATGCATTCTTGATGATTCCCAACGTTCTGTTCACTTTTTTTGACTGCCGCTGCACATTGAGTGGATGATTTCAGAGAACTATCCACAATGACTCCAAGATCTCTTTCTTGAGTGGTAACAGCTAATTTAGACCCCATCGTTGTATATGTATAGTTAGGATTATGTTTTCCAGTGTGCATTACTTTGCATTTATCAACATTAAATTTCATCTGCCATTTTGTCGCTCAGTCACCCACTTTTGTGAGATCCTTTTGTTGCTCTTCACAGTCTGCCTGGGACTTAACTATCTTGAGTAGTTTTGTATCATCTGCAAATTTTGCCACCTCACTGTTTACCCCTTTTTCCAGATCATTTATGAATATGTTAAATAGGACTGAGCCCAGTACAGATCCCTGGGGGACACCACTATTTACCTCTCTCCATTCTGAAAACTGACCATTTATTCTTACCCTTTGTTTCCTATCTTTTAACCAGTTACCAATTCATGAGAGAACCTTCCCTCTTATCCCATGACTGCTTATTTTGCTTAAGAGCCTTTGGTGAGGGACCCTGTTAAAGGCTTTCCGAAAATCTAAATACACTATATCCACTGGATCTCCTTTGTCCGCATGCTTGTTGACCCCCTCAAAGAATTCTGGTAGATTGGTGAGGGATGATTTCTCTTTACAAAAGCCATGTTAACTATTTCCCTACAAATTATGTTAATCTATGTGTCTTGACAATTTTGTTCTTTATGATGGTTTCAACCAATTTGCCCGGTACTGAAGTGAAGTCTTGGAGCTCTTATCCTTCACTCTTCCCTGGACTCTTGGCACCAGTCCCTGGCAGTGACTGGATTCGCCCCTCCTTGGTCAGGAGAAGGTGACTCTTCTGCTGACTCGGACCTTTGCTCTTATGTTTCCCAGCTGCAGTATGTGTCTTGCTGTTCCCCCTTCCTAAACCTTACCACCCAGGGTACACTTGCTAGACCCTGTGAGTGGTGCTGACATGGACATGTGACCTGCAAGACTTCGGGGTCCAGTGCCCTTTCAGTTGCCCTTCTGGAACCCATGGGGGCTCCCCCTGTTTCCAGATCACCCTCCCAAAGTTCAGTTTCCTCAGCTAAACATAATGAGTCAGCTCGTCAAGCCCATTATTGGGTCCAATACAGAGCAGGAAGAAGGTGTTCATGAACGTTTGGCAGGACAATGAACAGGGACACACAGCCCCAGCTTGTGCTGGGTTCATCTTTCTCCTCACCAGGTGAGGCAGTTTCCTTAGGGTTGCCTTTGCCCCCTTCTGATGACTAGAGGGTCCACCAGCAGCTCTTAAAAAGGGTGGCCTTGGACATTCAAGTAGAGGAGGTCAGGGAATCTTCTCCCTGTCTCATTGATATTCTGGACTCTGCCGCTCCATCTCGGTGACACTGCCAATTCAATGAGGAAATTTTAGAACCTATCAAGTCTCTCTCTGGCAAACTTCCTCCTCACTCCTTCCCACATCTAAATGAGTGGAGCATAAATATTATGAACCCTCCGAGGTTTTGAGCACTTTTATTCCCATCCCCCTCTGGGGTCACTAGTCTCAGCTGATGATGAGAGGGAGCTCCAGGGCAACTGACATCTACCCCTAAATCAAGGGGTGCTAAAAAGCTTGAGTTGTTCGGTAGAAGAAATTATTCTATGGCAGGGTTACAGCTTAGACTCACTAACCAGGAGGCTTTATTAGGGCGATATGACACTAATATCTGGTTTCAGAGTAACAGCCGTGTTAGTCTGTATTCGCAAAAAGAAAAGGAGTACTTGTGGCACCTTAGAGACTAACCAATTTATTTGAGCATAAGCTTTCGTGAGCTACAGCTCACTTCATCGGATGCATCCGATGAAGTGAGCTGTAGCTCACGAAAGCTTATGCTCAAATAAATTGGTTAGTCTCTAAGGTGCCACAAGTACTCCT
Source organism: Chelonia mydas (assembly GCF_015237465.2). Classification (NCBI taxonomy): domain Eukaryota; kingdom Metazoa; phylum Chordata; order Testudines; family Cheloniidae; genus Chelonia; species Chelonia mydas. The sequence continues at coordinate 73,576,601 of NC_051251.2, read as the reverse complement.
TTTCTTTTTTCTAATATCTGGAACGCCATTCTAAAATTTAAGGACAAGTTGTAAGGCCTCATGGATCTAGAACCTGGGCCTGTAGAGCTACCAGGCAGCTGACATCTCCAGACTAGCACCCAGCGGCAGCTGCAATCAACTTGCACTCTGCTTCCCGTGACCCACCGTGGACACAGACCATGGGAAGTTCCGCCTCAGAGGTTTTACAGATGGCAGCCCCATATCTCCCGATTGGCTCCCTGCCCGATATAAATCCCAGGGGAGTTCCAGGAAGTGTCCAGGCAACAGCGTGGATCTTCTGAAGCTGCCATGACCATTCCTGCTCCTTGGTCTTGAATTTCTCGCTTAACCTTGGCTTGATATGGACTTTGCCTCCTGATTCAGACTCTGACCCTTGTTATCAACCCTGGCCTGGCCCTGACTCCAAACTCCTCTGCTACTCCTAGCCTCAGGTTTGCCCCTGCTCTGACCCTAGGCCCTGACTTCCCTTGTTGGGATCCTGAAACAAGTTGGCTGAGGATTCTAAGCAGGAGTTTCTTTCACTGATAGATGAAGGGAAGTGAATGTCAAGAACATCACTTCAGGCTGGTTTGGACATGGCTGATTCAGCTGCTAGGACCATTGCCTCTGCCATCACCATACGCAGGTGCTCATGTCTACAGTATTTGGAGTTGCCCCAGAAGGTTCAGCAGACTCTGTAGGACCTGCTGTTTGAAGGTCATCCCTCTTTTCGTCTCAGACTGATGATAAACTTCACAGCTTAAAGGACTCTAAGATGACTGAAGTCTAGGAAGCACTTTTGTCCTCAGCTGTCCCACAGCTACCCCACTTCTGCACCTTGTCAGGCTATATAGAGGAAAATGAATAGGAGTTATAGATGCAAACTGGCTCTTGTTGCTGCTTCAGAATTTCCTGGTCCATCTAAGCATCCTGGGGTTGCTAAGCAACCATTTTGGTGGTGGAATCGAGGATGCCAAACCAGTCTCTGAAACAGCAAAGTTTGTTTTGTTAGTTGCTAAGTAGACCTTGATGGGACTATCTTGGCCTTCCGCCCTCAGGTGGATAACTGCTCTGTCTTTTCTAATAGAATGTCAAGAAGATGTTTGAAAGACTTGGAAAGATGTATCCTCAGGAACAAGATCCTGTTCCGTAATGGGATCTAAACTTGCAATTGTCCTTTTGAGCCTTTAGCTACCTGCTCTTTACTGCATATTTCAATGAAGGTAACGTTTTTTGGTGGCCGTGACTTCTGCTAGGTAGGAGGTTAGGTGAGCTGCAGGCCCTGCCTGTCTGGCCCTCCTTATACTGTTTTCTTTAAAGACAAAATGTACCTTCATTTTCATCCAAAGTTTCTCTCAACCGCATTATCTAGCTTCCGTATCAACCAAGCGATTTACCTACCTTCATCTTTTTCCCCGAGACCACACCTGAATAAAGATGAAGAGCATTAGCATTCTCCCTTGACAGTTCCAAACAGTTCTGTCTGTATTCCCAGCTCTTTTTGGTGATCTCAGAGAGAATGAAGGGGCTCCCAGTTTCTTCTTAGAGAATAACGTCTTGGATAGCCTTGCATATTCTCTTGTGCTACAGTTTGGCTAATGTTATCCCCCAAGCAGAGCGGCAGCAATTTGACAAGATTGCAAGAGGCTTCTGCGACTTTCCTGGCTCTCCTAGACATTTGTAGGCAGCATCTTGGTCTTCGTTGCACATGTGTATTTCCCATTATGCCATCACTCAGCAATCAAGAGACAAAGCTTGTCCTTCAGTTGTTGTTCAGATAGGCTCTGATGCCACCAAAACTGGAATGCACTTGTGCAGTCACTGGAAGAAGGAAAAACGGTTACTTACCTGTTCCATAACTGTTGTTCTTCAAGATGTGTTGCATATGTCCATTCCATGACCCATCCTTCTACTCCTCTCCATCGGAATTTTTCTGGCAAGAAGGAACTGAGAAGGATCAGGGCAGGTCTGCCCTTTATACCTACATGCAGTGGCACGCAGCAGCAGAGGGCCCTTGAGCTGTCCTGATGTACCATTGAGGGGAAAATTTCTGACAGCTGTGCTTGGGGCACACACACACCAAGAATGGAATGGACATGCGGAACACATCTTGAAGAAAAACAATTGTGAAATAAGTTAGTAACTTTTTTCTTATAGTTGGAGCCAAAACCAAACTTTCTCTTTTACATTAAGATTTCTATTGTTAATGCTGAATTTGATGCAGCTGCTGCAGTTCAAAGTCAAGCTAAACATATGCCCAAATAAATCTTAGTCTTTAAGGTGCCACCGGACTCCTTGTTGTTTAAGCTAAACATAGTGCAGCAGATCATAGCTATGTTATTAACAGGGTGCGCACGATGTTCAGCTGGTGCAAAAGATTTGGATTCCTTGAGATGCAAAAGGTTACTGTGCAAAGGATCACTGTGTATTGATTTATGGAATGCATTCTCTACGTTGCTTCATAGTATGATCACAATACTTACTACTGTTGTGATATCGGGAGATGAGTTGTTTTATAGGCACAACCCTTAATGTTTGTAAAGTTCAGTTTGTGTTTTCCTTTAATCGCTGTGAAGCAATTAAAAAAAACTAATTGCAGTTAATCACACTGTTAAAACAATAATAGCATTTATTTAAATATTTTTGATGTTTTCTACATTTTCAAATATATTGATTTCAATTACAACACAGAATACAAAGTGTACAGTGCTCAGTTTATATTTATTTGTGATTACAAGTATTTGCACTGTAAAAAAACAAAAGAAATAGTATTTTACAATTCACCTAATACAAGTACTATAGTGCAATCTCTTTATCATGAAAGTTGAACTTAAAATGTAGAATTATGTACAAAAAAACCTGGATTCAAAAACAAAACAATGTAAAATTTTACAGCCTGCACATCCACTCAGTCCTAATTCTTGTTCAGCCAGTTGCTCAGACAAACAAGTCTGGTTACATTTGCAGGAGATAATGCTGCCCGCTTATTGTTTACAATGTAACCTGAAAGTGAGAACAGACATTCTCATGGCATGTTGTAGCTGGCGTCTCAAGATATTTACCTGCTAGATGTGCTAAAGATTCATATGTCACTTCATACTTCAACCACCATTGTGTCCATGCTGATGACGGGTTCTGCTCAATAACAATCCAAAGCAGTGCGGACCAATGCATGTTCATTTTCATCATCTGAGTCAGATGCCACCAGCAGAAGATTGATTTTCTTTTTTGGTAGTTCAGGTTCTGTAATTTCTGCATCGGAGTTTTGCTCTTTTAAGACTTCTCAAAGCGTGTTCCACACCTCGTCCCTCTCAGATTTTGAAAGGCACTTCAGATTCTTAAACCTTGGGTCGAGTGCTGTAGCTATCTTTAGAAATCTCACATTGGTACCTTCTTTGTGTTTTGTCAAATCTGCAGTGAAAGTGTTCTTAAAACAAATAACATGGTGGGTCATCAGCCGAGACTGCTGTAACATGAAATATATGGCAGAATGCCGGTAAAACAGAGCAGGAGGCATACAATTCTCTCCCAGGGAGTTCAGTCACAAATTTAATTCACACATTTTTTTTAACGAGCGTCATCAGCATGGAAGCATGTCTTCTGGAATTGTGGCCGAAGCATGAAGGGGCATACAAATGTTTAGTATATCTGGCATGTAAATCCCTTGCAATGCCACCTACAAAAGTGCCATGCAAATGCCTGTTTTCACATGTTGGTGACATTGTAAATAAGAAGAATGCAGCATTATCTCCTGTAAATGTAAACAAACTTGTTTGTCTTAGCTATTGGCTGAAGAAGAAGTAGGACTGAGTGGACTTGTAGACTCTGAAGTTTTACATTGGTTTGTTTTTGAGTGCAGTTATGTAACAAAAAAAATCTACATTTGTAAGTTGTACTTTCATGACAAAGATTGCATTACAGTACTTGTATGAGGTGAACTGAAAAAATACTGTTTCTTTTGTTTGTTATTTTTAAAATGCAAATATTTGCAATGAAAAATAATATACACTTCGATTTCAATTACAACACAATACAATATATATGAAAATGTAGAAAAACATCCAAATTATTTAATACATTTCAATTGGTATTCTATTGTTTAACAGTGCGATTGAAACTGTGATTAATCATGATTAATTTTTTAAATCACAATTACATTTTTTTGCGTTAATCGTGTGAGTTAACTGTGATTAATCGACAGCCCTACTATAAACTAGTAAATACCATGGACATGTATTGGTACGTTTTGTAGCTGTAAATGGAAAAATCTTTTGTTTATTGTAGAAGACCACCACGTCCCAATAGTGCCAGGCCAGCTCCCCCCCGGATAAAACGACAAGAAAGTACAGAGGTTTTACTTCCAGAGAGGTAAGGGAAGGGCTATGTGTGGGTGCGTGATGCAGAATAAACATTCCTAGTTATCCCAACGCATCGTTCTGTAGTGTGCCATGTGACACTCACCCATAACAATGATACTAAAATATACATGCTGCACATGGCCTCAGCTTAGAAAATTTAAGGATTTTGTATGCTGGTCTTACTGTTTCTGCAGAACCAGTATATTGTCAGAACAAAGTGAAACTGATCTGTGGTGTCAGAAGCTTTGAAAAGCAGATAAAATGGTCGGCTGTTGCAAACTCTGGAACAATAAATCTGATAATGCTAATCTAAAATAGGCCTAGAAAAGACCTGTCAAAAATGCAGTGAATAGACTATGGCCCCAGAATGCTGAAGGTGTGTTTTGAAACTAGTTCTAATTACCAAAATGATAAGCATCTGATAACTGCTAACTTCCTCTAATCCAGAAAAGCAAGTTGGTAGTTAAAAGAAAAAAAAATTATTTCTGTGGCCAAATAAGACAGTTACTTACCTGTATCATAACTGTTCTTTGAGATGTGAGTGCAGACATGTATTCCACTCAGGTCTGTGTGCGCCTAGCACTACCTGTAGAAGTGGCACTCATGCCTTTTCCTTCATAGTCCCTCCCATGGCTATATGGCAGTGCCGCCCCGACCTCCCTTCCCTTTCTTTGCACTGAAACCCCAGGTTGGAGACTCTAGTGCTGAGGGATCAGATGGTGGACTGTGGAATATATGTCTGCACTCACATCTCGAAGAACAACAGTTACGATACCGGTAAGTAACCGTCTTTTCTTCAAGTGGTTGCAGACATGTATTCCATTCAGGTGACTCTCAAGCAGTTTGAGCAGGAGGTGTGGATCAGAGTCTATCTAAACAGTGACTGCAGAACTGTCTTTCCAAAGTTTTCATCCTATCTCGATGCCGTAGTGATAGCATGATGATGAGCAAAAGTATGTACAGAAGACCATGTCACTGGCCTGAAGATATCCAGTATTGAGATATTGCTAAGGAATCCAATTGATGTCACTTGATCTGTCATTGAATGAGCCCATAATGACTGAGGGGATGTCATCTGAGCAACATCATGAGTTTAGGTAATACAAGCAGTTATCCCCTTGGAAATGGTCTGAGTGGAGACCAGTTGTTTTTTCATCTGCTCACATAGGGTACGAATAGTCGAGATGATGTATAAAACTGCTTAGTCCTTTCTAAATAGAATGCTAAGCACCTCCTGACATTTAAGGGATATAGATGTTGCTCATCTGCACTTGAATGTGGTTTGGAAAAAAAATATAGGTAAGTAAATAACCTGAGTAAAGTGAAATGGAGATACCACTTCGGACAAAAATTTTAGATGTGGTCTTAAAGCCACTTTGTTCTTGAAGAATTGAGTGTACAAGGATCTGCCACTAAGGCTTGTATCTTGCTCACTCATCTTGCGAGAAGAGAGCCAATAAACATGTTGCTATCTGCTCGAGCTGCAGGCGCTTTAGCACCGCCAGCTCCCTATTAAGGTCCCACAATTGCACCATTTCCTTCACTGGTAGAAGAAGGAGAACAATACCCTTAAAAAAAACACAAAAACTCACTATCATGGGGTTTGAGAATACTGACGTTCCTTGTATGGGAGGATGGAAAACTGAGATCACAGCCAAATGAGCAGGAGCACTTGTCTCTGTGGTGGTAATGGTACCAATCCCAGAACTGACCATGATTCCCATTGTCTCGATGACCTTCAAGATTGAAAGCGATAGGAGAAAGCAAAGGGAGATGCCTCCAAATTCCACTTTGAGGACCCTTCCAGGTAATCTGATGGTGGCAGGGGAGCTGCTCCTGATGGGGCCACCAAATGCCCTGCATCATCTATGTTCCAACCTGATGTTGTCATTGGTGCAGGAGGAACAGTCAACGGCTTCTTGACCGCTGGTACCAGCCTCACACTCATATTTGGCCCTGGAGCAGCCATTGAAGCTGGTCTCAGGCCTGCCAGATGCAGACTACATTGTAATCAGTGTCTGCACCAAAGATTCTGTCCCCATTAACGACACCCTCAGCGCCAATGAGGAAGACAGCTGCACCCCTGGACTGCAGGGTGGAGGACATTGCTGTAAATAACTATAAGTCTGCCCCTGGTCCAGGTGGAACTGAGGACACCACAGATAACACTGCTGCAGTCAATTGTTCCTGAATAAGCAGCAAGTTAGGACAGGCAGGCACAGCAAATCTGCTGTCTGGTATGCAATTGGTGTGGAAACAGACAATGCTCCTTAGTACTGGATTCCTCAGATGTCCCCAAGGCAGTACCAGAGTTCACAGTATGGAGTACCCCTGGTTCTGCAATGGAACTGTTGAGAGGGTTGACAGCCGAGCTCTATCCCACATACCCGCAGACTCATGGTGCTAGTTGGTACTTTCCCTACACAGAGAGGATGAATCTCCTTTATACTCTGGAATTCCCCCGGTCCATTTTCTGGGTTCTTTTTCTTGGGGGACCTGCTGAAGGAGAGCATTCCCTTTTCTTTCTGGGCAAGGAATCTGGGCTCAGTCAAGAAGTCAGGTCCTTTTTTTAGGAGCCGGACACTCCTGGATTGTTCCTGTTACTGAGGCAAGTCTCATGGCCTGCTCAAGAAGTTGCTGCTTTAATCTGAAGTCTCTAGCCACCTGAGTTCTTCTTAAAGGAGTTACAGGTGAAGCACCTTTCCTTCATGTGCCCTTCTCTGAGGCACAAAAGTGTCGGTGTTACAAAAGGACAATGTTTAAACTCTGGGAGAGCATCCCACCGGGAAAAACTACCTACCTAACTACTACAAACTAAAAGATACTACTACTAACTGCAGTAAAACCTGCCAAGAGTGACCACTCGTGGGAGTTGGGAAAAGTGGTCGCTTGTAAGAGGTGGCCTCTCTTCAAAGGTTTGCACACCGGAGAGCGGCAGCTGCTGGAGGTAAGGAAGATTGGTTTCTTCTACAGGTTTGTTTTTATAGATAGGAGTAAGAAAATGTGGTCGCTGGTTGCAGATGCCAGGTTATCGCTCTTCACGTTTTCTTCACAGTTAAATTATAAAGGGAAAAGCATTCGGTGGTTTCTCTTCAGAGGTGGTTGCTAAGGCAGGTTTTACTATATATGCAAAAAAGATCACAGAAGACAGTGAAGGCAAGTGTGAGGTAAGGTCACACTAAGTGCTAGCCGCTGGCGGTAGGAAGGAACTAAGGGGGGTGTCACTGCCCTTACATAGTCATGGGAGGGGCAGTGACAAAAAGGGCATAAGTGCTGCCCCCGCAGTGACTGCGAGGCAAAATTCTCTAACTTCTGTGAGCTGTGCATGCATACACCTGAAAGGAATGTCTTTAACAACTCGAAGAAGAACCTGAATGCCTGGCCAGTACTTTTGTCTTCATAGATTCATGTATTCCAAGGCTCTGAGTAAGTTTCCCAAACCTGAGGAAGAGCTCTCTGTAAATTGGAAAGCTCGTCTCTCTCACCAAGAGAAGTTGGTTCAATAAAAGATACTACTTCACCCACCTTGTCTCTCTGATATCCTGGGACCAACATGGCTACTACAACACTGTATAAAACAGGCCATAGAACTTCCCAAACCAGTCTTAGAACATATCTTTTAGAAAAACATCCAGTCCTGATTTAAAAATTGTCAGCGATGGAGAATTCACCACAACTCTTGGTCAGTTGTTCCAGTGGTTAATTACTCTCACCATTAAGAATTTTCACCTTAATACTGCCAGTCTATATTTATCTAGCTTCAGCTTCTAGCTATTGGATCTTTCTCTGCTAGATTGAAGAGCCTGGTATTAAATATTTGTTCCCTGTGGAGATACTTATAGACTGCAAAGTAAAGTTGGGCTACAATTGGAAAATGGCATAAATTTAGATTAGGAAGTGATTCTCCTATACAGTGGAACCTCAGAATTACAGACACCAGAGTTACGAACAGACCAGTCAACCACACACCTCATCTGGAACCAGAAGTATGCAATCAGGCAGCAGCAGAGACAAAAAAAAAGAGCAAATACAGTACAGTACTGTGCTAAACATAAACTACTAAAAAAATAAAGGGAAAGTTTTAAAAAAAAATTGACTAGCCAAGGAAACTGTTTCTGTGCTTGCTTCATTTAAATTAAGGTGGTTAAAATCAGTGTGTTTTCTTCTGCGTAGCAAAGTTTCAAAACTATTAAGTCAATGCTCAGTTGTAAACTTTTGAAAGAACAACCCTAATGTTTTGTTCAGAGTCACAAACATTTCAGAGGTTCTACTGTATTAGAACAAGGAGTCCGGTGGCATCTTAAAGACCAACATATTTATTTGGGCATAAGCTTTCGTGGGTAAAAAACCCACTTCTTCAGATGCATGGAGTGCAAATTACAGATGCAGGCATTATATACTGACACATGAAGAGAAGGGAGTTACCTCACAAGTGGAGAACCAGTGTTGACAGGGCCAATTTGATCAGAGTGGATGTAGTCCACTCCCAATAATTGATGAGGACGTGTCAATTCCAGGACGGGCAAAGCTGCTTTTGTAATGAGCCAGCCACTCCCAGTCCCTATTCAAGCCCAAATTAATGATGATAAATTTGCAAATGAATTTTAGTTCTGGTTCTCTACTTGTGAGGTAACTCCCTTCTCTTCATGTGTCAGTATATAATGCCTGCATCTGTAATTTTCACTCCATGCATCTGAAGAAGGTTTTTTACCCATGAAAGCTTATGCCCAAATAAATCTGTTAGTCTTTAAGGCGCCACCGGACTCCTTGTTGTTTTTGTGGATACAGACTAACACAGCTACCCCCTGATACTTGTATTAGAGAGAGAGAGAGAGGCTCTACTGTATTAGAGAGAGAGGTGTGTGCTCTCTTCAGGTATGGACAACTTTTGGTCAAAATTTCTGTATGGTTTAAATTTCCATGGTCTGTCTTTCAGGAATGGCAGCGGTAAAGCCGTCTCAAATGTGATCATAGACAAACAGAATTCTGACGATGACGATGATCAGTTTGTGGTGGAGGCAGCACCACAGCTACCTGAAATGCCAGAAATGGAAACGGTCTGTTAATATAACAAAACCCAGCCTTTTTGTTCAAATGTGTGTTCAGAGTTCCCTTAATGCTGTCCAATTTTTTTTTATTTGAGCAGTTTCTTATCTGAGATGCGTGCATGCTTTAGATCACAGCAGTGTAAGCTTCCTAATAACTAAAAGCTTTTTCTTTTTCTTATGTAGGAGCCAATAGTGGAGCTGGATGGTGATGAGAAGCATGGTAAGTTTCTCTGGCTCTTCTCCGTTCATCTGTGGTTCATACTCTGCACAGGATGTAAAAGAATCTTAAATAGATAATGGGAATAACCTTTCTTAATCATGTTTTGATCTTGCATCTTGAGGGTATGTACTTCTAATTTATGCAATAACTTTAAAAAAGAAAAATATAGAAACAAGCTATTTAGCAAAAGCAATCTGTTCTTATTGTAACAGGGTAGCAGGATCTACAATCCAGGTAGGGATACAGATTTGTTAATGCATCCTGTTAACAAGAGTTTAGAACCCTGCTGAGTAAATTCTGCTAACTTATTATGGTAGGTACCGCTGGTAAAGTCCACAGAGAACCAGCATATTATCAGATCAAAGTGAAACTAAAATGTGGTATCAGTATGTGTTTGCTGCGAAGTTTTAAAGAAGATCAACCACTGAATTGGCAGAAGTCACTGACTAAGCACCGTGAACCAAAGTTTGTTGACGTGCTCAACCAGCTTTTTACAGCAATAGCTTCAGGTGCAGAAAGAATATTTTCTTCGTTTCAGTTTATTCAGCTGGTTCAATTCAATGACTAGTTCATTCATCGTTGAGAAACTGGTTGAGTTGAAAAAGCAGGGAAGTTTATTTTCCTTCCCTAATCTATGAATAAAAACTACGGATTAGAGGATAAGATCTGCTAGTTCTAAAATCTTGAAGGACATGGTGACCAGAAACAATTAGTTCTCTTCATTAATTACGGATAATACTTCCCTTTGTTTATTAAATTAGTTTTAAATGCAGAACGTTTTTGATAGACATTTTTTCTTACATATCAGCACATTTAAAGTAGTGTTATTTAGTAAATAAAATGCGATTTTTGTACATTTTTAATTGAATTTCTATTTCCATCCAAATAGAGATAGACACACATTGTATTCTTTATAAGTAATCATTGTAATCACATTGTAAGTTTAAAAAAAAAAAAAAATATCATCTAGCAAATAAGAAACGCATCATTCACATTCACCATTTTCTAACTTAATAAAATATAAAACTTAAGAATCTAAATACATATAAGTTAAAGTATATAATTGCTTAAATAAATCTGTATAATATAGTATATCCTCCTGGTTAGCAAAATAAGCACCAAAGTTAGGATAATGGCTATATTTAGTTGCAAATCAACATGTTTTAATGGTTATCAACCAATGAGAATCAACCTTTCTCTTTAGGAAGATAACTAAAAAGTACAAATGCAAAACAGTATTAAAATCGAAGATTTAAATCATGGTTTCCGATTTAAAATTGGTGATTTAAATCAATCCACCAGGCACCTAGGCTTAATTAGTTTTGTTTTGTGGTGGTGACTGAGTTACCAGTAAAGCAAAGCCCAAGAAGGAGCTAAGTTTGGTGGTATTACACAGCCCATGTAGACTTTCTTTTGAATGTGGTCGGAACTGTCAGGTCACACTTATATAATAAGTAGCACATATTATCAGGAACTAAACTTGTTGTCCTTTTAAATCAGGGGTCGGCAACCTTTCAGAAGTGGTGTGCCGAGTCTTCATTTATTCACTCTAATTTAAGGTTTTGCGTGCCAGTAATAAGAATCCATGCTGAGCTGCTCCCCCTCTTGGCCCTGTCTTCACCCCTCACTGCCCCAGGCTGGGGCCAGAGGGGCACAGCTTGGGGCGGCTGCAGAGCCCCCCGGGCCGATGCCAGGAGCAGAGCCCCCCAGGACAGTGGCTGGGACCTGGGGCTGGCAGCGGGCTGAGCAGGGATGGTGGCTGGAACCCCAGTCCGGCAGCGGAGCTCCCTGGACCAGTGGCTGGAAACTGGGCCTGGCAGCGGGCTGAGAGGGCTGGCGGACGGAACCCCAGGCCAGCAGCAGACCCCCCGGGACCAGTGGCCCTGACCCGGGGCCAGCAGCGGGCTGAGCAGAGCCGGCAGACAGAACCCTGGATGGCAGAGGGCCGGCGGATGGTACCCCAGGCCGGCAGCGGAGCCCCCGGGACCATTGGCCAGGACCTGGGCAGTGTGAGTGCCACTGAAAATCAGGTCGCGTGCCGCCTTTGGAATGTGTGCCATAGGTTGCCTACCCGTGTTTTAAATTATAACAACGCTGAATAGAAACTTAACTTCTGAGAAGTGTCTCCTGAAAAAAAGTCATGTAGATATGAGTTCTAATCTGAGCTCTACCACTGACCCATTTTGTGGCCTGAGGGAGTCACTTAACTTCTCTCTGTCTCTGCCTATCAGGGACTGTGTTTTTGTGATTGTGGTAAGCCGCCAAGGGGTCAATTCCCATTTTATACTGAGACAGTGTATCTACACGGGAGTTTTGCATCAGTGTAGCTGCCCCAGTACAAATATCTCTATATAGACAGACCTTGGGATTGGATTGAGGATTGTCTAGTTTACAAGAGCTCCAGTTCAGCAAAGCGCTTAAGCTTTTGAAAATTTTACCTCACATGCTTAAGTGCCTAAGGGCTTGTTCATACGTAAAACACTACAGCAGCATAGCTGCACTGCTGTAATTCTTCAGTGTAGAGACTACTTACTCTGACAGGAGGAACTGCACGGCAGAGGTAATCCACCTCCATGAGAGGCAGTAGCTAGGTTGACCTACCAATGTCTACATGGGGACTTAGGCCTGGTCTACACTACAGAGTTAGGTCAATGTAAAGCAGCTTATGTTGACCTGTTTATGTCAGTGTAGACACTACAGCCTTGTTCCCGCTGATGTAAGTGCCCTACTACACCTACATAATAACTCCACCTCCACAAGAGGCGTAGGGCTTATGTCGATGTAGTTAGGATGATGCAGCATCTATGTGACCGCTGTGAGTTACTTACATTGGCTCCATGCTGGAGCCGTGAAACTGACAAGAAAGCTGCTCGCAGCTTGAGCGATCACCCAGGGTTGGGTCGGGGGCTCCAACTAGAGCCTGGCTGCCCCCCAGGCTCCTGTCCTCCAGTTCAGCTGCTGCTCTGGCTCTCTGTTGGGAGCCCTGCAACACCGAGGCTCCCAGCTCACCACCCCCTCCACACTGGGCTCTTGGCTCCGCACTGGGAACCTGGCAGCCACCCAGGTTCTAGGTGTGGAGCTCCAAGTGGGGAGCAGGGAGCCAAGAACCCGGAGGGGGTGGGGCGAGAGCAGACAGGCTCCCAGCAGGGAGCTATGTAGAGCTGAGATTCTGAGCTCTCAGCCCCCCCCCTTACGTCTCTGGAAGTGTTCCTGGTGAGGAGGCACACCACCAACAGAAGGAGGGCAGTGTGGACTTGAACCACCGCAGTAACTGCTGCAGTAGCTATAAGACAACCTAAAATAGTTTGTAGTGTAGATATGCCCTTAGGTCGGCTTAACTAAACCGCTCGGGGGTGTGGATTTTTCACACCCCTGAGTGACATAATTATACCAATCTAATTTTCTGCTGTAGACCAGGCCTGACTCCTGCTGGTACTTAAGCTTCTAAGTCACTTAAATGCTTTTGAAAATGTTATCCATACTTAAATTTATGCAGATGCTTCAGTCTCATTGATTTCACATGCTTAAGTGCTTAGCTGAATCAGGGCTAAGGTGTTGTGAAGACTAGCTCATGTTTGCATAGCGCTTTGAAAACATAAAATACTATCTAGGTATCAAGTAGTATTGTTGTTTCTCACAGCCATAAGAATGTTATGTTAAAGTATGAAAAAAGATGAGAAAAATCACTTGGAAACTGATTCTGGGCTAGCCCAGAAATCTGCAGGGAGTTAGTTTCAGACTTCATACTCAGTAGCCCAGCATGGTCTGTGTGACCACTTCAGTTAACAGGAAAGATGAGTTATCGCTACATAGTGTCATTTAAATGAGAATTTCTGAAGGACACTGTACCTGAATGAAAGTATAGAAAACCTGTACCTCCAATATTTAGCATTGTTGTGCTAAAATAAAATAAAATGCTTTGAAGGAAAAAAAACAAAAACCTTTCAACTGTTTGATTGCTGAGCCTTAACAGACTACATCTCTAGATGTATTATAACTATATTTTAAAACAGAATAAATTAAATGTCTCTTACCTAACAATACCTGAGTGCTGTTTCCTCTTCTACAATACACACCTAAGACTGCATAGGAAATGCAGGTAATACCTTGTGTTGCTTTAGGTACTAATGATGACATTAAAAGTTGCAGAAAAAATAGAATCCTGCAAATTCTGATCTTCATAGCTATGAAAAGCCTGTTGGGCAGTGCACCATGGCAGTGTAATCTGTAACTCTGTCAGTGTGAATAGTAGACTTAGGATCTCTGAAATGTAATCAAGTATCCTATTCAGATGGTTGTCTCTTTAGGCTGAGTTCAGGAGACATGCTTTGTCTCGAAATAATTTAAATGTTCTTGTGGCATGTTACTTTATCCAGCAGTGTGTGTACCTCTGTATGATTGACCGATTTAGAGTAAACTTTGAAAAAGTGTACAAATAAATCTACACAGGCAACTTGGTTCTAAACATCATTAGGCTTATTCTTTATCCCAAATCTCATTTATTTAGTTTCTCAAAACCTAGAATCCATTGTAATTGTATTGGACCTGGTTTATTTGAGAAAGGTGTTTTCCTAAATGTCCACATGTAAATTTTGCACTTTGTAAAGGAAGGGCATAGAGATTAGATGATCTCTGTATGTAGTCTGTACAGCATTTGGCTAATTTTTCTGAATGAAAAATGCTGTATAAATGTAAGAGATTGTTATGATAACATATAAGTCAAGAGTGTGGCTCTGTACCTTTAGTGAACTATACTTTCACATAATTTTGTGTTAATTTTTTCAAATGTATTTAAATAAAAATTAAAACCACATTTACTCTTTGATATTTTTGCAAAAGAAAGGTTTACTTTAACCTACTTTGGGTGGTTCAGGTTGCCTTTAAGTCAGCAGTTCAAAGGCTAGAATAGTAGTCTTGTAAATATACTGTTATAACATGAGGTAGTCTGATTGACAAAAGTAGTTGTTTGGGGATGTTGTCCTTTGGGCTGTTCCCATTTATCCTTCTCCTATCCATTACCCTGCAGCCAAGCAGATTTGGATGTGGCTCCCGTAAAACCTTTATCCTTGCCTTGACCACCAGTTTAGATGCTGCCTCTTTGGCAGTTCAACCGAGAGGAGCAAAAGACAGACCTTGGTATGTGCCTCAGGAAGATGAACAAAGCCTAGTAGGCCTCTGTTATGATTCTGTGACCTGACTTGATTTCTTTCCTCTCCCCATCTCCTCTCTGGCTGTGCTGTGTAATGTACTTGCCACTACACCATCTTGACATCATATGGAGATGGGATAGATAGACTAATTTACTAGAATACAGTTACAGCTGGTCTCTAAAATCAGTTTTCATTTAACAGAATTAAGTGATCAGGTTTTAGATTAGTTTTCAGATTATTTACAACAGTGTTTTAGTGTCAGTAACCAGCACTAAGAGAAACATTGATCTTCAACAGGTGGTCTTGTAAAAAGAATCTTGGAAACAAAGAGAGATTATGAGACATCGCAACAGTCAAAGTCTACAGAGAAGGTAATTTGATAATGGGCTCCAAAGACTTGTCATTCATAAATGTTTCAGCAGTGACCTCTCTTTCGTCCGTGCATTGTTTTTTTCTTCCCAGTTTTATTTTCCTTACTTATCTAGTTATTATCCTTGATTTCTTAAATTTATCTTTGTGCTTCTCAAATTATGTCAAGCTTTCCATATCAGTCTCTGCCTTTCTCCCTTTTTTCATTCTGTTTTTGTATTTGGTACCGTACTCCTTTTTCATGTCCTTTATTTTCGTTAGCTGGAAAATGAAAAAAAGACAGGACAGAGAATGAGGAAAATAAGTGAGTCTCAGAAGATAGTGACATCTCTCATTTTGCTACTTATCAGATGTCACTGAACACTCATATTCTGGTCAGAGCTCTATAATTGAAGTCGCTTGACTTTATCAAGAAAGCATCTTTGCAGCAACAGAAGCCAATGAGTTTTATTAATTTCAAGCTGCTGTAGTTGTAATACTGCTTCAGTTGGGAACTATATGAGGCATGATTTGTGTGTTTGAATAGCTGTAATGTTTTGATTCCAGTCTTAGTTGTCCTTTGGGCATTTGTAGAGCAGCATCCTGTTGTCCAACAACAGTTTTCCTGGGCTGCTAACCAAAATAGGACCTTAGGATACTATTAACCTTATAAAGTATAATCAGATGTTGGTTCTCTGATACTGCTTCATGTCTCCAAAGCTATCTTGATTCCAGTCAGTACTGAAGTGTAATTAATGTAGTATGTGTCTTTAGTCTTTATACTGAAAATCCTTTACTCTTTGTGCCTTGTCAAGATCTTGTTGCAAATGCCTATTAGAGTGCACAATAACTTTGATTGATTTTCCTGATCAACCAGCCATTGAGAAGGCTAGTAAATTACTGGGCCAACTTGATGAGCTGGAGAAAGACCTTGGGGGTCACTAAAATATATGTTGGCGAGTGCCAATATAAGAACCTAGACAGGTAGACTTTCATGTGCTTACAGGAAGGCACTTGTAACTCCCAATTATCATCAAATCTCACCTGGAAAGTCCACAAACCTATTTTTACTTCAGTTTATCCTTAATCTTTATTCATAACTGTTTTCATTGGGCAAGAACTTCAGTAGTGACCTGGGATTTTATGTGCCTCAAACATTAGGTGCCCAACTTGAAAAAAGTTGCTGAGCACCCATCTTCTGAAAATCTTGCCCCTATTAAGGTGTCTCAGGTTGGGCATCCAAAATCACTGGTCAGTTTTGAGGAACTTGGCCATTGGGTTTCTTTTGTCATATCAGAGTTAATAATTTCACACTTAGTGGCAGACTGTATGGCTATAGTTTTAATATTAGTCCCAAAGATACCTTGAGTCATGAAGGTTGTCTGATGACTTTGTGGTTGATTCATTGTTGTGGACAAGTATCTTGGGAAGCTTTTGAATACTATAGTCCCATTCTAGTCACATAACTCTTTTTTTTAATTTGATGCAACAAGGCTGGCTGCTGGCATCTTGGTGGATCAGGAACAGAATTCATTAGAGAGTATAAATATCTCTAGATGACTGAAAAACAGACACACCTGAAGAACTTACCTTATGAAGAGTTATTATGGCTCAATAGTGGCCTCCAGTTTCTGTGCCAAAAGTGGTAGTATTAACCTGAACCCTTCGAAGTGTAATCTTCAGTTTGTCCATAGTTAAGACCTGAGATTAGTATATCTAGTCTTAAAAAATAAACACAGTTTGCCTTGCTGTCTGGAGGCAGTAGATTATGTTGTCAGAAAGGCCTGGATCCACAAATAGACATAGGGGTTGCAATGCCTAACTTGTAGGCGCCTAAAAATCACTGAAATCCACAAAGCCTTAATTAGGCCATGTTCTCCCTATACAATGAATGGGGAGAAGCAAGCAATTTAGGCACCTAAATCCCTTTATGGATCTAGGGCAGAGGAATCAGGATTTACTTTCCTTCCTCCCCATGTTGGGACTGTCAAGGAGAAGTGCAGTTCCTCAGAGGGAAGGAATATCTTTGAGTGATGCAGGAGGCTCTGTCCAGCCAGCCTTCCTTGGCCGGGGGAGAGTCTCACAACGCGGCAGAGGAAAAGTGAGGTCAAACAATACAATGAATACCTCCTCAAACAAGAAAACCCATTAGATTTTTCCAAATGGCAACCCATTATCAGAAGACTTTGCAGCGTCAAACTCCTCTTTATTCTACTTTAAAATACATTGCATTACAAATCATAGACCATAGAAGTATAGGACTGGAAGGAACCTCAAGAGGTCTTCTAGTCCAGTCCCCTGCACTCAAGGCAGGACTAAGTATTATCTAGACTGGAATAGTCAAAAGGCAGACCGCAGACCAAATCTGGACCAAAAGACGTGTTTGAACAGACTGCAAAATCTTTTTATTTACTGATGATCATTATTATTGTTTTTAAAATTATTTTTACCCTCTCATTTTCTCACAGTGCAATCTCCAATACATTGTACTGTGAATTAATGATTGACTGGTCCGCCTTAACTCTTTATTTGCTTAATTTGAGCTATCATCATTTCCTCCAATAAAAAGCTGTGTGTTCCTTTTTAAAAAATGATTTCATTCTCATAGGCGCATTTACACTGTTGAAAGCGGTAGTCCTGCCTCCGGTGCTTTCGACGTTTAATGGCTTTGTGTTTACATGTGGCACCAAAAAAAAAGTAAAGTTGATACCAAAAACTGTTCATTTCAGGAAGCGTGGACTAATACTTACTGTTTTATTTTGCACAGCATCAGAACAGAGGCTTGACCACTATGCTTAATTTATACAGTGGTTTGATTTTATTTTTCATGAAATGTGTTACAAATATTAGCAATGGGGTATATTACTAATGCATAGCTTGCATGCGTTTGTTGAATAGGGGCACTTGCGGTGTGAAAAATGTTTCTCTTGACTACACCTTGACCGAGAAATTTGGACCTTGACAAAAATAATTGACTACCCCGATCTAGCCCAATACTAAATGTACAGATTTCAGAGTAACAGCCGTGTTAGTCGGTATTCGCAAAAAGAAAAGGAGTACTTGTGGCACCTTAGAAACTAACCAATTTATTTGAGCATAAGCTTTCGTGAGCTACAGCTCACTTCATCGGATGCATACTGTGGAAAATACGGAAGATGTTTTTATACACACAAACCATGAAAAAATGGTATTACCAACAGGAGAGTGTGTTGGGTGGGGGGGGGAAGAAAACCTGGACTTGTGCTGGAAATGGCCCACCTTGATTATCATACACATTGTAAGGAGAGTGATCACTTTAGATAAGCTATTATCAGCAGGAGAGTGTGGTGGGGAGAGAGAAAACCCTTTGTAGTGATAAACACCCATTTTTTCATGGTTTGTGTGTATAAAAACATCATCTGTATTTTCCACAGTATGCATCTGATGAAGTGAGCTGTAGCTAACGAAAGCTTATGCTCAGATAAATTGGTTAGTCTCTAAGGTGCCACAAGTACTCCTTTTCTTTAAATGTACAGAAATACTAGCCCCCTCTGGTTCTTACAGCAAAGTCTATTGTTTACAACAAATTTTAGTGAAAGTTCCTATATACAAAGTATATAGGTCATCTTGAACTAATAAGGCTGTTGATTTAATATCCATTGGCAGGAATGAGCTCTGTCTGTATACAAATGCTTAGAGAATGGAAGGGATGAGTGAGTGACATTCTGCTCTGCAGTACTGCATAATTAGTTACCAGCAGTATACACTGAACTTGTATTGGATTTTCTTCTGTGCACGTTACCATTCCTAGATCTGTAACTAGATGGTGCTGTTCAATCATCAAATCTGATAAACTAGATTTGGGGGAAATTATCAGGTCATTTAGTTCATTCCTCTGCCAGGGCGGGATTGTTCTGTAGAGTATTTTGTCCCGTCAAGGTAAGCAGTGGGACTTCATCCATTTCCTGTGAGAAGCTGTACAACACCTAATAGATTTCACTGTCAGGAGACTTTTTTTGGTAATCAGCCCAAATCTCCTTTTGAATAATTTCATTCCATGTCTCCTAATCAAATCTCCTTAAACCATAGTGAACAAATCTGCTCCCTTCTGGCCATTCACATTTTTCAAACGCACATGGCAGTTGTATCCCTCCTCTGTGATCATTTAGTCACACTGTATATCTTTGTATCATATGACCTCTAAGTAGCTGCCTGCTATTGTACTGGGTCTTTATCGCTACTGCTTTTCAGATTACATCAGAGACATCTTTATGATCCAGAGAGAAGCTGTTATTTTTCCAACAATAGAGAAGAACTGTTTGAGGGGGAAATTAAAGGAGCTTGGTAGCTGTGATAATTGAGAGGATATTGGATTTCAGGAAAGCATTTGCCTTAACTTGAGGAATTAAGAAACTGAATGTGTGGTGCAAAAAGAAATAGTATTAAAAATATCTTCACTCAGGCACTGTCAGGGGAATTGCAAAGTCCATAAGTTGAAGGTGATACAGCTGGGTATCTGACACACTGTGGTAGCATTGGAGCTAATGGAGGAGGTCTCATCTCTCTCAAGCTGTAGCTGAACTGCCTCGTTAACTTGGTGACTGCAAAATCTTAGTTGCAGTTGACAGTATGAAGGTGGGGTTTTTTCCCCTAAAAGTAAGAGTACGTATCTTCCCTGATGTTGCTAAACTAATCCTGCTGGCAGAAGAATGTTTCTTCTTTCCATCTTCAATTCTTTAGACTTTAAAGCCTAAAGCTGTTACTTAGCAAAGATCAGAAAAATTGTCTGTCTGCATTCTGAGTACTGTTTATGTGCATTAATTTATTATTAGATACTGTTTGATTTTAAAAATCCAATCTATAAAGTGGGTAAAGATGGTAAATTAATGCTTAGAATTCAGCAGTGTTATGTTTTGACTAGAGGATATTACACACCGTAACTTTTAACTGCTGATTGCAATGTAGCATTTATTTATTCATAGCTTCATCTGAAATACTTTCCATGCCCACCCTCACAAACATACCTATGCTTTCTTGAAACACTGATGTTAGAAAAAGAAGGTTAAATCTACAAATGCAAAAGCTATGTACTGAAAGTACTTAAAATAATATACAAATTTTTCAGGTCAAACAAAGAGGTCACCTTGGAAATACACAAGGTTTTTGCTGTCTTGATTAGCTGCATTCAGCCTAACAAATTCCTGAAAAGACTTCCTAAATATATTTGGTTAGAACCTGACCCCTATATTAAACAGTCAGAGAAAGAAACAGATGTTATGTTTTGTATTCCACTTCATTTATTTGATGCATGGCAAAAGTAGACAGGTTATGAAATAGAGTTTTTGCTACGTGGGATCACTTACTAAAAACTCCCATCTTTGTACTACCAAAAAAGTTCACTGAAAAAGAAGCAATTCTGCAAGGTTTTTGCTTGAAACAAATTTAGTAAATAGTTCCATAACCTGGATAAAGTTTCCTTTTATCACAAATGGTTTAAAAACAAAAAATCTTATCACTTTAAGACCAAACCAATCATGCTGATTGTTGATATTATTTTTGGTAAAGTTCCTCAGAACAGCATAGGCTCTGCACTAGTCTATCAGCCATATGATACGATGGATCCCCCATAAATGCTATTAGTCATTTATGTATGCAGTGGTGTAGTCTTGTCAGTCCCAGCATATTAGAGACACAAGGTGAGGTAATATTTTTTATAGCTGAAGAAGCATTCTGTGTAGCTCAAAAGTTTCTTTCTCACCAGCAGAAGTTGGTTCAATAAAAGATGTTACCTCAGTAGTAGTAATTTATGACAGTTAAATTAGCTGTGTTTATTTAAACTATCCTCAGATCGTGTTGTGACACAGTCTGTTCTTTGGGAGCCCAAGTTTCTCTGTATCCTACTAGTTTGTGTCACAAGGAAATGCTTACAGTGGGATTTAACTATGAGAATGCAGCTACCCTAGGGGCATACCGAAGGCCAGTTGTATTATCAGTGCTTTGTCGTGATGTAATGATTATTTAAAGCTGCAATAAAATACAGTGAGAAACTTTTGATACTAGCATAATGAATCTGTTTCTGCAAGTAAACCACCATACTATTTCAGGGCTCCTGCAGTAGAGCCTGGATATGGCTGATGAACCTTTCATTCAATAAAAGTGTGACTGTTTTGTTCTACTTTGATAGCAGGATGTACTACTTCGGTAACAGGGGATGTAGAAACTGTTAACCATTTATAGTGTGCATGTTTTGTAATTTAATCCATATTTCACTTCCATTCATTTTCAAATAACAAGCACTGTACGTGGTAATAAACATAAAATAAAAAACTATTATCAAATAATTCATTAAAATATTGACTCTAGAAATACCCTTTCCAAATGGTGAATAATTACATCACCTCTTTCCTAACTTTTTTAGGATGTCAGGCACTTCAAATTTACCGAAAAAATTGAACATTAGAACTGGGTGTTCTGTGATAAACCATCTGCAGAGCTATGCACACCATAACCTTGTGTTAGTCGCTTAAGAAAGGCGGAATGAAATGAAAGTAAATCCTGTGGGTTGGTGGTTTATTTTGGGTTCCCATCCCTCCCCTCTCCCACCCGCACTCCCTGCATCAATGGTAGATTTTCCCTCATTGATTACAAAAAGAGAATGTTCCTACTTTTTAATTTGGCAAATCCCTGTGTGCCGTTCCACATTGCAGTCTGTTCTGAACAAGGTAAGGGGAAAGGTAGACCTTTTCCCCAGCATCCAAAATAAACATTTATCTTGGTGTCCTAAAAAAACATGAAGAAAAGGAGGCACACTGGGCCTATAGAGTGAAATAGTCCTTTTATATGGGGACAGTTTATTGATTCTTGGATTTTATTGAGAGTGGGTTGTTTGAAGTATATGGCCAACTTAAATGATTCTGGCATTTTTCTTAAAATGGAATATATCCTGTTATATATTTGTGCAAAATGAGCAAAGGTGACATGTAGGATTTTACCACCCACATTGCTTGTTGTAATGCACCATCTGCCACAATTCTTAGGGATTTAAAGAGAAATGATCCAAGCAAATTTTAACCCATAAACGTAGCCGTGAGATCAGGAACTCTTCATTTTTATTAACTGCCTTTCTCACTGGGCATTGTTGCAAAGTTTTACTTTTCTACCCTGTAGAAATAGTAGCTCTACTATACATTTGTCTGCATCCCTGCACCTCTGATCAGAGATTTTAGATAGCAGTGTCCATTTGGCCCGCACATGCAGTCTCCCTCCCTTGTGCTTTTCTTTGAAGCTAACTAGCCCTGCACGGGTGACCCACCCTCAGTTCTTTCTCTGCTGCCCCTGGCCTGAGACAGAGCGAATAGCAGTCTGCTTTTCTCTTTACCTCAGAGTTTGAGTTCACTTTCTTAGCTCCTGCTAGAGTTTCCATTTGTTTTTTCTTAGCTTTATAGAGTTTTCTTTAGTTTTTTTCCCCATGTTTTAAAAAAAAAAAATCCTTCTCCCTGTTCCCCCCCCCCCCCCCACTGTCTGGGGATCACCA
Organism: Chelonia mydas; assembly: GCF_015237465.2. NCBI lineage: Eukaryota > Metazoa > Chordata > Testudines > Cheloniidae > Chelonia > Chelonia mydas. Next base: position 73,553,964 of record NC_051251.2, on the reverse strand, counting down.
CAGTAAGGAGCATACCTGGATCCCCCAGTTTTAAATGGTGCCTCTCCTGCAGGAATGCAATACTGCTTACGGACGGACACTCTTGCTGCGTCCTGTGCCTCGGAGAGACTCCTATTCCGCAGAAGTGTACCTTGTGCCAACAATTGAATGCTAGATCCGCAAAGAACCAGGAGTTAAAGTAGAAACTAGTCCTGATGGAAGGTGCTCTGAAACAGTCATCTGACCCCAGTCCCAAATCCCCTCCACGGCAAAGATAGTCCCCAGAGCCTTCAACTTCTAAGGAGGGAGAGCTGAGCAGGAAATCATCAGGCTCTTCTCGCTCTCTCCAAAAAGAGAGAGCAAGCCCTCTGACTGAGCTCCTGACTGGCTAGAGGAGATCCCCAGCACAATGGGTCACTTAGGCACCGACAGCCCCCAAACACGGTACCAGTAGGACACATGGGTCCTCCGGTGCAGACACCGCCTATAAGCCTAAGGACTTGAAGGGTGCAGGCTCTGAAGCAGCAGCACTGCCTGCTAAAGGCAAGAGCAAAGACCGTACCGTCTCTGTGAAGGCGGTACCAACGCGGAAACCAACGGTACCAACTACTTCCAAACAACCCTTGTCAAACCGATCATTTCTCACAAGATCTCTTCCAATTTCCTCTGTACCAGCGACTCGGCACCAACAAGCCCTGAATGCGCTGATCACAGTGGTACTGCAGTCGCTTAGTATTTCTAGAGACCTCATTATGGCTGAGATTCCAGAGTTCCCGCTCTACATCTCGATCCCCAGAATCACCACTGGTACCGGGGCGTTTGCCTCCAGTCTCCTTATCGGCTCCACCGCTATCCAGTGAGGACTCAGTGACCAGGATGATATCCTCTTGCTACTACCCTGACACCATGGCCCATCTCTACATCAACCAGGACCCTCCCAGTTACATTCTCGGTCTGAGCCTCAACCTTCTTGGTATGGCCACTCGTGGGTACCACCACTCGTGCCCTTTCCCCAGCCCCAGTGGCTGTACTGGGACCTGTGAGCAGCCTACAGACATCATACTTCTCCGGCATCTAGCGTCTCTTACCGACAATCCATAAGATGGTCTCCTTCAGCCTCTGTATCCAGAGCCCCAGAACAGCAAGAGGAAACTTTTGAAGAGCAAGAGGCCAGCCTAGAAGAGAAGGTTACACCACACAGGAATATCTCCTCCTCCACCTCCACAGACAAGGCAGTGATGCCCCTATCACCATCCATGGCGAATGATTTTAAACTGCTTCAGGGTCTCACAAAAAGGATGGCAGACACTACAAATTCCCCCCGAAGAGGTGAAAGATACTCAGCACAAGTTACTAGATTTGTATACTGCACATCTCCTCCTCCTCAAGAATCCTCCCAGTCAATGAGATGCTTCTAGATCCTGCTAAGATCATTTGGCAGACGCCAGCCTCTAGCACACCAACGTGTAAAAGGGCTGATTAAAAAGTACTCTATGCCCTCCAAGGATGCAGAATCCCTGTCTGTCTGTCTTCCTTCACCTACTTCTGTAGTTGTGGATGCTGTGGATTCCCGGGGCTGACAATATCATACTAAATCCATTATGAGAGAGACTGGAATAAACTTGATTTATTTGGTAGGAAGGCATACTCCTCAGCAACCTTGCAATTCAGGATTGCCAACTACCAAGCCTTAATGGTGAAGTATGAGCACATGAACTATGCTAAACGAAATGCCTTTATTGCCCACTTACCGGAAGCACAATGAGAACTGTTTCGAGCAATCCTACACGAGGGTCAGTTAGTAGTGAGAATGGCACTTCAGACCACGCTAGATGCCGCGGGTACAGCAGCGCGCTTGGTATCGATGGCGGTGGTGATGCGACGGACCTCATGGTTATATTTCTCAGGGCTGCTAAAGGAGGTACAGACAGCGGTTGAGGGACCTCCTTTTTGAGGGCATACAAAAGTGATGCATCACTCCATACTCTAAAGGACTCCAAAGCCACACTGCGCTTGCTGGGATCTACACACCGGGACAGAAAAGAAAATTCAGTTCTTAGCCATCCCACGGATCCTGACCACCCCAGTACCACAGCGTTACTATGAGCCACAGCGAAAGAGGCCTAGGATTCGAAGGCATAAACCATCAGCTGCTGAATCCTCAGCATCTTAGCCCTCAACCTCGAAACACCAGTTTTGATGCCTTGGTCAATTGGGGTGTTACTTTGGGCGAGATTATGCCCTCCGCTGTGAAGGAATTAAAAAATAAAATGTGGGCAAGCATAAGGTGCTGAGATACTGTGGTGATAGGTTCAGTCCAAGACCCAAAGTAGAATGGAAAAATTTAATAGAAAAATCTGTGTGTGTGTCCATGAAGTTTGCCATGATACCTCCAGTGGATATGGTGTGGTGGATGGCAACGTGAAAAAGGTTGTGGCCCTCCAGGTCGAAGGGTGTCTTGAGATCCAGGGGGAAGTTTTATGGATCTCAGGAGAGAGATGGTGTGTTGTGATAAATGTATGGAGAGTGGTATGGATTGCAGAACAAATGGGAATTATTACTGACATAATCAGCATTAATTTGGTTATCTCCCCAAGAGATTGCCAAGGAGGTGAAGCATCACAGCTCTCGTGGAACACTCCCTCTAAGAAGCTTTGGTATTTTGGGAGTGTCAATGCTTACCTGATCACAAAGGACAAAACTGGTCAAGAAAGACATGCTTTGAAGTTTGTATTACAAATGAGAGCAAAATACCTGAATAATGTCCTCTATAATCGATACAGTGGTGCAGTATAATGAAACACCTGCTTTGAAGAAAGGAGTAGTGGGCAAGTAACAGAAGAATTAAATTGAGTATTTCTTTTAACCGTCAAACCATAAGCCCACAACACTCAAGAACTGACTTTCGAAGCCAAGGTCACAAAGTTCACCAGTGTTCATTGCCTCACCTGATTCCTAATTAAACAAATCTGAAGTTCTAAAATCCCTGAAAACTCTGAAGTCCCATAGTTTTCATACACTGTGTGTGTGGTAAAATACAAGCATCAGAAGTAAGTAAATCTGCCTTAAAATCTTAGAAGTATTTTTCTAAAATATATATCTGAGTTCATTGGTAAGCCAAAGGCTGTTGAAATGTGGTTGGCAGACGTCCCTGCTGCCTGTAGATGCAGCTGAGCAAACAATCCACAGCTTGTGTAGTAAGAAAGTCCAATCAGGTAGGGGGGCAATAGGGGACAGTATAGTAGATTGTGGCCCAGTGAGGCACACCCTGGCTGCCACCTCTGGATTTATACAGCCTGTAGGAACTGCTTTTAGTAATCGATCAATCCTGGGGCTAGGATGTTAAATAAAGACCTTTCTAGTTTTCCTGCATCCATTAAATAGCCGAAAGGAATTTACATCAACTTCAACATGTACAAACTTGCACTAAAGGAAGACTCAGTTTTGGAAACCAAACTCTCTGGCTGCTGGCTTTTTTTTAATAGAAAGAAAAATGAATCCAGAAAGGAGGGACTTTGGGGGTGAGGTGGAGATGGAAATTTCTGTTGCAGCAAATGGTGCATTTGAAGGAAAGCTCACTGGAATAGGTTTGTTACAGAATGTTAATGATATGTCAGCGAAGGTCAGATTGGCCATTGTGATTTAGTCACTTTTGGCAAATACTAGTCTGTCACTCCAAGTTAAATGCTGTGGGCTCGGAGTTTCCAAGATGCCTAAGGGAGTTAGGCAACCAACTTCCATTGAAAGTCACATCTGAGTGCCTAACTCCCTTGGGATGCTTTGAAAATCCCACCCACTGTTCTTTTAATTTTTTTAAAAATCTTGTCTTCCCCAGTTACTGTACTTGGATCACCAAGAGGGAAAATTTTAAAGACAAAAATGGCAGTGAGTTGCCCAGCTCTATCAAAAGTCAGTCTTTATTTGGACACCTAAATTGCCATCTGTGCCTGTGAAAATCTTATCCGAAAATCAGCATGTTGTGTTAGTGACACACTGGGCACACTGACTTACCAGTGCCAGTCTAGCTGAGCCACACTGACTCATGATGGTGTTCAGTAGACATGATACTCAGCGGTCATGCTTCCCACCAACACAGTTAATGATCAGATCTCATGTTCTAGCGATCTTCCTGTAGCACTGTACCCCCTCTTGTAAACCTCTTTAGAATAGTAAAATGCTTTCATACAGTAAATGTTCAGCCTTCTCCTGCTATGGTTTTATAGTTCACTTCTTTGATAGTTTTTCATAATGCTTTGGAAAGTGTCTTCTCCAATTTTTTTGGCTGGCAACTATCAGTATTTTTAAGAGTTAAAAATTTGATTATAATAAGATGAGCTACAACTAGTGGCAGAAAGACAATATTACAAGCAGGTGCTGTTCTAATTTCCTCTCATGTTCTGCACCTCAGACTTACTACAGCCTATTAGTTGTTCAAGTCCTGTGTCCGTCTTGAGCAGGATGTTTATCATAACACACACTGCAATGATTTGGAATTATCCTTTTCAGGAGGGCAGCCTCCACTTTGAAGGAGTAAGGTATAGCATAATATATAATTGCAGCTGCTGTAATGAGGACAGAGTGAGGAATCATAGAATATCAGGGTTGGAAGGGACCTCAGGAGGTCATCTAGTCCAACCCCCTGCTCAAAGCAGGACCAATCCCCAATTAAATCATCCCAGCCAGGGCTTTGTCAAGCCTGACCTTAAAAACTTCTAAGGAAGGAGATTCCACCACCTCCCTAGGTAACGCATTCCAGTGTTTCACCACCCTCCTAGTGAAAAAGTTTTTCCTAATATCCAACCTAAACCTCCCCCACTGCAACTTGAGACCATTACTCCTTGTCCTGTCCTCTTCTACCACTGAGAATAGTCTAGAACCATCCTCTCTGGAACCACCTCTCAGGTAGTTGAAAGCAGCTATTAAATCCCCCCTCATTCTTCTCTTCTGCAGACTAAACAATCCCAGTTCCCTCAGCCTCTCCTCATAAGTCATGTGTTCCAGACCCCTAATCATTTTTGTTGCCCTTCGCTGGACTCTCTCCAATTTATCCACATCCTTCTTGTAGTGTGGGGCCCAAAACTGGACACAGTACTCCAGATGAGGCCTCACCAATGTCGAATAGAGGGGAATGATCACGTCCCTCTATCTGCTCGCTATGCCCCTACTTATACATCCCAAAATGCCATTGGCCTTCTTGGCAACAAGGGCACGCTGCTGACTCATATCCAGCTTCTCGTCCACTGTCACCCCTAGGTCCTTTTCCGCAGAACTGCTGCCTAGCCATTTGGTCCCTAGTCTGTAGCAGTGCATTGGGTTCTTCCGTCCTAAGTGCAGGACCCTGCACTTATCCTTATTGAACCTCATCAGATTTCTTTTGGCCCAATCGTCCAATTTGTCTAGGTCCCTCTGTATCCTATCCTTGCCCTCCAGCGTATCTACCACTCCTCCTAGTTTAGTATCATCCGCAAATTTGCTGAGGGTGCAATCCACACCATCCTCCAGATCATTTATGAAGATATTGAACAAAACCGGCCCCAGGACCGACCCCTGGGGCACTCCACTTGACACCGGCTGCCAACTAGACATGGACCCATTGATCACTACCCGTTGAGCCCGACGATCTAGCCAACTTTCTACCCAGCTTATAGTGCATTCATCCAGCCCATACTTCTTTAACTTGCTAACAAGAATACTGTGGGAGACCATGTCAAAAGCTTTGCTAAAGTCAAGAAACAATACATCCACTGCTTTCCCTTCATCCACAGAACCAGTAATCTCATCATAGAAGGCGATTAGATTAGTCAGGCATGACCTTCCCTTGGTGAATCCGTGCTGACTGTTCCTGATCACTTTCCTCTCATGTAAGTGCTTCAGGATTGATTCTTTGAGGACCTGCTCCATGATTTTTCCGGGGACTGAGGTGAGGCTGACTGGCCTGTAGTTCCCAGGATCCTCCTTCTTCCCTTTTTTAAAGATTGGCACTACATTAGCCTTTTTCCAGTCATCCGGGACTTCCCCCGTTCGCCACGAGTTTTCAAAGATAATGCCCAATGGCTCTGCAATCACAGCCGCCAATTCCTTTAGCACCCTCGGATGCAACTCGTGCGACTTGTGCACATCCAGCTTTTCTAAATAGTGCCTAACCACCTCTTTCTCCACTGAGGGCTGGCCATCTACTCCCCATGCTGTGATGCCCAGCGCAGCAGTCTGGGAGCTGACCTTGTTCGTGAAGACAGAGGCAAAAAAAGCATTGAGTACATTAGCTTTTTCCACATCCTCTGTCACTAGGTTGCCTCCCTCATTCAGTAAGGGGCCCCCACTTTCCTTGGCTTTCTTCTTGTTGCCAACATACCTGAAGAAACCCTTCTTGTTACTCTTGACATCTCTTGCTAGCTGCAGCTCTAGGTGCGATTTGGCCCTCCTGATTTCATTCCTACATGCCCGAGCAATATTTTTATACTCATCCCTGGTCATATGTCCAACCTTCCACTTCTTGTAAGCTTCTTTTTTATGTTTAAGATCCACTAGGATTTCACCGTTAAGCCAAGCTGGTCGCCTGCCATATTTACTATTCTTTCAACTCATCGGGATGGTTTGTCCCTGTAACCTCAACAGGGATTCCTTGAAGTACAGCCAGCTCTCCTGGACTCCTTTCCCCTTCATGTTAGTCCCCCAGGGGATCCTACCCATCCGTTGCCTGAGGGAGTCGAAGTCTGCTTTCCTGAAGTCCAGGGTCCGTATCCTGCTGCTTACCTTTCTTCCCTGCGTCAGGATCCTGAACTCAACCAACTCATGGTCACTGCCCCCCAGATTCCCATCCACTTTTGCTTCCCCCACTAATTCTTCCCTCTTTGTGAGCAGCAGGTCAAGAAAAGCTCCCCCCCAGTTGGCTCCTCTAGCACTTGCACCAGGAAATTGTCCCCTACGCTTTCCAAAAACTTCCTGGATTGTCTATGCACCGCTGTATTGCTCTCCCAGCAGATATCAGGAAAATTAAAGTCACCCATGAGAACCAGGGTGTGAGATCTAGTAGCTCCTGCGAGTTGCCGGAAGAAAGCCTCATCCACCTCATCCCCCTGGTCCGGTGGTCTGTAGCAGACTCCCAGCACTACATCACTCTTGTTGCTCACACCTCTAAACTTAATCCAGAGACACTCCGGTTTTTCTGCAGTTTCGTACCGGAGCTCTGAGCAGTCATTCTGCTCCCTTATATACAGTGCTACTCCCCCACCTTTTCTGCCCTGCCTGTCCTTCCTGAACAGTTTATAACCATCCATGACAATACTCCAGTCATGTGAGTTATCCCACCAAGTCTCTGTTATTCCAATCACGTCATAATTCCTTGACATCACCAGGACCTCCAGTTCTCCCTGCTTGTTTCCAAGGCTTTGTGCATTTGTATATAAGCACTTGAGATAACCTGCTGATCGCCCCTCATTCTCAGTATGAGGCAGGAGCCCTCCCCTCACAGACGTTCCTGCCTGTGTTTCCTCCCGGTATCCTGCTTTCCCACTTACCTCAGGGCTTTGATCTCCTTCCCCCGGTGAACTTAGTTTAAAGCCCTCCTCACTAGGTTAGCCAGCCTGCTCGCAAAGATGCTCTTCCCTCTCTTGGTAAGGTGGAGCCCGTCTCTGCCCAGCACTCCTCCTTCATGGAACACCATCCCATGGTCAAAGAATCCAAAGCCTTCTCTCCGACACCACCTGCCTAGCCATTCATTGACTTCCACGATTCGACGGTCCCTACTCCTTCCACGGGGAGGATGGACGAGAACACCACTTGCGCCTCAAACTCCTTTATCCTTCTTCCCAGAGCCACGTAGTCCGCAGTGATCCGCTCAAGGTCATTCTTGGCAGTATCATTGGTGCCCACGTGCAGAAGCAGGAAGGGGTAGCGATCCGAGGGCTTGATGAGTCTCGGCAGTCTCTCCGTCACATCGCGAATCTTAGCCCCTGGCAAGCAGCGGACTTCTCGGTTTTCCCGGTCAGGGCGGCAGATAGATGACTCAGTCCCCCGGAGGAGAGAGTCCCCGACCACCACCACCCGCCTCCTTCTCTTGGGAGTGGTGGTCGTGGAACCCCCAAACTCAGGACATCGCATCTCATGCCTTCCAACCAGCGGAGTCTCCTTCTGCTTTCTCCCCCCAGACGTATCATCTGGTCCACTCTCCGCAATGGTACCTGTGGAGAGAACATGAAAGCGGTTAGTTACCTGTGTCTGCGTTGCTGGAACCCGGACAGTCCCCCTTCTTCTTCTGGAGGTCACATGTTGCCAAGCTTCTTCACTGGCCTCTTGGCTCCGCTGTGCAACCTGCTCTAAATCTTTAGAGCTTTGTGCCCGTAGAAGCATATCCTGACTTTTGTCCAGAAAATCCTCAGATTCTCGAATGCAACGCAGGGTCGTTATCTGTTGCTCCAGACCTTCAATCTTGTCTTCCAATATGGAGACCAGCTTGCACTTTGTACAGACAAAGTCGCTTCTGTCCTGTGGAAGAAAGACAAACATTGCACATCCAGTGCAGGTCACAACAGCTGAACCCCCCCCTTCCATATCACCTTCCTACTATGAGCTTCCTCAGAGAAGTTGGCAAGATGTGGAGGTGGAGGAGGGCTGTTAGTTGGACCAGGATGAGCTGAAGAATTCTTCTGATGCAACGTATGTTTCCACCAGAACAGTCATTTAGTGATTCCATGGAGGGGAGCCTACCTTTCCTCAGTTCTTACAGAACCTGCCCAAGTCAGCTGATTTTGTGTTGAAGCTGGACCAGGAACCTACAAGGATACAGTTGATAGGTTCCTGAGCCAGCAACTCTTGTCCAGTAAAGGATGCCATGGCCGAGCACCTATTTTGGACCCACTGGTTAAGGAGATGTGGCAGACTTCTCACACAGCTTCTTTGTCTTAAGCAATCAAGTATATCCTTCCCAAGAATGCCACTTACACTGTCTAACACCCTACCCATGAGAAGCTGGTGGTGAGAGGGTCCTAGCTAAAGAGAAGACTAGCCACATGGATTCTGAAGATACCATCTTGTAGGAATCTCACTCACCTCCTGTCAGAATTTGACCCTAGCCTTTTTATAGATTTTTCTTTCGAACACTTTGGTTTTCCACTGATCTTTTTGAATGGGCTTTTCTTTCTGGGCAAATGGCCACCCATGCAGTTGAAGGAACAGATTGAAATGTTTGGGCAACAATTACACTCTGCAGTGGTGTGCCTGGTTTGTACTCGCCCTGTTACCATTGCCCTCAAGGGTTACGGAACAAATCTTTATGAATTAGGGGAGCTCTGCCAGGAGTGAGAATCCTGGGGAGATGGTGTGTTCAGTAGCTCAGTTTGGGCAGTAGTGATGTTGCCTCTTTACAGATAGATAGAAGATTCAGATTAAACGAGGCCTCCCTTTTTCCTTTGATTTTCATCTTTGTGTGATGTCACGTAAGCTATGCATTGCCAAAAGTGAATTTGCACTTGTAATTTAACTTGCCCGTTTTTCTTGAATGATCTGGAAATCATTCTGTTTTAATGTGGCTACTACTGTTACTACGTGGTCCTGTGACCAGCACTTTTCAATGAAGTGGTGATACTGCTGACCTCTTCTAGAATACTGCTTTGGCTTTATAGCTTAATTGCAATCGATCTCAAACATCCCCTTTACAATGCACAACTTCTTGTTTTTAAAATTCTTTAGTTCACCTCTTAAAAATGTTCAGGGCCTTTCTTGACTTCATGTTTTTTCCTGTTTTTTTTTTTAAACAATTAAATTAGGAGAAGCCGCTTTTGTCAGAAGCAGCGAGGAGAAAGGAGAAGGACCTAGTATCAAAAGAAATAGAGAAGTTTCGTGGATCTATTCAGACACTGTGTCGGAGTGCACTTCCTCTTGGGAAAATCATGGACTACATTCAGGAGGATATGGACTCCATGAAGAACGAACTGCAAATGTGGCAGCATGAGAACAAACAGCATGCAGAGGCTCTCCAGAAGGAGCAGAGGTAAGAAGACCTAAAGAAGAGTGTCCTCAGCGCAAGGCTGGTTTGCCACCTGGGACAGGCTGAATTACAAATGGCTGTCTCTACAATTTTAACTACCTTTTGTTTAAAAAAAAAATAGTAAAAGTTTCACGTATTCTATCAAGGTTCTGGTTTAACCCAGATTTTAAAGTCTTTTCAGCTCTTCTGTTATGTGAATAAGTGATGTTAAATGAGTTACATGGCAGATAGTGGTACCTCTGAAATACTGACCATTTTCCAAACCCTTTCCAAGAGCCTACATGAATATCCATTTAATGCAAACAAATGTTATGTGGTGCAAATTAGATGTTATTTTGGGTTAAGAAGTCTATAAAGCAGTTATTTTAATGAGTACTTCGTAGTAGTGTCCACAATAGTTAAGTCTGCAGAGCAGTTTCAAGTATAAAACCCTAACACACTAATCCCCACTCGTCTGCTTGAGCTTGAAACCTCTACGCTACATTAAAACTGGATTTTCTTTTGCACTTAATAAATACTTACAGTGGGGGGGAAAGGTTTAAATGGAGTGAAACTTTTAAATACATCAGAATAATTGAATAGAAAAAACAACCTTAACAGTGTAGTTTAAAAAAAAATGTTGGAAAAGCAGGAGAGTAAAGTTATGCTTACAATTAGCTAAAGCAAATTATGAAAATGCAGGATTAAGGAAGCTGAAATGGTCTGCCTTCAGTGAGTCACTATGAAGTGTATTCCTGTGTTAGAATAATAGAAATGTGGGGCTAGAAGGGACCTCTGGAGCTCAGGTAGTGCACTGATGAGGACCAAGTAAACCTAGACCATCCCTGACAGGTGTTTGTCCAACCTGTTCTTAAAAATCTCCAGTGATGGGGATTCCACCTCCTTTGGAAGCCTATTCCAGAGCCTAACTCCCCTTTTAGATAGGAAGTTTTTCTCGAATATCTAATCTAAATCTCCCTTGCCGCAGATGAAGCCCATTGCTACTTGTCCTTGATATGGTTTAAGTCAAGTAACAGATATGTATCTTCCTGGTATCGCCATAAACCTGGATAGCTGGGGACATTTTAAACCCTTGTGCTTGCACTGTTTTATCTACAGCTGCTGCCTTCAGGACATGCATGTTAGGCTACATGACACTATATATGTAGCCTAAGTGGAAGGCTTGATTTTTAGGATGTTCTGGAGTGCAAGAAGCCCCCATCACACTATGTAGTAGAGGGTTAAAACTATACATTTCTAACATCTGGCATAGGCGTTTAATGGTTGAGATGGGAATAAGTTAGGGCTTTGGTTTGTATGCAAAGTATAATGATGTTAGTATCTTGCATTTACATAGCACCTACTATCCAAGAATCTCAGCACACTTTTCAACATCACACAACGCTCCCGTAAAGAGTAGGGAAATGGTATTAACTATATTTTAAGGATCGAGAAACTGAGGCCCAGAGGTTAAGTGACTCTCTCCAATTTACATACAGTGTTAGAGCTAGCAATGGAACTCGGGGCTCAGGACTCCCCAAGTCTGTGCTTAGCTAGTGGAAGAATATTGCTCATGCCATGCCTCTCATCTGCCTTCATTGTGCTCTCACAGGACAGCTGTACACTGTACATGCCTCGCTGGTCTCTTATATGCCTCTTAACTTTCCAGACAAATTATACTCTGGACAAGATTATGCCTTTTACATTTTGGGTGGATTGATTTTGTTTCAGTGGATTTGTGTCCAAACTGGGCATTATGATGAAAAGCTTGTTTTCAGGATCAATAAAAATCAATGATTTTAACAAAAGTAAATTTTAAATTTAAATTAAATACAGGTGTATATTGTTAAAACTAGGGCTGTCTATTAATCACAGTTAACGCACGCGATTAACTCAAAAAAATTAACTGCGATTAAAAAAATTTAATCGCGATTAATCACACTGTTAATAGATTACCAATTGAAATTTATTAAATATTTTTGGATTTTTTCTACATTTTCAAATATAATGATTTCTATTACAACACAGAATACAAAGTGTACATGCTCATTTTATATTAGTTTTTATTACAAATATTTGCACTGTAAAAATGATAAAATAAATAGTATTATTCAATTCACTTCATACAAGTACTGTAGTGCAATCTCTATTGTGAAAGTGTAACTTACAAATGTAGATTTTTTTTTAAACATAACTGCGCTCAAAAACAAAACAATGTAGAACTTTAGAGCCTACAAGTCCACTCAGTCCTACTTCTTGTTCAGCCAGTCGCTAGGAGAAACAAGTTTGTTTACATTTATGGACGATAACTGCTGCCTGCTTCTTATTTACAATGTCACCTGAAAGTGAGAACAAACATTTACATTGCACTTTTGTAGCCGGCATTGCAAGGTATTTACGTGCCAGATATTCATGTGCCCCTTCATGCTTCAGTCACCATTCCGGAGGACATGCTTCCATGCTGACGATGATTGTTAAAAAACTAGTGAGGTAATTAAATTTGTGACTGAACTCCTTGTGGGAGAGTTGTATGCCTCCTGCTCTGTTTTACCTGCATTCTGCCATATATGTTATAGCAGCCTCGGAGGATGACCCACCTGATTTACGAACACTGTCACTACAGATTTGACAAAACGCAAAGAAGGCACCAATGTGAGCTTTCTAAAAATAGCTATGGCACTTGACCCAAGGTTTAAGAATCTGAAGTGCCTTCCAAAATCGGAGAGGGATGAGGTGTGGAGCTTGCTTTCAGATGTCTTAAAAGAGCAACATTTCGATGTGGAAACTACAGAACCCGAACAACCAAAAAAGAAAATCAACCTTCTGCTGGTGGCATCTGACTCAGATGATGAAAATGAACATGGGTCAGTCCACACTGCTTTGGATTGTTATCGAGCAGAACCCGTCATCAGCATGGACACATGTCCTCTGGAATGGTGGTTGAAGGATGAAGGGACATATGAATCTTTAGTGCATCAGGCACATAAATATCTTGCGACGCTGGTTACAACGGTGCCATGCGAATGCCTGTTCTCACTTTCAGGTGATGTTGTAAACAAGAAGTGGACAGCATTATCTGCTGCAAATGTAACCAACCTTATTTGTCTGAGCGATTGGCTGAAGTAGGACCAAGTGGACTTGTAGGCTCTAAAGTTTTACATTGTTTTATTTTTGAATGCAGGTTTTTTTTGTACATAATTCTACATTTGTAAGTGGGGCTTTGGAGCTGTGCTCCAGCTCCTCTCCAGCTCCAGGCAAAAACCTGCAGCTCCGCTGCTCCGGAGCTGCTCCATGGTCCAGCTCCAGGCTCCGCTCCAAAGCCCTGTTTGTAAGTTCAACTTTCATGATAGAGATTGCACTGCAGTACTTATATTAGGTGAATTGAAATATACTATTTATTTTGTTTTTTACAGTGCAAATATTTATAATCAAAAATAAATATAAAGTGAGCACTGTACTCTTTGTATTCTGTGTTGTAATTGAAATCAATATATTTGAAAATGTAGAAAACATCCAAAAATATTTAAATAAATGGTATTCTATTATTTAACAGCACGCTTAATCGCGTGATTTTTTAAATTGCTTGACAGCCCTACTTAAAACATAAACCTGTTCAAAATTAAATTAGAAAATGTCTACCTATGTTAAGGCCTAAACTTTATTGTCATCTATTAAAATCATTTAAATTTTAAAAAAATACTAAATAGTGCATGTTTTAAAGAAAGTTCCACCAGTTTTAGTGATTTGAGTTACTGGCTAAGCATCTGGAACCAGAGTATGTATAAATGCTAAACCAGCTTTTGACAGTGGTAGCCTCTTCTGCAGGTGAAGGGAGAAAAATTTCTTAATTTCCCTTTATTCAGCTAGCTCCATTCAATGACTGGTTCATATGGTGACTAGAAACAATCAGCTCACTTCGCTAACTACAGATAATACTTTCTTTGTTTAAAACCCATTGGTTTTAAATACAAAACATGATGTGATAAACTTTTTGATAAACTTTTTTCTTATGTATTCAGTACATTTAAAATAGCTTTATTCATATATATAATGCTGTTTTTGTGCATTTTAAATTGAATTTGAATTTCCATCCTAATACAGCTTGACAGAAATCACAAGTAAAACATTACTCTTCTAGTAAATAAGAAATGCATCATTACCCATTTCCTAGCGTAATAAAAATGTAGAAATTAGGAATTTGAATAAATGTAAATTAAGCTGAAAAATTGCTTAAATATAATATAGTATGCATATACTGGAGGATTCCTGGTTAACAAAAAGAAGCACCGAATTTAGTGTATAGGTTATATTTAGTTGTAAATCATCATGTTTTAATGGTTATCAGCTAATGAGAATGCTTTTTTCTTTAGGAAAATAAATAAAAAGCACAAATGCAAAACACAATTAAAACTGAAGATTTTAATCAAAGTTTTCTGCTTGCTGATTTAAATCATAATTAAAATTTGTGACTTAAATTGCTTATGTTTAAATCAATCCACCCTGCTGGCTTCTACTTTAACAATGGAGAGACTAACATCTCCTTGTAATAGCCATTCAGTTTTCACATAAAGAAGAAATAAAAAATCGAAAACTCTGCAACAATACATTCTTTGCCAGATTCATTGTGAAATCCTAATAAGATCATCATCAACTTTATGGCAGTTCACATCTTTCAGGAAAAAATTACTCTGTATCCGACATGAAGAAGACAATGTTTCCCATATGTAGTATAACTTGGATGTACAGTGTTGTTTTCTTTACTTCTGTGGAAGATAATTAATGGGTCCCACTGGGGAAATCCAAGTTCAGTTTTCATTGATAATTTTTTGTGATTTGTGGAAGGGAAGGAGAATTAAAAGGTTATGAAATATGGACTTCTAAATGACGACTCTAGGGAGCGTGTGTGTAATTGTGAACTGCTACAGGGCACTTCAGTCCAGCACTGCCCTAACTGTAGGACCTTAAGTCAAGCATTTAGGAAGGGTGCATATTTGTTTTAAAATAAAACATCTCAATTCATATAAACAAACAAAACCCATCCTTACTCATGAGTTAGTTTATTAATAGAGAAGTCCCTTTGCAATGTGCAATCGCTGCCTGGGTTTGCAACTAATAGTTTACAATTCTTTGAGCTTCATGGCAGCATATTCCTATTTATGGTATGTGTGATCTGGTGCCACTGAACTTCAGGAGCCTTCTCGGAAATGGGTCTGGAGCTGTGCAAGTGACCCCTTGTAGCACTGAACGTTCAGGGCTGAGGTTACAAAGAGGCCATGTGGTCCCCAACTGCCTGAATTCTTTCCTTTCCAAGGTTAGCTGCCAGTGGAAAGACTCTCAGTCCTTGCCAGGAGAACTTTCCTTTCCTGTCACTGAACTGTGTCTTAGCCTCTGGCATAGCTTCAACCTCCCCACCTCCTTGTCTGTGCAAGCCGGCTTCTCCCCCTGAGAAGTTCGTTGTGTGGGGGGTGATCATTATGCATTATTTGTATTGTGGTAGTGCCTAGGAACCCCAGCCGAGGATAGGAGCTCCCTTGCGCAAGGCACCACAATCCCAATCCCAGAGAGTTCTCTGTCTACATGTCAGACAGGATGCAAGAGGTGATGAAATAGACAAACAGGGTAGGGTGGGCTGGGAGGATGAAAGAACCATAAAGTAAACAAAGGTTAGCAGGAGAGCAGTTTTAGCTGTGAAACCACCATTAGCCCATGAATTGTGTGGTAAAACATCAGGGTAGCTCTTGGACAATCTACTTCTCTGTCTGTGTTCATTTCCCCTTCAGCTGTCTCACTAATTCTGTCTGTTTCAGGTAGGGTGGGTTTGATTTAACAATTCTTTGCAAATTCCAAGTATTTCATGTACTGTCTCAGAGGCGTAAATGATGCAAAACGATGTAGTGATCCCCTAAAATGTAGTGTGCTTCTTGTCTCTTTCAGCATCACAGACAGCGCTGTGGAGCCCTTAAAAGCAGAGCTGGCTGAGTTGGAACAGTTGATTAGAGACCAGCAAGACAAGATTTGTGCTGTAAAGGCTAATATTTTAAAGAAGGAAGAAAAAATCCAGAAGATGGTTCTTAACATTAACTTATCTACGAGAAGGTGAAAAGAAGGATGAACTTCTATTCTTACCAAATAAAGACAGAAAAGGGAAAAGAATGAAGAGAAACTGTGTACAAATAAAGCGCCTAAGAACAATGACCTATAATATTTCATATTAGTTTATACACGTTACATTCAATTTACTTGTGAGGTTGGTATTATCCACGTCAAATTACATGAATTCAGATATCTTCTAGAGCTTTTAAAGTATCTCTTTTAAGTGTCTTTAGACATAGGCTGCTATGATACAGTTATGTGCTATTTATAACCCACTTGCCCTCCCTGACCCCTTTTTATAACTGTCTGCTATTCAAACTTGCCCCTTTTTTCCTACTGAGTACCCATTTTGGTTACTTTTGGGCAATAGTGGGCTATCCTGATGTCATGAAAAATGGTATTAAGTACCTTTTTTGCAGAAAGTTCTGAAATCCCTACAGATCAGAATGGTCTGCAATACCTTCCATGATTTACAAGTCCTGAAAAAAAACCATGTTTATAATATGGCTCCTTATATCGTCACAAGGGTGATGTCATATTTCCATAGCTCTCAAGGAATTTTATTAGGGGGCCTATAAAATTTAGTACAAGCATTACCATGGAAGGGATCTAAAGTATTTTATATGTACAGGTGTTAATTCCATTTTTATTGCATACATTCATTTGGAAAGGTTTCACTGAAGTACCAATTTCCTCTCAAATGCATGTTCATATATGTTTTTTGTACATGAATAATTCCAATGATTTTAGTTAACTGCTGCCGTGTTTTCCTGCTGACCTCTCCAGCGTACTGTGTAAGGGTCCAGCCTTGCATGTTGATGAATTTGAAAAGCATATTCAAATGTGGCACAAATTAGTGCCCTGCAACCTGGTCAGGACCCAACTACAAATGTCAGGTCCTGGTTGGGTGGGAAAACAACCAGACTGTTCCAGGGTCAGGTCTGCTCTCCGCCACTCCTGCTCATGGGTGCAGTGTTGGCTACGTACCCTCTCTTGCTGGCCGCCACCACCTTGATGCGGTCCAGAATGAGTGTGCCTGCTGAGGAGTGGCAGGACCTCTTGTTCCACAGGTGCACGCAGCAGCAGGGTCAGCGGATGGCATGAGCAGGGCATGCCGCCGCTGTTGCACTAACCCTAAGCAGGAAGAGCCGTGCCGACCCCAGAGGCAGGAGGCGGCAGTGGCTACTCAGGTGCGGGGGCAAGAGCTGGAGTGGGGTCAGGTTGGAAAACAAATCAACCCTCATGGGCTTGGGTTCTGCTTAAAAATTAGGCCTGATCAGACCTCTGTTACAAGTACGTTGAGCTAAACTTAATGTGAAACTCAGAGAATTCTAGCTTCCTGCAAAGTGTAGGCCATTCTTTCAAGGTTTTATAATGTACAAGTACCTCTTCGGTTCCATTTTTGTATTGCGTGTTAACTAGAAAACATTGGTCTGTTTGTTAGCAAACATGCACTCTGTGGCGGCTTGACCTTTTCAGACACCTTTCTCAAAAGCTACAAAATGTGACATTTTAGATGCTCTTTATAGGAGAGAGATGAATGGATGAATCTCCATTTTCAACCTTGGTATGTCACTGTTGATAGGAATTTTAAAGAAGCATTGGGGACTTAAAACTGGTTCAATGCAGTATTTCAGTTAGCTCTGGACTAGGCTGTAATTGAACTGATCAGTCTAAATTGTAGAACAAGGTTTATACTGTGAGAGCATGCACTTGCTGGCTTTAAATGATTGATTCTTTACTCATTTTTTCTAGATAGGTTCATCACTAATGAGAGTTTTGGGATGACATCTTAGCACAGTTCAGTTTTCTGAGCAGAATATTTGTTCTTTAAGGAATATTACAAATATCACTTCAAATGTGTTTGTGGAATAAGCAAAATAATCCCTTTGAGTAGGATGCCATGTTGCTTTCCTTGGAAAGGCTCTATGAAAAAACTACCAAGACCTCTGATACATTGGAGTTAAGGCCTTTCTTTGTAATCGGTCAAAAATGTTAAGCTAAAAGATTAGGTACAAGTCTTTGTTTATGCTAGAACTAAGCCACCTGTGTTGATTGGCACTGGGAAGTTAGTCTTAATTATACACTCTCAACATGATACACCATCAGAAGTTCTGTTGATCTTCAGGGTCCTATGTAAGCCTTCCATAAATCTGTAAATACGACTAAGACTGTTTGTGTAGAAAAACTTAACAAATATACTGTGTGTGAGCAAAAATTTGTACAAAGTAGAATATCAAATTGTATCATAAAATTATTTTTCTTTTATATAAAAATCATTAAAAATGATCACCTATTTTTTATGAGGTGGAGTGTTCGGATTGTGAAGTTCACGTTTAAAATAGTAATTGAATTACCTTTTTGGAAATATAAGTGACTGGATTTTTTTAAATCCACTTGTTTGGAAAAAGTGTGTTGTAAATTCTTATTTGTGTGTTAACACTGCCTCCGCGCTGAGCCCCTGAGAGGACTTTTCAGTAAACGTCCACGCAGCAGAGGTGTGACCGCAGCACGTATAAACACACCCAAGCTACCTTTCATCTGTGCACTCCGAGTAACAGCAGCAGGGAAGCTGCAGCAGCGTGGGCTGGGTGGCCCTGCGGATGTATTGGAGCAGCTAGCCCATGTTGTCACCTCTGCTTCATTGCTATTGTTGTCTGAGCTAGTTAGATCAAAGTTAGCATAGGTATGTCTATAAACGCTAAAGTCAGTAATGACGTCTGAAAGCATTATATATGATAAATATGGATATTTTATTAAAATATATATATTTTAAGTAGCTGATGGGTCTGGTGACAGTTGTTCCATGCAGGCATCTGAGTTTGGGACTGAAGCTTCTGGAGTTGGGACCACTACAGAGGCCACTTTCTTAGCCCCAGGGGAAATAGAATGACTCATTCCCTAACCCAGATAGAACAAAAGTGTCCTGCCTTTAGGCCTCTCTCCAAGCCTCCATTACCATAATAACAGGCTGCAGTGATGTGGGCCTTTTGTGGGAGTGGAAATGAAATGGGGCAATTCTGAAGGTATAAAAAGAGTATTAGAAGCTCTGTTCTTTACAACACATGACCCAATGCTCTCTGTGTTTGAATTATTGCTAACACACAAGTTGATGCAATAATGCCTGATTCACCATTTGGATAAAGTCCAGTAAGGAAGGAATGCTACTGAGGGTAAAACTGGGGTTCCATATGACTATCATATGCCTGTATCGTCCTGTGTGCTAATATTTATGCAAGGGAAGATAGGCTACTATTTCTTTTGTCTTGGGTGTAAGAGTTGTGTCATGACATGCAGATCCCACCGATGGGTCAGAGTGCCTGGAAAGAACTCCCCAAGCTCAGAGTCGGTGGCGCTACCTGAGGGCATTGCACCACCTTTGCCGAGGTGCCTAGCGAGTTTACGTTCCGCTGTCAGCGAGTAGGTTCTTTTCAGACCACTGTGGAGCACCTCAGTACAATTCATTCGCCTCCCAGTCTCTCTATTCTCTACTTTAGAGCAGTTAGGCTCCCGGTGGAGCTCTGCTGGCAGAGAGTTGTTCCCGGCTGTCCTGTTCCCTTCCAAAACTGCTCAGGCCCGGCTGACTGTCACTGCCCTCAGGCTGTCAAGCCTTGTCTCCACCTCCTGAATCACCATCTCTTGGGTCAGTCAACAAGCCTGAGGTGCTAGAGCCAATTCTGCCTTCAAGTGTGAAATCCATGGCTCTGGAGTACCGGGGGTCTGCACAGAGCCGGTCCTGTTAGCAATGCCTCTGGCAGGTGTTATGTTAGTAGACATGACACAGCCTTTGATGGAGCCTGCCGAGGCAGCTTCAGCCCTTCCACCCTGCATATTGATACAGCATTGTGCAATGCCTGGTGGGGGCCAGGAGAGAAACCAGAATTCGGATGACTCCTCTAAGACTGAGCATGCAGCCCTGAGGAAGACAATGAAAACATTAACTCCGTACAGGAGGATCCTAATTATGGAGCATCTGACCTTTCTCTGCTGCCTGGACAGGAAAACCCTCAAGGGGTGTGGTTAATCGGTACGTGGAACCAGCCCTTTCTATAGACAGTGCCTCTTCCCCTGCATTCTCTCGTTGGCTGGGTGCGAGCACTATCCTATGATGCTGGAAGCCTCTAGCAAGGTTCACCAGAAATATTGTACCAGCCCCACAAGAGTCTGGTGGTGGATGCTATGATTAGTTAAGCTGAAAATAGCAGAATGACAGGCTGGGGCTGCCATACTGTGGATTCAATCTATATGTGTTTGTATGGCTTTCATCACGGTAGAGTCTAATTCCCGATGCTACAGTGCCCAGGACAGAAAGGACCCTCGGGCTTGTAGCAGTTGGTCCTACGTTGTCAACTCTGCCATTAAGTATCAGTTTGAGCTTTGTTTCAATGGTGGGGCGAATCCTCTGTGTTGCAAGCTGTGACTGCAAAGGCGGCGGACTTGGCCAGAGGTGTGTTAGGGCATCATCTGACGTCCACTAGGCAAGCAGGGCCAAACCTTCCCCTGATGTAAATAGACAGTGTTCCATTGGCTTCACTGATGTAAATAGCGTCACTCCATTGGAGCAATGCCAGTTTACACCAACTGAGGATCTGCCACTAAGTCAACCCTTTAATGCTTTCCAAGGGAACCATGGGTGAATGGCGTGCGCATCTTCCATTGAAATAGGCATGGAGCTTGCAGGTCCTGCCAGAGGCACTGAGCGTCAAGTGATTTTTCACAGCCATATTTATTGCAAATAAATAAATATGCTTGTTAGGCCAGCTTTTAAATTCAGTCCTTTAAACCAGTGCAGTTGTGTTGCAGAGTGATGGTTCTGTCCATAGAAGGTGTCCGTGTACATAAAGGGGAATAACGCACTTCCAAGTTGGAACGTTTTGCAGTTCCTAAACTATCCTACTTCCTGACAATGCCTCTGCAGGGCCTCCACTGCCACATGCCGCCTGCTCTGCCCCATGGCAACAGGCCCATTTCAGAGCAGTTGGGCCTTCAAATAGAAAGGATGGTCCAGTGGTTTAAGTATTAGTCTTGAATTTGGGAGTCCCAGGTTCAATTCCTGGCTTTGCCACAGACTTCCAAGGTGATTCAGGGAAAGTCCCTTAAGGTCTGTCTGCACTACTATAAAAAACCCACCGAGTCATCCTGGGTCAGCTGACTTGGGCACACAGGGCTCGAGCTGCAGGGCTAAAAATAGCAGCATAGATAATCGGGGTCAGGTTGGAATCTGGGCTTGGTGACCCACCTCCCTGGGGGGAGGGTCTTAGAGCCTGGGCTCTAGCCTGAATGTCCACACTGCAATTTTAGAACCCTGAGCCCGAGTTATCTGACCCAGGCCAGATCCAGCTGTAATGCAGGTCTTTTATTTAGTGTCTCTATGCCTCAGTTTCCCATCTCTGCAATAGGGATAATAGCCATGCCTTCCCTTGTAATGGCGGCCACATGAGTACCAAGAGAGATGGAAATGCGGACATGTTCATTTGTTCTACCCGTCCAGAACAAAGTGTGTGAATTACCTTGCTGTCCCTCACTTACTCTGTTGATCTGAGCAGTCTTAGAAACCAGACGTCTTCCCCCATAATGGGGCTTGTGCTAGGGTATCTTATGGCTCTGGAATTCTGTGTCCTGATTAACATGTAGGTTGATGAAGTTGGGTGAGTCTTTGGGCATCAGCAAGGGGCCTGCTTCTCAGAATTCTCCCACCCTTCGAGGGCTTTACCATTCAGATCTTTTCTTTGCCAGTGTTTTCCCCAGACCTCCTGATCTTCCACATTAGCCTTTTAACGTCCAAGATTATTCCAGTGAGCTTATCTGGGCAGCAGGAGGGAGCCAGTCTCTAGTCTATGTTTGTACAGCACCTAGCTCAACGAGGTCGTGGTCCTTGGCTGGGAGCCTGAGCACTACCGCAATACAAATTCATAACCACACTAATGTGATTTCCCAATATTTCCGTTCCTTGGCCATTGCATCAAATGTACTTCTAATCAAAAGGATCAGAGTTAGATATCAAGCATAGTAAATCCTAGCACCAGTATTCATTTGGTTCCTTTCCAGGGAGGGAACAAAATAGTGGTTTGGAGCCAAGGTTTTATGAATTTAAAACCATAGTCTGGACACCGCCTTTCAAACAAACAAAGCCGAAATGCATGAAAGGGAAAGATCACCCCTGTGCAAATGGAGGGGTGTATTTTAGATATGTCACGCAACACTTAGTCCATGTAGCTAGCAGCTTGGATTTTAACAGGTGGGTGGTTCTTTAACAAGGGAAATTCACCAGCTTGGTGGTTTGAGGTTTGAAAACCTTGAATTGGCAGGCCCTTTTGGAACTAACAGAGCCCGACGGTTCTGGGAAGCGTTTGTTTGCTTTTCATAAACTGCATCAAATTCTTGTAACTTGTGCAATTGGGGAGGGTGTGCTGCCAACCCAGCCTTTAGGAGTTCTGAATATTTCTAGAACTGAAATGTACAGCTGTTAGAAGGGCAGTGGACCAACCCCTGTTACAATGATACTTTGTACTTGGCTCGCACCTTCCAGTTGGGGACCTCAATCTGTATGTCAAACATTTCAGCCTTACCACGCCCGGGGTGTGAAGTATGCTGAGTACTATTCCCCATCCGCCAGAGGAGGAAGCTGAGGCATGAAGGTTAAGTGACTTGCTCAGTGTCCTACACGAAATCAGGAGTAACAGCCGGATGAAGAACCCAAATTTAGGAGCCCAAATCCCATTGAAAAATACCAGCGGTTGGCTCCTCTCTCTTGTAGTTTAACCACAGGATCACACTTCTTTCTTCCATCCATAGGAGATTACCTGACAATGGGTTTCCTGTTCTGCTAAACAACAAAATCGACAACACCACAGCGTTGGGTGATCTTGGGGGCAGGCCCCACCTTTAAAACCCACTCCCAGAATTCTTGGCCTACCCTGCTTCGCAGCTCTCTGATGGGCAGAGCTGATTTTAATTTGGCCCTAATCTGGCATTTGTGTAGAACAAAGGGTTTGGAGGCAGCTAGGGATGATGGAATCAGTGCTTTAGTTGAGCGCTGCTGCTAAAACGAGCTGCTCTGAACCCGTTCCTTTAGATGGTGCCTTGGAGATGAATGGTGGAGTTCATCTCTCTGAGCCATCATCTCAGGCTGTTTGCGGATTCAGGAAATCAACACTGCATCTATTTCCATGGGACTACCCTTCTTTATTCTGGAGCACAACAGTGCAAGCCATAGCATATCGCTTACAGCAGAACTATGGGATACATGGGGCCCTGCAGATGGCGTATCCTTTGTATAGACAGATGAGACCTTTGCTTTCAGGTGCTGGACTTGGTAACTGTCATCAAGGCCTTTCAGTCAGTGATATTGGATTGGCGATTTGAAGACCATGTGGAAACTTCAGCTTGTGCTGAACATTTACTGAGTAAGCAGGACTAAGCAGAGAGGAGCACGTTACGCCTGTGCGTCGTGCTCTGCTCTGGCTTTCAATTGGATTTGAGGTGCAATTTGGGGACCTAGAGACTGCCGCCTTCTTCTTCGGGGCTACCTCCTGGCAGCAAATCTCCTTGTAATGCAGCACTTTGAATGGCGGGGGATGCCAGAAATTATTTCAAACCGCAGTATAATTGTAGAACTTTGGAGCAATATTTTACCTACTGTAGACAGAGGATGTCAAAAAGATGAAGCTTGTGATTTTTAAAGGGCCTGTGGGAGCTAGGTGCCCACACCCCAAAAGGTAAATTTTCAAAAGTGCCTAAATGCTATAGACTCCTAAAGCCAATTGAAAATAAATGGTATTTTGCCTCCTAAAGCACTTAGGCACCTAAACACTTTACCCAATGACTTTCAAAGGGTGTTAGGCACCTTACTGCTATTATCACCCCCTAAATCCCCTAGGTTCCATTGATGGTAATCGGCCTAATTCTCCATCATTTTCTGCAAATCCTCCTAAAGCCTGATCCACAGCCCTTGAATTCAGTGGGAGTCTTTCTATGATGTCTATGGTCTTTGGATCAGGCCCTTCAAGACTCCTACCTAATTAAAGGAGGGAGGAGGAGCAGGATTGGGAAGTTCTTCCCTATTTTCTCTGGCTGCCAGAGAACAACCAAACATGCATCAATCAAAGTTAGTTGGCTACGCGGCTACCAGGTGCCAATTTCAGAAATGCTGTCTCCCTTATTGTGCCAGAAAATATTAGGAAACGATTTCCTTCTCCAGTGAGCAATGTAATTAAAATAATTAAAGTTATAGTTTAATTTAAAGTGATGAAAAAACACCAGTCTGGAATTGAACCTGACAACCACAGAAGAAAAATGCTTTAAAAAGCCCAAACAAGCCAAATTATGACTTGCCAAGCAAAGGCAGTAAGGGTTAGAATTATTTTAGGCTGGGCCATGGTCTACAGACTTGACGTTGTTGCGTGGCTGGGTCTGGGTTAAGATTTGATTTTTGTTGGCACCTCTAGCAGATCATTTGTATGCTCAGGTGCTTGCTTTTATAGTCCAGTTATCCACTCATTTATGAATAAATATGAAATATATAGGACATTGTATGTGTGTGGAAATATAGGCAGTGAAGGCTATAGCCCCAAGCTGAGGTGGTGCCCTATTTCCCATTCTGTTGTGGTTTATTGGGATTGCAATACCACCCAGGGACACCAATGAAGGATTAGTGTTAAGCACATGGATACCCAGGAAAAGGAACCCTCCCTATCCCAGCCTGTTTACAGTCAAGGTTGTAACCAATTATTGAGGAGAGTAGGACGATGTGTCAGCAGAGCAAGGCTATCCTGCCTGCACAATCTCTCTGCAGCAGCTGCCACAGAATGTTTGACAACTCTGCCACTGAAATTGGCACCAAGTCCTTGCAGAACTGCTAGATTCCAAGGGACCACTGTGACCATCTCATCTGACCTCCTGTACAATGCAGGGCAGAGAACTTCCCCAGACTAATTCCTAGAGCAGAGCTTTTAGAAAAACACCCAATCTTGTTTTAAAAATGGTCAGTGCTGGAGAATCCACCACGCTCCTTGGTAAATCATTCCAGGGGTTAGTTACCCTCACGGTTACAAAATTTACTCCTCATTTGCAATCTGGAGTTGTCTAGCTTTAACTTCAAGCCATTGGATCATGTTAAACCTTTCTCTGCTAGACTGAAAAGCCCATTATTAAATACTTGTTCCCCATGTAGATACTTATAGACTGGAATCAAAACACCTCTTAACCGTGTCTTTGTTAAACTAAATAGATTGAGCTCTTTGAGTCTAATCCATAAGGCATATTTTCTAGTCCTCTAATCATTCCTGGGGCTCTTCTCTTAACCCT
Organism: Chelonia mydas; assembly: GCF_015237465.2. Taxonomy (NCBI): domain Eukaryota; kingdom Metazoa; phylum Chordata; order Testudines; family Cheloniidae; genus Chelonia; species Chelonia mydas. Next base: position 73,528,622 of record NC_051251.2, on the reverse strand, counting down.
CTCCAATTTATCAATGTCCTTCCTGAATTGTGGGCACCAGAACTGGACACAGTATTCCCCAGCAGCGGTCACACCAGTGCCAAATGCAGAGGTACAATGAACTCCCTACTCCCACTCAAGATTCCCCCATTTATGCATCCCAGGTTTGCATTCGCATTTTTGGCTGCAGTATGAAACGTGCCAGAGGCCTTGCTTTTAATGTGATTATGCTGTTCATTTGGCCCCAGTTCCTCAAAGGCAGGGGTTCTCAAACTTTATTGCACTGCGACCTCCCTCTGACAACAAAAATTACTAGACCCCAGAAGGGGGGACTGAAGCCTGAGCCTGCCCAAGGACAGGTTCCAGACCATGAACAATATCCTAATCCACATCAGACAACCCCCGGGTACCAGTCAAGACATGTCTGTCTCTCAAGTCCTATGGCATCATGCACTTACGTCATCCTGTTCACAAGACTCCACCTTTGTTTCCTTCACACGTGGCTAGAGTTGGTACACTCTCCAAACCGCTATCCTGTGAATTTCATGGTAACAGTTCCCACCAAGGTAGTGTCCTCCCTGCTGTGGTGGATGAATCCTCGCCAGGTATGCATACGAGTCCGCGTTCTCCCTTCCTCGCCAGACAGGACCATTAGTACAGAGGCATACCTATTCGGTTGGGGAGCCCACGTGAACAGCGACATAGCACAAGGTACCTAGACCTCTTGAGAGTCCAGGGTGCACGTCATCAATAGCCTGGAGTTGCGAGTAGTCCAGAAGGCATGTGTGTCGTTTTTTCCATTCAGCCACGCTCACCATGTCCTCATAATGTCAGACAATGTTTTGACTGTCGTCTACATCAACAAGCAGGGAGGAGTGAGATCCGTCCCCTTGTGTGCAGAAGCCGTCAGGCTGTGGAACTGGTGTGTCAGCAATCAAATAATCCTACCTGCAGTCTACCTTCCAGGAAAACAAAATATGCTTGGAGACTCCCTCAGCAGACTTTTGAGTCGACCACAAGTGGGAGCTCCATGACTCAGTATTGTGCAACATTTCTGCACTATTGGGAACCCCAACCAGGGATCTGTTCGCCTCTCAAACAAACAGGAAACGCAGCACGTACTGCTCCAGAGGAGGCCTAAGCCGCAACCCCCAAGGCAACGCTCTACTTCTTCCTCGGCCAGACCATTAGTTTAGGGAATGCATAGCTCAACTGCTCCTGCCACAAGTCCTTTGCAAAATCTGGCAGGACAGGCTATGGGTTATTCTGGTCACCCCACACTGGCCCAGACAGTTTTGGTTTCTGAGCCTCCTACACATCATCTCGAGTGCCAATCATCCTCCCAACATTTCCTGCCCTCCTGACCCAGTTGAAAGGCAAGATCAAGCACCCCAATCCATGTCCGCTTCACTTCAGGGCTTGGTTTTTGGGTGAGCATTGTCCTTAGAATATTCATGCTCCACAGCCGTATGAGACATCATGTCTAGTAACAGGAAGGACTCTGCTAGAAGATATTATCTAGCTAAAAGGAGACGCTTTTCTTCTTGGGGACATAAGACACATTCTCCCAGAAACTGCAGATATTCCTCTCATCGTACTCTATATCTTTCCTCTGAAGACATCAGGCCTGTCCATCAGCTCCTTTTGAGTCCATTTGGCAGTGATCAGTGCGTATCATCCATTTTCTCAGGTCTGCTTGGATACAGGATGGATTGAAGAGGATTACAAGGGAGAATAGGAATGGAAAGAACTTGCAGCCAGAGGGAGCAGGGGATAGACTGGAGAATCGCACCGTCACCAGGAAAAGGCAGGTCTATGTGATTGGGGACTCCTTACTGAGAAGAATAGACAGGCCTGTAACCAGAGCTGATCCAGAGAATAGAAGGGTGTGCTGTCTTCCAGGTGCTAAGATACGGGATGTGGACCTGAGGTTGAAGGGAGCGGGAAAGAATCCACTGATTGTCCTTCATGTGGGAACAAATGATACTGATAGATTCTCGCTGGAACGTATCAAGGGACACTATGCCAGGCTGGGGAACACACTTAAGGAAATCGAGGCTCAGGTGATCTTTAGTGGGATTCTGCCTGTTCCTAGAGAAGGGCAACAAAGGTGTGACAAGATTATGACTATCAACAGATGGCTCAGGCAGTGGTGCTATAAGGAGGGCTTTGGGATGTATGGCCACTGGGAGGCATTCATGGACAGAGGACAGTTCTCTTGGGATGGACTTCATCTGAGTAGGGAAGGAAATAGACTTCTAGGATGGAGGCTGGCACAACTGATTAAGAGAGCTTTAAACTAGGAATTTGGGGGAGATGGTTGGGAGATGTCCATGTAATCTCCATGCCGGATTTTAGCATTGAGAGGGAAGAAAACAAAGTAAGAAAGGATACAGCCGTGGGTAGGAGAACGGACATAAGGAGGAAGGGCAGTGTGGATACCAGTCCAATAGGTCATACTGGCTGTAGAATGACTGTGCCTAATCGGGTAAAGAAAGTGAGCGAGGCCAAACAGCAAAAATTAAGATGTTTGTACACCAATGCGAGGAGCCTAGGTAACAAAATGGGAGGAACTAGAGCTACTGGTGCAGGAAGTGAAACCAGATATTATAGGGATAACAGAAACATGGTGGAATAGCAGTCATGACTGGAGTACAGGTATTGAAGGGTATGTGTTGTTTAGGAAAGACAGAAATAAAGGTAAAGGTGGTGGAGTAGCATTGTATATCAAGGATGAGGTAGAATGTAAAGAAATAAGAAGCGATGGAATGGATAAGACAGAGTCCGTCTGGGCAAAAATCACTTTGGGGAAGAAAACTACTAGAGCCTCCCCTGTGATAGTGCTTGGGGTGTGCTATAGACCGCTGGGATCTAATTTGGATATGGATAAAGCCCTCTTTAATGTTTTTAATGAAGTAAATACTAATGGAAACTGCGTGATCATGGGAGACTTTAACTTCCCAGATATAGACTGGAAGACGAGTGCTAGTAGTAATAATAGGGCTCAGATTTTCCTAGATGCGATAGCTGATGGATTCCTTCATCAAGTCGTTGCTGAACCGACTAGAGGGGATGCCATTTTAGATTTGGTTTTGGTGAGTAGTGAGGACCTCATAGAAGAAATGGTTGTAGGGGACAACCTTGGTTCAAGTGATCATAAGCTAATTCAGTTCAAACTGAACGGAAGGATAAACAAAAATAGATCTGGGACTAGGGTTTCTGATTTCAAAAGGGCTAACTTAAAAAAATTAATGAAATTAGTTAGCGAAGTGGATTGGACTGAAGAATTTATAGATCTAAAGGCAGAGGAAGCCTGGGATTACTTTTAAGTCAAAGCTGCAGAAGCTATCGGAAGCCTGCTTCCCAAGAAAGGGGAAAAAATACATAAGCAGGCATTGTAGACCAAGCTGGAGGAGCAAGCATCTCAGAGAGGTGATTAAGAAAAAGCAGAAAGCATACAGGGAGTGGAAGATGGGAGGGATCAGCAAGGAAAGCTACCTTATTGAGGTCAGAACATGTAGGGATAAAATGAGAGAGGCTAAAAGTCAAGTAGAATTGGACCTTGCAAAGGGAATTAAAACCAATAGTAAAAGGTTCTATAGCCATATAAATAAGAAGAAAACAAAGAAAGAAGAAGTGGGACCGCTAAACACTGAGGATGGAGTGGAGGTTAAGGATAATCTAGGCATGGCCCAATATCTAAACAAATACTTTGCCTCAGTCTTTAATAAGGCTAATGAGGATCTTAGGGATAATTGTAGCATGACAAATGGGAATGAGGATATGGAGGTAGATATTATCATATCTGAGGTAGAAGCGAAACTCGAACAGCTTAATGGGACTAAATCGGGGGGTCCAGATAATCTTCATCCAAGAATATTAAAGGAATTGGCACAGGAAATTGCAAGCCCATTAGCAAGAATTTTTAATGAATCTGTAAACTCAGGGGTTGTACCGTATGACTGGAGAATTGCTAACATAGTTCCTATTTTTAAGAAAGGAAAAAAAAGTGATCCGGGTAACTACAGGCCTGTTAGTTTGACATCTGTAGCATGCAAGGTCTTGGAAAAAAATTTGAAGGAGAAAGTAGTTAAGGACGTTGAGGTCAATGGTAAATGGGACAAAATACAACATGGTTTTACAAAAGGTGCCAAACCAATCTGATCTCCTTCTTTGAGAAAGTAACAGATTTTTTAGACAAAGGAAACGCAGTGGATCTAATTTACCTAGATTTCAGTAAGTCGTCTGATATGGTGAACATGGGGAATTATTAGTTAAATTGGAAAAGATGGGGATGAAAATGAAAATTGAAAGGTGGATAAGGAATTGGTTAAAAGGGAAACTACAGCGGGTTATACTGAAAGGTGAACTGTCAGGCTGGAGGGAGGTTACCAGTGGAGTTCCTCAGGGATCGGTTTTGGGACCAATCTTATTTAATCTTTTTATTACTGACCTCGGCACAAAAAGTGGGAGTGTGCTAATAAAGTTTGCAGATGATACAAAGCTGGGAGGTATTGCCAATTTAGAGAGAGACCGGGATATCATACAGGAAGATCTGGATGACCTTGTAAACTGGAGTAATAGTAATAGGATGAAATTTAATAGTGAGAAGTGTAAGGTTATGCATTTAGGGATTAATAACAAGAATTTTAGTTATAAGCTGGGGACACATCAATTAGAAGTAACAAAGGAGGAGAAGGACCTTGGAGTATTGGTTGATCATAGGATGACTATGAGCCGCCAATGTGATATGACCGTGAAAAAAGCTAATGTGGTCTTGGGATGCATCAGGCGAGGTATTTCCAGTAGAGATGAGGTGTTAGTACCGTTATACAAGGCACTGGTGAGACCTCATCTGGAATACTGTGTGCAGTTCTGGTCTCCCATGTTTAAGAAGGATGAATTCAAACTGGAACAGGTACAGAGAAGGGCTACTAGGATGATCTGAGGAATGGAAAACCTGTCTTAGGAAAGGAGACTCAAGGAGCTTGTCTTGTTTAGCCAAACCAAAACAAGGTTGAGGGGAGATATGATTGCTCTCTATAAATATATCAGAGGGATAAATACCGGAGAGGGAGAGGAATTATTTAAGCTCAGTACCAATGTGGACACAAGAACAAATGGATATAAACTGGCCATCAGGAAGTTTAGACTTGAAATTAGACGGAGATTTCTAACCATCAGAGGAGTGAAGTTCTGGAATAGCCTTCCAAGGGAAGCAGTGGGGGCAAATGACCTATCTGGCTTCAAGATTAAACTCGATAAATTTGTGGAGGAGATGGTATGATGGGATAACATGATTTTGGCAATTAATTGATCTTTAACTATTCATGGTAAATAGTCCCAATAGCCTGTGATGGGATGTTAGATGGGGTGGGATCTGAGTTACTACAGAGAATTCTTTCCTGGGTATCTGGCTGGTGAATCTTGCCCACATGCTCAGGGTTCAGCTGATCGCCATATTTGGGGTCAGGAAGGAATTTTCCTTCAGGGCAGATTGGAAGAGGCCCTAGGGGTTTTTCGCCTTCCCCTGTAGCATGGGGCACAGGTCACTTGCTGGAAGATTCTCTGCACCTTAAAGTCTTTAAACCACAATTTGAGGACTTCAGTAGCTCAGACATAGGTGAGAGGTTTATCGCAGGAGTGGGTGTGTGAGATTCTGTGGCCTGCATTGTGCAGGAGGTCAGACTAGATGATCATAATGGTCCCTTCTGACCTTAATATCTGAGTCTGAGTCTCCATGCACCCATTGACCACCAGATTCTGGAAAGGCCTAACCAGACCTTCCTGCCTATTCAGAAACCTGCTCCTCAGTGGGACCTGAACCTTGTCCTCTCAGCACTCACAAGGCCCCTCTTTGAACCTTTAACTTCTTGGTGCGTGTCTCTTCTTTCCATGATGGTTACATTGCTTATAGCCAATGCCTCAGCCAGAAGGGTTGGCGAGCATGGAGCAATGATGGTGGATCCTCCTTACACTATATTTCATAAGGATATAGTTTAATTGCTTTTACACCCAAATTCACCCCCAAAGTCATTTCAGAATTTCACCTAAACCAATCATTACATTTACCTGTGTTCTTTCCAAAACCGCATGCTTCCTCAGGGGAATTAGATGGTCCTTGGCCTTTTAACTACAAAGAACAATGCCAATTAGGAAGTCCCTGAGACTATTCATCACTATAAAGAATAAGAGTGCATGCCATCTCCACCCAGAGAATCTCCAAATGGATCGCTGGCTGGGTTCTACTCTTTCAGCTATCAAACTTTCCCCCTCCCCGTGGGGTAAGAGCTCATTCCACAAGAACACCAGCAGTGATTATGGCATCACTTCAGGAGCTGCCCCTCCTTGATATCTGTGAAGTGGCCACTTGGGGTTCCATTCATACATTTGCGAGACATTATGCCCTGGTGCAGAAGTCTAGTGATGTCTCCTTTGGGATGGTGCTCCTTTGCTCGGCTCTACCTTCTATATTCTCACACCTCCTCCTACTTAGGTACTGCTTGTCAATCACCCACAGTGGAATACAGTAGAGACCATCACTCAAAGAAGAAGAGGTTACTTACCTGCAACTGGAGGTTCTTTGAGATGTGTAGTCACTATCTGTATTCCACTACCCGCCCTCCTTCTCCTTGGCTTCCGATCTTTTCTGATTCACAATAGAGAAGGAACTGGAGAGATTATCGGTCTGCCTGCCCACCCACACCTTTATCCCCTCGGTCAGAGGCACAAGGTGAGCCAGGGCACATGCGCAGACCAATGGATGCTACTTTGACATTCTCTGGCTCTGGGCACATTGTGCACATGGGTAACCCACAGTAGACTACAGTTAGGACCACACATCTCAAAGAACCTCTAATTACAGGTAAGTAACCTCCTCTTACCCATTCACATAACACAAGAACTAGGGTCAAAAAATGTCTGCAGATTTTTTTAATGGAAAATGGTGGAAATTGTCATGGGGAGTAAATTCAGGTTTTTTGTTGAAAATGTAAGTTGCAATTTCTTTCACATAAACAATTTTCATCAATGTTTTTATCTCGGCCAAAACTTTAAAAAAGGAAAAATCATTCCCCAGCCAGCCCTAATTATCACAGGGCCTGAGTGTGGCCGGTCTACTGCTCCTGTGCAGGGAACTAGGAGGTGTTGGGCACCCCCTTGCTCCAAGCATTGGCTATTCAGAGTAGGTAGTAGCACACATGGAGGGAGAATAGCTTCCAGAGCTGCTACTGCCCCTTCTGCATGGGTAGGTGGGGAGGAAGTGGGGCAATGTCTTGGTTCCACCCCATATGTGCCAGGGAAGTGACCTGAGGCCTGGATAGGGCTGACACAGAAAGGATCACTGACCTAGGCAGTAGAGCTGGGAGCAACTGAAGAGCTAGAGAGAAATGTGCGAATGCCTAACTAAGATTTACCTCCTCTACGGGGTACGCTGTTGGGTCTGTCCCTTGCCTTCCCTTCCCCCCTGCTCCAAATTAAATGTTCTGCAGTGACCAGTTTCATTGCGGGATCTACTGAAGGCTGAGAACATGAATAATGTACAGCAGGAAATTCATACCACAAAAATAACTTAAAAAATTAGATAAGTGCAAAGAAGTTCATTTTCTTCAGACCCTGGTCATAACTGGGCTCCTCACAGCTGCTTTCTTTTTGTGCCCCATTGTACTTACTTTGCAGGAGACTTAGACCCCATTGCAATCAAGTAAGCTCCCTTCTACTACTGTTTGCTGTCACATGTAACTTTCTTTCCCACTGAGTGACTAAGTACAGTACGTAAATTCCTTGCAGCAGGGAAGGACCGTAAGAATGATCGTCGACTTCAACCTGCCTGGACATAAATGGAAAGGTCTTCTATGCAATGAATTGGAAAGATGCACTTTAATGTGATCTTTCTTGTTTTAAAACATAGATTTGGCAGCTCAGAAAATGGACAGGAAATCAGGCGGGTAAGCAGTATGAATTCAAGAAGCTTGAGGCTGGATTCTAACCGATGGATGTTTGAGAGGAAGGATTTGGATACACAGCACTCGAAGGCCACCTGTGAGGAGGAGAGTATTTGGATAAGACTGCTTAAGCAGGTGGCGTATCAACTTTCTAGGTTCCAAAACTGGCATGGCTCTAAACTAGGTAGGTGGAGGAAGACTTTTCATCCAACTCAAATAATCTGAGCTGTAGGGGGCGTAGTTAAAACAGCAAACAAGATGGTGGCTTAATCTAGCTCTCTGCAATAAAGGGGGATTAAATTAAAGTAATTGAAGACGATGAAAAGAACCAAGCCATCCTGAATTGACAGATCTGTGCCATAGTATATGAATTACCACCCATGGAGCCAGTTTTGAAAAGGCCTAAAGAAAAGAAGGCTGAAGAGAGTTGGCAAGGCCCAGTCCCAGAGAGCAGCCTTGAGGGTGACAGGGCAAATCCATCAATGGAATCCAGTGCCATCGACCTGCAGAACATATTAAAAATTACTCTGCAGGCTTGGTGAGGGTCAACTGGACCCTCGTTATCCTGTAAAGAGACAGGACATTTGTCATGAACCACTCCAGACGCGTGACAGTTGGTCCATACGTTTGCCTCTCACTATGCCGATTTGGAGGGGTGGTCCTACAATCCCTGGTCAAGTAGACACCAAGCCCACCTCCAGTTCAACTGCCTGTGAGTCACCTAGAGTGGAATGGAGATGGAAAATATGTAGGAATAAGTATTGTGGAGAAAAATGTCTTTTTAAGACAAATTACTCTCCACTGTGGAATAAAATAATAAAAGTGATGGAATGGAACAACTACGATATTTCTTGGCTAAATAGGCTAGCTGAGATAAAGATGAATGTCCTCCCATAGTTGTTTTTGTTTCAGTGCATTCCTGTTGGTACCCCTGACGTGACATTAACACAAGGCATATGTGCTATTTAAATTCATATGGAAACACAGAGTTCTAAAGTTCTGTTCAAGCCTACCAATTGGATTGGACTAGCTTCCCCTGATTTGGCTTATTATTATTATGCATCACTATTAAAAAAAGGTGATCAGTTGGGTCAACGCTAGACTATCCAAACACTGAGTAGAACTCAAACAAGACTGAAGCCCAAGAGTCATTGTTGGGTTAAAAGAAATGTAGGTCACCAAAAATAAAAAAAATCACTCATTCATCCAGACCATCTTAGCAGCTTTGGACAAAAGTTTTAAGTTCCTGTTGCCAAGACCCTCTCCCATAGAGACTTTCATTAATAATCAGAAATTAATCTTTAGGAAATATCAAAGTGATACTCGTTGTGGGTAAGAGCTAGTATTACTCAATGTGGACAGCTGGCTCCTGATCTGGAATCATACCAAAAGACAAGTAAATAATATACAGATGCCATAGTTTCAATATTTACAAGGCCAATATTTTATTGTGAAATCTGGATACAGGATGGCTCTGTCTAGATCTTTAGTCACATTTGAGATGTTGACCCAGGAACAAGCTGCAATCAAAGATTTAATTTTTAAGATATTTTGATTGAAAAGGATGTTGAGAAGAAAACAAGCAAATGATAAAATGGGAAAGGGATTTGGACAAAGAAATTAATCTGGATAAGTGGGCCGCTATATGGAAAAGGGGCCGTACATCTTGAATTTGTGTAGCTGATAAGAACATTTTTATAAATTACTATATAGATGGCATTTGACTCCAGTTAAGATACACCATATTTTTGCTACTAGGAAGATGCTCCGGGGTTGCAGGGAAAGGGAAGATACTTATGTCCAGGAATTAGGTGGTTTGGAGAAGAAATTATTAAAGAGATTCATCATATGACAAAAGGTCATAGAGCTCCCCTGACCTGCTTACTCAGTGCTCTAGTAAAGGATCTACATTTTAAACAGAACAACAAATTGATTTTTTTTATTGTTCGCAGCAAGACTTTTTGCATTGTACATCATATAGAACCGGGATGTAGGAAAACATGAAGCATCCTTGTAATGGAAAAGCGTTCACACCAAGTGCGCACAGAAGAGACGCACCAAAAAGAGGAATAGGTGTTTAGAAATTTGATCATGATTTTTAGCATACTCAGGAGGCTTGCTCCCCACCCAGCAAACCAGAATCTTTCAGATTCTTTGAATATTAACCTGATCCTGAATAAGTAATAATAATAAGTATAAGTAATAATAATAAGATCCTGAATAAGTAATGTACAAGTAGTATGTTAATATTTTATTGTAACTTTGTCCTAATAAAAGTTAAAAAACATCTGAGATTTATTATCTAAGGAATTATCCCAGTTTGCGGTATCAGTAGAGATTTTGAAACAAACTGATAGATTAAAGAGTAGTAAAACACCAGGACCAGTTGGTATTCTCCCAAAGGTTCTGAAGGAACTCAAATATGAAATTGCAGAACTACTAACTATGGCATGTAACCTATCTGTTAAATCAGCCCCTGTACCAGATGACTGGAGGAAAGCTAACATAATGCTGACTTTTAACCCAGAGATGATCCTGGCAATTACAGGCCAGTAAGCCTAACTTCAGTTCCAAGCAAATTGGTTGAAACTATAGCAAAGAACAGAATTATCAGACACATAAATGAGCACAATACTTTGGGGAAGAGTCAACACTGCTTTTTGTAAAGAGGAATCATACCTCACAAATCTATTAGAATTCTCCGAGGGTGTCAACCAGCACGTGTTCAAGGGAGATATTGTGTACTTGGACTTTCAGAGGCCCTTTGACATGGTCCCACATCAAATGCTCTTAAGCAAAGTTAGCAGTCGTGGGATAAGGGGGAAGGTTCTCTCATGGATCAGTAACTGATTAAAAGAGGTTTCAGAGTAGCAGCTGTGTTAGTCTGTATTCGCAAAAAGAAAAGGAGTACTTGTGGCACCTTAGAGACTAACCAATTTATCTGAGCATAAGCTTTCGTGAGCAACAGCTCACTTCATCGGATGCATGCAGTGGAAAATACAGTGGGGAGATTTTATTTACATCGAGAACATGAAACAATGGGTGTTACCATACACACTGTAACGAGAGTGATCAGGTAAGGTGAGCTATTACCAGCAGTTGACAAGAACGTATGAGGAACAGTAGGGGGGGAAAATAAACATGGGGAAATAGTTTTACTTTCTGTAATGACACATCCACTCCCAGTCTTTATTCAAGCCTAATGTAACGGTGTCCAGTTTGCAAATTAATTCCAATTCAGCAGTCTCTCGTTGGAGTCTGTTTCTGAAGTTTTTTTGTTGAAGAATTGCCACTTTTAGGTCTGTAATCGAGTGACCAAAGAGATTGAAGTGTTCTCTGACTGGTTTTTGAATGTTATAATTCGTGACGTCTGATTTGTGTCCATTTATTGTTTTACGTAGAGACTGTCCAGTTTGGCCAATGTGCATTGCAGGGGGCATTGCTGGCACATGATGGCGTATATCACATTGGTAGATGTGCAGGTAAACTAGCCTCTGACAGTGTGGCTGATGTGATTAGGCCCTATGATGATGTCCCCTGAATAGATATGTGGGCACAGTTGGGAATAGGCTTTGCTGCAAGGATAGGTTCCTGGATTAGTGGTTCTGTTGTGTGGTATGTGGTTGCTGGTGAGTATTTGCTTCAGGTTGGGGGGCTGTCTGTAAGCAAGGACTGCCTGTCTCCCAAGTTCTGTGAGAGTGATGGGTCGTCCTTCAGGATAGGTTGTAGATCCTTGATAATGCATTGGAGGGGTTTTAGTTGGGGGCTGAAGGTGATGGCTAGTGGCGTTCTGTTATTTTCTTTGTTGGGCCTGTCCTGTAGTAGGTAACTTCTGGGTACTCTTCTGGCTCTGTCCATCTGTTTCTTCACTTCAGCAGGTGGGTATTGTAGTTGTAAGAACGCTTGATAGAGACCTTGTAAGTGTTTGTCTCTGAGGGGTTGGAGCAAATGTGGTTGTATCGTAGAGCTTGGCTGTAGACAATGGATGGTGTGGTGTGGTCTGGATGAAAGCTGGAGGCATGTAGGTAAGTATAGCGGTCAGTAGGCTTCTGGTATAGGATGGTGTTTATGTGACCATCGCTTATTAGCACTGTAGTGTCCAGGAAGTGGATCTCTTGTGCGGACTGTCCAGGCTGAGGTTGATGGTGGGATGGAAATTGTTGAAATCATGGTGAAATTCCTCAGGGGCTTCTTTACCATGGGTCCAGATGATGAAGATGTCATCAATGTAGCCCAAGTAGGGTAGGGGCATTAAGGGACGAGAGCTGAGGAAGCGTTGTTCTAAGTCAGCCATAAAAATGTTGGCATACTGTGGGGCCATGCGGGTACCCATAGCAGTGCCGCTGATTTGAAGGTATACATTGTCCCCAAATGTGAAATAGTTATGGGTGAGGACAAAGTCACGAAGTTCAGCCACCAAGTTTGCCGTGACATTATCAGGGATACTGTTCCTGATGGCTTGTAGTCCATCTTTGTGTGGAATGTTGGAGTAGAGGGCTTCTACATCCATAGTGGCTAGGAGACAGCAAGCAAAAAAAAAAAAAAAAAAAAAAAAAGAGAAAGCAAAGGGTAGAAATAAAAGGTCAGTTTTCATAATGGAAAACGGTAAATCGCAGGGTCCCCTGATGATCTGTATCATAAAGAGTATTGTTCAACATATTCCTAAATCTGGAAAATTTGCAGACCATACTAAATTACTCAAGTCCATATTGTAAAATCCAAAGCTGACTAAGAAGAGTTACAAGGGAATCTCACAAAACTGGGTGACAAAATGGCAGATGAAATTCAATGTTGATAAATGCAAAGTCAGGCACACTGGAAAAAAATAATCCGAACTATGCATACAAAATGGTGGGTTATAAATTAGATATTACATTCAAGAACGAGATCTTGGAGTCAGTGTGGCTAATTCTCTGAAAACATCTGCTCAATGTGCAGCAGCAGTCAAAAAAGCGAACACCTCCATGCACGGGTAGGAAAGGGATAGATATTGAGACAGAAAATACCATAATGCCACTATACAAATCCATGGTATGCCCACACCTTGAATACTGCGTGCAGTTCTGGTTGCTGGATCTCAAAAAGGATACATTAGAACAAGTAGAGAGAAGGTCAATAAAAATGGGTAGTGGTATGGAACCACTTCCAGATGAGGAGAGATTAATAAGACTGGGACTGTTCATCGTAGAAAAGAGATGATTAAGGGGGGACATGATAGAAATCTATAAAATAATGAATGCTGTGGAGAAAGTGACTAAGGAAGTGTTGTTTACCCCTTCACATGACACAAGAACCAGGGGTCACCCAATGAAATGAATAGGTGGCAGGTTTAAAACAAAAGAAAGTACTTCTTCACACAACGCACACTCAACCTGTGGAACTCATTGATGGGGATGCTGTAAAGGCCAAAACTGTAACAGGGTTGAAAAAAGAATTAGGTAAGTTGATGGAGGATAGGTCCATCAATGACTGTTAGCCAAGATGGTCAGGGATGCAAGCCAAGCTCTGGGTGTCCTTAAACCTCAGACTGCCAGAAGCTGGGACTGGATGAAAGGGATGAATCATTCAAAAACTGCCCTGCTCTGTTCATTCCCTCTGAAGCATCTCGCACTGGTCACTATTGGAAGACTGGGTACTGGGCTAGATGGACTATTGGTTTAACACAGTATAGCCATTATGTTCTTATTTAAGACTAAACTTTGGGAGCAACAGCTATGAGAAGTGATGGGCAGGCTTTGGTAAGGGAAGAGCTCCCTGTGGATGGCAGAAGAGCCAGAGGTAAGTATGAACCTTTGGATTGTCGTGATGGACTTTACTGGAGAGTGGTAGGACTAGGAAAGGGCGTCTGTAAGGGGCCCTGAAGAGGGAGAACAGAGAGAGGCTGTAGCGAAGGGAACTCTGGCCGTGAGGGACCACTCAGGAAGTGACAGCCCTGTTACAGCTAGAGAATGGAATATTGAAATGTTTAATCATTTTTTAAATGAAAAATTCTGATTTTCTGGTTTGAAATAACTTTTTATTTCAAAATGTAAGCTAATTATAGTAAAATATAATAAAAATGGTCAAAATTGAAAAACTGTTTCAAAATTATAAAAATGAAACCTTTTGACTGACCTGAATCCATTTTTTTCCAAATTTTTAGTTTGTGAAAAATTTCAAGATTTTGACTTTTTGTCCTGATTTGGAATGGGAAAATGTTTTGATATCTCGAAAATGTTCATGGGGTCGGAAAATTGTTTCCTACCCAGCTCTGTACAAAACAGTGGGTCCGGCTGATATGCTTCCTTCAGTGTTGAAGCAATTAGCTAAAGAATTTGTCAATTTGGCAATTATCTTTGAAGGGTCCCATAGAGGTACCAAGAGATTGGAGTAAAGCAAATGGCGGGTGGGAGATTTCTGATTTAAAAAAAATTAAAGATGAAGGAAGAGTGCTCCTGGCAAGCTCTGGCCACCATGTCTAACCTCGATTGCTAGTAAATTGTTGAAACAAAGAACATCCCTAATGTTCCCCACTCACACTGGTTATACATCAGCATAACTCCGTGGGTTTCAATGGTCTAGAGCCTCCTTATTTCATTGCTTGATGCTGCATGTGGGCTACCACAAATCCCATTGGCCTTTTTGGCTACTGTACTGAATTGCAAATTCATGTTTCACTCATTGTCTACTATCAATCCCAAAGCTTTTTTGGGGGAATTGCACCTTCCCCTGAATAGCTGCATGAGATAAATGACTTTTTCCCTTGTATTTTCCCAAGCTGAACCTCACTGTGTTGTCCTTCTTCCCACAATTGTAGCTTGCTTTGGTTTCCTGTGTAGTCTTTCTCAGTCCTTATTAGTGTTTTCCAGCATCTCTGTATTTAAGATCATCTGCACATTTCATTACCGTGCTGCTCACTCTCTCTGCCCACCTCATTACTAATGTCTTCAGTGGGACTTCATATCTTGTGTGGAAGAGAATAGGGATGTAAGGAGGGAGAGGGATTATTAAAGGGGGCCTAAGAGGTGTAACAAGAAGTAATGGAATGAAATGAACAGGGGGTAAATTACTGAGGCTAAATGTTGGGGGGAAAAGGTTCCCATCAACAGCACTACTGGGTTGTAGAATAGTTACTCCATGGAAGTTGTGGCTGTCACATCACTTGGGCCATGTGAAACTAGGCGGGACAAAACAAGGGGCCAGTCCTCCAACTGGTACAGTGGACCAGATAGCTGGTGTAAATCAACATAACTCCTTCGGCATCCATGGACCACATCCCCTATGTGTATAATTGAGGGTATCTCCAATGATTTATGCCATCTGAGAATCAGGCTGTAGGTATGCTGATTAGGTTAACTCTTCATGCCATGCCTCCTCATAGTGAGAGCAAATCAGTGCAAAGGATGGCGCTTTCATGCACAGAGTTACACAAGAGCTTTGCAGTGGAATGCATGGTACATGGTATCCCAGGGAACCCGAGTTATCCTTACGACTGGTTTTTGTTCAGGTTTGGTGGTTACTGAATTTTAGCTTTCCATTGCTGTTCCACAAAAGTGTCAACCAAGGGCTGTTTTTATGTTTTAATCTTGGATGGAGGGCTGTAAACTCAGACTGTGTTAATGGGATATTGCCTTTAAGAGCCAGAGTATAAGGGAGTGGCCCCGTTGACTCCTGTAGCTACATACTGTTCTATTGTACTGAATTTTACATCTGCTGTTATGAGTGATCAGAAGCTGTGCCGGAATGTGTATTAAATGTGTTATTAAGTTAGTGTCACTTTCTCAGGTATCATGTACTTTATTTGTACGGGACTTGCGGGCGCTCGATACATTTCTTTGGAGAGCGACCTAAGTGTTAGACCACCCTACAGCATCCAGCTGGTTCCAATGTATATTGCTTAGGTGAGCTTGCACAGGCAACGATGGAGCACAATAAAAAGTACAAGAGAGCTTCCACTGTTGGCTCGACCCTTCGGCCTGTTGCTTTGCTGATGTCTGGGTTGGCTCCGTTGACTGCTGGGCTTAATCTGATATGGGAAAGGCAATTTCTCCCCATTGGAAGGAGAGCAGGGGTGGAGCATGGCCTGTGTTCAAGCAAGGAAAAGTTTGGTGCGGGGGAGGGCGGTTTAAGTACGGCCCCAGTTTATGCAGACGGTATTGTTTTCTGGCTGCTCAGGTCACGTCTCCATCACCTGCTATTGCTTTTGTGTGGAAAGGGGTGGAGGAAGGGGGAGCTAATTCACCCAGCTAAAATGCACCATCATCTTTGAAAGGCCGTCTGTCCATTAACTGCAGGTTTCAGTGTGACGGGCAGAAGATTTGTTAAGGCGGAGATTTTCACAGAACCTAAGGGAGTTAGGTGCCTATTGAATTTCAATGGGATTTGGCGACCAAACTCCTGTATGCTGCTTTGAAAATCCCAGTCTAAATTACTTCTGGCAGGCTCAGCAGACCCTGTCTTAGGCCCTGCAATGGGGTATAGACCCCATGCTGTGACAGCCAGGAAAGAGGTAATAGACAGACCAATTATCCCTCCAGCTGCAACTGAAGGGCCAATTAGCAACAGCTGGGATAAAAGGCCCTAGCTCAGCCAGAGAGGGGTTGCTGCCAGAGAAGCTGGGAGTGGCCTCAAGGAAGCTCGTCAGTAGCGGGCTGGGAAGAAGCTGCATGAGGAGACAGGACTCCAGAGCGGGAGTAGTGGCATTCTGTCTGCGGCCCTGCAAGAGATGCAGACAAGCCGGGGAAGGGTAGGAGCAGCCCAGTCAAGTGGTGATGCATTGGAAGGAGCAGTGCTTATCTGCCTAACCCAAGGTCCTTGGGCTTGTCATTCCCATCATGCTAAGAGGCAGAGACTGATGAGTCCCCAGATGGGGTCAGAAGGACTGCCACAAAGGCTATTAGACTTCGGGTTTTCTGTTATTCCAGAAGGGGGCTGAACTGGAAGGTGACCTGGCTGAGGATCCTAGGGTTGCCAGGTGTCCGGTTTTCAGCCGGAACGCCCAGTCAAAAAGGGACCCAGGCGGCTCTGGTCAGCACTGCTGACCGGGCCATTAAAAGTCCGATTGGCCACACAGCGGGGCTAAGGCAGGCTCCCTGCCTGCCCTGACTCTGCGCAGCTCCCAGAAGAGGCAACACGTCCCTTTGGCCCCTAGACGCAGGGGCTGCCAGGGAAGCTCCGAACGCCGGCTCCACAGCTCCTGTTGGCCGGGAAACATGGCCAATGGGAGCTGTGGGGGCAGTGCCTGTGGGCAAGGGCAGCGCGCGGAGCCTCCTTGGTCGCCCCTGCGCCTAAGAGCCAAAGGACATGTCTCAGTTTCTGGGAGCTGCCTCAGGGAAGCTCTGCCCGGAGCCCACCCCACCCCAAGCCCTGGGCCCCCTTCTGTACCCAAACTCCCGCCCAGAGCCTGCACCCCACACCCCCTCCTGCACCCCAAGCCCACTCCCACACCCCAACTCCCTCCTGGAGCCCGCACCCCCTGACACAACCCAACCCCCTGCCCAAGCCCTGAGCCTCCTCCCATACCCTAACTCTCTCCCAGAATCCGCACCCCTTCCCGCACCCCAACTGCCTGCCTCAGCCCTGAGCCCCCTCCCACACACCAAACTTCTCAGCCCTGGCCCCACCCCAGAGCCCACACCCCCAGCTGGTGCACTCACCCCCTCCCGCACCCCTGCCCCAGCCCAGTGAAAATGAGCGAGTGAGCAAGGATGGGGAGAGCGAGCAACCGAGGGAGGAGGAATGGAGTGAGCTGGGGTGGGGCCTCGGGGCAGAAGCAGGGCAGGTGGCAGGGCAAGGATGTTTGGTCTTCTGCAATCAGAAAGTTAGCAACCCTAATCAGCCCATGGGAGCTGCAGACCTTTATAGCGCCAGATGACGGACACCAAGGGGCACTAGAGCAGAAGAACCCCTGCAATGCTACGTCTTGGCATCTGAGGATGCTCTTGTGATGGCTTCACACAGTCACAGGGCCCCATATTTCTCCCTCCACACTTATAACCTAGGTTCCACACCTCTGGGTATCAAAAGGGCTTGTCCTGACCATCTCCTGCATCTCTCTCCAGGCTCTCAGCTCTCTCCTCACAGACACACCTGTTTGGAAGACTCTGCAAAGTGCTGAACCCCAGGAGATGATAACAATACACACACTATGCACTAGGGTAGGGGGAAAGCTCAAATAGTCTATTTGCAGACTGAGATGGCATCCTCCACGTGGGAAATTGCCAGCAGCCCACCCAGGAAAGGGCGTGTGTGTGGGGTGGGGGTGGAGAGACAGGTGCAGAGTGACATGAAGAGAAAGATCAAGGGGGAACATTAGCCTGAAAAACCTGGTGACCAAAGGCAGCATCTAGTGAAGATGCTGAATCTGCACTACCTTGAATGAGAAGGAACACTTTTGAGTTCTCAGGGCTGCTAGCTGCTACCCATTTGTACTTAAACTCTACTAAAAATTCACCTTGAAGTCCAGACCACACTTGGAGAGCATCAGCCTGGAAGGGGGAATGTATCAGACCAGTGTGAATGATAAGAGTGTGAAAGGTGGTAATGGAAACTGTTTAGTAACCTTAAGTACAGCCATTTGCAAATAGTGCTCCATTGGGCATAACAGAATAAAGTGCAACCCCCTGCCCCGCCCCAAAGTCCTTCTTCCTGCTCCCAAAGAACCCCCAACCTCCCCCAGTAGTTTGCACAGTAGTCAGAATGTGCCAGGTGCTTTACACACGTACAAGGGCCAAATTCTGCACTGACTCAAGCCACCCTGTTGATTAGAAAGGGTAGAAGGGGGTTTAAATCAGGGCAGAATTTGGCTTACAGTCCCTGTCCAAAGGAACATAAAATCTATATCTCTGCCTTGAGACCCATATGATGTAACTGTTCATGGATTGTAAAGCTTCTGAGCTCAACCGTTTGAAGCAAATAAAGTTAGCTCTGCCATGCTGCACATCAGATGTGCCCTTTTAGAGGAAAGCTGGTCTTGTGGCTAAGGCACAGGACTCAAATTCAGGAGATTTGAGTTCAGTGTTCCGGTCTGCCAGGCCTTTGTGCGCGATGTTGGGAAAATCTCTTACTCTCTCTGCCCCTCATTTCCCCATCTCTAAAATGGGAACAATAGGTCATCCTTTGCCTGTCTTGTCTACTGTTAGCTCTTTGGGGCAGGGGACTCTTTTTCTTACACTGTGTTTTGCACAGCATCCAGTAACAATAAGTCCTTGTTTGGTGCTTTTAAGTGCAGCTGTGATGCAACTAGTACTAAGGTCCAGGACAGGTTACTAACAAAGAGAAAAATGTGTTACTTTTTACATTAACCCCGGGAAAAACTGAAAATGGCTCAGTGAAGCTGAGACAATATTGCCAGAGCAATCTTACCTTTGACAATTTCCTGATCATTCTGAACGCTTGATTTTGCAGCCTCCATGTTGCCCTAGTGTTATTTCTTTGCAGTTCATTTCCTAAGGCGCCCTAAAGAACAGGGAGAAAAAATCTGGAGGTAATTCACTGGCACATTTTACAAGCTGTGCTGGCTTCTCCAGCAGACCTTGTCAGTCCTTTGAACCAGCAGCTGTGCTCACAGAGCCTGACCCAGCACACACCAAAGTCAATGGAAAGACCCCTAGTGACTTCAGTGGGCTTTGGACCAGGCTTAGTAGCTGTGCACCTGGAGCCTGAGCCAAAGGCCATTTAAGTGGAAGGACTTTCTCTGGCTTAGTGGGCTTTGGATCGGCCCCATAGAGCTCAACTGCGTACTCGTGCAGGGGAGTAATGGGGCATATGGAGAAGTGAAGAACCCAGAGTTTAAAACCTCCCAAAAGTCATGAGATTGGCCCACAAAATTATGAGCTCCCCCCCCCATTATATTTTGGTGTTTGGTCACTTCTGCTGTTTCATGTGAGCTCTCCCCTCCAGCGTGTGAATAACAGTCGCAGCACTGCCAGCTTCCCCAGCCGTAGGGAGGGATTTGGGCCCCCGAGGCAGGAGCCCCACTGGAAGGACCAAGCGGGGTTCACGTGATGGAGATGTGTAGGAAATGCAGCCTGATGAAGCAGAGCTTCCAGCCTCCCCTGGAATTCCAGTTAGTCATAGAATCATAGAATATCAGGGTTGGAAGGGACCCCAGAAGGTCATCTAGTCCAACCCCCTGCTCAAAGCAGGACCAAGTCCCAGTTAAATCATCCCAGTCAGTTCTGTGCTTCCCACCCACCCATCTCTCCCCCCCCCCCCCCGCTCTGCTCCTCCTGCAGCTGGGGGGCTCTTCACAGCTTCCCAGGCTGGGGGTGGGGCTGCTCCAGGGGCTCTTCACCTCCCTCTGCCCCCATTCTCCTTCCTGGGATGGAGAGGGGATGGTGGGTGGGGGAGCAGGGAACAGACTGGCCCATGGCTCACAGAGGAGAAAGGGGAGCAGATTTAACCATTGCTCATAGGGGGGAATGGGGAGCAGAGAGCAGACTGACCCATTGCTCATGGAGGAGGGGCAGGGAGTAGGCTCACCCGCTGCTCAGGTGGGGAGGGGGCAGTGGGGTTGACCCACCCCAAGTTGCTGGGCTCTCTCCTCCCCCTCCCCAAGGTCCTGTGTGCTGTGTGTATGGGGGGATAGAGCTCTGCTTGCAGGCTGCTGCAGCTCTGATTGGCTGGGGAAGCAGCCAATCAGTGGGGTGTTCTCGAGGAGGGCTGAAATCGTGTGGGTGGGTGGCCCCCGGCTGGGGCTAGTGCCGCGCGAGTGGGGCTTGCATCTGAGCGATGCCCACACTGCCCCATGGCTGCAGGCCACAACAGCAGCGCTTTTGAGGTTGTCAGGTTTACCGCACAAAGCACAGGTCCTGGCCCGCCGTGAAAGCCTGACTTGTGCCACGGTTCAGCCTCCAAGCACCAGCCTTTCCCCTCGCTGGAGCTCTACTCCTAAAAACAAAAAGTGTGCTGAGAATTTTTTTGAATGGGAAAAGTTTCTTGCCCTTGCCAAGCTCAGAAATGGTGGAACAGACCTTGATCAAATTCTTGCACATACAAAAAAAAGAAGCCCTTCTTCAGGCCAGAGCCCAAGCATGGAAAATGTTATCCTGAAAAGTGAATGCCTTGCAAAGTGATGAGCGTGTGGAAAGAAGTGATTAATGCTGAAATGGTTTTACAGATTTCAATCCAGCGGGTACTACCGAGAAGCTGTTATAAATCCTGGATTGCACTCTGCTGAAAAAGCTGTGCTTCGAGCAAATGCCATCGACCGGGAATCTGAACCAATACCAAACCCACAGGCAGTTCCAGAGTCAAAAGGCAGCCAAACAAAATGAGAGGAGGCTTTCCAAAAGGTCGCCAGGGAGCCAGATACAGACCTAGACGCCCTTTAAAAACGACACCCCCAGTGACTGGTTTGTGGCTGAGGCAAATCCCACGGCTAGGGCCTTCTCCAAAGGCTGCTCCACTCAATGGCTTTTGTTCTAATGACTCCAGTGGGCTGTGAACGATGCCTTTAATGTGAAGCCAGAACAAAAGAATGACCCTTTGCTATAGAAAGGCAGAGGAAGAGTCAGTACGAAGCGAGAGCAAGGATCACCTGGGCCAATTGCCCTTTGAAGGCAAAAATATTCTATTGCAGACTTGTGTGCGGCTAGAAGTGTGCAACTGTAAAAATGCTGGGGATTAATGCGTGATGAATTCACACACTGATAGAGTCATAGATTCCAAGGCCAGAAGGGGACAATAAGGCATAAACTGAACTGGACACAGGATTCCAGTAGTGGTCACACCAGAGCCAAATGCAGATTTAAAATAACCTCTTTCTCCTGCTCAAGGTTCCCCTATTAATGCATCCCACGATTGCACTACCCCTTTTGGCTACAGCATAACACAGGGAGCTCATATTCAACTGATCATGACCCCCAAATCTTTCTCAAGAGTCACTGCTTCCCAGGACAGAGTCTCCCATCCTGTAAGTATGGCCTATATTCTTTGTTCCTGGGTGTATACATTTACATGTAGCTGTATTAAAATGCATATTGTTTGCTTGAGCCGAGCTTACCAGGCAAACACGATCATTCTGAATTACTGACCTGTCCTTTTCATTATTTACCACTCCCCCAATGTTTGTCATCCCAAACTTTATCAGTGATTTCATGTTTTTTTCCAGGTAACTGATAAAAATGTTAAATAGCACAGGGCCAAGAACCAATCTCTGCAGGACCCCACTAGAAACACACCCTTCAATGATGATTCTCCATTTACAAATGCATTTGGAGACCTGTTTTTAATCTGGTTCATATACGCCATGTTAACTGTATATCTTTCCAGTTTTTTAATCAAAATGTCTTGCCGTACCAAGTACCTTTATCAGCCAAACTTGTAATATCATCAAAACATATACCAATTAGTTTGACAGGATCTATTTTCCACAAACCCATGTTAATTAGCATTAATTACATTACCCTCCTTTCATTCTTTATTAATAGAGTCCAATATCAGCTACTTCATTATTTGCCAAAGATCAATGTCAAACTGACAGACCTATAATTACCCTGGTCATCCATTTACCCCTTTAAAATATTGGCACAACATTAAAAACCAGCATTAAAAATACAGTGAGTTCCTCGGCCACTTTCTTAAAAACTCTTGGATGCAGATTATCTAGACCACTGATTTAAAAATGTCTAACTTCAGTATCTGCTGTTTAACATACTCCTGAGATACTAGTGAAATGGAAAGGCTCTTGTCATGCAATATGACTACATCATCTGGTTTTTCCCTCCTACAGAACAGAAATATTTATTGAACACACCTGCTTTTTCTATATTGTTGTTGATAATTCTACCATTTCCATCTAGTAAAGGACCAATACCCTTGTTAGAACTCTTTTTGTTCCTAATATACTTTAAAAACTCCTTATCGTCCTTAACTATGCCGGACATAGAAGTCTTCTTGTGTCCCTTTGCTTCCATTATCAGTTTCCTACAATTTCTAGCTTCTACAGCCTATCCATTTCTAGATTGCCACTATTATAACTGCAGTAGTGCCTGATAGTGCCAACTGTGGTCAAGACTGCATCGTGCAAGGCAAAGTACAAACACATCATAAGATGCAGTCTCTTTTCCAAACAGCTTTACAGTCTAAGACAGACAATGAGTGGGAGGGTTTTCTTGTCAACTGGCTGTTTTATGATGTGTGAGATAGGCCATTGTCTTGTTGTTTCATTATTAGGAATTGTAACATTGAGAGATCCTAGGACATCTGAGGTTGGGAAATGCTTCTTTTATTGAGGATTAAATCAAACTAAAGAAAACAAATAAATAAGAAAAATGTATTAGCCCATTTATTTAGTCTGGGTAGTAAAATGAGTCCTAAGCTAAACACCCTGTTCTCTGGACTTGCCTCTTGCTATTCTAAAGGGGACAGTATGAAATAACTTAAGAATCTTTTAGCCTAAAACCACTTACATGCTCAAGTCAGGTATGCATATAATTCTAAAAAAGCCTGGATCTAAGAACATTCAGTTGTAATTGATCCCAATTCTCACTCTGAGAGAGCATAGCTGATGGGGGTTTTCTGTATACATAATAGACATGGAAATGCACAAATATACAGTACCTGTGTACACCTATTCAAATCTATCCTCAAAACACAAGTCCTCCACAAAGCCTACCAACAATAATCCACCAGCAAAATTAACAACAACAAAAATCGGCACTGCATAGAGATTGGATATTCCCTTCCATAACTCATTTGTCAGGCCACGTCTGTCTGTAAGTTCTTTGGGGTATACACCCTGTCTACCTCTGTGTAGTGTACAGCTCCAAGCCCCTTGTTAGAATTCATCAAATAATAAATAATGTTCATAACTGTGAAAAATACATATAAGAGCAAAAGTGGCATCCTAAGACAACATGCTCTGAGTCAGTAAGAGGCCTTGTTTGATATCAGCATCTGTCTATCACTACCTCTCTGGATTACACAGAGGCTGTGGATAACATGAACAAGCAGGCCATATGATATGTTCTTTTTACTGTACTATGTTACTGATCGGATAGATATTTTTACACAGCTGTAGCTAGATGGGGCGGAGAAAGTTCTAGAAGGAGCTCTGCCGTGAAAGAGGCAGAGTAACTTCAAGGGTTAATGCCATGTGCCTTATTCAAATAATGTTCCTTGTTCAGTGTTGGAGGAAAGCAAATCTTTCTATGTCTTTTTATTTATTTTTTTTACACCTTTCTCTCTTACTAACTACCACAGGTTATATTAAAACTAGTAAGAAAGAAGTGGGTCCCTCGAGGGAGTCTGTCATTTTTCCAACGTACTCACGGAGTGTAGAGAACCATTCTCACCCTGTCTCCGAGATCCACAGTAACTCCCTCCTTATTCCCTGTCATTCAGGAAGTGCTGTTGGAGTTTCTCAAGAATTGTCAGGGCCTGATTCTGTGCCCTGGTTTTGGGGCAGAGATGTTTCTCTCATTCTTAGCCCATTTAGAGGTAGTGTCACTTCTTTCCCAGTTTGGCAAATAACCACTCATCAGTTGCAGTTTCCAATTGTGACTGTAAGCCCTACAAAATGTTCCCAGAAAACTATAAACCTACAGCATCCCTCTGAGGTCAGTGGGAAATGCACTATGGGAGGGATGGAACTTGGTTGTTCAGATCCAAGAGAATGAATTGAAGGTTCCATTTCCATTTCAGCACTTGACTTCGCACCCCTCTGAGTCTCTGACGAGTTCCAGCCCGTTTATTCATGCCTTGGCCTCATGATCAGATTTTCCTTCTAACAAGTCCAATTGGAAAGTTTTTAAGAACCAATTGCCTTTCTGTTCTCCATTCCCTTTGTTCAGTGTGGTATATTCCATCCTCTTTTGCTATGGAGTGCTCCTGGGGTAAATGGATACTCTTTGATCTTGGCCATAACCTCAGCTCGCTAGTTAGATAAAGGAGTATGCAGTCTTATGAGGTGGCTTTGAGTTTACAGCCCTCTTTCTTTGACTCACTAGAAGTGGAGGAGACCTTTCATGCTGGGCTGCTCAGTTGGGCAGTTGATATATACAGCACCATCTAGGTCAGTCTGAAATTCAGCGAAATTGTTTGCTCAGACCTCAAATCCTGCCAAAGCCCTACAGATCAAAGCAATATAAATATTGGCTTGAGATTGCAGTAAATTTCAGTGGCTGTGTGGGTCAATGGATAGGGCCCTTGACTGGGATTCATGAGAGCTGGGTTCTGTCCCTACCTCTCCCACTAACATACTATATCATCTAGCGCAAGAATTTGTGTGTCCCGGGGGCTGTTTGTCCTCTCGCTCTTTGCCTTGTCTTTTCACAGTGGAAGTACTTGAGTGCAGGGACTGGCTCTTGCTGTGTGTTTACAGCACCTGGCACAATGGGGCGCCAGTCTCAGTTGCATCCTCTCAATACAAAGAACCAATAGTACTAACCTTACTGTTCACTCCACATGGCAAAACCTTGCTTCCTCATATGACAAAGGATGTCACAGATCAGTTTCCCCCGGCCTTTTCTCTATCAGCTTCCAGAAGCTTCCAAGGATTTTGTAACTGTGTTTCATAACAACCCGCAGTACTTACCGTGAAATGCCACTCAGCATTTTAAGATGACTACAGACTCACTCCACTGGAAGGAGTAGTAAATGCAGGATAATTTGTGGGGACACCAATGCATTATCTAATGCTAACACTGTAAATAACTTGTCACCACAGAACGGTTTGCATAGTGAAGAACTATTTGTTACCACTTTTTTATGCCCGATAAAGCTTCCCCCGACTGCGTGGGGAAAGCCTCCAAGAATCTGGGAAAAACAAATGGACTCCTCCAGGATGTCCTTTCTAGGATACAATGTGGATTGAAAACACTATAGTTAGCACTTATTATGATTTGTATTAGAGCGTCACTTAGAGACCCTAGGTGATATCAGGAGGACCTGATCGCGCTTGGTGCTGTACATGCACACAGTGAGAGACCGCCCTTACCACAAAAAGCTGTCTGTCTAATCTGACAATTGAAGTATTTTTATCCCCATCTTACAGATTTGGAATAGAACCCAGGTATCCTGACTCTCACTAGAGTGCCGACCGGATCATACTGCCTCTCTGTAGAGTCAATGGGGTTGGGCGCTCTGGTGCACCATCCGAATGATCTGTGAGCAGACGAATGGCGGGGAGAGGATTCTGACTTTAGACTGGAACTTCCGGCTCTTTGAGTTGCTAAACTCCTAAGCTAAACCGAACTTC
This sequence comes from Chelonia mydas, assembly GCF_015237465.2. Classification (NCBI taxonomy): domain Eukaryota; kingdom Metazoa; phylum Chordata; order Testudines; family Cheloniidae; genus Chelonia; species Chelonia mydas. Next base: position 73,502,519 of record NC_051251.2, on the reverse strand, counting down.
TCCCAAGAGGAACACGGTTCCTGGGAACTCTCTCGTTTTGTTAGCTCTGAAATCCATAATGTTTTACTTATTGTAGCTGGGAAAGCAGTGTAAAGTACCCAGGGGGGCTGCCTGGGTTAAATAAACAAAATTAAAAATAACTAGCAGACAAAGCTCTAACACGTGGAGGTCAATCTGCTCCTGGAGCTTCCCCGTGTAGTGAGTCAATGGAAGATGGATCAAGTTTTCTGTTGTGGAGGAGAGGAGGGAGCCTTCCAAGCAAAAGAAAGGAAGTGAGGTCCCACCAAGATCTACCTCACAAATCCATCAGCGATTTAATTTCAGAAGAGATACTGGGGCTTTATACAGCTGTCAACAGCATTCTTCAGGTTACATTGCTGCATAAAAGGGAGTGTTAGAACTTGGGACTTAAACTAAACAGATTTCCTATAGGAAACACACACAAAATTACATTGCTTCTAAAGTTACTTTTATAGACATTTTCCCTGAGAAATATTTCTCCCTGGAAAAATAAATTCACAGGATGCAATTAAAACAGTTATATGTGTGCGTTGGAATGGCCCCCTCTTAAGTGCTTCACCAAATGCACCACTAAATAAAGGAATGAAAGCCAGCTTTGTTTAAATCTGTTAATAACAATATTTATTAATTTTAAAATGGGGCATTGTTCTGTTAGTTTACAGGTACGAAAATAGCCTTTAATAAGACTCAGGCTGGAGGTATTCAGCACTGCAGTTGTCTGCCGTGCTAAATTACTTTGAAAGTCCACAAGCAAAAGCAGTACGTAGCGCTAGGATGTTGACTTGATAAGTGAAGTGTATATCAAATTCCATACACCGTGGATTCGGTTAGTAAACTGGGTGCTTCAGTCTGCCTTTCTTGCTTCTCTCCTTATTTTTAATTTTTTTTTGTAATTAGAGCTGTACTAATTTTGACTTTACACTTTGGAAAGAAAAGCATGATTGTTTTTTAAAGTTTGTCCCTGCACTATGTCGGGCACATTCTGGTTCACCAAGTGTGCTTTAACATGATGTCAAGGAAAAAAAACCCACACACACAAAAAACCAGCATAAATGCAAAATCTACTCACCATTTTCACCAGTGGTTGGCTAACTTGTTGGCATAAAATAAGAACTTTGTGCCCATAAAACTTTTACTTGAGGTTTCAAAAAACTTGGTGAAAGATGCCAACTTTTCATCCATGACTTTTGGGTTTTGAGATGAGAAGCACTGAAATAGCAAAAGAGAAAGCTCTGTATTTATAGCCCTGACAAAATATCCCCAAGAGGCTACTCTCTTTTCCTTCCCACTTCTCACTCCATAAGAATATGCAATATGATGCTTCTGACCAATGAAAGGGATGTCACTGATGTTAAACATGGGGGGCTGAGATATCGCTGTTTGTAAAGCTGCTTTTTGCATCACTGTGTATTATGATGTTTCACGGCAGGGGCAGGAACTCTTCTGGATTTGGCATCGCTTAACTGAAGAAAAATACTCTGTCATCCATGCAGGAATCTATACTGAACCGAGCTGGAGAGCAGAAGAAAAATGTGTGATAGTCTCATTTTAGAGTGAACGACAGTATCAGCCATAAAGCATAGCTGAGCCAAACTATAACTTGTCCCACAGCCCTGCCACGCAGACAAGCTCTCTCTCATCTCTCTCTGCCTATGCATGCACCAAAGTCTAAATAACTCTAACCTGGGTTGCCCCTGTTCTCTTTACCTGAGTGATGAATGTGGCCTGTGTGCTGATACTAGGTGGGATTTTCAAAAGCGCCTTAGAGTTGGGAGCACAACATTGACTTTCAATGGGACTCGTGTGGCTGACTAACTTAGGGCCTTCTGGAAATCCCATGCGCTGAATGCCCTTTGTGTAGACCCAGGAGAGGATCCAGTTACTTCCACTTGAACTTGAACACTCTGGAACGTGACGCTCCAGGGCTTTGCTCCACGAGCCTGGATTGGCATTCTGCCTGTTTCCATCTAAACTGATTCGCCCCCATTAGGTGTGAAAACCAAAGAGCTTGAGCTGGAAGATGCTGTGGAACATTGATTATGACCTGGATCACAGGGCCTAAGAAAAGAGCTCCCTTATGCTTGGCTTATAACCACAGCAATTCAAAATAAAGGTCTGGCTGATCAAGTAGGCAAAAATTGTATGGGACATTGATGGAGAAAGAGGGGCATGATCATAGGACAGAGTCAGATATAGTCAGGAGCTCCTGTTTCTCTGCTCATGACAATGACAAGGGGATACCCAATGGAATTAAAAAGCAGCACATTTTAAACTGATAGCACAAGATAATTGTTTTATGCAACCCTTCAAGAAGCTTTGTATAGGTTCATATGGACACCCAGAGCCTCAGCTGGTCTGAATCAGTGTATGGCCAGTGGGGCAGCCTCTTGTCCTCAATTTTAAGATGAACTAGCAGCTTGGAGTCTAACCTGCTGGAGGATATTTCCAACCCTTTGGATTAGTGTGGTGTGGAGGAACCACTCGTTTGGAAAAAAACAAACCAAAAACCCAAACCCATATGCGAGTAATGGCTTGAGCTCATTTCCGGCTATGTTTCTTCAATGGAGGTTTGTCCAGGTTGTTTGTTTTCATATTGAGCTCAAAGTCCCTGAACATTGATGTCATTCATATCGAAACACAGGCATTTCTTTAACGTGCCATAGCTCCATATGTGAGTAATCAAGCACGTGCCGTGACACAAAGCGGTGCTCGCACATTCCAAAGGTTTTATGTCCTCCCCCATGGAAGTTCAGGCCAGGAGGCACCATTACGATCATCTGGTCCGACCTGTGTAAGTCAGGCAAGAGACTTCCACCCCGGAATTCCCGCACTGAGCCCAGTCGGCAATGGTTCTACCAAAAGTTACCTCTTAGAAACCCATGGTTACTTTATGCTCTGGTGGGTGCAGTTTTCGCCTACCTAATGCACCAATTGTTTGACAAAATTAAAATGTCATGTCAAGATCAAATGCCAGGATTAAAAATCATCTGAGGTGAATGAGGAGGTGGGTGGGTGAGAAGCAGTGAGGCCTTGATGCAAAGTCCACTAAAACCAATGGGAATCTTTCCCTTGACTTCAGTGGGCTTAGAGAAAAGGTCTAGAACAACAGCCAGACTTCTTGACCATTGTAAAGGGCCCTGATCAGAGCAGTGCAATAGGAGAGTGTGAGGGTATTCGCTTCAGTTTTAGCTTAGGTAGATTTGTACCCTTGAATGTTGCTGTGTTTCTGGTTTTAAATTAATCGAAAATCTCAAGACAAAACTCCTCCCAGACCATCACATTTTGCCTGGTTTAATTTCAAAGCAGTGAATTTCACTTGGTTTTTGATGGAAAGGTCTTGAAAATAATGACTTAAAAGGCCAGAAGGAATGAAGTAGGGAGGATGTTGTGTGTAAAGAATAACTAATGAGATAAGGGGAAGTTTCTAAAAAGAAGGCCTCTGACCGATAGGGGTCACTGCAGGTAGTTTTAAATCAGACAAAAGAAATCTGTCCGAAAACGGGCCAACGTGGCCATTCCCAACCCACATACCAGTGTTATCTCTACGTGAACCCAGGTGCAGAACCTGCTGGTCAGCAAGGAGGGGAGCAAAGGCCTTGGGAAGAAAAAGTGGGCTGGCAATAAGGGGGAACTGTCTCAGAGTGGTTTTAGCTGGAGTCAGTAATTGGCCATGACAGCACTCGTTTGTGAAAGTTATGAATGTGAAGGGTTCTTTGTCAGACCCGCCTGATCATACTGGAACACACCAGCCAGAATGAGAGTGCTATCCTCAGGTCTGGCCGGTTTGTAAGTATACTGAGTACTTCGGAGTACTTTGTTACTGTAGTGACTGCTTATTTTTAGATTGTTAGACCTGTTTAGAGCAACTGCATCAAGTACCAGTTGGCCTTTGGATTTACTAATGGTTAAATAGGTGTTTGGTGATTTCCCATATTAATAACATCGATATATTATTAATAATTCCAATAACCCACCACCACCACCTCAGTTGTGGGATAGTGTAATGTGAAACACACAGGGATACCTGTGGGTTAAAACCAGTAAGTCTTATGCTTTACTCCCAAACTTTGTCTCTTCAAGTAATTGTGGGTTTGGGCTTTTTTAGCTATAGAACGTGGATGTTTAAGCATGATGTCCTAACAGGATAACAAATGATTCTGTAGTTTTTATTTTCCTGGCTTTTTTTTATGCCTATCACCATAACAAGTAGAAGCTTATTGTCCTCCTTTTTTTCTCTTAGGGCTCAATTCAATAAATATACATCCTGCTTCTTTGCCGCCATAATCTGCCTTAATGAAGTAGTTACGCACTTTTATTTATTTCACATTTATTTATTTGGGGATTGGTCCTGCTTTGAGCAGAGGGTTGGACTAGATGACCTCCTGAGGTCCCTTCCAACCCTGATATTCTATGATTCTGAGAGATTAATGTTTGTTTTTCTCCACTAACTTGGATGCCCAGATAATCTTTTAAAAAGCAACTCTTATGATTACAAATGCAGTTGTAAATGCCTGCACCACTTCAACTTTGAGTTCTCTTCCCAAGGAGGTGCTGTATATGTATCTGTTAGTCGGTCTTCTCTCTAGAAATTTGACAAAAGGGAAAAACTGTTTAAAGAATTTTAAGGTTGCAAAGTCAAGTACTCAAAGGTTAGGAAGTGTCAGAGTTAAGCTTTCCCGTGCAACCTTAATTTGCCCCCCTTGTGTAAGTTCATTATGATACATTCTGTAAAGATACGATCACATGCTATTTTTCCCATAGGACCCCTGCCTCATTCCATCTCCAGGATGGACAGTACTCACCACATGGGTAGCTATTTAATATTTGTTATCCTTGTTTTTCAACATGTGGCCTCAGGCCTTCTTTAAGGCACAGTATCCAAACCCTGCACTGAATACAGAATTATTGATTTCCTCCTGGGCTTTTCTGTAGTGCTCTCACTGTAGTATCTTACTTCTTTACAAATGTGAATGTATTTCTCTCCCAGCTCTGCTGTGAGCTGAGAGGTATTGTTGTCCCCATTTTACAGCTGGGGGAATTGCAGCACAGACATCAAAGCCTAAAGTGTCTACTAATTTTGGGTGCCCAGTTTGAAAAGCCCAGGTCCTGATTTCCAAGGCATTTGGTAGCACTTTATACGTTCAAATCACAGTTCCCTTGACGTTAGCTGTGGTTGTAAGCACCCAGCACTTCTGCAAATCAGACCGCTTGGGGCTCAAACTGGGTCCCCAGAAAATGAAGCACATACACTTAGTGACACCTCTGAAAAGTTTGGTGTAAGTGACTTCGGCCTGGTCTGCACTGAGGAATCCACACCCCTGAGAGAGACAACTATACCAACCTAACCCCTGGGGTAGCATTCTTCTGTTGACCTAGCTAGAGCTTCAGAGGTGGATTACCTACCCTGCCAGGAGAGTGTAGAAAGTGTCTACACTGAAGCGCTACAGCAGTGCAGCTACGGCATTTTAAGTGTACATACACCATTAATGAGCATTACAGAGGCGCTCCATTGCTGAAGCAGGGATAGAACCCAATTCTCCAGGGCATCCTTTAACTGCCTTCACCATGAGACCATCCTCTCTTTCTGCAGTCCCCGGCCTCATTCACTGCACGCTTTCCAGCTTCTGCAACAAATGAGGCAGGGGCCCTACAGACAACCGCTTCCTTCACTGCACAGCCCTGATTTATCCCCAGAGCAGGGGGACGTACTGTGCACTGAGTGAGGCCAGAGTCCTGGGAACCAAATTAACATTGCCCAGGCACCCTTAATTCTGGTATTTCCTAACTTTTGAGTGCTTGACTTCGACCTGAATAATGTTCTTTTAACATGACTTTTGGGGATGGGATTTCCTCAGTTTTTTTTAAACACTTAGAATTTTTATTTTTTCAAATTTTATCATCTGGAACCATGTTGACATCCACATGCATGACCAGCAGGGTTGGAATCTTAGATCCACAGCACAGACCTCCACCACTTGAGCTCACCAAGTAACTGCAGCAGTAGAAGGCTGTTACTGTCTGTGTTGATCTGCCGCGAGAGGGAGATGGAGACAAACAGGGGGCTTGCCAGTGCATTACACAGCTTTTTTTCTAGACAGCAAAGAATGGATGGGTTTGAGAGAGAGCACGGGAGAATGGGAGCTGAAACCCACTGGCAAAGTATGTGTGTCTCTATCACCCTTTAGAGGCAGGTCCACATAGATGATGATAACCTTCTACTGCTACCAATAGAAGGCTCTGGCTACATTAAAGTTTTTAAACAATGTGATGTTGCCTCGATCTTTCAGATACACCTGATGTTTCTCTCTCTCTCTCTCCCCGCACCTTCACATGTATTCACCCTCTCTGCAATGTATGTGTGCTACTCCTATTAATGGGACTCAGGTGCATGCATCTGTTGGAAAATACCCCTTTCAGAATGCACAAGAGAGAGACCTTGGCCTAAGTCAGCGGTAAGCCCCCACTGACTTCAGTGAGAGCAGTTAGGTCACCTCTGAGTGCTTTTGAAGATGCCAACGTAAGTGTGACCAGCTGTGCATGAGCCAACAGCAGCATTTGAAGCCAGGACCGAGGAAGCTAAAAGCATAAACCTCTCTTGCCTAAGCTAAAGGATCATGTTCCTTAGCTGGAAACAGTAGCTGACTTGCACATCTTAGGTGGAGCAGCCACTAGAGGGAGACAAAGACCTGCCTCTCCTAGGGTCACCTCCAGAAATGCTGGCTGGCTTGCAATGAATCATTATTCTGGGCAGGTCCATGTCACAAGGGACAGAACTTCCCCCAACTGATGTATCAGCACATGAGGGATCAATGGGAAAGAGGTGGAAGCCCCTTTGCATGGGTCATGTAGAACTAGACTGGACATGGCACTGAGGATTGGACTGTAGGGAACAGCCCAGCATTGGCAGGGGATGGCCAGGTGATTTAATAGGATGTTTCCCTTTCTAATGTCCATGACCCTATGAATCAATGTGTGGTAGGGCTGAGTTTTGCTCCACATGTTCAGAAGCACTGGGATTATTAAACTCTGCACTGCCCGTAAAATGCTCACAGTTGGACGTTACTTGAATTAGTAACAGTTTTGCCTGAGCTGTCATTGGCAGAGCCTCATCACCAGCCACTGGAGCAGTTCAGATACTCGAGGTGGCAAGTCTGAGATTCTGCCAGCAAGTATTTCCTGCCCAGTTTCAGTGGCCAGAGGCAGAGAAAATGTTATTTGTGGAGATCCTCCTACCTTTGCATTCAGAAATAAAGCTTGAAAACAGTTCAGGGCCTAGTGGTATTTGGTGGTGGTGGCGAGTGTTTAAAGGGAAGTCAGATGTAATTGCATTGCAGTAGCTCCAAGAGATCCCCACTGTGCTAGGAGCAGTACATACACCTATGTGAGTGGGTATGTACCCAAACCAGGCTCTGAAAGCATGAATGCAGTCTCACTCTGGGGTTAGAGAGATGGAAGCCTGAAGGATACCAAGCCCTGGGGTCCTCTCTTGAATGGGGGAGACTGCAAGTGGCCAGGAGTGACATGGAGTGCGCTCTGGAAGGAAGCCCTGGCCAAAGGGCAAGAAGTGTGCCTCTACAGAGGGATCCCCGAGAGACATTTAATTGAGAAGGAGGAGAGGGCAGAATCAGGCTTTTGTTTATACTTTTAGGCTGGGATTTTGTTAGGGGATTCCTGGAGCGGGCCTGAGAGTCCTGGCCCCGAAATGAGGGTGAAGCCAGAGAGGTTGTGGGGGAGAAGGCTTTTGAAGGTGGGGTAGGAAGAAGCCTAGGGAAGCAGCAGCAAGGATTGGGACCGAGCAGACCTTGACTGCTGGTTATGGGGTCCCTGGGCTGCAACCTGATGTACAGTGAAGGCCTGGGTTCCCTTATGGCCAATTGAGAAGGTGGTGTGACGCCCCTGAGAAGTGGCTAAGGGCCACGGGAGAGATCTGAGAGAAAGATGTGATGGCCTCTGGACCTGGAGTTGGGGCTGAAGGCCTTTTGGTGAGGATAGTTAGATTGTGATCCCGGAAGGGGTGGATTAAATTGTGACCTGCCTGGCGGGACTGGGAGATTATCATAGTGCTGAAGCAACTGTTGGCAGGGGGTGGCATGGTGGGGAGAGCTGCTATGCCATACGTGACCAGAAGGAGGTGCTCTAGCGGTAAGTGAATTCTTCATAATAACGTAAAGACAGTCCCTGCCCCAAAGAGCTTTGGTCAAAACAGACAAAAGCAGTCTTATTACAGGTTTCAGAGTAGCAGCCGTGTTAGTCTGTATTCACAAAAAGAAAAGGAGGACTTGTGGCACCTTAGAGACTAACCAATTTATTTGAGCATAAGCTTTCGTGAGCTACAGCTCACTTTGTAGCTCACGAAAGCTTATGCTCAAATAAATTTGTTAGTCTCTAAGGTGCCACAAGTACTCCTAGTATTATTACAATATTTCAACCCCAAGCATCCATAAAGGTCCCTCCCACTCCCCAAACATCGTAAGATTGTCTTAAAAATAATGAGAGTGGGAAAAAAAAAGACAATATACGTTGGGTCCTTCTTATTTTCTTTCTGGTTTCTGAGCCTTTAGGGTTCACACACTAAAGGCTCAAAAACCCTGGGGGTTCCGTGTGTCCATCCCAAGCAGCAGGTGCCCTAGGGCCAAAGGCAGATCTCCAGCTGGTTGGGGTCATGTTATTTGCCTCGCCTTGTTCAGGGGGTCAGTGTTCATCCTGCCCCCAGGGACTGTCTCCATAGAATGGTCCTTTCATCTAACTCCCCAAGGCTTAGGTCTCTGGCCTGATCCCTTAGGGTGTGCCAGCTCTGAGAATGGCCTATCCTCCCACAGGCAGCTGGTGGGGACACCGGATGCTGAATGCTCCAGAGGGCTTCTCTCCAGGATGATGGTGTGTCCTGTGGGCCAGGGAGTTCTGCTCTGTGTGAAACAACTCTGTAGCGCCCGGTTCTCTGTGTGCTAGTGCCTCTCTCAGGGATCCACAAGCAGCCAAAATGGTGGCACGTCTTGGGCTGCAGGACCCCTCACCCACCCAGGCTCTCGGTGCCCAGGGCCTGTCCATCCTGGCTGCCAGTCCCTGGGAGGGGAGGGATGGCCAGCAAAGGAAAACCCAGGGGACCAGAGCAGGAACGTCATTGACTCCAAAGCCAATCGAGGGCCCGTCTGTCTGAGCTGAGGGACTGCCCCTGGTGGCAGCTCTGCCAGGGCGACCCAGGAGCACTGGACTGATCGGGGCACAGGGAGCAGAACCTGGAACTGGCCTGGTCTCTCTTCTGGGAGGAAAAGGAGCCTATGTCTGTAGCATAGCCTACCCTGGCTGAGAGGGGGCTCAGCATATGCTAGGATGGTGATTATCTAGGTGGGGGCAATGAATGCTCCCCAAGGATCCTTTTGTGCCACGAGCAAAGCCCCTCTTGGGGGACATGGCCCAGGGACTGTGCGGCACGGGTGAGAGGCTGACCTTGGATCTTAACTAGGACCCTCAGTTAGGGCCTCAGTGCAGAGCTTGATGGCCTGACCTGTGCAGCCTTTACCAGGATCCTGCTGCCCCTTTCTGGCTGGGGAAGTGAACAGGGTGAGGACGAGTGGAGGCTGTGTGTGCACTCACAGGCCTGGTGGGGTATGTGGACACGTGTGCGCTCACGTACACCCGCCGGCCTGCACGCTCTGCCTCTCCTTGGCCATAGCCCCTCTGTCCCTGAGCTCAGGGGCTGATTTCATCCCCTGAGGGTGGCCTGGGTGGGTGGGAAGCCCTGTTATGTGGACAAGGCTGGGGCGTAGGAAGATCTCACTGGAGCAGGGAGCTTGACCGTGTCTATTCTCCACCAAGGGCCCTGGGCCTGCAGGTTCCAGAGTCAGATGCCTGGGAAAGAGTGGAGGAAAGCTGGGAAGGTAAGCCTCTCCCCTCAGTGCTGGTGAGGTGGGGCTGGTAGTGGGCCCCCAGGGGTAGCCTCCCCTCCCTGCATGAATGAGGATGGGGCAGGGCGCTGGGACAGTAACAGCACTGAAGGGGTTCTCCTCTGCTCCACACCTGGGCGTTCTCTGACACTCAGCCTTCTCTCCATGCTTGCATCCAGGCTGCGTCTAACTCTTGCTGCTTCTCCCTGTATCCTGTCACTAAATTCAGCCTCTGCTGCCCATCAGCCCAGCTAGAATGCTCGTCCGGGCCCTCGTCGCCTCCTGTCTCTGCACTATCCTCCCTGCCTTGTCCAAGCCCATCTCACCCCCTTGGTCCATTCCAAACCCTGCTGCGAAGGGCATCTCCCCCACCCAGCACTTTGAAGGCATCCCCCCTCTCCATGCATCCCTCCCCTGGCTCTTCCTTCGCCGTTGCTGCAAACACAGCTGCTCATAGAAATTTGAAAATCAAGATGGGGATGTTTTTCTAAAAGACATAGTTTAGTTCAGACAGGAATTCATGCAGGGATATTTTCTGGCCTGGGCTACACAGGAGGTCAAATGAGATGATCACAATGGTCCCGCCTGGCCTTGGAAGCTATGAATCCCTGCCTTCACAGCCTGTCCCCATCCCACCTCACGCCACCTCTGGAGGTAATGACTCCTGCTCTGTGCTGCGACCATGCCCTCCTCCATCGCCTCTTTGTGCTGTGAGTTTGTACCGTGCCTGGCACAATGGGACCCAGGTCCATGACTAGGGCTCCTAGGCCCTACTGCAATATGAACAATAATAATAGGATTGAATTCTGGGGTTGGTGCTACCATTGTGAGCCCATGGAAGGGAGTCAAGGGTACTGAGGAGTCAAGAAGAAGACGGAAGAGGCAGGAGACAGCGGGGTGTCTTGGGTATGAGGTGTTGGCAGTGTGAAGACGATGCTGGTAGCTGGATGTGGTGGGGAGATAGAAGGCCCCACGCACATTTGACAGACGGAGGTTGGGGGCAGTAGGTATAGGGTCCTGTTGTAACTTGTGCTTGAGTCTGTGACCTACCCCATCCCTCTGTCTCAGGATACTGGGTCCAGGTGTATCAACGTTCCCATCTGCAATACACGCTGAAGGCCTGGGGACGCAGATGAGCTCCCCAACCCTGTGTGACCAAAGGAGCCTCCAAACATCTGTGTGTGAGGCAGTTGGGTGACACTGCAGCTGGCCCTGCAGGAGAGTCCCCCGCAGCAGTCGGGGCAAGTCCCCCAGTTTTGTTATTTCACCAGCACTGAGGGCCCTGGCTCCTCAAGGTCTCTTGATTGGGACTTGGAAAGATTCTTCTCCATCCCCTGTTTCCTCTCAGAGGCCATTTTCTGCTGAGAACTGGAGACACAATATGTCCCACCCCTCCCCATTCACTCGACAATGGCCCCTCATGGCTCTTACATGAGTAAATGCCAGTGGTCTCCTTTGGAAGGGGCAGAGGGGGCTAGAGACCAGGACTAGGCTCTATGGCCCAGTAAGGCCTTGTCTCCGCAAATGGAAGACAGGACCTGGAGGCACCAAGTGGCTCAGCTGGAGTGTGGCGGCCTTGAGCATTTGGGGAATCCAGCTGGGTCAGGCCCTGCCCTTGATCCTCATGGAAGAGGATTAAAAATTTGCCCATCATTTCCCAGCTCTGTTAATTGTGGATTCCCCATGTGGACTCCTCATCAGAGCATCCACACCCCTGCATGGCCATGGCCATGGCCATGCTCAGTGATGAGTCCCCTAAATTGGCATCCTCAGGGCATTCTTGCCATACACAAGTACCACTCCTGGTATGTGGCCTGTGGGGGTTTCCTTCTCTCCTAGCCATGCCAGTGGATATGGAGGGAGAAGAGTGAAGGGTGACATAGGGCTGGCCTATTATTAGGCTTAAGGATCTCATGCCGGATAATTCAATCCATCCCCATTAGCTGTACCAGGGTGGGTTTGTGGTGCAGTACGGTGTATCCCCCCCTTTCTCAAGCTTTGGGAAGTGATGGCTAATCGGTTCATACTCAGACTCAGCTGCACCACCAGCAAATCTTCTGCAGTAGCAAGTACCATGCCTACAGGTCCACAGCCGTGGTGGCATGCATATGGGCAGTGCATAGCAGGACATGAATTTGTCTGCCCATAAAAAATTTAATTAGAATGGGGGGAGGGAAGAGGTAGGTAGGGTGTGTGTGTGTGTTTTTGTGTGTGTGTGCGTGTGTGTGCGTGTGCATGTGTGTGTGTGGCTTCCCTCCCCCCAATTTTGGCAAAAATTTTCTTTGCAAATTTTCTGACTTGTGCTGAAAAAACCCCAAAATGTTTTTTTCCCCCCCTCCAAAACCCAGAAAACATTCCATGAAAAGTGACAATTCCCCCCCCTTTTTTTTTTGGCTAAAAAGCCATTTACCCTTGGAAAAAAATAGCTTGGCTGAAACAGTAGACTCGCTTTCATTTGTGACCTGTCTTCGGACAGATCTTTACTGTCCGTGAGAACTTGTGCTCAGCGGACTTAGCCGGCTTGCACGAAGGTGGTTGGGTGGTTGACTGAGGGGGAGGAAGCACCTGCTTCTGCTTTGCTAGCTCCAGGTGTGCCAGCGGGGGAATGGTGCAGATGGTGATTTTGGCTGGAGGGCGGCAGTAAAAGCCCTCAGAGCGTTTGCTTTCAGCTGGCTCTAAGTGTCAGGGATGTCCCTCACTGTGCCTATGGCTGGTGCTGATCATGGATGATTTACGGCGCGTATGTCCTCGGCAGTAAGTACCTGTAACTCAGTGCAGGCACTTCTCATGGCAGCATGAGGTCGACATGCAGACTGCAACCTCTCTCTGACACCTGAGGCACGCTCAGCGCTTGTGCGCCGGTTTTATCCCGCCTGTTCTGTGACAGCAGGTCTGGTTAGCGTCTGAGGAGGTGAAAGGCAGGCTCTGTAACGTGCCGGTGAACACAAAAGAGACAGAGCGGGCCGGCTGCACCGCCTCAGCCGTGTCTGATTCCTGTCTGTAGCTCGCTTCTTTTAAAAGGTGAAGTGAGAGCGGTTCCCTCTGGGGAGTGCAGCCCTCGTTGTCATCTGCTGCTACACTATAGGTGGCGCTGTGGTGCAAACAGCAGTCATGGCCCATGGGAAGATGCTTGAATCCTGCCAGTCAAACTCTGCTTCACTTCCATTGCATGTGAACAGACACAAGCGGTCCACTGCTCTGAATGCTGTGTGTGTGGTAGACCTGCACAGTCGGCTTAGGCTTCCCTTCCCACCTCCCCTTTCCTTCCTCCTTTGAGTTCAGGCTCCCCCAGCTGGCCGTTGCAGCACTGCACTCTGACTGCCGGGAGATGACTTCAACAGCTGAAATGTCATGGTAGCACATCTGCAAACTCAATTGGATCTAGGACACTTGGGTGGCTCCCTAGGGAGGGTCTGTCCAGAAGAGTGGGTGATATCCATTCTGAGAAATAGAACTGAGAACCAGCTTTTCCCTCTCATACGCGGGCACCCACTAATTTGGACATTTGTCTCTGGCTGCCCACCATTCAGCACAGTTGGGCCAGTCTGGACTTTGAAGATTCTATGGCAGGGGAATATGATAACTTCTGTCAGCATCTTGTATTAATGCCACAGACTCACCAAGCAAAATGCTGGCCCTGCTGAAGTCAGTGGTTAAGCTCCCATTGATTCTTGCACCGAGCCCTATGATTTGTCCATGTTGATCCTTTTGGATCTTGGTTTATCCCTCCCCCCCCACCGTTTCTTCGCTGGCAGCATCTAGGATGGGATGTGTGAGTCTAACTGTCTCGGGACCAGTATATCCAAGGTAAATTGCTTAATTCGTTTCATTGACTGGCTCATTTTGTGCTCCAGTACAGATGAAAGAAAGTTGTGACTTCCCTATCTGGTGCAAGTCTCTATCTTTCACTTGTTTTATGGTGTTCTCACCCATTGATCTTTTTCTACTGTTTGGGTGTTTGAGATGAATGAACACACCTGCTTGTTGAAAGTGAGGTTGAAGAACTGCTGGAGCATCGGCATCACGGACTTTAATTACCATCTCAGCTACATTTCAGTGAAGACAATTACATTGAAGTGAATTGTGGGATTATCAGTGTTCTGCTCTTCTAGTTCAATGGGCAAAGCTTCATTCAGTGAGCTTGTTGGATCTGAAGAAATCTATTTCTGCCTTCTTCGAGAGGACCACAAACCCTATTGACGAGCCAGTATGTCAGTGTTAAGCATTCCTCACATCTCCTCTTCTTTCCATTTTTTAATACCTACTTTTGCTCCTGGACATGTTCTGCAGTTTCCACTCGAAGGTGGGCGTACTCTCCTGATTGCCAATTAGTGTACAAATCTCATTATCTGCACTAAAATGGTAGGGATTCCCCCCCTTCCCCTGGCATGGAGGAATTAATCCCCAGAGCAACTTGAATTTTTAGTGAACTCTAAAGTTAAAGTCTTTGGCCTAGAGCCAGGAAGAAAAAAGTTTTATAGACTGAGCTAAGTGTGAATTACAGTTATGGCTACAATCTTGGGTTTTTTCCTTTTTTTAAAGAACAGCTTGACTGTGACTCCAGTGCCGAAGCACATATATTGCTAAGTACTTCATAATACAGCTTGCTTTTGCTACTTGACAGGTCTGGTTGGAACCTTTGGGGAATTGGAGGGTGGCTGCTTCTGGAAAGGGTGTTGAAGGTGGTGGGGGGTTAACCTTCATTTCAGCACCAATAGTAAATAACTGCCCTTAGAAGTCAAGGAACAGAATGTCCAATCAGAGTGTGGGACACAGTCATGTGGGGCTCTCGTTAAGCCAGAAATGAGAGCGAGGTACATTTCCATCCTCTTCCTTCTACTGCACTAAATGCAAATGCTGGCGTACTTCCAGGAAGTAAAAGCTGTGGGAGATGCTTATGACCCTTTTCCTTTGCTCTAGTGGTGGAGTTCTCTGGTGACCTAGAATAAAATGTTAGCTTTTGGGATCCATTTAGCATATGTATTGTGTCACCTTTCCACGGGGTTAAGCCGGAAATCTCCAGTTTATGTGCGAAACCACTGTCCTTGTCTCCAGGGTTTCTCAGCCTGTGGGTCAGGACCCAAAATTGGATTGCCAGAATGTTTCAAAGGGTGGCGTGGCAGCTCCTGCAGCTCCTGTCCCACGGGGCTGGCTGGGCTCGCCTCCCTGCTCCAGCCACCGCAACCTCTGCGGTCCCAGCGCCACGCAGGTGTGGCCCAGTCGTCATGCTGACGGGAGTCTGGGTAGACCAAATGTGAGTGAGTGGCACTGCAACCCCATGAGCCAGGTCACAGCTCCACTCACACAAGTTGGGTCCAATCGGGGAGGGGGGGCGGGGCCAAACCTGAGCGTATCTGCAGTCCCAGAGGTTGCAACACCTGGAGCTGAGAGCCAAGCCCAGCCAGCCCCACAGCACAGGAGCTGCAAGAGCCGCCACTGTGGGGTGAAGGCCGGGCAGGATCCAATACCCCTCCCCCGGGAGGGGGACAGGATCTGACTGAAACCACCTGAGGGCCTCTACCCCCAGACTATTTACTGGGTTGCAACAGGCAATAAACATTTAAAATGGGTCGTGAGCCCAAAATGCTTGAGAAACGCTTGTATGCACACACCCATAGGTGGGTGCTATCCACACGGCAAGTGCATGCCGTCCATACAGGTGTGTATCATTCAGACTGCTCTGCAGAGGCATCGTCCGGCCCTACAGCCAAACATGTTGCATATCTGAGGAAACAAATGAAGTTTACCTTTGGACGATCACACACACTAACAACTTTTGGCTCAGCTGTGTTCCAGAAGTTGGGCCAGACCCTCAGCTGCTGCAAATTGCTGTAGCTCCATTGAAGTCATTGTTAATTCTCATGGCTGAGATTTAAAAACAAGGTCCTTTTCCTTAGGACATTAAGGAAAGGACCATTGTGTGACTTATTCACAGGTAGATTTGTCCGAAGTTCTAGGCTATGTGCCAATGGAAACAACCGTGGCCTGGTGGAAAGTTGGGTGAGATGGCCAACAGGAAAGGCCTATCTCTGACAGCCATTCCAATTACTTACACTGGAGCTGGTTGAAATTCAGATTTTTAGAAAAATGTGCACTGAGCTTTTCACCCAGCTCTCTGTTGAAGGGATGTAGATGGCCACCCCGCCTTTGCCACAATATGTGAGCAATACAATCTTCAGTGTATTTATGCGCACAGTAGAGCCCCATTTTACACATGGAGAACTAAGACAACAAGTGACTTGCCCAAAGTCACACAGGAAGTCTGTAGCAGAGTAGCTCTCCTAACTACCAGGCCAGCACCCTGATCACAGGATCATTCTCCCATTGCCTTCAGTGGTGCTGCACATGGGTCTGTTAGTTGCAGGATGGGGGACTAATACTGGCAATACATATCTCAGGCCACCAGGAGCATGCTAGGAAGCTAAGAATGGGGCACTGAGAGTGGGAAGCTGGAGAAAGTACCTGTGGTAATGGGAGGCTTTTGGAAACATTAGCAGATGTGGTGGAGTGGCTGAGTTAGACATTCCAGTCTGAGTGTCCCCCAGCCGAGCGATTATGCAGAGAATTAGATGGATTTTCTTGGCAAGCAAGTTCTAAAAAGGGAGAAAGGTGGGTGCAATTTTATTTCTGGGAAAAACACCAGAATTTTGAATGTATTCTTTTGTGTTTTTCTTCTTGGTTTCTTTTGGGATGTATTTTTTTTAACCTTGTAGGAAACCTGTGTCTTTGCCTGTCATTGTTTCATGGTTGGGAGAGGGAGAAAAAAGCATATTATAAAAAGCAAGTCACCATGTCCGGGTCCTGTTAGATTAGTGTGAGTATATTTTTAGAGCGTGGACGCTCCAGTAGAGAAAGCCCAGCTCTTCATTCTCAGGAGATCAGTTTACATCCCCACTTTCAGCTGCACTGGAAATCAACCCAGCAATGAAGGGCCAGTCCTATGAAGCGCAGACCATGCAGGAATGAGCTCTTAAAAGGATGACGTGGGCGAGTGAGTTTTCCCATCCAGCCTGTGCATTGCACTTGCTTTCAGTCTCAGGGTATGATTCTTGGAGTCAGCCAGAGCAGATCTTAAAAAGAAAAAATAGGCCAGATCCCCAGCTACGGTAAATCGCTGTAGCCCACTGGTGTAACTAGACCTACACTCAGTGACACCAGCTGGGTGTCTGTCTGGATCTGGCCCATTGGCTCCAATGGAGCTATGCCCATAGACATCAGCTGGGGATCTGGCCCACTGACTTTGGTGGAACAATACGGATTTACACCAGCTGTGGATTTGGCCCATCTTTTTCCTGTGGGGAACTACCACCCTGCAACTGTCCATTAGCAGCTAAGCCTAAGTTTCCCTGCATAAAGCGTGTGTCCTATTGAGAGAACACCCTGATTTCTCCACGGAGACAGAGACAAGATATTGGAGCAGTCGGTAAGTTTTAGGAGCCACTTTATCGTCTCTCTCACCCCCCCCGCCCCTCAATCTCCACAGCCCTCATCAGCTGGCTCTTCCCATCTTCCCTCCCTTGTTCCTGGCTGCACTCGCATCCCTGGCACACGGCTGACTCTCTCCTCCTAAGAGGAAGTCAGTGGGGCTCTCCACAGGCACAGGAATCCCCACCACGGGGATCCCTGCAGCAGGATCAGGGCCATGGTGATCCTTGGAGGCCTGTGGCGCTAGCTGCAGTGTTACCTTGGACCACTATAGGGTGCACTGGTGAACACTGAGTGGCATTCGCATGGTTCATGATTAAGGCTAAGATTTTGTCACAGTTATTTTTAGTTAAAGTCACAGAGAGGTCACAGGCAACAAACAAAAACTCACAGAGCCTCTGACCTGTCTGTGTCTTGTACAAGCCGTGTAGGAGAGGCACAGGGCCCCAGCTGCAGCCTCCACCGCGGGACTATATGGGGTGAATAGCCCCGGCTCTGGGCCTGGCTTTAGCTGCTGACAGCTGAAGATATGGAGGTCCAGTAAAGTCATGGAATCTGTCACCGCCATGACTTCTGTGACTGAATTGTAACCTTATTCATGATTAGGAATAGCAATCGAAGCGTGCCCAGAGTGGTCCCACAGCACAACCCGGTCCCAGAGGGACCTGCCCCAGAAAGCCTCCCATCTAGTTCCAGGGAGAACTCTACACAGGGGGCACTGGGAGGCGGAAGTGGGGGAATGGAAATAGGATAAGGGCTGATCTGTTTCCATCTCTGCGCCTCATTTAAAGTGAGTTGTTTGGAACTGATGTCCCCTGCAAACTGTGTACATGCCACACTGCCATCTCCCACTCCTGCGTGTGACCTTTCTGTCAGGCACAGCCAGCAGCAACCGGGGCCGGATTCAATATCTAGCGGTTCCTTTCCATCGATACAACACAGAACTGGCTTGAGCCCCTGCCCAGTGACCTGGGACAATTACACACCACCCCCTGGGCGCCTCTAGGAGGCAATACTTCCCCTCTCGCAAGCACAGAGTCTGAGTGTAGCAAAAACTTTTAATAAAAGGAGGGAAGTAACTTGGCATTAATTTGGGAAAACACCGCAAACAGAGATCATAAACATAAACCATGAGCAAAAGACCCATCCCCAAGTAAGCGGGGCAGTGTCCTTTCCCCCTCAGGTTCTTAAGTCGAGCAACCCCAAAGTCGCTTTCACGTGCCTGTCCCTTCTCTGCACCCCACTCACAGTTGCTGTCCTTGGTCAGTGCAGCCCCAGAATTCAGAGGTGCATCTTCAGAGTTCACCCCCCACCCTGGGTGGAGGGGAGGGTAAGGAGGCACCTTACACACTCCGCTGCTTGGACACTCGCTCGCCGCCCCTTTCTGTCAGCTGCCCACTTGCTGCGTCTCTCCAGCAGCCGCTCGCTGAGATGTCTTCAGGGCCCGCCACTTAACACAGGTCTCAGTGATTTCAGCTTTCAGTGGGGGAGCCTCACTGCTAGGGCACACAGAGCAGTCTCTTGCATCAGCGACACTGTCTCAAAGCAGGTCTAATTAAAGCTAGGTATCAGTAATTTCAGCTCTCCAGCATTTAACAAGACTCTCAGTTGAGTCTGAACCACCTCTTTTATTACACAGTGGAGACAAAAAGGGTCAAATGGTATCTGAGGCCCAGACCGCTAGGTCCAGGTCCACCCTGCTCCCCTCCTACCCCTGACACCTGACTTCCCCTTGCCTCCCTCACAGAGCACCCACCCCGCTCCTCTGTTACCCACGACTGCACCCAGCTCCCCCCACAGAGCCCCCTCCCTGTCCCCTCCTACCCCTGATACCCAACTGCCCCCTACCTCCCCCACAGAACCCCCTCCCTGTCCCCTCCTACCCCTGACACCCAACTGCCCCCTGCCTCCCCCACAGAACCCCCTCCCTGTCCCCTCCTACCCCTGACACCCAACTGCCCCCTGCCTCCCCCACAGAACCCCCTCCCTGTCCCCTCCTACCCCTGACACCCAACTGCCCCCTGCCTCCCCCGCAGAGCCCCCACCCGCTCCCCTCCAACTCCTGACACCCAACTCCCCCAGCTCTCCAGGCAGAGCACCCACCCCTCTCCGCTCCAACTCCTGACACCCGACTGCCCCCAGCTCCCCAGGCAGAGCCCCCTCCCCTCCCCGCTCCCCCTCCTATTGTACCGTCAGGGAAGCTGATGTTGGTGTCGGAGTGTTCTAGAACTTCCTGGACAGCACGATCAGCTTCTCCAATGGAACCCTTCCGCAAACTATAGCCACGAAGCCCCCAGATCATCACACTTACTTCCATAGATCCAGTAACCACTCGAAATGTACCAAGAAATCTGTTATCTACAGCCAGGCACTCAGCTACCAGAGAATGTGATCCAAGGAGAAAGTCCGGGCTACACACCTTAACACACTTAGAACCAGACAAAGACACTCCACCAGCAATGGAGATCACATCATGGAGTGGGCCACCCAAAGACACTGAGAGATCATGTTTCAATATGAAACAGAAAGCCTGCTGACCTCACACCATTTGTTGTCACTTACCGCCCTACACTGGAACCCATACGGGGAGGGGGTCAGTAGTCTATTACTAACCATAAGTTATGGAGACCACGTCCTGAAAGAAATATTTCCAGAATTCTCTCATCTGGCCAGCAAACAACCCCACAGCGTCTCCAAACTCCTCATCGGAAGCAAGCTCCCCACAAACCAGGAACCACCAACTCAAAGCAGCGCCAGACCCTGTCAGAACAACCGATTCGAAACCTGCAGTCATAGCTCCTCTGCTACAATGATCAACACCCCTCTACAGCCCACCTGTCAAGATCCATGGGTGCTACACATGCCTATCACAAGACATTGTGTATCTCTCCCCGTGCATTAGGTGTCCCAATAACAACTATGTGGATGAAAAGTGGATGAGAAGCTGGATATGAGTCAGCAGTGTGCCCTTGTTGCCAAGAAGACTAGGGGCATATTGGGCTGCATTAGTAGGAGCATTGCCAGCAGATCGAGGGAAATGATTATTCCCATCTATTCGGCACTTGCGAGGCCACATCTGGAGTATTGCGTCCAGTTTTGGGCCCCCCACTGCAGAAAGGATGTGGACAAATTGGAGAGAGTCCAGCAGAGGGCAACAAAAATGATCAGGGGGCTGGGGCACATGACTTATGAGGAGAGGCTGAGGGAACTGGGCTTGTTTAGTCTGCAGAAGAGAAGAATGAGGGGGGATTTGATAGCAGCCTTCAACTACCTGAAGGGGGGTTCCAAAGAGGACGGAGCTAGGCTGTTCTCAGTGGTGGCAGATGACAGAACAAGAAGCAATGGTCTCAAGTTATAGTTGGGGAAGTCTAGGTTGGATATTAGGAAACACTATTTCCTAATAAGGTAGTGAAGTGGTGGAATCTCCATCCTTAGAAGTTTTAAAGGCCTGTCTTGACAAAGCCCTGTCTGGGATGAGTTAGTTGGGGATTGGTCCTGCTTTGAGCAGAGGGTTGGACTAGCTGACCTCCTGAGGTCTCTTCCAACCCTGATATTCTATGATTCTATGAACACTGCAAACATTGATTTTAATGGAAGTTCTGAGCCTAAATACCTTTGAAGAATGGTATGAAGTATGGGCCCATGCTATTAGTGGGATAACGTCAAATAGCTGGGCTACCCCTTGTCAACTTCATACCTCTAATACGCCATTTCCCTGAGTGACATTGTGACCTGGTGTGCAGAGCACTGGCCTGGATTCCATTCCCAGCTCTGCTGCTGACCTGCTGGGTGACCGCGTGCAAGTCCCTTCCCTGCTCTGTGCCTCAGTTTCCCCTCTCATTATTTGTCTGCTGGTGCATTTACACTGTAAGTTCTTTGGTGGCAGGGACTGTCATTTTCAAAGTACTTGTGCAGCCCCTGGCCCAGTGGGGCCCTGCCCTTGGTAAAGCCTCCATGTACTACCAGGATATGAATAATAAATGGCAATAATAATGTTGAGGAGGGAACAAGCAAAGGCAGAAGGTCCTATATGTTGCCTTTTATAATGATTCCATTTCACTTTCACTGGGCCAAATCTGCACCAATGTACTTTTCACGTGTAAGCGAGATGGAGTCAACGTGTAAGCAAAGTCAGCTGCCCCCTGACTGAATCTCTTGTAACGCTAGCCATGTAGCAGCAATACAGCCTAATCATGTATCACTTTGCTTCATTACAGGCAGCAGGAGATGCTGCTGATACCAGATGTTAATTCTCAAAATGGAGTGGCATGATATGCTAAAGAATGGCTGTTAGTGAGATGCCAGGCTGGTTGCCAGCATTGTAATATACAGCACCCGCTGCTCATAATGGATATGTATATCAGGCAGACCTCAAGGTGTTTCCTAAGCCAGACACATGCAAGCTATTGGGCCAGATGCTCACTGGTGTAAATCAACCCAACTCTATTGAAGTCATTGGGGTTATTCTCACCAATGTCCTGTTGTAGCAGCTTCCCAACAGAAAAAAACTACAGCAGTCTGCCTTGCCTGTAGGAGAACTAACTAGATTCATGGTTTGGTTTTGTGTGCGTGAAGCCCTGAGTGAAGGAAAGCTAAGTCAAAGAGATAAAGGCCTGCTGTAAGACATGCTGGTCTCTGGTCTCGGACTAGATATGTCCTTTTCCTGATAACAGAGCTCTTTTGAAGTGGGTCCCTGACTGTCTGTGCTCTCCTCTTCACTTCGGTTCTAGGCATGTACTTTCAAAAGCATGGAATACAGAGAACAGGGCCAGAAAGTGCAGTCATCTCCTTGCTCATTATACATGGAATCACAGTATGTTTTAAGCAGGAGCCATTTATTAGAGCTAACAACTGTAACCCTTCTGCCTGTCAGAGTTGGCAACAGCAAGGGCCGGGTTCAGTATCTAGGGGTTCCATTCCAATAACACAATGCAAAACCAGCTCGAGCCCCCACCCAGTGACCTGGGACAAATATATACCACCCCCGCTGGGCGCCTCCAAGAGGCAATACTTCCCCTCTCGCAAGCACATAGTCTGAGTGTAGCAAAAAGCCTTTTAATGACAGAGAGAAACAATGTGGCATTATGTTGGGGAAACACCACCACCAGGATTCATAACACAACCCATGAGCAAAACCCACCCCAAGCAAATTGGGGCATGTCCTTTCCCTTTGGTTCTTGAGTCCAGCAACCCAAAATCACCCAAAGTCCCGAAAGTCCAACGACCCAAAAGTCTCTGTCCTTGGTCAGGGCAGCCCCAGAGTTCAAAAGTTTATCTGCAGAGTTTTACCTCCCAACCTGGGTGGAGACTGGGGGGGGGGGTTTAAGGGGCACCTTATGTGGTCCAAAGCTGATGGCCCCACCTCTCCACGGGGCTCTGCTCCACCAACCGCTCCGCTCACCATCCCACAAACTGCTCTACCATATAGCTTCAGGCTTCCCCACTACTTAACACAACACTCGGTGATTTCAGCTCTTAGTAAGTTCAGCTCTTTTGTGATTTCAGCTTGTAGTAGGGGAGCCTCAGTGCTGGTGCACCATTAGCCCAAAGTGACCTCAGCTCTGCAGCCTGTAACTAGATTCCTAATGGAATCACAGTTAGCTTTGATAGTCCACAGTGGAGAGAGAAGGAAATGCAATTAGCATAAAAGACCCTCACCAGGGGGCTATACCACCAAGTATCAACACCTGCCCCCCAACCTCTCTCAATTCACAGAGTTTTGGAACCCATGTCCCTTGCCTAGTGAGTGCTACCTAGTTGATGGCGAGTCCCTCCATCATAACAAAAGGTCAAGTACAGTTCCACTGTCCTTGATTCCCATAATCAGGGTAATAACAATTTATTCTTCCTGCCCCAATAACAGAGACACTGGGGATTCCACAGCAGCCAAAGTGACCACTTGGGCAGCTATGGCCTCATGCTAGGCGGGGTGGGTGTGCCTATGCAAATGAGATCAGCCCCTGAAGTTCTTTTCCACAACTTGCCACACCTCACCACCAGATGTCAGGGTGGAGCTCATCCTGACTCTGCTTACTCAACTCTGGCCATGAACAAACAGGCATTCGTCCACCTTGAGTTCCAGCTTTGTCTTCCTTGTTTACCAGGGACCTCATGCTGTCTGCAACTCTGCACAGGACACAGAGACAACTAGTGGCTGACTAACAGACTGCAAGCAAACATTACACCCACAGTAGGGCCCTCTCTTTCTCACGCTGCCAGTGGGGAAAAGAGCAAAGCACCAGTTCAGAATAAAAGGAAATGAATATACTTCTTTTAAGGGAGAGTCTGGATGAGAGGGCTGCTTACTGAGGGCTCCAGGAAGCTGAAATGCCACCCCTGCTGGGAACCAGAAAGCTGAGCCCCTGAAACTGGCCACCAGCTTCCCCATTCCCTGGCTTGCTTGGCAAAGAAGAAGATGATAAGCTGGGCTTCCGGGAGAATATTGCAGGAGCCAAGGCCGAGCCCTATGACAACACAGCAGAAAAGGAGCCACCAAAGTCTAAAGCAATGTCTTTAAGGGTCTTGTGACCAGTTCTGCACTAGTGAAATTCCAGGGACCACAGGGCCTGGGCATGAAGAGGACCTGTGAGCTCAGCACAATGGTGAATAAAACAGCAGTAATAAGTTGTCAGGGCCAGAGTGTCCAGAACTTAGACAGCTGAGTTGGGCTAAAGAGCACTTGAACCTGTATTAACTCTCTGAGGGTCTGCTGCAGAAAAGGGGAAGCACGGTAACTCAAAAGTAAGGGACACAAACTAAAGCACTATTGTCTGATTTCTACAGCTTGTCCTTGGAGGGCCAAACAAACATCAGCTCAGATTTTTAAACTGGCAGTCACCATGGAGCTGCTGTCTAGCTGAGGGATGCCTGGGATAAGGATAATGCTGGAAGAAGGAGACAAGATGGTATGAACTGAGTCTGGAAATTCTCTCTTCCTGTCTGACCCTTACCAGGCAGAACAGATAGGTTTGGTTTTCAAACTGCATAGCTCTCCTATGGATCAATGGATCTAAAACCATAAGTTATAAGACACCACATCTGCAGCCCAAGTCAGGAGTCTGTGCACTGATCGCGTGTGGCTGAGCAGCAGGAGTGGAGCTGCAGGAGAGCCAAGTGGCTTACAACCATTCCTTTCCATTTGGCAGTGGGGACCCAAATTTGCATGCATGAGACAGGGTGTGTTTAAAACACTTTCCAGACCGCCAACAAAATGCGCAGTTAGGGCTGTGTACGGAGATGATGTGGGATGTATTTGAAATCAGCCATGCCAAGTATGCCTGCAGCAGTTGGTGCATCTGTTTGTATCCACAATCCCAGTCACTTGCACACACAACATGCTTTGCATGTGTAATTATCTCTCCTCTGTAGGTTTTGCATTTGCAGATAGAGGCCCCTGGAAATTTTGTGAGTGTAGTCGGAGAGTCCATATGAAACTGTGCCCTAACGATCAATTGTACTAAACTATCTCTACCCAGGCCACACAACTAGTTTTGCATGCTCAAATTTCTTCTTACCCAGTTTTTCATGGCCCTGTTTTTGTTTGTGCAAAACAGTTAGAAAGCTATTTACCCTATTTTAGGAATGATAGAAAACGGGTCTGATTTTCCTCTGACTTGCACTAATTTTTACACTGGTGCAACTCCGTAAACTTTAATGCATGCATGCCAATATAAGCGAAAGGAACATCAGCACTCTTGCACACAATATGGTGCATTTCTCCAAGTGAAAACCTGTGTGTGCAAAGCTGCACCTTCCAAAAAATGTGAGTACACACACAATTGTACCCATAATTTTAGCATCCGCTGTGGTGAAAAATTTGTATAACTCATTTAATAAAAATTAAGGGAACCTGTGCTAAGAGTGGAAAGTCAATGCAAACTTAACGGTGGAGCTGATAATCACACATCCATAGTATACTGTATGTATAGCACAAGTACCGTTCTATCTGAAATCTTCACACTACTCTGGCTATTTCACTAAGCTGGTAGCTTATAACAGCTTTCCAATGCTGAGCATTTCTCTTTCTAGCTCTTTGCGTCCTACAAAAGTGCCACTGAAGCTACTAGGCTGTTTTCAAAAGCAAGAGTGGTACTGCAAATTTCATGGCAACCCCCTTCCTCTTTTTCTACCACTTGCTGGAAAAAGAGCTCCTATATAGAGCATATAGATCTGTTCTTAGCTTTTACATTTGCTGCTCTAGTCCTACTAGCATCCCCAGGGCTTGACTTGACAGTTTAATGGTGAACGAACCCAGAACAGTTTGGCCTCGGCTGTTGATCGCATTTCCATGAGCTTGCAGAAACCAAACCTTCGCCTTTGCCTTACACTACAAAGGTGGACTCTCCTTAGCCAGCTGCTTCCTCTTGCAGAATGCCGCGCTGCCCAAGTGCACAGGATTCCCCTTGAAACCAATGCATCCTCGTGCATCAGGCCTCATGCTCCCTGTCCTGGTGCTCCAGGGACAGAACGCGAGGAT
The DNA here is from genome assembly GCF_015237465.2 of Chelonia mydas. Taxonomy (NCBI): domain Eukaryota; kingdom Metazoa; phylum Chordata; order Testudines; family Cheloniidae; genus Chelonia; species Chelonia mydas. Next base: position 73,476,713 of record NC_051251.2, on the reverse strand, counting down.
TTTCTGGGCAAGTTGGTCCTCCCAGCAGGCCTTCCACCCTTCAGGGATGGGCTTCTGGCACACAGAGCCGATCAAGCCTGGGTCAGGATAGCAGCCATTTCTCTCCTCCTTGACGTGATGGCCCAGCTGGCTGCTGTCAGCATCCAACGGGGTGAGTAAGCCTTTGCCAAACGTTAAGTCACAATGTTCCGTGTTGGTTGGATTTCTAGCCAAACTACACCCTGCTCCCTCCACAGGAAGCGGACAGGGGATCTAAAGAGAGTCAGCCGGAGCGATTTCAATGCTGGCTGCCTCAGGCCTATATGGAAGGGAGCGAGATGTGGTTAGCCGGAAAGCTGGGGCTGCAGAAAAACGAACCAACAATTGGGCTATTGTGTTCTGACTGACTGACACAGGGACCAACTTGTCTCACGGCTGTTGTGATCATTTGGACAGTGCTATAGACTGTGGATCCTATTATCACAAACTTCCCCTTTCACTCTTTCTTCGGCCCTCCTCTCCGCAGACTCCTCTGTTTGGGATGAGGGCATGCTCCTGCGAATGGCAGGCTATTTCAGCTTCCGGAGGTCTGCCCTTTTGGGGGAGAGAAGCCAGCCTGTTTCCCTTGCAAAGGAGGAATTGCTTCCCTGCTCTGGTTCAGTGTTGACAGCCCAAACCACCTTAACTAGAAGCAGGAAGCAGAGAGCCATGGCCCTCACCAATCGGATCCGGGGAGGGTGGGACAGTGTGCAGCGCTCACAGTGTTCCCAGGCCAGGCCAGGGAAATGACATGCCAGCTTCAGCCTGTTTGTGGTTCCTGTGCCAGGGGCAGCTCAGTGTAGGGAGTGCCCTGGGGAGCCCCTGGGGGGGGGCAGGGAGCGGCTGGGGGGCTGCGGTGTAGAAGAGTGGGCCAGATGGCTGAAGGAAGCTACCCCAACAGTCCTGGTTCCCTGCAAAGAGAAACTGGGGCTGGCCTGGAAGCCCAGAGCAGTGACAGTCACGGTGCCACCCTCGGTGCCACTGATGGAAATGCAGGTAACGTAAGGAAAGCCCAGCCAGGAGCATCAGCAGAGGGACTGTAGCCACCAGAGCAGTCTCAAGCTGCAGCCGTCCCTCCTTTCCTGTGGCGCTGCCTGGGGTAGGGGGGGCTGTACTTTACAAGGCTCTGCTTCCCTGGCAATGAACTGGGGGGGGGAACACTCTGGAGTGCCCCCTGGTCTTTTTCTGGGGGCAGGGTGGTGTGGCGGGGGTGGGAGGCTGGGGGCAGGGAAGTGCATTCTCTCACTGTAAGCTACTGGATGTTCAGGAATGCAGGCCATTCAGGGGGCTCTCGGATTTCTGTAGGGTTTTCCAGAGGGACGTGTGAGCAGCACCACAAAAGGGACTTTGCAAACCCCGTGGTTTGTTTCTCTGTTCTGTTCCCAGGCAGTTGTCATTCTCTTAAGGAAGTACAAGTCCACATAGCTGGACGAGAAGCAGGCGGTTTATGCCTCTAGTCCAGTGTGTGCAGGTGTGATCTCTGTGTGTGCAGGGATATGAAATAGTGCTTAATTTGTAATGAATTACAATTCGTGGTTCGAGCAGTTTTTTTACATTCATAACAGATGAAGCAAGCCCAGAGGTGCCAGGGCTATGAGCTGCCAGGCCTAAACGTGCCGGGGCTCAGCCTCGTTCTGTCATCTGCTACCATTGAGAACAGTCTAGAGCCATCCTCTTTGGAACCCCCTTTCAGGTAGTTGAAAGCAGCTATCAAATCCCCCCTCATTCTTCTCTTCTGCAGACTAAACAATCCCAGCTCCCTCAGCCTCTCTTCATAAGTCATGTGCTCTAGACCCCTAATCATTTTTGTTGCCCTTCGCTGGACTCTTTCCAATTTATCCACATCCTTCTTGTAGTGTGGGGCCCAAAACTGGACACAGTACTCCAGATGAGGCCTCACCAGTGTCGAATAGAGGGGAACGATCACGTCCCTCGATCTGCTCGCTATGCCCCTACTTATACATCCCAAAATGCCATTGGCCTTCTTGGCAACAAGGGCACACTGCTGACTCATATCCAGCTTCTCGTCCACTGTCACCCCTAGGTCCTTTTCCGCAGAACTGCTGCCTAGCCATTCGGTCCCTAGTCTGTAGCGGTGCATTGGGTTCTTCCGTCCTAAGTGCAGGACCCTGCACTTATCCTTATTGAACCTCATCAGATTTCTTTTGGCCCAATCCTCCAATTTGTCTAGGTCCTTCTGTATCCTATCCCTCCCTTCCAGCGTATCTACCACTCCTCCCAGTTTAGTATCATCCGCAAATTTGCTGAGAGTGCAATCCACACCATCCTCCAGATCATTTATGAAGATATTGAACAAAACCGGCCCCAGGACCGACCCCTGGGGCACTCCACTTGACACCGGCTGCCAACTAGACATGGAGCCATTGATCACTACCCGTTGAGCCCGACAATCTAGCCAGCTTTCTACCCACCTTATAGTGCATTCATCCAGCCCATACTTCTTTAACCTGCTGGCAAGAATACTGTGGGAGACTGTGTCAAAAGCTTTGCTAAAGTCAAGAAACAATACATCCACTGCTTTCCCTTCATCCACAGAACCAGTAATCTCATCATAAAAGGCGATTAGATTAGTCAGGCATGACCTTTCCTTGGTGAATCCATGCTGACTGTTCCTGATCACTTTCCTCTCCTCTAAGTGCTTCAGGATTGATTCTTTGAGGACCTGCTCCATGATTTTTCCAGGGACTGAGGTGAGGCTGACTGGCCTGTAGTTCCCAGGATCCTCCTTCTTCCCTTTTTCCCTTTTAGTTTTTCTGGAGGTAATATTTACTGACAAGCGAACCACAGATGTTTCAGAGAACTCCCCAGTGCTTTGAAGTGCTTCAGCTAAACCACTTCAAATGATGTGACCCTCCCGAGTCTGCTAAATTGCTCTACAAATCTGGGGAGGACAGCATCTTGCACCATCTTTGGGTACTTTACACTTCCGATCCTGGCTGGAGCTAGGACGGGCAGCGTTTGTGAGGACAAAACGCCAACCAGTTATTGGAATATTTTTGGCTTGGGCTTGTTTTAGCTGTGGGCAGAGGGTTAGGCCAATTCTTGTTTATTCCAAACCTTTGGACCCATTCTTAGTGACCAGCCTGGCTGGTTGCATCATGTGTTGTCAGTGATTGTTGCTGTTCACACCTGCTAACTGTGAGCCTTGTTTGGGAGGGCTTCGGACGTGGAAGGGTATCCAAGCACCGCTTGTTTCTGGAACAGGGGCGGTGGGTTGAGCGTTTGGCACAAGCGTGCTGAAGAAAGCAGGAATCGCCATGGGAGGGGCAGCTGGGAGGCTTGGATGGCCGGGTGAAAGGTCAAGGGGAAATCAGGAAGGTGTGATGGCGGGGAGGGGAAGGGGCACGGTTTGGCCTCTGGGGTAGAGTGACCAGAAGCCCACAAAAAGCAGGACTCTTTTGGTTTTCCAGGCCCTGATTTGAGCTTCCATTTGGCTTTCCAAAGCCAGGGACTTTCCCAGGATTCTCAAGTCTCCCAGCGCTGCAACACAGCAGCACAGACAGCCGCCACCCTGGCTCGCCCGGCTGCCTATGGCACCACCTCTCCGCTCACCTGGCCTCCCTAACTCGGCAGCAAAGAGCTGGCTCTCTTCAGGCGCTTGGCTTTCCCCCCCTCGTGGCAGGAAAAGGGCTGGGTGGGCAGTCCCAGGGGAGGGAGGGGAAGAGAAACGGGAGTGGGAGGAGGGTGACAGGGAAAGGAGGAGGAGTGGACAGATGACACCACCAGGGAAATGGGAAGGCGAAAACAATACACAGCAAGTCCCAGAGCTGGGGGCCAGTGCAGAGAGACGCTTATGCCTAGCACAGCAGGGCCTGAAGGCCCCAGCCACGGGCGTGCCCCATTGCGCTGGGTACTGGACGCACCCAGAATATCCCTGCCATACACACTGGTCCCCTCCCTCATTCCTGCTGTGCCAGTGGTCCTGTCAACGTGCGGCAGCTCTGTGGAGACAGGCTGCCCACCCTGCCTTCCCCCGGGTGCTCCCTGTTGCATTGTCTCTCCCTGGAAGACAGCCCCCCTCATGCCCCTAGAGCGTGGCTGGCTCTGGCTAGTGAAGCCTCTAGCATTCAGTGTCTGCTGTGTGTAGAGGCAGCTGCCGTATGTCACCTCAGATCCTCACACTGCCAGGGGATATAACCCACCGGGGAGAATATTACAAAGCCCCCCGTAGGCCGCACCACAGAGAATGGGAGATTTTATAACCCCAAGTTAGCACCCTTGCTCCAGACAGCTCAAGCTGTAGCAAATTCTGCTTTGAGTTCCCCGGTGCATTGGTCAAGGTAGTGCCCATGGGGTAGGTGTTGAATCCAGGCATCTCCAGGATTAACACAGCAACCCTCTCTCCAGCGCAGGTCGCAATCTGAAGGAGTGGCTGCGGGAGCAGTTCTGTGACCACCCCCTTGAGCACTGTGAAGACATGAGGCTGCACAACGCTGCCTATGTCGGGGACCTGGAGACGCTCCGGAGCTTGCTGCAGGAGGAGAGCTTCCAAAGGTGACCCTCGCTTCCCCTGCTGCTCTCCCAGCATGCCCCTCGCGGCTGGGTATTGGGAACACCCGCTACTCAGTGATGCTCGGATGGGGAGTCTGACACAAGCTTCGTTTTGGCAGGGTCTGGGATAGACAGAAATGGTACTGGATCTCTAGAGGTGTAAATCAGCACACACACATGGCCTTCAGTGGAGGCATGCCGACTTACGCCAACTGGGCATCTGGCCCATCATACTGCCAGCTGACGCTGCAGCTCTTAACCTACCCAATTTCACCTGGCATATGTCAGAGTGGTTTTAGGTTCTCACACTGTATGCAGGCCTTGGTTTTTTAATAGAGCATATGCAATGTGGCCTGTCGTGCCCTCGCAGCTGGGCCAAAGTCTGTCCCTCCAGTCTGAGCCGAAGGGGTTGTTGGGAGGGATGAGAGAGCGGTGGTATTCCCTTGGCTTCTCAGCGGAGGCTGCTGTCCCGTTTGCCACCTGTGGGAGTGTTTTCCTTGGTGGGGATGCTGCATAGACATCACTTGCCTGTTCCGTGTACAGCAGGTCACGAGATGGCCATGGCCATGAGTGGGCTCCAGGGGCTGGGGTAAACAGGTTTAGAAAAATCTAACACCGCCCCTGCCACCCTCCCCTGCCTTGTCCATCTTCAGCAAGCTGGTTCTGAAATGGTGAAGAACTTGTGCATTGACAGATCTTCTTGTGTAGAAAGTGGGGGAGTGAAGCCTGGGGTCGGATCTCCCCCTCCAGTGTCAGGCCTTCTCCTAAGGAGGGGTGATAGGAAATCTGCTCCCCAATGCTAGCAGGCACTAGTGTCTTCAGAGATGTGGCTCTGGCACATTTCCTACACCTGGCAGTTCACAGATCGATCAGCTCACTTGGCCCGCTTCCCTGTTTCAGCAGATACCCTGATCCCAGCACTCGGCACCACGGAGTTCCTCATGCCTTTCACGCACAAAGGGTATCTTTGAACGTACAGATTCAGAGGTCACCGTCAGACCCTCCTGGGAACGCAGGGGGAAGGGAAGATGACTGCTTCTTCCTGTGTTTCCCAGTAATCAGCCGTTCCCTCGGGGCACAGTGAGCTCAGCACTTCCTCAGCTTTAACAGAGCAGCTTGGCAGGACCCAGCGGGCTCTTTGTATTGCGGGTCAGAGGCTGCTCGGGTGACACCTGAATTTACCCAGGCTAATCCCACGCCAAGCAAATTTCAACTGAGTAACGTACAGTTATAAATATCCAGCCTCCGCTTGTGAATATGCTTCAGCTCAGCCTGGAAATAAAATAATGGGGAAATAGAAGTCTATGTGTAATGGCAAAACCATGCAGAGGGGATTACAATCACATATAAAACTGAAACGCCCTATGTTAAAAATTTGGCCCAGCCTATGTCTGTGGCCATTGGGATATTTAATTAATTTTCCTGCATTGCTGAGTAAACTGCATAATGACAACTCTCGCCTGAAATTGCCTTTTCAGCAAGAGTCAGAATGAGCCAGCCCTTCTAAGAATGAACTGCTTTGTCCCTAGCAAATTTCCGGGGCATTCCTTTTGTCACTCGGCCCACCAAGTTTTATAAAGTTTCCACCTGTCACCTACTTGTGCCCATCAGCCTCACTTGATTATTATCTATATTCCAGCCGTGCTTAGAGGCCCTGTTGTGCCAGGCACCATGCAAACCCCTATCAAGAGACACTCCCTGCCCCTGAAGAATTTACAATATAAAGAGACAACCTGGATTAAGGATGGGAAAAAACAAGTGTGAGTGTGTGTGTGTGTGGGTGGGGGGATGAAGTACTATTACCCCATTGCACAGATGTGAGCACTGACGCCTGGAGCTGTGAAGTGACTCACTCAAGCAGTGGGTGAGAGGCAGAGCCGAGAACACCCAGGTCGCCTAACATCCAAGTGAATGGCCTAGCCACTGGGCTGTGCTGCCTGCCAACTGAGGACATTGCTGTGTCTGTGCTCTCTTGCGCTCTGAGACCTAGCCTAGGCCAGAAAAGTTTTGCCGGGATAGCTATATGGTTTATACAGCGTCCCTTTTCTGGGATCGCTTATACCACTTCAGTGAGTGAAATCGACACTTTTATGCCAGGACAACTGTGTCTACAGTAGGGCTTTTGCCTGTAAAGAAGAATTGTTGCAAAAAATCAGCCCCTAACTGACATGAGAAGGATTAAAGTTGGAAAACATGCTTTAGAGCAATAGACTCAAGGAGCTCAATCTATTTAGCTTCATTAAGGGGTGACTTGATCATATTCTCTAAGGACCCATGAGGGGAACAAATATTTGATAATGGGCTCTTCAGTTTCGCAGGCAAAAGTATAGTCTGGTCCAACGGCTGGAAGGTGAAGAAGCTAAGACAAATTCAGACTAGAAATAAGGTGCATAGTTTTAACAGGCAGGGTAATGAACCATTGGAACAACTTACCAACGGGCGTGGGGGATGCTCCATCACTGGTGATTTTAAAATCAAGACTGGAGGTTGTTCTAAAAGCTCGGCCCTGGTTCATCCAGGCAAGTCCTCTGGCCTGGGTTATGAAGGAGACCAGACAAAATGATCACAGTCGTCCCTTCTGGCCTTGGAATCTTTGCATCCATGACACGGCCATACAAGCAAGTGTTTCTCGGGGAGATCTGGCCTCAGTCACTAACTCTTCCCTGCCTTCCTCCTCACCCCTGCTCCCTCCTTTGCTCTTCTGGCACAGTCACAGGGTCCTTGTTGCAGCTCACAGCCCAGTGTGTGCTCGGCACACTTTCACCTCTTGCCTGGCAGTGGGGGAAGAGACCTACTTCGGCTGTGATGGTGCTAGCAAAGCTGGTTTGTAAATGACAGCTTTGCTAGTGAAATCATATTTCGGTTTCACCCTGGAACATAGACTATTGCACCACAAGCAGACATGCAACATCTTCTTTGTCGAAACAGATCACCCTGGGGCCGGTTTTGTTCAACATCTTTATTAATGATCTGGATGATGGGATGAATTGCACCCTCAGCAAGTTCGCAGATGACACGAAGCTGCGGGGAGAGGTAGATCCGCTGGAGGGTAGGGATAGGGTCCAGCGTGACCTAGACAAATTGGAGGATTGGGCCAAAAGAAATCTGATGAGGTTCAACAAGGACAAGTGCAGAGTCCTGCACTTCGGAAGGAAGAATGGATATTCTATCTTTGCTCTTTCTTCAAGCGGGAGGGTGCTCTTGTGGGTAAAGTGCTAAATTGGGACGCCAGTGATCTGTCTTCAGCTCCCAGCTCTGCACTGTCTGCCCACTTCGCCGCTCTGTGCTTCACCTCCCCATCAGTACAATGAGGCTAATAATCCTTCCTTTGTCTACTTGGGTTGTAAGTTCCCTGGGGCAGTGGCTGCCCCTTGTTATGTGTACCTACAACATGCAGTGCAATAGGGCCCTGGTATTGGTGGGCACTTCTAGGTGCTACCGTAATAAAGGTACTAGATGAGGCTTCAAGAGACCAGGGCATACACCATACCTCTGGCTTACCCACTGTGTGTCCGGGGGGAGGCAGGGCTGTATCCCGGAAGAAGCCGTGCGCGTTGACAGATAACTCTGCTCTGTTGCCCCCCCGCTCAGCCGAATCAACGAGAAGTCCGTGTGGTGCTGCGGCTGGCTGCCCTGCACCCCACTGCGCATCGCTGCCACCGCCGGCCATGGCAACTGTGTGGATTTCCTCCTCCAGAAAGGGGCGGAGATTGACCTGGTGGATGTGAAGGGGCAGACAGCCCTCTACGTTGCCGTGGTGAACGGGCACCTGGAATGTGCCCAAATCCTGCTGGAAGCTGGTGCAGACCCCAACGGGAGCCATCACCATCGCAGCACCCCTGTGTACCACACCTCCCGCGTGGGCAGGGCCGACATCCTGAGAGAGCTGATAAGGCAAGTACAGTCGGTCCCCTTACCTTCCCAGCTCAGGGTCAGTCTGTGGGGTAAGAACATAAGAACGGCCATAGTGGGTCAGACCAAAGGTCCATCCAGCCCACTATCCTGTCTACCGACAGTGGCCAATGCCAGGTGCCCCAGAGGGAGAGAACCTAACAGATAATGATCAAGTGATCTCTCTCGTGCCATCCATCTCCACCCTGTGACAAACAGAGGCTAGGAACACCATTCCTTACCCATCCTGGCTAATAGCCATTCATGGACTTAACCTCCATGAATTTATCCAGTTCTCTTTTAAACCCTGTTATAGTCCTAGCCTTCACAACCAACTCAGGCAAGGAGTTCCACAGGTTGACTGTGCGCTGAGTAAAAAAGAACTTCCTTTTATTTGTTTTAAACCTGCTACCCATTAATTTCATTTGGCGGCCCCTAGTTCTTATATTATGGGAACAAGTGAATAACTTTTCCTTATTCACTTTCTCCACACCACTCATTATTATATATTCCTCTATCATCTCCCCCCTTAGTCTCCTCTTTTCCAAGCTGAAAAGTCCTAGCCTCTTTAATCTCTCCTCATATGGGACCCGTTCCAAACCCCTAATCATTTTAGTTGCCCTTTTCTGAACCTTTTCCAATGCTAACATATCTTTTTTAAGATGTGGGGACCACATCTGTACGTAGTATTCAGGATGTGGGGGTACCATGGATTTATATAAGGGCAATAAAATATTCTCCATCTTATTCTCTATCCCTTTTTTAATGATTCCTAATATCCCGTTTGCTTTTCTGACTGCCGCTGTGCACTGCATGGACGTTTTCAGAGAACTGTTCACGATGACTCCAACATCTTTCTCCTGATTAGTTGGAGATAAATTAGGCCCCATCATATTGTATGTACAGTTGGGGTTATTTTTTCCAATGTGCGTTACTTTAATCAACATTAAATTTCATTTGCCATTTTGTTGCCCAATCACTTAGTTTTGTGAGCTCTTTTTGAAGTTCTTCACAGTCTCCTTTGGTCTTAACTATCTTGAGCAGTTTAGTATCATCTGCAAACTTTGCCACCTCACTGTTTACCCCTTTCTCCAGGTCATTTATGAATAAGTTGAATAGGATTGGTCCAAGGACCGACCCTTGGGGAACACCACTAGTTACCCCTCTCCATTCTGAAAATTTACCAATTATTCCTACCCTTTGTTCCCTGTCTTTTAACCAGTTCTCAATCCATGAAAGTATCTTCCCTCTTATCCCATGACAACTTAATTTACATAAGAGCCTTTGGTGAGGGACCTTGTCAAAGGCTTTCTGGAAATCTAAGTACACTATGTCCACTGGATCCCCCTTGTCCACATGTTTGTCAAAGAACTCTAATAGATCAGTAAGACACGATCTCCCTTTACAGAAACAATGTTGACTTTTGCGCAACAATTTATGTTCTTCTGTGTGTCTGACAATTTTATTCTTTACTATTGTTTCAACTAATTTGCCTGATACTGATACTTACTGGTCTGTAATTGCCAGGATCACCTCTAGAGCCCTTCTTAAATATTGGCATTACATTAGCTATCTTCCAGTCATTGGGTACAGTAGGCGATTTAAAGGACAGGTTACAAACCATAGTTAATTGTTCGGCAATTTCACATTTGAGTTCTTTCAGAACTCTTGGGTGAATGCCATCTGGTCCCAGTGACTTGTTACTGTTAATTTTCTCAGTTAATTCCAAAACCTCCTCTAGTGACACTTCAGTCTGTGACAATTCCTCAGATTGTCACCTACAAAAGACGGCTCAGGTTTGGGAATCTCCCTAACATCCTCAGCCATGAAGACTAAAGCAAAGAATTCATTTAGTTTCTCTGTGATTACTTTATTGTCTTTAAGTGCTCCTTTTCTATCTCGATCATCCAGGGGCCCCACTGGTTGTTTAGCAGGCTTCCTGCTTCTGATGTACTTAAAAAACATTTTGTTATTACCTTTTGAGTTTGTGCCATGGATTTGATACGGCATCCAGAGCCAGGGAGGAAAGAGAGTGTCCTGTATGTCTCCTAACCTCCCTTGGCCTCCTTCTTTTCCCCTGGCTCCTTCCCCTCACAATAGAAAAGTATCCTGCTCTCCTCTATCCTCACAAACTCTCTTTTAGTCCTGCCTTCTGTCTCCCTCCCCCCGTTTATCTTCAAACTCACGGAGTGCACAGGTTGCGTGCACTCCCCTCATCTGCTCCATGGTGGGTCCTTCCAGTCCAGCTTCCAACATCTCCCCTCTGGTGCAACTGCTCTCACTCAGTCGCTCCCCTCTTCGGATCCCTCCGCCACATCCCCATCTGTCATCACGTTAGAGTGAAACCTCATCTCCCCACCTTCAAAGTGCTGGCCCTTCCTTCTTAGGCTTGCCCCGGGCCTCCAGCTCCACCAATGCTCAGTGGTTCGGTCACACACCTGGGACTCAGGAGACCCCTAGTTGAAGTCCGGCCTATGTCTGAGACGGGATTTCAACAGGCAATTTGAACCGAACGCTCAGAGCAGGTGTGCCGCTGAGAACCCCAAGCATTTTCCAACAGAAAGCTGTTTTGACTTCTAGTTTGTGATCAGCTCTAATGCAAAGTGTTGGTACAGAAAGTTAGAAAGCAGCAGATCAGCTGAGAAGTTAGGTGCCTATTTTTGTGGGGAGCTTGAAGTTTCTTTTGTAAGGTCAATAAAACCAAAATAAATCCTGGGCAAAGACTTCTGGTCCGTGTGCAAAGCACTTCAATAAGATACGACATTTAATGATAAGAATGATGGATGATGACCTTTGATTTCTCTATACAATGCTTATTTTATGTTCCTAGAAATTGTGCACAATGCCCGAGGCCCAAACTGGCCACAACCAGGTACTCGCATTTAGGCTCCTAAACCTGTATTTAGATACCTGGATAAGTGGTCGTATTCTCAAAGGAGCCCCTAGGAGCTCCCACAGACTTTAGTGGGGTTGTAGGTGCTCATCACCTATGAAAATCAGCCTGCTTATTGAAATGATTTGGGATCTGTCGTCGCCGCAGAGTTAAGTGGGGTGAGCAGCACCAGGGTTGGTCTCGCCTGGATGTGAGCAGCCACACCCGACTTACTGGGTCTTCACTAGTGCTGCTCTCCCCATGAGCGTAACTAGGATTTCTGGGACGTGGACCTGGTTCTTTGTGCTGCTGTCACCTGAGCCACTTTGATTTCTTTCCCAGTGAGAGAACTTTTTTCTAACTTCTAGGTATGCGAAGGGAATTGTGGGAAGTCATTGAAGGACTATCAGCAGTCACGTGACGTAGCCTGCATCCTCAGTGCAAAGTGGGTGAGATACAAACCCAAGGGAAAGCCTCACTTAGGCTGGCTTTAGCCTATAGCCCCAGGACAAGACAGCTAGTCTGGGCTGAAAGCACGACCAGTGTTAGCTGGGAGAGGTCTGTATGTGTTAGGAAAGAGGGATTGGGGCAACCCCAGAGTAAAAGCCCAAGTTAACTCTGCAGCAAAGGTGGATTTGGGAGCCCAGCTTTTTGAAAATCATGGTCCTAGCTCATTATGGGCCCACTGAAGTCACAGGGACATGGGATCACCTCTAATACAAAGTGTTGGTACAAAAAGTTACAAAGCAGCTATGGACTATCTTGTCCAGTATCCTGGCTCCGGGAGTGGCCAGTCCCAGCTGCTTCCAAGCAAGGTGCAAGAAACCCTAGAGTAGGCTGCTTTGGGAGAAAACCCCTGTGAAGTTTCCTCCTACCCCCAGCACTTAGAGGTTGGCTTAAACCCTGAAGCAGGAGGGTTGATAGCCTCTGAATGCGCTTTGCACTGGGCCCTATAAACTTGAATTTTCTCCTCTTTTGCATGTGTACACATCAGAATGAACCCACGAGCTACATTCCTAAGAATCTCCCGCAGTATATTTGCTAGCACAGTACAAAACATAGCAAATGGTATTTCAGCAGATGGAGTTGATGTATTGATTTATATGTCTGCCTCTAAAGATGCCTTGCCAGCAATTTAAAAGCATGATTCTGGAAAACTTTCAGGATTAAAAATTAACTGGAGTTTGTCCAATATCTTTTTATTAGGCAATGTTTCTCCCAAGGCTGCTAAGTTAATACCAAATTGTCAGTTTGCCCAAAATTTTCAATAGGGATTTCATAGATCTATTCAGAATTGCTTACTTTAAAACACAATCCTGACTTACAGAGCTCTGTAGAAGCTTAAAAGTATTGATCTAAGTTACTCTTTCCTTGACAGGGTAAATGTAATAAAATGACATTTTTTACCAAGATGTAATTATACATTTTCATATTCTTCAAAACACCCTATTCCCAGTTAATTATCAGTCAATGTGGTTCTTCCTGTTAACATACAAACTCCACAGTTGCTATTGATTCTGCTGGATTTGGTTTATTAAATCATATGGTAGCACAATTACAATTCCTGAAGTCCTGTGACCTGCTACAATTGCTGAACCAGAATACCAGGCAAAAAGCAGGAGCTGATAGGACATTATATGTAAATTTTATCCACTAATAGTAAATACACACGTAGTTATGGAATGGTAATCCGTTTTTTATAGTAAGACTGGTGGAAATATTTACAATTATATGGCTGGCGTATAGATTACTTTCCTAACAGCCTGTTACATAATCATCCTGTGATGGGATATTGCATCATACTTCTAGTCTAATAGAGGGCAGAGCCAGGATATTAGGAGATATATATTCTGCTTATTCCATTAAGGGCAGTGTTAAACTGACAAAGTCATGGGGAATTTTATCAGTACTTACAAACTTTTAAAAAGTTTGACTGATTTTGTTTTAAAAAGTATAACTTAGCAGAGTTGGTCAGAAAATGGCTTTTTTCATGAAAAAATTTGCCCTCCCTAAAGGGTGGTGCATTATGGGAGTCACTGGCCATGGTGCATCGTAGAGGTGTAGTTTGGCAGGGAATCTGGCCCACAGAAGAAAACTGGGCATGAGAAAACCAGAATACAGCTGCAATGAGGCACTGTGGCAGCAAATCCAAATAGAAATATTTCCGGTTTTGACCAGAAGATTTTGGTTTTTAGCCATTTGGGTTTTTGATGAAAAAGTCAAACATTTCTGTGGAATGCAGAGATTTTTTGCAAAAAATTTCATTTAATTGAAAACCAAATTTTCTGCTGAGAAGCAGTTTCAAGAGAGAATTTTTGACCAGCTAGTTGCAAAGGAAACCAATCCTGCAGGCCTGACTCACGGGAGGAGTCCCATTGCTTGGCTTCGAGCCTTTGCCATTTTCCTAGAAACCCAATTTAAATGTAAACGTTCTAGGATGAAACCATTGTATGCAGTATGGCCTCAATTCAGCACAGAACATTGAAAACCTCTTTCAGAAGGGAACAGTTCTTCAGAGAGCTGCTGTTCCTGGCTACTTTCTCCCTTCTCTTAGCTTTAGCCTTCACTGTGTTGTGACTAAGGAGGAGACAGAGACCACTTTGCAGTGTGCGTTTGGGGGAAGTTACCACGTAACGTCCTGTCCTCTCCACTCATGCCTGCAGCCACCTCTCCGTCATCCTCTGAGGTCTCAGTCTCTGTGCTGTGCCATGGAGAGGAGCGCGGATAAATATGCACAAAGTGCCAAATTCAGCACTTGGATGTGCTTGAATGCCCCATGATCTTGCAAATAGTTCTGCACATGCTTGACTTTAGTGGGCCTATTCATATCTTCAGAGTTAAAGCACATGGATAAATGTTTGCAGCAGCAGGGCCAGAAACCCACTGATTTCAGTGAGAGCTTCATAAAGATCTAGACAGAATTTGGCCCAGAATGTTTTATTAACCAGAAAGAGGAATCCTGCAATATACAGGAGAGCAGAAAAGCCTCATTCTGTGAATGCTCGGATTACAAACCCAGGAGAGTTATTCCTGAGCGGAAGAGCATTGTATTACCCTGAAGGGGAAGCACGACACTTCTCCTCTATCCAGGATCCATCCTTGGCTGTTGCAAAGGAGCAATTAAAAATGGCTAAAAGAGGTTGGCTTGTTCTTCCCCCACCCTGCTTTTTTTAACATTGACGGTATGTAAAATGGGTGCGAGTGCAGCATTTGGGAAGCATGTGCTCTATACTGTATGGGTACAGCACTGCATATAGCACACGTTGCTATTATTATTTTTCAGCCAAATGCGGTATTATGGTGTTTCAAAGTAAATATTTTTAAAGGGAGCAAATGTTCTTTGTGCTATTCTTATTCTTCAGCAGGCTTTTGCAAAAAGGGGAAGAAACCCTCCTATTTTCTGTTCACTCAGTGTTTGAGCCACTCAGGTGCACAGGCTACACATGTAAAATGTATAGTTTCATGCCTTGTACTATCAAAGTAACATCTATAGCATAACAACATCGATTCTAAACACCGAGGGTGAGATTTTCAAAAGCTCTCGACATTGGGTTATCTGCTCTCTTTGAAATCCATTGAGCTCAATGAGTGCAGAGCTAGACCCAAGCAGAATGCTTCTGAGAACCAGCCCCTTAAATTGTATTGTGTTGTTCCATTGTACCGAGAGGTGGATGAAAGTTTTTGGACAAAACCTTCTTTTGCTGAAAAATGCAGATTTGAGACATTTTGCAAATTTGTGTCAAATTCACCATATTTTTCAGTC
Organism: Chelonia mydas; assembly: GCF_015237465.2. Lineage (NCBI taxonomy): Eukaryota > Metazoa > Chordata > Testudines > Cheloniidae > Chelonia > Chelonia mydas. The sequence continues at coordinate 73,461,657 of NC_051251.2, read as the reverse complement.
AGAAAAACCAGGAGAAAAAATAAATCTGAAACAATTGAAATGTTCTGACATTTCTAAACATATCATTTTGATTCAAAACGACTTCTTTTTTTGAATTGTACATCTATTTTATTTTTGAAAAGGTTAAAAAAACCCCAGAAATGACGCAAAAGATTGTAAAATTATTATTATTTGGTTTGCTGAAAAATTGAAAACATTTCATCAAAATGATCTTTTACAATTTTTTGGCATGTGTAGCTGGTGAATTGAAAAATCAGTTATTTGCATAGCTCTAACTGTAAGCCCTTGGTGAATGGCTTCTACAGTTCCCACTCTGTTCCGGGTCCACAGTATCTGAGTCTGTTACAGCCCTCCCGAGAAAGCGTTAGCGGTTTAGCTCACGCAATAGCAGCTCTGAAGATCCATGGTTCATCTCTGGTGCATTGGCCAAGATGGCAGCTGTCAACCATAATAAAACAACCCAACAACCTGAATAGATGTTAAAAGTGATCTATAATGACATAACTCATAATATTTAATTTTAGGATAATACAATACAGTTTTCAGGGGATGGCTGACTAACTGACATAATTATTTTATATGTTCCAAATTTGCTACAAGCCTGGAATTTGGTACATCTATTTAGCATAAACTGCTGAGTACAGGGGGAAACTCCAGCCTTTGACATTATGATTGGATTTCCACTATTTGAGTTCCCATTGAAGTGAGACTCTTGAAATTTGTTACACTCCTCCGTTTAGCAGAGATTTGTGTTTCAGTTTCCTTGATTGCAACAGGTAAGGGGAACTTGCGCTAACACATTAATTACTCATCTCCTCCCGGGGGGGGGAAGTTGTTTTAGGGCCTATCTGGTACCCATTCAGTGAGGAGCTGAGTTATTACTAAACTGGGAGGAGAGGTAGATATGCTGGAGGGTAGGGATAGGATACAGAGGGACCTAGACAAATTGGAGGATTGGGCTAAAAGAAATCTGATGAGGTTCAACAAGGACAAGTGTAGAGTCCTGCACTTAGGACGGAAGATCCAACGCACCGCTACAGACTAGGGACCGAATGGCTCGGCAGCAGTTCTGCAGAAAAGGACCTAGGGGTTACAATGGACGAGAAGCTGGATATGAGTCAACAGTGTGCCCTTGTTGCCAAGAAGGCCAATGGCATTTTGGGATATATAAGTAGGGGCATTGCCAGCAGATCGAGGGATGTGATCATTCCCCTCTATTCGACACTGGTGAGGCCTCATCTGGAGTACTGTGTCCAGTTTTGGGCCCCACACTACAAGAAGGATGTGGAAAAATTGGAAAGAGTCCAGCGGAGGGCAACAAAAATGATTAGAGGACTAGAACACATGACTTATGAGGAGAGGCTGAGGGTACTGGGGATGTTTAGTCTACGGAAGAGAAGAATGAGGGGGGATTTGATAGCTGCTTTCAACTACCTGAAAGGGGGTTCCAAAGAGGATGGCTCTAGACTGTTCTCAGTGGTAGCAGATGACAGAACAAGAAGTAAAGGTCTCAAGTTGCAGTGGGGGAGATTTAGGTTGGATATTAGGAAAAACTTTTGCACTATGAGGGTGGTGAAACACTGGAATGCATTACCTAGAGAGGGTGGTGGAATCTTCTTCCTTAGAAGCTTTTAAGGTCAGGCTTGACAAAGCCCTGGCTGGGATGATTTAATTGGGGATTGGTCCTGCTTTGAGCAGGGGGTTGGACTAGATGACCTCCTGAGGTCCCTTCCAACCCTGATATTCTATGATTCTATTTACATATCCCCTAGCCAAACCATTAATGGTGGATTTTACACACTGGTCACTCAGGGCAGAATATTTAGCTGCATAAGGACAATGCTCAGCACAGCCCTTATGATGGGGAGAGGCAAGTGTCTCTAAGTCACATCTCTGCTTTCCTGTCCCTGGGGACCAACAGCCACCAGAGCAGCCATAGCCACCACTGGGCTAGTTGTAGAGTGGCCAGCGCAACATACACTGTGCTCACCTCCCCAATGCAGTCGGCTTCTCTGTGTCGGGCAGGGAAGGGGCCAGGAGTAGGGTACTTTGGCAGGCGATCCAGAATTCCCCAACTTTCAGGAGCCTAAATTTACCCCTGTGGAATGTGAGCCTGTCATTTAAGTCAGTGTTTAACACACGCCCTCTGCTTTGTCCCTGCAATTCATGAATCCTTCACAGGCCATATTCCGGCATCTGCTGCTGCTGCTTTGTGCTGCGTGGCTGTCAAGAAAACCCTTGGGCGTGGGAAGGGGGTAAAGCTGGCAGAGCCATTGCTAGGCCACCCACTCTCGCAAGGAGTCTCTCAGTTCCCACCTGTACAGTGGAGATAATCACACTGTCCACCGCCCCCATACGGAGTGTGAGGCTAAATGCACAGATACTGTGAGGCTGGCAGCCAGCAAAGTATCCTAGATGTATGCCCTGGATGGTTAGTGGTGGTGGGGCTCTCCTGCCTTCTCAGTGATTTCCAGCTTCTCCATGGACCTGAGTTGTAGTCGTGTTATTGCTTTCAAGCATTTTCCCTCTGGAGGCCCTGTGCACCCACACCCTCCTGCCTCAGTACCAAGATGGCTTTTGTTTTTTCATGCTCAGGTATGGCGCTGACGTGGACGTCAACCACCACTTGCCCTCACGGCTCCCCAGCCCCTCCTCTCGCCCGCTCACTTCCTTGGTGGTCTGCCCTCTGTACATCAGCGCTGCCTATCACAACCTCCAGTGCTTCAAGCTGCTGCTCCAGGCTGGAGCCAACCCCGATTTTAACTGCTGCGGCCCTGTCAACATCCAGGGCTTCTCCAGGGGCTCCCCGGTCTGCGTGATGGATGCTGTCTTGAGACACGGTTGCGAGCCAGCCTTTGTCAACCTTTTGATTGACTTTGGAGCCAACTTGAACCTGGTGAAGGCAGAAGCCCTGGCTGCCGATTCGACTGGAAGGGTCAAAGTCAACCCAGAAGCCTTGCAGGTGTTCAAAGAAGCCAGGAGTAAGTGGCTGGCGAGTCCTCGGCACTGACTTGCTCGTGCTGCCAAGAGAGAAGCACAGCAAACGGTTTCCCTATGGCTGTGGTGCTCGTAGCTCGGGCTGACTGAAGGCAGTTCAGAGCCCTAGACACACCCTACATGGGTCCCGCCTTACCCCACCCCTGTGTCTTGGTTCTGCCCCTGGAGCATGGTGCCAGCCCTCCTTGGGCTGGCAGCAGGTTTCAGAGGTAAGATCAATAGGGCAGTCTGCGCCTCTTGGGGCTCTTGATTCAGGCTGCCTGCAAACTCAGGCAGGCCTCAGTTACACTCAAGTGATGTTTCCAGCTTGTTTGAGTCCAACAGGGCTAGAAACTTAACTTTGAAAACATCAGAGCTGAGATTCTGATCCCATTTTCCAAGTCCTGGTGCCGGAGCCCTAGGCCTGAGCCTATAGTACCTGTCTGGCCCTGATTATCCGGGCCAGCTGGCCTAGGTCTCCAGCTGCAGCATGCTGGCTGGGAAGCAAAGCAGCAGTGGCAAGAAGCGGGAGCAGGGGTGGGAGGAGCAAACATGTGGCCATGGGGTCAGAGCTGAAGACATGGTCCTCTTGAAAAGTAGCAACTAAAGGGTTAAGGAAGTGGTGTGCTGTCCATCCAACCCCTGCTTAGCTGGCAAAGAGGACAGTGCACCCTGCGCCTCTCACCTGAAATAGAGAGGCCAGGGAAGGGGAGTGGGTTTGCAGGGCATCATTGCAGACAGGTCGTGAGAAGAGGTCCTAGCTTTACCCAGTATTAATTGTTTTTATGTGCCGGGGATGCTTAATTCAAAAAGAAAATGTGTGTAACTTAAAACCAGAATGACTCGACTGGTGCTAAGCATTCAGGGGAGCTGGAGATTTCCCCTCATAAACAGAGAACCAGGTGTAAATTGGCATAGCTCCACTGACTTCAATGGAGTCATGCCGCTTTATCGCCGCTGGAGATCTGATCCAGAGGCCTTAGTGTCAGACACACTCCTGCCTGCCCCGGGTGCTCAGCTTTTGCAAAGTGCATTGTCTGATCCTTGCAAGAATTAACAATGAATTTCTATTATGGTATAGAACAAGGGCGTGGGGAGGGAGCCAATCCCCAGGGGTATAAATCAGCATAGCTCCACTGAAGTGGTTAGCGCTATGGCAATTTACACCCGAGGGAGATCTGGCCCAGTAACAATTTACATCTGCTCTTTTATTCCTTTCTCTCTTCCCCTTTGTTATTTTGATTGCAGGCTGCCCCAGGAGCTTATTGTCTTTGTGCCGTGTGGCCGTGCGGAGGATACTTGGCAAATACCATCTGCATCTGATACATGCTCTTCCAGTCCCAGACCCTATCAAACAATTTTTACTTCACAAACAGAGCTAGAATGCAATCAGCTGCTTTGGGGACAGTTTGCTGTAAGAAATGAGTAAGCTGATGAAAACAGGTGCCAATCGCCCCCTCCCCACAGTGCTGTTTTGAACGATATATCCTGTGTTATTTGCATAAGGTTATTTGTTATGACACTACCTCTGTTGCTGTTACTTGTAACTTGTCTTGGGTTTTAGCAACACTACTGTATGCTGAACCTGTACATACTCAAGCGATGGGCTTTTATCTGCCTATTATATGCAAAAGGCAGTCCCTGAGCTCATCAGTAATGGGCGTGTACAACAGTACTGTTCCATTATCTTCTCATGCTTCAGCTGTCCTTACTTCGACCTTGCTCCCTTGAGGAGCTGACAATTGCTATTGTGCATATGGCAAGTTGATGTGTTTTGACTTGCTGTGTGTCTCATTCTGGGGTGAATGCATTGGGTTTCTTGTCTGGTGCCGTGTGTTCGCTGGAGAATATGAAATTGCTTGTGTGTGCCTAGCTGTTGCAAGGTAGCAGCAGAGTCCCAAGCCAGATCACTTGGTTTTTGTTATTTAGAAATCCCAAGATGGGACTACTAAAAGGCTAGGAGATAGCCAACCGGTCTGAGCAACTGCAGGTGTCCTCAAAACACTCTCAGATGTGATATGGTGTCCTGACATACCTGCTACCAAAAATATATAGGTCTGGGTGGGCTACCAGAAAAATAGGTCTCCAATTACATGAATGCCTGGGATTGGACCAGCTATAGCAATCACTGCCATGGCATGAAGGGGAAAACCCATAAGAGAGAAGAAAAGCATGTGGTTTCTCAATGGGACTGTGGAGAAGGCACATAACACTCACCATGGCAGCGTGGTTTAGCAGGCAGCCCACTCAGCTACAAGTTGTGGAGGCGTCAGTCTGAGATTGTGCTCAGATGCTCTGTCCCACTCCTTCGTGAACGTGGTGCGTCTCAGCCTTCTCATGAGGCATTAAGCTAACGTTTCTAATGTCCGTGAGCCCCCGGAAAACTCCCATGGCACTTCTCAAAAAGACAATGTTCTGATGAACAGCTCCATGCACAGTGATGCTGGTTGAAACACCCAAGGACGAACGGGAGCTATTGTTCGGTGAATGACTTGGTAAATGTATCTGTAGTGTCCCTACGCTACTGGTAATTAACTCCATGCTTGTAAATTGCTGGGGGGTTACTCCATTCAAGAAACTCCACCAAACCAAATACTAGTCTGCTTTCATTGCTTAGAAACATGCCGCCCCCACTAAAATGTTATCAGTGTTCCAACAGCCAGGTAGGCAGTTATCGATGGGGAGGCGTCGGCAGTTTGCAAAGCATGGCACACGCATATAGACATTACTACCACCCTTCCCTGCCCATCCTATGTTGGCATCATTGTCAGATAGAATGTTCCCCAATCATCAGGTGTTTCCTACTTCTGCTGTGGACAGAACAATTTCTTGGGGTGTCCGTGTGACTGAGCTGCTTGGTTTTATCTTGAATAAAGACTGACTAACACTGCACCCAATGGAAGAATGCTGGGCAGCTCTGCCAAGGCGCCCTTTGTTTCTAGTGTCTCCATTAATTTTTATTATGTGGCAGTAATGACTAATGGGCTCCAATCACAAATTGGGGCCACATTCTACTAGGCGCAATACAATCCGTACAAGAGACTCCCAGTCCCAAGGAGAGCACCTAGAGTGCTTTCCTCTCCTATGCTTTGTGTAGGGATGTTTTAAAAACAGATAGGAGGGCTCTGTCCCACTGAGCCCCGCAGTATGTGCTCTGCGGTGCTCCTAGCAGTGGAGTGTCAAGGTTTGCCATGAGGTGGCCCCACAGCTGGGGAGAAGTTCCCCCTCCCTTTTACTCATTTGTTTAGCTGTTGATTTCTATACACTATATTTATGTATATGCTTTGGGTGAGATGCTGTGCTGAACCTCTGAGGGTGCAGCACCAAACTGCAGCCCAAAGGGAGGGGAAGCTGTAGTCGCTTTTGTGCCCTCCCAATCCTGGGCCGTTGCAGGGGCTGCGGGAGGCCCCCTGTGTCATGTAGTCAGTCCCAGGAGCCTAAATTACAGCAATCTCTCGCAAAAAGAAAAGGAGGACTTGTGGCACCTTAGAGACTAACCAATTTATTTGAGCATAAGCTTTCGTGAGCTACAGCTCACTTCATCGGATGCAACTCTCGGGGCTCCAGCATTATACTGGGAATTGTCTGGAAACTGGGTTTCGAGCCATCCCTCGCAACACCTCCCAGCCCCACCCTCTGCACACCCACTACACCAGGTGTTTTGAGGGGTTCTTGAAATGCAGCCTTGAGGCTGTCTTCTGCAGTGCCTGTGCTAGAGAAAGCCGCCCCTGGGTGGTTACCATGCTTTTACTCTGATCCAGCCCTTTTACCCAGTGTGAAGCGGCTGAGGAGACCATTCTTTGTCTTGAGTGGCTGCAGTTCAGCAGTTGTGGAGAGTTGGCTGAGGAGTGTGAAAGACAGAGAGAGGCAGAGGTCTTGGTGCTAATTTAAATAACGTTCCTTCTCCATAGCTAGTCCAGTTAATTGATGCAGATCAGTTGCTCAACTCTTACTCGCTGCCACTTCTCATCAACCAGGATCTAGAATCGTAGGACTGGAAGGGACCTCGAGAGGTCGTCTCGTCCAGTCCCTTGCACTCGTGGCAGGACTGAATGTTATCTAGACCAGGGGTTCTCAACATTTTTCGCTCTGAGGACCCCCAACATGCTTTTAAAACTCCACGGACCATCTCTGCCACACCAACTGGTTTTCTGCCTATAAAAGCCAGGGCCAGTGTTAGGGGGTAGCAAGCAGGGCAATTACCCGGGGTCCCAAACCACAGGGGGCCTGGTAAAGCTAAGTTACTCAGGCTTTAGCTTCAGCCCTGGGCTTGAGCCCCATGCAGTGGGACTTCAGCTTTCTGCCCTGGGCCCCAGCAAATCTAATGCCAGCCCAGCTTGGCGGCCCCTCCAAGGAGCCCCGGACACCTGGTTGAGAACCACTGATCTAGACCATCCCTGACAGGTGTTTGTCCAACCTGCTCTTAAAAATCTCCAATGGTGGAGATTCCACAACCTCCCTAGACAATTTATTCCCATGCTTAACACCCTGACAGTTAGGAAGTTTTTCCTAATGTCCAACCTAAACCGCCCTTGCTGCAATTTAAGCCCATTCCTTCCTGTCCTATCCTCAGCAGTTAAGAACAACAATTTTTCTCCCTCCTCCTCATAATAACCTTTTATGTACTTGAAAACTGTTCTCATGTCCCCTCTCAGTCTTCTCTTCTCCAAACCCATTTTTTTCAATCTTCCCTCACAGCTCATGCTTTCTAGACCTTTAATCATTTCTGTTGCTCTTCTCTGGAGTTTCTCTGGAATTTGTTTGCATCTTTCCTGAAATGTGGTGCCCAGAACTGGATACAGTTGAGGCCTTATCAGCATGGAGTAGAGCAGAAGAATTACTTCTCATGTCTTGCTTACAACACTCCTGCTAATACGTCCCAGAATGTTGTTTTCTTTTTTTGCAACAGTGTTAACACTGTTGACTCATATTTAGGGTGTGATCCACTATGACTAAGGCTATGATTTAGTCACCGGTATTTTTAGTAAAAGTCACAGACAGGTCACGTGCAATAAACAAAAAATCATGGCCAGTGACCTGCCTGTGACTTTTACTAAAAATACCGGTGACTAAATCTTAGGTTCTGGGGGCGGAGGGGTGGGGTAGGGTCCTCCAGAAGACACTGCTGCTGGGGTGTGTGTGCTCCAGCGGTCACTGATGCTCCTGGGGTGGGGTGCTATCGCTGCTCTGGGGCAGCGCCCAGGACCAGTAGCCTGGGGCCACTGGAGCAGCAGCCAGTGTGGCTGGCCACGGGGCCACCCCAGCTGCTCAGCCAGCCCTGGGGTCAGCCGCTGCAGCTGCAGAAGTCACGTGACTTTCCGTGACCTCTGTGAAAGACTTGCAGCCTTAACTATGACCACCAGATCCCTTTCCGCAGCACTCTTTCCTAAGCAGTCGTTTCCCATTTTGTATGTGTGCCACTGATTGTTCCTTCCTAAATGCTGTACTTTGCATTTGTCCTTATGAATTTCATCCTATGAATGTTTGTGTTCAAATTTGGTAAGCAATGCTGGATATTCTTACTTTGTATTAACGGCTCTGCATTAATGGTTCATTCTGGTGAGAAGGTAGATTAGAAGAAAGGGGAGCAATGGACAGAGAGTCCTCAGTGGTCCTTATCATTGGCCTTTTGATTTCAGATTAGCAGCCATGCAGTCTGGCCTAAGGCGGCAGTAGATGGCAAGTATATAAAGATGGGTCCTGCATTGCCTCTGCTCGCTGTTTCATTGCAAACAAATATCTGAGTATGTGAGATGAAAAGGAAAAACAAATTTCTGCTGATTAGGTTTTGCTGAATTTTGGGTGGCTTTAGTGATGAGTAGGTCCTCAGACACCAGTGCGATGGGTGTTTTAAAAACCATAGATAGGGAGGGAGGAAATGAGGGAAAGTGGATGGATAGACAGACACATACTTTTGGAAAGTTAGAGCAGTGACAACCTGTATTGTAGAGTCTTTAGGTTCTTTAGGCTCCACCCCTTGGAGGCCTCCCCAGCAGATTAGCAGATCCCACTAGAATGCTGGGAATGGGTGACAGAGGATGGATCACTTGATGATTACATGTTCTGTTCATTCCCTCTGGGGCACTTGGCATTGGCCACTGTCTAGGGTGACCAGATGTCCCGATTTTATAGGGACAGTCCTGATTTTGGGTTTTTTTCTTATATAGGCTCCTATTACCCCCCACCCACATCTGGATTTTTTACATTTGCTGTCTGGTCACCCTACCACTGTCGGAGGACAAGTTACTGGGCTAGACGGACCTTGGTCTGACCCAGTGTGGCCGTTCTTATGTAGAATCCTATGTGCATCTTTAGGCACTTAGATACCTTTAAAAACCTGGCCCAAAGGAGATGTTGGAAGAAGGGTCTGAGATGGAACATCATTATGATATAGAAAGAACAAAACCTCAAAACAGCCCTAAATTCAACTGTGATGTAACTTTGTAGAGCTGAGCTAGGGTTGAATTTGGCCCATGACTGAAACGATTGGATAGCTAAGATGGTTGATGGCTGGATGTATGATCAAATTCAGCAATTGAAGTTACTTGTTGTGGAGTGTGATTAAATCTGAGCCCAGTGTGCCTTGACAGCATAATTAGTGCTAAGACTTATAGCCCTTCTAAGTCATACAGCACCATGTTATTGTATTTCATTATTTCCTTCCTAACAGGTCAGTAGTTGAGCCATTGACCAGTGTGTACTCAGCTAAGACAGTCACATACATGTCTGTGAGCAACCCACTAAAGGTGCACTACTAGCTGATACAATTTTAACCATATAAACCCTCACATCTACCCTCTCCTCAGAAACATTACTCCTGTCCATAAAAACAATACATCAAGCAGTGTCCTCCTCCCATACAATATTTATGTGTAAGGGCCAATAGGATAGTCAGGGTGTGCAAGACACATTGGCCCCACCTTGTTTACAAAATTCTATTTATATCTATCGTAAGTGGTTTCTCTCCCTGGTATCTTCACCTACCTGTTCTGACTGCTAAAAAGGATAACCTGGATTATGGGTGAGATGTGATCAAATCTTACCTGTATTTCTCTCTCTAAAGAAAGTCTGAACTTGAGGGCCCTGATGCCTCAAACACTTGGGTCTATGCTTAATTTGATGCATGAGTAGTTCCATTGAAACCAAACATGTTTAAAGTTAACCAGGTGTTTGGAGGATCAAAACTATAATGTGCAGGAGGCATTTCTGGCTTGGGTAGCTGAAGGTGCCCAATTCCCATTGGAAGTCAGAGACTCTTGCCTCTCTGAAAATGCCAACCATTCTCATCTTTCCTCGTGGAGAGACAGCCAGATAAGAGCTGAAGTCAATGGGACTTCTCATGTTCAGAATGTTAAGCACAAGTGTGTTTGCAGGATAGGTGCCAAAGTGGTTTCCTGTGGAGGTTTGCTACCATGGGCGCCAAACCTTGCTTAAAAGGGCAAAGTTAAGCATACATATATCCTGAAATTTTTAGAGGAAACTGTTGAGTTGTGAATTGAAAAAGTGACTTCCAGGGGTCAATGATATTCTCAGCCTGTGGCTTCAGGCATTAGATCTAGCTGCTGACTTTTTTTTTTCAACCAAAGGAACGATAATTTTCCACTATGAAATCTGAGTAATAACATTTATAAACTATGCTCCCATTTACTCAAAACTTTATTGTCCAAACCTCTGCATTATCCAAATCCCTTCCTTTCTCCCCTGCATGAGATACATGCTGCAGAGGGTGTGTATCTCATGCTGGGAGGTAAGGAATGGGTTTGGATAATAGAACAGAACCTCCTGGCCAGGACGGCGAGGAGGAGGATGAGTGTTGGCCACTGAGAAGGCCACCCCCTGCTGAATTGCTCCGGCCTTCTGGATTATCCGAGCTCCCAATTACCCAAGTAAAATCTGTGTGCCCGTGCTATTTGGCTAATTGGGAGTGAGCTGTATATTGTATAGCTGTAGTACAATATATTTCTATATAACTATATATAGAGAGAGATTTTCGCCTTAACTCATATTTCACTATTTTCTCATAAGTAGAAAAATACCTCTTTTGCAAAGGCATTTGTTCCATAGAGTCCTACAGTAATGGCTGAATAGCATGAATAACTCATAACAAACATGTATCTTCTGCCCCAGCCAGAAATCATTCTAGGTGGGAAATCAAACAGCCCGACAGTGTATATTGCATATATAGACGCATGCATATTATGTATCAATTAGTGTGTGGCCTTGCTAGGAATGCAGCTTGTGATATGGTAATGAGATTGGAAAATTGGCTAATGAACCTAGACACATTTTGAACAATCACAGCCATTAAAGAAAGAGAATTATTTCATCTTTGCGTTCTTCTTTACTTCGCTGCCTTGTCTGGATTCTGCTGTCGATAAATGCTGTCTGGGATGTTGCTCCCACGTGTGCCTCCCCACCACTTCCAAAGACAACAGCAAGGCTGGGTTCAAGTCAATTCACCATGGTCTAAGTTGGGTCAACTATTTCCAATTCCGTTCTGAAACCCTCTTGTGCAGGGAGGGATATTTTGGAATGGAAATATTTGCTTCCAACTCAAATGGGCATGTGGCAGGAAGCTCTGAAAGGGGTTGTAGTACCTTCTTTAACCCCTTCTTTTCAGTGACTGCTATAAGAACACACAGATGCTCCAGGAAATGCCTGCAGGTGTTGCTCAGCGTTTTGCTGCTTTTTCCAAGGACAAACTACAGCTTCTAAAGAGAGTCAGGTTGAAACGGGGAGCGGACAGGAGACATCTGCGGTGAAACTGGGGACATGGTAACCAAATAAAGATGTTTAAAAGAGAAAAGGCCATCTCGCAGCGTGCTCATTTATGAACCAAAGGGTGACACCGCACCCTGGAGAAGGGGCTGGCACTGGGTATTGAACCTTGGACTTCTGGTTCTAAAAAGCACAAGTCTCTACGGCCTGAGCTAAAACCGTTCAGCTGCCTCACAAACTTCTGTTCTAACCAGCCGAGGGGGGAAGAGACCTGTGCTCTCTGAGCCTGGGTTACGGCAGCTAGTAGTGAGAGAGCGCACCGCCGCCCCAGGCCACCCACAGCCCTGGGTCGTTTCACATGCAGCAGGCTCAAGCCAGACTAAACAGGGTGGGGGATGGAAGCTAGTGACAGGCAGGTGCAGAGGGCTGAATAAGCCTCCAACCCTCAGCTTTTCACTAGAGACATACACAAGCCTTGTCAGGTTTTGTCTCCCAGTCTTCTCAGGAACCCCACGCCCTGTCTCCCCCTGCTGGCTAGATCACAGAGAGAGGTTTATGGGTCTGCTTATGTCTTTGCACGACAGTGCCTGGTTCTCATGCTTTTCGATCCAGAGGTCCCAGGGTTACAGCTGTGTCTCCTCCCTCCTCTGAAATAACTGCAGTAGATCAGTCCCTATCTTCCGACCCTAGTTCCTTCTCCTAATCCCCAGCAGAGACTCCTGGTACCCAACTTGTTCTCTTTGAACCCCTAACACAACCCTGCTCCACTCCCCAACAAGACTGATGGTACACCCATTTGGTGAGGTCTTAGCAGTTCTAGCTGCAGGTAGCTGCTTGACTCATAGCTTGCATGTAGGCATTCAGTTCAAAGGTGCCCCATTCTGCAGATATAATTCTTGATGCCAGAAGCAGCAGGCCAGCTCTGCTGAGGCCTCTCTGTATCTATGGATTGTATGGGATTTCAGGATTGATAGGATATTGGAGCGGGAGGGGGGGCAGGTCTGGGAGAGGGATGTTATCTCTGAACTGAGCTTATTTATGGAGAGGATGAGCTAAGGTTGCAACCATCTTCCATCGATAATACCGCATGGCTCTTTGTCCCCACCTAGTCGCTAGCCCATGTATAGAAGTTGATGAGTCTGCTGTGGCCTTTAAGCGGTGAAAGTTTGAGTTCTCTCAGACAGTAGCAACAGGAGCTTTTAGATCCTGGAGTTCAGTCCTGGCAGACAATCCCAGGCTGGGGTTTTAAAACCCTGTTTTAGAACCCCCTAAACTTTAGCTTAGAACATTAATTTGGCCTGGCATTTGCCAGAATTTACTGTGAAGGCAAAGGATAGTGTCTCTACTACACTTGCAGAAATGTATCAAACTGATTTTGAGTTGGCTAATTTAAAAAAAAAATTCATTTGAAATTCTGACATATGTCTAACATTTGTTTGACTCCTTTCCACTCAGAAATGGCCTGTGACGTCCCTTTCATTCTTTCCAGATAGTAAAGTCTGCAGAAAAACTTTTGCATTGGATATATCTGAGGAAAAGGGATTATAATTACATACAATTATTAACCATTTTTGTTGCAGATTGGTTGGGGCTCAGTTCCATTCCCACTGGTGTCAGTGTAAATTGTGTGCCATTGATCTTAGATAGGGTAGAATCAGTCACAGGATGTCTATATTGCAGGTTAGAAAGAACATGAGATCGTGTGGCAAAGGCTGTGTGGGTGGGGGCAGTTTATTATGAAGAGCAAATAGACTCTCCCTACTTAAGGCTACAAGAATCCTGCTAATATAAGGCTGATTTTGAGCACCAGTGTTGGAAAATAGGCATTGCAATATTTGAGCAGTCCAGCAACTAGTTCATCCATACCCATGTAAAATCTGCTGCCTGTCAGTTTCACTGACTGTCGCATTCCTCTGGTATCTTGAGAAAGTGGAAATAGAAATTTTTGATCTACTTCCTCTTTCCCATTCATAACGTTGTATACCTTTATCATGCCCTCTCTTATTCATCTGTTCTCAAAAACTAAACAAACCAAACCTTTTGAGTCTCTCTTCACAGGAGAATTTTTCTGTACCCCTAATCGTCCTTGTCATCTGTCACAAAACTCTGCCTCTCTCTGCTACACCACAGGGTGTCAAGAAATGAACACTGCTTTAGGTGAGGGTGGGCCGTGGGTTTATACGATGACATTATAACATTTTCTGTATTACCCGCAGTCCCTTTCCTTACACACTCGAATATGTTTTTTTTCCTTTTTGACCAGGGTCTCACTGAGCAAAGCTCTTCAGTGTACTGCCCATAGTTATACCTAGGTCTTGTTGCTGAGTTGTTACAGCACGCTTAAAATCCAGTAAGTTGTGTGAGTAGTTTAAATTATTTCTTCCAGTGTGCATTGTCTTCCATTAGTCATCACTGTGCCAGTGCATGTCACCTGCCTATTCACTTAAACTTTATTAGGTCCCTTTGAACATCTCCACGTTTCAAGTAAGTTAAATAATTTTACTTCACCTGCAAAGTATAAGTCTGAATGAAAAGAAAAGAGCAAAATCCTCGAGATTTTTAGCGTTAGATCACAACAACAAGGGACCACGATAGGAAAGGTTTGAATGAGTCTGTACTTTTTGAGATTAGAAAATTTAGGGGAGGTCTACACTTAAAAATTAGATCCATCTAGCCACATCGCGGAGGGCTGTGGAAAATGTTGTGCCCTGTGCAGCAAGGTAGTTAGGTTAACTTGGAGAGATGGACTAACTACATCAATGGGAAAAGCCATTCTGGTGCCGGAGGGAGCATCTACCCTACAGTAGAGCTCTGTAGCTCTGCCACAGGAGAGAAGACATGCCCTTCTTGTTGAAATTTTTGCAAACTCGCTAACGAGTTTTTGTGTCCCTCTAGCTGCCCTACAAAACTGTGGTGTATTCCAAAATTTGAAGCCTAGACACGGTGGCTTTGACAATTTTCCCAGGAAGGAACAGGAAAATGTTCAAGAAATCACCATGATTATAAATCTAGATGTGATTCTGTCACTGGAGCTCAAGGAGAAAATAAGAACAGGATGGATCATATAGCCTATGACAGACTTGGTCACTGATGAATTGTTTCAACAGCCAAAGCAAAGGTATAGGGATGATATATTACTTATACACTATGCTCTCCCAGTGCTTCACAAACATACCAGGGGTGAGGTCATGTTTAGAGACAGTGCATTTTCGCCAAAAGATTCTTTCCACAGCAGTTTGAAAGCTTCTATGGACATTGATTTCCAGCCACGAGTCACTTAGCCAATAAGGCACTCTCCTTCAATTTTAATAATCTAGTGAGCCCTACATCCATTTTATAAAGCGACAACGGCAATTGCCCAGAGAAACTGCAAGAGGAAAGCCAATAAAAAGCCTTTATAAAAGGGAAATTAAAATTAAATTCCAATTGTTTAAATGAATAGTGTTGAGTGAGGGTGACATATGTACCTTTCACATCACTAAATCTAGGGCCAGACTGGGGCCCGTCTGAGGTACGTGCCCAAGGTCATACAGAGGCCTAAGAAGCCCGCTTATTCCCCTTCTCAGAGTAGCTACTCCCCATCCTGCAATTAGATCTATCCACCAATGCCAGTGCAGCGACGGACATATGCACCACATATAGAGCCAGGGTAGACACATCACCTTACTCCATTGGGTATACAGAAGGGAGACTCAGTCGTAACCTTCTTCTGGGATAGCTCAATGAGGCACTGCTGCTTACACAGGGCTCTTGGCAAAGCCATGACTGAGCAGCTAGTAATAGAGAGATTTAATTCAGGTTTATTAGGGGATGGGGGTCCATGGTTCTTATGTTTCCCAACACTCTTCCCACATCCGCAGTCAAGTTCTTCTGATGGGTCAACGTGGAGATAACCAAATCATCCAACAAACTCACCTGTCAACTGGGAACAAGAGTGTTTCAGAGGCTTTCCCTAGTTGTCAGATATTTTGGCATACCCTCTTTCAGACTGATCTTCTGCACTGAACCATCTGCTCCTGGGGCAAAGCCATCCTCAATAAGTCATTTGGAGTAAATAGAGTGAGCAAACAGCCAACAGACCTATGGTCATTATATCCACAGCAAACTGTATTTCATAATAGAAATGATCATCTTTTTTCAGTTATAGGGAAGCCCAGTAAAGTCAGTGGAAAAACACCCAAAGTTTGGATCATGGCCATACTGAGTACTAATGTTTTATTGATGTAAGATTGCTTTTTCTTTTTTCTTACTCTCACTCAAATAGCTCCGGTTTTAAAGGTAAGAAGCATGGTGAGAAAGCTA
This sequence comes from Chelonia mydas, assembly GCF_015237465.2. Classification (NCBI taxonomy): domain Eukaryota; kingdom Metazoa; phylum Chordata; order Testudines; family Cheloniidae; genus Chelonia; species Chelonia mydas. The sequence continues at coordinate 73,445,661 of NC_051251.2, read as the reverse complement.
TTCTGAGGGACCAGTTCCACAAATCTTCTGCCAGTGATTTTATTGGGTCAAAAATGCAAAATTTATAAATAAATAATTTTTTTTGGAATTTTTTATTTAATTTTTTTTATATTGTCAAAATTTGAAATTTTTACAATTTTTTGGGGAAACTTTTGCAATTCAAGAAATGTTGATCAGTTATTATAGCTGGTTAAAAAACACACAATAAATTCCCCCAAATGCAGAGCTTTCTTTCTTTCTTTGGTAAAAATTTGAAATTTCACTTAAATATTTTGTTGAAAAAAAATCTAATTTTGGAAAATTTTGACCATCTCTGGTCTGAATTAGCAACTCTGTGGGATTGGGTCTTAAATATTTTGGCAATGTGGAGGGGGAAAAAGGAGTTGTAAAAGAACCAAGATATTTACTAGATAAATATCAGCTTCAGTATGTAAATCACTGGGAGTTCGATGCCTAAACATCATTAAAATCTGCCCTTTAGGCATTAACTTCCATTGACTTTAAATGAGATTTAGGCTCAGTGTTTTAGGCCTTGCAACCAGCAGACCAGCTCCTAAATACATTTAAAAATCTGCCCATAGGCTATCCCCTGAGTGGGTGAAGTCTGTGGAGCTATGTTGTTATCCGCCGGCTGAGGATCTGGGCCCATAGCATTTAAATATTTTTCTAATCCTCAATTTAAAAAGACAAACACTACACTAGCACACAGCCGTTAACCACTGTGGGACTGTTTCATCTTGCACACTTGTAAAACAATTTTGCTTCATAATAAATGTATTGCACGCATTTCTGTAGTTTAAAAAAGTTAAAGTCATTGCATTCATCAAAGAAGTCAAATAAAGCATGTTATAAATACCTAGCAAAGCAGAAGTTTTCAATTACCCTAACTCCGTTCCTAACATCAGTGCCTATAATTACCAACCTCCATTAGTGCAACTTTCTTATAGTCAAAACATCAAAGCAGACGTTCTCCTTTACCTTAGTTGGCTACCAACTTGCCTGCAGATTTAACCCATCTGTTGTGTGGATGTCTTAGTTTCACTGTCCCTGTTTTAAATTCCCATGTTGACCCCCAGGCTACCACTGTTTGATATTCCAGCACTGCGCTGTACTGTCGTGACCATGTACGATACAACCCTGTATTCCAACTCACGAAGAACTAACCGTGAAACCCATGCATTGAGTATTGTTTCCTTGTTGGGCTCTACCAGACAAACACAGCCATTCCCCAATGAAGATGACAAGCATCTTACCACTGAGTTCAATGGGCTCTGGATCCATAATCACTGTCTTTTAAGGTCCCTAAATGTTTAGGGCATCATAGATGAAGAAAAATGCACCCATGGCAGCTCAGTCGTTTGTGCCAAGTCACACGGGTCTAGGAAGGATCAGTGTGCTTATTTCTGGTGCACAAATGCCAGTCTCATTGGCTGTGATTGTGTGTTGTGGGAGTAATCCACTGGAAATTAGTTCTAAAAGGTAGCTAAATACTGTAACGTTATATTTGCGACAGAAACTGGCAAGCGACAGAAAAGTTGGTAATTTAAAACACATTCAGGCTATTGAGTAATTTTAAGATGATTTCTGTTTCAGTCACACACCCTGCAAGCTGTCTTCTCCAGTGCCGTTTAGGGTACTCAGGTTTGTTCATTAGCATCTGGACTCATTCTTTCTAGCTTGACCAGGACTCAAAGTCCTAGAGCGATACCACGCCTAGCTTCCATCTCTCAACAGCGAAGTCTCTGGCCAACCTGTCCATCCTGCTTAAAAGATTGTGACATGGGGCTTTGGAAGGGTGGGAGGTAAACATGAGCCCGCGGGCTCCAATAGGAGTTGAGAGGACACTGCCCTGCCATTAGGAGAAATGAGTTAATTTGGGTTATTTTCATTGCCACGACCATATGTCTATAAAATGTAAATTAGTTTGCAAAAGGAACCTAGTGGGGTGTGTGCTAGGAGTTGGCTCTTCTGCTGTTACTCACTTTCATGTGGTATGAGGGATGAGTCACGTGGCTTTGAAGTCCCAAGTCTTGTTAGTGTGGGTCAGATGTTTGAATGTGTATAAGGGTAGTATATGGGATAATTAAATCAAGGCATCTGGTGTGCCTGTCATTCTGCAGCTAGATTTTAATGGAAAATAGTTTATCTGCAATGCCTGTCATCTGAGGATTAGCTGATAAATCAAATAGCTCTCATGTTCTGCTGGAGACCATCCCTCGGTAAAGTGATTTTTTTTGGCTAGTGAGTGGAACCAGTTAAACAGCCCTGGATATTGAGGTTCTTTGTTTAGCCACAGAACAGCTAAAGCTGCAATATAAGATGCCCCCCACCCAGTTGGTTATTTTATTATCTATGTTTATCTAAAGATGCCCCTGACTGAGCGAACTGTGGGATGGTACCAGGGACATCTAGATCAAAAAGTCTCTGTTGCTTGAATGAAAGAACCAGGGCCCAACTCCTCAAAGGGGCGTGGCCTCCTACCTTCCATTGATTTCACTGGTCAAGTCACTTCACCTTTCCGTGCCCACGTTTCCCCACCTACAAAAGTGAATGGGCTGTGATGAGCAAGTGGCCCGTGTGTTGTGTGTGATTCGTTGCTAACACTGATGCAAAATACAGGGGGCATGCGTCTGCGATGCAGGCATCGGTAGGTGGAGTGTTGGAGCCCACCTACTCATTTCACAGTAACTGTCCAACGGTGACAGCCAGTCACGGCCGGCCAGCAATGGACCAGCCCCAGTGGCCAAGAGGTGAAAAGCTCTGAGTGCAATTAACCAAGCGTACCAGTTCCACATATGTCAGCCATTATGCTCACTCTTACAATGGAAGCACCACCCTAGCCAATGAAAAATGTAGGTCAGCTCTCAGCTGGAGAAAATTGGCATCATTCCCCGGGAGGAACATGCCAGCTGAAGAGCTGGTACATATGGCATGGGGATTTTAATGATGACGGGAAAGAAAAAGCCCATCTGCTGCGGAAAATTGGACTCCGGCAAACCGCATCTCAGCTTAGTCTCAAATGCAGGGTTGTCTCCTTCGCTGTTGTGTATGAGCCCTCTAAAATGGCAGCCATCACACAGGCATGCACAATAACACCACCGCCTAGCCCTTATCTAGTAGTTTTCATCAGCAGCTCAGTATCATTCCCGTTCTATGAATGGGGAAACTGAGGCACAGAGCAACACAGAGGTTTGTACAAGGTCACCCAGCAGACCAGGGGTAGAGCTGGGCCTCTAACCCAGTTCTGAGTTCCAGTGCAATGTGCTACCCACTAGGGAACACAGCCTCAGTGATGTGTAAAAAAGTAATACATTTGGGTTCCCTCCCACCCCTTTTTGGTTTCTGTGCCTTTGTGGGGGAGGGTGTCCCATTTTCAAGCTTTTCTCTGCAACTGGTTGGAGTAGAAACTTTTTAAAAATGAAGTGGAGCTGCTCACTTAATCACAGGCCTCCAGGGGCCCCAGCCTCAGGTGGTGTCAGGCATCAGAACTCCATGGCTTTCAGTCATAGAATATCCGGGCTGGAAGGGACCTCAGGAGATCATCTAAGTCCAACCCCCTGCTCAAAGCAGGACCAATCCCCACTTTTTGCCCCAGATCCCTAAATGGCCCCCTCAAGGATTGAACTCACAACCCTGGGTTTAGCAGGCCAATGCTCAAACCACTGAGCTATCCCTCCCCCCAATGCACTGGGACAAGCTACACTAGCTGAGAAGCTGGGGCTTTAAGAAAAAAATGTCAGAGATCATGAAGCTTGCAGTAAAATGGTTAGAATTGGCAACACAGTCTCTGTGAAGGGCACAAACACACACACACACACACACACACAGAGACACACATACACACACAGAGGATTTAGTTAATCAGATGCAAAGTCTTTTGTAGGCAGCCATTTCAGTTTGATGGTGGCTTTTTGTGGTTTTAGCTTACTGGGCATAAACTGAAATAAGAGTGTCCACACATGGGTTTGCATCTATTTAACTCAACTGCTTTTAAAACCAATTTCAGAGGCTACTTCCCCCCATAGAACCACATCCTAGTTGGGAGGGAAATTTTGACTTACCTAGATGGGGCCTGGTGAACTCGAGCTGTGTTTTGAGAAGCAATTGGCTGTTTTGCTCCCTAGACTGGAGTCCCTCTTTAAAAATATCATCCATTAAAAGTGAAATGCAGCTTGTTTCCCATTTGGCCTTCCTTAGGACAGAGCAGTGTTCCACAGAAGTCCCCCTGGCCTAGTATCCTGAGAGGCTGGATCAGAACGGACCCAAGTACTTCAATGGGCCAATTACACTGTGTGGTTTTCAAATTACAAATGGGAAATCCATACTGTTTTGGAATACACAGCTCTGGCTATGCACAGGTCTAGTTGGTTACAGCAGCTCTAGTGGAAAAAAAGAGGCAGCTGAAACAGGCAACCGTTGCTTTTTTCAGCCTGGAAAGCTCACATTTTTATGGGGCATAAACCACAAATTAGAATTCCAGGCGACAGATAAAGCTGCAGTTTGACGGCAACTAATGTGGCCCCACTGGTGATGACTGCACCATGAGAGGCTCCGATATCCCTCATCAGCTACTATTGCAGTGATGGGAGCCTTCCAGGTAGCATGCACCCCCTTCCCCCCCCCCCCCATACACCCACAGACAGCAGTGACCCCCATGAGCACGGCAGGAGACAAACCACCACCTTTGGGTCCCATGTGGACAGAGCTGCGGGCCATCAGCCTCAGTTCTCCAATCAGAGTGTGGGGGGCACAGCCCCCAAAATGTGGGACACTCCCGTCCATGACAGACACCCTGACCATTGTAAAGCCAGGGGGAAGCAGGACAATGCAAAAGAAGCCCTGGAGTGGTCACTCCTTCCTTGTAAAATGTGAATATTATTTGTTAATTATCATATTGTATTTAAAATAAGTCATACAACCCAGTGTGATTTCTGCCATATTTCTCCTCCCTTGTTTCACTAGCCCATCAGCTCTTCTCTGCTTACCTTGGCCCTTTTCTCTTTCCCCTTTTTAGCCACCCTCATTGCACCTGTCTGCTTTGTCCTTATCTTTCCTGCACTGTGTGGATGAACTGTCTTGCGATTCAGGTCTATTTCAGAGAATCATAGAAGATTAGGGTTGGCAGAGACCTCAGGAGGACATCTAGTCCAGCCCTCTGCTCAAACCCCCAACTAAATCATCCCAGCCAGGGCTTTGTCAAGCTGGGCCTTCAAAACCTCTAAGGATGGAGATTTCACTGCCTGTGGCCTGAGGTCTGCTCTGCCAACACGTGCAGAAAATTAATTATTATTATTTCTTATTCCTGGAAGCCACAACTGAGATCAGGGCCCCGTTGTACATACACAGACAGTCCCTGCCCTGAGCAGCTCACAGTCTAAGTAGATAAGACAAAGGTGGGGGAAACAGAAGTTTTATTATCTTTTATTACTTCTAGAGTGGACTGGGGAGCAGTCCTCTCTTTTGTGTAAATTTGCAGAAAAACAAACAAACAAAAAACTAAAAAAGACCAAAACCCCAACCCTTTGTTTTTACCCCCAATGCTTTACTTTATCAGTACATTTATGTGATCCTTCTAGTTATATCACAGCTTGGCTTTTGGCTAAAGGCTTCCTCCCTCGCCCGGCATGCTTCTTTGTGCAGCACTGAACTTCTAAAATCCCATGTGCACATTGTGACATCACAGGCTGCTGAAATGCAAATCATGACCAGAATCCAAATGGGCCAGATTCTTCCCAGAGAAACCAATGCAGTTGCCCAAGGGTGTGAGCTGGCAAAATGTAGCATTGTAGCTTCATAATAAAATAAAGTAGGTAGGAAAAGTTTGGTTGGGAGAGAGGAAACCAGTATTTTCTTGCCGAAAGTTGCAAGGGAATTGATGCTACCCAAGTAAAATGGATTTGTGTTTATGGCTAACACGCTCCACTACTTGACACTGTGTCCTAGTCCCTGTGTAACCTGTTGCTTTTTAATAAGTAGGTGTTACTGTCAAGATTTTTGAAAGTGACTGTCAGGGTTCCCTCCCCACTCTGAACTCTAGGGTACAGATGTGGGGACCCGCATGAAAGACCGCCTAAGCTTATTTCTACCAGTTTAGGTTAAAACTTCCCCAAGGCACAAATTCTTTGCCCTTGGAGGGTACGCTGCCACCACCAAGTGATTTAACAAAGAATCAGGGAAAGGACCACTTGGGCTTCCTATTCCCGCAAAATATCCCCCCAAGCCCTTATACCCCCTTTTCTGGGAGGCTTGAGAATAATATCCTAACCAATGGTTACAAAGTGATCACAGACCCAAACCCCTGGGTCTTGGGACAATAGAGAAATCAGTCAGGTTCGTAAAAGAAGGATTTTATTTAAAAAAAAGGGTAAAAATCACCTCTGTAAAATCAGGATGGAAAATAACTTTACAGGGTAACAAAAGATTCAAAAAACACAGCAGAACTTCCTCGAGGCTTAGTTTCAAAGTTACAAAAAACAGGAATAAACCTCCCTCCAGCAAAGGAAAAATTCACAAGCAGAACAAAAGATAATCTAACACGCCTTGCCTGGCTTTTACTTACAAATTTTGTAATATGAGAGACTTTTAGGATGGTTTATAGGAGAAGGAGTTTTCTGACCTGATGCTTCTCTGCTTCCCAAGAGAGCACCCAAAGCCTTCCCCCCCCCCGCCCAAGATTTGAAAGTATCATCTTTCCCCATTGGTCCTTTTGGTCAGGTGCCAACCAGGTTATTTGAGCTTCTTAACCCTTACAGGTAAGGAGGAATTCTAGGCTACCCTTAGCTGTATGGTTATGACAGTGACTATTGATTTTGGTGCCTTAATTTTTGGGTAACCAACATGAAATGCCTTAAAGAGACCTGATTTTCCAAGTGTTCTGCTCAGGCTCTGAGAAAATCAGGTCCCTTTAAGATGTCTTAGGTTGGACACCCAAGTATTGGTGCTCTCAGAATCACGGTCGCTTTTAAAAATCCTTGTAATCATGTCTGGAATTCGTTACACACAGGGTAATCATGATGGCTTGTGATTATAATCAGGAAGCTATACTGTACTGCTGCAATTCAACAGGCTTTCCACTGCAGCAGAGCAAAAATTAATGTCTGGTTGTTACCAGCTGTCGTATTCTTAATGGCCAAGCTATACAAAACTGGCCAGTGATTTGGAGTGCCTCGGTTTTTGGGTGACCAGCTTGAGGCTCATTAATAGGCCTTCATTTTCAGAGTTTGGCAGCTCAGTACTTTTTATCAGGTGGCTCAAGTTAGGCACCATAAAACCATGGTATCTGAAATCAGGAGTGACTTTTGAAATCTTGACCCCTGGATGGGGGTAAAATTTTCAAAAGTACTAAGGCCCAGATCATTAATTTAATGGGTGCCTGAAATCTGTAGGAGTTAAATCCTAAAATACTGTTGGGTGATTTAGAAGCCTAAGTCCCATTTAAAGTAAGTCACAGAGATTCTTTTGAAAATGCAACCCACCATAGCTTGTACACAGTGCTTGCATTGTTTTCAAAGACATGGGATTAGGTTCCTTTTCCATCTTGAGCGAAAGCTTCGAGAGGTTTCTAGTCCACCAGTTCTTTTAGAGAAACAGATTACAGTTTCAACTGGAGCCAAGGCTATAATATGGCCAGCAGTGAAGAGAACTCAGTACCTTAACTCCCTCTGCTTCTGGGAAACGCCTCTAGTGAAAGTTCTCAAATGTGCTTTGAAGGCCCCAATTCTGAGACACCTACAGAGGTGAAAAGTTGAGTTAATAGGTTTTTAATTACCTGCTTCTCTTGACGAAGGTGGGATTTTCCAAACCCCCTAAGTAATTTAGGAGTACAGATCTCACTGAGAGTCAATGGGACCTGTGCTCTTAAGTCGAGCTGAGCAAATAGGTGATTTTTTCCCAGCCAAAACTATTCCCCAAATTTGACCTGAACCTTTTTTTTTCAGCGAATAAACCATTTGTCCAAAACAAACCAACAACAAATGGCCCAGCTCTACTCCTAAGTCTCTGAAAATCTGACCCTCAGTAAAGAGCATTATTGTTTTAGTAAATCTAATGTAAACCCTCTTTCATTGCAGAAAGGATGTCTAATTACAAAGTGTGCACAAGCAGTTTATTCTGCTTCTCTCTTTCATAAGACCAGAAAACTCAAGATCTGGTCGGCTTACGGAGCGGATGGGTTTATTCTTGCTAATAACCAAGAGCTCTGTCAGCTCCATTTGTTTTTATGCCCAAATTGATTTTTACATCTCATTGTTCTTGGGAGGAACCAGGCATGAAATTAAAGGCAAGACAACAACCTAACAATCACCGTGGGGAATGCTGCTAAATAAATTCACACATTGCAGACAAGGAAATGGGGGAACTGAGTCTGCTCTAGGAGAAACTAGGATCCTTTCATCCCAGTCGAGATGACTGACAAAGCCTATGTGAATCCATATATCCATAGTTCACATACACACTTGGTAGGAGCAGCTGCCTCTTTGAACTCCCAAAGCATTCTTGATATTAACAGAAGGACTTTGAATATGATCAGGGCTCTTCATCTCTTCTTATAAAAGCATATTTAAAAGATGAGAAAGCAATGTATTTTTCTCTCTCTCCCTACATGCCAACAACTGAGACAGAATATGACAATGGAGAGGAAAATATATTTCATAACTGTGGAGGATTAAACAAAAATTGGAGGTATTTCTGGCATATTTCCAGGATTGAAAGATCATTTTGGGGTTAAAATCCACATGAGGTGCCCAGTGATAAGAAAATGGTTTTTCGTCAGTTACAGATATTTCTCTTTTTACATTAGCTGTTGTCATTAGTGACTGCACTGGGACAAAACAGAAAAAACATCTTCAAATACTAGCGTTGTTCCTGGCCCTTTACTCACAGGATAATCACAGGATAATCACTGATGTCTGGTTTCACTCTGGAAACAGTTTCAGGGTTTGTTTGTTTTTTAAAAATCCTTGTGTTCCTCATCCCCCCCCCCATTTTCTTAAAATGAATTGCAATTCTCATGGAAGCTGGCAGCACTGCCTAGCGCCTGACAGATACAGCTCGTCCTTGTAGTGCATCTAGGGTGACCAGATGCCCTGATTTTATAGGGACATTCCCGATATTTGGGGCTTTTTCTTATATAGGCACCTATTACCCCCCACCCTCTGTCCCAATTTTTCACATTTGCTGTCTGGTCACCCTAAGTGCACCTCTGGCTATAACCCAATTTTAGACATTTCTTCACTGAATTATGTTTCTTCTACACTACAATTATAACTGCGTCACCACTACCAATGTCGGGACTCTTGGTTACAATCACAGTTCCCCCCAGATCTGATTACACCGTGATTAACATTTGTAGTGCAGACAGGACCCTAACCAAAACCCCATAACTGAGTTAAGCCTTGGAAAGCCAAGGCTATAGCTTGGTTAATGGGAGATAGCCAAGTCCCATCTATACCACTGTTTTTAACAATGCTGTAACTTTGTTCCTGACTTGATTGTAATTATGCTCAAAACCTACTATAGACATAGACTTGTGTGAAGGTCAGTAGTTTTGGTTGCTATGAGTTCAAAGACAAATTTTTAGGTTTAGTTTACATGGGTATCATATACTGAGTTTGGCTTTATGTTCCAAACCCCCAATTCAAAGCGAAACTCAGCCAAGGTTTGCTTAGCTTAAGGTTAAAATCAGAGGAAACAACTGGGTTTCACACCCACAGCGATACGTCAGCACAGAGTCACTTGTCAGTGCAGTTCAGCTCCAAGAAAAGTCTTGAGAACTTTTTGGTGGGCTAGACCCAAATTTCAGGATCATAATGCAACCACCACCAAGGTGAGTGCCACCTGATGTCACACGCCACTCAAACTGAGCCGTGGCCTTGTCTTCATGCACGCTTGTTTCACTTACAGCCCAAGCCTCATTCGAAGCCAGGTTTCCAAATGCTAAAGGCATCCTTGTTCTGATATTTACTACTGCGATACTCGTTGGCTCTTTAAAATAGCGTCATCTGGCTGGACACAGGCAAGGGGTTCCAAAGATGGGCTGCATTATTTCACCACTGACATTTTTATTGCACTGCTCTCTCAAAAGCGGTGGGAAAAGCCGCGAAGGCTGCTTCCTTGGGAAGAGTTTAAAGGGATCCATGTCATCCACCTGTTTTTTCTTAAATACCCTTCTCTGGCTGCGATAGCCTCTTGGCAATAACATTACTCTCCTGGCTGGTTTGGTTCTTTTCCCTTTGGCAGGCATTTTGTTTTCCAGTCTTTCTTTTTTTTAAAACCTGTTCACTAACGTTTTATAAGAATATTTGTAGACAAGAGCAAAGGTGGATATATAAATTAGGGTATGCAAGCATCCAGCCAGCCTGAGGGCTGCTGGGACAAAACTGAAATTAATAAACAAAATCAGTGTGGCCTTTCAGGCACACAGGTTTTCGGTGTAGTTTTATCTGTAGAACACAGGGGCTTAGCATGGGCACTAAGGCTAACTTTGTAGTTAAAAGACTAGACTTGGGAAAGTGGGGGTAATGGCCAGCTCTGCCCACAGTTTTCTTCTGTGCCTGTGGGCAAGTCATTTAAAGCGCTCTGTGCCTCAGTTTCCCAACTGTCATATAGGGCGGATAGGACTGGTTGGAAATTTTTCAGCAAAGTTTTTTTGGTCAGAAAATACCAAATTGTTGCAACTGAAACTTTTCACAGAAACATGTCAGATTACCTGAAATTTTCTCAGGAGCAGACTGGAATTTCTGGTCCAAATCAGGGTTGGGAGCAGGAGGAGAGAGAAAATAACCAACAGCCCCATGATAAAGGCACTTCTCTGGGAGACTCAGATTCCCTGCTCTGATTCAGGCGTAGTAGGGACATGCATAAAGGCTAAATTCTTCATGTAAATTCTTCATGTAATCAGCGTCTGATTACATCTAAAATGTTGGGGTTTCTTTAGTCTGTGGATGGGACCTGCCAATGGTCAATCTCCCTCTTTCTGTTGTTTTGACAAAACTTTTCCAAAGGTCTTGGTTTCATTTTGCACTGGAATGGAAACTAATGTCAACCCCTCAAAGCTTTTTGTGAAACAGCCTTCTTCTTCTCTGGCCAGCCTTGGTGCTAATAATCCTTCTTTTGTCTCTTTTGGTTGTAAGATTGTTGGAGCAGGGTTAACAGCTTACCTGCTTTTGAGGGTGCTACTGTTATTGAAGTGCTGTGTACCCCCAATTATCTGAATGGGGGGGCATGGATTTTATTTGGCTAATCAGAGTTCAGATAATTGAGATGTCAGGAGCCATTCAGCAGTGGGGTAGCCTCCCTGGTGACTGGGGTGGGGGGTGGAGGGGGTGGAAGGGGCCTCATGCCCCAGCTCATCTTCACAGTCCTGGCCAGGGGTCTCTGCAGAGGGTGTGTTTCTCATGTGTCTCATGCTGGGGGGCAAGGCAGGGATGTGCCTAATGTGGCAATTCGGATCATAGGGTTTTGGCGAAACGGAAGTATACTGCAATGCAAATTGTTCTATGTAATTTTGGGCCTAGGTGTTGTTACCTGGGGTTCTTTCAAACCAAAGCTCTTGGTAACTTTTACTCTGTGCGAGGAGGTGTCAGCAAATAAATCAGGGGAGACATGGCCGTCCGACCATGATGGCTGGCACAAACAGGACAACACATGAGTGCTTTCACTTAAAGCTAAACTTTACCTAGTCTCCAGCACTTACAGACGTCCGCAACAGGTTAGCAGAACACCCCCCACCCTCGATAATTACCGAAGCTGAGTGGGGCTCTCGAGTGGCACAGCGGTGGCGTCTGCCGGTGGGGAACACAAGATGCAGCCAGAGGGAGAGTCCAGTCCCGAAGAGTCCCCCTCCCCCTCAAACTTTGCCCCCTTATTTATACATTAGTAATAGAATGACATGTCCCTTAAAGAAAACTTGTTAAGTAAGCTGTTTGAATGGTCAAACAAGAGGTTCCTTCTAATTATTGATTAACTAGGTGTGGGTTTTTCGAGAGTTTGCAGCCTTAAGGCCCCAATAGACATTCCTGGGGCACATCCTGCTCTTCTAAAATGCATGTATCAGCAACTTCAACACAATTCTTATCAGGAAGGACGCGGGGTCAAACTGCCCTTTCTGTGGCACCCAAAACTCCCTCCCCTCCTTCCTTGGTTAAGCTAATCCTGCTGACTTGGCTGCTTTTAGCAATAAGAAATAGCGGTTTCAGGCACTTTACTGGTTTGCTGAAATCTCCTCGTACAGGTGTCACGTGCAATATTGTTAGACTCCGGTAGAACTACAAGGAGCTGGTAGGGGGTCATTCGGCGCAGAATCATTGTGCTTGCGTAGTCATGCACCTTTTCAGTATAGGCATCACAGTGGGTGTGACCTGAGTGAAGCCCAAGAAAGGACCGCAGGTTTTAATCCAGTACAACTCAGCTAACTAGGACAAATGCAGCTGCAGCTCTGTGCGACCATTTGCAGGACACAACTAGCTGCATGGTGAAAGGAATGGCTAGTCCAAGCTCTTCAATCTCTCACGTTTTGTTTGATCCCATTGTAATCTCAGGCTTTTCCCTTGTGAGCCACACAGCAACAAGCATTATAATTCGGAATTAATGTCTACCCTGGTTGTTTGCACTCTTTGTTAATGGATGGGCATCAGTGATGCTGTATGCACAGTGCCTGGAATAAGGTTTGCTAGCTCTTATTTGTAGTACAGCAGTGCTCTGAGGCACCCACTGCGCTAAGCACTGTAAACACACATAGCAAGAGAGAGGCCCTGTCCCAAAAAGAGCTTGCAACCTAAGCAAACGTTATCCCCATTTTACTTTTGGGAAATTGAGACACAGAGAGCCTTGACCAGGGTTGCAGAGGGAGTGTGGTGGAGACAGGGATCAAATCTAGGTATCCTGATTGCCTGAACCATGAGACTGTTATTATCTCTAGCAACTGTAGGATCAGCCCACGTGGAGTGGTAGTTGAGTCACACAAAAAGAGTGGCTATTTGTGTGTGTTCATTTTGCCACATTGTTTTGGAAATCTTGATAGAAAATGAGATTTGGAATCTGGAAGGCAGTTTCTTTTAGCCTGTAACGGTTTCAAGTTGGATATAAAACTACTTGATATAAACTGGATAGCAAAGGTGAGATGTGAAATACCATTTGTAGACAATTTTGCCCAAAGCTGGATTTTAGTTATCTGCATGTGTGCAATTTGCCGTTGCCATCACCAGTTGCAGATTTCCACAGTGAGGTCACTGGCTGTAGATCCCATTCACAGGTCTGAGATTAAATGAATATTCTGTTTGCATCAGGAATTTTCTATTTTCTTTTGTGCATGTCCTTGCTGTCTCAATATCAGTTTTCTGGCCAGCTGCAATCAGATGTTTACTCAGCTGGGACATGAGGCTTTCCTTTGAGCCCCAGTGGTGTCAATACACATGCTGATATAGGAGTCTTTTCCTATTTCATTTGTATCTGATTCTGGGCCATATTGTCTGCCGGTGTACCTCCATCAACATTAATGGGTTTATGCCAGCAGAGAATTTGGTCCTCTGGGTGACCATTTTCTCATGCAACAGAAAGAAGTGAAGTTGTTATCCTCCAGAGGATGGGGTGTCGGAGATTGGACCACTTCCTGTATTCCATTCTAAAAATATGCACCTCAGGAACGTGGTTGCCTGATTTCTTTACAAGGAGTGGAAGGCAGGGGGCCCTCATTTTCTGTCTCAGTAGTCGACTGAACATTGATCGTTACAGAAAGAGGTGAGAGTTCTCTGTAGGACAACTAATAACGTGACTATTGTGGGAAGAACTCCCACCTTTTGGCTTTAAAATGTGGGCTCCCCCAGGCCTTGCCTGACTCAAAGGATTCTATAAAGGAATGAGGTTCTAGGGCCCCATCCTCAGCTAGTGCCAATCAGTGGAGCTCCATGTAAATCATAAACCTTCAAGTGTTCCTCTGCGGAAGTGGTACCATCCCAAGGTAATACACTTAAAATTCCTGAGCTTTAGGTGTACAAAAGCTATTTTGGTGCATATGCGGTTTTGTGGCTCCTCCTGAGTCCTGTCATGGCAACGAAAGGTCCTTAGCTTTTCAGGAAGAAGGATGACAAAAAATAATCCCAATCAAACTCTCTGAAGTATTTCTGTAATTGTTTCTTGGTCCATAGGTAGCATATGCAGAATGCATGATGGTCTAGGGCAAAGGATTACCAGCAATCTTTTAGGAAGTGCTACATAATAAACTTGTGAACAACGAGTTTTGTCCCAATGCATGTCAGTGAAACCTCTCTCCCACCCCATCATGTATCCCATATATATATAAAATAATTGGTGTGTTACGTAATGGGTGAAATCCTGGCCCCCGTCAGAATCAATGGGAGTTTTGCCACTGATTTCACTAGATTTTGACTTAACAAAGATTTTTGTTAGGGAATGATGTGTAAGCTACAACCTATTGTTCAAGAGGGAAAGGCCATAATTACTCATCAGTGCCTGAAATTCCCCTTCCTTGGCATGCCCTGAAGCCTTCTGCACAATAGCATGTTCTGCTCCATGGTTAAGGGCCAGAGTTTATGTTTCGTTTATGCAGCAAAGGAACAAAGAATTCCCATCTGGCTAGACAAGGGTCACGATTGGTGGTAACTAAGGCCTGGATTTTCAGAGGAGTCACGCACCCAATCTCACTCCTTAGGCACCCATGAAAACCCCAGCCCAAAACGACACCCAGGATGGAATTCTAAGATACGTTTGGGTTAGCAGGGAAAGACATGACACCATCAGCCAGGCCTGTATCCCACACTGCCCTTACCACTGTGTTTGAATCTGCTGGAGAATATCCCACCATGTTTGAACCTGACGGGAACAGTCTTTCCTAATGGCCTTGCTCAGAAATTCTCCATCAGACTTGTTGCCACTGCCCCACCAACAATGAAGGGATTGCCTTGCTGATTGGACATGACATAACAGGCCCTTCACATCATTTGCACCCCACTCCTATCGCTTTGCATTGCAACTTCCTAATGGCAGACCCGTGCAGAGTGTTCCCGTGCAGGAACAAGTCTTTCACAAACATCTTGTGCTGTGACAGTGTCCACAGTCTGGCATGTTGCCACCCACATACGATTTACCTTTGTATGTACCTCTCCTGTAATTAGCGGTGGGTGAGCCACCAAAGATTTGGAACTGGGGTTTGGCTTGGATAAGCACCCAAATCCATAGGCTTTTCCAGGCCTCTTGAGGATGCAGAACCAAGTTAGAAATCTCACCTGAGAAGCTTGTACTGCTGCATTTCAGCACTGGAGCTTCCAGCTGGCACCAGACACTCCAAGACAGGCAAATAAGAAGAGAGAGGCATAGACTGTAAAGAACTAGGGTCCACTACGATCATCAATCATCGATCACCACTAGCATCATATAGGCCAGCGAATTCCATCCCAGGATTGCTGCAGTGAAGGGGATTGTTCTTCCCTGTGAAAACATAGGGACCAAGTGGAAAAGAATCCTGCAAGAAGCTTCATTCAGGGTCAGCTTGGGGCAAAGATCTGGGGAAAAGAGATGTCATTTTATTCAGACCTGCTCACCCACGGCTGGTGGAGCACTCTGCCTTTTGCCAAGCCAAACCCACCCCGCAAAGCAGGAGTGGCTCAAAGCTGAAAGAGACTGGATGGTCCCTGCCACGGGATCCCCTTTACACATTTAACAATGTGGTCTGGAAACCCATCAACACCATCCTTTAACTGGGTCCTAGAGGTCGCTAGCCATCTGTAGCTGCCTTTCATTTGTAAAGCATCACCCACTGGGGAAATAAGGAATAATACCACTCAGCGCTGCCCTTTAGGCGGGTGGAAGAGTGTTACCCAGGTAGCGTGTCAGACACCAGTCTCTTCCAAGTGTTTACTTCCCATTGTCTTGCAGCTGTGCTAGGACAGGGTTATGAGAAGATGATCCCAAAAGATAGGAACTTAAAGGATGATCAGAGCTAGGGATGAAGCACTTCAGCCAAAGTGGAAATGAGGCGGATGAGCCAAAGGATAAATATTAATAGTCATCAGACAGAAGGCTCTCCAAAGTCAAAGCCTGGCTTTGCTGTGGGCACCTTGTGTGAGCTTGAGGAGGTGTGAGTAAGAGCCACCTTCTCCGAAGGGTGCTGAGAGGATAATGACAGTGCGGTGTTTATATCCTACAGTCATGGGCCTTGTCCAAGAAGATGGGTTGGAAGCCCTCCAGGGCAGGGATTGTCCTTGATCTGTTTGTCCCGTGTCTAGCATAATGGGACCAGGTTCCCACTCGGGGCATTCTGAGTCATAAGATGAATACTTGCTACTAATAGAACAGTGTCAGAGTAGGGTCGGGGCATTTGTTTAATGGAACCTATACAGAAGGCCCTCCATGAAAATGTCTGTTCAAGTCCCTCCGTGTCTCTCTATGCACGGCCTTTTCTCTGGGATTACCCATCTCTGACCACTTGCTCTTCCCCTTTTAAAGCAGTAATTCCTTCTGCTGTCTGATCAGATCAGCTGATTGCTTGGCCCATTTAGACCAATTTCCTGTAAATAGTCTTCTAATGGCCTGATGCTGAGTCCCTTTATGCCTCCTTGGAAAGCCACTTACTTAGATGCCTGAATGTGGACGTAGGAGCCTACATTTAGGTGCCAAACTGCCTGAGCTTCAACCCCCACCCCACCTTTCAAAATCTGAGCCCCACAAAGTACACAGCTCTCGGGCTGTATGTCATGGGTTCTACAGGAATGCCGAAGGAATGGACTAGAATTACACCCTGCTTTTAATCATTTGCCCCGCTGACTCAAAGCTTTGAAGCATTCACTATGGCAAGGATGCCGAGAGAGAGAGGGAACTAGAAATGGAGAGAGGTGGCGGTCCAGTCCATTTACAAGCAGAGCTACACCTGAGAAATGAATTTTTCATTTTTTCTCTGGCATTTGACTAAGCCAATTATTTTGTTTGCCCTGGAGGTCCATCTAAGGTGACTGAGGAAAAGGTCTCTTAAGTACTAAAGCAGAACACGTGAGGAAAAACACTAGGACCTCTAAGTGGGAGAAAGACTGGAAGGAGATTTCATTTTCAAATTCGCCCTGAAGGCTTTTACCTTCTGAGCCCAGCAAAGGCCAACGGGGGAATGATTCCAACTCCAGGCTTCCAGCTTCAATACTAATTTAATCTGAACTATTTCCTCCCCTAGGAGAGGGAAGCAGGGATGAAGTTTGCAGATTCAAAGGGGGAACTGAAAAGGATCTCAGTTCCTTTTCTTGGCAACACTTGAGGGACAATGTCTCCTGGCCTCTAGGACAGAAGGTGGAAGAATGTGAACACAAACATATTCCAGTTGGTCCTGATTGCCTTTCCTCCCCCACCATGTTTTATTAGGCTTTATAAAGTAATTATTAGCACACATTTTTTTGCCATGCAATAAAATTTGCTGCCCGGGATATCAGTCCGATGACTATGGGCAAATTAAGGTGTACTCCCCCCCTTGATAATGGCTCAGAACGCCCATCAGCACGGAGGCTGGAAGTTGGCTGTGTGCAGTCTTTTAGTGTCATCTCTGTGTGGTGATCGTTTTTCAGCACACAGTGGCAGGATTTGCTGTAAGAAGTGACATTAATACAGTAAAGGGCGGGGGAGAGGTCTTAGAGAAAAGTCCCAAATCCAAACCCCTCCCCCCAACAACAATTTTTCAGCATGGACAATTCATTTATCTGCAAAAGTTCAGCCACACGAGGGACCAACGTTTGCCTTTGCATGGATGTATGTGTGGTTCCTTTGCATCTAAGGGCAGCTTACTATTAGACTCATAGAATTTGAGGCCAGAAGGGACCATCATGATCATCTAGTCTGACCTCCTGCAAATTGCAGGCCACAGAACCTCACTCACCCACTCCTGTAATAGACTCGTAATCTCTGGCAGAGTTACTGACCTTCTCAAATCATGCTTTAAAGACTTCAGATTATAGAGATTCCACCATTTACCTAATTTAGACCTACAAGTGACCCATGCTGCGAGGAAATAAAAAAACCCAAGGTTCTCTGCCCATGTGACCCAGGGAAAAATTCCTTCCCAATCCCAAATATGGTGATCAGTTAGACCCTGAGCATGTGGGCAAGACCCACCAGGCAGATACCTGGGAAAGAATTCTTTGTAGTAACTCAGAGCCCTCCCTATCTAATGTCCAATCACCGGCTGTTGGAGAGATTTACTATTAGCAGTTGCAGATCAGCTACATACCACTGTAGACAGTCTCATTGTACCATCCCCTCCATAAACATATCAAGCTCAGTCATAAAGCCCGTTAGGTTTTTTGCCCCCACTGCTCCTCTTGGAAGGCTGTTCCAGAACTTCATTCCTCTGATGGTTAGAAACCTTCATCTAATTTCAAGATTAAATTTACTGATGTCCAGGTTATATCTATTTGTTCTTGTGTTCACATTGGCACTTAAATAACTCTTCTCCCTCCCTGATATTTAGCGCTCTGATATATTTAGAAAGAGCAAATCATATCTCTCTTCAGCCTTTGTTTAGTTAGGTTAAACAAGCCAAACTCTTTGAGTGTCCTCTCGTAAGGTAGATGCCCCATTTCTCTGATTATCCTACTAGCCCTTATCTGCACCTCTTCCAGTTTGAATTCATCTTTCTTAAACATGGGAGACCAGAACTGCACACAGTATTCCAGGTGAGGTCTCACCAGTGCCTTGTGTAATGGCAATAACACTTCCCTGTCTCTACTGGAAATACCTCCCCTAATGCATCCTAGGCTCACATTAGCCTTTTTCACGGCTACATCACATTGGTGGCTCATAGTCATCCTGTGACTGACCAATCCACCCAGGTCTTTCTCCTCCTCCGTCACTTCACACTGATACATCCCCAGGTTATCGCAAAAAATTCTTATTGTTAGTCCTTAGATACTTGACCTTAGATGCATGACATCCCATTTCTATTACTCCAGTTTACAAGGCCCTCCAGATCTTCTTGTCTGATATCCCAGTCCTCCATATTGGCAATGCCTCCCAACTTTGTGTCATCTGCAAATTTTATTAGCACACTCCCACTTTTTGTGCCCAGGTCATTAATAGAAATGTTAAATAAGATTGGTCCCAAGACTGATCCCTGAGTAACTCCACTAGTAACTTCCCTTGAGTCTGACAGGTCACCTTCATTGTAGTCTCCTCATTAACCAGTTCCTTACCCACCTTTCGATTCTTGTATTAATTCCCATCTTGTCCAATGTAACTAATAATTTTCCATGTGGGACTATATCAAATACCTTACTGACATCCAGATAGATTAGATCTACTGCATTTCCTTTGTCTAAAAAAATAAATAAATAGTTATCTTCTCAAAGAAGGAGATCAGGTTGTTCTGGCACGATCTACCTTTTGTAAAACCATGTCATATTTTATCCCAATTACCGTTCACCCCTATGTCCTTTACTACTTTCTGTTTCAAAATTAGTTCTAAGACCTTGCATACAACTGAGGTCAAACTAACAGGCCTGTAGTTTCCTGTATCACACACCCCCCTTCTTAAAAATAGGTAGTATATTAAGAATTCTCCAGTCACAGGGTACGACTCCCAGAATTGACAGATTCATTAAAAATCCTTGCTATTGGACTTGCAATTTCATGTGCCAGTTCCTTTAAGATTCTTGGATGGAGACTATCTGGACCCCCCAGTTTGGTCCCATTAAATGGTCTGAGTTTGACTTCCACCTCAGATGTGGTAATTTCTACTTCATATCCTCATTCCCATTAGCCACTGTCCCCAAGTTCCTTATTATGCTTATTAAAAATGGAGGCAAAGTATTTATGTAGGTGTTGGGCTATACCTAGATTATCTTTAATCTCCACCCCATCCTCGGTGCTTAGCGGTCCCACTTCTTCTTTCCCTGTTTTCTTTTCATCTAGATGGCTATAGAACCTTTTACTGTTGGTTTTAATTCCCTTTGTAAGGTCCAACTCTGCTTGGCATTTGGCAGTTCTCACTTTTCCTCTGATCTCCAAGAGGTAGCTTTCCTTGCTGATCCCTCCCCTCTTTCATTTCTTGTCGGCTTTCTGCTTCCTTTTAATCACCTGTTTGAGATGCTAGGGACCTATTGCTCCCGTGGGTATGCTGTGGAGTGACTAATGTTATTTCAGCCAGCAAGTCCCTCCCTGTAACAAAACAGAATGATATACAATGGGATATTATTGGTAAGACTCATGTTATTAGTTGTACTACACTCGTGTTTAGAGTTCCTGAAGCTAAATTCAAGGCCCTATTAGGGATATAGAACATCTTCCTGGTGAGGAGAGATTAAAAAGACCTGGACTATTTAGCTTAAAAAAAAAGATGATGACTGTACTGGGAGGTCAGGGGGTATGATAGAGGTCTATAAAATAGTGAATGGTGTCGAGAAATTGAATAAGGAAGTTTATTTACCCCTTCACATAATACAAGAAACAGGGGTCACCCAATGAAATTACTAGGCAGCAGGTTTAAAACAACCATAAGGAAGTACTTCTTCATACAATGCACAGTCAGCATGTTGAACTCATTGCCAGGGGATGTTGTGAAGGCCAAAAGTATAACTGGGTTCAAAAAAGAATTAGATAGGTTCATGGAGGATAGACTCATCAATGGCTATTAGCCAAGATGGTCAGGGACGCAACCCCATGCTCCAGGTGTCCCTAAGCCTCTGATTGCCAGATGCTGGGGCTGGATGACAGGGGACAGTTCAGTTGATGATTACCCTGTTCATTTGCTTGGCAGCATCTGGCACAGGCCACCGTCAGAAGACAGGACACTGGGCTGGATGGACCATTGGTCTGACTCAGCATGGCCATTTTTATGCAATAATTCTGTGTCAGAAAGTTGGCAATCTACATCACCAAGGGCTTGTATACACTACCGGCCAGATCGATGGGCAGCGATTGATCCAGCGGGGATCGATTTATTGTGTCTAGTGTAGACGCGATAAATTGACTGCCGATCACTCTAGCGTTGACCCTGGTACTCCACCTCAATGAGAAGCACAAAGGGAATTGATGGGAGCGTCTCCCATCGATATATCACAGTGAAGACACCGCGGTAAGTAGATCTAAGTACATTGACTTCAGCCACGCTGAAGTTGCGTAACTTACCTTGTTCCCCTCCCCCGCATAGTGTAGACCTGCTCTGAGACAGAGCAAGGAAGTATTATTATCTCCATTGAACAGATGGGGATTTGAGATGCAAAGAGATAAGTGACATTCCCAACCCCCACAGGAAGTCTGTGGTCTCGTTGGAAAGAGAACTCCGGTCTCCAGAAGCCCAGTCCAATCTGTCAGCTACAGGGCCAGCCTTCTTTTTCCAAAGTGTGTGAAACTTACCGAACAAAAACTTGAAACCACAAAAATTCTGCCTGCTACGGGGCTTGGGCACACTGTGAAACTGAACCAAATGAGGTGTTTAGATTTCAAAGACGCTGAAAGCTCTAAATTCTTTGAAGCAGGGCCCACATTCTTCCGCACAGGGCAGAGTATTCTCTCCATATGCCACTAAAACCAGAGTCTGACTATATCCAAGTACATTCATATGTCATAAATTTGTAAAATGTTAGAACATTTGTTTGGTTTATTTTACTTTCCCTGTGAGCTGCCTGTCAGTTATTAAGAAGTAGAGCTGGGTGAAATTTTTTGCCTGTAAGGTTTTTTGGTGAAAAATGCAGATTTGGTGACAATGAAATATTTTGTGAATGTGTGTCAAAATTGCTTTGGTCCTTTCCCACACAAAGAAAAACAGTCCTGAAAAAAATCAAAATGGTTTAGTTCGACATTTTCTAAATGAAACATTTCACTTTTCCGTTTCAAAATTCCCTTAAAAAACATTTTTAAATGGTCAAAAATTAAATGAAAACATTTCTATAGGTTGAAACAAAATGTTTCATTCAACCTGAAATGATTTTCCCCCCAACTTTTTGATTTGCAAAAATGTTGAAAAGTTTTTTTTGTTTCATCCTACATAATTTTTTTTTGACCTGCCAGTGAACCAAACAAATCCATTATTTGCACAGTTCTAACTGGAAAGCTAAGTGTGAAGGTGAAGGCACTGGACTCAGGAGTTCTGGGGTCAATTGCAGTGATTGTCGAACCTTGGACAAATCACTGAATCTCTCTTAACGCTTCTTGTGTCCCACCTCTTTTTCTGTCGGGTCTATTTAAATTATAAATCCTTGGGGCAGGGACTGCCTCCTAATACATATTTGCATAGCAGCCAGTGCAGTGAGGCCTGGATCTTGGTTGGGGCCTAACTCTAATATAAATGATAACAATAATGCAGTGAAATTGATCAGTGTAGTTGATAATATGGTGATGAATGTGTGACTGGGAACAAGACACTATCAGAGGCATTTCAGCATGATAGCACTGAGTACTTGCAGTAGCAAGGAAACAGCTGAAAATTCAGAAATCACAATACAGCAGCACACAGTGGTAAAACCCTTTAAATGAAGGTAAGGTAACAACAGCCCTTTTGGCAAATTCATTTTCTCTCTATCAAGCCAAAACATATCCAATAATACAAGGCTGTCCTGTAAATCACAGTGTAGCAGGAACCTGTTAAACCGATAACCTTGCTGAACCAGAGTTCTATTTTAACAACAACTCCACTACTTGAAGAGGGCTATGATGTTTAATGAAATATGTTGTGGTCTGTATTCATTTACCATATTTATTCTTCTGTCAGATCCATCCCCATTTTCTGTGCATTGGGAGTTTAGCTCTTTAACAAGTTTATTCCTTTCTATAAGCTACTCCTATAAACTGGCTTTGCTCAATTTCCGTCTCCCTTTGAAATTGGTGAAGGTGAAACATATTGCTTTTGGGGATTTGTGTCCAGGGGCTCTCCTGGATTCATTTCACCTCTGATTTCTGTAACAGCAAGCCATGTACAATGCTCCTGTGAAATGGACACTTCTTGCTTAAAGAAGTGTTTGCACTGAAATAACACTTTCCTCAGTGCATTTCCCTTGTACTCTGACACTATATGACTGGCAGCAGATCCCCCAGTGGAAAATACCATAGGTAGATCATATACCATGGCTCAACCTTGCTCCCTTTGACTTCAGTGTGCTCCAGAGGGTTGGGCTCATAACACGCTGCTCCCTAGGGACCCTGGACATGGCTAAGCAAAAGACTGCTAATGAGGACTCCTGTGTGTGCCAGTCCATGGCACCCATCACAGGCACTCAGGCAATCTGGCACGTGGTTCGCTGTACTAGGGACCTGGGCAGCACTAGAGCCATTTTACCAGGTGTAGAGCTGTGCTCCCCTCTTGCTGGACCCACAGAGGCCGTGTCCAGCTTCCTCAGCTGGCTCATCAGAGGCCCACATAGAACAGATCACAGTGAAGCTTCAGACAGATGGCGCTTGCTTATGGAGAGCAGCACATACCAACCTTGAGTCACCTCACCAGCCACGTGCATCTAGGTATAGCTGTTTGGCTCCTTACCCCCTAGAGCCTGGAGAACGGGGTAGCTGCAGTGGAGTACTGAAGACAATATCGCTGAGTGTGCAATCCCCCATGTGCTCGATATGCTCCGCCTCCTGCTTCTCTCTCCTGCAGTCCCCCACATACCCAACCATTCTCCTGGTGGCCCAGGAAGTCTTGTGTCAGGAAAAAGTCTCTCAGGATAGCTTTAGAAAACTGCTCCCAAAGTAGATCCTATTATGTGGTGTTCTAGGTTATTAATTCATGGTGGCTGACTGCACCCAATGTGATTGCAATTAGCTTGATCAAAATCTGGGGTACATGCACCCCTCAAATCTGGGGCAACATGTTAATTCCCTTGGTAGCATCTGGCACTGGCCACTGTCGGCAGACAGGACACTGGGCTGGATGGACGGTTGCTCTGACCCAGCATGGCTGGTCTTATGTTCCCTACCTCACAGGAGGTGCTGTACGGATAAATACATAAAAGTGTGTTAGGTGCTCGGCCCTATGGTAACAGAGGCCAGAGAAGTGCAGCTGACTGATCAATAGACAGAGATGGGGCGCGTGCAGGTCATTTAGCAGCATGGCGCAGGTACGTGTGGCAGCAGCCATGGTGCTCTAAGGACACTAATAAAAGCAATGTCTCGCTAGGTAAGAGATGCCCAGGCATTATAAACACAAAGCTGGCATCAGTTCCCTCACAGTCACCTTCTCAGGCAGTACACACCTGTTACTTTGGAAAAGTCGTCAGTTACACACACAGAATAAACAAAATATCACACTGGCAGCAAGCCTGGAGTCAGCTACACAGTCGCTGTTCATACCTATATGCTAAGAGCTCCTAGTCAACTCAGACAAGGCCAGCAACCCCCTGACGCTAAGGAACGTCTATGGTTGAAGAGAGCTGAACACTCAGGGCTCATTTCAGTCATTTATACCTGTGCGAAGTGGTGCCACTCTGCTACGGTGCCTCTTCACATCCACATTGCCCCGATCTAAGGCTGAGATTTGCAAAGCGAGTTACGTACCCAAGTCCCATGGAAATTTGGTGACAGTTGGGCACCTATCTCCTCTGGACTTCTTTGGAAAACCCACAGGGTGCAAGGCAGTGGGGGAACAGGCCCTCAGTTTCACCAGCGTATCCTGATTTCTCATAAGCACTTGTGAGCTGAAAGGTCTTGTTCAGGGGCATAGACTGAGCCACAGCACCAGACACACAAACACTCTGTGTAGGAGCACACGAGAGGGGAGAACATAGACTGAGCGCCCAACAGATATACTATCAATGGCTACTTCTTAATAAAAAATGGTCATGTGATCTGCCATGAGACTTAATGCAGTTCAGGAAGGGTTATCAGGCATTCTTCCTAGGGAAAAGACAGCCTTGGATATTGTCTTGGAGAATAGTATGAGCAACATGGAGATATATATATGCCAAGGTTTTTTTAAAGTGACTAGTATTTTGGGTATCAATTATCACAGCAGCTCCCAACATGGACGGTGGGTACTCGGCATCTATTAAACTCAGGCCAATTATTTAGGGGATCAAAATATGGATTTGGGTGCCTAACTTTAGGTGCCCATGTTTGAAAACATTGGCTTTAACGGCCTGTGCCTCAGTTACCCCTATGTAAAATGGAGAGAATACTTCCTCTCTCTCTCACCCTCTATCTTGTATATGTCCACTGCAAGCTATTGAGGACAGGGACGGTCTATTACTCTTCAGATGTACACATATCCTCTACCTGAATGCAACCCTAGATGCAAATGCCTCTGAATTTTAAAGTGTTTGAAATCTAGGTCTGCTTCAAAAGTTGGTGGCTAAGGCCCATCTTTGGTTTTGATACCACTACTACTTCTCTGGCAACCAACTCTGATACAGTATTTTCAAGTGGGCAATAAGCACGGGGAGCTGATGAGTTATTGACAAAGTTATCTGGCAAAATTCTGTTCTGTTATGCGAGTGAAAATCAATAGAGTTACTCTGTAGTTATACCAGCGTAATGGACATAAGAATTTGGCGTAGTGTTGTCAGACCCGTCACTGACTGAAAAGAAAGAGGAAGAGAAATTCACCAAAACATTATATAGCCTGTCAGCAACATTGTTTTGAAACAAAATATTTATTCATAAAGGCACCAGTGCCTTGACAAAGATGATGTAAGAGAAGCAAATTCTTGATAGTCTGGGGATTTGAACTTTGCCCTTTGAACCTAAATGCCAGAACATATTTTAATATTCCTGTTACTGCTAAAGTTAAAGGTGGATTGCTAGTTAGTCTGTATTTCTCAGCTTGTGCTGCCTAACTTATTTGTATTTCGTTTCTGCTAAAGCCTATATTGGGAATCTATGCCCACAAAAATATAGCGATTGGAGACAAAGGTATTCATTTGAAGGGAGATAAATTGCTCTCAAGCTAATCTATTTACAGGGCTTGAGAAGGAGCAGCAACAGCTGGTGAGGAGACCTCTGTGGTGGTGTCTGCGTGTTATATGTATCATAGCTCTGTTTTTACAAGTGCCTGAAGGCAAAGCTAGAAACTTTTCAGAGGAAAATAGCCAGTAGACTCAATGCTACACCAGGGATATATAGATGTATGGAAATATATAGGAAACACCTGTTCAAATGGTGTTAAAGTTGACTAGCCATTGTTTGTATTTTTTCAGCAATCTATTCCATTGGCTGCAACAAAATATATATGGGAAGTGGACTATCAAGTCTAAAGCTATCAGACCGACCTGTAAATGGTATGATCTTGGAAATATTTAACAGCAAGGATGCATTTGGATCCTGGCCAGCGCTATAGTTCAGTACACAATGGAAGCAGTGTGTATGTAGAGCCCTACTGTACTTAAAAGAATAATAGCTGCTAAAGTATGTTTCCACATTGTGGGGCACCTGGTGATTGGATCAAGATTGCACAAAAAGAGATCAGGGCTATTCCCTATGGGGAATAGCCATTGCTGAGGGTTCTAACCTGCTGAATGCTTATTGCACGACTGCTGACATCACCTACACAGAGTCTGCCTGTCATCACCAGAGGGTGCCACAATGAGCAATGTGGTGAAGGAGTCTAAGAGCATGAGGTGGATCAACACAAAGGGGAGTGGTGGAGGGAGAATAATAGGAAACAAAGTCAGGAAGAGAGGGAAATTCAACACAAAGACAAATGTTTTACTTCCTAAATCACCGTGTTCTTCACAGTGCAAATACTTCTCAGAGCTTCTCGCCCCAAAGGCCTGATGCTTTCAGGGAAACCAAGTGTGTCTCAGTTTCAAAGGTAACAAGTCGTAACTCTCACTGTTCCAGTGTAGTAATCATCCAGGTCTCTGAAAGCTGTGCTTAAGCTCTTTGATATCTGGATTACCCATTTTCTAGCATGGTTTTGGGCCACCTCAGGAGGTATCGTGCTAACAAGGTTGGATGTCTCCAACCATTGATTCCTCAGGGTAGCCTTTTGGGCCAGATTCTGGTACTCCTACTGGGCACACCTCACTCTGCAAGTGCTCCTGATTCCAATGGGGCTAGCAATGGAATAAGGCACTATTCAGCATAAATAAAGGCACCCCGGGGCAGAGAGTTCACCGAGACTACTCACAGAGTAAGGCACTACTCACCACAAGTAAGGGGGGCAGAGTTGGTTCTTGGGGAGCACTCCTGCCTAGCAGAGCAGTGTGAAATATCTGTATCAAAATCGACCCCCTCCAAAGGCCTGATTCTTCCATTCTTACTTGCACTGAGTTGCAGGTTTTTAGAAGGCAGTGGGAGTACTTGCAGAGTAATGTACTTACTCAACAGGAGCAAGGAGGACGGACTCAGACCCTAACTTTGCTGCTTGGAGAAAAATCAAGCATAAATTCCCACCCACCCCCAAATATTTGGATACCCGCTATCCAGCTTTTGGCATCCTGAAGCATCCTGGCATCTTGAAAACCTCAGTAAAAATGGCCTAAACTCCAGCAAAGGAGGACAAGCCCATGTGCCTTCAGGATCATGAAGTCTCCTGATGGAAATAGACAGTTCAGAATGAACCTGAGTGATCCGATCCACACAATAGCATAACAACTAAATACCCTTAAGTACTCCACCATATGACAGCAAATGTCTAGGGCGTTATAGGTCAGCTTCTCAGTGGAGCATTGCTATAGCGTCTCTACTCACCAAGAGGGTGCCTCCTTGCAGCTGCATCGGGGGAATAGCTCCACCCTGTCTGATGCCCCCTTCCATCTGTCCTTCGTGCTACAGCCCCTCTTCAAGGGTTGGTCCTTTGGCCAGGTCACTATAGTTTTTCCCTTCCAAGGTATCAAAGTCTCATTGGAGGATCTGGCTCAGGCAGTATGCCATTTTTCTGTCCAGACTATGCCACTTTCCTGGTGTCTGGCAGGGGAACCCAGGCCCACCTACTACTCCAGACTCCAGTTCAGGGAACCTCAAATCATCAGCCAAGGTCTGCAATATCCCACCTTGCTGACATTCCCCTGAGCCTTTTCCTACTTCACCTCTATCAGGCTTCTGCGCCTCCACCCTTCCGGGTAAACCCTTCCTTCAGGGCCAGGATCCCAGGGCTTCTGCTCTCCCCTTGGGTCTTCTCCTTTCCCTCTCAGCACTTTGCCATCTAGCCTAACTCTCCTCTCAGGCTTTGCCATCTAACCTAACTCTGCAATCAGGTGTGGCCCATCAGGTTACTTAACCCCCCCGGACCACATTAACCCTTTCTGGGTTAGCGTGGGGTTGAACACCCCATCACAAGGAGAAATCAGTGGTGTGGAGTCTAGGTATATTCTGAGTGTAACTGGCTTATTTACACACATATGCAGTCCTGAAACAGAGCTGGTCACAGTGTGTGCAGGACAATCCCTTCTTTTAGGAATCTCAGCCCGGCACCAAAGTCCGGTTCCCAGGGAACATCTCTGCCTCAAGAACAGACTCTTGCTAGAGACCAAAGTAGACAGCAGGCTCTCCTGTGCTCACATAGCTCAGCCATACAGCTCACAGAATGTCTAAGGAGACTGAACATTTGCTCACTCACCAATAAAAAGAACTTGGGGGACTAACTGTGACAGCGCCATGGGGTGACACCTGCCACCGCAGCATTTAACTCCCAGGTTTTGTGTAGGTTGATTCAAAAATGCCCGATTTTCTTATTCGCTAAGGTGAAACCATCAGCAGTACCTGTTTCAATGGGTGTTACAGTCAATGCTAAGCTCTCAGGCTTCTGTGCTGTGTGAAGGTTGAGAAGTGTTGTACAAACTTACAGATACTGTACAGCATGGCAACAAAACACTGGCAAAAGCAAAAGGAAGAGATTAACAACTCTTTAACTTGACATTTACTAATAAGGTAACATTGCTTCGTTTGTTCCAGGAACGGATCCCGACTCATTTTCCCACACTGGTATATGCAAAAGTATTTCTTTGTTACAGTTTCAAGCTTTTAGTCAATCTAAGACCCTGCCGGATGCTACGCTTAATTAATTGTCCTGTAAATTATACTGGAGACACTGCTTTGGACATGACTCAGCTTCCTTTGAAAGGGAATCCTGTGTCTCTGGGGAATTCATGGAAGTCAGACACCCTGCTGGTAGCTAGTGATTCATGTCTCAGTACTTAGAAAGCTATATCTAGAACATTCCATCATGTCTCCCCCTGCACCATTCACACTGGATATGCACTGCGGCAGAATGCCCCATCCAATGAATTGTTCCAAAGCAGGCAAGATTTTTTCCTGATCTAGAGAACTATTTGGGGAAATGGAGGAACTGGCAAAGAGCTCTTCCTTCTGCAATTCACCATCATCAAGTTTATGGCCAGAAGGGACCACCAGGTCATCTAGCCTGACCTCCTGTCTAACACAGCCCACCACCCACTACCCACTACCTGCACACTAAACCCAACAACTAAAATTAGGCCAAAGTGTTGCAGCCCTCATGGAGAATGATCTATTATGTGCCACAGGCAGACAATAGGGGGGACAAAGGTTCACCAGTGCCTGAGGCCCCCGCAATGGCAGGGAACTGATTAAGAGAGACACACCCAGATGATCTTGGTAAGCGACCCACACCCCACGCTGCTGGGGAAGGCAAACCCTCCCCCGGTCACTACTGATCTGACCTGGGAGAATATTCCTTCCTGACATCACATATTGTCACTGCCTCAGCAGTGTGAGGTAGAAATTTGAAATCAGCCCCAGAGACAGACCTCCCCTCGACCTTTCAGTGCTCTGGTTTGCGCCTTGTACCTGGTTTGAGTCATGTATCTGGTTTGTATCTATCAGTGGTCCGGTTTGATTTGGCCAAGATTCATCCTTGAGCAAGGGGTCATCAGGGACCAAATTGTTCCTCTGTGAGACACAATTCAGGCTTCTCTGCCCAGGGTCATCCCAGCTGCAGGCTGCACCTAACTCAGGGCTGCGACTCCCCCAGTTTGTCACCCCCATAGCACCGGGTGGAGAATGAATTTTTCCTACATTACATCTGCATCCTGTGTCCCTCCTGGTCCCCCACAGCCTCATGTCCTTTCTCTCCCATCTGTAGCACCTCTAGGCTTCCACAGCCCCCCCCCCCCAGTGAAGCTGTCATGTGATGGGGAGCAATCCAGACTGGTAAAGAGTTGTGTCACCTTTCACCCTATTACCATTAAATGCCTTTAAAAGCGTTGCTACTGTAGCTCTCTACCTGGGATGCTCACAGTCAGCAACAAACATGCTCTCTATGCCTTTGGATTGAGCAGCCCTGGTCCAATGGTCTGGCTCCAGGAGCCTTGCCTGCAATACCAAAGCCTTCCACTTTTCTCCACCAGCCTGGGTTAACTACTGGTAAGGTGACTCCAAACTCTCCACAGCCCCAGGTTCCTCCCAAAACACGTGTTCTGCAGAGTCAAAATCCAACAGTTTGTTACTTTAACTAGAGTTATCAAACAGTGCAGTTCAAACACAACACTGGAATGGCTTAGATTCAAAATAAAACAAGTTTCTTTAATTCTGAAGAGATAGGTTTTAAGTGAGTACACATGTAAGAATTAAAGTCAGAAATGGTTACAAGTAAAGATAAAATGCTTTCTAGTGACTAAAAGTTAACAAGCTAGATTTGGTTCATGGTCAAATCCTCACCACGCTTCCAACAAGCTGGCTGACCAAACTCCTGGGTCAGGATCTATCCCCCAAAGTCAAAGGGCTGGTGAAAGACAGATAGCTTGGGATCCTGTACCCCTCTCTTTTATAGTCCATTGAATCTCCAGACCAAAGTCTATTTCCAGCTGTGAGGGAGGCAATGTGGAGTCTGTCTTGAAGGAAGTGTGCTGATGCTTCTTCCCCAATCCCTGCCCAGTTTGTCCCTCCCTTCTCCATTCTTCCCTTTTATCTTACCTTCTCCAGAGTCTGTGCTGAAGAGTGGAGCAGGGGATGGGAGAGGGGGCAAAAAGGAATCCTTCCAGCAGCAGGGGATGGGAAAGGGGCGAAAATGGAATCCTCCCTCAGGAATCTCTTACCTTGCCCTACCTGCTGGGACACAAAAGCAGGTCAGGGCTGTGCTTCTGCCACAGTGGCCCTGGCTGTGAATGGCTGAAAATCAGCCTTCTGACTGAGCAGCACCAGCCACACAAGCTTCCTCCCCTTTCTCTGCCACATTTGCGAAAGAACAAAGACAGTATGAATAGCAAGAAAGGGAAGAATTTGTGGGTTTTCCATCTGGAGGCCATAAGGAGGCCATCTGCTTCCTAGTGGGTACAAGGTGAAGGAGGAGAGCTGGAAGCCAGTTCACAGTCTCATCATTTATTAGGATTAAAATTGTGTATTTATCACGATAAAGCCACACATGCTAGTGTAACCAATGGCATCACTTGCCAGCAAGATGGCTGCCCATTGCGCGAGGCTCGGAAATAGTAATAGTAGTTAAGAACTTCAAAAATAGAGCTTTTTTCAGGCGTTCAGAGCTCCCATTGAGTTGGGAGCACCTCTGAAAATAAGGCCCCGGTGTTTCTATCTCACAGTGTATCCCTGGGTCTTCTCTCTTGGGGGAGCTACTAGACTGTCTGGCTGAGCAAAACAGGTGCAGCTTTCCTTAAAGACCAGGGACTTTTTCAAAGAGGCCGAAGGGCATTATGTATCCAAATCCCACTGAAATTCAATGGCAGATGAGGCCCATATCCTCAGGCACCTAAATACCTTTGGGGATCTGGACCTGAATGTCTAATTCTTTTAGGTTCCTTTGAAAATCCCAGCCTAATTACAGCCCCCAGCATTTACAAATCACAAGTGAAGTCCACACAAATCATGAGTTGTTTAATAAAATCTCATGATTTTCAAGCCAAACTGATGCGATTTTATTTAAAAAATAATTAAGTTGTCCTTTTTTTAAATTTGTCTTCTGCATTTTAGCCATCAGAGCTCCCATTTGGAAGCTTTTCTCCAGAAGAGCTAGTACTAGGAATGCACTTTTTTAAAAAAAATGAAAGCTGAGGTTTCCACTTATCATCTTTCTCCATGGAGTAGGGGGATCAAGAAACACACCAAACATTGCCAACATTATGATAAGCTTGTAAGACTTGGCAACACCATAATTATATTTTAGATATTACAGGACTGGCTGACATTCATGATAGTTAAGTATATGGTGCAGCATAATGCATTATATCTGAATGGTCCTAGCAGGTAGGACTCACCGGGAAATCAATGGGAATTGAGTGCACTGAGCACTTTACTGGACATGCCGAGTTCGCCAGAGGATTAATGCATCTGATTTGCATGGGAATACATTGGCAGGATGGACACATCTGTTGCAATGACTTTTCTCCCACAGAAATTGGGCTATGATAAACTCAGTGCAGAATACCAGCAGCTTGGCTAATGACGCTGGAAATTACAAGGTAGCTGTTAAGAAGCTGCTTTGTGCCAATTTCGTTAGTACAGCGATTAAGTGCTTCCTAGTGGTGTAATAAGTGTCACTCGTTCATCACCCGTACAGTACCAGGGCATCATGGGGCCAGGCACTCACTCAACAGAATCTGTAAGGAAGAGTAAAAAAAAACAAAAGCATCCATAAATGAGTCGTTTGCAGAAATTGGTGGCTGGCTGGTGTAGTGGCAGGGGAAGGAAGAGTGGCGAAGAGGTCTCTTTGCATTTGTGAATGCAGTGGAGACTGTTATTGACTTTACATAACACCAGAGGTAGATTTTTTTTTTTTGGAAACATAGCCTTACATCGGGATGATGTAAACACTACCACATGGTATTTTACTTCGGCTGTTTGGAAATGTGATAGATGAAACATGACAAACATTCCTGAAAGTTTATTTATCCATCTTTTCATTTGTGCCAGTTTTCTATTAGCCAGGCATAGCTCTGGCTACCAGATTGTCTCTACAGGTTGGGGGCTGGTGAAAGTGGAGGAGGGGGATGAGAAGTGAGGGGCTTCCAAGCCCTATCTAATTTAAAGCATCTTTTACTGAGTGGTGCAGTGAAAAGGATGTGGGTAAAACAAATTTAAAAACCCTGAAAGGGATCAAAGCATGTGTGCAAATTTATTCCTTGTGGTAGGAGCTTTGCTTGTTGCTTTTTCAAAAGATGGGTGATTCTTCTGTGGCTGACACCCTAGCACTCAGCACCTCCTCTGGATTTCATCTTGGTTTCAGCTATGATTGATGGCTGGGATGACACCAGAGACTGTATATTCTGAATGAGATCTAAGGCACTTCCCCTGATTCTGTGGTGTACACATTAAACAGTTGCATGAAATCGTTCTATTTATAAGTGGTTCAAAGACACCACAAATGTTGGTGGATGTTGTATTGAAGCACCAGGCCCCAGGAAGTCTGTAATGATCTCAAGAACCTGCTGTTACAACCAGAACCAAATGCTTTCTTACCTTGTGTGGATTGGGGGAAGCTTATCTTATAAAGTTAGACTTAAAGCATCCTCCAGGAATAGTGCCTACAATACAATTAGGGGACAATCTGATTGACCAGGGAGTGATGTTATTAAGAAGCCATGCTCACCAAGTTGCCCAGGTCAGAATGCATTAAAATAATCACATGATCAGAAAAATAATATACTGCAGGTTTCGTCGCAAACACCTCTCTCAATCTGGGGGCATGAGGCTTCAGAATGAGGAATTTGAAAACATTTGTCCTAGAAACCAGACTGACAAAATCAGTACAGCGTGCAGGCCTCTGTAATGTCTAAAATAGATAGGTTGTAGGAGATTGCAAGTACACTGTAAGGTCAGATCCACAGATGATTTATACCAACATAGCTCTATCTGCATCATGTCCCAAATCTGCTTTTGGCTGGAGCCAGGAAATGGAGAGGCAAGGTACTCTGTCTTTACAAAAGGCGTGGTTAAGCTTTGCTTAATACATCTTTTGTCTGTATATAGCATCCTAACTTCACACCCATATATTGCCATATATTACTGTAAGATGGAGCTTCCCCTGCGACCAGTCAAGTGATATTTAGAATTGCCAGGGCTTTGCAGGATACTCAAACCAAGGTTGATTGGAATACTATGGAGGAACGTGTGATCTTAAACTGTGAAAAAACAGAAATGGTGGCTGTATTGAGTCTTTTGCTGTCTGATTGGCAAGCTATGGGATCCCACAGTCCTTACTTCAGAGAAAAGTCCCACTGAAGTTTGGGGAATATAGGTATGGCCCACAGAATGGTGGAAGGTTTTCCTTGCCTTGAGTCTTATTTAGGAATCCACCACTCTATGCATGATGGAATAAATAATAAAAAAATACTTTGTAAGTATTTACAAATAACTAATTACTATTATTATTTTGTTTACAGTAGCACCTAGAGGCCACAACTGAGATCAGAGCCCCAATGTGCTCTACAGACACAGTAAAAGACAGTCCCTGTCTCAGACAATGAACAGAGATCATCTTCTGAATCATCAACCAGTGCTTTAATCACAAGGCCATCCTATGCTTTTAAAGATGCTAACAATTTGTTGGCAGTAGTATGCCTTTTCTATGCTTTTCTTACGTGCTGTTAGGCTCGCCCACTAGGCAAATATCTGAGGTTTATGGATTTTATGTGCCTTAATAAATCTAACACCAGAAAATAATAATTCTAGAAATTAATAGAATGTCTTTACAAATTCCATGGCATTTATTACGAAAAATAAACATCCATTTGCACCCATTCAAAAAATAAAATAAAGATCCAAACTACAAAGCCTTGTTCTTCAATTCTAGGAATTCTGTCAGTTCAAGATTGTCAAATATTGCATGCCAACACCTGAGAGAATGACAACAGCTTCTTTAAGTGCAATGAATCAAAGCATAAGAGTAAGTTTTTATGGAGCAAATTGCTATTCTTAGAAGTCATCCAGAATAAAAAAAATAAACAATTCACCAGGAGAAAAAAGTGTTCAAACTCACAAGGAAGATTAGGTCTCATTTGAATTGAAACAAAACCTCAAATGCGCTTCATAGTTATTCCCACACAGTTGGATAATTGAAGAGTTGTTCAAGGCCTGAGTCAAGTGGTTAGAATTATGCAGAGCAACTCCCTATATGCAACTTTAAAACTGCTCGATTATTTTCATCCCTCCTTGTTCAGGTAATTTTGTTTTGCTCAAGTTCAGTGTTGTACTGTATCAGCTGGACTGTGCAACATCCAATCTAAGACCCCATCCAAAGTCTATTAAAATTGAGGGGAGTCTTTTCATCCATGTCAATGGACTTAGATCAGACCCAGCATGCGAGGTAGCTGATCATCATTTCGTTATAAGGTAAAAGACACTTCAGTTAGTTAGAATTTGTGAGCAGTAACACATTATAAACTATATGGAGACAGAGTGCTGGGTCCGCTCCTCGTATCCACAGTTCAAGAAGGATGTTGAAAAAATGGAAAAGGTTTAGAAAAGAGCAACAAAAGCAATTTGAGGTCTGAAAATTCTGCCTTACTGCAAAAGACTTAGGAAGCTCAGTCTATTCAGTTTGTTGCAGAGAGCTAAGAGGTGATTTGATTATGGGGTACCATGTAGGGAAGACTGCTCCTTAACCTAGCAGACAAAGGCATAATGAGATTGAAAGGCTGGAAGCTGAAAGTTGACAAATTCAGACTGGAAATAAGGTGCAAATTTAACAAGGAGGGTCATAAGCACTGGAACAAATTACCAGGAAAGTGGTGGGTTCTTCATGACTTGAGGTCTGAAAATCAAGATTCTACACGTTGCTAAACTATATGTTTAACTACACTACACGATATGGACTTGATCCAGGAATTACTGGGTGAAAAGCTATGCCCTGTATTTTGCAAAACTAGATAACCAGAATGACTCCTTGTGCCTTAAAAATCTGTGAATGTGAGATGCCCACACACTTGAAATGAACTGTGAAACACAAGGCTGAAGTTTAACAGCTAGATCCTCCATTTGTGGACCCCAGTTCTATGCTGCTACAACTCCACTGATTTCATTGTTCATAAGTCTGTATGTTCTAGGAAGTGGTTGTTACACTGGGACATGCCTCCCTACTTGTGCAGCAATTGTCACTGAACAGAAGGAGGTATAGAATTTTTTGTGTTCTTAAGTAACGAAGAT
The DNA here is from genome assembly GCF_015237465.2 of Chelonia mydas. Taxonomy (NCBI): domain Eukaryota; kingdom Metazoa; phylum Chordata; order Testudines; family Cheloniidae; genus Chelonia; species Chelonia mydas. The sequence continues at coordinate 73,409,679 of NC_051251.2, read as the reverse complement.
TCAGCTACGATTGCCAAAAGGGGGAGCATGGTTGGAACATGATCGAAAAGGACCAATAGGCCAATACGGTATGGCTTTGGACATAAGTTAATATTCTGAAACATGTATAGAACATGCCGTGAAATCAGTGAGATTCGATGTGGCTATTGGGTTGCCAGGCATCTGTGTTTTGACTGGAACGCCTCATTGACAAGGGACCCTGGCAGTTCCAGCCGGCACTGCTGACTGGGCTGTTAAAAGTCTGGCTGGCGGTGCAGAGGGGGCCCAGGGAAAAGGCAGGTTCCCTGCCTGCCCTAGCTCCGTATGGCTCCTGGAAGTGGCCGACAGGTCCTTGCAGACCCTAGACACATGGGTGGGGTTCCACATGCTCCCCCGCCCCTAGTGCCGGCTCCGTAGCTCCCATTGGCCGGGAACTGCGACCAATGGGAGCTGTGGAGGCGGCACCTGTGGGTGTGAGGGCAGTGTGTGGAGCCTCCCTGGCTGCCCATGCACCTAGGGGCTGCAGGGATCTGGTGGCTGCTTCCTGGGAGCCGCAATAAGTGCCTCCAGGACCCCTCACCCCCTCCCACACCCCACATTACCCCCTCCCACAACTCCCTCCTGGAATCTGCACCTTCCCTAACCCCCTTCCCCAGCCCTGAGACCACTCCTGCACCCCAAATCCCTCATCCCTGGCTTCACCCCAGAGTCTACCCCCACAGCCAGAGCCTGCACCCCCTCCCATATTCTGAACACCTTGGCCCCAGCCTGGAGCCCTCTTCCACACCCCAAACCCCTCATCCCTGGCCCCACCCCATAGCCTGAACTCTCAGCAGGAGTCCTCACCCCCGCCAGCACCCCAATCCCCTAGCCCCAGCCTGCAGCCCTCTCTCACACCCCAAACCCCTCATCCCTGGCCCCACCGCAGAGCCCTCACCCCCTCCTGCACCCCAACTTCCTGCCCCAGCCCGGTGAAAATGAGTGAGGGTAGGGGAGAGTGAGCAACGGAGGGAGGGGGGAGGGAGCAAGTGGGGAGGGGCCTTGGAGAAGGGGTGTTTGGTTTTTGCCATTGGAAAGTTGGCAACTTTATGTGGATAAGGAGAGGGAGAGTTTATGAGAGAGGGATGACACTAAGCTGTGGGGAGAGGTAGATATGCTGGAGGGTAGGGATAGGGTCCAGAGTGACCTAGACAAATTGGAGGATTGGGCCAAAAGAAATCTGATGAGGTTCAGCAAAGACAAGTGAAGAGTCCTGCACTTAGGACGGAAGAATCCCAGGCACCACTACAGACTGGGGTCAGACAGGCTAAGTGGCAGTTCTGCAGAAAAGGACCTGGGGATTCCAGTGGATGAGAATCCTTCCAAATATGAACGGATGTAACTGATGCAGTGCTGTTTGCTGAGTCTGCAGAGAGCTGAAAAAATGGCTCTGAAAAGTGTGAATCCCCAACCAACATTAATCGTGGATGGGTGATGGCTCTAGAGTCACTTGAAATGCTGGCATTAGCTATTTAATTACCGATCACTGAAATGACCAGGGGAGAGCTAGAGAACCCCTCAGGATGAAAGGCTGGGAATTGGGAGCTGGTGCAGGAAAGGAAAGGAAAGAGAGGCACAAAGACGGAGAGAATGGGGAACAGGCAAGGAGGAGAAGCAAAGGGCCGAAGTGGCATTCGTCCTAAAAAAGAACAGATTTTCCCACTGACCAGTGCTGGATATATGACCATAAAGTATTGAACGAACAGTAACTAATGATCATAACTGAAAGTGTAGCTGCTGCAGAAAAAACTGTATTTTACACTTGGTCTCCATGCAAACCTCCCCTTGACACTCATAGGTATTCTGCTGTGGACTGAGGGGGAATATGCAGCCCTAAATTTATATGGACCACAATTAAACACAGGAGTCCTGAATTCCAGTTTACACTGGGGTCCACTTTCCATCTTCCCAGCAACCCTTAGAGGGATGTAATGTAAGAGATGTCTGCTTTAAGAACCCTTTCCACTGCCAAAGTGGTGTAAAGGGCCTTAGCATAAATAAGAATCAAGCCCAGAATTTTGTTCTTTCCACTCGATGACAGTGATACTCCTGCTACAGAAAGTAAAGGCCACACAATAGGGATAGTAATTACACTGCTTGAGCTTTGAATCTGTTATTCTCAGCAATCTTCTCTCTCCTCTGACTCTGTCTCACTTTCTCCCTTAGGAGAGATTCGAAAGAGCTCCTGGTGATGGAGTGGAATCTACTCGTAAGAATACTGCAAAGACAGTAAGAGCGGATGTGATTTTTTTTCCACCTTGCCCAGTCAACAACTATTGCTAATGGCCTTTTCTGTCCAAGAAATCACCATAGTTGGGAGTATAAAACTATGCATTCTTGCCATGATTTGTAGCTCTGCATCCATACATTTAATTTCACCTTTCAGTAGAGAAAGGCCCATATAAATTATGATTGGCCATTCATTGAGACAGCAATTTCCCACTTCTAGATTTTCTTGCTGTAAATGTGTGAGCATGCCAGACAGAGCAACCACAACGGTTTCCAACGTATAAGGTCAATCTGAGTTTATGCATAAACTTGGCATGGATCCATATATATTTCTGGCTTTTCTGTGTCATGATCCACACCTATATCATCTTACTAGTCTACAGCCAACACTGAGAATCTAACCTTGCATTTTGACTCAGTGAATTAATCAGACTGTACATATAATTATTTTGAAATCAATTTATTGTACCCTAATTAAAATGAAAATACACTCAGGGCAGCTAAGGGTGAAGGAGAGAGCCAAGGGCAGCCCTTTGATTTTTAAATCTGTGTGTTCCCGTGCATTTAGGTGGGGAGATAGGAGGAAGAGAAGATTTAAATAAATTATAGATCTGGTGAGGAAATTATTTCCCATAAACAAAATTACTTTTGTTGCAATTTTTATTTGAAATTTCTTGGGATTTTCGTCAAAAAGTGACCATTCACAAAGGCAACCAAACCCCCAAAATGTGTCAGTTTAAAACTGAAAAATGGCAGTTTTTCGTTGTTGAGAATCAAAAGAAAGTTTGTTTTTTGGATGAAAATCTGGGCATTTTTGATGAAATTTACACTTTTCTTTTTGGAGAAAATTCCCATTTCATTGAAAAAACATTATTCGTTGGTGTCATGGGGTAAGTACATCCCATCCGCCTTTGAGATAGGGTGAGAGCACGATAGTCCTGCAGCTAAGACCGCCTGATTACCCTTCGCCTCAGGGCAGTAGGGCCCAGTGACCCAACTCAACGTGGCCGCCCTTGCCTTCTGGGCAGTGTGGCCTAGTGGCCAGAGTCCATATGGCTGCCCTCCATCTCAGGGCGGTGTGACCTGGTGGCCAGTTGGGGGTGCCCTTGGGGTGGGTGGTGGCGGGGATAGGGGTACCCGGGCCTTCCCTGCTCCACCGGGTCCCAGCCCAGGGCCCTCTCAGTAGCGAGTGTGATCCCACTGAGTCAGCATGGATCCAACCAAAACACACTGACAACAACTGGGACAATAGCTAGCCCCCGCCCCCTTGGGCTACTTCCTACTGTGTATGCTGTGGCCGTCATCTGGGCATCTCCAGGTCTTCAGATCCATCAGCCTGTGCTGCTCCTGGTGTCCCCAACCTCCCTTGGGCATCTGCAGGTATCTGGGCATCTGCCTGGGTCTCGGCGCCTCTGGCTCCCGTGATCTGGGACTTTGACTGCTCCTGCGTTGGAGCCTGCAGCGTGCATCCTTCCTTTCCAGCAGTCAGCCCAGACTGAGCTGATCTGCTCCCTTTTATAGTACTGCTTCAGCTGGAGCATGCCCAGCAGGGGTGAGGAGGAGTGGCTTCCGCTGCCAAGAGTGCTGGCTTAACCCCTTCATCTCCAGTGCAGGGCAAGTACACCCCATCTCAGTTGGACAAAAAGTTTGGACAAACATTTTTTGACCCTCTCAAGAAAATGAGTTTGTTCATCAGAGACTAAGATAGGATTTTTCTGCAGAATGTGAGGAAGATGGGGGGAGCTACAGCTCATCTCACTTCTCTAAGCAAGACTAACTCCAATAGCTTTTCCAACGGAGAAGCCTCCATTTTTGGAAGAGATAATGCCATTCAGGGTATGTCCACACAGCACCTGGGAGGTGTAATTCCCAGGGTGGGTGGACAGACGTGTGTTAGCTCTGCTCAAGCCAGCCCAGGGTGGGTGTGGTGGGCAGAGGCTCAAGGAGTCGGGTGGGCTTGTACTTGGGGCTGTACACTACTTCCTCCCTGCCCTTGGGCCAGTCATGTCCTCCAAGACTGCATGACCCTATGGTATGATGCTTACAGGGAGCTGCATCTGCCATCTTGGTGTTACAATATCTGCCTAGACTCCTCTCTCATAACTTACCAGTCAAACTGATGTCACCTTCATTCCCTTTATGCCTCACAGTGGAGGGGATGAGATAACCATATATGACCAAGAGCCAACAACTTATTTCATACATGAATAAAATCTGACCATATTCTGTGCTTTCATTTTAAATGCATGTGAATCTAAACAACAACTCACTTCTGGCATCATTGATTAAACCTTCCTGCAGTGCTACACCATCATCGGAGTGCATATATACACCAGTAAAGCCATAGTTGTCCAAATAGAAGTCAGTTCTATGTAGCATAACGTCAATGATGATCTTTAATAGTATTATTATTTAATGTTTGTCTTACAGTAACACCCAGAGGCCTCAAGCAGGTCAGGCCGAGAGCTGGTTGGAAATTTTTTGATGCAGTGGTTTTTCATTGAAAAATGTTGGTTTGTTAGAACCAAAACTTTGTGGCCATGTATCCATTTCAATGAAACGTCAACTGAAAGAGGTGTCTTGGGACAAAGTTCCTGGCAGAGAGACACAACACCAGACAGCCAGGTGGTTCAGGCCCTAGTTTGAGACACCGGAACCCCACGTTCAGCTCTCTGCTTTGCTTGCCTCAGACCAAGGGCTTGAACCAGCCTCTCCCACATACTAGGGCAATGCCCTAACCCCCAGGGGGAGTTTTCTCACTGGTTTTTCATGAAGAATTTTGAAAGGCCTCAGCTTTGACCCAGATGCAGAATGAGAATTTTTATTTTTTTAATCTTGAAAATTTGTAGGGGATGGGAAAATTGTTCCTGCCCAGCTGTAGTCAGGACCCCATTGTGCTCAGTACTGTACAAACACCTAGTACCTGAAAGTCCAGCTCCCAAAGAATGTGCAGGCTAAATATGCAAGATTAATCAAAGTAGGATTCCTACCACTATTGTATTGTAGGAAAATGAAACACCGAACGATTAAGTCATTTGCCCAAGGTCAGAGAAGGAGTCTGTGGGAGAGTTGGAAGCAAACTCTGATCTGCTGAGGCCTAGTCCAGTGTGACAGATTTATGTTACCAATCTGCCTGGGGCTTCAGGTGATCAGGCTGAGGCCACAGGATCTTTAGGGGAGGAGATGAAGGAGCACACCAAGTGACTAAGTTTAAAGCTTTATTAACCAAATAACAGCGGTGAGACCTGGGTGTGCCCCATGTCACTCAGAGGGAAGAAGAAAGCGTTAGTGCCCAAGCCCTAACCCACTTTCATGCTTACACACGAACAACCCAAGGCTGTCCAAGCCTGGGTGTAACGTAAGAAGAAGAGGGGGAAGGGTAGATGAGAGTTCTGCCTTGAGCACAGGTTGTCTAAGGTCCATTGTAAATCTCCGACTTGCTTCAGCTCTCGGGAGGGTTTTAAGCCTGGGTCCTTCCGGGGGCATTTTCATCCAAGGACGCTTGTCCCCTGTGCTCTCGGTACCAGTCCAAACCAACCTTCCGTGGCTCCCTTAGTTGCCCCAAAACACACCGGTTTCAGGGTTGCAAGACTGTTGTTTTTCAACTCACTGACCTTCGTAATCTCACTAGTTTTGAAACCCCTTCAGTTCTGTCTGGCTCAGTTCTCCTTTCTCACAGCTGGAGAGGGTTGAGATACAGGCTTCTGGCTGTTTGGCAGCAGAGAGCTTGTTTGTGTGCGCTGGCCTTGGGCTACAGTTTCATTCCTTATCTTCGAGCCTAGCTGGATCATTGAGTTAACCCGTTCCTTTCTCCCTTCCTCCCCCTTCGGCCTCTTGTAACCTGCAAAGGAATCTTCCGCTCCACTCTCACACCTTCAACCCTTCCCAAGATACTTTCCAATGCATATAAAGGCATCAGCAATATACAACGCTGGTGCTGACCCAGGGGACCACATGGCGGGGGGCATTTTACTGCGACACCAGCGCCTGAACTGGAAAAAACCATCCTTCCCCTCTAAACTGGATTTGAACCTCCCTGCCCCCCAAATAAAAACAATGGGTGCAAAATTCAGTGTGACCCCTAAGAAATAAGAATGCCATTTTGTGATGCCTATTCAGCAGCTCCCACTCAGCATGGTGAACATCAAACCTTCAGAGCGCAAGTTGGGCTCAGATAAGCACCCAAAATTCAGACACATCTTGAGTAAAGTTGGTTTGGAAATATTGTTTTTCCCCTGACAATTTTTTTTCATTGGGAAAAACGATCCATTTTTGTTTTAAAAAAAGGATACAATTTTTTTTATTTTTGTTGAAATATTTCATTGAAATTTATTATCTCAACAAGTTTTTGATGAAAATGGATTTTGGGGGAGAGGGGCATGAGTGTGAAAATTTCCACTTGGTCAGAAATGCCACTTTCCCCTGAAAAAACATATCAACAGAAGATTTTCTACCACCTCTAATCCTGAGTGTGCAACACTGATTGGGAACCTTGCAAGAACAAACTTTCTTATGAGATTTCCAGCACTGGCGTGACCCTTGAAGTGCAGAGACGTACGAAAAGGAGAAACATCAGCCTTTTCCCGTAGGCTGGAAGGTTTTTGATCCAGGTTCCATTTGAGCTGCAGATGGCGGTTCAGAGGGGTTTCTTATTTCATTTGAACTAGTTGCCCATTCCTGATTTGCACTACAGACATATGGTCTGCTTCCTTTTAAGCTTAGCAGCAGAGTGCCCCTTGGCTTCCCTATTCATCATAACCCTGGCATGGAACGCACATGGAAGAAAAAATAAATAAATAAAAAGCAATGTCCGATATGACAGAACCTCCTGCACAAGGACTGCCGCCAGTTGTGTTCTATTTGAAGACATGATTAGAGTTTATTTTATTGCTTGGAAAGCTTGCCAGCCTTTATGATGATAAAATTGCTGAGTTTCCAGGAGGTTTATTTACATAGGTCTTGAAAGCCAGACCCAACTAGCAGAGACACCACAGATGATTATTTCTTCTCCTCCCCTTCCCCCCAAGCCATACTGCTTATATATTAACACTTTACTACCCTGACATTTCAGACTTTCTCCTCAGTGATTGGTTAAGAGGATACATTCATAACAACCATTCCCCTCCTGTGAACGTGGGTGATTAGAAAGGTTTGAGCTTGGGAGATTCAGCACTGTTCTGCAGACCTCTGGTGCTAAGGGAACAAATCTGCTAGCAGAAGATGATGGTTACTCTCTGTGGGGCTGCCACTAGAGGGAGCTGTGTGACAGACTTTACAGGTAGGCTACATACTCCCTTCTGGGAGGAAAACCTCCTCTTGAGCATCCAAGTTCTCCCATGGTTCCTGTCACTATTTCGGCACCAATTCTACAATAACCGCCAGTAGGGTTTGAACTCTGGACCCTTAGCACCAACTCACAGAGCTCTACCATTTGTGCTAAAAGATGATGCTGTCTCATTAGAATCAGCAGCAAGCAACTATCCTCTGTGGACCAATTAAAAAGAGGCACCCATGACAATGTAAGTCCTTGCTTACACACAGCCCCCCAACCTGAAGCAAATACTCACCAGCAACTACACACCACACAACAGAAACACTAACCCAGGAACCAACCCCTGCAACAAACCCCATTGCCAACTCTGTCCGCATATCTATTCAGGGGACACCATCATAGGATCCAACCACATCAGCCACACCATCAAGGGCTCGTTCACCTGCACATCTACCAATGTGATATATGCCATCATGTGCCAGCAATGCCCCTCTGCCATGTACGTTGGCCAAACTGGACAGTATCTATGCAAAAGAATAAATGGACACAAATCAGACATCAAGCATTGTAATATTCAAAAAATTTTAATCTCCCTGGTCACTCAATAGCAGACTTAAAAGTGGCCATTCTTCAACAAAAAAAACTTCAGAAACAGACTTCAGTGAGAAATTGCAGAGCAGGAATTAATTTGCAAACTTGACACCATCAAATTAGGCCTGAATAAAGACTGGGAGCGGCTGGGTCACTACAAAAAACGATTTTCCCTTTGTTGATATTCACCCCTTCTTGTCAACTGCTGAGAATGGGCCACATCCAGACAAACTGAATTGACCTCTTTAGCACCGACCCCCCACTTGGTAAGGCAACTCCCATTTTTCACGTGCTGTATATTTATTCCTGCTTACTGTATTTTCCATGCATCTGATGAAGTGGGTTATATCCCACAAAAGCTTATGCCCAAATAAATTTGTTAGTCTCTAAGGTGCCACAAGGACTCCTCGTTGTTTTTACTGATACAGACTAACACGGCTACCCCTCTTAAACAATGTACACGTTACATCAACGCAGGCATGGCCTAGTGGTCTTTCCCTCTGACTGTCTATCAGCCCAAATAGGACAGCATGATATCCATGGAAAAAATTCCCTTATTTCTGCAACTATGGCATTAATGGTAGGCTTCAGTGGTAAACAGGATTACCACTAACATTCTGAATCTATAAACAGCTTTCAAACAGCAGTCAAGAACCAGATACAAAACTGTCCCCTTCTTTACCCCTGTATAATTACCCCTACATATAGGCTAGGATGGGCAATGTTCAGTCCTCAGGCAGTAAAGATGGATATTCAAGGATGGAGATTTGGATATCTAACCCACCAGGGCTAGAAAAGATCACTGAAAAGAGGAGCACCCCAGTTTTATAAAATAATACACAGCACTTGTGTTTTAGTCCTGGATGGTCATGAACCATTTGACCTTAAAATTGCAAAATTATCTGTGAAGGACTCTCATGTAATTTTTTTGAGGTTTCTAAAATGTCTTCTTTGCAAATGACTTTCTGTCTGACCCCTGTACAGCTGTACACATGCTAACTAAGACTCCTGGCTTTCCAGGAAGTGGAGCAAAAAGTAGTGTTTTTTTTTTTTTAAAAAAAGACCCTCTGAAGTGTTTCTGTGATAGATTTCCAGAAAAATACGTGGCATATGCAAACTACAGGATGGGGTTTGTGGGCACTAGAGCTGGTAGAAAATTTGGGAAACACTGACAATTTCTTGGGAGTAAAAGTTTTTGCTGCTTTTTGAGCAGCTTACAGAGTGGCCACAAGTTTTCAAAAATTCAAAGGTTCAACAAAAATATTGGCAAAAAATTATGGGATTGTTTTTCTGCATTTTTCTCCTGGCTCTAGTTGGCACTCACTCAGCATAACCTGAAAATGCACTTGTGGCTTCATTGGTTAAGTGTTTGTACCACACTATACATGAAATGTAATGTCCGACTTTAAAGGTAAATGTGCTTCACTGCTTTGTTAAATTGGCATGGAATTGCTCACATGCTTAACAGTAAGAAGGGGTTTTGCTGAATCAAGGCCAGAATAAGTGAAATCAGGAACAAATAATTTAATCAGTGGGAAGATTTTTTTTTTTTAAATGAGATCTGAAAAGAAAGTGACTTGGTAGTTCCCAGAGAGGGAGAGACTGCTAGCTGAAAAGGCTTTGTCTAACTCTGCCCAGGACTTAAGGGCCTAGAAAGGGATGCCAATCCATGTCAAGTATGGTATCTATCTGTTGGAGTTATGAGACCCCGCCATTACTTAAGTAGCCAAGTACCTCACACATTTAAATATATTTAGGATAGCAGCCCCCTGCACAGTGGGGCAGTATGGCCTAGTAAATAGAGCACTGGTTTGGAGTGGGTTCTATTCCTGGCTCTGCCACGGGCCTCCTGGGTGATCTTGGGCAAGTTACTTCACCCCCTCTGCCTTAGTTTCCCTACCTGTGAAATTGGGATAATGAGACTGATGTTGACCTCTTTGGAAAAGTGCCATAGAAGAGCTAGCTATTATTATTGTATTATCCATAGTTTGCAGATGGCGACATGGGGACAGAGACGCTCCTGGGTCAAGGCATGCTCAAGATCACAGGAAGTTTGAGGCAGTGCAGGAACTTTCTCCAAGCTTCTCACAGCCCAGGCAAGCATCTGACAGGAACTGAACTAACTGCTGAGAATTTGATCTGAAGAGAGGGCCTGATCCTGAGAGGTACTGCACACCCACAACTCCTGCTGAAGACCACTCCCACATTGGAGTGACATGGAATTCTTCAGTCCCAACAAAAACAAGCCATCCACACAACCGTGGGAATTACAGGAACCCCTCCCCTTACATAATGATGCCCACAGAAGCACAGAGAGACCACAGTTAACAACCAGACACAGATCTTCAGATTTCAGAGTAACAGCCGTGTTAGTCTGTATTCGTAAAAAGAAAAGGAGTACTTGTGGCACCTTAGAGACTAACCAGTTTATTTGAGCATGAGCTTTCGTGAGCTACAGCTCACTTCATCGGATGCATAGCATATCGTGGAAACTGCAGAATGTCTTATAATGTCTTCTGCAGTTTCCACGATATGCTATGCATCCGATGAAGTGAGCTGTAGCTCACGAAAGCTCATGCTCAAATAAACTGGTTAGTCTCTAAGGTGCCACAAGTACTCCTTTTCTTTTTACAGATCTTCAGAGACACTGTTTCTCTTTTCATGTTTTAAGGCTGCTTATGGAAACAACTTAGAGGTGGGCCTGAAACAGAAGTTTGGCTCCAAACCTGAACTTTGTGGGAAACCAGCTCTGGAACCAAACCTCATGGCTCAACCCCACCTCCAGTTTTTTTTGTCTTCTGTTGAGAAACACTGCATGGCAGTATATAAATGCTGTGCCCACCGTACCATTTGGCGCATAGGAAACATAAAACAGACATTACAGGTAGCGGATGAGTTCTATGTATAAAGCTGTGATATTCAAGCCATGGAGTCTAGAGGGAAACTATTCTATTTCAAAGTGATGAGGTTAATATGTCAAATTCAGGCCAGGAGTCACTGAAAGGCGGAGACAGGTGGAGATTGCAGGTATGTCTACACTGCAGCAGGGAGGTGTGATTCCCACCTCAAGGAGCCATGCATGCGATAGTGTGGCCACAGCAGCATGGGCTGCAGTTCTGGCTCACTGAGCAAGTACAATCCCACCAAACCCCCTTAGTATGTACCTGGGCAGTTAGTCTGTGCTGTCATGACCACAGTGCTATTTTCAGTGCTCTAGCTCGAACAGAGCTGGTGTGTGTATGTCTGCCTGAGCTGGGAATTACACTCCCGAGCTGCAGTGTAGACATGCCCTAAGGGACCCCATTTTTATAGGCTCTCCCTTTGGGGTGGGTAAGAGATCTGTACAAGCACAGGTGGGAACTGGCATTTGTGAACAAAGCTCAGAGAACTGCACTTCCAATTTTTCAATATGCATGTGTCTAATAAAGAGCTAGAGGTGTTGGAAAACACGTTAAACATGACTTTGCATAGACCACAAGCTGAATCACAGCCAGCAAACACATGTTTAAAACATGACTGGCCTTGTCCATTCAAAGTCACGTTAATTAAAGACATTACCTTACCTGCTTCAAGTTTCCAAGACAGACACACCCTGTAGCTGGGAAACCCTGACGGCAGGTGGCACTACTGCTGGTTCTCATTATGGAGACAGGTGGGGGAGGAAATATCTATTATCGGACCAACTGCTGTTGGTTAAAGAGAAAAGCTGACGTGCTTACACAGAGCTCTTCTTCAGATCTCCTTACTGTGAAACACCCCAAAAACACATATGGATTGAAGTTGGCCAAGGAAGTTTAATTTGTGTCTCTTTGAGCCATCTTCAGGGAACGTGTCGCAATAGCTGTTCCTTTATTCTGGAGCTTTAGAGAGCTTTGTAGCCAACAAATCTCTGCCCAATTTCCTCTACCCTACTTTAGTGGCACTAAACCCCCCTGAAATTAGGCCCTGAAGCCTTGTGATAGAAGTGGTGAGCTGGGATGAACAGCTTTTTAAAGCGGTCCTGTATTTTGTGGTGTGGGGAGATTTATTTCTTGATCTTTTGCCCATCAAATCTTTTTCTGATCTTAATTGTCAATCACGTCTTATGATTTCTCCAGAGAAATGAAAATAGCAGCTAGTTGTCTCGAAAATCTGCCCTTTGAAGTCAGCATTCCAGGAAATAAAACACCTTTATAGTTATGGAATCCAGACCTGTCTGACTGGGATGCCCTTTCATCAAGACTCGTGTGGGTTTGTTGACTCAGACGCTCTTCATCTTTTATGGCGATTCACAATGGGGTGTTCACTGCACACAAGGTTGGTAAGAAAAAAGGTATCCACAGCTGACTATTTCATGTATCACGAGGAATTCGTGATGAGTATTCATGAGGAACATATCTAATCCCCATAGTAAACTGCGCTCCTGCAAGAACATGGAAATATTCAGTAGACTGCTCTGTCTTTCTAGCTCAGACACTAGGGGCCAGATTTTTAAAGGGGGTGAGTCACCTCATTCCCTAGCCCTGAATTATCTACAGATGCATTTCCCATCGAGGCACCAAAATTAAGGGCCCAGATTTTCAAAAGTGCGTAGGCCTCAGCAGCTCCCCCCATTGTAACACTGAGGCCAGATTTTCAAAAGACCTCTGCACCCACCGTGCTGAGCTCTTTCAAAAAACTGGCCCTCACTTAAGCCCTGACATGGGAAATGAGGTCTTAAAAATCCGACTTAAAGTGTGGGTGCTGAGCCTTTCTGAAAATCCTGGCCTAGCCCCACTGGCCACCCGAAGTTTATCACTGGTTTCATCAGTGCAATGGAAGTCAATGGAGTTGCAGGAGGGTAACTGAAAGCAGAATCCACCCCATTTACCTCCTGATGGGAGCACGAGGAAATGCTAGAAATTCAAAATAAATATGGAAGGTCAAACGTGGCCCTAATTTATGCCTGTACAACCGCATTGCGGCCAGTGTAATCACATGGACATGAGTTAGGGAAATATTTGTCTTTCTATCTGTCTAAGGATTTGTGCGCCCCCTATTCCATAATACCTTTATTGCCTCCCATTCCGACTTAAGGGCCTCTGTAGTTTAGGCTGAAAACTCTGACCTATCTTAAAAATGTCAGAATCAGGGAAGGAATGTCCCTCCTGGAGTTTTAAACCTCCATTAACAAAAATAAAAATGACCACTGAAACATTAGGGAAGAAAAATGGTATTCATGAAATTCTACCTCCTCCCCCACTGTGCACTTTAAAGTGCATTCACAGGTAATTTAAAGGGCCCCACTGTATCAGCAGCTGTTCAGTATGGTACAGCTAACCCCTGGGTGTGCACACTGTTTAAATGTATCCCTTTAACAGCGCAGTGTTCTCGATCATTTCATTAGCAGGTCTGCCGAGCAATTTTGTTGTTTGTGAACGCGAGACACTGGTACAGCCAGCAATTGAGGGGACTAGTTCCTGTTGCTTGGTGGTTTGCATACGCTTAGCCCTGCCTTTAATACAAACCGATTAAACTATTTGGTGGTATCCACGTTTTCCTTGCATTTGCATCAGTGATCCAGCAGGGGCACTAGAGGTGAGTTCAACCTTCTTAATTACTGCTCTCAGGCAGCTGCAAAGGTGGGGGAGGGGGAGTGTGACAGGGGGGCACCCCGCCTAGTGCAGGGTGGGTGCACCTCATCCTCCTTGCATGCAAGGAGGTGTTCCCAGTGCGAGAATAGGTTCACCACATGGTTCTAGGTCCCAGAGTTATAAGGCCTAATGGCCCAGCATCCATAGCATTGCCCTTATCCATAGGGCGATAAGGCCTAGCGGACAGAGTCAATTGAGTTGCCCTTATCTTCAGGGCGGTAAGGCCTAGTGGCCAAAGTCAAGGACAGTGGGCTGCTACCTGGGGTGGATGTGGCTGGGATAGGGGGACCTGAGCCCTCCCTACTTCAGCAGGCTCCAGCCCAGAGCCCTGTCAGTGGCGAGGGTCTCTGCCACTGAGTCAGCAGGGATCCAACTGCAACATGCTGACTGTTCTCAGCCCTGCACTGGCACCCCCCCGCCCCCGGGCTACTCCCTACTGTGTCCCTTGTTGTAGTGGTCTGGGCGTCTTCGGGGCCTCTGGACTCACCGGTGCAGATGGCTCCCAGGGATCCTGGGTTCTCCCAGACATCCGCTGGTGTCTGGGTCTCTGCATTCCTGGCTCCCACTGTCAGAGCCTCTTGTGCTTCCTCGGCTGAAGCCTGCAGGGAGCATCCTTCCTCTTCAGCTGTCAGCCCAGACTGAGCTGAGCTGCTTCCCTTTATACTACTGCTGTACTTGGAGCATACCCAGTAGGGCTTGGTGGGCGTGGCTTCCTCAGCCCACTTTAACCCTTCCCAGTCTAGTGTGGGGTGAGTGCACCCCATTACAGGGAGTTACAGCCTTGAGCCATAGCCCCGCATGGTTGCAGAAGGGCTGTTAACATGCTGACTATGTCCTATATAGGGTGCAACCCCAATGCAGCCACAGCTTCCTCCCTTGCACAAGCAGAGAGGGAGGCGGTGGAGAGGAATTTACACTTTATAATTCACATTGAAGAGATACTATGCTCAGTATTTTAGACCCCAAATGTGATCTCTCCTCCCTCAAATCTACAATTTGGTGTGGGATTTCTCCAGGATCATTGATAACTGAATGGGGAGATTTTCTAAGGCGCCCATTGTTGGCTTCATGGTAAAACTCAGACTTCAATGAGAACTTCCGAGGAACTCACTCTGATTTGGGTATTCCTCATTCTATTTCCGAAAAATAACACTTGAAAAAACAAATGAAGAACATGTGTGTTCTGCTTTTACAGAAACAGCCAAGCATCTCAGGCCAGGTCTACACTACCGGTATAGCTGTGTTGGTCAGGGATGTGACGACTCATGATCCCACACTGACATAGCTATGTCAGCAGACGCTGCGGGTGAAGATGCATGCCTCTTGCAGCCCTGTTCATAATGTCTGTCTGTTTTGTTCCCATCACCATCACATCTGAGCCCCATTTCAGAAAGCGACTGCCTCCTTCTGGAAATGGCATTTTGGCACACTGAGTTCTTGGTCAGGTGGGGAGGAGAGGAACTAAGTCAGGGGCATTTGGTCACTCCAGCCTCTTTACCCATATGGGGACAGACTCTGATACTTTGACACATGTTTGGTAGCACTTTATTTCCAGAGTTGTTCCATGGATTTCACTGGTGTTCTTTGTGGAGTATTCAATGTAAGGGTAAGAGAGTCTGGCCCACAGTCATTTTCATTATAGTATATTCCTAGCCATGTCTGGCTGCGATGGAGCACAGATCCACTATGCAGAAGTGGAGCTTTTAATACAGAGGATAACAGACTGGCTCTAGATATTTCTGTTTGCATCTCCATTTCTCCTTGGAAATCTAATCCTCCAGAGGGGCTAGGACTTTTGCACTTTTACAAGGCATTTTCTTTATTAAAAGTTTCTTAATTATAAAAGTTCCTTTATTAAAAAGCTGTTTTCTGCCTCCTACATCCCTCAGCTTTCTTTATCTCCAGATACAGGTGAGTTTATGCTAGATGCAGAATGTGTTAACATTTTAGGCTGCATCCACATTAGGGAAAAGGTGTCTTCTTACTACATGTTAGCTAATACATGATAACAAACATGAGGTAAAATCCTAGAAAAGTCAAGGCAGTAAGCACTAGGGGAGACCCTAGGGTTTACCTCAACCTGCTAACACACAGTCAAACTACAATGGCCTTTTCCACACTAGTATTTTAACAGGTGTTAGTTACCAGATGTCAGCTAACCTGTAGTCTGAACATACCTTTTTTCCTAGTGAAGACACGGTCTTGGTTCTCATCACGAGGAATGAGAGCTCCTGACCATGCATCGCTTCCCTTGGACACATTTCCCACAACCTAGCCTCTGTTTTAATTGCTTGATTTTGCAGCTCCCTTTCCCAAACAGATCTTCTGACAGGTTGATCTGTTGGCTTCTTTTCTAAACAGAGCCTGGGGCTTAAGCTCTCCTGATCCTTAGGAAATAGTTTCCTCCCACATGCAACAAAACCACCCTCCCTCATGGTTTTGGATATATTTCAGGATCTGAGCCCCTCCCTCTGTACCTCGTGCAGTATGTCAGTCCTCCCGAGATACCTTAGTGTCTGGATAGCTTCACATTCTGAGGCCCGTTAGGCTCACAGTAGCTGTTGTTCCTCTTCTTTCTCTCTCCATCGAGTTCCCTAGCTGACGTTGATCTGTTCTAAGGTTTTTCTCTTTCCTGAGGCTCACTTTCCCTGTTTTGGCTGCGTCCCTGTCTATCTTTTCTTCTGACATCCATCTTTCCCTTCCAGTACAAACTTTCAGCTTTCATTTGATTCCTCTCTCAAGCTCCAGCCCTGACTTGGGTTTCCAACTGCATTTCATTTGGCTGTCAGCAGTGCACCTAATGCTTCTTCACCTTTCTCTTGGCCTCTGACAACTCTAGCATCTCCAGTTTAAAATAAAATAAAATTTAAAAAAAGTACTTACAGGTCCAATTTTCTGGTTTTGCTCTGGAAAGCCCCTCACCTTTCCCATCCTGCTTCGAATACCTCTGGGGTCTTCTCAAACTCTTCTTTTCTCCATCCACCATAATCAATCAACCTCACAACATGGGGCCAACCCAAAAGAAGGAGCTGAAGCAGAAACCTTCTTCTTTATACTCCTGTTCTCGTTAACTGACTGTACGGAACTCGGGACCTTGCAAATGCAAAGGTCTCTGGGAAATATAACTTTTAGAAGCAAGCCATCTTATCTTTGCTCCCTTGTAGGTGGTTGGAGGATGACACCCTCATTTTCAAGGAATCATTTCCAAAGCTGAGACTTTAATGAGCAGGAATGTGATTCACTGGCTTCAGTAAAGCCAGCAGAGTCATTAGCACTTTATCTATTTATTTAAGCTATGCTTATTTTGATGTGTCAGCACTGGTGGCTGCTGGGAGTTGTAGTACACCCTAATACCCAGCTACCTACTGGGCAGAGCAGCAGGGGTCAAGGGCACACAAAATGATGAAAGAAAGAGCTGGCACAGGATTGGGGTGGAATTCATCCTTAAAGGGTGCAAGTCTTTCTTCCCTAAGAGACTTTATTTTTCTTACAATTCACTCCAGGATCAAGCCTAAAAGGCCTGGGCCTTGCATACTTTTTTTTTTTAAACAGAAAGCCTGTCACAAACCATTACAGCTTCCTGCAAGAGGCAAAATACCCCAGTCATGGTGTTGAACTGATTCACTCTTAGCTTTAGGATCTGCTTTAGAAGCATATAGAATGTAACTATTTACCACAGAAAGTCAGAACGTGAACAGTTGAAGCACACAGCCTACCTAACTCAGTTGCTTCTAAACTTTAGAACCCCCGGTCGAAAAGGGACCCTCCCCAGCCTGGTGAAAACGAACGAGTGAGTTCGGGGAGAGCGAGCGACAGAGGGAGGGAGGATGGAGATGAGCGGGGCGGGGCCTCAGAGAAGAGGCGGGGCAAGGGTGTTTGGTTTTGTGCAATTAGAAAGTTGGCAACCCTATTCTAAAGTCATTTTCTTGGCCTGTTGTTCTGGCCACATTACCCCCTTGAGTCTCTCCATTGACTCCCTCTTCTTCACTGTACCAGATACAAGCTTCTTGCCTTCCCCTTTCAGACCTGTCACAAATCTCCCCCTCCCTCATGGAATTATTTACTGCCAGGAGAGTTATGTTTATACCCATCATTTTCTTAGAATGCACATTTCATTTCAAGGCTGCTGTGTAACACAGGAAGTGGAGTAACATTTTTCCTGCATAGATTTTAAAGCCAGAAGACACCATTATGATAATCAAATCTTCCCTCCTGCTTTACACAGGACAGATAATTCCTCCTAGTGATTGCGGCATTGTGCCCAACAACTTGTGGTTGAACACAAGCATGTCTCTTAGGAAGACAGCTAATCTTGACTGAAGGACTCTAAGTGATGGAGGATCCACCATATCCTTTGATGATCCATTCCCATTGTTAATTCAGCCTCACTGTTGAAAAAAATCTGTACTTCCTTTCCATTTAGAACTTTGCCAGTTTCAACCTCCAGCCTTAAAATCATAAGAACATCAGAATGGCCATACTGGGTCAGACCAAAGGTCCATCTAGCCCAGTATCCTGTCTACCGACAGTGGCCAGTGCCAAGTGCCTTGGAGGGAATGAACAGAGCAGGTAATCATCAAGTGAGCCATCCGCTGTCGCCCATTCCCAGCGTCTGGCAAACAGAGGCTAGGGACAACATCCTTCTCCATCCTGGCTAATAGCCATTGATTGATCCATCCTCCATGAACTTATCTAGTTCTTAGGCCCTTGTTATGCCTTTATCCACTAGATTAATGAGCCCTGGTATCTCTGAAGACTTAAATCCATGTCCTGGCTCAATCCACAGATCACAGTTATATACCTTAGTATAATCTTTTCTGTGCATGTCACAAAACCACCATTGATTTCAATACAATTGGCCTTCTCTGCAGCAGCAGGGGTGTAACTGAGGAGCATTGGCAAAACTGTGTGTGGGAAGGCTGCCCAGGATATGTGCACCCCATATGTAACTCAAGCATACGACTGGAAATGTTTTCCCTGTTCTGTAAAAATCTTTGAGATTTCAAACATTTGCTTGATTTGCATTGGGACAAAAACTGAGATGTTCTGAAGTTTTTCACAAAAAACAGAGAAAGCTCCACCCCACAACAGCCAGTACCCAAGTGATTAGGGCACTTGCCTGGGATGTGAGCAACCCAGCTTCATGTCCTTATTGGACCCAATTCAGAGCAGGAACTAGAACCTGGGACTTCTGTGTCTAAGGGGATTGTCCTAACCTTGAAGTGATAAACTATTGGTTGGGAAGCATGTCCCGTACTCTGGATTTGACCAGAAATTCCATCCTGGACATGAAAACAACAGGGAGTCCAGTGGCACCTTAAAGACTAACAGATTTATTTGGGCATAGGCTTTCATGGGCTAGGACCCACCATCCTGGACATGAGAAACTTTTCCTTACAAAAGTTTAGTCAAAAGTGGTACGTTCCTGTGAAAAGTTTTGATTTGGATGAATCAGTGTTTTCTGATGAAAAACCATTTCATCAACAAATCCCTGGTTGGCTTGCATTAGCACCTTGATTTTATGGGTATTAAATTCTCATATAAAGGATTAAAGGCAAAGACTGCATAGCATAGATGGAGAAAACAAAAGATGGGTCCAAATTGAAAAACTTTGATCCAGATCTGAACCTTCCAAAAGTCCTGAGTGTATTCAGATCCGGGGTTTTGATTCAGTCTATTACAAGGATAGAAGCCAGCTGCAAAGTCTGTTTTGGCCCTGCTCTAAGCTCGGGAACATAAAGATCCAGGTTTTTGGGCTGGGCACATAAGTAAAAACCAAAGCAAAGCAATGTAACAACAGGCATCCCTTTCCCTCATATTTTTACACTGAAATACTGAAGAGGTTAAATTCTATGCTTGCAGCTGCACACAGGATGGAGCCAGCATTTGAAACCTGGGAATAACTGATCTGCGTTTCCAGAATGCTTTTTATTGGGGGAAAAACTGCAAAAATGTTATTAAAAAAATTAAGCCCACCAAGCCCTGAGCATCTGTTTAAGTTGGCAGCTGATGTCAGCCTTTCATGTGATGTCATCTCTTGTGCACTGCCATCAATATGTCGCCATCCGGGCTGCTGGCACAGGACCGAATGGGCCACTCGCAGCCAACAGCGCATACAGGGGGAATGGATTTGCAGCAGGGGAGAGAGAGGGGTGAGGGCTTTTAAAAACAAAGCAACATTAATTAAAAGGCTCTTAAAGATTCCATTCTACCAGCCAAAGCGCAGGCTGGTCTTTATGTCTTTTCATGTGCTTTCGTGAGAAATGCACCTACATTACGTAAAGAGAAAAAACCCAACTGGAAACGCAGGACCCAAGGCTTCATGATGGAGAGCTACTCTTTAAAGAGGTTAAAATCATAGAATCATAGAATCATAGAATATCAGGGTTGGAAGGGACCCCAGAAGGTCATCTAGTCCAACCCCCTGCTCGAAGCAGGACCAATTCCCAGTTAAATCATCCCAGCCAGGGCTTTGTCAAGCCTGACCTTAAAAACCTCTAAGGAAGGAGATTCTACCACCTCCCTAGGTAACGCATTCCAGTGTTTCACCACCCTCTTAGTGAAAAAGTTTTTCCTAATATCCAATCTAAACCTCCCCCATTGCAACTTGAGACCATTACTCCTCGTTCTGTCATCTGCTACCATTGAGAACAGTCTAGAGCCATCCTCTTTGGAACCCCCTTTCAGGTAGTTGAAAGCAGCTATCAAATCCCCCCTCATTCTTCTCTTCTGCAGACTAAACAATCCCAGCTCCCTCAGCCTCTCCTCAGAAGTCATGTGCTCTAGACCCCTAATCATTTTTGTTGCCCTTCGCTGGACTCTCTCCAATTTATCCACATCCTTCTTGTAGTGTGGGGCCCAAAACTGGACACAGTACTCCAGATGAGGCCTCACCAGTGTCGAATAGAGGGGAATGATCACGTCCCTCGATCTGCCCGCTATGCCCCTACTTATACATCCCAATATGCCATTGGTCTTCTTGGCAACAAGGGCACACTGCTGACTCATATCCAGCTATACATAAATCACCCTGCTATACATTTGACCAGGTAAGGTGTGCAGCGTAGTGGATAACAGACTGACCTCAGACGCAGGTTCCAACTCAAGTATGCCCTGCTGCTGGTTGATGTTCCCCAAGTCATGTCCCTGCTCTGTGCCTCAGTTTCCCCACCTGGAAAATGGGAATAATGATACTGACCTCCTTTGTAAAGTGCTTTGAGAGTGGCTGATGAAAAGTTCCAACAAAGAGTGAGGTATTAGTGTTATTAGTTAACACTGAGGGTAGATTTGAGCAGGCCTAGACTAACCAATGTGCATTCAGTACACTTGCACTGGACCCCTGACCACAAGGGGGGAAACACCCCTTCCCCCACCAAAACAACCACCACTCAGGGCCAGGAAGGTGGGCTCTAGGGGAAGGGCCCTAAATGCAGTCTGTGGTAAGAGCTAATGGGCTGGAGTGGGGAGCTGGGACAGGAGCTGCTGTGGGGTGGGCTCGCTCTCCAACAGTCTCCTGGGACCTCCCATCCCTGCGGTCTTGACCCGACACCCCACTCCCCTAGGCCTGCTGCCCCTTGCTGGTTTGTCCCGACACCAAGACTTCTGAGGTGGCTGTTCCAGCATCAGACACTGCCACTGGCTGCCTTTGTGAGGCCACGGCCAGAAGTGGTGCCCCCTGGACCGTACTCTGGGAGTCATTTCAGAGGGCAATGAATTAGCAGCTGCAAGCGTAAGCAGCTAAACAACTTCACCAGCCAGGAAAGGAGTGATACAGAGACAAGGTCCTGCAAGTTCATAGAATCACAGAATATCGGGGTTGGAAGGGACCTCAGGAGGTCACCTAGTCCAACCCCCTGCTCAAAGCAGGACCGATCCCCAACTAAATCATCCCAGCCAGGGCTTTGTCAAGCCTGACCTTAAAAACTTCTAAGGAAGGAGATCCCACCACCTCCCTAGGTAACGCATTCCAGTGTTTCACCACCATCCTACTGAAAAAGTTTTTCCTAATATCCAACCTAAACCTCCCGCACTGCAACTTGAGACCATTACTCCTTGTCCTGTCATCTGCTACCACTGAGAACAGTCTAGAGCCATCCTCTTTGGAACCCCCTTTCAGGTAGCTGAAAGCAGCTATCAAATCCCCCCTCATTCTTCTCTTCCACAGACTAAACAATCCCAGTTCCCTCAGCCTCTCCTCATAAGTCATGTGTTCCAGACCCCTAATCATTTTTGTTGCTCTCGCTGGATTCTTTCCAATTTATCCACGTCCTTCTTGTAGTGTGGGGCCCAAAACTGGACACAGTACTCCAGATGAGGCCTCACCAGTGTCGAATAGAGGGGAACGATCACGTCCCTTGATCTGCTGGCAATGCCCCTACTTATACATCCCAAAATGCCATTGGCCTTCTTGGCAACAAGGGCACACTGTTGACTCATATCCAGCTTCTTGTCCACTGTAACCCCTAGGTCCTTTTCTGCAGAACTGCTGCCGAGCCATTCGGTCCCTAGTCTGTAGCGGTGCATGGGATTCTTCCATCCTAAGTGCAGGACTCTGCACTTGTCCTTGTTGAACCTGATCAGATTTCTTTTGGCCCAATCCTCCAATTTGTCTAGGTCCCTCTGTAACCTATCCCTACCCTCCAGCGTATCTACCTCTCCTGCAGTGTCATCTGCAAACTTGCTGAGGGTGCAATCCACACCATCCTCCAGATCATTTATGAAGATATTGAACAAAACCGGCCCCAGGACCGACCCTTGGGGCACTCCACTTGATACCGGCTGCCAACTAGACATGGAGCCATTGATCACTACCCGTTGAGCCCGACAATCTAGCCAGCTTTCTATCCACCTTATAGTCCATTCATCCAGCCCATACTTTTTTAACTTGCTGGCAAGAATACTGTGGGAGACCGTGTCAAAAGCTTTGCTAAAGTCAAGGAACAACATGTCCACTACTTTCCCCTCATCCACAGAGCCAGTTATCTCGTCATAGAAGGCAATTAGATTAGTCAGGCATGACTTGCCCTTGGTGAATCCATGCTGACTGTTCCTGATCACTTTCCTCTCCTCTAAGTGCTTCAGAATTGATTCCTTGAGGCCCTGCTCCATGATTTTTCCGGGGACTGAGGTGAGGCTGACTGGCCTGTAGTTCCCCGGATCCTCCTTCTTCCCTTTTTTAAAGATGGGCACTACATTAGCCTTTTTCCAGTCGTCCGGGACTTCCCCCGATCGCCATGAGTTTTCAAAGATAATGCCCAATGGCTCTGCAATCACATCCACCAACTCCTTTAGCACTCTTGGTTGCAACGCATCCGGCCCCAAGGACTTGTGCACGTCCAGCTTTTCTAAATAGTCCCGAACCACTTCTTTCTCCACAGAGGGCTGGTCACCTCCTCCCCATGCTGTGCTGCCCAGTACAGTAGTCTGGGAGCTGACCTTGTACGTGAAGACAGAGGCAGAGTTCCTGTTCTCAGGGCTCATTTTATCCTCAATGAAAGGTTCACATAGCTAGAGCAAATCAACTCAGAAACACCCGCCTTCAGCCAGCTGGGGAGTGGAGAAGACCCCTCAGGCAACCTCCCTTCAACTAGCTTCCATTTACCTTTCATATTGCTACCCCATGCAGCCATGTGACAGCCCTCCCCCAACCTGTAACCCCTTCCTGCTGGAGCGCCTTCCCACCTGGTCACAGCAAGGTCCCTGTTTGGTAATGTAAACAGCAGGGACTTCCCTTGGGGTGCTGCTGCTTCCTCTGCCATTGTTACTTGTCTTGCATTTGAAGGTTGCAAGACGTGGCTGATCCACTGGGGACTGACCCAGAACCAAAAGCAAAGCTACTGCAGTACACTCGGGAAATGCAAGGCACGGAAGGGGACCTCTAACACACCCACTCATCAGTGCAGCTGTGTGCAAAGCCAGAGGCACTGTCATTACTGCTATGGTCCTATATGACCTGTCCCTCATTTCCACCAGCGGGATGGTATGAGGTGTAACTCACTGTGGGGCCAGTCTTGATTCTTTTCTGTGTTGGAGCAAGGGGTGCGTTAGTTCCTTACTCCTACATATTCTGGCTACCAATAGGCCTATTGAGCCTGAGGTGAGTCAGGCTGGTGAGGAGCACCTCCCTGCCAGCTTTGTAATGGACCCATGTTGATGCTCAGCCAGAGCAAAGAATTCATATAAATGAGCTCTCCCATAACCCTAAGCTCCTACCCCGCAGTGAGGTTTTCGTTTTACTAGAAATAGATGGAACATTTTAGCCCAATATTAGGAAAAGTCTCCCGATGGTGACGTGAAATAATCTACTGTGGAAAGTGGTGGAAGCCTTGTTGCCTGGAACATTTAAAACTGGGCTGGCCAAGTTTTAATGTTGTGTGTAATGATGGCCCTGGTTGAGTTGTCCATGGGGATTGAACCTGGATCTAAAAGTAAGAGCCTCTGCTACTTGACCAAAGGATGGTAACAGACATTAAACCGCTATGTGTGTTCCAGCCACTAGAGGGGGACAAAGAGTCACACTTGGTTAGCATGGGTTATACATTGTTAGCAGAAAGACAGTCTGGTTGACCTAATAGAACATGTCCATCTCTGCCAGCGATGAGTCTCAGATTCTGAAGTGAACCATTAAGCTTAGTCCTTTCCCCCCACATTAGGGTTTATGAACTCTGGGATTTTAACTGCCTCCTATTACAGCGTACGTCTGTACATTGTTTCTTTTTGTCAGACTACTTTTGTTGAACAATCTGGTGAGCTGCATCTTGTTGAACCTTTTCTGTCAGCATCGGGCTTTTGGAGAACATCTACATTTAATTTAGTTTGCATATTCCTCCGATGCAGAAGTTCTGCAGGAGACATCTGTTTTGCTGCATGCCGAATTGCTCAGTAGTTCTGTACGAAATCTGTGGCAAATGAATTCCAGAGCTTCGCGATTGGTGTGGAGTTTGAAAACAGTTTTTAAAAAACAGAACTAAATCTTGTGCTGGAAAAACTAATTAAAATTTGTTCATGAAACTTTGGCCAAAAAGTTTCATTAATTGGTTTGGGGCCGTTTTCATGTCCTTGAAATGACACTCTGCACCCAAAACGAGCTTTCTCCCGTGCAGAATCAGGCAAGGGAGGTGGATGCTATAGCACTGCATGTGCTGCAGCAGTTTTGTTAATGTACAGCAAGTAATACAGAATTTTACAGCGTTCTCAACTTGGGAGCCCATCCTTGGCCACCAGGAGAGATCTCTGAGACTGTATTTGGGTCAGATAACTCCCTGATGAGTCTCATGAGCAAGCAGACCAAACTTGGCTTGAAGCTCTGGAGGAATAATCAGACAACGAACACCATGTGTCACATCTCTACGAAGAGCAAGAGATCTGAATCAATATATTTTCATTATTTATTTGGTGTCTTTCTCTTGTTGGTTGATTTTACACTTTCTGTAGCACAGGACACAAGTTGCTGTGAACAGTTCTGTATACAAAGCACTAAGATCACCTGTTCCCAGTGCCACCATTTCAACATCATTTTGTAGGTATCTATTTCTGGCAAATATGATTGAGACAACCATTTTGCAATGTGCACACCCATCACCCAAGTCCCTTATTAGGCAGTGATCAGTCTGCAGAGGTAATTTATGCCGTCAAAACAAGACATTATTCAGTGACCCAAGTACAACCTCTAATGAGAATGCCCTGCCACTTGCTGTGGGCCTTTGAATCCCAGAAACTAACAGGAAGAGCAAAGTAAAGGATCAAAGCCCCATGATGGGACACTGGTGATCTTTCACTTAACTGGATCCAAGCCCAGTCACAGCATAACCAGCACCTTGGATGGCACTTAGAAATGACCAGACAGCCAGTGTAGAACACGCAGCATGGGTGTCACGCCCTCATGAATACACAGAACGCTACACGTGCCAAGCACCATCAAGACATTAACCAGTCATCACAGGGCATCTGTCAGGTCAGTTTGATCCGTACTATGAGACCCAGCTTATAGATAAGGACATTGAAGCAGGGAGCTGGAGCCATTCACCCACTTTCTACCACCACATGCATTTTAAGCACAAAAAAGTGCTTCCAAGCTGAACTGCTGCGGTGTGACTGTTGTCAGCATAACCCCTCTGCCAGGTGTTGCTGGCAGCAAGAGGGGGTGGGTTCAGTTTTCTCAAGCCATCAGTTAATAAACTCACAATATCTATTTGGTAGGATTTCTCCCTATCCCCAAGGGTGTCCTAGCAACAGTCCCCACATCAGTCTCCTCTGGCATTTGGGACTGGCTGATGCATTCTAGCCACTTCCCTCCGCTCCAGCTCCCCACTCACAGTTTGTTGTCCAGGGTTGGAGGAGTCCAAGGAGTCCAGTGCTGCCTCGGGAGTCTGCCACCTGACCCAGCTGAGGTGATTTCGCCTTTGATTGGTGGGTAGGGAGGTGCACACCCAAGTCCTTCAGATAGGCTGCTGCTCTTCTCTGGGGCTTCAGCCCCAGCCACATCATCACCACCCTCAGCACAGCTCTGGCTGCCACCCAAAAGCTGCTTATGTGCCAAGTCTTTGGAAAGAAATCAGTCGGACATGTGGCTCCAGCAGAGACCTTACAAACAGAGATGCACTCTCAGCAGCCTCTAGAAAACTCAGGCCCCTTTTCTTTCTCCCTCTTATTTTACCCCATTCAGGCTCCCTTACCCAATTGCCCCTAACTGTAATTTCGGTCAGGGAGACTCCACATACATTTGATGAAAATCTCATGCCCTTTCATTTCCCAACGGGGACAATGGCATTTTATTGTCCCCAAGCTCAAAACTTATCTGAATTTTAACCAAAATGCCTTAAATTGTCACATAGCTGAATGCAAATAAGTCTGGCCCACTCAGTCATTTTGCCTTGTTCCCCAACAGATGGCAAGAGAGAACTCCCTCCCCCGTGGAGCCACTGCCTACCTGGAATATTCCAGCAGCTCTGGCCCACTCTTCTCCTTATCCACCAACAGGTGTCAACAGTGAGCTCCCAGTGCTCTAGGACGTCAGGCCACAGGCCTCACTCCAGGAAGAGGAAATGCAGCAAACACATGCTGGTCTATACCACTAAGACAAGTGTATTAGCAAAGTTTGCTTCCTAGTGTCTATGAGCTCATCCACCTTACTAGCAAGACTAGAGTTCGACTTTAGAACACACCACACCAGTTTATACAAGACAATACAGGCTCAGCAGGGGATGGTACAAAACCAGACAGAGCAGAAAAAAGCCAAGCGGCCATCTGCATTGACAACATGTTCTGTACTCAAATTAGAGCAGAGAAATGGAGCCACAGAGTGAGCCATCAGTTTTATTGTAGGAACTTCTCACTTACCCTGTGTCTCGATTATCGTGACAGCCTTCTCTCGCCTTGACAAACTCAATGTCAGCCCACTCATGCCTATTCAGAATGCTGCTGCAAAGGGCATTTTCCTAGCCTGCAGCTTTGACTGAGTTACCTCTCTTTGTACCTCACCCCTGGCTCCCTCTTCTCCATCACATCAAATATAAGCTACCCATCTTCACTTTGAGGACCCTTCACAGTCTCTCCTCATCCAACCTAGCATCTCCCATCATCACTAGTGAGTTGTCAACTCCCACTTTGGAGTGGCCCATGATGTCAGCCTCCATTGCCCACTTGTTACAGTTTCAAACAAGCCCCTCTGTGAGCTTTTTCCCATGCTGCCCTACACAGGGGAGGGGTTCCCTAAGACCGTCTGCAAAACGACCTCATTATCCACCTTCAAATCCCTCTTTAAAACTCTCCTTTGCTGTGATACCGACACAATCGGAGAATAGTTAACCTGCTGGCACACTCATACCACAGCCTGTCATGCTGACCAATAGTGTGTCACTGTTTCCTTGTACTCCTCCATCCTGTCTATACCCATCTGTTGACTCTTGTCTTAGACTGTAAGAGCTTTTTGTTCTGTGTTTGTACAGCACCTAGCACACTGGCATCCTGGTCCATGATTAGGGCTGCTAATAAATAATAATACTGGGAACAAGGCTTGTACTTCAGACAGCCCTGCTGAAATGCCATAAAAGGAATGGACTGAAATCTTCACATTCTGTTGGTATTAATGAAGTTACACCAGGGATGAATCTGTCCTAAAGGAACTGCTTTCACAAAGAAGGCAAGTAGTTTTTGGCCTTATATGAAAGACCAGTTTTTCTGTAGACTAAACCAGTGTCTTAGCAATAAAGAACATTACACCTTTAACAGATTTCACACAGACGAGCACTTTGTGATAAACAAGGGATATTTTTTTCAAGAATTAGTGGAGGAAGCCTGAAGAGTGTTTCCCCTTTCCCTTTTCTGATTTATTTGTTGGCAGCTCTGCAGCGAAGTCAGAGCAGGCCAAGTTTGGAAAACGGTTAACCTGTTACCCACCTCCCCGCGACAAAGACAATAAAAAAATATTACATTTTTAAGGGCACTCAGTGAGATGCAGCAGGGACTGTTTATGGAGCTTCCCATATGGGTATTAGTTTGTTTTCGATTATTGTAAGGTGCCCAGAAGCTATGAAAGCCCTCAGCCCTTGTCACAGAAGCGTCAACACACTGCACAGTTAATGATTGAAAATAAGCGTTACCAAGGGCAATGGAAAGCAGCAGCAAACAACGGGCCAAAACTTTAGCTGATGTAAAATCAACATAGCTGCTTGAAACAGAAGCAGCCCACAAGCCCTTGTAAGATTCATCCAGGGTGCAGTGTTCAGTGACCCCTCAGGCCCAGATCCTCAGACATATGTAGGTTTCTAACTTCCATAGAAATCCGTGGAATTTAGGACACTAAATACCTTTGGGGATTTAGGCTCCAGTGCTTAAGATGCATGCAAGTGCTCTGCTTTAGTCTGTGTCTGGTTCCCACTGGCTGTGCATAACACCTAGAGCTTCACAGCACCTTGCCCAGACTTTCTGTATGGGAAGCTCAGCCCTTAAAGGTACAGCCCCACATACAACACGCAGGTTCACTCTTTAGTGAAGCTTTTTTGATTTACACAAGCTGAGGCTCTGGCCCATTGTCACTAGCTGAGGAAGAAAAGAAGGTCTTCCTAGTGCTGTAATAATGGTGTCCCACCAACGCGGTGTACTGATTCACTTTGCATAGGCCAGAAGTTCCCAAACTGTGGGTCATGACCCCAAACAGGGTCACACCATGAGCAGATGGTATCATGGCGATCTCTCGAGTGCAGAGGACATCATAAGTACGAGGTCATGCTGTGAGGAGGATTCCATTTTGTAGAGCAAGCTGGCAGTTGCCATGTGGCATGACCTCCCATGTACGGTGAGAGCAAGGTCACGCTGCGCGGAGGGTGCAATTTTGCTCTTCAAAATGGTGTCTTTCATGCTGTCTGGGGGCCAGGGAAGAAATAATTAATTAAAATGGGGTTGTGCCAGCAAAAAGTTTGGGAATTCCTGCTGTAGGCTGTTGAATTAACCAGACTGCATAAACTACTGTGGTCACTCACTCTGCGTCCAAACACTGACTAAACCCTGACATTTTAACTGCATGGTGCCTTCTCTGCACATGAGATTGTGTGAGGGAATAACTGGACGTATTAATGTCATTTCAGATAATAATATTCTTCTCAGAGTGGTGCTTTTTGGCACCACATGTCCCACTGTGAGAGAATTTCCACCATATCGCTACAACATTAGCACTGCACTTGAAAGCAATCCATTTGGGCCATTAAAGTGACTTGTGAAATGTGGAATAGTTATCAAGTAATTAGGACCATATTTCCCTTCTTCTCCTTCTCAAAGCCCAAAAGCTTTGCTATAGGATGTCAGTGCAAGTTTAATAGGGCCTTTGTCTTCTCTCCACCTTCATCTTTTAGACCCTGACATGAGTCAGCAAGCGCCGAGTTTGAAGAGCTGATCTCCCCTCTCCTTTCTCCTCTGAGTCTTACCCCTCCATTCAGGTTACCCAAACTCAAGGGGGACCAAATCAAGAGAATAAGGATGGTCTTCTGGTGAAGGTACTGGCGTAGGGCTCAGGACAACAGGGTTCAGTTTCTGATTCTCATACAGCCTCCCTGTGTGACCTCGAGGACTTGACTATGCTCTAGTTTTAGCATTCTAGAGGGATCACAGCTAACAGGTATGTTTCCTCCAGCTGGGAATCACCCCTCCAGGTTGACATGTAGACCCTTAGTTTGTCTTGTCTATGTTTAAGCTCTTCCAGGCAGGGGTTGTTTTTTGCTATGTGTACGTACAGCACCTAGCCCAAACGATCTCATTTGGGAACTCTAAGTGCTGTGGTAAATAACAAAATGCCAACTCGGGATGGCGCTCTAAAGAATGACCCTTCTTTCAGGGCGGTGTGAAGCTGGAATGGGTGGCATGAGCATGCGGCTCAGTAGGGACTCTACAACTGGCCAGTTCTGCCATGCCCCTGCCCGTGCTGAAAGCAGCTCCAGCCCTGCAAAGCCCTCGCACTCAGGTGAGGCTATGAATTGCTATGCCCTGCACTGCAGCACAATGGGAGAGAGTCTCTCTGAGAGCACCATGCAGAGGCCAGCTCCAATCTGGCCCTGAGTCAGTTTCTTGGCAGGGTCTGATGGTCTAAAATTGGGAGGATGCTTTTTAGGAGAGATTAGGATTACTGACGGTCTTGGAAAGCTTGCCTGAGTGCATAGGATCTGGGATACCTCTGGAATTCTGTGCAGGGCTGCTGGGCTGCATTTCAAAAGCCTGCTATCATTTCTGGAACCCGGCTGCTTGCTCTGACATCTGAGCACCTGAGATGCAGCGACTCCCACTGTACATCACGGAGCACCTGGAGGTGGAGGAAGCATACCCTTCTCCCCCTCACAGTGTCCCCAAGGCTTCTGAGACTTGGCTCGGGATGTGACCCAAAGCTGCTCACACCTCTCTGATGCATGAACGCTTCCCAATCTTTGTTCATATTTTCAAGCCCCAGCTTCCAAGCACAGCTGGTCACAGTCGTGCAGGAGCCAGCACTGTCGGAGTCTCTGTGTTGGAGGGACGCCTGCAGTGATCAGCACTGCCTATGTCAGGAGGGAAGCTGGGGTGGCAAGGCCTAGCCAACTCTGGGACAGATCCTTGGTTTCTGCTACCTGTCCTTTGCACTTCTGCGTCTCTGAAAAAGAGCGTGGCGATTCCCCTGATGTCGCTGACACTAATGTCCCGCCTCTTAGCTTCCCAGGCATACAGGACATACCAAGCGGGAGAAATGCGCGCTTCTAGCTTTGGGGATTCCCTGGTTCAATCCGCAGCATTGGCCAAGATAGTGGCTGTCACAAACAATCTCAGTCCCTTCATGCCATTGACCTATCGCCCACCCAGTCACAGCCACTCAGCCCCTGCTGCCCATACCCACTCATCCACCTTACTCATCCTTGAGGAGAAAGATGGGTAGAAAGACCAGGCCCCCAGAGAACCTCCTCAAGGTCTCTGGGACCCTGCTCCACCTCCTCTGCCCAGAAGCAGCTCATTTTTGGGCCTGAGATCCCCCTTTCTTCCCTTAAGGAGGCTCTCGTCTCCCACCGGAGCACCGCCTGGGACGGTGTGGCGCCTTGCTGCCCTGGTTTGTACATTCTGTCCCTAAGCATGGAACCATTATTGAAAACAGCATGGCTGAAGCCACAAAATAATCAGCTGGGGATGAGTCATATTAGCAGCTCTAGCCTGAGAAATCCAACCTAGATCCGTACAGGAAGGAAATAGACTATACCTGACTATGGGCCCAGTCCAATGCCTAGTGAATTAAAGTAGCTTCAAGGGGATGTAAGGATTGGTACTAGTAAATATTACAGTTACTATTTATAATTTGTATAGTGCCCACAATGCACCGGGTGCATTACAGCCATGCGAAAAGGCACAGCCGCTTTCCCTAGACACGTACACCATAGGCACCGGGTTCCAAGTATGGGAGTGACTGTGTCAACACTTGTTAAGCCACTGAGCATGTCCAGTTTGAACGGGATATTTCCTGAGTCCTGAGCAGAATGATTGTGCAGCTAATAAAGTGCTGTGTCTGAGAACCTGGCTCCTGAGTCATTACTAAACAGCACAAGGACGGGAACTGGAAGCGCCAGAAGCGTTGTGAAAAAGCCCGTCCTTGTGAGACTTCCAATCCCATTTTGCAGTCTCAGGAAGTTCAGAGAAGCACCCAAACAAATCCTAAACTCTGGATCTTTTGAGGTTTGCCTATCACTGGCTACTGGTACTTCTTGCTTCTAGTTTGGGTGGAAACCCTGCTAGGCCAGCTGCACTGTACTTAACCGACCACCTTTACTTCCAGGCCAGTACTAGGATGTGCTGAGACCTGCACAAAACATACAAGCTAAACAAGGTTTGTGTTGAAAATATTAGATCTGGAGTATTACACTTGCCCCAGTCACGGCCACTGAGGGAGCGGCACCAAATCCCTCAAGTAAACAGGCAAAGCCATTATAAATCATGCTTTGCATCGGTGCAGGTTACCCCAGTGTAGTGAACTGCACCTTTAAGAGACCTGGCTGTGGCACACGCCAGGAAGTGAACCCAGCTGGATCTAGTCGTGGTGTGGGCAAGTTCACTTGGTTCTTATTTTCTGCGTTGCCAACTCTTGCATCTTTATCCCAAATCTCGCAATAGCTGGTATTTTGCGTAAAGCCCCAGCTCCAGGAACCATGTTTTTTTTAAAAAAGGAATCTAGTTTCCATTTAGTTTCTAGTCCTCAGGGGTGGGAGCAAAACTTGCAGCTGTGACCTGAGTGTAACCTAAACGTTCAAACCTCAGACATCAAATATAAACAATCCCAAATCTCTTTGGTTCTGTTAATCTCCCGCTCTGCACGAGTCTTATAGTCACAGAATTTAAGACCAGAAGTGCCCACCAGTTCACCTAGTTTGACCTCCTGTATAGCCCAGGGCACTAAATACCACCCAGTTACATCCACACCAAACCCATCTTCAGAATCAGACCAAGGTATCAGAGCCCTCCGGAGACTAGACTATGATGTGCTACAGGCAGAGAATAGAAGGGACCAAGGTGCACCAGTGCTCGCGGCCCCCACAGCAGCAGGAATTGATTAAGTGAGATATACCCAGATAATCCTAGCAAGTGACCTGTGCCCCACCCTGCAGAGGAAGGTGAAATCCCCCCAAGATCAAAGCCAATCTGATGTGGGGAAAAAAATCCTTCCTAACCCCACGCTCTCCTGGGGTCTTGTTGGGGATGAGAAACCCAGCTGTAGGGCAGAGTTCTATGCTGGCCCCTTACGGCCTTCAGGCAAGCCCTTACCTGTTCTGCTCTGCTCTTTGGAGGTGGTGGTGTGTGTAGAGAATATGAGGAAATACTGAATTGGGGGAAATGAAGGAGAGGTCCTGCTATACAAACAATGCTAGAGCAACTAATTGCCTGGGTTTTTATTCCATGCAGCTGTCTTTTAAAAGGACTATTAGGTCACTGAGAGTTTCATTAACCAAAAAAAAAAACCAAACAAACAACACAAAACACCCCCAACCCTCAGAAAAACAACAAAAACTGGAAACAAAACTGTATATATTGCCTGGAAATTGCTTTTTTTATTATTTTAATAAGCTTCTCTTTCAACTCTTTTTCAGCCGATTGTCTTTGGTTCAAGAGAAAACAGTCATTAATATGAAATGATTATTAGTGGCTGTCACACTAATATGCTTTGGAAAGGCTCGTTAGAGAGAGAGCCATGTTTTTTGGATTATAAAAACTTTGAAAAAAAATTTTTTTTTACTACAGCCAACAACTGCCCCATCTTCCTGAGCAGACAGCAATCTGTGCCGCAGCATCGGATGGCTCAGACCAAACTTCTGCTTTGAAGATTAGCAGGACAAAGCCCTTTTTAAACGCTGTGCTTAGTGCTATTGTGAAACCGCTTGTCGGTGCACATGTTGTACCGCGTTTTCTGGGGCTAGAATGGAAAGAAGTGGAGAACTGGGTCTTGTGGGGTGAGCTGGGTCCTCCAGGAAGCTCTCGGGATTAGAGAATATGGAACACGTCATGGCAATGCAGGCTTCCTTGTCTGGACCTACCCATGGGTCTCAAGGAATATCTGCAGGCTCACTGCTAAGAGTGATTTGGCAGTTGTTTGCTATACGATCCTGAGTCTCTACTGGGAATTCCGACATGGGGCACCAGCACTGACACTGACATAAAAATGGTTATAAACAAACACATTCTCTGCAAAGAGAAAACGCTATGAATATGTGGCCTGATTCTTGCGTGCACTGAGATCTGATCAGTAAAGGAGCAATGGTGAGAGGGCTCTCTGATTCTCAACTACCATGGCCAAGCTCCAACATAAGTCAGAGCAGTCTAACTTATATGCCAGTTGAGTATGGTCCCTAAGGGAACGTCCTCCAGCTGTGAATTGGTATAGCATAGCTCTGCTCCTTCCCTGCCCTCTTCATGCACCATCCTGCCACCAACACACGTGCGATGCCAGAGTGCATGTGGGTGGGCAGATTGTACCGGAGCCGGCTCTGCTGCCTTTACACCACTGGGGGAATTCTCAAACTTGGCAGCTGCAGACACATTCCAACCCTATTGCACCTCTTCGGTGACACAAAGCCTCATGATGGCCCATTGTGGTTCAACAATAATTCCATGCATACGCTGAAAATGTCTACCCTTAACACCCTTAACAAGCAACATGCTCCACTACAGCTATTCCATAATTGACCTGGATAGGATCTGAGGAGCAGATTGTCCCACGTCTGCTACACCTCCCTCTGAAGGGCCTAGTGCTGGCCACTCTCAGAGACAGAATACTGGGTTAAATGGATCTCGGCTCTGATCCAGTCTGGCCATTCATGTATTACTAAAAATGGTTCTTTGGATTTGTGCTTTAGTCTTATTTTACACTTCCTAGAAACCCAGTAGATGATTTGTGCTGAATGGTGTGAGATAACCGCAAGTCTATTGCCTAGCTGCTACTTCATGCTGCAGCCTCTCACACTTTTGTGAAGCTGCTGCTGTCAAAAGCTCTGAGTGGTGTGAGAGCCATTTGTATTTTCTCGTTCTTTTAGCTTTTCTGCCCAACAAACACACACTCGCCCCCCTCTACCATCCAGACCTGCAAAGACTTTTACAGATAGAATTTTTCAAATAATTTACATACTGGAGTAATTTCCATCTCAGGTTTAGCTTAACTCATTACTGATGCAATACACAGGAACTGTGTTTAAGAAACTAGTGATCAATCTATGGGCCAATTCTGCCCTGAATTACGTGACTGTGAATGCCATTACTATGCTTCTTTATTGTCTTTTTTACAATACAGGGCCCCATTGTGCTAAGCCCACATTAAATGGCAGGGCAAGATCTACAATGAGGATATTTGTAGCCAAACCCAGCAACTGCCTCCATCAGCACTGGTGTGGTTTCAGCAGCTTTCTTGGTACGGACGTGTCATTAGGATAGAAGACCAGTGAATGAAGAACACATTTACCAAGGAATGCCTCTACATGGCTGGTGATCGCGTGAATGAAAAAAGCTTTGGTGGTGTGATAATCTTGCCAATGGTAGACATTGACGGCTAAAGTCCATCCCGCAGCCTTCACCATAAGACACTCTTCCAGTTGACACCCTGGGAGTTAAACCCATTTAAATAAGGCCACAATTGTGTTCGGTAGGTTTGATTATCCTGTCAGTTGCATGCACACGCCTCTAGTTGGCTTCCATGTGAACAGAGTTTAACCATTAGACTGTGAGCCCTTGGGGGAAGAGAGCCCTCCTTTCCTTTCCTCTTGAGGGTGTTTCAAAACAATACATGAATAAATAACATTCCTTTTTTTCTGCTTCAGCAGATATGGTTGAGAGATTAATAAGAATAGCAAAAAAACCCTTTTAAACATTCTGAAGTATTTTGTCACCCTTTGTTATGGCAACAAGACTTATTATTACTTGTTTCCTTTTGGTCTTTTATATGCATCATTGTTATCAAGGCTACAATCCAAAAACACATCAAATTTTTGAAAACCTCAGCACTTTAAACTCATCTGCTGAGAAATGGGTAATATAGCATTAAAAAGCAAACAAAGCCCCCCAAAGTCTCTCCAACAGCCAGATCTCAGAAAGAAAGAGAAGAACTTGAGTAACACCAACAATTCTGCTCCTAGATAAAGTGGACGGAACACTAACTGAGAAACTCAAGAAAAACTCAGTGAAAGCCATAGAAGGCTGGTGGGTTTGGGGGTGAACTCTATATTAAATTGCTGAGCTCTGAGTGATTTCGGTCCAAGCCTATAAATTCCTCCCTGCGGAGGACCAGGTTCACAGAAAGGTTTGCCAAGGTTCGCAAACCTTTTGGCAAACCTGGGCCAAGTGACAGGTTCGTAGCAAACACTGAAATCAGGCATGTACCAGTTGGTTGGGGGGTTGTTACGAAAGGTTCACTTAACTGTAGTGGAGACCACGTGCCCCATATGGCGGGGTCTTTTGCTCAGGGATGAAGCAGGAAGGACTCATTTGTGAGGCAGTGAAGAAGCTTGTGCTAACATTCCTTTTGCTGTGCCTGCTAAATGACGAATTAGAGGAATTCATTTTCTAGTGCTGCCTGTGTAACATCCTTCCCAATGGTAATGAAGATCTTAAAAAAGAAAGATAATTTGGGTCAGGGAGATCCTTTTTGTTCTGTGTTTGTACAGCACTCTGCACAGTGGGACTTGGTTTGTAAGGGAGGCTCCTAGGCATTACAATAAAAATAATAATAATTCCATTCTCTCACTTTTGGTCTGTCTTGTCTATTTAGGCCCTGATCCTGCAAAGTGTATGTACTTATATACTCTAGACACTGCTGTAAACAGAATATGAATAGTTACAAATAATAATAATGCATGGGATCATGTTTTTTTTTAAATTAACAAGAAGAAAAAATAGAAAAAGGTTTTTTTCCCTTGATGATTGTGGTTACATTCAAAATATGCAAAAATCCGTAACTGGGGATACATAGAATCATAGAATCATAGAATATCAGGGTTGGAAGGGACCTCAGGAGGTCATCTAGTCCAACCCCCTGCTCAAAGCAGGACCAATCCCCAACTAAATCATCCCAGCCAGAGCTCTGTCAAGCCTGACCTTAAAAACCTCTAAGGAAGGAGATTCTACCACCTCCCTAGGTAACGCATTCCAGTGTTTCACCACCCTCCTAGTGAAAAAGTTTTTCCTAATATCCAACCTAAACCTCCCCCACTGCAACTTGAGACCATTACTCCTTGTCCTGTCCTCTTCTACCACTGAGAATAGTCTAGAACCATCCTCTTTGGAACCATCTCTCAGGTAGTTGAAAGCAGCTATCAAATCCCCCCTCATTCTTCTCTTCTGCAGACTAAACAATCCCAGTTCCCTCAGCCTCTCCTCATAAGTCATGTGTTCCAGACCCCTAATCATTTTTGTTGCCCTTCGCTGGACTCTCTCCAATTTATCCACGTCCTTCTTGTAGTGCAGGGCCCAAAACTGGACACAGTACTCCAGATGAGGTCTCACCAATGTCGAATAGAGGGGAACGATCACGTCCCTCGATCTGCTGGCTATGCCCCTACTTATACATCCCAAAATGCCATTGGCCTTCTTGGCAACAAGGGCACACTGTTGACCCATATCTAGCTTCTCGTCCACTGTCACCCCTAGGTCCTTTTCCGCAGAACTGCTGCCTAGCCATTCGGTCCCTAGTCTGTAGCGGTGCA
Organism: Chelonia mydas; assembly: GCF_015237465.2. Lineage (NCBI taxonomy): Eukaryota > Metazoa > Chordata > Testudines > Cheloniidae > Chelonia > Chelonia mydas. The sequence continues at coordinate 73,372,276 of NC_051251.2, read as the reverse complement.
TTGGGTGCTTCCGTCCTAAGTGCAGGACCCTGCATTTGTCCTTGTTGAACCTCATCAGATTTCTTTTGGCCCAATCCTCCAATCTGTCTAGGTCCCTCTGAATCCTATCCCTGCCCTCCAGCATATCTACCACTCCTCCTAGTTTAGTAACATCCACAAATTTGCTGAGAGTGCAATCCACACCATCCTCCAGATCATTTATGAAGATATTGAACAAAACCGGCCCCAGGACCGACCCTTGGGGCACTCCACTTGATACCAGCTGCCAACTAGACACAGAGCCATTGATCACTACCCGTTGAGCCCGACAATCTAGCCAACTTTCTACCCACCTTATAGTGCATTCATCCAGCCCATACTTCTTTAACTTGCTGACAAGAATACTGTGGGAGACCGTGTCAAAAGCTTTGCTAAAGTCAAGAAACAATACATCCACTGCTTTCCCTTCATCCACAGAACCAGTAATCTCATCATAGAAGGCGATTAGATTAGTCATGCATGACCTTCCCTTGGTGAATCCATGCTGACTGTTCCTGATCACTTTCCTCTCGTGTAAGTGCTTCAGGATTGATTCCTTGAGGACCTGCTCCATAAGTCAGCATCAAGTATTCTCATCTTGGGCTGATAAGTGCAGATACTAGAGTGTGTTATAATACTTATGAACTGGTTTGTTTGGAACAAAATAAATATTTTTAAACAGTTACTTTAAATAGATGTATTTAATCTTATTCTGCCTAAGGAAAGAGTTCCATATAATCACACACACAAAACCTGGGCTTTTGCCTGAAGGTGAGTGTTTAATTTCCCATTTTTAAGACCTTCCCGGGTTCCCATAGATTCCCCCTTCCTGCTTGTTGTTGTTAGTTATTATTTACGTTACAATGGTACCTAGAGGACCCAGGTAGAATTGGGGCCCCATTGTGCTAGGTGCTGTACATACACACAATCTTCTCAGGTTACACATGCTTTCCTCCACGGCTGTACAGAGTGAATAAGTAATGCAGCTCTTGCAAATAGGGATGGACAAATTTTTCCCCTCCAAAGTGTTTGTTTGCTTTTTTCCCCAACAGGAAATTGGGGTTTAGATTAAACAAAGATTTTCCAGGAAAGCATCATAATTTTGCATGGAAAACTGACATTTTGTTTAAAAAAAAGAACTCCCCACAACTGAACATTTTCAGTGAAAACCCAACACAATTCAGTTTGGAAAGGTTGTTGCAGTGCCTTATGGGGGCTGTAGTTCGGTTGCCTCCTGTCCCTATTCTTCTTTATGGGCTGGACTCCCTGGCCAGGACCCATCTCCCAAGAGGCACCACACAAAGAGACTCCCACGATGCACTCCCTCCTCTCTCCAAGAAGGGAGACAGTGGTGCATCATGGGAAATGTAGTACAACCACAGAACCCAGTCTATAGTAGAGAATGGAATCATGAGGCACTTGAACTACGATTCCCATGAGGCACGGAAACAGCATTTCCAAACTGAAATATTTTCAATTTTGGCTTAAATTTTTCTATATTAGAATTTCTGCAGAGAAAAAAAAATAAAACATTTCTGGTATCTCCCCACATCCACCCATTTTCTCACCAGTATTGGCCCATTCATATAGCTGGGGGGAAACCACTTGACCTCCCACTGAAATGCAGCCACCTCTAGAATAGAATGCAGCAATTACTTAACAGAGCACAGCAACAGTTTGCAACAGTTCCAGAAAAAAATGCAGAAGAAAATTTGAGGAATTCTGTCCATCCTACTTATATGGCACCAGCCAACTCACTCTGTTTAGTGCCTGTAGTCTCACAATACCCCTGCAAATTAGGGAAGAACTATAATCCCCATTTTACATACAGGGAACTAACACAGAGATAATAAGTGACTTGCCCTCAGTGGCCCCTGGGAAAATGGGTGCCCCCGTGCCTCGACCCCCTCTGCCCACCCAGCACTCCTGCCAGGGTGTGGGGGAAGCCCCCATGCCCCAACCCTGCTCCCCAGCAGGAGTGCTGGGGGAGGGGGATGAGGGGACTGCAGGTGAAAGGGATGGGGAGGGACCCCCACCTGCTCTGGCCCAGAGCCCCACAAACCCCTAATCTGCCTCTGCTTGCCCTACCCCTAGGATCTTATGGTAGAACAAGGAATAGAACCCAGACCTTATGAATCTCAGGTTAGCCCCCCAATCACCTTCCTGTTCCAACAACCTACTGTGGAATAAACCCTGTAAGTGCTTTCCCTGATATATTAGCTAGCCAAGTAGATATGCAATTAGATGTGAAATATGTTTGGATGAGTAGAGTGTGTGTGAATGGGCTGTAATGAAATGCTGGGGCTATCTGTTTATATCTGAACATGAGCCTTAGCATAACCAGCTATGGCTATTTTACTAAATGAAATCAACTAAATACAATCTACTAGTTTTAGTTTCCTTGCAGTATTCCTTCTCTACCGTTTCACCACAGGAGTGGGATCAAATGGTTTTAATAAAGCTCTTTCTTTTTATATATCAAGGTTCAAATAAATCTTTACTATAATCAGAATGCAGAGAACTGTAAAAGTTTATAGATGGGGTCACTTCTGATTCGCCAATACTCAATAAAGTAAAGTTTGATGTCTGCACTTTATAAGTGCACAAAACCCAACTCTTGTGCATTCAGATCGGCTGTTAATGTTGTAATGATGTTTAACTGCTGACAAATGGATCACAGGTGGAGTGCTCAGGCACCATTTAAGACAAGGATCATTTAAGTAAAAAAAAATTGTCATTTTTATTTGATTCATAGATGCCAAGGCCAGAAGAGACCATAGCGATCACCCTTTATCTAGCACAGGCCATAGAGCTTCCCCAAAATAATTCCTAGAGCAGATCTTTTAGACAAACATCCAATCTTGATTCAAAAATTGGCAGTGATGGAGAATCCACCATGACCCTCGGTAAGTTGTTCCATGGTTAATTACTCACTGTTAAAAAATATACATGCCTTACTTTCAGTCTGAATTTGTCTACCTTCCATTTCCAGCCATTGGATCATGTTAGATCTTTCTCTGTTAGACTAAAGAGCCCATTATTAAATATTTGTTGCCCATGTAGACTGTAGAATCATAGAATATCAGGGTTGGATGGGACCTCAGGAGGTCATCTAGTCCAACCCCCTGCTCAAAGCAGGATCAATCCCCAATTTTTGCCCCAGATCCCTAAATGGCCCCCTCAAGGATTGAACTCACAACCCTGGGTTTAGCAGGCCAATGCTCAAACCACTGAGCTATCCCTCCCCCCTTCCCTGGACACAGTACTCCAGATGAGGCCTCACCAGTGCCAAATAGAGGGGAACGATCACGTCCCTCGATCTGCTGGCAATGCCCCTACTTATACAGCCCAAAATGCCATTGGCCTTCTTGGCAACAAGGGCACACTGTAGACTCATATCCAGCTTCTCGTCCACTGTAATCCCTAGATCATTTTCTGCAGAACTGCTGTCGAGCCATTCGGTCCCTAGTCTGTAGCGGTGCATGGGATTCTTCCGTCCTAAGTGCAGGACTCTGCACTTGTCCTTGTTGAACCTCATCAGATTTCTTTTGGCCCAATCCTTCAACTTGTCTAGGTCCCTCTGTATCCTATCCCTACCCTCCAATGTATCTACCTCTCCTCCCAGTTTAGTGTCATCTGCAAACTTGCTGAGGGTGCAATCCACACCATCCTCCAGATCATTTATGAAGATATTGACTGTGATCAAGTCACCCCTTAACCTTCTCTTTGTTAAAAGAAATAGACTGAGCTCATGGAGCCTCTCACTATAAGGCAGGTTTTCTAACCTTTAATCATTCTTGTGGCTCTTCTCTGAACTCTCTTCAATTTATCAATATCCTTCTTGAATTGTGAGAACTAGACCTGGACATACTTTTCCAGCAGCGGTCACACCACTGCCAAATACAGAGGAAACGTAGCCTTTCTATTCCTACTCAAGACTTCCCTGTTTATGCAGCCGAGGATCGCGTTAGCTATTTTTGTCCACAATGACACACTGGGAACTTGTGTTCAACTGAATATCCAACATGGTGCCACCCCCAAATTCTTTTCAGAGTCGCTGCTTCCCAGGATAGAGTCCCCCATCCTGTAAGTGTGTCCTACAGGCTTTGTTCCTAGTGGTATACATTTACATTTAGCCATATTAAACCCATCTTATTTGCTTGCGCCCAGCTTACCAAGCAATCGAGATCCCTCTATATCAGTGACTTGTCCTCTTCATTATTTACCACTCCCCCAATATTAGTGTCATCTGCAAATTGTATCAGTGATGATTTTATGTTTTCTTCAGGTCATTAATTAAAAAGTTAAATAGCACAGGGCCAAGAACCAATCACTGCAGGATCCCACAGGAAACACAACCATTTGCTGCTACTCTGAAACCAACCATTTGATGGTGATTCGCCATTCACAATTACATTTTGAGAGCTATCAGATAGCCAGGTTTTAATCCATTTAACGTGTGCCATGTTCATTTTATATCTTTCTAATTTTGTAATCAAAATTTCATGGTTAGTTACTTTTATTTATTTTTTTAAATTTCCCCAAGCCAACACGTTAAGGAACATCATGGCCTGTCAAGCAGTGAATGTGGTAAAAACTCCAAATCTCTTTGATGTGTCCATCATATGTCATGGAGGAGGTGTGTGGGGGGGGGGAGTGGGGGGGTTCTTTCACTTGTCATGCAGCTTCTTTTTATTTTTTGCCACTAATTATGGAATTTATCATTAAAATAACAAGAAGCATGGCTGGTCGGAGCTCTGCACATGTTTTCAGTTTTCAGAACCAATGGGAACCGCATGCTTTCTCCTTTTCCTTCCTTAATACAGAAACGGCAGCCTGCGGCTCAGCATCAGTTTCCTTCTTAGCTCGGAGCTACTGAGCCGTGCCAAGAGATGAAGACGACTTCTCAGATGCAGGCCCAATGCACTTTGGAGTACTAGACTACAGAGATTTTTGCAGGCTAATTTTAAACCTTTATAAATAGTGTGGTTTCCCAGGTTTCTTCTTTGAGCAGATTTCCCCCCCTCCTCCCTCTGTGCATTTCTCTCACGGCACAAATAACTCACGCAGACCTGTAGCGGTTATTTATAAACTCTCCTGGGATGCCAAAGCACCATGAACAATCGTTTCCCTCCAGTTTACAGGAACACTCAAAGTGGTCTGAAACATATTTTCGACATAACTCATCACTTTGAAGACCCATCCAAGCTTTTGTTCCTGTTTATGGACAGGAAGTTTCTTTTCATTGCTCTGATCAGGAGGGGTCAGGCCTTGCCAAGCAGCTAAGCTGTACCCTTGAAATCTTGAGGCTGCATTCTTGGCTCATGTGTTTAACTCACCCACTCACCCATCCATTCCCACCCTCCTTTCCTGTTGCGAGTTAAAACTAACTTCCCCCCTCTTCTTTTAAAGTTTCTTTCAACAGAGTTTAAGAAGAGTGAGATTGTAACCTATGCAGTCAGGCAGGGGGCGAAGAGGAGGGTAAAACCTTCCCCCTCAACTACACAGCCCAGGAATGCTGTGCTTGCCCACACCAAGAAGCCAACTGTATGGGGACAGCAGGCTCTATGGGATTTGCTTCCTTTCCATGTGCGGGTAGGCATGGAGAGGTGCACAAGGCATGGCTCTGCCCCCAGGCTGCCTGGGCAGGAGGGAAGGTGCATGATTGGGACTGGGCCAATGAAGCATGCTCCTCCCCTTTCACAGCACAGATGCTGTGACTCAGAGGGGTACCCAGTGAGAGTCACAGATCCTTTATGGCGCTCCCCCTAGCATGGAGCAATGCATTACTCTACCACGACAGTTGTGGGAATACTCTTGATCTAACCCCAAAGGAGTCGCTCTCCTCTCTCTCCACTTCCTAAAGAAAATTTGATTTTTCCTACAGCTTCTCTCTGCACATCAGCCAAGTGACGTTTTCACCCCACCTTTCCCTTCATTAATTAGGAAGGGCAAAACCTGCATGGATATAATCAGATCAGCCCAAACCTTTGAGTAAAACTCATCTCTCATCTTGCCTCTGAGTGAGAGTCTGGAGAGCTGGGTAAAGTGAGGTTCAGCCTTGGAAAGTGACTAAAAAGTGTAACCCTGTTAATTTCCAGGAAAGAGTTGGGTTGTTTAACTGTCAGTGCTGCAGTTTCATCCTGACAAGCCTTCTCCCCTCATCATCATGACCAGACACTGTGCAGTGTAAGCCACGAGTGATGCCCTGTCCTCATCAAGTGGAGCCTTCAGAGAGCACAAGTGTAATGCAGGGTGAGTAGACTCTTTGGGTGGTGCTGATGGGCAAGGAAGAAAGAACCTAGGTTGGCTTTCTGAGCCTAGGCTGGGGTGGCAGGGCTGGCCATTCAACTGTGAATAAAACAGCGTAATCTGAGCAAATTGACACAGGATTCTACTAACCATTTTAACAGGCACTTTGTACTGTAGATTGATAGATTCAGAGGGTGAAATTATGGGCCCACTGACATCAATGGCAAAACTTCCATTGACTTTATTGGGGTCAGGATCTCACCCATAGATTTTAAAGCCAGAAGGGATCACTACAATAATCTAGTTTGACTCCCTGCATGACACAGGCCACAGAATTCCACCCTGTGATCCTGCATCACTCTCATCAACACTGCGGTTGAACTAGAATTAATTTTTAAGAGATCCAGACTTGATTTCAAGATTCTATCCAATGGAGAATCCACTGCCCCCTTAGATAAGTTGTTTCAATAGTTAATCACTCTCATTAATGATTTTCACCTTATTTCTAGTTTGAATTGGTCTGGCTCCAACTTCCAGCTACTGGCTCTTTTTTATGAACCCCAGTTTAATCTCTCCCTGCCTCCCTACCATCATTTTTTATTTCACTGGCCCTCTAACCTTCCTGTGTCTTCCTGTGTGATGGGACCAGAAGCAGAGATGCTGAAGTACTGTGGGAAGACCCAGCTTCACTTTGTTTAGAACCTGACCAGAAGCATCCCACCAACAAGCCTGTCCTGCTGAATTAGAACTAGATAAGTTCATGGAGTATAGGTCCATCAATGGCTATTAGCCAGGATGGGCAGGGATGGTGTCCCTAACCTCTGTTTGCCAGAAGCTGGGAATGGATGGATCACTTGATGATGACCTGCTCTGTTCATTCCCCCTGAAGCACCTGGCACTGGCCACTGTGAGAAGACAGGATACTGGGCTAGAGGGACCTTTGGTCTGATCCAGTATGGCCATTCTTATGTTCTAATTCCCACCCTAATAAGTCTGGATAATTCAGATAAGCACAGAATCCTAGGAATGTAGGGCTGTAAGAGACCTCAAGAGGTCATCTATACCATCCCACATGAGCTGAGGCAGGACCAAGCAAACCTACATCATCCCTGACAGAGTTTCTCTAACATAGCGTTAAAACATCCAAGGACAGATTATCTACTGTGGTAACCTATTCCAGTACTTATCTATCCTTAGCGTGAGAAAGTTGTTCCTAATATCTAACCTAAATCTCCCTTGCTGCAGATTAAGCCAATTACTTCTTGTCCTACCTCCAGTGGACATGGAGAACAATTGATCCCCATCCTCTTTATAACAGCCTGTGACATATTTGAAAATTATCAGGTCCCCCCTCAGTCTTCTTTTCTCAAGACTAAACATGCCCACTTTTTTAGCCTTTCTTTATAGGTCATGTTATCTAAACAGTGTATTGTCTGAACTCCTGCGTGTTTGTCCAAATTGAACTAACTCCAAAACCATTGAGACTGGCACATCACTCGCACTCAATAGCCTTCACTTCTCCTTTCACTAAAGAGCTTATAGTGTCAAATTCCAGAAATTCCAGTGTCAGAAAGTGACAATTGTGATCATCTAGCCTGACTTCCTGAATAGCACAATCCAGAGAACTTCCCCACAATAATTCCTAATGTTGATTTGAAAATTGCCAGTGAAGGAGAATCCACCACAACCTATGTTCTAGCACTTGTGTCTCCCCCGTAGTCAGTCTCTTTCACTCTTCTTACAGTGTGCTCCTGGCTCTCTTTCCTTTTGTTTCTTCTTCTCCCATGTTGTCATCCTCCTAGCCTACTCTCGCTGTCCTTTCCCACTTGTAAAATGATTTTCCATGTAGGATTTAGAAGAAAATGATTTTTTTTTCATTTTTGTGGATTTTTTCTGGGTTTTCACTGAAAAAACTTGAAACCTGAAAATGGAGAATTTTCAACTCAAACACCCCCCAAAAATTAGTCAAAAATTGATATTTCTACAAGAAAATTTCAGTTCAGCCAAAAAACCATTTAATAAATGAATAAATAAAATAATAAATAAATAAATAATAATAATAATAAAGATTTTGACCAAAATTTGACCAGCTTTATTTTCTCATTCCTTTTACCATTTGCTTCATCTTTTCCTTCTCATGCTCTATGCTTCCCTCTCTTATTTCTTCCCTCCCTTAAACTGGCAAGAGTCCTTCTCCATATTGTCCATCCTTAGAGATTAACTGCTATACCTGCAGGTCAGGATGGACTCCATCTACCTCTCTAATGAACAGAAGTTTCCACTGCCTCTCCTATCCGTACAGTAATGTGAGACCACAGCCATCTTGGTCATGACTGGAGATTGAAGGGATTTTGATGGGGGCTGCACAAAACCAAGACAGGAGAGGTCTACAAACCTGCTGCAGATAGTCAAGCTCACTATGGGGCCTATTAGTGGGGGTGGGAGGAGGACAACCATACCTACAAGATGGCACTTCATCACTGAAAGCTAAAGCTCAATTTAAGAGAAGGCAGTGGAAGGAAAGACTTGTAGAAGAAATTATTCGATTAAATAGACACAGTCCCAGCTTGGGCCAACAATCCAGGAGCGATTCCCTAAGGGACAGAAGAGGCTCTCTGAGATGCTCCCTAATTTGGAATTCTGGCTGCACGTGCTCAGTGAGGGGCTCCAAAGAGCACTGTCTGCAGGAATGGGAATGAGTCTAAAATGTACAGAAGCCATACAAGGACAACAAGTCATCATAATAGGATATCCCCAAAGCAGAAGGGTGAGATAAGGCCAGGACTGACTGTCAGATGGAAGAAACTCGGCAGCCATGATACCATAGAGGGGGAGAAAGAAAAAAGATGGCTACCTGCCATTCATTGTTTGCTAGAGCAGACCATCCATTTCATACATATTTGCAGCTTTCTTATTGAGGTCAAAAGTTAAGCCATCAGGCCAGATCCTCAGCTAGTGTAAATCAGCATAGCTCCATGGGTTTCAGCGTACACCAGCAATGGATCTGGTCTGTTATCTCCAGTAGTACCATAATGCTTCTCCTCATCTCAGCAGGCTCATGCTGATGGACACACTGAAGAGCCCAGAGAACGAGCAAGGAGAGAGCATTGCCTCACTCTAGCCAGGGCATGGCTGACCATGAAAAGGAACCCAGAAAAGCAAAAGTTCAGGACCTTGGCCAGCAAAGAGGATCTAGAGCCACCAGAAGGTAGCAAGAGAAACAGCTGAGAGAATTTGGTCCTTAGCTCATTTAGAACTTTTGAAGCCACTGAACAGTACTGGCTCTCAACTCTGCTGTGCTCAGTTTAACATGGAAAAGGGAGGTTTTAAATAAGGTTATAGCTACCTTTTTATATAGCAATTGGGACTGGTTATTATGTACTGCATGCCTCAGACTGTGACTCCAAGAGGAGTGTAATGCAGCACTAGGGGTAATTCTTGATCCTCCACTTACTTGCAATAATTATTACATCTTGGCTTGTTACTACACAATCTAGTGTAACGTTATTGCTTGGACTGGTATGTTAACTTAGTTTTTACTGATACCATGTGTTTCCCTCTTTTATCCCAGCAGTGTGTCCAGAACTGTTCTTCTAAGTCTGGTCAAGGGAATATGATTCTAATATTACTGTGGGTGACATATAAAGTTTTATAGACAGTATTCCACGTTTGAACTGTGAGCCCAATTTTCAAACTTGGGGGCCCTAATGAGACCTTTGAATCCAATGTTTGAACACTCAAATTGGCCAGCTAAGTAGAAAAGGCACTTACGTGATTTAAGGGGTGTGCCAATTTGAGTATCAACATGCAGGCTTCTCACCTCTTCTTAAGTCTCCCACATTTAAAAACTGGGCTCGTAATATACAATTTCAGGCCTCATTGTGCTCCAGCAAACGCAGTCTAAAGCACGCAGAATACACCAGGCTGTGTTTCTTATTGGCTCATGTGTTCACCCAGAAAATCTGGTTTGTTTATGCAAAAATAAAAGGAGTTTCTAGTGGCACCTTAGAGACTAACCAATTTATTTGAGCATGAGCTTTCGTGAGCTACAGCTCACTTCATCTGTAGCTCACGAAAACGTATTGCTCAAATAAATTGGTTAGTCTCTAAGGTGCCACTAGTACTCCTTTTCTTTTTGCGAATACAGACTAACACGGCTGCTACTCTGAAACCTGGTTTGTTTATGTGTCTGCCAGCATGATGGCCAACACATTAGGGACCTCTAGATCGGGGTGGGCAAATGTTTTGGCCTGAGGGCCACATATGGGTATGAAAATTGTATGGTATGCACATAATTGGGGGTCGGGGTGCGGGAGGGAGTGAGTGAGGGCTCTGGCTGGGGGTATGGGCTCTGGGGTGGGGCCAGAAATTAGGAGTTCAGGGTGTGGGAAGGGGCTCCGGGCTGGGGCAGGGGGTTGGGATGTGGGTGGGGGGTGAGGGGTCTGGTATGCACGAGGGTGGGACTGAGAGGTTCAGAGGGCGGGGGGGGATCAGGGGGTTGGTTATGAGAAGGGGTCGGGGTGCAGGCTCTGGGTGGCACTTACCTCAAGCAGCTCCTGGAAGCAGGAGCATGTCCCCCCCTCTGGCTCCTACGCAGAGGCGCAGCCAGATGGCTCTGCACACTGCCCCGTCTGCAGGCACCGCCCCTGCATCTCCCATTAAAGCGTCCAAAGGGCTGAATGTGGCCCCTGGGCTGTAGTTTGCTCACCCCTGCTCTAGATGATCATGAGCATGAGCTGACCAGCGAGTCACTGCAGCTGGATCTGTCACAGACTGGTACCACACTCTCCTGTGAGTTATACTAAAGTGCTGTTGCCAACCCCGGTTACTTATTTCGTGACTCAGGTGAATACACAGGGTAATTCCAAGAGTGCAGAGTTCCGCCAGGCAAGGGCTAGAGTTCCCTCTTGTCTAACTCTGGCAGCCAGGAGGGCAAAGGGGAGAAGAGCTCCCTCTACAGCCGTGCTCAGCTGACCCAGGCCTCCCCTGCTCCTGGGGCCAGGGCTGATGCAGAGCAGCCCTGAAAGCAAGTGGGAAGGGAAGAGGCAGGGACTTGACAGGGTACCCAGCTCAGCAACCAGAGTCGCACAGTGGATGTGAGGGATGATGTCAATGGGGCTAGCTGGGCTGTGGGAACTTTCTCCCTGGGGCAGGCAAGGAGTAGCGAGTCAGAGGGGTGTCTGTAAGACACAACCCCTCCCGGGGGTGGTGCAGTTTATGTGCCATCTCTTATTCCAGGCACAGTCTAACCCTTCATGCACACCGGTAGCTTAGTTATTCCAGTTTAAGGGGCCTGCACAGAAAAGGACCATATGGGACTATCCCTGCTGTTCTCAGGAAACTTCCTGCCACTTCCCTTCTCCCCAATAGCATCCATTCATTTTGATCATCAAAACAACTTTTGTTACATTTTATAGCTCCATATTTCACGGGAACTGGAACAAGCCAAAGGTGTGAAAGGGGAATTTCTAACCAGATACTAACTGCAGTCTGAGTTTCCCAACCACGCTGAACTTTACAAGCTACTTCCATAATGGCAATTCCAACACGTGGGCCACCACTGCAATGGCAGCTGACGCCTAATACATCATAATCTGCTTTCCATTTAAAAAACAACCCTGCTGTATTTATTACAGGCGATTACACTTGTATGGGCCTAAAATGTCTGGAAATTCCAACACCTTCACTCCAGCAGCAGGCGCATTTCCGCTCTCTGACAGTATGTTCATCATTGTAATCATCAGATGCATTACAGCTTGCTAATTTCACAGGCCATGTTGTTGAACTGAAATGCTACAGACAAGGAAGTTGAGGACTTTTCTATGGGGCTGCGGGGGATTCTCTTGAGCACGTCATGCACTTGTTTGGAAGGCTAAGGAACTGGTAGGCGTCTAGTAAGATTGATGTTTCACAAGGTGGCATTTAACAAAATGAAATGTAAAGAGCCCGTGTATAACTTTAACCTGTATAACTTTAGATCACATAGACGGTGCTGCAAATTCTTTCAGTTCTGTGATTGCGTTAAAGGGGACGAGCTCTGCTATGGCCAGGAGAGGGCAGCACTGGTAATTTTTTAAGACTTGTCCTCACTAGCAGTGATTCAGGATACAGTGTGAACAGGTCTTTCCTTTGGAGAGGGATAAATCACACATTTAGAGTGTGGGTGTGGAATGGAGATATGGAGCAATTTCAGTCCAACTAGCAGGTCTATCCTGCAATAACCTGGTTGGACAGGAGTAGGTGGGAGGGGGGGAGGTGGAAATCTTCTAAAGTGCTCATGGAGGACTCTTCCATCTCATGGAGAGAGGCCAACTTGGTGGCCTAACGAAATATGGAACTTTTCATGCCCCGCCCTCCGGCCCCGCCTGTTTTTCCACTTCAGCTCTGCACGAAATCAGCTTATGTTGCCAACATCCACAGCACCAGCAACTTTCAGTACTGCGTCGTTTCCTCCTAAGAGGAAATGTTCTTTTCAGGGCCTTTGTCATGACAACCACCTCACCCACTCACATTGAACAAGTAAAGCACTAAGTGGCCAGAAGCAAATATTGTAGTTCTGCTTCATGAGAGCCATTCACTCAATGAATCCCAGCAGCAAAGAGCAGGGGTTACCTAGACAGAACGCTCTTTCTCTCTCTCTGCGTACATGGGTTACCTAGACAGAACGGTCTTTCTCTCTCTGTGTACATGGGTTACCTAGACAGAATGGTCTTTCTCTCTCTCTGCATACATGGGTTACCTAGACAGAACACTCTTTCTCTCTCTCTGCGTACATGGGTTACCTAGACAGAACGCTCTTTCTCTCTCTCGGCGTGCATGGGTTACCTAGACAGAACGGTCTTTCTCTCTCTCTGCGTACATGGGTTACCTGTACCGAACGCTCTTTCTCTCTCTCTCTCTGTGTACATGGGTTACCTGTACCGAACGCTCTTTCTCTCTCTCTGCGTACATGGGTTACCTAGACAGAACGCTCTTTCTCTCTCTCTGTGTACATATGCTTTCCCAAATTCTATGCCCTAGCTTGGCCAGGGCATGTAACCTTTTCTGATGGGTAAATCAAATATCATTGGTTTCAAAGAGTATCATGGGAAAGGGTGGGTGAGTAGATATTAGATGAAATCCTGGCCCCTTTGAAGTCAATGGGAGTTTTGCCATTAACTTCGGTCGGGTCAGGAGGCCTGGGCTAAAACATTTGCAAGGCTGGCATTGTAGCACTCTTGTGTGTTTAATCTTGAAATAACACAAACTACATGTGCAATTCTTCAGCCCGCTACTGAATCAACAGAGATTTAACGTACTAGCTACAGTGAATTCATTGCTTGAGCAGCAACGAAATTTAAGGCATCAAGGATAACATGGCTTTGGTAATTAAATATTCATGGTAAATAGGCCCAATGGCCTGTGATGGGTTTTAGATGGGGTAAGATCCAAGTTACCCGGGAAAGAATTTTCTGTAGTATCTGGCTGATGAATCTTGCCCATATGCTCAGGGTTTAGCTGATCGCCATATTTGGGGTCGGGAAGGAATTTTCCTCCTGGGCAGATTGGAAGGCCCTGGAGGTTTTTCGCCTTCCTCTGTAGCATGGGGCACAGATCACTTGCTGGAGGATTCTCTGCTCCTTGAGGTCTTTAAACTACAATTTGAGGACTTCAATAGCACAGATATAGGTGTGAGGTTTTTTTGTGGGAGTGGTGGGTGAAATTCTGTGGCCTGCGTTGTGCAGGAGGTCAGACTAGATGATCATAATGGTCCCTTCTGACCTAAATATCTATGAATCTATGAATAAGTATGGTAAGACAACAGTGATGGAGCTATTCAGGACCCGCTTTAAGGATGCCACCAACACACCTTCCATGGCAAATGATAATATGGATGCCACCTGGAAAGAAACAGAAGGGAGACTAGAGAAACATTATGAAGAACAATAGAGAAAGAAGTCAAATCCATCAACATGACATTAAGAAGCCTGAAAAGATGAGCACAAGACTGAAATAAATAGCAGAAACTGGTGGATGCTCTATGCCCCTGAGAGTGCAGGACAAGAAAGAAGGAAAGAAAGAAAGATCCAAGCATCCAAATGTAGGATTTGGATTAGAACTAGTCAGGAATTTTTCATGTAAACTATTGTTTTGCCAAAAAATGCCAATTCATTGAAACCTAAACTGTTTGCAGGAAAGTGGAAATGGGACGTTTTGACATTTGACAGTTTCCAACAAGAAATTTAGTTATTTTTTATTAGAAGTGACTTTCTGTTTAAGAGTGTAACTCAATTTATACTAAAACCAGGTGACAAAAAAAAGTTAAAATCAGTATGAAACATTTCGATTGACCCAAATTGATTTTTTTTCCGGTTTGTTGGTTCATGAAAATTTTCTAGATTTTGACTCTGTCTTAATTGGGGATGGGAAAATTGTTTGAAATCTCAAAATCTCTCACGGGATGAGAAAATTGTTTCCTGCCCAACCCTAACTTGGACATCCCAGGATGGCCCCCCGGCTGAAAAACAGACTCCCTGTAAAAGTGCAGTACAATATAGATTCCATATTTTCCAATTTGGAAGATGAGGGGCAGGTTCATAAATCCATATTTAGACACCTGAGTAAATGTTGCCTGGATTTCAAGAGTGCTGGGCACCCACAAGCCCCAGTGAAGTCAGTCAGATTTGTTGGTGCTCAACATCTTTAAACATCAGGCCACTTTTTATCTAGGTATTTCAGTCGAGCCAGATTGTCTCCTTCTGCACTAACTGCCTCAGGAAGGAAGTTTTGGGTTGAAAACCCCCATGGAGAAACCCTGGCAGAAATTCCCTCTCATTGGTCTATTGGGGAGGTGGGTTTTCTCCTTGTGGAGGATCATCTGTATGGGAACCATGAACTTCTGCACTGACCTTGCCTCTTGTTGCCCCCTTCCCTTCTCCCTGGAAGTGTCGCTCCAATGGGATTTCTCTGTGGCCAAGGCAGAGGGTTATTTTGAAAATACAATACTGGGACTGTAGTACCTTTCCCAAGTAGGCTCTGGTGGGCTGGCCTTCTCCACAGAGCTGCCAGAGTCACCACAACCTTCCCTAGCACAGCAAGAGCAATGCAAAGAGAAGGCTCTGCTGGGTCCATGTGTTGGGGGAAGGTAGCTTGAGACAGAGCTTTGGAACCGGTGTGGGGATCCCCACATAGATCAAATGGGAAATGTGCCAGCCCTACTCGACTAGGAGCCTAACTTAACTCCTTGGGGATAGGAGAGGCAGTGAGTCCTAGTGGATAGAACACTGGACTAGGAGAAGAAGAGCTGTGTTCTGTTCCCAGCTGTGTTGCTGGGTGACCTTCGGCAAGTGACTGCCCCTCTGTGCCTCAGTTTCCCTATCTGTGAAATGGGTGTAATGATATTGACCTCCTTTGTAAAGTGGGTTGAGCTCTATGACTGGAAAGAGCTAGCTAGATATTATTCATTTAAGGCACCTAGGTTTGAAAATGTCGGCCTACAGCCCTATAAGCAGCATAAAAGATATTGCACAATGAAGGCTAAAGGTCCGCCTAACGGAAGGATTATATTTACAGTTCATGACTGCCTTTGCCATGCCCTATTGCTTAGAGCTCTATAAAAAGGCCATTTATCTTCTTTAAAACCACAAAGCATCAACGTCGTTTCAGCCTGAGGAGGCTGTGCTGGGTCCGACATGCAAGCCTCTGATGTCGAAATTGAAATTTCACGCTGCTGGGAACTCAGCACATTTTATGGGCCAAACCAGCCTCAACTCAAGTCCACCCATCAGAAGAGTAATGAGGCCTCACATGCCGGATGGAATTAACAAAACGACAGACAATCTTGTGCTGCAGAGACAATTAATTTTCACCCTGCTGATCTGGCAAATGCATCATGTATCGACAAACGACTCCAACAAAACAGGCTACCCAGAGGAGATGAAGGCAACCACATTAAAACCATCATGAAAGCTGCCTTCCAGCTCCCCAAGTCACACTTGGGTTGAGGCAGTTCGGGCTTTTAATTTCTGGCCTTTTCCTTCCATGAACAAACCAACCTACAATTCTTCACTTTGATGCTGAAGTGGCCAGAGTCCTTGTAGCTGGACAAACACATTTTCCCCATCAGCTGAGCTGCAAGAAGAGAGAGGATGGACCTGATTCTCAGGTTACATCTACACTGCAGCCAGAGGTATCATTTCCAGCTCAGGTAGATGTACACATTAGCTTTCACTGAGCTAGCATCTAACAACAATAATGTAGTCACAGGGAGCAGTACGGGCTAGCTGCCCAAATACAGTCCCCTCCCCCAAGATCCTAGGTATGTACTCCGGCAGATAGCCCATGCCACCACGGCTACAGTGCTGTGTTTAGGGCATTAGCTTGACCAAAGACAGAGAGTGTAGATGGAAATGACACCTCCAGCTGCTGTGCAGACAGACCCTCATTTACCCCAAGAGCCCTTTATACTGCTTTGGCAGGGCCTCAGAGTGGGCGTAAATTACCCTTTCAGAGCAGCATAAAGATGCCTCAGCGGATATGAGCGTTAGACCCAGAGTGTGTGGTGGGCGAATTGGGTAAACCCATCCACGTTTGACAGCTGCAAACCCATTCTGAAATCTCACCAGTGATGGCAAAACTCAATAAACTCACCTCAGACTTATGTTTGCTCTAAATCACCCTGTGATTTATGGCGCCATTGTTCCATGGCACAACAAAAGCTTTGAGTTGTGCAGCTTTCTCTTCTTCTCCAACCACACAGGTTTAAGCACTATAAAGCAAGGTGGGGGCGAGGGGGGAGAGGAGGAAAGAAAACAAAGTGGGGGAGGGGGGAGAGAAGTTGGGCCTGGAATTGCAGCCATCTGCTTTCTGACGAATTCAGCGTACGGCACACCTGTATGGCTCCCTCTTTATTGCTAACATTCCTCCTAAGTTACCAACATTTTTTTCCCTCTTCCTCCAAGCTTCATATGCCCCAGAGGAATATTTAAATTATTATGGAATCCCAAAGGAGTTTGCTGTTTCCCTTTCTAATTTACTCCATGCCTTTTTTTTTAAAGCAATGCCCAACTCACTCATTCATAAAGGCAATCACAGCACTCACCAATATACAGTAGTTCAGGCTCTGGCACCGAATTCATTATAAGCGTGTTCCCCACCCCCGAGGGAATTATAATGTGGCGGTTAAAATTCACTTTATGTTGAAATTTGGAGTCACCAGAAATCATTTTTGGCCATTATTAAGTTAAAGAATATTGGTACAGAAGGCCCCAATCCTGCAAAGACTTAGGCATGAGCTTAAAGTTCACCACGTGCATAAGACTACAGCTACACTACAGAGTTTACAGCAGCAGATGCTCTAAGCCAAGAAGAGAGAGCTCGCCCATGGACTTAATGACTCCAGCCCCGGCGAGAGGCAGTAGTTATGTCAACAGGAGTTCTCCTGCCAACACAGTGCTGTCCATACCGGCACTTAGGTCGGTGTAACTTACGTTGCTCGGAGTGTGTGTGCATGGTTTATTCACACCCTTGGGCGACATAAGTTATACCAACATAAGCTGTAGTGAATCCATACCCTTAGTTTTTTCAGGATCAAAGCCAAAATAGATCAATTGATAGGGGCTGAATTTAAAAAACAAAACACATGGAAAAGAGAGAAAGGGAAAAAAAGGAAGGAAAGAGGGAAACTCCGAATTTTTCTGTCTCACTGATTGTTTCAAAACATTAAGACCCTGCTTAGCAAAGGTATTTGGGCACGAGAATAATTCATAATTCCTTCCATCTTTAGCAAAGCACTTAAACACACGCTTAAAATTAAGCACATGCTTAAGTGTTGTCCCAAATAGTGATGCTTTCCTGAATCGGAGACCACGTCAATGGGACTGCTCATGTGCTTAAAGTTAGGCTTGCCTTTAAATATCTTGTTGACTTGGATCAAAGTGCTTTGCTAAATTGGAAAGGGATTGCTCATGCTCTTAGAGTAAAGCATGGGCTTAAGTGGTTTGCTGAATTCAGGTTACAGGCAGCTCAGCTTCTCAGTGTGCAAAGGATCTTAATAGATACCTCCTGAACTCAGAAGTAACTTTGTAAGCCCTTATGATATACCAATTTGTAATATTTCCCCCCAAAGCTAGCAAAGGTACTAGTCCTCATTAAAGGCTATTTATAGTGGCCATACTTAAAATATTCCTGTAGTTTGAAAGTTTTTACTGGTTTGAGGGTTTTTTCCTATGCAATTGGGAATATCAGTAAGTACCAGTACAAACTCTCACACCAACAGACACTGAAAGTGAAACCAATCTACGTGTAAAGCTTCGTCTTTCGTAATTCAGCCTGTAAGAGGGTTTCAAGAGCTATAACGCTGCAAGTGATTCAGAGCTCTTCTGCCTACTTAGCCTCATGTCAGTCTTGGTGGGTCCTGTTGCAACAAAACAGCACACTTACTAGGGCAGTGTTTTTCAAACCATGGGTCGTGACTGGGTTGCGGCATGTAAGGCATTGGGTCGCGGTGGCTCTGGCCTGCACTGCAGACCGGGCCATTAAAAGTCCCGTCGACGGTGCTGCCCAGCTAAGACAGGCTAGTGCCGACCTTTTCCGACACCGCGCTGCGCCCCAGAAGCGGCCGTCAGTGGGTCCAGCTTCTAGGCAGGGGGGCCATGGGGCTCCGCGCGCTGCCCTGCCCCGAGGACCAGCTCCACACACTGGCCAATGGGAGTTGGGCGGGGGTGGTCTGCGGGCAAGAGTCGCGGGAAGCCGCTTGCGTGCCTCCGCCTAGGAGCCGGACCTGCTGCTGGCCGCTTCTGGGGTGCAGCACAGTCTGTGGTGCCAGGACAGGCAGGAAGCTTGCCTCTGCACCCCAGCTGTGCCGCTGACCGGGATCCACGAGAGGTAAGTCTGTGCCCCAACCCTGCAACCCAAGCCCCTGCCCCAGCCCTGAGGCCCCCAAACCTGGAACCCCTTCCTGCACCCCAAACCCCTCATCCCCGGCCCCACCCCAGAGCCTGCACCCCCAGCCCAGAACCCTGACCCCCTCCTGCACCCAAGCCCCTGCCCTAGCCCTGAGACCCCCCAAACCCAGAACCCCTTCCTGCACCCCAAACCCCCCATCCCTGGCCCCACCCCAGAGCCTGCACTCCCAGCCCAGAGCCCTGCCCCCTTCCCACACTCCAACCCCCTGCCCCAGCCCAGAGCCCCCTCCCACACCCTGAACCCCTCATTCCCAGCCCTACCCCACAGCCCTCACCCCCACACCTCAACCCTCTGCCCCAGCCCTGAGCCCCTCCCACACCCCAAACCCCTCATCCCCAGCTCCGTTGGGTCATGGGCATCCACAATTTTCTTCAACTGGGTCCCCAGGAAAAATAGTTTGAAAACCACTGTACTAAGGCACTAGTTCAATACTCAGTCTGAGGGAAGAGCGCCACTTGAATCACCAAAGCTATATTTTGAAGAAAAAGCTGTCACTTTACCTGTTCTATAATAGTTCTTCAAGATATGCATTCCATGCAGGTGAATGCGTGCCCAGAGCCAGAGAATTTTCCATAGCAGTACCCACTGGGGTGGCACACATGCCCTCGTGCCCCCCCCCGAAGCTATGTAAGGGCAGCCTCTGACCCCCTCAGTTCCTTCGCACTGGAATGTGTGGTGAGAGACTTTGATGCAGAGGGGTCGGAGGGAAGGTTGTGGAACCACATCTTGAAGAACAACTGTTACAGAGCAGGTAAGTAGCTGTTTTTTCTTCACCGAGTGGTTGTAGACATGTATTCCTCGCAGGTGACTCCCAAGCAGTTCAGATAGGAGGTGGGGCACTCTACCTGCATAGTGACTGCAAAGCTGTTTTTCCAAAGCTTGCATCACATCTGGAGGCAGTCACGATGACATAATGTTGAGTAAAGATGTGTACGGAAGCCCATGTAGCACCCCTACGTATGTCCAAAATATAAGCATCTCGTAAGATGGCCACAGGGGTAGCTTGCGCTCTTGTGCAGTGAGCTAGGAGCCTTTCCAGAGGCGGGGGATCCGCTACTCTGTAGGTTGCTATAATGTACGCTGTAATCCAGCGGTAGGCAGCCTATGGCACGCATGCCAAAGGCGGCACACGACCTGATTTTCAGTGGCACTCACACTGCCCGGGTCCTGGCCACCGGTCCGGGGGGATCTGCGTTTAATTTAATTTTAAATGAAGCTTCTTAAACATTTTAAAAACCTTATTTACTTTACCTACAACAATAGTTTAGTTATATATTATAGACTTATAGAAAGAGACCTTCTAAAAACGTTAAAATGCATTACTGGCACGTGAACCCTTAAATCAGAGTAAATAAATGAAGACTCGGCCCACCACTTCTGAAAGGTTGCCGATCCCCGCTGTAATCCATCTGTGCTGAAACTGCCTGGCCTTTCATTCCAATGGATTAAGAAACAAAACAGGTGAGGAGATGCTCAAAAAGGGCTCTTTCTGTCTAAACAGAAAGCCAGTGCTCTTCTCACATCTAGAGTTTGAAGAGGCTGTTCATCCCTGCTGGAGTGTGGCTTCGGAAAAAATAAAGATAAGTATATAATTTGTTTTTTGACAAAAGCTGTATCAGCCTTTTATCTAAACTGTGGATGCGGTCTTAAGGCCATGTTATCTTTGAAGTACTGTGTATATAGATGGTCTGCCACCAGAGCTTGAAGTTCTCCCATTCTTCTGGCTGATGTTATTGTAACAAGAAAAGCTATCTGCTGAGAAAGGTGACCCAGAGAGCAATTAGCTAGAGGCTCAAATGGATGGCCACTGGACTGTTTTTAGGTTCCACATGGGAAGAACATGCTTTGCAGGAGAGTGGAGACAAATAATACCGTTGAGGAATCTAAACACCACTGGTTTAGAAAATATTGACTTTCTGTCCATTGGCTGAGATCACAGCCAAGTGGACCCAATGCAAATCAAGAGAAAGGCCGGGAGACTTGAGGTCCAGTAAGTGCTCTAGAACGTCCTGAATCTTAGCAAACAATGGCTGAATACCTCCAGCAGCTGACGAGAGCAAAACATCGCTGCCACTTAGCCAGGTAAGTGGCCATTGTCGATTGCTTTCGGCTGCTAAGCAGGATGTGTTGGACTGCAATTGGACAGACCTTCTCTGCCTCATCTAGCCAGTCAACAGCCATGCCACAAGGCTCAGGTTCGGGGGCCACATCCGACTGCAGAGTGTGGAGGCATTGCCTTGGCCACTCCAGAGCAACAAGGATTATCCTAACCAGATCCTGCTTCAATCTGAGGATGATGTGAGGAATAAGGGGGATAGGAGGAAACATGTACATGAAGTCTGTTCCCCACATCAGCAGGAAAATATCAGTTATCAAGCACAGACTGAGACCTGACAAGAACAAAACTGATGGCATTTGTGGGGTTTCGTAGCAATAGATTGATTGACAGGATGCTCCAGACTCTGACAATGACCCCCAGTACTTGGTTGTTGAGAGACCATTTGTGATGGCAGGAAAACAATCTGCTGATATGGCCAGCCAAATGATTCTTCGAGTCTGGAACGAGAGCAGCTACCAGAGTGATGAGGGATGATGGTACCGAGGTTGGTTCCAGAGGCGCATCCCAAAATGTTGAAGGGGCCATCTCAAAATTTGGTGCTGAGAAGGGCCCTTCCATAGATGGCAGAATCATAATAGATGAACAATTCAGTGCCAGAGCCATAGGTACCAGACAAGCTGTCACCACAGAAGTCAAAATATGATCTGATAAATGATGGTATCATATTTGGTGCCAGAGACGCAACCTTACCGTCTCTCTGCATGGAAGCCAATGCCGGTACTAGTACCATCAGTGGATTCCGTACAGAGGTTGCAGAATGAGATGGCCCCAGAATGGCTGAAGGCAGATCCTCAATGAGAGAATCTTGTCCCACTGGACAACCAGGGACAGAAAGGTTAAGCTGGTCAGGTGCTGCCTGAAAAGCCTGTGAGTTGGATGGGATCAAAAAGGCCAGTGCCAGAGTGAAATTTGTTGGTACCAGATTAAATGGCTGGTGACAAAGCTAATGGTACAATATCAGTACAGTACTGTCTCGGTTCTGGGGGTAAGCCATGGGATGAAGGCTCGGCGATGTTTCAAGTCCCTCCTTGTTGTATCTTTTGGACTTGGAATGGTTCCTGTCAGTTTTATGGGTTGTCTTTCAAGGAGGGCTCATAGAGGAAGTTCGATCCTTTCTCCTTCACAGAGAGGAGTCTGAGTCCAGGGGCCTGTTTGAGACTGTTGTTACCTCAGAAGCCAGTTGTGGGGTTGGACAATTGGCCAAAGGCCCCAGTGCCAAAGTGGGTCACACTGGGTGCTCCACAAGGTGCTTTCACTTGAGATTTGCATTCTCCTGTTAAATACAGCACTTCTCCTGGATATGCCCCTCACCGAGGCATAGGAGGCAGAGTGTGTGGGGATCACTGTTTGGGACAGTGATATCGTATGATGGACAGTGTTTGAAGCCAGGTGACGGTATGTCACCGGGGCTCTATCAGAACACTGTCTGAACTGTTACTAACTAGTGGGTACTGCTTCTAAACGATAACTACACAAAACTAACAGCAAAAGCAGATCCAGGAAACATCACTGACTTCGTAGTAACCATGAGGTAACCGCACAGGGAGCTCCGACTCAGGGCAGGGGTGGCCAAAAGGAACTGAGGGGGGTCCCTGCAGCGCCGCCCTTATGTAGCCTTGGGTGAGGCCACGTGGAGACAATCGAGGCATTATGGAAAACTGCAGGAGCACACCTGACTGGAATAGACATGTGAACCACTTGGAGCAGAATCTTGTGTTTTCCTTGAATGTCTCTCATCCATGTGGTAACCAGTGTCCACCAACCTATCTGGAGGTGAAAGGGCAGAGTGTAAAGCATATGGGTTCTACGTTCAGGTACTCGCTTAGGACAGTGGTGTCAGGGCATTTCTCAATGCCGCGATGCAGGTGGAGCCCAGGGCCCTTCTCAGCGGCAATGATTTGGGGAATAGATTTGGGGATTTGGGATAGAAAATTGGCTAGATTGTTGGGCTCAAGGCATAGTGATCAATGGCTCCATGTCTAGTTGGCAGCTGGTATCAAGTGGAGTGCCCCAAGGGTCGGTCCTGGGGCCGGTTTTGTTCAATATCTTCATAAATGATCTGGATGGTGTGGATTGCACCCTCAGCAAGTTTGCAGATGACACTAAACTGGGAGGAGAGGTAGATACGCTGGAGGGTAGGGATAGGATACAGAGGGACCTAGACAAATTAGAGGATTGGGCCAAAAGAAATCTGATGAGGTTCAACAAGGACAAATGCAGAGTCCTGCACTTAGGACAGAAGAATCCCATGCACTGCTACAGACTAGGGACCGAATGGCTCGGCAGCAGTTCTGCAGAAAAGAACCTAGGGGTTACAGTGGACGAGAAGCTGGATATGAGTCAACAGTGTGCCCTTGTTGCCAAGCAGGCCAATGGCATTTTGGGCTGTATAAGTAGGGGCGTTGCCAGCAGATCGAGGGACGTGATCATTCCCCTCTGTTTGGCACTGGTGAGGCCTCATCTGGAGTACTGTGTCCAGTTTTGAGCCCCACGCTACAAGAAGGATGTGGAAAAATTGGAAAGAGTCCAGCGGAGGGCAACAAAAATGATTAGGGGACTGGAACACATGACTACCTGAAAGGGGATTCCAAAGAGGATGGATCTAGACGGTTCTCAGTGGTAGCTGATGACAGAACAAGGAGTAATGGTCTCAAGTTGCAGTGGGGGAGGTTTCGGTTGGATATTAGGAAAAACTTTTTCACTAGGAGGGTGGTGAAGCACTGGAATGCGTTATCTAGGGAGGTGGTGGAATCTCCTTCCTTTGAGGTTTTTAAGGTCAGGCTTGACAAAGCCCTGGCTGGGATGATTTAGTTGCGGATTGGTCCTGCTTTGAGCAGGGGGTTGGACTAGATGACCTCCTGAGGTCCCTTCCAACCCTGATATTCTATGATTCTATGAACTTCATATGTGGACATCAACTTCTTAATGTCAGCAGTAATTCATTATAAAAGTCAAGGCTTTACAGGTACTATTCATACAGGAAAATCCATATTCCCACAGACATTTCCCCTGCCATTCCCCTTACTACTCCCCCGATCCGCTTTTATAGGAGTCCTCAGCCGAACAATTTTAGGAGCTGATAAAAGCTCACAAGCCTGTGTCTGGTCTCTGGAGGGTATTACTCACCTCGTGATTGCAGCCCTTGCTCTCAGACGCACACACACGTGCATGCAAACACCCTAACACAGTTAGTTAATTACACAGAGAAGTCACCACATGGATAAAAACTGGGATCAGCACAGCTTCCAAAGTTCCCAGTCTCCAGCTCTGTAAGCGGAGCTGAAGGAACAGGCCTGCTGTAGTAACTCTGGCCTGCAGAAAGGACCCAGGTCAGCACCCAGTGGGAACAGTTACCAGAGAGAATGCCAGAACAGCAAGCAGTTCTGATCTCCGGCTGGACATCAGCTGTTATCACAGTGGGATAAGGAACCCCCAGTCAAGGTTGGGGCCCATCCTGCAAACGTATACAGGGGAATACGTTTGATTCCCCTCTGCCAGCTGCCCATTTATCAAGTGCTGATGTAAGCTGGACAAAGGAAGTCACAACACTGCATTTTACTGGGCCCATAAAACCCAGAATCATGTTACATGTTGCTGAGTTCCAGATACTGGCATCTTGTCTATTAACTCATGGGGCAGACCAGAAACCAGGAATTCCATTTTGAAAAAAAAAATGTCCAGGTTTAGAAATTTGTTTTCATTCCACAACAGCACAAAAGTGAGGCCTCTCAACCATTTTCATGAAGAAACACACAAGCGAGAGAAACTCAGGGACTTGGACCTGGGTTTCCACATCCCAGGTAAGCGTTCTAACCATTGGATTATAGCCTTCATTTTTCACTTTCTGGCCCAATAAATAGTTAATTATTTGTACAAAGTAGAACAGCTCCAACCCATGAGACTGATGGTTTCTATTGCCTAGTGCTTAGGGCACTCACATGGGATGAAAAGAGGCCCAAGTTCAAGCCCCAGCTCTGATTCTGGTGACTGTCCCAAATGCTGGGTTACTGGTTATTCTGAGCTCTCTTGCTCTGGTTTTGAGCAGAAATTCCAGCCTGGACCTGAAACACCCTGTAAATAACTGAACAAGATGCAAGGCAATTGGGCATCAGTCCCATTGTGCCTGGGATGTGCACAAAACTTCTGCTGAGATCTGAACTTGGCCCCTAGTGGTCCATAAATCAAGCCATCTGCTGCCTAAGGGTAGGTCTACACTGCAGCTGGCAGGGTGCTTCCCAGCACGGGTGGACAGACACACAGGAGCTCTGCTAGAGCGAGTGTGCTGAAAACAGCCGTGGCACCAGTGTAGCCTGAGTGATGGCTTGGGCTAGCCACCTGACTACATACCCCGGAGGTGTGGGCAGGATTGTACTCAGGCGACGAGCCCGGGCTACTGCCTCTGATGCCTTATTTTGAGCATGCTAGCTCCACCAGAGCTAATGCGTGACTGTCTCCCCACTATGCGAGACACGGTCCCCGCAGCCCTGTAGACGCACCCTCAGGCAGTAGGAATGGCAATGAGCTTTTCTCTGAACAGACAGCACAGCTCAAAGTAGGATGGCTTTGGTTTGCACTTCCAAAAATATATGCAAATTTCTTGCGGCGGAATCTCAACCTATTTCTCATTATAATATTTGCTTAAGTACCAAGTTCAAAACAACAGTGCCCAGCCTGACTTCCCTTTGCTCTTTGCCAACAAATGAGTCATTAGCTTAGGCTGTTGAACGTCAAAGCAGAGAAAATAAACAGATGCCTCTGAGGGAACAGCGAGCTGGTATTGTTGTGATACGTGAGGCAAATACGTACAGCAGAAAAGCAAAGAGATCTAAAGAAAGTCAAAGACACGCTGCAAATTAACCTCTAAGATTCCAGCTTTCACCCCTTACAATCTTGGGCACATTATTTTTAGGCTCACACACACACAAACTGTGTTAAAAGAACACTGATGAGGTTGCAAAGTCAAGCCTTCAAAAGTTAGGAAATGCCAGAATTAAGCTCCCCTTGTGTGCGTGCATTACGATACAGTCTTGAGTGACGTGATCACCGACCGTTTTCCCCTCAGGACCCCTGCCTCATTCAATGCCCAGGATGGCTGATGGTCACATAATGAGCAGCTATTCAACATTGTGTTTACCCTCATTGTTCCACGCGTGGCCAGAGGCCTTATGTACAGCATCCTGTTCAAAGCCTGCTCTGAAATTGCTAATTTCCTCCTGGGTTTTCCAATGCTGCCAGTCACTATAGTAGCCAAGCGCTTCACAAACATTAATGAATCTATTTCCACAGCATCCCCATGAGGTGTGGAAGGGGAACTATCCCCATTATACAGATGGGGAGCTGAGACACAGAGGTTAAAGTCAAAAGGATCCATTAAAGTGGGGGTCCCAATTTGCGAGGCCTAGGAGCTGATCTTTCCGAGTACTTAGCACTGGACAGCACTTTTTATATATTCAGGCCCCTGCTCCCATTGACTTCAGTTGCAGCTGTGAGTGTGCTCAGCACTTCGGCAAATCCAGCCCCAAGGTCTGAAGTCAGGTACCCAGAAAATGAGGAACACAACTAGTGACCATCTGTGAAAAGTCTGGTTGAAGTGACTTGCCCCGCATCACACAGGAACTCTGTGGCAGAGGCAGGGACAGAATCCAGGTCTGCAGGGCAGCACTCAAGTACCTTAACCATGCAACCATCCTTGCTCTTCCTGCAAAACCCAGCCTCAGTCACTATACACCTTCCAACTCAGGGCCAGGTGCGCATCTGCAGCCAGGTCCTTGCTTTCCACCTTCAGGGCCTTTGTCCCCAGGCTCAGCATCACCCCCTCCTTATTGTCCCAGTGTCCTTGTATAGGTGCTCAATGGCCCAGGCTCAACATAGCTGTCACCTGTGGTTATGCTTTAACCAGGTTTCAGCTGGTGGTCACAGGGAGAAAAGAAATAATTAAACCCAGATCAGCATTGACCTGTCACGGTAAGAGTCTATTTCTGTCACCCTTGAAGTCGTGACTTTCATGACTCCTATGCCTTGATTTATTTCTGTGACCGCTTCAGCCACAACTTCTGAGATGGCTGTAGAGATGGAAACAGAAAAATGCACCCCCCTCCCACGCCATTAGCTATCCAAGGTATGTATGTGGCTTCGTTACCATAGCATCTCACCGTCTTTAACATGTTTATCCTCAAACAGCCCCGTGAGGGAGCGAAACTGCTACTGGCCCCATTGCGCAGGTGAGGAGGTGTGAGGCAAAGTGACTTGTCGAAGTTCACACAGGTTGTCTGTGGCAAAGCAGGGACTTGAACCCAGGCCCCTGTCACAAAGCTACAATCTCTGGCCCTGCGCCCGCAAGGGGGTCTCTTTGCATGAACCCATGCACCTGTGGCATTCATTGAACAATCTTAGTGAACGCAGTTTCAAAAGCAAAAGTCATATGCCTGCGAGAGGGTTCTGCACAGGGGACAACTCAGAAATGACTGGGCTAATGGACGTCTTTTCTAAATTGGCCTTGAAGAAGAAAAAAAACCAAGAAAAGATGTCTGAATAATTGGGAATCAAGGCAGATCTTATCCAACTTATCACTAATAAAGAGCACAGAAGGGAATATATGAAGCATGTATCCTTCATAGGGCTGGTCAAAATTGCTGTAGTCAAAAAAAGTTTTTTTCAGTGAAAAATGGATTTCTGATGAGCGGGAAAAATTCTGCAAAAAGATTTTCACTACCAAGAACAATGTCTTCAAAATGTGTTGATTTTCACTGACTTTTTTATGGGGGAACAAAAATCAGTCATTTTCCAACCAGCTCTCCATTCTAATGTATTCAGCAAATTAGCAGAGAAATTTTCCATGCCACTAACAATTATTTCTGTGAGAATGACGGGGGCACCAGAAGACTGAAAAAAAGACAAATTTAGATTTAATCTTAAAAAAAAAAAGAATGATAATCCAGACAATTACTGCCCCATATATCTAATTTCTGCCCCCTAGTAAAGCGTTGACACAATAATGAGAGAGAAACAAATACCAGCAAAAGTATAATGGGAAACAATGCTGCTTAGGTAAACAGATGGCTTAATGACCTGATTGGTCTTTTCCATCTGTAGAGTCTAGACTTCCACATGCTATTGTCCGGAAAGGAAGGATGATCCCATGGAGGGGAGCTACTCTGGGTCTAAGGAGATCTGGTTCAGTTGCCTTCAGTTGTCTTCCTGTGTGACCTTGGTCATGTCACTTAGGGTATGTCTACACATCAGAAAACCCTCAAACAAACAAACCCTGCAGCAGTGAGTCTGAGCGCCAAGGTGTTCGGGCTTGGGCTGCAGCTATTTTTAGCCCTGTAATACAAGCCTCTGAAGCCCGAGACAGTTGCCCCAGACTCTGAGACTCACTGCCAGGGGGATTATTTTGCTGCATAGATACACCCCCAGTCTCAATTCCACATCTTTATAATAGAATTTCCCTACCATACAGTATGTCACTACATACAGGGTATTTTTTTTTTAACAAGAAGAGAGAATTGTCTTTAGAGCTGGTTTATCATATATTATCCTGCCTCCGGTTAGCTCTGAAAAGCTTTTGAAGTCCCGCTTTGAACCATAGAGGATACAATATTGTTTTCACATGACATGTCCTTTGCCATATTCCTTGCTACACATGGTTATGCCTGGCATGGCATGAATTTCACTTAGCCTGTGGCAAATTAAAATGAAGGGCTGGCTTTCCAAGCACTCCCCACCTGCAACTGGGACTGATTTGGAAAAGAATTCAGCCACCACTGAGTCATCTCAATTGGGACTAGATTTGCAGCGGTGCTGAGTGCCAATTGTGACACGAATGATTTTCAAAACAACTCAGAACCAATGTACCCCCTGAAGTGCTGAGCTCCTTTGAAAATCTGGCCAATTCTTTTTGTGCCTAACAGAAACTAAGTTCTTTGAAAATCTGACCCTGACTGTGGGTGCTGAAAATCTGTCTTGAAAATCCTGGCCCATAGACACATCAGCAAGGCAAAGTACAATCCACTCTCATGATATCAAGCATCTCTTGTAAATGTGAATGACAGAATGAACTAGATTTCTATATCCAGATCAAACAGAGTTTACAGGTATCTTCCAACTCCTCCCCTCTGGACAACAGATGTCCTTGAGTGGGTCTTTGTTTAAAATAGAGTAGCATGAGACATTTCCAATTCCATCATCAAAATAAGCCTAATTCAGTAGGTTTTATCATTATTTAATTTTTTTAAAGGGCAAGGAACATTACAGCAGATGACAGAGAATTTTCATCACCCAGCATATATATTTTAAAAACCTTATTTTAGGATTCAAGCTTTTCAAAGAATCTCAAACACGGAATGCAGTTATTGACTGGGGTTAGTCACAATCCTGGCTCAGTACTACAAAACAAGAACTTCTAATGCCAGTTCCTGACACTCCAACTCTGTGCAAAGTGGGGCGGATACCTTTCAAAAACACAAGGGTTACTGTTGCAGATTGGTTAATTTTAATGCTTTTAAAGCTGTGTGACAGATGAAAATTGCTACTGTACCTAACGCTGGGCAAAATATTTCGACCCCCGTCCAAAACCATGTGCCGCTTACTTGCTTTCATGTTCCATTACACTTTTGAATCTCTCAGGCTTAGTCCACATACACTTTTTGATGAAATCGGCCCCAATGAATGGCAATGAACTCATGTGGTTCCCTCTGTGTTCTTCTTTGAGATTTTTCAGTTCCTTTGCAATCCGTATGCAAAGTGAAACTTCGGGGAGGGCAATCCATGTGAAACAAAAGGCCACTCAAAGTCCTGTGAAGTCAGACTGTGCTTTTTTATGGCTAAAATTAATTTGATACTTTCCATTTCTATATGTGGCATCCATGTTGTTTCAATTTTTCTTTGACAAAATGTATTATTGATAGGAACCAGACCTGGGGCTGCTTTAGTACTTAGATATCTAAATAGTTGCTTGCAAGTACGGTCTATCACTAAAGTGAAAAACCATGTCACTCAACTGCATCCTTTGGGGAGGAAAAAACCCTACACAATTCTTTCAAGATTTGCCAGTTACTTTACAAGTTAAGCCTGTCAGTTTAGCACTAAATCTCAGTGTTAAAATGGCTTAAAAAAAAAAAGAGAGGCCTTGTTTTAAAGCTGGAAAATTGAGTTTGTCTGAAATATTTTATGCTTGTGTTTTGGACTTGCGATGATTGATTTATTGGTTTAGAAAGTGACTATGCCGACAGCTTCCAGCGTTCTGCCTAGACTTCCCTGTGGGCCGTTAGCCAAATGTGAATTATTTTTACCGACAGCCTCAGAGGAACAGACTGACAAATAAATAACAATATTTTGCAATTCTATGACTCTTTCCATCTGAGGAGCTCAGGGTGCATTACAAACACCGTGAATTAAACATCACTATATCCCTGGGAGGTAAGGGACGATCCTGATTTTACAGCTAGGGTAGCAGAGGTACAGAGAAACGAGTGACTTTCCCAGGACTGTACAAGCAGCCAGTCTCATAGCTGCAACAACACCCAAGTCTCTTAGGTACAGAGTTTTAAAGGTACTTAGGCGTGGTTGCACTCAGTGGTGACTCTCAGTGGGATTTTGGCTCCTAAGTGCTTAAATCCCTTTTGAAAATGAGACTCAGGTTCTTAAAGCAGTGAGGCATTGCAAAGCTGAGCACAGCAATGCCCGAATACCTTTCAACTTCTGAGCTTCACTTCCTACCCGTATGCTTTGGCACAACTGTATCGAACAGCACGAGGGGGCAGCGGGTCAGTAGTGGGTATTGAACCTGAGACCTCTAGATCTAAACACCTGAGCATCTAGTGCTGGGGCAGATTCATAGACTTGATACAGCTGAGCCGCTAGTGGGGGTCAGAGAGCCACCCACCATTAAGCATGGGGACAAACATTTGGGGGAAACTTTAAACCAGCTCATATACTGTGGGCATGAAAGTTACTTCTGAGGTTCAACTGGGCTTTAATCCTGGTGCTTTAAAATTTCAGGCGGCTTGGGAGAAACCAGGAAGCCTGTGTGGCAACTGTTTGAGCTCCTGTCCCTCGCTCAGCCAGCCTGAGCGCTCCGAAAGGACAGCAGGAAGGGAGAGGCAGAGAGCGGGAGCATCAATTTACAGCACTGAAGTCGAGCGGCAATGCTGCAGATGGGTGGGGTTCTGGTGCGCAGGCACAGGGGATATGGAGAACAGTGATATGGCACGGAAGAGAAACACAGGGGCTTCCACGTCACTCAGTGAGTGGCGTTATGTGAGAATGGGGTGATTCAGAAGGCAGCTAGGTGCCTAACTCCTATTGTAAGTCCACGGGAGTTAGGTGCCTAACTGCCACCTGGGCCTTAGAAACTCAGAGTGAGGCGTTTCAGAGCCAGCCGTCCGTACTGATTCGCGAAGCGACACTCCTCACCCACACAGAATACACTAACGGTCGAGATGTGCTGGACAAAACCCTATTTCCTGCCCTTTCCCTAGTGTTTCGAAGGAGCCTTGAATGGCAGCATTTTTTGTCTAAACCATCCAATTTTTTCGCAACCAAAACTGAAGGCCCTCTCTCCCCTCAAAAATAAAATAAAACTGAAGAATGATTTGGATGAAAACAGGAGGAAAAAATAATTTGTGTGAAACTTTTTCCCTAGAGAAAATATTCATTTTCCAACCGGGTCTAAGGCCATCTTGTATCCCCCATTTGTAAAAAGAAAGAAAATCAAAATCATTTAGTTTATGTCTCTGTAAGTTCCTATATGCATAATTACAAAAAGGCTCTGGTTCTAAGTCGTGTTATGCTTTGCAAAGCAGGGAAGAAAGCAATCTATTCCTGCTGTTGGTTACAATCATCTGCTCTTTTGCTATGTAGTTTTTGGCTAGTTTAATCTTTGTATAAACTGGAGAGGAGAAGCCCCTGCGATCCTGCTGCCATCACCACCTGACAGCTTGAGTGCAGCTCTGGAAACTGAATCCACCAGCTGCTTGGGAATTGATAACCGAAGCTGTCAGAACCAGAGACAGCCTCAAAAGCTCGGTGTTACAGTAAGAACTTCATTCTACTACCAGCTTTGTCTTGCTCGCGCCATTGCCTGTTGTATTCTATAGACTTTCCTCTTCCTTTTATACTATACCCCTCCAAAATGTACCAGAAAGCACGGCAAGAGCTTCTGATAGCAGCATGCATTGCGCGTAAGGAAAAAAGATGATGTAATCAGGGGTTTTTGCTAGGATGTATTCTTCCTCAACATGCAAACATAACTGCCATTAATAACCGCTGGAAGTGACTGCAAGAGCTGTGTTTTTAAAAGCACAGTTGTTTTGAGGAAAATTACTGATTAAGGCCCAGGAGTTGTCTGAGAGAGACCCAGCTGTTTCAAGTGAGGAAAACGAGAACAGAATTCTGTCCTCTGTGTTTAACTCAAATTCAGAAGGATGCCTGCATGTGAAAGAAATACCAACGTGTTGGTCATATCCCTCACATTGAGGGTGAGCTACTATGGCGGGACATTTAATAACTCGGTTTTGAATGGTCACTTTGTAGCAATTGTTTCCCTGGCCCATGCTCATTTCAGCTGGAGCAGCGCACAAGCAGTGTTCAAGCATCTGCACCAGAGATGAAGCCTGCTTTTTACACACCTCTCATTCTTTCCCATTCAATTATCCCAATGAACACAAGTATCTATTAAAACACAAATATGGAGTAAAACTTGCAAGTAGGATGGGTCGGAAAAGGGGAAGATTTTTGCAAAAAAGGGGGTCCTCCCCCTCCTCTTTTTTTATTTGAAAAATTTTGAAACTCAAACTTTTTGCAAACAGTTCTTGTTTCAGTAGTTCAGCTGTGCCCTCTGCTCCTTATGCCCCTCCCCAGACTTTACCCTGGCCAGTTCCCTTGGTCTTTTTCCTATTGTACCATAAACTTAGGTTTAGAGCAGGGAGTTTGATTTCTGGTGGTGAGGCTTAGTCTTCCAATAGCATCTGAGAGCTCTGAGCATTTACCAACAAGCTGTTTGAATTTACCAACAAGCTGAGAATTTACCAACAAGCTGTTTGTCTATTGCATTTGAATTTCTGGTGATGTGAGGTTTAGCTGTGAAAAGTTTCCTGGTTGAAACTTTCCTGGTTGAAAATAAATGCAAAATGGATAGCGCATTAATTTCCTTAACAGCATCCAGAGAAAGGGAAGCAACCCCAGAAAACAACTGTGATGGCCATTTCCAACTGGAAAACTGAACAGAGCCATTGCACTTCAAAGGGAAAAAAAACAGGCACAAAAACTAAGGTTTCCTATATGGTGATGAACAGAGATAAGAATGGATTGGACTCTCTATTGCTATGCAAAGTGTAGATGCACTCTGGAAAGTAACTTGGCCAAAATTGCATCATGAGCTTTTGTATACATTCTCCATTCATTATTTTTAGATAAGATTTCCCAAGTTTACAAATGTAAAAGATTTTTTTTCAGCCTAACTGCTAGACTTACAAACCTACAAAGCATCCCTATTCAAGAAGGAGTCTTAGATATGGATTTCATTTCAAACATGTCTGAAGTTAAGCATGTTCTTAAGTTCTTCTCTCAGGAGGGATGTACTTAAACTTGTGCTTACATGCTTTTCTGAATCAGGCTGCAAACTCAAATCGAAGATGGCTTCTCTCTAGCTCAAACCTTACCAACAATAATGATTCTGTAATAAGCATGTAACAGTTATTTCAGCTTATTAACAATTCTATTGATGATGCATTAGGGACAGAGCACAGAATCTGCAATTATGAGGATAATGGAGGATGCATCCAGTATATATTGAGGGGAAACATTTTCCATACATTCCTCTTATAAAGCATGTTAATAAAATACACTGTAGGTAAAATGTGTGGTGAATGAACTTGGCTTCAACTGCACATATCAAAGTGTATTTATATTTATCAAGGGCTATTTTATACCCCCCTGCCCCCTTTCTTCAAACTGTGATTTTGCTAGCTATAGCCTAGCATTGAAAATTAATTATAACCAGTGCGGGTTATAATGGCACACTGTACCATTCTGAAAAACCTTGTTTCCCTGAGTTATTAGGCACAATACGGTACTTTTTTTTCAAATTGATGAGTGATTTTGGATGTTCAGGACTAAAAAAAAAATCAAGCCCCTTATGCTTTCTCACTTGAAAGTTTAGGCCAATGTGCAGTAGTAGGGGCCTTATACACTGTGGGTTACTACTACACAAAACTTCATAGACAAAAGATCTAAATAGCTGGATATTTCTAGTTAGAATTCTGGTCTGAATATGCCTTCGCTCATTACCACATCCTTCTGTGTTTACCCTTTATTTATTTGTTGAGCAGAGCGTTTCTGGGTACTGTTTCTCTTCTTGAAGCAAGGGAGGCAGGAACCATCCACGTAGCTCCCTGATTGAGCTCAGCAGTAAATGGGCCTGCAGTTGATCAGTTTTAGCCCCACTAATTAACTGTTATTACAGTAAAGTGCTTTGTGGGATTATGGAGACCATCCAGGCAGCCCTCTGACAAGGCACGGAGCCTCCACCACAAAGGAAACTCAAACCAAACAGCACAGCATTCTCTGGCAGAGAGCTGAGGGTTGTGTTATTTTTATTTTTTTTTAAGGAATCTTTACAAATTTTATTGAAACTAAAAGCAGTAAAATAAGGCAACAGTGGAGCATTTCCAGGCATCATGGGTAACTTTTTCCAAAGTGCTTCATGACTTATTAGGCTAGGTTCCTAACTCACTTAGGCGCTTTTGAAAATGTTAACCATGCCTATACAGCTGCAGAATTTTCAAAGGCAACAGAGGGAGTTAAGCACTCGATTAATTCAATAGGAGTTACATGCCTAACT
This sequence comes from Chelonia mydas, assembly GCF_015237465.2. Lineage (NCBI taxonomy): Eukaryota > Metazoa > Chordata > Testudines > Cheloniidae > Chelonia > Chelonia mydas. Next base: position 73,337,102 of record NC_051251.2, on the reverse strand, counting down.
CCCTTAGGATCTTTGGAAAATCCCTGCCTAAGATTTATTTTAACTGGAGTTACCCGTTAGCCTTTCATGCCACCCAGATTGTTTCCTCATTGATCCATAGCACACAATTCATAGATGCCTAGGAGAGTTAAATGATTTCATGGCACCGTTTGTCCTTCTCATCAGTTTCTTGTGATTACAGAAAGCTGGGCCCAAACCAGACCATTAGATTCATGTCTCCCCAGTTTTGGGCCCTTCAGATCTGGATCAAAACTTCTCAGCTCAGGCCCATCTCTATATACAATGCGGTATGTAGTATATCCCAGCAGTGTAGTGCGGGGCCAAGATTAAATTTGCATCTATAGGACTGTTCTAATAATCCTGCATCACTAGTTCATTAGGCACAAGCCTAATTCCATAGGACGGTAGCACTTCTGTGAACTGCAGCAAACAGGGCCGGGTTCACTTGGGATCCCTCAGAAAATGTAAACAACATTGGCTAAACCCTGACCCAGAAGTCCAGGAAACTAGATCCATCTCCCTGGGTGCCCTTGATAGGCAACACTTCCCCACTCACAAGCACTGTGTCCAGGTGTTTACACCAGAGAGAACTTTATGGGGGTGGGAAGTGGGGGGAGAAAAAGTTGAGAACAGAATAAACTTGGGAAGCCAGCAATTAATGGGTTAACAAATACTTCCATATAAAACTCCCACTCCCTCCCCGCCTTGGATGTTTTTGCAATAGTCCCAACCTCAGTCTTCCATGGGCTTGGGCTTGTCTGCTCTAGTCACTTCCCTTCCCCCTGGCCCCCACTCTCAGTTTGTTGTCCAGGATGAACAGAGTCCAAGGACCATGGCAGACCAGTACAGCTTCAGCTGCTTTAGGGGCTCTGCCATCTGAAGTACCTTCAGTTTTATTTCTGGTTAGTGGGGGGGGGCACGGAATGTTACCTCAGAAGCTGTCAGATAGCTTTAAGAGAGTAGACAGGGCTAAAATAGCAGGCAGCTGTAGAGAACACTAGCTATCTCTGTACTGAGTGTTCAGAGAAATCAATGACAGACTCCCAGAGACATGCTCCCAGCCCAAACAGGAACATCTCTTTTCCCCTTTAGCCCTCTCGCCAAGCTCCCTTACCCCACTGTGCCTGACTGCTGTCAAGGGCAAGGTGACCCCTCACCACAGGCACATTTGGTGCACTTCTATCATCCCTTCATTTCCCAACAGGGGCAACAGCATTTTATTGCCCCCAGGCTCAAAACTTCACTCTATGTTAACCAAAATGTCCCAAACTGTCACATAGCTGAAATGCAAATGAGGTGTGGCTTATTCAGTCATTTCCCCTTGTTTCCCACAGATGGCAGCAGAGAGCTCCCTTCCCAGTATAGCCCCTGCCCATCTGGAGTTCTCAAGCGGCTCTGGGCTGCTCCTCTCCCTGTATACCAACAGGAGTTAACAGTGGGCTACCTATTGTCTTGGGCTTCAGGCCACAGGGCTTACAAGAATAAGAAATGGAATAGACAGGAGTGCTGGGAAAGCTGATCATTCGTTTCTGAGTGCATCCCATCCCTCCATGCAATACAGTATTTTGCAGCACTCGCCATAATTTTGTGCCTGTTTTTCCCATATTTTGTCCCATATTTTGACCTTTCCTTCTGCTCCGTGCTCCACTTTGCAAACCCTCTCTGCCTGCTGGGGGAAGTCTAGCATTGTGTGTGATGAGGATGGTGTCTCCTTCCTTGAAGAGTAGTGTATCTGCCAGATTTGTGTCAATATTTTAACTACTTAGGTCCCATTGACTTAACAGGGACTGTTAACATGCTTAAAGTTCCACGTGTGCTTAAGAGCCTTCCTGAACCAGGCAAAATATCCTAAGATACAAAAGAATGCCAGTTGGTCTCTTTGGAAGCATTGAGCAAAGTCTAGGGAAGGAAGCGGGGCACTGAGTCTGGAGGAGGGAACTGTATGTGTAAGATGAAAGCATTAGCCCGAGTCAGTGAGCATTCATGGACCTCCCTGAATCACAACGCCCAGTTCTGGTTTCCACTCTTAGGCCACCACGCCTGTCTTCCAGCTCCGAGTTCTGGCCTCTTCAGAACTGCAGATGCCACACACAAGAAGGGGAGACTTAACAGAAATGGTAGCTGCTGATTTAGAAAGGGCAAAAGCAAGCAGTTGAAATCATGATGGTCTTCAAGTGACCAGTCCGGCTGGGGTTGTTAAAGGAGCCTAGTGCATGTGGTCAACCCTGTGGTAAAATGTAATGAAGAGTTCCTGTGGGAAAATCAATATGACAAGGAAGAGCACGTGTTTTAAAACCAGTGGGAATTAATTATTAGTTGGTCACTGGCAATCCCGGGCATGAAAAAGCCATCAGAAACTGAGGATTCTCTCTGTTTCCCACAGAGTCAAAGGTTTTCTATTGCAGCCCACACAGAGTAGCTCTGCACTTGTGTCACGAAGGGCTTAGGAAGCAGAGCCAAGTTTTGAAGATAAACCGCTGGGATGTTCCATTTATTGAATCAATAACATATTATTGCACCAAGCAGGGCAAGGAAAATGCAGCATTCTGTGTCCGAACCCTGGGGAAATGAATGTAACGTGTGAAGCGTGTGCAGAACCTTGGGAATTTTACTGTCTCATTCATGGAGAATCAGCCACCTGTGGGTTGAGCTTTACAAATGCAGCAATGATTGTGGAGATTTCTAGGGAGGAGTTTTATGCATTTGACTTTTTCTAATTTTTTTGCACATTTTACATGACTTTTCCATGTTTTTAAACTGAACTGCTCCCCTCTCAGAATGGGACAGCTTACTGTGTTTTTCTGCTTGCGGCTCTTGAAAAGGCAGCATGGCATCCAAATGACTGCAGGCCAAATGTTCCTTTCTGAGTGAAAAAGGCACGTGGCCCAGGCTGAGCTAAGCCTCGGTTGGTATGTCTACACTGCACATTAAGCTCAGACCTCTGGCTCAGGTTTGAGCCTAAGCCCACCCGTTTGTCGAGCTGTTGGCAGCAACTGCAGCTCCTCCTGGGGTCAGTAGAGAGCACTGTGACACGCGGCTTCGGCAGGGCCGAGGGCCGAGCAAATGACCAGCAGGTCTGCACATTACAGCATGTATCTCAGCAAGGGGGCACAGACAAGTAGTGCTGTCCATGCAGTGTAGTCGCCTGGCCTGTGGCAGCGCCACTTTACATGTGCCTGAGGGACAGGCTGCCCTCTGCACCTTCTCCCCTGGTCGTCAGAGACAGGGCCAAGGACTCAGTCAGTGGCCCCAAGTTCTGTGTCAGGCTCTGTCACTGACTCAGTGTGTGACCTTGGGCACATCACTTCACCCCTCTCTGCCTCAGTTTCCCCATCATGTAGATGATTATATTTACTCTTCTCTGTGAAATGCTTTGAGCCCCTTCCCTGCTGCTGGCAAGACAGAGCGGTGGCCGGGCTGAATTCCCTGGGCCTCTCTTCTGCACTGGGCCAAATCCACACATCATATTTCACGAGATAAGTGTGAGTACATGAGACAATGTGTGAGCCTCACACTTCAGGCATGAGGCTTGAGATTTCTGTGCATCTATGAGGAAAACTCCTGTAAGGGATGATTTGCCCGTAGATGCAATATTAAATGGCCACTATGGAACATTATGGAAGATATTGGTATCATGGCTATTGTCATCACGTTCCTATGTCTGGCTGCCAGTCCTCATTTATGCCCAAGCCTGCTACCACTTCTGACCAGACATAGGCCGTATGACTATGAGCAGTCCTACTGAAGCCAATGGGACTCCTCCCAGGAGTAAGTGGTACAAGTTCCCCAAGGGAAACCATTTTCAATGCACAGCTACAAAGGAACCTTATTGGTCCTACAAAATCTGGGATCTATCCCACATATTCCTGAGTGCCACCTGGTGGCACCTCCTCTATCGCCTAGTTATGCGTTCACGGACAGACAGCAGTATCGGAACACCAAGCACAACGCTTGAGAGCAAGTGTATGCATGTTTTGGGGCCACTGTCAGAGGAGAGGGCATTCAATGATTTTTTTAATTAATAGGCTTTAATTTTACTGAGCTGTAAAGCTGGTTAATTTAAAACCATTCCACATGGATGAAATGAAGTTTTAACAGGAACCATCATGTCTGACTGAGTGGGAGATTTGCACGGATATCTCCCATTAGCGCTAATGTGAGTCATGTGTGTGCCTCTGTGGGGTGAGAGTATACCTCAGAAGGGTTCAATTAAAGAATAATTGGGATGAAAAGGAAACAGGAGCCTCGGGTGCAGATCAGGGCTGGAAGAACCCAGTTAAGATAAACAAGAAACTCTCTATCTAACCCCCCTGTCAACCTCCGAATATTCAATAGGTTCCCAACACTCCAGATGACAGTTGCTCTATTGATGCTCATTTTAACCTCCCTCCGCACTTCTGGGGTCAGGCCAACACCTGCCTATTGTTATTATTTATCACTTGTACTGTGGTAGCATCTAGTGGCCGCAATCATAAACCTCTCTGCTAAGTACTGTACACACACACACACACACACACACACACAAAAGTTCTTGCCCCAAGGAGCTTACAATCTAAATGGAAGATTGGAGACAAGAGATGGATACAACAGAAAGATGGGGGAACACAAGAAGACAATGAGGCAAAACTGGTCAGCATGAGAAGCAGTGGTCTCAGCACAACAGCTGCCTCACCACTCTCAAGTTTTTTGTAGGCATCGCAGCAAAGGAGAGTTTTAAAAAGGGGGCTGAAGGAGGACAATGAGTTTAGCAGCCAAGATCCATTCTCATGGTCCATTCTCCCAAGGTCCATTCTGGAAGCAGGATAGGCCAGGAGTCTCATATAAAAGCAACACCATGTTCCCTAAACATTTCCAAGAACTAAGATATCCCCAGTTATTATTTGAAGTATTATAGTAACAACTGGAGGCCCCCCACCTGAGATTACAGCCCAGTTGTGACAGGTACTGGACAGACACACAGTAAGACACAATCCGTGTGCCAAAGAGTTTACAATCTACTAGACATGACAGATAAAAGGACATATTTAGATGGGGACTATGGCACAGAGAAATGAATATGGGATTTTCAAAAGCATGAGGCACGTAATGCCAGTGGTAGGCGCTTTTGAGAATCCCATGCTACGTGACTTGCCCAAGTCTTAAGCAGAGCCAAGAGCTGATCCCAAACCTCCTGAGACCTCGTTCACTGCCTTAAGTGCAAGATCATCCTTCCTGTCAGTGTTTAAAGAAGGTTCAACTACGCATTCAGACTTGGGTATTTGCTGTATCTGACCCCCACAATGAGTTCTTTGAGAGTTACCCATCACTAGCAAAAAGGAATGCTGTATGCACAGGTTTGCAGACCTGCTCAGGATATTCAGACTGCCTTGTATCCGTTTCAAGAGGACCCCACCTGGCCAGTGTATTTGCACACAGTCAACCTGAGCTGCTGCACCTGGTCCTCCCTCTGGCACACGTACGATACAGTCAAGACAAACCAAATTACTAGGTAAGATTTTGATCAAAAAGGGATTTCAATGAAATTCCTGACACAGCTTGAACTCAGCAATGGGGGACTGTTCTTCAGGATTATCCTCCTTATGCCTATTACACCCATTTCTTTAGTTTAGACTTCAGCAAGGGGAGTTGCATTGCCTCTGGGTTCAAGCCCTCATTGGAGAGTAATCCCAGAGTCCAAATCCTTGCTATGAGAATAGCCCTTTTGAAGTCAATGAGACTATTCAAGTGAGTCAAGTCAGCAGGAGTTGGCCCTCTGCAGCTAAAATTCAGCAAAACGACTGGTAATTTGGATTCCCTCCTTTGAAAGCATACGATACCGGGAGAGAACATGAGAACTCCAGTAGGCCCAGAAGAGAGTTATTATTTGGGTTACTGCATACTAAGGCCATAAAGGCTCTAGGAAAACAAGGCATATAGCCCCCTAGAGGCCTGGGCAGTAAAAATAGAAGACTTCGCTTTCTTATCACCTCAGTTGAATCCAAGAAGGTGCCAGCCTATAACATATTCAAACACACATTCAAACCGGCTCATCCCTGAAATAAAATCTAGCTGTTAAAGGAAGAGAGGGCCTACCGCGCCCCACGCCACAAACATTTGCCCTGCAAAATATGCCGTTCCCAAGAGGGACCACAAAACAGACCCAAACTGGAAAAAGGAGACGTCGACAGCCAAATTAATTAATCCTCCCCAAGAACAAATTCCTAGTAAATGCTGTAACGAGCCAGCTAAGCATGTTGTCTATAGAGGAAATCATTAAAAAAAATTGTTACAAAACAGATTCTCTTGCAAAGTCCTTACTCAAGAGCTCTAACTCTGCAATAACTGCTGGCTTGTACAATAAGAAAGGTACCTCTGGATTTATCTTTCACCCAACACTTCCCTCATTGCCAAGTATTTTCAAACCTCACAGCAATATCCTTCAGATGTCTCCCAGACTCTTGATTCCGCCCTTCCCCCAACTCTACAATTAGGCAGGCAGAAACCTACGTTCCCTTCACCCCGGAGCAAAACTCCATCTGACAGCTTCTCCATCTGTTTACATCTAAGAGTTCCCCAGTGGAGAAACCAGGTGTCCTATCTGAATGCACACATGCAGTCAGCCACCACGCTTTTAAAACCAAATATAAAATAAAACCAACACTGTTAGCAGCAATCCATCAGGTGTTATATACCTCATCGCCTGTGGAAAATGGCTTCAATATGTGCAACAGACATGAAGCTGTCTGATCCAAAGGCTCCACAGCTCAAAGTCTATAAAAAGAACCTTCCCCCCACCCACCGCAGGCCGAAAAAGGGATGTACCTGTTTTCATTCACTTTAACATGCCTGACCTTTCGCTGGAGATTGTTTCACTTGCTATCATCGTTGAAAGGGACTGGCAGAGCTGGGGCTGCAGAATGAGAAAAGTACCAGATTCATTGGAGAGTCAAACTGGAACCATATGGATGAAATGCGTTACAGACAGTTTATGAAAAACTCCAAATTAGTTTCACTGCTGTGTAAGGGTGAACCTTAACCCCTCTTTTCATGTCTCTCAGTATTTTTTTCTGTTGCTCTAACATCATATTCTTCCTTCGACCATGAGCTCTTTTACTGCTGAACATAACAAGCCTTTCGCCAGAGATTCCTCAGAGATGCCTCAAGTTCTTAAGCCCAATGTTGTTTTGAGGTGACACAATTGCTACTCTCCCCCCTGTGTGATCATTTGATTTCCTCTCCTTTCCCTGTAACTGCTAGTTTTAGGTCTTAAAAAGTTGCAAAGGGAAAGAAAAAATAGAAAGACTGGTTTTCTTCTGCCTCATGTTCCTTTCCAGCATAGTGCAGCCAGCGTGTAAACTATCAATAATGATAACATCCACTTATACAAAAATATAACATATCCCCTCATGTATACTAGTGTAACAGTGAAGAAACTCCATTAGATTTACTCCAGATTTAAACTGATGGAATACAGCAGATTTCAGTTTAAGCAGCTGTACAGGTATAACTGGTTACACAATAACATTTCCCTGCAGAATATTTATTAATAGTGATGTTGTGAAAGGTGGAAGGAATCCAGCTTGACTCTCAGATCCCAAGGTTAGCGTGCAGAGCTGGCAGTTAGAAAAATCATCCTTTTTCTTAGAAACTCAGCAAATGTGACGGGGAATCATTGACAGCCCCATCATGGACTCCTGAGAAACCCTTTAGAGACACTTTTTGAAGATTTTAAGGGGGGAAGAAGCCTTCAAAGACTATTGATGTTGCAAAAAATCACCGGTGTCAGGAAAGCTGGGAATGTAATGTTTAGGTTACATTTTAACAAAATAAGGAAACTATACAGTATGGACTCATTTATTGGGCTTCAGTTCCAGCAGCAGATGAGGAACTTAGGTCTGTGTGGCACCTTTGGGGCTCCCAGCTGACCATGTAGACATAATACACAGACCTTCCCAGGCATCTTTATATAGAACTATGACAAGAAGGAGCAGTCAAACAGTCCGGGGCAGGCTTTTCTGCTTTCTTAGGTGCTAGGTGGATGGGATTTCATAGGCCAAATGCAGGCATTCAGTGTCACAATGGTATGCATTAGTTATGAGAAACCGGGTACATACCAGTTCATAAGGCTCTAGTTTAATGACCAGAAAGCCTTGCTTGAGCTGAAAATGGGAAATGTTGGTAGCTGAATGGGGTTTACAGTCTCCCATTTATCACAGCATCAGCATCTTTCTCACAGATATGTCTAAAGGAATCCTCCATCCACTACTCCACTGTCCCAGTAGACAATCTAACAACTTTCCCAGGATTGGACACCATTTGGGGTCCCAGAGGAGAGGAGAAATTTACTCAGGCTCAGCCATCTCCAACACATGTTCATAGGCCTCATTTTCAGGCATTTTGGAGTTCGGCTCAGGAAAAAAAAGGGATGATCTCACATTTTCCTATCTCCTAAAGGCCATTTCCAATGTGCTTCTAAATTTTCTGAAATGCCCTACTCTGGCATTGTCTATTTTAGACACTTATATAGGCCCTTCCCTGTATCTGAGCACCTCACAATGTTTAACACCCCCGTAAGCCAGGATACTGCTATCATCCGATTTTACAGATGGTGAACTGAGACACAGAGAGATTAAGTGATGTGCCCAAGATCTCAGAGGAAGCCTGCTGCGGAGCAGGGAATGGAATACAGGCCCCTCAAGTCACAGGCTAGCACCCTAACTATTGGACCATTCTTTCTCTCTTCAGTCTCATAAGAGCTAGGCTGTGCACAAATTTCAGGCTGATTTGTTTCAACTTCGGTGAATTTAGGTCAAGGAGTCAAAGTCAAAGTCTAGCTTCTGCTGGAGACAACGATACTAACCTCCTTTGTAAAGTGCTTCGAGATTTACTGATGAAAAGCGCTAGATAAGAACTCATGCTATTATTATTATTACCTCAGCAATAGAGACCAGCATCTCTGAGAGTGAAATATTTTTAAAGGACACGGGTAGGAAAGTTAGAGAGAGACATGGTCTGTATGTATGCGCGTGCGGGGTGGGGGGTAATATCTTGTATTGGACCAACTTCCGTTGACGAGAGAAACAAGCTTTCAAGCTTACACAGAGCTCTTCTTCAGTCTGGGAGACCTACTCAGAGTGTCACAGCTACATACAAGATGGAACAGACTGTTTAGCATAAGTAGTTAGGAAGGTGTCTTTCACAACTCTTACACGACTTTCACTGTTTGCAATAGGCCCTTTGACGCCTGCAGCTTGAACATTACCGCATGTTTTCTGTTAGTGACCATTTTCTTTCTTCATCATGAGTACTCTCACTGGCTTTTGGGCTGCTTATGAGTGTGGGATTTTAAAGCGCATTCAAGTAATCGGCTTAAGAGGGGAAAATCGTATCTGACTAAAGCTGCTCCCTCCCAAAAAAGGGGTGGGATAAATTTTGGCTGCCTCATCCTTCACAGTATCCCTTTAAAATGCACAGAGGCTTTCAAGTCAACTCCAACTGCTACAATTTCATTATTTAATCATCAGGTGCCCTTGGCAAGTTTTCATCTACTAGGCTATCCTAGAGTGGGAACAGGAAAGCATTAAAAAACAAACTGCCAGCCCTGTACATTAAAGACCTACAATTAGAAGGCATTTGCAATATGCCACCATTCAATACTTTCATGGACTCTTAGATAGCATTTCCATCAGGAGTCCTGCAGGGTGGATAGAAGTCTATAACGTAGATAGAAAGCTGGCTAGATCATTGGGCTCAACGGGTAGTGATCAACGGCCTGATGTCTAGTTGGCAGCCAGTATCAAGCGGAGTGCCCCGCTTGACAAAGCCCTGGCTGAGATGATTTAATTGGGGATTGGTCCTGCTTTGAGCAGGGGGTTGGACTAGATGACCTCCTGAGGTCCCTTCCAACCCTGATATTCTATGATTATATGATTCTATGATTCTACTCATTTCCAGCATTTTTGTGCAGTGTGCATCTCAAAGGGCTGAGTAGAAGGCTAAAGCAACCACGGTCTAGGGAATCAAGTGTGGGTTGGGGAATCTGCCTTTACAGGTTTTTTCAGGGTGTTAGATTTCATTTGCCAGGAGCCTGTGTTTTTTCCCCTGCATAATGACCTTCTATCTAGATTATCAGCTCCTAGATCGAGAAGATCCCTGCTTCAATCCCCGCTGATAACCTAGTCACAGCTTGTAAATGTGAAGGTGGTGGGTTTGAGCCCTGGTGATGAGCCATCCAGAGATTCATTACATGTGAATGTCTGTATGGAGGAGGAGGGGGGACTGCTCTAGTTTAGATGCATGGGGCAAGCTTTCCTGGCGGAGGCAGGGGTCGGGAGTGAGTACCCCTATTAATAGCAGGGTAGGTCTTTGTCTCCTGGTGGCTGGTCCACATAAGTGGCTTATGAGTATGGCACAGTTTGCAGTTTCAAGAGTTAATCATTTAGCTTGAGCGGGAGAGACACATAATTTTTATATCTAGAGGTTATGTGGTTCAGTTCTTTATGGTGAGCGTTATCAGGGGTCATTACATTTCCATTTGGTTCTTCAAGAAGCTGACTGAAGCTGAATATAGTAGCACTCAGGAAGAAATTGAATAAAGCCAAATACATTAGCATTTGCATTTACTTTCATTTTTTACTTGTTTTTGAAATGCTAAATTGAACCATTCATGGTGTCAGACCAACACAGGACCTGCTTCTCCTTGCTGTAGCTCCCCATCCATGCACTAGACATCTGTTTCACGTATGAGAAGCTACATTGTCAAGACCTTTACTTGGAGCAGATCAGGGGAAGAAGAAGAGGTAGGTCCTGGAGCAGGCAGAGTATCATGTAACCAATCACTTCCACACCAGGCTGTGGGAATGTCCTGCATGTTACCAGAGCTCAGTTTCCAGGTGGGACCCTGATAGCATATAAGGAGACAGCCTCACTCTGAGCACTCCAGTAGAATCATAGAATATCAGGGTTGGAAGGGACCTCAGGAGGTCATCTAGTCCAAACCCCTGCTCAAAGCGGGACCAATCCCCAACTAAATCAGGAGCTGTACTGAGCCATTTCCCATTGAAATTGATGAAAAACCCCTCTGACTTCAGTGGGGGTTGGACCATCTCGACCTGTTACTGAGTTTGTGGACACCTGGAGTGGGATACACAAAGGTATTTAGGCACCTAAATCCCATTGATTTCAACGGCACTTAGGCATACTTTTGTGCATCCCAGCCCTGCTGTACAGCCGATCACCCATCTCCACTGAAATAATGGATGTTGACTAAAGAGTGACACCAAGGCTCTTTCACATTACAGTGAAAGCAGACTCCAGCAAATGCCATGCTTTGTGGGGCTGATCCTCAGTTGGCATGGACTGATGTAGCTCCACGGACTTCAGTGCAACACTACCGATCAACCCTAGCTGAGGATCTGGCCCTGAAGTTCTTGTGGAAATGGCTGAAAGCATTTTGTTCATTCATTGTAATTCCTAGCTTCTCACTCTTCAGTCTTTATGCTAGTCTCCAGCTTTCATAGTGTCTTGATTTGTCTTGCCCCATCATAGAATCATAGAATATCAGGGTTGGAAGAGACCTCAGGAGGTCATCTAGTCCAACCCCCTGCTCAAAGCAGGACCAATCCCCAACTAAATCATTACAGTGAAAGCAGACTCCAGCAAATGCCATGCTTTGTGGGGCTGATCCTCAGTTGGCATGGACTGATGTAGCTCCACGGACTTCAGTGCAACACTACCGATCAACCCTAGCTGAGGATCTGGCCCTGAAGTTCTTGTGGAAATGGCTGAAAGCATTTTGTTCATTCATTGTAATTCCTAGCTTCTCACTCTTCAGTCTTTATGCTAGTCTCCAGCTTTCATAGTGTCTTGATTTGTCTTGCCCCATCATAGAATCATAGAATATCAGGGTTGGAAGAGACCTCAGGAGGTCATCTAGTCCAACCCCCTGCTCAAAGCAGGACCAATCCCCAACTAAATCATCCCAGCTAGGGCTTTGTCAAGCCTGACCTTAAAAACTTCTAAGGAAGGAGATTCCACCACCTCCCTAGGTAATGCATTCCAGTGTTTCACCACCCTCCTAGTGAAAAAGTTTTTCCTAATATCCAACCTAAACCTCCCCCACTGCAACTTAAGACCATTACTCCTTGATCCTGTCATCTTCTACCACTGAGAATAGTCTAGAGCCATCCTCTTTGGAACCACCTCTCAGGTAGTTGAAAGCAGCTATCAAATCCCCCCTCATTCTTCTCTTCTGAAGACTAAACAATCCCAGTTCCCTCAGCCTCTCCTCATAAGTCATGTGTTCCAGACCCCTAATCATTTTTGTTGCCCTTCGCTGGACTCTCTCCAATTTGTCCACATCCTTTCTGTAGTGGGGGGCCCAAAACTGGACGCGGTACTTCAGGTGTGGCCTCACCAATGCTGAATAGAGGGGAACAATCACTTCCCTCGATCTGCTGGCTATGCCCCTACTTATACATCCCAAAATGCCATTGGCCTTCTTGGCAACAAGGGCACACTGTTGACTCATATCCAGCTTCTCGTCCACTGTCACCCCTAGGTCCTTTTCTGCAGAACTGCTGTCAAGCCATTCGGTCCCTAGTCTGTAGCAGTGCATGGGATTCTTCCGTCCTAAGTGCAGGACTCTGCACTTGTCCTTGTTGAACCTCATCAGATTTCTTTTGGCCCAATCCTCTAATTTGTCTAGGTCCCTCTGTATCCTATCCCTACCCTCCAGCGTATCTACCTCTCCTCCCAGTTTAGTATCATCTGCAAACTTGCTGAGGGTGCAATCCACACCATCCTCCAGATCATTTATGAAGATATTGAACAAAACCGGCCCCAGGACCGACCCCTGGGGCACTCCACTTGATACCGGCTGCCAACTAGACATGGACCCATTGATCACTACCCGTTGAGCCCGACAATCTAGCCAGCTTTCTATCCACCTTATAGTCCATTCATCCAGCCCATACTTCTTTAACTTGCTGGCAAGAATACTGTGGGAGACAGTGTCAAAAGCTTTGCTAAAGTCAAGGAACAACATGTCCACTGCTTTCCCTTCATCCACAGAGCCAGTTATCTTGTCATAGAAGGCAATTAGATTAGTCAGGCATGACTTGCCCTTGGTGAATCCATGCTGACTGTTCCTGATCACTTTCCTCTCCTCTAAGTGCTTCAGAATTGATTCCTTGAGGACCTGCTCCATGATTTTTCCGGGGACTGAGGTGAGGCTGACTGGCCTGTAGTTCCCAGGATCCTCCTTCTTCCCTTTTTTAAAGATTGGCACTACATTAGCCTTTTTCCAGTCGTCCGGGACTTCCCCCGTTAGCCACAAGTTTTCAAAGATAATGGCCAATGGCTCTGCAATCACAGCCACCAATTCCTTTAGCACTCTCGGATGCAACGCATCCGGCCCCATGGACTTGTGCACGTCCAGCTTTTCTAAATAGTCCCTAACCACCTCTTTCTCCACAGAGGGCTGGTCACCTACTCCCCATGCTGTGCTGCCCAGTGCAGCAGTCTGGGAGCTGACCTTGTTCGTGAAGACAGAAAGCATTGAGTACATTAGCTTTTTCCACATCCTCTGTCACTAGGTTGCCCCCCTCATTCAGTAAGGGGCCCACACTTTCCTTGGCTTTCTTCTTGTTGCCAACATACCTGAAGAAACCCTTCTTGTTACTCTTAACATCTCTTGCTAGCTGCAGCTCCAGGTGTGATTTGGCCCTCCTGATTTCATTCCTACATGCCCGAGCAATATTTTTATACTATCCATCTGTCCCACCACAGCTCTAGTATGACTATTATTATTGCTGTAGCTTTTGAAGACCTTAGACTGGGCCCCATTGTGTTAGGCACAATACAAACACATAGTTAATGACAGCCCCCACCCCAAAGACATGGCACAATAAGACTGGGGCTTTTCAGCTTGGAAAAGAGATGACAAGGAGGGATATGATAGAGGTCTATACAATCATGACTGGTGTGTAAATCAGTAAATCAGGAAGTGTTATTTACTCCTTCTCATAACAAAAGAACCAGGGGTCACCCAATGAAATTAATAGGCAGGAGGTTTAAAACAAACAAAAGGAAGTATTTGTTCACACGACGCACAGTCAATCTGTGGAACTCTTTGCCAGAGGATGTTGTGAAGGCCCAGACTATAACATGGTCCAAAAAAAGAACTAGATAAGTTCCTGGAGGATAGGTCCATCAATGGCTATTAGCCACGATGGGCAGGGATGGTGTCCTTGGCCTAACCTGTTTGACAGAGGCTGGGAATGGGCGACAGGATGGATCACTTGATGATAACCTGTTCTGTTCATTCCCTCTGAAGCACCTGGCACTGGCCTCTGTCAGAAGACAGGATACTGGGCTAGACAGACCTTTGGTCTGACACAGGATGGCCGTTATTATGTTCATGTGGATGAGACAAACAAGCAAGTCGGTGTGTGATCTGGATTCAATAAAATACCATAGAGAGCATTTCATTATTTATGTTTTCATTTCTTAATTGGGGAGGTTTTCTCCATCAGTTCTTTTTTTCCCCACCTGTCTTTTATTTTAATTCTGGCTCTTTATGGCCTCTCCTCCCAGCTGCTTACTATTATCACCTTCAGCTCTAAGCCTCTCCTTAACTGCTCACATAATCACCCCTTTATTTGGGAACCTGGATTTGTAGCCTTTGATCCACAGGTTGTCTTTGTACCTCCTGATAGCTTCTTCTCCCGCTGTATTCAGCTCAGTCCTCCATTGCCAGATTGCTTTTGTCTTTCTCACCCTGCCTTCCGATATTTCGGTATCAGAAAGGAGCAAATAATTAGGAAAAATAGTATATATGATTGATACAGCCTCATTCTGGTCATGCAATATCGACGGGACAATCACAATTTCCTTGTGTCCGAGTAGCAGCTGTGTTAGTGGGTATTCGCAAAAAGAACAGGAGGACTTGTGGCACCTTAGAGACTAACCAATTTATTTGATCATAAGCTTTCGTGAGCTACAGCTCACTTCATCGGATGCATTCAGTGGAAAATACAGTGGGGAGATTTATATACACAGAGAACATGAAACAATGGGTGTTACCATACACACTGTAACCACAGTGATCACTTAAGGTGAGCTATTACCAGCAGGAGAGCGGGGGGTGGGGGGGGGCGGGGAGGGGAGAAAACCTTTTGTAGTGATAATCAAGATGGGCCATTTCCAACGGTTGACAAGAACATCTGAGGAACAGTGGGGGGTGGGGGTGGGGATAAACATGGGGAAATAGTTTTCCTTGAGGAATTCCACCATGATTTTGACAATTTCCATCCCACCATCAACCTCAGCCTGGACCAGTCCACACAAGAGACCCACTTCCTGGACACTACTGTGCTAATAAGCGATGGTCACGTAAACACCACCCTATACCAGAAACCTACTGACCGCTGTTCCTACCTACATGTCCCCAGCTTTCATCCAGACGACACCACATGATCCATTGTCTACAGCCAAGCTCTACGATACAACCACATTTGCTCCAACCCCTCAGACAGAGACAAACACCTACAAGATCTCTATCAAGCATTCTTACAATTACAATACCCACCTGCGGAAGTGAAGAAACAGATTGATAGAGCCAGAAGAGTACCAAGAAGTCACCTACTACAGGACAGGCCCAACAAAGAAAATAACAGAACGCCACTAGCCATCACCTTCACCCCCCAACTAAAACCTCTCCAGCGCATCATCAAGGATCTACAACCTATCCTGAAGGACGACCCATCACTCTCACGGATCTTGGGGGACAGGCCAGTCCTTGCTTACAGACAGCCCCCCAAATTGAAGCAAATACTCACCAGCAACCACACACCACACAACAGAACCACTAACCCAGGAACCTATCCTTGCAACAAAGCCCGCTGCCAACTGTGTCCACATATCTATTCAGGGGACACCATCATAGAGCCTAATAACATCAGCCACACTGTCAGTGACTCGTTCACCTACACATCTACCAATGTGATATATGCCATCATGTGCCAGCAATGCCCCTCTGCCATGTACATTGGCCAAACTGGACAGTCTCTATGTAAAAGAATAAATGGACACAAATCAGATGTCAAGAATTATAACATTCAAAAACCAGTTGGAGAACACTGCAATCTCTCTGGTCACTCGATTACAGACCTAAAAGTGGCAATACTTCAACAAAAAGACTTCAAAAACAGACTCCAATGAGAGACTGCTGAATTGGAATTAATTTGCAAGCTGGATACAATTAACTTAGGCTTGAATAGAGACTGGGAGTGGATGGGTCATTACACAAAGTAAAACTATTTCCCCATGTTTATCCCCACCTCCACCCCCACCCCCACTGTTCCTCAGATGTTCTTGTCAACTGCTGGAAATGGCCCATCTTGATTATCACTACAAAAAGTTTTCTTCCCCCTCCCCCCCGCTCTCCTGCTGGTAATAGCTCACCTTAAGTGATCACTGTGGTTACAGTGTGTGTGGTAACACATTGTTTCATGTTCTCTAGGTATATAAATCACCCCACTGTATTTTCCACTGAATGCATCAGATGAAGTGAGCTGTAGCTCACAAAAGCTTATGCTCAAATAAATTTGTTAGTCTCTAAGGTGCCACAAGTACTCAGTTTCCTTGTGTGTTATTGAAATGTGTCATGACAAATAACTTGCTCTATGGACTGATTGTGAGTATTTAAAATCTGAGCTGTGCTGCTTAATTGTGGTTGGTTGGATCACACACGTGATATTATTTCTGTTCCCTGATTGTCTGAGTCTGAAGGCACCTGTGGTAGTTTAAAATTCAGTTTCCATTAATATTTGCACACACTACTTGGCTATTTGCTTTTCACACCTGGTGAAACCTGACACTCAATTGTGTGCACAAAGCAAACACAAAAGGATCATGAAGATGACCAAAGCAAATGCTTGGTTTCAGAGTAGCCACCGTGTTAGTCTGTATCTGCAAAAGGAAAAGGAGTACTTGTGGCACCTGAGAGACTAACAAATTTATTTATTTCACAAAAGCTTATGCTTAAATAAATTTGTTAGTCTCTAAGGTGCCACAAGTCCTCCTTTTCTTAAAGCAAATGCTGTGACCTGTGTAACAAGTTGCCTATAGCAAGGGAGAAAGGTTCCTGGATCACCTTCACCCCCATACCTACTCACTCACATGGAGCAACAATCCTTGTCACTGCTTTGACTCTTGGCGGCTAAATACACTCAGTAGCCTGATAAGCATATTGGATTCAGTCTCTCCTGGTCTGATTAGAGATGGATTCAAGCCACCCTGGTTTGCATGAGCAAGTTATCATGTCTGCCTTGCCAGAAATGAAACTTAACTGTACCACTGGTACATTCCTACCCGGGAGTCTCACACCCTCTGAGTAACACTCACTTTATCATGGCGTTTTAAGATGAAGTCCATTGGAGGTTGACTGGAGCATCCTATGATGAGCAATTGTTCCCTCCTTCATGCTTTCCCTCCATTACTGAAATCCCATGGAACACTAACCAGGGAAAAGGGCTTTTGCCTTCTCTGCTGGCAAGGGAAGTCTTCCATATCAGGCAAGTGAAGTATCCCACTTCTCCCTCCACCACCACCACCCTTTGGAAGATTTTCATACATTTTGAAGCCAGAAGGGACACTAATGATCATCCAGTCTGACTTCCTGCACAGCACAGGCCAAAAGACCTCGCCCAGTGATTCCTGTATCAGGCCAAGAACTTCTGGTTGAGCTACACAGATCTTTGAGAAAGACCAAGCCAGTCTTGTTTTAAAGACTTCAGGTGATGGAGAACCCACTGTGACCCTAAGTAAGTAGTTCCAGTGGTTAATTACCCTCACGACATCTGATTTCTGCCTTGAATTTATCTATCTTTAGCCTCTAGCATTGGATTTCATTATGCCTTTGTCTGGTAGATTAAAGAGACATCCACTGTCAGAAATCTTCTCCCCAGGGGGAATATAAACCTATATCACCTCTTATTGATCTCTTAGTCGTCTCTTGCAAAAGAATAATAGAATCATAGAATATCAGGGTTGGAAGAGACCTTAGGAGGTCATCAAGTCCAATCCCCTGCTCAAAGCAGGACCAATCCCCAACTAAATCACCCCAGCCAGGGCTTTGTCAAGCCGGGCCTTAAAAATCTCTGAGGATGGAGATTCCACCACCTCCCTAGGTAACCCATTCCAGTGCTTCACCACCCTCCTAGTGAAAAAGTTTTTCCTAATATCCAACCTAGACCTCCCCCACTGCAACTTGAGACCATTGCTTCTTGTTTTGTCATCTGCCACCACTGAGAACAGCCGAGCTCCATCCTCTTTGGAACCCCCCTTCAGGTAATTGAAGGCTGCTATCAAATCCCCCCTCACTCCTCTCTTCTGAAGACTAAATAAACCCAGTTCCCTCAGCCTCTCCTCATAAGTCATGTGCCCCCTAATCATTTTTGTTGCCCTCCGCTGGACTCTCTCCAATTTGTCCATATCCCTTCTGTGGTGGGGGGACCAAAACTGGATGCAATACTCCAGGTGTGGCCTCACCAGGGCCAAATAGAGGGGAATAATCACTTCCCTCGATCTGCTGGCAATGCTCCTACTAATACAGCCCAATATGCCGTTGGCCTTCTTGACTCATATCCAGCTTCTCATCCACTTTAATCCCCAGGTCCTTTTCTACAGAACTGCTGCTTAGCCAGTCAGTCCCCAGCCTGTAGCAGTGCATGGGGTTCTTCCTTCCTAAGTGCAGGACTCTGCACTTAGGAAGGAAGAGGCATTTTCTGTCCATATTACCCTACCTTGCTCCTTTCTGCACCTCCCAGTTGAATGGAGAATCTGAGGAGCTAATACTACATAAACAGCTTAGTTAAGGGTCCCATTTTAAGTTAATTTCAAAAGAATTAAGGGTTCAGAGTAGCAGCCGTGTTAGTCTGTATTTGCAAAAAGAAAAGAAGGACTTGTGGCACCTTAGAGACTAACCAATTTATCTGAACATAAGCTTTCGTGAGCTACAGCTCACTTCATTGGATGCATTCAATGGAGAATACAGTGGGGAGATTTATATACACAGAGAACATGAAACAATGGGTGTTATCATACACACTGTAACCAGAGTGACCACTTAAGATGAGCTAATACCAGCAGGAAAGCGGGGGAGGGGGGAGAGAAGAAAACCTTTTGAAGTGATAATCAAGGTGGGTCATTTCCAGCAGTTGACAAGAACATCTGAGGAACAGTGGGGGGAGGGGGGAAATAAACATGGGAAATAGTTTTACTTTGTGTAATGACCCTTCCACTCCCAGTCTCTATTCAAGCCTAAGTTAATTGTATCCAGTTTGCAAATTAATTCCAATTCAGGAGTCTCTCTTTGGAGTCTGTTTTTGAAGTCTTTTGGTTGTAATATTGCGACTTTTAGGTCTTTCCAAATGCAAACAGATGGACATCATAGCAAAAGGACTGAAGGTAAAACATCCATTACAATCTACATACCACACAGACTATGCTGACAGCTTGTGCCACACGCTCTCAAAGAAACTGCGGGACCACCTGATCAACATCCTCTACAGCAAACAGGGAAAGATTAAGAATGAGCTCTCAAAACTGGATACTCTCATAAAAAAACAACTTTCCACACAAACTTCCTCGTAGCTGGACTTTACAAAAACTAGACAAGCCATTTACAACACACACTTTGCTTCTCTACAAAAGAAAAAGGACACTAAACTATCTAAACTACTACATGCCACAAGGGGCCACAGCAATGGTTCCCTTAACCCACCCAGCAATATTGTTAATCTGTCCAGCTATACTCTTAGTACAGCAGAAGAATCTGTCCTATCTCGGGGCCTCTCCTTCTGCCCCTCCACCCCCACGAACATGATCCAGTTCTGTGGTGACCTAGAATCCTATTTTCGACGTCTCCGACTCAAGCAATATTTCCAACACTCCTCTGAACAACATGCTAATCCACAGAGACCTTCCTACCAACACTACAACAGACTGGATTTCTGCATAGAGTGCTTCCGCCGATGTGCACGGGCTGAAACTGTGGAAAAGCAGCATCACTTGCCCCATAACCTCAGCCATGCAGAACACAATGCCATCCACAGCCTCAGAAACAACTCTGACATCATAATCAAAAAGGCTGACAAAGGAGGTGCTGTTGTCATCATGAATAGGTCGGAATATGAACAAGAGGCTGCTAGGCAGCTCTCCAACACCACTTTCTACAAGCCATTATCCTCTGATCCAACTGAGGGTTACCAAAAGAAACTACACCATTTGCTCAAGAAACTTCCTGAAAAAGCACAAGAACAAATCCGCACAGACACACCCCTGGAACCCCGACCTGGGGTATTCTATCTGCTACCCAAGATCCATAAACCTGGAAATCCTGGACGCCCCATCATCTCAGGCATTGGCACCCTGACAGCAGGATTGTCTGGCTATGTAGAATCCCTCCTCAGGCCCTATGCTACCAGCACTCCCAGCTATCTTCAAGACACCACTGACTTCCTGAGGAAACTACAATCCATCGGTGATCTTCCTGAAAACACCATCCTGGCCACTATGGATGTAGAAGCCCTCTACACCAACATTCCACACAAAGATGGACTACAAGCCGTCAGGAACAGTATCCCTGATAATGTCACGGCAAACCTGGTGGCTGAACTTTGTGACTTTATCCTCACCCATAACTATTTCATATTTGGGGACAATGTATACCTTCAAACCAGCAGCACTGCTATGGGTACCCGCATGGCCCCACAGTATGCCAGCATTTTTATGGCTGACTTAGAACAACGCATATCTATTCAGGGGACACCATCATAGGGCCTAATCACATCAGCCACATTATCAGAGGCTCGTTCACCTGCACATCTACCAATGTGATATATGCCATCATGTGCCATTGGTCAAACTGGACACTCTTTACGTAAAAGAATAAATGGACACAAATCAGATGTCAAGAATTATAACATTCATAAACCAGTCGGAGAACACTTCAATCTCTCTGGTCACTCGATTACAGACCTAAAAGTCGCAATATTACAACAAAAAGACTTCAAAAACAGACTCCAACGAGAGACTCCTGAATTAGAATTAATTTGCAAACTGGATACAATTAACTTAGGCTTGAATAGAGACTGGGAGTGGATGGGTCATTACACAAAGTAAAACTATTTCCCATGTTTATTCCCCCACCCCCCACTGTTCCTCAGATGTTCTTGTCAACTGCTGGAAATGGCCCACCTGGATTATCACTTCAAAAGGTTTTCTCCCCTCCCCAGCCCCCCCCCGCGCTCTCCTGCTGGCATTAGCTCATCTTAAGTGATCACTCTCGTTACAGTGTGTATGATAACACCCATTGTTTCATGTTCTCTGTGTACATAAATCTCCCAACTGTATTTTCCACTGAATGCATTCGATGAAGTGAGCTGTAGCTCATGAAAGCTTATGCTCAAATAAATTTGTTTAAAAAGTTAAAAAGTCTCTAAGGTGCCACGAGTACTCCTTTTCTTTTTAAAAGAATTAAGGTTAGTCCATCACTGAATGCTTTGAAAAATCCCACTCTGAATTCAGATATTTTAAAATACTAATGCTGTTCTAAATCCCTGGAAATTGTTATTCAATGACCGCCCTAACTGAGAACCTCCAAACATTTGAGTTTTGTAATATACAGCTGTTTTCGGTAAGTGGGGAATAATTTAATGGCCTTTAATGTTAATAAAGTTTTTGTGAGATTAGGTCAGCACCCTGATTATTCAACCTCTGGCTCTAAAACAAGGTCAGATTAGCTTCAGCTGATCATCAGTGCAGCTTGAGTTTAATGACTGTTTCTTCAGGAATCAAACGGTATTTTGACCACTGTATGAATAATTCATGATTCATTTGGTTGATTCACTCCCATGTTCCAATTCCTTAAATTGCTGAAATGTGTTTCCCCGACCAGCAAATAAATGTCATTTCTCCTTCCAAAGGATATGAATCAGCCGACCTTATCACATTTATATCTTCTACTGCAAATTACTATAATACATGCATGGAGTCCGGATGCTTTAATGTTAATTCCTAAGCAGTTCAGTTTGGACTTCAGTTAGTTCTCACTCAGTCTCAGAGTAAATCCCAAACTAAATGATTAGTAATGAGGCTGCTAAGAAGAATATAGCTGAGTAATGAAAAAGTCATCCAGTCTGTCCTAAGCTCCCTGGCTACACTGTGGTTCTTGCTTCTGCATGTCAATGTTCTTGGATCACGACCTTGGAAAGACAATGGGTTTGAAGAAAGGGACACCACTTCTCAGCTACACAAAGGATCTTTAGGGCTGGTTTGACATCATGAAGGCATTAAAGGGGGCGGAAATGGACCCCGGGTCCTGTGTAGGGAGCCCCCAGGCATGAGGGCTCTTCACTAGCTCTGCTCACAGCCACCTGTGTAGGAAAGGTTGGAGGGGGAAAAGTGGAGGGAAGGGACATCATTGGAGCATACTGCTCAATAGCAATGTTCTCTTCACAGGGCATACACAAGGCCTTGGGAAGGAGAACCTAACTTAGAGCAACCCTGAGGCTGCTCTCTGTATCTTATGCAAGCCTGCCATTGAGACGTCAGCCAAATGTGTTCATTTAGTATTCTTTCACAGCCATCACACATGGTGTATAGGCCTCTATTTAAACCAGTACTTACCGTACCCAACTTCTCCTGAAGTCATCATTGCTCATGAGCACATTGCTGATGTTTTCAGTGGTTGTGGTGAGATGACGGTGTGCACTTCCAGGTGGCTCAGTCACATCTGCTTTCTGTTGACTTGCAATATAAAGGTCCTGATTCCGCTCTCTCTTACTCCAGTGTAGTAAATCAAGGGTAACTCCAGTGACATCAAAGGAGCGATACCAGTGCAACAGGAGAACCAGTCTGACCTTGAGGGGTATTTCCCCCCCGAGTACCTTCATTAGCAGTTTTGTTTTATTCAATGTAAACAGTTGAAACCTTTTCTTTTTAAACATAAAGGACAATCAAATCAAGGTGTGTTAACAGGAGCAAGTCAGTCTGTGGGGTACCAGTGGGTTTCTTTGACACCTATGCGTGCTGCAGGGACACCATATGCCTTATGAGACAGTGGAGGCTGTGGAATATTGAAGCAGTGATCTCTAACAGGGTCACTTCTGAAAAACATTGGAAAGCTCCCTGAGGAAGTCGGACTCCCAGGTCCCCTTTGGAGGATTTGAAAAATCTCACTTATCATGTCAAATACAGGAAAGTAGCTTGCAACTGAAGGGTATTTATTTCTTTGCACAAGTAACATTTTACAGCACTGAGGAATGTACGTTATTTAAACAAGTTCTATTACACATCCGACCTGTTATTAGACCCACATTTTCAAAAAGGGAGCATAAAATATGAGTCGAATGCTCACAAATTAGGCTGTCATATGCACATAGAACCTTAACTTCTGTGTGTGCGTTGGGAGCTCAGCATGTCATAGGTCTCGGGAAATGCAAAAAATGATTAGTTAATAGGTATCCTAGTCTGTGACTATTTCACTGTATATATACATTCTCCCAAATATTCACTGGACAGATCATTAAGCAAGAAACTACTTAAAATGAATTGTCCCGACTTGTACTTAGCTGTGACACTCTGCTTATCTTCCCCAGACCTGAAGAAGAGCTCTGTGAAGCTCAAAAGCTTGTCTCTTCCACCAACAAAAGATATGACCTCCCCGACCTTGTCTCTCTAATATCCTGGGACCGACATGGCGACACCAAAACTGCAAACAATGTAAAAACTAAGCCGGCAAAAACTCACTCCAAGAAGAAATGAAGCCCAGGCTTTGTTTGTCTGTGGTTTACTTTGCAGATCACCTCCGAAGCGTGATTGAGGTCCAAAAAGACAAATCTGCTGCTTTGGCAAAAATCAGGTTTTACGGCCTTTTACTACTTTCTACACAGCGAAGAGAGAATCAGCTGGATCCCATCCTGGCTCACGCATTCTTGTCAACAGAATTGTTAGGAAAGTACCATTTACAGAACCTTTATTACGAGTGGTGATACTGTTCAGCTTGCAGATCCCAGGCTGAGTTCGCAGAGCTGGCAGTTAAAGGAACAGCTTTAGATTTGTGGATTAAGCACAACAGCTCTGAAAACATGGTGAACATCATGTCCTGATGATACTTTTACAGACCTGAGAGAAAAACAGATCTTTCAAGAAGGAGGTGGGAGAGGAGATAGGTGGCACCCAAACGCCACCCCAACGGGAGGCGGCATGGCCCAGCAGCTAAAGCATTGCCTTGGTGTCAGGAGCCCTAGACTGTATCCCTGGCTGAGCCACCGACATGCTGTACGATCTTGGGCAAGGTTCCCGGCCCAGCTTCTGGGCCTTAATCTCTCTGTGCTGCACATCCCCATTTCCCATCTTCCTCTCTGTCTTGTCCGTTTTAGCCTGGACAAGTCTCGGTGGCAGGGACTTTCTCTTACTCTGCATTCTAAGCACTCCTGTGACACAGCTAATAATGTGAGGAAGTCTTAACTATATAGGTATCACTTGGCACTCACCTTTGCCCACCTTTCTATTCTTGTTAAGTGCCGCTGTTTATTTAACAATCATCTTTTCAGTGTTGCGCTCCTAATATCACATGCCGGAAATCACTCATACAACTACAGTTCGATTTTTGTCGATGTGTGAAGAAGCGAGACAGCGTGCTGTGTATAGCGTAATGAACTAGCCAACGTGACCTGGAAAGCAAACAAAGGATACAGGGGAGTAAACATATGTGGCACCACGTTGGCTGTCTTTTCCAGATGACCATTTTAATGTGCTTCCAAAGCTTTTATTCTTCCGCTGCTCTTGTTCTTGGTGGTTTGGAAGCAGAGCGAAGTGGAGCAGTTTCACAGGGACTGGTTCTCATTTCCTACCCAGGGCCAGCTGTAAATTGCGACTTCACAGCTAGGGCTGCTCCAAGCAGTTCCAGTTAGATTTGTGTAGTGACAAGAACTGCCTTTATTTCCCCCTTTTCCTCCTGAGGAAGCAGTTAGCAGAGCTGTGAGGTGAGAACCATGGCTAAGGGTGGTTGGTTTTTTTTAACAGCAGTTGTGGCTGTTTGGGGATAGCCCCCCAGGGCAGTCACACCTGTTTCCTTGGGCTGATTATGCCATTGCTCTGGTTTTATGGAGCTATGGATCCCATGCAGCCCCTTGCTGTAATTACAAATGGACAGTCCTCCTTGTGTTTTATGATTATTGGCATCACAGTAAGATCGAGGGCCAAATGTGCTTGGTGCTGTACAAACAGTCTCTGTCCTGAAGAGCTTAGAATAGAAGACTTGGAATCATTATTCCTGTTTCACAGGTGGGAAAAGGAGCCACAGAGAGGTTGGATGAGCTGCCCACACTCATTCTGTGGCAGAGGTAGGAGCTGAACCTTTTGTTATGTGCAGCTTAAGCCATTCCCGGAGCCACCAGCCCATCTTTCCCCTTTCTGTTAAGAGGAAGAAACCCTTCCATTTATCCATCAAAGTGCCACTGCAGTGTCATTTGTTAAGACACAGATTGTGCATCTTGGCTTCTTGGAAGCCTGGAGCCAGAGCTACATGGCCTGGCTGGGAACCACAGTGTAGACAGCTTCTGCTCGTCAGCCACCCAACACTGTCCCTCCACCCCAGGGTAAAGCCCACAAGTCCATTCAGTCATTTGGGGTTGCATCAGGCCGATGCTGTACCTGCACCACAGGAAGTGAGAGATCATAACTAAGGCTAAGATTTTGTCATGGTTGTTTTTAGTAAAAGTCACGGACAGGTCACGAGCAATCAACAAAAATTCACAGAAGCCGTGACCTGTCTGTGACTTTTGCTGCTGCGGCTCCATGGATTTCCCCCACCACCATGGTGGCTGGGAGTTGTAGGGATTCCCCTCTGCCAGTGGCAGCAGGAAGCTGCAGGGTGTCCACATTTCCCAAAGAGAAACCGGGACACCCCCAGCCAGTCACCTGTGGTGCCCCCCTCACCACGCCCTCACGCGAGGCTGTCACCGGTCACTGAAACCCTGAGGAGGGCCCCCTCAGGAGTCTGTCACTTGTGGCTGTAATATTGCAGGGGACCCCCTGTTGCTGGACCCCTGCCAGGGCCCTGCTGGCTGCTAGCTCCAGAGTCCCGCAGCCCCGGGGACTGAAACAGAGAACGTCATGGAGGTCTCTAGAAGTCACAGATTCCGTGACTTCCATGACCTCCATGACATAAACGTAGCCTTAATCATAACTCATAAAGGCTGCTGGGGTCAGGCTCATTTTGTGTAAATTCCCTGCCCCACTCCATGGATCCTGGGCACGAAATCCTTTTCCTCCTTGGCACACAGGATACCTGCTGGTGCATTTCCATCCCACTCTTTAACATAGGCCTGAGATTTGGCCCTCTCCCCTCTGTTGTTCTGTACTCTCACCTAGATGGATATTAAAAAAAGACCCCAATTGATTTATATACCTACTACAAGGCTCACTGGCTTTCTGTGTAATGAGCACACCTTCCCACCCTCCTGGTGCCACAACCCCTGTTAACATAATGTCTTCACAGGGGTGAGATTAAATAGCTATACACTCTGCATATGGAGCATCCCTAAATCCAGAGCAGATGCCCAACTGCAGTTTGGGATGAATGTCTTATTTGTGCAGAAACCTCCTCAGACATAAAATGGTGAGAGTTTTTCCACTGCCTTAGAAAGATCAGCCCAGCTGGTAGGAGCCACAGTTAGAGGAGGACTGGGCCAATGGTCAGAGTGTTAGGATTTTGGAAACCCAGACCCCTGCTCTGCCACAGACTTCCCTTGTGACCTTGGATGAGTCACTTAGTCTCTCCATGCCTCAGTTCCCCATGTGTACAATAGGGCCAGTTGCCCCTCCCTACTTCTCAAGGGTGCTGTGAGATTAAATACGTTAAAGACTGTGATGTGCTTTGAGCTCCACTGACAAAAAGAGCTATATAAAAGCTTGATATTATCCTAAGGGAGATGGGACGGTTTTCAGGCAGTCAAGTGAAACCACTTTTAACTCTTTCTATATAAACAGATGTAAAAAAAATAACCACAGTAGACAAAGGAACTCAGTCAATGATCCACATTTATTAAAGGGATAACAATCTGTACATTTTTTAAGAACCGGATCCTCAGGTGTAAATCAGTGTAGCTGCATTGACTTTGATGGAGCTACACCATTTCATACCAATTGGGGATCTGGCCCTTAGTCTGTAAAATGTCAAGATCTGAAGCATATTTCTTTGTGTTAATACTTCAAAAGCAGATAATGACAGATCATTATCTACATCTAATATATCTATGTCTAATAGTTATCAGTGATCAGATTCTATATTTGTAGAAAACTGGCATTGCTTAAATGCTGAACTGAGAGTTCTATTATATCATATAAACATTGAGAAGTCACCACTAGACTATTTGTTATGGTTTTTTTTTTTTTACTTTGGTAAATTTAAGTACTAGTGAAAGACATAAGTCTTCTACTGAAGGTGAACTGCAAAGCAAGATGCATTGTGATTACGCCTCTCACCGCTCCTCTATGCTTTGCTTATTCTTGGTTGTGTTTTCATCAGAAATATCAGCTCTTGACTTTCCTCTTTTTGTTGGAGGACTCTGGCAAGATCTTTGGAGGGCTTAGATGGGAATGACAAAGGAGATGGACTCCTCTCCTGATCTGCAACTCTCCTAGTGAGGATGCTGGGTGCTTTACTGTGAGCATTCAGTGTACACTAACATTGGTGAGTTCTCATTCCTGGGAATTGGATGTGGTTATGGGGTGCCCAGCATATCTTTATCCAACACACTGGGGACCGAACTGGGGACCTCCAAAACTCAAAGCCCTGCATCTCTGCAGCTTAAGCTAAATGAAAAACATTCTATAACTCTGGACTTGAACAGACTTATGTCCTCTGCAGATCAGATATCATGGGAGACACTGATGTGTGGGTTACAATTGAAATGCATCATAATTCTGGCCCTAAACTATTGAAATAAATGTTTTAGCCACTTCCAATAGACACACCTACCCTTCATTACCCGTCAATGGATGTTTTGTCCTTTCTGCAATTCAAGTTAGCATGCTTAGCACAGGGTAAAATAGAGCTGTAAAAAGGATATTTATAAATGAAAGAAGGTAGAAACCATGTAGAGGAGAAACAAAATTGCTAAACTGAGCAAAAATGGATCACTAAGGGATCTCCCAGACTGCAAGCCAGTGAGTGACCAGCAGGCCACAGGTTACACACCACACAAGCCAGTGCAAAATGAGAATCTGTGGGGCATGCTTCTAGCTTTAGGTCCATAGTACGAATCAGCCCAGGTATGCCTCTATTATTTGTTTAAGTGGGGAGGGTTATTTTTAACCAGCAGACATGTAAGCAAAGGAGAATTTATACCTTAAAGAAGACTCCTGGGGTAGCAGGACGAGGTTAGTGAGGTGGATTTCCCCACTTGCAAAGGGCACTCAAGGAGAATAATAGATTAGGGTTGGGATTTTCAAAACAGACTGTGGGATTTTAGGCGCACACTGAAACAGAATGGAAGTAGTGTTCAGTTGTCTTTGAAAATCTCCACCTAGAAGACCTCTAGGCATCCCTATACAAATTACTTCAGCCTTCTTCAATTTATCTCCGCTTGCTTTTACTGCTATTCTTTCTAAAGAAGTTCTTTCTTCCCTGCTACATGTCAGTAGTTCACACTGTTTCAAACAAGTTATAAGGAAATACAATGGGATTATAGTGTGCACAGATGTAGTTGAATGCAGTAAGCTGCAAATTAGGGGGGAAAGCCATATCTGGGAATTAGATGGACAAATTAGATGGACTGATATCAGTCACAGTTACCCCAATGGGAATCCAGTGCGCACGTACCCTCTCTTGCTCATATAACAGATAGCTAGCTATATGGCTGGGGTTATCACAGAGAACTAGGTGCCCAACTCCTATTGACTTTCAGTGAGATTTGAGTAACTAACTCCCTTAAATGCCTTTGAAAACTGAAGCCATATATTCTTACCACCTTGCACTATGGAAGCCAAGATCAGCTGTTCTGAACTGAGACTACAGCCTGCCCCCGCTCCTTCTTCCTGTTGCCATCTCTTCCTCCCCCTCTCATTCTTTCATCCTAACATTGAGTCTGTCTCCAGCCCAGGTAACAGACTGAGCCACAGGGAGTCAGCAGGGGGTAATATTTTTAACACACAAAGGGAAGACTCTCCAATCACCTATAGCTTTACGGCTGTCTGGTTTTAAAGATCTGGGGAGTTCATGTGTGATGTGTAGTTAATAGCCCACAGGCATAACTTCACAAAGCTCTCACCTCTTGCTTCCCCTGCCACGCCAGCCGCCATTTCTGTAACTCTCTTTTTATGCATTCCACATGAGCTACGCTCTTGCTCTCTGTGCTGGTGGAAGAAACTGAAAGACAAAAATAGAGAGAGATCAAATAAACAAAGCAAAAGCAAGAGCCACCATTGATGTTGAAAGATCATAAACATCCCCAAAAGAGAGAGAAGAATCTCCCAGCTTCAGTGGCTCTTTGGCTGATTTACTTTTAGATTCATACATGTCACCTAGGAGCACTTTGCAGCGAAGTTCCTTGTCTGCTTTCTTGTAGCTGTTCAAACTTGTAGGTTGATATTTTCCCCCCAGTTATTGTGGTAGGTGTATTGTGGTAGGTGTATCCCTCCCTCGGGGGGAGGGATAGCTCAGTGGTTTGAGCATTAGCCTGCTAAACCCAGGGTTGTGAGTTCAATCCTTGAGGGGGCCATTTAGGGATCTGAGACAAAAATTGGGGATTGGTCCTGCTTTGAGCAGGGGGTTGGACTAGATGACCTCCTGAGGTCCCTTCCAACCCTGATATTCTATGATTATTTTCTGGAATCAAAAATCATCTCTGCCTAGCCTAGAGGAAGGAAGTATATCTTCTTGATCAAGAAGCAAGCCAATACGGCTGTCTTGACAAAAATCACAGAGGAAGTGCTAGGCTTCATCCCTTTTATAGGGAATGTTTCATCTCAAGCTGTCTACTCATCTCTGGCAGCACATCCCTATTTATTAACTGCTGCCCCTCACACCTGGGAGAAGCTCCCTGTAAACATTTGCAAAATTAACTCATGATTCTCCTTTGGAATCCTCCTTAAGAATCTCCTTTGGCATGAGGCCTACAAAAAACTTGACAGTGATTAGGCTGTTGGTGTGCTGAGACCACTGCTTATCACGCTGACGAATATTGCTCCATTGTTTCTTTTTAATCCCATCTCAGTCTGTTTGTATCCTGCCCTCATTTTATACTTAGCTTGTAAACTCTTTGGGGTAGGGACTGTCTTTTTGTTCCATGTTTGTACAGCACCTAGTACATTGGGGGCCTGTTCCATGACTGGGGCTTCTAGGTACCACAACAACACCGCTAATAAGAATAAATAACTGGTAACCTTCAGGACAGCCCAGAATACGATTGGTGGGATTGACATTACAGTGGCATTGACTTCAGTGGAAGCAGAGCTAGGCCAATGCTAAGTGAAAATCCCATCCTAAATCGTGAAAGCTCAGTTCATGATAATATTCCCCTGCCACTCTTTCCAATACAAAAGTCTACATCATAAATCTGATTCACTGCAGCCTTGTTCCAGTAACCAATGTAACCCTATCAGCATGAAACTGGAGTAAGGCAGTGGTGAATCCGGCCCTTTGTTTTTATGAAGTTGTGGACTTAATTTCAGTGGTTATCCTAAGAGACATGCCAAACACATCTAGGACATAAGCAAACCACATGTACATTCCTGAACAAAAATACCCAACCCAAACCAAACCACCTCACCTATCCTAAAATGGAGTTAAGGTTGAGAGTATGTGTCAGAAATTCAGGGCCCATCTTCACTGGCAACGCGAAAGTGCTGCCATGGAAGTGTTTTAACATGGCTTGTGTGGTTGCAGCACTCTCCCGGTGCTCTAAAAAACCCGCCTCCACGAGGGGAAGAGCTCCCAGCACTGGGGCACTGTCTACACTGGCACTTTACAGCGCTGCAACTTGCAGCGCTCAGGGGGGTGTTTTTTCACACCCCGAGAGAGAAAGTTGCAGTGCTGTAAAGTGCCAGTGTAGACAAGTCCTTAGGAATACAAACATAATTATCCCCAACCAAGCATTATACAACCAAGAAATTCAGAGCTGAGATTACATTTTTAAAAAATCCAAAACGTCTTAAAATAAGAAGTGCCCAGGTAAGATCCCTGTGAATCCTTAACTCTGCCCTGCACTGACACCATGCAATAATCATAAGGACTATAATGAAACTAGTTTAGTCTTTGTGAACCCAGATTAGACTACTAAACTGATTTTTACATTCACATTTTTTCAGATTTTTTTCTCCTTGTGGCATCACAGTGAGAACCACTGACATGCATTGAGTCTTCATCATACCACTGAGTCATTACAATCACAATAATTTGTTAATAATAATAACAATTAACTTGGTAATAAACATTTGTTAATAATTTAGCTTTACCTTTACAACTTATTTTCTTCAAATATAGCTTGTGCACAAGATTTCAATTAATTTTAACAATATGGAAAGTTTGAAAAGTCTGCATTATTCCTTTCTTAACATCACTTGGGACAAAGAAAATACACAGATGCCAAATTTCTTAAAGGACCTGTTTTTTACTTAATTTTAACTCACAAACTAATTAATAGATTTGTAACTTGTAAATTCTCAGAAAAATCATGCAGTATTCAAAGAGCAAGTGCTCTAAGTTGGAAGAGGACATGCTGTATTTTTCATACAAAACTAAGAGGTTGAATCCTTGCTTTAAGTGCAAAATGGAATTTAACCTAAACTAAGAATCATGACCAGAGCCTCTGAAAATATAGTGATGGGAGATAAGCGAGATGAATGTGCATATTGCCTTAAATAACTAAATAACATTACTTAAGTATTTCCAATATTCTAAGTATTTGGAATACCACAATTCCTGAGATAACATTCCCTTTATAAGGCAAAATTAGCTAGTTTTTAAGGAAGATCACGGTATATCTACAAAAAGAAAAGGAGGACTTGTGGCACCTTAGAGACTAACCAATTT
This sequence comes from Chelonia mydas, assembly GCF_015237465.2. Taxonomy (NCBI): domain Eukaryota; kingdom Metazoa; phylum Chordata; order Testudines; family Cheloniidae; genus Chelonia; species Chelonia mydas. The sequence continues at coordinate 73,305,019 of NC_051251.2, read as the reverse complement.
ATTTGAGCATGAGCTTTCGTGAGCTACAGCTCACTTCATCGGATGCACCTGTGTGCATCCGATGAAGTGAGCTGTAGCTCACGAAAGCTCATGCTCAAATAAATTGGTTAGTCTCTAAGGTGCCACAAGTCCTCCTTTTCTTTTTGTGCATACAGACTAACACGGCTGTTACTCTGAAACCTGGTATATCTACAGTTATACCATAATTAGACCCGTACATCTACAACATCCATTCACAGTATCTTTATTATAAGGGTGTTAAAAACCTGTACATAAATATTGGTGGGGGTAGAGGGTGCATTGAAAGGATGGTGATGCAGAGTTGGTTGAATTGTTTTTGTGAGTGAAAGATTTCATAAACATTTTATATGACTTTTGAGTCAAAAACTTCCATTCCCTAGGACAAAGGCACACAGATAAGTATGTAAAACGTACTTCCAGCTCTACTGCATGATTCTGAACATTCACCATCCCAGCCATCTTTAATGACTTTGGCTTGTAGAGAATGCATGTTATAACGGGGTGACACTCACGGCTAGCATACCTCCTTGCATGTAGGTCAGGGAACGTAGCCCCTTGCTGCTTGTTTTGCTAAAAGCTTTGTTTTGGTCCCTGTTTAGTCCACAACTTCCAGGGTTACAAATTCCAGCAGAATCTTTGCCCAAATGCCTTCTGCATGCAGTGTTCAGCCCTGGCTTGGGGCTCTGCCACTATACCAGTGGCTGGCAGAGGAACCTGAGGTCACCTACTACATGGTGTTCTAGCCCAGGGACCTGTAATCTGCAATCCAGGCCCTGAGTCCCTGTTGCTGTGTCCCTGGGCTCCTTCCTACCCAGCCTCTCTCTTGTGTCTTGCCCGTTTCTGGGTTTACCATGGGAGCAAATTCTGTTCCCTGTGGCTACTTCACCCCCTCCTAGCCTCTTACCAGACTCCTTACTCCAGGGCAGGAACCCATGGCACTAAACCGGGAGGAGAGGTAGATACGCTGGAGGGTAGGGATAGGATACAGAGGGCCCTAGACAAATTAGAGGATTGGGCCAAAAGAAATCTGATGAGGTTCAACAAGGACAAGTGCAGGGTCCTGCACTTAGGACGGAAGAATCCCATGTACCGCTACAGACTAGGGACCGAATGGCTAGGCAGCAGTTCTGTAGAAAAGGACCTAGGGGTTACAGTGGACGAGAAGCTGGATATGAGTCAATAGTGTGCCCTTGTTGCCAAGAAGGCCAATGGCATTTTGAGATGTATAAGTAGGGGCATTGCCAGCGGATCAAGGGACGTGATCGTTCCCCTCTATTTGACATTGGTGAGGCCTCATCTGGAGTACTGTGTCCAGTTTTGGGCCCCACACTATAGGAAGGATGTGGAGAAATTGGAAAGAGTCCAGCAGAGGGCAACAAAAATGATTAGGGGACTGGAACACATGACTTATAAGGAGAGACTGAGGGAACTGGGATTGTTTAGTCTGCGGAAGAGAAGAATGAGGGGGGATTTGATAGCTGCTTTCAACTACCTGAAAGGGGGTTCCAAAGAGGATGGATATAGACTGTTCTCAGTGGTAGCTGATGACAGAAGAAGGAGTAATGGTCTCAAGTTGCAGTGGGGGAGGTTTAGGTTGGATATTAGGAAAAACTTTTTCACTAGGAGGGTGGTGAAACACTGGAATGTGTTACCTAGGGAGGTGGTGGAATTTCCTTCCTTAGATATTTTTAAGGTCAGGCTTGACAAAGGCCTGGCTGGGATGATTTAGTTGGGGATTGGTCCTGCTTTGAGCGGGGGGTTGGACTAGATGACCTCCTGAGGTCCCTTCCAACACTGATAGTCTATAATTCTATGATTCATGGCTTACTCACTCCCTGGACTCCCTCCTTGTCACTGATAACCTCTCTCCTCCCTGGGAGTGACTGCAGCCTCTTACCCTTGCAGCCTCCTTCTGCTCTCAGCTTCCTGGCTTTATAGTGCTGTCCCAGCCCTTCCCCAGCTGGGCTTCTCTCTCAGTTAACCCTAGCTCTCCTTCTTGGAGGTGATCCTAGGTAACCTAATTGGCATGTGAAGCCCTCGTTAACCCTTTCAGGGCTGGTGTGTTGAGCTCCATCACCCATACACAGTTATTACTACTTGTACTGAAATCCATTCTATCACAGGGATGTTATTCATAAAATCCTGGGCGTAAAAAAAGCCATAAATTGCTGAGAACTTAAAAATTGGACAGTAACAGACCAGTGAATCCCAGTGATGATTGAATCTGGTGATATTTTGAACAAAAAGAGCCCTTAACCACACTTGTAGCTGTCTCTGTCACTTCACGCTGACCCAGCAGACATTCTAGGCTTCAGAGTGACAATCCTGGAACTTTAGTGTATAGACTGCAGTAGTGTCAAGCAGCCTCAGCTGAGATTCAGGGCACTGTTGGGCTAGGCACTGTATGTACACATAGTAAGAGACAGTCCAAACAGATCCAGGGGAACACAGGCACAGAGATATGCCCCAAGACAGTGACAGAACTGGGATTAGAGGCTGGGTTTTCTCCAAGCCCAATGTCTAGCCACTAGAGTCTACTAAACAATAATGCTCTCCACAGAAACTTGTCACATACAGATTTCAAGCTGGAAAACAAGTGACCAAACTGACATGACCACCAGGTCAAGCAGACTTCTCATTCAGAAGGCAATTGGTTTGTTCATGAAAACTGGCTGAGCATGAGTTTCCTTACTCCAACCACAGAATATAGTTGGTTTTTAGCAGTTGGAGTTTACTGGAGAGATTCTCATTCAATCCTCATGTCTTCTGAAGAGGGTAGAGCTGTAATATTTTCTACACTAAGCCTCCTAAAAAGTTCAGCATTTGGATAGGCATCTGAACCTCCAAATATGAGGAGATTCACATATTACTACTTGAATAAAAAACAGATGGCCAAAGAATCTGAGGATGATCAGTAGGGGCTGGGTTTTGTCACTTAAGTTACACTGAGGAGGAAAGATCTGAGATGTTAAAGAGAAAGAGAGAGAGAATAAACCACAATTTCAAAATTAAAAGTAACCATTCTATCTGGATTCATTGCTGTGAATCTATAGTTTAGCTGCTTGAAAGCAGGACATATATAAAAGAAAGGCAACGTGATCCAGCGGAAATGTGTTAGACAAGCCTCAAGAGATGTGCAGTGCTTAATTTGTGCCAGGGCTTGCCAGAGCTGAGCCCTGGCATCTCTAGGCTTGGCAGTTCAGAGCCCTGGCACCTCTGGGATTGCTGCATCAATTATGAATATAAAAAAATTGCTTGAGCCCCAGCATCTCTTTTATTACAAATTAAGCACTGGAGATGTGGATTCTGTTCTGGGCTCTTCCTTTGAATGTGGGCAAATCTCTATGTCTCTGTTTACCTTTCCATCCTTTGCCATGGCTAGATTGTAAACTCTCCAGGGCAGGGCCTGTCTTTCACTATGTGTTTGTCTAGCATTTAGTTCAAGTCAGTCTTGGCACTACTGTAATGCCAATAATAATAAAAAGCCTATGTCTAAAAACTAGGCTGCCACTGAGACGTAATGCAAGAGGAACAGTCATACATCTGTGCTGAGCTCTAGTAGCTGAGAGAGCACCCTCAAAGAGTGACATTTAAATGTTTAAGTGAAAGTGCCAGCTTTAATTAACACTGATGTGTTCCATGCTAGTGCAAACAGGTTTTAGTAGGCCAGCTGTGGTCCAGCATAAATTCTTCAAGTGCACTTTCTGAGGTGATCGGCGTATTCCAAATAAACTCCCAGTGAGGGAGGGATAGAGAGAGCTCTAGATTAAGCAATCTCAATCACATAGAAAATGGAAGTGAATCAGGGTTATCTAAGTTTTCACTGAGAAAGAGAATCTAATAACCATGTTTGATCATACTGAACTCTGAGTTTCTTCCAGCTAAAGCAAGCAAAATTAAATGTAGCCAATTTTGCACATAAGTACATTCCAGTCTTCTGCAGTAGTGACTTCAAACACTACAGTTTACAGCAGGATAATTACAGTGTTTGGTGATGCTCTGTACATGTATTCCTACTCTGTGTATTTCTGTCACAAGGTTATTAATAGGGGCACAGTTTTTGGAGCCCCAATTATTATTTATTTGTGTTACAGTAGCATCTCAAATAGAGATCAGGGCCCCCTGGTTCACAATACAGATGGTCCCTGCCCCCAAAGAGTTTATGTTCTAAATACACACAGAGTGGAAGAGGAAACAGATGTAAAGTGATTTGTCTACGGTCACACAATAGGCTCATAGCAAAGCCAGAACTCAGACCAGGATCTTTTGATACCTATTCCAGTGCTCTAGTGTCTAAATTTCATGAAACAAATGCACTGAGGTCTGCTGAACCAAACTTGATCTAATATTTGTGTCATGACACCACATTGTGACATTATCTCAGATTCATGATGTTCTGTAAGGTAAACATTACAATGCATATTGTGGGGGAGGGAGGTCCTAGGGATGGAGTATGAACTTTCCCCAATGAGGCTCATCCATGATCCAGAAGGACAGCTTCTGAGATCGAGAAATAAGTTCAGTTTTTAGTCCAGAGACTCTGCTGGTGTAGATCACCATAGCTCTAATGATTTCAATGGAGCTACGCCAGTTTGCAGCAGTTGTAGATCTGGCCCTTCTAGTTCCTCTTATTCCTTGGCCTTTCCACTAAAACTGCAAATGATTTCCCTCTGTGATATGAATGTTTGCCAACCTGTAACTGGATTAGGATCACTCATGAATGTTATGAAATTTTAGCTTTCAGTCATTATGAGTCTGTTTGAGATTCAGAACAATAACCTGGAGATGGAAAGCTCCTTAGCGCATTGATAAACCCATGATCCATCCAGCCATGGCCAGCATTAGTATACACATTAAAGAGTGTTCTTTTACCTCCACAAAAGTTATTTAAGGGTCTTAGAAAAATACTTTTGACCACAAACAACAAACAGGACAGTGGTCTTAGCACTGAAGTCATCAACGATATTTGGAACATTTCAGCTATTTTAACAGAACCACCGGCGATGGCACTGGGAAAAGCTAGAAGCTTATGTAGTCCATTCCACCAGCTCACTCATGATGTGTACAGAGCAAAATAATTCTAAACTACGGTCCCCTAAATTACATAAACAGGAGTAGAAAGGTCAACAGACTTTGTACCAGAGGTCCAAAAAACCCCACCCCTTTTAGGTTTTGGCTCGATTAATTAATGTTTCAACTTTAGTAGATTTGACTTGATTGCGGTGCTGCTGTTTACTGAAAGGATTCGTCATGGTAACACTATGGCTCATTTCTCTGTTTTGCCAGAGGCTGCAAACAAACACAAAGACATGCATATGAAAAAGAATTAATCTTTTCAATATGGAGCCAGCCTACTCTGTCAGGTTTCAGAGCTGAACGAAAAGGCAGTGGCCTACACCCATATCAATCCTATTAGCTAAAATATGGCCATAATAGCAGTACTGGCCTTTTTTATAGCAATGTCCCTCTGGGTCTTTGGTTTAAGAAACAAACTCCCCATAAATCACATAATAAAAATATCCAGATTGTTGGCTTAAGGGTAAAGCTCACCAATAGAAGTGTATTTCTTGTGACAATCTGTTTTATGAGAGAACTGGCTGCTTTCTGTTGATGTCACATTGCCACCGCCGGTATGTGGTGTGGAGAGACACCTGTCTATTGCACATGTGTTAAAATCCTATCAGTATTTTGGGTCTGTGTTTGGTATTTTGACTTCTATCAACCACTGCCAAGATAATCCTTTGTATAACTATTATTCTTTGTTGTCTTTAAGATCTGCAGTAATATGGTTTGTTGAACATTACATGCCACATCTTCTTCCATGGGGTTCAGGCCCATGGGAAAACAACTTGATGAAGTAGACACTGCATGGGACTGGAAGGGCAGAAGATCCTAGTTCTATTCCTGGCTCTGTGTCTAACTCCCTCTATGGCCTTGGGTCAGTAAAGAATTTTCCCTGCTTCAATTTCCCCATCTTCCAAATGTGGATTAATGGTACTAACTGCCCTTCTTTATAGAGTTTTTGGTGTTAAGGAGAGCCATAGATGGGAGGGGGAGACTAGACAGAAGTCCAAACCTGGGTCTTAATCTCATTCCTTGCTAGGTGTAACTCATTTTGTGTTTTAGCCTTTCTGATTTTGTCCCTACATGCTTGTACTATTCTTCTGTACTGATCCTTAGCAATTTGTCCACATTTCCACTTTCTGTAGGATTCCTTTTTGATTTTCAGGTCATAAAACAGCTCCTGATAGATCCATATTGATTTCTCACTATTATTACAATCTTCCCAGAGTACCAGCTGGCTAACGCTCAGTCTCCCAGCTGCCCCTGTCTTACTAGCCACGGCTGCAGTAGGATGAATTTCCTTGGACATCACAGGTGATCCCCCACCTATACAGAGACCACATGCCTCCAGGCTGGCTTTGTTGCAGCCTGCTGCTTCATAGTAGCACGACTCTAGCAAATCTGCACTACCAGGATGTCCCCCTAGCTGGTGGTGCTTCCTGGGCCCCACTTTAATAGGGGTTCCTTGCTGATAGGGGCTCTGAGGAAAAGGTAATACAACTCCATAGGGTGTGTCAGGGCAGAACTGAGCCTGATGTCTGGGTTGCTCAATTCCTGTGGAGACACTTCTGACTTTTAAGCAGTTATGGCTGAACTTTTTGAAGGGAATTGGGATGTCCTATTCCTATTCATTTCATTGGAAACTGGATAGCCAAGTCCTTAGGCAGCTTTGCAAATCTCAGCCCTACATGCACCTACATGACACTTTGGATGCATGCAAAAGCTGCAGGGAGATGTCTGTCATGCACCATTTTTAATCATTCCTCAGGCTAGGCTTGGAATGCCATCCTCTTTATCTAAATTCAGCTGGAATTCAGCACGCACTGGCATCCAAAGGTATTGATGTTTAGCTGAACTATCCAAATCTCTTCAGTCTGCAAAGTTGGACTGGAGATGTCACAAGAAGTAGCTTTCCCATAAGACTTCTGGCACATCTGCTTCCAGTCGGGCAGGCAACTCCAAGAGAAAAGCTTCTCTTGAAGCATTTTGGTATTTTCAGTCCTGGCCAGAGAATAAAAGTGAGCAAAACCTCCCCATGCATTCCAGAAATATAATAAACAAACAATGATTTCCTTTCAATGTGGTTCTAAAAATGGGCAAAGTTCTGTGAGTGGGGAGGAGGAGATCTTAGCGTTTTGAACTGGCTTGTCCACCGCTACTCTAAGTTTGCCTAAAAAGCGTTGTATTTGTCATATGCTTTGTATAATAGCAACTTCCAGCTGAAAGAAGAAAGCACTCTGATTGCTGGTGGTAAGAGTCCTGCAGGAAGTTCTGTGTGAATTACCTGAGGGGAGTTAGTCTGTTGCTGCATGAATGAGTCAGTTGGAAATGCGGCTGTGCTAAGTAAACAGCTTACGGGGTGAAGAACAGTCCTGTGGAGAGAGCCCTGAGCCAGGCTTCAGGAAAGCTGCATTCAAATCTTGGTTCTGCCACCGATTTCCTGTGTAACTTTGAGTAAATTTGATCTGCCTGTGCCTCATTTCTCCAGGGGGATAATAATCCTTCCATCATCTGGTTAGCTCATAAACTCTTTAGGGCAGGGCCTGTCTCTCAGGGCCAGATTTACACCTTACGCTCCCCAAGGCACAGCGTCTTTAGCGCACCCCCTGCCTACAGCTGACTTTCAAGTTTTCTGTAAAAAAATTAACTTTTAACCCACTTTTAACTGTTAGGCATCCCTAGAAAGCTGGTGCACCTAGGACGGGTCTACTATGCCTAATTGGAAATCTGGCCCTGCTGTCTTTATTAGGGGTTTGTACAGCACCTAGCATGTTGGGGGCTCGGTACTCTGCTACAGATATCTTGAGAGCCCTTGGGAGGTAATTTAGCCTTGCTGTTTCTCAGATCCTCATCTGTAGACAATATGTCCATGCTGAGTCTTTTGGATCTGTCAGGTGATTTGATCACGAGATGATGATGTGGTCACATTAGTGGGTCCAAAAGGCTCCAGAAGGGCTGGATGGAAGTGCCTTGAAGCGACTCAGTTTCCTTTTCCATGAGATGCTTATGGGCAATAGAACTGTGCATGTAAGAAATGTTCTGGTTTGCTGGCATATTGCAGAAAATCAAATAAATCATTTGGGTCAAACAACAATTTTTTCAAAATTTTCAGCAAAATTGAAAAAAATCATTTCAGGTTGAACAAATCATTTTGTTTTAACAAAACAAACATTTCATTTAGATTTTGACCATTTTAAAATGTTTCGATTGTTTTTTCATAAAATTAAAGAAAATTTAAACAAAAAGTCATTTTGATTTTTCAGCTCCAAACGTTTTGATTTTCTTGGGGTTTTTTCCCAACTAAAGAAATCTTGCCAATCCTACAGGAATTTGTGAGATATTTCGGTGTTGCAAAATCTGCATTTGTTGCTGGAAAAGGTTTTGGAGGAAAAATTTCACCCAGCTCTAGTGAGCAATTGCTCTGCTGCCCTGAGAACTCCTTTTTCACTGAGAGCAGCTCAGAGTTCCGCTGTGTCATTCCACCTGTTGAGTGTGCATATGAGCCCAGGAGGTGGATTAAGGAGACCTGGGATGCAGTAGGAGCTCCGTGTCTCTCTTACATCTGTCCCAGTCGGTGCAGTGTAATGAATGACCCAGTGTTACTGGAGATTGGGGCTTGGATGAGATGAAGGCACCTGGGGCTCAATTCAAATGAGCTGATGTGGGTGGGCTAGGGGAACCAAGTGGAAGTACTGGTGAGAATTATCTCAACTCCCTCGATCAAAACTATCAGTAGAACCACGGGTTTGTAAATTAGGGATCACGGCTGGACCTGAGATAGTCGCTGCATGTGGACTTTACGACTCTTATTCAGGCCTTTGTCACCTAAAACTAGATTAATATCACGCTCTTCTTGGGGCTACATCATAAAACCTTTTGAACATGAAGCTGAAAATGTGGTTGCCTGCTTGATGATTGGAGCATCAAACCAGGAGCACAGAACTCTCATGCTGTTCCATGAAATACATTGGTGGCTTGTGCTGTTGCTCAAAGTTTTGACCTGTGGTAAAATGCCCTAGTTGGTTTGGGATTGGGATCCTGAGTGATGACCTCTCTGTTGATGCCATACTACTGCACTTGTGAGTGATGGAGCTGCTCAAGCTACGTCTTCTTAGACCTGAGCAAAAGGCAGGGCATTCTCCATGAAGGTCTCTCTACACTGGTATTCACTTCCTTACTCTGTGAGAGTCAAATTTGTTAACCTTCTGGCCATGCTGAAAGGGATTTGAGGAGGCTGAAGGATGGAGGAGCAGATTGAGAGATAGTGCGTAGTGGGCAATAGCCAATTATATTCGGTAGGTTAAACAGACCAATTTATTATATCAGGCCTAGTATGTTGTTTATGTGAGTTTTCCACTTTTTAAGGGTCCCCAGATCACACCAAGGGTGCCAGCAGTCAGTAATGATATTTTATAAGTCCAATTAAGTAAATACATTTCACCATGACATACTCTACAAATACAACTAAAGGAGCTGCCATTTAATAACTGGAACACAAAGTCATCCACTTTCTTTCCCCCTTTGAAATATTCACGCTCAGGGGGATCAGTGGCCAAAGGTGCACTCATAATTCCTTTGCTATCCACTTTCACTTAACTCACAGCCCAGTGTGGTCTGCTGAGAGCTGGCATAGGGAAGTCCCAATTTCTAATCCCAGCTCTGACAAGAACTCCCTGAGCAACCTAGAACAAGCCATTTTCTCTCTCTGGCTCAGCTTCCCCATTTGTAAAACTGAGCTACAAATACTTACCTACTTCACGAAGCTGTTTTGAAGATCGATTAAGTAGGTGATGATTGCAAAACAAGAATCTGATGCCTTTGGCAATAGCCTACTGAAGAAACAAATATTGTTAGGGGTGATGTACAGAAGCCGGAAGGAATCCGGTTTATTTTTGTGCTGCCTCAGTGTATTATGTTGTTGCTATTGTTTATTACTATTATTATTATTATTTACTCATTTTGTTAGAAGCACTGACAAACAGGTGCCTCTTATTATTTAATACATTTAAATAAATACGTAAGTGTAAAGCAGTGGTCATTTCCACCTCGTGCCTCCAAATCTTTTGAAATGATAAACTTATTTTCACTTCAGACACACATTTATCAAGCTTTTTAACAAGCTTGCTGCTTTCTATGCCATTTCTAACACAGTGGCTCAACGGCCTTTTTCTGCCCGTCTCTTGGAAGCCATTCACACAGCAAGCCAACATGAACGCTGTAAACTGACAGGAGGCTTTCAGATGATCAGCGATCCTTGGTCTAGAGAGAAAAAGCAACATGCGCACACAGACTCGCTAAGCTGTGGTGGCGTTTGCTCAGCAAAGATGCTGCTCCTGGTACAAATTAAGATTTCTCCTTTCCCAGACGCTCTGTCAGCCTTGTTGCGACACCTCTTACCTAGTTTCAAACTGACCTTGCGCCTGGATTGCGAATGTTCACGAGTTTTTTAGTCATGTGTAAGAAGGAAAAAGAAACAAACATCTGGTTAGCAGAGCTGCCAAGTGAACATTCTTTCATTGTTTTGCAACCTTTCAATCCCTTTGTTTTCTGCCTGAAATTCTATTTGATAAATGTACGAAGAGCAACAGGGCCCTGATTAGCAGGAATGCCAGACCTGATTCACTCTGGCACTACACTGGGATAACTCTATTGAATCCATGGAGTCACTCTGGTATAAGCCTGGAGTGAGGCAGTCGTGAATCAGGCCCACTGTATTTATGCATGGGGCTTAATCCAACTCCCATTGAGGAAAAATGGGAGTTTTGCCACTAACTTCAATGGGAACGGGATGGGGCCGTAGCTATGTTACTGCACCGTAACGGTGTTCGAGTGCATCTTCTGCCAAATGCTGCGCTTCCCAGTTGCAATAAATCTAGTGGGCTTTTTCAATAAATGGAGTGGTTTTTAATTGAAAACAATAACTTGACTGATGCTCCGTTCAGAACACTGGCACACCCTAAGCAAGGCTCCTCCAACGAGAGCTAAGAAGTGTTTCTAAATGGTCAAATGTAAGAGGGACAGGAGATATATACTTTCCTTCTAGGTCTTTACTGTCCATTCCTGGCCCTATTCAGTGGCAGTGTTTTCTTCAGCTTGTAGTTGCTCAGAACACAAAGTCCTTATGGCCAGAAGTTTAAAGGTATTTTGGCACCTAACTCTCATTGATTTAAATAGTATTAGGCACATACATACTTAACCCCTCTGCCCCCAGCTCTTAAATACCAATGTGAGAAGCAACTTGGATAATATTATGAAAGAGAAGCACTGTGCTTGGTGTGTTGGTTTAGATACTTGTTCAATGGGATTTCTTAATTAGCTTTTGAATTGGTAGCTGCTTGGAAAGCAAGATTTTGATCCTTTACAAAAGTTTGAGCCTCTTTCCTATGTACGTGAGAGGGAACCCGTAGTTCGGAAAGTCAGAGTCTAACTGCATTAATCTGAGCCAGGCTTGCTGCAGGCTGGCCTTGTGCAACGCCTGCCCGTGCAGCTCTGTCAACTTCCATCTGTCCTGAGCAGCAGAGCCCTGCTGGTGCAGTCCTGGGCCTAGCTTGCCTAGCTAGCTGTCTGAAGACGGCTCATCGCTATCACTGGTGCCAAACCTATGGGGTGCTTTCATGAATCACATCCACAGGGACAGGAAACCAGGGCCACAATCACTTTCATAGTTGCAGTCCCATGTGGGACATTTTAGGCATATTGTTCAGCCAATCTGCATGTTTGCCACAAAAAAGGTGCATGTAGCCATATGTTTCAGTTAAAACAAAGTCATTGTGGGCTTAACTAGTTACACAGGTGGGATGAAACACTGCCTCTCTACAAACAACGGCTCCATGTGTCCTGGAATGCCTGCTTCCCCCAGGCAATAACATACTAGAAAGGGGGAAGCAGAGGCTGGAAGACCAAGAATACTGGGACCTGGGGGGAAGGGGCTAGCAGGCCAGCAGGGTGTGTATGTGGGGTTGGGTCTGGGGGCAGGAGCATGGGAAGGCGGGGCTCGGGAAGGGCTCAGGTGGCTAGAGTGGTGGATGTGGCGGTTTGGGGAAATGAGGCCAGGGAGCAGGAAGCTGCCGGTTCCCTGATGTCTGCTCCCATTGTGGGTCGGGGGAGGAAGAAGGTGCACGCTGTACATGTACAACATGGGGTTGAGGGGGGCTGCAGCAGCTCCTCTCCATCCACACGGGCCCCTCAAGGGCCAACACCATTCACTTCAGTGCCCCACTCGCCCTCGGGGCATGTGCGAGAGCCTGTCTGTTAAGCGTGAGGTTGTGACATGAGGTGTGACACTTGGCATTGGAGTGAGTGGGGCTGCGGCCATGGGCCAGGTCACAGTGCCTGGAGCGGGGGGCTAGGCCCTGTGGCACAGGAGTCACCCCTAAGGGATGAGTCCAAGGCAGGCTTTCTCTGCAGCCCTGCCCCAGGCCCTGGCCCCCAAGACCTCCCGCCCCCTGAGGGCCGGACCTGGTGACTCCCCACCAGGACTTAAACCGCCCTGAGAGCAGGACTCAACCTCCTCAGGGCATCTCATGCCTCCATAGGCACAACCTGACCCCCCTAGGGGCCAGTGGGGAGTCCCTGGGACTAATTAGAGGGTTGAGATTCAGTGGGGAAGGGGAAATATTTAAGGGGATAGGGGAGGGGTTTCTGGAGCTAATGGGGGTATCTAGGGAGCGTAAACCGCTGTCACCGTTCCAACACAAACCCAAAACAGGAGGGGCTGCCATCACTGGCCTGTGTCTCTTGGTCAACACCCATCTGGGCTCCCTGCTGGAGGCCTGCCTTCCGCCAGGAGCCTCCAACAGGCAGCAGTCTCTCTCAGTGCTCAGGGGCGAGGCCCTGGAAATGAGCTCAAAACAACAGTCCCGCTTCAGGCCTGCCTTCCCTCCAGGAGGCTCTGGCTGCCAGCTGCCCAACCCCACTGGAGAGCAGAGATCTGATTTCCTTCCATGCCAGTCCCGATCTGAGCTGGGTTCAGCCCTGTAACTCCTCCCTCCAGGCTTGATGCCTTCTGCAGGTATAGTGGAGCAGGGCTGATTGAGCCCACGGCGCCTTCTTGGCCCATGGGGAAGGCGCAAGCGCTCACCAAGATGCTCTGCTCTCTTTACCCCCCCCCCCACCATGTCAAACATCATTTGCAATGAGGAGGGAGATGACATCACTATTTTCAGCTTGCAGGTGTGGGGAGGAGGAGGCAGAGCTGCCTTGAGCCATGGGGGTTCTTTCTGCTCCCTGTGAGAAAGGTAGCCAGAGCCACTCCCTTCCCTGGACCTTTTAGGGCACAGGGGCAGGCAAGCAGAGAGTCGCCCTGGCGGCTAAGGTCCAGGGATGACAAACTGCATGCCACTTGGCTTTTTATTTTTCTCCTGTGCTTGGCTTGCCTGCTTGTGGGGTGCTGAGGAAAACTTTTTTGGTCCTTGCCAGCAAAACGCCTAGGGCTGCTCCTGTCCCTTCCTCCTCATACTGCCCCTGTCTGAAACCTCCTGTTGGTTCCCCAAGAAAGGGGGAATGCTATATCTTCCACAGCAGCAGCTCTGAATGGCTGCCTTTTTCATTATCCCACCTCCTGTGTAAGAATAGCCAATCAGGCAGGGATTTCCCCACATGCTAGAATGTAGACCCATTTAAGGGTCAGAAACCCCTTAGTCCATGGGGAAATCCTCTAGGGTTGGCAGGTATACACTCTAGAGGCCCCACTCCTATCAGCAGTTGTGTTTCCTGGAACATGTCCATCCCTGGAAGTCATTCTTAATTGTAGAAGACAAACCTGCAAAAGCCCAGGATTAGGGCTGGTGGGGAAAAAATTACTTGAAAACCCATTTTTGTCAAACTAATTTTTTTTTTTTTTGCAAAAAGTAACTGCTTGCCTCAGAAACTTTTTATTTTTTGTTGGAAAAAGAAATGCCTAAAAACAAACATTTTGATTCAGAAATGCCATTGTGGTGTTGAGAATGGTAGTTTGGTTACTTCCTCATTCTCCTCTATCGGTTGGGCTCCTAGATTGGACTACATATCCCATGATGCATGATGCCTTGGGGTTCCTATGATGTATCATCGCCTTTCACTAAGAAGGGAGAATGTAGTGCATCATGGGAACTGTACTTCAGGTACCTGAAGCAGTATTTCCAAATTGTTTTTCAACTGAAATATGTCACTGTTTAGCCATCAAGTGGTGCTGTATGTAAAATACCTTATTTAAGCTACCCTCAGAGCATGGAAAGATCTTAAAGTGAACACATCTGGTATGTATCTGTCTCAAAAGGAAGCTCTGTCACCAGTCCATATCTAGTACAGGAGCATGACATGGTGTCAGAAGAGAACTAGTGCCAGAGGAGAACAAATAGAAGGAACAAAGCAACACAGGTTGCAGGATCTCATCAACATGCCACTCTTCAATGCCCCAGAGAACTTTAGCTTTGACAAACCTTTACAATGGACAGACTGGAAGCACTATTTTGCAAGATTTTGTATTGCTGCAAAGCTCCACCAGAAAACTTGAGATAATCAGGTATCTTCTTTAATTTATGCTATGACAAAGCAGGCAAAGCATATCTGTAGATCTGGTGACTTTACTGAAGACACTAACAAAGATGACTATGAAAGGTCTCTGGCTATGTCGATGTATGCTTTGTACTTCAGAGAAAGGTGGGTTTATGAAAGAGCATGTTTTCACCCGAGAATTCAAGAACCAGGGGGAAATGTTGCATGTTTTATAAGAGCTTGGCATGCACTGGCTGAAAACTGTGATTTTGGAACTGCAAAACATGAAAATTTCAGAGACAGGCTGGTTATTGGGTTAACAGATAAAAATCTTCCACAGCAGCTACGAAGAAGCCAGACTTAACCCTAGCCACAGCTATACAGATAACAAATCAGTCTGAATTAGCCAAATAGCATAACAAAAGGAAGGAGAAATTTTGAAAAAAAACCCAGAAACTAGCTTAGAAGCTGGAAATAGGCACAAGTGCTAACATTTATTATCATAAAACTTCTGAGGCAAGGAAAGAGAATTCCTAGGCTAAGATGGTCTAATTCCAGCCTATGTGCAAAAGGTGTGGGAAAAAGTCATATCCTAAGAGATGATGCATGTCCAGCCAGAGGCACAAGGTGTAATACATGCACAAAATATGGATATTTTGCAGCTGTTTGCCACACCAAAGCAGTCAGGAAGTTGACTCATATTACGGACAATCTAGAGCCACTGTTTCTGAGATGATCACTTGTGACAACACAGAACCTGCCAGGAGAGTGAAAATGAATATTCATAGTGTAACCCCTTGGGGTTTAGAGAGCATGGCCCCTTTAAATCTTTTTCCCAAGCGGCGAGGGGGAGCAGTGTGAGAAAGGAGGGAAACTTGAGGTGTGGTTCTGGAGCTGGAGAGAGGGAGAGAAGGGCTGCAGCAAGCAGGCCCTTGCAAAGTGAAGCAGCGGGGAACCTGCCTGAAGCCTGGGAAGGACAGGGCGGCTGATCAGGGACACCCCAGGACAGGAGGCAGCAGGAGCACTGTGCCAGGGAGGAATGGCCCAAGAAGGACAGGTCGGAGCTGGACCCAGTATCACTGCTGCCCAGAGCTGCATGGGGCTGTGAGTACTGGGGCTTGTGACTCTGCATTGGGAATGAGGAGGGAGGTTGCTAGCTAGTTAAGTGGGGAAGTGGTCACTCTGTGTGGCTTTGCAGAGAGCAGCAGAAGAGGGCACCAGAGGGGTATGTTGGGGAAAGTTTACTGGCGCCGAAGGTGACCAGGAGCACCCAAGACTCAGCACAAGACTGGAACTTTGCTCAGGCCTCCTGAACTCTGTGTGCAGACACGTTGTTCAGTGTCTGTCCTTTCAGCCTCTGCTACCACTGGTCCTGTGGGGCCTAGGTTTGGATGCAACCCTGTTTTACTGCTCCCCCTATACTTCCCCTTGTTGTTTTTCTCCTCTCATCCCTCTGTAAATAAATATCTCCCTTTGTTATATCCATTGTACTTTTCCGGTGGGTGTGTGTGTTCACTCTGGGAGCTTTGGAACAGGTGCCCCTGGGGTGGAAGGGATTTTTCCTGCTGCATTCCTGCGCGCGCCTTCTCTTGGCCGGAGCTGCCTGCAGAGCAGACTCCATCTTGGCCACGAGGGCGCTAAAATTACAATTTCAGAGTAACAGCTATGTTAGTCTGTATGCATCCAATGAAGTCAGCTGTAGCTCACGAAAGCTTATGCTCAAATAAATTGGTTAGTCTCTAAGGTGCCACAAGTACTCCTTTTCTTTTTGCGAAAGTTACAGTTGACTCAGGAGCTGATGTCAGTCATCTCAGAAGAGACTTACAATCACCTTCAACCCTCCCAGAGCTGAAGTCACCTGATACAGCTCTGACTAGCCCTGGAGGTCATCTGAGCTGCATGGGTCAGTTCATCACAGAAACTATTTAAAAAGACAAAACTTTGAATTCAGAGTGCATGTGATCAAAGGACCAGAGACCAACCACCTTCTCAGCCACAGTCTGGCAGTTATGATGGGCCTAGTGAGAAAGGTGGAAGAACTCAATGGAGGATTCGAATTATTGGACTTTTGAAAGGTGATCTAGTACAAATCAACTCAAAAGACAATGCTGAACCATGCAGCGTACAAACCCCCCTACCAGACAGACCTTGGAAGAGACTAGCTGCAGATTTATGCCAATTCAGAGGATGTCGTTACCTGGTCGTAGTACACTATTTTTCCAGGTATATATAAATAATGTACTTGAAATACATAACATGTCACAATGTTATCAAGAAACTGAAGTGCACTTTTGCTCATTTTGCTATTCGAGAACAGCTAGTGATAGACAGACCACAATTCATTGCAGCAGAATTTAAGTCATTCTGAACTAAATATGATTGTGATTACTAGCAGCCCACACTACCCACAAGCGAATGTAGAAGCTGAAAAAGCTGTACAGACAGCCAAGAAAATCCTACAGCAGGAAGATCCATTCCTTGCTCTTCTGAGTTATAGATCAACACGGATAGCAGCTACTGGATATAGTCCAGCATAACTCCTGATGGACTACTAATTCCAGCTTCAGAAAAGAATCTATCTCCAAAGTGGTCAGCTATGACAAGTGCAGCCAAATTGGATAAAAAGGCAAAAAGAGCTTATAAACACTTTTGCGACTCATGACACTCAGAGAACTGCCAGGTCTAGAACCTGCTGACTATGTTCATATCAAATTCGATGGAGAAGCATGGAGAACACCAGCTGTTGTACAGCAAAAGAATTCAGTGCCCAGATAGTATGTGATTGAGACTGACAGTCCAACAGAAACTGTCACCCTCTCCAGTTTTTTTCCCTCAGAAAGAACAATCAAAAAAGCAAACTCTATGCATGGTGCAGAAGAAGAAGAAGGCTCAATGATTGTAGACAGTCCTTGTGTAACCTATATGCCTAATAGGGAGATATCTCTTTAAGAGACCCATTGTGGGAGGGTGGGGTCGGGAAGGAGTGAGTTGTGTCTGGGTCATTTTGCTAAGCAGATTTAGCACTCCACATCCAGAAGCTTCTGGATTTGGGGTGTGGTAGTTTTGGGGCTGATCCTGTAGGTTCCCTGTTGCTGGGGTCAAACTCCATGAGGCAAGCAGTCAGGGCTTCTGCTTTGCAAAGGGCCATGTGCCCTGTGTGAGTTGGGAGAAGCTGAGCCCAGGAACAACAGCCTGGTTTCTGCTCCTAACTGAAACATTTCACAGCAGGTTAGTGATATTAACCTTCCAACAGGGAAGCATGGGCAGTGTTAATTGTAGCAATGGGAAATTGGGAGGGAAAAATAATTTCTTCTATTTTAACTGTATAATTGGAATGTTGTTTGATTTTAGCCAAACCAGTTTAATTAAATTGTCTCAACTAGTCTGAGTCACCAACCTTTCTTTATATGTAGTAATGGGGAAAGAGTGATTTAGATTTTGCAATTCTCAATTTTGTATTTTCTCATGACAAGTTTTTTTTAAATCTATACGCGTAACTGGTTTGGTTAATCAGTTCGCTGACTGGCTAGCAGTGATTTCAGCAGAGGAAGGCTCTGCGTGGATTCCAACTGAAGATTCCTACAAGCAAGCGGAGGGAAGATGTTGTTTAGACTCAGCCAACTGTCTAGATTTGGTGATCAAAGACTCTGAGACTCAGATGAACTCAACCCAACCTTTTGGGAACTATGAGTTCCTTCTCACAGCGTTTCTGTGGGGACTGACCTGTTTAGATTTAATTTGT
This sequence comes from Chelonia mydas, assembly GCF_015237465.2. Lineage (NCBI taxonomy): Eukaryota > Metazoa > Chordata > Testudines > Cheloniidae > Chelonia > Chelonia mydas. The sequence continues at coordinate 73,286,718 of NC_051251.2, read as the reverse complement.
TTTCTTTATTTATGTTTCTGTGTGTCCGTATCATGTAAGTGAATTATAAAATAACCATGTTATGTTGTAAACATTAAGTTGTTATTATTTTGTTTCTTTATCATAAGATTTTATAAAGTTGTAAATTAGATTCATTTCTTTCGTTCCTTCTGGGACTAGAATGTGGGGAGGTTGACCCTGTGCAATCCTTGGTGAAAATCCTGAGAGACTGAATTCTGGGTCTCCAGCTACTTTTCTATGGGAGTTGGGTTTTTTCGGCACTGGAGAGGGGCAATGAAAAGAACTCTAACCCACACAAATGTTACACTTGCAACTAATAGATAGCCAGATGAGCAAGTTGTTATGCCTTCAGATCCTGTATTTTCTAATTACAGTACAATTCAGAGACACTTAACATTACTGATAAGAACATAAGAATGGCCCTACCTTGGTCAGACCAAGGGCCCATCTAGCCCACTATCCTGTCTTCTGATAGTGGCCAGTGCCAGGTGCCCCAGAGGGAATGAACAGAACAGGTCATCATCAAGTGATCCATCCCCTGTCGCTCATTCCCAGCTTCTGGCAAACAAAGGCTAGGGACAGCATTCCTGCCCATCCTGGCTAATAGCCTCTGATGGACCTATTCTCCATGAATTTATCTTGTTCTTTTTTTAACCCTGTTATAGTCTTGGCCTTCACAACATCCTCTGACAAGGAGTTCCACAGGTTGACTGTGTGTTATGTGAAGAAATACTTCCTTTGATATGTACTGAACTTCAAAAGAGTATGAGACTGTAAATATGGTAAATAGAAATGTAGAACTAAAAGAGGGAGATGTAATGGGATGCCAAACTGTAGTATACTGTTCAGGCACTAGGTAGCGCTGTGTGTAAAATTCCTTATTTAAGGTACCCTCAGCCACATTTGGCAGAACATCAAGGATCTATCTCATTGTGAATACATGGCAACTCACTCAAAAGGAAGCTCTATGGCCAGCAAATATCTGGTATAGGAGTGTGACAAGGTTTTTTTAGTTTGCGTTTGTTTTTTTGTTTTGCCAAAAAGTCAGAATTATTTGTCTGGTGGGGCCTTTCCAACCAGCTATGCCCAGGGGTTTTGTCAGAGGGAGGAGATGCCTCTGGGTGTGGATCTGTGCTCTGACACCTCCTGCCGTGCCAGTTCAGCCTCTCTCCAGGCTGCTTCTGCCAGAACAGCAGTGGAGGGGGAGAAAGAGGTGCAACTGCAGGTGACTCCTGGATCAGAAATTTGGGATCCTCCCTCCCCCCCCACCCACAAAAAGGCAAATAATTCACAGATACTGTGCACCAGCGTCTTCAGCATTCCCCAGAGTGCCTGTTCCTCCCAGTTGCCATGACTGGGACACTGTGTTTAATGGTTACACTGCGCTTTTTTCAGATTTAGTCAACAGCAGCTGCCAAACTTCAATTCTAAACGCCATTGCAATGGCGAATACTTGTACGTCTCCCTGGGTGACATTTTGTGCAAAGTATCCAATGAGCTAATTTACATATTTTCAACTAATCTGCATATCATCATACACTTTAACTTAAAAAATGGCATGGATTTAGTACTGGTGAAAGGCTTTTCAGGGAGGCAGCCGCTGACTCTCAAAACTACACATGCTATAGCCATCAGAGCATGACAAGGAACCAGATTGTATTGCTTATACAAGGTTATAATTTCGCATACTCATTCTGAAAGTCAGTGCGGCAAAGCTGATTGGACTTGGGTCAGCTCTGTTAGAGATGGGGGTTATATTCCAAAGTCTGCCTGAAGTGATTTTGTGCTTCTCCATTATCTATAAAATGGATGAATTATAGTTGTCTCCCCCTAGAGGATGGTGACGCAGGCTGGGTTAATAATAAGGGTTGTAAAGTGCACAGAAATATTAAGAGTAAGTGACAGAAGAGCTAGAATTAAAACTCAGGAGCTTCTGACTTAAGCTCTGTGCACATTCCAGTGGAATACAACTTATTGTCTATGTACATACAACCAAAAATAGAAGAACACATTCAGGTAAGGTGAAAACCAGCTTTAACCGTTGCCTATTCTGTGACTATAACCCAGAGCAAACCTTTGTTTTGGCCAAAATACTCACATAAAGTCTATTTCTACCACATTTCTGCCCAGACTAAAACCAGAGAGAACTGGGAGTCATATGGAAGAGTCTGGTTGTGAGAATAGCTGTGTTATTTGTGCAGTGGAGCCCTTCTTGTGCAGTGAAATCAGAGGGAAGGGTGTGTTTAGCAGTATTGTCATCTTAGTTTCCATCAGATCTAGTTTAAGCCTTGAAAAGGGACCCAGGAGGAGTGTGATAAATAGATGTTGACAGATAACGTACCATTATGATGAGGGAGGTGGTCTAGAACCCAGAGACTTTGGTGCTATTCCCACTTTTGCCATTGTCTTGCGATGCGACCTTGGGCAAACTTCTGTCTGTTCTCCCATTCTTTGTTTGCCTTGTTTATTTAGTCTGTGGTTGAAACTCTATTTAGTCTGTGGTGGAGACTCCCATTCCATGGGAAATTACAACATGTTGAAGTTAGTTTTCATTCCAAATCAGAACAAAAACAAATTTCAAAATTTCCCACAAAATGAAATTTTAAAAAATTGTTTCAAGTCAACCAAAACATTCCATTTCAATAAAATCAAATGTTCTGTGCCAGTTTAATCTTTTATTTTCTATTATAACATAATTTAGAATATAATATGTTTTAAAACAAACACATAAAAACATTCCCTTCTGATGTGGTCAAAACAGAACATTTAAACCTTATCAAAACACTTTTGTTCAATTTTTTTCAAAATTAAATGTTGTCAGAATTAACATATACCCCCGGCATTTGCTGATGGAAAGACATTCCATTGCAATTTTTTTTGACCAGCTCTGTTTGTAAACTCTTCAGAGCACCTCTTACTACATGTGTACTGCAACCAACACAATGTGGTCCTGATCAATGCCAGAGCTGTAAACACTACCATAATATACATAAGAGTGCTGAAATGTTCTAAATGCTTCCCAAGATACACAAAGAAGGGAACCCAGGCAGATCCATATTATTTGACTATGACACTCTGATGGAAGGAATATCAGGACTCATAGAAACCATCCTCAAACCACTCACCACACCAAAGTTCAGCTTCCTCCAAGACACCACCAACTTCCTTCAGAAACTCCACAACATTAACGACCTCCCTCAGAACTCCATCCTTGCCATAATGGATGTCACCTCCTTATACACCAATATCCCTCACCATGATAGCATTGCTTCCTGCTTCAAATACATAAAAGGTAATGCACAATGTTCAGAAATCCACCGAAAACATATTGTCAAACTCATCCATTTCACTCTCTCCCACAATAACTTCATGTTTAACAGCAAATGCTTTGTCCAAACCATGGGAACAGCCATGGGTACTAGGATGGCTCCCCAATATGCCAACCTTTGCATGTGCCTCTTTAAGGAAGAATTTCTGGAAAAATGCATCACAAAACCAGTGATATACCTGAGATACCTCAATGATATTTTCATCCTCTGGACAGAAGAGTGAAACTCCCTCATAGATTTCTATCACAATGTCAAAAGCTACACCCATCCATAAACTTTCGCTAGGATGCTTCCACACCCACATCAACTTCCTGAACACAACAATCAGCGTCAACAATGGAACCCTAAAGATGACTATATACAAGAAACCCACAGATCACCACACTTATTTTCACAGATCCAACAACCACGCCAGACATAAAAAAAAAAAGTCCGTTATCTACAGCCACGCATGCAGATACCACAGAATTTGCTCCAAAGAGAAAGTCTGGGATACACACCTTAACACACTGAAAACCACTTTCACTAAGCAAGGGCGCTCCACCAGGAAAGTAGACTGCATTATGGAATGGGACACCCAAATGCCCTGAAAGAATCTGCTTTGATATAGAAAAAAAACAAACCCCCAAAAAACAAAACTCTGACTGCAAATCCCTGGTTGTCAACTACCACTCCACACGAGAACCTATATGGGATATCATCGAACAATTACAATCCATATTTGATGGGGACCATATCCTGGTCTGTGAGAAGCTTGCTTCTGATGATACGTTTCGTGATGTTGGGGGGTTCTTTGAAGGCCTCTCTTTCCCAAACCCTCTTTTCTGGCCTTCAAAGAACCCCCCAGCGTCACTAAACATATCATCAGAAGCAAGCTTCTCACAGACCAGGACACACCAACTCAAAGTGGCACCAGATCCTGACAGAACAATAAATGCAAAACCTGAACACATATCTGCATGCTACGATGATAAATACCCCCCACAACTCACCTTTCAAGATCCATGGGTCCTACATATGCCTATCACAACATGTGGTGTACTTTATCCAGTGCATGAAAACCTCAATAATAACTATGTGGGTGAAACCAAATAATCACACATTCTTTAATGAACTCATACAGAAAAATGATAGAAGACAAACACACCATATCACCTCTGGTTGAACACTTTTCACAAAGCGATCACTCCATATATGATCTTTCAGTACTTGTCCTCAAGGGAAATCTGTACAACACCTTCAAAAGACAAGCTCAGGAACTTACATTCAGAATTCTGCGAGACACCAAAACCCATGGATGTAACAGGGACACTGAGCTTATGGCTCATTACTACAACGTGTAACATGCCACACTGCCTGCTACCCCTAATTGCCCATTTCAAATTCTTTATGCATAAACAGTCTAACCCCCAATTGCCCACCTCAAGGGACTGCCTCCCACGTTACCCCTTCTGCTTAGCAATCTGTCCCAACTTGTATTTAGCTCAGACACTCTGCTTCCTTTCCCACACCTGAAGAAGAGCTCTGTGTAGGTCAAGAGCTTGTACCTTCCACTAACAGAAGTTGGTCCAGGGTTCCATTCCAGGTGAACTGAACAATATACACCATTTAGGTAGAAATGATGTGTATACATATGTATTAACACCACCGATTATAGCTGAGGTCCTCTCTCCACTACATCAATTTCTGTCATTCGCTGTTCCATATGGAGGAGTTGTTCACATGCAATTGACCTCCAAGCAACGAATGCTGTCCTTTCAAGCATTGTATCCCCTACACAGTATATTGCTCTATGAGATTAAACATACCATTTTTTTCTATTAAATATTATAGATTCAATCATTCTGATCTGATCTGCCAAGGATTTGCCTACCAGTCACTGAATGCAGTGCTCTCATTCCCCAGTAGCCCCATAACATATTGATCATGTTTAAGATGCACACAAAACCTTTTTAATAAAGAACACACTTCAGCTGTGAAAAAAGCAAACACTGTATTCTAGCCACTGTGGATAAATAATATGATCACATTAATTATATAGTTACAGTGTAATCACACTGTATCTATATTATGATGCATGTAATTTGCATTAATTTGTACAACTGGAAAATTAACTACCTGATTGACTTATTTATTTTAGTCTCATATTTAATGCATGTGGCCCATATTGTGACACACGTACTTATGGTGAGTAGTAACTTACTCCACAAGGAGGCCCATAGTTGTGGAGTAAAATACTACTCAATGTGGGTGAGGGTATCACTGTTTATATGTACGCCCCAATTTATCACTGTGTTACTCCAGTTTTACATTGGTGTAACTTTCATTGAAACCAACCAAGGGGCAACTCCACTGAAATCAATGGAGTAATTGTGGTGAAACAGCCCCTTAGAATGCAAGTACAATAGTTACTTTGTAATTACTCTGAAATTATACACCTTCCTATTGCTAAATCCTACAGCCAGATTTAGTATAGAACTGTGTCACTTGTGCCTACCCGCAACCTTTGAACAGAATATAGAATAACACTAATTCCTTTTTTTTAAACACAAATCTAATTTTCAAAAAAAAAACAACCTTTTGTGCTTAGAATTTGCACATTGTCTCAGCTCCAGTGTGCTATTTTTTTAAAGTTTAATCAAAATATGTGCCGCTGTTTTTGAGTTAAGCAAGTAGGAAACAAACACAGGCAGAGTGCAGACACTCCTGTGCCCCTTACCCTGCCCCTCACAAGACTTGCTTGCTACCCCTCTGTGTGTCCGTGCAATTCTAACACCAACATCCTCCCTGTGTCCTTCAGTGAGGTGGTTGGGTTGGCTTTCCCCTCCATCGAGCTACGCTCCTGCCAAGCACTAGTTAGAATTTAGATTTATGTAGTTAGGAATTACCACCGTGTTAGCATGGCTCGGGGTTAATGGTATGGATTGGGTTTTTTATCGAACCAACATTTTAATGTTGTCTTATAACACTCTCTTATACTCAGAATCAATCTGATCTTAAATGCCTTTAATTATAAAATCTTTTAATTAAACATGGTTTTGTATTTTTATATCTGCACATTGACTGGATGATAAAGTTGCCAGCCGTGCTGAGCCAGGCTCTCAGGTGCTAGAATGGGCATGGGGCCTTGAGAAAAGAAACGTACTACAGAGTTCTTTAAGCTTCTTCCTGGAGCTAAGCACAAAGCATTGCTCCTACAGTTGCTTCCGCAGTTGATTTCAAGTATTGGCACTGGTTTTTTCATGGTTAATTTTGTGTGCAGGCGTTTCTGTTCTTTTTCTTGTTTTGTGGCTTTTGCTTGCATTTCCACGGAAAAGGATACAGCTTTGAAGCTTAAAGCTGGGTATGTTCTACAAGAACTGGGGGTTATTCCAAAATGTTATTATACTATTAGTACAAATAAACCATGACATTTCCTTTTTCAGCACATCTAGGAGGAATTTTTACATAGTTTTAAGACTCACGAGTGACTCCTGCCCGGTACAAGCACAGTCATCCTGGAACACCAGTTGCTCTGAACGGTGAAGCCCGTTCAAAAAAATGAAGTGATAAATTTTATTTTATTTTATAACAGAAATGACCTTTTCTGTGTTTTACTTCACTGATTTTCAGTGAGCTGAACAGATGGTTACTGTATCATGAGCAATAGTTAAATTATGATCATGAACTTACTTTTCTTTGGCAAATTTGTGGGGAAAATGAATATTATTTTTCCACATATCTGAAGGATAAAAGCATTTGTGGAGAGGAATCACTCCCATTGAGGACTCTTGTATACTTTGCAGTAGTATTTTATTAAGAACCGGGGAATCCAAAAGTCCCACAGATGTAAGGTTTCAATTAACTTTACATTGTGTCCAAGTCTTTAAATACTCAACTAAATTTTAATGCAATCACTTGATTTGACCCAAACATGATTAATCTTTGACTCATCAGTTCAATCAGGGGTTAAAAAGAAAACTAATTTTTGGCCCATCCTGACTCATATGTGAATACACTGGGATCAGAGCGGTTTCCCGTTTGACTGACACCTTGGCACTTGCTAGCACTGGCTTTCTATTTAGGCATGATCATTCCTGTCCATTTCTCCCTCTCCCACCCAAATGTTCAACAGCATTCAGTGTTTGTCCTTTTGTACTTTCTCCCAGCAAGATGTGATGCTTGCAAGCTCTTGGTGCTGAATTAATCAAAGTGCCTGCTGTTTGACCTGCATTAGAGCTATGAAACAGGTTTTAAATAGTGGTTTTTCTATTTTTAAAGAAACAGCACTTTACTGGGAGGATCTAGTACATGGAAGAATAGCAATTGTGAGATACCCAAACCAGCCAATCACCCTTGGGTAGCCCACTAGTAGCTCATCTACCTGTAATTGGGATAAATGTGTGGCCTAGTGGCTAGACCAGGGGAGGGGACTCAGAACAGCTGTGTTTTCTGCCCAGCTAGTTTGAGTGACTCCTGTATCTCAGTTTCCCCATTTGTAAAATAGGGATAATGATTCCTCCTTTACAAAGTGCAAGATAAGAGCTAGGTATTGTTTTGTGTCCAGCCCAATACCTGGGGCTGCTCTTTGGTGACATCATTACAGGAGGTGACATCCTGTCATTTGAATCTCTACGTCATACCATCATGCTGGCCAGTCACTGTTATACAGATGGATGATGGAGTCTCGTGTCGGTGTTGAGGATTTTTCAGATGCTACTAATGAACACGTATGTGGGAGATTAGACTGATGCGAGAACGGCAAACATGATTACATGAGGGACAGACAAAAACGTCCATGGCCGTTGCACACTGTTGTATCCTTGCTTTGCGCTGTTCACATTTTTCACACAGGTGTTGATGTGCCTTGCTTCAAAGCACTTAACGGCAAAGTGACAAGGCTGCCAGCACCTTGCTCTGTCATGGGCTGTTGCTTTCCAGTAACTGGGACTGACCTGAGATGCTGTAAAGTTTGACTTCAAGTTTTACCATTTGTACTGACCATCACGAGATGAGGTGCCTTGCTTTAACTGACCATCAAATATTACCTTGGGCATTCTCGAGTCGGCCATAGGAACAAGGTGCCCAGACCAACACACTGGAGCTGTTATGATTGTGCTCTGACTGCCAGGCATCTGACAGTGATTAAGGATTTCAGCATTAGGAAACTTGTCCCACCATCGGACCCTGAAAATAGCCTGGTGGCAGGGCATATGGAACTAAATCAAGTTTCCTGCTTTGGCGGCAATGTTGTCCAAGCCTCATATCCATATAGAAGGGCTGCTAGCTGCACCATTGTCCAATACACATTTAGCTTTGTGCTTATTTTGATGCCTCTATTATTCCATCAGTGGTGTGATAACACCCCAAAAGCAGAGCTCGCCTTGGCTACGTGATGTGTAACCTCCTCATCAGTTGTGGCATCTATGCCCATAGGCTCCTTAGGTAACCAAAACTTCTTCATGGACTTGAGAGGAGCGTTACTGACCTTCATCAAGGGGTGGACATGCACATCCCCCAGCATAGGCTGGTACAGTACATTGGCTTTCTTTAGGCTGAATGTAAAACCGAAGTGATTAACAGCACAAGCAAAGGGATTAGTTATGGATTGAATGTCATTGATTAAGTGAGCAGCCAGTGCAGTCATCAGCAAATAAAGGCTCTTTAATAAGTCAACCTGCCACTTCTGCGTGGACATGGGAACACTGCCGATTAAACAACTTCCCATCGGTGTGGAACTGAATAAACACTCCTCTGTCAGTGCTATGAAATGCATCCATAAGCATAGCAAAAAAAAAAAAAAAAGAATGGAAAAGAGAGTGGGAGCCAGCACACAGCCTTGTTTGGTGCCATTAGTGACCGGAAAAGGGTCAGATATCTTGCCATTTCCCACCACTCTGGCCATCTTCCGTCATGGAAGGACCAAATGACAGAAATAAACATTTCAGGGCATCCAAAGATGAACAAAAATTTCCAGAATCCCTCATGATTTACAGAATCAAAAGTCTTGGCCAACAAATACTATATAAAGACCCTGGTTTTGCTTCTGGCACTTTTCCTGAAGCTGATGGCCTGTGACGAGCATGTCTTTAGTGCCCTGAGACTTAGGGAGGATAGTTTCCACAAAATGGGTGTTAAGTCTATTCAGTATAACCTGGGCAAGAATTTTTCCAGCAACAGAAAGTAGGGAAATGCTGCAATGCTGATCACAGCTTGCCCTATCACACTTACATTTATAAAAGTGAACAGTGAACATTCTTGAAATCCTGTGGCACCAACTCTTGCTCCCAGTTAATGCAGAAGAGCCTGATAAGATGCCTTGAATTGTGGTAGCCACAGATCTCTGCTGGAATGGCACCTGGTCCAGGTGCCTTTCCTTATGACATCTCCTGGATTGCTGTTATGGTCTTGTATAAAGTAGATGCTAGAGAAAACTCTTACTTTAATGGGAGCTGCTTCCTCAGAGATGTTGGAAGCATGGTTGAGAAGTGAACTGAAATGTTCCATTCATCGAGCAAGTATTTCAGTGTCAGTTATGTCAGTTGCTGACCAGTGTGCATGCAGGGGTTATTCCGTTGCACCTGGAGCCATTCACAGCATGCAGATCAGCTAAAAAGCTTTTGGTGTCTTTGCTGTCTGCTACCAGTTGTAACTCTGTTGTTTTCTTTTCCTACCACTGGTTTTTCATTTGCCAATGTCTGGACTGAACCTTCTGTTTTGCTCAATGATATGCAGCCCTCTTAGCTGCCAAATCTATATCCACTAGGTAGGCTCGATGGATAGTATGCAGTGAGTTCAAGAATCGACATATTTCAAGGTATTCTCATCAACCCAAACCTGATGTTTCCTCTTAATAGAGCTGAAAACTTCAGCAGTCATATTATATGTCATGTCCCGTGAATGTTTCCAGGCTGTCTCAACATCCACTGAGGCACCTGTAGCTAAGGGAAGTGCTTCCATGAGTTTTTGTTGGAATTCAGACAGTTTGTCAGTTTTCCAAGCTTGAAATATTGATTTTCTTTGCTAGCTTGAGTCACTGTCTGTGTTGCTTGAAAGCGATACAGAGAGACATTTGACTCTCGTGCGTCTACTACAGATCAACAGTCAGTGCCTCTCATGGTGCGAGTGTGTCTAACATAGCAGAGAGCTCTTCACATACAATAACATAATTGATCATGTGCTAGTGTTTTGCATGGGGGTGCATCTAGGTCACCGTGTACTCGTTGACCTGTTGAAACACTATTTGTGATGACTAGGTTGTGCTTGGTGCATTTGGAAGGTAGTCGGAAGTCATTAGAGTGTGTGTTACCAACTCCATGACAACCAATCACATTGCCCCATAATGCATAGTCCTGACCAATGCTGGCATTGTGGTCACCAAGGATAATCAACTTATCATTATGTGGGAATGACCTGGTGACGCTATCAAGGGTTTGATAAAAGTGGTCTATAACCTCATCTGGATTGATCATGGTTGGTGCATCTGCGCTGATGACAGAAGCATCATGACCTTTAGCAAGGTCGATACAGAGGAGCATAAGTCTGTCATTAACCCCCTTTGGCAATGACTCAAGTTTGTGGGCAACTGAAGAGTGGATGGCAAACCCCACTTCAGAGCATGTGCATTCATCTCCATATTTGCCAATCCAGTAAAAGGTATAATCAGCACCCACTGTTCCTATCTGCAACTCAGCGGCAAGTCTTGTTTCACTGAGTGCAGCAATATCCGTACTGCCCCACACCAATACTCTACTGCATAGACTGATTCTACGCACAGGTCTGTCGCCTCTGTCCAGGAGTGTGCAAACATTCCAGCTTGCAAAATGTATTTGGGGATTCCTTGAATATCAGCTGCAGAAGAGCTGAGTGATGGCTCTGCCAGCTTTGGATGGAGCAAGTGTTTTTTTAGGGATCTTTTCCAGCTCCCCTTCCCCATTTGAGAAGAGCAGCGCTGTCCCTAGATAGGGCTACTCTGACACAGAGGAAGGATACAAACGTAGCATCTGCTCCAGTCTATGATGAACAAGCATCACTCCCGGGTTGCCTGTGTGCATGGTTATGAGTGAGAATTTCCAGCAGCATTTTCTGCCTGTCCTCGTTGCCATGTCCCCGTTGCCACAGGACTTGAACTAGAAAGGGGCAGAGTCGATGTGGCGCTATGATTAGATTATGTTGCGGAAGACGTGTGCAGCTCCTGTACCTCTCTTTCATCAACGTAAGCCATGTGCCATACTCAGGCAGGAGCTGCCATGAGCAGGGCAATGAACGTGCAGGTTTGAGTGCGGAGCTCCTTCTAGTGAATGCTGTTGACCCCTCACAGTTCCTCCATCTTTCCAGAGTTACTTCTGGAAGGGCCATTCCATGCCCATGCGGTTTATGGTGGCCTGCATTCACTATGTCCAGTACTGTCTTTGGGCATCTGTGGCCTTTTGTAGGGGCAGCAACGCCATGTGTCCAGTTTTGGGCCCCACACTACAAGAAGGATGTGGATAAATTGGAGAGAGTCCAGCGAAGGGCAACAAAAATGATTAGGGGTCTGGAACACATGACTTATGAGGAGAGGCTGAGGGAACTGGGATTGTTTAGTCTGCAGAAGAGAAGAATGAGGGGGGATTTGATAGCTGCTTTCAACTACCTGAGAGGTGGTTCCAGAGAGGATGGCTCTAGACTATTCTCAGTGGTAGAAGATGACAGGACAAGGAGTAATGGTCTTAAGTTGCAGTGGGGGAGGTTTAGGTTGGATATTAGGAAAAAAAATTTCACTAGGAGGGTGGTGAAACACTGGAATGCGTTACCTAGGGAGGTGGTAGAATCTCCTTCCTTAGAAGTTTTTAAGGTCAGGCTTGACAAAGCCCTGACTGGGATGATTTAATTGGGGATTGGTCCTGCTTTGAGCAGGGGGTTGAACTAGATGACCTCCTGAGGTCCCTTCCAACCCTGATATTCTATGATTCTATGATTCTATGCTGTCCAGTCTGTCCACATCTTTCCTAAAGTGTGATACCCAGAACTGGACACAATATTCATTTTGAGGCCTCACCAGTGCTGAGTAGAGAGGGACAATTACATCCTGTGTCTTATATATTACACTCCAGAATGAAAATAGCCCTTTTCACAACTGCATCACATTGTTGGCTTAGATTCAATTTATGATCCACTATAACCCCCAGATCCTTTTCAGCAGTACCACCACTGTGCCAATTATACCCCACTGTGTAGTTGTACATTTGATTTTTTCTTCCTAAGTATAGTACTTTGCACTTGTCTTTATTGGGTTTCATCCTGTTGATTTCAGATCAGTGCTCCAATTTGTCAAGCTCGTTTTGAATTCTACTCCTGTCCTCCAAACTGCTAGCAACCCCACCCAGCTTGGTGTCATCCACAAGTGTTATTAAGACACTCTCCAGTCCATTACCCAAACCACTGACGAAAATATGGAATGGTATCAGATCCAGAACTGACCCTTGCAGGACCCCACAAGGTACGCCCTCCCAGTAGTTTGACAGCAAACCTTTGATCATACTCTTTGACTAAGGTTTTTCAACCAGTTTTGCACCAATTATGTAATAATTTAATCTAGACCAGATTTGCCTAGTTTGCTTATGAGAATGTCATGTGGGATTGTGTCAAAAGCCGTACTAAAAGTCATACCCTACACTTACCAGAGAGTAATAATTAATAGGGCTACTTACATGCTTAAAGTTAAGCACAGACTTAAGTGCTTTGCTGGATCAGGATATTAGTGTATGCAACTGCCTTAGGCATGTAAATTATTATTGGTACTATAGTGTGGCATGGAGGCCTTGATTGCTACTGGGCCTCCTTGCGCTCGGCACTGTAAACACACAGCAAGAGACGTGCCTTTCGACAAAGAACTTCTGTGCTACCTAGGCTTATATTGCACTCCATACCCCCTGGTTTCAGGCTGGTTTGTATTCAGCATGGCTCAGCCGTGCATCTGCAGCTGCTAGGAGTGTTATTGCAGTGACACTGCTATTTATACTCACACTAGCTCGAGGAGAGCTAGTGCAAATACGTGTACATGAGCAGCTCATCGTGTGGACACAGCCTGAAAGCCCTCCAGTGGTGCACTAAGTGATGGGACTAATATTGGTCACATGCTCTTTGATCTCTTATTTCCCCTCGGTGAATATTGGGGGTGGAGTGCCATTTCCACTCCCCCAGTCTAAACAGATAAGAGAGACAAAGGGGAAACAGAAGCACAGAGATTTGCCCAAGGTTACACAGTAGATCAGTGGCAGAGCCAGTAATAGCATCCAGGTCTCACACTCCCAGTCCAGCAGCCTCGTGGACAGAGCACTCCATCAGTCAGTGCACTACAGAGGAATGCGTATAGGTATGTGCTCATTGAACCCCAACTTAGTCCCATGTATCAGTGAATTTACACTCTTCAGTGTCTGTGTTTGCATTGTTGGGCACAGCTTTCTGGACCTAGAGATGTTATCCTTGATTTTCATTTACTATTTAAAAAATGTAATGTATGGGACAACCAGGATATGTTTCCTTTAGCTGTGACAATGAAAGCCTAAATCACCCCTTTAAAATAACAATATTTTCACAGAACCATTTGCACTCATTCTATGAGACCCCAGCATCCCTGTTATCATACCTTTACATGACCGTACATGGACCAGATTGTGTAGGGACGTCCTGGAACCTCCTTCCCTGGAGGTTTTCAAAAGGAGGCTGGATAGCCATCTGGCTTGGATGGTTTAGGTGCAACAAATCCTGCATCTTGGCAGGGGTTACACTAGATGACTCTTGCGGGCCCTTTTAACCCTATGGTTCTGTGTACCCCAATGTCTTACTTCTTAGTTAGCACATCTTCAGAACTAACCCACCAATCTAATTTCAGTGGCAGTACATTTTAAACTCATTTTAGCATTCTCGGTGTGTTAAAACATAAATTAACTTTATTATGCTGATGGCACTTTTGTACGTTTTGCAATGTACAAGTAGTTGTTTTGGTTAGACCATGCAAACAAAATGTGGTCATTTAAAATGTTAATATTTACTCTTTTTACGTTCCATGTTTAATGACACAGAATCCTCTTCAGTTCTGGTCACATTTGGCTCGTGCATTTGTTCTGCCTTTTCTGCAGACAGACTAAACTGGAGGGGTTGATCTTAAGCCTCATTCAGTTACTCCAGTGCATCAGGGCTCTGAAGGGTTTAAAAGGCGTGGGTCTGCTATGCAGGGGGACAACGTAGGAGAAATTTTCTGTCCAGAAATCCTGCCTCTTCCCAGGGCAGACTCCAAAAGCTCGGTGGCAGCACCCAGCACCTCGTTACCGAGGGGGCCGTCTGGTGGCCAAGTGTGTGTCCAGTCAGTCTGTACATAGCGCTGATCTGCAATGTCAGAAAACTGCTGGGGGGGGGGCACAGCAAGCCCCGCACCCTTCATGTCATTCCCTGGGCCTCAGCAAAAGTCCAGTCTATTAAATTCAGCACACTTTGGATCAGGCCCTTAAAATGTAATACAGGCCAGGGCATGGCTCTTTGGGTGCCTGTGTTGGGCAACCCTCATGGCGTGGCATTTTGTGGGCCTGTGTCAGGTAATCCAGGGGGTCTGAGGGTTAGGACTCCATCTCCACCCCCTAACTCCTGGGGCTGTGATGCTTTTTGCCTCTAGTTTTCTCTTTTCTCCCATTACCACACCGCTCCTCCCCCACCCCACCTCTTGTAGATCCCCCTCACTCCTGGACCTCTCTCTCGCCCACTTCTGGTTTCCAAACCAACGCGACCTCCCACTGATGTGCTTCTGGCTTCCGGTCCTCATTTGGAAAGTAGGTGCCCCCCCTGCCTAAGGCCTTTCCACTGCTGTCTTTGGCATGTTTCTACAATGCAAAACAATAAAAAAAAGTCTCATCGTTATCACACCACATCCTTGCTGACGACGCGCCAGGGCCAGCAGCCACTTTCACCACCCCATCTTAAAAAAGCGTCGCGCTCTCTTGGCTGCATCGGGATGATCTACATATGCCAGTGCGTCACACATCTGAGCATGCCAGCCGTTCCTGCAGCGTGTTGCATGGGAGGGAGAGAGACAAGCTGGTCCAATAAAAGATAGTAACTCACCCACCTTGTTGCTAATATCCTGGGACCAACCCAGCTACAACGACACTGCATGCATACAGGAGAGACATTTTCACGATCTCTCCATTACTGACATGAACTCTAATATGCTCTGGATGATTGCGTTGCTGTCCAGGTGATTCCTGTGTAAGGCATGCACACTTCCTTGTTTCCAGTCACTTAGGGGTATTGCTGTTTTTGCAGATGTAATGGCTTCTATCCTGGCCAGTATGGGAACTGAACAGGGCAATCTTGAGAGCTAAAAAGCAGGAGTCTCTATAGCGTGAGCTAAAGAGCGAGACTTGCTAGCCGAGAGCTGCAACAGCGTCCCTTCCCCTTTGGCTCAGGCAGAGATGGAGCCACGTAACGCTCCCATGGGTCACACACCCACGGCACTGCTGACTCCAATGGGCTTTGGATCGGGCTCCCAGTCTGGTATGCAGCTGGGCCAGATTTTCAAACATGCTCAGCTCCCACTGAGACACTTATGGCCCAAGTTTCAAAAGTGCTGAACATGCCAAGCTCTTAGGAAAACACGGCCCAGTTATGAACACTGCTCCTCCCATTTTTCACCACGTATGGCCCAGGCATACCATGACTGCCCCCCACGTTCTGTTAATGCACCTCACAGATGGGCACCTCCATCGAACTTCTTCTCTGTGAAAGGGGCCTTTTGAAGAACTTCACTTTTCCTGAGGATGCTGCTTGTCTAATTATCTGCCCTGCTACCCAGGGCCGGCTCCAGGCACCGGGGTTCCAAGCAGGTGCTTCGGGCGGCAGTCAGAAAGGGGCAGCAGAGTTTCCGCCGCCGTGGCAATTCGGTGGCAGCTTCTCTCTCTCCTGCTGTCCACGGCGGCAATTCAACGGCGACAGGTTTTTTCACCGCTTGGGGCAGCAAAACCAGTAGAGCCGGCCCTGCTGCTACCAGGTGTGATTTGCAGACCGTTGCTTGGGCTAGGCACCACTGAGCGTCAAAAACTTTGCCTTTAATATAGAACTACCGTCAACACTTGGTGTGGAACGTATATTGAACAATAGTATATACCACCATCCAACTGTTTCTTCAATTACTCGCCAGTGTTCTTTACACTCTTTTTCAGGAGGTTGCCGTTCACTGATTTTACTCCCTTTTGCTACACTAGTTACACGATTAGAACACATGTACTAAAGAGCATATTCTCTTCCCAGTTGATAATTGTGACAAAGAATGAAGATTAGTCAGAACTAGAGCTGTACAAATAACTGATTTTTTTTGGTTTGGTAGTTGAACAGGAAATGTTTGGCTCTACCCACAAAGATTCTTTTTAATCCAAAAGTGATTTTTTTTTATTTTGGGTCAAATAAAACATTGTTTCATTTTGAGAGGTTTTTTAATCTTTTTTTCCCCAAAAAGTAACGGAATCAAAATTCAGAACAAAGCGATTTTGACTCAAAATCAAAGCACTTAATTTAAAAAATGTTGGAGCAAAGCGTTTCAACTTTTTCAGATTTGGTTTTTCTTGGTTTTGTAGCTGAAACAGTTTGGGGAATGCAACGCAAATTTGCTAAATGTTTCTATTGAGCCAAATATGCATTTTTGGCAACAAAAAAAGTTTTATCTGAAATTTCTCCCAGCCCTAGTCAGAACACCACTTAAAAAGTTAATGGTGCCGGGGGAAGAAACAGCTACATTGCGGATACAGATTTCCTTTTGCTCCATTTAGCCATTCTAAATGGGGGATGCAGACAAATACATAATTAGTTAATAACATGAAATGATATTTGTTACCGTTCTGAGGGGTGTAGGTGGAAGACAGAGAATTCTTCTTCCCAGATGTTTCCCAATTCTTGCCCCCTGGGAATTGTGCTGTGTGGAGCGAGGGCTGGACGTCAGCTCTCCTTGTCAGACACCATTATTTATTTTCAGCTAGAGGGCACGAGGCATTTGCCAAAGAGAAAAGACCATGTGGTCCCTGCCAGAAAGAGCTCACACTCTGACACATCAGGAGATCTGAATCCAGAGTCTGCCCATCTTTAGAAGACACAGTACACTCCTGATCATCCAAATAGCAAGGGGGACATAGATTTTATTTGGATACTCAGGAGCAGAGAATCGAGAGGGTAGGAGCCATTCAGCCATTCAACTGTGGGGTGGCCTCCCTTGCAGCTGGGGGCTCCTCCTCAGAGTCCTGGCTGGGGGTCTCTGCTCTGCCCTGCTCACTCGCTGCCATGACAGCAGGGCTGCAAGGGCTCCCTATACTGGGAAGCCTTTTAGCTACAAGGTGGCCTCTCCTGTGGCCAGGGGCTTGTCCTCCTCTTCCTGGCAGTCCCAGCCAGGGGTATCTGCTCTGTTACCTGCACTTCCACATTATCCAAACCCTTTCTTGTCTCCCAGCATGGGACACATGCTGGAGAGGGTGCTTTTCTCATGCATCTCAAGTTAGAGGATAAGGAAGAGATCTGGATAATGCAAAGGTTTGGAGGTGCCAACATTTAGGTCCTGGCAGGTTGCACAAAGAATGACAAGGGTTACAGATCAAAAAGAAGAAGAGATTGGAGCTACGGGTGGCAAGGATGTCTCTCCCTGATGCAAGGCAGACACAGACCCTGGACTCAGGTGTTGCTATATGAGCAGAGGGGGATATAAAGCAAACCATAGATGCCACTCTAGAACTTGTGACTAGAGCAGGGTGAATAACTGAGTTTTCTGGTTCTCTGGCAGTGCCCTGGATTTGGTTTGATTTTTTAATTCTTTTCGATCAACCCAAAACCAAAATTTTTCAGAATTTTCAGCAACTGAAAGAGTCAAAAGAAAAATCACTTTGCATCAAACAAAACTTTCAGGGCTTGTCGCGTTTTTCAAAGAAGCAAAGGCAATTTAAACACAAAGGGTAAGATTCACACGGGGCCTTGCATGCCACCAGCATTCACACAATCTCCTTCCTTTGAGGTTTTTAAGGTCTGGCTTGACAAAGCCCTGCCTGGGATGATTTAGTTGGGGATTGGTCCTGCTTTGAGCAGGGGGTTGGACTAGATGACCTCCTGAGGTCCCTTCCAACCCTGATATTCTATGATTCCATGACAATGGAGGTGGTTGGGCCCACAGTATGGGCACTGCGGGCCAGAGAACACCCAGTTAAACAAGCCCACTGTGGGGAAGGCATGAGTTAGGCCCTGGGTGTCACAACTGAGGTAGCTGGGCACATGCCCATTGGCAGATTTTAAGTGCCTGGTGGACCTTACCAGTGGAAACTTGGGTGTCTAGGGGCTTTAGGCACTACAGGGTTAAGTTGCAGCTGAGTGGCGCTTTAAGGGTCTAAATTCTGGTTTTAGGCACCTAAGTGCCTATGTGGATCTAGTTTTCAATGACTCCCTGACCACACAGGAAGCATGTGGCAGAGTAGGGAGTTGATGCAGGGCTCCTTCATGCTAGGCAGGTGTCCTGAACGCTGGGAAGTTCTAAATCAGAGCCCAGCTGATGCTCAGGTTCTCCCTGAGCCTAAAACTCACCCCTCCTAGGTGAGCCAGAGACACCGGGAAATCAAAGTCACTAAGGGTATGTCTACACACCAATTAAACTCCTGCAGCTGGCCCCTGTCAACTGCATCGGGGCTGTCAAATTGCAGTGTAAATGTCTGGGCTCAGCCTGGAGTCCAGGCTCTGGGCCCCTCCCACCTTGCGGGCAATTTTACAGCCCGATGATCCCAAGACAGCTGACACATGCCAGCAGTGGGTGTCTAACTGCAGGACAGACAAACCCTAAGATACCGATCCACTTAAGTACGTGGTTGACTGTAAGTCTGTGATTAGCCCCATGGAAGCCAACATTAAGCCTGTGCTTGAATGAGTTGCTGGATTGGGGCTGACCCATTGGAAGGTGCTATGTAATAGTGAGGGTAGAGAGTTTCTTTCCCGGAGCAGACTAGCACGAAAAAGATGTTCCTTTGATTTCCCGCTCCACACACGCAGATATTTTTGAAGCTGTTGTTCCTGTTTTATAGCGTGACCATGTGCTGGGCTTTTCGTAAAGTGGCAACAGCGGTCAGTCAAACAGACATCCCTCTGCAAACCTGCCTGGATCACTCTGTTTTCAAATCCCGGGGCTCCAGGCAGGTTTACGAGGTGTCAGCTGTGTGATTAACAGTCCCTGAGGAGAGCTGTGCAGGTGCGTGGGGAGGGGTGTAGATTCCTGGCCTTGGCACGGCCATGGCATACACTGGAGGAGCTTCGACTTGACCTTGTGCCACTCCCTCTGGACTGATCCATGGGGAGCATTTTGTGCCACAAATTTCAGAAGTAAAGAGTTGCGGGTTCTCTGCAAAAGCCTCATCAGCTCCCCACACTGGCTGTTGGGGGCAGCTTGTCAGAGCTCAGGTGCAGTGGGGAGAGGCAGTTGCAGGGCACCCATTGCAGCTTGTGGACACACAGCTGTGCAAATTAGAGCCACACAGGCGTTTACACCATTAAAGGAGTGGATGGCCTGACACAGCCTCCCTCCCCTCTGAGTGCTCCCAGGGACAGCCACAGGGCTACCCGTGGAACGACATCCTACTCCACACCTGTAAGGGAGACAGAATCTGGTCCTTTTTATTATGCCTGAGTCTGCAGACAGGCAGCGCCTACACACTGCCACCAGACAGCCTTTGCGGAGCCCTGATCAACACACCACCCATTCTGGGAGAGCAGGCGCTGTGGGAAGTGCCCCATGCAGTACACATGACCTCCCAGAACCTCTATTTAAGCGTGGAGGGAGTGCCAAGAAGTTGTCCTTGCAACAAGATCCCTGACCTGCTGCTGAGACAGACCCTGTGTTGTTCATGTCTCCTCGCCCTACCCTCTGGTTCTTGCCTCTGGCTTGATCCTTGGCTCCAGCCCCTGATTATTGACTCTGGCACCTGCTATTGACCTTGGCTCAACTCTTGACTCCAGACCTTGGCTACTGACTCTGACTTGAGCCCTCAGGCCTGATCACCTACAGCTCTAGCCACTGAACTGACTGCCCAAGCCCTGGTTCTAGGCAGTGACTGTCTAAAATGGGATAACGCGCTTTCTGTAAAAGGGGGGGGCATCTGGCTGCGTGGTCTTTGCTACAGCTCTGGAACACACTCCTCATCTTCGTCTGAAATAGTTCAGATATGCAGCATGCTGAGAAGACCACCAAAAGATACCCCTTCGAGAGGGCTTTTGGAGTGGGGCCCGGGTTTGCTTCCCACGATGAAGGGATAGAAAGGAGTTTCTGTAGATATCTGGCTGGCTGAGCTCCTGCTGAACTGATTACAGTAACTCCTCGCTTAACGTTGTAGTTCTGTTCCTGAAAAATGTGACTTTAAGCGAAACAACGTTAAGCGAATCCAATTTCCCCACAAGAATTAATGTAAATTGGGGGGTTAGGTTCCTAGGAAATTTTTTTCACCAGACAAAAAACTATATTATATATATTTACACACACAAAGTATAAGTTTTAAACAGACATTTTAATACTGTACACAGCAATGATGATTGTGAAGCTTGGTTGTGCTGGTGAAGTCAGAGGGTGTGATATTTCCCAGGGAATGCCTTACTGCTAAATGATGAACTAGCAATCAGCTGAGCCCTCAAGGGTTAACCCATTGTTGATAATGTAGCCTCAGCACGAATGGAGGGAGGGGAGACAGCATGGCAGACAGAGACACACACCCTGTGTGTGTGTGAGAGAGAGAGATACGCATTGCCCCTTTAAGTATGCTGACCCTACTCTAAATACATTGCCTTTATAAAGCTCAGGATCTTGAGACAGCAGCTGTGGTCTCTCTGTCCTGAGTCCTGTCCTGTCCCCACCCTGCTCTATATGGAGAAGGGGTAAGTGGGGGGCAGGAGGATTGGGAAGGGGGACACCCTGACATTAGCCCTCCTCTCCCCTGCCCTGCCAGACAGCAAGCAGGAGGCTCCAGGGAGCAGCTCCAAGGCAGAGAGCAGGAGCAGCACATGGCAGTGGGGGGAAGGACAGCTGAACTGCCAGCAATTGGTAGCCTGCTGGGTGGCTGCTGCACAGGGAATTTAGAGGAGCGGGGAGCTGATGGGGGGGCTGCCGGCCCACCCTGGTTCCACCCAACCCCCATAAGCTAGCTCCAACGGGCTGCTCTTCCTGCAAGCAGTGGACAAAGCAGGGGGCTGCCAAATGACGTTATAAGGGAGCATTGCGCAACTTTAAACGAGCATGTTCCCTAATTAATCAGCAACGTAACAATGGAACAACGTTAACCAGGACGACTTTACGTGTGGAGTTCCTGTAGTTGAATGCCAGTGGGATTTTATGATATTGTATGATTAATTAACATGGTAGGGTGCCCAAAGCCTTGGATAGGAATACTGTAAAACCAAGAACAGGCTGTTTCCATTAAACTAACCTTCCTCCGGTATGTTTCTGTATCAAGGGGCAGATTAGGTTTAGTGTCCCACTAAGGCATTCTTATTCAAGAAGAGCACTTAAGCATGTACTTAAGCCCCGTTGAAATCAAAGCCTTAAAGCTAAGCAGGTGCTTAAGTAATTTCCTGAACTGGTGTCTAACCGTGGCGATCATGTACTCATATGAGCAGGCCGATTGACTTCAATGGAATGATTTGTTTGAGTAATGGCTCAGCAAAGGTTCACAATCCAGCCCATAAAGAGTCCCATGGAAGATAGGAAACCATCCTTGGGTGTTTCTATTCAAGGTAACATCTTTCTTGGTCTAAAGAGACTGGAATTAATTTTATGAGAGTCTCCAAATACAGAGAGGAAAGGTTAAATGACCATGCTCACTTTTAAACACTTCAAATGCTAAAAGCAAAGGATTCTTATGAACAATTTATACTAAACAAAAAATCAAAGTTAGATTATCATTCATTCACTGATGCCTTTTCCCCCTCAAACATTGACATCTGATGTTTATAACCCTGTGAATAATACAGGTCCTGTTACCTTTCTCGCTTAAAATCAACTTCCTTTATGCACTATGCAGGTTTCATTTAGCAATTATTCTAGGCTTTCCAAAATACTTTGTTATCCCTTTGAAATGCTCTTGCCGAGGAAATCCTTGCTCTGCTTTTTATTACACTGTTACATTTGCTATTGTTTTAGCTTAAGCAGCAGCATATTCTACCCTTACATGATAATACTTTGCACTTTTCATGTTCAAAGCACTTCACAGACACTGGGTCTGATTTGACAGGCATCCCATGCCATTGACTTCAGTGAGAGTTCTATGGATTGGCAGCCTTCCAGGCAGGCACTGTGGAGATGTTGAGCAAACTTGTTCTGCAAGAGCCAAATCCAGCGCTTTGAAATTCATTTGTGTGGCTGTAGTCCAGCCAGGACCATTGCTAATCTCCTCCCAGAACTCTATGCAGTTTGCACATCAAAAATTCCATTCCTCATCCATGGCAAAGTATTCCCCAAAGCCTTCGACACCCTGCTGCCCTGTCTTCCACTATTGACTGCCTGTGCTCCACCCTTCTCCTTTCATCTATGAAAGAAACTTCCAACCACCTTGACAGCACTGCCATGAATTGCAGAGCCACACAGTTGCTGAACAAAGTGGCTTAACTGTGTTACAGATGTTGGATCATCAGCATTTAACTCGTATGCTCAGGGCACATTGGAGCTATTTAAATCAAGCAGACTTCTGGCCACTTCTACATCTCTAACTTGTACAAGTCCAAAGATGAGTTGCTTCATCTACCAATTAGAGCAGACTGAACAATTTTGGACAAAACTCTCCACCCCACCACCTTGAAAAATGCCGTTTTGTCAAAACTGAAATGTTTCATGGAAACACAGCAGTTTCAACAAAAGTTTTGTTGGGAAGGTTTCTCAGGTCCACGATGGAAATGCCGGTCAAAACCAGACAGAGCATAAGCCATCAGAATAGTCAATTGCCTAATGGTTAGAGGCACTCGTGGGGCAGTGGGGTTCAAGTCTTTGTTCTGGTGATTCACCTAACCACCGGACTACTATGTTTTTGGCTTATAACAAGAAGGGTTTCTTCAGGTATGTTAGCAACAAGAAGAAAGTCAAGGAAAGTGTGGGCCCCTTACTGAATGAGGGAGGCAACCTAGTGACAGAGGATGTGGAAAAAGCTAATGCACTCAATGCTTTTTTTGCCTCTGTCTTCACGAACAAGGTCAGCTCCCAGACTACTGCGCTGGGCAGCACAGCATGGGGAGAAGGTGACCAGCCCTCTGTGGAGAAAGAAGTGGTTCGGGACTATTTAGAAAAGCTGGACGAGCACAAGTTCATGGGGCTGGATGCGTTGCATCTGAGAGTGCTAAAGGAGTTGGCGGATGTGATTGCAGAGCCATTGGCCATTATCTTTGAAAACTCATGGCGATCGGGGGAGGTCCCAGATGACTGGAAAAAGGCTAATGTAGTGCCCATCTTTAAAAAAGGGAAGAAGGAGGATCCTGGGAACTACAGGCCAATAAGCCTCACCTCAGTCCCTGGAAAAATCATGGAACAGGTCCTCAAGGAATCAATTCTGAAGCACTTAGAGGAGAGGAAAGTGATCAGGAACAGTCAGCATGGATTCACCAAGGGCAAGTCATGCCTGACTAATCTAATTGCCTTCTATGATGAGATAACTGGCTCTGTGGATGAAGGGAAAGCAGTGGACGTGTTGTTCCTTGACTTTAGCAAAGCTTTTGACACGGTCTCCCACAGTATTCTTGCCAGCAAGTTAAAGAAGTATGGGCTGGATGAATGGAATATAAGGTGGATAGAAAGCTGGCTAGATTGTCGGGCTCAACGGGTAGTGATCAATGGCTCCATGTCTAGTTGGCAGCCGGTATCAAGTGGAGTGCCCCAGGGGTCGGTCCTGGGGCCAGTTTTGTTCAATATCTTCATAAATGATTTGGAGGATGGTGTGGATTGCACCCTCAGCAAGTTTGCAGATGACACTAAACTGGGAGGAGTGGTAGATACGCTGGAGGGTAGGGATACGATACAGAGGGACCTAGACAAATTGGAGGATTGGGCCAAAAGAAATCTGATCAGGTTCAGCAAGGACAAGTGCAGAGTCCTGCACTTAGGACGGAAGAATCCAATGCAGCGCTACAGACTAGGGACCAAATGGCTAGGCAGCAGTTCTGCAGAAAAGGACCTAGGGGTTACAGTGAACGAGAAGTTGGATATGAGTCAACAGTGTGCCTTTGTTGCCAAGAAGGCCAATGGCATTTTGGGATGTATAAGTAGGGGCATTGCCAGCAGATCGAGGGACGTGATCGTTCCCCTCTATTCAACATTGGTGAGGCCTCATCTGGAGTACTGTGTCCAGTTTGGGGCCCCACACTACAAGAAGGATGTGGAAAAATTGGAAAGAGTCCAGTGGAGGGCAACAAAAATGATTAGGGGACTGGAACACATGACTTATGAGGAGAGGCTGAGGGAACTGGGGATGTTTAGTCTTCAGAAGAGAAGAATGAGGGGGGATTTGATAGCTGCTTTCAGCTACCTGAAAGGGGGTTCCAGAGAGGATGGCTCTAGACTGTTCTCAGTGGTAGCAGATGACAGAACAAGGAGTAATGGTCTCAAGTTGCAGTGGGGGAGATTTAGGTTGGATATTAGGAAAAAAATTTTCACTATGAGGGTGGTGAAACACTAGAATGCGTTACCTCGGGAGGTGGTGGAATCTCCTTCCCTGGAAGTTTTTAAGGTCAGGCTTGACAAAGCCCTGGCTGGGATGATTTAGTCGGGGATCGGTCCTGCTTTGAGGAGGGGGTTGGACTAGATGACCTCCTGAGGTCCCTTCCAACCCCGATATTCTATGATTCTATGATTCATATGTTTTTCCCAACAAAAATATTCTTGAAAGTTCATGATTTCCTTCTGACATGGAATGAAAACAAATTTCAAAACCTCAAGTTTTTTTTTTCTTGTTTGCCAATGAGCCCTACTAGCAACCCTAGTGAAGTGACAGGAGAAGTTAGCATTGCAGGGCTGGGCTTAGAATTTCTGCCTTTCTGGCTTATGTTCATGTGTTCAAGTCAATGTCCAAACCTCTTTTCACTAGAAAATTAACATGTGCACAACAAGTCTTCTTTCATGTGGTTATTTTATCAGACAGCTTTAACACGGTAATGTCCAATGCATTCTGGTAAATGTAACTAATATTTATAGTGAAATATACTTCAAAAAAGGGAAGTATAACATCATTTCCAAAGGCCCTTTAAAAGTGTCGGAATAGTTAGAAGCAGGGAAAAAAAATACCCTTTGAATGTATCTTTTGTAGTTTCACAGAGTTTAAGGCCAGAGCAGACATTAGATCCTTTCTCACCAAACCTCCTGCATAATACAGGCCATTAAATTTCACCCCTATATTGGGTCCAAAAGACTTTAATTAGACTAATGCATGAAGATACAGCAATTTTCACTCCACTTGTGACAGCCTTACAGAGATTTGGCCCTATGACCTAGAGCATCAAAAGCAACAACCATGCCCCTCTGCCAGCAGGCCACCTAGGGCGGCACATCGATCCTGCATTATTGCTGGGTCAGAGCCTTTGTGTATGGCAGCTAGATGCAAATTGTAGGTCAGTCACAAGTTCCCAAAGCTTACGAACCCATCCAACAACTCTCCCACAAGAGAATAGCATTCCAAAGACACCCTGAAAAAAAATACCTGGGCAAGTAAATAACTAAGGAAAACGAGTCACCATTCAGGTTTAAATTTAACAGTGAAACGTTTGTGTCAGGACCTCTCTTTCTCCTAGAACAGTCTAGAGGCAGCCAGATTCCTTGGGATCAGGATTTGTTTCTAGGGGTATGTCTACACTACGAAATTAGGTCAAATTTATAGAAGCCGGTTTTGTAGAAAGCGTTTTTATACAGTTGATTGTGTGTGTCCCCACACAAATGCTCCAAGTGCATGTAGTCGGCGGAGTGTGTCCACAGTACTGAGGCAACCGTCGACTTCCGGAGCGTTGCACTGTGGGTGGCTATCCCACAGTTCCCGCAGTCTCCGCTGCCCATTTGAATTCTGGGTAGAAATCCCAGTGCCTGATGGGGCTAAAACATTGTCGCGGGTGGTTCTGGGTACATATCGTCAGGCCCCCATTCCCTCCCTCCCTCCATGAAAGCAAGGGCAGACAATCGTTTTGCGTCTTTTTTCTTGAGTTACCTGTGCAGACGCCATACCACGGCAAGCATGGAGCCCACTCAGCTCACCGTCACCGTATGTCTCCTGGGTGCTGGCAGACGCGGTACGGCATTGCTACACAGCAGCAGTTAATTGTCTTTTGGCAACAGACAGTGCAGTATGACTGGTAGCCATCGTCGATGTAGTCCTGGATGCTCTTTTAACCGGGCGCCTGGGCAAACATGGGAGTGACTCAGCCAGGTCATTTCCCTTGTTTCGTCTTGTGGCGACTCAGTCCCGCACTGTCTTTTAATCTGCAGCTAGCAGAAGATGATGGGTAGTCGTCATACTGCACCATCTTCTGCCAAGCACCCATGTGTTGACGATGGCTAGCAGTCGTACTGCACAGTCTGCTGCCACCAAGATGTATAAAGATAGATGAAGTGGCTCAAAACAAGAAATAGACCAGATTTGTTTTGTATTCATTTTCTCCTCCCTCCCTCCCTCTGTGAAATCAATGGCCTGCTAAACCCAGTTTTGAGTTCTATCCTTGAGGTTTTGAGTTCTATCCTTGAGGGGTCATTCAGTTTCTCACAAAGCCACCCCCTTTGTTGATTTTAATTCCCTGTAAGCCAACCCTGTAAGCCATGTCGTCAGTCGCCCCTCCCTCCATCAGACAATCGTTCCGCGCCTTTTTTCTGTGCAGATGCCATACCATGGCAAGCATGGAGCCCACTCAGATCACTTTGGCAATTAGGAGTACATTAAACACCACACGCATTATCCCAGCAGTATATGCAGCACCAAAACCTGGCAAAGCGATACTGGGCGAGTAGGCAATGTCAGCGCGGTCACGTGAGTGATCAGGACATGGACACAGATTTCTCTCAAAGCACGGGCCCTGGCAATGTGGGCATCATGGTGCTAATGGGGCAGGTTCATGCAGTGGAACGCCGATTCTGAGCTCGGGAAACAAGCACAGACTGGTGGGACCGCATAGTGTTGCAGGTCTGGGACGATTCCCAGTGGTTGCGAAACTTTCGCATGCGTAAGGGCACTTTCATGGAACTTTGTGACTTGCTTTCCCTGCCCTGAGGCGCAAGAATACCAAGATGAGAGCAGCCCTCACAGTTGAGAAGCAAGTGGCAATAGCCCTGTGAAAGCTTGCAAAGCCCGACAGCTACCGGTCAGTCGGGAATCAATTTGGAGTGGGCAAATCTACTGTGGGGGCTGCTGTAATGCAAGTACCCAACGCCATCAAAGATCTGCTGATATCAAGAGTAGTGACCCTGGGAAATGTGCAGGTCATAGTGGATGGCTTTGCTGCAGTGGGATTCCCTAACTGTGGTGGGGCCATAGACGGAACCCATATCCCTATCTTGGCACCGGAGCACCAAGCCGCCGAGTACATAAACCACAAGGGTACCTTTTCAATAGTGCTGCAAGCACTGGTGGATCACAAGGGACGTTTCACCAACATCATCGTGGGATGGCCGGGAAAGGTACATGACTCTTGCATCTTCAGGCACTCTGGTCTGTTTCAAAAGCTGCAGGAAGGGACTTTATTCTCAGACCAGAAAATAACTGTTGGGGATCTTGACATGCCTATAGTTATCCTTGGGGATCCAGCCTACCCCTTAATGCCATGGCTCATGAAGCCGTATATACAGGCAGCCTGGACAGTAGTCAGGAGCTGTTCAACTACAGGCTGAGCAAGTGCAGAATGGTGGTAGAATGTGCATTTGGACATTTAAAAGCGCGCTGGTGCAGTTTACTGACTCGCTTAGATCTCAGCGAAACCAATATTCCCACTGTTATTACTGCTTGCTGTGCACTCCACAATATCTGTGAGAGTAAGGGGGAGACGTTTATGGCGGGGTGGGAGGTTGAGGCAAATTGCCTGGCTGCTGGTTATGCACAGCCAGATACCAGGGCGGTTAGAAGAGCACAGCAGGGTGCGCTGCGCATCAGAGAAGCTTTGAAAACCAGTTTCATGACTGGACAGGCTACGGTGTGAAAGTTCTGTTTGTTTCTCCTTGATGAAACCCCCCGCCCCTTGGTTCACTCTACTTCCCTGTAAGCTAACCACCCTCCCCTCCTCCCTTCGATCACCACTTGCAGAGGTAATAAAGTCATTGTTGCTTCACATTCGTGCATTCTTTATTCATTCCTCACACAAATAGGGGGATAACTACCAAGGTAGCCCAGGAAGGGTGGTGGAGGAGAGAAGCACCAGGAGGGGTGGTGGTGGAGGGAAGGACAAGGCCACACAGTACTTTAAAAGTTTAAAACTTATTGAATGCCAGCCTTCTGTTGCTTGGGCAGTCCTCTGGGGTGGAGTGGCTGGGTGGCCGGAGGCCCCCCCACCGCGGTCTTGTGCATCTGGGTGAGGAGGCTATGGAACTTGGGGAGGAGGGCGGTTGGTTACACAGGGGCTGTAGCGGCGGTCTGTGCTCCTGCTGCCTTTCCTGCAGCTCAACCATATGCTGGAGCATATTGGTTTGATCCTCCAGCAGCCTCAGCATTGAATCCTGCCTCCTCTCATCATGCTGCAGCCACCTTTCAGCTTCAGCCCTCTCTTCAGCCTGCCACTTACTCTCTTCAGCCCGCCACCTCTCCACCCGGTCAATTTGTGCTTTCCTGCACTCTGACATTGTCTGCCTCCACGCATTCGTCTGTGCTCTGTCAGTGTGGGAGGACAGCATGAGCTCAGAGAACATTTCATCATGAGTGCGTTTTTTTTTGCCTTCTAATCTTCACTAGCCTCTGGGAAGGAGAAGATCCTGTGATCCTTGAAACACATGCAGCTGGTGGAGAAAAAAAAAGGGACAGTGGTACTTAAAAAGACACATTTTATAGAACCATGGGTACACTCTTTCACTGTAAACCTTGCTGTTAACATTACATACACAGCACATGTGCTTTCGTTCCAAGGTCGCATTTTGCCTCCCCCCACCACGTGGCTAGCCCCTCACCCCTCCCCGTGGCTAACAGCGGGGAACATTTCTGTTCAGCTATAGGCAAACAGCCCAGCAGGAACGGGCACCTCTGAATGTCCCCTTAAGAAAAGCACCCTATTTCAACCAGGTGACCATGAATGATATCATTCTCCTGAGGATAACACAGAGAGATAAAGAACGGATGTTGTTTGAATGCCAGCAGACATATACACTGCAATGCTTTGTTCTACAATGATTCCCGAGTACGTGCTACTGGCCTGGTGTGGTAAAGTGTCCTACCATGGTGGACGGAATAAGGCTGCCCTCCCCAGAAACCTTTTGCAAAGGCTTTGGGAGTACATCCAGGAGAGCCGCAAATGCCAGGGCAAATTAATCATTAAACATGCTTGCTTTTAAACCATGTATAGTATTTTAAAAGGTACACTCACCAGAGGTCCCTTCTCTGCCTGGAGGGTCCGGGAGGCAGCCTTGGGTGGGTTTGGGGGGTATTGGCTCCAGGTCCAGGGTGAGAAACTGTTCCTGGCTGTTGGGAAAACCGGTTTCTCTGCTTGCTTGCTGTGAGCTATCTACAACTTCATCATCATCATCTTCCTTGTCCCCAAAACCTGCTTCTGTGTTGCCTCCATCTCCATTGAAGGAGTCAAACAACACGGCTGGGGTAGTGGTGGCTGAACCCCCTAAAATGGCATGCAGCTCATCATAGAAGCGGCATGTTTGGGGCTCTGACCCAGAGTGGCCGTTTGCCTCTCTGGTTTTCTGGTAGGCTTGCCTCAGCTCCTTAAGTTTCACGCGGCACTGCTTCGAGTCCCTGTTATGGCCTCTGTCCTTTGTGCCCTGGGAGATTTTGAAAAATGTTTTGGCGTTTCGAAAACTGGAATGGAGTTCTGATAGCACGGATTCCTCTCCCCATTCAGCGATCAGATCCCGTACCTCCTGTTCGGTCCATGCTGGAGCTCTTTTGAGATTCTGGGACTCCATCATGGTCACCTCTGCTGATGAGCTCTGGCCAGTGTGGCAAGCTGCAGGTGACCATGCAAACAAGAAATTGAAATTCAAAAGTTTGCGGGCCTTTTCCTGTCCACCTGGCCAGTGCATCTGAGTTGAGAGTGCTGTCCAGAGCGGTCACAATAGAGCACTCTGGGATAGCTCCCGGAGGCCAATACCGTCGAATTGCATCCGCAGTACCCCAAATTTGACCCGGCAAGGCCGATTTAAGCGCTAATCCCCTTGTCAGGGGTGGAGTAAGGAAATCGATTTTAAGAGCCCTTTAAGTCGAAAAAAAGGGCTTCCTCATGTGGACGGGTGCAGGGTTAAATTGATTTAACGCTGCTAAATTCGACCTCAACTCTTAGTGTAGACCAGGGCTAGGAGTAGAATGAGGGAGAAGTGATAAAGTAACTTTGCTTTTGTGGAAGCTGCAGAATTGCCATGGCAGCAACAGAGCAGTCCACCCAGGGATTCCTGCACTGAGTCCATAATGTCTCGGCACCGTTCTCACAGGTAATGATAAATTTGTGTTCTTTAACATGAGGAGTCAGTAGAAGGATGCTGTTTGCTTCCTGGAAACACAGCCTCCTGCAGAGACCTCCTGTTATAGATACGAGGATGGAATAATGGCTTTCCATGGCAAGGCTGCAGTCAAAGTTCGGTGAACTTTGGAGAATATTTCAGTGGCAATGGGAACGCTACCTAGAAAGGGTCTGGTATTGGAAATGTTGGTGATTTAGGCAAAATACCAGAATTTTTTAGGCATAGGTCAACATGATCAACATGCTTAGCTAAGCATTTGGCTATGTCTAACAAAGTGAAGAAGAAAGAAAATCTCCCTAACAGAGACAGAGTTGATAGGATTGATGAACATGTTTCTCCTCAGGAAGGCAGGCTATAGAATATGTCTATTAACATATTTCAGACTGTGACAGGGGCCTCTACTCACTGCTAGGATGGCGCCTCCTCCTGGCCATTCTGGGGATTAGCTCTGCCAGGCCAACACCCTTTCCCAGAGTCCCACCCCATCTCTCTGTCTTTTCCTCTCTCGGCAGCCTCTCTTTAATTCCACAAAAAGAAAAGGAGTACTTGTGGCACCTTAGAGACTAACAAATTTATTTGAGCATAAGCTTTCGTGAGCTACAGCTCACTTCATCGGATGCATTCAGTGGAAAATACAGTAGGGGAATTTTATATACACAGAGAACATGAAACAGTGGGTGTTACCATACACACTGTAACGAGAGTGATCACTTAAGGTGAGCTATTACCAGCAGGAGAGCGGGAGGGAGGGGGGACCTTTTGTAGGGATAATCAAGGTGGGCCATTTCCAGCAGTTGACACGAACGTCTGAGGAACAGTGGGGGGAGGTGGGGAATAAACATGGGGAAATAGGTTTACTTTGTGTAATGACCCATCCACTCCCATCTTTATTCAAGCCTAAGTTAATTGTATCCAGTTTGCAAATTAATTCCAATTCAGCAGTCTCTCGTTGGAGTCTGTTTTTGAAGTTTTTTTTTGAAGAATTGCTACTTTTAGGTCTGTAATCAAGTGACCAGAGAGATTGAAGTGTGCTCCAACTGGTTTTTGAATGTTATAATTCTTGATGTCTGATTTGTGTCTATTTATTCTTTTACTTGTCAACTGCTGGAAATGGCCCACCTTGATTATCACTACAAAAGGTTTTTTCCTCTCCGCTCTCCTGCTGGTAATAGCTCACCTTAAGTGATCACTCTGGTTACAGTCTGTATGGTAACACCCATTGTTTCATGTTCTCTATGTATATAAATCTCCCCACTGTATTTTCCACTACATGCATCCGATGAAGCGAGCTGTAGCTCACGAAAGCTTATGCTCAAATAAATTCGTTAGTCTCTAAGGTGCCACAAGTACTCCTTTTATTTTTCCGGATACAGATTAACACGGCTGCTACTCTGAAATCTTTCATTCCAGGAACTGCAGCGTCCTCTTCATGACTCGACCCTCTGGCCCGGTCACTAAGTAGTTTCCCGTTCTGGGGTGAGTCAAAGTCTCTCCTTGCCAGCAGTCTCAGGCAGTCTTCCTATTCACTGCCCCAGGTGCCACTACCTGGGTGGCTGGCAGGGGAACCTGGGCCCGCCCTCTACTCTGGGTTCCAGCTCAGGGACGCTCTAGTCAGCAGCCAAGCTCAGTTCCCTCCTGAACCCGGCTGCCTTTCCCTGAGCCGCCCCCATACCTTCTGACTCTCCCCCCTTCTCTGGGCTTGCCAGCCCAAACTCTCTCCTCCCAGGGAGTAACTGTAGCCAGCCTGCCTCTGTAGCCCCAGCCACACCTCCCTTCTCCCAGGGAGTGACTACAGCCTACTTCCCTATAGCCCCCTTCTGTTGCCAGCTTCTTGGCTTTATAAACCCAGACCAGCTCCTCCCCCAGCTGGACTTCATCAGCCAGTTAGGCCTTAGCACTCCCTGGCTTTCCTCCAGGTGCAGCCTATAGGTTATTTGGCCTAATTTACCCCTTCAGGCCTGGTGTCGGGTGGACATCCTGTCACACAGACCCAAGTGAAGAGAATGGAGTATACCCCGGAGGATTTCTCTCACTCAGAAAGTAGTCCTATCTGTTGAAGATGAGCCACAGCACAATGGAGTTTGTTGTGACAATGTCAGATCTAAGGAGATTTGGGGAGAGATAACTGTTGCCTAGATCTGTTGAAATTCTGTGTAGTAGCCATACCCAACTATAGCTATAATACTGTGCTCTGAGATAGGATTGGTCCGTTATTGCTACAGTCAGAGAGTCTTTCACCCACTTATTCAATACTCATGGAAAGGGCCTCTAGGTAGCCATATGTTACGTCTAGCTCTGAAGGACAAGGTTACAGAATCATTTCTGCTCCTTCTATCAAGAAGATATCCCAGAATTTGAAGTGCAAAAGGTCTGATTTTTTTCATGTAGAATTGAGAGAAGCTTCTGTTTTGAGGTTTGAATTCTTTCTGAATTGGCTTGGCCAAGGAGAGGGATTTTTTCCCCTTTCTCTTTGATTATCTACCACTGTTGCTGTGTCCAGAATCTCTCAAAAAGAGCCAATTTCCCTTGAATTATGCTGCTGCTAAATGCTGGTTTGCTGGAACATCTGCTTGCCATGTGTGGAGGCAGACATATCTCCAGGCAACACTGTTAGGAGCAATGGATCTGGAAGAGAATTTTAATGCATTGAAGCAGCATCTGCTGAGAATGATGCAGCCAGAGAGTTTTTCTTCACTCAAGACCGAAAGTATTTCTGATCTGAGAGATCCATATGGTCTAAATATTCACACAAGGCTAGCATAGCAGCAGAACAGGCCGAAGTTTGCAAAGATGCTGCTGAGCCCTTGATTATTTTCCTAGGGCAGATTCAGTCTAATTATCTGGCTATTCGTGGTAAAAGGCCCCTTCACACCCTTGTGTGTCTTTATGCAGGTCTTTAAAATGAGATGCCCTGGCTGCATCTGAGTGTAGATTGCCACACCACCGTGAAAACTACATACGTTGTCAGCTGAACCGCCTCCTGTCATTAGTCTGTTCTTATTGAGCAGGAATTACCTCCTCTGTGGTCTCATTCAGGGCAGTCACTGCTTCCTTCTCGGTACTGAACATGAAAGTACTTTCCCCAGGGGCTTTGCCTTGTGCAGTCAACTCAGTGCTACATCAGAGACCCTATAATACTGTTCCTCTCCCAGAGCTGGATTCAGACAGTGGATCAGGCAGATAACACAGGCTACAGAGGATGCTCCCCGCAAACGTCTGAGGCCCACTGCGGCTGGAATCCCAGCAGAGCTCCCACTTATGTGATGGCTGCAGTCTTGGCCACTGCAGCAAGGATTAAACTGGGGACTCACAGAGCTAAGCACCAGACTCTCTGCAGCTTAAGCTGAAGAGCCGGAGGCTGCAATAGACCCATATCCTCTGTGGATCAGACACAGAGGGGGACACACAAAACATACTGACCAGTAGGTTACATATGCATCGTTAACAGTAAAATGTTGGGAGCTGCACATGGCAGGCTAATAATGCAACAGAAGTGTTGCAGGTCTGGGTTTGGGGGTGGAGGGCTGAGATGTGGAGTGATAGGGCAGGTGGGCTTTGCTGCTCCCTATTGTAACAGGGTAGCCCAGCTCCCAAGCACCCCATCATGGCAAAGAGTGGCTCTTTTCCCTCTTCTTCAGGGCTCCTTAAAGCCCATGCACAAAGGTCAGTGCTGATGATGTGGCTTGGGCTTGGCCTGCTGGCCCCGTCAATAATTTAACCCCTCCAGGTGTAACAAAACTCCAACTAACAAGCCCCTACGAACACAAAATGTTCTTCTCTCGTTCGTGGGCTTCTCTTCAGCCTACCCTCCAGGCTCTGTTCTCAGCCCCTTTCAGTCTTTCCCTATTCTGGTAGAGACCTGGAGTCCCCAGCCTCTTGCAGCCCCTGGCTCAGGGCCTTCTTCAGAAACCTGACTACTCCCTGCGTTTCCACCCCCAGACTTCTCTCTCTCTCAGCCCTTTTGCAAGCCCTAGGTGTCCACTAACATATCAGCTGACCTGCTTAGCCCCACCCCGTCAGGCTGGGAAGCAGCTAGTTAATAAGGGCACAAATGGGGCTGGCCCTAGGTCCCCTTAAATGGACCAGTCATCCTGTGACACCTATATTCTGCAGAAGTGAGCTCCACATGGCAGAGGCCATGCTGGGACCAGGCAGTAGGCATGAGCTCACAGATAAGTGTGAAGGAAGTTTCCCACAGCCACTCCCCCTGCCCACAGCCTGGCGTGGCAATGCTAATTACTGCTTAACAGGGGCTGGGGATTCCATTTCTCCACTCCCCAATGCACACCCCTAAGTGCATACCCCAGTGACCCTGACAGGATGCTCCCTTGGAGAATGTTGCTTTGAATGTTCATCACACTCAGAAATATACTGGCATGGTTTCAGAGAACCTTGCTACAGAATGAATTTACAGAGCCTGGATTTACTATAAAACACATCAAATACCGAGTCAAAAATTACCCCTGACTTAGAAATAGCTGGAGTAGCCCAGCGCTCCGAGAATGTGCATTTCAGAGGTTGCTGCTTCATGGCAGCAGAGGCTAATAGTTGGGGCACTGGTGGAGGAATCAGGATAGTGGACTTCTCAGTTCACTGGCCATTCCAAAAAATTAGGGGGAAAAAAGTCACTTGGGGTCAAAATTTTTCAAACATTTTTAGCAAATTGAAAAGTTGAAAACCCCCCACCGTTTTTCTGTTTTGTTAAAGGATTTCTTTTGACTGAACCAAGACACCTATATTGACATGAGTTCCCAAAATGGTTCATTGTACCTGAATCTGCATTTTTGGCCCAAACAAAAGTTTTGGTTGAAAATTTCCCCCCAGCACTAGTCAAGATCACTGGTTTTAGTCCTAGCTTTGCCACTGACCATCTGGGTGACCGTGGGCAAGTCATGGCCCTACTCTGTACTCCCCTCCCACCCTGGGTCTGCCTTGTCTAATTAGATTGTAGGCACTCTGGGGCAGAGGCTGTCTCCCACTATGTGTGTGTAAAGTGCTTGGCAATCTTGAGGTGTCTGGGTGCTTCCATAATACAAACATTAATAATCCCCATGGCTTTCCTTCACTTTAATTGTGTTGAGGTGCAATTCACTCCTTTGCATAAGACCAGCATAAAGCTTGTGCATTTCTTAAGTGGGCTTAAGTTGCACAAAGGTCTCATACTGGCCCTTGGCACAGAGTTAGTTTCACCCATAATGAATGCTATGAGTTCATTGGAACACCACGTTTCTATTTATCCACCAGGTTTCAGAAATGAAACCTTTTCTGCTTTATTCTCGGTAACTCAAGAGTTCCTCCTTTCATTTGCAAACGAAAAGATGCTACCGCTGGCTCACACAATGCCACGTTCCCACTCTTCGTCTCTTGCCGCAGGGTCTTCAGCACTGTGCACTGCAGTGACTACGCAGGACTGCAGCCACTGAGAGTGCTGCCAATCCAACACCAGTATGAAGAGTGATTAACCAGCTGTGTCCTGGGGATATGCAGGCTGAAATTAAATCCTCTTTACAGATGAAAGTTTTAGACAAGTGACTATGTCCTAATTTGTTACTAAGAGACAGCAGACCTGATCCTGCCAGGTCCTTCCAACTCCCTCGGGGTGAAATGCTAAGGGTCTATGCATTATTTAAGTCTCACCTAACACCTATCATTCATAAGCTCTGCTTCTTGATAGGCCTTGTAATAGCCCTCTCTATGGCCCTCATCCATCAATGGGACATAAGCATGTGCTGCTTTGGGGGTCTAGATACCTTTCCTAGACTCTGACTCAGGAAAGCATTTAAGCCAATGCTTAACTTTAAAGCTCGTGCTTAAGTCCCATTGCTTAAGTGATTTACTGAATAAGTTTAAGCATATGTTTAACTCCCATCAAAGAGACTTAATTATCTACCTAAAGTTAAGCATGTATTTAAGAGCTGAATTGGTGCTCTAGCCAGCCAATGTGTGTGCTGTGAATTAACCTAAATATATTTAAATGCGATCCATCAAAGCCCTAGAAAGCAAATTAAACCATCTTATCTTGTTATAATAACAATACAGCTTTCATTTAAAAATGAAGATCCTGTATATATTTAGGTACATGGGGTAAAATTTTCAACCCTGCCTATGGGATTTAGGGGTTTAAGCACCATTTTCAAATGGAGGGACTGAGCCGGGTCCTTATCATAAGAGACCATTCAAACTGCTCAAGCCCCCATCCCTGCTCCCACAGCACAATGGTCACGGCCTTTTGCAATGCAGTCACATTCCAGCTTAATCTTGCATCAGCATTTCTGATTCATTGTTGACAGGTGCTGAAACCAAGGCTATTAAGATACTTTAAAGGCCACAGATTTTAACAGTGCAGACTGTATTGTTGACCTGCTGTGACCTTGAGCAAGTCACTTCCCCTCTCAGTGTTTCCGTTCACTCCCAACCTTTGTCTGTATAGATCCGAAGCTGGTTGGGGCAGGGACGGTTTGACCATGTGGGGGCACAGTGACTAGCACAATGGCGGCCTGATCTCAGTTGGGGTCAGGTCGAAGGGTCAGTTTACTGCCAGCATGCCCCCTTGTGGCTAGGCATGGTGTAGCAGCTCTTTCCTCGTGGAGTAGCCACTGCCGACAGCTGCTCTGGCCTCATGGTCGTCCGCCTCGTCTTGTGACTCAGGTCACAATTAGCCCCACCCCTTCTGGGGTAAACAAGGAATTAAACTCCCAGCAACATAACTCTCTGCACCTACCTCACTCTTCTGCAACCTTTTCACCCCTTCTCCGGCTCTGCAGGGCTGTCCTCCTGCTCTTGTGCAGAGAGAGGCCTCCAAGGACTGGAGGACTGGCTCCAAATTCAATAGTTCCTCTCCCCATTGTGTCAGGGGGCTTCCTGCACCACCGTTCCAAATGGCCACTAGGGGAACCCCGGACTTCCCACAGCTCTAGGTTCCAGTTCAGGAACTCTGTGGTGAGCTGCTAAGGTCTGCTCCCTCAAACTCCTTAGTGCTGTCTCCTGGGGCTTCCTCCTACCTTGGCCTTCCTTAAAGTGCTTTCCCAGAGCTCCTCCCTGGTCTTAAGATACAGCTGCCTCTCTCTAAGCCCTTCCTTCACCCTAGCAACCAGAGAGAAATTGCAGAGCTCTTCCCCTCTCTCTCGGCAGCATCTTTCCCTCCTTTATGCTCACCCCCCCCCGCTCCTCCCCATCTGGGTTGCATCTTCATGTGGGGCTGGCCCATCCCACAGGTGCAGCCAGGTGCCTTAATTGAGCTCGCTAGTTCCAGTTAACCCCTCCAGTGCCAGTGTGGAGTATATACCCCACCACGGGTCTCTAGCTGCTACAGTAATATGAATGAAAAATAATAACAACAGAGCCTGACCCTGAAAGGGGCTGAGCACATCTGCTTCGGTTGGTCCACTCCTCAGAGGTGTGCTGAGCACCTGCAACTCCCATTGTCCCCAGAACTTCTCAGGATGTGGCCCACTGACTCAGCGGGAGTTGAGAGAGGTCATTAACGTAAAAGAGCAGCTCAGCCCATTTTAGGATTGGGCCCATTATGGTTTATTCCATTTGTTTCTATTTTCTGAGTGTCAGACGGTTGGCGATCGAGCAGTGAATAGCTGAATAACATCTCGGATGTGTTGCATGAGAGAGAAAGAGCGAGCGCTTTAACAAAATAAAGTGGCAGCGGCTGAGACACTTATTATGAAGCAAGTTCATGTTCCCATTTAACACTGGCGTTCTGCACAAAGCCTTCTCCCAACTGTCTTTACCCTCTTAAAAATACAGGGGATCCAACTGTCTCCTTGTATCAAAGAGGGCACAGTCGTATGTTTCTGACAGCATTATAATTGGATTGTGTCCTTCAGTCTGTAGCAGAACATGTGGCTAGTCCCAGTCTACCAAGAAAATAAAGGGCTGCATTATGCACCTCCTCCTCAGCACTGCGTAATCCCTTCTGTAAACATGAGGTGGAGAGAGAGACGGAACTTGGGGAAAACTTGAGAATTATTTCAATGGGTTTTCAATGAGAAAGTCAATAGGAGATCAGTTCTTTTTGTTACATTCATTCATATCCCTTTGTAGCCAACAGCTAGTAAAACAAGAATCATGTGTTCTAATTAGTTTTGAATTCAGAAGAATAGGGATGTTTAGCCTGCTGAGAAGCCTAGAAGTATTTAAATCATGAGATCCACTCAGACTCACAATCCAAAGTCACCCTTTACTAGTGTCTGTATTAGGTAGGAGACGGATGCAGTATACTCTGACCATGGTTTTTATTTGTTAACTAGAACCTTTTAGAATTAGACTATCTACTCCTTGTACTAATAGCACTGAGTGTAAACTAATCCCTGACTACGTCCATTCCATTGTTTCAAATATTATTGGGGGGGGGAAATGATGGAAGAACCTTTCTATGATTTTGAACAAGATTCTACATCGGATTTTCCATTCTGGGGCCCTATGGATTCTAATATCCAACTCCAACCTCAGCCAGAAAATGGCCTATCTGACTGTTCTTCTCTGACAGGCCGACTCTCCCCTTGGCCCTCTTTTACTTACCAGTCCATGTTCCCTGATGATGCTCAGATTTCACTCACAGATTTGGATGGACAAGCTCTGCCGCTGGAGGGAAGTGCTGAACTGGACAGCTCCTTGTTGGTTCAACCAGAGGCTAATAAGCCGCATAAACATCACAGGCTAATTCCTGCTCCCCCTTACAAGGTACAAAGACATGCAGCTAATATTAGGGAAAGAAAGAGGATGCTCAGTATCAACTCTGCTTTTGATGAACTCAGATGCCATGTACCAACTTTCCCCTATGAAAAGCGCCTCTCCAAAATCGACACGCTTAGGCTGGCCATCGCATACATTGCGCTGCTGAATGATATCCTAATCTCGGGCTGCCATCCCAAATCCTATGTGGAACAATGTATGAAAAATGGATATAAAAGTCACAAAAATGCAATCTGGAACACCAGCGGTAAGTGTGCAGCTCTGATTAGCAGATGTCTTTATTTCAGACCTTTACAATCCCATTTTTGGTTGCAATGGCATGAATCAGTAAAAAATCCTCTTTTAAAACATTCAGTCAAGCTCTGCAACCTTATTTATAAACTGTTCAGTTTACATACAAATCATTTTAAAAAGAGATTGCATGTTTCAGTGCAAAATCCTCCACTTTGTTTAAATAATTTTTGCAATTAGATCTGTTCCCTTAATTATTGAGAAATCATAAACCTAGTCATTCATTCTGATTTCACAGGAAGGGCTCCTTTCAAAAATTTTGTTAGATATTTTGGTTAGCCTTTTAACATTGCTGGTCCTTTTCAAAATTTTGTACAAAAC
Source organism: Chelonia mydas (assembly GCF_015237465.2). Classification (NCBI taxonomy): domain Eukaryota; kingdom Metazoa; phylum Chordata; order Testudines; family Cheloniidae; genus Chelonia; species Chelonia mydas. The sequence goes on along the minus strand of NC_051251.2, from coordinate 73,246,437 downwards.
TCGTGTTTTAGCATGGATAAAAAACTGTCTGTGTACATTTATTTGGGGTATTTAGTGATCTTTTTTATTATATTGTTTTGGGCCTGATTCATGCACCAATCTTTAAGCACGAGTAGTCTCATTGAGATCAGCAAGATGACTTGAAATTAGGCATATGCTAAAGTATTTCCCTGAATCCAGGTCACTCAGAAGGGTCTGAGGACAAGTTCACTTCCAAGAACTAGCATTTACAACCCAAAGCGTATTCAAATACAAGAATCGTTTAAAGTGCAAGTGCTTTTGTATCTAACTTATAATTTACATAAACTAGAACCCTTTACAGTTTAAAAGGGATGATTGTTAATTTTTTCTGTTGCTGTTTTAATTAGTACAAAGGATTTGGAGCAGATGTGCTCTCAGTTACATCATCGTAGATCTGGAGTCACTCCACTGAAATCAGTGCAGGGGTCAAATTTTCCAGTGTGCCTAAGTAACTGAGGAGCCTAATACCATTATCAGAAATTGCCTAGGCATGTAAGGCCAGATTTTTAAAGATATTTAGGTGGCTAAAGGTGCAGAGAGTTGAGATTTTCAAATGCGTCTAGGCAGAGTCAATGGGAGTTAGGCACCGAGGTGCTGCTGAAAATCACATAGGTGCCTATCTGCATCTTTAGGCACTCAAACACTTTTTAAAAATCTGTCCCTACGGAGCCTAAGTTCTATTGACTGTCAGTGGGATTTTGCTTCCTAAGTGCCTACATTACTTTTTTAAATGGGGGTGCTTTTGAAAAGCATAATGTGGCTGTGGAAAAACCATTGCAACAAAATATTTCCCTTTCATCCTAGAGAGCAGAAATGTCATAAGCACAGACACTGCAGAAAGAAATCAGCCACTTACTTTAAGGAAAATAGTCTTATATGTTAATTAACTCTTTTCACCTTTCCCCATTATTTTCACCAACTGCAGGATAATGGTTGGAAAAATAAATCATGATATAACGCCATTTAACACCCTTCTCTCTTTTGTACGCACTACAGCACTTATCATTGGATCCCAGCTGCCTCTACCTTTGGCTTTTGTGAACCAACAGTTGTTAAAATAACACAAGTGGGTTTCACTGGCATCTCCTCTTTGTTAGGCTTTTAGTTAACTAATATTTCTGAATGGCTGTGTGTGGGAAGAGTTGGATGAGTGAAGTTGCTTTCCTGGAGAGGCTGAATGGTTGACTTGTTAAACACTTACTGAAATGTATTTAAATCAGTGTATTTGGTTTTCTTGTTCCCCTTCTGCTCAATGTAGATCTGACAACCCGCCTCTCCTGGATCAAATGGAATTAAGAGGCACTCAGAACAAAAAGACGGTTCTTTAAAGACAATCAGCTGCAAAACCTGATGACCTGACTGCTGGCGTACCAGCTGTTACATTCTCACTACTGCAAGCAAAAACATTGCCTCCTGTAACTTTTATTATCGTGACAGGCTTGTATTCTCTTCCTGTCCCCTGTTGCCCATCTTCTTTTTATTGTTTCTAACATATTAACCCCTGTTTAAGGGCTTCCGCTTTATAAAGTATTTCTCCAGGTTTCTGGAGTCTCTCCCATGGACAAGGTCTGCTCCTATATGAAAATCAGACTAGAACTGAAAACATAGCTTGAGATTTTCCAAGCTGATTTGAATGCCCAGTTCCCATTAAAATGAACAGGAACTGATGATGAAGGGGCTGGCGTGCTGAGCCCACTGCCAATCTGACTGACCAATTGTGTCCCATTGCTTCTTTGTATTCCCCCATTGATCTGTATCCATCTGTTGTCTCTTGTCTTCTAATTGTAAGCTCTCTGGGGCATAGACCATCTTTTTGTTCTTCATGACAGAATCCTGGTCCATGAGAAGAGCTCTTAGGTGTGCCAGTCATACATGTAATAAGTATCATCTGTCAGACTTGCTTTCTTGTTTCAAAATGTGTTTGTTCGGACTATGGCAAGTGTTTCAAAAGGGGCTTTTGGGTGCCTCTTTGGCACACTTAGAGAATCCTGATTCTTAGAGGGCAGGTGCTCTGCACTTCCTGAATATTCTCAAGTGGAACACCCAAAAACCATGGCAACTTGAGAGCTTGTCTCATTCACCCACAGAAGTTGGTCCCATAAAAGATAGTCCTTCACCCACCTTGTCTCTCTACAAATGGAGCAAGCCAATGTTGACTTTTTTTATTCAATTTTTTTTCTTAATGTTTAAAGGTGAGATTTTCAAAAGCAGAGCTTGTTGGATTAATTCTGTTCCCAGTGGAATTGATGAGACTTTTACCATTGATTTCAGTGGCAGCAGTTAGGACATGCTGGGCGCTTCTGAAATTCCTGGTCTAAAAGAATACGGAGAAGCAATGCTGTGTATTCAGACTTGTTCTTGATAAATGTTTACTGAAGAGTAATTTCCACATGGTACGTGTCATGTAACTGGCGTTACTCTTAGGACATTCATCTCATCATGAACAAAGGTTTATTTGAATAAAAATGTAATTGTTTTGGCAACCATTTTGTGTGTGACTGTTCTATGTAACAATGATCAAATGGCAAGTGCACATTTTGGGAGCTGGTTTTGCTGTCAATTATATATCTACAAAGGTTTTGAGTTTCTTTGTAGTTTGTGGCAAGAGCTGTAAACATTTCACACTCATACGAGACTTCCTGCTATTACACTTCCAGCTATGAAGTTACTGTCCTTTTATTTTTATATGCATTGTTACAGCACTCCTTAATAAGTAACAAAATGAAGGCCCCTTCTCATGTGAGGGTGGCATATAGGAACTTTTTTAAAGAGCTGATTAAGCCAGGCTGATCTCTTAAGTTTCTCGTGAGGAAACAGGATCCAGTGGGTATGGTGCAGGCCTTGCAGTCTGGAGATATAGATTCTCTTCCTGGTTCTACTGCTGGGAGACCATGGGCAGCTCATTTTCCCTCTCTGTGGCTCTGCTTGCCCTTTGCCCATGTGGACTGTAATCTCTTCAGAGCCACAAATGACTCTCCATATATGTTTGTACAGCACCTACCACAGACAGTAACCATGGCATCTAATTGTGCTTGGCCTTTGCCAGAGGCCTACCTTGGCCTTTCTGAAACAGGTACAGTACGCTGTGATTCTCTGTGGGCATGCCACCTTCCAGCCAAGTCTTTGCAACCAGTCCGGCAAATCAGTTCTCTGTGCAACAGTGCATCCTAGGGTGCATTGTCTCACATACTGCTGGTGCCACTCTGTGTCCTCCTAGCACTTTCACCATTACTGAGGCACCAGGGGGCAGCTGCCCAGGGTTTCCTAGTACTCACAGGAGGGGGCTTCAAGAAGTATTGCAATCCCTAATTGAGCCCCTTCATTGGACTGACCCACGAACAAAACACAACTCAGATTAACTCATTTTTAGAGCAGGGAACCTCCTCTATCAGAAGCAAAATAACAACCTTTCCCAGGCCTTCTGCAAAGGGCCAGCACACTCAACCTGCCAGGACTCAGCAGCAGACAGTTCCTGGGGCTTCATCAGCTATTAAATCATGGGTAGGAGAAACTTTATGAGCCTCCAGCCTTTATATTAAACAATCTGGCATGAAGGATGCACCGCCTGTATGCCAAAGCCATGCATGAGGCCAGCAGGATAGATAGCAGGTGTTGGATACAGGCCTATATCTAAGCAGTTGTCTACACAATGCTGAATCGTCCCTTTAATCAAACTTCTCTCTCAAGGCACAATGACAGGGCAGCAAAACCAACTGCACAACCTGAGCCTAGTGCTTAGGATGAACGGAGCTAGTCTGACAGCTGCATCCCCATCCCTGCAGAAGGAGCATGCCGGCAGGTGCCTTGCCTTCCACATTCTCAGCTTCCTCGCCCACTGCTCTTGGCACTTCGTCCCAGCGTCCCTGCTGACCAGGGAAATGTAAACAGCACCATTTCGGCCCTTTGCTTCTCTGTTACGCTCTGTCCCATGGTCATTGTAATAATATTAATCATAATAAATATATAAAAGCCACATTTCAATCTGCATTCAAAGTGCTTTCCAAAGGTAGGAAAGCATTGTTACCCACATGTTACAGATGGGGAAACTGAGGCACAAGGCAGTGACTTGCCCGGCATTAAACAGCAGATCAGTGGCATAGACAGAGCTCAGGTCTCCCAGCTCCCGGGAACATGCCCTGAAAAATAAGTCAATCCAGCAGCACTAGCACCCCTGACGAGTCCTGTCATGCAAGTGTTCCATGCTAAGGCTGAGCATTGTACCCCTCGCACCTTGGCACAGCCAATCTCACAGCTCATCAAGGAGGGCAAGACACCAGAGCTGCAGCTTTCTTCGATAGTCCAGGACACTGGCGTTACAGGTCTGATGGAACTTTTATTCCCTAGACACAGGATTTCTTCAAGTGCCACCTTTTCTAGAACAGTGTCGCCTGCGTGATATCACCAGACAGCTGGAAAGGGACACTCCAGCCTTTAGGATGGGGGCAGTTAAGGATGCTATTTGCTGTACCCCGATCTCTGGATTAGCCTGAATTCCATGCATGTGTGCCCCATGTCTTTAACAGCCCATTGTAATACCTGCCCTCCCTCCCGGTGCCGCTGCTGTTACCATCTAGATCAGGGATGGGCAAACTAAGACCCAGGGGTTGCATCCGGACCTTCAGACATTTTAATACATCCCTCGAGCTCTTGCCAGGCTTGCTCTGTTTTAATCCATCCCTCTGGGCTTGCTCCATTCTGGTGCTCCAGCTGGGGAGCAGGGTCAGGGGCTTGCCCTGCTCCACATGTGCCGTGGCTCCGTGTAGCTCCCGGAAGGAGCAGCATGTCCCCCCTCTGGCTCCTACACGTGGGGGCAGCCAGGGGGTCCGCACACTGCCGCCACCCCAAGCACTGCCCCCGCAGCTCCCATGGCCAGGAACCATGGCCAATGGGAGCTGCAGGGGCGGCACCTGCGGACAGGGCAGCATGCAGAGCCACCTGGCTGTGCCTCTGCATAGGAGCCAGAGAGGGGACATGCTGCTGCTTCTGGGAGCTGCTTGAGGAAAGTGCTGCCAGGAGCCTGCACCCCGATCCCCTCCCATGCCCCAACATCCTGCCCCAGCCCTGATCCCCTTACCACCCTGCGAACCCCTCGGTCCCAGTCCGGAGCACCCTTCCGCACCCACAACCCCTCATCCCCAGCCCCACTCCAGAGCCCACACCCCAGCTGGAGCCCTCACCCCCTCCTGCACCCCAACCCCCAATTTAGTGAGCATTCATGGCCCGCCCTACAATTTCCATACCCACGTGTGGCTCGTGGGCCAAAGTGTTTTCCCACCCCTGATCTCGATCAATTGCTGCCTCCTTTCCTCCTGCTATGCACGTGCTCCTTCTCCAGGCAGTGTGGCCACCAGGACCCATGTATCTGCCCTGGTTAACATGACCTTCTTCAGCAAACATATTCTTAAGGATACAGGTCAGTCTGCAGTAAATCCTGGGCACATGGGTGGGAGATGGGCAACATAGGGCTAGCTTCTTTTTCACCTGTGGTCAAGTAATTAACAAGGACCACTGTGGTGGTAGCAGTCTCTTTGTTCTTGTGCTTAGTCTCGTGTCAGTACAAGAAAGGCACTGATGCCTAGAGCTGCTACAACACATAGCATTTGTGGACAAGATACTGCTCAACCAGAGCAAACTACTAATCACAGCCCAGGGTAACTTAGACCCACCTCTGCAAGGTGTGAGCATACACTGGAACTGCACACTGCATGGCTGCACCACTTGTTAGAGCTAAATGGGGTCTTCACCTCATGTCTATGGAGCATGACCTAGGAATGCCAGGCCCCCAGCAGGGGATCTGGAGGGAGGATGCATCCTTGTAAAATGCATCACGTGTGAGCTCAGTGGTAGCAGGGCATCACTGACCCAAGTTTTCACTGCTGCGTGTATATGCTCAGATGGCCACATCTCATTTTCTGAAGCAGGACTCTCTACGCTGACGTGCCAGCTTCCTGTCGATGGGCACCATGACAGCAGATTGCAGTCCGAGCAATATCTCAAAATTGTCTGTCTTTCTGAGAGAGCTGCTCTGGGAATTATTGTGGGGCAGGTCTCTGGCCTGTGCTATACAGGAGGTCAGACCAGACGATCACAGTCATCCTTTCTGGCCCTGGAAGCTAGGCATCAATGAATATTCCACCATCTCATCCAGAGCCATCTGGCCTTAGGAAGATGTTTCACTAGCTCCAGCCTTGACCCCAGAGCCCTCATTGTTGGCCTCCAGTCGCCTCTACCCAGACGTATGAAGATTCCTCGTCAGGGCTCGTCCATCCAGCAATCTGCCCCTCTAACTCGGGTTGTCAGCCCTGCACACTCTGTCAGGTGGACCTGCAAAATCTTGCTTGCTCTCCCCGAGGAGCCAAAAGTCTCACTGAAACAGCGGTACCCATGGGTCTGTGCAAATCGCACTCTCGGTGCCTGTGGGAGTGAATCAAATCTCCTATTTACAAAGTGGGTTTCCTGGCAAAAACAGACTGAACACAAATTTCTTAAAGTTTCCCTGGGCATAGGTATTCAATCAATGGAGGATAATGTTTTTGAGCCTGCATATTGCCCAAGGGCCTTTGTCCTGAGATCAGAGATCCATCTCTCTCTCTCTCTCTCTCTCTGCAGGTCTCTCTGGGTATGTCTACACTACAATTAAACACCCGGGGCTGGCTCATGCCAGCTGACTCAGGCTTGTGGGGCTTGGGCTAAGGGGCTGTTTAATTGCCGTGAATATGTTCAGACTCAGGCTGGCACCCGGGCTCTAGGACCATGTAAGGTGGGAGGGTCCCAGAGCTCAGGCTGCAGCCCAGTCCCAAACATCTACACTGCAATTAAACAGCCCCTTCACTTGAGCCCAAGTCAGTGGGCACAAGCCAGTCAGGGGTGTCTAACTGCCAGGTGACATACACTCTGAGGAAAACAGGGCTGGTGTAGAGTCAGGAGTCTACACAGTTTAGCCACTGTGAACTTGGTAAAAGCTTCTCCCATTTTAAACCTCGTAAGAGTTAAATTAGATGCCATGGATCATAGTCCTCGTTTGGAGAGGGATCTGTCACCCAAAGGTACTATGCAAGTTCATAGATTCCTAAGCCAGAAGGGACCACAGTGATGATCTAGTCTGACCTCCTATGTACACAGGCCAGAGAACCTCCCTCAGTGATCCCTGTATTAATCCCATATCTTGTGGCTGAGTCAAGCACACCTTTTAGAACGACATCCAGCTGTGATTTCAAGTCTAAACTCTTCTCTCTCTTCTCATTGCCTTTCCTTTTACAGGGGCACCTAGAAGTGCTTGGTGAATACAAGTAAAGGTGTGTTTGTATCAGGCTGTGTGAGTGGAGGAGAACTCTGAGTGATGCCCAACACCAGAAATCCTAGGCTGAGAGATTCCATGCTAAAGCCGATTGGCTGTACCCTTGGCTCTCCAGAGAGCGAGTTGACTATGGGACTTGTGGTAAAGGGTCTTAAAAGGACTTCCATCGGAGTTTACTCTCAGACAGCAGCTCATTCTCATGAACAAACCTGGTCAGAACGGATTACTAATCTGGAGGTTACATCAGCACAAGGAAGGTCCTGAGGACAAAAGTTGGAGGAAGTCGCTTGGAATCCAAGGATTTTCCTAAAAGCTGTGTCCCCAGTGGGGAACCCCAGAGCTAGCTGTCTGTGTCAGCTCAAAGGAGCACAAAACTGACAACCTGCAGAAGGCTCACATGCCCCAAACTCCCACCTTAATTTCCTCCTCCCCAGTGCTCAGCATAAGGCCAGAGAAATACCTACTGATCTTTCCCCATAGGCCGCCACCCTGAGGTCCTTCTCCACCCTCAGCTTCCTAAGAGGCATCATGGCTGCTCACTCAAAACTGGCCAGAGGCCCCTGTGCTGAGTCAGCTCTCAGAAACACTCTGCCTAAAAGACTCCAGGCATCATCTTTGATGTTAAGGAATCCTTGCAAAAAGCAGGGCTTTGGGGAACTTGCTGTCTGAATTTGTTGATGACTCTAGCTTGGGAACGTTGCAACCTATAAATCCTACAGCAGGATATGTAGGGATTTCATTTGGGGACAGTCAAAACCAGAAATAAAAACGTTCCTTTTGGGAGCTAAAACTCTAATCCTGGGCTCCTGTGCCAGTAAGCACCATTAAAAAGTATGAAACTGATTCTCCTCTCACACACTCTGGTTTTCCACCAGTATCATTCCCTGGATTTTAGTTGAGCTACTCCTGATTTACAGAGGAGAATCCATCTCTCTGCCTCTGTACTGGCTTCTGTCCTCTTTCCATCCCACCATCAACCTCAGCCTGGACCAGTCCACACTAGAGATCCACTTCCTGGACACTACGGTGCTAATAAGTGATGGTCACATAAACACCACCCTATACCGGAAACCTACTGACCTCCAGCTTTCACCCAGACCACACCACACGATCCATTGTCTACAGCCAAGCTCTACGATACAACCACATTTGCTCCAACCCCTCAGACTGAGACAAACACCTACAAGATCTCTATCAAGCATTCTTACAACTACAATACCCACCTGCTAAAGTGAAGAAACAAACTGACAGATCCAGAAGAGTACCCAGAAGTCACCTACTACAGGACAGGCCCAACAAAGATAATAACAGAACGCCATGAACCATCACCTTCAGCCCCCAACTAAAACCTCTCCAACGCATCATCAAGGATCTACAACCTATCCTGAAGGACGACCCATCACTCTCACAAATCTTGGGGGACAGGCCAGTCCTTGCCTACAGACAGCCCCCCAACCTGAAGCAAATACTCACCAGCAACCACACACCACACAACAGAACCACTAACCCAGGAACCTATCCTTGCAACAAAGCCCGTTGCCAACTGTGTCCACATATCTATTCAGGGGACACCATCATAGGGCCTAATCATATCAGCCACACTATCAGAGGCTCGTTCACCTGCACATCCACCAATGTGATATATGCCATCATGTGCCAGCAATGCCCCTCTGCCATGTACATTGGTCAAACTGGACAGTCTCTACGTAAAAGAATAAATGGACACAAATCAGATGTCAAGAATTATAACATTCATAAACCAGTCGGAGAACACTTCAATCTCTCTGGTCACTCAATTACAGACCTAAAGGTTGCAATATTACAACAAAAAGACTTCAAAAACAGACTCCAATGAAAGACAGCTGAATTGGAATTAATTTGCAAACTGGATACAATTAACTTAGGCTTGAATAGAGACTGGGAATGGATGGGTCATTACACAAAGTGTAAAACTATTTCCCCATGTTTATTCCCCCCCCCCCCACACTGTTCCTCAGACGTTCCTGTTAACTGCTGGAAATGGCCCACCTTGATTATCACTACAAAAGGTTTTCTCCCCCCCACCCCCGCTCTCCTGCTGGTTATAGCTTATCTTAAGTGATCACTCTCCTTACAGTGTGTATGATAACACCCATTTTTTCATGTTCTCCTTGTATATAAATCTCCTCACTGTATTTTCCACAGAATGCATCCGATGAAGTGAGCTGTAGCTCACGAAAGCTTATGCTCAAATAAATTGGTTAGTCTCTAAGGTGTCACTAGTACTCCTTTTCTTTTTGTCCTCTTTGAATTAACCAGAACTAGGGATGCTGACTTCCTCGTTCTGGCTGCCACACTAGGCAAAGGCATTGAACCAAAGATGGCTCTTTTGGGGATACCTTTCTAAACCTCTCAACAAATGGAAAAGGTCCAACTCCCTCCAGATGGGGAGAACAGAAACTCATTGGGATTTGGCTTGGGCTCCACTGCCTGATTTTCCCAACCAGTTTCCTCTGGAATAATTCCTCTCGCTGTGCACAGTGGCTCTACCAAAAAAGGCCTTCTTTTGCTCTCTTTAAAAGAGCTGGCTCCTCTCACAGCAGGGCAGATGGGTACCTTCCTACAGTGGGATCCCAGGAAGTGCAGGGAAAAAAACCTCCCATCTTTTTTTCATTAATGATCTGGAGGATGGTGTGGATTGCACCCTCAGCAAGTTTGCGGATGACACTAAACTGGGAGGAGAGGTAGATACGCTGGAGGGTAGGGATAGGATACAGAGGGACCTAGACAAATTAGAGGATTGGGCCAAAAGAAATCTGATGAGGTTCAACAAGGACAAGTGCAGAATCCTGCACTTAGGACAGAAGAATCCCATGCACCGCTACAGACTAGGGACCGAATGGCTAGGCAGCAGTTCTGCAGAGAAGGGCCTAGGGGTGACAGTGGACGAGAAGCTGGATATGAGTCAACAGTGTGCCCTTGTTGCCAAGAAGGCCAATGGCATTTTGGGATGTATAAGAAGGGACATTGCCAGCAGATCGAGGGACGTGATCGTTCCCCTCTATTCAACATTGGTGAGGCCTCATCTGGAGTACTGTGTCCAGTTTTGGGCCCCACACTACAAGAAGGATGTGGAGAAATTGGAGAGAGTCCAGCGAAGGGCAACAAAAATTATTAGGGGTCTGGAACACATGACTTATGAGGAGAGGCTGAGGGAACTGGGATTGTTTAGTCTACGGAAGTGAAGAATGAGGGGGGATTTGATAGCTGCTTTTAACTACCTGAAAGGTGGATCCAAAGAGGATGGCTCTAGACTATTCTCAGTGGTAGAAGATGACAGGACAAGGAATAATGGTCTCAAGTTTCAGTGGGGGAGATTTAGGTTGGATATTAGGAAAAACTTTTTCACTAGGTGGGTGGTGAAACACTGGAATGCATTACCTAGGGAGGTGGTGGAATCCCCTTCCTTAGAAGTTTTTAAGGTCGGGCTTGACAAAGCCCTGGCTGGGATGATTTAGTTGGGAATTGGTCCTGCTCTGGGCAAGGGGTTGGACTAGATGACCTCCAGAGGTCCCTTCCAACTCTGAGATTCTATGATTCTATGATTCTTTCTGGGACCCGCTTTGGTACCTCCTGACAGCACAAAAATGGTCCATTTGAAACATAGTCCATATTGCCAGCTCTTCTGGTCCCATGCCAAGATAAATGAGAAAGATTTGTTACACCTTCCCCGAGAGTTACAATGCTGCTCTTTTTTGAAACAGTATACATGGTGCTTATTCATTAAAGCTGAATCCTGGAAACACAAATCGCATCCCCTTTCATAATCATGGGGAGTTCCTTCATTGGATAATGTGTTGGTGGTTTGATAGGTTTGGGAATGGAAGGATATTTCTTCCCTTGTTATATATCCAAAGCAGCACACTGCATTTCTAGCACCTCTAGAAAAGCACCCAGCCAGGGTATCATAGAGGCTTCATTACTCTTGGGGGAATTCTGCACCACTGCACAATGCAGAATTTTGCAGAAATTAATGTTGTGTCCGCAAAATTTCCTTTCCCCCACAGAAATGTGCTGCAGTGCTGCTAGCCGCCACTAGGGGCCCGCTGGACCCGGCAGAGCCCAGCTCGCACATAGAAGACACTGTCGGGGAGAGGGGGAGGGAGCTAGAGGGTTTCTGGCAGCTGCAGTTCCCAGCATGCCCCGAGGGAAGAAGAGGGCAGCACACAGAAAACTTCATGCAAGCCTGGGACCGAGCATCAGGCTGTTTTACCTCTAGATTCCTGGGTTTAGGGGTGGAGGGGGCAGGTATCTGGATAAGGGGAGCCCCATGCCTGGGCTCTGTGGGAGAGAGGGGGTGCAGGTATCTGGGCTGGGGGGGGCGTGGCCGGGCTCTGGGGGGAGAGGGGGCAGAGAAACAGGAACTGGGTTGTCATGGGGGATTCTTTAACTCTCTACTCCTGGGGGGGATTATTTTGTGTGTCTGTAGTGTTACAGACATACTTGCTGACAGATGTTTTGAAATAAATTACCAAAATAATTGAAACTGGCTTGATTATTTAATGTTATTTTGACAAATAAAATTTGCAGAATTTTGCAGAATTTTTGATTTTTTGGCGCAGAATGCCCTCAAGAGTAAAGGTGACATCCAAATCAATAGCTCTCAAATTGTGGCCCATAGCATGGTGGCCCACAGAGCCCTCCCAGGTGGCCTGCAGAGCTGCTTCAATCACCACGCCGAAGCCTGCACGATTGAACCAAGGGATGGCCCTGCTCTTCCAGACAGCTCCAGTTGCACAGAAGTCTATCTTCAAGGAGAGTTCTCTACTCAGCTCACGCCCATGTGAGCTGCTGCACAGGTATTGACATCTGTCAGTTCTTTTGCTGGGTGTTTCTTGGGCATGTGCTCCACTGTGATCAAACCTTTTGGTGACACCAGATCTGAGAGGCAGCAAAATATGGAGGAGGACAGAACCCAACAGCAAGGTGACGTGGAGAGGGAAGCAGTGAGCGTCAGTGCTAAACAGTGGAAAGCTCTCAAAGGAAACAGCACAAGCACACAGTAGGATGACTTACATACACAGCTGTACCCACCACATGAACAACGCAATCAGTCACCATTTCATCCCAGGGAGGATGAACCTGGGGAACCCTGCGGGTGTGGTAAAGCGGTCATCAAGCGGTTTTCTGGGTTACTCGGCATACTATGGGTTGGAACATGCTCCACCCCTCCGTTAGGTCTGGTTTAGTGAGGGCGTGCTTTCCCCCACTCTGTTTGTTTTGTAGTTGTACAAAGCAGCACATTGCCAGCCTTCATTAGTGTAACTAGAGAGTGTTTCTGGTGCACGGCACGGTCCGTTTTCAAAAGCAGGCTCTTTATTTGCCCAGATGTCTCTGGTGGGGCACCAGCGCTGAAGTGAGCGGGGAGGTGGCATGGCTAGACACACACTGGATCTGTTTTAGAGGATGGGACAGGGTTGTGTGCAGTGGGGGTGCTGCCTCTGCTGTGACCCAACCACCACACCAGGTACGGTATCCGGGCACATCTGGGCCTTTCTCAACGACTGACCTCAGTGGTACATGGAACCAGATCTGTTCCATTCAATCAGTGCTCTATTGGGAAGGTAAAACAATCTGGTGTCTGGTTATCCAGAAGGTGTCTCCCCCATGCCCTTTTCCTCAGCCTCCCAGGTTACCTTGCTACACAAGTAGCCTGAGAAGGATAGAGCAGGAAGGAGGAAGGCTGGTGCTGGAAAGCCTGGTCAGTCATGACACAGAGGTTTTGGTCTCACATGCTGCAGCTGTGCAGGAAGATAAGGGGCTTGTTTGCTTCCAGTTTGGCATCCACAATTTGCTGATGAGTGGACTGCATTGAACTCGTCGAACCCTCACAGCTTCCAAGTAGATACACCGTAAAGGGTTTCGCAGCAGTGAGGAGTTTTCAAAGTGCTTTGCAGAAACAATTGCTTGGGTTTGGACAGAAGGGGACAAATGCAGGGGGTTCTCCGCTAGGGTTGTGGCCAGCGTCCCTCAGTGAAGTACAGGGGAGCTTTGGGCGACTGCCTGGAAGCTGAACCCGTCTCTCCTGGTTGGTAAAGTCCACTGGCAAGTCAGCAGATCTGCTGTTGGAGGATGCCACCTTTGTCCAGGAAGCAGGGGTTAGATCTCCACCCAAGAAACCATCCCCAGACTCTGCCTGTCTCACTCAGCATCACCCCGTCTCTGATTTCCTCTGGTGGGGAAATCTGGGACTACAGGAGGACGTGGTGAAGCCACTCTGGACATCTTTGAATTTCACTGATTTCATCAACATTGGTCCATCAACCTGTAGGCCTCAGTGTGGCACAGCCATGGCCTGGTTTCACGGGCGGATGGGCTCCTGTTGGCCCTGGATGAGAAACACACATCCGCGCTGTCTCAGTAGACCGGCCAGCTGTCGTTGCTACGGGTGAGCCTGGAGAATTTCTGGCATGGCGACTGTTCCTCCCCATGGTGGCTCCCCTCTGGCAAAGGCCCTCTCTTGCCAGTTACCACAAGGTTTCCCTCTGGCCCATCCATTCATCTGTGGCATGGTTGGTGGAGGCAGTGAGACGAGATGGGCTGTGGTATCTCCAATACACGGATAACAGCCTGCTCTGTCTCTCTAGTGCATTGGACCCCAATGAGCCTCAGTCCAGGTGTGATTGAGGTTAAGCTGGCAGAGTGGGTGGAGCAGCCTGGGGGAAGGAATATCATCTCCACCCACTGGAGGAGTTTGCCTGCTGTTTGTTATCCACATTTCCAACCCATGCTCCTGTTGGCTCCATGGCTGCTCCTGGATGACCAGGCAGCTGCAGTGATCAAGGTGGATGTTTGTCATTTACGCTGGGCCAGGAGGCAACAGCCCTTCCTTCACACGCAGAACACTCTGCCGCAGTCTGCATCCTTGTCACTTCTAGACTGGAGCACTGTGAGGCACTCTCCAGGGGACACAGCTCTGGAAGACCACTCAGAAAGCTCAGCTGGGGCAGAACAGAGTAGCCTGTGTGCTGAGAGATATTTCTTGTAGGGCTGGCATTACACCAATGCTCTGTGATCTGCAATGGCTGCCAGTTTATTTCTGTGAGCTATTGCAGCTATTGGTTTTAACCTATAAAGCCTACGGGGCAGAGGCAAGGAGTGAAGGGGGGCTGGTGAGAAAGCTGCTCGCCTTGCATGACCCTACAAGAGCTTCCACTACCAAGCCCTACAGTGCTGTGTGCAGACATCCTATTCTCCTTTGCTAAAGACTCAGAGATGAAAGTTGGACAAGCTGGGCTTTGATATTAGGAAATTCTTGTGGATGGGAAGGTCAGTCCAACAGCGATGCAGCTGGCGCAAGTAGGAAATTAGGGCACAGCTACTCAGAGCTTTCAGGAGAACATTAAATGCATTGTTCCTGGAAGGATCATTACGGGATACTTCATGCTTGATGCAACAGGATGGAGCCGATGATCCAAGAAACCCTCCTTCTCAAACAGCTCCCCTCAATAATTTCATGCCTGGAAATCAGAGATGGCTTTCTGGATGTATATTCCCAAACCACAGCGACTTCTTCCATTAGATCATTTTACAATTAAATTAATTGTGTCTGATTTAAAGATAACCACACTTAACACCCAATTAGCTTGCTTGGGTCTCAGTGTATGCTTAAAAGACGAACAACAAAGACGATCAAAGTCAGTGAGAGAATCTTTGAAGAAAAAAAAACAGACTGTTTTTGCAGAAGGAAAGAAAACCACTCAAAGGTTAGGCTGGCATGCTATGAATTGCAGTGTTGATTCAAATCTAGTTGCAAGCACTGCCCTCTTGTGGTAAAAGGAGAAAGTGCTCTAAGGTTGATGAGAAATAGAAAGCGATTCACGAAATAGGATCAAAATTCCTCAGCCAGAGACTTGCAAATATTAGACAGAGAAACAAAGAAGCACATATAACATATAATAAACATATGTTTATTTGTCTGTGTCCCCGCACATGTACATATATCTAATTGCAAAGAGATAACCATGAGTTTGTATGCTTTGCCTTTCTGATGCAAGACACTTTTTATATAATCTCTTCCTCCTTTCCTATTCCACATATCCCATATTATTATACACACACACACACACACACACACACACACACACACACACACACTTAAAAGACAACTGAGGTTACAAAGTCAAAGCACTCAAAAGTTAGGAAATGACAGAATGAAGGTTCCTGCGCAAGCATAATTCAGTCCCCTTGTGTATATGTATTATCAAACAGTCTTTAATTACTTCATAGAATCATAGAATATCAGAGTTGGAAGGGACCTCTGGAGGTCATCTAGTCCAACCCCCTGCCCAGAGCAGGACCAATCCCCAACCAAATCATCCCAGCCAGGGCTTTGTCAAGCCCGACCTTAAAAACTTCTAAGGAAGGGGATTCCACCACCTCCCTAGGTAACGCATTCCAGTGTTTCACCACCCTCCTAGTGAAAATGTTTTTCCTAATATCCAACCTAAACCTCCCCCACTGCAACTTGAGACCATTACTCCTTGTTCTGTCATCAGCTACCACTGAGAACAGTCTAGATCCATCCTCTTTGGAACCCCCTTTCAGGTAGTTAAAAGCAGCTATCAAATCCCCCCTCATTCTTCTCTTCCGCAGACTAAACAATCCCAGTTCCCTCAGCCTCTCCTCATAAGTCATGTGTTCCAGTCCCCTAATCATTTTTGTTGCCCTCCGCTGGACTCTTTCCAATTTTTCTACATCCTTCTTGTAGTGTGGGGCCCAAAACTGGACACAGTACTCCAGATGAGGCCTCACCAATGTCGAATAGAGGGGAACGATCACGTCCCTCGATCTGCTGGCAATGCCCCTACTTATACACCCCAAAATGCCATTGGTCTTCTTGGCAACAAGGGCACATTGATCACATACTATTTTTTCCACAGGACCCCTGCCTCACTGAGTGCAAAGAATGGTTGCTCACTTAGTGAGTACCTGTTTAGTATTGTATTTTCTTCTTCTTGTTCAATGCATGGCCCTGGGCCTTATTTACTGCACACTTTTCAAATCTTGCTCTGAATACAAAATTATTAATTGCCTCCTGGGCTTTTCTCTGATGCTTTGGCATCTGTGTACTTCACAAATATTAATGAACTTATTTTCACAGGAAGCCCCTGGGAAACTGAGGCACATGGGAAACTGAGGCACAAAGATGGCCACAAGCATCCATTAAGCTGAGTGTCCTTCAGACAGCAGTCTCATTCACTACACAACCCTGATTCATTCCCAGAGAAGTCTATCCTAGAGCAATGTACATGTCCCTCATCTCATTCTCACAAATAGTTTAACCATTTTGCTGAAACTTTCCGAAAATATTTAGCCAGAGGCAGACAACCAGCATGGAAATTTCAGCCAAAACTGTTACAATTTGGCAAAGTTATAAGCAACTAAAAACTGGAATTTATAATGGAAACTGTCAGGCAATCTTACCAGCTCCATCTATTATGTGTGCGTATGCATGTGCATCGATCTCTAATTACATAGAGATTCCATTTATAAGGGATAAGGGGTGGGAAAAAGGGGGAGGGACTGTATTTTAGGTGATACCTATATATATGAGCTAGATATTTGTTATTATTGGACTTGGAGAAGGGGTGAGGATTCTGTCAAGGTTTTCATGAGCAACTATAACCTCTTACTCTTCAAGTGTTTCAGTGCCACTTTCTAATTATTTTCTTTCTTGCCTGGAGCTCTAATGACCTGTATCATCAGGAGGCCAGACTCAGGCTTTCAGCAAAGGATCCTTTCCAGTCTCCTTTGGAGTGAAAGATTTCAGTTCTGATTCCTAATTAAACATTTTTTTATTTTAACAAGGCTCCTTACCATGGAATCAGACCACAATAAAATAAAATATATCATTTTTGGCTGCAGAAGAGACATTTTTCCAAGCTAACCTTTACCCAAATCTCTGGAGGAAAACAAAACTAAACGAACTGGAGCAATCGTTATTAGGCATTAGCGCACTAGACCCAGCTATGAGCTAACCTGAGACTTGGTTGTCAATAAATATTAAATTTTCCCTTTATTTGTACTCATTCCATTTTGACCCTGTTTCCCCCTTTCTAATAAGGTTTTTGACCAGTGTCTTCCTTAAGTTTACCGTTCCTCACACTGACTGCTTTATCCAGTGTGCAGGAGATACTCTGGAGGGGTTGATAATGATCAATAACGTGTGCTGCTCTCCCCTCCTTTTTTCCCTCTGGAAAAGAAATCCAGTCTCCTTTACCCCATTCAGGAGTCTCAGCGGATGCAGTAACACCTGCTCCTGAGTTTGCAATGGCTAGCGAAGTGAGCCCGGAGCCGACGTTCCCCAATATGTCTTTCATTCCAATTCTCTGCATTCATATTTTCAAACTCACCGGCTGGCTCGCGATGCCACAACCGGGTTTCTGCTATTTTAAATCACATTGCTTTTCATTGCATAGATCATCCTTACTTTTAAAATGCCTGACCCATATCCCACCGAAGTCAATGAGAAGACACCCATTGATTTCAATCACCTTTGGATCAGGCCCTAAAATACTTGCGGGCCCTGATTCAGGAAAGCATTTAACTTATGTCTCATTGACTTCATTGGGACTTAAGCATCTACTTATAGTTAAAGAACCAGAATATGCTTAAGTGCTTTCCAGAACTGGGGCTTCTATAGGGAAAGTACTGCTGCCCCAAGTACAGTGGCTTATTCATTATTGATATTTTATTTTAAAATCTCATTATTTAAATATATTTCACACTTTTAAATGATCCCTGTCAGCAAGTCAATCCCAGATACTCTGCTTCTAATACTGTCTATACATGCCTTTTTTGGTAGTTATTGACTGTGATTTATGCCTAGAAGCAACGGTATGAAAACACGACTTAGAAACATTGCAGAGGTCCAGCAGAACGACAGTCTGAACATTAAATCTGTTTCAGAAAAAGAAACAGAACAGGTCGTTTAGTAAACTATTTTTTCCTTCCCACATTATCTGCTTTTACTGACTCCTAAGTCTTCATGGCCTGGCAAGGTTAGCAGATTGTGCAGAGAATGTCAAGGCAAAATAGTAATATTTGGGGTAAATCTTTACAACATGCAACTCAGGCCTCACACTGAAGTTGAATTCCTTCACAAAATGAAAGTAATGCACACTTGGTATCTTACCAAGGAACCGATTCAATAAAGTTAAAATGAAAAGTAACCCAACAATCCTATCAAACTGGTAAATTAAATCAGTGAATGAAGCTTGGCAACATTTTTAAAAACATTAGTAATAGAACGACTAGGTTAGATGTTACCAGTTTTAGACATATTTAAATGTGCACATAGAAAATGGGCTGTTCTTTGATAACCGGCACACTATCAAAATTATTTCTTATTAAAAACTTTCTCTCTCAGTCCTGTAATTTACTGATTTCAGAATATGAACAATTTTGTAGCGAACAGAATTTGTTTTCATTATCTTTTGATTTATACACATTTTAAATTGTAAAAATGTTTACCACGTGGAGGGTCTACTGTTCTACTTCTGAGAACACTTAATAAAATATTTTTCAAAGAATGGGAGAGAGTTCATAACTTATATAAATATTGAGTTTTTCAAGCCTATTTAAGAATTCAGTTAAAAAACTGCATAGAAGACTATTCAGTGAGCTCACCTGAATCCAAAACATTCTTTGCTATCATAGCAATTTTGTTTAAGTATCTTTTAAGCCACTCTCTGTCACTGCTCGAATAAATTAAAGACCCTGAATAAACAGGGAGAAAAGTGATTTTTGGCTTAATTTCATTTGGCAATTTCTGTTATTTTGCCACCGATCACTAGCACACGTCTTAGCTACGGCTTTTTTCCTGCTTTGCGGGCAGCTCTTCGCAGCTCAGATCTTTGTGGGGAATTTCATAGTTCTGAGCCGAATCTCTCTGCCTCAACAGATGAGAAAGTCTACTACGTCCAATGTCCTTCGATAAAAATAGTACCGGAGCTGATCAGTGCATTTGAATCTTGAATGAAAAAAGCTTCTGCCAAGTTCATAAACTCATCCAGATGCTTTTGATGGGCAAAGATCTAGTTCCTCTTTAAGGAAAAGGTATAGAAAATAAAAACCTGGTTTTAATAAACAGCAGGAAAAATAGGGCATTATCTTTTCAAGCTACTCTGTGGAGAAGAATTTATTTTTCATTGTATTTTTGGAATGTGGCGAATATCAGTTTAAATAAAATACATACTTATATGGTTATACAGAGAGACTTCAGTACACTTTTATATTAATGTATTTATCCACACAAAGGCACACAGAGGGTCAAATCCTAAGCTGGTGAGGATCTGGCCTCTTTATGTTGAGTACATATCAGTGTCTGTTGCACCATGTCTGTGTTCATAAGGGAAAATGTTCACACAAACTTTCATGAGCAACCAGTTCTCATCCACATTTTGCCTTTATTACATACCCTCAGAAACACGCAGTACTTTATTACTGTTACTGCAGCATTTAATACATTTCTAAAGATTTATTATTCTAGTAATAGTTTTCATTCTTTTCATTCTGCAATTGTTTTACCACTGGCACAGCAGAGCCCTGTTTATGGGGCAGTCTGTTATTCCACAGAATAACTTCACTGATCCAAAGTCCAGTGAGGTTCATACAAAGAATCCCCTCGACTTCAAATGGGCTTCGGATCAGATTCTATAAGCAGAAGCTCACTGTGAACACAGCCACTTTGCATACGTTGCAGCACATTGAAATAACTCAGGGCTTACATTCTGCTACACTTAACCATAGCAGAGTTCTCTCTATGGAGTGGAGAGGCTACCCCGTTATATATTATTATGCTCTATATCAGGGGTCGGCAACCTTTCAGAAGTGGTGTGCCGAGTCTTCATTTATTCACTCTAATTTAAGGTTATACATTTATCCTCCCTTGTGTATCTAAACTGATAGTTGGATTTTCCAAATAGCCGAAATGATTTAGGAGTACAAGTCTCATTGGCTTTCACTCACACTTGTGCTCCTATATCACTTGGGATCTTTAGAAAAACCCACCCAATTTCTTAAGTACTTTATATAGTTGCTTAGTATGCCATTTGCAACGTCTGCAAAGCTGCTACTGTATTTTGAGGGAAAGTGAGTTTATGAACTTGTCTGGATTCATTAGCAGGGTTAAGACTCTGGGCTTGTTTCCAATAGATTGGCACCTCAATCCAAGATCATGCCTCCTTGTAAAATACTGCAGGTGTGTTTACTATAATCATCTCAGCCAAAAAGAAACTGATTGAGGGGTTTAAAATATAATTAGTATGGTTGACACTCCTGCCTTTAATCATTACCTCACTGTTTAATATAATCAAGAAGGTAAATAAACAAAGTTTAAGTCTTTTAAATTTTTTTATATATATATATATATATATATATATATATATATATATATAATATATTTTCTACTGGGAAACATGCACTATTTCTATTCAATGCAAAAGAATTTCATTTCATTAAACTGCTACCTGGCATCTGTTCCCTTTTGCATTATGAATAAATTTTTATACAAAGGTTTCAGAGTAACAGCCATGTTAGTCTGTATTCGCAAAAAGAAAAGGAGTACTTGTGGCACCTTAGAGACTAACCAATTTATTTGAGCATAAGCTTTCGTGAGCTACAGCTCACTTCATCCGATGTGAAAGCTTATGCTCAAATAAATTGGTTAGTCTCTAAGGTGCCACAAGTACTCCTTTTCTTTTTATACAAATATATTTGTCTTGAAGTAAGTCTCAGTCACATTTTTCTTGCATATATTCCCCTGCTTTAGTTGACCAGATCTGATCAGCAACCTCTAAATATGCCCGTTCTCCCTCTGCCTTTAAGCAGTACCTCAAAGCTATTCAATTTATTTTTCTTAAATATTGTCTTTATACAGTGCACAGTAATAATGTTTTACCTGGTGATAGCACCTTTCAACTGAAGATCTCCAAGCCCTTTACAAAATTATTTCACATGTCAAATGAAAATGTTCAAAGAACACATCTGATTTTTACTTATTCTTCCAAACTGTAAATTAGAGATGAGCATGAATTACAATACCAGGACCAAGCTCCCGCAAATTGTTTCTATGCAGGAGAGCTTTGTAGTGTCTATAATGGGTCAAAGCAAAAATCTGAATCCAAACACCTCTGAATTTTCAGCCAATTCAGATACATCTCAGAATCTGAATTTTGCAACTGAACCCTATCACTTCACACACCATTCTCCACCCCAGAGGGATTTTTTTTTCTTTATTTAAAGCTGAAGCTTAGTTGTAACTCACCATTTTTATAAGGGCAACCTTGCAATGAACATAGGCATTCTAATGTATCTACCTCTCTCTTTTCCTCCTTCTTCTTCTTTGCATTTATCCCATCTCATGGGGTCTGAGCACAGAGTCCCCTCCCTCCCAAGTGTTCTGTTCAGTGTCACCCTCTCTACATCCATTCATCCAAATTAGGATTAGCTACATCGCTTACAAAGTTGCCCATATAAAATATTATCTATACAGTGTGATATATTATATATATAATATTTTATATAGACAACTTATGTATATGTTACTATATTTATACTGATATATAGTAAAAGTATCAGTGTAAATACCTCATTCATTTTCTACTTATCACTACGCACACTCAGACCACCGTGTTCCCCCCCCCCCCCCCGCCTTAGTTCTATTGTAAAGGAAATCTTGGGAATTTCTCATAAATATGTTTTTAAAAAACTCCATCTCTTACTGAGAGGAGAAAGTCATCTCTAGCAATGTGTTTATTGAGACAGAACGTTAAATACATGACTGACAAGCCTTCGCTTATAATAAAGATACTTTTTGTGCAAATTTCATGGAATGTGGCATGCTAGAGCTTAAGGGAAAGAGGAAGATTGCCATGGTAACAGCACAGGGGGGCTGCGAATTGGAGGGGTCCCTCTGGGGACTCGAATACCAACAGAATTTTAAGCATCTGCAACTTTTTTAAAAAATTACTTCAGAGCTGTGCCAAAAACATCTCGAAAAACGTAAAATATCATGGTATTCTTCACTGCTTTGCAAATAAACATATGTCTTTTACAATCTAATCCAGAGAGAGAGCAAAGGGTGGGGTGGAGGGAAGATGCTGAGGATAACTTCGAGGAGACCAGAAACACTGCTTTCACTTGATAATGTTTGAGAGAGAACCTTATCAGTATGACAGATGTCAGCACAGCTTAAAAAGAAGCTGGGTGAATAATGGCAATTAACTGAGATCATGATTCTGAAAAGTGTCACTCTTAGGACAGTACCTTAGCACACAGGCCCTGATCCTGCAAAGACTTATGTACATGCTTAATTTATGTAACATGCACTGTGAGTTATTTGCCAGCGTAAGGCTCTGCAGGTTAGAGGCCATGCTCAATAAGTCAGAAGTCAATGACTTAAGCACAAGCTTGAAGTTCACCACGTGCTTAAGTGCTGTCCTCAACTGGAGTCATGATGAGTCAATGAATGAACAAGAGACCAAAGTGGCTTGAAATAATTGATTTTTTTTCCTGTGAAATTTTTTTTTCTCAAATAGAAAGTGAAAATTCCAAAAATTCTGGTTTCTTGGTAGATTATTTCAGTTTCCAAAAACCAAAAATTAACATTTTTACTGAAAACCAAAAATGTTTACTTAAAAATGGAATTTTTACTTTTTTGTTGTTTAGTTTTCAATTTCTGGTTTTGGGGGAAAATATGGAAAATTTCAACCACAAAGGAAATTTTTGAGCAAAATGAAATTTTCCCTGGACAAATACATTTTTGCCAAAAAAAGTTTCTATAAAAATGTTACCAACTCTACATAAGATTCAACTATATAGATAAATTAATGAGCTACAGCATAGGGCCCATTTCTGCATTTCTTAAACAAGCCAAACTCCCATTGAAGTCAAGGAATGCAGAGGAATGTCTATTGTACTTAGCATAAATGTATCCTTATAACATCTGCCCAGAAACAGATTCCAGCAGAAGAAACTCTTTTCCACGGTCACAGATTTACATGTTGCATGCCTTTTGAATGTAAATTCTTACAGCTAGGGACAACAATGAAAAATTTGACAACAACTCAACTGTGACTAAAATCCACTTTGAATGTGAAATGCCTACACTATATTTTTTAATTAAAAAGGAGGAAAGTTTTTATATTAGAGGCTAATCAAATCAAATTCATTAAAAAAAATACGGCAACACTAAAGGGCTAGTTTCAGTTCCTGCCCTTTGAAAATTACTATGGAACTTGTGGACTTTTTCCATGTTCTATGTAGGTTTTTGGTGATCTGGTTACTCGTGACAGTTCACTCTTTGTCTGAAACACAGTTTGTTTTTGTACTAAATTATTTATTATTGTATTTCAAAGGTTTCTTGCTGGGACAGCCTTATAAGATCCACACCTCATATTCATGAGGGGCCCAGAAGAACAGCTGACATATTGTCTTAGTCCTTATGGCCTATTTCAGAACAGAACAACCCATATCATAATACAGGACTCTCAGGGCCAGATACTCAGCTAGTGTATAGCAGTGTAGCTCCATTGAAGTCAATGGGACTATCTTACTTCATACTTACTGAGGATCTGACCTTCAGTCTTAAACAGTCTGAGGCAATGGTACAGCTGTGAAATACAGTATGCTCCCGTTTATCCAAAACCTCTTCAATATCCACATCCCTTCCTTGCTCTCCAGCACGAGATACATGAGATACACCCCATCTACAGTATGTATCTCGTGCAGGGGAGCAAGGAAGGGGTTCAGACAATGAAGAGGATCAAATAATAGAGCTCCAGCTAGACCTGTTATAGCTTCACAAAGAATATCAGCTCTCAAGGGGGGGTAACCTCATCTGTATTCATTTCATGCTTTGTCCCACTACACCATCTTGGGAGAGTTTACCAGCTGATTCGCACAAGCACAGAAGCATGTGCTTAACTCCCACTGGGACTTAAGAACGTGGTTGAAACTGCAAACGTGTTTTGCTGTATTAAAGCCTATTATGGGGTGACTGTACCACCCAACATTTCAAGTGGCTAAAGCAGGACCCAGCATCACTTAAATTTGGCCCATCCACCCCTTCATAGAAGGACTGGGCCTTGAGCACTCCCACAATACCACTAAACAACAGTCATAACAATAATAATAACTATAATAATAATTCCTTTTATTATGGTACTGCCTAGAGGACCAACCACGAACAGGGCCCCATTGTGCTTTACACATAGTGAGAGTTAAATATAGTATCACTATTATTAGAATACAGGAGCTCCTGGCTTGTGCAAAGATATCTAATTACCCATCAAAAATTGTAGAAAGCCAAATTTGCTCCCCTGATTCCTCTGTCCACTACATTAAACCATCTATTCCTTTATTTCTGGGGTTTCTGTTTTCCCTTGTTCTAGCAGTTCATACTCAAAGTTTTATTTTCCTCCCTAACATCAATATCAGAGAACAACATAGGGAGATCCTCATCCCAGCAAGACTAGGATATCTGTCTTGGCTCTTCACTGGCTCTTAAACCGTGTGAGTGTGGTTGGGGAGATGGAAAATAATATGAAACATTCAGTAACAGCATGTAGCATAGAAACTAAGAAAACCACTGTAGTCATTGACTCACAGATGGTCAAATGAACAAACATGTTTCTATTCCTGTATTTAATTAAATCTTAGTTATGCCACCAACAGGGTTCAAAACAGTATTATGAAACAGCTTGCATGACTACTGCAATATGATTGGCCAAAGAGACTTTGAACTCACGTAATTATCTTCCAAAAAGTACACCCGTTGGGTCTATAAAGCGTCTTTGCGAGCCAACCCATTATGCCATAGCACATAATTAAAAATAAATTAATATAAAATAAAGTCAGTTAAAGAAATTGAGCAAATAAATCAAAATGTCTCTTTTAAAATTAATTGAGAGCCACATCCAAAGCCCACTGAATTGCGTGGGAGTCATTCCAGAACTCCAGTGGGCTTTGGATCAGGTCACTAGATGGATCTTATCCCCCACTACACTGGTTTATGGGTGTAATGGATCATTAATACAATCAACCAGTTCTAATTTAATTTTTCCATCAGCTGATCTGGTTGACATTTTTCTTTCCAATTTTTTTTTGGCTGAAAAATGGTCTTTTATTGAAAAAAACAAATATTTTCTGAGCATTTTTTCTGATATGTTGACCCCCCCACAAAACCCTTCAAAATTCTTTTTGAAACTGGCTTTTAGTTTTCTAATGCTTGTTCCTAGCTCCCCCTTTCAGGGTTAAAATAAAAAAGAAAGGGGCGGGGGGAGTGAGGAGAGACATGGAGGGGAAAATGATAAACCAAAAAATATTCAGTTTCTAAACTGAAAAAAAAAATGTTTTGGATTATTTTTCATTGAAAATGTCTGAAATTTCACCAGCTCTGGATAAAAACTGGATCGCCTCCATCGGCTAGACGCTGATATGATGCTGCCATCGGCATACAGGTAGGAGCAGGAGGAATTAAGCTAAGGGGTTCCAACTCAAAGTGACCTCTCCTCCCACCAGTACATTAAAATCAAGTGGCTCCTACTCACTGCATCTGCACTCCTTCTCTGGGGGAAGTTCTGTGGCCGGAGTTATGAAGACTCGACTATCTTTGCGGTCCCTTCTGTCCTCAAAATCTATGTATCTCTGGATGCTGCTTCTTCTACCTGTTTAAGCAGCTCCAAGCTGCTGCTCAGTATTGCTGCCCTTCTCCCAGCTGGCCATGGCACAGGGCATGGCTACTCTACAGGAATTGGGAGTGAGGACACGTGGCTTCATTTGGCATGTGCCTCCCCAGGCATGTCTACACTGTAATAAAAGACCCACAGCACGGCCGCAGCCGGCTCGAGTCAGCTCACTCGGGCTCATAGGCTGTGGGGATATAAAACTGCAGTTTAGATGTTTGGACTTGGGTGGGAGCCTGGGCTCTCAGATCCCACGAGGGGGGAGGGTCCCAGAGCTCAGGCTCCAGCCCAAGCCCGAGCATCTACACTGCAATTTTATAGCCCCACACCCCACGTCCTGTGAGCCTGAGTCAGCTGACCCGGACCCTGAGACTCAGTGCCACAAGATTTTTATTGCAGTGTAGGTATACCTCACATTTTCTTAATCTAGCCCTGAATCTCGCTGATGACCTCTGATTTATTCCATTAGGGTCTCAAACACACAGCCCCATTTCTTCATCTATCAATGGCATTTCTCCCTTACAAAAGGTGACTTCCTGTTCAGAGTGAAGATAGCATATGGAGTCTTTTGTTCCTCTCCCCACCCCCCAGGGAAGGCAACATAGACTCACCATTTGCTGACAATCTGTATTAAAATGGCAACCTTCCTTATCAATAACAAACATACACAGAAATCAATGGCCCGTACCACAGGGAGATGGCGGAGATCTGTCCTTGCCTTTATTTCTAAATCTCTCAAAAGCTGCAGGTAAAGGCTGAGCGTAACAGACTGAAAATAATAGTTTCAAACTTCTAAATGGACGGTGCTGGGAAGAGGTGTCAAAAATGGCATTTCTGTCCTTTTGCCCACTGAACAGTTACAAGAACTCAGCCTCTTCATCTGTCACACCGACAGACCTCAACCGTGACCTGGAGAGGTGCCGCTTCTAACCAGAGCACACTGAAAAGCAGGAAAAGAAAAATTCTTTACATTGTTTTTTTGAAAATTCTCCCTCCACACTTTTTTTTCATTGAAATTTGAAAAATTCCAACCAGTCTGTAGAAAAACAGGCAGGAAATTTATTTCCCATATTTCCTCAGTCCTCCATCTCTTCATAATGGTATTTCAATTCCCTTGTCTCTTTTCATCTTCAATAGAACTGGTCAGAAAAAAAAAATCAGAGTTTTCTGCAGAAAATTTTGACCAAACAAAACAAAAAACTTTGTTGAAATTTTCCACAAAAAATCCCTTGACTTCTAATAAAAAAACTACAACCCCAAAAGTTTTTTGGCCAAAATCTTGTTGGTTTTCAGTTTTTTGACAAAAACCTCACAGATGCTTTTCATGAAAAAAATCATTTAGCCAAAAACCTGGGTTGGAAATAAACATTTAAAAGGAATATTTTCAGCCACTGCTAATCTTCAGCCATGCATCCTATATTCAATAGATTTCATCCTTGAAAGCACAAAGTTCTGGTCCAACAAGCTTATCACATGTACTTGTGGTAATTGCCCATAGGAGATTTAGGATAAAATGATCAAAGAACGCACAGCCTGGTTTGCCACTCCCTCACACCCTGCACAGTCACTTACTTCTGTGCCTGGTCTCTGGTTGAGAGGAAGGCGAGTGACTCTTGCACACCTGCTGAGGTCACCTCTCTGTGCCTTGCTCTGAGCGAAGCCCTAGTGAACAAGAAAATCCTGGATGATGATTAGTCATCATCCTGCCTGTCAGAGCGAGGAGGAGGAACACAGCAAGTGTGCTGTCTCACACCACGCCACAGAAGCAGCTAATGGCTTGCTGCGGATCTGATGGGCTACATCCTATATGCTTTATACCACTCCATATTTCCCCTTAAGGATGCCTATGTTTGGGCACCAAATCCGTCTTCTCTATAGTGACTTTGATGAACTAATGAAAGTGGTTTGAGAAATGCACATTGAAGCTTTTACTCCCTTTAATTTCAAAAGTTTGTGTTGAATTCTAAAAAGAAATGTGAGACAGACACACATTAAATGGTTGGTTTCAGATTAGCAGCCGTGTTAGTCTATATCCGCAAAAAGAAAAGGCGTACTTGTGGCACCTTAGAGACTAACAAATTTATTTGAGCATAAGCTTTCGTGAGCTACAGCTCACTTCATCGGATGCACTGAATGCACTGAATGCATCCGATGAAGTGAGCTGTAGCTCACGAAAGCTTATGCTCAAATAAATTTGTTAGTATTAAATGGTTGGCAAGGCTCATGATTCCTATATAAGCCCACCAAATGTGCTGAGAGGCTATCTTTTCACACCCCTAATGTGCACATTTTGATATTCACTCTAATTTGATTCTTGATTAATTTTAAAGGAGTGGGTTTTTTTTTCCGCTACAGCTATTCACTCACACACTCTGAAATGTGAAAAATAGCCAGCACTGTTTGCTTCTCCAAGAATTTACGATCTTTCCCAGTAAGCTACAAGCTGCCAAGAAACCAATCAGGAGACTATATTATAACAAGAGATGTTATTGAACACTAATATATTCTCCTGTAGGCAGAAAATTGGAAACTACCATGAAATGTGCATTATCAGAGATACATTTGTAGATGGTTGCAATCGACTTATTTAGCAAATTTCCAGTTGACATGTAACATTCCATAGAACACAACAGAGGCTTAGCAACTGTGATGCAGTCAGTGTCTGTATTTTCTTGGCATTGGCCCTGGGACTTAATATCTTAATAATAACTTAGCCTCCTATGAGTCACTGTAGCAACAAAGCCAGAATTGCCTTTGTCACATTTGGTAAGAGAACTGAAATGTAGCCATGGCCAGCAAACCATGGCCAATGCAATGACTCAAAATGGGGTGGAATGAAACATCGATACTGCTGCTAAAGCACTGTCATCTGCAAGAGACCTAACTGGGATAATTAAACAAATACAATTGAATCTCCACTGGCGACAGAAAAGATCATCAACCCCAAACTTCCTTTATGAAACACAAGAGGCCTCCATGGACTCATGTCAGCAGTTTGGACTGAGAGTAATTAATTTATAATATTGATACTAACACTACAAGTACAGAACCTAGTGGAATGGTAAGACTCTGGTACAGCTAGGGGATGCGGGAGGCCAGAATCCACTGAGCACAGGGAAACTGAGGCACAGCTAGACGATTCTGTGGCCCAGATCTGCTGGGAGTCACTGGTACAGCTAGGAAATGCTATGGCCAGGACTGGGAACTGGGACAAACTGCTGGATGGGGTGAGACACTGACACAGCTAAGCATAGCTGTAGGCCAAAACTTCACTGGGAGCAGGGAAGACTCTGGCTTGTAAAGTGTCTGATTTCACACCTCTGGGGTGACCAAAGCTTTTACTGGTCTGTGTGACCCTGAGGGGTGTGAGGCTAGCGCTGGGGAAAGTATGGATGCTAAGAATGGGGAAAGGTGCCCCTGATTCTACAGAATCAGAGGACTTTGAACAGACACCTTCAGAGTAGCCCTTGTCTAATCAATGTCAGGGGTCAGGTTTGACACAGAA
The DNA here is from genome assembly GCF_015237465.2 of Chelonia mydas. Taxonomy (NCBI): domain Eukaryota; kingdom Metazoa; phylum Chordata; order Testudines; family Cheloniidae; genus Chelonia; species Chelonia mydas. The sequence goes on along the minus strand of NC_051251.2, from coordinate 73,216,886 downwards.
GCCTGTTGATGGATCAATATTTTGTGTCAATAATTTTATCAGGTCGGACAAACTCACTACACCTAACACATTGCTGTCATAGTATTGGTCTGTAAAAGAAGTTGTGTGAGGTATCAAATGAAAGCTCATATTATACTGGCTCCTATAGGCATTGCATGAGGCATGCATAGGGAATAATCAAGAAGATATATGTATATTCTGAAAGTATGCTTAAGCCATGTAAGGCAAGATTGATAAACAAGTTTGTCCTAGACAAAGGAATCTTGATTTACCTGCCTGCCTAGGCCTCACATGTAAATCGAGTGTTGTAAAAGCCAAAACACAACAGGAGCTACATTTGCATGCGAGTCAACAGGAAAAGCCAGGCTGAAGGGGGATGTGAAATCAGCATGGGAAGACACCAGGGATCACAGGGGGATGGAGGAGAAGACATTCTGTTACACGTTTCACTGAGGAACACTCTTAGCACAGGGGAGTGATTCCTGACCATTATGGATCATGGTTGTGACTGAAAACCAACAAGCTCTGCATACAGATGTTGAAAGTGAGAAAACTTCTCTAGCCTGATTGTAACGTGCTAAAGTGATGTTTAGTCCCTTAGAAGAGGGTTTTATTTGTAACCAATTGTGTTTCTGCTATCCTTCCTCAGTATCACTTACATCTCTGTCTTTGTAATAAGCTTTTCTTGATTTTATCCTAAGTACATCTCTGAGCTAGAATAGTAAGCAAAGTATGACACCTTAGTTGAATCAAACAGGCAGGAGACAGAGAACTTGGTAATTTCTGTGATCGTTCAGTGAGAGAGGCTGGCCACTACAGAAGGATGCTTCTGGAAAGTTCGGGAGCTGGGGTACACCAAGTTCTAACCTGCAAGGCATAGTAAGGGTTGGCAGAGTCCTGAGTAATTTGTCTGCGGTGGCTAACAGAATGGGTTGGGTGGGAGCTGTCGCACAGTTTAGCATTAGCAAATCCTAAAGCAAGCGGGTAATATGGGTGACTTACAGTTCTGGATGCTCTGGATGTCACACCTAGCTGTTGTTCTCTCTGTAAGCAGAGTTATGATATAGAGAACACTCCATCAATTGCCCCTGAGGGCCAATGTACATTCACCATGGGGGTGGGTTGGATTTGCAGAGTGAAGAGATGAAGTTGTGCCATTCTCAGAGGACCCCACCAGCAATAAATAACTTGATTACAGTGAGAATGGTGAGAAAACACCAGGTACTAAAGGGCTCTTTCATCTGGCAGAGAAAGGTAGAACAAGAACCAATGCAAAAGCCAGACAAATTCAAATTAGAAATATGAAAAATTTTAATAGTGAGGGTGATCAACTACTGGAACCAGCTACCAAGGGAACTGCTGGATTCTCTGTCTCTTGGAGTCTTCAGATCAAGACTGGAGACCTTTCTGGAATATTCTGTAGTCAAACACAGGGACAGGATGAAATTCTCTGACCTGTGCTATGCAGGCATTCAGAGTAGATGATCTAATGGTCCCCTCTAGCCTTAAAATTCTCTGAATCTACGAATAAACCAGTGGGCAACATTGGTCATCCCTCAAAAGAACAGCCTAAGTTTCTCCGTTTCCCCTAAACCAAAATCATTTTGCCCATCCCTGATCCCTGGAGCAGGGGTGATAACTTCACAGATACTGAAAACACCAACCAACCAACCAACCACTGGTTTTTCTAGCAGCTAGCCCTAAACATGCAACCCGGGATCTGAACATCAAGGTGGTTTCTTTCCTTCCCGTCTTCTGAATCACCACCAGCACTAAACGTTCTGCTGCCCAAAATGTGGTCTCTTTGTTACTGCAAAAGCCCATGACTGCCGGTCCATTTGCTCGGGGTTATCTGAATGGAGCTTAATAAAAAAAAAATTGAATCCAGCTAGCAGCCAGGATGAGATTTTTTCAAAGGGCCCAAAGGAGTTGGGCAGTGAACACCAACTGAATTTCAATACGTTTTGGGCCCCTAACTCCCTTAGCTCCTTTGAAAATCCCAGCATTCATTTTGTTGACGCAGCAGTTCTACCAGGAATAAAGAAGAGTTAAAATGAAAGTAAGCTGATACAACAGTGAACACAAGCAGAGAACAAATCAAGATGACACCAATTTACACACTATTTTTGAAGAGTAGAACTGCGCTCTACAGTGACTTTGGGATCACAAGGTGTCTTCATGAAAAATGCAACTTCTTATTCATCAGATCGGCTCCCTATGTTCATCCACAGTCATATCCGCCAACTATTGCAACAAAAGTAGGGTTTACTGCTTTGTACTCCTGTCGGAACTGCGCAGTCGGGACAGCACAGAGAATAAGCTACATTGTCTTCTGGCTCGTGTGTCATCCAAAGAATTGTTAACTAAGGCCACGTCTACACTCAGTAGTTAAGTCAACTCAGCTGCTGCTCAGGGTGTGAAAAATCCACACCCCTGAGCGACGTAGTTAAGCCAACCTAACCCCTGGTATAGACAGTGTTAGGGCAATGGAAGAATTATTCCGTCGACCTCTCTACCACCTCTCTGAGAGGGGGATTAACTACAGGCGAACTGTGCTGCTGTAGTGTTTCAAGTTAGACTAGCCCAGTGGTTCTCAATCTTTCCCAACCACTGCAGCCCTTTCAGGTGTCTGATTTGTCTTGCATATCCCAAGTTTCACCTCACTTAAAAACTACTTGCTTACAAAATCAGACATAAAAATACAAAAGAGCCACAGTACACTATTACTGACAAATTGCCGACTTCCTCATTTTTACCATATAATTATAAAATAAATCCACTGGACTATAAATATTGTTCTTACATTTCAATGTATAATATATAGAGCAGTGAAATAAGTCAGTGTCTGTATGAAATGTTAGTTTGTACTGACTTTGCTAGTGCTTTTTATGTAGCCTGTTGTAAAATTAGGCAAATGTCTAGATGAGTTTCTGTACCCCGTAGAAGACCTCTATGTGTATCCCTGGTTGAGAACCACTGGACTAACCCACAGTCCTGCTTCCAGAGTCTGATTACTGGCAAAGAGGCAGCATGGAACTAGAAGAAACTCAGTCTGATGTTCAGATTTCAGCTTGCATTTAGGAAAAAAAAAATAGAGCTGGTTGAAAAATATCAAACATTTTCCCCACAAAAAGTTGATTTGAAACTATTCAATTATTCCAAAATTTTTGTTATGATTCCATTGCCAAAAAGATTTTTAAAAAATCAGGGTGTTTTCCTACCACCTTTCCCACTTATTTATTCCCCTCCTTTCCCCCACCTGTAAAGGGGGGAAAGTGAAAAAGGAAGAAAAATTGAGGAGAAAATGGAAAAAAGATCCCAATTTTCTCTGCCTTTTCTACTTTTGTCCCTCTTGCAGTGGAAGGTGTGTGGGAGTGTGGGAGGGGAGTAAATTAATGACAGAAAGTATTTTCCCCTATTTTCTCCCCACTGGAAATGTGCGCACGGGGGGGATTTGTTGTAAATTTTAAAAATTTCTCTCATTTTTTAAACTTTTTAAAAAACTTTTCAAGTGGAAAATGTATTTTAAAAAGTGTTTTTCCCCCAGTTCCTTTCAGTTTTTCATCTTTTCCCCATTTTTCCAGTGGAAACAAAAAGGAAGAGGAAACCTGAGAGAAAGTGAGAATTGTAAAAAAATTTCTAAACAAAACATCAAAAATATCAACATTTCAGTATTTTTTCCATTTTTTAAAAAAGTGAAACATTTTTTAAAATGTTTTTTTGCAAAAATGTTTTCAACTAAACCCTATTTTTTATTAAAATATGTCATCCAATTTTTGTTGAGCAGCCCTAGCCCCCCCCAAAAAAAGGTTTTTGTAAACTGAGAAGTTGTATATGGATCAATTGTGAGATGATGAATGTGGATCCACCACAATGCATGTTTACATAGTCGCTTTTCAAATTAGAGCTGCACTTAAAATTTTTTTAAAAGTTCTATATGGATCAGAGACTGGGCTGAAGTTAAAGCCAATTCATATTCCAGCTGAATTGGTTTGCCCATCCCTCGTGACAATAGCTAGAATATCAAATACACTGCAAAACAGGCCAATTTTCATGATATTTAAAACATATGGCATAACAATATAGTGTACATATTGTTGTGTGTGTTACTGATACATCTATGGCATTATAATGAAAATATAGTACATGTTGGATTTTCCCTTCTATAGGAGAGGATTTTACCATACATCTGTGCTGTAGTTTTCATTAATCTATGCTGGGTGCTTAGGGTTGCCAATTTTGGTTGGACGTATTCCTGGAGGTTTCATCACATGACATAATCTTTAAAGATTAATCTTTAATTCCTGGAGACTCTATGAAATCCTGGAGGGTTGGCAACCCTATGGGTGCTTGACAGTCTTAGGAGGGGATTTTCAAAAGCACTGAGTATTGGCCTAACTGCTCCCACTGAATTCAATGGGAGTTTTACCATTGACTATACTGGGAGTGGAGTTAGGCCAATGCTTTGTGCTTTTGAAAATTCCACTCTCAGCCCATCTACTTCCCTCTCTTGTACATAGCAACTAAGTAGATGGGCTTTGCTGAAGTGGGGAAAAACTGGAGGGCATGCAGTGGGAAAAGGCTTCACAGTATAATTCTTACCACTTTGTAGCTGCCTCCTGCTACTCAGCAAAATAAATGCACCAGAGTATGCACAGATTGATACATTTTCAGGCCAGAAAGGACCATTCTGGCCATCTAGTCTGACCTCCTGTGTAACACAGGCCATATAATTTCAGCCAGTCTTTTCTGCATCACGTCCATAGCTGGTGGTTTGAGCTAGAGCACATTTTTAGAAAGACAAATTAAATGCGAGGGATGGGCGGGGAGAAGAGTGAAGAACCAGCCTTTACCTGACATGGACCCTCTCCCATTACACATAGACACAAAAGACAGTGCCAGCAATAACCCAGCAGGCATGCTCTGAGATCTCTTCTCTCAGCAAATGAGTATTTCCACTGTGGTGTGACAATGGAACAATCCATTCTCCCTGGATGGTGGAAATCTGACTGTCACAAGAAAGGACAAGTACAAAATGTATCTGGGCTGGGATCCACTCAGTTTGGGAAATCCTTAACCATGGATTACCTTCTATGCAGATTTGACAGGCAATGCCCCCTGACATGAAGTTTATAAGTAAATTCTCCCTTCACCCCCTTCCACACAAGACCAAAACCTACATACAACCAGTCTTGTGCCACACTAACGCTCAATTTGGGGTCTGCAAATTACCTGAATCTGCCAGAGAGACAAGGGGGAGGGGGATTAATAACTTTTATAGACCCAGCTTCTGTTGGTGAGTGAGACGAGCTTTAGAGCTTATCTCGCTAACATCCTGGGAGCAACATTGCTAGAACACCATTGTGTACGGCAACACTGCATACAACAATTAATTTAATCCACCAGGTCAGACTACAGAATGGTGGTGAAATGAGTCAGCTCCCCAATCATGTTGTCTTATAGTGTAAATTGAGACGGTTGGGAAATAATATTTCTTCCCCTGACCCCATGAAAAATTCAGGAAATTTTTTCATTTTTGTTTAAACTTTCTGTCCTTTTTTCCCTGGTTTTCAATTAAAATAGATTTTCTTTCCCCATGCAAATTTTTGTTTGTTTGTTTTGCTGAAAACTGAAAAATATTTGGTTTTTGATGAAAATCCATTTGTACAAAACCCACATGTTTTTCAAGAAAATTTCTGTTTTAATTTTAAAAACGCCATTTTGCATTGAATAAACATTTTGATGGAAACCTGTTGACTGGCTTTAGATGCAGTGTGTCATGTGACACTAACTCCACTACACTGAATTCCATTAGAACTTTACCTTTAAACCTAGATTTTCAGTTGTACACTATTATGTACACACAGAGATTCAGAAATCACTTCCTGCCTAATGTGCTGTCAAAACAGCTGAGAAGCTCTGGGACTATCTCAGTTATCAGTACTGGATATTCTGCTTTTCAAAGTCAGTGTCAGGTCAGTCCCAGTCTTTGGGACTTGATCCTTTCTATGCTTCTGAACCTGGTTTTGGTAACCTTGGGACTAATACAATGCATACTGAAGTCAATGGGAGTCTCTCAACTTCAATGGGCATCGATTAGTATGGTTTTTTGTCCAATCAGGGTTTTGTAGAACATTATTTCTTCCTCTCTGTTCTGTTTGGTTTTCCTTTTCTGCTGAGTTAATGTCTTGGCACAGGCAAGTTTCTATGTAGAGCAGTACTTTACTTGAATTAGAATATAGTAAACTGATGACTCATTTACTTTCATGTGCACAATTTGTTGTTTGCAGGCAGGGCTGCACAAACAGATTTTCTCCAGTCGTTTCTCTCACTCCTGTATGTGGCATTACGAGCCAGTGACAAATCCTCATCCCCTTTCTCTCATGAGTAGGTCCATCAAAGGATTTAGCCCAAAATGTGTGGTGATGATTTTAATATTAATAGGCTAGTTTCAGTAAGAAAATATTTGCCCTTTGACTACCTTCAACAATCAGTGTTGGCATCACATGGAAAGCAGGAAGGGTTATCAAACATTAATCTGCTTCTTGGCTTGAGTCCATCAATGTATCATGGTTGCCTGGATGAGTTTCTGTGATTTCATAGCTGAATATTTGGGTCTTTGTGCTTTCTTGAACATTGAGTGAAAATGGGAAGAAACTACTAAAATTTGGGGAAGTGGAGGGTAGGGGAGGGCAGCTGGATTAACTATTTTAAAATATATTTTAAACAAACTGATAGGTTTGAAGAGAAAATCTCCAATAAATAGTTAAGTAAACAAAATAATTTAAAAGTCCATGTAGGTAGTAGGAACTAGTGATTTTGTCTGCAGGTGTCCAGTGTAAGATACCTTAAAGCAACCTGATTTTCAGGATGTACAGAGCACTGACCTTCTGAGACTCCAGCCCCTTTAAGGCGTGGCAGGCTGGGCATCCCAAAATTAAGGGACCCAAAACCATTTGTCACTTTTGAATATCTTGGCCAATGTTTGTCTCTCACAAAAGTCAAGTCTATGAAAACACTTGTTTTTTCTGATGGAATTCTGATTTCTTCCCATGTTCTCTTCCCCAAAGGTTTTCAGAGTGACAGTCATAAACCTGTGAATTAAGAGTTTAACTTTAGCAACTGCTTGTGAAATTTGCTAAGTGTCTTCCATTCTGATCTCTACCCGCCCCCGTTAAGAAAATGGTAGAACAAATGGTTCTATCTTTCCCTTTCATTCAGCTGTGGAATCTTGGGTACCTCCATTTTCTTTTCCCCTGATCCTGGAATAATGACATTCCAGTGAGTATAGAACTGGAGAGGAGCTATGCTAAATTCCCACAAGGAACATATCTGACCTGAGCCAATGGCAATTTCTGTGCCTATATCCTCCTAATGCTAATTCTTTCTAAATGGAATACTGAACGTTGAAGACTGTTTTGTCCCTTGGATGCCAGCACATAACTCCCACTATCTTTTATTACTTTTTCAGATATTCTCTACTGTATCAAAATCAAACATATGGTTTTGTCACAAATACGCTCAATTTCTTGTCCATATACAAAATTTAAGCCAGTTCCTATGAAGCATCTCCCATTTATATTTCCTACGGGTATTGTTTCCAGTGAAATGCAACTGGAAAAAATAAATTTAATACAAGTGGGATATGATTAGGTTTGGCAGAATTCCACTTTTTAAACAATTTTAATGGATAATATCTATGCTTGTTTTTAAGCATTTTCCCCAGTTTGTATCGATTTAAATGTTCAAAGTTGTGAAAATTATGGGAGGGTCAGACAATTATTGAATTAGAGTCGATGTTGACATTCAAAAAGCTAAAGCTCTATAACCATTAAAACACAAACTGTCAAAATCACATCAAAATATGCAAAGTAAAAATCCTCAAATCAAACTCCAATAAGTTCTCAAGCAGCAGTTTCCTTTCTTCGACTATCTGTACATTTCAGTTGTCATCGATAGGTATATTTTTGGTCAGTTTGTGTGGGTATGGTAAAATCAACGTTCACCGATATATACCAGTAAAAATTTAATCCTTCTAAGCCTAAATATGATACACTCTTAAGTCTTCAAGGAGATGAGTAAACAAATGTGGGGGATCAGAGGTCTAAAAGCAAATTGCAAAAACCAATTGGTCCTTTAGGACCACGGTGCGTAGACATGAAAAAGACCTGTTAGAGCCTTCCTTGTGTCCCCTTGCAAAGCGAGATTAAAGTCCTGATCCAAAGTTCATGGAGATCAATTGAAAGACTCCTATGGACTTCACTAGGCTTTTGATCAGACTCAGTCACCTGACAGAGGAATGTAGCAGCATGAGGCATAGGATTGGGCTATCAAGGCCATTTCCCTTCTATCGCAGGCAACCCTGTCATATAAAGCCATTCATAAACTTATCAACCCAGTGAAACTGACAGTAAAGTGATAGTTCTCTTTCCATTTTATCTAAGATAAAGTTAAGGAAATGAAACAGCAGCAGAAAAGCCCCCCACAAAAAAATCACTACATTCAATCAATATGAAAACTATGTGGCCCAGCTGCGGACAGCCCTTCTGTTTGAACAATTAAACAGAAGAGCTAGAAGAACAGGGCACATCAGCCCCGATTCAACAAAGCACTCAAGCATGTGTTTGCTGAATTGGGACCATCATTTGTTATACATATCAAACAATATTATTACATCCATCTCTTTGGGCATAGTCCTCTGTTTACTCTCCAGAGCCATGCAAAGGGGGTAGTCAAGAAGAAGGGTCTGGGTAGTCCCTGTGCCATCATGCTAGGGTGAGGCAGGGTAGGCCAGGAGAGCGGGTGCTGGAATGCACTTATTGGAAGCTTCAGAAAGAAACAGTGTACGTTCCCTCTTCTAGCTTGGGCTGCTGGTGGCAGCATGTGAATGGAAGGGATAGGGACTTGTCTTTCATGCAAGTCGGCAGACAAGGCTTCTTTGCGGCCTGGTCTCTAAGGAAAACAACAACGCACTGAACCAGTCTTACCCATTTGCGATTGTAAATGTTGGCCAACATGCTCATCCCTTTAAGCAAAGGGGAGTTGGAGCTTGCCAGTCCAGCCCCGGGATATGCAGAAGGGGAGAGTGCTGACTTTGCAGCTTCTCCATCCTCTGCCCTGGGGAAGCCACTCTGCAGTGCTCCAAAGTACTCAGGCTTTGCGGAGCCAGGAGTAGGTGGGTCAATGAGGTAAAGCTGCTGCAGCATCTCCCTCCTCCCAACAGCCACCTGGGACAAGATAACTGTTGAGCAAGTCTGAAAGCTTTATCCCTTCAAGGGTTGGAACCCTGCATACATCTGAAGGGAGGGCAGCAGTTAACGGAGGAGCATCAGCAGCAGCTGGAAGTGTTGAACAGATACCGGCATGGAGTACAGAGTACCCTGTGCAGAACACCCTGGCTCAGGAAGATCTTAGGGGATCCAGGGACTTTCAGGGCTAAGCCCCCTGCCCTTTTCCCACCTAACAGAAGAATTTTATATCAATTCTACAAAGGCAAACTTGTCAGGAACCAGGGCCTGTAGCAGAGCCAATCTCCAGGCCACCTAATGCATACAGCTGGGCCTGGCCTGTAGTGGGCTGCCTAATTGGTTACACCGGGTGATTGGGTGGAAGACTGGAGCCCAGCAGCAGTTCATCAGCTACTCAAAGCATTTGCCCATGGCTGTGTTAGCCCCTGCTTGCTCCCAGCCTTGTTCCAGAAGTTTAAAACATTTGTCTTTTGTTTGTCTCTTTTCTCAGTCTGAATAACAGTAATTTCCCTGCTTAGAATTAGGTTTAGTTGTATGGTCTCTCTAATGTCACACACAGAGCTAGTCATAACACTTCCTGTTTTTCACCCCTTGGAAAATTTGACTTCTCAGCAAAAAATCAAGTATCAAAAACCTTCAGTCCTTTTTGGCCAAAAGCTGAAAATTTCAATTTGGAAATGCTTTCTGGGAGTTGTGTTTGGGTGCCTCATGCCCCCCATTATCCTCACTGTGCTGGACTCCCTGTTGGACTCCATCTACCATAATGCACCACAGTCTCTCCACTTGCTGAGATGCTGTGGTGCATCATGGGAGTCTGTAGAAGCCTGTAGTAGAGAATGGAGACATGAGGCAGCTGAACTACAATGCCCATGAACTGAGTTTAAATCAAAACTTGATGGTTTTCACTTACTCAGGTTTTGGACAAAAAGTAAAAATTTTCCATGGAAAGTGGACAATTTTCATGACAAAAACTGTTCAGTTGAAAATCCAATTTCTCATCAAAAACAGTAGTGATGGAAATTTTTTGACCAGCTCTAGTCATAAGTTTTCCAGTCATCCATAGTTCTTTCAGGAGCAGAATCCCAGTCAGGCCCCCTTATACATCACGAAGAAGCAAAAGAAGGGTATCTACCCACTGATTTTCCTTTGCAGTGGAGGGCCACGGATTCATCATCAGATTATACTATTTGAAAAGGTAAACCCCAGATTACTTGGTTTTAAAATTCCATTGAGATGCTAAATCAATAAAGGCTTGAACCAGTATCCACGGAATAAACGGGAATCTTTCCACTAATTTCAGTGGGACTTCTATCAGTCCCAAAGTATATAGACTTAAAAAAACAAACACAAAACCTTACATATACCAAATGATTGCACCTTAAAACAAGAATACTGTATTTAAAAATCAGCACTTTTGCCCCCACTTAACTAACAAGGCTTGAGTCCAGGATACTGTTTTATTCCACATGAGCTGGTGATGGCACTAACATTTAAAGCTGTGCAGCGAGCACAGAGAAATGCAGGAAAGAAGATGAAAATAGAATGGAAAATATTTTTTAAATAAAGAAAATACATTAAAGAGATGAATGGGGAAGGAAGGGTGAGCATGAGAATCTCCCCAAATGCATGCTTTTGAAGATAGTGTTTCCTTCACTGTAGTGCACCTAGGTACGAGAAGACAAATGATAATGTATTTTTTTCCACTGAGCTATGAAGCCCTGCCAAAGTACAGAGTAACAGCTGTAACTTGGTTCTCCATGGCCTTGAGGTTTTTTTCTGTATAGGTCTATGTTACGTGTCTCTGAATAGTGAGGCAAATCACTCAGGGATGTAAGCCAATCTCTTGAGTTAGTGCAGTGATCTATCAGGTAGGCAGTGCTCTTCAATTCTGTGCAGGAAACTAAGATTCCATTCATGGTCTCTTACTACCCAGGCCAATGGGACTTGGGCACACTCTGGAGGAAGCACTGTTGACCCCAGGGAAATGGGATAAATGACTTGTCACTTGGTCGGGACCCATCTGACCAATCAATGAATGAGTAACCCTAATGAGCTGTGCAGGCTTTGTAAGCTAGAAGAATAATGGAATGTAATATGCGGCCTCAAGTGTGGATTAAACCATGAGAAAACTGGTTAGAGAATTAAATTCTGTGGGAAAAGGAGAGAAAGATGCTGCTGGTGTCATTACAGATCTAGTTGACTGAAAAACGGGGAACATTTTTGTCCAAAATTGTCCCATTTATAATCTGAATTCTGACATTTTTAAATGCAAAAAAATTGAAACTAGCATTAGTGAAATTATTGTTGACCTCTTTTTGCTAGAGTTATTTACAACACATACTGACACCGTGTACCAGATTCTACTCTGAGGTTCTTTCATCTACTCCAAAAACCACTGTAGTATAAAAACTAAAAGGAATTAAATTAAGCCACTTCTGACCCTGCCTTTATTTACATCACACGTTAATATTTCAGGTCATTTCCCTCAGTCACAATCTCAAGTCACCACAAACAGTAGGAAACTGACCTGTTGTTGATGACATGCATTTTCCTGAAGTGGTCTTGACACTGGTTTAATTGCTAGTGTTGGCACAACTGGTTTTGACACCATCTACGAAAGCCTGGTCATACTTTTATGGCTACTGCAATGTCAATGTAGTTTTGCCTACACTATCAATAACCAGTTTCAACACTACTTCTAGAAGATGCCTGGCAACAGGGCTTTACTTTTCAGTATGTAATTGCTACTAATTCGCATAACCAGAAGGCTGACTACAAAACTCATTTACTTACTATCCTTTTGTTGTTTTACTTAATCCTTAATACTAATAGAATTAACTAAATTGTATTCACACTAATTATTCCCAGTGAACTTTGTAGTTACATGTAGTGGTGATGACAGGTATCAAAAGGAGCTACTAATGTAATTGCACTGTAACTACACTGTAAGCACAGAACCCTGACTATAATGTGTGATCAAAAGACTGACTGAATCCAAATCTAGGTGATTACATGTTCTCGTACCATTAAAGTCAACAGAAGTTTAGTCTCAAGAGCAAGTTCTAAGTTCATTGTGGAGTAGGGTGATACCCAACCCGAATTGGGCGGAACAGTCCCGAAACGCAGAGTTCAAGTCCCAGTCCCGGGATGAATGACTCTGGGACAGCATTTGTCCCGGATTCCCTGCAGCGCTACTCTGCATCTGCCAGAGGCTCGGGGTGGTGCCAGCCTCTTCCCAGTGGCCGTGGGGATTGAGGTAGGCCTTAGTCCCACCCTGTCTCCATGAGGCCCAGCCCCCTGATCCTCTTCCCCCCGAGGCCCCACCCTCTGGACAGGCCAGAACCAGAAGCTGGGCAGTAGTAAGAGTCGCCCAGGGAGCCTGGGCTGCTGTGGGGAGCCCTAGATCCTCCACCTGCCCTGAACAGCACACCTGGGGGTGGCAACAGGGGCTGGAGGCTGCTCTCATGCACCCTTGCCCTCCACCCAGGACAGGGTCAGGGGCTCCCCACAGTGCCCCAAGCTCCCTGGGCAGCTCTTACCTCTGCCCAGCTCCAGCTTCCATCCTGGCCGGGGGCGGAGCATCAGGGGGAAGAGGACCAGGGGACGAGGCCACAGAGGAGGCAGGGCTTCTGCATGTGTCCTGCTTTTGCCTTTTGAAAAGGTGGTCATCCTATTGTGGAGGGATTTTCTCCTTCTTCTGAAGTAGCAAGTATTGTCCACAGCCAGAAGCAGGATACTCAATTTGATGGCTCAGTGCTCCTATTTATATAAACTTGCAGTAAATAATGAGGTTTACTTATTGTTTCAATCCAAAAATTGATGTAAGCCAGCCTTTCACCCCACAGTATTCCCTCCTCATTTTAATGAGAAAAAAAATCGAGGAAAACTAAATACTTTGCATACTTTGCTTTTTCAGCTCATGAAATAATATTTTCATTTTTTCCAGCCAAGTTTTTAGCTACCGTACTCACTATGTTGTAGCCATAATTAATATTCTACATGCCAGAAAAAGAGGAAAAAAGTTGTCTTCCCTGTGGATTTTCAGAGAGGCATTCAGTTTTGAGCTGCAGCTCGTTGTAGGCTAAGGTAAATGATCTGTAATAGAACTGTTATTTTTGGAATTGTGATCATTTCTACTTTTTGTCCCCCAAATACTGATTATATTTTTTGTTTTGCACAACCATTAAAAAGTGTGATTCCGGAGTCAAAGTGACATACTGCATCCCCACATGGCTGAGAGAAACAGTCTTCCCAATGTTATTGGGATAGGGAATTATATGGATTTCAGACAGCGAGGCTTGAACTATGGCCGTAAAGATCTAGAGGCAAATCTGCAGCTGGAGTAAATTGTAATAGCTCCATTAACAACTGAGCTATGATAATTCATACCAACTGACAATCTGGCCTTTGTCGGGTAGATTGATATGCTAAGGCCTGATCCAAAGCCCATTAAAATCAACCTGGGTCTTTCCACCAACTTCAGTGAGCTTCGGATCATATATTTGGACCCTGATTTAGTACAGCACTTGAGCATGTGCTTAACTTCAAACACCTGCTTAAATCCTATTGAAGTCAATGAGACATATTTCACTTTAAGCACATGCATATGTGCTTTACTGAATCGGGGCCTGATTTAGTGAAGCCATTATACATACAACATGTTACCCATTTAATTTGATTGTACTCTTTTGAGAATGTTATTTACAATTTATATTTATCACTATTTACATTGGCAACGTTATGTTCAGCATCCATCGTACAAGATAAATAAGTGAAGGCAGTGACTGCCCCAAAGATTTTATAATCAAAAAGAGAGAAATAGAGAAGGTGTATCTTAGCAATCAAGAGGAAGAGTGCCTTGGAAGAATGTATCCATTTGCTAACATTTGGTTTGGGTCACGTCTTGTGGGTATCACAGTATCTTTAGGACAGTTTTGAAGTCAGATTTACGGTTCATTAAATCTTTCCTTTTAACAATAATGTATTCTAGGGGAAAATATCCGCAGCAGATTACTTGCTCTATCAAGATTTTGGGTAAAGCTGGATCATGAAGAATAAATCTGTCTGAACGAAAACAAAGGGTCTGTTTTTAAAGTCACCAGTTCCTAATATCAGGTGGGAGAATCGGTAGCCACTCCTGTGAAGTTCTGCAAGTAAAGGGTTTGTATTCTGGGTTAGCAGAGCTCCTATAATTATCTGCAAGGTGGGAAGATACGTCTCACAATCTCATATGGGAATGAGCCAAACAAAGAGAGGGCAGAGAATTCATCAAGCAATATACAGAGTTATAACTAGGAGACAGGTATAATCAGGAGTTATGGGGATAAGAACAGGAGTAATGGGATGAAACCAAGAAAGGGAGCATTTAGGCTATCAGACAAATCTTCTTGATAATGAGATGTATAATTAAGCTGTAGAATATTCTCCTTAGAAATGGGATAGATACCCCTTCACGTAGGACTTAAACTAGACTGGGCATTGCACTAGCACAGTGGTTTTCAACCTGGGGTCTGCAGACCCCTGGGGGTCGGCAGACTAGACCTAAGGGGTCCGCGAAAGGTGACGATGAAAATAAAGTTTCAGATCCCAGACAAGGCAATCTGTTTTTCTACTCAGTCAACACTATATGAATACCCCCACCTGCAGGTCAAAACCCGGAAGTGTTGGCATTACCATAGAAGTCTACAGTTTAGCACCCTTTCTCACTCTGCAACACTGATAGTTGAATTCAGTCAGTTTTCAGTCTAAGACTTCTATGGCAGGGGCCTGCGGACCGCAGTCTGAATTTCCAAAGGGGTACGCACCTCCATTCGAAATTTTTTAGGGGTCTGCAAATAAAGAAAGGTTGAAAACCACGGCACTAGAATTTGTATTTACAAGGAACAATTCTGCACTAGCAGGGAGATGGATTGGATGATCTAATGCTTTGTTTCCATGTTTAATTTCTATACTTCTCTTGTAATGATGATTTCTCTGTTTTACCTTCCAGAATCTTTACACCCAAGGCTGGGAGAACCGAGAGCAGCAATCAAGCCAAACACAGACTCTCTACAGCGGCTGCAGCAGCAGAGAACTGCCAGGGAAAACACCTGTCTTCCCTCTGGACCCTCATTTTGCCATCTTGAACTTGACTGCATTATTATCAGTGCAACCAGAGCAACTCATGATAGTCTCTTTCTGCTTCAGCCTTTATTTGGCTGCACTAGTTTTCTGCTCTGAGGGTTTATGTTGCTAGAGTAGAAAGGAAGAGCAGGTGCCTCAGTTGATAACATGTCAGAAACAGACACTCCTGTAGAAAACTCTGATGTTTACTTTCAAATGCTCACCTGTGAGAATTATGTTATTACTGTAGTACTGTCCTCCCTACCCATTGCCTGCTATTGTGCATTACACACACACACTGTGTCTTGTCTTGGACTGTAAACTGTTCAGGGCAGGAACCATGCTTTGCTAGGTGTTTGTACAATGCCTAGTCTGAGGGAAACCTTTGGGTGCAATCGAAATACAAATAAGAATCAAACCAAATCAATAAACCAAGATTATGGAGCATGCCGGTCTTGTAAAGTAAAAGTGCGAAAAAATTCACAAAAAAAGTACAACAGGTTAGTGGTTCTTAAGCAAGCAATAGAGAGCTCTCACATCACTCTCCAGCTCTCCCTGAGCGCAAGGGAATGAATCCAACTTTGGACCTGGCCATTACAGAGCAACTGAGCGCCTGTGATAGTTTTGGTTTGTTCTCAAAGTGCTGTCCCCAGCACCTCTATAAAATACACAGGAGCTGGCATGCAAATGAGCACATCCGGCATGTTGCCGTGCTTTGAAATGCCCATGTCTAGTGTCGTCACAATTCCATACTTTTCCAAAGTGAGGCAGGATTTTGGTTTATAGGGTTTACGGTAGTAATGTTAAGCACGTGCGTTGTTGGCAGGATTGAGGCCTTAGTCTCTAGCTGAGACAAAAGGAAGAAGAACTGGAAGTGGAAGACAATGGAAAACACCTTAGTATGGGGAGTATGCGACTATAGGTTGCGGACTTTAGAAACACTGCAGTGAATAGTATCAGAGGGGTAGCCATGTTAGTTTGTATCCACTGCAGTGAGTTACTGCAGTGAATAATCACTGACGCTGCAACCTGTTCGATACAAAGATGATGCTAATTGTTTGCATCAAATGTTTTAAAAAATCCTGTTAATTATGGTGGAGTGGTACCGACATCATAGTTATTGCTTAAGCAGGGATATTAAACTTTCACCAAAACTGTCTAATTTTATATCACTGTTGATATTTCATAGCTTGCTCTCATCATGCCTTAAATACTAATAATACTTTACCCTGATGCTTTACAAGGAGTTTTCAGTAGCAAGGCCACAAGGGTATATCTGTATCAAGTGATCCGATTACATACCCTGCCAGTGGCTTTTAACTCCCACGGAAAATATGGGCCACTCTCAACCACATCTGCATCTCACACGGCAGATGCACCATCTCCTTCATCAAAGGGGACCAAACCCAGCGATCTTTGTAACTGCAGAAATGAACATCCCGCAATGTCCCATACGATCATATCTCAGTGATATCTCTGCCATCCACTCCATGTCACTAGATGCCATCAAGTGGCTCACCAACCTAGCCTGGGACATCTAATACTGCTGTTTGTAAGCCATACAGAAGAAGAATATTGCATACCTTATATATCCCTATCCCTATTATTGAGGGACCAGATTACATTTCACCAGTACCAGGGGACCAGCTGACTGAACACTCAGTCTGTTCTAAGGAAAGGTATCCACAGTATTGTTAACATTGTAGTCAGCCCTGGCACTAAGCAGTGCTAGGGGGCTCTCTGGCTGTAACGTGTATACGTATACACTGAGTCTTCCCAGTGATTCTGATCAGAGCTGGGTGTGTTTACACTGTTGGTAGTTACAATACAGCCTTGTTATACCATAAATCTCTTCTAATGAAGGCTGTCATGAAAATGAAGAGCTTCAAAAGGAAATTAGATTGATAACTTAGAGGATAGGCATTATGCTGGTCCACGTTTTTTAAAATAACATCCATTTAGGGGCAGATCCTGCCTGTGTTTTTCAGGCAAACAGTCCCTTGCGTGAGTAAGGCAAGCAGGATTTGTTATTGGTTATTTATATTACATTAGTGTCTCTGGGCTCCAAGTGAGATCATGGCCCCATTGTGCTAGGGAGGCATTGTGCATTCACATAGCGAGAAAGTCCCTGCTCCAAAGACCTCACACAGCAGGAAAGTGGCTGACCCGGGAATAGAAATTGATCTCCTGACTCCCAGTCCAGCGCCCTACCCACTAGACAATGCTGCCTCGGAGATTTGGCAGCTGGTATGAAAACACTATAGTTTGCGGCCAGCTTCTACCCTCCTTATTCATGACAACGAGCAGTACCTTGCTCCAGGTAGTCCCATTTCAATCAGGGAAGTAAGATACTACTCAGCATGAGGAAAGGTGTCAAAACACAGCCATCTATCAGCAGTTGCTGCAAGAAGACAGAAGAAAGTGGGTTATAAATATCTGCCCACTCGCCACGCCTCCTCACTCACCTGCTCTGGGAGTGCAGCAGGCAGGATCGCGTGCCCTCTTATTCTTGTAGACTGCAACCATAGTCCAGGATGGCCACATCCTCCTCTCATGCCTGTGCAATTATTCCAAATCACAATCAGGTTTTCCTCTCCCAGCAGTCCTTGAAGGACTTTCAGTGATGTGTCTACGTATTCAGACAACACATTTGGTCCACACCAATCTAACCACACCACTGTCACAATTTAACTGGTTTTAGTGACCAACCCTGCACATCAGGAATAGCTCCACTGAGGTTAACAGGGTTATACCACTGCAAATCCAGTGTAAGCAAGAGAAGAACCAGGTCCCTTCATTGCTAACCTGCTCACTCTGGTCTAATCTTGCTCTTAGAGGTTACAAAGGCTTCAGTGGGGTTACTTCCAATGGCACCAGAATGGCACAGTAACTATAAACTATCACAACAAAATTCATCACTATTAAGTTCTCACTGTATGTTCAATTTGTCCTTAACCAAGGGCAAAATTCTTCTCCAGGTCTGCACGGTGTTAAGAGTCACCATCTGCTCTGGCTCTCCCATGGAATTTAGCAAGTGAGGCCAGATTTTCAAAAGAGCTCAGCAGAGTGGGGTATATTGGGTGCCGCGTCCTTGTGAAAATCTGGCCTCAGCTGCAGATGCTGAGCCTTTACAGCCAGGCCCTGAACTCGTTTGCAAACCTGGCCTTAGAATTCAACTTGCAGTAGGAGGCATCCCTCACATTTGACAGCACAGGGTTTTCAACTGGATTAAAAGTCTATTTTCAAAACTGCCTTGGCTCTTGGACTTCTGTGCTGCACCTGAAAACCTTTCCTTTGGAAAACAAACACCGGCTTTCCCTGGGGAAGTCTTTTCCACTATAAACATTACCTACCACTAGTCAAGTGAGTTCCAGGCATTCCTTCGCCCAGCAAAGAGCGCTTTCCAATCAAACCAGACATTATTTTTCCATTAATAAGTGTTGATGCTCACTGGAAAACTCTGCAAAGAAATTTGTTCAGAAACAATTCTTCTGATATAATTTTTTCCTGGTTTTTTTCCTTTCCTTTTCTTTTAAATTATTATAACTGAAAACATGATCTTTGCTGCTCAGGAATTCATCTGTTCCTGCTATTTATTCTCCAGCTGAAGTCACGGGGCCAAATCCTGTTCTCATTTTACTCGGGATTTATAGGGATACTACAGATTTATGCTACTGTAACTGAGAGCAGGACTGGGCCCTTTCTCATCGGTTTGATGCATCAGAATCATTGTGCCAACTACAGTCCTTTTTAAGTCACAAACCAAACGTGGTTTCAAAGGAGGAGAGAACTGGAGGAGCAGATATCAAGGCTCCTGTTTTCATGGCAGCGCCGTGGATATTAACAACAGAAGCAGGACACAGGACGAAATGCCAACCTGATGTGATAACTAACCAGCGCTGTCTCTCCAGGGAGCATTCTGCAGGGTTTTCCACAAGGCATCGCCTGCTCTTTCAGTGAGCCATGGTTCAGACTGCGATGGGTTTGTCTGGGTGTGTCTGTCACCTCCGTCTCTCATATCTAGCCAAGAGATTGCTCCTGCTCCTGAGGTCTTCTCCATACCCCCTGCCACTCCAGCTCACCACTCAGCCCCACCGGTCTCTGCTTCTCCCGGTACCTCTCTCTGTCCCCTGCTCCTCCTTTGTCTCCCCTGTAGCTATGTCCCCTGAACTTGACTCCACCCTGTGACCCCTCACCCTCTGGCACCTCCAACTGAGACTCAACCCCCACATTCCCTGTCTCTTCCTGGTCCCAAAATAGTCCTCTCAAGCAGCCCCCCGTCATCACCCAATCTCTGCCTCCCAAACTCCCTCCTCCATCTCCCCAGCCTCCGCCCCCACCCCCAGGCTTCTCCTGCCATTTCCTCCCCCCAGCCTCTGCTCCCCCCTCCAGCATCTGCCCCCCCCCGACTCCCCGCTCCATCCCCTGCCCCCCAGGCTCCCTTCTCCATCCACTCTCTGGCCTCTGCCCCCCCAGCGTTTCCCGCCATTTTCTCCCAGCTTCTGCCCCCTCCCCCTCCAGATGCCCCTTCTTGCTGGCTGTGCAGGGGAGGGGCAGGGAGGCTGCCTCTGGGCTGCCTCAGCACGGCTCTGTGCTATATATTACAGCTAGCAATGATGTATTTCGCTCCTTTGGGTACCATACACATAATAAACCCTACTACTACGAATCCTGATCATTTTAGATCACTGTGTTGTAAACTGCAGGAGTTGCTCTCATTTTGCTTTAAAATAAAATCATTGACTTTCATCACTTTGATCACAGTTGGGACTTAGCCAATGATTTCTTCCCATCAGCCCAGCACAAAGGTCTAAGCTACTTCCCTAAGCTACTGCAAAAGAAGTGGCAGAATGAATGTTCTAAAGGCTGAAAAAATGAGGTCTTTTGTGTATCATAAGGAGACAGAGAAGCTGTTAAACTGAGCAAAGTGGTGTAAACCTTACTAGCTAGATTGTCATTACTTTGTGCACTCAAACAGCTAGGGAGGGCGGTGTAAGGGGGTGTCTGGCTGTCATTCCTCCCTCATTACATTTTAGATCAGAGGGTTGACATGAGTATTTAAAGCAGAGCCCTTTTGCAAGATCATTCCAGGTACCAATAAAATGCTTGTGTCATAATCCCTTGCAGAACCTATAGCCTGGTGATGCAGCCTAAAGTTTTGTCTTTCAGGTTGAAAATAAGCAGTGACATTGTCCTAATGCATTATCAGTGGGGGCTGCACTGGATACTTTAATGACACAGCGTTGCATGCCTGTTCAGAACCTAGGCACTCTGCAAAGTTTACAAACAAAATAACCACCACTGAATTAGCACGTGAGGTCTTCCCACAGCTGCAAATATATATCGAAAGGGGGAGAGGGGAGCGGTGGTTGCAAACTGTCTTTTATTGGAGGTGCATTCCCAAGATTTTAGTTAAGTGTAACATAAAACTGTGAAAGTTTAGCAGGAGAAAAGCTTTCCTCCCACTGGCTTGGCTGTCCAATCAGAAAGGAGCCCTGCACCTCCCTCACTTCTGACAACTATTTAGCAACCGAGCCCAGCTAAAGTTTCCAAAAAAGTTAGAATAACTTCCTCTCTCCAAGACCTCAGTTTTTGCACAACCCCGTCCTTGAAATAAGAGCCCTTCAAGCAACCTGGAAAACGTCTGGTCAGCAAAAAACTCCTGTTTTTTCCAAAGGATCTGTCTCAGGAATTTAAAACACATTTAAGACACACTCACACCACATCAGGAGGGGGGAAAAGTCCCTTCCCCTCCCCTTCTTGCAGAAAGAATGGAAGAAAGTTCCAGTTCTCCTGTTTCCCCTGTGGATAGCTTGGGGACCAGTGAAGAGGAGCTGGAAAGGCAGCCAAAGAGATTTGGCAGGAAGAGGAGATACAGTAAGAAATCCAGCGAAGATGGCAGCCCCAACCCAGGCAAGAGGGGGAAAAAGTCCAGTCCCAGCTCCCAATCTTACGAAGAACTCCAAAGCCAGAGGATCTTGGCCAATGTCAGAGAGAGGCAGAGGACTCAGTCCCTCAATGAAGCCTTCGCAGCCCTGAGGAAAATCATCCCCACGTTGCCCTCTGACAAACTCAGTAAAATCCAGACTCTCAAACTCGCAGCCAGGTACATAGACTTCCTCTACCAGGTCCTACAGAGCGACGAGATGGACAATAAGATGACAAGCTGCAGCTATGTGGCCCATGAGCGGCTTAGTTATGCCTTTTCAGTGTGGAGGATGGAAGGCGCTTGGTCCATGTCTGCCTCCCACTAGCCAGCACCTGGGCAAAAGCAAATACAACTGCTGAAGGGGTAGGTACCTGGTTCTTTCTTTTTACTTCTAACTGCATCTTATTGAATTCTGCCACAGGTCTCCTTGTTTTAGTGATGAAGCTTCACATCGTCTGTGCTATAACGTAAATATTAAGCTTGTTTTAAATGGGGAACACAAAATGTTATAGCCCCTTGAAAATCCAGCAGCCATCCAGAAGTAAGGCAGAAAGGATTCAGATGATAATCTAGACGGGGAGAAAACATTTCTCTCCATCACAATGTCTCAATGATTCTCTTGTGTAGGCCACAAACAACTAGATTAAAAATCAAGATTATATTTGTTCCCCCTTCCACTCACCCCAATCCAAAAAGAGAAACTTCTAGTAAGTAAAACATCTGATATGTTCAGATTTAAAATCAATGTGTTTATACACTGCTGCTGTCTTTTAAACGGTTTGCTGCCAAGAGGGGAGCTGTAACGTTGAATGGCGAATGGTGTGAAATTTGCAAGAGTACTTTTCTTAGAGAAGAATTTAAAAAGAGAGGGAAAAGACAGCCAGTAAAACACACTGACAAGACCTGAAACAGCTGCTTGTTGGATTTGGTGGATGTCTGTGCTCTAAAAGAACCAGCACCTACAAAATAGGCTTTAAGTGTTTTTACAATTTTGCCATTTTGGGAAGGGGGAGGAGGGGCAGCTGATCCTGTGAAGAATAATTTCAGCTCTAATCTTAGTAACATTTTTGTATGATCAGCAGATGTTCTGTACTTGTTTGTCTGTGCTGTGTCCACTTCCCTTCCCCCCTTACAAATAAAAGTCAAACAAAGATAGAACAAACCCATTGTCAATTTCATATTCCGTTTCCCTTCCTTAGAGTGCCAGTAAAGTTAAGGCTGGTATCAAACTCTTATGGACTTGAACATAGTTTCTTATTTACTCTGAGCACTGAACTCGTTCTCATCAATTTCCACTACCAGAAAACAGCTTCCTCTTATCTTTCCTTTTTAATTGTATTGGAGTTTTTGAGCGGTGGGGGAGTCCGGAGGGCAGAAGGGGGAGAGGAGGTGTGCTTAGGCAACCCCCCTAAATTATTCTAAATGATGTAATAACTTTATGTTAATGAAGAAACACCTCAGAGTCATCTATAAATCATGCAGTATTTCAGAGTTTACTTATATTCCTATTGTTTGCATGCCTTGTACAGAACATCCAAAGATAAAATACAGAACAAAAGTCAGATAAGATAATCATACAATGAAAAATATGTATTAGTAAACAAGGAAATGAAAGTAAGGGGACACTCATATTTTGTAGTACAACACGCAGCAGTGTGAATGAAATTGGTTAATTATCCAGATGACATCAACTCCTTAAAAGAATAAAGAGAGCTCAGGCTGGTCCATTAGCCAGATTTTTTTTCATACAAATCCCTATTTGTTTTACCAATAACTAGGACACAGACAAGAAACTTGATGCAATTGGCAACATGCATTTTAACAACTTCATGATTCATTTGTGTTTGAAATACTCTGGATTTTAGTATCTTCAGTAGAGTTTCTATCACCCCTTCATGAAGACCTAGAAATAAGTTAGTTTCATTATTCTAAAAAGTCTATCCATCCCACACTAACAGGCAATTTAAATCTTTAAAGTTAACTACTTTTGTTATCATGGCCAGAAAAAAAGACAGGTCTGCCCTGATACATTATGTGGCTTTGCTGTAGCTTCAGCTGCAAACAACAGAACAAAGTAGCTTTTTCAAACAAACTCTAAACTTCAGTTTATAAAATGCATTGCCTTTCCCTCTATTAATATGGTTTTAAAAAGGCTAAGGCAATAAGAACAGGGGGAAAAAAACCTCCTTTATGGGAATCTTCTGTTGTCTTTGTCAAAAACAGATGTAAAATGTCTCAAACACATATTTCTTCAGGAGTTTAGATTGGCTGAATACTAAACCTCTACAATGGAACAATGCATTTATTCTGTTGTTTCCTAAATTATATACTGTCATTAGTCAATTCGTTTTAATCTGTTATCTACTGTATATTCTTCCCTCTGCATTCTACAGTACATTAGGGGCAGATAATGGTATTTCAACTTTTTTCTTAAAAAACAACAACGTTTCAAGTGCAGTGTCAACAGAATTAGAGTTCAGATTGGTCTGATGAGAAAGATACTGAATGTGAGCACTAGGAGATAGTCCCTATATGGAGGAATTAGACAGTGAAGTTCAGAATTTCATTAATAGCAATGAAATAGCTAAATCTAGAGTTGAAAATTATTTGTGTCCAAATAGAGCTTTGAAGAACACGTTTAAGCGTATACAGTACATATTCATCTGTCTCATGCTGAACTGGTATAAGGTATCTTTTCCATAACTTGGCCTCCCAGCAAATGTTGGAAGTGGTCTATTTGTTTCTTATTTTTCCTTTCATGACTTAACAATTCTTTCCTTTCATATTAAAAAAACCAAAACCTTCCGTTCAAAAAAAAGTGTGTTTTTGTCGTGGCACTGTTGAAAATGTTATTGCCAAAGAGCAGTGTGGCAAGCGTCTGGTTCTATCATTTATGGGCAGAAACAATTGTTTCTGCCATCCAACGCTACAAGCGCCTCAAGAAACTTGGTGAAATTTTCAAGTGTGGCTTATCCTTTTAGCATGGAATCCATTGTGCATGTGTCCCTCCGAGGAAACTTTGATGCACAAAAAGAAATTAGCTACGTTGTTTGGCTGGAAGAAAAAACATAGGAAATGGCTAAACAAATTTGGGGCCTGATCCTGTATTTTGTAGGAATTCTGCAACTCTGAGGATTGTCACTATGCGACAGAATGAAGGATCAGGCCCTTGGGACTAATTATATTACCCAAATTTCTTTGCTTTAGCCTGGGGTTTGAAAAGAAACAGGCAAGAAATGTTTCAGAGTAGCAGCCGTGTTAGTCTGTATTCGCAAAAAGAAAAGGAGTACTTGTGACACCTTAGAGACTAACCAATTTATTTGAGCATAAGCTTTCGTGAGCTACAGCTCACTTCATCGGATGCAAGAAATGATTTCTCTTGGAAGAAGCTATAGAACCTGTCCCACAGAAAAATCAGAGGCTCTTTTTTATTCGAAAATCAGAGCCCTGGGAACTGGGGAAATGCCACCTGGTGTTTGAGATGCCAGTAGGTAGATAACTTTTGCTGACGTATCCAGCAATCAGAGATTTTCCTGTTCTGTTCCATGTAATTAAGAAAACATACTCCTGTAATTTCAAGTGAAACAGCCACAACTTTTCACTTCAATTAGCATATCAAGCTATAGGATGTTTAAACAAACATACAAATTCAGGCAACACAGACACACACACCAGCACTCCAGCTGTTTATTACCTAGCACCTGCATACCTCACCTCACCCCATTTAATTATTTTTTTGGAAGCTCGAATGTCTGAGACGTTCCAAACAGTAGACAGTTTCAGAAAAAAAGATTCTTTTCCATTATTTCTTTTGGTAAGAAGCGTGGAAATATAGTACCTAATCAGAGGTGTCGGTAGGACAAAAAAAAAAAAAGCCAGAACTAAAGCAGTGTAACCTTGCAAGCACCAGCCAAGTACTAATGATGATATAGTTCCACATCATAAGGTTAGTAAGATCTGTTTGTCAGCATTACTTTTTACATTTGAGTTACCAGTAAGGACTGTGGCGGGATTATATTTTTATAAAAGGCTGTATACGTTATATGAATTGATGCTTATATTATGAAAGTATTTGCCAACCTTGTTCATTTTGGAAGAAGATTTTAGTAAATGGGTGTATTTTATAACATCCTTGTGATTGTTCCTTAAGATTTGACTATGACTTAGGAGTTTTTTCAATGGAAAAAGTGAGTAGATTGGTTAGCATCTCTATGTTGTTTTGTCCTTATAGAAACAAAACAATTTCTTCCAGAAACCACTCAAAGTGTAGAGCTGGTTAACTGTTGTTAGCTGATTGTATCATGATAGTATAACTAAAGCTCTTTTTTCAAAAGCCCAATTTTTTTTAAATGCACCACGAAAAATGTAAACATACTTATTTGACAGGCAAGTTTTTAAAGTTGGTATTTACATTAATAGGTTTAGTTTTTACATGCTGGTATATTTTAAAGCCCTGCAAAATGCATTCTAGATGGTCTGTTTATGTTTGTGTCTTTTCTTGGGAAAGAATAAATCTGCTACACAGTATCAACCAAATACATAGTCAACCAGCCAAAGCTAATGTGAGACAAACCACCCAAATAAAGGACACAAGAAAAAAATACTGAAGAAAGCATGAAATGGCGTAAGACGCCAATGTACTACGTATTATACATACATTCACACCCACATATACATATTCATACACACATTCACACATGCATTCGCACATGCATGAAGACCATTTTCTATGGCCCATCATTCATGCTTCAGAATTCCTGATGTACATTTCCTGATCATATGAAGGTAGAAAATATCAAGTCTGAGCACAATAGAAAGACATTTTGGCCTGAAACTGAAGGACAGTTTAGAACAATGACAAACATTTTGTTATTCAACCTATTGAAGTCAATTCTGCTTTGAAAGTCCTGTCATGAAGGAGACACAAGGGAGGATCATTGAGGAAAAATATAAATGTATACACTTTAGCTAAGTAGACCTAATTTGGTGGTCATCTGCACTGAATAGCTTCAAATTTAGAGAATACAGACTTCTATTTGTTAAAAATATAAATGTGCAGATTGCAACAAGGAATTGTGGATCGTCCTCATATTCTTTTTCTATATCTTCCTTCCTTTAGCTTTGTTAGGCTTATTTCATACATATATAGCAATAGCTGAAATAGTAAAACATGCTTGCTCATCGGTGCACCATCTTCTGTGCAACAGGGCAAGGATGGATTCTATAACTGCAGCTGAAATCTCTTTTGGTGACATATTGTGTCACTTTTCTTTCAGCAATAAAGTTACATTTATCGCTGTAGTTCTGCGACGCATTTCTGTGTGGCTTTGAAATCTCCAAATCTAAAGTTTGTATGTCTCAGTTCAAGCAGGACTATTCTGATGAGTCGGGGAAGAGGTCGGAAAACACTACAGAACTCCAGAGTACAGTCAGAGCAATGCACACGAGCAGGGAATTAAGTTGCCTTTTGGTGAAAGCATAGATTCTTTTGTAGCTTTCTGAATAGGCACCAAGTAAGAGCAGAACACAATTTAATCATAAAAAACCAGCTGGGCTGTTAGAAAGAAAACCCCAGAACAGCAGGCCAGATTCTTAGCTGGTGTAAATCGACATAGTCGGTAAACACCAGCTGAGAACCGAGCTGAACATCTCAACGGATTACTCTAAGTGACTGGAGAGTACTATATGCCAGCGCTTATGATTTACTTCTTAAGGAAATTTAGAAGTGAGGAATAATGGGATGTTCTCCAGCTGACGAACATCATCATAGTAACTAATTATTATTATCATACTAGATTCAAATAGTAAAATAGTCCACCCAAAACAATTCTAGACGCCCCAACAATGAATTGGATTTACAGCTGAAGGTGATGACCACTCAGCAGTGAAAACTAATATCTACAAATTATGAATTAACTCAGGTAGCCAATAAATCACACTGGCACAACAATCCCTGAGATTCCCACACCCCCACACACGTACCCCGTCAAACAAATTGGATAAAATGATCATAACAGACATGTCAGTCAGGATTTTTGAAAGCTCTAACGAACAAATCAGGGAGCCAACCTTAGGCACCCAAATTTTGTGACTCTTCACTGTATTAGATGTTAATGGGGTTTTTTCGTTTTCATGGTGACATATGCTCTGCTTCTCACTTTATTCTGATGATGGCCCCAATCCTGCAATCAGGCTTCAATTAGGTTCCACAAGGAACTCCTTGAGCAGTTACAATTGCAGGATAAAATCGCTCTTCAACGTACGTCTCCCCTCCTTTATATTAGATCAGGGCTTTCTTTTGGAAAATAGCGCAAGCCCCTTGAACTTCCATGCAAATCACCAGCTTAGAGTCTGCTGACTCCAAAATTTTGCCTTGTAAATAGAACCTATTCCTGATTACACTGACACTAGGAAAAGTCAGATCAATCCTTTGAAATGTGGATTTGCATCCATGTAAGAGTGGTTAGAGCCCAAAAGAAGTG
Organism: Chelonia mydas; assembly: GCF_015237465.2. NCBI lineage: Eukaryota > Metazoa > Chordata > Testudines > Cheloniidae > Chelonia > Chelonia mydas. Next base: position 73,189,125 of record NC_051251.2, on the reverse strand, counting down.
TTGTTATATCCTGTGCGGCAATGGATTCAGATACATGTACCGTGCCTACCAAAATGTGGCTCTAATCCCTGATTAAGGCTTCTTGGCAATACTGCAGTGCAAATATGAAACAATCATAATAATCATATCATAATAATCATATTGCTGGTAAGTATTACTTACCGATATATACCGGGGATTTTCAAAGGAGCTTAAGGGAACTATAGGCCCAACTACTGTTGACTTTCCTTTAGAAGTCAGAGCCTATATTTTGAAACTTTGGAGATATGCTTCTGAGAGCAAGGACTTTTTTGTTTAATAATTTTCATCTAGTCCAGTCAAGCGGCCAGACTGTATCTGTTGTAATGCTGTTGCAAATCAACTCCCCAAAGGACAACGCATGTTTTTCAACACCACAACGTCACACAGCCTAGAGGAAGCAGAGCATTCGTACCTTGCTCAGTAAAGCGTTCTCGATAGAAAATGTCTGTGTTATTTCTAGAAAAGATGCTAGATCAAAGTAACTTGCAATGTGCAATGACCCTGTTATATAGTCTAACTGAGAGTCTGTGGAAAGGAAAAGGCAGCAGGTAGTTTGACTGCAGTTCTGTTGCTCTCAAAAGAAAAAGTTACTGGAGTTCTTCCTTTTGGGGAGTTATTTTGTAAACATGAAAACATAAGACTACAATTTAGAATTGCATTTCTGCTTCTACAGGGGTCTTTTTGCATGTTCTGTTTTAATTTTGTAAGTTTCAATGCCAGCAGCACCCTGATATCCAATGCGTTTAACTCAATAAGTTATGTAAAGACAGCGGCCATGCAGATCTGGTTCGGCGGGGTATGCAGAAGTGATCAGAGAACAAAAAGAAAATTGCCCATTGGCTACTTCTGCATACGTACAACTAGAAATGAGCGACAGCCCCACCTCCATGTCCTCTTCTTCTCTGCCTTTAAACTGCAGCTTGGAAAATAAAAAGCGGGCAGATGTCTACTAGTTCAGTTTGATTTATATTTACTGGACTAGTTCCAGTCAGCCTGTGCAAGCTTTAATTGAATTCTTAATAAGATAATTTTGTCTTGATAACCACCACCCCCCCAAACAAGTTTAGCATTTCCTTAAGAGATACAAGACCTGCCAAACATGTGCTCTAAAATGTGAAATTAAGTTTCTGATCAATCTGACCACCAAAATTCTGTATGCCATAATTTATGTGATCTTTTGCTTTAAGCTATTTGGATATACTTTAAAAATCATATGTTTGTGTTTAAAATACAAACAAACCTAATGGCATAGCCAGGACAGACAGAGGGATCAACTCTTTAACAGCACCCCTGTTACAAGTCAGCTGACCCATCATGGAAAATTCTGGAGAGTGAGGGAATTTAATTGAGAGAAATGGAAAGGAGACATTTCACACTGCCAAAGGGTGCTCCTCATCCAGATACACATCCCACCATCTCCCTGCCATAACATAGAGGGTGCCAACAGAAAGTTATTGCATGTTGCTTTTTACACACCAGACATCACCAAGATCCGAGTCTGGCAAGCTAATCCCTGGGGCTGGATCACTGCTCCAATGCAGAGCCGTGCTGACTTCAGCAGGGCTCTGCCCACATGCACTAGCTGGCAGGATTGGGACCAAACTGTACTCAAACACTCCCAAACTGTGCTGGACAGCAGGCCTATCATTCAGCACACGCACGCACACATATGAACACAACTTTTCCTGTGTCTGGCTTCAAAGCCCAACACTCTAATCACTGCTATATCACAGCTCACAAGTGACTCCAACAGCCTGTTGACTAAAAACACAGTGTAGTACCACATTCTGGGAGGCAGTCTTCTCTCCCTTTCACTCCCATCCCCTTCACATACACCCCACATACCTCCCAAGAGTGACCTTTATTCAAGATATAAATGGCAGCGAGGAAATGTATCACTGTATTACAGACCACAAAACAAATTTCTACACCAAAGATATGCATAAGTAAAAGAGGAGAACTGTGGATTAATTAAAAAAAAATTCACAGATCAGGTTAGAAAATATCACGCTCAATTAAAAAAGAAAGAATGGTCTTAGCAGACTCATGAGACAGACTTAAGAAAAACGTATGCAGCTGTATATATAGTACTACAAACGCAAGCCTTCCTAGGGGCATGTAGATATCACATAACATCGCTATTCTTTGCATCAACTCCTAACAATTGTGTACTAAGTCAATAAATGTCCCTGTTCCCAATATGCCTGCTGTTTGTATGCCAGCTGAAATGGAACAACTCTGCATTTGAAGCTATGTAACAACTTGGATAATAACTGCATTGCGGCACGTACAGTGCAGGAATTGTTTAGATCCTTTGGCGATCAGTGCTGTAGAAAACCTTACAATAGATATGCTAGTAAGCAGATCTCTGACTTGCCCCTTGAAACACAAATGTTTGCATTTTTTTAATATCCTGCCTCAGGGACACATTTTTCTGCCTCTCATTTGTGATACTAATGATATTACAAATCTTTGTCACTTAACAATGAATCAACTCCTGCTGCCTTCTCCTTACCTATTGGTCATGCGCTTTGGTTTGTGACATCATAACCTTCTCTACAGCAACCAATTGTGAGGTCATATACTGAGTTTAAAGAGCAAAATAAGCTCTTAAAACAAAAATCCTCTTCTGGCAATAAAAAAGGGGGAAAGAACTATAATAGAATGACAGCTAGGCAGACCTCTCTAAACCCAATGTTCACCGTCAGGCATCAACTAGTCTTTAAGCTCTCTAAACATTAAGGGCCACATTCTGCCATTCTTCCTCAAACCTTCATCCTCAAGCAGCCTCATTAAAAGCAGCGGGGTTACAGTTACTCAAGGTACAAGGCACTACGTAACCTGAGTAAGAGAGGCAGAATCAGGCTCCAAACAATGCGCCGAATTTATGACGATATAAAGACTAGCATCTGGAACGTTGTTACCGGATCCCAGCTCTTCTTCTGGAACATTCATTCTGTTTTAAATCCAATGCACTAATTCAGACTGTGCAATAATTACATCAGGATTGAATCTCAGCAGCAAATTATTTCTCCAGGGATTGTGGCGTTCTTTAGGATCCATTGTACCTGACTGGATGTAAAACTATCAGCAAAGCAAGCGGCGGTTTTGATAACGAATCCTGAACGCAGGCATGAACCCGAAAGAAAAGTTTCAATTCAGAAGCTGCTGCCTATCTACTAATAATTTAGGGTCAGATTTTTAAAAGTGTTTAGGTGTCTAAAGGTGAAGAGAGGCAGCTGGTGGGAATGTCAATAGTGCCTAAATTAATTAGGCAACTAACTCCTATTGAAATCTACGGCAATTAAGCGCCTAACTTGCCTATGCATTTTTAAAAATTCCAGTAGGTGTTTAAATATCTTCTAATATCTGTCCTTTAAGCATTTCACTGCTGGTTCTCTGTGCTGCTGTATTGATCCCAATGAAACATTGGCCAGATAAAGGAAAGCATCCCTATTCAGTGAGGTCGCTCACGTACATGCTTAACTTGGAGCACATGCTTAAGTTGCTTTCCCGAATCGGGGCCATTATTATTACCTAATATTTATACTGCAGCAGCCACAGCTGCAGGCCCCAGTCAGTCTCAGGTCAGGCAGTCCCACTCACTCCAGTGGCATGAGAACGGTCATGCCACAGGGCAGCCTGTTTGTTTCTGGAGGTGCAACGATTTTCTAGACTAAACGCTGCCACTTGACGAGAGACTCTGATTCGATAGGGCATGACATGATCAGGGTTGGGGGATCAGACTCATGTTTGTATGGTGCGTAGCACAGTGGGGACGTGGTCTGTGACTGGCGCCCCCTAGGTGCTGACACAATAGAAATAATAATGATCATCAAGGCATACTTAGTGGCAGCATAGGAGGTAGACACTCAAGTCTTTTCTACACTCAAACATTGTACCTCTGTAACAGTACAGTTAAGCTGTACAAACAACCCCAGAGGGGACACAGTTATATAGTATAAATGTGCCTTATACCAGTATAGCTTATCCCTGTATATAAGACATACCCATACAATTCACGCTGATAATGGTATGATGACTGTGACCACAATGGGAATGTACCAGTATAACTATTGTGGTGGGCAAAAAAGAAAATTACACTCCTAGATGATAGTGTTATATCTGTACAAAAACTGTGGGTACACCAGGCTTCAGCATGTTAAAATAGTGTTAACCCCCTCTCACTCTTACACACGCACATGCACATACACACCCCTACCATGACACATTCATTATGGACCTAGTCTGAAACCTACGGAAGTCATTGCAGGTATTTCTGTTCATTTCATTGGGCTTGCAAGTTTTTGCAAACCTCTCATCCTCTCCCTACCAAACACACGCAGAGCCGAACTTCTTCCAATACAGCATTAACCTAACAATTTGTCAGCATGCCAAACACACATGCAAACAACTGATGAAGATCAGACCAATGATATAATATTTCTACCCAACTGAAATTTTGGTCATATGCTGTAGCAGCAGCCGTGGTATTTATGATGCCAGCATATACCACTATGAAAAAAAATCTCAAAAAACTTCCAATACATAAAACAAAAATGTTGTATAAAAATAGATCAAAATCAAGACACCATACATCACATTAAATACTGTTACTGTAGATTTCAGTTGTCATCTTTTAAGATGACCATTTATATTGTTTTGTATGATGAGGAAAGAAACACCTAATACCGTCAGTTCATCTTAATCCCTCTACTTTTTAGAGTAACATATTTTAGGTTCAGTACTGCAGTCTGCCTGCACCCAGAGCTTCCAACCTTCTCAGTGGGGTTTTATGAATATTTTGCAGTTTTCACATCATGTGCAATGAAAAGGGCTATTTAAATCTAAGATTCTTTTATTATTACTACTGACACTAAATAATACCAGGACTTCTATCATGCATGGAACTTTCACATATCCAGAATGTTTCATTGTTCAAAGGAACTGGAGTACCTGTGTGTGGCTGCACTTTCTGACCGCATTTCAAGCAGAGGAGAAATCAGATTACACTTATGCTTTGAATGAGGGAGGGCTAGGTGGTGCTGCAGTTCAAAATACTGGTCTTTGAACTGTAGCGACCTGGCTCAAGCTCCAGTTTAGGTCACAAGTGAAAGTGAGTTCAAGGGATATTTTCCTCATGATCAGTCACCCTTATTAGAAAACTCATTGCACAAGGCTGTATTTTGAAAGGGACACAGATTTGTTCTGAGCGATGCAACAGCCTAATGTACTAGGAGGGCACCTGAACGCTGTGGCACCCACACACCATCCTGCACTGATGCAATAGAATGCAAACATCATGACAGAGAATGTCGCAAAACAATCATTTTGTCCAATAGGATAAATGCAAATGGATGCCCACTCTCTTAGGTTTAAGTATTTCCCTGAACTGTGCACAGAGGATAAATGACATGAGGTAGAATTTTCAAAATTGAATTAGGTGTGTATTTTCATTTCATTCATTTCATTCCATTTTCAAAAGTGGCTTAGGTACTTATTTGCCTAAGACCCATTGACTTTCAATGAGACAGAATAAAATTTTCAACAGTGCCTAAGTCCCTTAGGGTTGAAATATAACCCTTAGCTTCTTAAATTCCTTTTGACAATGGGACTGAGGCATTTTTGAAAATTTTACCTGTTTAACACTTCACTGTAAATTATGTAGGAACTGAAATATTGCCTGAATTTTTAAAAATACATTGCTTTAATTTATTTTTCTTTTATTGACATCGGTTGATTATTTTCAAATATCAGTACTGAACAGTGTTTATTATAGTTTAAAACATCATGAATCATTTTCTCCATGTTTTAAATTAAGTATAACAGATGGTATATTTACCAAGTAATTAGTAATTCCCTGTCCATGCTGGCTCACTCCCTTTGTGCGTGCTATTGTCCAGTGTGTGCCTATTTCCCAATATTTTAATCTAACCCACAGCACAACTCAGCTGTCATACAGTTGTATCTACCCAAATGGATTCCATACCTTTTCAAATTCTTCCATTTTATCCTCTACTACACAGAAAACTGCTTTATGAGATATAGTTTTAATTAAATCAGATTAAAACCTCCATTTTTAGAGAGGAGACCTATTTCTTTGCACCACCACTCGACTGATCAGTCTCCCCTTTTACCTGTTATTTCAGGCATGTTGATCAATGGCATACACCACTGAAAGATTTCAGAACCATTGTCTTTGCAGTTATTTCTGATATGCCATTCCAATACATTCTGTTTGACAGCCACCAAACATAAGCTTGTAAGATCTTCAGGGGAGAGATTCTATCTTCACATATGTTTGTACAGCAGCTAGCACTCTGGGGCCCTCTGGGAGCTGCTCTAGTATAAATAACTGCAATCTAATATCCCCAAATCTAGCATTTCTTACACTACACCTTATTCACATGCCCTCAAAAGTCTGCTTTTCTCTGTCTGCAGCACTGTGAAAACCATCTATTATCAGAGGGGTAGCCATGTTAGTCTGTATCCACAAAAACAACAAGGAGCCCGGTGGCACCTTAAAAACTAACATATTTGGACTATGCCCAAATAAATCTGTTAGTCTTTAAGGTGCCACCGGACTCCTCATTGTTTTAATCTATTATTGTTATTAATAACAACTTGCAATTTGTAAGCCCAAGGTTCCTAACTTCAGATGTGCTTTTTTAATGAAGTATTGTTCTTCAGCTGAATTTTCTAGCTGGGCTTATTGAGATCCAAGAAGTCCAGTGTCAGTCAGTAGCAAAAGGAGATCACAACTAAGGTCCCGTTGCTTGGATTTTCCACTCTCCTGATTAAACTTCATGGCTTCCTTAGTGAGAATGGGGGAGGGAGGGAATGTAAAGATCATTCTCCCCCTCTCAAGCCCACACCAGCTTGGTTTATAGGTGATGGCTCATAGATTCCAAGGCCAGAAGGAACATTGTGATCATCTAGTCTTCCCTCCTGTATAGCACAGGCCAGAGATTTGCCCACAATAATTCCTAGAGCATATCTTTTAGAAAAACATCCAATCTTGATTTAGAAATTGTCAGTAATGAAGAATCCACCATGACCCTTGGTAAACTGTTCCAATGGTTAATTACTCTTAAAAAGAAACATTGACACTATCTGTCAAAATTCTGCCAAGCCTAGTTATAGTGAAGTGAGAAGTGGTGGTGTGTAATGGAGAACAGCAGTCAAAACCGCTAGGGTCTAGTCCCAGGTTTGCCACTCACTTGCTATTTGTCTTTGGGCAAGTCATTTACCCTGTCTCTGCTGTGCACTCCCTATATGGGGTTGGTCTGAGAGTGTCATAAAACACTGTAGAGAGAATTTTTATTCCCCTGTAGCATCCTGACATCCAGCTGCTGATAGAGCACCTGCCACATCCGCAGCCTGTTGGTGCTTTAAACCACTTAGTACAATGAGAGAGTTAATTCAATCAATCTGTTGGCCAGCAGAGGTGAGTGAGGGGGTGCCCCAAAGGATGCTCTCCTTTTCTAGCTAGTTCAGCTCTTGCATAGGTTGCACTAACCACCTGTATCTACAGCACACCACAGAGGGAACCCATCTAACGAATGGGAAACAAATGTAACCCTGTCACTCTTAGGGTCCTAAATTATTTACACCTTGAAAGGTACCTAAGGGATTTGCACACCCATTTTTCATTGGTATGAGAATTGGGCACCAAAAACTATAGGCAGCATTTAAACTCTCAATCTTAATATGAGAACAAAAGCTCCATCTAATCTCAACACTGCTTGTGCTGACCTAGAAAAAGGGGCTGTGTAGTGACTGGAATTCACTGCTAGGCACTTTTCCGACTTTGCGCTGAAGCTCCCACCATGCAAACCAAATTAGCCTGCCTAGCTCCCAATGGAAGCTGAATCAGACGGGAAAGAGGGGACATCCCCTGAATCCCAAACAGAAAATGCTTACATTGGGGGGGGAAAAGGGGGGGGGAATACCTAGTTGACAACAAGAAAAGTGTAAAAATCTCACTGCCAAGGCTTGGACAGCTGTTCCTTCTTCACTAACAAGTCGTGTGACCATTGAGATGCATGTTAAAAGCAAGTCGAAGGTGCCATAACTGCCACATTGCTTGTACTAGTCCTCCCTCTGGGAGTGACCTTAAAGAAACAGTCACACCCTAACAGCTATGTGAGCATTAATACTTTATACAATGAGCTCAGAAGAAAATGATGGGTAACCTCTTAGACATTTCCCCCCTCCCTCCCCCTCCCTCTCCCAATCTCAGACATTTTAGGTCTGGTTTCTAATCCGGCAGAGGGGGGGGGAAGTAATTTACACTGCGCTGCATCGAGGTGCCTTTTTTAGCATCCTACTAACATACATAAATAACAAGGTCTCCCAATTGTTAGAACATGCTCTACCTGGAGTTCCTGCACTCTTACAACAGCCCACAGGCGAAGAGTCTACAGCATACCTTCTAGGACAAATTCCCCCCGATGGAAAAGGATGCGTTCCACTGACTTCAGTAATGCTTTGTCAATTTATAACAGAAGAGATTCTGGCCCTTTATTTCACTGCATCTACTGAACCATTTTTGGTGGCTTATAAAAATGTTAAAACTATTAGGGAAGAAATCAAAATTCAAAATGCATAGCTAAGGAGAAAGACCTATCAAGCAGAAGGAAGTTCAGCTGGATTGGGTTCAGTGGAGGAGCAGAGCAAGAGAGAACTCCTAAAACATTAGTTGTCTGCAGTGTTGTTGTAGCCATGTTGGTGCCAGGATCCTAGAGAGACAAGGTGGGTGAGATCATATCTTTTATTGAATGAACTTCTGTTGGTGAAAGAGACAAGCTCTCAAGCTTTCAAGACTGAAAAGCTCTGGATAGCTCAAAGGCTTGTCTCTTGAAACATTAGTGTCGGTTCCAGACAATAGTTAGTAGAGCTGGTTGGAAAATGCTATTTATTTTCTGCAAACAATTGTGAACAAAAGGAAACATTTTGTTTTGTTCAAATTTTCTCATTTTTTAGACAAAACAAAAACTGAAAATTGAAACATTTTTCAGGAAAAAACATCCATTTTCATTTCGTTTCTCTCTCCCTTTCCTTGCACTGGAATATTGTCCAGATTAGTGTTTCATTGAAAAGAAAAAAAAATTCAACCAATTGTTGAAAAAACAATTTTCCTCAAAATAAACCTATCAATGTAAATTTGTTGTCCAGCTCTGTCTAGGATGCCTGTTCCGAATGCCAGTGGGAACAGGCCAGGTCTGTTTATGGGATAGGTGGTAACTTGATCTCCTCTCTGACAGTCTGAAAGGGGTTTTCTTGACTATCCTCCCACTGATGCACAAATATAATTAAACAATATTCCTTCATTTTCCAGCAGGTTAATATTCTACAGCCTCACATGCTCACCATTTAAAGGTGGCCAAATATCCCAACAACACCACGTCCTTAAAGAGAATACAGAAAACAACCGCAGAGAGTACACACGGTCCGTCTTTGCGGCTCCACACTATATGCTGTCTCAGCTTTTGCTGCCTACTTTGTGCCACACCTAGCACTAGAGGGCAGAGTGCACTGTCCCCACCAGAAATACATTGCTTAGCTCTGTGATCAAGACCTCCTTTACTGCAGAGCAAGCTGAACCTAAATTCTGCAACCAGGTGCCTACATCCTGCAGCAAAGGCAATCAGTCCAGTAGCCTCCTGTGTTCTTTATTTTGGGGTGGTGGAATTGAGATGAGTGGGGGGAAGTTTATACTTCTCAGAGATATGATTGGAAGCTACCTGTAAACTCAGGAAGGCAGCACTACAACAATTCAAGTCTGAAAAGTTTTATTTGCAAGCCAGAAGGGCTAGAAACAACTTCTGTTTGTTTGCTTTTTAAATTAAAACATAGATTTAGTAGCACAATTCTATGGCAAGACGTGAATTCTATTGCAAATGCCACAGCCACAAAATCATAGATGACATGGGGTTCTGCCTACAATGGAAAATAACAGACTCTCCTCCTCTGTGCTTGGATAGCAAATAGAAGTAAACCTTCCCAACAATTTCCTCTGAACACAATCAGCGCAGGTGAATAATTGAGACAAATTCTTACAGCTGCCCTCCTGGTGTAATTTACACCAGTGTACAACAGAAGTAATGCCACCAAACGCCAAACCAGTGTAAGCCTGGCAGAAGTAAGATGAGAACTGGGCCCTACAGGACTAACAAGAATCTAATAACAAAAGTGTGCCCTAATTTTGAAGCATGCCAGTACACTAACATAGGGTTATAAAAATGGTTTCAAGCCATGTCACATGACTAAGGTAAAATTATCTAAAAGGTCAGGTATTAAAAAATGAAATACAAGTTACAAATAAAAGCAGAGATGCAGATTCTACAGAAGCAACATATCTTGTTTGTGAACATCCGCACTTGTGATGTGCTGTAGTAATTAAGCAGATCAGATGACCACAAGAAATAAGCTATACTCTCATAGTGAACACCTCAAAAGACAGGTCTCAAGCTCCTTTACAGTATAGCTGGATACTGATAGCCCGGAGCCTGGTGAACGAATTTTAGCTCTGTAGTTTGTTCCTGAGATTAGTCACATTTTCTTCCACCCTAGACAACAGATCCTCATTCCTTTTAAATTTTTAAGCAAAAAAGAAGGAAAATGCTCCTTTCTGTGCCCCTTACACGTAAAGTAGTAATGGTGCATACAACGAAGTGCAGTGCATCCTCTCACGGTATCCATTCCTATCACAACCCTGAGACTTGTACGTGTGAATGACAGATGCTGAAATGTGCTTCTGCTCTGGAAATACAACCCCCTTTGGGTGTGCCATATTTTGTCTGTCTTAACACGCTCAGTTGCAAGTAACCCTCCTGTCTAGTGTCATCAATTTTCTAGGGGTTCCTTCTAAAGACTTAAAGACCACCGCTTGAGACCCCACCCAGAAACCTGGGAAACTGCGTATGCTCCTCGCAAGTCCTTGAAAGGCAGTGCTTCCCTACTCACAGGCAGTGAGCTCAGGGGGTTAACACTGAACTTGATTTGGGAGAGGGGAACAGAATAACCTTGGGAAAGCCAGCAATTAATAAACTAATAATACTAGATAAGACTTCCCCCCCCCCCAGGAGTCCCAGCCTCACTTATCCTCTGGTAGTTATAAGTGGCTGATGTATTCTAGCTCCTTCACTCCTCTCCACTCACAGTTTGTTGCCCAGAGTTTGTGGGGTCAAAGGATGCTGGCTGGTCCTGGGATTCCACCACAAGACCCAGCTGACGTGATTTTAGCTTTAATTCCAGGGTAGTCCTCTCTGCAGCTGAAGTCTAAGTCACCTCAGCTTGGCACCATTTGTCACTTTGAAGCTACCTCAACTCTGCACTGTTTTGTAGCAGTCTCAGCTCTGCAGAGAGAGGTCAGTGATATTTAGGATCCTCAAAGATACTGGCTCTCTGACCCAACTGTGCCCGAAAGCAGTCTCAGTCAGGTGACCAAAGACGCATTTTTGTAGATCTCTTATCCCTTCATTTCTCAACAGGGTCAACTGCATCTTTGTGCCCCCAAACTCAAAACTTCACCGTATTGTAATCAAAACACCCCAAACTGTCAAGTAACTGAAATGCAAACAAGACTTGGCCTATTCAGTCATTTACTCTGGCTCACCAACAGATAGCAGCAGAGGGCTCCCTGCCCACTAAATTCCCTGTCCATATAGCGTTCTCGAGCAGCTCCGGGTTACTTTTCTCTGTTCGCCAACAGGTGTCAATAGTGAGCTCCCAACTCTCGAGAGCTGCAGGGCTCTCAGGGTATCCACAACCTGTCAGCAGGATGAGTCACATTTTTTTCGCCAAAACTGCTTTTAAGTAGAAAATTGGGTTTTTGGCTAAATTAAAATGTTCCACTGTCCTCGGAAAACTGACTTTTCTTTCAAAAACTGAGCACCTGAAAACTGAATTTTGGCTGGAAAACAGGAGGTTTCAATTTGGAAATGCTGCAGCCACATCACTCCCATGATGCAGTGGGGCAGCTCACCAAGAGGGGACATTATGGTGCATCACTAGAGATGTATTCTGGCCAGGCAGCCCCGCCCATAGAGGAGAACGGGGCCACGCGGCACCCAAAATACAACTCCCATAAGACACTGCAGCAACATTTCAGAATCAAAATGTCTGATTTCCTGCTGGAATTTTTCTATCTTGAATTTCCTGCCAAAATTAATTTTCATTTTGTCATCATTTTCCACAGAGAAAAAAATGCTTTGTCCAACCACGCTGTCAACCCAGCAAATTCAATCTGGGCTGAGAGTCAAGCTGGGTTCTTTTCCTCTCATATCTCATCACCTGTTGTAACAATCGAAAAGCCAAATTCTCCTCTGGGTAAATCTCTGCAGCCCTTATTGCCTTCACTTCTATCTGTATGAGAGTGGCTGTGAAATCTAGACTGAGCATTTCATAGAGTTTCAGGCCAGAAGAGACCACTAGATCATCTAATCTGACCTCCTGTATAGCACAGGCCACCCAGCACCTGCCCATGAAACCAACAACCATAATGAGGCCAAAGTATTACAGCCCTCCCCTCAGGAGACTAGACTATGATGTGCCACAGATGGCGAATGGGAGGGGGGCGGGATCAAGGTGCACCAGTGCTCGAGGCCCCACAACGGCAGAGAAATGATTAATTGAGATAAACCTAGCAAGTGACCCACACCCCCACACTGCAGATGAAGGTGAAAAATCCCCAAGGTCACTGCCAATCTGACCTGGGAAAATTCCTTCTCAACCCCACATATGGTGATCAGTTACATCCCGCGCATATGAGCAAGAACCAGACAGTCAAGCACCAAAGAGGGAAAATGCTCATTGCCACCTCGGAGACCCAGCCCTCCCCATCCAATGTCCCATCTCCAGCCAGGGGCATCTTGATGGTCTGCAGAGTCTTGATTACTGGTGATGAGTGAGGCAGGAAGAACCCAGCTTGAATCTGAGTCCATATAAAGTGTGCAGGGCTGGCAAACAGAGAAATTACCCTCACAACTGTAAACTAAGTACAGCTGTTGGAGAAATGGGAAGTACTTTCTGGGCAATCTTTTAAAAGAAATTACTTTTTTTTCTTTTTATTGAAAAATTATGGAAACATTTCTTCTTCCAATACAAAATGAACATTTCAGAAATGTACTTCATTTTTCATTTGAAAAAAATCACACGATTTGGAAGAAAATGAAAAAATGTTGTTTAGTTGAAAACCCACTTTAAAATGTTTTGACCGTCCAGGCACGGTTCTTGTGAGATCACGGAAAGGTGCTTGGAACCGCACAATAGAGGCACTGTTCAGAATAGAACTGTGCTTCAGAAGGCAGCTTTTCAAAACAGACCCCTGGGATGGAAAAGTGGGGTAAGGCAACAGGCATAAATTGCCATGCGTGTCACTAGCTCAAATGAACGAATGTGGCTAGCTGGCCAAACTACCAGGGAAGGCAATTCGCTCACATCACTTTGGCACAGGCCACTAGACCCAGAGCACTAACTACATGGCTTGAAAAATGAGGGAGCATCTTGGAAAATGGCAGTCAGAAAAATAGCTATGGCGCCTACGGTCATGTCTCGGCTATGATGCTTCAGGCTGCTAGGCAGTGCTGCGTCTGCTGTGTGTTTGTTTGAATCCCCTGAGGGCCACTCAGGGATTTCTTGCTGGCTTCACTCTTGCCATCCAGCTGTTATCAGCTGTAGCGTGCAGGCTTGTGTCCAATGTTCTTCTGCTTTGTACATATCATCCATCGTCTGCTTTTCCCATTGTGGTGACCTGGTGGTTACTTCCTGCTGCAGTGCTGCACACTCCCCACTGCTGCTTTCTGGTCAGGACCAGCTTCCACCTCGCTCTGTAGTTGGTACAGTTATCTGAAGAAGGCTAATATTGTGTGTAAGGCATTGCTCTGAAAAGTCTCCTGGCTTGGATGTCAAACAAGACATTGCTCAAGACACTTAACCTCTAGGCCTCAGTTTCCCTATCTGTAAAAGAGGAAGGATAACACTTCCTTTGTCCCATCTTTTGTCTTTCCAGTTTGTAAGATCTTTGGGGCAGGACAAACACAGAGAGATTAAGTGACAAGTTCACACAAAGCATCTCTACAGAGCTGAACCCAGCTCGCCTAGGTCTGACCCAGAAGACCATCCTTTCCCTCTACTAGCTATGCTTTTTGGATGCCAAACTTACATTTGTCTAATGTTTTAAGTTGCTTTTTAAAGCTGGTCGGGATTTGATCCTCTGGTTCCAAATAAACAATTGCTCTCTTCATGTATTTTAGTCTCCAACTAATATAGCTGCATCTGTTTAGACGCATTTAACAGCTTTTCATTTCATAAATCTAAATTACAGATGTGCATTTCAAATTTGGAGAGAGACAAAAGTGAACGAGGAGGTTAAACAGCTCAATGTGAGTCACTCTAATAAGAGTTATTGTTGGTTTAGAAACTTACTTGGGCAGTGAATGCTGAATGAAGGTTTTACAGCCATTTACTTTTTGTATTCTAGTTCCTAAAACAAAGGTTTGAATCCGAAAAGCAAGAATCTGAAAGCACTGTCGAGCAGCTAGTAAAAAAAGACCCAAAAGAGGTGACCTAGAGAGGAGAAAAAACAAGCAAACATGAAAGGCAAAAGACAGACACACAAATTAACAAAGCAGATAGCGAAGAAAATGAGGATTGTAGGCTGTGCTGATCTCTGGGAACCGATCCAACGAGCTCAGTACAACAAACAGCATGAGCAACGGCTTTCCAAACAAACGGGAAGATGGATTGCATGGGGCAAAGTGTTTGTCATTTACAGTGTAATGACAAAAGTAAAGATGGTCCTGGGCCTGCTCCCACTGGAGTCGATAGCAAAAGTCTCACCGGCAAGGGGTCCGGCTCTGGAGATGTGGTTTCCATTTAACAAACCCTTGGTCACATTGCAGAGTTACACACTGAGGGGGGAATTCCTCGATGTGCTGATAGAGTCTGTTTCATTAACCACAGTATCAGACACAAACCAGATCAGAGTCTCCATCAAGTGGGGACCCAGCTGCTGCTTGCTATGCTGGTGCATAGGCCCAGCTTTGGCAACAACAATTACACATAGTACTTTGCATCTCAAACCAGTAAACATTAGCAAAGTGGCCCTTGTGCATGTGTACAAGGGTGTTGCATAAGAAGACTATGTAAGAACCAGGCATCACTGCGGCCCCTGTGCATGGCAGAGCACAGAGAATCCTCTGCCCTTACTATCATGGGAGTGCATAGCATATCCAAAAGGTTTGGAACCAGGCTACAGCTCTGCCCTTTTTACACACTCACTACAAAACGGAGGAGTGACTCACTGCGCCTAGGATCTTCAATTCCACACCAGCTCCCTCCATTATGAACTATAAGCAAATGGTACATCTAGCCCCAAGTAATTTACTAATTCACTTCAGTTACATGTTTTACACAGGTTTCAGAGTAGCAGCCGTGTTAGTCTGTATTCGCAAAAAGAAAAGGAGTACTTGTGGCACCTTAGAGACTAACCAATTTATTTGAGCATAAGCTTTCATGAGCTACAGCTCACTTAGTGAGCCACAAGTGCTCCTTATGTTTTACACACTGGAAGCACAAGACTGAAAGCGAATCCTGGATAAATGGCGTAACTCAGAAATAGTGTCCGTGTCATTGCTAACGTGCACGACATATATCTACAGTGTCACTGTACTAACTTTGCAACATGCACATGAACTAGGATGCACACGCATGTTGGGTGTATATATGTCTCTACATTAAAGATATACACAAGCCTGGGTATTCTGTCTGTCACTCATCTTTGCTATTAAAACCACTTCAAATTATGAAGACATTTGAAATATACCAACCTTGATTTCAAGAGAGAGGTTGTGCAATCTGTCTCTCTTCAAAGTGCAGGGGGTGTAGCAACAGAAGGACTGGCTTCACTGGGATTTGAGTCAAGGAGTGGGAGTTTATAGGTCAGCATCTGCAGATCTCAGGGCACAACCAGAGCCATCTGAGGTCTCACACTGAAACAGAATTTCACTAAAAAGCCTGTGTAAAGTGTCCCAAAGAGTTAGATGGGCTTAAAATTTCTGATGATTTTACTGTGCGTTGGCATTCAGATCAGTGTGTTAAGAAAATGTCTAGTTCCCTTAAAATTGGCCAAATATATTCCACCATTACATTGCATAAAATATGCAGTTGCATATCTATTTAAACCAGTGAAACTGACCAGATTTCAGAACACAATATGTATATTCTGTGAGAATATTTAGGTATAGATCAAATATTTATTTTAGGTTACAGTTAAAGATGAGACCCGTTTCATTGACAATATGTGATGGAGCAAACAGGTAGAGTTGTAGGAAAGAGATCTTTATTCACCATGCATAGCAGCCAGTGTTACATGGTAAGAGGCCTGTGTTCATCCAATAACACCTTCGCCCCAGTTTACATCTAGACCCCCCACCCACGTGGTGTCACATCAATCTAGGTCCCCCATGAAACCTGATACTCCTTCTCCAGTTCCACTTACCATGCTACAAGCCTATTCAAATGAACAGGACTATTCACATGCTTGCAGTTACACACATGCTTAACTACCTTGCTGAATCGGGGCTGAAAGTACGAGTAATAATTCACTGTTATGAGTGAAACACAAATATGCAGCTGACATCTGAGGCTGAACAGTCACTGCAATAGTACCCTAACCAGTAAGTTTAAATAATCATTCTGGCTTCTAGCAAAATGCATCTTCGGCTACATTTTCTAAACTGGCTGGCAAAATTATGGCTATTAGCCCCTCCATTTGTGCTGGCAAACAAGCACTTGAACATGCAAAACGAGACAACTGTAAGGTTTTGTCCCCAAATAAATGCAAAATTTACAAGTACTTCTGAGGTACGCATTATTGTATCTTTGAATGCCCATTTCACAGCCTGCTCATGGATTTTTTTTTTTTAATATTGTGGCTTACAACAGTCTCAGTCTTGTCTGGTTTCTTAAACTTTTAATACGCCCTGCCATAAGCTCTGCCAGTTACATGTGTGCTATTGTCAACCCTAAGCATTGAAAACTCATGAGTCAGGCTCCAGATTCTCATGAGATTTTTTTTTTTTAAATCATTCATTTGGGGTTCTTTTTATTTTGCCTTCTGCTGTTGAAAGCTTTAGAGTTCATATTTTCATGGTTTTCTGAACAATCATAAGGGGCAGAAATTTCTTTAAAAAGAAAGCTCAAATTCTCACATTATCACCTGATTCCAGGACCTGGGGCTTGAAGAAAAACACTAAATGTGAGGCTTGTGATAAAATGGAGAGCACTGATAACACTGACTAAATAATGACACAGCAGATCATTCTTTACTGGGACAATGTGAGGGGAGGACAAGGGAGAATGATCTGGAGGTCTAGTATTAAAAGTGTCTATTGGCATTGGTCCTCCAGACTGGTAGTATTTTTCAGATCTCTGTCTGTATGTTTGTATCTCACACCTTAGGTTATGTTATGTTTTGTCCCTTGCTATAGGTCACATACTAAACTATTACTTCACACCTGGTATTTGCAGGAGATAGAATACACATAACAGAAGTGGGACACTGCATTCATCCTAACTATGGTAAGGACCATCCTAATGTATGATGGCTCTTAGGAAAGATGTGCCTTTCTGCAGTATCCAAACCAGATATCATGGCTGGGATTTGCAAGGATGCTTAGGGGCATTAGACACCTGACTCCCACTGAAAATCATTGGAAGCCAGTTGGATTTGGGCACCTTGCTCCCATAGACACCTTTAAAAATCCCAGTCTATATTGACTACTTTGGGGTAAAGTGTGGTAAATTTCTCCAGCAGACCCTCGTGCTTTTGAAAAAAGCAATTACTGATACTATAAATGTTTCACTGACACACACACCAGCAAAATCCTTGATAATATGGACCAGAGCTGAGTCAAGGCAGAATGTGAGCAAGAGACAGGCAATTAAAATCGGAGGAGGAGGATGTAAGGACCAAAAGTGCATATGATCTGTCTTCATCTACCTCTCCTAGATGGGGACCCTCAGCTTACAAAGTGGAGCTGGCTATAATATTTTCACCAACAAAAAATGGTTTTTCAACCAAAGCAAAAATGTTCCTGACAAAATCTTCACTGGGGTTCAAATGTTCTATTTTTGCCATGATAAATCAAAAAATGGAAAGTGAAGAAGGTCGGGATTTTTTGGTTAAAAATGTCAGGCTTTGGTAAAAAAAAATGTTGGTGTTTGAAAAATTGTACTGAAAACCAGTTTTGAAAACCAAAAATTTGGAGAATTTTTGTTTGACAAAACAAGTTATATATTTATGGCTAAATATAGAGCCAGATCCTCAACTGGTGTAAATCTGCATTACTCCTTTGACTTCAGTGGAGCAACACCCACCATCAATGGCATTTCTCCTCAGTGAGGACTATCTGCCTATCAGCGTTTCAACCTTCTGCTCCCAGCTCCTCTGGCCGTTGAGCTTTTTTGTTGGCAAGATTATTTTTAATGGGTTATGTATTAGGTTATTTATTCCCCCTGCCCCAGATCCTAAAGTGGCTGAGCTATTTTCATTCAATCTTTCCAAAAATATATCACCTTGGGCAGAGATCAGGCATAGAAAATTTCATCTTGAGTGGTGCAAGTTCTGGAAAGTTATAAGGAACTGAAAATAAGGAGCCGGAATGGAGATTTTTTTAGACAACCTCAAAGAGAATGATCACCAATGCTGCAGTTATAATACGCACACAGAGACACAAAGTATATTTGCACATTTTAATTCCAATTCTTTATATGGCACACAGGGTACATCAACATAAGCAGATATAGGCAAACATGAGAGTATATGGTGTGACTTGGAAGTGTAGTTTAAAACCCAAAATGATAGAGCCTTGCTACAAGGTCATGGGCATAGCTCTATCTATACTGCCAGGAGAGACCCAGCTTCAGTTTGTGATCCTGTTCTCTCCTGCCCTTGGGAGAATGGTTTGTGTTGCTTCACAGTGAACCTGCTGACCAGTTAAGGGGGAGCTTTGACAGTCTCTGAGCAGAGTCTCACCCAGTCCTGCTCAGCTGAAAGCAGTGGTGCTGAACCAATTTGTATAGTGGGGGGTGCTGAGAGCCATTGAACCAAATTGTAAACCCTGGATATAATGGAAACCACTTCAAGCCAGCGGGTGCTGCAGCACCCCCAGCACTCCCAGTTCCAGCACCTCTGGCTGAAAGTACTGGAGTGTCTGCAGTGCAAAGCCTCACAGATAGGGTGGGTTCCCAAGGGGAGTTCTTGGTGGGTTTATCACAGTAAGACTGTAGACTGATATTTCTAAGGAAACCAAACTATGTAGCTTTCCCTGCCTGCTCGAGACAGAGTTCAATAAAAAAAAGCTTTGGTCAAAGTATGTGCAAACAAATTGTAAACGTCAGTGAGCATTCTGGGCAGCCTCCAAGCAGGCCAAGGAGAAGGAAGCTGGGCAGCCATTGAATGCAACAGAGACTAAGTCCAGAAATCCTGCCCATCTAGCCCTGCAATACAACTGGAAATGAGAGGTTTCCAAAAACCAACATGGATGTGTACCAGGAGATACACACGAGTAGAGTGAGAGAGAAGAAGAGGGACATACAGAGCGTTCCAGAAAAATCACTGCAGACTAGGAGCAAACGTAAGGACACAAACACCTCCAAACTCAAAACATAGCTTTGTTGAAACCAAGTTTCACCTGCTTTTCTCTCAGAATCCCCGTATCAACACAGCTAGCTCAGTCCAGCCTCACTAGCTTTGCAGCCTTTAGTAAAGTTAGTCCGCGTTTTAAGTTTGTTACAAAATCTGGCACCCAGGGAGTTTTGGGAAGGTTCATACTGCACTGTGAATATTTCTTTGAATGGGCATCCTTGTGGAGGACGTACCTCACACATCCACGGGGCAAAAATATTGCTTATGAGAACGGATGAAAGAAAAAGTCCACAGAAGGAAAAAACAAGTGAGTGATTGGAACCAAGATAAAACTATTTCCATTTAGCACTGTGTACCTGATCTCCTTCTGAGCAGCCTCACATACATGCCACTAGCTTCCTGAAGAAACAGTTCCACCCATGCTCAATGGAACATATATTTTTTCTGTTCTGATTTGTATGAAGTTTGGAGGTCCAGTTTAAAGAGGGACCACTGAAGTCCAGGGCAAGAATTTGTGAAGGTATCCAACTCCCTTGGGTTCCTAACTCCTGTACCTAGCATCAGTGGAGCTGTGCCGATTTACAGAAGCTGAGGATCTGGCCCATAGTTATGTCCCTCCTGCTTAAACTGCAGTGCCTGCATATAAGAGCATCCAGTAGGATAAAAGAGTAAGATAAAGTGGTGGGAGCCAAGCGGAGAGACAGCTTTGAATCTAAGAGAAGAAAGATTGCTGCCAGTTATGCAGCGAAGTGCCAAGAGAGTCCCTCAACTAATTTCCCTGTTCTGCAACAGTTCCCACTACCACTGAGTTCTGAGGCTGCCCTCCCTGGACTTTAGCTTAAGAGCAGGACTGTTCCTTATAGAAAGAAGAAGGGCAGCTGCTCTAGTTTTTGGAAACACCCCTCAGTGTCCCATCTGAGCTTTCCCCCCTCCTCTCAGCAAACCAAACAGGGAAAAAGACCATTTAATAATCAAAATTCCCATTTTTAAAAAATTCATTGGTTATTATTTCAGCTGTGTGACCTCCTGAGGGGACTTTCTAAAGGCCCACTTTGTGCTGTCCACTGAACTCCCCCCCCCCCCCCGCAGAAAAGACACAACCTGCTTTGTTCTGCGGGCTATATAGGGATTAAATGGCTGTAGACTGGGTTTGTGCATGCTCACGCACACACACACACACGCATAAATGGGGGAAGAGTGTGATCTGAAATCTTCACCAGCTCTTGCAGATCACCTGTCTTGACGCTGAGCATGGCATGGGAGAATGCACGATCATTGTCATGTGTGTGGCGGGAGCTGAGTTCCATGAACTTTCTGTGAGTTCCTACGGGCGAAAGGGGGGCTCTTCTGCAGTTCAAGTAGATTGAAACTCCAAATATATTTCAGAGGCTAAAGCTTCAGCCAATCATTGTGCTTTGGTTGAGGGTGTTTATCATTCCTATCTGAATGTCTGGCATCTTTGTCACCTGCTAGCTAACTTGCCTACACTTTCTCTGCTGATTTCTCCACCTTTGAGGTAAGAGCCTTTTCTTCAAGAATCAGCCCCTGGGCCTGACCCCATTTTCCTGTTAGTCAGGCTGCACTAAAGACTCACTTGTACTTTGAGGCTGTTTGAAATGAAGGTTCTTAAAAGGGCCAGTATAATTTGTTATCATGGAGAGCTGTTATGTGGAACAACAATCCCTGGAAGCACAGCTTGTCTAAGTGGCCCACTCAGCAAACTTTTAAAGTGGATTAGTTAAATCCCATTAAATCCCCAGTGGATTCTCTTATTCAGAATTAAGGTGGCCTCAGTTCAGTTTACTTTAATTCATTTTGAAAGTGATTTAAACTAAACAAAATTAAGACCACTTTAACTGTGAATAAGAGCACACAAAGAGATATAATACATTTTAACTAATCCACTTTAAATTCACACCTTCAGTTAATTGGGATTCATTTTCCTGAGGGTTCCCATGTAGATAAGCCCTTACTGGAGCTTTTCGAGTGTGGAAGTGATAAATGCAGCTAACCACATGTGCAAATACCTGAATGAGCTGTTCAGGAAATGATTTCTTTCCCACCAAAGATTTCAGGTTTAAAACAGGATAATGTTGGTTTTCATTTGTCAAACACATAAAAAAATTCAAGTTTTGACAAAAATGAAATTTTTTTGCATAAATTGTCGTTGAAAGAGTCATTTTCTGTTGGAATAACCATTAATAGAAAGTTTTCAACTCAATCTACTGACTAAGTTTATTCTAAGTCCCACTTAGAATAAACGTAACACATAAGGAATGCCTTACTGAAGCCAGAGCTTTAGAGCCCAAAACTGCCATCCTTACTCCCACTGCTATCGAGAGCGAGACTTGAACTAGAGCAGTGGTCTCTGAACTTCTCTGTCCAAAGGGTAGCTCTGGTCAGGAAGCCACAATCAACACTGTGAACTACAGTCAGGTGGTGCAAAGGGAGCAGTAGCTGCCTGCACATCCCCTGCTGGGTGTAGAGCAGGGGACCTGGGAGGACAGGGAGACAGAAGGACTGCAGTGTGCTGTGCTTCTCTCCCCAGGAGGACCAGAGCCAGCGGCAGCAGGCTAGAGCAACCTCCAGGCTGCTCTAACCTGCATCAAAAAGGATGGGCTGGGCAAAGAACAAGGGAGCCCTGCCTGGTTTTCGGTTTTCAGCTTCTCTGCTTCTTCCAATCTCCTGTGCTGCCAGGGGTGGCTGTATGGGAGGGAGGAGCTGTTCTTTGCTAAGTGCCTCGTCGGTCAAGATCTCCCATGGCTCCCACAGCCTGGCAGCCATGCAGGCTCCAGAAGTACTCTCCCTCCCGCCCCTGCAATGCAGCAGGTGACCAGTAGGCGAGCTACTGAGCAGCCGCAGCAGGAAAGGAACAGCAGCCGTTCTGCGCAGGAGTCCTGGCTCCCTCCAGAGCTAGAGCCACAGGGGTAGCAGTGGGAGGCAGCTGAGAAGGCAGCACTCGCGGCCGCTTAGCGATGAGGCTGATTAAACACTTTGGTTTAAACATCACAAGGCAACCAGGGGAGGACATTTTCAATCCATAACCAAACACACATTTTCTTCTTGTCATGGCTGCCCTGAAGGAACATGATCGAGGGTCCACAGATTAGATACTGTGGATTTACACACAGACCTAACGCAGCAACTCCAGCCGTGCCACTGTGTGTGCAGCAAAGGTTACCCACTATAATCCACAGAGCCCCGAACTTCTAGTGCACGGGGGGCAGTTTTGCATCTGCCCCTTCTGCAAAGCTGCCAGAGCACCAGCACATCCACCCAGCAGAGAATTCATTGTCTCATACAGTGATCAAAGATGGAGCTGTGGGCTCTGATTCAGGACCCCTAGTCCTGGCTCCACCATTGAGCCAGGGTCTAGACTGGCAGCAGGACAGCCCCGGGAGCAGGGGAGGGGGAAATAAATGTGACTTACGGACACCTTTGCACTTCTCCACCTGCAGCTCAGTGTATGAGACGGGAGGGTTTCTATTTTTCATGGAATTTTTACATACCTGAGTCACGAGAACTAGCCTCAGCACTTGGTGAAACCACTGGTTTATTCCCATTTCAGCTGAGCTGTGGACACCCCGGAGAGCACAGGCTGGTGGAGAGCTTAACACGTGGGTGTCATCTGAGCATTAACGGAATCTAAGGGGTGTGCCATGTTAAAGGAAGTTAGAGGAGTTCTCATCACTACTAAGTGGAAACTCTCTCTTTAAGGTGATAATGGGCAGTGAGTAAATCGCTTCCATCCAGGTGAGAAGAAGCAGCATAATAAACTTTTTACTGCTTACACCGAGCTCACCTCACTAGACCTGCCTGTTATCATTACAGTCTGTTCACCAGCAGCTGAACAGAAAGGTACATGTATACAGACACATGCTATATTTAGGGTTACCAGATGTCCCAATTTTATAGGGACAGTCCCAATATTTGGGGCTTTTTCTTATAAGGCTCCTATTACCCCCCACCCTCTGCCCCAATTTTTCACACTTGCTATCTGGTCACCCTAGCTATATTACATATATGGTGATATGTGTGTATGCACTCTCACAAACATATACATATACTTACGTGTATGCATGTACATCTGTACAGACATTTGCCTACATGCACACTCACAGGGGGGCAACTGGAAAATTTCCTTTTATCTTTTTAGTGCTATGTAAGATATTGCCAGTTCTGACAGCTAGAACTGGAATACCTGTTCAGATCTGGTACTGGTTTTTATTTACTGGTACAAATGTAAAAGAATAAAGGAACACTTTTTAATTACATCCACAATGTGTATTTTATATGCTACACATGGCTAAGCATATGTCTATAGCCGTAGACAAACGTATGTAATTGTGTACACATTATATCCATACGTCACACAAGCATATATGTAATGTATATACCCAAACATTTAAATGTTTTGACTTTAACTTGGGGGAATGGCAATGTATATATAAGTGGCTTACATTTATATTTTACATGTGTAAACTGCATGTAAGATGAGCAGTCTGTGTCCAGAATAGAGGCTGTTCAGCATCTCTCAGAAAGGCAGACAGGACTGGGAACCACACAAGCGGTAACTTGAGTGGAGTCCCGGATCAGCAAGAGCACGAGTTTAGAAAGATGTTAACCAAGAACATGGTCTCAGAACATTTGAAAGTACTTGTAAGTCAGCTGAATAATTGCATGGATCAGAATGGAGATTCGGACAGAAGGAGCACAAAAAAAAAGGGGGGTAGAAGAGGTATGGGATACTGTAGAGTTGACAGCAATACGGACAAATAGCTCAGCGGGAGCACAGCAGGGTTCAGACTCAAAGGTTCAAACATGTCTAGCTTGCAGATGGCAATCCTAAACAAGACAAACCAGCTGGTGTTGAATTTAGTCATCCCAATAGTAATTTGGTTCAAAGTGTCGATTTAACTCATTCAGTACAAAAAAATCTAAAGACCAGAGGCAAGAAAATCTATGTCTGGCTTTTACAGTGTGACATCCTGGAAAAGACCATGAAAACCAATTTTCCAGAGCTTTCACAAACTTATTGCACATATGTTACATGAAGCTGGACTTCTAAGCTCCCTTTCAGCAGTCCCTCCTTATTCAGCAAAGCACATGCTTTGAGGCATATTATTTATTAATCACGTGTTTAAGTGCTTAACTGGATAGGGATGAGTCAAGCATGTGCTTAAATTCTTTGCTGGCCCATGAGTTTTCCTTTACCCAAATGACTGAACTCTTCATGTGGAATTTACCTTATCATAGTATCCTACAATATTAGGGTTGGAAGGGACCTCAGGAGGTCAACTACTCCAACCCCCTGCTCAAAGCAGGACCAATCCCCAATTTTTGCCCCAGATCCCTAAATGGCCCCCTCAGGGATTGAACTCACAACCCTGGGTTTAGCAGGCCAATGCTCAAACCAGGCCAATGCTCCCTCCCTGCTTAGTCTATATGTATCCATTTATTTCTTGATTTTAAGAGAAAATATCTCCTCAGCATTTTACTTCTCATGTCGTCTGACATTCCAGAGAGGTGGTGCAAACTGAAATACGAAGAAATCTAGAAGTCATCAGTTGAGCTTATTCTCAGAAAATAAACCCACAAAAGGAGCCTTTTAAAGCCTGGCATTCACGGAGGGCCCCTAGACAGCAATCTGAGTATAGTGTAAGGATGTTACAGCCACGCTTTGGTGCTCATATGTAATTCATTAAAGTTGATGAAAATTAAGTGTACCTATCTAGGGCAAAGTAAATCCCTTAGGATTGTCATGAGAATCGGATTGGTTTGTCACAGAAATGTAGGGCTGGCAGTGAACTCAATAAGTCATCTAATCTAGCCCCCTGCACTGAGGATGTATTAAGTATCACTATGCCATCTTGACAGCTGTTGTCTAGCCTGTTCTTAAAAACCTTCAGTGACAGTGATTCCATAACATCCTTCAGTAACCTACTCCAGTACTTCACAACCCTTATAGTTATTAGTTTTTCCTAATGCCTAACCTAATGTCGCTTCCAACTAACTAAACCAGTTATTTTTTGTCCTACCCTCAGTAGCCAAGAATAACTGTTTATAGCATCTTTGTTTTTTGTCGCAAATCCTAGCCTATCATTTACATGCTGTCTTTCTATTACCAAAAAAAAACCCTTTGAAGTCAATGGGAGTGGCACCTGCAGAATAAAAAGAGACTATGGCTGAGTGTTACCATGAGAATCTGAAGTTAGAAGCTTATGTTTCAAAATATATCGGGCAATATGGTTAGTCTTCCTGCTCTCCCACCATGTGCCCATTCTAGCCCTCCCTGTTCACAGCTCCAGGAAAAAAAATCTGTCGGTTGGCCAGCCAATCACAATATGAAACTTAAGAAAAGATTGGAATCATTGCTTACGACTCCTTGGGGAAAGTATGTTTCCTATTTATCTAGCACGTGGACAGTAATTGATAGCTATTGTTAATGATCAGGAAATAATTCTATTGAGGCACAATGGTGACATCATAAGCCATAAGAACAAAGATCAAATGTTTTATAAGTGACTAGGACCCCAAGATGGATTTTACTCCTTTGTTATACAATGCAATCTATTTGTTCCCTTATTATATATATAGATCCACACAGTCAACAGATCAGTTCACATGAATGAATTTTAATACAATATGTAAATAAGGGTAGTGAGGACATGAACTTAATTGCATGCATAACTTTTGGTAGGATCACAGCCAAAATTAGAAAAGGCTGAATTATCAAAATAAATTGGGTGACCGTGTAGTATAATGCCAGGACACTGGCCTGAGACTCATGATCTCTGGACATAATTACTGGCTCAGTCATTGACCTGCTGTGTGACTTTTTGCAAGTTCTTTCACCCCTGTATCCCCTTCCATCTTTAGTATATCTTATCTATTTAGACTGTAAGCTCTTGGGGGGCAGAGACTGCCTCCTATTATATATATGTGCACAGTGCCTAGTAAAACAGGGCCCTGATCTCAGTCTATGTATTTGTGTTTTACACATAATGAGCAATATAATCTTAGTCACATCCAGAGACAATGTTTTATCTTGGGTCATTTGAACTCTGTTGCTAAGATATGTAACAGATATACACATATGGAATATATGTAACAGGATCTTTGGTCTGCATTATGCAGGATGTCAGACTAGATCATAACGGTCCTTTCTGGCCTTAGGGCTTGTCTTCACTACCGGGATAAGTCGACCTGAGTTACGCTACTTCAGCTACAGTAATAACGTAGCTGGAGTTGACGTAGCTTAGGTCGACTTACCCCAGTGTCTTCACTGCGTTGCGTCAATGGGAGACGCTCTCCAGTCGACTTCCCTTACTCTTCTCGGAGAGGTGGAGTACCAGGCTTGACCGGAGAGCGCTCTGCCGTCGATTTAGCGGGTCTTCACTAGACCTAAATCGACACCTGCTGCATCGATTGTAGCAGCATCCATCTCCCTGTAGTGAAGACCAGCCCTTAAGATCTATGAATCCAAATTCTAAATACTCTGTAAAAAGTCCTCATTGGTTTTCTAGTCTCAGGTCGTTTGACTATAACTGTCTGTAAAGTATTCTTTAACCAGACAGTCACTACCACCATTTGCATAGTGTATTAAAACTGCTTTGCTCGCACAATATGAATTTTAAAGAGAGCCACATAGGACAAACAGTACAATACTTGAAGATTTGGAGGTAATTCACGGGAATCGGGCAGCTACCCATGAGCCAGATTGTCTTATCCTTACACTGAGTAGTAACTTTCTCCACAGCTCATCCTGTTGATGGGATGACTCGGTGTGTAAGGTATTTTCATTGTGCCCAAGGGTAACACAATACAGCCCTGTGGATCCTACTGTAGCGATGTTGAATTGGACGTTATTGATAGAAAAACAGCAGGCCAGATTCTAAACGGGTGTACACTGTACTAGTGCCGTTGGAGCTATGCAGATTTACACCCCTTGCGATCTGGTCCATTGACTCCACCGGAGCCGTGGCAATTGACACCAGCGAGACGCCGGGTGGGAGGTTCTGAAGTTCCAACAGATGAGTAACATATCCACTGAATCATCAGAAAAAAGTACAGGAATACTTGTGGCACCTTAGAGACTAACAAATTTATTAGAGCATACGCTTTCGTGGGCTACGAAAGCTTCTGCTCTAATAAATTTGTCAGTCTCTAAGGAGCCACAAGTACTCCTGTTCTTTTTGAGGATACAGACTAACACGGCTGCTACTCTGAAATGAATCACTAGAGTTACTCAGAGGGTCTGTGGTTATCAAAAAGGCCACACCTGCTGGTGTGTAACAAATACATTGGTTTAGGGCTAACAAGTCAAATTTCTGATATAAGAAAGCAGGGTGTGGTCAAGAAGGGCCACATTCTTAAAACATTGCCTCATGTAAAGAGGAGCTGGGCCAAACTACAACTTCTCTCTGTGCTATTACTCACAGATTTGACGAAGGGGGCAAGGTTCCTGTCTCTGCCAGAAAACAGAGGTATGGAGACATGTAGCCCTCTGAGCAAAAAGTCAGGGGTCCAATTCTCATTTACATGAAGTCCCCTTTAGTCTGCTCTTGCAGTTTAAAGGGACCTTAGTGCAATGAGAATTAGACCTCAGGTCTTTTAGGGACTTTACCCTGGTAAGATTTCAGCATTACCTGGGGAGAACTGCTTTTCATAACTGTTTTCTTCCTGTAAAAATTGCTTCCCCCATCCCTCCCCTGTTTTCTGCAATGGATCAGAATGGCTCTTCAAAATCATACAAAGCTACATCCTCCCATTTTATATATAAAAAAAGTGCAGCCCCATCTACTGTGAAGCGATGCCATTGGAAATTAAAAGACTTGATTCTCATTTGCATTAAGGCCCCTTCACACCACTCTCTGGCAGTGCAAAAGGGTCTAAGAATAGGGATAAATACCCACTTCAGGGCCCCTTAAAGGGGCTTTAGTGTATATGAGAATGAGGCTCATAAAGAGGTTGTAGACACGAATTCAGCATCGATGAAACAACAAATACATAGCACCATCCATGGTGCCCCAGAGAGAATGTGACATATCCCTAGATGGCCCCGCGTTTATAAGCTGCAGTAGTCAGCGAGTCATACTTTCCTAATTGGTTGAGAGAGGAGATTGCCACACAGACCCAGCACACTTTGTAGCTTCTGAACTTGCAGGTCATCACATAGATAACTTGGAGAGGGAAGGAAATAGCAAGTGTTGTCGGAAAAGCTGAGAGCGCCCCTCTGGGAATCGTTCAGAGGGTCATTGACAGGATACAGGGACAATGTAAGTCACCTTCTTTGTAAGTGTCTGCATTACAACAGTAGTGGGGTGGGGGGATGCTAATTAAAACAAAGCCACGTCTTTATTGAGGAGAACAACGTCGCAAACTGTGTACATTGTACCAGGAGGGAAGGAGAACACAGGTGCAAGAGACCCAGCATTTTCATTTGTACCTGCTGGTAGCTCACAGGGGAACATGGTGATGTGAACTAGGCACTAAAGAACATCTTGGTCCTCTACAGCCAGGTCCTTGTGAAAAGTGATTGGAATGTAGCTACCAGGCTGATAGGGAATCATTTTCTACCCACCCACTTTGCCAAGGTGTAAATGATTACCCAACAGTTAGGGCAGAAGAAAATCAGGGCCAAATCCACCCTTTATTGGGGGGAGGGATAGCTCAGTGGTTTGAGTCTTGGCCTGCTAAAGCCAGGGTTGAGAGTTCAATCCTTGAGGGGGCCATTCAGGGATCAGGGGCAAAAATCGGGGATTGGTCCTGCTTTGAGCAGGGGGTTGGACTAGATGACCTCCTGCGGTCCCTTCCAACCCTGACAGTCTATGATTCTATGATTTATGAGGGCTGATTGTGGTAACCTCAGCGTGGAAGCATGAAATGCAGAGTGAATACAAAATCAAATAGACAACTGCAATAAAAACATAAGAATGGCCTTACTGGGTCAGACCAAAGGTCCATCTAGCCCAGTATCCTGTCTTCCGACAGTGGCCAGTGTCAGGGGCCCCAGAGGGAATGAACAGAACAGGTAATCATCAAGTGATCCATCCCCTGTCACCCATTCCAAGCTTCTGACAAACAGAGGCTAGGGACACCAT
The DNA here is from genome assembly GCF_015237465.2 of Chelonia mydas. Classification (NCBI taxonomy): domain Eukaryota; kingdom Metazoa; phylum Chordata; order Testudines; family Cheloniidae; genus Chelonia; species Chelonia mydas. The sequence continues at coordinate 73,159,347 of NC_051251.2, read as the reverse complement.
CCCTGCCCATCCTGGCTAATAGCCATTGATGGACCTAGCCTCCATTAACTTATCTAGTTCTTTTTTGAACCTTGTTATGGTCTTGGCCTTCAGAACATCCTCTGGCAAGGAGTTCCACAGGTTGACTGAGCGTTGTGTGAAAAATACGTCCTTTTATTTGTTTTAAACCTGCTGCCTATTCATTTCATTTGGTGACCCCACTTGTGGTGTTATGAGAAGGAGGAAATAACACTTCCTTATTTACTGTCTCCACACCAGTCAAGCTTTGCAACTTCAAACTTGACATGTACTATATAAGCAGCACACGCTCTGCTGAGTTTGAAAAAAAGAAAAAGGTTTTAAAACAAAGTTACAAATTTGAAAACATAGAGCTCATTACACATGGAAATTCTGTTAGACTTTCAGTAATGCTGTGCATATAAGGACAATGCTGTCCCTTTCTAATTCACTGTGCACACACCAATAGCCCCTCTGGTTAGTGGAGTATTAGGGCAGAGACTTTTAGAGCTGCAGAGATCCAGGATTGCCAGCCCCAATTTTTTTTAAATCTTGGTTGTCTTGAAAATCATGAAATTTAAAAACTAAGCAAAAAAATGCTGGGTCCTTTTCATTTGCTTTCTGGTTTTTGTGCTTGTAGGATCCGGGGGGGGGGGAGGGGGGTGTCACAATTCCATGCTATTCTCTTCAACCATGAGAAACTTACTTTCTTAAAAATTCAAGGGTGCGATTCACATGACTCCAGCAGCTGAGGCTTTAAGAAAAACACCAACTACTATGAAACTCACAAGAGTTGATGAGCAAACAGAGAGTCTTCACAATGTATGTTGCTTCTAATCCTGTTGCCAACAAGAACGTTAGAACACAACAGAGAAAGCTATCCCTCCCCCTCATGAGTTTCAGAGACAGCTAGCCCTTTTTAAAGCAGGTGTGGGGAGACAGAGATGGAAGATACACTAACACTGAAGGAAAAGGGCAATGAGAGATCTTAAAAGGGAAGAAATCTGTTAGGCCAAATGGCCTTTTCCTGTGTGTCCAGATCAAAATTTGGCTGCTAGAATGGATGCCTTAATATTATCCTTTGTGATACAAGTTGATGGGCAAGATGTGGAAGGCATTAAATTTGGCCTGAAACATACAAGATGAACAGTAATGTTTCCAATAATTAAGCATTCCCCGCCTTGACTTCAACACAAACATTGCAGGACTGTGTTAGTACATAAGAACCTGAAAGTGAAGTGTGCTAGAAATGGACTACAAACAAGAGTGAAAGCTAGCTAGTTTAATTCTCATGGCCCCTGCAGAGAGAAGGGTCAAAAGAACAAGGAACAAATTAGATTGTAAAGATTCTTTTCTTTTCTATCATCTGAGTTATTACTAGTAACACTGATAAGGAAATAAAATAGAGTTATATATTTAGGTTTTTATAGGGTTTAGGTATTAGGTATTTATTTAGGTATTAGGTATTTATTTTATTTATTTTAGGTATTAGGTATTTAGGGTTTTATAGGGTTTAGGTATTAGGTATTAGGTATTTATTTAGGTATTAGGTATTTATTTTATTATTTTAGGTATTAGGTATTTAGGGTTTTATAGGGTTTAGGTATTAGGTTTTTATAGGGTTTAGATATTTATAGGTTTAGGTATTTATAGGGTTAAAATAGAGTTATGTGTTTTTAAGAACAATTTGGGATAAAATTCCCAGTTGTGCAAAAAGGAGGAGCTCCATTTAAGTAATGGTCTCAAGTTGCAGTGGGGGAGGTTTAGGTTGGGTATTAGGAAAAACTTTTTCGCTAGGAGGAATGGGTTACCTAGGGAGGTGGTGGAATCTCCTTCCTTAGAAGTTTTTAAGGTCAGCCTTGACAAAGCCCTGGCTGGGATGATTTAGTTGGGGATTGGTCCTGCTTTGAGCAGGGGGTTGGATGAGATGACCTCCTGAGGTCCCTTCCAACCCTGATATTCTGATTCTATGAAGTCACTGGAACTATGCTAATTTACCTCAGCTGACAATCTGGACCTTTATGTTAAGCAAACCCATGTATAACTTACTCATTAGAGAGAGACAATTGCTGTCTTTCATTTATCCTTCCTCTCCACTTGCCTATATTAATTGTAGCAGTTGAACTGTAGGATGGAAAAGCCACCTTTCTATGAGTAATCAGATGGGCTCATGAATAACATTATCTGAAGCATCTGACTTAAATAAGTTCTTTCACACTGTTACTCATTATTAAATTAGAATCATAGAATCATAGAATCATAGAATATCGGGGTTGGAATGGACCTCAGGAGGTCATCTAGTCCAACCCCCTGCTCAAAGCAGGACCAATCCCCAATCAAATCATCCCAGCCAAGGCTTTGTCAAGCCTGACCTTAAAAACTTCCAAGGAAGGAGATTCTACCACCTCCTTAGGTAACGCATTCCAGTGTTTCACCACCCTCTTAGTGAAAAAGTTTTTCCTAATATCCAACCTAAACCTCCCCCACTGCAACTTGAGACCATTAGGCCCAAATCCTGCCTCAAGCTCCATTAGCATGAACTATTGCACCTAATGGGAGGCAGTATGGCCTAGTGCAGGGTTGGGCAAACTTTTTGGCCCGAGGGCCACATTGGGGTTGCGAAACTTTAAGGAGGGCCGGGTAGAGAAGGCTGTGCCTCCTCAAACAGCCTGGACCCTGCCCCCTATCCACCCCCTCCCACTTCCCTCTGCCTGACTGCCCCCTCAGAACCCCTGAACCATCCAACCCCCCCCCCCCCATGGCTCCTTGTCCCCTGACCGCCCCCTCCCGGGACCCCTGTCCCTAACCGCCCCCCTGGGACCCCACCCCTTATTCAACCCCCTGCTCCCAGTCCCCTGACTGCCCCGACCCCTATCCACACCCCCACCCCAACTGCTCCCTTGACCGTCCCCCCTGAACCTCCACTCCATCCAACCGCCCCCTGCTCCCTGTCCACTGACTGCACCCCGGAACCCCTTGCCCCTTATCCAAGCCCTCCCCGCCCCCTTACCATGCCGCTCAGAGCGGCAGGAGCTCAAGGCCACGCCGCTGCACTGCCCGGCTGAAGCGGCAGGCCAGAGCGCCGGCAGCACAGTGTGCTGAGGCTGTGGGGGAGCGGGGACAGCAGGGGAGGAGCCGGGGGCTAGCCTTCCGGGCCAGGAGCTCAGGGGCCGGGCAGGACAGTCCCGCGGGCCAGATGTGGCCCACAGGCCGTAGTTTGCCCACCTCTGGCCTAGTGGATAGCACACAGCACTAGGAGTCAGACGTTGTGGGTTCTATTCTTGACTGTGCCATTGGCCTGCTGGGTGACCTTATCCATAGATACTAAGGCAGGAAAGGATCACTGTGATCATCTAGTCTGATCTACTGTAAAGTACAGGCCAGAGACCTTTCCCAAAATAGTTCCTAGAGTAGATGTTCGAGAAAAACATCCAATCTTGATGTAAAAATTTTCAATGATGGAGAATCCACGACGACCCTTGATAAGCTGTTCCAGTGGTTAATTACTTTCACCATTAAAAATGTATACCTTATTTCCAGTCTGAATTTGGCTAGCTTCAACCTCCAGCCATGGTACTGGGTTAGCCCTTTCTCTGCTTGACGGAAGAGCCCATTATTAAATATTTGTTTACCATGTAGGTACTTATAGACAAAACAAGTCACCCCTTAACCTTCTCTTTGTTAAGCCAAATAGATTGAGCTCCTTGACTCTATCACTGTAAGGCACGTTTTCTAATCCTTTAATCACTCTGATGGACCTCTCCAATTTCTTAACATCTGTCTTGAATTGTGGGCACCAGAACTGGACACAATATTCCAATCGTGGTCACATCAATGCCAAATACAGAGGTAAATTAACCTCTCTTCTCTTACTCAAGATTCCCTTGTTTCTGCATCCCGGGATCTCACTAGTTCTTTTGGCCACGGCATCACACAGGAAGCTCATGTTTGGCTGATTAATCACCTTCCCCACAAAATCTTTCTCAGTGTCACTGCTTCCCAGGATAGAGTCCCCCACCCTCTAAGTACGGCCTACATTCTTTGTTCCCACATGTATACATTTACATTTAGCCATATTAACAATTATTAATATTGTTTGCTTGCACCCAGCTTACCAAATGATCTAGATTGCTGTGAATCAGTGACCCGTCCTCTTCATTATTTACCACTCCCCAATTTTTGTATCATCTACAATCTTTATCACTGATGATTTTATGTTTTCTTCCTGGTTATTGATAAAGATCTTAAATAGAGTAGGATCAAGAACAGATACCTGCGGGACCTCTTTGGAAACAAACCTGCTTGATGATGATTCTCCGTTTACAGTTACATTTTGAGACCGATCAGTTAGACAGTTTTCAGTCCATTTAAGGTGTGCCATGCTCATTTGATATCGTTCTCATTTAGTAATCAAAGTGTTGTGTGGTATCAAGGCAAACACTCAGAGTAGTCTACATCTATTTCATCAACACTATTACCTTTATCAACCAAACATGTAATCTAATCAAAAAAATCACGATAGAGCCTGTCAAACTATTTTCCATAAATCCATGTTTATTTGCATTAATTATATTACCCACCTTTAGTTTTTTATTAATCGAGTCCCATCTGAGCCACTCCATCATCTTGCTTGGGACTGATGTCAGACTGACAGGTCTATAATTAGTCAGGTCATCCCATTCACCCTTTTAAAAAACTGGTATAATATTAACTTTTCTTCCAGTCTCTGCTCTAAGACTTATTGAAAGTCAACATTAATGGTTGAGCAAGCTACTTAGCCAGCTCTTTTTACACTCTCAGATGCAAGTTATCTGGACCTGCTAATTTAGACAAGTCCTTTCGCTTTTATGTGCCTCAATTCCCCCATCTGGACAATGGGGATAGGATATTGAGCTGCTTTGTAAAGTGCTTTAAGATCTATTAATGAAAAGCCCTGTATAAGAGCTGGACAGTTTATTATTACTGCTACTACTGGCTTCAGTGGGATTCTTCATGGGATTTTTGGAAGCTGCTGACTCACAAATAAATAAATGTGACAAATCGTGATCTCAAGGCTGATTTGCAGCTCAAGTGGGTTTTCACGGATTAGTCTTGATATAATCACATCTTTTTGAGAGCTAAATAATACGTGCTGGGCACCTCCCAAAAGCCAAGTGGTAGAAATGGCCTTTGCCTCCAGTAGCATACAGGCGAAACCTGACCTGACAACAATTTAAGGTCAAAACCATGCGGCAGTGGCTGGGGGTTTGAGGGAGGAGGATGACAACGATATGATTTGTTGGTTATGCACTACCCTAATTAACCCAAATAAATACATATGCCACTGGGGCCAGACTGCAGCAGCAAGGCTATCTAATACAGCAGCAAGACTCAGTTCACAGGGGTTTAAAAAATACCAAGATGTTAATAAATAATAATAATTTTTAAAAGAAACACTTTACCTATCACAACGCCGACAGGCCCAGTTTCCACCAGCTGAAACTTCTTCCTGCAACTCCCTTTCCAGGCTAGAAGGCAGGGATTTTCAGGGTGATTGACAGCCCATCTGGCCAATCAGCACTCTTTCCCTCTCCAACAGCATCACTCCATCACGCGGATGTAAAAGGAATTGTGATCTGTCTCTTATTTTCTCAGATATTCAGTTTTGGCATGAAGGCCCCACTTTCAGTGTGGGATGAGATGCAGTTTAGTTCTTACTAGAAATGGCTGAAATACTGGACCTACTCGGGTACCACTAAAATATCTGAAAAAAGGAAAGGAGTACTTGTGGCACCTTAGAGACTAACCAATTTATTTGAGCATGAGCTTTTGTGAGCTACAGCTCACTTCATCGGATGCATTCAGTGGAAACTGTATGTGTAGTTTCCACAGTGTGCATCCGATGAAGTGAGCTGTAGCTCACGAAAGCTCATGCTCAAATAAATTGGTTAGTCTCTAAGGTGCCACAAGTACCCCTTTTCTTTTTGCGAATACAGACTAACACGGCTGTTACTCTGAAACCTAAAATATCTGAATAATCTACTAGCCTAATCTGCCTGGGACCTAAAAGAAACGAAGAGGGAGTTATGTGTTTGGTGTCTCAAATAAGTTAGCCCAAAAAATGCTTAAGCACAGGTGGCATTCCCTTTTCTTCAACAGCAGGCCCCACCCTTACCATCGCACAGACTGAAGGAGATAAAAACTGCCATGGTGCGTGGAGAGGAGATGAATAGAAAAGAACAAAATGATTATGATGCTGTGTCTCACTCTGATGGGTCCTCCCCCCATTCTTAAATCAATCAGATGGATTGTGGTGTAGTCTGAAGATTGATCAGCAGCATATATAGAGCTGTGCACATCTGGCATATAGGTGTTTTGGCTGCTATTTGGTCGGCAATAATATCAGCTGTAAGATGGTACCCATAGTTCATAGGAAAATGTACCTATGGAAAAGTGATGGGAAGGCATGAAACGCCACAAATTCCCTGCCTACTGTCACTGCTTTTTAACGGGTGTCCCCTTCTGTAAACCAGGAGCTAGATTTAAGTTTAGTTTCTCCCACCGACATAGCATCTGCCACTCACAGAGGTGGGTTTCTTATGCCAGTGGGGGAGCTCTCTCCCATCGGAGCCTAGAGCATCTTCACCAGATGTGCTGCGTGTATAGACATGCCTTCGGTGTTAAATGTAGTTATGCTAGTCATCACCTCTTGTATTAGTGACATCCACTGAGGCATATGACATATTGAGTTTTTAGGTTAATCTGTAAACTAAATTAAGGTGATTAATTACTTGTATTTTGGTAATACCAAGACTGCTGCCCCATTGTGCTAAGCACTGGACATACACAGGGTGAGAACCAGTCCCTGCCCAGAAGAGCTTACAATCTAAACAGAGAGCAGGATGGGGAAGAAGAGCTGAAAAATGATTTGCCCAAGGTCAGTGTAGAACCCAAGTCTCCTGACGCCTGCCCAACCCACCAGCCAACACTGTCTGCAGTTTCAACCCCCTGTCTGCAAAGCCACAGATACAGGCTGAATAAATGCTGAAGCGTGGGAAACGCAGACAGGAACGGTAATTTTTGGTCGAGGTGTTCAAACAATATAAGATCTTCCCGAAAAACAGTCCTTTTCTCAGAGAAACAGTCTACCGCAGCAGGATATTCCCTGCAAAGTCTTTACCCTTACTGGGCGAATAAGAGATGGCTCAAACTTACCATATACTCTGTGTGACTCAGAAATGGTATAGACACACAAACCATTTGTATTGCAGTGACTGGCACCAGAGTACCTGTTAATTTCACAAATGTAGGCTGCGTTCTTCCCTAGAGATGGCCCCAGACCAAAACCACATTCCAAATCTCAGCCTACCTCAATAAATGGCCAAATGTGAATAGCCAGACATTTGGAAAAGCCTGGATCTGGAGTTGGATCTGGATTGTAAATTCCCAGCTTTGAGAGTTTCCTATTGTAAGGGTTTGGTTCTGCCCCTTATAAGACACAAAGTTCTGGTCCAATGTGTCTATTCTGGCCCATGGCTAATCCCCTGGTTCTGCATATTAAGATTTCACCATTGTAGTATAGTTTCTAAAAGCTCTGCTCTAGGAAATATTTGGGGCAAGCTCTCTGGCCTGTGTTATACAGAAGGGCAGACTAGATTATCACAGTGGTTCCTTCTGGCCTTGAAATCTGTGAAAGTGTGCAGAGTTCGTGGGGCATGACAGGTGGCCTTCAGCTCTTTATTAGAGCCCCTATCAGCAATCTTTGTGGCAAATTGTGTTTTCACCTCCTCTCTCACCAACCAACAGAAGTTGGTCCAATAAAAGATGTTAGCTCACCCACATTGTCTCTCGAGTAATTTTATATCATCTGCAAATTTTGCCACCTCGGTGTTTACCCACTTTTTTCGATCTTTTATGAATAAGTTGGACAGTACTAGTCCCAGTACAGATCCTTGGAGGATCCTACTATTTACCTCTCTCTGTTGTGAAAAAGGACCTTTTATTCCTTCCCTCTGTTTCCTGTCTTTTAACCAGTTCCTGAGCCATGACAGAAACATCCCTCTCATCCCATGACAGCTTACTTTGCTTAAGAGCATTTGGTGTGGAACTTTGTCAAAGGCTTTCTGAAAGTCCAAGTATACTATATCCACTGGATCTCAGTGATTGTGAAGTTTGGGACCAACACAGCTACAACAATGGAAAATTACTCAAGATAGTGAAGTCCAAAGATGAGTGTGAAGAGTTACAAAGGGATCTCACTAAACTGGGTGACTGGGCAACAAAATGACAAATGAAATTTGGAGTTGATAGGTGGAAGATAATGCACACTGGAAAACACAATCCCAACTATACATACAAAATTATGGGGTCTAAATTAGCTGTTACTACTCAAGAAAGAGACTGGTATCATCATGGATAGTTCTCTGAAAACATCCTCACAGTGTGCAGTGCCAGTCAAAAAAGCAAACAGAATGTTAGGCACCATTAGGAAAGGGATAGATGTCAGAAAATGTCATGATGTCACTGTATAAATCTGTGGTTCACCCACACCTTGAATACTGTATGTAGTTCTAGTTGCCCCATCTCAAAAAAGATATATTAGAACTGAAAAAAATTCAGAGGAGGGCAGCAAAAATGATTAGGGGTATGGAACAGCTTCCATATGAGGAGAGATTAAAAAGACTGGGGCTTTTCATCTTAGAAAACAGATGACTAAGGGGGAGATATGATAGAGATCTATAAAGTCATGAATGGTGTTGAGAAAGTGCATAAGGGAGTATTATTTACCCCACCACATAATACAAGAACCAGGGGTCACCCAATGAAATTAATAAGCAGCAGGTTTGAAACAAACAAAAGGAAGCACTTTACACAACACCACAGTCAATCTTTGGAACTCGTTGCCAGAGGATATGTATAACTGGGATAAAAGAAGAATGAGATAAGTTGATGGAGGATAGGTCCATCAATGGCTATTAGCTGAGATGGTCATGGACACAACCCCATGCTCTGGGTGTCCCTAAACCTCTGACTGCCAGCAGATGACAGGGGATGACAGGGGACGGATCACTCGATAACTGCCCTGTTCTGTTCATTCCCTCTAAAGCATCTGGCACTGGCCACTGAGACAGGATTGGTCAATTGGTCTGACTCAGTGTGGCCATTCTTATGGTCTTTTGAGACAACTTAGTCTGAGTTTTGACTCTATAACCGAACTAGAGGTGTTGCACATAGATTTCATGGTGAGCATTTCACATAGCCTGGCTCAATCCATTGTTGATCCACATGTGACAAGCTAGCTCTCCTCATCTAATTTTAGATGTCACATTGCCCTGAATTACAATTATTTATTATGATTTTAAGTCCACAAAATGGGCTGGGTGCAACTCAGGCAGAAAAGAAGGCAGGTGCCTGCCCCAGATTGCTTTCGGTCTACTGCCCTGATCCTACACTGAAGCAGGAGCCATGTGAAAAATAAAGAAAATCAGATAAAGAAAAGGACAGGGAGGGAGGCATGGATGCAACCTATAAGCAAAATGACTGAGCTCATGTTTGGCACGTACTTAGTTAATGTCAGTGTCATTCCTTAACTATGCATGAATATGACTCTGTGTGTGCATGGATATAACTCTGTGTGTGCATGTATGTGTATGTGTATATTCCACCCTCTTTCTTGCTCACCCACCTTTCCCTATCAGTCTTACTGCTCTGATTTACAAATTTTCCTGTAGCTACTCAAAATTGCAATCTTACTTTCCATTTTCCCCACCTTCCCACTTGTCCATACCCTTATTCACCCTTCTGCATAAAGCGTCACAAAGCCATGGCCATGTTGTTGTTAGTTTTGTCTGTTTGTTTTTAAAGAAACACGTCCATAAAAAAGAGAATCCACAAAAAAAAAAAAAAAAAGAAAGAAATCCAATTGCATGGATGAGCTGCAGCTGCATATATAGTATGATTTGCTGCAAATGACATTAAACAGCAATGTCCATCCCTTTCTCAACTCTGCGTTGCTCTTATTCCAATCTTGTGTGCATCAGGGAGTCACTGCATACTTACTGTCCATGGCCTCTAGCATTGTAAGCAGTTTCTGTTGCCAGAAGACTTGGGTGTTGTTCTTTGAGTTTTGATTCTTAGGAATGCTGCTCAAGAACAAGGTGGGTGGGTACAGCTGGGGAGCAAATTCAGATGGTCCTCTAGAGTTCGGAAACGGCCCTGCTTTTTCCTGCTCCAACTTCTGATTAGCAGTTTCCGCCTTTTGGCAATTTCTAACCTTGCTTTCAGTGATGTGCTGCCAATATTTTAACAAGGGGCTCCCACTAAAACGTTTTCCCTTTGCGTGCAACAGACCCCCTTTCCCGTGCAAGCAGAGAAGGTAGGGGGCTGAAGAATCCTCTGTTCATTTCTTTTTCTATTTAAAGCAAAAGGCTTTCTCGCACCTATACCTATGAGGCCAGGCAGTGCCTTGGGGTAAACATATTAAGGACCCTTCCCTGGGGATGGTTGAAAAGTAGTCTGCGTATGTAGCTAGTGAAGGACAGTGTTCAGCTTGTTTAATTTGAAATAGAGTGGGGTAAAGGATTGTGGGAACGGAAATCTGTGGGCTTCTGCCCCGGGAATTGTGGATATTTGGTTCATATGTGGTCCAAACTAAAGGCTAAATAAAAGGTTTTCAGAAGTTTATGAGCCACAAGGGTAAATCCCATCTCTCAAGAATATCCAGAGACCTCCATCAGGCTCACAGAAATTACCTCATCCTCAGTGGAAATCAGCAGAGCTCTCCCCAGCCATACTGATCAAGCATCAGGTAGGAAGCTGTCCCTCTATTTGATATCAGCTTTTAACACAGGGGAGATTTGCTCTTTTGGCTTCCATGCATTTTGCAATTTTTAGAGCCCTGTCATTCAGTCACTTAAACATGTGCTTGACTTTTGCACTGTCAGCAGACCACTAACTTGAGTGGGATTCCTGACATGCATGGAGCTGACCATTTGTGTTAGTATTTGCAGGAGCAGGGCCTAAAATGTGTATGTAAATGCACAGCCTGGGATTTGCAGGAGTGGGGGTGTGAACCTTCAGATTGCAAAACAAAAACTACTCTATGTGCAGAGGTGATAAAGAATCTCATTTGATTGGGCAGTGTTTGGAAATTCATATAGGTGTATGGGAAAACCTACAAACACCCTAAAGCTTAGCTTGTGTTCTTTGCTGTCATGGTGTAACACCGACAGATCTCGGTCAGGCGGGATCGAACTGGGGACCTTTGGAGCTTAGCTCATGAGCCTCTACCACATGAGCTAAAAGCCACCTGGGTCTTAGCTAAGACTGTAGAGCAGACTCATTTTATCTCTCTCTCTAAGTGGTCTCAGTGCCACTAGCTGGGACACAACACCATACCCAGGAGGTGTATGGGTTACAATGGCCTCCAACTATGATGATGGCAGCTCCCTGCTCTGAATTAAGAGCTTGTACTGCTACAGAGTGTCATGGGAAATTCCCCACCCACCCCACACCAAAAAACAACAGGGCTGGAGCCCAGAGAGCCTTCCATTACCTTCAGTGAAAGCTGAAGGTTTCATTGTATCATTAAGGTGTAACCCACCGGTGAGTGTTTGCTACCCTCTATGCCCACTCTGCAGTTGTGAGTGTGTTACTGTGCTTTAACTCAAGCAGTAGCAGCTTGTGCTTTGTCAGCTGTGGTGGCCCCTGGTGTGTCAGCCAAGATAGGGGCCATCACAAAGACACATCCATTGGTAAGGGGTAGTGTGAACTTGCCTGGCCCCATGGTACTTCAGACAGCCTTAAGCAGGGTTTCACCACCTCTCCTTTCAGCATTTGTTAGGGCCAACCTGCCTACCACACTAACTGCAAGGCCATGCCGGTAATGCGGCCACCACTAAGTTGGGCTTTTGTGCCACAGACTGAGGCATATGCAGGGTTGAAAGTAATTTAAAGGACTTACCGGTTCTCCGGAGTCCTGAGCAGAGGGCGTGGCCTCAACCGGAAGAGGCGGGACCTTTAAATACCCGGGCTCTTTAAATCAAGATTTAAAGTCCCCAGGGTTCCGGCTGCGGCTGGGAGCCCCGGGACCTTTAAATCACCACCAGAGCTCCCAGCTGCAGAGGCAGCTGGGAGCCCCAGGGCTCAGGGGCAATTTAAAGGGCCCCAGGCTCTGGCCGCCGCTACCACAGCGGCCCTCCAGGCCCTTTAAATCACCACCGGAGCCCTGCCGTCACTAACCCAGGGCTCCAGCAGCGGGTCTCGGGTGATGCTTTAAAGGGCCCGGGGCTCCCTGCAGCGGCTGGAGCCCCGGACCCTTTAAAGTGCCAGCCTGGGGAAGCCGGTCTGGTCCGTCATGGCTTACTGGCTCTTGCTGGTTCGCTGTACCGGACCGGCTTACTTTCACCTCTGGGCATATGTGTATATCTAATACTTAGGATTCACAGGCCCTGATTTCTATTAACACTAAGATCCCATTTATTCTGCTCCATGAAGGAACCTTAAAGCAAGTCTCCATGTCATCTGTGCCCACTTTACACTGCAAGAGGGGTGTGAAAGGGGCCTGGCTGCAAAGGTAACCAGACCAAACAAGTCAAAGAGGGGAAGAAGCAAAGGAACGGGGAAAAGCAGAAAAAGAACAGCAAGAAGAGACAGACCCTGGATGAGGGAGAGTGGAAATGCTCATTGCTAAAAGACCTAGCAGAAACAAAATTGGCTCAGGGTGTCCTTTCTGGCTGGGGGTGTGTTTCCCATAGGAAGTGCTGCCGCAAGTCACTGCTCTAAGATGAGCGGTGGGCTGAGGAGGAATCATGATTTTTCCATGGGCAAAGGAGTTGGGGTTTTTAAAAGGGCTATTTGTCATTTCTGTTTTTCCAGGGCAGTTCATAGAATCATAGAATATCAGAGTTGGAAGGGACCTCAGGAGGTCATCTAGTCCAACCCCCTGCTCAAAGCAGGACCAGTCCCCAGTATTTGCCCCAGATCCCTAAATGGCCCCCTCAAGGATTGAACTCACAACCCTGGGTTTAGCAGGCCAATGCTCAAACCACTGAGCTATCCCTCCCCCCAGTTAGGCCTGGGTGAGCCCACCTCCCGCCAGTGGGCAGCATTTAACTGAAATCAGCTTTTCTTGACAGTGAACAGGAGCGGAAGCAGGTATGCGTGGGGGGAGAACCATGGGGCTTACATCTAGCGCAGGGGGAGTGGACTCTTCTGTCCCTGACTGTAAGCTGCCTTTGAGTCTTACATTATCGGGTCCCATTAATGGCAGCGCAGCCTGCAGGAGAGCCTGATGACACACGCTGAGGAGATTTTTCCATTGCCCCTGAACGGGGGCAGATAAATCCTCCAAGATCTGAAATGCCTGAGGTAAATTAAGATTATAGGATTTATTCTTGTCTGCAAAGAATGTTTGGAGAAGACCAAGGGAGCAGGGGAGAATCTGGTGATAGTGCAAAGGGATCGCTGTGCGGGAATCAGAGGCTGGAAGGGTATATGTTGTTTAATGGTTTCCCAGCTGTAAGAGGCACATACCTGTGGCTTGCTTTTTTTCATCTGCAAGACTTCAGTAGTGGACAGTCGATAAGGGTTCATACCAGTGGTGGCAGAAAAACATGAGCAAGGGGTATCTGTTTTCAGTCTATCTTCACTCATGGCATTGGATCTGATCTGGTCTCTTTTTTCCTCATTTTTATGATTATCTGAATTCCTTTCTCCACTTACTTCCTCACGCCTGCAGCCTCGCAGGCAAACGCTGGGCCTTTAGGCAAGTGTAGAAAAAGTGGCTCTGCTTTTGGAGCTGCTGCTCAGCTACTTTCTGTCCAGCTAGGACCACATTTTTAAATAAGCAGGTGCCCAAATTGCGCCTGCAACATAATGCGCATGTGGGCAAATGAGTAAGGGAAAATGGGCATGAAAACTGGATAATTGTGTACACGCACGCACACAGGAGGCAGTGTAACCTAGTGGAAAGAGCACTGGGCCACCATTCAGTAGACCTGGGGTCTATGCCCATCTCTGCTACTGGCTTGCTTGGTGACCATTGGCAGGTCACTTCATCGCCCAGTGCCTCAGTTTCCCCATCTGTAAAATGGAGCTCCTTTGTAAAGTGCTTTGAGATCTACTGATGAAAATGCTATATAGAAGCTAGGTATTATGTATAATTACCTCTTCTTGGTCCAGGGAACAGGGAACTACCTAGAAATCAGAAGACCTGGATTCTGTTCCTGGCTCCCCTGTGTGATCCTTCTGTGCCTCAGTTTCCCCTTCCACCTTTATCTGTCGAGACCATAAGCTTTTTGGGGTAGTGACTGTCTCTCACTATGTGTCTGCACAGTGCCTAGAGTGATGGAGCCATTGGGTATAACTGTAATCTGAATAACAACAGTCAGGTTGCCTATACACAAAATTATCTGCTTGCCTGCAAAATACACATGTGCAAGGACACAAGGGAGATATCAATTTTTTGCTCCTCATCATTCTCTCATTCCCCTTTCATGCTGTGTGTAACCCAGAGAGCTACCAACAAGCAGTAGACATTCCCTTTCTGAAATGCTCCAGGGGTTAAATGCATATGGCTACCCTAAATTTGTTCCTCATTCGTTTTCTCCTACTATAACATACTGCCTTTACTCTGCGCATGCCAGTGTGATATTGCCTTCTAGTGGCTAGCCCGCAATAGGATTCAAGAGTTGCTACTGCTATGAGATATGGGAGTTTTCCGTAGAGACCAGTGGTTTGGGAGCAGCAGGACAAATGGTTCCAGATCTCAGATGCACATGTGATTTATACAGTAAGTGTGTCTGTTGTCTGCACACGCGGATTTGTTATATACTACCTACCTTGAGTCTGTCATGAGAATTAAGAAACACTGCTCTTCGAGGCTAACCTGAACACAAAGAACTCTGAAAGCATGAGGCAGGCAGCTATTAAATGCTGAGACAGCTAACGGAGTGTGCTCCGTGTGGATAGTGTTGCATACATATCCCAGCACGCACACACACATATATATTGTGTTTGTGTATCAGGAGCTATGCAAACATTTTGGATAGAGGTGGGTAGGAAATGCTTTTCCCATCCTGTGAGGAAACTTGGAACGTACCCTAAACCCAGCAAGTAGCATGAGATTCCAGTTCAGATCTGTTTGCCTCAATGTCACCAGAACACCACTCACGCACCCTTTGGAAGGAGGGAGCCCTCTGCGGCAGATTTAAGGCTGGATTCAGCAAGGCAGCTAAGTACCTGCTTAATTTTAAGCACATCAGTGGGACTATGCACATACTGAATGTTAGGTATGTGTGTAAGACCTTCGCTGACCTGGGACCTTAAGAAGCTCCACTGGGGAGATTCTCTTCTCTGAAAACATGAGGTGCTCTGCAGCTGAGGAAGGCAGGACAGGCATCCCCAGTTGTGGGGCTCTTAGAGAATGCAGCTGGAAAAGAGCCTCAAAGCCTCGGTAGAGAGACTCACACTAGTCTGCAAACAATAGCATGCCATCTTGAGCCCTCCCAGCTGCTGTGTAGGGAAAGCCCTGTTCTAATGAAGTGTTTCTCCCGTAAACTTCCTCCTTCATCTCTTCCCAGCTTCCAGAAACCACAGGGGCTGTACACACTTTGCCTAATCCCATGTTACAGAGATGAGTGCACACCTACAATGCACCCCCAGCCAGCCTCACCCACCACATCCTAAAGGGCATAGGAGTGAGTCCCACTCTGGCTCATTTTAGCAGCTGCCGACACAAACTCTTCCTCGGCTCCCAACTCACCTTACCGGGTGTTGAGAAACCCATTCCCCTAGCCTCCAATGGCCCTTCTAAGTCACAGCAGCAGTGTTTGACTGGCTATGGCAGTGCCAGCTCAGATACAAAACAGCACCACATGCTGCCCTCTTTGTGTCCACCCTTCAGAGTCTTAATGAAAAAGAGCTACTGGGCCCGTTCAGAAGCAGGACTGTGGAAGGTTCATAAGGAGGTCAAAACAAAATCAATTTCCTCCCATACTAGGTCATACCCTGTGCCTCAGAATGGGCTATTTCCTTACTCAATTGCAGCTTTCAGTTCCCAGCCATGGCAGCCCTAAGGATGTTCAAAACATGGTTGGAAGGAACATTTGAGGATAAAGTGTGCTTTCCACTCCCCTCGTGCTCAAAAACAGCTGGCTCAGACTTTAAAAACAAAAACAAATCACCTTCAGGCATGGAACATTCCAGCCCAAAGATAGCACGTCTCACCAAGCGATGATAAGCAGATGAAGGCACAGAGTTAGGATGGAAACTCTTGTGCAACCCTGCACTGTACAATATGCCTAGCTAAAGCAACCGTCGCCACAGCAGCCAGGTTTGCTGCCCGCCATTTTGGCCACCACGCCAAGGACTGACCCGGGGATTTCCAGAGGTACAAGCACATGCAGCTACAACTAAAAAGCCAATGTGAGAGCTGTGGGACAAATAGCCTCTGGGTTAGCCACAGAAAGCTCATCCTGGATATCTGAGGCACCCAATCACTTGAATCACCCCCCATACACACACTTATGTGCTGTCCACCAGCAGGGAAGGAACTGGAGACCTCCAGAGATCAAGCTAGAGTTGCTACAGCTTGAGCTGAAGAGGCCCAGTCCAGCAGTGACGGCTGTATATCCCCTTGGCCCACCTTGATTATCATACGCATTGTGAAGACAGTGGTCACTTTGGATGGGCTATTACCAGCAAGAGAGTGAGTTTGTTTGTGGGAGGGCGGAGGGTGAGAAAACCTGGATTTGTGCTGGAAATGGCCCAACTTGATGATCACTTTAGATAAGCTATTACCAGCAGGAGAGTGGGGTGGGAGGAGGTATTGTTTCATGGTGTCTGTGTATATAATGTCTTCTGCGATTTCCACAGTATGCATCCGATGAAGTGAGCTGCAGCTCACGAAAGCTCATGCTCAAATAAATTGGTTAGTCTCTAAGGTGCCACAAGTCCTCCTTTTCTTTTTGTATATCCCCTGTGGATCGGACATACGTAATGTACACGGGTTATACAGGCAAGGGTGACAGAGGGGACCAGTTAACAAAAACTGAGTTATTTCCACGTAGATCTGAAAGGACGATTTTGCCCTCACCCCTTAGATCTCCATTCTGACTGAGCCCTGGGCAGTCAGGCCATGGAGATAAGATGGCCCCAGTCTCCAGATAGCCATGCAGCATTACCTGTACTGCGAGTCCAGGTGTGTGGAGGAGAGCGGGGCTGCATGTCCAGGTTCCATGCAGGCAGCAGGAGGGAGCAGATGGAGTCTCCGCTGGGTGGCTGTGGGGTGGGCAGTATGCTAGCTTGGGGTCTGGCCAGTGCAGCATAGAACAGCAGCCATGGGTGCCCTGTGAAGCTGAGGAGCATACCCCAGTCACGCATCATCTCAGTCCAGTCCCTAGAAGGTGGGACATTAGTTCTGTAATGGTCTGTGGTTAGTGCTGTGGGACTTTGCTCTTATATTCCTAATGGTTCCTGACCTGGTGCTCTCTTGTGCCCTGAGCTGCCCCTCTCTTCTGGCAGCGATGCTCTTCTTCATGCTATTGCAGGATGGGGAGAGCCACTGGCCCTTCTCATGCCCCTACATGGTGCTTTGGGGGAGACAGCAGCACCTGGGAGCAGGAATAGCTTAAGGGATAGGCTCTATTGGCCTGTGCCTAAGGCCCAAGGTTAATTGTGCGTTGTGTGAAAAAAGTATTGCCTCTTGTTTGTATTAAACCTGCTGCCTGTTAATTTCATTTTAGTATTGTGGAAAAGGGTCAATAACATTTCTCTATTCACAGCTAGGCACCTAAATACCTTTGAGAATCTGGGCCTAAGTCTCTAGCTCTCATAGTTAATGCCCAAAAATGTTACCTGAGCATAGCTGCTGCAGTGCTGCCTTCCTGAGTCTGCTGAGAGCCTGAGACACAACTGAACTTCCTCATTCATTTCACCAAGATGTTACCTCCAGGACCCACTGCTCTGGAGTGTGTCTAGCAGAGGAGTGGCCCCTTGCTGCTCATGAGTGGAAGTGGCCTTGCTGCTTTTCCTGGGTGGCAAAATGGACCTCATGCTACTGCCTGAGCAAGTAGCTCTCAGCAAATCCCACACCAGGGAGATAGCATGGAGGTGGGGCCCTGGGAAATCCTGTTTCTATAGCACCTGGCACAATGGGACCCTCTAGGGACTATGATGATAATTACAAAGATAATCTGAGCACCTTGTTGTCTTGGGTTTCTCCTGCTTTTCTCCCTTTGGGATTTTTGTTTCCCTTTTATTTATGGGTTTTCACTATGGGCTGGGGAGATTTGATTCTGGCTGATTGTGGCTCTCTCTCTTTTTTTCCCCCTTGCCATTTATTTTTTTTAATATTAATTTCTTCCACATGTGTTTTGTTTCAGGGGGAGGAAGATGGTTTTAGGGCAAACGGAAAACATTCATATGAATAGTATTGATTTTTTATTTATTTATTTATTTTTGGGTGGTGCTTTTGTGGGATGCCAACATCCTATCTAATCAACAGGCAGCTCTGTCACTCAAAAGTTAGACTAGTGGCTGAAAATATAGCTCTCTGTTCCAAGCCCCAGAGTTAGTCAAAAATTAGCTTTGAAGTAAAGATACCATTAAAATGAATAGCATCAGGAGACTTCAAGAGCAGAGGTGGTCTGAGAAGGGAAACGTACAAAGGAGGGAAACACAAAACAACAGCTTAGATTCTGCAGGATGCAGCAAAATCTGCAGCAACACCTTAAGAACATAAGAAAGGCCATACTGGGTCAGACCAAAGGTCCATCCAGCCCAATATCCTGTCTACCGACAGCGGCCAATGCCAGGTGCCCCAGAGGGAGTGAACCTAACAGGTAATGATCGAGTGATCTCTATCGTGCCATCCATCTCCACCCTCTGACAAACAGAGGCTAGGGACACCGTTCCTTACCCATCCTGGCTAATAGCCATTCATGGACTTAACCTCCATGAATTTATCCAGTTCTCTTTGAAACCCTGTTATAGTCCTAGCCTTCACAACCTCCTCAGGCAAGGAGTTACACAGGTTGACTGTGCGCTGAGTGAAGAAGAACTTCCTTTTATTTGTTTTAAATCTGCTACCCATTAATTTCATTTGGTGGCCCCTAGTTCTTATATTATGGGAACAAGTAAATAACTTTTCCTTATTCACTTTCTCCACACCACTCATGATTTTATATACCTCTATCATCTCCCCCCTTAGTCTCCTCTTTTCCAAGCTGAAAAGTCCTAGCCTCTTTAATCTCTCCTCATAGGGGACCCGTTCCAAACCCCTAATCATTTTAGTTGCCCTTTTCTGAACCTTTTCCAATGCCAACATGTCTTTTTTGAGATGAGGGGACCACATCTGTATGCAGTACCATAGATTTATATAAGGGCAATAAGATATTCTCCATCTTATTCTCTATCCCTTTTTAAATGATTCCTAAAATCCTGTTTGCTTTTTTGACTGCCACTGCACACTGCATGGACGTCTTCAGAGAACTGTCCACGATCACTCCAACATCTTTCTCCTGATTAGTTGTAACTAAATTAGCCCCCAACATACTGTATGTATAATTTGGGGTTATTTTTTCCAATGTGCATTACTTTACATTTATCCACATTAAATTTCATTTGCCATTTTGTTGCTCAGTCACTTAGTTTTGTGAGATCTTTTTGAAGTTCTTCACAGTCTGCTTTGGTCTTAACTACCTTGAGCAGTTTAGTATCATCTGCAAACTTTGCCACCTCTCTGTTTATCCCTTAAAGGAACCATAGACTTTCTGCACCTGTGGATTTCTGTGACCGCTCTCATATAGACAGCAGCAGATGCGGTTCGGTTCAAAATACGCTCTGCAATGTATGTAATGGGAACTCTGTTATTGTTTTAAGTCAAACACAATCTGGCAATGAAGGATGTTTGGTCAGAAACCACATCCCTTCAGAGTAGCCTCAAAGGTAAATGCTCTGATTTCCATTGCTCCCAGTCACAGGGCTGCCGCTAGACAGAATGGGAACTGCTCTCTGGCTTCTCTCACCAATGGTGAAGCACAGGGGGTTTCTGCCTCTAACCTGCATAGTATTTTACTTCCCCAAGATTAAGGGCAGGGGGAGGAAACTGACGATAAACATCTCGGTGGCTGCAAAAATCAATAACATCTGCTGCAGTTGGGAGCAGCTGGTTCGGAGAAATACAAAGCAGAGGTGCCCCAGTTTGTTGCCTGTTGCTCCTCCTCTCCCAGGGGCTGTCACTTAGGCAGCATGAGGCCTGAGAGCCGCTCCCACTCGGAAAATAAAAGCTATAGCGCTGACTGACGAAGGGGGAGAAGGCTAGCTCACAACCACGGACCTACGGGTGCTGTCTCTTTGCAGGATCCGGGCCTTAGGGAGGCTGTGTGCAAGTCAAAAGTTAGAGTGTTCCCTGGACTGCACAATGCCACATGAGTGTAAGTAAGGGGGAATAAGATCCCTCAGGGGCTACCCAGAGGTCAGATCCAGGAACACAGGGGTAAGTGGGAGCTGCATATCTGCTATCCTCTCAAACTGGTAGAAGGGAAACAAGGGGAGTCTGTGGTGTCACTGTAACCCATGGCTCCTGGTGTTCTAAGGCCTCCTTCCACAGGGGAGATGAGGCTATTACAGCGCATAGTTCCAGAGCCTACCTGTTTAGCTCAGGCTACACAGAGGTGTGGGGGGGTTGTCAGGTCTGGGAAAGGTACTCTGAGCATCACAGATCTTCCCCAGACCTGAAGAAGACCTCTGCGTGGCTTGAAAGCTTGTCTCTCGCACCAACAGACGTTGGTCCAATACAAGATATTACCTCACCCACCTTGTCTCTCTAATATCCCAGGACTGACACGGCTACTACAACACTGCACACAGTAATTTACTGCTGATAGAGACCAGTAAATTACCACTCCTTCTGCCTGGAGCAAGGAGGTACAATTCTCTCCTGGCAAAGCTATGCATTGCCCTGCGCTCTGGGCTTTGCCACAGATCTAGTCCCATGCAACCAAGTTACATCTCAGTAAAGGCCTAATCCTGCTGCATTCATTTGCACAGTAGTACCTCCCTGCCCCAGCAGCCCCTCTGATTTCAGCGGGTACGGTGTTAGCAGGGAGGAGGAGTGGAAGAAGCAAGGCTGTAGTAATAGTGCCATGCTATCACTTACTCTCCCTTCCTGTCTGACTGATTCTCTGACGGAAGGTGATCTCCTCTCACCTTCATTCAGAGACGCAAAGAGTGAGCCTTGATGGGAAATTATCTCAATAAACTAAGCACCATTAAAGGGCCTAACTATCTTTGCAGATCTGGGCTTCGAGCTTCAGCTTGTATAAATTATTATAACACTACTGAGGCTGATTACGCCAGCTAGAGACCTGGCCTCACAAGTAACGAAGCATTTTCTGAAATGCCTAAAGAAATAAAAAGCGCAGTGTTAAACTATTCGTATTAATTCCAGGTCTTCACAGTTTGATTTCAACCAATGCCAACTTCACCCTGTACAGCAAGCACCATGGGGCTTTGGGCAAATTTCCTTTTACCAAGTGTCCGCTGTTGCAGCCACATTGTAAGTCAGGTTCCACTGATGTACTACAAAGTATTAAGAGGCAGCAAGTGAAAGGGGAACTTCAGAATAGTCTTGTGTGGCACAAGCTACAACCTACTAGCAATGATGAGAAGCTGTTTTTGGTAGCGCTTTAAATGAAGCATTGCAGGCTGTAGATTTACCATAATTGTATCCTGTATGTTGACTGGGTTCAGTGGGTGGGTGCTGGGTGATATTGGTGGCCAGAAGGTTAGATTGCATGATCTAGTGGTCCCTTCTCGCCTTAGAAAATATAATAGAGAGTTTCAGTGCCCATACAGTGTCCTTTTATAGTGTCTCCCAGCAGCAGATCACAAAATGCCTTCTGATCATTAAGCCTTTCAAATTGCTGAGAGAGCTAGAGAAGTATTATAACGGAGGTCCAGAGATGCTAAGGCCCAAATTCTCAAAAGGTATTTAGGCACTTGACTCCCATTACTGCAATAGGAATAAAGCTCTTAAGTACCTCTGAGAGTCTGGGCCTAAGTAATTTGCCCAAGATCAGAAAGGAAATCAAAGAGTACTGAGATCTGCAAACTGCCCACTCTGCACTTTAACCTCACCCTGCATTTTAACCATTCATCCTTCTATTAAAACATCTTAGTGTAACCCTTCCGTCTGTTGGAGTCGACAGCAAGGGCTGGGTTTAATATCAACAATGCAACACAGAACCAGCTCAAGCCTCCACCCAGTAACCTGGGAGAATTACACACCACCTCCTGGGCACCTCTGAGAGGCAATACTTCCCCTCTCGCAAGCACAGAGTCTGAGTGTAGAAAAGAACCATTTAATAAAAAGGGAGAAAGGAACCCGGCATTAACTTGGGAAAACATCACAAGCAGGATTCATAAGCATAAAATCATGAGCAAAACACTCACCCCAGAGTACATTAGGCAGTGTCCTTTTGCCACAGACCAACAACCAAAAGTTCCTTTAACAAGCCCCCCTCTTCTCCCTCCACCACACCCCATTCACAGTTGTTGCCCTTAGTCAGTGAAGACCCAGAGTTCACAGGTGCATCTCCATGAGTTCATCTCCCACCCTGGCTGGGCAGGAAAGGCACCTTCCTCACTCTGCTGCACAGGCACTCACTTCGCCATCAGCTTCTCCACCTCCTCTAGGATGTCTTGAGACCCCACCACTGAACACAGCTCTCAGCAATTTCAGCCCATAGTGGGGGAGCCCCACTCCTGGTGCACACTAGACAGTCTTTACCATCAGAGACGCTACCCCAAAGCAGGTCTAAGGCTTAAACCTGGTTCTCAGTAATATCAGCCCTACTAATCTGCAACAAAAAACTCTCAGCTGAGTCTTAATCAGCTCTACTATTATATGACAGAGACAGTAAACAACAAATCACATCTGTGACCTTTCATGGCACCCCAAACACAAGTACCTCTCTCTCAACATCACTGGGCTTTGGCACCCTAGCCCCTGCCTAGCAAGTGCAATTTAAGTGAGGGTGAGCCCCTCAGTGCAGGCCTGCCAAGCACAGTTGTGCTGCCACTGATTCACACAACAAGGATAACAACCCTTTATTACCTCTGCCCCCAATAACAAAGTGACTTGTGATCCAACACCAGCCAAAAACGATCATTTGGGCAAAGCATTCCCATCATGCTGAGCACCTAGGCAAGGTGGGTATGTCCATGCAAACAAGGTTGGCTCCTGAAGTCCTCTTCCCCCACTCATTACTAGATGTCAGGGGAGAGCTCATTCAGACCCTGCACAAGCAAAGTTTTGACCCTGAAAAGGAAGATTTGCCAGTGATTCCAAGCCGTCCACTAGGACTTCTCTATTGCTATTGATTTGACATGGAAGATGCTTAGATAACACAGTGATGAGCAGCAGCATAAAACCCTAAGTTAAATAGCTGGATGGATCGGTTTACAATGAACTTGGTAAGCACCATGAAGCAGCAAACTGTGCAGAGTTTCTGAAGGCAATACACACTTGTACTGCTATTTCAGAGAGGCTAGGCTGAAACAGTAGTCAGCTGATACAAGTCCTTGTTACTCTGCATTTGCCACACATAAGATCAGTGTCTGCTGGTTTCCCCTGGGCTAGTAGGAGTTAGGGAAGCTGTGTAAGTGATGCACTCAAGAAGGGAGCAGATGACTACCTCAAAAGCAGCCACCAGCTGAATCCCTTGACAGGCTTTGAAGAGTGCCTTTCTCAGGATAAAAGGATAATAAATGTGTAGCAGTGCCTTGTGCAGGTAGGTGAAAGGTGTGGGAGAAAACACAGAAAAGTTGGTGTAACTTGATGACACCAGTAAGAGTTTATAGAAATTAAACAAAGTCCTATAGAAAATGCTGAAAATACTCAAGACTCTGAATCTTGACTATGCCGATTTACACCAGTTGACAATTTGGCCCTATAGCGTTTCACAGATTATACCGGCCTATAGTTCTGCTACACACAAAAACTGTTAAAAAGTGTTGAGGGCAAAAAGGGTAGGAAATACCAGGATTAAGGGGGCTTGCCCATCCTTAACTCAGCCCCCGAGTGTATTTGCAGTATGAGGCAGTCTTTAATTACATGATCACATACTGTTTTCCCACAAGACCCCTGCCTCTTTCAGTGCCCATGGTGGACAGTGCTCAGGGAATGAGCACCCATTCAATATTGTGTTTTATCCTCATTGTTCAGTGTTTCACCCTAGGCCTTATTTACTGCATACTATTCAAACCCTGCTCTGAAGACAGAATTATTACTTTCCTCATGCGCTTTTCTATGCTCCTCACTGTAGTATCTGAGTGGTTCACAAGCATGAATGAATTTATATTACAACACCCCTGGGAGATGACCGGTTAACATTATCCCCATTTTACAGATGGGGAACTGAGACACCGAGGGTATGTCTACACTGCAATTAAAAATCTGCAGCTGGCCCATGCCAGCTGACTCAGGCTCATGGGACTTGGGCTGCGGGGCTGTTTCATTGCAGTGTAGATTTCTGGTCTCAGGCTGCACTCTGAGCTCTGGGACCACAGCCACTGACTTTCATTTTTCCTGTTGGGTGCTCCACCCCTGCTCCACCCTGAGACCCTGCCCCCGCTCCTCCCCTTCCCGCAAGGCCCCTCCCTCTCTCAGCCTCTTCCTGTTCCATTCTTCCCCCTCCCCCCAGACCCTCCCCTCAATCCACCTCTTCCTGGCCCAGCCCCGCTCTGCCTCCTCCCCCCAGCAGCCCCTGCCCACTGACAAACAGCTGATTGGTGGGTGGCTGGTGGGTGCTATTTTTTTTCCATGGGTGCTCCAGCCTGAGAGCACCTCAGAGTCAATGCCTATGTCTGGGACTATCCCACTTCACAGGGTCCTAGAGCCCAGCAGTCTACAGTGCAATGAAACAGCCCCGCAAGCCCAAGTCCCATGAGCCCGAGTCAGCTGGCACAGGCCAGCCATGACTTTTTAATTGCATTGTAGACAGACCCAGAGAGACGAAGGTCAAAAGTATCCACTAATTTTGGATGCTGATTTGAGAAACGTAGGACCTGTTTTTTCAGAACACTTAGCATTACATAGCAATTTGTGTGTCCAATTCACAGCTCCCATTGACTTCACTTGTAGCTGTGAGTGCTCAGCACATCTGCAAATAAGCCCCACAGAGTCTGAAGTTGGATACCCAGAAAATGAGAAACACAGTTAGTGGCCACCTGTTAAAAATTTGGTTTAAGCAACTTATCCAGCCACACCCAGCAGCTCAGTGGCAGAGGTAGAATCCAGTTCTCCAGGGCAGCTTTCAACCGCCTTAACCACAAAACCATGCTTCCTTTTCCTGTAATCCCCTTCCTCATTCACTGCACACCTTCCAACTACAGCAGCACACGAGGTTGGGGGCTGACAGACAAAACTCTGATTCACCTCCTGAGCAGGTCCATCCCATGCACTGAATGAGACAGGACTCCAGTGGAGAAAAAAATAGCATGTGATCATGTAACGAAAGATTGTATCATACTGCGTACCCACAAAGGGGCTCAATTAAGGTTTCACAAGCAAAAATTCTAGTATTTCCTAACTTTTGAGTGCTTAATTTTTCAACCTCCCTAATGTTCTTTTAATGTATTTTTTGTATATAATTTCCTAGGTAATTTAAAAAGCAAACTGAAAATACAGAAATTCCCTCATGTGGAATCACATTAACACCCACATGGGTCATCAGCAGGGTTGGACTCATTAGATCCCAGCACAGGCCTCTGCCCCTTGAACCAATTAAGTAACTGACAGCAGTAATAGGTTGTCATCCTCTGTATAACAAAACTCCTTCATAAAGCAGTGTGAGGTCTATGAATGAAAAGCACTATATAAAAACTAGGTATTATTATTATTGTTATATGGACCAGCCATTGTAGGGCCATGACACACACACTTTGCCAGTGGGTTTCAGACAGCGTTATTGATGGTGGAGGAATGGTGAGACTCAGAAATCTTGGTTCTATTCCAGGTCTTGAGGGCATTGTGCTCTAGTAGCTACAGGTTCTTCTGTTCCTCTTTCCCCTAAGCCTGACTTCTTCTACCCATTCCCTCCAGCCTGTCTTTCTCCTAGTCCTGTCTCCCTCCCTACCCCTCAGCCCAGTCTCCATGCACCAGATTTTCAAAATAGCTCTGCACTCAGGAGTTCCCATTTTGATATTGATGAGCAGCTTCTCAAAAGAGTTTAGCGTGTAACAGTACAACAGAAAAGTACAGCATTATCACAAAGGTTTATCACTGCCTCTTCCTCCACTGAGTTTGGTACTGTAATATTTTTGGAAGTTAAAGCGCTACATAAACAGGATTCCTCTGGGCCCTACCCACCATGGGAGTTACCTTGGCCTTACTAAATATAAGTCCCATGGCCTTACTAAATATATCTTGAATGTATAACTGCATCATATACTGTATCACAGACAAATGCTTTTTGTCAGTTGTGGTGCACTTTGTTTGGAAGCTGAGAATATCCCTAGTAAATCTCTCTCCCCTCTTCTGACTGATTTATTTTCTTACATTTAGATACTGCCCAGAGTTTGTACCCATGCAAACAAACAAAATATCACACAGTACCAACACATTGCAGGTACTTCTGAATAAAGAGACAACAATTGCAGTGAATATATGGGTCTATTGCTGCCAGCCAGACCTGCTCCCTTGTGGTGTTGATCATTATTTCTGGAAGTATCACCAACCCATCAGATAAAATGACATTTTAGTCTAGGATATAAGAGAAGATACAGGCACCTGAGAGTAGGGCTATTTTGTTACTTTTATGTCTCAAATAAATAAATAACACTGGAGGCATGCGAAAATGCACTCTCTTCTGAACGACACACTGGTTTTGCCCTATTCCTTTGAAATTAGACCCCCAGGAAAGTTTCAAGGCAAGCATTAATAGGTAGCTAATGCTGACCAGGTGCTCCTTGTGGAAAACATTTCCGCCCCAACAACAAACAAGGGGCTGTGGGAGGGATGGGGGTCGGAAATCACATTTTTAAAACATTTTCCTGTTGAAATGCTAATGAAAAGGCAAATCAGATTCCATGGGGGGAGCAGGTATCGTTTCAATTTAAAAGGCAGGTTCACGGTGGAAGTAGCCATCGTTCTATCAGTAGCAACTTTGTAATTTTACTCAGAGGGCTGAATTCCCTCCTTTCCACCATGGCTCAGATTCTCAAGGACTCATGGAGCTATATAAGCAAAGGATGGGTTCATGAATATACAGGCACTGGAATGGGATTCAAAAGCTACATATTCAATTCCTGGTTCCCTCACAGACTTTTTGTGGGACGTTGGGCAAGTCACTTAATCTACCCTGTACTTCCATGCCCCGCATTTGTAAATGGGGGACAATATTCACTACCTCACTGAGATGAGAGTGAAGTTCATTGGGAGTTGCTCAGACACCACAGTGAGGAGGGCTAACTGGAGCCAGAGTGAAAGCTAGTGGTTCCACACAGCTGTCTGCTTTACAGCCATAGTCCACCCTGGTGTAAGGGTACAGCTCCGCTTCCTCAGTTGAGCCGCTCTTACTTATGCCAGCAGTGAATCCTGTCCTTAGGGCGAGGCCCGGCTTTGCTTTAAAGTCCTCTCACCCATACCATATAATCTGCAGTGTCACAGGCCCAGAGCCTCAAAGGTATATAGGTGCCTAACTCCCATGGGGGTAGGGCCCAGAGGAATCCTGTTTGTATAGCACTTTAACTCCCATGGGAGTTAGGCACCTAAATACCTTTGAGGATCTGGGCCACAGTCACTCTATAAGTAGCCATGGGCCAGAAGACTGTGTGGTCAAGTTCCCCACTGGCATATTCAAAAAGGCAGCCACTCCAATGCAGAGCTGAGGGGAGATGCAGTCTCTCAGAGGTGCCTTTCACTTGACCCCAGGTGAAAGTCTGGGTCTCACAGCACGTATTGAAAAGAGCAGGGGCTATTCCTGTGATCCATACAAAGATGGTTCTTATCATAGCCTGTGCGTAAGCCACGGCTAAGTGCATAGCAACTGCCACATCTGCCCACACAGTCACTGCGTTATCAGTCCAGTTTCTCTCTCATCCCTTTCCAAAGCACTCCGTGCCCTGTGAAACCAAATCCTATACCTAGGGCCCACCCTAGCCGCTGTTTGCCAGGTAGGCCAGTCTCCCTACACAGTCTTGCACACTGTAAGGCAAGAAGGGACACTCATGATCATCTAGTCTGACCTCCTGCATATTGCAGGCCACAGAACCTCACCCAGCCACTCCTGTGATAGGCCCCTCACCTCTGGCTGAGTTACTGAAGTCCTCAAATCATAGTGTAGAGTTCCACCATTTATTCTAGTTCAAACCAGCAAGGAACCCGTGTCCCATGCTGAAGAGGAAGGCAAAAATCCACAGCATTTCTGCCAATCTGACCTGGGGGGAAATTCCTTCCCAACCCCAAATATGGCGATCAGTTAGAGCCTGAGCATGTGGGCGAGACCCACCAGCCACACACCTGGCAAGAATTCTCTGCAGTAACTTGGAGCCCTCCCCATCTAGTGTCCCATCACTGGCCGATGGAGATATTTGCAAATAGCAGTCATAGATGGGCCACATCTATTGTAGGCAATCTCATCATACCTTCCCCTCCATAAACTTATCAAGCTCAGTCTTGAAGCCAGTTAGGGGTTGTTGTTTTTTTGGCCCCACTGCTCACCTCGGGTGGCTGTTCCAGAACTTTACTCCTCTGATGGTTAGAAACCTTCATCTGATTTCAAACCTAAACTTGTTGATGGCCAGTTTATATGAATTTGTTCTTATGTCCTCACTGACCCTTAACTTAAATAACTCCTCTCCCTCCCCGGTATTTATCCCCCTGATTTATTTATAGAGAGCAAGCATATCTCCCCTCAGCCTTTGTTTGGTTAGACTAAACAAGCCAAGCTCTTTGAGTCTCCTCTCGTAAGGTAGGTTCTCCATTCCTCGGATCATCCCAGTAACCCTTCTCTTCACCTTTTCCAATTAGAAGTCATACTGTCAAGGGAAAGATCTTGTAAATTAAAGCCGATACCAGGGTTACGGCAGGGGTGGCACCCCAGTACTCAGATTCAAACAAAACTGTGTCTGGGGGGGTCTGCTTTCCGACAGACTGTATAGTTGTATCGTCCAGTCTGATGCGTGGTAAGATATCCTAGCTCTTACAGAGCACTTTTCCTCCATAGCGCTCTCAAAGGGTTTTACAAAGGAGGTCAGCATCATGATCCGCATTTTACAGATGGGGAAACTGAGGCACGGTTCAGGGAAGTGACTTGTCCCAGGTGACCCAGCAGGCCAGTGGCCCAGCCCGGAATTAAACCCATGTACCTTGAGTCCCAGTCCCATGCTCTATACCTTTGGTCCTAACCCCTTTTCCTCAACCTCCTTGCCACAATTCCATTCTCCCAATGCACTCCAGCCACCTCCTGAAGGGGGAGGTCTGGTAGCCCTGTGCACACTCTCCTCTATTATTGTTGAGAGAAGGGAACGGTGGGCCCTACACTCCATTCCCAGTCTGTGAAGGTCCAGCAAGTGAGGCACACTGCCCCCCAAAATCCACCTTCAAGGTAGCTTTTTTCCCCACCACCCCTTGTGCCTCAGTTTCCCCATATGGGAGACAGGTCTAATGCTTACCTACCTGAGAGGTGTGTTGAGAGACTTAGTTCATTAATGTTCAATTAAAGTGCTATGAGATCCACTGATGCAAAGTGCTGTAATTCTGGACAGCCAGCTGAGATCCCAGGACTCCCCAGGTTCCAGTTCACTTCCATTCCCAAGGTTTATCCGACCTCAGGCCAGATTCTGTGCTACACCATACAGGAGGCACAGCACAGGCACCCAGAGTCAGTGGTGGCTTTACACCCACCTAATATTGGGCTTGCTGGGGACTTAAATCCCTGGTGTAATTTAGAGCAGCCCCATGGCCTCTATCTTGCTAAATTGAACTGCCCAAACTAACTGGAATGGAGAGCATTCTGGCCACACCCCCAGCCACCCCTACACCAAATGCTGTGCAGGAAAGCAGAGTATGGCTGCCTATACCTCCCCATTATCAGCCTGAACCCCTTTCATCTCTACACCCAGTATATGGCTGATCTTGGGCTCCCTGCCACCTTCCTCTCCCCATGCCTCAGTTTCCCCATGTGTAAAACGAGGTTAAAGATACAGACCTCCTTTGTAAAGCCCTTTGAGACCTACTGATGCTAAGAGCTGCATGACATCTAGACGTAGTACCATAGCATTTTCCCTGGACACGTGACACAGGGATTTAAGGAAGTGCAGTGTTGAACATTTGCTCCACCCCAAGCAAAGGACTATCCCGTGGTGTCTTTCTCGTTCCTCTGCTTCGTTATTCCCCCCACCCTCCCCAACCAATGGGGCTGTAGCAACACAAGTGCAAAGGAAAGCCTTGTCTGTCATCTGTTGGCACACATTCACACACGCAAGCCACTTCTGTCAGGGCACACGCAACATGTAAGCTTTTCTAAGTGGCCCTGGGCAGTCAGTCAAGTCCTGAACTCTTCTACAGAATGTGGGTGTAATTAGATAATTAATAACTTTTTTAAAAAGGCTAAATGGAAGCTTTCCTTAGAGAGAGGAAATAATTATATATCATTTTTGATATGTGAGCTGAGTCAGCCCTCGCAGGGGAGATACAGTGTCTTCCATGAAAAGCCAAAAAATTATGCGGGGTGTCCCCTGGGCAGTCGTGGCTTACAGGGCTTGCCTCGCTAGTCTGAGAAGCCATGGCTGGGCAAATGAACAGCAGCATGTTCATTATTCTTCCTGCGCAGGAAGGAGTCTGCTGGCACAAGAGCCCCTGTTGTCCAGTCGTGCTGAAGCGAGATGAGCTCAGTACTCCTTGGTGAGATTTAACCACCTGAGCCGAAAGGGTGTTTAGGAGACACTGTGTGGGGCATGGGTTGGATGGAGCCATGGAGCTAGGCTGAAGGGCTACAGATGGATTGAAATGATGAGCTTAACTGTGTGTTTTAAAAGGCAGATGTCTCCCAGGGACATCTAGCTGAAATTTGCTGACTGGCTGGAATGGTGAAGGTTAAACAACACAGCCAGCCCATTACTGATCGGCCCTACAGCTTCCCTAGGCTCCAGGAACATGACGCATGGACCCAGACCCAGGCCTACACAGGCTGCATGATGAGAGGGCTGCTTCCATCTCTGGATTTAAGCCTTTCGCTGCCATCCCGCAAGACGCTCTGGAGAGACTGTAGAGCTGCAGACTAGATTTAAGCTGTGCAGCCTGCTGTGGCATAGAAATCAGTGGCCTTGTTTTTCTAAGTGCGTGGAAGCCTGAGGCACGCACCCAGACTACTGCCCCCAAAGGGTGGGGAGTAACTGTGTGTATTTGCAACAGGGGCACCTTCATTGTACAGGGAGAACAGGTAGTCACTGTGAGTGGGTGCTTGGCATTGGCCTATCCCCACTCCAATGAAAGTCAAAGGCAGTTTTACATTATTTTGCTTTAAAATGTAACATAAAATAGGCAAGTTCTCCTGAGCAGAGCATCATATCTTCACGTTGTTTGATTAACAGGTCCCATGCAGGGTTTCTGGTACTTTGAATTCTCCAGGCTGGTGAGGGAATGGGGACAGGGAAAATTCCATCTGTGCTTTAACATTCCAAATATGCAACCATCAGCACAAGATAAAGTGAGGGCATTTTGCCTTTGTACAGTAAAATAACTATACCTTGACTAGCCCGCATAGCAAAAAAAAAAAAAAAGATGATGTGCCAGGTACTATATGTGTAACACTGACACACAGACACCATTGGCTTGATTTCGTAATGCAATATATAATGTGACACTCACTTTAAACATATAATTCAAATAGGTATGGGTCACTGAGTCTCTTTCTCAGGCAAAACTATCCTGGGTAGTTCTTTGTTTGGAAAAGGTTTCTAAGGAATTAAAGGGTTTGGATTTGGGTTGAGTTAAATGTGCTGGGAATAAATCCTGACAGGTGCACGTTGGTGTCATGGACATTCGTGTAGCAGAAATCTTGCTTCTGGGCCAGAAGGCTGTGGGTTCAAGTTCTGCACCACAACTTGGGGTCACGTGACAGCTGAGAGGAACTCGTCCATTAGGGTTCACAGGGTTTTTAGTTAACCCAGGTCAGATGGCTTGGTCGTCATGGGTTCATAAACTCCAGACAGTGGGTTGGAGCTTCAGATTCACATTAACACCCCCAGCCATGGAGGTTTTCAAATTTTGGTGTAAAACTTTCACACAGCCCTAGCTTGTATCTAGTGCTGGTTCTGCTGCACAGTGTGGTACTTACAAAGGGTGCTGCAATTATCAAGGGCATTAACCTGAGATCCCCTCTGTCCTTCTCTTAGCAGATGATAAAATTCCATAGCGCTTTTCTTAGGGAGTTGATAAAATACCCCAGTGTTCTATGAGCATAACACTAGCCCTGCTTGTAAGTAACTGCATTGCCGTGCTCAGATCCTCAGCTATGGGGAAAACGGTGGATGCGATATATCTTGACTTTAGCAAAGCTTTTGATACGGTCTCCTACGGTATTCTTGCCAGAAAGTTTAAAAAGTATGGATTGGATGAATGGACTATAAGGTGGATAGAAAGCTGGCTAAATTATCGGGTTCAATGGGTACTGATCAACAGGCTCAATGTCTAGTTGGCAGCTGGTATCAAGCCCCGGGGGTCGGTCCCAGATGTTGGTCCTGGGGCCGGTTTTGTTCAACATCTTCATTAATGGATTGCACCCTCAGGAAGTTCATGGATGACACTAAGCTGGAGGGAAAGGTAGATACGCTGGGAAGTAGGGATAGGGTCCAGAGTGACCTAGATAAATTGGAGGATTGGGCTAAAAGAAATCTGATGAGGTTCAACAAGGACAAGTGCAGAGTCCTGCACTTAGGACAGAAGAATCCCATGCACTACTACAGGCTGGGGACAGACTGGCTGAGCAGCAGTTCTGCAGAAAAGGACCTGGGGGTTACAGTGGATGAGAAGCTGGATATGAGTCAGCAGTGTGCCCTTGTTGCCAAGAAGGCTAGCGGCATATTGGGCTGCATTAGTAGGAGCACTGCCAGCAGATCGAGGGAAGTGATTATTCCCCTCTATTTGGCACTTGTGAGGCCACATCTGGAGTATTGTGTCCAGTTTTGGGCCCCCCACTGCAGAAAGGATGTCGACAAATTGGAGAGAGTCTAGTGGAAGGCAACAAAATGATTAGGGGGCCGGAGCACAAAAATGATGCGGAGAGGCTGAGGGAACTGAGGGAATTTGATAGCAGCCTTCAACTACCTGAAAGGGGGTTCCAAAGAGGATGGAGCTCAGCTGTTCTCAATGGTGGCAGATGACAGAACAAGGAGTAATGGTCTCAAGTTGCAGTGAGGGAGGTCTAGGTTGGATATTAAGAAACACTATTTCACTGGGAGGGTGGTGAAGCACTGGAATGGGTTCCCTAGGGAGGTGGTAGAAACGCCATCCTTAGAGGTTTTTAAGGCCCAGCTTGACAAAGCCCTGGCTGGGATGGTTTAGTTGGGGTTGGTCCTGCTTTGAGCAGGGGGTTGGACTAGATGACCTCCTGAGGTCCCTTCCAACCCTAATCTTCTATGAATCTATGGCAAGTTTATATCCAGCATAAAATGCACCCTAATTAGCACACCTGAGTATCGCATCATATTATCATCATTCATGGAAACATCTAACCTTCTTTTTGACTCCTGCTAAACTCTTGGCCTTTAAAATCTCCTGTGATGGAGTTCCACTGCCAACATTTTTCCTCTCAGTAGTTTTAAGATGTATTATCATTTCATGTCTCTAGGTGGCTCCGGGTGTTGTGTTATGAGAGAAAGTAAACAGGAGCATCTGAATGACATTCTCTACACCATTCATCACTGCATCTATTTCTACCATGTTAGCTCTTGTTTGTGTCCTCACTAAGCTAAATAATTCTGAACTAATTCTAAAGTTCCCGTTCCTGAATGTCAGGAAGTCTATCTCACCTGGAAGGCTTTCCATGCCTCTATGGGTGCTTGTGGAGGTTTGAATCTGGATTCATGAAAGCAGCTCTGTTCAGGATAGCACTGTAACACATGCTTCACTTTAAGCCTATGTAGAAATCAATGGACTTGTTTTTAAAATGGATGGAGGCCTAAAAGACTGCTGGTGGGGTGGGGAGTAAACATTAAGGGTGTGTCAGTTTAGGTGTAAGTATAATCCTGAAAAAGAATAGATTTAGGCCTTGTTTTCCTGAATCATTGCCTTGATTTGTAAGAGAAAGGGCTTATCAGAGAACAGGCATAGGAAGATGTCCAGTATGATATGTTTGTTTTTTCTCTCTTTTATTCTAGACTGTCCAGTGTCTGAGACTGAAGTGGAATTGGGACATATCCAAGTTTGTAGCCTCTGAAACCTTAATAACCTCAAGTAAACTGGTCCAAAAGAACCCTCTAGACCTGCCTAGCTCTGAACTCTTGCAGAGCACTTAGACTGAGTGGAAAAACAGCACCAGAGCGAATGGGCTGAAATTTTGCAACATTTCTCCCCAAGAGACTGACCCAGAATGAAAGAAAAGAAAGGAAAAGAAAACCATGTTGATTGTGTAGTGTCGTTGGGTTTTTGTTTGTGGGTGTGTTTGGTTTTATTTTATTTTTTTCTGAACATCTTAATTCAGGAATACATTTATGAGAAATCTTTCGGGTTGGATTTTATCTTCCCTTTGCTGTATTCTTTTTTTTTTAAATGTATATTTTTAACTCAAAATGATTTCTTGTACAATAACATCAAAACTGGACCAAGGCGCTCAGAAAAAAACCATCATGGCCTCCCCAAATCCTGCATGATTTGTTTCAAGTAAAGTCTGGATTACAGATTCTGCTCTCCATACACCCATCACCTCTTCCAATTGCTCCATGATTTGTTACAGCTCAACCCTTTGTTAATGTTTCATTTTCTGTTCCAGTGTATATGTTGCTTATTTGTTTTATTTATTGAGATATTTTTAACAAGCTAAGAGACTGCAATGTGGCTGTGTATACTGCTTCTCTTGCCACGAAAAATAAAGATGTCCTGCAGCTACTGGAGGTATTTGATTTACTTTGTGATTTCACCGTCCAACACTTAAGCAAAAAGGACACTAAGTTCTTTATTTGTTACTTTCACCTTGTCTACATTTAAACTGCCACACCAGTCACTAAAATCAGTTTCACAGGTTATAGGGCTTACTACAGTGGTAATACGGTGAAATTCTATGTCTTGTGTTATGTAGGTCAGATTAGATTATCTAATGGTGCTGTCTGACCTTGCAATCAATTAAACCAGCACAAACCTCTATGTTTAATTGATTTCAGCCTGTCTTATATTTGGTTACTAACTGACTTAAGCTAAATGGATATAAGCCAAATTTAAATCAGTTTTAGAGTGTCCTCCCAGGGGTTTGCACTAGTTTAACTAAACTGATTTTAAATCATACCTTTGATGCAACTTTTATTAAAGTCAAATTCTTTCTTAAATAAAATATAATGCCACTTAACAGTGTATCTATTTCTGAATTACTTTCTCTAAAAATGAGCACTTCTTTAATTATTGTGTACTATCTATATGATGGTAGTACTAGAGGATTCTGTCAGCTAGTGGCTGTACTTAGTGGGTGAAAGTCCCTGCCCCAAAGAGCTTACACAGAACACATACAGATAAGTGAATTGCCCTGGGTCACAAAGCATATCAGTAGATAAACTAGGTCTGTTAACTGCCAGAGCAGTGGATTATCTCCTAGACCTCGGAAGTCTTCATGAACTGTGTGTGTTTGGGAAGGCTAAGGCAGTAGTGGTGTTTTGCCAGTGAACGTCGTAATCATCTCTGTAAGTAGCAGGTTGTCTCCAAAGCTAAGCTGCTTAGAGGGACGCTTAGTTCACCAAGTCAGTCACAAATTTTCCAATTCAGTATCAGCTCACAGTTGTTAGTGGTTTTTGCAAAAGCAATATTGTGACGTTAAATTATTGTACAGAGACCCAGGTCCCTGTCCTGCAAAGACTGGGTAGTCCCATTAACTTTAATGGGATGTCTAGTATGACCCAGTGAAAGAAACAGGCAGTTCCAACATAATCCAAAGTACTGTTAGCCTCTGTTGTCAGATGGGACAACAGAATGCATAACATGGTCTATCATGTTGGTCCTTGTTACTACTACACGTTATGGCTGCTAAAAAAAACCCCACAAAGTATATTTCACAAAAAAACAAAGAATATTAAATTTTTTGTCTGGAATTTCCTGTAATTTTTTTTTTAATTTTTCAAAATTGTCTGAAAAGTTTTGTTTAATTTCAATGGGGCAGAAAAAAACTCACTTCCTTTCACGTTTTGACTTTTTTCTGTGTAAAGTAAATGATAAAAATGTGAGAGAAAGTGTTTTTTCTCCATCAAAACAGATTGAATTTCATTAAAATATTCAAAATTTTTCATTTCAAAAATTTTTTGTTAAAAATGCAAACATTCTGAGCAAAATAATATTTTCTCAATTTTTTTTGCTGTGATCAAAGAGATATATTTCATCAAATTTCAACCAGCTCTACTGAACACCTATATTTAAAATAAAAAGGTATGTAGGAAAATTACAATAAAGTCACCTATTTTGGCTTTGGAATCATCATTCATCCATCCACATATACTCTATCCGAGGACAGAGACCTTTCTCCCAATTCGTGTTATCTACTCATAGGACCCGCATCATTATAGTATCTCAGCATCTCACAAGATTTGAATGCAACCCCTTGCAAGGTAGGGAAGTGCTGATCTCCCATTTTACAGATAGGAAACTGAGGCACAGGAAGGCTAAATGACTTGCCCAATGTTCCACAGGAAATCTGTGGCAGAGCAGCAACTTGAATACAGATCTTCCAACTTCTAGATTAGTGCCCTAACCACTGGACCATTCTTCCTCTCAATGCTCCTATTTAGCTAAAGACTGTTAGCTAGAACCTTGTGGAGCCGAAGCTGTGTGGATCAGAAAAGGTGTATTTGTCAGCATTACTTATACACTCTGTCTTCACATTCACCTTAGCACCAAAATAATAAACAATAGACCATAGATAGGGCCACTTTACCAGAGACTGACCTTCCTTTTAGCATCATTCAGAGGCTCTCTGTCAAACCTGTTGGTGCTACAGACTCTGAAGCAGAGGTTCCAAATTCCAGGCCATAAATAATGTGCTTAAGAAGAAATCATTCTGAATGCGAATTCCTTTAAGAAACATTCACCTTGGATTTGAAAACAGGGATTAATCATCAAAATTGACTGTTTGTTCTTATGCCCTAACTAACAACACCCCCAGTTGATTGTGCCTATTTGAGAGCATCTGGATTGAAGTATTCAGAGACAACACAGGTGCCTGAGAGAAATTATTTTAGATTGATGAAATGGAGGGTCTCTAATAAAGGCAATGTCTGAGGCTCAGTGCTCAGTGATGGCAGTATCAATTCATCTTTGCAAAGAGCGAAAAGATAGCCTCCTACGAAAGACTGTGTTGGAAACAGACACCTATAACATGTCCAAAAAAGATAGAAAAGGATGCTTTACTATGGTAAAAATAATTCTGTGATGTTTAAAGTTATTTAAAGCAGAGTCCATCTAAACTTCCTTCAGAGAGAAATGTTTCTACACACTGGACAGAGAACATACATATGTGCATCAAATGCATTATTTGCTTGGTAGGTTTTAAAACCGTAATCCCAAATGTTTTCAGTTGCATGGAATAAAACAAACCAAACAATTAAAAGTCTTTATTGCCTCAAAAGGTAATTGACATCTCCGTCTGCGTTCTGGTATCATTCAATAAGGTGTATTTAACATAGGTCATGCAACAGTGCAGTGAGTGGATTTTCACAGTGGGTGTCTGGTCTTAGATTTCTCACAACCCATGCAACACTCATCTTCATCTGTGCCCTTCCTTTCGCAACTGCTCTTTTCATGATGCTCAAAGATAAGTTGAGTCCAAATCTCAATGAAGCAAAATATTAGCCTGGGGGTTTTGATGAGCTGGGCATGGCTGGATAAAGCTGTGAGCCTTATCTGTGGAAAACACAGCTAAGCAGACGGATTTTCACAAGTGCCTCAACCCTGAGCTACAGGGAACACAGCTCGGAGTAAAAGGGTAATTCATTCTCTGTGCACATCCAGGCCAGGAGTCAGCCAAACACCCAAGCACACGCTTGACTTCAGTGAGACTTAAGCACATACTGTAGTTATTAACCACGTGCTTAAATGCTTCACTGAATCATGGCCCCAAACCTACCCTCTCTGCTAAGACTGCCATCTAATGTTATCTTAGCTAATGTTACCAAGGGGCACAAGTGCCCAATCCATAGCTCATGGAACCCAGTGGAATGGAAAGTTCTGTATTCTGCAGTGGGAAAAGACTTTTAAAATCAAATCATCCATGTTTTGCAGTTTTTTTCTGATGCTTTGGACTCCTCGTTTCACAGTGATGTGCTCAAGTACACCGAATGACGGATTAAAGCTCTCTCTGTTTGTAGGACATACCACTTTTAAAAATCTATTGTACATAAAGCTAGGCAAATAGTGACAATAAATACTCACAAACACCCATTGGTATGGACTTTTCATGAATTTTTGGTCAAGTGAAGGTTTATTCACATGAATATTCATGCAAAGCAAATGTGGGGCCTGTAGCCAATATTTATTTAATCATGAAACTAAATCAATATAATGATTAAACAAAATTATAAAGACCTTTTTCTGCCTGAAACGAATGGTTTGGTCATCCAATGAGAAAACAGAAAGAATGTCATGTGATTTAAATACCCATTCCTTGATATTGAGTTGTGAATATCAAACACCCCAAGAAATACTGCCAGTTTGGGAACTGAAATTTGTTCATGTAAAACAATTCTGAATAGCAAATATATTTGAAGATTAACTGTCAAATGACAGCTATTTTAATTAACAGAGAAAAAGGGCTACATTTGTCTAAGAAATTGTTCATTATGAATTGTAACTATTCAGTCAGCACCATGTATCAATTAAAACAAATAAGCAGAAGCAACAGTCAAGGTGAAATAATGAACCAACAATACAGCTTTGTCCTAATGTGCTATAACTAACCACTCATATATTTTGTGTTCATTTTTATTTATAGTTTGTGGTGCTCACTGCCACAGTCCCTGCTCCATTCACAAACATGAATGCATTTATCATCACAAACACCCCTGTGAGGTGTAAAACAAGGCAGAGAGAGAGATTGAGACCGAGATCCTTGAAAGTATTTAGGTAGGGTGACCAGATGTCCCGTTTTTATAGGGACAGTTCTGTTTTTTGGGACTTTTTCTTATACAGGCGCCTGTTACCCCTCACCCCCGTCCCGTTTTTTCACAGTTCCTATCTGGTCACCCTATATTTAGGCACTTAACTCCTACTGAAATCAGTGCAAGCTAGAAGCCTGAATACCTTTGAGGATCTCAGCCTAAGTGACTTTCTCAAGACAAATCTATAGCAG
The DNA here is from genome assembly GCF_015237465.2 of Chelonia mydas. Lineage (NCBI taxonomy): Eukaryota > Metazoa > Chordata > Testudines > Cheloniidae > Chelonia > Chelonia mydas. The sequence continues at coordinate 73,119,826 of NC_051251.2, read as the reverse complement.
AACATGGAATCAAATCCGCATCTCATAATGCACTACATTAGCACTAAGCCACAAGACCATCCTTTTTCACAATAGTAAGTCCTTCAAGCCACCATACACACACATCCAGGGACTGTCTAAATATTATCGCCAAACCGGTCACACACAAATGCAAGACTACAGAAAACATTCAACATGCACAGTAATGGACTGCGAGTCTACAAAACAGCAAAGTAATCTTTATTCAAAAGCCGCCTTTCCACAAAGATTTACTGAGTTTTTACTCAAACCTTACTCAGGCAAAGGCCCACAAGAGCCTGATTTTCCAAAGAGAAAAGAGTTTTCAGACTCAAGTTCCCAGCTCCAAACCAAAAAAAAATAACCCAACAGACTTTCCCTCAAAAGCAAAATCTTCTAACCCCCTCCCGCCCTGAATTTTGACAGTGTGAAGATACTAGGAAGGGCATGCTCAGAATTGCTCAGAGATACTTATAAATATCTAGCTCTTGCTCTGCTGGGACCACTCAAGTGACATTTCTGGAAAACAAAATCAATCCCCATTAATATTTGACCACGAATAGAAATAGTCAACTTGCTGTTTATAACAAATGGTTAGCATTATTTATATAGCACTAACAATGTACTAAGCACCGGGGCGGCTCTACCAATTTTGCCGCCCCAAGCAGTCGCTGCCCAATTGCCGCCACCGCAACAGTGGTGGAGCTGCTGCCGAATTGCCGCCGCGGGACACGGACTGCCGCCCCATTCGGACTGCCGCCCTGTTCGGAATGCCGCCCCAAGTACCTGCTTGGAAAGCTGGTGCCTGGAGCCAGCCCTGCTAAGCACTCCAAAGGCACAGGGGAAGATGAAGCGTCTGGTGTGAACAACTTACAATCTAAGGCCCTCATCCTGAAACTGAGGACAGGTTGAGCTGCACTGATTTCAATAGGACTGCATGCAGGTGAAGAGGCATCCCTGCAGGCAGCCAGTTGCATGGTCGGGTCCTAAGGGTAAAATTCTCATTAACTTCAAGCCTTGGATGAATTGAAAGCTCATTGAAATTAAAACCTAACAAAAAGAAGAAAATTAAGGTGTATTCCGCAGTACAGCTACATACTGGCCCTTGCTCAGGGCTGGACATAAAGGCTTAATCTAGTCTTAAATCAGCAAGCAGAGTGGGGGAACATAGGTGTGGTATCACTCACTGCCGAGCAGAAACATTGCACCCAGATCTCAGGTAAGAAGCCTGGCAGTTGACTTGAAATCTCAGCTCATTCTTTAAATCACATTGCAGTTTTAATTAAAAAAACATAGAAAGCTTGAACTACCGTTCTTGCAGGTAGGCATTGTAACCACATGCGTACTTTAGAGGGAATCACAGGCATACACTCTGTCGCCCCATGGAACTTATCAGCAGGCTCTGAACCTACTGCCTCCAGAGTCCACGAGAGGCCTCTTCCAGCTCAGCTAAAGCAGCAACCAGGCACCCACCTGACCCCAGTGCTACTAACAGTACAGTAGCAACCAGCGGCACAAATGGGATGTTCTCCATTCTGTGAGACAGCCCAGAGAGGGAAATAATGCAGCCCTTCCCCCAGGGTGCTGGTTCAGCCTTTTCTCTTTTCTCTCCCAGGTGCCTGTGATCACCAGTCTTTGGAGTGCCTCTCCTCTCTCCTTGCACATGGCAGGTCCTGGGTTCTTTTTACTTGGCACCTGGTCCCTCCACACAAAGCATCTTCCCACTGTGCCAGATACCCAGGGGTTGTGGCCTTGAAAAATCAATGAGAATACTACAAGCTGTCAAGGAGTGTAAAGCCCAGTACACTGGGGACAATACATTAAACAAAACAAACCCCAGAAAAGGAATAAAATAACAGGACCACAGAGGGAGTGACTTTACTGAGAACAAGAACATAGGGTCTGGGGAAGTAAAGGGCTACAGTTAATTAATATTTAACCAATATCTATAAATGAGTTAATTCCCACCTCTTAACACACTCAAACTCCTCCTACCCCAGCTGCCTTCCTGAGGTGGATGGCACTGTTGAGGTGGCATGTCCTGAGACAGCGTTACAGCAGTGTGGCATCAACTGGCTTAACCAAAAGCTACCTTATTTTCTCTTCAGGCCAGAGTCCTCTTCTGACTCCAGCTAGGCTCCTGGGTTTCCTGGTCTGGAATCTTCCTGGGGTGTTGGCTGGCTCTTGGTAGCCAGAGCTAGGTGGGCTCTCTCCTTCTCTGGATACTAGCTCCAGCATTGCAGTGATCACAGTCTCAGAGCAGTGTGAGAACTCCCTTTGTGGGCAGTAGGCGCATAGCTGGGATGTCACGTGCCATGTGGTCTCTCTCCCAGCTTCCAAACCAAAACCAAAGCAAAACTCTCTCTCCTTTGTGTAGTCAGGCTGTCCCCTAGTAGGAAGGGGGTCTGCACAGCCCTGACTTATCATTGGTCCAGTGGACAGTTCATCCAGATCACACCATGAAGAAGACTCCTTATCAGCCCCAGCAGGGGTTTCTAGTTCCTTCTGTCACCAACCCTGATTCCAAGCATGCTGGGAATGGAGTCAGACACTTTGGCAGCCATTTTAACTGGAGTCCTTTAGGTAAGGCCCCCTACTTCTCAGACCAGAGCTCCAGGAGCTGGGATTCAGAAAACCCCCAGAGGGATTACAATGATATACAACTTGCCAGTGGGTTACACAGCAACTGGTGAGCCAACACTGGAATGTTGTGTTTCAGAATTCCTGGCTCTGGGAGCAGAGTGTGGTCAAGTGGTTACAGATAACTCAGCCAAGCACGTACTTTGGCACAGAGCTTCTTCAGAACAACGTGACAAAGCAAGGCCAAGGCTTGGCTCTGCCATGTTAGAGGCTGGGGTTCTAGTCATAGTGCTGCTTAACATGACCTGCAACTTCTCAGTTGTTATCTCTGCAGGGGAATGCCTACTCTAAAATAAGAGAGAAGGCCTTACTTAATAAGCGTTGTGGACAGATGCATTAACAGCAATCAACATAGAAGCTGGGACTAGAGTGCTTAGCCTTCTGGCTTGAAGCTCACTGAATACTCCCCTAGGCTACAGGCCATTGTATAATGGAGGAGCTCTCCCAGTGTCTTAAAAATATCTGACATTTTCCGTGAGAAGCAGGTAGGGTGACCAGATGCCCTGATTTTATAGGGACAGTCCCAATTCTGGGGTCTTTTTCTTATGTAGGCTCCTATTATCCCCCACACTCTGTCCAATTTTTCACACTTGCTGTCTGGTCACCCTAGAAGCAGGCCAATATGACAGACCTGCCAACTGCATGAGTGTCAAGCGAGATATGTGATGCTTAACAGGTCATCCTGGGGAGAGGGGGAGCCAAGGCTCACCCTCCCCTCCCCCCACTTTCCCTGCAATGCACTGGCCTACAGCAAAAGTGAGCCACCACACAGTAGCACGTAATCTGTGCCAGAGGTTTTTCTGCTCACCGGGGCCTACCTACATTCTGTCCTATGGGTGTCTCCCAAATCAGGGCCCCCAAACGTAGTGTCCAGTTTTGAAAATTTGGGCCTAGGTTTCCTTGAACGTTGGCGACTGCTCTTCAAAATGTCAAACAAGAGCAACAATTTACGTTTTTGGTCATGAATTATACAGAGTGGCACACCCCAATGAAGTGTTGCCATTGACTTCAGGGACTCCAGATTGGGCGCCACGGGATTGGCCAACGTAAGCAGTGATGCACACCCATGCATCTCAATGGAGAATCAACCCCTACAATGCTAACTGACCTCCTGCTGCACAATGTTCAGATAAACCTAGTTTAAAACCGTTCCGAGTCTTTCAGGGAGTGCCTGAAATGAGAAATGCCAGGAGGTACAATAAGCCAGAGTGCAGTGCAGTGAGCTGTGAAACTATCAGAAGACCCTATTCCAGACCAGTACACTTTATTATTTACATATGCAGTCCTCACAAGGTGGTAAAAGCTGCCATGTAATCTCTCATCAGTACTAATTCCCCCACTTTATAGCATAGCAGGAGACAGCTGTTTTGTAAGCCAAGTGAAAGGAGAAAATCGCATGTTGCACCAACGATTTGTTCAGAATTTGAATGCAATCATTCCAGCTTAGTCAGGGTTTCAGCCATGTCTTTACACTGTGATTTTAATGCCCTTTCAGCCTCAGTCTCGTAGTCTCAGAATTTGTTTTGAATATAGTAAAGTGCACTAAGCCTTTTTATGATTTCCTGTAGTATTTCAGAGCCTTGGAGCGAAAGTGCCTTCTAAATCTTTTTCCAGGACTCTCCTGTCACTTTAAATATTTGCAAGTATGTTGCCATTTTCAAGGTAAACCTTGAACGAAAATGATGCAGTTAAGAGTAAGATAGGTGCTTGATTCATATTTAAATACAGATCTATCCGTTCAGCTTTGGTTTCTGTGGCAAAAGATCCAGAGCAGAGATGAGCTTTTTAATGTTCTAACTCCAGGTGAGACCAGATTTCAACTGATCAGCACCCACAGTTGGGGTCAGACTCTCAAAAAAATTCAGTACCCAAGAGCTCCTGCCATGCACCCAACATGCTGAGCTCTATTGAAAACCTGGCTAAATATTTTAGTGCATAAATGGGATTTGGGCTGTTTTGTCTTTGAAAATTGTGCCATTTAAGAATAAAAGCTGTGATTTCCAGAGACTACCTGGATTTAGGAGCCCAACTCCCACTGAAAACTCAAAGGTCTTAGGTCTTGAAAATTTCAGCCACTGAGCCATGGGGTCTCTGGGGTCATTAGAGTGGAAAGATGATCCTGTGGTTGGGGCATTAACTCAGGATTTAAGAGATCTCTGTTCTGCTCCTGGCTAAGCCACAGATTCCACCTGTGATGGTGGGAAAGTCACTTAACCTACCTTGTTCCACACTGTTCTGTCTGTAACATGGGGAGAATACTTCTCTCTCTCAAAGGCGGTTGTGAGGCTAAAATCCATTCATGGTCATGAGGTGCTCAGATTTGGTGGAGGCGATGGTCACATAATTCCCTAGCTAGACAGTACAACGTGTGGTATCTGAGATGTCTCAGATTTATGTAGTAAGGGGTGACAAAAGTGAACGAGGAACTGGACAAAGGTCTTCACGGGATTTGTAAATTTTCTAAAAGGATATATAGATGCATTCCTGTGTTGAATACTCATCGCAGGCAGGTTAGCAGGAGCATTCTTCCATACATCCTTGCTTGGCTCAATTTTGGGGTTTCCTTTCCTGTTCACCTTTAAAGTGTGAATCCTGTTCCAGTAGAAATCTCATAGACTGACTCAGGTGAAAGGTATATCCTTAAATATATTGAATACTTTCATTTTTGTCTTTTCCTACTCAAGTGCCAGTTGTCACGAATGGGAAAAGCCTGCTAACGCCAAAGGCTCTGAATTTGCCAAGACTCAAAACAAAATAAATATCTTTCTGCATGAAGCGTTTGCTGGAAAATGATTTATTTCTCTAAGACAGTAACACGGCCAACATTCTAAAAAATGTTAGACTTTTAAATCTATATTTAGGCCCTGATACTCAAAAGGCTCACTCAATAAGTGAGGTACTAAATCTTTATGTTTCAGAGGCTGTGGATCTTGCATTGGCTCTCTCAATAACAGAAGCAATGGGTTCATTGGTAACTTGCAGTTCATATCTTTCATTTGTTTGCTTAGTTATTTGAAGAACCTGTCCAATGTAATATGTGGCCACCAGATATAGATGAAATTCCCTGGTGCCACTTACTGTCTCTAACAGCCTTCTCTTGCCATGCATCCTTTCAGATCCAGCCAGTGGCAGGACACAGGGCTAGGTTGTGACTTGAACGACACTCCCACACAAGGAAGAGGTGGGCAGGGAGTGTGCGGACAGGGTTGGCAAACAGGCAAAGCCTGGGCTCCACATTCCCATACTCACTGGCCAGTGCAGCCAAGCTAGCACGGGCACATACTCTGATGTGCTGTTGGCATATGCCAGCAGCAAATAACCCCTCACCCACCCCAACGCAAGGAGGAATCACGGAGAGAATTGAGATTCAGTGGTGTGTCTAGTTGCAGCCTCACCTTGGCCTATTCCTAGGATGAGGAGGCTTAGACCCCACCCCTTACTCAGCGCTAGCCTAGAGTCATCCTTTTGCAATAGCATGTACTGAAAGTGGGGCTTCCAATCTCCCCATTTGTTTCTGTTCATAGTTTTTCTCCTTCCCATTCATTCATTCCCTCTCCTAGATCAAACTCCTCACGGTTTCTGTATGCTCCCATCGCATGCATACCTGCAGCACTTCCAACTCAGTCACTGAACGAGCGAGCCCAGCTTCTGCTTTTGCCCTGCACATAGACAGGGGCACTGTTGAAATCCGACTGCAGTAATGAAGTCGCACAGCCCCAGTGACAGTGCTCCTGTGGAGAATGGAGGCATTTTGAGCTGAGAGGCTCCTTCAGGCTTATCATCATCTGCTGGAGATGGATGGCATGCTCCAACAGGTTCCCAATACGCAGGCAACCAGGAAGTCTGCCTGGTGGGCTGTTTTCTGCGTGATCCAAGACCACTGAGTTGGATGCCACAAAAACATGCTTAAAGGATTTGGGAACCAGAGCTGGAATGCTGTGTCTTGGCAGCAAGGGAGGGGAGAGAAATTGGCTTTCATCTCCCCTTCTGCCACAAAAGATAATAAATAACCAGGAAGCTTCAAATGAATTTAAGACTGAAGAATTTCTGCATCCTCCCGATCCAGGAACATTTCAGGGATTTCTCCTGCAAGGCCTCTCTCTCATGTACTCTCTGAGAAGGTCTTTTCCTCCCCTTTTTATAATAACGGGTCAGTCTGCTTTTCTAGAACCTTGGGTGCCTGACCTGAATCTTGATCATCTCAGCCATAAAGGAATATTAATTTCATTCCAATCTGCTTGTTTTGTATAGGGGATGATAAATTATGTGGGAGGAAGTGGCTGGGGAACCATTTTTCATGAACTTTCAGCTAATGCTCCCATTTGACTATCCAGGTTTGGCTCACTCAGACAGGCCTCACCTTCCTGTTTCTCCACCGTAAGAACAGCAAGGAAGCTGCCTTTTGTAAGGGCCATGTTATAACCTCATTCTGTGAGGAGCTCTCATTGATATTGACCATAAGCCCAACTCCCTCAGGCCCAGCTCAGCCAGACTCAGAAATTCCACCTCAGATTCTACTTCCCGTGTGACCTTTGGCCAGTTACCTAGACTGATGTTTCCATAGGAGCCTCAGAGACTTAGTTGTCCAAGTCCCATTGACTTTCAGTCTCAATTTCTCTGCTCCATATCCTCAAAGGTATTTAAGTGCCTAACTCCCCCTGAAATGTAGGCCTCACTTGCCCATTTGCACAATGGGGGTAATACTCCCTGTCTGATTGGTGTGTGGCAAGCTGTTCAGATACTACAGAGATGAGCACCCCGGCAAAGCCAAAAAATCAATAGATTCCACATCAGAGGTCTTTGTTGTTACTGCATCTGGGCAATAAATATTGCACAAGTAGGCTCAGAAATGGAACCCCCCCGCCCCCCAATATTGCCTTTCCCGTGAAAGGCTCTCCTGATAGACCCTACATAAGATTCTCCTGATAGAGTTACACCCTCATCATCCTATGGGGATGGGAGGGTTGTCCCTTTGGAGGAATAGACCTACTCAGTCTCTGTCCCTCCCAGGGCTTCTGGCAATGTGGCAATACATTCTGCGTTGGCTCCCAGGCTGGAGGGAATGGTGCCATAGAGGCATGGGGGGCCCCTTGGCAAACTGAGCAATGATCCTACCCATTAGCAATATGACTAGATGGTATTCACTACTCTCGCATAACTCTTCCACTGCCTACTCTAATATGAAGTACCACTAATTAGGTGGTGGCTGAGTGCTAACTGTTTTTGCCATCAAATGGAAACATGTGTCTTTCATGCATAAAGCAAAATAAGGGGTGTGGAGGAAGAAAAAAAGTAACATCCAAGAAAGAGGGAGGGTAAACAAAGAAACTAGACAGACAAGTTATATCGTCAGAGCCATTTTACTAAAGAGTCACTGTCAGGTTAAAAAATCATGGGCCAAATTCTCTGCTGGGGTAAATTAGCATTGTTCCATTGACTTCACCAGAGCAACACTGATTTACGCCAATGGAGTATATGCACTCATATTTTTTTTAATGGCCCTTACCTGTGGGTAATAACAATAACCTCGGATTATCCCAACAAAAATATTGCCAAGACTCTAGGTTTTGTTGCAAATGCTGCAGAGAAATGGTTCAGCTGAGGGCGTAATACATTTTTAAAAGAGTCTTGAGAACATGTATTAATATTGGCTCATACTTTCAGGGGCCCTGTCACAGTTGCAGCCTGGCTGCAGCTCTGACCCCCTCTGGTCTCTCTAAGTGTCCCCCTCACATGTCCTTCCCTTGTGTCCTATGTCCTCCCCTCTACCAAGGTGGACTCCCATGATTCTCCCACCCTTACACTGGACCCTGGGCTACAGCACCCTGTGGTCAACTGTACTTACCCGGCAGGTCTCCCTGGGTATTTGCGGTTCTTACCACTGGGAGCTTGTGACCAGTGATGGATACAGAGACCAGACAGCCTTCTTAAACCCAAGGATTGTTTAATCTTAACAATAGGAACAAGGCAAAACCTAAGAGAAAAATAATTTTAACCCAATAAACAGTCTAAATGCATGTCTATCATACAGGAGAGTTACCCCACCTGTGAAGGGATCCTATGAAAGCCTAGCTCCTTCTGACACCATGGTGGGTGTCTGTGGGTGTCAGCCTGTTTCCCCCAACAGCTCACTGACCCCTGGCCATAGAGAGTCCTTTTAACCTGCCAGAAGTCCCTCAGACTCTGAGTTTGGGGCCTGTTGCCTAACACCAGTTTGGTGAACACTATGGGGGGTTGAGCCATCCTCACTGAGGCTAGTTGCTCTCCCATTCTCTTGTAGCACCCCTCCACAATTTGGTAGATTGGCCGCTATCTGAAGGTGTTGTACTCTTTCCTGCCAGTCAGCCTCTCCTTGAAGGAACCCTCTGTATCTGTAACCCTCTGTATCTTCCGCCAAAATGCCCCAAACTGTCAAATAGCTGAAATGCAAATGGGGCCTGGCCCATTCAGTCCTTTCCCCTTGTTTCCCAACAGATGGGTCTTTGATACTGTAAAAAATGACAACAGGTTTCACAAACGTGGGGCCAGATTTTCAGACGTGCTCTGTTCCCAACATGGAGTTTGGCCATTGACTTCCATGGGGCCGGGATTTCACTCTGGTCCTTACGTGGCCCAGATTTTCAAAGTGGCACATGCCAGTCAGGTTTGCACATCTAGGAAGGTATTTGTACAGGGGCTCTGTGTTGGACGTGGGCTTGCTCTATCTTTATTTATGAATACTATATGTTCTGTATATTTGTCTTTTGGGTTGGAGGGTTGTGTGACTATGTAAGCCCTGTTGCCTGAACCCCGAGAGAGTTGGGAACTCACTGTTGACACCTGTTGGTGAATAGGGAGAAGAGTGGCCCAGAGCTGCTTGAGAACTCCAGATGGCCGGGGGCTTTGTTGGCGGAGGGAGCTCTCTGCTGCCATCTGTTGGGGGACAAGGGGAAATGACTGAATGGGCCACACAACATTTACATTTCAGCTATGTTACAGTTTGGGGCGTTTTGTGCTTGCCTGTCACCACTGCATCTCCAGGTGGGTAGGGGGAGCTGGGCAGAGATGCAGAATTTTAAAAGCAAAACCTCCATTAGCCAAGGCTGACATGACTGACAGGAGAAAGTAGGCTATTGATTGCATTCCCTCCACTGGGCTCCTCAGGTCCTGCTAGGGACAAAGCAAGCCAAGAACAATTTTGGGACTCTGATCACCAAGCAGTCACTCAGCCCTCCCTGGGAGCTGTTACTGTTCTCAACTCCGCCCTGGTATTCCTTTGCTGTGCTGTAATCAGCTCACACCTTACCAAGCCTCATGCTGGGACATGTTTATATGACCAGGCCTTTTCCCCTTCATTAGTACCAAGGTCGGGAGAGATCAGAGGTCAGGCCCAAGCTTGATGATTTCACTTTTAAACAAATCCAACACCTCCCCCTGTCCTTCCCCTCAAAGAAGCTGTCACATAAATTTTCATTTTGTACCACTAGTTTTTCCTTTGCGTTAACAAAGGGGATATTTAATTCACTAAAACCATCAGGTCATTCCTTCTTTATTAATCCTAGAGTATTTGTGTAGCTCTTGTCAGTGCCCGGCTCCTGCACTTAATTTACAAAGTGTCAATGAGGAACTCTGTAAAAATAACAGTGGCAAAGGTTTTAAATACAAATACAATATGATCTCCCATCCTCACATACTGCAACAATTTTAAACTGAACCAGCTGGAACTCAGCAACCCAGAGATTCCTGGCTGTCCAATTTTATTCTCTCCCTCAGCTGTTTCTATAACATAATTGCAGGGAGTAGCAAAACTGGTGCTATTAGAATTGGTATGTTTCGGTGAGAAACAAGGTAAAATGCAACAGACTCGTTTCATTTTCACTAGTTTCACTCATCTGAATCCAAGAGTTTGAGCTAAAACTTAGGTAGAAGTCCCTGAAAACTAAACCCACTAAGATTTTGTGCAGCTTCTGAATGCCTCTGTGATTCTCCCTGGGAAAGAGTGATTGCAGGAGAGGAAAGAAACCTACTGCTAAACATTCTCTCTGAGAAGCAGGACACAAGGTTGCTGTAATGTTGCATTTCCACAGCATTATTCCTTTTTCTGGACTCTCGCATTCCACCTTTTCAAACATTCCAGGCAAGCAATTCACAGCGGGCACTTTGCTAGCAGTGCCCCCTGCTGTTTAAAAGGAAATTTCAAAGGCCGTTTGACCTGGGAACAGAAATTAGCCTTCACCATATGTTGGGTTAGGCAATTTAGGTTGCAATTGCCAAAGGAGTTTAAGGGAGTTAGGTGCTCAAATCCTACTCAAAGTAAAATTCCCTTGGTCTTCCTTGAAAAACCTGATTCTTCAAGGTGCTTAGTGCACTGGAGGTCTGAGTTCAAACCCTGCCTTAGGTCACAAATGGAAATGAATTCTGTGGTTCCAACTTAGTCCCTCGTGAACACAAGTGCCATGGCACAGCCCTCTGTAGTAGGAAGAGAGCCTGAGACATAAGCCCTTGTACCAGGGGCCTGGTATGAGGCAGGACCTCCTCACAGAATCTGGCAAGATCAGGGCTGATATTGCAGAAATATACATTCCTAAGAAGTTCTAGTCACAGAGTACTCACACAAACATCCAGATATCAAGGATGGTACAAAAACATTCCCCAAGGATAACAGGAACACACTGACCCCTCGTAAAAGATAAGGTCAGAATGACAGTACGTAATAGAGATGTTTTGATCAAACCAACACGTACAAGGTGAGAGGTAATAACTAGCCATGTCAGGGGGCAGTAACTAACTATGTCAGAGGGGTAGAACTAACTTGTTTGTATTGGAATATAAAGATGTATCTCAGAGGGAGTCTGGCCTAGGGAGGAACGGAAAGTCCCACCGTTCACTGAGTTGGTACATTGTTATGGGCATACATGCATTAGTGGTCCAGTAGAGTCTGCAGGATACTAGTACTATGCTTCGTCGACAATTAGTCTGGCTGGGTGCCTTCATCCCTTAATGAATCTTGTGGTCATTGGGCAGTTCACTCGAGGTCTGCAGTGCCAGCTGTCCATGCAGGGATGGGGTAGCACACAAAGAGAACACACACACAGCCAGACATCTATCAACATCTAACCACACCACCAAGTTCCACTCAAGAGCACTGGAACAGGGCATGCATCTTCTGCTTGACATTTGTAGTTTTGTAACCACTAGTATAGTAATGCAGGTGAAGAATGAGGCCCAGGTATAAAGTTGGGAGCATACCACTTCCCCATGCCTGCTCACGGTAGGCCCAATTTTAGCTGTTTTTATTAGCCCTCCGTCTTCAAAAGCAAGCAACCCAAACATTACCTTTAAAAAGTACTCCAGAGAGAGCATTTCTAATCCAAATTACTTTTTAACAAAGTCCTTTGGGCTCTTCTGAAAATCCCAGGCTAAATCTATAACATTCAAATAATTCTAATAATAATAACTCTAATGAGGAAGGAAATAGAAATATACCCATTGTGTCACTGGCCAAGCGATCTTGCCTAATTTCAGTAGTCCAATTAACGTCCAACTCGGGATGGCCTGCCTGGGCCTCAGACTCCACACAAAAAATCCAAAGGTCTCTCACTGACCTAAAGATGAAGTGCAGTCAGAATGAAGCTCTCACCAGGCTTGGCTTCTTGGCCAAAGGCAGAGCGAGGATCCTTCCACCCAACCGTTGGCTTCACTCAGAACTGCCCCCCTGATAGAAGCAGACAGCCCTTATCATCTGGCCTACTGAACCCTAATTGGCCTCTGCTTGCTCCCACCCCTTCTAGCCTCTGGAGGGCTAAGTCTTCCTGACCTTGGGAGGCCTTTCTGGGCAACCCCTGGAGGTCCAAACTCACTGCCCTTCTTTTTCTTAAAGGGATGCTTCTGAAGACAGAGTGTGCTGTGGTAACAGGATCTGGCCAGGACAGTGAATGCCTGGCACATCACATTACCAATTAATCAGTCTTAGGAAGTGGCACTGTTTAGGACAAGACTTACCTTTGATGGCGGCCTACAAATTGTACCTTATGTTGCTCATCTTCTTTTACTGACCTTTACTTTTTTACTCTTAGTAAAAAAGATATTGCAGTGTGAATCGAAATCCTCTGTGTGTAAGAACCAACACGTCAACGTCAACTTGTATCTAAATATAAACTCCACACAGGAATAAATGTATTAAAAATTACCTGATGCAATGTCACACTCATATTAGCAATGCTGGGACTTTACTTTTATTCTCTGTTACACAGTTTGAATCACTTCATGCCAGGGACAATCACAAGAGCATTGTGTAGTACGCACTATACAATCATATTCTGTTCCCTTCTTTTCTGGTCTCCACTAGGGAATTGCATGGAAAATTCCCCGCCAACGCTACCACCAGTTTAACTGCACATATCTAACAGGAACAGCAGAGACAAGAGGAAGCAAGCTAGAAAGTGACATGGAGACAGACAGTGGTTGGTGTTGGGATATAGATATTCAGGCCTGTCTGTAAAGGCCTATACTCTAAGAATGTAGGTATATGTTTATCATTTAGCTAGTTATAGAGGTATAAAAGAAAGAATCTGTGTAAGGGCCTTCTCTCACTGTGACAGTCTGAGGCCCTGTTCTTAGGCCAATGCCTTTGGCTAAGCAGCAGAGGCAGCCATAAGCTGGGAAGCGACCGGTCACATCCTCCCATTCCAAACTAGTCAATATGGGGCTGTTAGGAAGGTGATCCGATCTATCACCTCCAGAGAAAGGGAAGAGCCTAGAAGATGTAAAAGGAAATTTAGGTTGATAGTTTTCTGTCTGGTACGAACTCACTTATCAATAGACACAGCTGGGAAACCCTTATGTCTTTATAGAGGTAGTTGTGAAATCCTCACTTCTGTATTGTTTTGTCATTATAGTTCCCACTTTGCTATTGTCTATTTGTCTGGTTCTGTGATTGTTTCTGTCTACTGTATAATTAATTTTGCTGGGTGTAAACTAATTAAGGTGGTGGGATATAATTGGTTAGCTAATCATGTTACAATATGTTCGGATTGGTTAGGTAAATTTCAGTAGCATGACTGGTTAAGGTATAGCTAAGAGTATTACTATATAAATTAGGGGCAAACAGGAAGTAAGTTGGGATTCGAAAATAAGGAAGAAGAAACTTGGATTTAAGCTTGCTTGAAGTTCGCCCCAATAAACATCAAATTGTTTGCACCTTCAGACTTCGGGTATTGTTGCTCTCTGTTCATGCGAGAAGGACCAGGGAAGTGGAAGAGTGAAGGAATAAGCTCTCTAACAGTTAGGGGTTGTGTGAGTCATTCTCTGTAACCAGTTTCATTCATTATGATGCTGAGACTCCCTCCCTCCTCCAAGCAATTTCATTAATAAAAGTGATAGAAATGCCAGGAGCCACCAGAGCCTTGTCTACACTAAGGCACCTCCCATCAGATCACTTGTGGGACTTCTCCCCTACAGATACACAAGGCCTATGCAGTGACACAGGCTCAAACTCAGATCTTGGTGTCATGCTAAACTAAGCTCAAAAGGTTAAGGAGCTCACCCTTGTATAACTATCCAAGGTTTTTTGGGCTGGAAACCTCACAGGAACATACTACCTCTCCCAGGGTTGGCAATGTTTCCTGGTTTCTGAGCAGGAAAATATTATTTTAAATGTTAACCAACCTTTTTTTAACCTTAGGCTAGGCTCAATTATAAGTTTTGGTCAGTGGTTCAGGCCAGTTCTCAGCTGCCAGAGCCTTGTTCCTCCTCTGGAAGCACATGCCAACACCATCCTCCAGTGTCGTCTCAACACCAAAAAGCAGCTAACACCAACGATTTACAGCCCATCGTTCTAAAAATAAATAGTCTGCAGGGCCCAGTCACTCCAGGGTCAGCTGGCGTGGAGGACATGGGGTCAGCCCCTTCTCATATTTACTATGAAAGATCACATGCTTCCCCCTCTCCTATTCCAGTCCAAATCGGAAACTGAGCCAAATGATGAACAGGGGAATAGTCGGTAACGAGGCTAGGGCTTTCTTTGTGCATTCAAAATCCCATTCCAAGCCATACTCAGTGGTGCCTGAGGGAATTAGGTGCCACCCACTGACGGTGGCAGTTAGGCACCAACTCCTTTGAATATACCAGCCTTCAAGACGAATCCACCCTGACTCATCATTTCTCTCTGAAGAGGGTGATTGTTTTGGTTCTCAGAAGAGTGGAGGGATGACTAAAGCCAGGCACTGTTCAAGCTCACGGCGTCCAGCTCAGTCAGCTCTGCCTTAATTCTGACCTCCGGCACTTCCCACACACACCACCTGCCCACCCCCGGTTTTCCTTCTCCCAAGCTATTTTGCCAAGGCTTTTTTATTCTGGCTTTGTAACAGAGCCCGCAGGATATGAAGAGAGTGACTTCCAGCTGAGAGGAGCCTAACACAGCTCTGGCTGGGCCAGGGGAGGCAGCTTCTTAGCTCTAGGAGAGCTGGCCACGTGGGCCCTGGTTTGAATTAGCTGAGAGATGGCGCAGAGGGAACACACGGCAGTACTACAGCCACCGCCTGTACGTGAGCGGCGGGGAGAGTTTGCCAACAAGGTGCCTCCTCACCAGAAGTAGGTGTCACATGGGCAAACATCCAGTAGGAAGTAGAGTGAGACCTCCAGTCTGGAGGCCCAATCGTGCAAATGCTCACTCGGGGGGGTAGTCCCGTGGCAACCGATGGGAGTATTCACATGAGGGAAGACTGACAACACAAGGGGTGCTGAGTCAGGCCGCAAGGGATTAGATGATTTGGGAATGAGTTTGTTAACTAATGGTGTTATTATTGCACCCTGCATTACCGCCCACAATCAGAAAGTTGTAGCCCATTAGTGAGCTGGAATGGTGTAGAAACAGTTTTTTCACAATATACATCCCATTACCCCAGAGAATTACTCAGCCTCATTGATGACCGGTCTTTGCTGTTTCAAAGTAAATATTTCCAAATGCTGCACACTGAATATGAATGTATTGCATTTTTCCCATATGTCTTTGACCTATACAGTGAACAGCCCCCACAATTAAAAAGTTACTGCCAGCTACTCTATGGCTTCATTTCTATTTCTTCAATGTTTCCCAAACCCCTTTAGAAGCTTGAAGATAAAGGCCCTGATTCGGGAAAGCATTTCACCACGTGCTTAACTCTGTCCCTGTTCAGGGTAACATGTAAGCACATGCTGATCTCTAAGCAGATGCTTACAATTAAGCACCTACTAAAGTGCTGATCTGAATTGAGATGTTTTCCTGAATTGAGACCAAAATTTTTTTTCCTCTTCATTAGTTCCTAAATTTTCCAATGCCACCCTCCGTTTTTGCACTAACAATTATTTGCAGGTGAAATTTCTCATGATGATGTTGAGCTACCTGATTGCAGCCAAGAATGAGGTACTTCAATAACTGAGGGTCTGATCACTAGATAAGAGCTAGGTAGGTGGACAGGAACACTGGACTGGGACTCAGAAGACGGATTCTATTTCTGGCTCTGCCACTGGCCTCTTGGGCAAGTCACTTCCCCTCTCCATGCCTCAGTTTCCCCATCTGTAAAATGTGGATAATGATACTGACCTCCTTTGTAAAGCACTTTGAGGTCTACTGATAAGAAGAGCTAGGTATTATTAATTGTTATTATCCATACAAGTCTTTCATTGACCTCAGTGGGCTTTGGATCACATCCCAACTGAACCAAAGTTGTGCCTTGAGAAACAGATGCCTCCTTAAGGATGGGATGAACATATGGCTCTTATCTCTTTGTAAAATGTTTATTTTTCACTCCCCACATGCTTCAGAGCTGAGCAGAGGCATATATAGATGGACAAGGAGTGCAATATATCACTGCACTTAGCAGGGAGGGTAGAGACCGTTCCTCGCATGTCTGAAAATCCCCTAGCAGTTTGGAAGTGACTAGAGCAGTGGCAGCTACAGCTATAAAAAGGAAATGAGACCCCGTACGGGTGTGAAGCCCTAGATTTCAGGAACACCGTAGATGGAGTGTGTCAGCTATGCAGCACCCAGCACTAGAACTGGTCGCAGTTTTTCAAAAACTTCCACCCAGCAATCTATGTGAACATCTCTAATTTGAGGATGAAAGTTCTTCACCATTTTTTAAACCAGCTCCCCCCCCTGCCTGACAGGAGAGGGAGGAGCTGGCCGGCAGGCAGGGGGCACTGGGGGAGAGGGGAGCACTCATCTGCGGGGCTGCTGGTGAGAGCTGAGCACCCACTACTTGTTTCCGTGGGTGCTCTAGCCCCGGAGCACCCACGGAGTCGGCGCTTAGGCTTGCTCACATTTTTTCACGACAGCCTAGAACCCAACCGCTGGAGGGGCAGCTGAGGAGCCTGCATGGGTAACACTGTGAGAACACCCCTTTCGCAAGCACACCTCCCTCTGTCACAGTAATGCCCCGTCGGTGCCACCCGTTCCAAGGACACCTGGGCAGCGGAGCATATGCGGCAATGGAAGGTAGACTCCAGCTGCCCTGTACACCGATGAGGACTGGATTCCAGCTGCCCTATACAATTATGGAGAGTAGGGAGGTAAAAACAGGACTCTCTGACCTGTACCCAGGCTATCCTGTAGCTAGGTCCTGGATCAGGCCTTTAGGCCATATGGAGAGTCAGGTGTAAATAGCAAGTGTTTGTAGCTCCCAGGCACTCAGGAAGACACAACCTAGGGCATGTGCTCAGCACAAGACAGTGGCTGCAGCTGGATTGAGCACCCCAGTTGTGCACTTGTCCTAAGAAGAGGGCAAGTGCATGTTCTGGCTTTTCATGTAGAGCCAAGACACCCTGCCTTCATCTCCCCTTTGCTCATGTTCCTGCTGCCTGAAAACCACCTCCACAGTTTGAAGATGGACTACAGTGAAAGCACAGCACACTGACCAGGAGTCCCCCCTCCGCAGCCAGGCCACAGAGCAAGAGAGCTAGTCAGAGCTGAGTGCAGCCTCTGGAATGCAGTGCCTGGCTGGAATGACTGTAAGCAGAGCCCTGCCAGGACCAAGCAAGAGAAGCATGTTTTTATTTAAAAGCCACATGCTGGGGCGTATCAGCCAGCCCATCAAAGCCCTCCTCCGTCTGTGGATACCCAAGGCCTTGGTGAGCAGATACTCTCACTGAGTCATGCTGATATCACCACCCTGTCTCACCTTCCACATAAGCACAGCAAGAAGGCTCGATTTCTGCTCTGCCCTGGCCCAGGGGGCCACTGACGAAGTTCAGGAGCCACGGGCAAGAGAAACACTGTTCGCTCCTGAAGGTGTTTAATGACTGCTGACCCCGGGAAGGAGTGCCTGGCAGCTCCGCACAGCCACCGCTTTCCCAGCCAAAGAGAATGCTATGTTTGGTGAAGCTGTAGAAGTCTGCAGGGAAGGGCTGTCATTAGTTGGAGGAACACCACCATGTTTATCCTTCCACTGAGGATAATGAGGGCAGGAGTTTAATTTTATATACTTACCTATTGTTTATTGGATGCTTTGTAATGCTGAGCTGTTTGGACAGCTTAGTAAATGCTCAGAAGAAACAAATCACTAAATTCTCACTGAAATCAGAAGGTATTTTGTTAAAGGGAAAATACCAGCAGTGGGAAAGCAGCCAGCATTTAATCGATTTTAAAGCCAGAAGTGACAGTAATGATCATCACTTCCGACCTCCTGCAGAACGTAGGCCAAGGAACTGTTGTAATAATTGGGGCCTAAAAGACCTATCCGAAATGTGAACTCAGCTGTTGGAAAGTGGGTGAACGTTTATAAAATGTTCCCGTCACCTATTACAATCAATGTCGATGGGATAAATTCCAAAAGGGAGACAGAAAAACTGAATGAGTCCAAACAATGGACACAATGCACAGACACGTCTGGTGAACAAGAGGAGAACGGAACCGGCAATGGATGAGCCAAAATTGGTGTGTTGGAAACTAGGCCTAACTGGTGGACAAAATAATGAAAGGATGGACAGTTCTGCCCACCACCTCACCTTGGGGTCCTGAAAAGAGAGCCTTTGTGGGCATCAAACGGGGAATGGATTCCTGGCAGAGTCCCAAGGGACTGGCTGCCAGGCCTCCGCTTCACTACAAAGACTCTGTCCTTTGGCCACGAGTCTCGCGGGCAACTGTGTCATTGTGACACACAGACCTCCAGCATGCCCATGGGGACACCTAACCATCACTGCTGCACCCACAAGGACCCCAGCCCAATACATGTGAACGTGTTATTCCTTGACTTTAGCAAAGCTTTTGACACGGTCTCCCACAGTATTGTTGCCAGCAACTTAAAGAAGTATGGGCTGGATGAATGGACTATAAGGTGGATAGAAAGCTGGCTAGATAGTCAGGCTCAATGGGTAGTTTTCAATGGCTCTATGTCTAGTTGGTAGCCAGTATCAAGTGGAGTGCCCCAAGGGTCAGTCCTGGGGCCGGTTTTGTTCAATATCATCATTAATGATCTGGAGGATGGTATGGATTGTACCCTCAGCAAGTTTGCAGATGACACTAAACTGGGAGGAGTGGTAGATATGCTGGAGGGTAGGGATAGGATGCAGAGGGCCCTAGACAAATTAGAGGATTGGGCCAAAAGAAATCTGATGAGGTTCAACAAGGACAAGTGCAGAGCCCTGCACTTAGGACAGAAGAATCCCATGCACCGCTACAGACTAGGGACCGAATGGCTTGGCAGCAGTTCTGTGGAAAAGGACCTAGGGGTGACAGTGGACGAGAAGCTGGATATGAGTCAACAGTGTGCCCTTGCTGCCAGGAAGGCCAATGGCATTTGGGGCTGTATAAGTAGGGGCATTGCCAGCAGATCGAGGGACGTGATCGTTCCCCTCTATTTCCCCTCTATTGGTGAGGCCTCATCTGGAGTACTGTGTCCAGTTTTGGGCCCCACACTATAAGAAGGACGTGGAAAAATTGGAAAACATCCAGCAGAGGGCAACAAAAATGATTAGGGGACTGGAACACATGACTTATGAGGAGAGACTGAGGGAACTGGGATTGTTTAGTCTGCGGAAGAGAAGAATGAGGGGAGATTTGATAACTGCTTTCAACTACCTGAAGGGGGGTTCCAAAGAGGATGGATCTAGACTGTTCTCAGTGGTAGTGGATGACAGGACAAGGAGTAATGGTCTCAAGTTGCAGTGGGGGAGGTTTAGGTTGGATATTAGGAAAAACTTTTTCACTAGGAGGGTGGTGAAGCACTGGAATGCGTTACCTAGGGAGGTGGTGGAATCTCCTTCCTTTGAGGTTTTTAAGGTCAGGCTTGACAAAGCCCTGGCTGGGATGATTTAGTTGGGGATTGGTCCTGCTTTGAGCAGGGGGTTGGACTAGATGACCTCCTGAGGTGCCTTCCAACCCTGATATTCTGTGATTCTATGTGGGATCCTTCTCAGTCTTCCCCTCTCTCGGGTGTTCCTTTCATCCCCCACTATCCTCCTCCTGGTCCTCCCTCTCTCCTGGCTTTTCACCCGATGCACCGCATGGCATCAGCACAATGAGATGAAATGGCCCGTCCAGCTCTGCCCAGCCTGAGAAAGATCAGTGAAGGCGAGGGACCTGATCACGGGGCAGTGGGAGCTAGTGCCCCTGCAATGGAAATACTCTTGCGGCTCTGCCGCTGCATAAACTCACCTGGAGGTGCCGCTGCAGCACCCAGGATCAAGCCAGCGAGCAAGTAATGCTGCCTCTCCTAGAGCCAAGTTTTCTTTGCTCCCCATCCTGTCCCTTCACTCCCCATTCACAGCAAGCTTCTGCCTCTCCTGCCTGATCAGACCAGGCAGTTGGTGTCCCAAACTGAGTCTAGCGCAACAGCTGCTGTGGCCAACCTCCCAGCCCAGAGCACCCATCTGTGCCTGACCTGTTGGCCAGTATCCTGAGCACATCAGCAAAAGCCGTACTTTCCCCTCCATTACAACCCTAACTCTTTGTTCCTCTTGTGTCTGTCTGTTACATCAAAGGCAGGGAAGGGACTGTCATTCACAACTCAGAACTGAACAGAGCTAACCTGTTCCTCCCCACCCAGAAGGACCCGGGTAGCTAGCTGAGCAGGGGCAGAGTGGGAAGTAAATTGCCCAGGCAAAGGGATGGCCACTTATTGTTTCCCTCTGGAGCAAGGGGAAGCATGGCCCAGACTGTGAATTACAGTCATTATTCAGCCCCTGCTCTGTTCCTGGGGCAGCGCAACTTCCTGACTGTAATATGCCAATCCATCCATAGGCATTTGTACAGTGCCTAGCGCAACGGGGCCCTTATTTCAGTTGGACTCTCTAAGCACTACTCTAATACATGTACATAATAACAATACTAGCACAGTGCTGTGAAGGTGACGCCATACACCCCCAGCCCCATCAGTTATCCTACTCTAGGAGAGTACCCAGCAACAGGCTCCAAGGGGTGTAACACAAGGGAAAATATCAATACGCATATCAAGCCAATTCCATGTGATTGTACAAGAATTCATCATCACACCATGAGTGCCCAGAGTAAAGAAGTGCTGAAGCAGAGTTTGGGCTAGCTAGAAATTAGAAGTATTATCAGATCTTACATTGTCTACATAACATAAAGCAACAGCAAACCTAGGCCCTGACTCCTATTGACTCCCAAGTCACAGTATCTAGGGTAGCTAGTAAGAACGCGGACTTATCCTGCCACTGAAGGTAATGTCTGCAGTTTGAATACCATATCCAAGTTAACCAGCACCAATGGAGAGCAGCCAGAAACAGTGGAAAGAAATATAACGTCATGCACTTTCTTGTGTATCTTTCTCTAGATACTTAACCTCCTCTCCTTCTCTGCTGGTTCCTTCCCAGCTCCCAGACTCCCATCATGGGGTCATGGAATCATAGGGTTAGAAGGGACTGCAAGGGTCATCTAGTCTAACTCCATGCCAAGATGCAGGATTTGTTGTGTTTAAACCATCCAAGCCCGATGGCTATCCAGCCGCCTCTTGAAAACCTCCAGTGAAGGAGCTTCCACAACCTCCCTAGGCATCTGTTCCACTGTCCTACTGTTCTTACAGGTAGGAAATTTTCCTGAGATTTAATCTAAATCTGCCGTGCTGTAGTTTGAACCCATTGCCTCTTGGCCTGTCCTTTATGGCAAAAGAGAACAATTTTTCTCCATCTTTTTTATGGCAGCCTTTCAAGTATTTGAAGACCGCTGTCATGTCCCCCCTTAATCTCCTCTTTTCCAAACTAAACATACCCAGTTCCTTCAGCCTTTGCTCATATGGCTTGTGTTCCATCCTTTTGATCATCTTTCTCACTCGCCTCTGAATCCTTTCTATATAGTGGTGACCAAAATTTGACACAGTACTGCAGCTGAAGCCAAACCAACTCTGAGTAGAGTGGTACTATCACCTCCGATGACTTGCATGCTATGCCTCTGTTAATGCAACCGAAAATTGCATTTGCTTTTTTTTTTTTTGCAACAGTGCTGCTGCCAAGCCAGTTATCCCCCACTCTGTATTTGTGCGTTTATTTTTTCTTCCCTAACTGTAGCACCTTACATTGTCTTTGCTGAATTTCATTGTGTTGTCTGTAGCCCAGTTGTCCAATTTATCAAGATCACTCTGAATTTAAGCTCTGTCCTCCAAAGTGTTGGCAAGCCCCCTCAGCCTTGTGTCATCTGCAAGTTTGATCAGTCCGCCCTCTATTCCTACATCCAGATCGTTAATAGAGATGTTAAACACTGGACCCAGAACAGATCCCTGTGGAACCCCATTTGAGACCTCCCTCCAATCTGACATCATTCCAGTCATAAAAAAAATAAGGAGGACTTGTGGCACCTTAGAGACTAACAAATTTATTGGAGAATAAGCTTTCGTGAGCTACAGCCCACTTCATCGGATGCATGCAGTGGAAAATACAGTGGGGAGATTTTATATACACAGAGAACATGAAACAATGGGTGTTGCCATACACACTGTAACAAGAGTGACCAGGTAAGGTGAGCTATTACCAGCAGGAGAGCTGGGAGGGGGGAAAGGGGGGGAACCTTTTGTAGTGGTAATCAAGGTGGGCCATTTCCAGCAGTTGGCAAGAACGTGTGAGGAACAGTTCATAGTTACTCTTTGTGACTGTTTAACCAATTATGTATCTACTTAATGGTACATCCACCAAGCCCACATTTCTCCATCTTAGTATCAGAATGTCATGTGGGAGTGTGACAAAAGTCTTACTGAAGTCCAGGTGTGTTATGTCTACCACATTCCCCCTATCCACCAAACCAATTACCCTGTCAAAGAAGGAAATCAAGCTGGTTTGGCATGATTTGTTCTTAGCACGACTCTTCACAGCTTTCTGCCTCCTGAGCTTGTGACATTTGATTATCCCTGATCAGTGTAAATTTCCCAGCCACCTCAGCTCCCAGCACCAGTTTACTAACCAAATATCAAGGCCTGGTGACAATTTGGGGCACTGAGAGGCAGAGATGACTGGCACTTTTCCAACAGAACGTTTTTCTCTCTGAAAATGCTGATTTCTCAGACTGTTACATGAAAATACATTGACTTAGACAAAAAGTACATTTTGAAAGAAAAATTGAAAAAAACCCAACATTTTGACATTGAATGTTTTGATTTTCTGTTTTGAAACAACTTTTCATTTCAATTTTTTTAAAATTGCATTAAATATTATCTACACTGAAGAAAAGTCAAAGTCAGAACAATTCCTTGTTATCATAATGAACCATTTCGATCGACCCATAGCAACAAATTTGTATTTTGGAGGAAATTTAAAGGTTTGTTTTGTTCCCTTTTGGAATAGGAGTTTTCAAAATCACAGATTTCCTACGAAGTGAAAAATCCAGTTCCTACCCAGCAATATTGAGCAGTTAATATACTAGTTAATGTAGCATGCACACACACACACCAGAGGAAAAGAAGTTATTAACATATGTGGGAAATGGAGCTAAAGGGGAAAAAAGAGCAGAGGGAGAAAGAGAGGACAGAGGCTAGAATTGTCTGTGTGCCAGTGGAGAGTGACTTGGCCGGAAGATGGTTTTTACTGCATTTAAATGTGTAAGATATATTTTGATTAATTCTACTAGACTACACCAGCCATCCTTACAACTCCCAGTGCACTAATTAAGGAGAAGAGGCGGACAGTGACTCATGCTGGAAGAAGCCCAGTAATAAAAAGAGGAATCTCAGTACTCATACAACTGAGAACATCCCCAGATCAGCACAGTTGGGAGAAAGGTCAGACTGATAATGGAGGCTCTTTGATAATGAAATGTTCCCAAGGAAGGCTGGCGCAGGAGCTCGGCATGGCCCACACAGGGACAAAACGGGGCACAGGTTTGGCTAGATGGCCAGAATTTTGTTTGACTCAGCTGAGTTGTCTTATTTATTCTTTGTGGGTTTCTTTGTCCTACGAACAACTAATTGAGCTGATTATACACAAAGATTGGGGATGTGGATGGGACCCTGGCTTTCAGCAGCCAACCGTATCTGGCATACAGCCAGCCATACCTGCCTTGGAGATGTTCTGGTGGCTTGGTTCCTTCTGACCCCCTCCTCTTTGCCTCCCTGCCTGGGAGAAGTAAGTTCTTCTTTTGCTCATCCCCCCTTGGAGCCTGATGGGAGATTTACCCTTTTGGGGGGAGCCCAGAGAAGGCAATGGAGAGTTTGGATTGGAGCGTGTGTAGATAGCACAGTAGGAAATTTCTCTTCCCACATGCCATAGTGAGGATATGGGCTCAGGACTAACAGCAGGAGTCTTCTTCCCTGTCCTCACCGGAGGAAGTAGGGATCTATGACATATAAAAGAAGTGCAGGGGAGAACAGACTGCAGGGGCGGCTGCTTTGTTACACTTCAAGGGGAGGGGTGAAATGGGGCTGGGAACTACAAACGGACCTCCTGCAGTTAAGCGTACGTCTACACTGCAGCTGGGAGCATGCTTCCTAGAGCAGGGAGGCAGACACGTGCGAGCTCTGCTCAAGCTGGTGCACTACCATTAGCAGTGTAGCTGGGGGTAGCACGAAGGGCAGCTCAGATGTACGTTCTTGGGTGGCAAGCCCGAGCTGCTGCCTGCACTAGCCCCAGCGAGGCAGCTATGTGTAGCTGAGCCAGCATGGCTCTGTGTACCTGGGCTGAGAAGCACGCAGCGTAGAAATAGCCTCCTAGTCACATCAGCACTGCGAAGAAAAACCCTCAGCGCTGTGTCTCAGAGCCTGGGACTGTTGACTTGGGCTCATGGGGTTCAGGCGCTGAAACCTGTCCAGGGTGGGGGGTCTCAGAGCCCAGGGTCCAGCCTGAGCAGGGATGTCTGCACTGCTCATTTTAATCCCCCAGCCCGAACACCGCCAGCCCGAATCAACTGACCCAGGTGCTCATTCAATTGACTGAGACTCAATGACACAAGTTGTTGGGTTTTTTGCAGTGTAGACATACCCTAAGAGGAAGGCACTCTTACCATATGTCATTGAAGCCCACTACTGCTTTGTAAGGCAAGGAGATAAAGGATCAATGGAAAACTCATGCTGCAGTGGAGACTGGTTTCTGGCCACCCAATAAGGGTTTAATTTTAATAGGGCTGTTGATTAATCGTAGTTAACTCACACGATTAACTCAAAAAAATTAATCACGATTAATGGCACTGTTAAGCAATAGAATACCAAGTGAAATTTATTAAATATTTTGGATGTTTTTCTACATATTCAAGTATATTGATTTCAATTACAACACAGAATACAAAGTGTACACTGCTGACTTTTTATTATTATTACTAATATTTTCACTCTAAAATGATAAACAGAAGAAATAGTATTTTTCAATTCACCTCATACAAGTACTGTAGTGAAATCTCTTTATCGTGAAAGTGCAGGAGTGGGTGGGTGAGATTCTGTGGTTCTGTGGCCTGCGTTGTGCAGGAGGTCGGGCTAGATGATCATAATGGTCCCTTCTGACTTTAGTATCTATGAATCTAAATGTAGATTTTTTTTGTTACATAACTACACTCAAAAACAAAACAATGTAAAACTTTAGAGCCTACAAGTCCACTCAGTCCTACTTCTTGTTCAGCCAATCACAAAGACAAACAAGCTCATTTACATTTGCAGGACATAATGCTGCCTGCTTATTGTTTATAATGTCACCTGAAAGTGAGAACAGACATTCACATGGCACATTTGTATTCGGCATTGCAAGATATTTACGTGCTGGATATGCTAAACATTCATGTGCCCCTTCATGCTTCGGCCACCATTCCAGAGGACGTGCTTCCATGCTGATGTTGCTTGTTAAGAAAATAATATGTTAATTAAATTTGAGACTGAACTCCTTGGGGGAGAATTGTATGTCCCCTGCTCTGTTTTACCTGCATTCTGTTATCTATTTCATGTTATAGGAGTCTCGGATGATGACCCAGCACACGTTGTTCGTTTTGCAGGAGGTCAGACTAGACAAGCAGGAGGTCAGATTAGACAATCATAATGGTCCCTTCTGACCTTAAAGTCTATGATTCTAAGAATACTTTCACTGCAGATTTGATAAAACTCAAAGAAGGTACCAATGTGAGATTTCTAAAGATAGCTATGGCATTCAACCCAAGGTTTAAGAATCTGAAGTGTCTTCCAAAATCTGAGAGGGTCAAGGAACATGCTTTCAGAAGTCTTAAAAGAGCAACACTGACACAGAAACTACAGAACCCAAACCAGCAAAAAGGAAAATCAACCTTCTGTTGGTGGCATCAGACTCACTTGATGAAAATGAACATGTTTCGGTCTGTACTGCTTGAGATCTGTTTGGGGATTGGTCCTGCTTTGAGCAGGGGGTTGGACTAGATGACCTCCTTAGGTGACTTCCAACCCTGATATTCTATGATTCTATGATCATTATTGAGCAGAACCCGTCATTAGCATGGACATATGTCCTCTGGAATAGTGGTTGAAGCATGAAAGGACATATGAATCTTCAGGGCATTTGGCATGTAAATATCTTGTGATGCTGGCCACAACAGTGCCATGTGAACGCCTGTTCTCACTTTCCGGTGACATTGTAAACAAGAAGCAGGCAGAATTATCTCCTGCAAATGTAAACAAACTTGTTTGTCTGAGCGATTGGCTGAATAAGAAGTAGGACTGAGTGGACATGTAGGCTTTACGTTGTTTTATTTTTGAATGCAGGGGTTTTTTTTTACATAATTCTACTTTTGAAAATTCAACTTTCATGATAAAGAGATTGCACTACAGAACTTGCAATGGAGGAATTGAAAAATACTATTTCTTTTGTATTTTACAGTGCAAATATTTGTAATAAAAATAAATATAAACTGAGCACTGTGCACTTTGTATTCTGTGTTGTAATTGAAATCAATATACTTGAAAATGTAGAAAACATCCAAAAATATTTAAATAAATGGTATTCTATTATTGTTTAACTGTGCGATTAATTGCAATCCATTTTTTTAATCACTTGACAGCCCTAAATTTAAAATTTCAAAAATTGTGCTAACTGAGCCTGCATCGATAGAGATGGGCAACATTTTTCCAACCAAACTTTTTTTTTTTTTTGCAAAACGTGCAGCTTAGGCAAGACTAAAAGTTTTCATGAATTTGTGTCAATTTCACTGAATCATTTTGTTTAAAACAAAACAAAAATCTGAAAACAGTCAAACCATTTTGTTTCAGTGTTTTGCAAATGAAATGTTTTGATTTTTTAAATGATTTTTCATTTCAAAATATCCTGAAAAACCGTTTAAAAATGATCAAAATCAAAATGAAACATTTTGTTTTAGGTGAAACGAAGTGTTCCATTCAACCCAAAATTAATTTTTTTTTCAGCTTTTTGGTTCACTGACAGTTTTGAAAAGCTTCCTTTTTGTTTTGACCCAAATGATACTTTTCCTCTTTTTTTTGGCATTGCCAGCAAACTGAAAAAAATTCTTATTCACCCAGCTCTAAGTCATCGGTACAGAATTCTCTGGAGTGGCCCCTTCTCAACAGCTCAGTAATTCAGCACCAGATTAATTTTCAGTTCATACCACTGCCCTATCAATGGGACAGGGTCTGCTTAGCTTTAGAAGCCAACACTGACTGAAGTGTTGCGGCCCTTAGGAGGGGGGTCTCTGAACAACAAATTGAAAAAGACTCGCCTGAAAGCCATGGAGAGTTCAACAGCTCGTAAGTGGTGTCACTGTCAATTGCTTGCCTCAGACCTCCTGTTAAACAGACTCTGTGCATAAAGTAAAAAATATTGAGGCTTTGAAAATCTGCGTCTGAGTCTGGAATGCACACACATCTGCACTGCATACAAATGGAACTGCCTAGATTTGATCCTACAGCTACTTTATGCAGCACAGCAGATTCCCAAGGAAGGCATTCAGTTCCCAGGAACAAGGAGGTGCTGATGGTTTGGGTGGGAGTGGGGAACTGGGAGTTTTTCAGTCCCATGCCTCACTTTCTTCTCTTCAATTCAAAAGTGAAATGAGCGTGGTAGGTCCTAATGTAAGCCCAAGTGGGGATTTAAACATTAAACCACAGTAGCGGTTGCTGCAGGACTCTTGCCTCAGACTGGACTAGTACATGAGGGTCCCACCTGAAATGGTCTGGCAATGTTGTCTGTAGACACTCACAGACCCATGTTAAGCCTGGAGCCAGCCAACATTCTCAGTTCCCTCACCATCAGGAGCCTATACAGTTCTCCCCAATGTTCAGTGAGAAGGACATGCACAAAAATGGTTGGTTTGTTTGTGAAACACAGAGTACAGCCACTTCTGAAACTTCTCTTGGGGCTACAGGAGGAAAACAAAGGAAGCTACTTGCATGATACTTATTATTCAGTCACCAGTGCAGAAGGCTGTATTCTCTCATAGTCATTTTAACTCCCGGGGGAACTGAGAGTATTAGAAACCTTAGCCACAGCATCAGATTAACAACATCATTCTCCTCCATTCTTTCTTCTACGTGTCAGAACTATTGCACCACTTTTAGAATAACAAACATTCGGATTCAGCTAACTTGTATCGGGGGGGGGGTGGACCCTGTTGCCAATTCCAATTTAATTTCTTTGGGTTCCCTCTTTAAACAAATCTAATTCTTGGCACTTTTGCGTTACCATGTAAGAAAGGAAGCTGCAGGGTGTGACTTCCCTTCTCCCCCACACCATGTCACAGGTCAAATTCAAACTTGGCAGCAGTGAAAATGCTCTGTGTGTGTCCACCTCAAAACTAAATAGACTCCAATCTCGCAGCATTCATACACCATTAACAAGTAACAACCCATTATACAACGGGATATTATTTTCACTTCCCCCTCTGTGGTCATTGACACAAGTATGAGTATCAGCTACTGCTACATACCCACTAGGGGGAGTTAGAGGGTAACTTGTTGCCACGCTGACATATGCTTGGAAGGATTAATTTTTTTAATTGGTAAACATGGATTTCATGGTGCACACACAAACCAACACAAATATTTCCATTGATAAAATCAAATTTTTCAGATAGGCAAAGTAAAAAAATGCTGCTGGGGAACTTAATAGAGTTTGATTTAAGGATATTCACTTTGTATCGTTTGACGTGATGGTGACAATTAGTGTTTTAACAGTTGTAAAGCTTTAACTTTTGGAATCTCATCATCTACTGTCATTAAAGCATTATTGTCTCCCCCCACCCATGACTTCCCGCAGCTCTGAACATTTACATTGATAAATATAAATACAAATGCTTAAAACCCATAACTTTGTGTAACTGTGAAAATGTACATTGATAACATTCTTTAAAAATGCTTAAAAATAAACACTGAGATTAACTATTGAAGTGATTAAATTCTGCCAAACCTATGTAAAAGGCTCTAGAGGCATAAGTAAGGTGCTCTCAGTTCAATACCTGGACATTTTCAGCATACATTTCTATATAAAATAAGCTTACTTGGAAATTACACTAATATTATTATTTAGTTGTAGTCTGTGACACAAACACATAGCAAGCCAGGGAGCTTATAATATGTGGACATGAAGGCTTCTCCATACCAATGACCACTGTATATAGACTCCGCAGGAATCTCATCAGATCAGCATTCAACCTGGTGGAACTGGCATTCACTTCTCACAAGTTGAAGTGTCCAATTCTAATGTGAGTGGCGAAGATCTAACTAGTTTCAGGGGTGGGTGGCGGGAAAAGGGTGGTAGTTTTCCATGTTGAAGGAGACAACAATGATCTGATTTGGGCTGCGTTCTTCTGAAGAAGTCAGAACAACAAAATAAACTACAAGCTGGAGGGGCTGTTGAAACAGGCTTGAAAGTCAAAGAGAGGATAGCAAGGGTGGCACAAGAAAGAGTTGGCCTCTGCTAATTCAAAACATGTGTTTTTTCCCCTGACTGGATTCTGCTGCTCAGAGACAACAAGGGGTATTTCAGTACCACTCAAGCAGGCATTCCTGGGCAGAAGGCTTGTGGCAGCCATCTTGGCTCCTGTGAAGATAAGTATCAAGCTACTCAAGCAAGACTTGTGTTTTGGGGAGGTCAGAGAGGCAGAACAATTTCTGGAGAGATGTGGATGCTCCCTCCAGGCAAGAGAAATCAGCCAGAACACTGGACTATGATGAAACCTCGACTCCTGCTTGGCCACTCTGTAGCTGGCTGATTCTGCTGGAAGTCCCACATAGCCCATACAGGGCTTACACATTACACATGAAGGGTATTTTCTAGGGCTGGCCAAAAATTTTAGAAGATGCCATAGTCCTGCCAGTGTTTGAAATGTCAAGGCAACTTGAGCTTGTCCTCCCCTCAACCATCTTATCAGTGTGCTTATGCTGGGAGTCTAGACCCAATCACTCTTGTAAAAATAAGGTTCACATTATTACATCTGGTAATTTTTCGGTATTGTTTAGTTGTGTAGTGTGCTTAAAAATCTGATAGACACCCACTGGGGGCAAACTGCTCACCCCACAGTAAATGAGTTTTGGAGTAGCTCAGTCCCTAAAGCCGTTATGGCATATGGTGAAACCTCCCAGAATACATCCAACCAGAGTTGGCAATGCTGCCTGGCCAGACTGCATATCCCATGATGCACTGCAGTCTCTCACTGTGATTGAGCTGTTGCCTTGCCTCATGGGAGTACATTGGAGTGGGAGTACATGGGAGTCTGACTGTAGAGAAGGGCCATAGGGAAGAATGGGATATGAAGAATCTGGAAATTCAGCTCCCATGAGGCATGAGGGCAGTAGGCAGACGCAGAAATTAATGTCAACCTGACCAAAAATGAAACATTTCAACGATACCAAACGTTAACTATATAACCGATATACTCATATCATTGCAGTTATTATGCTATTTTAAAAAGAACAAGCAAAGGACAAAATATAAAATCCCAACCTTGTAACGGTAGAAAGGCTCAGTCTCTGCGTTATCTTGTTTTTGTAAAAATTGTCTTTTTCACCCCATCACCCTGAACAGTTTGTTACACCCAGTTGTCATGTTACATCGAAAATGAACTCTGTGCAGGGACCGTTTACACTGTACAGTGTATAAGGGGGCACTGTTATAAAGAATATGTAAATAGATAAGGTTTTATATGAAAATTCTTTGGTATATCCATCACTGCACATATTGTTCACTAAGTGTGAAATCCTGGCCCCAGTGAAGTCATCAGGATTTATGCCATTGATTCAATGGGGCCAGGCCTTTACCCTAACACTGGTTCTCAAACTTCATTGCTCTGTGATCCCTTTCTGACAACAAAAATTACTACATGACCCCAGGATGGGGGACCAAAGCCTAAGCCCCACAGCCCCAGGTGGAGGGGGGCAAAGCCAAAGCCCAAGGGCTTCAGCCCCAGGCAGGGGGCCTGTAACATGAGTCCCGCTGCACAGGGTTGAAGCACTCTAGCATCGGCTTCAGCCCTGGGTTGTGGGGCTTGGGCATCAGCTTCAGCCCCCAGAGGTGGGGCTCGGGCATTGGCTTCAGCCCCAAGCCCAAGCAAGTCTAGCGCCAACCCTGGTGACCCCGTTAAAATGGGGTCCCGACCCACAGTTTGAGAACCATTGAGTTGTCTATGGTATTAGCAGGAAAGATGAATGGGAAATGGTTTTCCCATCCCAGGAGAATGTTAGAAATTTTGAAAAAATTTCCCATCCGAAATTGGGACAAAAATGTGAAATCTCCGAAGTTTTCGTATATCGATAAATCGATAATCTGAAAAGAAGTTTCAGATTGGGCCAGTTGAAATGTTTCATTTCAATCATTTTGGAATGATTTGTTTGGGTTTTGACCTTTTAAATAAATTCACCATTTGTTAGCCTACATTAACTAAAACTTTGAAACGAAAAGGTGTTTCCAACCAAATGTCGACACTCCTGTTCTGATACTTTAAAAACTACATTTAAACCTGTTATGAAGCAGGAGATTTTGCCAAAGCCAGCTCTTGGCTGCAAACAGTTTCAGTTTCAACAAATCAGGATGATTTCAGCAGGCGTTCAGTACCGAAATACCTTGAGGATCTGGGCCTCAATGTGCAGGTATCACAATCTGGTCCAATATTATTCAGTGTACTGTAAAGAACGGCTCCAAGAATAACCAGTGGATGTACTAGGCTCCATCTTGTAGTTTCCAGGCTGCCTCCTCAGGGATCCAGAGTTAGTGTGAGTGAAGAGAGACGCTGGGGGCAAGGTGGGGATCTGGACAGGCCACAGGTGACCAGGGATGTGCAGAGGCAGTGAGTGCCAGAATGTTAACAAGAGACTGATATGTGGCAGTGCCGATAAGGAACCAAACTTTGTTTCCTGGCCCCAGCCATGGGTGAGGGTTACAAATGGTTAGTGCCCTGTCACACGACAGGGGTCAGTATCCACTGACTCTAGTGGCGGTTATTACAGAGCCAGGCTTTGGAGTGGAAAGGGCACGTGTAGGAGGCCCGGAGGAACGAGGTTTGGTGTTCTGTGCAGGTTGGGCCTGGGGTGGAACTTTCTGCAGTAGTCCCGGCAACCTGGGGACTGAGGTGGAGATTTTCAAAGGCACAAATAGAAGTTAGACTTCCTAAAACTGCTACCTGGGTACCAAAATGCTCGTACAGCAAAATGCCAGCAGCCAGTCTCCACTATTGCACCAGTGGAATACATACACTGGTGAGAGATTTCCCACCCAGGATATATGCAAGTTATTGTTACTGGCTGGGTTAAACCACTCTTCATTCGGGATAAATATAAGAAACAATGACACTCCTTTATGGAACCAGATGGCCAAAACAATAGGAGTCTCCATCTACAACACAGACTTGTGCAAAACTGGAGCAGAAGCCAACCTGTGTGACTCACAGGGTTTTCCTGGGGATTGAGATCGTAAATGCAGGGGCAAGGGCATAGACAGGTGGATTTCAGGGGGTGCGGGGGGGAGAGAAGCAGAAGAAACCCCAGAGATGCTGAGAAAGAAACATCAGAAAGCCAATGATGCAGTTAAGAGAAGCATTGGGAACATGACCTGAGAAAAACCGAGAGAGAGAGAGAGAGAAAGAGAGGGATTTTGGGCTAAGTGTTGGCTGGAAAGTGGCGTGGAACTGTGATGAAGGAAATTGTTTCCTATTGTTCAATTCCTGCCATGCTCGAGAAAACAGGACATTGTACATTCATTGTAACTAAACAGGATTGCATCAAAGAAACGTCTGACTTTTATGACCGATTTCATCTCCTAACTGAAACAATCTGCCAGATCCTGAATTTTGGCCAACTTCTCAGGTCAAAAGGGGTAACAATATTGTGCTCATGCTTGTCATAGTTGCAAATACTTGTGGGCTAGATGGACGCAGTTATGTGTAAGTCTCCATTTTCTTCACCCAGGTGATCCAGGTGAGAGGCCAATGACCTAGAACTCAGGAGGAGACCTGAGTTCTAGTCCCAACTTTGCCACTGACCACAGGAAAGTCACTTCTTTGTTTCTCTCTCACCAGGTGTCTCTCTTGTCTATTTAGGTTGTGAAGTCTTCAGAACAGGGACTCTTGCAATGTATTTGTACAGCACCTAGCACAGTGGAGCTTGTAGATAAGGCCAGTAACAACACATCTAGCCTTGTCAGATGTTTTCCTTTCAGCTGGGAACCTCTGAGTGCAGGGGGCCAGCCATTAAAGGAGAAGCCCTCTGCTCTTTTAAGAAACATGATTTTCTCCTTCACTGCCTTCCTTTTTAATCTTCTCTCCTGTTTTTTCTTCTTGCTATTGCAGCTGGGTGACTGAATGCTGATGAGACAGTATTAGGTCCAAACCCAGACAGCCATTTCCCAGTAATTGGTTCAGGTTGACAGAGAACTGACACCAATGTTTGCTTGGGTTATTGTTGAGTAAGGTTATCCCATCAGCCACAAATATTTTAGAGGAGGAGTGTGACTGTGGTATGTCTGAGGTATCGACTTGTGTGGAGATTGGAGAAACTGCTGCCCTGTGCTGGAATACGGTATGCTGCTTAATATAGCAGCTCTCCAGCATCTGCTGCAAGAAATGCTAGTTCATCCCATTGATGTTATAAATGTCCATGGGCCAGATTGTGAACCCCTTACTAACACTGGGGATCAGGCCTGTCAAGAGAAATTTGGGGCCACCATACTCCATACTTGCTGTGGCCTACCCCCTTCCATTTCACTCCTGTTACTGAGGTTTTTTGGGGTGGGCCTGAGCTAAGGCCCCCAGCATAGTTGTCCCCCCCACCCCTGCCTTTCCTCCCCACATCAATCCTGCTGGGGATCAGTTACTCATATACGTAGCCTCGCTGAAGTCAGTAGGATTACCCCTACTGCTCATCAGTGCACAGGATTCACAATCTGGCCCTGATTTTCCATGACACCAAGGCCCCTTAATGCCACAGTAGGATAAAAGGGGTCTCAGCATAAATGAGAACTGGGCCCTGTGAATTCGAATCTCCCGCTCCCTTTGGAATTCATTTGATATCTATAAGGGCATGGCTCATCATGCAGTATGACGTTCACATTTCAGACTTCCTGGCTCAATAACACTGCTAAGCTCATCTGCACTTACCTCGCAGTTTTTTTTAAATATTTGAAAACTTAAAAAAAAACAAAAAAGCAATACATTCTACTCATTGTTAAAATATGAAGTATGCCACTGTTGATCATGCTGCCCCAGAGATCACATGGTACAGTCTAATTTCTGTAAATATGTCAGGTTTCTGGGGTCTCTCATAAGACACAGTATGAAAGCAGTAAGTCACTGTGGTGGCTGGATAAACACTTTTCTGCTTGAGGGATGTAACAGGCAGCGATATAGCTTGTATCACTACAAATGCAGCTTGGAATTTGGGGTCTGATTCTTCTCTCTCACATACTGGGATAAAAATCTGTTGACTTTAAAGTTGCTACTCCTGATTTACACTGCCAAGAAGACTCGGGGCCATTTTGTCTAAGCTGATCTGAAACAAAAGCACTCAGAGAGATGTCAACATGTAGCTACAAAAAAGGTTTCCTAGTTTCAGCAGTTTTCCTTTTGCCCCCACGCTCCCGTCATGTAAAAGATTCCTGCTTTTGTTTTCATCATTACCATTACAACATTTCTTAAAACCAACCAAAACCAAGATTAGATGTATGCCTGATAAGAGCAACTTTCAAACTATAAAACTGAAATCAGAATTTAAACTGGGAAAAACCCTTCCCTGTTGACCTTGTTGTTGCTGTTGTTGGCATCTCCCGTCACTTGACAGATGAGTTGACTGATGTTGACTTAAGTTCTGGCTTTGTTTCTATGGCTTCTCACATGGGAAGCAAGTCTGATCCTGGATTTGCAAATGTGGTTGCATGTCTTGCAAATCACAGAATCATAGAATATCAGGTTGGAAGGGACCTCAGGAGGTCATCTAGTCCAACCCCCTGCTCAAAGCAGGACCAATACCCAACTAAATCATCCCAGCCAGGGCTTTGTCAAGCCTGACCTTAAAAACCTCAAAGGAAGAAGATTCCACCACCTCCCCAGGTAACGCATTCCAGTGCTTCACCACCCTCCTAGTGAAAAAGTTTTTCCTAATATCCAACCTAAACCTCCCCCACTGCAACTTGAGACCATTACTCCTTGTTCTGTCATCCGCTACCACTGAGAACAGTCTAGATCCATCCTCTTTGGAACCCCCTTTCAGGAAGTTGAAAGCAGCTATCAAATCTCCCCTCATTCTTCTCTTCTGCAGACTAAACAATCCCAGTTTCCTCATGTAGTTGTTACTAGGGGAAGGGTTTGAGTAACTACCCATACGACGTGGTCTCTTCTTCTGCAGAAACCTCAGACACCAATCCTCACAAACGGACATAGTCTCAGGGCACAGACCTCTTCATGTAGGGCTGTCCAGTGTAACGAGTCCACAGATTTTAATGTCTGTCTTGCATGCTTTGAGGTTGGCCTTCAAGGTGTCTTTATATCTGAGGATGGGTTGACTCTTAGAGCAGGTTCCCACTTTTAGTTGTCTGCAGAGCACTGCTTTCAGCATACAGGAAACCTCCGCTGATGGGGGTCTATTCAATCTACAGCGACTCAGGGCCCACACCAAAGTAATTGAACAGCTATGAAGAGAGCTCCCATTTGTTGACGACTCTGCTCTGATTGCCCCCACACTCGAGGACATTCAGTTTATTGTGGGCTGCTTTGCCTATGCCTAAAAATGCTTCAGTTTTACAGTCAGCCTACAAAAATTGAGTCTTGTACCGGTCAGCATCGGCCCACCAGCACTCCAAGCACCATGATCACAATGTCACAACTGACAAAATCTCCCTCAACTTGGTCAGGAAATTCTGTTCTCTGGCTAACGCACTTTACAGCTATGCCACGTGGAACAAGACCATTCAGCACTTGGCAAAGGCCAGCTTGGCATTGGTCAGGCTGACCCACAGATTCTGGAGGGAGCGTGGAGTCTGATAAAAACTTACCATAATGTTGTACTCACCCCAGGAACGCTGGAACGGGGGGGCCACAGGGGGCCATAGTCTCCCCACTTTTTACCAGTCTTAAGGGCAAGCAATGGGGGCAGAGGGGGAGGGGTCTTGGGGGAAAAGGCGGCACGGGAACGTGGCCTCGGGGGAAAGGGGCAGCGTGGGGGCGGGACCTCGGGGGAATATGTGGCACGAGGGCAGGGGCTCAGGGAGAAGGAGCAGCATGGGAGCCGGGCCTCAGGGGGAAGGGGCAGTGCTGGGAGAGGCGGGGCCATGGTTCAGACGCCGGTGCCCCCCTCCCTCACACACACACTTTTAGAGACTTTGAGCTGGTCCTGACTCAGCCCTCTCCTCTACGGCGGCGAGACAGGGATACTTTACCAAAGCCACATCAAACAGCTGGATAGCTTCCAGCTTCGCTGCATAAGATCCATCTGCAACATCAAGTGGCAGGGCAGGATCCCCACCATTGAAGTCCTTGAGTGGCATCAGATCTGTGGCATCAAGAGCATGCTCCTCAGGGCTCAGCTTCACTGGCTGGGCATGTGGCCCACTATTGATCGGCAAGGTCCGCAAAGAGACAAGGCGGGGGAGTTAATGTCTTTTATGGGACCAACTTCTATTGGTGAGAGAGACAAGCTTTTAAGC
This sequence comes from Chelonia mydas, assembly GCF_015237465.2. NCBI lineage: Eukaryota > Metazoa > Chordata > Testudines > Cheloniidae > Chelonia > Chelonia mydas. The sequence continues at coordinate 73,082,710 of NC_051251.2, read as the reverse complement.
TTACACAGATCTCATCTTTGGTCACTTCAGAGCTCTGTGTAGGTTCGAAAGGTCTGTAAAGTAAGGCCTGGTTCTAGAGAAGCATGTAAGTGAGTGCTTATCTTTAAGCACTTGGAAAGTAGCATGTTTAGTCGATAGAGCACTGAACTGCAACTCCCATGACTGGAGGGCTAGACTTAACTCTGTCACTGACCTACTGTGTGACCTTAGACAGCTGACTTTATTTTTAATTCCCTACTCCGCTTTGTTCGATTGGATTTTAAACTGGTTGGGGCAGTGACTGTCTCTCACTGTATGCATGCATTATTGCTATTTAATAACATCTAGCTCTTATAAAGCATTTTTCATCAGTGGATCTCAAAGTGCGTTACACAGGATGTCCATGTCATTATCCCCATTTTACAGATGGGGAAACTGAGGCACATGGAGGCAAAGTGACTTGTCCCAGGTCACCCAAACAGACTAGTGTCAGAGCTGGAAACAGAACTCCATTCTCCTGTGTCCAAGGCCAGTGTTGTCTGTCCACTAGAGTATACTGCTCTGATGAGAAATGAATTTGTACTGTCCTAGGTGCTCTACCAAACACAAGACAGTTTCTGTCCCTGTCATAACCATACAGCTAAAGGTAGCCTAGAATTCCCCCTTACCTGTAAGGGGTTAAGAAGCTCAAATAACCTTGTTGGCACCTGACCAAAAGGACCAATGGGGAAAGAAGATACTTTCAAATCTGTGGGGGGGTTTAAGGCTTTGTGTGTGCTCTTTGTTTTTGTGTGTTCTCTGAGGAAGCAGAGAAGCATCAGGTCAGAAAACTCCTTCTCCTAAAATCATCCTAAAATGAGTCTCAATATTGCAAAAAGAGTAAGTAAGAGTAAGGTAAGACGTGTTAGATTATCTTTTGTTTTTAGCTTGTGAATTTTCCCTATGCTTTGAGGGAGGTTTATCCCTGGTTTTTGTAACTTTAAAGTTTTGCTTAGAGGGGAATCCTCTGTGTTTTGAATCTGTTTACCTTCCATCCTGATTTTACAGAGGTGCTTCTTTTATTTTTTTTCTTTATAATAAAGTTCTGTTTTTTAAGAATCTGGTTTACCTATTTGGTTGGTATATTATTCTCAAGCCTCCCCAGGAAAGGGGGTGAAGGGACTTGGGGGGATATTTTAGGGAACAGGAACTCCAGGTGGTCCTTTCCCTGAATCTTTGTCTAACTCACTTGGTGGTGGCAGCTGTACCCATCCAAGGACAAGGAAGGATTTGTGCCTTGGGGAAGTTTTTAACCTAAGCTGGTAGAAATAAGCTTAGGGGGACTTTCATGTGGGTCCCCACATCTGTCCCCTAGAGTTCAGAGTGCGGAGGGAACCCTGACAGCCCCAAAGAATTTTCAAACTAAATACACTAGCACTATGGGGCCCAATCTTGATCAGGGCATCTTGGTGCTACTGTGGTGAACCGTATTCGCTCAGTGCTTAAGGCACTTGCAAGAGCTCTGCTTTGTTCTCTGTGTGTCCAGTTCCAGCCTGGCAAGCGCAGCCCTGCCAATATCACAGTTACCATAATTTAAAAAATGTTTTCCCAGTCTGAGCCTATCTGAGGAAGTGGTATAGGCTGGTATGTTCCCTGTTAGTAATGGTACAGAAAGCGGAGCAGAGCTGCTCCTTCACTCATGGCACCAGTGACTAGTTTTGTATTCCAGAGGAATGGCATTTGTGTCAGTCATTAGGGAAACCCAAAACGGGCCCAAGGTTCAGCCCAGACAAATTGCCAAAAGTTCTTATTAGAACTGGGTGGATTTTTTAAACTGGAAAATGCTTTTGTTTCAAAATGGCCTTTTGCTAACACTGAAATCTCCCATAAAGATTATTTCTTAAGTTTTCCATGCATTTTTTGCACGTTTTATGAATTTTTTTTGTTTTCAATTTCTTCGTTGCTTTGTCATTTTCCATTTCCAATATAAGATGTTCAAAGATGGGTTTTGAAACATTTTAATGTATCTAAGCTGCCCCCAAAGATTTCTTTTTTTGAAAAGTGTTGAAGACAAAACAGAAATGGCTTTGAAATGTCTGAAAAAACGTCACAGCACTAGGTCTTTTGTGAAATGGATACTTATATCATCACCAAACACAAAGGGAAGTAATGTTTAATTACCACTGATATGCCTCAGGTAGGTTGATATGGCCCTCCCAACAATCCTGCAAACAAAAAACGTTTGTGATGCTAACAGGATAATTTTTCACTACGTCTTAGATAAGAGCAGAGTAGGAAAGAATGACATGAAACTGAAATATTTATCTGACACTGGGCTAGAAAATCAGATCACCTTAAATCCACATCCCTGAGCAACGTACTTAAGCCAACTTAAGTTCCCATATAGAGAGCACTAGGTCTTCTGTTGACCTAGCTACCACCTCCCAGGGAGGTGGATTACCTACACCAATGGGAGGGGCTCTCCCATTGATGTAGGTAATGTCTACACTGTAGCATTTCAAGTGTAGACAAGAGGTTTTTTTCTTTCACTCGTAGCTGTGGTCAGATGTTGGCTGCATGTGTATTCATTCAGCGTGCTGTCCCAGCTCTGTGCAGATAGCAGAGATAGCAGACTCGGTTTTCAGCAAAGGCACCCAGCCAGGTTTATTGTCGGTGAAGCAGGGTAATAGTACCTGGCAGGCACTCCGAGGAGAGTAGGACACGTATGCCCGTGACAATGGACGCAGCTCAGTCAGTGGCGGGACTTTCCATTCCCCCCTCGGCTGGACAAAGACACTCCCTCTGAGATACATCTTTATACACCAGTAAGAATAAGAGATGTATTTCCCCTGATGTACCAGGGTGCCACCCTCTGATGTATCAGGGTGCCACCCATTGCCTTGTATATGTTGGTTTGATTAAAACATCTTTATCCATCATGCTGTCATCGTGACCTTATCCTTACGGGTGGGTCAGTGTGTTCCTGTTCTCTTTGGGGAATGGGCTGGTAGTGAGGTGTTTTGGTACCACCCGACTGGAATGTGATTGCGTGAGTGCTCTGTGCCCAGCACCTCTTAGGAATGTGTGTTTCTGCAGTATCAGCCCTGTGCTTGCCAGATTCTCTGAGCAGGGCCTGCCTCTTGCTCACAAACTGACTTTGCTTCATATCAGCAAAGTTTTGACCACTACTTTAGTTCAGGTCTCAGGCCTCGTACCAGGCTTCTGATACAAGGGCTTATGTTTCAGGCTCTCTTCCTACTACAGGAGCAACCTGTTAGCAACAGCACCAGCACAGAAACGGTTGGAACTAAGGCCTGGTGTACACTAGGAAGTTAGATTGTTAACCTAACCCCCAGCATAGACAGCATTAGGTTGATGGCCGAATTCTCCCATTACCTAGCTATCGCCTCTCCGGGAGGTGGTGTACCTATGGGGGAATCCCTCCCATCGGCATAGGTAGTGTCTTCACTGATGCACTGCTGTGGCACGGCTGCAGCATTTTAAATGTAGATAAGCCCTAGAACACTGTGGGAAGGTGAGCGAGAAGAAGGATGGCTCAGTGGTTAGGATGCTACCAGATCCATGGGTTCAAATCCCTGCTCTGCCACAGGCTTCCTGTGTGACCTTAGGCAAGTCACTGAAGCAAAGATTTTCAAAAGTGACATGATTCTGGATTCTCAGCCTGAGCACCTTTAGGGGGTTGGATGAAAAGAAGCGGTGAGTTCCCAGCACTTTCTGAAAATCAGGCTTGCCTATGATGAATTTCTGCAGATGAAAAGCGAGATCCTGCAAGGGACCTGGGTCACCTGATATCCCCTATTAGAAGAATACATCACCCAAGACATGAAGAAGGCTCTCTTCTCTGCCATGCTGCAGGACAGGGAAAGAGACAGAGGCCCAGGATTTCCCAAGGGCTTGTACCCTTGGGTGAAAGTTTAAATACATATGTCTTTGAGCATTAGCTTCCTCAAAGGAAAATGAATCAGTAAATATCTCCCAGGGAAATACAGGTTCTTTCATTCTATTCCAAAAGGTCACAGTTTAAAACGAACATTATGTCAGCAGGAGTGCACAGGTTTCATTTAATTATAATAGGTGTCTACAGAATGTGTTTTTACTGCATCCGACTGCCTGTATGCAAATTTTTAAACCAGTTCTGAACCTAATGCAATGATAGTATTTCACATATACATACATACCATAGTTAATTCCTTCAATTTATAAAATCACAATGCCCCACAACGTGTATATGGTTTGGAGGTAACTAGTTTGACTCTCAAAACTGAGACAGCCCATGCTACAGCTGCCAAGTGGATGAAAGAATTCAGGCTCTGAATCTGGCAGCTTTAATCACTTTAAAAATCATCTGTTGCTCCAAAAAATCTCCATTTCCTTTCACACAAGCTCCTAAATCAATTTCAAGTGCCGTACTCTCAAAGCTGAAGTTACTAGTGTACACAGACTTTGGTATCCTGCTGGTTGCGTTGGACTAAGTGCATCTGTTTTAAACTGTAATCATCTGGAATAAGGAAAATTAAATATATCATAAGGATCTATTTTTTTACATGTTGACAGGTTTAGGGTTATGAGTGAGGAAATGAGACCTTCAATGGGAGCTTATATAGTAGACAGAGGTGAAGTAGTCCAGTTAACACTATATCTAGCTTACCTGTTTTCTTTCCAAATGAAGCTGCTAGTGCCACTCTGTAAGATAACACGAGTGTGTTTCTTGACTTGTCTTCAGTCCTGATTATGCAAGGACTTATGCTCCCCTTGCACAATCAAGTAATTCCATTGACTTCAATACGATTACTCTCAGGCAGCAGGTCAGCAGCCTTTACGGGATCTGTGTATGCGTATGTGTATTCTCTGCTACATGGGTAGGCACCATTTTTCCAAAAAGTGAAAAGGAGAAACTGCCTAATCCTGAGAGCCATAAGAGAGATGCCAGAGATGGCATGGTGCTGCACAGCAGCGGCCCACCGGGTCAGGGCTGGACAGCACCAGTGGACAATGAGGACCACGTCCCAAACAATGGGAGCTCAGTCCTGGGCAAAGCTCACTTACCCCTGAGAGATGTCTCTTTTTTACCCTTTGGCAGCACTTGTGTAGCCTGGCATGTCTTGTTCAACTCTTACACACACACACTTTTGCACTGCTATCTACACTTGCACCAAGACAACATGCCCATGCAGACATATACTCATGCTGCCTTCATTGCCTGTCCCAGTCCCACCTGTTTTTGGCCTGCCCACTCACGCCCCTTGCACCTCTTACTAGTGAAGGAGTCCAGGAACTGCTGGCTAAATCCCATGTTACAGCTACCCTGACAATAACAGTCCACAAGCCAGAAGCACATCATGTACTAGCTCAGACTGACAAAGGCTTTCATGCCCCGCCCCCGTTTCATTCCTGTCCCCCCGTAAGGAGGAAAGCTGGCTCTCCCCCTTTGACTCTTGCTTTTCAGCCACCACACCAGAAACCAGCCAGGGAGTTCTGCAAGCCCCAATGTGGGGTGCTAGAGTTTGGATCTCTGCAGCTAGACAGTTATCATTTGTGTGTGAGTCTGCACACTCCTTCTGGGTCATTGTAACTTCTGGCCATTGTTGGACTTTCAGCAGGGCTCTTAAGGGTTGCTGGCTCATCTGCTTGTTTGTTGTTATTCGAAGCTGCATCTTTCCAGGCTGTAGTATTTATTACCTCCCCAAAAGTGCCTTAAGTCTTCTTCAGGCAATCAGTTAGGATTCCAGTCTAATCACACAGTTACCCTTTTATCTCTTCAAGATCTAGCCAAGTAGCTCTGGAGTCTGTTAGCCCTCTGATGTCATATCTTGGCCCGTAGTTTGCATGTTTGATTTTTGCCAGTATTAATCCTGTAAACATTTGCAAGAAATCACAGAGAATCCTTGGGGAAGCACTTCCACCTCACCCCACCCCCCCACCCATCCCGCTCCAGCAGATTCTGCCCATGCTTCACAACTCATATGGCAAAAGCCTGCCAGAAAAGGAGAAGAGGAAAATAAGGGGCTGAAAGGAACTGGACACAGGCAAGAGCAGAGGGGTATTACCCTCTTAATGCAGCAATCTCTAAATGACAATGAAAGATGAAGCCAGTCAGGGATTTGTTCCTAGAGTGACGGACCAAAGAGACAGCTTTAATATCTATGGAGATTAAACAAACCCAAGAATAAGGGAGTGAGCTATTTTCTTTCCCAGTCAGTTGATTTTCACAGGGTTTGTTATTGGTTCATTTTATTTTTTTGAACATTCTTTTCCCTGCTGTTTCAGAAGCCTTACAAAGCACAAGACAGACAATGCCTGGCTGGGGCCCACCAGTATTGTTTGTATACAGTAATGCCTAGCGGCCCCACTGAGATCTGGGCTCCGTTGTGCTAGGGAGCTGTAAGAGGCAGTCCCTTAGACGCTACATCAATTCTTCAGCTTCAGCAGTAGCAACATATGCTTTCCAAATTCAATCCCCACAGACAACCCAGGCCAGGGAGTTGTTACAAGTGAGTGTCTGCTGGGGACGTGAATTGCTGGGCACTCCTAATGCTCCAACCCAGGTGAGGCCAATGTGTGACCCACATGAATACCAGGGTGAATCTATATCCCTGCTGTAGTGGATCACATGTGTCTCTGCAATTTACATCCTTATGAATGGACCGTGGTCTTTATCTCAAATAGGAGAGGCTCAAGTTTTTGCAACCAGAGCTGCCAGGCTCATTTCCTGCAGACAACCCCAACCAGAGTCATGGTTAAAAGGGGTGGTGGGAATACATGGGATTAAACCTCACACAGACAAGCCCACCAAGACAGGACATGTTAGCATTTGCATTTACAGATGGGAAACTGAGGCACAGATTAAAGTCTGTGGCAGAGCTGGGAATTGAATCCAGGCCCCGTCTCCCCATCTGGTACCCTTCCTGCAAGACCATCCTTTCAAGAGAGAAATAATTGAAGCAAGCCTACAGAACACGTGACTACCTCCACACCCTCCCTCCGGCCTGTGTGTCAAGCTGCATGGGATTGTCCTGCAGGGAGGGAGGGAGAGAGAAATACTCTTCGCATTGTAAAGATTTTATTATAAACAAACCCACCACAGCACATTGGAATTTGTAGTGATTAAAATTCTTTAAGGAAGGGGGGGAGAACACAACACCCTGTTGCTGGTCCCACCTTCTTGTCTAATCCCTGGTGTTGCCATCTGGCTGATTTACTGGACCCAATAATGTCGCTCCCACTAATATAATGAGAAATCGCAGGCTGCACCGTATTTCCTCATGCATTTCACATCCCTGCCAGAGAAGTTCAGGGCTGGGTCAGATTTCCCCCCCCCCCCCCCCCCGCCCCTTCAGCTGATTTCCCACCCCCTTTCTCGGAGCTGGGGTTCTGCTTCGTCCCAACTGAGTGTAATTCATAGCTCAAGAATCAAAGGAGCTGAGGATACCTTGATTGCAAGCAGGAGGAGGCAGCTCCCTTTGGGTTCTTTTCTGAGTCTCCTGGGTCATGCTAGCACTCACCACTTTGTGTGGACAGTGCTGCCAGCACATACCACTTTGCACACAGCACAACAGAACTATAAGTGTTGCACACTGAAGTCTGCACAGCCAGACTGCGTGCTCTCAGCCACTCTGCGACCCACGTTCACCTCCATTTAAAGCAGGGAATGCTAATTCAATCAAGTAGAGCTCCTGCTTAATGACTTCAAAAGGAGATACAGCAGCTTTGGACTTCACATTCTTTCTCCTGCTTCCATACATGGCCCGCTTTCACGGGGCAGGATCAGAAAGGGACATGCATTGGATAGGACATGCATTGCATTGGCTTAAATCCCTGCATTCTGCACCGCTGTCATGCTGATTTATCTAACCCTAAACTCCACTATGGGCGGCTAATGGCAGGCTACTGAAAGCTATCCACGGGAGATTTACAGGCCATGCCTTGTCATCACGTGATCGTGTCTCAGCGAGAGAAGATTTTGTCATAATATCGAGGGGGAGGGTTGAGGGAACAACAAAACCAAGCTCTGAAGTATCTTTACAGGGAGACATGCTTTTCCCAGTGGAGCTATTCCCCGGGGGAACAGAAATGATACAAAATGACAGTGACTAGGGTTAGTATTATTATTTGTATTACAGTAGCACAGTCAGGATCGGGACCACTTTGCACTAGGCACTGTACAAACATATAGTTAGAGCTGGCCCCTGCTTTAAAGAACTTACAATCTAAACAGACAAGGCAGAGAAATGGCATTGTTATCCTCTCGTTAAAGATTGGGAACTAAAGCATAGAGGGACTAAGGCCCAAATCCTCAAAGGAATTTAGGTGCCTAACTCCTACTGGAAGTTAGGAGCCTAAAAACCTTTGAGGATCTGGACCTAAGTGATTTGCCCAAAGCCACACTGGAAGTCTGAGCCAGAGGCAGGACTTCAGCTCAAATTTCCTGAGTTGCTGCCCAGTGGTTTACTTCAATACTTCAATCGGCAGCCTCCTTGCCCCACCCCCGTGCCCCGTGTTCCCTTTCCCGTCACTGCAGCTTTTTGTGTCTGATTCAAATGTCCCTTCCCCTGCAAACAAAGCCCACCTCCCGTTTGATCTTGATGGGATGTTGCAATTACCAGGGGTTCTCGCACTGCAAGCATTCAGCATCAAGCACTCAGCATCGTGACTTCCCTGAAAACGAGGCAAAGCTTTTTAAGAAAGCCCCATGTCCCAGGTAAACGGAATGACTCAAAACTTGAGACATTTCCCCTAGAATGGGAAAAATTCACGTCTGTTGAGATATGGCAAAATCTAGTGTTATTTAGTCATGAAAAGGAGAAGGGCTAGACCCACGAGCAGAACACTCTTCACACCTGGCACGCTGCATGGGCATCACTGTCTGCTGCTCTGTAGCATCCTGCAGGATCACAAGTTTAATTGATTACAATGGTTACACCGGATGTAGTGAGAGGTCAAATCAATCTTGTTACAAGGTCCCAGCCTCCCTTGTAGGTGGCCATGTTATGGGAGATTTTCACCTTTGGAATATCAGTCATTCAGAAGCCAGAAGCCAGGCTCTGGACTTGGAGGGTCAATAGTCTAATCTGGTATGGCCTGTTCCTATGAAAATCCTTCTTTAACACCATCAGGCCCATAGATTTGCACTAGAAGGTGTGTAGCTACAGGGGTGGACTGGACAGGTGTAGAGTCACGCAGCCAGTAGACTAACTACATCCACCTTCTGCAGCTCTCCCAGGCAGCCTGAAAGGGCTGAGCTGGAGCCTGACTGTCAGATCTCTATCCACCACTCCTGTTGGGTTCGTTGACTGCTACTGGAAGTTTAGGGGCGTGACTTTAAGCTTCCAGTTTTGAAAACTTTGCCCTCATCCAGGTGACACATTCACATTTAAAAACACAGCCTCAACAAAATCAGCCCAGCAAAAAAGCCAAAAGTCCCATTCTGGAGGAGATCAGGAAGCCAGATGCTAGGTCTGGCCATCGCTACAGGCCGGGAGCACTGTGTCCCACCTCTGGGCAGGAAGGAACAACTCCCATCTCTCTACTGTGACTCCTTCAGTCATCTTTGTAATGGGGGAGCCAGAGCCAGATCTCCATCACTATGACCAGAAGAGCAATAGGACTGAGGGCTAGGTTGTGTGGAGGGAGCAATTAAACTAGCAGAAACCCTCACCCACTAAAAGGGGTTTGGACAACACACAGCCGCAGGACAAAAGGGAAAAAGACCATGCGTGAGTCTCAGTTCAAACCAGCCCAGTTATAGCAGAGACACAGCTCACACAGTGGGCTGAGCTATATACATTGATGCTTAGATTTCCTATATCTAAGTGCATGTATAGTGTGGGACTGAGGTATGCAGACTCCCAATGCACATCTGCAAGCTAGGTTTGCACACATGCATCCCGACATGCCATGCTCAGCCAGGGGATTGTGTCCCTCTTGGGAAACAATAAGTCATCATCAGTTCTCATAGCTTCCCCCCCCATCCAAAAAAATCAACTATATTTCCTCCTCCCCATGCTTTAGAACAATAAACAAAGAAGCTAGAAGCTGACATAGGTTTCCTTTCCAATTCCCCCACCCCATCACAAATGTAAACATGAGCTTTGTTAGAGTACAGTTGTTCATAATGGCTGAGCTATCCCCACTGGTTTTATGTGTTTAATTCGAGAAAGAGAAGCGTTTGGCTGATTTTACAGGAATCCTATGTAACAGAGATGTAGCTGTATGTATGTGAGTATATGCAGACAGTTAATATAAAGTACGCCATCTACTGGTACATAAAACTCTCTAAGATTGTTCATTTGTAGGATCAATAAAGCTATTGTTGATGTGCCCTGCAAATGGCTTCCATGTTACACAGCTCTTAACTGTGTGACATGGATTGTCGTGTCTGTTTGAGATGGGTGAAAGGATACTGCTACCCAGGCATATTCTTGTTCGGGGGTTCTATTATTCACAAACATCAATATTCTTTCCCTTATCTGCTCCCAAGGCAGATCAAATAAGCCTGCCTAAACTATGCTGCCCACTTATAAAGGACGTTTCCAAGAGTTTCCCCATTACAAACATTAAATGTACTGGCAATCTTAATGGTTAATATTTTCCAAGTTTGTCTCTCTGTGTGATGTCTATGTGGGGCTTTTTGTTTTTTTTTCTGCTTTTTTAAATAATGGGCACGGCTCAAACAGTTTTAGGAGACAAAGGTTTGTGCATCTTACTCCAGTTTCTTGGGAGAAGGCAAAATCCCTTGCTGCTGAGTTTACTTACTAATACGTGTTAGGATAATGCTCAGAGGCTCCAGCTGAACTCAGGGCCCCACTGAGCCAAGTGCTGAACAGACACACAGTAAGATAGAGTCCCTGTTCCAAAGAGCTTACGAACAAACAGAGACAAGCCAAATCGAAAGCGGGCAAGGAAACAGGTGCAAGAGGTGAAGTGGGTTGTTCAAGATCACACAGCAGATCTGGGACAGAGACAGAGACAGAATATAGGGTGAAATCCTGGCTCCATAAAAGTTAATGGCAAAGCCACCATTGACATCAGTAGGACCAAGATTTCCCCCCAGATCTCTCAACTCTCTGCCTGCTAGACCACACCACATCACTTACCACATCACATTGAGATGCTATGGTTAAGGTGACAGTATGTCTGAAATAAAAAATAGGAACATCATTTACGGTCATGACTTACTCATCTCAAGATCAAAGTATGCTTTTATTTAAAAAAAAAATGCATGCTGGTGTCACCACTGCCAACTTCTGACTCCACAACAGCACGAGTATATTTCTCTCCCAGTAATCAGGGCCCTTACTCTCAAAAGCATTTAGGCACTGAACTGCCATTGAAATCCATGGGAGTTTGAATCATAGAATATCAGGGTTGGAAGGGACCTCAGGAGTTCATCTAGTCCAACCCCCTGCTCAAAGCAGGACCAATCCCCGACTAAATCATCACAGCGAAGGCTTTGTCAAGCCTGACCTTAAAAACTTCCAAGGAAGGAGATTCCACCACCTCCCTAGGTAACCCATTCCAGTGCTTCACTACCTTCCTAGTGAAAAAGTTTTTCCTAATATCCAAACCCCACTGCAACTTGAGACCATTCCTCCTTGTTCTGTCATCTGCTACCACTGAGAACAGTCTAGAGTCATCCTCTTTGGAACCCCCTTTCAGGTAGTTGAAAGCAGCTATCAAATCGCCCCTCATTCTTCTCTTCTGCAGACTAAATAATCCCAGTTCCCTCAGCCTCTCCTCATAAGTCATGTGCTCCAGCCCCCTAATCATTTTTGTTGCCCTCCACTGGACTCTTTCCAATTTTTCCACATCCTTCTTGTAGTGTGAGGCCCAAAACTGGACACAGTACTCCAGATGAGGCCTCACCAACGCTGAATAGAGGGGAATGATCACGTCCCTCCATCTGCTGGCAATGCTCCTACTTATACAGCCCAAAATGCCATTAGCCTTCTTGGCAACAAAGACACACTGTTGACTCATATTCAGCTTCTCGTCCACTGTAACCCCTCGGTCCTTTTCTGCAGAACTGCTGCCTAGCCTTTCGGTCCCTAGTCTGTAGCAGTGCATGGGATTCCTCCGTCCTAAGTGCAGGTCTCTGCACTTGTCCTTATTGAACCTCATCAGATTTCTTTTGTCCCAATCCTCTAATTTGTCTAGGTCCCTCTGTATCCTATCCCTACCCTCCAGCATATCTACCACTCCTCCAAGTTTAGTGTCATCTGCAATGGTGAGGGTGAGGGTGTAATCCATGCCATCCTCCAGAGCATTAATGAAGATATTAAACAAAACCGGCCTTAGGACCGACCCTTGGGGCACTCTGCTGCCAACTAGACATGGAGCCATTGATCACTACCCGTTGAGCTCGACAATCTAGCCAGCTTTCTATCCACCTTACAGTCCATTCATCCAGCCCATTCTTCTTTAACTTGCTGGCAAGAATACTGTGGCATTTAAAGTTAGGCATTTAAATACCCTGGAGGTTCTGTGCCTTACCGTATGTATGTATTTATCATGAAACACTGACAGAGTCTTAACATTCATTTTGAGCAACAGAATAGGATCTACTGTCATTCAGCTTCTCTCTGCACTCCAAACACTGGTCATTACACTGAACTGTGGCTCCTGATCAGCCCAGAGCAAATTCTACTCCCTCTAGCTATACATTTTGTACAATCGTTTCTTAGTTATAAAATAAATTCCCCAAAGTTCTGACTGATTCAATTCAAAACTGGAACATTTCCAAGGTCCCAAATGATGTTCCCAAGATACAGACATGAAGGACTACGACAGTCCCATTTGAACAGTTACATATGGTCACCTTAATCAGGGTGGCTTAGAGACTCCTAAAGGACAGGCAAACTGATTGCTATGAAGTACAATATTAGAAAAGACAATGGTCTAGAAGTGGCCCAAGCAACCAATATGAGTCACTTGTAATATTTTAAGCCAATGACTTTACACAGTCCTGAGATAGGAAATCATTGTTAAACAATTTAGACAGTATTATTATAATTACTGCTAATTATTTGTGTTACATTAGCACCCAGAGATCCCCCCATCATTGCTAGTGCTCAGTTGTGCTAGGTGCTGTAAAAACATGCACAAAGATATGGTCCTGGAGTCATGAGAAAGGCTGATAACTCCTCCAACTTTAACCAGTCACCTGCCTCCCCAGTCTGGCCTCACTGCTTCTTTGCCCTACAGGGATTTTCAGCATCCTGCAGATTATTTCCTGTAGCATGCCAACAGACCAATGGAGGATTGGGTTGTTTAGTGTCTCTGCAGAAATGACCTTCCCTTTCTCCATATTTATTTCAAATCCATTAGATCTCCCTTTGTGTGAGACAGGATAATAATTAGCCAATAGATTTGATAGCATTGAGTGATAGAGGATTGAATGTGGGTAATGAAGATTTTGACACAGGAGCAATGCAGGGAAACATTCTCAAAAGGGTGTTTGATTAGAGCTGGCTGATGGAGTGACATAGATCAGAGCAACAAGGAGAAGACAGTAAAGGAAAATACATGGCTAATCATCACATGGCCCTCTCCCCCAAATGAAAGACATCCACCCCTCTGACCTGCTCTGAATCGGAAACATTAAGCAAAGGTCCAAGACTAAGGGAGTTGGTGCCCAGTGCTATCGACTTTCCATGGCCCTAATTCTCCCATGTCTCCTTACTGAGAGCAGGGCTGTGGGCCCTGTCAGCAATGGGGTGGAGCTTCAGGCTCAAGATGTGCAGAAAAACAGAGGAGAATAGGAAATGTCACTCCCTGATTGGCTAGGATTGATATGACCTATGTGTGGGGGGGAGAGGAGGGGCGTTATAAAAGACATTTTCTGGGATAGTTATGGCATTGCACATTTCCATCAGTTTAAACTCCTTGGATATGAGCAAGGCACTGTTTCTTGGTGCAGGGGAGGGGAGGTGGGCCGTGCTTTGTTTAGATTTACTGTCTCTGTGAACCTCCAGGAACTTGGTAACAGAAAAAAAGGGTTGAAGGAGAAAAATTGGCCCAATTCGCCAGCTTTGCATGGCTCTGCCAGCCCAAAGGGGCTGCAAATCAGATGGATCCGACCAGCTGGGAATTTCCCCGGTGTAGGAGGAACGTCCAAGCTCATGCTACCTGCACTCCTGGGCTTCTAGTTTAACGGACATGGCCCGGGCTTGTCTGTACTTCCTGCTGCTTCTAGCTACGAGAATGGGCCATTGAGGCCATATGCAGACAGACATGTTCAAACAGCCCTGAGCTGTGCAAATGATCTTAATACTTGTGTACCCCATGCATATAGACTGTGGCTCTCTGTTCTCCCCTAGTGCTTAATCCACATATAGGGGTCTATGAGTCTGCGATAGTCTTTCAGCTGCAGAACATGGACACAGAGAAGGGACATGACATACCCAAGGTCACATGTCAATAAAGCACAGCTGGGACCAGAAGCCAGGTTCCTAGTTCCCCTCTGTAGCTGCAGTAGCTTCTGTTCATGGGAACAATCTGGATTTGAAGGTGAAACGAATCCAAGCCACCTCTAAACTGGAAACCTGAACTGAATCATTTAGAAAGAGGGAGAAAATGTTTATTGTATCCAAGAAATTCCGGCTCCCCATTACCTGAAAGAGAGAAAGAATCTTTAGTGAAATATACAGCTCTACTTCTGAATGTGTGCTGGCCTGGGGTGCTTAGTCTGGAAGAGCCCATAATTCTCTGACAAATGTGTTAGAGAACAAGGCTCAAGCCACCCAGTCAGGGCCTGTACTCTAAGCAGTCTTTACCACAACGTCAGAGACTGTTTATTTTCAATGTACTTCATTTTCCATGCCATTAATCTCTACAGTCTCTGGTTCCAGGCAAACGACAGCCAAGTCCCACCAGACAGGTTCCAAGTGAATCCAAGAATTTCTTGTCCGGAAGTCTTTAGCAAAGATTATGGAAGCATGTGAACTCAGAGCTGGTCCTAAGAAAATTCCAAACGGGGCAACTGCAAGTAGCTTGAACCTGGCTGAAATGTTTTCATTTGAAATTTTTTTTAGATGAAAAGTGGCTTTTCAAACAAAATTATGTATTCTTTTGCAGAAAAATTTCATTTTGGCTTAAATTCTTGCTCTCTTTTAGAGAATAAAACAAAAACCAAAAACTTTGGTGCGGAAAATTCTCAGTTTTCAGTAAAGTGTTTCATGTTACCAAACCAAAACCTGAAAATTGTAACCAAACATATTTTTTTCAGAGGAACAACAGAAAATTCCCATGGGAAATTAAGAATTATTTTAGTTTCCCCCCAAAAATAATTGGCCGTTTTTGAACAGCTCTAACATGACACCCCATTGAGCAAAAAACGCCACTACTCATGTTTGAAGTAAGTGATGTGGACTGTATTTGTATCAGTGTTGCTGTAGCCCTGTCAGTCCCAGGGTATTACAGAGAGAAGGTGGATGAGAGAGGCAAGATTTCAAGATCACACGGAGCTCTGTATAAGCGTGAAAGCTTGTCTCTTTCACCAACAGAAGTTGATCCCAATAAAAGATATTACCTCACTCACCTTGTAAATGATATTTCTCTTTTAAATAAGACTGGTGAAAGCCTCTTGAGGAGGACAGGTGAGCAGCCAGGTTTTTCTTGTGGGGGATTGGAAATACTGGTTCTTTTCTCTTTATCCTCAGTGATTTCACACTTCCTCTAATACTGTAATGCTGGCACTGTCTGAAACTTCTGAGATTTCCCCTTGGCTAGAGCTGGTTCATCTCTGCTAGCAAGGATTATGTTCTGTGCTGCAGAAATAAACTCTAGTCTCTAGCTCTCTCTTTCCAGTTAATCCCAGCTGTGTGTGTGTGAGAGAGAGAGAGTGTGTGTGTGTGTGTTTCCCCCCAATCAGTGTAAATCAGAGGAGGTTTTGTACGTGTGGTCATTTGTCATCATGAGATCATTCATTTGCTCTC
The DNA here is from genome assembly GCF_015237465.2 of Chelonia mydas. Taxonomy (NCBI): domain Eukaryota; kingdom Metazoa; phylum Chordata; order Testudines; family Cheloniidae; genus Chelonia; species Chelonia mydas. The sequence goes on along the minus strand of NC_051251.2, from coordinate 73,066,799 downwards.
AGCTAATTCTTTACAGGCATCTCCACCCCCGATTTTCTATCCCTCCCTTGGCTGCTCAGCGCATGTTGACATCTCTTCGTGCTCTGTAATTTCAGCTGGCAGGGCAAACACCTATTTAGGGAGGGCCGAACCAGCTACCTGCTGGCTGACCTGTTAGTGAACTCAGGAAACAAGCTACTCCAGACCCAAGACAAGAGTAAAGACTCCATATTTTTAGACTAGTGGGAGACTGGGAGACATGAGGTTGCGTGTTTGTGTGTTATTTTCCTCTCTCCAGAACCAAATGCCTGCAAAGTTTAACTAGAGGAGTTTTATGGCACAACACTCGGAATAAATTGCTAAACAGACTAGCAGCATCGGGACTTTGAACACGGATTCTAAGAAACAAGGGCTCTGACAGACTGGACCATGATCGATTGCATCACCGTGCCAGCTTCCTTTAAGTGAATGTGAGATGGAATTCTAATGAAATCTGCAGATACTTTACTGCTTTGGTTGTTTTGCACCCCCTCCCCCACTTCAATGCAGATCTTGGAAACAGCCTGTGATACTTAAAGACTTAAGTCCTGCCTTTCTCAACTCATAAAGGGAACCAAAATAAATTGTTTTGAAATAACAGTTCAAATCAAATTACCCATTATAGATAAGGGGGACAAAGGTCAAATATGAAAAGGCTTTAGATGAAAGAAGAATTAGCCTGCAACCCACAAGGAATAATTCAATTCAAGTCTGGTTTTCAGCACCCCTAGAATCTGGCGCAATGAAGGTCCCTAATGAAGCCAAAAGATAAACTTGGCCAAGATCATATGTTATACTGCAGATGCAGAACCATTTCACCAACCATGTGCTAAGCATCAACAAGCCCATACAATGGTAAAAGTGTATTAACAGGTTAGAATCTACTATCAATCATCAAAGATGACATAGAAGTCACCAGGCTGCAAGTTGGGGTTGTCGGTGATGACAGTGCCGGGATTCGTTGAGCTGATGCTTGTGGAATTTGGCTCGCTGGTTGGATCATTAGCTTCCCTGACTGCTATCAGGTACTGGCAGGTGGTGTGACGAGGACACTGATCCATTCATGCACACAGAGTTACCATGCCCACCTGAAGAAGACAGCAGCTAAAGTTAATATGCACAACAATCTTCTTAGCAAACTGGCAGGTTAGTCATGGGGTGCCCGTGCTCCAACTTTGTGGATGTCAGCTCTTGCCACCTCGTATTCGGTAGCGGAGTACTGCGCACCAGTTTGGAGTCGATTGTCACACACCAAACTGGTGGATACGCAGTTACATGCCACCGTGTGTATCATCTCCGGCACCCTGTGTCTGACTCCACTCCCATGGCTTCCAGTTCTGAGCAATATTGCTCCTCCTCATATCAGACGGGAGGTTGCCACTGGCAAGTTACTGGAGAAAGTACTCGCCGACCCAAGCCTGCCGCTGCACAATGACCTTTTTAAACCACCAGGTGCACATTTGCCTTCACATCACCCATTATGCTTTCATTCGCCACACCAGGGTGTTAGGGCGGAAACACTCTGGAGAGAGGGATGGATATCTGTTATAATCCCCAACCAGTCCCTCATCGCTGACCCCACAATTTGCCCTCCTGGTTTTGACCTGCCCTGTCACCAATGGTCCCCTTTGAACAGGTTCCGGACCAGGCAAGGTCTCTGTGCAGCCAACCAGTATTGCCGGGGCCTTTGTGACAGCCCTTTGTGCAACTGCCGCGCAACACAGATGGTGATGCACATGGTCGATGAATGCCTGCCATCTAGGTTCAGTAGAAGTGGCCTAGAAGAACTGCATCACGCCAATGAAGATGTCATCTCTTGGCTAGATGACTATGCACACGCTAAATAAAATATAGCAAAGAAGAAACTAAAAAATACTGATTGGGTTCCGACCAGACCTATTTAGCATTGTGATTTGGACTTGCAGGGGTGTCAATGACCTTTGCTTTTCCACAGGCCCCACCAGGTCTCCAGTTCCTGAGTCTGGCTGTGAGTTTGGAGTATAAGCAAACAAAATTCCAAGTGAAGTTGGGTAAAGACAGTCTGGTTCTGCATGGTTTCCACGTGGGAGCAAACAATCCTCTCCTCCTTCTTGCACTCGTTGGGTTCTTCAAAACTTACCCAACGCCACAGAATCTTGTCAAACCTTCTGATGAACCAGGGACAAACCTTCTGTACCACCCAAACCACAACTTCATAGAAGCTGCAGCTTTACCAAAAACTTAGTAATCAGTTTGTTATAATGCTAGTTCTCCAAATAGTCAACAGAAATCAATTTCTTAACTGAGATATCCTGGGATATCAAAGTTGGACAATAGTTAATAGATTTGAAGGCCAAACTGACCACTCTAAGCATCTAACCTGACCCCCGGCCTCAGGCAGGTCCTACAGCTTCACGCAGTGATTCCTACAGTGCTGAGAATTCTTCTTCCTTAACACTTAAGTGAATGTCATTGAGCCCAGTAACACATATGTTAAGTTTGAGTTGACTTTTCTATTATGCATGGGGGTTGGGATGAATTTCAGAAATTGTTATATATAGTGAAGAGGGGATTTTAAAAACATAAATCTATATAATTTAAGGATCAGATTTTTTGGAATTGCCCATTAAAATGAATGGGAATTGGGTGACTAACGCCCATGTGCCACTTTGAAAATCTCACCCTCAATCTGTTATTAGTGATAAAGCTTCAGCACAAATACAGCTGGCACTTGGATTGTAAAATATTCCAAGAGCCATGCCACAAAAATGTGTCCGAAGTTGGCAGGCACCAAATCCTTCCTCCTATTCTCTTGTGGCTTAAAAAAAAAACCTGTCCAAGATATTGAGGGTAAAGTTTTCCTCTCGCATCCACGTGGCAGATGCTAAGTGAGATTCTGCTCTGCTGATGCATTCAGAACTCCTGCTGTGAGAAGAATGTTCCTTTCAACATAGTTATTTTAAAAAATCCATATACTCTGTTAAAGTTCCTGGCAGGTTTCTAAGACAGCAGTGACAAATTGCAATATGGCCAACTCTTACACAGCCAGAGATCTGATTAGCACATATACTTTGAGGATTATTAGAGGTGGTCGGGAGATGTATTTTTTCCCCTGTAGAAAATAAAAAACTTTGTGTTTGTTTTCACTGAATTTTTTTCAGGTTTTCATTTTAAAAAAACTGCTACACACACACACCCCAGAACAAACTTGCTCAGTTTTCTGAAATTGCAGCCCAGCGGAGTGGGTTGTTTTTTGTTGTTTGCTTGGGATTGGAGGGGGGGTGGGGAGTGTTGGTGTTTGACAAAAACCTAAAAAAATGTTGACAAAAATGGAACATTTCTCTCAGAAGTATTCATTTTGTCAGAGAGCTAATTTTTAATCAAACTTTTTTGAGCTCGCTCTGGTTATTATTGATTTCTATTGTGATAGAATCCAAGTAAATGATCTGGAGGATGGTGTGGATTGCACCCTCAGCAAGTTTGCAGATGACACTAAACTGGGAGGAGAGGTAGATACGCTGGAGGGTAGGGATAGGATACAGAGGGACCTAGACAAATTAGAGGATTGGGCCAAAAGAAATCTGATGAGGTTCAACAAGGACAAGTGCAGAGTCCTGCACTTAGGACGGAAGAATCCCATGCACTGCTACAGACTAGGGACCAAATGGCTAGGCAGCAGTTCTGTGGAAAAGGACCGAGGGATTACAGTGGATGAGAAGCTGGATATGAGTCAACAGTGTACCCTTGTTGCCAAGAAGGCCAATGGCATTTTGGGATGTATAAGTAGGGGCATTGCGAGCAGATCGAGGGACGTGATCGTTCCCCTCTATTTGACATTGGTGAGGCCTCATCTGGAGTACTGTGTCCAGTTTTGGGCCCCACACTACAAGAAGGATGTGGAAAAATTGGAAAGAGTCCAGCGGAGGGCAACAAAGATGATTGGGGACTGGAACACATGACTTATGAGGAGAGGCTGAGGGAACTGGGGATGTTTAGTCTACGGAAGAGAAGATTGAGGGGCGATTTGATAGCTGCTTTCAACTACCTGAAAGGGGGTTCCAAAGAGGATGGCTCTAGACTGTTCTCAGTGGTAGCAGATGACAGAAAAAGGAGTAATGGTCTCAAGTTGCAGTGGGGGAGGTTTAGGTTGGATATTAGGAAAAACTTTTTCACTAGGAGGGTGGTGAAACACTGGAATGCGTTACCTAGGGAAGTGGTGGAATCTCCTTCCTTAGAAGTTTTTAAGGTCAGGCTTGACAAAGCCCTGGCTGGGATGATTTAGTTGGGGATTGGTCCTGCTTTGAGCAGGGGGTTGGACTAGCTGACCTCCTGAGTTCCCTTCCAACCCTGATATTCTATTATTCTATGATTCTAAGTAGCCATTCAGGTTCAGGCCGCCATAGCATAGCTGGTGTGCCACGCTATAGGGAGACACAGTCTTGGCTCTAAAAAATGTACAATGAACTACTTACTTCTTGGGCTTTTTCTCAAGCTGTTTTTACATAAGAAGCCAGATCCTTAGCTGGTGTAAAAAAGTGTAGCTCCATTGACTTTGACCTGATTCACTCTCACTGCTGATCTGGCCCAAGATGGAGGGAAAGGAAAATACAAAATACATATGTTAAAATAACATGAAGGTCAGATCCAAACCAGTACAGAGAAGGATGTTGTGGTTTTGAGTCCCTGGCTGCTGATGCCCCTCAGGCCTAGTCCTTATATATGTTTTATTATTTATTATGATTGCTTCAGTCAGCAGGTGGATCTTAGTGCTGCCTTAGACAGACGAAGATGTTAGATGCTTGCGCAACGATCCAACCCCAGTTGATGGGATAAGTGGGGAAGAAGAAGAAAAAGTTGCTTCACTACATACATACAATGTAGTGAGTTAAGGACAACATAGCTGCAAAAACCTGTAAAGAGCAGCTTCCAGCTGAGACAAGCTCAGCACAAGCGCAGAACTTACTAACAAGGGTCTCCCGTGTGGCTTGCCTGTACTTGAGCTTCTGCCTTGGGAAACAGGATGCCAATGTGTAGTGTGGCAGAGTGAGCCGACGGAACTGCCGCTGGCTATCTACCCAGGGGAAACGGAGGACCCCCAGGGACCCAAGTACACACCGAGGGGAGGGGAGGAAATGGCCCAGGGACAGAAGACTCTAGTCTGGCTGTGTTGTTGCTAGAAAGCTGGTCAGCATGTTGCGGCTGGATTCCCCGCTGACCCAGCGGTGGAACACTCCGCCACTGTTAGGGCCCTGGCCTGGGACCGGGTGGAGTCAGGCGGGCCAAGGTCCCTCTACCTTCTGCCACCGCACCCGTGAGGTGGCAGCCTCCCCACCTTAGGCCACAAGGCCCGCATTTGCTTGCCGTCTACCTGAGTCACGATGTCAGGCAATAGACTGGCTACTGCTCTGCCCCGCCTTAGAGACCCAAGGTAACAAATTGCTCGTTTGCTCTGTCTCTGCCTGAGGGTCGGAGCTCACAGATTGCTCGTTTGCTCTGCCCCTGCCTGCAGGCCAGAGCTCACTGAGTGCTCGTTGTCCTGCCCTGCCTGAGGGCTGGAAGTTTCGAGAGGGTTTGGTGCTCTGCCCAGCCAAAGGCATGAGCCATGCACCTTTATGGCTCTGCCCTGCCTGAGGGCCAGAGCTTATGATTGTTTACTACTCTGCTAATTCCCTGACAGTGGGCAAGGCCCACCAACCTAGTGAGGCAGAGTGGCCTCCCACTGACTCAGAGGGGGAGGCCCCACCACTAACCCACTGCACAATGGAACGAGTCTCAGCTGTGATAAAATGCAAGACGCACATGCAGTAGGAGTTTCGCCGCAGCATGGGGCCAAATGTTTGCTTGTCTGTCACCAGCTGTCCAACAGCAATGGCAGGCAGGAGCTGAGCTAAATCAGAACCTGGCACCCAGGACCAGATTTTTAAATGCCGTTAGGCACCTAAAGATGGACATCCAATGGGATTTTCAATGACAGTTAGGCACCCAGGAATTTTTGAAAACCCCACTTGGCACCTATCTACACAAGTAGGCTTCTGAAGGCCTTTTAAAATCTTACTCCCCTTTGTTTGCTTTAGCCGCTCTGCTTCCTGACGTGATGGGTTTGTTCCTTCAAGAGGAGACTTCCCAGAGCAGCCATTCATTATGAGTCTCATGTAGCAATGTTCCACCAGTTCTTCCCATAGTTGACAATAAACAGCCCCTGCTCCTCTAGAGTCGGTTCAGCCATTGAAGTGGGACCTAGGGTAGCTCCGAAGCAGGAGGAGTAATATCGCAGTGTGACATTTCTTCCTGTGCCCTGTCGTCCCCCAAGCCCATTTCATCTCCATCGCCATCTGTTTTCCTTTCGCAGATAAAATCTATTTTGAGCTGAAAGTATGTGCTCTGCACCGCCCACAATCCACTCCTCCAGGAGTGGGAAGAGACTTGTGACTGTGGGTGGCTGCAGCTGCAGTTTCTTTTGCTCGGCTTAGTCTGCATCTGTGCAGGGGTGGCTGATAGAAGTGCTTAGGAAAGGGGGGGGGTGCTCTGCTCCCCTTTACTAGACTGGCAGCAGTGACAGGGAACAGACATTGCTCCCCCCCTCAGCAATATACTCTCTTGGGTATAAATTAAAGGCTCCATCTTGCTGTGCAGTGTGTTTTGCCTGAGCTTAGCACACAAATCAAGGGACTGTGCTGTGTTATTATTTGGCATTAGTCAGCCAGCAGAGCTCTCACCAGGGGGTCCCTGCTAAAACCTACCAAACTTGGCACCACACCCTGCTTCCTTCTCCCTCGCAAACGGTCAGTTGTAACAGCTCCATTCCGGATACGGATAGCGGCACCGGACTGGCTGTGAAGCATTACACTCTGCACCCCTCCGCAAGCCACGCTTCTCTGGCAGGAGCATCCCAAACAGAGGGTGGAACAGTGTACTCAGCTGTGTGTCAGTCTGGGCTCCTGAAGGGCTAACGTAAAGCTCAAATCCATTAGGAACCTGGAGGAACTCAAGTTTGAATGACAGCAGGGCTGCAGCCTTGTGGAACTCTTGTTAGCAGAGGCACTTCAAACACAAAAGCCCTGGAGGCTATTTTGGGAGGAGAGCTATGGGAGACTGGTGTTATGCCAGCTTCTTCCCCAACCCACACTTCCTGGAAGATCCTCCAGGGTCACCCCTCCCCCAGACCTTCATGGCATCAAGTAGGTACAGCTGGATGCAGTTTCCTCTGGACCCCTGTTGTTACTGCTCCTGAAAAGAGCAGATGGGACCACTACAGCACATGAAGCACTTACCCCCAACCAGCCTGGAAGGGAAGTATTGTGTTTACAACGTACACACAGAGAAATTGGATACACACAAAAAACACTCTTGCTGGAAGGTGGCACCGTACTTGTGTTGTACACAGTGCTTATTTTGTGCCAGGGCTGAGCCCTGGCACCTCTGGGCTTGGCAGCTCAGAGCCCCAGCACCTCTGGGCTTGCTGCATCATTTATGAATGTAAAAAATGTTGCTTGAGGCCCAGCACCTCTTTCACTACAAATTAAGCACTTGTCGTACTGGAAGTCCCCCAGGATGTGCAGAGATGCCAGACTTCCAGTCCACTGTAGATCCACTGCCTTTGGTTTGCACTTAGACGCACTTAGAGCCCCGGGCCGGGCAGTCAGAGGCTGCAGCTACATGGGAGCAGTAGGAAGTTTTGTTGCCTCGTTTGTGTAGCTAGTTCCTGTTCATAATAAAGGGTTTATCTTGACACTGGATTCGCTCATCAGCGAGACTCTAGAGTGGAAGGCACTGAGCGCTGGAAGGCCCAGTGAGAAGATCACATGCAGTGCCTGCTACAGAGCCCGTGAACTGAGAGTAGCTCCCCCACCTGTGATTCTGGGGAAATGCTGAACATGCCTGGAAACGGCTCAAACAGCAATGTGAGCTGTATGTAAATAAGGCCTCCTAGAAGTCTTTGGCGGAGTCCAGGGCAAAATCTGAAACTGAGGCCCCCAGTTCCAAAATAATTGCCATGGAGATGAAAGAGTTTGGGGAGAATAAGACATGTATAGAGTACCTAGCACAATGAAGCCCTGATCTAGGAGCAGCCACAATACAAATCAAGACCACCACTTTTGCATTATACCTCAGTGTAGCGCTCTGCATTTAAAGGACAAGACAAAGGAGATGAAGTGGCTTGCTGATCTACAATATACAACAAGAACAATTCACCAAGTGGCCGATCCAAGTTTGGAAAGAAAATGCTCAACTTCTTCTCAAAGAAGATGAGGCAAAATCTCTATAAGCCATAAGGCAAGCTATGGCTTTCCACAAGTGACTTGGCCAGAGACACAATATACCACATTTGGGGCTATTACAGTTACCTCATGTTTTACAAAGAGAGGAAGAGTCCTATTCAGAAGTGTTGTGTGTCACACAGATCGATTTTCCTTATACCATGCACCAAGTCTCCACTTGCTTAAACACAGTTAAAAATACTTCCAAATAGACTCCTCCTTTCAACTAGCCCAATATGTGACGTGTGGAAATGACTACAAGTCAGGCAACACAAAGGTAAACCTGCCAGAAAAGAGAAAGACAGATATGTGTATTTTCAAGCTGTATTCAAAGGCTCCTTCTGTCGGTAAGGTAAGCATGAGCTCTGCAGAGTCTCATGGAAGAGTTTAATAACAAGACAGTGCTTTCAGCAAACACAAGGAAAGAACTTAGCACAAAATTTGACCTAGCCCTTTGAGAAATAATTAGCTGCTACTGACCCTCAAGTTCCTCCAAGTTCATAAACACACTCCTAATTATCCTGGTTATAATTTACTATACAGAAGAATAATTATGCCAGACTCTGCAGCCATTTTTCAATGTCCACTGCTTCCCTCCCCGCCCTCTGTGCCCCACATCCAGCCCTGCTCCTCTGCAATGAGTTGCCATCACAGCATGGAGCTGGCCAGGCACTTCCGCCCCACCAGCTGTGGCCCAGGCTCTCCTTCCACCCATTCCATCCCTCCCCCTGCAGTGTACTTCCCGCCAGACAAGGAGAACAGCCTTGTTTTCTCTCTCACACACACATCCCTAAACCCATATGCCTCCCCCTGCATGCTTGGTGCTCCCGCCCAGCGTTCGGCACCCAGAGCAGCTGCCACAGCTTCTGAGAGGCAGAACAGGTCAAAGAGTTCCTTCCAAGCAGGAGGTCCCATCCCCCATGCTCCATACCCCTTAAGGCTCCCCCACCACGCCAAGAGGAGCTTCCAAGGTGGAGTAGGACCTGGGTGCTGACCACACTCCCAGCCACATGACATGTGTGGTAGCATGCGCACAACTTAAAAGGGAATGTGGTCACAAAACCCCACAATCAAATTTGTCCCAACCACCCCCTATCATTTTTGGAGCCCTCTCAAACAGGGAACAAGGGGCAAAATGCCCCTTTTGCCTTACACCCCTTCTGGGCAGCCCTATATATGACAGCCACAGGGGCAAATAAACTAGATATGAGCAAAAGATTGCTCTGCTCTTAACACTGGCAGGCACAGAAGTCCTAGATAAGTAATGTGCATGTCATACAGATGCTGGAGGGGAGAGAGGAATGCTCCGCAGAAATAACAAAAACGTTTGAGGATCATTGTGTCCCCAGAAAAAATGTTACTTGCAAAAGATATATGTCGAGATGACATGAAATGAGAGCACAGAATGAAGGGGAAACAATAGAGGAGTTTGTTACACACTCAAAACTAAAGAGTCAGTCCTGTGAATATGGACTATTAAAAGCCTCTCTCATTAAAGACCAGATTGTCCTGGGATGTAACAATAACAGAGTCTATGAATGAGTACTGATAGAGATGGCTCTGACACTAGAAAGGGCAATATGTATATGCAACCTGCAAAACAAACAGAAATACAAATTAAAAGCCTAGCAAAGGGCACAGAGCATAAGACTGTGAGTAGCAGAGTTAAACCACCAAGTGAAATGTTCACAGAAATTAAGTTGGCCAGGGACAGATGCATGAAAACAAGAAACACCGCCCCAATGTGGCAACCAGAATGATTACTGGAAATGCCCAGCATCCAAGTATAGAAACTGTAATAGAAAGAAAGAGGGAAAGTGCATGTACTATGTGCAAAAGAGGGTTCCTCAAGTGAAGAGGCAGACCTGTTCTTACACACAATAATGGAGGAGGTTGAAAACTCAAAAGCTTGGCTCATTAAAATGTGCACAAGTGACACTTGTATGGCACAAGGTAGATGCTGGGGCACATGTAAATGTAGTAACAGAAACTGAAAGAGAGAGAGAGAGAGATGTAAGGAGCATATAAAAGTGGATGAGTCAAAAGTATCTGTGAAAGACTATACTGACGGAACAATTCCATGGGAAATTGGGAGAGTTCACAATGACACTTAAATACAAAGGGGAAATGATAAAAGAACTTGTGGTGGTAGACAGGGGCAAGCAACCAGTCTTGGGCCAACACGCACGAGGTGCTTAGTCTTAAGTGAATATATGCCGCAGAGAGACAAAAAGATGATATTGAACCAGATATGAAAATATTAATAGCATCATGTGAAGACGTTTTCACAAGAAATGGGTGCCTCCCAATAACATGCAAGGTACAGGTAAGAGAAGATGCAGAACCTGTAGTACGCGCTACTGAAAATGTTCTACAAGCTTTCAGAAAGAGCCTAGAACTGGAAAACGTGACAGCAAATGGTATCATACAGGGAACAGAAGAATCAACATATTGGATTCAGTCCATAGTAATTGTAGAGGGAAAAAAGGAGGGAGTCTATGGCTGCATACAGACCCTAAGGACTGTATTTCCCACTTTATGCATCCGATGAAGTGAGCTGTAGCTCACGAAAGCTTATGCTCAAATAAATTGGTTAGTCTCTAAGGTGCCACAAGTCCTCCTTTTCTTTTTGCGAATACAGACTAACACGGCTGTTACTCTGAGACCCTAAGGAGTTGAACAAAAACCTAAAAAGAGAATACCTCCACTCGCCCACAAGAAGTGAAAAGTTGTCAGAAATTGCAGCAGCCAAATTCTTCAGCAAATTAGATGCATCGGCAGGATTTTAGCAGATCCCCTTGGACACGGAGAGCTCCTAGATCGGCACTTGGAACACACTATTTGGCAGATACCGCTTCCGAAGACTGCCTTTCCAATTACATTTGGCTCCAGAAGTAGCTCACCATGTAATGAGCCAGATGCTGGAGGGTCTAGCAGGCACGAAAGTGTACATAGATGACATGATAACTTGAGACAGCACTGCCCTTGAACATTAGGAATGAATGACGAGAGTACCTAAAATTGTAAGCACTAATAACCTTAAACTGAATGAAGCCAAGTAACAATGGAAATAACATGCTCAGGAGAGAGACGGGTCTCAAAGGACATCTTGTCCAGTGAATCAAAGATTCAGGCAATACTGAACATGCTGAGACCTGAAGATAAAAAGGGCATTCAAAGACTGCTAGGCATGTTGAATTCTGTGAGCAACTTCATACCTAACTATAACACTTGCACAAGCCACCGTAAATCTCTCCTCTACAAGATTACCAAATGGCCATGGCTGCCTGAGCATGGAAGACAGTTTGGTGAGTTAAAGCACATTCTAACATCAGCTCCAGTGCTGCCACTTTTTGACTCATAGAAACTCTCCACAGATGCCTCAAAAGTTGGGTTGAGAGCAGTACTCTTATAGAGTCAAGGAACTGATTTGTTAGCAGGCTCATATGCATAGAATATGAGGCCTAATCAGCGTGGAGTAGAGTGGAAGAATTATTTCTTGTGCGTGCTTACAACACTCTTGCTAATACATCCAAGAACAATGTTTGCTTTTTTTTTTTTGCAATAGTGTTACACTGTTCACCCATATTTAGCTTGAGAATTTGGCTAGATTGGTACTGGCCAGTCAAAGCTACCGTGCTCAAAGAGGACTTACCTCTCTCATACTCAATTATCACACACAAAGGTAAAATCTTACAAAGGAATGATGAGCATCTGCTTCAGATACCTGACAACTTGGCCAAAGACAGTGAAGTGAGAACAGATGTACACGTTGAAGGCAATTCACAGACTGACCATGTTATTGACTGTGATAGGGTGTACTCCCCACTCTGGCTCTGAAAGAGCTAAATTAGGCCAAGTGGGCCTAATCAGCCAATTAGATTGTAAACTGGTAACATTTAGGCTGAGGGAAGCTCAGCTCTGAGGGACAGGTGGGGATTCTACAAAGCCAGGAGGCTGGCAACAGTGTGAGGGGCTGCAACAACGTAGTCTGCAGTCACTTCCTTGGAGAAGGGAGATGGGTCTGGGGGCTACAGAGCCAAGGTAGCCTACAGTCACACTCCCTGGGAGGAAGGAGTCTGGGCTGGCAGATCCAGAAGAAGGTAGGAGAAGGCTCTGGGAAAGGCAGCTGGGTTCAGTAACGAACAGACTGATTAGAGGTTCCTGAGCTGGAACCTGAAGTAGAGGGCAGGCCCAGGTTCCCCTGCCAGTCACTGAGGGAGGGGCACTTAGGACAGTGAATGGGAAGACTGCCTGAGACTGCTGGAGAGAAAGGATTTTGGTACACACCCCTGGAAGGGGAAGCCACGTGGTGACCTGACCGGATGGCTAAGTCACAAAGAGTAGGCTGCAGATCCTAGAACAAGAGATGGGCCGCAGAGAGGAAAAGAAACAGAGTTATGGAGTATAACCACTGGAAGGAGCATTGGCCTGGCAGAGCTAATGGCCAGGAGTAGGCCTGTGGTGAGTAGAGTATTTAATCACATTGACCATGAGATGAAATAGTCTGTTACAGACAAGCCTAAACAGGGTTTTGCAATACAGCAGATCAGGAGGATTGCTGAGACATGTTCATGTTCTGTTGGAGCAATTTAAAGAGGTGTTAAATCAGCTATTATATTTGTAATAGTTTTAGTTTCATTTAACGGCATTTTAGTTCAGTAAACAAATTTAGAAGGGACCTAAAAAGTGGAGGATGTGCTATAGAGTAAGTCCTCCAGGAAATGCAGAGATGACACATTTCCTGTACACTCCAGATCCAGTCTTTGGTTTCCAATGACACACTTCCTGCAGGGGCAGAAACAAGAAGCCTAGCACAGGGCAGTTCCCGGCTACTGCTACAAAGAACAGCAGGAAGTCTGTTGTCTCATGGGAACACAGTTTCTATTCATAACAGAGGGTTTATCTTCTTGACACCAGTCTCTGCTCATCAGTGAGACTCCACAGTAACACGGCTTTATTTCTTAGAATTCAGAACAACAGATGAGCTCAAAAACAGAGAGACAAAACAGACTGCTCCCTGAGGCACAGAGCTTACCCCACTTTGCTTTAAACTGGCTCTTTGCAGACTGACTGCGCTTGCATGTTTTGCTATAGAGACCTCTAGCCTGCAAGTAGGACTAGGGACCTCCCCCAACTCTTGAAGTGTTAGCTTGCAGTTCCAACACAGTCCCCAGTACACCACAGGAAGGGCTATGTTTGAGGGCATGGTTCTGCTCTCTCTTATGCTGGTGTATATCAGGAGTGACTTGGCACGATGCATTGGAGCCAATGGAGTTGCCCCAAATCTCTAATGGTGATCCTCCACTTGTAAGGCAGTGTGTTTGCCATCACCTACGCACAGGCCTGACCACCTTTACCAAGGGCCTGGTGTGATACCCTAACTCATGCCGCATAGTACCTTGCACCAGGCATCAGCCCATCACGATCACTCCTGGTCCACAGTGCTACTGAGTGTGAATAAGAGCAGCTTGGAGGCAAACATCTGTGCGGTCCAGAAGCGGCTGATTTGATACACATCAAGAAGACAGGAAGGAAGGCTGAGCTGTGGTAGGGCTGCAGGATGAGGAAAAGCTATCTAAATGTCATCCCAATCCATTTCCGGTGAGTTTAATTCATAAGGGCAGGGAGAGCACAAAAATTAAGACAGATTCACAGAATGCATCAAATGACAGCCACAAAACACCTCTGGCGCCAGAGTTTCATTCCAGTTTTATCTTTCCCAAGATGCACTTTATGGGGATTCCAGGGGGAAAGGGAATCAGATTCAAACCAATATTTAAAAGTGCTGGCATGATGTGTAAAAGCAAAGGTAAAAACCAAGGGGGAGAGGGGAATACATATAGGAAAGGCTTTGCACAACAAACAGAACAAGGAGCGCATAGGAGGAGGGGCATGGGTATAACAGAAGCAGGTCCTCTCTTCCCTCAGGGAGGGACCTTCTGGCAGTTGCTGAGGGAGAGATCCTGCCTTCCCTCAGGGCCTGCAAGGTAGAGGTCATCCTTTTGCCTGGTCTGCCCACAAGTGAGCTGTTCTGCTCCCTTTTAAATCCTCCCCCAGTCTGTGCATCCCTTGCAGGTGTGTTGGGGTGGGGCTGGCTGAGGCCAGAGTAGCTCCTTAACCCATTCTTGCCCAGTGTGAGGTTTGTATTCCGCATCACAAGGCCAAACAGCCGGGAGAAACCTTGAAGTTATAGCTTTCCACACTGTTAACGGCTAACGAGCCTAGAAGGCCTGAGGGCCTATTTTTGCAAGGAGAGCATTTTGTTGTATTGGGTACATTGATCTAATGCCACAAATGCATATTTTGGGTAAATCTGATAGTCTTTAAGGTGCCACCAGACTCCTCGTTGTTTTTGTGGACACAGACTAACATGGCTACCCCCTGATATTTTGGGTAGCAAATTATTACCCCACCTAGTGGTAACAATGTGAATTTTGAATCCTTTTTAGCCTGGCTTGTCCTTAAGTCCTTGGAAGGCAACTTTAGATGATGCTTCTTGCAGCAGGCATTCTTTTGCCCTGCATCATCCTGGCTTTTCTGTTGCGGAGTCAGGAGGAGGCTTGGGGAGAATCCACTTTGCTGCCTGAAGAAGGCTGCATTCTAATCCAAAAGTTTGTTAATTTTGGTCCTGATTTCCTTCCTCTCCTGGAAGGTGAAAAGTTTTTCATGGAGCATGAATTCCAGATGAATTTTTCAGATTTCTGGGTAGAGATAACTTTTGTAGACCACTCTCCCCTTGTCCCTGGTAGCTTGCTAAACCATTGCACTCATTGATGTGCTGTTCATGCACCATTTCCCTGAATAGCTCCTCTGCATACTTTGATGGGATCCCACCACTTGCCTAGAAAATTACTAGGTTTTCCAATTTTTCTAAAAAATGAAGGGCTTCCCCTGCCACAAACAAAGTCAGAGCCAGTATTAGTAAATATCCCCAAAACACGACTTCAGCCTACCCTGCATCACCCAGATCCAGCTTCCTATTTTTTTTTTTTTTTTGGTATTGATTTAAAGTAAAATCAACAGATTGACGCACAGTCAATCTGTGGAACTCTTTGCCAGAGGATGTTGTGAAAGCCAAGACTCCATGGGCAATCCTTTCTTTCCTCATGCTGTGCTTTGATTCCTGGAGTGTGCCCAGAAGCCCGGCTCCCATCCCGAGCAGCTTGGCTGTTCTGTACCCTGCTGTGTACCTAAACTTCCCTGTCTTTCTCTCCTAGGACCTTTTCCTATGTGCTCGTCCTGGCCCCTTCCTGGCTTGTCCCTGACCTTTAAAGGATAAGCAAATTATCTCAAGTGCCTATACACGAATGCACGAAGTCTGGGAAACAAGCAGGGAGAACTGGAAGTCCTGGCACAGTCAAGGAATTATGATGTGATTGGAATAACAGAGACTTGGTGGGATAACTCACATGACTGGAGTACTGTCATGAATGGATATAAACTGTTCAGGAAGGACAGGAAGGGCAGAAAAGCTGGGGGAGTTGCATTGTATATAAGGGAGCAGTATGACTGCTCAGAGCTCCGGTATGAAACTGCAGAAAAACCTGAGAGTCTCTGGATTAAGTTTAGAAGCGTGAACAACACGGGTGATGTCTTGGTGGGAGTCTGCTATAGATCACCGGACCAGGGGGATGAGGTGGACGAGGCTTTCTTTCGGCAACTAACGGAAGTTACTAGATCGCAGGCCCTGGTTCTCATGGGAGACTTCAATCACCCTGATATCTGCTGGGAGAGCAATACAGCGGTGCACAGACAATCCGGGAAGTTTTTGGAAAATGTAGGGGACAATTTCCTTGTGCAAGTGCTGGAGGACCCAACTAGGGGCAGAACTCTTCTTGACCTGCTGCTCACAAACCGGGAAGAATTAGTAGGGGAAGCAAAAGTGGATGGGAACCTGGGAGGCAGCGACCATGAGATGGTCGTGTTCAGGATCCTGACACAAGGAAGAAAGGAGACCAGCAGAATACCAACCCTGGACTTCAGAAAAGCAGACTTTGACTCCCTCAGGGAACTGATGGGTAGGATCCCCTGGGAGAATAACATGAGGGGGAAAGGAGTCCAGGAGAGCTGGCTGTATTTTAAAGAATCCTTATTGAGGTTACAGGGACAAAGTATCCCGATGTGTAGAAAGAATAGTAAAAATGGCAGGCGACCAGCTTGCCTTAACAGTGAAATAAATCCTCGCTGATCTTAAACACAAAAAAGAAGCTTACAAGAAGTGGAAGATTGGACAAATGACCAGGGAAGAGTATAAAAATATTGCTCAGGGATGCAGGAGTGAAATCAGAAAGGCCAAATCACACCTGGAGTTGCAGCAAGCACGAGATGTTAAGAGTAACAAGAAGGGTTTCTTCAGGTATGTTAGCAACCAGAAGAAAGTCAAGGAAAGTGTGGGCCCCTTACTGAATGAGGGAGGCAACCTAGTGATAGAGGATGTGGAAAAAGCTAATGTACTCAATGCTTTTTTTGCCTCTGTCTTCACGAACAAGGTCAGCTCCCAGACTGCTGCACTGGGCAGCACAGCATAGGGAGGAGGTGACCAGTCCTCTGTGGAGAAAGAAGTGGTTTGGGACTATTCAGAAAAGCTGGAAGAGCACAAGTCCATGGGGCCGGATGCGTTGCATCTGAGAGTGCTAAAGGAGTTGGCGGATGTGATTGCAGAGCCATTGGCCATTATCTTTGAAAACTTTGAAAACTCATCCCGATTGGGGGAAGTCCCGGACAACTGGAAAAAGGCTAATGTAGTGCCCATCTTTAAAAAAGGGAAGGAGGAGGATCCTGGGAACTACAGGCCAGTCAGCCTCACCTCAGTCCCTGGAAAAATCATGGAGCAGGTCCTCAAGGAATCAATTCTGAAGCACTGAGAGGAGAGGAAAGTGATCAGGAACAGTCAGCATGGATTCACCAAGAGCAAGTCATGCCTGACTAATCTAATTGCCTTTTATGATGAGATAACTGGCTCTGTGGATGAAGGGAAAGCAGTGGACATGTTGTTCCTTGACTTTAGCAAAGCTTTTGACACTGTCTCCCACAGTATTCTTGCCAGCAAGTTAAAGAAGTATGGGCTGGATGAATGGACTATAAGGTGGATAGAAAGCTGGCTAGATTGTCGGGCTCAACAGGTAGTGATCAATGGGTCCATGTCTAGTTGGCAGCCGGTATCAAGTGGAGTGCCCCAGGGGTCGGTCCTGGGGCCGGTTTTGTTCAATATCTTCATAAATGATCTGGAGGATGGTGTGGATTGCACCCTCAGCAAGTTTGCAGATGACACTAAACTGGGAGGAGAGGTAGATACGCTGGAGGGTAGGGATAGGATACAGAGGGCCCTAGACAAATTGGAGGATTGGGCCAAAAGAAATCTGATGAGATTCAACAAGGACAAGTGCAGAGTCCTGCACTTAGGACGGAAGAATCCAATGCACCGCTACAGACTAGGGACCGAATGGCTTGGCAGCAGTTCTGCAGAGAAGGACCTAGGGGTTACAGTGGACGAGAAGCTGGATATGAGTCAACAGTGTACCCTTGTTGCCAAGAAGGCCAATGGCATTTTGGGATGTATATGTAGGGGCTTTGCCAGCCGATCGAGGGACATGATCGTTCCCCTCTATTCGACATTGGTGAGGCCTCATCTGGAGTACTGTGTCCAGTTTTGGGCCCCACACTACAAGAAGGATGTGGAAAAATTGGAAAGAGTCCAGCGGAGGGCAACAAAAATGATTGGGGACTGGAACACATGACTTATGAGGAGAGGCTGAGGGAACTGGGGATGTTTAGTCTACGGAAGAGAAGATTGAGGGGTGATTTGATAGCTGCTTTCAACTACCTGAAAGGGGATTCCAAAGAGGATGGCTCTAGACTGTTCTCAGTGGCAGCAGATGACAGAACAAGGAGTAATGGTCTCAAGTTGCAGTGGGGGAGATTTAGGTTGGATATTAGGAAAAACTTTTTCACTAGGAGGGTGGTGAAGTACTGGAATGCGTTACCTAGGGAGGTGGTGGAATCTCCTTCCTTAGAAGTTTTTAAGGTCAGGCTTGACAAAGCCCTGGCTGGGATGATTTAATTGGGGATTGGTCCTGCTTTGAGCAGGGGGTTGGACTAGATGACCTCCTGAGGTCCCTTCCAACCCTGATATTCTATGATTCTAGATAATACTTAGTCCTGCCTTGAGTGCAGGGGACTGGACTAGATGACCTCTCGAGGTCCCTTCCAGTTCTATGATTCTATAATCCTTCTTCCGATACCTCACATGGCCTACTTTATATGCAATATCACTATTATATATAAATATAAATATCCCACGAGATACAGAATATCACACTCTACATATTTTTCTGATTCTGTGAGTGTGCAAGAGCAAAATGCCACTGGCTTCCACTCAGAGCCACACTGTGTGACAATACACCACCTACGCCAGAGTTGCTGGCATCCACACTGACCATTGTGGCTTTGTGTACATCATAGGATTTGAGAACTGGAGTTGTTGAGATAATTTCTTTTACCTTTCTGAAGGCAATTTCTTGATTTGCCCCCCCCTTCTCCATAGCCAGATATGTTGGACTTTAACAGTTCATTCAGTGGATTTGTTACTTGTAGGTATCCACCAAGGTAATTTACCATTCCCAGTACACGTCTCAGTTCTAGTACATTAGTTGGTGCATTGAATTCTTGAATTGCTATGACTTTCTCAGGGCTAGGACTGATTCCATCTTTATTCCAGCTTGATCTGGGTTAGGCAGAAAACACATTTTTCCTTGTTTAGCTTCAGTCCAGACTGACTGATTAGGCTTAGGACTTTGTTGAGGGTTTTGTTGTGTTCTAGTATTGAAAATACATGTATCAGAATATCGTCCATGCAAATTACAATTCCATTTCTGTTCATTAACAGTTCTACCATCTTTCCCTGGAAAGTTACTGGTGTACTACTAATCCCAAAAGGTGACCTTCGAAAGCAAGATTTCCCAAAGGATGTGCTAAATGTAGTCAGTTTAGCACTTTCTTTGGCTATAGGTTGGGCCCTATCAAATTCACAGCCATGAAAAACACGTCATGGATCATGAAATCTGATCTCCCCCTGTGAAATCTGGTCTTTTGTTTGCTTTTACCCTATACTATACTGATTTCACAGGGGAGACCAGAGTTTCTCAAATTGGGGATCCTGACCCAAAAGAGAGTTGCAAGGGGGTCACAAGGTTATTTTAAGGAGGTCGCAGTATTGTCACCCTTACTTCTGCATTGCTGCCTTCAGAGTTGGGCTGCCAGAGAGAGGCGTCGGTTGGCCGGGCACCCAGCCCTGAAGCAGCACCACAGAAGTAAGAGTAGCAATTCCACACCAGGCCATCTTTCCTTCTGCGCTGCTGCTGGCGGCGGCGCTGCCTTCAGAGCGGGGCTCCCGGCCAGCAGCTGCCGCTCCCGAGCCGCCCAGCTTTGAAGGCAGCGCTGCCGCCAGCAGCGGCAAGGAAGGAAGGGTAGCAGCACCGCACCCCCCCACACAATAACTGCAAATCCCCCCAACTCCTTTTTGGGTCAGGACCCTGACAATTACAACATCATGAAATTTCAGATTGAAATAGCTGAAATCATGAACTTTATGATTTTTAATATCCTAGCACCATGAAATTGACCAAAATGGACTGTGAATTTGGTAGGACCTTAGCTATAGGAATTTGCCAGAATCTACTCAAAGCATCCAGCTTGGAGAATACTGTAGCTCCTTTCACGCTGCGGAGGATTTCATCCAGTGTTGGGAGGATATATTTTTTCTCTCACAATGTCTTCAATCCACACAGATAACATATTTTTACGTTTTTCTTTATAAGTGGTACCACTGGGGCACACCATGCTGTTGGCTCAGATTTTTGTAAATATGCCAATCCATTCCATTCACTTTAACACAATTCCCACTTTATGAAGAAATGGGATAGGAATCCTGCAATGTGTATGTACACTGCCTGGGTCAGCATTGTCTTTTAAGGTTATTTGTACTGGATCTCCTTTCAAAAGTCCAATATCACCAAATATTCCATTGAGTTCTTCCACCTTTCTAGCTAGGCCCATGATGGCTGCCTCACTGCAGTTGAGAAGGTTGTTGGTCTGTGGTCTTTTGATCCCATGCAGTCTGAATACATAGCTTTCATCTTTGTAAGTTGTTTCTGTGGTGAACTGGCCCATACAATTCAGAATACCTCCAGGGCAAATCAGAACTGTCTCAGGTGACTTTAGCTCCAGGAAGGGGTTGAAGGTTACCATATGTCCCTTCTGAGATGACTGTGACATCAGCCCCTGAGTCAATTTTAAAGTCAATAGTCTTTCCTTGAATATTCAGTTTCACTCTCCAGGCAGGCTCTATGTCATCACAAATGATGCATCCTAGGAACAATGGCTATTGATTGTCATATGAGTCAACTCACTGACTGCTTTCATCTGGTAAACAGCTGCAAAATGTCCATATTTTGGGTATCTATTACACTGGGTGCCTCTGGCTGGACATGCATAATAGGCCAATTGGATATGATTTTCTTCCCACACCTTGTGCGTATAGGCTGGAATTTGTCTCTCTTCTAGGGTTGCCAGGCGTCCGGTTTTTGACAAACAGCTCCCCAGGCCGTTAAAAGTAACGTCGATAGCTCAGCGGGGCTAAGTCAGGCCCCCTGCCCGCCCTGGCTTTGTGCAGCTCTGCGGAAGCGGCTAGAAAGTCCGGCCCCCTAGGCGCAGGGCGGTCAGGGAAGCTTTGCAAGCTGCCCCTGCCCCCTGCGCCCATTGGCCGGAAACCATGGCCAATGGGAGCTGCAGGGATAGTGCCTGCAGACAGTGCACAGAGCTGCCTGGCCACGCCTCCACCTAGGGACCGGACATGCTGGCCACTTCTGGGAGCAGCATGGAGCCAGGGCAGGCAGGGAGCCTTCCTTAGTCCCGCTGTGCCACCGACTGGGAGCCACCTGAGGTAAGAGCCGCCCAGTGGGAGCCCGCAACCCAAACCCCCTGCCCCAGGTCGGAACCCCTCCCCCACCCTCACTCCCTCCCAGACCCCGCACCCACACCTGCAACCCAAACCCCCTGCCCCAGGTCGGAACCCCCTCCCCCACCCTAACTCCCTCCCAGACCCCACACCCACACCTGCACCCCAGCCCTGTGCCCCAGGTCGGAACCCCCTCCCCCACCCTAACTCCCTCCCAGACCCCGCACCCACACCTGCAACCCAAACCCCCTGCCCCAGGTCGGAACCCCCTCCCCCACCCTCACTCCCTCCCAGACCCCGCACCCACACCTGCAACCCAAACTCCCTGCCCCAGGTCGGAACCCCCTCCCCCACCCTAACTCCCTCCCAGACCCCACACCCACACCTGCACCCCAGCCCTCTGCTCCAGGTCAGAACCCCTTCCCCCACCCTAACTCCCTCCCAGACCCCGCACCCACACCTGCAACCCAAACTCCCTGCCCCAGGTCGGAACCCCCTCCCCCACCCTAACTCCCTCCCAGACCCCACACCCACACCTGCACCCCAGCCCTCTGCTCCAGGTCAGAACCCCTTCCCCCACCCTAACTCCCTCCCAGACCCCGCACCCACACCTGCAACCCAAACTCCCTGCCCCAGGTCGGAACCCCCTCCCCGACCCTAACTCCCTCCCAGACCTGCACCCCCACCCTCTGTTAAAGGGTCTGGACTACAGCACAGACTTGTATTAACACACCCAAAGGACCTCTGGACAGCCTTCTGCTTGGCACAATAGACGATCCCTTCCTTCACTGTCTGCCTGCAGCCAGTCAGCAAACATTCCCTGATCCTAGGTTGGAAAACAAGCTGCAATGTGGGGCAGTTTTGCAGCTCTTGCTTACATTCTAACCATAGCAGCCAGGCATGGGGGATGCATACATTCCTGTCAGGGGTCCACTCACTACTAGGGCATCTCCCCCTGGCTGCCCTGGGGCTTAGCTCCACTCGTATCTGATACCCACTTCCGCTGCTTGTTCGTGCACCTTGCCACACCCCATCGTGCAACTCGGGGTGCTCTCTCTTCGTAACTTGGCCCTCCAGCCAGGTCACTATAGTCCTCCCCTTCTGGGGTATCAAAGTCCCACAAGATGAACCATCCCAGGCAGTCTCCAATTCCACTGTGCCACTTCTCCAGTGGCTGGTAGGGGAACTCGGGTCTGCCCACTACTCCAGCTTTCAGCAGAAAGGCCTCAGTCCGGCAGTCATGGTCTGCCCACTCCCAGACCCTGTTGCTATTTCCCTGTGTACCTTCCTGTTTTTCTCCTCTAGGTATGCCCTTCCCTCAAGGCCAGGATCTTAGAGCTTCATCTCACTCCCTAATGCCCCAAGAGGGACTGCTGAACAAGGAGTAATGGTCTCAAGTTGCAGTGGGGGAGATTTAGGTTGGATATTAGGAAAAAAATTTTCACTAGGAGGGTGGTGAAGCTCTGGAATGTGTTACCCAGGGAGGTGGTGGAATCTCCTTCCTTTGAGGTTTTTAAGGTCAGGCTTGATAAAGCCCTGGCTGGGATGATTTAGTCTGGGATTGGTCCTGCTTTGAGCAGGGGGTTGGACTAGATGACCTCCTGACGTCCCTTCCAACCCTGTTATTCTATGAAGCCTGCAGTCACTTCCCCTTCTGCTGTCAACTTCCTGGCTTTATCATAGCCCCACCTGGGCCTTCTCCACTGGGCTCTAGTCCCACTCAGGGGTTGCTTATTCATCTTAATTCCCCTCAGGGGTGGCCTATTGAGCTAATTGGCCCCCTTTGCAGCCTCATGAACCCTTTCAAGGCTGGTGTGGGGTGAACACCCCACCACAAATCTCTAGCTGTCTGAGTGCACTTTAGAGCATACCACAAGGGGGTCAGACAGGCACTGTTGCTGACGGAAACCTTCCACTCAACAGAGGCCCACATCCCAGCCTGAAAACAGGACACATCGTTGGCACCGCCTTAACAAAGGCCCCCTTCATACATATTCTCTACTGGACTTAGCATTGGACCTGGCTATTGTTCTCTCCTTGTAATGTTGCTACAAAAACACTCATTTAAAGCAAATTCATAGAATCATAGAATATCAGAGTTGGAAGGGACTTCTGGAGGTCATCTAGTCCAACCCCCTGCCCAGAGCAGGGCCAATCCCAACTAAATCATCCCAGCCAGGGCTTTGTCAAGCCTGACCTTAAAAACTTCTAAGGAAGGGGATTCCACCACCTCCCTAGGTAATGCATTCCAGTGTTTCACCACCCTCCTAGTGAAAAAGTTTTTCCTAATATCCAACCTAAATCTCCCCCACTACAATTTGAGACCATTACTCCTTGTCCTGTCGTCTGCTATCACTGAGAATAGTCTAGATCCATCCTCTTTGGATCTACCTTTCAGGTAGTTAAAAGCAGCTATCAAATCCCCCCTCATTCTTCTCTTCTGTAGACTAAACAATCCCAGTTCCCTCAGCCTCTCATCATAAGTCATGTGTTCCAGACCCCTAATCATTTTTGTTGCCCTTCGCTGGACTCTCTCCAATTTCTCCACATGTGTGGAGCCCAACACTGGACACAGTAGTCCAGATGAGGCCTCACGAATGTCGAATAGAGGGGAACGATCAGGTCCCTCGATCTGCTGGCAATGCCCCTACTTATACACACCAAAAAATGCCATTGGCCTTCTTGGCAACAAGGGCACACTGTTGACTCATATCCAGCTTCTCGTCCACTGTCACCCCTAGGTCCTTCTCTGCAGAACTGCTGCCTAGCCATTTGGTCCCTAGTCTGTAGTGGTGCATTGGATTCTTCTGTCCTAAGTGCAGAACTCTGCACTTGTCCTTGTTGAACCTCATCAGATTTCTTTTGGCCCAATCCTCCAATTTGTCTAGGGCCCTCTGTATCCTATCCCTACCCTCCAGTGTATCTACCACTCATCCCAGTTTAGTGTCATCCGCAAACTTGCTGAGGGTGCAATCCACACCATCCTCCAGATCATTAATGAAGATATTGAACAAAACCGGCCCCAGGACCAACCCTTGGGTCTTGATTTGTTAACCAGATCGGAACCAACCCTCCCCTCCCGCCCCCCGTAAAAACTGCTACATAAAGCCAGCAAGGAAGTAAACCTCCTCCCTGCAGGACTAGATTCATAGATTTCAAGGCCAGAAGGGACCATTGTGAACATCTCGCCTCAGCTCCTGCACAGCACTGCCCCAAACTAGAGCAGATCTTTTATAGAAACATCCAATCTTGATTTAAAAATGGTCAGGGATTGAGAATCCACCACAACCCTTTGTAAATTATTCCAGTGACTAATTATGCTCACTGTTAAAAATGTACACCTAATTTCCAGTCTCGATTTGTCTAGCTTCAGCTTCCCACCACTGGCTCACATTATACCTTTCTCTACTAGATTGACAAGCCCATTATTAAATATTTGTTCCCATGGGAGTACTTTTAGACTATAATCAAGTCATCCCTTAAACTTCTCTTTCTTAAGCTAAATAGATTGGGCTCATTGAGTCTATCACTATAAGACATGGTTTCTAATCCTTTAATCATTCTTGTGGCTCTTCTTGGAACCCTCTCCAATTTATCAATATCCTCCTTGAATTGCGGAGACAGATTTCCAGCAGCAGTTGCACCAGTGCCAAATAAAGAGAGAAAATAATTTCTCTCCTCCTACTCAAGATTCCTCTGTTTACGCATCCAAGCATCGCATTAGCCCTTTTGACCACAATGTTCAGCTGATTATCCACCACTGCCCCTAAATCTTTTTCAGAGCTCCTATTCATTTTCAAGCAGCATCAAGCTAAAATAGCTAGGACTTTTCTTCAATCTAAATAGTTTCCCTTAACTCAGTATTGTTGAAACACAAGTCAATGGCGATAACAGGCATGCTGGGAACTGTAAATATTTTGTGGTACATTAATTATGGCACAACACTATTTTGTTTGCGACTAATAGATTTCTGGCAATAAAAATTCCATGGTTAAACAAGCAATTATTGAAATATTTTATTTCACGCTGAAATCCCAGCTCTGGTGCCAGTGGTGTTTAGTTCATTCTTCCTGAAAGCAGGAGTCAAAAGGACAGACAGGCCAGTTTCACATCCATGCTGTCAAACTGGAACAGAGGAGCATCAGGTACAAGGTCTTTTAGTCAAGGTTTGGCAGGTATGGATTGGAGATGCACGTGTGTTTGTAGACACTCAACAGTACATATACAATGAAATTAGTGCATTCCCCAGCAGGGTGTATGCCCTGGAGTTTACAAACACTTTGCAAAATTGCAAGGGAACTCCCCTTTTGAATACACAGTTTTGTATTCGCAAACATGTTGCTGCAAATATGTATACCCAAAGATGATAATTCTCGTTAAGGATCCCAAGCGAGGGCACGATTTGTCACACCATGCCACTCTAAATAGCATCTGTGCCCGCACATTGTTAACAGCATCTCTGCTGCACTTGGCAGGTGTTAACTCTTTTGACCCAAGCGACTAGCCAAAAATTCAGGATCTAGTAGGTTGTTCCTTTTAGGAGGAGAAATTGGTGATCAGTATTTTTTGATGCAGGTTTGTTTGCAAAAAATGTACAAATATCAGGAAATGGTTTCTTTTGCTCACCTCACCAAGAACACTCTTTTCAGCCTGCATCCTGACCCAAAAACCTTCTTCCAGCATCAGCCCCAGGCTTCTTCCAGCATCAGCCACTTTGCTTTCAGCTGCTCCTTTAGCCTGTATAACCCCCAGTCTTTTCTGTCTGTTCTGCTTTCCTTTCCCCCATCTACCCAAAACAATACTCAGCAAAAGCCCTTGGGCAGGTTCATATATGTCTTTTGTCTTAGATGGGACTTATGTTTACCATTATGTTAATTGAAAGGTGAGTTTGCACTCATCAGTCTCAATGGGGTTTTATCAGAACTCATAACAATGTTCATATAATGTATGACTATTAATCTTTACACACCGCTTTGCAATTAGAGCAAGATAGGTGACTTTTTTAAAGGATGAATAATGTTTACCAACCCTGAAAAACTAAAATTATATTTGAAAAATGCTTTTTAGTGACTCTAAGACCTGGGTTTGGTTTCCTTGCTGTTGGATTTTGAGAGAGTGCTGGCTTTTCGTGCTCCTTTCATTGCTGACTCCCGCCTTTTCACCGATTGTCTATGTGATAGTGAACCCCGAGTCTGATGCTATTCTTGCCTGCATGCACTTGCTAAAATAAAACTAAATAAATGTGTGTTTTCACTTCTTTGGAGGGCTGCTTTCTGTTAGGAGCTGATGTAAACGGCTGCCCAAAGGAAGCCACATGTGCAGCACAAGAAGAATTGCTTTTTTGATGCCGAAGGATGACGCTACCTCTTCTTGAGCACCATCTCCTGGCAACTCAGATTAACTAATTTTGACCTGTATGCAGATGAAGCATACTCCCATAACACTTTACATTTAAATACATTATTGGCCAAACAACGCCAGGCCCTACATGCAACTCAATGGTATGACGATGAGAGGTTAATAAGACTGGGACTTCTCAGATTGGAAAAGAGATGACTAAGGGGGGATATGGTAGAGGTCTATAAAATCATGACTGGTGTGGAGAAAGTAAATAAACGTTATTTACTCCTTCTCATAACACAAGAACTAGGGGTCACCAAATGAAATCAATGGGCAGCAAGTTTAAAACAAAACAAAGAATTTCTACACACAACGCACAGTCAACCTATGGAACTCTTTGCCAGAGGAGGTTGTGAAGACCAAGACTATATATAACACGGTTAAAAAAAAACCTAGATAAATTCATGGAGGATAGGCCCATCAATATTAGGCAGGATGGGCAGTGATGCAAAACCATGCTCTGAAGTGTTCCTCACCCCCCTTTGCCAGAAGCTGGGAATGGGTGACTGGATGGATCACTTGATGATTCCCTGTTCTGTTCATCCCCTCTGAAGCACCTGGCCCTGGCCACTGTGGGAATTCAGGATACTGGGCTAGATGGACCCTTGATTTGACCCAGTCTGGCTGTTCTTATGTTTTCGTTTCTCTGTCTGTTTCGATGTAACATGATAACCTCTGAGGACAGGACAAGAAACAATGGGCTTAAATTGCAGTGAGGGCGGTTTAGGTTGGGCATTAGGAAAAACTTCCTGATTGTCAGGGTGGTTAAGCACTGGAATAAATTGCTTAGAGAGGTTGTGGAATCTCGATCATTGGGGATTTTTAAGAGCAGGTTGGACAAACACCTATCAGGGATGGTCTAGATAATACTTAGTCCTGCCTGAATGCAGGGGACTGGACTAGATGACCTCTTGGGGTCCCTTCCAGTTCTATGATTCGGTAACTTCCAAATGTAGCTTCCAATCAATTCCAAAATGTCAGGGAAAGTTCTAGGCATCAGTGGGCAGAATCCTACTGATTTAGGTGAAAACTGAAAAACCAGAAAAGTATTAGCATTTAAAAGGTTGGTCCCTTGCTCTCCTTGCTGAGAGCTGCCTAACAGCTATTGGGTGGGTGTTCAGTCAGCAAGGGGAGACAGAGGGTGAAGAGCATGAAGGAGGCTTCATTCCTTCCTCCCGATGTTAGACAGACAGAGAGACAAGTGAGCCAGCAGAGGAGTAAGTGAAACCAGGTGCCCTGTTATTCACAAAGGACAGGGATTTAGAGGACCCTTATTTCCATAGGGTCTGAA
The DNA here is from genome assembly GCF_015237465.2 of Chelonia mydas. Classification (NCBI taxonomy): domain Eukaryota; kingdom Metazoa; phylum Chordata; order Testudines; family Cheloniidae; genus Chelonia; species Chelonia mydas. Next base: position 73,038,895 of record NC_051251.2, on the reverse strand, counting down.
CATCTCAGAATGGAGTTTCCTTTTACACTTGTGGATGATGTAAGGATACCTTTATTAAAGAGTCTATGTTGCTCATATGGTATGGAGATCAGGGTCTCTAAGTGGACAGAAAATAGGGCAATGTTTCCAGTCCTACTGGAACCCTCAAGCATAAAGTTAAAGTTGTGTGGTTGTCTTGCATGATGGACGCCCTCACCTGTGAAATTTCGAATGTTCTGACATTTGAGGTTCCAGGCGGGGAACTGGATATACAAAAGCCTTACCTTAGCTGAGCATTTCTCTGGCTTTCTGACTTGAGTTATGGTTGTGAACTTCCAATTCAGCAAGGGGTGGAAGTCTAGCCTGTCCCCAAGTCCTCAAAAATAATGAGTTGAGCCCCAAGAAATTGAGAGATTCTTTTTAAAAGAAATCATGAAATTTAAATAAACTTGAGGGTTGTTTTTTTTTATTTGCCTTCCAGGTTTAGCCTTTTAGAAGTTGCATTTTCAAGCTCTTTCCTACTATCATGAGGGCCAGAAACTTACTTTAAAAAAATGCTATTCTCAGAGTCACATGATTCCAGGAACTGGGGCTTTAAGAAAATACACCAAATAATATTGCAAGCCTTTTGATAAAATCATGAAAGTTGGTGACTTGGGTAGCAATCTTAAAGTTGCTTTCACAGGGCAGCATGACAACAGCACCAGCCATTCTCTGCAGCATGAGCCAGTCTTCCTTTCCAAAAGCTGCACCTGCTTAATCCCAGAAGGATCTAGACTCCCCCCCGGCCCTTGCCCTTCATTCTACATTAAACTGTGTAGAAAGCTGGTGGGAGTCCATGGACTTTGCTGTCAACCCCACCTTGATGACACCTGTTCCAAAGATTAATCAGCGCCACCACGATGCCTAGATGAGATCAGCATCTGGCTGAAGAACAGCTGACAGAAAAACAACCCAGACAAGTCCAAAGTGAAGCTGGTCAGAAGGTGAGAGTGAAATTATCCGGAGAAATGGCCATTTTACAATCTCCATGCCCACACTCCACCTTCCACTGGGGGCATCTGTGAAACTTCCAGGTCCTGTTTGACTTCATACCAAGCTTACAAGAGCAGGTAGCTTCAGTGGTGATGAGTTTCTTCTCCTGGCTCCAATTCCCCAGGAATCTTCACCCCTACTGTTCAGCAGAGACCTGGGCCCAGTGATCCAGGCATTAGAAATCTCCAGACTGGACTGCTGTAACTCTCCGTATCTGGGTATGAAGGTGACTGCAATGCAGAGGCCCCAGCAGCAGTCCCTGTCCTCAGTGGGATTGGCCACTGTGAATGCAACAGTCCTATGCTCTCAACCCTTCACTGGCTCCTATGGCTAGCTCTTAGTCTTCATCTTCCAGGCCATCAACAGGTTACCACCCAGCTCCACCAATGACTACATCTACATGCACAACCCACCACTAAAGCCAGCTCCACTGGGATAATGCATCTTTCAGAGCTCAAGGTGAAACATGAGAACCAGAGAGGACATTCTTGGTTGATGGGATTGGGCTATGGAACAATTTTCTCAAGAAGATTAGATTAATCTAGAGCCTGACCACTTATGGGCCATGCTGCAAGACCCTCCCACCAGAGCCAAATTTACTGGGGGAGGGAACGAGCACATGGAATACCCCAAGCAGAGCCTCAATCTACCATGGAAGAGCAGAATCCACAAGAGGCCTGCTAGGGACTTTGCCATGCAGACCTAATTTACCTGGGGAGCACTTATGTAGTGCAGTGATGGGCACTCTAGAGAACTCTGAGATAGATTATGCTCTCTTTGAAGCTTTTCATTATCTATAATCACCATTATCACCTGCTTCATGCCTCATTCTGGCATGTTTCACACTTATGTGGTGAAATGATGTGTTCTGACTGTTTTATTGTAGCTGATGCAGAATAACCTCAGAAGGCTGCATGATGATGGTATCTCATGATAGTTTTTTGGAACGTTGACAGGAGAATCTTCCTTCTCCTAGGTTTCTATATGTGGCCATGAACAGAAGATGACCTAATCGGGTTAACTATCTTCCTGTTTGGGAAAGTATCTAGGTAGGAGGTTAACGTTGGAGCATGGCCTCTAGGATATGAGGTTACAAATTATGGTTGGGATTTTCAAAAGCACCTAATGTTGGTCTAACTATGCTCCCATTGTAGTTAATGGGGGATAAGAAATTGACTTCAATGGGAACAATGTGTCCAGTGCATTGATGAGCTGACTGACCTCTGAACAGACCAGCAACTTCACTAGGTTTGTGGTAAAGATGCAGAATGAAGTCTTCTCACATGTTAAGCACCCACTCGTGTATGAAAATAAACCTTTGGGTCATAAACTGTGAAAACCTCAGACACCCTATATCTACTCCCCCCCCCCACTATCTTCAACGAAGCCCTCCATCTCCCAGAATTTTGTCTTAGAGAAATGCCACCTTTAACACCATTTGTTGTGTTTCTGCTCTGTTTCAGATCTCTTCTGTAACCCCAGAACTATAGCTTATGGCCCCATTATACCCAGGAAAAGGAAAACACTTTTGCTTCTTTGCCCATTAATTTCAGCAAGATTTTTTGGGTTTTGAGAGCACATCCATTCCTTATTGGAAGTTAATGTTTTTGTAACGTTTTAACGCTGCAGCAGGCTTCTTTAAGAACAATTTTAAAATTATTATAAGTCTATATAAGTTGTTTACACAACTTGTTTGTATGTTTGCATACAGTACACACATGATTTGTTAAAGCAGGGGGAAGTTAGTTTTCTGAGTAGCATGTATGCTGGTTGTATTCATTTTCCTCTTCTTTTAGATTTGCACAAGAGATCTGGAAAGACAGACTTTCTAGCTGAAAATGTTTTGGGAGAAAATTAAGGCCCTGATCCTGCAAACACCCATACATATTTAACTTCATGCACTGGGAACTCAATGGAGCTACTCATGTGTGGATAGTTAAGCATGTGTATGAGTGCTTGCAGGATCAGGGCTAACATTTTGAGACTAACCCAGCAAGTGCCGTTCCATGGCATCCATTGTTCCGAAGTCCTTACACAATATAAGTGTATATAAGTGGTATAGTCTCTTACTGATGCGCATACAGATATTTTCATTAATATCTTTTGGGGGGTATATACCTCTTAAGATATACAGCAGACAATTGTGGGTTTGACCTCAGAGAAATTTTACATTCAGTTCACTAGTAATAAGAAATGTGCTTAAATGTCTACAGATTGAAATGATCAACCTATTGCTGCTAGCAGAATATCAGAACTTCTTTTGTTAGACCAAGAAATATTTGGAAAACATTTAACCAGGTGAACAGTTATGAGGCCTCTGATGGTCGGGCAACAAGACTGATCCAAGCAATTAAATAGGAGACATCAGCTATGAAGAAGATCACTAGCAGAAACAAAGATGGTATTATAATTAACTTTTTCTTTTTATTTACACCACAAGAATAACAAGTTGTCATAATGTGGTACAAAATACTGGACTCCTAATAAAGTTGAAATTGAAGTTGGTACTGTCGGAGAAAGACACCATTGGCCAGTAAAAAAAACAAAACCAAAAAAACAAATAAAACAAGAATGAGAAAAAAAAATTCCAACTCCACCAAGTAAAAGAAAGGACCATCAGAAAATTTTAGCACAAAGAATGCTACCATCACTTAAAGTAGGGTCCATACAATAAGAGTGAAATTGTGTCTAAATTACAGAGTAAACCGGTAGCTGCTACCAATGGTGACATCATACTGAGCATGTATAGGTATAAAGTAGAATATAATATAGTTACAACTTTGATACTACATATCTGTAATAAGCTCTTGGGTGAATAATGTTCAAACCCATTCCCCCCCCCTTTTATATATATATATATATATTATATATATAAGTTTGTCATTCTCATAAATTGGAAAATAGCGCCTCCACTATGGAGCACAGAAAAGTGTTAATTTATTTTCTTTCAATAGGATACTTTTTCATCAATATCAAAGTGCATGAAGCAGAGCTGAGAACAAGCCCAGCTTCGTCACAATGAAGAAACGTTTTTATTCCATTTGATGTAAAGTCTTATTTTAAACCACAGTGCTTGCACAGTACACGACTGTTTAAAGTGAAATCTAGTGAGACATTTCAAAGTAATTAAAAAAGTTAACACAGCTGTGCTGAAGACTTAATCCTTTAAAATCCTTTTTCCCCCTCAGAATGAATGATTAGATGTGTTAAAGGGATGAGCCCAACTCCCCGCCCTCCCAGCGAAGAGAAAAACAAAACAAAAAAGTCAACAAAAAGAAAAAACCCAACCAAATTTTTGTTTTAAAATGACACAGGCAGTTTACTGTGTGTGTTCTGTGTAGTTTCCCTAAAACACTGTTTTCCACATAAATACAATAAACTCTATTATTGGTATGTCACAAGTGCTAGATAAAATTTTTCTTCTTAAAATGAGAAATGTTTAAGTAGTCCTTTTTATTTATCTTTTTACAATAAAAAGCACAATTTCTTAAGTTCAGTAAGATGCAATTCCCCCCACCCCCACTCTCCTTCCTTTTTTGTGTGTGTTTGACAGAAAATTGCCTCAACCTTTGTTTCTGCAAATCCCATGAGAGGGGAAATTTTGTTTCTCAAAGCTGCCAAGTTTGGCGTGCAAAATCTGTAGACAATATAAAGACATGCCAACCTTACAGACCATGCAACCTCAAGGTGTAGGAAACTTAAAAAAATATATTCATATATATTTATATATATATATTTATATATATCAATGCCCATAAAACACATGGGCCCAAAAAGTTTACAAAAAGGAAGAATGGAATGAATACATGACTGCGACTAATAAAAAAGGAATGTTTCGTATCGAAAGTAAAAAACAAAATGATCAACTGTGTACTGCAAACTGGGACTCGCTCCTCTGCAAGACTATTTGAAAATGTTGCTTAGTTTCCAAACAGGCAAAAGAAAAAAATTATTATTGTACTGGGCCACCCCAAAGGCTTGGCTACAAAGTGATGCACTGTGTTGCTGGCACAACTTCTGGTCTCTTGCTGGTGGAGCTGAAGTGCATCATGCTTGGGTTCAGGAGGGGAAGTAGTAAGGAAAGGGAAGGAGTGCTCATTCAATCTACCTGCAATGCACTTCTTTGGTGGCTACTCCAGAGAGTTTGCTAGCATTCCTCTCAGGACTGGATGCTCACTGACCCAGGGCTGAGCAACATTTTCTTAGAAGGCTACTGAAATGAAGAGGCCAAAAGCTCAAGAGGTGAAAAAATGGTGGTCTCCAAAACGAGGATCTCCAAAACAAGGACCTCCTTTCCCTTCTATCTGCACCAGTCAAGGTCAGACAGGCCACCCAGACGTGGCCTGTCGAGTGAGTGTAGCCAAGTAAGGTTTTAGCCAATCCAAGTGATCTAGACTTTGGAGTAGACTGATGAGTTGTGAAGTCTTGGTAAGTCTTTCCATTGATGGCAATAACTTAATGAAATGATTTAAAATAAATGAACAATGCATCTTGAAAGGGACAAGATGGAAGGGTACTGAATATTTCAGACTATTGCCAATCATCTAATTTTAAAGAAATCAACTCAATCTGTCAGCAATTGTTCACAAGGAAAGAGGAACACAAATATTTTCCACAAGTGATACCAAGATTGTTAATAAAAAAAAGGGTTAGGACAGTCTGGATACAAACAGGATCGTGTATATGTTGATATTGCCAACATTTATGAATGGGTAAATGATTTAAAATACGAAATCACAGGATTCCACAGCCAAATTATGCTTTAGATCACAGCAGCAAAGTGGTCATTTAAAAAACCAATGCATACACATATTTTGCATTTTTATATTTGAACCTTACTGTTAGAATATGCTGAAGACAGTTCTAATAACCAAAACATTTCATAATTTTAAAGTACTTGGGTTAGCAAAAACTCAAATACAGTAGTGTCTGTTTTTTAAATTGCATTGTAAAACAAAGCAAAGAACCCTCTTGCGCTTGCTCACTTGTATGGTATGTTTCAAATTCTTTCCACAAGCCTGAATTCAGTATGTTCTGAATGGAATGAAAAACCTACGTCAAGAACTGGAAAATAAGTTAATACAAAATGACCCTGTCAGTTGTCATAATAATAAAAAAAAATTAAAAATACCCTTGGTTGTTCAGATAAAGGATCTGTGCTATCCTACTCTGCTTTGAAAAGGTACATGTGTCAATTTGGTCTCCTTTAGTCACCTAACTCCACAACTCAAGGATTATCTGCTTATACTGAGGGCCAGCTCCGAAAGGCAATAGGGAAAAAATCAATGGAGCTGAAGATTAAAACTCTCTCACCCAACAATGACTTCATCTTAAAAATAAATTTGAAAAAAAAGTTCTTTGGAGGACTAAAATTACAATTCTAGCAATGGTGGTTCAGAAAGATGCTTAGTGTGCGTGAGTGAATGCTAGTTGCCTCAATAGTGTCTGGCAAGCCTTCAATATGGTAGCTACTAATGCCATATATAATCCTCACCACAATCCACATGGAGGATATGATACATCACCCACTGTAATACTACTATGCTTAAGGTAAAACTCCTTATTTTCTTTACACAGCTTCTATCACAGAACTGAGGAAATATACAATCATTGGTATCATACAAAAGAGACCATTGGATTCCCCTCTTTTAGTTAAATGCACGCTTTCTGAAAATAAACTCTGACAATCTGCAACAGTTCCTTACATCTGCGGAAAGCTGCTCACTGTACAAGAGACTTAAAAAAATCCCCACAGAAAGTAACGTACATGCATGAGATTAGGGAAGAAAAATGATGACATTGTTACCATTCAGAAAAACAACTGCCCAATGTAAAATAAATGTAAGATTCACACAAACAAGGCTTCTTTAGGGTTTTTGTGAAATATCAATATAAAAATTAACAGGAAATTCATAATCTTTGCTTAAAAACTCATTTTTTTGTTAGAAAACCTTAAATTAAAATACAAATGTTTAGGGTAGTTGCCCAGTGGCTAATGTGTTGGTGTTCTGAAAACTTTCCAAACTGTAGTTTGAAAATGCTCAAGTTTCAAACTAGATCCCTCTCCAAAAGCACCTTTACATTCCAATTAACAAATAAATCTTTCATTAGAGACCTTTCAATGGCTACTTTTATAGTCTGCATTTATTATATATATTTATTTTATATAAATGCATTATAAATATTTATCAATAATTCATAAGAATCAGATTTCTAAGCTTGGAATACATTTGTTTTATATATATATATATATATACACACATATATATATATATATATATATATATATACACACACATATATATATATATATATATATATATATACACACACACACACACACACACACCCACCCAACAATTTAAGCAATATCTCATGCTAGTTGCTTTTAATGAAAAGCATTCCAATCTTAAAACTGCAGTTGTGTCTATTGCATGCTTCAACAACCAGATTGGTAAATTCAATTTCTACATAATGTCTGAGAGAGAAATGTTTGAAAATGTGTTTTCAATATTGGTTGAATTTCAAAGATCCAACAGTATTTGCCACTTCCTTGGCAACTACCTTAATTTTTTTCCCCACAGCAATAAAACAAAACAAAAAATCCAAACTTCAGACAGTTTTGGAGATGCTCTATCCAGCTGATGCCTGCTTCCAGTAATCATGCCAGCACAAACCAGTCTTCCTTCCCGATGGCAGTTCTTGGCTTTCCCAGAGGAAATATGTTGACAAACTGCTGCTGTTCTTTTTCTTAAGGCATTGTTCCTCAAACTTCAGAAAATCCAGCTGCACCAAATCCATCAGCTCAATTAAAAAAAAAGGCACAAACTCATCTTCAGATGGCTTTGGAGTTACTAAAGCCGACTCCTTCTGAGCTCCATTTCCTCTTTTTTTTTTTTGTATTTTTTTTAAATATATATATGCGTATGTGTGTGTGTGTATATATATATATATATATATATATATATGTATGACTAGTCCTCTTTCCCCCACCCTCCCCATTAAAAATACACCATCTCGCATTTGTTCTGGTTTTGAAGAGAATGTCTGACTCACAGGTAGGTGAGAGCCATTTAAAAAAAAAAATCCAAGAAACAAAACTACAAGATGGGTTGAGTGGTTCAAACGGAGATTGCTGAATTGTGGGTAATCAAACTTTAAGCACCAGTTTTAAATGAAGTTTGTTTGTTTTTGTGTTGTTGAATCTTTAATTATTATTTTTAGAAAAAAATTGACAACTTTGCTAAAGACTTTCATGGGCTTTGTTCCCCTCATGGCTTCCACTGAGGAGCAGAAGAAGAGTGCCCAGCATACGTGCTTGTCTTCAACACTGCTGCTCTTCACAGCATTTTTCCTTTTCTGTATATACTGTATACGTGTGTATATATATATGGAGAGATTTTTCTGTTGCTGTGTTTTACACCTGGTTGTCCCTTCTGTATTCTGTAAGAAAACCATGACAGGACGCAGGAGTAACAAGAGAAAGCTTCTTGGCAGAGCTTCAAGACAAAGACGAACAAACAGGAGAACTCCAGTTCAAAGGTGAATGCTACAGGGGAGGCTCCTCTTCCATGGGTTCATCATCTGGTCTGTAAACAATTTCACCCAAAGGAGGCAGGATGAGTGGAGGGAGAAAAAGAAAAAAGGGGAGGGGCATGACAAGGATGAGAAATTCACAGTGTGCTGTGTACAAAAGTGTTACACTTTCTCTTCCGCACTAATGTGTGTTTTCCCCAAAACGCTCACTAACACCCAGTTTGCAAACCCTCCCCTACCAACCCATGTAAGTTTTACTCACCCAGTCTGTTAAGAATTAAACTGTCTTTCAAACTTTTTGGAGAGTCTGCTACAGGGGAAAGAGAAGCATTTCTCCAGGTTTTCTAAAGTTCAAGATCATCACACTAAAGAGCTGACACCCCTCCAGTCTTGATGAACGCGTGTGCTCGGCTGCTTTGGACCGGAGGAGACAGTGTGTGTATAGCATATTAAGATTCAAGACATGGTTGGCACTGTCACCATTGTCCGGGTTAGTCTGAGAGGGTGTAATAAAACAGAGGGGCAGGAGCCACTTACTGTTGAAATAATTACCCTGACGATACTGGGAATGTGTCCAGTTAAAAGGAAATGACAAAAAGATGAAGTCAGACTCTGCACTGCATCACCAGATGGTTACACACATCATTGTCCACCCTACTAACGGCTCCTATCTCTGAGATTTGTTAGATGGATGGAAGTGAAGGGAACTCACCTCTTGTCAGCTGGCTTCACGCCCACTGACAGAGATGCCATGGCTGTTACTGTTTCTGCTTCTTCAGTCTCACACTTCTGTGCCTCGATCAAGGAGTACCCCACCGTGGAGGAGTAACGCTGGAGAGAATGCCAATACTTGCCTAAATGAGACATACGAAAACAGACTGTTAGGCCAGCTGTTGCACCACACAGTTATGATGTTATGAGTTATTATGAAAAGTGAGCAGACTTGGGGCTTGGTGCTTTTAGTGTCACCACAGTCTTGCACTCAGATTGAGCCTGATACTTGAAACGTTATGGGTGACATTTTCAAAGCACTCAGCATTGGCCTATCTGAGATCCCATTGAAGCCTTTGCTAAAACTCCCACTGGTTTTTCAAAGCCAACACTGGGCACTTTTGAAAAGCTCTCTCTACACACGTAGGAATCATATCACCTACCAATTAAATGCAACCACATCTGAAGATGTCTCATCCCTCCTCTCCAGAGCCTATGGAGGGCTGGGGTTTGTGTGGGGAAGACACATCCATCCTTCCTCCTTAAGTCCTATGCAGCTTACAAGGAAAAGTAAATACAGCCTGAATCTGTATTAATTTATCAGGGGCTCCCCCCTCCCCCCACTCTCAGGGTTGCAGCTGGGAGCTGCAGCCTGGTGGGGGGGTTCTTGAGGAGGTGGCACTGAAGCAGTCTTGGCTAGGGTTACCATACGCCCGGGTTTTCCTGGACACTGCCTGTTTTTTGAGCCTTTGTCCTCTGTCCGGGTGGATTTTTCAAACAACAGGCAATGTCCAGGGGGTTTTCTGAGCAGACATTGCAATTTAGAAAGAGCTTGGATTGGTTCGCTTCCTGATTGGTCCCTCCCCCGCATCGACAGCTGATTGGTCCATTTTCCTGTAGCCACAGTTGCCAGATCCCACCCACTCAGGCCCCCAGCTCGCAGCCCTGGGGCGAGGGTCCCACAAGGAGGCACTGACTGACAGCTGTCACTGCATCCTGGGCTTGTGCCAGCTGGTTGACAGGGATTGACACTGTCCCTCCGCCCCACCTCCAGTGAGTACCCCTGCTGCAGGCACTCCCTCCAGCTCCCCCAATGTACCCGCCCCCCCCCAATGCTCTCTTTTTGAGAACCTGAAATATGGTAACCCTAGTCTTGGCTGATGTGGGAGGATGCAGAGACCCAGCAAGCCATCCACACTCTGTGCTCCTTCCCCTAGCTGTGGGCTGGGAGCAACTGCAACCAAGCTCCCCTTCCACGGCTCCCCTCACATATGGAGCATCTCTTGGCCTTTGCCTGCTCCATTTAGCCGAGTTGATCATGCTGAGTGCGGGGGAGGAGGGGGGAAAAGGGACACAGAAGGAAGAGGCTTAGTGTTGTTCAGTTCAGAGGATTATCCATGAAAGAGTACCTTCCCCACAGACTGGGGATGGGATGAAGTGGAGGATACTACTCCCTGCTGCCCCTAAGTTTGGCTTCCAAATCCAAGTTAGCAACAGATAAAGGCAGGAGTGCTGAACCACTGCTCTGTCTCCATGGCCAGAGCCAGAGAAACCTTTGGCAAGATGGCAAAACATCCAGAGACCCATGGACAAGTCTGAGCTGCCTCTAGCATTTGCCAGCAGAGCGGTACAGCCCAAACGTCTCAGACAGAGGGAGAGGTCATGGTTCAAAAAACAGAACAGTTCATCAGCGCTTTTAATGTATTTCTTCATTTGCTTTTATGGCTCACAACACAGTGAGGGGGAAAATACCATAGTAATTTTGCAGCCCTGGATACATGAAGACTGGAATACAGACATGGTTGTAAAATCATCACCGTGACCAATTTAGTATCAAGAGCTGCAGAAAGGAATCTGGTACATGAGTGCTCAGTCTGAAGATCTGGTTATCTGATAAATATGCTGGCCAACCTGAGGTAACGATGGCCTCCCAAAGCGAGAAGCTGAGGAGTTCTCCATATGGAAAAGCCAGTGGACTTCTACATGGTAACTATGATGATTCACAATGATAAACAGTCTGGCTAATTCTACAGCAACAGTACAGTTATTAGCTGAATATCTGGCATTAGTACCATGCTGCTTTGTTAACATATGTTATCACAGCGGTGCTGTCAAAATAAAGATCTGTTTTTAAATAAGTGTTTACTGTAGCTATGGAAACCAGCATATAATTAGCACAAACAGTTTGTTTGCTAAGACATTTAAAGTATTTAGAGGCAACAATTTTTCACTATGTCTGAACTTTACACCTGGGCACAGCACAATGGAACATCCTTTTAACGAAGCAGTTTCTTGGAAATCAGGGGTAAAATCTTGGTGCCACTGAAATCAGTGGGAATTTTGCCATTGGCCTGGGGGAGAAGAGAGGGTCAGGGTTTCACCCCAGTTTGTCTCCTTCAGACAATAAGGTGCATTTAAAATTAAAGTGGAATGAAGAGGCTGATATGTCAACACAGTCCGAAGTCGGAATTACTGTCCGCCAAGAACCCTGGATTCTGTGGCCGTTCAGCACTGGAAGAAACATGTGAAAACAAACTTCTGCCCCGCATTGCCGAAGACTTTGTTGAATATGCTTTCCCAGCATCCTTCCAAGCAAACTCTGATTCAGCTCTGGTTTTGGATCCACTGGTTGTGAATGGAACTGCTCTTCTGCTTTGAACGGCTGAAGACAGGTGGAAGATATTAAATGGAGAGTTCACCTGCTTTTGCTGCTTATTCCTCACCTGAAGCCCTGTGGCAGTTTGGAAACCTTATAATGCCTGGTTGTGAAAAAGTTTAACGTCACCAACACCTGAGCTAGGTTTAGGTGAGGAAGCAGCAGCGACAGTTGGACTCTTAAAAATCCTCAGAAATTTAGAGCTAAGGAACAAAAATACAGAAAAAGGAAGGGTTGTTTTGTGGTTAAGGCACTGGACTGGAGAAATGGGTTCAACTGCTGACTTTGCCACAGACTGCCTGGGGGACCTTGGGCAAGACACTTTGGCAAACTTTTCAAAAACACTCAAATGATTTAGGAGCCTAAAGTCCATTTTCAAAAGTCACTTAGGTACTTAGGAGCCAAAATCCAAGTAACTTCCAATGTGACTTAAAACTCCTAAGTATCTTACTCACTTTTGAAAATTTTGCCCTTAATTTCTCAGGTCCTTGCTTCCCTACCTGTAAAATGGGGACAACACTTTCCTTCTCCAATTTGTCTTTTCTATTTAGATTATAAAATAATCTAGGAATAGGTTCTTCTGTGTGTATGTGTTTGGCATATTGGGGCCCCCAGTCTTGCTTGGGGTCTCTTGGAGCTACAAATAAACAACATCATTAGCAGAAGAGTTCAAAATGTTCCATGCTGACACGGCAGCATTTTACTGTTAAAAGCGTAGGCAAGCCTACGATTCCAGTACTTCTACCCAATGCTGGGTTTAAGTTCTATTAATGTTCGTTCTTAATTAGAAGCTGTAACAATTCCCAATTCCACTTCTTTAATAGCCATGATAGGCTGTACATAAGCACTACGAATACATCCCACCACACGCAGCACAAGGAGGAAACTTGACGTTAACCTGTGTTTAGTTCCTTTAACAAATGGCCTCAACCTCAATTTCTTCACCAACAGCAGGACAATTTGCTGTATGTGTACGATTACTTGGGTTTACAGTTGGTTTTGGGTTAGGGTGAGAGAAAGGAAACCAAAAGATAAACCCATCCTCCTCCAGTCTGACCTCATGTCTGAACACTATGGGTATGTTTCAAAAGCTGAGTAGACAACGCTTTGAAGTTGCGCCTTAAGCCTCCCGGTGGATGGGTGATGGATTTCAGAGCCTGGGCTCCAGCCTGAAGCACAATGTCTACACAGCCCTTTTTAGAGCACTGGTGCGAGCCCACGTCTATCAAGCTGTGCTGGGAGGCTTGCTGCTGTGAGCTGTGTAGCCGTACTCTTCACAGTCGCGCAATTCTGCATCTTGCGTGTTCAGCTCATGGCTGCACAGGGTGTGTTTACTGTACACTGACCATCAGCAAACCAGCTGAAGTAAATCTAGCAGACCTTGGGAGAATTTATTTACTATAATCATTAAGATGATGGAGGTGTCAAAACAGTGTTGCCTGAGACAGCTCAGAGGAGAATTATCTGAGTCAAGCTTATATATACTCACTGTGTATCTCAATTACTTTTTCCATGGAATGCACTGCATTGGCATTTGCCCTCTGCTGCAAGACGTTTTCTGAAAGGGGATCAAGCTGAAAAAAATAGAATAGAAATAGCAGAGAATTTTAAATTCACATTACTGTATATACTCTGTATCCAAGTGGTCTTCAAGACACTGTATATACTGTAATCTGTACTGAGTGCCCAGTCCCTCCTTTGATTTCCATGATCTGACCCTACTTAAAATTCTGGATATGAAAACTTTCTAAACGGTCTTCTCATTATTGTACACTTCAGTTTTGCGTGCACACACACCCAGAGCCTTACAGATGTGCGACATTTAATGAATGGAAGCTGAACAGAAAACTTGGGGAATTAATTTGTTCACTGCCATGAACATGTAGCAGTACGGTTGAAAAGTTTAGGCTCTGGATGAGAGTTTCCAAAGTCATGAGCCTTCTATCAGCTCCCACAGAAAACTGTATGTGCAGAATATTAAAAAAAGTTACGAGCTCCAATCCAGTTTAAATCTGAGTGACTCCTTCCTCCCAGCCTATTCTCTAACCTCCTTCTCACACGACCAAGTCTTATACCACATCTCCTCCTACTTCTTCCAGAATACCTGCCCACTACTCCCCCATTGCCATGAGCCACCGTGTGGCCCAAGGATGCTGCCGGCCACAGAATGTGAATACCAACGTGCCTCCTAAGGTCCACAGGATGAGAGCTCCACTAGTGTCCAGCTCAGAAATAGTGCAGGACAGAAGCCGTTTTTAAGGATCTTAGAACATGTGCAACTGGAAAGGATGCCTGAGCTTTGACAGTCATAAGCACTCTTAGAATAGCTACTCTGCTTTGGTGAGCTAGGCAGAGCCCTGTTCTACAGTCTTCCCCACCTTTCATTTGTCAACAAACACATTTCATTTGTCAGTCATTGTGGCGCAGAGAGAAATATTAATAAGGGAGAAAGTGGATACCTTTACTGTTTTTTTTTTAAATAGCCTGTATATAAGATATAGATCTATTTCTATGTAACGTTTGAAGTGGAAAAACAAAGCCGTATATAGGTTAAAGGGGCCTCAAAAAAAAGTTAGATACCAGCCAAAAGAGAAACTTTTAAACGGCTTTGAACTCCTAATCCAATGAATGTATTTACTTGTAACTTTCCCCAAAATAAAATTTGTGCCCTCCGAGTAAATGTCATAATTTTGGTTAGGATAAACATGACTTTTCGTCCATTAGAAAGGAACTGAAACCTCGCTTAAACTCTAAACTGCACAAAACCTTAAGTACAAAGCCACCAGGAGCGCCTCCATAATAAGGAGTTTTTTGTAGCTCTTACTATCTGCTGGGTCAATCTTACCAGGGCAGATAAAGATTAACATATGGATTTAATGCCTATGAAATTTGTGCTGAAGTTACTGTGTGTAGAGAATTGTGTTATCAACCTTATTCTCTGTGATGTTGGTTTCTTTCCCGTCCTCCTTAAATAGCAAGAAACAATGAGAATAATGTGACAGAACTGAAATTGCAAGTTGAAAGGTGATACAGAGCTTTAAAAAAGTTCCTAGATTTTAATTTATACTATGTCCACATAAGAATGTCTTTTGGGGCTCAAGTGTCTTTGCATTCTAAATGCACACAGGACATGAACTGCTTGTCTCTGTTCTTATCCAAAGTCACACCTCTCAACCCTGGTGATAAAAAAAAAGTTCGTTAATAAGTTCCTGAGGAAAGGGAACATCTCTGTTTCCCTAAAAAGAGATGTGTGTATGTTTAGCAACGAGAGTAACTCAAAGAAGCTTTTCTGACACCTTGTCTCTACTAGGAGGCTATAGTTATACTGGCAAAACCATCTGGGGTGGATGCAACTGAATCAGTGTAACTGTACTGATGCAGGCGTAGCTTATGACAGGTCCCGCAGAGAGCATAAGCTATACTTTTGGCTAGGTCCATACTATGAGTGCTTTTTGATATAGCTACACCAGTATACTATACTGGCAAAGTGCTCCTAGCGTCGGCACAGCTCATATTGGCAAAGGTGAGCTTTTGCTGGCTTAGCTTATTCCAGTCTCCTCCCCTCACCAACCTGAGCAAAATAAGCGATATCAACAAAAGCTCAGTTTTGCCATTATGATTCCGTATATAACGAGAGGCTTTTGGTGGCACAGCTATGCTGGTCACAAATCACACTTCTTCACACCTGTGACCAGCATCGATCTGGCTGGCAAAAATCTGTAGTGTAGACCTGGTCTGTTTAAGCACAGTTATACTGGTACGATTGCATCTATGCTAGGGATTTTAGCAGCATAGCTGTGTTGGTTAAAACAAATAATCACCCCCTAACTGGGCAATAATTCTTAGCTCAGGCCTCACAAAGAACAGCAATGTTTAGAATCTAACACAATACAGTGCCAACAAACTCAAACATAACATAATTCAAGTTTAAACATATGCAGGCTGTCCTACTGCATAGGGCCCGTAGCCATCTCCCAAACTGTGGGTAAGTATATTGCGGATGTTACAAGGGGCCAGATTTAATTTGGTGCGTTAGTGAATAGTGAATTTCCATTAACAATGCATTTGCTGTGAAAAAGTTCCTGAGCACGCCCTTTAGAAGTAAATGGCACACCGTGTACAGGCCATTTCACTCGGCATGCACAGAACCTTTGTGGCACTTGGGGGTAGGGGAAGGAAAGACTGGAAAGAGAACATGGAAACCTCCCCTCTAAACTCTCCCTTGATTACATTTCCTTCTGTTTTTCTGGAATAGATTTTCCTCATGTCAGACAAAAAGAAGGCCAAAACTGTTCACTGTAAAGGAATTCCAAACTTTCAAATGAGAAGCATGCCATGAATATGCTGACACTGAGAAAACCACACTATTTCACTCCAATGTGTGGGGAAGGGGAGTCAGCAGACCAAAGACAGCAATATGCCCATTAGCAGGACTTAGAAGCGGCATTTCAATTAATTACATGGGGGGGGGGGGGACGACCCAGCTAGCACCACAATACACTGCATTCTGTAGCGAAGAGCTCTGTAATCCAATTGTGGCATGAGAACTAGCATGATCAAAAACTCTGCCCATATCCCGTTCTGATCCTGCAGCCTTCAACCAATAAAAGAAATTTTAAAAAACCCACATTAAACCGTTTAAAGCGATACTCTTTTTCCTGAGGTTTTCATATTATTTGTTTGGGCGTTGGAAGACACAGAGAATGAGGCTGCGGCGATTTGAGCAACAGAATGTCAAAACCCCTCCTTCTCCCGTGTGCACAAATCAAGAACAAATGGACTTCTGTCAAACGGTTTGTTTAGCCAAAGAGTCTGGGCAGGAAGTGAGAGATGCAGCACTAACAAATCTCATTTTGTTCAAACAGCCCCAGACATTGCCAGGGACAACAGTACAAGGGGTTTTTTTTGTATACAGAGGGGCAAAAACTTCTTTTTGGATAACATTTTATGCTGAGTTAGTCTGTTCAGGATCAGAAAACTGCTCCTCAAAAGCTATGGCATCCTTTCCCCTTTAATAAAGTCAATCAAGGCATTTCAGTTACTATTGTTATACCTATAGCACTTGCTTCAGTTTTCATTAAGACTGAAAAATCCTGCTTCAAAAAAACCCCCAATACATTGTGATTAGAAAGGCTTTTTCTAGGGAGCCATGCTGCCAAGTGAGTAATCTTCACTTTTATCTTCAGAGGATACCCCAAGGTGCACAGTGATCACAGGGGATCTGCCAATTCTGGGAGTGTCACCCCGAGCCTCTTTGGCCCACAAGCAGGAACGTTACAAATATTTTAATACAGCATATCCATGATTCTGAAAGGGGTATGTTAAGTGTTCATGCTACATCAGGCGAGCAGAACAGTATGTCCCCTCTGGAATAGAGATCAGATCTGGAGTATATTACAGGGGAAAATAAGAGTTTGGTTTGTCGCTGTTCTTTTTAACTATAGTCCCTTTGTAGGTATTAGTTCCCTTTATTATTATTTAATATTAATTTTGTGGTCGCACAAGACTACAATGCCATCTAGCTCAATTCACAACACTACTCAAACGAGAACTGGAACAACAGGGGGCTACTTGCTAGGGTCAGGCTGTACAGGCAGAACCGCACCTGGGTAGCTTGCAGTGCGCTATATATATTATTTGGCTTTCCTTCACATCAGCTCTAAATGCCCTGACAACTAGTTAAACTCCCGGGCCGAGGGTTTCAAACAATGCCTGCCGTTTCAGGTGCCCAACTTGGAACACCCAGTCGGGGCTGGATTTTCAGAAAGCCCAACCACTGAAAAGTAGGGTCCTTTAACATGCCTCAGGCTGGGCACCCACAAATGGGGGCACCCACACTCACTAGCCATGTCTGAAGACCTCGGCCACCGCCCAGCAACGTAAAAACAACAACTTATCAGCCACTAAATCATAGTACCACAGCTTAGCCAACCAAAGCCCTGGCTTGTGACTATTTGGTTGCCATTTGTATGGTACTTCCATGAGCACTGGAATCCATTTTGTCCCAAATTAAAAAAAAAATGAATGAGACAAAGTGGGGGAGGTAATATATTTTATTGGACCAATTTCTGTTGGTGAGACAGACTTTTGAGTTTCTCAGAATTCTTCTTCAGGGAAGAAAAATTATATAATTTAAAAATCTGCCTACTAGAAATGATACAGGCTTAAACAATTTATATTTGATTCCTGTCTTATGTCAAGTGCTTATTTTTTACTCCGGGAGAAACTATTCCTTTTCACCTCATTTGTACAAAACCGTACTGAGCTCTTTGTGAATACCCTTCAACTTCTCCTGGTGTAGCAGTGCTCTTAGCATTATCAGAGGCAGTGCTTGACTCTGAGCTGTAGACTAGCGGCTGCTCGGTCTGTGTGGTATTCTTTATGATGTAACTGCTGTGAGCAGTGGAACTGCTTATTGACAGCTTGTTTGTAATGTTTAAAACCTTTTATTTTAAGGGGCATGACTACCAAAGCTGGCACTAGACTGTGTGCGTGTGGTCTGAGGACCGGCCTAGGCACTTTCACTCTGTTACCGGCAGCCCTGTTTTCTAGGAGGATTGACATTACTCCTTCTTCACCGGAATTTTCTTCTACAATACCAATGACGGTTCCATGTCAGATAATGAGCTGTGGGACAAAAAAGGCTGACGTTCACACGGTTTATTATCCTATGTGCAGGACCTCAACCAAGGTTCCCAAAGCTGGTCAGGACCTTTCGCCTTCATGATCTAAAGTGTAACATTTACACTGTCTTTTCAGAGACTGGCACAGACGTATGTATTAATAGCATTGCTGACTGTTATTTTCAGGAGGAGGTTTTAGCAGGTGGTTGAGAGGGGTGGCCAGAGCCCACAGCGAAGCCAGGACAACCATGACCTGGAGGTGTTTGACAGGAGTGGCACTGAGGAATGACCAAAGGTATTCATGGCCATATCAAGCCAGCTCAGGCCAGCTCTGAGCATTTCATTCAATGTAGGGTGACCAAGGTTCTTGGAGTTTTCAGCCAGTCCCCCTCACCAAGTAGAGCAGTTCACTGCTGAGCCTGAGAAAGACTACCTCACTCATTCCCTCATGCCATACCCGGATGTGCTGAGGTGGCTGGTTACGGGAAGCCATGTTGTGTGGCTGGCTTGCTGTTCAGACACCTGCTGCAGATTCATGGTGTGGAGGATGCAGGGGTGTAGGTTGGGTGCCAAACCCCTTGTTACAAAGTATTATATAGCTCTGGCCAGACAACTGTCTTGGGGACACAGGCTCTCCTCTCTCAGGCAATCTTCTCTGCAGTCTTTCATGGTGCACTGTGGATGGTGAGCTGGTGACTAGGGCTTGAAGCAGGCCTCAGCCTGGCAGTCTCCTCATGGATGATCTCTCTTAGCCCTGAAGTTTTGGCCTGCAACAATGTTATTTCAAAATGAACCAAGCGGGTGTTGGATTGTTGGTTCCCCTGTGGCAGGTGCTTAGTGACCTTGCTTGCCCTACTCCAGCCATCTCAGGCCATAGCATCGCGTAGACGATATCCTCTTGTCTCTGCTTGATAAGTCTGCTCTTCCCCCCTCCCTTCCCTGTGGAGTACTAACACTTTGCTACTCTTAGGGTAGAACTGGCCTTGATGAACTCAGACCACAGAGCACTGAGGTCTCTTTTATTCCTTACAGGTAACACTGCCCCTATTGCTGGGGCCAGGCTCCCTAATCAAGATGCCCAGGAACTGGATGGGAAGTGTTCTGCTAGGTTCAAGATTACACCTGACAGGACACAGCGTCCCCTCTTCCAGATGGGTCAATCAACCCTTCATACTTATCTGTCTTGGCACTATCATTCTGCATCCTGGCTGGGACTCTGTGCTTCCATTTTCTCCTAACCTTGGAAGGACTGTTTCAGTGGTCTTCAGATACAGTTTGGATTTTAAGCAAAAGCATCATTCACCAGGTACATTAACAAGCAGCTGTTCAGTACCAGCAATCACAGCTTGGCTTCCCTTTTGGACAGAATCCAGTTTTAAGCAGAGCGTCTGGTGGTGCATGCAATGGAATCGGAGGATTACCATCATGTGCAAGCTCTGGCTATGACGCCATCCCGCCCCATTTGATTGAGGGTAAAGCTCAAATTACGAATTTGGGTTAAGTGATATTGGACTGTACTGAAACACAGCCTTGAGTTTCTCCTGGAGATGTGCCAACAGATTGGTGGACCATGCAAGGAAAGGCATCAACTGGAAATGGAGTGTTTTTGTGCTTTCTTTTATGGAAAGATGCTGGAGCATGAGTGCATTACTTATGACAATCCAGCCTCAGATGTGACCTATAACACTGAAATAGGTAGTGTACTGAAAATTGGCTGGTTGATTTGCAGGTGGAATATACCAGCTACACTAGAGTCCAGTGCATCAAAGGTGGCTTCCCAGGTGAAAGTTATATTCAGCGGGGATAATGGTGGTTTGATTTCACTGGAGTGGTTGGGAAAGGCTGGTACTTCAAACCCTCAGATCTCATTGCAACATTTGATGTTTCCCAGGTGCAGTAACTTGCCTAGTATCTAAATCATGTAAAAACAAAGGCTTTGAAATAAGGTGGCCTGGTAGAGCTTGGATAGTTAGTATGTTTGGTACCTAAATACTGAAGGTAGGAGGAGGCCAGGTGTCTGTTCTGTGCTGCTGTTGCCTCCCCTGCTTTTCAGAGCTGTTAGCAGATGCTGCCTTTAGGCGTCATCCCATTATGCTATTTAATAAAAGCTGCAGCTTGTTGGCCATAAGTTACATAAATTTAAGAAGTCCTCAGTGGATCCTGCCCTCCACAACCTTTATTTTTTCCAAAAAAAGTCAAATTATTTGTAGTGGCTTTGAACAAATCAAAAACGATAACTAAAAAAATATTAAAAAACTTCTGATGCTGCTAAATCATTTTACATTAAAATATTCTGAGGTGCATAAAGCTTGCAATTATGTTTGAATATCCCTGATACTTGGGAATCACCCTGGGCGCTAGGGTTTGCAGCCCCACACAGACATTTTCTTAAAATTTAAATTTTTATTTCAGCTGATGAATTTAATTTCAGCTTGTGGGGCCTGCATTTCCCCCTCATTTCCTTCTGTTTCGCTATATAATTTAGTCATATCTTAAGTTAGCAAATTTCCCCTGCAGCCTGTTGCTATCCACAGCTGGCTGTCCATGTGCGTGCATGCAAAATTGTCTAACACACTGTATATCAAACTTCATCAAAGGGCCCGCAGGATACAGCAACGGTGGCTCACTCCAACTTCCTTGCATTAAAAAGATTTTATAAAAGACCTTGATAAGACCAGTGTTTCCTGCTTTTTGATGTGTGTAAGTAAAAGAACATCGTCATGGTATCTGCACAGTCTTATAATCAGCTTAACAAAACCAAGAACAGGTCCATCCTTAAAAGCTTTTAAGTTCTTTACTGATATTCTGATGTAATTACAAAAAGAAAAAAAAACCCACCCAAAAAAACAAAACAACAAATCGAATGTTCCTCTTTAAACTGTCTAAATATATGAACCGTTTCAACTTA
This sequence comes from Chelonia mydas, assembly GCF_015237465.2. Lineage (NCBI taxonomy): Eukaryota > Metazoa > Chordata > Testudines > Cheloniidae > Chelonia > Chelonia mydas. The sequence continues at coordinate 73,017,447 of NC_051251.2, read as the reverse complement.
GCAAAGTGATTATTGGCAAGACATAATATAGGTAAATAAAATCTTTGGAGCACTTAAACTCAAAAAGGTGTGTGTTATGAAAGATGATTCCAACCAAGTTTATCACTGGGGAATAATGCTTGTTCAGAGCTTTAAACTGTGTGGAGGCTGCAGAAGAGCAGTTTTGATCCAAGGTTTGGATGAAGCCAAGGAAATTGCCTCTGATGATGAGGGGTCTGAGAGTCTGTAGTACAAGAAAACGAGGGGCTCTGACAAGCATCATACCACTGAATTGGGTGGTATGCCAGTGTCGCTGGTTCCCAAGTTACTGGGGGCCAAAAGAAGGATAGAGCTCCTTGGATAGAGACTGGTTGGCTCAGTCATCCCCATTGGGGCATGTGACAAATCTGCCAAGCCAAAGCTCAAGGAATCAACAGCCTTTGAAGGCTCTGGTAGAGGGGAAGTCAGAGAATTCGGAACAGGCATTATGATATCCTGACTATTCTCACCAGCGTCCGCTGGATTTATTAGTAAGATCTTCTCCAGAATCATCTTTCTCCCGGCAGAAATGTCCTTAATGTTTTGGAATCCACAGCTATGGAGTTGGCTGGAGCAGTCATTTATCAGCTATAGGTTGCCCACACTTCTATGCAGAATCAAACCCAGCACTGGTGACTTCTTGGACGAGAAAAAAGCAGGTTCCTTGTCATTATATTGCAGCTCCACATCAAGGAGCTTTATGACTTGTTTATGGTTCAATGTCAGCTTTGAAGTCATGGTTCTCAACTTAGACAGCTCTAGAACTGAAAGATTACTCTGGTTTTCCTCTGTATGGCTGTGCACCTGGAGGCTTTTAACCCTATAGTCCTCCACCTGTTGCCTCCATAGTCTCTTCAGCAAGGAGGGGTGACAAGAGAACAAACTCTCTTCCTCCAAGGAACGCAAAGACTCCTGAAGAACTCCTCATCCTCCTTCATCTGATGGGCAGTCAGACTCGCTCTCTGGGGAAGGCGAGGAAATGGCCTTCAGAGGTGCTCCTCTCTATATTATCCCACGAGACTGTCTTGATTGCTTCCTTTTCTCCTCTAAGGAATGTCCGGGCCTTTCAAGATTTGCTTGAATTCATTACGTATTTGTCTGGATGTCTCAGGACTCACTGAACTAGGGGCCTTCATGTCATCAGTTTGCAGTTGTATTGAGCATGGGTGAGTAGATCTGCCAAGCCCTGCATGGGAGTTATCCATGCATATCCCATGCAGAATGACAAATAGATCTTTGTGTTTAAATACACTGCAAAGTATGCATGGTGATCCTTTAATCGAAAAGACAGCCCAAAATAATTCACACAGCACACTGGACTCAATCTGTGATGATATCCCACTTTAATAGCATAGCTCCAGTTTGAAAATACATCTAATCACTTTCACATGCTGCTGCAAGTTTCGGCTGTGTATGATACAGGCAACGAATAGAAGTGACATTGCTTTTCTTCACTCATCTTCAACATTTATGTTTTGAAAGGCTCTTGAGAGTTTTTGCTACAATGACATCTTCTGAGCTAATAGTGGATACTTCCTAGGGCTCCAGTCTGACCTGACTTGTGCTTTGCAGCATTAAGCCCAATTTTCTTAAATGGAAAAGTGGTGTAGTACTGTCCTGTGAGTGCCATTTGGAGTCTGGCCACACATTGGAAAGGCATTTAGTATACCATGAGGCATGTGGGCGTTCAAAAGGGGATGAATACACCAGAAAAGCTGGGTGAAATCAAGTTGTTCATAAAGCCTATAGCTAATTCCCAAAATACAACTTAAAACTGACCCTGGGCAGCTTTAGTATATGCCACAGGTACAAACCTGTCAGGTAACAGAGTAGATGACTTGCCTGTGCAGTATGGGATTATGTGGCTGCACAATTAGTTCTTGTTTAGATTTGCTGCATAATTGTGCATTTGAATCTAAGCTTTATCAGGTGTTGACTATGAAGCCTAATGATAATTCTAATGTTAACTAGTTCATTGCTGATAATTTTGGTAGAACCAGCCCACTATAATGTACCTATTTCTTGTTGCTGGATACAGTGGCAGGGGGCAATAAGATTGCCATCAAAGGTTGCAGGGGTGGGGAATGAGGAATTCAATTCCTTCCTTCCATATGCTTACCACCCCTGCCCACAACAGAAAGGAAAGTGGCTTCCCCATATCAAAAGGTTCAACTGTTTCCTGGATGTCAAGAACTAGACCTGCTTTTCACACTTCCATGGGGCCCAACAGCTTAAATGGTCCCTAATCCAGCTATCAAACCCTCCAGCCTTCCGCTGACAACTTTCACAGTACAGGTAGGCACTTTCGATAGAGAAATCTGCAGCACACTGGAAAAACTGAGGGCAGCAAAAAATAAAACTGAACGAAATACTGAAACAAACAGCACAAAGGACACTATACTGACTGCACTGGGTAAGGACAGCAATGAGGAGGAAAGGGGTTGGAGGATGGCCACAGACACACATTTATTTGGATGACAAATTTGTTGTCCTTGTCCAAGATGAGGAAAATGCAAAATACAAACAAGTGGCAAAAACAAATTTTGCTTTTAAAATTCATTCAATTCGTATTGCGTAATTTGTTATAAGAGTGGCAAGGTATGCTTTTTGAAAAACGTAACTGTTCTCTACACTAATACTGTTTCTTTAAAGGAAGGACTAAAAACAAAGATGAATCAAAGTTTCAGAAGTTTAGGAACCCACTAATCAATGCTGGCAAAATGCACTTGGATAATTTTCAGTTTTGCAATATAGTTGTTGAACTTGTAGCATCTTAAATTTGTCAACATGCAGCCATTCACAGTGCCTTTCGTTTTTTGTATACCTCGTTTCCCAGCAAAGCAGAAACACATGCCTCAGACGCATCACAAATAGCTGTCAGGTCATGACCTCCTTCAAGGGCCAGAACAATTCGACCTCCGGCCAATCCCATCAGCTGCTTCGTCAGGTACCCAAAGCCTGTAACAGGGAAACAGGAAATGCAATAAAAGGGCAAAGGTTGACAGAGGAATCAGACTCCTGGCAAAGGATCAAAGAATTATAAAAGGAATTACATCATATTAAAAAAACCACAGGGATCTGGGAGGACTAAACACATAATATAAGCCAGGTTTTATTTTAATACATTTGTTTCAGAATTTCAGCTACGGCTCCCCTTTGGATCCGATTACATGTATGCATTATGGGACAGATTCTGATCTCACACGGGTGAAAATCTGGAGTACCTCCATAAACTTCACTGGAGCTACTTCAGATTTACACCTACGTAACTGAGGTCTGAATTTGCCCCATTGTGTTTTAATGCTTTGAATTATTATAGTAGCAAATAATCACACTGGGAAGGAAGGAAAGAGACTAGAAGGAGGTCACTTGTACCTTATCTGAGCTTTATGTTATATTATATATGATATGCTCTCCAGAATCAATGCCGTACAGGAGACAGAGGAAAAAAAAACAAACAACTATCTGTGGCTTGTGCTTCTATTTGTGGGAAAAAAATGGATTATAACGTTCCACAGGAACTGATGGGCAGGATCCCCTGGGAGAACAACATGAGGGGGAAAGAAGTCCAGGAGAACTGGCTATGTTTAAAAGAATCCTTTTTGAGGGTGCAGGAACAAACCATCCTGATGTGTAGAAAGAATAGTAAATATGGCAGGCGACCAGCTTCGCTTACCAGTGAAACACTTGCTGATCTTAAACACAAAAAAGAAGCTTACAAGAAGGGGAAGATTGGACAAATGACCGAGGAATATAAAAATATTGCTCAGGCGTGCAGGAGTGAAATCAGGAAGGCCATATCACACCTGGAGTTGCAGCTAGCAAGAGATGTTAAGAGTAACGAGAAGGGTTTCTTCAGGTACGTTAGTAACAAGAAGAAAGTCAAGGAAAGTGTGGGCCCCTTACTGAATGAGGGATGCAAGTTAGTGACAGAGGATGTGGAAAAAGCGAATGTACTCAATGCTTTTTTTGTGTCTGTCTTCATGAACAAGGTCAGCTCCCAGACTACTGCACTGGGCAGCACAGCGTGGGGAGGAGGCGACCAGCCCTCTGTGGAGAAAGAAGTGGTTCAGGACTGTTTAGAAAAGCTGGACGAGCACAACTCCATGGGACTGGATGCGCTGCATCCGAGGGTGCTAAAGGAGTTGGTGGATATGATTGCAAAGCCATTGGCCATTATGTTTGAAAACTCATGGCGATCAGGGGAGGTCCCAGATGACTGGAAAAAGGCTAATGTAGTGCCCATCTTTAAAAATGGGAAGGAGGAAGATCCGGGGAACTACAGGCCTCACCTCAGTCCCTGGAAAAATCATGGAGCAGGTCCTCAAGGAATCAATTCTGAAGCACTTAGAGGAGAAGAAAGTGATCAGGAACAGTCAACATGGATTCACCAAGGGCAAGTCATGCCTGACTAACCTAATTGTCTTCTATGACGAGATAACTGGCTCTGTGGATGAGGAGAAAGCAGTGGATGTGTTATTCCTTGACTTTAGCAAAGCTTTTGACATGGTCTCCCACAGTATCCTTGCCAGCAAGTTAAAAAGTATGGGCTGGATGAATGGACTATAAGATGGATAGAAAGCTGGCGAGAGCATCGGGCTCAACGGGTAGTGATCAATGGCTCCATGTCTAGTTCTCAGCCGGTATAAGTGGAGTGGGGCCGGTTTTGTTCAATATCTTCATTACCGATCTGGAGGATGGCGTGGACTACACCCTCAGCAAGTTTGCAGATGACACTAAACTGGAAGGAGTGGTAAATACGCTGGAGGGTAGGGATAGGATACAGAGGGACCTAGACAAATTAGAGGACTGGGCCAAAAGAAATCTGATGAGGTTCAACAAGGACAAGTGCAGAGTCCTGCACTTAGGACAGAAGAATCCCATGCACTGCTACAGACTAGGGACTGAATGGCTAGGCAGCAGTTCTGCAGACAAGGACCTAGGGGTTACAGTGGACGAGAAGCTGGATATGAGTCAACAGCGTGCCCTTGTTGCCACGAAGGCTAACGGCATTTTGGCCTGTATAAGTAGGGGCACTGCCAGCAGATCGAGGGACGTGATCATTGTCCTCTATTTGACATTGGTGAGGCCTCATCTGAAGTACTGTGTCCAGTTTTGGGCCTCACACTACAAGAAGGATGTGGAAAAATTGGAAAGAATCCAGCAGAGGGCAACAAAAATAATTAGGGGGCTGGAGAACATTACTTATGAGGAGAGGCTGAGGGAACTGGGATTGTTTAGTCTGCAGAAGAGAAGAATGAGGAGGGATTTGATAGCTGCTTTCAGCTACCTGAAGGGGGGTTCCAAAGAGGATGGATCTAGACTGTTCTCAGTGGTAGCAGATGACAGAACAAGGAGTAACGGTCTCAAGTTGCAGTGGGGGAGGTTTAGGTTGGATGTTAGGAAAAACTTTTTCACCAAGAGGGTGGTGAAGCACTAGAATGTGTTACCTAGGGAGGTGGTGGAATCTCCTTCCTTAGAGGTTTTCAAGGTCAGGCTTGACAAAGCCCTGGCTGGGATGATTTAGTTGGGGATTGGTCCTGCTTTGAGCAGGGGGTTGGACTTTATGATCTCCTGAGGTCCCTTCCAACCCTGATATTCTATGATTCCATCTGACATCTAATGCTCAATATCAAGTTCTTCACATATACAACACGCTATAAAAATCTCTGGGGCACCTGGGCTTTGATCATTTGACACACAGTATATTTAATTCTACTTTAAAAAAAAACCCCGCAAGGATTAAATGACAGATTCAGAATCTGAAAAAAACCCAGCGCATTACCTCCTCCTTCAGACTTCTCTATTTTCTGTTTTACTAAGTATCACAAGCACCTCTGCAGCAACAATATTGTATGTATTGTACGTATTTGTACTGTAATGTATTAATTAACAGCCTTGGGACAAAACCCACTGACTGAACCAATTATATAATAATCCCCCTTAGTTCAATTTTACATATTACGAGAGCAGTATAAAATTAGAGAAATTCCACAAAAAGGCAAACAAGATATCACCATTTACAAAGTGTTTGTGGATACCTTTAAATAACTTGTCTTTTACAGCTCTCCTATTTCATTTAAATCTTTTTATTAAAGTCATGATTTCTACTTCCTTTTAAAAGTTTTTAAAGGACTTTTAAGGATGTATCTTAGATAATCACCTTTCTAACAGAGAGACATCAAAACCCTAAAAATTCCTTCTGATTTTTAGAGACTGTGGGTCAAATCCTGTTTTCTGCTGAATTACATGGAAAGAGTCCAGATTTACACCAGCATAACTGGGGAATGCGTCTGTGCAATGCACGTTGTGGATTCAAAGGAAAAAGAACGATATCTGAATTATATAACCTTTTGACAAGGCAGAGTAAAATCATCAATCTAAATTGTTTACAAGTCTGGGAGAAAAGAATGGACAGCTAAACACTCTCTGCTTACTTTTGACATTTTGCTTTTCTTTATTTCTGCATGAACGAAACGTAACACATATTGTTATTTAGCAAGTATCTTTTTCTATATTTAGAATAGAGTATGAATGGTGTTTTATAAGAATAAGATGCATCAATAGACCAAACAGAAGAAGAATTTTTCATGTTATTTTTTTAGGTGGTCTGAAACAAATACTACACAATTAAATAACAAAGGTACAAACAGATTTCTGAAAATGTTTACATTTAAAGACCAAGGGACAGAACCCCGGTGTAAACTATAATAGCTCCACTGAAGTTAATGGGACAATGACAGTTTACACCAGTTTAGGATCTGCCCCGTTGAAAAGCTGCAACTTACATTTTGCTGATAGATTATATCCTCCAAGAGGCGTAGGATGGCCTTCCACTGCATCAAAACCAGATGACACCAGCACAACATCTGGGGCAAATTCATTGGCAATTGGCATTACTACCGTTCTGCAACAAAAATGTAACAATGGCAGACTGATTACTTTGTCTGGCTCTTGAATGAACTGAGGAACATTGAGATCACCTTGAGCAAACGATTATAAATTGCACTATTTTTGAAGTTGGCCAAGGTCACTTCCCCTTTTCTCTTCTCACACGATGAGAACACTAGGAACTGTTTAACAGAGCACACTGGTATGTTATATCATGCAGTTCTATTTTAAAGTCAAAGCCTGTTTGTAATGTTGCTTATTCAGTGGGGTTGATTATTTCAACCACTAATAGTATAACAATCCAAATAGGGAAATAGCCCACCATGCAATAAAGTTTAGATTTCCAGGCGTGACTGACTCTTTGTTTGGTCATCTCAGATCTTTTGTTCTTTGTGTACTGGAGGTCAAGTTAGAGATGTGGAGAGGGACAAAAGGGGAAAGGATAGGGTAAGCTGGCAGAAACTAACTGAAAAAGCCATAATTTAATAACCTCACTGCGTGGCATTTGTCTCCCTAGATACAGCAATGATGCTTCTCCAGTATTTGCAAAAAGAAAAGGAGTACTTGTGGCACCTTAGAGACTAACCAGTTTATTTGAGCATGAGCTTTCGTGAGCTACAGCTCACTTCATCGGATGCATAGCATATCGTGGAAACTGCAGAAGACATTATATACACCCAGAGACCATGAAACAAAACTTCCTCCCACCCCACTTTCCTGCTGGTAACAGCTTATCTAAAGTGATCATCAAGTAGAGCCATTTCCAGCACAAATCCAGGTTTTCTCACCCTTCCCCCCCGCCCCCCCACACACACATACAAACTCACTCTCCTGCTGGTAATAGCCCATCCCTCTTTGAAACCTCTCTTTATAATGCGCATGATAATCAAGGTGGGTCATTTCCAGCACTAATCCAGGTTTTCCACGATATGCTATGCATCCGATGAAGTGAGCTGTAGCTCACGAAAGCTCATGCTCAAATAAACTGGTTAGTCTCTAAGGTGCCACAAGTACTCCTTTTCTTTTTACGAATACAGACTAACACGGCTGTTACTCTGAAACCAGTATTTGCAAAGGCACTTATTTTTTCCATCCTACAGTCTTCATTAACCATAATTAAAGGCTGGCATGCAACAAGGACTATCGAGTGCAGAGCTGTGTGTGGCTGGGATGGAGGAAAACCACAATGTCAATTTTTCCCTTTATGGAACTCGCCACTCAACTAGTAATAGAGTAATGTGGCTAATACATGGATAGACCAAAAGGAAGCTTTAATATTGCTGAAATTAAAAAAATATATGTCATTTACCTACTTTTATATACAGACGCAAAGCAACTCAATCCATTTTAAGGTGGTATAATGTCAGAGAGGAACAAGAAATAAAACTAAAATGGAATATGGAAAATATTTTATGTGCAAGTAGGTGTTGACACACACTAATCTCAGTGTTGTATTCCGTAGAAAGGTATCATCATATTGGTTTATCTTTTTTCCTGCCCCCTAAAAATCTACCCAACCTTAGTTCCTACTCAAAATATACTCTAGATTGAAAAAAAAATTCAGATGTCATGATGCGAACTAGGCAAAATGAGCCTCTGAATAGGGAATAAAAAATTGCAATTTATGCCAAGCTCACTATTAAAGGCATTGCAGAACTGAAAATATGCCATTTAAAGTTTTAAAACAGAGAACCAAAGCTGCCTCAATAAAAATGTTACAGACCTACAAAATCCTGTGACTAGGAAAGCTTCCAGAAAGTATTCTTGGATGAATGCCTTCGTAAATGGTACAGTTCGATAGTACACTCACTTTGTATTCGGTGTACAGCAAATGAGCAGACACACACACACACACACACTCACAAAACTGTCTCGAGTGACTGCACTCATCCACAGCGTCACTGGTAAGTGACATGAATGGTAGACGAGGAAGGATACATAAAACCTACATTCCCTATACAATAGGATTTTCCAGTGCCTGCTCCTGTTTTCTGATGAGATGTAACGATTATTATGATTATTAAAGAATCCAGGACACTCCTGGAATGACCAGGGGAAACTGGGTAATGAAATTCCACCTTTCTGAAGTCTTATGTCAATTAAACTGGAGATGGCAGTACTCTATTTCCAGTTTCTAACTCTCTCTCCTAATTAGGAAAACCCTTAATAGCCAAGCATGTGATTTTACATTTTGTGTAAAATAAATGTTAACCCTCTCTTCAAAATATGCACACAAAGGGACCGGTGATCATATATATGCACTTATATTGGTTTCCTTAAAGCTTTTTAAGATATTACTGTATTAGCAGTATATACTGCAAGCTAGCACAATGAACTGATGTCAAGTGCTAATTTTCATAGGTCTTTAAATAATGTCTGCCATGTCAAAGGGAATCCCAGTGTATACCAGCTAAAACTGGGGATGGTCCTATTGGGATCCAGGAAGTGGGCGGGCGGAAGCCCGCCCACTGCTAAAGGGTCCCGTCTGCCCCAGCCTAATGGGGGGATCCACAGGACCTGGAAGCCAAGTGATTTCGGGGGACACCTAATAGAACAACAGGAACAGGAGTGCGGTCAAAGGATCAAACAAAGGGAGCCTGACGGGGACACCGAGCAGAGAACCCTGGTCAGCACCCACTGCTCCTCGAAGGCGAGGAGTCAGTGGATATCGCCCAGAGGAACTCTACCCAGATGCGTGAAGGGACGGAGGATCGGAAATAGGCCCCACAGTCACAGGAGTCTCCATCGGCCAACCTCCTCTCCCTGGTTTGGTCACTAAAGGTGAACAACATGTGACATTCTTGCATAGGGAAAGACAAAAAGTTTCAGAATGGTGAAAGAAAAAAACTGAGTAGTGTGTGGTCTGACAAAAGTCTTTTGGTTTCATTTCCTCACATAAGACTGCCACGGTAATCTAAGGAGCTCCTACATTTATTACTGGTGGTCCATCAGCACTGTTATAAAGACATACAGAAGAAACTACTTCACTCTCCTTACTCTGTCAGAAAAAAAATTTTTTTTTGCAGTGGTTGTGGGTCACAGTTCTAATTTGAGCGATGTTGCAGTTTGCTGTACTGCAGAGGGCTTTTAACTGCGGTCATAACTCCAGAAAGACAAGATTTTATTTTTTTCCCCAATGAATTTATTGCCGTGTAAACTTTTCCTCCACACACATTATTATTTAATAAAGCCTTAGTAGGACTTTTTGCTTATGACTTTAAAGCCAAGAAAATCTTTTTACTGAAACCCACAGACATTCTAAGTAAAAACCACCTCATTCACAAAGAACTTAAGCAGCAGTTTCGAAGCAAGTGCATGTGGCTAAGTTTTTTTTCTATGCTTTGAAGTACTGCTGAGCTATTTAGTTTCTAGCCAAAGGAAAACTGCTAAACTCATCAGATTTTTTCAGAACTAGGTTATTATATTTTGAGAGTTGCTAGTATCTGTTCCTGCTGTGTGGTGTCACCCCAACTCCAATTAAAGTGAAAACCAAAATCAACTTTGAATTGTGTAATATTATAGTTTTGAACATGCCAATACAAACAGTTGATATGACCAATGATTGACAATTCTCTTCTTTTTTATGCATCATTGAATACTCCATCCTGTTGATTTCCAAATATTAGCATACTGGAGTAATATGAAATAGCAGCAAATATCAGGTGAGCAATACACACAACTTACTCACATCAACAGTGGCATTCAGCAATCACATGCAGACCGGACAGAAGTTAAAAGATACCCTCTAGTGGCATGAAAAATACATACACCCATATGAACTGCTAAGAGTTTGTTGAAAATTAAGAACGTGAAACTTATTCGAACACATCGAAAAGAGGAAGCACCGTGGTTACCCTTAAAAAGTCAGTATTTGCCAATCACACACAGGTATCTGAGATCCCCAGTTTCTCCCTTTATTTAAAAAGGGAGATTTCTTGTAACAGTATTGTAATGGTTGGCAAATGTAAGATTTTTAATGCTACTACTGCATATATGTAAGTGTTTTAAAATGTAATTAGCGCTGCTCAATATTTGAAATAACATTTCAGATGATGATTAAGCCCTCAAAAGCCTGAGAAATTTGAGCTGCAGATGACCTGGCCAGGGCAATCAGTGTAATTAGAATTGGGCCAGAAACACAACTATGAGTTTGAACTACCTGTCAAATCTGAAGGCAGGGTTCGGATGCAAATCCTGGGATCTAAGCCTCCCTCCCACTCCAATTTTGGTTCTAGGCTGATCCAAAATTTAGAGTGGGTAGATTTCCCACTCAGATGCAGCTGAAATCTCATGCAAAAAGCCCAAGATGATTTAAATAGGATGATCCAAGGAATGGAAAACTTGTCTTAGGAAAGGAGGCTCAAGGAGCTTGGTTTGTTTAGCCTAACCAAAAGAAGGTTGAGGGGAGATAATGATTGCTCTCTATAAATATGTCAGAGGGATAAATACCGGAGAGGGAGAGGAATTATATAAACTCAGTACTAATGTGGACACAAGAACAAATGGATATAAACTGGCCACCAGGAAGTTTAGACTTGAAATTAGACGAAGGTTTCTAACCATCAAAGGAGTGAAGTTTTGGAATAGCCTTCCAAGGGAAGCAGTGGGGGCAAAAGATCTATCTGGCTTTAAGATTAAACTCGATAAGTTTATGGAGGAGATGGTATGATGGGATAACATGGTTTTGGTAATTAAATATTCATGGTAAATAGGCCAAATGGCCTGTGATGGGATATTAGATGGGGTGGGATCTGAGTTACCCAGGAAAGAATTTTCTGTAGTATCTGGCTGATGAATCTTGCCCATATGCTCAGGGTTTAGCTGATCACCATATTTCCGGTCGGGAAGGAATTTTCCTCCAGGGCAGATTGGAAGAGGCCGTGGAGGTTTTTCACCTTCCTCTGTAGCATGGGGCATGGGTCACTTGCTGGAGGATTCTCTGCTCCTTGAAGTCTTTAAACCACGATTTGAGGACTTCAATAGCTCAGACATAGGTGAGAGGTTTTTCGCAGGAGTGGGTGGGTGAAATTCTGTGGCCTGCCTTGTGCAGGAGGTCAGACTAGATGATCATAATGGTCCCTTCTGACCTTAGTATCTATGAATCTATGAAATAAACAGAGAACCCTAAGCTAACAATGCTTGCTCAAACCTGTGCAAAATTCCATGAATCCAGCGCATGAGATTTTAGTGCACTGGAATCCAGACTTGAATCCTTTCCTTGCTTCGTGTCTCAGGTCCAAAACTCTAGCCCAAGCCTTAGGTCAGCTGTTTTTAAATGCATTATTCCCTTCATTACAGTAGTGCCCCAAGACTCCAACAGGATTGAGCCCCATTGCGCCACCTGCTGGATAAACACATTAGGAAGACAGAATCTCTGCTCCAAAAGTTCACAAACCAGACGTGACTGGCGTGACAAACAAGAGGTCTAAAATATTGCTCTGGTGCTACAACTGGATCTAAGCAAGCATATGCCAGCATGTCCCAGCAAGGGCACAGGGCTCCATCCACATTGATCTGACTGCAGGATAGGGGCCTGTGGCACCATCCACATGATTTTGGACTGTACTACGTGTACTCTATGCGTATATCTACACTGCAGCTGGGAGAGAGCCTCTCAGCCCAGGTAGACAGACTCACGCTAACAGGAATCGAGCTGGAGTGGGAAAGAATAGCAGTGTGGATGTTGTAGCTCTGGTGGGACTTGGTTAGCCAGGTGAGCTCGAACGCAGGGGGAACCTGAGCCACTGCCCAAGCTGCAATGGCCACACTGCTGTTTTTAGAAATTGTGAGTCTGTCTACTCCTCCTGTGAGGCTTGGTCCCAGCTACCCTCTGTTTAAACACCCATTGCATTCTAACCTCTTATTTTAACTCCCCAATAATGCTCTCAGAAAAATTCCTTAGGCTAAAGTTTTGTCTGTCAACCTTTTTTAAGGTTTGAACAAAAGCAACAGAGCAACTGAGCTGCATTTCTAATGCTTTACTTGTTGACAACATTTTGTCAGATGCACCCAACATACTTGCTCTTTTCAGGAGCTTAAGTACATGGGGGAAAATACTCTTTTGACTAAGATTGAGCATGAACCCCAAAAGAAAATGCTGGAGAAATCAGAAGTGATTCCTTGATACTGTGATGACAGGTGCATTTTGCAAAGGCCATAGACAGAAAGGTAGGGGAATAAAACCAGCAGTTTTATATGGAATGGGCTCTGTGTGTGTGGTGGTTGCTGGGATTGTCAGAAGAACCAAGAGGGTTGCAACCCAGATTGCTTAGAACCTTAAGTATTTTTTTTCAAATGTTGTGGATTATATAAATTACAAGCACTAATTACACTTTTTAAGCAACACTTTTCTTTCTTGAAGCTTTTCAGTTAATCTTAAAACAAATCACAAATAAGCTGAACAGTTATGCAGCAGTTAAAATTCACTGTAGTAAATCTTCAATTAATGATTTCACTATTGTTTAATTTGAAATTTTGATAATTTCTTTAATTGATTTAATCTATCTACTTCTGCAACTTTTTTAACCTATTAACACTCACCTCATAAATTAAAGCACAATGTATAATATTGTACAATTCACTGAAAAGAACACTTACATTTTCTAAATGGTGAACAATGCTAAAATCTTTAGGGCTATTGATGCCTGCTGCAAAATGATGCATATCATTTTATTTTATTTAGAAACATTTCCCCTACTGTTGGCATCCTATAACAAAACATCATCTATACCTGCTGCTAAACTCTCCCCGGAAATCATGCCCTCCATTTATAGCAGTAATCATCTCTACAGTAATTTATTATGCCAAATAGGCTTCGGAATTTAGCTAAGAAGTAAGTAGACAGAGCACATAAAATTTAAAATGTAAAGATGACATTTCTATGGAAAAAGTCTTAGAACAAAACCAAACCAAACGCAAGAAGTACAGTTCTGCATACCTCTCGTATACATTTTTTGCATAAATAGATTATTTAAAAAAACCTAGTTTTCTATATGTACATGAGTCTTTAAGAAATCTAGAACAAGGAGAATCTTCCAACAAACAATACTCATTTGACTTATAATTTAAATTAAAAGGTGAATAACATTAAAACAAAATTATATGTAGAATATTAATGCTTCAGGAGATCACTGTCACGTAGCCAAGGTAAACCAAAGACAAGACAACACAACTGCTAGCGCTCCATTGGGGATACATGCTTACAGTGAATTACAACAACATGTGCTAGAAAAACCTTATTTCATGTATTAATGGTAATTGTTTTATCCTTGTAATAAGGACCTGAACACAATCTTCACATTTTTACTAAGGTTTTCCTTGCCAGGTTTGTGTCCTGTAATTAAACATAACCTTTTAAAATGTTATGAGAGTTTAAGGAACAGGAACATTATTTCCTCTTATAAAACAAGTTAGGAAACAACAGACACTGGTAAAATTACCGACTGAACTTTACAAAAGTTTGTTTCTATAACTGTGTAACAACAACAATGGATTCCAATAACATTTTGATAATTTAAGGAATTCTTTTAATTATATGCCATACATTTTATACATTAGAGTTTAATACACTTCCTCATAATCTATGAAATCTGTATTGGACAAATACTTTGGTGGTGAATTCAGCTGTGGAATGTTAGTGCAGTACATGGTTAGCTAAATTATAATGTTATACTGTTTTAAGCAAGCATACCCATTGTTACAATACCATGGAACAGTGCCAAGCACTCAGAGAAATACCAAATCAGTTTTGTCATATGGAATGTCCATTGGTGGTTGAAGTGATCTCTTTCAAAATTTGTCAATAACGATGTCACACCAACTTCAGAACAAAGTGGAAGCTACTCATGTTCTAAACAGTCTGTGATTTCAGCCTTCAGTTATGGATAGTACAAATGGATAAAACAGTTCTGCCATTTTTAACTCTTGCTTTTGAAACAACTCAAACACAATTATTTCCACTTCCCAAGGTATTAAGATGTCTTGGCTCTTCTTCTAACACAAACTTCTAGCTCAAACATGTTGGTTTATTTTAAGGTTATTTGTATAATAATCAATAGAAAACCGTAACCCTAAATTATTAATCTCCCTTTGGAACTAGGAAAATGGTACTATTTGAAATGCTTTTTGAACCTCAAGAAAACTAGGGATTTAATGTGCAGCTATCGGGTTTATCATAAGGAGATTCCTTTATGATGCCAACTATCCCAATTACTTCCTCATTCGAACGCACGCTTTTATCAAACCTGGGCACATTTTTCTTCCTCGTGTTTTTACATAGAAATACATTTCTATTCTAAACACGGTGTAGTCAAGAATCGTAGGAGTTAATGTAGAAAAAATAGTGTACCAATATCTCAGCCTAGCTCAAAGGATTTCCACTGATTCCTCTACAGACTTCAAAGCCTCACAGTTTGGCATTTGGACTGGTTTGAATTAAAGTTCAGTTCTCCGCTGTGAGTTTCCAAGTTCATGGTGAAAGTGCCTGCTGCTTCTGGATTTCATTAGGGCCAATTTTCTTATCTTTTTTTCATCTTAGGTTTGATCCCCTGCAAATGCAACGTGGCATTCGATGGGTCGGAATAACAAGGTGCTGCCTTCAAGGCATGTATTGTCTCATGGGGCTCACACACACACACACACAAGGATATATGACCCATTCCCTTCTCTTGTCTAACTTTCAGGGGACTATAAATTTTAAACTTCAAAGCATTATTTTACATTAAAATCAATAAAAAAAGATTCAGGAAAATGTTTTTCAAAGAAGCTGGATAAGATTTAAAAAGGTCACTTGATAATGTATTATCATGAACAAACTTGGCATAAGATTAAAAAGGTTTCCACCTTAACTTATACGCTGAAGGTGTGTGCATGTGTGTATATGGCTGGCGTTACTATGTATAAGATTGGTCGGGCAAGTAACTTTTCTTCCAACAGTACTCGCAAAATGATGGCCAAGACCATGTTTGGTGTATGTACCCTGAATAGTTGTATTTTCTGGTCAATAAGTGTCGGCATCAATTAGGCAATGGTTGGGTATGTTCTTTTTTTGAAGATTTCTGAACAATTTTCCAGTAGCCTTGAAATTCAATTAAAATGTAATAGCAATTTGCCATTCAGCTCTGGGCTACAGGTTTTTCCTAGAATGAAAAGATCAGTCTTGTTGAGTGCTAGGATAAAAAGACCTCCACTTTGCACAATAGTATAACACCATTGTTTTCTTGTAAGTGAATGAAAATGGGAAGATAAATGACAGTTACTTAATTATATATTATTGTAAATTATATAAATTATTTATAATCTTTTAAAAATCTGTTGAGTTAAATCTCTATTTGTTAGTAAAACACATTAATATTTTTAGGAGATAAAAATGTGCACACACTGAATAAAGGAAATAATGCTCCTGGTTCCGCTCGACTGAAAAGATGCAATGGAACCTCATGAAGCTGATATTCCATCTGTGTATTTTCAAAAATGTTCAGATATTTGCATCTCATACTTTGCATGTTTACATCGCCCTAAATTATGCAGACATTTGCCAGAAGTCCATTAACCTGACTTGAAGTCAGAAAACCACATCAACAAGATGCAAATAGGGGAAGACAGAATGATCTTTGGGAAAGATGAAACCTACAAATACATCAGATCACTGACCTTTACATATTTTCACATGGAAAGAAACTAGTAAAAATATTAAGAAAGGACTGTGTTGTCTCACACACGGTCGTCTACGTACCTGTATATTATGTAACACTTTAGTCAAAGTTGGTTGTCCTCATTTCACCCTGTTATTCCATAGTTTTGACAGTACCTGTTATGCTTTCCTTCTATGCTGCCCACATTCACAAGGGGAAAGTGCATTACTACAGACTTCTCCCAAGCTCTAAACTAAGCATCAGTGATGTAGCATCAGCCTACCCTGAGCTTTCCCCTTGCAGCTCAACAAAGCACTATTGTAAACCTTCAATACAGTCCCAGAAAGGTGCTACTGGACAAAAATTCTCTCAAGTGAAAAAGCTCCAGTATTCTGTGCATCCCTTCACACAATACGATAAAGTCAAGGCTCTGAAAAGTCATTTTCTACCATACTGCACAGCCTTGTTCTGTCTTAATCCTTTTATAAACGGTAAGAGCAGAGCAAAATGAATGACCCAGAAAGTCACCTGTGTTAAAGAGAGAACATGAATGGAAGACAATATTTCTACAAAAGAGCTGCTTCCCATAGTTACATAAACACCTAAGGCAGTGGTGAGAGACTTATTTTCAAAGTCAGACAACCCTGAGCTAGTGACAATATTCTGCAACTGTGGCTTCCTGCAGTATCATAAGGACTTGTGTTGATACAATCATCCTGCCTGCCTGTCTGATGCTACTAGAGCAGCAAGACTGACCAAAATGCAGCCTTACAGTACTCCTATGGTGACAATGGAACAGAGCTACAAAAGACATTTCATGGGTGGCCCAGGTATTGACCTACAAGTACAGCTGATTCATGTGGAATCACATGTCTCTCTGGTTTCTTGCGTTGTTGTGATGGGTGAAGATGGGACTAATGGGAATGGAAAAGAAGAATCTGCTCACAAACTCCCACCCAAGAACAAAAGGCAGTTGGAAAACTCAGCAATTTTTATAATATATTATAAGGTTGTGTGTGCCTGTGTCACCCACTGTGTGGAGAGCAGTGACTGCACCTGGTCAATTCAAAGGGGTTTGAAGACTGTTGGCTCTCTGGGGCAGGGAGTGTACTCTGTGTTTATACAACGTTTAGGACAATGGTAGCTCAATTTTGGTTGGTCCCCAGGGACTACCCATAATAAAGGCCCAGAGCATTAAACTAGTTAAGAAATTCCCCACAGACCTGGCAAGGGGTGAGGCTATGGAGAACAACTCTCTCCACAATCCAGAGGGAAGTCAGAATGCATTAGCTTTATCTGAATGGAAGGGGATGAAAAACGACTGATGCCATATTGACTCAGCTCCCTCTGACAGATTAGGGTCAAAGGAGCAGATTTTTTGCTCTTATCCACTCTGAGGTGAAAACTCAGAATGTGCTAACATGACCCTGAGTACCAAAAGCATATATTAGATGAGAACAACATGTCATCAGCATAAGGCCAAGCAAATATTAACAGCAAGAGAACTGCAGAATAATTCTCAGTGTTACAGAATGGGATACTCACCCCTGAAATAGTGACCACACAGGGCACCCCTCTGCTCCATTCTCCCATTCCTGTGCTTCCTGTCCCACTCTTCATTCTCGCTGCCCCCATGCCCTATCCCTCAAAGCACTTCTAACACAGCTCCTACCCCTTGCTAACTCCAGCTGTATGAGATGGGCAGGGTGGGGCGGGAGTGCTGCAGTGCCAGTGTTGTGGGAGCTGCATGAGCAATTCTCCCACACCAGGAGAAGGAACGGCAGTTGAACAGACTGGACTGGAATAAACTCCCAAAATTTGACTGGTCTCAGCAATGGTAACTCTAACTGCATCTCAAAACTTCTACTTGGAATGACTTGGCAAAAAGCCTTTCTGGGTCCATCTCCCTCTAGAGTGGCTTGTTCATGATGAGACAGAGAGAGAGAGAGAGTGACCAGAGAAGAGCTTATTCATTAAAGCTTACTGTAATTTTGTACACCAGACCAGCACAGCTTTTGCTGAGCAGTAAGTGCCAGTCATTCGGCACCTTGCTCACACAGATCCATTGCTATGTCCAGGCACACCCCTCTCCTTTCTTTGCATTGGCTTTCAGTCACAGAACACTCAAGTAACTGCAACCCTATTTTTAGTTTACTAAAAAGAAAAGCGATTTCACTGCAGAAAGATCTGATTTCAGCCAAGATGGGTTTTGTGAAAGGAAGGCTTGAATGTTACCTGAAAGCAGTCAAATATTCTGTGTCTCCCATCGGTGGTTCGAGGCCACCAGTAAACGCCATATTAACATTGAAACCAACACCTGGTCCTGTGCCGACCTGAGAAAAGGGATGAAGGAGTGGACAAATATAATGTGTTAAATTCATGGACATTCTGTTGATGCTGGTAATATATCTTTGTAGCCTGCCATTTCTTTAAATCCCATCGATTTGCTCTGCTCCTGACTGATTGATCTATTTAGAATGCATTGTTGGGACGCTTTCTTTTTTTCTAGAGCTTTTCGGGTCCCCAAATGGAGGCAGTTATGAAAGCTTTCATATTCTCACAAGTGCTCAATTCTATGTGAGCACCCACAAATATCTGACCACTGGTGGCCCAACAACTGCGTGTTATCTAAGCATGTAGTCTCATCATTAATATACCAGCACCTTTTCCATTTTCAAATGGACAGACTGCCCTACTGAAGGAATAGTTTTGTATAATTCATCTTCAGCTTTATCACCAAACACAGAAGAGTACTTTGTAGTCCTGCTTTATTATGTGAATTTTCTTCACTCAGCTACAAGGGCAGTTTACTCAGAGTGAGGGCCCCCTCTGCTGGTGGAAAATATGACTTGCAACAAATAGTTACATTGAGCTAACTGGGTATTGGTAATATAGGAATCATTATGTGCACATTTGTGAACATTATCACAGTGTGCACGTACCTTTATTAGAGGTGACAGCTGAAAAATAAACACATGACATTTACGGTAATTACTCTGAAGAAAAATGTGAATCTCCTTTCTATATCATATCTAAAGTGAAGTGCTGGTATACTGTTGCTACCTAAATACAACCAATCTGGAGATTCAATTTAGATGTACTATACAACCTCATAAATTGCTATATCAGTTTAAATAAATTGCAGAATTTGGGATTCAAACTTTTCTTTGGCTACCTTACCATAAATACTAGCTACTAGAAAACAGTCTGTCCATCCATCCGTTTAATTTTAATACATATTCTACTATTATTTCCTGTATTAAAATTTCTGTTTGGCAGAACTGTACTTTGTAAATATTCCTGCGAGAACATCAGGAAACCGCACCACTTTATGCTCCATATTTTACGATTTATATTCTACTGAAGAGTGAATGTCCTTCCAATCCCATATATTTATTTTTAGACAAATCAATCACTACATTATTAAATTATTTTAAAGACTCAGCATGAATATAAGTACAGCAGAAGTCTATCAGTTTGTACTCCTTGTCCATCCTGCAGCATCAGTTAAATGCTGTAAATGTTTGGTCATTGGCTATGATTATAATACACAAACAAGGTACTAGAACAAGGCTGTGCTTTATATTCTTTAGACACTGGAAGGAACATCAAAATTTGCAGAACAGAAAGGGTAGAACTGACAGGGCAAGAAATTCTATGGATTTTCAAAATTATCAACATTTCAAAATAAATATAGTTAATTAAAATATTTTAATTGCCCTTTGAATCATGTATACAGATTTTTATAACTGCATCTCCATTAGAAATGAACTACTTTGTTTAAATCAATATGAGTCAAAACTATGGAGTCTTTGAGGACTTTACTAATTACCTAAATTAAACACAGCAAAGTTTGGTTCATTCATGACCGTTTTTTTCCCCTTTCCATTTACATCTGCCAAAACAGAACTCATTTGCAGTTCTGTGTATAATTTATCAATAGGGATAAATAACCTACAAGCAAATTGAAATAATCGTCTGAGTTAACAGCAAACATTTTCTGTTAGCCCACTCTGGTAAATCAAACATCCGGTCTTGTGTAATGAAGTCAGCTAACAGTGAGGTTGGGAACCACTGTGCTATAGGATTCTGTGCAAAGAATGACTTCTGGCTTGCTTAAGATAAGATGGGCAAACTAATGTCACAGGTATTTTAAAACAAAATTGACTTTTTCCTGACAGCTATGTTTTCTTGTGAAAACCAGTAAAGGGTCCATAAGCCAAAGGCCACAGGCCCTTTGTAACAGAATAAACAATGGAAAGGAGAAATAGATGACAGGTATGCTTTCAAAGGAGAGGTCTATGATCAGCTTCTTGAAGGATAAGGCTGAATGTAGAATGAAAAAAATAGTACTTGATGAATGTCTGTGTCCATCTGTGTGTCCAAATAGAATGTGTGTGTCCAAATAGAAAAATGCTTCCATTCTAATTCATATGCCTTGTCTGTAGAAGGCTTATGGGATTCTAAGAGTATGTTTTGGACATTGTCCAACAATTCTAATGAACATGTAGCTAAAAATCCAATATCCAAGCTTTTGAATGCAGGAAAAGCAGGTCTAAATGCAGCACTTGCTCCTCTGAGCAATGACAGGGCACGGCCAGCAGAAAGAGATGGATCCCAAGCCTGTGCCAGAAGATCAGAGGATTGGTGAACCCATGCAGTAATTGTAAAACCATGGGCACCCTCTTCTTGTTTTGTATCACAAAAAGTTTGCATTGTTAGACGGGAGGAAATGCACATGAAGTTGTGTTCTCCAATGAAGAGAAGACTTTAGTCTGTTAAGCAAAGGGGTCTGTTTGAACAACTGTCCAATAATGACTTATGAGAGACTAATCATGTTGATCCTGATTCTTTGAATAAGATGCTCTACCAAGGTGTCTCTTTTCCTTGCCAGGACAAAATGTAAATTTTATGGTATTGCTAGAACTTTAGAAACACACAAAAATGGGTTCTTAGAGAAGCATTAATAGGCATTCATGTGAGGAAGGGCAGTACAAGCTTTCCTATAGTGCCCTGTCATTTCACTTCTTGACCTATGGAAGTCCCCCCCAGTTTTGTCAATGCATCTCACTCCTGAACAGCAGCAGATTCTACCAATAAAATCCTGGGGTGCCAATCACAGTAATTATATGGAGGGCAGGTATCCTGCTTATTTATGTTCTTACCTCATCAGGAGCTCCACTGCCTGGGAAGAAGTTTCCATCATCATAGCGATGTAGTGAAATATAAAGAACATTAGGATCACTGTAGAAAGCCTGCTGAGTACCATTCCCATGGTGCACGTCCTTCAGGGACAGAGATTGTATTAGATAAGGAGGATTAGTACACTAGTAACAGTCCAGATGAAAAACATCAGGATGGTTCTTTCTAACCCAAGTGAAGCAGTTTGTTGAAAACTAGAATGGATTCACACAATACTAAAATTAGCTTTGTTATACAGTAGAACCCTTATTTTACTAGCTAGCTGGGGACTGAGGAGTTAATGAAATTGAAGAGTTCATACAATTAACATCACAAAACCACAGTTGGTATGGTGCGTAAGTGGCAGCAGGATGGTGCACTGCATTGCTTACTTTACAGTGGTTTGAAGGACAAGAAGAAATCTCCAATGTACTGACCGTATCGGAATATGAAGGGATGTCGACTTGTTTTTCATCTGCACCACTTTTGTTATGTGATTCTCCCCCCACATCATGCAATAGGGTTTGAATACAACTGGCTGTTTGTAAAACTGAGGTTCTACTGTCCTTTCAGTTCAATATAACTGGGTAATTAATTAACCTCAATTATACACCTGAATGAAAACAGGATGTTCTCTTGGACAAAACTGGGAGGAGCTATGTTAATCACCATAAGTCTGACCAGGCAGTCTGTCTGCAGGTCAAACACCCTTTAAGCTCTGTGCAGGAATGAGCCCTATGAATGCAATTTAACAGCAGTGCAAAGAAAATAAAACTCAATGATCTCAACCAAACAGGCCAATTCCCCTATCACCCAGGTACTGAGGGACTAATACAGCTTACAAAAGGGGACATTTCTCCAAATTGTCCTTTAATTTCTGCTACAAAAACCAAGTCATTGAGAAGGGAAGAAGAGTAAAATGAACTCTGAGAAAAGTGATGGACCCAAAGTGGAAAACTTTCCTGAACATTTTTTTTTTTTAACTTAGATAGATGAATGAGTCACATCCTGATCCTGAGAAAGCAATCAGACTTCCAAAAGGAGTATTGCAAGTTTGTTAAAATCTTAGCTTCTCTGTTGAGTGACCCACTGGTGCTGCTGGGTTGCCCAAATGTGAATAATGTTGCACCATCCCTCAAGCAGGTTACTGAAATTATCCAGAACGCTGCTCAAGCCAAGCCAGTCAGGGACCCTGTCAGTTTCAATACTCTGTCAGCTCATGAGAACAGAGTTGGGATGGACATAATGCTCATGCCCAGTAATCTCAACCAGCGCCTGGTGCAGCCACCCATCTTGAAGTTTGGATCTGATCTGTGTTACAGGTTTTGTTTTGAAGGGTTGATAGCTTCTTCAGGATTGGGGGGAGGGGAGGACGGGGGGAAATGGAAAAAATATGGTAAGTTTAGTGCTGTGACTTTAAATCTTGATGTTGCCCTTAAAGAAATGTTTATTGTATATAAACCACTTTAAAGTGAATTTCAGTTCTGAGCTTCTATAGTCAGATTGTATTCACTGAGTTATAAATAATGGCTCTCCTTTGTGAGGAACTGACAGAGCTTCCATTGTTACTTCAGTGAAAATAAATGTTTACTCACCCAGTCCACTATAAGGATTTTGCTAACGTTGAGTCTCTGTTGGAGAAGCTTGGCTGCAATTGCCACCGAATTAAAATAGCAGAACCCCCTGGAGGTAATGAGCAAGAGAGAGAGGAAAAAAAGGGTGTTAATTATAGGTTCACCTCGGTCCTAATATATATATAATTTGAAACATAATACAGTAAGTAGGAAGAAATATCTATTGCTTTCACTATTTCTTCCTCCCTAACAGATACATGTGTGCTCGATTACACACAAAAAATAACCACACGCCAACAGGTGACTCAGTGATCTCATGGGAAATCGTGAACACTATTATATGTTCCAACACTCTTTACTGTGAGATGCTGCTGAAGTATACAATCTGCCAGTCAGTGATTTTTAAAGTTTCAGGGCTCTCACAAGTGAGGGGAATGGGGGTGCAGTCAGAGAGAAAGAAAGGGATTTTAGCAATACAGATGAAATCATCTGAAGCACAGGGGACCAGTTCAGAGAAGCTTCAAAGAGCTCTGCTTATTCAAATCTGGTAGTAAATACTCTCTGATCTCACACCAACCAAGTATCAAGGGACCAAAGGATCTGAGCATTGGTCATGAAGCCAGGCACGTACTAGTTCAAGAAACAAATTATATCCAGCGTTGAGGGAGATGCAGTCATTAATATGGTTTATTACCCTCTTACCTTTTGGGAACCAGAGTTGAAATCAGCCCAACCCAATGTGGCCAAAACACTTTCAACTCTAGGGGAATAAAATCCCAGCAAAGCTAAATGAGTGGAAGATTTGACTTCAGTTTCTGTTTTATGAAAAAAAAAAATGCTTTTTATAAATTGGTGTTCTATTCCCAAAATACAATACTGTATCAGGCATAACTTTTATAAGTGGCATATCACTGTTCCTCCATATTAAAACCCCCCCACGGTGTACCTAACTTACAAACCACTCTTTATCCACATAAACAATAGATGTGGATGATGGAATTAATAGAACCAATGTAGCTTTATAAATAGACGCAATCTCTAAGCATGATTCTAACACAGACTGTATTAAACAAAAAGAGGACTGGAAACTTTCCTGCTTCTAAAGTATTACCAAGAGCTTTGAATCTGATGCTCTATTGTACATCACTCAGCAAGGAAGTCTATAATAAATCAAATAATTAATTTTCTAGCTTCCAGCTCCATATCACATACAGAGTTCTCTTAATTAAGGCTATAAACACTGAAGCAAACCAATTAAAGCACACACATACTTACATGGGTGTACTCTCTTCAGCATGATGACCTGGAGGTCGAACAACAGCAAATCCATTCTACACATAAAAACCAACAAGAATACAGACGGGAGATCAGACAAAAGAACATTGGTAGCTCACAGAGTGTGCTCAAAAGCTGCAGTCAGAGTTGCTAATTCAGTTTTGTAATTATTCGTTAGTTCTTGATCACTCAGATGAGCAGTCTTGGCTTCCACGCAAGCCCTCAGCAATGTGTCAACTTTCCTTTCATTTTTAAGGGGCAAAGGCAGCCTGCATTTTTTGGAAACTAATATTTTTAACTGAGAGTTTCTGGTAGAGCATACTTTGAACAACTGTATTGAACTCTGGCCCTGTTGAAGTCAATAGCAAACTGACTTGAGTGGCATCAGGATCTTATCTGAGGTTGATTTTTTTTAAAACTCATCCTTAAGGTTAGTAAATTTTGTGTTCACTTGCTGATGTCCATAAGGGCCTTGTCAACTAAGGCAAGAAGGGACCGTTACAATCTTCTAGTCTGGCCTCCTGTATAACACAGGCCATAAATCTTACCCTGTCATTTCTGCACAGAGCCCTATATCAGAGCTAAGTGTTACTGCTATACCAACCTTCAATTCTCCTGTGGCCACTTTAAAAACAAGTTCAATGAGACAGCCCACAGCCAGGCGAGCAGCACCAGATGAATGAACTTCATTCCAAATTGTGTCACTGTCAACCTAATGAAAACATATGAACAAATTCAGTTTTCAGAAACAATGAGAAGAGCCTGCAGTTGGACTCCCTAGATTTACAAACCAGTGAAATGTATAAAATTCCTGTATCCACAGTGATCACCCCAATGACCATGTTAAGAGCCGGAACCGCTGGGGCCTTACATACACATATGAACTAGTGCTGGCTGCTAGTATCACAATGCTCTGGTGGTGGCACACCTGTCTCCCCATGTGAAGAGAGAGAAACTATGACACCGGTGTTGGAGCTAATGTCACAGTAAGTTCATATCTATCCATATTAACACCACTGAAGGATTTCCAGTTGCTCTGTGGTGCTGAGGGATTAGCAATAGGAAGGAGGAGAGTTTGATCCCATGCAGTGTAAACTATCATGGGCTTCCTTCTAATATTCTTATTTGAGTGTTTTCTCCGTATTTCTTTTTACCATCGGGGTAAAAACTGACCCAAGATCAAACGAAAAGCTTTAAGAAAATGTAAAATAAAAAAACTACTAAAGAGGGAATAAATCAGTGAAGAATGATGTTTAAGAACAGACAATTCTCTAAATCCTTGTCAAATCTATTTTGGCTAGATTTACACTGAAATTACTCTGCTAGAGAATGAGAAAATAAATTTTAGCAAGCTTAGGCTCAGAATGGCCCTTCAACATCTAGGTGCTAACTGTGGACATTTAGTTTAAATGCCAAATATTTGACAGAATTAGGAACAAATCCCTTTGACAAAAATGTAGACCAGACAAAGGGAGAAAATTTCTTTCTTTCTTTTGAAATTCTCTGGCTGCTCGTTATTGTACAAGATCATGTTCTCATTTAAACAGAAAGTGTGGAACGTTGGCTTTTACCACAACAAGCCCAACAACGGCACAAAGCAGGGATTTGGAGCAATCAAATTTTTCAATTGCTCCGCTCCAGCTCTGCTCCGACTCCGCTCCGACTCAAATTAATTTTTAACTAAATAAAAAAGTGCATCCTGTAATTTTGAGAATTTTTTTTATTATTATTATTTTATTATTTTTTATTTTTATTCAGACTTTTAAAACAATTTAAATGTCATCAACAAAGATACAAACTAGAATCAGTCATAATTCATTCTGTAAAAAATTATTGCAGCAATCAAGTCGTCTTTCATAGCCTGCCGCAAATCATTTAAAATTAACTTTAAAGCCGAAAACAGTCATTCTACACTAGCTTGAGTTGTTGGCATGCTCGAAGCAATTCTCGAAGCAGCCTGAATGCGGTGTGAGTAGCTGTGAATGGCCTCAAAAACAGACTTAACTTTTAGCCTACCAATAGGCTCCATTACCATACGATCTTCCTGAAAGTTTCTCTTGAATAATGCTTCATTACAATTATGAATCGCAGAAACTCGCTGGTGTCTTTCTTGTTTATCCAATTCCTTTTCGAAGGCATCATCTTCTGAAGAATTGGTGCTTGAATTATCTCCATTTCCCTGTGATGGTTGAAGAGGTCTCAGGGATGGACGCTCGAACAAGTTCAGAGTGGAGACGGAAGTTTGAGAACAGCCTGCTATTTCTGAAGGATGTGAACTTTCCGAAACCGCAAATTCAATTGTTGATGACTCCTTTGGTTGTAAAGGAGTACTTGTGCCACCTTAGAGAACAAATTTATTTGAGCATAAGCTTTCGTGAGCTACAGCTCACTTCAGCGGATCAGCTGTAGCTCATGAAAGCTTATGCTCAAATAAATTTGTTAGTCTCGAAGGTGCCACAAGTACTCCTTTTCTATCTGCGAATACAGACTAACATGGCTGCTACTCTGAGACCTGTCCTTTTGTTGTGTTTCGTTTTCTTCAACCTCTGTCACCGAGTTCAAATGTAGCAATAGATTTTGTTTTTCAAGTCATTGAGCACTATTAAGGAGCCCTTCCTTTGTCTTTGGTATTTCCCTTGAGGTAAGAAGAATCCAATACGGTGGGTCAACAAACTCCAGCAAGGAAAGGAATATTGTCAAAAAGCTTCTCATCGTGTTTCTGCATGAAGGACAGAGTTCCTTCTACAATTTGTCCACCATTTTCTTGCAAGAATTTTCACAGTTTTCGCCATTCCTTCATTAAAACTCCTGGGGTTACATCAACAGCTTGAAGATTCATGGTTGTTGGTTTGGCTTTGCCAAGAGGTCTCGCAGGTTCTTCACTTCGTCCCATTCAGCTTTTGTTAACTTGAGTTCTCTTGTTTCAGCAGCAGCCCATTGTTCACAGTAAGATTGAAAAACGAAAAGCCGATCAATCATCGCAAATGTTGAACCGCAGCGAGTCACAATATCCAATGATTGAGTTACCCCATGTAGATCAAGCAGAACA
The DNA here is from genome assembly GCF_015237465.2 of Chelonia mydas. NCBI lineage: Eukaryota > Metazoa > Chordata > Testudines > Cheloniidae > Chelonia > Chelonia mydas. The sequence continues at coordinate 72,989,827 of NC_051251.2, read as the reverse complement.
CTTTGAATACTTGGGGTTCATAGTTTGACAACAACTTGTCGAATTTTTCCAGAAATTTCTTCACATGTTCTTTGTTCAGTCCATCCCAGATTGCCAACTGAAGAGTGTGAATACCATACCTCATCAGTTGGACTTTTGAGTCATCCTCATGAAGCCATTTTGGAAGTATGAGGCTAGGCTCATTAACTCATCGCACAGCAGCATCCATGTTGAGTTCGATTTCATCCATTCCTTTAGTTCCCTTCATCAGGTAAAATAGCTTCAGTTCTGTCCACATCCCTGTTCTCAGAGGTAGAAATGGTTTCATTGTCCTCGCTGAAATTTTTGATGGCACGTCATGTTTGCTGCATTGTCAAAGCAGATGCTCAGCACTTGCATTTCACTGATCCCATTTTTTTCTAAAATAGCTTTTATTTGACTTTTCACATACAAAGAATTGTGATGCCCTTCAGTGTCGATTATGTCCAAGGTTTTTACCACAGCTTTATCTTTTCCTTCTTCGTAGTACTGAGCATTGATTGCAAGGAAATTTCTGTTTCCATAGACTCATAGAATATCAGGGTTGGAAGGGACCTCAGGAGGTCATCTAGTCCAAACCCCTGCTCAAAGCAGGACCAATCCCCAATTAAATCATCCCAGCCAGGGCTTTGTCAAGCCTGACCTTAAAAACTTCTAAGGAAGGAGATTCCACCACCTCCCTAGGTAATGCATTCCAGTGTTTCACCACCCTCCTAGTGAAAAAGGTTTTCCTAATATCCAAGCTAAACCTCCCCCACTGCAACTTGAGACCATTACTCCTCATTCTGTCATCCGCTACCACTGAGAACAGTCTAGATCCATCCTCTCTGGAACCCCCTTTAAGGCAGTTGAAAGCAGCTATTAAATCCCCCCTCATTCTTCTCTTCCGCAGACTAAACAATCCCAGTTCCCTCAGCCTCTCCTCATAAATCATGTGTTCCAGTCCCCTAATCATTTTTGTTGCCCTCCGCTGGACTCTTTCCAATTTTTCCACATCCTTCTTGTAGTGTGGGGTCCAAAACTGGACACAGTACTCCAGATGAGGCCTCACCAATGTTGAATAGAGGGGAATGATCACGTCCCTCGATCTGCTGGCAATGCCCCTATTTATACATCCCAAAATGCCATTGGCCTTCTTGGCAACAACAGCACACTGTTGACTCAGTTCTTTAGCCTGAAGGTAGTGATCGGTGTTGAACTCAAGCAAACCATTTCCATCAGCCCTTCATGGAAAGTATTGGCATCCATGGTGACAGTAACCTTTGAGGACTTCAAATCTGAGTCAAGTTTTGTTTGCTCAATTTTGGGTTTCTTTTCAGATGAATTTCTGCAAAAAATCTTTTCTCCAGGAGTTTTCAAAGAGCCAGATGAATGTTGTTTAGCCACATCAGCTTTCTGTTTTGCCTCATCTTCCTGGAACCTTTTTTGTAACCAGAGCTGCATGGTTTTCAGGATGGTTATGTTTTACATGCCGCCAAAGGTTGAAACTTTTCACAGCACTTGCTTCACTTGTCTTGAAGCTACATGGTTTGAGCTCGCCATTCACTTCCTTTTCCACCTTGCACATTGCCGATTTCTTCTTTGCTTTTCCCCAAAACCCAAATTTGGGTTTTTCAAATTCAAAAGTAAAGACGTCGTTGAGATCCTTTTTCGTAAATCGACTATCAATCATGGGGGGGGGGGGGGGACACAGAGGGGGACAGATTTGATTTTTTTGTTGAAGCCGTGACCAAATCTTCTTGTGTTGCTACCACATCCAAATGTTTCTTGCTATGATCTTCGAAAAGCAATGAAGAAAAGCATTGCATTTTTTTATAATGTACCTGCTTGTGATATCTAAACTACTTAAGGTACTTCGAATTTATTTTGGATTTTCTGGACAAAAATGATCACATTTTCTTTTTACACAGAATTATTATTAAAGTATATTTTAATATTTTAACATGTTTCTTGCAGTTTTAATGACGTAAGAAGTATTTTAATATACATAATTAATATAAATTTTTATTTATAAATTGCAAGTTAGTTTTTCTTATGAAATTTTGCGGCAAAATATTCAAAACATTTTCCAAGTTTTTAATTAATATCTCAAAAATGCTTTAATATAGATATATCAGTGAAATTTGGTATGTGCCGTAGTGTTAGTACATGCTATCGCTGTTCTACAACATTAATTGTTGGGAAGTAACGAGGCTACACGTTACAAGGTTGAAAATAAATTTTAATGGGAAAGCGGATTCAAATTGCAAGCACAGTCCTTTCAGTAAAGAGAGCAAATTTTTGGAAATATGTTTTTGCTTCATCAGCCTGAATAGATTATACAAGATAGAGCAAATAACAGGTTCTATCCTGTACAATGTTTCCAGTAGCAAATACTAACGCTAAGACACAGACATAATGTCATTACTTTATATTAAAGCGTTTTTGAGATATTAATCAGAAATTAACTTTTCATCACCTCCTTGAAGGGACTGTAGCTCCCTTTAGGAAGAATTTTAGGACACGTGTTCACAGGAACGTTTTTTCTTTAAAACGACCTAAGGATTCATCCCCAAAGTTGTGTTGGACATTTTCCAATCACTCTGGATACATCACAAAAATCACTCCTAATTTATGCAAAAACGTTTACTGTATATTTATATGCCTGCTGCACGCGACTTTTTCAGTAAATTTAAAATTACAAACAATGCTACCAAAAGACTTAATGGAACTGTTCCAAGTTGCGGGTAGTCTAGCTAGCCGGGACAGGCTCAGAGTAAGCATAGAGTATTTGTTGATGTGAAGAACTGTCAGATTTTATTTCTGTCAAGGTTCCTCCCCGACTCTGAACTCTAGGGTACAGATGTGGGGACCTGCATGAAAACCTCCTACGCTTACTTTTACCAGCTTAGGTTAAAACTTCCCCAAGATACAAATTAATTTTATCCTTTGTCCTTGGAATATCCACTGCCACCACCAAACTCTAACTGGGTTTACTGGGAAACGTAGTTTGGACACGTCTTTCCCCCCAAAATCCTCCCAACCCTTGCACCTCACTTCCTGGGAAAGGTTTGGTAAAAATCCTCACCAATTTGCATAGGTGACCACAGACCCAAACCCTTGGATCTGAGAACAATGAAAAAGCATTCAGTTTTCTTACAAAAAGACTTTTAATAGAAATAGAAGTAAATAGAGGTAAAGGAATCACCTCTGTAAAATCAGGATGGTAGATACCTTACAGGGTAATTAGATTCAAAACACAGAGAATCCCTCTAGGCAAAACCTTAAGTTACAAAAAAGACACACAGACAGAAATAGTCATTCTATTCAGCACAATTCTTTTCTCAGCCATTTAAAGAAATCATAATCTAACACATACCTAGCTAGATTACTTACTAAAGTTCTAAGACTCCATTCATTCCTGGTCTATCCCCGGCAAAAGCAGCACACCGACAGACACAGACCCTTTGTTTCTCTCCCTCCTCCCAAATTTTGAAAGTACCTTGTCTCCTCATTGGTCATTTTGGTCAGGTGCCAGCGAGGTTACCTTTAGCTTCTTAACCCTTTACAGGTGAGAGGATTTTTCCTCTGGCCAGGAGGGATTTTAAAGGAGTTTACCCTTCCCTTTATATTTATGACAATTTCTAAGGTAAGACTGACTGGACCTGAACTGACCACTGTTGTGGGAACAATATCAAAAGGGGACTGAAGAAAAGGAACATCTGTATTGCTTGGTTTTCATCAAATTTCACTTGCAGCGTTTTTGATAGATATAAACCAATGTGAGATCACAGAATCATAGAACTGTAGGGCTGTAATGTATCTCAAGAGGTTATATAGCCCATACCCCTACACTAAGATAGGGCTATCCCTAGACAGTCCTTGACATGTGCTTGTCTAACATGTTATTTAAAACCTCTAATGATGGATCCATTTCTTTTATGGCTGACTAAAGCCAGTGGACTCACAATCAACGAGGATTGTTAATGCCTCCTGTCATAAGGGTGAGTTGCCAGCCACATTGAAACAAGCAGTGATTATGTGAGATCCTAGCTGAAGAAGTCCCTTTTAGATAATGATACCAATAACAACATTGTCTCAGTCAGCTACTGGGACTGAAAGTATATTGAAAGTAGAGCTCCTTTTAGTCATACGCAGTGGTATCAGAAGTTATGTTGCTTGCATTGGGCCTATCACCAGCTATTAATATATCACTCACCACAAGATACGGTGGACTCACCATGGGGATGTGGCCCTTCATCTCCAAGAGATCCCAGAGGGTAATGAGCAAACTGGCTGTCCTCCCTGTCAATCTGTCCATTTTGGGCTCTGCAAGGTTCCATCTTTTTGCTTTTCCTTCTCAGTGTTTATGTGAAGCCATTAGAGAAAACCAAGTTGTTCTGGGGCTGCAGTGTTGTCACTATGCTAATGCTCAGTGCTACCATGCCTTTTCATTGAACACAGAGTCTTTACGGCCTCATTCTCCCAGTGTCTGAAAGGGGTGGTGATAGTAAATATTTAAAACAATGAGGGAGGTGGTGGCTCTCCACCTATGGAGAATGTCTACCAGTCCTTCTGCTCAAATGTTTAGCAGCCTCAGCATCTGCCACGATTCAGCACTACCTTGGATTCTCAGATAACTGATGGAGTCCATGTTAGCAACAACCATCTACTTAAGGCCATGAGGCTACTGCCATAACTCTTTAGTGCGCACCACACAATGGTCACTCATGTTTTTGCTACCTCCAGACTTCATCAATGCAGGATGCAACTGCAGCTGCGCTCAATTCTTGTCAACAGCCCCTTATTTGCTTTTAAGTATAATATAATTTACGGTATTTGTAGTGATCCTTAAGGACCTGAATGCACTGGGACCCCAGTTGATGAGTGACTGCCATCTTCCCCTCTATTACATGGCTTTTACTGTTGACCTGACTTCACAGCTGGTGGCAGTTCTCACAGTCTGTCCCCCAAGGAAGCCCATCACAACCAGAGTCAAGTAACTCTCAGGACACAAATTAAGGCTCATTAGTTTTAATATTGGATGGCTTTTTAGCTAATTTGTGTTTTAATATCCGTGACTGAAGAACCTAGTTGTGAGCGATATTATTGAAAGTTTTACAAAAAAAGACACTGGATCTTCAGAGGTCACAATGGGATATTTGATGCAAGCCCACTTCTTTTTCTACTGTAGATCAGGTAGAACCTGTGCAACACAGTCGGACTCCCTAAGTTGCCAGTTTTGGCTCTCTTCCCCCAAATGCCTGAAAATTCTCACAAAATGCCTGAGCTGAATGCTGCTAATTGCAGGCGCTTTAATGCCACCACAAGCTAGGCTCACGGTGGCAGTGTTTCAGGAAGAATTAGGTGGGGAGGACAGAGAGGTTTTAGAAGTTTTTCTAAATATTCAATATTCCTGCAGAGAGAAATTAAATACTTAAAAAAAAATCTTTGTGCAATTTGGAAGCCAATTTCCAGGATGTTGCCACATTCTCCAAGCAAGAGAAGGATTTAACCACAAGGAGTCTGCTGCTGTCTGCTACCTTCTGCATCTCTGAAACAAGGATTTAACACAGCCAGCCACCTGCTTGCAGGGTGGCCGGCTGCAAACTATTAGGCCCTGATGCAGCAAAGTGCTCAAGCACCTAACTGTAAGCGCATGAACAATTCCATTGATGTGGTCTGGATTACTTTGCTGTATCAAGGGTTTATACTCTACTGGGATGGCAAACGTTACTAGGGTGGCCATGATCTGGACTCCTCTTCTATTCTGAAGTTGCTGCTGTTGGTGTATGGGCTACTGTTGACCCATTCATCATTCTGGATTTATGAAGTTCATTATTGAGCAGATAATATTTGGTCTCCCTACCTCTCCTTCCCATGAATTCTCTGGTGGCCATGAGAGGAGTTGTTGCTGGGACTGCACATCAGCCCTATCCTCTGGAAGGATTTTAAGGAGAAGAGAAGTATATTTCTTGCTCTTTGATAATACATTGTTGGGTTTCTCTCTTTTTTCTTGGGTTGGATGATGTTATTGTACTAAGAGCAGTTGGACTGCCTTGCTTCTTTGAATCTGCTGTTGTTGGCTTAGGAGAAGTTCCTCTGTTCATCACACTCGTTTTCTTGAGAACAATATTTGCACTATTGGCATTTGGTCCCGCCTTTCCCATAAAGTTGCTGCCACTGCTGTTCCACAAACTCTTGGAAGATCTGAAGGACTTTATAAGAGTAGGGAAACTCAATGCTCCTTGACCCTCAATCACACGTTTGAACTTTTGCAGCTCCTATGAATCTTTTTGTTGGCAGAGAAGTATGGGCAGTGTGAGGGTCAGAAGTCTGATACTACTTTTCCTAAGAAGTGATACTTGCGTTGAATGTAGCGTTGTTTATCCCTTATGTAATCTGTTTTTTAAAAATCAGGATATATCACAGGGTGACTACTGGCCCCAGGCGAATCAAGAGAAAACAGGTCTCACTAGGGCAACCGATGCTTGATATTATCAAATATTCCTATATAATTTCATTCTGTTTTTTAATTAAGGGCTTTTTTTTTTTTTAAGTTTTAATTTTTCTAGGCTTCTTTTGTCAATCAGAAATTGAAATGTCTTCAGAGAGTCAGATATGCAGTTAGAAATTCTCTGGGTGGAGATGTCATGACCCCTGACTCACTCTGCTATCATAATAAACAGTCCCTGGGACTTTCTGATTGGTCTTGTTCTCTGGAGGTAAAGGGCCAAAATCCACTGCACATAGAAGGAGTGCGGTCTATGTTCTTCCACTGATGGCTACAAGGAAGGCGACCTTCATGGAGAGAAAGGACATGGAGCAAGTAGCTAGAGGCTCAAAGGGGGGCCTTGTTAGTGCTGCGAGAACAAATATTCAGGTCCCACTGGGGCATGATCTTTTGAGAAGGTGGAAAGGTTCTTATGAGGCCTTTCCAGACTCGGTTGATTAGTGGGCTTGCGAAAATGGAGTAGCCCTCAATAGGATGATGGGATGTGCTAATCACCACTAGATGGCCTCTCAGAGAGCTGAGGGAGAGACATGTCTTTAAAGACAGGATATAGTCTAAAATGAGGGAAATGTCTGTGGCTTCTGGTATAATGCCTCTTAGTGTGTCCAGGAGGAGAAGAATTTCCATTTAGCCAGGTAACATTCTCTAGTAGAGTCTTTTCTGCTATGAGAAAGAATGTCCCACGTTGCCGAGGAGCATGCCCATTCAAAAGACAATGCCCATTCTAAATCCAAATACTGTGCCCTGAGGTGGAGGGGTGTGGATTAGGGTGTTTGCACTGGATCAGGAGGTCGGGAAATGCAGGATGGTAATCGGTGGACGAGACAACGTGAACAACAGGTTCAGGAAAGAAATGTATGGGACAGAAGGGGCTGATCAGGATGACCGTCGCCCTGTCTTGTTGGATCTTGTGCGGCACATCCATGGTAGGAGTGGTAGTGGAGGGAAAGCATATTTGAGCTCGTCTGACCAGGAGCAAAGGAGAGCATTGCGCTGTGGGTGATAATTTAGGGCTCCTCTGGAGCAATAGAAGGCACACTTTCTGTTAGTCTGAGAAGCAAATAGATCTCTGGTCAGGGTTCCTCATTGCATGGAAATGTTGTGTAGCACGCTGTTGTGGAGTTCCCACTCATGGTCGATTGCAAAGTGTCTGCTTTGGGAGTCTGCAAGCACATTCTGCTTCCCTAGTAGGTAGGCTGCAGATAGAGTGATCTGATTGGTGGGGCACCAGTTCCAGAGATTGACTGCTTCTGTGCACAGGGAGGCAGACTTCGCTCCCTCTTGCTTGTTGATGCAGAATATGGTAGTAGTGCTGTCTGACATTATCAGGACAGAGCAAGAGTGGATGAATGGAAGAAAGAACTCACATGCCTTCTTACTGCTCGAAGACATTGATGTGCATTCTGAACTCTCGAGATGGCCAAGTCCCTTGTCATGAGGTTGTCTGTATGGGCTCACCAGCCTATTAGGGACTTGGCGGCAATAATGGGCTTTGTCTGGAGAAGAGGGAACAACGGGGACTCCCACCAGAGGATTTGTCCACCATAGGAGGAAAGACAGTACCCTTAGTGGGAACTGCGAGCGGAAGGTTCATAGAATGACAGCTTGGTGAGCATGCCGACTGTAGCCATACCTGAAGACAACAAAGATGGAGTCGTGTGAACGGAGTGATGCAAGTGCAGGAGGCCATGTGGCTGAGTAGGGACAGACATGTCTTGGCCATTACCTGAGGAGGATGATAGGAGCTATGATAAAGTTCATAGTCCAGAATCTGTCTGTGGACCCTTGTGGTGATACACCCTTGTGGTGATAGAGTTCAAAGTTGCCCAGATGAAATCCAAAGACTGCATGAGGGTGAGGATGGACTTTTCGATATTTACACTGTGAGGAGAGGAGGTGGAGCATTACAGAGGTCAGTGCAGAGGCCTCTTGGTGGGAACCTGGTGGTGAAGAGCAACTCATCGAGGTACTGAAAAACAAGGAGGCCATAATGTCTGACATGAACTCCACCCCTGAAAATACCTGGTTAAAGACTCTGAGGGTGGTAGCTATCCCAAAGGATAATATTCTGTATTGGAAGTGGTCGGATTCCACCATAAATCTGAGACTACATCTGTGGGTGGATGAATATCGACATGAAAGTAAACATCTTTCATATCGAGAGCCATGAACCACATGCCTTTTTCTAACGATGGAATTATCGCTGCCAATGTGACAATGAGAAATTTGAGTTTTCAAATGAAGTGGTCGGGGTGATGGCGGTTGATGACTGGTCTCCACCCACCCCTCTTCTTGTGTATTAGGATGTAGGTCAAGTAAAAACCTGTTCCGTGATATAGTGGACGAATGCGTTCTATTGTTCTTCGTGGCAGTATGGAGCTCAACTCTTGGGTGATGATATTATTGTTAGAGTGGTCCCTGAAGTGGGACGGAGGTTTTTTTTGGAGGAGGTAGCGTTACAAACTTGATTCTATAGCACAGTGGATGACTTTTGGCACCTGCTTGTCCATTAGCATCGCAGTCCAAGTGTCCAAAAAAAGAGTGCTAGCTGACCCCTGATGGAGTAGTGGGTTGTGAGGTGCTAGGCTCAGAGGTTTGTGGCTGTTGGGCTCATGTCAAAAATATCTTCTGATGAGGGGTTCAGATTGAGATAGAGGTCAATGGGGGTACAAGGAAGTGGGACCTTTGAACCTTCTGCTTTTTGCATGGTGGTTTGTAGGGTCTCTGGCAGTGTAAGTGTTGAGACCTGTACAGCAGTGTGGTTGGCAGGCGATGAAACTTCATCTTAGGTGCAAGTGTGTAGATGCCCCACAGTCGAAGGGTAGCCCTAGCCTTTAGGGTGTCTAGTGACACATCTGTCTTTTGTTTGAAGGGATGAGATTCATCGAAGGGGAGGTCCTTGGTGTTCTGGACCTCCCTGGGTAATGCTAAGGCATAAAGCCAAGACAGTCACTTTACATAACAATGGCGGTAGTCATGGCTCTAAAGGAAGTATAGGCCACATTGACTGGAAATTGGAGGGCAGTTCTCGCTATTAATTTACCTTCCTCAATGAGAGTTTGAAAATGGGTATGATTATTTTGTGAGAGGTTGTTGGTGAATTTCTCGAATTTAGTGTAGTTCAGGAAATCATATTTAGCCAACAGCGATAATTGGCTATCCTCAACTGTACCGTGGAGGATGAGAAAACTTCCTCTCCTGTAGATCTAAGTGTCCTTTGTTTATCTGCAGGTGTAGATCTACGATGTTGCTGCTTGAACCTTTCCGAAGCAGCCTGAACCACAGTTGGGAGCTGGCTGCAAGAATAAAAATTCTGAGCCCTTAGCTGGCACATAATAGTGCATCTCCACCCCTGTGGGGGTGGGAGCATAGATGTGTGTATGGAGGGGTGCCACATATTCTTAACTGGCTCCAGTATGGCCTTGTTGAGAGGCAGGGCTATTCTTGTAGACCTGAGGTGTGGAGGATGTCCAAGAGCTTGTGTTGGGAGTCCTGGATTTCCTCTAGTGGGATCTGAAGTTCCCTGGTGACTCTGTGCAGAAGTTCTTGGCACTGCTTGAAGTCATTGGGGGGGGGGGGGGGGAGGAAGAGGGGATGTCAAAGTCACAGTAGACTACAATTGGGACCATCACTTGAAGAAGAATTAAACCTTTCATCCTCAGACTAATGGACCAATGGAGGAAGAAGATTCCAGAACTGCATCTTTAATGAAAACTCTATGCCACCACATCTTTCTTTTTGAACTAGGGGGCTATTACCTTATGCACCTCTGAAGATCACAACTGCAGTAGCAACACATAATGAAAGAGGCAGTCAAGTCAAGGCCCACTCATTTGGGGTCGTATGCTCCAAACTAACTCCTTAAACCCCACTTGGAAACAAATCAACAGCCCCTGCCCAGTACAGATCACCAGTGCAATGTGCTCTCTCTTTGTGGAAAACACCTCTTAATAAGAAGGCGGATGCATTTTCTGCAATAGGTTAAGTTCCTTGGTGGGCTCATTGTGTAACCCCATGTATGGTCACTGCAGTAGCCTAACCTCAAGGTGACAAAGGCACAAATCCACACCGAAAGGGAAGATTTATTCAAGTATGCTTCGCCATTACCTGGGCATTCCGGAGCAACAAGGAATATAACACAACCCCCAAATTGTGAACCTACATTACAAGTACTGGGCGCACTTCCTTAATCAAGGCTACTGCCATTTCTTCTCCCAAATTTTCTTCCACCATTATCAGAGGCTTGCGTGGGTTGAATCTCAGACTAGTTCTCATTCAAACCCTGATCTGAGCCAGTTACTCAATTGTCCTGGTAAGGTCAGAAAAGATGGAGACAGAGCTTGGTGCCATCACCACACTGAAGGCTGTATAATGCATTCCTCCTTACAAACCTTCCTAACAGCCTTAGGAAAGGAAGAATGACAGAAACCTCAGGGCAGTCAAGCAATTGTCTAGTACTGTGCACTTGATCTTCATCCATCACCAGAAAGACACTAACCAGAGCAGTTTCAGACCCAAGCCTGAAATCAGACTGACTTGGGTACAGAGAACCTGAGGCCTATAACAGTCTTGCTTCATCACAACCTCCCCAATTATCTTTTCTCACAAACAGCAGAAATGACATCAGTTGATATTTCACTAGATTATTCATGTCTGTACATGTCAACTGATGATTTCTGAACAGAGGCCTTAGGAGTGCTGCCTCACTGAGCCATACGAGCCAATACTGAAGCACAGAAGCTTTAGCATTGTTGTGGTGAGACTCTGTTCTACAACTTTAGTGGCAGACAATATAGTCTGGATCCGAGATATTTTATTTTTTAAAAAAATCAAAAACAAAAAAACCTACATGACAATGCTGGGTGGAGGGGCAAATCCCACACTTCTATGTAATCAGGGGTTCTCAAACTGTGGGTCGTGACCCCTTCGGGGGTCACAAGGTTATTATGTCAGGGGTCGCGGAAAGTCAGCCTTCACCCCCAAGCCCCATTTCGCCTCCAGCATTTATAATAGTGTTAAATATTTAAAAAGTGTTTTTAACTTATAAGGGGGGTCGCACTCAGAGGTTTGCTGTGTGAAAGGGGTCACCAATATAAAAGTTTGAGAACCACTGATCTAAAGGGAATTCATACCGGAGAAAAGGAGAACCTATTTTTCTGTATTAAGAAAGGAAGTGGCAAAGCTACCCAAACAACAGGCTAATTATCCCAGAAAGGGATTTGTTTAAGGCATATTTTTAGGAAAAACTTAGATGTCAGCTTGATGTTGATAGATAGCTATTAAAGCAAATATATTCATCTTGGGCAATCTATACACGCTATTGTACCATCAGTATGTCTGAAATAGTAAACAGATATATAAAGATACTCTGAGAAAACTGGCATCCGGATGTTAACTACGTGAGTACAAATACTGCACACATTATCCATGGAATAGTTTCAGTAGCACCAACATCATGGGTTTTTGTTTTTGGTTTTTGTTTCAGAACTTAATTCCTTCTGTGTTCAGCCCAGTTGCTGTCTCTGCTAGTTACCATTCATTTTCCATTTGCAAATGATAATTTTTGCTTTCAATGGCATGCCTGGCTGCAGGGCAGAGTAAATCCAAACCTTTTCAAGTGCAGCCAAAAATTTGCCATGAATTAGGAGACTGCAGTATATTTACAATACAAAATAAAATATCTTTAGGAGTGCTTGATGGTGGTGACGATGGTATGAATAAATGCAGATTTTTTTTTTTTTGGACAGGATAATTTTCAAAGGAGCAATTTTGCAAAGACTCAGGAAGAAAACAATTTTGTTTCATTTCCATAACAGAATCCAGACCTCCAGATTCAAGCTCACGAGCTATAATTATGTATAAGAACCACCAATGTGAGGTTTCAAACACAATGCCTTTTCTTTTCTTCCAGATTATTTTCTGTATTGTCACTCTATGCAAAATCTTTATAGCAAAAATATTAGCTTGAAACAACTCTAGGCTTTAGAGTTTCATCTCACTGTATCTATATGTTAACATTATGGGAGCAGGAAAAAATCCCTTTATTCATATGCAGTTTTGACTGCTGAAAACTGATGTTCAACTGTTCATGAGGGATGGAAATTCTAGTCACCTCTTTCATAATTCAGACACGATTGTCCTAGACTCCACACTGAAGGATGCCAGATGCTGAAAACTACAATTCTCTTCTGCAGTGCAACTTGCAAGACATTTCACTCCAGAACAGTCAGGTAGCCCAGAAACAAAAACAAACTACTGCTTACAGCAACATCTAAGATATTATCCTTCAACCACCACTGTTTTAATAAAATATTTTCCACCTGTAGCACTATGTAGGCAGCTCTGAAGCACAAAGAAGACACATGAAGCCACCTACACAGTCTGAGTGACACTGAAAGTACATCTTTCTTTCTCTATATCTGCAACACATTGTTGATAGTTATTTTAAAATGTAGTAATCTAAACCTTAAACATCACTGCTTGGAAAATGAGGTTTCTCTGCTAAACAGCCAGAGACAAAGCATGCATAATAGATTTCAGTGCTCAAAATAGTTAAAACTCTCACACTGCTTTTGAAGCAACACATGTGAGGCTGTCACTGCAATCCCACACCCCAGAAGGACCCTGTTTATGGATAACATCTGGTAGTAATTATCTGCTTGGCAGAAAACAAGGCAACAATTTTTGTTACCATTGGGACTCAGAGAACAAACAGGGCATTATTTACTCATTAAAGAAAATACTTACTCCAACACCACCACAAGGGAGCCTGACAAACATTGATGTTATAGAACCTGTGGAAAAAATTAGAGCAGTAAGTTATCAAAAAGGCAGAGTTCACAGGTTTGGTGGATGATTTTTATGGTAATGCTGAAACCTTTTCTAACACAGTGACATGCTTCAGTTTTATGACTCTGTGTTGAAAGGGACACAAAAAAGATGATATTTCAACATGTGCATATATAGAATATACAAGAGTATGAACTATACATACCTGCATGGACAGTTCCTAGATTTCAACCAATCACAGTGAATATAAATAATGAATCTGCTGAAGTCTTGTTCACAGAAATAGAACTGGTGGCAATAGTAGTGACTGCTAACAGTGACTCCTGAACACGTCTGCTGAGACTAAGGCTGCAGTGGGGACCTGCTACTTTAAACTAAAGGGGAACATCAAAGCATGAAAAACCTAATTATTAGCTGACTGCACTTGTTTATTCAGAACTCCATAATATGAAATATGGACTGTATTAGACACTTTCAGACAGTGCTATTAAAAGAGACAAATACCATAAAATAAATAATTAGCCAGCAGAGAACATGAGTTGCTTAAGACAGAAAGAGGGAAACCACTTTAAGAGTTCCAGAAAAACAGAAAAAAGATGCTGGGAAGACACTGTGAACTGATGAGAATGGCAATATTATTTTCTCTGCCCATACATCAGCGATAATATTCTTTATGCCTCAGAATACTACATCATGACGGAATGTAATCTCGATAGCTGTAATATGCACAAATCTTGGACAAAAAATTCTGAACAGAGAACATCTGTATTACAATTCATTACTATTACATATACAGTGTGTATAGTTATATCTATATACACACGCATATACAAACACATGGCAGGAAGAAAACGTATATAAATAGATACACCCACACACATTAAAACCCTTGGAGCGATTTGCCTGATATTAGTTAGCTCTGACTACATTTAGGTACATCTCAGCCAACAGTGAAATAAGTTTGATGGAAATGTTTTCACCAGATTGGGTTCTTGTTATTCTAGTTGGTCTATACTGAAATAATAAAATGGAGGAAGTTTCCTTAAAATGCAAACAAACTCCTTTGTAGATCATGCAATAACAGTGATGGAAAGCACACTTTAGAGACTGAGAACCATGCTGGAGTGAAATGTATCTCAGACACAGCTACATAAGTTTTCCCCTTCAGCTGAAAGTGAGGTTAATACTTCCACAAGATTCATTGTTTGAGGAGATCCATATGGAAGTGCTCACATAGCCTTGCCTGAGATCTCCGGCCACATCTTCAACTGGTAATCCACCTATTATTTAATATTAATTGTTCTGACAACATTTTATGTTTTCAGTGCATAGATTTAAAGTAGCCTTATTCGCCTACGCTTAAAAGCTGTTCTGCAAGTTCCATAGCGTTAAGCTCTCAGATAATAGAGGTGCCGATACATTTCATCCAAAACTTTCAAGGGTGGTAGAAACACCTAAGGAAGTTTACACATCCTGCCAGGAAAGCCACCAACTTGTCACAGCTAACCATGAACTTCAGACACCATCGGATAAATTGTATTTCTAACATAATAAAAATATTCAAATTTTACCAATTCAAATGTCAGTAATGGATTTAAATAGGTTTCTTCCATGTTAACAGAGGATTGCAAAGTCTTTTAAAATTTGTTTGAAAGATTCAAAGATGATTCAAGAATAAAGCAGTTTAAAAGTACAATTAATTAGTACTAGACTTCTACAACATTTGAAAGAACCTGCTTATAATGCTGAGAAATTTGAGACGCAGACTTCCTGGTTTCTCTGAATAAATGCTGCTAGAATAAATGACATCATAGCCATCAAGAACATAAATGAAAAGTCATTCCATGCAAGCCCCTTGTTTTCCTTCTCTCAGCTTTCTAAATGGCTCCCTTTGGGCTGAAATTCCCAACTCTCAGACCTATTTCAGGAGGAAAGTTCAAACAAAATCAGTTGATCCATTTTAATGGCGCGAATGGTAGTATACACATCTCTATTAACAAAAGTAAAGATTCTCTGCATCCCAGTAATTCAAACACAGGTTTGTTTTTAAGCTTCAAACTTGCTGTGAGTTTAGTCCTTTGATATATTTTAAAAAACTTGGGTCATAAATTAAGAAAGCACAATAAGCAGAAATGGGCTTGCTTTCAGGAATATTCATCTGCTTATAACTTCTCAAACTGTTTTTTTCAAACACATCAAAGACAGCTGTTCTCATTGTGAACTAGATCCATCGCAAAAGTAAACTCTAAACCAATGCTGGGTTGTTAAAGACATTCTCATCCTCCCCATCCCTGCTCCAAAAAGTGGCTATCTACACAGGGCTTCTGGAAATGTCCCTGTTCCAAAGTTATGTCCCAGCTAGGCTTATGAAACCTGCAGTTTTCTCCCCCCTACAACCCAACCCTGTGCATCTGTGGCTGCCAGGTCCTCAATTTAATTTCTCTCTGCAGGATGACTGGCAGCCACATTGTGCTGTGCTGTGCCCTTTTCCTTTGTCTCTGTGGTTATTGCTACACAGAATAGTAAACGCTGGCAGCTACACGTGCAGTGCATGACAGAACCATGACAACAGCAGGAGCTCCACACTAGGAGAGGCCAACCAGGTAGCGTGGGCAGGTGGTGGTAACATATGCAGTAAAGGGCAAGGATAGTCACATGGCTTGGGAATGAGCCGCACACCCATGGCACCGCATAACTCTGGGCTAAGTGAGCAGGGAAAATAAGCTACCTGGCAAGGTGGGAATTCTCTTGTAAGCTCAGTTAAGCCTCTAAACTACTGGTGAGCCCCTCCCAATGGAGGTCCCGGGGCCCTCTCATGGGTGCTGCATGCTCCAGCAGGGCATTTAAAATGGCTCCTTAGAGAGTTGTGGTACATAGCTAGAGTACACAGTACAGCACCACATGGGCTCCAACACGTTATCCATGAATATTATTCTTACAATCAATTCTCATTCCATCAGAAACATTACCCCCATCAAGCTCATCTCTCATTCACTCTTTTTCTGTTTGCTCAACAGGGGATTACTGATTTGCTTTAATGAAAGATTTAAGAGTTGTATTTTTTCTTGCTGTAAGCCAAGAGACGCCTAATGTCATTGGAGCCTAAAATGGTCCCCTGGGTAGAAATCCCATGTCACTGCACTCTTCAGCTTGGGGTTCTTTGTTTTATGGGGGCTCGATTGTGTTAATATTAGATTTAAAATTTCCGTAACTCTGAACAAAGTGATGAAAAAAACCGGTTACCTACCTTTTGTAACTGTAGTTTTTCGAGATGTATTGCTCATGTCCATTCCATTCTAGGTGTGCGCGCGCCCATCTGCACAGTTGGAGACTTTTACGTTAGTGGTATCCGTACAGTCGGCTGCGGCGTCCCCTCGAGCACTGCGCTCATGTCAGTATATCAGGTGCCACCGACCCTTTGCCTTCTCAGTTCTGTCTTGACGGCAC
Source organism: Chelonia mydas (assembly GCF_015237465.2). NCBI lineage: Eukaryota > Metazoa > Chordata > Testudines > Cheloniidae > Chelonia > Chelonia mydas. The sequence goes on along the minus strand of NC_051251.2, from coordinate 72,973,080 downwards.
CTCTGACAGAGGGGCAGGTAATGGAATGGACATGAGCAACACATCTCCAAGAACAACAGTTACAAAAGGAGGTAACTGTTTTTTCTTCGAGTGCTTGCTCATGTCGATTCCATTCTAGGTGACTCACAAGCAGTATCCTCAGAGGTGGGCTCAGAGTTCACAGTCTAGCAGCTTGCAGTACTGCTCTACTGAAGCCAGCATCGTCCTGGGCCTGCTGGGTAAGTGCGTAATGGGATGTGAACATGTGGACAGATGACCAAGTTTCCGCCCTACAGATGTCTTGGATAGGCACTTGGAGTAGGAAAGCTGCCCATGAGGCTTGCGCCCTTGTTGAGTGGGCGGTGACAATCACCGGAGGTGGCACTGTCACCTGGTCAGAGTAGTAGCGAATTGAGGCGGTGATCCAAGAAGAAAGTCTTTGAGCGGACACCAGACGACCTTTCATTGTGTTGGCCACGAACACCTGCGTAGATTTGGGGAATGGCTTGGTCCATTCAATATCGAAGGCCAGCGCCCTTCTGACATCTAGGGAATGCAGCAGACGCTCCTCCTCTGACTTATGCGGCCTTGGAAAAAAGACGGGCATACAAATGTCCTTGCCCATATGAAACTGGGAGACCACCTTGGGCAGGAATGCTGGGTGTGGACGCAGTTGGACGTGGTCCTTGTAAAAGACCATATAGGTAAGTACCTGAATCTCAGAGACCCTGTGGGCCAAAGTGTGCAGGCCCAAGGACTGGAGGGTAGCACGGGAGTCTTTAAGGCCGTGGAGCCGTGCATCAGTCTGCTCCAAGAAGAGCCCTGCCCTCTCGAACGGGAGATCGTGGGGGTAGTCTGCATCTCCTGGGACAGCCCGGAGGACTGTAACCAGGAGCTACGCCTCATGACCAATACAGAGGTGACCACTCTGGCCACCAAGTCTGTAGCATCTGAGGCCATCTGGAGGGCACCTCTCGCCACCGCTTTACCCTCTTCCACCAAGGTGGCAAACTCCTGGGCTCAGTTCTGTAGAAGGCCTCATTGAATTTGCTGATGGAGTCCCACAAGTTGAAGTTGTACCTGCCAGCAGGGTCTGATGGTGAGACACCTGAAATTGCAGGCTGGTGGTTGAATAAATTTTTCTGCCAAATAAGTCCAGTCTCTTGGCGTCTTTATTTTTGGGTGTGCCACTGGCCTGTCCCTTTTGTTCATGGCAGACACTACCAGAGACCCTGCTGGCGGGGGGGTGTACTGATAGTCAACTCCCTTTGCCAGGACATAATATTTCTTTTCAGCTTTCTTGGAGGTAGGCGGAATGGAAGAGGGGGTCTGCCACACAGACTTGGCACTTTTCAGGACCCCTGGTTGGACAGGCAACGTGATCCAAACTGGAGTGGAGGCATGACATTGAAGAGGTCATCAGACTCCTTCACTAGCTCCTTGACCTCCAAGCTCAGGTTAGCAGACACCCTTTTGAGCAGTACCTGGTGCTCTATGAAGTCGTCGGGGAGGGCTGCTCGCTTGCGAGGGGCCCGCTACTGCCTCGTCTGGAGATGATGAAGAAGACTGTACCACGGGAGAGGGGTGGCTTTCCCTTGCCTGTCCAGGGATGGCTCCTTGGGTGTTGGGGCCCGCTGTGCCGTACCTGCATCGGACTCAGCACCATGCTCCTATGCTGGAGCCGACTGGGCTGGAGGCAGTTTGTCTGATGCGGCCTGAGAGGAATGGTGGGAATACGGGACTGGCATGACAGGTACACCCCATGGGCTTCAATACTGCCACTGAGTGGGCCACTGCCCCTCCTGCCATGCCACCACCACCGCTGGGACTATGCTGGTCTCACAGGCCATCGGTGAGGGGCTGAACTCTCCCTCCGACTCAGACCAGTGCCCTTCCGGCAAGCAGGGAGGAGCGTAGATACCTGAGTCTGTCGGCTGACCCTTGTCGGTGACCGGTAAGGAAGGGGTGAGGAATGGTACCAGCCCAAAGAGTGGTACCGGGCAGTCAGAGACTGGTGCCGTGACCGGGAACGATCCCGCACTGAGGGGGATTGATGCTGGGGGGACTGCCTAGGAAATGGGGATCTGTGCCGCAGCGATCTCTGGCAGGAGGCCTTGTGGTACCGCGGGTACAGGGAATGGCATCATGACTTGGGTGATCCATGCCCTGGGTCTTCTAACCAGAAGCCAAGGCTGTGGTGAGGGGGATCGACGCCTGAAGTCCGGGGACTCTCCATTGCTTTAGAGGGAGGTCCCATAACTGGCTTACCCTTAGGATCTGGGCCTTAACTGGGTCCATTGCCTGGCTTGGCGTCTGCGGTGCCAGCCAGCCTACTTGGTCCTTGCCTGCCAGGGCTGCCTTGGGCACAGGGGCACAGGGGCCCCCTGCCGCTCCCGGGAGTCAGATCCCTGGCTGGGCTAGAGGGTCCAACCACAGTGGTACTCGTGTGTAGCTCCGGGGTGGGCATGGGGCCTAACACAGGTCCTTTGCCTGAAGCCCCCTTGTCTTGCGGTGCCGACGGGCCCTTGGGCTTCAGCTGCTTCTCGGGCACCGACGAGGGGGAACGGTGCCAGGTGGGTTCTGGTGCTGACCCCAAGTACTAGATGTGGAGTCCGATTGGGAGGGCTCCGAGGCAGGACGAAGTGCAGCCTCCATGAGAAGGACCCTCATGTGGAGATCCTGCTCCTTCTGAGCTTGAGGGCGAAAGCTTTTGCAGATCCTGCGCTTGTCTTTTCTGTGTGATTCCCCCAGACACTTCAAACAGCTCTCGTGGGGGTCACTAATGGGCATTGGCCAGGTACACGATGACCATGGCTTAAAGCCTGGGGAACGGGACATGCCCCTCTCCAAAGTCCCAGCCAGGACTCTAACTATTAAAACTATTACCTAACACTTAATGATCAAACGAAGCACCTAACAACTAACTATAAAGGAGACAGAACAATGGGCTGAAAGAACCGCTAACACTCTTGCAGTGCAAGACAAGGTGCTCCGACCAACCGTCAGGGGCAGTAAGAAGGAACTGAGAGGGTGTAGGGTCGGCAGCGCCTGATATACCAACTCATGAGTGCAGAACTCAAGGGGGCACCGCAGCTGATCCTACGGATACCACTAAGGCAAAAGTCTCCAACGACTGTGCACGTGGGGGTGCACACACCTAGAATGGAATTGACATGAGCAAGCACTTAAAGGAGAACTAGCTTTGTCAAAGGAAAACAATATCTGCTAGAGAATATGTAAACATTTTTTTGGTTGGTTGGTTTGGACTATAAAACATACCACTTTGATAACATATTGCTGAAGGATAGTCTCTTCAGCCATTCCTTCTGCTATTCATTTACTTTCACGCCATCTTCTCTCCTATTACTTCCTTTCCCCATCTCTTTTCTTTCTCTCTATCCTACTTTACCTGTGACCTTTTGCCTTCCTCTAATTTTCGTAATTTACTTATAAGTATTCGCAATATTTTAATCCCATCTCTTCTATTTCTCTGCTTTTCCCTGTCTCCACCAGAGAGACACTATTGTCTCACGGATGTCCTCCCCACCCCTACCACAACCTCCTTCCAAGCATGTATGTCTGTGGAATCTCTATTCTTTTCCAACAGCTACTTATGAGTCTTTTCAGTTAAATGCTGTGAATGTGACTGATCACACACTTCTAAATTGTGAATGTTGAGGAGGGATGTCTTTCATGGTTTACATTTAAAAACTGTCATTGTAAATGGTTAAATCTAAGATCATAGAATCCTAGAATATCAGGGTTGGAAGGGACCTCAGGAGGTCATCTAGTCCAACCCCCTGCTCAAAGCAGGACCAATCCCCAATTTTTGCCCCAGATCCCTAAATGGCCCCCTCCAGGGTTGAACTCACAACCCTGGGTTTAGCAGACCAATGCTCAAACCACTGAGCTATCCCTCCCCGTCAAGATCTCTCTGGTAGTTTTAAAATTTCAATCAACAAACATGTACAAGTTGGCAAAATTGTCCAAATTGTCAGAGTAGGAGAGTTTCAGGCCAGAAGGGACTGAGAGAACAGAATGGAAGTCAGTAATTGTCAACTATCCTCTAAATAGGGTACAATTTTAGAGATGTGACATGCTCTGTGTTTAGAATTATGTGTTTCTGAACTGAAAAAGCAAGGATTTTTTTGAAAACAAGTTTTCCCTTTTCTGATTAGTTTATACATGTGGGCAAAGAGAGACTGTTTCAATGTCCTGTCTAATTGGTGTTTGCTTTTAACTTATATTTGTGTATTTATTTTTTTCTTTGCCTTAAAATTACTCTGAAGTGTTTGGAAATTTTGATTCAGAAACTTTCTTCTGAATGCGAAGTAAAATACACAGTATTATATGTTTGGTTTTATAGGGTTAATTATTTTTGTGGTATGATTGCAGGATATATCACTACTTTTGCCAAATCAGAGCCACTTTTTCCTCTTTTTCATTATGTGGAAATCCTGTGGCCACAACCAGGATTTCTATATAAAGATAAAGGGTAGTATGTGTCCCTGTGTGAACGGCAGGTGTCAGGGTTTTCAGTAATAAGAAGTGCTACTGCTGCAGGTCACGGTGGGGTGGTAGATTAGTCTCTCCTTGGCAATGTGGCAAAATCTAAAGGTCTAATATTCCTGACCACTATTTTTCTATGGATTGCAGCTGGCAGGGGAAGCTATAAACCTAAGTGCAGGTAAAGGGATATAAGCAAGTATATATATATATATACACAATGAAGAATAGAAATAATGATAGTTTTTTGGAAGACAACACATGGATTGCTAAATATTAATAAAATATTTATAGTGGCCTACTTTGGGGCCCTTCTAATATCAGTGTCAAAGATTTTTGATTCAAATCAAAACTATTTACATAATCAAATTTAATCAGTGTTTAAAATCAGCAAGCAGGAAACTCTGATTTAAATCATCAATTTTAATTCTTGTTCTACTTTTGTACTTTTTTAGTTACTTTCCTAAAGAAAGATAGATTCTCACTTGTTGATATAATTTGGTACTAATTTGCTAACCAGAAAAATATAGTATATCTATACACATTTATTTAAACAATTATATAAAACTTAATATACATTTATTCAGGGTCTTGATTTTTTTTTTACACTTTTTGTTAGAGAAAGGTGAATGACATTTCTTATTTACTAGATAATGATTATCTGATTGAAATAAAAATTTGGTTTCTTTTTTTAAAAAAGGCTGATTTTTATGTACCCTTTGTGTGGATAAAATACTTTATATCTGTCAGGAATCTTAAGACGGCATCATGTTTCTGAACAGTCAAAATGTGTAAGTGTGCCCATCATGAAAACAGACATCTAAGTAAAACATTTAAAACTATTTCTTTTCACAACAGCAACGAACTTAGAGAAAAAGCGAACAGCATCCGTAGATGGATTTTACACTGCGTGACTTGCAGGACAATTTTCCAGCAGGGAAGTAATGAAAGTATAGAAAATGGTGAAAAGTAGATTGGGAGCTTTTGTTCTCCCTGTCTTGTACCAGAAGAACAAGAGGACATTTAATGAAACCAAAAGGTGCCAAATACAAAACTGTTCAAAGGAGATACTTTTTCAGATAGTGCATAATTTGACCATGGAACTCATTGCTACAGGAGATCATCGAGGCCAAGAATTTAGCAAGATTCAAAGAGGGAATTTTATAATATTTATAATAGTAAATTGACAATGTATAAATGTGATATTTATAATAGAATACCTAAAGACGATTTGGTATTTACATGCATAACAAGAATATCCAGTTATAATAACCTGTATGAAAAAAGTAGATTGGAAAGGATATTAAAACTCATGCCTCAAAATTTAAGACAATCTCTAATTATTAGGGATTAGAGTGAGACCTTTATGGGAGCAGATTAACCCACATCTACCTACTGTGCAGTTTTTTCCATTTTCCTCTGAAGCCCCTGGTGCTGGCCACTGTCATAGACAGGATACTGGACTAAATGGACCGTGTTTCTGATCCATTCTGGCAATTCTTATATTCCTATGAATCGTAAGTGCTTGGAAAATGCTTGGATTATATCACAGACCTCAAGGCAATCCAGACCTCAAGGCATATGGGTGGGGCATAGGCAGCAGTCCTTAGCTTCTGTACTACTCCAAGTATCAGATACACCTTTGGAATATCACTGTTCTACCTAATTAACACCACCCACAGCTGCACACGTTTTTGATGGCATGCTCGGTTTCATTTAAAAAAGGTGGCAGTCATGATCTGGTGGGGGAGAAGATGTATATGTGGCTTATTTGTCTAACACAGAGCAAGAGTTTTATACTGTCAAAGACATGATGTTTGACTTTCTTTACAGAGTGCATGTGCCACTCACACAGCCAGAAGTTCGCAGCTCAGATTTCTCTGGATTTTGAAGAGGTGGTAACTGTCTCAAACTTAGCAATAACCACAGTGCTGGTTAGATTTTTAAACACCTGCTGTATAGTTTTCCTCTTTTGGGTTTTTACGTAGCTACTGAACTTGGAGCAAAGCCTTGCCAGCTCTCTTACTGTGAGTATTAGCTCCACTGAAGACCATCAGGTTAATCCCCTTTTCACACCATCAATCCCAGCTATGGTTTTCTCAAACTGCAGATTCCAGGACCATGTCTCTTACTCTGGACTCCCAGATGAGAACTTCCAAAACTATTATTCAAACCTATCACCTGATGCTGGTAACAGGCACTTGAAAATTACAAAACAAGAGAAGGTGTCTGCATGAGTATACTCAGGTAAGACGTTCATTTAAATGTGACTTGGGTGATACTGGTACAGTCTTTTTCTGAACAGCAATCCCTAGTTTGTACAGTAGGAAAGAGGGAAAGTCTACAGTCTATGACTAATATATACTTCCCTACTCAGGAAGGCTCCAGTCTTCAAAGGGAAAAAATAACCTCAGAGGATCCACTATATAATTACAATGAATGCTTTGCCACTCAGCAAGTAATACTTGGAAAACAACCTAGCAACAAGCAGTTACTCTGCAGATCTTCCTTTTCCCACCCAGCTCCCAGGAACTAGCTTGGTGAAATGAGCACTCTAACAGGGCTGCGTAATTTTAATATGATACATATCACATATAACACACACAAAATTCATCCACTTGACAACAATGAAGCATGGGACCATCAGAAAAAGATGAACATGGGACTAGATCGGTTAGGGGACTGGTAAGGGGATACAGAACCTTTCTCTTTTAGATCAGTGGTTCTCAACTGAGGTACTTGTGCCCCTAGGGGTATGCAGAGGTCTTCCGGGGGTACATCAACTCATCTATATATTTGTCTAGTTTTACAACAGGCTACAGAAAAATCACTAGTGAAATCAGTACAAACTAAAATTTCATACAATGACTTGTTTATACGGTTCTCTCTACTATACACTATATGTAAGCACAATATTTATATTCCAATTGATTTATTTTGTAATTATATGGTAAAAATGAAAGAGCAAGTAATTTTTCAGTAATAGTGTGCTGTGACACTTTTGCATTTTTATGTCTGATTTTGTAAGCAAGTAGTTTCTGAAGTGAGGTGAAACTTGTGGGTACACAAGACAAATCAGACTCCTGAGAGGGGGACAGTAGTCTGGAAAAGCTAAGAGCCCTGTTTTAGATCACCATTTCAAATCTGCCTGCGGTAGGTAATGGCAGAAAGTGGTCACCATCTGACAACTGTTTGATGGTGTGAATCCGGTTCTTAGAGGGACAGGACCAGCATCACAAATTCTACACACCAGCTGGTATCCTGTGACAAGCATAGCAGAGAGTCCAAGGGTAAAATGGGTATGGAGACTAAACTACCTTCTCCTCCTTGGTGGCAGTCCCTCTAGATCTTTGGCACTTTAAATAGAGGAAATAAAGGTATTTCTATATTGCAAAAAAAAACAAACCACGGCAGTGAGTCTCAGGAGTCTGGGTCAACTGACTGGGGCTCACTCTACAGGGCTAAAAGTAGCAGAGTAGACATCCCCACTCGGTCTGGAGTCTGAGCTCTGAAACTCAGTGAGGGAGAAGGATCTTGGGCTCCCATCCGAATAGGAACATCTACATTGCTACTTGCAGCCCTGAAGCACTGGCCGAAGTCACCTGACCCAGGCTCAGAGACTCACTGCCATGTTTTTTCCCCAGCATAGATGTACCCTGGGAGGAAGAGGAAACCAAACGCTCTATCACCCGTCCCACTGAAGTGCAGCAGAGATGACCTGTGGCATTCAGAGTGGTGTACACTCAGTAACTACCGGGGTCAGTGTTATAGCTAACTACGTTACTTTATGAATGTAGGACCAAAGAGATAGTGAAGCATGATCCCCTGCTGTACCTAGAAGTTTCTTGCTGTCCAGTTTCTGTCTGTTCAAAGGGTTTGTGCCATACAGCAGCGTATGCGCCTCCGAGTGAACTGTCTGTAGCTCTTCTAGAGTTGCTTTTCTTCCACGAATACACTGCAGGGGGAAAGGAAAGAAGTGATACAATTATATTTACTACAATTGCCTAGCTTGTCTCTTTATTTCCCTTTGGCAAAAAGGAAATACTGTTGGAAGTTATATTGCACTAAGGGTTTGTTTTATTTAAATTACAGGTTAAAAACAATTTTCTGCTGACAAATATTTTTATTAAACTTATGCAAAAATTCTTATTTTGTTTACTCACAAAGATACATTTTTAGTCATGAGAAGGATTTCTGCTTAATCCCATTAATTTACATGTAAAATAACCTTTTGGACTTCTTAAAAAATACATGCGCCAAAACCTTTGCTGAATTGCACAGCAGCTATTCTCATATTGATGTGTCAGGATTTAGTAGTATAAATCATTTCCATGAATAAGAGGCAGCCACATAAGCTGCTCCCTGATGGAAGAACAGTGTTCCAAACCTGCACAAAGAAATCCCACCACAACTAATAGCTGAATGGCAAAGACTTTGGGGCTTCTCTTCAGAGGAGCAACTAAGGATTAATCAAAATCTTTTTGCTCTAAAAACTGGGCTGGAGATCATGCAAGGTCAGACTTGAGATTCCGACCTGATTTAGGGTATGCCAGAAAAAAAAACAGAACCATGTTTCTCCTCCATGCTCTTATTTACAGCTGGAACCAGCAAGTGTAGATGAACACAGAGAATGAAATCCTGGCTTCAATGTAATCAATGGCAAAACTCCCATTGACTTCAATGGGGCCAGGATTTCACCCAGAAGGTTTTACAACTTGGACCTTTTCCCAAATTTCAAAAAAAGTTCAGTCTGCATTCCGGGCAAGGCTTAATGTTTAACTCATTTTCACTCAGGTCTAATTGCTACGACTGAAATTCACCTCTGTGCAGTGGGCCAGCAGAAGGCCTGTGCAACAATTAAGTGCTATTTTGAGGTGTTGAGTGGGACTTAAGCAGTGCAGAGACTTTGGCCTGATCCCCGATATAAGAATGAACTTTACCAAACATGAAAATGGCATTTGGATTCTCTCTCATTCTAGGGAAAAGGCAGTAACTTTCCAGAGCTAAGGAAGTGACAGACTTTCCATTTTAAGTAGGGGTTTGTAACCTTCTCTAAAACGTCACAAAGGAAATACACAGCTTGGACAAGAAAGCGTTATGTTTGGTGATGTGGAAATGAGAATTTTTGGGGGCTAAGTGTGCTGCAAAAGTTGCTTTGTTTATGAAACATATGAGTGTAAAAACACAGGTGTTTTAGGTGGTTTAGAATTTATCCTAATGTGCTTGGGGTATTTTTGGTCACGGTGTCTCTAAAATGAGTTATTTTTTTTGTGTGGCTTTCCTTTAGAATAGAATGAACTTTGGCATTTTCCTGACAGCATGATTTGTATTTTCAATATACTAATATGAGAATTCCTGTATCAGTATGTTCTGTCCACAGCATGTGGAGGTCCCAGGAGCACCAGAAACTACGGAAGACTCTGCCTAAGGATTGGCACACTGGAGACATTCACAAGGCCGTTGTGCACACTTTACAAAGTGCTCAGCAGGTTACACACCTCTTCTACAGACCCACTGCAGCCTAGACCAAGAAGGGACAACTTATTAAAACTCCCATATTCCTGCCTTTTAGCATTATGTTATATGTCCAAAATGTACAATTTAAAAACTTCCTAAAAGAGAAAGGCATAACTTCCTCTAAAGATAGGGCCAAACTGTTCCTCGCAGTCCTGAAGAGATGTATATGGGAGCACAAGCCAAGGATCATCCCTACTGTTTTGAAAGGACTGCCATGAAATATCTTTAATTTTACACGAGGGCAGTCATCAGGACTACAGAAACTGGAAGGATGTGGTTCACATCTCATTCAGAGCACAGCAATACTTCCAACAATTCAGCACCTGTGCTAGTGCAGAAGTCTCACCACTGGCTGTGGGCTCAAAATCTTGGGCAACTACATCTGATATTCCAGAGAGGAGTGCACTACCTAGGGAGCCACACTGACACCTGTTAAACTGTACACAGGCAGCATCTTCTTTCAGACAACATTGTAGGGCATAATGCTGATACACAAATCAAGCTAATCAGAAGGGATTTTGCCTCAAACCCGTGGTGCAAGCCGTATTCAGGTGTTTAAAAATGTATTTGCACAGGAAGTAGTTTTATAAAGTCCTTAAGCCTTAAACCAAGAAAACAAAGCATAGCAGGAAGCTTCTTCCACTCTCATGATTTGAGTCACCTGTCCAGTTAAGTTCGTCTTTTGTTTTTATTTTCTTTAAACTCTACTGCTAAGTTTTTCTGAGGATAAATGCTGATGCAAAATACACAGTCATGTTACAGACGAAGCAGCTGCAAAAACACTAGCCCCAACGAGTTTGAAAATAACCTCCAAGAAAAAATTCTTTCCCCTCTTTTCTGCCTTCCCTTCCTGCTCATGATCAATCTGTTTCAATTATTCCTTTATCCTTTCTCTCTTTCGTGTTTTCCCCCTGCCTAGATGCCATTCTTGTTCTCTGGACAGATGAACTGACTTGTCCTCAACTGCTGGCCCCCCCCCCCCCCCTTTTTTTTTTTTTTTTTTTTAAAGATTTTCTGGAATAATACATTGTGTTAGTTGTATTATCTGACTATGCACAAATAGAGGAGAATGGTAGCAGTTCTCCAAAACTTCATCTGGAAAACAGCTGCATCTCTGCTGATTTCAAAGGAGAACTACCATTAACACCAGTGGAGGACTTGACCCTACATGTGTAATAAAAAAGTAAAGTGAAGCTCTGACTGTGTTTGTCTCCCCAAAGTCTGTGCCCAATGGGAGGCTAGAAACACCACTCTCTTTTCTAAATAATATCATAGTCTTCTTAGATACTGTAGATTTCATGTTGTTCAAACCTTTTTTCTGTATTTCTAGTAAAACGTATTTTATTTTTCTCAGGAAACACATAGTTGTACATATACTTTGGGGAGACAAGCACACCTCAGAGCTTCACTTTACAACCAAAACATCCTTTTAATGTAGAGTTTTTGTATTTAATAAGTATATAACGTGCCTAGGAGGAGCTTTCTATTTCCAATGTCAGGGATGAAAAATCAAGCCAAACTCTAGGACACTCCTACCAATTCCTCTGGGCCATTCAAGTTCCCTGACATAAGACCTATAGATGAAGCTTGATATCTGCAACAGTTTGCAGTGTACCCCAGCCTTATGGGGAAGAGAAAAGGGTTATTTAGAGTCAGTGCAAACAAGGGACAGGCAGACTCCAACATGCCAGCACAAGTCACTCAAACCTGAAAATTCTTCCTCCCCAGTCACCTGTTATAGATATTTTGCATCCTGCATTCTGATATTGCCTAAATACAAAACAATATATTGTATACATAGTCTTAACTGCACACCAGTGTGTAACCCTTTACAGAGCTAGAACCTACAGGAGAGTTTTAAGAAGAGATGAAGAGGAAGGATGTGACTCAGGGGCTTGGAAGTTCCAGAGAGATGACTCAGTGGGTCAGTACAACTTAATGAGTGATCCCAATTAAAGTGGCTCAGAGGGGAGGAAAAGAGGAACTCCAAGATTACGAATGAATTGAGTGGGTGGCAAGGAGGCAGATGAGCCAGGGGATGGAAAAGGGGGAGTAGAGCAGCAAGTCCAGGCACCATTTTGAAGACAAGAAGGGGCTGTGAGATGGGTTTGGAGATCAGTAGGAAAGCAGTGGAGAAGAAGGAGCAGGAAGACAATTAGAATCTGGATGCTGCAGTGGAGCCACAGCATTCTGGGCACCCTGAAGTTTACAGACTAGAGATTGAGGAAGATCATAAGAAAGGATATTGTAAAAGAAAAGATAGGATGTGATTAATACACGGTTAAGGCTTTCAGGAGAGCAGGGTCAAGATGAGGTTGTAGGCTACCAATGTTCAGAAGATAATTACAGACCAGGGAAATGTGGGAGGAAAAATGTTGAGTGTCAAACATAACTCCCATATTTCCGCTCTTGGGAGCAGTGTGAAGGGCCAAATTAAAGTGGGTAACAGTTGTTTAAACTTTACAGATCAAAGCACTTTATTGCCACGTGGAGACTGACTGCGATACAGAGGTAGGAGATGAGGCAATTAATACTGCATGGTTTAAGCACTGCTTGTAAAAAACTGACCTAAATGACAATAGTTTGTTTGTCTTGTGTATATTTTTCAAAAAAGAGAGAGAGAGAGAATAATCTCAAAGTTCAATTCAATTTGACTTTTCAGACACAAACCAGTCTCAACTCTTTCTTGTTCTCTATATAAAGATGCAAGCACTAGAAGTTTAGCTAATGACAATGCTGCCCCCAAGTGGTTAACCTTCCTTACTGCTCAGAAATTATTTCTAATCAGACTAGCTTAATCAGAGGAAGCTGTGCAATATGCAGTTTCCTCAAGATAAACCAATATTATAAGAATTTAGTTACATCTGTGTGCCTTTGTTAGTCTCCTCCTGGTCTCCACAGCAGAGATGGACAACTAAATTAATACAAACCATACTGATTCTCTGATCTGCAGGACCATAAATCCCATTAAAACCCCTTCTTCTTTTGCAGGACATCAATCTTAGCTAGACCATCAAGTTCACCACGATATTAAAAGGAAAAAAAAATGCCACAGAAGCACTGGAAATAGCAAATTAAGGATAGAGTTTAACCAATAACTCCTGTTATTATGGCCTGGGGTTAAAATACAAAACTTAATTTACAATAGCAATAGATATTGAACTCCTGCAAGAGTCAATGCTATATAAGTATTTCACTTTAGTGAGAGTAATACCAGAAAATTACATGACTGACTCCTACTGCAAATATTGCAATAACTGTTGGCCAGACATACACTATGGAGTTCTATGAATTCTGTGATTGTAAAAGTCACAGTAATGCAATGAAAGTGGACAACCAGAAAAGTATTCATGGCAGGTACAAACAGACAAATAGAAACAGTCATGTATGAATGGGTTAAACATAAGACACATTTGGAAGAACCCAGCCTGCAGTCAGATCCATGAAAATCTAAGAACAGAATCTGGTACAAGTTTGTGTGCCCATGTGGCAATCAGAGATCCAAGTTGCAAATTCAGGATGCTGGTCTTTAAAAGCAGAATGTTGGAGTCCCTTAAAACGCACACATGAAAACCTGCAGTAGAACCAAAGTGCCAAGTCTGTTCTCTCCCTCCCAAACACACGACAAACTACATGTCTGCTGTTCCTGTGGCAGTACTTATTACCTCACACTTGCCACGGAGGCCTGTCTCTTGAAGCCGGGACCAGATGCTCTGGATTCTCCCTGCATGCTCTGGGTGGCTGTTTGTGTTTCCACAGGTACACTGGTGTTTCAGCATCAAGGTGTCATAGACAAGGCCTGCAGCAGAAGTTACAAAAATTGCTTGCAATAAAGAAACTATCTCATGAGACATGGAAAAAAAACCCTCCTCTGTGGACTAGAGCACACTGTATTGAACAGAAACCCTACACAATGGAAATATTCATTCCACAAGCGGATGAAGAGCATTAGGAAAACAAAATTGTAGTAAAATTGTGGGGACTGGAGTCAGTGATCCAGGATTCCTTCCAGTCATAGTATATATATCAGGGTTGGAAGGGGCCTCAGGAGGTCATCTAGTCCAACCCCTTGCTCAAATCAGGACCAATCCCCAATTTTTGCCACAGTCCCTAAATGGCCCCCTCAAGAATTGAACTCACAACCCTGGGTTTAGCAGGCCAATGCTCAAACCACTGAGCTATCCCTCCCTCCCTCAGTCCTGTGTTCTTAACTTCTAAGGTGGTATTGTATTATCACTCATGCACTGACTTCTCCCTGTTGGAAATTCTCAGTGTATTTGGAAAAGAAATGAATCATTAATACTACTAGAGGACGAATCTGTACGGTTTATAAAAGCAGATGTACAAATGAAAGCAGGTGAAAGCACAGATTTAGGCAGACATGAGTACAAGAAAGCATTATAAAAGGATGCTACATTTCTATGACTCTCACATTAAGTGATATTACAACTGCTGATAAAATGCTTCCAGGTTTTTGGATTAAGGAACAAGCGGATACACCCCTGGGAGGGTCTTTGCTCCATAAAATAGTTTGCTTTAAAGTCTTCACATCAAGGTCACTTGGCAACACAAGATTCAAGGTACATGGAAAGCAGTTCATTAGCACACACTTAGGGATAACTATTCAATGTGTTACATGGGAATTTAGCAGTGTTATTTACTTTAAACATGGGAGTCAAGAGGCTGAATCCCTGTGAAACAAGATTTATCCAATCTCAACAATGTAGGTGACTCTGATACATGTTACACTTCCACCCAGTTACACTTCTGGACCAGGATTTGAGAGTTTAGGTCAAATACACCACTGAACAAAACTACCAGTTTTTCCACAATTGTGTACTCTGGGGAATAAAGGATGACATTTTTTGCTTAAACAAAACGGACATAGTGAAAAGTTTAGTTCTAGCCTTCCCTTAAGTCAGAGATAAGTTTGTGTTGGGGAGCACCCAAAAATCTTTGAAATATCAGGGGGTCCAGAGGATGCAGGATAGATTTGCTATTAGTGTTGCTCCTTTGAAAGCCAACCAGTTTGCCAAAGCTGCCTTTCCACTGTGCACTGGGCCAGTGCTGGCCCTTTCAGCCATTAGGGGAAGTTGTCTGGCAATTCCTCACTCTGCTCCAGGTTTTGGAACCTCTGAGTGCAGGAAAACACACACTATCGCTCCAGAGGACAGAATGGAGCTCTCGTTAACTAAATGATTAAGTTAACCAAAGTTCAATTAATCAGGGCTTTACAACAAATATTTATAAGAGTGCCCACCTGTCTGCTTCTTTCTGAATTATTCTGCTCCATTAGGAGCTGTTTGGGCAATACCAAGCAACACAAACTGAAGTTGAAGAGAGGATGTGGGCTAGTAGAATGGTTAGCTATTGTTTTTGACTTCAGCACCGGGAAAGAACACTGGATTTTGCTCTGTCTCTATCTCAAATATATACCTATTATATATAGGGGACATGCATGTACATATCACAGGGGTGTGTGCATATAGATAAAAAACAGATGGTACAGTATTTTATATAGATAAATTCATACATTTACAGAGGAGGTGATGGTGGGATGGGCTACATATTCTCCTTAGGTAAGTTTGGAGAGGAACCATAATTCAGAAAAAGTCCAATCTAATTAAATTCTAAAACTCTTCCCACCCCCGGTTAAACAGTGACAACAGCAGTAATTCACTGAAGTTTATCTTGTATAGTATTTATGCATTATTCCCTGTTTTTAACATCTATAGCTACTGGAAAGAGTAGGACTGAACTTCCTCTAATTGAGGACACTGTGTTGCACAGAGAAAAAGTAAATGCTTGACCATTTAAATTTAAAATACAAAACTACTTTGGCCATTACAGGTTCATTGCTGGAAAAATATTCCCCAAGGTGTGGGAACAGTCATTTTTAAAGGTCAGTACTAAAGCCAACCGGCTTTTCTTGGCAGGATAAACATATGATTTGAGGTTCAGATCATTATATTGCTTCTGCAGAGAAGAGAATAAATGCCCTTCATCAGAAATAAAAAAATGCTTTA
Source organism: Chelonia mydas (assembly GCF_015237465.2). NCBI lineage: Eukaryota > Metazoa > Chordata > Testudines > Cheloniidae > Chelonia > Chelonia mydas. The sequence goes on along the minus strand of NC_051251.2, from coordinate 72,957,052 downwards.
ACACAGAATATTAGAATAATTTATGGAATTCATCTTCACAGGAGATCAGAAGCTGGATAACTGCAAACCAATGGCCCAACTCGGGAATCCTTATTCGAGTAAAATTGTACATGCACCAGAATTCCAATTAACGTCAATGGATCTACTTGTGTTAGCAAGAACACAGGGTTAGACCTCTAATGTAACCAACCTTATGCTGGTTGTCATTTACCCTTGTGCAAGTGCAAACTACTGCCATTCCGAGTTTGCAGGGTTTACATCTACTTTCCTCTCACATAGCACAAGTACAATGTCATGCTTCGGGACATGAAACTGATTGCCTGCAATAAGTAGGAAGGGTTGTTTTCAATTTCATATGTACTAATGCAACACACTCCTCAAATATGCAGTATGCACCGCACCTCTCCCCCCCGCATATTTCCCCTGCAATATACCCTTCAAGCATTAGGAACTGGTTACTGCTAGAGATAGGATAATGAAATAGAAAGACCCAGTGATTTGATTCTGTACGGCATATCGATGTTCCTAACTCTCCCAAGAAAATGCATTAGAAGGATTTACTATACACTTTAGAAATAAAAGTGATAAAAAATTAGAGGCAATTTTTAATTCATTTGCTTATTTTACACGAGGCTGATCTTTTAAAGATGCACTATTGGAGTCTGTTGACCTCTTTGGTCAGTTTGGTTAGGACCCCAAACCCAGATTCTCTTTTCAAGCCACTTCTTAAAAAGTGGATTATTTAAAAATTAATTTCAAATCCTAATTTACTGTAAAATTCAAGGCACTTAATTACAATATTAGACTTCAAAAATAGTCACCATTACAACTGAATCTTTTCCAGTATAACTATGGCTGTGTGTGTGAGACCACGTTGTGACAGAATGCCCTAGAGCTTTTCTCTGTTTGTCTTTACAAATATCGTAAAAAATTTTCATTCCCCACCCTCCAAATCAGTATTTTCAGTATCAAGTGGGCAGAACTTCAATTCAAGAAAGTAACTCTCTGTACCAAATCTAATCAGGTAAATCTCTTCTAGAATGTGAATGGAGTATGCCTGAAACATTTTGCTTTTACATTCTGTGCCTAGCTCACTGAAATATTAATGTTTTAAAATCTGAAAGCTCTTCTGTTACTCTGAGCTGCAGTAATAAAATGGAACATTCCTTTCCAGCCAAGGTAATAAGATATGTACCAAAACCACTTGTCTAAAAGATTCTCCCTCACCCCCGCTCAAGAAAGAAAAAGAAAGAAAGAGTCACAATTCGAATAAGGGCAGAGGAGGATTTAAATGCACCATTTATAATGGTATAAGGAAAGAACATAAAAATATTCCTTTTCCTCAACATTTTCTATTACCCAATTTCAATGGTACAGACAGCTGGGTTGTGACTCTCCTTGCACCTTATGTTGGTTGTCATCTGTACTTGTGCAAGTCCAAAATGCTGCCATTCCAATTTTAAAGGGTTTTACACCCCACTTTCCACTCATTGCATGAGTATAAATGATTGCACAATGTTCAAGGTAGCGGAGAATCGGGCCCCTAGAGTTAAAAACATTTCACAAATTAAATGTTGTGAAAAGGATATTAACCAGATAAAATACACTAAGTACTCTGCACATTATTGTCTTGTCACAGTATTGTGTGTCTCATACAATGTAAAGGTAATGTGGGTTTCTTCTCGTTTTAAACAATTTTTTAATCCTACCTGAACACTTATTTTCTTTAATTTGACGTCTACAATTGTAGAACTTTGAGCAGATTTATTTACAGTTTTCAAAATCACTACTTTTATTGTTCCACTCTAATATATAATTACAACTGAAATTACGAGGCACATATTTAGGTACAATGTAAATCCCATGATAGTATATGTTACTGTACAGTCAAATTTTATAGAGATTCACACGACTGATACTGCAACTTAAATGGTGAAGCTGGAAACAGACAAGGGCAAGTCATGACTCAACTTCTAAAAATGTATGTAGGATCCATAATCTTGAAGACTGGGATTTTCAAAGTGGCCTAAGAAAACTAGGTGCTCACTGTCCGCTGACCTTCAATGGGGTTTGGGTGCCTAATTCCCTTAGGATCCTTTGAAAATCCCAACACACACTATTGTATCCTTGCCCTTTCTGGTGCCACTACTGACTGCTTATTGTTGTTTCCATTAGAAATCCAGGTATGCAGACATTATAAAAACTTGACATTATAAGGCCTGATTTTCAATAAGCAGGCAACTGCTTGAGTATGTGCACTGCTAGACATGCATGTCCAAATTCCCAGCCGGCATGCACAGGCACCAAAGGCTCATACTTTACCTCTAACTGTTATTATTAATGTAGGCCAACAAACTTACAGACCAAGCTGATTGTCTTTCCTGGTGTGGAAAAATACTGGTTTATCCACTTAAAGTTATTTAGCACAAAGAAAAGAAAAACAGGAATTGTGATTTGGCCTGAGACTTTTTTGCACACAGTCACATTCATTATTTGGTAAGACATTCATTCACAAAACGGCCTTTGGTACGTTGGGAAGAAATCAGTTACAAAACTCTTTGTAACTACCTAACATAGGAATTGAAAAACTCCATATAATGAGTGATTACCCAAAACAGAATTTACCAAAGAAAATAGAATGGTTTCAGAGTAACAGCCGTGTTAGTCTGTATTCGCAAAAACAAAAGGAGTACTTGTGGCACCTTAGAGACTAACCAATTTATTTGAGCATAAGCTTTCGTGAGCTACAGTGAGGTGTAGCTCACGAAAGCTTATGCTCAAATAAATTGGTTAGTCTCTAAGGTGCCACAAGTACTCCTTTTCTTTTTTCAAAGAAAATAGAATGCATTTGAAAGGATTTTGATGATGGTCCTTAATGGCTTAGGAAGGAGCAAACTTTTCTTTCTTTTGGTCTCTGGGGGAGAACAGCATCCTACAAATATTTACACACTTTGGTAGCTGATCCAGGAATGAGGAATTGTGCCTACCTATCTTCCATGATGGGGCTAGTTTGGACTATAACAAGAAAACAATATCCATGTTATAAAAAAGCCCATTATTGCATATTTACAATTTAAGCTCAGCTGCCAGACCACTTACAGTATGGACTGAATAATTTTCTTTTCTTTCTCTCTCGCCCTCTCTCTCGCAATGCAACAGTGAAATCAAACTGTAAAAAATCTATTTAAAACCAATGTCTCTCTCCTACACAAAAATCCATTCAGTGCAGGAGGGTCAGGCCATCAGGTAACCAGACAGCTATCCTACCTTAAGACAACTGGCTACCATATGGCATCTGTAAAGTGATCTGCCTCTGACATACCCCCTTCCTGCTCCTTACACCAGGGAAGAGCAGGAGCTGATTGGCAGAGCTAGCTCCTATGCCAATGATACAACAACTGAAAGTTTCCCCCGTCCCTGGGAGAAATTCACAACTAGGCTGCTGCAGCCAGACCATAGCCTCTTTGTGACACTCAGGAGGCGCAAAAGGGCTTGAACTGGGTCAGAGAACATGGTCCAAAATCTGCTTGGAAGTAAATTCAGAGTTCAGGCTAGAAGCGTTGCTTGGTATATTGTCCTTTATCAATCATGCTGTGCTTCTTCCTTCCTCATGTTGACATCAACCGCATGGTTTAGTCTGAATTGGCCTTGTTTCTGGGAGTGTACAGTCATAACACTGCATCGCTTTCACTTTTTTTTTTAAAGCTTATTTAAAATACATATATAGTATTCTCCCTTTCTAGGATCTCTCCCTTTGGTGATGGAGGGTGTGGACTGGGGGAGGGGAGAAGGAAGGGGAAGAAGGAATATGGTGTACAATGACTGACCCAGATTGTTCCATCCCCTACTTAGCCACAGAGCCTGGGGTTATCCACAGCCAGAATAATGTCCTGGCCTCCAACTGATAGTTGGGAATACACCAGGTTTGGGGGTGGCTTTTTCACGGGAGGGCAATCCTTGCCTCCTCCAATGATGTGTTAGCGTCACCCATTCCACTTCTACACGGTCACAGCCACATCCAATCACCCTCCAGTGCCCTGAAACATTACCTGTTGTGAACCTTGGCTTAGTGGGTGGCTCCTGTACGGACATGGGGAAGGTGGCAGATGCAGGTGAGGACTGCGCACGAGACAGAGGCCGATGTCCTCCAAAAGACACTGGGATGCCAGCTGCCTCCATTGATGCCTGGTAGTTTCTCAGCTGGTGAATGCGTTGCTGCTCCAGGAGAAGGGCTTGCTGTTGGGGAGGATGGAAAGGAATATAAGGGGACGGTTCATGCAAATATCACAATAAAAAAATGTTGGCATAGAATTTTAAAAACAATTTTGTTTGGAGTTTTGGTTTGTTTCCTGGATACAGTGAACACACACATACATTAAACAAATATATGGAGGTGTGCTAAAATAAAGGCCTGATCCAAAGCCCAAGGAAACAGTGGAAAAGGTCCCATTAAATTCCATGAGCTCTGAATCAGGGACATAGTACACACTCACTCACACTACAGAGTCTACGCACCCTTACACAGCTATTCAAGTGCAGCTTTTAAAAAGCTCGAATTTGCTTTTGGATACAAACCCACATGCTGACTTTGCAGCCTTACATGATTTACATTTTTGCTACTCAAGACCACCACTCTCCTTCTGAATGTGTGTAATAGTAGAGAGCTGCACATGAGTTATTACCCAGAGGCCCTACCTGTGAATGGATCAGGGCTGATGGCAGAATGTTCCCAACGGATGACCCTTCACTAAATGGCTTTCCCATATTGATCTATCAGACAAGTGTCAGGACCAAGGCAGTGCCAAGCTCATATACTTGTGCGGACACTCAGAAACAATTAAGACAAATTAACTGAAGGTGTTAAGTTAAATCACATTAAAACCCTGCATAAACTGCATAAACTGCATAAACTACTTTAGAAATAGTCAAAGAATTTAAGATGAGTGTCACCTTCTGTATATCACAGGCCACCAGGACCACCCGACACCCACACAGTAAACCCAATAACTGAAATTAAACCAAAGTATTATAGACATCAGGAGACCAAACTATTATGTGTCACATGTGGAGAATAGGGGGTACTGAGGTGTACCAGTGCCTGAGGTCTTTGCAATGGCAGGCAATTACACAAGATACATCCAGATGATCTCAGCAAGAAACCTGCAGAGGAAGGCAAAATTTACCCCAGGACCCCTGCCAAGCTGACCTAGGGGAAATATTCCTTCGCTACCACACAGGGCACTGGGTGGGACAACCTTTTCAGTGCTGTGGGCTGGATGCCAGTTGTGGGGCACCTCTGCAGTCCACATACAGAAATACATGGTGTAGAACATGGTGTCCTCCATGCAGTATAATTGTTCACGTACAGCATATGAGATTATGCTGCGCGGATGATGCCATTTTGCAGAGCAGGTGTGCTGTGGGGTGGGACGTTGGGTGTGTGTGGACGCTTCTGATGGCCATATGGAACCGTACTGCAGGCCAGATCTGGCCCACTGGCTGCCAATTAGACCACTGTTAGACCAACCCTGTGCATGTGGCAAGAACCAGCCAGCAAGCACCTGAGGGAGAGAATGCCCAGTGCAACCTCAGAGCACTGACCTTAGTTCCCAAAGTGGATTAAACTAAAATGAACTAAGACCATTTTACTTCTGAATGAGAGTGTCCACATGGGAGGTTAATAAGTTTTAAACTAATGCACTTTAACTTCATATCTTTAGTTAATTCCACTTAGCTTTTCGGAGTATCCCCATATAGAAAAACGCTCAGTCTTTGTCTGAACTGTGAATGATGTTTTCTTTTTAGGGTTGCTCAGGTAATTGTCTGAGATTAATACCTTATGTCTATATTTTTATTATGGCAGGGGGAAGCTGTACATTTGGGAAGGATTCTTGCAGCAGCCAGTTGTTAGCAGCATGATGGTAAACGCTGCTTAAGTATGTTTTATTAATGCAAATGTGCCCAAATGCTCAGGCAATAGGCTCATGTTTGTGTAAATCAAATAAATAATGGGCAATAGAAGCATGGCTGCAAGCTGAAATCTAGAACGTAACTAAAGAACTCAGATGCTAGAAAAAACAGAAAGCTCTTACACTGGTCTCTGCAGCTCACCAAACCTAGGTACTGGCAGACTGCCAAGGGGAAGAAGTTCAAAAGCACAGAACCCTCGTCTAGAGGGCAGACAGCAAGAACATCCCCGTCAATATGAACTGCCATGAGAGGGAATCTTCCAAGTAGCCAGGTACCAGCACTCGCACACTAAAGACTCTCAAACATCTCACAGTTGCAAATTAAAAGGAAACCAGTGCAGAGCTTTGAGCACAAGTACTATGCACTCAATGTGGCCCTCATGCTTGGAAGGGCAGACACACTCTGTACCTCTGAGTCAGGACTGTCCAATCTGTGGCCTTCAAGGCTCTAGACTGTGACCTGCAAGGGTTTGAGAAGATAGCATGGATGGGATGATGAATTGAAAATATGCTCTCTGATTTTTATGCTGAAGTGTTTGAATCAAGCCCAGCACACTGGGGAGAAGTTAGGGGGCAGCTGGACTCAATTAGTTGCATGGAGCAATTGATTTGCATTTGACTCACAAAGGGCAGAGGGGCCCCGCCACTTGCCCTCAAACCCTTTCCTGGTCTGCAGGACATAGATGAACATGGGCTAGGTAGGCTCTGGAAACATTAGGTTGCTTGGGATTTAAGTACTGAAAAGGGAGTGGGGCCAGTAACACAACTTGGGTCAGCTGACACTTTCCCCCTTTTTACTGCTGCCAGGACATGATGCCTTTGGGAGATATTTGAAGGTAATGATGTTGCAGCCACTTGATCCACATTTGGCTCCCTGCTATTTGTAATGCACAGGTCTCGCAGCATTTCCACAAGGTCAACAAACTTCTGCTGTGCTAGTCCTCCAGAGGAGGCTGGTTCCAGGGCCGAGGATTCTGTACAAAAAATACCCTTCCTCTTCCCCCTTCAATCTGGGGCTGACAGCTCGACTTAAACAAAATCCTCAGCCTGCTAACATCTACTAATCAAAGATGTATTTGTTTATTTTAAGAGACTCACTTTTTCTCTTATATAGGAGGAATAAAAGAGGCCCACAACTACAAACATGTGCACTATATTTTGAATAGCTAATACAGATTCAAAACCAAGGTGAGGTGAACTTTAACAACACTTTCAACTGAGCTTTCACAGCATTTAGCTCCATTTTAGTGACTGCTTCCCACACCACACCTTCTGTTAGTGGGTATTCTATTGCTGGATGTGGCCATCTATCTACATACACAAACATACTTTAAACAGCATCCACCATACTTAAACAGCAATGCAGGTCAGGAGGACAGTCCTGCATGCACCTTGCACAAGTTTTCCCACTCCTAGCCACTTTATGCAATGTTTATTAATATATGAATATGGTTTTTTTTCTGCCCAAGTATGGTGACACACTGAGAAGTTACTACTATTTTCACAGATCATGGCTTTTTCTGTGGGCTGGACCATAAGACACAGATTTCTGGAGTTAGGAGGCAAAAGAGCATATATTTTATCTTTAAAAACCAAACTAGAACTGTACAATGCCAGAAACACACACAGCCTCCTGATAAAAATCAGTGATTTACAACAAATGTTATCATACTACAGCAGAAAAGAAAGGACCAGAGCCTCAACTGGCGTAAAGCGGACCAGAATCACTGACTTCAATGGAGCTATATCAATTCTCACCAATTGAGAATCTGGCCAGTTATATTAGCAAAGGGAACAGAGAAGCAGAATTATGACAAGTGACCACTGGCAGAGATGTCCAGGTCTCGAGCACGGGCTTATGTAACACCTACTCTGTTTACGTTCAAGGCCTAACATGATACCAAACAAGTAAATGAACACTGTTTAACAGTCACCTTTGGAATTCTAGGTATTCCTGTGCAGAAGTCAGAATTTATTTGCCTGTATTATTCACAGTTTACAAGGCTGATCTATATAATGAAGGCATCTCAGGATTTTTTTTTCTAACAGTATTAAGTATTTTTCTGTTTTCTTGACTTTCTAGGTACAGATTAGATACAATCAGGCACTTGTTTCCTTAATCCACAGACCTGGCCTACAAGGTATACAGATCCCAGTGCAAAATACTCTATGTTAATTTATATATCCTAATTGTATTGCATGCAATGAGCATCCTGTGGTCTAGAGGCTGCTCTCCTTAACGCTCAGGACTGCTCCTGTAGCTGGGGATCAGTTAACCAAAGGAATACATCTGTGATGCCGCCTGTGTGGGCTGCATGGAGGGGAGGTAGCATAGGAGCAGTTTTAGCACAAATATCACCTGAAGATTCCTTCAGTTAGGAGGAATCCTCGAGCAGCCAGATGCCCTAGCTTTAAGATTGTTTTGTGCTGTCAGAGTGGCGCAAACCAGTCACGCAGAAATTCCACTTTATTTTCTAAAGAAATGACATTTGTTTCCTAGGGTTGGCACATTGTTCTTTAGTGGACAAGTCATGTGTTGATGGTACGGCGGAGAAGGCTGCCCTACAGTGTCTGAATCTGACAAAAGCAGGGGCATGGACATTAGAAATAATCACTGTTTTCTTTCTGCCTAAATGCAGGTCCAATTTGCATACTTTCAATCAAGCTAATAAACCTGGAACGATGTGTACTGTCTATAAGTCGTTACAAGGAATATACAGTTTTGCCCTGGTGCTTCGCTTCCCCCCGTCAATCCAGCCACACTTCCTGTATGCAATGTCTGCAGATGACTTGGTATGCTGGCCAGCAAACATCTCTTGGTGAAGAGTGTTGTGTTCCAGCTAGATCCCAAAGGACATGGAAATGTTTCCAAAGGTTGCATCATGCTGCAATTACAGCTAACATTATTTTCCACAGGCAATGGGGATTCACCAATTTGTAACATACCTCTCATTTGCTTTAGGTAAAGCCCATGGAAGTCAATGAAAAAACTCTTATTGACTTAAATGGACTTTGGATCAGGTCCTCATTGCATTGTCTTGCGACAGTGCCTCCCCTCACTCCCCGCTTGTACTGAAGCACATAATACTATATTCATAAAATTCAAGTGCTATCATCTCTGTGGACCATACATTGGTGCGCTGCTGTCCTTACTCCTCTTCTAATGGGGTTCAATATACAGCCATGTAATGATACCTCTAGCCCGTCTATCTTCTAACCATATTTAAACATGGCAATGTGATGATGATTATTGATATATTATTTAATTTCTATAATTCTAAGGATAAGTACTTCATTATTCTTTGCTTATTAAACTTATTAGATGATTGGGTTAATTTTAGAAGTGCTTTCATAGAATCATAGAAGATTAGGGTTGGAAGGGACCTCGGGAGGTCATCTAGTCCAACCCCCTGCTCAAAGCAGGACCAACACCAACTAAATCATCCCAGCCAGGACTTTGTCAAGCTGGGCCTTAAAAGCCTCTAATGATGGAGATTCTATCCCCTTCCCCCGCCCCCAGGCAACCCATACCAGTGCTTCACCACCTTCCTAGTGAATAAGCTTTTCATAATATCCAACCTAGACCTCCCCCACTGCAAGTTGAGACTATTGCTTCTTGTTCTGTCATGTGCCACCACTGAGAACAGCCGAGCTCCATCCTCATTGGAACCCCTCTTCAGGTAGTTGAAGGCTGCTATCAAATCCCCCCTCACTCTTCTCTTCTGCAGACTAAAGAAGCCCAGTTCTCTCAGCTTCTCCTCTTAAGTCATGTGCCCCAGCCCCCTGATCACTTTTGTTGCCCTCTCTCCAACATGTCCACATCCCTTCTGTAGTGGGGGCTGCAAAACTGGACACAATACTCCAGATGTGGCCTCACCAGTGCCAAATAGAGGGGAACAATCACTTCCCTCGATCTGCTGGCAATGCTCCTACTAATGCAGCCCAATATGCCATTAGCAACAAGGGCACACTGCTGACTCATAACCAGCTTCTCGTCCACTGTAATCCCCAGGTCCCACTCTGCAGAACTGCTGCTTAGCCAGTCGGCAAAGTTAATGTAGTTCATGTAGTTAATCGACATGTACTTCAAATGTATACCAATTATAAATACTCTGACAGGTTTCAGAGTAGCAGCTGTGTTAGTCTGTATTCGCAAAAAGAAAAGGAGGACTTGTGGCACCTTAGAGACTAACCAATTTATTTGAGCATAAGCTTTCGTGAGCTACAGCTCACTTCATCGGATGCATTCTTGTTAGTCTCTAAGGTGCCACAGGTACTCCTTTTCTTTTTATAAATACTCTATGATTCACACATACTTGTCCCTTTAAAATCAATTATAATTGTACAGTAAAAGTTTTGTTATCCAGCATGTTGGGAGAATAGGGGTACCAGTCAGTCAAAAATTCCAGTTAACTAAGAGTTATCCTTACCAATGGAACAACAATTTTCAAAGAATGAGAATACAATAAAATGAATAATGTATAAAAGAGTAGACAGGTACTCACCAATCCAGTAGTTGTACTGCCCTGCAGAGTGGTTGGTTTCTTGAAGCACTTAGGTATATACAGGTAAAGTTTTCTATACAGTAGGGTATCTTATGACACTACATATCACTATGGGCCGCGCCTGGCATATACCCAGATCACTAAAAATACACTTAATACTAAAACTATATTGAACATAACTGAATCTTCCTTTGATGATTCAGAAGGCACTTCAGGATCTTGCAGTGCTCAGAGTCGTCATTATCAACATCAATTATCATTGTAGATATAGATGGTGTAGGAGATTGGGCTGAATCTGTCTGTAATGACCCTATGACACACCTGGAAGCGGCTTTTTTGAATCAATCCCTGATATCAGCTTGCTGACTTGTCTTCTGCCTCTTTTGCATAAAAGTAGAGTGCAGAATGTGTAATTGCATAACGTGCTGGGCAGTAAACTAGTCCCGGTTACTAGATTGAAAATTTGCATTGGGAGATATCAGAAATGCCAGTTAAAAGAGCTTTCTGGTTGATAAAGTGACGGATAACACAGCTTTTACTGTATATGATTTGAGGCATATCACTGAATACAGCACCAAGTTATAGTGTGTACAGCAAAATGATGATAACACTGCTACCCAGCAAGCAGTTGGCTCAGTCCTCAAAATGGATCAGACCATCGTATGGTACCGCCAGGGCTTCAGTCCTCTGCCCACTACTGCTCTGTCCTACTTCGAAGGGGACCTATCCAGCATGCAGCTCGCTGTGCTGTGGGGTTTTTCCAGGCAGCTGTGCCCTTCACACTGCTGGGGATGTTTTGGCATGCTGGCAAATATTAAAAAAAAGCAGCAGCTCAGCACTACTTCTGCCTCCACCAAAAGGAAGATAGTCTATATCTCTCTCATTGAAACACCCTGCTGAGCTATGCTAGCATACACTGCCCTTCTAGCTATTTCATTATTACTGATATTAATCCATATTACTACCTCTGCAAAGTTATCTCAAATACCCCATCTTTACATAGCCACAAAACAGGTACAGAGCAGACGGTGGCAGCAGAAGCTTACCAACAGTACAATGCCAGTCTGCTTCCATCATATTCTAAGAGACCACTTTGTAGACACATTCTCACTCTGTTGTATCTTACCTGACGGAAGAGCAGCTCCTGTTCAGCTTGCCTCTGCCCTGGCTCTAGTTCCGGTGGTGGCTCTGTTTCCTCTTCATCACTCTCAATGGGCTCTTGCTTCACCTGCACCATATTGGCCAACCCTTGCATCTCTTTTTGGCTTGAGACTCGGTCACTGTATGGCTCCTCCAAAAGCGCTTGGTGTTCTCGTAACTCCTCTTCCGTCTCCTCAGGGTGGCTTTCATGCTGGCGGGCTGGCTCGTTCGGTTTTGGTATCATCTGAAAACATCCCAGAGGTTAACTGATAAATAAAGTGTAACACATCAGAGTTAAAGCTGACTATGTTCTCAACTAAAGAATCAGCTTAATGAAAGCAAAATAAAAAGTGACTTAGTATTTCTTACAAACTAGCTCCAAAACAAAAGGATAATTATAGTAAAGAAAAAGACTGGGTTAGCTTATTAATCTCTTATCAGGGAAACAATGTCCTAAGTAACAATGATTCTCTTTTTTTGTTGTTTGATTTTTCTCTCAAGAAATTGGAATCCCCTAAAGCCTGTATGCTTTGCAGGCTGCTCCACTTCATTCAACGTCCGCAAGGAAACAACCATTTGGCAGTAAAAACCCAGAAGCAAACGAGTGACAGATTTGTTCTTGTCTGGGTTTCCTGCTTCCCTGTTTGCCAAGCCTCTTTCTGAAATACTCATAAATTGCATCTTACAAAATCAGATGCCTTCATCATGATTCCCAATGAAGCTGAAGTCGAGTATTTTAGTTGCTATAGGAGAGAAAAGTTGTGTTTGGTGATTTGTACCACAACTACAAAAATAAACACCAAGATTCGTGCTGCCCTGCACTTAGTCAAGTGCTGCTAGTAAGCTTGTTTCCTCCAGCTGTCACACTCGCTTTGCAACCTCTGTTCCCAAATGTTTGGGAGTCCATGTGACTGTGACCCGAAGAGCCCCTCCATACCAACTGGCAAACGGTTTCCTGTTCTGTCAGCAACTCCTACCATGCCTGACAAATTCATTACACCTAACACATTGCTGTCACAGAATCTAGCTATAAAGAATATCATGTGAGGTGTCAAATGGAAGTTGGTGACACACGGGTCACTAATATCACTATGAAGTTTATGTACTAACACTACATGAGAAATTAAATATACAAACTAATATTAGGCTTTAAAGTCTGTAACCAAATAAAGGGAGAAACAAGTTTCTTCCAGTTCAGAGGCAAAGTAGTTATCTCTCTGTGTTAGGCAGATTAAGCATTGTGAGCCAAAAACAATGGGAGCTATACTGGCATGCAAAATCAATAGGGAAAACAAACTGATGGGAGGGGGGGAGAAATGTGAGCACAATATGGCAGCAGTACACCGGGGAACAACCACAGGAATGCATTTCAAAGGGCTACTGGACTATAACAGGGTTCAAGGAGAAAACCATTTCACTGAGGATGCTATTGGCGGGGGGGGGGGGGGGGGGGGTGATTCATGAGGAGCGGATCCTGGATTGACTGAAAACCAACAAACTCTGCAGAAAGACTTCAAGGGTGAGAAACTGCTTTAGACAAGGGTTGTAGCCTATTAAGTCAAGTCTTAGTGCTGGTCTACACTGGAAACTTACATTGACAGAGCTACGTCTCTCAGAAATGTAAAAAATCCACACCTCATAGTGGCGTAGTTAAGCCTATTATGCAGATGGGAACTGGGGGGTCTGGGTGCAGGAGGTGAGGCTTGGTGGGATGGGTGTTCCGAGTGTGGGAGGTGAGGCTTAGCCGGGGGGAGGCTGGGAGCGGGCAGGGGGGACGGAGGGAGGGGTTGTCCGGGATGCACGGGGATTGGGTGAACAGGGGAAGCAGCTCCCCGTACAGTGACCCCTCCCCGCACCTGGAACCTCCCAACTAACTCTGCCCCCCGTATCAGGAACCCCCTGCACCCAGAACCCCCTCCACCAAGCCCTCTGAACCCCCACCCCACTGAGCCTCACCCACTGCATTGGGAGCCCCCCATACACTGACCCCCACCCCACTGAGCCCCAACCAGTTGCACCCTGACCCACCAAGCCCCGCTCCCCCAGCCTCCCACACTGAGCCCTAATCACTTTCACCTGAACTCCCCTGCAGAGTCCAATTCCCCCTGCACCCAAACCCCCCCACCGAGCCCCCGTGCATCCAGATTCTCTCCTCCCCATACCCAGACCCCCCACTGAGCTGCCCGCACCCAGATTGCGCCAAACAGAACCCTGGTACTCGAGGGAATTCTGCGCCAAAAAATTAAACATTTTAAAATTCTGCATATTTTATTTGTTCAAAATAGCACAGTAACACCATAAAAATATAATCACACCTTTTTCAATTATTTTGGTAATTTATTTCAAAATAGTTGTCAGCAAATGATTGAAAATGGTGTGATTATATTGTCTTATTTTGACAAATAAAATATGTAGAATTTTAAAATACTGTGTGCAGAATTTTATTTTTATTTGCACAGAATTCCCTCAGGAGTATCATATGCATAAAGTGGGTGAATTAAAATTGCAGTCAACTTTATTTCTGGCATTTCCTACCTTCTGAATGCTTGACTTTGCAACCTTAATGTTCTTTTAATTTACATTTTTGTGCGTAATTTCCAAGTATCACAGCAGAGACAGGCTCACTGCTCTCAGTTCCAGTGCTCAGCATCACCCTGATTCTGAGCAGTCATTACAGGGAGAGCATGGCTTTGCTCCGTATCCCTGGAATGGAGCATGCACAGTCACTCTGTGGGGCAGGCACAAGCATTGCTTCCCATACACAGGAGCTGTGAGGAGATGGTGCATGCTCAGCTGCTCTGTGAGGATGGCACATGTTCAGTCAGTGCTAGGAGCTGTGGGGGGATGGCGTGTCTTCAGCTGGGATGGCACATGCATAGTCTGGTCATCACTAGGAGCTGTGAGAACTCACTCCATGAGGACTGAATCTTTGGAGATTTGAGCAACTAAACTCTACGAAGTCTCCACTGAGCCTGTACAAATGGCAATTTTTGAAAGTTCAACTTGGTCAATTTGGGTGGATTTTCATGGGGATGGCAAAAGGCACATCCGTGACACAAAGGCCACCTTGCATTCAAATGTCAAGTCCCTGCTCCAAAGGATGGGGGACTAGAAATTTTAAAGAAAACATTGCCAGAATTTTTTAACATCGGCAATGCATGTTTTTTCCCCCCACCCTTGTTCTCAGAAAAGTTTGAACTATTTTGGCAGAAAAGTTTCCTCAAAATTCAGCCTGAGGCAGACATCTGACATGGAAAATTTAAAAGCAAATGGTAAACGTTTGGCAAAACCATAAGCAACTGAAAACAGAGTGCCATGAGCCCTGCCTATAATTAAAAGACAATAATCCATTACGTGATTTTTAGTTACGCTGCTATGCTACATAGAAGGGCCCTAACATATCTGAGTGTTCTGAGAATACATTTTTCCATGTCAGCATTTGGATGTTATCCGATGTGATAAAACTGCCACACACACAGTATGTTAAAGCATTTTAACTCATTACTTTAACAAGTAAAACAAATGGAAATTGTCTTCGTTCAGCTATGTTTTTTTTCCTTTTTCCATGGACATGACACATCACAATTTTATCTAGGTCTGAGTTCAGGCTACTGAAAGAGGCATCAGTCTGCACAATATCACACACACACGTCAAACTCCTGGGAGGTCTAAATGAAAGCCTCAATGAGTTCAGTAGGTACGTCACAGTGAAGTCTTTGGACACTTACAAGTGTTGGCAAGGGAAGTCTTTAAAAACTCAACAAACAAGCCACTGAAGTGCAATTTACTTACTAACAAAGAAACTGAACCTACTGCCTGCTTCCAGCAATCCCGATTTTGAACTTCACTACACAAAGCATGTTTAGAGTGAGGTAAGGGAAATCTCCATAGCAACAGCAGCTCCACACCACATCAGTATGCTAGCCTGAATGAAGTCCAGGGCTGGCACATGCATAGCGTAGTGGCAAATATCCAGAAGTACAAGATTGACGTCAGTAGCTTGTGTAATCATCCCAACTTAGCTTTATTCTATAAACAAAGTATTTGGGGGTTAAATTGTGACTCTCTCTTTTACTGGAAAGATTTTATATGGGCCACCACTCAATGAGGCTAATCCAGCTTCTAGTAGTTATATTTTCTCATATAACTGGAACAGTGAAAATATTTGGAGAAATGTCCACCTGAAATCTAACCACAGCACTCTGAAAATCAAACTGGCAGTCTGAGTTTTCTTTCAGAATCTGTCAGTGTGGGGGGATTTTTTAAGAAACCGCAACTGGAGCTCCTTGAGATTTTTTTTTTTTTTTAATACTAGTACAACTATGATGGTCAGAACAGAACTAAAAATAATTATAAACATTTATGATCTATCCCACACTCAGAGCAGCTTTCTTTTTATTGTAACGACTAGCTGCTGACTTTACCTTCCAAAGAAGTGGGACAGATTAGCAGATGGGGTAAATTGCCATAGCTCCACTTACACCAGCTGAGATCTTCCAACATGTGTTTAAAGGACAAGTTTTAAATTCAGATTCTATGCGAACCATTTTGTCTTTGAAGAAACATACCTGCACAACAAGTTGAAATAACCTCTTCTTTGCTACAGATAATCTATCTGTACACCATAATCTATCTGACCTGCAAAGTGAATGCAATATTTGTGTACTGATGAACAGCTTAGTGCAACATACGTATACTTTTCTGCTGTTCTCCAGGTGCTTCATGGAAAGTGAGATAATACTTAAACACAGATAGCACTTTCCATCTTCAAAGCACTTTATAAATATTAACTAATTAATACTCACAAAACCCCTTTGGGCTAGGAGAAGTCCCCATTTTCAGATGGGGAAATGGAGGCAGAGAAGGTAAATGATGTGCCCAAGGCCATAGGTGGGGGGGGG
Organism: Chelonia mydas; assembly: GCF_015237465.2. Taxonomy (NCBI): domain Eukaryota; kingdom Metazoa; phylum Chordata; order Testudines; family Cheloniidae; genus Chelonia; species Chelonia mydas. The sequence continues at coordinate 72,940,537 of NC_051251.2, read as the reverse complement.
TTGGCACTGGAGCTGGGAATGGAAGTCAGGAGTTTCTGGCTCCCACTCAGGTGCTCAGTCCCATTACTCTCTCTCAGAAGATTATCCTGGTGAGCAAACTTTAAATAAATCTGAACAGCCTCGAGTAGAAACACCCTTTCCCCAATAAATTTTTAGTTTATCATCAATGGAATCTTTTACTTTACTTTTATTATAGTACACCGCTTTATACTACATTCTTTCTCCTCCTTCTTCAAGCAAAATATAAGAACAATATATCCATTTTCCCCTATATTCCTTGACAGCATTTGTATGCTCTCCTCTCTAGAGCTGGATATGATGCTGATGTGGATGAATGGCAGCATAAAGAGTTTTGAAAATATGATTGGAAAACCAGTAGCTTAAATTGTACTTCCTTTCCCAGCAGCTGCATCAGAGGTATCATTTCTTACCTAGATGATAATATGAATAAACCACTATATGTAGCCTAATATATTTCACAAAATTATGAAAAAGAGATCTAAGGATGAAGAGCAATTGATTATATTGTTAGAGGCCATACATATTATAGTGAGAGAAACCATTATATAAGAACGTTAGCTAAAGGCTACATTAAAATTGCATGAGCAAGAAAGCATTTACAATCAGCGTGCCTACCTTGTTAATGTGAAGTTGCTGTTGCTGGAATTGCTGTTTGTGTTTCTCCAGGAACTGTTGATGCTGTTGCTGGATCACTAACTGCTGGAGGGCCTGGGCATTCTGGGGAAGGGGAGCAGACTGCGTGCGCCCCAAGGGGCGGTGTTGCCGGAGTTTGTGTATTGAGGGGGAGACCCGATCTGCACCAACCAGAGACTGTGCATGGAGGGGCAGTGGCCCCAAGCCTGAAAGATACCAGTCTGAAGATAATATGGAGGAAAAAACAGCAGAGAAGAAAGGAAGAAAGGAAGGGAGAAAATGGCTATTGAGTAACTCTGATGGTGACAATAATATACATATTGTTAAAACCAACCACCTTGTCATTTGCAGCTGAAGTATCATCCCTTAAAAAGTAAACAAGAACAGAAAGTAATCAGTTACCATTAGAAAAAAGAATGTCTGAAATACTCCTGAGATATATGTATATATTTTAGTGCTTCCAGGGAATTTATACCAGCTCTGGGAATTAACAGTGAGATATGAAGCCTTTCATCTCTAGACCGCTGTTTAAGTTAAGACCAAGGAGTTAAAATGTGACAGCTGAACTATGTGAAATGACAAGGTTTTAAGCCTAGTTCCACATGAAAAAGTGTCATCACAATACATCACAACTGGTATCTGCTCACTCTGTTGGGCAGTCTCAGTAGAAACACTAGGGATAGAAGGGACATGGAGATGGAACTACCTTCTCACCCCAGATCAGGGTTACGCACACTGGGGAAGGTTGCATTGCCGCTGCTGTGCTGTACCTCTCTAGAGAATAAACTGGAGATGACAACTTCCAGTATGGTAAACCCAGCACTTTCCATGAGCATTAAATACAGTGGTTGCACTGTCAATCTAGTCAATTCTGCCTCCGATAAATAATTATGGTCACCTCAGTATGATGCATACTTGGAACATGGAATGCAGTGAATACTGAGTTAACATTATATAGTTAACTAAGGCAAAAATTTAAAGATTGACCACTGTATATTTTAGGAGGTGGGGAAGATGTTTAAAATATGTTTACAGTTTTTAGTTTAAACTACTATTTAGCAGTAATAGTGCTGATGAAATTAATGACAGGATTTCCTGATAAATATTATTTAAGGTTATATAAAAATCTTGGAATTCATTAGCATTTTGGACAGTTTATCCTAGTCTGCATTACTTATGGACTTACAGTTGCTAAATCATTCCCCTGAAGCACTTCAAGAATATCAGAACTACACAAACCTAGTACTGTTACTGCAGTTAGGAAAAAAAAATGAATTACTATGGGGCAGACTGTCATGGCTAAACATGACTTTAGCAAAGCTTTTGACACGGTCTCCCACAGCATTCTTGTCAGCAAGTTAAGGAAGTATGGGCTGGATGAATGCACTATAAGGTGGGTAGAAAGCTGGCTAGATTGTCGGGCTCAACGGGTAGTGATCAATGGCTCCATGTCTAGTTGGCAGCCGGTGTCAAGTGGAGTGCCCCAGGGGTCGGTCCTGGGGCCGGTTTTGTTCAATATCTTCATAAATGATCTGGAGGATGGTGTGGATTGCACTCTCAGCAAATTTGCGGATGATACTAAACTGGGAGGAGTGGTAGATATGCTGGAGGGGAGGGATAGGATACAGAAGGACCTAGACAAATTGGAGGATTGGGCCAAAAGAAATCTGATGAGGTTCAATAAGGATAAGTGCAGGGTCCTGCACTTAGGACGGAAGAACCCAATGCACCGCTACAGACTAGGGACCGAATGGCTAGGCAGCAGTTCTGCGGAAAAGGACCTAGGGGTGACAGTGGACGAGAAGCTGGATATGAGTCAGCAGTGTGCCCTTGTTGCCAAGAAGGCCAATGGCATTTTGGGATGTATAAGTAGGGGCATAGCGAGCAGATCGAGGGACGTGATCGTTCCCCTCTATTCGACATTGGTGAGGCCTCATCTGGAGTACTGTGTCCAGTTTTGGGCCCCACACTACAAGAAGGATGTGGATAAATTGGAAAGAGTCCAGCGAAGGGCAACAAAAATGATTAGGGGTCTAGAGCACATGACTTATGAGGAGAGGCTGAGGGAGCTGGGATTGTTTAGTCTGCAGAAGAGAAGAATGAGGGGGGATTTGATAGCTGCTTTCAACTACCTGAAAGGGGGTTCCAAAGAGGATGGCTCTAGACTGTTCTCAATGGTAGCAGATGACAGAACGAGGAGTAATGGTCTCAAGTTGCAATGGGGGAGGTTTAGATTGGATATTAGGAAAAACTTTTTCACTAAGAGGGTGGTGAAACACTGGAATGCGTTACCTAGGGAGGTGGTAGAATCTCCTTCCTTACAGGTTTTTAAGGTCAGGCTTGACAAAGCCCTGGCTGGGATGATTTAACTGGGACTTGGTCCTGCTTTGAGCAGGGGGTTGGACTAGATGACCTTCTGGGGTCCCTTCCAACCCTGATATTCTATGATTCTATGATTCTATGATTCTATGTAAACGGATTTCCATTGTAATCCCATGTATTCATACACACCTTCATGAAATAGTCACCTTTTCGTGTGGAAATGTTCACACTTGGTTTTTGCCCAACAGGGGATGTTTTTGGAAGATATTAGCAAAATTCTTTTAGTTATTTTCTTATGAGAAGGGGAAAATATACACACATATATACTGTAAAATATCTAAGGACACTTGTTAAAAAACTATATCAAAAACAGTCTAAGCATAAATGAACAGTTGCCTTTCTTTTGTTTTATTTTAAATGCTGCTGCTTTTGATGTAACACCAATATAACCATCTGAAAACTGAACACTGAGCATCGGCAGTAGAAAAATGTAGACAGCTCCTAGGGGGACAAAGAATGCCCTTAACACAGTGCACCATCACAGTGCCTGGACACCATCAGCCCATCCTTCACACTTCCCCTGTGCTTACTGCTCTAGCCTCTTTTCCGTTCGTCTCCCTCACAGATCTTTCACTCCCAGACTCAGCAGAGGGCCTCACTGGAGAACACTCTACTGCTAACTCCCTTTGTCTTTTAAATCAGTGGTTTCAATGTGTGGTCCCCCCTCAAAGATTTTCAGGAGGACCCAAACCTCCATTTGAAAATTTTTAGGGGTCCGCAAATGGAAAAAGGTTGAAAACCAATGTTTTAAATCAAGAAGTCATGCCGATGAGAGCTGCAGCAGTATGGCACGGGGACAGAGGTGCTCAAGTTGGGTAAGTCGCAGGCTATGTAGAACTTTATAAGGAAAACGCTACACTGTAAATCCCACCCGAAATCTGTCCTGCACTCCCAGTGACCAACTCAGAACAGGCTGCTGCCTTTTGCCTCCAACTGATGCTTCTTGGGTCCACTTGCCAGTGCAGAGAGGAGAATGTGATTCCCGCCTAATGACTCAGAGGGATGCTGCTCCTTCTGCCACCTGGAAGGGACTGCAGACACAGCAGACCTGGCAGCCAGTCTGAAAGGGGCTTTGGAAGCTTTTGCAAACTCAGTTTTGGCTTGCTGGGTATTGTGGTGCTGCTCCTGGACAATGGAATGCTGTGACCTTTGGTGACCTCTTTGTTGCCGGGAGGGGAGAGAAAGGATGTGGTTGGGGTTAAGGGGGGAGATCTAGCAGCTTCAAAGAAAACCCTGTACACAATATTGGAGGTTTTCCTCCAGTTCCAAAGGGGAACAATTTCTTTTGCTATGCTCTGGAAGAGCACAGGACAGACTTTTCTTCTCCTCGCCGAGAAGATGTGTCATTTTTGAATGGTGGTCAGGACACCAGCAAGGAAGAGCCACAGCAGCACTTCAGAAAAATTGATCAAAACTAAAATCCAGCAAAAATTGGAGCCAATTTGATTAAAAATGCCTTGAATCCAAACTGCAGCAAAGTTAAGGAACTCTGGAGGGAAAAATTAGAGGGTTCCCTGTCCTCCTGCTCTGTAGCAGAGGGTGTCCTATCTCCTGCAAAATTCTGGAAACTGAACAGATTGGACAGCTGGTCAGTGGAAAGGGCTCTGCCTGCCTCCAGAGTAGCAAGGTCTATTGAAGGCCCATTGTTACAATCTACACACCTGCCTGAGAAAAAAGAATTGCCAAGTACTTAGAAACAAAACCTTCTGCTGAGCTGCTCAAGGCAGAGAAGGGGCTAGGGAAAGGATATGTGGATAAGGAGAAAATGGCATTAATGCTAAAATAGGAAATCACTTGTTTGTTCTAGATGCGTAGAATATCAAGGATGTACCAATATAACAACAGTACATACTAATTTAGAATTCTGTGTTCCTATGTTGACAAGCATAGAAAAGTACATTACGCTTCATAAAACGTGTACATACTACTAAATCTCATGAAATTGATTCCCTCTGAAGCACTATGGAAAATCACTATCTCTGCCTCAGCTTCCCCACACATAAAGGTTTATTATCCTGACACATTGGGAGTTGTGGGGATTAGAACGTAGAACACTGTCTATAAGGGGCAAAATCCTGAGACTTCAATGTGAGGTTTTGATAACCAGCACCGTTAAGGATTTTGCTTTTCAAATTTAAACATCATCCAAGATATAAAAACCAAAGTTTCTCAGCAATTTAAGTACCACTGCATGCTTTCTTGCATCTTCCACCTTAGCCCGATATTGGAAAGCATAGACCAGAAACATGATTCAAAGGTGGCCACTGCTTTCTATTTACTCTTCTTAGAGCAAATATGTGTCTCCAGTCAACCACTCACATAAGAACATAAGAATGGCCATACTGGGTCAGACCAAAGGTCCATCCAGCCCAGTATCCTGTTTGTCAACAGTGGCTAATGCCAGGTGCCCCAGAGGGAGTGAACCTAACAGGTAATGATCAAGTGATCTCTCTCCTGCCACTCATCTCCACCCTCTGACAAACAGAGGCTAGGGACACCATTCCTTACCCATCCTGGCTAATAGCCATTAATGGACTTAATCTCCATGAATTTATCCAGTTCTCTTTGAAACCCTGTTATAGTCCTAGCCTTCACAACCTCCTCAGGCAAGGAGTTCCACAGGTTGACTGTGCACTGAGTGAAGAACTTCCTTTTATTTGTTTTAAACCTGCTGCCCATTAATTTCATTTGGGGACCCCTAGTTCTTATATAATGGGAACAAGTAAATAATGTTTCCTTATTCACTTTCTCCACACCACTCATGATTTTCTATACCTCTATCATATCCCCCCTTAGTCTCCTCTTTTCCAAGATGAAAAGTCCTAGCGTCTTTAATCTCTCCTCATATGGGACCTGTTCCAAACCCCTAATCATTTTAGTTGCCCTTTTCTGAACCTTTTCCAATGTCAGTATATCCTTTTTCAGATGAGGGGACCACATCTATACGTAGTATTCAGGATGTGGGTGTACCATGGATTTATATAAGGGCAATAAGATATTCTCCGTCTTATTCTCTATCCCTTTTTTAATGATTCCTAACATTCCGTTTGCTTTTTTGACTGCCGCTGCACACTGCGTGGACGTCTTCAGAGAACTGTCCACCATGACTCCAAGATCTTTCTCCTGATTAGTTGTAGATAAATTAGCCCCCATCATATTGTGAGTATAGTTGGGGTTATTTTTTCCAATGTGCACTACTTTACATTTATCCACATTAAATTTCATTTGCCATTTTGTTGCCCAATCACTTAGTTTTGTGAGATCTTTTTGAAGATCTTCACAGTCTGCTTTGGTCTTAACTATCTTGAGCAGTTTAGTATCATCTGCAAACTTTGCCACCTCACTGTTTACCCCTTTCTCCAGATCATTTATGAATAAGTTGAATAGGATTGGTCCAAGGACTGACCCTTGGGGAACACTACTACTTACCCCTCTCCATTCTGAAAATTTACCATTTATTTCTACCCTTTGTTCCCTGTCTTTTAATCAGTTCTCAATCCATGAAAGGATCTTCCCTCTTATCCCATGACAACTTAATTTACATAAGAGCTTTTGGTGAGGGACCTTGTCAAAGGCTTTCTGGAAATCTAAGTACACTATGTCCACTGGATCCCCCTTGTCCACATGTTTGTTGACCCCCTCAAAGAACTCTAATAAATCAGTAAGACATGATCTCCCTTTACAGAAACCATGTTGACTTTTGCGTAACAATTTATGTTCTTCTATGTGTCTGGCAATTTTATTCTTTATTATTGTTTCAACTGATTTGCCAGGTACTGACGTTCGACTTACCCGTCTGTAATTGCTAGGATCACCTCTAGAGCCCTTCTTAAATATTGGTGTTACATTAGCTATCTTTCAGTCACTGGGTACAGTAGGTGATTTAAAGGACAGGTTACAAACCATAGTTAATAGTTCCGCAATTTCACATTTGAGCTCTTTCAGAACTCTTGGGTGAATGCCATCTGGTCCGAGTGACTTGTTACTGTTAAGTTTCTCAATTAATTCCAAAACCTCCTCTAGTGACACTTCAATCTGGATAAGTTTGAGAGTACAACACAGGGCCCAGATTCAAAGGGATTATTGACAGTTTTTGAAATCTTAATAATGAATATGAAACACCACTAATTTATTATCTTTTGAAATTTAACAGATTTAGTTACAATTGAAAGACTTATTATTATTAGACAGACTGTACTTTTAATATTACATTTTAAAATGAAAACACACGCTTTTGGTTTTGTAAAAAGGATAGCAGTTATGCAGTAATTGTAAGTACTAAACACAGTAAATTGTAAAAAAAATTGTAATTTTTGCTAAGAAAATACCTTCTCACTGTTACTTTGATCAAACTGGGTAGGGTTCTACTATTAAAATACTAACAGATTTATATTTATAAACTAGTTTATCTTAATCCTGCCAAAATGATAAATAACGTTAGCCTCCTCCTATCTCTTAAAGACGTGTAATTTGGCCAATCACAGACCTTTTCCAATGTTGTAGGTGCCCATGACATCAACAATACATGATCCATGTCATAAACATATATGATTTCAGAGATAACTGGTATTCCCTTATTCCTTTCATGAAGAAGACTGCAATAAATTGAAATGGATTGTACCACTCCCCCAGTTAGGAGCTGCATATCTTAGCCTTTGCACACGAGCTTTGGTATGCTCACCTGTGACTAAGGGAGTTTGTGCAGTTGGTTGTTCCAGTAAGACCATGTGTTGCAGAAGAGAGTTATGTGAAGTTCCCCCATCCCTTTCCAACGTCGTAGTGCTCAAGTAAGGAGTGAGGTGAGTGCCAGGAAATAAGGAAAGCCGCTGTTGTAGGGTTGGAATAGCAAGTCTCTCGGCATCCTGCTGTCCTGATCCCCCCTGCAAATGTACAACCGGTAAAGTATTCAGCTTATGAATGAGTCAGTGCAACCACAATCCCAAAGACAACATTAAACATCACTTACACTTGCAGGTCCAGTTGCAGGCAAGCCTAACGTTATGTTGGGCAAGGAAGGAGATGTGTACAGAGGAAGCTGTGTTACTGAGCCTTCACGATTCACTAGTCTGTGAGCCAGGCTGGTCTGGAAATTGAATTAAGAAAACTGGAACAATCAGATAATGTAAAGAGGATAGACAGGAGCCACATTTATAGTCTGCCTAATTCGTGAATCACCTTAAGTATAAAGCACATCAGAAAAGGGAACGAGAAAGAAAAATAGAAGGCAGATAACTTCACTTCTGATACCAAAAGATTCCGAATGTAGGGGCTAATCTATGCCCAGTACCCAGTCCAAGTAGATGGGATAGGCATGGGGTGGATTCACTTATGGATGTGTAATCCTCCCACAAAGGTAGCAGAGATGCTCTGATAGGGCTAATCCAACTGAATGGCTACAGTGGCCTCTGACCCATTCATAGCCCCAACATGAGCTGAGAACTGGAAGATCCATGCAGCAATGGTTTCCTCCCACACCCTGGAACACCTTTCCCACCCCCAGAAACTGCTCTACATGACCCTGGAGAAGGAGTGGGGATCATCTGTGCATCCCTGCCAGAATCCTGTTTTCTTTAACCCTTTGTGCAGGAAACATCGGTTTGTCTATCAAGGGGGCCTCCATGGCTCATTTGTCCCTTGAACTACATGGCTAAAAAAGGTGTTTTTAAAAAAACAAATTTTACGTTACACAGGATGGATGTTCTCGTCAACCAGGCCAAGGACAGTATGAAATGCATCATTCACCATCAAGTTGGTTTAAACACAAGGTAAAGCTCCATTAAAGAGCCAGGATGTTCGTCTTAGGTGGATATTTCTTGATTTTCAGGGAAGGAATGTGCAATTAACTGGGAGGATTACGTTATAGCCAGCTAATGAGGCACCACGGAAGTGTAACAGTCATTTTTAATTTCACAGCAGTGATTGCTTACAAATACAGACTAAAATATTTATTGCAAATATTAACTGTAGTTATTGAAAAGTGTCTGAAGCCCTGATTAGAAAATAGTTATTTTGATGGCAATGAATTATGGAGTGGATATTGTTTTCAATCCTAGGAGTTTAAACAAATATATAAAAAAAGACATTTTCTATAATATTTCTCATGCAGTGACAGTTTTTAACTCTGATGCTTAGAAAAACAGGTATATGATGGGTACAATAGTATTTCATCATTCTATAGATTGATACATGTCAGCATGGCCATGAAGGGATTTTAATCTTCTGGAGTTTTAGAGGTTGTTGCCTCGTATTATGACTTATTCTGTAGCACCGAAGTCAATAGGAACTTGCAATTGACTTCAAAGTGTGCCGGATTAGGCCAATTTTGGATGATGAAGAGAAAGCTAGTTATCTTTGAACTCCATTGAAGAAACTCGCACTGAACTTTGCAAGATAAAGTAATGCTGTTGCAATCCACAAAGGGAAGAGTACATGCTTAACATTTACTATTGAAAAGCAAGTCTTCTATATAGAAATATTCTCTAAAAGAAAAATCTGATGTACTGACGAGTGAAACTGGAATTGCTGAAAACGGTAACATTAAAGCTATTCCTGTGAGAGAGGATCATAGACAAGTGTAGCAATGATATCTTTACAAGATTGCATTTGCCATCTTTACAGCCAGAAACTCTGCATTTCCAAATAAATGGTTTAATTTGACATTAGTCAGTTATTCATTCCCTTAGTAGTAAAGTTATCTAGTTCTCACATATGCTCAAGCTAAGTTCAATTTGCCAAGTGAGGTTCTTTCCATTTCTAAAGTCTTCTCCTGTGTAATTGCAATCTTGTCAATCATAATTATTAAAAACATGTTGAAGATCAGATCTATCACAAAGGTCTTGTCAGCGCTAATTTCTCTGTAGTTGTTAAATATTTCCACTGGCACACACATGAACACCAAGGCAAAATCGTAAAAAACTTGTTTGTGTTTCCACTCACTTATTTGCCAGGGTGATTTTGAACACTTCTTAGAAATTTTGCTTAAAGCGTAAACATAACGTTACTGCACCACATGCTGAAAATTGGGCATGTACTGTGGGTGAGATACTGACATCTTTTCCTGACTTTTACGGGGTACTGATCTCATAAAAGTAACAAAATTACATCAATTTACACTTTAAACAGTCAAATCCCCATTTAGTTGTGCCTCAAATAGTCTCGGGGGGCTTATTTGTATTAAGCACAACTGAATGAAAAACACAACAGCTTGAAACTAATTGCACACACAAAATTTCAGTTCCATTATCATCATCTTAAATATACTGAATCTGTCTATGAATTGTACATAAATGCGGTGGAAATACAGAGCAGAGCACACACCCAGCAGCTACAGCTTTTGTCTACTCAGGCAGCACTTTTTAAAGCTTTATGTGAAATAAAAGGTCAGTGACTGTCAAATAGCCTTGCATAGGTGGAAAAAACATTGTTAAATTTAACACAGTATTTAAAAAATAAATGCTATTTATCCACTGTGAACAGAATGGGGCTGTATGCTTTCTACACTTGAGGCAAGTATTTTAATTTAAATAATATAAAAATGATCAGTTTTCCCATTTGGTGTGGGTCCAGAGATGAATCTCTGATCAACTGATGTGCAAATATACACATTTCTCATTTAAAACCAAACACTCAGGTAAATGTGAAACTATCACATTAGAAGACTAATTGCTCAGAAATTGTTGACTATTTACAATATACAAAGTGGAAATGGGTCTGATTTATAGCAGACAGTCTGTTATTTGGGGTAATACAGAAATTGGAGTCTGGTGTGTGCATTACATTGGCCTTTTACAAGATACATGGAAGCAAGCAGTAATCGGGTAATGTTACTTCCTGATGTATACAAGCTTCGTTTGAAAGGAAGTATCTGCATTTAAAATGCTGTCTTAATTAACTGCATTTGGATAGCCCCTGACAAATGCATGCAGAAAAGTTTAGAGGAATGGCTCAGTTACCATCATGAAATATCCAGTGCTTACAGAAAATAATTGGTAACGAAGGGCATGACCAGTTTTTGGCAGATGTGAATGCTGAGGATAGGGAAGATTTAATTAACAGAATAAACTTTAAGATCTGTAGACAGCAAGAGAGTTAGTGCAATAGGTTATCAAAAATTATGTGTCATCCATTAGTGGGTTGTGAGGTTTCCTGTGGACTGTGGCCTCAAAGATCTAGTGGACTAATTGTTCATATCACACCTACTTCTAAAATCACTACAGCACCATAGCTTACAGACTATATTCTTGCTCTCTTCCATAAAATCATAAAACAGGTGAGAAAATTATGGGTGCAATTTTTAGAGAAACAGCAGAAGAACATTTTTTACTTTTCACATAGGTTGCTTTGGGAGGCTACATTAAAGTGTTTCAGTTTAAATTAATTCATAGATCACAATGGAATTCTTCTCACATGTACCAGGACTAAGGTGTAGAAAAAATGAATAGAAAAGTGTTATTTACCTTTTACACAATACAAAAACCAGGGATCATTTGATGAAATTAAATAGTCAGAAGGTTTAATACAAACAAGAGAAAGTACTTTTTCACACAACACAAAATTAACCTGTGGAACTCATTGCCATGGGATGTTGTGAAGGACAAAAATATAATGGGGTTCAAAAAAGAACTAGATACTTTCATAGAGGATAGGGCCATCAATGGCTATTAGCCAAAATGGTCAGGGATGCAATCCTATGCTCAGCGCGACCCTAAACTTGTGATTGACTATTTATCCACTGCAGGAGTGTAAGACAGGGTGGATCACTTCATAATTACCCTGTTCTTTACACTCCTCCTGAAGCTCTGGTACAGGCCACTGTCAGAGACAGGATACTGGGCAAGAAGGACCGTGGTCTGACCCAGTATGGCAGCTCTTATGCTTTTATGAATGAGACACTGTAGTAAAACTGTGAAACGGGTAGGGAAAGAGACAGGTATCTTTCACATGTCTGGAGAACTGTTTTGGCAATACACAGACTTTACATGTCTGGCATCACTCATGCCTCAGTCTTAAAATTATGACTTCACTGCTTTACAAGAGGCAATAGGTAGTCACTGAAACTGGACATCAAATGCTTGCAACAGCATGTGTATCTAAAAGATTTTTTCTGCAGACCTTACTAACGACTGGAATTATAGCCTTGGTGAAGTAATACATTCATTTGTAAAAAGCAAAGTTATTTGGAGAGAGTGTTGCCTCTGCATATCCACACTCGTGGGATGAGCCCTCCCAGAACACTGATTTTGGGGAAGCTGTGCCCTTTGGAACAGTGCAAGCTTTCCTGTGCAGGACTGAATATTTGTAGCTGAGTTTATGAGTCTCTCAGCAGTCCCCATCTGCCTACGCTCCTTCTGCTAAAGATGCAATAAGAGCAGGACGCTGAGGGGAGGAAGGACTGACTGTAGTGACAAGTCATTGTTATAACTTTCACTCCTGGGAGCAGTGTAGAGTGAACAAGTGAAGAGTATGCCTCTACTAGCCAAAGGGCTACGAAGACACATGAGCCCAGAATCCAGCAGTGATTCAACCACTGATACTTGTGAGTCTGACTTTTGCTATCAGAAGTGAAACTTCAGAGAGAAGGGCAGCTGGATTCTCTTCTGGTTCACATATCAACAGAATTGGTAGCTCAATTCCGTTTGGGAGGATACCAAATCCTCCAGCAGCTATACTAGAACAGTCTCACTGAACAAAGTCAGGAGCAACTGAAATGAGGGTTTTGTCATGGAAACGCATACAGTATGTAGCCTTAAGTAAAGCTGTTGTTACTGTGGATGCTATAATTACCCTTCCCCATGCTGCCAGAGTTCTACGAAACACATGAAATAGAACTATTGCTCCTTTTATAAAGCCCAAACCAGAATTTCAGCCAACCTCTTTAGAACAGCCGTGCTCTATTGTGTCAGGTGAAGTGACCAATGCTGTACTGCATGAGTGACTGTGTTATGAGGTCCATGATATATTTTGATTGAAGGTTTTTAAAATTGTGTGTTATGCAGTATTAGAAATGCTAATTGAGCCAAAGTCTGTACAAACCTAGAAAGCTCAAATAGCCTAGATTTATGCTTCAGAAAACACCTTTCCATTCTCCAAAATTACAAGTTGGAGGACAGTGTGACTAAACCAAAATTCTGCTTTGTCAGGAAAGTTTATAAATGTAAATGCATGAATAATATTCAAGGGAAACAGCAAATGTGAAGCCTGCAATGCGAAATACAGCAGCAGGGTCTGGATAATTACACACCACCTTTCCAAACATGAAGGTTACAAAATGACAGAGAGCGTCACATATTTTCAGATTCAATAACAGGAACGTACGAATTGCCAGACTAGATCAGACCCAACTCTAGTCTAGCATCCTGTCCCTGACAGTGGCCAACACCAGATGTTTAGGAGGATGGTGCAAACGCCCTGCAGTTTATGGGATTATTTATTAATAATAATCAGTTATGGAAAGATGCAATTTAAAAACAAAGGTTAACAAAAGCTAAGATTTAAACTGCATAAAGGTGGGAGGATGCTAAAATTTGGTGGCAAACGTCAACACACTACAGGAAGCCTTTGAGTACTGAGCGGGGGAGAAGGAACTTAAACCAGGTAATATTATATTCCTCCATCCCTGAAATTGAACAATGTTTGTATTAATCCCCTGTATAAAATGAAGTTATTCAACATTATAAAGCATGAAAATAAATATCCAACATTTGAAAATACTCAAGAGAGTTGGCAACCTATATTTGAGAAAGGAACCCTCTTCAAGATTTCCCCCCAACGTTCCTTTCCTTTTTTAAATCTATCAATCCATATTATGGCTACTGCCAGTTACCCCAAGCACAGATATTTATGAGCAAATGCAGACTAAGCATGTTACGTTTCCAAAACATTCAAATCTTCACTGGTTAGGAGAGTAGCCATCCAACTCAAGGTTCAGCTTTCCCTGTATATTTTATAGCTCCCACAAGTTCATTGGAAGCACAAGTGTTAAACCCAAGGTAAAGAGCAGTTCTGTACCTCTGCTTGAATACTTGTGACTGATCCTGTAATTCCATTCTCAGCACTTATATTATTAGAGCTGTTGTTTGGAGAACTGGGACCAGATCCAGGAGCACTGTTGCATGCAGAGTCTAAAACACATTCAAAAACAACGCTTAGAAACAGTATAAACTATCTCTGCAATGCTATTTGGAGAGATCTATCAGGGAAAACAAAAACCCTGAAGATGTAATAAAACATTTCTATATTGAGAATATATCAACAAAGATGTACTTTCAAACAGAGTGTCCAAATACTTATATCTTTTCTCTGCAACCTTTTTTTGCATAGTGTGTCAAGAACTTTAAATATGATTAAGCACACAATAAACAATTTAGAAAGCAGGAACAAGCCAAGTCAGTCTATGTCAAACTGTTCTACTACAGTTTTATGAAGTGCCTCCTCCAATCCACTTTAGCATTTTATCTTAATCATGCTCTCAGTCTTGCACAAGTAAGTAACTTTCTGAGCTTTGACATTTTCCCATGCACTCTTCTTGTATATTTGAATTTATTCATGTTTTAAATGGAAAGATACTTTCATTACTGACCCTTGACAGCTTTTTCACACCAGCACCAACATTCACTTTTACAAAAAGTGCCCCAATGAATGTAAGTGGTCATGCCCTTAGTGGTTATTTGTTAAGAGCTGACAGTGTGCTCAGCATTCTATGAGAAACAGTTATTTTCCTGAGGTGCTGTCATCTACAGAATTGTAGCTTCAGCAGCACACAGGACCTTAACACCAATCTGGAGCTCTGGTCCAGTACTGAGTTAAAGGGAACAGTACTAATTAGATAATTAATACCACTTCCCACAGCACCTGGGTTTTCCTTAGAAGTCTCCCATCCAAGTACTAGTTTCTTTCCATTCCCAACAGAGAAGCACTAGGAAAGGGCTGGAATCAGAAGAGTGTGAGCAGGTCTCCAGGGTTCCAAGTGAGGAAATAATGAACACAGAGGGTGAAGTCTGACTTTCAAGTATACATTTTTTTGCCCCTGGATTACTGGTAGACGCCTCCATATGCTGCATTCATCTCAGGACAGAAAAATGGGAGGATAATTGAGAAAATAAAAGGCAACCTCATAAGAGTTGTTTTGAGTGTCTCCAGACATCAGTCTCTTTACACTTATTGTCCTGCAGCACTAGCTGGACAACTCTTTATCTTCATGAAAACGTGCAAAGTTCCCAGATATTACACTAAAAGTCCTCCATGTAGACAGTGGTCAAAGACTCTCAGAGGTAACAAAAACCCACACAGAGTTTGTCCCTCGGGAATCCTAGTCTGTTTTGGCCACTCACTAATTACTGATTGAGCTTTCCCTTCCCGCTGTCTCACTTGCAGCGCTTGTCCCAGGCCTACACATCTAGAGCTCTAAGCCTCTAGAGATGGGTGTTCTCTTGTTCAGGGAAACTGCCTTTGAGGGCTTCCACACCCACTTTATATTATTATTCCTTCCTAATTACCTATAGCTTCTTACTTCTGACAGGGATGGCAGGATAGGACAGATAAGTCCCTGTCTCTAGGACAGTTTTTATCTTTGAAAACTCATGGCGATCGGGGGAGGTCCTCGATGACTGGAAAAAGGCTAATGTAGTGCCCATCTTTAAAAAAGGGAAGGAGGAGGATCCGGGGAACTACAGGCCAGCCAGCCTCACCTCAGTCCCTGGAAAAATCATGGAGCAGGTCCTCAAGGAATCAATTCTGAAGCACTTAGAGGAGAGGAAAGTGATCAGGAACAGTCAGCATGGATTCACCAAGGGCAAGTCATGCCTGACTAATCTAATTGCCTTCTATGACGAGATAACTGGCTCTGTGGATGAGGGGAAAGTGGCCGTGTTATTTCTTGACTTTACCAAAGTTTTTGATACGGTCTCCCACAGTATTCTTGCCAGCAAGTTAAAGAAGTATGGGCTGGATAAATGGACTATAAGGTGCATAGAAAGATGGCTAGATTGTCGGACTCAATGGGTAGTGATCAATGGTTCCATGTCTAGTTGGTAGTCGGTATCAAGCAGAGTGCCCCAAGGGTCAGTCCTGGGGCCGGTTTTGTTCAATATCTTCATTAATGATCTGGAGGATGGCGTGGACTGCACCCTCAGCAAGTTTGCAGATGACACTAAACTGGGAGGAGTGGTAGATACGCTGGAGGGTAGGACTAGGATAAAGAGGGACCTAGACAAATTAGAGGATTGGGCCAAAAGAAATCTGATGAGGTTCAACAAAGACAAGTGCAGAGTCCTGCACTTAGGACAGAAGAATCCCATGTACCGCTACAGACTAGGGACCGAATGGCTAGGCAGCAGTTCTGCAGAAAAGGACCTAGTGTTTACAGTGGATGAGAAACTGGATATGAGTCAACAGTGTGTCCTTGTTGCCAAGAAGACCAATGGCATTTTGGGCTGTATAAGCAGGGGCATTGCCAGCAGATCGAGGGACGTGATCGTTCCCCTCTATTCGACATTGGTGAGGCCTCATCTGGAGTACTGTGTCCAGTTTTGGGCCCCACACTACAAGAAGGATGTGGAAAAACTGGAAAGTGTCCAGCGGAGGGCAACAAAAATGATTAGGGGACTGGAACACATGACTTATGAGGAGAGGCTGAGGGAACTGGGATTGTTTAGTCCGCGGAAGAGAAGAATGAGGGGGGATTTGATAGCTGCTTTCAACTACCTGAAAGGGGGTTCCAAAAAGGATGGATCTAGACTGTTCTCAGTGGTAGCGGATGATAGAACGAGGAGTAATGGTCTCAAGTTGCAGTGGGGGAGGTTTAGGATGGACATTATGAAAAACTTTTCACTAGGAGGGTGGTGAAGTACTGGAATGGGTTACCTAGGGAGGTGGTGGAATCTCCTTCCTTTGAGGTTTTTAAGGTCAGGCTTGACAAAGCCCTGGCTGGGATGATTTAATTGGGGATTGGTCCTGCTTTGAGCAGGGGGTTGGACTAGATGACCTCCTAAGGTCCCTTCCAACCCTGATGTTCTATGACCCCTTCCTGCACTCATCCAGTGTGGAGTGTACACAACCCATCACAACACAACCACGAGGATTTTGTAGTTAAAATTAAACTTCACTTTATAATTCTATTGCTGTAAACCCTTATTATATGAACAACAAAATGCCCACAACTTCACGTATGTTACCGCTATGTTCTTAACATCCCCTCTAACCAGGGCAAGTGGGACATCCGACCTGAACCCAAAACTTTTTTTTAACAGCCTATAAAGCTGCATTTCCCAGCTCCAGTGCAGCACTGCAGATTAGCTGATTTCGCGGCTATCAGAAAATTCTTCTGGAGCACAGAGCAGGCCCATAGGAGCCTCTTATTTTGCATATAGCACAGTTTTCAGTGTTTCTCTTTTTATTATCTAAGAAGTATGCTTGGCAGAATTCCGCTGTTTTTTTTTGTTTTTTTTTATAATTTTGACACATAATATATATGTTCATTTTTAAACGTTTTTATCCATGTAAATTTTCACTGTTGAAGGAAATTGTATGAGCGGGGGGAAAGGAAGTAGACTATAATTAAATGAGAGCAGCCATTGAGATTCAAAAAGTTAAAGCTTTATAACTGTTAAAACACAAATTGTCAGCATCACATGTCAAACTATATAAATTAAATATCCTTAAAATCAAACTAATAAGTTCTCCAGCAGCATTTTTCTTATTTTGCCTATCTGTAAATTTTGACGGTCATCACTCGAAATACTTTTTTTGTCAGTTTGTGGTTGCACAGTGAAATCAATGTTTACCAACATTTACCAATAGCAATCTAAGCCTTCCAAGACTACTTAGAAAGCAGAAATCACTGCGACCTTTTGACAGCCATTCCAACTATGAGAAAATAGGATTTGGCTGACCCCAGTATAATTTTCAGGTAGCTGTGACATAACAGCCTGATGCAATCTGGGACATTTCACTGGAATGTCTCAGTGGAAATGGAGCCAACTGGTATGACTTTGGGGACATGAAACAAATTTTGTTTTAGTTATTTAATTGCTGAAACCCCCTTAACCTGGTTAGTGGAGTAATTCGGCACATATTATGGTAGGAGTAGAGTAAATAAGTAGATTTTACTGTCCTCTATAATCAAGAGAAATTTAAGGATTAAGTAACAATCTAAAACTGACTGCCCACCTAGTAATCATTAGACGTCACATACTCAAAGGTATTTTCTTTCTATAAATCTGCTACTAATCTGATTATTCCAAGCACTATGCATTTTACTATGTGACTCTACAGGCTCTAGTGGATCGACATCCATTGCTACCACATGTCCCAGCCACGAAACTATGGAACCGTCTCTGAGCTTCCGCAACTATCTTCTCCACACCCTTCAAACAATACTATGACTTCTCAAGTCATGCTTCCCAATACACTTGTGAAGAATGAGAAGCCAACAACATGACTTATTTGAGTATCTATATGTAACAACGACAGACCCTGGTCGTCGGTGGGTGGGATTGAACCGGGGACCTCTGGAGCTTAGTGCATGAGCCTCTACCACATGAGCTAAAAGTCAACTGGCTGGCAGATAAGGCTGTAGAGCAAACGCACTAATCTCTCTCTCTCTCTCTCTCTCTAAGTGGTCTCCGTGCCACTAGATGGGACAGAACACCACACCCAGAAGGTGTGTGGGTAACACATACATGTATGAGCATGCTTACTGAACAAATAGGAGAACTTTTTTCCGCTGCCCAAAGCCTTATTCCTGACATTGTAAGCAAAAGTTAGTACTCAGCACTATTCCTTCCTATATGAAGTTAACCTACAAACAAAAGGAAATTCTTTTCATCCATGGACTTGCCCAAAATAGCAATGTATTTTCTATTCTATTGCAAAGATATGAGAGCTATGACATTACCAAGATGCTCATTTAGTTCAGTGATGACACTGGAAGTGGAGAAAGGCTCTTTCAAAGTGACTATTGGAGAGTTGGAGAAGAAATTAACCAAAGACTTCTTTTTAAAATGCTGATCAAGGATGTGGTTCCTCCTTAATTAGACATGTGACCATCACCCCAGCTGACAGGAGCGCAGACACTCAGCAATCAGAGCACTGAGGCAGAAAATCCTCCTTTTTTTTCCCCAACATCACTGTGCTTTGAAATAAAATTACTTTCTGAGGTTGTGAGACCTCTGTAGCACTCCATAACATACTGCTTTATTCATGAATGTAAAGCAGGCCTTCATACCTTTAGAACATAATTTTGGAAATAAAAGGTGATTCTGTGTAAAAACAGCCTCATTACTCTTTCCTGTGCCTTGCCTCCTGCTGCCAGTGTTGGTCTTCCTCTGTCCAATTAAGTGAGCACTAAGCACCAGCATTTTGAGTGAAGAAAATCCAATTAACCTGAAGTTTCACTACTGCCCTTCAACTTTCTCCACAATGGGCACCTGGGGCGCTTAATGAAAACCTGGACTTTGTAGAAAGAATATTTTGGTTGGATAGAAAACACATGCACTTCTGTAAGTAACAGGTCATAAGCTATGATTTATTGGATTCCACGTTTATTACCTAAACAAAAGAAAAACATGTGGCACTCAATTTATCTTTGTGATACATTCAAGCCTTAATTTCATCCAGGGATATTCTCTGTGGATTAAAAGTACAATTTTCCCCTGAAAAGTGGCTGTAAAAATGGCATTTTCAACTCAACACATGAACTCCGTATTTACCTAGAGTCTGACCCGCTGACTGTAATGACCAAAATAAAACGTTCATGCTTTTCATTCCTATTAGTGCAGCAGGAGCCCAGGCAGCTAAGAGCGTAAGCAGGAATCTATTCCTGGCTGTTGATCAGCCGCCTCTTTTTTTCATTTTTTTTCAAAACTTAGTTCCAGTCAGTTACATCTGTAGACACCCAGCAAAGACGGGTGTGCATAGGTGTCACAGAGGGCACCATCTGAAAACAATGAGGTTGCACAAGTGTTACAAAGGCCCTAATTTGGCCTGCAGAACCTTTGTAACAGGCAGTAGCATAAGAAGAAAGAAATAAGCATGCTTCTCAGCTCTGTTGTGGAGTTTGCAGGGCTGCTGGTTAGAAAAAGCATCTCCTGCTTGTAAACCAAGAACATTTGGTAAGGAGATAACACACCCACACATTCACTCATGGAACCAATGATGCCATTTCTACAGAGCCACTTTTCAGAGCAGAGCTGAATTTTAAGCTGCATGAATTGTGACACTGTGCTCTGAAGTGCCAGGAAGGTCTGAGAAAAGCAAAAAGTGGTTGTCTAAATATACTTACACACAGCTCTCTCTAGATGGTGCTAAAAATTAAACTTTATGATAATCTAGAATCTTACCTAGTCTACCTCCTAATATGAAATTTCTCCAAAAAAGAAATGTTGATTACTTCTTGCAAGAGGTTGTAAAATAAGTAACTTCTGAGTATATCATCATCTATGGTAAAACAACACATAACGTGTTTTTATATTTAAAGTAGGACTGTCAAAAATCGCAGTTAACGCAAGTGATTAACTCAAAAAAATTAATCGCAATTAAAAAAATAATTGCGATTAATCACACTTATAACAGTAGAATACCATTGAAATTTATTAAATATTTTTGGATATTTTTCTACATTTTCAATACCTATTTCAATTACAACACAGAATACAACGTTTACAGTGCTCACTTTATATTATTTTTATTACATATATTTGCACTGTAAAAACGATAAACAAAAGAAATAGTATTTTTCAATTCACCTCATGAAAGGACTGAAGTGCGATCTCTTTATCAAGAAAGTGTAATTTACAAATCCAGATTTTTTTTGGTTACATGACTGCATTCAAAAATAAAACAGTGTGAAACTTTAGAGCCTACAAGTCCACACAGTCCTATTTCTCATTCTGCCAATCGCTAAGACAAACATGTTTGTTTACTTTGACAGGAGATACTGCTGCCTGCTTCTTATTTATGTCACCTGAAAGTGAGAACAGGCGTTCACATGGAACTTTTGTAGCTGGCGTTGCAAGGTATTACATGCCAGATATGCTAAACATTCGTATGCCCCTTCATGTTTCGGCCACCATTCCAGAGCACATGCTTCCATGCTGATGATGCTAGTTAAAAAAAAAAATGCGTCAATTACATTTGTGACTGTACTCCTTGGGGGAAGAATTGTATGTCTCCTGCTCCGTTTTACCTGCCTTCTGCCACATATTTCATGTTATAATAGCAGTCTCAGATGATGACCGAGCACATAATCGTTTTAAGAACACTTTCACAGCAGATTTGACAAAACACAAAAAAGGTACCAATGTGAGATTTCTAAAAAATAGCTACAGCACTCGACCTAAGCTTTAAGAATCTGAAGTGCTGTCCAAAATCTGTGAGGGACGAGGTGTGGAACATGCTTTTAGAAGTCTTAAAAGAGCAACACTCTGATGCGGAAACTACAGAACCCAAACCACCAAAAAAGAAAAATCAACCTTCTGCTGGTGGCATGTGACTCAGATGATGAAAATGAACATGCATCAGTCCACACTGCTTTGGATCATTATCAAGCAGAACCCATCATCAGTGTGGAAGCATGTCCTCTGGAATGGTGGCTGAAGCATGAAGGGACATATGCATCTGGCATGTAAATATCTTGCAACATCAGCTACAACAGTGCCATGCGAATACCTGTTCTCACTTTCAGGTGACATTGTAAACAGGAAGCAGGCAGCATTATCTCCTGCAAACTGTAACCAACCTTGTTCGTCTGAGTGATTGGCTGACCAAGAAGTAGGACTGAGCGGACTTGTAGACTCTAAAGTTTTATATTATTTTATTTTTGAATGCAATTTTTTGTACATAATTCTACATATGTAAGTTCAACTTTCATGATAAAGAAATTGCACTACAGTACTTGTATGAGGTGAATGTTTTTTGTTTTTTACAGTGCAAATATTTGTAATAAAAAATAAATATAAAGCGAGCACTGTACACTTTGTATTCTGTGTTGTAATTTAAATTAATATATTTGAAAATGTAATAAACATCCAAAAATATTAACAATAAATGGTATTCTATTGTTGTTTAATCTCACGATCACAATTAATTTTTTTAATCGCTTGATGGTCCTAATTTAAATTAATTCTTTGATGAAGAACAATGGAGGTCTGCACAAGGCCCAAAATAATATGGCGTCAAAAGCATTTATCATTGGAGTGGTCCAGTTATGAATTATGCTTAGCACCTGGATCCATGGAGATGCCTTTGAGACATTTCATGCTGTATTTCCCAACAACCCGTAATTTCTACCATCTTGAAATACTACACTGGCTCCATATCTATATCTGATTAACACAAGATTAAAAACTAGAGTTGTGAAACAGAGCCTGTGGACTTGGAAACAATGCCTTCATTGATGAATGTCCAAGGACTAAAGGGTTAAGGGTGCCAAAGGGAGTACAGAGATCCTGACTGAAGAATTAATCAGATATATAAACAGGTTTTAAAGCTCGGAGCCTTGTATAGAATGCGACAAGAGGCATGGCTTTCAGTTGCTTATCCAACAATTACCCAACATTGGAATTAAGTGAGAAACTTAACAGTAACAAGTCACTGGGACCAGATGGCATTCACCCAAGAGTTCTGAAAGAACTCAAATGTGAAATTGCGGAACTATTAACTATGGTTTGTAACCTGTCCTTTAAATCACCTACTGTACCCAATGACTGGAAGATAGCTAATGTAACGCCAATATTTAAGAAGGGCTCTAGAGGTGATCCTGGCAATTACAGACCGGTAAGTCGAACGTCTGTACCGGGCAAATTAGTTGAAACAATAGTAAAGAATAAAATTGTCAGACACATAGAAGAACATAAATTGTTACGCAAAAGTCAACATGGTTTCTGTAAAGGGAGATCATGTCTTACTAATCTATTAGAGTTCTTTGAGGGGGTCAACAAACATGTGGACAAGGGGGATCCAGTGGACATAGTGTACCTAGATTTCCAGAAAGCCTTTGACAAGGTCCCTCACCAAAAGCTCTTACGTAAATTAAGTTGTCATGGGATAAGAGGGAAGATCCTTTCATGGATTGAGAACTGGTTAAAAGACAGGGAACAAAGGGTAGAAATAAATGGTAAATTTTCAGAATGGAGAGGGGTAAGTAGTGGTGTTCCCCAAGGGTCGGTCCTTGGACCAATCCTATTCAACTTATTCATAAATGATCTGGAGAAAGGGGTAAACAGTGAGGTGGCAAAGTTTGCAGATGATACTAAACTGCTCAAGATAGTTAAGACCAAAGCAGACTGTGAAGATCTTCAAAAAGATCTCACAAAACTAAGTGATTGGGCAACAAAATGGCAAATGAAATTTAATGTGGATAAATGTAAAGTAATGCACATTGGAAAAAATAACCCCAACTATACTCACAATATGATGGGGGCTAATTTATCTACAACTAATCAGGAGAAAGATCTTGGAGTCATGGTGGACAGTTCTCTGAAGACGTCTACGCAGTGTGCAGAGGCAGTCAAAAAAGCAAACGGAATGTTAGGAATCATTAAAAAAGGGACAGAGAATAAGACGGAGAATATCTTATTGCCCTTATATAAATCCATGGTATGCCCACATCTTGAATACTGCGTACAGATGAGGTTCCCTCATCTCAAAAAAAGATATACTGGCATTAGAAAAGGGCAGCTAAAATGATTAGAGGTTTGGAACAGGTCCCATATGAGGAGAGATTAAAGAGGCTAGGACGTTTCATCTTGGAAAAGAGGAGACTAAGGGGGGATATGATAGAGGTATAGAAAATCATGAGTAGTGTGGAGAAAGTGAAAGTTATTTACTTGTTCCCAAAATATAAGAACTAGGGGTCACCAAATGAAATTAATGGGTAGCATGTTTAAAAAAATAAAAGGAAGTTCTTCTTCACTCAGCGCACAGTTAACCTGTGGAAGTCCTTGCCTGAGGAGGTTGTGAAGGCTAGGACTATAACAGGGTTTAAGAGAGAACTGGATAAATTCATGGAGGTTAAGTCCATTAATGGCTATTAGCCAGGATGGGTAAGGAATGGTGTCCCTAGCCTCTGTTTGTCAGAGTGTGGAGATGGATGGCATGAAAGAGATTACCTGTTAGGTTCACAGGCACCTGGCATTGGCCACTGTTGACAAACAGGATACTGGGCTGGATGGACCTTTGGTCTGACCCAGTATGGCCGTTCTTATGTTAACATACCTGTGACATCCAGGGGACGCTTCTTCAGAGCAGTAACCACTGGGCCATCTTTCCTGCGTAACAGGGGACTGCTCCGTCTTTCAGCAACTTTCTGCTTTAATCTGGATCGTAACTTCAGGTTGGGTTCAGATGCTGTACAAAGAAAGGAAAAGTCATCACTGAATGCAGAGTTCCATTTAATATCATCTTATTCATTGTTTTCTGCTAACTATATTGGCTAATCTTCAGTGAAGTATTCCACAGAAATGTAAGGGAAATTAATCATATGACATAATAATTGGAATGAAGCATTATCGTATAATGAAAAAATACCGACAGATGCTTCTGCACTAGTTCTGTTAAAACACTAATGATCAGAATTAATAGTGCTTTTTATAAAAAAGCATGTTACAATGTTTTACCTATGGACTGGAGATAATGGTTTGCAGTATGATTTGTTGTAAAGTTCATGAGATCTAATACAAAGTAAGATATTCACCTATAATATATTTATAATCACTCCACTGCTGACTACTAAGCTTATCACAAAGGTAGAGCCTTGGAATGGATATTCTATAAATTAATATATCAATGGGCCTCTATAGCGGATAACAAAAGAATAATTATCTTAATTTTCCAAGCATAGTTCAAGGATTGTTGTATGACTAACACACACGCAGTACTTCAAAAGTTTATCTTAAAATGTATAACTACCTTAAGGTCATCAGGACTGCCAAGAGGTTTGTGGCCACAGGAAATTTGTAAAATTGGAACCCCTTTACATCAGATGATACACATTTTAACTATCCCCTTAAATGAAAGTTTCAGGCATGGGAATGTTCCAAGACGCTATATTCATCAAATGGAAGAGTCAGGAGATGTGCACAGAACCCTCACCACATCCTCCTAAGTAGGAATCAGAGAAGAAACTGAACTGCCAGCACTACGTGTCTCATATAAATATTTTTCAATAGGTAAGGAAGCCATGAGAAAGGGAAAAGATTCCCAGTGGAGGACATCTTTTTTTGTAAACTTTGTGCTCTCTTGAGTATGTTTGAAATATTTCCTTGAGTGCTTCAGGGCTCCTGACATTTACTGGATTTGTGAACTTACCCAAACTTTCTCTTCCTCCACTCTCCAGCAATTCTGCTGTCTAATTCCTTTTACTGGCAAGTTCTATGCTCTCACCACTAAATACTGATACACTTGATTCTTTGTGCCCAACGGTTGACAATGTAAAACTTCTTCAGCAGACTTGAAGTCGGATTTACAAACTGATTTTGTTTAACAAAGTCTGGCTACAGATTTATTGCCCTCTAGAGTGTGTAGAATGCCAACATAGAATGTTTTAATTGTGGACAGCACACAAATTGGAAGTTGACGACTTCATGATCAAATGCTTAAAAGTTCTCATCACAACTGTTCTCTGATGAAACTTTAGAGAAGGAGCTTTTCATGAATATACCATGGACAGAAAAAATTGTCTACCTAAATTTGCTTTAAAAAAAGATAAAGGAGATACTTTTAAAAAGTGTCAGGCTCATCAAGATGATGTTTAAAATTCAATTTGAAATCCATTAGTGAAGGGCAAAATCACGTTATAGGCCATTTACATAAAGACAGCAAATGGAATGAATATAAATCTGTTGTTTGCCAGAAGGACAAAATTAAAGAGGGGGCTATTTAAATATCAATTGCACTTTCTTCCACGTTAGTTCAGAAAAAAAAGAGCTCTGCTTTAAAGGGAAGGACCTAATATTAGTTTAAAAGTAGACAATAGACATGAGAACACTCAGAGCCTCATGATATAGTCTTTATTCTTTAAGGTGGATAATTTACAGTTGCAGCCAATTTACATTTTAAATAAACTAATTGATTAGATGTTTGGGTCTATACTTTAAAAATAAATTAAAGCAATATTTCATATAAATGTGGTTATGTATATTGTGCATATATATGGAGTATCTATATATGCATGCAATGTATGAAGTGAGCTGTAGCTCATGAAAGCTTATGCTCAAATAAATTTGTTAGTCTTGAAGGTGTCACAAGTACTCCTTTTCTTTTTGCGGATACAGACTAACACGGCTGCTACTCTGAACCATATTCTACAGTTGGTTAAAGCATCTGACTTCTGACAAAGAAAAATATGACAATATAAATTACATTAAAATGAGGATTTCATTCATATTATTTATTCTTGTATGGTATTTGTCTGAATTACGTTTTGTGTTGGGAATAGAGAAATCAGTGTATTTTAAAGGTATACAATGAAGAAAGTGTCTAAGTATGAAACACCTTAAAATGGAGAAAAAAAATCAGGGTATCATAGATTAGCTAATACAGGAACTCCTCACTTAAAGTCATCCCAATTAACGCTGTTTCGTTGTTACGTTGCTGATCAATTAGGGAAAATGCTCGTTTAAAGTTGCGCAATGCTCCCTTACAATGTCGTTTGGCAGCCGCCTGCTTTGTCCACTGCTTGCAGGAAGAGCCGCCCGTTGGAGTTAGCTAGTGGGGGTTGGACCGGCAGCCGCCCCATCAGCTCCCCGTTGTTCCCCTAAGTTCCCTGTGCCGCAGCTGCCCAGCAGGCTATCAATTGCCAGCAGTTCAGCTGTCCCTCCCCCCACTGCCATGTGCTGCTCCTGCCCTCTGCCTTGGAGCTGCTCCCCGGAGCCTCCTGCTTGCTGTGTAGGGGGTGGGGTGGGGGGGGTCTAATGTCACGGTGTCCACCTCCCCCTTGCTCCTGCACCCCACTTGCCCAATCTTCCATAGAGTAGGGGGGGAGGGGGAGAGGGGAGGACACAGGACAGGGCTCAGGATGGAGGGAGCTTCCTGGCAGCAGCTGCCGTCTCAGCTTGCAGATTAACTTAAAAAGACAGTGAACTTAGAGTGGGCTCAGCGAATTTAAAGGAGTAATGTGCAGCTCTCTCTCTCTCCCACACACAGGGTGTGTGTCTCTGTCTCCCCTCCCTCCATTCGTGCTGCCTTGTAGAATGTGAGCTACATTAACAATTTACCCTTGAAGGCTCAGCCAATTGCTAGTTCATCATTTAGCAGTAAGGCATTCCCTGGGAAATATCCCACCCTCTGACTTCACTACCTCAACCAAGCTTCACAATCATCATCGCTGTGTACCAGTATTGTTTGTTTAAAACTTATTGTGTGTGTGTGTGTGTGTGTGTGTGTATCTATATATCTACATAATATATAGTCTTTTGTCTGGTGAAAAAAATTTCCCTGGAACCTAATCCCCCTCCCCCATTTACATGAATTCTTATGGGGAAATTTGATTTGCTTAACATTGTTTCACTTAAAGTTGCATTTTTCAGGAACATAACTACAATGTTAAGCGAGGAGTTACTGTATTACAAATGATGCTACAGGTCTGAATATACTAATAAGAATCCTTTCCTGTAACAAGAATTTCAATGTGAATGAAAATAAGGAACCACATGCTTAAACAAAACATCTCCAAAGGAAGATATGACCATCCAAAGAAAACACATGGAACTTCCCAGACAAATGTATTACACGGTGTTCTTTATCCCCTCCTCATCTTGAGATAAGTTTCAAAATAGTTAGAAGTTGTTTAAACCCTTACCATTCTACAACTAAAAGTTTAGACTTTGTTCTACAATATTGTTTTTTCTTTTTTTTTTTAAATACTAATCCTATACAGAAATCTTTATCAAAACTCCAAGGAATTTTTAAACATTGGTATCCCATTTCACCTGTCATTCATATCCGTGGTACATGAAAATATCTGTATACATTTCACTAGGTGTTATGTAACTCGGAGTTAAGTGAATTAACAACACCCTGCCAGCAGCACAGAATGATCTGAAATTCTAGGTATTTACATATGTCATTTCGGAATGTCTCAGTGTTATAAAGAATTTCAATTTTCAACAATGTATATCGAAAGCTCAGTCAGGGCCAATAAGCTTATTTGTTTTTTTTACTGTCATCTAACGAAAAAAAATGCTGCCTAAATTTAAGAGACCTATACTTCAAAAGTATAAATAAGAAAATAACATGAACCAGCCAGCACATAACTCAAACGATATTATGGAGTTTGAGGGCACAGGTTCAATTTTCTTTAAGAAACATCAGTTCTACTGAAAATCAGCTGACATTCATCCCACCATACAATGTGTCCAAATGAAGTGTTGCTCAGAGTCTTAATGCAATCTACAGTGCTTGGAAGTCAATCTCAAAAGCTTTGTACTCTTCAGGTCACGTAACGTCTTCTTATCAAATGGTATACACTTATTAATTCAAAAATTCAGTTAGCTATTGTGACAGGGTCGGGCCAGATGGCTACAGGAGAGTAATAGAAGGCAGATATATTAGCCCCAGGTTAAGTAGGTCCCTTTTCCCTGGGTAAGGTAACAGGAAAGGTTCCAGAACAATCACGAACCTTCTGGAGACAATTAAGACAGACAGGTTGATTAGAACACCTGCAGCCAATCAAGAAGCTGCAAGAATCAATTAAGGCAGGTTAATCAGGGCACCTGGCTTTAAAAAGGAGCTCACTTCAGTTTGTGGTGCGTGTGTAAGGCGCTGGGAGCAAGAGGCGCTAAGAGCTGAGAGTGAGGATGCATACCGTTGGAGAACTGAGGAGTACAAGCATTATCAGACACCAGGAGGAAGGTCCTATGGTGAGGATAAAGGTGTTGGGAGGAGGCCATGGGGAAGTAGCCCAGAGAATGATAGAATATCAGGGTTGGAAGGGACCTCAGGAGATCATCTAGTCCAACCCCCTGCTCAAAGCAGGACCAATCCCCAACTAAATCACCCCAGCCAGGGCTTTGTCAAGCCTGACCTTAAAAACTTCTAAGGAAGGAGATTCCACCGCCTCCCTAGGTAACGCATTCTAGTATTTCACCACCCTCCTAGTGAAAACATTTTTCCTAATATGCAACCTAAACCTCCCCCACTGCAACTTGAGATCATTACTCCTCGTTCTGTCATCAGCTACCACTGAGAACAGTCTGGATCCATCCTCTTTGGAACCCCCTTTCAGGTAGTTGAAAGCAGCTATCAAATCCCCCCTCATTCTTCTCTTCCGCAGACTAAACAATCCCAGTTCCCTCAGCCTCTCCTCATAAGTCATGTGTTCCAGTCCCCTAATCATTTTTGTTGCCCTCCGCTGGACTCTTTCCAATTTTTCCACATCCTTCTTGTAGTGTGGGGCCAAAACTGAACACAGTACTCCAGATGAGGCTTCACCAATGTCCAATAGAGGGGAACGATCACGTCCCTCGATCTGCTGGCAATGCCCCTACATATACATCCCAAAATGCTATTGGCCTTCTTGGCAATAAGGGCACACTATTGACTCATATCCAGCTTCTCGTCCACTGTAACCCCTAGGTCCTTTTCTACCGAACTGCTACCGAGCCATTCGGTCCCTAGTCTGTAGCAGTGCATGGGATTCTTCTGTCCTAAGTGCAGGACTCTGCACTTGTCCTTGTTGAACCTCATCAGATTTCTTTTGGCCCAATCCTCTAATTTGTCTAGGTCCCTCTGTATCCTATCCATACCCTCCAGCGTATCTACCTCTCCTCCCAGTTTAATGTCATCTGCAAACTTGCTGAGGGTGCAATCCACACCATCCTCCAGATCATTTATGAAGATACTGAACAAAACCGGCCCGGAGTTGTACCTGTCGCACAGCTGTTCCAGGAGGGCACTCTAGACAGTTGCATTCCACAGGGCCCTAGGCTGGAACCCGGAGTAGAGAGCGGGCCCGGGTTCCCCCCAAACCTCCCAACTCCTGGTCAGACAGAGGAGGAGTTGACCTGGACTGTGGGTTCACAAAAACGGCCAAACTGAGGGCTGCCGTGAAGCTCCCAGGAGAGCAAATCTGCCAATAAGTGCACGACCCACCAAGGTAGAGGAGGAACTTTGTCACAACTGATGTCAGCACTGGGATCTGGTGTGCACAGCACGACGGAAGGAGGCGGCTGTTTGGGGGGAGAAAAAAAAAAGGAAAGTTGTTTTTTTTTTCACCACAATGGAGGACGTAGTGCGGGCACTGATACAAGCCACGGCTGCCCAGCAGGAGACTACCCGTGTCCAGGCAGCCGCCCAACAGGAGGCAGTGCAGCTACAGGAAGAGACTAATCGCCTGCTGATGGACCAGGCTGCTCAAGACCGGGCTATGTTGCAGGAACTGGTAAACCTGGTAAAGGCCCTTACAGAGCTGAAACGCTGCCATGATGGGACACAGATCATGCGGGCCAGCAATTGGCTGCAGAAAATGACGCGGGGGAATGATGTAGAGGCATATCTCCTGGCCTTTGAGAGGACAGCCCTGCGGGAGGCTTGGCCTCGAAAACAATGGTTTGGCATCCTCGCTCCATTCCTGTGTGGGGAGGCCCAGAAGGCCTACTATGATTTGCCTGAAGAGGCTGCGGCAGACTACCCCCAGCTGCAAGCAGAGATCCTGGCCAGATCTGGGGTAACGACCGCAGTGCGGGCCCAGCGATATCATGAATGGAGATACCAGGAAGACAAAACCCCTCATCCATCTCACACGAAAGTGGTTACGAACTGAGTCCCGGAGTCCGGAGGAGATACTAGAGGTTCTGGTCATCGGCTGATACATGATAGGACTACTGCCAGACCTTCGCACCTGGGTAAGCCAGAACAAACCCTCCACCTACGATGAGGTTGTCGCGCTGGTAGAAAGGCGAAGGACGGCAAGGGAGCTGACCAGACCAGTTAAGGAAGAAGCACCCCAGGTTAAACTAGCAGCACCAAGCCCTCGAGCTCGGGTGACTGGGCCACCAGGAAAACCCAAGTGGAAAAAGAGAGGGGTTGAAGGTCCACCAGAAGCCACAAAGAGTCGGAGCACTGAGGGGGAAGAGGATCGTGATGTTAGACTGCCCAAACCGAGACCGGGGAACGCCTAGGGCTCCATACAGATGTTACACCTGCGGGGAATGGGGGCGCATAGCTGCACAGTGTCCCAATGCCGAGGAGCCTATGCAGTGTAACCTGGGGAAGTGGGCAGACCCATGCTCCCTAATCCACCTTGCGGGGGTCTCACTTATCCCACATATGTACACCAAACCAGTGAAGCTAAATGGGGTAGAGACCACAGCACTGGTTGATTCGGGGAGTGCTATCACGCTTGTCTCAGGGAAGCTCGTGAAGCGTAGTCAGCTGCTGTGGGCCAAGCATATGGGGATAACATGCGTCCATGGGACAGTTGGTTATTACCCCACCATCCCAGTAAAAATCGAGATTCAGGGGAACATTACTGAGGTAGCAGCAGGTGTAGTCCCTAAACTCCCACACCCGGTGCTCATAGGGAGGGACTTCCCAGGGTTTGAAGACTTACTCCCGGTAGGGGAACTGGAGAAAGGGGGAAGCCCTGAAAGTAGTGAGGCATCCACAGTAGACTGTCAACCCGCAACCTTCTTTGAAATATCCCCAGATTTGTTCTCCACTCCCAGATAGCGTAGAAAGACGAAAAGGGAAAGAAGGGCAGCTAAGGCCTTGGCAACCTGAATACTGGTCCAAAGCCAGAGGGTAGCTCTTGTAGGTAGGCGGACCCGAGCAGCTTAAAAGGAGGCCATCCAGGAGGGAGAAGCACCCGAGTCTCACCCACACCCTAACGCCTCCAAACCAGTAGAGGCAACAGAGGCTGGCCCCCTAGATCTTGGGCAGATTAGCCCCGGGAGAGGAAATTTTGGAAGGGACCAGGTGAAGACCCAAGGTATGACTACATTAGGAAGGAGGTGGCTGAAATAGATGGGGTTCCCATGGAAGGGAAAACCCAGGGACCAGGACGCTACTTCATAATGAAGAAGAATCTCTTATACCGGGTTATACCAGTACAGGAGCAGAAGGTACAGCAGATCCTAGTACCTCAAAAACACCAGAATGCTGTATTAAGTCTGGCCGATAGTCATCTTTTTGGGGGGCATTTGGGAGTAAAGAAGACCCTGGCACGGGTCCTGCGATGATTCTTATGGCCTGGAGTACATGAAGAAGTGCGGCAGTGCTGTTCATCCTGCCCGGAGTGTCAGCTGCACAGTCCCCGTCCCCACTTGAGGGCACCTTTAGTACCCCTTCCCATCATAGAGGTCCTCTTTGAGCGAATAGCCATGGACCTAGTGGGACCCCTGGAGAAGACAGCCCGGGGCCACCAATATATACTTGTCATTCTGGATTATGCTACTCGCTACCCAGAAGTCGTCCCCCTGCGGAACACGGCCTCTAAAACGATAGCTAAAGAGTTGGTGGGGATCTTTGCCCGAGTGGGGCTACCAAAGGAGATATTAACAGACCAAGGAACCCCATTTATGTCAAAGCTAATGAAGGACCTCTGTACACTGCTCCATATACATACCCTGAGAACTCCAGTCTATCATCCGCAGACGGATGGGCTGGTAGAAAGGTTTAACCGAACCCTCAAGGCAATGATAAGGAAAGTGGTAAGTCGGGATGGGAAGGATTAGGACACCCTACCTTATGTTTGCAATCCGGGAGGTACCTCAGGCCTCAACTGGGTTTTCCCCCTTTGAATTATTATACGGACGCCACCCCCTTGGCATACTAGATATCGCAAAAGAAATCTGGGAAGAGGAACCCAATGAGGGGAGAAATATAATTGACCATGTGTTGCAGATGCGAGAACGGATAGCCCGGGTCACCCCTATTGTACGGGAACACTTGGAAAAGGCGCAGGAGGCCCAGCGAACCCATTACCATTGCCAGTCAAAAAACTGACAGTTCCAACCAGGGGATCGGGTGATGGTGTTGGTACCCACGGCAGAAAGCAAGCTTTTGGCCCAATGGCAGGGGCCCTGTGAGGTGGTTGAACCCGTGGGGGAAGTAACATACAAGGTGCGGCAGCCAGGACGCCGGAAACAAGAACAAATTTATCATATTAACCTCTTAAAGCCTTGGCACCAACGAGAGGCATGTGTAGTGGCCCAAGAGACCCCGATCCAGGGAAATAACATGCAGGAGCAGATCAGGATATCCACTGATCTGACACCAAACCAGAAGAAGGACATAACTGAGATGATCAACCGATACCATGACATGTTTTCAACCAAACCAGGTCGGACCACCGAAGCATATCACTACATTATCACAGACCCTGGGGCAAAGGTAACTTTAAGGCCCTATTGGGTCCTAGCAGCAAAAAGGGAGGAGATCAAGGCAGAGGTAAAAAGGATGTTGGAGCTGGGAGTCATAGAAGAGTCCCACAGTCAGTGGTCAAGCCTGACTGTGTTGGTGCCCAAACCTGATGGCACCATTAGGTTTTGTAATGACTTTCGCCGGCTGAATGAGATATCCAAATTCGATGCATACCCCATATCGATGAGTTAGTTGACCGCCTGGGCAGTGCCTGATTTTTCACCACCCTTGATTTAACAAAGGGATACTGGCAGATTCCCCTTGCCAAAGATGCGAAAGAAAAGATGACATTCTCTACACCAGAGAGTCTGTTTCAATATACTTTTCTTCCTTTTGGACTGCATGGGGCACCTGCCACCTTCCAGCGTCTTATGGACAAGCTCCTACGGCCCCATACCAGTTATGCAGCGGCATACCTGGATGATGTGATTATTCACACCCCCGACTGGGAAGCCCACTTAGGAAAGGTGGAAGCGGTTCTGGACATGCTAAGACGGGCTGGCCTCACAGCCAATCCAGCCAAGTGTGCTATAGGGCTAGCCGAGGCTAAATACCTTGGCTACATTGTAGGAAGAGGCATGGTCAAGCCCCAACTAATCAAACTAGAGGCTATCCAAAATTGGCCCCAGCTGAATAGGAAAAAGCAAGTCTGGGCATTCCTGGGTGTGGTGGGGTACTACCGATGGTTTATTCCCCATTTTGCTACCAGAGTGAGTCCCCTGACAGACCTGATAAATGCCCGGGGTCCAGACATGGTGAAGTGGACAGATGCTGTAGAAAAAGCATTCATGGATCTACAGACAGCCCTCTGCAGTAACCCCGTGCTTATAGCCCCAGACTTCAACAAAGAATTCATTTTACAAACAGATGCATCTGAAGTAGGATTGGGAGCTGTCCTATCGCAGATGGTCGGAGATGAAGAACACCCAATCCTCTACCTCAGCAGGAAACTCCTCCTGAGAGAGCAGAAGTATGCCGTGGTTGAAAGAGAGTGCCTAGCTGTGAAATGGGCCATGGAAACACTACTTTATTACCTTCTGGGATGACGGTTTACCCTTGTGACCGACCATGCACCCCTCCAGCGGATGCAGTGAAATAAAGAGAAGAATGCAAGGGTGACCAGATGGTTCCTGTCCCTACTACCTTTCCAATTCACCATACAACATCGGGCCGGAAGCCACCATGGCAATGCAGATGGCTTGTCACGAGTACACTGCCTGACGTCCCAAGTTGCCAAACCCCGTAGTGTTGAGCAGCGGGGGAATATGTGACAGGGTCGGGCCAGATGGCTACAGGAGAGTAATAGAAGGCAGATACATTAGCCCCAGGTTAAGTAGGTCCCTTTTCCCTGGGTAAGGTAACAGGGAAGGTTCCAGAACAATCACGAACCTTCTGGAGACAATTAAGACAGACAGGCTGATTAGAACACCTGCAGCCAATCAAGAAGCTGCGAGAATCAATTAAGGCAGGCTAATCAGGGCATCTGGGTTTAAAAAGGAGCTCACTTCAGTTTGTGGTGCGCGTGTAAGGAGCTGGGAGCAAGAGGCGCTAAGAGCTGAGAGTGAGAATGCATACTGTTGGAGGACGGAGAAGTACAAGCATTATCAGACACCAGGAGGAAGGTCCTATGGTGAGGATAAAGAAGGTGTTGGGAGGAGGCCATGGGAAAATAGCCCAGGGAGTTGTAGCTGTCGCACAGCTGTTCCAGGAGGAACTCTAGACAGCTGCATTCCACAGGGCCCTGGGCTGGAACCCGGAGTAGAGGGCGGGCCCGGGTTCCCCCCAAATCTCCCAACTCCTGGTCAGACACAGGAGGAGTTGACCTGGACTGTGGGTTCACAAAAACAGCCAAACTGAGGGCTGCTGTGAAGCTCCAAGGCGAGCAAATCCACCAATAAGCACAAGACCCACCAAGGTAGAGGAGGAACTTTGTCACAGTATTTATTAAGCCAGATAATTAAGGACACGCCTAACTTTAAGCATGTCATAAGTCTTACTGAAGTCAATGGGACCATTTGTATGTTCAATTACCTTACTGAATTGTGGCCTTAGTGCCTCAGTTTATTTAGAGAAAATATGTTACTCTTGGGGCACATGCAGAATTCGTGTCTCTTGCAGTTTTCTTTGCTTCCCCTCAGAAAAATGGGGAAGCAAAGAAATCAGCAGGGAACAAACACCCCTTCCCCAGCAGCCCAGGCGTGTTGGTTCGAGCACCCATAGCACCTGGCAGAGACATAAATGAGCGCGGGAGGAATGGGGGTTGGGCTTGCATGTGTGGGGAGACGTCAGTCACCACGAGGGAAGGCGGGGCTGGGCAGGTGTGTGCGCAAGGAAGAGAGACTCTCGCTCAGCCTTGTGTGGAGGGATAGGGCTTCAGGTTGTTTGGAGGTAGGTATTAGGCAGGCTCTGTCCCCTCAGGCACAGCAGAAAATGTAGCAGCCTGCCTGCATAGTTGTTCCTATTGTTGTTAGTTAATTGTTTCCCATTTATAGTGAATTCCCCCAGGAGCATAAAAAAGGTGTAAAACGTTTAAGGATACTTTACATTGCCAGAGTGGTGTAAAGGAGCCTTATTGTAAATGACAGTAAGGGAATCCTCAGCCAGGAAGATCTGTGTGCTCTTTCGCTTTTTTTCCGTGCCTGAGTGGCACAATGGGGTAGATTACAATTCAGGATCTATTTTACCTACCCATTTAAAAAAAAGACTTTGAGGGAAAATAAAATGTTTATCAAGCGGTGAATAAAATGTCAGGACAGTCAGAACCAAGCACTCTCCAAAGTAGCTAGTGAGGATTATAACTGGAATGCAGGATATTGGTTACCAAGTATTTGTAACTTAACACTCATGTGTTTCGAAAGTCCTGAATAGTTAGTGACGTTTTTCTGTACTGTAGTTTAAATAAATTAACAAAATAATTTAAAGTGGCTTGATTATATTGTGTTATTCTGACAAATAAAATATGCAGAATTTTTAATTTTTTCACGCAGAATTTCCCCAAGAGTAATATGTTCTCTCTTCTCTCTAAGGCCTCTCTATTGCATGTGGAACATAGGGCCTTCACCACTGCCTTTATGGGGGCACACAAGCCTTCCTGCTATGTCAAAGCATAGTCCATGGGCAAGGAGAGGGAGAAAACATATTGTGAGTAAATTAACAATTTAAGAAATTAAGACACATAGAACAACTGCTTCCCCAGTCCATAGGGTCTCCTAAACAAGATACCCATCATGTGCTTTTCCACAGGACCCAGTATGACTTGAGACGTTCTATCTGGCTTCTTTCAGCCTCACTGTTTTACCTCCGTAAAACTATTCATTTTAAAGTGGGCTTCTGAAGTAACCCTACATACTGCCTCGTTTGCATAAGAGATTTAGCATTTTTCATATTCCCCATACAACGCATTTATGAGAGAAATAATCAGACAGATGTGCCAGGAGTATACCTATCTTTACAGATATTAAGGGTAGTTCTTTAGTATTTCTAAGTAATACTGACTTTTACAATAAATTTGGCAAAGGGCAAATGCTATCCTGGGATGTATAATCAAAATAATCTCGAGTAGAAGTAGAAAGGCTGTTTTACCTCTGTATTTGGCACCAGTGCAATACCAGATCCAGTTCTGGTACACAGAACTCAAGAAGGGTATTAAAAAATTGGAGAGGGTTCAGAGAAGACCAACAGGAATGATTAAATATGTCATCTAGTGATAGTTTCCAAGAGCTCAATCTATTTAACATATCCGGCGACCAGTGGTGCTGCCCATAGGCCTGGTAATAAGCCAGGGAGCGATGCCACCTGCTTTGAGGATGGTGTGCAGGCTCCAGCGACTGTGACTGGGAGCATGGGGATTGTCTTTGACGCTCCGGTGACTAGCTCTGGAAAGCGCCGAGGAGGCTCTGGCGAGCGGCGTTTATGAACCAGGGAGCAGCGTCTGTCAGGTGACTGCTGCTGGGGTTCCGGTACCGCGGGTCTGGTGACTGATGTCGGGATCCAAGGGATCGGTGCCTGGAGTCCGGCGTTCTGTGCCGGGAACTCACCGAGTGGCCACAGGTCTGTGGTCTAAGGCGTGACTCCGGAGGTTGTTGGCATGGCCCTGGTGAGTGAGATGGAGGAGTACGATGCTGCAAGGCCGACTTTTGTAGGGGTGCCATGAAAGGCTTTACTCTAGAAACGGTTGGGAGTGAGGGGTCCTTGGGCCTCTCTTCC
Organism: Chelonia mydas; assembly: GCF_015237465.2. Classification (NCBI taxonomy): domain Eukaryota; kingdom Metazoa; phylum Chordata; order Testudines; family Cheloniidae; genus Chelonia; species Chelonia mydas. The sequence goes on along the minus strand of NC_051251.2, from coordinate 72,902,941 downwards.
TGAGGAGTAGGCGGCACCGGGAGGGAGAAGATGTCCTTTGTTGCTTGAAAGGCTTCCAGGATGGACGGCTCCATGAGGTACCGCGTGCCTCTATCACTCCCTGGAGTAGGAGGCAGATTGTGGGGCAGACTAGACCCAATAGGTGAGGTGGCCGCCTGGCTGCCCTCCTGTGATGGCGAGATGGTCCGAGCCAGTCTAGGCTCAACTTCTCCCTTATCCTTGCCCTCATGGGTCCTCTGAGAGTGCCCCCTTCCTGCGTGCTTTCTGTGCCTTTTGGCTGGTACCAGTGACGTGGATCGATGCCGCGAGACATCGGTGCCAGGAGGTGCTTCTTATCAATGCCAAAGTACTGAGTACTGAGTCCAAATGTGCCGGCTCCGAGGCTGTGGCAAGTGCTGATTTCATGAGGAGCATGCGGAGTCCAACGTCTCTCTCCTTCTTGGTCCAGGGCTTGAATCCCTTGCAAATGCGACACTTCTTGCTAATGTGGGACTCACCCAGACACTTCAAACAGCTAAGATGTGGATTGTTGATTGGCATGGGCAGGATCCCCTGGGAGAATAACATGGAGTCCAGGAGAGCTGGCTGTATTTTAAAGAATCCTGATTGAGGACTGATTTTAAAGAATCCTGATTGTAGGAACAAACCATCCTGATGTGTAGAAAGAATAGTACATATGGCAGGCAACCAGCTTGGCTTAACAGTGAAATCCTTGCTGATCTTAAACACAAAAAAGCTTACAAGAAGAGGAAGATTGGACAAATGACCAGGGAGGAGTGTAAAAATATTGCTCAGGCATGCAGCGAAATCAGGAAGGCCAAACAACATCCCTTGCTAGCTGAAACTCCAAGTGTGAAGAGTGACAAGAAGGGTTTCTTCAGGTATGTTAGCAACAAAAAGGTGGTCAAGGAAAGTGTGGGCCCCTTACTGAATGAGGGAGGCAACCTAGTGACAGAGATGTGGAAAAAGCTAATATTCTCAATGCTATTTTTGCCTCTCCACGAATGAGGGCAGCTCCCAGACTACTGCACTGGGCAGCACAGTATGGGGAGGAGGTGACCAGCCTTCTGTAGAGAAAGGAGTGGTTCAGGACTATTTAGAAAAGCTGGACAAGCACATGTCCATGGGGCTGGATGCACTGCATCCGAGGGTGCTAAAGGAGTTGGTGGATGTGATTTGCAGAGCCTTTGGCCATTATCTTTGAAAACTCATGGCAATTGGGGGAGGTCCCAGATGACTGGAAAAAGGCTAATGCAGTGCCCATCTTTAAAAAAGGAAAGGAGGAAGATCCGGGGAACTACAGGCCAGTCAGCCTCACCTCAGTCCCTGGAAAAATCATGGAGCAGGTCCTCAAGGAATCAATTCTGAAGCACTTAGAGGAGAGGAAAGTGATCAGGAACAGTCAGCATGGATTCACCAAGGGCAAGTCATGCCTGACGAACCTAATTGTCTGTGAATGAGGGGAAAGCAGTGGACGTGTTATTCCTTGACTTTAGCAAAGCTTTTGACACTGTCTCCCACAGTATTCTTGCCAGCAAGTTAAAGTAGTATGGGCTGGATAAATGGACTATAAGGTGGATAGAAAGATGGCTAGATCGTCGGGCTCAATGGGTAGTGATCAATGGCTTCATGTCTCGTTGGCAGCCGGTATCAAGTGGAGTGCCCCAAGGGTCGGTCCTGGGGCCGGTTTTGTTCAATATCTTCATTAATGATCTGGAGGATGGCGTGGACTGCACCCTCAGCAAGTTTGCAGATGACACTAAACTGGGAGGAGTGGTAGATACACTGGAAGGTAGAGATAGGATACAGAGGGACCTACACAAATTGGAGGATTGGGCCAAAAGAAATCTGAGGAGGTTCAACAAGTGCAGAGTCCTGCACTTAGGACGGAAGAATCCCATGCACCGCTACAGACTAGGGACCAAGCGACTAGGCAGCAGTTCTGCAGAAAAGGACCTATGGGTTACAATGGACGAGAAGCTGGATATGAGTCAACAGTGTGCCCTTGTTGCCAAAAAGGCTAACGGCATTTTGGGCTGTATAAGTAGGAGCACTGCCAGCAGATCAAGGAACGTGATCATTCCCCTCTATTCGGCATTGGTGAGGCCTCATCTGGAGTATTGTGTCCAGTTTTGGGCCCCACACTACAAGAAGGATGTGGAAAAATTGGAAAAAGTCCAGGGGAGGGCAACAAAAATGATTAGGGGGCTGGAGCACATTACTTATGAGGAGAGGCTGAGGGAACTGCAGAAGAGAAAAATGAGGGGGTAGCTGCTTTCAACTACCTGAAAGGGGGTCCCAAAGAGGATGGATCTAGATTGTTCTCAGTGGTACCAGATGACAGAACGAGGAGTAATGGTCTCAAATTGCAGTGGGAGAGATTTAGGTTGGATATTAGGAAAAACGTTTTCACTAGGAGGGTGGTGAAGCACTGGAATGCGGTACCTAGTGAAGTGGTGGAATCTCTTTCCTTAGAGGTTTTTAAGGTCAGGCTTGACAAAGCCCTGGCTGGGGTGATTTAGTTGGGGATTGGTCCTGCTTTGAGCAGGGGGTTGGACTAGATGACTTCTTGAGGTCCCTTCCAACCCTGATATTCTACGATTCTTTGGGCTTCTTACAGTGATCGCACAGCTTGAAGTCCGGGGAGCGGGGCATGCCTCATCCCTGGGCTAAGTCCCTCAGGGGACTATCCATCTCTAGAGTAAAATTTTTTTATTAAAGCTAATGTTTAAAATCAAGATTACACAAATTTAAGAAGGAAGGTACTGTACATCTGAGGTCAGGCTCGAGTTATGTGAGATTACAAGTATCGATTACAAAGTTCACAAGATACATACATAGTACATAACCAGCTTAGACACAGATTGGGGTGCTGGAGTTTTAACGTGTCAGTGAATAAGTGATCTCAGGTACGTCACCCACAGAATGTATTTAGAGTCCAAGTCAGTATTGGTATAGCGAATAGGTACATGGGTGGGGGGCGTCCCTTGGTTTATCAGGGAAGGAAGTGGGTTATTTCCCTTACCGGTGGTCTTGTTTACTCGTCCTAGTACTCAGAGTGTCCCATGATGTGCTCTGTGTAGATGTTTCTGGACCACCTGATGGTGTCGGACACCATGAGCTGTCTCATGAGCTGAGCTGTTAACTATCGCTAATTACAACTATTTACAAAAGTTCAAAGAACCACTGAATAAGAACCACTTGCTAGAGCAAGAGGAGTGTTCCAGCACCAACATTAAGAAGGAACTGAGGGGGAGAGAGGGGATTGGCAGCATCCCTTATACTGGTGCATATGCGTACCACTCCAGAGGGCACCAGAGCCGGTCCCCTACGGATACCACTAAGGGTATAAACTTCCGGCACCGGTGCATGTGGCGAGCACACACACACCTACAATGGAATGGAACTCTTGTTTTCTGTGCTGGCATGGGCAGCTTGGTAGAGCAGTGTGGAAGGGCTTCTTCTGTATTTTTATGTATGGCTCTTCATCCTAATTAAAATCTAATTAATGACTTGTGCTGGGGGTTTGTTAGGACAAAATGTTTATTAGTGGTCAAAAGAAGCTTTGATCTTAGGATGAACAAAGGCTATTCACTCTTCTTTTATAGCTTTGCTGTAGTTTGCTTGCCTGACTGTAGAAGAAATCAAAACAGCAGTAGAGTGGAGTATACTGCGGGGAGTTCCTTTGTAACTGCCCAGACATTTCATGAGAACGCCTAGAACATACAGCTTCACATGTGGAAAGGCCCTAAACTAGTGATGCTGCTGCTCTTGTGCTGACATCACCCCTACAGTTACAGAAAAACACCACAGTCTTGCTGTGACTCTTCCCAGGGATACCCAGGACTGTGTGGCACCTGGCTACCACCTGCCCTTAATATAAGGAAGCCTTGTCTGGGCCTGCTCGGGTTCAGCTCCCCAACTACACTGGCCACAAGCAACACAAGTGCTCTCCTCTAGGCCTGCACAAGCCTTTCTGCCTCTCTACAGAGTAGCGACTGACTCATTCCAACTCTGAGCCCTCTGAGTGTCTCCGTGGAATGTCCAGCCCCTGCTTCATTGCCCACTCACAGTACTCACAGATCGGCTGCTTCCAAAGGAATAGTACACCCAAGCTTACCAGTTCCACTGCTGAAGGCTTACATCACATCTCCGCTTAACATTCAGTTTTGATACTTTGTTAAATACACTTTTACTTGTTTTCAGGATACACATATCGGGATTCGAGTCATAGCAAGTAGAAGTACTGGAAAAAAATGGCTATAACATTTCCCCTTCCCCAGAATACATCCACATCTTCAGTTGTGCTTTTGAGAAACAAAACCAGACTGCTCTTTCTGCTACAATAGGTGGCCAAAAGACCCTTTTTCAACTCCCACCTACTATTATAAGAAAAACATGGGGAATATTAAATCTAAGTTAACATAAGCAATACTCCCAATTTAATTTCTGGAATACGAAGTGGGAGCTCACCAGGGGCAAAAAGGGCAGCTGGGTTCATCACGGGGGCCAGAAGAGGCAGTTCAGAGCTACTGCTCTTTTCCCCATCTGCTACCTTCTTCCCCCAACAAAAGTTCATCCAATAAGGTCAAGAAAGTAAGGGCAGATCTTAGTTCTTCCTTTAGCTAGGGGCTATTTCAAAATAACTCAACTGCTTCCTGAGCACCTTGGAGCACTGTGGTAGGCTGGGAGGGGAAACAGTAGCTTTCCTTTGGTGCATCACTATTCATGCTCCTTTTCCATCAGGACATCAAAGGGAAGCTATGGCTCCCCCGCTCTCACCCTGTAGCACTTAGAAGTGCAAGAGAGCTGGCTGGAGTGCTTTACTGTGGCTCCTGACTGAGGAAGCTGAACTAGTGAGTGTACTAAAGCCTCCTCATTCAGATTCTTAATCTAGTGTAGGTGGGCTAGGACAGAAGTCAGCAGGTGGTAGGAGAGAAGGGCTCCATGGCAGGTGATTAGCAAGCTTTGACTGCATTTCCAGCTAAAGCCTGTAGCATTTTTTTAAAAAAAGAAAATCCCTAACATGCATTTTAGAGTTGATTTTCTAAAAGGACATGGGGGAAGATATTAAAAGCAAGCCACACCCCCAACGTGCTGTTTGGTTTCTTTTACTATGGTCTAGAATTTCTACAGTTTGACCTGAATAGATGTTCTACAGAACTAAAATACTAGGCAATTTTTATGCATTTTAAGAAGTTACCTTTAGTAACATACACACACACAAAGGCTATTCCCCTCCCCGCTTAGTACAGGAAATACAGATGTCTTAATAGGTCGATGACTACCCCTCATTAGAAGAGTATGCCCTGAAGTAATGTGTGGATATGTGGTACAAAGCATGTAATGCAGGAGAACCAGAACTTGGATCACGTCAGCATCAGGAAATACAATGTGGGTGAGAAAACAAAGATTCTCTGAAACTTGAGTGACACTCAATGTAGCACAAAACTCAAAGACTTTCTCTAAATTATACTCCCACACGACGTTGGGGTTTCTACCTACTTTATTTTCCTCTAAACAATCTTTGTCATAAAACAAGCCACTTCACACATCCAAAGGATCAGAATCAGCTCAGAGAGATACGATGTGTTTCTTGATGAATGCTGTGTTTTAATTAATGACAAAATATAATTTCTTTTTAACACAAGGTGTTCAGCACAATTCTACCAGTTTAGCAGTATACCACCCTACCCATGTTCTTGCAACATCAAAGAAACAAACAAAAACAGTTTTTTTCACTCTGTAGCTATTGGGCATGTTCCCCTCCTGTTCTCCCTCACAGACTCTTGCCTGATGCATGGAGGCACATGGGAATGAGTGCTATTCAGTAGGAGATAGTTGTTCTATTACAAGTATGCATTTTCTTATCCTGCATCCATCACCACACGATCTGAGCATCTATAAGACCGCATTCTTCTCCCCTTTAGAAAACAGTGTGTCAATACAGTAGACATGTCTTTTACATTGTTATTTAGAAATTGGTCAGCTCAGTAGTTTAAACATTCCATACGATTGTCAGCATGTGGAGTGCATGGGCCAGTCCTTTCCTGTGACAGGCTCCACATCAGCAAATTCAGGAAAATTACTGACCTGTTGTTTTGCTCCTCTGAAGCTGGCATCTGCCAAGATTTTCATTCTCAGGCCTCAGCTACCTAAAGCAACATAGGAGGATCTACACAAGCTTCTGAAGCTGTGGGATTTGAGTTTTTTGGTTTTGTTTTTAATCGCTAAAGGCAGCAGCAGTAACAGCAGGATGGAGCACAAGCCACCAACTGGCAGTGACCCAGCACTAGCTGAGAAGCCAAGGTAAGCACAGAACTGCTGAAAAGCCAAATCAAGACACAGAGCACTGAAAAATAGATGCTAAGGCACCAGGACAAATAGTGAAGCCATGAAGAGTAAATGCCCAAGTGCTGGTGACAAGCACCACAGCACCACTGCAAAGGCACTGAAGCACGCAGGCAAACTAACAAGTAATTTTTCAATAATCTGGACGTTACTGGAAGACTGGGCTATGGAAAAGAATCCCCAAAGATGAGTAAAACAGTTCAGATCAAAGAACCTGAGTAATAATAGGGAAAGTGCACTCCCCCCCCTACCTCCCTCCCACCCCCCCACCTTAAGGAGGATCTGACTGGAAGAGTCCAAGGGCAGCTGTCAGTCTCAGTGGGCTGGGCTCACACTCTATCCTGCTACCCCTCCTTAGGGAATCAACATGTCAACAATTTGGAGATTTCAGTTGTCTCACACCGTGGAGCAGAGAATCAGGAGTGAGACAGATGGTATCTTTAGAGAAGGAGGCCTTGTTTTCAGAGGCTTTGAGCACCTATACCTCCCACTGAACTCAATGGGCGCTCAGCACCTTAGAAAAGAAACCATTCAGGTTCATCTTCATTGTGTTCTATAAAAGTGCGTCTGTGTTAAAGAGACTTAGGAAATTTAGTACCAAAGTTCTACCTTTTACGCATGTAAGTAACCAGCACATTAAAGATCAGCCTATCTTTCTTTGTTTGCTTTATGGATGGATGGGGAAACGGTGGCAATCTGAGGTTTGTAAACATGGACAAGTAATTTATGAGCATTGTTGGGAAAGATCCCAGGCCTACAGACTCCAAGACTCCCTGGTTAGCCAATAGACCAAATTACAAACTGATATATGTAGAGTCCTGTAACACTCTATGCCTACCTGTGAGAATAACTCTGCTGAGCCAGTACTGTTCTCAGTTTGGCTGTGATGCGTGTATGACAGAGAAGAGGCGCCTCATGCTGAGGGGAAGGAAGGGAACTGGTATAGGGTTTATACAAGAAAGCCCATTCTGTGTACTCTGGCTTTAGCATCTGAAGTTGGAGTCCCATGAGCTGGATTGGGCTGGCACTTCTCTCTCACCCCTCAGTGGTCAAGGGTAATGATGGTTCTTGGTAGTTCCTAGCCAGCCTCTCTCTGAGATCCAAAAGAGTTGTATGTAGGGTTAACAATTTTCCATTTTTTCAAAGCCGAACACTAGAGGCCCCTCTGTCGCTTACTCCTCCCTCCCCCAGGACTCACCTGCCGTCTGCAGAGCTGGGGTGGGAGGATCTGCTGCTGGCACCACTCCTCAAGTGCCATGCACTGTCAGGATCCTTCCTCCTCCAGCAGCAGCTGCTCTTCCTGCCCTCTGGGTGGCAGAGGCCGATTGTGGTTTCTGAGGTAACTGGACTTTTGGTGTCCAGTCAGACATTGCACAGGTCCCCTTTGGACTGGGCATTCAAAAACCTGACACCTGGCAACCCAGTAAATTTGTACAGGCTATAAACTATAGTTTGTAATGGCAGCCATTTTCATAGTCCTAGCTTTGGACTGATGGGAAGTTGGTCTAGGTATACCTTTCCTGTTAGGAGTCAGGCTCTCCAGTCAGTCTTTACTGGAAAGAGTGGACAAGTGCCCATTTCTTTATTTTGTTTTTATAACCATTTTTATACTAATGATGTTGGAGGGGACACCTCTGATGATTAACTGGAACGAACCCTGAGATTATATTGATTTGCTCACTTTTGGGAAAGGCTCAAATACAGATACCTAGACAAAGACAATTTTTACTGTTAACAGATTTCAAGGACTTATTTTTTATCAGCTGACTTGCTCCTAATGAGGTGCTGAGTCCCTCCAGAACTGCTGAATTTCAGCAAAAATTAAATGCATTTAGCATCTTGCAGCATTGGGCCCACAATACTGTAGTTACTGTAGAGCTCAGTCTGGTGAGATGCTAACCATTCTCAGTTCCCATAGAAGTCAATGTAAGTTCAGGATACGCAGTGCCTGACAAAGGATGGTTGGCACCTTGCAGGATGGACAATCCACAAGAAAAAAATAGGGTCTTTTCACATATACCGAACAGTAACACCATTTCTCTTCCTCAGTCTCTTAAGAAAAGTCTCTGTGTGCGCATTTCAGGACAAAGCAGGACATTTCATAGTATTCAAACTTCTCAAAAGTCAAGGGACAACATGAAAGGCAAAAGCAAAAGAATCTGGATATAGGAATAGTAGTAAGTGGGAACCTATATCCCTAATCATGTAAACCTGAAGAACAAAACTTCAACAAATACAAGAGAGTTTCTGACATATTGCAATGGATGTGGGAGAGGTTACAAGAGACCACCAAACCTCAGGCCTAGCAAAAACAATCAAAGATTAGCTGTCAGTGGATATTCTGAGACTTCACTACAATAGGCAGCAATTGTTTTAGCTCAGTGCATGGCACCTCAGCAGCTATACTAAATCTGAATGAGAGTCACCCTCATTTTAGGAAAACATCACTACTCTTTTCTCAACAGCTGTGAGCAGGACCTGTGCACTCAGACCCTCAGAAAGGAACCTCAACGAATGGGGAAAAGGAGTTGCTATTAAATTCTTAGACAAGGATTATTACACAATGAAAGAAAAAAAAGTCGTGAGAGCACTAAACTATTCACTTTTCAGTTACAAAATGAGACTGGATTTGAGTTAGTACTGTAAAATGTACCTAGCAGCAAGACTGAGAACAGGGCACAAGTAATGATAAACTGCATCTCCAAGGAGTCTGATAGTAGAACAATTTCACGCAGAAACCAATGGCCAAGAAACAGTAACAGATCGATCTAGCCCTACAAAATACATTAGAACAGGACTTTGGGAGATAGGATGTACCAATGACAGGCTATTAGTATTTACTGTTTCACAAACTGAGTTTTGCAGGAACTCTTCTTTAGAAATTATTCATGCCCTTAATCTGAGTTTTTCCTGAGGCGATACCAGTTTATATAGGGATCTGACCTTGTTTGTTTAAAAAGGAAAACAATGTTATGCTTATGTCTTAATTTTAAAATATGTGAAGTGCACAAAAGAATATAAAAGAATCCATTGCCCAAGATGTCATGATGCACCTGAAGTTATTGAAAAAGACAGAAAAGTGACACTGAAAATAACCTACTGTGGTTACATATTTATTCTCTGAATGACACCATATTAAAATTTGTCAGTGTACAAGTCAAATTGCCAGCACTGAACATTTAATCTGGAATAAAAGAGTCAAGCTGTGTTCTCTCAGCCTCTTATGTCACTCCACCTATATCAAAGATTATATGTTTGGATACCAGTTCTTGTAATAATAACTGCACTGTGATGGACTTTGTATTTCAACTAAGAAATTTTAATCAAATTTAATAAAAGCTGAAAGGCATGATATGGCAGTTTTGACTTACAAATACAATTAAAGGAAGCATTTTTATTGGTGCCAAAAGTCTGAAAGCTCACTTGCACGGCTTTAGATATTAATAAAGATCTTTAGTTAGGATGCACTCCAACTTTCCCTTCCCTTTGTTTACATCATACTTTGAGTTCTTTTCCCCAAGCAACTTAACATTCTTGGCAATGGGTTTTTTGTTTTTTAAATAGAATATCTGTGCACCAGAAAGTCAAAGAAAAAATTCAACGGTACTTGTATACATTGTACTGTGTTGCCAAAAAGGAACATCAATACTGATGTACAAAGAGGACCAATATCTGTACTTTGGATGATGATGTGCTAGTGTAGTATCAATTACTCATATAAAATAACTCTTATTGTAAATCAGAAACAATTTTTTTGCAGATTTATTTTGTTAGTTTAAAAAAAAAATCGGCTTTGTGGTGCAAAAGAATTCCCACTCCTGGCAACTGCTATTCCCTGTTTAAGGACTACTCCCATAGCTGAGTGAAATAAATTAATCATCTGCAGTTTATTCTGTGCTCTTCAGGGTTCTTCTCTATCCAACAGCAGACTTATCCAGAACACCTTAAAATGTGGTCTGGAGACACAGAAACCCAAGGAGAAAAAGGGGGTGAATCCTCTTGATGAAGACAGTGACATGGTAGAGAAGAATGAGCACGGAAAGAGCCACTACAGGAGTTCTTAGTACACGAGGACAGTGTCAGAGCAGAAAGGTCAGGTGGCAGATGAAAGTGACCAAGCAAAGAGTTGGCAGAAAAACAAGCTAGTGGGATGGGACAGAATTCTCAAGGCACAGGGTGATAAAGTGGAGGACTTCTTTAGGACCAGAGATAAGACTACTTGAAGGCTGTGGAAAGGAACAAGAAGCCACGGGAAGACTGAGGACAATAGGGAGCAGTGGAGAAGGATTCATTCGAGGGATCATCATTTAGAAGGGGGTAGACACAGTCAGGGTCTCTTATTCTCTCGAAGGCTGAGATGTGTGGGACTAGAGTTGGAAGAATTGCCAAGTGAGGGGAAACTGGCACAACAAATGGTGCCAGTTCTTAGAGCAATTGGTAAAATCCTGGATAGCAGAGGACACTAAGAATCAGCACCAGAGTTAACTGGACATCAGCACAGTCATGGGCCTTCCAGAGGCACTTAGCCAGTGAGAGTCATAATGGAGCAAGTGAAGGTAAGGGAACAGTGCAGATGATTCGCCCTTGACCCCAACCACCACCTTGAGTCTGGTGCCCTAATACCAGGGTTACTATCCCACTTCACCTCTTGGGGACCTAAGGAGTCCATGACAGTTTCTCCCGCCTTTATAATACTACTGCTTAGGGATAGTTTATTACATAAAAAAAAATCAAATAATCTGTTAAAAAAAAGCCCCAAAACATAGTCCTTAAAATCCCATGACGTCTAGTTCACCGACAACATACGCCACACTCCATCTTCATCATACCTGGGCTCTTCTTTGGTCCTCTCCCATTCTTCTGCCAAGACGACCACCCCAGCCCTACCAGACAGAGTGCAGCTCTGCTTTCCCCAGCGGGAACCCCTGCAGCCTTTGTGCTGTGAGTTCCTCCTCCCCAGAGGAGCACCCATCACTCTCCCTGTTCTGTTAACCTCTCCTCTCAGACAGGCCAGCAGGCATGCCTTTCCACTGCTTCCATAGCCCTCAGCCCTCTTGCTCCAGCTCTCCCGAATGGACACATATCAGCAGTTCACAGCCCTCTGTTGTTCTGCCTCAGCCCTTTCTGGCACTCACTCTGGCTTGGGAATGTCAGCTGGCAAACTTGTTGCTCTCCTGTCGCAAGCCTTCCTTCAGCAACCTCCTACAAGCATGGAGACATCAGCGGGTTAGCCCCTCCATTGCTCCCTTGCTTTCATCCCTCTCCAGCTCTCAGGTTTGGCTCTCTGGCTTGTAAGTCAGCAGGCAACCCCATCTGCTGCCTTCAGCCTTCTCCCACAGCTTCCTTCTTTGGTACTCCCTGATCCCTTACAGTCCCAGGTAATCCACTGCCCTCTTAACTGGCCAAGCTGGGAGCACTTATAATGGCACAGGGGAGCTGGACCTGCTTCATTTAAAGGGTCAAGACACCCAGTGACAACAGCCAGAATTTGTTATGGGCAAAAGGGGGTAGTCTAAGGAGAGCAAAGGTGTCACATGCAGGAGAGAGAACAGAACTAGAGAGTTGATGGAGGGGGAGGAGGTAAGGGAGGGAAGTAGAGGTCTGACAGAGGCAGCCAAGTCAAAGAAACTCTGAGATTCACATCATGGAAGGACTGAGACTCAAGGTGTCTGACTGGCAGGAGAAAGGGAGAGTTTTCAGTATTGACAGGGAATTAAGAAATGGAGAGATGGAGGAAGCAGCAGTGTTTGGGAGAAGACAAGGTGACAATTTGCTCAATTTTGAAATTAAATTTTAATATTTAAAGTAACCTTTGTGAGGTGTAGGGCTCTAATATTTGATGGGATGCCACATGTTCTACAGGTTCTTTAGAATTTTCTAAACCAAACAGGACAAAGTATTTATTTTCATGGTAAAAATCCTAGATTTTAATGGGTTAAAGCCAAGATGATGGCTGGGATGGAACAGAGAGAAAAATAAATTCAAGCATCAAAGTCACAGTGAGAGACTGAGGAAGGTCGGGGAGGGGGGAAGAGAAGGGTCTGTTGATGATTGCTCAGAAGGGTGGGGTGGGAGAGGAGAGGTTTTAAATAAAAATTGTGGGAGAGATGGGGAGTAGCTAGAAAAAACAGGAAGGAGCCAGTTCTCACCCTAAGAACTGTATTTGGGGGTTTCAGACGCAGTGAAAATTAGATGCCCTGGTTTTCAAGATAAATTGAGAATCCAGAATATTTTTTTCCAAATGAAAAACTAGAAACCTCTTGCAACACTCCAAACTAGATAGTGGATGGATGGGAGAACTATATTGCTCTTCATATACAAATAAAAGGAGAGTTTTCCTATCAGTAAGGAAAACGACCAATTTGTAGCTGAAATCAGTAACACAGACAAATTCTGTTAGCTGTGAATGTTAGCTTGCGGGTTTTAGGACAAATGTATGCATCCAATATGTCCACTACTCTATTTTTTCAACTGTATGTTTCTCTTGATTATAGCTTTTTCCTAACGGAAAATTATTTTATAGGATGATTTTAACATTCTCCATGGATAGACCCAACAGTCCTACAATGAACAGATCCAGTCTCACAAAAGAACAGACCTGATTGATGTTTATCACTACAAGGAGTGACTTTCTTTACTCCAACAGAAGGAACTCTTTCTTCCAGCTGAACAGGGTTTTGTAGACTCCTCCTTGCTAGCTACTGTCCCATCATAGGTTTCAGAGTAACAGCCGTGTTAGTCTGTATTCGCAAAAAAAAAAGGAGTACTTGTGGCACCTTAGAGACTAACCAATTTATCTGAGCATAAGCTTTCGTGAGCTACAGCTCACTTCATCGGATGTGAGCTGTAGCTCACGAAAGCTTATGCTCAAATAAATTGGTTAGTCTCTAAGGAGCCACAAGTACTCCTTTTCTTTATGTCCCATCATACTACTCAAAACAGGTGCCTACAGGTCATTTATTCAGAGTGATCTGGGTTACTTGATAAACTGGGTGCAAGGCAACAATTTTAACATGCATTTTAATATGGCTAAGCATAAATGTATATATCTAGGAACAAAGAATGTAGTCCATACTTACAGGATGGGGGGCTGGGAAGCAGTGACTCTAAAAATCACCTGAACATGCACTCCCAGTGTGATGCTGTGGTCAAAAGACCTAATGTGATTCTGGGATGTATAAGTAGGGGAATCTCAGATAGGAGTAGAGAGGTTATTTTACATCTCTATTTGGCACTGATGTAACTGCTGCTGCAATACTGAGTTCAGCTGTGGTGCACACAATTCAAGAAGGATGTTGATAAATTGGAAAGGGTTCAGAAAAGAGCTGTGAGATCAACTAAAGGATTAGAAAACCTGCCGTACAGTGATAGACTCAAAGAGCTCAGTCTATTTAGCTTAACAAAGAGAAGGTTAAGGGGTGACTTGATCACAGTCTATAAATAGCTACACTGGGAACAAATATTTAATAATGGCTCTTCAGTCTGGCAGAGAATGGTATTACATGATCCAATGGTTGGAAGTTGAAACTAGATAAATTCATAAAAACAACAAGGAGTCCGGTGGCACCTTAAAGACTAACAGATTTATTTGGGTATAAGCTTTCATGGGCAAAAAAAACCACTTCTTCAGATGCGTCTAAAAGCTTATGCCCAAATAAATCTGTTAGTCTTTAAGGTGCCACCGGACTCCTTGTTGTTTTTCTGGATATAGACTAACACGACTACCCCCTGATACTAGATAAATTCAAAATGGGAAAAAAAGTGTGAATTTTTTAATTGAGAGAGTAATCATCATTGGAACAATTTACTAAGGGTCTTAGGGATTGTGGGCCTTGAACCTGGCCCCAGGGGGTCCCCAGACAGTGTTCACGCCATGACCAGGAACCAGCAGCTCACCTGAGTAACCAGAGAAGGAAACCAGCAAAGTGGTAGCTCACAGACAGTCCTGCCCCTGAAGCTCCCGATTGGGGGAAACATCCAGCACCCCCAATAGGCTGAGGAACTCTATATAAACCGGGAAGTAACTCAGGAAGTTGTTCAAGCAACGACAGGAATCCCTGACTGGCTGCTGCTACAGACCCCTCTTGCTTACCTGACTCCTACATTCCTCCCTGCTCCTGGTCCCTGCCCCTCTATCTCAAACTCTGGTCTACTCCCAGTTCCTGCTTTCACAGAATCGTAGAATATCAGGGTTGGAAGGGACCTCAGGAGGTCATCTAGTCTAACCCCCTGCTCAAAGCAGGAGCAATCCCCAATTTTTGCCCCAGATCCCTAAATGGCCCCCTCAAGAATTGAATTCACAACCCTGTATTTAGCAGGCCAATGCTCAAACCACTGAGCTATCCCTCCCCCCATAATTTTTTTTATTTCACAAGTTCTAGGATTGTCACCCCAGACTAAAGGTAAAATCTTTATTCTAACCAATGTCTAAATCATTGTTTTCTGGTGGTGCAGATCATGTGGCACAGATTATTAATAGCTCTGGTCTCTACACCATTTGACGCTGCGCTCCAGCTGCCATTCTGCTCTCTGGCTCGTATGATTCTTCTTTCCTGCCTTACTCCAGTTCCCTGCTCCTATGCCTTACCCTTGACACTGTCTCCAGCTCTGACCCCTGCACTGACCACTAAGATTGACTCCTGCCCAACCGCTAGACCTGACCTACTCTCTGGTCACAGATAATGGTCATGGTGGATTCTCCATCACTGGCAATTTTAAAATCAAGATTGGATGGTTTTCTTAAAAGATCTGCTATAAGAATTATTTTGGGGAAGTTCTATGGCTTGTGTTATACAGAAGGTCAGACTAGATGATCAAAATGGTCTTTCTGCGTTGGGACCAATGAATCTAATTCTAAATTACTCTCAGGTTGACTGGCAGGACTGATGCCAAAAATGATCAATCATGAGGTTGTCACAGAGCTGACAATGTAAGTCAATGGTTAAATATTCCCCACCAGACCTGGCTGAAGGTGGATCCTACAGTGGGCACCTTTAAACTACATACCATTTTGAAATATTCCACTAATTCTAGCTGAAAGTCCATTAGAAAAATGAGGAATACTACTAGAAATGTTAGAATCTCTCATAAAGGAAGACACATTTTTAAGTACCCGGCAACTGTATCTCGAACCTATTACTCAATGCAGAAAAGGCATCTGACTGGGTCATGACTGTGGTCATATCTTTTTTTAACTATGCTCTGCGTGCAGGCATGGAGTGGAGGGTAGCTTTTCAAACACGGATTTTTGAATTATTCACAGACACTAGTATTTCTTTGCTAACAAATGGCTCCTGCTTTGCCTTTTTTCAGCTCAAATAGGGTGGTAGGCACAGTTGCCCAGTACTGAACAGAAGGAAAATCATCTCCACATCAGAACCTCTGGCTTGCTTCATCTGAGTGTATCTTTTGCCATAAGAGTAAGACTGACAGAAAAGAACAAATTAGCTTTGAACGCCCTTCTTCCATACAAGTTCTACAGTGGGTATTTCGATTCTTTCACATCTCAGAGGATTATGATTTTCAATACGGTTTCAAGATGAAGGTGTCCAAGTTTTGAGGCATGATTCTCACTACTGACATGAAGACTTCATAGGAAGTAGCTAGATCCTCTTCCCTAATGCCCTGAAGGGATTTAAGTATCTCAGCCTCCAGATAAACTTGACCCTTCCCAAGTGTGTAAAACTAATTTTGAGCATTTCTTGCCACTGATGTCATCATGACCTCACTGAATGGAATGACATTACTAGCAGCTGGCTGAGTCATATATTTGAGCTAAACTGGTAACCCCTTCCCATTCAGTCAAATTGCTTCTACTATCTGCCCCTAAATTCCTCTTAGAACTTCTCAAAAAGATCAGTACATTCCTATGGTAAAATTGGAAATATGAGTTAAATGTAGCTGGGCCAGTTCACATCAGCTGACTATCTGACTCAAGATCAAATGGAATGTTCTTTGTAGCTTTAGGGAAAAAGGCAAAATTGCCTTGCCAAATTTTAAACCTTATTTTAGAGATGTTATGTTAGAAAAATGACCTTTGACATGCTTCACACCACTACTTGTCCTGTGGGTACCAATAGAGAAGGTTCTAATAGGAACCATCAAATTAAATTTAACACTTGTTGATAGAACTACATGGACTCCAGAGCCACCTGGATCACATCATGATCATGATAACACAACTGGCATCTTTAATGGAAAATGAGACAAAAACTGAAATATCTCCTCAATGCCTTTCTCTGCTCCTACTCCTTAATAATCCTGATCTCAAAAGATCTAACTGTACAAAAACGCTCATAGTAGATTGAACCAAATGTAACAGAACAAAATTAACCCAGTTTTATACAAGGAAAAATACAGGAACATGGAGAAGATGGTGAAATTAATGCACAAAACCTGTTCCGTCTCACCCCTTTCCTCACATATGCCATTATGCCTACTGTGTATGGTATGACTACCCACTTATTCTTGCAAACATAGCACTGCCTGATCACATAGCACAGGAAAAAACACCAATATTTAATTATTTGCCTGCATAAGAAAAAAGTCATACAACTGATTTTGCGGAGGCAGACTAAAATTGCTATTCAAAGACTCACAGCCCTTAAGACATGCTCTATTTCTAATTCCATGAGAGAAATCCAGATTAAATCCTATGTAGATCTACATCCTCTTTGGTTGGGTCTAAGCAATTAACCTAAGCTTGTCTCCTCTTTCCTGGAAGGGCTGCAGTTAGTAAAGGGTCTTGATGCTCATGTACAGGCTACACCCAAAGAGAGTTTCCGTTATTTTGGTCAATTGTTCATGTATTTGTCACACCTATGCCTAATATCCAGCTTCTCTACGCCCTCTTTGTGTTTGATAACAGCCCCTCTGTGGGCCTCTAATCAAGGCTTCTAGAAATAAATGAAAATTTACAGCTTTTCTCTTTATTCTGGGCATATCAGGGCACAAAGAACACAATGGAAATGGTAAAGCTGAATAAGCACGGACAAAAATATCACAGTATTGACTCCATTCCATGAGTACTCTAAGACCAAGTGGATCACCAACATTTTTCCACATTTAGGCAGAAATCTGAGCAGTCCCATTTTTCCACCTCTTACTTCCATCTATGAAAGCAAGTCGAGTTCTTTCCTCTCATTTGGGGTCTGATTCTTTCACTTGTAGCTGGGTATTAGGTTGTTTCTCCTCACTCCTCCTGTTGATTGCTAATACTTATCTCTGTAAATTTGTATGTTTGTCAGTGTTGCATCGTTTTTATAATCACAGAACTAGTAATGTTAAAACTGGTATTCTTTATCCTAACATTTATTTTCTTTGGCCTTTCCCTCTTTCTGCTTCTTTTGTGATAAAACTTGTTTGAAACTACGAAGTGAGAAACTTTTTTCCAGCTACACAAGATGAAAGCAGTTTATTTATGTCAGAGTAATGTGCAAAAAATATAATGTAATTAGCTGACAAAAATATGGTTCTAAAGTTCTATGGTGTACAGAACAATAAGTGCCAAATAGAGTGAAAGCTGTCATACTGATTTATTATACATGATTTGCATTAAAATTCCAATGCTGTAGGGCTTTACAAAAACAACAGTTTAAATGACTGAAAAAAGTGACTAAGAACACTGCAGGCAGAGACTATGTTAGATACAGTAAGGTGTTAGAATATAATTGGACACTCCATCTATAAACTAGTTTTTTAGGCAACACTTTTGCAAGAAAAAACATCTGTATGTTAGTCCCAAACTTTTAGTTAACCTTCCGTATGTCACGAAAATGGTGCACTGAAAACACAAAGGACAGACACCCATACATCTTCACAGACACAATCTTTAAATAGAGCCTAACTGAAGAGAAAACAGGACATACAGAGAGGATTTCCCAAAGCTCACTATAAATGTCAGAGGAACAGGATGAATTTGGAAACACAAATAGCATCTAAGTCAAAGTCTTCCACAGTAGCAGAGCAGATACAGATTTATTGTACGATTGCCTTGAAGTGTGGTTCTGCTCTGAGAAATGACTGAAAAAACAGCATAAGATGTTTAATATTTATTCTCTCTCATTGATTTACATAATAAAGTTTTTCTTTTTAATTTCTCCCAGACTTGCATACTCATCCCGGACTCCAAGTCAAGCTAAAATGTTCCTTCTCATATAGTATCTGTAATAAAAGTTCAATAGGCTATATGAAGCTCTCAGTTGTCTCACCTGTGTCACCCCTTTAACTTTCAGTGGGTTTGCATGGGTGTGACTGATTGGAACTTAGTAAAGAGTTCTACTGCTGAGTTCAAAGAATACAATCCACTCACACTCTCTTCTCTCTGCTGGCTCATGCAGTACTAACTGCAGCAAGAATAAATAATGCAGAACAGATCTGGTAAAATTAGGTCTTCTTTTCGGTCTGCTCTTGCCCTAATTGTGACAGAAAAATGAATCCAGAAGCCCTGTGGATATGAGTGTGGTGTCCAGAAGGACCAAACTTAGATTTTTCAACAAAACATGAAAATTGTAGGGATGAGCCAGAGATCCAGCTTGATTTACTGCACTTATGCTAACTGAATACCAAACACCTGTGCAACTTTAGGACCATTTCATCCTAAGAGAACTGTAGCTCAACACTATTAAGACAGCATTCCGCATCTTGAAACTTCAGACTATTTTGGCTCCAAACGGGGAAGCTAACTGAGGCACAATTAACACCTATACTGGGACGGGGAGAACGGGTGGTTGGATGTGGCAGAGGTTCCGGGGGGGGGGGGCGGGAGGGGCAGTCAGGAAGGAGAGGGGGGGTTGGATGGGGTGGCGGGGGGCAGTCAGGGGCAGGGGTTCCTCGGGCGGTCAGGGAGAAGGGGTGGTTGGATGGGGCATGGGTCCCGGGGGGGGGCCAATCAGGAATGAGAGGAGGGGTTGGATGGGGTGGCAGTGGGCAGTCGGGGTGAGGGTTCCTTGGGCAGTCAGGGGACAGGGAGCAGGGGTGGATGGAGCAGGAGTCCGGGGAGGGAAGGGGGCGCATGTCAGGGAACGGGGGTTGGATGGAGCAGGAGTCCGGGGGGAGGGTGCATCAGGAGGCGAGAAGTGGGGGTGGGGGGGATCCGGGGTGGGGTCTGAGCCACACCTGGCAGTTTGGAAAGGCAGTGTCACCCCTAAACGGCCCTCCATACAATTTCCGAAACTCGATGGGGCACTCAGGCCAAAAAGTTTGCCCGCCCCTGCTGTAATGGCACTTTACTTAAAACTTGTCATGATCATACCATATAAATAAAGGCATCCCAGTAAGGGCACTACAATTCACTAGTGGGGGGGGGGGCAGTCTAGGGTGACCAAATGTCCTGATTTTATAGGGACAGTCCCGATATTCACGGCTTTTTCTTATATAGGTGTCTATTGCTTCCCACGACAACCCGATTTTTCACACTTGCTATCTGGTCATCCTAGGGCAGTCCGTTGCAGGTGAACAGCAACTGAAGTATGGCAGCTAATCAGATCACAGAGTTCAGTAATCAGAGTACAGAGATTTACATATTTGCAACATGGTTACGGTAAAACAATCATAACACGATTATGGAAATCACTGCACATTTTTGGCTGGTGGCTGTTAGCCAATCAGAGTGCAAGGATTTGCACGGTATACAGTTAGAGAAATAGCCATGTAGGCTGGCAGTTTTCAAAAGAAGCCAAAGTGAGTTCTGTAAGCAAATCCTTTGTCCAAATGCACCTCTGCTTTTAGAGTCAGAGTTTACAGCCAGAAGGGACCACCAGATCATCTAGTTTGACCACCATTGTATCACAGGCCATCACTACTGAACTGAGACCGAAGTTTTACAGCCCACAGGAAACTAGACTATTACGTGCAACAGGCAGAGAACACGAGGGATAGAGGTGCAACAGTGCTTGAGATGATTAAGTGAAACATACCCAGATAATTTTGGAAAGTGATTTGAGCCCACATGCTGCAGAGGAAGGCAAAACACCCTCAAGATCACTGCCAATCTGAGGTAGGGGAGAATTCCTTCCTGATGATACACCTGGTGATCAGTTAAGACCCTGAGCATGTGAACAAGAACCAGCCTGCCAAGCACCTCAGAGAGAGAATGCTCGGTCCCACCTCAGAGTCCTGGTCCTCCCTGTCTAATGTCCCATCTCCGGCTGTGGCCAACTCTGATGCTTCACTGGAAAAGGATATAATTGGGGGGTTCGGGGGGGGAGAAAAATCCCTTCCTGACCCTTGCAGGTGGCCTGCTGAAATCCTAAAGCATGAGCTTTCTCCCCTTTTCCTTTCCCCTCAAAAAAATCAAAAAGAGCACTTTTAAATAGGGAAGTTTAAAATTAAATGGGTAATTTTAAAGTTCCCTATTTAAAAGGTACTTTATAGACGCAGTACTGTGTGCTCAGTCCTTCCCAACATGGCTGTAAGTGAAATCAAGGGGAGCCCATCAGGGTGTATTTATTCAGAGAGTTTTAGGCTGTTGAAGTTAGAAGCGAAGGTTCCATGTGATGTGGAGTTGATGAGAGTAGCCAATCAAAACAGATATTTGCATAATATATAGCTGAGAAATAACTGGCCCCTCAATCAAAGCATAGGGAATAGCACAGCTCAGAAACAACCATACACAGGTATGAGCCAGTAACTTTACTGTAAATCCTCATGCTTTGACTGGCAGAGATGATTTTTTTTTGCATAATATTATACACACAACAAAAAAGCCCTTAAAATAGTATTAAGAAATATGCATTTTTCTCGTTTAATGAAACACTTATTGACCAAAGACAAATCTATTTTAATTTTGCACTTGTGAGGATGACAAACTCACAAATGTCATTAAATTAGGCTTCCATGTGAAGTTTTTATAATTCTTAATAAATTTCTGCCTGGCCAAACTAAATACTAAACACTTTTCATTCATTCTACGCTGCTACAGGGGTAGAGGTGTTTATAAAAAAGGATTACATGTTAAAAACATCACCCATGATTTTAGTTAACATTTACTCCTTTTACAAAAGGACAGACTGCCACAGTAAAGATATTTAGGGTGCAAGACAGAAAATTCATATTGGATTTACCTGTTTTTCGGAGTGGAAAGTCATCTTTGGAATCGTACATCCCCAGTACAGGGTGATTGTAGGTGCCTGATACTCCACTTTGTGGGGGGGAACTCTGGTCAAGAGAACTGTGCTGAGTTTTCCTATATAGGAAGGAGGAGAAAGTGGAAACTTTACAAAAGTTAAGTGTAAGGGGAGATAGTATAGATTAATCTTCTCTGTTTATATTAAAGGATCCTGTACTGACATTCAAAGCAGTGAGAGTTAACCCTGGACAATGTGGTCAGACAAAAAGAGGGTTACTCAACTTGTGAAGTAACTAGAGTTCTTTGAGATGTGACCCCCTGCAGGTGCTCAACTTCAGGTGTGCACCTCTGCCTCTGCGCAAAGATTTTTGGTAGCAGTTCCCATTTGGCTTGCAAATGTGCCCTACACATCCTCATGCCCTGCAACGAGGCTATATAGGACTGCATGGGTAAACCACCCTGAGTTTCTTCCCACACAAAAACTCCAAAGCAGAGGGGAAGGAGGGCAGATAGTGGATCACCTATAGGGGGACACACCTAGAAGAACTCCAGTTACTGCAAAAGGTGAGTAACCTCTCCTTCTTTGAGTAGAGTCCCTGTAGGTGCTCCATTTCAGGTGACTTCTGAGTAGTAACCGCTTTAAGAAGGCGGGAGGTTCAGAACAGAGTCCAGCACTAAGGAGAGGACTATGTTACCAAACTGCAGCATCCAATTTAGCAATGTGAATCAAAGCATAATGGCTGGAAAAAGCATGCACCATGGTCTACGCTGCAGATTTCAGCAACTGGAACATTCTTGAGTAGGGCTACGGATCTTGACTGTAATCTAGTAGAACGTGCAGTCACTCATAGGGGAGGTTGAGCATCAGCCAAGCCATACCAAGTAATAATACATCCAGAGATCTCCTTAGACAGTCTCTGCATGGAGACAGTGAATCCCCTAGACCTATCTGCAATAGAAACAGTCTAGGGAACTTCCTGAAAGCTCTGGTTCTGTCCAAGTAAAAAGCTAATGCCCTTTTAACAACCAATATATGGAAGATGGCTTCCTGTGTAGTCTGACGTGGCTTAGGAAAGAAAACTGGAAGGTGAATAGACGCTAAGCAAACCTTGATGGAACTCATATAGACCTGATGTCTTCAATTTCAACAGGTAATCCAAGATTGTGGAAAGACAACTGAATAGGTGAAAGAGGACAGCGGTTACATCAAAGATGATACCTTCTCCATTTCTGAAGGAAAGTATGTCTTGTAGATTCCTTGCTGCTATTTAAGAGCACGTTTTACTTCTGATGAACAGGATGCGTCTAGTCCCAAGAACCACTGAGGAATCATGCTTGGAGTTACAGAATGTTCAGACTGGGGAGAAGTTTTCTCCCTGTATTCTGATACAACAGTAAAGAACTGATCAGGAGTCTCTACAGAGGACGAGAGGAGAGTCTGATGAGGTAAGGAAACCAAACTCGTCTTGGCCAGGCTGGTGCAATCAAAGTGATCCCGCCTTGGTCTGACTTGATCTTGCTGAGAATCTTTAAAAGCAATGGAGTTGGTGGATATACATACCAAAAAATAAATAAATAAAAAGATTCCTTGTCCATATAATGAGAAAGGTGTCTCCTAGAGGTTCTGGATTGAGTTCTCCTTTGGAACAGAATATTCTGCACTTTGTGTTGGCTGCAGTGGTGAAAAAGTCAACCTCTGGAAACCCCCCCAGCTAGAAATATTTTCTTAAAGACTCAAGAGTTCAATTCTCATTTGTAATTTAGGGAAAACAGTCTGCTGTGGTAGTATGCCATAGTGTTTTGTCTACATGGGACATAAAAAACCGAAATGGCAATCGGACTAGCTATGCACCAATTCCAAAGCTTTATCACTTTGCAGATATGCAAATGTGCTCCACCCTGACTACTGATATATACACAAGCTATGTTGTCTGTCCTGATCTTGAATGACTTGTTTTTGATTAGGGGAAGAAAGTGGAGGCAAGCATTTCTGACCGCCCTTAACTCCAGCAGATTGACAGGCAAGTCTTGCTTTTGCTTTGACCATTTGCTTTGGGCAGCGTGTGGACCCATATGTGCTCACCCTCCCAAGAGGGAAGTATCTGATATTATCATGACAATAGGGGGATTCTGGATTTTGGGATTCCTACACAAACCTTGAAAGGATCCTTCCATCAGGTAAGCGACTGCAGGACACGACTGGGTAGACACCTGTTTGTTCAGACTGTTTGTGCTGGGCACAAACTGTCCTGAGCCACCCTTGGAGACATCAAAAATGTAATCTGGTGTTCTGTGTTACCAAAAAGGCAAGCTGCTACATGGCCCAGAAGCAGCAGACATGTCCTTGCTGGAACTTGAGGGCTGAGCTGCATTCTTAGCATAAGGTTCTTTAGAGTAAGGAACCTGTCAGGAGGGAGATAAACCTTGCCTGTCACTGAATCCAGAAATACTCCTATAAAAAGTATTCATTGTGCAGGAGTCCAGGCCGATTTCTCAAGATTTATTTGTAAGCCTTAACTGCAGAATAACCAAGTTGTTGTTTGAGCTGCCAACAGCAGCTCCTGATAAGCTGGCCTCTAATGAGACAGTCGTCAAGGAAGGGAAAGATAGTTATTCCTATGTAACAAAGGTGGGAGGCTACAATCACCATGATTTTTGAGAAAATCCCTGGGGCAGAAGAAGGCCAAAGGGTAGGACCTGGTACTGGTAGCGATTGTCATCAAATGTGAAACAAAACATCGTTTGTGAGAGGATGAATTTTTTATGAATTGTTATATGGAAGTAGGAATCCTTGAGGACCAGAGTCACAAACCAGTCCATGGACTCCATGGAGGGAATTATAGCTGCTAGGGATACCATCCTGAATTTCAGATGTTTGACATGTTTGTTCAATTGTCTGAGATCCAGTTTCTTGAGTATTAGAAAATACCTTGAATAGAACCCGTTTCCTGTGTTGAAGTGGAACTGGTTCTGTGGCTTCTAAACTTGGGAGTCATGTGATCTCCTGTCTCAGCAATTGATCGTGAGAGGTGTCCCTGAAGAGAGATGGGGAAATGGGATGGGATGGCAGGATGGAGACAAACAATCATATAACCAGATTTAATGGCCTCCCGTACTTACCTGTCTAATGTTATAGTCTCCCAGGCATGTTAGTATAGAGAGAGGCAGTGTTCAAACTAAGGAAAAGGGTTGGAATGGTACAGCTAAGAAACCCTCACTATCGGGTGGTTTAGACTCTGCACAAAATGATCAGAACTGGTGTTTGGAAGATGCTGATAGCTGGGATGAAGCAGCTGAGGTAGTCATTGGCTTCTTTTTAGAAAAATCTTAGCCGGTGGGGTTCAGATGGTCTACGGAAGGTGGAAAAACTGAGCAGGACAAGATCTTTGAGCCGACTGAGACCCGCTAAATTTCTTTTATTTGCAGGTGTGTATATGCCCAAAGATCTAAGTGTACTACGAGTCCTTAAGGGTATGATGTGAGTCATCTGTGGAGCCTGAAAAGACCTTGTGGCCATTAAATGTCCTCAGCAGCCGATTGTACTTCCCATAGGAAATTAGACAACTTAAGCCAGAAAGCTTGTCTCATACCTGCTGTGGTGGAAACAGACCAGACTGCAGTGTTGTCTGCATCAAGTGAGGCCTAAAAGACATCTTCACCAAGAGCAGACCCACCTTTATTTTGGAGCTAAACTGACCTCAGTGTTCCTATGGTAAATGGTCAATAAAAGCATTAAACTTCTCATAGTTCAGGTAGTCATATTTCAGCCTCAGGGCCTGGTGATTTGCTATCCTGAACTGTAACATTGTCAAAGAGAAAAGGAGTACTTGTGGCACCTTAGAGACTAACCAATTTATTTGAGCATAAGCTTTCGTGAGCTACAGCTCACTTCATCGGATGCAAAGAGTAGCTTTTATGACCAAGAAGGTCCAGACACTTCTAGTCCTTGTTATATGGATTAGATAATTTGAGCATGCTGTCTCATTAACTTTATCTACAACCAGAGAATTTGGTGCCCGGTGTGAAAAAAAATCTTTGATTTCATCACCAGGATGTAGTATGTTTTATTGGCATATTTGCCTGTAGGGGTGACATTGCTGGAGTTTGGCGTTTGCCAGATGGTCTTGGCTGGCTCTAAAAGAACTTAATCAGCAGTGCCACTCGTGCTGAAGTAGAAATATGCAATATGTCCAACAGCTTGTGATGTGAATCCTGGACCTCTTCCAGGAGAATCTGAAGAATGTCCACCATCCACTTCAACAGTCCTGGAACTGCCAAAAGTCATCAGCTAATGATGGCGGTGGTGGTATTACTGCCTCATCGGGTGATGAAGAAGAGATATTTGTAAGGAAGTGACCTTTTCTGCCCTCACCTCTTGCTGCTCACAGGTCTCCTCTGCTGATTCAGAGTGGAGGGGAGAGGTAGACAGTGCTGGAGAAAGAGCTCTTTTATGTTTCTTATGAAACTGAATCGGGGCCCCTCAAAACTGCTGGTGGTACATTGCCCATGGGTCCAAATAAGACGAATGAGGAGGACTAGAAGGCATGGGGGTAGGTAGCTATCGGTCATTGTCTCAAGTATCAACTGGCAGAGGTCATGTATCCTGCCTTCCTTGCATCTGCAGAGGAGAATAACATCTCCTTGAGTAAACTGGAGCACTTTGAGCCAAAAGCTCTGAGTCTGAAAGCTCTTCCACATATTGTACAGGAGGCAACAACCCTACTTCCTGCATAGTAGAAGTTGGGCAAGTCGTGGGTCTCACTACATGTGTGGTCAGTGACCCAGCAGATCTCAATACTGAGAGATGTCCAGATGTTGCAAGGAGGGGCCACTCGGGCTCATTTGGTAACATGAGATCTTTTAAGGTACCATGTGGTACCAGGAGCACAGCAGATTTTGATATGGGCACAAAGGTTGTTCTCGATGTTGTTGTCTGAGACACTGATTATGGCACAGAGGGTACCGCAGATTCCTATGAGGTCAGACTCTTATTATCATGGGCTTTGATGATATCAGTCTTTGGAACCATGCCCTTTACCACGGAAATATGGGACTTCACTGAAGTCTTGAAGTGCTTCACTGAATCCAAAGTGCTCAGAGTCTCCTTAGCAATCCTTCTGGGGCCTGAGGTCTCTGGTGACCAAATCCTCTGAAGAGGAAGTCTCCATTGTGCTCCTCTAATCTCCTTCCTTAGTCTTTGAGTGGGAAGCCCGCAGTACTGCAGTAGTGGTTATAGATACCTCGCTCATGGAGAAGGTTGGGAGGCTGGGATCTCCACACTGTCTTCATCTTGGAAACTCTTGGTGACAGTGATCATGACATAGACAGAGCACTTACAGAGGTAGAGAGTCCCTGTAACAGAAAGATTCTCTGCACCTAGGTCCAAAGCTGGTTTTAAGACATGCTCATCATTAATAATCTATACTTAATTTCCCTGTTTTTACAGGATCTTCCCTTAAAAGAAGTGGAAATCTTGCACTTGTTGGGGATATGCAAGTCTTCCAAGCAATGAATATACTGAGAATGCCCATCGCTGATGGGCACGGCTTCTCTACAGGAGAGGCATCCTTTAAAGCCAGCATCCCAGATACAAGGGGAAAAAAACAACAAAAAATATATTTTGGGGGAAAAAGAAAATGAGAACAGTTCCAACAACTATAAAGTATTAAATACCCTACAGACTACTGAAGAATTAACACTATACACTATTCTAACTCTAGAGAAAAAACTAGCACACACTAAACTGGCCGATGGCAGTTGAGAAGGAACTGAGGGTGGTTCACACTCACAGCCCTATATAGCAGAGGTGGGCAAACTATGGCCCATGGGACCCTCCTGCCCAGCCCCCGAGCTCCTTGCCCGGGAGGCTAGCCCCCGGCCCCTCCCCTGCTGTTCTCCCTCCCGCGCAGTCTCAGCTCACTGCACCACCGACACAGTGCTCTGGGCAGCGGGGCTGCGAGCTCTTGCAGGGCAGCGCAGCTGCAGAGCCGCAGCCTGACCCAGTGCTCTGTGCTGCGCAGTGGCACGGCTGCCTGACCCGGTGCTCCAGGCAGCGCGGTAAGGGAGCAGGGAGGGTTGGACAGAGAGCAGGGGAGTTTGGGGTAGTGGTCAGGGGTGTGGATGGGGTTGGGGCGGTCAAAGGGCAGGGAACAGGGGGGTTGCATGGGGGCAGGGGTCCTGGGGGGGGCAGTCAGGAATGAGAGATGGGGTTGGATGGGGTGGAGGGGGGGGGCAGTCGGGGCAGAGGGTCCAGGGGCGGTCAGGGAGGGATGGATGGGGCAGGAGTCCCGGGGGGAGGAGGAGGTTGGATAAGGGGTGGGGGTTGGGCCAC
The DNA here is from genome assembly GCF_015237465.2 of Chelonia mydas. NCBI lineage: Eukaryota > Metazoa > Chordata > Testudines > Cheloniidae > Chelonia > Chelonia mydas. The sequence goes on along the minus strand of NC_051251.2, from coordinate 72,875,192 downwards.
GCCAGGCTGTTTGGGTAGGCATAGCCTCCCCTAACCGACCCTTCATACAGTTTCAGAAACCCGATGTGGCCCTCAGGCCAAATAGTTTGCCCGACCCTGCTATATAGCCTCAGTACAGGACACAAAGATGTGTAGGGCGCATCCGTGGGCCAAATGGGCACTGCTATCAAAAATATCTGATCAAAGGCACAGGGTGCACGCACACCTGAAGTGAAGCACCCATTTGGATACTAGTCGAAGAAGAATCTCGGTCCTTTTTCTTATTTATATTCCAATGTCTTTTTGCTTTGTTCCAGTTTCCTTTTTCCTACACACCCACCTGAAACTACACTGAAGAGAAAATTTAAGAACTCAGGCACTGATATTGCAAGGCAACTAAGCACATGCAAAACTTTAAGCATGGGAATAGTCCCAGAAAATAAAGCCTAAGTTCAGCAAGATTTTTAACCAGGTGTGCAACTTTTAGCATATGCTTAAGTACTATGCTGAATTGAGGGTCTTACTTAGTGGGACTACTCGGATTCTTTAAGTTAAGAACATGCTTAAGCACTCTGCTCAAAGCCTGAGTTAGTTTTCGCTTCTCCCACCGATGGTTCTTTGTTGAACTGGAACCCAAACTGGAGCATAAATATGACGGTAAAATTAGAAGAAAAACATTAGCCACAATCTGTAGACTTTACTAACAGCAGCAGTGCTGGATAGGTGGTGTCCTGGAGATTGCTTTAAGCACATATGTAGGCCCCAATTGAGAAAAGTACTTAAGTCTTTTGCAAGGTTGGAGCCAAATTGCTCAATACCTTTCAGAATCAATCCCGAAAACCGATAATTTACAGTTTTGGTTTTTTGTTGTTTTATTTTGTTGGTTTTATTTTAGAAGGCTACTGGATGTAAATTATGCCAAATTTGCTAAAGATATTCAAGTCATTATTTTTCCAAGCCTTCTGCAAGTACGTTGGATGAATCTGTTCTGGTTAATGAAGTGTATCACTTTTGCCAATTTATTTGAAATTTATAGGCTGATTTTGAAGCCTGACCAAGATACAGTTTTGGAAATCTCCAGATTTTCCATATTAATAGTCTGCTAATCCTTTAAGCAATGTATAGGTTAAGCAGTGCAGCTGTCAAACAATTTTCACAGAAATATTTTTCATAAACAAGAAGTCCGGATGCCCCAAAGCAAAGTTTACTACCAAGAAGCGTCAATCCACCAGGGCACACTATGTAGAAAGCCACTCTTTGGTCTTGTTTATCTTATTGTTTATCTTATTGTTGCTTAAAATACACAGTCATGTCAGGTTAAACTGTTTTCACCACTTTGTTAGAGAATGTACACTAACTTCAAAAATGAGTTTAGAGGTGATTTCTCAATCACAGAAAAAAGGAAGACCTGAATACTCCAAACATTTATACATCATAACTGTTTGTAGGACTGGGCTCTAAGATGTGACACCCCTATGCCACCTCTATGGCACTATGGGACATATGCATCCATACCCTTAAAAGAATTTCACAAGTCTGGTAACTGATCACACCTTGAAACGTCTAAAATTGCACAGTGAAGTAAATTCAGGAGCATTTCTGATCATGCATGTCTCCAAATACAAACACATATAATTTGAACTGTTGTGATCCTTCCCACAGGTTTGCACAGTAACTCTATGTATGATACTCCAACTATACACACATGGCACTTATGTCTGAATGTGCATTCAGTTGATGTATCTGTGATGGAATCTCATGCATACATAGAATGTATGCACCCGTGTATATTTGATTAATCTCAGTCAATGCAATCATAAGTACATCTACCCAGAGACTCACTTATTACGTTTGGGTTCCAGATGCATTCATAGTAAACTTCCCTGTTTTCTTCCTTTTTTTGGGAAGCAGCCACTCTCACAACTCAATTCCAGCAAGATAGGTAATTGAGAACTCCCTCAGAAAACTTAACTTCTGCCACTAACCCTACAGTACCCTGTCCATATTACAATGAAACAGCTGAACCAACATTATAGCATGTTTAGACCGCTACAGAATTATGACTGTCAAATTAGTTTTAAAAGTTATACAGTGGACAACAATATCATGACAAATTTTGAAAGTAGTTGTGTTACGCCTCATTACCACAAACTGACAATTATAGTATGGAAAGGACATTTAAATAGTTAAGAATGAATGTGAAATATGAATCTAAAACAGTTTACAAAATGGCATGAAAGCATTTGTTGCATGTAAATACAGTCTAAATATGTATTCCATAACAAACCCTTGACTAAATAATATTATTGAGTTACATCTTTGAAGAACTGACAGCTTCTGTCCTTCATTTAATAGATCCTTTAGTGTACAGCTGTACTCTGAAAAGCCACTGTGTAAAATTGGCCCCCTTCTCAATCAGCAGATGTTCTGCCTGTGTGTATTCAGAATCACATCTACTTACTTCAGTGATCAAAATAAATAGTGACAGCTTTTTATTCCCGTTAGCCCTGCAGAGCCAACAAAGCTGACAGAGAGAGCTGGAGTCAATTTCTTCTTGTGCATCAACAAAATTCTAACACATTTGAAATCCCTTTGAAGGCAACAGCGTTCCACAGGGTTCACTCATGACAATCTGAAAACAAGTGGTGGTATGCGTGCAACTAGGAGCAGAATTCAACCTTTATTACACATTGTAAGAGGAGCCAGTTTGTTTTTCGTATCCTAGATGGAGTTTGAAACTAGAGCAAAGGAAATAATTTCCCTTGTAAACTGCACACAGTTGATATTGAAGTTACTGACACACAAACATGAAATCCCATAATTCCATTTGTACAGATTTGCTTTTCAGAGCAATGTCTTCTGCATTAAAATTCTGGATCTCAATAAACCTTAACAAAGAGAATGAAGTAAGCGATTGTCTAGAGGTATGTCAATTTTGTGTCTGTTCTGGAATCTGTTACCCTTTAATTGGCTTGACTGTTCACAGCACAGATGTCATGCTTCTTTTCTGCTGCATTCATTTTGTGTATTACATATAGTTACTGCTGATTACTTCATGTCAAGAGTATGCCTATACCTAAGTATCTAAATCAGTGACTTGGTAGCCTGTGTGATTGTATACATACATGTGCCAGTAATTTGTTAATTTAAAAGGTCCTCCTCTTCCCTTCTGAAAGAATGGAAACTGAAAAGCTAGCCTTCTGATTGAGGCCTCAACAAGCAAAGGGCTCTCTTTTTAAAAAAAGTCCTGCAAGTAAGAATGAACATTTATTTGCTAGGGCTGTCAATTAATCGCAGTGAACTCAAGCGATTAACTCAAAACAAATTAACTCTATTAAAAATTAATTGCGATTAAGCACCATTTTAATCATGATGTTAAACAATAACAGAATACCAATTTAAATCTATCATAAATATTTTGATTTTTTTTTTTACATTTTCAAATATATTGATTTCAATTACAACACAGAATACTTCCATGCTGATGATGCTCATTAAAAAAAATAATGCATTAATTAAATTTGTGACTGACCTCCTGCGGGGAGAATTGTCTGTCTCTTGCTCTGTGATTGTACACCCATTCTGCCATATATTTCGTGTTATGGCAGTCTCGGATGATGACCCAGCACGTGTTATTCAATTTAAGAACACTTTCATTGCAGATTTGACAAAACACAAAGAAGGCACCAGTATAAGATTTCTAGGGTAGTTACAGCACTCGACCCAAGGTTTAAGAATCCAAACTGCCTTCCAAAATCTGAGAGGGACAAGGTGTGTAATATGCTGTCAAGTCTTAAAAGAGCAACACTCTGATTTGGAAACTACAGAACCTGAACCACAAAAAAAAGAAAATCCATCTTCTGTTGGTGGCATCTGACTCAGGTGATGAAAATGAACAAGCATCCATCTGCACTGCTTTGGATCGTTATCTGCTCAAACCCATCACCAGCATGGATGCCTCTCCTCTGGAATGGTGGTCAAAGCATGAAGAGGCATACGAATGCTAGCATATCTGGCAAGTAAATACCTTGCAACGCCAGCTACAAGAGTGCCATACGAACGGCTGTTCTCGCTTTCAGGTGACACTGTAAATAAGAAGTGGGCAGTACTATCTCCCGTAAATGTAAACAAACGTGTTTGTCTTGGCGATTAGCTGAACAAGAAAAATGACTGAGTAGACTTGTCGGCTCTAAAGTTTTACATTGTTTTGTTTTTGAGTGCAGTTATGTAACCAAAAAACCCTCATTTGTAAGTTTCACTTTCACAATAAAGAGATAGCACTACAGTACTTGTATGAGGTGAACTGAAAAATACTATTTTTTTGGTTTATCTTTTTTACATTGCAAATATTTGTAATCAAAAATAATATAAAATGAGCACTGTACACCTTGTATTCTGTGTTGTAACTGAAATCAATATATTTGAAAATGTAGAAACATCCAAAAATATTTAAATAAATGGTATTCCATTATTAACAGTGCAATTAAAACTCTGTGATTAATCACAATATTTTTTAATATCATGATTAATTTTTTAACCGATTGATAGCCCTATTATTTACCTTTAAGAGGAGGGACTACTGGGGATAATCAATGCTGCTACTGGCTTCTAGCCTGTCCTTGAAAGATAGTGAGTAATGCTGCTCTCTCCTATCCCACTTATAACAAACAGCTCCCAACTTCCACTGTGAATCTTAACTATACATTTAATGTTCGTTTCTTTACTAAAACCTAGAAGAACCAACTTAGCAACATTTATCACACAACCACTGGCTATTTGTTAAGCACTAGTGCTAATCAAGCTTCTTCATTGGAAACATTTTTTCCAAAGACAAAAAAAAAGAAGTTTTTCAACTGAAAAAAGATTGCAGAAAATATTTAACTTTTCCTGACTAGCTGTATTAAATGATCATCCCCCTAGGTAGTCCCAGTCACCCTTTACTAACTGATAAACAACCACTGTACCACATATTAGTTAAATCTTGTAATGGATTTATAACACAATTTATAAACTGATTCTGATTAACAAGACTGACCTTGTGCTCATCTCTAGTATTCAATATCATATCAAAGAGCTATAAAGGTATTTTTTTGCAGCTTACAGATGGAGTAAGTTAAAGGAGTGCACTTTAGCCATTTTGTAAATGACTAAGTATTTTCCTATCACATGAACGTAATTGGGTATTAGACTTGAGAGGAGTTCTGGAATCCCAGGATCTGGAAGGCTGGTTTAAAATTACTGGTTAATTAAAAGTGTATGTGTGTGTTTGGGGGGGGGGGGGATTATTATTTTTGGTTTACTGGCTCTTGTGAATGTATTGAATCATACACTGTATATTTACAGTCTGACATTTTATAACTCAGCATTTAACTGTCCTAAATTAAATGGATTCTGATCCCAATGGGAGGGGCTTCTGCCTTGTCTTGCCCAGATGCCCTAGCTGTTGAGATCTCTCAGGCTGATGTCGCCTTGTCCCTCATTTCCTTTTCACGATCCCCACGAGGGGCAGGATACCTGGCAGTGGCCTGAATAGTCTGGTGTGGGTGTCCCAGTATCAACCTCTGACTGTTGGTAACTCTATGGAGGATACAAATGGGGATGGCCACAAAATTTGGGATCTCAGTCCTATAAGGTTTTCTGGGGCCTCCAGCTCTTTCCTTCCACCCCCACCCCCTTTAGTCCCCTACGTCAGCAGGGTAAAGTACGATCTCTCCACTTGCTGCAGAGAGCAGCAACTGAACTCTGAGTTGGGAAGGCCCCTACATCGTTAATGGGATGAAATCACCAAAATGTGTGCGCGCACTGTCTATCTGCTGCCAACATCTGGACTAGCAAAGAGGATCAAAAAGAGGATTTGCAATTTCAGAAATTTAAAACATCACAATGTATTTAACCAGACTATCTGTGTTCTGTACTTCAGAACGATTTGAAGAATTCACTGAGTTGTCAGCATTTGCTGTATCAAAGGACAAAAACACTTGTTAACTAACATGCTGCATTACCATGGCCCTTTGATGTAACACTTTAGACTAGATTTAAGACTTTGATCTTTAAATCAATTAAGGGTGCTGTTTTTTATTTTTATATATACACACAGACACACGTGTATACACATATACACACACACAGACACAATATATGTAATACCAATCTTAGTTTTAATAAATGAACTTTTAAGGCCAGATTAAGCAGTACACTCTAGCTGCTGTATGCCGTTCTGGAGCAGCACAAAGCAGCCAGAGCATATTGGTCAGTTTTTCCCAACCGCTGATGTCTACACTCACCTGCACCGATACTGGTCCCCCTCCACACACACACACAAGCTTCCCCTTCAGCCCTGACTCCGGACAGTCCTCTGTACACACAAGTTTATTCTGAGAGACTGAGCTAATGGTAAATTGGTGGTGTGCAACCAGTAAATGGGGTCAGGCAGTGTTTCTAGCTGAGTTACTACTACCTCAGGGTGAAAAAGCTTTGAGCTAGGTCAATTCCATTCTGTTGCAAACTGGGAGGATGAATGAGAATGGTATCTTTAGTTTTCTCCTCTTTCGCAATATTGTCTAGGAAGTCTCAGTCAGCAGAAATGTTGTAGGTGCAGGAACACTGAAGTTTGCCTATCATCACCTGGAAACTGGGTCTAATATTTCTCACTGTGGTGAATTTATTATCTTCATTTTGGATAAGAATAAACAGACTGGAATAGCCAAATCCACAGGGACACATCTGTGTCTGGAGGGACAAAGCCATCTCAGAGTTTTAACTAGTTTCACTCACCGACATCCGTCCTGAAATGAGGGCAGAATGCCAGCATCTTTTGAAAAACTGGTGATAAGGCGATTGCTTAAGAAACCTTTTCCTGACATTTATGGTATCACTAATGCCCCTTTTCCCCTCTAAATTTCTCCATCAAGGATTTTCTCCCAGCAATGGCTAATATTCAGGTGTCCAAGCTAATTCTTTCAGATATGCCAGCAGTCTGTGGTACTGCTGACTGAAAGGTACTTGTATGATTTATTTTTAACATTCTACTGTGAACTCTGGTCAGATGGCTGGAAAGCACACGGAAGTGGTTTCCCCTCCTCTTTTCAGAGAAGCGGTGCTGAGTAACTGTTGGAAGAACAATGTTCAGGTCACTAGCATATGGGAAATATTTAAGAGTGTATCTAAGCAGCTCACACCCACCACAATAAAGCATCTTCTCTCGTTAGTAGTGTCCTGATAATACTTTCATATACAAAGAATGGGATATTGGGAAGAAAATAGCTATGCCTCCAGCCCTCCCAATACAAACTATAAGTCATTTACCATTTTGTACTTTTCACTGTCTGTTTCCTTATAAAAAAAATAAAAATAATAAATATCAATCACTGCTAAATACAGGTTGGGTTATATCTCCTTGAGAAACCTCTTTCTTTTGTGTGTGCCACTGTGGCAGTTGAGGTCTGCCGGCACAACCTTGCTCACAGTGCCTGTTTTGAATGCCCAAAGGCCAACAGTTAGGCATTTTCAGGACAGGGCCTTCAGCTCCAGAATTCTTTTCCACATTTGGTCCACCACCACCAGACTCAGTTGACTTTCAGGCCACAGTTTCTTCAGGCTTTTGTCTGATTGGGGATGTAAATAAGGTGCATTTGGTATTTTTAATAGTTTAATTTTAAGGGCCAAATCCTTTAATTTTTGATTGCATACATACTGGTAGTGTCAGAGTGCAATTTGAGGAGTAAACTTTAAACATTTTAAAATACATTTAAAATAACTTGAGTGACAATCCAGTGAAATGCAACAGTAATCTTCCCATTATACTAGAGTCCTGATTTTCTAGTATCATATGCTGAATTAAAGAATTTTAGATGCCCAGTAGAGATTGTTCTGTAAGTATAACTACACAGAACAATCCACTTTGAGTGATCATAGATTAAAGAAAAGAACATCAAAGTCCTCTGATAGTGGAAACATCATTATAGACCCTTACATTAGAGACGTCATCCTTGTATCATTAAACACAACAGTGCTTGAATTTAACTGTTATAGGGAAAGGATCTTCATCCACATGCAAATTAAGAATATCATTAATGGACTATCAGATCATTCCTGTCACACCCACAACAAATTTTGATCTAGTTACGTTACAATTTAACTAATTAATTTTGCAACACCCTTATTTGTAACATACTGTTCATCCATTAAATGCATTAGCCCCTTTCCCCCAGCAGTTGTGAACAAAGGAGATGTTGGCTGAATCATGATAAGACCAGTACCACTTACCCATACCAGAAGCGGGGATCATTGGAAATGCAATGGTTGAGATTCCGGTGTGCCAAAGCTTTCTTTTTATTTAAGACAAACTCTTGTAATTTCATTTTTACTTCTGTGCTTGCCACTGCACCTGAAACATCCAAAAATAAAGAGAGGTTATTTAAGCAACTTCATTTGATGAAAGCAGCAGCGAATTAAAAGTTGAAACTTTCATTCACAAAGCAACAAAAAAAATATTTAAAAAGATTGAGAGCTAAATCTTTGGCTCTCCAAGCAATGTAAAGGCTTATTTCAAAGAATAAAAGACAAAGAGGTTCCAATGAAGAACTCTTCTTTACTATCTGGCTTTGTACATAATTGCAATCTATGTCTGAAAAGGGAGATATAATCAGAGTTTTCTCATTTTCCTAAAAAAAGGTTTCTGAAGAGGATTTTTGTACTTGCATAAAAATACATGTAGAATAAAGCACTTGTAGTAGGTATCCCAGCTTTCTTTTAATCAAAGGTATTTAGGATAAGGGGTCTTGTGCATAATCAAGTTTTTAAAATGTCACATCTGCAAGCAAAAGGGGAATGCGATGAATATCTCATATGTAGACTTTGTCTTGAGAAATCTTTCAAATAAGGATCTCTTTGTTCTATGTATCTCTGTACAATAAGACCTACACAATATTCCAATTCATTTACAAGTCTGCAATACATTTCTTCAAATAGAAAATCTAGCATTTTAAAAAATATCTGAAATTTCAAAGCGCAGAGTTAAAATGTCAACTGTGTAATTTCTAATCATTATCTACTCCACAATAGAGACCAGTCTATTTTACAATGACGATGGATTAAAATTATCCTTCAGTTGGCAGAACTGATTCTCAGAGAGCGTTTCTGATGGAGTAACACACACACAGACATTTTGGTAATCATAGCAAGTAGTATATGGGAGCTCATCTAAACCACAGTGTAAGCCAATCTTCCAAAGGGATAACATCTGGAATGTAAGAAAGTCATCTGGACAGAAATATACACTGCCAAGTCATAGGTAGAAAAGTCAGCCAATATGAGCACCAGCTTTTGCTTATTATACTTAACATTTTGATGCCACCAGATAGGTTGAAGAAAACTTTTCATTCGTCCGTGAAGAAAAAGTCCTCAAAGTTATTTGCTGAGCACTGTTTGAAGGTGCAGCATTGCTCAACGTTTTATAGGGAGTCATAAATCTTAGAAATTCATTTTTTTTTGGAAAACAGCATTTCTTGTTACTTCTAGATAAAGTAGATTGGGTGGGGATCCAAAAAGGTAGTTAAAATGAGGAAGGTTTGTAGGAAGAAACATAGTACAATGATGGAGAAGGTGAGAAGGACTAGAATGTGACTAATAAGACCACACGTCTTTAAAAATACTGTCTCACTAAACAATTCTCATGTTTAATCTACTAACATCGTCAAAATAATCAAATGTGGCTAGGTTCTGGTGGCTTTGGTTAAAGATGACGGTATTTAGGAGCATCAAGCCAAATATTTGTACCTCACAGTTTTTACAAAATCTCCACTGGCAAAAAATTTTTTATTGTGAGCTGAAAGGCACCACATACATACCAAACGAGAAACAAAAACTAAAGGTCTTCCATTCTTGGTCCAGTTCTGGGGAGACAGACAAAAATGATCCTGGCTTCATTAGCTTTGGCAATTGACTTCACCCTTCTCCAGTGTTATCTCTGGCAGAATTGGAGCCTGACTCCAGAGGGTTTGAACTGGAATGCCCACCATTCTGTTACTCTGGGAAAGCATCCAAAATTAATCTGCACATCCACCGGTTCCATTCAGATTTCTATCCCACACTTCAGAAAATGGGTGAATACACAGATGTAAAAACTGATTAATTATCCTCCCTGTATCAATGTAACACATCTAAGTGTCACTTTCATGTGAATTAAAACATTTTCTGTTCTCTAGTTACAGCAGATAACAGCACGTCAAGACAGGAGACAAACTAAAATTTAGTACATAAACAAGGTTTAAAACTAACATTAGTAAAAAGGCAAATAGCTAACAGGACATGTCCATAAATATCACCTCGACATTCCCTTGTTTATTGTCTATTACATTTATTCTTGGTATTATCACAGCACGTACGACCCCCAGCCATGGCTCGGGATCCCACTGTGCTAGGTGCTATACAAACAGAACAAAAAGACATAGAAATTATCCCTCATAGAAATTATCTTTATTGGTCCCAACGCGGCAAAACCCATTGTGGTTCCACTGAAGTCAATGAAATGCCACACTGGTACAGAAAACTTTTTGTGGCAGGGACTGTCTTTGTCTACTGCCTAGCAAAATGAGGCCTCAATCCTTTACTGAGGCCATTAAATGCTACCCTAATAGTAATAAATAATAATAGGGGGCTATGTAATTGTACTAGATCAAAGAATGCCTACAAGAAACTAAAAGGATAAGCTAGTTACAGCAAAATCTTACTCGTGTACATATGGGGGATGGTAGGAACATTGTGTCTGCAGAACTTTGCAAATTAGCAGGTTAGTGAACAACACAAAAGCAATGCTAATACTTCCAAAAAGGTGCTTTGTACTACTTCTGAATGTTCCAGTAAATGGTGAAGTCCAGTGTATTTTGTAAAAAGCAGTAGCCTTGGGAATATGACACCTAACACATTAACTCTGCTATTAATCTGTACTAAGAAGCTGGGAGAAAGCGTTCTTATTGTGTGTGAAAATTAGCCATGTATGGACTGGCAACGTTCTGTTGTATGGTTAGTTTAAATTAAAGGTGACCAATTGGAGGTGCCCCCTTTTTTTGTTCTTCTAGGATATAAAAAGGCTTGAACTTTTTTAGTCCTCTTCCCCTCCTCTCTGTCTGCTTAAATGGATCTCTGTTAAAACTTCAAGTCTTATTTACCCGATTTTTTCCTAAATGATGCTATATAAACATCACTTGCCCTTCCACACAGCATCTAAAACTGTTTTTGTTAACAGCTATTTGACTCAGATGCCTGAGAAATGCTTAGGAGAAACTCCATCTTGGTTAGACTAAAAGCCTCTAGCCCTTCAATTAAAGGCAGAAACAGCTTCACTATCCACAGCTGAGGCCTCCTGGAGGTCCTCCAACAAGACAAGGGAAGACCAGGTGACAGTAGGAGCTGGAGAGTAGGAGCCCAAATACCACCATGACCTCCTAGGTGGGAGGAGGAGGAGTAGTCATCCCTCCCCCCCTAGGTGGGGGGAGGGATAGCTCAGTGGTTTGAGCATTGGCTGCTAAACCCAGGGTTGAGAGTTCCATCCTTGAGGCGGCCATTTAGGGATCTGGGCCAAAAATTGGGGATTGGTCCTACTTTGAGCAGGGGGTTGGACTAGATGACCTCCTGAGGTCCCTTCCAACCCTGATAGTCTATGATTCTATACGTGTAGAAGTAGTGTGAGGGGGGGAACCAGGTTTCAGTGAATGCAAAGAAATACAGGGATAAAAGATAAAGAGACCATGAGTGGTGGTGTATTCATTTGAGATGGACAGGGTATTGTAGAGGGAATGGGAGACAGGAAGAAGGGAGTGGGGATGTAAGAATTAGACTGGTTTATAAAGGCTATGAGGAATAGAAGTTGCGGTAAGAAAAGGTTCTGCAGAGGGTAAAAATGGGACTAGAGCCTGAGTTGGAGCAAGGTTGGCATATGCATGGAGGCAGAAAGAGAATCCAGAGGTGGAATATGGTTTTATTACAAACTGCACATGGGAAACTGACCAGAGGTGCAGAGGAGTAGAGATGGAATGGTGAAGAGGAGAGGCGAGAGCTCTGAAAAGATAGGTAATAAGGACAGGAAAAGCACAGAGCTGCTGAAGCCGGAGTGAATCCAGTCAGCATCATGGGAGAGATCATACAGATATGGTGCAAATAAGGCACACAACCAGATAGAGGGACAGGCTAAAAGGGAATTAACAGGCCAAATCAGCACATTAAGGTACTTAATTATCTCTTAGACCGGGATCCCCAACGTGGTGCCCACTGGGGCAGCTGTGTGCGCCCGCAGGACACCACGCTGCTGAAATGCTGCCACCGAGCTCGGCTACCGGAGAACCGCCCGCCGAAATGCCGCCGAGAAGCGTTGCCATTTCTCAGCGGCATTTCGGCGGTGACGCTTCTTTCTGCTGCCGCTTCTTGGCAGCATTTTGGCAATGAAGTGTCTGGCGCCCGCCACGGTCTTCTGGGAATAGGAATGTGCTATTCCCACAGAAAGGTTGGGACTACTGGCTTAGACTAACTAGGGTTGCCACAACTACAGTGCCACAGTTCAGAAATGGAAGGACAGCAAGCTGTGATAGCAGAAGGGCTAAGTGTGTCAAAGGCAGCTTGTGCTGTGGAAGATTGTGAAGGCCTCTGCAGCAGCAGTGGACTTTGAAATTCCATGCCTGGAAGGCCTGGGTTAGCAGAGGATTATGGGGCCATGTGTGCCTGACTGGGCGTAGTGCTTAGAATCAGTTCTAGGTCCTATTGATAATGGTGGGAAGGTAGGACAACGACAGGCAAGGTCCAGCTCTCTGCTGCTGATGCTACTGCTTGTTGTATTGTAAGAACTTAGAAGTCAAGAAAACTGAACTTGCTCTACTCTGTTTGCTAAACATTCTCCTTTTGTACTGTTGTCGTGGAAGTTATACTTTTGGTTCAAACGCATCATGACAGCATATTTCAAGTCATATACGGCAGTTTTGGTATCCTGAGATGAGAAAGCGGGGAGATGTCATTATTACGTTAACTGAAATCTGTTGGTTTTGTCTTTTACAAAATAGTACACAGTGTATTTGGTCTCATATTCGGGGGTGGGGGGGAGGAGGGATAAACTTTTCTTATATCTAGTATTTCCTCCTTATTTTCTAGCTCAGGACCACTGTAGCTTAATTATGTTTAGCACAATGTTAGGATGTAAGAAAAATATTTTAAGTGTTCTAAAAAGTTTAGCTGCACTGATTATACAAACACTATACCACCTTTTAAATAAAAGTATTTAAAAATAAAGAGGAAGACTGTTTCCATGATTACAACATAACATCCCAGGGTTCTACTCTTTCTTCTGCACTTATCTGAATTTCTTTCAAAAATATTCTTAAGATCCTTTGAGTGTTTTGTAGCCAGACTGTTTTATTGATTTTTTAAAAAAATATTTTAAATAAAAATAAAATAACACATATTTTACAGAGCAGATAGAACAAAGCATATATATCATCAACAATTGATCTGAGCTAACAACAATGGGGAGCGAAGATGAAATATTTAGTTTCCACATGGTAAAAAATGATTGTCATTATTTAGGATTTATACTAAAAAGCCAACTAAATAAGAAAAGGGGAAGTATCATCTCAGACGGCAGCCAACTGCACACAGCCTTGTGGTTAAGCCATAGGATCGATCCTACATGGAAAATCATCTTCACCCACTCCTCAGCATCAAACTACCCAATTTCTTACTGTTAAATTCTGACTCTTTTGCTTCAGTCACACCATCTCATCTAAAATAGCTCTGACCCTACACAAAAGTGTTTTATTGGGGCATTTACCAAATCTACAGCCTCCTTCATTTTGAATGGGGATTAGATTTGCTGCCTACGCTTGTAATGAGGGGGCTTGGGGTGGGGGAAATCAGACTTTAGCAAAAAAGCAGAAAAAACAATCTCCCAGTCCTGGTAGATCCTGAAAGGCATTTTGTTTCTGGAAAAGACCTTTTGGATCCTATTTTATTACAGGTCCACCCCACATATCTTATCTGGCCCCCCATTAGTATCCCCTATCCTCTCACTCTGCCTCTTCCACCTCTCACTTCCTTTCCTTGTCTCACTTTCCTGATGGAAAATCCCTAGAGTAGTTAGAAGACAATCGGAAACTTTCTAAAGGGTTTTCTGAACCATCACATGAAACTTATTTTTCATTCTTTTTTTTAAAAAGTATATTGGTATTGCTATAAAAGTGTTCAACATTTTTTTTTATGCCCTTTGTAATTCCGTCAAAGAAAACAGCATTTCACAGCAACTGGAAGATTCTTCAAATTAGTGTCTAGTTCCGGCCACCAAGAAAGCATACTCCTTTGTTCATTGTTTTTCCAATCAGGTAAGGAGGTGGGAAATGGCAGCCTCGGGAGGGTTGGTAATTGGACCCCTTGCATAGCTTAGTTACTAGTTCAAATCTGTAACAGGCTGTTCTGACAGTTACTTGCAAACTCGTCAGTACCCTATAAGGAATGATTTGGTGAGTCAGTGAAGCTTCTAGTGGACAAACATTCACATTGTGAAAACTACCTCTACAAACAGCACCCTTGTTGGCTGTCTCAGAGAAGTTGCTGACTGAATGGGTACTGAGTACCTCAAGTACCCTTTAAGCACTAGAGGTGGTCTCTCCAGGGCAGGACTGAGACACATTGGGAGGGAGCCTGCAGTGCTGCTGCTTGTGAGATCTATGTTCTGGGGTTAGTTGATTTCAACCTTCAATGCTGCTAACTGAGCACCTCTCACATGCTTCAAATCCATGTGCAAAAGGATCAGAATGAACAACTGAAATGTCTTTGATGGGGGATTTTTGTGGTCCTAAAGCAAAATACAAAGTAATGGACACTTGAAAACAATCCCAACTACACCTACAAAATGAGGGGGTTAACTGAGCTGTTACCACCCAAGAAAGAGACCATGGAGTCATTGTGGATAGTTCTCTGAAACCATCCACTCAGTCTGCGGTGGCAGTCAAAAAAGCAAACAGAATGTAGGAACCATTAGTAAAGGGTAGATAAGACAGAAAATATCATAATGCCACTATATAAATCCAAGGTACACCCATACCTTAAATACCTTATGCCGTTCTGGTCACCCGGTCTCAAAAAAGATGTATCAGAATTGGAAAAAGGATAGAGAAGGGCAACAAAAATTATTAGTGGCATGGAACAGCTTCCATATGAGGAGAGAATAAAAAAATGGGGACTGTTCAGCTTGGAAAAGACAACTACTAAGAGGCGATGTGATAGGGGTCTATAAAATCATGAAAAGTGTGGAGAAAGTGAGTATTTTCTCCTTCACATAAGACAAGGAGGAGTCACCCAATGAAATTAATAGGCAGCAGATTTAAAACAAACAAAAGGAAGTACTTCACACAACACTCAGTCAACCTGTGGAATTCACTGCCAGGAGACGTGAAGGCCAAAAGTGTAACTGGTTTCAAAAAAGAATCAGGAGAGAATCAGAAGGAGAACAGGTCCATCAATGGCTATTAGCAAACATGGACAGAAATGACGCCCCATGCTATGAATCTATGTCCCTAAACATCTGACTGACAGAAACCGGGACTGGATGACAGGGGATGGATCACTGAATTTCCCTGTTCTCTTCATTCTCTCTGAAGCATCTTCCAGTGGCCACTGTCAGAAGACAGGATACTGGCCTAGATGGATCGTAGATCTGACCCACTATGGCCATTCTTATGTTCTTATCATAGAATATCAGGGCTGGAAGGGACCTCAGGTGGTCATCTAGTCCAACCCCCTGCTCAAAGCAGGACCGATCCCCAATTAAATCATCCCAGCCAGGGCTTTGTCAAACTTCTAAGGAAGGAGATTCCACCACCTCCCTAGGTAACGCATTCCAGTGCTTCACCACCCTCCTAGTGAAAATGTTTTTCCTAATATCCAACCTAAATCTCCCCCACTGCAACTTGAGACCATTACTCTTTGTTCTGTCATCTGCTACCACTGAGAACAGTCTAGAGCCATCCTTTTTGGAACCCCCTTTCAGGTAGTTGAAAGCAGCTATCAAATCCCCCCTCATTCTTCTCTTCCGTAGACTAAACATCCCCAGTTCCCTCAGCCTCTCCTCATAAGTCATGTGTTCCAGTCCCCTAATCATTTTTGTTGCCCTCTGCTGGATGTTTTCCAATTTTTCCACATCCTTCTTGTAGTGTGGGGCCCAAAACTGGACACGGTACTCCCGATGAGGCCTCACCAATGTCGAATAGAGGGGAACGATCATGTCCCTCGATCTGCTGGCAATGCCCCTACTTATACAGCCCAAAATGCCATTGGCCTTCTTGGCAACAAGGGCACACTGTTGACTCATATCCAGCTTCTCGTCCACTGTAACCCCTAGGTCCTTTTCTGCAGAACTCCTGCCGAGCCATTCGGTCCCTAGTCTGTAGCGGTGCATGGGATTCTTCCATCCTAAGTGCAGGACTCTGCACTTGTCCTTGTTGAACCTCATCAGATTTCTTTTGGCCCAATCCTCCAATTTGTCTAGGGTCCTCTGTATCCTATCCCTACCCTCCAGTGTATCTACCTCTCCTCCCAGTTTAGTGTCATCTGCAAACTTGCTGAGGGTGCAATCCACACCATCCTCCAGATCATTTATGAAGATATTGAAGAAAACCGGCCCCAGGACCGACCCTTGGGGCACTCCACTTGATACCGGCTGAGAACTAGACATGGACCCATTGATCACTACCCGTTGAGCCCGACAATCTAGCCAGCTTTCTATCCACCTTATAGTCCATTCATCCAGCCCACATTTCTTTAACTTGCTGGCAAGAATACTGTGGGAGACAGTGTCAAAAGCTTTGGTAAAGTCAAGAAACAACATGTCCACTGCTTTACCTTCATCCACAGAACCAGTTATCTCGTCATAGAAGGCAATTAGATTAGTCAGGCATGACTTGCCCTTGGTGAATCCATGCTGACTGTTCCTGATCACTTTCCTCTCCTCTAAGTGCTTCAGAATTGATTCCTTGAGGACCTGCTCCATGATTTTTCCAGGGACTGAGGTGAGGCTGACTGGCCTGTATTTCCCAGGATCCTCCTTCTTCCCTTTTTTAAAGATGGGCACTACATTAGCCTTTTTCCAGTCGTCCGGGACCTCCCCGGATCGCCATGAGTTTTCAAAGATAATGGCCAATGGCTCTGCAATCACATCTGCCAACTCCTTTAGCACTCTCGGATGCAGCACATCCGGTCCCATGGACTTGTGCACGTCCAGCTTTTCTAAATAGTCCCGAACCACTTCTTTCTCCACAGAGGGCTGGTCACCTCCTCCCCATTCTGTGCTGCCCAGTGCAGTGGTCTAGGAGCTGACTATGTGATGAGGAGGTTACTCACCTGTGCAGTAACTGACATTTGTCGAGATGAGTGTCCCTGTGGGTGCTCCACTGTAGGTGTCAGTGCGCCCTGCGCCGTTGTTCAGAGATTTTTACAGCAGTACCCGCATCGGCTTCGCATGCGCAGAGCCTGCCGCACATACCAGTCTTGTCTCAATAGTGCGCATGCGCGACCGAACTCCTCAGTTCCTTCCCTACAACAGAGGCTGCCCCAGTTCTGAAGTAGAGGGGAGGAGGGTGGGGAGTGGAGCACCCACAGGGACACTCATCTCGAAGAACATCAGTTACTTCACAGGTGAGTAACCTCCCCTTCTTCGTCGAGAGGTGTCTCTGTGGGTGCTCCAGTGTAGGTGCCTGAAAAACAGTTTCTCTCAAGGAGGTAGGGACTTTGGATCTGGAAGGAATGCAGTTGATAGAACAGCTCTGCCCACATGTGTATCGGTGATGGGCCTTTGTGTAAGAGGATAATGTTTTGCAAACATATTTTCAAAAGCCCAAATGGCAGCTCTGGAAGCGTGCTTAAAGGGGGACGTTAAGCAGAAAGGCCACTGAGGCCACCATGGATCTGGTGGAGTGAGTCCTGATAAAAATAGTAGGAGCCACGTTCTGTAGTTGATCAGACAAATGCAACTCGAGATCCAGTTAGAAAGTCTGTGGTGAGAGATAAATGAGCCCTCAGAGCGTTCTACAATGGTGACGAACAGCTTTTCGGAACGCCTAAAGGTTTTAGTCCTGTCGAAGTAGGACGACAAAGCTCTGTGCACGTCCAAAGTGTGCATCATAGATTCAAAGGAATTCACATGTGGTTTTGGAAAAGGTAGGAAGATGGATAGGCTCACTGATGTGGAAAGATGAGTGCACCTTTGGTAGAATTTCGGGGAGTAAGCGTAGGGGGACTTTGTCCTTAAAAAATATGGTGTATGGCGGATCTGCCATAAATACTGCAATTTCTCCTGCGCGTCTCACAGAGGCAATTGCTACCAGAAATGCAGTTTTCATTGAGAGATGTAGGAGGGAACATGTGGCTAATGATTCAAATGATTTTTGGGTTAGGCATGTTAAGACTAAGTGAAGGTCCCAAGGTGGATTAGGCGGTTTGATGTCTGGGTATAGGGTTTGAAGTCCCTTAAGGAATTGCTTAGTAATGGGGTGAGCAGAGATAGTCCTATCGTTGATGGCATCAAGGAACATTGTAATTGGGGCCAAGTGGACTTTGATGGGAGAGTCCAGAGAGTTTAATCTCTAACAGATAGTTGAGGATTAGTGGGAGAGGCGCGGAAAAAAGGAGCAGTTTCTGTGACAGCCTACCAGTGTGCAAATCTTGTCTGGTTATGAAGGCAAGTGGTGCATGCAGAATTTGTTGTGCTATAGAGTACATTTCGAACCTGCTCCGAGCAAGTTCGCTCAGCATGAGAGAACCATGAAGGAGCCAAACCTTGAGGTGTAACATGGTTAAAGTGGGGTGGAGTAGTAGACCGTGTTGTTGGGACAAGAGATTCAGGCAGAGGGGTAGTGGGATAGGTGAGGAAAGCGACATCTTGGTAAGAAAAGGGTACCATGACTATCTGGGCCGTATCATTATGACCCTGGCTTGGTCTGTTTGTATTTTTATCAGTAATTTGTGTATGAGCGGTATCAGGGAAATGCATACATTAGGTCGGTATTCCATGGGAACATGAACACATCCCCTGAGGAGTGTTTGCCTAGTCCTGCTCTGGAACAAAATCTTGGGCATTTCTTGTTTGCTGCAGTTGTGAAAAGATCTGTGGTTGGGTATCCCCATGTGTGGAATATGTCTAGTACTATATCCTCGTTTAGTTCCCATTCGTGGTCTATGGGAAATTTTCTGCTGAGGTCGTCGCAGTGTATTGAAAGAGCCAGGGAAATATGCAGCTGATATTCAGACATTGTGTCTGAGACACCAGTTCCATCGCTTCTGTACAAAGGGAGTAGGATCACGCCCCCACCCCCTTGCCTGTTTACATAGAATATGCAGGCAATGTTGTTGGTCATTATCCTGACATGTTGGTTTTGTATGAAGGAGAGAAATTGGAGGCAGGCATTGCGTATCTCTCAGAGTTCTAAATGTTGATGTGAAAGGACATCTCAGCAGGAGAAGAAAGCCCTTGGGCAGTGTACTGGGGCATGTGTACTCCCTATCCCGTAAGGGATGTGTCTGTAGTTATGACAACCGACAGGACATCCTGTAGAAAGGGGACCTCAGAGCAAAGATTGTGAGGTAATAAGGGAGTCCTTGACTCTGGGAGGTATGTATAAAAGTTTGTTCAGACCATGGATATTTGGTCTGTAGACAGTGGACATCCAGCTTTGGAAACACCTCATGAAGAGGTGAGCATTCCTGACTACAAAAGTGGAAGAGGCCACGTGGCCTCAGAGTTGTAGGCAAGCTGGTGCAGCCACTTGTGGACTATTGCACAGCTTGGGAATGAAAAGGTTGATGGTGTTAAACAGGTGGAGTGGGAGAGATGCTATTCTTTTGCTTGAGTCAACAGTTGCTCCTATGAACTCCAGTTGTTGGGTGGGAGCAAGTGTAGATTTTCTTTGTTCATTTGACCAAGAGCATGAAAACATTGGACTGTCCGTTGTGTGGACTGAATGGCTTCTTGGTAGGTCCTGGCTTTGAAAAGGCAGTTGTTGAGGTAAGTAAAAATTATGATTCCCTGCCTTCTTAGATGAGCTGTTATGACTGTGAGAAGTTTGGAAAAGACACGAGGCGCAGTCGAGAGGCCAAAAGGTAGGATCCTGTGCTGGTAGAGTTGTGAGCCCAGAACGAAGCGAATAAAATGTCCGGGCAGGATGTATGGTCACAGAAACATAAGCATCCTGCAGGTCGAGGACTGAAAACCAATCTTCCTGTTCCAGTGCTGGAATTATGGTTACAAGAGTAATTTAAAAAAAAATTATTTAACAAATTTATTGGAAGCATCTGAGGTCGAGAATGGGTCGCCATCCTGTTTTCTTTTGTGTTAAAAAGTAATGGGAGAACCGCCCTTTTCCTCTGTGTTGATCAGGCACTGGTTCTACTGTTCCTAATTGGAGGTGGTGATGCACCTCTTAGTGGAGAAGCTGTTTGTGAGAGGGGTCCCTGAAAAGGGACGGGGCGAGGGGGGGGGTGAAAGGGGAGGGGGGCAAAGATAGGAAGGGAATGGGCACTGAAGTTGGAATGATGTTTTCTATACCCTCGATCACATCTTCAGATTTGCTTATTAGTGGGAGGGGGTTGACGTGGAGCCGATGAATTGGTAAGGCGACATTGATATTTTGGTCACTGATGTTGTTGTTTATATGGTCAATGACTTTGTTGAGTATACATTGGGTAGCGTGGATGTTGATAAGGTTGGTATCTATATTGTCTCCTCCTATTTGCAGGGGTTTGGATACCGCGAGACTGTAATGTCGCTCTCGAGTCATTCATGGAGTGAAGCACATCATTGGTGTTACTGGCAAATAATTTTTCACCATCAAAGGGGAGATCTTCTATGGTATTCTGAACCTCAGGAGGAAAAGACGATGATGAAAGCTCGACGCATCACAACTGCTGTAAAAGTGGACCTCGCAGCTGTATTAGCAGCTGTATTAGCAACATCAAGCCCAGCTTGTAGTGCGGTCCAGGAGACGATTTGTCCCTCAGAGACTATGGCTTTAAACTGATGTTGGGGGGTTTTTTTTTGCCCTCTGGAATGTCATCAATAAAGTCCATGAGTTTCTCATAATTTTTGTGGTCATATTTTGCCAGAACGGCTGCATAATTAGATATCCAGAATTGTAATGTGAACGAAGCATACACTTTACGACTAAGCAGGTCCACCCTTTTACTGTCTTTATCAGTTGGGGTAGATCTGGGAAACTGGTGTTTGTTCTTTTGGTTAGCTGCCTCTACTACCAATGTGTTTGTCGGTGGGTGAGTAAAAAGGAACTCAGACCCTTTGGAAGGAATAAAATATTTCCGGGTAGCTTGCTTACAGGTAGGTGTGCTAGTAGCCGGTGTCTGCCATATGGTTTTGGCTGGATCCATAATGGCTGAATTTATAGGTAAGATAATCTTGGATGTGGAGGAAGGTTGCAGGATGTCAGTCAACTCATGTTGGTTTTCAGAAACTTCCTCCAGGTTAATCCTCAACTCGTTGGCAGCTCTTTTGAAGAGGTCTTGAAGTTTTAAGATATCATCCAACAGTATTGGTGGGGGAGGTAGTATAGCCTCATCCTGTGTGGATACAGGCTCCACAAGGGTTGGGGAAGCATGTGTAGCGTGTTCATCCAAGTATGGAGTAACAGCTTGTTGTTGTGTCTCATTCGTAGCCATATGCACTGGTCGTGGTGAGTGGCATTGCTCCTATTTTTGGCATCTTGGCGATCATAGTGGAATCACTTATATGGTGCCCATGGACCCCAGTATTGCCACTGACCAGGGAAAGGCATAGGTCATACCATCCACGGGTTTGTATACCAGGGAGGGAGGTCTTTGATGAGCGAAGACCTAGATTTTCTGTGACCAGTGCTGATTTGGGTCTGAGACTGGGAGAACTGGTATGGTGAAAAGTCTCCCTGCACTATGGTTTCCTCATCAGTAGAAAAGTGAGATAAAGCTAGAGACAGGTGTCCGGACCGCATGCGAATGTCCAGAGAAAAACAGGTGTCAAGTAGAGGTGACTGTAGGTTAGGTGACACCTGTAGGTCCGGTGAATGAATGAACTGCAGTGTCGGAGAGCCTGTGTGAGATAAACCCTCCGCTAGGAGTGCCTGCAGCACTGGAGGGCTGTTCGGCACCAACATTCTCTGCACCGTAGCGCTCAATGCATGCACTGAGGTCGGTGGTACCGAGGAGGTAAGCGCAGCCCGCGTCTGTTCCGGCAAGGTAATCTGTGCTGGCACCGTGTCCACTGCGGTGCCAGATGGTGCCATGAGAGAGGCAGGCAACTGGAAGCCTCGGCACTGGGAACTTGCACTGTGGCCGCAGCCACAGGCGGGATTAGCGCGATGCTGGGGGAACCGATGCATCAAAGGTGCTGAGCCCGGGGAAGGTCTGCAAAGAAGAAACAGACATGCTCAGCGATCTTTTTGCTTATGTTTCCCTTCTGGGTGAGGGAGGCAGCCGTTTTCTTGTTTCGTCCTTTTTGGAGGCGGGAGGGCTGCGGTTAACTGGGGAGCCCGTACCTGGGTGAGAAGCAGGTCCGAGTGACTTCTGCCCAAGAATCACTTTCAGGCAGAGTTCTCTGTCTTTACATGCCCGGGATTTTAATTTGGAACAATGGGCACATTTTTGAGGAATGTGGGACTCCCCCAGGCATTTTATACACTGAGAGTGACCATCCGAGATAGGGATGACATCCCTGCACGTAGTGCACCGCTTAAATCCTGGGGAGCCAGGCATATTAGCGTTGGCTGGAGGGACAAGCAGGAACAATTTTTTTTTTTTTTTTTTAAAGGGATGAACTTATCTAGTAACTAGAGTGCTATACTAAGGGGAAAAAAGACTGTAGAATGGGTAAGAGAAAAAGTTTTAAAGAGTCTGCTGTAGGTCCGACTTCGGCCGGGGACAGTAGAGAAGGAACAGGAGTTTGGCTGTGCATGTGCACTTTTAAGACAAGACTGGTATGTGAGGCAGGCTCCACGCATGTGCAGCTGATACGGGGGGTACTACTACGGGTAAAAAGCTCTGAACAAAGGCGCAGGGGCGCACCGACACCTACAGTGGAGCACCCACAGGGACACCTCTCGAAGAAGAAAATAATTTTACTGCATCTTGTTGCACACTTTTCCTTGGGTACTATCACATACACAAGAGCAAACTATACTTTGTAAGGTATAAAGAAATACTTTCAGAATTTAGATACTTTATTTGATGTATATAAAAAACAAAATTGAGGGCTCGGATACAGTTTCATCTTTTCTTTATTCTCAATCCCGTCTCACAGTTAACATGAGAATTTCATGCAACAAGTCTCTGTATGCAGAGAGCCACGGATGTTTCATGAGCTTTGTAAACTGTCTTCGTACAATCACAGTGTAAGACAGAGTGCCATGGGCACGAGTCTATTCACCTACTGTCAACTCCATCACTGAAATAAACTATCTTGCTGCTACTTACTTTCTTTTCCTTTCTCTTTGTTTTTTAGCTGTTGTAGTTTCTGTTCTCTATGCTGCTTCTCCAGCTCTTGTTCCTGTCGATGTTGCTCCAACTTTCTCTGGTGCTCCAAGAGCTCCTGCTGATGTTTCATTGCTAGCATTTCCTGTTGCTGCTGTTGAGAAGCGAAAGGAAAAAAGAAGTGAATGCACGCAATCTGACCACCCAAAGCCTTCATATCACAATGCGCCAAACAGGAGCTGTTATACCTTGACGCTAATGTGTTTTAATACATTTAACAAAACAATGAAAGAACATTTCTCCTTGTGCAAATGGTTCCTGCATTAGGATGGGCAGGTCACTCCACTCATCCTCATTCCAAATTTAAAAGAGAGTACATGCTAAATTATGGCTAGCCTCTTCGGGGGTGTGGTACAAGATGACTCTGGCTTAACTTTTGTGGCCCTGTGCAGGAGCTGGTTACAATCAGAGCCCCTGTACTTAGTGAGCAATGGACCAATTGGTTAAATAGCATTAGCTTCTCCAAAAGGGGTGGGGCTACACTCGTGAATCCACAGTTGGTTCCACATGGAAGGAAGGACAATGATCAGAGCCACCAGAGTTCCAGAAAGGCATTTTGTCTAAGCCCATTTCAATGGCTCCTGGATCGCCCAATAGTGTAGCATGCATCTGCACCACCATCCACACAAGCCTGTGGCAGAAGAGCCCTAAAACAACTGTGCTCACCGACTGGTCAATTTCAGGCACTTCAGCAGGTTCTCACTTGTGTCAGGTTGTCATGATCATTTTTAAATTATTCTCTTTGGAATCATGCCCTAAGGAAGTTTTGGAATAGCCTTCCAAGGGAAGCAGTGGGGGCAAAAGATCTATCTGGCTTTAAGATTAAACTCAATAAGTTTATGGAGGAGATGGTATGATGGGATAACATGATTTTGGTAATTAATTGATCTTTAAATATTCATGGTAAATAGGTGGCCTGTGATGGGATGTTAGATGGGGTGGATCTGAGTTACCCAGGAAAGAATTTTCTGTAGGATCTGGCTGGTGAATCTTGCCCATATGCTCAGAGTTTAGCTGATCGCCATCTTGGGGTCGGGAAGGAATTTTCCTCCAGGGCAAATTGGAAGAGGCCCTGGAGGTTTTTCGCCTTCCTCTGTAGCATGGGGCACGGGTCACTTGCTGGAGGATTCTCTGCTCCTTGAAGTCTTTAAACCACGATTTGAGGACTTCAATAGCTCAGACATAAGTGAGGTTTTTCGCAGGAATGGGTGGGTGAGATTCTGTGGCCTGCGTTGTGCAGGAGGTCAGACTAGATGATCATAATGGTCCCTTCTGACCTTAGTATCTATGAATCTCTGATACATGAATAAACATTTCTTAACTGAGGCCCTACGTACGTTTAGGTAATTCAAACCAACAAACCACTACTGGTACAAAGTTTAGTTACATCGATGCATACCGAAGTAAGATACATTGATGAAAACCCAGTTTTGTGCTGATGCAGCATATCTACATTACAGGCTTGCACTAGTGTAACCAACATCAATGTAATTGCACTGGTGAAAAAATTGCCTAGTTTAGACTGGGCCTGAGTACTGTATAGCTATTGTGCATTTTTAACTAACACATTTGCATTTGTAAGTATTCTTGATCAATTGAAATGGTTTATAAGAAAATTATTACAACCAAAAATACCATGACTATATTAAGAAAATGTTACTGAGGTTACAAAATGAGACCCTCACAAATTAGTAAAGTGCCAGAATAAAAGTTGTCTGAGCCCAATGAATTTGAACTCATCTTTGCCACACCCCTCAGAGGTAGGTAGAGTTTTCACAGAAGAACTGAGATACAGGGAGATGAAGGCCAAAATCTGCAAAAATCTCCAATAATTTTGGGTACCTATCTTGAGACACCAAGACCTGATTTTTCAGAGTATTTAATGATTTTAAATAGCACTTCACATGTTCAAAGTACTGTACAGATATTACGTACTTAATCCTCACAACTCCCCTGTGAGGAAGTTAAGTACTGTTGCCCCTTTGGCTCAAGTGGTTAGCCAATATCCAGGGCCTTCGAGGCTGTTTTAATGAGGAGAGAGATGAGATGAGTCAGGTGTATTTTTCGGTGCACTCCTGTTTAGTTACAAAGACTGTACACTGTTTTCCCTGCACAGTAGAAAAAAACAAGAGCAAGCAGTTTCTTACTCTCGGTTTCCAAGTTTGCCCTTCCAGTCAGGTCTATGCCCAAGGAGCTCTGTCTCTCTGCTCACAACTGCTTCTCATGCCTTCCCCTAGTCCCTGCATTTGCACCAGTTCCAGAGAAATGTTCAGAGCGCACAGTTTAGCCCTGTCCAGGTTTTGCCATGCAGCCCAGTGAGCTGGGCAGCAGCCTGAGCCCGGAAGTCTATACAGCACTGAAAGCCCTGCAGCCCAAGTCAGAGCTGGATGGTACTGGCCAGCTGCGGAGGCTTTTTAGCCATGTAGACATATCCAATAGCAAAGCCAGCATTAGCACTGAGGGCCTCCTGAATCCCAGCATTCCATACCACACAGCCTTTACTCCCAGAGGGTCTGACATCCACAGCACCCACTGATTTCATTTATCACTGTGAGTGCTTAACATTTCTGAAAATCAGGTTTTTAAATTTGGACATCTAGAAGATGAGGAACACACAGTTAGTGACCATGTGTGAAAGTTTTGATTGAAGTGATTTGCCCAGCATCACATACAAAGTCCCAGCCCAGTGCACCATCCCCTAGGCCAAAAGGTATTTTCATGGGACATGGGGAGGTCAGCAGTAGGATGAGAATCCATTTAATCTCCTAGTGCACTAGGGTGGGTGAATGCACAGTGTTAACATAATGTTCAGTGTTGTAATGGCAAGCCAGGAGCCAGCTGCACTGAGCAAAAAAACAGATCAGAAATGACAATTTTTAGTAGTAAATAACTTGGCCACATGAGAATGGTTTTCTATGGGGCCACAAAAAGGCACCTTCCTCATAACAGGACTAGTCTCCTGCCAAATTTCAAGTTCCCACCACAAATCTCGGAAATATTAGAGCTCTTTAAAAAAGAAGCTCCACCTAAATATATGGATTATCATCACTCCTACAATGCTTCCAGATTTCATTTGCATCCTGTGTGTTAAGACAGAATGTTCCACGTAGTTCAATTACATATATTACTACGCCGCAGATTACTCAGAGTACAGGAACACGTTTGCTCACTGGCTTGAGTTACCATAATCACATTACTCCCGCCTTGCATTCTTTACCTTGGCAGCTTATAAACTAGCAGATTGATTTTAAGTTGGCACTGTTGACTTTTAAAACCCTTAGTAGACCCTGGCGATAGTTGAGACTTCTTCCTTCAGCCTTGACTTAATGGGTATCTGTGCTCAGATACCACCCACTGTCAAAACTTCCCACCACCCTGTCTTAACTGGGAGGGGATTGGGCCAGAGCTGTGGTAGCTACTAAGGTATGGATTTCTAACTTGCCTCCCCCTCAAGAAAAAGAATCTCACTCCATCTCTCTCCAGTTTTAGAAAGTATCACACACCTTTTTAAAATCCAAAGATGTTTTGCTTATTTATAAAATATGTTTTTGCTACTGTGGCCCTGTATTGATTGCTTTTTTCCTCCCTTTTTTATGCTGTGTTTTTATTTGTTAAACTTTTTGATAGCTGTCTTTTGTTTTTTTTTAAGTGGTGCCATTAAGATTTTTAGCACAGTGCGCTTCTGTAGGGGGCACATTATAAACAAAGTTATTATAAAATTCTATACAAGCATGTGGAAAGAAAGGAGTAATGCCTGTATATGCTGCAATCTAACTGGCTAACTATTCAGAGTTTTAAACATTCCTCTATCATTTTTTGCTAAAATTTTAAGCATATTAACTACTATATAATGCAGAACTACTTACAATTACATTAATTGCAAATACTGTGGTCTATTCATAATGTTCTAGTTCAACCTACTTAAACAACTGAGAGCAATTCAGGATTTAACCACATAGAAAAGTAAAACCTCCAGAAGTCCAATTTTTTGTTTTTTAACTAAGTAGCAGCCTCCACTAACACTTCTCTGTTGGAAGAAAAAAATATCATTACAGACTTACAACAAGTCCACCACATGGTGGCTATTATAACCTAGAAAGTACGCAAATGAAAAATAATTTTTGCATGATGTTTAAAAAGGTTTGGGGTTTTTTTAAAATGAAATCAGGAGCCTTTTTTCTCCATCTGCAGTCTGCTGGGCTTAGCATGTTATGCTTCCTGGAATGGCTTAAATACACAGATGTTTTAGAAGGAATTGTTTTTTCATTAACATCTGTAGTGAAATGTAAATGAAGAAGAAAAGAAGTGAAGACAGATTTGTACCGGATTTCTTCTAAAAATTTCATTAAAGATGTATTGTTTCTGCTGGAGTTCCAATCCACAATCTAACAAGTATACTCGCTGTAGATTATGAATCTTTTCAGAGAAAAGAAATGAAAAAAAGCCTGCCCTATTGAAGAGATGAGACAGCATTCTAGATCATGTTGTTAGGACAAAGTGAAATGAGGTCTCCTGTAGACTCTGGCAATAATGACAAACGCAGAACCCACTTTTCTGCTGTGTCTATATTGGGATTTTTCCTACATTGCAAATAGAGACTTCCTTCTTTTTCCTACTGTTTGTGTGATAGCACATAAAGCAGGGATATATTGCCCATAGTTACTATTCATAAGTGTCTTTTGAAATACAATTCTATATAAGCAAAGAAATGTTTAGATGGGTTTATTAAGGCTTATTAGTTATCCTAGTAAGAACCCTCTCTCATACCTTTATAAAACAGTAGGAGACACTATCACCAAACTCTGTTAAAGGCAAGTCTACCAATTGCAATTCTGCAATGCTCATATGTTAATTGCACAGTTCTTTTAAAAGTATGTTTTTTTCTTGCAACACAAGAAAAATTAAATATTTAAAACAAAATAAAATTATATGGCATGGGCAAGCCCCTGCCTTAGGACTAATTCCAGAACATATCGTAATTTGAAGAGTGTACTGTGAAAAATATGGATACTGTATTAGTAAGAGTGCAGCAGGGAACATCTGAATAAGGGGCTCTTGCCAAAATAAATATTTGTAAATATTTATAACTATAGGGATTCCTGCATATGCTTAATATCACTGCTTCTACTATTCACGAAAAACGAACAAATGCTTAACTGTACCTGTAGCTAAAGCTTCTGAGGCTCCAATGGCATATGTTAATGCTAATAAATGTATTCAGGAAAATGTAGTGGATTTAATGGCATTTATCATTTTACAGCTAAATGTGAAGACAACAGTACAACAAGTATCAACCACATTTACTAAAATGACTTTTTTTCCATTCTCTTCAATCAAATCAGGTTTATTTAGAAAACAGAGGGAAGCAAACCACAGCATTTTAAATAAATACATTCTAAACTTATTTTCTTTTCAACTGTACCAAGTAAAGCAGCTAAAATAGAATCCCTCAGTCATTACAATAAAAATGGAAACAGAGATACTGCTAATTAAAGCTCTCATTGATATTATTCCCAAAGAAATACAATATAGTCATGGAGACCAAGTGTCACTAAAACTCAATTTACCACAACAAATGCCACTACATTTCCTAATAAGATGGGGCCAGCCACAGACACAAACAGGCCATTCGTCATGGTAGGGATTAGGCATGTCCATCGGAGATCCCTTGGAGTTCGAAGAAGATTGCCTT
Source organism: Chelonia mydas (assembly GCF_015237465.2). Lineage (NCBI taxonomy): Eukaryota > Metazoa > Chordata > Testudines > Cheloniidae > Chelonia > Chelonia mydas. Next base: position 72,845,980 of record NC_051251.2, on the reverse strand, counting down.
CCATGAAATCTGGGATACACAGTTCTTGTCACAATTGGTGCAGACATTTCCCAGTGGAATGGGTGGATCTGGATTGTTGAGTTGGGCTGCAGCACGTTCTTTCCTCTTTTCCCGTTGTCTCTGTTGGATCTCCAAATACTGGGATCTTTGCCACAAAGTCCTTTTCCATTTAAGTCATTCAAGGGCTTGGGTTTCCCATGAGTTTAATTGCACTTCTTCATATTGGCTCTGAGGATTACTTAGAAGTGCCTTTTTTCCCCTCCCCTTGTCCATGGCTCAGTTATGAGAACATGATCTGCTTTGAGAGTCAATTTTCAGGCATTCGAAGAACATGATTAGCCCCATGGAGTTGGTGGTGCTGGAGGTTTTGGCTTGGGACAGAAAAGACAGTTACCTTTTCCGTAACTGGTATTCTTCGAGATGTGTTACTCATGTCTATTCCACAATAGGTGTACGTGCTCGCCACGTGCACCGGTGTCAGAAGTTTTTCCCCTAGCAGTACCTGTAGGGGAGTGCCCCTAGCGACCCCTGGAGTGGCGCCTCCATGGCGCGGTACAAGGGGCGCTGCGCGCTCTCCCCACCCTCAGTTCCCTCTTGCCAGACAACTCCGACAGAGGGGAAGGAGGGCGGGATGTGGAATAGATATAAGCAACACATCTCGAAGAACACCAGTTACAGAAAAGGTAACTGTCTTTTCTTCTTCGAGTGATTGCTCATGTGTATTCCACAATAGGTGATTCCAAGCTATATCCATTGGAGGTGGGTAGGAGTTCACAAACTCTCGGGACGGAGTACGTTCCTGCCAAACCCGGCGTCCTCCCTGGTCTGGGAGACGATCACATAATGCGAGGTGAACGTGTGAACTGAAGACCACGTGGCAGTCCTACAAACGTCCTGAATGGGGACATGGGCCAAAAAGGCAGCCGACAAGGCCTGTGCCCTAGTTGAGTGTGCCCTCACAATTGATGGCGGAGGGATTCCCACCAGGTCATAACAGGTACGGATACACGAGGTCATCCGGTTGGAGAGCCGCTGAGTGGAGATCGGCCAACCCTTCATGTGCTTGGCCGAGGCGATGAACAGCTGCAAGGCCTTCCTGAACGGCTTAGTCCGCTCCAGGTAAAAAAGCCAGAGCCCGTCTCACATCCAGCGTGTGGAGGCGGCGCTCCTCACTGGACATGTGGGGCTTGGGGCAGAGGACCGGCAGAAAAACGTCCTGACCCATGTGATAGGCAGAGACCACCTTTGGGAGGAATGAACAGTGTGGGCGGAGCTGGATCTTATCTTTATGAAACACCATGTACAGGGGCTTGGAGGTCGGGGCTCTGAGTTCCGAGACCCGGCTAGCCGACGTGATCGCTACCAGGAAGGCTACTTTCCACAAGAGGTGTGACCAGGAGCATGTAGCTAGCAGCTCAAACGGGGGGGGGCCCATGAGGTGGGCCAACACCAGGTTTAGTCCCACTGCAGGACTGGGGGCCTAACATATGGGAAGAGGGGATCCAATCCCTTAAGGAATCAGCCAGTCATAGCATGGGAGAATACCGTATGGCCCTGCACCGTGGGTGGAAGGCTGATATGACCACCAGGTGCACCTTGACTGACGAGGGCACCAGGCCGTGGGCTCTAAGGTGAAGGAGGTAGTCCAGAATCAGCTGGATTAGGGCAGCCACCAGGGAAACGCCCCGCTCATCCGCCCATCTGGAAAACCGAGACCACTTTGCCAAGTCGCCTGCTTTCCAAGCGGACGCCCTGAACCCCCTCCGAGCACACCCTTTCCTCTCGGTCTAACCATTGAGCAGCCACGCAGTGAGGTGGAGTGCCGCTAGGTTGGGGTGGAGCAGGCGGACTTGGTCCTGGGAGAGTAGGTCCGGGCAGGACGGCAATGGCCACAGCAGGGCGACCACCAGGCTCGTGAGGGTCCTGTACCAATGCTGCCTGGGCCATGTCCGTCTTTATCTTTTCCAGAACCTTGCCAATCAGCGGGAATGGGGGAAAGGCATCGAGAAACTGGCCTGGCCAGGACAGGAGGAAGGCACTGGAGAAAGTGCCCCGTCCCAGCCTGTTCGCGACTCGGCAGAACTGCCACTGCCCCCCCCCCCGAGCAGAACCGGGAACAGTGGCAGTTCTGCCGACTCACAAACAGGTCCACGTGGGGAGTTCCCCACACTTGGAAAAGTCTGTGCACCACCTCTGGGTGGAGAGACCACTCGTGCTGAGAGAAGTCCCTGCTCGAGTTCCGGACTCCCAGTAGGTGGTAGGCCTGTAGGCAAACGTCGTGGGCTATACAAAAGTCCCATAGTCTGAGGGCTTCGTGACAGAGGGCAGAGGATCCCTTGGAGCATGTTTCCCGGGGAGGACCACCACCGTAGGGAGGTGATCACTGGCTCCGGTACCGTGAGGACTTTGTCCATCCTGTCCCTGGCCAGGGAGAACTCCGAGGCCAACCAGAGCTGGAGGGGCCTCGTCATCAGTCTGGCGTGATGGACCACATATGTGCACGCCGACATGTTACCCAAGACCTGGAGGCACGCTCTGGCTGTTGTCACCGGAAACCTTGTGATCGTGTCGATGAGCCCCTTCAGGGTCTCGAACCTGTCCAGAGGGAGGGAGGCTCTGGCCGACAAGGCATCCAGGACCGCCCCGATAAACTCTATGCGTTGTACCAGGACTAATGGGGACTTGCCGTTGTTTACCAACAGACCCAAAGTGGTGCACATGGACAGAAGGAGCGCCACGTGATCACGTGCCTGCGACCGGGAGCTGCCCTTGACCAACCAGTTGTCCAGATAAAGGAAGATCTGGACCCCCTGGCGCCTGAGGTAGGCCGCTACTGCCAACATACATTTCGTGAATACCCTGGGGCCAGTGGACAGGCCAAACGGGAGGACCATAAACTGGTAGTGTTCCTGCCCCACCGTGAAATGGAGGAAGCATCTGTGCTCCTCGAATATATGAATGCAGAAGTACACGTTCTGCAGATCGAGGGCGGCGTACCAGTCCCCGGGATCCAGGGAGAACATGTGGAACTTGAGCTTCATCAACTGGTTCAGGCCTCGCAGTTCCAAGATGGGCCTGAGCCCCCCTTTGGCCTTTGGGATAAGGAAATAGCGGGAGCAGTACCCCTTGCATTTGAACTTCCCTGGAACTGCTTCTAGGCCCAGGAGTGTCCCACCTCCTGCTCAAGCAGAGCGTTGTGAGAGGGGTCCCTCAGGAGGGACGGGGGCATAGGGTGGTTGGGTAGGGTGGAAATAAGCTGGAGGGTGTAGCCCCGGGAGATGGTGTTGAGGACCCATCGGTCCGAGGTCAGCAGCGACCACTCTGGGAGGAAAGCACACAACCGATTGGAGAAAAGAAGCTTTATTGAGGGTGGATCCCTAATAAGAACTGGCAGGGAACCCCCGGGCATCCCATCAAAACTGCCTTTTCCCAGCCTGCTTGCCCTTGGAGGACCCAGGCTGGGAGGCAGGTCGAGACTGCCTCTGTGGGCACTTCTTATAGTCCCGCAACTTTTTATAAGCAGTCTCGTATTTTGAGTGGGTGGCCTGGGTGGGAGTCTGCTGAGGCTTGAACTTAGGTTAGCCGGAGCCGGAACATAGAGACCCAGAGTCTAGAGCGTCGTGTGGGTCAGGCCATGCAGTTTTGTATCTGATTGTTCCGCAAACAGAGCTTTGCCGTCAAATGGGAGGTCCTGCAGGGAGGTCTGCGCCTCACTGGACAGCCCAGAGAGCAGGAGCCACAACACCCTTCTCATGAACACAGTGGAAGCCATGGACCGTGCAGCCGTCTCCGCTGCATCCAAAGCTGCTGCAGGGTTGCCCTAGCAGCCACTGTACCCTCCTCCACCAGCGCTTTGAACTTCTTCCTGTCGCGCTCCTGGAGGGAGTCCTCGAACTTGGGCAGGGAACCCCACAGATTGAACTCCTACTGGCCCAGGAGAAGCTGGTGGTTCGCCACCCGTAACTGGAAACTCGGGGAAGAATAATTTTTTCTTCCAAATGAATCCATCTTCCTTGAATCTTTATTTTTTGGGGTAGGTGCTGGTTGGCCCTGCCATTCCCTGTGGTTGACCAACTCAACCACCAGGGAGTTAGGAGCAGGATGGGTGTACAAGTATTCATGCCCCTTGGCAGGCCCAAAATACTTGTGTCACGCTCTCTTGGAGATGGGGGCCAATGAGGCCGGGGTTTGCCACAGGGCATTTGAAATTTTAGCCACCCCTTTGTGGAGAGGCAAGGCCACCCTGACTGGCGCCGAGGTGGACAGTACATTAAACAGGGAGTCTGAGGGCTCCTCCACCTCCTCTGCCTGGAGGTTGAGGCTTGATGCCACTTCTTAGCCTTCTTGGCGTGCCCCATGGACAGGAAGCGGTGCCGACTAGTCGATGGCGATGAAAGGTCGCTGCACACTGACACAGCAGTGCTGACTCTGAGCGGTGCGCCAGGGTCAGCGCCGAATACATCAGAATAGCCCGGAGCCTAATGTCCCTTTCTCTTTTGGTCTGAGGCTTAAATGACTTGCAAATCTTGCAGCGATTGCTGAGATGGGTTTCACCCAAACAGTGTAAACAGTCCGCGTGCAGATCAGTCACTGGCATAGGTCACTTACAAGTGTTGCACAACTTAAAACCCAGGGCAAGGGGCACGCCCCGGCCCGGGCGCTCTAGCTAAACTAAACTAATCAACTAACTTCAGGTACCACACGCTGAACGAACAAGCAGTTCTGGGGATGAGCTACAGCAAAGCTGGAGCAGAGCAGTTTCGAAGCACCTTCACTGGCGGCAAGAAGGAACTGAGGGAGGGGGGAGCACGCAGCGCCCCTTATACCGCACCATGGAGGCACCACTCCAGGGGTCGCTAGTACCCCGTAGGGGTCACTCCCCTACGGGTACTTCTAGGGGAAAAACTTCTGACACCGGTACATGTGGCGAGCATGCACACCTATTGTGGAATACACATGAGCAATCACTCGAAGAAGAACATTAATGTTGGCATGTCGGCCGTCCCACTTGATTTGGAAGATTTTACAGAAGCACTGTTGATGGTATTGTTCAAGAACCTTGAGGTGTCTATTGCACATGACCCAGGTTTTGACACCATACAAGAGCAGAGATGATAACAGCCTGGTACATGAGAAGCTTGGTGTGATTCTTGATGTCATGATCTTGAAAGACATGTTTTCTCAAGTGTCCGAAAGCAGCACTGGTGCATTGAAGGCGGTGTTGAATTTCCTCATCAATGTCAGCTTTCTGAGACAGATAGCTGCTGAGGTAAAGGAGGTGCTTGATGTTCTCCAGGGTCCTTTTACTGACCTGAATTACAGGAGCATGATCCTGGTGATTTGGATCCTATTGGTGGAGTACCTTAGTTTTCTTGGTGTTGAGTGTGAGGCTGAGCTGGTTGTAGGACTCAGAGAAAGCATTGACTCTTTTTCGAAGATCTTCTTTTGAGTGGGCACACAGGGCACAGTCATCCACATATTGGAGTTCAATGGCTGATTTAGTGATAGTCTTTGTCTTGGAATGGAGACTATTGAGGTTGAAGAACTTGCCGTCCATTCTGTATTGGACATCAAGTCTGGAGGGGAACTTGTCAGAGATGAGGAATAGGATGACAGCAAGGAAGATAGAGAAAAGAGTTGGAGCGATGACACAACCTTGCTTAAACTCCTGTCTTGACTAGGAAGGGGTCCATTTTGGATTCATTGCTGATAACTGTCACAGACATGTTGCTGAGGAGGAGTCAGAGGACGGCAAAAATTTTGGCGGGCATACAAATGTAATGACAATTCTCCAGAGAGTCTCATGATGGATGGAGTCAAATGCTTTCATGAAGTCAATGAAAACCATCTACAGAGGTTGATGTTGCTTGCAGCACTTTTCTTGAAGCTGGCAAGCAGAGAAGATCACATCAGTGGTACTCTGAGATGGTCTGAATCCGCACTACAATTCTGGGAGGATTTTCTTGGCCAAGGGGAGCAGCCGGTTGAGGAGAATTCTCGCAAGAACCTTTCCAGAGGTGGACAACAGGGTGATTCCTCAATAATTTCCACAACCTAATTTGTCTCCCTTCTTGAAGATGGTCACAATCATGTCATCTTTAAGATCTGTATGGATTTCTTCTGAATTCCAAATCTTGAGGATTAACACATGAAGCTGGTGAGCCTGTTCTCCTCCTCCTCTGAAGATTTCAGTGGGGATTCCATCAGGTCCAGATGCCTTATTGTTCTTCATGCATTTGATGGCTTTCTTTACCTCAACGAACATTGGTGGGATTCTGAGGTCATCCTTGATAGGATGTTGAGGGCTTAAGTCAAAGATCAACACTGAAGTCACGATTCAGAAGGTCTTTGAAGTATTCCTTCCAACATGCATTGATAGATAAATTCTCCCTGAAAAGTTTGGCTCCATCCCTGGATCGGAGTGGGGTTAGCCCTTGGGTACCATAAAGGACTTTGGTGGTGTTCTAGAATCCACGCATGTCATGGGTGTTGGATCTCCTTCGCTTTGCACTCCCACTACTTGTTCTTCATTTCACAGGTTTTCCTTTGAACTTCAGCTTTGAGTTGATGGTGGACATATTGCTTCTGCTTCAAATTGATGTCATTCTGCCAACCACAGAAGGCCTTATGTTTATGGTCGATTGGGTCTTGGATTTCCTCATAATTTTCATCAAACCAGTCTTGGTGCTCCCTGGTTGAGAAGCCCACTGTTCCTTCACATGCAGCATGGGTGGAAAATTTGAGGGCTTTCCAGTGATCTTTGGGGCTCTCCATCTCAGTTTTGATATTCATCAGTTTCTTGGGGAGGCACTGCTGGAAAAGGTCAAGTTTAGTTGGTCTCTAAGACTCTCAACATTGATCTTCCATTTAGCTGATTTCTTCTGCATTTGTCATTTTGGTGTGAATTTGATGTAAGTGATACAGCAGATAAGGCAATGTTGCTCAGTCATCGCTTTGATGATATAAACGTCTTCACAATCACAAGCATGGACAATGACATAGTCAATCAGATGCGAACGCTTACATCACGTGTGTTCCCACAATGTCTTCTACTTATTCTTTTGGTGGAAACATGGTGTGTGATAATTAGGTCATATTCCGCGCATTTGGTCAGGAGAATTCTGTTGAAATTGATCTTGCCCCTCCTTCCTTTCTAATTATGGCATTCCAAAATGCTGAGTCATGTCCAACTCTTGCGTTAAAATTGCCAAGGAGTATGAGCTTGTCCTCTTTGGGGATGGCGGAGAGAATCTGAACAAAATTGGCGTAAAATCCTTCTATGGTTTCATCATCAGCGTCAAGAATTGAAGCATACGCACTAATGAGTTGCATGTTGATTTTGGCAAATTTAACATGGAGGGTCATGATGCTAATTGGTAATTCCGACAGTTGGTTGACTATTTTGTTTTTGATAGCAAAACCAACACTGTAGATTTGGGTCAAAATTAGTCCCTGTGACCACCATACACAATTCATTTGCTGAACAAAGGGCTGCTGCATGAGTGAAATGTGCTCTGATCCTGACCAGACAAGGCACTTGTGCTGCTCTGTACCAATCCTAGATACAATTCCTAACCCACCAGGCAATCATGTAACTGGCGTAAGTATGAAGAATGAGTATATTGTTTTGGAATACCAAATAGGATAGAAATTAGGAAAGCGCTACAATCTCGCTTTCTTTCCCAGCTGAGGGGAGGACACTAACAGGACTATAGAACTATATTTAGACTTGGAAGGATTTGAATTTTATCAGTAAATGTTCATTTCACAGTACACACACAAACCAATAAAATAAATATTACCATCGATAATAATCACCATTTAAAGATAGGCAAAGTAAGAAAAATGCTTTTGAAAACTTACTAGATTTTGATTTAAGGCTATTTACTTTATTTTAACGTGATATTGGGAGTTTGTTTTTTTAACAGTTATAAACCTTTAATATTTTGAATCTTAATGTGTATTATCGTTAAATAACTACTGTCTGACCCCCTCCATAATTTTGCTCAATTGTGAATATTTAATTTGATGAAAAGAGACAAAAATGCTCAAAAATAAATCAAGATTAGTCGAAATTATAAAACAGTAAAAACCAAATTCTGCCAAGCCTAACTATATTAAAAAACAATACTTAGGGAGGAATTTTCAAAAGTGCACTGTGTTGATCGAACTACTCTCAATGAAGTCAATGGGAGTTTTAATATTGACATGAATAGGAGCAGAGTTAGGCCAGTGCTGAGCCCCTGTGCTTTGAAATTGTAATGGCTTGAAAATGAATAGGAGTACTTGTGGCACCTTAGAGACTAACCAATTTATTTGAGCATACGTTCTCGTGAGCTACAGCTCACTTCATCGGATGCATTCAGTGGAAAATACAGTGGGGAGATTTATATACACAGAGAACATGAAACAATTGGTGTTATCATACACACTGTAAGGAGAGTGATCACTTAAGATGAGCTAATACCAGCAGGAGAGCGGGGGGGGGGGGGGGGGGGAGAAGAGGGGAGATGAGAGAGAAAACCTTACAATACAGACTAACACCGCTGCTACTCTGAAACTTGAAAATGAATGGGTCTTTGGAGGGTTGGAGCGAGGGGTGTCTGTTAATCTTGAGAAAACTGGTCAGCCCTCAACAAGTTGTGGGACTCCAAACAGGGAAGGAAGTAGGAGTCCAGATGGAAATAACTTCCTGTGGCCCCTCCCACTGATCACACGAGGGTGCTAAGAATTGTGGTTTGTACTCTTAAAAAGCTAGGAGCTGTATCAAACCCTTCTTATGAAAATCAAAGTGTGTTGGAAATTTGGCCATGTTTGATGAGCTCCCCCTGGCCCGGCATCATGCCATGACCACCACCACATGATATCTGTTCTGGAGCATAATTGCAGTCCAGACCACTTTATCCAATCTCTCTAATTCTTTTAGGAAACAGACAAGAACAAAAGACTTAAGGTGCTTGAGGAGGAATGAAACACTGGACCCTGGTGCAGAAAGCCATGGAACTCAGGGGGAGGAAGATTCGGAATCATCCAGATCGTCTCAGTGAGATATTATCTCTAGGGACACTGGGAGCAACACAGATCAGCGGATTACTGAGAAGTGCCCACTTTCTTTACAGCCTTCCACATCACTGTACTGAGAGGGAAGTGAAAGGCAAAGGAGAAAATACATTCTTGTGAAAAGGCATCCTTAGCATCTGCTTATGGGTTACAGATCTTGCTATAATACAGAGTATTGCATTGTATGCATCAAAAAGGAAGCCCATGGATAGAATGCCCTGCCCTGAGATGATCAGCCAGAATCCTTTTCTTCCTTTTCGGCTCCTTTTCCTGGAAAGCTCTGTGACCCGCTCAGCCAGTCCACTTGTCAGCAGAATATCTGGTACATATTACAAGCCTAGATGAATCAGAGTTTGGTCTCTACCCAAGTGCATAGTTTAAAAGAAGTTATAACAAATAAAAAGAATCATTATCTTTAAGCACCACCAACATGCCTGGTACTTTACAAAACAATAATATATTTAGAAAGAGTCCCTTCCCCCAGGAACTTATAGTCTAAACAAGCTAGGAGTCAGCAGACATGTGCAAATGGCTGCTTTGGAAGTTATATAACTTGTCCTCTCATCTGAAGGTTTATTTTTATTTTTTTGGCACTCACTCCTTAGCAGGATATTTATCTGCTTGTGTTAACTGCATGCAAAATGTTCTGTGAAAATTCTACAGATTTTTGGCTGAACACATGTATTCAAAAACTTTAAGCTCAGAACCTAAAAAACTTAACAAAATTGCAAAGATAAAACTTTGCAAAACAACAAAATATACTGATTGAAGGGGAACTATTTGTACACAGGATGATTTCTGCGTAGAGGTTTTATTTTTTTTTTATTTTTTTATTTTTAAGGATTTCAACATTGCCTATTAGCTGCTTTGACTTCTTATTTCAAGTTTCCACTTCCTTGTTTACTGAATTGTCAGGCTATAAGCTCTGATTTCAGGAACCTTTTTGATGACTCTTCTCCGATGTGTTTTAATTTAATTTTATGGTGGATTTCTTTCAAGGGCACAGGATGCTAGGTTGAGATAACTGGCTGAACCGGTAGAAAGAGAAAGTGCTGTGAATGTGAGAGGTTTTCAGAGAGAGAGCGAGCCAAGCAGTAAAGGTTCCCAGAAAGAGACTGAAAATACAGTGCAGAAGAACACAGTTTTCTCACGTTCTGTGATGGGGTAATACCAGAATGTACATTCACTGTGCTCCTTCTCATCTCAGACAGTCAGTAGGCAGCCAACCTGATACCAGGACTCTCCGCACCCAGCCCTTCTTCTCTCCAGCAGGAAACCTCTCTATCCCAGTTGAGAGCTTCCAGAGCTGGAGAATAAATTTGCTTAGACGGCCCCACATTGTCTAGCTAGTTACTGTGCCTGAGTCCGTTCACCCAGTGGAGAATCCTTCAGTCAGAGTACAAGTTGGTGTAACCATATCTCCAAGACCAATTAGCAAGTAAGATAAATTGTTTTCTTCTGCAATATGGCAATCCTCAGTATATAGAATGGGTCTGACTAGCAGTGATAATATTCAGGAGGAAAAGGAGAACCAGAAGTGTAAGCTCAGAGGCTCTGCATAGGTAAAAGAAGAGGAACTTTCATCTTGCTGGTTTCTCTGAGTAGTTACTACAACTCCTGAGGAAGCTCACAGAAGGAAGGTAATATGGATGGGGAGTGTTCAGCTGTTGTGACCTGCACTGGATGTGCCATGTTTATCTTTCTTCCACAGGACAGAAGCAACTTTGTCTGTACAAAGTGCAAGCTGGTCTCCATATTGGAAGAGAAGGTTCAAGGTCTGGAGAAACAAGTATCAACCCCGCGCTGCATAAGAGAAACTGAAGATTTCCTGGAAAGATGTCAGGATATGCTTCTACGGGCACAATCTTCTGAAGATTCAGAGCAGGCCATGCAGCGGGGACAGGAAGATGGTGAAGAAATTTGGCAGGATGTGACCTCCAGAAGAAGAAAGGGGAGCGTCCATGTACCAGCAGTGCAGATACAGGTAAGCAACCGTTTTCATGTTCTCTCCACAGGTACTAATGCGGAGAGTAGACTAGATGATACATCTGAGGGAAGGGAACAGAAGGAGATTCCACCGATTGGAAGGCATGAGATACACTGTCCTAGGGATGGGGGTTCCACGACCACCACTCCCAAGAGGAGGAGGCGGGTGGTGATGGTCTGGGACTCTCTCCTCAGGGGGACTGAGTCATCTATCTGCCATCCCGACCAGAAAAACCGAGAAGCCTGCTGCTTGCCAGGAGCTAGGATTCACGATGTGACGGAGAGACTGCCGAGACTCATCAAGCCCTCAGATCGCTACCCCTTCCTGCTTCTCCACGTGGGCACCAATGATACTGCCAAGAATGACCTTGAGTGGATCACTGCAGACTACGTGGCTCTGGGAAGAAGGATAAAGGAGTTTGAGCCGCAAGTGGTGTTTTCATTCCATCCTCCTCGTAGAAGGAAAAGGCCTGGGTAGAGACCATCAAATCGTGGAAGTCAATGAATGGCTACGCAGGTGGTGTCGGAGAGAAGGCTTTGGATTCTTTGATCATGGGATGGTGTTCCAAGAAGGAAGAGTGCTTGGCAGAGATGGGCTCCACCTAACAAAGAGAGGGAAGAGCAACTTCGCAAGCAGGCTGGCTAACCTAGTGAGGAGGGCTTTAAATTAGGTTCACTGGGGGAAGAAGACCAAAGCCCTGAGGTAAGTGGGGACATGGGATACCAGGAGGAAGCACGAGCAGGAGAACGCGAAAGGGGAGGGCTCCTGCCTCATACTAAGAAAGCAGGACAAACAGCAAGTTATCTCAAGTGCCTATACACAAATGCAAGAAGCCTGGGAAACAAGCAGGGAGAACTGGAAGTCCTGGCACAGTCAAGGAATTATGATGTGATTGGAATAACAGAGACTTGGTGGGATAACTCGCATGACTGGAGTACTGTCATGGATGGATATAAACTGTTCAGGAAGGACAGGCAGGGCAGAAAAGGTGGAGGAGTTGCATTGTATGTAAGAGAGCAGTATGACTGCTCAGAGCTCCGGTATGAAACTGCAGAAAAACCTGAGGGTCTCTGGATTAAGTTTAGAAGCGTGAGAAACAAGGGTGATGTCGTAGTAGGACCACCAGATCAGGGGGATGAGGTGGACGAGGCTTTCTTCCGGCAACTCACGGAAGTTACTAGATTGCAGGCCCTGGTTCTCATGGGAGACTTCAATCACCCTGATATCTGCTGGGAGAGCAATACAGCGGTGCACAGACAATCCAGGAAGTTTTTGGAAAGTGTAGGGGATAATTTCCTGGTGCAAGTGCTAGAGGAACCAACTAGGGACAGACCTCTTCTTGACCTGCTGCTCACAAACTGGGAAGAATTAGTAGGGGAAGCAAAAGTGGATGGGAACCTGGGAGGCAGAGACCATGAGATGGTCGAGTTCAGGATCCTGACACAGGGAAGAAAGGAGAGCAGCGGAATACGGACCCTGGACTTCAGAAAAGCAGACTTTGATTCCCTCAGGGAACTGATGGGCAGGATCCCCTGGGAGAACAACATGAGGGGGAAAGGAGTCCAGGAGAGCTGGCTGTATTTTAAAGCATCCTTATTGAGGTTACAGGGACAAACCATCCCGATGTGTAGAAAGAATAGTAAATATGGCAGGCGACCAGCTTGGCTTAACAGTGAAATCCTTGCTGATCTTAAACACAAAAAAGAAGCTTACAAGAAGTGGAAGATTGGACAAATGACCAGGGAAGAGCATAAAAATATTGCTCGGGCATGCAGAAGTGAAATCAGGAAGGCCAAATCACACTGGAGTTGCAGCTAGCAAGAGATGTTAAGAGTAACAAGAAGGGTTTCTTCAGGTATGTTAGCAACAAGAAGAAAGTCAAGGAAAGTGTGGGCCCCTTACTGAAGGAGGGAGGCAACCTCGCGACAGAGGATGTGGAAAAAGCTAATGTACTCAATGCTTTTATTTTTTTTTTGCCTCTTCACGAACAAGGTCATCTCCCAGACTACTGCACTGGGCTGCACAGTATGGGGAGGAGGTGACCAGCCCTCTGTGGAGAAAGAAGTGGTTCGGGACTATTTAGAAAAGCTGGACATGCACAAGTCCATGGGACCGGATGTGTTGCATCCGAGAGTGCTAAAGGAGTTGGCAGATGTGATTGCAGAGCCATTGGCCATTATCTTTGAAAACTCATGGTGATTGGGGGAAGTCCGGGACGACTGGAAAAAGGCTAATGTAGTGCCCATCTTTTAAAAAGGGAAGAAGGAGGATCCTGGGAACTACAGGCTAGTCAGCCTCACCTCAGTCCCTGGAAAAATTATGGAGCAGGTCCTCAAGGAATCCAGGCTGAAGCACTTAGACGAGAGGAAAGTGATCAGGAACAGTCAGCATGGATTCACCAAGGGCAAGTCATGCCTGACTAATCTAATTGCCTTCTATGACGAGATAACTGGCTCTGTGGATGAAGGGAAAGCAGTGGACATGTTATTCCTTGACTTTAGCAAAGCTTTTGACACAGTCTCCCACAGTATTCTTGCCAGCAAGTTAAAGAAGTATGGGCTGGATGAATGGACGATAAGGTGGATAGAAAGCTGGCTAGATTGTCGGGCTCAACGGGTAGCGATCAATGGCTCCATGTCTAGTTGGCAGCCGGTATCAAATGGAGTGCCCCAAGGGTCGGTCCTGGGGGCTGTTTTGTTCAATATCTTCATTAATGATCTGGAGGATGGCGTGGATTGCGCCCTCAGCAAGTTTGCAGATGACACTTAACTAGGAGGAGAGGTAGGGATAGGATACAGAGGGCCCTAGACAAATTAGAGGATTGGGCCAGAAGAAATCTGATGAGGTTCAACAAGGACAAGTGCAGAGTTCTGCACTTAGGACGGAAGAATCCCATGCACTGTTACAGACGAGGGACCGAATGGCTAGGCAGCAGTTCTGCAGAAAAGGACCTAGGGGTTACAGCGGACGAGGCTGGATATGAGTCATGTGACAAAGTTCCTACTCTACCTTGGTGGGTCTTGAGCTTATAGGCGGATTTGCTCGCCTTGGAGCTTCACGGCAGTTCTCAGCTTGGCCGTTTTTCTGAACTCACAGTCCAGGTCGACTCCTCCTGTGTCTGACCAGGAGTTGGGAGGATTTGGGGGAAACCCGGGCCCGCCCTCTCCTCAGGTTCCAGCCCAGGGCCCTGTGGAATGCAGCTGTCTAGAGTGCCTCCTGGAACAGCTGTGCGACAGCTACAACTCCCTGGACTACTTCCCCATGGCCTCCTCCCAACACCTTCTTTATCCTCACCATAGGACCTTCTTCCTCCTGGTGTCTGATAATGCTTGTACTCCTCAGTCCTCCAAGAGTCCGCGTTCTCACTCTCAGCTCCTAGTGCCTCTTGCTCCTAGCTCCTCGCACGCACACCACAACTGAAGTGAGCTCCTTTTTAAAACCCAGGTGCCCTGATTAGCCTGCCTTAATTGATTCTTGCAGCTTCTTGATTGGCTACAGTTGTTCTAATCAGCCTGTCTTAATTGTCTCCAGAAGGTTCGTGATTGTTCTGGAACCTTCCCTGTTACCTTACCCAGGGAAAAAGGACCTACTTAACCTGGGGCTAATATATCTACCTTCTATTACTCTCCTATAGCCATCTGACCCGACCCTGTCACAGTCAACAGTGTGCCCTTGTTGCCAAGAAGGCCAATGGCATTTTGGGATGTATAAGTAGGGGCACTGCCAGTAGATCGAGGGAGGTGATCGTTCCCCTCTATTCGACATGGGTGAGGAGTACTCATCTGGAGTACTGTGTCCAGTTTTGGGCCCCACACTACAAGAAGGATGTGGAAAAATTGGAAAGAGTCCAGCGGAGGGCAACAAAAATGATTAGGGGACTGGAACACATGACTTATGAGGAGAGGCTGAGGGAACTGGGATTGTTTAGTCTGCAGAAGAGAAGAATGAGGGGGGATTTGATAGCTGCTTTCAACTACCTGAAAGGGGGTTCCAAAGAGGATGGATCTAGACTGTTCTCAGTGGTAGCGGATGACAGAACGAGGAGTAATGGTCTCAAGTTGCAGTGGGGGAGATTTAGGTTGGATATTAGGAAAAACTTTTTGACTAGGAGGGTGGTGAAACACTGGAATGCGTTACCTAGGGAGGTGGTGGAATCTCCTTCCTTAGAAGTTTTTAAGGTCAGGCTTGACAAAGCCCTGGCTGGGATGATTTAGCTGGGGATTGATACTGCTTTGAGCAGGGGGTTGGACTAGATGACCTCCTGAGGTCCCTTCCAACCCTGATATTCTATGATTCTATGAACTAGGGAATATAGAGGATGTGAGTGAGGGGAGACTGCTCGGAACCCCCTTTTCAAGGAGAGAATTCTAGGGCTGCTGGGTTACGATGGCTCTTAAGAACTCCTTACCAAAAGCCGTGTCAACTGAACAGCAGATCTAATTGGTTGTGTCCAGAGGAAGTGTGAATTGAGTGCCAAGTGGAGCTGCTCACTTGTCTGCTTAGACATTAAACCACCATTGGATAACAGACCTAGAGGTATAGGAGACCCAGACGTTGAGACCTAAATGAGTTTTTTCTCATCATGCCCATCCATCTTCTGATATAGGTCTCTAGAGAGTGACATTGGCATCCAGAGGCAGGTCTGAGGGTTTGGAATAGTAAATCCACTGTGGAGTGGGCCAGCCAAACATTATGGAAGGCAGGATCTAGCATGCAGATTCTGTGGAGGTGCTTGGGAAGAGCTGATGGGGCCAAACACCAAATCTTGACCCCGGTGGAGGAAGGAAAGATGCAATTGGGAGCATGCTGCTGGTTTGATGAGCCCCGCTGAAGGGCGGGGGGGGGGAGGAAGGGAGTCCAGCAATTTTTACTGGGTGCTCCAGCACTATGGTGACTGTGTATGGCATATGAGAAGTTAGATAGGCTTCTAGCAAGATCAAATAGTTTTGTGAGGTGGGAGACGACTCAGAAGCATTCTCTTGGGACTTTCAAAAAAGTGAGAAGGAAAGAACTGAAAGAGAGGAAATATGTAATTTATTACCCTGGGAGAAGTGAAAAGGTCCCCAAAGACAATGGAGGAGGTGGCCGGAGAGACCCAGTGGTGAGAGAGCAAGAAGTACACTTGTTTGGCTGTTTCTTGGACACAGAGGAAAAGAAGTCTCCCAGAGAGAAGACGCTCAAGGTGAATGTCTGGTTGATATAAGCTATGGCCTCTGACTAGAACACCTGCTCCAATGAGAAAAGAGCCCAAGGAGATACTGGATCTTTCCTGTGTCCACAAATCTCAGATTAGTCCTCCTGTGCCTTATCCTTCCAATACCCAGCATTGGCAAATGAACTGCTGAAGCATGATGCAAGCAACCGTTTCAGCTCTGCTTCTGCTTCCTCTCGACCTGGCTGCAGCATCACTGTACAAGGCGGTGGTCAGAAGGAGGACTAAGTAGTGCTGTTCTTTGCAGATGTCCGTGACGAAGACATTTGACCTACTTTTGCAACATATTTGAAGAAATGTTGTGCATCAAAAATGAATTTAAATGTTTTATGTGAATATTAAATATAATTTGAATGTTCACCGATGCACGTATCACGTGCATTAATTTAAAGGTACCATATTGCACCATTCCATACTGAATACATTCATTTGTTTCACACAGACTGATCACATTTCAAACAAGAAAAGTAAATGTAGAAAATTCTCATGTAACATTACTGTTGACATTTTAACAAGTCAGGTTATTCAAAATTATGGTTTCCATTCAAATGCTAACTCTGTTCCCTTTCATAAATGTTGTAAACAAATTGCAAAATTCCTATGGGACCCATCATTTTGAATTTACTGTATTTTGTGCATGTCAAATTTCCACAATAGCATTTTATTAATGGATTTTTTGTTTTGCTTTCTTTTTGCTTATTTTCTAGTGGTGGCATTTTGATTGTTTTTCACTTAATATATTTACAATGTATTTTATACAGAATTAGATAAAAGAGTTGAGTTGAAAATTCATGAGAATTGTAATGTACTCTTCTTCTAATGTTTCTTATTCTAAAATCCCAGTACACGTGAAGAGATACCAATATATACTTATTATATACAATATAAACATAATACATAACGCTCAGATTTGGATGGGAGACAAGTTGATGCTATAATGACCAAACACTCCATAAATCATGCTATAACTTAAACAAAACACAAGGAAAATGCAAATATGTTTTGGGTAAAGAAGCTTTTATATCTCCTATTAACCGACTAGTGAACTGCCTTTCTCTGCATATTTGCTAGATAGTCTTGTGAATACTTTCAAAGAAACATCATTCCAACCTCAAACAGCACTGGGTAGGAAATGAAAAACAACACTGAACAGAAATTTACTTTGGGCAAGGAGGGCTCACAAGGAAAAACTTGAGGCATCAGAGATATCATGTGCAAACTGAAAGTTCTGATTTCTTCTTTGTATTATAAATCAGACATATCTGCAAAATCTGACAAATTTCATATTCTGGAAAAAATTCTGGACCCAAAACTTAACTTCACAGATGAATGACCTCTAATTTATACAGTGTAACATGAGCTGTATCAGCAGGTACCTGAAAATAGGTCAAGATATCATGACATGATGATACAGTAACTACACTGAGTACCATTAGGTGGTTTTATGATATTGGATTTTATTCAGACATTCATTCATGTTATTACTATGCATAGTTTATTGACCTCCTTCCTATCTGAAAGCAGGAGCACATCTTAGGGAGATAAAAATAGAGTCTGGTCTGTCAGTATTAGTCTTGTTTGATGCTTGTAAGTAAAAGGTTTTGGCCTTTACTTATTGTGAATAGTACCTTTGTTACTCACCATGCATAAAGCAAGGGACCTGAGTAAGTTTTTGCGTGATCAGGGCTTAAGTCTTTAAAATGGTTTAAAAATACTGGACTCAGTTGCTTTTAACAGAAAAACCAATGGAGACCCCTGAAACAGAAAAAGTAGGTGGCTTAAATTACTGTAAAAAACAAACCCTTAACAAACAAACAAAAAAAAACCCTGAGCATGTGGTAACCTATTTAAATATTAACAAGGCACAATACATGGAGTCTGCTATAGCCCACCACTAAACCTTCAAGTGCAACTTTCTAGACTAATAATATTGTCATCACAGGATGCATTGCCCACTCTTGCACACCTGTAAGATTATTACATTTTGTTAGGTCTAACCTTAAAACTAAAACACTTTGCTGTGTAAGTGACCAAATGAAAATGTAAAGAGAATGGCTGTTGGGCAGTTATCAACTCAAGTTAACAGTTCTGAATGCTGTAGGAGACATATAAACCTATTTTGTGAGATTCCTAAAAAGGTATCTAGATCTCTCTCTTCACATCTCCTCTTATTGTAAGTTTGCAGTTACACTAGTGGATATTAGCATTATTGCATTTTCAAATATATGTAGGTGGTCATATACAAATATTCAGTAAATTCACAGATGTGTGCCTTTAAATATATGCCTTTATGACATTAAGGGAAAATAACCTGCTCTACATGACTAATAAACTATTTATCAATTCTTTTGACTTTTCCTTTTTACAAAAATAGAATACAAGTGATCAGCCTGACAGCCTTAAAAATGAAAGTCCTCTGTTTATGAAATAGGTACAAATAAGAATAGCGGCAGTGCTAGCAGTTCTATGTGACTTATCAGGAACACCTCTTGGAAAGAGAACAGCTCAGTTTCACTAGCCACTTAATAATTTGGATGTCCACAAGGATACCAAATAATGTCAGTTATGGTGCTGGTTTTATTATGTGGACACTTTTCTATTAGAAAAGTGACAGACCACCACCACATTTCACAGAGGCCACTAAAAAGCCACCAGAGTATACTAACTTTTAGTCACTGGGGAGTAGCCTGTTACCATAATGGCAGTAGACAGTAGTACCTGAGACTGGTCATGGATGCCGAGTGGAGGTTAAATAACTTGGTAAACCCCAGGAGTCTGAGCACTAAATAGTATAGTGGGACCCTAGATGGAGGAAAGGCCATTGAAAGGCAGAAGAGTTAAATCATGATTAAGGGTATGATCATGTCGCAGAGGTCACAGATTCTGTGATGGTCTCAGACCTTCGCAACTTCTGCAATGGCCGGGCTGGAGCAGCCATCAGCCCTGGGGGTGCTGGATCAACCCCTGCTGCAGGAGCTGTGGCGGGGCTGGAGCAGCTGCTGCAGTCAGTCCTGGGGAAACTGGAGCAGCGACCCCCAATGAGCCCTCCCCCTAGGGTATTTTTAGTAAAAGTTAAAGACAGCTCATGGGCTTCTGTGAATTTTTGTTTATTGCCCGCAACGTGGCTCTGACTTTTACTAAAAATACCTGTGACAGATCCTTCTCCATAATCATGATTTAACCAACAGCCACAAATTGGAGGGACGTCTATAGGAAACCACCCTCTGTACTTTCTCCCATGAGAACTATTATGGCAGAACAAAGGCAAAGGGATCCACATGGGACGCTGAGTGGTTAAGACCCCCAGGCCAGAAGGCACAACAAATTATAGAGGGGAAGAGGCTCTGGCCTATAAAAGTGCAGGCTGTAGTTATGATGGTGCTGTACCAATCCTTTGGGAAGTACAGTGCCTGATGTTTGCACCAAGGAAAAGAAGGACCCAAACCTTCATAAACGAATCAGCAGAATAGGAATACTGAATGCAAGGAATATGTATGAAGGGAAGCTTGACACTGTGATCAAAGAATTGGAAAGTTGTAAGACAGAAATATGTGCCTCTGACAGGAATGTCAGAGCTGCATTGGAAGGTAGGGTCATTTCATTACAATGGATGCATGGAACCGAGAAAATTGAGTTGTGTGCATCTTTTCCAACATGACATCAAAGTCTATACTTGGATATAATTCAGTCAGCGATGGAATCATTACAATTCACCTTTGAGCGAAGCCAGACAATCAATATGTCAAGAATACAGGCTTGTGTCCTACAATGGTGGATGACAACACAACAGAGGAGTTTTATGAACAACTTGAAAAGACACTAAAACACCAAATATAAATCCTTGTAATTGGGAAATTGAATGAGAAACTTGGAGCAGCAAGCTCTAAAAGTAATGGGAAGCAATGGAAAGTGTTCACAAAATTAGAAAAGAAGGCATTTAGTTGATTTCTGCTGTTCTGATCACCTACTCATTACAAACACCATCTTCACCAAACATCCTAGATGTTTACCCACACAGAGGTCACCTGACTGTATGACAAAAAACCAAATCGACTATGTAATGATACAGCAAAGCTGGAGATCAAGTGTCCAAATGGACAAAGACTTTCCAGAGTGGAGACTGTGGGTCAGACCATCAGTTGTTAGCCTCAAACAAAATGATGCAGAGTGAATGAGAATGGGTTGGAGACAGAAGAACGTCGGAAAAAAATATACAGGATCTGAGCAGATAAGATTCAAAGGCAGACTAAATGAGATGAGCGAATATAAGATCAAAATGTATGGAGCCTGAGAACTATGAAAAGTGGTAATTCAAAAGAAAATGTCTGACTGCTGTGAACATATACCGAACGGTTTTCCCTGTAATGAAACATAATAAGAGATCATGATGGCAGAGTCCTCACTGAAGGTGATATTAAACACAGATGGAGAGATTACTGTGACATTCTGTATGCCTCACCAAAGCTACTCCACAATACAGGATGATCAAAAAAAGAGAGTCTGAAGCCAACAGTCCTGCAAGAGGAAGTGCTGCATGCTATTATGAAAATGAAACCTGGGAAAGTACCAGGGGTAGATAACATGCATGCACAGTTGTTAAAAGTGATTGGTGAACACATTACTGATCTTATGTGGAAAATTTATAATGATGTATGGGTGACTAGAAATTGGCCAGAGGACTGGACAAGGGAGATTTTTCTGCCCAAAGAAGGGAGACATAACAGAGTGTAGTAATTATTGTGCAATCTCCCTGATATTGCATGCAAGCAAAGTTCTGCTCTATGTAATCCCAGAATCACATGAAACAAAGGACAGAAGCACAACAACCACCATCACAAGCTGTTTTCAAAGTGGGACGCATGACCAGATCATGAAGATCTATCACATCACTGAAAAATGCAGCAAGTACAATCACTCATTGATCATGTCTTCATTAATTACTCAAAAGCTTTGGTATCATCCAACCTAACTGTCCTTGGAAAATACGGACAGACGTGGAGATTCCAAAGTATCTCACCGTATTTATCGCAAGTCTCTACACCAACAGACCATGGACGAGCAACAGCAGGCAACAGTGAGCGGTTTTCCACCGGGCAGGGTGTGAGACAATCGTATCTTGTCCCCAACCTTTTTAACAAATATGCAGAATTTATTATGAGACAAGCCTTAGAAGATTTTGACAATGTGGAAGCAACTGGGATTTCCATTGGTGGACATCTCTTAACCAACCTCAGATATGCTGATGACATGACTTTCTTTGCTACAACCACAAATTCAAGGCAACAAATGTTGCAGTCTATAAAAAAAAACTAAACAAAACTGAGTAATATGGACTATTCCTGAATGTGACAAAAACAAGGCATGGAAGTTGACATGACTAACAAAAACAGGATGGATGCAGACATCGCACTTAACAGACAAACTGTAGAGGCAGTAAATGAATTTATCTGGCATCATATATTATATATCCCACCGAGGAGGCTGTTCCAAAGACATTGGAAGATGACTAGGGATGGCTCGCTCACTACAGCATCCCTTAAGAAATTGAAAAAAACTATGGCATCTGGAAATGTACGAAGATGCATCTGGTGAAAAGCCTAATTGTTTCCATAGTAATTTATGGATGTGAATCACGTGAAGTTAATGCTGCTGACAGGAAGAAAACTGAAGCTTTTGAAATGTGGTGCTGGCAAAGACTCTCCTGGACAAAGTAAAAAGATGAATGCCTATGTTAGAAATATTCTTGGAGAGAAGCAGACTCTGATGTCAGAAATCAATGGACAAACTTATGTACTTTGGTCACATGAGGCACAGAGATGGAAATAACCTTAAGAGAGTTATTGTGGAAGATCATAATCATAAGAGAGGACCAGCAAGGAGATAGACAGCTGGTGTGTGGCACATCACTGGACGGTTAACTGTTGAGTGCTCAAAGTTAGTAATGGATTATGAAGGATTCCAAAACTTCTGCTGTGATTTCACCAATATTTGGACATGAATAAATGGATTTACTTAACCTGGCTGTAATTGAAATGACCACGCCAAGAGAAGGCATCATCTCTAGCCAATGAACAAATCCTCTGAGCAAACCAACGATTTCAAAGTCAACTCTCTTCAAACAAGGAAGAGCACATTTTTAATTAAGGTCTACTAACTACACACACCAAGTTTAGAAGTCTTAAAAGAAAGTAATATTTTTATTCATCGAAATATGTCTAAAATATTCCCTACCAGTGTTTTCCCTTTAGATGTGAAAAATAGAAAAACGGTCAGATTCTCATGGTATGTTCTAGAACAATTGATTTTTTGATTTAGAACACTGAGGAAATGAAAATGTCAGCCTAGAAGATTGCTTGAGAAACATTGTAATTAAAAAAAATGG
Source organism: Chelonia mydas (assembly GCF_015237465.2). NCBI lineage: Eukaryota > Metazoa > Chordata > Testudines > Cheloniidae > Chelonia > Chelonia mydas. The sequence continues at coordinate 72,823,339 of NC_051251.2, read as the reverse complement.
AGATTTTAGAATGCAAGGGCCATCTTTTTCTTAACCACGGCACTGCTACCATGATGTAAATAATGCTGAAAGGACTGTGTAAAAGAAGAAAATGCTTGTTTTAAAAGCCTGATGGATTCTTCACTTACTCTGATTTTCTGTTTTGTTTTGGGGCAGGGGGTTAGGGAGATAATGTCATCATATTATATATTGCACTGGTAAATTTAGGAAATAAATAATAATGGCTATAAAGAAAGGAATTTCCTTTGGAATCATTATTCTCTGAGAATACACATTGTACCAAATCAACACTTGGTCTCTTCCTGTGCTTAAAATTCTAAGTCTTTGTGGTCATGGCAACTGCTTGTCTCCATTGACTGGTCACCTTGTATATAAATTAATTCTACGGACTCTCTTGTATGCACAAAGTAGTACACACTAGTAGAAAAAGTAAACACGTGTGCCAAAGAATGTAGGTAAAAAGTATAGCTTTATTTGAGGAACAATATGAGATTATACAATTGAAATTTTCATGACAATGTGTACACACAAGGCACAAAAGTTACAGTTGCACGTGCAATTTCCTGACTTGTAAATGTTTACCTGTCTCTCTGCCATAATATCTTCTGTCCCACCATTAAAACAACAGTTTTGTGCATTTCATTTAGTGCTAATGGAAGTGCCAGTCTGACAGCACCTGAAAGCAAAGTCCTCAGTGTATCCAAAACCAGATACAGTGCAGCATGGACAGTGGCTGTGCAAGCTTCCTGATACTATGCTACCAAAGTGCCTGAATCCTGACCTGGAGAGCCCAGCTGTATGAAAGAAAGGATAAGAGAGGCAATGTCCATTCAGTCCTCTGGTAAGCCCACCAATAAATACATCAGTTAGTGCTAACTCTGGTGGGTTTTGTAGGATAAACACCTGTGTCCTAAAACTAGACAGACTCCTCAATCATGTCACTTAGGCCACTGATTAAAATGTAAACGGCAACAGCTTTGGGTCACTACCAACCAAGTTTGGATTGGAACTGGAAACTGAAAAGTGGAAAGTTCAGCACCAAGTCCTTCATAGACAAAGTCTCAACAAAATTTCCACTGGAGTTAGTGGAAAGACTCTGATTTCATGGACAGCTGGATTGGGCCCCAAGTCCCCATTCAAATTCCTGTTATTCTTATGGTTTGGTTGTTTGTGTTTAGTGAAGTAGATTAGTGAGGACTACAAATGTTGTTACATGGCTCACAAAGCGTGTTTAAGTGGATAATCCATCTCCTTAATGTATCCATTTACTATCACTTTACAGATACGAACATTTCTCTCTGCAGCAAGTCCTCAGCAGCCACGGGAGCCATCAGTAGAGAACAGCCTTTAACTTGCTTTCTTGAACTGCTTTCAGATGTCAAGTTTTAGCAATTTGTGAAGTTTCACGATAGTTGTGAAAGACAGTTTTCTATATTTCCATATGGTGTGAAGCCTTCATAAGGCTGAGTTTATTTTCTCTAAACATGTTTGGGTTTTCTCATTACTCTGTGTATGTAGTGATCTTGCTTCCTTGATAAGCAGAACTCCTTAACTGTACCCATTCTACTTTCCCACCACAAATATTATTTCTTTCAGATTCTAGCCCTCTATGTAATGGGGGAATAGTCCCGCTATTGTGGGGAACTTTCCTGGCTTCTGCACTACCCCAGTGAAGTGGGCTAGTGAAAGGATCTGAATCCTCGCTCCCACTTCCTTTACCCAGAGGCCTCCCTGACCTTGAGGACTCCCCTTCCACTCTCCTGTCTGGCAGAGTCCTTGTGACCCCAACAAGGCTAGGCCCAGGATTCCTGAGGGGCTCGACCCCCAACCCTGCTGTGGTCACCTAGGACAGGGGCTAGGGAGTCCCCACTCCGGGGTACTCTCTCTGCACTGGGCACTTCTCTGACCCACTGACCATTACGTACAATTTAAAGCAAATGCAAGTTATTTAATCAACAATTAATTTTAAAAAGAGTAAGGAAAAATGGGAAAGGTTAAAGGAAACACATCACCCTGCTCTGTGGCATGGAACATCAAACAGTGTCTCTGGAATGTCAGGGCCGTTCACAGTCTGTTCCTTGTAAGTCCCAGGCCTCCTTCTCAGGCCCTGGCTGTGCTGCAGGGATGCTGTGGGTTGGACACTTGCTCTGGTGGTGGCCACATGCTCTCAGGCTCCAAGTGGTAGGACCCTTCTTCCCAGTGTCACCCCCGCCCTGTCGGGGTTACAATCCAAGCATGGCCTGCAGAGCCTCTTGGCTGAGGCGTCTCCCTGTGCTGGGCCCGCTGCCCAGGGTCCCCCTCGCTCTCCCCAGCTGCTCACCACACCCGGCTCCGGACTGCTCCAGCCCCAGCTCCACCACTCTGTCTCTGCACTGCTCCTGCTGCTCTGCCTCCAGCTCCCTGGGCTGCTTCTTTGGCCCCTCTGCCTCTGGTTGCTACAGCTCTGCTCCCAGGACAGGTCTGCTCTGCAGGCTGCTTCTGTGACTCTGCTCCCAGCACTGACCTGCTTCCTGGGCTGCTTTTCTGGCCCCTCTGGCTCTGGTTGCTGCAGTTCTCCTCCCAGGGGAAGTCTGCTCTCTCTAGGCTGTGCCTCTGGCTTTGGGGCTGCAGCTCTGCTCCCAAGACAGGGTCTGCTCTCTCTGGGCTGCTTTTCTGGTCCCTCTGGATCTGGCCCAGCTCTGCTCCCCAGCTCAGCTCAGGCCCCTACTTTCTCCTTAGCTCGGCCCCACTCTGTCTGACCCAGGCAAATCCAGCTCACACAGAGGACAGGACCTCCCTGGCCTCCTGACTCCCTGATTAGCCTGCCCGCCCTGACATTCAGGCTGACCTGGAGCTTTGGCCTTTCCCCATTGTTCCTGGGGACTGTTAGTCTCAGGGTCCTGATTTCCCATAGACCCTTCCCCTTTTAGTACTGGGAGCTAGCCAACCAAAACACCCCCACTGAATGTTACTAAGGGGGCAACAGTCCCCTTACATCTAGTTTTCATGACCTTTGTATTGATTGGACTTATGCAGAGACCAATTCTTCCAGAGAGCTGAGATGAAATACTTTAAAAGCAATCAACTGCTGCCACTGTTTTGCATTAAAGCAACAATTGTCAGCTTGGGTGGGAGGAAGGAAGGGGTCATGAATATATCCAGGAGGTTTCACAACCACACTCTTTTCCTGTATGGCTAGATCGGAGGATGGGCCTGAGACTCTTAGGCTGTAACATGGAGTCATGTTCTGGAAAAGGTTGAGTGTTGAGACTTAAAGGGGCACTGTCAATTTTAAAATTAAAAGAAAAAAATATCACACTTCTATAATACTTTTTTAAACCAACTCTTGTTAAAAACAACACCTAAAATTACTATAAAGTGATTTATTACAGACAAAAAGGTCTCTTTCCCTTCCCACTTTGTTCAGGCTGTATTTTTAACAGCATATTGTGTATAGTCCATGTCACTGTTTTCTTTTAGTGTCAGTCATTTTTTCCCTGTTTTGTGAAAGTCTTTCACACAGCAATAGCAGATAGAAAAACATTTGACAGAAAATGGAAAATGTGATTGCCAAACTGCAGAAATTGGCAGGAGGGGGCTCAGGGTCTGAAAGCATTTTAACTACTTTTTGAAATGAGTAGAACTCAAGTTAACATGTCCTTTTAAATATTTACAGAACTATTTGCTGTAATTTATAGTAATGGAGCTGTATATATTTCTTTTAAAAGACATGGTATCCTCCAAATTTTCAAGTTATAAAAAGCTACTTAAGAAATCTATTCAAAATGTATTTAATTCTCTAGGTATATCCGTATACACCTATGTAATATTTACCATGGTTAATGTTTAGCCATTCAGTACCTACTGGCACTGAAACTACTCACCAGCTACAAGGGCAATAGTGCAAAGCTATTTTAAGTTACGTTACTTGCCAAGACAAACATGTAATGCAATATCTATTATTTATGTACTACTGTACACTGTGCTTTGCAGTATCCAAAATATGCTAAGCAAAGTTCTTGCCTACAAAGGCTTGTAATAATCTAAGGCAGGAATGGCCAACCTGAGCCTGAGAAGGAGCCAGAATGTACCCATGTACATTGCCAAAGAGCCACAGTAATACATCAGCATCCCCGCATCAGCTCCCCATCCCTCCCACCCATCAGCAGCCCCACCGATCAACGCCTCTCCCTCCCTTTCCACACCTCCCGATCAGCTGTTTCACGGTGTGCAGGAGGCTCTAGGGGGGAGGGGGGAGGAGCAAGGTCACCGCAAGCTCAGGGGAGGGGGCAGGGCCTGTGGCAGAGCCAGGGGTTGAGCAGTGAGCACCCCCCCGGCACAATGGAAAGTTGGCACCTGTAGCTCCAGCCCCGGAGTCAGTGCCTACACAAGGAGCCGCATATTCACTTCTGAAGAGCCGCATGTGGCTCCGGAGCCACAGGCTGGCCACCCCGATCTAATGCATAACTAGACGAAATACAGCAGAGAGGCATGTGGATATTATTGCCCATATACCCAAAAAGACATATAAGCAGGAAGTACACACATGCATTCACTGACTAATATGCCTGTTATTTAATTTAATGGAAAAGCACAGGAGAGCTAAATTCATAAATTCTAGATACTTATGTCACAAATATAGTACAGGAAAGCAGAAGTGCTTCACCCCCCCCCAAGATAGTGTCATAACACACCCACAGGATACAATAGAATGAATAATACTGGAGACCCTGATAGTTTTTGGGGAATTCATGACCAGCAGGGAGGACTTAATCCAGCCCATCGTTATTCTCAGGACTGTCACAGCTCAGTAGTTATTACTTACAGAAAATAACATTATATGAAATACTAAAATGTACTTCTGAATCTATAGCTAACTTGAAAACTGAAAAGAAAACCTCAAAAGTAGATTCAAAGCCATGATTATCTCCTCCCTGCACAGAAAGATATACAACATAATTTCATGGATTTCTGCCTGTCCATATTACAAGCTTTATAATATTTAAACTTTTTTGTCCATTCAAAATGAGTGTTTTTCCCTAAGATATTTCAAAGGCTTCACTGCCTGAGTAAATCCATGCTTAGTTATTTTTAAAAAGTGTATTTTTTACCTGCATCTGGCATAACAGTCAAAAATAAAACAAAACTAATTAGTTACCCAGCCTTCTAGAACAGAAGAAGGTATTTTCAGTCTATTATATTATATTTTTACTGAAAACTTCCTATCTACATAATTACATAATCAATCAAATAAGTGCTTTCTCTATCAATCCATAGGATGTGCCACCATAATGTTTAATATGTACAGAGTTTTTCTGGTAATATTTCTGAACTTCCTGCAATAGACTGCTAGTGTTTGCTTTAAATACTGAATCCCATTGGTAGTTGTTGATCCTGCAGGCAAAGGGTTAAATGGGCTTTGCTGATCTATCCAGACAGGCAACTTGTTGCCCCACTAGGATATAAGGGAGGTGGGAGTGGCTCTTTGGGGAAAAGGATCTAGGATATTTTTATTTGCCCCCTAGTTTTTGAAACTACAGTTCATGTTGCCAATTTAACTGAAAACTGAGACTCATGTAATATGAATCCAGGAGCTGGGGCTTTCAGAAAATCACCAAATATTGCAAGATTGGTGATAAAATTGCAATAGGTGACAGTGCTTGTGTTCTCGGTCAACAAAAGCCAAACCCCAAGGAAGAAGCAAATCTGGAATCCACAGAGTGCGTCTATGGGGCAGGTTAGGAATGGTATCTGCTCTCGTTTCCACTAATACAGTGGTTCTCAATCAAGAGTCCGAGGCTCCCTGGAGGGACCGTGAGCAGGTTTCAGGGGGACCGCCAAGCAGGGCTAGCATTAGACCCACTGGGGCCCAGGGTAGAAAGCTGAAGCCCTCCCACATGGGGTTAAAGCCCAGGCCCTGAGTCCCGCTACCCAAGGGCTGAAGCCAAAGCCTGAGCAACGTAGCTTTGCAGGGGCTCCTGTGGCATGCTACTGCTTGCTAACCCCTAACTCCAGCCCTTTTTATATGCAGAAAACCAGTTATTGTGGCTTTTATATGCAGAAAACCAGTTATTGTGACACAGGTGGGCCCTGGAGTTTTTATAGCATTTTTGGCCGGGGCGGGGGGGGGGGGGGGGGGAGGGACTCAGAAAGAAAAAGGTTGAGAACCCCTGCACTAATAGAACCTAAAAGTCAGGAAAAAACAAATTTAAGTGTGAACATGCAACCCTTTCTTCCTGTGTCTGGTCTCTTCAAACCCTCCACCTCTGTGCAGTTAGAAACATAACACCCAAGCTGAAGGTTGGAAAAACAGACCTTTCATCTAATTTCAACATATTTTGTAAAACATACAAATCTAGCACTTTTTCCAGGATTGACTAGAGATACCCCGCAGTCCAAAGTCCAACTTCTACAAGAGTCGACTTCGTAATTCTGAATTCCCAAGTGGAGTGGTGAGAAAATGTTCTGTTTGTGGGAATAAACAGGAAATAGGCAGGGCTAACTCTTACTTGGTCCCATATAGAAGGATTAATTTAACACATGCATGTGGTCCAATTTGAGGAGACCTTTTACCTCAGCAGAACACAATCCAGAGTGATATCAAAATCTTCCCATTCCGTATTGATCCAATGTTTGTCTTCGTCTCTCTAAGTTATGTGAGTGAGCCTAATAAGTTTGGGCATGGCCAGCCTTCCTTCTTCCAAAAACTAATATAGCATTTTCATTTTCAAGGCCCATGTTGTATTACATTGACTGAAACATTTCTTTTGTCTCATGGATATAAGAATAGGAAGAGTCATAGAATCATAGAATATCAGGGTTGGAAGGGACCCCAGAAGGTCATCTAGTCCAACCCCCTGCTCGAAGCAGGACCAAGTCCCAGTTAAATCATCCCAGCCAGGGCTTTGTCAAGCCTGACCTTAAAAACCTCTAAGGAAGGAGATTCTACCACCTCCCTAGGTAACGCATTCCAGTGTTTCACCACCCTCTTAGTGAAAAAGTTTTTCCTAATATCCAATCTAAACCTCCCCCATTGCAACTTGAGACCATTACTCCTCGTTCTGTCATCTGCTACCATTGAGAATAGTCTAGAGCCATCCTCTTTGGAACCCCCTTTCAGGCAGTTGAAAGCAGCTATCAAATCCCCCCTCATTCTTCTCTTCTGCAGACTAAACAATCCCAGCTCCCTCAGCCTCTCCTCATAAGTCATGTGCTCTAGACCCCTAATCATTTTTGTTGCCCTTCGCTGGACTCTCTCCAATTTATCCACATCCTTCTTGTAGTGTGGGGCCCAAAACTGGACACAGTACTCCAGATGAGGCCTCACCAGTGTCGAATAGAGGGGAACGATCACTTCCCTCGATCTGCTCGCTATGCCCCTACTTATACGTCCCAAAATGCCATTGGCCTTCTTGGCAACAAGGGCACACTGCTGACTCATATCCAGCTTCTCGTCCACTGTCACCCCTAGGTCCTTTTCCGCAGAACTGCTGCCTAGCCATTCGGTCCCTAGTCTGTAGCGGTGCATTGGATTCTTCCATCCTAAGTGCAGGACCCTGCACTTATCCTTATTGAACCTCATCAGATTTCTTTTGGCCCAATCCTCCAATTTGTCTAGGTCCTTCTGTATCCTAGTCTGTATCCTAGTCTGAATGATGAAGATCCTCTGCAAAAACATTATTTGCATTCATATTATCTTGCAAATCCAGGAAAGAGACAATTGCTAAATGTGTCTGTTAAGATGAATTAAGAAGTGATAAAATTAACACCAAAAGTGGGAGGGCAAGGCAGGTGATGCGAATGAGCAGGTATCTCATGCTTTGCTTGCTCCAGTGAAATGGAGAAGATGTTAAGGCCAAAAGTCACTATTATGATCATCTTGTCTGATCTCCTGCAATAACGTATATCCAGTTCAATGACTTGTGGCTGAACTACTTGCCTATCTTTTAGAAAGACGTCTTGGTTTAATGAGTACAAGTGATGGAGAAATCAACACATGCTTTAGTAATCTATTCCAAAGGTTAATGATCTTTTCTGATAATAACCTTTACCTTATTTTGACTTGAAACATCACACGCACCAAGGTGGCCTGTCAGCGTTTGATTGTGGGATCTTTCATACCCTCTGTGAAGAAACATTCTGCTATACCAACACCACACTTAAACAAAAGTTTCCACAAGGCCCAATGGAGATTTGAATTGAGGACCCTAATTTAGAAGGCCAATGCTCTAACCTCCAAAGCTATGGAACAATTTAAGGATCTCTGAACTAGCTTGTTGAGGTTTTACTCTAACGTTAAACATGTTGAAAATAGAGACTTCTACAATACCTTAACCTCTTGAATAACATGATACCATAAAACACAGGGTCTATCTCCATTTTGAGCTGGAGGTGTAAATTCCATCTCAAGTGGACATACCCACAGATTGAGCTAGCGTGCTAAACACACAGAGAAGCCACAGTGGTGCAAGTGGTGGGAAGGGCTAGCTACCCAAATTCATGCTTAGCATCTTGGACAGGTACGAATTCAGGATGGCTAGCCTCTGTCCCCCACCCCACAGCCACTCTCTCTCTTTAGCGTACTAGCTCAATCAGAGCTAGCGTGGGTATGTCCACTCAAACTGGAATTTACACTTCTAGCTCACAGTGCAGACATACTCATAGCCAACACCGCTAACTTCTGCTCAGAACTCCGATCTGTCATGCCATGAATCAGATATGTCTACAGTGCAAAAGGTTCAATCACTAGAGCAAACAGGAGGGGTCAAAGGGAATCCCTACCTGGCATTGGTTGGTACTTTGTTTGGCTTTGTTTTTCAGAAAACACTTAATTTTGAAGGACTTTGAGAGACTGCTGGCTTGCAATAATCTACACGCAAATCCCATGCTAGCTCTCTCCAGAGTAACTATTGCAGTACTTCTAAAGTGAGCAGGGAAGTCATTCTTCTCCCATACATCTTTGAAACTATATCTGTTTACAAAGCACTTGCTGATATTTCCTCAACACGCTCATATTTCAAGGTCTGCACTTATCTTGCCTCCAGCTACAGATGTCATGTAATTAGCAGCAATATACCTGACTAGAACTTTCATTATGCAGCTAAAGATATAGTCATGCCCACAAGCACACACACACACACACACACGCAGACACACAGCAAACCCTGCCTTACACACTACAAGTTTAACAGAACTCTCTTGCAAACGCTGAGCATCTGATTTTCAAATCAAAACTTATTTCCTCTGAAAAAAGGAAGGGCACTAGCCCTTCAAATCAGGGCTATTTCTATGCCAAGTTTTACCTTTCAGCTCACAGCTTGCTTCCCTGTCCCGGCTGCAAGGTTATTTGTTTGCTTTATTTAAAAAAAAATGGGATGAGCATTCCCCCTCATATTTCCTATGCTCCAAAACAGCTCAACAACAATAAAAATAAATTGCAACCATCACTGCTATCTTTGGCTGTGTGTTTCATTCAAGCTCTTGAATGAAAACTCATATAACCTTAATGGTGGTTGGAATAAATACAGCTGCCAGTTTTCCAAGGTTAATTCAGCCAGTCATTTTATTAAATATCAATTATTTTTAAATGTAGGTTGAATTATTAACAATGCAATAAAAACGTGCCAAAACTGCAAACAATGATTATGACAATAGTATAGTTTGGTTTAAAGGAACTAGCTTTTTCAATCCGTGCTCAATTTTTCTTTATCATGTAGACTTTTATTGAAGTCATAAACATAAATTTTATACAAATTAGATGATGCACTTTTCCAAGATACATTCAACATGTACATTAATTTTGGAGGTTCCATGTGATATGTTGTTGTTTTTAAGATTATTATTAACGGCCTTATAATTAGGTTACTAGCAGGAATGTCTCCTCACTTGACAACCACCATACCTTTCGTACAGTTCAGAATCAGCAGCATTTTTCATGCTCAGAAACCCAAAGTGCAATTTAAGTCCGTGTTGAAAGTCAGTACTGTGGTACTGACAGTACCATTATTTAACATGTATATTGTGGTAACACCCAAAGGCAACTAACACCCAGATTAGGCCCTACTGTGCCAGACACCGTACATACACATGGTAAATGACAGACCCTGCCCTAAAGAGATTAAGTTCTTAACACCACACACATGCATGCACACTGCTGATGATCCACACAATAGCTGGCACTAAATCTTCAGTTTAAGTATTACTGCTGACAACTTAAGTCAATTATGTTACAATGGACAGTAATTAACATAGGTCTATTCTGCTGTTTAGAAAGTCTGTAAATATAATATAGTACTTAACCTTTAAAAAGAAAGGATATGTATGAAAAAGTTATAAGATTCAGGGTGCAATCACTTTTTAATGTTACACCAACACTATGTACCCTGTGCAATTCTAACCCCCCCCTTTGAGAGTAAAGCACATTCGCAATTCTGAAAACTGATGTTACCATAGCAATACTCTGTTACTCTGAATATTTATATAATGTTTAACATTTTCACTGTGCAACAGCCATCTTCCAAACTGTACCTCCTACCTCCATTTGTTATGTTAGCTTTCATTCTGTTTGACAGAGCAGTTTAAAACATTAGGGCAGAGGTTAACGTGCACTTAATATTGAAAGTCACACCCCTCTCTCTCTCTCTCACACACGCACTCCCCCTTCCCACAAACCCTGCATGTGCTTTTGTGCTGCTCTGGAGAAGATAACATCCAGGGGACTGCTTTATAACTTGCAGATGTGCAATGGACAACTTGTGTACTCGATTCTAACACCAAATTTCTCACATTAATCAAATTAATTAATGCTCCCCTATTTGGCACTCCTTACTCAGGCTGAGTTTCCTCTGCAGTTAATAGAGAATATGATCCACATAAAGTAGCTCTGGAATTCAGTTTACAATTTTTGACAACATGTCCTCTTCTCTTTTGTGGCATTTTAAAGGAATATGAGATCTGGCCCCATAAAATCCTGTGAACCCTACTGAAGACTGACTTTGCTAGAGGAGTAGAACTGTACTGTACTGACTAAAATGCTCTTTCGGTTAACAAACAGGAATGTTTACAAGATGAATTTATAATCTGGTACATTACCTAAAACGACAAAGTATGACTACAGTTAATACTGGTAAAATATTTAAATTACATCATACTGCAAAGAAATTGAAGTCAGTATTCCTACTGAAGCTGTGTCAGGAAGTCTCAGAAATCATAACTGATATTCCAACAATCCCATTCTGGATCAGAAACTTGGGTGTATTTTCACTGATGTCCACAGAACTGCACATGTGTGGCTCTCAGCAGAGATAGGCCCCTTATGTGATTTATAATATAGATTTTAATGTCATTAACATTGAATAGCTTTAAACGCTAGATGAGAGCACTACTAACCTAACCTGTGGCTTGATACTAACTGCTACCAAACATTGTTCCACATTTATATTACTGAAATGTTCACAGACCATTATAAAAGCACCATATTTGTGCCCTGCCTCAAAGAGTTTACAAGCCATAGGAAAATAAACTGCAATGACTACCCCGAATATAGACTCTAATATCCCAATCACAAATGTTTACATTCAAACCCAATCCTTCGTTTGACTTTCCTACCGAATGCTACAAATATTGGCTATATAAAGCATCCATCGGGTGAGATTGATTTTGGAATCATATCACATACAAAATATTTTCCCTCAATCTAAAACTTATGGTCACTAACTTTTAAGTGCACTTTTACATTTAGATATTAGGCAGAACAGTAACATTGGTCTCCTACAAGTTCTATTCTCAATAGCCATATTGTCAATAAAAGGGGCTCGGTTTCTTTATTTAGGCCAAGATTTTTCAAAAATGAAATCCTAAATGCAGGCTCCTAAATTCACACTTAGGCCTCTAAATAAGTGGGTTGATGGGAGTAGTTGGGCAGTTCAGCACTTATGAAAGTCAGGCCACTTATTTAGGTGCTCAATAAGGACCTACGAGACTGGAACCTAAATTTAATCTCTCATTGTTAAAATGTTGGTACTTGGTTGTCTGTATTAAACCTATAGATATGATTCTCTAAACAGGGGTTACCAGTCCCACTGCTTCTCCACCTTTCAAACAAGTTCATCTGCATTTAGAGCATTTTTTTTAAATTAGTATTTCTACCCACTGCTCACAGCTGTGTTTCAATCACTTACTTTTATATGTTCATGTAGCTGAGCCTCATGCTGACGGGAAAGTTGCTCATGCTGCCTCTGGAACTCAGCTATAAGGATTTGTCTCTGAATTTGTTGTTTTTGTTTGAGAGCCAGGAGTTCCTGCTGGAGTTGCTGTTCTCGGAGTGTAGGTTCCGTCACTGGCATGGAAAACTGGTGGTCCAAGCGGAGATCCATGGGGACCGAAGTTGGTGCAACTTGCAAGGGCAATGCTGTGTTCACATCAACTGCAAAATGAAAAAAAAAAAAAAAAAGTGATCAGCCTATTTCCCGTTCGATAGTGAATTTAGCTTTGGCTTTTAGAAGACATTCTAGGAACCACAATACCTGAATCAAGAACACCATCTCTCTTATATTTCATATTGTAAAAGGAGACACAATCTAGGTTTGACAATTTATTCACTCCCTGAGACGGTAGCTTGTTTTAAAAGCAAAACGTGCCCTCTCTCTTTTGGAAAAAACTTGTGTTATCCAAAAACAAGTATAGCAAGGAATATGATGTATGGTGTTTTCAACAAATTGCACATGAGCTCTCTTGATCTCATTGCAAGTTTGCACCAACGAAAGTTTCCCAAATAAACTGGGTTAATAATGCTTTTAGCCAAAAGCAAGCCAGTAAGTGGGACACTGGTCCCTAGGAAAACTTGGCAAATGCAGTGTAATTCTAGCCATGTCAGTATGGATATTAGAGAGACAAGGTGGGTCAGGTAATATCTTTTATTAGACCAACTTCTGTTGGAGAGAGAGCCAAGATTTTGAGCCACACAGAGCTCTTCTTCAGGTCTAGGAAAGGAGGTACTCCCAGCCTCACAGCAAACTGCAAGGTGGAACAGATTGTTAGCATAAGTAATTAGCACATTTATTGTAAGGCAGGGGTTCTCAACCTCTCTCTTTCTGAGGCCCCCCAAACATGTTATAAAAACTCCACCGCCCACCTGTGCCACAGTAACTTGTTTTCTGAATATAAAAGAGAGGGCCGGCGCTAGGGGGTAGCAAGCAGGGCAATTGTCCAGGGGCCCATACCACAGGGGGCACCATAAGAACGACCATACTGGGTCAGACCAAAGGTCCATCCAGCTCAGTATCCTGTCTACCGACAGTGGCCAATGCCAGGTGCCCCAGAGGGAGTGAACCTAATGGGTAACGATCAAGTGATCTCTCGCCTGCCATCCATCTCCACCCTCTGACAGACAGAGGCTAGGGATACCATTCATAGAATATCAGGGTTGGAAGGGACCTCAGGATATTATCTAGTCCAACCCCCTGCTCAAAGCAGGGCCAATCCCCAATTAAATCACCCAACAGATTTTTGCCCCATATCCCTAAATACCCCCCTCAAGGATTGAACTCACAACCCTGGTTTTAGCAGGGCCAATGCTCAAACCACTGAGCTATCCCTCCCCGCATTCCTTATCCATCCTGGCTGATAGCCATTAATGGAATTAACCTCCATGAATTTATCCAGTTCTCTTTTAAACCCTGTTATAGTCCTAGCCTTCACAACCTCCTCAGGCAAGGAGTTCCACAGGTTGATTGAGCACTGAGTGAAGAACAACTTCCTTTTATTTGTTTTAAACCTGCTGCCCATTAATTTCATTTGGTGGCCCCTAGTTCTTATATTATGGGAACAAGTAAATAACATTTCCTTATTCACTTTCTCCACACCACTCATGTTTTTATATACCTCTATCATATCCCCCCTTACTCTCCTCTTTTCCAAGCTGAAAAGTCCTAGCCTCTTTAATCTCTCCTCATATGGGACCCGTTCCAAACCGCTAATCATTTTAGCTGCCCTTTTCTGAACCTTTTCCAATGTCAGTATATCCTTTTTGAGATGAGGGGACCACATCTGTACGCAGTATTCAAGATGTGGGCGTACCATGGATTTATATAAGGGCAATAACATATTCTCCGTCTTATTCTCTATCCCTTTTTTAATGATTCCTAACATTCCGTTTGCTTTTTTGACTGCCGCTGCACACTGCGTGGACGTCTTCAGAGAACTGTCCACCATGACTCCAACATCTTTCTCCTGATTAGTTGTAGATAAATTAGCCCCCATCATATTGTATGTATAATTGGGATTATTTTTTCCAGTGTGCATTACTTTACATTTATCCACATTAAATTTCATTTGCCATTTTGTTGCCCAATCACTTAGTTTTGTGAGATCTTTTTGAAGTTCTTCACAGTCTCCTTTGGTCTTAACTATCTTGAGCAGTTTAGTATCATCTGCAAACTTTGCCACCTCACTGTTTACCCCTTTCTCCAGATCATTTATGAATAAGTTGAATAGGGTTGGTCCTAGGACTGACCCTTGGGGAACACCACTAGTTTCCTACCCCTCCCCGTTCTGAAAATTTACCATTTATTCCTTTGTTCCCTGTCTTTTAACCAGTTCTCAAACCATGAAAGGATCTTCTCTCTTATCCCATGACCACTTAATTTACGTAAGAGCCTTTGGTGAGGGACCTTGTCAAAGGCTTTCTGGAAATCTAAGTACACTTATGTCCACTGGATCCCCCTTGTCCACATGTTTGTTTGTTGACCGCCTCAAAGAACTCTAATAGATCAGTAAGACATGATTTCCCTTTACAGAAACCATGTTGACTTTTGCGCAACAACTTATGTTCTTCTGTGTGTCTGGCAATTTTATTCTTTACTATTGTTTCAACTAATTTGCCCGGTACTGATGTTAGACTTACTGGTCTGTAATTGCCAGGATCACCTTAGAGCCCTTCATAAATATTGGCATTACATTAGCTATCTTCCAGTCATTGGGTACAGTAGCTGATTTAAAGGACAGGTTACAAACCAGCTAATAGTTCCGCAATTTCACATTTGAGTTCTTTCAGAAATCTTGGGTGAATGCCATCTGGTCCCGGTGACTTGTTACTGTTAAGTTTATCAATTAATTCCAAAACCTCCTCTAATGACACTTCAATCTGTGACAATCCCTCAGATTTGTCACCTACAAAACATGGCTCAGGTTTGGGAATCTCCCTAACATCCTCAGACCTGAAGACTGAAGCAAAGAATTCATTTAGTTTCTCTGCGATGACTTTATTGTTTTTAAGTGCTCCTTTTGTATCCAGGGGCCCCACTAGTTGTTTAGCAGGCTTCCTGCTTTTGATGTACTTAAAAAACATTTTGTTATTACCTTCTGAGGTTTTGGGTAGCTGTTCTTCAAACTCCTTTTTAGCTTTTCTTATTACATTTTTACATTTAATTTGGCAGTGTTTATGCTCCTTTCTATTTGCCTCACTAGGATATGACTTCCATTTTTTAAAAGGTTCCTTTTTATCTCTCACTGCTTCTTTTAATGGTTGTTAAGCCACAGTGGCTCTTTAATTCTTTTACTGTGTTTTTTTAATTTGGAGTATACATTTAAGGTGAGCCTCTATTATAGTGTCTTTGAAAAGTGTCCATGCAGCTTGCAGGGATTTCACTCTAGTCACTGTACTTTTTAATTTCTGTTTAACTAACCGCCTCATTTTTGCATAGTTCTCCTTTCTGAAATTAAATGCCACAGTGTTGGGCTGTTGAGGTGTTCTTCCCACCACAGGAATGTTAAATGTTATTATACTATGGTCACTATTTCCAAGCGGTCCTGTTATAGTTACCTCTTGGACCAGATCCTGCACTCCACTCAGGGCTAGATCGAGAGGTGCCTCTCCCCTTGTGGGTTCCTGTACCAGCTGCTCCAAGAAGTAGTCATTTAAAGTATCGAGAAATTTTGTCTCTGCATTTCGTCCTGAGGTGACATGTACCCAGTCAATATGGAGATAATTGAAATCCTCCACTATTATTGAGTTCTTTATTTTGATAGCCTCTCTAATCTCCCTTAGCATTTCATCGTCACTATCACTGTCCTGGTCAGGTGGTCGATAATAGATTCCTACTGTTATAGTCTTATTAGAGCATGGAATTACTACCCATAGAGATTCTATGGAACATTCGGATTCATTTAAATTTACTTCATTTGATTCTACATTTTCTTTCACATATAGTGCCACTCTACCCCCCCTGCACGACCTGTTCTGTCCTTCCGATATATTTTATACCCCAGAATGATTGTGTCCCATTAATTGTCCTCACTCCACCAGGTTTCTGTGATGCCTATTATATCAATATCCTCCTTTAACACGAGGCACTCTCGTTCACGCATCTTATTATTTAGACTTCTAGCATTTGTGTACAAGCACTTCAAAAACTTGTCACTGTTTATCTGTCTGCCCTTTTCTGATGTGTCAGATTCTTTTTGTGAATGTTTCTCGTCTGATCTGGCCCATACTTTATCCTCTTCCATCCTCTCCTCCTGACTAAAACCTAGAGAATCTCTATCAATAGACTCTCCTCTAATAGAAGTCTCTGTCCAATCCACTTGCGCCTCTGCAGCAATCGGCTTTCCCCCATCCCTTGGTTTAAAAACTGCTCTGCAACCTTTTTAATGTGAAGTGCCAGCAGTCTGGATCCACTTTGGTTTAGGTGGAGCCCATCCTTCCTGTATAGGCTCCTCCTATCCCAAAAGTTTCCCCGGTTCCTAATAAATCTAAACCCCTCCTCTCTACACCATCGTCTCATCCACGCATTGCGACTCTGAAGCTCTGCCTGCCCACCTGGCCCTGTGCGTGGAACTGGAAGCATTTCTGAGAAGCTAAGTTGCTCAGACTTCTGCTTCAGCCCCAGATGGCAGGGCTCAGGGCCCCAGGCTTCAGCCCCATGCAGTGGGACTTGGGCTTTCTGCCCTGGGCCCCAGCAAGTCTATCACTGGCCCTGCTTGGCGGACCCTCTGAAACCTGCTCACGGCCCCCAGGGGGCCCCTGACCCCTGGTTGAGAACCACTGTTGTAAGGGACCACCTAAGGTAATATGATCACTCCAGAGCTGACCTATCAGTCCTCATCCCCAAAGGAAACCTGAACACTTTCAAAAAAGGAGCCCGGGAACTTAAATGCATTACTCTGCTAGACACTAAAAATCATGAACTGAACAGAGACACTCCCAGAAGGGCGTTTCAGTGCAGGAGGGGGCACAGGGCTGGGGTATGGGGTTGGGGTACAGGAAGAGATGAGAGGTGCAGCACTTACCTCTAGCGGCTCCCCAGAAGCATCAACATGTCCCTCCGGCTCCTAGGTGCAAGGACAGCGGCTAGGTGGCTCTGTGCAGTGCACGCTGCCTCCCCCCACTGTCGTCAACCCCCGCAG
This sequence comes from Chelonia mydas, assembly GCF_015237465.2. NCBI lineage: Eukaryota > Metazoa > Chordata > Testudines > Cheloniidae > Chelonia > Chelonia mydas. Next base: position 72,805,957 of record NC_051251.2, on the reverse strand, counting down.
CTCCCATTGGCCGCAATTCCCGACTAATGGAAGCTGCGGAGCTGGTGTTCGGGCAGCCCGTGGAGCCCATCTGGCCACGCCTACGCCTAGGAGCCAAGGGACATGTTGTCGTTTCTGGGAAGTGCGGAGCCGGGTAGGGAGCCTGTCAGCCCCACCAACCGGACTTTTAATGGTCCAGTCAGCGGTGCTATCTGGAGCCACCAGGGTCCCTTTTCGACTGGGCATTCCAGTCGAAAACCTGATACCTGGTAATCCTAAAGAGGACCCACAGTTTAACAACATCATAGGAGCTGCACACTAAGTGAGAAACTCATATTAATCTAGGGAGACCTAGTACACAGAGTACTAACTGAAGACCTCAGGTCAATTCCTGACTTTCACTGTTCTGATGGGTGATGCTGCCTAAGTAACTTTCTTCCCAATGCCTCAGTTTCCCCATCCACAAAAGGAGATGATACTGACCTTTTTAAAGATCTAAAGATAAGAGCTCGGTAGGGTATTAATATTATTACATACTTAATGCAAACCGCTAAATTAAACCTATTTTATGGGATATAGTTGTGGCCAAAAATTTACAGGGAAATGGGAAAAATTCAAATGTCAGGTGAAGATCAGAGAGGTCCCAAGAACACTCCCTTTCCACGAGGGAAAAACTGTAGTGTAACAGAGAAGCACTAAATACAGCTCAGTGTACTAGCAGTTAATGCAGGGGTTCTAAAGCAGATGGATACCTAGGAAAGCCACATCATGCCCCTTTGTACAGCGTAGCATCTGTTGGGAGATGAGCCTTTGAATAATCAGGATTCAGGAATAAAGAGGGTATAAAAATGTACTTGAATACTTGGCATATTAAAGAATTAGTGATTTAGCTACTCAGAGCATTTCACTGAGAACTGGGAACTTTTCATAAAGAAGCAAACAGGGCAGGTGTTTAGTGAAAACACTGCAGCAACATTGATCTCAATATATTTCCATTGTTTTTCCTTTTACAACCACAACCATCCACCATCATCTAAATATTCAAAATGCAACCAAAATTCTAATTCTGTACCGAATATTACAGCTGTTTATATTTGCTGTATTTTTAATGTTTTGCTCCATAAGAAAACTCAGTATCTCCTCTGATATGTTTATATTTATATGAAAACCCATATTTGTTAAAAAAAAAATCTTTAAAATATATGTAAATTTAACCTTACAAAAAATCCTTAGTCCTCTTCAGAACGATTTACTAAGTTTATTTACAATTAGAACATGCAACATCTTGGAAAATACTTGTGCTAACAAAACGTTTGTCAAATTATCGAAGTATAAAAATGTGGTCTTTGGGTAAATTTTCAATAATGTTTCTGCTTAGAACTACAAACGTTTCAGGCTATCGTTTTTGATGAGACATACAGTGGTCTCATATAAGCCATTTTAACCTATTATAGGGTTTCAGTGGTACATGAGAAATTTCCTATACATGTGATGGGGAAATGCTGCAGCTGGGGGTGCAGCCATGGGTGGCGCACAGCCATGGGGAGAGCGCAGCTCCCACTCTGGAGCTAGCTGCAGCTGCGGGACAGGGGTGTATGGCCCTGGCTGCAGCCATGGCTGGGGGGTGCCTAGCCCTGGCTGCAAGACCAGGATGTGTGGCCCCGGCAGAAGCTGCAGGGCCGGGGTGCACAGCCCCTGCTGCAGCCCTTGTCACACCCAGCCGCAGCCAGGGGGTGGGGCACATGGCCCTGGGCATGCACTGGCCTGGCACAAGCCACAGGGCAGCGGCTGCAGGGTCCTGGTTCCAGCCCCAGCTGCAAGGCAGGGGGGCACAATCTCGCCTCCAGCCCCATCTCCAGCCCCTGACAGCTGAAGCTGAAGAAGTCACGTAGGTCCGGTAGAATCACAGAATCTGCCTTCCGTGACTAAATCGTAGCCTTAACAATGTTCAATAAAGGAACAGAGATGTGTATAGTAGGTCACCATCTTGTAAATTTCTTCACATGAATTTTTTTCTCTGCCTAAGAAGCAGTCACTTCTCTGACTGAACTAGCTCAAGAAGGGATAAGAGAAATCAGTCAAAATGACTCAGATTCTTTGATAGCAAATTTTACTCATGTGGACTGCAATATCTGACTGCTTATATGTCCTCTATAGAAAATAAGCAGGGCTTTGTTTTTGCCCACATAACTGTGTTTGGGTCAGAAACTATTTGACAGAATCTGATGAGAACTGAGGCATGAAGCTGAATCTCCCCCAAGCAGCAAAGAATTAGGACAAACTAAAAGATGGATAACATCATGATTTACATAGAAGGGCAAATTGTTCTGAGAAACAAATTGGGGTGCGGGTCTATAAAGCACTTTATCTAGGGAAAAAAACTATATAAATCGTTCCATCGTACATAAAACGGCCAGCTTGCTAACCATTCTAACTGAGATGCTGGCTACCAGAAAGACAACTAATTGTCATACAATATAAGGAAATGTCAACTAACATCTAAAACGAAAGCTTTCATTTTATGCAAGATTAAACTCATTCTACTTTAAGACTGGTTGCTTAATTATGGGTTTTATATCAGTCACTTCCCTATGGAAGTGACACATGGCTGCAAAACAAGTTGACTTTGATGTGTCCTTAAATGTCACCTGCAAATATCTACAAAATATAAATACTAAGTTACGGTTTTGTTCTGAATGCCCCACCGAGCAATGGTAAGGGGAGTATTCTGTACACAAATCATCTTTTAAAATGTACTCTTCAGGGGTGAAAGTAACATAGAAGACTTACCAGTACAGAGGCCCGACTCCTGGCCCCCAAAAGGGGTGGGGCCCTGGGCGGAAGGGGCAGGGCTGGGGGTCGGTTTACCCCAGCCAGCCCATCCACGCTGCCTGGCCCGTGCCGCTCGGGGCTCTGGTGGCAATTTAAAAGGGCTTGGGGCAGGGCCGCCAGCGGGAGGGGGCAAAAGGCGCAGCGACGTTAAAGCGCTGCCGCACCAGCACTTTAACATTGGCTACATATGTGCCAGTACTGGCGGCCACTTCTTACGGGTACGCCATACCAGCCTGCTTGCACCCCGGTATTCTTCCTCTCTCTCTCTCTCTCCGCACTGGTCTTGTCATATCTGACATGATGGATTGCCAGCTCTCACTCCAAAACTGTATTAGGCCATCAACATAACAAATACCCTGAAAATACCATTCACAAATGTCCTTCATCATCAAATAGGGGTGTTTTTATTGGGCCTTCCATGGGCTTAATGTTCTTCAATATTTTTATCCATTATCTGGAAGTAAATATAAAACCACTACTGAAAGAAAATATTGGAGGAACGGCAAATAATGAGGAGGATAAAACAGTCATTCACAGTGATCTGGATTACTTGGTAAGCTAAGGCCATTCACACAAAATATATTTTAATACAGCCAAGTGCAAGGTCAAACAGCTAGGAACGAAGAATCCAGGCCACATCTACAGAATGGGGAACTGTATCCTGGAAAAGAGTCACTCAGAAAAGGATGTAGAGGTCATAGTGGACAAGCAATGCAAAGTTGTGGCAAAAAGGGCCACCACAAGCCCTGGATGTATAAAAAGGGGATCAGTGAATAGGAACAGAGAGGTGATTTTTAACTCTGTATATGGCATTGGTGAGACCAATACTAGAAATGCTGTGCACACTTCTGGTGTTCACATTTAAAAAGGATGTTGAAAAATTGGAGCAGGTGCAGAAAAAAGCCACAAACACAATTTGAGGGCTGTCTTACAGTGAGAAACTTAGGACGTGTCTACAAGGTGGGGTAATATGCTTTTGGGGTGGGGGTGCAATACCAAAAGTGCACTAACAAGTTGTGCATTAATTGGCTCATGTAGAACCTGCTCGTAACACAGTGAAGGCTGCCTAGAGAGCAGTACTCAGCGCACAGTAGGGAACTTTCAGGGAACACCAACAGGGTCTACACAGACCAATTAACATACAACATGCTAGTGTGCTTTAGATACCACACGCCGTGGGGTGCATTATCCCACTTGTTAGAAATGTCCTTTGAGTGCTCAATTTGTTCAGCTTCTCAAAAAGATGATCAAGAGCTGACTTGAATTACAGTGCATAGGAACCATCACAGAGACAAAATACTGGGTAAAGGCTTTTTCATCGAGCAGAGACAGACATGGGAAACAATGGCTGGAAGCCAAAGCCAGACAAATTCAAATTCGAAATAAGGCACAAATGTTTAACAGTGAGGGTGATTAGCCACTGGAACAAACTACCAAGGGAAGTGGTGGACTCTTCAATTTTTGTGTCTTCAGATCAAAACTGGACACCTTTCTGGAATGTATGCTTTAGTTAAACACAAATGATTGAGTTAATTACAGGGATAAATGGTTGAAATTCTATGGCCTGTGTAATATAGGACATCAGAGAGTATATGATCTACTGATCCCTTCAACCCTTAAACAAAACAAATCTATGAACTGTTCTGGAGCCTGGTTCTGTCAGCCCACCTAAAACTGAGACCTCTAGGACTGAGTTCCCAGGTAGTTATTGAGACGTCTAGGACTGAGTTCCCAGGTAGTTACTGACTTCTCAGCCCCCTATAAATAAGGGAAAGGAAACTGCAGCTACCGCTGAAGATTGGTTCTGGACCTTCTCCTATATGATGATTTTATGGACCCTGACTTTGCACATAATCAGGTAAATTGGAGGAAAAAAATAGTGCTTATGCTCTGAGAAGGTTTCCATCTCCCTGTCCAGTTAAAAAAAAATGTGATCATATATTTAAAAAACTGTACTGTAATGCAAATGTACAAGCTGACAGCATTAATGTTGCATGGATAGCCTTAACTTTGACATTTCTTGATTTGTGATAGCTACACAGACAGTGCTAAAGTGCTGTCTTTCACATGATGTGCTGCTTTCAATGGGGCACCCTTGAAGGAATGAATGGAACACAATTTTTTTTTTTTAAGAGAAGATGATTGTTTCTAGGAATTTTTAGTCTTGCATTTAAAGGTGGGACATGGAGGAATAGTGGACAGGTTTAGGAAGAGATTCCTGTGTATAGGTGAGCTGCATGGAAAAAGGTCTACAGATGACAACTAAAGAAGAATATGAAGGGGGTGGAAGCTGTGGCTTAGGCTGAGGTGCTCCACTGCCAGAACTGCTTAGATATTTGTCAAAAGCAAGGCTTTGTCTGGAAAAGCGAACTCTTACCCACCCCTTCAAAAACAGCACACTCTGCAAGGGAGCAGAGACTATTTTGGGGGTACGGTGATTCCTCACTTAAATTCCTCAGTTAATGCTGTTTTGTTGTTACGTTGCTGGTCAATTAGGTTATGTTGCTGATCAACATGCTAGTTTAAAGTTGCGCAATTCTCTCTTATAACGTCGTTTGGCAGCCGCCTGCTTTGTCTACTGCTTGCAGGAAGAGCAGCCCGTTGGAGCTAGCTGGGAGGGGTTTGGAACCAGGGTGGGCCGGCAGCCCCTCATCAGCTCCCCGTTCCCTTAAGTTCCTTGTGCCGCAGACTCCCAGCAGCCTATCAAGCCAGCAGTTCAGCTGTCCCTCCCCCCACTGCCATGTGCTGCTCCTGCTCTCTGCCTTGGAGCTGCTCCCCGGAGTCTCCTGCTTGCTGTGCAGGGGTGGGAAGGGAACGGGGGGGTAACGTCAGGGTGTCCCCCTCTCCCCCCCTCCTCCTGCACCCCACTTACCCCATTTCCATATAGAGCAGGGTGGGGACACAACAGGGCTCAGGACGGAGGGAGCTTCTGCAGCAGCTTCTGTCTCAACTTGTTGATCTACTTAAAAAGGCAGTGTACTTAGAGTGGGGTCAGCGTACTTAAAGGGGCAACGCGCATCTCTCTCTCTCTCACACACACACACTGTGTATGTCTCTGTCTGCCATGCTGTCTCCCCTCCCTCCATTCGTGCTGCCTTGCAGAGTATGAGACTACATTAAGAACAATGGGTTAACCCTTGAGGGCTCAGTTGATTGCCAGTTCATCATTTAGCAGTAAGGCATTCCCTGGGAAATATCCCACCCTCTGACTTCACCACCTCAACCAAACTTCCCAATCATCATCTCTGTGTACCAGTATTAAATTACTTAACACTTATACTGTGTGTACACACACACACACACACACACACACAGTCTTTTGTCTGGTGCAAAAAATTTCCCTGGAACCTATTCCCCCCATATTTACAGTAATTCTTATGGGGAAATTGGATTCGCTTAACGTTGTTTCGCTTAAAGTCACATTTTTCAGGAACATAACTACAATGTTAAGCAAGGAGTTACTGTATGTTTAGAAGTGGAAACCATTGAAATGGAAAGTAAATTACAGTATGAAAACTAAGACAGGGAAGACAGACAGACTGCACAAGTCCATAGTGTGAGTAAGTCTATCTGGGAAGAGAGGTATGCTGGATTTTTTTTGTAAGCAAAGTTTTCAATTTGCCTAAATTTTACCAGTGATACTAGCAGGTCAAAAAAGTGTTTCACATAAGCTGATATCCAAACTATACACAGGGACAGAGATGACATGACTGACACCATCAGTGAAATGCAGCCACTTCCAAGGTGGAATGTAGCAATTGTTTACCACACAAAAATGTAGTTTAGCAGATGAAGTTACTTGTATGAGAGAGAGAGAGAGAGAGAGAGAGAGAGAGAGAGAGAGAGAGAGAGATTCTCCAGATGAAAGTATTGAGGGAATTTACATGAGAAAAAAGTAATTATCTAGCCCAAGCACTACAGACTCAGAAGAGTGTTCTATCTAATGAATCACCAACAACACTTTCTGCTGCACCTAGTTGTTCCTAGAGGTTTCCCATATAAGAACATAAGAATGGCCATACTGGGTCAGACCAAAGGTCTATCTAGCCCAGTATCCTGTCTTCCCACAGCGGCCAATGCCAGGTGCCCCAGAGGGAATGAACAGAACAGGTAATCATCAAGTGACCCATCCCATTGCCCATTCCCAGCTTCTGACAAACAGAGGTTAGGGACACCATCCCTGCCCATCCTGGCTAATAGCTATTGATGGACCTCTCCTCCATGAATTTATCTAGTTCTTTTTTGACCCCTGTTATAGTCTTGGCCTTCACAACAGCGTCTGGCAAGGAGTTCCACAGGTTATATGAAAAAATACTTCCTTTTGTTCGTTTTACACCTGCCCACATATTCAGACTATTCGGAAGAGAGACTTTTTTTTTTTTTTTTTTTTTTTTTTTTTTTTTAAAGTGGATGCTATGTCAACAAAAGGTCAGTTGGCTGGAAATGCTATTTTTCATCCTACAATTTGCTCCTGACACTTTCTTATTGTTTTCCTTCTTTTCTTTTTTCCCTGCTCCATTTTTCCCCCACTCTCCCACATTCCTCTCCAGATCCAGAAGCATAAAAAAGGAAAATAGCCACCACTAGAACCTTGTATGTGCCCTGGAACATACTGTAGAAAATTTCCCATACAACATCTGGCTTGGGAAAATGACAGACCATTACACTCTGTAGTTTCACACACAGTTGTTTACCACTAACAGCAGCACAGAGATAGCATCCTGTTTCAAATGCAGGTATCATCACAAAGCTAGATGAATCTAAGAATCTCGGTTGGAGTTCACTGACCATTTGTGAACCACTTACAACAGGAGATTTTTGTATCGGTGATTCTAATTTAAAGACTGTGTATAACAGGTAAACAGGTAGTCATAGAATCATAGGACTGGAAGGGACTTCGAGAGGTCATCTAGTCCAGTCCCCTGCACTCATGGCAGGACTAAGTACTGTCTAGACCATCCCTGACAGGTGTTTGTCTAACCTGCTATTAAAAATCTCCAATTATGGAGATTCCACAACTTCCCTAGGCAATTTATTCCAGTGCTTAACCACTCTGACAGTTAGGAAGTTTTTCCTAATGTCCAACCTAAACCTCCCTTGCTGCAGTTTAAGCCCATTGCTTCTTGTCCTATCCTCAGAGGTTAAGAACAACAATTCCCCCCCCCCCCTCTTGTAACAAACTTTTGTGTCCTTGAAAACTGTTATGTCCCCCCTCAGTCTTCTCTTTTCCAGACTAAACAAACACAATTTTTTCAATCTTTTCTCATAGGTCATGTTTTCTAGACTTTTAATCATTTTTCTTGCTATTCTCTGGACTTTCTCCAATTTGTTCACATCTTTCCTGAAATGTGGCGCCCAGAATTGGACACAATACTCCAGTGGAGGTCTAATCAGCATGGAGTAGAGTGGAAGAATTACTTTCCGTGTCTTCCTTACAACACTCCTGCTAATACATCCCAGAATGATGTTCACTTTTTTTTTTTTTTGCAACGGTTTTACACTGTTGACTCATATTTAGCTTGTGCTCCACTATGAACCCCAGCTCCCTTTCTGCAGTACGCCTTCCTAGGCAGTCATTTCCCATTGTTTATGTGTGCAACTGATTGTTCCTTCCTACGTGGAGTACTTCGCATTTTCCTTATTGAATTTCATCCTATTTGCTTCAGGCTATTTCTCCAGTTTGTCCAGATCATTTTGAATTTTAATCCTAACCTCCAAAGCACTTGCAACCCCTCCCAGCTTGGTACCGTCCACAAACTTTATAAGTGTACTCTTTATACCATTTTTTAAATCACTGATGAAGATATTCAACAGAACAGGCCAAGAATTGATTTCTGCAGGACCCCACTCGTTATGCCTTTCCAGCATGACTGTGAAACACTGATAACTACTCTCTAGGAACGGCTTTCCAACCAGTTATGCACCCACCTTACAGCAGCTCCATCTAGGTTGCATTTCCCTAGTTTGTTTATGAGAAGGTCATGCAAGACTATATCAAAAGCTTTACTACAGTCAAGATATACCACATCTACCGCTTACCCCCTACGCACAAGGCTTGTTACCCTGTCAAAGAAAGCTATCAGGTTGGTTTGACACGATTTGTTCCTGACAAATCTATGCTGACTGTAACACTATCTCCAAGTGTGGGAGTGAAATATGTAATTAAACAACTGGCTACCTTTACAGTTTATTGGGTTACGTCAGTCGCTCCCAACCTAGTGGCCTACGAAACAACTGATGGTTCATAGTGCTCATTCCTCCTTGTTATTAACTGTAACCATTAAAAGACATCTAAAATAAATTAAACATTAATTTTCCATGGAAGCAATTGCAATAGTTGCCATAAGGATGCAATGTGGCCAGTAATGGGGGGAGAGATGGCCATGAGCCAGTCTCTGTATTAAAATAAGGACCATCCTATGGAAAAGTCTGAGAACTCCTCTGTTAGATAGGTTGGAATGGTTATTTTATATATTTGTGTTTACAATTCACTCTGCTGTGGTTCCAAGACCAGCTACAGTCTGTAAGTACTACCCTTTAAAATAGTCAAAAATCACAGTTGCTCCTCCAATGGCACCATCACATTCATAAATGAAAAAGAGAAAGATTCCAAAAACGAATATACCACAAAACAAAAAACACAAAAACCCTGCCTTTGTCAGTAGAAAGGGAAGCGAGAGAGACACACCACTAATGTAGTTCTTACTCATGAGAGGTTCTCAGATGCTCTACGACATGGGCCATATAAGAATGGAGAGAGAGAGAGAGAGAAAGAATGAATGAATATGGGCCAGATTTTCAAAACAGCTCACCATACAACAGCTCCCCCCCAAAGGCCTGATCTGTAGTCAAAGTTGTACCAGTTTTACTGTAAATCAGTTTAAAAATAGATTTTGTTTAGCATGGATGCTCTTAATTTGAGTTTGTGATATAATGCATCAGCTTAGGTATTTTATAGCCAGACATAAAAGGGGGAGTTTAGAATTGTGTCAGCATTTAAGTATAAATTTTAGGGGGTACTAAAGTTAGACCTAATGCTATATGAACATTAACGGTTTGGGAGCAGGGGGAAGAAATTTTACAGTTTGAAATTAATATTCGGTTTCCTAGAGTCCAAAATCTGAACAAAAGCATTCAGATTCTTTTTTTAAAGACTGAAGATACATTTACTAATGTTCAACTAGTTCACTCAATCTTCAAAAACTATTGGCTCACATAGAGCCATAAAATGTGCATTATAGCAGATGGGGAGAAATCATTTGAGAAGAAGTTTGGCCTAATGTTTCCCTTATGATCTCTTCCAACTATGAAGTCTGTTCAACAGATTCTGTTCACACCGCTATGAGAATTCTCTGATGGCCAGCTACACTGGAGACTAGGACTTCAGAATTCAGCAGAGTAATGACAGACCTCCAGTGTTATCAAATATCTCTAAACATAAATACTAACCTGGAAAACACATACAAATGTATAAAATATTTTAAGAACAGGCACACAATTGATTTTCCTAAATATGGAATTTCCACCACCACGGTTACTTGAAAGTTTTTTTCCCCAAGATAGAACAAGGCTATCTTCACAGTAAGATTCCTAGAGTACATATCTTTGAGAGCCTGCCAGAACTCTCAGGATGCTTTAATGCAGACTAATGAAAATATCCACACAAAAAAGCAAGCAGCAGAAAACAAAAATTCTAACAGCTAGAGAGTATGCACAACTTGTCTTCAGAAACAACATGTACTGTGGTTGTGAAGGAGCCAATTTACCATTTCCATCAAAACAACATTTAAGGGCATGTCTACATTTACCTCTGGACCGAAAAATTGACTGCCGAGTGCTCTCCCGTCGACTCCGGTACTCCACCGGCACGAGAAGCATAGGCAGAGTCAACGGGGGAGCATCAGCAGCCGATCTACCACAGTGAAGACATCACGGTAAATAGCTCTAAGTACGTCAACTTCAGCTACGCTATTTTCATAGCTGAAGTTGTGTAACTTAGACCAACTTAGCTCGCCCCCACCCCCCCTTAGTGTAGGCCAGGCCTGAGATTTAATAGACAAAGCCTCTGCTCCAAGAGGACTATAGGTATGATTCATCATATTCACGGTAAACAGTATGAAATCTGCATGATAACTATATCTGAAACAGGTGGCAATACATTTCTCACAATTTGGTTTTTCGTGTTATGTAATTCTGAATCTACTGAAGATACATTACTGAGGGCAAAGTCTGATCTTCGTTATATTGGGGTAAATCTGGAGAATCTGTATTGACTTCATAGCAGTGAGTCAGAATTTAGCCTCAAATTAGACTGTCCAACCAAATCTAGCTTCTGTCCATTATGAGATACAGGAATTTTGTATCAAATACAGTGTATGATCATAAAACAATCCAAACCCTTAAAGAAATAGTTAATACTAGAGTAGTCAGCTGTCTTTGGGTTCCCTCCTCAGAAAGCTTCTGAGAGGGAAATAATGAAAATGAACAATACTATGCACAATTTTGCTAGCTCTCACAATTTTATTGAATCTTTCAATGTTTGGTGTTTTTCTTCCAGCCACAGTTTAGAATTCTTATGAGAGAATCCCACCATTCTTTTTTTTAAGTAAGTTTCTAGCCCTTATTGTTGCAGAGAAGAACTTGAAATTGTGAATGCTAAAGGATCAAAAACCAGAGGGAAAATCAAAAGAACTCCCAAGTTTGTGTGCTTAAATTTCATGGTTTTTAAGTCCAGTGTATGAGTTTTGTAGGCCTGACAAGATAGCTGAACATTTGGGGGTGGCAGTACTGCATACATCTTTATGGAAACACTAAATAAAGATTAGAATTTCTAAAATGCGGGTGGAAGTTGTTTACTCAGTCTGGCTAATCTTCAGAGCTAATCTGCATACCTTCACTTAGGAACCATTACATCAAAATTATTCACGTTAAGTGAAATTTCAGTTCTAAATATGCTCCTAAAATTTCTTCACACACTAATTCATGACCCAAGTGCCAGAGTTACTAAATTTAAAAAATAAATGCTATTAAATGGCAAAAGAAATCAATACTTAAGCTGTTCTGCATTAGACCAAACGGAGTAGCTAAAGTTTTGCATTACTCAACCACTGGAGTATTTAGAAGAGTATAGTGAGCAATTCAGAGAGCTTTTCAGCTCTAAATTACTATTAATTTGCTCTGTAAAAACAGCTTAAGTTCCATTACGTTAAAAAAAAAGACCATTTAATATTCCTGAGAAAACTCAACAAATGTCACATTTTTAATATTGAGTAGAGATACAATGGAGCAACAAATCCACAAAAAATGTCTCAAGTCCTAGCACAGTGTGCCAGCTGCAGAGATCATAACCATAATTCTCATTCATTGTATTCAATGAGTGGTGCGTCAAACATGACTCGTACTATTTCAGTCTCAAAAACTACTTGAAATGCCATGAGTTCCCAACAGAAGCACTGAATGCTTCTGACCTGCAGAGCCCTCCTGAAAACAATAAAACCTTTTCTACTTAATGAACACATCATCAAAACAAAAAAGCCTGTATTCATGAATATTTTATGGTAGACTAGAAAATTGCTTTTATAGGTTCTGCCTTGAGAACATATTAATACAATCAGATTAATGACGTTAGCAAAAGCACAAAGCCTATATTCAGAATTTTAATGAGAAATACCAAACCCATGAATTAAAAGACAAGATCTCAATTATGAATAATAAACTATCTTATGTTCTCCACATCTTTTCCTTCACTGTAGGAAAATAATCAGTAAAAAGGAGGACACTGCATTTATTTTTCACTAGATATGCAGGGATTTTGTTCAGTCTCTCCACTTACTATTACTTTCATAACATGCTAAAACACACTGTGCTATTCTTCTCTCCCAAAATAATGAAGACATTTAGAGGTTTCCAGGAAAATGTATGTTGTAAATTAGCTAAGATCTAAAGCATCCCACTCTTTACCGGTTGAAGTCATTAAGAGTCTGGCACTTAGTTAAAAATGTTACATCTGATAAATTTGGAAATTCATAGTTTGCCCAAAATATGATTAATGGGAGTCATTTGTTGGTTAAGAATTGCTATAATGAACTGTTCGCTCTAAACATTGAATATTTTCACACAGTATGTTCCTCGTATATTTTCCTGAAAGATATCTTTTTACATTAAATTATTTCATATTAAGTCTATATATAGTACCACGTTGCTAGATTTTCATGCACTAGTATTCTTTTTTTCTTCTTGCCCCAGCACACTGGCAAATAACTTTCTGCAATATTGCATCTCTGTCTATGTGTGTGTATAGATATTTTTTCTGAAAGGGAGTGGGGGAAGTGTCACATTTATACACAAAAAAATTACATTACATTTCTTCAAAAGAATTTGAATTTTTCTCTTTTCTGATATAGTGTTCCTGGCAGTCTTTAAAACACTGAACATTAAAGCATAAAACATGCATTAAAAAACACTTATTTTAAACAAAATATACCCTCAGTATGTAAAAATTTAAGAGCTCAATTAAAATCTTCTCATTTTCAGTGTAATGTTTACTTAGATACATTTTACTCAAAGGAAATGTATGTCCCAGAATTAATTTTAAATTGATAAATAGATTTCTCACAAAATAGTTTATGTAAGGTAAAATAGAAGACAATACCTTTGTTACACTTTGGGTGCAATGTCAACTTCAAATGCAGATGTATTAAACTAGTCTTTTGCTTTGTGACACTCTCACACGCACATGCACAGACAGACATTCACCTCAAATTCCACAGAATCTATAGAATACTAACTATCTAGCCACCAAGTCTGGTTTACTCCTCACTTTTCTCCTGATCCAAGGGAGAAGCTACATTAATCACCACAGTCTCCTATAAATACACCAAAGGTAAGTTTCTGCTCAAGGCTGGGGGAAGAAAAACAAGATTAAATAGAGTACAGACATACCACCACGTGCCTGAGAGACAGCGAGCTTTGGAGACAGAGTGCGCAAAAACCCAGCACAAGAGCATTTCAACACATACAGTAACTCTGTAGTCCCTGGTGTATTTCAAACCACAACACACCAGGGAGGAACACACTCCTTCTGGATCAATGTATCTGAATGTAGGAGTCCAGTGGTTTCCAGAAACTATTGGCTCAACCTCCCTCCCTTCATCCCCACCCTCTCAAGACTTTCTTTAGCTTTGTTTCTGACTAATGAGTTTGCCTTCCCTCTAATTACTGCCATGCTAGTGTTGCCCTTCAGATAAATTCTGCCAATACAGCTTGTCAAGTATTTTAGTATAAAATAAAAATAAAATGAAGCAGCCTGGTCTCAGTCTTTCAGTTATTACCATGAAATACACTACCTTTCTGAAAAAACAAGGTATTTGCATAGTATGATGCACACAATAAAGGATGACAGCTATTTCTGATGCAGCTGAATGAGTAAGCACGTGTACAAATCTCCCCTAAGAATTATTTTCAGTGGTTTTCATTGCTAGATGGAACTGGAAATAGTACTGTATGTGTCGAGGTGTTTAATTTCACATTTTATTTCCTCAAGGCTGACCCGTTGCACTATTCAAAGCCTAAAAATGCAGGGTACTATTGTCAGAACAATTTCCACATGTCAAAAACATGTCACATAAAAGAACAAGTATACTGAACAGCTGGGAGACTTCAAAGGCATGAATGCAGTTTCCAAAAAACAGCATTAATTTGGTACAAATCATCTCGTAAATGAGGTAAGGATAGTTTTCTTCTGGGTGAAATTTTATATTTGCCTATCCTTATGTATTCTATTGGTGTCTCTTAAAAAAATTAAACACACCATATAATTTTCAAATACCCTTTTTCTGCTTCCAGTTCCAGTGTTTGTCAGCACTAAAGAGAACAACGCCTGTCAAACAAAATAACAAAAACCCTAAAAAACACCTGGTACTGTTCTGAAGGGTTCATTGTGCATGCAAAGCACTCTTTCCACTGTCTACACTTCAGTAAATGTCAAAACTCGCCGAAACACTACGACAGTGAGATCAGGGCTATTTATAGAAACAAGCTTCTGCAGTATCTGACTGCAGTGCCAACATAAAAGAATTATATTTTCCTGTAAACCATAATGAGACAAACGAAAACATGGAATTGCATCATAATCATCTTTGAAAGATTATCACATGAGGTGTATTTAGTCCACAATATGCTAGTTTTCTGCATATCATTGAGTTTGTTATTAAAATATGCTAATGAAATTAGCTCACATTAAACTGGGAGTCAAGAAACCAGCTATCCATTTCAATGCAAGACTAGAAATGTTCGTTAGAACAAAAAGAAAGAAAATAAATTGAGATTTATGTTAGCATGATGTCATAACCCATAACCAGTGCTTCAGCTAGTGAGTTTTGAATTGGGACATTTAACAGTTAAAACATGAATGAAATATCAACTGCAGAGCATTGCTTTTTATCTCACAGAACCCTTAATATCAAATATCCACCTGCTCTTTCTGCATAATGTCTTCTCAGAAAATGCATTAAAAACACTACAAAATCTAGAACTATTAGTCTTTATTATGAGAGGTTTCCTACCATCAATGATGTCTTGGTAATGATCTTACCTGTGGACTGTATGTTACATAAAACAATCAAATATTTACAGTGTTACTAGCCACCTTCAAAGTCAGTGTTTGCTAAGAGACAGATGATCACAACAAAGGTTTTTAATTTAGAGACAATGTTGAGTATGACCAAACCAATGCATGTGTTTAAATGAAAAAGAGGAAATACTTATTCAAACAAACTATTCTGTTACCCACAACTCACTGGGCTAAAAAGGCTTGCCTCCCACAGCACATTAATACTGGCTGTCACAGACTACAGCATTTCTGATGATTTGTCCATGCTCGAAAAGAAGGTATCTCAGTTCACCACAGTTGCTATTAGTTCTGCACAGCTCAACACTTGCATGCTTTGGATGTGTGTGGGGTGAATTCAAATAAAAGCCTTGGTCATCCTCCTCGGAATTCACACACATTTCTAGTAATGGCAGCGCGGATTCCCTACAACCAACACACAGGTTGCAATGTGAACACGAAATGGAATGTTTTTGGGATATGAGAAAATTTCAGCCTGAATTGGAACTGAACTTAATGATCCTAACACCCACTGAAAGTTTTCAAAATGAGGAGCTGAACTTTGGACAACAGATGGGGTTTTAATGTTACTTACTCATTGCAAAGAAACATCTCGTTTTCTCATATTTAATACAATCTAAAGGCATTCCTGTAAAATGCTTACGGAATATGTAATCACATCTTTTTTGTAAAATCTTTAAATTAAAATTACTTCCACTTGAATATAGATCCCGCTAGTAAGTTCTTAAGTTTTATTCAAACAGGAAACTAAAATTGAAGATCAAAGAACAAAGACTAGATGGTTTATCCAACTCTTTCCTTTGTACTGGAATCTCAAAATACTATGGAAAGTTGGATTTTGTGTCTTCTACAAAAAATGAAAAGTAGTGAATAGTTTTTAGGACAATTCAGTCTTACCTATCAAACAGTCTCCTCAGGGAATGGGCAAGCACCAACCTGGACACTTAAACATCATTCCACCTAATTTATGCATGGAGGCAGAATTATGAAAATTCTCTTTAGGGATCCAACAGCCTGCTTGGTGCCTTAGACCCCTAAGTGGGAAAACAAGGACAACAACATAGAAAAATCCAAGGGATGGATGTTCCTGACTGGCAGATGTGTACTTCTATTGGAAGACCAATTATCAGTCAAGACAAAAACAGTGTTACAAACTAGAAATGAACTAATTAGAAATTGTAAGCAGTAAGAGACACAAGAAAGAGAATAACCAGTTCTATGAACTACAAAGACTGTGTCCAAGATTAGCAGCATTTGTTTTAATTTGGATTATTTTGAAGGAAAAGCAAGACAGCGAGTGCAGGATCCTCTGACTAAAACCTGAGGAGGCCACCAAATCTACTTTGTAATGCATAATAAAGAAGTGGAAACCCAGGTAACAATAACTTTAAAAAGTCTCCTCTGAGAAGGTTTTGCTTCCCTCTGACCAGAAAGTTGCCAAGATGGAATAAAGTGAGAGCACAGACTCCGAAGTCCAGATCTGTGAATTATATCCAGAAGAGCTTGTTTCTTTATTGGGCAAAATGATGGAGGTATGAAGAAAGAAATTATGTGTACAAAGGGTGATACACTGTACACTCAACTGCATTACCCAGTCAGATTATCTTCAGGGCCCATTGGTCACAAGCTAAACTTGTCTAGACATTTAAGAATTCATTTAGCCTTCATCTTACACAGTTTATGAAATCTGGACTGTCCCCTATGCTCACTGTTATTTAGAGGTGGTGGTGTTGTAGGATGATTCAGGAAAAAGTCCCAAGTGTGGCCCTCTGATCAGAGGAATTGTTAAAGAATCCCTCTCTCTGAGAGAATAAAAAGTTGTGTAAGGATGCCTCTGCCCACATTTTTCAAAAATATCAGAAGCTGGAAGTGTTTTTACTTCAATCTTTCTTGGCTGACTAGCTGAAGCTTACATAGGACAGTCACTTTTTGGCATAATACAATGCGCCGTTGAATGGAAGATGAACACTGGATTTAGAGACAGAATCTTCAACCCATTTGTTGAGCTAGATATTATATCTTTCCACAATTCCATATCTTTCCTCTGTGTAAAACACAGAGGAACAGGAAACAAATACAATATATTTTAGATCAAGCATGACAACTAAAAAGCCCTTAAAGAGTGTTTGAAGAGTTTTGATGTCATTGCCCTCAAAATGATGAGAGCACAGGCTTTATTGACCCGAGATAACAGCTTTGGATGCAACTGCACAGGCCAAAGTGGCTCTGCGAGAAGATACTAAAGTTTCATAAGGCCCATTATAAGCCATGGCTCTATGCTTTTATCAATTGAGTCTTTAAGAAACGCAATGCCTTTGAGTGGTATCTGTCACCTTATTCAGCCTGGAGACGATGAAATCTATCCTTAGAATCATAGAATATCAGGGGTGGAAGGGACCTCAGGAGGTCATCTAGTCCAACCCCCTACTCAAAGCAGGACCAATCCCCAGTTAAATCATCCCAGCCAGGGCTTTGTCAAGCCTGACCTTAAAAACTTCTAAGGAAGGAGATTCCACCACCTCCCTAGGTAACGCATTCCAGTGTTTCACCACCCTCCTAGTGAAAAAGTTTTTCCTAATATCCAACCTAAACCTCCTCCACTGCAACTTGAGACCATTACTCCTTGTCCTGTCATCTTCTACCACTGAGAATAGTCTAGAACCATCCTCTTTGGAACCACCTCTCAGGTAGTTGAAAGCAGCTATCAAATCCCCCCTCATTCTTCTCTTCCGCAGACTAAACAATTCCAGTTCCCTCAGCCTCTCCTCATAAGTCATGTGTTCCAGACCCCTAATCATTTTTCTTGCCCTTCGCTGGACTTTCTCCAATTTTTCCACATCCTTCTTGTAGTGTGGGGCCCAAAACTGGACACAGTACTCCAGATGAGGCCTCACCAATGTCGAATAGAGGGGAACGATCACGTCCCTCCATCTGCTGGCTATGCCCCTACTTATACATCCCCAAATGCCATTGGCCTTCTTGGCAACAAGAGCACACTGTTGACTCATACCCAGCTTCTCGTCCACTGTAACCCCTAGGTCCTTTTCCGCAGAACTGCTGCCTAGCCATTCAGTCCCTAGTCTGTAGCGGTGCATTGGATTCTTCCGTCCTAAGTGCAGGACCCTGCACTTATCCTTGTTGAACCTCATCAGATTTCTTTTGGCCCAATCCTCCAATTTGTCTAGGTCCCTCTGTATCCTATCCCTGCCCTCCAGCATATCTACCACTCCTCCTAGTTTAGTATCATCCGCAAATTTGCTGAGAGTGCAATCCACACCATCCTCCAGATCATTTATGAAGATATTGAACAAAACCGGGCCCAGGACCGACCCCTGGGGCACTCCACTTGATACCGGCTGCCATCTAGACATGGAGCCATTGATCACTACCCGTTGAGCCCGACAATCTAGCCAACTTTCTGCCCACCTTATAGTCCATTCATCCAGCCCATACTTCTTTAACTTGCTGACAAGAATACTGTGGGAGACCGTGTCAAAAGCTTTGCTAAAGTCAAGAAACAATACATCCACTGCTTTCCCTTCATCCACAGAACCAGTAAACTCATCATAGAAGGTGATTAGATTAGTCAGGCATGACCTTCCCTTGGTGAATCCATGCTGACTGTTCCTGATCACTTTCCTCTTGTGTAAGTGCTTCAGGATTGATTCGTTGAGGACCTGCTCCATGATTTTTCCGGGGACTGAGGTTTGGTATATTTGTCCATCTAGACTTTATAGAGTTTAAGTCAAGTCCAGCTGTTGGTTTTATCGTGCTCTGGGCACAGCCCTCTGAAATACATTCTAGATTCAATGAAAAAAATATGTGGCTAAATCAAGCTCCTTTGGATATTTTCATTTTTAGTGGATTCCTTTTTTAAATGAAACTTTGTCCGCTTCCTCATCTGACACATCCAGGGTCGACTGGACCTTTTCTATAATACAGTCCATTCATCAGTTTAAAAAAAAAGGGGGGAGGGAGTGGCTTTCCTGTTGGATTCAGAGGAGAAGGAGATTTTGCCTACCTCTGAACAGGAAAGGCTATCGAGTTCTCAGATATGTGTTTCTTGGTCATCCTGAATTTCTTGGAATGTGTGTTTCTAGCTGTCTATTTTGGGAAAGACAAGAAGGCAGGTAGAGAGGAGAAAACCGTAATTAACTTCATCTTTCTAGGTGGAGGTGGGATGGGACAGGAATATGAGCTTGCCCTGGAAGGGAAAACTTCAAATACATATGAACATTTGACCTGGGGGACATATAAAAGAAATAAAAGTCGCAGAGGCACCTTAAAACATCCCATGCGGGTCTCTAGGGAGACAGCATAGAGATGATACTTCAATGTCAATGTGTCAGATAAGTAACTTAGCCTGTGCGGGAAGAAGAGAGTGAAGTCGAAATGACTAACAGCAACAGAGGGCAGAGGTGATGTTAACAAAACCAGAGGATGGAGAAAGGGGAGAAAGGTTTTAGAAGAAAATATAAGGAGCTCCTTTTTAGCCATTTTAAACGAGTTGTCAGCAAGACATCTAGAAAGATTTTTTTTTAAAAAAAAGCTGAAATTTATGACAGAACAGAAGGAGACATGAAAGGAGAAGGTGTATTTGTCAGCCATTGCCATAGAGTTGAAACAATATGAGAGAGTTAGGTCTCCTTAGGATAAGATGCAGAAGGGAGGAAGAGGTATTTTTGTATTAGTCTGTAAAGTATAATGTTCACATTAGTGCTTTGAGGAATACATTTTGTTTTTCCTTGTTTTTTTAGCATAATAGGTGATGTGTTTTAGATCCAATTTTAAATTCAGTTGGATACATTTTTGTGCCTACACTAAAAGCATTCAAAACTTTAGCAGTTTGAACCATTGTGGTAAAATTGTCGCTTTTTAACTGTATCCCCACTTTAATTTTCCTGTATGCAATATGTTCATTTACAGCTTTAAATAGGTTTCTTGTCACAGAATTTTTTTACACTAGAATGGTGGTTCTTAAAAGAGCCTTTGTTTAAGGAACCTATTATTCTTTGAGAGATTTTGTGGAATTATTATATGGCTACATTCTGCTCTTCATGTTTTCACAGACTATGACCGGTTCATAAATTGTGTCAGTATGGTTATAAAGGTTAGGTACGGTATTTGTGCTCCATGTGGATTCGAAGCAGTATCATATGTGTATATGGTGCGAATAAAACAGAATAGTGCTTTAGCTTCAGAGGATTTGCCAGTATTTTCAAGAAAATCCTGAGTGCAGTATGTATCTGTTCTGTGCATGCGAAGACATGAGCTGATGTCAGTAGCTCTTGGAGCATATACAAGGGCCAAGGAAAAGCTTACTCTAATTTAAATTTATTACTGTGAAGACTGGCAAATTTGGGGGGGCAGGAAGAGGTGGGCAAGGGTTGGTGTACAGAAAATGGGCATTATTATTTTGTCTTTTGATTCTAACTACTAAAAAATTGAATGTTAATGCCCCCTAATATCTACCCTGTGGGACATTATCAACAAAATACTTAAAAAAATTATTCTTGGATCTCCTTCATCTATCTGCATTGAGTGAAGATTAATTCACCTGATAGTTTTCATAAAGAAGCTTTTCATTTCCTTTTAAAATCTAAACTTTCAAATCTGGTTCACAGAGTTTGCACTGGGGGAACTGAAAGGCAACATTTGTTCAGTAAGCAAAATTAGAAAATGGATTTATTGTAATGTGTCTGCAGTATTCTAGAATTTGAATATATCAGGGTCCCATTAGCATTACCTGAAATTTTGATAGAATTACACTTTATTTCAACATTGTGTTAAAATTGCACAATTTGTTCCCCCTCGGGTTCAGT
This sequence comes from Chelonia mydas, assembly GCF_015237465.2. Lineage (NCBI taxonomy): Eukaryota > Metazoa > Chordata > Testudines > Cheloniidae > Chelonia > Chelonia mydas. The sequence goes on along the minus strand of NC_051251.2, from coordinate 72,784,696 downwards.
TTTTGAATGAATAAAAATAGTGTCTTGAGCACTAATCCAGCAAAGAATTTTAGTATGTGTGCTACTTTTAAGTAGAAGTCCCAGTGAAGTCAAGGAACGCTAAAAATCAACCGGACTACTGACCAGCTTGAAGTCATGCATGTGCTTTCCTGGATCAAGACCTTGTTTTCTCATGATCTACTGAAAATACTACTGTCTTGAAAGGCAAGGCAGTCTTGCATTCCTTGAGAACGGTCAGATTTCCCTCTTATCATAGCATGCTGTGTTATACTGCAATTAGTTGAACACCTTTTATTTTTCTTCTGACTAGGGGAATCTCTGGATTAGTTTGTATTTTAAGGTAAATTGTACAATTTCTCTTAAACTATTCTGTGGATCTACAGTACACCTCTGCTGAAACATGATATCAATGGATTGACCAGGTCAGTAATCAGCATTCTCAATCCGTTCATTTACTATTAAAATATTTTGAGTACTCCTTTTAATATTGTATGTCCTAGAAGGAGCATAGGTGACTTCTAACATCTTCTTGGTTTTTTTTACTGCTTCTTTGATCTTCTTCAAGAATTAGCACTTATAGGCTGCAGTTTCTTGACTTTTAAAGAAACTAATTCATTTAGACTGTTGAAACAGTTGCTAAAACATATGTTCTTGTTAAATTACCATCCGCTGATTCAGAGATTGTTACGCTGCCTTCTGCATGGAGGCAAGATATTACAAATTCTCTCCCAGGTACCTAGATCCATTCAGCAGCTTTGTGTTGCCTTTTTTCTGTCCTCTAAGTATTATTACTTTCTTCCTTCTTCCCTCTCAGGCCTGTAGAATCTATCAGCCAAAGCAGAGTAGGCGCTGGCTGCATGAGCTCCACGTGGGTTTGGCAGTTGACCAGCATTCCTCTTCAGCAACAGATAGGTGGTTTTGATTTCCCAGCTCAGAGTGCTCCAATCAAGCACTTCCATGTATCGGTACCTACTTTTATCACACAGCTCCTCAGATGCATGTCCCGTGGTATGGATTTGTTCTCTCTAGAAGAGGAGGGACCTGATGGAAGGGTGAATCCAGATCTGGCAAGGCAAATACATCTTAAGGCGCAGCCAGAGCTCTGGATCTCCCTGCTGCAAGAACAGGAGTACTTGTGGCACCTTAGAGACTAACAAATTTATTAGAGGCACCCTCTCTTTCCTAGGTATTGGTACTGTTGCTGTGGTCTTTCCCAGTACAGGAGGGTCCCACATCTTGTGGGGTGCCAGTCATGGCGGTACTGACATATTAGTGTCCAGAACTGCTGGATTCCATTGCTTGTGGGTCTTTTTCTCGTATCTATGGGACTTGGTGCGTGCTTAGTCCCCTTGGCACAAACTAGTGGGAAGAGCATCCTTATTTTTTTATTTGGAGGAAGACTTAGTGCTTATGAGTGTGTTTCCTTACCTCTCGACTAGGCCTTGCAATGGGGCCTCTGGGTATGGTTTTGCTGATGCTGGGGTCAGACATGGTAGCAGGAATTATGCTCCTTACTGAATCAGGCTGAGGAACGGGTGGGGGGGGGGGAGGAGGAGGAGGAGGGGTGCTCCCCAGCTTGAGTCCAAGTGAGGTCTCATGATGAATTCCATGAGATGCTTCCGGAGGCAAAGAGCACAGCCTTGTTAGGTGTGGCTGAGGAAGGACTGGCAAATACTGCTCCTGGACATGATGTGAGCTTCCCCTAGGCAGCAGAGACAGCGCTGGTGGTCATCACTGACTGAGAAGGAACATGGACAAGAGGCGCAGTTTGAAGCCACAAGTCCTGGACTATGTCCAGTACCTGCACGTGGGTGTAAAACCCAAAGTCTATCTAAAAGAAAGTACTAAAACTATTGACTATTAGAACTAAGATAAAATGGTTAAACTACTATAAAACTCAAAAACTATGTACAACTATCTTTTTTAGAAGTGCATCAGAGACAAGGACAGTGAAAATTCTGATAGACCAACTGAGATAGAGGGAAGGCAGACGAGACAGAAAGAAAGGAGTTATCATAAGGGTATGAACAAGTATTAGTTTATTTGGAAATAAATTGTTACGTATTTACCATCTTGAGATCAGAGCAATCTCTTTGTTCATTGCATAATAAAGCGTTCTCAAATATTTCCCCAAAGAGAGCTCATCAGGCAGCTTTAATATCCGTCATGATATGGCTTTAAAAAAAGCTTACAGTATTTAGAAACACAACAGAGCTAGAAAAATCAGGTGCAATATGCAAACAAAAATTATAAAAGGTCAGAGAAAAAGATTAAGATTTAGTGTTTTCTTGGGATTTTTACTGCATAGGATTCTTTGGAGGCAAAAAAACAAAGAACAAAAAATCCTGGCCATCTCCAAACTTTCTCTTCCTTACACAATCATTACTGGTTGCCAGAAATGTTATCTAGGAATTTTTATGTGGCATCACAACATATGTGGTTAGCAGGCTTGTTACATTTTATAGGACACTTTGTTTTACCAGCTGCCTTGATTTTTATGTTTAAGAAGTATATGGTGTTTATGCAAAGTATTTTACATGACTGATATCTCAACATTGGTGAAATTGGCTCAGCCTCACATGTACTAGTTATCTGATAGGTTATGGTGTGGGGTGCCTGGTCACCTGACCCAAAAACAAGTTATGATAACCAAGAGGCAGTACTTCCTATAAAAGCGAGCCTGCTCAGCCAACAAACACCTTCAGAGAGACACCTGCAGGGTTCCCAGCACCAGCCACAGGGAGAGGCTTAACTGGAGTGACGGTCAGGAGGAAAAAAGCCTTCTAAGAGGGAACTGGAAGGCCCCGAAGAACAGTATTTTGAGAAAGCAGCAGCTTGGAGTAGGCAGTACACATAGGTGTTAAAGGGACTTGACACGAACTGTTTTAGGGGTTATGTCCTTTTTATTGCCCAATGCCAACTGAATGGAATAGACTGCTGAGCCCTGTGAGCACCCTTGGACTGAGCAGGGGAAGACCTGCATTTTAATAAACTAATACCCAGAAAGCATGTTTACTTAATCTGCAAAAGAGTCTGGGACAGTCCTTCAGAACCCCAAGACTGGACAAACGGAGGCAGCAGCAGTGTCTGACACCAGATCATAGAATCACAGAATATCAGGGTTGGAAGGGACATCTAGTCCAATCCCCTGCTCAAAGCAGGACCAATCTCCAATTAAATCATCCCAGCCAGGGCTTTGTCAAGCCTGACCTTAAAAACCTCCAAGGAAGGAGATTCCACCACCTCCCTAGGTAACGCATTCCAGTACTTCACCACCCTCCTCGTGAAAAAGTTTTTCCTAATATCCAACCTAAACCTCTCCCACTGCAACTTGAGACCATTACTCCTCATTATGTCATCTGGTATCACTCAGAACAGTCTAGATCCATCCTCTTTGGAACCCCCTTTCAGGTAGTTGAAAGCAGCTATCAAATCCCCCCTCATTCTTCTCTTCTGCAGACTAAACAATCCCAGTTCCCTCAGCCTCTCTTCATAAGCCATGTGCTCCAGCTCCCTAATCATTTTTGTTGCCCTCCGCTGGACTCTTCCCAATTTTTCCACATTCTTCTTGTAGTGTGGGGCCCAAAACAGGACACACTACCCCAGATGAGGCCTCACCAATGTCAAATAGAGGGGAACGATCACGTCCCTCGATCTGCTGGCAATGCCCCTACTTATACAGGCCAAAATGCCATTGGCCTTCTTGGCAACAAGGGCACACTATTGACTCATAGCCAGCTTCTCGTCCACTGTAACCCCTAGGTCCTTTTCTGCAGAACTGCTGCTGAGCCATTCGGTCCCTAGTCTGTAGCAATGCATGGGATTCTTCTGTCCTAAGTGCAGGACTCTACACTTGACCTTGTTGAACCTCATCAGATTTCTTTTGCCCAATCCTCTGATTTGTCTAGGGCCCTCTATATCCTATCCCTACCCTCCAGCGTATCTACTGCTCCTCCCAGTTCAGTGTCATCTGCAAACTTGCTGAGGGTGCAGTCCACGCCATCCTCCAGATCGTTAATGAAGATATTGAACAAAACTGGCCCCAGGACCGACTCTTGGGGCACTCTGCTTGATACCGGTTGCCAGCCCGACACGGAGCCATTGATCACTACCTGTTGAGCCCAACGATCTAGCAAGCTTTCTATCCACCTTATAGTCCATTCATCCAGCCCATACTTCAGATGATATGAGACTAACAGGTAGTTGAATTAATCACATACTTGTAACTTGTTTTCCTTCTCTGAGGATCAACTTCTACTACTTCTTTTTTCCTTTATGCCACTTTTCCTGGTGAGGTTCACGGCGGCAGCATGGAGAGTAGGGAGGACCAGACCTCCTTTTGCTCCTCAACAGGTTCCAACTCCTTGTGTGGAATTCCCCAGTGCTCCCACACCAGCCGGGAGATATAATCCCTCCAGCCTGTTCTGGGTCAGCCTTGGAGCCTACACCTAGTGGGACATACCTGGTAGAGTTCCAAGGGAAGCCTCCCAGGGGGCATCCTTACCAGGTGCCCAAATCACCTCATCTGGCTCCTCTCGATCCGGAGAAGCAGCAGCTCTACTCCGAGGCCCTCCCAAAAAGCCAAGCTCCTCCCGCTATCTCAGTGAGTAACCCACCCTGCTTAGAAACCTCACTTCCGCTGCTTGTACCTGTGATCTCCTCCTTTCGGTCATTACCCAAAGTTCATGACCATACGTGAGGATGGGGATATAGAGTGACCTGTAAACTGAGAGCTTCACCTGAGAACTCAGCTCCCACTTCACCACCATGGATTGGTATAGTGCCCGGATCACTGCCACCATCACACCAATCCACCGGTTGATCTCACACTCCCACTTGCCATCACTCGTGAACGAGACGCCTAGGTACTTGAACTCGTCCACTAAGGGCAGCTGCTACACCCTCACCTGGAGAGAGCAGTCCCCTTTCTTCTGGGAGAGGACTATGACCTCTGATTTGGAGGAGGAAGTTACTCACCCTGTGCAGTAACTGACGTTCCTCGAGATGAGTATCCCTGTGGGTGCTCAACTCTAGGTGTTGGTGCGTCCCTGCGCCTTCGCTCGAAGATTTTTACAGCAGTACTCGTACCGGTCACGCACGGGCAGAGCTTGCCCCCCCGCTCTGAGTGTAATAGTACATGTGCGCGACCGGTCCCCTCAGTTCCTTCTCTACAACGGAGGCTACCCCAACTCCGAAGTAGAGGGGAGGAGCGTGGGTAATGGAGCACCCACAGGGACACTCATCTCGAAGAACGTCAGTTACTGCACGGGGTGAGTAACCTCCTCTTCTTCGAGAGCTGTCCCTGTGGGTGCTCCACTCTAGGTGACTTAAAAGCAGTGTATCTCAAGGAGGTAGGGACTTCGGATTGGGTAGAAATGCAGTAGATAAAACAGCTCTGCCTAATCCTGTATCCAAGAAGGGGCCCTGAGTAAGGGCATAGTACTTAACAAAAGTGTGATCAGAAGACCAAGTGGCTGCTTTACAGAGGTCAGTCAGGGGAACTTTGCGTAGAAAAGCCATGGCGGTAGCCATCGATCTAGTGGAGTTAGTTCTGATTTCTGCTGGAGGCGTAACTTTCCATATCTGATAAGAGAATCGGATACAGTCAGAAATCCATTTTGAAAGTCTCTGGGTGGAAACAGGTGTCCCTCTGGATTGCTCTGCAATGGAAACAGAGTCTAGAAGAATTTCTAAAGGGCTTGGTTCTATCCCTATAGAAGGGCAAAGCCCTGCATACGTCTAGAGTATGCATTGTGGATTCAAACGAGTTTGCATGTGGTTTGGGAAAGAAGGTTGGCAGGTGTATCGGTTCATTGATGTGGAATGACAAATGGACCTTTGGAAGAAATTTGGGGTGTAATCGAAGGGTAACTTTGTCCTTAAAAAATAGGGTATACGGTGGGTCTGCCATGAGAGCTGCTATTTCTCCTGCCCGTCTGGCAGAAGTGATTGCCACTAAGAATGCTGTTTTCATAGAAAGGTGTAAGAGGGAGCAAGTGGCTAGGGGTTTGAATGGTTAAGTTAAGCAAGATAACACTAAGTGAAGGTCCCACGGAGGGGTAGGGGGTCTAACGTCTGAGTATAGGGATTGAAGTCCTTTGAGAAAAGGTTTAGTGATCAGATGAGCAAACACAGAGGTACCGCCAATTTTATCGGTGGAAAGTTGTAGTAGCAGTTAGGTGGACTTTAATGGAGCTAAAAGAAAGGCCAGATTGTTTGAGGTCCAACAGGTAGTCGAGTATAAGAGGAAGAGGTGCAGACATAGGAGGCAGTTGTTTAGTTGAGCACCATTGTGTAAATCGCTTCCACTTGTGGAGATAGGTGGTGTGAGTAGATTGTGTTCTGCTATGTAGGAGCACCCTCTGGACTTCGTCAGAGCATACTAGTTTGTTTTGGGAGAACCATGTAGGAACCAAGCTTTGAGGTGAAGCATGGACAGGTTGGGGTAGAGAAATCGGCCGTGTTGCTGTGATAGGAGGTTGGGAATGAGAGGCAACAAGATTGGTGGTCGACATCCTGGTGAGGAATGGGAACCACAATTGTCTGGGCCATGCTGGGGCAATCAGGATCACTTTGATCACTCTGTTCATATTTTTATCAGAACTCTGTGGAGAATCAGGATCGGGGGGAAAGCATAGAGTAAGTTCCAGTGCCACGGAATCATAAATGCATCTCCCAGGGAGCATTTGCCCAGTCCTGCTCTGGAGCAAAATTTGGAGCATTTCGTGTTTTTCGCAGTTGCAAAGAGGTCTATGGTTGGGTAGCCCCAAATGCAGAATACGTTGGTGATGATTGTCTTGTTTATCTCCCATTCATGGTCCCAAGGAAAGCATCTGCTTAATTCGTCTGCTGTGGTATTCACAGCCCCGGGAAGGTAGGCGGCTGATATCCGGATATTGTTCGCAAGGCATCAGTTCCAGAGTTTCACAGCTTCTATGCAAAGCAAATGAGAGCAAATCCTCCCTGCCTGTCTACATAGAACATGCAGGCGATGTTGTCTGTCATTATCCGTACATGTTGGTTCCGGATTAACGGGAGGAAGTAACAGCAGGCATTGCTTATAGCTCGAAGTTCCAGGACGTTTATGTGCAGGGAGGTTTCCGATGGAGACCACAGCCCGAGTTGTGTGATGTAACACGTGAGCACCCCACCCTGTGAGGGATGCATCAGTAGTCATTATGATGGATGGAGCTTCCTGGAGAAAGGGGACTCCAGAGCAGAGGTTGGAGGGAACTGTTCACCATAGGAGACAGTCTTTGACTCGGAAAGGTATGGATAGGGGTTTGTTTAGGGCATGCACATTGGGTCTGTAAACCGTGGCCAACCAAGCTTGGAAGCACCTCATGTAGAGTCGTGCATTTTGGACTACGAAAGTGCATGAGACCATGTGACCTAGTAGTTGTAAACAGTCTCGAGCGGTAACTTGAGGACTGTTGCGAAGTTTTGTTGCCAGCTGCTTTATGGTGTTGAAGCAATCGGACGGGAGAGATGCTATTCCCGTCCGGGAATCGAGGTGTGCTCCAATGAACTCCAGGTGCTGGGTAGGAATTAATGTGGATTTTTCATTGTTTATTTGTAGACCAAGGGATAGGAAACAATCAACGGTGAGTTGGGTGAATCAAAGCGCTTCGTCAAGCGTTGAGGCTTTGAGGAGGCAGTAGTCTAGGTAAGGAAATATTATGACTCCTTGCTTCCTGAGGTGGGCAGTAACTACGGCCAGGAGCTTGGAAAAAACACAGGGGGCAGTGGATAGGCCAAAGGGTAGTACCCTGTATTGAAAATGTGTCGAGCCAAGGGTGAAACGAACGAAGGGTCGGTGGGCTGGATGTATTGTCACATGAAAACAGGCATCCTGCAGGTCGAGGGCTGAAAACCAATCGCCCTGCTCCAGCGCTGGGATTATGGTGGCGAGGGTCACCACTTTGAACTTTTGTTTCTTGATAAAATTGTTGAGCCGCCTGAGGTCGAGGATCAGTCACCATCCCCCGGTTTTCTTTTCTGTTAAGAAATAATGGGAGTAAAACCCCTTCCCTCTGTATCATTCTGGCACAAGCTCCACTGCCCCCAATAGAAGGAGATGCTGTACTTCTTGCAGGAGCAGTTGCTCGTGAGAGGGGTCCCTGAGGAGGGACAGGAAGGGTGGGTGAGTAGGAGGCATGAATAGGAAGGGGATGGAATAGCAAAGCGTGACCACTTCTATAACCCACTTGTTGGTGGTAATGTTGTGCAATTGATGGAAGAATAGTCGTAGGCGGTATCCAAAAGTAGGGACAGGTGGTGTAAGCGCTGAAGTGGGAACATTGTTTTCTAAATCCTCAACCAAGGCTTCAAATCTGCTTGTTAGTCGGAGGGGGTTGAGACACTGATGTGGAATTCGGGCGGCGACACTGGTATCTGGGTCTCTGGTGTTGTTGCTGTTGTTGGTTGTGTGATCTCTGGAAGTGCTGGGTATATGTGGGGTAGCGTGGATGGTATTAAGGTTGGTATCTATATTGTCGCCTTCTGGTCATAGGGGTTTGTATTCCTAAGGACCAGAGAGTTGCCCTTGAATCCTTCATTGAGTGAAGGACGTCGTTCGTTGTAGAGGCAACGAGTTTGTTGCCATCGAATGGAAGGCCTTCAATAGTAGTCTGGACCTCTGGAGGAAATGAAGAAGAGAGCCACGAACCTCGGCGCATGACTACTGCTGTAGTGGTGGATCTTGCTGCAGTATTGGCTGCATTGAGGGCTGCTTGAAGAGCAGTACATGATATGATTTGTCCCTCAGAGACTAAAGCAGTGAATTGTTGTTTCTTTGCTTCTGGAATGTCCTCAAAGTCCATGAATTTGTTGTAATTTTTGTAATTAGCAATTCAAAATTGTAGGGTGGAAGATACATATACTTTACGTCCAAGCAGATCTAAACGCTTACTGTCTTTATTGGCTGGGGTGGAGCTGGGATACTGGTGCTTGACTGCATCAACTACTAGCAAATTAGGTGCTGGATGAGTGAAAAGAAATTCAGAGCCCTTGGAAGGGATGAAGTACTTGAGGTCCGCTCATTTGCAGGTAGGTAAGCTTGCAGCAGAAGTCTGCCAGATGGCTTTGGCAGGTTCCAGAAGGGCTGGATTGATCAGCAATGCAATCCTGGAAGGCGGCGGCGGCTGCAGGATGTCCGTTAACTCATGCTGCTGTTCAGGAACCTCCTCCAGCTTGATTCTTAATTCACCGGCCACTCTTTTGAAAAGGTCTTGAAATTTTGAAAAGTCAGCTGAAGATGACGGGGGAGAAGGAAGTAGGACTTTGTCAGGTGTAACAACTGTGTCTACTGGGTTAGAGACAGGTTGTACCTGATTCTACACTTCTGATGGTGCTGTCTGGTGACTGGCATCAGTGGCAGGTTCGTGAGCTTGTGGTGCAGGGCCAGTGTCGGGCCTGGTTGAGGTGGCATAGCGAGTGTGGTCTCGAGGATAGGATGCCCACGGGGACCAATATTGCCACTGTAGTGAGAAGGGCATAGGTGGTGCCATCTACGGGTTTACACACCACAGGGCAGGATCCTGAGAGTAGGACGAGGTGATGTTTCTATGACCTCTGTTAATTGGGGTCTGAGGATGAAAGACTTCATATGGTGAAAAATCCTCCTGGAGACCAGCTTCCTCCTCACTGGAGGAAGGCTGTTTGGACCCTGGCTGAGCATTTGGTGAAAAGTAGGCATTCAGTAAGGGTGACTGCAGAATGACACAAGCAGGTCACTTGACTGCATAAATTGGAGTGCTGACGCTCCTCTGTGTGGTGAGGGCTGTGAGAGAGGAATCTGCTGCGATGAAAAGTTCCTCTGCACCAGTGTCTTTAAAGTTGTTTGGCTGCCGGCCAGCTCAGCAGGTGTCGGTGCTGATTCCGGGAGAGCGGTGATAGCCTGCGGGGGGTCAGGCATGTCCGCATGTGTTGGCACCGCTTCCACTGTGGCGCCGAAAGGTGCCATCTGAGAGGCAGGCAACTGGAAGCCTTGGCACTGGAGCTTCGCACTAGCGCTGCAGCCGCAGGCGGGTTTCACGCAGCACCGGAGGAGCCCGGCACGTCAAACCTGCTCAGCCAAGGGAGCGCTGGGAGGGAGACGGTAGACCTGCAGGGAGAAGCCTTCTGCCGCGAAGTTCGCTTTGCAGGTGACAGAAGGTGATTTTTTTTGAAGTTTTCTTCATCTTCTTAGAGGCGCGGTGGTTGTGGTATGGAGCAGAGCCGGATTCTGCGCCTGGGTCTGAAGCTGACTAAGGATTTTTGCAGCAGGAGCAGCTTTAGCCTCAACTCCCTGTCCTTTCGTGCCCTAGACTTAAGTTTGCTGCAGTGGGCACATTTTTGAGGAATGTGGGACTCCCCCAAACATTTTATGCATTTTGAATGGCCATCAGACAGAGGGATGGCACCCTTACAATTAGAGCAGCGCTTAAAGCCTGGGGAGCCAGGCATGTCTGAAGCAGCTGCGCTGACAGGAACTAAGAAATTTTTTTATTTATTTTTTTTTTTTAAAAACTAATACTACTGGTAACACTAATAACTAACACTATTGGTAACAGGTTTCAGAGTAGCAGCCGTGTCAGTCTGTATTCGCAAAAAGAAAAGGAGTACTAGTGGCACCTTAGAGACTAACCAATTTATTTGAGCACTAACCAATTCACTGAGCTGTAGCTCACGAAAGCTTATGCTTAAATAAATTGGTTAGTCTCTAAGGTGCCACTAGTACTCCTTTTCTTTTTACTATTGGTAACAAACTATCGAAAAGGGTAAGAGTAACAAGGGAGAAAAAGTTTTCTAACGAGTCTGCTGAGCTCCGTCTCAGGCCGGGGACGGTAGAGAAGGAACTGAGGGGACCGGCCGCGCACACGTACTATTAAAGTACACTCAGAGCAGGAGGCAAGCTCTGCACGTGCGCAACCGGTACGAGTACTGCTGTACAAACCTCCGAGAGAAGGCGCAGGGACGCACCAATACCTAGAGTGGAGCACCCACAGGGACAGCTCTCGAAGAAGAAGTGCTGACTCTCATACCAGCCAGCTGCTTCACATTCCACCGTGAAACGTTCGAATGCGCCTCGGAGATCGCAGTCTGAAGAAGTGAGAAGGACATCATCTGCAAACAGAGATGCCACCTCTGAGTCCCTGTACCGAATACAGTCCACATCTCAGCTGCGCCTTGATATCCTGTCCATGAAAATCACGAACAGGAGTGGGGACAAGACGCACCCTTGGCAGAGTCCAATGCCCACCTTGAACGAACTTGACAATGCCAAGAATCTGAACACAACACTCACTCCATGAATATAGGGACCAGATAGCACACAATAGCAGCACCGGCACCTCATGCTCCCACAGCACTTCCCATAAGACATCTTGGGAAATGCGGGCATATCTCTTCTCCAGGTCTACAAAACAAAGGTGGACCAGATTAGCGAATTCCCATGACCCCTCTAGTATCTGGAAGAGAGCAAAGAGCTGGTCCATTGCTCCATGGCCAGGATGGAATCAGCATTGTTCTTCCTGAATCTGAGGTTCAACTAATGCGCGTAATCTCTCCAGCAGCCTGGCATAGGCTTTGCCAGCGAGGCTGAGGAGTGTGATCCCTCTATAGCTGAAACACACCCTCTGGTCTCCTTTCTTAAAGATTGGTACCACCACCCCAGTTTTCCAGTCCAGAGGTACTGCACCTGCCTTCCACACAACATTGAAGAGGCGCATTAACCACAACATCCCAACATTGTCCAGTGCTTTCAACATTTCCGGGCAAACCTCATCCATCCATGCTGCCTTACCACTACGAAAGCACTTTACCACCGTATCGACCTCAGCATCAGAAATAGATCCAATCTAACCACAGGTTTCTGGTGCTGCCTCCTGGAGGGGGGTGGGGGGGGAGGCATGTCCATCCAGTTGAGAATTTCCTCAAAGTGTTCCTTCCACCTCTTGATGATCTCCTCGGTCAAGGTCAGCATTTCAACACCCTTACTGAGTTCAGCCTGGGCAACGTCCTGCTGATCCCTCTTAGGGGGACAAACAGTTTGCCAGAACACCTTTGAGTCCGTCTGGTAGTCATTCTCCATAGTCTCTCTAAACTCCTCCCAAGCCTGGGCTTTCGCTTCAATGACCGCCACAGCCCTCTTAGCCAGCCGGTACCTCTCAGTCATATCAGGAATCCGGTTTGCAAGCATTGCTCAGAAGATGTCCTTCTTTGACTTGGCAGCTTCCCTCACCACTGGAGTCCACCAATAGGTTCTAAGGTTGCCACCATGACAGGCACCAACCACCTTCATGCCACAGCTTTTTATGGCTGCCTCAATGACCGAGGCCCTGAACAAGGTCCACTCAGACTCAATGTCCAAGACCTCACCCAGAATACAGGAGAAGTTTTTCTGGAGGTGGGAACTGAAGTCTTTCCACACAGGGTCCTCCAACAGATGTTGCCAGGCTCCTGACAAAGATCATTTGGGCCTCCCGTGTCTATTCAGCAGGCACCCCGTGCATCAGATCCAACTCACCACCAAGTGGTGATTGGTTGCCAGCTCTGTCCCTCTCTTCACCTGAGTGGCCAGAACATATGGCCTTTGGTCCGATGAGACAACTATGAAGTCGATCATTGATCTTCGGACCAAGGTGCTCTGGTACCAAGTACATTTATGAGCAACCCTGTGTTCGAACACGGTATTCATTATGGACAATCCATAACTAGCACAGAAGTCCAACAACAACTCACCTCTCGGATCCAGACCAGGGAGGCAGTTCCATCCAGTCATTCCCCTCCAGGTATCTCCATAATTCCCCACATGAGCATTGAATTCCCCCGGTAGAACTACAGGGTCAGTCAGTGGCACTCTGTTGCATGCCAGAAAGGCCAAGTACTCTCAACTGCTGTTAGGCGCATCAGCACAAACAGTCAGGTTTTTCCTCTCTGATACTCAAAGTCTCATCAAGGCATCCCTCTCGTCAACCGGGAGAAACTCCAACTGCACAGCACCTGAACGGGGACTTGTGAGTATCCCTACACCTGCCCACGGACTCCCATGTGGGGCCACTCCTAAGTAGGAAAGAGACCACCCTCGATCGACAAGTTCGTTTCCAGTGCTATGTGTGGAAGTGAGACCGACTATCTAGTCAGTACCTTTCCACCAATTCTGGCTCCTTTCCTGCCAGCGAAGTGACGTTCCACATCCCTAGAGCCAGTTTCCATTGCAGAGGGACACTTAGTCATGGTCCGTCTCACCTGCTGCCATTGCACCTGACGTTCACCCTTCGCCTCGCAGGTGGTGAGCCCACGAGACAGGTCCACATTGCCTTTCTGGGCTAGGCCTGGCTGGGTTACACGGGTAGCCCGACCACCAGATGCTCTACTGACACCACCCCCATGGGTGGGTCGCGGTATCTCTAGTCCAGGTGAGAGTCGCGTGGTCATTTTTGGGCTTTCATGAGGGTCTTCAGGTGGATCATTTTTAGTCTGGAACCTCCCCCCAGACCTATTCACCTAGGGTCATCCTACCAGGAGCACTAGGCTCCAGACGACATAGCCCTGAAGCTCGTTGGAACACGCTCCTCCCCAACCCCCCCACCAGAACACAGTAATGATCCTCAGAGGGGAGGATCAACTTTAACTCTTTATTTCAGGGCAGTTTGCATCTACTCAGTCTTCCGAAGGACAAATCCAATACACCCTTTCAATACTATTTTTTATAGCTATACTTTATCTGAAAGGGCTTGAAGTGTGAAGCACATCCTTCACTTTTAGCTGTAGAAGTTCAGGATATACACTACAACATATTCTGCTTTTCATAGCCCACATAATCTCTGCGACCCCACACTATCACACCAAGCTTGAACTTAAACCTCTCTCTCTCAGGTAGTTACGTGGCCACCTATGCCATATTACTTAAATGCCATGTGAGCGTTCATGTATTTATCCTCACAACACTCCTGTGAGGCAGTCAGTGCTACTCTCACCAATTTGCAAAAGGTGAACTAAGGCAGAGACTTAGGCCTGGTCTATACTAATGAGATAAGTCGATCTAAGTTATGCTAGTTACGTTACTAAAATTACATAATTTAAGTTGATGTAGCTCTTACAGTGGTGTCTACACCATGCCTTGTCAAGGGGAGACACTGTCCCATTGACATAGCTTCCGCCTCTCGGGGAGGTGAAGTAGTGAAGTCGACAAGAGAGCACTCTCCCATCGACTTATCACGTCTTCACCACACCCACTAAATAGACGCGCTGAATTGATCACAACAGCACCAATTTAGCCGGTAGCGAAGAAAAGCCCTCAGTCCTGGTCAGACAATTTTTATATCACTTTAACTATACTGAGTTAGGGACAGATCTAGTTTAAGACATAAAACCCCCTCACCTGCATGCAGTTATACTGGTATTAAAGAAAGTTCCTTAAACTGGAGTTTTCACCTCTAAAAGTATATCTTATTCCCCTGAATCCCTTGGAGAATAACCTACACTGATACGAGCACCTTTATAATGGAATAACTGTGTCCACACTAGGAGGACATACGGTTTTAGATTTGTTTCTAAATCAATATAGTTATAGCTGTATAAAAACTGTGTAGGCAACCCCTAGAGGGCTTACCCAATATCCCACAGGAAGTCTGTGGCGAAGCAGAGAATTGAACCTATGTCCCAAGCCAGTGCCCAAACTGCTGAACGATTCTTCCTTCCTGTATGAGACATCACTGTCTTGGAAAGAGTACGAAAAAACCATTTAAAGCTCCAGTTTTACCAATGATTAAGACAATGTCAATGCTACTAGGTGATCAGGTGGCAAAAAACAAGCAATTCACGTCTCTCTCAACCAAGGACCTGGGATTTTAAGCCTACTACTTGACAGCAGCTCAATACATATCCAAACTTGAGGCATCATGTCGTGACATACACTGTTTTGCTTGAAGACTTGTGAAAACTGATGTAATTTAAAATTATTACTTTGGACCAACAAATCTGATTTATATTAAAATACAGAAAATGTAAAATAATATGCCTTGATTTAATTTAATTCCCTTTCCCCTGTGCACTGAATTACCGAAAATCTAAATTCATTTTGATCTGAGGGTTTGGGTAATAACTGAAGTCTAGCACTGCTTTACAACTATCTGGACACGCTTTCCAGTGCTCAAATTCCCAGCTGTTTTTAATTTGTATTAGCAATGACAGATTTATTTCAGCTCATATTTGTAGTAGGATGTAAATGCCCAATACTACGCAAAAGGTCCCTTTGTATGAGATGATTGACTAACTTGACATCCCTCCAATATGGCTCTGCCTTGTCAGAGGAGTGGTGGCAGCAACTAGAGGAGTCAGTGTATTCAAAATTATGTGACAACTTTAAAGGTAAGTTGCTTATATTTAATATGTAATAGGTGCATGAATGACTTTAGATTTTATCTATGGTGTAGATGGAGATGTGTGACAGGGACCCTGGGGTGCAACCCGAACTGTGGGACCACTGAACCCTTCAAACCCACCAACCAGGACTGCCACTCACCCTGGGAGATACTGCACTTACACAGTCATCCATAGGCAGGGACACACCCAACTGTGTTATATGAATGATCTCCCAATCACTCATGAACTATCAATAGGGAGGCTCCAGTCGAATCCCCCCAGCTATCCAGACTTGCATCCCAGAACTGTACCGTCTTGCACTAGTCAGAAGCCTGGCCAGTGTAAGTTTTGAGTCAACAGTGTGCCCTTGTTGCCAAGAAGGCCAATGGCATTTTGGGCTGTATAAGTACGGGCATTGCCAGCAGATCGAGGGACGTGATCGTTCCCCTCTTTTCGACATTGGTGAGGCCTCATCTGGAGTACTGTGTCCAGTTTTGGGCCCCACACTACAAGAAGGATGTGGAGAAATTGGAGAGAGTCCAGCGAAGGGCAACAAAAATGATTAGGGGACTGGAACACATGACTTATGAGGAGAGGTAGAGAGAACTGGGATTGTTTAGTCTCCGGAAGAGAAGACTGAGGGGGGATTTGATAGCTGCTTTTAACTACCTGAAAGGTGGATCCAAAGAGGATGGATCTAGACTATTCTCAGTGATAGCAGATGACAGGACAAGGAGTAATGGTCTCAAGTTGCAGTGGGGGAGGTTTAGGTTGGATATTAGGAAAAACTTTTTCATTAGGAGAGTGGTGAAACACTGGAATGCGTTACGTAGGGAGGTGGTGGAATCCCCTTCCTTAGAAGTTTTTAAGGTCAGGCTTGACAAAGCCCTGGCTGGGATGATTTAGTTGGGATTGGTCCTGCTCTGGGCAGGGGGTTGGACTAGATGGCCTCCAGAGGTCCCTTCCAACTCTGTTATTCTATGATTCTAAGTTCATTAAGTAGTTTGCCACTCCCTCAGTGTGGAATGAATTACATATTTGTAAACTGAGCTGAGATTTCCCAAGCACTTCAACAAAAACACTGTTTTATATAAAATATAAATCTGGTTTATTAACTACAGAAAGATAGATTTTCAGTGATTATAAGTAGCGAGCAGAGAGATCAGAGTTGGTTATTTAAGAAACAAATAAATCTGAAGTTTAAGTTCTACATGTGACGGGTTGGATCACAGAAACCCCCTTGGGGGCTGCCAACTGATGTGTCAAGACTACGTCTGCCCCTGCCTTCCCTGCCAGCTTGGGACTCCACAACCCTGCCAGGTTGTGCCAGATATGCTTGCCGGCCACAAACACATACCCAGGTCTGAACCATGTCACACAAACTGCAAGCTTAACTGAAAGCAGCTTAAGAAGTGTTCCTGTCTTTAACACTCGATGCCCAAATCCCAATGGGGTCCAAACCCCAAATAAATAAAGCTTATACAGGGTAAACTTATAAATTGTTCGCCCTCTATAACACTGATAGAGAGATATGCATAGCTGTTTCTCCCCCCTCCCCCCCCCCCCGGTACTAATGCATACTCTGGGTTACACAATAAGTAAAAAGTGATTTTATTAAATACAGAAAGTAGGATTTAAGTGGTTCCAAGTAGTAACCGACAGAGCAAAGTGAATTACCAAGCAAAATAAAATAGAACACGCAAGTCTGTGCCTAATACAATAAGAAAACTGAATACAGATAAAACCTGACCCTCAGAGGTGTTCCAGTAAGCTTCCTTTTACAGACTAGTCTCCTTCTAGTCTGGGTCCAGCAATCACTCACACCCCCTGTGGTTACTGTACTTTGTTCCAGTTTCTTTCAGGTATCCTTCGGGGTGGAGAGGCTCTCTCTTGAGCCAGCTGAAGACAAAATCAGGGGCTCTCTCTTGTGGGTGGATACTCCTCCCTCCCCCGTGTAGAATTCCAGTTACAAGATGGAGTTCTGGAGTCACATGGGCAAGTCAGATGTCCATGCATGACTCAGAACTTACAGGTAGCAGCCTGGTTCACATGCTAGCTTGAACATTCTCAAGCAGACTTCTTATGTGGATTGGAGCCTTCCAAGATCCATTGTCCATTAAGTGTTTCTTGATTGGACACTTAATTTGCACATTCCTTTCTCAAGAAGCTGACCAAATGCTTTACTAAGGTTACTTAAAATCAAGCAAGTATACAGCCAATATTCATAACTTTGAGTACAAAAATGGCACATGAATACAAATAGGATGAATATATTCAGTAGATCATAACCTTTACAGACATATGGTACATGGCATATGTAGCATAACACATATTCCAGTTATGTCATATATACATTCATAAGCATATTTCCATAAAGCCTTATGGGTTGCAACGTCACACTACAAACTAAACAGGATTTGAATCAAGCAGTGTCTCACCCTGACATATGGTACAAGCAGGTTACAGATCCTCAATATACAGACTGGACTCCCTTTTCCAGCCTGGCACCATGCTTCCCCAGTTCAAGGTCTTTTGCCTTGCAGATGTTGAGTTGGGGGATGAGGGGGAGGGAGGCAAAGTGATTATGCCACTTCCCCTCTTATGTTTTCTTCCAGCTTGCTGGAAAGGTCTTTGCTGTGTTATGGGGATCAGGCAGTCCCCATTGGTCAAGGGGTCTCTATTACATATGTGCTCTGAGAAGTCTCTGGTATGGCCCTTGGGAGAGTGGATTCCCTTTAATGGGTCATCAGCGTGTCTGGCTAGTCCTTTGTTGCAACTGAAAGGTTGGCTGTGGGCATCTTACCAACATAGTTCGGTAACAAATAGCAATGCTTCATAAGTTCATATATAATGTTAGCACATACAATCAAACAGGATACTAATGTTCAACAGATAAAGACTTTCAAAATGATACCTCACAAAGCATAATTTGTACAAAACATATAATTATATGACAATGGTGAATATGGGGGTTCCAGGGTGCTACTTTAAGGTACAGAGCGTCACAAGATGCCCTCAGTACCCATTTCTGTCTATCACCCATGAATGCTGCAGTTAACTATCTGCTGAATATGAAATTCCACACCTTCAGCATACAGTTACGCTGGTTTTTCTCCTAAACATTTTTTTGCATTTCTTTGTAAAATGGAAACTGCTGTACTTTACATACCAAATACCAACGAACAGCAGGCAAATGTTCTGAGGTGCAAAATAACTTCTCCTGGTTTTGTATAACAATGTAGGCTGCACCTAAACCTCAGATAAGTAGCCACCCATTTTTTCTTGTCCTATGTGAAATCCTAGCTTCAAGGCTGGAGAAGAAATAGATCCTCAATCTGCACACCAATTTAAGACTTACAAATGTTTTAATGTCTTAAAAATACTAGAAATATTTCTTGAGTTGCTTTAACAGAGTTTTCCAACATTGTACTGGATAGCTTTGGAATGTACATAATTCTTGTGTTTCTGGCTTTTCCTCCACCTCCCCAAGTTTCATTCAAAAAACATTTTGATTTCATTTTTTCCCTATAATAAA
This sequence comes from Chelonia mydas, assembly GCF_015237465.2. Lineage (NCBI taxonomy): Eukaryota > Metazoa > Chordata > Testudines > Cheloniidae > Chelonia > Chelonia mydas. The sequence continues at coordinate 72,765,813 of NC_051251.2, read as the reverse complement.
ACGACAATTATGGTTAAATTATAGAATAGCCATTCTGTAAGCACTCTGCACTGGCCAGCATGTATGGTTTTCACAGCTCACTCATTTGATAGTGATTTGAGTATTAACTGTCTAAATTCTATAAACGTAAGCAGAACTGTCCACTAATAAGAATTAAAACTTTTCTAATTTATGCATTATTATGCAGTTTGAACTGTGCTATTTCTAAAAATATTTGTTTTCCACAATTTCAGAGAATAATGCATGAATCTATAATTTTCAGGAAATACTGTATATTTTAGTGTTGCTTAAAAGCCAAGTTGACAAGTAACTGCATTCTCAGCTTTTATTCTTGACTCAGCACTGCAGCAAGCCTGTTCAAATCAAATATACAGTGCCCTGCAGGAAAGGAATATCATTTTCAACAGGACCTCAATATCAGTCAATGGAATTTACCCTCCAGCACAAAAAGAACATTAAGGTTCCATGAACGTAGAAGGAGCATATTAAAAATGATCACTTTTTTTGTCTTTAGGGTGTAGAACAAATTGGAAACAATTTTAGAGAGGAAAAATAACACATCAATTAATGTTTAAATCACACACACAGATGGCTTAACTACCCGAAATAGAGTTGTGATGACTGCAGTTAAATTATTTAATTTAGAGAAACAGTTCCTTTAAGAGATCATGGGTTGCCCTGAAACTCAAATCTAGAGTTGAAATTTAGTTCTCAGTTTTCCATGTTGTGCTTAGGCAATACAGTGCATAACGCATATGCAATATTTACTTGTTGTTCTGAGGCTGCCTGATATCATCTATACATAATGGAGTGAGTGAACAGTGAAGTTTCAGTACGCTACCCTTTTATGTGGTGTCTCCACCCACACACTTAGAGTTAATTTTGGGGAAAATCCTTCACAAAAGTCAGAACTGAAATTATTTTTTAAATGCTCTTATAGTAAAGGTGTCATTAAATTTGTAAACACACCAGCAATGAGCAAGCTGCAGCTGGCATGGGTATGTCTACAATGCAGTTGGGCTCCAACCCAGGCTGACTAACTTGTGCTAGCACTAAAAATAGGCATGTGGAGAGTGCAGTTCGGGATCTCAAGCCTAGGGAGCTGGGTGGGCTTGAGAACCCAACCTGCGACATCTACAGTGCTATTTTTAATGTGCTAGCTCAATCCCCAATAGCGTGAGTCTGTTGACCCGGGCTTGGAGGTTCGCTCCCAGCTGCAGGGTAGACATGCCCCATATCTCTCCAGAGCCACAGTAATTCTGCTTTTCTGAAGGGCACGTGTTATTTTAAAAAGCAAAAGAATGCTGACAAATGTTTTAAGAGGACATTGTGGTATCCATTCACCCACTCAGACTTTGACTAGTGCTTCTCACACTGGAGTGGAAGGAAAGGAGGAGTGAGATGGCTGGGAAAGGGAGCTGTCCCCTAGGGGGGCACAGAACTATTTCCTGAGCTGCAGAGGTTGCAACATTACAATGTCAGATGCATGTGATCACCAGTATCACGTAGTCCTCAGCACTGATGGTGACAAAAAAAGGGAAACTGACCTTCAAGGTCTGGCTCTTTTGTTCTCAAGTAACACAAGGAAAGAGGTTAGGAGAGCACCAGAAGCTATAGCTGATGCAAACTGCAGGCGACAGAAGTCAGCAGCTCACTTTTAACAACTGACCCACCCATCTGAATTCTCCTCAAAATCTTGTGGTTGAGCTACCATCTGTGGGAGCAGCACAAGTTGGAGACTGCTCAGACAGTTGCTGACCTACAGCTTTTCGCTCTTTCAAAGAGCAATAAATGGCCCAAGGCCACCACCACCACCACCTGCAGAGATCCTAGAAGAGAGGAAAAAGATGGCAGAAAGGAAAACCACTACAGGAGTGACAGAGAAATGGAGAAAACCAGCAAGAGATGGGAAGTCAGCAGAAGGCCAAACCAAACACACTTGACATATTAAGGTGCTTGTCACAACTCCATAGTTAAGGCTGAGTTGAGTTTTGCACTTAAAGCAGGTAGCCAACCTCAGTTATGTATAAAGAATACAGAGTATCCACCTCAAACAGAGCACTATGGAGTACAGAATTAATTCCCTAAGACTTAAAATGCACATATACATAGTGAGACAATCCTTGCATTGAGGCATTTACAGCCTAAACAGTAACCTTAACTTTTTTTTTTAACAAAGTTTGGTTTGGGATATAGTAAGTGATATGTTGGTTTAGTCTTTTAAAGCAGTTAAACATTTTATTTTCCATATTATTCAATGCAACTCCCCCTTCTTCACCCTCAAAAGGGCAAAACAATCTTATGCTGGGGTGGATTCTCTAACCTGTTGGAAAAGGTTAATTAATCCCTGGATGAACCTGAAAGTTATATGGGATGGGCAAACACTGAAAATTCCTTTATAGGGAAGTGGAAGGCTGTAATACCATTAACAGACTTTGATGGAATTCAGAGAAAGTCCTGACGTTTTAAAATCCCACAGGTAATCTAGATGAGCTGAGAGGAAGGAATGGACAAGTGAGAACTGTTGCTGGATATACCAATGGTAAAATTTCTTCCACTTCTGCAGGTAAGTATTTCTATTTGACTCTTCTAGTGTTTAATAAAACCTGCCATACCTCTCTTGAGCAGGAAACCTCAGAACCATCAAGGAGCCAAGCCCTGAGCCATGGAATGTTCAGCTTGGGATGGATAACCTAACCTAACCTGAGTCTGAGATAGCAAGATGAAACAGTCAGAAGTTGCAACACCAGGCAGAAAGCAAGGTGAATCTGGTGAGGAAACCAAACTTGTCTTGGACAAGTTGGAGCAACTAGAATGACTGTGTCTGTCTTGCCTTACTTTTTTTATTATTATTATTATTTTTATCACAACACTTTTAGAATCAACAGCTTTTTGGTATATGTGTAGATAAGGCCTCTTGTCCAAGGCACAAGGAAGGTTTGCTCAGACCTGATTGCTCAGACCTCCTCTGAGGCAGGATATTTTGCACTTCCTGTTGACAGTGGTGGTAAAAAGGTGCACTTCTGGAAAACCCAGGTTAGGAAACTTCACTGGAGGATGAAAATATCTAGTCCCCACTCATTCTTGGTAGAAGTGCCTGCTCATATAGTCAGCCATTGTGTTTCGAATTTCTGGAAGATAAGAGGCTGAAATGAAAACGTGATTGGCTATGCACCAATTCCAAAGCTTTATTCCTTCCACACAAAAAAGGAAACCTCACCCCTCCTCATAGATTTATGCAGAACATACTGCCTATCATGATGTTGACTGATTGACTCTTGATTACAGGAAGGAAGTGAAAACAGGCACACCTTACCGTCTTGAGTTCCAGGAGGATATGGAGAAGAAACTCCTAGGCAGATCATTTGCCTTAAATAGTCTGTGTACTGAGATGGACTCCCCATCCTACGAGGGATGCATCTGAAGTTATAGTGACAATAGGGCGAGGTTGAGTAAAGGGAATTCCCACACAGACTTTGGATGGGTCCTTCTACCAACTGAGCACATTCAAAAACTCAGCAAGGAATGGACACAAATTTGTAAAAAACGTTTGGAATGTAGACCATTCTTAGCTAGCCTAGGAAGCAGTGAAGATGCAACCTGGCATGCAGTGTGCCAAAATTCAAGCTGTTATGTGGCCTAGAAGTTGAAGCCAACTTCTGACTACAGGCCTATCTGAATCATGGTTGGCAGATTGTGATCTAGAGAAACCCCTATATAAACTATCTGCTGAATTGGAGTGAAAGTGGACTTTTCTAGGCTGAGCTGGAATTTCACCTTCCAGAAAAAGGGACATAGCCAGCTGCTAGAGACCACCAAATCACACTAGGGAACATGACAACTTCCTCTTCCAGCAGTAGGGATCTAGGAGATACCAAGGAAAGTTATAGTCATGGTGACCTAGCAGATTCTTATACAGACAGTCTTTTGGTATCCATTAACAAGAGACTCCATCTTATTTCATAGAATCATAGAATATCAGGGTTGGAAGGGACCTCAGGAGGTCTTCTAGTCCAACTCCCTGCTGAAAGCAGGACCAATCCCCAATCAAATCATCCCAGCCAAGGCTTTGTCAAGCCTGACCTTAAAAACTTCCAAGGAAGGAGATTCTACCACCTCCCTAGGTAACGCATTCCAGTGTTTCACCACCCTCTTAGTGAAAAAGTTTTTCCTAATATCCAACCTAAACCTCCCCCACTGCAACTTGAGACCATTACTCCTTGTCCTGTCCTCTTCTACCACTGAGAATAGTCTAGAACCATCCTCTCTGGAACCACCTCTCAGGTAGCTGAAAGCAGCTATCAAATCCCCCCTCATTCTTCTCTTCCACAGACTAAACAATCCCAGTTCCCTCAGCCTCTCCTCATAACTCATGTGTTCCAGACCCCTAATCATTTTTGTTGCCCTTCGCTGGACTCTCTCCAATTTATCCACGTCCTTCTTGTAGTGTGGGGCCCAAAACTGGACACAGTACTCCAGATGAGGCCTCACCAATGTCGAATAGAGGGGAACGATCACGTCCCTCGATCTGCTCGCTATGCCCCTACTTATACATCCCAAAATGCCATTGGCCTTCTTGGCAACAAGGGCACACTGCTGACTCATATCCAGCTTCTCGTCCACTGTAACCCCTAGGTCCTTTTCCGCAGAACTGCTGCCTAGCCATTCGGTCCCTAGTCTGTAGCTGTGCATTGGGTTCTTCCGTCCTAAGTGCAGGACCCTGCACTTATCCTTATTGAACCGCATCAGGTTTCTTTTGGCCCAATCCTCCAATTTGTCTAGGTCCCTCTGTATCCTATCCCTGCCCTCCAGCGTATCTACCACTCCTCCCAGTTTAGTATCATCCGCAAATTTGCTGAGAGTGCAATCCACACCATCCTCCAGATCATTTATGAAGATATTAAACAAAACCGGCCCCAGGACTGACCCCTGGGGCACTCCACTTGACACCGGCTACCAACTAGACATTGAGCCATTGATCACTACCCGTTGAGCCCGACAATCTAGCCAACTTTCTACCCACCTTATAGTGCATTCATCCAGCCCATACTACTTTAACTTGCTGACAAGAATACTGTGGGAGACCGTGTCAAAAGCTTTGCTAAAGTCAAGAAACAATACATCCACTGCTTTCCCTTCGTCCATTTCAGACAAACAAGTCTCTAGAGAATCAAAACTCCTGTGGTAACAGGTGGATCTGTGCTGAAGCCACACGAGGCTGCTCAGTGGACAGCAGTAGGATACTGCTTGCTTCGATGGCATCGATCTAGCAGTCTGTGATGCCTGCATAGATACCAGAGGTAACTCTGGCAGAAGACCTGCAGGTAGTACTGACTACCTGCCAGTGTGATCATGCACAGTAGGTACCATGGCTAGCTTTGGTACGGAGGCATGCTTGGTACCATGAGTCTTAGAATACTTTTAAGTCTTGAATGATGAGATCCCAGTAGCAGAGAAACCTGGAGTCTCAGTGGTACCCTTTCTGGGACATCAGGTCTCCAAAACAGTCTCTGAGGAGAGAGAGGCATTGTGGAAGCAGATTCTCTCTGAGGACATCAGGTACTCTTCTTCTTGGAAACCCTGCTTGTCTCCTCCAAGTTCTTGTCCCACAAAGATCTTGTGGGTGAGCAGGGTATGGAAGTCGACGGGACCGCATATTCGCTCGGAGGCCATTGTGCAGGGGGATATCTGGTTCTGGATCCAAGGCAGGTTGAAGGAAGCTCTGCAACTTAAATAGCCTACGCTTAACCTCCCTATTTTTTCTGGCTCTGTTCTTGAATTCCAAATAGATCTTGCTTTTAGATGGCATGTGCGCATCTCCCAAACAGTGAATGCAACAGTATTGCCCATCGCTGCCTGTGATAGATTCCTGGCAAGCAAGGCAGCTTTGAATCCCAGGGATCCAAGCATACCCTGAGAAAAAGACTCTTGGGGAGAAAGCCCCTCAAAAAAGAACGGGTAAGGGAAGAAAGGTCTGTTTAATAAACTGAAGAATTCTAAAAGTAAAACTAAACTAGCTAAACTAAAACTAGACCTAAGTTTAAGGCTAAAACTGAAGCAAGTTATTCCTAGAAGTGGGCATGCAAGATGCTCCATCTCAGGCCACAGGTGATTGCGAAGGAACTGAACTGGGAGTGGTTCACCCATGCAACTCTATATAACCTCAGTACGGAGCAGGAGAAGATCAGGAGTCCATGAGCGGGCCACACAGGCACTACTACCAAAAGAAATCTCTCCTCAGAGATGCACAGGATGCATGTGCGCCTGGGAAGTGGAGCACCCACAATGGGACATTACTTGAAGTAGTTTGGTTTCAGGTGCCTTTATTCCTTAATTGTAATTATTTTATTTGGTTCACAACATTGTCAATATTCATAAAAATGAGTGCAATAAAAAGGTAAACAGATGAACTAAGCCAAGACTATCATTCTCCAAAATTCATCAAAATATTTTATTAAAGCTAATGTGAAAAAAAATGATAGTATACAGGTTAAGAAAAGAGTGCCTGTACATCTGCGTGTAGTGCTTAGATTATCCACAAATACAAAGTTTGTTGTAAAAGTCATAAGATACACAGAGTGCATAATCAGCAATAATCCAAATTTAGGTGAATACATTTAAAAATACAGTTAGATATTAGCATCCAAGCATTCGGGTATATCACTCATGAAAAGTTGTACAGAGAGCTGGTTGTGGAAAGCAAAATATAAGATTGTCCCTCAGTAGTTGAGAATTGAGGGTAGGTTGGTCCATCAAGGTGGATAAAAATCTTTTTTTAAAAAAAAAAAATCAAATGGATTTTTTTAATTTCAATTGGATTTTTTTGATAAAATGCTTTTTGAGGGAAAAACGATCATTTTCTATCTTTTCAGACTTATCTGCCAATGATACATGTGTTTTAGTCACATGTATGTCACATAGCCACAGTATATCAGCAAAAAGAAAAAAATCTCCATCATCAAGAAACAACCATAGATAAGTTTGTGATAAGAACCAGCAAATTACAAAAAGAGGTAACTGATGAAAAAGTAGCCCCGTTTGTTTATGCAACAAACTCTCCTTTCTGTATGACTGAGAACCCACACTTTATTAACATGGTTCAGTCATTAAGACCAGGATACAGCCCCCCCGCCCACAGAGCAGATGTCGCAAGCAAATTGCTGGATAAAGTGTATGAAAGAGAAATTGAGCGATGTGCAAAAGGTTTAGAGGGTAAAATTGTTAACCTGAGTCTTGATGGGTGGAGCAATGTCCACAATGATCCTGTTGTATGTGCTTGTGTGACAACAGAAGAAGGGAATGTCTTCTTTACAGAAACAATTAATACATCAGGAAATGCACATACAGCAGAATACCTACAAGAAGTAGCAGTAAAAGCTATAACAAACTGTGAAAAAAATGTCTAGTATACAGCTTGGTCACAGACAATGCTGCAAATGTATCCTAAATAATTTGTTCTTATCTTGAAGAGAGTCCCAAGCTAATAACATAAGGTTGCAGTGCTCATTTGATGCACCTCCTAGCCAAAGACTTCAGTGTTCCAGAAATAAAGGCTAATGTTGTTGAAATTGCAAAATAGTTCCATAACAACCACTTTGCAGCAGCTGCTCTGAAAAAAAAAAACTATTTAAATTTTTGGTTTTGGTTTTTTAAATATTTCATTTAACTATTTTAGTTAAAAAAAAACCTGATTTTAAAAAAGCTTGAGTGTTTAACTACATTCAAAAATTCATATGCTTGTTTTGTTAAAATATTATATGTTTGCTGTTGAAGAAAAAAATCCAGAATACATAAACGTTGTTTTAGTTAAATAAAACAATTTAAATGTCTGTCTGGTGATGTTCTCCTCCTAATACAGCATGGCAAGAAAACCCTCCAAATATTAATGATTAACCTGTTGAACTGGAGATAGTTCACCTCCCAATGACTTCATAAATATCTGCTTCAATTACCCTTGGTAAATGAAATAACCAATCATTCATTTTCTGATATAGCTGTAAAACTAATCTGAAAAGTTTTCAAAATAAATTACTTAAAAAATGTACAGTGTGTACCTTCTAAAAATGAAACCTACATCTATCTCTGAGTTCTGAAGAAAATGTATTATGGTTATAACAACCAATCAGAATGCACTTTTATGTAGAAATCCATGATTAAATTGAGTCTTCCTGACTAGTGATTTAAATCAAATCCACCCTGTTGTCTATTATAAAATACAATACATCAAGGAAGTATTTCAGTTACTTTCCTGTTTCCCAATGACTGAATACTCATGGAAACTAAGCTACTTTCACACTACTGGAGGTCTCCTCTCCTGGTCCAGGTGAATACACACTGATTAGAAATTATAGGTTCTAAGCCTTCTCCTAATTATCAGTAGCAAGACTGAGTCACTCTTAGTTTAGATACAGTTATATCTAGGTGTTTAAAACAAGAACTAATGAAGTGGTGGAGCTATAGTGGCGATGACTCATTTTGTGAGGATTCAGATACACAGGAAAATCCTTCACTAGCTTGATCCACTGCCTTTAGAACAGCTCTGTGCCAGGAGACCATGCTTAGAACGGTTTGTTTTTCATTCATCGCTGCATTGATATTGCACTATTTGGCCCTATGTTACCACAGCACAACACACTCTACATTTATCGGAAGATTGCAACTCGCCTGCCCTCCAATACTGGGGTTTATGGTCACCACCCTTTTAATTCAGGTCCCAAAATAAGCAGAGTTCTAGTCCCCGTTTTCTGCAACCTCACCCAGAGAAGATACAAAACAATCATGTAGCCAAGTCAAAGTGAGAATATAGTAAAGTTTCCCTTTGTATTAACAGTCTAGAACAGGGGTGGGCAAACTTTTTGGCCCGAGGGCCACATCAGGGTGCGAAACTGTATGGAGGGCTAGGTAGGCAAGGCTGTGCCTCCCCAAACAGCCTGGCCCCCACCCCCTACCGACCCCCTCCCACTTCCTGCCCCGACTGCCCCCCTCAGAACTCTTGACCCATCCAACCCCCCCTGCTCCTTGTCCCCTGACCAACCCTGGGACCGCATCCCCTATCTAACCCCTCCCCCCCCCAGAACCTCTGCTCCATACAACCGCCCCCTGCTCCCTGTTCCCTGACTGCCCCCCAGGACCCCCTGCCCCTTATCCCACCCCCCTTACCATGCTGCTCAAAGCAGCATGTCTTGCAGCCACGCTGCCCAGCCAGAGCTAGACACCCTGCCGCTCTGCCCTGCAGGAGGGCGCAGCCCCGTCGCCCAGAGAGCTGCCCGTGCAGCAGCGTAGCAGGGGAGCCAGTGGGGGAGTGGCCAGGGCTACCCTCCCCAGCCGGGAGCTCAGGGGCCGGGCAGGACGGTCCTGCAGGCCGGATGTGGTCTGCAGGCCATAGTTTGCCCACCTCTGGTCTAGAATATTGCCCTGTATAAGCAAGAGCATTAACTCCTGAATTTCTCTGTCTGGGCCTGATTCGAGAGCCTCATGGACTAGGAGAAGGTGAGAGCACTTATTCTTCCTTCTCAGATACATTTCCCTCTCTCACACACACACACACACACCCCCCACTCACTTCTGGAAGTCACTTCTCCTCCTCCTCCTCGTGTCACAAGTTAAGGTACAAAGATGTTGCCTCCACCTCCCAGCAACCTTACAGGCCACAGCTGTCGGCTTCTATCTCCACATTTGGCAGTTCCTAAGGATAGGTTTCCCATAGCAGTCCACCGAAGGGGGTTTAACCTATTTCATATTCAAGACATAGCACATCCCCACTACAGGGATACATACATAATAAGCAACAATGTTTTCATAGTGAACATGTGGTTTATTATTTCTTTTTTTTTTTAATTGTCTAGAAATTGCTCCATTTGCAATTTGCAGCACACCATGTTCTCTATCCATGCTGCCAGCAGAGCCTGGCTGCTTTCAGACTTTACACACTACTGAAGCAGGGGAGGGCTATGGTGAGCAACTCTCTGCAGAATGTTGTAACTGGTTTTAGAATCCAGATACTAAGTAGTGAGGTTAAGCCCCCCACACTTCAAATGGAGTGGAAATCTTACCTCCACAATCTGTTTAAGTTTCAGTGACCAGGGGCCTTGCATTCCATGTTGAGCTCCACACCTTCGTTACCCATTCGGGAATGTGCTGTGGTTACCACTGAGCAAACAGTGTGGTGACTTCTGTTCAATTTTTATAATGATACCTTTCAACTAAGAATATAGTAATAATCTCTGTTTTGAAAAAAAGCCACAAAATGTTCAGCATATCTGCACAAGTCGCAGAGTGATTCCTGAAGCAGCTTTTTATTTTTGCATAGAATATTACATCAAATTTCAGGATATTTAGGAGCAAAGAGCTCCCCGTTCATAAAGAGAACCTTCAGTGCTGGTGCTGCACTGTGTGTCTCACGCCACTCCAGCCAATATAGAGATACACATCATAACTCAATTAATGTAAAGGGGAGGCTTTACTTTTTCACACCTACTGGGCTTTTCTTTTTTTTAATCATGTTGCCTTTAAAAGAAGGAGAACAAAATAGTTCAGGTACATTACCTCAGGTTTCCTCAAGGTATCTCAAAGACTTTGGGTTTAGATTGGATATTTGGTAATACATTTGAAAGTCTCTACTCCAATACAGTCCATTCCATCTGCAGTGAAAAGTAAACCTTAAGCTACAGTACCTGTATGCTGTCATCCCTCAGAATTGTGAGCATGACAATGCTGCTAGGTTAACTGTTAAGTGAAACGCCTAGTCATCTGCATTGTGCTGACACAGACAAGACAGCTTCACAAATGTTTCAGAAACTCCAGCATTTGGTAAAAGGCATATTAATGAGGAGTTCTATTTCCCTGCTGCCCCTGCTCTGCCTAACTGACCTTACCACTTTACCTTCCACAAACCCTATTGAGGGAGACCCCAAGTCACCCCAGCCAGTAATATCGCTCCCATTTTATAAGCACAAAGGCAAAGAAAAAGCAAGCTTTGAACACCAGAGAGCAAGTGATGCAGGAATAGAATTCAGTTTGCTGGTCTGCTAGACTTATGTTTTATTCAGTAGGGCCTATGGCTGCAACTCCAACTTATCTATTCAGTGTGTGAATCGGGGATAAGCGTTTCTCCATTTTTGTAAGGTACATTGAAATACACAAATGAAAGAGTGCTACATAAATACAAAATATTATTATTGTCCCCATTTAAAAGAGCACTTCTGTTCTGAAAGGGGACAAACACAGCATCATGGAGTTCCAAGTCTTTTTTCCTAAATGCCAGCCCTGCAAATTCATCCTGGGCTCTGGAAGGCAAGCTAGATTCTTTCCATCTCACTCCTCACTAATAATAAAGATTCTGAAGGCCAAATCAAGCCCTCAATTACACCTGTACAATCCATTTGCCTATAAGCATACCAAATTTCAAACGTAAAGGTTAAGTTGTTTTTCTGACTTTCCCTATGGGAGTGTGGGAAAAGCATCACAATTATTAAAATGGGTTTGCACAGACAAAACTGATTAGAGCTTAGAAAATCAAGTTAATGATAATGTACAATATGGAATAGATTCCATTTCACTGTTCCAATGACACTAAACTGGAAGGAGTGGTAGATATGCTGGAGGGTAGGGATAGGATACAGAGGGACCGAGACAAATTAGAGGATTGGGCCAAAAGAAATCTGATGAGGTTCAACAAGGACAAGTGCAGAGTCCAGCACTTAGGACGGAAGAATCCCATGCACCGCTACAGACTAGGGACCGAATGGCTCGGCAGCAGTTCTGCAGAAAAGGACCTAGGGGTTACAGTGGACGAGAAGCTGGGTATGAGTCAACAGTGTGCCCTTGTTGCCAAGAAGGCCAATGGCATTTGGGGATGTATAAGTAGGGGCATAGCCAGCAGATGGAGGGACGTGATCGTTCCCCTCTATTCGACATTGGTGAGGCCTCATCTGGAGTACTGTGTCCAGTTTTGGGCCCCACACTACAAGAAGGATGTGGAAAAATTGGAGAAAGTCCAGCGAAGGGCAAGAAAAATGATTAGGGGACTGGAACACATGACTTATGAGGAGAGGCTGAGGGAACTGGGATTGTTTAGTCTGCGGAAGAGAAGAATGAGGGGGGATTTGATAGTTGCTTTCAACTACCTGAAAGGGGGTTCCAAAGAGGATGGATCTAGACTGTTCTTAGTGGTAGCAGTTGACAGAACGAGGAGTAATGGTCTCAAGTTGGAGTGGGGGAGGTTTAAGTTGGATAGTAGGTAAAACTTTTTCACGAGGAGGGTGGTGAAGTACTGGAATGCGTTACCTAGGGAGGTGGTGGAATCTCCTTCCTTGGAGGTTTTTAAGGTCAGGCTTGACAAAGTACTGGCTGGGATGATTTAGTTGGGGATTGGTCCTGCTTTGAGCAGGGGTTTGGGCTAGATGACCTCCTGAGGTCCCTTCCAACCCTGATATTCTATGATTCACAGCTGTTCAGCTGTGTTGGCTCAGCAGGGCTAAGAGGAGTGAAGAACAGAAAATATCCCAAACTTTTGTCACTAAATTCAGCAGCTTTGACTGAATACATGAAAGAAGCAGATCTATTGAGCAAGGTAGTTGGTACTTTTATAGTTACTTTTCAAAGAGGAACAGAACTTTAAAGAAGGGACAAAAAACTGGGAAGCATGGTGGTCTCACGGATAATTCGGAAACAGGCTAAGAGATCTGGTTTCTAGTGCCAGCCTAGTGATGCGGATACTAAATGCTTCACATAAGGACTGTGAGGATTACATGTGTATGTATCACAAAATCAATCAAACCCTTTGAAAATGGAAAGGCTCTAAGTAATAATTGGGGATATCTTTCTAAAAGATGAAGTTATGAGCCCGATGCAGAGATTACAAGGTGAGCTCCTCTAGCCTGTGTTTTGCAGGTCAGACTACATGATCACAATGGCTCTTTCTGACCTTCAAATCTATGAATCTGTGACTCAACTATTTCTGCAGAACATGCAGTCCCACTACCAAAGGTCCTGCACATCCATAACTCCCACTGACTTCAGCTGCAGTACTTCTGAAGATCAGGCCAGATTCATCTCAAATTGGGTACCCAGAACTTTAGAAACACACAACTAGTGGCCACTTCTGAATACTGTGGTTTAAGTGACTTGCCCAGCATCACATGGGAATCCTTTAGCACACATAGAACTCACTTCTCCTGGACAACATTCAGTTGTCTTAATCCCATACTATTCTTGCTCTTCCTGCAGTCCCCCTGCCTCATTTGCTATACACCTTCCTACTTCAGGAGTTTTACAGATAGCAACTTAATTCAGGTTTCAGAGTAACAGCCGTGTTAGTCTGTATTCGCAAAAAGAAAAGGAGTACTTGTGGCACCTTAGAGACTAACCAATTTATTTGAGCATAAGCTTTCGTGAGCTACAGCTCATTTCATCGGATGCAAGTACAGACTGTACTTTTTTACAGGCAAAGAGCTTTACCATAGGATACCAAAGCTTTTCATGGCTTTTCACAAGCTTAAATAGAGAAAGACTGGGAACAGTGAGCTTCACACAATTCTTGCAGAATTCCATCTCTTTTTCTCTGCACTTTCATCGTGTGAGAAGGGGAGATAAAGCAGAATTTAAAATTGAGAAATTGCTCAGTTTTTATCCAGACATTTAGGGTTAGCTGCACAGTTGTTCCCCTGTTATAGCTTGCTACTCCCTTCTACTACTGCAGCTTAGTGAATAGGTTTACAGTGTCTCAGTGATTTTCCATTTTGTCTTTTTGAATAAGGCCTCTCTTCCTCTCAGTCACCCGCCTCACCGTAATGTTATCTAGAGTCAGGGCAGCCTAAAGGAGATGTAGAGGGATTACTATACAGCTTGCCTCCGCATAGCACCTCCAAGACACAGCAAAACTTCCCTTATACTCACAAATACTGGCAAAATACAACATACTTGTATAATTTTTGGTACCTTTTTCCCCCTGCTGCTTCCAAACCATTTCACAAACAGTGCCACCTTCCTTTCAAATGGCCAAATGCACACTCCACTACCATTTTGCAATTACTGAGGAGGTAGTTAAACAGTCCCTTCCCTCCATCCAAACACCCTATGAATGGCTTCATTAACCTGGGAGCTGGGTCCTCCCAGAGGAACTGGAGCAATCTCCACACCATTAATGTCCATTGTGTTCCTGGGGACAAAGAGTCCTTTCTCCACTGAGGTACACAGAGCTGAGTTCTGAAAGACCCCAGCACTGTGGACCCTTCTAGGCCATCCAGTGTTTCTGTCCATAGGTAAGCCCTGGATTTCACCCAGCCCTGGAAGCATCATGAAGAAAATACCCCTTTTGTTTATGAATTCTGAGCCCCGACATGGGAGGAGCAGGGAGGGAGGGGAGTACCAAGTAATTGGTACATGCGTCCCATCACTACACTCAATATAGTCTGGGAACCCCATGCATGCAAAGCAAATCAGTAATTTCCTCAGCAGTACCAAACTTTATAACTCTGTGCAACAATACCTCTTCCATGGCATCACACACCTGCATGACAATGGCCCTCAGTCTACTTTCCCATGTCAAATTGCTTGTCTACAGACTAGTAGTATTCAGGGGTGACTAGTGTCCAGATGGCAATGATAACCGCTTCTCAACAGACAAGGAGCATCACATGTTGGTAGGCTACCACTGCAGCTCCAAACTAGTTCAGCACATCTCAGAAAAAGGCTGCTCTCCCCATCCTGAAATTCTCTCACCACTGCTGGTCATCCAAGCACTGCAGAACAATCCTTTCCCGCCACACCACACTGGTTTCCTAAGCCCAGAAATGACACTTCACAGTATGAGGTTGCTCCAGTAACCACTCCGGGCAGATTGGAAGAGGCCCTGGAGATTTTTCGCCTTCCTCTGTAGCATGGGGCACGGGTCACTTGCTGGAGCATTCTCTGCTCCTTGAAGTCTTTAAACCACGATTTGAGGACTTCAATAGCTCAGACATAGGTGAGAGGCTTATCGCAGGAGTGGGTGGGTGAGATTCTGTGGCCTATGTTGTGCAGGAGATCAGACTAGATGATCATAATGGTCCCTTCTGACCTTAGTATCTATGAATCTATTATCAGTTGCTCAATGTCCTCCGCTTCTTCCTCTTCCTGCTTTCTCTGACTCTGAACCTCTTCAAGCTGCTGTCACATCACCTGGCCCATGATGCAGCAGGTGGAGTGCAAAGCAGAATTCATTCAGCTTTGAGCAATGAAATACAGCTCAAGCAGCCTCTGGGTATTCACGGTTACCAGCATAGCGGAAACAGCTTTGCTGGGTCCTATGCTGGCTGACAGCATTCAAAAATGGTGCTGGCCCACCCAGAAAGGAAGGCTTGGGGTAGAGACCATGGAAACATGGGGTTTTTTTTTTTAATTTTTACATGCCTGTTTCCCACTGTGCATCCCACAATGCACAGAGAAAAATACCAGGGTGAACACTGTTCATCAGCAAAGGACCACGGGATACATTCAGATAATACCACACACTTAGTACACAGCAAGGTGGCACCACATGTACACAACGTGTTTTAAAAGCGGGCACAGGCATCCTTTGTGCATGCTATTAGTGCATCTTGCATACTGTGTGCTACCTGACATCAAAAAGCTGCAGGTTAAGCCTGCCATGTATAGAAGCCCACAGAACTGTATTCCACACCACTGTGGCTTGTATTGTGTAGATATAGATATGTTTTTACTTTACAGCTGACCAAAAATGTTCAAAGTTTTAAAATGTGCTGGTTCTGAATTTGTTGAACTTCTGTGGAATTGCAGAAATTTTGCACAATGCTTTTGCAGAAACCTGAGTGAAAGGTCACATAGAATATTTCCAAGCTGTATAGTGACACGACAAGTTGTATGGTATTGTCCTGATTGTCTAAGCTTATTCCACATGGTCAAAAGAGTTAACAGAAACCATTCTATTTCTCACAGCAATAGGATGCAAATATTCTTCCTTCTGAAACATTACATTTGTACTTTGTTTTAAAAAGTCCAAGTATCGTTTTGATTGACTCACATTTTATATATTTTTTCATCAAGTTATATAGGCACCATCTGTGTGCAATCCTTCTTGAGTCCTTATGATCCGCCTTACTTGTAATTTCCAAATCAAAATAAATATGCTATCAAATAGTCTGAAAGTAACAGTTTCCTGGAATACATACAACAGGACTGCAGCACAAAGTTTTTCATGATAATTTCCCAGTACAGGTCAAACGTGAAAACGATTTTGGACAGAAAACGAAGTTGCTCTCATTAGCTTTTTCTAATAAAGTTATTCAAAGAAAGGTTTGCATCACACACACATACACAATCTGTAAAGAGTTGAGTTCCAAACACTCTTCATATTCTCAATGTCTGCTGAGACTCAAAATTATCACTGAAGGTCCAAGGTCCCAAAGAAGTTGCTGCTCTAGCTCCTAGCACCTCTTGTCTATCCTTGATATATGCTGGCAACTCAGGACTTTGGAAAAAATCCATTAACGGTACCATCATAACGAAGATCTTTGTGAACATGACGAGGATGTGGCCAGGATAAAAATGAGGTTTGTCCTAAAACATGTGGCTCAGAGTTGCCATGAAGAATGTGTTAAGTAGCTGCTACAGTTGCTGCTGAACACTCTGAGTACAGATAAAGTTTAGCCTTCTCTTAGAATTTTGTTAGACGTTTCTATGCAAAATTGGCTTATGAAATTTACTGGGTAGAACTGCTGTGGGCATGAGCTTCTTCCCAGTTTTAAAAAAAACGTCTCTAGCAAAGGACATTAAATTGTAAGCATATTCTGTGTGATATTCCAAACATGTAAATTAGATAATAAAAACTTAGGACTATTCTATAATGAAGTACTTCTAATCAAACATGAATGATTCATCCAATATGAAATAGCTGACAAATGGCAAATAGAGGGAGAAATGAGTAACAAAAGAGTAGCTTAGGTCAAAAGGTATTAAGCTTAAGCAAAATGAAAGGATATTTAATTACAGAGAGTGTTCCAAGAAAGAACATAGGAGCCTTTGGTTTAAGGCTGACCTCAAATTACTATCCCAGGGGCAAGCAGGGGCCCAGCACCAGCCACAAGCTTCTTTCAGGAGTTGGCTGTGGCATGAGTCTACTCAAGTATAGTGTACTACAGTGTACTCAACAAACAGAAAATTATCCAGTTCCCAACAGCATTTAGCGTGGAGCTGACAAATTTCTGGGGCTGCTGGGAGGTAGGTTGCAGAAAACTTCACTCTACCACCTCATTACTCTTCCTGGGCCAAACCTCCTACCAACTTCTGCTGTCACATCCTTCTCCCTTCCCAACAGGACAGAAAGCAACAGGGGAAGACAGGGGCTGGGGTTGGGCAGGGAACCCACAGTTGCTCCATGATGAAGAGTCAGCTGGTTTGTCACAACAGGTAGGGAGAATGAGGGTAGATATTCGCTCAGGGACCTTCCAAAGTCTGTAGAGCAAGCAATACAGGAAAAGGAGGGGGAAAGGAGGAAATTGTAAGGGGAAGTGGCTCATGTTTCCACTCAGATCTTAGCACCTCTGATTTGATGAAGATACCATATCTCATCTCCAAAGCCCTTCACAGTAAAAGTCAAAACAACACTTGATGGCTCAAGCTGAAAAAATTCCTACATTTAATCAGGTTATCCAATGAAAAGCTATGTTGCCATTCTTGTTTGGGTTGGACCTTGCACCTTCCAGCACAAGAGTAGGGGAAGGGGAGGAGAGTATTCAAGTCCTGCATCAAGGCCACAGCTCAAAACAAGTAACTCTTCAGAGCAATACATGGGAACTGCTGCAGTGTGTTACAGGTGATTTCAGGTAAGCCATTAAACTAGGGATCCCTTTCCGAGTAATATCAAAAACACAAAGCAGTGGTACTCAAGCTTCAAAACTTGCAGAATATAACTGTGACAGAACATCCCACCTTGTGCAAAATGAGCACAAAATCAAGATGTTGAGAACAGAATTAATCAAGGAACCAAAGGATATGACGAGAAGAAATTCTTAAATTGCCTATAACATCAATGCTATGAACCTGGGTAACAACCAAGAGAAAGCAGAATTGCTCATTAAATGAGCATAAATTAGATTTAATTGCTATTACCAAAACCTGCTAGGATAATTCACACAAACAGAATGTTAAAATCAATGGTTATGACCTCCTTAAGAAGGATCCAGTTGGCAAAAGGGAAGAGGGAGTGGTACTCTATATCAAAAATGGAATTACCTGTTTCCAAGTCACTGATAATTCAGAAGAAAATGAACTTGAATACTTATGGATCAATGGCCTAACAGATAAAGCACAAGATGAGTTGGTGTCTGCTACAGACCACCAAATCACACTAGGGAACATGAGGACTTCCTCCTTTTGCTCCTATCTATAATTGGTAGGGAAAATAACTGACTATGGGGGACTTAAATTTGAGAGACATATGCTAGAGGTTTCATGTTACCAGTGCTAAAATATTCTTGGAATTTCTAAACATTATAGATGACAATTGCCTAACTCAAAAAGTGTGGCAGCCAACACAGGGGAATTCTTCATTCCTTGTGGTAACAGATAATGAGGAACTGATCACAGAAGGTAGCTTAGGTACAACTGATCCTCACTTGATTTATAACACGCAAGCAAAATAAAATCTAGACCAGTAAACAAAAAAAAAGAGAGCGCACGCGCTTTAACAGGGCCAATTTCACAAAGGGAAAACAATTATAAGCCAAATCAGATGGGAAGAAGTATTTAATCAGAAAAATGTAACTGGCAATTGGAAATCATTTAAGAATGCATTACCAGATGCCCCAGAAGCCACAATCCACAGTTAAGGAAGAAGGCTGCGCTGGTTAAAAATCGACATGGTTTAGAGGGGAAGGCAAGGGGAAGTTGATAGTAATGAATATAAATCAGAATTTAAGAATTACAGAAAACTTATAAAAGAAGCCAACGGACACAAGTATAAATCTATGGCCAACCAAGTTAAGGATAATAAGGAATATTTTTTAAATATATAAGGAACAAAAAAATTCTGGACAATGCTATTAGTTCTTTAGTAGATAGAAATGGTAGAATTATCAGTATGACTGCATTAAAGGCAGAAGTATTCAATAAATATTTCTGTTCTGGATAAGGGGAAAAAAATCAAATGATATAGTCTCATACTGATAACTCTCTTTCCATTCCACTAGTATCTCTGGAGGATGTTAAACAGAAGCTACTAAAGTTAGATATTTTAAAAAAATCAGCAGGTCCAGATAACTTGCATCCAAGTTTTGAAAGAGGTAGCTGAGGAGATCGCTGGACCATTAATGCTGATTCTCAGTAAGTGTTGGAACACTTCTTCCAGAAGACTGGAAGAAAGCTCATGTGCCAATTTTTAAAAAAGGGTAAACAGGATGACCCAGATAATTACAGGCCTGTCAGCCTGACATTGCTCCCAGGCAAGATAATGGAACACCTGAGACAGGATTTGCTTAGTAAAGGAGGATAATATAATTAATGCAAATCAACATGTGTTTATGGATAATAAAACCTGTCTAACTTGATATTTTTTCTGGTGAGATTACAAGTTTTCTTGATAAAGGTAATAGTGTTGATGTAATATACTTAGACTTCTGTACGGTGTTTGACTTGATACCCCCCAACAGTTTGATTAAAAAATTACAAAGATATTGAATTAACATGGCACATACTAAATAGATTAAAATCTAGCTATACAATAGATCTCAAAAATGTAATTGTGAACAGGGATCATCATCAAGCAGGTGTGTTTCCAGTGGGGTCCCAAAAGGATAGATTCTTGGGCCTACGCTATATAAACATTTTTATCACTGACCTGGAATGAAAAAAAAATCACTGAAAGTTTGCATGTGACACAAATATTGGGGGAATGGTAAATATGAAGCAGATCCATCATTCATTGTGAACACTCTGGATCACTTTGTATATCAGGTGTAAGTGAACAATATGCATTTGAATATGGCTCTGTAAATGTACACATCCAGGAACAAAAAATGTAGGCCACACTTATAAGATGCAGAGTAGCAGCCGTGTTAGTCCGATGAAGTGAACTGTAGCTCACGAAAGCTTGTGCTCAAATAAATTTGTTAGCCTCTAAGGTGCCACAAGTACTCCTGTTCTTTTTACTTATAGGATGGGAGACTACCCTGGGAAGTAGTGACTTCGAAAAAGTTTTGAGGGTCACAGTGGATAATCTGCTGAACATGATCTCCCAGTGTGACGCTGTGGCCAAAAGAGCTAGTGCAATCTTGGAATCCGTAAACAAGGAAATCTCGAGTAGGAGTTGAGCGGTTATTTTACCTCTCTATTTGACATTTGTGCAACTACCACTGGAATACTGTGTCCAGTTCTGGTGTCCACAATTCAAGAAGGATGTTGATAAAGCAGAGTTCAGAGAAGAGCCACGAGAATTAGTACAGGATTAGAAAACATGCCTTATATAGTAAAAAGAAAAGGAGTACTTGTGGCACCTTAGAGACTAACCAATTTATTTGAGCATAAGCTTTCATGAGCTACAGCTCACTTCATCGGATGTGAGCTGTAGCTCATGAAAGCTTATGCTCAAATAAATTGGTTAGTCTCTAAGGTGCCACAAGTACTCCTTTTCTTTTTGCGAATATAGATTAACATGGCTGCTACTCTGAAACATGCCTTATATAGTGAGACTCAGAGCTCAGTCTACTTGGTTTAACAAAGAGAAGGCTGATTACAGTCTATTAAGTTCTACACGGGGAACAAATATTTAATAATGGGCTCTTCAGTCTAGCAGAGAAAGGTATAACAGGATCCAATGGCTGGAAGCTGATGGACAAATTCAGATTGGAAATAAAGGTATAAATTTTTGTCAGTGAGAGCAATTAGCCATTTGAACTATTTACAAAGGGTCACGGTGGATTCTCCATCACTGATTATGCTTAAAATCAATTCTGGATATTCTTCTAACAAATCTACTCTAGAAATCATTTTGGGGAAGTTCTATGGTCTGTGTTATAAAGGAGTTCAGACCAGATGATCACAGTAGTCTCTTCTGGCCTCGGAATCTATTAAAGACTGCATCAAGAAGTCATGTCATATTGCAACCGGAAGAATAACATCAGTTTAATACCTAGGTACTGGGAGTGAAGAGGGGTTCATGCCTCCATCCTTTCCCCCTTCCCGCCCTCCTCCCCCCAACTATTATAAGGGGATATTGTTCCTCCCTTCTCAACCCTTCTATCTACCCTCTTGCTGGTCTGGGGGCTTTTCTTCTCTTCCTTGCTTTGTTTCTCTATTTCTCAGTTCTGCGAAGAGGGGAAAGGAGTAATGAGAGGTAGCTTCAGTGTGTCAGATGGGGTGGCTGACACACTGTTCTGATTTTGCGTTCAAACGCCTTACCCTGAAAAGCTGTGTAGGTGATAAACTCTGATGTCCTGTTCAATATGTACTCTCTCAGTAAAACAGTTTCCTACGCCCAAGGCTGAATGCTGTTGCTGAGCATGTAACAGTTGTATTTGCTTATGTGGTCACTGGACTACACAGATCCAATTAATTATGAATCCCTGAAGTATGAAGTACCATCACAAAAATCTATTCTGGATCAAGCCAAATCTTTTTGTGGAAAAATATGCTGTGAATAAAATATTTTTTTCCAACTTGAGGCTAACTCTGTGGACTATCAAAAGTAGCAGATACTTTCCTGTCATGTGTTGTGAAAATTTTTTGCTAAGGAGTTTTGATAAGTATTACCAGCATAAAATCCCATGTTGAATACAACTACTGAACTTTCCTGCTGTATTCATTCTTTAGAAATTATTAAAGCAATTCCTTAACTGTATGGTAGAACTGACAGTCAGAACCTAGGAAAGTTTAAAGTTTGATCATGGTCTGAATCAGGGGTTCTGAATCATCTCAAGTGAAAAGCAGAATACTGATGGAACATATGTTAATTATATGTATCCAAACAGTACTGTCCTTGCATGAAAGAAATCAGAGCCCGGTTCCTCTGACTTCCATTTTCTCCAGCAGGGTTGTAGATCCAGGCAAAATAAAGACGTTATAATTATATATATAGAAAGTAACTGATAGGTCACACCTGAAACCTGAAGAATTTCTTACTGAAAAATTCTTAAGTTCAGGACCAATTCCCCATGAAATATTAATCAGTTATTTTTCACTCATGGCAAATTAACGTCATTTTTAGAAAACCCAGAAGCAATGAGAACCAATTACTGATTAAAGATGTAAATGATTCTTTAAATTTGTGTTCATATCTTTAATTTTTCTTCTTCCCCTACAAAATCTGAAAGCTCGGTGTAAATACTGTCTTGCATTCAAAGGCCCTCTTCTAACATTGCTTTGCAGATATATAAATACAAATTCACGTTTTAGATTTTTGGGATAGAGAGGCAGGTGTGCAAGTCACACTTCTGTGCCCATTCAAGACTGTGGTGAAACCAAAATATCTGCAGTGGATCAACATAGGGAATTTTAATAACCTGAATAGGGAGGGGTAAATAAGCAACCGGAGCCTTGTTGTAATGGGAGGAGAGAGAGAGAGAAGTAGCTGAGGATATGTATTATTCATCCTATGTGAATTGTACTAAGGCTTAAAAATAATACTTAACATTTAAATGCTGCTTGACATTTTCAAAGAGGCGAGCAATTATTAATTAATTAACCCTACAACCCCTGTGAAATAGGTAAGTGTCATTTCCATTCTTGTATATGAGGAAATGGACACAGAAAGGTTACGTGACACATCCAAGGACAAACAGCAAGCCAGTGTGTGAAAAAATATTAGAATTTAGGAGCTCCCAGTTCTCAGCTCTGTCCTTATTCCACAAGACTAGGCTGCCTGAAGACTAGATACTATGACAATCAAAATGGGGTCTGACGAGATTTGAATCCAGAAAGTGTACTAGGAAATAAATATATAGGACAATTTCTGTATTCAAATCTCATCAGACCCTTGAGTGTAGGAAGGAGTTATCTTAAGGCTGACATAAATAATTAATTTGTTTTAAGGTGGAAATTGTAATGAAAGTTTGGCAGTCCAACCCTGCCATTTTTCCATCTTATGCAATATCATCTAAAAATGCCACCCCTATGTGATTTAATAAACATACCAAACCTAGGGACACAAACAACCAAACAGCAGTAGAGGCAGAGGCCGATGATACAGGTATCACTAGATAACAATATAGTCACTAATGTTAACAAGTACACTTGTTTAATTGGGTTACCACATGGATGCCAACAAATGTGTCGTTTTACAGTAACTTGGCAGTTAGCCTTTGTTACCACTGTAGGTTCAGTCTCCATGAAGGATATGCCATGTACTATACAAAGTATAATAAAACACTAAGCTTGCTCAGCTTGAGAAATCTTCTGGAGTGTTAATAATCCTGTGTGCTATCCATTTTAATCGTCTCCTTTCTTGAACAAGACTAAGTAGCTCTGAGTATCCAAGAATTCTAAGTGACCTCTCTGAAACCTGAACCAGGTTCAGAAAAACACAGTGAACTGAGCAAACCTCTGCATTTTCTTTAAAAGCTTTTGGAGTAGAGGAACTAGAGGCAGTGATCTGATAGCTGGAAAGTTTCAATGCACTGAAAAGGCACCCCATTCCTTTTGGATATCTAAAGCAACAAAAAGAGATGATAAACTTCTGTCCATGCTTGACAAACTGCTCTATTACAGAGTCCATCCCCTTGTGATGGCCAATTTCTAAACAGCTGTAGCTTTTTAAAAAAGAATCTGTGAAAGTGACTGGTTAATTAGGTCCAAGAAGAGGCTGAAGCAAGGAGCTGAAATTTCATGCATCCTATTGCTATACCATAGGGGTTCTCAAACTGGGGGTCGGGACCCCTCAGGGGGTCGTTAGGTTATTATGTGTGGGGTCGAGAGCTGACAGCCTCCACCCCAAACCCCGCTTTGCCTCCAGCATTTATAATGGTGTTTATATATTAACAAGTGCTTTTAATTTATAAGAGGGGTTGCACTCAAGAGGCTTGGTATGTGAAAGGGGTCACCAGTACAAAAGTTTGAGAATCACTGCTACAGAACTTTTCTTTTGCTGAACTTCTTTTAAAGGCATTATGCTGCAGTCTCAGAGTCCAGGAAAACTTCCACAGTAATATGCTGACAAATTTTGACTGTGTAAGCTACTAAGACAGTAGTAGAATCTATTTTTTTCTTTGCTTACTACCAATCCCTAGCACTTTGTGGGGACTACTCTGTATCTTGGGCAGCAACAGGCTTTGTTCAGCCTACTGAGACAATGCTGAAACCTCCCATCTCTGGTCTGCTACAGTCACTACAACCACCAAGATTCTCCATCAAACCATTGAGGAGTGGTGCTTAAAGTTGCTATTGCTGACAATCATCTTGATATACCTTTTGCACTACAACATCCATATTACAGAGTAAAAGCATCTGTTAGCTATGCTTAAACGCTGTTCTAAATACCTGCTTTATAAGCAGCATATTATCTCCCTCATTAACCAACTCTTTTACAGTGGTTGGTATGACATGTCAAAGTAATTGCTTTGTTCCTTGAACGCTATCTATAAAAAACACAGCCAAAATGTTAAGGAATGCGTTAATACTTTCCTGGAACAGACAAACTCAGTCAATGTACTGGAATATGCTACAAGGACACACCCAAGTCACCCTTAAACCCTACAGATCTGTCATGACTTGCATAGTAGATCAGCTGTGGGAAAACTAGTGCCAATTTGCACAGTTTTGCTACTCAAAGTAAAAACTTTTGAGTTTAAAAAGAACATGTTCCCATGGTGCATTCTAGCATTTTCCTGGGAAAATTATATACACCACATTGTTTTCATACTTCCAGTAGTAGAGAAATTGCTTAAGATTACTTTCAATTGTAGCAAAATGAGCAACAATAAAGTTTACACTGACAAGAAAACTACTTCACATAAGTGTTTCCAGCTTAAACGGCATGAAACGTGATTTTTTTAAAAAATCATACTCATTCTAGTGCTAAAATGAAAGTACACTTAATGTAGACCAGTGATTCTCAACTTTTGTACCGGGGACCCCTTTCACATAGCAAGCCTCTGAGTGTGGCCCCTCTTATAAATTAAAAACACTTTTATATATTTAACACCATTATAAATGCTGGAGACAAAGTGGGGTTTGGGGTGGAGGCCGACAGCTCACAACCCCCATGTAATAACCTTGTGACCCCCTGAGGGGTCCCGACCCCGAGTCTGAGAACCCCTGATGTAAATATTATTGTATTTGATCAAACATGCAATGAGGGCATTCTACGAAACATTATAATATTTGATTTAAATCCTGAAGAGGCTTATCTATATATTTTACATAATGCATCAATTCTGATTAAAATGTTGGAGATTCTAGTTTTACAATGAAAACCTCAAAGCAGCTTTCATTCAAGTGGCATAGACAGACATCATTAGTACTAGCTCACACATTTTAATATATAGGCTAAACTCCTGTGCGCAGAACCTCACATCCTCACCATTGATCCAAGTTCATTGAATAAGCAGACTGACATCTAGTGAACATCTGAGAGCTAAAACACAGACACATGTAAAGCTATTTCTCAAGCTATGTGCGTTTGGTTCATGCTGCTTCAAAACCTAATCGGTTTCATCAGAAGACCTGAGAACTGCCTATTAACTTTTCTGAATTCAGCAAATAAAAATATATGAATATATATATATGAAAAAAATTCCCTATTACAAGTATAGCATTTTTTGCCTCCCCTAAAGTTGCTACTCACTTAAAAGTCTTTTAGGTCCGCTGAATACTATTGTAGCATTAATGTGCTCCATTAGTTTGAAGACTAAACGAATTTCCATCTAAACTTATTTATATATCTTTTTTAAAAATCAGCAAGATCAATTACAAATAATACCATTTCGAAGAGAAAATGTTTCCTTTCTTCACAATCATTACACATTAAGTCTTCCATTAACCAGGAAGAAAAAGTTATATTTTAAGAAATAATTATCCCACAAATTAGATTTGAACATATACATATGAAAGTATTTTAGTTTTGCTATGCCAGTGACGGAACTACAGAAAAATGTTTACCTAATCCACCTCTAAAACTCAAAGAAAATGTTCGTTTTATATATTTAAATGATGTACTTGAAGGACACTTTCATGCAACTTTGAACATAGTTGTTAAAAATAATCTCTTCTCCATTATTTATAACGCCCTCTTAGATACTGGAAAATCACCTGTGCCTGACAGATTTTAGCCTCTTCCGAAACGTTTTCTTCTCTGTTCCTAATGAAGCAGAAGTCACCATTGCTTCATTTATACTTCTTTCTTGTAATGCAACATCATGAATCACATCAGCAAGGATATGAGCAACTTTGGAAATTATGTTTATTAAATAAACTGCTACTTCACAGCTGACACAGAGTTTACATACTGTGTTATCTTGGTCCTGCAAAATGGTAGCTTTAAAAAAAACCCATATTGATCACAATTACAATTTCTTGTTACATCTACAACATAAGGTAGATGGAATTATGTTCCTAAACTGTTCTTCAAAGCCACTAACAGATCAGGTTCCAGCTACATTAGAGACTGCAGGCAACATTTTCAAAAGTGCCTACACTACTTAGGCACCTAAATTCCACTGAAATTCGATGGGAATCAATGAGAGAAGTTCCAAAATCACTTCGGCCCTTTGGACTATTTCACCCTGCATCTCCATCAATTGCATTCAGGATAGTTATAGCCCTGTCAGTCCCTGGATATTAGAGAGACAAAGTGGGTGAGGATAATCTTTTATTGGACCAAGTTCTGTTGGTGAGAGAGACAAGCTTTCAAGCCACACAGAGCTCTTCTTCACTTCTGGGAAAGGTACACTCCCAGCATCATAGCAAAATGCAAGGTGGAACAGACTGTTCACAATAAGTAGTTACCACATATTTTAACAGGTTTCAGAGTAATAGCCATGTTAGTCTGTATTTGCAAAAAGAAAAGGAGAACTTGTGGCACCTTAGAGACTAACCAATTTATTTGAGCATAAGCATCCGATGAAGTGAGCTGTAGCTCACGAAAGCTTATGCTCAAATAAATCGGTTAGTCTCTAAGGTGCCACAAGTACTCCTTTTCTCTTTTCACATGTTTTAAGGTACCACTAACCCCCTCTTTTTGTTTGATGACTACAGAGATGTTAACATGACACTCTACCTTGAATAGTCCCTTACAATATGTACTAAATATTTATACTAAGCAATCTTGTCCACCTTTCATTTTGCTGTGATGCTGGGAGCATACTTTTCCCAGACCTGATGAGCTCTGTGTGGCTTGAAAGCTTGCCTCTCTCACCAACAAAACTTGGTCCCATAAAAAATTATCCTCACCCACCTTGTCTCTCGAAGTCATTTGCACTCCTTTATGACACTGCAGATCACAAAGGCCAGACTGAAGCATTCAAGACACAGGGACAAAGCATTCTCAGCTGAGAGGATCTGGCTGTGGAATGAATCTTCAGAGGAGAATACAGAAATCCAGAGTCCAGCCGTCTTTGGGAATGATAAAACATTGCCCTTCAATAAACCTTTTCCACCATTACCAGAATGACCCTGATAGCATCTACCAACATGTCTTGCCTGCTCAAAGGTATTTTAAGCAAAGCTTTTTATAACCCAAAATGGAAGAACCAAAGATGACTCCATTAAGTGCACTAGGGAATTTACTATCACCAATGTAATTGGTGTGAAAGGCACACAGAAGCTATGGTGATGGGTGACAGTACACAAACCTAAAGGTAAACAAATAGATATAGCTAGATAGTGCCCAATGACCTCTACATCCAAAATAATGTAATGATTTCACTTATATTTGCTTGTCCATAAAAACATGCTAACCTATTTCTTATGCCCTCCTTGCTGAAACATGTCAACCTAGCCCTCTGGTCTTTTGATTCCTGGGAAGTATGGAACAAAGCTCTCTCCTGTCTTTCATATAGTGCCACATGTTTTACAAGGAGGGGTTAGTTTTTCTGCAAAAATCTCTTCCTTGATATTACGAAACCCAAGAGCATCCTTGGGTGCTTAAGAGCAGGCCGGGTTTTAGGAAAACATGAACTTGTAACCTCAGACAATGGTCAGGATTCATGTATCACAGGTGACCAGGGGTCATCAGTGACATAAAACCTCCAGTCTGCCTCAAACAGAGAGGACCTGAACATTACTGGTAATTGCAGGCAGGCGTAATACTATGGAATATTTTAAAAACTCTTGTGATTTTGGTGCCTGGTGAAAAATGGATTAAGGGCCTGTGAAAGCTCTCTACAGAGAGACTTCGCCATCCCTCCCATGAAGAAAGGACCTGAGGGAGGGAGGAATAGGCCAAAGTGAATCCAGGATAGCCTTTTTTCTATAATGCTCTGCTCCGCAGCATATAGCTGATCTTCAGGCTCTCAGCACTTCTTAGTGGAACCCAGATGCCTGCAGCCCAGCAGACCCGCAACAATACCATTCCCATTGAAGACTGCTTGTGCTTGATGCCAAAATCATGTCTTGTCCCTCATAGACAAGCTTTTTAAATTCCTGGTGTTTCTACTGGGGAAAAGTCAACCAGGTTTGAGATCTCTATCCATATTGCCACATGACCCTTGACCATGAAAGCCCGGTACTCCAGCTTAAAGATAGCAGCTGTGGATTTGGAGACACTTTTACCCAGTACCCACCGATGCCATTGATCCCGGGGGTCAACATTCTAAGAGCTGTGGGAATTCTGCACATTAGAAAATCAAGACCCAAGAGTGAGAATTCTCCCAGATGGTATCTTTAGAAAGAATCCTGTTTAATTAGTTCTGCCATCCCCAATCAATCATGCTAGTCTCTACCTCTCTGTCAGTCCTCTCTGATAAACAATGGCATAAGAAGGCACTCTGCTCCTTGCTCCTCACTCTTTCTCCCCAACTCTTAAGGAGCAGCAGCTCAGAGGCCACTTCACTTCGTAATTTCCTCCAGCCTGTGAGAAGACCAGTAATTCGGGGGCTACTCTGCTCTTTGTCCCCCCCTCACTTTCTGTGAATAACCTCGCAGCTCCAGCCACTCTGCTTTCTCCCTGCTCCCCTAATAAAAAAACCCAGGAGCACCTGGACTGTTCTGCTCCTCGAGAAGAGCCAGCAGATCCCCAATCATACTCACTTGGTCAGCATTTTCACTCACCATGGAAAAGTGACTTTTTCCATAATCATGATCATTCAATAAATTTACAGCTGTAATCTGCTAACCCTTTTACAATAGAAAATAAGACAATACTCTCTCTGTATGCCTTTCTTCCTGGAGTAACACTCAACAGAAATGTATTTTTCTTCTTACCAGAACTGGGCATATGGTTCACTCTAGGTGGATTTAGCAGCTCTACTGGCTGATCTCGGCCAGAAAGTCCATCTGGAAAACACAAAAAGGATTTGACATCATCACCTGTTTGTGGAATGTCTAAATTAGTTCAAATAACCAAAGTCACTAAGAGAGCCAGCACTAAGGATATGCAGACTAAGCACCAAGCAGCTCAAGGGTTGGGGGGACGAGGGGCCTTTAATTATTAGCATGTGTTTGGAAGGGGGCAAAAATATTCCTGCTTAGGGCCCACAATAGGCTAGCACCACCTCTAGTCACCAACTAATTATCAATGCAAAGGGAGAAAAAATACCAATATCACAAATCACTTTAAACAATGACGCTCTAAAGTCAGCACCATAACATTCTCTATATGAAATCTACTTTCATCTGTTCTGCTTTGGTTTTTATTTAGTACTTAGTTGTACTTGTCAGTCTTGCTACTAAAAAGGTACAATAAATAAGTCCTATCATTCAATAAATAAATGGCTATTTATTTTTCTATTTAACAACAGTATGGTGAAGTTGCTAACAGACCTGGGAGGCATATTCTAAGAACACCTGTAGTATGCTGAAAAGATAATAAAGAAAACAGAGCGCGTTGCAGGAGATTAAAATGCACAGACATGCATCATTCGCCCTGTTTTGCACTGGTTTGGATGTCAGAAAAAGCACTTTAAAAAAATCACAATTTATTTTTTATGATATGTAGAAGTCCATCTTGTCAAAGCATTTTTCTATTTTAAAGATTATGCCTTCCATACAAAACAAGTTGAGGTATAAACAGAAGTTGTTACAAACTACAGCACAATGTCACACCAGACTTCTTGACTTTTGCCCAAAAATGAAAGAGCAAACACCTGAAGTATTTGTTGACCATCCAACTATGTCCCACACCCACTTCCCCACTTTTTTTGTTCATTCTTCTCCAACATCCTGCTGTCTTCTATCTTCTAATATCATGTGAATCAAGCTATATACAGTTCTAGAAACATCAAAGCAGGTACCGTCTCTCACAGTCAAATCAAAAGACAGTTTGATAAAATGAGTTTATCATTTAGATGTTAATGTTTTTTCATTACATCAAGAACACTGGCTCATCTTTTCTGCATACTTTCTCTACTCCAAAAAGTTTGAAGAGAAAATGTAATTAAAAGTCCTATCTGTTGTTTGCATCAGTCATCTCTTAGTACCACTTTCTATTTGGTATAATCTCAGCTACAACATGTCAATAAAATGAGCTGTGTCATGAGCTTTTCTTTTAAAATGGAAGCAATATTGCCCCTCGAACACATGCCAGTTAAACAGTTTGCGTGTTCGTTTTTTATTAAAGGAAATAGAATAGCCAGTAAAATAATGGATGATCCCACAGCTGCAGTGGAATGACTATGAGAGATCTGTGTATATGAGATTGGTGTTTGGAGGACTAGGTTCTGCTGAGGGTTAATCTGGACAAGACACAGCTAATACTAAACTGGAGAAGGGAAATGGGAGAACTGGCTAAACTTATATCAACATTAGCAGCAGGTGGTGTGCAATCAGTGAACCAGGCTCACAGCTTTGTGGCTTTATTAGAATGAAGGTTCCGTAGCAAAGAGCCCGCTGTTCTACCTGTGATTAAGAAGGAGAGTGCAACGTTTTGTTTGGGATGTGGCACTTGGTACGCTTATCTATGCATTTGTCACCTTGCCATTAGACTACTCTAATACTATTTAGGGCTACCCCTCAAATTATTCAGAAGCAGGAGACCCTCCAGAACGCAGGAACCCACGTATTAAGCAGAGCTTTGCACTCAGAATAAATGTATTCTGCAAGCTTTGTGTAGGTTTCCAGGTGGCATTCAGGGAACTGGTCTTCATTATTTGGATCTGGGTTACCAGAGTGAAGGCCTCTCCTTCCTCTACTACACTGCCAAAAGCTTTAATCATCAGAGATATTAAAAGTGAAGCTATCTCAATACAGAAGGAGGGCGCTGGTGGCAGAGGATTCTCTGAGAGCGCCTCCTGTCTCTGGAAGGACTTCTCCCCACCCCCTCACTCTGAAGAGGTGGGGAACCTTTATTCCTATCGCAGGCCACTGACCCACAGAAAATATCACTCATGGGCCACACACAGCCCCGCGGCGGGGGAGAGGGGGGCGCAGAAGCTCGGGGATTCCCCTAGGCTCCGGGGTGGGGCCAGAAATGAGGAGTCTGGAGTGCAGGAGTGGGCTCAGGACTGGGGCAGGGGGTTAGGGTGCGGACTCCGGCCAAGCAATGCTTACCTCAGGTGGCTCCTGGTCGGCGGCGGGGCTAAGACAAGCACCCCCACCACCGCCCTGGCCCCGTGCCACTCCCGGAAGCAGCCACGATGTGGCTAGGCAGCTCTGCGCAGTGTCCATGCCCACAGGTGGTTCCAGGCCAATGGGAGCTGCAGGGGCAGCACCTGTAGGCGGGGGTAGGTGAACCCAGACTTGGAGTTTTCTTGATCGCCCCTGCGCTTAGGGGCCACCGACCGACCAGCCTGGCACCCTAGCTTCCCCCCGGCAGTGGGGCAAGCTGGCGCTTGCAGCTCCAGTCCCACAGGGGGGCACTGAGGCTCAGGGTTTCCAGCCCGTGGCGCGGAGACTTGCCACAGGCCAGATGAAATTAAGCAGGTGGCCGGATCTGGCCTGCAGGCTGGAGGTTCCCCACCCTGGTCTAGAGTTTTAGTATTGGAGACATGCTGATCTTTACGCAGGGTATTTGGACCGTGGACAGAATTACAATTAGCCACAGTTATTTACTGGCATAAGATAGTTACAGTCTGGGGCCAGCTCAGATTGTAATTGTATGGATTCTGCTACTGACTTAAAGGACTTAGGATTTTTTATTATTGTGAATGTTAAGTTTTAGAAGAGCTGTCTGATCTTGTGATAGATATTTCTAATATCTTTTTATATATCTAAAGAAGAAAAATGCACAAATAATTGAGTTTTCAAAAAAGCCACATACCAAAACAATTAAATCTTTTTGTTACTCTTTTATTCAGCCTCAATAATATGCTCAGTTCAGTACAAGAGCAAATTTGTTTTAAAAACCTCTTCCTTAAAACATTGAAACCTTAGAAGACAGAAGTATATTGAGTAAGCCAAAGTTTTTGTTTTTATAAGTTATGAAATTACTATTTAGCATGGAAGAAAGTGAGTTACTAGGACAAATTTTCATGGAGAGGACAGTAGGTTTGCTAGCAGTTAGAAATACATATGTTTGATTCTGAAACATACCTTATTGATATCCAACTCAAAGTTTCAGAAACCAACCTAGAGTTCACCAACACTTTTAAACAATTTAAAAAAATTAAAAATGACATATTTGAAATTTCAAAAAATCCTACTTCCCCCCCCTTAAAAAGCCAAAAAACACAGACACCCTTCTGCTTCCCCCTCTCTATCCCACCCATAGCTCCCAATGCACCAAAGACAACAAGGCCTTGACAGGGGACAGTGCAAATATTTAACAAATGTGAAGAATAACTGAAGTGATGCTATGATGAGGGAAAAGAGGCATTTCAATTCACTCGTCCTACAGTATCTAGATAGGAGTCTCATGACAGTATTTTTTTTAAATTGAATTGGCTGAAAACAAATAACCTATACTACTTTTACTTTTCTCGCTACTCCTATAGAAAGAAAACTGCAGAAAAAAAGCTAGCACCAGAGACAAGACCATCAACAACACACATGAAATAAATACTACATAGATACATAATCCTATTGTGTTGATGCTCTATGTCCCTCCACTTTAACATTAATTCTTGAAATAGACTCTTGGCAAATACACCAGATTCTCCCCACTTTAGTTCCTGGAAGTAACATTCTCCCTCTTTGTTCATATCAGCCCTCATCTGAACACCTGGAAGGGATTCTAGAATTCTTTTGTTAACTGGGAGAAATGTAACAGTGATTAAATTTGTGGAACAGGAAGGGCTGTTTCAATGGTTAGTTTAGCGAGCTTAATGGTTGGTGATTACATAGGATGGAAATGATGCACTTTAATTATTATGGACTGTATATTAAGTTATGACACAGGCACCTAGAGCGGATAGATAGATATTTCTGTATGGGTCTCAAGCAATAAAATGACAGGTTTCAGAGTAACAGCCGTGTTAGTCCGTATTCGCAAAAAGAAAAGGAGTACTTGTTAGTCTCTAAGGTGCCACAAGCAATAAAACGTTCAGTTTATATGCTTATATTTGATCTAATACTCTTGCTAAAAGGATTAGCATAAAGAAAAGTTTGTAATTACCATGCTTAGAAAATGTAGAATCTACTTTCTTTCCTGTAACTTAACCGCCCATGACATGGGCACCTGCTGTTTTGTAACAGATCATGACTACAACAAGGAACTTACTCCCCAGATTCTAAGCACAGAGCTCTCTCCCTTTCCTCTTGTATGAATCTCTTTACTTCCCACTTTTTAAAATATATCTGCAGGGTTTTAAGGAAGGAAACCCAAGGGAAGACTGCAGAACCTTACACACAAATGTCATACCAGAGGAGGACAGCATGTCCGTTTTACAGGCTTCCTGACTGGAGACCCCTAGAGAAGTGTCTACTTCTCTGAGTGGCAGGGAGACTGATGAATTAGCAATACTCTGAACACTTCTCCCTGCCAGGATGAAACTGAGAATCTCAGGGAGGAGGAGCCCCTGTGCTTGAAAGATGAAAAGGAAGAACCCAGTAGTAATGGATCAGGATCATCTCCATGAGTTTTAACTCATGTTCCATTTCAACATCAAACCAAGGGTATGGATAATATGCAATGGGATGATCATCAAAACAATGTCAATGATAGCCAAAACAAAGTAAGTTATCCTTTATATTAACTAATTTTCTGCTCACTGCTTTATAGAAGTAAGGTATCTCCTAGGCAATTAATTCCTCATAAAAAGCAAAATCCGTTTTTTTCACCTGAAGTTTTGGTTTTGCCTAGCACTGTTATTACCTGAACAGGCCAGGCAAAGCAGAAATCCTTCTTTTCCCATTTCAGCCATAACCCAATAATTGAAAAAGAGCAGTTGAACATAATAATTCAGCTGTTGCCAGGACACTAAAAATCTCTATTTTAAATCAGCAGACAAGCACAAATCTGGTCTGCCCGGGGAAATCCATTTTAGTAGTAAGATAAAGATATAATAGAAAGCTAAGTTTTGGGACCAAATAGAAAACCGGGGCCAGAGGACATTTTCGATCAAAATTATATCATACAACTTAATACTGTCAATGTATTTGCTACAGTAGGAATTAACATTAACACAGTAAAATGTGTAATGTTACATTGAAAATACACATGAAGGAGCTTGGTCATGTATCACTACAAGTTAGCTGCTGCATATTAACCACAATCACAAAACTAAATAAAAAATAGAAAAGCCAGGTGTCACCTCCCAAAAGCAATTAAATTCCCTTAAAGAGATACTCAGGAGTTTCCAAAAAGCAGCTCAGGAAAAAATTTCTAACAAGCACTACAAAAGCTACTCTGATCTATTGGTTAGGGTTTCCACAATTTTTGCTGTGAAGATTAAAATTCCACAGAATGTTTTTAAATATGCATGTCTACTGCTATGAGAATATTTGAAGACCATTATTTAAAAATATTTTAAAAAAACAAGTTACCATGTGTGCTTGAAAGAAGAGATTTTTTTTAACCATAACTGCCAAATCAAGTCAGATTTTCACCAGATAACAAAAGACCATACATATCCAGTTTAAGAGCTCTCTTCCCTGCAAAATATCAACATTCTTCCTCCTCCTTCTGGAGTGCTGCAGCTAATCAGAGAAGATGAGAAAATTGGCTGGATTGTCTTCGCTCTCAAAAAAGATTTAATCATACCTGAGCAAACATTAAATTAAAAAAAAAAATTGAAACAAAATCATCATCCTGCCAACAGCAAATCTAGTGAAAGTTTGAGAAAGCTATGAGCAACTGAAAAAGGGAGCCGTTGGAAGAGGACTGATTAGGCAACCTTACAGCTGTGACTACACACTCTAGGTATATTAGAGAAAAAACTGTAAAATGTTTTTTAAAAGAAAAAATGCGTGACAACAGCCAATACAACATACGTTGTGCTACCACACTGAAAATAACCTGGCAGTCTTGATGGAATTTTACTTCAAATCCTGAATAAAAAAAGCATTTTCTCTGCTCCTGCTGAGCTGCGTTCCCTTCTTACCATGGTTACTTGAGATGTTCAGTTCATAATTCTGATGACGTGTAACTGACCTTTACAATACAAGAGAAATGCTTTTACACAGTGTTTTATGCCAACATTCATGAATAAGCGAAGAGACAGGAGACATTCTGGATTGAAAAATGAATAATAGTTTCCGTTACCAAAATTCCATCAAAGACATTTTAACCCTTTCTCCCCAGCCACCCAAATAAAACAAACAAATACAATCAGATTAATCCAGGCAAATTTAATTGAAGAGGGGGGGAAAAAAAAAAAAGAGTAGATATTTCTCCAGGCTGTTTTACCAAGTCACCTGTACACCCCAGTTTCTTTGTCCTCTCTTTCCCTTTGTGTTCTCCAGGAGCGGGAGCCACAGGAGAGTAATATCTCATGCCAGAGTTACACATCCCAGAAAAACATGGAGGGGACGGGATACAATAAGTGATGCCTCATGTGACAGACTAGATAACCTGAGCAGAGTGTACTCAGCCTGATGTTGGTTAAGATAGTTAATACCTTTCTATAGGAGGGCCTGGTATCAATCTCCTTCAAATGGCAAGTCATTAGACCAATGAGGCTAGTGATCATGTCAATTTCCACCCCATAGCTCTATCTTTTTTTTTTAAAACTCAAGTTATTGAGTAAGTAGTAGTGAGACAGCTGTGTCATCTCAGTTCCACATAATTTGACGTTCCCTTTCAATCTGGCTTTTGGGCTGGGCATAACACAAAAAAGAGAACACTGCTCGTTGATCTGTCTGCAGACTTCAATACCATGGTATAAACTGAGAGTTTTGTTTACTTGCCTGTAGACTGGATCACTCTTCAACAGTTCTGTTCTCAAAGAGCTTGTAGAGCCTACTATCAATAGTTCAAATGACACTCACGTGGAGTTCTATGCTGTTCTATTCCATCACCCAGATGGTGAGGCTTTTGGGTAGACAGACATTTGGGGCTATTTTGCCATAGGTATGCATATGATACACAAATGTGCATCTCTTTCATCAAGCCCAAATGAGGAGAAGTTCTGCTTTCTGAGTATCTAACCAAGAAAAAGCTTTAGTTGACAAGCTAGCTGAAGCTCAGCCCAGGCAAAACAGACACTGCTCAGCGCCTGAGGGCAGCATCCAGAGGACATGGCAGACAAGACTCTGACTAAACTTTGTCTGAAAAGAGCAGTGTAGGAACACTTTTAGGTCTGATAGCTCCCAAATCCTCACTTGGCACTAGTGAGCAGAAGCATCTTCCCCTCTCTCCCACTGGTTTCTAGTAAAATGATTGTGACTTTGTCTGTCTCTGATGTAGACCTTCTCAGAGTTATTCCTGCCTTTGTGATCCTAGCACTGGATTATTGCGTTGTTCTCTGACAGGGCCTAATTTAGAAGGCCACTCAGAACACAGTATGCATCCGATGAAGTGAGCTGTAGCTCACGAAAGCTTATGCTCAAATAAATTGGTTAGTCTCTAAGGTGCCACAAGTACTCCTTTTCTTTTTCAGAACATATAGTTAATGGAAAATGCAGCTGCACACCTGTGGAGTAGAGCTAGGTTACATTTAAAGCAAGCATGTCACACTTATTTGGTAGCAAGGGCTGCATTCCACTAGTGCTGTTATTTGGGCCAAGTCATAAATTTAGTACTCCATACCCCTGCTCCCCATCCACAACAGAATGTCCACTCATGTCAAGGAGATGTTTGCACAAAGATCAAAGACAGAATCTGGTCTTTGTATAGTTACTATACTTTTAGTTATTACTAAGTAACTAAGTATGTATAAAGCACTCAGTGGGAAAATATGTCCCCTCCTCCACCCTGGGACACCACTATTTCTGCCCTCTTCCTTCCCAACCTCTACTTTGTTTTACATCCTTGAGTCTTTATATTTTCTCTCTTCTGCCCTCTGCACTTCATTCCCTACAGCAATTCCCAATGCCAGGGCTTCATTCCCACCTCCTTCCTCATTCCATCTGCTAAAAATGATCAATAATGCAGTCATTAATGTGACATTAAAATGTCATTTCAGGAATTCATGCCTCTCCATATCTGCAGGCATAGGAAGGAGAGGCTATCAGTTTACCCTTAGTTTATATTCAGAAGAATTTCTTCACAACCATGTGGCCTAGAAGCCTTTTTTTTTTTTTTTTTTATTATTAAGGGGAGATTCTGGGCCAGAGAAGTAAATTAGGCAGTAGGTCAGATCTGAAAACTGCAGTGTCTTCCCAGCTGTTTCAAAGTGTAATTAAAGGTATTTACATAGAGCTCAAACTATATAGTATGTAACTGGCAAACTCTAACATGGCTTACACCAGGATAGAAAAAGCTATCACAGCAAATGACATCATAGGGTACGGTCTTGCTCAGTGCTTACATTTGAAATCTTGGGGACTGAAAGCAGGGTGTGCTCAGAAGGGTCCTCTAATGTTGCATTCATTTCTCCCAACTGTCCAATGTAGCCTGAAATCTGTTGACCTACAGGACACAGCAAAGCTCACCTATTTTATCAGGATTTCTTCAGATGTTTATAGCGTGGTATGCATCATAACATATGCATTGACCATTGAATTGTGTGTTTTAATTGTGTATATGCACCCAGGGACTATGTAATGGACATGTTCCAAATCTAAAAACAACAACTAGATATGCGTTTCTGTTATAGGTATACATGAATTGTGATCACATAACTTCTGTTTATGAATTTACAAAAGGAGCATAAAAGGGAGGGGTAATTCTTGAATAAAAATGCCCACAATACGCATCCGCACCTTTTATTTGAAGGAAACAATTCACTTCATGGATGATTTAGGTTTTTGTCTTCCTAAAATGTAGTGAGAAACAGTGCCCTTCCGTAGTATTATTGGAATGAAAGAATGCTGAACTGGGATATGTGAGAGGAATAAAACCAGCATAAATCTTCAGTTAGTGCCTGCCAATTAAATGTGGTCCACTACTATTTCCTGAATTACAAATTGCTGTCATACAAGGTAATTGAGAAATATAACATAAATATAACATGTTAAAATATTAGTAATGAGAAGAGTAACTTTTATGAATGTATTATTTATCTGCCTATTCACTTGAAGTTTACAAGATGGAAAAAAAACCTGTACATTTACGAGTGAGAAAGCAATTAAAGGCAGCAAATACATTATTTGTCCATAAACCTATGAAAAAATGCTCTATGCATGTTTCCTTTCTAATCTGTCTGCACTCAAGAATCTATTTTTGGAACTCTCCCTGGACTGGACTATAGCACATGTACTGTAATGGCATTGTAATTAGCCCAGAGAGCTGGAAGATGCATTGCACATCCAAAAGGGAAGAAGTCTAACAGAATGAAAGCATCCTTCACTTCCTTCTCACAATGTGATTTATAGCAGTTACCAAGAAGAAACACATTCAATAGCACATTCAATTGAATTGACTGCTTAGTCTATTATTAAAATCCAGTGTATCCTAACAGCATGCAGAACTCAGAAGAAATCATCATAACAAATATTTGCTGTAAGCAGCTATTACTGAACAAGCTCTATTTACTATTATTACAGCAATTGTGGGGTAACAGATAACTGGGGATATCCACAATAAGAACTGGGAGTGGGAAGAAGGGAAGGGTGTAAAAGGAAAAAAAAAGTTAATCCAACATTGCTCTTGATTTTACGTGTAGTATCTAGCATTAGCGACCTTTCATTGCTTATGACTGACATGGTGCATAAATTACCAGTGCTATCTCTTAGGAAAGCCCTGAGTATTTTCAGAAAAACTCGTTTTCTTCCATAACACTTCTTTTCTTTTGATTAACAGCAATAGAGTCACAATGATGTCTTCTCTCTCTACTATACAAAAGGTTTACACAGATTTGAGTTTTAAATCTCCTTCATGTCCCTGACACAACTGATTACCCAAGAGACATTACTATGTCTAAATGTCACATGGATGGCGACAAGTATCCCAGTGAAGTCAGTAATAGCTCAGCAGCACCTTGCAAGAGGAGTACCATAAGTTATTTTCTGTAGATCTATTTTGCCATATAAACCATGAAGGTTTGGCAAACAGGATCAGATGATGCTTGGGCAGCCTCGGAGAGTGCTAAAGGAGTTGGCGGATGTGATTGCAGAGCCATTGGCCATTATCTTTGAAAACTCATGGCGATCGGGGGAAGTCCCGGACGACTGGAAAAAGGCTAATGTAGTGCCCATCTTTAAAAAAGGGAAGGAGGAGGATCCTGGGAACTACAGGCCTCTCAGCTTCACCTCAGTCCCTGGAAAAATCATGGAGCAGGTCCTCAAGGAATCAATCCTGAAGCACTTAGATGAGAGGAAAAGTGATCAGGAACAGTCAGCATGGATTCACCAAGGGCAAGTCATGCCTGACTAATCTAATCGCCTTCTATGATGAGATAAGTGGCTCTGTGGATGAGGGGAAAGCAGTGGACGTGTTGTTTCTTGACTTTAGCAAAGCTTTTGACACGGTCTCCCACAGTATTCTTGCCAGCAAGTTAAAGAAGTATGGGCTGGATGAATAGACTAAGTTAGTTACATTGTCGGGCTCAACAGGTAGTGATCAATGGCTCCATGTCTAGTTGGCAGCCGGTATCAAGTGGAGTGCCCCAAGGGTCAGTCCTCGAGCCAGTTTTGTTCAATATCTTCATAAATGATCTGGAGGACAGTGTGGATTGCACCCTCAGCAAGTTTGCAGATGACACTAAACTGGGAGGAAAGGTAGATACACTGGAGAGTAGGGATAGGCTACAGAGGGGCCTAGACAAATTAGAGGATTGGGCCAAAAGAAATCTGATGAGGTTCAACAAGGACAAGTGCAGAGTCCTGCACTTAGGACGGAAGAATCCAATGCACCGCTACAGACTAGGGACCGAATGGCTCGGCAGCAGTTCTGCAGAAAAGGACCTAGGGGTTACAGTGGACAAGAAGCTGGATATGAGTCAACAGTGGGCCCTTGTTGCCAAGAAGGCCAATGGCATTTTGGGATGTATAAGTAGGGGCACTGCCAGCAGATCGAGGGACATGATCGTTCCCCTCTATTTGACATTGGTGAAGCCTCATCTGGAGTACTGTGTCCAGTTTTGGGCCCCACACTACAAGAAGGATGTGGAAAAACTGGAAAACGTCCAGCGGAGGGCAACAAAAATGATTAGGGGACTGGAACACATGACTTGTAAGGAGAGGCTGAGGGAACTGGGATTGTTTCTTCTGCGGAAGAGAAGAATGAGGGGGGATTTGATAGCTGCTTTCAACTACCTGAAAGGGGGTTCCAAAGAGGATGGATCTAGACTGTTCTCAGTGGTAGAAGATGACAGAATGAGGAGTAATGATCTCAAGTTGCAGTGGGGAAGGTTTAGGTTGGATATTAGGAAAAACTTTTTCACTAGGAGGGTGGTGAAGCACTGGAAAGCGTTACCTAGCGAGGTGGTGCAATCTCCTTTCTTTGAAGTTTTTAAGGTCAGGCTTGACAAAGCCCTGGCTGGGATGATTTAGCTGGGGATTGGTCCTGCTTTGAGCAGGGGGCTGGACTAGATGACCTCCTGAGGTCCCTTCCAACCCTGATATTCTATGATTCTATGAAAATACTTACAATGGCTGCAATATGCATTTCTGCACAAAAACAAGAGACACAAAATCAGATCTCATTTCAGTTAAAGTTGAGACACTAATGTTGACTACCCACAGTTAATATCACCTTCACTGTACTACTAGGAAGTTTTATCATTTCTTTCCTTAAATTATATTCCATTTGTCAATCACGAGAGGAGTAAGAGCTCAAGTTGCTGATACAGACCACAAAAATATGCAAAAATTAATATTCAAATGACAAAAGTAATATTTTTAAATGCCAGATGTAAACATGTTGTCTTCAGCTTCCTGTGCCATTACTTTGTAATTGTTTGTGGGGGGGGAGAATAAAGCCACTCATCTTAAACAGGACAATCGTAAGTCAGTTCAACAGATTTGACCTGTGCACACAACTGAATATATATTTCAAAACTCTGCTATGAATGAGGAAAACAATGTACTTTTAAAAAAGTATTTGCAAAGCAAGATGGCACTTTGCAAGGTTATTAATTAGGTTAAAAGCTTTGAAAGTCAGTTAAAAACAGTCCAGGATAACCGTGATAAAAGGAAATTTAGCAATTGTAATGTATACGTTCCTTAGGGGAACAAGGGATGTTAGGACTGTTTCACACAGATCAGGTAGCTTTCAAATAGGTGAATTAGGAAACTGAAGGCAAGTGAAGAGAGAGAAATGGAAAAGAAATATAATTAAAACACCGAAGAGATATGTTTCAGAGTGGTAGCCATCTTAGTCTGTATCAGCAAAAAGAACGAGGAGTACTTGTAGCACCTTAGAGACTAACAAATTTATTTGAGCATGAGCTTTCGTGGGCTAACCCCCACTTTATCGGATGCATGCCGTGGAAACTACAGTAGACAGAATGAACATGAAAAAATGGGTGTTGCCATACCCACTATAACGAGAGTGAGCAGTTAAGGTGAGCTTTATCAGCAGGAGAAAAAAAAATGTTGTAATGATAATCAGGATGGCCCATTTCCAACAGCTGACAAGAAGGTGTGACAGGTTTCAGAGCAGCAGCCGTGTTAGTCTGTATTCGCAAAAAGAAAAGGAGTACTTGTGGCACCTTAGAGACTAACAAATTTATCTGAGCATAAGCTTTCGTGAGCTACAGCTCACTTCATTGGATGCATCCAGATGAAGTGAGCTGTAGCTCACGAAAGCTTATGCTCAGATAAATTTGTTAGTCTCTAAGGTGCCACAAGTACTCCTTTCTTTTTGCAAATACAGACTAACATGGCTGCTACTCTGAAAGCCTCAGATAGTGTGGCTGATGTGATTAGGTCCTATGATGGTGTCCCCTGAATAGATATGTGGACAGAGTTGGCAACGGGCTTTGTTGCAAGGATAGGTTCCTGGGTTAGTGTTTTTGTTGTGTGGTTGCTGGTGAGTATTTGCTTCAGGTTGGGGGGCTGTCTGTAGCAAGGACTGGCCTGTCTCCTGCGAGTTGTCTGTGGGCGAGGACTGGACAACGATCCCCCACTTTCACAGGCCTTGGGAGGCAGGCCAGTCCTCGCTCACAGACAACCCGCCAACCTGAAGCATATTCTCACCAGCAACTACACACCGCACCATAGTAACTAACTCAGGAACCAATCCATGCAACAAACCTCGATGCCAGCTCTGCCACATATCTACACCAGTGACACCATCACAGGACCTAACCAGGTCAGCCACACCATCACCGGTTCATTCACCTGAATGCCCACCAATGTAATATACGCCATCATGTGCCAGCAATGCCCCTCTGCTATGTACATCGGCCAAACTGGACAGACCCTACGTAAAAGGATAAATGGACACAACTCAGATATTAGGGATGGCAATATACAAAAACCTGGAGGAGAACACTTCAACCTCCCTGGACATCGGGGGGAGGAATAGCTCAGTGGTCTGAGCATTGGCCTGCTAAACCCAGGGTTGTGAGTTCAATCCTTGAGGGGGCCATTTAGAGATCTGGGGCAAAAATTGGCGATTGGTCCTGCTCTGAGGAGGGGGTTGGACTAGATGACATCCTAATGTCCCTTCCAACCCTGATATTCTATGACACACAATAGCAAATTTACAGGTAGCCATCCTGCAGCAAAAAAACTTCAGGACCAGATTTCAAAGAGAAACTGCTGAGCTTCAGTTCATTTGCAAATTTGACACCATCAGCTCAGGATTAAACAGACTGTGAATGGCTCGCCAACTACAAAAACAGTTTCTCCTCCCTTAGTGTTCACACCTCAACTGCTAGAAGAGGGCCTCATCCTCCCTGATTGAACTAACCTCCTTAACCCTAGCCTGATTCTTGCTTGCATATTTATACCTGCCTCTGGAAATTTCCATTACAATCATCCGACGAAGTGGGTGTTCACCCACGAAAGCTTATGCTCCAACACGTCTGTTAGTCTATAATGTGCCACAGGACTCTTTGCCCATTTTATTTAGTTACTTAGCATCTTTCTGATGGCACACAGTCACGGTGACAATATTCATTTTGCCATGAGTTTCATTCCAGATGTGCTTTCGCTGAAGCTGAGGTGTTTCTGGAGGCCTCTCCAGAGGGAATGATGAATTTAGGACCCACTTCTTTAATTACCACATTTTCACTGGCTGAAAGTTATTCGTGCTGCACTCTCCCTTTCTTCTGAGCCTGTGGAGCAGGGTTTTTTTGTGTGTGACTATCTTCCCTTTCTCATTTCCTAGGCAGGCCTAGACCGTGTACCTCCAGCAGCTCCATCCCTCAGGGCATAGCTGCTAGCAGAACCAGTCATGCCCTGGATGTACCACTGAGTGAATGACTAAGTCTGAGCATTTTCATCTGTGTACATTCACAATTAACACATTTTTATCTGAGCTAGGAGAGTACTGCCACTGAGCACA
This sequence comes from Chelonia mydas, assembly GCF_015237465.2. Classification (NCBI taxonomy): domain Eukaryota; kingdom Metazoa; phylum Chordata; order Testudines; family Cheloniidae; genus Chelonia; species Chelonia mydas. Next base: position 72,721,802 of record NC_051251.2, on the reverse strand, counting down.
GGACAAGACAGATTCTTGCACACATGGGATCTTTAACCATCGTATTTTAGAGCAAGTATCATCTTATGATAAAGGCAGGACTGTGTCAGAAGACTTTCTGTGCGACCTGGAGCAAGCTACTTAACCTCTGTCTCCGTTTCCTCTACCATAAAATAGACTTTACTCACTGTTAATTCTCTAAAACCCTGGGAAGGGAAGGTGTCATATCATTTTATTTTACAACTGAAACTTTTTAAAAACATTGGGCCATAGTTGAGTCCAGAAAAGTGAAAGAAAGAAAGAACAAAGGCATATGTTGTTGCTATATTTAATAAATGATTCAAATACTCATTTCCATTTAAATATGCATTTTAAATAAAAAAACAAAGAGTTAAAAAGGCTGCATACTGTTTACAGTATTTTACACACCATAATTTAAGACATCCTCTGGCCCTCTCTTCCTTTACCTTGACAATAATCAGAGTATTTTCAAGAGTAATTCTTTAACTGGTTATCTGCAAAGGAAACTTATTTTATTAGTAATAAATACAATACAATATTTGCACTTAGCCAGGTAACTCTCCTAATTCATTAAGGGTATATGTGGCAAGTTAAAAAGACATGTTACCACTTCAAATAATATAACAATTTGCAATGAGACTCACTAACCTCCCCATTGTTTCATTCAGGTGATATTTGCATAATCTAGATAACTATGTCCATACCAGTCCTGTAGACAGCATAGACCTCAAACTAGAAAAAAAAAGGCATAAAAATGCTTCTACATTTACTACATTTCTACAATGCTAACTACACAAAAAAGATTTTTCTTATTTCATATGTTGGACTTCAGGACTGGCCAAACTGTGGTGAAGTCTCAGTATGACTAAACAAATAAAGAGGATGTGCTTGACCTATCATTCAACAGATTTCACAAACTGCAACAGATATGCTGTTCAACTGTGGAATTATAAACTAGGGACTAAGCCAATATTTGAGTAAATATATTAAGTAGAATCACAAAATCTGAATCTTATTTTGAGGATTAGCTAGCATTCAAGGGACTGAAAATCCACAACTCCATGCAAATCAGATAAAGATTGTTTAGTCTCAGATTATTAAGGGCTTTTTTTTTTCTTTTTAAACTCACAAACTAGTTTCCTCTTCCACAATTCTGACTACTTTAAAATGTGATAAAATATGAAGTTCTTGGCATACTGTATGTAATTCCATAACTTGAGCTTTAAAATATTTCTAAACCTGAGTGAAAAAGAAAATGACTACATTTCAATAAAAAGAAAAGGAGTACTAGTGGTACCTTAGAGACTAACCAATTTATTTGAGCATAAGCTTTCGTGAGCTACAGCTACTTCATCGGATGGAGTGAGCTGTAGCTCACGAAAGCTCATGCTCAAATAAATTGGTTAGTCTCTAAGGTGCCACAAGTACTCCTTTTCTTTTTGCGAATACAGACTAACACGGCTGTTACTCTGAGACCTACATTTCAATAGTATTCTACGTGTTTATGTCCCTTCATAAATTTAGTTTAAAGACTTGTTTCCCTTGATACTGTAGGAACAGGAATGGGCTTCTACTGGAGTTGTCACGGTGCGAATACCTAGTTAGACATGGTCCTGGTCCATGCAATGAAGTACTTCCATGACAAAGAGAGGAAGCCCTAATGCTCTTCAGAGATAATTATCTCTGCAGCTTTTGTTCTGACTCTGCCAGTCCACCTGACTAGGAAAAGGAGAGGTGCTGGCAACCTCCAAAAAGGACCTCTTCCTCTACTATGTCTGGAAGAGACAGATATTAGTATATATCCACATACAAACTTTAATGGTGAAGCACTATACTGTATCTTCTTTGTCCAATACCAAGTTCTCGTACAAGAGGCACTTGCCATAAGACAAAATCAGCTTTCTTTAGAGAAAGAAATCCAAAACAAGCTCAACTAAAATTGCATTTGAAACCTATGGTTAAAATCAGAGATCTGTAACAACTAGAACACTCTTTCTACATTGGCAAAAGTCAGTCTAATTTTAATCATCTCATAACTGTACTCCTTGTGCACACTGAGTATCCATACTAAGCATTCGTACAGGTAACTGAGGTATAAGATACTCAAATTGTATTAATCTCTCCACAGCACTCTAAGGTCCTGTAAGAATAACAAAACAAAACAAAAAAAGGTCTTCCACAGGGCAGCACTACCCATTACCCCTATGTGATCAAGTAAAATGCACCTAATGAAATATCTTGAGTCAGGAATGTAAAGACTGTCCTCCTGATTTTAACTGTAAAATATTTTCTTATCTCTTGACAATAGCAGGATACTGTATGTTTTAATAGTGATTTATAATGGAAGTTGATTTTTAAACTATTACATAGTTTGATTAATGTTTGAAATAAAGCCAACATTCTATATGCACATCTAAACATTCAGAGCAAATCAGTAGTATAAAAGCAAGATACTCAGAGTCTACAAAGATAGAACCTACAAGTTGCTGAAAGAGACAAGCTTTCAAGCTTCGCAAAACTTTTTTCTTTCTCCAACGAAGTTAGTCCAATAAAAAAATATTACCTTACCCATCTTGTCTCTCTAATATCCTGGGACCACTATGGCTACAACAGCACTGCAAACCACAAAGTTTCATAATATTGGATTGATTGCGGTCTTTTACAAAAGACAATTACCAACATTCCTTTGGTATCTTGGAGATACTTGCAAAAGGACCGGTTAAGTCTCTAAGAAGTGTGGACCACTCAATATTATTTAGAAACTTATATTACAAGGGTCTAATTTTCAGAAGCAATGAGCACAGCTCCAATTGAGTTCAGTAGAATCTGCATATAACTCAACACCTTTGAGAATCAGACACAACATCTCCTGGGCTTGACAGAATTGCCCAGAAAAAAGGAGAATGAGAAGCCAACTGAGGCCTGTTCCAAAACTAGTTAAGAATCACAAGTTTGTTTAAAACAGAAAAAACATGTATTCTGAATTTAATTATTTTGATTTTTTGTGTGTATTCCAGACTGAATAGCAAAAATATCTATACATAACTGAAAATGTTCACTTTCCTCCAGGATTCTAGGATGTAGTAATTGAAAGAGAGGACAAGAAAGAACCAAGACGACACACAATCCTTTGAATGGATGTTGGCATTCTGCATTAAAGCACCCACTGTTTTCAGAGGCTAAGGAGGAAACCCAATTTCTCTCAAGTTTCCTCATACAAAGTTTAGAATTAGAGAATACATTGCTATCTGAGCAGCAGTCATCCAGCAGATGATTTAGATGTACACAAAGTAGAAAAGAGATAACACAATCAATAGCACAGCCCTGCTCTCAAAGTTTGGAAGTAAGAGAGTCAGATGTAGAGTTTAGGCATTACCATTCTGAGTCAGACCAGTGGTCTAGTATATATAGTATGTCTGTCTTGTCTACTTACGGTTTGTCTATACCGGCACTTCATCAGCAAAACTTTTGTCATTCAGGGGTGTTAAAAAAACCACACAACTCCAAATGACAAAAGTTTTACCGACGAAAAGAGCTGTGTGTGAATAGTGCTTTGTTGGCAGGAGATGCGTGAACAGTGCTTTGTTGGCAGGAGAGCTCTCTCCAGCCGACAAACAGCAGCTACACTGCGCGCCTTTTAGTGGCGCAGCGTGAAGCCATAGCCTTAAACTACGTATTCTTCAGGATGAGTATCTTAGTACATGTTTGTACAGCACCTAGTCTCACAAAACTGGGTGACTGCGCAACAAAATGGTAGATGAAATTTAATGTTGATAAATGCAAAGTAATGCACACTGGAAAATATAATCCTAACTATACATATACAATGACGGGGTCTAAATTAGCTGTTACCACTCAAGAAAGAGATCTTGGAGTCATTGTGGATAGTTCTCCGAAATCATCCACTCAATGTGCAGCGGCAGTCAAAAAAGCAAACAATGTTGGGAATCATCAAGAAAGGGACAGATATTAAGACATAAAATATCATATTGCCTCTATATAAATCCATGGTACGCCCACACCTTGAATACTGCGTGCAGACGTGGTCGCCCCATCTCAAAAAAGATATATTGGAATTGGAAAAGGTTCAGAAAAGGGCAACAAAAATGATTAGGGGTATAGAAAGGCTTCCGTATGAGGAGAGATTAATAAGACCGGGACTTGTCAGCTTGGAAAAGAGGAGACTAATGGGGGATATGATAGAGGTCTATAAAATCATGAGTGGTATAGAGAAAGTAAATAAGTGTTATTTACTCCTTCTCATAATACAAGAACAAGGCGCCACGAAATGAAATAGGTAGCAGGTTTAAAACAAACACAAAGTATTTTTTCATGCGATGCACTGTCAAGCTCTGGAACTCCTTGCCAGAGGGTGTTGTGAAGGCCAATACTATAACGGGGTTCAAAAGGGAGCTAGATAGATTCACAGAAGATAGGTCCATCAATGGCTATTAGCTAGGATGGGCAGGAATGGTGTCCCTAGCCTCTGTTTGCCAGAAGCTGGGATTGGGTGAAAACGCACGGATCACTTGATGATAACCTGTCTGTTCATTCCCTTTGGGGCCCCTGCCATTGGCCACTGTCAGAGGACAGGATACTGGGCTTGATGAATCTTTGGTCTGACGCAGTATGGCCATTCTTATGTAGTATAATGGCTCCCTGATCTCAGTTGGTGTCTGTAGATACTATCATAAAACAAAAGATATAAACCACTACTACAAATGAGATAGCTGGCTGGGCAGGCACCTTCAATGAGAGATCTGCATGGATTCCTAGAGTGTTATGGGGAATTTCTGGCACACAGCTTGAAAACACTGCTACCACACTAATAACTCACAAAGTCTAATATGAGGGAGATCATACAGAATGAGACCTGCCATTCCTTACAGGAAATCCCTCTGGCCAGGCTTTCAAGAACCAATGACAAATTGGCCATGCTTTTTAGTGGCCAGATCCATCAATCAGGCTGGGTAATCTGAAGATCTGCAGTAAGCAACAAACGACAGTTACCATACTCAAAGTGTGCTCTACTCAGAGGAAAAGGGAAGCAAATTAGCTATATATACTTTTTTAAAAAAAAATGTGCCCATTACACAAATGTTTAGAAACATGTACACAAATAAAATATATATAAAAAAGATAACTATGGTCAGCCAAAAACCAAGCTGAAAGCACATTATACATATATGTGTCACACTCCACCATAACCCCCATCACGCAAAAATGTAAGTGAAAGTATAGCAGAGTAACGATCCCAGCTTTGTTTGGCCCAAAGATGAAGTGAATAGGCTCCAATTCTGTTAAAGATGAAAACTGATGGCAGGACATGGAGATACATTCCTATACTTTCCATTGCCCCGAGAGTTTGGAAATGGACAGAGTATCTGGAGGAAAACCTCAGAACTCCTCTTATACAGTAATTACATACCAGCATTGGAAAGTAAAGAATAGCCTGCAAAAAAAGCCAAGATCAGTACTGAATTTTACAATGGCATTGTATTTAAGACAGCTACTAAAGAGAGATTTTTAAAAAGTGTACAGATGGAATTTTCTAAATCCTCTGGTTCAAGGAATTCACAATACAAACAAACAGACTCAGTGGCCATGGAGGGACAATTGTTTAAACAAGATAATCAGTTTTAACTCTGAAAAGATCCTAGAAAGAACAAGAGTAAATAGCAATCTGTTTTGTTTTTTTTTAAACAGGTAGTAAGTTCAGAACAGCTGCCACCAAACACTGAAGTTTCCACAGTTAACTCTTCACACACAAAAAAAAGCAGCAATAATATTTTAGACCACAAGTTTAGTCAAATGTTTATGTTTAATGAAAGGCAGGCATATCCGAACTGGAACCATTAGTCAAAAAAATTGTTCTAGTTTCACCATTTTCCAACAATAGCTATTTTTGTGGGGAATCCTGCATTTAAATTAGAAATGTTAAGAGGGCACACAATGTATAAAACAGCAGTGACTGATATTACGAAAACTGATCAGACATGTACTGCACAGTCTGATGTGTCCTTATTGGGGTAAGAGGAAGATTGCAAAGGGACTTTTTACTACTGCCATCTGCTGTCTTGATGACACTGCAAGCATGAACAGCCGCTCATTTATTTACAGAGTGGCAGAAATCCACTCAAAGGCCTTTCATTCAACCATGGGCACTTGCAGTTTAAGAGAATTAAGTGTCACTGTACCAGCTGAAGTTTATAAAGCAAACTGTGACGGGTTGGATCACAGAAACCCCCTAGGGGTTGCCACCTGATGTGCCAAGACTACTTCTGCCCCTGCTTTCCTGCCCAATCAGCTTAGGACTTCAGTGCCCTGCCTGGTTTGAGCCAGACCCGCTAGCCTGCTGCAAACCCAGACCCAGGCCTGAACCACGTCCCCTAACAGCTTTAAGCTCAATAGAAAGCAGCTTGCAGAAGTGTGCCTGTCTTTAACACTCAGACGCCCAACTCCCAATGGGGTCCAAACCCCAAATAAATCCATTTTACCCTGTATAAAGCTTATACAGGGTAAACTCAAATTGTTCGCCCTCTATAACACTGATAGAGAGAGATGCACAGCTGTTTGCCCCCCACCCCTCAAGTATTAATACATACTCTGGATTAATTAATAAGTAAAAAGTGATTTTATTAAATACAGAAAGTAGGATTTAAGTGGTTCCAAGTAGTAACAGACAGAACAAAGTGAATTACCAAGCAAAATAAAATAAAACACGCAAGTCTAAGTCTAGTACAGTAATAATAACTGAATACAGATAAAATCTCACCCTTAGAGATGTTTCAATAGGTTTATTCACAGACCAGACACCTTTGTAGTCTGGTCACAATCCTTTCCCCTGGTTCAGCCCTTGTTCCAGCTCAGGTGGTAGCTAGTGGATTTCACATGATGGCCCCCTCCCTTTGTTCTGTTCCACCCACTTATATATCTTTTGCATAAGGCGGGAATCCTTTTGTCCCTCTCTGGGTTCCCACCCCTCCTTCTCAATGGAAAAGCACCAGGTTAAAGATGGATTCCAGTTCAGGTGACATGATCACATGTCACTGAAAGACTTCATTACCCACCTGCCAGCACACGAGTATACAGGAAGACTTACAAGTGAAACGGAGCCACCTACAGACAATTGTCCTGGTTAATGGGAGCCATCAAGATTCCAAACCACCATTAATGGCCCACACTTTGCATAATTACAATAGGCCCTCAGAGTTATATTCTATATTTCTAGTTTCAGATACAAGAGCAATACATTTATACAACTAGGATGACCACACTCAGTAGCTTATAAGCTTTGTAATGATACCTTACAAGAGACCTTTTGCATGAAGCATATTCCAGTTACATTATATTCACACTCATTAGCATATTTTTATAAAATCACAGAGTGCGTCACACAGACATCTTCACATGCATCTTCCTGACCCTCAGAAAAAGTATCACTCCATGGTCACAAGAGCACTTTCTAGGTGGCCAATATTTTTTTTTTGAATTAATAATGTAAGTGGACTTTAACACCATGGAGTAACTGTTCCACCAGAAGCCCTTGAAGTTTCTTACTACATCAATCACCAAAATATGAATTTACCAGTTGACGTTAACTTTCAGCTATTTAAAATCTTACCAATTATACTTTTAACCAGGAATGGGCGGATATAGCAGGTAAGGAATATGAGATCATCAAGTTATTCTAGGGGGCACTAATAAGACCAACATAAGGGCACCTGGCCAACATAAGGGCAGCTCTGTTCAAACTTTCCACTCCCTCCCACCCCCCAACACACACACACACACACACACACACACACACAGAGCTGCTGAACACCTGTGCTTCTCACTGAAATCAGTTGGACTTGTGAGTGCTCACAATTTGTGTATCAAACCCAGGGTTCTCTAAAGAACAATAAATATTGACAGCTAGATGACAACGCCCAGAAAGTAAAAGTTAGTGGGTTACCGTTTTTGTTGTGTGATGTGTGGTTGATGGAGAGTATTTGCTTCAGGTTGGGGGGCTGTCTGTAAGCGAAGACTGGTCTGTCTCCCAAGATCAGTAGTGTCCAGGAAATGGACATCGCTATTAAGCAATGGTCACATAACCACCACCCCATACCGGAAACCTACTGACCGCTATACTTACCTACACACCTCCAACTTCCATCCAGGACACACCACACGATCCATTGTCTACAGCCAAGCTCTAAGATACAGCCGCATTTGCTCCAATCCCTCAGACAGAGACAAACACCTACAAGATCTCTATCAAGCAGTCTTAAAACTACAATACCCACATGCTGAAATGAAAAAACAGATTGACAGAGCCAGAAGAGTACCCAGAAGTCACCTACTACAGGACAGGCCCAACAAAGAAAATAACAGAAAGCCAGTAGCCATCACCTTCAGCCCGCAGCTAAAACCTCTCCAGCGCATCGTCAAGGATCTACAACCTATCCTGAAGGACGACCCATCACTCTCACAGATCGTGGGAGACAGGCCAGTCCTTGCCTACAGACACACCCCCAACCTGAAGCAAATACTCACCAGCTACCACACACCACACAACAAAAACACTAACCCAGAAACCTATCCTTGCAACAAAGCCCGATGCCAACTGTGTCCACATATTTATTCAAATGACACCATCATAGGACCTAATCACATTAGCCACGCCATCAGGGCCCTCTGTCATGTACATTGGCGAAACCGGACAGTCTCTACGCAAAAGAATAAATGGACACAAATCTGACATCAAGAATCATAACATTCAAAAACCAGTAGGAGAACACTTCAACTACTCTGGTCACTCATAACAGACTTAAAGGTGGCAATTTTGCAACAGAAAAGCTTCAAAAACAGACTCCAACGAGAAATTGCTGAGTTTGAATTAATATGCAAACTAGATACCATTTACTTGGGTGTGAATAGAGACTAGGAGTGGCTGGGTCAGTACACATATTGAAATCTATTTCCCCATGTTAAGTATGCCTCACACCTTCTTGTCAATGTCTAAATAGGCCATCTTGATTATCACTACAAAATTTTTTTCTCCTGCTGATAACAGCTCATCTTAATTAGCCTCTTACAGTTGGTATGGCTACTTTCACGTTTTCACGTTCTCTGTATGTGCATACATATATCTTCTTACTATATATATGTTTCATTCTATGCATCCGATGAAGTGGGCTGTAGCCCACAAAAGCTTATGTTCAAATAAATGTTAGTATCTAAGGTGCCACAAGTACTCCTGTTCTTTTTGCAGATACAGACTAACATGGCTGCTACTCTGAAACCTGCTTACAAAGAAGTTGCCTTATTTTTGTATGCAAGAATCCATCAATCTCCAGAAAGAGATACTGGGAATTAGCAAACAAGGGACAACTTGAATAGTAAGAGAAAGACACAGTTACGAGTTCACAGCACACCGCAGAACCAGACTGCCTAACGCAGCATAAGAGCCGTTCCTTTTTGTAATGTCTAGTGGACAACTGAGCAGATAAGTAATGTGCCTATCTGCAGATTTTACTCTAAGCAGCTCTATTTCTCTTCACCCATGAAGTGGCAATAGGGTTGCCAGGCATCTGGTTTTCCCTGGCGGCTCCAGTCAGCACTGCTGATAACTGGTGAAGCAAGAGTATCAAGTGTTTTCTCCTTCCTACTAACACATTTGTCTTTTGGGGGTGGTTTTAAACAGCCACTTGCCATCCATGAGCTGCCCAGGTGTTAAAGCATCTTAAATGATGATGGAAGCGATGTAGAGTTTTGTTTCATCTGTATATTCCTAGAATGATTCCATGGAACCAAGCCTCGTGATCATCCCACGCAGTCTCTTGTACATGTCGAAGAGGAGGGGAGAGAAAAACTGAGCGTAGGGGAACGTAACAAAATAGAGTCAGTGTTGAAGAGCATGTGGCCATCACCATTCTCTAGGATCTGATCTAAACGAACAGACCCAGCTGACTGCTGCCTCATGCAGAATTTCATCCACACTATAAAAGCAACTTTGTCAAATGCTACAGAGACCTAGCAATAAGAGCTTGCTTTCTGTCCAGAGGACCAATAAGCTGTTTTCGTACCATGCCCTGATGTGAAGCCCAATTCTGAGGGATGCAGAAGGCTGGCAAAGGATAGGTGCTATCTTGGAGCTTAGATGCCACTGCCTTCTCTATAACCTTGCCAATAACCCACCCAGGAAGATAACAGGCTCCCAGACAATCATAAGAAATTGACATAAATCTATTATATTAGTAATAAGAAATTAGTATAATTTCAAAAAATTGCTTTAGTTTAAGGTTAAAAATTACTGTGTGCGCAATCCATAGCCCGTCCAATGATTCTTAAAACTAATCCAGGAGCTACCCCACATGCTCCTATTAAACAGAAGTTTATCTTTACAAATAGGTGTATCAAGCAGTGACTCAAGATGAACATTTTAAACTTTGTTTTGTAAGGAAAACTCAAGATATTTCAAGAGTTCCTGCATTTAACACAAGCCTTTCTCCAGTAGATGTCACTCTTTCCAATAGATAGTGAAGAACTGTAAATTTTCTCCAATTAAACTAGATACACTTCAGGATGTAGTTCCACAGTAGGATCTCCCTCCTAGGTAGACTGATTTCATGTCAAAGACTGTCCAGTGTATCCCACATTTTGTCCCCCAAATCCTCACACGAACTGTTTTTCTTTTTTGACTGAAAACATGAATCTTGTTTAATGCTTTTGTAAGTAAACCAATATGAAAGAACACAGGAAATTAATGCAAAGCAGATTGACTGATTAATACATTACTGAGGTTAGCTCCAAAAACCTTTGGGGCAGGGAATGTGTGTGTTTGTAGAGCACTGTGTAAATGTACTAACATTAACTTATAAACAATCTAGTGATTGTGGTTCTGGGTACAGATAGAATATCCCCATTAACATGTAAACAAAATGTGCAGTGTGCTGTTCTAAACATGTTGGCCTAGGAAATATCTACATTAGGCTAGGGAGCACTTCAGCATAAAGGTCTAAAAATCAGCACCAACAACAACTTTGATACAATTTGACTACAAAGAAGTTTAGCAAATTATTGCTCTGCCCCAGAAACCTCTATATCTAATATAGATAACAGTGTTGTCTGACCGCTATTAAGAAAGTGTACCTGTCCATTCCTTTGAAAGCACAAAATTAGCATTTTGCGTTTAATGTAAGCTCTGTCCCATGTAGGACTAAAAGAGTGAATGGGGAATGAGAGGTGCCAACAACCCCACGGGCTATGTTTGCATAAATACTTTAGCCACCTGGATATACACATTACATGATGCCTATCCAGAGACCCAGCTTAGTCATAATGGCAATAGGAAATCTCAGTAGATTTTTTAACATCTAGGTGAGGACTGAAGTCCTTAAGGATTTCTGTTTATGTCTGAATTTTAAACTACCATCAGATGATTGCATGATGAAATACTTTTCACGTGTTACAAAAAAGAAAACAGTTTACAAGATTTAATGCTTATCAGAATGAAGGAAATATCTGTTTCATGTCTCTCAGTATCTGCTCATTCTTTTATCTGCACGATTTCTTTTCAAAACAATGGTTGCCAGTTATCTGCTACTGAAGTTCAGAAAAATAAAAACTTCTGCTGAATTAGTTTCAAATATACTGTCAGCAGCCAACAATATTCTATAAGTTTTACATTGGGAAAGCGTTATTCCTAGGGTGGGTTGTTCAGGTGGGGCCAGAGGTAGACAGCTGCAATCACCAGAGAAGTATATTAGATGACACAATAGAGCATCTTCTTGACATTATAAAAGCAATGTGCAAACATTACCAAGTTTATTTTCTCCTGAGTCCATTACTAAAGTAACAGATCCTTATGCCAAAAACCAGTTTGAAAAATTAAATGAACAAAAAATTGAACAAGCTAAGAGAATTATCAATGACCTGCTTTTCTTGTTTAAGAGCTTTGCCAAATATGACACTGATTTATGGCCACTGAAAATATAAGTTTTAAAATCAACAAGTCCACACAAAAGCCTCTGTAGGTTATATTTAATACAATAACCACATACTTTAAATTTGTGTAGTGAAGTGTTTGGTAAGTCAAACAGTAGTAATCTGATAACTTCTACCGGAAAGGCAATCCACACTACCATAGCTATGCACTATTTTAAAGAACAAGTAACTCACCACAAACAGGAAATTAAAAGCCACAGCTTCAAAAAAGCCCACAAAGAATGAGAATCACAACCAGCGCAATAAACCAACTTTAAAAACAGTAAGGCTAAGGAATTACCATCATTCTTAGTAATCAAAGATTATCTGAAAAAATTAACAGCACTTTTTCAAAGTATCATTTATTTTTAATCAATGCAAATAGCTAGAAAATGTGGATTAAGATGTTGCCTTTGTTTCTTAAACACATTACTCTACTTTCCAAAGACAGACACTTGTAGGTTTTTTTTAATGTATTTAACTTTCCTTGCAGTTTTAGGTGGCCTATTTATTTTTTTAAGAAGATAAGACTTTGCAGCATTTTCCTTCCTCAACCAAATCTCAAGTGGCAGTGGAAAGCAGATAAACCAACTACAGTTTACTCCAGGGCAAATGATGGGGCCTAAGACACCAACTTCTTAGCTAAGCTAAGAACATGCTTCTTGAGAATTCAAAACTGATTTATGTTTGTAGCCCTATCATTGCAAAGCTACATTCATTTCACGTGTAAAAAGTTAAATGGACGCACTAAACTTCCCGAGTCTGCAGACAGACTGCTTCAGTGCCCCCGCTGCTGAACATACTGTAATGCTGTTAAAATATAGCAGTCAATTTTACAAGACTGATCAATATAATTAATAATATTCAAAACCCTGCAGGCAGCAGTAAAAATGCCAAGGATCACATCAATTGCACGCAGATACTCAGAGTGCTATAAGAAGAAAGGGAACCACTGGATGGGGAGAAGTTTGAAATCAGAAAAACCCTAGTTAGAGACTGATACAACAGTGTCCAGGAACAGCATCATGGTAGAAATCCCACTTCTATTCCATGGTGCTGGAGGTGGGCTTCTTAAAAGTTGTTTCTGTATTGTGCTGATGGAACCCCATCTTTCATATCTACCTCTGATTACAGAATTAATCTGCAATAGTAGGTGTCTATCTCTGGATTACCGACTCTGTTGTCTTTGCTAACTGGCCATTCAGATGAAATGGTTCTTTAAACTTACAAAATCCACTGATAAAGACTTTTTAATAAAGCTAGTTATGCTTTTCTAGGTTATAGGTCATTTTGCTTTCCTAAGTGATAGTCTTTATTAAGAACAAACTTTGGCTGCCTGAAGATTTTTCAGGAGTGCTTCTCTGTATTGTGAAGTTGGCCTCCATGGAAAATTCTCTTTTCCAAAGAAAATGCAAGTAAATCCAAGAAAAATTCAGGTGTGTTAGTCTAACTTAAGTTTTCATTTTGGATTACAGAAACCAATCCATATGATACATCTTCAATATCCAATACTGCATTTGCTCGGTACTAAGTAAAATGAGCCAGCCAAAAACTAAATTAACTGGCTACTACTGTCCATTGATTAACATTTGTTTTGTAAAATGTACCATTCCCCTATCAAATATTACATTTTAACGTATAATTCACAAAAGAAATGAGACTTAATGCTACCATGTAAATTGAAAAATACAAAACGTAAATAGGATGGTATTGTCCTCATAAAATAAAAGTATATCCCACTAGTCTGCACAAGTAGTAAACAACAGCACATAAAGTGAACTCAAAATACCTACAAGCAGCAAAGAAAAAGGAGTAAAAGAAAGTGTGATTTCAGCATAAGAAGTATTTTATAGCAGGTTGTCATATCATTTCTTGGTTAGGTTGTTTACGGAATGTTCAAAGAAGTACCATCTTTCATGAAGTCAGTAAAGATGCTCCAAATAAATGCCAAATTATTCTTTCAGCCGGTGGTCCCCAAACCGGAGGGTGCTCCCCACTAAGGGGGCACAGAGGAACATTTGGGGCACAGCAGGGCCCCGGGCCAGGCCCCACAGGGGGCAGGAAGGGAATGCCATCCAGGCCCACTCCATCTCCAGCCCAGTCCCGGCCCCCACTGCAGCTCCGTTCAGCCCCCAGCCCAGCTCCCACTCCAGTCGCAGCTCCACTCCGTCTCCTGCTCTGCCCCCAGCCCAGCTCCAACTCCCACTCCAGCCCTGCTGCACGCCCTTTCTCTACCCTCAGGCCAGCTCCATCTCTAGCCCAGCTCCGCCTTTAGCCCAAGCTCCTGCACTGAGCCAACTGTGCAGTAATGGAGGGGGGCGCGGACAAATTTCCATTAGTGGTAGGGGGAGTGCAATAGGAAAAGTTTGGGCATCACTGCTCTAAACCGCAATCTGTATTTTGCCTTTTCCATGGGTAATATGGAGCGTAAACTCCCTGGCAATTTCCTTAGATGGAGGGTTGTTGGTTTCCATTAAAGAGCAATGCATTCTTTAGGGTACTCTGTTGCAAGCAGCTTATCTTTTGACTCCTACCAGCATCCATGACAGCAGCATCCATGACAGCAGCCGTCACGTCCACCACCTCGTGAAAAAGACCAGCTCAAAAAAATTTCCATTTCAAACCTATATTTTTCAGATAGTTGGAGATGGTTGAGAAGCTAAAAAGGAGGGGATATTTTATCTTGCAACCTTTCTCTTGCTGTCTTCAGATGACAGAGGGGTTGCTTGACCTTTTATTTAATCACTGACTTTCCAACTGTCTGTTGTGACTGATTTTTGAACACACAGGGTATACAGTGCCTGGGACAGACATTTTATGTTGATAAAAGTGACATAGGATAAACCAACGACGTGGTTATATACACATTAAAACCCCAGTGGCACTTCAACATTAGTAGCATCCTCCATAGGAAGTTTACCAGGTAAGACCAAAAATCTCCCTTTCTACATCAAGCCAGTCTGCATAGTGCCCTATGCCTAGCAGTAGCCCAAACAGGCTTAGTAAGATGGAAGAACTGAGGGGGAGTGCTTTGGACAACTACTCCTACAACACAGCCAAAGCATCAAATAAATAAATAAAAAAACTGCTCCCCCTTGCCCTTGGCTTTTCCATCCAACAGAACTACTTTCTTCACCTACAGTGTCCCTGTAGAGGTGGCCATTTGTTTATTGACACAATCTCTAAAGCACTTCATACACTGAATCGTTAGCAATAGTATTAACAAGGCATACATCCTAGCCAACTAAAATCTATAACTTGTCACCTGTACATGATTGGACAACAGCTTGAAAAATGTCTATACTTTCAAAAAGGATACATTAAAGTGACCTGAGCAAGGGAAAAGTAAGCATGTTGCATAGCCACTGGCACAAAGGCCAAGAATTACAGGAGTCAACATACTAATATGTTCTACTGTTGAGAAATACAAGAGAAACTTACAATTTTGCATAAATCGTTGCCTTCAACACATACCTATAATTGAAATACATACATTATTTAATATCCTCTTATGTTACAGGATAGGGTGGATAAATGCCCTGATTGGCTTTTGCTACACTGTTCAGTTTTGCATATCCTCAATGATTATATCTGTAAGCAGTGTCAGGATGAGCTCCACCCTGACATCTGGTGGTGAGGTGTGGCAAGTTGTGGGAAAAAAACTTCAGGGGCCGATCTCATTTGCATAGGCACACCCACCCTGCCTAGACTGAGGCCATAGCTGCCCAAATGGTCACTTCGGCTGCTGTGGGATCCCCAGTGTCTCTGTTATTGGGGCAGGAAGAATAAATTGTTATTACCCTGATTATGGGAACTGTGCTTGGAACTGTACTTGGCCTTTTGCTATGATGGAGGGACTCACCATCAACTAAGTAGCACTCGCTAGGCAAGGGTCATGGGTTCCAAAACTGTGTGAATGGAGAGAGACTTGAGACAGGTATTAGTACCTGGTGGTGTGGGCCCCTTTGTGAGGGCCTGAAGCACCAATTGCACCTCTGTCTCTCTCCACTGTGGAATGTCAGAGCTAATTTTGGGTCTATTAAGAGTCTTGCTACAGGTACTGTGCTGCATTCACTTTGGCCTTATGGTGCACCAGCACTAAGGCCCCCACTACTGAGAGCTGAAATCACTGAGAGCTGAAATCACTGAGCACTGTGTCAAGTAGTGGGGAGCCGGAAGATCTAGAGTGCAGTGGTGCTGTTCGTGAGACGGTGAGCTGTGCAGAGCGGAGCCGTTCGTGAGACGGCGAGCTGAGCAGAGCTGTTCGTGAGACAGCGAGCTGTGCCGAGCAGAGCCGGTCGTGGTGGAGCGGAGCCGTCCGTGAGACAGCGGTGTGTTCATGAGACGGTGAGCTGTGCAGAGCGGAGCCGTTCGTGAGACAGCGAGCTGAGCAGAGCTGTTTGTGAGACAGCGAGCTGTGCCGAGCAGAGCCAGTCGTGGTGGAGCGGAGCCGTCCGTGAGACAGCGGTGTGTTCGTGAGACGGCGAGCTGAGCAGAGCTGTTCGTGAGACGGCGAGCTGTGCAGAGCGGAGCCAGTCGTGGTGGAGCGGAGCCGTTCGTGAGACAGCGTAGCAGAGCAGAGCCCTGTGGGGCAGTCAGCTTCAGGACACGTAAGGTGCCCCTTACCCCTTTCCCCCACACACAGGAACATTTTAGCCAGACTGGGGGAGTAACACTATGCAGATGAACTTTTGAACTCTGGGGCTGGACTTTTTGGACTTTGGGTGATTTGTGGATTGCTGGATTCAAGAGACGTTTGGGTGCTGGGACTCAAGAACCCAAGGGAAAGGGGCATGCCCCAATTTGCTTGGGGTGGTTTTTTTTGCTCATGGGTTGTGTTATGAATCCTGTTGGTGGTGTTTCCCCAACATAATGCCACATTGTTTCTCTCTGTTATTAAAAGGCTTTTTGCTACACTCAGACTATGTGCTTGCGAGAGGGGAAGTATTGCCTCTTGGAGGCGCCCAGGGGGGTGGTATATATTTGTCCCAGGTCACTGGGTGGGGGCTCGAGCCGGTTTGCATTGTGTTATTGGAATGGATCCCCTAGATATTGAACCCGGCCCTTGTTGCTGCCAACTCTGATGGGCAGAAGGGTTACATATCTATTCTTTTTCCTCTTTTCATGATCAAAAATTCTAGTTTTAAAAAAATCTTTCCATCCCTGGAACAACAGGTTCAATTCATTCTTCACTGTAGCTCCTTTTATTGAGGAGTTCACAGTGACAGGTGAACTTCAAATTGTAGATTCATCATGTATTCTAGTTTCCAGCATACACAAGGTTTGTCCTTTTCACGTATGTATTTGGACTGTTCAGAGCCTCCCAGAGCTCTTGTAAATACTGTTACACACAAGGATGAACTGAGAGGGATCTCTAGAATGACGACCAGGCTACTGAGATTTCATGAAGCAAAGAAAACACTTGTTGCATCAGAGTCTTAGTAATATGCTAGCAAAATTGAGACGGAGAAAATAGGTTGCTTTTGGCATTCAATCCATTTTTAATCTTGGAAAAAACAGATTCAGCACAGACTCTCTTTCCTGTGTGTCAGTGGATGTAAACTTCAACAGTTAACCATCAAGGAGATATAAATAGTATTTTTCTTAGTTTGGAGGAATGCAACAAATCCAGACTGGCAAATGCATTTTCACAACAAGAAGTGCTTCATATGGAAAATGTTTTGCCACATCAAGTCTTAGGTATTTTACTCCCTATAATGCACTATCCTCCTTTGCATTATGGATTCTATGTATCATTTGTTGTTTATGAAGCATAAAACTAGATGCAATACTGAAATAACTGCGTGAAAAAATATATACTGCAATTAGTATTTCCTCGAATACTGTATGTTCCAAATTACTCAGAACAGGTACGTTCCCACCTGCAAGTTTTTTTTTTCTACCAAAAAAAATTGTATAGGTTTTTGCTATAATGTTCATTACTATAGTATATCAGCATCTGAAATACATTAATGGATTTAACCTCTCAACAGCCCTACTGACACAGTAAGTGTTTTCCCATGATTTTACAAACACGTGTCAGGTCACACAGGAAGTACAGAACCCATACAGCCCAAGTCCTGATTCAATGTCTTTAATAAATTATCTTTTCTTTATGCTTGTACATGCTCCAGTCCACAGCATGTTTGAGGGAGTTAATCCACTCAGCATCCAGATGACTGAGGAAGCCTGTGTCTTTGATGCACACTTAACTGTCAATCACTTCTCTAAAGCACCCATATACAGAAGTACTTCCAAGCATAAACTACAGAACACAGCATTATTACTAAAGCTAGATTTGGTAGGGAAATATTACTTTCTTCAGGAAGGAGCTCCAGATTGTTGGTAAATTTACACACAGGAAATTATCAACTCACAGGAATGGATATTTCCGACAGTGAGGATATTAAAGGAAATAGTGCTGAAGAGTAGAGAATTTAAGGAAGGAGAGCACCGCAGGGCACTTTTTCCCCACACATGGTGTCAGACCCTGCCACAACTACTTACTAGGGCCTTGTAACTGAACACCTGAATGTGGATCCCAAGTTTCAGCTTTGTAGGTATGAAGTGTGTTTCTTCTTCACCCTACTTGAGTGAGGACAAATTCTTTCAAACAATTATTTGATGGCTTAATCCATCCAGATGTAAAAGATTTAAGCTGCGTTGCCTTTATTTCCCTTACCATAGAATAAATATAAGGAACCAGTTACCCTGACCTCTCCTAAGGAGCCACAAGATAGTTAACTGCCAAGAAAAATCTCACTTCTTTCAAACATGTTGGACAGCACAGAAGGAGCATAGGGGAAAAATTAAAGGAAGAGTCAATTTTTGAAGTGAATACAGACTGTCTGCCTGGCTGCTTTCACAAGGACACTGACAGGAATATGTGCTTGACACTAGCTGATGAAAGGTTTCCAGGCACAACCTCACTACCTGTCTCATTTTGCTAACCTGCAAACCTCATAACTCCCATTAATTGTAATGGTCAGTGCTCAACGCATTTCTCAGCTGATATTTAATAGCCAGTGAATTGCAAATTAATAAAATTTCTGATCGATACATTCTAGTCATATTTTAGGTAGGGCTGTCGATCAATCACAGTTAACTCATGCGATTAACTCAAAAAATTGATCGCGATTAATCGCAGTTTTAATAGCACTGTTAAATAGAATACCAATTGAAATTTATTAAATATTTTGGATGTTTTTCTACATTTTCATATATATTGTATTGTGTTGTAATTGCAAATATTTGAAATCAAAGTGTATATTTTTGCTTACAATCTCTTTGTAGTGAAAGTGCAACTTACAAATGCAGACTGTTACATGACTGCACTCAAACACAAAACAATGTAAAACTTCAGAGCCTACACGTCTCAGTCCTACTTCTTGTTCAGCCAATCGTTAAGACAAACAAGTTTGTTTACATTTGCAGGAGATAATACTGCCCTCTTCTTATTTACCATGTCACGTGAAAGTGAGAACGGGCGTTCACATAGCACTGTTGTAGCCGGCATTACAAGGTATTTACGTGCCGGATATGCTAAACTTTCATATGCTCTTCATGCTTCGGCCACCATTCCAGAGGACATGCTTCCATGCTGAGGACGCTCACTAAAAAAAAAAAGCGTTAATTAAATTTCTGACTGAACGCTTTGGGGTAGAATTGTATGTCCCCTTCTCTGTTTTACCTGCACTCTGCCATATATTTCCTGTTATAGCAGTCTTGGATGATGACCCAGCACATGTTGTTCATTTTAAAAACACTTTCACTGCAGATTTCACAAATGCAAAGAAGGTACCAATGTGAGATTTCTAAAGATAGCTACAGCACTTCACTCAAGGTTTAAGAATCTGAAGTGCCTTCCAAAATCTGAGAGAGACAAGGTGTGGAGCTTGCTTTCAGAAGTCTTAAAAAACCAACACTCTGATGCAGAAACTACAGAACCCGAACCACCAAAAAGGAAAATCCAACCTTCTCCTGGTGGTATCTGACTCAGATAATGAAAACTAATATGAGTCGGTCCGCACTAGTCTGGATTATTATCAAGCAGAACCCGTCATCAGCATGAACACATCTTCTGGAATAGTAGTTGAAGCATGAAGGGACATGTGAATCTTTAGCACATCTGGCACGTAAATATCTTGTGATGCCGGCTACAACAGTGCTATGAGAATGCCTGTTCTCACTTTCAGGTGACACTGTAAACAAGAAGCAGGCAGCATTATCTCCTGCAAATGGAAACAAACTTGTTTGTCTGAACGGTTGGCTGAACAAGAAGTAGAACTGAGTGGACTTGCAGGCTCTAAAATTTTACATTGGTTTATTTTGGAAGGCAAGTTTTTTTGTACATAATTCTACATTTGTAAGTTCAACTTTCATGATAAAGAGATTGCACTACAGTACTCCTATTAGGTGAACTGAAAAATACTATTTCTTTTGATTTTTACAGTGCAAATACTTGTAATCAAAAATAAATACTAAGTGAGCACTGTACACTTTGTATTCTGTGTTGTAAGTGAAATCAGTATATTTGAAAATGTAGAAAACATCCAAAAGTATTAAATACCATTTATTTAAACAGTGCAATTAATTGCACGATTAAAAAAAATTAATCGCTTGACAGCCCTAATTATAGGCAACATACTCCATAGATATTTATACTACAGCATAAATTAAACCACAAATCCATTTTTCAAAATGAAGTATATTGAGATGCATTAGCCTCAATACGCTTTTAAAATTGTGTTTATCTGCAGTTGAAAATTTGCAGAAATTGGTAACCCACAGGTGAACTCTCAGTCAGCATGAATTAACAAAGTTTTACAGTAGTGAAGACAAAGTAGTCTTACCTACTAAGAAGTTTAAATACCAACTACATACTATGATCTCTTTTTCAATTTCCATGTAATGTCTGAATTTGGATGGAAACCTGACAGTTGTGAATGACAGCTAGGTTCATACAGCTTTTACATATCCCCCAAATGACGGGCATCTGAGAAATACCCAATATAGACAATGAAAAAAGCAGCCACAGTCATCCTTGATGGGTGGCAAAAAGTCAAAAACATAAGGAAGAGTGCGCCATTTTGTTTCCATTGGCGCAAGAAGAGAATAGATGGGCAGTCTGATCATTTAAAGGTTTTTCTACTGAGGTCCTTATTCCACACCTATCACTGTCATGTCAAATGTCTTACCAAGGGCTGTGGTGGATTCTGCATCACTGACCATTTTAAAAAATCAAGACTGGATGTTTTTTTTTTTGTTTGTTTTTGGAAAAACTTGCTCTAAGAATTATTTTGAGGAAGTTCTAGGACCCGTGTTATATAGGAGTCCAGATGAGATGGCCACAGGAGTTCCTTCTGGCCTTGGTTAATGAATATCTTGGATGACTAGCACCATTTTGCATCTTGGATGAAGTTGAAATAAAAGTCCAATTCCAAAGTTTCCTGAAGAATGACTACAAAATTCATATTCTGTTTGTACCACTATTGCCAGAAGTATTAATATATGAATAATCTATTCAAAAGAGGACCAAAGTAGATGAAGCTACTAGCGGTCATATGTATAACCATATGACCTGTTTGGTGTATCAACATGCTAGCAAATGCTGCAGAAGCAGCATGCTCAGCTCTTTAAGCGAGATGGAGTAGTTCACATTGCTCAAAAGTTACTACATTTCAAAGAGAAGGTGAATGACTAAAACTCGTCACTCTCAATAGTGAAGGGAAATCCAAAATACTCTGGATGGGTGGATGCAGAAATCTAGAAAAAGCACTCAATCTATGTCATTCTGGACCTTCTAGTAGGAGTGAAGTAGTATCTGAAGAAACAGTGCTCTCCTATCTTCCTCAGATGGAATAGCAATCATCAGGGCATATATCACAATAAAGGAAGGGGATGAAATGATAATTGTATAGGGCCTTATATGTGCTTTTTGTCCATAGATTTCAAAGGGCTTATTAAAAAGCCAATAAGCAGTTTAGTAAAAAATAGGAAGTTTTTCAGGGCTTAAAGGGTTTCAACAGTCATGGTTTCAGGATTAAGAATGTACACACTGACCATTTAAAAATAAATGATTTACACAGTACCAGTGTGCACGGTGCTTCCCTGAAAACTTATGATCAAGATCAACAGCGTACCACCAAAAAAAAAACAAACAAAAAAAAAACCACACACCAAAGGAAACTGGAAGGAATCAAAAGCATGAATTGTGAAGTCAATTATGTGTAGTTTTTGTCAGAATTTAGGACAGTCCATATATACAAACTACAATAGAGGGATATCCTCAATAGCCATTTAAGACTTATGACTAGAAGTGAACAGTTTTCACAGATAGAATTAAGCCATTCAAATGGTTAGAATTTTCTTATTTTGGGGATGGGGGGGGAACAGCTCTTGAAAAGATAAACAAGACAGTATGATTTAGGGTTTTGTAGTGAGGCAAGGTAAAGCGAATAAGGATGAGCAGAAGCACAGAGTTTAAGTATGTGTAAAACCTGCTAACAAACATGACATACTTTAGTTTAGCAAACAAAGAGGCGAGGATAAAAAATGTTTTAAATTTAAACAAGAACACTTAAATGTTAAACCCCATTATGTAGTAACAGCACATGAAATTTCATTTCTAGGTGCAAGTCAAATAATTCATAAGCAAAGCTGAAAGTAGGACAGAATAAATAGAAATATGCACAGGAATAAGAACTCTGGTATCTATCTACAAAAGCTTTTCAAAATTTAAAACATTGGTTTGAGTCACACACTGACTGGTTTCAGAGTAGCAGCCGTGTTAGTCTGTATCCGCAAAAAGAAAAAGAGGACTTGTGGCACCTTAGAGACTATCAAATTTGAGCATAAGCTTCCGTGAGCTACAGCTCACTTCATCGGATGCATTCAGTGGAAAATACAGTGGGAAGATTTATATACACAGAGAACATGAAACAATGGGTGCTACCGTACACACTGTAAGGAGAGTGATCAGGTAAGGTGAGCTATTATCAGCAGGAGAGCGGGGGGGCGGGGAAGAAAACCTTTTGTAGTGATAATCAAGGTGAGCCATTTCCAGCAGTTGAAAAGAACCTCTCAGGAACAGTGCGGGGGTGAGGGGGGAATAAACGTGGGGAAATCGTTTTATTTTGTGTAATGACACATCCACTCCCAGTCTTTATTCAAGCCTAAGTTAATTATATCCAGTTTGCAAATTAATTCCAATTCAGCAGTCTCTCGTTGGAGTCAGTTTCTGAAGGTTTTTTGTTGAAGTATTGCCACTTTTAGGTCTGTAATCGAGTGACCAGAGAGACTGAAGTGTTCTCCGACTGGTTTTTGAATGTTATAATTCTTGACATCTGATTTATGTCCATTTATTTTTTTACGTAGAGACTGTCCAGTTTGACCAATGTACATCGCAGAGGGGCATTGCTGGCACATGATGGCATATATCACATTGGTAGATGTGCAGGTGAATGAGCCTCTGATAGTGTGGCTGATGTGATTAGGCCCTATGATGGTGTCCCCTGAATAGATATGTGGACACAGTTGGCAACGGGCTTTGTTACAAGGATAGGTTCCTGGGTTAGTGTTTTGTTGTGTGGTGTGTGATTGCTAGTGAGTATTTGCATCAGGTTGGGGAGCTGTCTGTAAGCAAGGACTGGCCTGTCTCCCAAGATCTTTGAGAGTGATGGGTCATCCTTCAGGATAGGCTGTAGATCCTTGATGATGCATTGGAGAGGTTTTAGTTGGGGCTGAAGGTGATGGCTAGTGGCATTCTGTTATTTTCTTTGTTGGGCCTGTCCTGTAGTAGGTGACTTCTGGGTACTCTTCTGGCTCTGTCCATCTGTTTCTTCACTACTACAACTACAGCAGGTGGGTACTGTAGTTGTAAGAATGCTTGATAGAGATCTTGTAGGTGTTTGTCTCTGTCTGAGGTGTTGGAGCAAATGCGGTTGTATCATAGAGTTTGGCTGTAGACAATGGATCGTGTGGTGTATGCTGGATGAAAGCTGGAGGCATATAGGTAGGCATGGCGATCAGTAGGTTTCCGGTACAGGGTGATGTTTATGTGACCATTGCTTATTAGCACCATAGTGTCCAGGAAGTGGATCTCTTGTGTGGACTGGTCCAGGCTGAGGCTGATGGTGGGATGGAAATTGTTGAAATCATGGTGGAATTCCTCAAGATCTTCTTTTCCATGGGTCTAGATGATGAAGATGTCATCAATGTAGCACAATTAGAGTAGGGGCATTAGGGGATGAGAGCTGAGGAAGCGTTGTTCTAAATCAGCCATAAAAATGTTGGCATCCTGTAGGGCCATGCGGGTACCCATAGCAGTGCCACTGATTTGAAGGTATACATTGTCCCCAAATGTGAAATAGTTATAGGTGATAGTCTCTAAGGTGCCACAAGTACTCCTTTTCTTTTTACATTGATCGGTAGTGATGAAAATACATTACCATCTGATGGCAGTGAACTCTGTGTAAAATTCATTGTCTCACTTCTCTTAATCTTGGATTAAGATGAACAAACTAAGGCCACTTTTTGCTTCTTAATGAGAGCATCCAGATAGAGGTTTAATGAGATTGAATTTATGCGCTTTAACTTTACACCTTTAGTTAATTCTCTCACCATTCCAGAGTATCCCCATGTATAAATGCCCTTTAGTTACTAGCAGAAAAGTCCACATCACCAAAAACATCACCATTACAAGTGCAAAGGTTACAGAAAGTCCAGGGACTAAACTTCTATAGTTAAAACCTTGTTGGTGATTCTCCAGAAGAAGAGTTGGGGAACATCAAATTAGTGCAGAAAAAATTTGCACTGATACTCTCCTGTGGGAACAATTTCCTTTTTCAGGGTTATCGACATAACAGTTTTTACCAGCAGTAACATACTTAAAATTTTAAAATAGTTAAGACGTAGCCACCTTGACATACTCAAATCCAAGGAATTACCACCACAAGCAGTCTTGCAAGCAGAAAAAAAACTGGATGCATGACGGTATCAAACTTCCAACAGCAAATATAATACTTGATTTACTGTCAGCCTTTGAAAATTATACTGCCATATCACACATGCTCACCACTATAAATGCTTCTACAATAACTGAAATTGGTGTTCAAACCTGTAGCTCTGTTGTCATGTGATATATATTATGTAATGTGCACTATTTAATTTTCTCTTACACTAGGCCTCATTCTTGAAAGCTATTGCATGACATCTCCACAAATAAATACGGCAGATTTACTTAATCTGTGACACTACCCCACATGTTTTATTAATCTTTTAATAATAAAGTGAATTATAGGACATGGGTGTGGTCAGTTTCTTGGGTAACATGCAAATTTAATCTAGCTGGAAGGTACACAGTAAGACTAGAAACTGTGCCTCAGTTAAATAGCGATGTTATTTGCTGTCACTCCCTTTTTAAAAAGAGTTCACAATTAAGCAATGTTAAACATTACAAGCAGAGAAAAATACATTTACAGCTTAATCCAATCAGACCAGTTGTCAGAATATAATACTATGAAGTTACACAAAATAAAATGTGCAGAATGCTGTTTATTTTGCAATAGAGGAAGGTTAAATTAAAACAGTAGCTGAAAACTGAAGCAAAAGAATCAGCAACTGGAAGAAAAAGGGAGTGGATCACCTGGGTCTCAGCAGAACAATGATGCATAGTGCACTGGAGTACTAAATCGTGCATTTCAAAAGCTTTTCTAAATGTAATTCGGTCAAGGTCAATTTCTTGTTCTATACATACACACACTAAATGTCTCTCCCCTGCTGTATATTCCTATTTGTGTCCCCTTCTTCTTTGGAGAGGGATGCAATTTCCCTCTACCCTATGCCATGCTTACCAGATTTTGGCTCACTTTCAGTTTTTGTTTACTAAATAGAGATGAAGTATAAAGATTTATCTCAATGCAAAGACAGGCAGCCTTGGTTATTGGTTTTAGATTTTTTCCTCTGGATTTGCTGTAAGTTTAGCTTGGTATGATATGAGTTGTTGTTGGCGGTTTATGTAGCTTGGCAACCATCTGCTATAAGAAGGAGCAGTAAATCTGTCATTACTACACTGACAATCTCCTGCAGGACTCCCTAAGCATTCAGCAAATGAATGAAACAACGTAAAAAAAATCAAATTTTAATATGGTGGACACTACCAGAAACCACCATCACAATGTGGAAATTTAGAAAAAAATGTATATACAACTATCACCAACTCCTTGAAAAAATAGGTAGAATATA
Source organism: Chelonia mydas (assembly GCF_015237465.2). NCBI lineage: Eukaryota > Metazoa > Chordata > Testudines > Cheloniidae > Chelonia > Chelonia mydas. The sequence continues at coordinate 72,695,588 of NC_051251.2, read as the reverse complement.
CAAAAACTATTAAAGAAGAGGGAGGGCTTCCCAGACTGCATGTTCAAAAAACACTGATCAGTGGGATTTTTGTTTATGTATAGCTGGGTGGGTTCTCCTTTTAAAAGTCAGGCCAGCAATAAATTAATGTAACTGCATAGCTGAGATTTTATGAGCACTGCTAGAGATTTTCAAATAGTTGTTCCCACACAGTAACCATAACTACCACTATGTTATTTAATGTAATATTAAACAACATAGTGGTATATATTCATAACACACACACATACATATATATATTCATTCAAATTGCATAATACTCAGCAAAACAGGGTACTAGACATGTATGTATATATGTGTTTATATAAAATAAGAAGAGTTATACTTCTCATGGGACAACAAACTTTTTGCTGACTTCTGAGCATGTAACATATCATCTGAAAAAAATCACTGCATGGCTTTTGCATTTAAACCAACTGTAATTCAATTCAGAAGTGTTTTTGTATTTACAGAAAAAAAGGTTTGTCTGAGTTCAAATACAGTACAATGTGCCTGCCTTCCATAGAAGACTACCACAAAACATACCCATGGGTTAAAAAAGTATTAACAGATGAAAAGTGATTGTCCAAATTGCAACAATTAAGTTATAGGGCTTGTGTTTCAATGGGGAAATCTTCTGGTCTTTCTCTGCCTCCCTACCCCAAAAAAGATTTTAAAGATGACAGAACTGTAAGTTTTAGTGGGTAAGATCTCATTCTGAGTTTCTTTAAAATATTAATTTAACCAGTACTGGGTAAGAAACTGAAAGCCTGATAAGCAACCATATATCCATTGGATCATAGGTGTACGTAAAAGCTCTACTCAGGTGCTTGATGAATACGTTTATGGCTGACAAGCCCAATTTGGGAGCGACACAGCTTGTTACAAATTTCACAGATCCATGTGTTACCTGAGTTGGAGTCTAAGATTACAGCATACTGCTTTCTTCTCTCCCACTTTGTTTCCATCCTCTGGATCAAAACCACTTTGTGTTGCGCTGCACCCAGTGCCAGCTCATTCCCTCCAGATTGCACGCTCCTTCCAGCTTTCTACATTGATGCTGAACTGCTGGGAGAGAAATACAGCGGTGCACAGACAATCCCGGAAGAATTTGGAAAGGGTAAGAGAATTTCCTGGTGCAAGTGCTGGAGGAACCAACTAGGTGAAGAGCTCTTCTTGACCTGCTGCTGACAAACCGGGAAGAAATAGTAGGGGAAGCTAAAGTGGATGGGGACCTGGGAGGCAGTAACCATGAGATGGTCGAGTTCAGGATCCTGACACAGGGAAGAAAGGAGAGCAGCAGAATATGGATCCTGGACTTCAGAAAAGCAGACTTTGACTCCCTCAGGGAACTCATGGGCAGGATCCCTTGGGAGAATAACATGAGGGGGAAAGGAGTCCAGGAGAGCTGGCTGTATTTTAAAGAATCCTTATTGAGGTTACAGGGATAAACCATCCCGATGTGTAGAAAGAATAGTAAATATAGCAGGTCACCAGCTTGCCTTAACAGTGAAATCCTTGCTGACCTTAAACAAAAAAGAAGCTTACAAGAAGTGGAAGATTGGACAAATGACCAGGGAAGAGTATAAAAATATTGCTCGGGGATGCAGGAGTGAAATCAGGAAGGCCAAATCACACCTGGAGTTGCAGCTAGCAAGAGATGTTAAGAGTAACAAGAAGGGTTTCTTCAGGTATGTTAGCAACAAGAAGAAAGTCAAGGAAAGTGTGGGTCCCTTACTGAAGGAGGGAGGCAACCTCGTGAAAGAGGATGTGGAAATAGCGAATGTACTCAATGCTTTTTTTGCCTCTGTCTTCACGAACAAGGTAAGCTCCCAGACTACTGCACTGGGCAGCACACCATGGGGAGGAGGTGACCAGCCCTCTGTGGAGAAAGAAGTGGTTCGGGACTATTTAGAAAAGCTGGACGAGCACAAGTCCATAGGGCCGAATGCGTTGCATCCGAGAGTGCTAAAGGAGTTGGCGGATGTGATTGCAGAGCCATTGGCCATTATCTTTAAAAACTCGTGGCAATCGGGGGAAGTCCCGGATGACTGGAAAAAGGCTAATGTAGTGCCCATCTTTAAAAAGGGGAAGAAGGAGGATCCTGGGAACTACAGGCCTCTCAGCTTCACCTCAGTCCCTGGAAAAATCATGGAGCATGTCCTCAAGGAATCAATTCTGAAGCACTTAGATGAGAGGAAAGTGATCAGGAACAGTCAGCATAGATTCACCAAGGGCAAGTCATGCCTGATTAATCTAATTGCCTTCTATGACGAGATGACGTCCTCTGCTTTCCCCCTATCCACAGAGCAAGTTTTGTTCCTTGACTTTAGCAAAGCTTTTGACACGGTCTCCCACAGTATTCTTGCCAGCAAGTTAAAGAAGTATGAGCTGGATGAATGGACTATAAGGTGGATAGAAAGCTGGCTAGATTGTTGGGCTCAACAGGTAGTGATCAATGGCTCCACGTCTAATTGGCAGCCAGTATCAAGGGTCGGTCCTGGGGCCGGTTTTGTTCAATATCTTCATTAATGATCTGGACGATGGCATGGATTGCACCCTCAGCAAGTTTGCAGATGACATTAAACTGGGAGGAGAGGTAGATACGCTGGAGGGTAGGGATAGGATACAGAGGGACCTAGACAAATTGGAGGATTGGGCCAAAAGAAATCTGATGAGGTTCAACAAGGATAAAGTGCAGAGTCCTGCACTTAGAACAGAAGAATCCCATGCACCGCCACAGACTAGGGACCGAATGGCTAGGCAGCAGTTCTGCAGAGAAGGACCTAGGGGTTACAGAGGACGAGAAGCTGGATATGAGTCAGTGTGCCCTTGTTGCCAAGAAGGCCAATGGCATTTTGGGATGTATAAGTAGGGGCATTGCCAGCAGATCGAGGGACGTGATCGTTCCCCTCTATTTCCCCTCTATTGGTGAGGCCTCATCTGGAGTACTGTGTCCAGTTTTGGGCCCCACACTACAAGAAGGATGTGGAAAAATTGGAAAGCGTCCAGCGGAGGGCAACAAAAATGATTAGGGGGCTGGAGCACATGACTTATGAGGAAAGGCTGAGGGAACTGGGGATGTTTAGTCTTCAGAAGAGAAGAATGAGGGGGGATTTGATAGCTGCTTTCAACTACCTGAAAGAGGGTTCCAAAGAGGATGGATCTAGACTGTTCTCAGTGGTAGCAGATGACAGAATGAGGAGTAATGGTCTCAAGTTGCAGTGGGCAAGGTTTAGGTTAGATATTAGGAAAAACTTTTTCACTAGGAGGGTGGTGAAGTATTGGAATGGGTTACCCAGGGAGGTGGTGGAATCTCTTTCCTTTGAGGTTTTTAAGGTCAGGCTTCACAAAGCCCTGGCTGGGATGATTTAGTCGGGGATCGGTCCTGCTTTGAGCAAGGGGTTGGACTAGATGACCTCCTGAGGTCCCTTCCAACCCTGATATTCTATGACTCAGACTGTAGGTTGGGACTCTCCCCTGAAGAATTAACCCACAGAGGAATTTCAGAAGTGTACAAGAGGTGAGAGAAGGGGCTAAGAAGGGCACAACCCTATACATATTCAACTCCCCATTTCACTTGCGTATATTTTTTCCTGGACAGCTCAAAGTGCAGTGCCAATCTGCAAAAGTCACTATGTAAAAATGGCACCTTCTTACTTAAGAGATCTGCTCCTCTCATGTATGCAGTCATATCTGCTCATTTTAGTGATGAAACGGTGTTTTTACTGCACAACCTACACAGCTAACAAGGTGAGGGTGGCACTCTGCCTTCTTGTGAATCAAACAGAATTGTTTACAAAGTTTCAATCAGTTACACCTGTGCAAACCCACTGGCACTAATGAGATCACAGAGATGTCACTGAGGACCTAATTTGGCGTGGAGAACCTTAATTACGGGTGATCATGCGCAAGAGGGAAAATTCTCATCCTGAATCACATCCAAGGCTGAGTCTGCATCTTTGACAATTTGTCTCAACACTGCATGCTAAGCGCATTTGATAACGAATCACCAAACCCCATGATATCACTTTTTTCTCCAATCACTTTTCAGAGTACAACTGTATTTTCTCAGGATGCAGTCTATCAAACTAAAGCCTATGTGAAATTGCTTTTTCCTTTTTAAAGAGATGTGATACAGTAAACTATGATGTACGTACTCACAAATAAGAAGGAAAAACAGAAGGAAGCCGTACTGCAAGTCTCTTTTTCTAAAGTAAAGGTCATTCTCATTTGCTTTAAAATCTTCAGTAAAATAGAAGTGTTACTTGCTCATTAGTCTAAATTTTAGCCATTTGCTACATTTGAAAATCAGCTGTTTTAGGTCAACATTCAAATGGTATCTGAAAACAATTTACACATAGTAGCCAGTAATTGTTGGTCTCTATACATTTAAAATCATATTAGCTTCTTAGTATATGATTACCCTTCAGATGACGGCACAAGGCACTAATGCAGCAGTCTAGCCGTACTACAGAATACCCTTCATGGGAATTAGATCCAAAATTGTTAGTATATAAAAGCTAGGTTGCATAGCAGTAACTAGAGTTCAGACTACACTGCCTACACACATCTATATTTCTGGATATTAATCAGCAGCGGGTGATTTGAATGTTCAATTAAAGATGATCTACTATGAGACAGCTCTCCAAAGCTGGTGCCAAAGTAGTTAGAAAGTTCTGTCTTGGTTTAATAAATTAAAGACACGGATGTTGCAAAAAACAGATGTTTAAGAGAAAAAAAATTCTAATAAACCACAGATGGACTTCATAAAGCAACAGGTGATTTCCAGACATCCCATGGCATTCAGAAGAGCTCTCTGCTGTATAGTCTGACCTGATATCAGCTGACTCCCTTCCCTCCCTGGCCCCCCCGGCCTCCTCAATTGCAGCCGGACTTGCCAGGTGCCTTCCAAAGTGCACTGAACAGTCTTGAACACCCAACACCACTCGCTACTAAGGACCAGTTTCCCTCAGATGCAACACTCAAACAAAACCAAACAAAACAAGTTCCTGTCTAAGTTCTTCACATGTTGCAGGGAGAAGGGGAATTTCCAACCCATCAACCTTGTACAAAACTATCCCCAAGGACTCAGACAACAGAATCCCACCTTCCTATCATGTCTGCAGAAGAGAAGAACGAGGGGATGAGAAGGAGATGGATGGAATAGAGGCCTTAGATTTGGTGTACCAGGCCCTTTGAGGCCCACTGCTGGAGGTCTTGTGGTCCTGCCACACCCCACCCGAGGAAAAGAGGCAGTGAAGGGATGGGAGAGGGCCAACCATTTGTTGGACTTTACCTCAGAAGGGATTCCTTCAAGTGTTTATACTGTGTGACTTGGCCAGAGGGCTAGGCCTCTGAAGACCCACCTGACAAGGTTAACAACCGACAGGTGGGCCCAGAGAGAGAGAGAGATCGCAGATTCACACTCAACCACCAGGAGGTACACATGAGAGGTGAGAGTTCCTGTCACAACTTTGATACCAGAAGTGGGGTATTATAAACAAAGTAGGGAAATACAACCTAGAGGGAGCTACTACATGGATGCATAACTGGTTAGAAAACCATTCCAAAAGAGTAGTTATCAGTGGTTCACAGTCAAGCTGGAAGGGCATATCAAGTTGGGTCCCGCACGGATCAGTTCTGGGTCCAGTTCTGTTCAATATCGTCAAACTGGGAGGGGTTGAAAGTGCTTTAGAGGGTAGGATTAAAATTCAAAATGATCTGGACAAACTGTAGAAATGGTCTGAAGTAAATAGAATGAAATTCAATAAGGACAAATGCAAAGTATTCCACTTACGAAGGCACAATGAGTTGCACACATACAAAATGGGAAAGGACTGCCTAGGAAGAAGTACTCTGGAAAGGGATCTGGGGATCATACTGGATCACAAGCTAAATATGAGTCAGTAGTGTAACTATAATCAGTGTTGCAAAAAAAGCAAAACCATTCTGGGATGTATTAGCAGGAGTGTTGTAAGCAAGATACAACAAGTAATTCTTCCGCTCTACTCCGTGCTGATTAGGCCTCAAATGGAGAATTGTGGCCAGTTCAGGGCACCACATTTCAGGAAGGATGTGGACAAACTGGAGAAAGTCCAGAGAAGAGCAACAAAAATGACTAAAGGTCTAGAAAACCATGACCTATGAGCGAAGATTGAAAAAAATGGGTTTGTTTAGTTTGGAGAAGAGAAGACTGAGCAGGGACATAACTGTTTTCAAGTACATAAAAAGTTGTTAAAAAGAGGAAGAAAAATTGTACTCCTTAACCTCTGAGGATAGGGCAAGAAGCACTGTGTTTAAAATTGCAGAAAAGGACAATTTAGGTTGGACATTAGGAGACACTTCTTCACTGTCAGGGTGGCTAAGCACTGGAATAAATTATCAAGGGAGACTGTGGAATCTCCATCACTGGAGATTTTTAAAGCAGGTTAGACAAACACCTTCTCAGGGATGGGTCTAGGTCAGCAGTTCTTAACCTATTTACCACTGTGGGCTGCATATGCAGCTCTCTCTGTGTCATGTGGGTCACATCCACACAATAAATATACCACCTGTATGGCCCTGAGGATATCATATGGGCTGCAGCTGTGTGCTGATTGGGCCGCAAATGGTCTGCGGGTTGAGAACCATTGGTCTAGGTAATACTCAGTCCTGTCATGAGTGCAGGGGACTGGAATAGATGACCTCTCGAGGTCCCTTCCTGTCCTACAATCCTATGATTTTCAGACCAACCCCTGAAAACAAGGGGACAATGGAGCTGCTGGAAAGAGCTCTAGTCTAGCAGCAGCACAGCTCAGCTGAAACTCAGCGAGTACTAGCAAAAGGGCAACAAGAGGCACAGCTCTCCTCCAACCCCCCCCGAAAAGGGGAAGGAAAAGGAAAAAAAAAAAACAGCAGGACATACTTCTGGAAGTACTTCAGCTACAGCAGCAGTAAATGGTTGGTGATCTCCAGGGTCTTCAGTCCCGTCTCTAGGCCCATTTAAATTCTAGTCCCTGTCTTGGGCTTTTAGTACTAACTGTTATCCCCTTCTTGGGGCTTACGCCACTTTCCCAGATGCCCAGGGGGAGACCCAGGCCCACCCACTAATCTGGGTCCCAACCCAGGGACCCTATGAATAGCAGTCACATGCTGCTTCCTTTAACTCTGTTGCTGTTTCCTGGGCTACTTCCCATGTAAGCCCATTCCTCTTCACCTGTACCTCAGGGCTGAAGTTCTCTGTTCCCTGCTTGAGCAGGGTCTCTCCCAGACCAGGCCTCCTTGCCTGGAGTGTTTCACAGCCTTCCAGTGTTCCTCACCCTTCTAGTCCTAGCCAGCAACTGAACTTCTCAGCTCCTTTTAGGTGAGCCTGCTGCATTCTGATTGGCTGCTTCCCTGCAGCCTTTCTAGGCAGGTCTGGAGGACCCATATTCACTGCTCCTTTTTCTGGGACAACGTGTGGAAGGACCACCAGGCCTCCAGCAGGGGCTCAAAGGGCCAGGTACACCCAATCAAAAAAGTCATAAAAAGACTTCGGTGAAATAAGTTTCAATGTAGTGCAGAGGGCAAAAGCCAGATTGGAGAGGGATAAGATCAAATCTGGAAGAAACTAACTCAAGCCAGCAGTTGTAGACAATGCATCTGAAGAGTATGAAGATGAAAAGAGAAAAGAAATTAGGCAATGGAACCTGTTAAAAGTGAGAGGAGGGGCCAAGTAAGTTAGGAGACAGAGGCGGGAAGAAGAGTTGGGGGACAAGAGAGGGCAGAAAGGCTCTGTCAACACAAGTGGGGAGTGGCATACTAGGGGGAAGAGGAAAGTCACTGGATCTTATGTATTGTGCTGACAACTGTTATACTGCAGAGCATGCTACCTGTCCTACTGCTAACTAAATCTGTACTCTCAAAGGGAAAATGTAGGATTTTGCCCTTTATTTCCTAGAAGAGGTCCAATGTCTAGTTTTTGAATTTTCTTCAAAGAAGAAAAAAATGACATCTGGCCAGTTACCAGCAATTCCAAGATAACGGACAGGCAAACAGCAAGAGCTCCAGGAGAAGGGCAGGCAACACCTTTTATGAAGAAAGTGTCCAAACAAAGCTGTGTATGTGCAATGCCATGAAGCTCCCTCTTAGAGCTAAAGCCACTTTAAATCATTCTAGGTCCAGATAACACTGGATGTAGGGACTCCCAAATTAAGACTATGACAGGGAAGTTAATTTGACAAAACCAATTCTGATTACATGAAAAATGTTTCCTATATTTAACTAGCACCTAGATTTCTGTAGCAGATAAAAAGGCTTACTTATTTGCCCCTAACTGAAAAGGCCACCTTAGTAAATATTCTGTTTACCAAGAGGATTACACTAAAAGGAAATTATTAATTCTTCTGCAAAGGGAAAGTCCAGTGATCAGTAACGTAACTGTAATTATAATTTCAGCCAATACACAAGAAGAAACTAAAAATGTTTATAATTTAACCTCGTGCATTTCTCTAGAGTATCTGTCAGAGCGCTGAAGCCAGTTCCAAGAGAATCTGTTTGAAACTTTCATTAGCATATTTCCCTGGGTCCTGCATTCCAGACTATGAGCAAAGCCTCTCTTACATGTGGTCTGATGCAAATCAAGAGCTGAGCAAATGATTCACAGTTGTTGGACCATAACACTTGTATAAAACATCATGAGGCCAAACTTGCTGATTCATTCCACTACTTAGTATGTACCAGGATAGGTATTAGATTTGAACACTCACCTATAAAACAATCTCTTTAGGATGAGGCTCCTTTCATTCTCTGTAAGAAGGGAGTTCTGATTTTCCTACCAACAACATGTCAGATTGAACCACACAACCTGAAGGATTGTTACAACAGAAACATGCAGAATAAAATTTTGGTATAAGTATTTCTTTACCACTTGGCAGGCCAGATTAGTGTGTCCAATGGTGTTAAGTGTCACTGCCCATTTCATTTCTACAAATTTTATCAAAATCTGACAGTATACCTGATGGCTACCAATTCTGACCCCAACCCATTTAAACTCATTCCCTCCAACACTGACTCCTCTAAAAAACAAACAATCACCACCACCCTTCCTTTTCCCTTCACTTCTAAACACTCTCCCACAAACTTCAGGGGACCAAGAGCATCTTGGGCATGTCAACTAGTGTACCCAGGAACAATGAGCCCCATGCCATGGACGAGGCTCAGAAAAGAAACTGGAAGTAACCATTAGACCTAACTCCAAGGTGCAGCTACTCCTGTCTGGCTCTACAGATGCCTAGATGAGTGGATCTCCTACACTCCTAACCAGCTCCAAGGAGGAGATATTCTTCCTGTCCCTCTTTAGTGCTCCTCTATCATGGCTCCACATAGGGCACAGCAAGGAAGATGAAACAGATTGGTCCTCTTGCACATCACTTGCCTCCTATAGAATCCTTACTCCTACGGTGTTGGGAGACTAGGGAGAGAAGAGAGCCAGTTTGATCTTGCTGCTCCTCCCCTCCCTCTACGTATAAGTGAGATGGTGGGGGAAGGGGGAGGGGAGGTGGAATCTCCCCAACTGTTTCCTTCCTAGGCTCCATGAAAGGAGTTATGAGGAGCCCCACTCCCCAAATTTCTCCCCTTCAAGCATCTAGAAAGCATGGGAGAGAACAACCTCCTGACCACATCCCAGCTCCCCTCCCAGCTTTTACAGCTGGCATCCTCCCAGGACCCAATCTCAAAAGGAGCAACAATGTGCCATATTACTGTTAATTACTCTCTTGCTATGCACAAGGAAGAGCGTATATATGAACTCCATCCAAAGCAGCGTACGAGAGTGAAGCCATTATGCTAGGAAAGAGACTAGAAGTGGAACAGACTATACATAAAGTGCTGCCAAATAAACACAATTTAGACAGAAAACAGTATTTTCAGTGATCTCTCTCCATTTTAACAATCCATTCTAAGACATAATTGGCAACAGTAGGTAAAACAGTTCAGACAAATGTGACCTTAGAGGTGACAGTATCCCTTTGAATTATATTTTAGAAACACAGGTTCTAAGCTAGGACAATACAGTGAAGGCTAATACATCGTACCCCATTTGTTTCATTGTTGGATATTTCATACCAGGAGGTAGATGCAATATTGCACTAATCCAACTCTACTAAGGGAAGAAGGGAACTGCAAAACCATTTCAACATCCAATCTCTCTCAGCACATGGTTTTCATTATATAGACAGAGGCAGATTCCAACAATGCTCAGCCACAATATAATTATTAATGGGGTTCCAATTTACCCAGATTGGCCCTCCCAACTGTTTAGGAAAGGGTCTCTCCAAAATTTTTTGTGAATTTAGGTATCAGAAGTCATTAAAAAATAACAATAAAAAAATCCTCAGACACTGCTGGTCTGCAGTTCCAAAAGCAAAAACCATCTCTAGGTCATGTTGAGAAAACAAGACCACAACAGGTCATAAGATATGTTACATCCTGATAATGACATCATTGTTTAAATTATACCCTACACAGGAGTGCAATCTCTCTTCAAAGGATAGAGTCATTATGAAAAGTCTCACATATTAACCAAGCTACAGTGCCTTTCATACTGTCACTTTTTTACATTACAAATTGCTGACAAGGGTATAATGAAAACTTGCACTATAAAGAGGCAGCATATCAATGTTGTTCAGCTAATAAATAATTTCAAATTAGGAACCGACAATGAAAAGCTTATCAAGACAATACATAGCTACGATGTTTTAAATCCCTTTAGCTGGTTTAGCAATCACAAACTTACTAAGATACATTTTAGAGCATCTTCATCTAGGACATGGATTCTCAGACTGGGGGTTGGGACCCCTCAGGGGGTCGCAAGGTTATTACATGGGGGGTCGCGAGCTGTCAGCCTCCATCCTAAACCCCACTTTGCCTCCAGCATTTATAATGGTGTTAAATATATAAAAAGTGTTTTTAATTTATAAGCAGGGGGTCACACTCAAAGGCTTGATATGGGAAAGGGGTCACGAGTACAAAAGTTTGAGAACCACTGATCTAGGACACCTCTAAATTACTTTTTAAACCAATGGAGTAAATTCTTCTGGTTAACAGCTCATTCAGTGTGGTATTGACAGATTTGTTATTAAAGCAATACATTTTAAAAGAAGCAGTTCAAACCTTCCTCGTACGTCATCAAAACTGCATAAAGATATTAATAGTTTCAAGATACCTGTGCCAGTATAAGGAAGTGACAAACCTCAACCAGTGGAGAGGTTTCAGACAAACCCTTAGGGCAGTAGGATGAGATTATATTACTCAACTATTAGGGTATGGCTACACTAAGGCCATGTCTACACTAGCGAGCTTCCAGCAGCACAGATGTACCACTGCAGTTGCACTGCTCCAAGATCGCTCATGTAACTGCTCCATGCTGACAACTCTCCAGCCAACATAGCACTGTGCATACTACCACTTACGCCGGCGAAACCTGCGTTGCTCCGGAATGTGTTTTTTTCACATCCCTTGGGGACATAAGTTTTGCTGACAAAAGCAGTAGTATAGACATGGCCTTATCTGCACCACCGTAACACTTCAGTGTAGACATTACCTACGCCAGAGGTAGACAACAGGCAGATTGCGGGCTAAATCTGGACTGCCAGACGCTTTTGAATGGACCATAAAATCTTTTTATTTACTTATTATCATCATGAGTGTTATTTTTGTATTATTTTCTCGGGAGTCTGGACCTTCAGTATACCTTGACCAAGAAATTTGGACCCTGACAAAAAATAATTGATTACCACTGCCCTATGCCAACAGGAGGGATTTCCCCATTGGCACAGGTAATCCACCTTCTCAAGAGACAGTAGCTAGGTTGACAGAAGAATTCTTCTGTCTACACTGGGAGGCAGAACAGCATATGCATGCCCTTAGAGGCATAGTTTTTTTACACTCCCAAGAGAAAAAGCTATGCTGATGTAATCGCCGAGTGCACACCAGCCCCTAGACAATGAAGAGACAGATAGATATGTTAGAGGGGCATTAAAAAAAACAATTAAAACAAATCTTAAATTACATAATTGGAGCAGTCACATCTCCTCCCTTTCTTGGTTAGTCACCTTAAAACATCATTCAGATACAGGACACAATTGTATAAATTAACTGATGAGGCCTGTGAACTGTGAAGAAGTATGGGCTGGATGAATGGACTATAAGGTAGATAGAAAGTTGGCTAAATTGTCGGGCTCAACGGGTAGTGATCAATGGCTCCATGTCTAGTTGCCAGCCGGTATCAAGTGGAGTGCCCCAAGGGTCAGTCCTCGGGCCGGTTTTGTTCAATATCTTCATTAATGATCTGGAGGATGGTGTGGATTGCACCCTCAGCAAGTTTGCAGATGACACTAAACTGGGAGGAGAGGTAGATACACTGGAGGGTAGGGATAGGATACAGAGGGCCCTAGACAAATTGGAGGATTGGGCCAAAAGAAATCTGATGAGGTTCAACAAGGACAAGTGCAGAGTCCTGCACTTAGGACGGAAGAATCCAATGCACCGCTACAGACTAGGGACCGAATGGCTAGGCAACAGTTCTGCAGAAAAGGACCTAGGGGTTACAGTGGACGAGAAGCTGGATATGAGTCAATAGTGTGCCCTTGTTGCCAAGAAGGCCAATGGCATTTTGGGATGTAAAGGTAGGGGCACTGCCAGCAGATCGAGGGACGTGATTGTTCCCCTCTATCGGTGAGGCCTCATCTGGAGTACTGTGTCCAGTTTTGGGCCCCACACTACAAGAAGGATGTGGAAAAATTGGAAAACGTCCAGCGGAGGGCAACAAAAATGATTAGGGGACTGGAACACATGATTTATGAGGAGAGGCTGAGGGAACTGGGGATGTTTAGTCTTCAGAAGAGAAGAATGAGGGGAGATTTGATAGCTGCTTTCAACTACCTGAAAGGGGGTTCCAAAGAGGATGGATCTAGACTGTTCTCAGTGGTAGCTGATGACAGAACAAGGAGTAATGGTCTCAAGTTGCAGTGGGGGAGGTTTAGGTTGGATATTAGGAAAAACTTTTTCACTAGGAGGGTGGTGAAACACTGGAATGCGTTACCTTGGGAGGTGGTGGAATCTCCTTCCTTAGATATTTTTAAGGTCAGGCTTGACAAAGCCCTGGCTGGGATGATTTAGTTGGGGATTGGTCCTGCTTTGAGCAGGGGGTTGGACTCCTGAGGTCCCTTCCAACCCTGATATTCTATGATTCTGTGATTCTATGAACTGGAAAGGAGACCAAGAAGCCAATAATCAGACTGATTACATGTTCATGTTGAGAAATGGCAAGAAATAGTCAAACAACCTAAACAATACCAGGCTGTACAAAAAACAGTTTAACCTTTTCAAGCCATTAAAGTATCCACAAAGTCCATAAAGGCCTTCTTTCTACAGTCCATACATCGGGAGAGCAACTACAAACGAAAGCAAGGCTAGGGCCTACAAGGGAACTGGAACATTAGAACAAGGTCCTTTACAAAACAGTCCCAGAAACTAAAGTTGCTTGCAGTGTTGCAGCCATGTTGGCCCCAGAACATTTACACACAAGGTGGGCGAGGCAATATCTTTTATTGGATCAAATTCTGTTGGTGAAAGATAGAAACAAAAGGTTTTTCCAATAACCAGAAATGGAAGAGTTCTGTGGGATGTCCTAGATTTAAGAAGTTCCATATTTTGTTTTTAAGTTTAAATCTTTAGCTATATTGTGTGAGTAGCTTTGAGTTACTGGTTTGCTTGTGCAAGTTGAGAAGTGTTCCATCTAGTATGGCGGGGGATGTAGGGGGGGAGAGAGCATGCATTCTTAACATTTACACTGCTGCCCAAAAATCTGGCAAGATGAAACTTCAGCTGTGCTCTCCAAACAACAGATCACTTCTTCTTTATTGGCCATGAGACGACAGGAAGGGATTTTCAGATAGGACACCACAGGCAACTGTCTGCGCGTTTCAACAGCTGGAAGCCTCAACATGTTCTTAAATTAAAAGGGGGCGGGAAATAGAGTGCTAGCATTTGAAGTTCATGGACGAGATGATTTCCAAGAGAAAATAAGTATCAAAAATTGTGTCAATATAGTAAATTTCTTTAGCTCTCAAATTGCGGCCTTAAAAGAAACAATGCACCACTGATACAGTTAAAAAGTAATAGAAACGTTAGACTCTCTTTCAATGTTCACCAGCATTTGCAACTTAAACACTAGGTCTGTGAATAAGAAACACAGAATCAAAATGAATGTCATTGACCGGGCTGAGTGAACTGCAGAAAATAAAGTAGGCTTATTTTCATTTTAAGTATTTTGGATATTACTGGAAGGAGTTTAAAAGCACAGCATACAAATTATAGCCTATTTGCAAGTATCTCTAACACCTCCCCGGGAGAATTAGATATCAAGAAAATATAATAATACAGGCAGAGTTACCTCAAAGTAAGATACTATATTAAAGTTCTCCTTTAACAGAAGAGACAGCTTTAAAAGGTTTACATAAGGTATGTCTACACTGGCAAGTTTCTGCACCACAAGTTATACCACTTTTATTAAAAAGCTGGAATTAAATCACTGTTGCATGTCCACACTCTGCTGCTTGTGATGCTGGAGCGCATCCACATTAGCAGCTCTTGCAACGGCAAAGAGAGCAGTGCATTGTGGTAGCTATCCCACTGTGCAACTGGCCACAGGCTGCTTTGGGAAGGGTTTGCAATGCCTCATGGGGCAGGCACAGTGTCACCTGATGCAGGTTTCCCAATCCCATTATTCCATGGGCATCCGACTACATTGCCAGCTGCTTTTCAACTGAAGTGCGGGGGAGGGAGATCGTGTGACAGGAGTGTGTATATGGAGGGGTGGGAAGAGAGACAGTGCATCAGCATGCTGTCTTGTAAGTTCAGACAGTGGCAGGAAGCAACCAGTCCTGAGGCAGGGGGAGGGGGAAACCCCGACATCAGCCCCCACCTCACTCCCTCAGCGCTCTCTCTCTCACACACACACACACACACACTCCCACCCCTCCCTCTGTTCAACAGCACAAGCATTCCACATTAATGGTTTGCTTTGTGTCCCAGAGCAGGTCAGCACAGCACGCAAGGGCTGTCAGAAAGGGTGCTTTGAAAGGGAAGGGGTCCATGTCTCCAGGGCAGCTGAGTTCAAAACAATGAGCAGAGTGGTCACTTGAGGCATTACAGAACAGCTCCAGAGGCCAATTACAGCACAGAAAGCAATCAAGTGTCTACACGGGCAATAGAGCGCTGGAGCCTCTGTGCAAATAGCCTTATGACTCTCATTGACGTGGTTTTTTTGCAGCACTGCAACTGAGGAGTTTCTGTGCACAAAGTGGCTTGGCAATGTGTACATGTCTGCAGTTTGAGCGCAAAGATCTGCTTTACTGCGCAGAAATTTGCCAGTGTAGACAAGCCCGTAGTATGGCAATACACCTATCCCATATTAAATGGTAGTTAGCTAAGCAGGAGACCGAATTCTGGCACCCTGTCTATGTTCCTTTCTAGAAGGCCTTGTGAAGTGGCTCATGCACCTCAATGGGATGGGGTCAGATGAATGAGAACATCTCTTGGAGATGAATACAACCAAAATGCACAATCACTCAGAGGTGTGAACTAACCCATTCATCCGAATCGGTTGGTCTCGGCCGCCATCTCCCAAAGTCTGTCCCAATCCATGTTGTGGAATACCAATTTTCCAGACATTCCCCCAATGGATATGGATTTTAAAGCACTTTGATTCAAATCAGCTCCTTACTGATACGGAGAAAAGGGAAGAAGTCTGTATCTGAGGAACCCCTTGACTGAATGATTCCATCTGCAGCAGTCACTTTACCTGGAATAGCAATTTTTTTTGGCAGTAGCACAACCACAAGTAAGACTGCACCAGGATTTCCACTTTCACAGGGGTGAAAAGGGGCTACAGCAATTGTCCTTTGGGTTACATCATTTAAAAAAATTGTTTGTTCACTGCTTGATTTTTTAATACCAGTTTGTGGATGAGATCATTTGAGATTTAACAACTGTTTTTAAGAGACCATGTGACTAGCATTTTTCCAAGTGTCTAACATTTCCTTCAAACCCCTTTTTCCAATAACTACAGTACTGAAGGATGAAACTGATAGATGTGAGCCCTTGGTTTGTGTAGATTGGATGGATTACTGTAGGAAGCTGACATTTGTTCTCTATGCACATTTTTCATGATAAACATAATAGGATCATGGCACCACATTATTAAATGTCAGCATCACACCAACCCTTAGAATAGGGCCCTCTATTACAGGTGGGATTCCTAGTGCTATGCAATCTTTCTGAACATGCTGACACTGAAGAGAGTCACAGATACTTGCTTTTTTCCCCCAATCACAACCAGTCTCATTGTTCAGAAGATGAGGGAGGAGCATGAGGGCTTACCCTAATGCTGCTACTTAACAGTATTTCATCTTCCCTGTATTTATATAAATTATTTTTTCCCCTTGACAATACTCACAAAGTAAAAATCCGAGTATGCATGTGGATTTTAAGGCACTCTGAAAACCAGAAACTTTGCTATCAGGGCACATTTCTAAGGAGAGGCCCTGCAGAAGAATGCAGTTAGAGAGCAACTAAGGTGCACAACATACACTCTCAAATATGCAAACAAAAGGAATCAAACCTCCAGTAAATGGGTTTTCCTTGGGTTCAATGGCCACAACATGTCACTTTGAGCCACCCACCTACTCTGATGGCAGGCTGCCTGCAAACACTCTGGCTCATCATCTCTGCTGACGCCAAACTGCGGACCCCAGGATTTACCCAGACTAACTTTTTAAATATTGCTTCCCAAAGGGCCATGGGTGCTGGACACTAGCAGAAATCAATCCCAAACCAGTGACATTAGTTTGAAGAGAATCAGAGCCACAGTAAGCCCCAGGCATACACAAAAATCTGTTACAAGAACGGTAAGATTTTGATGTCACACGATATAAAATGTTTATTTTATTTTATTTGAGGGAGGAAGAGACTATCAGAAAGATTTTGTTCAAACAGCCTCAACATTTGGACCACTAATCCTACTCTGGACATCATGAAGCACAAGTTTTCAAGAAAAACCCAGCAAGCACGTGAGGACTTTGACAAGAATGGATAAGCAGTATCCTAGTCTCATGCTTAACCACAGCACTGCTACTGTCCTACTATAATCCAGGTGGGAAGGCATATTTTTGGTCTGGCATAGCTATATGTAAATACAGGTCCTGGTGTTCAGTATATTGTGCTACAGAAGTATGTAAGCAAATGTTGGAAAATAATTTTAGCAGATAGGTGCATAGACAATTCTAATCCATTCTGGATAAGCATTGTAGCTATTAGTTCTGGTTTCTTGCATGCTAGAACATGTTTAGCTAAAGTCCAGTATTCTTCAAACTTACCTTGGGACTGGGATTCAAACAGTTTTTGGGTTTTTTTCCCATTTCTCACATTTCTTTGCCTTTAGAACATCTTAGTGGTATACTTTTCTTTCATAAACCACAATCTGGCGATGTTCATGCAGTCATTATTTTCAGAGTCTCGCTCTTTCCAGGATATCAGAGATTGGGTTTCCTTTCTTAATCTGAGAAAGCCTTTAACATGATTCAGGAACACTTAATACAGTCCTCTCCATAAATACAGCAAATTTGAGCCACTCTACCTAGTTTACCCAGCAAAGTTTCTGCATTCTAGATGGACATACTGTGAATTGTGTGTGAAAAGATATTCACTATAAAAGCTTCACCGTGCATAGTGATATCTGAAAGTTTTCAGAGTATTTCAATTTTTAAGCTTATTTCGAGATTGTCAAGTAGTTCAGTACCAATATTAGGGTATTTATAAACAAAAAAAGTGTTTTACAAACCCTAAGAGAAATCTATTAAAATGTTTAAGTTTTTAATTTATATTTTTTTTAAATGTAAAGAATCTGCATTGTCCCACTAAATGTGAACCAGAAAAGCTTTTCTAGGAAGGTTTTACATCTTTAATTGACTGTCCTTTGAGTCCTCCACAGTGGTAACCAAGGCATCTGACTACAGGTGCCAAGATGTAAGAAAAATTGACAGGAATTTTTTTTCAACTCTGAAATATTTTTTAAATTGTTTTTCAGAAAAGTATGGCATATACAGAGCAAACATTGTGACTAGAAGGTTTTATTGGCACTCATTTGGAATTACCTGGATAACTCTTGTGTTTCAATGGAGACATTTAAAAGTAAAGTCAATAAAACATTTTTATCACATAATCAGGTCTATCAAACACAAACATGAGTGTAGCAGTCAAGCACTGATGGCTTTTTACCCTTCAATGATAAGACTTGGTGGGACCTTGTTAAATTGTGAAGGTTTCTGTCCAATTTGTTGCACATCACAATATACAACAACAAACAAAATGGTGGATGAATTACATGGTATAGGGAACCATCTTCTTATTTTATGGGGATGTTCCAAATTAAAAGCTTTTTGGGCTGATGTTAGAAAACTGAGGCTAAAGCTATTGCAACTACATATTCGTCCTAGGGTTTTGTACTAGTGCCCATTACATGACACCTGGGCATCTTTCTCAGAAGACTGGCAAAGCAAAGTCCCTAATAAACTTTATAAGGGCTTCAGCTCCTCTTCTGTCTGGTGATAGGAAGATCTGCCTGGGCTAAGGTTTGTTTTTTCATTTGGGGTTTTTTTTTTTTTTTTTTTTTGGGGGGGGGGGGTGTTGAGAAAGGGATGGACAGTTATAAGCATCATTCTGGTTATGGTGGAAAAGCTTTAATCAATCAGAAACATCTTGCAATATAGCAAGTAGGTGAGATTCAGACTGGATTTATCTGATCTTTTCTGGGACTTTGTAATAGGGATTGAGGTTCCAGGTGTGGAGCAGTGTTAAGAAACTCCTCATATAGCGTTAAGGAAATGTGCTTATTTTCAATAAATCAGGAAAAATGTACCCCCTCAGAGTCCTTGCAACAGTCTCCAATATGTATATTTCATTACATTACATTTCATTACTCTGGTTCCAAAAAAGTCACTCTAAAGAAAGTGTGATTCACAAGAATAAAAGGAGTACTTGTGGCACCTTAGAGACTAACAAATTTATTTGAGCATAAGCTTTCGTGAGCTACAGCTCACTTCATCGGATGCATGCAGTGGAAAATACACACATCCCCACTGTATTTTCCACTGCATGTATCCGATGAAGTGAGCTGTAGCTCACGAAAGCTTATGCTCAAATAAATTTGTTAGTCTCTAAGGTGCCACAAGTACTCCTTTTCTTTTTGCGGATACAGACTAACATGGCTCCTACTCTGAAACCTGTCACAAGAATAAGAGATTTGAGAAATGGAAAGACTTACTATCTGTAACTAAACTATTTGAAGAAAGATGGGATGACGTGATTAAAAAGAAACTGAATCATAGAATCATAGAATATCAGGGTTGGAAGGGACCCCAGAAGGTCATCTAGTCCAACCCCCTGCTCGAAGCAGGACCAAGTCCCAGTTAAATCATCCCAGCCAGGGCTTTGTCAAGCCTGACCTTAAAAACCTCTAAGGAAGGAGATTCTACCACCTCCCTAGGTAACGCATTCCAGTGTTTCACCACCCTCTTAGTGAAAAAGTTTTTCCTAATATCCAACCTAAACCTCCCCCACTGCAACTTGAGACCATTACTCCTCGTTCTGTCATCTGCTACCACTGAGAACAGTCTAGAGCCATCCTCTTTGGAACCCCCTTTCAGGTAGTTGAAAGCAGCTATCAAATCCCCCCTCATTCTTCTCTTCCACAGACTAAACAATCCCAGCTCCTTCAGCCTCTCCTCATAAGTCATGTGTTCTAGACCCCTAATCATTTTTGTTGCCCTTCGCTGGACTCTCTCCAATTTATCCACATCCTTCTTGTAGCGTGGGGCCCAAAACTGGACACAGTACTCCAGATGAGGCCTCACCAATGTCGAATAGAGGGGAACGATCACGTCCCTCCATCTGCTCGCTATGCCCCTACTTATACATCCCAAAATGCCATTGGCCTTTTTGGCAACAAGGGCACACTGCTGACTCATATCCAGCTTGTCGTCCACTGTCACCCCTAGGTCCTTTTCCGCAGAACTGCTGCTTAGCCATTCGGTCCCTAGTCTGTAGCGGTGCATTGGATTCTTCCGTCCTAAGTGCAGGACCCTGCACTTATCCTTATTGAACCTCATCAGATTTCTTTTGGCCCAATCCTCCAATTTGTCTAGGTCCTTCTGTATCCTATCCCTCCCCTCCAGCGTATCTACCACTCCTCCCAGTTTAGTATCATCCGCAAATTTGCTGAGAGTGCAATCCACACCATCCTCCAGATCATTTATGAAGATATTGAACAAAACCGGCCCCAGGACCGACCCCTGGGGCACTCCACTTGACACCGGCTGCCAGCTAGACATGGAGCCATTGATCACTACCCGTTGAGCCCGACAATCTAGCCAACTTTCTACCCACCTTATAGTGCATATAACTGATAACAGCATGTACACATACAGCTGTCTGTAGTGTCTCAACTCTACTATACCTTGTATAGCTGATAAGGTAACTAAATTTTTTTCTCTCTAATAAACTAATAGCAAATAAATTAACTGGAATACAGTAACAGATTGGAAATTCTCTAATTGTTTAGAGTGAATCCTCAAGTGTTATTTTAAGTGAGTTAGCAATGGGACCAAAAAGTCCCTGATGCTGAACGTTTAAACAAATCAATCGATTGAAGTATCTGGGCTCTTCAATAAAATGTTGGAAAGGACTGTCACAGGCGTTTTGGATGGAAGCTTACTTAAACTGCTCAAGAGCAGCAGGTACTCATCATGTTTTTATACAGGACATTACTATTAGTGGTATATTACTGTGCAAGATAAACACTGTTCTTATAAGTGAGACAAAGTGGGTGAAAGTAATCTTTTATTGGACCAACTTCTGCTGGTGAAAGAGAAGCTTCTGAGCTACACAGAGCTCTTCAGGTCTGGGAACGGTACTCCGAGAGTGTTCTCATAAGCAGATAAATTCGTGTGGCTATCCTTTCATGCCATTTACTCCCAGAATACTAGGGAAAGTGGTTCAACTTCACGGAATGGTTTAATATTTTCCTTCTTATGCTCTCATGGTACAAGACATTTAGCTTACACTTCTTGGAAGACATAATGTTGTATAACGTTAGTGCTATTTATAGAGTGAAACAGTTAACTGTTTGCAGCAGGCATGCACCTTGGAGTGACTTGTTTTCATGGTAATTGATCTATACAGCATGGATTACAAACAGTTGTTTCGGATTCATTCTCACTCTGCTAGCATCTCCCATGATAAAAATGGGCTTGCCAATACAACAGCTGCTATTGAACAGGAAAAATGCTAGCAGCTGCAAAGCCTTTAACTTGAAACTGTAGGTAAATTTTGTAAAGATGTTCAGCAAATACAGCTGTTCGAAGGTTTTGCATATGGATGTGCACCACACAAGAAGAATATAGTATCTAATCAGTTTCCATGCATTTCTTTTGTAGAAATGAGGAGGACTGGCTTTATTGACTGGACTAGAGTCGGGATTTAAAATTACTGTTATAAGTCTTTTTTGAATACGTTTAGGGTAAACCTGCTGTTCAGCTTGCATTTAAAAAGTTACGTTGTCACATTAAAAATCATATTACAGAAGCATTTTACTTCTGCTCTTAATTTAGATTATTAAAAAGTTATGAATTTAAATCTCATTTACTTTCCAAAATGTCTCTTTCTGTATTTCAGCATGGAAGATATCACTAGACTGACCTCTGGAAGCAAGTGCCATGTTTCCCAATCTGAAAAATCTCCCTCTTTTCCATGTTGTAAGATGCCAATTGATAGCTTTGCAGGATTGCAAACTATCAAACCTTAAACCAATCACTAGTGTAAGATCAAATCCTGGATCTCAGGAGTATTTTTTGTGGGGAAAATTCACATTTGGGATAAGAAGATGTAAGGATTTGGGGGACAGGATTGTTTTTGTCGTATTTTTTAAGAGGTGGCTGTTGCTACACAGAGATTTGGAATAATAAATAGATGGATTACTGGGCAGACAGCAGCATGTGGAGGTGGTCAAAGATACATGATAAATGCAACTGACTGTACGGTGGTCAGCACTAAATGTGATCTATATACATATGCATGCACTGGAGAGAGATTTGTTATTGTAGGGGTTTATATATAAAGACAAAACAGAATCAAACCCTCAATCCAGCAAAGCAATTAAAACATGAGTTTAAAGCACGTGAGTTGTCCCTCAATGGGACTCCATGTATTTTAAAGTTAACCACGTTTTTAAGTGCTTTGCTGGATCAGGACTCAAGAGTTCAACTGTATCCCTACTGTATAAGGAGAGAAGCAACAGGTTGCTTAACACTTTGCATCATAAAAATTCTTGCATTAATTTCTTTGAAGGGAACTCCTCTGCAGTTTGCAGCAGGATTCTGAAGTTTGGCAGACGGATAAGTGCTGGAGTCCAGGGGCATAAAATGCCTTTCAGATTTGCAGTTATGAGCTGGTGAAAATCATAATTTTCAATCCGTGCTTTGCATAATATATCTTGATTTCATCCTGCTGTGTGAATAGGAAAATCTATCCCTGCTTACCTGAAAGTTGCCTTTCATCAAGCAATAAGATCCACAGCTCTGTTACCCATCTGTTTCAATGGGTACTTCAACCTGCTTGCAGCTCAGGGGCAGAACCAGACCTGCCTGTCACTGACAGCAGGGGAATGACCCACCTCCTGAAGTTCCATCCAGTATGGACATTCAAAAGGAGCTAGATTATATATCGAAATCTCTTCCATCTTCTCCCACAAGAAAAGAAATGGCACTGGCTAAAACTGAACGACCAACACGCAGAATTTGGTGAAATAATGGCTGTCCAGAAGATCTCAATACAGGAGACACATCTACTCTGTCCTGAGATTGTCAATGATCCCAAGGACTGGGCCATAATACTTATTTGAAGAAGTATTTACTATGCGAATTAATGTTATGACAACGGTAAGACTATCTGTCTAAATTAAAAATACAAATAACCGGTGCTTTCTCTAAGACAACCATAACGTCACATAAAAAAAGTTGTCTGATGGAGACAGCAGCCACTGGGAGACGTACTATAATGGATCGGAAATATAATGAGGCCTCCTGCAGAGGTTCAATCTGGGCAGTGCTGTAAAGAGCAGAATGAGGTTCCAAAGATCATGCTCTATAACCTTCCAGGCTTGGGATAAGGTTGCTGCCCCAAGGAAGGATTTAACATTTGCATTGATATAAAACTCCCTTTTTTAGAACATGCCGAGAACATCATAATACAGAGACTGGTTCTTTTTGCTAGCACACTTATACCCCCATAATAAAGCCCTCCTTGGAGAAACGCAATGCTGTGTTTCACTGGTTTAACGTGGTAATTAAAACTATGAACTTAGAACTTGTTCTGCTGGGTATTGCAAATTGTTGTCTGAGGCACATGAGAGAAACAATGACTTCACCCAAGTATGGGTTTTAAATTGGTATGGTCCTGGATGGAGGACTCACCTTGCAGACATTCTCTGAGACAGACACATCCAAGGATCCAATACTAGGTTAATCAAGCCTGAGAGCCATAGCCTCTTCAGACAGAAAAGAACA
Source organism: Chelonia mydas (assembly GCF_015237465.2). NCBI lineage: Eukaryota > Metazoa > Chordata > Testudines > Cheloniidae > Chelonia > Chelonia mydas. The sequence goes on along the minus strand of NC_051251.2, from coordinate 72,671,928 downwards.
AACATCATCACTGCTGCTCTCTTGTTCCTATCCTTCCCACCTGCTCCCAGGACAACAAGACAGACATTGTGGGGACCTTGCCCAGCTTCAGAAGAGGTCATTCGCCACTTAACATCCATCCTGGGTCCTGACACAGAGGGCACAGGGCACTTTATTTATTGTTTCAAGATGCAAAGAGTTCCATCACCAGCCCAACAAGTTGTCTTACAATGGAGTAAAATAGTTCTGGGTATAGGATCCACTCTGCTAATCCAACTTCTATCACATTAAGTCTTGGTGTTTATCTCCCCTTGGTTGGCAGTGCACAAAGAGGTAGGAATCTTTGTTCCATGCAGGACAGGAGAATCTCTCTCTGGGATAGGGCTGATTTTGTCGTCCCTGGTTATTATGAAAATCCTATCAGACATGTTGACTGTCACATCCAAAATATACCTGTTATCTATATAAGGAGCAGTACTCAGACCTAGAGGAATCACTGCATTGCTGGTGGATGCTGTGCCCTCTCTTCTTAGTACCCAATTCCCTGAACTCAATCAAGAAGATCCCTTCCAATAAAAACACCCTGATTCTCTGCATTCATCAGTTGAGGGAGCAGAGAATATGCAACTGGAGCTAGATCTCCGCCAATGGATGAGAAAACTAGCAAACATCTATTTAATTCTCATTCTCCTACATCTCGACAAAGCTATGAGCAGTTGCAGAGGCACTAGAGCTCTGTCTGCAGAGCAGAGAAGATGGTGCTGCATTAGTATATACTATGTTCATGTTTGGGAAGTTCTCTTCACATCCATAGAAGCTAGACTGATTTTTTTTAAAGTGATGAAAGCTTAATTTATTCAGAAGCAGACTAGCCTGGTTCTTAAGCTTATCTGTGACAACATCCCATTCACCAGTGACTCGTAGTTTTTCAAAGCCCTGGATATCTTTTTTTGGACATCTGCACTCTATGAATGCTCAGAGTAATACATTTATAAATACAAAGATTGGGCGCACAAGCAGTCTCTCCCCTCTCAGGAAAGACATTACATATTAGCTAACACCAGAAACCCAAACCTCCCCTACCCTTCCAGGGCTTATCAGAGATCAATACACCTGTTCTCTTCCAAAAGCGACACACAAGAATATCCCCATCTACTACCCCATTATAAGTTGTAGACCAAACTGTTCCCCATTCACTTCCTTAATATCTGTCAAATGAATGATCCACCAAAGCACAAGCCACAGATCAATATATACCAGGTGGAGCCCATACACAAGTGCACAAAACAAACATAGGCTGAAACCCACTTTGTATCCGCAATACCCTACATGTGCAACGTTGTGAGGCTCACTATTCACAGAGCAGTGAGATCCCTGTGTGAAAGATGCACACGTGCTCTGAAGCCATGCCATTCTACCTCTTCAAACTATCACTGGAAGCCACCTGTCATTTAAGTGAGCCTAGAAGCCTTTGTAATTAGAACAAAGTTATCCTGCTATGGTGGTCTGCCTAGTGATACCAAAAATGGTGCACCATTAACCTATCCTTCTCTGTCCCTCTTTTCCAAGCATACTGCCCAAATTACTAGAGTAAGATACACTGGGAAAGTGGTAAAAATATGAGGCAAAAATGATCTCAGAATGGAAGCTTGTTTGATCTGCCTCTCCACAAAAAGTCAGGAGGAACTAGAGAAGCTGGCATAGCTACCTGGATGAGAGATGTGAAAATAGAGCCTTTTGACTGGTTGCATGCGTCAAAGTTTGCATAGAGGAACTACGATCTTTACTGGTGGCAATTGACTGGATGGGGAGCGAGTGAGTGAGTGAGTGTGTGACCCACCCACCATGGGAAATATATGCATGGCTTTGTGGGTGAGCTGCTACATGGTATTTTGCAAATCAGTTCAGCACACTTAGTCTGGTATAAAGCTTGAGGGAGTTACTCACAAGCATGTTACATGTAATCTCAAACTAGTGCCAATAAAACCTTTAGTGCATTGATAGAAGACTATCAGATAAGACACTGTTTAGTATCTCTTTTACAAAAGGACAAAGAAAAAGCCCCCATGGCAGAGACTATGTGGAATCTCTTTGAAATCCACTAGTAAGTCAGCACTTCAAATTATGAGATATTTAGTACATTATGTTAATATTACACCTTCATAAAATAGCAAGATTTCATTTTTTTCTACAACAAATAGATATCAGCGGCATCCTTTCCTACTGAGTTTAAAAGGCTCAGAGTTAAACCCACATTTCAGTAGAAACAGACTACAGTGGCACCTTAACAGTATTATGATAAACTGTCAAAGTCTACAAGCCAATTTCACTTGTATCAATCTTTAACTAAGACAGTTCCTAGTGCTTTTAGGTTTATTACAGTTTCAAAGTCAAGGACAAATCAAAATTGGCTGCAAACAAAAATGCATCATGACAAGCAAGAAGAAATGTTCTGACATTCATTACAACTGCAAAACAAAAATCGGTATGTTTCAGAAGTAAGCTTATAAATATTCCAAAAAAGGATGCAAAGTTGTTGAACAAGCAGAAAAAAAAAATTTCATAACCTTTAAATTATGCACACAGGGAGATTCTCTCTTACCTATACACTCAATTACTTTTAACTGTCCATTCACCAAGGGCTTCCTTCTGATGTTATCCACAGGAAGACAACAGCCCTCACCAGACCAAGAGCGTCCTATAAATTAGAGCTCTCCTTTGTGGCTAGCTTGGCAGAAGCCATCAAAAAAGTTCCCCTGTAGCTCAAACTAAGTGCAGTTCTACTCAAAACTGACTATGTAAAAAGGATATTTTCTTACTCAGAGCTACTCGGTATTCCCCACGAAAGACATTTTCCCCACTACTTTTTATTCCTGACTGAAGGGATGCAGAAGCACATCTCCCTTCTTCACAGAGCTAAATTCTCACTGCTTGAGCAGATTTCCACATCAGTTTCTCGTCCTTTGATGTTTGTCACCATTTCAAGGCAAAACAATGACCATTAACTGGAAAAGTTCTCAATTTTAAACCTTTCCTTTTTAATATTTGTTCATCTGCTTCAAATACTGCAGCTGAGTTTCTTTCAGCTTGTATGTGTCACTTCGTCTCTGTACAGTATACATCTTTATGTAGATTTTACATTTTATATGCTCATAAGACCTAGAGGCTGGTTAAGCATAAAAAGACAGGAAATGGAAAGTCACTCATTCTGCCATCTGCCCCTTACACTAAATTTTTTGAACAAATTAGAATTTGGTACATGCCTCCATTGGCTGTCACATGTTCTAAACTGCAAGAACAACAAGGGGAGATTTTCAAAAGCAAATGGCAGTGAGCCACTTAACTACAATAGACTTTCAGGGAGTTAGGCACTTAACAGCCATCTGTGTCTTTGAAAATCTCCCCCAGTTTAAATTTCCTGCTTATTAGTTAGTTTATGATTGCATTGAAGCAGAACTGATTTCATTCTGGCAATTTAATTCTTTGGTTTTAGCTGTATTTTTACAGATATCAGGTGTTCCAATACCAGTAGCATCGGCAATTCCTAAGTCAACATACTGCAACTTTAATTGAAGTTGCCAGGGGCATACAAGCAATATGATATTCACAACCACTTGAATGTTAGTGTTTTTGATTGTTAGCTCCAGATATGAATCATGTTAGCACTCACTTAAAATCCAAGAATATAAGACTTAGAAGTATATAAACAGATTTGTACTGTGTGTCCAGATAGAAACATCAGCTGGTTTCAAAAATAAGAGCTGATGGTCAAGGAAGTTATTCATCTCACAATGGCTCTTTGCCAAAGGATGAGACACTGCTGTATTGCTTAGTCTCCATATGGGTTTTGTGCACTTCCAGCAGATCAACATCTCTTTGGACTGAGCTGTCTAGTGCAGTGTTTCTTAAATGTGGCCGCCAGCAGATTTTTGCGTGTGGCCATGACAGCCTCCAAAGGATGGGCGAAGATTTGGGGGGAGGAAGCCCCTCCCTGCAGCACCCAACTGTTGGTCCTGAATTGTTGTTACCAAGAGCAGTGAGATGTGCTGCCTTAGTGTTTGCACTAGCACTGCCAGCAGGGATCAGCGCTTTGCACCACGCAGCCTCCTCGGGGGACTCTGGGCAGCACCTCTGGAAACATGTGGGGCTGGTGTGCATGGCGCTAGAGGCAGCTCTTGTCAGTGGAGTCAGCCGCAGCATTCAGTCACTGCAACGCTCCCCTGGGCAGCTCACCCGCTCCCACCTGCCAAGAGCACAGGGAGCCTGGAACTTCACAGGCAACCGGAGAGTTCCCAACCCACCTTCCCCAGGGCAGGATCTCAATGAAGGGCTGGGGGAGGCAGGGACAGACAAATGGATTTGTGAGAGCAGCCATCACCAAGAGCTGGTGGGCTGCACTTGGAGGCCACCAAGAAATTTGTTGCAAGAACCCCTGCTCTGGTGTACTATTTTAACTCATGCTGATACTATGTTTGCTTTTCTTCAGATTTGAGTTATGTCTTTCCAGGGTTGCAAGCTCCCTGTACCAGTCACATTAAATGTTCAAGTCGCATTGTGGACTTTTTAAACCAGCTGCCTTATTCTTCCCTTTTATGGCTTTCTTGTAATTGTAACATTTTGAGCCTCTTTCAGATCATATCTGGGGAACACACTCATGTGTTCCTGCTTTGGTATTTTGCTACTCAAGTAAATAATTCACACTGCTTTGAATACTGTTTGGTAAAATTTTGCAGAGTACTGTAACTCAACTTCTAATAAGGTTTTAGGGGGTAGGATGGAGTCCTGAATATTTGTCAAAACCTAAGAGTGGCATCTGCCATCACAGTGGGATTGTGTAGTCTCAATACTTCCTTTCACTGAACCACCTCTTACTCAAGTGGGTATGTACATGCACACAGAGTAATAGAATAAATGAAGATCTATTTTGAACAGTCAATTTTCTCCTGTTTTGATGGGCTTAGATCAGACTATTTGAAAAATTCCCATATAGTCACTTTAAAAGCTTGCATGGCAGTTTAAATTCAATTATTTGCGTAAGATTTTGCACGGTCATTTTAAGAGCACTTAAAACATGTTTTTTTCCTCAATGGAGACGTCATTTTCTGTTTCACACAATGTACCCTACTAATGTTTATAAATCTCTGTTCAAGTAAGTCTTGGTACATCAAGGGGAAAGAACTATGTATGGTGTCATTAGAAGTGTTTTGTGGCTACCTAAAATGTGAACAATTTAGTGAGTTAACAATGAGAGTTCTGATAGGTATTCCTTTGTCAAAGTGTACATCTGAGTTTACGTTTCCCTCCTTTCCAGATGACTCTGCACTTCTCCGCCCCCCCCCGCCCCCACGCTCATTTCAAAAACTGAATATATCAAAAAGATCACAAAAGTACAGAACCACCCTCCTAAGAGGGAAAGAATTAAGGAAGTAAGGGGAAAAAATAGGAAAAAGTATGCAGAACAGTTGTATAATGATAACCTATGCATTTAACTTTGTCTCTACCTGCTAGATTGGTATATAGAAAATACTATGCGTTATTCGTTTGAGTTTAACTTCTACATACAGAAGATTAGTATATTACTGCACCACTTTTCCAACACAATCTTTACCAAAACCAAAGTATTACAGCTGGTCAGATTTTCCACTGAAAACCTGAATTTGAGCAACTATATTAAGCTTTTCTGTTGCTTTACACAGTACAGCTAAGAAGCAGTACAGAAAAGAAGAAGCAGGATTCTAAACATACTTTAACTGACAATGAAAGTTACAAGGGCATCAGTCTGTTGTAACAGCACAAATTCCAGAGCAATTGTTCTGATGCTTTCCCCTTATTCTTCTACTTTTCTCCAAGTCAACCAACCCAAAAATAAGAGCACCCAAATCTGAATTCTATTGGAAATTGAATACTACAAGAACCAGGTTGTGGATACAGTGGTTATGGAATGTGCATATTATTTCAGCTAGTAATATAGCACAAGAAGACCAAGTGGGATGGGGGAAATCAGTAATGTTGCTCTGTCCTGAAAAAGATGATGATCTGAAAAGTTTCAGCCACTGAACATCTGGAAATGGCACATTTACAAAATCAATTGCTGTAGACTGGACTTTATAGTATTCAGAGCAAGTCACACCTCCATCAAAATTAGCTCTAATTCTGGACAAACAAATGTTATGAATTACAATCAAAAGGATTAATGAGTAGATATAGTACATATGGAAAGTACAGGGAATGTAATTAGTTATGCTAACCTACAATTGCTAGTTTATTTACATTTCATGTCAAGCTTTCAGTGGAAGATTACCTGTTATTTAACTGGTGCTGGAAACTGTACAGTGATCTTGATATTAGACAATAAGTTATGTTAAACTTCTCTGTTAAAAAAAGATTCCAGTGACAGGAAACTCATCTGCCTCCAGAATATATCACAGTACTAGCACCATGCCTCACCGCAGAAACGTTCCAGTTCCATGACCTTCATGATAATGACGTCAAAACCTAATATAAAAAAGATGTCCTTACTTTAAAACCAATATTTCTGCCATACAGCCTAATACTAAGCAGAATGTTAGCGAGCACCAGGACCAAAAAGCATTTCAAACAAACATTCTCCAAGAACACAAAAGCAAGGAGCTGGATTAGCATGTAAGAGGTTCTTCACCCCTTTCCCAATGGGCATAAATATCTTCCTATTGTGTAAATACAGCCTTAGTCAACAGCGTGACAAATCTGCACATAGATAATGTCACATGCTGATGCCAATGTCACAGCAAATTAATCAAAGTACAGGTTTTCCAGCCTTCATCTATTTTTAAACCTGGTTAGAGTATAAGTATTCAGCTCAGTTGGTTTTCTCTTTTTTTTATTATTTTATTGTGTTTTTAAATTCACGAACAGAAAAACAAATGTTTGCAGTAGTTCCTTAAACAAGAATACTAAATTAAACCAAGCCATTTATTTGTACACAATAGAGAGAAAAATTAAGCCACATTGTACACTAGTGAGTCTTGAAACATGCACTTTCAGCTGATGTGTCATGCCCAATAGAAAGCAAAAGGTAAGGATGGAGGAAACCTTACACTGTACACAATAGACTGGCACTGACATTTATACTGGAAAATTACAGAGATCCGTTAAAAACAAGACCAAGAATGCTCACCGCCATACTGAAGGTCACTTTCCACAGGACTAATTTTTAAATAGTAGAAGCCTCCAGTCTACGCCTGAATTGAGAGTGGGCAAGCACTGGCACCCGCATACACACCTTAAAAATCATGCTAAACTATTACCTTCCCTTGGCTGACATTTAAGGTCACCGAATCTTTTAATAACCAACAGCAGTATTCCAGCAGGAAGACATGAATTAAGTAAAATATCTACTCAACCTGTTTTTAAAACATTGTCCCACACAGACCATCATTTAATTGGTTTTTTTTTTTTTGGTTTTTTTTAAATTGCATCAACCAGTTTTGTTGCTTTCTCCCTCTGCCCCTGTTGCCTTTGGCATTGATCACACTGGTTTTCCCCAGGTTCCCAAGTTCCCCACTCTTGTTACCATAGGTTCAACTCCAGTGGTTGTAATAATGGGGGCAAGGAAAGAAGAGATTGAGTGCTAATGTACACAAGGTGCCAGAAGCAGCAGCTGTTTTTGCCATGACATCAATGAGATATGCATAAAGCAGAATTAGGCAACACTGCGACACCTTATTATATATATTTTTAAAGACTACTATAGGCAAAGCCACAGAGTTAAATTAAAATTAACTATCCTTCATTTACTCCCTCTGCCTCCAATTTGTTTCCTACAGGGTAATTAACAAGATTTAAAACAACAGGAATAAAAAGAAGGTCCTAATGCTGCTACTAATGCTTGTAGTCTACACTACAAGTGCTACACTGGCACAGCTGCAGCTACACTGCTGTAGCACTCTAGCGTAGATATGCGCTATAGTGAAGAAAGAGGTTTTTCCTTCACCGTAGTAAATTCACCCCCAAGAAGCGATAAGTAGGTGGACAGAAGGATTTTTATTGTCAACCCACCGACGTCCACACTGGGACTTAGGACAGCTTAACTGCATCTCTCAGGTGTGAATCTTTCACACGCTGAGTGATGCAGTTCAGTTGACCTAAGTTTTAGGTGTAGACCAGGCCTTCAGCTGAAATTCACACAGATACAGAGGGCCAGAATGAGATCTAATGCAACACTTCAGTCCCACTTAATTGCTATCTTCAGAACTTAAAAGTGATGCATCAGGCTTCCTGTTGGCCCTCTGCAGTGGTGTGACTCTACATCCAGTAAGTGAGTTAGAAGGTTTAGTTTTCAAATACAGGTGAGTTTGCCCCGAAAGTACTGCAAATTTATTCCATGTTGAAGCCTCTATTTCAGGTCACAGTGGTGGTTCCCTATTTCAGCCAATGGCAGCAGACAATGGGCCAAAAGAGGATAGAAAAGAAAAGCTACTAGTGTACACTGCATTCATCTAGCTAGAGTTGGAAAAGTATAGTCTACTGCACACCTGACAAATTAGTATTCTAAGACAGCACCTTAATATTCAGGACAGATTGGAGTCATGGGAGAAAAGGAGCTAGCCTAAGAATTGATTTCTTCCCACTCCCTTTTGATTGATCGGCTAACAAGAACACATGGGGGTCAAAGCTCGATTCCATCTCTCCCCTTGATTTTCACACCACCACAAATTAAAATATTTTCATTATGAACTCATAGTGAAGTACTCCAAAATATATTACTCCTGGGGGGATTCAGCGCCGACGCGGGAGTGCAGAATTCATATGGCCTGCATTTTTCTGTGCTTCCCGTGCAGAAAAATGCAAACAAAAAAAAATCTACCAGGAGACAAGTGCCTCTTCCCTGGCAGTGCGTCTGTTCCAGCGTGCCAGGAGCAGCCTCAGAGATCGGGGAGGGGGGCTGGGCATGCGTGATCACCACCGGGGGGACAGGGCTGAGTGTATGTGCGTGCCAGTACTCCTGGTCCTGGGGGAATTCTGTGGGACTGCGTGCCCATAGAAACCAACGCCCCACACACTTCCTGCTTTTCCTCTGCAGAAAACGGCAGGGAAGTCTCGTGTGCAGTTTTGGGGGGCGGATTGCCCCCAAAGAGAGGTGAGGCATGGGGGGCACATGGGATTACGTGCCACTGCTCCCCTCCCTCCTCATTTCTGCAAACAGAGCTGCCCAGCTCAGAGGCGGCCTCTCCGCTCGGGCTCTACTGACTCTGCAGCTGAATGCAACCTCCTGTGTCTCAGTGCCAGTTGTGCTCCCCTTCTGTGTTCTTGGAGCCTTCCTATTATCTGTGGAACAGTGAGTGGGATTGGGTAAGCAGGGGTGGGGGAAATGAGGGAAGGGGGGTGGAATAGGGCAGGGGGAAGGGAATGTGGGAGTGACGGGAGGGGGATGGAGACGAACAAGGGGATAGGGGAATCACGGGGGAAAGCGGGATCCCGGCATCTGGCATCCCCTTGGAAGCAACTGGGGCTTCCCCATTAAGGAGGGCCCATCAAACCCTCACACTGACAAGCCTTACCCCCCTACACTTGGACCCCTCTGACAAGCCCCCCACACCCAGACCCCAACCCCATTGAGCCCCAACCAGCCACATTTATTGACAAATGTTGCAGAATTTTAAAATATTGTGCGCATAATTTTAAATTTTTTGGTGCATAATTCCCTCAGGAGTAATATTTGTTATTGAAAGTAGTTATTACATAAAAAGGTAGCTCAATGGGCTGCCTGCAACAAGTTCAGTACCATTCCTAGTGAAGTGTTCACATCAAAACCATCACCACGACTGATAACTTTATTGTAGCACCATCAGAAATGAGGCCAAGAACTGAACTATCCTCAGAGACATCTTTTCTACCTTATGTTGAAACACTGTGGCAAGGCTATATGAGGAAACTTGCACTGACCATACCGTATCTGGGTCTGTGCAGAAATGTAAGATTTCAGTGTCCTGTTTTGTTAGCCTGGCACATTTCATGAACACTAAAATCCCATTACATGCAAACTGTCAAGGGAGAGTTTAAAACATCCTGCTGGCTTTTAAGACAACTATACAGCAAAAGTTTGACCACTAACAAATTCTGAACTTTCTTTTCAAGTATTTTATTCAAACAGTAGACCAGCAAAGCCCATATATGTGATCTTCAGTGCATAACGCAAGGTCTATTTCCAGGTTTTCCCTGAGTACATGAAGAAGATTGGATTTTATTTGTGGGGGCTGATGGAATCTCAGGAAGCTGATTAATTGTTCTAATCCTTGTACGTGTTTTTAAAGGAACAAAGGGCATATGGGAACTAGGAAGGCAACACTAAAACCAGGCAAGACCCTTCATTCAAATGCCTAAGCCAAGTGCTGTAAATAGGTTCCACAACTAAATGCTTTAAAGAAGTCTTTTCTTAAAAATATCAATATGTTTATCAAAATAAAGATAGGGTTCTTTCATAAAGCTGCTGTCTCATCACTCCTCAAGAGAAATGTATGAAATCAAGACCTATTTAGCAGCTGAGCAAACCTAAGCAGCAGCAGCCCCACAAAAACAAGCTGTCAGTGCAAAATAAAAAGTTTTTTATTCAGTAGATTCTGCAAGCTTCCTCCATGACATACTCCACAGCTGTCAATGAAACAGAGCACAAGAGGAACTGGAAATCAGTTCTGTCAAACACCCAGCCTACAGAATGCATCTGGATTCCTTAACATACTTATGTGGCCCATGAAACAATCCGATTCCACAGAATTTTAGCTTTCATTAAAAAACATAAAAGTTTCTAGACCTCATGGTTGTGGAGAAAAAAACCCTTCCAAACGTGAACTGAATGTAAATAGTGCAGAGTTGTGTCTTCTGAGCCGGCAACTAGAAAGAATGGCATTGAATGGGGGAAGTTTGAATTTGCTGCAGAAAGGGAAATATGAAGGAGGTTAAGAAAGGAGGAGATACAAACGGGGAAGGGAAAGAATGGTAAAATTCAATCTGTGTCCCATAATTTTATGCTCTCTGATACTTTGTGAGCTCACACAAGTTCCTCCCTGGTCACCTGTACAAGTATATGGCACAACTATATATTCATTTATAGAGGTTTAATCCTAGATTTAAGTGTGAATCTCAACACAGCTTTAAACTATAGAATTGCTATGAAGCATTCACAATTAAATACCTTAAATCTGAAATAAGGAAACAAAAGCTTTATTAGATGGCATCAAATACTGTACTAAGGTTACTATACCTTCAATTCTACAAAAACTTCAGTGAGAGACTAATCTAGCAGAAGAAAATAGAACTAGCTAGTGAAGAGGTTCATCAAAGGAGAAATCCATTTCCCCATCAGGGTGAGAGTCACTGGTGGCCCATTTTCCTTTTAAATCCCAAATCCTGTATTCAAGAGCAAACAAGCCAGTTGTAGATCCTAAAAATCTCTGTAGCAGAAGAACTTGGTGTAGGATTTCATCTCAAACTTCTCTCCACAAGATTTTCTTACAACGTCTTGCCAAATCAAAATGGAAAAATCAAGAAAGCTTCACTTCAGATGGGTAAATTCCTTGAAAGCCTGAAATCCTGACTGTGTAGTTAATACAGTGAGCAGGTAACACTATCCAAATTAACAACCATTCTAGCTAATTAATCTTAAACTGCAGTTAAATTGACTAATTGGAACAACATACAGAGCTTCATTACATGAAAAAGAAAGGCTAAGACAAAGGAAGATTTGGAAGATCAAGAGAACATTCTTTTAAATATAAGACAACATCATCTTCAGAAAAGAATTAAGTTTAGAGCCCAGAAAGCCCTTCTGTACATTTCCAACCCAAAAAACAAACAAAACTTCTTACAAGAGAAGACGAAAAAAGCCCATTTACTCTAATACTCCTGGATGAAGAATTATAATTGCTCCACCCTGACATCTGGTTTCTATTTCACTTCTATTATATCAGATTACGTAAGAAGTAGACAATGCGCAGGATCAACAAAGTTTCTCTGCAAGTCTTGTGCAGCTCTAATGTTTACATTCTTGCTCATAAAAAACTCAAGCTATGCTCTACATACAGACATGTTTCAATCCGACAAAAGCATTGAGACCAAATGACCAAGTCCATCAGAGAAAAAGATAAACATCATTTTACATGTATTTGTAAACTACTTTTTTTAATCCTCCTCACTTCTGTATTAGCTAGGTATTTCCTTATCCCTCGCTCTCCTAGGAAGTGTGTATGTACCCCGAATGTATGCATGTTATTATTTCTGCCTACACATAAATGTATATAAATCTCTTCCATCAATGTGGAATCTTAAATTTGGACAGTTAAGCACTTGTCAGGAAGTGACAAAATAATGCATGCATAAACTTATCTACTCCCTCATACGTATGAACTGTTATTAATTATAGAATCATAGAACCATCGGGTTAGAAGGAACCGGAAGGGTCATCTAGTCTAATCCCCTCCCAAGATGCACAATTTGTTGTGTCTAAACCATCCAAGATAGGTGGCTATCCAGCCTCCTTTTGAAAATCTCCAGTGAAGGAGCTTCTACAACCTACCTACACAGTCTGTTACATTGTCCTACTGTTCTCACAGTTAGGAAGTTTTTCCTGAGATCTAATCTAAATCTGCTATGCTGTAGTTTTGAACCCATTGCCTCCTGGCCTGCCCTTTGTGGAAAGAGAGAACTTTTCTCCATCTTTTTTATGGCAGCCTTTCAAGTATTTGAACACGGTTATGTACCCCCTTAATCTCCTCTTTTCCAAACTAAACATATCCAGTTCCTTCAACCTTTGCTCATATAGCTTGCATTCCATCCATCTCTTTCACTTGCCTCTATATTCTTTCCAATTTCTTGACATCCTTTCTATACATCAGTGGCGAAACTTGGACACAGTACTCCCGCTAAGGCCTAACCAGCACCAAATAGAGTGGTTTGCATACTATGCCTCTGTTAATGCAACCTAAAATTGCATTAATTTTTTTTTTTGCAACAGCATCACATTGTTGATTCACGTTGAGGTTGTGATACACCACAGCTCCCAGATCCTCAGCTATCCCCCATTCTGAATTTGTGCATTTGTTTTCTCTTCCCTAACTGTAACACCTTATATTTGCCTTTGTTGAATTAATCATTTTGTGGTATATAGCCCAGTTCTACAATTTATTAGGATCCCTCTGAATTTTAGCTCTATCGTCCAAAGTGCTTGCAACCCCCTCCCAGCTTTGTCTCATCTACAGATTTGATCAGTGTGCTCTCTATTCCTACATCCAGGTCAATAGTAAAGAAGTTAAACACTGGACCCAGAACAGATCCCTGTGGAATCCCACTTGAGACCTCCCACCAATCTGACATTCCATGCATAGTTATTCTTTGTGGTTGTTTAACCAATTATGTATCTACTTAATGGTAGTTCTGCCAAGCCCACATTTCTCCAGCTTACTCATCAGAATGTCATGTGAGACTGCGTCAAAAGCCTGGCTGAAGTCCAGGTATATGATGTCCACTGCATTCCCCCTATCCACCAAACCAGTTACCCTGTAAAGGAAGGAAAACCAAGCTGGTTTGACATGATTTGTTCTTATTAAATCCATGCTGGCTGCTAGTGATTACCCCTTCATCCTCTAGGTACTTGTTCCAGTAGCTTCCCAGGTATCAAGGTCAGGTTGACTGGTCCATAGTTTTGTTTTGTTTTTTTTTAAAAGATGGGCACTATGTTACCCCTTCACCAGTCTTCTGAGACCTCTCCTGTCATCCATGAGCTTGTAAATATTTCCAGTGACTCAGATTTCTTCAGATGATTCCTTCAGCACCCTGGAGTGAACAGCATCAGGCCCCACTGACTTGAATTTGTTCAAATTAGTCAGAAGATCTCTGGCGTGCTCTTTACCAATCCTGATCTGCATCCCCTCCCCTTTATTGTCTATGGTAACTTTGCTAGTCATCTGGTCATGTTATTTTTTGTGAGAAGACTGAAGCAAAGTAGGCATTGTGCAGCTCTGACATCCTATCATCTTCCGTTACAGCTCACCTTCTCCACGGAGCAGCAGATCCATACCATCCCTGATCTTCCTTTTTTGTCTGTCATATTTCAAGAATCTCTTATTGCCTCTAACATTTCTTGCCAGCTGTAACTCATTCCTTGTCTTTCCTGATTTTGTACCTACACACTTGCGCTATTCCCATGTATACTTCCTTGGAGACATGCCCTTTCTTCCATTTCCTGTAAGTATCCCTTTTGGGTTTTAGAAAGCTAAAAAGCTCTCTCTGCAGCCAAATTGGCCTCCTGTGGCTCTTCTCATCTTTTCGCTGCATAGGAATAGCCTGATGCTGAGCCTCTAGTATTATATCTTTTAGGAACTGCTAGCCCCCTTCCACTCTTTTTCTTCCTAATTAGTCTTTCATGTGACCTTGCCTACTATGTCTCTGAGTTGGTTGAAATCCACCTTTCTGAAGTCCATTGTCCTTGTTTTCCTGTTCTCATGTCCTCCTTTCCTTAGGATCTTGAATTCTATCAGATCAGGATCACTTTAGCCCAAGTTCCTGAACACCTTCACATTCGCAACTAATTCATCCCTATTTGTCAAGACCAGATCCAAAATGGATGATCCCCCTAGTTGATTCCTCAACTTTCCGAATCAGAAAGCTGTCCCCTACACATGCAAAGAATTTGCAGGGCATACATTTTGCTGTAATAGTCTTCAAACAGATAATCAGGAAAGTTAAAATCCCCCATTAATATTACCTCACATGTGTTAGCTAATCTTGTTACCTGCTTGTAGAATGCCTCATACACTTCCTCTTCTTAATTTGGCAGTCTATAATTAAGGCTACGATTCGGTCACAGAGGTTGTGGAAGTCACGGAATCTGTGACTTCAGCCCCTGCAGCTGGGAGAAGCAGGGTACTGCTGCCTCCCGCAGCAGCAGCGAGTGGTGGCCTGAGGCAGCGGGCCCCCAAGCTCCCAGACGCAGTACCCCGCAGCTCCACCGTGGAGGCAGCAGGGTGATTTCCACAGCTCTGCAGGGGGAGGGAGCAGGGGGGACCCTGGAGCTCTGAGCCCCCATGGGTGGTGGGGGCCTCAGAGCTCCCAGCCACCCATAGCTGCCCCAGTCCCTTCCCATTTTATCATGGCTATTTTTAGTAAAAGGAAGGAACAGGTCACGTGGTTCTGTGACTTTTTCTTTATTGCCCATGCCCTGTCCGTGACTTTTACTAAAAATATCCATGACAAAAATCTTAGCCTCATCTATAATAGACCCTCGCCGTAACATCGCTACTATTCTTTTCCCTTTTTTATACTCACCCAGAGACTCTCAGTAGGTCCGCCGCTCACTTCCTCTTGGACCTCGGAGCAAGTGTATACATTCTTGATGTACAACGCAATGCCTCCTCCTTTCCCCCACCCCTCCATTCCTGTCCTTCTGGAACAAGCTATATCCCCCCATGCTGGTACTCCAGGCATGGGAGCTGTCCCACCAAGTCTCTGTAATGCCAATTAAGTCATAATTTTCTTCATATACAATGACTTCCCATTCATCCTGCTTGTTCCTCATACTCCTTGCATTGGTATACTGGCATCAAAGGTATTTAGTAGACTGCCTGCTTGCTTGCTTTTCTTCTTGCCTCTTTAATGCAGTTGTGGTTCCTAGTCCCTTCTCCAGAATTTAGCCCCTTCCCCTTGTCTTCATTACTTAAGCCTAGATGTGCATTGGCTGGATTTTTGTCACCATACCCCATAGGACCTGGATTAAAGCTCTCATCAGGTTAGCCAGATGATGTGTGTGACAGTGCCTCCCATAAGGCTTTATGGAAATATGCTTATGAATGTATATATGACATAACTAGAATATGTTTTATGCTACATATGCCATGTAAAATATCTCTCTAAAGGTTATGATCTACTGAATTTATTAACCCTATTTGTATGCATGTATCATTTTTGTATTCAAAGTTAGGAATATTGGCTATGTACTGGCTTGATTTTTAAGTAGCCTTTGTAAAGCATTTGGTCAGCTTCTTAAGAAAGGAATGTGCAAATTAAGTGCCCAATCAAGAAGCACTTAACGAACAATGGATCTTGGAATGTTCCAATCCACATAAGTAGTCTACTTGAGGATGTTCAAGGAAGCATGTGAACCATGGCGGCTACCTGTAAGTTCTGAGTCATGCATGAATATGTGACTGGCCCACCCATGTGACTCCAAAACTCCATTTTGTAGCTGAATTCTACACAGGGGGAGGTAGGTATGTCCACCCACAGGAGAAAGTCTATTTAAACCCCTAGGAGACCCCTCCATTTGTTGTCTTCAGCTGACTAAAGAGATAGCCTCTCCACCCCGAAGGATACCTGAAAGAAACTGGAACAAAGGACAGTAACTACAGGGGGTGTGAGCAATGCTGGACCCAGACTAGAAGGAGACTAATTTGTAAAAGGAAGCTTACTGGAATTCCTCTAAGGGTGAGATTTTTATCTGTATTCAGTTTTCTTACACATAGACTTGCGTGTTCTATTTTATTTTGCTTGGTAATTCACTTTGTTCTGTCGGTTACTACTTGGAACCACTTAAATCCTACTTTCTGTATTTAATAAAAATTACTTTTTACTTATTAATTAACCCAGAGTATGTATTAATAAATACCAGGGGAGGGGAGGAGAAGAAACAGCTGTGCATCTCTATCAGTGTTATAGAGGGCGAACAATGTACGAGTTTACCCTGTATAAGCTTTATACAAAGGTAAAACGGATCTATTTGGGGTTTGGACTCCACTGGGAGTTGGGCATCTGAGTGTTAAAGACAGGAACATTTCTTAAGTTGCTTTCAGTTAAATCTGCAGCTTTGGGGCATGTGGTTCAGACCCTGGGTCTGCGCTGGAGCAGACTGGCATGTCTGGCTCAACAAGACAGGGTGCTGGAGTTCCAGCTGGCAGGGAAAGCAGGGGCAGAAGTAGTCTTGGCACATCAGTTGGCAGCCCCAAGGGGGTTTCTGTGATCCAACCCATCACAATGTGCAAAGATGCTCTTCCCAGTACTTGACAGATGGAGTCCCCGCCAGCACAGAAATCCTCTCTTTCTTGGAACATCAGCTTGTTGTTGAACAAGCCAAAGTCCTCTCACCGACACCACCTGCATAGCCACACATTTAGTTCCACAGTTTGCCAGTCCCTGCCCAAGCCTTTTCCTTCAACAAGGAAGATGGACAAGAACCTAACTTACACCCCAAACTCTTTTATCCTTCTTCCCACGTGGTCTGCAGTGATACACTCAAGGTCATTTTTGGCAGTACTGTTTGTGCCCATGTGGATAAATAGGAAGGGGTAGTGGGCTGAGGACCTGAGTCTCCGCAGACTCTCCATTACATCCTGAATTATAGCTCTAGCCAAGCAGCACACTTCTCAGGATTCCTCGTCTGGACAGCAGATGGATGACTGTCCCCCTTAGGAGGGAATCCCCAACCACCACCACCCTTCTCCTCTTAGGAGCAGTGGTCATGGAACCCACATCCCTAGGACAATGCATTCCATGCCTTCCAGTCAATGGGGGTCTCCTCCTGATCCCTTCCCTCAGGAGACTCTTCCAAGGCATTCTCAGTAGTACTACCTATGCCAATTACCTGGAGGGCGTTGCTTATCTCCATCTGCATTGAGGATATATTGGTTCTCCTCCGTCTTCTGGAGGTCACACGCTGCCAATTTTTTTCCCCCGTTCTTCACTCCCCCCTACACTGCCCTTTCCGAGTCTTTGGTGTGCTGTGCCTGCAGTACCTAATCCTGACTTCTATCCAGGAAGTCTTTTTTTCTGTGATGCAACGCAGGGTCAATACTTGGGTCTCCAGTCCTTTAACTTTTTCTTCCAGTATGGAGACCAGCTTCCACTTCACTCAGATGAACTCGCTTCTATCCTCCAGGAGAAAGACAAACATGGCACGCCCTGTGCAGGTCACAACAACTGATCCCTCATTAACCATATTTTCTTCCTTGTTACGTACCAAGATCCTCTTCAGATGATGTATTTACTGTTCCCAAAAGCCTGAAAGGCAAAAACTCTGTGGGCTCTCCCACAACATTTCTTCCAATGGCTTAGCCTCTTTGTAATACTGTTCTCATTAGGGCACACGTACACCAATTTTATGGTAATAATTGCCCAGTATGTCTTTAGCAACAGACTAATATAAATCCTCTTTTCTCAAAGGCAACTATTTTAATGGTGTCATCCCTAACCACATCTATATACATTTTCTTTTGACTTAACAGTACAGCTTTCTTTTGCTGCAATTCAGAGTATGAGGCACTTAAATTTAAAGCTAGCTCAGGTGAAAAAGTTGGTGGTCTGTGTATATGTGTATGTATGTGTACACACACACACACACACAAGTTTTCATGATTACTTTTCTATGTTTAATCTGTAAATGTCGTGTAAGAACAGATTACGGTGTATTTTTCAGAGTGAACTTGCGCGCGCGCACACACACTCTCTCTCAATACTGGAAAATGTAGAAAAACATATATTATGTTGTATGTCCGAAATAGCATAGAATCATTAAATTAATGACTAGCATAATCCATACTTACAAGGGGCAGAGTTAAGGTTACATGTGCAACCTTAATTCTGGAATTCTCACTTGTGTGCTTAACTGCACATCATAATTAATTAATTTAAATGGGATTTCCTAAACACCACTGGAATATCATATCTCCCTCCAACCACTCCTGAGACAGACAGACACACCAACCCTTCAGGAAGTCCACAAATCAGCTTGCCTTCCCTCCTAAGTTCCTCAGGAGATGGAAAAGTTATTTACCTTCCAAGAGTTCTTATGGATTTATGGCTCTGTGCGCTTTATTGAATGAGCAGAAGTTTGTGTGGAGGAGTTTTGGCACCTTGCACACAAATGCTTCCTCTGCTTTGGGGAAAACTATGCCCACAGAAGATTCTTCACAGAAATGGGTGCACTGAATGGCCTCATAAGACACACCGCTCAATTTTTCATTACATATCTAAGTTAATAGCATGTGCTACTTTAGCTGAACATTTTACACATGTAGAGAAAAGAAGCTGTGCAAAATGTGTTACGTATGCACAAAGTGTAATCATCGGACTCATAACTTAGTCAATTGGAAACTAATTTTCACTGGATAACTCAAATGCACTTCTCACTGAAGCCTACTTCCATACAAAAAATTCAGCTTTCTACCCTTAATTATTTTAGTGTTAGAATTTTAAAAAACAAAACAAGACCAAACATGCAGTATTTTGCGGTGGGGAAAAGTTTTCCACTACTTAAAAACAGCTGAATATTTTGCTCCAAAAGTCTCCTTTGGACAGATTTTTGAAATTTCAACCATGCAGGTGAAGATTTTGTAGTTATGAGTGACTGCTAACAGAGATAAGACTGGAAACTGCTATGAAAACTTAATTACAGAACAGTTACAATTACTATAATTCAACTACATATATATGGCTAAGCTTGTTTCCTGTAGTGTGAGTGGCAAGACATAATAAAAGCATGCCCTGTATACATAATGAATATGATGCACAACCAAACATACACCAAGCAGACATCACTTCAGGATATTTTTTAAATAACCACTCATAGCAAACTTTGAAGTATGGAATGTTCTTTTGATATTTATGAAGCTTTATGGATTGAAAAAAACTAAGTTGTTGACAACTTTGTTCTCTTGTATGTCTAATAAAGAGTTCAAGGAGATCATGGTGAGATGACAGACTCCTTTAAGCATTTCTTACCCACAGTGATCAAATTCATATGCATCTGAAATCACCCTTTCATTTGACTGATTTTTAATCTAGCTAATGGAACAAAACACCAACCAAATCAAGTATTAGATCAACAAAACTGAGGAAAAGGAACTTATTTTCGACTGACCATTTTATTTGCAAGTACAGAAGTCACCTTCTTTACCAAAAAAGCCTTCAGTATCTGAAGGCCTTGAAAGAAGTTATTTTCCAGTAGTTCATATCCATATAAGCAAGCCAAAGAGAGCCTATACTTGGCACGCACCCCTTAACCTTCCTTGTTAAGCTAAACATCAGTCCTTGAGTCTATTACAATGAGACAGGCTTTCTAATTCTCTATTCATTGTTATGGCTCTTCATTGAACCCTCTCCAATTTATCCTTCTGGAATTGAAAACATTAGAACTGGAGAAAATATTCAGCAACAGTTGCACCAGTACCAAATAAAGAAATGAAATAACCTCTACTCCTACTTGAGATTCCCCTGTTTATGCATCCAAGATGGTATGCATCCTTAGGTTAAGCACTTCTTTGAACAGCTCCCTCTACTGGCATGTGACCCATAAACTGGGAGATGGCAGACTAGTCCACTTGGAAGAAGAGACTGAACAGTCATATTAATTCATGGTGCAGCAAGTACCATAAGGAAGAACAGAACAGCAGTGTACAAGAAGAGTGCAGAGGTATTCTTTTTATTTCATGCTTCTGTTGCCTTTATCTGAAGAAACCCAGTTTAGGAACAGTGTGAGGGAAAAGGAACTGCATTGCTCTGGCTTTCTAAACGAAGCCAAACTTTGAAAAAGCAGTTTCCTAAGCTCCAAAATTCCAAGAGCTCTTAGTCACCTGTGCTTGTTATTTTCAAGAGAACTACATCCCCATGAGTTATGGATTGATGGTCAGAGAACGTTTAAGTGAAGCTACTGTTCATCTGAATATTTTAAAATCGCCCATCTTTTTTTGCCTCTGAGCCACAGGCATTCCAGACCTCCTGTCTTTTACATATACATCACCATTTGATTCCTTCGGCTTGCCCACACATTGTACTGTAGCTCTATCCTACTTTCCTTCTTGGTAGGAAATACTACATTTTCTGCCTCTTTTGCTACACATTAACAGGCGCACATGGTAGCAAGTCATCAAGTTTGGCTGCTATGCTGTGGTCTAGCAATTTTTCAAATGGTATTTATGAAATGTGTAGCGTCAGGACCACATTTCAACCAATAAAGGGCTACATGTGGGCTAAAAACCATGGCTGACTGCACAGCTGCTGAAATGGGTATCCAGTTTGTGTTTGATACACAGAACTTTCAACATTAATGTCACCTTTAAACACAAAAGAATAAACTGCCACAATTATTCACTGTCAAACTATGCTGGACAGCCACAGCCACAGAATCCCCCCAGCCCTACTGTCTATTTCCACCGGCAATAATTTTTCACTTCTGCTTGAATGCCAGACAAAACATCTTTAAGCTGCCAATATGCTCTCTCTACTGGCACTGCTGAGAGCATTCTGGAAAGGTCAGTGGTTTGAAAAATCTGTGCAACATATCAGAATACCCTATTAATACGTGAACCCTGGAATGAAAATCTGATCCCTCATTATTTTAGTATTTGTTATCCTGGAAAGCGCACCACCATGGTATTTCATGAGCCCAAGCAAATACAATAAGCAGAATTTATTTTCCTCACTTCTAAAAAAATATTGGTCTAATATGATACTTAAAAGGGAGGGACTGACAGCAGTACACATTGCCCGAGCTTGTGCTGTACTACCTGTTCTGCCAGTGCACCTCAAACTGCAACATTATTGCTTTTTTAATCCTACACACCTCCAAGAAAACATCTAACAAGTGTACTAGTCTCTGTAGAATTTCTGGAGATCCAGATTCTATCAACACCATTTTAATCTAGACGAAAGATAGAAAATGAGAAAGATGACCCGCAGTGCCCCTTCCCCTCTCCATCTCATTTTAATGGCAGGGAAACATCATAGCGGATCATCCCACCCTTCCAATACTCCAGAAAAAAGGCAATACTCCCTCCACAAAGGTTAACCAATATAACTGAGGAAAACAGGAACAGGAGTACTTGTGGCACCTTAGAGACTAACAAATTTATTAGAGCATAAGCTTTCGTGGGCTACAGGGCTTTCGAGGGTTACACCCTCCGGGCCACTATGGATGTAGAAGCCCTCTACACCAACATTCCACACAAAGATGGACTACATTCCAGACCGCCTGTCTTTTACATATATATCACCATTTGATTCCTTCGGCTTGCCCACACATTGTACTGTAGCTCTATCCTACTTTCCTTCTTGGTAGGAAATACTACATTTTCTGCCTCTTTTGCTACACGTTAACAGGCGCACCTGGACACAAAAGTATCCCCGATAATGTCACAGCAAACCTGGTGGCTGACCTTTGTGACTTTGTCCTCACCCATAACTTTTTCACATTTGGGGACAATATATACCTTCAAGTCAGCAGCACTGCTATGGGTACCCGCATGGCCCCACAGTATGCCAATATTTTTATGGCTGACCTAGAACAACGCTTCTTCAGCTCTCGTCCCCTAACGCCCCTACTCTACTTGCGCTATATTGATGACATCTTCATCATCTGGACCTATGGAAAAGAAGCCCTTGAGGAATTGCACCATGATTTCAACAATTTCCATCCCACCATCAACCTCAGCCTAGACCAATCCACACAAGCGGTCCGTTTCCTGGACACTACTGTGCTAATAAGCGATGGTCACAACCACCACCCTATACCGGAAACCTATTGATCGCTATACTTATCTACATGCCTCCAGCTTCCATGCAGGACACACCACACGATCCATTGTCTACAGCCAAGCTCTAAGATACAACCGCATTTGCTCCAACCCCTCAGACAGAGACAAACACCTACAAGATCTCTATCAAGCAGTCTTAAAACTACAATACCCACCTGCTGAAGTGAAAAAACAGATTGACAGAGTCAGAGAAGTACCCAGAAGTCACCTACTACAGGACAGGCCTAACAAAGAAAACAAAAGAACGCCACTAGCTGTCACCTTCAGCCCCCAACTAAAACCTCTCCTGCGCATCAAAGATTTACAACCTATCCTGGAAAATATCCCTCACTCTCACAGATCTTGGGAGACAGGCCAGTAATCGCTTACAGACAGCCCCCCAAACTGAAGCAAACACTCACCAGCAACCACACACCACACAACAAAAACACTAACCCAGGAACCTATCCTTGCAACAAAGCCCAGTGTCAACTCTGTCCACATATTTATTCAAGTGACACCATCATAGGACCTAATCACATTAGCCATGCCATCGGGGCTCATTCACCTGCACATCTACCAATGTGATATATGCCATCATGTGCCAGCAATGCCCCTCTGCCAAGTACATTGGCCAAACCGGACAGTCTCTACGCAAAAGAATAAATGGACACAAATCTGACATCAGGAATCATAACATTCAAAAACTGGTAGGAGAACACTTCAACCTCTCTGGCCACTTAGTAAAAGATTTAAGGGTGGCAATTTTGCAACAGAAAAGCTTCAAAAACAGACTCCAACGAGAAACTGCTGAGCTTGAATTAATATGCAAACTAGATACCATTAACTTGGGTTTGAATAGAGACTTGGAGTGGCTGGGTCTTTACACATATTGACTGTAGCCCACAAAATCTTATACTCTAATAAATTTGTTAGTCTCTAAGGTGCCACAAGTACTCCTGTTCTTTTTGCGGATACAGACGAACACGGCTGCTACTCTGAAACCTGAGGGAAACAGGGGAGGGGAAGAGAAGTGAAAGCACAAGGAAAAGAAGAAGAATTCATAACAGATTTCCTGACCTGAAATTTAGCCATTGGTTTAACACTGAATATAAGGAAATATTCAAGTCATTTATAAACTATTCACTGATGTGGTTAAAAAAAAGTCATGACAGTAAGTATAATTTTAGTCACATGTAAAACAGAAAAACATTAAGAAGCTAATGAATGTGCAACAAAAGTTAGAAACCTTCACATCCTATATCTCTATTTCAAAACAAAACTGATATCCTGTCCAAGTGGTCAATATTTTCTGAATACTTAGTGTTCATCCAACTACACTGTAGGGTGGATAAAAATCGATTTTTTTTTTAAAAAAATAAAATACTGATTTTTATTTAAATCGGATTTTTTTGATAAAATTCTTTGAGGAAAAAACCTCTCTAAAGATAGTTTTAATTAAGATACATTATAGCTCAAGGATATCTCATCATGGAATAGAGATTATAAATTCTAATTCTATAGTATGAGACAATATATTCATGTAATGTTTAAGAAAAGTTTTGTCAATGAGTTCCAGTAGTTCATAAGACTGGGTCTCTAATCAATGGGGTTCCAGGGGTTATTTAGGTTAATCTTTCTATCTGCCCAATGGGACACAGTGCTCAGTCTATAAGATACCAACAGACATGCTTAGTTTTGCAGTTCTCAAACTGTGGATTTGTGTCTCCAGAAATAACATGCTTGTTAACAGCAAAAATGTTTTTAAATAAGTATATAGAGGTGAGAAACAACAGACCTCGACCCTATTGTCCTTCTGCAAATTTGTGTACATAGAGTCAATCCCTTACCTCTCTGAAAGTGCAAAGTTCCCAAAAGTTCAATAAATAGAACATTGTTGGGGGCGGAATAGATCTGGACAAGGAGAAGAAGTCTGGAGATAAAATGTGAGAAGGGAGGGACAGGCAGTAAAAACAAAAGTGAAACTGTTTGACCAGAATATTCCAGAAGCCTTGAGGTCTTTGAGTGTAGACTTCATTGATTTGAGATCTACCATACCATTCTCTCATTAGAAGGGAAAACCTATAATGGCAGCAGGCCGCAAAAGAGACCCAGTTTGGGAATATTTTAATGAAGGTCTTCTATCTGTGAGTAAGACGGGCATGAATGCAAAATGCAAAAAGTGGGGGAAAAAAAATAAAAATGCAAAGCCTGGTTGCCCGAATGAAACATCATGAGAAGTGTCCCTTCTCAGGAGGAAGCTGTGCTGAAGATGATGAAAGGAACACATCTGAACATGCAGGATCTTCAGGTTGGTAAACTTTATTTCATACTTCTTTCTTAAGGACTGCCTGTCTTCCTTCTGGACTATTCTTGAATTCTCATGTTTGAGCAAAAAATATAGTTTTTACTCTATGGTACTATCATTTTAGATATAGTTGTGATAAAAAACAAACAGCTGAAATAGGCAAATCTTCCTTTTACAATTTCACCTTTAAAGTAGTAGTGAGTGTCAGTACTAAATGAGCAGTATGGTAAATAAATAACTGCATTGACTTATTTTGTTTAGGAGAATCCATCCTCAACATACAGGATTCTGAAGACTATCCACCTTTAAGATCACCATCATTTTCTATAGTTTCAGAGTTATCTGCCAATGATAGTGTTTTTAGTCACATGTATGTCACATAGCCACAGTATATCAGCAGCAAAAAGAAAAAAAAAAACTCCCCATCGTCCAGAAACAACCATAGATAAGTTTGTGATAAGAACCAGCAGATTACAAAAAGAGGTAATTGATGAAAAAACTGCCCAGTTTGTTTATGCAACAAACTCTCCTTTCCGTATGATTGAGAACCCACACTTGATTAACATGGTTCAGTCATTAACATCAGGATACAGTCCACCCAACAGAGCAGATGTCGCAGGCAAATTGCTAGATAAAGTGTATGAAAGAGAAATTGAGCAGTGTGCAAAAGGTCTAGAGGGTAAAATTGTTAACCTGAGTCTTGATGGGTAGAGCAATGTCCACAATGATCCTGTTGTATGTGCTTGTGTGACAACAGAAGAAGGGAATGTCTTCTTTACAGAAACAACTGATACATCAGGAAATGCTCACATAGCAGAATACTTACAAGCAGCAGCAAAAGCTATAAAACTGTGAAAAAAAATTCAAATGTCTATGGTCACAGACAATGCTGTAAATGTATCCAAGATGAGAAGAACTTATTTAGAAGAGAGTCCTAAGCTAATAACATAGGGTTGCAGTGCTCACTTGATGCAACCCCTAGCCAAAGACTTCAGTGTTCCAGAAATAAAGGCTAATGTTGTTGAAATTGCAAAATAGTTCCGTAACAACCACTTTGCAGCAGCTGCTCTGGAAAAAGTGGGAGGAACCAAGCTAACTCTCCCACAAGACGTGCGATGGAACTCAGTAGTGGACTGTTTTCAGTACTATATCAAGAACTGGCCTAATCTGATGACAGTTTGTGAACAAAATCGTGAAAAAATAGATGGCACTGTCACAGCCAAAGTTCTCAACAGGCTTAAGACAAATGTTGAACACATGCTGAGTACCTTGAAGCCTACTTCTGTAGCCTTGAACAAAATGCAGGGGAATAGCTGTTTTATTTCTGACGCTGTTGAAATTTGGAAGGAACTGAGTGAGAGCTTAAAAAGATAAATACGTAATGACAGAGTTAAATTACAAGCATTAAAAAAAAAACCACAATTGGGACAAGCACTATCTCCAGCTCGTTTTCTTGCAAATATTCTCAATACGCGGTATCAGGGTCAAACCTTAACTGCTGAAGAAGAGGAGCTGGCTATGACATGGACATCCAGCAATCATCGCTCCATAATGCCAACTATAATAAACTTCAGAGCTAAGGGTGAACCATTCAAGAAATACACTGGACCCTCACTAGAACGTGGGATTTGGGATCCATGCACAGTACTGCATTATAGCGGGGACCGTGTTAAAATGAACTGTAATTAAAGTAATTAAATTTGGGATCCATGGCCGCAACCGTGTTATATGCAAATTCATGCGATATAGACGCACGTTTGAGCGAGGGTCCGGTGTATATGTTTGCTGATGCTGTTTTAAAGAAAAAAAAGTCACACCAGTGAACTGGTGGAAGTCACTTAAGCACTTGGATTCAGAGACCATTGAAGTGATAATCTCTCTTAACAGCAGCATCTTCTTCTGCTTGTGTAGAAAGAATATTTTCTTCCTTTCGACTAATTCATTCCAAACTGAAAAATCATTTGGGACCTGAAAAAGAAGGAAAGCTTGTTTTTCTTTTCTAGATTATGAACGAACAGGAAAATGAAGGTGAAGACGACTGAGTTAGCTGCAGAAGCCAATATTTTAAGTTTCTCATGTTGACCTGGCTGACAGTCTATTTAATTTGTGGGGTTTTTTGTTTTTAAAAATTTCATTTAACTATTTTAGTTAAACAAACAAAACAAACCTGATTTTAAAAAACTTGAATGTTTACATTCAAAAACTCATGCTTGTTTTGTTAAAATACCGTGTGCTGTTGAAGAAAAAAATCCAGACTACATAACTTTGTTTTAGTTAAATAAAACAATTTTAATGTCTGTCTGGTGATGTTCTCCTCTTAATACAGCATGGCAAGAAAATCCTCCAAATATTAATGATTAGCCTGTTGAATTGGAGACAGTTCACCTCCCAGTGACTTCATAAATATCTGCTTCAATTACCCTTGGTAATTGAAATAACCAATCATTCATTTTCTGATATAGCTGTAAAACAAATCTGAAAAGTTTTCAAAATAAATCACTTTAAAAATGAACAGTGTGTACCTTCTAAAAATGAAACCTACATCTATCTCTGGGTTGTGAAGTATATGTATTAAGGTTATAACAACCAACAAGAATGCACTTTTATGTAGAAATCCATGATTAAATTGAGTCTTCCTGACTAGTGATTTAAATCAATTTGATTTAACTCAGATCCACCCTGACTGTTGGTGATTATGATTTCAGTTTAAGATGATTACTTTTTTCCCTAAAAAACATGTGCACCAACATTCAATACCAGGAAGAAAAAAAAGACAGCCTTTTATCTTGTAATCTTTATCTTTCAGTTGTTTATCCAGCTTACTATCATTGCAGTCTTATCCAGATTGAGCTTTGACCAGCTAGCCTTTACCCATGCCCCAATCTCTACCAAATGCTAGCTACTTAAGTCATTTGACAGCATTGCTTGGAAGTAGGGAGACAAATAGAAGGGGTTATCAGTGTAGCCCAGGCTTCCTCACTAACCTTCCGAGCTGCCTAGTGTACATGAACTGGGGAAGCAAATACGGAAGGGGAAAAGAGACAAAAAAGAATCCTATAGAAGCTCACCATAGAGCACCCACTGGATAGAAAAGCAGTTCCTCAGAACTACTCATTAGAATCTCAGGTAAGAACAAAACCCCTAACAGTCAACCCAGCCTACTCCTGTGAGCATTGCTGGCAAGTCTTGCCAGGGATGCTGATCCCTAGCAGCCAGTCTGGCTGCCCATTTATGTAGTTACACTACCTATCCACTTTCCCTTCTTCAGAGTTCAGTTCTTAAGGCCTGGGGCATTGAGTAAGAGGAACTGAGGCAGTTGAGGATCACACAACCTGTTAACTATCACTCCAAAGGAGAGAGTGTTGCTAATAAGTAAGGCTACGTTTTAGTCACAGGTATTTTTAGTAAAAGTCATGGACAGGCCACAGGCTGTAAACAAAAATTCACTGCTGCTTGTATGTCCTATTGAACCACTACGGACATTTCACTGTACTGCTATGTCTGCAATGATCAATGCTATAAATCAGTAAGAGCCTGACTAACTTTCTGGACTTGTGTGGGACCTTTTCTCCTCTGCTGCAAATTAAAATGAACAAAACTGTATTAAAGCTACTGTAAGTCTCTCAAGTCATTCTATGAAACTACCACTAAAGGCACATATGGTGACTTTAACAAGCATGCCCCTTGGACAAAGTACAACTGTTTAACAACAAAAATGTATGTATATTTAAACACCCTGGAGGACCCCACTGTACTTCACATACTATGTACTGTGACTATTTTACCCTGCCTTGAAAATGACTTCTGAATTATATATAGTAGCATATATACACATGGGAGTGACCAAGATCAACATACTACATAGTGCCTCTTCAGAAGTCTTTGGACAACTTAAACACACCAACTTTCCAAAAACAACCCTGAATACAAGTTTAAAGCTCAAGTTTGTGTGTGGCTTATATTTTCACTTTACTGCCCAGTTATAGCAGGTGCTCACACTCTAAATAGGCCTCAGTGACTATTCACAGCTGAAATTAGAATTAATGCTGTATTTTTATTGTTTGACTGAACTTAGACTTGCAACTGAGTCTTTCAATAGATGTCCATGTATTAATGCAATGGTATGAACTCAGGGTGCTGTTATCCTGCCAACAAATCCAAACTGCCGTCCTTTTTTCTTACATTTTTCAAGTTAAGAGTTTTCTTAATTGATTTCTGTGGTAGATATGGATACTGTTTTCCATGCGGGGATAAAACTCAATTATATCTTTGAAAGCTGTAACTAGTTTAAGCTACCTGACAAATTTCCTGCCTTCCATTTCCTGCAACATGCAGTGTCTAGAGTATATGATTATGATTGTTATAGGAAATGGTCAAGTAGATAATTTCACTCATTTTAGATGGTTGTTATGAAGACATATTATAAAGAATGTATCTAGGTATTTGTATAGCCCACAGCACAAGACCATCTGAACATCTCACAGGAATTAATGGGATTTTACAGCACAGGATCCATGACAAAGAAGTATTATTCCCATGTTAAAGATGGTAAACCTGAGGCACAGCGTATATCAAAGTGACTTGCCCAGAGTCACACAGGAAGGTTTGTTTCTGAGCTAGGAAATGAATTCAGGTCTCCAGAGGCTAGTCCAGTGCTCTAACCAAAGATGCAGAAAAGTGTAAAACATGAACTGCAGTAAGGAAGCACCATTTCAGACTGGAGATCAGATCTCTGCTGACTCACAAGTGAAACGATTTTGTCAATCACTAATGTACTTCTGCACCATAAAATCCCCCTTAGTCATTAACACATGGAGCTACTCATATCTTCTGAACTCTTGCTATTCCAGTGCATAAGACTTAAAGAGCAGTGAAAACTGCTCTGTAGAGAAATAAGCAAAACCTAGAGAGCCAGCCAGAAGGTGATTACACTCAATATATCTTTCATAGCCAAAAAACCCATACAACTTAATTCAAATAGAATGAAGTATGGTTACTAAAGGCATTTGGTATGGTGATAAATTCTAAAAATTTACATAATTTACCCTATTAAATAAGACAAATTTCTATTTAAAAATGCCCACTCATTTTGGAAATATTCGCAACAGTATCCTGTATAAAAAAACTAATCCACAAATTCCAAAACTTAATTACCACTGAGAAGTAACTTGTAACCTAAAAAATGACAGCTTTAAAACCACACCACACAGAGCAGTATTCGTTCACTTTTAGCTATTCTGCAGCTGTAGAGCTAGCAACCTCTGGCCTACTTTCAGGCATGGTGGAGTCTGGCTTTGCTGTTTATGTTTGATACCAATAAGCAAAGGTTTATGACCATTTATTGACGCAAGCTATTTCATGCTACATGCCAGATATTAATCAGAGGAGGAAGAATTCTCTTCAGGCAGCCACTTGGAGGCTCTTGAATTGTTTAAGTGCTAGAGAACATAAGCTGAGTTTTTATATGATGAAAGCCATGTGGAAGAAGGAACAGAGAACTAACAATAAAAGCAAGTACAAAGCATACAGATGAACAGTAATGTTGAGTCAAGAAGGAGGCCAGTAGAAAGTGGCTCTGATTTCATTGGTAAGTTATATCCAATGAGCAGCTGGAAATGATAATGTTACGACTGACTATTAGGTATATATTTTCTCATAAAGGAAATAAAATGCTATGCTGTATTAACAATTATTAGAAAATACTCAGTATTGTACTGTCAATATAAATCAGTGCTATGTCCCATCACGAATACGGTGTTCAGTTCTGGTCACCCTGTCTCACGTTATAAGTGACAAAATAAGAAGCGTGGAAATACAAACTGGGCCTGCAATTGCGGCTTTCAAGAGCAGCCTGCAACAGTTGGTCACTTTTTGCCTCTTTTTGTATGAGGATTTTCAGCCATAGCTTGTAACAGCTGCACCATCCAATGCAAAAAGAGGCAGAAACAACTGAGGAACAAGGTGAATGAATACCCACTTGAGGAAACTATCTAGAACAATCCTTTCCTTCTGATTGGTAGGAGAGAAGGCAACTTTAAGCCATATACCGCTGACTGTACTGCACCAACACTACCTGCTGTTGAGCCACCACAATAAAACGTGCCAAGAAGCTACGAATCATCAAACAGACCTTCCATCTGCTGGAGAGAATAAAAACTGAATGCCAACCAGCTTGTCTCTCTTCAGAGAGGGAATGATGTCTAGGGTCTTGTTTCCAGCTGGAAGATAATATCCCTTTATCTGAGAGGGGATAAGAATGTGTTCGCTCGTTTTAGGATACTACAGCAACACGGAGATTGACATGTCATCTTGGGAGTAACAGGTGGCAGTGATCTAACATTTGATGGATTGTCAAATAAGTTTTTGAACTCTTCAATCTTTAATGAATTGTGTACATTTGCTTTCAACAAAAGAGCTGCATAAACACTTATAGCCCTAACAGAAATCTTAAATTGGGATTTGAAAAGATTCAAAAGAAATAACTCCTGTTTCTTAATACCCAACCTGTTTTATTTAAAAGTTTACAATGTTTAAACAAAATCCAATTCCTTCGTAACTAGAAATGAAATGCAATATCTTTTATACAACATAAATCAGCAACAAACAAAAAAGTAGGCAAATTTATAAAATATCCTTTGCAAGTCTCATTTTTAACACCTCCTTAGC
Source organism: Chelonia mydas (assembly GCF_015237465.2). Taxonomy (NCBI): domain Eukaryota; kingdom Metazoa; phylum Chordata; order Testudines; family Cheloniidae; genus Chelonia; species Chelonia mydas. Next base: position 72,640,446 of record NC_051251.2, on the reverse strand, counting down.
AAAGCCATATCTGAAAACTAGCAAGTTCTAAAAAAATGTTTTATATGAAGATAGATCACTTGATTAGGGAGACTCACCAGAGTGGATCAAAAGTGCTGAAACCAGGGTTACAGGGGGTAAGAATTACCCCTCTGGTCTTCCATAAAAAGAAACAGGAAAACTTTGCGCTCTTCTAATTAAAACCCACCCTCTTACTAGCTTATTCTCCAAAACAACTGTGTGTAGAAAAAGCAGTTGCATTTATCCTGCATTATTGATGAAAGAGTTGGAAGTGGCATCAAAGTCTTCACAAAGTAGTTCATTTGAAGTGAAGGTATCACCTGGAATCAAAAACAATGCAACAAAGTACATGGCCAAAAAGTAAGTGATGCACTCTGCTCTGAAGGGTTTCAGAGTAACAGCCGTGTTAGTCTGTATTCGCAAAAAGAAAAGGAGGACTTGTGGCACCTTAGAGACTAACCAATTTATTTGAGCATGAGCTTTCGTGAGCTACAGCTCACTTCATCGGATGCATGTCTCCTGCTGGCTATGAGCTATTGCCAGCAGGAGACATGCATCCGATGAAGTGAGCTGTAGCTCACGAAAGCTCATGCTCAAATAAATTGGTTAGTCTCTAAGGTGCCACAAGTCCTCCTTTTCTTTCTGCTCTGAAGGTTGCTGCAGTTGTCATGGAACAGCCTCAGATTTTTATCTGATAGGAAGAAATAAAGGTTTAAGAGTAGCAGCCGTGTTAGTCTGTATCCACAAAAAGAAAAGGAGTACTTGTGGCACCTTAGAGACTAAAAAATGTATTTGAGCATAAGCTTTCGTGAGCTACAGCTCACTTCATCGCTTGATCCGATGAAGTGAGCTGTAGCTCACGAAAGCTTATGCTCAAATAAATTGGTTAGTCTAAGGCGCCACAAGTACTTTTCTTTTTGAAGAAATAAAGGTAATTCCTGAACCTTTTCTTTAGAAAATGTGGCAAAGCCTTCCCAAAACTTTCTATTAAATGTTTTTCCTGTTAGCCGTTGCATTGGCCTGGAGAGTAAGTAAGTTTGGGGATCTTATTTATCTGGAATCCTTATGTGCAGTTTTTCCCCCAGGTGAGATGATTCTCAGGCCTGCTATCAACATTTCATCCCCAACAAGTGTTTTGAAGAAAAATAGGTTCCTTCTGTGCCAAGTTCTTCCACAACTAGGAGAAGGAGTTGTACTCCTTAGATATGGTCAAGTCATTCATATTCAGTTTATGCAAAACAAATCCTTGAAGTAAACTGGGTGTAATTTCAGGATTGTATTGGTGACCTAAGAAGGGCTGCAAGGCATCCATATCTACCATTTTCAGATGGATAAACTCAGTAGTTTGTCAAGCCTACAATCTGTCCATAAAAGATCACCTTTCTTTCAAGGCTTGCTCCCTCAGGCCTGTAGCTGTTTCCTGTGCAGAACAGCACAATGTGTTTCCCCTCCCAACCCCAAAAAATAATTTTGTTGTATGACAACCTAGTCTTCAATGCGTTCTCTTAACCATCACTTTAAAATAGATGTGTTTGTCTTTATCGGATGAAGCTTTTGGACAAAAAGATTCATAGTCTCTCTCTTGGCTTTCCTTCACTAAAACCCTCCATATAGTGGGTAAAGGAAGAAGGAAAAAAATTCTAGCTATGTTTTCTCTTGGTTCAGTTTTCTTGTTTCCTTCCAGTTTGTAAAGATTGGCTTTACCACTGGGTACTTTCCAGTTCTTCTTCAAGTGCTTACTCATGTTGATTCCAATTAGGTGTGTGTGCGCCACATGCACAGTCCTTGCAAGATTTTTCCCCTAGCAGTACCCGTCAGGTAGGCCCAGGTGCCCCCTTGGAGTCGCGCCTTCATGGCACTAAATATAGTGCCCTGCCAACCTGCCGCCTCTTCAGTTCCTTCTAACTGGCAGTGACTGTCATTGGAGTGCTTTTTCTTTATCGTTTCGAGTGATCCCCTAGTAGTTTTCTTTAATACCTGCAAATAGTTAAAATAAGCTAGTTATAAGTGTTAACCAGGATTCAAACTAACGGGTTTCTCCCCTATTCCCTTTCCTCTCCCAGGGCCGGGACATGCCTCAATCCCAGAGGTTTAAACCATGTGGGGTCTGCCAGATGCCAAGGGGCGGATCTGCACACATCCTGCCTGAAGTGCCTGGGGGAATCCCACCAGATGGACAGATATAAAATCTGTAGAGGATTCTGCCCCTGCCTCAAGGAGGAGAGGGACCACAGGCTGAAGCTGCTGCTGATGGAGGCAGCCCTGCGGCCACAGTCTGAGTCAAGCCCCATGGACCTAGCACCGGGCTCCTCAGCATTGGTTTGCTGCACTGTCTTCTATTACTCCGGGGTCAGAGACCCTCGGCATTGACACTCCCCGGCACCGAAAACTGCCTCGTGGGCAGAGTCTCAGCACCGCTCTCAGTCACCGGTCCCACGCCAAAAGAAACACAGGAAGACTGATGGGGTGCTGCCGCACTTGAGCGTGAGTTTGCCAAAGGAGTGTGACTTGTGCCGGGACACTCCTCCTCGCCTGTACCACAGCCGGCACAGTCGAGTCCAGGCCCACAGAGAAGTCTGTTGAGTCCGGCACCAGTGGAGCAGGGTCAAGTGGAGAATTTAGACCTTCCCTCCATCCTAGAGACCTTCAAGGCAGTCAGGGATCTCATAGCCCTGATGGATCCACACACTCCCGACCAGCATGAGAGATCTATAATTTTGGGTTGTAGTGGAGGTTTTTTTGTCTGTTCGCTGGTGCCAAGGCATGCCTCTTTTGGCCGGCTTCAAGCCCTGTGCTTCATGCAACAAGGACAGACTTGTCATCTTCTGAGTTGGAGGTTGGTTCTTACTCCTCCCGTCCGAGGAGTCATTCTTGCTACTCCTCCAGGCATTTCTACCGTCCATGGACCCAGGCACAGGAGTACCATCAAGTTCATGCTCAGGAGGTCACAGTGGCCCTTTTGGAACCCACAGTGGTTCCCCCCAGTTTCCAGGGCTATTAGGTGTCCTGGGAAAGGCAGAAGACACTGTCCCATCAGGCTCAGGACCCATTTGTAAATGTTTATGGCCTGTAGTGACAGTAATTTGTCTAGGGGTGGAAGCCCTGAGGTGGTTTTGATTGGATCCTGCCCCGTCGTGGGTTGGGTCCTGCCTGGCACTCACCCCACAGTGGCGGCTCCTGCAGCTCCTGTGCTGTGAGGCTGGCTGGGCTTAGCTCTCTGCTCCAGGCACTGCAACCTCCAGGGTTGCAGTGCTGCTCAGGTTTCTCCTCACCCCCCTGAATGGGCCAAATTTGTGAGAGTGGAGTTGTGATCTGGCTCATGACATTGTAGTCCCATTCACTCACATTTGGCCTACCTGGACTCTCATCATCATGACAGCTGGGCCAAAACTAAGTGGTGATGGGCTCCCAAAGGTTGCAGTGCCTGGAGCAGGGAGGCAAACCAGCCAGCCCTTTGGGAAAGGAGCGGTCATATGACCCACTGAAACATCCTGGCAACCAATTTTGGGTCCGGACCCAAGGATTCATAGAATATCAGGGTTGGAAAGGACCTCAGGAGGTCATCTAGTCCAAAAACTCTTGCCTAGAGGAACCTCTTTTTTCTTCCCATGAAGGTGAGACATTGAGGGCTGGTCTTCACTACGGGGAGATAGATGCTGCTGCAATCAGCAGGGGCTGTTTTAGCGGATCTAGTAAAGACCCGCTAAAATCGATGGCAGAGCGCTCTTGTCAACCCCAGTCCTCTACCTCTCCAACAAGTTAACCTAACCTATGTCAACTCCAGCTATGTTATTCCCGTAGCTGCAGTAGCGTAATTTAGGTCAATTTACCCTGGTAGTGAAGACAAGCCCTGAGTTAGAGGCAGTAAATTCTCTGAACAGCTCCACTTGCTAGCACTACATTGTAAACCTAGAGCAAACTTAAAAACAGAGGAGCTTCCATAGTTGGAAGAGGAGGAAGAATAAACCAGTTGTAATGGATCATGGAATGTCAGGTGCCCAGGAAGGAAAATAAGAAGAGAAGAAACATGCTCTTCTGAAGTACAGTTCAAAAAGGATGACGATACTTGGACACACTGTGCTTAGACAGGTTTCAGAGTAGCAGCCGTGTTAGTCTGTATTCACAAAAAGAAAAGGAGTACTAGTGGCACCTTAGAGACTAACCAATTTATTTGAGCATAAGCTTTCGTGAGCTACAGCTCACTTCATCGGATGCATTCAGTGGAACATACAGTGAGGAGATTTATATACACACAGAACATGAAACAGTGGGTGTTATCATACACACTGTAAGGAGAGTGATCACTTAAGATGAGCTATTACTGTGCTTAGAGTTTAAGACTATTTTTTTTCCTGTTTATTGAAAGAACATTTTTGCCGCCCCAATACAACTTTTTCAAAAGGTTCTTTATTGCCAGAAAATAGGTCACTCATTTAAAACTTATTTTGAGATGCATCTTAAACAAACTTCTTAGCCTTTAAAAAAAACAACAGCATGTAAAATATTTAATTTATGGCACAAAATGCTTCAGAGAAAATAACTGTTTAAACAAGAAAGAGGTTTGTATGTAAACTGCATGAAACGGTTTTCCATGTCTCATTGAACTATGGAATAAAAGTAGGGTGGCTTCTTACACCTGGTCAGATAACATGTCATAAGAAAGTACTTTATTAATCTAGCGGATCACAACATATGACTAACTTGTTTTGCCAGTGCCCTGCAATTATGAAGCTTTCTGCTCTGCATATGAAACTGCTCATTTTTTTTTAAAAAGATCTTTCTGCAGAACTTTTGTATATTCTTAAGAACTCATTCTTAAAATTCAATATTCTTAATCAAGCATTGAGTATTTCAGAACTTAAAATTTGCATCTCTGCAAAAGTAGCTTTTAAGAAGCAACATGAATGCAAATGTTATAAAAATTAGCAAGAGAACATTTCATAAACAAAACGCTTCATTGAACATGAAAATATTCATTTTTTACAATAAAGTGAATTTAAGACACATACAAATCAGTTGAGTGATTAACTTGAAGTGTTTCTTTTAAAAACACTCTTTATGGACAATATGTCCCCTAAAACAATCTATGCTGATTAAGGTACCAAACATTAAAAATTAAGGTTCCAGGATTTTTTCTTGGGAGCGGGGGAGGGGGATAAATCATCTGGAGGGCCAGACAGTTAAACAATGGGCTCTGATATACTAAACATGTGTATTTTAAAACATGTTTCAGAAGTGGGATTAAGGAATGATACGGAGACTACTTGTTTTATGGGTATGTCTTCCTTGAAATCCACTGAGAATACTGCCATGCAGATTTAATTTATCTAGGTAGCACTTAGACCAGATGTGGGCAAACTACGGCCCGCGGGACCATCCAGCCTGGCCCTGGAGCTCCCGGCCAGGGAGGCTAGCCCCCGGCCCCGCCCCCATTGTCCTCCTTCCCCACAGCCTCAGCTCACTGCGCCACCGGCAGTGTGGCTGGCTCCAGCCAGGCAGGGGGGGCTGGGGGGGGGGGGGGGGAAGATAAGGAGCTGGGGGTCCCGGGGGGCAGTCAGGAGACAGGGAGTAGGGGGCAGTTGGATAGGCGTGGGAGTCCCAGGGGGCCTGTCGGGGATGGGGGTGTGGATAGGGGTCAGGGCAGTCAGGGGACAGAGAGCGGGGGGCTTGGATAGGGGGTGGGGTCCCGGGGGGGGGGTGGTTAGGGGCAGGGGGTCTTGGGAGGGGGCAATCAGGGGACAAGGAGCAGGGGGGGTTAAATGGGTCAGGGGTTCTGAGGGGGGCAGTCAGAGGGAAGGAAGGAAGTGAGAGGGGGCGGATAGGGGGCGGATAGGGGGCAAGGGCCAGGCTGTTTGGGGAGGCACAGCCTTCCCCACCCGGCCCGCCATACAGTTTTGCAACCCAGATGTGGCCCCTGGGCCAAAAAGTTTGCCCACCCCTGACTTTGAGAACTGCTGCTGTAGTGTCTAACTGTGTAGGTCATGACCCCATTTTAACAGGGTCACCAGGGCCAGCATTAGATTTGCTGGGACCCAGGGCTGAAGACCAAGCTCCACCCCCACACAGAGCGGCAGGACTCAGGCTCTGGCCCCCTCTACCCTACCCAGGCCAGCCAGGCTTGGGATCAGGCTCTGCCCCCGCTCCCAGGGGTCATGTACTAATTTTGTTGGAAGAAGGGGGTCGCGGTGCAATGAAGCTTGAGAACTGCTGCACTACAGTGATGAAAACTACAGAGGACAGTAAGATAAATAGCCCCCACATAAGGAAAAAAAGCTATCTGAGAAGTCTTACATTATATATTCTTGTTTACCTAAAAAGTAGAGTTCCAATCAACCACTCTTATAATGCCAGCTAACAGCCTTTAGTAAAAGAAATAGTCAATAGATTGTTAGCAGGATAGATATGTAGAATTATAGATGTATTATTTTCAAGTAAAATATCTGAACGACAGTTTCTTCCACTTTCTTTTCTTTCCAAGTCCAGACTTGAAGATTGTGCATTTCATGGCTATCTAAAAGTGTTGAAGAAATGTCACCATCCCAAATAAAAGGATTTGCTGGAGGGCAAATAAAGAAAGTGCGATTTCCAAATATCCTTTCATTTCTAATTTAAGTTTGCAAATAATGAGCAACTAATATGGATCTAAACCTTTCTCTTTATATATCTACACACACACCCCCACACGCCCCTTTTTGTCACAGGAACAAAGTTCACTAAAGTGGTCACCAGCAACACATTCTCTTGTGACAAAGTATTTGCAACCAAACCTGTTGAAACCTATTCTCAACGTGCTACAACCAGTCTTACTGGAACTAAGACGCCCCAAGGAAGGATCAAGTCAAAGCACCTAAGACTTTTTATTTGATACAAGATGACTAAATACTCACTATTCCACTTCCATTATGAAAAAAAATGAGTAGAACCTTTAAAAAAAAAAAAAGTTAAGAAAGCATAGGTTATAAAGCCCAGTTTGCTACAAGAGTGGAAGTCAGACTCACTAGCCATTGCTCAGAAATTATGTTTCAGTGTCTTGGGTAGCATATTGACAATAGTGCTACATGCCAATTTATAATGCTAGAAGTAACACTGAGGGGTAAATACATGATGAGGTCCAGTCTAACATGTTTGCTTAAACAGCTGGTCAAATACCCACAGGAAGGAAGGAAAGAAAGATTTAAATATAGTCTTTTCCACTAACATAGCAACATGTTACAAAATAATCACTAAATATGTTGGTTTCCAAAAGAAGCTGTTTATTACATGAAGACAAGCTTAAAACTACGGGGCATGTCACGTCACTAGATGTGAAATTAGATATGCCTTTGCTCACCTTAAGCTTTATGACCCTAAATATTATCTTGATTACCCTAATTTTCTTAGTTACATTTTGCAATAATCTCAATATGATCTATTCCAGTATTAAATAATTCTTCCTACTCCAACTTTTTCTTTCCCAGAAGGTGAGAAAAAGCAGCACTATATTTTTCTCCAACAAAACTGAATAGTGTAGGAATTGGTCACAATATCTATGAGTCCTCAAAAAACATAAGCTAATTACTGTATTCTAACAAGGAAGTTGTATAATCCAGCAATTGAAGGAGTAGTTATTCCAATTATTTTGCATCCAGCCAATGCGCTAAATCTGATGCTCTATCTTCACATCAGTACCGGCATGAGACCGCAAGTTGGTTCACGGTTTTCACTACATTTTTACACAACCTCAGGCATATATCAGGGATGCAGTCTTGCCCTGGCACTACTCTGTCCAGCTATTGTCTGGATATCAGGACTTGCCACTCCAAATATCGGAATCAAGGTTGGTCAAGGCAAGTTTATGGCCAAGACTATGCCGATGACACTGCCTTGCTTGTAGAGAAGTCAGAATTTCAGCCCTGCTTTCCAAGGTCTCCAAGACACCACCCACACTATGGGGTTGAATATCTCATGGTAGAAGACCAAGATCTAGAACCTGAGGGCTATGTCACTAGAACCCCAAGTGCAGGTGGAACCAAGTACTGTGGAGAACATTGAGCAGTTCTTCTACCTAGGCTGTAGAGTTCAAATGGTCACAAACCAGACATTTTTTCATAAAGAGGCCTTGCAACCTCCTGCATGAAGTCCAAGTCTTGCATATGGATGCAAAAACATCTTTGCATCCATATGAGACAAAGTTTGAGACAAAGTTCAGGATATATCAAACTACTGTATTACCTGTACTGCTTTATGGGTCAGAAACCTGGACCCTCTTACTTGGATTGGCAAGAGGCATTCCATATGTGCGGTCAGTGCCAAATCCTGAGAATGTATTGGTTAGACGTTGTACGAATATCAATCTCAGATCTGGCATTCCTTTAGTTGCTCATTATATTGAAAAGCAGCATTGTGTGCTCTTCAGTCATGTCTCCAGGATGGACAAACATCACAGCACACTGTGCTCCCAAACTCTCCAACACGTGAAGAGGTGCAAGCCCTGGCCCTACCTGGTACCACCCACAGGGCTGCCCCAGAGATTCATGGATTTGCAGGACTGAGCCAGATTTGGGTACTTCTCTACACAATGCCTGGTGTGGCGCCATCCACCGTGGTCACTCTGGATGGTGCTACAGTCCTTAGTAGACCGTGCATGTTTGATTAACGCTTTTCAACGTATTCCCACTCTCCAATATATACTGCCTTTTCAAGCGAAGTTTTTGATTCATCTATACCACAATCTTATTATAGCCCTGTTTCTACACATCCCAGTTGTGGTAAGTTTGGGGAGGGAGGAAGAAGAGAAAGCCTTCTGTCACTTCATGTTTACCAAAAAGCAAGTTTTCAGCATCCATTCAAGTTGAGCCAGAGCCTTCCTTTAGGCTGTGTACATCATTAGTAATAATTATTTGGAGCAATATAACCAAAACAGCTATCAGAAACTACCATCAACTATCTAGAAGCTGGCTTTGGCAAGGTTCAGAAGAATTATCCCAGAAGAATAAAATTTCTACCTAACATTACAGAGCATATTTTAAAAGAAATAGGCAATAAGAATATCCCAGGGTAAACCAGTGGAAAATAAGTCATGATTCACCACAGAAAAGTCTAGCTCAACACTTGGCAAGATAATTGCCTCTCTCGTCAAAATAAAAGGTCAGGATTAAAAGTGAAGCAAACTAACACGACTGAAGTCAAAATTTCATACTTCACAGGTATTAAGGTAACATGATAGGATGTTCAAGATTAAATGGTCCCTTCTAAGAGCTGTATAAAGCATGTACTGATCATCACTCCACACACAGGCAAGGTCATTTCTCCCTCTCACCCCAGATTTCCCTAAATACCCTACACTGAAAGAAAAAAGGAGCCTAGAATGAAACTAGAATCATGCCAGCAGAGATGAGGGCTTCAATTGTATCAGAGTGTTTCATGTTTCCTAAGGCACTCTCATTCACATCAGTAATTACACTCTACATACAACTCCACTTATGTACCAAATACTTAATTTGCAATACATATTCCATGTTTGGAATGACCAAGTTTGGTCATTACTCCAAACATTCATAGAATTTTCAAGTGCTGATTTAAAAAACCTTTACCAGATCTTTTATCTCTAAAGAGTACAGATGGCAAGTGCCAAAACAGTTTAAAGTAACATACAAGCAGGTGAGTGGGAGCATGAGTGGGACTCATTTAAGTATATAAGAAAAGCATTTCAGGATCAACTGTGCTAGAATTATTTGTTTGGTGACTGTGAAAGAGTGAAGGTCATAATCAAGCAAATACAAAATCAAACCTGGTCTTAACTACTTCATTTTTAGAGTTTCCAAATGCCCCTCCTCCTAGGAGGGGATTCTTTGCTGTGTCATCAGTAAGGGGTGGAGCCAGGAGTAGCAATTACCTATAAAAACCGATGGAGACAAGGCTCTGGATGCTAATATCTCTAACAGCAGCAGAATCCAGATGAGCTGTGGCAAGGGATGGAAAAGTGAGAAGCAAGAAGCACCTGTGTTGCTATCCCACCCTCACCAAGACTTCTGGTAGCTGCGTGACTGAAGGAGATTCATCCCCTCCCGTAACATCACCGGTAAGTTGCTCCTGGGGAATAAGAAAGGCATTTACTAAGAAGATGTTCTTTTTACAGAAGTTCTCTGAGAAATGTTCCACAGCATCCCACTGATGTGGGAAAGCCCAACAGCCACAGAACTCTTATTCCTGCTTCAAGTGAGAGACAGAGAGACAGACAATATAACTATCCATTAGTTTGGAATTCAGTTCATCACACAGCAACTACTCAAACTGGAGTCATTTGTGCAATTTCAGTTTTGCCATGCAAATATTTCAACACAAATTTTGTTTTTAAAAAAGCAAGATGTATATCTAGTCTCCACGCTGCATAATGCCAAGTGCAAACTTCAAGAGCTAAAATAAAGAAACTGCTTCTTCTAGTCACCTGCTAACCTCTTATTCAGTTCTGGGCCAAGATTTTCAAAAACAGGAACCTAATTTTAGGCCCTTCCATCCTGATTTAGGCTCCTAAATCAGTAGAGGTGATTCTCAGTATTACCCCACCTAGTATCTCCCACTGACTTCCTTGGCTCTACGCCCAGCATCAGAAACATTTAAAAGAATACTATGCCAAGTAATTTAGGCCTAGAATAAAGGTTTTGCAAAAAAAAAAAAAAAAAATTATAAAATCCAACTTTAATTGAAATGCCTTATTTTGGGGGTTCTTTCCATTTTTTTAAGAATGGAACATTAACAAAACATTGTGTTAGTGCAGGACAACCTGAAAGCAGAACCGACCAGACTAGTTTCCCTACCCAAACTGAATAAACTGCAAAGAGTCATCCTTTTTCGTTAGCTGAACCATATCCCTTCAGAATAGAATGTCAAGATTCCCCAATTTATTTTAAACCTATTACAGACTACGCATGAAGTTGCAAAAGTGTAGGTCTGTTTCATCTATGTCTATCCGAGGACAAAGTTTCAGAGCCACTAGCCAGTTTAAACTATTAAAAACACCTGTCTCTCTAACACAAGAGTTAACTGGGATTTGTTGAATACAGAAAGTCAACAGTAAAATTTAAGCTATAAATTGTTGGGTAGGCTCAGGATAACTACAATTTTTTCCTGCAGAAAATGGTAATAAATAATATTTTTCATATAAAACTATGTAACTATGGTGCGCTTGACAAAAATACACCAGTGTTACAAAGTTCAAAGATATTTTGGCAGTCAACTTCTAACAGAAGTATTTTTGCCCATTAAAGGGGAAAGAGGGTGTTAAGTCACCTAGTTTACTTGTTAAATAATTGATAAGAGAAGCACCAACAGAACCACAATCCCCCAATCATGTGGAGACTACAAACCCATTAACATACAGAGAGTACAGTATAATGTATTTAATTCTAAAAGGAATTAAATATGTGAGCAAAAGGGAGTTCCTAGGCGAAACGGCTAAAAGGTTTAATGATACATAATTTAACAGATAGAAACGGAAAAGGGAAAAATAATTCTCTGCATTCTTGAGTGAGATTTAATATGGATACAATCAAAATCTCCAGTTTTATTGTAAGTTTCATCTTCAGATAAAATATGTTCATGCAGAGAAGTTAGAAAATAAAAACTTACTGTAACCCCAAAAATTGTTCATTCAGCACAAAGTGAAAGTACTTTCAATACAACAATAAAAAAATCCACTTGCAATTAGGAAAATATAGCTCATTGTTTTTCTTTTGCCAGCTCTTCTGATTATTTTGTTCCTATATTGAAGGAAAATTTCCCCTTACCTGGATGGCTTTGGGAGCTCATTGCTAGCAATGTCTAGTCCTTTGGAAGGAATTCAAAATGGATCCGTTTCCACACAAGTAACAGCAGCCCTGCAGAGCTCCAATGCTTCACCAATACATAGACATACAGAGAAGGGGAATTAAATCATAAACACCATATTAAATCCAGGACAGAATAACATTTCTGTGCTGTAAACACAGTAATCCAATAGGATGGCAGAATATCTTCAAATGGTTTTCAGAATGTGAACCTGTAATTATAAAAAAAAGACTATATTAGAAAAATATGTTTCTTACAACTGCAGAAGTTATACAATAAACACCACATTGTTTCTTTGGGACAATTTTTTAAATTAAGGTATCATTTAAAGGTAAACATACATATGTTCCCAAAAAGAGAGACTTCAAAATGCGTAGATGTGGCCTTTACTTAGAAGTTTTGTACTGTACAGGAAAAATGCAAATAAATATGAACCATAGTAAGATAGCCTCTCAATACACATATTTTAAACAAAAATTTGTTTATTTTTAAATTAATCTGATATTTCAACAGTACTGCAGGAAACCACTTCATTTCCAATAGTTTCCATATTTCAACAGCCACATTCAGCCATATGTATGAGGAGAAACTGCTCTTCATCCATCTGTTCTCATTTGCCTCAACAGAAATCTAAAGAAAGATTTCTAAATGGCGGGTCACCATATTCCCCTATGCCAAGTTATGGGGGAAAATCATCAGGCGTGAAAAATAGGAATAACGCAACAACAGCTCATGTTTTCTATAAAGGGAAAAGTAAAATTGGCTAAAAAATAATCAGCTGTTTTCAATCTTATGCTGGGTCATACAGTTGAAGACTACCTATCTTATCTGGTATACCCTCTCAAAATGCAACTTTATCCCCTGAAATATGTGGTCTAGCAAGTACGTCCAGTATAATCTTAAAATGCTCCACAGACGGTGCTTCTATCACACAGCTTGAAAGATTTCCACAGGGAGATCTTGCTGCGCGGAATTTAGTCCTGATATTTAGCCTGAGTTTTGCCTTTTCACATTTTATTTCTATCTATCCTATGTATCTATTTATCCTAGTTATAATCCATTATATCACTCAAAGACATTCTTTTGTATTACACCCTTCAAGCATTTTTAGATAGCTGTCATCAGATAGTGATACCTGTGTAAAGAGCAGGCCTATTTTGTACGAGTACAAGACTCAATACTGATGCAGTTATACTAGTATAAAGATGCCTTATACTGGTATAGCTTATTCGTCTTCCCACGCAGGAATAAGATGTCCAGATATAAACACAGTTATATAGGTATAACTATCTACATTAAGGAGGTTTTATCATTTTACCTATACCTGTACTGTTAAAGTGGTTTAGATTATGTTTAGACAAACCCTTAGGTCAACCTAAACCTTCATTGTTTTAATTTTTACTCACATGGCTGACTTAGAACATTCAAAAACCAGTCGGAGAACACTTCTACCTCCCTGGACACTCAATAACAGACTTAAAAGTGGGAATTCTTCAACAAAAAAACTTCAAAAAACAGACTCCAATGAGAAACTGCAGAACTGGAATTAATTTGCAAACTAGAGACCATCAAATTAGGCCTGAATAAAGACTGGGAGTGGATGAGTCACTACAATAACTAAAAAAAAATAAACCACACAAAAACCCTAATTTCCCCATGCTAATTTGCCCCTACTGTTACTCACACCTTCTTGTTAACTATTTGAAATGAGCCATACTGATTACCAATATAAAAATGATTTTTCATCTGGTTGATAATAGCCCACTTTAATTGATTTGTCTCGACCCCCCACTGGGTAAGGCAACTCCTATCTCTTCATGTACTGATTTTATATAAAATCTTCCTACTGTATTTTCACTCCATGCATCTGATGAATTGGGTTTTAGCCCACGAAAGCTTATGCCCAAATAAATTTGTTAGTCTATAAGGTGCCACAAGTACTCCTTGTTGTTTTTGCTGATACAGACTAACACAGCTACCACTCAAACCTTTTAAAATGATGTTCACTCACTCTTCCAGAGTAATAAAGACATAGAAAAGACTACACCAAAACAGATTTTTGCAGCACACCAGTAGACACTTCCCAGTAATCCCACCCCTCAATTTGCCACTGTTTAACATTATTTTATCCAGTTTTCAACACATTCCTACTCCACCCACCCCATTTGTTAAAGGCACCTCTATAGCAGTCCTCATATGCCAGTCCATGTTTTGCAAGTGTCTCACAAAACATATCAAATGCTTTCTTAGAAGATATTGCATATACCATGTTCCTTTCACTGTCTAATACTGTACACATCAAAATGCAATCAAGTTTTTCCAACAAAGTTTCTTTGTAAAGAAGTGCAGCTTGTTTTGTTCACAATTTAATCATCCTCTACATGTTTAGAGAGTCTAAATAGTTATTCTATGTTTACCTAGGAAGAGAAGTTACTTCGATTTCTAAAATACTCCTTTCCTATATTCTAAGTGCATGTACAAGCTGCATACTCAAGTGCTAACAGAATACCCACTCCCGCCCCCAGTCTGATTTACTGGACCCACAATTGCTAGGATCACACTCCTTTGAGTCAGAACACACCCCCATTCTGCCCCCAATTCCTCTGGTACCTCCCTTGTTTTCAAACATCTTTGAAACAGGAAGATATTAGAGGACTAGATGAACACCTGCTTCAGGCTATTTCTAAGAGGATACGTCCAACACAATTCTACAGCAGGTCACACTAACAAACGGCCTTGTTACTTGATAAATTACATCTTTACCTGCCAATCTAGTCTTTGTATCTTTTATTTTGAAGATATTAGCTGAATGGGATCCATTTAACACAAGAAATGCTGGTGACAATTTCCATGATCCTGCTAATTAGAACCTTGAAGTTTAGTGCATTAATTATGGGGAACTGAGTGTAGGAAAAATAAGATTTGACCTTTAAGATATATTCATCAATTCATTCATTTTTTAATCTAGTTAAATTATATTTATTTTTTCTGTGACACGGTCACTTCAGGCTTCCAAATGGAGAAGTCAGTTGATCGAGGTTACGAGCTCTATACAAAGAAAATTATCAATAACTCATGCAGTCATTGACATTGTTAGCTACATGTACCAAAATACAGTCACCCAGTTTTCCACACAATTATAGAACATTACCATCCCAGTCACAATTGTTTTGCATCATTATTGTGACCATCTCCTTATGAACTCTAGTTGTGATCTTGAGATGTTACTTTTTCACCTCAGGTGAAGACCAGCTTTATCTTGTTTTGGGTCCATTATAGTTTTGTTTTCTTCATGAGTGCCCCTACCCAGTTACACATTCTTGTGGAAATCTTCACATCCAACAGAAGTTTTACGGATTAAAAAAAACTTCTCTTGGGACACTGTCATGGGATATTCACCCCACACTTACTCTGAAAGGGTCAATGCAGACTGAGATGGGGCTAATTAACCCAATAGGTCACAGCTGAGGGAAATCAGGTGGTCAGGTAAGCCCCTGACTAAGTGAAGGGGCCCAGCCGAGAAGGAACAAGCTGGATTAGGGCTACAGAGGCAGGAAATTGGGGGCAGAAGGGGGACTGCTGGGAAAGTCTGCAGTCACTCCCAGGGAGAAGGGAGGTGCATTTGGACTGGGAGAGCCAGGGAGATAGGACAGGGCTTAGGGAAAGACAGTAAGGTATATCATAAAATCACAGCATATCAGGTTAGAAGGGACCTCAGGAGGTCAGCTAGTCCAACCCCTGCTCAAAGCAGGACCAATCCCAACTAAATCATCCCAGCCAGGGCTTTGTCAAGCCTGACCTTAAAAACCTCAAAGGAAGGAGATTCCACCACCTCCCTAGGTAACGCATTCCACTGCTTCACCACCCTCCTAGTGAAAAAGTTTTTTCCTAATATCCAACCTAAACCTCCCCCACTGCAACTTGAGACCATTACTCCTTCTGTCATCTGCTACCATTGAGAACAGTCTAGATCCATCCTCTTTGGATCCACCTTTCAGGTAGTTGAAAGCAGCTATCAAATCCCCCCTCATTCTTCTCTTCCGCAGACTAAACAATCCCAGTTCTCTCAGCCTCTCCTCATAAGTCATGTGTTCCAGTCCCCTAATCATTTTTGTTGCCCTCCCCTGGACGCTTTCCAATTTTTTCACATCCTTCTTGTAGTGTGGGGTCCAAAACGGGACACAGTACTCCAGATGAGGCCTCACCAGTGTTGAATAGAGGGGAACGATCACGTCCCTCGATCTGCTGGCAATGCTCCTACTTCTACATCCCAAAATGCCATTGGCCTTCTTGGCAACAAGAGCACACTGTTGACTCATATCCAGCTTCTTGTCCACTGTAACCCCTCGGTCCTTTTCTGCAGAACTGCTGCCGAGCCATTCGGTCCCTAGTCTGTAGCGGTGCATAGGGGATTCTTCCGTCCTAAGTGCAGGACTCTGCATTTGTCCTTGTTGAACCTCATCAGATTTCTTTTGGCCCAGTCCTCTAATTTGTCTAGGTCCCTCTGTATCCTATCCCTACCCTCCAGCGTATCTACCACTCCTCCCAGTTTAGTTTCATCTGCAGTGTAGAAGGGAACTGACCTTGACTGCTAGCTAGAGGGTCCCTGAGCCAGAACGCAGAGTAGAGGGCAGACCACTGAGAGAGTGGCACTGCGAGTCAGTAATTAGGCAGACTGCCTGAGTCTGTTTATGGGAAGAGACTTTCCAACCCCCGAAGGGGAAACCATTTGTTGACCTGGCTGAAGGGCCCAGTCATGGAGAGGCAGTAGCAGCTCATGGAGCAAGAGGAGGTAGAGAGAGAGCATGCAATTGTGGGAAAAGGCATTGACCTGGAGAGTTATTCCCCAGAACGGCCACAAGGAAGCACCATCTTATTGGTGAGTGGAGAACCAGTCACACACAGGCTGTTCATACAACATTACTTTTTTCATTTTTCCCAACCAGATACTACATAGTTGTTTTGGGTGATTTGGATAGCTCAGACAGCCAGTCTGGTATAACTATCTATTTATTGGAAGTGTGATAGTGACCCAAGATCCCAATCAGAATTCCATTGTGCTATACCCGATACAAACATCTATACTTAGCTCCCTTCCCCCCCAGGAGCTAACATGTAGGTTGAGTCTAGACAGTAGTACGAACTACAACCAGAGTGAGCAGGGTGATGGTAGGCACAGGCCATGCTACTTCCAGTAAGCGGTATTCCGGTAGCCATGTTAGTCTCAGGATATTAGAGAGAGAAAGTGGGTGAGGTAGTATCTCTTATTTGACAAACCTCTATTGGTAAGAGAAGCTTTTGAGTTTACATAGAGCTCTTCTTCAGGTCTGGGAAATGTACGCAGAGTGTCACAGCAAAATACAAGGTGGAACAGATTGTTTAGCGTAAGTAGTTAACAATCTGTTCTAACTTGAATTTAGCTATGTTATTTCCAGATTTGACGAAGTAGTTTATATATATTTTCTCTCTCTCCTCAAGGTTGTATACACACACACACAATGTAGGGTTTTATTGGAGGGCACTAGAAGTTTAAATTAAGATTCTTATTAAATATTAAATTTGTTTTAAAAGGAAACAAACATTCCTTCCCAATGATGTCAGTTTCTTGTTCTGCAACATTGTTATAGCAATAGGAAGCACAGCAAACACTTGTTTCAGTAACAGAGCAAACAGAGCTGAAGTGTAGATGAGTTCTCCTGTGTCTGTGTAGATTAGGAGGTAGACTGTGCTACAACTCTTCCAGTTTCACCTTTTAGACAGCAGGAACTTGGGGTTGTGCTTTGCCTTAGCTGGGGATGGCAGACCTATCAAGTGGTATTTTGTTCATGAAAAAGATTCTTACTGAATTACTTCACTCTTTGGTATCATTTGCCTTTTAAAAAGGATCAATTTGCTTTAAGAACCACAGCTTTCTCAAAACACAATATGAAGCCAAAAAGCAAGCCACTAAAGTACAGAAACATTATTTGCCCTAAATTAGAAAGTGTGTTGTTAATAGGGGGTTGTCTATGAGAAGCATCTGTGGGTTAGAAAGCAGGCCCTTATAATAGCACAGCATGCAACACTCTCTCATACAATAGGAAATCCTTTAGGTTGGTATGAACAGTTGGGTAGACCATGGTCATCTACACTGAGGCAGCTCACTGATGGGAAGTCTCGGCACCAAACAGCTCCCCCTATCTAAAGCCTGGTAAATGCATCAAAGATCCAACAGACCGCCTTATAAAAACTAAATGTTGGAATTTTTCTAACATATTTACAAGGGCAAGGAACAATGGATTTCCTGCCATGAGAAGACATATATAGGTAAGGAAGTATTATCTACTCTCATTCATAGTCAATCCATTAGCCTAGAATAGGCAATTTAAGCATTAAAAAGCAGTCCGGATAGTAGAACAATATTCCTTTTTGTCCAAGCACTAAAAAGGAATCTTATGCAATGTGCTCTCAAACTCGGGAGGAGAATATCCTCAGCCTTCCCATAGGACTCAATAACAGAATCCACCAATTGTTGCATCTAAAGTCTCTAAACCTTTGCTCCTGACAACGTAAGACACGAACAAGACATCTGACTTCTTGAAGAAAACAGTAATGTATAGGTAGGATTTGATAGTTCCACAGACATATAAGCACTTGCCTACATGTTGAGTTAACTCACAGCAAGCCAGGGTGCAAACCTACAACAATCAAGTTTGCCGTGCATAACTCACTGTGTGGACCCTGCTACCGTGCACTAAAAATTCCCTAGTGCACCATGGCATACTACCATTTCAAAGAGCAATATGTCAAAGTGCACTAGGGAATTTTTAGTGCACTGTAGTAGGGTCCACAGGGTAAGTTAGTGCATGGCAAGCTAGAGTGCTGTAAAATCATACTTTGGCTTGCCATGCAATAGTTTGCCTTATAGACGAGCCCTAAGTGATGCAATCTTATTTCCAGAGGATGAGGAGAGAATGATCCTATGAATCATATCCTGATTCCAATAGTAAGGAGAAACACCTTTGAAAAGAAACTCTAGAGTTGTCCATAGTGCCAATTTGTCAGGATGGAATTTTAAGAAGGTTTTTTGATTGATTTAGAGTATTCAGATCTCTGATTGGTCTGAAAAAAAGTGACTGCCACAAGAAAGGCTTCTTTAGTCAAAAAGTAAGTTGTAGTATCCAAAGATTCTAAGGCAGCAGTATCTGATCTTTTCAACCACTGTGTGCCACAAAGAGCAGAAAGCAATCCACAAGTGGATACCTCCAACATGGGGAGCCCCTGAAATGCACAGAGATGATCTACTCTGCCTCCCTAGCCCCTGGTTCAGGAGGTGTACCAAAGGCAGGGAGAGAGACTGGCACGAGTTCACTGCACTCAGACTATCACCAGCTGACCTATGGTCCCTAAGGGAAAAAGGAAATAAGTGCTTGTTTCCAGGAGCATTATGATAGGACTGTTATCAGATGTTCTCCAATAACTAAATTTCATTTCAGAAGCCTAGTATTTTTCCTCATCACTGTTCTCCTTCTATAACTAGATTTTCAGCGCACTTTTTACAGTTCTAGAGTATTTCCTCCCCCCCCCCCCCCCCCCCCCCCCCCCACTTTCCCCAGACCACTTTTCTCCCTGGTCAGCCAACTAGCCAACAATGGGTATAGGTTCATATATTGACAGGAGAAGGTTGTACGCAGTAAGACAGTTTTCCAGATATGCTTGTACACATTTTGTGGCCAGGAAAGCAGACAAAGTTTTCTATACTGAACTGAGTTAATTAGTATCCAAGAATCCTATGCTGTTTTAACATGTGAGTATGTTTTGACAATCTGCGTATCTCTTCCTTCCCTCTACCCACACTACAGCTGTGTCACTGCATTAGTTATAGCTACACATTTGAACTAACCAGTAGTTAAGATTATGACAGCACTTCTCTTTACAAACCTCTATTTTTTTTAAAGAGAGAGTTTAAATAGCTACAGACAAAAACTTAATTTATGGGTAAAGCACCAAGACAGACTTAAAACAAAGAAAACTGGGTTGCTTCAGGATGCCCATATAGCAGTAGTGACCTCATTTCAGATTGGGACCTTGTCTGATGTCCATGCCTTTGATGCTAAAAGATGGGATGATTACAACATGCTCTACGCTCAGGGTTAAACAATATCATTTTACAAACTTCAATTAGTACAGAACGCAGCCATCTGACTATTCAGTGTAGCATGTATGGTGCATATTACACCTGTCTGCTACAGACTGCAACGGTTTCAAATTTACTTCTGTGCCCAACGTAAGGCCTTAAACCATACAAGAGTTAAAGACAACTTGTGTCACAGCCTTGTATAACCACCAAGCTTTGTGGAAGACAGTTGCTAAAGAAGGAAGAAAGACTAGACATCTCCAGCAACTGATAACAGGATATGGAACCTTTCACTGCTAGGCCACTTTTGGCTAAGTTATTGCCATCTGACACTGTACAGTGGCCTTTGTGAAAAGGCATAACACTTTTACTCAAGTGGTCCCCAAACTGTGGGGTGTGCACCTGTCGGGAGGAACATTGTTGGGTGCGCGGAGAGGCTCGGACCAGTCCCCACAACAGGCGGAGAGGGAGCACCACCTGGCCACAGCTCTGGCCCCTCCCCCGCCCATAGCCACAGTGCCAGCCCCGCTCTGCCCTCATTCCCTTTCTGCCCCCAGGCCAGCTCCACCTCCATCCCCAGTTCCACCTTCAGTCCATCCTCCTCTGCTGAGGAAGCCTTGGCTGTGCAGTAATGGGGGCGGGGGGGGTGCCACAAACAGATTCCATTACTGGTAAGGAGGGGTGGGAAAGTAAAAGTTTGGGCACCACTGTTTTACTCCAATTCTAAATATAGAGGTGTCCCCATGACAGAAGTCATCATAAGCAACAGATTTTCTCAATTTTTAGTAAAGGTGCAAAGGATTAAGGGCTTGATCCAAAGACCACAGAAGCCAATGGTTGTTTTGATTTCTCTAGTCCTTGGAAAAGGCCCTAAGGAAACAAGAAAAAACTTCATTCCCAGAGGCAATCCCTCTGGAACAGTTGAGATAAAAGTTTTAATCCTACACAACCCTTTCCATACACAATGCTTTCCTACACAAACACATTTCACATGGTCAGTCATACTCTGCCTCAGACTATAACATGGGGGAAAAAAAATTGAGTCCTTGTGGCACCTTAGAGACTAACAAATTTATTTAGGACTCCTCGTTTTTTTTTTTGCTGATACAGACTAACGCGGCTACCACTGAAGACTAACATGGTAGCTTCTTAGCTTGTGGGTGGAGGAATAGCTCAGTGGTTTGAGCACTGGCCTGCTAAACCCAGGGTTGTGAGCTCAATCCTTGAGGGGGCCATTTAGCGATCTGGGGCAAAAATTGAGGATTAGTCCTGCTTTGAGCAGGGGGTTGGACAAGATGATCTCCTGAGGTCCCTTCCAACCCTGATATTCTATGATTGTATCTTCTGTATTGAAATTATTCAAATTAGACTTTTCTCCTTTGTAATTAGAATCTTCAGCGTTACATTGCAGCACCCACTAACAGCAATTACAGATGTACTAGTCAGATAAGACAAAGGAAATTTATCATATAACTTAAATATCTACATAAAGAATGCAGCAGAGCAATAGCAATTGGAGAGTTTTCAAAATATCAGTACGGTACAGCTGGATCTATTAAATAATTTTAGTGTGATAGTGAAAGACCAGTAATATCAAAGCAGATACTATTTGCAACAGCATAATACAATATGACATGTTCTATGTCATGACAAATGTTATCAGTAACATCTTAAGACTTGTTTGAGGACACAATGGTTAAGATATCACACCATATGAATACTATCTTCTCTAACAAGGCAATTTCTACACTTTACTAACTAATGCCAATCATTATAGAACTATCCTCATGTCAGACTAGAGAAGGGCAAACGTGCTATTTTCTCACCATCCTTAAACCATCCTTTGTTTCAAAACATATGCTGTGAAGAGTTCTGCTCCTATTTGCCCACTCACAATGACGTTAACTTTGAATTTTTCCCCTGAAACCTTTTATACAATATCAAAGGTGTCTCAACTGTTAAAACTGTAGGTGTCTGTCAATCTTAACAAGGCTGTGTGCACCTTAAGGATAAAAACAACATCTACTTTATATTTATTTACTGTATATTACTGCAATTGCCCCAGAGATAATTATAACTGAAAAAAACATATCCAGTAAGTGCTTTTGCTGTAGTTTGCGTATCACGAAATAATGTGCTTAGTCAAATAAAACCAGAATACGAATACCAATATTATACATGTACTGAAGCCACCATCTGAAGTTTGACTGAAGAAACCTAAACAATTGCGCTAAGTGCCAAGAGCAATTAAAGATTATGAACTAATAGTTTGCTAAGTTAGGATTATGATTCAGACCTATATTATTCCTGACACGTGACCTTGTAATCACAAACAGTACATATTGATTTATTTCAAATAAATCCCAACATCTCTTAAGAAAAAAATCAAGTACCAGTAAGTAATCTTACAGCTCCTCTTCCTGTAACATCCTGAAATAGAATACAAAGGGCCTAGTGGCTGTGGCAGCACTACCCTTAAAATACAAGGGGTGGGCTTACCAAGAATAGCTTTGAAAGCTAACCAAAGTCAGCCGCTTCAGAGAAACGGACACCCATCTGGTGTTAGATGATCAAAGCAGAAGAGAAGGCCACAAGTTCCAGTCAGTGGGCACACAGCAAGGTGAAGACTTGCTTACCTGTTTGCAAGTTAGATTAGCACATGCCTTTAAACCAAGTGACTATACCGGCTTTGAAAACTGAAGACCCTTTCTCTGAGGCTTAGAAGCAGTCTTATACCTTCTGAAGGGCAGAATGTGTTGCATGTAAAGTTTAGTGGCTCTTTTACACATACTTAACAGTGGCGGTAAACAGTAGACAGATCTTAGTTCTACAAGCACAGAATCCAGGGGGGAATCCTCAATGGTAAAGCCCTATAACAAACACCAAAAAGAGGACCACGAGAGGTCAAAAACCCAAAATGAGGGAACGTTCACTTTCCTAGTAACAGCAACAGGTGTGGCCATAGAATCAGTATGGACCACAATGTTAGAAGTCTCAAACATGTACAGGCCACAGGTAAGGGCTTTGGAAAAGCGTCTGACAATCACCCGTCATTCCTACAATACATAACCCAAGATTCTAAAGGCCACATTGCTGCATTTAAGGTCTCTCTCAGAAATACCCACCTTGGACTCAGACTACAGATTCATCACCTTCAAACTGAGGGTGGCCAGCAGCCAGAGATTTGAGAAGTCAGGTATTCCATATATGTGACTCACTGACAAACTCCAGTTTAGG
The DNA here is from genome assembly GCF_015237465.2 of Chelonia mydas. Taxonomy (NCBI): domain Eukaryota; kingdom Metazoa; phylum Chordata; order Testudines; family Cheloniidae; genus Chelonia; species Chelonia mydas. The sequence goes on along the minus strand of NC_051251.2, from coordinate 72,617,288 downwards.
AAAATTTACACACTCTACCTGCAATGCTCTTTCTGCGGGACCAAAGAATTCTCCTACAAGCAAGACCCAGGCAGGGGGACTGAAGAAGTGGGGAGCTTAAAAGTTTGATTAAATTCAGAACCAAGAAGAGCAGGAACAAGCAGTCTCTCAGAAAAAACTATGTGGGAGGGAGCAAGCATGCAAGTCTGACTGGGCAGCCTGCTTTCCTGCTACTGCAGCCTCAGAGCTACTGAAAGGGCACCAGAAGTTAAGGAGCCTTGATAGGTCTCCATGGAATCCACAGTGCTGTCAGAAGTGAGAAACTACCAGTATAGTGTGCTGTGCAGGCAAGTCAGAGGGCACAGTTCTCTCTGCTATGTGGCGTGAAAAATGAGGCAATCAAAAACAGGGAAAACTCAAATCTGAGGAGAAAGTAATAGACATCTCTATTGAACCAAAAAAAAAAAAAAGGGGGGGGGGGGGAGGGGCAGGGTTGTACTCCAAGTTCGACAAGAGGAGAATGGTTGGCAAAGACTCCCTTACAACTTGGGGAAAAAGAACAGACACAGGCCTGAAGAGCTGAAGGTAGCAAGCCCTGCAAGATGACTGCTGAGCAGCAACGGTACTACTTACAGATTAGTCTCAAAGCAGAGAGAGGGGAAACTACAGCAAAACTCCTGCAAGCACAGAGGAACAGACAGGAGGAAGAGACCTGTACTCAATCCACTCTACGGGGAAGCTGCAAGGGCTGTGTTGCAGGGAAGAAAAATAGGAACCTCAAGAGTCAGTCAGTTAAGACTAGGCAACAAAAGTGCGTGCTGGGCTGAAAGTTAACTGCATCTGCTGAGGAGATAGGTCTCTATTTGACAAGACTGTCAGCTGGGGTGAAAACTAAGCATTTGAGGGAAAGATAGCATCGTAACCAACTCCACTGACTTCTCTCTTAATTTGAGCATCTTATGTCCTGTTACTCCTGGTTATATATTCCAAAAAGTTTGGATATCCTTTTATTTTTCTAAAAGTTTGGTTTGCAATGCTCTCAGTGCTAGAAAAAAAAAAGTTGATTGGTGGGTAAGAATGATGGAATATTCCAATAGGATAAAAACTATTACGACAATTCCATCAAGAGTATTAGCATCAAACCTCAAAAGTGTAAGTATTACATAGTGTATGAGTGCCTGAACCACTTAGTTTTTGAGCATCAATAACCCATACCAAAACAGGTTACATTCAAGTCACTGAAGCTTCAGTATTCACACAGTGGATGATTATTCAGCACTGCACACGCACTTATACCATGGTACTAAGTGTTGCAGCCCCAGTTCTCAGCCGCACTGGGGTGACTTCAATCTACTCTGCCATACTCAGAGCTCTAAAGCACACTAAGTCAGCTAAAGAAGCATTTTCCCTACACCTCTCCCAGCACAGGAGAGGCAACTGGAGAAGCTTGATGTAGCTGAACCATACTAGCACCACAACAATTATCAGCTGCAAAACAGACCTTGGAAGACAGCATAATTTGGTGCACCCCATAGGCCTGGTTCAGAACCCAGAAGGCCCATGATCACAGGAGCATAAAAGGGTTTTTTGCACATGTGCACATACCCTCCAACCTGCATAAAGAATTACTCAGCTGCTCATGCCCATAGCATGGAGAATATTCACTAGGTACTATGTCGAGACACATTTCATATGCTTTCCAGAAATGAGTCACATTAGAACTCAAGTCTCCAAGCAACTTTTTACTTTCAACTACTGTACTGTGCTACCTAGGCACCAATTAATGATTATACTCTAGACTGAATTAATGGAAATGGATATTCCTTGATGCTTTCCCAAAACTAGCTATGCTTTTTACACAACCGTTATTCATATTGCAGCCTACAAGTGGAAAAAAAGCCACACAGAGAAAGGCAATAAGAGAGAAGATATTACTTGTGTGCACCAAGAACACAGCAGCTACCTTTCCTATTTATACACTTCAGCTTTTACAGCACACCTCTGAACTTTTTGTTCTTTATGTTGAACTGTTCAAACATTATTGGTCACTAGCTGTTCCTGGCCCACCTGGTCCACTGACATAAAAACAAAGTAGCTGAGTACACTATATATGTGTCATCAATCATTGCTACCTACCTCAGCAACTTCAACACAGGGTACTGATTTCTAAGAACACACTACTACTTTAGGTTAGCACTCTCCCAAGAAGTTTTTTAAAATGCACAATCCATTTCTTTTGTATCTATAATACCGAACGCATGTTATTCCCTATGCTAAAAATCTGCATGTAACTACAGCAGAACAGAGTTAGACACACCTTATGAATGGAGGTTGCTTGTAACTGAAAAGTTCTGTAACTCTGAACAAGACATTACGGACTCCAGCCTTGGTGAGGAGGGGGAGGGTTGGCGGCTGCAGCCGTAGGGTGAGGGGGATTAGGGCTCCAGGTGAGGGTGGGGGTGAAATCTGAACTTCTGACCCTCAGGGTGCCAGGGCTTCGGCAGGGGGCTAGGACTTTGGCCCTGCAGGGCCGCTGGGGTTCTGGGTGTCAGCCCTATGGCTCTGCTCTCAGTTTCAGCCTTGCTGTGTTGCTGGGCTCGGGTCTTCGGCCCCGCAGCTCCGTTCCTGGTTTCTGCCCCACAGCTGGCGCCGGGACTCCCCACAGCTCTGCTCCTGGTTTCAGCCAGGGGAGGGAGTTATGCCAGGGCTGAAACCAGCGCTCTCCTTGTAGAGAAAGCCCTGGCGCCCCCCAGGGGGGCTAAAGTCAGGAACAGAGCTATGGGGCTAAAACTCCGAGTCCCAGCACCCCCTGTGGGGCTGAAGCTGGGAACAAAGCCAGGAGCCCCAGCGCTCCCCCCAGGCTAAAGGCCTGCGTCCCAATGCTCCAGTGGGTCAGAAACCCCAAGCCATACACACCCAACCCCAGAGCCCCGACCCACCCCCATCCTGCAGCTGCAACCCCAGCTTCCCCCACTTGGCTGAAGCCCTTAGCCCCAGGCAAATTCCTGAGACAATACACTACTTGTGTGTTGTCTCCCTGCTACCTGATTGCTTACTTCCTGTTCCACATGGTGTCTGGTTGACCGGTAAGTCCCTAGCTCTGGTGTTGATATCTTTGAGGTTCTACTGTACATATAATCTTGGTGTCCGGCAGGATCTAGTTTTCTTTTTAAGGTCACTATGTTGCACTGCTGGCTTCAGGCAGCACAGGAACATCAATATGCATATTGCTAAGCACTCCATGCATATAACAATTTTCGTTGCACATCTATTCCAACCCACGTACTTTTTTGTGGTGAAAGTAAATAAAGGAAGTGTTATTTACTCCTACTCATACCACAAGAACTAGGGGGCATCAAATTAAATTAATAAACAGCAGGTTTAAAACAAACAAAAGGAAGTATTTCGTCACACAATGTACAGTCAACCTGTGGAACTCTTTGCCAGAGGATGTTGTGAAGGCCAAGACTATAACAGGGTTCAAAAAAGAACTAGATAAAATTCCTGGAGGATAGGATAATGGCTATTAGGCAGGATGAGCAGGGATGATTACCTGTTCTTTCCCTCTGGGGCACCTGGCATTGGCTACCGTTGGAAAACAGGACACTGGGCTAGATGGACCTTTGGTCTGACCCAGTATGGCTGTTCTTATGTTCTTTTACATTCTTGGCCTCTGTCATTCACCTTGAGAGAGAAACTATGGGGCTCAAAAGCAGCTGCATTTGCTTTATGGAATCATTTAGAAGTGGCCCATTTTAATTAAATGCCTATTTCAACCACCTGCTGGTGGTCAAATAGTGCTGAGAAATGACATCTGTCACACAGGCACCATGGGAGCACATTTTCTGAGGTTTTAGACTACAGTTTTAGGCAATTATTATTCCTAAAAGTGACAGACTAACAGCAGTGGCTAAAACCAGGCAACATTTGTTAGGTATAGTGCAAGATTTCCCCCTCAACTCAGACAAGGCTCCTCCTATCTGAGGAGAAATACCCTCCAACACATTGCCCTCTCTTCTCCTTTCCCATAAAAGGCGGGATGATTCCTGTAAACCCCTGTGTGCACTGAGCTAGGGGACAGGGAATCCACCCGATACATCATTTTTTATATTTGGGAAGCAGACAGCATTCATTGATTCCATGTGTTTAGTGCTGGGGCAACATTAACTAGGGGGTCAAAGTTCAGCCATGGTCTTCATGACCAAGCAGCAAAGGACACAACCAGCAGAAGACCAGGCAGAAAAGGGCATGATCTGGAGCACCTACGTATGTTAGGCTTAGTTCCTGGTTAACAGGCTTTGGGTAAGTTATTCAAGTCCTGACTAAGCAATTTAACCTTTCATGGAAGGTTTCTAAACTTTCAAGACACCATTTCAATTGAAGTACAAGCACTCACGGCTTTTCCACATCCTAGACTCCTCCTCAACGGCGCTGGGGAAAAACTTTCACCAATGCAGCTCCACCAGCAGTAGCAGCTATTGGGCAGGCAAAAAAAAAACAAAAACAAAAAAAACAGTAGTGGAAACAAGCTGACAGCATTTTAATGGTCTTAGCAGGTCTGGACAACAGTGGCTAAACCACCAGCACTAGCTTGCATCTTGTCTGCAGCTAGAACTCCCACCATGAGCAGAGCTGTACCAGTGGTCGCTATAGTGGATAATACTGAAAGTCTTGGGTAGACAAAAAAGACTAGTAAATACAACATGGGAAAGGTTTAAATTATGCCTAATGGCAAAATATTAACGGTTCCTCTGTCTCTTAACGGGAGAGATTTGGGCTTGAAAAACAGTTTCTAAAGAGAAAAAAGTTTCCAGGAATTTGGATCCTCATATTTATTTGTGAAAGGGGGGGCGGGGACATTAATGCATGCTTAAGCCTAATAAAGGCCTTTGTATGTGCATGATATCCTTCATTCAGCATTTTAACTAGAGGAATCAATTACTAACATCAGGTATCCTAATTTCCATTGATTCCAGGAAGTCTTCTTTCATTTCTTCATTCGCTAAGTGGAATTCCCAAGAATCCCCAAGAAGGTATCTAGGTCAACAGAAGAATTCTTCCATCAATCTAGAGCTGGTCTACACCAAGGGTTAGGTTGGTGGTATAACTGCATCTCTCAAAGGGTTGGATTTTTCACACCCTTGAAAGACGTAGCTATATAATAAATTCCTAGTGTAGACCAGACCAAAGGTAGCTCGGCATCAGGCCTCAAGCTTAGCAACACCATAGATTTCACCAAGCAACAAATCAGGAGGCACTGCAAATACATTTTACAATATCTGGGAAGAATTAGAAAACACCTACACTTATATTAGCCAGTTTGTTTTTTTTTATCTCCTTACAAGTAGAGCTCCGAGCACTACATAGACTACAGTCTCCCACAAAAAAATTCTGAGGCAGTAGAAGGGACCTTTAAGAAGACCCCAGCATGAACTTTCCCTGAAAATGAGTGTCTCGGCAGCAGTAATGGCTGCCTGCAACATCAAGGTCTGGGACTAGCCATGCCTCAACTTCTTGGAGGAGCCTGGACTTTGGGACACAGCCTTAAGAACCTCCCATTCTTCCAGCAGCCAAGAGCAGACCCATGACAGCCCCAGATACCCTCTTGTCAACAGTTCTGGACTCCAAGTTGTTCCATGGATTGGAAAATTGACTTGGGTGTGGGAAAGGCTTTTGACACCTTCAGAGCACTTTACCAGTGTAACAACAAAGCATATGCTCCATAGATTGATTCCTTTTTTGGCCCTCTTGCATCTCCAGGCACCCACACCTACTGGGGGTAGAGCACACTTGGTACCCTGTGGCCTAATCACTCAATGTGCAGGCATCCCGCAGGGGGCGGCACCACTGTCTTGAAGGAGCTGGGAGCTAATGTGTATTTTTACAAAATATAATTTAATGCTAAATAGAAGAGTAATTAACAATCTATACAGAAAGTGGAAAACCTATATCTACCTAAGAGCAGGTAGCATGCCCATGATCACCCTCTGCAGGGGCAGAGGGTAAATATTAAAGGTGCATAAATGGATACTGGTTTGGTAGAGAATCTTTCCAATTTTAAAAAAGTCTGAACTATTGCAAACATTAAGTTGGACACACTTCCCCATATAATCTTCTTAATGGGACACTAATCCTCCCTCCTAGCTATCATTTGTAACTCTCGCACTGCCTCTTACCTTTGCTAACAACACACACCAATGATAAATGATAATTAGACAAGGCTCTTTGGGATAGGGACAGTGTCTACATAGGGCCTAACGCAATGGAGTTCCAATTAGGATTGTAGCTTTTGTGTATTACCATAACAGTTATCCCCATTTTGATTATTTTGTTTTTATTTTCTCTGACAGCCTCTAGAACAGAGAAATGCAGATACCATCATTATAATTATGGTAAGTTTGGACTTCCTTTTGTAAAGACAGGTTTTACAATAAGGGAGCCACTAACAAAACTCAAAAAAAAAAAAAATCTGATTAAAGTCTGTTTAAATTGTCAATAGGAGGCATGACATCAATTTACAGAATGCAGCACTGAACAAAACTACAGCTTTCCTTTCACAGCAAAAATCAATATAGTACTACAACTCCTCTCAACACCAGTGCATGAAAAATGTCTGACACAGTTGCATGTCAACATCAAAATGGGAAAGCTACAGTAGGTACAGGGCTGGATTACCCAATAGGCAGACTAAGCACGTGCTTAGGGCACCAGCAAAGCAGGGGCACCAAAAAAGATTTATTTTTTTTAAATTTGATATTTCAAAAAAAGCATCGAAGTAGTCATCATGGGAAAAATCAGAACTTTGTTAGATTTCCTTACACTCCACACTCTTTCCCCGTTTTTCTGTTCTCTTTTTATTACTTATCCCCACCTGCTCATGCTGTAAATAGGAGAAAAGATCCTGGTATGTGGGTTGATTTCAGTACCGATGGTGTAGCTTACTGGATAGATCGTGGACCAAATGATTGTAAACACCACACTGGGCCATTTGAGAAATCACATCAGACTTTTACCAATGGCAAACAAACAAGATATTGTCCACAAAAAAATTTTTTGGCATGAAAGAGAATGGTGAGAAATACACTCAAGAATGGCTACTGTATTCACCATCAACAGGTGATGTGTACTGTTTTGTTTGCAAACATTTTGCGTATAAACCTTCAACATCCCGGTTTGCTACAGATGGATTTAGTGACTGGCGGAATATTGTTTTAATTGAACAACATGAAAATAGCTCTACTCACAGGAGATTCAATGTTGACATATCTAAATCGAAGACAGGGCTTTGGATTGACACAAAAATTGGAAAACAAATCAAAGGGGAGCGTGAATACTGGCAACATGTTTTGCAGCATGTTATAGCTGTTATTCAAACATTAGCTGAATGTGGTCTTTCTTTCCGGGGATCAAATGACACATTTGGATCATTGCAGAATGGAAATTTCTTGGGATTGTTGGAGCTTGTGCCTCAGTCTGACCCATTTTTAGTAGGCCATATCTCAAAATATGGGAATGCTGGCAAAGGTAACCCATCATACCTATCCAAGACAATATGTAATGAACTCATTGGTCTAATGAGTGACAAAGTTCGTTCAGCTATTGTGGATGAAGTAAGTACTGCTGGGTACTTCGTTTATCTGTCGACTCTACACCTGATCTTTCACGTATTGAGCAATTGAGCATTGTACTAAGATGTGTGTCTCCTACAGATGGAAGACCAGTTGAACGATTTATAACATTCCTCAATTTGAAAAGCCACACTGGGTGAAGAAATGGCAAATCAAGTACTGCATTATCTGTGCCAAGTTTGCAAAACAGAGTTCTCAAAGTGCAGAGGTCAATCTTATGACAATGCTGCCAACATGTCAGGGCGTTATCAAGGAATGCAGAAGAAGCTTTTAGAACAGAATAGGTCATATTCATACCATGTGCTGCACACACTCTCAATCTTGTTGGCCGCAGTGCTGTTGATTGTTGTCCGGTGGCAGTAAGTTTTTTCTCAACCATCCAGTTACTTTATACATTCTTCTCTGCCTCAACACATTGATGGGTAGTTCTTAAAACATATTTGGGCAATGATCTTGTATTGAAATCTCTTTCTAATACTCGCTGGGAGGCTCATGCCATGGCAACAAATGCAATTCTGGAGTCCTACTCAAAGATTGTGGATGCATTAGAAAGTATAACTGAAGACCAACAACAAAAAGGGAGAAACTATATGAGAGGCAGAAAACACTGCAAACAAGATGCAAGAACTAGAGTTTGTATTCATGTTGACCATGTGGAATGAAATTTTACAACACTTTTACCACACAAGTCAAGCTCTCCAAGAAAAAGAACTGGATTTGAAAACATGTGCAGACCTCTGTCAATCATTAGCAGACCACTTACACACTTTGAGAAATGATTTCGAAAGATTCGAAGACATATCGAAAGATATCTGCCTTATACTAACTACAAAGAAGCCCAGTCCCGCAAGCGAATCAGGAAAAAACAAGCAAATGATAGCAGTGCAACAAACAGCATTGAATCCTAGAGACAAATTTTGTGTATCTACTTACCACGCTATAATTGATACACTTGAAGCTCATATGAAGAGGAGAACTGAAGTGTACAAAGAAGTATCAAGTAGATTTTCTTTTCTAAACGATATGGACTTATCTGACAAACAATATTCACGAGGTTCCCAAAAGCTAGTTGACTCATACCCTGTTGACTTGAACATGAATCTCTGTGGAGAAGTACGGCAGTTCCACTGTTATATGTGCTCAAAGTTTAATGAAACAGGAAAAATGAAATTCAGTCACATTGAACTTCATGACACAATATTGAAAGACGGAATACAATATGTATTTCCAAATGTAGAGATCGCACTACGTATTTTTCTAACAGAACGCTCTTTTTCTCAGCTGAAAAGAATACAAAACCCTCAGAGAACAATGTATCAGGACAGACTTGATTCACTTTCCCTATTGTGTATGGAAGCGGACATGCTTCATCGAGTCAGCTTCCATGAACTTATCCAGAATTTTGCAATCAGAAAATCTAGAGAGAAGCTATTTTAATTTCAGCATACATGTAAGTTTTGTGTCATTTTGAAAAATAAAAATTTTATTTTATGGTATAGTATTGTTTTTACTTTGAATTACATATGGGGACACCATAATCTTTTCAGTACTTAAGGCCTCTAAAGGTCTTAATCCAGCCCTGAGTATGTAAGTCACATGGGTAAACTTAAAGCCAATGAAATGGGAATTTAAAAAGCCAGTTCACACTGATTAAGCCTGAAGTTTCAATAGTGGTTAGTGGCATTTTCTACAATATGTATAGTGTTATTTCAGCTTTATTCTTACATAAACTTATTCCCTTTCTAGCAGATTTTTCATGGGGATTATCTGGAGCATCATCTTCGCAAATCCATGGCTTTACTGAACCTGAACCAAGACAACGTAAGCTTCCCATACCAAAGTACTAATGTGCCTCAAGCAGGATCTATAGAGACCAACTCCAGGGATGAAGGATAGTTTTGTGTCTATACAATTCAATTCAATTCCTGGCCTACCTGCTTAGGCTGCTAATTGTAATATACCATACCCATCATCACAGAAAAAAATTAAGTAGACAAGTGGACAAAGCCATGTGTCCACTAGAAACTGAACCAAGCATACTAAAAGGTGACCTGCAAAGTTGGCTTGTGTCCTTTGCTTCCTTAAGAGGGACAGCTTGAATTTCTAATATAAAACAACTTAAAAAATTCAAATTCTACCTAGCTATGAGAGAGTCTTCCAGGCTAAGAATTAGTGAATTTTTGACTACCAAATTCACGGCCATGAAAAATGCATCACGGACCGTGAAATCTGGTCTTTTGTGTACTTTAACCCTATATTATAAAGATTTCACGAGGGAGACCAGCGTTTTTCAAATTGGGAGCCCCCACCCAAAAGGGGGAAATGGAGGGTTGCAAGGTTATTTTAGAGGGGGTTGCGGTATTGCCACCCTTACTTCTGCGCTGCCTTCAGAGCTGGGTAGCTGGAGAGCAGCAGGTGCTGGCCAAGCGTCCAGCTCTGATGGCAGCACCCCGCCAGCAGCAGCGCAGAAGTGAGGGTGGCAATACCATACCATGTCATTCTTACTTCTGCACTGCTGCTGGTGGCGGCGCTGCCTTCAGAGCTGGTCGCCTGGCCAGCAGCTGCTGCTCTCCAGCCACCCAGCTCTGAAAGCAGTGCAGAAGCAAGGGTGGCAATACCGCAACCCCCCCTACAATAACTTTGCCCCCTCCCCGCCATCCCTTTTTCGATCAGGACCCTTAGAGTTACAACACTGTAAATCTCTAAAATCATGAAATTTACTTTTTTTTAAATCCTATGACCATGAAATTGACCAAAATGGACAGTGAATTTGGTAGGGCCCTATTCATGACAATAGAGAGAGCTAAAGCCAAGCAATAGGAAGGCCAGGAATTTTTATCTGAATATTAAACTGTTACCACCACCTATTTTACTTCAATGCCTAATTAACATTTTGGGACAGGAGTAGCTGTTAAAAGATTCAGCACTGCCACTCCTTCAGTTAAGGTGCAAGAGCTCACAATACACACCAAATAGCCCAGCAAAAGTCTGGGAAGAGCAGCATTCACACTGCTGTTACTTCTAATGGTAAGCAAACAAACAAAGAGCATACCTCAAAACACTAGGTCCTGCCTGCTTACCTATCAAACAAAAAAGTGCACAAGTTTTTTTTTGTTTTTTGAAGAGGCCTTTGCAAGTCACTTTTAAAAGTGATACCATCAAACACTTGACAGTTTTACATAGGAGATATTACAAGTAACACCAAGATTACTATTTAACTCGAAGTATAGAAAAATAATTTCTGTTTACTTTGTGCTTTTGACTGCACTTGATATCATCAGTTTCCCCTGTTTGTGTGGGTCTTTCACACAGGAACTGGGATAGGAAATTAAAAAAACAAATAGAAAATTGGATTGTAAAACCATAAAAACTGGGAGCGAAATTCAAGGAAAGATTATCTGATGGTATTTTTACCTTTTCTTAATTGACTAGATTTTAAGACATCGCTTACCTTTAATTCACTTATCACCCAACATCTGACAGACTTCAATCACCACCTACAAGGAGGATTAAAGCTCTAGCTTAGACATGTGAGTTAAATAAATTTCCATGATCCACCCTGCCCCCATTAAGGGGTTGTACATTAAGTTGTACACAGCTACATTTATAGCTTTTCATACTAGTTAACTGTGTACATACAGACACGCACGCGTCTTAAATTCAACTTTCCTTCCTGGAGACTAGAAGTAGAGCGTCACAGCAGTTTAAGCTTTGTGTTGTTCCTTTTCACTTCTGCCTGTTGCAGTATACCAAAATATCAGTAAAGTCATACATTCGTGTTCTGTTTGTTTATTCTTTTGCTGCATTATTTGCAGACACCTTTGTATGTTCCAGATTAGCATGAAGACCCAAAGGAGGTAATCTTTTCGGGTGATAAGACAGAAAGAACAGCTTAGATTTCATGTTCCACAGCTATTAGTTACTAAATCTAATATTAGAGTTTCCAGGAAGCTGAAAAACAGAAAACCCTTTGCTTTATGAACCAATTTCTGTTTTACTCTGAAAAAAGGGGGTGCATAGGGATACAATGTACTTTCAAAATCTTGTTTTTTTATGATAATCTGGAGTCTTATTGCTGTCACCATGAACACACTATTATTAATATGTAACATTATGATGAAGGCAACATAGCCTAGAAATTGAGATTAACAACCATTGCTTACACTATGACACCTTTCTCTAATGCCACAATGAAAACGTATAGCTAGTTATGCTACAGTACAGAAGACAAATGACTCCTTGGGACTTCATTTCAGTATTTTCTTAAAATGAAATTTACATTTTAGCAATATCCTTATTATGCAGTAACCACAACACAAATATGCTTCTTTAGCTCTAAACACATCTGCATTCAAAGCATGCTCAGGCTAAAAAGATGTAGATTCTAGAAAAATGAAGACTCTTCTGTTATGAAATGGAGATGAGGGACAGAAAAGAGGCAGAGGCAGAGGCAGTATTTGCATGCATAACAGCGAGTGAAAACATAGGTCATCTCGCTCAACCCTACAAGAAGCTAGTATATTTTAGTGGTTTGAAAATTATGGCACGTAAGCAAGTTATCAAACTGCAGTGTGGAACTAAATCCATCTTGGTCAAAGTGAAGCATCATATTTACTTCTCACTCTTGAGCAAATAGTTCTCTACTCTCAAAAGATTGCCGCAATTCAAAGTACAGTCAAGTATTTATGAATCACACTTTGAAATGGTATGAAGTTTTTATTGCTCCAATTTACCATTTACTAGTGCTACATAATATTCCACATCAGTAAAACAGATGAGCACAGTATAACAAAACCATCTGTATTCAAATATTATAAGAGCACAATGTGATAGTATGAAAATACACCTGCCAGAACTGAAGCACTATTCAGTGTTCAGTTCTTATATCTCATGAGCTAAACTATCTCAATATTGGTTGTTGTGCTCAAGTGCATAAACAGTATGAGAGTTCACAAGAAGGTACAATGTGCACCCAGGTAATTAAGATTATATCCCCTTAAATACTAGGCTTTCAACATTAAAATGAAACTATCACTTTCACCTGCACAGGAAATGTGCGTGCACACATTTTCAATTTTGATGTAAGCAACGTCCAAAACAGAACTATTAGGACACTACAGAGGAAGAACTGGAAGATATTAGCACCCTCTCCATTTTTCACCATCTTATTAGTGCAGTTCCCATAACATTAGCAGTTACATATTTTTAATATGGCAATACTTCATAGTAATCCAGAAGTCCAAGTAAGAGCTTAAATTACTGTATCACTAGACCCATATACAGAGAAGTAGTATCACCCCCTCTGCAAAGCAGTAGCAGATGTTTGGGCCTTATAGGTTGGTTCCCCACTGGATGAGAAGTCAGCAACCTGGAGTCTGGGTATTTTATTAGTGAAACTTTATTTTCACTATGTACACCAGTCCCTGAATAAATGAGGTGCGAGGGCACACGGCAAAAATCTCAGTCCAAAACACCAATGCCTGGTTAGAGAAGTTATGGCAAACAGCTTCCCCCAAATAACCTATATCACAAAACTAACAGCATGACACTTTTTCCCCCAAGTCTGTCCACCGCTTGCACATTGAGAGAGAACTTGTAAAATTATATGTAACAGCACCATCTGGTGACTCCCACCATAACAAATGGAAATTCCACTGGGGGGCGGGGGGAGGAAAATTCCCTGAGTTTGAAGCTTTTTTTTTTTTTTTTTTTTTTTTTTTATTTAAAAGCTGTCAGACTTTTCCTTCCTTTCTGTAGTTGAAGGGGACTGCACTATGCTGTGCTCACCAGCACAAAAATGCTCCCAAGAAATGTTGATCAGAAAAAAGTCTCCTGAATAATTCCTTGAAGTCATGTATAAATACAGCAGAGGAGTGGCGACCAATGAAAGTTCAGTACTGGTAATGTCTTATTCTTCCTTGACAACTATTCAGCCACTAAGAAGTGATGAGGTCAGACAGAGGTTTTTCCCCAGAGATTTGGTTTCAAAATAGAGGAATAGCAAGAGCAATAACTTAATTTAATTGCTCTGCAGATGTTAAAATTATAAAGCGATCTATACAAACTTGAAGACATCAGTGACAGTGCCAAAGGATGAACCATACAATGTTTAAAAAAAAAAAGTGTTTCCACAATGACTGAGGAAAATGCTTTTTTGCTAAAGAACACTGACACCATGGCAACAAATTCTGTGTCCCACAAATGGAAGAAGTTTGTAAGATTAGAATTACAATTTAAATGGCTCATTTTAATATTTACTTTAAGTTAGTCTTTCAGAGAAGGCAACATATACACAAAACGTGTGCCACCTCCAAAAGGATTTCTGTCCTTTGGTTTTTCTTTGTTTGGTTTTTTTTTTTTTTTTTTTTGGGGGGGGGGGGGCGGAGGGGGTAAACACCTAATGAAGAATACAGAAATAGTACACAAGGATACTAAAGATCCAAGGAAAGAGGCTATGGTACTTCATTTTACTTATATAGCACCTTTGAACCAAAGGACAAAATCTAGAATTCCTTTTGGATACAATATTTGAGTCCCCTTGTGCTGGCACATACAGGATGGCTCTGAACACAGTGGCTTGAATGGAAACTTGATCAGATATGACCTGACGTACTTGCTACCTGATTTCTATTCACTAAACTAACTGGATTAGTCCATTTCCTAGTGGACGAGCATGCATGCACATCACTAAAACTACCAGCACAACTGGCACACTTGATGGGCAGAGAGGCCAAAGATTGAATTCAGAGTAATAGCCGTGTTAGTCTGTATTCGCAAAAAGAAAAGGAGGACTTGTGGCACCTTAGAGACTAACCAATTTATTTGAGCTTGAGCTTTCGTGAGCTACTGTAGCTAAGGCCCTACAGCAGTGGAAAGTGTCAAAACTTGCAGCACAGCTGACTATTCTGCACTTGTTTTGCATCTACGGGACTTCAGTCTGGCATGCTTCATAAACAATACCATTCATATAAAAATTGTAAAGACAAAAGAACTGTAGCCAGGTTGAAGTCTCCCATTTCCCAGACAAGATTTTTTTTAAAAAAATGCCCTTCATGTTACTGCAAAAGGTAAACTGCTACAAAGATTTAAGGCGATTTGTATTTCTTTAGAAATAAGCCTTACATGGAATGAGGATTCCAAAAGTGCTGTGTAGAGAAAAATATGTTTCCAGACCTCTCCACAGAGACTCAACTAACATGACAAAAAACTCATTTTAATAATTGGTCAATTACTGGTTCAGTTAAACAGCACTGATAAGCTCTGAAAAGATATTTGAGCATAAGCTTTCGTGAACTACAGCTCACTTCATCGGATGCATTCAGTGGAAGATACAGTGGGGAGATTTATATACACACAGAACATGAAACAATGGGTGTTATCATACACACTGTAAGGAGAGTGATCACTTAAGATGAGCTATTGCCAGCAGGAGAGTGTGGTGGTGGGGGGGGGAACCTTTTGTAGTGATAATCAAGGTGGGCCATTTCCAGCAGCTGAAAAGAACATCTGAGGAACAGTGGGGGGGTGGGGGGAGGATAAACATGGGGAAATAGTTTTACTTTGTGTAATGACCCATCCACTCCCAGTCTCTATTCAAGCCTAAGTTAATTGTATCCAGTTTGCAAATTAATTCCAATTCAGCAGTCTCTCGTTGGAGTCTGTTTTTGAAGGTTTTTTGTTGAAGTATTGCCACTTTTAGGTCTGTAATCGAGTGACCAGAGAGATTGAAGTGTTCTCCGACTGGTTTTTGAATGTTATAATTCTTGACATCTGATTTGTGTCCATTTATTCTTTTACGTAGAGACTGTCCGGTTTGACCAATGTACATCGCAGAGGGGCATTGCTGGCACATGACGGCATATATCACATTGGTGGATGTGCAGGTGAATGAGCCTCTGATAGTGTGGCTGATGTGATTAGGCCCTATGAGGGTGTCCCCTGAATAGATATGTGGACACAGTTGGCAACGGGCTTTGTTGCAAGGATAGGTTCCTGGGTTAGTGGTTCTGTTGTGTGGTTTATGGTTGCTGGTGAGTATTTGCTTCAGGTTGGGGGTGTGTCTGTAGGCAAGGACTGGCCTGTCTCCCACGATCTGTGAGAGTGATGGTCGTCCTTCAGGATAGGTTGTAGATCCTTGATGATGCGCTGGAGAGGTTTTAGCTGCGGGCTGAAGGTGATGGCTACTGGCTCTCTGTTATTTTCTTCGTTGGGCCTGTCCTGTAGTAGGTGACTTCTGGGTACTCTTCTGGCTCTGTCAATTTGTTTCTTCACTTCAACAGGTGGGTACTGTAGTTGTAAGAATGCTTGATAGAAATCTTGTAGGTGTTTGTCTCTGTCTGAGGGGTTGGAGCAGATGCGGTTGTATCGTAGAGCCTGGTTGTAGTCAATGGATCATGTGGTGTGGTCTGGATGAAAGCTGGGAGGCATGTAGGTAGGAATAGCGGTCAGTAGGTTTCCCGTATAGGGTGGTGTTTATGTTACCATCGCTTATTATCTCCATAGTGTCCAGGAAGTGAATCTCTTGTGTGGACTGGTCCAGGCTGAGGTTGATGGTGGGATCCATTGTCTACAGCCAAGCTCTACGACTTCAAAAACATACTCCAATGAGAGACTGCTGAACTGGAATTAAATTTGCAAACTGGATACAATTAACTTAGGCTTGAATAGAGACTGGGAGTGGATGGGTCATTACACAAAGTAAAACTATTTCCCCATGTTTATTCCCCCCTGCCCTGCCACCACTGTTCCTCAGACGTTCTTGTCAACTGCTGGAAATGGCCCAACTTGATCATCACTACAAAAGGTTTTCTCCCCTCCTCCCCCCCGCTCTCCTGCTGGTAATAGCTCACCTTAAGTGATCACTCTGGTTACAGTGTGAATGGTAACACCCATTGTTTCATATTCTCTATGTATATAAATCTCCCCACTGTATTTTCCACTGAATGCATCCGATGAAGTGAGCTGTAGCTCACGAAAGCTTATGCTCAAATAAATTTGTTAGTCTCTAAGGTGCCATAAGTACTCCTTTTCTTTTTGCAAATACCGACTAACACGGCTGCTACTCTGAAATCTGAAAAGATAGTTGCTTTAACAGTGGGCTATCCTGAAATGCTGCCCCACACCCTGCAAAAAGGAGAGACCTCAGGCAAAAAAGTATGTGATACTTGACTCAGGAGGATTTAAGTTGTTCCTGTATGATCTCTTACAATCTCCCCCATTCCGGGTTTGCCCTGCAATAACTGCTGGAGAGCTCCCCAACTGACATGGCCTGCAATCACTGCTTCTCCATCAATGGTTCTCTTGCATCCACATTAAAACATTGGTATCATTTCCTCAATTTGACCAGTGTGTGGGTGTGAAATTCCAGGACAGCATATGCTCAGAAAATTACAGTTATCTGTATTTACAGACTGTTTCGGAATCTGAGTTTTCTTTGCCAGTATTAAGAACAAGCCTCAGTGCTCTACATGAGGGCACTGGAATTTAAATATATGATAACACTAAATAAAAGGAAACAAATTCCTTAAGGAAAACCTCTAAGTATGCCAGATCAGTTCTCAGTAGCGGTTGCTCTACTTTGAGCAGAGATAAATATTTACAGTCTGGAACAGAGAAACAACACCTTATGTTGCAATACTAGCAATGCAAGCCCCATCAGTCTTTAATATACTTTAAAATCCCAGGCTCTTTAAAAAGAGTGAGAGTACTTGGAAATGCATACATTACCCATTACTCGCAACTTTGGTACTTATAGTACCAAAAAGAAAAGAAAAAAAACAGTACAACTATGCAGGGAGTTTGTCTAATATGCACTAAAAACTTAGAACTGATCTTCATGAGGGGGGACCTCATCACTCAAGTGATGTTATACATATACACACACCCCTCTCTAATGGTTAGTCTTATCTGTTTATAGCTTCAACTCAATCCTCTTTAGACCTCCCCCTTAATTTTAAAATCATTCACTGCTCTGAATCGTAGACTATTAGGGATTGGAAGAGTCCTCAGGAGGTCATCTAATCCAATCCTCTGCTCAAAGCAGTACCAACACCAACTAAATCATCCCAGCCAAAGCTTTGTCAAGCTGGGCTTAAAAACCGCTAAGGATGTGGATTCCACCACCTCCCTAGGTAACGCATTCCAGTGCTTCACCACCCTCCTAGTGAAACAGTGCTTCCTAATATCCAACTTAGACCTCCCCCACTGCAACTTGAGACCAGTGTTTCTTGTTCTGTCATCTGCCACCACTGAGAACAGCCTAGCTCCATCCTTTTTGGAACCCCCCTTCAGGTAGTTGAAGGCTGCTATCCAATCCCCCCTCACTCTTCTCTTCTGCAGACTAAAGAAGCCCAGTTCTCTCAGCTTCTTCTCCTAAGTCATGTGCCCCAGCCCCCTAATTATTTTCGTTGCCCTCCGCTGGACTCTCTCCAATATGTCCACATCCGTTCTGTAGTGGGGGGAACCAAAACTGGACGCAATACTCCAGGTTTGGCCTTACCAGTGCCGAACAGAGGGGAATAATCACTTCCCTCAATCTGCTGGCAATGCTCCTACTAATACAGCCCAATATGCAACTCATATCCAGCTTCTCGTCCACTGTAATCCCCAGGTCCCCCCAGAACTGCTACTTAGCCAGTTGGTCCCCAGCCTGTAGCGGTGCATGGGATTCTTCCGTCCTAAGTGCAGGACTCTGCACTTGTCCTTGTTGAACTTCATCAGATTTCTTTTGGCCCAATCCTCCGATTTGTCTAGGTCACTCTGAACCTATCCCTACCCTCCAGTATATCTACCTCTCCCCCCAGCTTAGTGTCATCTGCGAACTTGCTGAAGAGTGCAGGCACTAGATTTTTCTGTTCCAGAGCTATGCTGAATTAGCCCTTTTGAGGGTGTCCTTCCTGACCAGGGTCAGTGCACCCAAATCCAATACCCCTTTCAAACACATCTGATTGTGCATCCTTTTTGGCAATTCAGTGTATGGTTCCTCAGACCCACTGCTCCCTGGGGTTCCTTTTAGCAGCCTTTCTAAGCCAGTTCATTTCCCTAGAATGAAGAAAGGGATGTGGAGAGCATTAGACATGACCCCAGAATTGAAAGTAGTGTCTAGCTGTACTACTACACTATCTCATTAATATGGTATGACAGTCCCCATGCAGTCAAACTCTTACACAAAAGCGCTCAGAAAGTACTGCATCCAACACGGGGGAATTAGATCTTGTCTTGACAGATAAAGAAGAACTGATCCCAGAACTAAAAAGTTAATGCTAGCTTAGGTACAAGTGACTGACTTGATCACATTTACATGCAAACAGAATGAAGTCTAGACCAGTGATATATATTACTTAGTGGAATAAAAGGGCCAATTTCACAAAGCTGAAAACAATTATGAGCCAAATCAGCTGGGAGGAAGAATTTAAATCAGAAAAATGTCAATGATAGTTGGGAGATATACAAGAATACTATACTAAATGCCCCAAAAGCCACAATCCCACAGTTGAGGAAGGTGGTCATATTAGTTAAAAACATCCGGCTTTAGATGGAAAGTGAAGGCAGCTGTAAAAAAAAAAAACCTATTTTATAGAAAAGGAAAGTTGATAGTAGTGAATATAAACTAAAAGCTAGGAACTGTAGAAAATTATGGGAAGCAGAGGGACATAGGGCCAGCAGAGTTAAGGACAATAAGAAATATATTAGGAACAAAAAGAATCCTACTAATGGTACTGATCCATTACTAGATGGAAATGCTACAAATTTTAACATTTCTTCCTTTTCTGCATTCATAACCTATATTACCCTCCTTAAATTCTTCAATAAATCAACACAGATAGGTTTATGGAAAACAGATCCTGTCAAACTTGATATCTTCTTTTGATGAAATTACAAGGTTGGTTGAAAAAGGTAATAGTACTGATGTAATATATTTAGCCTTCTGTAAGACATTTGACTTGGTACCCAACGACATTTTGATTAAAAAACTAGAAACATATAAAATTAAGATGGCACACATTAAATGGATTAAAAGCTTGCTAACTAATAGGTCTCAAAATGTAACCAATTGGAATCATCATCCAGAGGGTGTGTTTCTAGGGGGGGGTCTTGGGGCAAGGATCGCTTCCTGGTCCTACGCTATTTAACATTTTTATCAGTTACCTGGAAGAAAACAAAGTCACTGAAAGTTTGCGGAGGACAAAAATTGGAGTGGTAAATAATGACAAGGACAGGTCACTGATACAGAGCAATCTGGATCCACTGGTAAGCTAAGCATAAGCAAACAATATGCATTTTCATACGGCTAAATATAAACGTATACATCTAGGAACAAAGCCATACTCGCAGGATGGGAGGCTAACCTGGGGAGCAGAGACTCTGAAAAAGATTTGGGGGTCATTGTGGACAATCAGCTGTACATGAGCTCTCAGTGCAACGCTGTGGCCAAAAGTGTTAGTGTGATCTTTGGTTGCATTAACAGGGGAATCTTGAGTAGGATCAGAGGTTATTTTAACTCTGTATTTGGCATTGGTGTGACCGCTCCTGGAATCCTGGGTCCAGAATTCAAGGATGTTGAATAAATTGGAGACAGTTCAGAAAAGAGCCACAAGAATGATTAAAGGATTATAGAACTTGTTTTATAGTGATAGACTCAAGGAGCTCAATCTATCTAGCTTAACCTTTCTTTGTTAAGGGGTGCCTTGATCCCAGTCTACTAGTACCTACATGGGGAACAAACATTTAATAATAGGCTCTCCAATCTAGCAGCAAAAAAGTATCCTTGATCCAATGCCAGGAAGTAGAAGCTAGACAAATTCAGATGGGAAATAAGGTGTACATTTTTAATGGTGAGAATAATTAATCATTGAAACAATTTACCAAGGGTCATGGTGGATTCTCCATCTCTGAATTTTAAAATCGAGATAGAACCTTCCAGAAAAACATTCAATGGCCTATGGTATACAGAAAGTCAGACTAGATGATTAATGTTGTTCCCTTCTGGCCTAGGAAACTATGATTCTATGGCACATACATCAGATAAATCTCTCAAATAATTTTGCTTCTACCACCATTTTATAATTAGTTAAATGCATCTTTAATGTATGCATAGCATTGTCTTTGTGCTTACCTATGTATGGAGTGGATTGGAACTTTATTTCAAATACTGAACACATGGAGTGAGCATGATCTTGTGCAGTGGCTCTCAACCTTTCCAGACTATTGTAGCCCTTTCAGGAGTCTGATTTGCCTTGAGTAACCCCAAGTTTCACCTCACTTAAAAACTACTTGCTTACAAAAATCAGACAAATACGAAAGTGTCACAGCACACTATTACTGAAAAATTGCTTATTTTCTCTTTATCATATAATAAAATTGGAATAGAAATATCGTACTTACATTTCAGTGTATACTATATAGAGCCCTATAAACAAGTCATTGTCTGTATGAAATTTTAGTTTGTACTGACTTCACTATTGCTTTTTACACAGCCTGTTGTAAAACTAGGCAAATATCTAGATGACGTGATGTACCCCCTGGAAGACCACTGTGTACCCCCAGGGGCACAGGTACTCCTGATTGAGAACTACTGATCTAGTGGTTGTACCAGGGGATTTGGTGTCAGGAGTCTTGTATTCTGTATCTGACGGCCACCAGCTCCATTTCTTGCCTTCCTGCTTCCTTGTTCATGTAGCAGTATGTATGCCATGTGAGTTTTATGGCATCCCTAAAAAAAAAAGTCTCCATCATTAATGTAAGGACTTTAGTTTCCTTACTTTTGACTTATTTTCTCCTAAAACATAATCCTCTTGCATATTTTTTGCACTTTTCCTCCCTAGGAATTCAATTACACTATGACCACTATTACTGAGATTCAACTATAATGATTTCTTAGGCAACTTCTAAGTCTTCCATTTTGGTCTATTGTGCCAGGATTTTTCCACTTTGTTTTCAATGTACCTGATCTTATGTGTTTAGTTCAGTCCCTATTATAAACTAATATGCCACTGCCACCACCAGTCTGAGATTCAGTCAGAAATGAGACTACATAGTAATTTCAAATTAAATAACATTTTTAATACTACAACAATATTCTGGACAATGGCCATGTAGGATGAAGTCTAGATCCAGTCATGCAGAAAAGCACCTACCTAGTGCTCTACTATTACTGCCTGCTCTCGAATATTCACCGTTATCGTCCCTGATTTTTTTTTCCCCCAGTCCACCTTCAAGCCCATAGAGAATAGCCTGATGTGGCTGGAAACATCTCTACTTGGGACATTCCCTCACATTTGCATCAAGTGTTGGACTTTGTTTTGTTTCACAAACATATGACTTGTTTTGCTCAAGTTTTGTGGCACAAACCAAAATCCATATACTTGAATCTGCCACTGAACATCAGATTCACCAGCTACAGCAAACCACCATTTACATATTTAAAGGTTGTGACTCTACACAGTTTGATGATAAAAAGAGAATTGTTATTATGGTAAACACACAAACTGATAAATGACTTTACACAGGTATTAAGTGAGGAGGAAAATGTCCCTACCATTAGTGTTGCCCTAAAATGATACGTAAAAAGAAAAACCTTGGCCCATCTCAAGCAACACTGCACATGCATGTTAAAGAAAGCTTTCAACCACCAGGCCACACGTAATGAGTCATCATCACTGAGCCTGATAAGTGCTACTGAGCCATACCTGAGCCTGACTGACTTGGAGCCCTCAGATAATCAACCAGGCCAATCTACAGGTGAAGATTTAACCAGATGACCACAAGGCCAGGGATATAGGATCCCCATGAGAACAGCCATTCTAGGTTGTTCAATGTTGCAATTTCGCCAGAAGTATCTCCTACTGCTTAGTGGTTCTGAAAGACTGCTCCTGCTCCAGCCCCAGCCAGTGTGCCTGCCCCTATTCCTGCTCTGATCCCTGGCTCCAGTCCCCAGCCTGACCACTGCTGCTTCAACTATTAGGCCTGACCATCCACTTCTCACTTTCTGACTACTTGAGCAGACTGCCTACTTATGTCGCTGGCTCCAGCAACTGAGATGGAGACCCCTGGAATGACCATCACTGATGACAGAGTTGATCCAGAGCCTTTGGAGTCAAGCTGCTCAGTTGAATCTGGATAATGCTTCCCTCCACTCTCAGATCCTGTCAGCCACTGTAACCATAAGAGTATAGGAATGGTCATACTGGATCAGCCCAAAGATCTATGTAGCCCAGTATCCTGTCTTCTCACAGTGGCCAATACCAGGTGCTTCAGAGGGAATGAACAGAACAAAGCAATTTACTGAGCGATCCATCCCCAGTTGTCCACTCCAAGCTTCAGGCAATCAGAGACTAGGGACACGCAGAGCGTGGGGTTGCATCCATGATCATCTTATGCTAATAGTCATCGATGGACCTAGATTCCATGCAGTTATCTAATTCTTTTTTTAAGCCAGTTACACTTTTGGTGTTCACAACATCCCCTGGCAATGAGTTCCACAGGTTGACTACTTCACAGAACGCACTTTCTTTTGTTTGTTTTAAACCTGCTGCCTATTAATTTCACTGGGTGACCCCTGGTTTTTGTGCTACGTGAAGGAGTAAACAACACTTCCTTATTCACTTTTTCCACACCATTCACAATGTTAAAGATCTCTACCATATCCCCCTTTAATCTCTTTTCTAAAATGAAAAATCCCAGTCTTTTTAATCTCTCCTCAGATGGAAGCTGTTCTAGACCCTTAATCATTTTTATTGCTCTTCTCTGTACTTTTTCCAATCCTAATGTATCTTTGAAATACAGTGACCAGAACTGCATGCAGCATTCAAGGCATGGGCGTACCACAGATTTATATAATTTTATATAAATTATAAATTTATATATTTATATAATGGCATTCTGACATTTTCTCTTATCTATCCCTTTCCTAATGGTTCCTAACATTTGTTCACTTTTTTGACTGCTGCGTCACATTGAGCACATTTTCAGAGAACAATCCACAATGATTCCAAATCTTTCTTGAGTGGTAACAGCCCATTTAGACCCCATCATTTTGCATGTATAGTTGGGATTGTGTTTTCCAATGTGCATTACTTTGCATTGATCAACAATGCAGTTTATATGACATTTTGTTACCCAGTCACCCAGTTTTGGGAGATCCCTTTGCAACTCTTCAGTCTGCTTTGGACTTAAACTATCTTGAGTAATTTTGTATCACCTGCAAACTTTGACACCTCACTTTTTACCTCTTTTCCAGATCATTTATGAATATGTTGAACAGCACAGGTCCCAGTACAGATCCCTGGGGGACACTACTATTTACCTCTCTCCATTGTGAAAAATGATTATTTAGTCCTACTCTTTGTTTCTGGTCTTTAACCAATTACTAATCCATGAGGGGACCTTCCCTCCTGTTGTCAGATGTTGGCTGTGTGTGTGTTCTCTCTGTGTGCTGTCCCAGCTCTGTGCAGAGAGTTAGCACAGCAGACCTTGATGGAACTGCCCAATAACCACAAGCTCATTAATAGCAAAGGAACTCGGTCAGGTTTATTGTTAATGAAGCATGGTCCTAGTATCCCATAGACTCTACAGGACCACTAACACATGTATGCCTATCACAATAGACCAGCTCAGTCATAGGCTAGCCAAAGACACTCTTTGAGACTCCATTTTATGCACCAATTCAAACAAGTTACTGTATTGCCCTGCTGACATGGTTAGCTACCACCATCTACCTTGTACATGTTGGTTCGATCAAAACATTTCTATCCATCACACTGTCGTCCTGACCTTATCTTTAAGAGAGGTCAACGTGTTCCTGTTATCTCTTGGGAATGTGTTTGTACCCACTTGGTATCAGGGTGTTCTGGTACCACCTTTCTGGAATATGTTTATGCTTGTGTCCTGTACCTAGCACTTCTCAGAAATGTGTGGTTTTTTGTAATACCAGACCTATTCTTGTCAGATTCGGTGAGCCTGCTCACAGCCTCTCTTGCTAACTTTGCTTTATATTAGCAAGGCTTGACCATTACTTTAGTTCAGGCCTCACACCAGGCCTCTGATACAAGGACTTATGTCTCAGACTCGCTCCACTACTTACCCTATGAATGCTTACTTTGCTTAAAAGCCTTTGGTGAGGGACCTTGTCAAAGGCTTCTGGAAGTCCGAGTACACTGTATCCACTGGGTCACCCTTGCCCACATTTGTTGACCCTCTCAAAGAATTCGAAGAGATTGGTGAGGCATGATTTCCCTTTGCAAAAGCCGTATTAACTCTTCCCCCAACAAATCATGTTCATCTAGATGTCTGATAATTCTGTTCTTTACTATAGTTTCAACAAATATGCCTGGTAGTGAAGTTAGGCTTACCAGCCTGTAATGGCTAGGATCACCTCTGGGGCCTTTTTTAAAAAAACTGGCCTCACATTAGCTATCCTCCAGTCATCTGGTACAGAAGTATAGCCAGCCATGGTACCTTCAGAACTTGGCCCAAAGGTTCCGCTGCCAGAAAGATTTGATGGGGACCACCAAAGTGCTGTGGTTTTCTTAACCAGTGTCGCCATTTGTTCAGTCCTGCAATGTATCTCAATGATGGGATCAAGATGGGGTTTAATATCAGTTTATTGATCGGTGAAGCACTGAACTGGGTCTTGCTCCTCCTGGAACAGGCCAGCCCAATTCTCAGTAATGTTGATGAGTTCACCCACATCTTCTTGGTAGTACACATAATGATACAAATCACATCTCTACCACTGAATCTGCCGTGCAATTTCTCCAACAAGGCCATCAGCCCATCTGAGTTTATACTGTCCATTTTCAGCATCGAAAACTTTTCTCCCTTCTCCTGAACTTGCTTGCAGGCTGTGAGACATTACGCAGGCTCTGGTGAGATGTAGTATTAGTTCAGAACTGCTCTGTCATTGTCTCTAAGCGATCCTGAAGAGATAAGGAGCTGCTGAGAACCTCTGACTATGGGTAAGAGTTGGAGAAAATCTTTTGGTGACAAAGGAATCTGCCCCAATCCTTGCTTTTCATTTCAAATACAAGACTCTGGGGGAAGGCGGGTGAGGAAAACAGAAACTAAATTCCTAGAGGAAGGAATCCACTGTAAAAAGCTCTTATTCCAAACAAAAGAGGCAGAGGCACTGAGACAAATGTCTATTCAGTAAACAACCAGGAGGAAGAGCTTTCACTACCAAAAAACTCTGCTTTTAATCCACTGGATTTAGAAAGAAGTCTAACTCATAGGTTTTTTTTCTAGCAGAGTTCTAGATCCTACACTGGAGAAAGGACTTCCAAACACTTGACTATAGTTGAAAAGCAGAGACACAATCTTTCCCTTTTCACAGTCACCACAGACCACTGATCAAAGCACTAAAAGACAGTTAAATAAAAGATTTAGTATTAAGCCTACTCTGCAGGATGCATTTCTGCAGGTCCTAAGCCAATTCCCGAGTGGCTGAGGCTTGCTGGTCAGTGTCAGGAGCAACAAAATTGAAGTTTGCAAGATTTCAGGTCCATTCTACTGCTGCTGATTACAGGCTGACAGCATCAGTGAAATCGAAGTTCACAAGAATCCAGTCACTGTTGCTGTTCAGGAAATATAAGCAGCCAAGACAGGAACTCAAACCATTTGCTCCTCCGACTGCATATGCAGGGAAGGGAAGACCTGCGTTCTCTTACCACAGCCACAATCTTCAGAAGCTGAACTGTGAAATTAACAAGAATGGAGAGGTTACTCACCCTGTGCAGTAACTGGAGTTCTCCAAGATGTGCATCCCTATGGCTGCTCCACTTCAGGTGTGCACACACACTATGCACCTTTGATTGGAGATCTTCAGTAGCTCGTTGGCTCATGCATGTGCCCTATGCATCCTCATACCCCACGCAGAGGCTAGACAGGGTATGTGGGCAAACCTTCCCCACTGCACAGTCTCATAGAGAAAACTCCAAAGCAGAGGGGGAAGGAGGACCGGTAGTGGAGCACTCATGCGGCACACATCTCAAAGAATTCCAGTTACTGCAAAGGGTGAGTAACTTTTTCTTCTTTGAAGTGTCCCTACTGGTACCTCAGGTGACTACCAAGCAATACCCCCAGGTGGAGGGGGAGTTTCAGATCAGAATCCAGGACTATAGACAAGACTGCATTCCCAAGGGCAGTATCCAATCTGGAAAAAATAGATCACCACACATTTGGGAAAGGTGTGTATTGAAGTCTAAGCTGCAGGCTTGCAGACTTCAGCGACAGAAACGTTCTTGATCAGTGACAGTGCCGTAGAGTGCGCCCTTGTGGATTGGGCCAATGCCCTAGAAGGAGGCTGTATAACAATAGATTCAGAACAGGAAATGACATCCAGAAATCCACTTAGAGAGCCTCTGTGTGGAGACTGTGGACCCTTTAGATGTCAGCAATTGACATGAACAGTCCAGGAGACTTCCTACAGGACTTGGTTACGTCCAGATAGAAAGGTAATGCCCTCCTGACATCCAGTTTATATAAAACAGCATCCTTCCTCATCTGGTATGGTTTTAGGGGGGAAACACACATGGATGACCTGGTTAATCTGAAACTTGGACAATACCTTAGGTAGGAATTTAGATCACAGACATAAAACGTTCTTGAAAAATACTATAAAGAATGGGTCTGCCATTAGTGCTCCTATTTCCTCAACTTTTCAACCATCTTTGTGGATAGGTTAAGAAGGGAAC
This sequence comes from Chelonia mydas, assembly GCF_015237465.2. Lineage (NCBI taxonomy): Eukaryota > Metazoa > Chordata > Testudines > Cheloniidae > Chelonia > Chelonia mydas. Next base: position 72,589,993 of record NC_051251.2, on the reverse strand, counting down.
AGATAGTCATCAATCCAAAGGGAGGTCTCATGAAAGACACCTGATTATGAAGTTCAGATCCCAAACAGGAGTGATTCTTTCACTTAAGGGAAAAAAGGTTCCCCAATCCTTTGATAAATCTCAAAGTGGGCTAGCCACACTGAGAATCCCTCAACTGAGGAATGAAAGGCTGTTATAGCCACAAGTGGATTCTGAAAGAAAAAGATAATCCTGTCTTTTGATTTCAGAAGGAAGCCTTGAACAGCGGAGAGGGAAGAATAAGTAGGTGGAAGATGTTGCTGTTCATACCAATTGTTGAATCATCTCCACTTCAGAAGGGAAGTATTTTGGGTGGATTATGTCCTGCTGTTCAACAATACCTGTTGTACTTCCACAGAGCAAGCAGTCTCTATTTCCAGGAACCACTGAGGAGTCACGCCTTGAAGGTAACTTACTCCTAAACTGAAGAACCCAACCAGCACCTTAAGAAAGTAGATGAGGAGTAGCCAGAAGGCTGATTGTTTGGCAGACATCCAGGTAAGGTCATGCCTCTCTTGGCCATGTTAAAGTTGATTTCCTGCCTCAATAAATGCTCAAGAGAGGGGTCCCAGAAGAGGGTCGGGGAAGGGAGGTAAAAATGGATGGAGCATCTCAATGTTAGGACTTCCAAGATCCATTTGTCAGATGTAATCTATTCTCATGACAGTTGAAAATGGGAGAGTGTGTCCCTGAAGGGAGGGAGGTGGGCAAACTGTTGCAACTGGAGAAGCAAAAAAACAGGGATGATTCAGATCCTCAACCTGTCTGTCAAAATTGATGTTTTAATAATGAAAAGGGTTCTGTAGTTCAACCAGGTTTAGTGGATTGTCTATTCTTCTGAAACCTTGGTTTCCTCCTCAGAGGCTCGGGTTGGAATCCAGACAACTGGATGGGGTGGGATCTCTGAGCTACCCGGGATCTCCATTTACTTGCAGGTGTGTAGATTCCAAGAGATCTCAAGGTGGCTCTCGAGCCTGTCAACACATAGAAATGACTCAGTGTTCTTAGTAAAAAGTTTCAAACCATCAAAAGGAAGATCCTCAACTGTATTTTGGACCTTCCTATGGAATCCAGAGAGATAGAGCCAAGATGCCCGACATGTAACAATTGTTGTGGAGATGGAACAAGTAGCAGTGTCAGCAACATCCAGGAAGGCCTGTAAAAGTGTTGGCAAGCAGTCAACCTGCAGCTATGATGGCTTGGACCTGCTCTCAATGCTCTCCTGGAAGGTGTTCAATAAAGGAGTGAAGCTTGCAATAGTTGGCGTGATTATGCTTTGCCATAAAAGCTTGGTATAGGCAATCCTAAACTGCAGGGTTGCAAATTAATAGCTTTTATGTTCAAAAAAAATAAAGATATTTGAATCTTGTCGTATGGCATCAATTGAGTGTGGTGCTGTCTTCCACACCACACCTTATAGCTTCAGTGATCAAGGAATTAGGAGAAGGGTGGTAAATAAAAATTGAGAACCCTTGGCTGGGCAGAATACTTAATCAGTACACTTGCAAGTAGGAGGTACTGTTGCCAGGATCCAGAAGTGCCTCATAAATGGGCAAGGCCAGTCAAGCAGACGATGCTGTTTGTAAAATGTCCAACAGTTTGTACTATGACTTCAAGGAATGCTTGCAAAGAATCTGCCACCTTCTTTCATAAGGCCCTGAAACCGTCTGAAGTCATCAGCCAGGGAGAGTGGGGGAGACATCATGGCCTCATCTGGAAGAGATTAGCTGTGAGGTGGCATCCTTTTCCACCGTAACCTCTTCCTCCTGCTGCTCAGATAGCCGAGCAGAATCATAGAATAGAATCATAGACTTAGGGTAGGAAGAGACCTCAGGAGGTCATCTCGGCCAATCCCCTGCTCAAAGCAGGACCGACACCAACTAAATCATCCCTGCCAAGGCTTTGTCAAGCCAGGCCTTAAAAACCGCTAAGGATGGAGATTCCATCACCACCCTGGGTAACCCATTCCAGTGCTTCACCACCCTCCTAGTGAAATAGATGGAGGAGGAGACTGTCTGTCCAGATAATCCCAGCAAGCAAGGCTAGAGGCACTAGAAAATTTCTGACAGTAGGCTGCCCAAGGGTCCTAATATGACCACTGAAGGAGACCATACAGAACAGAGGATGGTACTATTCATACCAATGAGGAGGAGCTTCAAAGTGTATCCTCCAAGAATCACCCCTCTCCCTGTAGGTGTCAGTAAGAGGGTTCCTGTAATGGTAAGTAAGGTAGGAGAGCCCGGCACTGAGATTTGAGGGACTGAAGAAATGTCCTCATCATCTAGTGGGGGAGTACCACCAGAGAACAGGGAGAATCTAGTAATTCCAGGGAAAGATGTAGTTCCTGTGATCACATGGATCTCGGTACCAAGGTGCATTCAGTACCCCTCAAAGAAGAAATGGTCAGTTTCACTGTTCCACAGAACACTGAGCAACTGAATTCATTCTTAGAAATTACATGCTCTGCCTAGGTAAGCAGAGCAACAGAATAGGAGAGAAACTTTAGAGCCACACAAATCTGTTCTTCTGTTTGACAACTGGCTCAATAAAAGATATTTCCTCACCCATCCTCTGTCTGTCTCTCTAATATCCTGGGACCAACACAGCTACAATTACACTGCATCTGACAGATAAAGAAGACAGAGTTCCCTGCAGTCTTGTGGATAAAAGCTACTTAGTTCATTACATAACAGATGAGAATATTTTTTAATAAACCTCAAAGAGTTAAACATAATACACAATATGGGAAAGTTAGAGAATTTATAATCAAGAAGATTACTGGGACCTTCCATGTCTGAATCTGAACTGTGAGGTGTACCCTTCTCCCTCATTCTTGGGAGTTAGATAACCTTTAGACTGTGAAACTGAAAACCCCAGTAAGGAAGCTCAAAGTTAAGGCTGATACTGGTGTGAGTGAAAGATGGAGTATGTCTAACCCTTCCTCTTTCAAATTATTAAATAGTCACTAAAAGCAGAACAGAACCAGCCTTAATTTCAGCATTAATCCCTCCCTATCGCTCCTTTGCGCACACCTTCCCTCCTAAGTTAAATTGTCTCAATCTTACAGTTCATTCTGGTTTTTAAAATTATACAGGTTGAATAATGTTTAAATAAAAATGTATACTGTTAAATAAGCCAATACTAAATAATTAACATCTGCTTTTTACTTGGCTATGCTGTACTATTTAGACATAATACTAGACTGGCAATTACATATTTTATAGGAAACTATGCCAAAAGAGTCAGTCCAGTTTGACTGATAAGAAGAACCTATATTCTGAAGTTCAACACAATCTAGAACAAATACCAACACACAACCAGATGACTGCGCAATTCCCTAGGGAAAAAGTAATTCCATAATGGTTTGAACAACACTTCCACTTTGAATGCTGGTTCAGGCTGTCATACAATAGAACGAACTTATTGTTTCAGGCTTAAGCATCAATCCAACAAAAGCATCTGAACTGCATAAAACTAACTGCTTTATAAACAACGCTAAACCAGAAACCCCTAACATGCACATTTTTATACAGAGCAGACTTAAAGTGTTTCTATAAACCATATCAGTGTAATTAACACTGAAACTATGTTAACAGAGTACAGAGTTTTGTAAAAGCTACAAGATTAACCCTGTGTTAAAATGAAGTAAAATATCATTCAAGATGACTATCCCCCTGAAGAAAACAGAAAAAACAGAACATTAGAAAAAGTTTCCTTGGCTAGCGTTCCTGTTTTTCCCTTTTGCCATTAGAGGCTCATGGTTTAAAAAGGGCTCTCTCTAGTATACTAGATTCTCTTACTTCAGGTAGTTTGATATTGGAAGTTATTAGTAGGGATGTAACCCCAGTGCTACAAATTCTGCATTTTTCCCTGCAGGACTGCAGAGAAGATGGAATACAGAGCTTTGCAAAAGCAGCAAAGAGTCCTGGGGCACCTTATAGACTAACAGACGTACTGGAGCATAAGCTTCCGTGGGTGAATACCCACTTCGTCGCATGACTGTAGTGGAAATTTCCAGAGGCAGGTATAAATATGCAAGCAAGAATCAGGCTAGGGATAAGGAGGTTAGTTCAATCAGGGAGGATGAGGCCCTCTTCTAGCAGTTGGTGTGAACACCAAGGGAGGAGAAACTGCTTTTGTAGTTGGCGAGCCAGTCACAGTCTGTGTTTAATCCTGAGCTGATGGTGTCAAATTTGCAAATGAACTGAAGCTCAGCAGTTTCTCTTTGAAGTCTGGTCCTGAAGTTTTTTTGCTGCAGGATGGCTACCTTTAAATCTGCTATTGTGTGTCCAGGGAGACTGAAGTGTTCTCTGACAGGTTTTTGTATATTGCCATTCCTAATATCCGATGTGTCCGTTTATCCTTTTTACGTAGGGACTGGCCAGTTTGGCCGATGTACATAGCAGAGGGGCACTGCTGGCACATGATGGCATATATTACATTGGTGGACATGCAGATGAATGAACCGGTGATGGTGTGGCTGATCTGGTTAGGTCCTGTGATGGTGTCGCTGGTGTAGATATGTGGGCAGAGTTGGCATCGAGGTTTGTTGCATGGATTGGTTCCTGAGTTAGAGTTACTATGGTGCAGTGTCTAGTTGCTGGTGAGAATATGCTTCAGGTTGGCGGGTTGTCTGTGGGCGAGGACTGGTCTGCCTCCCAAGGCCTGTGAAAGTGAGGGATCATTGTCCAGGATGGGTTGTAGATCACTGATGATGTGCTGGAGAGGTTTTAGCTGAGGACTGTATGTGATGGCCAGTGGAATTCTGGGGGTTTCTTTCTTGGGTTTGTCTCGCAGCAGGAGGCTCCTGGGTACACGTCTGGCTCTGTCAATCCGTTTCCTTATTTCCTCGTGTGGGTATCATAGTTTTGAGAATGCTTGGTGAAGATCTTGTAGGTGTTGATCTCTGCCTGAGGGGTTGGAGCAAATGCGGTTGTATCTCAGCACTCGGCTGTAGACAATGGATCGTGTGGTGTGTCCAGGATGGAAGCTGGAGGCGTGAAGGTAGGCACAGCAGTAGGTGGGTTTTCAGTATAGGGTGGTGTTAACATGACCGTCACCTATTTGCACTGTGTTGCCTAGGAAGTGGCCCTTCCATGTAGATTGGTCCAGGCTGAGGCTGATGGTGGGATAGAAGCTGTTGAAATCATAGTGGAATTCTTTCAGGGTTTCCTTCCCATGGGTCATCATCATCATCATCATCATGACGATGACATCAATGTAGCGTAGGTGGAGAAGGGGCGTGAGTGGACGAGAGCTGAGGAAGCGTTGTTCCATGTCAGCCATAAAAATGTTGGCATATTGTGGGGCCAATCAGGTGCCCATAGCGGTGCCACTGGTCTGGAGGTGTATATTGTCACCAAATTTGAAATAGTTGTACGTGAGGATAAAGTCACAGAGCTCAGCAACCAGTTGTGCTGTGGCATCATCACGGATACTGTTCCTGACAGCTTGTATTCCATCTGTGTGTGGGATGTTTGTGTAGAGAGCCTCTACATCCATGGTGGCTCGGATGGTGTTTTCTGGAAGATCATCAATGCATTGTAGTTTTCTCAGGAAATCAGTGGTGTCATGGAGATAGCTGGGAGTGCTGGCGGCATAGGGCCCGAGTAGAGAGTCCACACATCCGGACAGTCCTTCAGTGAGTGCCAATGCCTGAGATGATGGGGCGTCCAGGATTTCTGGGTTTGTGGATCTTGGGTAGTAGATAGAACAACCCCAGTCGGGGCTCTAAGAGTATGTTGATTTGTTCCTGCATTAGTGTAGGGAGTGTCCTGAGTAGATGGTGCAGTTTCTTAGTGTATTCCTCAGTGGGATCTGAGGAAAGAGGCCTGTAGAATTTGGAACTGGAGAGTTGTCTGGAAGCCTCCTTTTGGTAGTCAGACCTGTTCATGATGACAACAGCACCTCCTTTATCAGTCTCTTTGATTATAATGTCAGGGTTGTTTCTGAGGCTGTGGATGGCATTGCGTTCTGCACTACTTAGGTTATGAGGCAAGCGATGTTGTTTTTTCACAATTTCTGCCTGTGCACGTCGGTGGAAGCATTCTATGTATAAGTCCAGACTGTTGTTTCGACCCTCAGGAGGAGTCCATGTGGAGTTCTTCTTGTGCTGTTGGTGGGAGGGTATCTGTGTATCAGTGCGCTGTTCAGTGTTTCTTTGCTGCTTTTACAGATCCAGACTAACACGGCTACCCCTCTGAGACCTTTGCAAGTTAGGAAAATGAATGAATACAGGGGAATCTAACTTGTGCTAATGATTGGCCTATAATGAATTACTTGCTGTTTCTCAGGATTCAGTTAATGCACACTGAATAAGGAAACCAAAGCTATTTTGCTCATTTGACAAGAGTAATTTAGTTTTATTTATAATAAATCAACGTATACTAATAAATGTTAACACACTTTGTAAAAGTAATTAAATCTTAATAGGAGACCTCACTACAGCACTATTAAATCTTTCCAAAAAGTAAGGAGTATGAATTATCAAGGTTCTACTGTATATGCAAAAGGTAAATGTATACAAATTTAATCAGATGCTAGTGCTTTCCTCAGAATGAAAACGAATCTTTAAGAGGTCACCTCAAACACCATATAGTGCTGCTATTGTTCTGTTCACTGTACAGATCCCCAAATTACTGATGCTCCAATCCTGGAATTTATTTTTAAAGAAGTATTGTGCTTCATTACTGTCTCAGCTCAATAATTTACAGGTTTGTTATAAAATCCTAGCCCTCCTTATGCAGATATATATAGGACAGGTCTGTAGGAGGTCAGACTTTACAAAATGAGAGGTTCAACACACCAGCAACCACAGACATGACAACCGGATTGCACCTGAGGCATTGTCTTGGGTATTCAGTTTCAACTACACAGAGAGAAGAGGAAAAGTACCCAGCTATACATATTCCCCATCTGATCACCTGCCTGCATCACAGACACACCCCTATGGCTCCCTGCCCCCCCACGGCATTACCTCCTTTCTGTCTCTCTTCTGGAGACATATTGTTAAAGGAGTATAGTAATTACCAATTCCTTAAAATAGGGTCAACATATTCAGTACCATCTTGAGTTAACACATGATGGAATCCTACTAAGATGGGCTTTTCGACTGGGGGGGAAGGAGGGTGAAGCTGCCACCACCGGGGACCTGCGCTATGCTTCACTAGTTGAAATGAGGAGACTGCAAATGTGCACCTGAAGTCTTCAGACCATCCAAACTGGTTTCCAGCTCTACGCCCCTCTATCACACTAGGGAACAAAAATTGTATGTGTAGTAGTCAAGGCCAAACAAAAAGTTTGTCAGACAAGTGAGAGGTTCCTCTCTGATGATGTTATTTGAAAATACTTTTGTATTTGAAACTATGGTTCGATTATCAGAATAGGGGACATGATTGTCATAGGTCTGTGACCACAAATCCCCATATACATTCCTCAGTACTACTACAATGCCATCTGAAACAGTTTGTCACCAAAACTACTCTCAGATGTATCCACCAGGAAAACAAGAGGGGAAAAAAAAAATGAACTGGATCAAGATGTGCACAACAGTAAATACCACAACTGAGGCTGAATTTTTAAATTTACATAAAAGACAGGCCAAGCATAAATTCCTTGCAGAGGAAGAACTATAGAAGCTTTCCAAGGGATTTTATAGTCTGTTCTTGTTTCTTCTTTTACTGCCTTTCTATAATCTTGTGTGTCCCCCATCATTTTCCCCCTCATATTTTTCTCCCCTTCTCTAACTTTTTCTAGGACTGTCATGACAACACAAGAATCCCATCAAGGAAACACAAGGCAGTATTTGTTTTCTTTTCTGAGTTTAACCGTGCAAATCCTTTCCAGGTAAAGAGGCATTACCCAAATATCCTGCTTACTGGTTAGACAGCACTGGTGAGGACAAGAATCACTCCATACATATATCACACATCGCCTGATCAACGTGGCCCATTGTAGGATAAAGCATCCCTCCACTTCAGTTTCCTAGTTAACACCATCAAATAGCAAGAAAAATTGCTTATCCAAGACACTCAGATACTACAGTAGCAGGAAGCATACAAGAACTTGAACAGAGCATGGCAAGCAGGAAGTTTGCAGAAGGTAAGTTTTCATTTTTAAAAAAATTATCTAGCTCTTATGGTTGAGGCGGCCTGCAAAATGTGAACTGAATAAAGTGATGATGTACTGCTGCGTTCCTGGTTCTACAGACAGCTCCAATACCCGTGCTGCTTCTCAGCACCCACAATCTGTAGCAGAGTGAAAACTGACCCAAAGTCTCACCAGTTTTCACTGCTTTTTTCAGACCTCTAGGCAGCAATGAAACTGAAAAGAATCAGGTCAATTTCATTGTGCCAACACTTGAGAAAGTTGAGAGCAACAGCAAAGTCAGACACCAAAGCTATTATTTGGGGAAATGGGCTAAAAAAAAATGACAACTAGGAGAAGGGTCAAGTATTAGAAACTGACTCTCAGCAGCAACAAAGCAGAGGGATGAATTCAGGAAAGCTACCCCTGTTCAGTGCCTGCCACCTATTTCGTATCAGTCTGAGAGCTTGTCTACACTAATACATGGGGTCACTTTAAGATCCGCAACCTCAGCTACATGAATAGCATAGCTGAAGTCAACATACTTAAATCTACTTACCACGGTGTCTTCTCTGCGGTAAGTCGACAGCGGATGCTCTCCCGTCGACTCCGCTTGCGCTTCTCATTCTGGTGGAATACAAGAGTCGACGAGAGCGTGCTCAGTCAATTTATTGTGTCTATACTAGACACGATAAATTGACCCCCGCTGGATCAATCGCTGCCTGCTGATCCAGCAGTTAGTGTAGACAAGCCTTCAGATGATCGATTTAGTGCTTCAGCCACAAGGAGTCTAGTTAAAATTTTAACTCCAATATGTGGCTTTATGGGTTGGGGAGAAGCAGAAAGGAGACATTATATAGGAGACGGCAGAGAACATAAGGCAAGGAAAGGAATAAAAGAGGTAAGAGAGAATTAACCAAAGGTAGCTCAGGAAAAACGAAATGTTGAGTGAAGACAGGAAGGAAAATAAAATACCAGAGGATGTAGTAAGTAGTATTGATTGAAGAATACTTGGCAAATAATTAATGGTATCAATGTTCATCAAATACTGTACTCCATTAATACTTTTTTGTGGTTTTCAACCAGCAAAGTAGCTAGGCAAATACTATTCTGCACATACACTACTTCTGGGGGTATTATCAAATATAGTCAATGAATATTTCTTCTACTATTCATTCAGCCGTAGTAATAAGTCACATTTAAAAATATCTATTACACTGAAAGTTGTTAAATACCATATTTAACAGTATTTGAAACATACTATCAAGTGGCCTGGAGCGATTTTCTTTCTTTAAATTGCAGGGGGCATAGTAGCAAATATTTTCACCCAGGCATATTAGTTTAGGCCTCGGGCTATAAGTATCAAATTTTTGAAGCCCTGACTTTTCTTCTACATAGACCACTACCTTGATAATTATTTCCTCCACTTGGCCAATAGGACACCATACTGTACTTCAGAAAGAGTGCAGGGGTCTAGTTACAGTCGAGACCTTCCAAAAGGGTAGTATGAGCTCTAACTGCAATTTCAGTAGCATTTTCAAGGAATCTAAGAAAGGCAAGTTTTCATCTTTGGCCTTAGGTTGCATGTAACCAAGCATTCAATACACCCAGGATTTAAGTGCATATAACATCAAATCAGCCAGTGGTCTTTGAGGGAAGGGTAAACAATAATATGAACATATCTTACAATAAAGAAAATATTCAACTTAAAGAAAAAAATTAGGAAAAATGCCTCTCTCAGGCAACAAGGTTTGAGATACAGACTACCTTTGAAGTTACCTTAAAAAAAAAAAAAATCCTTGACTACTCCCCACTTCTCAAAATTCTGAAGGACACTAGCAATATGACTAAATGCTTAAGGAAGAAGAGTTACACCTATCAAGTCCAACATATGTACCCACTAGTTTCTTTGATATGTTTTATGCATTTTCAAACAAAATAACTGCTTGTAACTTCCTTAAACTACAAACCTAGGCCCCAAGCCTGCAGGCAGACTGCTGAGCCCAGGTAGAGTGATGTGCAATTTATAGTGCATAGGTGGTACAATCAGGGCCCGAACGCGGAGATTTCATACATTCTACATCTTCAAAGCAAGGACACAATTGGACACAGCTTTAAAAATCTACCCCACAGAGGTAAGTGGAAAGCTGTCTCTAGCTGTCTAGCCAGGGATAGTGAGCTTAAAGTCATCAATTTCTGTAAAGACTAAGTTTTTGTTTAATAAGTTCTTATTTCACACTTATTTTGCATATGATTGCAAAGATAGCCCAGATGCTAAAAGAATGAGAACTGATTCCATGTTTTCATAAGCTTGCGGACAGGCAACTCCTGAACCTCTGCTGATGTTCATAGTAGCATCACAGTATATCAAGAAGAAACTGGAAGTTTTAATGTGTAACATGTGAGCAGAAATAAAACTCAAATCAGGTCAATTCAAGCTGCTGCTGCTTCAGAAAGCTACCTGCAATTGCATACATAAAAGAGTAATTCATGGTAGCGAAGAATTTTGCAGATTGCATGGAGGACTTGCTCCCAACCCAAATCCACACAGTAGAAAGTAGGTTCCAAGAGATGGATAAAGTACTAGAAACCCTCCCCCGCATACACTGAAGAAGCTCTAAGGAAAAGTGAAAGGGAAGAGACTGTTTCTTCTTCCCAGCAGCTAGAGGGGAGCTGAGCAGTAAGTTTCACCCACCTTTTATCAGAAGCTGCTGTGAGAGAGTGGCTCAGGGACAGCAACCTCTCAAAAGCTGTGTGTGACAATTCATTGCTCCTGGACATCACTTGTAAAGTCCCCACCCTCATCTTTCATATCTACCTCTGGCTCACAGTCACCTGTTTTTTCAAGTGTGTCTATTAATTTTGAGATACCAATAGTTCAGAAATTGGTATGGAAGAGACCTCCATTTTTCCTTTTGTACCATCCTCTATCAAAGTATTTGAATCTGAAGTCATTCTTGAAACTTTAAAGCTTCACAATCAAGCTGAAATTTGCATGTTGACTGTACAATTTTGTATTGTGTTCTTATAAATTTAAACAATCTATACACTAGATTACTGAAAATTTGTAATATCCATCACGACCTTGTTTAAAAGTTTTTTTTAAATTGCTGATTAACTTCAGTAGACAAAGATCTAATTTATGTTGTCAATCCCGTATCAGAAACTTTATGCACAGATCCTGCTGTTTCCTAATTTCTGGTTCCTAGCTACTCCTTATAACAAGGCATCCTGGGATTCTACTTTCACTGCTTTCTTACCACTGACCCCTAAAGTTATCTTCTGTTCAGACTTGTCTGATTACATTTGTTGTACTTACCAGTATGTTGAAAATCTTGGCCCATGACCACTAAATTCTTCAAGTGTGTTCCACCAGATGAGACAATGGCTTTTACTCAAATTTGTTTTTATGTTACCTCTATTAAATAATTGACAAGTTTCCCCTCTATTCTCATTTTATTTCCAGAATATTTGTGTGTTGGTTTAATCCACTTTACCTTTCTAAATCAAAACCCTGAAGCAAAATTAAATACTGAAGTTCAAAGATGGCATTCTAAAAGGTCCAAAAAAAAGTGAACACAACTGATAATAATAATGAAGAATATCTGATAAGATACACATGCAAATATAAAAACAGCACAACATCCATGAAGTTTCTCTCTTACATACTTTGGTTTATAAAAAAAATGTGGTCTCTTCTAACTGGGTGGCATTTTCCTTTTCCAACTGTAATTGAGTGAACATGTTGCCATAGTAACAATGGAATTGTGCAATAATTTTGGTGCCTTGTAATTGCTGGATATTTGTATACAAGCAGCTGAGCTTTCTTAATTCAATGCCCCCTCAAATCTTTCAGGCAGACTCTGGAGCTACAACAGCATCTTTTAATGTGAAAACTCAAACAATTTCTGATCCTTCAGCCACTATTAGAATTCAAAGCAATGACCGGTCACATTACAAAAAAGAAATCCTGCCAAGAATCAGGCTACTTAAATTTTTGTGTTCCTTAGCTTTTTAAAAATATTGCCCTTTTTAAGAAATCTTATTAAGATAGATAACTTCAGGTAACTTTTGGCCGCAACAGAAAGCACTAACAGTAGTGAACACCATACAAGTCACTTTTATTGATGCTATGTAACAGCAGTAAATCCAGATGTACTCTGACACCTTCCTTCAAGAAAGGTGAAACTCACCTTAGGTACAGAGTGCAAATACAAGACTCTCTACGTGACTTAAATCTCGCATTGGGGCTATGCAGAAAGTAAAATACAGGCATCTCTACACTAGCCCAAATAGACAGATGTGGATGAGGTGAAAACCAGAGGATCCATACTGTGATGAGTGACCCCAACACACAACTACTGCGTTCTGGGTGCCCTGATTCCAGGTTGATGGATGACTTTCACCTGCCCAGTCCACCCACGCTTCTCTCACAGACAGCTCAGTTACTTGTGAAATAAAACTTCCATAAATTCCCCCCTAAAATATTAGGCAAATCTATAGTAAATGAATGTCAACATTTTAAAAGTGACAACTCTAATGTATGCAAAGCTTTATACGAAAGTTGTCACAGCAAATCTAATGACAAACTGAAAAAACCTTCAGTGTCATGCAAATACGTACATAAGCCACTTAATAGCGTTACATGTATTTCGAAGAAACGAATGGATCAGTTTTACCTCCCCTCCAAATGGTATGAGGTGTCTTGGTATAATGTTAAATAATCATCATGTAATAAAAGTGAGTTTGCTTAAGAGGTCATGCTGCACTTACAATGCCATACACACACACAAAAATCAAACAATTAAAGAAACTCAAGTATTGCACACAGCATTTTTCCTGATAAATTTCTGCAGCATAAACCCACACAAAACAATTCAGTAACACCTCTCTTCCCATTGCTCCCAATACATTATAATTAATTTTTTTAAACTATGACAGGAACATTGTTGCACAAACCAACATTTCATACAGTAAAACTCCCTTTTAAACACACAGCAAGTCAGGGGGAAAAGGGAACAAGGCACAGTGCGGGGGGTAGGCCAGAATGTTACCCATGAGTTTCATTTGATACTGTCATTGTATGTTACATATTAACAGCCTAAAAGTAATCATGAAAATTTGTTACACAAAACAATCTACTATCCACTCGTACCATAAGAAGACAGAATTATTTTTTGTTTGCCAATCAATAAGTATCTATTTGGCTCATGTAAGTGGACAAGCAAAATTTTGTCATGCTGATTTACTACTATCTCAACCAAGGTAATAAAATACAAGTTATAAAAACTATCATAAGCATGAAATGCACAAGACTCCCACATAAGTCCACAGACACTTTACATAAGATACATTTACTAAAAAGATCAAAACAGCTACTTTGAATGGATCAGCATCAGATAAAGTCACTTTTGAATAATACATGCATGTATGTATAGCCTGGACTATCATCATATTAACACAGACACATGTGCAGAAAGGGCAATAGGGGACAATAATCATATTTTAAAAAACTTTTACAAGAACACAGGCCACTCACTGCAAAGCTTTGTTTTGTGCCATCTCCCAAATACTGGAATTATAACTAAGCATTCAAAACAGTAATCACTTACAGTTTAAAGAGCCATCTGCACCTCTTTATCCCAGCAGTCTCCTTTATGTTTTATTTCAGGGCTAGGAATAATTCAGCTATGAAAATTCCCATTTTATCTAATTTTTTTAATGAATTGTCACTCATAATTTAAAGGGCAAATTTGGGGGTGGGGGGTTAAATTGGTTTAAAAAGCAGAATTGTAAACAGCTTAATCAATTTGCAAGTGAGCTCAACCCTTCTAATTCCAGAACCCCCCACCCATACCCCTGCCCCTTCACAGAACATGTCTTCACTATTAACTTGGTGAGACAGACACGCCTCTGCACAGGGAAGGGAGGGAGATATTTGGGCAGTAGGAGGGATGGGGGATGTGAGTACACCCAAATCCTCACTGCCTCCATCTGCAAGGGTCACCCTGCTGCAGGGACAGATTCCCGCACGCACCCCAGTGCCTGTGACAGCCTGTCAGCCCCCAACGCACACACAGCGCTGGACGGACAGCCAGACACCCAGCGACCCTACACACACAGCGCAGCTGTTGGGCAACATACACAGCGACCGCCAGACAGACAGACACACACGCATTGGGGCTGCTGGACACAGACAGGCAGACACAGCTCCCCTCTCACACACCCAGTGACTGCCAGACAGACACAACCCCTTCCCGGCGCCGTGTCCCACACGCCCCCACGGCCCCACACCCAGTGACTGCCAGACAGACACAACCCCTTCCCGGCCCCGTGTCCCACACGCCCCCACACCCAGTGACTGCCAGACACACGCAGACACACGGCCGGAGCCGGCCACGGACGGATACACAAACGGCAGGAGGCTGCCGGCCAGAGAGACCCAGCCCCGCCCCGCCCCCTGCCCTGCGGGCGGCTCTCGGGCCACGGCCCCCGGCGCCTCGGCAACCAGAGGCGGCGGCGCCGCTCCACTCACCCCGGCCGCATCGCTCCCGGCCGAGCCCCGCTCAGCAGCGAGGCGGCAGCAGCGCTGCTCACTGAGGGGGGGGGAGGGCAGGGGGAGGAGAGGGTGGAGCCGCAGAGACCCGGAGGGGGCGGGACGTATCACAGCCCCGGCCCCACCCGGCTCATTCACAAAAACCCAAGGCACGCCGAACCGCCGGAGAGCGGAGCCCGCAGGCCCCGCGCTGAATGGTCCCGTCAGAGGTCAGTCACCTCACGACCCGCCCCCAACTCCTCTTCGTCCTCCCCTATTGGTGAAAAGACGGAGCCCCGCCCTCTCATCGCTGCTGCCTAATCACAGTGCAGCGTGAGCCTTCAAGCGGCTCAAACGCACCCGCCACTACAGCGGAGACGCCCCCCATTGGTGCTTCGACCTGCCCATCAACCTCTTGCCCGGAACCCTCCGCGTTCCCCGCTCAGACCAGAGAAAAATAGCCGTGCGCGACCCATCCCTTTAAAGACCCAGCGGTCGGGAGCGGCCTCAGCAGAATTAAAAGCCGGAGGACAAAAATACCCGCAGCCTTAAAGGGACCGCACAGCGCCTGCCTCCGTATAGATGCGGGCACGCGTTGCGCGGATCGGGGGAGCCTGGGTACTGACCTGTGCGGCGGCAGCAGGCGCTCGGGGCGGCGGCAAGGCACGGGGAGGGCCAGGCGCTGGGGGAACACAGCGGCGCGCGCGCTACCAACGGAATCAGCCTGTGATGGGATCCGCCATTTTGGAATTTTAGATGGAAAGTCACGTGGTGCGACCATTTTTTCCCTCCGCCAATCAGCAAGCGGCAGCTATTTTTAGCACAATTCCCCCCTCCATGGACGAGGTGCGATGGGGGGGAACCGTGGGCGGGGGTAGGGAGCTGGCTGGGGGGGCGGGAGTGAGGCGGTGGGGGGCCTGCGAGCAGGGCCGGCTCTAGGCACCAGCAAAGCATATGCTTGGGGCGGCACAATTCCCGGGCGGCGTTCCAGCCCGCCTGTCTTTTTCCTTTGGCTTGGGCCCTTGCGCTCTCGGAGCTTGGGGCAGCAAAAAACCTGGAGCCGGCCCTGCCTGCGAGCCCTGGTGGAGAGCAGTGGGATAGGGCGGCGGGAGCCGTGGGGAGGGGGTGCAGGAGCGATGGGGTGCAACGTGGAGCAGGGACCTGAGGGGGTTGTGGGAGGGATGGGGCGCAATGTAGGGCAGGGAGCTGTGGGAGGGAAGGGGCGGTAATAGTGGGGTGTGGGATGGATGGGGCAGCGGGCGCAGGGAGCCCTGGGGAGTGGGGGGTGCAAGAGATATGTGGCAGCCGGAGATGGGAGGTGTGGGGGGGGGTGCAGGAGAGGTGGGGCGGTGGGAGCAGGGAGCTGGGGGGGGTGCAGGAGCAGGGAGCCGTGGGGGTCGATGTGGAGGGACGGGGTGAGGGGAAGCAGGGAGCTGGGGGGGGTGATGCAAAGGGTAGAGTGCAAGCAGGGGTAGGGAGCTGTGAGGGGCAATGCAGATGTGGGGTAAGGGGAAGCAGGGAGCCACGGTGTGCTGGAGGGGTGATGGAGTCGTGTGGGTGGCAATGGGGGGCACTAAACTGACTAACCCCCATTCTCTGCACTGCACCCCTGACCCCAAACCCAGTGGCCCCAGCTGAAGTACTGTTTGCTATAGGCCCCACAGCCCTTTCTCAAACCCATGGCCCCTTTAACTAGTGGCTGACCCAAACCCCACACAGGGTGTTCCAGACCATCACAGCCCAAATTATCTTAGGAGTCAGGGAGAGTGGCCCTTTCCCTCACACGTCTCCTGGATGTGACTAGCTGGACAACCTCTCCCCCCTGCAGGAGGCTTTCAGAGGTGGACACAGCTCCTCAGTCCTTCAAGGAATGTGTATGAGTATTGCTGACTCTAAGGGTTCACAGATCATGAGCCAAGCCCCCCAAAATCAACATTTTAAAAAAAAAATGTTTAGTCATTTTATGTACCTTCTGATTTCATGTCTTCAGAGTTTACACTTTCAAGCTTGTCTCAACAACCACAAGGGTTTGAAATATACTCTTTCTTTAAATGAAAGCTGAGATTGTCACATACATCACATGACTCCAGGAGCTGAGGCTTTAAGAAAAACACCAAATATCATGACTCTTGATATCATTGCAAGAATCGGCAATGCTGTGGAAAAGTCATTGCTTTTGTCCCACCCGCTGGAGCTCGGGCAGAGCTTGGAAGGATTTTTTGGCAGGATTCTCCTCATAAAAGCAGGGAATCCCTAAAAACAGATAAACTCCACCCACTTGGGTGGGATTTCCCCTGTGCAAAGGAAGACCTGCCTAATTTGGTTTGGCTTCCACTAAGCACAAAGAGCCAGATCCACAAATGTATTTAGGAGGAAGTCAATGAAAGTTAGAAACCTAAATACAATTATTAATCTGGGCCAAAGAAACTTTGTCCACTAGGAGTGGGGTTTTCTCTAGGCAAGGGAAACCCCACCTAATGCTATTAGGGCTTCCCCCTGAAGCACAGGGAAATCCTGTCCACTAAGGATTGTGTCCCCCCATAGGAATGAAAAGACAGTCTATCTGGAATAGAGCTTCCCCATGTTCAATCTCAATCTGTGGCTCATGAGCTGCTTACAGCTCTTTTACAGTTCATGGAGCCCACCCCCAGCCCCGTCTCCCCACCATTCTCCATCTACCAGACTGGGCAGGTTGGGGGAGCTTGGGGCTTCTGACCTACAGTGGAGTGGTGGGACTAGGGGATTCTGCCCTGCAGTGAGGGGGGAGATCTAAGGGCTTTAACCCCAAGGCCCGGAAGGCGCTACCCAGTGGGGCAGGTTGTGCATGTCTTGTGGCTCTTGAGCTTCTGAAAATTCAAACATTCAAAAACCAGTCAGAGAACACTTCAACCTCCCTGGACACTCAATTACACACCTAAAAGTGGCAGTTCTTCACCACAAATCTTCAAAAACAGACTCCAGCAAGAAACTGCGGAACTGGAATTAATTTGCAAACTGGATACCATCAAATTAGGCCTGAATAAAGACTGGGAGTGGATGGGTCGTTACACAAACTAAAAACTATTTCCCCTTGCTAATTTTTTCCCCTACTGTTACTCACATCTTCTTGTCAAGTGTTTGAAATGGGCCACCCTGATTACCACACAAAAGTGATTTTTCCTCCTTCTGATAATAGCCCACTTTAATTGAATTGTCTCGTTAGAATTGATAAAGCAAACCCCATCTTTTCATGTACTCTGTATATATATCTTCCTACTGTATTTTCCACTCCATGCATCCGATGAAGTGGGTTTTAGCCCACGAAAGCTTATGCCCAAATAAATTTGTTAGTCTCTAAGGTGGCGCAAGTACTCCTCGTTTTGTTTTGTTTTTAAATTATTGTATGCAGGTCGAAGGGTCAGTAAGTTTGGCCACTCCTGTTCTATCTATTCAAAGCAGGGGCTGAGCTCCTTTTCCCCTAAGCTTACACAGGAGGTCTTTCGGCCTCCTTTCCCTCTTTCCCTCCTCCACCTCCCAATGTACTTCCATTCACTGGTGGATGGGAGGAAATGCATGTGTGTGGAATAAACATAGCAAGGGCTTTGGATGACTTCACATAGGTTGCAGAGGGGACAAGGATGAGGGGAGACTGGGGCATGATGCTGAGTAGGCGCATGTGGAATGTGAGTGGGTGTGAAGTGGGGGTATAAATGACAGTAAAGGGGGTTGAAGTTGGTGCACTGGAGCCAGAAGACCCTTAGGGCTTGTCTACACTGGCGTTTTATAGCGCAGCAACTTTCTCGCTTAGGGGTGTGAAAAAACACACCCCTGAGCGCAGCAAGTTTCAGCGCTGTAAAACGCCAGTGTAAATTGTGCCCCAGCACTGGGAGCCGCACTCCCAGTGCTGGGAGCTACGCCTCTCATGGAGGTAGTTTTTTTTAGAATGCTGGTAGAGCTGTCTCCCAGCACTCTGCCGTGACTACACAAGCCGTGTTAAAGCACTGCCAAGCATTGCCAGTATAGACTAGCCCTTAGCTTGGAAAGCACAGGGAGCAGTCTCTCCTCCCCTCCACACATTCACATGCTGATTCTGACTGAGTGTGGGAATGGTGATTGTGCTTTCCCTTTGAATGTCTTCTGACCCATTGCCACATGTTGCATCTTTTCTCAGCACCAGGAGCTTGTGCCTATTCACTTCCCCTTTTCCCCACTGACTGAAACTGCTCTCACTAGATGACAATAAGAACGAGAAGCCAAGGAGAGGAGCTGCAGAAGCAAGGAGAAGAGAAGACTCCAGGGCAAAACATTGTCCATGTTCTCTAGTAGTGCTTTTAGTAGAAGCTGCCTGGTACCCTGCAGCTCTCATCAGGGCTGCTTCACAGGTGCACCATGCCCTCTACTACCTGCACTTTCTCCCAATGTTTCCATCTGCTTCAAACTCCTGAGTTTTTGTGGGAAAGTTTCTTTCATATCCTCCCAGACAAACCTGCCTTTGGGGAGATGACATGGAACATTGCAGGTTCTGTTCTGATACAAACATCAAAGCACCACCTCCAGCCCTTTTCCCCCAAGGAAGTGGAAATAAGGTGTGGAAAAGTTAAATTTGGATCAAATTTGGATATTAAAATACAAGCCCAAAAAAAGAACCAAGCACCAATGGATAGACTACTATAGCTAATTTTTACAGTGTTTTACACAGTGAATTTCTTTAAAAAAATAAAACTTCTTGTTTCTATTCCAATTTTAACAAAAATTAGGAATAAGACAAGCTATAGAAGATTGTCATACTATATATGACACATATATATTTAGCCAGTGCAGGTACTGTAAATTTCAGCAAATCTGAAATTACTGATTTTTGATTGTTGGAATAATGGGGGAAAGAAAATGCAAAATATTTGGACATATACTACCTGTTCAATTATTAGCAGACAATCAGACTGTTAATCCTTTCTGAGGAATTGTCTATATAGGATCCTGCTCTTGAGATGCACTCACCCTTCTGTTTTGCAGCTAGTATAGTCTGTAAAAGGGCTGTCATGCACACCTCATGGTATCAAACATCCACTAGAGGGTATAAAAGAGACCCTTATGTGAATTGCCATAAGTAGCAATCAGTAGTCCTCTGTGCCCCTTTTGTTTACCTCCATACTTTCTTGGCAATCATTTAATGTTTAATTGGATTTTGTACTTTAAACAGTTATTCTAATATATTGTAGGATCTTCACCATCTGTAGTTTTTTGCTTGGCCTGAGGATTTGGTTGGCAGCACTCTCATTATGCTTGGAGTCATTCAGCACCATGCCTGAAACTAATAAAACATGCTTCAAACATTTTATCCTGCAATATTCATAAGAACATCCATACTGGGTTAGACCAATGGTCCATGTAGACCAATATCCCATCTTCCTATAGCAGCCGAGCCATGTGCTTCAGAGGGAATGAACAACAAGGCAATTTATCAAGTGATCCATCCCCTGTCATCCAGGCCTAACTTCTAGCAGTCAGAGGTTTAGGGACAACCAGGGCTTTGGTTGAATCACTGACCATCTTGGCTATAGCCATTGATGGACCTATCCTCCATCCAGTTATACTTTTGGCTTTCACAACATCCCCAGGCAACAAGTCACTTAGCCTTCATGAGCATGACCTCCTGCCTTTCTCATCTACACAATATAAAATAGATTCACAATTTCCTATTTATGTGTGATCATCCCAGCATAGTGCTTGTGATGGTTGTTTGGACTGATCAATTACCTTTTGTTAAATCTTTTTTAAGCTTCCAGATCTTCCCAAAGAAAAATAATTCTGTTGCCTTATAGTTCCCACAATTCACTTGTCTGGGGTTAAGTAAAAACTGGGACCTGAAGGAAACTAATAGCAACTGTATTTTTATTTTTTAAAAATCATGATTATGTATGTATGATATGAGACAGTTTTCCATACTGGTTATGTTCAATCTCTCTTTTGTGGTGGTGGGTAGCTCCTTAGCTGCCAGGAAGAGCTTCCAGTATAAAATACTTGCAGAATTGGCTTGTCACCCTTGGTGGTTTTTTTACCAAGCTCCAAACAATGTAATCTCACATTCTGGCAATTGTAAGAATTGTTTTTTTTCATCTCCAAAGCATCTAGATGTAACATTTTTCCCCGAGGCTCAGGCTTCTCCCTAGCACTCCACTTCTTTAGGATAGATCCCTGTAATTTTACTTGGGGTTACTCGTGGACACCACTTGCAGATTGGAACTATTGCAGAATGTGGCAATTCAACTACTCAAGAGCCTTAATCTGAAAATTTCAGTGATGCCTGTGCTCTGGGAACTGCTGTGTCTTCCATATTCAGCGAGGGCTTAATTCTGCTTCCTTTGAAGTCAATGGAAAGACTCCCACTGAGTTCAAAGGATTCTGGATCAGGTTTCTAGTCTTACTTTTATTATTCAAATATTTCTTCAGTAAGGTCAGTTTATCCAGTTTATCTGACCTTACACCCCACACAAACGCACACTTAAGATCACCGAACATGGGACTTCTGGTCATCCTAAGCATAAGAAAATAGGTTTCAGAGTAACAGCCGTGTTAGTCTGTATTCGCAAAAAGAAAAGGAGTACTTGTGGCACCTTAGAGACTAACCAATTTATTTGAGCATAAGCTTTTGTGAGCTACAGCTCACTTCATCGGATGCAAAGTGAGCTGTAGTTCACGAAAGCTTATGCTCAAATAAATTGGTTAGTCTCTAAGGTGCCACAAGTACTCCTTTTCTTTTTATAAGAAAATAGGAAACAGAACCTTCTTTGTAGAAGAAGACTTGAAACTTTAATATATTCCTAAGTACATCATTGGCATCCTTCTGCATAAGGCTGAAGCCCTTTTTTGTCTCCTTTTTAGTTTATATTGGTTTGGGGCCTTGTTTGCCTATTATTCTTTAGTTGGTGAGGTTTGGGGTTTGCTTCTGAGGTTGTTCTGCTATCTACTTTTTGGGGCAAGTTGTATGCTCATTTGTGTGTTTGTGTGTATGTATGTATACATATATGCTTTCAATTTTTTTAAGTGCTAAGAGACATGGGTATAAGGCCCAGATCCTCAAAGGTATGTAGAAAGAAAAGGAGTACTTGTGGCACCTTAGAGACTAACCAATTTATTTGAGCATGAGCTTTCGTGAGCTACAGCTCACTTCATCGGATGCATACTGTGGAAATTGCAGAATATCATTATTATATACACAGACACCATGAAACAATACCTCCTCCCACCCCACTCTCCTGCTGGTAATAGCTTATCTAAAGTGATCATCAAGATGGGCCATTTCCAGCACAAATCCAGGTTTTCTCACCCTCCACCCCCCCACAGACAAACTCACTCTCTTGCTGGTAATAGCCCATCCAAAGTGACCACTCTTTTCACAATGTGTATGATAATCAAGGTGGGCCATTTCCTGCAGAAATCCAGGTTCTCTCACCCCCTCACCCCCCTCCAAAAACCACACACACAAACTCACTCTCCTGAGTGAGTGGTCACTTTGGATGGGCTATTACCAGCAAGAGAGTGAGTTTGTCTGTGGGGGGGTGGAGGTTGAGAAAACCTGGATTTGTGCTGGAAATGGCCCATCTTGATGATCACTTTAGATAAGCTATTACCAGCAGGAGAGTGGGGTGGGAGGAGGTATTCATAGAATCATAGAATATCAGGGTTGGAAGGGACCCCAGAAGGTCATCTAGTCCAACCCCCTGCTCGAAGCAGGACCAATTCCCAGTTAAATCATCCCAGCCAGGGCTTTGTCAAGCCTGACCTTAAAAACCTCTAAGGAAGGAGATTCTACCACCTCCCTAGGTAACGCATTCCAGTGTTTCACCACCCTCTTAGTGAAAAAGTTTTTCCTAATATCCAATCTAAACCTCCCCCATTGCAACTTGAGACCATTACTCCTCGTTCTGTCATCTGCTACCATTGAGAACAGTCTAGAGCCATCCTCTTTGGAACCCCCTTTCAGGTAGTTGAAAGCAGCTATCAAATCCCCCCTCATTCTTCTCTTCTGCAGACTAAACAATCCCAGCTCCCTCAGCCTCTCCTCATAAGTCATGTGCTCTAGACCCCTAATCATTTTTGTTGCCCTTCGCTGGACTCTCTCCAATTTATCCACATCCTTCTTGTAGTGTGGGGCCCAAAACTGGACACAGTACTCCAGATGAGGCCTCACCAATGTCGAATAGAGGGGAACGATCACGTCCCTTGATCTGCTCGCTATGCCCCTACTTATACATCCCAAAATGCCATTGGCCTTCTTGGCAACAAGGGCACACTGCTGACTCATATCCAGCTTCTCGTCCACTGTCACCCCTAGGTCCTTTTCCGCAGAACTGCTGCCTAGCCATTCGGTCCCTAGTCTGTAGCGGTGCATTGGATTCTTCCATCCTAAGTGCAGGACCCTGCACTTATCCTTATTGAACCTCATCAGATTTCTTTTGGCCCAAACCTCCAATTTGTCTAGGTCCTTCTGTATCCTATCCCTCCCCTCCAGCGTATCTACCACTCCTCCCAGTTTAGTATCATCCGCAAATTTGCTGAGAGTGCAATCCACACCATCCTCCAGATCATTTATGAAGATATTGAACAAAACCGGCCCCAGGACCGACCCCTGGGGCACTCCACTTGACACCGGCTGCCAACTAGACATGGAGCCATTGATCACTACCCGTTGAGCCCGACAATCTAGCCAGCTTTCTACCCACCTTATAGTGAATTCATCCAGCCCATACTTCCTTAACTTGCTGACAAGAATACTGTGGGAGACCGTGTCAAAAGCTTTGCTAAAGTCAAGAAACAATACATCCACTGCTTTCCCTTCATCCACAGAACCAGTAATCTCATCATAAAAGGCGATTAGATTAGTCAGGCATGACCTTCCCTTGGTGAATCCATGCTGACTGTTCCTGATCACTTTCCTCTCATGTAAGTGCTTCAGGATTGATTCTTTGAGGACCTGCTCCATGATTTTTCCAGGGACTGAGGTGAGGCTGACTGGCCTGTAGTTCCCAGGATCCTCCTTCTTCCCTTTTTTAAAGATTGGCACTACATTAGCCTTTTTCCAGTCATCCGGGACTTCCCCCGTTCGCCACGAGTTTTCAAAGATAATGGCCAAGGGCTCTGCAATCACAGCCGCCAATTCCTTCAGCACTCTCGGATGCAACTCGTCCGGCCCCATGGACTTGTGCACGTCCAGCTTTTCTAAATAGTCCCTAACCACCTCTATCTCCACAGAGGGCTGGCCATCTCTTCCCCATTTTGTGATGCCCAGCGCAGCAGTCTGGGAGCTGACCTTGTTAGTGAAAACAGAGGCAAAAAAAGCATTGAGTACATTAGCTTTTTCCACATCCTCTGTCACTAGGTTGCCTCCCTCATTCAGTAAGGGGCCCACACTTTCCTTGGCTTTCTTCTTGTTGCCAACATACCTGAAGAAACCCTTCTTGTTACTCTTGACATCTCTTGCTAGCTGCAGCTCCAGGTGCGATTTGGCCCTCCTGATATCTTTCCTACATGCCCGAGCAATATTTTTATACTCTTCCCTGGTCATATGTCCAACCTTCCACTTCTTGTAAGCTTCTTTTTTATGTTTAAGATCCGCTAGGATTTCACCATTAAGCCAAGCTGGTCGCCTGCCATATTTACTATTCTTTCGACTCATCGGGATGGTTTGTCCCTGTAACCTCAACAGGGATTCCTTGAAATACAGCCAGCTCTCCTGGACTCCCTTCCCCTTCATGTTAGTCCCCCAGGGGATCCTGGCCATCTGTTCCCTGAGGGAGTCGAAGTCTGCTTTCCTGAAGTCCAGGGTCCGTATCCTGCTGCTTACCTTTCTTCCCTGCGTCAGGATCCTGAACTCAACCAACTCATGGTCACTGCCTCCCAGATTCCCATCCACTTTTGTTTCATGGTGTCTGTGTATATAATAATGATATTCTGCAATTTCCACAGTATGCATCCGATGAAGTGAGCTGTAGCTCACGAAAGCTCATGCTCAAATAAATTGGTTAGTCTCTAAGGTGCCACAAGTACTCCTTTTCTTTTTGCAAATACAGACTAACACGGCTGTTACTCTGAAACCTGTCAAAGGTATGTAGGTCCTAAATACCTTTGAGGATCTGGGCCTAAGTAACTTGGGTCTTAAAGTTTATTAATAGAGGGTAGTACAAATTAATAGAGGGTAGTACAATTGACAGAGTAATATTTGGAGGCTCTACAGGTTCCAATATGGGTCTGACTGAACTGTGATCAGTGCTGACCTAGGTGGGGGAACAAGGTGGCTTTATGTCCACTTTACTGGCTTTCCATTTTTGGGTACAGCTGGGAGCTGGTTTGGTCACTAGCATAAATTAGAGCAGGCCCACCGCCCTAAGGGGTCAGTCCTGCATCTGAACATAACTGGAGCCTTGAAACACTCTGCCCACATCCCATTTCTCCTGATCATTTCCCCTTATGCTTGGAAGTGAAGGCTGTGACATGGACCCATTCCTTTAGCTCTACCACTGGAGGAATTCCCAGCTGGCCAGATTTGCTGCTTCACAGTCTTTTTGCACTGCTGAAGTAGCACACAAAGATGATAGCAGAAAAGAGAATTATACCCTAGAAGTTGCCTTACAGTGTGGCTATTATCTTCAAGATTTGATTGACGTACTATGAGCCAGGGGAGGGGGTGGAAGGGCAGAGTGGTGTAAATCAATTAATATCCAGTCTAAGCTAACCAGTGCTTGTGCACAATGATTGAATAATCAACCTTGTTGCTGTCCCTTTAAATTAAAAATCAAAAGTAACATGAAAAAACATTTCTACTATATGTTAAATTCAAGTGTATTCAGGGTAGTCTGTTTTCACTCTGTAATTATTCTGAAAATTTTGCTTAAAAGCTATTGAAATCCACAAAAATTCAGCATGGCTAATTCATAAAGGCTTAAAATAAGATGCAATTAAAGTACTTCCCACCCACCTCCACCTTATCTTTAGTTGATTGCTACTTCTTGTTTGACAAAATGGTTACATTTTTGATGTTCTGAATAAGGAAACAGACATCACCAGGCCCCAGCAAGTCTCCCTCCCCAGTCACATGGACTGGGTGAAAGTAGAGTAAGGCATCTGGGCTGATTCCAGGATCAGCTGCAGCAGGGTGGCCCAGATGGGGGTTCCTGCTGTACTTTCACCCCCGCCAGACCTGCACCAGGCCTAGATGTCGGTGATGTCACACTGTTTTATACAATTTAAACTTTGGACACAAGTTTCTGCCTGCTGATTGGTGGTTTCCCCCAGCATTCTCCTCACCCTGCTCCTCACAGTCACTCTGCTACCATCCTCAGTCTCCCTCACTGTTCAACTCTGTCCCCTCCTCTCCTCATCTGTCTCGTCCCCTTCTTTCCACATTCCCTGGATTCTGTTTATTTGCTCTTTCCTGCCATCCCACGCCTACCACGACAAAAAACATTTAAAAACCTTTCAAGAGTGAATTGATATAGCTTGGGCCTATCATCACATTGTTTGTCTTGCCCTTTTCCCTACAACTTATCTATATTTTATCTTGTTAAAGCTTTTATGGCCAGGATCTGTGTCATCATGTGTATTGGTATGGTGCATAAAACAGCAGAGCTCCTGAACTCTCTTCCCATGCTACTAAATCTGTCTTCTGCATGCCGTTCTCTTACCCTGACCAGCACAAAGGAACCAAGGTTTTTCTGCTGCTTAGGACTTTCTGTGCCCCTAGAGACTATAAGAGGCAGCATTTGGCTCTGAAAGCTATTGTTTCAGGTTGTCTGCAGCTTCCACACTGCATCAAATCTTCACAACCATAGGATGAGAACCTTAATTCTTTTTTTAATGAAAGTTTAAATTCGGAAACAATAGATAGGGTCACCAAAGAAATATGCCTATTGTCTCAGACCAACTCAGCCTGACCCCAGTTTTAAAGTAAGGAAAGGTCAATTTCAGGTTGCATGCGCAACCTTATCTCTGTCCCTTCTGCAGTCTTTAATGACATGATCACATATAGTTTCTCAAAGCATACCATCCCACTGCTTTTTCAACAATTTCAAATAAACATACATAACATCTAGTACTGTACTCCTCTGTATGCCAGAGTCAACGAAAGTGGTTTACATGACAACTACGTAATAAAGTGTACTTACATCGTACACACAGATTAAGGCTAGGTATAACAGAGAAAAATTGAAAATTTTGCTGTCACGTGTGGGGGGTGCCGGGGGCGCTGGCGGGGGGGAAAGGGGGCAATTGCCCAGGGGCCCAGGTGATTTAAAAGGGCCCAGGGACAGCACAGCAGAGCTAAGGAAGCCTTCCTGCCCGCCCTCACTCCATGCCGCTCCCAGAAGTGGCCGGAGCCCGGAACAGCCCTACAGCCCCTGCGGCCAATGGGAGCTGTGGGGGTGGTGCCTGTGGGCAGGGACACATGGAGAACCCCTGTGTCCCCGACCTAGGAGCCACTGCTATAGGCGTGTGCCGGTCACTTTCGGGAGCTGCCCAAGGTAAGTGTCGACCCCCTGACCTCCTCCTGCACCCCAACCCCCTGCCTCAGCCTAGAGCCCACACATCCCCACCCACTTCTGCCGGTGGCCCCGCCCCTTGTGGGGGCCGGAGCTGCCCTGGCCCCAAACTGGTAAGTGTCCTCAATTACTTTCACCCCTGGCTTCACAGTTAGATATCTCCATTCCTGACTTGCACCGAAAAATGGCTGTACTGTGCATGCCTGCACAGCTTAGTTAGATTCATAATCAGCAGCTTTATCCCTTGGATTGCAATGAAGTAAAGTTATGCTGCTGTTTGAAAAGTGTCTAGTACTGTACATGGGGACTGAAAATTTTTTAATAAGATATTTAGAGAAAAGGACGCTTATAGAAAGAGTGCCAATGAAGATACATTGGATCATTATGACAATTTCTTTGGTCCTAAGAAGAATACATTTTTTTAAAATATTTTTCTTGTAACTGGGTCTCACCACACATTTTGATTATTATTTTATTCATTTAATATTTAAACAGTAGTAGCATTTAGACTCAGACTAGACTGGGGTGCTTTACAAACATAACACTGTAATGTCTTTGGGGAAGAGACCATCATTTATTATCATCCTTCGGAACTATACTTCTGTGGTTTTCTTAAATAAGGAGAGGTTGCTTACCTTGTACAGTAAGTGGAGTTCTTCAAGATATGGATCCCTAGGTGTGCTCCACTTCAGGTGCACATGCACCCCATGTGACTTGGGTGATTTTTGGTAGCAGTGCTTGTTTGGCCTCCAGACCTCCTTGTGCCTTGTACCAAGGATATATAGAACTACACAGGTGAACCACTCTCAGTTTCTTCTCTACCCCATAGTCCCATGAGATGAGACTGTGATGGGTTAGGTCACAGAGACCTCCTTGGGACTGTCACCTGATGTGCTGAAATTACCTCTGAGCCCATTTTCCCTGCTAGCTTGGGACTTCCAGAACCCTGTCTTGTTGAGCCAGACATGCTAGCCTGCTGCAACGCATACCCAGGGTCTGGTCCACACCCCCAAAGCTACAGACTAAACTGAAAACAGCTCAGCAGGTTACCTGTCTCCAGCACTCAAACACCCAGTTCCCAATGGGATCCAAACCCCCAAATAAATCCGTTTTACTCTGTATAAAGCTTATGCAGGTTAAATTCATAAATTGTCCGCCCTCTATAACACTGATAGAGAGAGATGCAGAGCTTTTTACTCCCCCACGTATTAATCACTTACTCTGGGTTTATCAATAACCAAAAGTGATTTTATTAAGTATAAAAAGTAGGATTTAAGTGGTTTCAAGTAATAATAGCCAGAACAAAGTAAGTCACAACGCAAAATAAAACAAAACATGCAAGTCTAAGCCTAATACATTAAGAAACTGATTACAGGTAATATCTCACCCTCAAAGATGTTTCAATAAACTTCTTTCACAGACTAGACTCCTTCCTAGTCTGGGCCCAATCCTTTCCGCTGGTACAGTGTTTAGATCCAGCAGACATCTCCAGTGGTAAGCAGGGGTTTCCTCATGATTGGCCTCCGCCTTTCTCCTGCTCCACCCCCTTTTATAGCTTTGGCACAAGGCGGGAATCTTTTGTCTCTCTGGGTCCCCACCTCTCCTTCTAAATGGAAAAGCACCAGATTTCAGATGGATTTCATTATCAGGTGACATGGTCACATGTCACTGTAAGACTCCAAGTCTCCATTCCCCATGGTCTGGACCACAAGTGCACAGGAAGTCTTTCAAGTAACTTAGGCCATTTACAAGTGATTATTTTTGGAGCACCCTTAATGGCCTCCACTTAATATGTTTACATCACTGATACAAGTTTATAGCTTATTCTCCTAACTCCAGATTCAGAAATAATACATGCAAACAAGTAGGATGAACACACTTAGTAGATTACAATCTTTCTAATGACTCCATACAAGGGGTATTTAGCATAAAGCATATTCCAATTATGTCATATTCATAAGCATATTTCCATAAAACATATGGAGTGCAACGTCACAGAGACTCTGAAGCAGAGGGAAAGGGGGGGCAAGTACTGGAGCACCCATAGGGATACACATATCAAAAAACTCCAGTTACTGTTCACTGTAAGCAACCTCTCCTTCTTCAAGTAGTGTCCCTGTGGGTGCTCCACTTCAGGTGACTCCCAAACCGTACTTCCAGACGGTGGAGGGACCTTTCAAGATGGATCTCGTACTGATGATACTACTGCCGTCCCAACAGCAGCATCTGAGCTGGAAGCATACCAGGGCATAGTGTTTGGAAACAGTATGATCTGATGCCCCCAAGTTGCAGCTTTGCAAATGTAAAGAACTGGTACATTTTTCAACAGGGCCATGAATGTAGATTGGGATCTTGTAGAATGAGCTATCATTCTAGACAGGATCTGAACGTTAGCAGCCTCATAACAAGAAAGAACACGTCTGGAAACTTCTGAGAGCAGTGAATTGTGACATGAAAGTAAAGCAGTGAATTGTGACATGAAAGCCTGACGGTCATGGGCTGCAAACCAATCCTTGGAATCTAAAGATGGAATTATGGCTGCAAGAATTAAATTTGTGCGATGTAACAAAGATGTTTCGGCACCTCAGTTCTAATACTGGTCTGCATCCCCCTTTTCTTTTGGGAACAGGAAGATACTAGGAATAGAATCCCCCCTGTCCTGGACTGGAACTGGTTCTATGGCTACTGTGCATAGGAGGGAGATGACTTCCAGTCTCAGCAAGTGTTCATGGGATGGGTCCCCGAGGAGGCATGGGGTTGGGACAGGGGGGTGGAAGTAAAATGGATGGAGTAATGCAATATTATAACCTCCAAAACCCATTTGTCAGCTGTAATCTGCTCCTGTGCAAGTCAAAAGTGGGAGGGTGAGAGGTGGGTGGCATGGTGCAGCTGAAGATTCCTGAAGTGGGGTTGTTCTGGACCCTCAGCCAACCCATCAGAATTGTTTCAATGAGGAGGAGGGCTGGATGGTAGTAGATGTATTAAGAAGTTTCTTCTTTTGAAATCTCGGTCTCTTTTTTGGTGGTTCAGCAAATCTATGTGTCAAGCTGTCTTGCAGTGGTTCATGAATGTGAGTACTAACCTCAGGGCACACTGTTAGGAACCAGGACACAACCCCCAAATTGCCTGTGAGTTCTATACTAAGACTTCATTGAGCAATTATCAAGTGTAAACTCCTCAGGCACTATAACAGCTTTAACATGGAGTGCCAGACAGCCCTTTTGGGCATTCTGATCTGTCTTGCCACCCAGATGAGCACACCTTTGCAATAGATAGTCCTTTACGCTGGCGATCACAGCAATATTCAGGTTACTCCAGTCCCAAAGGGCCAGTCATTTACCCCAGGTTAATTGCACTTTAGATCTCACACCAAAGACAGCTTTTGTAGCCAATCCTATAATAAACCATCTAAAGATTTATTATACAGGAAAAGGAAATGAGTTATTTACAAGGTTAAAGCAGGTAAACATATATACACACACAATTGATTTCCAGTCGTAAGTTTCAAAAAGTAATAGAAGCTTCTATAATAAGCAAGCTGCATATGTCCTTTAGGGGATAACCCAGGTAGCCTCTGTTGCTTATACCTAGTAATCCTTGCCCTCCAGCGCAGAAGTCCAAGCAGCATAAAGATACAGTTCCTCCTTGCTAGGGTTTTTTATTCCCTCCCCACCTTCTGCTTTGAACTCCAAACTCAGCTGATGGGAGGAATTCACTTGCAAAACTCATCTTCATTGTGGTGGGGCAGGTAAACAACAAAATCTTGTGTCCTCTTTAATGTTCCACTGTATTCCATCTGGTGTCAAGAGGCCTTTCTTGTCAGGCAGGACATAACACCTTCTGTTGGAGATCAGCACTTTATGCTAATTGATGTCTCTCTCCTGTCTGGTGATTTACACAGTCACCGAGACTTGTAATACAAATGCTTAAAAATGACCTTACAATATGGGAGACACATGTTATAAGTGAGATTAATTCATGCAGCCACTTATAAGCATTCAATAAAGTCTAAACACTAAGCACATTTTTATAATTCTAATAATATTGTTAAACTGGGCAACACATGTGAACCAGACTGATTCCAGCAATATATTTGGCGATGAGGCCTGGGGACGATATCATAAGCTGCACCTGCTCTGCCGGCATCACATTTTGAAAGCCAGGAAAGTGGACCAGGCAGAATCTCTGAGCCGTTTGTGATCTACTACATTTTCTTTTGTTCGCAGGTGTATATATACACCAAGGAAACTAAGAGTAGCCCTTGAGTCCTTTGAGTGTGAAAGGATTCATCCATGGATGCACTGATGAGTTTAAGCCCATCGAAAGGGAGGTTTTCTGAGATATTTTGGGCCTCCCTAGGAAGTCACAACAGCTGCTGCCAAGATACTTGAGGTATGACGACAGCAGTGGAAATGGAGCAAGCTGCAGTGTTGCCTACATCTAGGATGGCTTACAACAAGTTCTTGCTGGGAGCTGAGCTTCCACCATGATGGCCTGAAACTGTTCTTGATTTTCCAAAGGGAGAGCTTCAATAAAAGTATCTGATGAAGTGGGCTTTAGCCCACAAAAGCTTATGCTCAGATAAATTTGTTAGTCTCTAAGGTGCCACAAGTACTCCTCATTCTTTTTAATAAAAGCATTGAATTTGCTGTAATCGGTGTGATTATCCTTTGCCATCAGAGCTTGGCAATTCCCAATTCTAAACTGTAGTGTCAGAGAGGAGTAGCTCCAGGCCTTTTTGGTCTTTATTTTAAGGGGTAGCCTATGACTGGTGCCTGCTGTGCTGGTTGATACCCTCCACAACTAAAGAATTAGGTGGAGGACATGAGAATAAAAATCCTCACACATTTTTTACTGGGATTTCATACTTTTTGTTGATACATTTGCATGTAGGTGGTACAGTAGCCAGAGTCTACCAGGTGCTCTTGATGGGTTCAAGGAGAGTCTCATTCACCGGCAAAGCCACTCAACCAGAAGTTGTCGTGTGAAGAATGTCTAAAATCTTGTGCTGAGACTCTTGGATCTCCTCCAAGGGGATGTGGAATGAGTCAGCAATCTGTTTCATAAGCTCTTGAAAATATTTAAAGTCATCCGCAGAAGAAGCTGGGGGAGGCATCACAGCTTCCTCTGGTGAATATGAGGAGATATTGGTTTGTGATGTCACCTCCTTGTCAGCTTTAGCCTCTTGCTCCTCAAAAGACTCCTTTTTAGGTTGCTGAAGAGCAAGAGATGGGGCAGGAGACTGTTTTCCATGATTGTCCCCACAGGAATAGCTAAGAGTTCTTGAAAATTGTTGGTAGTAGGCAGCTCAGGGGCCCCAGCAGAGACACTGAGTGGGATCATGAGGTAGAGGAGAGGGCATCCAATGAGAAAGGGCACAAGATTGTCTCGCCTTAGGAGCCTCTCTCTCTGTGAAGATGTCAGGAGAGATGTCTCTGTGCTGGTCAGTGGAGATCCATGCATAGAAATCTGGGAATCTGAGGAGGTAACTTCAGCATAGTCCCAGGGAGGAGCAGACAGTAGAGGCAATGATTCCTGTCTGTCTGGTCTTGAAGATATTGGAGAACTAGGAGGTACCAGGGAAAGGTAAGGTCTTACTGACCCACCAGATTCTAGCACTGACAATTGTTCAGGACCCATTAACAAAGGAAACTTTGGCTCGTCTGAGACAAACAAATCTCTAGAGACTCTAAATTCTTGAAGTATTGGGTGAATCTGCATCAAAACTGAGCCAGGCTCTGCAATAGTCACGGGCGGTACCAAGGATGCCATTGGCTTTGGTGGTTCTGGTCTAGTAGATAGTGTCAGTATTGAACTATTGACAGATTGGAGGTACCAGTAGAGTAGTCTGAAACACCAGCTTAGGTATTTGGGGTAGTATGGAGAGCTCTGTAGATGGTGTGGACTTCCCTGACACAGAGTGTTTAGAGTCTCTTCTAGCATATCATGCTTAGGCAGTACTGAAGATGGCTTTGGCACCAAAGTATGCTTGGTACTTTGATTCTTCTAAGAGGTTGTTATTTTTGATGAAGAGCTCCCAGTACTGGGAAAGCCTGGAGCCTCAGTGGTACCCATTCTGGGACATGAGATCTCCAAAATAGTTGATTTCTGCAATGACTGAGGCTTTTTTGAAGCAGGTTCTTTCTGTGGAGATCTGGAATTCCTCTTCATGGAAGGCTTGCTGGTACCCTCTGTGTTCTTATCCTGCAAATTTCCAGGTGAGCAGGTACGGATATGGATGGGGCACCATGCTCACTTGGAGGCAGATATATCAGAGTATTTGGACCTGGATCCAAGGTTGGTCAAAGGGTGTGCTACGTCATGAGGATCCTCCATCTAATCACCCTGTTTTTTCTAGATCTGCTCTTGAAGGCCTCCAGACTGAGCCCGAATGTCTACAATGCAAGTAAACAGCTCCTTAGCCCAAGCCCCTGACATGGGCCAGCCATGGGTGTTTAACTGTAGGGTAGACATACCCTCTGTTTCAGGGCGAAGCGCAGTTGAGAAGGTACTGAAGGCAGTTCATCCACGCAGCTCTATAGAACCTTGGTATGGGGCACAAGGAGATCCTGAAAGCATGTGCAGGGCAAACAGGCATTGCTACTGAAAATCTCCCATCAAAGGCTCATGCACACTTGAAGTGGCGCACCAATAGGACACTACTCAAAGAAGGACCCATAGATGTCTTTTTTTTTACTCCTCCTTTTCCTACAATAAGTCCCAATTCAGCAAAGAACTAAAGCACATGCTTAACTTTAAGCAGATGTTTAAGTCCCATGAAAGTCAGCAGGTCTTAAGCATGTGCTTAAATTGAATAGAGAAGGTTTGCTGAGTCAAGGCCACAATAATTACTAACAGCTTATTCTTCCAACTTTACTATTTTATCAGTGACATGGTTACTGATTATTAACTTGCAGACAAAAATTACCCAAACATTTAAAAAAAAAGAAAAGAGAGAGAACGTGAGAGTGAGACAATGAGTCTGGAAATTCATTCCATTTTCAACCATCAGCTAAATACAGGATTGTGATCAGCCACTGGGGAAGAATTGTGGGTGTGCAGTGGGTGTGTGCGCAGTGGTAGCCTCAAAGAAAATATTGATTCATTTTTCCATTATATTTCCTATGGCCAGAAAATAAAGAGATCCTGTAGTGTGGAGGGTAAAAAGCCAATTAGAACTGAAATGAATGTAGAGCGAAAAAAACCCCACATAAAAGAACAGGTTCTCTTTTTCAATAAAAATATATGCAGGCTGGTCCCTGGGTGTTGGTTTTAAGTGAAGATATTGACTTCTAGCTGAATGACGAGTAGAACATCTTTCCACTGAAATATTGATAGTAGATTACACTAAACCACAAACTATCTCCATAAAGCCCATCATTTCTAATCCTAATGGTGTTTTCTTTCCTGGGGATGACTACTACATTCATGATATAATGGCTTTATTCTATCTTGGGGAAAAACTTTTTACTGTGCAGCTAAATTAACTTGTCAAAAGACTTCGAACTTCGGAAGCTTTTACAGCTCAATTCAGAGCTATTATTCAAGATTGAATGAGCAGGCTGTGGACTGTAAAAGCTTGCAAAAATAAATTTCACAAGCATTCATAGACTGAATGAAATACTTACTTTTTGTTCAGGTTGTATGTCTTTCATTGAATCGTCTCCGAATTGCTGTATTTTGCCTAAAGTCCCTTAGCTCTGTAATGAAAGACAGTATGGTTTTTATCTGCCGTCCTTGAAACTGCCACCCAGTGTATGCTCCCTCATGCCCTTTTGATAATATTCAGATTGTACCAAACTAACTGTCAGACAACTCTCCAGAAATGCGGAGAAAGAGGGCTCACTGCTAAAATTAGGGACAGAGGATGTAATATAATACAATGCCATTTATTGTTGAATAGGCTTTTTCTTAAAACAGAATCTCAATATTTTACAGCCAGTTACAGCCCATGCATGCAAATACAAACAAATGTTTGTTTCAGTCATGCAGGTAGAGAGCACTGGTCACATCCTGATGTCCTCACATAGGGGTGGATCATCTTCCACAAAACACAAGTGGAGGGATTCTCCATGCACATATCTCTGTACAGCTACGGGTGTTTCCACTGCCCTGTTCTTCTCCAAATCAAGACCTGGTGGAGCCCTCTCCATGCATCTAGGGAGGGGAAAGAAACTGGGCAATAGGATCGCCACCACTTCTGAAGTCTTGTAAGACAGCCCCCAATCTTAGAAAACTGTCCTGCCCTCCTCAGCTCTGGAACTAAAGAGAGAAAAACACCTTCCCACAAAATACCCTTAGGACTAGGAGAAGGTACACAAGCCTGGGAGACTACTGAGTTCAAGTCTCACCTTTTCCACTACATGGTTTTGTATTTCTGTGCACTTCAGACCCTTGTGACCGAGCAAGGGATAGGCAGCTATCATTTCCCCTGTTTTACAGATAAGGTAACACCTGGCAGAGCTGGGACTAGGACCCAGTCCTTGGATCTACCATATCATTGTCTCACCCTCTTTGCCACACAGCCTTTCAGAAAGAATCTGCCATAACGATGTTCTGAGTCTGCTATCTAACCTCTGCCATACTCAACGGACAACACTACCCTTCCAGAGCCAGGAAGAGAACTCAGGGATCCTGATACCCAACATTCCACTGAGATCTCACAAATAGTTGTGTAACCTACTGGCAAAGTGTGTGTCGTCCTTCAACAGTGATTGCTCCACTCAGCGGATAACAACCTACTACTACCATGAGTTTAACTTACTTTGGCTCACATGGTAATAACCTGTGCTGTGTGTTTCAGTGTCAAACCCTGCTGACAACCTATATTAGGGGAAATAAAGTATGCATTCATGTAATTAAAGACAGTATCATAATGCACATGAACAAGAACGCAGAACATTGCATGGGCAACCTGAATTCCCACATTTCCTAACTTCTGTGTGCACATAGGATCCTCCTCTTAAGTTAGCACTTACTGGGGGAATGGATGTCTCAAAGTATTGTTAACGAGTTACAAAACCTTTCACCAGTTTTAATCTGGCTAAGCTCCATAGGGAGTCAAAATTGTTCCAGCTACTGGATGTTTGGCAGCTCCTCTGGGAGATGCATTTGGAGGGTGTCACAACACAGACTCGCTTCCATGCTTTGTGCATTATTGGCAGACTCAGCAGAGAGGCCAAGACCTTGGTGGACCATGGAGACTGAACTATCCCAATGATAATAAGCACTTTTTTCAATTTTTTACTGCCGGATAACAATTATATTAACTGATAGTGTTTCCTGTTTCACAGTATCCCTTTCAGGGAAAGTATTTAATACTAAAATCAAGCTATCAAAAATGCATTAAAAATTCACGTGTTAAGGTGATTGTGTTGTGATGAAATATCCATTACTTTACACTGGATAAGAATGTGTTTGCTTATTGTGAGGCCAGTCTAGAATATCCCAAACTTTTATTTTCCTTGCTTCTCAGTTTTGTACACTATGTGATATATCAGTGGTTCTTAAACCTTTCCCATATTGCAATCCCATGCTCCAACAGGAAGGAAAATATAGCAGGACTCCTCTTCCATCTATCCATAAAGAAAGGCCAGGTGGTCACAATCTCCTGAAGTCTGTCTGCAACACCCTAGAGGTTGAACATCATGTGATAGATAACATCATTGTCACCTAGCAACCTTAACACGTTTTTTAAATGAAGCATTTTATTTATGGAATATACAGATGAGAGGCAAAATTCAGAGGTTCTCAGTTTTTACCTGGTCCTCATTCAGGCCAAGGCCCATTGAAGTCAAGGACTGACTTAACAGCTAGACAAGGACCTTAGCATTATGGCCAGTATCTGAAGTTTTGATAGTCGAAGAGTGAAGATGGATACATTGGAGAGCCATAGGGCCAGAGACTGAATCTTTTTAAGACTAAGCATGGAAAAACTCAAAATACCCAGTGCACAAGGTGTAATTAATTAGATGTGTGATGCAAATGAGAGTTTTAGATCAAGCTAAACATTCTGCTTTCTGACACTAGGAAAAAATGTAGACTTTGAGTAGCGGCAGAAAATAGTAGCTGTAGGTCTTGACTGAGGTGTTCTTCTTAGGAGATGAAGAAATGGAGTGAGGAAAAGAATGGAACATTGAAGGGGATAGAATTTTGGGTGTCATCTGCACAGAAATAATACCAGAGGTTGATTTTATCTAGGCTGTGATGGAGGACTTCTGGTCACAAAAAAGGAGAAGTTGGATAGTTATGGGCAAAATCAGATTAGAAAGAATCTGGGTGACTGAAAAAAATGTCACGGCTGAATATCAAATGCTTTGAGAGACAGGATGTTCCAGTGGTTAGGATACTAGCTTGGGGCTTGGGAGATCAAAGTTCAACCTTTGGCTAGTCAATTAGTCTTTCTGTGCCTCAGTTCTCTATCTGTAAAATGGGGGATAATAGCATTTCCTTGTTGTGAGAACAAATACACTAAAGATTTTGAAGGTCTCAGATACTGCAGTACTGGCAGCCATATATATATACCTGAGATAGATCCTGAAGCTGAGGAGAGAGTAGACCGAAAATGGGAAAAGAAGCTGATTGGCCACACATCCCAGAGCAGCTTGTCAAAGGAGCAGGGCCGGGTCTCTTTTCATACAGGTAGTTAGAGAAGAGACAACTCTTTTTCAAGGTGTTGCTAAGACAGGACTGACGAGATAGGCAAATAGCTGGCAGAGAAATGTGTCGCTCTAAAAGACTTTTTGTGATGGGACAATTTTTAGGGCACCAGTGAAAATACCAGTAGATGGTAATTTGCTGATTATTACTGTCAAGGCTGAAGAGACAGGAAGAGACATGGTGAGAGCAAACAGTCAGATATGTGATGTATTTGTTTGCTGAAAGAATGAAGCCAGAGAAGTTGTACGGAGGGCTTACTGGGAGAGTAGGAAGGTGGGGGATGGAGGGATAGATGGAGGGTCACATAAAGGACCAGGAACGGTAGCGTTAGCAGAAATGTTCCTGCAGAAGCTAGTGATCTTTTCATGCAAGGACTGAAACTCAGTGTCCACTATCCTTGAAAACACTCAATGTTACATGACCTGTAACTCTGTTACAAAGATAGAAATAGATTCTAGCCAACACCGGTGCTTGTTCACACGTTTCTTAGCTTCTCATAAGTAGCCAACCCTTGTGCCAGCATCTACTGTCACAAAATGTAATATCTATATCAAGACAAATGTACACTCTGTACTTGCTCTGTGACATCCTACCTGATATCTGGAGTTTTGGATATATGAAAAGTGCAGTGTGCTACAGAAAATCTGTGAGCACTTTAGCCATTGCATGGAGGCTAGAAACAATCTAACTGCGGGCAGGTCTACACCTAACATGCTGCAGCTCCCATGTGCTGATGAGAGAGCTTCTCCCGTCAGAATAGTTAATCCACCTCCCTGAGAGGCGGTAGCTATGTCAATAGGAGAAGCCCCCCTTCGACATAGCACTGTCTGCACTGGGGGTTAGGTCAGGGTAACTGCGTCTCTCAGGGGTGTGGAGTTTTCACACCTTTGACCGACCTAGTTATACCAATGTACGTTTGTAGTGTAGACCTGGCCTGAGCTGCAGCAGGCTAACAACTTGCTGAAGATTACTTCTTAGAATCATAGAATCATAAAATATGAGGGTTGGAAGGGCCTCAGGAGGTCATCTAGTCCAACCCCCTGCTCAAAGCAGGACCAATCCCCAACTAAATCACCTTCTTATTGATGCCCTATTTATTGGATTCTAAAAAACAAAACAGAAACCTCAGAACAGCTGGTGTGATGATATACAACTAGGCTGTGTTGCCTTTCATAGAATATCAGGGTTGGAAGGGACCTCAGGAGGTCATCTAGTCCAACCCCCTGCTCAAAGCAGGACCAATCCCCAATTTTTGGCCCATATCCCTAAATGGCCCCCTCAAGGGATTGAACTCACAACCCTGGGTTTAGCAGGCCAAAGCTCAAACCACTGAGCTATCCCCCTTTCCCTTTCATTTATTACACTCTGATCATCTTCCTGGTTCTCTTTGTCCACTCACTGGAGATTGTCAGTTGATGTCAGTGCTGATGAATGTTCTTTGAACAAGGCACTGCTAGACATCAGACTTATACACACAAAACTACAAACCTGATGTCATAAATATAAAGGGAAGGCTAACCACTTTTAAATCCCTCCTGGCCAGAGGAAAAAACTCTTTCACCTGTAAAGGGTTAAGAAGCTAAAGATAACCTCGCTGGCACCTGACCAAAATGACCAATGAGGAGACAAGATACTTTCAAAGCTGTGGGGGGAAGCAAAGGGTTCTCTCTGTCTGTGTGATGTTTTTGCTGGGACCAGAGCAGGAATGCAGGTCAGAACTCCTGAAAAGGGTTAATAAGCAATCTAGTTAGATATGCATTAGATTCTGTTTTGTTTAAATGGCTGATAAAAATAAGTTGTGCTGAATGGAATGTATATTCCTGTTTTTGTGTCTTTTTGTAACTTAAGGTTTTGCCTAGAGGGATTGTCTATGTTTTGAATCTGATTACCCTGTAAGGTATTTACCATCCTGATTTTACATAGGTGATTCTTTTACTTTTTCTTCGATTAAATTTCTTCTTTTAAGAACCTGATTGCTTTTTCATTATTCTTAAGATCCAAGGGTTTGGGTCTGTGTTCACCTATGCAAATTGGTGAGGATTTTTATCAAGGCTTCCCCAGGAAAGGGGGTGTAGTGCTTGGGGGGATATTTTGTGGGGGAGACGTTTCCAAGTGGGCACTTCCCCTGTTCTTTGTGTAACACTTTGGTGGTGGCAGCGTTTAACCTAAGCTGGTAAGAATAAGCTTAGGGGGTCTTTCATGCAGGTCCCCACATCTGTACCCTAGAGTTCAGAGTGGGGAGGGAACCTTGACACCTGATCTGGAAACAAAAAGGGCCAGTAATGCCCAATGACAGAAGCGGCGTGCTGTTCAGAAATTAATCATTTTTGTGAGACATGGTTGCTCATGGCATTATTTGACCAAGGTTCCACAGGAAAAACAATTTCTGCTTTAACCAGAATAGTCTGATAGAAACAATGGCAGAAAGTGTCCGCATGCAAAGTGCTTCAGAAGCGTCACACTCCCATCGCGTTCATCCTCTGCTTTTTACACTGGTCACAGTTATTCTGAATCTATGCAGTTCCTGAATATGTACATCTATTAAAAGGTTGGGCAACTGTGCTTTGTTTTTGGCCAAAACCTCAATCATTATGTTTTGCCTTCCTCTGACAAAACCAAAACCACAGCTGGTATTGGATTTGTACCCACTAGGAAGTACTGAAATACCTCCTATCTTCTCTGTCTACTTAAGGTACTTCTAGGGCAGCAATCATTGTAATATCTTAGCCTTTCCTTCCTCATCTACCTATTGGATTTCTAGGAAGTTCGAGAAAAAAGAATTGCATAAAAGGAAGAGGGTACGACCAAACAAATGAATTAACTGCAGCCAAAAGGAAGAGAGAATGGAGCAGAGTATAAGGATGCAGCATAGGTAGGGGGGAGATCCCGTCCCATAGAATATACCTGAGCATTTACAGCTAAAATGATGTAACCAGGTTTCTTAAAGGTACAGTATGGCGTCCAACTCACATTGCCAGAGTAAACATGGAAGATGCTATCCATCTAGTAGGCTCTCTAGGCTGGATAGAGAAGGTGAATGGGATAGACTTGACTCTCTGACTTGTGGTAGAATGGTCAAGGGGGGACGGTGTTGTTTCTTGGCTGCATCTAAAGAATAATATGCAAGATGTTGTGATCTCAGCACTATAGGTGTGAAAGAGGTTCTGTGAGGTGAGGGGGAAGAGGTGAGATGTTGGTGTCATTAGCTCATAACAGGCAAGTGAGCTGGAGGGTGATCTGTGGCCCATACTGGATAGCTGTATGGGAGTTTCTGATATAAAGTGGAGGACAGGTTGAGTGATGGATGATGTGTGTTATTTTAATACGTCATATATAATATGACATTTATTAGAGCAATTGAATGAGCTTGAGATGCATGCCGGGTAGTTGAATGTTTGCTGCCACAGTTTTAAATGCATAGGGATTTGTAACTGTTACTTTTCTTGTAATACATACTTCTGACTTAATATTAAGATGCAACCTTAGTTAATATTAAGTTTTTGTCTACTATAAACAAACCATGGAGTAGTATTTCCCATGACAGTCATGAGCAGAACATGTAAACACTAGCCATGCAACTCAGCGAGTAATACAATTCGCAATGGAGGATGCACAAAGTCAGTCAAGGGCCCTTATTTTGATTTGATACCTAGTACATACACAATGTGTGTGTCATTGAAAAGCCCCTATTTCAATCGGTACTGCAATATATAAATGGATGAAATGATAGCTCACTGGAAGACCCTAGAGATGACGCATTGATAGTGGGGGTAGGGGGGCACAGTTTAAAGGTTTTGGTGGTATGCAGTGAGCATATAAACCCTGACAGAAATCGGGGGGAGGGGCCATGTGATCCCACATGCCCCTTCCCCCCTCCAAGTGTCTCCTCTGAAAGAGCCCCATCTGCGATAGGTAACAAAGTATGTGTTATGTAGAAAAGGTCCGTTTGCTATTCTATACTAGGTGCTGTCTAAAGAACCTACTGGTTGCTTTTCTAGATCTGAGCGCTGTGTGGATTGGTGCTCACCCTGCTGGATATATAAGCCTATGGGTGCTGGAGCGGCCCCCGTGTTGCAGTTTGGAGATCCTCATTTGTGTAGAGCAGAGGGCTGTTGAATCCCCTGCACAAAGATTTCAGTGGGCACTTCCTTCTGATGTTCTGTCTCCCCTTCCCTACACAGACTCTTGCCCAGAAGTCCCCAACAGTATGTGAAATCAGAGCACCAGATGGAGAGTTCTGCTTAGCAGAGCAGGGGATCAAGAAATCCTACTCTTGCTCTGTCTGACTGTTTGGGTCTCGGTGCAGGAGCAGAGGGGAAGAACTCGCCTCCCTTTTCTTTTCTCTCCCTCTGTCTCTCCAGACCCTACCCTCCAATTCTCTCTCCCAGACTCCCCAAATCCTCTCTTCTCTCCTAGGGCCTGAAGAGTGTTGTTTTTAGCAGTGCTGTGCACAGGCCTCTTGTCCTCTCATTCTTCCCCTGGGGCCACACTGCTGCCTACAAAAGGTGCTGACTTCCTGGTGAAGTGGCTTCTGATGAACCTGAAAACTTACAAGCTGTTCTTAGAAGATTCTGCCGCTCTTTTCTGTGCCAGGCGATCAATCAGAAATGCATCAAATGCAGCAGTGAAGTTCAGAAGGAGGAGAAGGAGGGGATCCAAGATGGGCTAAGACAGGCTTTTTAAATAATAAACTCTGAATATTCATATTTTGTTCTTTGTCTCATGAATAACGAATCTGAAATCTTTCCAAAATTTCTAAGCCATTAAATGACCACAATGGCCCAGCTGTTCTAATGATGTTGCATTGCACACAGTTTCCGTCTTTAATGATTTATATTTACAGTGGGATTTAGAGGTCCCAGCTCAGGGTATGTCTACAAGTGCTGCTGCGGTTCAGGTACACCACTGTAGCACAGACGTTTACTACAGAGATGGAAGGTGTTTTTCTGTTGCTCTTGTAAATCCACCCCTCAAAAATGGCAGCTGTGTCAATGGAAGAATTCTTCTGTCAACCTAGCTGTGTCTATAGTGGAGGTTAGGTTGACCTAACTACGCTAAACAGGGCATGACATTTTTCATAGCCCTGAGTGATGTCGCTAGGTTGACTTAAGTTTTAGGTATAGAGCAGGCCTCAGACTGGGGGCCCATTGCGCAAAGAGCGTACAGTTTAAGTAGACAAGACAGACAAAGGGTAGAAAGGGGGAAGAGAGACACAGAAACTTACCCAAGGACACTAGCAAGATGCAGAGCTGGGAATGGTCTCCGGACTCCTGGTTCAGTGCCCCATCCACCAGGCTCTGCTGCCTGACAGAACATTAAGAACATAGGAATTGCCAGACTGTACCAGAACTGCAGTACATCCAATCCAGTGTCCCAGCTCAGGTGCTTCAGAGGAGGATGCAACACATCTCACCTTAGGCATTTCCCCCCCCCGCCCCCAGAGAGAAATGGGGAAATTAATTTTACAGACTGGGTGGGGAGAACTGCATAGAAATTAACCAAAACAGATCATTATCTTTTCTGCTGATCCCCCCGCCGTGGCAGATAGCTGCAGCCAGGGGTGGCCCTATAACAAGACTCTAATGCAGCTGGGGGGTAGGGAGGTGCCAGGGCCAGAGGCAGTATGGGAACACAGGCCTTCTGCAGGATTGCCAACTCCAAGTGTTCAAAAAGCAGGAGTCAGGCTCACCAAAAATCATGAGATTGGCTTTAAAATCATGAGATGATGTAAAAATAATAGATGTGGTGTTCTTTTTATTGGCCTTCTGCTTTCTGAGCCTTTAGGGTGCACTAGGGGGTCACATTTTAAAGCTTTCTCCACAGTTATGAGGGCTAGAAACTTACTTTTTCTTTAAGAATGAAGGCTGAAATCATCACAGATCCACTTGAACCCAGGAGCTGGGGCTTTAAGGACAACAATAATTATCATGAGACTCATGACAAAATCATGAGAGATGGCAAGACTGCTTGTGCATGGATAGACCTGGCCTCCTACAGACTCCTCAGGGTCCCCTGGGGGTTTACCAAGTTTAGGGATAGACCCTGCAGCCTTTTCCAAGGAGGAAGGGAATTCCATGGGGGATCTCTGTGAGGAGATTTCCTACCTCTGAGTCCCTTTTCAGGGGTTTTCCCTCAGAAGGGTATGAGCTGGGCCAATAATAGAAATGGAAAGTCTATGAAAGGTGATATACATTTTCTGGGCTCCTTTATGTTTGATTTTGTTTAAATTCCCCTCTGAATCCTGCTAGCCCTGGGCAATTATCATATACCAAAGCACAAGGAAAGCTTCTTGTTGCCCTGACTTAGGGGGATCTGAACTAAGGTTTCACTGCTTTAGCACAGGTCACTTGTTTGCTTATCCGTAATAGCTACAGCTGTTTGTGTGTTTATTTCAGTCATATATTTCAAGGGACTGTTTTTCCGGTAAAGTAAACAAACAGGGTAACAGCTGTGGCTGATAAAGCTCATGGGCATAGTCATCTCCCTCTTCCTGATATCATATTGTTACAGATTTAATGATGAATTTCCCTTGAAAATAAGCTTTGGATTCACTATTGGTGCTGAATGTGAACTTGTTTTTTTCAAAATGACAAGCACAGAGAGGAAAGGTATTTTTAACAATCCCTTTCTCTTAAAAAAAAAAAGGGTGGGGTGAATTTTAAGCAAAAGTCAAGAACTAACAGCTCTGTCAGACAGAGTGTAAGATGGAGTTATTCAGGCTTGCTCTGCCAATGCACTTCAATGCTCTTTCTGAGGCCTGCTAGTCCAGTTCTGCCCCCACAGCTCGGCCAATGAATCTCAATGCTGGTCTTAAACATCACGTGAATATCAATATAAATTCCAGGGCTGGCTGGGCCACCGCAAACCCAGATCCTCCAATGGGATCCACCCATGCGGGCATAAGGGATGGCCTGTGTGGATCTTTTAGCAAGGTTGGGAATTTTGGAAGGTGACCCATCCTGGTGCTAACAGTATCGAAACTTGCTTACACATTCATGGCTCAATTTTCAAGAGCGTTGGATGCCTCAGCTGTCAGGTACTCCACTTGGGGCACTAAGGGTACGTCTACACTGCCATTAAAACCTGTGGCTGGCCCGTGCCAGTGGACTCGGGCTCGCTCTAAGGTGCTGTTTAATTGTAGTATAGA
The DNA here is from genome assembly GCF_015237465.2 of Chelonia mydas. Taxonomy (NCBI): domain Eukaryota; kingdom Metazoa; phylum Chordata; order Testudines; family Cheloniidae; genus Chelonia; species Chelonia mydas. The sequence goes on along the minus strand of NC_051251.2, from coordinate 72,545,037 downwards.
AGTTTGAGGCTGAGCTGCTGCCTGAGCTCTGGGACTCTCGCACCTCACAGGGTCCCAGAACTCAGGCTGCAGCCCATGCCCGAATGTCTGCACCACAATTAAACCGTCCCACAAGCCTGAGTCGCTGGCACAGGCCAGCTGTGGGTATCTAACTGCAGTGTGGACATACTCTTAGGGTCTGATTTTTCAGAAGTGCTGATCACCCACAACTCCCCCTGAAGTCACTGCCTCTGAAAACCTGGCCCAAGATTTCTAGAGCTGGGCACTCAAAAATGGAGACAATCGGAACAAGAGGCAACGTCTGAAAATCTGGGTCTCAATGCAGTCTGATGATCCCTTTGATTTGTAAGTGTACAGTCAATAAGCAACTGCAAACCTTGGGAAGAATAAGTATTTAAAGCTTATGTGAAGTAATTATTCCAAGGTAACTCATCCATTAAAAGAAATAATTAATACCTCACTCTTGTCTAGCAATTTGCATCAGTCGATCTAACAGCACTTTACAAAGGAGGTCAGTACCATTAGACCCATTTCACACATGGGAAAACTGAGGCACAGAACCAGGTGAAGTGACTTGCCCAAGGTACCCCAGCAGGCCAATGGCAGAGTCAGGAATAGAACCCAGGTCTCCTAAGTCCCCATCTAGTGCTCCATCCACTAGGCAACAATGTACACACTTTTATTTTAAATTAATTTTTCAAAGAATAAATAGAGTGCTCCTAACAGGTACAAACTGTCAGACTTGGTACTGAATTCTGTTGTGCATGCATGGATCAGTAACTGGTTAAAAGATAGGAAACAAAGGGTAGGAATAAATGGTCTGTTTTCAGAATGGAGAGAGATAAATAGTGGTGTTCCCCAGGGGTCAGTACTGCGACCAGTCCTATTCAACATATTCATAAATGATCCGGAAAAAGGGGTAAACAGTGAGATGACAAAATTTGCAGATGATACAAAATTACTCAAGATAGTTAAGTCCTAGGCCAACTGCAAAGAGCTACAAAGGGATCTCTCAAAACTGGGTGACTGGGCAACAAAATGGCAGATGAAATTCAATGTTGATAAATGCAAAGTAATGCGCATTGGAAAACATAATCCCAACTATACATATAAAATGATGGGGTCTAAATTAGCTGTTACCACTCAAGAAAGAGATTTTGGAGCCATTGTGGATAGTTCTCGGAAAACATACACTCAATATGCAGTGGCAGTCAAAAAACCTAACAGAATGTTGGGAATGATTAAGAAATGGATACATAATAAGACAGAAAATATCATATTGCCTCTATAGAGGCAATAGAAATCCATGGTATGCCCACATCTTGAATATTATGTGCAGATGTGGTTGCCTCATTTCAAAAAAGATACATTGGAATTGGAAAAAGTTCAAAAAAGGGCAACAAAAATGATTAGGGGTATGGAACAGCTTCCATGAAGAGAGATTAATGAGACTGGGACTTTTCATCTTGGAAAAGAGACTACTAAGGAGAGAATATAATAGAGGTCTATAAAATCATTATAGGTGTGGAGAAAGTAAATAAGGAAGTGTTATTTCCCCTTCTCATAACACAAGAACTAGGGGTCACCCAATGAAATTAATAGGCAGCAGATTTAAAACAAACAAAAGGAAGTAATTTTTGACACAACACACAGTCAACCTGTGGAACTCTTTTCCAGAGGCTATTGTGAAGGCCAAGACTATAACAGGGTTTAAAAAAGAACTAGATAAGTTCATGGAGGATAGGTCCATCAATGGCTATTAGCCAGGATGGGCAGGAATGGTGTCCCTAGCCCCTGTTTGCCAGAAGCTGGGAATTGGTGACAGGGAATGGATCCCTTAACGATTACCTGTTCTGTTCATTCCCTCTGGGGCACCTGGCATTGGCCATTGTCGGAAGACAGGATACTAAGCTAGATGGACCTTTGGTCTGACCCAGTATGGCCATTCTTATGTTCTAACCAGCATGAACAGGAGCAATACAAACTTCCTCAAACTGTCTTGGCAATTTTCAGAGTAGCAGCCATGTTAGTCTGTATTCGCAAAAAGAAAAGGAGTACTTGTGGCACCTTAGAGACTAACCAATTTATTTGAGCATAAGCTTTCATGAGCTACTCTCTCATTGGAGTCTGTTTCTGAAGTCTTTTTGTTGTAATATTGCGACTTTTAGGTCTGTAATCAAGTGACCAGAGAGATTGAGGTGTTCTCCGATTGGTTTATGAATGTTATAATTCTTGACGTCTGATTTGTGTCCATTTATTTTTTTACTTAGAGCCTGTCCAGTTTGACCAATGTATATGGCAGAGGGGCATTGCTGGCACATGACGGCATATATCACATTGGTAGATGTGCAGGTGAATGAGCCTCTGATAGTGTGGCTGATGTGATTAGGCCCTATAATGGTGTCCCCTGAATAGATATGTGGACACAGTTGGCAACGGACTTTGTTGCAAGGATAGGTTCCTGGGTTAGTGGTTCTGTTGTGTGGTGTGTAGTTGCTGGTGAGTATTTGCTTCAGGTTGGGGGGCTGTCTGTAGGCAACGACTGGCCTGTCTCCCAAGATCTGTGAGAGTGAGGGATCATTTTCCAGGATAGGTTGTAAATCTTTGATGCACTGGAGAGGTTTTAGTTGGGGGCTGAAGGTGACAGCTAGTGGCGTTCTTTTGTTTTCTTTGTTGGGCCTGTCCTGTAGTAGGTGACTTCTGGGTACTCTTCTGGCTCTGTCAATTTGTTTCTTCACTTCAGCAGGTGGGTATTGTAGTTGTAAGAATTACAACAAAAAGACTTCAAAAACTGACTCCAACGAGAGACTGCTGAATTGGAATTAATTTGCAAACTGGATACAATTAACTTAGGCTTGAATAGAGACTGGGAGTGGATGGGTCATTACACAAAGTAAAACTATGTCCCCATGTTTATCCTCCCCCCACCCCCCCACTGTTCCTCAGATGTTCTTGTTAACTGCTGGAAATGGCCCACCTTGATTATCACCACAAAAGGTTCCCACCCACCCCCCCCTCTCCTGCTGGTAATAGCTCATCTTAAGTGATCACTCTCCTTACAGTGTGTATGATAACACCCATTGTTTCATGTTCTGTGTGTATATAAATCTCCTCACTGTATTTTCCACTGAATGCATCCGATGAAGTGAGCTGTAGCTCACGAAAGCTTATGCTCAGATAAATTGGTTAGTCTCTAAGGTGCCACAAGTACTCCTTTTCTTTTTGTCTTGGCAATGTACCTCAACCCAGTCCTGGAGGCACTAATTCTAGAGGTGCAGGCTAGTTCATTTTCCTTCTTTGCTGATTCAGTCACTGGCCTGTCTGTTGAGACATCCTGCAAAGATGCCAAGTGAAGTGATGGGTTTTGTGAAATGCATACCTAACCGCTAGGAACTGGAATGGGACCACAACTCATTTCAGAGAGGTCACTGAACCACCACCAAATGTTTACTGCTTTCAGTCACTACTCACATAGGCTGGATTCAAGCCCGCAGCCTCAAGGAAAAATTATCCCCATCCTAATACCTATCTTCTGATACACCCCATCACCTATCCCCCTTTTTTAGTGAGCCAGCAGCACTGGTCTGTATTCTGGACTAGCAGTCTATACAGTGGGTATTTTTTTTATAACCCTCATTTTAAGTTACACGAGTGCATGTGAAAGTAGAAAATATTTAGGGCCAGATTCTCTGTTGGAGTCACTGCATGTATGTCAATGTAGTTATACCAGCAGAACACATGGTCCTTAATTCCCCCCTCTTCACATACCCAACTTGTAGCTAAACTTTTTTTAAAAATACACTCAGATTAAACCATCATCATCACTCCAGACTAAGATTTGGGATGTCAAGTTTCAAAGCATGAGTGAATGCTACCAGTGGAATTAAAAAGCCCCTTGAAATAGTTTTACTTAGATTAGAAAGGATAATCCACCCAGAAATTTAACACCACAGGCACCGCTGCAGCTTGTTTCAGTAAACGTTATTCTCCTAAACCAACCATCAGAAATGAAATAGGGCAGTGGGTTTTTAAACCATTAGCTGCACATGCAATCTTTCTGTTACCTTCATCCTCCCTTTCGAGGATATGCAACTCCTGACTTTGTCTAAGGACTGAGCTACGGTTAAAGTTTTGCTGGCATAGTTATCTTGGTTAGGAACGAGAAAAAACCATACCCTAACTGACATAGCTATGCCAGCAAAACCCCCAGTGTACATGCAGTTAAACCAGAAAAAGTCTAATTGCCAATGTAGCTTATTTATTTGGTTAACTAGTATAAGCTACACTGGGAAAAGAACCTTCCGCATGTATAAGCTGCATATCCAGTTTGCCAGTATAGCTATACCAGTCACACTGACACGCCTTTTCTCGTGTAGCCAAGGCCTCCTCCTGGAGCACAGTTTCATTTGGGCATATAAAGACAGATTTTCAAGAGCTCAACACTCACCGTTGTGGCTAGGTTTTCAAATGCACTCAGCCCTTGCTGTTTATTTTCATGCCTAAATGGGAGCTGAGCTCTTTTGAAAACCTGGTCATGGAGAATATGGATAGACAGAGAAATAGAGTTAATCAATGCCAATAAGGCGGTCTATGGTTCATCAGTTGACTTTAGGCTGTTGGTTTTGTGTTTTGACTCTTGCTGTGAATGTTTTAACTGTTCACTAAACTTCAACCCACTATGGTTTTTATACCTTAGCTACATATTTATTACAGATGGGTATTATAAGCTCACAGGAAAGAAACACAGGGAAGCACTACCTCAAACTAATCTAACTTTGTGACTCTTAATGAACAATTTAGTAAATATGTGGATATTGAAATGAAAGCAGTAAAAGGAGCTGCTCTTTGAACAACAGATATGGGCTGTAGCTGTGCTTTGGATTTGATGCATGCTCTACTCATAGGTATGCAGCTTGTGTGGGCCGGTGACATTTAAAGAAATACATGTGCAGTCCAAAGGGGTTGGCTACAGAGCCTCTCGTCAATTGAAGCCATCCTGGGAATGCTAGTGGAGTGGATCACGATTGTAGAAATTCCAGGCTGGGCCTGCTCCAGGTGGCATCCCTCCCGAAACCATGAGACATACTTCATGGGAGGATAACAGATGAATGGAGTGTGTGTGTGTGGGTGGGGGGGGAGGGGGGGAGGGGAATCAGAAGTAAACCCAAAACATGTGGCTTCAAAGGGATAATGTAACTACTGTTTAAAATGTGCCTGTCTGCCCTTTGGCCACATATGCAAAGAGAACTCAACTTCTCTGAAATTGGAGGTGGCTGAACTTGCCGATTTCAACAATATTCCCATCTTTGGTTTCTTCACATCAAAAAACCAGTGTGTTTCTAGCCCCTTTCCTTGTGAAGATAACTTAGAAAACAAAAACCGATGTCAACAAATCAACAAAAAGAACAGTCAGCTAGGCTCCACTTCTGCTGCAGGTCATAGAGAGGAGTTAGAGATAACATCTCCCTTTCCACCTCACCCACTTTTACATAAAAAGCTTTGAGGGGGTGTAGTGAGGCGATGTGGGTCCCTGCCGTCCCAGAGAGAGAAGAGCCCCTCTCGCTACCAGAGTGGGCGGAGCCAGGGAGCTCTGAGCCCGCCCCCCAGAAGGTCAGGTGTAGCACAGGAAGTATAAAGGCCCGACCCCAGAGCTCACTGGGAGAGCAGCCGCTGGGGAGACCAGATGCCTCTGGCCTACCTCCTTGTTGGGAAGCCGCAGCAACCTAACGTGGATCCAAGGGCTGGCCGGGCCTGCTGCAGGCCAGCTACCCGGAGGAGCGGCTGAGCTTGCCCTGCACCAGCTATCCCGAGGAACCTATGGTGCTGGACCCCCCTGAGGACACCACCCTGATGCAGGTGCCTCAAGAGGGGGAGTCTGGAAGTAGCCCGGGGGCAGCCGACCCTCGTCTGGCTGCAGCACTGCCAGAGCCCATGTCAGTGTGTTGTGGCAAGGATCCCCACTGACAGAGCAGCGGCTCTTTTGCCGCTGCTAGGGCCCCGGGCTGGGATGCAATGGAGTGGGTGGGCCTGCATCCCCCCTGCCACCCACCTCGCGGGTAGCCGTCTCCCCCTCTCCCAGGCTTTCGGACCCAGGGCCTGGGCTCACTGTTGATAAACTGTTCTTGCTCAGCCCCTGCCTGAGGGCCTGAGCACCTGACTCACCATTGCCCTGCCCTGACCCAGGGCCTGGGCTGACGACTAACTGTGTTGTTTCTGCCCTCACAAAGGCCGCGGAGGAAGACTCATGCGGCTGGACTAATTCCCTGCTAGACCTCTTCCTGAACTTAGTGAGGTGGTGTGGGTCCCCACCGCCCCAGAGAGAGACGAGCCCAGGCTAACCTCTCTACAGGGGGTCCCAAAGACTCATCTCACAAACTTTTCCCAGAATTCTCAGGCCAGCCCTGGGTGCAATAATGGTCAGAGAACAGAGATCAATTACATTATTAGTAAGCAGGAAAACTAATATTACAGTTCCCTCTTTAAATACTGCAGGCAGTTCTGTTGACAGCACTACAATCAAGAATGATTTTGCAGTATCAAAAGCATTGATTGGCTGTGATGTTGTTCCTTAATCTTCTTTCTAGAGGTAGTATACTACTGGAAATAACCTGACACAGGTTTGGTGTATCCAAAGCATCTATTTTGCATGACTGCAACCCATGGGTGCACAACAGGGGTTAAAGAGAATCTTGGGCCCAGCTAGCCCTGTCCCATTAAACCTACAGCCAATGTCAAGTGAGACCTAGGAGTCTGCAGCACTTGAGGAACCTATTGAGGAGGTGTGGAAGGACAGGGGGCAGCCCCACCCTAATCTCATCTAAAGGCCCCTCCCCCAGTTTAAGGGGAGGAACCACTGAACACAGGTCTCAGCTGGAATCAGGGGACAACCAATGAAAAACAGGGATGGGGGTGAGTGTCACTGGTTCAAAAGCAGGGAGTCAGAGGGGAACACAGAGCAGAGAACCCTGGACAGTGCCCACTGCTCCTCGAAGGCATTCAGGGAGCTAGCGGATGAGGCTCAAAGGAACTCTGCCCGGATACATGAGCCATGGGAGGAGGAGAAATAGGCCCCACAGTCTCAGAGCCCCTTGCTATCCAGCAGCCTCCTCCTGGTATGGTGGACAGCCACCTTGACCAGTGCCAGGAGGAGGTTGACCAGGAGGTCTTGTGACATCATGGGGCCATGGATGGGATGAGTGTAGATCAGGAGGGTCAGGGAAAAGTGCAGCCAGAATATAAGGAGATGGTTCTGGAGGAGCCAGAAAAGTGGCTGTATCCTGGCGCACTCAAAGTAGATGTGCGTCAGGGTCTTCCTCAAGCCACAGAAGGGGCAAGAGTTGGGGAGAGGGGGTGAACCACACCAGGTACACACCTGTCCTAATGGCTCTATGAAGGAGCAGCCAACTAATATCCCCGGCGGGCCACGGGACTAGGGTGGAATACATGCTGGTCCACCAGGGCTCCTCACTCTTCACAGGTGGTAGAAGGTCCCTCTACTTGGCATTGGGGCAGGATGCAAGGGTGAGGAAATGAAAGGTGTGGGGCACAAGCGCATACAGCTGTTTCCTAGGCATGATTTGGAAACAGACTGGCTGCAGGTCACACAGCCAGCTCGGGTATGTGGTGGGATCAGCTGGGGGGGCTCACAGGGCAGGGGCCTGATTACAAGGCCCAGAGGGCCAGGGGTGAGGGGTGGGTGGGAAGCACCCTCCTGCTGGACCTGCTCAAGGAAGGCCTAAGAGGCAGGTGGTAAGGCTGCCTTCACCTCCTGGAGTATGTGCTGGGGGTATTTTTGAGAATATTCTCTATAGCAGTGTTTCTCAAATTCTGCCACCATGGCCACATGTGGCCACCAGGAGCTTTTCTTGTGGCCACAGCCTCCTGGGCAGTGATTGGGTGGCAAAGCAGCCGCCCCACCCCCTCTCTGTTGCTCCCGGATGTGCCACCTTGGTGTTGGTTGCTGGGGCTGCCAGCAGGGTGTTGGGCCCTGCCCCTGTCCTGCTCTGGAGACACCTGGGGCACAATGCTGGAGGAGCAGGCAGACAGTGAGTTCCCCACCTTCCTGGGGGTGGTGGGGCTAGGGCTTCATCCCTGGGGTGGTGGGGTGGTAAGATCTGGCCACGAGGCTTCAGGCTTTGCGCTCTGTCCCTGGGCCCTGGCCATGGGGCTTCGGGCTCTGGCCCCATCCCCTGGCTTTGAGCTACAGCCCAGGAGCTTCTAGCTCTGACTCCCCAGTGCCTCCCTCACTGCCCCTAGCCCCTACTGCCTATCCATCCACCTCCCCATCCAGGGCTTACTTTGTCCAAGGTGAGTAACTCTGCTGTGAAAAGTGATACTTGTATGTTTGTTAATATTACTTTTCACAGCTGACTTAGTAGCTAGCTGGGAGGCTGTGACAAATATTAAACATACAAATATCACTTTTCACAGCAGCAGACTTACTAGCTAGCAATAAATAAATTATAATGATTTTCATGTGCATATTTATTTATTTTTCCTAAAGTTAATTAAGTATTTTAGGAAAAATTGTCAGAGTGGCCACCAGCAAGAGTTGGTAGCCACACTCTGAGGCCACTAAAAATTTTGTCGTGAGAACCCCTGCTCTATAGTCACTGGTAATCAGTGCCAGAGTGGAGCAATTTGTAGTCATCATGGTAAAGGTCTGTTTTAGAGGATCATCCAGAAAGTAAATCATCTAGAAAATAAAGAATCTGAATTTTAGGGAAGGGATTCTGACATATGGATAAGAGACAAAGACAGGCACATGATCCAAGACTTGGAAAGATTCAGAAGGAAATGCTACACATCTATCAGTCTAGCCTAGAATAAGATTCATGGCCAGAAGAATAGAATGTAGTCTTTATTCCCTGAGGTTAAATAGCACCCAGGGTCTGGAAGCTGTGATTCAGATGTAAAGGAAGAGAGCTGTGATTGTAGGAGAAAATATATATTTTGGAGATGTGAGGCAGTGAACCTGAGGACCTAGAGCATTATTGAAATGTTTAACGTGTCTAGATGTGCTAGTAAAAACATAAGGAATGTAGGGGCCTGTCTGGTAATCTATATATCCTAGACATATTGCTTGGTCCTGCACTGAGCTCTGTGTGTGGGGATCTCTCATTGCAGAATTGAGCCAAATTCTATTCCTGTCTAACACACTGGAAATGACCCACCTGCCATCTTCATCTGCAGTGGTTGTGTTCGCCACAAAGGGCAGGTTTTTATGAACTGGCAAAGAAAACTACCCCTGCTGTGGGAGCAAGAAGAGTTGCAGGACACCTGCTCCAATCCATCCCCAACTATTTAATTTCCAGATCTTTCAGGTGGGTGTCGTGTGTTAGTACCCCATTAGCCTTTTCTTCTGTAAAACGACTGATCACATATTCTTTCTTGGTAAGGTACAGTGTCCACTCTACTTTCCGTTACACAGCATTTAAAAACTGCCCCTTCTTTGAAAGGATTTCTCACTGTTAATTCAATGAGGAACACATCTTTCTTGACTCATCTCTCTCCTCAGCCACTGTAATAGTGAGATGCAGCCCCACCCAGGTGCCATAAGCAACCAAACCACATTTTAAAAATGTACATAATAAAAAGAGAGTAAATGCAAAGGGTCCATGTGATGGTATTATCCTCCCAGTTTAATTTGGGTTAGTAAACCGATCACTTACATGATCATTAAACCTTAATACTACTTTCTAATTCTCCTGATTCTCTCAGGAGGTGTGTACTTCATTAAAAATCGGTCTCTACACCTTTTCCTCTTAGGCTGGAGGGACATTGTACTGTAGTTGTGTTTGTCAGTTATCTCTATCCTTACCCTTATACAGGCCACCACCTGTCCCGACATCCTGACTAGGCCGTCTGCCAGATTGAACGTGGGACCTCTGGAGTCACGGGGGCTACTCACATATTTTAAGTTAAGCAGGTGCAAGGTCTTTGCAGAATTGGGGCCATAAATCCTTTTTTTCATTTTTGTTGTTTTTGTTTCCAGTTTTCCACAGAAAAAAATCCAGCTTTATTCAAAAGCAGAAGAACAGCGTTAGCAGCTAAAATCTGTTTTAAAAATTGTTATGAGTCACACTAATTATTTGTATTACAGCTGTGTGCAGGGACCCAACTAAGATTGAGGCCCCATTGCAGGAGGTGTGTTGTACAAACACACATGACCTGATCCTGTTACTTGATCCGTGCACCTGGATGGTTTTGAGTTATTTAATTTTTTTAAAGGTATGCATAAATAAAATAAATACCAGGGCTCCCAGCTGATCCAGACATTATCAGCTGACAATTCACTGTAGGCATCTGCTACAAGATAGTACACTCACCGATGGGGCACCTCCTCCTGGCTACTCTGGGGATTAGCTCCTTCCAGGTCCAATGCTCCCTTTCACCATTCATTTATGTGCCCCGCAGCCTCTCTCTCCACAACTCAGGGTGCTTTCTCTTCCTGGCTCGATCCTCTGGCCAGGTCACTATAGTCCTCACCTTGCAAAGTCCTATTGGATGACTCCCAGGCAATCTTCTGTTCTACTGCCCAATCTGTGCCACTTTCCCAGTGGCTGATAGGGGAATCTGGGCCCACTCTCTACTCCGGGTTCCAGATCAGGGACCCTCTAATCAGCAGCCAAGGTCTGAAACGTCCCATCTTGCTGACATTTCCCTGAGCCTTTTCCTACTCCACCTCCCCCAGGCTTTTGCTCCACTACCCTTCTGGATAAATCCTCCCTTCAGGGCCTGGATCCCGTGGGGTTTTTACTCTCCTCCTGGATTTCCTTCCTTCCCTAACATCCAGAGAGTGGCTGCAGGCTCCCTCACTGCAGCCCTTGTCAGCTGCCAACTTCCTGGCTTTATACTAGCCCCACCTCTTCCTTCTCAGCTGGGCTCCTCCATCAATCTGGGGTTACTTAGGCCAGTGTTTTTTGAAGTTCGGGTTGTGACCCAGTACTGGGTCACTCTGGTCAGCAGCGCCGACCGGGACGTTAAAAGTCCCATCAACGGTGCTGCCCCGCTAAGGCAGGCCAGTGCCTACCTGTTCTGACACTGCGCTGCACCCCAGAAGCAGCCAACAGTGGGTCCGGCTTCTAAGCAGGGGGGTCACAGGGCTCCACGTGCTGCCTCTGCCCTGAGCACTGGCTCCACACCAGTGGAACCGGCCAATGGGAATTGGGGGAAGGGCATGGTGCCTGCAGTCGAGAGTTGTGCGAAGCCATTTGTGCGCCTCCACCTAGGAGCCTGACCTGCTGCTGGCTGCTTCCGGGGCGCAGCGTGGTCTGTGGTGCCAGGACAGCGGGAAGCCTGCCTCTGCACTCTGGCTGCACCACTGACCGGGAGTCACTGGAGGTAAATCCATGCCCCAATCCTGTGCCCCAATCCCCTGCCTCAGCCTTGAGCCCCCCAAACCTGGGTCCCCTTCCTGCACCCCAAATCCCTCATCCCCAACCCAGAGCCTGCACCCCCAGCCCAGAGCCCTGACCTCCTCCCACCCCTTAATGTCCCGGTCGGCGGTGCTGACCAGAGCAACCCACATGCTACGACCCAGTCCTGGGTCGTGACACGAACTTTGAAAAACATTGGTCTACATAAACCAAACCCTAATTCGTATACTATTAGAATTATTGACATTTGTATCTAACCTTTATCAGGATTCAATTCTTGCTCAGAAACTACTAGATTGATAACCTATAGCAGCGTAATACTTTACAGACCATTTCTTTTCTTATAGCAATTTGTACCACTTAATAACAATTCAAAGAAAAATCATACACCCAGAAAAATGAGTGGGGAAGAAATGCCATGAACACGATGCTGATCTTTTGGGGGTATAAACTTGAATTGGTTCCTTTCATGGCCACACTGCTATTATAGGAATGTTACTAACCTTTTATAAAAAGTGATTAATAGATGGTTTAATAAATAATTAATCATTATAGATTATAATAGAGTCCAACAAGTCAAAAGGTTGCTTAAAACCAGAGCTTATAAACAGCTGGAATAATCTGCCCCCTTACAATCATCAAGACTACATACTGCTCTGGTCTATAACATGCTTATAGCATCCATTAATCATTTATTAACTAATTATAAACTATATATACCCTTCCTGCATGTCCACCCTTTGTAAGTGTCAAACTCAAAGATAAATAATTATGGCTCAGATTTGGATACTCCTTTCTGACTAGTCCCTGACTCCTTGAGTCAGTGGGACTTTTTTAGCTGAAAAAGGTATTCAGTATGAGTACAGGTAACAGAACCTGGCCTTTTGCTTATACATGGCAAAAAATATCTACTGCTGTCTTGAGAATCCAAGTTTGTTACAGTGTTACAGACTGGCAGAATCTAGCCTTGAGGTTTTTAAACTGTGTCTTTGCCTGATATCTGGGCCTCTCGCAATGTAATTTCAATCCTAATAATGTACTTGAATTTTCTCATTATTCTGCAGCAAGGAAGGGGACTGAGGTTTGAATAGCAAACTGCTTGCATTGGTTCAAAGTGTAGGCAGGTTCAAGTTCTTCTTAGAAAGACTGAGGTGCAAACTAAATCATATATTTAGAGGACAATGTCAATCAGTTATTTCTCCCAGAGGCTTTTTTTCACTCTTAGTTTATACTACTACTTTCCAAAAAGCTTGAGTATAATTTCCCCCCTTCTTTTGTTCTCTCCTATTTCACAAACATTAATTCTTTCCATCTAGCCCCCCTGTTGGGAGCAGAGGTGAAATAAACAGCTGTGTTAGTAACAACTCAAACAATTCTACCTTCTAGTCATGCCAAAATACTTTTGTCTGTACACCAACACCATCAACTATGTCAGCACTGCTTTAGGAATAGGATTTGCACAACCAGCAATGGCAACAAAACAAAACCCTTGACTTTTCATATGTCCTACAAAAATAATGACTATTTAAAAAACACTCCCGGTAGATTCTGAAAATATGCAATTAGCTGCCTATTAAAATCTGAAGGGATTCAACGAGACTTCAAAGTAGAATAGTTTTAATATATCAGCATTGCTATGAATCAGAAGAGCTGAATAAAATAATGTAGAGCATTAGCATTATGGCAGGCACCATCAGGTGGTGCAGTTACACACAGTCTTTCAAGTTCTTAACACATAAGCAAGTTTTGACTCTTGGAAAGACATGCTATGTTGTTTTTAGTTTTGTGTTGTTAGTTTTGGGTAGAGGCAGTTTATAGTGAGAAAGAGTTGTGCTAGGAGCAGAAGAGATTGTCTTTGCCTTGATGTGTAACTAGAGTCATTTTGGGGGGCACAGTTGCTCCCTGGGAAGCAGCCATTTTTGTTGGGCTGAGATTGCTGAAAGAGGGGATTGTCCTGCGTGCTCTTTGACCACCTCTGTTCCAGGACTGGTATGTGTGTGTAAATAAACCAGTTATATTTAAATATATACCATATTCTATGTCACTGATTTCTCCTCTCCTGGGAAGCCAACCTGCAAGACCCTGGACATCTGCTACTGCTTGGTGGAGGGGCAACACATATCAGAAAAGGACACTGGTATGAGAAAAAGGACAACAATATTTTAGCTGATATGGCCAAGTATGGTAAGACTCCCTTGTGGGGCAAGGACAAACTGTGCAGTTACCATTTCTGAATTAAAGCGACCCCGAATCAGCCAGCGCTGAAGGAAGTGTATAACTGTAAGCAGGTGCAAAGGCCTCTTGAGCACAATGGGGATCCTTGCATGTTTACGACCGTGCATGTGTTGAAGCACTTGGCTAGATTGGAACCTTTGTGAGCAGAGATCCGCATCCTTGATGGCACCTTCCCATTTATCCTGAGGATGAGCAGCCCTGTTCCTCATTTTTGTTCTTCCCCTTTTTCTGTTAATGCCTTCTTTATGACCAAGTGACTTTTGTGTGTCCGGCCCTTGGATTGGTGTAAATATGAAAAGAGAACCAATATTGGTTTGTTATTAATGTGTCATGGCACATGGTTCATATATTATTGATGAATGGTATAAATGACTGCCTGCTGTCCATTTACTTTATTGTAAAATGTTAATATTAATTATTTAAAACAGAATAGTTTTAAGAGAGGTCAAATCTAGGGCCGAAAATGCTTGACTGGCCGTGGTGTATTCGTTCCTCTTCCGTGCATGCATCTGTGATAGGTGGATGTGTCCTATATTCAAAATGTATCCTCCAGTCTAATGCAGTGGTTCTCAGACTCTTTTTCACTGGTGACCCCTTTCACACAGCAAGCTTCTGAGTGCAACCCCGTTATAAATTAAAAACACTTTTTTTTATATTTAACACTATTTTAAATGTTGGAAATGGAGCGGGGTTGTGGGTGGAGCTGGGCTGGTGGGGCTCAGGCTATCAGCACCACCATGTGCAGGGGCTGACAGCTCATACAACCCCCAGGTAATTACTCTGTGACTCCATGAGGGGTTGCGACTCCCCATTTTGAGAACCCCTGCTCTAATGGAAGCAGCTAGAAAGGCTGCTGGTGCTAGTCATAGGGGCAAGCTAATCTAACTCCAAGCCCTGGTCTACACTAGGACTTTAGGTCGAATTTAGCAGCATTAAATCGATGTAAACCTGCACCCGTCCACACAATGAAGCCCTTTTTTTCGACTTAAAGGGCTCTTAAAATCGATTTCCTTACTGCACCCCTGACAAGTGGATTAGCACTTAAATTGGCCTTGCCGGGTCGAATTTGGGGTACTGTGGACACAATTCGATGGTATTGGCCTCCGGGAGCTATCCCAGAGTGCTCCATTGTGACCGCTCTGGACAGCACTCTCAACTCAGATGCACTGGCCAGGCAGACAAGAAAAGAACCGCAAACTTGAATCTCATTTCCTGTTTGGCTAGCGTGGCAAGCTGCAGGTGATCATGCAGAGCTCATCAGCAGAGGTGACCATGATGGAGTCCCAGAATCGCAAAAGAGCTCCAGCATGGACTGAACGGGAGGTACGGGATCTGATCGCTGTATGGGGAGAGGAATCCGTGCTATCAGAACTCCATTCCAGTTTTTGAAATGCCAAAACTTTTGTCAAAATCTCCCAGGGCATGAAGGACAGAGGCCATAACAGGGACCCGAAGCAGTGCCGCATGAAACTTAAGGAGCTGAGGCAAGCCTACCAGAAAACCAGAGAGGCGAACGGCCGCTCCGGGTCAGAGCCCCAAACATGTCGCTTCTATGATGAGCTGCATGCCATTTTAGGGGGTTTAGCCACCACTACCCCAGCCGTGTTGTTTGACTCCTTCAATGGAGATGGAGGCAACACGGAAGCAGGTTTTGGGGACGAAGAAGATGATGATGATTAGGTTGTAGATAGCTCACAGCAAGCAAGCGGAGAAACCGGTTTTCCCGACAGCCAGGAACTGTTTCTCACCCTGGACCTGGAGCCAGTACCCCCCCAAACCCAAGGCTGCCTCCTGGACCCGGCAGGCGGAGAAGGGACCTCCGGTGAGTGTACCTTTTAAAATACTATACATGGTTTAAAAGCAAACATGTGAAAGGATTAATTTGCCCTGGCATTCGCGGCTCTCCTGGCTGTACTCCCAAAGCCTTTGCAAAAGGTTTCTGGGGAGGGCAGCCTTATTGCGTCCTCCATGGTAGGACACTTTACCACTCCAGGCCAGTAGCACGTACTCGGGAATCATTGTACAACAAAGCATTGCAGTGTATGTTTGCTGGTGTTCAAACAACATCCGTTCTTTATCTCTCTGTGTTATCCTCAGGAGAGTGAGATATCATTCATGGTCACCTGGTTGAAATAGGGTGCTTTTCTTCAGGGGACACTCAGAGGTGCCCGTTCCTGCTGGGCTGTTTGCCTGTGGCTGAACAGAAATGTTCCCCACTGTTAGCCATGAGGAGGGGGGAGGGTTGAGGGGGTAGCCACGCCGTGGGGGGAGGCAAAATGCAACCTTGTAACGAAAGCACATGTGCTATGTATGTAATGTTAACAGCAAGGTTTACCCTGAAAGAGTGTAGCCATTGTTTTATAAAATGTGTCTTTTTAAATACCGCTGTCCCTTTTTTTTTCTCCACCAGCTGCACGTGTTTCAATGATCACAGGATCTTCTCCTTCCCAGAGGCTAGTGAAGATTAGAAAGAAAAAAAAATGCACTCGTGATGAAATGTTCTCTGAGCTCATCCTGTCCTCCCACACTGACAGAGCACAGATGAATGCGTGGAGGCAAATCATGTCAGAGTGCAGGAAAGCACAAAATGACCAGGAGGAGAGGTGGCGGGCTGAAGAGAGTAAGTGGCAGGCTGAAGAGAGTAAGTGGCGGGCTGAAGACAGGGCTGAAGTTCAAATGTGGCGGCAGCGTGATGAGAGGAGGCAGGATTCAATGCTGAGGCTGCTGGAGGATCAAACCAATATGCTCCAGTGTATGGTTGAGCTGCAGGAAAGGCAGCTGGAGCACAGACTGCCGCTACAGCCCCTGTGTAACCCAACCACCCTCCTCCCCAGGTTCCATAGCCTCCTCACCCAGACGCCCAAGAATGCGGTGGGGGGGCCTCCGGCCAACCAGCCACTCCACCACAGAGGATTGCCCAAAAAAACAGAAGGCTGGCATTCAATAAATTTTAAAGTTGTAAACTTTTAAAGTGCTGTGTGGCATTTTCCTTCCCTCCTCCACCACCCCTCCTGGGCTACCTTGGTAGTCATCCCCCTATTTGTGTGACGAATGAATAAAGAATGCATGAATGTGAAGCAACAATGACTTTATTGCCTCTGCAAGCGGTGATCGCAGGGAGGAGAGGAGGGTGGTTACCTTACAGGGAAGTAGAGTGAACCAAGGGGCGGGGGGTTTCAACAAGGAGAAACAAACAGAACTTTCACACTGTAGCCTGTCCAGTCATGAAACTGGTTTTCAAAGCTTCTCTGATGCGTACCGCGCCCTCCTGTGCTCTTCTAACCGCCCTGGTGTCTGGCTGCGCGTAACCAGCAGCCAGGTAATTTGCCTCAACCTCCCACCCCGCCATAAATGTCTCCCCTTTACTCTCACAGATATTGTGGAGCGCACAGCAAGCAGTAATAACAGTGGGAATATTGGTTTTGCTGAGATCTAAGTGAGTCAGTAAACTGCGCCAGCGCGCCTTTAAACGTCCAAATGCACATTCTACCACCATTCTGCACTTGCTCAGCCTGTAGCTGAACAGCTCCTGACTACTGTCCAGGCTGCCTGTGTACGGCTTCATGAGCCATGGCATTAAGGGGTAGGCTGGGTCCCCAAGGATAAGTATAGGCATTTCAACATCCCCAACAGTTATTTTATGGTCTGGGAATAAAGTCCGTTCCTGCAGCTTTTGAAACAGACCAGAGTTCCTGAAGATGCGAGCGTCATGTACCTTTCCCGGCCATCCCACGTTGATGTTGGTGAAACGTCCCTTGTGATCCACCAGAGCTTGCAGCACTATTGAAAAGTACCCCTTGCGGTTTATGTACTCACTGGCTTGGTGCTCCGGTGCCAGGGATAGGGATATGGGTTCCGTCTATGGCCCCACCACAGTTAGGGAATCCCATTGCAGCAAAGTCATCCACTATGACCTGCACATTTCCCAGGGTCACTACCCTTGATATCAGCAGATCTTTGATTGCGTTGGCTACTTGCATCACAGCAGCCCCCACAGTAGATTTGCCCACTCCAAATTGATTCCCAACTGACCAGTAGCTGTCTGACGTTGCAAGCTTCCACAGGGCTATCGCCACTCACTTCTCAACTGTGAGGGCTGCTCTCATCTTGGTATTCATGCGCTTCAGGGCAGGGGAAAGCAGGGCAGGGGAAAGCATAGTGATCAATGGCTCCATGTCTAGTTGGCAGCTGATATCTAGCGGAGTGCCCCAAGGGTTGGTCCTGGGGCCGGTTTTGTTCAATATTTTCATTAATGATCTGGAGGATGGTGTGGATTGCACCCTCAGCAAGTTTGCGGATGACACTAAACTGGGAGGACTGGTAGATACGCTGGAGGGTAGGGATAGGATACAGAGGGACCTAGACAAATTGGAGGATTGGGCCAAAAGAAATCTGATGAGGTTCAACAAGGACAAGTGCAGAGTCCTGCACTTAGGACGGAAGAATCCAATGCACCGCTACAGACTAGGGACCGAATGGCTAGGCAGCAGTTCTGCAGAGAAGGACCTAGGGGTGACAGTGGACGAGAAGCTGGATATGAGTCAATAGTGTGCCCTTGTTGCCAAGAAGGCCAATGGCATTTTGGGATGTAGAAGTAGGGGCATTGCCAGCAGATCGAGAGACGTGATCGATCCCCTCTATTCGACATTGGTGAGGCCTCATCTGGAGTACTGTGTCCAGTTTTGGGCCCCACACTACAAGAAGGATGTGGAGACATTGGGGAGAGTCCAGCGAAGGGCAACAAAAATGATTAGGGGTCTGGAACACATGACTTATGATGAGAGGCTGAGGGAACTGGGATTGTTTAGTCTACGGAAGAGAAGAATGAGGGGGGATTTGATAGCTGCTTTTAACTACCTGAAAGGTGGATCCAAAGAGGATGGATCTAGACTATTCTCAGTGATAGCAGATGACAGGACAAGGAGTAATGGTCTCAAGTTGCAGTGGGGGAGATTTAGGTTGGATATTAGGAAAAACTTTTTCACTAGGAGGGTGGTGAAACACTGGAATGTGTTACTTAGGGAGGTGGTGGAATCCCCTTCCTTAGAAGTTTTTAAGGTCAGGCTTGACAAAGCCCTGGCTGGGATGATTTAGTTGGGATTGGTCCTGCTCTGGGCAGGGGGTTGGACTAGATGACCTCCAGAGGTCCCTTCCAACTCTGATAGTCTATGATTCTATGATTCTAAGTCACAAAGTTCCATGAAAGTGCCCTTACGCATGCGAAAGTTTCGCTGCCACTGGGAATCGTCCCAGGCCTGCAACACTATGCGGTCCCACCAGTCTGTGCTTGTTTCCCGAGCCCAGAATTGGCATTCCACCACATGAACCTGCCCCATTAGCACCATGATGCATGCATTGGCAGGGCCCATGCTTTGAGAGAAATCTGTGTCCATGTCCTGATCACTCACGTGCCTGCGCTGACGTCGTCTCCTCGCCTGGTATCGCTCTGCCAGGTTCTGGTGCTGCATATACTGCTGGATAATGCGTGTGGTGTTTAATGTGCTCCTAATTGCCAAAGTGAGCTGACCGGCCTCCATGCTTGCCTTGGTATGGCGTCCGCACAGAAAAAAGGCGCGGAACGATTGTCTGCCGTTGCTCTGACGGAGGGAGGGGCGACTGACGACAAGGCTTACAGGGTTGGCTTACAGGGAATTAAAATCAACAAAGGGGGTGGCTTTACATCAAGGAGTATTTCAGGCAGGACTTCATGGAGGGTTCCAATAAGAAATGGTGCACCTAAGTAATTGTTCTTATTGGAACAAGCAGGTTGGTCTGGCCTCTGATTGATACATGGCTAGATTTACCTCGCTGCACCTTCTCTGTGAGTGACTGCAGTGTGACCTCGAGGAATGAGTCCCCTAGACAGCGGGGGGGGGGGGGAGGGGGGGCGGGAAAGCAAATGAGTACAAAACAAATCTGGTCTATTTCTTGTTTTGATGCACTCCATCTATCTTTTACATCTTTGGCTGGCAGCAGACGGTGCAGAAGGACTGCAAGCCATCCACATCTCTTGGCTGTTCGGCAGAAGATGGTACAATAGGACTGCTAGCCATCCTCATCTCTTGCCTGCCTGGCAGAAGATGGTACAATAGGACTGCTAGCAATCCGTATCGCCTGCCTGCTCACCATAAGATGGTTCAATAGGACTGACTGCAGGACTAAAGAGAATGACCTGGTCAAGTCACTTCTAATGTAGTCCCTGCACCCATGTCTGCCCAGGCACTCCTGGCCGACGTGGCCAGGAGCACCTTGGACATGACGATGACGGCTACCAGTCCTATTGTACCGTCTGCTGCCACAAGGCAAGGGGTTGCTGCTGCGGTGTAGCAATGCAGTACCACGTCTGCCAGCAGCCAGGAGACATACGGTGACGGTTACCTGAGCAGGCTCCATGCTTGCCGTGGTATGGCGTCTGCACAGGTAACTCAAGAAAAAAGGCGCGAAACGATTGTCTGCTGCTGCTTTCATGGAGGGAGGGAGGGAATGGGGGTCTGACAATATGTACCCAGAACCACCCGCGACAATGTTTTAGCCCCATCAGGCATTGGGATCTCAACCCAGAATTCCAATGGGCAGCGGAGACTGCGGGAACTGTGGGATAGCTACCCACAGTGCAACACTCCGGAAGTCGATGCTTGCCTCGGTACTGTGGAAGCACTCCGCCAAGTTAATGCACTTAATGCACTTAGAGCATTTTCTGTGGTGACACACACTCGAATATATAAAACCGATTTCTAAAAAAACAACTTCTATAAATTCGACCTAATTTCGTAGTGTAGACATACCCCAAGAATTTAATTTTCTTTCCATAGGTGTTAGCCCACAGGAAGGAGCTCTATCTGTGAGCAATTCCAGCTCAGGCCTGCGGGGTTGTGTGCACAATTCCAATGTCCCCAGTGCCTCCCTGAAGATCCCATCATGGCACCCAAATTCTGCAGCACAGACCCTGCAGAATTATCACTTTACTCTTCCACCTTAGCTTTCCCTCCCTCGTGACTGTGGATGCTGCAGCCTTATTACCCTCCCCACTTCTCTCCACCATCAACAGCTATGGTTTAACTCTGATAACATCCAGGCAGCGCCCACTGCTGCCCACTCTAGTGGTAGAGCTTTCCAGCTGAGAAGGACCTTAACTCACACTGTCCTTTAAAAATGCATTAATATAGCAAAATATGGATTGAGCAAATTAAATGAGAGAGAGAGAGAAAGAGACACCCCTTTTGCTACCTCCTCCAACTCCCCATTCTCTCTGGTAATGTAATCCATGCTAGGCTAGTGTGGCTCTTTGTCACCCTGGGGGCCAGACTACATTTAGGGGTTTAGAAGCTGGAGCGACAATCATAAAAAGGGATTGCGGTGGCTACAGAAATGCCTCCATGGAACCAGGAATGGAAAGAAGCACTAATTTGACCAAAGTTTTAGCTACTGCTTGGCTCCCTAGATCCAAACAGCACCATCATGTGAGGGGAGGGAAAGAGAACATATGTTTTAAGAGCCTGTCATACTTTAGGGACATATTTTCCTCTCAGATTCCCATAGTGGATCTCTGACTTGTAGAAACAACAACAGAAAAAGAAACCTAGAAGAGCTCCTGGGACTGAGGAGAGGGAAGGAGTTAGGAGCGCTGCTTGGCAGGTCTAAATGGTCTGTTCAGCAGGCAGTGCACAGGGGTTAGGTGCTATTGAGAAACATGAAGGAGTCAGATACTGTAGATGGATCTGTCCATGTAGAATATTGGAGTTAAAAGGTGAATTTTACCCGTAGACTTTAATATTGATGATGGATATTATAGTAGCCCCTAGAAGCCCCAGCTGAGGACAGGGCAACATTGTGCCAAGAGGTGTACACGCAGTGAGACAGAACATATGACAAAGTACTTACAATTTAAACAGGCAAAGCAGACACGAGCAGGTCAGTGGCAGAGCAGGGAATAGAACTCAGGTCTTCAAGCTCCTACTCTCATTCCCTACCCCTTAAATTGCAGTGTCTTCCCTAGAACCAAATGGATCAGGAGGGCATGAAAGCCAGATCTGTGACTTTCCAAAGGCTTCTGTGGCACCAAAGAACTTGAATTCAATGGGACAGAGAGGCTGGATCAATGGAAGGATCAATCTGAAATTTGAATGAGTAATTTAGGATACCTGGAAAACAGTTCTTAAAACCCTGCTCTTAAGGAGTGTGTGTGTGTGTGCTGGAGGGGGTGTGTGTGTGTGTGTTTTAATTGCTTTGTGGTGCTGGCAGGAGAAAAGCAGAACACGCAGGTCTAATCATCCCTTCGCTATTGATTGCCATGTGCGTCACTGAGCGCAGAAGTGTGGGAGGTGCAAGCGTGCCTTACAGTCAAGTCACCAGCCTTTCAGGATTCTAACAACACCTCCTGGGGGATGCTTTCTTTCTTTTCTTTTTCAAAATAAAATTAAAAAAACAAACCAGGAAAGGAAACAAATGCTCCCAACAATTCAACTCAAAACAATCTGGAGGGAGGAAAAACTTTTTTTTTTTTTTTTGCATAAAACCTTTTAAAAAATTATTTGGTTTAGTGGTAGTTAAAGATAATGGGGCCCTCTAGCAGTCTGGAAGTGACAGTAGAGAGGAAATTCATAGGTTTCATAGCTAAATGGGACCACTGTAAGCATTTAGTCTGACCTGCTTTGCACAGGCCCCAGAATCTCTCACAGTCATAGTTGCATCAGGCCCAATGTAACCACTAGAGCTGGTCTGAACATGTTTCCAGTAAATGTTTTTCCATCCAACTATGTTGTGTCATCAAAGCCAAAACGTTCCTGAGACATACTGATTCTGACAAAAACGTTAACAGGAAGCATTCTGAGGTCTAGGGTGGACTCCCCAGTCACTTCCTGACAGAGACTGAAACCAAAAACCTGACCTTTTCTTCCAAAAACCAGATCCATTTGGAGAGAAGATAGGGAGATTCACTAGAGGGCTCCCAAACTATTCATAATACCCAGGTTTCCCTTTTCCTGCTGGCCTCTCAGTACAATATTCCCAAAGAACTGCCTTGTGTTGTCATCTCCCCCTTTTCATCAGCCCCCCTCCCTTTCCCCCATATGCAGGCCCAGGACATTGAATTCAATGCACATGTTGCCATTGACATTAAGACATGTAGGATAAAGCCCATGATGTATGAAATGTAAGGAAATGAAGACCCTTCTGCTCACAAATCATTGTCTTGGCTGCCATTTGAGTGGATGCCAAGTTGTCTAGGCTGCCGGGGTATGTGCTGTGGAGGGAGGGTGCATGATGAAGTGGGGAGGAGGTGTGGCCAGGTCATCCACAAACCAAGCTATGGCAAGCTATGGCAGCCAGTAGGGACAGCCCCAACGGAGGGGCCAGGGCTGGCCACTGTTGCTTGGTTCCTCTGTTCGGGTCTGCACTGATTCGGGGACGAGTCTGGCTCTGGGTTTCTTTCAGTTCCTTCATAGCTTTGGGATTCATTAAGGTTGGACGTGCACAGAGACTCCCATGGAGCATTGGGTTATGAGTATTATGGCAAAAGGGAGCATTTCACAGGCTAGCTCACAGAGCTAATACAAATGGTCCAAAATTTAATTTTTCAATGAGGGGGAAAATTGACCAAACTTTGCCATTTATTTTTTATTTTGTAGTTTTCGAGCAGCTCCATTACCAAACTTTCCCTTTCTTCTGATTATCAGGGGGAGGCTAAATATGATTACACATAGGCATCTTCTCTAGGTGCCAGGTACTTTATCAGTGACCATATTCACGCTTCTGTTCCGAAAGACCGACCGACCTGCTAGCAGGTGTGTAAGCTGCCTTGTGCATTTTCGTTAATGGTATTTTTATCCCCCAACGAGCTGGCACAATAGACTGTGACTGCTGATCTGGCAATGAAAACATATTTAGGCTTTAATTTAAGGAAAAGGCATTTTATTTACTCAGTAAATCAAAATGGTCCCTGCAGATCTGTTACAGGCCAATGTGTAAATCCCTTGTCACTAAGGACCTACTTAATTTGTGATATTGTAGAAATTGCAGATCCTGCACTACTAGGCTTCCCCCACCATTTTGATTTTAATGAGCTCCGGCTCTCCACCGCACCCATGTGTGGGGCTCCTGCTGTCAGCCACAATTAAAGGCCCATTATAACTTTTCTACGAGTCTCCATGTCTTGTCTACAACTCAACTGCAATTATTTGACAATCATCCCACGATTCAAGTGTGGCCCCATTCATAGTCCATAGACCTGGCAGACTGTCATGGTTGTCAGGAGTCACTGTTACTGCGGCCAATAGGGGCTCCAGTACCTTGGAAATGGAGAAACCCATCCTTTTGCCTTTTCTAGGTCATCTGAGCACTTTCATCATCCACTGGAGTCCTGGGAGATGCAAGTGCTCAGCACCCTTGTGTATCAGACCCTTTCTCTGCTGAAAGAAGGCATTTTATGTCTCTTTCTTGGATGCTATGGAGTATATTTCCAGATGTTTGGCTGGAGGGGGGGAGTTAGCTTTGAAACTCCCACTGGCATTAATTGGAACGACATAGTTAAATCCATGCATGTTGCTTTGAAAAGGTGTCTTTCTGCAGCTTTCTGTCCGAAATCTGTCATGGGTGGCTGCTGTGCACAGCCTTAGAGCTAATTTCCAGGCCAAATCCCAGGTATGGAGGTAGGAAAGCAGAAGGAAAGGGATTACTGGAATGGAGCCTTTTGCTCCATCGAGTTTCCATGTCACTCTAAATCGCAAAGGGTGAGTGTCTCTCATAGGGTCCGCATTTAGCTCTGAGAAATACTGTTGCTTTATAATCTATAAGGTTTGATATGGCTATGTTATACAGTGAGTCAGGAGGAAGGATGCACTTGGTTTGATTCTGGCTCTGCCCCGGAAGGCCTGCGTGACCCTGGTAATCAGGTAATCTACCTTCTGTTGCCATTCCCCAACTGTAAAATGGGGGTGAGATTTCCCTGCCTTTCTGCTCAGAGGATAAAATCCACTCAGGACTGTGATGGACTCAGTTACCCTGGTGACCAGGGCCATGTGAGTACCCAGACAGGTAGAATAAAATCTACACAGAAACAGCAGAGTTCCAGTAAAGTCGTTGGAAAATTACTTGAGAACAGTGGGGACTCTGCAGTCTACCCTTTCTGAGATAGCCCTTTGGAAGCTGATATAACCTAAAATCACATCCCACTGCCGTGTGACTGTTTCCTTCTGTTAGCTTTAAATTTGGAAAGCCCACGTTCCAAGTGATGTTTTTCTGAATGTGCTGCAGTCAGTGCTTCATTTACAATAGAGACGTTAATTTATTTTATGCTTCAGCTTGTGAGTAATATATTCTATTGATATTAGTCATATTTCAAATGCTTACCTTTCAAAACAGCATTGGATTTGATAGGATAATCTTCCAATAGACACGTAGGAAGTTTTCATTGAGGGACTTAGTCCTCTTGGCAAATTATAACCTGCCACTCTTTGTACTGCTATGTTGAATCCTTTCGTTATGGAGGTGTTTGAAACTTCAAGTGCACAGAATCAATAGCCACTTAGGGATAGATTTAAAGCCAACCATGGATTTTTTCCAGCATTTTCCTGAAATCCAAAGAATACTACAACCACTTTTGTTTTGATGGAAGGCTTTTTCCATTTCTGACCTTAGTTTCAAAGGCTTTTCCTTCTTAGGAGTTTTGAGCTGTCATCTGTACCATCACGCAACTGATCCATTTCCAGCTGTAAAGTTCTTTTTGCAGATTGACATGACGTCTGAGATAACCTGGTCTAAGATTTATACGGAAAATGACAGAGTGGCACTTGTAAAAAGCTGTTTTATCTATAGAGGTGTTCACGTGAGCAAGGAGGTTCCTAACTGGTGCTTTTATTAACACAATCCCAAATTTTGCACCCTTTCTCATGGCTCAAAAGAGACGGGTCTTCTTGACTGAAAAGTGATTGTCTTCTCTCTCTCGGATTCTGCTGTCATTGTTCAATAACATTTAACCTGCATTATTTCCTGAACACAAAAATCCAGCATTGCTGAGAAATCAAAAATATATTGGTTTAAAGACTGATTTTATTTCACACACATAGACTTGGGCCTAAGAACTTTCGGTGCCCAAGACATGGTGCACCTGGGGTGGAAAAAGTTTTCTTGTCCCATGAAAATTGTCAAGATTTCAAGAATTTTTCTCATTTCACATTAGGACAAAACAGAGATCTGTGTATTATTTATTTTCGGGTGGCAAAAATGAGACACAGCCCCACCTGAGATAGGATGTGGGAGACAGGTGCAGTTCTGATTCAGAATATGGACTTGAACCTGGATTTCCTACATCTCAGGTGAATGTCCTATCTGTGGGAGTATTGGCTATTCTAGGGTGGGGTGCTCTCTGGCCTGAAAATCCATCCTGCACCTGAAAAACAATTTTGATGAACGTTTCAGTTTTGACAAATTGGTATTTTCCAACAAAAAATTTTTTGGCAAAAAATTCCTGACCAGCTCTACTGCAGCCTCCCTCCAACGTAACGTTTTAAACAGCTTACTACTGCTGAAAGTGGGTAAGAGATGGGGAGTTGTGGGGGATGGGCAGAAAGCAAGTTGTACAGTGATAGTGAGACATGTATGGTAGTCTACTCTCAGAGCAGGGCCAGGGCATTCCATGACTAAAGTCAAGCTAAAATGGGGAAGGGGGAATCTTTGTCTGGTACTTTGGCAGAGGGAAACCTGCCATGTAGCCTGGTTAACACAGAATGAAGCTGGTGGGTTGCTACTTGGGCAAAATCAAAGCTGAATACAGGAGTCAGTTATTAGCCGGACAAGTAGGCCAGCTCAGCCTCTGGCGAGAATAGATGCAAGATGAAAATGCAGAGACTCTCCAGAACATGAGCTGTGAAATAGCCACTCAAGGTCTATTTAGTTCCTGTGCATCTGAGATGAGGATAGAACTATGCAGGTGACCAGCTAGTATTTGAAGCAGAATCTTGAATGCTATATAAATAAAGTGAGATGTTTGATGATGAGTAGTACATTGGTACCTAGAGGCCCCAACTAAGATCAGGACCCTGTGCTAGGTGCTGTACAATCACAGAATAAGAGGCACTCATTGGCCCAAACAGCTTAGCATCAGTATAGACAAGACAGACAAAAGGTGGGTGGGGAAAGAAGCTCGGACAGGAGACAGGACTTGCAGACACATTTCATTGATACTTTTCTTAGGAGTAGAAAATGTAAATTGTGAGCCATCAGAGACACATATGAAGATGATGATAACGCAAGAAAAGGGCAAATGGAAAGCTCAGGACATAATCCTGAAAGCACCCTTGTCTGCAGAGAGTTTTAGTGCTGCAACAAGGTGAGAGGGAGAAAGAGGGGTTTGAAGGGTTTGGAAGACCCACCTCCTTGTTCTGAAATAAGGAATGATGGATTTAAAAGAATCCTCCCCTCAGTAGTGTCAACCATTTCAGGCCTGATTCTCTCTTACCCTGTACCTTGCATAGTCTTTTACAGCAGTGCAAGAAGTGGATGTGAAAAGAGAGTCCTACTGTTTCACACTCACTGTGCACTGATGTAGATGCCTACAGGGGTAGCAATGGCAGGCCCTTAGTGTTTTGCACCAAAACAATTCATAGTTGAGACAAAGGAGTGCTTTTTAAAAAGTGGCCTTGGAGAATCTTGAGCGCCAGGAGTATAGAGCTTGGCCAGCTGTTTGCACATCCTGGAAGGTGCCACTGGTCACTGCTGTGGGAGGGAGCACAGTCGGGTGCATTGGTCCCCTTTAAAATTTAAAACCTTCCACACGTTTTCTAGCATGAGACTCCCATGCAAATACTCCCTGCAATATTCAAACCACTTGGGCTCCTTCCTTATGTTGTTTCTAAGTTTGAAGAATGCCTGCTGGGTGTAATTAATATTCCTCCTCCTACACTTACCATTACTCCTGACAGTAAAAATTAAAACATGAGCCTCTCTTCATTCAACCCCAGCCCACGGGAATTAGACTGCACAGGAAAGTTGCTAATAAAGTGAAAGGCTTGTAGATCTGTATTCAGCCAGGCAAGGTGTAGTGTTCATTCAGTTACCCTGATGGATACAGGATCTCTCACCTCATCCTGATTGGATGCTTGGCAGTGGCACTGTTCAGCCTTGTTTGGTGAGAAGTGACAACAGACTACACTGCTGAGCCAGCTTATACTGTTGATTCAATTCCCTCTCTCTCATATGGTAGGGATATCTGCAGTATTGTTGCAATCTTACTAGTACCAGTCAGTGTTGCTATGGGCACTGCTGCCTAGGAGCAGAGAATAAGACTGGGAATAAGAGAGGCTGTCCCAGAACCTTCAAAACTAAGCTACTTATTATGCTGCATGCTTTTTGTTTCAAATTACCTTTCATCACAGAATACAGTTTTATTCTTATTCTAAGCATTGTTGACAGATGTGTTAATTCGTGTATTTAAATAGATGTTTAATAACCAGGCAAAAGCAGCCTCTAAATATAAATCATTATTCTAAACAGGCTATTTAACATCAGACTCATTCTTATGCTTTATTAAAATGTCATTTTCTACACTTATCATCAATTTGGATTAGCCAGAGTGGCTTTGTAAAGGCTTCCAAAAGAAGGTAACCTGATCACCTTACATAGGTCCATAATGTCCTGGGTAGACAGGCAGGGCTCTCTTGCTTTCTCTCATCCCTTTAGGATCTCACTTTTCCTGTAGGCCCTCAAACTTCATTGCATCTAAACCTGTTGTGGCCACAGGGGACAGTGATGGGGATGAAAGAGCAAGAAGGATTCAACCTTTATCTCTTTCCATCACTCTGAGATTTTGCCACATCCAAAAGGATATATCTTCTGCATCTGCCCCATCTTCTTCTTTGGGATATTTCTGTGATGGCGTTGTACTAGCAACTACAGAGAAGCACAGGGAAAGAATCTGATGGATGCACACCAACAAGAATTGCCATGGCGGAGCAATGGTCCATCCAGACCAATGTCCTTTCGGCAACCATGGCCAGTACCAGATGCTTCATAAGGCAGCACAAGAATCCATGCAATAGGTGGGTGTGGGATAACTTGTTACCAGATAATTTTCTTCCTATCCCCCAATAGTTAGAGGCCAGTCTATCCCCGGAGGCATGAGGGTTTATAGTCACTCTGAAGTTATTGGATATTGTTCAGCAGAATCTGTTACAATGGTGGATATTTGTGTTGTCCATTTAAATGTGCAATCCTTTTCTGAATCCTACTAAGCTCTGGGCCTCAGTGGTCACCACAGCGAGCAGGTTCCTCCACTATAAATGTCCCAGTGCCCGGCCTGGAGAGTCTAATCCCTGTAGGCCTTTCGGAGCCCCAGCCACTTCACAATCACCCCAGGAGCTGACAGCAAGAGCAAGCCATCAGATCTCAGCCTTTGCAATAAGATGAAGGGAGAGAGGCATCCTCTTGTGGAACTAGGTCTTATGGCTTTGTAGCTCATGACCAACACCCTGACCTGCACCTGAAAGCAAACAGATCGCCTGCCCATATGCAGAACACATGTTATGATGTTAAAGACCAGCCAAGGTTTCCTCGGTAGGACCTAACTCCTTCCTGTTTAAGAGTGACTGGCTGCTCACCAGCTCTCACCTATAATCGTCTCCAAGCCTCCCCATTGGCCCTCCCCAGCTGAGAGAACCTAGGGCTCATGGTAGTGGCAGGACACAAATGCTGCAATATGTCCAGAACCTCACTTAGCATAATAGGGGAAGCTCAGCGAGAGAAGGTGGTGTGCTGTTAATCTTCTGATGTAGCTCTGCCCCATTCCATTGTGCTGGACAGGCAGCCCTGAATCCTAACCATCTCATCAGCAAAGCAAGTGGGAAACTCCTTGCAGCAAGACAAATCTGGACTCTGTGAAAGGAAGCTGGATTCACCAGGCTTCCCACTATGCTCAGCAGCTCCCATGGATGAGTCTGCAGATGCTGAGGGAGAGGCACATTTGGATCTGATCACTTAGCTCACTACCACAGGTTTGGGGGCACCTTCTGTCCTAGTGTCACTGTTACAAACGGGGCTATATTTACAGCAGCTGCCCTTGGCTCTGTATAGAAAGACTGGCTGGGCTTACAATCAAATGGTGGGCTTACCACACAGGGGTGTTATAATAGCCATTACAATTGGCCATGGTTCAGTGGATAGAAATTTGATGGATTTAATTGGTTTCCAGGAATCTCTGAGTGACTGGACTGCTTTTTAGCTTTCTCAAAGTCCTGAAATAAGGAAGCAAAGTGGTGCAAAGGTAAATGTGAAGTGCTTTAAAACACCCCCAGGGACCTGAGGAGGGTCACCTCGGTGTTATCATCAAAAATGAAATATTACGGGGAATTTGAGAGATAGAGATTTAAAAATCAAATTTCAGTTACAATTAAAATTTCTGATGGCTGCTAGTGTCCTTGTTAGAGCATCATTCTCCAGTTCTGCTCAGTGTATCTTCAGGATAGGAGTGGAGATTTAATTTACATCAGCTGAGGAACTGCTCAGTCAGTTTAGCTCCATTGACTTAAGGCCAAATCCTGATCCCAGTCAAGTCAATGATAACACCCTGATTTATTATTATCATTATTGCAATGGCACCAAGATTTGGTTCTTAATGCAGCATTTGGGGCATGTTTATTTGCTTTTTGTTGTTTTTGGGTTTCCTAGGGATAACTTAGGATGTACAAATCTTGAAATAATGAAACAAAATGTGCAAGAATAAAAGTAAGTTGCTTTAGAATGCTCTCAGGAATAAACTGCACAATACCAGAGTGAATGCAGGAAACTGGCCCCCCTGCCCCCAGACTCTATTGGGGACCACTGGAACATGTCCTCTACTTTAACAAGGCTATGCTCTGATCTCAGTCTGGGAAAGGTGAAGAATTGATCATGGCAAAGGAGGTAACTTTACAGCTTCACCCAGATCCCCCGCTACTATTCTTCACCCTTTCCACATGCCATGTGATACAAGTGCATGAGGTTTTGCATTATTCCATGAGTGGCTATTTTCAGAGAAGTGATGTCAGGCCATTCTCTAAGATTGCTATCTGTATTTTAAGCTCAGGTACACTGACATTAAAGACTTACACCAAAGCCCACTGATGTTAATTTCTTTCCATTGACGTTAGTGGGGTTTGGATCAGGACCTAAGTAACTTGCACGAGGTCACAACGAGAGCCTGTAGCAGGGCCAAGAATATCTCAAAGGGGCCTTATTCTAAGCTGCTTTGTGCACTGTGCAATAATACACATCAGTGGAAAGTAGGCAGAAAACGTTACCAGCTCAGAATGGTGTTTGTTACACCCACTTTGCATGACTGAACAAGGCAAGGTGCAGGGCAATGTGGAAACAGAGCCTAGCTGTTCTGAGTTCCAGTCCAGTGCCTCAGCCATAACACATGGGCCTTGTGTTTTGCTCTGAAATTGGTATGCCCAGTAGTCAGTCTAATTTTGGGGTGGGAGGCTATTCTGCAGCCATTGTGCTGCCACTGAGAAAGCCCTGCTCTTTTTCCTGGGAGTTTTATCCTTGGCTCAGCCAATTCCAACATGCCTGATGAACACAGGTAATGTCAGTAGATCACAGAGACATGATCCCTGGGATAATCAGGACCCAGCCTGCTGTAGATGATACATAGAAACATGGGAATTCCCAGACTGGAGACAGACCTGCGGTCAATCTACTCCAGTATCCTGTGTCTGACAGGAACCAATCCAGATGCTTCAAAGGGAGGTGTAAGAACCCTGCAATAGGCAACTGTGGGAAAACCTGATCCTCCCATTAGGTGTCAACCTGGTCATTAATAATTAGAGATTGGCTTATGCCCTGCAGCAGGAGGGCGAATATCCCTTCCAGAATTTGTTAACATTAATTAATTCTAACTCTGCATATTCTTGTTATCCACATAAATGTTCAATACTTTTTAAATCTTGCGAAGTTCTTGGCCTCAATGACTTCATGGGGCAGACAGTTGCAGTGTCTAATTGCATGTTGCGTGGCAAAATATTTCCTTTAATTGGTATTGAATTTCCCACTTTTCAATTTCATTGAATATCCCCATTGTTGTCAATCCATAAGGCTGCGAGTCTTTCACAGAGGACGTGTCCTTTCACAGAAGACATGGAAGTCACGGATTTCACGATTTTCTGGGACCTCCATGACTTCTGCAGTGGCGGACCCCAGGGGCCAGCAAATGGGGCAGCCCTGGGGCCAGCCGCAGCAGCCATTGCTCAGGCGGCCCCAGACAGCTGGCCTCAGTGGCTGCCAGAGCAGCAGCCGTCCTGGGTGCTTCCCCAGAGCAGCGGTCCCAGACAGCAGCGGCCGGGCCCCAGGCCATTCCCCCTCCCTAAAGCAGCAGCAGCGGGCCCCAGGCCACCACCGCCCCAAGCAGCCGCAGCAGGGCCCTGGGCAGCCCTCCCCCAATCAGCAGCAACAGGCCCCCCCCTCCGAGCAGCAGCGGTGCCCTTGAGCCCCCCAGAGCACCTAAGATTTAGTCAGGGGGTATTTATAGTACAAGTCATGGACAGGTCACGGGCTGTGAATGTTTGTTGATTGCTCGTGACCTGTCCATGACGTTTACTAAAAATATCCGTGACTAAATCGTAGCCTTAGCTATGAGACACGGAGAACAAAAGCTCCCAATCTACCCTATCTAGACCAGTTTTATTTTGTATACATCTATGATGTCCCCATATATTCATCTCCTTTCCAAGATTACAATCCCAATCTTTTCCATCTCTTTCCATTTGAGAGGGTTTTTTTCACACCCTTGATCATCCTCGTCACTGGTCTCTGAACCCTTCTGGTTCTGCAATATCCTTTCTGAGATGGGTGCCCAGTGCTGCACATAGTATTCCAGTTGAAGCCACACCATTTACCTAAAGGCATTAAAATATTCTCTCTGTTCCAGACTGTACGCATCTTGTTTGCTTGTCTGTAGCTGCACGTAGGGCAGACCTGTCCCTTCTGAAGTTGATACAGTTAACAATCCTGTAATTTGACATTTATTCCTGCTATGTGCATTTGCTTGCCTGTATCTACACTGAATTTCATTTATCATTGTGTTGCCTATTCACCTGGCTTAGTCAGGTCTCTCTGAAGTTATTCACAGTCTTCTCTGGGCCTGACTAACCCAAATAATTTGTGCCATCTGCAAATTTTGTTACTTCCCCTTTCTAGTGTCACAGTTCAGGGCAACTACACATGTATTCCTCTGAATGATTCCTCGAGGGCATTCACTCTAGGCTCCCAGCTCCTCAGCTGCCACCTCTTTTGGGTGGAGACATTTGTCTCTCCCTTCTGATGAGTTTTTCCAGGCTGCACAGTTCCCTGCCTATACTGTGATATTCGCAGCAAGCCAGATTGCCTAAAAAGGTCAGCAACTGCACTTTGCTTTCTCTCCAGAAGCTATGAACATCTGTAATTGCCAGCAGGCACAAGCTACCACATAGCTCTTTCTAAGCAAGCATATTTATTCTTAAGGTAAAAGCATTACAGAGAAAATACATTTAAAACAATAAAAGAACCCAGAGGCATGCTAAGAAGCTTACCACAGGTAACCCCCCCCCCACACACACACTTCAACAAAGTCTCTGAGGAGTCAGTCATTCATCTCCCCCTCAAGATTCCCCAGGCAAGTCACTTGACACTCTTTGTCCCAAAAGTCCATCATAGTCTGGCACATTGTTCAAGACAATCCTTTGAAGTTCATCACACGTCCCAGTGTTCATATCACATCTCCCCCTTTACAGAGATTACACACAATCCTGGGTTTTCCGAGACCAACAGACAAAGAAAGGGTCTTTGACAAACTGAGACCAGGCCTTCCTTCTGACCCAGTGAAGAGACAGGACCTTCTGTCCAAAGGGGCTGGGGGAAGCCCTTACAGAAGCATTGAAGGACTTTGGCTTACTAGGGCCCTGTAAGACTGATGGGTGACTCGGGTGAACTTTTAGCCACAAGAATAGGAACTTTTATTGTTTTTATGTTTTCTCTGTAATGCTTTTACCTTAAAAACAAATGTGCTTGCTTAGAAGGAGCTGTATGGTAACTTGTGACTGCTTGCAATACACTGCTCATTGCCCTTGGAAAGAAAGCAACTTATAGATGCTGGTCTCTAGGCTGACTGGCTTGCTGAGGATATCACAGTGTAAAGCAGGGAGCTGTGCAGCCTTAAAACTCCTTGTCAGAAGGGAGAGACACGTGGGTCTGCACCCAAGATGTGACATCTGGGATCCCTTAAGTGAGTGCCCTTGAGGGACCCCAGAGGAAGACTACAGATACAGTTACCTTTGAAACTGTGGCAACCCTACTCTTTGCTTTCTGTCTTTTGGTCAGTTTTTGATCCATGACAATACTTTGCCTCTCACCTCATTAAAAAAGGTGAGAGTCAATGGCTTCACCATCTACCCATCTCATTGGGTTACAACAGAGTGCTACAAACCAAAATGGAGAATTTGCTTAATTTCTAATGTGTTCCAAGAAGTGTCTTTCATGATAGCATTGTGTAACCTGCGAATTAACTAAGGTCTCTTAAAATTGTAAACATCACAGGAATAAATGTTAATTGCACCCCTTTCTCTTCAGTTAGTGCCTGCTTTTAGAGCTGGGAACTCAAAATACATCACTAGAAACTAAGCAACAAAAGCAAGCCTGAAAAAATTGCTGTTTTATAGTAGACTCTATACTTAAAAGCCAGGCCACATAGCTGTTATCTGCAACAAAAAAGACACTTTACTCACTTGTCAAGTTCTATTGCTTTCTTTTTTGTGTTTTATTTATTCTTTAAATGGAGCTATTCTCATAGTAATACAAGTGCTATAAATTATCCATCTATGATGCATCATACTTTGCTGATGGGTGTTCAATAAAGGAAGCTAAAATTGCAGAATCGTGGGCGTCAGGGTTTTTTCCCTGCCGGACTGAACAGAATAAGCACTTTCAAAGCTGCCTAAAGTCTTCTAAGTGTGACACATTTTGAGGGACAGCCCTGTTAGGAAATGAGCATGACTGCTTAACAGGACACTGGTCTAACAGGGCTGAGCACACTGAGGAATGGAGAGAAATCCAGGGTATATTGCCATGGCAATTCTAATTGTTCCAACTTTATTCTTCCTGTGTGGCTGTGCAGCCCTAGTCACTCTAATAAAAAAACCACTTCAATGGGTGTGCTGAGTATGGAGAAATACCCAGCTAACACTGGGGAACAATTGTGTTCTTTTTATCCTTGTTAAATAAAGCCAAACAGAGTAAATTAAGTCTGGCTTTAATAAAATTTTTATAAGTATGTAAAGGTTGGTATAAGGTAATGGAATACAATTTGTTTGAACTGTGTAGTCTTTTTTAAATTAATTTTTCATGATCCAGTTCAATTTCTCTGTGACTGGTGTATTCATAGAATTCAATTGTCTGCACACAGTGACAGATTTAACCCTTGCAATTCCCAATAGTTTGTAAACCTCTGGAGGGGGGCTTTGGACAGAAGTTTGTGATTTGGAAATTCTACTTAGATTGTATGTTCATTCAAGATGAAAAAGGTTTTTTCCCCCAACTGATGTCTATAAACTCTCCACAAATGTTATTCCTCCTCTTAAAGTGGATCATATAGACAGACGTACCTCCTGTTCTTCTGCAAACATCAAAGCTGCCTCCGTTATTCTGTAAATGTCAAGGTGCTAATTAGTTGAAACAGGAGTCAGCTGAGGACATATCAAGGCACCTAAGAGAGAAGATTAAATTCAGTAGAAATATAGCAGTGCACAAAGAGCACTGGGTGTCCTTTAAATAGTCTGCTCACAGCTTCTGAGTGAAGGGGTATAAGTTATATGCAATATCTTAGATCCTTTGTATATGTCATGCTGGTAACAAGATTTCAAGCATAGAGATAGGGCTTATTGTACCTTAGGGCTAAATACTGGATATTCTTCCATTACAGGCCCTTGACACCCCATAGTTAGTGTGGTTTTGCTGTATGGGGTTGGAGGCGGTGAGGCAGCTCAGGGGATGCCATGTTCTTGGAGAATAACAGAGCTCTGCTCTACTGTGTCTCTCTGAAGCAGCCCAGCGTGGCTGTGGCTAGAGGATCTGCCATGAGATAAAAGCACAAGCCTGAACTCCATGCATGCTCCCCAACTGGGCACATTTCACAGCAGAGACTCTGTGTCAAGCTGCCTTGATGGAGGAAGGATTCCTTCCCCTAGCCCTCTGAGAGTAGCTGTGTGATAAAGCCTATCTAACTCAGGCTGTGCAAGGCCTGAGTTTCCAGAATTTGGCTTTTTGGACCATGATTCTGTAATGATGTATGCATGTGCTTAAATTTATGCACAATTAGCCCCATGGATGGCAATGGGAATGCCCACATCCATGAAGTCAAGCATGTGTGTAAATCTTTGCAGGATCAGTATCTTGGTTGTGCTGATTGACTCATATAATACCACCTAGCTCTTATTTGGCGATTTTTTTTCAGTACATTTCAAAGCACTTCACCAAAAAGGTCAATATCATTATCCCCATATTACAGATTGGAAAACTGAGGCACAGAGAAAAGGAAATGATTAGCCCAAAGTCACTCAGTGGCAGAGCTGGGAATAGAACCCAGGTCTCCTTACAGTCCAGTGTTCTAGCCAATAGGCCACATAGCCTCACAAACTCCCCCTGTTGGCATCAACTGAGTAGGGAATTTCCTTCTTCTTGTGTCCTGTTGGCTGTTGGTTTTTCCTTACATAAAACATGCCCTGCTCATACCATCCATCAGATTTCAGTCAACACTTTGTAATTACAATTTTTTCCTGTTATATTTTAAGCTTCAGGGCATAAATATCAAATAAGTCCTCTTTGTTTAGATGGTGTTGGTTGACCATTTAATTACATAGTCATTACCAGGTAGTGACAGGGTAATTACATGGTAAGGATCATATCATTACACACAAGTACTTCACTCTTTCTAACCAAGGTGCAGGTTGGATGGTGTAATTACTTTTGAATCTACTAAAAGTGCAAGTGCACAATAATTTACAGCTGCCTGCAATTATTGAGTAGTTGTATGGTATTTACCAAGTACACCCTAGAAATTACCATTCATACAAGGCAAGACAGAGGAAGCCACTAAAATGGCTGACTATTTCAAGCCATGCAACCATAGGGCCAGAGCCACACAGGCCAGCATCTAATAGCCACACTGGTCTCACTCGGAGCCAGATGCCCAGGGGGAAAAATAGCAAGGAGCATATTAGACTTAAAATGCATGTAACATTGATTTAACTAGCGGTGAAAACCCTGGGAACCATAAGAGTTTGTGGGCCAGTGCTGGGATTGACTCAGTGCAGTTCAGTTCATGTGACATTTGATTAAAGCAAATAATTTTAAAAAGAAAAGGAGTACTTGTGGCACCTTAGAGACTAACCAATTTATTTGAGCGTAAGCTTTCGTGAGCTACAGCTCACTTCATCGGATGCATACTGTGGAAACTGCAGAAGACATTATATACACAGAGACCATGAAACAATACCTCCTCCCATCCCACTCTCCTGCTGGTAATAGCTTATCTAAAGTGATCACTCTCCTTACAATGTGTATGATAATCAAGTTGGGCCATTTCCAGCACAAATCCAGGTTTTCTCACCCTCCGCCCCCCCCCCCCCCCACAAACTCACTCTCCTGCTGGTAATAGCCCATCCAAAGTGACCACTCTGAAACCTGTCAATTTTAAAAAGCTTCTCTTCAGCCTTTGGTGTTTCAAATGATCAACAGCCCAGTCATCAGCCTTATTGTAGGTCATGCAGCTGCTACCCATGAGCAGTGAAGTAGGCTTGGAGCCAGTCTGAAGGTGATGCAAGCCTACGGAGAACCTGGATGTTGCAGCAGTGAGTACAGATGGACACAACGTAATAGTGTAGCCAGGGTGCCCAAAGTGCCATCCACAGAATCCTAAATGTGGCCTATGGCTGTCTGTCTTCTTTAATATAGTGGTATAGCCAGTGGAGATCATGTGTCCCAACATACATGGCTCCATCTTTATCACAGCAGCCTCCTTCAGTGGCTGCAGTACCCATAATGCAGATCAGCATGACATGTGAAGCTGGTTCTGCTTAAGACAGGCTAGTGCTTGATGGCTGGTGTGCAAACCTCCATGTTGTCGACCACCACTCAGATACAGAAGTGACTGCCAGACTCCTGGAAATGTGCCAGTATGGTACTCCACTGGCAGAAGTTTGGATGGCCCAGTGCAATAGTTCACCAGGGTGGGTAAGGAGAGGGATGAATTTACGGGGCTTCTCCTGTTCCTTGATTCCTCTGTCTTTTATGTTCCTTCCTTGTGCTCTCCTGTGCTCTACGTTTATTAGTAGCAGCAGCGTACCAGCCATCACTGCAGAGGTGTGACAAACTATTGGCTCAGGAGGACAACAGACCTAGTATTTATTATTCCAGCAGGGTTTAAAGGCCTCAACCAAAATTGGGGCTCCATTGTGCTAGGCACTGTACACATAGAATAGCAATCTACTAATGTCTGAGTTTATTTCCCCACACAGACTAATAAGAGGTAATTCCTTTGAATATTAGCTCTACTAATTTTATTTATTGCTACCCATGTATCCATTTTTCTTATATTCATTTTGAGGTGATTCAAGTGCCAATGTACATCCATTGCCCTTTTTGATATTCAGCTAATCAACTTTAGCAAAGACTCTTCGGTTTCTTCTTTCTAGAAAATGAGAAATTTATTGTCTCCTTTGCCTGTTCATAATCCTTCACTTGAGCATGCAGATTATTCAAACATAAGCAGGGATGTCAGCAATCATACTGGGCTTTGGAATGCAAAAGCAACTCCATGACATCAAATTCCTCTACTTTATCTTCCGAATGCTAAGTCCTAACACTGTCGTACAGAAATAGAGCAGAGAAAGAGCAGCTTAGTTTAACTAGTGGAGCAATATATGAATGTGGCAGTGTGCCAGCTCTGGAAACTTGGAACCTTGTGTTGTGTGGGAAAGTCTGGACGTTGCAAAGCTGATGCCGTTATTCTGTAGGAACCGAGGTAGGGACATTCGTAGAAGGCTGTTGCTGTCTCGGCTGCAGTGTTAATGCCACAAATTTAGCTGCTCAAAGAAATGAATGCGGGAGAGCTCTCATTTGGCTGTATCTAGGATGCCTGAACAACAGCACTGCTAGGAATCATGAGAAGTCATTCAGTATCTCTCACACCACGGCCCCACAAAGAAATAATTGGTTTGGAAAAATCAATTAAAGCTTTTGAACAATTACATGTTCAAATTAGAAACTAAGAGCTGTTCCTAAAACTCTTCCCACTCAAAACCAGATTTCAGCACAATCCTCAGATGCAGAGAGCACGTTTGCTTTTTTCTCTGTGCATTGCAAAATATCATTTCGAAAGCAGCAAATCAGGTCACCTCTTTGCAGACTATCTTAAGGTTCTGTTGTCATTATATAGAAAGATACTGGGGACACCTTCTATGAACGGTACAAAAATTTCTACGTCATGGCCCCAGGCAAAGATCATAATTATAATGCTGAATTTCTTTATCCATCTTCCAAACTGTCAACTTGATCTCAAATTAAAAGACTTGCTAGAGAATGCCAACATCAGTGAAATAAATGAGGCAATACAAAATCTTAAACAGTACACGTTTGCTAAAGGTAGCTGAGAGCATGGCTGGGAAAGGAAATGAGCAGCCGGCAGAGAACAGTGAAGTGACACTAAGACTCACTAGAGCAGTGAAAAGCATGACTCATCCAAATGGCTGCTTACCTGGTCTGGTCTTCACCAAGCAGTGCCCCCTCTCTGATTTTTCCCCTTCTCCAGACACTGCCTTGTGTCCTTCAATAGTTCCCATCCACCCCCTCTTCCCATTATCTGCTCTTTCCATGACTTCCAGCCCATCAATGTCAACCACTTCTCATCCACACACAAATTTATCCTCTGTCCTTTCCCCTCCTCCACTGACTCAGTTGGTGACTTCCTCCATTCCACGATCTCAATTTTTCTCAATTCCGTTGCCTCTCTCCCCACCTCTGCCCCACTGTGGTGGTCCACCCTGCCAACCAGCAACCCTAGATTGCCTCACCATCCTGTTTTCCTATGCAGCAGAACATCTCCCGCAGAAGTCCAGTAACTATCTCTTAAGACCAATCTTTTCTGTGATATTCATGGTAAAACTGCCTAGTGACAATGGCTAGGCAAGTGACCTGACAGTGATTCATTAGTATCTGCTACTCCCTTATCTTCTTAAAGGAAAACAACAGGAGATGGGAGTATATGTTGTATTTAGACTGCTTTCTGGTAGCATGAATGTAAGAATCCAAATGGGATGGATTGTTACTCAGAATGGACTAGTTCAGGGGTGGTACCTTTGGGGTTTCCTGCACAGAAGTGTCACTAAGCTCACAGAGCTGACTGAGAAATGGACTGTTTTCAAAGGAATTTTGACAAAAGAATGGGGAGAATTCTTATGGTAATTTTCATGAAAATTATGCCCATTTTTTTGACCTACTCTAGAAAGAGATTTTCATAGGCACAAAAGGCAGCTGGGTGCCTGACTCCTATCAACTTTAAAGGGCAGTTAGGCTAACTTTGAGTTGTGCCTTTTGAAAATCAGGCCCCTAGTCCTTACGTTATTGGTCTCAGTACCAGGGTTATTGGGTGAAATGTAATGTATACAAGAGGTCAGACTACGTAGCTGGCCTTAACTTTATGAAGGCCTTAACTTCCTGCTGGCCTTAACTTTATGAAGCTTAACTTGAAATGGAAGGCTCAACATTTCCGTGTCCTTCAGGCTCTTATCCAGACAGACCTCAAGGCATTTCTCATGCATGAAATCAGTATAGGGTGAGCATGTGGTAGTCATGTTGTATCTAAGCTGTACACACTTTGAACACCATCAGTGTAACTGTGAAGTGTACAGCACTTCTCATGTCTTCCAGTAGGATCAACCAAATAGCCTGAAAAGATGAAATATTTCTTCTCAGGTGTCAGCAGCTTTTTCTTTTGAGCTGCTATAGAAGAGAGCTTTGTAGAGGAGGGAAATCAAGGGTGCAATCAAATGATCTATGCAGAGAAAATATGCACATCTGATGTTATTCCACAGCAATAGCCACTTACTGGAGTTTCATGGGGAAGATTTCCTGCCAGCCATCTCATCCAGAAGCTTCTGCTGCTGTTCTCCTGCACTCACAGTGAAGTGTTTGACTGGAACTTCATCATGCTTGTCCAGAGCAGATGTGAAGAACAAGCAAGTCCCTGTTACCCACAAACCTTACTAACTAGGCTGACTTGTCAGAGGTTGTTCTTTGTCAGTTTAGTTGCTATTGTCCCACTAACTATGAGAAAATGGCACCAACCCCTGAAGCAGTATGGTGGTGCTAAAGCGGAGGATAGAAAAAGGTAGCCACTGATCTGTATGTTCCTTTGAACTAATATTAATTCAGTAAATAGGGTTGTCAACTTTCTAATAGCACAAAACCGAACACCCTACCCCCGCCCCTTCATCCAAGGCCCGTTTCCTGCCCCGCTCCTTCCACGAGGCCCCCCCCCCCCACTACATTCCCCTCCCTCAGTGGCTCACTCTCCCGCACCCTCCCTCACTTTCACTGGGCTGGGGAAGGGGATTGGGGTGTGGGAGGGGGTGAGGGCTCTAATAGGGAGTGCAGGCTCTGGGGCACGAGGGGGCTCTGGGCTGGGGGGTAGGGCCAAGGGCTTCAGAGTGTGGGAGGGCGCTGCGGCTTGAGGCAGGAGGTTGGGGTGTGGGAGGGGGTACAGGCTCTGGGCTGGGGGTGCAGACTCTGGGGTGGGGCTGGGGATGAGGGGTTCAGGGTGTGAGAGGGTGCTCTGGGCTGCAGCAGGGGGTAGGGGTGCAGGGGTGTGTGAGGGCTCTGGGCTGGGGATGGGGATTAGGGGTTTGGGGTAGAGGAGAAGGCTCTGGGTTTGGGGGGGCTCAGGGCTGAGGCAGGGGATTGGGGCACAGGGCGTGGGTTTACCTCGGGGTGGCCCCTGGTCATTATTGCAGCAGGGCTAAGGCAAACTAGTCCCTGCCTGTCCTGGCACCGTGCTGCGCCCCGGAAGCAGCCAGCAGGTCCGGGTCCTAGGCACGGGGGCCAGGAGACTCTGCGCTCTGCTCTCGCCCACAGGCACCACTCCCCAGCTCCCATTGACCATGGTCCCCAGCCAATGGGAGTGTGGAGCTGGTGCTTGGGGTGGGGGCAGCACACGGAGCCCCCATGGCCCCCACGCACTTAGGAGCCGGACCTGCTGGCCGCTTCCAGGTCGAAAACCAAACACCTGACAATCCTATCAGTAAGCTGAAATGTAATACCCAATCCCCAAAATTCAGTGAGATTCCTACTTTGGTAAGCATACACCAGTGAGGTTATATTATGTAAATACAGGTCACATATATAGAGTTAAAAACTGCTCCTGGTCACACCAGTATAAATCAATAGCTTTAGCTGAAGTGAATGGAGTTACTGTGGATTTACACTGTTGTAACTGGGAGTGGAATTTGGACCCTTGTGTTTATGCATGCCCAGCATGAGGTATGGAAAGACTGGTGGGCTGTACTGGGTCCTCTATCAGTAAGAACACTAATCTCTAAAGGAAAATCTGTTGAATTGTAGCCGTGGAACTACACCTAAATGCACAGGAGTATGTTATGAGTAGTACTAGATTCTGGCTTGTTTTGAATAGGTGCACTAGCAGTGGTAGACTCTTCTTACTGGGACCCCAATGCATCAAGACAAAATGCTGATAGCCAGTGCTTTCCAAGTGCTGGGGTCAAACATCGAGGGTTGTGTGATCCAGTTTTCCAGGGGAGGTTGG
This sequence comes from Chelonia mydas, assembly GCF_015237465.2. Taxonomy (NCBI): domain Eukaryota; kingdom Metazoa; phylum Chordata; order Testudines; family Cheloniidae; genus Chelonia; species Chelonia mydas. Next base: position 72,502,611 of record NC_051251.2, on the reverse strand, counting down.
TCAACCACGTTGGGGTGTGGCAGAACAGTACTCTCTGCCTCTCCCACCACAGCCTCTGGCAATGAGCACTTGGGAGAGTACAGACTGCATCTTTCACCAGGAGGTGTGAGCGATGCTATACAGCCCGGGTGCCCAGACCTACTGACCCTCAGAGCTGCTGGCCCCTCCCTGCAGCTCCCAGCTGTTTGCTGCTGCCTCTCCACATAGAGCTAACACCTGAGAGCTGCAGAGCGGGGCTGCTGAGGATAAGAGGGGTGTGTGTGACTCAAACTGTTGGGGTTGCAACTCAAGCTGTTAGGTGGGGCAACCTTTAAATTATGTCCCCCCCCCACTCTCAGCAGGCTCCAGTCATCTCTGGCAGAAGCCCCAAGCCCCACCACCAGGCAAAAGCCCCAAGCTCCGTAGGAGCAGGAACTAAGGGTGCCGGGGTGCTGCAGCACCCCCAGGTTTTACGTGGGGCTCTGCTCCCGGCCCCGCATGCAGGGTCCCAGCCCTACACCTGGGGATCTGCTTCTGGCCCCCAACACGGAGTCCCGGCTCCCAGCCCCGAGCCCAGGGTTCCGTTCCTGGCCTCACATGCTGGGTCCCGGCCCCGTGCCCGGGGCTCTGCTTCTGGCCCCCGATGCGGGGGCCCAGCTGCTGCCCTGCACCCGGGGCTCCGCTCCCGGCCCCACACACAGGATCACAGCTGCTGGCCCTGAGCCCAGGGCTCCCCTCCTGGCCCTGCATGCAGGGTCCCGGCTTCTGCCCCGCACCCAGGGTTCTGCTCCTGGCCTGGCACACGGGGTCCCGGCTGCCACCTCACACCTGGGGCTCCGCTCCCGGCCCCACACATGGGTTCCTGGTCCCACGCCTGGGGCTCCGCTCCCAGCCCCGCATGTGGGGTCCCACCTGCCGCCCTCCCACCCAGGGCTCCGCTCCTGGCCCTACTTGAGGGTCCCGGTCTCCCTCCCAGGGCTCCGCTCCCGGCCCTACTCATGGGGTCCTGGCTGCTGGCTCCACGCCCATCCCGAACCTCAGTCCCCTTAACCCTGTTCAGGTCCCCCCCTCCTGTAGACACGGCCCTGCTCCGGGCCCAAGCTCTGGGGGTGGGGCGCAGACAGGGGTAAGCGGGCTGGCTTTCAGCACCCCCACTAGGAAAAGTGTTCCAGCGCCACTGCCAAGCTCCCCCCTCCCAGTCTGGTAGGCAGAGAATGGGGGGTAGAGAGGGCTGACTCCACGAGCTGCGCTTTACGTGTAAAGGGCTGTGGTTTGGCCACCCCTGCTATACAAATTTTCCTTCACTTCATTGGCTTATACTTCTTACGCACATTTGAAACCCTCGCCCTTTGCGATATTGTAATCATCACTACAGCAACTAACTGTGACAAACAGAGGGCTATGTCTTCACGTGAACAAATAAACAGCAAGAATAAGCAATGTCTTAACAAGCAAAATTCTGTTTGCCTCCTGTTACTATCACTAAACTGCTTGGCATTTCCTTAACCTATGCGGGAGCAAAGGCTGGTTTTATCCCAGGCATGTGTTAGGAACCAGACAGTTCTTGGAATGCACTGCAAACAGATTTATTTTGTGTTTATGGCATGTTCGTGTTCCTAACTAGCAGCCAAGATCAATCTCAGATGCAGAAGAGCCTGTATATCTCCAAAAAATTTGCTACCATGTTAAATACGTGTACTCAAGTAAGGCATGATGAGAGTTGAGCGGAAGTTTTCAGGCAAATAGTTTAGTCACTAAAAATCCCATTTTGGGGCAACCAAAACTGTTTGAGAACACGGATCAAATTTGGTTAATAGTTTTGGACAAAAAACTCTAAGTTGAACTCTTTCACTTTGACATTTTTGAAATAAAACATTTTGATTTTTCATTTTGAAATGTTTCATTTAGAAGTATAACTAGCTTTACATTAAAAACAAAACAAAACCCCAAAGGGTAAATGTACTCAAAAACTAAATGGAAAAAAATGAATAAAAATTTGGTTTGGATCAAACAAAATATTTCATTTGACCTGAAACAATTTTTTTTTTCAGTTTTTCATTTCAGTGAGAAAATCTGAAAAATTCTAGTTTGGGTAGACATGAAATTAAATTTTTCTCTTTTTTTCTTTGACCATTGTACCAAAAAAATCAATTATTCACTCAGCTCTAGGTATGATTCAAGTCTGCTTTGAAGTACTTTGGTCAATGGGTTTTCATGCAAAATCTTTACTGAATTAACTTTCAAAGACAGACTTTGGTAGCGTGGAGAATTTCCAAATAGACTATACATTGCGAACAACTCTATCACTGGGCACACTATAATGACTCAGATGGACAGATATCTCTGCTAAATCATTTTGCCTTTTAGTTTGAGCACCACATCAGATTGCAATTTACCGCTTTGTGTCCCACCAGATAACTAAAGTTTATCCCAGCCCCGATCAGAATATCTCAGTACAATAAACATCTTAGCACAAATCTGTCCTTTGCCATCAGTCTAATTTTAAATACCCAATAAATTGTTTTTAATTTGATGTTTAACTCATGAGATGCAAACACAAAAAGATTCCTGTCTCTATATAGTGTGTTGATTTAACTATATCATCAAAAATTAAGCTTTCGGCAGTGTTATTACAGGTAGATTCTTATATTTGATTGAATATCTTTTAAAGACAACTTCTCAAGTCACTGAACTCAAGTGCCCTGGACTTTATTAAGTGTGTGGTCAATATTTTGCTTTCTTTAAATTAAATGCAGGTTTCCATTTGAGAGCAGGTGTTGCCTTCAGACACTGTTTTTCACAGGTGGGTCCAGTTGACTCACCATCCTGATACATCACAGAATGAAGTCTTGTTATTGTCCCCTTTTGTATAGTCCCTTGCCCTTTAAGGTGAAATCAGGTGGCAGGTATCTCATACCCTCATACAAAAAACCTTGTGACAATTGCACTGTAATTAGGGTTGTTTTTCGCAGATGAACATTTCAAGAGTTGCATGAATGGTTTGGCTTTCCTTCCAAAACAGCCTCCAGCCTCCTGTACTCTGCTGGTTCCACATGTTGTACCTGCTCCTTCAGGAGGACTGGCAGAGTTTGTCACTGGTGGGCTACTCAGGGTTGACCCAGAACCTGCCCTGAGCTCTTTCTCTGATGTTAAGTCGGAGAACGGAAGATGTGACAGCAGCTTTGGAAGCTGAACTACTTCCCCTCATTCAGACATCCCTCTGCTCGATCTGACTCATGGCTGCCGGCTCCAACTTAAGAATGTGGTAGGAAGCCAACTCAATTGGGGCAGAGGCCAACACATCCTCAAGCTTGGTCTGCAGGAGGACCTTCTGGCTTGGTATGAAATCCTCTGCTCTTGGGGATCTTCAACAGTGTCAGGGCTGGGTTGTGGGCTGCCAGCCTATTGGCTAGAGCCAGGGCAGACATCAGTGAAGGTGCTGGGTGCCAGCTCTACATGAAAGCAAGCCAGCACACTCCTGCTATCTCAGATGACCAAGACTCGGGTGGATGTGTCCCCTGATGACCTAGGAATATATCGGAAGATCTAGAACTACCAGGGTGGCTATAGATATCCTTTACGTCTGCTGTTCTCAACAAACTATTGAGATATACTATGGTCTGGTCACTGTCTGACAGAGTAGGTGTCATGCTGTACCAAGAAACATCTACACCTACAAGTTTGATATGAGGTTTGAACAAACAGTTGGTGCAGCCAGTGAGCAATGGATGGGACATGGCCACAACGCTGTCTGCAGCCCAGAGATCAGGAGACAAACGATCATACATTGCTGGAAGCCTTCCAACATATTTGTAGACAAGCAAAAGTCGAGACTTCCAGCTGCCAAATACTAGAAGGCATTCCCTGCCAAGTGTGAAAAATCTGAATTTATTCCTTGGCTCATTAAAACACAACCCCTTTGGTTTTTTTTAAGTACTCAATTATTTGTTTGAGGGCAATAAAAACTTATTTCCTCACACCTTCTTGACAGGTATAATCCTCCCACAGCAGAGGGACTGTAGAATGACCCCAAATCAGCCATACCAAGGCAATTCTGCAACAGGAGATGTGGGTAGCTGCAGTGAGGGCATGAAGGGACACTCCCTGCCTCAGTTTCCCTTCTCTCAAGCCTTTAAGAACATCCATTTGGACTGTGGCGAGTAAGACAAAATTCCCATGCTGGGGCTTTACTTTATTAAACGCAAATAAACCTGACATTGTCTCTCTGCTTGGCCCAGGGGTTGCCCAGCCTTCCTCCTTGGGGCCTGGTTTCTCAATCCTGGGAGCTCCTCTCTCTTGGCAGAGCCTCTCCCTCTGTGAACACCATCCTGTAACTGCCCCCTGAAGACTTTTTATTAGGCCCACGTGCTTGTTGTCCAATTAACCACCTTGATGGGCTCTTTAAATTAGCTTGCCATGGGTAACCTGAGCCTGCACCTCCCCTTAAAGGGGCCAGCAGTGTTGTGACAGGGGGTGAAAGCGCAAGGCAGCAGATGGCCCCAGGTTGGCCAGGAGCAAGGGAGAGGGAGTACAGCAGGGCAGTGGGGACCCCAGGTTGGCTGGGAGTAGGCAGAGTGGTCCCTGGATTAGGATGGGGAGGCCTAGATGTGTCTCCCTCCATCCCACATGTAACCCCACAGCTTTGTCCAAAGGGATTCACACATTCTCACACTCTCTCTCTTATTTGCATTTTCACCTGCCAAGAACTAACTGGTAGATTTTCCCTGCCTCCTGCTACTTTCTCAGATGTGGTTCTTCACACATGCTTCCGTCCAACATCCTTTTACTGGATATGGCTTGATTCCTGTCTGGACAAGGTTTGCATTAAATGCCTCTTGGTCTCTCAGTCTTTTCCATCATCCAGGTCAGTGTTTTAGGGCAGTTTTTCTCCCACTTATTTTTAATAAACATTGTTACAAAAGCTAAAAATATGTGTACGATTTCACAATAAAACCCACCCTTCCATATCCAGTGTAGCTGGGCTGCTTGCATTTCATACTTGTCATGTTCAGCAGCTCAAAACCAACCTGAATAGTGAGCAGTGTGGGCTGGAGATACGAGCACAGCTTCGAGACTCAAAGGCCTTAGGTCTAATGTGGCTCCACCATTCTCTGGCTCTCTGGCATGTCACTTTGCCACTCTCTGGGCCTGATTCTGCTCGTACATCACTTCTACCCTAGTGTAACTCCACTGTCTTAAATGGAATGGCTTTGGATGTATGCTGGTGTAAATTAAATCAGAATTAGATCCTTTGTCTTGGTTTCTTCATAATACAAGCCCTGTCCTGCTGTAAAGGGGTGCTGCAGAGGTGCACAGCTGCAGCCTGAGCTTGAGTAGGCCTTGGGCATCATAGCTCACAGTATGGCATTGTGTGGGCTGCTGTATCTGTGTAAAGGGGGAGTTGGATCGCCACACTGGTGAACTGTACCACTCACACACCTCAAGTGACACCTCTCTTGTTCAACGTAGGTGTAACTGCAACCCCACTGCTGGGCTCAGTCCATTGATGTTTCAGCTCCTGAAAGGCATTTGAGTAGATCCATTTCCCATCCTGCTCTACAAACACAGTCCATGTGATTTGCAAAGCCCAAACTCGCCCCCTTCCTGGGGTTTGATTTAATTCATAAAGAGGACAAAAATGAGAACTTAATGCTCAGGTTTGGCTGTTGCAATGCTCCTACCTCAGGATTACTCAGCCCACATACCAGGTCCTCCCTTTCTAGAGAATCATGCACACTTCCCTTATATCCCAGTTGGGTAATACATCATATGCCTCAGGGAGTCAGCAGAACCCACTTAATCCTTTCTCACCTTAACAGAATTGGGTATTTTAAAAAAAACACTACTAGCCCACTTCATGATTTTTGAATAGGCAAGGTAAACATAAACCCTCAACAGAACTAGTGACATGTAGAGAGCCAAGAAACACCATTCCATGTTACATGGATGGTGTGATCAGCCTTAGTAATGTAAAAAACACACTCATTGACTTTACGTGTTACACAAAAACAGCATTGTGCATGTTTATACTATACTGGTGACAACCAGCAGCCTGTTGTATTGTTCTGCAAACTGTACTAACAAGACTGATTCTACCAACATAAAAAAAGCTAAACAAACTGGTTTGCCTGATGGCTAGGGCTTTATGCTGCTAGATGGAAGTCTGAGTTAATTCCTGATCTCTTGCTGCTGGAGCAGCCCACTCCCCTTGGAGTTTGGGGTGTGCATTCCAAAACACCATCTGTTCTGGCTGATCAAAGCAAAAGGAGGACTCCTGACCTCTCCTATCAGAAGATTAGTGGCTGTGATTTCAGAGACAGTGAGGGAAGAGGGGAAGGCATTCTCAGAACTCTGGGAAACCCTCCCCAATGTCATAGAATGGTAGCAGGGCTGCGTCTCAGCCCAGCACACTTCTTTCATGGAAGAAATCATTGCTGTAATACATGGAAATGGACACAGGTCCCTCTGCCATGGGTGAGTCTGGTTGTGAATCCCCGGCCCAGGGGAAGAGAAAGTGTATCACCACTTTCCCACTGTCAGGTATTCCCTCTCACCAAGTAGAGCACAGTGCTCTACTGAGGGCTGCTCCTAAGAATTAGCCTTCACTATTACCTCCATGTTGGGGTTTATGAGTCAGATTAATTCTTACCAGTGGAATACACTGCCTTATGCTAAAGCACTAATGCTCTATAAACTTTTAGAATTACTGGAAGACACTCCTTCTCCCACCAATAGCTGGAACAGATTGTTGGTTACATTTTGAATGTACCCTCTGTATAAACTGGGGCTTTAAAAAGAACCCAAGAGAGTTGGCTGCCCAACTTTCACTGTATTTCAATGGGATTTAGGCACTTAACTCTCTAAGGCTTTTTTGACAATCCCAGCCAGAGTTGTACAGGAGTAATTAAAAGAGGGCTGACAATATATTGTAATTTACACAACAGATGCAAAGAGTGAGACTTCCAAACCCATCTAAGAGAGCTGGAAACCCAACTCATTCAAATTAATGCTAACTGGGTCCCGATCCTCTGCATAGCTTTGAAAATCCTGTGTGACGTATATTCTGAAAGCTTCCTACTTGCTGAATTATTTGGGGCAGCATGATGAACTAATAAGCTAATGAACAAGCACTAACTTGCCACTCCTGGAGATATGGCTTCAAATTCTACTTGCAGTAGGCCACAACTACAAATGCATTTGGTGGACACCACAAGTCCAGCCAAAGTTGAGTTTTGTCAGGAAGTCTCTTCTCTTCGGGAGAGCCTCCGCATTCACCAATTCCAGGCTTCTGGAACAGGCAGACCTGTGTCGAGGGAATCTTCAGGCACTCAGCTCTTGCACAATTGAAAAAAAGCCTGTGCACTCACTCACTCATTACTTCCTCCTGCTGCGCTGCTCTCTGTATCCATTGCTTAGTCACTGCACACTCATTGCTTCCTCTTCATGAACTATCACACAGGTTTGCTTTGGAGGGGGAGAACCAATAATAATGCCAATGGTGAGGTTCTAAGCAACAAAAGGAGTCTTGCTCCCATTTCCCCTGTGAATGATACACAACTGTTGTAACAGTGACAATGGGTAATCTTGCAGGCCTTCTGTGAGGGTTGAACCTGTGATCTCTCTGTTTAGGAGACATTAATTGCCTACTGGAACACAGTTCATCCCCATTTTATAGATGGGGAAGCTGAGGTAGAGCAGTTAGGTGACTTGATTAATACTATAGAGAAAGCCCATGTCAGCATCAAAACCCCAGCATCTGCTGCTCCCAGACTCATGCTTAATGCATTAGACTATGCTGCCTTGTGTTATTGAGCTACTCCCCTTTTATCCAGAGTCTGTTCTGACAGCAGAGGCACCAACCCAGCTGCAGGCAGCTAGCTAGCAGCTGGGAGGAAGCTTGTGGCCATTGTGGCGCTGTTAATGGCAGTCTGGAGGTCCCCCGCTACAAATGCAAACTGTTCTCTTCCAAAAATCAAGAAAGCACAATTCTGAGTTTACATGGACAGAAAGATCAGATCAGCTTTGCTAGGGAGCCAAGAATAATATGGGAGCTTCAGGAAGAATCGGAAGGACAAAGTTTTAACCCTAGCAATCAATGTACATTTTCAAGGTGCTCAGTGCAATAAGAAAAGTGAAAAACTTATTTTTAAAGAGCCAGATTGATACCTCTACTCCTGTTGAATAATACCTTATTAAACAAATAGTCCCACTCAAGCCAAATTAAAGATGACTTGAGTCTTGATGTTTAGAGGCCCCCAGGCTAGGTGGGAAGGTGGCTAGAGGCTTTTTGGACTCCAAAGAAAAGCTAAGATAGTTCAAAACCTAATAACGTTGTTGGTTATATTGTCCCTCTTCCACCTCTGGCCAATTCTTCATTGTACTCTGGGTCTCCCCAGTGCGGTTGTGTCAATTTAGCAGCACATCTGTTTGAGTCCACCTTGGTGAGCAGCTTCGTGCTAGTGTCTGCAGGCAGGCATACCAGATGTTAAGCAGCTGAAAAGATTCTGAAAGTCATCCAAAGGAGTGACCTTTCTGACTCATTTATTTTGCCAAAAAAACACTGCCCTTTTCCTTGAAAGGCTACAGTCAGGCTGAAAACTAAGTGACCCATCTGGGCAATCACGGTTATCTAAATTAAACAGAGAAGCATATTTCAGACCATTTCCCCAACTGTCTGAAGTGAAGGACAGATGGACCAAAGTGGAGAGGGCTAGCTCAGTGGTTTGAGCATTGGCTGCTAAACTCAGGGTTGTGAGTTCAATCCTTGAGGGGACCATTCAGGGATCTGGGCCAAAAATTGGGGATTGGTCCTGCTTTGAGCAGGGGGTTGGTCTAGATGACCTCCTTCCAACCCTGATATTCTAAGGTTCTCCATTTGTGATGAGTCATTTATTCAGCACATGACATAGACCCATCTGAGCATTCTGTCTTTAATCTTCACTTTCTCCCCATCTGAATGAATCCTGTTGATATGCTTTGAAGCACATATGTTATGGAAAGGCTTGATTCTGCGCTTATTAAAGTCCATTGCCATTGACTTCAGTGGGAGTTGGGTCAAACCGTAAACCTTGAGATTGGAGCATAACTACTGACTTTTTTTTTACTTTTGTAACTGTAAGCATTGGACAAAGGCCAGAACAACTTTTGAGTTCAGATGAAGAAACATTTTAAAACACGTAAAGGTTGCAACAAACTGTGGAGCCTCAAAAGATCTGAGGGCATCGACTCTGTTTGATAGTCTCTCATAGCATTTTTCTCCAATGAGCCCCATAGAGGAAGTTCTGAAAGCTTTTTGGGTGAGGTTTTCAAGGCTACCTAAGGGATTTGGATATCCATTTCTCATTCACTTCAGTGGGCCACTGGCTACCCAAAAGCCCATAGATGTCTGAAGATCTCAGCATTTCCTCTCTAACACTGTCTGAGGCTGCTGTTCCTTGCTGGATCTCTCTGCCATAGGAAACAAATCCATACTGGAGTGTACTAACACCACAAAAGATGGTTGAAAGTGTCAGGCATATATTTTTAGAGGAAGGGAGAGAATGATTTGGGATTATCTGAGGATGTCTTCAGTCCCCTTGTCACTCCATCATCCTGACCTACCCATGAGACTTTTGCCCCCTTCACTGGGGATCCCACCACCCTCACTTTTACCACCTTTTAAAACAAACCGCACTTTATTTTCATTGCTCCCAACAGCAATGCATGGTTCATATGTCTGGAGAACTGGCTCTGAAGCAGACTAAAATGGCTTTGAGGCATAAGTGAGCTGGTAATTAGGGCTGGTAAAAAATTTTCTGTCGAAACTATTTTTCAATGGAAAATTGGGTTTTTAACAAAACATTTTTTCCCTCATAAAAAGTGTCTGCTTTCCACAGAAAATTTCAATTAGTCATCAAACATCAAAATGCCTAAAAACCAAATTATTTCTACTGGGAAATGCCCCATGATGCCTCACGGGAAGGGGAGGGTTGCCAAGAGTCCAGTTTTCGACCTGAATACTTGGTTGAAAAGGGATCCTGGTGGCTCCAGGCAGCACCACTGACTGGGCCACTAAAAGTCCGGTTGGTGGTGCAGCCTGCCCTGGTTCCACATGGTTCCTGGAACTTGCTGGCATATCTGGCTCCCAGTCACAGGCGCAGCCATGGGGGCTCTGGGCTCTGCCCCTGCCCCGAGTGCTGGCTCCGCAGCTCCCATTGGTCGGGAATTGTGGCTGCGAGGGCAGCGCCTGAGGGCGTGGGCAGCGCCCAGAGCACCCCTTTGCCTCTCTGTCTTCTGCTGGATGCATCCAGGAGCCGCCTGAGGTAAGCGCCGTCCGGAGCCCACACCCCTCACTCCCTCCCATGCCCCAACCCACTGCCCCAGCTCTGATTCCCCTCCCAGAGCCCATACCCCACACATCCTCCCACACCCCAACCCCCTGCTCCAGGTCAGAACCCTGTCCCACAACCTAACTCCCTCCCAGAGTCCGAACCCCAACCCCCTGCCCCAGCCCTGAGCCCCCTCCACAGGCCCACACCCCCTTCTGCACCCTAAACCCCTGCTCCAGGTCAGAACCCTGTCCCACAACCTCACTCCATCCCACAGCCCGCACCCCAACCCTCTGCCCCAGCCCTGAGCCCCCTCCAAAACCCAAACTCCATCCCGGAGCCCGTGCCCCACCACCCCCTCCTGCATCCCAACCCGCTGCCCCAGCCCAGAGCCCCCTCCTGCATCCAAACTCCCTCCTGGAGCCCACACCCCAGGCCTCTTCTCCATCCTAGTGAAAGTGAGTGAGGGTGGGGGAGAACGAGCGACAGAGGGAGGGAGGATGGAATGAGCGGGAGCGGGGCCTTGGTGAAGGGGTGGGGCAGGGGTGTTCGGTTTTGTGCAATTAGAAAATTGGCAACCCTAGGGAGGGGTAGTTTGTTCTCTCATGTCCTCATTCCCATCTATGGGCTGGGATCCCCAGTCAGACTACATCTCCCATGGTACACCATGGTCAGGAAACAAAACATTGATGCAACACTATCAAGGTTCCTTCCCTACTCTGAACTCTAGGGTACAGATGTGGGGACCTGCATGAAAAACCCCCTAAGCTTATTTTTACCAGCTTAGGTTAAAACTTCACCAAGGTACAAACTATTTTACCTTTTGCCCTTGGACTTTATGGCTGCCACCACCAAGCGTCTAACAAATATATAACAGGTAAAGACCCCGCTTGGAAACATCTTTCCCCCCAAAATCCTCCCAAACCTTACACCCCCTTTCCTGGGGAAGGCTTGATAAAAATCCTCACCAATTTGCATAGGTGAACACAGACCCAAACCCTTGGATCTTAAGAATAATGAAAAAGCAATCAGGTTCTTAAAAGAAGAATTTTAATTGAAGAAAAAGTAAAAGAATCACCTCTGTAAAATCAGGATGGTAAATACCTTACAGGGTAATCAGATTCAAAACATAGACAATCCCTCTAGGCAAAACCTTAAGTTACAAAAAGACAAAAACAGGAATATACATTCCGTTCAGTACAGCTTATTTTTATCAGCCATTTAAACAAAACAGAATCTAATGCATATCTAACTAGATTGCTTATTAACCCTTTTCAGGAGTTCTGACCTGCATTCCTGCTCTGGTCCCAGCAAAAACATCACACAGACAGAGAGAACCCTTTGCTTCCCCCCACAGCTTTGAAAGTATCTTGTCTCCTCATTGGTCATTTTGGTCAGGTGCCAGCGAGGTTATCTTTAGCTTCTTAACCCTCTACAGGTGAAAGAGTTTTTTCCTCTGGCCAGGAGGGATTTAAAAGTGGTTAGCCTTCCCTTTATATTTATGATGAACACCAAGAGGAGAGACTGTGGTGCATCAGGGGAAATGTTGTCTTACCAAGTAACCCGGCGTACAGAGAATAGGAGCATGAGACACCCTAACTAGAACACCCACGAGGAACTGCAGCAGCATTTCCAAATGAAAATATTTAGTAAAACTCAAAAATAGAAAAAGTCTACATTTATGCAAATGTGCCATCTAATATACCTGTTTAGTAAAGATACATAAAATATATGTAGGTGGTCAGTGTGCACAGTCCAGAGGAGAGAGTATGAGATTGAGAGGTTAGAGTTTGGAACTAGGAATTTGCCAGGCAAGTCACTCCAGTTTTCTTTGCCTCTGTTTCTTCATCTAGGACAGTGGTTCTCAACTAGGGTACACAGAGGTCTTCCCGGGGGTACATCAGTTCATCTAGCTATTTGCTTAGTTTTACAACAGGCTACATAAAAAGCACTAGTGAAGTCAGTACAATCAAAAATTTCATAGAGACAATGACTTGTTTATACTGCTCTACACACTGAAATGAGTACAATATTTATATTCCAATTGATTTTATAATTATGGTAAAAATAAAAGTAAGCATTTGTCAGTAATAGTGAGCTATGACACTTTTGTATTTTTATTTTGATTTGGTAAGCAAGTAGTTTAAGTGAGGTGAAACTTTGGGGTACACAAGACAAATCAGACTCCTGAAAGGGGTACAGTAGTCTGGAAAGGTTGAGCGCCACTCATCTAGGATAGTTAACACAAGGTGTTAGGAGGCTGAATTAGTTAATGCTGTGAAGTCCTATGAAATCCTCCAAAAAAGGCATTTTCATTAATGAACACAGAGATGTGGATTTGGTTTAAGGTTTACCTGAATAGGGCACCACAGATCTGTGAATTCCTCCATTTGGGATTGTATAATAAGATTATATGCCCTGTTAGTATAAATGAGAGGGCCCTGATGCCTGGGTTTTGTCTGTGAGGGCCCCAGGGTTTTGGAATTGGCTTGCGATTGTCACTCTAGACAAGTCCAGGATTGGGAGAAGAGGGGTAAATAGTTCTAGAACGAGGTGCACAGGCAGAGGCACCCTAATATCTTGCATCTTGCCTGGCTCTGCTTAGCTACTGTTATCTACGTCTCAAATTCGTGAGCACTAGATTTACTAAAATGTCAAATTATGAAAGCAAATTCATGGTCCAGTTTTTTATGGGAGAGGGTGGGGAAGGAGGTATGGTGGTGAGAGACATGCTTGTTTTTCCTGGAGGAAATTTGTGAAAATGAGTTTGCTGATTCTGGGCAAAATTTTCAAAACCTCCAAAGTGATTTAAAAGCCCAAATCTAATTTTCAAAAGTGACTTAGCACCCAAGTCACTTAACCACTTACAAAAACTTTACCCGTAAGCTCCTAAATCACTTTTGAAAATGGGACTTAGATGCTTTTGAAAATTTTACACATCATCTTGTATCCTTTCTCCAAGAAGGATTTGAATACCAGAGGTTCATGTTTAGTGCATTAAACCATTTCATCAACCTAACTGTTCCTAGTTTGCCTTGATCAAACTTCATGAAATTCCAAATAGCACGTCTGATGAGCTTCCCCCTCCTCTGTTGGCTTTAGTTAAAATTACCTTAGATTAGTTAGCCTGGCAAAATTGGAAAAGATTTCCTTTGAATCACAAACTTAAGCCTATTCCCTAGGTAGCTTTTCCTCAGGTTCACACACAGCATCTCCAGCAAAATGTAATATCTCATATAAAATCTAATCTAGCACCAACTTACTTCTGGTGGGATTCAATTTATTGTATGCATTTCCCTTTCTCGTCTCCCATTTATGACACCGTTAGTGACAGCTTTTACAAGAACAGGAGTACTTGTGGCACCTTAGAGACTAACAAATTTATTTGAGCATAAGCTTTCGTGAGCTACAGCTCACTTCATCGGATGCATTCAGTGGAAAATACAGTGGGGAGATTTATATACACAGAGAACATGAAACAATGGGTGTTATCATACACACTGTAAGGAGAGTGATCACTTAAGATAAGCTAATACCAGCAGGAGAGCGGGGGGGGGGAGGGAAACCTTTTGTAGTGATAATCAAGATGATATATGCCATCATGTGCCAGCAATGCCCCTCTGCCATGTACATTGGCCAAACTGGACAGTCTCTACGTAAAAGAATAAATGGACACAAATCAGATGTCAAGAATTATAACATTCATAAACCAGTCGGAGAACACTTCAATCTCTCTGGTCACTCGATTACAGACCTAAAAGTCGCAATATTACAACAAAAAGACTTCAAAAATAGACTCCAACGAGAGACTGCTGAATTGGAATTAATTTGCAAACTGGAAACAATTAACTTAGGCTTGAATAGAGACTGGGAATGGATGTGTCATTACACAAAGTAAAACTATTTCCCCATGTTTATTCCCCCCACTGCCACTCCTTACTGTTCCTCAGACGTTCTTGTCAACTGCTGGAAATGGCCCACCTTGATTATCACCACAAAAGGTTTCCCCCCCTCAACCCGCCCTCCCCCCCCCACACCCCGGCTCTCCTGCTGGTAATAGCTCATCTTAAGTGATCACTCTCCTTACAGTGTGTATGGTAACACCCATTGTTTCATGTTCTGTGTGTATATAAATCTCCCCACTGTATTTTCCACTGAATGCATCCGATGCAGTGAGCTGTAGCTCACGAAAGCTTATGCTCAAATAAATTTGTTAGTCTCTAAGGTGCCACACGTACTCCTTTTCTTTTTGCAAATACAGACTGACACGGCTGCTACTCTGAAACCTTTTACAAGAACGTTAACCTTTCCTAACCATATTATTCAGTGTCTCAAAGTTTCATTTCACTGTTGAATTTTAAAACTCAACTGTGTATTTACAGTCCACATGAGTACACTAGGCCAAATCTTGCAGTGATTATATAGGCCAAACACACATTCACATCAATGTTGTCTGGGTAAAGACTAAAGGAATTGACTCGTTGATAATATAAAATGCATTTTGTTCTAAAGAGTAATTGTGAACAGTGGAAGAGTGTGTTTCCATGCTATTTCTGTCAGTGATTTCCAGTTCAGATCTGCTCAGTTCAAGTGAAAAGATGACCCGTACAAATTTCTGCTGCTGGGGAGAACACCAGTGGAAAATTGGGGCTGGGTATTTTTGCACAGCAATTTTACTCTGTTGAAAACAATAAAGCTATGCTGATTTAAACTAGCTGAGACTCTGTAGGGGATGCCAGGATTTAGGGAATTATTTTAATATCTTCTGGGATTTTCCCAGATTAAAAGACAATTTTAGAATATTGACGCAAGAATTATTGCAAGATTATGTCCCTCTAATTCAGGGGTTCTCAACCTTTTTCTTTTGGAGGCCTCCTAACATGTTATAAAAACTGCACAGCCTATCTGAACCACAACGGTTTTTCTGCATATAAAAGCCAAGGCCAGCGTTAAGGGGTAGCAAGCAAAGCAATTGTCTGGGGCCCCATGCCATAGGGTGCACCACAAAGCTACTTTGCTCAGGCTTCGGCTTCAGCCCTGGGGGCTGGGGCTTGGGGCCCCAGGCTGCAATCCTGTGTGGTGGGGCATTGGCTTTCTGCCCTGGGCCTTACCAAGTTTAATGCTAGCCTTGCTTGGCGGACCCCCTGAAACCTGCCCTTGGCCCTCTAGGGGTCCCCAGACCCCTGCTTGAGATCCACTGCTCTAATTCATATGATTACGGTGTTAGTAAAGTGCGCTGATTTCCTGAAATTAAATAAATATATGTACATATTTAGAATTATTGTGACTGCTGCCAATAATTTTATTTCATTACAAGGGTTGAAAAAACAAGTATTACCTATAGAAATATGGTTGATTACAACAAAAGATTTAAGGGACAATTTACTGCCAGTATTAGAACAGCAGCTGCACTATTTGAGGAAAGATGTGCTCAGTGCGAACCTGTAAATATCATTGATGGAACTGTTATAAAAAAGGAGGTATATCTACTATATACTGCTTCAGCTCCACTGTACCTGCTATACCCACGATCCACAGATCTTCATCTCCTCCACACCTGTCTCCTTCTGCCCAGACTAGTCTCAGTCTCTTCCTCTGATCTCTCCTTGTAGATGTCTAGCCTTCAGCTCAAGCTCGCGGTAGCTAAAACAGAGTTCTTACCCCCCTCATCTCCCAAGCTCTCCATGCTACTTCCTTTCTCAGTCAATGGACAACATCACCATTCTACATAAGAACTGTCCTACTGGGTCAGACCAATGGTCTATCTAGCTCAATACCCAGTCTTCCGACAGTGGCCAATGCCAGGTGCTTCAGAGGGAATGAACACAACAGGGCAATTATCATGTGATCCATCCCCTGTCATCCAGTCCCAGCATTTGGCAGTCAAATGTTCAGGGACACCCACAGCACGGGGTTGCATCCCCGACCATCTTGGCTAATAGCCATTGACGGACCTGTCCTCCATCAACTTATCTAGTTTTGTTTCTGAACTCAGTTATATTTTTGGCCTTCATAACATCCCTTGGCAACAAGTTCCACTGGTTGACTGCATTGTGTGAAGAAGTACTTCCTTTTGTTTGTTTTAAACCTGCTGCCTAGTAATTTCATTGGGTGACCCCTGGTTCTTGTGTTACATGAAGGGATAAATAACACTTCCTTTTTTACTTTCTCCACACCTGTCATGATTTTATAGACCTCTATTGTATGCCCAGTCTCTTTTCCAGGCTGAACAGTCACAGTCTTTTTAATCTCTCCTGTCTCTCAGGCCCACAACTAGAGTGCCATCTTTGACTTGGACCTGTTTCTAATTCCTCAAACCCAGGCTATGTCTGAATCTTGCAGATTCTTTCTGCAGAACATCTCCAACATACAGCCTTTCTTATCCATCCATACAGAAAAATGACATCCAGGCTCTCATCATTTTGTGTCTTGATTACTTCAACATCCTTTTCTCTGGCCTTGGCAAACGCAATTTTGCTCCACTCATATCCATTCAGAATGGTGCTGCAAAGATTATTTTTTTCTAGCCCGTTGCTTTGACCATGTCACGCCTCTCTTTGCATCCCTCCACTGGCTACCTCTTCTATCAGGTAAGTCACTTGTCTTCATGTTCAAGGGTCTTCACAACCAACGCCCACCCTAACTACCATCTCTCATTCACTACTGAAAGGTCGACTCCTACCTCCAGTTGGCTCATGATGTCAGCACCCATTGCCCACTTGCTACATTTTCAAACAACCACCTCTGCTTTCTCTTTTGCCATCCCTCACACTTGGGAGGAGCTCCCTGTAAGCATCTGTAAAGCCACCTCATTATCTTCCTTCAAAACCCTTCTTAAAATTCTCCTTTGCTGTGAGGCTTACAGAAAACTTTACAGTGGTTAGGCTGCTGTTGTGCTGAGACCAGACATAGCCTGTCACACTGACCAATGCTGTCTGTTTCCTTGTGCTCCCCCATCAGTCTGTCTGCAACAAAATGCTTATTTTTGCCTCTATAGTAGCCAGATACACCTTTGATGAAGCAGCTACAACAGGGATTAATGAGTAAGGTGATGTATTTCTTATACAGTCACTTTTCAGAGCAGATTTCAGAGTGGCAGCTGTGTTGGTCTGTATCCGCGAAAAGAAAAGGAGTATTTGTGGCACCTTAGAGACTAACAAATTTATTTGAGCATAAGCTTTCGTGAGCTACAGCTATCCGATGAAGTGAGCTTTAGCTTACGCTCAAATAAATTTGTTAGTCTCTAAGGTGCCACAAGTCCTCCTTTTCTTTTTTCAGAGCAGAGTCGAGCTCTAGGATTCTAGGATTGTCACAGTGGCTACATCTGGGTACACACACTGCTTGCCACTGTCCTTGCACCTGCAACCACACTACTATTTTTAGTGCACTAGCTTGATGAGTGCTAGTCTGAGTATGTCTAAGTGACTTGGGAATCACACCCCTAGCTCCAACTGTACATGCAACCTGTGTGTCACTCTGAAGCTTAGAAAGTCTGTTGAGTCAGTAGGAAGTGAAGGAAACAGTGACAAGCATAGCTTTTTGTTCAGAACATCACCAGGTTCAATCATCAATGGGATTCACGGTCTGTTACTGTCCGATTTTTAAGTTCTCAGCCATTTAGATTTTAAAACTAGCATCCGTGTGGCATACAGCTATAGTAAGGTATGTATCTATGCCATGCTAAGATTCCTCAACTAGTATGATATCAGAGGTAATTCAACCTATCACCACCCTTACTCTAAGCTAATTTGCATGCAACAATTTCATTGGTTATTTGAGGGACACTGCACCAATGGTGGCCCAACTGCCATATGCATGCAATAGCATGGACTTTCAGCTACTAGTAATACTAGATATTTCTATTCTAACTTCCTTCTGAGCATCTCCAACCAACGTCTCCCTGAGCGAATGTATTAAACCGCACAACACCTCTCTGTGGCAGATAAATATTACTATCCTGAAGAAACAGGAATAGAGTCCAGAACTCCTATCTCCTTCTCCAATCAGCAAAGTACTTAAGCAGTGCTTAACTTTAAACTCCACTGGAATTTCAGGTGTTTCGCCCAATGGGGTGGACTTAAGCACAAACTTAAAGCTAAGCACATTGGGACTGAGACCACAGTCTGTTATAATGGTTGTCTAAAACTTCCCATTATAAGCCTTGTTTTAAGCTGCTTATAATGTCAAACTTTCATCATTATGGCTGAAAGTTTTCATGTTGGGCGTCCACCCTGGTTGAATGTTTTTGGAAAATTTCAGCCCAAACCGTTTGGCTGTTTCTGAAAATGAGGTTAAGAAAAATACATTGCTTTGCCCGTGTTAAAAATCCTGGTGACCTTTCCTTTGAGAAGCTCTAATGTCCCTATGCTTTGGATCAGGGACTTGAAATTAGGCGGGGGCTGCCTTTGAGTCTAGGATGTCCGTGTGAAAATCTGTCGAAATTTGGTTAAGCTATAAACCTTTGAAAAATGCATTTTGCACATGTCCAGTAGAGACTTGCTAGAGCTTTGCAGTGAAGCATGCCAAAGATTCCATCTGCGCTGAGCAGGAATTTCCCTGCAGTTTCAGTTCTGGGTTGCTGTGGACCAAGCTGAGGGTGAGGCACTGGAAATGAAAGCAGGGAGCTTGTCTTTTCTGTGCTCTCACTGACTCCCCTACTGGTGCCCAGGCAGTGTGGAGTAGGAAACTGCCTGATTTAAATGCAGAGGGGACAAAAGTTGAATTGGGGGGTGGGGTGGAAGATAGTAGACTGGGACAAGGACCATGTGGGTAAGGGGACATACAAATGGACAGGAGGCTCATGGGGAGAAGAGGGAAACTTGGAGTGAGTTAGGGTGGGGAGAGGAGACTTGGACTGTCTGGGCAAGGAGACTGGGACTGGGAAGCTTTGGTGTGGGGGAGGGGAGACAGATCTGATAAGAAGCCAGGGTACAGGGAGAGAACTGGGACTGTCTGAGGGGAGAGAACTGGGACAAAGAATCTGGGATTGGCTAGGTAAGAAGACTGGTACTGGGAGGGGGAATGGGGTAGTATGGGTCAAGTTTGGAAGGAACTGGCTGAAAAGTCTGTGTGCACTAGAGCACACTTCCCTCTAGACCCTGGAATAGAACCCAAGATTCCTAAGTCTTACCATTTCTCTGGTGTCAGCAAATATCTGTGAAACCTACTGGTGACGTGTCACATCTCCCTCTAATGCTGTTCCACCAAGGATGACAACCTACCTCTGAGATCATTTACTTCATTAGCTCAGGTGGCAGCATGGTGGAGCTAAAGGTTCCAACTCTGCTGCTGACCCACGTGGGTGTCAGTGTGATGTCACAGGATGAAATTTAGATTTTTCCAGTTTGCTTTTGGAAAGAGACTCAGTATTTTTGTGTGTAACTGCCTCTGTTAAAAGAACATTATTCAGAGGTTGCAATGTCAAGCACCCAAGAGTTCAGAAATGCCAGAATTAAGGTTGCCTGTGCAGCTGTAATTGAGATCCCTTGTGCACATGCATTACGATACAGGCTTTAATTATGTGATCACACCCTATTTGTTCCACTGGCTCTTTAGAATGTTTGGTGATTCTGGGAGGCTGCCAGTACACCCAGGAGGAGAAAGAAAGGGTGATTTTTAACACTTTGCAGCTCAGCTGAAATTGAACAGAATTTCACAAGACCAAGAAAAGGCACTTCTGTAGCCTGAGGGGTTTCTACCGGCTGAATAGAAAAGGGTTGCTGCAAACAACAGAGCTGTTGATGCGTCTCAAAAAAGGGCATAAGAATGGGAGCAGGAGCAATGGAGCCAAATCAGGACCACTCCTCCCCCAGAACTCCACATACCCAGAACTGTGCAGGGGGAGATCCCCCCCAGCTCTGGGACAAAAGACCCAGGTGATGCCTCCCCCGCTGACTGCTACCACATGGCCTTGGGGCAGTACCACAGGGAGGAACCAGCCCCAGACATCAGTGGGTAGAAGCAGCTGCAGAAGCAGCCAAAGCGGGGACCTCTGGACGTTCACACCTTTCTACAGTTTGACTGGACTTTCTCTGCCCTGTGCTGACTCGCTGTTGGCACCAATCCTCCCTCTACCTCACCGTCTCTTCACTTCAGCTTCACTCCACACCTGACCCCTCACCCCTCTTCTTCCCTTGCCCTGTCTCCTTCACCCACTTCTCTTCAGTGCCCCTCTCCTGTCCCTTTTCCTTCCACTGAGCTTGTTCCCTCCTAAGTAAACCCACCATCCCACTGTTCACTCTGCTGGTGTGTTTTGTCCCTTCCCCCACCCTGGATCTGTCTGGTCTATTTAGATTATCAGCTTTTGGGGCCAGGAAATCTCTGCTACTGTATGCTTATACAGTGCCTGGCACAATGGGCCCACATTCTTGGTTAGCCCTTGGGCATTAATGTAATACACATTCTTAATAATCCTTTGTTTATGATGGCAAGTGTTAGGTCACCTAAATATAGGGGTTGCCACCAGCTCTTCCTCTAATATTAAGTAAAAATAAAAAATCCCCACATATTTCTCCACCTGTCAAAAAGGAGAGAGAGAGAGAGAGAGAGCGCGAGCGAGCGAACCACACAGAACAGATGTTAATCATATAGCTTAATGCACGACTGGAAGGGGCTCAGATATGATGGTGATGAGGACAGTAGAAGAAACAGAACAGAATAAACACTACTTTTTAACTGGAAAAAGTGAACAACAATAGTGATCTCTCTGCCCCACAAAAATGAAATACCTCACCTTGTCTCAGGCTGCCGAGAGAGTCCTACCTTCTGGCTATCACAGCTGGAAACTGCACTTCATGCTGCTAAATAACTGACAGCCTCCAGAATGCCCCAGGGTGCAAGGCAGCAGGACATCAGGCTGTTTACAGCTTCTTGAAATGCACAGTTCACCTGCACCTCTTGTTTTCTATGCATAAACCATTTATTTTGTGTGCGCGCGCGCGCATTAAAGAGGTGTGGGTGGAGCACGCCTGTGTTTGTGAGTCACCCACTGCTCTCAAGTACCATTTTCTTATGAGGAATATACTTATTTTTCTATTCCCGGGTCTTAAAGATGGCTTCTAAAAAAACCAAACCAGCATTCTTGTTGGTTGTATCACATGTGGGTAATAGCCCAGAGTCACCACCTAATGTGATGTGACACAACCTTACAGAAAGAGGGGAGGGGTACGTACTATTTATAACTTAAAATATGTCCCCCCTAGGTATCACCCTGACAAGCTAAATTATTTCTAGACTTATTGCCTTGAGAGTCAGGATAAGCTCATTTCCTCATTGCCCTCTCGATTATTTGGAAATGTCTTTAGGGTCCAAAACGATTAGGTTATGGTGGCCTTATTCTTTTTTAGGTAGATGTTGATGAATACTGATATGGGAATTCCACTCTGTTCTCATCACCGTGGCTAGAGTGAAAGGGAGCAAACAGCCAGCAGTGAAGTTTATATGGAGGGATTTCTTAATACGTTTGAGTGAACTGAGTGCTTATAGAAGTGAAGGACCAGCAGCATTGCTTTGGGATAAGCATAGTGCTGCAGTCAGTGGTTGTGTAGGCTTCTTCTCCGCACTCAACAGTCTCTGCTATTCCAGGTCTCTGCCAAGCAAGGACTGCCAAACCACATGGCAGTTTTGTAACATGGCACACTGACTACAGACTAGTGTACAAGCATCAAACCCGCATTCCCTTGGATGTGGGGGGCAGAGGCATGTTCCACTTGGATCCAAGAATTAGTTGCAGAATAAGGGACTTATAGAATATTGCCAGGTTGAAAAGACAGCTACTTGTGTGAATCCATATGTAAGTGTAATATCTGATTTTTCCAGGATATACTGCGGTATCTGCCTGAATATCTGAGAGGCGAAAGAGGAAGATTCAGAGGGTGAATTTTTAAACCCACCTAAGAGAGCTGGATGCCTAATTCTCATTAGAAAATAATGGACACTGGCCAATCTTGTAGGAGACTTTGAAATCTAAGATATTTATATGGCCCCATCACTACAGCATCTGAATACCTACACAGTCTTTAACATGTATATCCTCACAGCCAGAGGCACGGACTTTCTGGTTTCCCCAGGGATGCTCAACCCCTGCTCCACCCATTGCCCTAAGGCCTCACCTCCACTCCACTCCACCCCTTCCGAACCCCGCTATGCCCCCTCCCTGCCTCTTCCTGACCCTACTCCTCCCTCCCACCCACCTGCTGACGACTGGCAAGGTGGAGGTGCCGGGGGAGGACTTGATTGGCAGGGCCTCTGGTGGGTGCTGAGCACCCACTATTTTTTTCCCGGGGGTGCTCCAGCCCCGGAGCGCTCATGGAGTCGGTGCCTATGCCCACAACCCCCCTACAAGGCAGGGCAGTGCTACTATCCCTGTTGTACATATGGGGAACTGAGGTGCAGAGAAACTAAGTGTTTTGACCAAGGTTTCCTACAAAGGTCTGACAGAGAAGAAATTGAACCTGCATCTCCCGAGATCCAAGCTAGCATGCTAACCACCAGACCATCCTTCCTCTCCTTGTACTTTTCAGCTGAGGTCAGTAAGCCTCAGATTGATTCAATTCTCACTATAAGATGAGCTCAGTGAAAAATTACCATCCTGTTCACTTAAAAATATGGAATATCTTGCATTCTAGCTGTGGAACTCTCCCCCCATCCCTCAATGGTCAAAAGAAACAGGTCATCCATGAATATGCCCATACTTAGTGGTATGGAAAGTCATGATCATATTTATAAATAATTATGATGCAGAAAAGGCAAAAGTATTCAATAAATGTTTCTGTTCTGGATTCAGAAAAAAGCAGAATATGTATTCATATCTCACAGTGATAAGGGAATACTTTCTACTCCATCAATAACTAATTTTAAACTGCAACTATTAAACATTCAGTAAACTACACTCAAATATCCATAACTTTCACCCCTGCTGGGGTTGCTCCTCCACTGACTCGTCCCCTCTTCCCGGGCTCTGCGGGGCTGTTCTCCCACTCTTGTGCAGAGGGATGCCTCCCAGGACTTTCCCCCGGGACTCCTGGCTCCGAAGGTAACATTCCTTCTCTCCCTGGTGTCAGCATGTTTCTGCATCACCTTTCCCAGTGGACAGTAGGCAAACCTTGGCCCACCCTCTGCTCTGGATTTCAGCCCAGGGATCCTGTGTTGAGCAACTAAGGTCTGCTCCCTCAGACATCTCACTGCCTCCCTAGACTTTTCCAGCCATCACCTTCCTTCAGGCCCTTTCCCACAGTCCTCCCTGCCTGACTGTACATCTGCCTATCTCTAAGCCTTTCCTCCATTCTAGCAACCAGAGAGGGACTGCAGTGTTCTTTCCCCTTCTCATCTGAGCTTCTTCCCTTTATGCTCACTAGCCAACTCCTGCCCCAGCTAGACTTCATCTTTAGCTGGGGCTGACCCCCACCTCCACCCCCACCCCAGGCACCTTAGAATCATAGAATATCAGGGTTGGAAGGGACCTCAGGAGGTCATCTAGTCCAACCCCCTGCTCAAAGCAGGACCAATCCCCAATCAAATCATCCCAGCCAGGGCTTTGTCAAGCCTGACCTTAAAAACTTCCAAGGAAGGAGATTCTACCACCTCCCTAGGTAACGCATTCCAGTGTTTCACCACCCTCCTAGTGAAAAAGTTTTTCCTAATATCCAACCTAAATCTCCCCCACTGCAACTTGAGACCATTACTCCTCGTTCTATCATCTGCTACCACTGAGAACAGTCTAGATCCATCCTCTTTGGAACCACCTTTCAGGTAGTTGAAAGCAGCTATCAAATCCCCCCTCATTCTTCTCTTCCACAGACTAAACAATCCCAGTTCTCTCAGCCTCTCCTCATAAGTCATGTGTTCCAGACCCCTAATCATTTTTGTTGCCCTCCGCTGGACGTTTTCCAATTTTTCCACATCCTTCTTGTAGTGTGGGGCCCAAAACTGGACACAGTACTCCAGATGAGGCCTCACCAATGTCGAATAGAGGGGAACGATCACGTCCCTCGATCTGCTCGCTATGCCCCTACTTATACATCCCAAAATGCCATTGGCCTTCTTGGCAACAAGGGCACACTCCTGACTCATATCCAGCTTCTCGTCCACTGTAACCCCTAGGTCCTTTTCCGCAGAACTGCTGCCTAGCCATTCGGTCCCTAGTCTGTAGCTGTGCATTGGGTTCTTCCGTCCTAAATGCAGGACCCTGCACTTATCCTTATTGAACCTCATCAGGTTTCTTTTGGCCCAATCCTCCAATTTGTCTAGGTCCCTCTGTATCCTATCCCTGCCCTCCAGTGTATCTACCACTCCTCCCAGTTTAGTATCATCCGCAAATTTGCTGAGAGTGCAATCCACACCATCCTCCAGATCATTTATGAAGATATTGAACAAAACCGGCCCCAGGACTGACCCTTGGGGCACTCCACTTGACACCGGCTGCCAACTAGACATGGAGCCATTGATAACTACCCGTTGAGCCCGATGATCTAGCCTGCTTTCTATCCACCTGATAGTCCATTCATCCAGCCCATACTTCTTTAACTTGCTGACAAGAATACTGTGGGAGACCGTGTCGAAAGCTTTGCTAAAGTCAAGAAACAATACATCCAGTGCTTTCCCTTCATCCACAGAATCAGTAATCTCATCATAGAAGGCGATTAGATTAGTTGAACTTAACTGAACTCTCTAGCTCCAGTTAGCCCTTTTAGTGCCAGTGTGTGGTATATACCTCATCACAGTTACATGACATTCTGCTAAAAAAATTAGCACTATACAACATCAGAGCAGTCCATCTCAAATGGTGTAAAAACTGGTTAACTGATAAATCTCAAACAGTGATTGAAAATAGGGAATCGTCATCCAAATGGGATGTTTCTAGTGGGATTCCACAGGGATCTTCTTCTCGGTCCAATGTTACTGAATATCTTTATCAGTCATCTGGAATATAAAATCATTGCTGGTAAAATTTTCAGATGACACAGAAATTTGGTAAATAATGATGGTGACAAGTCAGTTATACAAATCACCGTGGGTTCCTTGAAAAGGGAGGCTCATTAGAACATGCATTTTAACAAAGCCAAATGAAAGATCATACATGTAGGAACAAAAGAACATAGGTCACACTTACACGATGGGGGGCTGTATTCTGGAGAGCAGGGACTGAAAGGTACTTAGGGGTCATGGTAGATGACCAATTGAACTAGGGTGACCAGACGTCCCAATAAAATCGGGACTGTCCTGATTTTTAGGTCTTTGTCCGGCATCCTGACTGATGCCATTTGTCCTGATACTGCAGCTTTGGCCGCTCCGGCGTTTTTTTTTTTTGCTTCCCCCATGTGTCCTGATATTTTCTTCGTTTCATCTGGTCACCCCTAAATTGAACACAAGCTTCCAGCGTGATGCTGTAGTGAAGAGGGAAAACACGATCCTTGGTAGTATAAGCAGGGGAATATCAAGTAGGTATAGGGAGGAGGTATACACGGCATCAGTGAGACCATCACTAGAATACCGTGTCCAGTTCTCGTGGCCATATTTAACAAAGATATTGAAACACTGGAAAGGGTTCAGAAGAGGATCACTCTTGTAGCTCAAGTTCTGGAAAATGCTTTATAGTGAGAGACTAAAGAAGCTCATCTATTTTGTTTATCCAAAAGAGGCGGTGATTTGTTCCTGGCCTACAAGTACCTACATGGGGAAGTGATTTAACCTAGCAGAAAAAGGCATAACAATATCCAAAGACTGAAGCTAAAACTAGACAAATTCAGACTAGAAATAAGGTGCACATTTTTAATAGTGAGGATGATTAAAAATCAGAGCCACTTAGCTAGGGGAGTGATGGATTCTCCATCACTTTAAGTCTTTAAACCAAGACTGGATGTCTCCCTACAAGGTAGATAATACTAGATAATACTTAGCCCTGCCACGAGTGCAGGGGACTGGACTAGATGACCACTCGAGGTCCCTTCCAGTCCTATGATTCTAAGGTATGCAAGAGCTCAGACAGAAGTTATGGGCTTAATGCAGGAATCTCTGGCCTATGTTATGCAGAAGATCAGGCTAGAGGATCTAGTAGTCCCTTCTGGCCTTGGAATCGACCAATATATACAATGCAAATGTTCTGATGGGTTGAAACAGCAGATTCTATTGGTAATAGTGTAGCTCTGCACTTCCTTTCCTGGTGTTAACCAAAATAATTTTTACTCCTGAGGCCAGATTTTCAGGCCCCTCTTCTGGCAGCTAGGAAGCCAGCCCAACTAGTTATCTGGGACTTCCACTAGTGTAAGGGCATTTCTGGGTGACACATAACTGGTGTAAGCAGCATAGAGCGTGTCTTGGAGTGAAGCCAGGGGAAGGGGATGAGGCCAGATTACCAATGTATTTTGATGGTCTTCAGCTGCCTGAATGGCCTCTTAGAGGCCTTTGAAGCCAGGAACAACCTAGAGCAGCTCTACAATGGACCAAAACAGTGCCCAGCCAGGCCCAGGAACAAGGGTGTGTGTTTGAAAGTGCTGTACGACTATCATTGCTCTCACCTCAGCTGTTGTATTAACATGGACAAAACTCTTATTATTTTCATTTCATTCCTGTTTAGCTGTACTTTGTACTTCAAAGATTAACTAATAAATAACTTGTGTTCCAGTACCGTAGCCAGGTGGATTATGGGGGAAGATTCCAGGTATGTTTTCAATACTAGCCATTAGTCCAGACCAGGAGAATTATGACCATGGAGCATTTTAAGGGGCATGACAATAGTGCATAAAGTAATGGAAGACATCCTTCAGAGCGAAAGAGAGATGTGTTTCAATATATGTATAGCAAACACATTTGCTAAAGTCAGTTTTGCCAGTAGCCTTAATTTCTATGTGGACAGTGATTGCAAAGGTATAAAATGAAAAAAAAAGTTAGGATTGTATGTGAAGTCAGGAAGCAAATACATAAAAAGGAAAAGAATACAAACCTATGGCAAACTCCAAAGCATAACAAAAAGTGAAACAGCAACCTTATTCACCATGCTTGTCATTAAACTAGTCACAGAGCTACTATGCTCTAACGTTCTCCTCTTTGTTCCCTGTGAGTCACTTGCATTTTATTTACAGAAAATTCTTAATGCAATTGGGCATGAAAAGTAAAAGGCCTTTTTGCATCTGCTATTAATACCTTTTGCTCACAGTTCATTCCTCTCTATGATTTTAACCATATTTACATTTACACTTATAAAGCATGTACTATTTCTTGTTGACATGGTTCTTGTCATCTGTGTTTTCTATGTCTTTTTTCAGGGTATGACTCCATATCTTGATTTCTCAGCTTATTTGCCGATCTTGAAGTTGTCATAGTGCACAAAGAAAGTACCCTCCAGCGCATCGCTATGTTCAAAACAATGCTTGCTCTAACTTTGTAATTTTCACTTTCAGCAAAGTGATATAACAGCACCAGCATAATACGGTCATTTTCTCACAATTTCAAACTGAGCATCTTTATTAGCAGGTGCTAAATTGCTGCTCCAGCTGCTGAATGGTAACAATTAACTCAATTAACATCTAAACAGCTGTACTTTGTGAGGAAATGAACAACATTAATAACCACCAAAAGGGGGGAAAAGCTGCAATTACAAGTGTGGAAAATACCATGCCACCACTCCAGGCAGGCGTGTGCTGTTTCCAGCATCCCCTGGGGAGCTGTAAAAGGACACCCTTTTTTCTGAGCATTGGCAGTCTGCGCAGTTAATAATATACAGCAGACTTGCTGCTATGGGTCAGAGTATGTTTGGAATGGATGCAGCTTAGTTTGTGACCAAAGGGTTAAGATCAGAGGGCTTGATTCTAGCGAGGACATGAAGCAGAACGTACTAGAAATAACAAGATGGAAATGGGTGTGTGGCTTTTCACATTAAAGCAAGGAGGGCTAGTATTTAGCTATTAAATTCTTTATTCACACTTTACAGAATACCACAAATATGAGAGCCTTCTGACAGCTGCAGCCTTTAGCTGCCTGTTCCACCCTACAGTCCCACCTTTCAATACAAAGGGTGACCTTTTGATAGACAACCACACACACAACAGTTACACTAGTGAAAAAAGGTGCTATCAGCCAGTCACAAAATATAGTCACAGGCACTATATCCACACACTGGCTATATTGATTTAAAAAAATCAGCTAGACGCTATAGACACAAACAAGCTTCCATGCAGCTCCAGTTCCAGCTTGGTCATCTTTGTTTACTAGGGACCACATCCTGTCTAGAACTCTGTACAACACAGAGAGACACCTAGTGGTTGAACACCACACTGCAATCAACATACCATCAGAGACTTTTGTTAAAAGTTTCATAGAAATATTCCTCCGAATTATTAAATGTGTTTGTTTTGGCCTTGCTTGTGCCCTGTTTGCATTCAGTTTCCGTGAACATTTGCAGGGGCTAGATTTCGCTGTCACAAATGTTCACAGAAAGCAAATTTCAATGTCTCATGCAAAAAAGTATTTGAAGAATCTGAATTTTAAAGTCACATATACATGAGAATTAACACCCAAAGCGTTTATGTGCGTCCAGCCAGGAACCCCAAACTGACTTGACTCAGCTGACAAATCACAACTAAAAATGCAGCTCTAATTTTGAATATTAGTGATGAATATGTAACCGGGGGAGGCATACCGAGTCAACACTATGTATAACTATTACACTCCCTCTCTTCCTGCACCTCAGCTTAACCCTGCAGAAGCCGAGGCCAGAGTTTTATCTGTTCAGGACTTTTCAGAAAGCATTACATAGAGTTAAACCTCAGGGCTACTGTATGTAAAACCCCTGATAAATCGATGTTAATAGTTCCCAGTCAACTTCAAATACAGTGTACCTTATGCTTTCTTAGTAAAATAAAGATATAATAGAGACAAAAATACTATAAATAGTAATTATAAAGTTATGAATATCTTTTGAACAAAAGCTGTCAGACAGAAAATCTGCTAGTGTTCCTTATATACGCTTCCCCTGAGGTTGTTGCATCTATTCACATATATAACATTTACACTTCTATTCTTTAGCACACATATAAATACATTTCACACAGGTAGTCTCTCAGAGAGGATTTCCCAGTCTCTGCAGTGTGGCCATGATATGTAGCGTGTATCACCTGGGCTGTTCAGAGTTTGAGAAGAATGGTAGCATTTGAGTCCTTTCCAAGAGAGCTGGGAGAATAATTGATTTTTCAGCTCAGTTAACAAACTGAAAAAGTCAGAAAAAATATTCAGTTTGGTTCCTAAATGCCAGCAAACAGTGTGTCCCCATCTGTCTGTCTATCCCACTTTATATAACCTTTAGCTCAGATGTTAGGGCACTTGCCTGCAATGTGGGAGGTGTAAATTTCAGTGGAGTAGAGATTTGAACTTAAATGGGGACAGACAGACACACCTGGTTTGCTAACCTGGAAGTTTTTCCCAGCTGAAACTAATTTGATCAAATTCACAAATAGTGTCAGCTAATCCAAAACTGCAGTGTTCTGCAAATAAACTATTAGTGTAAAAAATGTTCAATCACTTCAGAACCCTGTCAGCAAATAATCTGGGGTCTCCTCAGCGAGCAGCTCCCCAGCCTTTAGGTTAATAGCTGACTGGTCCTCTCAGTGGCTGGTGAAACAGAAATCTGTAGAATCATAGAATCTCAGGGTTGGAAGGGGCCTCAGAAGGTCATCTAGTCCAGCTCCCTGCTCAAAGCAGGACCAATCCCCAATTTTTGCCCCAGATCCCTAAATGGCCCCCTCAAGGATTGAGCTCATAACCCTGGGTTTAGCAGGCCAATGCTCAAACCACTGAGCTATCCCTTCATATCACAGCAATAAGAGCTGGTATTTAACAGCTAAATTATTCTTATTTAAGGGTCACACAACCACAAGAGAAACCACAATCTTCGGTTCACCATGGCCTGCAGTTCAACCTCCTCGGGCCAGATCCCCACCTTCCAAAATGAAGAATGACCTTTGGTCTTTGCAGGCGCACCTCACATTCTTACACATCCACAGCGGCTTCCCACAGTCTTCAGTCTTCAACTTGCTGTTCCAGCACATTCCATATACTACAAATCAGTTTAAATTAAAAATATGCATAACGATGATGCACAAGACTAAGTAGAAAGTAAGAGCCAGGGGTTCTGACCCCTCTGTTGTTTTTGTTTCCACTGAGTCTTATCTCTTTATTACAGTACACACTCTTCGGTGCCCCTGTAACCTAACTGCATCATCACGGAATACTATGGGTGTAGCTTAGTGGGCAGTCAGTAGGCCAGGTAGAGGATAGACTTTAATATTACCATGTTAGTAAGGCACACCAGAGAAGGCAGGCAGTGATACCTGTCAGAGTGCCCCTGGGAACAATCTGTTTTCCTGCACTTATAAAAGCCACCTCATTCCATGGTTCCTTGTTGCAGCCATCCTCCATTTGACGACTGCCCAGATCTCTCGCTCAAGGCCAGGCCTTCTAGAGCTATGTGAATAACTGATTTTTCAGTTCACTGGCAGTTCAAAAAAAATTGTGAAAAAATTTGTCTTGGGTTGACCCAAATGAAAACTTTTAAAAATTTCTGGCAAATTGAAGTCAAAATTTTTTTTCATTTCATTTTGATTTTAGGCTTGTCTAACATTTTTTATTTCTTTATAATAAAACTGAAGGAAATTTCAAAATGAAAAGTCATTTCAAATAGAAAAATAGAAACATTTCATTTAAAAAATGTCAAAATATTTCATGGGGGGGGGGGGGATTGAATGAAATAATTCAGAAAAATCAACAAAAAATTTGAAGAATGTTTTGGTTGACCTGAATCTGCATTTGTTCATCAAAAATAATTTTGGTTCAAAAATTTTGCCCAGCTCTAATGTCTCATCTGCTCGCTGCATGGTTATTGAGTGATCTACAGCACTCCCTCTCCCGATGGCTGAGTGCCCTGCCTTCACAGCACTCCCACAGTCTGCTGGCCTGGGGGCTCAGCAGACAAGAACCAAGCTGGAGTCTCTTTGGGTATGTTTATATTGTGTTTTAAAATGTGCAGCACTGAGCCTCAGAGCCCAGGTCTACTGACTCCAGCTCACACTATGGCACTAAAAACAGCCACGTAGATGTTGCAGCTTGGACTGGAGTTCAGGCTCTGAAACCCACCACCTTTTCTGGCTTCAGAACCTGAGCTTCAGATTGAGCCCAGCTGTTGTTAGTGCCTTGGTGTGAGCCCCGCAAGCCCAAGTCTATAGCCCCAGGCTCTGAGACTTGCTGCCATGGATTCTCAAATACAGTGCGGGCATGCCCTCAGAGATTTTGGATAAAATTTTCTAAGGTGCCTGAGTGTCTTAGGAGCCTAAGTCCCATTTTTAAAAGGGACTTAGGCACTTAACACACTAAGGCTCAATGGGACATAGACTGCAAAGTGTTTAAATCACTTGGGAGCTTTTGAAAATGTTACACGATATGATTAAAACCCCAAATCAAACCCATCTCTTACAGACTGGTAGAGAACCAGGAGCGCGCTTCCTCTAGCATGAACATGCGATTTAATAAGCATCATTCTCTGTTGCATTTACTGTTTAGATTAAATTTTCAACAGCATTTAATTGGCAATTGCTCCATTCTTCCCATTTATTTACCCTGCATTTCACTGTGCTCCTTTGAAAGTCAAATTGAATGTACTTCTTTTTTTGGCACAATATGCTCTCTAATTCTGTGTGATGATCACAGGGGAACTACAGCCAGTCCCCCATATGTAAATGCTAGTAGTTGTCATTCACCTTCCTGAAATTATGCTGCTGAGAGAGCCAATGTGTGTGCATTTGTTAGTAAAACTGAGAGATAGATACACATACAGCATTTCTAAAAGCAATTGTTCACTATATGTTCCTTAGTGCATTTCATTAAGTTGTTTGTTTACTTACAATATTCTTTTACACGTTTCTACATTAATTATTGTGACCTCAGCAACAACAATGGTCAGCACTAGGATTTTCAAAGGAGCCTAAGGGAGCTAGGCATCCATTTTCCACTTCATTTGAGCACTGACTCTCTTAGGCTCCTTTGAAAGTTCCACTTTGTTTCAGGTCCGATCAACATTAAACAGCGTTTTTCAATGATTGTGCATCCCCTTATGGGAGTTGTAGTACAGAGTGTGTGTTGCCCTCATTCTCCCCTATGGGCCAGCTACCCTGGCTGAACTACATTTCCCATGATGCAGCACAGTCTTCTCGCTGACTGATCTGTCTGGTGCATCATGGGAGATGTAGTCCAGACAGGGTACCTGGCCCAGAGTGGAGAATGAGGGCCCCCTGGCAGTCTGAACTACAACTTCCATAAGGCAATGCACCATAATTGGGAAATGCAGTATAATGTTGAACTCAATCAAAATGAAACATTTCATACCAGATCAGCAATCCAAAATATTTTGACTGACCTGAATTGAAATATTTTGTTTTAGTTTTTTGGCAAAATTGAAATTTCCCCACAGAAAATTTTGATCTTGCTGAAACTGTATTTTCCATTGGAAAATCATTCTGTGGGAACATTCCTGGCCAGGTTCAAACATAGGTCTTCTGAGTCACAGGCTAGCACAGATATAGCAAGCCATCCTTCTTCTTCAGGTATGTTAGCAACAAAAAGAAAGTCAAGGAAAGTGTGGGCCCCTTACTGAAGTAGGGAGGCAACCTAGTGACTAGCTAATGTACTCAATGCTTTTTTTTGCCTCTGTCTTCACGAACAAGGTCAGCTCCCAGACTACTGCACTGGGCAGCACAGCATGGGGAGGAGGTGACCAGCCCTCTGTAGAGAAAGAAGTGGTTCAGGACTATTTAGAAAAGCTGGATGAGCACAAGTTCATGGGGCCAGATGCGCTGCATCCGAGGGTGCTAAAGGAGTTGGCGGATGTGATTGCAGAGCCATTGGCCATTATCTTTGAAAACTCATGGTGATCGGGAGAGGTCCTGGCTGACTGGAAAAAGGCTAATGTAGTGCCCATCTTTAAAAAAGGGAAGAAGGAGGATCCTGGGAACTACAGGACAGTCAGCCTCACCTCAGTCTCTGGAAAAATCATGGAGCAGGTCCCCAAGGAATCAATTCTGAAGCACTTACACGAGAGGAAAGTGATCAGGAACAGTCAGCATGGATTCATCAAGGGCAAGTCATGCCTGACTAATCTAATTGCCTTCTATGACGAGATAACTGGCTCTGTGGATGAGGGGAAAGCAGTGGACGTGTTATTCCTTGACTTTAGCAAAGCTTTTGGTATAGTCTCCCACAGTATTCTTGCCAGCAAGTTAAAGAAGTATGGGCTGGATGAATGGACTATAAGGTGGATAGAAAGTTGGCTAGATCGTCGGGTAGTGATCAATGGCTCCATGTCTAGTTGGCAGCCGGTATTAAGCAGAGTGCCCCAAGGGTTGGTCCTGGGGCCGGTTTTGTTCAATATCTTCATTAATGATCTGGAGGATGGCATGGACTGCACCCTCAGCAAGTTTGCAGATGATACTAAACTGGGAGGAGTGGTAGATACGCTGGAGGGTAGCGATAGGATACAGAAGGACCTAGACAAATTAGAGGATTGGGCCAAAAGAAATCTGATGAGGTTCAACAAGGACAAGTGCAGAGTCCTGCACTTAGGACGGAGGAATCCAATGCACCGCTACAGACTAGGGACCGAATGGCTAGGCAGCAGTTCTGCGGAAAAGGACCTAGGGGTTACAGTGGATGAGAAGCTGGATATGAGTCAACAGTGTGCCCTTGTTGCCAAGAAGGCTAATGGCATTTTGGGCTGTATATGTAGGGGCATTGCCAGCAGATGGAGGGACGTGATCATTCCCCTCTATTTGACATTGGTGAGGCCTCATCTGGAGTACTGTATCCAGTTTTGGGCCCCACACTACAAGAAGGATGTGGAAAAATTGGAAAGAGTCCAGCGGAGGGCAACAAAAATGATTAGGGGACTGGAACACATGACTTATGAGGAGAGGCTGAGGGAACTGGAGATGTTTAGTCTGCAGAAGAGAAGAATGAGGGGGGATTTGATAGCTGCTTTCAACTACCTTAAAGGGGGTTCCAAAGAGGATGGATCTAGACTGTTCTCAGTGGTAGCAGATGACAGAAGAAGGAGTAATGGTCTCAAGTTGCAGTACGGGAGGTTTAGGTTGGATATTAGGAAAAACGTTTTCACTAGGAGGGTGGTGAAACACTAGAATGCGTTACCTCGGGAGCAGGTGGAATCTCCTTCCTTTGAGGTTTTTAAGGTCAGGCTTGATAAAGCCCTGGCTGGGATGCTTTAGTTGGGGATTGGTCCTGCTTTGAGCAGGGGGTTGGACTAGATGACCTCCTGAGGTCCCTTCCAACTCTGATATTCTATGAGTCTCTGATTCTATGATCCTTCCTACCATCCTATTCTAGCCATATTTACACCACAACCTCCAAGTGTATGTCCACGTGGAATAAAAAAATCTACAGCCCTGAGTCTCAGAGCCCAGGGCAACTGAATTTATCTAATCTCTCTGCACCTGAGTTTCTTGTAAAATGGGGATAAACAATGCTTTGTAGAGATAGGTTTATAACACACTTTAACAGCATTATAGAACAGTAGAGTATTATTAATGCCGAACTAAAGTTAATTTCCTATCTTCCCTCCCAGCTCAGTGCTGAAGTATAATGAGGAGGTATTGTGTGAGAGAAAATATGTGCTGCTCAAATCATCAATCATCAGTGGGATTCACACTCTGCTGTCATCCAATTTTTAAGTTCTCAGCCATTTATGAATGACACCAATGTAGCGCACAGGCTTTCAGCTACAGTAAGGCATGTATTTATGCCATGCCAAGAGTCCTAGACCTTTGTGATATCAGAGGTAATGCAATCAATCACCACCCTTACTCTACAGCTAATTTGCATGCAACACTTTCATTGGTTGAATGAGACTGCACAGATTGTGGTTTATTTGGCCCATCTGCCATTGTTCTTACAGCACAGGGCTTCAGCTACTAATGTGGATGTAATGTGACATCCATACTGATTATCAAG
The DNA here is from genome assembly GCF_015237465.2 of Chelonia mydas. Taxonomy (NCBI): domain Eukaryota; kingdom Metazoa; phylum Chordata; order Testudines; family Cheloniidae; genus Chelonia; species Chelonia mydas. Next base: position 72,467,323 of record NC_051251.2, on the reverse strand, counting down.
AGTAGGATTCAAACCTGGGACTTCTGGACCTAAAAGCATCTACTACTACTACTACTGAAAGACCTACTTGTTAGCTAGAAGTCACCTGGCACATAATCTTCTATGCCACTAGAGGGAGACAGAGAGCCACACTGTCAACAGGTTATCTACACGATCCCATCCATTTGAATCTGAGTATCTCTCAAGCATTTATTAATCTATTTGATAACACCTTTTTCAGAGAGGTTTCAGATACCAGACACGGGTGGGAGACAACTTTTGCGTCCCATGAATATTTTCAAGAGTTCAAAATTTCTTTCCATCTCAAACTGAGATAAAAAGTTGAAATCTCAAAAATATTCTCCAGATGGAAAACAGATTCTTTCATTTTGGATCAACTGAACCATTTCGATTCGATAATTTTGAAAAGTTTTGTTTCACTGTTGACCTTTCTTTTTTAACCTCTTTTTTTAGTTTCATCTACTTAAATTTCAAAATGAAAATTAATTTTGAACCAGAAAACTGGATTTTGAAAACAAAACAAAACACATCAACAATTTTGAAATCTTTTTTTCCCCTCAACAATTTTTTGAGTTGGGAAATATGTTGAACCATTCAATTCCTGCTTTACCCCCAGTGACACAAAGATACTGGTGCAGAGCAGGGCACTGATCTCTTTAGTCTCATTCTACTGCCTTAACCACAAGACCGTATTTCCTTAATGAGCTGGTGGCCTTTGTGCAGATGCCAGTGGACATAGGGCGACATGATTAATATTGGGAAACATATATGTAGTGTTGTTGGCCGCTATGGTGGAGAAGCCAGTGAATCACTGCATTCACAGATTGGACTGTGTCAGGTGATGATAGTGCTGAGATGTATTAGGTGGGCCATGGTGCTGTAAGTGCTCTAAGGAGAAAAAGGGGTCATTTGCATGTCCAAGCCCCTTTATATTCTCCCTTTAAAGGAGAATATAAAATAAATGAAACTGCTTTAAATGGTCATCCTTACAGTTGGAAATTCACAACAGGCATCCTATTACTGCCAACAGGAATGTGCTCTTGTCTCCTGCATCCTAGGAGTTGACCGTAAAGCCAGGAACTGGGGACTCTAAAAGCAAAGGAAAATGGAGAGCCAAGATTGCCACTGCATTTTCAGCTCAGCCCACGCCTAGGCAGTGCAGCATGGATGGTCCTTTCATTAAGAACAGTGGGCCGTGTTGCATACTGTGTCCTCCACTGAACCATGGCGAGGCACATGAAGGCTGAATTGAGAGTGCATTTTTAGCCTGGACTGAAAATAGTTGAGCTTTGTTGGTTTGTGTCTGACAAACCTTTAGGGTAGGTCTATACAACAGCCACGGCTGTGATCTGCAGCTCATATAGATGTCCTCACTCCAGCTAGCTTGCTAAAAACAGCAGTGAGGATGCCTGTTTAGTGCAGACTGCACAAGCAAGTACGTAGCTGGGGGTCAGGTGGGGCCAGGCTCCTGCCACAACATTCTCACTTCTATTTTTATGGAGCTTGCTAGAGTAGAGCTTGTGCAGGTATGTCGACATGAGCTGCCACAGCTCCAGCTAGCTATCATAGCTAGCATAGCTATGCATCCGATGAAGTGAGCTGTAGCTCACGAAAGCTCATGCTCAAATAAACTGGTTAGTCTCTAAGGTGCCACAAGTACTCCTTTTCTTTTTACGAATACAGACTAACACGGCTGTTACTCTGAAACCTTTATTATATTTACTGCTTTGCATTATATTCCGCTTTGCATTATATTCCGCAGGTTTCAAAAACAGACTCCAACAAGAAACTGCTGAGCTTGAATTAATATGCAAACTAGATACCATTAACTTGGGTTTGAATAGAGACTGGGAGTGGCTGGGTCATTACACATATTGAATCTCTTTCCTTAAGTTAAGTATCCTCACACCTTCTTGTCAACTGTCTAAATGGGCCATCTTGATTATAACTACAGAAGTTTTTTTCTACTGCTGATAATAGCTCATCTTAACTAATTAGCCTCTCCAGTTTGTATGGTAACTTCCAACTTATCTGTATGTATATATATATATATATATATCTTCTTACTATATGTTCCATTCTATGGATCCGATAAAGTGGGCTGTAGCCCACGAAAGCTTATGCTCTAATAAAGTTGTTAGTCTCTAAGGTGCCACAAGTACTCCTGTTCTTTTTATTATATTCAGCACTAATGCAAGAAACTTACAGGTCTGTATCCTGTAAGACATTAGCTTCAGCAAGTTAGCATAAGGCTTGAGGCCTATGCACGTTGAACAGATAAACTTTGCACAGATAGACAGCCCAACAGAAAACCCCAAGTATTTGGGGAGCTGAAAATAGAGTTTAAGGGGAAGTTCTGCCCACAGGTACACGAGTCAACCACAGAAGCGTCCTGGCAATGAATGGACTTACATAACAAGTACATGAGATACATCTAAGGCTAGCCTGCTTGCTTGCCTATATATCTTTTCTTATAAGTTTCTCATATTCTTATGGGTTTGATTATTTGTTTTATTATAATAGATTTATATTAAAGTATATTTTGGCTGTAACACAAGGGACCTGCAGGCCAGATCCTGTATGTTGAGCTAAGGCAAAGTTAGTGTATATATGTTTGGGACCTTTCACCTAGATAGATGGTGATGAGCTAAAGCATAAGGTCCATGTATGGCTGCGACCTTTAACATATAGGATGCATTAAAGCAGGTTGGCATACGGGCGTTCCTAAGTTCATACCCCTTTAAACTTATCAGGTACACCGCAACTTGGAACTTGGAAAGAACCGAAAGAACCAGTTAGGACAAAAATAACAAACGTGATACCTAATCTTAAAAGGGCCATGGTAATGAATGGACATACATGATAATAAGTTGAGATCACTGATAGGAAAAAGACACTCCAACATTAATAAGGTAAGGAAATATAAATAAGGGAAAAGGGGAAAAAAATCCCCTACTGAATATGCATCAAACATAGCGGCATCAGTGTAACATATTATAAAAGTGACATCCCAGCACAGGGGCGGTAGGAGAGAGATATGCCAGAATCATGGCCACTGGGGGATGATGGGAAGGTGATGAGGAAGATGACAGCTAACATTTCAGGTTGTTCTGCAGGAGATGGTGTGGGTACATAGATGTGCAGATGTACATTCTGTCGTATCTCTATCTATTTTACTAAGTTGGGGTATTTGTGACTGTGCAAAATGTTTTAATAAATTATATTTGTAAATATAAAAGAGTTCCTATAGTGTGAGTGTTGCAACTGTGCACATCAGGGTTCCCAACTATATAATAATTTGAATAATACTGGGCCTGATCTTGGGGCAAAAACCTGGCAACCCTCAAAGTAATAATTGGGGATGCTCAAGTAACCAATATAATTAATACACGACCTATAGATCGGGCAACACGGGGCCAATTGGGACACCAATGCTGAGAGGCACCTGCTGCTTCTTGCACATAGCCAACTCATCCCTAATTTTAGTGCCAAGGTTCTAAATACATTTATGAACTCCCATAGGTATGATATCAGTGCCTGCAAAGGGCAATCCTAAGTGTTTAAATAGTTGGTGGGAGCTGCCACATTGGCACTGTTTCTGATATTGATTTAGAAGCATCTTATCCCCACAAAGCGATCAGGGCCACTGGCTCTTTTTTACAGACCATTTCAAATGATCTAGAGGTACTGTTTGCCAGAAGCTGCGAATGGGCAACAGGGGATGGATCACTTGATGATGACCTGTTCTGTTCATTCCCTCTGGGGCACCTGGCATTGGCCACTGTCGGAAGACAGGATATGGGGTAGATGGACCTTTGGTCTGACCCAGGATGGCCGTTCTTATGAGGGAGAAGAAAGTGAGCACCGCTCCTCCTTGTATCTAATATGTTCTTGGGGGGAAAGGGGCATAAGTGGAAACAGCCTGAGTGGGGGCATGTGTGTCTGTCTCAATCTCGACTACAGCCTGCCCCCTCTTTTGTTATCTATTTATTTAAGGGATGTGGCACAGGTAATGGATCTAAGGAGCAGATCTAAGATGTTGCCTTGCTTTTGCCAAACAGTCTCATTTAATCCCAGAAATGGGAACCCCCCCACCCCTTCAGAAGCCAGGGGCTCTGGCAAAGGAAAGTTTATGGAACTGGGGCACCTGTCAAAACATTCCAGTGACCAAATCAAAGGTAAAATCCATGATCCATAAAAGAGGATCTGCATCATCAGGAAGTGAGGCAGAGTGAGAAAGAATGGTCTTGTGGCTAACACAAGTTACTAGGGCTCAGGAAATCTGTGATCAGTTCGCAGCTCTGCCACAGACTCCATGTGTGACCTTGGGCAAGTCACTTAAGCTATGTCTACACTTATGGTGGCATGTAGAATACAGGTGGTACAGGTGCCACATGCCATGAGGAGAGGCTTTGGCAGGGGGGAGGCAGCGGGGAAGGACTCTGGCAGGGGGGAAGCAGCAGGAGCCTTTCCCTGCTGCTGCAGTATTTCACTATGGTGGGGCCAGGCTCTGGCACCAGGGTGGCAACAGGACGCTATACTGCAGTGTAAATGTGGGAGGCCAAGCTTGGGTTTGTAGGAGGCCCATGTAAGCTCCTTGGGGGAAGGGACTCTCTCTTACTATGTACAGCACCTAGCACAACAGGGCTCTGATCTTGGCTGAGGCCTCTAGTTGCTACAGTAATAAAAATAAATAATACTGAAGCATATGACCCTGAATCAGAAGTGTACATTGCCCTATAGAAATCTGTGCAGGCAATATGGATATTAAAGAACAGATGCTGGAACTTACCAAATGGGAAGAAACAAATATGAAAGAACAATATTCTTGAGAGAAGCTGCTTGTAGAATTTGACCTATGGCCTAATGGACAAGCAAATGAATAGTAGGTCTGAAATCCTAGGGAATAAGCTGCATGGGAAGAATGGGTTAGATTCTCCTCTGCCTCATACTTCATGTAGACCTTTACATCTATGCCAAGCGGCTGTAAAACATTGCTATTCTAGTGTGGCACAAATGGATACTTACTTTGTAAAAAGTGGACCATAAATCTGTCCAGGATGTTAAGAGGAAAGGGACTGATGCTGGAAAAGTATCAACATCCCAATATTAAATTTGACAATGTTTTACCACCAAAGAGCTGCTTGTGGAAGGAAGCAGCCTCTATCTAGAAAACACTGTGCTCTGCCTTGCAGCTTAATTCCTCAGAAAAGCAATTTAGCATGTGTCAGCTTCACTAAAACAATGGGCTCTCCAATATGGATTGATTTATCCTACACCCGAAGGCCTGTCAGGACATGGTTACTGAACAGTCCTCTGAAGACAGAGAAGAGACGTGAAAGGAGAGGATAACATGAAATGCAACTTAGACATAAATTGGTACTTTTAAATTTCACACACACAGCATAAACCAGAGAGCTGTTGTAAAGTGAACACTAATAATGGGCCAGAAAGCAGAAGGCAGTATAGAAACACAGTCTGCCATTCAGTGTGAAGATGCATGGAGAGAGGTCCAGTAACACAGTAACAGGCAGTCCTCAGAGTTACAAAAAACTTGAATTTTTCTGCAGAAAGAGGGCAGGGTTCATAAACAATTGGGTTTAATCAGAACACCACTTTTCTGCTGAAACCAAGTTTAGAGGGAAAACTTGCAGCCAGCGCTAATGATTAGTCTTAATACCTTTTAGGTGGGATTTTCTATAGTGTATAGTGGCATTGACTGCAAAGTTAGGCCACTGCTGGTGCTACTGAAAATATCACTTTACAGGTCTATCTACTCAACACATAACACGACACACCTAGATGGGCTGCCACTAGCAGGGATCGAACCAATAGTCTCTGGGTCTAACAAAACAAGCTTCTATGGCCTGAGCTAAAGAATGCAGCTTTCCTAGTTTAAGGGGCTGTAGTGGATTCTAAACCTCTCTGCATGGACTAGCAACTAGAAGGGGACACAGAACCACACTGCATAAGCATGTATTACATATAGCTTAGCAAAGGAGGGGTAGATAAATGGTGTCCCAACCTAACAGCCACATTGTGTCCTGTGCATGGGCTGGTCACAGATGTATGCCTTGTGCTTCCCTGAGTGCAACAACTGCTCTGGGTTAGCTGCTCTAGCTGCGCCAGCTAACAGAGTTGACTGGCTACAGAGATGAAACTTTTCTGCACTTCCGTTAAGGGGTGGGTGGCCAGTGGGTCCATGTGGCAATAGCAAATGCCAGTCAATACACTTGAAGAGGGAAAAGGACAGTTGGTTTTATTGCAAGCAGGTCACACTATACAGATGTAATCCTGCTGCCAGGTGTGACTGGCATCAAAAAAGGCTAGGTTCAATTTTCTAGGGGTTCCTGCTGACAATTGAAACAACACTGGCTCCACCCACACCCAGAAACCTGGGAAAGTATGTATACTACACTGATACCATACCTATGGGAGTTCATAAATGTGTTTAGAACCTTGGCACTAAAATTAGGGATGAGTTGGCTATATGCCAGAAGCAGCAGGTGCCTCTCAGCATCGGTGTCCCAATTGGCCCTGTGTTGCCCAATCTTAGATTGTGTATTAATTATATTAATTACTTGAGCATCCCCAATTATTACTTTGAGGGTTGCCAGGTTTTTGCCCCAAGATCAGGCCCAGTATTATTCAAATTATTATATAGTTGGGAACCCTGATGTGCACAGTTGCAGCACTCACACTATAGGAACTCTTTTATATTTACAAATATAATTTATTAAAACATTTAGCACAGTCACAAATACCCCAGCTTAGTAAGATAGATAGAGACACGACAGAATGTAAATCTGTAAATTGCTCTAATAGGCAATACTTCCCCACCCACAAGCACTGAGTGCAGGGGTTTAAAACAAAGAGAGCTTTGGAGGAGCAGGGAGGGGGAAGAGACCAAACTAGGGAAAGCCAGTAATTAATAAAAAAACAAATCCAGGGTGTCTTAGCAGGAGTTCTAACCTCAGTCCTCTTCTGGAACTTGTGACTGGGTGAATGTGTATTCTAGCCACTTCCCCGCACCCCAGCTCCCTGCCCGCAGTTTGTTGTCTTGGTTGGTGGAGGCCAAGGATTCTGACAGGTCAGTGGTGTCTGAGCTGCTCTGGGACCTCTACAACAAGACCCAGCTCAGGTGATTTCAGCTCTGGTTGCTAGATAGGGAGGCCCACACCAGAGTTCCCCAAGTAGGCTGCTGTTCTCTGTAGCTTCAGCCCAAGCTACCTCAGAACCATCACCCGCACCAGTGCCACCCGTGCACTGTCTGCCCTCTCAAAGCAATCTCAGCTCTGCACCACCGTTTTGTAGCTGTCTCAGCTCAGCTGTTTAAAGAAGAATCAGTGGTATACAGGACCCTTAACAATATTCTTAACACCACAAGGGCAGTCCCAAAAGAACTCAGCAGAGCGTTCCTCCCTCTCTTCCTTTAGCCCTGTAGTCTCCATCAGGGTGACCCCTCACCCCAGGCACATTTGATGGAGGACCAATGAAACTTGTTTGTAAATCTTCCTCTGTACATGGTGCTCCTCAGATCTCTGTTTCTGGCCTCTTGCATGAAGTATGAGGGAGAGAAGAAGGAGGGCCTTCTCCGCAGATATTTCTATCCCCTCCTCAATGTCTGTGCAGTGGCCCTTTCAAGGGAAAAAATATCACCCATTTCCCTGCTTGCCCTGACATGGGATTTTGTGCTCCCTGTTGCAGGTTGTGCATCTTTTTCTGTTTGCAAATTGTTCATGAGCACTTTACAATTTTCTCCTATGTAGTCCTTGCTGACTGAATCATTTCTGATAATAATTCTTGGTCTGCAGTAAGCAGTTCATTGTGTTCATAATAAAGGCCTTGGCCCCTTTGGCAGTAGAACAATATCTGGTATATAATATATTCAGGGAGGGGAAGGGAAGATGTAGATAGATTCAAATTCTCTTCTTAAAACTGGAACTTACTGTAATTGTGGTCAGTCAGAGCATATATTGGTCTCCTAAAAGCACCCAAACTCTCTGTTCTGTCTTGTTTATCTAGACATCCTCCCATTTGTAGTGAACCGCTACATGTATTTACAGCTGAGGAGGAAGGGGAAGTACAGTACTTGAAAGGCTCCAATTAGACTCCAGGGAGCACTCTGAGCTAAACTATCAAAGGATGCCTGGCAGCACCACAGAAATACTCTTGGCGCACTATGAGTTGTGCCTGTAAAATAGCACCTCTGTCTCTGTGGTCCAAAGAGTCTGATAGTGGCCTCTCCAGAGTTTCTGCTCCTCAAGCCATGTTTCTCCTCCATTTACAGGTCCCTCTCTTGCTCCTTGCTAGGGTTTTTCTTTCCTTTTTGACTCCTGCTTCTCATTCTTTCCTCTTCAGCCACCAGGATGGAGGTGTCTTCTTTCTTGGATTCTTAAAGTCTAGTGAGATTACAGCAGGGGACTAGAAATCAGTACCACTAGGTTATCTTCCTGCCTCCGCCACTGACACTGTCAATTGACATGAGCCTCCCTATCTCACTTTTCCCATGTGCCAGATGGGAATAATTACATATCCTTTCTCTACTGTAAAGCACTGAAAGGAGCCAGGCACGTAATACGGTTATTAATCAAAGTACAACAACAAACAGATATATTTGGGATAGGGTCTGGTTTCCACAGAACAGTTACAGTATCTCAAAGGAAAGCTTAATGACAGAGCAGTCATTGCACCAGGTTCGATTGTTTATGCCAGCCACTTGGTCAGAATTACATACAGCTGGACTGGGCAGAATTTGATTTTTTTTATCATTTTGATGGATAATATTGATTTTTAGTTGTAAGCCTGTTTTTCAATTTTCATCAATTTAAATTTTCACAGCTGTGCAAAATTAGGGGGTTTAAACTTTTATTGATTTAAATGTTCACAGTTGCAGGAGGGTCAGACAATGTGTGTGTGTGTGTGTGTGTGTTTGTGTGTTGGGGGGCAGGCAACAATTATTTAAGTACAATAGATGTTGAGATTAAAAAAGCTAAAGCTTTGTAACCATTAAAACACAAACTGTTAACATCATATGTCAAAATTTTAGCCTTAAATCACACTTGAGGAAGTTCTCAAGCAGCATTTTCCTTACTTTGCCAGGCTTTAAATATCAATAATTATCTACGGAATTATTTTTTCATTGGTTTGTGTGTGGGCGGTGAAATCAAGGTTTATTGACATTCACTGATAAAAATCTAAACCTTCCAAGCCTTCAGAGAGCAATAGCTCAGTTGTTCTGGCGGGTGGATGCTGTAGAGACCTTCCCCCACTGACAAAGATCGTGTGATGTAGGTGATTTACTGAGTCACACTACACGGTATTTCCAGACAGCTATGTGGCAGCTGCAAGGTAACATTTCTGCTATCACTGATAAAACGGGGAGAGAATGACTCTTGTCACCATTAGATACTGTCAGTCTAGAAATGCAATCTACTCTCTCTGGAAAAGAATGATACAGTATCTCTCTACTGATGAGTGGGAGTGAAGATGCAGGATACCTTTGCAGATGTGGAGACAACGAGAGGGTTAGGCATGGTCATGAATGCCAGGACTCTGAGTCTAGCGCCACCACATGGAGGGAGGTCAAGAGGGGAAGTGTCATGTCCTAGTCCTTCCTTTGCACTTGATAGCCGGGCTGGACCCAAATGAGACTGGAGAGGGCACACTGCGCTTTGCCAAAGGGAAGTGCAATAAGTATGCTCCTGTTGCTCTCCAGAGGGAGCTGGGACTGTCTGTAGATCAATGCTTCCACAAGTTCCGACTTGGGGCTGCGTGTCTCCACACCTGCTGCTCCTTTGAGCTGTGTCACAAAGGCACAAATTAACCTCGGTTTTGTAGCGTACAAGTTTACCTTCAATGCAAAGTGAAGAACTGTGAGAACCAAATACATTATGGGTAAACTGCTTCCGGTTTATGAAATGCAAAATCCCAGCTGTGTGTTTGCACATGCACAGTGGGTCATTTTATACCAGAGCAGGGCTTTAAACACGTATAGAGGAAAGCTGTGTGCTGACATGTTCAGAATATGCACCCTGAACATTAAGCCAACACATGAAGTTGCCAGTGCTGCATCACAGAACAAGAACTGTCTTCCAAATCACATGCTCTCACTTGGTTTTTCGGCCCTTGTGTGAGTCTATTTAGAGCTGATGGGAAACTTCTGATGAAACATTTTGTTGAAATTTGCAGATTTGGCAAAATTTCAACATCGCGGAGAGAGCTTGATTTTTGCTGGCGTTCTAACAGGATCCAGGCAGGTCTCCATCAGAAACCTGCCTTGGTTTCCTGCCAGCTCACCTGCCTGGCTCCTCGGCAGCCTGCCTGGAGAGCTCCTGGAGAGCCCAGATTCCAGGGTTTGCAGCTCTGGATCAGCCAGCCACGTGGACTGCCCCAGGGCCAGGGACCCCAAATCTTCCAATATCTGTGGCTCTGGGGCAGCCTGCTGGGCGGACTGTCTGGGAGTTGGCACGCCATAACTTTCTGTGGAGAATTTTGAAATAGTTGGGTTTCATTCTTAATCAGAATGGAACCAAATTTCAAAATCTTCTGTGAAATGGAATGACCTTCCCCTGCCTTGCTATAAGTTTATCTCTATTAAAATTTTAGTCTCAATTTTTGGAACAGCTCCTCATGCTGTCACTGTAGCTTACGTCATGAATATTACTAACTTATGTTCCTACTAATTGCTGCTTGCTGTTTTTTCTTTTAATTTGCTGTAATTAGGAGGACTCATAAAAATAAAACAAGCTTGAGAATAAAAATATTCATTGCAAGAGGCATAGTGATGCAGTGGGTTACTTCACTAGTTTTCACTCCTACAGATGGAATCTGCAGGTTCAAATCCTGTCATAATGCAAATAAATTTGATAGTTTCCTGTTTAATGAAGAGTGAAGCCACCACACAGTGTAACACAACTGGCAGTCTCATAGAAAGAGCAGATAAAATGTACCCCCTGGCCAGTACAAGACTTATCATAGAATCATAGAATCATAGAATATCAGGGTTGGAAGGGACCCCAGAAGGTCATCTAGTCCAACCCCCTGCTCAAAGCAGGACCAATTCCCAGTTAAATCATCCCAGCCAGGGCTTTGTCAAGCCTGACCTTAAAAACCTCTAAGGAAGGAGATTCTACCACCTCCCTAGGTAACGCATTCCAGTGTTTCACCACCCTCTTAGTGAAAAAGTTTTTCCTAATATCCAATCTAAACCTCCCCCATTGCAACTTGAGACCATTACTCCTCGTTCTGTCATCTGCTACCATTGAGAACAGTCTAGAGCCATCCTCTTTGGAACCCCCTTTCAGGTAGTTGAAAGCAGCTATCAAATCCCCCCTCATTCTTCTCTTCTGCAGACTAAACAATCCCAGCTCCCTCAGCCTCTCCTCATAAGTCATGTGCTCTAGACCCCTAATCATTTTTGTTGCCCTTCGCTGGACTCTCTCCAATTTATCCACATCCTTCTTGTAGTGTGGGGCCCAAAACTGGACACAGTACTCCAGATGAGGCCTCACCAGTGTCGAATAGAGGGGAACTTGTGCACCACTGAAGCCCTATTTCAAGGGCTTAGGCTGGACATAAATGTTGTGTAAATCTTAGGCCAACATAATGTACTAAATCTGGAAAGACACAGAAATGATTAGCATGGCCCCTATACAAAGATGACATGCAAATTTGTGAAACATTCCATATTTTTGGTGTGGATTCTCCACCACTGGTCATTTTAAAATCAAGATTGGCTGTTTTTCTAAGAGATAGTTGGGAATTGGTCCTGCTTTGAGCAGGGGGTTGGACTAGATGACCTCCTGAGGTCCCTTCCAACCCTTATATTCTATGATTCTATGATATGAAGTAGCTCAACCAGGAATTATTTCAGGGAAGCTCTAGAGTCTGTGTTATTCAGAAGGTCAGACTAGATGATCCCAGTGGTGCCTTCTGGCTTTATAATCTATGAATCATGTAGCGAATCCTCATACCATCCTTATGAGATAGGAGGAGTGGAATTATTTCCATTCTATACCTGGGGGAACCAAGACAGCAAGGTAAAGTCAGATAAAGCCAAGGCCACTAAGGGAGTTAACATCAGCACTGAGATTAGAATTCAAGAATTGCTGAATCCCAGTTCTGTGTTCAGATCCTTTGCCCCTCTCCCCATCTCAAAAGCATACAGAGTGGAGTCTTTTTCCATGCACCAATTCATGCCCATCTAAAATTACTGGTGCTTAGATTCTACAATAGTAGACGCTTTGGAAAGGCAAATAAATGGAATTCAGTAAAGTTGTGTCTCTTGGATACAAATTGGCATTGAAAGTTTTCCTGTTTAATGACAATTGAACAGCTCTGTTGCTGGCACTTACTGTCAATTACTATCCATAGCCTCATGAAGTGAATGCTCATAAGTACTACATGGTCACAAAACTTCATCCATAGATAAAAATATTAATCTTTGTGCCGTGCACAGATGCCTTGCTGCTTCATTGTGAATGATGGGATTTTGAAGATCCAAAGCATAATCCCCATAGCTGAAAAATGAGGATGCACGCTTGACAGTCTCCTTCTCTTTCTTTCCCTCTGACGTGCCATTATTGGTTTCATGGCATGCATCAGTACAGCTGCTGTCACAATGGACTGACAAATTCTCTCCGAATGACAGAAAATCTGGACAGAGAGCTGCATATTGTTCCTGAAAAATATCAGATTCTTCCTGTGAAGAGATTCTTCATGTGGATGAAAAGAAAAGAGAAGAGAAAGAAGCAGAAGTACTGTAGATATTACTAAGGCCGGGTATCTCCCAAATTATCTTTGTACTGCACAGTGACCACGATACTGGGTTTAATCCAAAAATGTGAATGCCTGGTGGTGCATTGCCTCACCCCTCCTCACTAGCTCCTTTCCTCTTACAACAAGGACTTCTGTGTAGAAAGATCTCTTTTCAACTAGCTGTTATTTGGCACAAGGCCCCCTCAGTCACATGCTTTACAATCAGAAAAGAGCCCAAAGTGGTGTAACTGATGCTGTCTTCCTCTTACCTCAGCACCTCCTGCATCAGTTACACCCGGTTAGGCTCACCGGCCTCATTCCTGCCTCTGGTCAAGCAGTACTAGGTACAGCAGCGGAGGGGTGAGGCAAAGGTAGTATTATGGCACCTCCTGGTTTGTGTCTCCATGAGCTTGGACCCAGCACAGGGCAAGTTTGGCCACCAGAATAAATCAGAGCCACCCAAAGGCTTTTCTGACTTATGCCCAGCTGCCCATGGCTCCATGGAGGCAATATCTCCAGTTGTGCCTCCTGCATCAAGGGAGTGTGTGGGTGGTATAAAACCACAACCTTGGCTCTGTGCCACACAAGGATCTCCTTCTGCTGGGAGGATTTCCAGGTAGCTGATAGAATGGTGCAAAGGATTCATGGCAGACCTGACAACCGGGAAAATGCAGAGGTCACCTGAGGGGTGGGGATGGAAGTTCCATCTTAGGAAGTGGGTGTGAATGACGGGGAGTCTAAGTGAGTCTACGAGTGTGTATGTACATTGATGACATTCACATGCAGAGGAGTCTGGGAAAAGGTGTAAGTTACATCATCTTAGCCCCCCCCCTTTAGACCCAAATCTAAATTTGCCTCAGTACTCATACATAATACCCCTTCCTGCTGTTTGCCACTATGGTCAAACACAATGAGCTAAATTCAAGATGCTGCATAAATAGGCACAAATCTGAGCTCCTTGCCCTAACTTGGACTCCCTTACACGTAGTTAAGCTGGTCTAACACAGTCTAATTTACATCAGCTCTACGCTGGGCCAAACATCTACAGCCTAGTCCACTGAATGGAGGGAACAACAGAATATCTGTGTGCATTGGCAAAATACTTGGCTTTTTAATATGCTCGTTAGACTCCTCACCATCAGAAGGATATTATTCCTGATTCTAGAGAGATGACCAGCGATTGGCTGACAACATCTAGAACAGTGTTTAAAGGTTTTGGAAGATCCTTTTTACCTGGCATTTCAGAAAGTCAGGTGGACAGTTCGGCAGAGCTGTTCCAAGACAGACAGGTGAGGTTCAGCTGCTCAGTCAGCTGACAGTGAATCCATCAAGGAGGAGGAGTGCCTCCTCCCAGTTCTTTAATCATATAATGTGAAATTTTCCTTCCAGCCTCCCAATCTCATTATTTCACCTGCCAACCACGCAATTGGACTAAAAATGTAATTATAGAATGTTAGTAATTAAAAATTGAAACGACATTTGCACCACCTGGCCCTGAGTAGTGTGTACACTAACTGACGTGCATTGAAGGGCATCACTGATTTTCAAATGGTGTACACCAAAAAATCACTTAAAGCCTGCTGCTTGGGAGTTTTGCTATTGATTTCAATGGAAATAAGGTAGGCCCCTTAATTTACTAAATACCAGTTGTCAATTTATTTAATATAAATTGATATTAAACAGGTATAATTGTAATGAATTATAGTGCAATCCAGTTCCCTTTAAAGTCAACAGGAGATTTACCATTGACTTCAAAGGTACTGAGTTCGGCCCATACAGCACGACTTGATACACAGACAAAATATTCCAGGATAGTCTGTTAAGTGAGCTGATGTTGAGGTGGCTTGTCTGGCCTTTGAAATTAGGGTAGTCACTAAGACTCATTCCCATCCCGAAAGAATGGGGTGCAAGTGCTAGCTAGGGTAGCCAGGTGTCGAGTTTTCAACTGGAACACCCAGTCGAAAAGGGACCCTGGTGGCTCTGGTCTGCCCCCACCCCGAGTGTTGGCTTCGCAGATCCCATTGGCTGCGTCTTTGCCTAGGAGCTGGACGGGGGAGATGCCACTGCATCTGGGGAGCCACCTGAAGTAAGTGCCACCCCGAGTCCACACTCCGAACCCCTCTCCCGCACCCCAACCCACTGCCCCAGCTTGGAACCCCCTCCTGAACCCCAAATTCCTCATCCTTGGCCCCACTCCAGAGCTCGCACCCCCAGCCAGAGCCCTCACTCCCCTGCACCTCAACCCCCTGTCCCAGCCTAGTGCCCCCTCCCACACCGTGAACCCCTCATTTCTGGCCACATCCCGGAGCCTGCACCCCCAGCCGGAGCCCTCACTTCCCTCCCACACCCCAGCCCCCTGGCCCAGCTTGGTGAAAATGAATGAGTGAGGGAGGGAGGGGGAGAGCGAGCAACAGAGGGAGTGGGGATGGAGTGAGCAGGGGCGGGGCCTCAGGGAAGACGCGGGGCCTTGGAGAAGAGGCAAGGGTGTTTGGTTTTGTGTGATTAGAAAGTTGGCAACCCTAGTGCTAGCTAAATAGGAATGGGGAGGTGGGGACACAAGCATATCTAATTCCCCTCCATTGGCTTATGTATTAAAGATCAACTGAACTAGCTAAAGATTAAAAATCCTTGTTGGCACATATTAAAAGAAGACAGCTGGGGCTCTGAGTGTGTCTGCATCTACCCCCTACAGTGACACATTCAACCTGCTGGGGTTCGAGAAATTTGGCTTTTTTCTTTCCTAACAATTTTAACAGTACCTTACCCAAGCACTGCACAGAATCAGCGCTCATAAATGCTGTATTGTGTTACAAAGACTGGCATGTCATCCATGTTCTTTAAAAATTTAAACTCCGTACTGTCTGTGTATCCTGTCTTTGTCTTATCTGTCTGGCCAGGCGGTTACACATGCATTCATCATTGTCATATCTGGACCTCAATCTCCAGTTCTCTTCTAGGAAAAAACAAGAGGGCATTTTTTTAGCTGGATAATTTCCAGGTTTTGTGGCAAAAAAAGAGTTTGTAATAATAATCCTTTTCACTTACATATCACTTTTGATCAAAAGCTCTCAAAAGTCACTTACCAAGAGGGAGTATTATTATCCCACTGCTAATAAAGGGCCTCTGAATATTTGATAGCGCCACAGAGTAGTAGACTTTAAGGTCAGAAGGGACGATTATGATCTTCTAGTCTGACCTCCTGCACAACGCAAGCCACAGAATCTCACCCACCAACTCCCTCCCCCCCGCAAATCTGTGTCCAGCTCAAATAACAATTGTTTATGGGTGCATGGAGTTCAGGTTCTGAGCTAAAGAGATTTACATTTCAGTATCTTTGGTAATTTAAGTGTTGTTTACACATATCCATAGGATTTAACCTGTAAGACATCTTGAGCTGAATGGTGACAGTGGAAGGTTTTATAGGTGTTTTGGGAAAAGGTGGGGTTATGGGTCATTCCCTGGACTGAGAACACAGGGTGTCTGGGTTAATACTAGGCTTTACTACAAGTACCCTGTTGGTAAGTCACTTCATATCTCTGTGCCTTAGTCCCCCATCTCTTGGCAATCTTTCCTTTGTCCATCCTGGCTATTTAGACTGTAAGCTCTTTAAGGCAGGGACTGGCTCTTACAATGGGGCCCTAATTTTGTTTGGAGCCTCTCTAGACATTACCAGAATACAAGTAACATGATTAACTTCCCATTTCTACCTGTACAAGCAAATACACTCCACTTTCACAAGGGTTCCTCCTTTCAGATTGTGCCAGGGCTTCCCTGATGTATCTCAAGTAGCAATAATGCCACAAGCTGATCCTTCTCATCACTGCTATGGCTGCACTGCAGCTGAGACCCACTGATCCTCCAATGCAACCTCCTGTAGGCTTCCAACTGGGTCTCCACCGTTTCTACATCTGACACTTCGCTACAAGACTTTTTTGTTAGAAGCTACTCACAAGCCCTTACTCCTGACATCCCATTATTCTACCATCAGCAGAGGTAACTGGGCAAGGTGCTCTCTCAAGGTGAGAGGTAGTTTTTTCACATGGATGTTGATATCAGTGACATAGGTAGTCTTTTTGCCATTTGAGATAGTTTTTCCCCTAGCAGTCACTTAGATCTATAGCTTGGTATTGCAAATTTGGTCTTCTTTTGGGTAGTGACAGTATCCCAGCCAAATGGAAATCATCGAAAAAATATCCACTCAACTAATGGAGAGATTCCTTAGACCCTACCACTGATGACAGTCTGGCTATTCTTTCTGAAGTGTCTAAAAGTGAGATTTTTCAATATCAGTATATGACTTACATGGGCTTGATCCTGCCCCCATTTACATCAATGACAAACCCCATCAGCTTCAACAGAGCAGGCTAGCGCCTCTACTCCAGAGAGATTTCTCTCCTTTTTCTGAAGTGCGCATGCGAGAGAGGAGGAATTCTGAGTCCTGATGTTTCTACTCTCCAGTAGCTGTTTGTGGTGGCCCCAATATGGTTAGTATCTTCTTGGTGTCTTCTTACTTTAAGTAAGTATTGCTGATAATACTTGCTGCAATGGTTTGCTGAGAGACCATATCAGCTTCCTATCATACTTTGCAAGTCTCCACCACCTCAATATTTATTTTTGCTAATGCGGCTCAATGTTGAAGACTCAGAGTACCAATAAGACTCATACACTTTAAGGCCAGAAGGGACCATTGTGATCAGCTAGTCTGATCTCCTGCATATCTGAGGCCACAGAACCTCACCCACCCACTGCTGTAATAGACCCCTAACCTCTGGCTGAGTTACTGAAGTCCTCATATCATGATTTAAAGACTTCAAGTTACAATAAGACTTGGACTGTACTTCTATGGTACAGTAAAATGTCACTTAGGAGTCTCTGCAATGAAGGGAACAGCGTTTCAGAATAAGTGCTTAGACCTTTCTACATGACTTTGTGAGCGGTGCCTCTTAGAATCTTCCTAGAGAGAGGTCCTACTAGTTGAGAAAGTGCAGGGAAATGCACCTCTCTGAACCTGGGGTGTCTGACCCTGTAGCTAACTCTTGCTACACCATACACAACCAGTCTAAGTGGTACTATATAATGTATTGGTCTCTTCCATTTTTTCCAGGAACATGCCTGTTTCATGATAAATGCTCCATGATACTCTTAAAGATAGGAAAACCTAAGCCCTTCCTCCCTCTCTAGAAAGGCACATCTTGCTCTAGGATGTTTTAAGCTTGTTACCTTATCTCCATGAAAAGCCCATCAACATTTTATTAATCGTTATGGGGACTGTGAGGGATTGCGATGGAGGTGTTTAGACCTCTTTTACAGGTCGCGAAGGGTGTAATATCTCTCTGTCGGGGAAACACCTCTGTCACATGGCCTAACGGGAGCATGCCTGGGCCAGCTGTAGTGAATTGGGCAGGTGTTCTAGGAAGCCCAGGCTAGCTAGCCAATGATGGAAAAAATCCTCCTTCCAATACTCCCATTTGGCTACACAAAGCCAGCACTTCTGTTTTTCATTTAGGGACAGTCCTGGCTAGGAGAGTATTTATTTATTTGATAGTATTCACAAGGCTCTGGAAAACCTGAAGACAGATTACACCATCCTGGGCTCTTGGTCTTATATTTACCTATAGAGCCCTGCAAATACATAGCAATTCACTTTATATCTGCAGAACATTTTTGCAGATCGGATGTGGATACAAATTTTGTATCCACATGGGGCTCTATTTACCTCTAGCTCCTGTGACCTGACAAAGGAATAGATACAGGAAGTAAGCCAAAAGGTGTAATAATTTAAGGAGGCCAGTTGTCTCCTCCGTATTATCCCTTACTCACTAAACTGCAATTTATCTGCTTCTTCTCACAGATCCACTTCCAACCGAACCCGCCTCCTTTGGAGTGGAGAGCCAGACCTCTTCCTGGAGCCAGTGGAGTGACGTAGGAGTTGACTGCTCCTAAACGTGTTTCTCTCTCCTTCACACATCTGGCCTCCACATGCTCCCTTTGTTGGAGGCAATATTCCTCGGTGAACTTCATCTGCTGGGCAGTAAAGACAGGCCCTGTGATCCCCATATTACTGATGCGGATGTCAGCTGCTGTGCTGCTCACAGTGGCAGCGTAAGCGCTAGCCTAAGCAGCTGGTTTTATCACATTGACAGGCTGAGCAGGTCTTGTGACACAGTGGCCATGTCTACGAGCCTGGCTCTGAACCAATGCTGCTGCACCACCACTGGCAGTCACTAACAGGCAGATGCTAATTTTGCTGGTTTAGACGTGGCCAGATATTCCCCTCCAGCACAAAATATGCAGGGAGAGGAACAAATTAGGCATGAAACATGGCCGCTGATACAGCACCCAGCAAGGATACAATGTATCCAAGGGACTAGGCTACAGAACCAGACAGACTGCTGGGGTCCAGCCCTCCCCCTCCCCCACATTAGTGTGGATCCTGGCCAGATAGGCAGATGGAGCTTCCATTTTCTTCCCCATAACCCCTACGAGCCATGGTAGCCCAGTAGAGCTGCTAACTGTGTTGCTCGTGGCTGCCGAGTTCCAGCCGTGCACTGGGACCCATCCAAAGGAGGACAGAGGGTCTCAGAGCTGCCGCTGTCCAAATCTTTTATTAAGTATCAGAGCAGTAGCCGTGTTAGTCTGGAGCTGTAAAAGCGGCAGTGGCACCTTATAGACTAACAGACGTATTGGAGCATGAGCTTTCGTGGGTGAATACCCACTTCGTTGGATGCATGAATCTTTTATTAAGCAGCCTATGCAGTTTTGTTAGGGAACACTGCTACTTAGTGCAGCCCTTCCCTCTCCCTCCCTGCCCTGCCACGCTTTTTTGCGTAGCTCATTGGCATGGGGCTATTTTGCAGAAAGGACTGAAGATGGTATGTGGAAGAGGAGCATGTCACCCTTTGTCATCTCTGCTATCCAGGAGGCTCCCATACAGTTTTGCCGATATACCATGGTGCAGGGCTTGGGGGAAAGATATGGGCCAGGATCAGCAGACAGCTGCAACAATTACACTAACTCATTTAGGCTATTAATCCCATCAAAGCGCCTTTCCATCAGAATAGGGTTCAGACAGTTCCTTGTAAATTTCTAGCCTCTGTGTGCTTGCCTCTTCTCCAGTTAGGTGTATTCATGTCAGTGTTTCTTGGTCTGATGTACAATATCTGGCTAAAAGAACCCTGCCTCCAGCACAATGGTCTGTACAATTACAAAACCAAAAATCAATTGCTTCTTCAAGAACTAGTGGAAGCCATTCAGGATGGGAGCCAATTCCTGTTCCTTCAGCATCCAAGAGGTCTCCACCCCGTAGCTTTTTGGAAACCCTCGACTGATAGCTTTTAAGAAATGGTTTCCCCTCTTCACTGATGTACTGTCTCTTTTTCCTGCCAAAGCCCACACATTCCATGCCAAAATAAAACCCCACTAGAATATGAAAGCAGTGATCATCATCAGGGGAGGGCGAGAGAACACACGATAGCACTGAAGATATTAGTTCCTGGAAGCCTTGTCTATTTCTGTCTGCTGTTTTATTTGCTTCATCATAGTGTGGGCAAAAAGAGATTTTACCAGGGCCAACTTAAGCCCAATTAAAGCCCTCCCTTTTTAGTTTTCTCAGAGCTGGTTTGGGCTGTCCAGAAATATGTCGCAGACTCAGGAGATTCACAGATGCCTTGTTCTTCCCACTATTTATCTCTCTCCATTCTGAAAACTGACCATTTATTCCTACCCATTGTTTTCTATCTTTTAATCAGTTACCAATCCATGACAGGACCTTCCCTCTTATCCCATGACTGCTTACTTTGCTTAAGAGCCTTTGATGAGGGACCTTGTCAAAAGCTTTCTGAAAATCTAAATACACTATATCCACTGGATCTCCACCATCCACATGCTTGTTGACCCCCTCAAAGAATTCTAATAGATTGGTGAGGCATGATTTCCCTTTACAAAAACCATGTTGACTATTCCCCAACAAATTATGTTCATCTAGGTGTCTCAAAAGTTTGTTCTTTACTATAGTTTCAACCAATTTGCCTGGTACTTAAGTCAGGCTTACCGGCCTGTAATTTCCAGGATCACCTCTGGAGCCCTTTTCAAAAATTGGCGTCACATTAGCTATCCTCAAGTCATTTGGTACAGAAGCTGATTTAAATGATAGGTTACAGACTACAGTTAGTAGTCCTGCAATTTCATATTTGAGTTTCTTCAGAACTCTTGGGTGAATGCCATCTGGTCCCGGTGACTTATTACTGTTCAGTTTATCAATGTGTTCTAAAACCTCTTCTGGGACAGTTCCTAGGATTTATCGCCTAAAAAGAATGGTTCAGGTTTGAAAATCTGCCTCACATCCTCAGCCATGAAGACCAATGCAAAGAATTCATTTAGTTTCTCCGCAATGGCCTTATCATTCTTGAGTGCTCCTTTAGCATCTCGATCATCCAGTGGCCCCACTGGTTGTTTAGCAGGCTTCCTGCTTCTGATGTACTTAAAAAAAATTTGCTATTACTTTTTGAGTCTTTGGCTAGCTGGTCTTCAAATTCTTTTTTGGCCTTCCTAATTATAGTTTTACACTTCATTTGCCTCACTAGGATTTAACTTTCACTTTTTAAAGGATGACTTTTTGTCTCTCACTGCCTCTTTTACTTTGTTGTTTAGCCATGCTGACACTTTTTTGGTTAATTTGGGGTATACATTTAAGTTGAGCCTCTATTATGGTATCTTTAAAAAGGTTCCATGCAGCTTGCAGGGATTTTACTTTTGGCACTGTACCTTTTAATTTCTGTTTAACTAACCGCCTCATTTTTGTGTAGTTCCCCTTTCTGAAATTAAATACTACACTGTTGGGCTGATGTGGTGTTTTCCCCGCGACAGGGATGTTAAATTTAATTATAGTCTGTGGGTTTGCAAAAAGAACAGGAGGACTTGTGGCACCTTAGAGACTAAACAATTTATTTGAGCATAAGCTTTCGTAGGCTACAGCTCACTTCATCGGATGCATAGAAGGGAACATATAGTAAGAAGATATATACACACACATACAGAGAACATGAAAAGGTGGAAGTAGCCATACGAACTGTAAGAGGCTAATTAATTAAGATGAGCTATTATCAGCGGAAGAAAAAAAACTTTTGTAGTGATAATCAAAATGGCCCATTTAGACAGTTTGACAAGAAGGCGTGAGGATACTTAACATGGGGAAATAGATTCAAAATGTGTAATGACCCATACTGTGGTCACTATTACCAAGTGGTCCAGCTATATTCACCTCCTGGACCCGATCCTATGCTCCACTTAGGACTAAATCAAGAATTGCCTCTCCTTTTGTGGGTTCAAGGACTAGCTGCTCCAAGAAGCAGTCATTTAAGGTGTCAAGAAACTTTATCTCTGCATCCCGTCCTGAGGGGATATGTACCAGTCAATATGGGGATAGTTGAAATCCCCCATTATTATTGAGTTTTTAATTTTAATAGCCTCTCTAATCTCCCTGAGCATTTCACAGTCTCTATCACCATCCTGGTCAGGGAGTCAGGAATATCTCCCTACCACTATATTATCATTCGAGCATGGAATTACTATCCATAGAGATTCTCTGGTACAGTTTGGTTCATTTAAGATTTTTACTTCATTTGATTTTACACTTTCTTTCACATATAGTGCCACTTCCCCATCAGCACGACCGGTTCTATCCTTCCAATATATTTTGCACCCTGGTATTACTGTGTCCCATTGATTATCCTCATTCCACCAAGTTTCTGTGATGCTTATTATATCAATATCCTCATTTAATACGAGGCACTCTAGTTCACCCATCTTATTATTTAGACTTCTAGCATTGGTATATAAGCACTTTAAAAACTTGTCACTTTTTAGCTGTCTCCCATTACATGATGTACACTGGACCCTCGCTAGGACGTGGGATTTGGGATCCATGCGCAGTACCGCGTTAGCATGGGGACCGCGTTAAAATGAATTGCAATTAGAGTAATTAAATTTGGGATCCATGGCCGCAACTGTGTTATACGCGAATTATCTTCCATACTCTTCTCCTTACCAGGACATAGAGAATCTCCATTAATAGATCCTCCCCTAAGAGATGTCTCTGTCTGAACCACATGCTCCTCCGCATCTGTCGGCTTTCCCCCAGCCCTTAGTTTAAAAACTGCTCTATGACTTTTTACTGTTAAGTGCCAGCAATCTGGCTCCATTTTAGTTAAGGTTGAGCCCATCCTTCCTGTATAGGCTCCCCCTTTCCCAAAAGTTTCCCCAGTTCCTAATAAATCTAAACCCTTCCTCCCTACACCACCGTCTCATCCATGCATTGAGACCCTGCAGTTCTGCCCATCTAACTGGCCCCGCACGTGGAACTGGAAGCATTTCAGAGAATGCTACCATGGAGCTCCTGGACTTCAAACTCTTACCTAGCAGCCTAAATTTGGCCTCCAGGACCTCTCCTATCCCTCGCTATGTCATTAGTACCTACATGTACCATGACCACCGGCTCCTCCCCAGCACTACACATAAGTCTATCCAGATGGCTTGAGAGATCCGCAACCTTCACATCAGACAGGCAAGTCACCATGCGGTTCTCCTGGTCATCGCAAACCCAGCTATGTTTCTAATGATCAAATTGCCCATTACTAATAACTGTCTCTTCCTAATAACTGGAGTTCCCTCCCCTGGAGAGATATCCTCAGTGTGAGAGGATACCACATCATCATCCAGAAGGAGGGTCCCAACTATGGAATTGTTTCCCTCTGCTCCAGTTGGATGTTCTCCTTCCCGGAGACTTTCATCCTCCTCAACAGCACAGAGGCTGTCAGACCGGGGGTGGGACTGTTCTACTGTGTCCCGGAAAGTCTCATCTATGTACTGCTTTGTCTCCCTTAGCTCCTCCAGTTCAGCCACTCTGGTCTCCAAAGCCCGTACACGGTCTCTGAGGGCCAGGAGCTCCTTGCACCAAATGCTCACATATGCCACATGCCCATAGGACAGGTAATCATACATGCTGCATTGAGTGCAATAAACTAGATATCCCCCACTCTGTTTCTGGACTTCTTCCTGCATTTTCTCTTTACTCCTTAAGATAGTTCCTTTGTTGAGGTTTTGTTTTTATCAGGGTTTTTTTTTAAGCTTAAGTTTAAAGAAGTTTAAGGAATGTTAAGTGTATCTAGCCCCCGACTCTCCCACTCCCCCTGTAAACTGCCTTGCAAAACTCCCGTTAGCCGCTCCTGTTCGCTAGCTTGTAGACTTGTCCACGGTGTACAGCAGTGGACCCTGATCTTGGAAACAACTATGCATGTGCTTAACTCAGATGTAATGCACTCAGGTAGTCCCACTGGATTTTGTGAGACTGCACATACGGCAAACTGTTTGCAACTCAGGCCTGAGACATTTCGTCAGAGCTCTTCCATTGTGGAGTATGCAGCTAGAGAACTGAGAGTGGTTCAATTGCCATATCCTCAATCTACTGTTGCATGCAGTGTCATTGTAGCTGTGTTGGTCCCAGGATATTAGAGAGACAAGGTGGGGGAGGTAATATATTTTATTGGTCCAACTTCTGTTGGTGAGAGAGACAAGATTTTGAGCTTACACAGAGCTCATCTTCAGGTCTGGGAAAGGTACTCAGAGGGTATGTCTACACTGTAATGTGAGCCCAAATTAGTGGGAGTCTAATCTCACTAGCCGGAGGACTGTGGTGCACTGTGGGAAAACTTTACTGCCTACCCTCAGTGTTACAGGAAGCTTGAAGCAGCTCGTTTGGCAAAATGCTTGATGGGTTTGCTCTCCATTGAAAACTCAGGAGGCTCTCTGATAGTGTGCTTACAGATCGATGATCAGAATAGAATGGGTTAATGCTGCCCTGAGCTGCTGCTCGTTGCAAAGGGGGTTGGCTTCTATTCTCAACAGAGTAGATTGCAGATTGTTGTGATAGAGGGGTCTACGGAAGTTGTCTCATGGAATTGTGGGATACTTCCAGCTGACTCCCAGACCTGATTCAAGCAGGACTGCGTCTACACTGCAAAACACTAGGGCTCGGACCCTGGGTTCCAGTTTAACTTGAGCTCAGACCCTCCAGCCCTGCAGGGTCCTGGAACTCTGAGTATGAGCCCTGGATTAGCGCAATTGCAGTGTAGATGCAACAGGGGTTAGGCTTCAGCCTGGATCCAAGCACAGGCTTATGTTGCAGTGTAGACATAAACAGAGCATTACAGCTCAGTACCAGGTAGAACAGATTGTTTTGCATCAGTAGTTAACTCATTTCAAGGGATCGTTTAAGGTGAAGTGGCCCATTAACACCTCTCCAGTCATGATCCATGGAATTTCAAGATCCATGGGTCTTACACTTGCCTATCACAACATGTGTTGTACCTCATCCCATGCACGAAGTACCCCCAATAACAACTATGTGGGTGAAAGCAGACAATCTCTATACTCTTGAATCAACTCACACAGGAAAATGATAAAAAACAAAAAACACCTAGTCACCAGTGGATAAACACTTTGCGAACACTTTTCACAGAACGATCACTGTGACCTATCAGTTCTTACCCGCAAAGGAAACCTGCACAACACTTTCAAAAGATGAGCCTGGCAGCTTATGTTCATAACTTTGAGACACTAAAAATCATGGCCTGAAGAGAGACACTGGAATTATGGCTTATTACAACAATCTGTCACCCGTTAACCTATTTCCACCTCTCCCCACAGCTCTTTTCCCCTATGGAGAGGTGTTAAAAGGCCACATAATACATATTTCAAGGGACCATTTAAGGTTAACTACTTTATGTTAAACAATCTGTTCCACCTTGTGTTTAGCTCTGAGACACTGAGTACAGTCTCCAGACCTGAAGAAGAGCTTTTGGTGAGCTCAAAATTTGTCTCTCTCACCAACAGAAGTTGGTCCAATAAAAGATATTACCTCCCCCACCTTGTCTCTGTAATATCCTCAACGTTTCATTCTTACACAGAGAGCAGTGGAGCAAGCAGCCAAGAAACTGCAATTAACATTTTTTTCCAGAGTTATTAAAAAAGACCTTGGACCATCCCTAAGGCTGTTATTTCTTCATTTGGGGATTAAATGCACCATTAAGAGAACTCAGAGCCTTCTTTCAAGTCTTGGGAATCCTACAACATCAACTCACTGTCCTGTAGGAGAGCTTTCCACCTCCTCCCCACCCTGCAGTTACCACACCCAGAATGACAGAAGGCCTTAATAACTGGGCAGTTCCACTTGTCAGGATATTGGATGAATTTGCCACCTCGAGATCCCCCAGGTTTCTTCCTGAGGTGGTTTCTTTACATACTCATGAGTTACCGTAATGGAGACCTTTCAGAGTCATTCTTCAGATAAGGAGCAGTACAAAGTAAGTGGACTCGGGGTAACTGAACTGCTCACACATTCATTCATTTAGAAAGGCGCAGAAACAGGTGTGTCTGTCTAATGAGATAACATTGATCTCCCTGTATAGCACCATATAGAGGGAGACCGTTCTGAGAATTGGAGGCCTATAGAAAATTATTTTCCTTCTCTATTACAACACATTGAACCCATGGAACCAAGGACCCGATGGACTGATCTCCATCAATCTGTTCCCTATTAAATTTCCACTACCACAGCCCTGACGTTAACTTCCGTCTAAAAATAACAACATGTTCACAGCACCTTGTATCTTCTAAGATGATTATAAACTACAACGCCCACCCTGCAAATGCTTACACTTAGACACTCTGTACCAGACAATTTAGTGTCAGGCATGATCCATTTGGTAAGGAAGCACAGAGGAAATTTCAGAGCTAATTTGGTGATGGTGAATATAAATGTCTCTGATCCAGTCTCCCGGGGCTTGTTCCTAGGTCTATCGAAGCAATATAAAAACTCCCATTGACTCCCTCAGATCTCTAACTATATCAGTGCAAAGTTGACTGTCATATGGACCAATATTGCCCTAACTTCTAGATCACGAAAGACATCAATGGGAATTCCATCCTTGTAAGTGATGACGGAATTGCCTTCTGTGGGGTTAAGGTGCTGCTTTTTTCTAAGCGCTGTCAAAACTTACATATGTAAGTTTGGTACACTTCCACTAGCCTATCTTTGAACTCTGAGTATGATTAAAAAGGCAGTTTCAGTGTTTCAAGACAATTGCTCAGAAGAGTTTTGTGATCAGGTAACTTTAAAGTGCTTTTGCTGTTAAAGCTCAAACTTGGTACATACCTAATCTTCCTTGGGGAAAGCAAGGTTTGCTAAGTGGGAGAAGGAGAGGTTTGCTTATCCTGTGCAGTAACTGAAGTTCTTTGAGATGCATATCCCTATGGGTACTCCATTGTAGGTGCGGCAACGCCCCCTCTGCCTGGTATTGGACATCATCAGCAGTGCCGGTCGAACCACACAGGCACACCTCTCCCGCTGTGAGTGGGACATTTTATATATACAGCAGAGGGGAGGAGGGCAGCTAGTCAAGCACCCACTGGGACACACATCTTGTAGAACCTCAGTTACTGCACAGGGTGAATAATCGTCTCTTCTTCTTGGAGTGATGTCCCTGTGGGTGCTCCACTGTAGGTGACTATAAAGCAGTGCCCCTGATTGGAAGACTGGGGCTTCGGAGTGGCATTTACTGCAGACGATAGGACAGCGTGTCCTAGGAGAGTGTCCGCTATGGTGTCATAAGTAATGGCGTAGCAACGGACAAAAGTGTTTGTTGATGCCCATCAGGGCCATCCCTACCCATACGCAAAGTACACACCTGCGTGGGGCACCAGGAAATTTGTTAGGGTGCTGCTCCAGCCCCTGCTCCGCCCCAGCCCCGCCCCCACTCCACCCCTTCCCCAAAGCCCCTGCCCTGCTCCACCCCCACCCCTTCCCACCCCTGCTCCACCCCAGCCCTGCCCCCACTCCCCTGAGAACTGCAGCAAGGGCGGGGCCTGCACTCACCGGCGGCGGGAAGTGCAGCGACCCAGCCCCCAGCCGCGCCACCAGTGAGTGCTGGGGCGGTTCCCCCCAGACCCCTAGCCAGCCTCCCCCCCGCCCGTGGAGGCCTGCCCCCCCAAGAAAAGCCATTTTCATTGATAAGTGAACATAAGAGCACATTGCCATTGGTTCGCAGGGAGGTCTAGTCAGAGAATGTAGGACTAGGCCAGGGTCCCCAGTTGCATCTGGGTCTCGTAAATAAGGATAAAGATTTTGGAGACCCTTCAGAAAATGTTTGGTGAGTGGGTGTGTGAAGACAGAATGGCTGTCTATGTGGCAGTGGAAAGTGGTGATGACTGCCAAATACAGCCGAATGGAGCTGGTGGATAATCCTGATTGTTTAAGGTGTAATATATAGTCCAGGATAAGTGGTAGTGGAATGCTTATTGTGTCAACCTGAGGGGAGGCACACCAGCATTGGAATCTAGTCCATTTGTGAAGGTAAGTTTGTCTAGCCCTGTTGCACGTGCTATTCAAAAGCATCTGTTTAACTGCACTCGAACAGGTTATCTCTGAATCCTGGAACCACAGAGGAGCCAGGCTTTGAGGTGGAGCACCTGTGGATTGGGATGGAGGATGCGACTCACATCCTGTGAAAGGAACCACGGAGTTGGATGGAGAGAGATTGGTCGGCATACCACCATGTGAAGGAGATAAGTATCCCAGATCTGTCATGGCCATGTTGGAGCTATAAGGATGACATGAGCTTTGTCCCCCTGTATCTTGTGGAGTACTTGGAGGGAGGGCATAGAGTAATGGTGCATCCCTTGTGACGAGGAAGGGGGTCTCCCAGAGATCTGTGTCCCAGTGGTTGAAGATGAACTGAAGGAACTGGAACGGGGGAATGGTTCTCAGCCCTCGACCTCTAAGACACATATTTCTATATCATGGTACACCCTACCCACAGATGGTTTCTCCAATTCACTATAGGCACTAACCACTCTCAGTACAAGATACTGCCTTTCGGACTGTCAATGGCTCCTGGTGTATTCTCCAAAGTTCTTTCAGTAGTCGCTGCCTACCTAAGGAAACAAGGCGTCATCTTTCCATACCCCTGTTCCAGTGCTGGGATAATGCAGAGAGGCTAACCATCTTGAAGCATTGCAGTTTGACAAGCTCGTTTAGGTTTTGAAGGTCCAGCATTGGCCGAAATCCACCGAATTTCTTCTGGATCAGAAAATAATGGGAGTAGAAATCCTTTCCTCTGTGTTGGGAAGGGACCGGTTCTATGGCTCCCAGGTGCAGAAGATGATTATTTCTTCTCGTAAAATGGGTTAGAGAGAGGGGTCCCTGAAGAGGGATGGGGAGGAAGGGTGGGATGGAGTGATACGGATGGATAGATAGGAAAGGGATGAAGTATCCTTCTCTGATGATCTCTAGAACCCACTTGTCTGAGGTGAACAGTCTCCATGATGGAAAGAACAGAATTAAACAGTCGCCAAATGAGTGGCATGTTGAAGATGGTATGACTGGAAAAGGGGGAGGCTTCTCAGGGCCTTGACCACACCTTCAAAATCGTTGCTTGGCTGGAGCTGTGTGAGGGGCAGCCCCTTGAGAAGTCAGCTGTCTACATTTGGTAGGGGTCTTTCGTCATTGGTGCTGAGTGTCATAGTGCTACTGAAGAGTGTTCTGTGGTGGTTGGGATCGGGGGGGGGCAAGATGATACTTCCCTAGGCATCTTTTCAGAGCAGTGTAAATACCAAGGGAGCGGAAAGTAGGCAGCAGTCATTAAGGGAGTGTAGGAAGTTGTCTGTATGCTCCACAAATTGTTTGCAGCTCTAAAAGGGTAAGTCTTCAACTGTGATTTGTGCCTCCTTCCAAAAGCCCGAGAGTTGCAGTCATAATGCATGTCTCATGACCACGGCAGTTGCAATGGAGCAGGTGGCAGTATCCACAGTGTCTAATTCGAAATTGGACCATGGCCGATGAATAATCCTTATGTTTGAATAAATTTAAGCATTTCCAGTCTCTGTCCTGATGGGCAGAATGAGATTGATACGATCATCCTCTCTCTTGCACCCCATTAACTACTAGAGAACTTGGGGTGGAATGCGAGGACAGAAATTCCACATCGTTCACAGGAACATAATATTTTTTGTCAGTGCATTTGCAGGTTGGAGGGATGGACGCTGGAGTCTGCCAGAGCACTTTTGCGGAACTGAGAAGAGCTTCACTGATAGGTAGGGAAATTGTGGAGGATGAAGATGTGTGCAGGGTATCAAGTAATTTATGCTGCTGATTTTTCACTTCCTGCAGATTCCTCTGTAGGGAGTCTGCAAATCTGTGGAATAATTTTTGAAAATGCCTGAAGTCAGCACCCATAAGAGATGGAGGCATGATAGCCTCATCAGGGAAGAAGAGGAATAATGTAGTGTTGGTAGGGCTTCCTCCTCCTGATCTTCCTCCTTACTTGGTACCCGGGGAGGTTCAGTCTCTGGTGGGCGAGACACCAATGGAGAAGGGAGAGGTGTAGATCTCTGAGTTTCCTCCATGGGAGGTTTCCCAAACTATGCCCTGTACCTGGTCCAAGGATCCCAATATGACCAACGGGGAGAGAGTGGAATGTGTGGCTGCATCTATGGCAATCCATGTCAGGATTGTGGTCTGGATGTGGACTGCAAATAGTGAGGATGTGTAGATGAAGTCATTGCAGCCTGTCTCAAAGACGAGGCTGTGACGGAGCCCTCCTCCTCCTCTTCTTCCTCCTTATTGCTGGGGAAGGGAGGTGCCATCCTCGGAGGAGAAAGGGAGGAGTGTCGTCAGTCCAGAGATGAGGTTGGAAGTGGGGGCAGATGGTGTCTGGGGGGAGGTAACTCAGGCATGTCAGATACCAGCAGGTCATTAGGGTATCTGAATTCCTGTGGAGGAGGAAGGAGTATGATCAGTAGCAGTGCACAGCTCAGTGCTGAAGGAGAGGTGCATTCTCCTGAAGATTTGCCTGGTGCCAAGGACTTGCCCGGTGCCAAGGACTTGCTCTGTGTCGACAGCTTCCTCTGTGTCAGTGCCATGGCTACCGAGTTACCGACTGTTGTTTCATTCAGGAACCAGCGGTACTCAGATGGGCTCTGGAGCTATGTCCCCTGTCCAAGGATGTTGAGGTGACTGACCTTGCAGGGGATGGTGTTCTGGCAGGCTGTGCTTTGGAGTGTGATGAGGAAGCCTCTTTCTTCTCATCAGAGCAAGAGAGACACTACTTTCTCTTAGAGGGACACGGGGAATGAGAATTGGCGGACAACCTGGCAGAGCGTGAAGTCCGCACAGTGGGAGAGTTGGGGCTCGGGTCCAATGCTGGACACAGTGATTTCTCCATGAAGAGAAGTCTTAACCAAATGTCCTGGTCTTTTCTGGCCCTGGCAGTCAAATCGTGGCAGTGGGAACACTCTGTGGGACATGTCCCTCTCCCAGACAGCGAATACTGTTACCAGGAAGGCAGTCCGGCAGGAGATGTATCTTTTAAACCTGAGAGATCTGGGCATAAGGGTGAGGGAAAAAAAGCTTCCCAGCTGGGAAGGGGCGGGAAGTGGGGAAACAGAAACCGAAGTTATGAAGTAACAGTAAAGGTAAAGCGAAACAAAAACACGTTTTGTTGAGACGGGAAGAAGTACTAACTATACTAAAACTGACAGGTAAGAGACTATCTACTGAGGGAAACGTGGAAGCAGGCTCTGCTGTGGATTCTGTCCCAGACCAAAGGTGATAGAGAAGGAACTGGGGGGCAGTTGGACCACAAAGCACTATATATACGTCCCACTCACAGTGTGAGAGGGGGGAGGTGCGAATGTGCAGTCTGACGAGCACTACTGATGAAGATCTCTGATCCAGGTGCAGGGGGCAGTGCCGCACCTACAGTGGAGTGCCCATAGGGACATCACTTGAAGAAGAAGAATTGGTTGAGAAATAAAGATGCTAGCAAATGCTAAAACATACCATGCCTGCTCATCACTATTTTCTTTAGCGAAGTATGTACACAGCGTGTCCTTAACCATAGGGGATGCAAACAGAAATGTGTATGCATTTATTTCAGATATGGAGTGGGGGAATTGCATAAGTGCAACAGCTATTCTATTGTGTTGCTCCCAATTCCACTTCTTTATCTGGTTCTTCTGTTTTCACTTGGCTTTTAGAGTGGAGTGGCTGAGCTGTCTGCTCCACTCTGCATTGATGATGCTTGTAAAAGAACAGACAACTGTCAAGGAATAAGTGAGCACTGCAATGGCCTTTTGGTCACACCGGTGAACGTCCCTGGATACCTGTCAACACCCCAGAGCTGCACACACCACCCGCTTGCTCTTACAATTTTAAAACACAAAGCATGGGAGCGGAAAGAGGGGAAATGACTTGCCTAGGGTTAAACAGGTCTGTGACTGACCTCCAGTACTGTGCTCTACCCATTGGATAATGATGCCTGTCAAAAGGACCAGATTTTACCATATTAGGGCCAAATCTTGAGGTCCTATGCCAGTTTTCACTCTGTCCTTACTTGGGATTCTTGCAGACTTCAGGCACATTTTTTCATGAGTAAGGACTGATTTTCAACCGAGCACTTTAATGCCTACTGACTGGCACTCAGCACCTCGGAAAGTTAGCCCTTGTATTTGTAAGGAAGCAACTTTTCCCCAGTCAGTGTGCCTGGGAAGAGGCAGAAGGATGATGCTCACTTTTTAAAAGAAAAGAAAAGTCTTTGGGGAATTGGCAGCAGGTCTGGATTTTAGAATCCCACGAGAACATGTGTGTTACTTTATGTGTCCATGGGGAATGTTCCTCATTATCCTTCCTCTCCATTTAATTAATCTGCATTCAGTAATGAACCTTGAAGTTCCAATTAAAAACATCATTACTAATCAGGACAGGATTCAAAAGAGTCAGGGGGCTCTCAATAGCTTTGCAGTGGCAGGAAGTTGGGGTCTGAAATAGTATTTCTATATCCTACATGATCAACCTCTAGTGGGACATTTACATCCATCAGACTGCACATTTCTTTTATTGTTTTGGCAAACCCAAGGGAGTTGTGTCTCAGAGGAGAGAGGCCTGAACTAGTTTTAGATTTCTGGCTTACATAGAAAAACACAGGCTTTGGAAATAAATCTGTTTAAAGATGAGATGTCACTGAAAAATACCAACACAACAGCTTGACAGTTTCACTTTTGGGACAGGGTTCTGCATAGGAAGTGGTTTGTTTGTCTATGTATTTTCTGATGATTACAATCTTGTAATAGGAGAGCTGCACGTTTTCAGTTCATAAACAGACTGCCCTGGCATTACCGTGCTGTTCTGCATGGCAGTAAATAGGAAAAGCCTCAGAACAGAATTGCTGCATTGGTAATGTCAGTATAACCTGACCTGATAAAGACTTACATCTCTTGTCCAGCTAATAGCCCCCAGATTTACTTTGCCACCCCTTTCCTTCAGTTAAGTATCTCAATTGCACTTCAGTTTAGGAAATCCCTAATCGTGCAGCCACAGAAACATCACTGGGATTTAGGATACAACAGGACTTGTTAGCAGAGCCAGACCACAGCCTTAATTCACAGCTGGCTTATCCACAGAGTTGAGACAGTTGTACAGTGGAATTACCCACAGTGAGAGAATTGCAGATTCCATGAATTCTTGCATGGAGTAGCAGGGGAAAAAGAAAAAAACCAAAAAAACCATTTACAGTTCATTTCCCACTGCCCTAAGGAACCTGTGCTCTCTGTGCCGCTGTTTCCCCTCCCACCCTTTGGACTGGTTTGTTGTAAACTCTTCAGGGCAGAGCCTGTTTCTTACTCCATTTGTACAGCATCTGTTCCAATGGGGCCTTGATCCCAACTCTTCCCTACAACTGTGAGACTTGGGTCACCGACAGAAAACATCTGAGAAACCTGGAAGGCCAACACTTTCTCTGGAAGATCCTCAACATAAAGTGGGAGGATCACTGCACTAATGTCAGTGTCTTCATGGAGGTCAACATCTTCAGTATTGAGGCCCTGATTATCCAGCATCAGCTGAGGTGGAGCGGGCAGTGTGTGCGCATGCCTGCTGCATGCCTGCCAAAACAGCTGCTGCATGCCTGTAACAGGATGCTGGCCAGGAGGTCCTGAGCCAGGCCCTTGTTAGCCCAGCTCCAATTAATTGGGGCTGGCTGAGTATGCCACGCCTAATTGCTAGAAGAGAAGCACCTGCGGGCCTTATTAGCTAGGGGGCTATATAAAAGGGTGGCAGAAAGGACCTGAGAGGGGAAAGAGAAAGGAAAGGGAGGAGCCCAAGGCTGTGCATCCCTGCTGGCTGGAGAAGTGAGCTGTCCCCCAGGTTGCTGGTATGGAGCAGACTGTAAATAGAAGGTGGTGGGAGCGGACACTGAAAATAAAAAGCACTGGTGATTGCACTCAGAAGGGGTCTCTGGCTGATTTGTTGCGAGGGCAAGAGAAGGCCTCATTACATATGGGGGCTTGTCCGGGACCCAAGAGCCAGCGAACATGGTTGGCGGCCCAGATATGGAGGAGACCCTGCAGTGGCTGGTCAAACAGCAGGAGCAGATGCAGCAGGCCTTGCAAAGTTTTCAGCAGTCCCACCAGGCTGAGAGACAGGCCTTACTGACCTGGCAAGCCGAGCAACAGCAGAGACTGCGAGAATTCATACGGGAACAGACCAGCATGCAACAGCAGCTCTTGCAACGAGTGGTGAATCCTGCAGGAGGGGATGGCACCCGGCTGCCGGGCTGGGGACTTTGTAAAATGAGCCCGGTGGATGATCCGTATGCCTTTTTCAGGACCTTTGAGCAGGTAGCCACGGGAGCCAGGTGGGAGATGGGAATCTGGGCCCTCCGACTGGCTCCATACCTGATGGGAGAGGCGCAAGCGGCCTATATAGCCTTGAGCGACGAGCAAGCCCAGAACTATGAGGCGGTGTGGGCGGCCTTTCTAGACTGGGTGGGCCTGTCGACGGAGTGGTACCGCCAAAAGTTCCAAGTGGCTCAATGGACAGAGGCAGGGAGGCCCCGGGTGT
Source organism: Chelonia mydas (assembly GCF_015237465.2). Classification (NCBI taxonomy): domain Eukaryota; kingdom Metazoa; phylum Chordata; order Testudines; family Cheloniidae; genus Chelonia; species Chelonia mydas. The sequence continues at coordinate 72,432,615 of NC_051251.2, read as the reverse complement.
ACACCCAGACTAATGGACTGGGCCATACCCTGGCTGAGTCGGGGAAGAAACTGGCGGAACCTTTTTCCGGGAAAGGCCCGGAGAGAAAGGGGGAGCCCCAAGGAGCCCTAGAGAGGCCCGCCAAGCTTGTTTGCTGGCAATGTAGGAGACCTGGACACACAAAATGTGACTGCCCTGATATGGAGTGTGGGTGGGCTGAGTTTCGGAGCTGAACTCAAATTGGGGGGATGAAAAGGGGGACACAAACTGTCCACCATCCCAGTGAGGATTGGGAGGAACCCCCAAACAGGCCTGATAGATACTGCATCAGCCTGTTCGCTTTTACAGAGGGGGCTGGTAAAGCAGCACTGGCTGATCGCGGGGGCAAGGATGGCCCTTGAGTGTATCCATGGGGACAAGAGGTCCTGGCCGGTGGCCCAGGTGCCCCTCAAAGTGAGGGGCCGCTTAAAATGGAAGCGGCTAGAGGGGCTACCATACCTGGTGTGTTAGGTAGGGACTGGGGCCCACTACCTAGAAAGAAGCGGAGGGGTGTCCCAAAGGAGGGGGCAGATATCCCTAAGCTGAGGATCCCAAGTGGGGAAGATGAGCGAAGTCCCAGAAATAACAAAGAAGAGACTCCTAGACAACAGAGCCCAGAGCAAGCAGACCCACGGGAAGGGTGTACGGGGGAGCCAGCCAGCCTGAGCCCCTTGGAAAGGGAGAGGGACCAATTGGAGCACCCCACAACCCCGCTCCCCAGGGAGGGGACCCAGAATCCACTGGGTGGCCTGGGGGAAACTGAGGCACAGAGGGTCCCGCAGGACGGTGGGATGGATCCTGACCCCCTACCAAAACTAAAGGGGAAACAGGGGATGGGACACCTGCCGGGGTGCAACTGGTGTGATGACCTGTGAGCAGAGGTGGAACTATGGGGGCAGACACTCTCCGAGCAGTGTATATTTTGCAGGAGGGAGATGGAGAAAACCCCAGGAGAGGATGCTGGGGATCGCCTGGCCAAGAGCAGGGAACTTCCCCGGAGGAGCCCCTTGGGCAGAGGGGCCGAGGTCAGCTGGCCCTTTTGGCTCTTAAGGGGGGAGGCATGTAACAGGGTGCGGGCCAGGAGGTCCTGAGCCAGGCCTGTTAGCCAGCTCCAATTAAGAAGCATTAATTGGGGCTGGCTGAGTATGCCATGCCTAATTGCTAGAAGAGAAGCACCTGCAGGCCTTATTAGCCAGGGGGCTATATAAGGGTGGCAGGAAGGAAGGAAGAGAAAAGAAAAGAAAAGAAAGGGAGGAGCCCAAGGCTGTGCATCCCTGCTGGCTGGAGAAGTGAGCTGTCCCCCAGGTTGCTGGTTTGGAGCAGATGTAAATAGAAGGTGGTGTGAGCGGACACTGAAAATAAAAAGCACTGGTGATTGCACTCAGAAGGGGTCTCCGGCTGATTTGTTGCGAGGGCAAGCCAAGGCCTCATTACAATGCCCAACTCATGAAAGGAGAAAGGAAATGGGGAGGCCAAAAGACACTTCAAAGACACCCTCAAGACAAATATCAAGAGATGTGACATTGATATCACACACTGGACCCAGTTAGCCCTGTCCTGGGCTGCTGTCTAAGACTTGTCAGAGAAGGAACGGCCACTTTTGAGGAAGATCACCTTGCCCTGGTTGCAGAAAAATGCCTGAAAAGAAAGGACAGATAACTGTCATGCAGCAATCATGGACCAACTCTGCCTTCCAACATCACATGCAACATCTGCCAACGAGTTTGTGGCTCAAGGATCGGACTCCTCAGTCACCAAAGGACCCATAAAAAATAAAACCCATGGAAGAGATCATCCTCCACCCTGATGGATCACCAGCGATGATCACAATGGGTCCTTGATCTTAGTTGCAGCCTCTGGGTGCTACTATAGGTACTAACAGTTTGCCACTGAGAAGCAACAGAGTCTCTGACAAGCTGTATAATAGTGTTAAAAAAAGAAAAAAGGACCCTCATAGAATATCAGGGTTGGAAGGGACCTCAGGAGGTCATCTAGTCCAACCCCCTGCTCACGGCAGGACCAATCCCCAATTTTTGCCCCAGATCCCTAACTGGCCCCCTCAAGGATTGAACTCACAACGCTGGGTTTAGCAGGCCAATGTTCAAAGCACTGAGCTATCCCTCCTCCCTAATCACTGAGCTATCCCCCCAAACCACTGAGCTATCCCTCCCTCCTTCCCCCTCTTTGGTTTGTCACTTAAAGGAGATTTGAAACAGACTTTGATGGTACTATCCACTGCACAATCTGAAGGAAAATAGAGTTCTGAACAAATTCCCTTGTCTCCCTGTGTGAAGGGGTCCCACAGGGCAGATGTGCTTCTCCCACCTGTTTAAGAGATTCTGCACCCCTCTGTCCACTGGAATCAGCTGCAGACAGGTAATTTTGCACAGGAGTGCTACGTCACTTGGAAAGTCAAACAACTCCAGGAAAGGATCTGGTGACTGTGAGGAAGACATCTCATTGTCAGTTTTCAAGGAGATTAATGTGCCAAAACGGGAAAAAGAGAAAATCTCTTTTGGGTGATCAGGCTCAGCTAACCTTGTTCTCCCTTTCTACTCACAATCTCAACATTAAATGTGTGTAGGACTCCAATTTTAGAGGGAGAGAGAGGACTTGTTTTTCTCTTTATCCTGCATTGCTGATTTTCCCACAGTAACTTGTTTTCCACCTGTCCAATGAGACATGACAAGCCAAGATCCGACGCCACTGAGTGGAAACTGACATGTCAGCAGAAATCTGAGACAGGCCTTCCTTAAAAACAACTGCTATGGTAGGTCATGTTATCAGTAGAAAGATAAAAAAAGAACAAAAGAGAAACTCATTATTTGTATAGCTAGTTGCCAAATTAGATGTCTCCACTCTTTGACAAAGAAAAACTCAAACTGGAGAAGAAGCATTAAAACTAAAACACAAGATCTTAAAGAAGAGAGACGCTCTACGGAATGTTTTAAATCTTTCAGCAGAGCTCAGATACCATTGCAAGGGGGGGCCATATAAGTACCTAGATATTAGTTAGATAAACTGAACCAGCATTATTTATGGCATCAATGCCCCACTGCACCCACCTTTGATCTCTCCAGATACTAAAACAATATGTACAGTAAAAATTGCTGTAAGTGACCCTAAATGCCAAACAGAATTGTAGTGTAAACTCTAGACAGAGAAATGTACAAGGCGGGGGTGGCGGGGAGAGGAGATCAAGTTACATTCACTTGATGTCATAACATTTCGGTGGTAATTTTCAGACCTGGATGACTGAAAATTGTCTCATTGCTACACAATTCCACACACATATGTCATTTTCCTAAACTTAAGTGGTAATTTTGTGAATAATTGATTCTAACATTTTTAGTCTCCCTTGAAGTAACCACACAAATGATTTTGATGCATCAGAGTATGCAACTGGCTGCTGATCGTAGACTTTGGTAAAATACCAGATGGGTTGAATTACATAATTCATCTGGTACCTTTATAATTCTGCTACTCTTTTACAGTTAAATACATGGGTTGAGATCTGCCTTCCCTTCAAGTCAATGGCAAAGCTCCCAATGACTTCATCCATGGTGCCTAGATACTCTGGTGAGGGGTGCAGTAGGACTGTATTGACAGATTTGATTGGGATGGTCTGACGGATCAGAAGGATAATTGGGAGCTGTGGGTCTAAGCTGAGAGGCAGAGGCATTGAATTCACTGTGGGCCCATTCTCCATCTGTCAGACAGTCTCTCGCTGTGCAGCACTAGCTGTGAGAAGCCCAGGCTCAAGCTGCTTTCATGGTGTAGATACATATTGCCACATGGCAAGTAACTGGACTGTGTGCAACCAAGTGGGGATTGTTGTGGGGTGGGCACCTCACACCAGCTCTGACAGGGTTAACAAGGTCCTGAGAACCCAATTAGGTTTCCTGGGAGAGGGAGGGCCAGGGTTAACGGACAGTGAAGCCCTGCTGGCGAAGGCCAGGAAGCCAGGAAGCTGTGTGGGGAATGGGGGTAAAGGGTAAGAGGGTTATGGTCACTCTGTGGAAGGCTGTCAGGGACAAGGAGTGAGTCTAAGGGGCGAGTAAGCCCTGGGATCCTGCCCTGGAGTAAGGAGTCTCGTAAGAGGCAAAGGGGTGTGTGTGTAAAGTAGCCAGAGGGAGCAGAATTTGATCCCGTGGTAAACCCAGAAACAGGCAAGGGAAGGGTAGGAAGGAGCCCAGCCCAGGGACACAGCAACAGGGAATGGGGACTGAGCAGACCTGGACTGAAGGCTATAGGGTCCCTGGGAAGGAACCCAGTGTAGAGCAGGTGGACCTGGGTTCCCCTGCCAGCTCCTGGTATGGTGGCACAGAGCCTGAGCTGGGGCTGAGCACTCTCTGGGGAAGGCATTTGGAGAGTGGTCCTGTCAGACTTCACAGTCCTGGAAGGGGTCGACTAAACAGGGACCTGGCCAGAGAGACAATCACAGCATGAGCAGAGAGCAGAAGGAAGGGAGCCCCGAATGCTGTGAGAGCTACTTTCCCAGACCTAGACATGAGGAGGCACGCCAGTGGGGAGCAGGAACCCCGGTACAGGGATTCAGCTTATTAAACATTCACTGGCCACCACCAACTCCTCAGCTCTTCCACAGAAGCTGCTTTTTCTCCTCATACCTTACTGCAAACTAGTGACTTTATCTCCTCCCTTTTGCTTTTGTTCTCTTACCTCAGCAACTCGCTGACCCACGTTCATCCTACCAGGCCTACTTCAAACACGCTTTCATTCAGCCCTGAATTCCAAACCTCCTTCTCAGTAGGGATTCCCTGGATTTCTGCCATTGGCTGCTGCAGAAGGAAAGGAAAAGCTCTCTTCCATTGTTGGCTTTGCAACCCTGTTGCATTGTATAACTAGTGCTCCTCTTACAGACCCCCACTAGCAGCCTCCTTTTCCTCTGTGCATGGGTGAGAGTGTGCACAGCCGCGTCAAGAGCCCCTATGGTCTAAATTTCAAAAGCAAGTTCAGCAACCATCACTGGGGACAGATTTCCAGCAATGTCACCCTGGGAGCTGCTGGGTGCTCAGTGCTTTTGAAAAATGTAGGGCCAACTGTGGCTGCCAGACACTTGAAAATCCAGTCCTGATCCCTTTTGAAAATCTGGCCATATACACCCTTGCCAAAAGCCCCAGCTACTACTTGGGTAATTACTGATGGCTGCATTGAGCTCCCTGGTCCCAGTCTGTGCAAGGAGGGGACAGTCCCATGCAACCTCTTCTGGATGGAAGTGAGGCCCAGATGCCTCCATAGTCCCTCCCACTAACCTGGGCAGAGCAGGGACCTGTCCCTCTAGGGAAGAGGAGGAGACTGGTTGAGTGGGCTTGGAGCAGAACCGTGGGCTAGGGGGAGTGTGCACATCAGCTTCCCACTGGCCTCAGCTTCAGAAAAACAACAAAGCCACAGCATGTATTCTTGTCTCTATCCAAGGTGCCCTGGGGGCTGTGTGGTCAAGGCAAGTCTCCAGCAGTGCAGCTCCCAAGGATTCAGGCTGTACAGAGGCTTGAGGAAAATATTGGGACCGGAGGCCTGGGGCCTTCTACAGATCCCCCAGGAACTTTGCAGATCCCTGGGCATCTTCCCTGGTTGGTGACCGGTCCAATGGCCTTTTCTGTCATCCCCCCGAAATGGGATGTCACAGGGGATTCTCTGTGAGGGCCACCTTCTCTCAGCTGTGTCCTCTGCAAAAGACTTTAATATGGAAGGGGATCATCATGATCTGGCCCTGAGTGAGCTACATGCAAGAAGCACTTATTTTGTGGATTTCTTGGGTTGAGGTGAGTGTCTAACTGCTCACGCCTCTATACACGAGATGGTCTGAGCAGAGGCGGCTGCACACACCACACTGCCAACACAATGCTTGAGGAAATGGCTGGGTGCCTTGGTTTCACTGAGTTGTTTTTTTGGTTTTTTTTTTGCACTGTAAAAGGAAGATGTGGTGTGCTGAACAGAAAACATGTCACTAATCTGTAGCCTTTCCTTCTTTTTCCCACCTCCTTTCCTGTGCAACATTCAGAGAGTCAGAAACAAGCCTGACAGTGTTTGGATTTCCACTCTGGTATGTCAGTTCTCAGCAGGTCTTTTCTGGTGCTTTAGAATTGCTTGGAGGCAGTTTATATTACAAATTGTATCTGGAATCATTCTTTGAGCCAAGGACATGTTTGGGTCCTACTCCAAATGGCTTGTGTGTGATATATAATAAAACAGGTGACCCATTTATGCCATACAGTGATGTAAATGACACGTCACTCCAGTGGACCTGGGATCACTTAACATAGCATCTACTGCTGAGATGCACAAAAGGTTACTATCCACAGGCTGGCATTCATGCTTGATTTCTTTGATTGTGAAGACAGTCTACGCATTGTGTCACTGGCTCCTTCCAGAGCCAAAAGAAAACCACTGCTGGCTCCAATTTGCCCAATCCTATGAAGAGACTTAAAATTAGGTGAGTGAAAAAGTTGTAAAATCTCACACAAAAACTTGGGTGCTCCTCCCTCAACTGCCAGAGAACCTCAGTCTTCTGGGGTTTGACTCAAAAATAACTCAGAGTTCCATTTCCAGACTTGGACTCTGCAGCTGGTGATATCACACAGCGCTCCTTCTGGGAAACCCTTTGTTTTTAACCAAGTTCTCCAGGACAAAAGCGTCATAAATGACCTATACAGGCTTGCCTGGGCAACTCTGAGTGTACACCTCATGGTATCATGTTTCCCTTCTGCGCTTGCAACCGGAAACAGGCTCTCAGAGCCAACCCAAGGTTCTGCATGGAAGCAGAGAGAATTCTCTATTTCTTTTTCACATCCGATGAAGTGAGCTGTAGCGCACAAAAGCTTATGTTCAAATAAATCTGTTAGTCTCTAAGGTGCCACAAGTACTCCTGTTCTTTTTGTCTGCTAATGTTGAACTATCCCCTTTTTGGGCAGTCAAAGCTGTCTTGCAAGCTGAACGGCAGTGCAGAGCCCTGTGAGCAATGCGTTATGAAGATCTATACGTCCTAGAACGGCTAAGTAGCGCTAGAACAACATGGCAAAACATTTTCTGCAAATTTGAGACTTATCTGCTTAGACTGTGCCTGCCTTGCAAAATATTTGAGAAAAGTGAATCTGTAATTTATCCATAATATTTGGGCTGGATTTTGATTCTCAGTTATACTCATCTAAGCAGGGTACATACAAACCATGTGACTTATGTGACTGATCAAAACTTCTCAGTTTTAAAATGCTAAGTATTGAAAATTTGCAATGAACTGGTCCCAGATGAGCTAAAGACTAAGAATTATTCACTGAAATGATTTGGCAAGTAATTCTGAATAATGAATACATTCAGGAAACCTGCAGTCTGTTTACAGACAATTCAAACACAGAAATACAAGTAAAAACATGATTATCTGAAATTCAGTAAATTGGAAAAGAAAATTCTGATTTGAGGAGATACTTCCAAAGCTTGGATAGTCCAAATTTCAGGGAAATGGGGTGTGGATAATTAGATTTTACCTGTACAGACAACATTCACAGAATAAATCAATCATTACCCATTACTTGCCCAGCACGAATATTAAATAAACAAGGAGGAAGCATTAACAAAGCCAATAGTTGGACAGCATATCAACAGCTACTACACTACTAAAGGGTGCTAGCCAAGTTTCAATTCCTGTCTCTCCGAGCTATTCTGATCATCCCGAGCCTGCAGCTTCCAGCATGGTTGTTAGGTTGCCTCACTTAATAATATGATCCACCATACTTTCAAGTTTGATTTCCATGGTCACTGCAAAAGTGAAAGGTTGCAAACTCTCAGTTCTAAGAGGGCCTTGAACATATCCTTGCAAGGCTGGCTTAACTTTGGGAGGCCATGCAGCCTGAAAATCCTGCCATGGGATCTGCAAGGCTGAGGAACAGTGTCCAGTAGCTACAATGTAAGAAGTTTTATTGGAAGGCTGCAGCCAAAAAAAATCCCCCAAAGTGCTTCATGGTAATGTGTTTTCTCTCCTTCATTGAATTCTCTGCCCTGAATTCTCCTCCCTTTCCCAGTTCAGTGTGTTTGAACTAAGTCAGGAGTTACATTATTGCATATATAAGTAAGGGCTCATCAAAACCATACAGCTACTTGCCCTGGTGGAAAGCATTGCAGTGGGAAGTCAAATAAGGCAGGACAAAAGCTTCCACCAAGTCTGGCTTTGCAAAGCACACAGAAAAGAGCTCTGCAGCTAGCTCAGCAGTTTGGGTAGCAGACTTTCCTTGAGAGACTGTTTGCTGAGACAATGAAAAGCACACCAGAGCTGCATGCTGGCTTCGCATGCTTACCCAAACCAGAAAAGGTGTTGAACAGATCAGATTGATTTTTGTCTTGGTTCATTTCCTCTCCACAGAAGATCCCTAGGGTTTTTTAGATCTTGTTACAAAGCATCTTATTACATCTTCAAGGGTTGGCTCAGTTCTGGACTGCAGCACTTACAGAAGGGAAAAACAACGAGGAGTACGTGTGGCACCTTAGAGACCAACAAATTTATTTGGGCATAAGCTTTTGTGGGCTAAAACCCACTTCATCAGATGCATGCAGTGGAAAATACAGTAGGAAGATTAAAAAAAAAAGTGTGCATTAAAAAACATGAGGCCAGTCCCAGGCGGAGCCAGCATTCATCTCTTTGCGTGTGTGCATTCAAAACAGGAACATAATATTTCCCAAAAAGAAAAGGAGTACTTGTGGCACCTTAGAGACTAACCAATTTATTTGAGCATAAGCTTTCCTTTTCTTTTTGCGAATACAGACTAACACGGCTGTTACTCTGAAACCATAATATTTCCCGTATCAGACCATGGAACCATCAAATCCTGATACCCTAACCGGCAGTGGCCAATACCTTACGCAGCAGAAAAAGATGATTCTCACTCCACCATTATGCATCTAGCTAATTGTGCAACTCTGTATCTAGAGGAGGGAAATCGTATTTGATGCCTGGGTTTATCAGCTTAGGCAGTGAAGGAGAGGGGCTAGAGACACTGGAGGCTAACCTAGCAGGAGAACTCAGCTGTGAGGAGGCAGGTGGGGAATGACAGGCAATAGGAGGTGTTCCCAAATGTGCTGGCCACATGTTTACAATGTGAAGGATTAGCAGAATTGCAAGTCCTTGTAGTACAGATTAAGGGAAAGGTGTTCTCTGAGGTGAAGCGAAGATACATGGGGTACGCCTACACTGCAATAACGCGCCCCCCCCCCCCCAGCACCGAGTATCAGAGCCCAGGTCAATTGATGTGGGTTTGTGGGGCTCGGGCGGCAGGAGTAAAAATAGCAGTGCAGATGTTCAGGCTTGGGCTGGACCCCCCCCCCTGAGCCCCATGGTCTACACTGCAATTTTTAGTCCCACAGCCTGAGTTGCACAAGCCCCACTCAGCTGACCTGGGCCAGGCACGGCTGTGCCACCGGTCTTTTATCGCAGTGTAGATGTACCACAGTGCACAGGATTTATGCTGAAGAGGAGTGGGGGGGCAAGGGTAAAGGCACAGAGGCAGTGGTGGGAGAAGGCAACAAACTGGCAGAGCATAAGGCCACAGTGGGAGAGTGTTAGGAGACATGAGATGACATGAGATGTAGCATGTTTGTGAGGGGGCAGCAGCATTTGGGAAAGTGGATGTGGAAAGTGATGCAAAGGCAGGTAGGGGACTTGGAGTGTGTGTGTGTGTGTGTGTGTGTGTGTGTGTGTGTGTGTGTGTGTTGGGGGGTCCTTGTCCATAACTAGGGCTTCTCAGTGCTATGGTAATACAAACAAATAATAAGATGACAGTGGACATTATGGAAATCAGATAGACCAGGCAGATGGAGGCTGCAGTAGTCTAGGTAGCTGATAGATTACGACATTTATCAGACTGAGCACTGAGGCAATTGCAAACTCTGTGTAAAACCTCTCTGGAACACACCCACACTTTGGGTTAATGGCTGATTTTCAACCGAAAGGAAAAAAATGGAAATGAAGAGGATGCCTTAATCCTAGAGCTCAAAGCTATAAAGAGACAGCGTCGGACCATTCCCACCCCAGGGGGTGTGCATTATCAGCCAGCTGGAAGAATCTTATTGATGAGAAGGGTGGCTATTGGCAATTCAGACGAGATGAGATCTCATTGGAGCTGAGTGCTGCATGGTACCATTGCACACAGCACAGAGCAGAAACAAAGTCTGCCACTTCCCTCTTGGGGAAAAACCCAGCTCATGCGAGTCTCAAGAGGAAAATGGCGGGGGGCGGGGTGTGCAGGGGTGCTGGAACAATTTTTATAGGGGTTGCTGATGATGGAAACCATGTATTTGGTGTTTATTATTACTACCTCAAGCCAGGGGGTGCAAGAGCACCCCCAGCCTCCCTAGGTCTAGCACCACTGGTGTTTAGGAGCATATCAAGTGTCCACAGCATACTATGTCCCCGGCTAGTCCTAGAGCCATGGGACTGGTATCCTCAGTGAGTAATAAGCATTGCAAGAGAAGTTCGCTACACATCCAAAGTTTAGATAAATACATCGGTGCTCTTTCATTTCCAGGTCTAGTTTACAGTCCCCAGATCTCCTGCTGTGAGGGGAAAAAATGATAGTCCCCAAACAGCCAGAGTGAGCTCCCAGCCCTGTAGCTAGTCTATTATCTCTCTGACCAGCCACTGCATGAACCAACAATAGAGAGGCTACAGCCAAGATAACCATCAGCTTCCCATCCTAGGGCCACCCCCACTGGAGTATAAACCCAAAGTTATACCGTCTTGCACTGCATAGGGAAGTTTACAGTGTAAGCTCATAGAGTTCGCCCCTCCCTCAATGTGGAGAGGAAATGCAATAGCCCCTGAGCTAATATTCCCAAGCACTTCACTCCAAACTTACTGGTTTAGATTAAAACAAGTTTATTACAAAAAGATAGATTTTAAGGGATAGCAAACAGATCAAAGCAGATTACCTGGTAAATAAATGAAAATGGAAACTAAGTCTAAGATACTAGAAAGATAGGATATAAATTAGTAAATTCTCACCCTGGCTCATGATACAAGCAGGATTGTAGATTCTTAAGGGACAAGCTACATTTGTTTTGCAGCTTGGGATCCCCTTCCCCAGTCCAAGTCCTTTTCCTTAGGAGCGTCTCTTAAGTGTTCAGTTGTGGGGGAGTGAAGAACAACTGATGAACAACTGTCACTCTAGGCCTTATATAGCTTTAGCATATGGTGGGAACCGTTTGTTTCAAACTTGGTTCCCAGACCAGTTTGTGGAAATATACAGACATCCCAAAATGGAGGTCAGAGTCATGTAGCCTCGTCACATGCCCTTGCAAACCTTGCTGAGTCATAGCAATCATTACTTGCAAGTTGCCTGGAGCATTCTCAGGAAGGTTAAGCTGTTCCACAGCCCATTGTCTTTGCTGATGAGCTATTAGCACTCTCTGTCTTCTTCCTTGTTGTGGTGTTTTCCAGAGTAAGCCCATGTGAAATACAGAGCCATAATCAATATTTATCGTTTCAGATACAAAAATGATACATGCATACAAATAGGATAATCATATTCAGCAAATTGTAACTTTTCCAATGATATCTTACATGACCCATCTTGTACAAAATGCATCACAATTATGTCATAATAATATAATATTACTAGCATGAATATGGGGGGTAGTGTCACACCTGGAGACCGGTATCTCCTGTCAGTCAAATGCAGACCCTGCTTGCACACAAAAGTGGCAAAGGTCAAAATGAATTAAAGGGACATTACTTGAAGAATCAGGATAATTCAGAGGCAGCTGGGCCAGTGGTTAGGACACAAGCCTAGATCTTTGGAGACTATGGTTCAAGTCCTTGCTCTACCACAACCTCTGTGACCTTGGGCAAATCACTTAGTCCTTCAGGTTTCCCACTCTGTGAATTGGAGATAACAGGCATGTGAGAGAGGGTTTGAGGCTAAGTCCATTAAAAGACTGCAAGGTGCTCAGATGGGACCCATAAGTACCATAAATAGACAGATTTCAGCTGGAGGACAGAAAACCAAGGTAAATACTCTCTACCTGGCTTCTTTTAAAAAATGTTGTGCTTATTGCAGGAGTTCAAGCCCTGCTGATAACAGTTTCTCAGGAATGGACCTACCTGATCAAAAATGATACGATCCCACAGTGTATACGAAGCTAAAGGATGAGTAGAAGATGAGGCAGTTCGCAGGAGCCCAAGCAGGAAAGATCCAGCTAACCCAGAAAAAACACAATATATGGTAACGGTAGTTACGTGCAAAAGCATATTGTTACATTGCCAAGCATCAGGACAAATGTCAGTGAAGTACAAACAACAGCCAACATACCACCTCCTCAAGACAAAAAAAGAATTGCAGAGACTTTTAGGAACGGTGCAGCACAGTGCAAGTGGACCAGTTTGGTGGTCTAACAGAGAGAAAAGTTATGTAAAGACAATCTAGCAACGGGAGCTGGAATAAAATGCACTGCAGCAATCAGAGACAGTGGCCAGCACTGGATGCATCAGTGGAAGGTGCAAAAACCCTGCTCTTGTAAAGGAGCCCTCCAGGCAACAAAATAATACTTTACTCACAGCAGGACTCTGCCTGCTGGCTGGGGAGCTTGCTGCTTTATTCACCTTAGTCACAACGAACTCTGTGTGTGTGTTGTGTGTGTGAGAAAGAGAGGTGGGGGGCAGACTGCCCCTCGCAAAACAGGAAATAAGGGAGCATGGCTCCATCCTCTAATACTTTGAGTAACCCAGTTAAATTTACTACACCTGCAAGAGTCAATTATGGGATAACTGTCCCCAGGGAAAATTTCCTTTCAACCCCTGTGCCCTGAAACATGAGTTTCTATCCCTTCCAAAGCTCTTGGCTATTGATCGATATTTGCTATTATAACTCTGCATATTCTCGTTATCCATAGATAGCAGGATTCAAAAAAAGGAATGGCTAAGCTCTTGACTGCAGTAATATGTTGTGGCGATGAGTCCCACAGGTAATTTTGTGTGTTAGGCCAAAACCACCAGAAAGACCTGTTATGGTCTTGCACTAGGAAGACACAGTTGAGACCAAGAAATAGCAGGATAAAAATATCTTCATCTCTCATTTTTCAGCACATATGATGAAAATATGAGACCATTAGGATTTATCTAAGCAGATTTGACAGCCTTTACTTGATCTTGAGACACAAATTAAATTTGGGGCTCACTCCAAGAATTAGTTATTTTTACCTGAGTAAGTATGTGCTGGTGAATCAGACATTGGGAAGATGCTTCTGTTATAACTATATAGTTGGTATGGTTTATATTAGTCCATGTTGTTTTATACTGTACTTCATTTTGGAATACTTAATTTATTTGAGTTGCCGGTTTTCATTGTTTAAATTGTTTTATTTTTTAATGGTTGGTTTTGGGTTTCAGTGACTGATGTTAGTATTGTAACAATTTAATGCAAAGAAAGAATATAAAACAATGGCAAAAAACAAAAATCACACTGGGTTTGCAAATCAAACATATCCCTCTGGAAATTGATCTGGAAATGGAGAATAAACCATCACAAAGTGCTTTTCAAGAATTCATAGCTCCTTATCTAGGGAAATGCCTCATGTGAGTTCAGGAGTACAATTTATATCCTTAAATATGCTCCAGATGTCCTTGTGCATTTAAGTACATGACCACACCCAGGCCTGCCAATTTAACCATCAAAGACTGCAAAGACTTCTGCATTTTTGAGTTCAATAGGACTACTTCCGTGTGTAAAATTAAGCATGCATATTCAGTGTTTGAAGGATCGAGGCCCTATTTTGTTTAAGTAAGTAATAGAGCACTTTTAAGCCCTATCTGCTGAAAATTTTCACATGTGCCTGTGACAAGCCACCGAGAGACAGTAGGCGCACAGAATATGAATTCTCCTTTGCCAATGAAGGTTGGGGAGAGGAGTGAAGACAGGTGTATTTGAAGAATCAAGTATTACCTTTGTTCGAGATTTCAGTTTCTGCAAGGATGTCCAAGAACTATTGTCTGGCTAGGCATGTGCCTGCCCATTTCACACATGCATATCAGGTTCATTGCTTTGAAAAAATCTATGGCCTACTCAGTAAAGATGCATTTTACACGATTGGCTTTTCTGATGTAGTCCACAGAACCGGGTATAAACATAAGATGGAGGAAGTGACTGATGGCAAAACTAAACTCAAAAATACATCTGCGAGCTGGACAGGTGTGCTGTTCCATTGGAGTGGGAGTGGCCAGGATGGCAGGCCTGTGGTCCTTCTCTAGGGAAGTTGCTCAGCTTTCCAGTTTAGGAAGGCTGGCAGAGGCCTAAAATGTATAGGATGGGCATAAGAAGAGAATGATGGGAGCATATACAGTGACAGGAATTTATCCTGACAGTAGAGCAGAAGAATCACAGAAATGTAGGGCTGGAAGGGATCTCAAGAAGTCATCTAGTCCACACACACAGTGCTCAGGCAGGATTAATTTGCAGCTCACACTGAAATGAACCTTTCAGCGTTTAGCAGAAAGACAAAAGGGAAATTAACTACATAACTGCACACACTACACACCTATATCCATCTCTGTGGGTCCTGATTTGTGACTGGCTCCCTAGGTGCTACTACCATGCAAATAAAAACAGTCACCTATCCATTTATACCCCAGGAACAGGGTGAATGGGCATGGAGCCATATACCAATCCCCCTTTTGTTAGCAGATGTTATGAATATCATCCACAGATAAAATATTCATGGAGATATACTGAGTGGTGTCAGCTACTGGTGAAGTGGATGGATGTGCTGACAGGATGGATGTGCTCACAGCTCCCTGAATGCTCCTGTATTTGTTGTATATTCATCAGCAGTTGGCCCACTCCTTCTTAGAGTGTAAAACAACCCTTACAGTTAGAATTCTAGTCCTTAGAAATCTTTGCACAGATTGGAATCTTCTTGCTTCTCCAAATACACACCTCATTACCCCTCTGCCCGAGCTTCCCTGGCAAAGGAGAATTCACATTCTGTGCACTTCACGGCTCGCTGGCTGTAACAGGAAAAATAAGTCCTGATCAGCATTACTGATCAGTGAGATGCCTGCAGCTGGTAATTAACACGGGGCGGGGGGGGGGGATAAATCATCTTCTCTGTGCTGATTTATGCGATTTTAAACTTAGGAACTGAGATTTTCCTAACACCATCTATGGGACCCCAGGGACAGTTTTGACTTAATGCAGAGTCAGATGCCTCTGTTGGTTATGAATTCAGAAGGTGATCTGCGGAGCTTGAAACAGAGGTACAAGCATTTTAAGATGAGCGCACATAGGGGCTTTGATATTTTTGGTTTTACCATCAGTATTTTGTTTTTATTTCAATTCTAACAGTGTCCTGGTGCTTTGAGATTAAGGGGGGGAATCCTCCTGGGCTAGCATCAGCCTGTTCCAGGTTCAGTGGAAGGCTGGTCCAGTGGTTAGGGTGCTATGCTGGGACTCAGGAGTCCTGGGTAGGGTTGCCAACTTTCTAATTGCACAAAACCAAACACCCTTGCCCCCACCTTCTGAGGCCCCACTTCCCACTCACTCCACCCCACCTCCCTGTCGCTCACTCTCCCTCACTGTCACTCACTCAGTTTCACTGGGTTGGGGCAGGGGTGTGGGAGGGGGTGAGGGCTTCGGCTGGGTGGTGTGTGCTGGGGTGGGGCCAGGGATGGCAGGTTTGGGGTGCAGGAGGGGGCACAGGCTCTGGGCTGGGGGTGCAAGCTCCAGGGTGGGGCCAGAAATGAGGCATTCAGGGTGTGGGAGAGGGATCTGGGCTGGGCCAGGAGGTTGGGGTGCAGGGCTGAGGGCTCCAGCTGGGGGTGTGGACCTGGGGTGGGGCTAGGGATGAGAGGTTTGCGGTGCAGGAGCGGGTTCTGAGCTGGAGCAGGGGGTTGGGCACGGGAGAGGGTTGGGAGTGCAGGCTCCGGGAGGGAGTTTGGGTGCAGGAGAGGATTCAGGGCTGGGGACTGGGGCACAGGAGGGGTTAAGGGGTCCAGGAGGAAGTTTGGGTGCCGGAGGGGGGCTCAGGGCAGGGGGTTGGGGCGACGGGTGCGGGTTCTGGGCAGTGCTCACTTAAGGTAGCTCCCCGCAAGCAACAACATGTCCCTCAGCTCCTAGACGGAGGCATGCCCAGGCGGCTCTACACGCTGCCTCTGCCTGCAGGCACCCCGATTCCCAGCCAATGGCAGCTGCGGAGCCAGCACTTGGGGCGGGGACAGCAAACAGAGCCCATGTGGCTGTCCCTCTGTCTAGGAGCCGAGGACATGTCACTGTGTGTGGGGAGCCACATGTAGCCAGGTAGGGAGCCTGTTAGCCCCATGCCAATGGCTGTGCTGACTGGATCCACAAGGGTCCCTTTTCGATCAGGTGTTCTGATAGAAAACCAGACACCTGGCAACCCTAGTCCTGGGTTCAGTTCCCTGCTTTGCTAATGACTGTTTTGATGACCTTGAACAAGTTGTTTAGTCTGTGTGCCTCAGTTCCCCATCTGTGAACTGAGGGTAAACAGTGCTGCCTATGTTATGCAGGAGGCCAGGCTAGATCACCACAATGGTCCCTTTGTGATGTAAAAATCTATTAAAACTGTTGGAGGTTCAGTGTCTGAGCCAAGCTGTGCCACCCAGTGGTCAGAGTCTGTGGCCCTGTTGCCCGGTGTGAAGTTTATGGCCGTGTCACCCAGTGGTGAGAGTCTACGGCTCGTGGTAAGGGAACCGGAAAAGTCCCTGCTCCACCAGGTTCACAGCCAGGGCCCTGTGACTGGCTGGTCGGATATGTGGCCTGGCACATGCACACTCCCAAGCCTGCTCCCTGGGTCACTTCCTGTCGCATTCTCAGCTCCCTCCAGCGTCACAAAAGGGGTCAGCTTATGAGCTCACAGGAGACAGTTCTCACCAGAGGCTCTTCTCCTTCAATTGTGGCCTTCCCTTCCTGGTCTCCATGGGGGCCTTGGCAGTGGGGTCCGTCCAGGCAGTGTGGAGCCCTGTGGTCTTGCAGGAGCTACCAGTGTAGGACTGCTTCCGTGCCCAGCCTTTTGGGCCCAGAGCTGCTTGTTAACCCTTGGCTCCCAATCACAAAGACACCACCAATAGAGCCCTCCTTCTCTCTCATGCAGGTATTATCACTGAAGGGGAGGAAATCTGAAGGGGTTTATAAACAAGCTGATACTAGTTTTAAGCCTTGAGTCTGTAGTTCTTTGTATAGGGAAGGCTGGATGGAACTCCCCTCCATAGTGAGGAACACAGCTGGCTATTCCTAACTGGTCTTTGTCGGGCCAGGAAGGCTGGAACATATAGTTCATCATGGCAGACAAGCACAGAGCTTTTATGATTTTTAAAAACAAAAGCCAAAAAGATGTGTTGGGCCAAAGAAAAGTAGTGCTGAGGAGAGTACCTGGGTGAAGTGTTCTCCAAAGGCGAAGAGAAAAGTTCTGTCCCTTCCTTGGTGATTCATATTTAGCTCTGAGTGAGACAGAGGCCATACGGAAGGAACCAGGGTAGGTTCTGGGAGCTATTGCAGCCTTCCCGTAACAGACAGGAAAAAGAAAGAGGTGTTTCTGATCTCTGATTTTCTAAACCTCCCTGGGAAACCTGTCCACTCCCTGAGCCTCTCCCCAACTTCACTGATGAAACAGCCACAGATTCCAGTTAAGGTAATCGTCTTGCTTAATAATTCATTACCTGCTTTCAGGAGAAGCTCAAAGGAAATCTAAAAAGCTGCTGCATCCATTCCCATCAACAACATTGTTCAGAGAATATCTTTTTAAAAAATAAAAATCAGCGAAAGCATTATTAATAACTCCAGGGTCAGACAATGGCTCCCTCTGTGCTAGAGATTTCAGATGTCTTACTTACAGCTTATCTCTCTTTTTTTAAAAAAAATATCACCTAACAAAAAACTAGCACCAAATGCGAATAAGGGTATAAGACAAACAGTCACAGCTGAGGCTTCCACCTTTAATAACGAGGCAAAAGTTAATGTGCTCCCTTGGAGGACCAAAGGAAATAGGGATTTAATTTGTGAAGAGATGAACTTTGGAAGATATTCTGTATATGCTTTACATGCCGGTTTTCCATAGTTCCCATTATTTCTTAGTTGCATTAGGGTAGTGCCTAATGGCCCCCACAACTCAGGTCAGGGCCCATTGTTTTCTTACACCTGGAAAGAGAGAATCAAAGAACTCACACTCTAAACTCACAAAGAGGGAAGAAACTTGGCGAAGGTCACAGCAGGTCACCTGGGAATAGAACCTGATCTACTAGTCACTGTCTAGTGCCCGAACCCTTGAACGCTGCTGCCTTTTTTTGATTATTGCCAAGTATGTTTGCATGATACAGCAGCATTGTTTTGTAAGGGTTCATCTGCTGCTGGAATTTCCCATGCTGAAAGCTTATGGCCCTATGTTTGGGTCTGTTTTGTCTGCCAACTGGTGCAGAGCAGGCTTCAACAATTGAGTTAATCAGTTGATGGCTGGACTGGCCAGGTACCGTCCTACATAATACTGCACCCAAGTCTCAAAACATCCGTCTCCCTTGCATTGCTAGAGATGCTCCTGGCTCAGAACACTGGCTGTGCAGAGACCCAGGACTTCAGAGAAGTTGGGTTCAGGATCTGAAGTCTCATCATGCACACGAAATTCCAGAACTAAAGATCAGTGAGTGTTATAGTAAATTGCAGCTGTGTCGGTCCCAGTATATTGGGCAGACAAGATGGGTGAAGTAATATCTTTTATAGGCCCAATTTCGATTGGTCCAATAAAATAAGGGACCTTGAATGGTCCCTTAGAAATTGTGCTAACTACGTATGCTAAGCTATCTGTTAAATCCTGTATGTAGCTGTAACACTATCTTTCCCGGACCTGAAGAAAAGCTTTGTGTAGCTCAAAAACTTGTCTCCCTGACCCTCAGAAGTTGGTCCAATGAAAGATATTACCTCATCCACCTTGTCTCTTTGTTATCAGAGGACACTCAACTGGATGAAGAACAAATACTTCATAGTTTGCAGTTCAGGTACCAATAAGAATGATTTTTTTTTTTTTTTTGAAGATTGACTCTGAAGATCTTATACAGCGGTGCACAGGCAATACAGGAAGTTTTTGGAAAATGTAGGGGACAATTTCCTGGTGCAAGTGCTGGAGGAACCAACTAGGGGCAGAGCTCTTCTTGACCTGCTGCTCACAAACGGGGAAGAATTAGTAGGGGAAGCAAAAGTGGATGGGAACCTGGGAGGCAGTGACCATGAAATGGTCGAGTTCAGGATCCTAACACAAGGAAGAAAGGAGAGCAGCAGAATACAGACCCTGGACTTCAGAAAAGCAGACTTTGACTCCCTCAGGGAACTGATGGGCAGGATTCCCTGGGAGAATAACATGAGGGGGAAAGGAATCCAGGAGAGCTGGCTGTATTTTAAAGAATCCTTATTGAGGTTACAGGGATAAACCATCCCGATGTGTAGAAAGAATAGTAAATATGGCAGGTGACCAGCTTGGCTTAACAGTGAAATCCTTGCTGCTCTTAAATACAAAAAAGAAGCTTACAAGAAGTGGAAGATTGGACAAATGACCAGGGATGAGTATAAAAATATTGCTCAGGCTTGCAGGAGTGAAATCAGGAAGGCCAAATCACACCTGGAGTTGCAGCTAGCAAGCGATGTTAAGAGTAACAAGAAGGGTTTCTTCAGGTATGTTAACAACAAGAAGAAAGTCAAGGAAAGTGTGGGCTCCTTACTGAATGAGGGAGGCAACCTCGTGACAGAGGATGTGGAAAAAGCTAATGTACTCAATACTTTTTTTGCCTCTGTCTTCACGAACAAGGTCAGCTCCCAGACTACTGCACTGGGCAGCACACCATGGGGACGAGGTGACCAGCCCTCTGTGGAGAAAGAAGTGGTTCGGGACTATTTAGAAAAGCTGGACGAGCACAAGTCCATGGGGCCGGATGCGTTGCATCCGAGAGTGCTAAAGGAGTTGGCGGATGTGATTGCAGAGCCATTGGCCATTATCTTTGAAAACTCATGGCGACTGGGGGAGGTCCCAGATGACTGGAAAAAGGCTAATGTAGTGCCCATCTTTAAAAAAGGGAAGGAGGATGATCCTGGGAACTACAGGCCAGTCAGCCTCACCTCAGTCCCTGGAAAAATCATGGAGCAGGTCCTCAAGGAATCAATTCTGAAGCACTTAGAGGAGAGGAAAGTGATCAGGAACAGTCAGCATGGATTCACCAAGGGCAAGTCATGCCTGACTAATCTAATTGCCTTCTATGACGAGATAACTGGCTCTATGGATGAAGGGAAAGCAGTGGACATGTTGTTCCTTGACTTTAGCAAAGCTTTTGACACGGTCTCCCACAGTAATCTTGCCAGCAAGTTAAATAACTATGAGCTGGATGAATGGACTATAAGGTGGATAGAAAGCTGGCTAGATTGTCGGGCTCAACGGGTAGTGATCAATGGCTCCATGTCTAGTTGGCAGCCGGTATCAAGTGGAGTTCCCCAGGGGTCGGTCCTGGGGCCGGTTTTGTTCAATATCTTCATAAATGATCTGGAGGATGGTGTGGATTGCACCCTCAGCAAGTTTGCAGATGACACTAAACTGGGAGGAGAGGTAGATACGCTGGAGGGTAGGGATAGGCTACAGAGGGCCCTAGACAAATTGGAGGATTGGGCCAAAAGAAATCTGATGAGGTTCAACAAGGACAAGTGCAGAGTCCTGCACTTAGGACGGAAGAATCCAATGCACCGCTCCAGACTAGGGACCGAATGGCTCGGCAGCAGTTCTGCAGAAAAGGACCTAGGGGTTACAGTGGACGAGAAGCTGGATATGAGTCAACAGTGTGCCCTTGTTGCCAAGAAGGCCAATGGCATTTTGGGATGTATAAGTAGGGGCATTGCCAGCAGATCGAGGGACGTGATTGTTCCCCTCTATTTGACATTGGTGAGGCCTCATCTGGAGTACTGTGTCCAGTTTTGGGCCCCACACTACAAGAAGGATGTGGAAAAATTGGAAAGAGTCCAGCGGAGGGCAACAAAATTTATTAGGGGTCTGGAACACATGACTTATGAGGAGAGGCTGAGGGAACTGGGGATGTTTAGTCTTCAGAAGGGAAGAATGAGGGGGGATTTGATAGCTGCTTTCAACTACCTGAAAGGGGGTTCCAAAGAGGATGGCTTTAAACTGTTCTCAGTGGTAGCGGATGACAGAAGAAGGAGTAATGGTCTCAAGTTGCAGTGGGGGAGGTTTAGGTTGGATATTAGGAAAAACGTTTTCACTAGGAGGGTGGTGAAACACTGGAATGCGTTACCTAGGGAGGTGGTGGAATCTCCTTCCTTAGATATTTTTAAGGTCAGGCTTGACAAAGCCCTGGCTGGGATGATTTAGTTGGGGATTGGTCCTGCTTTGAGCAGGGGGTTGGACTAGATGACCTCCTGAGGTCCCTTCCAACCTTGATATTCTATGATTGTATGATCTGTCTACACTTAAAACAATACAGTGGCACTGTTTTGCCACTACACCTGCACAGCTGCAGTACTTCAATGTAGACACTACCTATACTGATAGGAAGGGTTCTCCCATCGGCATAGGTAATCCACCCTTCCTCCACACCCCAAAAGGCATTAGCTAGGTTGACAGAAGAATTTTTCTGTTCACCAAGCACTGTCTACACCATGGATTTCACACTCTTCAGTGACATAGTTAAGCAGACTTAATTTTCTAGTGTAGACCAGATCTGACTTTAATGGTCAACTCCTTCTGCTCTTGTGGTGAAGGGACACTGGGAGGAAGCAGAAGATCTGAATACTATTTCCCACTCTGCCATGGATTCATTGTCTGATCCTGGGCAAGTCACATAGGCCTACAGTTTCAAAAGTATCCTCTGATTTTGAAATTGATTTTGTCTCTAGTTTTGGGGACTTCACTAAAGATATACCTATTGCCTGATTTTCAGAGGTGGTGAGCCCCCCCATGACTCCATCTAATCTCAGTTGAAGCTACAGGTGCTCAGCCAGTCTGAGGCCCTAGGTTTCAATAATTCAGGCATCCAAATTGGTGCACTCTTGAAAATTTGAGCCTAAACCTTTCTATGCCTGTTTTCCTTGCCTGAAAACTAGGGAAAGCAATATTTATCTTCCTCGAAGGAATATTAGAAAAACAAGGTGGGTGAGTGTGACAGGTTTCCTGCAGGGTGCCACCTGGAGCTGGGATTCCACTGATCCCTCTGGCTCACTAACCTGGGCTCCCTTTCAGCACTGTGCTGCCGTGACAAGCTATAGACCACTCCCAGTCCTACACTCCCACCAGCATTCACATAGGCAGGGACACACCCAGCTGCAGTTGCAGGCAGGCTGCGGCCAGCCACTGCATGAACCAACAATAGAGAGTTTCCAGCCAAAATAACCCCTAGCTCCCCAACCTCAGACCCTAGAGCTGAACTGTCCTGCCCTGATCGAAACCCCGACCAGTATGAATTTATTACCTGGTTTGACCCTCCCTCAATGTGGAGAGAAATATGCAACAAACTTATGTTAAGCAAGCTAAGATTTTCCCCAGACACTTTAGTCAGAGGCACACTGGTTTAGATAAAGCAAAAAAAAAAAAACAACAACAACAAGTTTATTACCTACAAAAAGATAGATTAAGTGATTATTAGTGATAGCAAACAGATCAAAGCATATCATCTAGTAAATAAACAAAATCACAAACTAACCCTAAAATACTAGAAAAATTGCTAATTCATATCTAGTCTCTCACCCTGGCTGATGATACAAGCAGTCCACCAGGTTTCCAGACACAGGCTAGAAATCTCTTGAACTTGGGTCCAGCACTTCCCCCAGTTCAGTCTTTGTTCTGTAGGTGTTTGCAGGGGTGTCCTTGTGTGGGGAGTGAAGCCCCTTGATGTCACACCCCACCTTATATAGCTTTACCATATGGCGGGAATGCTTTGTTCCAAAACCAGTTCCCAGCCCAGTTTGTGGAAAACTACAGGTACCCAAAATGGAGATCAGTGTAATGTGGTCTAGTCACATGCCCTTGCAGTCATAACAGCCATTACTTACAGGCTGTCTGGAGCATTCTCAGGAAGGCTCAGCAGGTGGGAGATAAGCTTCTCCTAAGGCCTATTGTTTTTCCTAATGGCCCATTACCCTGAATAGGCCCTTCCCAACCAGCTATCTAGACAAAGCATCTTGCTTAGTGGGCGTCACCCAGGCCTAACTACATTTGAAATACAGATGCGTAGCCAATATTTTTTAATTTCAGATACAAAAATGATACATGCATACAAAGACAATCATATTCAGCAAATCATAACTTTTCCAGTGACACCTCACATGACCCAACTTGTACAAAATGCATCATAATTATGCCATAATCATAACATAATATTAACAGGACGAATATGGGATGTAGTGTCAGTGAGGTAATAGTCATTGGACCACCTTCTGTTGGTGAAAGAGACAAGCTTTTGATCTACACAGAGCTCTTCTTCAGTTCTGGGAAAAGGATTCAGTGTCGCAGCTAAGTGGAACAGATTGTTTAGGATAACCCCCCTACCGTTTTTGTCCTATGACTGGAGAGGTGTTAACAGGCCCTTGAAATGTGTTAACTACTTATTCTAAGGAGAATTGTAAGGAGAGTGATCACTTTAGATAAACTATTACCAACAGGAGAGTGGGTTGGGGGGGAAGCGGGGGGGAGAAAACCTGGATTTGTGCTGGAAATGGCCCACCTTCATTATCATACACATTGTAAGGAGAGTGATCACTTTGGATAAGCTATTACCAGCAGGAGAGTGGGGTGGGGGGAGAGAAAACCTTTTGTAGTGATAAACACCCATTTTTTCATGATCTGTGTGTATAAAAACATCTGTATTTTCCACAGTATGCGTCCGATGAAGTGAGCTGTAGCTCACGAAAGCTTATGCTCAAATAAATTGGTTAGTCTCTAAGGTGCCACAAGTACTCCTTTTCTTTTTACTTATTCTAAACAATCTGTTCCACTTTGTATTCAACTGTGACTCTCTGGTTACCTGTCCCAGGCCTGAGAAAGAGCTCTGTAGCTTGTCTCTTTCACCAACCATCTTGTCGCTCTAATATCCTGGGACCAACATGGCTACAACATTGCAAACATCAAAGGAATATTGTCAGGTGTATCTCACTGAACTCTGTAAAGCACTTTCAGATCTTGAGATGGAAAACACATCAGCAGAGCAAATATTGTCATCTTGATTATTATGAGGAACTTGCTGTTACCTGGGCTCCACATGGTGAAGGAGGAAGAGAGGAACAAGCTTCATTCCTGCCCCCACCCCCACTTTGCATTTCAAATGGATTGTAGTGATCATTTTAAGTGAGATAGATAGTGCTGGTGGGAGTCCAACATTCCGTACACTAAACCCATCTTAATCTTTGCCTGCAAGCATGCTTCCTCCTTTTGCTGTTTCAGTCGTAACCCCCCATCCAGCCCTCGCTGCCTTTCCTCCACTGCTGGTGTTTGCAAAGCAGCTAAACAGATCTGCTTGGAACTAGGATGAGTGTGCCAAACTCTTCAAGGCAGATTTTACTGAAATTCTTTAGAAAAGAAGAAAAAACACCCAGTGACTATATTTTTTAAGAAGAAATGATCGTTTAATCCTGCTCCTTAGGCAGGACACAAAGCATGGGTGGTGGGTGAACCCCCTCTTCAGGGAGGCTAACTTGTCACGCCTACACCCCCCATCCCATGCCCAGAGGAGCCCCAGCCTGCCCACCCTAGCTGCCCCAAACAGCTGGCCAACCTGACCCCTGGGCCAAGCCGCTGACCCGACCCCTGGGCCGAGCCAAGTGCTCCAGGCTGCTGGCTGGAGCAGACTGAGCCTCCGCTGGCTTCGGGGAGAGGGGGAGGGAGGGCCTCAGGGAAGAACATGAGCAGGGCCACAGCCTGGGTTAGGGGAGGCTTAGCCTGCCCTGGCCTTTGGTACCTGCCGCCCATGACAAAGTGTACAGGGCTTGTTGTGATTTCTGAAATCTATTCCATTACAGCATATTTCTTTAGGCTGCGAACCCTTCAGGACAGGGATTGCCTCTGAGGTTTGTCTGTGCTGTCCCACACACAATGGGGCCCCAGTCTCATTTGGAACCAACAGGTGCAACCATAACATAAATATTTTAACAGTAATGTCACCAAGCGATTATACATAGTATGTTGTGGGACTAAAACCGACCACACACCAATGACTATATTAGAGGTGCTCAACCAGGGAGTTGTGACCCCACCCAGCCCTTCTGATAGTGCTAAAGAGGAGGATCCCAGTTGGATGGGTAGGGACCCTGGAGAGGGGAGTTGCAGTCTGGAAAAGTATGAGAATCACAGGGCTAGATTGTGGCTCTGGACATGCTCTGCCTGGACCTTCAGGAAGAAGGTCAAAGAGAGAATTATTATGTGTATTACAGTAGTCATATAATCATAGACTATCAGGGTTGGAAGGGACCTCAGGAGGTCATCTAGTCCAACCCCCTGCTCAAAGCAGGACCAATCCCCAATTTTTGCCCCAGATCCCTAAATGGCCCTCTCAAGGATTGAACTCACAATCCTGGGTTTAGCAGGCTAATGCTCAAACCACTGAGCTATTCCTCCCCCCATTGTTCCTCTATGTGTGTTACAGAAATTACCATCGCTGCTGGCTTAGGTCAGGGCTCCATTGTGCTAGGTGCAGCCAAATGACATATAGCCAAATGACAGTACCTGCCCTGACAACCACACAATATTGTGAATCCAACAGAGGTATATTATTCTATTGTAGCTCTAGGGCTGTTGGGCTTTTCACCTTTGTACAACCCAAAAGCAATAGTCTTCAATAGAAACTTTTTATGTACCTATCAAAGCTTGAAGGTTCAGAAATCTGGAGACATTATGCAAATCATAGAATCATAGAATCATAGAATATCAGGGTTGGAAGGGACCTCAGGAGGTCATCTAGTCCAACCCCCTGCTCAAAGCAGGACCAATCCCCAATTAAATCATCCCAGCCAGGGCTTTGTCAAGCCTGACCTTAAAAACTTCTAAGGAAGGGGATTCTACCACCTCCCTAGGTAACGCATTTCAGTGTTTCACCACCCTCCTAGTGAAAACGTTTTTCCTAATATCCAACCTAAACCTCCCCCACTGCAACTTGAGACCATTACTCCTTGTCCTGTCCTCTTCTACCACTGAGAATAGTCTAGAACCATCCTCTCTGGAACCACCTCTCAGGTAGTTGAAAGCAGCTATCAAATCCCCCCTCATTCTTCTCTTCTGCAGACTAAACAATCCCAGTTCCCTCAGCCGCTCCTCATAAGTCATGTGTTCCAGACCCCTAATCATTTTTGTTGCCCTTCGCTGGACTCTCTCCAATTTATCCACATCCTTGATATAATATCCTAATTTATATATCCAAATGATATAATATCCTAATTTGCATATTTAATGACTACTCACTGCCTTGTTTACATAGATGCCAGCAGAACTTGATTACCAGAGTATCAGACCAGTATGGCTGGAGAATGGAAGGCGTTTTAGGAATTGCTATGCTCCAGGCTGCTCTGGCATAGCCCTGGGCTGCAGTCTAGGTAGCTCTTGCTGCTTCTCCAGACTGCCACTGGCTGCTCTGTGTCCTGGACTGGGAGGAGATAGCCCTGTGCTGGCTGCTGCGTGCCCTAGGCTGGGAGGGGCTCTGGCCACTTCCTGCTGTCACAGCTGGGCATGCTGTGGCTTTGCCTTGCCCCCTGGCTGTGAGGAGGGGAGGTGGGGCTCAGGCTGCTGTCTCTGGTCACTGCTTGCAGGCCCATTGTTGTCCAGGACAGGGGGCTAGAGCACTGCTTGGTATTTCTCTAGCCATCACTCCGAGTTCATGGCTGTGGGTGGGCTCAGAGAATATGGCTGGAGTGCTCCTTGATGGCACTGCAGGACTCTGCTGGTGGGGAGAGGAGGTCTAGGACCCCACTCCCAGGCAGGGTGGAACTGTGCTAACTGCTGTATCGGTGACACGCAGGCTCCCCCTCCCCAGGCCAGCGAGTGGGGCAGGGCCCGGCAGGACAGAGCGCTGACCGCAGCTCTGCTACACACAGGATGTGACTGCTCTGTCTCTATTCTGCTCATCCCCATGCTAGAGACTGCACGCTCCTGCTTGTGGCGAGGGCTGGATAGCCAGCTCCTTGTAGCCATCAGGACAGTTGGTCGGGAATTCAAACTGTTGAGTCTTTCACTGTTGCACCACATGCGTCTAACCAATCAGCTGAGTTTCTTGCAGAAAGACAGTGAGCATTTGCTGGTCTTGTTCGGAACCAGTGTTCAACTTCAGATGAACAAGTGACAATGCACTTAACATTGGCCTCCAGTTTGCAGTGTGTGGTATCTCTTGCTTAAATAGACAGTAGGATGCCACGGCCATGTTTGTTTGCATGAACTGTGTTGTGTCTCCAGCATTCTTAACAGCCTCATTAACACTCACCGGTGTTGTCCTTGGTCAGTGGAGACTCAGAGTTCAGAGGTGCAGAGTTCACATGAGTTGACCTCCCAGGCTGGGGTCAAGAAGGCACCTTGCTCGTTCCTCCAGCTGCTCACTGCTCGCTCTGGCCAGTGTTGTTCGTTGTGCCACTGTTCACTCCCTGCGCCATCACCTTCTGCTACCACCTGCTGCTGTGACCTCTGCGAGTGGGTCTCTTGAAGTTCCACCAGCTCTCAGTGATTTCAGCTGAGCTCTCAGCGGGGGAACCACACTGCGAGTGCAGACTGGGCCATCTCTTCCACAGAAACACTGTCCCACAGCCATTCTAAGCACTTAGACCTGATTCTCAGTGATTTCAGCTCTAGTGATCACTTAACAGAACAAAAGACTCTCTATGGAGCCTAATCAGCTCGGTCTTTAAACAGTGGAGAGGGGCAGGACAAATAGTACTTGTGACTCAGGCAGACCATCAAGCAAAACACCTGTCCCCACCCTCTCTCTTGATGCCCTCCATCAGCACAGGCTGAGCACAGGCTGAGCACAGTTCAATTGCCCTTTACTCCTACAATAAGAATAACAACATTTCCCCCCCCCCACCCCCCGCATTCAAGTGATTTGTTACCCAACCCCAGCCAAAATCTATCACTTGGGCAACACCGCTCTGTTTGCTGGATACCTAGGTAGATGAGGTGTGAATGTAAATAGAATCTGGTCCTGAAGCCTTTCCCCCCAAACCCCAGCTCATCACTAGCTGTCAGGGAGAGCTCATTTAGACTTTGCTTACAAATCATAATTTGAAATTATTAGGTTGCCCAACATCACTGAAATGAATGCACTGACATGGTCATAAAAACAACAGCTGTATAACAAAGCTAGTCTCTGTTCATACTTTTCAAATCTATTACACTTTTTCAGATACACGTATTTTATGATACACTTTATATGCTTTTAAAGTGTGTATTAATGCTTGAATTTCAATTCAAATGTCCAAACAATCACTAAATTGGCAACACTGCATGTAACTAGTTCACAAAACTGCCGGGGGGGGGGGGGTGTTGGGGAAATTCAGGGGGGGTAAACACCCCCATAGGGTGGGTGTAGGGAAATCCCTGGATTCATCATTCAGCTACATCACTGCCAGAGGTGTAGCCCTCAACTGCAGCATCTTCTTGCTAGCCTGGTCTCTAACCCCACCCCCGCACTGCTTTCTAACCCATCCCCATGCTATGGGAGGAGAGGTACGGTGCTGTAGTGGAGTTGAAATACTGTTCAATTATGGGTGCTTAAAGCTAGGCCCCAAATCCATATTTTTGACAAATAAGTGGTCTGATTTTCAAGGCTGCTGAGCACTTGTAGCTCCCATTGGCTAAATAAAGACATTTCCCAAAAAGCCTGACCACTGCCATGCACTTTGCCAAGCCAGCCAAAGGCTGTAGAGTTAATAGACTCCAACCCAGAGATCTGCTATTGAGAACATACTCGTCACCAGCTCCCTGGCACATTCAGAAAATGTCTTTTTAAAATTGGCCAGGGATGTGATGCTGATATAATTACAGCCCAGCCCACATGGAGTACTGCAGGCATGCTGTTCAAAGGCAGCGTGGCACAATAAAAATAACAGGCCAGATCCTCAGCTGGTGTAAAAGGGAACCACTGATGTTAATGGAGCTACGCTGATTTCCATGGGCTTAGGATTTGGCCCAATGTCTATAATGCTTTACTGTACAAAGAGGTTCTTTATTAATATAGGTTTCAGAGTAGCAGCCGTGTTAGTCTGTATTCACAAAAAGAAAAGGAGTACTTGTGGCACCTTAGAGACTAACAAATTTATTTGAGCATAAGCTTTCGTGAGCTACAGCTCACTTCATCGAATGCATTCAATTATTAATATACAATTTCAGGAGTCAAGCAGGCCAAGCACAAATGCAAGAAACTGTATGTAAAAAGCAAACATACGTCGTTTAGTTTCCCACTGTGTGCTGTTGCTCCTGTATCAGTGACCACCAGCATGTGTTCTTGCTGTCTGAAACAGGACTTGCCAGACCGGATTGAACCTGGGGTCCATCTAGTCCAGTATCCTGCCTCTGACCATGACTGTGGTTAATACTTCAGAAGGGGTCCACAAAGCCCTGCAGGAGGCAGCTAGTGAGTAACCTGCACCTATGGAACAGTTCTTCCTGAGCCCAGTACTTAGTGGTTGGCTTACACCCTGAAGCAGGTTTGAGATCAGTTCCAAAACTCTTATTTAAATGAAATTTACTACTGTAACTAGAGATTCTTGTTATGCACTGAAATGGCCAACCCTTTTTTTGAATCCTGGTAAGCTCTAGACCTCAACAAACTCCACAGGTTAATGATGCATCCTTTGAAAAAGAATTTACTTAGTTTTACATTTGCCACTTTTCAGTATCATTGAATAGCCCTTCTTTTTGTATTATCAGCCAGGTTAATGGAAGTTCCTGATCTACAGTAGAACCTCAGGGTGACGAACACCAGAGTTATGAACTGATCAGTCAACCACATACCTCATGATCGGAAGTACACAATCAGGCAGCAGCACAGACCAAAAAAAGGCAAATACAGTACAGAATTGTGTTAAACATAAACTACTAAAATAGGGAAAGGTTTGACAATGTACGGAAATTTTCTGTACTTGTTTCATTTAAATTAAGATGGTTAAAAGCAGCATTTTTCTTCTGCATAGTAAAGTTTCAGAGCTGTATTAAGTCAATGTTCAGGTGCAAAGGTCTGAAAGAACAACCATAATGTTTTGTTCAGAGTTATGAACAACCTCCATTCCCGAGACATTTGTAACTGAGGTTCTACTGTACCATCGTTATCCCATCCATTATACATTTACCATGTCTTAGTCTCTTCTCTTTTACACATCTTCCCCCTAAGACCTTTTCAATTGCTCCTCCTGTGAAAGTTTCCCCATACCCATCCTGTCATCTTATTATTCAGGGCTCTCTCATAGCTTTCCCAGGATAAAGGTTCTTTCTGTCCCAATATTTTCCTGGTCCATCAGCAACGGAGGGGCGTGGGTGTGCTGGGAGGGAAGGCTCAGAGTGAAGCAACTACAGTCTTTGCAACAGGCTCCAAGCCCTTTCTCCAAGCCATCTGTGATACACGGCTGTCTTTCTGCCATCTCCAGCTTTCCTTCATTCCGCATGCCGACTCTTGTGCCAGATCCTCCTGTCCTTGTGTCCCAGCACTCAGAGTTCTCCTTCTGGACACGGTTTTTCTGTATTCTCTCTGCTAATGCTGCTTCATAGGTGAAAAGTAGCTACACTCTTGACTGCTTTACTGACAAGAAAATATCAGCTCTACTTTCTTTTAATCCTTGACTGAGGTATTTCTTTTGTTTCTCTCTTTTTTTCCCTTCCTGCCACTTCTCACCCCATATTTTTGTTTAAGCTGATTTGTCCTTTTATGAGGAGCTCCAGCTTTCAATGAGGGCTTCATACCACGTATGGGGGTTAACAGATTTAACACAATTATAACTTAATTACAAGAGGAAAACTCAAAAACTTTTTTACATAAACTTTCCTTGACTGGAAAAACAGATGTCAAAAATAGCTCCAAGGGACATCAGAAATTCGTCCTCAATTCTCTGGGTCCATCACAAACTATCCATTAGAGGGAAAGAATACAGAGCTGATTGTGGATTCAAAGTGTCTTACGTTGTTACACTTCTATGATAGAATTACATCATGACTGTTGCAAAAAAGAGATCAGCTATCCAACACACAGTACTCACCAAAATCATACACAGTATGGCTGATTCTCACAAGTTCGTTGGGAGTCATATGTCATTTGGTGTTTTCCTTAAAACCCCAGCCCCTGGAGTGATAAGATTATATGAGACCTGACAATATGAGTCCTAAAGGCTCAAAATCCAAGAGAACAAATAAACCCTCTCCCCCCCCCCCATTTTTTTTAAAATCATGACTTTTAAGCCCATCTCATGCTTGTTGAGGACTTGACTCAAGTTTTTGAATGCTTGGAGTTGAAATATATCCATATCCACCCTTCCACAGGCAGATTCTCATTCACATTGAGTCCCCTTTACACCTCTCAAGCAACATAATGTGATTTTAAAATGGGAGTATATTACATTCATTTTAAGGCCTGTGTAGACTGCCAGCTACTTGAAATAGCATGCAAACTGTAATATTTTAAGTGCATGTATAGGCCATGACAAATAAATGAAACATTTGACTTAATTTATGGAAAAAATATATACATATTTCCATATGTGAGCTTAAATAGGCTCCTGACTCTCCCAAGATGAGATCACCTCTTCTTTTGCAAAGCTCCACAGTCAGAACAGTACCTGCCTGGCTTACTATTAAGATTAATACTGCCTTGGCTTGGTATTGCAGGTCACTGCTGTGAAAAGACTGTTATCAATATGTCTATGCACCGCAGAATGTAAGGCCAGGGCAAGTCAGTCATATGATACTGCCCTTTAATTTCAGCAAGAGGGAAGTCTATAAAAGCCAGAGAAGGGATTCCAAGGGGGCGGGGGGAAAGGCTGTTTTATTGCTGGAATGCACTTCACAGGCTGTCAGAGATTCATGACGAGCAATGAACAGCTCAGACATGTGAAGGCTGGGACTGGTATGGCATGGGGTATAGTCACTACAGCAACAGCAGTGAATACCTTACTATCTTTTATCCAAGCTTTGAATTATTAAATGCAGTTGAAAAATATTTCCAGCTCCTATCTTAAAGATGGAAAGCCAATATATATGCAACTCACGCAAAGCACATGTAGGGAACAACTGCAGAAACAAACACACTTTGTAAGGTACAACCAGACTCCAGTTGTTATCTTATTTGTGTTATAGTAGCACCTATAGGCCCCAACAGATTGGCAGCCCCATCGTGCTAGGCATGAGGTGAAGTGATTTGCCCAAGGTCACAAAGCAGGTCAGTGGCAGAGCCTCCTGACTCATTGTCCAGTGTGACAGCCATTGAATCACACTGCCTCCCCTTCTCACCGTGTGTGGAACAGCAGTGCCAAAAGGTTTGGGGATAGGGAGGGTTAAGAAGGGAAAGGCAGAGGCTGTTGAGACTGTGAAGGCTCAGCTACCGCTCTGGACACAGCAAACATTTTTGGAAAGGCTATTAACCCTTGTGCTTCAGCTTTCATACCAATCGCTAACAGAGACCAGCATGAGTCCTGTGTGGGCGCAGAGTATCTCACATCTGCTTCTGTGGGATTCTTACACCTTCCTCTGAAGCATCACCGTGGTGTTGATCCCTGTCAGAGACAGGATACTGGGCAAGATGTGCTGTGGGTCTGATCTAACGTGGCAATTCTTTATAATCCTGATCTGCATCGTAGTAGCTTCTGGATGTCCTACACAAGACTGGGGGTCTCACTGTGATGGGTACTGTATAAACACAAAGGAAAAGACAGCCTTTTCCCCTAAGAAGCATACAGTCGAATATAAGGGATAGTAAAATCAGCTGAAAGGGTAAAGAAGGAAACACATAGGCAATGGTGGTAGGGACACATGGTAGGGAGATAGAGCTGGACAAAAGAAGGGAAGGACATTCTGTGAAAAAAATTGGAAAGAATTTTTTGTTTAGTTCAAAATTTTTCATGCATTTTTCCAGGCAAAAATGAATATTTCCCAAACATTTTGATTTTGTGGAACACCCCTTCCCCCCCACACTTTCCTTTTAAAAACCTTTCTACCCCTGCCCCCCTTTTTCCAGCAAGGAGGTGGGGGGGAGGAGAAAAAAAAGAAACAGAGATATTCCCCAACAAAGTGTATGGCAAAAATTAAAAAAAAATTGGAAAAATTATTCCCATTTTTTCCTTTTTGAATTTTATTCAAAAACCAGGAAATATCAAAGAAACAGAAATGCTTTCACAAAAATGTTCTGATTGTGTCAAAACATGATTTTATTAGGGGCTTGGGGAGAGGGTCAAAAGTTATTTTGAAAAGCTCCCAAGGAAGACCTAACTATGTGCCCAATTAGCAGGTGGCAGGACAATTTAAAAAACCTAATAATCAAAAGAGATCAATCTGATTGGTTTTCCCTGTTGAATATGAGGAAAATCAGAAGGAGATCAAAGAGGGGAAAGATATGACCCCTGGGATAAACAGCAGTAACAGCATCAGCATCTTTATAAGCTGTGCAATATGGAACCAATCCAAAGCCCAATCAAGTCACTGGAAAGACCCCTGCAGACTTACTGGGCTTCGGATCAAGCTGTATATCTTTCCAGCTGCCTGTAAGATCAAAATGCTCTGCAACCCGTTTGTTTGATTAAAAATGCATGACATCGACTGTGGCTGAGGCCCCCAAATCACGTATTTAATATTTTATTTGTACAAGCTGTTTGTCTGAAATGAATTTATTACCCCTGCTCTCCAGCTGGACACGCTACCCCAGAAGCTGAAATGCCAAGTTACGAGGCAGTAATTTCATCTTCTTTTTTGCCCCCATCACATCACACAAGCCAGAAACACAAAGCAGCACCCTGGGCCTAATGTTTTTTCCATAAGAGCCTGCAGGCTACAAGAGCAGTACCCAGCCTGTGCATTTTAAAGAAGGCTACCTCCCTGACAAATCATCAGGGATCATGGGATGATGTAAGAAATGCATTATAAAAGACAGCAGGAAGCTGCTTGGCTAGGACTAGCATCACACACACAGCCCTCTTTCCTGACCAGTTGTTTGCTCAGTGATTACAATTCTGGCACAGCCTCCTTTAAAATAGTCAACGCTGAGTATTTATTCAAATTAATCAGCCAGCAAAGCTCACAAATACAGATCTTCTCAGCTAAATACATATTTTACCATCCCTGTGGCTTTTGTTGTCTGGTTTCACCAGAAGCTGCCTGATGCTTTATAGTCTTTGTTTACAATTTAAAGGAGAGACTCACAGCTTTGCAAGGCACATTATACTCTTTGCTGGTAGACACTCATGTATGCCTAGCAGTTAGCAGGTAATAGTATGCATGTGTAAACACTAAGGCAATGTCTACACTATCACGAATGTTGGCATAACTGGTGTGAATAAACCACCCCTGAGCAACGTGAGTTATACTGACCTAAGAGCCGGTGTGGCCAGTACTATGTCAGCGGGAGATCTTCTCCTCTTGCCAACATAGGGCATGGCTACACTTGCAGGTGTAGAGCACTGTAAATTAAACCATCCCTTGGAGACTGCAGCAGGGAAAGTGCTGCCATGTGTTCACACTGTCAGCTGCAAGCACAGTGGCGTGGCCACAAGAAGCACTGGGAGTGGTGCATTATGGGCAGCTATCCCACAGAGCACCTCTTCCCATTCTGGCGCTGTGGCTTGTGGGAAGGAGGCGGTGGGGTGCGGGGCATTCTGGGTCCTGTCCCAATGCCCCGTGATGCATTGCTTCGCATCCCAGTAATCCCTGTGTTTCCGTCCACATTTGGCTCCATCTTTCAACTTTTCTTGTACTGCACGCTCTGTCTTCCCTTTCGGTCTGCGGGAATGGATCCTGAATCTGTGAGGAATATGCTGATGGGTCTTGCCAGCACATCAGGAATTGCAGTCGAGTTACTCCTTAAGCTACAAAGTGACAGTGAGGAGTCCGATGATGATGTCGACTCGCATAACACATGCAACACGAGATTGTTTGTGGCATTGACGGACATGCTCACCACCATGGAACGCTGCTTCTGGGCTCGGGAAACAAGCAGTGGGTGGTGGGATCACATCATCATGCAAGTCTGGGATGACGAGCGGTGGCTGCAGAACTTTCGGATGAGGAAAGCCACTTTTATGGGACTCTGCTGAGCTCGCCCCCACCCTGCGGTGCAAGGACACAAGATTGAGAGCTGCCCTGTTGGTGGAGAAGCGGGTGGCTATTGCAGTCTAGAAGCTGGCAACTCCAGACAGCTACCGATCGATTGCTAACCAGTTTGGAGTGGGAAAGTCGACCGTTGGAATCGTGTTGATGTAAGTTTGCAGGGCCATTAATCTCATCCTGCTCAAAAGAACCGTGAATCTGGGCAGTGTGTGTGACATTGTGGCTGGCTTTCACAAATGGGTTTCCCTAACTGCGGAGCGGTGATAGATGGGACGCATATTCCAATTCTGGCACCAGACCATCGAGCATCTGAGTACATAAAGGGGGTATTTCTCTACAGTTCTCCAGGCGCTTGTGGATCACTGTGGGCATTTCATGGACATTAACGCAGGCTGGTCTGGAAAGGTGCATGACGCATGCATCTTTCGGAACGCAGGCCTATTCAGGAAGCTGCAAGCCAGGACTTTCTTCCCAGACCAGAAGATCACTGTAGGGGAAGTCGAAATGCCAATTGTGATCCTTGGAGACCCTGCTTACCCTTTAATGCCATGGCTCATGAAACCCTACAAAGGGAGCTATGACAGCAGCAAGGAGTGGTTCAACAACAGGCTGAGTTAGTGCAGAATGACTGTTGAGTGTGCTTTTGGCTATTTAAAGGGCCGCTGGCGCTGTTTGTATGGGAAGCTAGACCTGGCCGATGACAATATCCCCAGGGTTATAGCCGCATGCTGTACCGTCCATAATGTTTGTGAAGGGAAGGGTGAAAGCTTTACTCAGGCATGGACCCTGGAGATTCAACACCTGGAGGGTGAAATTTGAACAGCCAGAGAGCAGGACTATTAGAGGGGCCCAGCGTGGGGCTGCAAGGATTAGGGATGCCTTGAGGGAGCAATTTGATGCTGAAAGCCACCAGTAATGTTTGGTGCCCTGCACGGGAGTGAAGTGCAGTGGTTCCAATGCAATGTATGATGCACTGACTTGCAGTGCCTGTTGCTTTCCTGGGCTACGGCATCTTTTACTTAATGCAATAGAGAATGTTTTCAAAGCAAAAAAATTCATTTATTGAAAATAAACACAACTGCTTGGGAAACAGAAAGGGCATGATACATCTGTGCTGTGTGGGAGGAGGGAAGGGGGTGGGATGGGGACAATCACAGATTTGCGTATGTCCTGTTATCATGCTCAGACTTCTTGTCTGGAGTGCCATGCAATGAGTGCTGCACTTCAGGCTGGCTAAAATGCATGGTGATGGGGGTTGAGTGCAGTGGGTAAGGGTCGTAGTTTGCAGGGCTGGGCAGTGAAGCTACAGGTGTTGAAGGCAGCTGGTGGTGATAAGAACCCAGATGTTGGGGAAAGTGGGTTTGCAGTGACATGGGGCCACAAGGGAAAGAGTTTTGGGACAACGGCTGCGGACGGGAGATGGGAGAGGGCATGGATGTACTCCATCTGCATTGCCTGTATTGAGTCCGCTTAGCACTCCATGATGCTTAGAAGCTGTTCCATGCTTTGGTGCCAGTGATACGCATTCTGCTGGCAGAGCTTCCTTTCAATTTCCCGCCACTCCTGCACTTTTTGATTTTCATTAAGGATCCAGCACCTCACCATTGTTCCATACTGGGGATCACCTGGTGCGTGGAAGCATGGTCACCTGGAGAGATGCACTGAGAGCACTCCATGCCTGGCTGAGCAAACAGGAAGGGGAATTTCAAAATTCCCAGAGAATTTAAAGGGTAGGTCTGATGGTTGGTCACCTGAGGGCAGGGCAGTAGAATTCAATGTGATGACCACAATAGCTAGAGCAGGCATTGTGGGACACTTCTGGAGGCCGATCAGAGCGCATTAACAAGCCAGGGCGTCCACATTGGTGCCGCAGTGCTCCAGCCGGGGCGCAGCAAGCGTTGTGCTTCTCGTGGAGGTGGATTACCGGGGTGCTCCAGCTGTGGAGTCTGAGCGCTCTACATGCCTCGCCAGTGTGGACACCACAGGAGTTAGGGCGCCTGGGGCTGACTTAATGCACTCTAAGTTGGAAGTGTAGCCAAGCCCATAGTTAATCCAGCCCCCAAAAGTAGTGGTAGCTAAGCTGACAAGAGAGCTCTCTCCCATCGGCCTAGAGTGTCTGCAATAGCAGTTCTACGGCAGTGCATGCAGCTACATCGGAGCAGCTGTGCCACTGTAAGCCCTGTAGTGTGGCCCTCGCCTCAGGGTTTCTCTTCTGTAGTGGTACTGGGACTGATCTGTTCTTTGCTATTCACTTAGCAGTGCTTTTTCTGCTGTGTCATTAGGTAATACACTGATGTACAATCCAAACAAACTCTTTAAAAAAGTTGATTTTGTCCTTGATGAAGGCCATGGCATGAAATCTACCACGGATGATCTCTCCTTAGAGACTGAAGAGTCGTCTGCTTGGTTTGGATAAAACACTTTTCTTTGAAACAGCAGAGTCAGTGACTGGAACTGGACGTACATGGTAACAGACTGGCACATAACCTCAGGACTCTGGGGACATGTCATAGAATCATAGAATCATAGAATATCAGGGTTGGAAGGGACCTCAGGAGGTCATCTAGTCCAACCCCCTGCTCAAAGCAGGACCAATCCCCAACTAAATCATCCCAGCCAGGGCTTTGTCAAGCCTGACCTTAAAAATATCTAAGGAAGGAGATTCCACCACCTCCCTAGGTAACGCATTCCAGTGTTTCACCACCCTCCTAGTCAAAAAGTTTTTCCTAATATCCAACCTAAATCTCCCCCACTGCAACTTGAGACCATTACTCCTTCTTCTGTCATCAGCTACCACTGAGAACAGTCTAGATCCATCCTCTTTGGAACCCCCATTCAGGTAGTTGAAAGCAGCTATCAAATCCCCCCTCATTCTTCTCTTCTGCAGACTAAACAATCCCAGTTCCCTCAGCCTCTCCTCATAAGTCATGTGTTCCAGTCTCCTAATCATTTTTGTTGCCCTCCACTGGACTCTTTCCAATTTTTCCACATCCTTCTTGTAGTGTGGGGCCCAAAACTGGACACAGTACTCCAGATGAGGCCTCACCAATGTCGAATAGAGGGGAACGATCATGTCCCTCGATCTGCTGGCAATGCCCCTACATATACATCCCAAAATGCCCTTGGCCTTCTTGACAACAAGGGCACACATATCCAGCTTCTTGTCCACTGTAACCCGTAGGTCCTTTTCTGCAGAACTGTTGCCGAGCGATTCGGTCCCTAGTCTGGAGCGGTGCATGGGATTCTTCTGTCCTAAGTGCAGGACTCTGCACTTGTCCTTGTTGAACCTCATCAGATTTCTTTTGACCCAATCCTCTCATTTGTCTAGGTCTCTCTATATCCTATCCCTACCCTCCAGTGTATCTACCTCTCCTCCCAGTTTAGTGTCATCTGCAAACTTGCTGAGGGTGCAATCCACACCATCCTCCAGATCATTTATGAAGATATTGAACAAAACCAGCCCGAGGACCGACCCTTGGGGCTCTCCACTTGATACCGGCTGCCAACTAGACATGGAGCCATTGATCACTACCCGTTGAGCCCGACAATCTAGCCAACTTTCTATCCACCTTATAGTCCATTCATCCAGCCCATACTTCTTTAACTTGCTGGCAAGAATACTGTGGGAGACCGTGTCAAAAGCTTTGCTAAAGTCAAGGAACAACCTGTCCACCGCTTTCCCCTCATCCACAGAGCCAGTTATCTCATCATAGAAGGCAATTAGATTAGTCAGGCATGACTTGCCCTTGGTGAATCCATGCTGACTGTTCCTGATCACTTTCCTCTCCTCTAAGTGCTTCAGAATTGATTCCTTGAGGACCTGCTCCATGATTTTTCCAGGGACTGAGGTGAGGCTGACTGGCCTGTAGTTCCCAGGATCCACCTTCTTTCCCTTTTTAAAGGTGGGCACTACATTAGCCTTTTTCCAGTCATCCGGGACTTCCCCCGATCGCCATGAGTTTTCAAAGATAATGGCCAATGGCTCTGCAATCACATCCGCCAACTCCTTTAGCACTCTCGGATGCAGCGCATCCTGCCCCATGGACTTGTGCTCGTCCAGCTTTTCTAAATAGTCCCGAACCACTTCTTTCTCCACAGAGGGCTGGTCACCTCGTCCCCATGCTGTGCTGCCCAGTGAAGTAGTCTGGGAGCTGACCTTGTTCGTGAAGACAGAGGCAAAAAAAGCATTGAGTACATTCACTTTTTCCACATCCTCTGTCACTAGGTTGCCTCCCTCCTTCAGTAAGGGGCCCACACTTTCCTTGACTTTCTTCCTGTTGCTAACATACCTGAAGAAACCCTTCTTGTTACTCTTAACATTGCTTGCTAGCTGCAACTCCAGGTGTGATTTGGCCTTCCTGATTTCACTCCTGCATGCCTCAGCAATATTTTTATATTCTTCCCTGGTCATTTGTCCAATCTTCCACTTCTTGTAAGCTTCTTTTTTGTGTTTAAGATTAGCAAGGATTTCACTGTGAAGCCAAGCTGGTCGCCTGCCATATTTACTACTCTTTCTACACATCAGGATGGTTTGTCCCTGTAACCTCAATAAGGATTCTTTAAAATACAGCCAGCTCTCCTGGACTCCTTTCCCCCTCATGTTATTCTCCCAGGGGATCCTGCCCATCAGTTCCCGGAGGGAGTCAAGGTCTGCTTTTCTGAAGTCCAGGGTTTGTATTCTGCTGCTCTCCTTTCTTCCCTGTGTCAGGATCCTGAACTCGACCATCTCATGGTCACTGCCTCCCAGGTTCCCATTCACTTTAGCTTCCCCTACTAATTCTTCCCCGTTTGTGAGCAGCAGGTCAAGAAGAGCTCTGCCCCTAGTTGGTTCCTCCAGTACTTGCACCAGGAAATTGTCCCTTACGCTTTCCAAAAACTTCCTGGATTGTCTGTGCACCGCTGTATTGCTCTCCCAGCAGATATCAGGGTGATTGAAGTCTCCCATGAGAACCAGGGCCTGTGATCTAGTAACTTCTGTCCAATGGTGCAATGACAATTTGTGCCAGCTGAGGATCTGCCCCCTCCCCCATTAGTTACATAGGAGCATTAAGATACATTGATTCTGGGACTTGTAATTGCAATTGTTCACTATACAGTTATTGACGTGCTCCAGTATGATCATCTTCGAGAATGGATATTGGCCAACCCAATGGAAGGACTCAAGCTTGCAATGAGCCACCAATTTAGATTCTCAGCTTCTATGTCTTGAATCACAGATTGGTACTCCCAGCACAGCCACACTCAGTTTTTCGGCAAGAAAAATGGGAGTGCTTCATGTCTCTCAACAGTAGTCTCTCCACCTGATTAAGGAAGGATGCTGCAATGTTCCAGACTGAAACCCCCTCCAGATCTCCTAGGCGAGGATAAAGAATGGGATGTGGAAAAGGGATCAGAAGAGATCCTCAATTTAAAAGAGACTGGAATTCAGCCCACATTGGTGTTGAGTCAGAGACCAATTTACTGCAAATAGAGGGTTTAAAAAAATTGTCTACAGCAGTTTCAATTTTATTTTTCTAACATAGTTATGGTGAGAGCAGCTGTTGCAGCAAGGAATGTAAGTAGAGACCACCACAAGCTGCATTTGGTGTAATGCACTTTACACTGTTATCCGTCTTTACTTCTGGGCAAAACTGTCCTTTACAAAACATCACTGTGCCCAAGAGTTCTATCTTCTATCGGCTATACAGGACCCCCTGTGTACTTTTTTCCATAGGGATGCTTGTTATCTGAAACTGCTGTGAAACAGCTTACAAAGGTAAAAATCCCACACGTGTTTTTATACCCTAAAGAAGAAATACCCTAAAGCAGCAAATTAAACCGTATTTGAAACTTTTTAAAGCATATGAGAACAGCAGTTTATGTACAGCATTTAAAATCTTGCAAGTAATATACTAATACAGTGGCAGCTTCCTGCTTTGTATGCTTCCAATATGCTTTGCACTTAGAGCGCCTTTTATTTAACTATCCCCAAACATTGTACAAACAGTTAATTATTTAAATGTATGATAAATATGCAGGGCCCCTGCAAAACAGATAAATATCGTCATGCTATCCACGTAACAGACTGGGAAGCTGAAGCATGGTGATTTTAAGGGATTTGCTGGAGGACACAGAGCATCTCACCATTGGAGCTGTGAATAACTGGAGTTCTGGCTCCCAGTCCCATATGCCTCTGACACCAACTGAATATTTTTTATGCTGCATGTAATTATTTATGTTTCTGTAAAGCTGTTCTTGACCGATGTGCTTCATGCAGTCCTTTCAGTAATTAGGAACTTTATTTTTGTTGGAATGCTCTATTTTTATACTCCAATCATGACACATTCATTCCCTTTTTCTAATCCTTCATCTTGCCATCCCTTTACATAGGCCACTTTCCTGCCAAATGACCTATATCCATCTCCAGCTCAAACATATAAACCTGACTAAAGGGCAATTAATGGATTAGAATGCTGGATTTGATTCTTCCTTACATCATAGCCACATAAGACAAAAGGCATATTATTTCAATGTATTTTAAAGGAGTTATAGTCCTTTTTGTTGCTTATTGTCACATGTACAATAATAGTACAGAGCCTAATTTGTGACTGTGACACAAATCCTTCACTCATGCTTTGCATGAAAGAGGCAATCAATAAGAGCAGACGCTTACTTCATGATGGGCGAAAATCATCATTAAAGATTTTGATACTTGGAATAAATTGTCCAGAAAAGAGGAATGAAGAAGTGCAACTGGGAAGCAGTTTTACGTGATGGGGACATTCTGTCTCAGACACTGGCAAACCTTATAGTTTGCTTTCATTATTTTACGCACTTGTCTGATGTTATGATAGATTAAACATAGCAACCCAAAGTGGTCTAACAGGTGGTCTTCTTCAGAAGTGGAGAGCAAGCTTTGATCAAATATAGGCCACTAGGAAGTATGCAGCCGTGTGATGTAAGGATTTTCACTTTTATGACGTTTTGGCCATGCCTGGCCATATGAAGCTCAATACCGGTAGGGTTAAAACTTTTAAACAAGGTTTGGGCTGTTAGATTTTGTACTCCGTGAAATAGGCTATGAAGAGGCAATATACTATGGTGGTTAGAGCAACAAATTGAGAGTCAGAAGACACTAAACCTGGGTCTGTGGACATGGTGTTCTCAAGCCCTTTCTTGAGTGTCCACACTGCATTGTAAACCTGGGCTTACCACTGCTGGACCCGGGTGTCTCAGCCATGCTAATGCAGTCACACTGCACTACACAGACCTTCTGACTCAGGTCTGTGGCATGGCCGGCATCCACACTGAAAAAGGACAGGGCTTGGACTGGAGTCACAGTGGATCTCAGGCTCTGACTTACCCCCTGGTGGCATGCTAGGACCCGGGTCCTGAGTGCTTGCTAACCTGAGTCCGACTGATTTGTATGTGAATGGAAGCGGGGGGGTGAGCTCAAAGCTGAGTCAGACCCTGGGCTTAGTGTGCAGTGTTGACATACCCACAGCAATCTGGGGCAAGTCAATTTACCTCTCTTGTCTCTGTTTGCCTGCACATTCTCTATCTTGTCTATTTAGACCATATGTTCCTCAAATGAAGTGCTTGTA
Organism: Chelonia mydas; assembly: GCF_015237465.2. Classification (NCBI taxonomy): domain Eukaryota; kingdom Metazoa; phylum Chordata; order Testudines; family Cheloniidae; genus Chelonia; species Chelonia mydas. Next base: position 72,389,755 of record NC_051251.2, on the reverse strand, counting down.
CAGCACCTTGCACAAAAAGTCTCCAGTCTTGATTCCTGCCCAGAAGTGCTACTCAAATACAAAAATTGGGTAAAATTGTCAAAAGCACCTAAATGACTTAGAAGCCAAAGTCTCATTTCCAAAAGTGACTTGGACACCAGGTTAGATCTGCAAAGGGGACTTAGGCTCAACGTTGCAACATCTAACTTTAAGTGCCCTGGTGCCTGGTAGAATTCAGAGCCCTGAGTTAGGTACCCAAGCTCCCTGTACAATGCAGGGGGAGAGTTAGGCGTCTAAGTCTGGGATTCACAGAAGCCAGCACGCTGACTGTGGAGCTGCCTAACCTAGCCAATAGGAAATCCTCTAAGGGACTTAGCTGTGAAGCTCTGGGCCAGAGGGAGGTGTCTCTCTCTGCTCAGGCTTCACAGCTGTGAATCCTCTCCTGGAATATGGCACCTAAGTTCTTTCACACACAAAACTGAGGCAGGGGGTGCTGCCTTTAGCCCAGTGGCTTAGAGCACTCACCTCAGATGTGGGACACCTAGGTTCAAATTCTCCCTCTGCCTGATTCAATGCTCATTGGAACATGGACTTAGGATGAGTGCCTATCCACTGGGCTACAGAATCACACTTTTTTGATGGCTCAATGACTAGTAAATATTTAATACAAAATGAAAGAGCTTCAACAGAATAAAGACCCATCCCAGAACTCCTCATAGCCCTGGGGCTAGAGTACTCATGTGGGAGTTGGGAGACCAGATTTCACGTCTTTGCTCCATATGAAGAAAGATTGGGATTTGAACCTACATCTCCTGTAGCCTGGTTGAGGGTTCTAACTAGTGAGGAAAAGGTTATAAGGGCCATCACCACCACCATTTTGTGTGATGCCTGATCTTGTAGGCATGGTCTGAGACCACATTCCAGACCACAGCCCATAGGTGAGAGAAAATGCCAAGTTTGGGGGATACTGTCAGGGCTTTGGTGTGAACTGGGTGCTGGGCATCAGGGCTTAGGCAGCTTTGTGCATACCCACCAGCAGGAGTTTAGGCACCTGGGGAATTTAAGTGCATACAGAGCTAAGCAGCAGTTGAGCAGGGGATTTGAGGATCTAAATTTTGGACTTAGCCACCTAAATCCTTTTGTAGATCTCGCCCCCCAGGATCCTAATTCTAATGGGTTGTCTTGCAATGGCCACTACTGGAGAAACTCATTGTGTGGGCCTAGCTTCTTTCTTGCCAAACCCCAGTTCAAGAGATTTAAGCTCACCTTCACTTCTCTGGATGTGAAATGGGATTAGTTGATGAGACTGAGTAACCCACGATATGCCAATGTCAGTGTTGAACTCTTCTTGCAAGTCTTTTGGTTTACCCATGCTGTGCAGCTGCTTTGGGTATATCTGATGCAGTGGGTCAGCTGTAAATATCATGGGCCAGATCCTCAGCTGGTGTCAATAAGCATAGCATTATTAACTTCACTGTGAGTATGTTTGGTAGTATGAAATTACTATACATACCCATCAATCTGCTAGTACGTAATGAGCCATAAGTGTGTTCCAGTATATTAGTGTGACACATTAGTCTATGACACCAATGACATTCTGCTAAAATGGTTCAGCAGTGAAGTAGTTGAGAATTTAAATATCTACTTGGTTTTGGGCTTCAGAGTTAACAACTCATTGAGATGAATGAACCGGTTCACATCTTTCAGAGGTATTGTTTCAGGCTCTTTGCAGACTCAGGAAGACAACACTGCATCAGTTACACTCAAGTCACATTTTCAAGGTTCTCTTCACTACCATGAGAGGTAATCACATTTCGTAAACATGAAAGCTGAGCTGCTGGAGCACAATTCTGCAACAAAGATTGATTCTGCAGTACAGTCTCTGCCAGCGAGTTGCACCATATGTAGAGCCCCGATCCAGAGGTGTAGGTTTTATTGCAGACTCTCATTTCTACCAAAAGCTCAGCTGCCATCTGTCATTCACAAGACAGGAATGAGGGTCAGAGCCAGAAATAACAAGTTTGCTTCCAATGACTAAGTGATTGAGAAGAATGGAAACCTCTCCTAACCCTTACTATGGATCGTTTGCTTTAGCTCTCAGCTGTGGGGATATTTAAGAGAATCAAAGGTGATCAGCTTTGCTTGTTAGCCTTTAAAATGCAAATCTCCTTGCTTGACTGAAGCCATTTTGCTACACTACTCAATCAGTCATTGTAATTGCAACATTAGCTATGCTCCACACAACTTTGGAGCCCCATCGCTGCTAGTGTGCTCTTCTTTAATGTGCCTCCCCCTGCACTGGGTCTCTTCAGCATTGCTCGGGAGATTGAAAGTGAACTGTTACTTTCATTCTAATCTGGGGACCATATATTGCCATTCAAAAAAGCAGGAACATCTTTGAAGGCCAACACCCAATGATGTCACACAATCTCATTGTTTTCATAGATTCCAAGGCCAGAAGGGACCATGGTGATCATGCAGTGTGTTGACAATTAAGTCACCCTAGTTAAGCAACTCTACTTCTCTAGGGTTTTTGATTTCAAAAGGGCTGACTTTCAAAAATTAAGGAAATTAGTTAGGGAAGTGGATTGGACTGAAGAATTTATGGATCTAAAGGCAGAGGAGGCCTGGGATTACTTTAAGTCAAAGCTGCAGAAGCTATCAGAAGCCTGCATCCCAAGAAAGGGGAAAAAATTCATAGGCAGGAGTTGTAGACCAAGCTGGATGAGCAAGCATCTCAGAGAGGTGATTAAGAAAAAGCAGAAAGCATACAGGGAGTGGAAGATGGGAGGGATCAGCAAGGAAAGCTACCTTATTGAGGTCAGAACATGTAGGGATAAAGTGAGACAGGGTAAAAGTCAAGTAGAGTTGGACCTTGCAAAGGGAATTAAAACCAATAGTAAAAGGTTCTATAGCCATATAAATAAGAAGAAAACAAAGAAAGAAGAAGTGGGACCGCTAAACACTGAGGATGGAGTGGAGGTTAAGGATAATCTAGGCATGGCACAATATCTAAACAAATACTTTGCGTCAGTCTTTAATAAGGCTAATGAGGATCTTAGGGATAATGGTAGCATGACAAATGGGAATGAGGATATGGAGGTAGATATTACCATATCTGAGGTAGAAGCGAAACTCGAACAACTTAATGGGACTAAATCGGGGGGCCCAGATAATCTTCATCCAAGAATATTAAAGGAATTGGTACATGAAATTGCAAGCCCATTAGCAAGAATTTTTAATGACTCTGTAAACTCAGGGGTTGTACCGTATGATTGGAGAATTGCTAACATAGTTCCTATTTTTAAGAAAGGAAAAAAAAGTGATCTGGATAACCACAGGCCTGTTAGTTTGAAGGAGAAAGTAGTTAAGGAAAATTTGAAGGAGAAAGTAGTTAAGGACACTGAGGTCAATGGTAAATGGGACCAAATACAACATGGTTTTACAAGAGGTAGATTGCGCCAAACCAACCTGATCTCCTTCTTTGAGAAAGTAACAGATTTTTTAGACAAAGGAAACCCAGTGGATCTAATTTACCTAGATTTCAGTAAGGTGTTTGATACTGTGCCACATGGGGAATGATTAGTTAAATTGGAAAAGATGGGGATCAATATTCAAATTGAAAGGTGGATAAGGAATTGGTTAACAGGGAGACTACAGCGGGTCATACTGAAAGGTGAACTGTCAGGCTGGGGGGAGGTTACCAGTGGAGTTCCTCAGGAATCGGTTTTGGGACCAATCTTATTTAATCTTTTTATTACTGACATCAGCACAAAAAGTGGGAGTGTGCTAATAAAGTTTGCAGATGATACAAAGCTGGGAGGTATTGCCAATTTAGAAAGAGACCGGGATATCATACAGGAAGATCCGGATGACCTTGTAAACTGGAGTAATAGTAATAGGATGAAATTTAATAGTGAGAAGTGCAAGGTCATGCATTTAGGGATTAATAACAAGAATTTTAGATATAAGCTGGGGACGCATCAATTAGAAATAATGGAGGAGGAGAAGGACCTTGGAGTATTGGTTGACCACAGGATGACTATGAGCCGCCAATGTGATATGGTCGTGAAAAAAGCTAATGCGGTCTTGGGATGCATCAGGCGAGGTATTTCCAGTAGAGATAAGGAAGTGTTAGTATCGTTATACAAGGTACTGGTGAGACCTCATCTGGAATATTGTGTGCAGTTCTGGTCTCCCATGTTTAAGAAGGATGAATTCGAACTGGAACAGAGAAGGGCTACTAGGATGATTTGAGGAATGGAAAACCTGTCTTATGAAAGGAGACTCAAGGAGCTTGGCTTGTTTAGCCTAACGAAAAGAAGGTTGAGGGGAGATATGATTGCTCTCTATAAATATATCAGAGGGATAAATACCGGAGAGGGAGAGGAATTATTTAAGCTCAGTCCCAATGTGGACACAAGAGCAAATGCATATAAACTGGTCTTCGGGAAGTTTAGACTTGAAATATACAAAGGTTTCTAACCATCAAAGGAGTGAAGTTTTGGAATAGCCTTCCAAGGGAAGCAGTGGGGGCAAAAGACCTATCTGGCTTTAAGATTAAATTCGATAAGTTTATGGAGGAGATGGTATGATGGGATGACATGATTTTGGCAATTAATTGATCTTTAACTATTCATGGTAAATAGGCCCAATGGCCTGTGATGGGATGCTAGATTCGGTGGGATCTGAGTTACTACAGAGAATTCTTTCCTGGGTATCTGGCTGGTGAATCTTGCCCATATGCTCAGAGTTCAGCTGATCACCATATTTGGGGTCAGGAAGGAATTTTGCTCCAGGGCAGATTGGAAGAGGCCCTGGAGGTTTTTCGCCTTCCTCTGTAGCATGGGGCCCGGGTCACTTGCTGGAGGATTCTCTGCTCCTTGAAGTCTTTAAACCACGATTTGAGGACTTCAATAGCTCAGACATAGGTGAGAGGTTTATCGCAGGAGTGGGTGGGTGAGATTCTGTGGCCTGCATTGTGCAGGAGGTCGGACTAGATGATCATAATGGTCCCTTCTGACCTTAATATCTATGAATCTATGAATCCACCCTAATTGAAATCCCATGTTGACAATCCCAGCGGTCTTTTTGTCACCTTTGATTTCTTCCTCCAACCTTTCCCCTCCCTGCCTTGACTTCTCTCTGCACAGGATCTCACTGATTTCTTCATTGACAAAATGTGGTGAGATCTCTCTGCTCCTTCTCGCTTATCTTTCTTTTTCCCCTCTTCCTTCTCCCCTCCTGTGAGAGGGAGCCTCTTGTGGCAGCTTCCCTGATATTGTCAGCCCTTCAGCCACTCAAGCACTCTCCTCTGGACTCTGCCAGCCCCTACTTTGCCTTACAAACAAACACTTGAACTCTTCAGAAGCATGCCTCCTATAATGTCCAGCCCCCGCCACCGAATGCTCACAGTAACTACCTGGTTCCCTACTCCCAAAGCAATCTCAGGAAGACTCCCCGTGCAACCTCCTGGGAAACAGCAGAATTTTGTCACGTGCTATTTGTGGCATAAATAACGTGGGAAATCCACCTGCTGTTAAGTCTATAACCCATTTAGGGCCTGATTCTAAGTACACTGAAGTGGATGGGATTCTTTCCATTGAAATCAAAAGGAACTGGATCCCACCTATCCTAACTTATCTTGTCAAATGCACCAACCTGACGTCTCACTGTCGATGATCAAATATGTCTATGTTCTAATGCAGAATTTTGAGAAAATCATATAAACTTAAATACCACTATGTGAGGAATCTATATCTCCCACTTAAGGAACTCCTAATGCATCCCAGAGCAGGCAATAAGAACCAGGGTAAAATCTGAGCTCCACCGAGATCAATGAAGGGTTTGCCACTGATTACAATGGAGCCAGGATTTCACCCCAAATATTCCTGGGGAAAGAAAGAGGAAGAAAAGGCAGCAATATGGGGAGGATTTATGCATAAAACTTAATTTTAATCCATACTAACTTTGTTATTTTAATACTGAGCCATCAGTGAGCGCAACCCTTCCCCTAAACAAAAAATACACCTCATTGTTTTACAGCAGTGATTCTCAAGCTTTTGTACTGGTGACCCCTTTCACATAGCAAGCCTTTGAATGCGAACCCACTCTTCCCCCATTTAAAACACTTTTTTATATATTTAACACCATTATAAATGCTGGAGGCAAAGCAGGGTTTGGGAGTGGAGGCTGAAAGCTCTCCACCCCACACATAATAACCTCGTGATCCCCCTAAGGGGTCCTGATGTTCAGTTTGAGAACCCCTGTTTTACAGTAACTAACCCCCAAACACTGTTCTTGCTCTAGTGTTTGGGATCATATCTGTACAATATCACAGCTGTTTCTTATGAAGATGTACAATAAGGAGAACCATGTCAAACACGTCAGATGTGTCTGCCCTGGGGATCTGAGAGTTTACAAGTCTGATGCAGCTCCTGATGAAGGCAGTGGGTGCTTTTCCATTGACTTCGGTGGGAATTGGACCAGGCCCTAAATGCAGAATGCAGTACAATAAACACACATGTGTAATGGCAAATGCACATTCCACTGAGCACTGTGCAGATCAGAAGGGGGGTTTTAGAAGGAAAATTGTTAAATTGTGGTAGTGTCTTTCACCCTGAAAGATCTCAAAGCATATTTTAAATTAATAGGCTGCATAGGGTGCTCCATTCACCGCTGGGTTGGCACCTGCTCCTGGTCACTCTGGGGATTATCTCTCGAGGCCAACACCCGCATCCACAGTTTGTACGCCATCACTCTGACTCTGGTCTGCAGCTCCTCTTGCTCCAAGGCCCACAGTGTCCTCTTTGTGACGTAGCCCTCCGGCTAGGTCACTGAGCGTTCCCCCTTCCGGTGTCAGTTCATCAGCAGTCCTAAGCAGTCTGCCCATTCATAGCATCAGTTCTATGCCATGCCGCGGTGCCTGGTAGGAGAACCCGGGCCTGCCCTCTTCTCCGGGTTCCAGTCCAGGGACCCTCAGCTCAGCAGTTCCAGGCTTCCTCTCTCTGCCCTCTCTGGGCTGCTTCCTCCCACTCTGGTTCCCCTTCTCATTCCAGGTATACCAGCTCCAAGAGCCCTTCTCCCATTTCCCAGGGAGTGACTGCTGCCTGCCTTCCTGCAGCCTTTCCCAGCAGCCCCCAATTTGTAGCCCTCTACCTGGCTTTATAGGCCCCGCCTGTTCCAGCACAGCTGAGCCTGCTTGTCACCAGTTAGTTCTCTGCTCCCTGGCTCCTCCTCCAGGTGCAGCCTGGGCAGTTAATTAGCCTACCCGGCCACTTTAACCCCAGTCTGTCCTGTATGTCCCATCACATAGGCATAGTGTTATGTGATACCTTCCGCCACAACTCAAATGCAGCCATCTCTGGTGTGTAATATGGCAGCTGTTTAACAATGCAGGGCAATTTTAGGACAGGATGAGAAAAAGCACTACTCAATTGATATTGAAGGAGGGATTTAGGGATGCAGAACTGAATTGCCCATGTTGGAATTTTGACTGGACACTTGGATTAGCAGCCCCTGTTCTTGTTTAAAACATCAGGAGATATGGAATGGGCACAAGTAGTCAAGAACTCACTCCTATGCTTCCTCAGAAAGGTGGTGCCCTCAGCAGCACACAAATTCCTAACCCCACATCGTCTTTAAGGGTCACCCAGTTTTCCGTTTCATCAGCTGGTTCTAACACAGGGAGGTCAGGATATTTTAGCTAACAGTTTGCATTTGGGATTTGCCCCAAACATGCATGTGCCACTTAAGTTCTGCTGCTCTCTGTACTCCAGGCCTAAAGGATCTGCTGTAGCATTGTCCAAAATCTCCTACGGAATTCCAAACCCAAGTTAGTTTTTCAGTGGGTTATTCCCCTAGCAAAGGTGAAACCAACTATGCCCTCTGGCAAGCAGAGGACTCTGACCAAAGGGCAGTGGCATCGCAAATAGAATGCTAACAAAGGTCAGGTGCTATGGAGACAATCAGCCAGCGCTCAGTCAAAGGTGGACATTGAAAGCTGGCACAGCCCAGGAAATGTAGTCTGAACTAAATTAACCCCTCGAGTGAGGAACTTCATGCCATCCCAAATTATAACATCCACCCACTGCACTGCAATCACTTCATCCACTGTTCAAATATGCTCGCCACCTCAGCCTTGCCATGTAACAGCTGTGTAAGAAAGCATGGCAACAATCCATACAAAGGTAGGACCAGACGTGAACACTGAGCAGTGTTCCCAGCGATGCCCACTGGCATTGAGAAAGCACGCTTTTGTCTGTACCCACAAGATGTCATTGTGAGGGGACGGCTAGAACCTCAGCTGGTGTAAATCTGTGTAGCTCCACGGACTCAGAGGTAGCTGCCTGGATTCACCCTAGCTGAATGTCTGCCCATGAGGTTGCACACCATACAACAGTGCTATCGTTATAAATCTCAAAAGGCCACCATTTTGCCCCCATTGCCAGGGCACAACTCCCCCTCTGGCCCAAGGAACCTTTCAAGGAAAACTTGAAACATGGGATGAGCTGTTCTCAACTCATTCGGGAGCCCAGATGTCTGGCTATGGCCTTACCTTTCTAGGGCACTGGTTCTAGGAAGGCTCAGGCTGGTAGTGATTAAATGCTGGTAGCACATGGTGACCTGTGTGAACTGAACCTGCACCTAGATATCTGTCTGTCTCCTGCAGTATCTCAGTCCAGTTCCATGTGTGCAGAAATTGACATAAACAGGGCTTCTGATTTTGTGGGATTATTCATTTTTTTTTCTGGGTTGGCTTTTTTTGTCAATTTTTGAATTTTATGTAGATGTCCAGAAATTGGGGGTTTTCAGGGTTCTCTCTTTGTATATCCTGTAATGTATATCATAAACATTATTCATTACAGTGGTATATATGAGAATGAGCAATCTCTTTGTAATGTTCCCTAGTGCACTTTAACGTAGTACTGTTTCAAAGAGCATTATGTTAAAATGCACTATGGAACCTTCAGCGACCACCAGTAGGGGCTATACAGACTGATTAGCATACAACGTTAGCGCACTTTAGAACGTTTAAACTACTCCACATTTCTGCTTCACGTAGACAAGCTCTTAGATACAAGTAACGATTTCTGGTATTTTTCCAATGTTTATTAGATAAACACTGATTTCATTTTTTTTGTATTGGTGGGCTTTTATTGGTGTTTATCGGTTAAAACTGAAAATCAGAAACTCTAGAACTAACAAAGAATGCAATGCCCTGAGCAACTTTGTTGTCAGTCTTAGCAGAGAAGAAAGTGAGACCAGGGGCTTGGCCAGGCACGTGGTGACGTAGGGTATGGGGCATGCTCAGAAGTGGCCCAAAGCGTTTTCAGCCTCCCACACTGGCGTGGCCAAGAAAAAATATATAAACTAGAGCAGAGAAAAAAAACATCCCAAACCAAAACATGGCTGAGCAATATGGACCCCACTTGCCCACCCCTAGAGCTGGCCCTTGGCATGCTTTGTACACTAATTAGAAATGCAGTGGGAAATATTTCCGTTGGGGGCACTCTGGGCACTGGGCTATGTTCTATGGTAAAGGTGATTGTCATGATATAACAGTTGAGATAGCAGCTTAGATTATAGACTCTTACTGCCCCTGGCCCCCAATTCCACGTAAATACACGAGTGCAGCAGCGTAGTGTGCTAGACTCCAGCTGCAGAGGTAAGTACATGGATCTGTCTGGAATTACACAGGAACAGGGGTTCATTTCAGAATGCTGTTCACTTCTAAGGGAGCTACATGATAGTTACATAGTTACGTATCAGGATGCAGGAGACTGAGGCATGTGCTGGAACGCCCCATGATTGCTTGTGAGAACAGTGGGAAGGTAATTACAAGCTTCCCCATAAACCAAGTTCTGCCTTGTGGTTAAAATTCTGTCCTTCTGCACAGGATGGGGCACATTACTCTAGCGTGTCACGTGGGCAATCCTGGTTCCTAGGAGACTCCTAGATCACCCTTTCCAGCTGAGCTCTCTCACTTGGTAGGCCTTACTGACCTGTCCTGAGCTGTGCCCAAGAGTGGCAATTCAGCCGCCCTATCAGGATCAGTGGGAGGAGGATGAGGTGGGGGAAGGAGAAAGTGCTGTAGTGGCTGCTTCACAGCTGAAGCTGATCCTGACTTCCTTTAAAGGGCCAACAAGCCTGGGCCACATGAGTGGACCCCACTGGTTGAGGGAAGCTCCAGTCAGGCACCAGAAATGGCAGTATAAGAGGAGTGGGTGGCAGATGCAGCGTACCTTGCAATAGATAAGAGATAGGTGTAGCCAATGCAAAGGGGACCCTATTAAGGGTATGGATCCTACACAAGGTGTCTACCCCCCCCCCCCACTCCCTACCCCGCAGCTAGAGAGACTGAGCTTGTGGTACACAGTGTGGCTGCACAGGGTCTGTCTGAGTCCTGCCTGGATCATGGAATAGATTAATGGGGGAGGGATGGAGTCTGATCAGCAAATTGATACTGACTAACAAATTCAGATCAGCTCCCTGTGTCCTAACTGCTCCGAACCAGGAATGCAAACATTTACACAAGCAAAGCGGTTCTTTTGGGCATCTTAACAAACTGATAAACCATAACGTCCAGATCATGGTCTCTCTGGAGTTGCTGATCACACTTCATTGATCAGCTGTTGCAAGAGGTCCAAGGTTAACCCTGTGGGGAGGAGTCAACGCTGGAGCAGACTCTGGGGCTGCTTCTCTTGAGGTGCTGGGTTAACATTTTCTAAAGCACCTACATGACTTAGGAACTTAAATACCAGTTTCAAAAGTGATTAAGGGCTTGTCTACACATACAAGTTGTCCCCCTTTAACCATATCAGTGTAGTTAATGTGTTACAACCCCACCAATGTGGATATAGATATATTGGTATAAAGGCACTTTAGACCAGTATACATTCCATATGGGAAGGGGAATAAGCTATACCACTCTAAGATTATGTCTATAATAACGAGCTTACAGTGGCATAATGGAGCTGTGCCACTGTAAGATCACTCATGTAGCTGCTCTGTGCTGATGGGAGAGAGCTCTCCATCAACATAATAAAATTACCTAAACGAGCGGCGGTAGCTATGTCGGTGGGAGAAACTCTGTGTACACTATCACTTATGCTGGTGAAACTTACGTTGCTCAGGAGTGTTTTTTTTACATCCCTGAGCAACGTAAGGTTTGCTGAGCTCAGTGGTAATGTAGACATGGCCTGTGGCACCTTTATACGAGCATAACTGCAGTCACACTAGGGCTTGTACTGGTATAACTATTTCAGTTAAAAAAATCACACCCTTAATTGACAGTTATAACGGTACAAAAAAGTTCATAGACTAGGTTTTAGGCATTTTGGGCCTAAAATTGGGCCTAGGGCCACATTTGCAAAGGTGTTTAGGTGCATAAAGTTGCTGATAGTGCCTAAGCAGGTTGGGCACCTAACTGCAATTGATTTCAGCTCCCATGAGAGTTGGGCACCTAACCTGCTTAGGTGCATTTGAAAATCCCACTAGGCATCTCTCTGCACCTTAAGTTGCCAGAAGTAACCCTCCAGCACTTTTGAAAATTTTACCCACAATAAAGAAAAAGGAAAAATAAAACTAAGACTATGTCTGCCCTGCCCTGCAGCTTGGACAACAGGGTGCGAATAGCAACATGCGCCAAAGTGCTGTGCTGTCTGCGGGTGTGAATTTAAGAATTCCTAGCTCAGATCAATGTAATCCTGGTGGAAGAGGACTACATCAAAGCAAACTAGGGACCTTTCAGTTCCCTGCAGTCTGAACAGCAGGGTGGTGTGGATAGGGGTGCCAATTTTGGTTGGACGTATTTCTGGAGGTTTCATCACATGACATAATCTTTAATTGAAGATTAATCTGGAGACTCCAGGACAAGCCTGGAGAGTTGGCAAGCCCAGATGAGGATATGCCTTAATACCCAGAGCGCCCACAACTCGGAATAACAACTGAGATTGGCAATGGGAGACAAATTCCACTGTAAGAGTTCAGTTGCTGGAGATCCTTTGTCAGTCTGTTAAAATGTGTGTTCTTGGGAAGGTAAGTTCTCAGAGGGAAAATATAGAAGTATTTAGCGCTGTAACAGAATGTCCAGTTTAATGCATGACTCTCCATTAAAAGTAATTCATATTAACATAAAATATTGTGTGTAAGTTTGGGTGCTTGTAAATGGGTCAGCTGCACCCTCAGCAACCCCTCATGATCGAGGTAGCTCTGCAGCACCCTGCCTCAATTTCCTCTCTTCAGATGAACGGAAATAATCTGCAAATACTTTTTATCCAGTAACACCCTTTCTTGGGGCCTGGGTTTAAAACAATTAGGCTCCTTAGCACAGGCCTCTGCCTGCCTTGTCCAACTCTGGCTTTGAGGGGCTAACAGGCAAACTCCCTCTGCTGCTTTCCTGCCGCCTCCTGGTTTCTTAGGGTCCCTGCAGCAACTGTGCTGCTCTCATTTTCCTTCTCCAGGCCTTTGCTAAATTTTGTCTCTTCTCTAGCATATCTCTCACTTAGGGCCTAATTGAATCACATGACCTTCATTTTCCCCATCTGGGGAGTAGACTTGGCTGAGACCTCTCTCTCTTTAATGGGCTACACACCCTGTGACAGGGCTTAACAGTTGGGGTATGATTTTTCTGTTACATGCACCAGCGCAAATCAGGAGTGGAATCAGTGGCATCACACTGTAGAGGAGAGGAGAATCAGGCCACTGCTCTATTAGAGATGGGATCAGAGAGAAGAGAGAAATGGAGAAAGAGAATGACATGGTGTCTAGCACTTTGTACATGATGCCTCCACATGGGGTGGAAAGTGCCATAGCAATCTGGCCCCAATAAACATGGACCAAGGGCTGTTACTAACATATTGCTTCCTTGTCAAATGTATCACTGATTCTGCAGCCAAGTTTCCTGCCAGCAAGACTGCAGCCATGCCTCTCCATTGCTTTCATATGCAAAGAGGATGTTAACTCAATTGCCAATAAAATTCTAGTGGGTGTAGAGGACATCTGCCTTTCTAATGCTATGCTTGCCAATATGCCTCTTTTATGCTCCCAGAAGCCAAAAGCTCCTGCTTGAGCTGGTATTTTGACAAGCATTTCTGTTTTCTTGACACAATGGGCAAAGTGTGCACGGATGTCACATGCCACTCATCATATGTTTTTCATGCCATGATTAGCAGTTGCTGCATCTTTCTGGATGACGCTTGGCATAGCACTGGCCAAAGCAGAATTAGCAGTTTGTCCAGTGGGTTAAGCCTGCCATGTGAACTGACCGTTTAATTATGTGTCAGGGCATTAGGGATGATGCTCCTGAGACTGCTGTGGTCGTAACACTCATCTGAAGTTGATTTTGGAAAGCCACCAGCTAGGCTGAAGAGGGAAAGGGAATAAAGTTAATTAAGGAATATGTCAAAGGCAGGAATGAGGCCAGCTGCAGGTGTGCACGTTAGCAGCAGGGTTGCGGGAATCATGGATCTTTTGGTGCATTGTCAATTTTGAAAAAGTTTTTAAAAATGGTTTCTGGTTGAACAGAAAATGAAAATTTTGGTGAACCAAAAAATGGAAAAGAAAATTGTTTTGGGTCTCTATCTGGAAGCGGGGCTTGCAACAGACAAACCTTGAAAAGTCTCTAGATGTAGCTGTTTAAGCACTCAAAAGGAGTCAAAAATGTCACTGAACAAAATGTCCAGAGAATTATATATATATATACACACACACACACGGGCGAGTAGTCACAAAATCATTCACAAGCAGCGCAATAGTGTTAATAAGATCCATTCCATGTTTTTCTTACTACATTCTGCTGCACACCAGCAGCAACTACACCAGTACAGTCATCATCAGGAGGGCGCCCTCTGCTCATTGAGAAGGAAACTGCCTCCCTCTGCTCATTGGGAAGGGCGCTCTGTACATGCAGCCCAGGTTGGCCAGGGTTGGTTAATTTCAGCCGAGCCTCCCTTTCTTGCCAGCCTGGATTTGAGCTGGCAGGTTAGTGAAAGGGAGAGCCCAGAGGTGGGGGGAAGAGGCCATTCACCTGACCTGAGCTCAGCGCTGCAGGGAGCTAAGAAAGTAGATTTAAAAACAAAAGTCCGCTAACCGGACTCCTTCCCCCACTTCCAGGGTTTCATTTCTGAAAACAGCTGGGCAGCTAACCCCAGGCCAAGCCAGGGGAAGGAGTAAAGGGCAACTGAAAGCAAGATAGCTCTGCCTTTGATCCTGTAGTAAGGGCTTCATCCCTGGAGGCATGGTGCCCCCAGGCCCACTGGGACACATGGCCCTGTCTCATTCCACCCCACCTTCCATCCATGTAGTTCTCCTTGCTGGCTAACCTGCCTCCCGAGCCCTGCCCACTTCATTAGCCATCTTTCTCTGCATCACAGGGTGTGCTACCTGCTATGGAATGGCGAGAAAGAACACATTTGGGTAAAAACAAGCCCTGGCTAATGTGCTGCTCTCTCCAAAGTGCGCCAGGATTTAGCAAAGTATTTAATTAGCCCCCACAGACTTCTTTTTCTCACCTGCAGATTATAGTGATCTCAGCCCAAGAAGCCCTGGAATGTGATTCCTTCCAAGGACGTGCTCAACTGAGATGTAATGACATTGACTTGGTGTGCAGCAGAATGTAGTAAGAAGAGCATGGAATGGATTTTATTAACACTACTGAGCTGCTTGTGAATGATTTCGTGACTATACATATTGGTGACTTCTTTCTCTGAATATCATTGTCATTGGCAGTGAAAGTCGCTAGATTGGTCACTGGTCACTTTTGACACTTATTTTCTCACTAAGGAAACCAAAAAGTGACTAAATCTAGTGACCAAGTCGCTAAGTTCGCAACACTGGGCCTAACTGGCTACATCACCTGGCTGGCTGGAAGAGTCAGCAGATTGACTCTTAAGCCCAGCAGCAGCAGTCATTTAGCAGCTGCTCAAAGCATTTGCCCATAGCTGTGTTAGCGCCTGCGCTTATTTGCACCCAGCCATGTCCTGGCCTTGCCTTGTTCCGGATAACCCAGTTCTGACTCTTGACTCTGGCTCTGACCTTTGGCTCTGCACCTGGCCTCTGCCTCGGGCTCTGACCCTGGGCTCCGACTCCTGGCTCCTGACACCACTGTAACCACTACACTTGACGCTTGCTCCAGCCACTAGGCACGAGTTGGCCGCCCACATCCCAGTCGCTGACCATTTCACTTCTACAAGATCAAAATCTTTCATTTCAATTTTGGCCACGTTTGAATGGTTTTAGATTTTTTAAAAATAAAATCAAAATAAAATTTTGAAACAAAACATCGTTTCAAACAGAAAAATTGAAATGTTTTGTTTCAGAAGTGTCAGAATGAAATGTTTTGATTGTTTTCAAAATGTCTTTGTTTTGCGGGTTTTTTGTCCCCCTAAATGAACATTTTGGTGAAACTGATACCGATTTGTGAAAGGTTTCAGGGTAGCTAAATCTGCATTTTTCACGAAAAGGAAGAGTTAGATGGAAAGTTTTGCCCAGCTCCAGTGAGGAGCAGTTTGTTGGAACATCCATCGTCTCTGTAATCTTATTCTCAGCCTGTCCAGGTCAAGGCCCTTATTCTGATTTACACCGTGGCCCTTTTACCCCACTCTGGCAGCATAAAGGGTCTTAACGTGTATGTCTACACAGCATTTTGGAGAGACACGCCCCCAATCCAGACCAACAGACAGGGGCTAAGGAGGTTCATGTTAGTGCTCTAAAAATAGCTGTATGGACATTGCAGCTCCGGCTGGGCTTGGGTTCCGAAGCCCCTACCTCTCCTTATGCTTCAAAGCCTGAACCACAATTTTAAAGTACTGTCTACAGAGCTATTTTCAGAGCACTTGCATAAGACCTGCTGGACTGAGTCTGTTGACCTGGGCTGGGAGGTTCACTCCGAAATGCTGTGTAGACACACCCAATGTGGCTATAAATGAGGAGGCCCAGATTTCTGTGCCCTTGCTTTTCACTGGCCACTGTTTCATACCAAGTTAATATGGCCTGGATACCTGGCTTGTTCTGCAGCACACTTTGCACCATAGTTACACGATTGCTTAAAAGGGCACTTCATCATGAACTGGGCTAGTACCCTACGTACAGCCCTGCCAGACTCAGCAGACTTCAGAAAGCATAACTCAGAGATGTTCAACGTCTAATTTGTGCATCCAGATTCCCTAACGAGAAACTCCCACACCCCTCCACCTAAAGAACCCAAGGAAATGTCCCTTTCCTCTCAATGAAAGAATATTTAACTCTGCAATAAGGAAATGTGGAGATTTGTTGTATGACTGTATCAGTGAAATGAAATTGTATAGGGCCAGGCTTCAGATATGATCAAGTTCTGTAAATAAATATATATCACCAGTGAAAGTCCATACCTTTTTTAAAGCCTGATTTTTATGCCTAATTTGCATGCTGTATTACTGCAACTTTGCATGCAAAGACTGGATAATCACACATGCAAATGATTACTTAGTTTGCATGTACTATTACTCAGTGTGCTGATGATGCAGTACTTGTACATAAAAATCATTTTTACAGTAGGCCCCAACACTTGAGAAAATTAGGATTTTGCTGTGTATTTGGGAAGGGGCCTAGGCCTTAAAATACTTTTAATGAATATTAGGAAAATAATTAGTCAGTATCTGAGTGATCTGACAACAGGGACCAGTCTGTATGTATGCAATGGAGCAACACAGACTGACAAGAAAACAGATTTCAGCTTCTAATGTTAGAGAGGCTATTGTAAATGACTTCTTAGAATATGCTTTGTAGAATATGCTGAAGATGCTTAGACAATGGCCTTTGACTTTCAAAAATGACAACTGAGTATATATCTGCTGCTTTCCCCTGATTCTATGGTGGTAAGGAGAATACTGTAGCGACTTAGAGAAATCTCTTCAAGCCATGAGCATGTGAAAACGAGCTGTGGCGAGGAGTTCACCATGTCAACAAGTCCGAAGGACGGGCTTCCTTACGCTTTGTGCACCTTAGCTAGGCATTCCTCTCGACAGCACCGGGTGACTGATTTGGAGGTACCTGTAGGAAGAATAAGGCAAAAGAAAATGGGAAAAATTGAGACTGAAAGTGCCATGTGTGTATAAGAGGCACTATGGTCTGTTGGGGTGAGCATGGGGCTGGGATCCAGGACCTCCTGCATTCCAGCTTCGGTTTTTTGCTATGGTGGTGCAGCAGCAGCACCATGACTACAGTTAATGTTGCATCAGTGCTTCTGTGTGAAGGCTGGTCTAAGACCTCTGCAGCTGACTTGTGTTCGGATAGAGACATTCAGGCCTGTCTGTAAAGGCCGGTACTCTAAGAATGTCGGTCTATGTTTATCATTTAGCTGATTATAGAGGTATACAAGAAAGAATCTGTGTAAGGGCCTTCTCTCCCTGTGACAGTCGGAGGACTTTGGCTAAGCAGCAGAGGCAGCCATAAGCTGGGAAGCGTACGGTCACCTCCTCACATTCCAAACTAGTCAATATGGGGCTGTTCGGAAGGTGATCCGATCTATCACCTCCAGAGAAAGGGAAGAGCCTAGAAGATGTAAAAGGAAATTTAGGTTGATAGTTTTCTGTCTGGTAAGAACTCACTTATCAATAGACACAGCTGGGAAACCCTTATGTCTTTATAGATGTAGTTGTGAAATCCTCACTTCTGTATTGTTTTGCCCACTTTGCTCTTGTTTATTTGCATGGTCTCTGTCTGGTTCTGTGATTGTTTCTGTCTGCTGTATAATTAATTTTGCTGGGTGTAAACTAATTAAGGTGGTGGGATATAATTGGTTAGCTAATCATGTTACAATATGTTAGGATTGGTTAGGTAAATTTCAGTAGAATGATTGGTTAAGGTATAGCTAAGAATATTACTATATAAATTAGGAAGTAAGTTGGGATTCAAAAATAAGGAAAAAGGAACTTGGATTTAAGCTTGCTGGAAGTTCACCCCAATAAACATCATAGAATCATAGAATATCAGGGTTGGAAGGGACCTCAGAAGGTCATCTAGTCCAACCCCCTGCTCGAAGCAGGACCAAGTCCCAGTTAAATCATCCCAGCCAGGGCTTTGTCAAGCCTGACCTTAAAAACCTCTAAGGAAGGAGATTCTACCACCTCCCTAGGTAACGCATTCCAGTGTTTCACCACCCTCTTAGTGAAAAAGTTTTTCCTAATATCCAATCTAAACCTCCCCCACTGCAACTTGAGACCATTACTCCTCGTTCTGTCATCTGCTACCACTGAGAACAGTCTAGAGCCATCCTCTTTGGAACCCCCTTTCAGGTAGTTGAAAGCAGCTATCAAATCCCCCCTCATTCTTCTCTTCCACAGACTAAACAATCCCAGCTCCTTCAGCCTCTCCTCATAAGTCATGTGTTCTAGACCCCTAATCATTTTTGTTGCCCTTCGCTGGACTCTCTCCAATTTATCCACATCCTTCTTGTAGCGTGGGGCCCAAAACTGGACACAGTACTCCAGATGAGGCCTCACCAATGTCGAATAGAGGGGAACGATCACGTCCCTCCATCTGCTCGCTATGCCCCTACTTATACATCCCAAAATGCCATTGGCCTTTTTGGCAACAAGGGCACACTGCTGACTCATATCCAGCTTGTCGTCCACTGTCACCCCTAGGTCCTTTTCCGCAGAACTGCTGCTTAGCCATTCGGTCCCTAGTCTGTAGCGGTGCATTGGATTCTTCCGTCCTAAGTGCAGGACCCTGCACTTATCCTTATTGAACCTCATCAGATTTCTTTTGGCCCAATCCTCCAATTTGTCTAGGTCCTTCTGTATCCTATCCCTCCCCTCCAGCGTATCTACCACTCCTCCCAGTTTAGTATCATCCGCAAATTTGCTGAGAGTGCAATCCACACCATCCTCCAGATCATTTATGAAGATATTGAACAAAACCGGCCCCAGGACCGACCCCTGGGGCACTCCACTTGACACCGGCTGCCAGCTAGACATGGAGCCATTGATCACTACCCGTTGAGCCCGACAATCTAGCCAACTTTCTACCCACCTTATAGTGCATATAACACCTTCAGACTTCGGGTATTGTTGCTCTCTGTTCATGCGAGAAGAACCAGCGAAGTGGGAGAGTGAAGGAATAAGCTCTCTAACAACATGCTTGGGCTAGTGTACACTACAAAATTAGAATGATGTAAGCTGCCTTGGGCTGACCTAGTTGTGCATGTGGCTACACTTTGATTTGTCTCCCACCAATAGAAAGAAAAGGAGTACTTGTGGCACCTTAGAGACTAACGCATTTATTTGAGCATAAGCTTTCGTGAGCTACAGCTCACTTCATTGGATATGCATTCAGTGGAAAATACAGTGGGGAGATTTATATACACAGAGAACATGAAACAATGGGTGTTACCATACACACTGTAAGGAGAGTGATCACTTAAGGTGAGCTATTACCAGCAGGAGAGTGGAGGGGTGGGGGAACCTTTCGTAGTGATAATTAAGGTGGGCCATTTCCAGCAGTTGACAAGAACATCTGAGGAACAGCTGGAGGGGGGAGGAGGAAGGGGGGGAATAAACATAGGGAAATAGTTTTACTTTGTATAATGACCCATCCACTCCCAGTCTTTATTCAAGCCTAAGTTAATTGTATCCAGTTTGCAAATTAATTCCAATTAAGCAGTCTCTCCTTGGAGTCTGTTTTTGAAGTTTTTTTATTGAAGAATTGCCACTTTTAGGTGGCATTTGCCACTGTAATCGAGTGACCAAAGAGATTGAAGTGTTCTCCGAATTTTTTTAAATGTTATAATTCTTGACGTCTGATTTGTGTCGATTTATTCTTTTACGCAGAGACTGTCCAGTTTGGCCAATGTACATGGCAGAGGGGCATTGCTGGCACATGATGGCATATATCACATTGGTAGATGTGCAGGTGAGCGAGCCTCTGATAGTGTGGCTGATGTGACACTATCATAGGGCCTAATCACATCAGCCACACTATCAGAGGCTCATTCATCTGCACATCTACCAATGTGATATATGCCATCATGTGCCAGCAATGGCCAAACTTCCATTGTCCCGTCTTCTCTATGATTTTAAGAGGAGCTGTGAATTTATGATCCCCTTTGCGTAAAATTCCACGTTTTCCTATTCTAACGAAGGAACCACACCCAAACTTTGGTTCCTTAGTACCCCTCCGCTTGTCTGTGAAAGCCTTATACTTTGCTTGGTTCTGTTCAACTGTTTTTCTCACATCATCCTCATTTGGGGCATCATGTCGTGCCTTTAACAATCCAGCAATGTTCAGTTTAGTATTCATCTGTTTCCCATGCAGTAACTCTGCGGGTGATTTTTGCATTGTGGCGTGTCGTGTAGCCCGATATGCTTGCAAGAAATCAGAAGTGAAGAGTATCCACAATCACCTTTCCAGTTTAGCCATTTGCAAACTCTCTTTCAAACTTCTGTTAAACCATTCAATTTCCCTATTGGCTTGAGGGTAATATAGGGATGACCTTCTGTGTAAAATGTTCCTCTGTGCTAGAAAAGTTTCAAACTCCAGGGAAGTAAATTGACTACCATTATCTGAAACCAGTTCTTTGGGGTTACCTTCCCTGCTAAAAACTGAAGAGAGGACCTTAATTACTAGAGCAGAAGAGATTTGCTATGTAAATGCTACTTCAAGCCATTTACTGAATAGTCTATTAAAGTGATGGCATAACGGCAGTCAATTGGAGCAGTATCAAAGGGTCCTACAATGTCAATCACCACTTTTTCCCATGCAGAATCAGGAAGAGGAAGAGGCTGTATTGGAGGGGTACATGTCACTGCTGTCTTATCATGCATTTGGCAAGTGACACAAGATTTTATGAGTGCTTCAGTCTGGACATGCTGAACAAGCAGCTTGAAATCGTTCTTTTGTAACTGCAGTGAGAGTGCTTCTAATAAGCGCAACCACTACATCCTCATCCTCTGGTGGACCATCTGGTGAAGGCAAAGGCAGGCGAGAAAGGCAATCAGCGACCACATTTTGGTTTCCAGGCTTATATTCCAGTTCATAATTGAAAGAGAGTAGTCTTGCAGACCATCTAGCAATACGATATCCTGCTCTTCCCAGTCCTTTTGTGGTGAGCAACGTCATCAAAGGGCTGTGGTCTGTGCACAACTTGAACATGTGGCCCCACAGGTAAGTTCTCCATTTTTCAGTACCCCAGACACAAGCAAGTGCTCCTTTTTCGACTGTAGAATATTTCCTCTCAGCATTACTTAGTGTCCTTGAAGCAAATGCAACAGTCCTCTCTGTGTTGTCCTCATGCAGTTGTGTGTGAACAGCCCCAAGTCCATAACCAGAAGCATCAGTAGATACAATTGTGGGCAATGCAGGACTGAATAGTGCAAGTAGAGGACTATGTACAATCAAGTATTTCACCGTTTCGAAACTAGCTTGTGCATCCTAAGGTTGAACTTCTCCAGAGTAATTCCCAATGACAGAAGCATAATTGGGAATGAATTTTGCATACGAGGAGGTAAGACCCAAGAAGGAATGTAAGGTTTGCAAATCTGTTGGAGGAGGAGCATTTGAAATTGCCAGGATATGATCTGGATCAGGTTTTAGTCCAGCCTGAGAAATTGTATGCCCCAGAAAGGAGAGTTCAGTTTGTCTAAAATTGCATTTGGACCAATTGAGCTAGAGGCCTGCTGTGCTGATGCAGTTTAGTATAGACTGCAGATTATTGTCATGCTGCTCAGAAGTATTTTCAAACACGATAATATCATCCAGATAGCACTGAACTCCATGTTGATTCTTCAGAATCAATTACATCATTTTTTGAAAGGCACTTGGGGCAGATGCGAGACGGTATGGGACACGTTTGAAACAAAATAGTCCCTCGTGTGTAATAAATGCTGTGAGGTCTCTGCTATCTTCATGCAACATAACCTGGAGATATGCACTCTGCAAATCAAGAGTAGAAAACATCTTTGCTCCACGGAGTTCTGCAAATACTTCTTCTATGTGAGGAAGAGGATGGCTGTCAATCACAATAGCTTTATTTGGCTCCCTTAAGTCCACACAAAGGCGAATGCCTCCACCCTTCTTCTGCGTCACTACTTTTGGTGAAACCCATTCCGAGGAGTCAATCTCTTCAATAATGTCCTTTTGAACAAGTTTTCTAAGTTCCTCTGAAACAGCTTCCCTGACTGAAAATGGTAAGCGCTGTAACTTCTGTTGTACAGGCATCACATTATTCTGCATTTTAACTTTATGCAGAAACCCATAAGCACAGCCGAGTTTCTCCCCAACCTCGTGTTGCGTCCCAGCTGAAACTGGTGTGTGTACTGCAAGAGAGCTTTGCTGAGGAAGATCAATTCATCCATTAACTACCCTGAGATTTAAAGCAGCCAGTAAATCTCTGCCAAGGACAGGGTTGGCTTTGTGGACAATGTAGAGCTCTGCAGTTACACAGCAATTACCAAAAGTAACTATTACTGGCAGGCAGCCATGTACTGGAATATTGTTTTCCAAATAGCACACCTAGTAAATTTTGGGTTCAGTAAGAGGCACATCTTTAAAGTAAAGTAAAGCTTATGCTTAAATAAATTGGTTAGTCTCTAAGGTGCCACAAGTACTCCTTTTCTTTTTGCGAATACAGACTAACATGGCTGCTACTCTGAAACCTGGCAGATGGATGGAATCAGGTAGTATATATACTGCTGAGCCAGTGTCCAACATTAGCTGAATAGAGTGTTGTTTGCCTGAGGGTATGGCAGAAATATTTACAGTGCACTTTATCTGTTTTGGAATATGTGCAGTAGTGATTTTGTCCACGCTCAGCATAGTAACATCTGGTATTGTAACTGCATGCACCTGATAATTGAACTGGCTACTGCGACATACTTTAGCAAAATGTCCAATCTTTTTGCAATGATTGCACTGAGCTACTTTTGGCGGACATCCTGTGTAGCTTGCAAGGTGTTGTGGGGATCCACAGCGAAAACAGGCTTTTACTCTATTTTGAATTTGCTGATTTGGTGGTTTTTCATTAGTTTTCCTCTTATAATCGTTTGTCTGCAGTGGTAGTGAACTTTTCTGCAAAGGAGTCACAGCCTTGACTGTGCCTCCTGTATCCATGCTCATTATTTTGGCTTCAGCTGTAACTGACTCAATCTGAGTAGCAATGGTTATTGCTTTTTCTAGTGTAAGTTGTGGTTCTAGAAGTAAGCATTCTCTTACATGAAGCACGGTTGTTTTCTCAATGAGCTGGTCTATAATCATCTCATCTGCCATATTCCCAAAGTCATAAATTACAATCAGACTCCTCAGGGAAGCAATATACTGCATTATAATTTCCCCTGGTTTCTGCTCACGCTGGCGAAATCTGTAGTGATTAGCTACTACATTCACTTTTGGCACAAAAAAATTCTTTAATGCTGTGAGTGCAGTCTTATATTTATCATCTGCAAGGGGGAAAGTGTAAAATATATGCTGCCCTTCTGCTCCAAGGCAGTGGATTAGCAGAGCACTCTTTCTTACTTCAGAAATCTCTGTAGCAGTGATTGCAAGCAGATAAGTCTCAAACATATAGATCCAGGCAGTAAAAGCAATTTGAGGCTCACCTGGGCTTTGCAGAAAGGGTGCAGGTAGGTTCAGAGGCAGAAGATCCATACTCATCGCCAAAATGTTGTATCAACCAGGCAAGGTACTAATAAGCTTCAACAGGACTTTATTTTCAAAGTGGAAACCTCTTTACCAAGCTGCTGCTGCACTCTCTGTAGCTTTCTCCCAGCCTCTCAACTCCTCCCCCTTCCTTCCTGTTTCCTGTCCTTTCAGACTCCCAACAGCCAGTGCTCCCAATTCTAATAATTACAAGCAACATCTAAACACCAAGCACCACACAATTCCTAATAGGCCCCCAAACAACAGGGCCCGATAAAGCACAGTACATCACAGCACATTACTGCTAAAGTGCTCTGTCAAAGCCTCACTGACAGACCCCACCGAATTGGTTCTCGCTATGTCCCACAGCAATCTGTCCTCCATGTTCCCTGTGGATTCCGTTCCTCTTGTGGAGCTGCAGGCTTGTGCGTCCTGTGCTTGCAATGCTTAGGATAATAGTGCAGAGCTGTGCAGGCTCCATGCTTCTGTCAGAGATGACAGATAGTGAGGAGGGCTGGGTGCATTCATGGGATTTTGAAAAAAAGACAAAATTATGGGCTTTCGATGACATTATGGGATGGTGACAGTTGCATGCTGGGAAATTGACCCCTTGCTGCCAGTCATCCTGTGCGACTCATTTCTGCCCCACTATGCATTGCTAAAACTTCCCATAGGACAGTGCGCTTGATGGTGACAGGTTACATGTGGGGATACCTACCCATGCTGCACTGCAGTGTGCATCAACACAAGCATGCCTGGTGAGTATGTGCCAGACCACACAAAGAAGCCGACATGCAAACCACACAAGAAGCCGACCATCCATGCACACAGGCAAAGTACTAACTGCAGTGGCTGTCTGATGCCGTCACTTGTGAGACAAGGTGGGTTAGGTAATATCTTTGATTGGACCAACTTCTCTTGGTGAGAGAGACAAGCTTACCTCATCCACTTTGTCTCTCTAATATCCTGGGACCAACATGGCTACAACTAAACTGCACACAATGTAATGTGCTTCCACCAAACCTTGTAATGTAGACCTGGCCTTTGTTAGATTCCTTTGAAATTTGGTGTGCCTCAGGAGAGTGCAGGGTAGGATCAGTGAGTCACATTTGGGCGTATTAGAGCCAAGGCTGTGGAAATATTAGCCCCCCCCCCACCAAATAATAGCTATTTTTCAAACAGTTTCTGGACCCTCCCCGCCCCCCCCCCGAACGAGAGCTCAAACGATTGATGTGATGTGGGTCCAAACGGAATCAATCTGTTGAGTAGTGGATAGCATCCCCAAAGTGTTTGGGGAACCCAAAGTGAGAGTAGTATTTAAGAAAATGTATGTTATTTACAGATGCATGTGCCAATGCAGAAAAATGGCTAGAGGGTTTCCATTCCTTCCATTTTATATGCTTTAAAGCTCGACTCCAATGTCTTTAAAATCTGAACAGATGTTAGGATTGCTTTGACATTTGGTATGCCTCAGGGGGTAGAAGGTAGTGTTAGTGATCCAAATCCCAGGTCATATGGTCCAAGCTATAATTGCCCCCTGTCATAAATATAAAGGGAAGGGTAACCACCTTTCTGTATACAGAACTATAAAATTCCTCCTGGCAAGAAGCAAAACCCTTTCACCTGTAAAGGGTTAAGAAGCTAAGATAACCTCCCTGGCACCTGACCAAAATGACCAATGAGGAGACAAGATACTTTCAAAGCTGAGGGAGGGGAGGGAACAAAGGGTCTGCTCTTCAGAACTTCTGTTAAGTTAGTAAGTAGTCTAGCTAGAAATGCGTTAGATTTCCTTTTGTTTAAATGGCTGGTAAATAAGCTGTGCTGAATGGAATGTATATTCCTGTTTTTGTGTCTTTTTGTAACTTAAGGTTTTGCCTAGAGGGATTCTCTATGTTTTGAATCTGATTACCCTGTAAGGTATTTACCATCCTGATTTTACAGAAGTTTTTCTTTTACTTTTTTCTTTAATTAAAATTCTTCTTTTAAGAACCTGATTCCTTTTTCATTGTTCTTAAGATCCAAGGGTTTGGGTCTGTGTTCACCTATGCAAATTGGTGAGGATTTTTATCAAGACTTCCCCTGGAAAGGGGGTGTAGGACTTGGGAGAATATTTTGTGGGGAAGACGTCTCCAAGTGGGCTCTTTCCCTGTTCTTTGTTTAACACGCTTGGTGGTGGCAGCATAGGGTTCAAGGACAAGGCAAAGTTTGTACCTTGAGGAAGTTTTTAACCTAAGCTGGTAAGAATAAGCTTAGGGGGTCTTTCATGCAGGTCCCCACATCTGTACCCTAGAGTTCAGAGTGGGGAAGGAACCTTGACACCCCCAAACTGGTTTCCTTATGCTGCCTTCTGCTATTAAACTGAGTGGCATTAAAGGCTGGCTTGGGCACAGGCATTATGGACATGGATGGCTGTGAACTCAGCATTGAGTTAACATAACTAACGATAAATTAATCACAAGTCCCCATCTAAGACAAAATGAGTTTCAGACCAAGTGGCTGAAGGGTGCTACAATTTGTGAGTCATGGATACAATTTTATTTTGGGGGAAATGTAATCAAAGTCTCCCAGGGAAAAAAATAGACATGCAAATGGTTCCTGGGAAGGGAGAGGTATTAAGAGGCAGAGCAGTCGAGGGGAGGGGTGTGGCACTGCAGTGATGGGTTATGGGAAGGGGGATAAATGGGGATGGGTAGTAGGGGAAGGGAGAGAGGTTGGGGCTCAGATGAAGGAAGCATGGGGTTTCAGGGGAGTGGAGGAGCACTGGGGAAGTACAGGGGAGAGGGCACCAGTCAGCCCCTTATTCTTCCCTCCCATGTGTTTGTTCAGAACTGGGGGCTCCTGCCCCTCTATGGGGGTCTGAACCCCTCTCAATGCTCCCCTCATTTGAGCTGAGATATGGGAGGCCTTGCCCATCTGGGGGTGTCTGAGTCTTTCTCACTGTCCCCAGTGTTTGCTAGGATCTGGGGCTCCCATGTCTCCCTTTAGGGGTTGGACATCCCTTCTATACCTCTCTCATGTGAGCTGGGTTCTGGGGGCAGAGGGACTTGCTCTTTTGGGAGGGAATGAGGTCATCTTGCTGCACCCCATGTGACCCCAGAGCAGGGGAAGTACTGTCTCTTTGGGTGGGGAGCTGAGAACAGGCATACTCCATGCACAGCACAGGCCCTAAGGCACTCAGGAGGAGGATGTGAACACCCATTGAGATGGATGAAGCAGCTCACACTTCTCAGAGCTATTGTTTCAGGTTGTGTTCATATCCATTCAGCTGAGAACACCACATTGGGATGAATGGGCCACATCACAGTGTTCAGAGACTTTTGTGCTGCACAGATGGATATGTCCAGAAGCCCTTTCCCTTCATGGTCTTCCCTTCATCCTTCCTGTTTAAAGGACAATGCTTCTGAGGGCTTGTCTGCATTTAAAACATAAGAACATAAGAATGGCCATTCTGGGTCAGACCAGAGGTCCATCTAGCCCAGTATCCTGTCTTCCCACAGTGGTCAATGCCAGGTGCCCCAGAGGGAATGAACAGAACAGGTAATCATCAAGTGATCCATCCCCTGTCGCCCATCCCAGTTTCCGGCAAACAGAGGCTAGGGACACCATCCCTGCCCATCCTGGCTAATAGCCATTGATGGACCTATCCTCCATGAACTTATCTACTTCTTTTTTGAACCCTGTTTCATAGATTCATAGATTCATAGATATTAAGGTCAGAAGGGACCATTGTGATCATCTAGTCCGACCTCCTGCACAACACAGGCCACAGAATCTCACCCACCCATTCCTGAGATAAACCTCTCACCTATGTCTGAGTTATTGAAGTCCCCAAATCATGATTTAAAGACTTCAAGGAGCAGAGAATCCTCCAGCAAGTGACCAGTGCCCCATGCTACAGAGGAAGGCGAAAAACCTCCAGGGCCTCTTCCAATCTGCCCTGGAGCAAAATTCCTTCCCAATCCCAAATATGGCCATCAGCTGAACCCTGAGCATGTGGGCAAGATTCAACAGCCATTTACCCAGGAAAGAATTCTCTGTAGTAACTCAGATCCCACCCCATCTAACATCCCATCACAGGCCATTGGGCCCATTTACCATGAATATTTAAAGATCAATTAATTGCCAAAATCATGTTATGCCATCATACCATCTCCTCCATAAACTTATCGAGTTTAATCTTAAAGTCAGATAGGTCTTTTGCCCCCACTGCTTCTCTTGGAAGACTATTCCAAAACTTCACTCCTCTGATGGTTAGAAACCTTCGTCTAATTTCAAGTCTAAACTTCCCGATGACCACTTTATATGCATTTGTTCTTGTGTCCATATTGGTAGTGAGCTTAAATAATTCCTCTCCCTCTCCGGTATTTATCCCTCTGATATATTCTTCTTTTGATTAGGCTAAACAAGCCAAGCTCCTTGAGTCTCCTTTCATAAGACAAAAAGAAAAGGAGTACTTGTGGCACCTTAGAGAATAACCAATTTATTTGAGCATAAGCTTTCGTGAGCTACAGCTCACTTCATCGGATGCATTCAGTGGAAAATACAGTGAGGAGATTTATATACACACAGAACATGGAAAAATGGGTGTTATCATACACTGTAAGGAGAGTGATCATTTAAGATGAGCTATTACCAGCAGGAGGGGGAGGGGGGAGAAAAGCTTTTGTAGTGATAATTAAGGTGGGCCATTTCCAGCAATTATCACTACAAAAGGTTTTCTTTCCCCGCCCCTCCCGCCCCCCCCCCGCTCTCCTGCTCGTAATAGCTCATCTTAAGTGATCACTCTCCTTACAGTGTGTATGATAACACCCATTGTTTCATGTTCTGTGTGTATATCAATCTCCTCACTGTATTTTCCACTGAATGCATCCGATGAAGTGAGCTGTAGCTCACGAAAGCTTATGCTCAAATAAATTGGTTAGTCTCTAAGGTGCCACAAGTCCTCCTTTTCTTTTTGAGAATACAGACTAACACAGCTGCTACTCTGAAACCTTTCATAAGACAGGTTTTCCATTCCTCGGATCATCCTAGTAGTCCTCCTCTGTACCTGTTCCAGTTTGAATTCATCCTTCTTAAACATGGGACACCAGAACTGCACACAGTATTCCAGGTGAGGTCTCACCAGTGCCTTGTATAACGGTACTAACACTTCCTTATCTCTACTGGAAATACCTCTCCTGATGCATCCCAAGACCGCATTAGCTTTTTTCACGGCCATATCACATTGGCGGCTCATAGTCATCCTGTGGTCAACCAATACTCCAAGGTCCTTCTCCTCCTCTGTTACTTCTAATTGATGCATCCCCAGCTTATAACTAAAATTCTTGTTATTAATCCCTAAATGCATGACCTTGCACTTCTCACTATTAAATTTCATCCTATTACTATTACTCCAGTTTACAAGGTCATCCGGATCTTCCTGTATGATATCCCGGTCTCTTTCTAAATTGGCAATATCTCCCAGCTTTGTATCATCTGCAAATTTTAATAGCACACTCCCACTTTTTGTGCCGAGGTCAGTAATAAAAAGATTAAATAAGATTGGTCCCAAAACCGATTCCTGAGGAACTCCACTGGTAACCTCCCCCCAGCCTGACAGTTCATCTTTCAGTATGACCCGCTGTAGTCTCCCTGTTAACCAATTCCTTATCCACCTTTCAATTTGAATATTGATCCCCATCTTTTCCAATTTAACTAATCATTCCCCATGTGTCACAGTATCAAACACCTTACTGAAATCTAGGTAAATTAGATCCACTGGGTTTCCTTTGTCTAAAAAATCTGTTACTTTCTCAAAGAAGGAGATCAGGTTGGTTTGGCGCAATCTACCTCTTGTAAAACCATGTTGTGTTTGGTCCCATTTACCATTGACCTCAATGTCCTTAACTACTTTCTCCTTCAAATTTTTTTCCAAGACCTTGCATACTACAGATGTCAAACTAACAGGCCTGTGGTTATCCAGATCACTTTTTTTTCCTTTCTTAAAAATAGGAACTATGTTAGCAATTCTCCAATCATACTGTACAACCCCTGAGTTTACAGAGTCATTAAAAATTCTTGCTAATGGGCTTGCAATTTCATGTACCAATTCCTTTAATATTCTTGGATGAAGATTATCTGGGCCCCCCGATTTAGTCCCATTAAGTTGTTCGAGTTTCGCTTCTCCTCAGATATGGTAATATCTACCTCCATATCCTCATTCCCATTTGTCATGCTACCATTATCCCTAAGATCCTCATTAGCCTTATTAAAGACTGACGCAAAGAATTTGTTTAGATATTGTGCCATGCCTAGATTATCCTTAACCTCCACTCCATCCTCAGTGTTTAGCGGTCCCACTTCTTCTTTCTTTGTTTTCTTCTTATTTATATGGCTATAGAACCTTTTACTATTGGTTTTAATTCCCTTTGCAAGGTCCAACTCTACTTGACTTTTACCCTGTCTCACTTTATCCCTACATGTTCTGACCTCAATAAGGTAGCTTTCCTTGCTGATCCCTCCCATCTTCCACTCCCTGTATGCTTTCTGCTTTTTCTTAATCACCTCTCTGAGATGCTTGCTCATCCAGCCTGGTCTACAACTTCTGCCTATGAATTTTTTCCCCTTTCTTGGGATGCAGGCTTCGGATAGCTTCTGCAGCTTTGACTTAAAGTAATCCCAGGCCTCCTCTGCCTTTAGATCCATAAATTCTTCAGTCCAATCCACTTCCCTAACTAATTTCTTTAATTTTTGAAAGTCAGCCCTTTTGAAATCAAAAACCCTAGTTGCAGATTTATTTTTGTTTATCCTTCCGTTCACTTTGAACTGAATTAGCTCATGATCACTTGAACCAAGATTGTCCCCTACAACCATTTCTTCTATGAGGTCCTCACTATTCACCAAAACCAAATCTAAAATGGCATCCCCTCTAGTCGGTTCAGCAACTACTTGATGAAGGAATCCATCAGCTATCGCATCTAGGAAAATTTTAGCCTTATTATTATTACTAGCACTCGTCCTCCAGTCTATATCTGGGAAGTTAAAGTCTCCTATGATCACGCAGTTTCCATTACTATTTACTTCATTAAAAACATTAAAGAGGGCTCTATCCATATCCAAATTAGATCCCGGCGGTCTATAGCACACCCCAAGCACTATCACAGGGGAGGCTCTAGTAGTTTTCTTCCCCAATGTATTTTTGCCCAGACGGACTCTGTCTTATCCATTCCATCGCTTCTTATTTCTTTACATTCTACCTCATCCTTGATATACAATGCTACTCCACCACCTTTACCTTTATTTCGGTCTTTCCTAAACAGCACATACCCTTCAATACCCGTAGTCCAGTCATCCCTATAATATCTGGTTTCACTTCCTGCACCAGTAGCTCTAGTTCCTCCGTTTTGTTACCTAGGCTCCTCGCATTGGTGTACAAATATCTTAATTTTTGCTGTTTGGCCTCACTCACATTCTGTACCCAATTAGGCATGGACATTCTACAGCGAGTATGACCTATTAGACTGGTATCCACACTGCCCTTCCGCCTTATGTCCATTCTCCTACCCACGGCTGTATCCTTTCTTGCTTTGTTTTCTTCCCTCTCAATGTTAAAATCTGGCGTGGAGATTACCTGGACATCTCCCAACCATCTCCCCCAAATTCCTAGTTTAAAGCTCTCTTAATCAGTTGTGCCAGCCTCCATCCTAGAAGTCTATTTCCTTCCCTACTCAGATGAAGTCCATCCCGAGAGAACTGTCCTCTGTCCATGAATGCCTCCCAGTGGCCATACATCCCAACGCCCTCCTTATAGCACCACTGCCTAAGCCATCTATTGATAGTCATAATCTTGTCACACCTTTGTTGCCCTTCTCTAGGAACAGGCAGAATCCCACTAAAGATCACCTGAGCCTCAATTTCCTTAAGCGTCTTCACAGCATCCTCTGGCAAAGAGTTCCACAGGTTGACTGTGTGTTGTGTGAAGAAATACTTCCTTTTGTTTGTTTTAAACCTGCTGCCTATTAATTTCATTTGGTGACCCCTAGTTTTTGTGTTATGAGAAGGAGGAAATAACACTTCCTGATTTACTTTCTCCACACAAGTCATGATTTTATAGACCTCTATCATATCCCCCCTTAGTGATCTCTTTTCCAGGCTGAAAAGACCCAGTCTTATTCATCTCTCCTCATATGGCAACCGTTCCATTCCCTTAATAATTTTTGTTGCCCTTTTCTGAACCTTTTCCAATTCCAATATATCTTTTTTGAGATGGGGCGATCATATCTGCACGCAGTATTCAAATCCAAATATAATGAAGGAGCAGAAGAACTTGTGACTTCAAGGGAGCAGCTGGGCAGAGGAGCTAGCACCAGACTGCTTCTGAGAAATCTAGACCTTCCTGGAGTAAAAGGAAGGGAGCTGGAGATGGAAAGCTGGAGTTCCAGAGCTTTTTGACTCATTTGTGTTATATTTATGGAGTCTGCCTTTTTCTGATTTGCTTTAAGCCACTGCTGCCCAAGTCAAGGGCTGACCCAGGCCCCTCGAATTAGAACTTTACCCACGATGGTGTTCCATCCACTGACAGCGACCCACTCTGAAACCACACTGTGACTGTTATTTACAAACATGTTTACTTCTTTGCTTGTGTAGAAGTGCAGTCCGGAAGGATTACAGTGCATATGTGCCAACAAAGGAAAAAGCCGAGGGGGTTTCGGTGCAGTCACTTTATGCTTCCCTGGTTAGTTCAATAGAATGTGCTGATGCCCTTGCCCCAGGGGTGGCGCTAGACTAGCTGCCAGCAACTGGCGCCCTAGGTGAACCATGCAATCGGCACCTCCCAAACCCCAAGGGCAGATCTAGGCTGAGGTTTTTGGTAAACTGGGAAACATTTTGCCCCTTTTTCCCTTTTAATGATTTTTAAGTGTTTTTTTTAAACAGCATCCGTCTGTCCAACCAATGTTTCTGAGATCAGATAAAATAGAGACATGAAATTTTCAGAATAGATTTGTACACGACAGCTAAATGATATTTCAGTCTGATTTCAAATAAAAATGCATTAAAATGTTAATTATAATTTTTATGATTACAAATCCAAAATCATCCATTACGCTATCCTGCTTTAACTGTCATTACCACCACATCCAATATGGAAAGAAATAAGAAAACCCTTCAGTGAATTTTAACCTGTATTTACAAAACACTTAGAATAAAAAACACTCTGTGATCTTAAAACATGACTTTTCTTGCTTTAAGTTTTGAAAATTCAGTCACTAGTTTTTAGTTCCAGTTTTCCAGCTTTTCATGCTCTATTGACATTGTGGAAAGTACAACAAGTCTCTCTTGCATCATTGTTGAATGCAGATGTTTTTATCAATTTTAACTTTGACAAGCTATGTTCCCCACTAGCTACGAAAACTGGCAAAGTTAAAATAATGCGTAGAGCTATAAAAATGTTTCTGAAAATAAACTCAGACAGTTTTCCAAACAAACTTCAGTACTTCTTCAGGAGTGGAATGTTTCTTAAGTCGTCTTGAAAAAGCCTGAAGCTCACTACACAAATCTGTAACATCAATGTCTTTTGAATTTTCATGAGTCAATGCTGACTCCAGTTTTATACAAAATCCTCTTATCTGTTTTGCTGTTTTCTTTTGCAAGCTGTGAATATCATACAGGAAGCCAAATACTGACTCTAGCTGCTGCATCTGTTGAAATCTTTCATCAACTGAGTGAATAGCAGTATCAAGGACTGCGAAGTAGAAATTCACTTTGAACCTTTGTTTTGGGTTCTGAATGGGTGTGTCTCATCCTTCATATGAAAACTGCTGTTTCTTTTGCTGAATCCGAACTGGATCAAATTCTTTCAGAAAGTCTATTTCTTCAGCAAGCTCAAGAGAATCTACCAGTGTTCTTTCGAACCCTTCATCACTTCTGAATTCCTCCAGAATATTTTTAGTTTGCTGCAGTTTTTGAATAGCAGAATGTATGTTCAAGTTCTTTTCCTGAAGCTGCTTTCTAGTGAGGGTAATCTCGAAAAGGATATTATACCACAAAATGAATGAACTCACAAATTTGAACTTGGAAAGGCCATTTGCAAGAGCTTCTGCATCTGAACGTGCCGTATTGCCAGATGATCCAGTAAAGGGAATATCATCAGAAATTTCAATTAGGGCATCATAAATGTTTCCAAGTTCATAGCGAAGAGGCTTCAAAGCATTAATGTGACTCTCCCATCTTGTCTGACTAAGTGGTTTCACAGTTAGAGAATTCACATGGCGAGTCAGACTCTCCCAATGGCATGTTCAGCCTGAGAAAAACACATAAACACATTGCACCAGGTCAAAGAAACTGTTTGCCTCCAAAGAGCATCTAGCAGCATCACTGACAACCAAATTCAGAGAATGCACACTGCAAGGAAAGAAAAAGGCCCTAGGATTGATTTCCATCATTCTCCTTTGCACACCATTGTCTTTACCCTTCATATTACTCCCATTATCATAGCCTTGGCTACTTAAGTTTTCAACAGATGATGACATTCTTTCAAGCTCTTGTAGAATAGTTTCAGTCATAAATGCTCCAGTCATATCCTTCAGTGGTATAAAACCCCAAAAATGTTCCTTTATGAGCACTTCAACACTATCTTCATCTGCAGACTTTTCCATATTCACAAAACGAATGATCATCATCATTTGTTCAACATTACTCACATTGGGTGTACAGTCCAGTATTATTGAAAAGTATTTTGCAGAATGGGCAGCTTCTACAATTTTCTTTTTAATGGCATTTGCTAGGATTTGAATCAGTTCATTCTGCATATTTTTTTCCTAAGTAATGAACCCGTGTTTCATTATCAGTTATTTTACGTAGATGCTCCTTCATGACTGGATTAAACAAAGTTAGGTATTCAACAAATTTTAAAAAGTTTCCGTTACCCAGAGTGTATAATTTTTCATTTCTACCACGGCTGCGGAATGCTAAATTTTGTCCACCGAGAACTCTCACTAAAGCAATCAGACGCTCTAATATTTGTTGCCAATATTCTTTTTTTTCCTTGGTCACACATAAATTTTCTTCATCGATAGTTTTTCCTTTTTTCAGCTGTAATTCAAATTCTTTCCAATTTTGAAAACATTCCAAATGTTCTGTACGTCTTTCATGTGAAGAGAGAATTGAAGATATGTTTTTCCAGTCCTTCGAAACATTTTCAGTAAGTGATGTACCAATTGCTTGATTTCTAAACAACTTGCAGCAAAAGCCAAACACAGAGTCCTTTAACACTGAATATTGTAACCAGTTTCGATGAATTTGTTCCCCATTAATGAGTTTCCTCTTGTAATGCTGATCAGAGAATTTTCTTTTATTTCCATCCTTAGGGAAGGGAAATTTGTGAACTTGTTCAGGTCCATGTTCCACGAGAATTTGCCGCACACTGTCAGCACATCTGGACCATGAAACTGGGTCCCCATACTGTAACTTGGTTGTAACTTCCTCATCCTTTCTTCCTTCTACTTCATTTACTTCAATTTCTTCATGTGTCTCTGAAGGTGAATAAATCTTTTCCCCCTTCCATATCAGTCTGATGCCTTCATCTAGAAGTATGTTTCCATCATCTTGATGTTCCAAACTGCTTCCATGCGGATGTGAGCTAACCTCCTCTCCAAGTAAAATTCCTTCATCTGGATGCTGTGAACTTCTTCCATCTTTATTTGGATTAAAGAGAAGATATTTCAGGAAGGATCCCTGCTGTTTTGCTTGGTCCTTTTCCTTCTCAGCCTTTCGTTTATGATACTCAGCTCCTGAGGGTTTTCTTTTTCCTCTTTCTGCCATGGGGCATTTGAATATTGTTACATACTGTGCTCCCGACTGCAAGCATTATAATGTTAAGGATCGCCAACACACCACATGGTTGGCGATTTAAACCACATTGCAGCCATTCCAACAAGTCTTTTCACTGCTTAAAGGTTCAAAGATTAGTAACATACACTCACCTAGTAAAACAGTTAGTTACAGCTTTTACACGGAAACAAAATTACCTTTTTTGACGTTATAACGTGACACTGGTTGTTTGGAAAGTAATCCCCTTCCTCATGGTTACCCGCTTGGAGTGTGACCAAGTAGTCCTTTAGGTCCTAATAGACCTTTTGTAGTCTATTAAGCATTAACATTGTTACTTTTCCTTTATGGACCTTATTTATTACGTGTGAACCAGTTATAACAAAGAAAAGTTCATAATTATACAGCCAGATAATAACGCTAAGGTTTAATAACGCTTAAAGATACTCACATTTTGGATTTATAATGCTGAAAGATGTTATTCTTTATTCTTTGGCACCAAGAAACACAATTTTCCACAGTATTCACTTGATTCTTAACCATCCACCTGCGACGTGTGTTAAAATGACCGTTTGACATGTATCAACTCGCGATATCTCCGCTCTACATGAATTTCCAGCTATGCAACCTTGATGTATATTCAAGTTAGGTGTCACTAGTATTGCAGCTCTTGCCACTGGCAGATGTGTTTCACTATGGCTGAGTTATTGCTTATCAAAGTTGTGGAGTGGGTCATCTAGACCCTACATGGCAAATTGAAAAAAAATTTGCTAAAATATTTATTATTTTCGCAGTAAATAAAAGATTTGACATATTAATAAATTTTCAGAAATGTAGAGAAATGAATTATAATTCATATTCCCTCCGTAAGCGCACAGGAATTGAAATAATGACATCTTCATTATTTTTTTTCATCTTTTTCATTTTTTTTCATTTGATTTTTTTTTAATTTGATTTTTTCCCTCAAATTTGGAACCCCTTTTAACTTGGCACCCTAGGGAACTGCCTAGTTCACCTATATGGATGGGCCGCCCCTGCGTTGACCCAATGATCATCCCACCACTGATGTTGTACACCTGTGCAATAAGGAGTTAAGAAGTCATGTTGCATGTTACAAGTTGCTTCTGTTATAGTATTACGTG
This sequence comes from Chelonia mydas, assembly GCF_015237465.2. NCBI lineage: Eukaryota > Metazoa > Chordata > Testudines > Cheloniidae > Chelonia > Chelonia mydas. The sequence goes on along the minus strand of NC_051251.2, from coordinate 72,353,216 downwards.
TTTTCATTTTGTGGGAAGGTTTGCTGCAAACACAAGAATAGCCAGCAGTCAGTCTAATCAAAAGTGTTATGATATTGGGTTGAGAGGAGCCAGAGACAGAGGACTTTGTGTGTGTGTCGGTTGAAGGTGGAAGGAACCAGAAGAGGAAAAGAGGTTGTGCCTGCAGAGGTGACAGGAAATGTGGAAAGGTGGGAAGCAAACTTTGAGAAACTCTGTATTTTACTAGCCCATGACTGGCAGGCAAGTGGTTTCTTCCTGATCTTGGAGCAGATTAATATGTGGTTTCCAAAGATGTATAGCACAAAATTTTGGAACTGACTGAGCAGGTACCTTGACAGCTGAGGGAAAAGAACTATATGCACTGCCAGGGTAGTGGATTCTGGATGATTCCTGGCTCACGAGGTTGCAGAAGTTTTCAGGAGAGCAAGAAGAACATTATGACATGGGGATTGCTGACTACAGGCTGATTTGGGTGGAGAGAAGTGGCCTGAGTTGGCATCATATTTTGCCCACTCTGCAGCATCTAACCAATGACTTAAGAGGTTGTGATCTACCAGAAACTGTGGTGGTTTACTTGGGCAGAAGTTATCTGGGCCTTGTTCCTAGTGTGCCCCTCATACAACGTATGGGAGCAGATTTGGACTACATCAGATTTGTGTCAGAGAATCATAGAAGATTAGGATTGGAAGAGACCTCAGGAGGTCATCTAGTCCAACCCCCTGCTCAAAGCAGGACCAAACCCAACTAAATCATCCCAACCAGGGCTTTGTCAAGCCGGGCCTTAAAAACCTCTAAGAACGGAGATTCCACCACTTCCTCTAGGGAACCCATTCCAGTGCTTCACCACCCTCCTACTGAAAAAGTTTTTCCTAATATCCAACCTAAACCTCCCCCACTGCAACTTGAGACCATTGCTCCTTGTTCTGTCATCTGCCACCACTGAGAACAGCCTAGCTCCATCCTCTTTGGCACCCCCCATTCAGGTAGTTGAAGGCTGCTATCAAATCCTCAGGATTTGAAAACTGTCCAGGAGCTGTGACAGTTTTCTCTGATTTGGCTGAGCATCTGAATAAGTTCTACAGTGACAATATGAAAGCTATTAATAAGTGTTGGAAGAACAGAAATTGGAGGATTCATGGCTGGCTGGACAATGTGTACTGTATGACAGAGAAAAATTACAAGCACTCTGTTCACGGAGGGGGAACATCTGTCGGACAGTCGTCAGAGGATCTTTCTCTCAAGCATAAAACTCTCAGTATTTTGGAACAGAAACTATTTGTGATTTCTCTGGCTGGCCCTGCCACAAATTCCACCCTCCCACTGTTCTGAAACATGACTAGGAACACCCTTGCACCGTGACAGAGTTTCCCTTTACTCCAGGCCCTGCATGTCAGTTGGGTTCTAGGAGTGGAGAAGTAACAGTCATAGAAATGTTTGTATACCAGGGAGTGAAGACTGCAGGGACATGTGTTCCCTGCTTGCAGTGGAGAGTCTGTGTTGAGAAGTGGGGAGGGGCCAGTTTGGAGGGGGAATGCATTGAAAGGGTCAGGGGCATAGCTGGGGAGGTGTGCTGAAGGAGGGCTGGTGGGGTGCAGCTGATATTTATATGGGGGAGAGAGACAGCTGGAGCAGTATGATAATTGTGGGACACTCTATATACACAGCTGCCTAAATGACTACTAACTCCTATCAATGTCATGTCTTTTCCTGTTCAAAAAAATGAGGAAATTCAATGGCAAAAACTCATGTGAATGCAGAGTGGTGGTTCAGTGACCTCATGCAGAATGCTGATTTGAGTAAAACTCAAACTTTGGAAAACCAGGAAACGCATACTTAAATCTGCCATCGTTCAGCAGTGTAGGTAAACCTACCCCATTGACTGCACCTGGAGTGTATGCAAATAATTCCCATTGGCTACTGCCAGCTCCAGGGGAACAGAAGGATAGTGGCATAAGCAACTTTCTCCCCCTTCTGCGTCTTAATGATGTTAGATGGAATCCAGTGAGTGAGAGTGAATGAGTTGTAAACAGAGGAGAAGAAATGGTACATTTCAGCAACTGTGGGGTTGGCAGAGTAAAGGTATGTGTGTTAATGGGTAGTACTGGGGCATTGATGAAAGGGGTAGGGTTGCACATGCTACCTTCACGATGCATTTCCTGGTTTTCCAATGTTTGAGTTTTGCTCACCTCAGGGTGCTGCAAGGAGATGATGGAAGGGCAGTGAGCGAGTGAGGACTTGTGATGCCACTCAAATTTGTGGCAACTAAAAAAGTTGCAGCATGTTAAGAGTTGCAGTTTTTGCAACACAATTGCCGCTTACAATTTTCTTACCACCTTATATGAATTAGTATCAGGATTATGGTGTATTTAAAAATGGTGCTCCAATTGTGGGCTATCGCCTGAATATCCAGGGCTTTCCTGGTCCTGCTTGCAGGCTAGGAGGCTCTGTGGGGATGCATGTGATCTGGGCCTAGCAGTCCTCATTCTGCAGGCAGATAGCCCAGAGTAAGATGTGGTGAGTTGTGCCTCTCTCTGTCTTAAGGAGCATCTGCTTTGTTTCTCTCTGTTTTGGGTTCTTATATGTTATTATTCTGAATTCTAAGAAACAAAGCAGTGTTACCTTGCAATCTTCCAGCAAGATTTTTTAAAAATCTAACATCTCTGTATATAGACTGTAAAACATAACAAGGTTCAGGGAGACAGTGGTTGGTAAAGGGACTGGTATTTGAGGGGAAGAAAAGCCTTTATTTAACTCTTCTAGGGGAAAGTAAAGATGGTATCCATCAATGGTGGTTGCTGTTGTTAGTACAGATAGTGAAATGGCCGTAATGTTGGCACGGGTGAGAATGTGCTACCATCTTTGGAGGTATGCAACCTGGTGTAATCTATGCTTTCGTTTGAATTTTTTTTTAACTACAAAAAAAAGGAGGCCAAATTCATCCCTGGTGTCCAGTGGAGTTATCCACATGAGCTCCTGTATTGTTGCTACAAGCCTTACTTTAACACACACACAAAAAATCTAGTACCAATCAGCTTTCTTAACTCTCTAGGGAGTGTCCTGAGACTAAAACTGCTTGTTTAGCTAGGTTAGTCTGACATCTGAGAGGAGCAGGAGATTATAATCTGAAAACTGGAATGGGAAGGGGTTTAGTTAATTTTATTTCCTGTTCTCATAAATAAAGGACCAAACAAGAGATACATGTCATTCTGTTTTCTGTTCTTGGTCTGACATTTCACTTTTAGGACAAAGAATTAAAACAAAAAGTATATTGTCTCATTAAATATCTGGTGCTTCGCTACTTCAACTCTTTCACTGTTCTGTAACAATTATTTAGTTTTTCCAGGCTTTAATTGATTCATTCCTACTGTCTATGTTCCATTGGGAAGTCAAATCTAGGGAACTGAGAATAAGATAGGAAAACCCAGCTCATTTGCATAGAATCATAGGACTGGAAGGGACCTCGAGAGGTCTTCTAGTCCAGTCCCTTGCACTCATGGTAGGACTAAGTATTATCAGATCATCCCTGACAGGTGTTTGTCCAACCTGCTGTTAACAATCTCCAATGATGAAGATTCCACAACCTCCCTATGCAATTTATTCCAGTGCTTAACCACCCTGACAGTTAGGAAGTTTTTCTTAAAGTCCAACCTAAACTTTGTTGCCTATCTTGTTCAAACACGATTTCCCAAAGTCTCTCTCTCGAGCCTGGCCCTTATTTGTGGGCATTTCTTTTCCCACCTATACACAGACCTCAGCACATGAAAGAAATTGGGTGTTTGAGATTACCACAGTGTGCTCATAAATGTCTAATAACTCCTCAGTCACTGCATGGTGGTTGGATTTCTTGCTTGTGCCATCATTGTTACTAGCGCTGGTTGGAACACTCCAGTTAAATTTGTTTTGTTTAGATAAGTTGTTTTATGGAATCCAAAGTGTTCCAGAGATGTATCATTTTCAACCAGGTTTTCAGTGGGAAGGTTTCAGAGGTCCGGGATGGAGTCTCCAGTCACTTCCAGAGAAAGAGAGAGGGGAAGGAATTGAACATGTGACCTTTTCAATCCCCAAATATGGTGTTTTGACCCAATTCCATTATGTGATGCTCGACAAATTTTGTTTCCATTACAATGAAGAAGAAAAACAAAAACTTGAGGATCTTGAAAGTTGTCACAAAACAGCATCATTGTCCCCTGGCCAGCACTAGTCATTACTTTATGAAGTTTCAGGCCAGAAAAGGTTTTAGATTTCCAGCCATTACAATTCCCCACTACACTGAACTAAGCATATAAGGGATTTGATTGTGAGAACAAAACAAAGCAACAAGAAACAACTTTAGCTTTGCTCATTTCACTTTTTTGTTTGGCTCATGTTAAATCAGGAGCTATTACCACTAACATGAGATCTCATTTAGGCTGAATCTATTCGAAGAACAGAGGGCCAACAGCATTCACATTCCCATCAGTGAATCAAATGAACCCCATTTCCATTAAATTCATATTATGCTATAATAATGTAGGCTATTTGAATTAGCAAACTAGGAATTGTCCCTGACTTCTTTGTAAACATTTTGGACCTTATTCTGAAAGGAGTCCTTGCTGCTCAGCTGGTGGGAATTTTGCTATTGTCTTTTAGAGCTGGGTGGAAGGTACACAACAGGAAAATGTTTTGACAAATCAGGAACATTTCACTGAATGTTTCCAGGCATATTTCTTTGGTTTCCCAGCAAGCTCTGCTCCCTGCACGTTACATACACACAGCACTGTGGCTCTGTGGGCCATAACTCTCCCAGTGACCTTGGCCAACTCACTTCAACTCTCTCTACTTCAGTTTCTCTGTCTGTAAAATGGGAATAGCAGCATTTACTGACCAGCCTCAGAAGAATATTGCTTTTAGATGAGGCTTAAACTCACAGCCTCAGCATCATTCCACACAGTATTGCTCTACAAGTACTGCGCCACTGGCAGATTCATAAGTAGCTGTGTAATACTGCCAAGTGTTTGTTTTATCCCTTTTCTGTGTGCCTTTTCTTTGGAACTGCTAGCTTTGATGTGTGGCACCAGAAGACCAAATGAAGGTCTGATCTTTCAAGGAACATGGCTCTGCAACCCTTTCCTTATACTACCTACACTCTGTATTAAATACAAAGGGCTAAAACCTCAGATGCAGCTGACTCCTCTTGGTGCACCAGGGTGAGGAGGGATATAAGAGGCTTTCTTCCCCCACTCTTCTTACCCCAATCCCCTGACCTAGGATCATGGGAGCACAGCATACTCTCCCATCACTCTGTCCTGTCCCTGGCATGCCTACTACACTCGTGCAGGAGCAGGTTGCACAGACCTGGATATGTTGCCTTTCTCGCACCCAGAGATTTCCCTATGGAAGCAAGCTGAATCACTTAATAAACTGGGCTGTATCTGCTCAGCATGTATTTAATCCAGCCAAATGCACACCTCCCAAAGGGGGAACACTGCTGGCTCGAGGGGAGTACTGCCAAAAAGGATCTGGGGGTTACAGTGGATCACAAGCTGAAAATGATTTAACAGTGTGATGCATTTGCAGAAAAGGCTAATATCATTCTTGGGTGTATTAACAGGAGAGTTGTATGTGAGATACGTGGAGCAGAGGTAACTTGTCCCACTCCACTGAGCAGTGGTGAGGCCTCAGCTGGAGTACTGTGTCCTGTTATGGGTGCCACCCTTTAACAAAGATGTGGACAAATTGGAGAGACTCCAGAAGGGGGTAACAAAAATGATAAAAAAGTTTTAAAAACCTGACCTCTGAGGAAAGAAAACTGGGCATATTTAGTCTTGAGAAAAGAAGACAGAGGGGGAACCTGATAACAATCTACAAATATGTTATAAGGAGGGCAGTGATAAATTGTTCTGCATGTCCACTGAAGGTAGAACAAGAAGCAACGGGTTTAATCTGCAACAAGGCAGATTTAGGTTAGATATTAGGAAAAAACTAACTATAAGGGTAGTTAAGTTCTGGAATAGGCCTCAAAAGGAGTTTGTGGAATCCCTGTCATTGGAGGTTTTTAAGAATAGATTGGACAAACACCCATCAGGGATGGTCTAGATTTACTTGGTCCTGTTTGACTGCAAGGGGCTACACTTGATGACTTCTGGAGGTCCCTTCAAACCCCACAGTTCTATGAATAAAGAATGCAGGTCACACAGAGGATGGAGTACTGTATCTTGGAAAGCAGTTACTCTGGAAAGGACTTGGGTGTTATGGTAGATAACCAACTGGACATAAGCTCCCAGGACAATGCTTTAGCTCAGAGAGCTAACACAATTGTTGGAGGTACAAACAGGAGAAGATCTAGTAGAAGCATACTCCCTACAACACTGATGAGACCATTACTGGATTCGGTGTCCAGTTCTGATGTCTGCACGTCCATAAGGATGTTGACCATTGGAAATGGTTCAGAAAAGAGCTACAAGACTAATCTATGGTCTGGAAAACCTACCTTATAGTGGGAGACTAAAGAAGCTTAAAGAAGCTAAAGACAGCTATTTAATTTAGCAGACAAACGCATAACAAGATCCAGGCACTGGAAGCTGAAGCTAGATAAATTCAGACAAGAAATAAGCCACACAGTTTAAACAGTGAGGGTAAATAACCATTGGACCAAATTACAAAGGGATATGGATTCTCAACTGCTTGATGTTTTAAATCAAGGCTGGATAGCTTTCCCCCAAAATATGCTGTAGCTCAGCCACCAGATATGGGCTTGATGCAGGCATCATTAAGTGACATTCTCTGGTTTATGTTATGCAGGAGATTAGACTAGATTATCACAATGGCTCCTTCTGGCCTTAATAAAAGCCTCACTGCTCTCTTGAAATAATTGTCTATCTCCTTTGCAGAAGCAAGGCAAAGAGGAAAGGGTGAAGACTGAGGATTTGGCCCAAACTATTTTTCAATCTGCTTTATATGGCAGGAAGCAGTGTATATTGCAAGGGCTGTCCATCTGGAATTTTATGGATGCCTTCATCAGGATGGCAAGCATTTTGATAGCAGCAACAGGCTGCTCCTTTGTTAGCATTAGATCAATTTGCTTTCTGTAAAGGAATGAACTGCTTGACCTTAAAGGGACTTACATTTTCAAAGCAATGTTCCAGGATTGCTCAGTTCCCATTGCTGCTAATGGAAGTCATGTGGCTAAGCCCTTGGGTTTCACACAACTTTGAGTCTTGTGAAAGGCTTTCCTGGAATTCCAAAGGAAATATAATTTTAAAAGCATTTATTTAGCTCTCAGTGGAAGCCCATGCCAATGCAAACAATCAAGAGTAAAGTTTGGAAGTAGTTCTTGCCATGCATCCAGGATGAGAGGAAAAAAAACAAAAAAACAAAAACAAAAACCAACCCCACCATGCAGCCCAAAGCACAAGTTTTGCTCTGGCAAAAAACACAACATGAGGATAAAAGTAAAGAATCTTTTGTTCTTACTCTAGAACAAGTAAGTGAATTCTAAATATAGCAAAACAAATTCTCAGCTAGAGCTGGGTGAAAATTTTCAGAATAGTTTATTTGCCAAAGAAATGCAGTTTCCCAGGTTGTGCAAAACTACTTGTGAATGTGTGTTGAAACTGGCAAATATAGTTTCAATTAAAAAAATGAATTTTTTAAAAAAAAGATTAAATGTTTCATTTTGACATTTTCTAAATAAAACAGTTTTGTTTTGAAACAACATTTCATTTAGAAATTTAGCAAGAGCCATTTAAAAAAATGAAATGAAATGTTTCATTTTGCATTGAACAAAAAGTTTAATTACATTCCAAATTAATTTTTCCATGTTGGTGGGGAGGGGGAAAACCTAAAAATCTCCTTTTGGTTCTACCTGAAATGAATTTTGCTCCCTACCCAATTTTTCAGTTTGACGACTGAACCAAAACAAGACAAACAACAAAACAAAAATACCCTCCGCCCCCCAAACCCAACCAATTATTTGCTTAGCTCTGTTCTCATCCCGGCAGCCTCCAGGTTCTGCCTTCCCTGCCAGCAATAGCCTCCTTTCTTCAGCACTGTTGACTTCTGTGACGGGTTGGATCACAGAAACCCCCTTGGGGCTGCCAACTAATGTGCCAAGACTACTTCTGCCCCTGCTTTCCCTGCCAATTTGGGACTCCAGAACCCTGCCTGGTTGTGTCAGATGCACTTGCTGGCTACAAACACAGACCCAGGGCTGAATCATGTCCCACAAACTGCAGGCTTAACTGAAAAAAGCTCAAGAAGTGTTCCTGTCTCCAACACTCAGATTCCCAACTCCCAGTGGGGTCCAAACCCCAAATAAATCAGTTTTTACCTTGTATAAAGCGTATACAGGGTAAACTCATAAATTGTTCGCCCTCTATAACACTGATAGAGAGGTATGCACAGCTGTTCCCCCCCCCAGGTATTAATACATACTCTGGGTTAATTAATAAGTAAAAAGGGATTTTATTAAATACAAAAAGTAGGATTTAAGTGGTTCCAAGTAATAACAGACAGAACAAAGTGAATTACCAAGCAAAATAAAATAAAACATGCAAGCCTATGCCTAATACAGTAAGAAACTGAATACAAATAAAATCTCACCCTCTTTTACAGACTAGCCTCCTTCTAGTCTAGGTCCAGCAATCACTCACACCCCAGTGGTTACTGTCCTTTGTTCCAGTTTCTTTTAGGTATCCTTTGGGGGTGGAGAGGCTGTCTCTTGAGCCAGCTGAAGACAAAATGGAGGGGTCTCCCAGAGTTTTAAATAGACTTTCTCTTGTGGGTGGACACCCCTACCTCCCCCTGTGTAGAATCCCAGCTACAAGATGGAGTTTTGAAGTCACATGGGCAAGTCACATGTCCATGCATGAATCAGAACTTACAGGTAGCAGCCATTGTTCACATGCTACCTTGAACGTCCTCAAGTAGTCTTCTTATGTGGATTGGAGCATTACAAGTTTCATTGTCCTTTAAGTGTTTCTTGATTGAGCACTTAATTTGCACATTCCTTTCTCAAGAAGCTGAACAAATGCCTTACTAAGGCTACTTAAAATCAAACAAGTACACAGCCAGTATTCATAACTTCGAATACAAAAATGGTACATGCATACAAATAGGATGAATATATACAGCAGATCAGGGGTCCCCAATGCGGTGCCCGGGGGCGCAATGGTGCCCGCTGGGGCAGTTGTGTGCGCCTGCAGGACACCACGCTGCCACAATGCCGCCACTGAGCACGGCCACCTGAGAACCGCCCACTGAAATGCTGCCAAGAAGCGTTGCCATTTCTTGGCGGCATTTCGGCGGCGATGCTTCTTTCTGCTGCGGCTTCTCGGCGGCATTTCAGTGGCAGTGCTTCTTCCTGCTGTGGCTTCTCAGCGGCATTTCAGTGGCAGTGCTTCTTTCTGCTGCGGCTTCTCGGCGGCATTTCAGTGGCAGTGCTTCTTTCTGCTGTGGCTTCTCGGTGCCATTTCGGCAGCAAGGTGTCTGGCACCCACCACAGTCTTCTGGGAATAGGACTGTGCTATTCCCACGGAAAGGTTGGGGACCACTGTAGTAGATCATAACCTTTGCAGACAAATGTTACATGGCATATGTAGCATAAAACATCTTCCAGTTATGTCATATTTACATTCATAAGCATATTTCCATAAAGCATTATGGGGTGCAACATCACAATCTCCCTTTCTCTGCACTCCAGGTAATAAATTTATTTAAAGGGGGCCTTACAACTTAGTCTTAGCTGTGTCTTGTGTAATTTCAGTTTAAAAGGGTACCCCAGTTCTGACATTTGTTTTGTAATCAATATGCCTTTCCATGTCTGAGGGTGGTACCTACTCAGATCCAGATCTGAGGGAATCTTCTCACTCTTGCTTCTTTCCTTTTCTTGGCATGTGCTAGAGCAGGAATGAGTGTACCCCAGAGGGGAGTGCACCGTGGGTAGTGTTCTTTCCCTCCCCTTGGCTGGCTAAAACTCTTTCAGGTGCCAGGCAAAGATGGTGTTTGGGGAGCTGTCAGCTGGAATGCTGGGCCTGAAGGCTCCATAACTTGTTGGGGATGATAGCTGGATAGTTCATTAGAGAGAGGAGAGATTCCTGAGGAAGAAATGGGATGAACATGCCGAGCAGTTAGAATCCTGGACCAACATTTTCAAATCTGGTGCCTAAAACTAGACCCCTAAATCCATATTCAGGCACCTAACAAAGTGGCCTGGGTTTCAGAGGTGCTAAGTGTTCACAAATCCCGCAGTGAAGCTGTCTAATGGATTTGGCAGTATTGCACTTTCCACAGCATAGACTCTTCCCCCGGGGCTAGCCCTTCCTGTCACCCATGGACTCAACCAGAACATTTCCTCTTCTGGGCTCTTTGCCTGTGGAGTCAGTTTAGGATTGGCTAACAATTTTAACCCTGAGTGACTGAAGTGAATCCCTTAGAGCCGTATTTTCGTGCCTAACTGGAAGTGGCCTAGATGTCAGAAGTGCCGAGCTGAAGTGAACTGGATGGTAGTGAGAGGAAGACTCTGGAGTTTCAAAGTCAGAGAGGAAAGTAGATGGGGGAGACCTGGATGGGCAGAGGAGAGACAAGCCCGAAGAAGTTCTCAGAGAAGGAGACAGGGGAAGGAGGGAGGAGCTAGGTGTGGCAGGAACAAAGAGAAGAAGCCCGTGTTCATTTGTGGAGGATTCAGATGGGGAATGTGAGAAAGAGCAATGTATGGTTCCATTTGGCACCTGAGACCAGTGCACACAGACCGGAAGCTGGGGACTCTCCCACTACGGATGACACAATCTGAAGGCCAGCAAAAAACATGACTTACTATTTTTTAAACTCTCATGACTTTGGAGCCAATCTCGTGATCTTTTAGGGGTCTGACTCTTGATGTGACAATGCTTGCGGTGAGCAGGGCTGAATATCAAAGAAAAATAGGACAATGTTTTCCACTTTCTTTTAGATATTATGGACAGATCCCATTAAAAAGGATGCTGGCCGCTCCTTTTTAGATTTTTTTTAAACATATTAATTCAGTTTTGTGTAATATTCTTAGAAGTTTAAAAATAATTTCCTCTCCTGTGTCAACATTGTCTTTTTCTCTATTTGGCAAACAGACATTGATTCCAACACAACCCTCCCACTACAGCATATTTGCTGAAGCTGAAACTGCACCTGGCTCCATGCATAGGTGCCGACTCTGTGGGTGCTCTGGGGCTGGGGCACCCATGGAAAAAAATAGCGGCTGCTTAGCACCCCCAGTGGGCCCTGCCGATCAGCCCCTCCCTCTCCCCCCAGCACCTCTCTCCCGCCAATGGTCCCACCAATCATCTCCCTTCCCTCCCCAGCACCTCCCACTCACCAAGGATCAGCTGTTCAGCGGCATGCAGGAGGCGCTGCAGGAGAGGGGGCAGAGTGTGGGTGGGGCGCACTTGGGGGAGGGGACAGAATGGGGTGGGAAGAGGCGGGGTGGGGATGGAGCCTTGGAGGAAGGGATGGAGTGGGGGCAAGGGGTTGGGGGGGGAGTGGGGGTTGAGCACCCCCCCGGAAAATCAGAAAGTGGGCGCCTCTGGCTCCATGATTTACTTATTTGCATGTCACTACCATTGAACATGGTACAGGAACATGCATAGCTCTGGGAAGAGAAAGCTGTTAATTGCTACTGCACATCTATTTAATTCCTCCTTAAAATTCACCTCTGCCAGGATGCCTACAGGACACTTAACAGCTGTGACCATGATCATACACATCCCAGTATTCCATCTGCCTGTTTGCAGGATTGGGGCCTTAGCCCTTTACTTGATACAACAAAAACTTATATGCATGGTGAGCTTTACTGATGGTGAGTAATCCATGTATGTAAATCTTTGCAGAAATAGGGCTCTAAATTATAAACTCGACCTTTACCTTTTTTTTAATTTGTGTGTCTTGCTTTTATCACAGCTGGGCTCCAACTCTTGCTGATAAAAATAATAAATATCAATGCTATTAAGAATACTGTTACGATTCATCTCACAGCTTCTGATATTTCTAATGTGCAATAGCACCTAAAGTTGGGGAGCTAGCACAAAGAGTTTGAATAGGCCCTACAAAAACAGTGTACCCTATCTCCGTAATGAAGTGATGAATCAAAAAGAAACTAAAGAGATTTTTAGAATCCAGGGGCTTGCCACTAGATTACAACAATTTTTAAATGGGTTGATTTTTCAGCCTGAACTAGTTGGCAGTGTCCCTCAAACTCATTCTTACTTTATTCACAGCAGTAATAAATAATAAACCTAGGGATCACAAAATGCCATCACACCTCACACATCTTCCTAGCTGTAGATCTCACAAATAAATAATAATTGCATCTTACTAAATCAACCCCCGATTAGAGACAACAGGAAGACATTTCATATTGTTATATTCCTAGCAAGGGGGAAAAATTAGGGCATGGAGGCATTAAAGATTTATATCATGCCGTCTGACTGAGCTCATCCCTTAACGAAAGAAAACAGGTATTTGGGCAATTACTTTGAACCCTTTTACAGAATGCACACCAGAGAGGCTAATAAGTTGACGGGTAGATATATAAAATATGTATACTACATAAATCTAACAAATAATATATATATTTTACATGCACAGGAAGAGTAAGGTGTAAATCTATTTATATCTTTCAGCTAAAGATAGACACAAAGATAGAGTTTAAAAAACCCTACACAGACAGCATCATATTTATAACTGGCAGTTTGGAAAGAATAACTTCTTTACCAACTTTCATAGTGCAGCGGCAACCTCAAAGTTTCGTTCATTAGCAGCCTTTTTACTATTTATTGTACAATATTTTTTTCTTGAGGCATTTTCTACTCTAGCGGTTGAAAAATACCTTTTCTGGAGTAAAGAAAGTTGCTGTCTCCTGAACAGTGTTGGCACACAGGTGACTGGAATAAATCAAGCAGAATTGGAGGCTACATTTCCAACACATGCCTCAGGATATTGTGACATAAAACTTGCTATTGCTTCGATGGTTTTTACAGCTTATTGTTGTCATTGGTGTTGCAAAATTTTCTCCTATGGTACAAAGCAAAACAAAAAGTTACAGACCTGATAGCTTCTTGGTGTGCATAGCATTTATGCAAATTATATTAGTCATCTGGCTTTGCATGACTAAGGTTGCACTAGGAATTTATTAGGAGTCTTCTGATGATACCTAATTCACCTAAAACAAAGTGGGTTGCAACTGTCTTCTTTATACAGCAGTGTTTCCTCACAGAAACTACATGGACAGTGCACAATGCACCATGTTAGTCTGAGTCATCTGGCTGCTCAGAGCCAGAAGGAGCATTGCATGCTCGGAGTTTTTGCTTTTGGACGGTGTGCCTCTGGGTTAAAGAGGAAGGTAGATGGGGAAGACTTGGATGGGCAGAGGAGAGACAAGCCCGAAGACACAGACCATATTGTAGCACTGTGCGTCTTGAATTTGGCTGATGGTCTACTGTTTGACCACCCCATTAATTGTCTTCTAAAAGCAATTTACACAGACCAGCAAACAATAGTCAATATCAATATTGATCAATATCAATATCTAAGCTCTAAAGATATAGAGCAGGTTGCAAAGAGGAGCCAAGAGGCCAGTGAAGAAGCTTGGCAACATGTGACCTCCAGAAGAGGTAAGCGGAATGTCCGGGTTCCAGTAACACAGACACAGGTAACTAACCGCTTTCATGTTCTCTCCACAGGTACCATTGCGGAGAGTGGACCAGATGATATGTCTGGGGGGAGAAAGCAGAAGGAGACTCCGCTGGTTGGAAGGCATGAGATGCGATGTCCTGAGGTTGGGGGTTCCACGACCACCACTCCCAAGAGGAGAAGGCGGGTGGTGGTGGTCGGGGACTCTCTCCTCCGGGGGACTGAGTCATCTATCTGCCGCCCTGACCGGGAAAACCGAGAAGTCTGCTGCTTGCCAGGGGCTAAGATTCGTGATGTGACGGAGAGACTGCCGAGACTCATCAAGCCCTCGGATCGCTACCCCTTCCTGCTTCTCCACGTGGGCACCAATGATACTGCCAAGAATGACCTTGAGCGGATCACTGCGGACTACGTGGCTCTGGGAAGAAGGATAAAGGAGTTGGAGGCGCAAGTGGTGTTCTCGTCCATCCTCCCCGTGGAAGGAAAAGGCCTGGGTAGGGACCGTCGAATCGTGGAAGTCAACGAATGGCTACGCAGGTGGTGTCGGAGAGAAGGCTTTGGATTCTTTGACCATGGGATGGTGTTCCATGAAGGAGGAGTGCTGGGCAGAGACGGGCTCCATCTTACGAAGAGAGGGAAGAGCATCTTTGCCAGCAGGCTGGCTAACCTAGTGAGGAGGGCTTTAAACTAGGTTCACCGGGGGAAGGAGACCAAAGCCCTGAGGTAAGTGGGAAAGTGGGATACCGGGAGGAAGCACAGGCAGGAATGTCTGTGAGGGGAGGGCTCCTGCCTCATACTGGGAATGAGGGGCGATCAACAGGTTATCTCAAGTGCTTATATACAAATGCACAAAGCCTTGGAAACAAGCAGGGAGAACTGGAGGTCCTGGTGATGTCAAGGAACTATGACGTGATTGGAATAACAGAGACTTGGTGGGATAACTCACATGACTGGAGTACAGTCATGGATGGTTATAAACTGTTCAGGAAGGACAGGCAGGGCAGAAAAGGTGGGGGAGTAGCACTGTATGTAAGGGAGCAGTATGACTGCTCAGAGCTCCGGTATGAAACTGTGGAAAAACCTGAGTGTCTCTGGATTAAGTTTAGAAGTGTGTGCAACAAGAGTGATGTCGTGGTGGGAGTCTGCTATAGACCACCGGACCAGGGGGATGAGGTGGATGAGGCTTTCTTCCGGCAACTCACGGAAGCTACTAGATCGCATGCCCTGATTCTCATGGGTGACTTTAATTTTCCTGATATCTGCTGGGAGAGCAATACAGCGGTGCATAGACAATCCAGGAAGTTTTTGGAAAGCGTAGGGGACAATTTCCTGGTGCAAGTGCTAGGGGAGCCAACTAGGGGGGGCGCTTTTCTTGACCTGCTGCTCACAAACCGGGTAGAATTAGTGGGGGAAGCAAAAGTGGATGGGAATCTGGGAGGCAGTGACCATGAGTTGGTTGAGTTCAGGATCCTGACGCAGGGAAGAAAGGTAAGCAGCAGGATACGGACCCTGGACTTCAGGAAAGCAGACTTCAACTCCCTCAGGGAACAGATGGCCAGGATCCCCTGGGGGACTAACATGAAGGGGAAGGGAGTCCAGGAGAGCTGGCTGTATTTCAAGGAATCCCTGTTGAGGTTACAGGGACAAACCATCCCGATGAGTCGAAAGAATAGTAAATATGGCAGGCGACCAGCTTGGCTTAATGGTGAAATCCTAGCGGATCTTAAACATAAAAAAGAAGCTTACAAGAAGTGGAAGGTTGGACATATGACCAGGGAAGAGTATAAAAATATTGCTCGGGCATGTAGGAAAGATATCAGGAGGGCCAAATCGCACCTGGAGCTGCAGCTAGCAAGAGATGTCAAGAGTAACAAGAAGGGTTTCTTCAGGTATGTTGGCAACAAGAAGAAAGCCAAGGAAAGTGTGGGCCCCTTACTGAATGAGGGAGGCAACCTAGTGACAGAGGATGTGGAAAAAGCTAATGTGCTCAATGCTTTTTTTGCCTCTGTTTTCACTAACAAGGTCAGCTAACAAGGACTGCTGCGCTGGGCATCACAGAATGGGGAAGAGATGGCCAGCCCTCTGTGGAGATAGAGGTGGTTAGGGACTATTTAGAAAAGCTGGACGTGCACAAGTCTATGGGGCCGGACGAGTTGCATCCGAGAGTGCTGAAGGAATTGGCGGCTGTGATTGCAGAGCCCTTGGCCATTATCTTTGAAAACTCGTGGCGAACGGGGGAAGTCCCGGATGACTGGAAAAAGGCTAATGTAGTGCCAATCTTTAAAAAAGGGAAGAAGGAGGATCCTGGGAACTACAGGCCAGTCAGCCTCACCTCAGTCCCTGGAAAAATCATGGAGCAGGTCCTCAAAGAATCAATCCTGAAGCACTTACATGAGAGGAAAGTGATCAGGAACAGTCAGCATGGATTCACCAAGGGAAGGTCATGCCTGACTAATCTAATCGCCTTTTATGATGAGATTACTGGTTCTGTGGATGAAGGGAAAGCAGTGGATGTATTGTTTCTTGACTTTAGCAAAGCTTTTGACACGGTCTCCCACAGTATTCTTGTCAGCAAGTTAAGGAAGTATGGGCTGGATGAATGCACTATATGGTGGGTAGAAAGCTGGCTAGATTGTCGGGCTCAACGGGTAGTGATCAATGGCTCCATGTCTAGTTGGCAGCCGGTGTCAAGTGGAGTGCCCCAGGGGTCGGTCCTGGGGCCGGTTTTGTTCAATATCTTTATAAATGATCTGGAGGATGGTGTGGATTGCACTCTCAGCAAATTTGCGGATGATACTAAACTGGGAGGAGTGGTAGATACGCTGGAGGGGAGGGATAGGATACAGAAGGACCTAGACAAATTGGAGGATTGGGCCAAAAGAAATCTGATGAGGTTTAATAAGGATAAGTGCAGGGTCCTGCACTTAGGATGGAAGAATCCAATGCACCGCTACAGACTAGGGACCGAATGGCTAGGCAGCAGTTCTGCGGAAAAGGACCTAGGGGTGACAGTGGACGAGAAGCTGGATATGAGTCAGCAGTGTGCCCTTGTTGCCAAGAAGGCCAATGGCATTTTGGGATGTATAAGTAGGGGCATTCCCAGCAGATCGAGGGACGTGATCGTTCCCCTCTATTCGACACTGGTGAGGCCTCATCTGATAGCTGCTTTCAACTACCTGAAAGGGGGTTCCAAAGAGGATGGCTCTAGACTGTTCTCAATGGTAGCAGATGACAGAATGAGGAGTTCTGTCTCCTGTTGCAATGGGGGAGGTTTAGATTGGATATTAGGAAAAACTTTTTCACTAAGAGGGTGGTGAAACACTGGAATGCGTTACCTAGGGAGGTGGTGGAATGTCCTTCCTTTGAGGGTTTTAAGGTCAGGCTTGACACAGCCCTGGCTGGGATGATTTAACTGGGACTTGGTCCTGCTTCGAGCAGGGGGTTGGACTAGATGACCTTCTGGGGTCCCTTCCAACCCTGATATTCTATGATTCTATGATTCTATGGACATAAAGCACCATTGGAGTCAGCAGGACATCCTGTCAATGCAAACCACCCATTTGGAATGTAGCCACACAATATACTCCCTCTTGTTCACATTGAGGAGAATGGCAAGATTCAAAATTATTCTGAATCAGGCCTGTAACTTTCAAATTTCCAATTCTAGAGTGAGGGGAACCGCCAAACAAACATCTGCCCAACGGAATTGAAGGAAAATCCATCTTGCATTCCATGTGAAGAAATACCCATTTTTATAAGATACAAGGCTACATGCCAAATGTTTTCAACATTGTATGCAGTCCTGTTGTAGCCATGTTGGTCCCAGGATAATAGAAAGACAAGGGTGAGGTAATAGCTCGAAAGCTTGTCTCTCTCACCAACAGAAATTGGTCCAATAAAACATACTGCTTCCCCACCTTGTCTGTCTTCAACATGATTGTAATTCTAAAGTGGTTTGGAAAGTGAAAAAAATACTGTAAAGAATAAAAGTTTGCTTTGTATAGTCTTTTCAGACCTGACACTCCAATGAGGAGTCAGGATATTTTAACCAGATACACATTTACAAGGCGGTGGTCAAAATCTCCTCAGAGATGTTTTGAAAGATTCTCTTTTTTTGAATTTTTAAAAATATCTAAACTCCTTTTCTGAACATCTGTAGTCAGTTTACAGGAGAACTGCACCTCGCCTTTGTTTGTGTGTAAACTGTACACATGAAATCAGAAGAGTTATTTTAAGGTGTTTGTTGCACACAAAGATTCTAAATTCACTTTCTCCTTCACTTTCCTGAACAGTGGAGTCCAGAAGTCATTCATTTCCATTTGCAAGAGACCATGAAATCACAACACATAAATCATGAAGAATGCAAGAAAGACAAAATAACAATGGAAAACTAATGGGAAGCAATTTATGAGTTAAAAATTAGTGGTGATGAAGGAAATGAAAGAGGCAGATTCTGCTAAAATAAATTAGGCTAACACATTAGAATCTGTGTCAGTTTAAACGGACCTGTAACTTCGTTCATGATAACCATTCAGCATTTTAATCACAGAAAATACGGCAAAAAATCCTTCCCTGTATAGTTGACTGATTCATGGATAGTGCAAATATACCTCTCTAATATACCACATTGCAGTAGCCTCTGAACTCATAAGAACATAAGAATGGCCATCCTGGGTCAGACCAAAGTATCTTGTCTTCCGACAGTGGGCAATGCCAGGTGCCACAGAGGGAATGAATAGAACAGGTCATCATCAAGTGATCCATCCCTTGTTGTCCATTCCCAGCTTCTGGCAAACAGAGGCTAGGGATACTGCCTATCCTGGCTAATAGTCATTGATGGACCTATCCTCCACAAATTTATCTAGTTCTTTTTTTAACGTTGTTATAGTCTTGTCCTTCATAACATCCTCTGGCAAGGGGTTCCACGGGTTGACTGTTCGTTGTGTGAAGAAATACTTACTTTTGTTTGTTTTAAGCTTGCTGCCTATTAATTTCATTTGGTGACTTCTAATTCTTGTGTTCTGAGAAGGAGTAAATAACACTTCCTTATTTACTTTCTCCACACCTGTCATGATTTTATAGACCTCCATCATGTCCCCCCTTAGTCATCTCTTTTCCAAGCTGAAAAGTCCCAGTCTTATTAATCTTTCCTCATATAGAAGCTGTTCCATACCCCTAATAATTTTTGTTGCCCTTTTCTGAACCTTTTCCAAGTCCAATCTATCTTTCTTGAGATCGGGCAACCATATCTGCACTCAGTATTCAAGATGTGGGCGTACCATGGATTTATATAGAGGAAATATAATATTTTCTGTCTTATTATCTATCCCTTTCTTAAAGATTCCCAACATTCTGTTAGCTTTTTTGAGTGCCGCTGCACATTGAGTGGGTATTTTCAGAGGACTATTCACAATGACTCCAAGATCTCTTTCTTGAGTGGTAACTGCTAATTTAGTCCCCATAATTTTATATGTATATTTGGGATTATGTTTTCCAATGTGCATTACTTTGCATTTATCAACCTTGAATTTCATCTGCAATTTTGTTGCCTAGTCACCCAGTTTTGTGAGATCCCTTTGTAACTTTTTGCAGTCTGCCTTGGACTTAATTATCTTGAGTTGTTTTGTATCACCTGCAAATTTTGCCACCTCACTATTTACCCCTTTTTCCGGACCATTTATGAATATATTGAATAGGACTGGGCCCAGTACAGACCCCTGGGGGACACCACTATTTATCTCTCTCCATTCTGAAAACTGATCATTTATTCCTACCTTTTGTTTCCTATCTTTTAACCAGTTACCAATCCATGAGAGGACCTTCCCTCTTATCCCATGACTGTTTACTTTGCTTCAGAGCCTTTGTTAAGGGACCTTGTCGAAGGCTTTCTGAAAATCTAAATACACTATATCCACTGGATCCTCCTTGTCCACGTGCCTGTTGACCCCCTCAAAGAATTCTAGTATATTGGTGAGGCATGATTTCCCTTTACAAAAACCATGTTGATTCTTCCCCAACAAATCATATTCATCCATGTGTCTGATAATTCTGTTCTTTACTAGAGTTTCAACCAGTTTGCCTGGTACTGAAGCTAGGCGTACGGGCCTGCAATTGCCTGGATAACCTCTGGAGTCTTTTAAAAAAATTGATGTCACATTAGCTATCCTCCAGTCATTTGGTACAGAAGCTGATTTAAATGATAGCTTACAAACTACAGTTAGTAGTTCTGTAATTTCACATTTGAGTTCCTTCAGAACTCTTGGGTGAATGCCATCTGGTCCTGGTGACTTATTACTGTTTAGTTTATTAATTTGTTCCAAAACCTCCTCTAATGACACCTCAATCTGGGACAGTTGCTCAGATTTGTCACCTAAAAAGAATGGCTCAGGTTTGGGAATCTTCCTCACATCCTCAGCCATGAAGACCAATGCCTTATTGTCCCAGAGTGCTCCTTTAGCATCTCGATCATCCAGTGGCTGTTTAGCAGGTTTCCTGCTTCTAATGTACTTAAAACATTTTTGCTTATTATTATGGTCACTATTACCAAACGGTTCACTATATTCACCTCTTGGTTCCAGGACTAGCTGCTCCAAGAAGCAGTAATTTAAGGTGTCAAGAAACTGTCCCCCTTTCAGGAGTCTGATTTGTCTTGCATACCCCAAGTTTCACCTCACTTAGGAACTACTTGCTTACAAAAATCAGACATAAAAATACAAAAGTGTCACAGCACACTGTTGTTGAAAAATTCCTGACTTTGTCATTTTTACCATATAATTATAAAATAAATCCATTGGAATAAAATTTTTTACTTACATTTCAGTGTATAGTACATAGAGCAGTATAAACAAGTCATTGTCTATATGAAATTTTAGTTTGTACTGACTTCACCAGTGCTTTTTCTGTTGCCTGTTGTAAAACTAGGCAAATCTCTAGATATGTTGATGTACCCCCAGCAAGACCTCTGCGTGCCCCAGTTGAGAACCATTGACCTAAGCTATGACTAGTGAGATGGGAGCTGCATAAACCTTCCAGTTTTCATTTCTCCATGTAGATTCTTCCAGGGTAAATTGGAGGGGCGGGGCAGGGGAAATCTAGAGAAATTCTGCAGAAAATGCCTACCAGGTTGTAACATGGAGACCCTTTTGCAAACAACTTGTCTCACACCTGACAAACTCACTAAACCAAACATCATTAGGATATTTATCTATAAAGAGTTACATGTAAGGTATCTGCAGAAAGCTGGTGACTTAATCAAGCCTCATAATGAATGTGAAATATATGTATGGATAATATTTAAGGAATAATGTAACTGTTTTGAAAGTATGCTTTATGGCTTTGGTGGGCAGTCTGCGGCCCATCAGAGTAATCTGCTGGAGGGCCGCAAGACAGTTTGTTTACATTGACCGTCCACAGGCTTGGTCGCCCGCAGCTCCCAGGGGCCACGGTTCACCATTCCCAGCCAATGGGAGCTGCGGGTAGCCTTGCCTGCGGATGGTCAATGTAAACAAACTGTCTCATGGCCTGCCAGCAGACTACCCTGATGAGCCATGTGTGGCCTAAGGCCAGAGGTTGCCCACCATTGATTTATGGTCTTGGAGTAGAAGTTAGTCACCAGGGAATAATGTGTCTCGGTGACAGGCCATTCAAACCCTTTTTGTCACCCCTTCCTTGCTAGCCAGTGATGTAAAATGCAAGGCTCAAATGTCTAGCCTTGCTCCATCCCAGGACTTTCAATGGAAAGGCATTAGAAACACCTGCAAACAATCAAAGCCACTTGAAGGTAGAAAAGGAGCATTACAACTAGACTGGGGTTCACCTGTCTATGACTAGAAACAAAAGACTTTCAGTATATCAGAGGAGGAAAGGGTCTCTGGATCCATGCACTGAGGAGACATCTTGGGTGTGAGGTATTCTTATGAAAAATTGGATCCTGGCCCCTGTGAGGCCAGCCAGTTCTGCAACAGGCTGAACTTGTGGGGTTTGAGTGTGTGGGGGAACCTACTCCATTTGCTAAGAAAGATAACTCTTACTAAGTGTAGACTCAGGTTTGCATTTTATGATTGTGTTTTGTACTGTAACCATTTTTTTCTTACCTCTCATTTCTAGTGAACTCTTGATCCTTTCTTAAATAAACCTTCTTTTGTTTTATTATAAGTGTGGTACACAGAAGCGGTGATTTAAGGTAAAACTGGGGTACACTGCTCCCTTGGGACAGAGGACCTGAGATTTCTGTGAGTAGCCAGTATCAGGGGCTGGATATCACAAGGGAATGTGTGAGAGGGACTTGGGGACGAGGTGCACCTCTTGTTAACTTTCAAGGCAAAGTCAGGGCTGGCATAGCCCAGAGGGGAGTGCTTGAGTGGCTCACAGGATGATGGTGTTACGGATATAAACATCCAGCCACCACAGGCAAGGCTCCCTCTAGCTAGAGGCAAGAGGTAACAAGGTGATTGACAGAGCTGGGTGCCCCAAGAAATGTCACAGCGGTGTAGTCATGCATAAACTTTACCGTTTTCATTTTTCCATGTAGGTTCTTCCAGCGAAAATGGGGGGAGGGGATGGAAATCTACAGAAATTCTGCACAAAATGCCTACCATGTGCAGCTTGTCAAATCTGATTTAGCTTTACTGTTCA
The DNA here is from genome assembly GCF_015237465.2 of Chelonia mydas. Classification (NCBI taxonomy): domain Eukaryota; kingdom Metazoa; phylum Chordata; order Testudines; family Cheloniidae; genus Chelonia; species Chelonia mydas. The sequence continues at coordinate 72,330,944 of NC_051251.2, read as the reverse complement.
CTTATTGTATTTTATGGGCACATTTCATATGAGAATGTCTCCAGAGCAGTGTCACATTTTGTAGCTTTTTTCAGTGATGAAAACGCTGTCAGAACCACTGCGCAATGTATATATAAAGCTCAAAAAGCAACAAATTCATCAATTTCTACTTTATGCGTAAAACTTTCTGCACCACTCCAGCAGAAATGGCAAACATGAAAAGAACAGGAGGGATGTGGTGGAGGCATTGTTCTCTTTCCAGAATATTCTCTTTCTTTCTCTGTCTTTCTTAAGAGAAACTTAATTGTAATTCTTTAGTTTAAGGCCATTTATAATACAGAATCATCCAGCAACGTTTCTTTTTCTTTTTTCTTTTGGTTCTTCCAGGCAATTAAAACTACTACTCAAGACCAACCTATCCGGAGGGTGACAGGATAATTGGGGACCCATTGGTTTAGCTGTCCTGAGATGTCAAGGATATACAGAGGTGTAGTCCTAAGATTCCAGTGACACACAAACTTAATAAGCGTTAGGGGTGAATCTAATCACCACTTTGCAGTTCTCAAGAGCTAACATTTTGTTGCTGTTTTATTCAGTTCCATTTAACCCCAATAGCAATTGAACAAAAAGTATCGCAGCTCTGCCGAATGATCACTAGAATTTCATGCTGTGAAGTTCGTTAGTTTTTAATCCCTTTTTCAGTTTCTTTCTAGAGCCAGTAGGGCCCTAGGCGACACAGAGTTTACCTGTGGGATATAAATGCCTTTTCTGTCATTTTTTTTTAAGTATAGGTGGGGAATTACATTGGTCCTAAGGGTGAGCTTTTTAAAAGCACTCAGCTTTGGCCTAACTGCTGCCAAGGGAAGTCAGTGAAACTCCCCTTGACTATGATGGGGACAGAGTAGAGCCAATGCTGAAAACTTTGGCTGGCCACAGTTGGGTCACCAGCAGGACAGAGGCAGCTAAAAACATGTCCCGTTCTCACCTGAGCTCAAAGACTATGTTCCTTAGCTGGAAGGAAGCAGTAGCTAACTCCAGATTCTTAGATGGAGCAGCCACTGTAGGGAGACAGATCCAGAGCATCCTCGAGTGGGACACATATGCATTTTATTACAAATAAAGGGATTTAGTTTTGCCATGCTTAGGAGACCCCCAGCATGAGGCTGCTCTCCCATTCAAGTCAGTGAAAGCTGTAATGCCCAAAGGGATGGATGTGAGTTATCAACTCCAAAATGTTTTAGTTCTTCCAAATGTCCAGCTGGCCCATTGGTGGGGATCGGCATTTTGTTGCTCTCTTAGCACAGCTTCTTTCTGCTGTGGGCCAGGCTGTTTCTTGGAGATGTTGCATCATGTGGTACTTCCTGAGAGGACATTTAACTCCAGAAATGCTGGCTGGCTTGCAATGAATCATTATTCTGGGCAGGTCCATGTCACAAGGGACAGAACTTCCCCCAACTGATGTATCAGCACATGAGGGATCAATGGGAAAGAGGTGGAAGCCCCTCTGCCTGGGTCATGTAGAACTAGACTGGACATGGCATTGAGGATTGGGGTTGGGGTGCAGGAGGGAATGTGGGGTGCGGACTCTGGGAGGGAGTTTGGGTGCAGGAGGGGGCTCAGGGATGGGGCAAGGGGTTGGCATGCAGGAGGGGGTGTGGGGTGCGGACTCTGGGAGGGAGCTTGGGTGCAGGAGGGTTCTCAGGGCTGGGACAGGGGGTTGAGATGCAGGAAGGGGTGTGGGCTCCAGGAGGGAATTTCGATGCAGGAGGGGGTTCTGATCTGGGGTAGGGGGTTGGGGCACAGGAGGGGGCTCGGGGTGCGGGCTCTGACCAGGCGGTGCTTACCTCAGGTAGCTCCCGGTAGTGGCCAGCATGTCCAGCTCCTAGGTGGAAGAGCCAGGGAGCTCTGCATGCTGACCGCACCTGCAGGCACCACCCCCACAGCTCCCATTGGCCACAGTTCACAGCCAATGGGAGCTGCGGAGCCAGCACTCTGGGTGAGGGGCACCACGCAGAGCCTCCCTGGTCAACCCTGCACCTAGGGGCCGCAGGGACATGCCGGCCACTTCCGGGAGCCACGCGGAGCTAGGGAAGGTAGGGAGCCTGCCTTAGCCCCGCTGCGCCACTGACTGGACTTTTAACGGCCCGGTCAGCAGTGCTGACCAGAGCCCCAGTGTCCGTTTTCGATCGGGCTTTCTGGTTGAAAACCAGATGTCTGACAACCCTAATTATACTATAATCTTTTAGGGTGAATCTCAATATTTGTTCCTTCCCCATGATCTGCACTGGACATGTTTACATCCATCCGTGAGCAGTGAAAAGCTGCAAAGCCAAAAAAGTGCTTGGAATTCTTCACCCACAGCAAACCCTTACAGTGCAATTCTGACAGCACAGCATTGCTAGGGAAAGGCTGCAGAACACAGTTAGGATGGCCACAGAGTTAGCTCACCCTTATCGCTGCCTGGCAAAAGATATGTCTCAAGGTCTCTGCTCTGGGGCAAAGACAGGAGCCTCACTTACTTCAGACATCTGACCTCGGACAACAGCAGTGCTGTGATCTGGTCCTGGGGTATGAGGTATAGGTCTCTGGCTGTGCCTCTTAGGAAGTGCAACCCCTTCAAGAGGTGTACATGTAGAACAGTCCAGATAGAAAGGAAAATGGTCCAAAGCTCACAAGGGGTCAGGCAGCGAATATCAGACAAAGGGAGGGGAAGCAGTTTGTCAGGCTCTGCAGGCAGCCACAGCTCCTGTCCTCCTTGGTTAAAAGCCAAGATCTAGTCCTGGGTACTCCAGCAAATAGAACAAACCAGCTAGTTTTCTCTCCTCAGAAGGCTCAGGTTAGTGGCAGCCTCAAGCCATTCCTCTGTACCCCCAATCTGGAAGTTGTTGTTCTACTTCGGTTCCTCCCTTTTAAGGGTCCACCCCCAGGCCTGACAAGCCACAGAGGTGTGGTGAATTGGGGCTGATTGTGACTGCAGGGTTTTTTAACCCCTTCATGAGCGGTGGGGAAGGGGTATTATCTGCCTCACCACATTGCCATGTAGAACTCCAAACTCTGAGGCAACGAGATCAGAAGAGAACAATTTGCCCCAGCAGGATTCCTGGGTCTTGATGAATGAGCTACTTAAGAATTTTATGTTTTCCTGTTTTGCCCCATGGGTGAAAAATATTTGGAACAGCATGGGTTGTGGACACTGCTGTGGTGTGATTCTATATCGGAGAAACTCTTTACAGCAAAAGAACAGCAAAAAGGTCTGGATTACAAAGGGGTAAAAGTGCACCAACGTAAACTAGCCCTGGCTCTTACATACTATCCCATGATAGTACAGCAAGTATTGAGCTTTCCAGACTTCTCAGACTAGTACGATGGTACATCTGCTAGGATACTGTTCCTCTAGCATACTCTTGCTGTGGCCAGCAATCCAGTCATTTCTCTGTTGTTTTGATGTGACAGGGCTGATCTCAAATGGATCTAGTAGAGGCAGAGGGAAGGGCTGAAGGACAAGCAGTATCATTGTTAATCTGAGGAGGTGACCAGCAGCAAAGTCATGCTGGTAATTTACATGACTCACACAAGGATGGGGTCAGGCAAGTCCTGAAGGCATGTCAGTGAGATGGGAATGCAATATTCATGGCCTGTAAAGCACAGTCCCCACATGAGAAATGTGAGCATCAGAAAAACAGTCTCAAGGCCACTGTGTTTACCCTGTTAGGCCCAGATGTGGCAGCTAGCGTGACGCTTTACGTGGAAGAAATAAACTTCATGCTGTATCAGAAGAGAAGAGAATGGAGAAGGTAAGGGATTGGCTGGAGCAGTGTCATGACTGGGATGTGGGTTGTCAGACCTAATGATCAGAACAGCAGTCAGAAACCAGGCCAGGTCAGGATACCAGGAGATCAGAGTCCAAGACAGGCTTTAGGGCAAACCAGGTGTCAGGAGGCCAGCAGAGTCAGGCAGCAGAAGCAGATGGAACAGGGAAGGCAGCCCCAAGCTGGGGAAACTCACTGGCACAGACAAATTCCTCTTCCTCGGCTTGGTTTAAATAAAAACTGGGAACCAATCATGCCCCTCAGCATGCCACCAGTCAGATCGCAGGACTGGAGTTCTCTGGCAGAGTTTGTTGCAAGGGTTAGTGGATGGCAGTTTGGACCCTATTGTTGCCTAAGCACCGTGCAGACTATGTTTGAGACCCAAGGCCCCTAACAAATAGGAGCTGGACTTAGCAGGTAAAGTGGGTACTGGTAGAGTACTTCCTTTAGCCAAGATTAAGCGTGTGGCAGTGAGGCCTTCACTGGCAGAGCCTCTAGTTGTACTGGGACTGTTAGTCCATGCTGGGAATAAACATGCTCTCAGGATGTCACTGTGGTTGTATAAGCCATTCCCACCAGCATGGCTCTACAACACCTCAGTGCCTGTCTGAAAAAATGGGTGTTGGGGGCTCTCTAATCATAGTGGAAAATTTTTTTTTAAACTTGGGTCTTTGCTACAACCCAAGTAGCCTGCATTCAGCTTTTAGCGGGTGAGTGAGTGCCCTCTTTACTGACGCTCTGTTGCCATTTCCTGAGTTTCTCATTGATCCAGCTGGTGGCACTTGATGGACCAATGGAGGAGCTGCCTTTGGGAAAGGGAGGGGAAGGGGAGGAGAAGTTACAATGTACTGTCAGTAGCAATGCCTCTCAACTTGCCATGGCCCAACCATGGGACACAATGTGTGACAGAGACCCAAAATGAGGGACCCAAAATAATTCTTCATGTGAAATGTCCCAACAATCCACTGCCATCATAGACTAAAGTACATTCATTATAATCAAGGTCACACACATATATATATAGTGGCTAGCTGCCTAACCTAGGTCCCTGGATAGAAAATATTGTGGGATTCATTCCTTTGGTGTAAATTGCTCTTTCTATAAACTCCATTTTATGATCTTTTCTGTCTGAGGTAAATAATTTACTTCAATAAAAGTGAGGGGCACCAAAGTTGTGTGGAACTTTGTGACTAAAATGAGGGAAATTTGGGTAGTGTGTCAATATGGTTTCAGTTGAGTTGGGGAGATTTTAATTTTAAGTGCTAACTGGCAAGGATGATCACATTTGATCCTCCACAGCTGAGAGTTAAAGCAAACAACCCATGGTAAGGGTTAGAAGATGCTTGCATTCCTCTCACCCACTATCAGTCATTGGAAGCAAACTTTATTTCTAGCTGTGACCCTCATTCCTGTTTTGTGAATGACAAATGGCAGCTGAGCTTTTGGTAGAAATGGGATATGTCTGTGCAGTACAAACCAACATCTTATATCAGGGATCCATGTACGGTGCAATTTCATGGCAGGCGCTGTACCGCAGAATTTATATTTGTCAGAGAATTGTGCTCTGGCATCTCAGCTTTCATGTTTACAAAATGAGATTAGCTCTCCATGGTAGTGAAGAGAACCTTGAAAATCTGACTTGAGGGTAACTGATGCAATGCTGTCTTCCTGAGTCTGCAAAGAGCCTGAAACAATAGCTCTGAGAGGTGTGAACCACTCTGTTCATCTTAGTGGGTTATTAACTCTGAAGCCCAAAAATAAATTGATATTTAACTGCTCAATTACTTCAGTGATGAACATTTTAGCAGAAACATGCTTGATGTTATAAGCCGGTATCGTAGTGCAATGTATTATCTTTATACCAGTATATCTGTGTCCACACTAGGGGAAGAGGGGGTTGCATCACATGAACTACACTGGTACAGTTAATTGGTACAGTCAACATGTATGGGTAGACAAGCCATTAGTCACTTTTGAAACTGGGATTTAAGTTCCTAAGTCATGTAGGTACTTTAGAAAATGTTAAACCAGCACCTCAAGAGAAGCAGCCCCAGAGTTGGCTCCAGCATTGACTCCTCTCCACAGGGTTAACCTTGGACCTCTTGCAACAGCTGATCAATGAAGTGTGATCAGCAACTCCAGAGAGACCATGATCTGGACGTTATGGTTTATCGGGTTTTTAAAACCTCCAAAAGAACCGCTTTGCTTGTGTAAATAGGTATGTTCACATTCCTGGTTCGGAGCAGTTAGGACACAGGGAGCTGATTTGAATTTGTTATGGTCAGTTTCAGTTTGCTGATCAGACTCCATCCCTCCCCCATTAATCTAATCCATGATCCAGGTGGGACTCAGACGGACAGAGGTGAAAGTAAGCCGGTCTGGTCCGGTACGGTGTACTGGTAAGAAAGTGGCCGCCGGTACACAGCTGACCGTACCGGCAGGGCTGCTGATGCGGGGGAGGGGCAGGGCAAAAGGGGCAGCTACCCTGGGGCCCGGCAATTTAAAAGGGCCTGGGACTCCCGGCTGCTGCCGCTGCTCCTACTACCACTACTGCACCAGCAGCCAGAGCCCTAAGCCCTTTAAATCAGTGCCAGAGCCCTGTGGCTCTCAGCCGCTGCCACTGCTACCCTGGGGCTCCGGCAGCAATTTAAAGGGTCCAGGGCTCCCATCCGCCACTACTGCTCCCGTGCCAGCAGCCAGAGCCCCAGACCCTTTAAATCGCCGCCGGAACCCTGGGCAGCGCAGGCCGGGCAGCACAGATGGGCTGGCTGGGGGAATCTAGCCTCAGCCTCATACCTTCCGCCCGAGGCCCCTCCCCCCCTCCTGGGGGCCCAGAGCCCCTCTCCCCACCTTGCCCAGGACTCTGGCCACCCTGCATACCAGTAAGTCCTTTAAGTTACTTTCACCGCTGCAGACAGACCCTGTGCAGTCACACTATGCACCACAAGCTCAGCTTCTCTAGCTGCAGGGTAGGGAGAAAGGGGGCTAGAGAGCCTGTATTGGACCAGCTCCCTAAATAAAGTCTCCTCTTTGTGGTGAACGCACCTACTGTCTCTTGTCTATCAAAGTGGATACTGCATCTGTCATACAACCCTCTGACACTGACCCTCTGGTCCCTGACTGGAGTTTTCTCCAGCCAATCAAGGCCAGCCATGTGGGAAGATGTTCTGACACGCTCTGTCCGTCCTGTTTGCATTTCACCGTCCCTTAAAGCTCTATTATAGTATAGCTTTTAAAAACAGCTGGGATCCCATTCTACTACTTGAAATGTAGGGCTTCAGCTATACTCATCTGTACAGAGGCTGTAGGAACATCCTTTATGGGACTGAAGAGTGAATGCTGTAGAGTGAAGAGTAGGGGCATCCTTATACCGCCAAGTATATTGGTCCCACAGTTTATCATGTTGTCATCACTACAACATATGTGGTACAACTATAGATATGCTACCCAATGTATATATTATATAAAAATAAATATCTAACATAATTTCAGATGCTAAACAAAAGGGCTTTTCCCCCCTAAAAATTGGGATTGTCTGTGAAAACAATAAAATACGGTACAACCATAGACACCATGTGTCTATCAGCTCAGGACTGATAGACACATGGGCAAACACTGGCTCATAGGCAAATAACCCTGAAAGGTGCTTGTTGGAGATAAGTTAATGACTGACAGTTGTTAGTTAGGAGGATGAGAAGTAAGTAATTGAATACACAGTGGAGAATACTCCTGATATCTTTCTAGTTCCTCAGTGTGGATATGGTCTCTCCAGGAGAAGGAAAAGGACACTGAAATTCAGAGGGAGGGATATTCAGCCAATTAGGGAGGGATGTTCAATCCAGCCAGAGGGATTGTAGGTGAAAATCTCTCCAGTATTTTATAATTGAGCACATAAAGTGTTTTGACGTCCTCAAGACAAGCAATTTCTTGAGGAAAGAGTGTAAATTATTTGCAGACAGGACTGAACCTCATTTTACTGACCATGCGGGGTGTGCATTGTTGTGCGACAAGGAGTTCAGTGAGTTAAGATAGAAAAAATACTTTCTAAAACAAATTTTTAAAAAAATCTATCCATGCTTTTCCTGGAAAACCGCTGTGTCAGCTAGTTCTATAGTATATGTTTATTAAACAAATATTTCACGAGAAAATTCCTCGTTGTTATAAAAACCTCATTTCCAAGGATATCCTGGGGCACAAGGAGAGCAGGCAGTAATTGCTCATTCCCATAATTACAGACATTATATTAGCAGGTTAGCGTGAAGCAACATTTACATAGAGTAATATAGTTAGGTGACAGTGCTCCTAACTGAATTAAAGGCCATCTTGTTTATCCGGTCTTAAAAGAGGCAGCACAACTTTGCTGTTACTGTAGTAGTTAGGGGGATTTAAATACCTGACCTAGGGCCTGGTTCAAAGCCTATTGAAATACGTGGAAAGACTTCCATTGACTGCGGTGGGCTGTACTGTGTCAGGTTCCTAAAGTTTTGTTTCCGTTGTTGTTTATTAAAGCTTGGGGCCTCTTCTGAGAGTTGGTTTTATGCACAGCTACAGCCTAGTGCAGTTCAGATTTCCCTTCTCCTTCCAGCCATCATGAGGGCTGGGCCCAGCTAGTCCCATTTCTGCCTGAGGTGAGGGAAAAACCTTAAAGGGTGTTTTCATCTGTCAACCCCAAACGACAACAGCTGGAGATGCGGCACTAGCTGGGGAGGGCTCTGATTTACTACAGAGAATTCCTTCCCAGCTGCCTGGATGGTAGTTCTCGCCCACATGCTCAGGGTCTAACTGATCGCCATATTTGGGGTTGGGAAGGAATTCCCCCCCAGGTCAAATTGGCATAGACCCTGGGGGGTTTTCATCTTCCTCTACACTGTGAGGCACGGGATACTTGCTTGTCTGAAGTAGAGTGAATGGTGGATACTTAAAATCTTTAAATCAAGATTTGAGGATGCCAGTAACTTAGCCAGAGGTTATGGGTCTACTACAGGAGTGGGTGGGTGAGGTTCTATGGCTTGAGACACGCAGGAAGTCACATGAAGGTGATCTGACCTTAAAGTCTATGAGAGGTTCCTCAGAACACGCCTCCCACTGGAGGAACCAGCATCATAAATGCCTAAAGAATGTGGCATGGTTTTATCAATTTTTTTGTATTTTCTTGGCTTTTTACACCCACAAAACACCCAGCTGCTTTTCGTGTCTGAGCTCTCCACTTCCATTTGTACTCTGCACAGAAACAGGATTCATCAACAAAGATGGCGGAAGCAAATATACAGTCCATGAGAATTTGTCCCATTTGATACAAGCCGAGACAAGGTCGTCATTAGAGTTGGCCAGGAACCTTCCAACTAAATATTTTTTCATTGGAAAATTTGATTAGTTGAAACCATTTGCGAAACAGCGTCAGGTTCAATGAGATAACTGACTTGAAAAATTGTTGTTTAAAAAAGTTTAGTGATTGTAAGACAAGAAGAACAGGAGTACTTGTGGCACCTTAGAGACTAACAAATTTATTTGAGCATAAGCTTTCGTGAGCTACAGCTCACTTCATCAGATGCAAGCAGTGGAAAATACAGTAGGGGGATTTTATATACACAGAGAACATGAAACAATGGGTTTTACCATACACACTGTAACGAGACTGATCAGGTAAGCTGAGCTATTACCAGCAGGAGAGAAAAAAAACCTTTTGTATTGATAATCAAGGTGGGCCATTTCCAGCAGTTGACAAGAACGTGTGAGGAACAGTGGGGGAGAAAAATAAACATGGGGAAATAGTTTTACTTTGTGTAATGACAATGTCACAATGACACAAAGTAAAACTATTTCCCCATGTTTATTTTTCCCCCCTACTGTTCCTCACATGTTTTTGTCAACTGCTGGAAATGGCCCACCTTGATTATCACTACAAAAGCTCCCCCCCCCCGGCCCTCTCTCCTGCTGGTAATAGCTCACCTTACCTGATCACTCTTGTTACAGTGTGTATGGTAACACCCATTGTTTCATGTTCTCTGTGTATATAAAATCCCCCTACTGTATTTTCCACTGCATGCATCCGATGAAGTGAGCTGTAGCTCACGAAAGCTTATGCTCAAATAACTTTGTTAGTCTCTAAGGTGCCACAAGTACTCCTGTTCTTTTTGCAGATACAGACTAACACGGCTGCTACTCTGAAATAAGACAAGAAGGTTTCAGTTCTGAGTCAAAAGGGTTTTTCATTTAAAATTTGTAGTAAATTTACACTAGAAAAAAAAGGTTAAAAGGAAAAACAGTCAAAAATCAAAATGGAATGTTTTGATTGATCTCAGCCAAAATGTTTCAATTAATTCAAACCCTTGTTTTTTCATATTGTAGTATTGTATTGTATTCATTTTTCATAGTGTGCAAAAATTTGAGATTTCACCATTACTTCTATTGGAGACAGGAAAAAAAATTGAAATGTTGAAAATTCTTGGGGGATGAGAAAAATCTTTCCTGATCAGCTTTAGCTGTCTCAGCCATTATTCAGCTGCCGTGAGAAAGATTGCAGAAATAACACCCCAACCCCCGCTCTTCCCTGTTCCCATTGCAACTCTAGTGAGCACTTCCTGCTCCCCCCTTTGGTGGGCAGATATGTCCCATTGTGAGAAGTTAGGCTGGTTGGCGTCGGAGCAGTTCTGGCTCTGCCCCTGCTCAAGGGCCAAAGTAGCTGGCTGGGGGTGAAGAACTTTACTCCTCAAAGCAAGGAGGAGCAGAGAAAGAATTTGGACTGAGTCTCAGTTCATTCTCTGGTCTGCGCTCTTGGGGTGATGCAGCTCTTGTGTGCTGCCCCTCATTCTAAGCAGACAGCAATGTTACAACCCAGCCTGATAAGAAATCACACGAATTTCACACTCGCTATAATGTTGCCAGTTTGAATATTTCCTGGAAAATTGTATTTTTGAAGCAAAAATTGCCAGGAGGTAGGGCTTGGTGCATCCAAGTGAAAGACACCCCTCCTTCACGGGCTGCTGAAGGAAAATGAATGTGTAGGTAGAGTAGTTTGGCGCAACTGCACCCACAAATCCAACTGCTCAGGATTTGGGCAGACAGAGATTATCTCCCAAGTCACCTCATTCCCTTTGATGAAATATTACATTTGAAACCCAAATCAAATCCAACTCCTCCCATCTCCTCTGTAGTCATTTTCAAAGTTCAGACTTAACTGTAGAAGGCTGCTGACATATTTATTATCCTTTTTGCAGTGCCATCTGGCAGTTGTGTATTACTGGAAGACTATATATATATGTCAAATGGGGGGGAAATATCTTTTCCTGTAACAGTTGTAGAAGCAAAAAAAAAAAAAAAAAAAAAATCCTGCCAACCATATGGAAGATTTTTTTCCGAAATGATCCATCTTGAACAATGAGGAAATGCCACAGCCAACATGCAAAAAGATTTTTTTAGATCTTGTACATGCTGTAGGCTCTGGAGGAGAAAAGGGGAAGGAACTACCTGAAGAGCTGACATGCATCTTATTAAAATTACCTTCCCTGTTGAAAGTCAGCCTGGGAACCTAAAATGATGTGAACAAAGTGAGACAGCTTGCAGCATGCTAAGTGAATCAGAGCAATGGCCTTTCTTTGCCTTCTGGGATTATTATCATTTTACGACTTGCAAAAGCAATAGGTGTGAACCCACAGTGGATATGAGCCAAGTTTTGAATACTTGTTCTCTGCTTGGTAACAAGGGGGAGTGGAAAATTACTGGTGTCTCCTCCTGGCTCTACCCAGTAAATAAGCTGCAGCATTTTTAATAATGAACAAGCAATGTGAACAGGCTGTGGAGTGGAGAAGGAGTTGATTGGGGACACCCTGCATGGTTGGTGTAGTGCATTAGCCCACCACATTTGGAGAGCTGGGTTGAAATCATAGTTTACATCTGCCGTGCCATGGAGACTGATAGTCTCATATTACCATCTCTTTGCTCTTAGGCAGTTTCTTTAATCTCAGAGCACCTTCCCAACAATTATTTAAGCCTCATTATTTAAGCCACAGTATTATCCTTATTCCACAGCACGTGTCCGCTCACGGCAGATGGGAACTGTGTACAATAGGAAGATCACATGGTTTGCTCATGGTCACAGCAAACTCCCGCCTCCCACCCTGGTTTGTCCCCAACACAGAAGAATGCCTTGCAACTGGCCCTGATTGCTGACATGGTGCTTAAATAGATAGCTCTGCCAATGACTTACAGTCACTTCAGAAAGGCGCTTATATGACCTTCATCACTGTGGCATCTTAGCACCTCAGTGCCCAAGAGATCCTACTCCACAGCATCCCTGCGAGAAAGGGAGCATTACCCCAATTTTACAGATGTGGAACTGAGGCACAAGGTTGATTAAACGACTTGCCAAGGTCAGCCAGGGAGTCCGTGGCTGTGCTGAGAATCAAACCCAGGTCCCGACTCGGCTTCTACGCCCCTGGAGCATCCTTCCCACCTAACTGTATGCACTTGAGGAGAGGCAGGAAGAAGCTTTTGAAAACTTGAAGAAAAGAAAGCTCTGGTCAGAGGGCCAGATTGTGAACCCTGTTGGCCCATTGACGGCAATTGGACTTCTTGTGTGAGCGACTGTTCACCAGTTGGAGTGGCTCTTGATAGTGATTACGCACCACTGTGAGTCCAGGGCTCGCAACCTGGCCTAGGAACCTTGGGTGAAACCTGGCTTTTTGGAACTCCCTCTAGCTTCCATGGGGCAGCACTTCTACCCCTTGTTTTCAAGGCACAGAAAAGGATAATTTCACTTCTTGGTGCAAAGGCAAACCCAGACCTTCTTGTGGGGAGATAGCAAAACACCCTTCAGGGCTATTTAACGGCAAAGTCAGGGATGAACCTTCAGGCAGCATCTGACCTAATTTTAGAGAGGGGCCAAAATTTCTCCTGTTTCGCAAACAAATCCAGGCTCCTTCCCTCCTGCTTTTTTTGCTCTCTCTTCTTTTGACCATCTTCTGCTGCTTTTAAATAAACAGCACATTCGGTGAGCGAGAGCCTGAAGTTCCCAAGTGAGTCAGTTTATCCCAGTATTTATTTACCTTTCATCCCAAACAAGCTTTCCACTCTGGGTCTTGCCAGCTTCAGACTATGACGTTTCCTCCCCACACCCTGTCCTCTCGGTCTGATTCAAACCAGTCCAGGCAGCTTTCGTTGTACAGCGCTCTGATGTGGTCTGACTTGCAGCAGCCGTTTCCCGCCCCCCCCCCCACGTTTATGTTCTGATTGTCATAAAAATATTTTTACCAGGAAATCTAGCTGAGATCAACATCTTGTTGCAGCTGCCGGGCCCCTGGGATGAGTAGCACAAGATAACCCACTGCATTCCAGAGAGCTCCACCAATCAGAGGAGTGCCAGTTTTCGTGTAATGGGACTGGCTCGCTAACCCTCTTCTGAGCTGTCTGCCCACTCCCTCCACCCCAAATTTAGAAAATATGCAAACCAGGCTATCACTTGGATTCCTGCCTGCCGAAGGGAAACAGTGCTGTGAGTCTGTCATAGGCCCTTCCCACGCCAGCTATTTCCATTACAGATGCCTGCCATAGCAATTCTGTGCTAGGCCACTGCCATTCACAACAGCCAGTCGGCCTGAGTCACTGGTAATGTTTCATTAAGGCCTAATTCCATCACCCAGGATTTTGGGGGAGGAAAGTGGTGGAGGGAAGCCAAGAGGCAGGGGGCTGGTTGTAAATTACTAGAAATCAAGAGTCATTTAGAGTGTCGGTAGGTTTTAAACTGGAGGGAGTGAGAATGCGAAGGCTCAGGGTGCTATTATGGACTGGGATGTAGGCAGTCAGGTCTAGTGGGCAGAGCAGGCATACAGGCTCAGGAATGAAGCCAAGGGTCAGCACCAGTGTCAACTGCCAGTGACTAGAGCCCGGGGCCAAGCCAGAGTCAGAACAAGGAATTGAAGCTGAGGGTTCTGAGCCAAGGTCAGATATCAAATGCCAGAGCCAAAAGGTCAAACAGGAGTCAGGGTTGGAAGTCAGAGCTGGGGTCGGAGCCAGGATTGGTCCCTGAGGATGGGAAGCAAGGGTGTACGGGAAGGACAAGAGGCAAAAATCAAGCATGGTGGGAAGAGGAGCAAAGGCAGGAGCAGAGCAGGAACCAGGAACCAGGAACCAGGGGCAGGGCAGGGCAGGGCAGGGCAGGGCAGGGCAGGAAACTGCCCTGTTCTTCAGACAAACTTCCTGTTCCTCCTCCTGGCTCAAATAGTGTAGTTGGACCAATCGGTAGAGCCGGGTGATCCTCCAATCAGAGCTCCCATGGGTGGTGCTTGGCTGGGACTATAGCCCTAGTTGCTTCTCTGCACACCCGGTTTCAGTAGCCATTGGGTGGAGGCCAGGATGTGGCAGCTCTCTGGGAACTCCAAAGCCTGGGTTCAAGACCTGGGACATCACAGGTGCTATAGACACCCTGTCAAGGTTCCTTCCCCACTCTGAACTCTAGGGTACAGATGTGGGGACCTGCATGAAAACCTCCTAAGTTTATTTTTACCAGCTTAGGTTAAAACTTCCCCAAGGTACAAACTATTTTCCTTTTTCCCTTGGACTTTATTGCTGCCACCACCAAGCGTCTAACAGCTATATAACCGGGAAAGAGCCCGCTTGGAAACGTCTTTCCCCCCAAAATCCTCCCCAAACCCTACACCCCCTTTCCTGGGGAAGGCTTGATAAAAATCCTCACCAATTTGCATAGGAGAACACAGACCCAAACCCTTGGAACTTAAGAACAATGAAAAAAGCAATCAGGTTCTTAAAAGAAGAATTTTAATAGAAGAAAAAGTAAAATAATCACCTCTGTAAAATCAGGATGGTAAATAACTTACAGGGTAATGAGATTCAAAACATAGAGAATCCCTCTAGGCGAAACCTTAAGTTACAAAAAGACACAAAAACAGGAATATCCATTCCATTCAGCACAGCTTATTTTCTCAGCCATTTAAACAAACAGAATCTAATGCATATCTAGCTAGATTACTTACTAAGTTCTAAGACTCTATTCCTTTCTGTTCCTGGCAAAAGTATCACACACACACACACACACACACACACACACACACACACACACACACACACACACTTTGTTTCTCCCTCCCTCCAGCTTTTGAAAGTATCTTGTCTCCCCATTGGTCATTTTGGTCAGGTGCCAGCGAGGTTATCCTAGCTTCTTAACCCTTTACAGGTGAAAGGGTTTTTCCTCTGGCCAGGAGGGATTTTAAAGGGGTTTACCCTTCCCTCTATATTTATGACACACCCCATTAAAATAAGATGGCCCCCAATGTGCTGTAAGATAGCAGCAATAATGATCAAACAAAGGACAGTGGTGAGATGACATGCATCTAACAGAGCAGGAGACTAAACTATGCTATCCACTGGGATAGACTGATGCAGCTGGGTGGGGCGATTTGCTGTGCTTTGTGGTGTATCTATATGGAGGAACTGGTGTGGAGCGCCAATAGCAATCTGTCAAATGGATGGTGGTCTTGCCTGGCTTCTTGTTTATAGCTGTAGGCAGGTATCAGCACCAGTGCCTTCGTGTGAAGGTGCTCTACCTCAGCACTTGCAGACAGGGTAGCCCAATCAAATGGCAACAGAGGGGACCCTAGATCTATTTTTTATATTGTAGTTCCTAGGATCCAAACACATAGACCATGACCTCGTTGTGCTAGGCATTGTAGAAACACATGTGGTCTCAACACACCAGCAGCCTGTCCTCTGCAAAGTTCGGTGTAGGCCTCTCGCTCTGTGTGGGAGCACAGGGACATTTGCCAGCTTTTGGGTCAGGAATAGGGTGGTCCATTCTTGGTTGGATTGCTAATTGGTTGAGCTGTTGCTGCTGCCCAGTTACAAAACCTCCTCCTCTTTTTTGGAAAATTCACTGAATGTTTAGCCTAAGGTGACACCTTGTGCCTAGGATCTCCGCTTCTTTTTTCCTCCCGATCTTAAAATTTCTTATGGATGATAGAGTTCTTTGACAGTACTTGAAAATGATAAACAAAGGACACTTACATACCAGTGTAGCATTCCCCTCTGGTGTTATCTGGACTGGCGATCTGCTAGGTCACTTCAATCCTTGACTCTGGGAGCCAGCCTTATCCTGCTCTGCTGTGAGAACCCCCACTCCTGGCCTGTTCAAGCATAGCGTCTGGCATGTAAGCTGCTCCCAGCTACTTGCAACTGAATGACCCTAGCCAATATCTCCGATCCCAGACACAACCATAGGAACCTCCATCTTGCAGAGTCCAGTTATGCCCTCTGGATGCTGCAAACTTATATAAGTTTGTCAATTTAATAAAGAAATTGATATGTACCAGGCTTGTTATCCCAAGGGGAGCCTCTGACACACTTCAGACCAAACACACTGCTTCAGGTAGAATAAACAAACACATTTATTAACTATAAAGATAGATTTTAAGTGATAAGTCAAAACATAAGTCAGATTTGGTCAAATGAAATAAAAGCAAAACGCATTCTAAGCTGATCTTAACACTCTCAATGCCCTTACAAACTTAGTTGCTTCTCTGCACAAGCTGGCTGGTTGCACTTCAGCAGGCTCTCCCCTTTGATCAGCGCTTCAGTCACTTGGTATGGTTGTGTCTGTAGATGTAGGTGGAAGAGAGGGGAAGAGCATGGCAAATGTCTCTTCCTTTTATCAGGTCCTTTCCTCTCTCTTGGCTTTGCCCCCCCCCCACCACTTCAGAGTCAGGTGAGCATTACTGAGCCTCTCCAAGCAAGGTTGAGCAATTCCCCTGGTGTGGCCTCATGCAGGTGAGTCATTGCATTGTAGCTCCCTTGCTGGACAATGGCTGTTGATAGGCACCCCACCCAGGCATTGGATACTTTCCTTGGTGTTGCCTCTGGGGACCTAATATCTGGCTGATTCCCCCAATTTACAGCATGTTTTAGTGATAACCGTACTACACAATTCTCATAACTTCATATGCATTAATGATAGACGTATATGGATAGAGAAATGACTTTCAGCAGATTGTAACCTTTCCCTGATACCTTACAAGGCATGCTTTATATGTAAGATCAGGATTATATGAAAATGAGGAATATGGGGATTACAGCATACTCCCCCAAAGGTATAGAATGTCACAATCAGCCCATTGATTGATCTAACACACTGATGTTAATATCCACCAGATTAGGAGGCCAGATGGGAAAAAGATACCCACAAACCCCTTAATGGCTATATCCCTTAAAAAATTATATACATGTAGTGCTGATGCTGGTGAAAGATTCATAGCGCTATTTGAATCATGTACTGTGATGTCAGGGTCCGTACAATCTTGCCCCATATAGGTCTGTCAGTGGCCCATATGCATGACCACTACCATCCTTTCCTATGACAGTCTATAAGGTCCCACACAGCTTTGCCAGTGGATTAGAATCCTGACCTGCAGCACATCCTGCTATTGCTGTCCAGGGACTCCTAGTCTTGGAATGTGAGTCATCACTAGTGAGATCATCCGGAGAATCTATCCTCACACAACTTATGAATTCTGGTTGATGTTATGAAATTGTTGTATTGTGGAACAGCTCATGAATGTAGAGGCACCCATTTGCTGTCAGAGCTGTAGCACATCCCTTCCAGACCAGGAACAGTGATCAGCATTTGACTTTAATGGTTGCCTATTCAGGTGGAAACACCTTAGGACATGGGTTGGCTGAAGCTAGAAAAACCAGTTGCCTCCATCTCCTCTACAGTGGGCTGCAATTTGGAGAATGGAAAATCCCTAACAGCAGATAAAGGAGCCATATGATGGTGATGGGCCATATAAACTTGAGCAGAAACAGGAAGCTTTGGGCAGGAGAGAGGGCATGCTTTTGTAGTAGGGTATCCTGTTTAGCTGCAGACCAGCCAAGGGAAAGGAAGCTGGTTGAAAAATGGACTCCATAACTCAGAGGAGAAGCCATGTGTAGGAGATGGGACCCTGGACTCTGCCCCCTAAACCTAAAAAACTCTCCAGAGTGATGAGGAAACTGAGGCAGGGAAATGCTTATAGATATGTTTATTGTTTTGTCTAAATCTATGAAAAATGCACTACACAATCAATGATATCCCTGAGATACATCAATGATATTTTCATCCTCTGGACAGATGACCTAAACTCCCTCATAGATTTCCACCACAATGTCAACAACCACCACCCACCCATCAAGCTCTCTCTAGAACACTCCCACACTACCACCAACTTGCTGGGCACCATGATCAGCTTCAACACTGGAACTATACAAATGACAATATACAAGAAATCCATGGATCACCACACTTAACTCCATAGATCTAGTAACCACCCCAGACACTCTGTGAAATCTGTTATCGACAGCCAGGCACGCAGAAGCCACAGAATATGTTCAGAGGAAAATGTCTGGGATACACACCTTAGCATGCTTAAAACTGCCTTCAGTAAACAAGGTCACTCCACCAGAGAAGTAGATCACATCAGGAATGGGCCACACAAATACCCTGAAAACTTGCTTCAGTACAGAAAAAAAAACCCTATAACTCCACACCCCTAATTGTCACCTACCCCCTACAATGGAATCCATACAGAGTATCATTAAAGAATTAAAACCCATGCTTAATGGGGACCACACCCTGAAAGAAATATTTCCTGAACCCCCTCTTCTGGTCTTCAAATCACCCCCCAGCCTTACCAAGCTCATCATCAGAAGCAAGCTCCCCATATAGGAGGACTAGATGACCTCCAGAGGTCCCTTCCAACTCCGATATTCTATGATTCTAGGACACACCACCTCAAAGATGGAACAGACCCTGCCAGAACAACAGATGCAAAACCTGCAGATGTATCTCCACTGCTACAATGATCAGCAACCTCCACAACACAACTTTCAAGATCAATGAGTCATACACATGCCTATCATATTGGTGAACCTCATCCAGTGCATCAAATGCCCCAACAATAACTCTGAGGGTGAAACCAGACACTCACTGTACTCTCAAATGAACTCTCACAGAAAAATGATAAGACAAAAAAACACCCTTTCACTTGTGGGAGAATGCTTTTCACAAAGCAATCACTCTATATCTGACCTCTCAGCCCTTGCCCTCAAAGGAAACTGCACAACATCTTCAAAAGACAAGCCTGGAAACTTAAATTCATAACTCTGCTAGACCAGTTGGCATAACTACGTCATTCAGGGGTGTGAAAAATCCACACCCCCTGAGCAGCATAGTTAAGCCAACCTAAGGCTAGATCTACACTACAGAGTTAGGTTGATGTAAGGCAATTTATTTTGACCTAACTCTGTAAGCATCTACACTACAGTGTTGCTCCTGTCAGTGTAAGTCCCCAACTACACTGACCTAATAACTGCACCTCCATGGGAGGAGTAGCTCTTAGCTAGGGTGATGCAGTGTCTGTGTAGGTACTGTGTTACTTACATTGCCTGGGAGCTCCATGTGGAGCTAACAGCTAGGCTCCCAGCTCTTAGCCTCCCACACTGCCTCACTTAAGTCACTGCACGAGCTCCTGGTAAGGATGTGCACTCCCGGCAGAAGGAGGGTAGTTTGGACATGAAAAACCACAGTAAATACGGTGGTGGTTGTATGTTGATCTAACATAGGTTGACTTAATTGTGTAGTGTAGACAGTGCTAGGTCAACAGATGAATTCTTCTGTTGACCTAGCTGCTGCCTCTTGTGGAGGTGGATTACCTATGCTGATGTGAGAATCCTTCCTATCAGCATAGGTAGTATGTACACTGAAGCACTCCAGCTGTAGTGTTTTAAGTGTAGACAAGTCCCTAGACACCAAAAGTCATCGGCTCAACTGGCTCAACTGGCTCATTACAACAATTTGTAACCTACTAACCCTCCTTTTGTCCCAACTTCAGTGGTGTCATTGCCCACTTCACTTTAACTGATGCCTTGCAGTGTGTTTAGTCCCTTCTTCTTAACAATCTGTCCCATCTTCTATTTAGCTGTGACACTGATTACTTTCCCCAGATCTGAAGAAGAGCTCTGTGAAGCTCGAAAGCTTGTCTCTTCCACCAACAGAAGTTCGTCCACTCAGAGATATTACCTCACCCGTCTTGTCTCAACCCTATGCAAAGTCTATGTGTCTGTTTGCTTCACTATCACATGCCCCAAAGAAGTTAACTGTAAACCCAGAGTGCCCACCCAGTTGGAGCTGTGGGAAAAGGTGTGTGTAAAAGAGTCCCCTGAGGTCTTTCTCCCAGATGGCAGGAGAACCTGACCCCACCCAGTTATCCACACTGGGTAGCTCCACCACACTTCCTTACTACTTACAATGGGGCCCTGCTCTTTGTGGGCCTTTTAAAGTCTCTTTGGATGGGGGGATTGAAAGGGAAGTCAAATGTCCCAATGCACTCAAGGGTTCTCCCTTCCCAGGGCCCCACAAAACAGTGGGGAAGGTCCATGGTGCTCCCAATACAGCGCATGCTGGGTTTTGAGAAATCCTTCTGCCTGGACTGCTGAACTGGGCTTAGTCTGTCTGGTTCATCCTGGGAGTTTGCTGCATTCTCCGTAGGATCAGAGTGGAGTCTCTTGGCTGGGAGCTCTCTCTGACGCTCCAGGAGTCACTCCAGCAATCTCCTGCTTAGGGTAGTCCTGCTCCCCACCACCAGCTAACTACACTTTCCTCCCTTTTAAAGGCCTCCTCCCCACTATACATCATTGACAGGGCTGGAGGAGAGGTTGTCAAGGCCTCCCTGGCACCATCCTTGTCAATGTGGGGTCTATACACCCTGTCACAGGGTGTTTAAGCTCTGGGTCTCGAGTTCAGTTTCTTTCCCATTAGATCTCAGACTTGCTCACATCAATGTGTCTCCCTTTAGGATATATTCTGTCAATGCACCTGTATAACTCCAATTAGCATCCGCGTCAAGAGGAGAGTATACATAAGATTTTTTTCCCCAACCAAAATAAGCTTCTGATGTTTGGAAATAAATTACAATACATACCAGCAGGTGTTACCTTTTAAAATTTAGCCTTGTTTGTATCCTGTTACAAGACAACATTCTCATTCCATCCGAGGTAAGCAGATGGCACTTATTAATTTACACTGAAATATACTTTCAATATGTACATCGAAAGCACATTTCTATTGAAGGAAATTGTCCTTAGTTTACCTGACTCCCAAAATATATCATAACACAAACTTTAAATCTGAGATTATAAACAGATGTTAGGAGAGCACAGTACTGCAGGGTATGCTCACATTGAAAAGCGTGATTTCCATAATCCCTGAACAGGTTATTCATTCTCTCTAAATTAAAGTTGCTCAGGAAAGAAATGAGAGATCTTAAGCACATGCTTAAGATCTTTCTACCATGCTCAGTTCTGTGTTGCATCATGAATGGGTTCCCCACCTGTCTCTTCCTACTCTGAACAATGGCACAATCCAGCCCCGTATGTATTCTATATGGGATTTAGTAATGGACTAACTTTTTTGTGTGTGCAAAAAACCCATTAGTTAAGTATGGCGAAATGCCTCAATCTGGCTACTAAACTTGCACCTGAGTGCACGAGCCCACCCAATGGGCTCACTGTGAGTGCTGAGTATGCTACACCTGTTCAGATAATGGTCTCTGAGCTCATGGTACACCTGGCATATTACTTAGCACTGTAGGTCCTCTGGGGTCTTGTCACTGGTGAGTTCCCAGCAAACACTCATATGCATGGCTAGGAGGAAAGGATTGTTTATTAGAACAAGTATAATGGCTCCCTTGGGCAGACACTGGGGTTTGCATACTGGACCTGCAGCATTCCAAGCATGAGCTCTACCATCTTGAGCTAAAGGAACAACTCTTCTAGCAACTAGCTGTGGTAGACTCTTATCTACGGTGCAACAGCTTTGTCAATCACTGTAGAAGATAAACATGAGCAGTTCCTAACTCAAGCTCTATGGTAGTGGTTTTCAAACTATTTATCATTGTGGGCTGCATATGCAGCTCTCTGTGTTATGTGGGCCAAACAATATATATACTATCTGTTTGGCCCTGAGGATGTCACATGGGCCGCAGCTGTGTACTGACTGGGCCGCAAGCAGCTTCTGGGTTGAGAACCACTGCTCTACAGGGCAGTCCAGAATAAGGGTACAAAGGTACCTTCATCCTGTCGGGCTGCTGGGCCCCATAGCTGGGGTGCACTTACTAGTACATTCCTTCTACTGGTCTGTAAGTTCCATTGGCCAGACTTCAGTCCTCTCCTCCGTGTTCTTGAGAGCTCTCAGCTCTCTGCCTCACCCCCTGCAGGGCACAATAGGCCCTGAATGTTCCACTCAGCCTTTAAAATGCCATCAAAACCTCTGTTCAGTGTCTCTTAAGTCTGTTAATTAGTTAGCTGCTCTTATGTAAAATAAACACACCTATTATCCTGACACTTTGTGGCAATGGTCTCCTAGCAACAGGTCCTCTGGAGGTGGCACTTGCCATTCCAGGGGTCTGTGCTCTCGGTCTGTTTGTACTGACACTTAATCCTTGTCTCGATACCAGCTGGATTTCCCATCAAACAGCCTTGATCTCGAGAGTCTCCTAGTAGGCGAATGATAAAATATGCTAACGAACCACGGTTCCATATTTTGCTGTAAACCACACAGCACAAAAGGAGACACTTTCACAAGTGCTCCAGGTTAATAAGCTAGTTCAGGGGTCGGCAACCTTTCAGAAGTGGTCTGCTGAGTCTTCATTTATTCACTCTAATTTAAGGTTTTGCGTGCCAGTAATACATTTTAACGTTTTTAGAAGGTCTCTTTCTATAAATCTATAATATATAACTAAACTATTGTTGTAGGTAAAGTAAATAAAGTTTTTAAAATGTTTAAGAAGCTTCATTTAAAATTAAATTAAAACGCAGATCCCCCCGGACCGGTGGCCAGGACCTGGGCAGTGTGAGTGCCACTGAAAATCAGCTCGCGTGCTGCCTTTGGCATGCGTGCCATAGGTTGCCTACCCCTGGGCTAGTTCTTCCAATATCTGAAACCTCTTCATCTGCTGGGCATAGAAGACAGTGTCTGTTGGCTGTACCAGGGACTCTGGCCTATAGCCCTATAATAATGATAGGATTTATATTTTACAGGTGTTGTCAACACACCACAGCCTTCACTAGAGTCTCAGAAGAGATTATTTCATAGTGCAGGCCCTATTACCATTATCTGCATTACAGCAGCACCTAAACCCCAGCCGAGCTCTAGCCCCACATAGTCCTGTACCCTGGAGAGTTCACAATCTAAATGGACCAGACAAAGATAATCCTGAAGGGGACGCAGAGGCACAGGGAGGTGAAGTGACTTGCACAAGGTCACCCAGCAGATCTGGGGAAGAGCAGGAAGTGGAATGGAGGTCTCCTCACTCCCAGCCAGGCACAGCCCTGGAACACAGACCTGACTGTCTCCTTTCGCATAGGATGAAGCTGGAGTGAAATTCAGAGCATTCAAGCCGACAGAGAATTTCAAGCTATAGACTGCACCTTTCCATGGGCAGAAACTTACTCTGATAAATGAAGTTTAGATATTCCTGCTATCGTAGCACCAGTAAGGCTGGCAGATCCTATCAGTGAGTGGAGCCCTAGGAGAACCTAGGCAGGTAGATTGTATCAGTGAGGTTTTAACATAACAGCGAGGCACAAGGAGTGCAACACCACCTCGTTTTTGCGCACTGTAATCAGGAACTAATTGATGGAGACAAAAAGTACATACATTTTCACTAAGCTCAAAATTTAAAATTTGACTGGATTCAAAAACTGCCTGTTAAAAAAAAAAAGTGGCTCCCCTGCAAACAGCGGTGGTTTTAAGAGACTCTGTGACCCCGCGAGGAAGGTCTGTGGTGAAAGGAATAGCTTTAGAGATGCCAGAGAACAGATTTTAATGAGATGAACTTGCCGCCCTTTCCTTGTTTTAAAGATCCTCGTTTGCCCATCTGAAAGTGCTGTACAATGCCAGCAAGTACCAATGTCGGGGATTTATTTTCTTCCCTTGTACAGAGCGAGAGACAAAGCGTGATGAAGAAAGTGAAGTTTTAGTTCCAGTTCTGATGATACTAAAGTCTGGGAAGATTCCCTTTTGCATGGTTGGGCACAGAGTGACTCAAAGGTCACAGGCTACAGTAGAAACATCTGAATACCAGACACAGTCTTTATACCAGCATGTTCACCTACTGAAACAAGGAGTGAGTGAGCCCATAGTACCAGAGAGGCAGGACCAATAGACGCACCAGGTATGGGCCTAGAGTGTGTGGTTTATAGGAGGCACTGTTTTGCAGTGACAACGTGGGCCAAATGGGCAGGGGAGCCTGGGAAGAAGTGGGCATTTAGAACCTAGCAGCAGGCCTTAGGGAGAAGCTGCACAAGTGCATCCTCTGTCCAAAAGTAAACAGATTGCAGGAAACTTTTCTAACAGGCTGAAGGCAGGTCGGTGGAGTAATCACTATTGATGAGCTGCAGCTTGGTTTTCAGTGAGATGAACACGTGGTGGGGAACTAGTCTCCAGCTCAGTTTGTTTCCATTGTTGCAAAGTGGTGTTTGTATTTGCAGCTCAGCTGGTGACTCCACTAAAGCATATGCTGATTGACTACACTCCAAGCAGAGATGCATGGGCATAGAGAGACTGAAGCGTGTGAAAAGAATGGAAGGTATTTGGTCTGCCAGGCTGCATAGAAACTAAGTTTTATGCAAGAATTCTAGTTAGAAGGGATATGGGGTAGAAAGTCATTAAAGCAGATGGACACAGACTAAAGAGCTCTGTTTCCACACCCCTCCACTCTGAAAACCAACACATTCAAAAATTGCTGACTACCTTTGTGGCAAGAGCAAATTGGCAGGAAAAGGAAGCCCAGCACCTCTGAGGAAATCAAAGGAAGGTCACTTCTTGGGCATTAGCACTGAGACTCACCAGCTTTGAGGTACAGAACTTGGAAAGCAGTAGCCTGGCTTTCCCACCCCAGCCATCATACAAGGAAAACTATGCAGCTGTTGACAGCAAAGAGGAAGCCCAGTGCCATGCAGCAAAGAGGAAGCCCAGTGCCATGCAGCAAAGAGGAAGGATCGTCCACTGGTTAGGATATTAGCTTAGGACATAGGATTCAACTCCCTGCTCTCCCACAGACTTCCTGTCTGACCACGGGCAAGTCCTTAGTCTCTGTGCCTCAGTTTCCAATCTGGATGATAGTGATAAGAGCACTGCCCTGCCTCACGGGCGGGGGGATGTGAGTATAAACACACTAAATGTCGTAGGATGGTCAGATACTTTAGATAAGTGTGAATATCAACCAGCATGAATTACAAAAGGAACTGAATGCAACCGTTCCAAAAATAGACAATGAAATGGATGCTTTCCAAAACCAATGTGATCTGAACAAGCAGCAGCATGTTGGAAACAAGAGCACAGGATGGGCACATTTCATAAATCAAAATAAACAGATAAATAATATGCAGACAGAGGCTGGAAGGAACAGGTGGGGAAAGTCACACGTTTCGCTGAAAGATGTAGAGATATTGTCAATGGTTTTGACCCTGTCCTGTGAAGCTAGTGGGAATGCTAGACGGTTTAGAGAGAGCCAACCTGAATTTCTTTTAACAACCCTTAAAGAGGAGGTTGTTTTCTTCTTTCAAAACGATTGACCAGGCCCAGCAAGCACCACAACCCAGCTAGATAATTAAATGGCCCCTACCATCGTTGTGTCTGAGGTTCTCACAGTCACGACTGGCTTTATCTTCACAACACCCCTGTGAGGTAGGGAAGAGCCATTATCTCCTTTTTATAGATGGAGAATTAAGGCACAGAGCAATATAGTGACTGGCATGAGATAACACAGGAAGGGTGTGGGTTTCCCGAGAAACACCAATCTATTAGAGTTCTTTGAGGGTGTGTCACAGGGCATTCCCTCAGCTACAGGGTGTGCTGTGCTGGCTGGCCCCTTTGCATGGTCTCTTATTCACAACATCCAGCAGGCCGTTTCTTTTCCCCATGTGGACCTATAATCTATCGATTCCAAGCTTTGAATAACACAGCACAGGCATATGCCAGCAGGAGCCTTCCACCAGCTTTCTCTACCACACCCAACTCTCTCTCTCTGAACTCCCCTTTTACTTCCTGGTCCTGCCAGTTATATATCCTACCCTTATGGAGATAATTACTTCATTAGCCCAACCATTGTCCCCAAGTGTCAAAAATCCCCACCCTGACTGGTTAATTTGTTCCAATTAAGTCTGTAATCTTCGTTACCCAATTAATCAGAGTTCTACAGACAGCGCTCTGTCACAGCGTGACAACAAATGTGGACGAAGGTGATCCAGTAGACACAGTGTACTTGGACTTTCAGGAAGCTTTTGACAAGGAACCTCACAAAAGGCTCTTAAGCAAAGTAAGCAGTCATGGGATAAGACAGAAGGTCCTCCCATGGATCAGTAACTGGTTATAGGAACAGAGGATGGGCTATTACCAGCAGGAGAGTGAGTTTGTATGTGTGTATGGGGGGGGGGAGGGGGAGGGGGAGGGGGAGGAAGGGTGAGAAAACCTGGATTTGTGCGAAAATGGCCCTACTTGATGATCACTTTAGATAAGCTGTTACCAGCAGGAGAGTGGGGTGGGAGGAAGTTTTGTTTCATGATCTCTGTGTGTATATAATGTCTTCTGCAGTTTCCACGATATGCTATGCATCCGATGAAGTGAGCTGTAGCTCACGAAAGCTCATGCTCAAATAAACTGGTTAGTCTCTAAGGTGCCACAAGTACTCCTTTTCTTTTTACGAATACAGACTAACACGGCTGTTACTCTGAAAAGAGTAGGAATAAATGGTTAGTTTTCACAATGGACAGAGGTAAATAGCGGGGTCCCCCAGTGATCTGTGTTGGGACCTGTGCTGTTCAACATATTCATAAATGATCTAGAAAAGGGGGTGAACAGTGATGTGGCAAAATTTGTAGATGATGCAAAACTACTGAAGATAGTTAAGTCCAAAGCTGACTGCGTAAAGTTACAAAGGGATCTCACAAAACTGGGTGAGTGGGCAAGAAAGTGTCAGATGATATTCAGTGTTGATAAATGCAAAGTAATGGACACTGAAAAAAATTATCCTAAAAATAACCCCATACACAGTGATAGGGTCTAAATTAGCTGTTACCTTTAAAAAGGAGATCTTGGAGTCATCGTGGATAATTCTCTGAAAACATCTGCTCAATGTGCAGCGACAGTCAAAAAAGCTACCAATGTTAGGAACCATGAGGAAAGGGAAAGATAAGAAGATAGAAAATATCATAATGCCACTATATAAATCCATGGTATGCCCACACCTTGAATACCGCCAGCCGTTTTGATCACCCCATCTCAAAAAAGATACATGGGAATTGAAAAGGTACAGAGAAGGACACCAAAAATGATTAGGGGTATGGAACAGCTTCCGTATGAGGAGAGATTAAAAAGACTGGGACTAGTCAGCTTAGAAAAAAGACAACTAAGGGGGAATATGATAGAGGTCTATAAAATCATGAATGGGCTGTGGAGAAAGTGAATAGGGAAGAGTTATTTACCCCTTCACATAACACAAGAACCAGGGAGCAGCTAATGAAATTAATAGGCAGCAGGTTTAAAACAGGAGGAAGTACTTCACAGAACACCTGATCAACCTGTGGAATTAATTACCATGGGATGTTGTGAAAGTCAAAAGTATAACAGGTTAAAAAAAGAATTAGATAAATTCATGGAGAATATGGTCATCAATGGCAATTTGCCAAGATGGTCAGGGATGCAATCCCATGCCCTGGGTGTCCCTAAACCTCTGACTGCCAGAAGCTGGGACTGGATGACAGGGGACTCAAAACTGCCCTATTCTGTAAGCGATTGGCATTGGCCTCTGTCAGAAGACAGGATACTGGGCTGGATGGACCATTGGTCTGACCCAGCATGGCTGTTCTTATGTTCTCCTCTGTGCCAGTCCAATGCCTTAACTAGAAGATGGTCCATCCTTCCCTAATCCAGTCCAGAAATCAAGCTGCCATTGATAACAGCAAAACTTAAAACTAAAACAGAAAAGTAGAGCAGCGACTGGATTTTTCATGGAAACCTTATAGAACCATCCACAATGAAGACACATCTTCATTTTTCCTGAGCTTATGAAGAATGAAGTACAAGCCAACAGGACTGTGATCTTGCAGGACTAGGAGAAATTACAGTGCAACCACTTACCTCCTAACACCTGCCAGGCTCAAAGATGGCTCTGATGATATTTGAATGTATCAGGACAGGCAAAGGATTCCTTCAACAGCTGCTTAAAAGTTCAGAAAAATTCCTTCCTCAGAAGAGTGGTTAACCCTCAGCTTCCACGGAAAATCAGCAGCTCAATTCCTGGGTCTGGCAAAGCTGCACTTAGCATGAGAGCAGGATGGAAGGAACCAAGGTGCTTTCCACCATCTTTTCATCCCTGATTTTGGGGTTGGCTGGGCACACAGGGCCATGTGGGGACACCTCAGGGCTGCTGTAATTTGTGTCTGGCTCTTGATAGTCTCCAGGAACCATACCGGCAGATGGGGTTATTAAGAGCACAGCACACTGTGACCATGCCTTCAGCCCCAAGGGATGATGCTGATCTGATGCTATTTCTGGACTACCTAGAGCAGGGGTGGCCAACCTGAGCCTGAGAAAGAGCCAGAATTTACTGATGTGCATTGCCAAAGACCCACAGTAATACATCAGCAGCCCCCCCCCCATCAGCTCCCCCACCCTGCTCCCAGTGTCTTCCACCCACCGGCAGTCCTGCCGATCAGCGCCTCCCCCTCCCTCCCTGCACGTGCCAATCAGCTGTTTCGTGGCGTGCAGGAGGCTCTGGGGGGAGAGGGGAGGAGCGAGGGCAGAGCAGGCTCAGGGGAGGGGGCAGGAAGGGGTTGAGCAGTGAGCACCCCCCGGCACATTGGAAAGTTGGCGCCTGTAGCTCCAGCCCCCGAGTCGGTGCCTATACAAGGAACCACATGTTAACTTCCGGAGCCACAGGTTGGCCACGCCTGACCTAGAGATTCACTCAGCCATGTTACCCTTCTGTGCCTCTCACTTAGTGCAAGGGGCCCACTGAGGGTCAGGCTCAAGGTCTCCAAAGAGCAATATTGGGGCTAAACAGAATTTCAATTGTCACAAACCAGGTGTAAGAAATACCTTGCTTTAGGTGCCTGTCTTTTCAAATCTGAGCCATCCCTGATCATCTACAGATACAAGGCCAGATTCACCCCTATGGTACAGCTGCTTTGCCATGCTCTGGCAATGGAAAGCACTATAAATACATAACTGGGCTAGTTCACAGCTGCTTTGCCTCAGTGCAGTGGCACCAGTGAATAATTTTGAAAATCTGCATTGTCCCTAGAAAGATGGTTTCAATATCACCAGCCTCCCACCCAGCATGAAAAAATGAGTCAGGACCCACAAAAATCATGAGATTTGAATAACTAATACCCGTGGGTTCTTTATTTGCCTTCTAGTCTTTTAGCCAGAAGGGTGACAATTTCAAGCTTTTCTCACCAGCCAAAAGGGTTAGAAACTTCTGCCCTGTTCCTGAAAGGTATTTAGGTACCTGTAGGCTGGTGCCCCTCATCATCATCTGGGGATAGACAGATGGCCATGGCCCCAGTTAAGTTTCTGTCTCTTTCTTCAGGGCTCTGTTTATTCTCTTCCCAAACAAAACAAAAATGCATATAAAAAGTAACACTAACAGTCTGGTTAGGGGATCAGACTGGTGTCCTCTGGCAGTTACTGGATAGGGCCCTTTCTGACCCCTGGGAAGCTCCACTGGATGAGTGGGTGGGTGAGCCTGTCAGAAAATATCCTCTCTTGGCTCCTCTCTCCCCCCCCCACCCCCAATGGCTGACCTCTCCTTTGTATTCCAGCTGAGTGTGGGCCAATCATGAGGTTCTGATCAGCTGATTCCCAGCACCCGTCTGCTGTGATTCTCTCTGGGGTCAGGTCAGCTACTCCCTATTCCCTCCTCCCCTGGGCTATTCAAGGAGCAGACTGTGCTGGTATAGCACCTGACTCCCATTGAAATCATGGGAGTTAGGCACCTAAATAATTTTATTTTAATACAACCTAAAATTCTGATGTAGTCACATGACTCCTGGAGCCTCTAGAAAAATCACCAAACATCGCAAGACTTGTGATAAAACCAGGAGCTTTGGCAACACAGTTGGTTTGTGACATTGTCTCGTTGTGTTATATACAGTTCTATTTTCTCATGTTATACACCTGGGAGCAGGCTGGGGACAAAGAGGAGTAATTATATTGGCTACTATAACGGGGAACCGGGGATGCTAAGGCAATATTCTATATAACTATACACTCCCCTTCTTCCTGCACCTGAGCTTAACTTTTTGTGGAAGCACAGGCTAGAGTTCCATTATTTTCAGGACTTTTCAAAAAGCATTACCTAAACCTCAGGACTATTGTATGTAAAACCGTAATAAATAGACATGATAGTTCCCAGTCAATTTCAAAGAGAGAATACCATCTACTTTGTTAGTAAAACAGACATCTAATGCACACAAAACACATTGAAAATAGTATAAAATATTGTAAATAGTATTTGGAATACAATGAATAATCTTTAAACAAAAAGCCACTAGACAGTAAACCTACCAGTGTTCCTTATACAGATGGTTCCCCCTTTGTTTCTGATACAAAGATTCTAATGTAAGGTTTCAACATAACATTTTCTATACTTTAGCTCGCATACCCTCTGATCTTTCAGAGATGATTTCTCAGTCTTTATAGTGGGGCTGTCGGGTGCATCACCTGGTCTCTTCAGAGCTTGAGGCATGGCAGTCCTTTCAGACACTTCAGAATCCTGTCAGCAAACGAGCAGTCTGGGGATCTCCACAGCTAGCAGCATGCCAGCCTTTGGGTTAATAGCTTGCTGCTCCTCTTGGTTGCCAGTGAAACAGGCTTGTGCCCAAAGTTGTACAGGGATTAAGCTATAAAATATCCATTCCATGGATCTGCATAAGGCTCTCACTCTGTAGGGCTCCATATTCTCCCCACAAGCCCAGCAAGTCAGGCAAGAATTCAAAAACCCTCCCCTCCCTAGGTGCTGACCCATCCTCCCTAACACAATCCCCATATACAGCAATTAGCTGATAGCTCAGTGTTAGGTGTCCAGGCTCTGTAGCCTCAAGGGGTGACAAATGCTCCCCCCAGCTCTCTCTCTAAGTCCATAAACTACATAGCAGTGGACCACACACTATCCTAATGGAGGGCTTCTCTTCTCAGCAAAGCTGCAATAACTCATAGATTCATAGATATTTAGGTCAGAAGGGACCATTATGATCATCTAGTCTGAACTCCTGCACAACGCAGGCCACAGAATTTCACCCACCACTCCTGCAAAAAACCTCACACCTATATCTGTGCTATTGAGGTCCTCAAATCGTAGTTTAAAGACTTCAAGGAGCAGAGAATCCTCCAGCAAGTGACCCGTGCCCCATGCTACAGAGGAAGGCAAAAAACCTCCAGGGCCTCTTCCAATCTGCCCTGGAGGAAAATTCCTTCCCGACCCCAAATATGGCGATCAGCTAAACCCTGAGCATATGGGCAAGATTCATCAGCCAGATACTACAGAAAATTCTTTCCTGGGTAACTAAGATCCCACCCCATCTAATATCCCATCACAGGCCATTGGGCCTATTTACCACTCATTGGATCCAAAGTGGTTCAGGGATCAGGACTCAGCCTCACAACAGATACAAAACTTGGTACTGCATCGATCAACTGCTGAGTCTACAAGGCTGTTTTTAACAACCCTGTTAATAACCTCCCCTCCCTTTGCTCTCTGATTGGCTCAGCTCTCAGAAGGTGGGTAGGTGTGACCTGCCAGGTGCATTGCCCACAATGCAAACGTCCTACACAGCTTCAGAAACAGCTACCAAGCATGTCTGGTAACTACCACCCCCTGTTCTGGAAATTTCCTGGGTCTTAAGATAACTAAGAGAAGGTTAAAGGGTGACTTGATCACAGGCCTGTAAGTATCTACTTGGAGAACAAATATTTAATAATGGGCTTCTCAATCTAGCTAGAGAGGCGTCTAGCCTCCGGCCCCAAGGATCCACCCCTCCATGCAGTATATTGGGAGAAGTAGGAGGAGCTCCGGGCTTGGAGAACCATCAAGCCGGGGTGCTTTTCATAGAATCATAGAATATTAGGGTTGGAAGGGACCTCAGGAGGTCATCTAGTCCAACCCCCTGCTCAAAGCAGGACCAATCCCCAACTAAATCATCCCAGCCAGGGCTTTGTCAAACCTGATCTTAAAAACCTCAAAGGAAAGAGATTCCACCACCTCCCTAGGTAACGCATTCCAGTGCTTCACCACCCTCCTAGTGAAAAAGTTTTTCCTAATATCCAACCTAAATCTCCCGCACTGCAACTTGAGACCATTACTCCTCGTTCTATCATCTGCTACCACTGAGAACAGTCTAGATCCATCCTCTTTGGAACCACCTTTCAGGTAGTTGAAAGCAGCTATCAAATCCCCCGTCATTCTTCTCTTCCACAGACTAAACAATCCCAGTTCCCTCAGCCTCTCCTCATAAGTCATGTGTTCCAGACCCCTAATCATTTTTGTTGCCCTCCGCTGGACGTTTTCCAATTTTTCCACATCCTTCTTGTAGTGTGGGGCCCAAAACTGGACACAGTACTCCAGATGAGGCCTCACCAATGTCGAATAGAGGGGAATGATCACATCCCTCAATCTGCTGGGAATGCCCCTACATATACATCCCAAAATGCCATTGGCCTTCTTCCGATGAAGTGAGCTGTAGCTCACGAAAGCTTATGCTCAGATAAATTGGTTAGTCTCTAAGGTGCCACAAGTACTCCTTTTCTTTTTGCGAATACAGACTAACATGGCTGTTACTCTGAAAATTGGCCTTCTTGGCAACAAGGGCACACTGTTGACTCATATCTAGCTTCTCGTCCACTGTAACCCCTTGGTCCTTTTCTGCAGAACTGCTGCCGAGCCATTCGGTCCCTAGTCTGTAGCGGTGCATGGGATTCCTCCGTCCTAAATCCAGGACTCTGCACTAGTCCTTGTTGAACCTCATCAGATTTCTTTTGGCCCAATCCTCTAATTTGTTTAGGTCCTTCTGTATCCTATCCCTACCCTCCAGCGTCTCTACCTCTCCTCTCAGTTTACTGTCATCTGCAAACTTGCTGAGGGTGCAATCCACACCATCCTCCAGATCATTAATGAAGATGTTGAACAAAACCGGCCTGAGGACCGACCCTTGGGGCACTCCACTTGATACCGGCTGCCAACTAGACATGGAGCCATTGATCACTACCCGTTGAGCCCGACAATCTAGCCAGCTTTCTATCCACCTTGTAGTCCATTCATCCAGCTCATAGTTCTTTAACTTGCTGGCAAGAATACTGTGGGAGACCGTGTCAAAAGCTTTGCTAAAGTCAAGGAAGAACACTTCCACTGCTTTCCCCTCACCACAGAGCCAGTTATCTCATTGTAGAAGGCAATTAGATTAGTCAGGCATGACTTGCCCTTGGTGAATCCATGCTGACTGTTCCTGATCACTTTCCTCTCGTGTAAGTGCTTCAGAATTGATTCCTTGAGGACCTGCTCCATGATTTTTCCGGGGACTGAGGTGAGGCTGACTGGCCTGTAGTTCCCAGGATCCTCCTTCTTCCCTTTTTTAAAGATGGGCACTACATTAGCCTTTTTCCAGTCGTCCGGGACCTCCCCCGATCGCCATGAGTTTTCAAAGATAATGGCCAATGGCTCTGCAATCACATCTGCCAACTCCTTTAGCACTCTCGGATGCAGCGCATCCGGCCCCATGGACTTGTGCTCGTCCAGCTTTTCTAAATAGTCCCGAACCACTTCTTCCTTCACAGAGGGCTTGCCACCTCCTCCCCATGCTGTGCTGCCCAGTGCAGTAGTCTGGGAGCTAACCTTGTTCGTGAAGACAGAGGCAAAGAAAGCATTGAGTACATTCGCTTTTTCCACATCCTCTGTCACTAGGTTGCCTCCCTCCTTCAGTAAGGGGCCCACACTTTCCTTGACTTTCTTCTTGTTGCTAACACACCTGAAGAAACCCTTCTTGTTACTCTTAACATCTCGTGCTAGCTGCAACTCCAAGTGTGATTTGGTCTTCTTGATTTCACTCCGGCATGCCTGAGCAATATTTTTATACTCTTCCCTGGTCATTTGTCCAATCTTCCACTTCTTGTAAGCTTCTTTTTTGTGTTTAAGATTAGCAAGGATTTCACTGTTAAGCCAAGCTGATCGCCTGCCATATTTACTATTCTTTCTACACATCGGGATGGTTTGCCCCTGTAACCTCAATAAAGATTCTTTAAAATACAGCCAGCTCTCCTGGACTCCTTTCCCCCTCATGTTATTCTCCCAGGAAATCCTGCCCACTAGTTCCCTGAGGTTGTCAAAGTCTGCTTTTCTGAAGTCCAGGGTCCGTATTCCGCTGCTCTCCTTTCTACCCTGTGTCAGGATCCTGAACCCTACCATCTCATGGTCACTGCCTCCCAGGTGCCCATCCACTTTAGCTTCCCCTACTAATTCTTCCCGGTTCGTGAGCAGCAGGTCAAGAAGAGCTCTGCCCCTAGTTGGTTCCTCCAGCACTTACACCAGGAAATTGTCCCCTACACTTTCCAAAAACTTCCTGGATTGTCTATGCACTGCTATATTGCTCTCCCAGCAGATATCAGGGTGATTGAAGTCTCCCATAAGAACCAGGGCCTGCGATCTAGTAACTTCCGTTATTTGCCGGAAAAAAGCCTCGTCCACCTCATCCCCCTGGTCCGGTGGTCTATAGCAGACTCCCACCACGACATCACCCTTGTTGCTCACGCTTCTAAACTTAATCCAGAGACACTCGTTTTTTTCTGCAGTTTCATACTTGAGCTCTGAGCAGTCATACTGCTCTCCTACATACAATGCAACTCCCCCACCTTTTCTGCCCTGCCTGTCCTTCCTGAACAGTTTATATCCACCCATGACAGTACTCCAGTCATGTGAGTTATCCCACCAAGTCTCTGTTATTCCAATCACATCATAATTCCTTGACTGTGCCAGGACTTCCAGTTCTCCCTGCTTGTTTCCCAGGCTTCTTGCATTTGTGTATAGGCACTTGAGATAACTTGCTGTTTGTCCTGCTTTCTTAGTATGAGGCAGGAGCCCTCCCCTTTCGCGCTCTCCTGCTCGTGCTTCCTCCCGGTATCCCACGTCCCCACTTACCCTCAGGGCTTTGGTCTCCTTCCCCCGGTGAACCTAGTTTAAAGTCCTCCTCACTAGGTTAGCCAGCCTGCTTGCGAAGATGCTCTTCCCTCTCTTCGTCAGGTGGAGCCCGTCTCTGCCTAACACTCCTTCTTGGAACACCATCCCATGGTCAAAGAATCCAAAGCCTTCTCTCCAACACCACCTGTGTAGCCATTCGTTGACTTCCAAGATTCGATGGTCTCTACCCAGACCTTTTTCTTCCATGGGGAGGATGGACGAGAACACCACTTGCGCCTTAAACTCCTTTATCCTTCTTCCCAGAGCCACATAGCCTGCAGTGATCCGCTCAAGGTCATTCTTGGCAGTATCATTGGTGCCCACGTGGAGAAGCAGGAAGGGATAGCAATTCTGGGGCTTGATGAGTCTCGGCAGTCTCTCCGTCACATCGTGAATCCTAGCTCCTAGCAAGCAGCAGACTTTTGTTCAATCCCGCATCCGTCTCCTTCGGGAGATGGATTGCAGCTCCCGCTTCTTCTATGCCCTTGAGAAAAGGAGGGGGGCCAAGAAGCACGTCACCTGCCTCCTGGCGGAGGACGATTCCCCCCTCACGGATCCGGAGGAGATGCGTGGAAGTGCCAGGGCCTTCTATGCTAGCCTTTTCTCCCCGGATCTGACCGATGCTGAAACCCACAGGATGCTCTGGACCGAACTCCCGACTGTCAGCGCGGGTGACCGAGACCGGCTGGAGCTGCCTCTCTCTCTGGCCGAGCTCTCGGAAGCTCTCCGCCGCATACCCACCAATAAATCTCCGGGCACAGACGGGCTCATCGTGGAGTTCTACTATGTGTTCTGCGGGCATTCGGTTTTGGGCCCCAGTTCATGGGCTTTCTCCAGGTCATAGAATCATAGAATATCAGGGTTGGAAGGGACCTCAGGAGGTCATCTAGTCCAACCCCCTGCTCAAAGCAGGACCAATCCCCAATTAAATCATCCCAGCCAGGGCTTTGTCAAGCCTGACCTTAAAAACTTCTAAGGAAGGAGATTCTACCACCTCCCTAGGTAACGCATTCCATTGTTTCACCACCCTACTAATGAAAAAGTTTTTCCTAATATCCAACCTAAACCTCCCCCACTGCAACTTGAGACCATTACTCCTTGTCCTGTCCTCTTCTACCACTGAGAATAGTCTAGAACCATCCTCTTTGGAACCACCTCTCAGGTAGTTGAAAGCAGCTACCAAATCCCCCCTCATTCTTCTCTTCTGCAGACTAAACAATCCCAGTTCCCTCAGCCTCTCCTCATAAGTCATGTGTTCCAGACCCCTAATCATTTTTGTTGCCCTTCGCTTGACTCTCTCCAATTTTTCCACATCCTTCTTGTAGTATGGAGCCCAAAACTGGACACAGTACTCCAGATGAGGCCTCACCAATGTCGAATAGAGGGGAACGATCACATCCCTCGATCTGCTGGGAATGCCCCTACATATAAATCCCAAAATGCCATTGGCCTTCTTGGCTACAAGGGCACACTGTTGACTCATATCCAGCTTCTCGTCCACTGTCACCCCTAGGTCCTTTTCCACAGAACTGCTGCCTAGCCATTCGGTCCCTAGTCTGTAGCGGTGCATTGGATTCTTCTGTCCTAAGTGCAGGACCCTGCACTTATCCTTGTTGAACCTCATCAGATTTCTTTTGACCCAATCCTCCAATTTGTCTAGGTCCCTCTGTATCCTATCCCTGCCCTCCAGCATATCTACCACTCCTCCTAGTTTAGTATCATCCGGAAATTTGCTGACAGTGCAATCCAGACCATCCTCCAGATCATTTATGAAGATATTGAACAAAACCGGCCCCAGGACCAACCCTTGGGGCACTCCACTTGATACCGGCTGCCATCTAGACATGGAGCCATTGATCACTACCCGTTGAGCCCGACAATCTAGCCAACTTTCTACCCACCTTATAGTGCATTCATCCAGCCCATACTTCTTTAACTTGCTGACAAGAATACTGTAGGAGACCGTGTCAAAAGCTTTGCTAAAGTCAAGAAACAATACATCCACTGCTTTCCCTTCATCCACAGAACCAGTAATCTCATCATAGAAGGCAATTAGATTAGTCAGGCATGACCTTCCCTTGGTGAATCCATGCTGACTGTTCCTGATCACTTTCCTCTCGTGTAAGTGCTTCAGGATTGATTCCTTGAGGATCTGCTCCATGATTTTTCCGGGGACTGAGGTGAGGCTGACTGGCCTGTAGTTCCCAGGATCCTCCTTCTTCCCTTTTTTAAAGATGGGCACTACATTAGCCTTTAGGTGCCTTTAGGTACAGCCTTAGGTGCTGTATGCTGACACGGAGTGTCTGGCTGCTCGCTGCTGCATCGGGACTACTGCTGCTGTCGAGGAGGACTCCTGCAGAGGGACATTGTGGACGGGGTTTATTTATAAACGGAGTGACTTTTGATATCTCTGCTCCCGGGGTGGTGGTGATCTTTATTGCTGCTGTGGGGAGCACGGGGAAGAGGTGTGGAGCCCTCCCCCTTGTCCATCTGCTCCCCTCCATACCACCACCACCACCACCATCGCCGCCCCCTCCACCACCCCACATACCAACCGGACGTGCTCTTCGCCCCTCGACGTGGCTGATTGTTTCCCTCCCTTCACCACCCGGGACTGTTCGCAGCAGTGAGCGGCACTGGACTGAGCTACACAGGCGCACGTGGGCGCACGTGTCTCCCTACCTTGGACTTTCCCTCCCCCCAGCTGTGTTTGGCTGGTGGGGTCCCCTCCCTGCTATGCCCCCCAGCCTCCTGTGCTAGTTTGCCCCCACACCTGCAGCCCGCCTGCCCGCTACTTGCTTTGTTCCCCTGGGAGTTCCCCTTTTGTTAGTTTTGCCTCTCCCGTCCCGGCCCTTCCCCATTTTCTACTTGCCCCGCCCCAAACTTTGAGATTTGGTTTGGTTGCCTGCCCCGCCCTTAGACCTGGAACTCTTTCCTGTGCTTTGCCTGGTCCCCTTTTTCCCTTGTCCTTTTTTTGCTGACCCCAAGCTTGGTCCCTCTTACCTAAGCGCCCATGCCCCCTCCATAAGTGTTTGTGCCCCCTTTCAGTTGCCCCCCATCACTGTTCACAGATTACCCAATGATATTGTAGCTCCCCCCGATCCCAGTGCAGCCGGAGGAGCCATATCCCTACCCAGTACCTGTGCCTCCCCTCTTGCCCTTCCATCCCCCACTTCTAACGCCCTCCTCCCCTGCCTGCAGCCTAGTGGGGAGGAGTGTTTGCTTCCCCCCCACCCCACCCCAGGGGCACCCTCCTTCCCTGTCTACAGCTTAACAGGGAGGAGTGGTTAGCCCCTTCCCCCACATTCCCCCTGCCCCTCCTACTGGACCCTCCTCCCCTGCGCATTGCTTAGCGGGGAGGAGCGGTTGCCCATTGCATCCCCACCCCCATATTAGGGCCTCCTCCTGCCTTTCACCATCATGGAGGAGGACCCTGTTCCTGCCCCTGCTGACCCCATGGTTCCTCCCTTGCCACCGCCCCTGCCCGCCCCAGCGGATGCCCTCTTGGTCACCATTTGCCCAGACTCTGCCATTGCCATGGACACCCTTTCCACCAGCAAAAAGGGCCAGGGAAATAAAAAGGGCAAAGGCCCCGCCCAGAAAACAAAACCTCCCATCGGTGGGGCTGCCCTCTCTGTCGCGGCCCCGACATCTGCTGCAGCCCCTTCCTCCCGAGCCGTTCCCACCACCAGCTCTGGGGGAGCTCCATCCCTAGCCCCCAGAGCGTACGCCCAGGTAACCGCTGCCCCCCTGCATGCCACCGCGCCATCTGCCCAACTGCTGCCTCCGGTACCATTCCTGGAGGCCGGGACTGCTTCCCCTCGCTGACCAGGAGGCACGGCATCCGCTGCCTCCTGGTGCCCACCTCGCCCCACGTTGAAACGTACGTGTGGGCACTGGTGAGCGTGGTAGAGCCCACAGCCGTCGTGGCGGCCTCCAAGATGTATGGTAAAGTTGTGTTCTTCCTAGCATTGGAGGCCGCCATGCAGGAGGTGATAGAGAAGAGCCTGGCGGTGGGGGGCATGTTCATCCCTCTAGAACCCCTGGAGGACCTGGGCGTACGGGGGTATTGACCTCCGTCCCGCCCTTCCTGCCCAATGTTGCCCTATTGCCTGCCCTCTCCACCCTGGGGAAGCCCATTTCTGTCATCAGCCCTCTCCCACTGGCTGCAAGAACCCCCCCGCCCCCCGCCACGTTCTGTCCTTCCGCTGGCAGGTGCAGATCCAAGTGCCGCCAGCGGCGCGTGGTGGGGTGGCACTCGAGGGGTCCTTCTTGGTGCCCTATCAGGGGGCCCATTACCACGTCCATTATTTGACAGGAGAGGCCCGGTGCTTTCTCTGGCGGGTGATGGGACACGTCTTCAGGGACTGCCCCCTGGCCCGGCCTGGAGAAGCGTCCAGGACCCCCGAGCGTCCAGGACCCTGCAGCCCGGCTGCTGCTGCCCCTCCTCCCATTGAGGAGAGGGCGGAAAGACCTTTGCCAGCTGAGGGAGAGGGCCTACCCCGGGGGGAGGTTTCCCTTTCCCCCGTTGTCCCGACCTTGCCGCCCCAAGCCCCAAAAAGATCGCCCTTGCCCCCTGGGCCTGCACCTGCTGACCGGCCCTCCACCTCCACTTTGGAGGGCTGGGTGCTCGTCCGGGGGAAGCGTGGCGTCCGTAAAACGTGGGCTCGATCCCTCCCCTCCGACATAGAGGGAGAGAAGGCCCCCTGAAAGATGCTGCGGCGGGCTGATGCTATTACATCTTCCGCTGCGCCCCCGGATGGAGCCTAGCAGGAGACGCTGGACATGGCAGCCATGGCCGCAGATGGAGATGCCACCGCCCCCCTTGTTGAGTCCCCTCCTGAGGAGGCCTCTGTAGGAGTTTCCCCCGGCCCCTTTGCCATCTGTGCCCCCCGCTGCTGTCGATATGGGGGCTATTACTGCCCCGGTTACTGGCGGGAAGGACTCTGGGGCCGCGGGGACTGAATTTACATCCATATTTGAGGAGATCGAGGCCCTGGGTCTGACCCAGGGGGAGGACGACCCCCCGCCAGCGGGCCTCGATCTGGGCAGCGGCTCAGTTCCACTGCCCCTCCCCCTTCTCCCTGCCCCTCACTCCCAGTTGTAGCCCCCACTCTGGTCCCTGGGGCGCCCCTGGCCCTTGCTATCTGTCCAGCTGCAGATGGCACCTCACCCGAGGCCGCTGAGCCCCTAGGGATGACGGCCGGTGCCAAGCGGTTGGGCCCTGAGCCTGTGGGCGTACCCTCCACCACCCGAACGGAGCAGTTAACCTCTCCTCTGGAGGGGGGCCCCACTGCAGTTTCTGTATTGCCTGACGCCGTGACTGCGGGTGACATGTTTATCACAGCTCCCGTGCCCAGCGTTGGTGAAGGCTCCCTTCTAACCCCCATCCCCTTTGCACCCAATCCCGGCCAAGAGGAGCCACACCCCGGCAGCCCGGCTGCCGGGGACTCTGAACCCACCAGTGTCCCCGCTCCAGTTCCTACCCCTGCTTCTGACCCATCTCCTGCCCCAGTCCCAATATTAGCCCTTGTCCCTGCTCCCACCCCTTTTTCTGCCCTAGTCCCTGTCCCTGCCCCGATCCTATTTCCGTTACCAATGAGTCGCTTGCCCCCTTCCCCACCACCTGCCATGCTATTGCCGCCCCTGAGGTTGTCTCATTCCCGCTACTTACGGACAACCCTCAGGGAGAGGTTTTCATGTCCCCTCTTCCCAACAGTATGGGGGCTGCACTATTCCCTCCACTGCCCCTCCCATGCCGGGGATGGGGACGGGCTGCCCGGCGCAACCATGCTGGGGTTCCGCTCCTTGCTTGCCCGTTTCTGCAGGCTGCGAAGATCTTTCAGGGCCCCCACCAGAGGACAGCAGCGGGTTGGCTGCCATGTCCCCCTTAGTGCTGAGGGAAGAGCTGCGCCATTTCGTACTGGACACCCGTGGCTCAAAGGGCAAGGTGCAACTCGCCCTCCAGTGCTGGGGGGACTTCCACCACATCCTCCAGGCCGTGAAGGCCCTCCTGGGGAAGGGGAGAGGGACCAGGAGACAGGGCCTCGTGGCCTACCAGCGGGCCCGCAAGTTCCGCGACTCCCTGATGACCTTTGGGGTCAAACATGGGTTGTTGCAGGGCCCACTGGAGGCCATCAATCACCCTGCCCGTGAGGATTCACTCCAGCCCTCCCTATGAAGGACACCATTTTTGATATGTTGAACACCAGGGGCTGTAGCGTGGGTCTCCGCAGGAGCCAGGTGCTCTCCTTCCTTCAGGAGGGGGGGTACTCTGTGATCTTCCTGCAGGAGACCCACACGGCTCCAGCTGTCGAGGCTAGCTGGTGGCTGCAGTGGGGGGACGAGGTTTACTTTAGCCACCTCGGCGCCCGTTCAGCTGCGGCGCGAGGTGCTGGGGGTAGCCGAGGTCGTGCCGGGTCGCCTGCTGGACATCCGGCCCTACGTGGAGGGACTGATATTAAACCTGGTCAACATTTACGCCCCAAACACGGACCCGGAACGAGTGCATTTCTATTGGCAGGCATCGGCCTTCCTCGGCACCCTGGATCCTCACGAGTGCCTGGTCCTGGGCGGGGACTTCAACACCACCCTCGCGGACCGGGACCGCTCAGGAGTCAAGACATCCCAGGCAGCCACAGGCATCCTCAGGGAGATCGTGGACCATCACTCCCTGGTGGACGTCTGGCGTGACCACCACCCGGACGATGATGTCACCTTTACCTATGTCCGGGTGGAGGAGGATTGGTCGCGCCACTCCCGGTTGGACCGCATTTATTTTTCGTGTTTCCATCTGGCACAAGCTCACGCCTCCGGCGGCTGGCCGGCCCCATTCTTGGATCACCACTTGGTGACCGTGACGGCCTCTCTCAGTTCAGAGAGGCCGAAACCGGCCTATTGGCATTTTAACAACAGTTTGCTGGAGGATGTGGGCTTCATGGTGCCCTTCCGGGAGTTCTGGCTGGCCTGGCGGGGGCAGCGGCGTGCCTTTCCTCGGCGAGGTGGTGGTGGGATGTGGGGAAGGTGCGCACACGGCTCTTCTGCCGTGACTACACCTGGGGCGCCACCTGGCAGAGGGATGCGGTGATAGGGCAGTTGGAACGGGAGGTCTTAGAGCTAGAGAGGCATCTGGCCTCCAGCCCCAAGGATCCACCCCTCCGTGCAGCATACTGGGAGAAGCGGGAGGAGCTCCGGGCCCTGGAGGACCATCGAACCCTGGGCGCTTTTGTTCAATCCCGCATCCGTCTCCTTCGGGAGATGGATTGCCGCTCCCGCTTCTTCTGTGCCCTGGAGAAAAGGAGGGGGGCCAAGAAGCATGTCACCTGCCTCCTGGCGGAGGACGGTACCCCCCTCACGGATCTGGAAGAGATGCGTGGAAGGGCCAGGGCCTTCTACGCTAGCCTTTTCTCCCTGGATCCAACTGACACTGAAGCCCACAGGGTGCTCTGGACCAAACTCCTGATGGTCAGCGCGGGCAACCGAGACCGGCTGGAGCTGCCTCTCTCTCTGGCCGAGCTCTCAGAAGCCCTCCGCCGCATGCCCACCAATAAATCTCCAGGCATGGACGGGCTGACCGTGGAGTTCTACCGTGTGTTCTGGGACATCCTCAGCCTGGACCTTGTCATCGTCTGGGCCGAGGCCTTGCAAAGCGGCATCCTCCCTCTCTCATGCAGGCGAGCTGTGCTCGCCTTATTGCCAAAGAATGGGGACCTCCGCGACCTACGGAATTGGCGTCCCATCTCACTCCTCAGCATGGACTACAAGGTCGTAGCGAAGGCCATTTCACTGCGGCTGGGGTCAACGTGGTCCATCCTAACCAGACCTACCCTGTCCCAGGCCGCACCATATTTAATAACTTGTATTTGGTCCGGGACCTCTTGGAGTTGGGGCATAGGGATGGTCTGTCATTTACCCTCCTGTCCCTGGATCAGGAGAAGGCATTCGACAGGGTGGACCATGGGTATCTCCTGGGCACTCTGCGGGCGTTTAGCTTCGGGCCCCAGTTCATGGGCTTTCTCCAGGTGCTGTACGCTGACGTGGAGTGTCTGGTGAGGCTCAAATGAGCCGGTCAGCTTCGTGCGGGGAGTACGGCGGGGTGCCCCCTCTCAGGCCAGCTGTATACTCTGGCGATCGAGCCCTTCCTCCGCCGGAGGTTGACAGGGTTGGTGCTTCGGGAGCCGGAGCTGCGGCTGATCCTGTTGGTGTACGCCAACGACGTGCTCCTTGTGGTCTAGGACCCGA
Source organism: Chelonia mydas (assembly GCF_015237465.2). NCBI lineage: Eukaryota > Metazoa > Chordata > Testudines > Cheloniidae > Chelonia > Chelonia mydas. Next base: position 72,287,650 of record NC_051251.2, on the reverse strand, counting down.
ATGACCTGGTGCGGGTGGAAGCCTGCCAGGCCATTACTTGGCAGCCTCCTCCGTCCGGGTCAACTGGATCAAGAGCTCTGGCCTGGTGGTCGAGGACGGGTAGCAGGCGAGCTCCCTCCCACCCGCGCTTCAAGCCATCCGGTGGAGCGCGAGTCCGCTGCTCCATCTTGGCGTTTATCTATCCGCCACACATCCTTTTCCGCCAGAGAACTGGCAGGATTTGGAGGCCAGGGTGGGTGAACGGTTGCGGAGATGGACAGGACTGTTCCGGTGTCTCTCCCTGCGAGGGAGGGCGCTGGTGCTGAACCAGCTAGTCCTGTCCATGCTCTGGCACCAGCTCAACACCCTGAGCCCGGCCCCGAGGATCCTGGCCAGGCTCCAGAGGACGGTTCTGGATTTCTTCTGGCCAGGGCTGCACTGGGTCTCTGCAGGGGTCCTGAGTCTCCCCCTGGAAGAAGGAGGACAGGACCTGGTTTGCTTGCACAGCCAGGTCCATGTCTTCCACCTCCAGGCCCTGCAGAGGCTCCTTTACGGTGCAGGTAGTCCGGCACAGAGCAAGTTGGCGCATGCCTTCCTCCGCCGCCTCCGAGGGCTCCGATATGACTGGCAGCTCTTTTTTTCCCCATCCGAAGGGTCTTCCGCAAGACCTCTCCGAGCTGCCGGTCTTCTACCAAGACCTCCTCCAGACCTGGAAGCTTCTTTCAGCGACCAGTTCCTTTATGGCCACCGAGGGGGCGGACCTCCTCGTGGAGCCTCTGTTACACAACCTCGATCTATGTGTGCAGGTGGCGGAGTCTCCCTCGGTGTGTCGGAGGTTGGTCCTGGCAGAAACCACCAGAGTCGGAGACCTCCTGGACTACGAAAGGGGGGACTGGGTGGAGCCCCGTGTGCTCGGACGACGCATGGGGCTTTCCACCATTCCAACCCCTAGGCGCGTACTCCAAGAGGTGAAGGCTGCCTTGTCACCCGATTCTCTCGTTTTCCTGCAGCAAACCCTGCGAGAAGGCGCTCCCCACCAAACCCCTCACCCTTGGCCCTCCGGACATTTTTCTTGGGCCCCTGTTCTGCGAGCCCCCCCGGCCTCCCCTCTCCCACACTCCGAACTGGCTGCATACCCTGCAGCCAGTCCGGTGTGAAACCGCTCCCAGAAACCATCTGTACACGCTCGTGCTCCTTACACTGCACTTCCTCACCCTCGCGTCCTGCCCCGACACCAAATAGTGGGACTATCTTCCACCTAAAGAGGGTGAGGAGCCCTGGTGGGCCAGCCTTTATTCCACCGTGGTCCCACGGCCCACCGGAGACATCGGTTGGCAGCTCCTTCATGGAGCCGTGAGCATGGGCGTGCACCTGGCATGGTTCACTCCTATACCTGGGGCCTGCCCCTTTTGTGGCATGAGGGAGAACCTGGCGCACACCTATCTCGAATGTGCCAGGTTGCAGCCCCTATTCCGGCTCCTCCAGAACCTCTTGTTGAGGTTCTGGCTGCACTTCTCCTCACACTTGTTCCTCTTTGCACACCCTATCCATGACCCCACGACGTCATGAGACCTCCTCGTCAACCTCCTCCTGGCCGTGGCCAAAGTTTCCATCTATAATACCAGGAGGAGGATGTTGGACGAGGGGGTGCTCTGCAACTGTGGGGCCTATTTCCGTTCCTCCCTAGTTTCATGCATCCGGGCAGAGTTCCACTGGGCAGCGTCCACTGGCTCCCTTGACAACTTTGAGGAGCAGTGGGTGCTGTCCGGGGTTCTCTGCTCGGTGTCCCCATCCGGTATCCTTGTTTTGAACCTCTGACCTTCACTCCAAACCCTGTTTTTCATTAGTTGTCCCCCACATTTACTTGGTCCCTGGGTCCAGTGGTCCCTCCTGCTAGCCTGGGGGAGGGGCCTTTAGAAGTAGTATAATAAGGACTGCAATATCCTGTGGGGTGAGAAAAACTGCTTAATCTAGTTGCTGCCCAGTCTAATAGGGTTGAGAGTTTAGATTGCGTGCTTATATTTTATTTTATTTTGGTAACCACTCTGACTTTTTGCCTATCACTTAATATCACTTAAAATCTATCCTTGTAATTAATAAATTTGTTTGTTTATTCTACCTGAAGCAGTGCATTTGGTTTGAAGCTTGTCAGAGACTCTCATTGGGATAAGCCTGGTACATATCAATTTCTTTGTTAAATTGATGAACTCGTATAAGCTTGCAGTGTCCAGCAAGATGGAAGTTCCTAGGGTTGTGTCTGGGGCCGGAGATATTGGCTAGTGTCATTCGGTTGCACAATCCAAGGAGCAGCTTACATGCCAGAGGCTGTGCGTGAACAGCCCAGGAACGGGGGTTCTCACAGCAGAGCAGAGCTCCCAGACTCAAGGATTGGAGTGACCTAGCAGATCACTGGTCCGGATAACACCAGGGAAATGTCACAGACTGCTGTGTTGGTGGGAAAGTTCCTCCCACCAACAGAGCTACCACCTCTCACGGAGATGTATCAACTAAGCTGATGGCACAGCTCTCTTCCTTTGGTATAGAAAGTCTTCAATGAAGCACTACAGCAGCACAGCTGCATCCCTGCTTTGCTGATGTAGCATTTTAAGGGTAGAACTGCCCAAAGTAAAACACCGCAATATAAAGCATGCGGGTTACACAGCTACATGAGAGGGAAGACGGGATGAGGCGAAGGAAACCTGGGTGCATTAGCAAACTAAACCAAAATCCCGCATTGGTTCTTAGCTAGGAGAACAAAATACTAAAAGAAAGGAGTCAATTAATTATTCATTAATTTAATGAATGAATGACTTAATTAGTTTGTTTGTTCTTGCTGATCTTGAAGCCAACAGAACCGTCTGAACTATTATTCCCTCTCAGGGAAAATAAAAGACAATGAAGAGACAAGACATTTCCTTGTTCAAAATAAGTTTCAAATTAATTAATATAGAGCTTGAGTGCTGGCACCTTGGCTCGGATCCTGCAGTGAGATCTGCATGGGCAAGCCTTAAGCCCATGCGGAGCCTTTTGACTATAACAGCAGGCAAGGAGGGAATCTGATTCCAGGATCAGGGCCTTCAGTGCATCATCAGAAGTAGAGCTTAGAGATAATTGATTTTATGGTTTGGGAGCTAAACTGAAAATTCTGGGGAAAAAAAATCAGAAACTTTTTTTTTAGCTTTTCATTGTGTTTCAGGTCATTTGTGCATGTTTTTCATCTTAGCTTGTTTGTTTTTTTAAACTTGGCAAATTGCTTAACAAAATGCCATTTCAAAGGAAAAAATTGAAATGTTTCTTTTCAAAATGGTCTGCACAAAAGGTTTAGAATTTTTCAAGAGAATATGTGTCCATTTTTTTATTTTATGGCCAAAACTATTCACTGAATTCAACTTGCAAATAGTTGAGGTGATCACAAAACCATATTTTTTGGTGAATGTATTATTTCATAGAACCATAGAATCGTTGGATTGGAAGGGACCTCGAGAGGTCATCTAGTCCAGTCCCCTGCACTCATGGCAGGACTAAGTATTTGCCCCCCAAAACTGCCCATCTCTAATCATCGATCTTCCCAGATCTAGATATCAACAGCTACACAATGTGATGGCACTACTGGATAAGTACACCTTAACTGCCAAGTCTTCATTTAAACATATGAGAGGCAAAATTGAAATCATTGCCTGGAACTTACAGAATCTTAACTCCCTCCTGAGAAGTCCTAACACCTTTTCATCCATCCAAAATCATGATAATCGGTTGAAGTCTCTGACATGAGACTCAATGGAAAAATGGAGACATTGAATGAAGAAAAACATTCAGCCTGATTATAGCTCAGGGGTCTTTCACACACCATGGAAGTTGCTAGTCCAGTCTTCTCTCATTTGAATTACAGTATCTTCAGACATGGATCAGACTCAGACGGTAGACAGAATTGCACATCTTCAAACAAACAGCACTATTTGTTCAGTGGCCACACAATATTTCATCAATAAAAATAATCTTCACTCTTCTAATTACTTTTATTTTGCTTATAGAATTGCAAACTGCACATTTGGAGATTTCAGTTTAGTTTCTTCAAAAGTATTAGATCAGTCTTCACCTATGTCAAGTCCACTGAAAATGACTGAAAGTGTTCCAGAGCTTAATTTAAGGAAAGTGAAAGTGAAAAGAATGGAGAGTGAAAAATCTTAAGAAAAACACCAGTAATATCCTTATTACTTTGGTATGTAATGACTGAGGCCTCATTTACACACAGTTTTGTCCCAATCTATTTTGCTTAGGGATGTGATTATTTTACCATATTAGTTAAAGTGGTACTACCTTTACTGTGGACTGAGTTATATCAGTAGAAAAGTGCATCATACTGTGTTATGTTCATGGCTTGCACTCAGAGAAGATAAAAACATCAAATACTCTTTCTGGAAGGTTGCAACATAACACTACCTTATTTCTTAGAATCTAGAACCTTAACACGCCAGAAACAAAACCAGAGAGAGACAAAGCAGGCTGCTCACTCAGGCAGTGAGGCCAACCATGCTCTAGACTGTCCCTTTGCAGACTGATTGCTGAAGTCCCAGATCACATGATTCCCTATAGAGCCACCTAGCTTTCAAGCAGGACCAGGAAAGTTGGAAACCCCTTACACTTAAAGTGGTAGTTTATAATTTAGCAAAGTTTTCAATACCCTACATACCCCTTACATTTACAAAAATAAGATGCTCCAGTGTAAGAACCTTTGTAGTGATATAACTGTGTCTGCACTAGCAGGTTGTGCCTCTTTAACTATACTGCTTCAAACCAATACAGTTAAAGCAGTACAAAAGCTGTGTGTAGACAAGCCCTGAGATTTTCAAAGCTGTGTAAGAAATCTGACTGGCCAGTTCCCATTAAAATAAATGGCAATTTGAAGTCTAAATCCCATAGGTAACTTTGAAAGCCTCAGTCAATGTGTCCTCTCACTTGGATTATCATTTTGATACCAGATTAGACATTTACATACAGGGTTTCCGATCTCCCTTGCACTGAAATAATCCCACTGGCTTCAACAGTTTGCTCCTAATTTACACTTCCACCTCCACTGTGGTCAGCATTCGTGCAGCTAACCCAAGGGCAGACAACGGATACGCTGGAGGGGTTCTGTGGTGTTGAGACTAGTGTCTTTAAGGGCTGAACTTCCCAGTCAGAGTGACTGTGACGCTCTTGCTATTATTGGAACAGACTAAAAATAAGCACCTGAAGTGATCACTGAGAGCCCTGATTGACAACTGACCAACACAGGTTCTATTGGCTACAGTAGGCAAAGCCTTAGGAGGATTTATATGGCAGTGCGGTACATGGAGATAGCTGCAGAAGCATCCTGGCGTCTATAAAGCAGGATCTGTACTGTTGGGGAAGGTCAGTTGGATTCCTGACTCAGCCAGCCCCTCGCTGCCCTTTGCAGAAGGAGATGTCAATCTCCCACAGAACTGTGTTTTACTGCCCTTAGCTCTTCTGTTCACCACACCTTTATTGTTTTCCTTTTCTCCCAAGCACCCAGAGAACGCCCCGAACTAGCAAGCATGCCACATCCTGCTCTGGCTGCAAGGCAGCAAGGGGCATGCAAACGGGGAGCCTTTCGTAACCAGCCTGCCCTGGGGCTCTAGGTAAGTGTTTGAAGGGTATGAGGCAGGTAACGGCACTGAACGCTCATTCAGAACAGTCCCAAGGGAACCTTTACCGTTGTGTCAGTGCAGCCTATTTGCCAAAACAGGAAGTGATCGGGCACTTTTTAAAAACGACACTTTAAAAATGCCTGTTATATCATTGTTTTGTTGAGGCAAGGGCACGATGTGAAAGGGAGGCTGCACATATCATGCTGCAAGCACGGGTCACTAGTTCTGAATCATATGGGACAGCCAGGGACATCACTGTCAGCACCAGCTTTCATGTGCCCACTCACCTGCCCTACAGAACAGGTAGGATACAGCCAGTCAATGGGAGTTATTTGTTTTCTTTCATTAGACAATGGAAAACTGACAGATGAAACAAGGACTTGCCAAGGTATCTGAGCCTTTTAGCCTTTCCTATGAGTTTTCACAGTATGGACTGATCCCAGGCTCTTCTGTGTGGCTCCTCTTCATGCTGCACCTGACTTGGAGGACCAGTCCTGATGAACTCAGGCAAGATTCCCATTGACTGGGTGAGGACTAGAGACGGGCAGGCATTTTTTTGACAACATGGATTTTTGTGAGAAAATGTTGCTTCGTTGAAGCCAAAACTTTTCATGGCAAGGTATTGGTTAGGACAGGAAACATTTCCCAGGTCCAGGGTGGAATTTCTGGGCAAAACCAGAGTGACCAGGCAGAAGAATGCCTGATGGTCTGATGGCTAGGGTGCTCCTTCCCCCATCCCAGACAAGGTTACTGTCTATTGTTTTGCAAAGAATACCTTCCCTGGGTTTGTCCTGATATGTACTGGGGGAAATATTTGAAATCTCAGAGTTTCCAAGGATGGGAAAACCATTTACCACCCAGTTGTAATGTGGACTCTTCTGTCCCTCTGGCCATGAACAGGAAAGCCGAATCAAGCCCTTTCCTAAGGGGCACCAGATGTAGGCCAGGCATGGGATCTTCCTCCAGATCCACAAAGCGAATCTCACGCCTGATTCTTCTCCCAGTTACACCAGGGTAACACTGGAATAACTCAGTTGACATGAATGGTATTACTCTGGATTTACACCAACATTCTACTGTCCCAAGAGGCCCAGAACTCCCAGAATGCCCTAGCAGGGAAGAAAAGCTGAATATCAGAATTGTGATCAAGTTTATGCTTCAGCCTTTTACCTTGTCCAAACTGTTGTGTTAGCTGCCACAATGGTTGTTTACACTGATCCTGTGCAGCACTGGGTCAGCTAGCACAACGGCTGAGGACCACATTCACACTCATGGGCAATTCACAGCATAGGCCAGGCCAGAGAATGGAATTTTGCCTTTTGACTTGAGCACTGAAGGGTAAGATTGCAATATTCAGCTTTCAGGAGGGGGAAGAAAACCCGGTGTGACATTTAAGAGCAGAAGTAGCAAGTGGTTGACAGTTCAGGTCCTCAGCAGAAGAGTTTGTATTGAGGCAGCATGCCCCCTGCTCACTGACAGCACTGGCTGGCTGGCTGACACTGTCAGCTTTTTTACCCGAGATGTCAAGCTTGGACATGTTCTAGTTGCTGTCAGGGAGACTGGTCTTTTTGTTGCTTTTGCTTGAGCATCTTCTGAAAAACTAAAAGTCTAAGACAAATCTTTGAAAGCCCACGTTGTGCTCTCTCCTCTGGCTCTATTTCAGCCGCTACCTTTCCAGGGCTTAAAAAATTACCCTCCACTTCTGCAGTTTCCCTCCTTTCAGAAGTTAACTTTTAATAAATGCTGGAGTGAGGGAGCAGTTTGGCTCTGAGCTGACCCTGGATTTTAAACAGCCCTGACTTCTGCGGATTTGCCTTTGGTTCAAATCTAATTTCCACCCCCTCAAATAATCTTCAGATCCTCCTTCCTCCTTACTGAAAATCAGTTTCATATCTTTAGGGAGCAGAACAGAACAGTGTGGTTCACAGATAAAAAAGAATTACTCTGAGTTGCTCTTAAAAAAAACATGGTATTGATGTGCACCAAGTCTCCTGTTTGCTAGTGGGTAATTAAATCAATTAACAAGTATCCGTTTATTTATTTCCCTAGTTTATGGATGTAAGCAGTTTGTATAGCAGTTTGTAACCAGGTCCAGCTGTAACTTGCCTGCCATTATGCTGAACACACATGAATATTTAGACCACTGCAGCCTCCATCCAAGGCTGGTGTCACTCCCGTGCCAAATTCAGACCTGGTGTGAATGGGGTGAGCTGATTCATGCCAAGGCTATGTGAGCATCTTGGACTACGCGGCACATTGGAGCTGAGTTTGGCAGCAATTACATGGTTAGGCTTGGCACAATGGAGAACCCCATTCTCACCAGCCTCCTGCCACAAGCTTCCTCCCAGTCCAGCTTAGAATGTCATCCCAGACTGCTGCACTGAGCTCCCCTCCTTTCCCAGGGGAAAGGCAGCAACAGCAGCCACCAGGCAGGAATCTGACAATCAGGAGTGGGACGGGGAGGCCTGAAAAGGGGCCACAGCTGGGCTGGGCCACGAGGCTCACAGAGGGAAGTGCTTGCCCTGCATGTCATGTGGCGCCCATGCTTATGACGTGTAGGAACTCAAAAGGGCAGGCATGTCCTCAGGGGCAGAGCTGCTGCAGGTGCATGAGAGAGGCCAGCATGCCTTGTTCACATCCCCAGCCAGCTCACCCTCCTTCCATTCCAGCTGAACTTCTAAGCTGTACAGGATGGATCTCCTCTCCCAGGGCATCATTAGAGTTTTGTGACTGGACGAGGCACCGACTCTGCGGAGTTCTTATGCGCCACCACAGTAGGGGTTCTGCAGGAAAAATGCCTTCCGTAGATGGCTCCCCCCCGATGCCTACATTTTTTTATTGCCCTCCTTCCGTGTTGCTTGGTCTCCTGCACAGAGCCCCATGCCTGCTGGACAGTCACTTATGCAGCACTGAAAGGGATTTTCATGGCAGGCTTTATGGGGCCATTTGCATGGCTGTATCCTGGATGCTTACACTGTAAGGCCAGAAAGCACCATTAGCTCCTCTAGTCTGACCTCTTGTATAACACAGGCCATCTTCCAGAAAGACATCCAGTCTTGACTTGAAGACCTCAAGAGTTGGAGAATCCGCCACTTCCCATTGGTAGGTTGTTCCAATGGTAAATCACCCTCAGTGATAAAAATGTGTGCTACATTGCTAATGGGAATTTGCCTGGCTTCAGTTTCCAGCCCTTGGTTCTTGTTTTACCTTCCTCTGCCAGATTAAATAGACTTTTAGTACACTGTATTTTCTCCTTGTGAAGAAATAATACACTGTTATCAAGTCAGCTCTTGATCTTCTTTTCGATAAGCTAAACAGATCAAGCTCCTTAAATCGCTCACTGTAAGGCATTTTCCCAGCCCTCAAATAATTTCTGCAGCACTTTTGTGCACCTCCTCCAGTTTTTGAACACCCTCTTTAAACCGTGGCCACCAGTGCATGCTTCCACTGCTGTCTCACCAAGGGTGATGTAGCCGGGCAGTTACCCCACTCCTAAGAGAAAAAGCTAGGCTGATTGGGGAAACAGCCACAGCTGGGGCCATGCCCCAATCAGGCCACAGCTGGCCCTATAAAAGGGCTGTGAGTCAGGAGCTGAGTCAGTCTCTCTCTAGCTCTTGAGAGAGAAGGACCTGGCTGCCTGGGAGAGAAGGGTATTTGAGACAGAACAGTGCTGGGGAAGGGCAAAGGGAGCTGGGAGCCCCAGGCTGCAGGCCTTGTCAAGGGCCCAAAAGGTACTGGGGCTGCAGAGGGACAGCCCGAGAAGAGGCAAAGGCAGCAGGTCCTAACCCCTTGCCAATAATGAGCGGTCATTACAGACTGCAGTCTACCCCAGTGAGCGGGGGTTAGATGATGACTGGCAGCAGCCACTGAGGCAAGATGGGGGTTCCCCTGAGAGGGGAGCCCCAGAGTGTGAGGGCACTGCCGGGGGAAGCACCCCAAGGTAAAGGGGCACCGGGGTCTGGGAGGGACACGGGGCCAGTGGCAGGCGAGACACTGGCCAGGAGGAGGTGCTCTGTATGATGGAGAGCTAATTCCCAAGATGAGCAACAGGAGGCACCACGCTGGTGAGTCTTCACTTCGCTACAAGTACAGAGATAAACTCACCTCCCTGCTCTGACTCACTATTCCCCAAGTTGTACATGCAAGGATCGTCAGATCTTACACAATGCCCTAGCTCTCTGTTGACACTAAACTGGGAGGAGTGGTAGATACGCTGGAGGGTAGGGATAGGATACAGAGGGACCTAGACAAATTGGAGGATTGGGCCAAAAGAAATCTGATGAGGTTCAACAAGGACAAGTGCAGAGTCCTGCACTTAGGACGGAAGAATCCAATGCACCGCTACAGACTAGGGACCGAATGGCTCGGCAGCAGTTCTGCAGAGAAGGACCTAGAGGTGACAGTGAACGAGAAGCTGGATATGAGTCAACAGTGTGCCCTTGTTGCCAAGAAGGCCAATGGCATTTTGGGATGTATAAGTAGGGGCATTGCCAGCAGATCGAGGGACGTGATCGTTCCCCTCTATTCGACATTGGTGAGGCCTCATCTGGAGTACTGTGTCCAGTTTTGGGCCCCACACTACAAGAAGGATGTGGATAAATTGGAGAGAGTCCAGCGAAGGGCAACAAAACTGATTAGGGGACTAGAACACATGACTTATGAGGAGAGGCTGAGGGAACTGGGATTGTTTAGTCTACGGAAGAGAAGAATGAGGGGGGATTTAATAGCTGCTTTTAACTACCTGAAAGGTGGATCCAAAGAAGATGGATCTAGACTATTCTCAGTGATAGCAGATGACAGGACAAGGAGTAATGGTCTCAAGTTGCAGTGGGGGAGGTTTAGGTTGGATATTAGGAAAAACTTTTTCACTAGGAGGGTGGTGAAACACTGGAATGCGTTACCTAGGGAGGTGGTGGAATCCCCTTCCTTAGAAGTTTTTAAGGTCAGGCTTGACAAAGCCCTGGCTGGGATGATTTAGTTGGGATTGGTCCTGCTCTGGGCAGGGGGTTGGACTAGATGACCTCCTGAGGTCCCTTCCAACTCTGATATTCTATGATTCTACCACATAGATTATTGGTGTGTGAGCATGTGCTCAGCAATGCTGTTCTGCCCCAGTCTAACCAAAGAGCCGAGAGGGCACTTTTAGTTTTAAGACTTTGCCGCCACTGACTGTTTCAGACTGAGATCCCTAGGGGTTGCAATGTCTCTAGCTGATATTCGGAGGGGCAGGAGCATCTCCATGTGACATTCCCACTAAGTTGTGTCAGGGTGCTGGTTTCCCTCCTTCATTCTAGCTGGGCTTCTGTTCATTTCACTGAGGAGATGACTGAGGCCCACGCCACCTTGCCACTCACCTGTCCAATTTATGCTAGTAGAAACAGGCCTCCTGGCAGACTGGATTGATCTCCTAAAGGCTCTGGGGTCAGGAGAGTATCCCAGACACTTCTCTCCCACTTTCTTACAAAACAAGACCCTTTCAGCCAAGCTCAAGGGAGAGAACTTGGCATGTGACTTTTTCTGTTCAGAGAGAATAACTTCTGTGATGTGTTTAACACACAAGGAGCACAGTGAAAGAAACACAGGGGCAAGAGAAAAAGGGATTGGCAATATCGTGGAAGAACAAGTTGTGCATCAACTGCTGACTTGTCTCTTCCAGATGCACTGGTTTTATTGCAAAGTCAGCAGGATGGGTGTTTACTCCTTTTTTTTTTTTAAACAGTCAGGTAACTGAGATGAATAATGCCCCACAACCCTAAATGGGCTAGCATTGTAAAGATGGTCGGAGGAGGAAAGAAGGTTAGGAACAAAGGAGCTGCCAGACTAGATCAGATACGTTTTAGCCCTGTAATTCTGTGTCTGACATTAGCCAGCAGGTGCAAGAAAGTCTGCAATAAGCAGTTATGGGATTACTTGCCCTGGGGAACGTCTCTTCCTGACCCCCATTATTTGGAGGCGAGTGGGTGCCATGAAGAAGGAGGGTTTAATGTTCATTTCAAAATTCCCGGGTTTCAGAAATTTAATTAGTTAAACTAGGCAACTAGAGCCAATTCTTGTATTAGCTGATTTTCCAGGATGGAACAGGCTGGTTGGCCTTTCCTACTGAGCTTCAAATAACATGAAGGATTTTGGCTTCTAATGAAAAGCCATTTGAATTTGCAACCTCTACCATAACAAGAAATGGGAAATGAGGCTCTTGCATGCAAAGACAATTCTTTCAGGTGGGGAACTCTGAAGATGCATTGGAGAGGGGCGCTACTCTGAGCAGCATTGCCAAATGAACTCAGCTGCTTATGGGCCAAGGGGTTGCCAATCCTGCCAACGTTACAGCTCCATCTTTGTCTAAAGTAGTCTTGATTAAAAGATGTGAGATGTTAAGCCTAAGAGATCTTAGGCTTTCTCCTTTTACCATCAGAATGCAGCCTGAAACTTACCAAAGATTTCACTAGGAGACCTAGTTCTGGTCAAACTGCAAAAGAATACGGATTGGACAACGTAGCTGTAGCCTGAGATCCTACACGGCTTACCAGAATGCTCTGTACAAAAGAAAGAGGTGGTATCATCAGCTGTTTCCAAACCTACCTCAATTGCCCTGTGAGCTGGGGAGCCCTGGCACACATTACAGCCTTAAAGAAGGGAGAAAATCTGGAGTGACCATTGGTCCATCTGAAATCACTTTGGAAAGCCCTCTCTCTTCCTGCTCAGCTAGCATCTCACGTTTCTGGGGAGTACGGGCTGCGTGATACTTGTCTCCTGAACCTTTCCCCGCCCATCCCTGTCCTACTGCTGTGACAGCACCATATTTCTAGAGCCCCTACAGGCAAATAGGAGATGATCATCATGACAGTAGGATCCTCTGCATAATTCTGAGTACTAATTCTCATCCTCCCTATTCCAACATGAGGCCTGGAAAAAGGATCCATTCTTATTTATTGCAGATGGGGAGAAATAAAATAGTAATAATTGGATGAAAGTTTGCATTAATGGATGGTGCACTAGCTGCAGCCCAAAGACTCAATTTCCATATGACAACTGAGTGAGCGGTGCAGGAGAAATTCTCTGTAAATCACTCTAGCTTTGTTCAATAAATAAAAGGTACCTTCAGGAATAGTTCAGTGCTGAGAATTACAGCAGGGGTTACTGTTTCCTTTTGGCTCTGTGATTCCAAGGTCTGTAAGAAGCAAAAGTAGGAGTCGTTTAGACAACTGGAAGTCCTCATGTTACCCTTCTCCAGCTTGTCCATTTGTGGTCACTTGGTATTTAACTGGGGCTCTCATTGCCAGCCTCTGTTTTAATGCTGGCTACGTTTTGCTGGAATAGTTGGTCTGTTGGCTGGTGGGAGCAGATGGTCTCTTTAAAATAAGACAAATGGCTGCCAAGCTCTACTGTTTTTATCCACCGCTGCGATGTGCACAGGCTGCAAGTGGTGTCAGTCTAAGCACATGACACTCAACCAGCCACCTCTGTCTGTCGTGCGGCAGACCATGTGCCTGTACAGGAGAGGAGCTGTGATAGAAGCGCAGTGGGTAGGAAAGAAGGATGGTCTTGTGGTTAAGGAACGAGGCTGAGCTGTAGGAGATCTGGGTTCAGTTTCTGGCTCAGCCACAGACTTCCTGTGTGACTTTGGACAAGTCACTGCACCTTGCTGTGACTTCATTGCCGGCTATAAGGTGAGGATAATGCTCCACTTTCCGCCCAAGGGAAGTTGTGGGGTAAGTCCAGTAAAGGTGATGGGAGCCAGGTAATAACCTAGCTAAAAAGCCTAGAGCCTCCACCTCTCTAGTTATCATTTCTAGCCCCGTTGTGGGGAAACTACTGCAGGGCTAAATACAGGTATCCACCAACGGGGATTGCTATAGCTCCCCATCCTTCTAATCCCTCCAGTGTGCCCCCAGCCTCCACTGACCCCAGCTCTAAATCCATGATCACTAAGTTCTGAGCCAGAGCGGCAAAGTCAGCGGTAAAGCAACACTGTAAGTTGTCTGTTTAGAGTGCATGCTTCTGGGGGCAGGGACTTTCTCTCACAATGTGGTTATGCAGTGGCTAATAGTTGGACTTGCACCCTTTCAACACAGATGCTCTGTGCATTATGCAAGAATCACTGGGTGGCAGTTCTCTGGCCTGTGTTATATAGGAGGTCAGACTAGATGGTCCCTTCCGGGCTTGGAATCTATGAACCCACGTGGTGTCTTTAAACATTAGAAGGGGGGAAAACACCTACAAGAGCCTCCTCTTCTTTGTTAGATTTCAGAGTAGAAGCCGTGTTAGACTGTATTCTCAAAGAGAAAAGGAGTACTTGTGGCACCTTAGAGACTAACAAATTTATTTGAGCATAAGCTTTCATGAGCTACAGCTCACTTCATCGGATGCATTCAGTGGAAAATACAGTGGGGAGATTTATATACAGAGAACATGAAACAATGGGTGTTACCATACACACTGTAACCAGAGTGATCACTTAAGGTGAGCTATTACCAGCAGGAGAGCGGGGGGAACCTTTAGTAGTGATAATCAAGGTGGGCCATTTCCAGCAGTTGACAAGAACGTCTGAGGAACAGTGGGGGGGTGGGGAGGTGGGGGAGATAAACATGGGGAAATAGTTTTACTTTGTGTAATGACCCATCCACTCCCAGTCTCTATTCAAGCCTAAGTTAATTGTATCCAGTTTGCAAATTAATTCCAATTCAGCAGTCTCTCATTGGAGTCTGTTTTTGAAGTTTTTTTTGTTGAAATATTGTCACTTTTAGTTCTGTAATCGAGTGACCAGAGAGAGTGAAGTGTTCTCCAACTGGTTTTTGAATGTTATAATTCTTGACGTCTGATTTGTGTCCATTTATTCCTTTACGTAGAGACTGTCCAGTTTGACCAATGTACATGGCAGAGGGGCACTGCTGGCACATGATGGCATATATCACATTGGTAGATGTGCAGGTGAACGAGCCTCTGATGGTGTGGCTGATGTGATTAGGCCCTGTGATGGTGTCCCCTGAATAGATATGTGGACACAGATGGCAATGGGCTTTGTTGCAAGGATAGGTTCCTGGGTTAGTGGTTCTGTTGTATGGTGTGTGGTTGCTGGTGAGTATTTGCTTCAGGTTGGGGGGCTGTCTGTAGGCAAGGACTGGCCTGTCTCCCAAGATCTGTGAGAGTGATGGGTCGTCCTTCAGGATAGGTTGTAGATTCTTGACGATGCATTGGAGAGGTTTTAGTTGGGGGCTGAATGTGATGGCTAATGGCGTTCTGTTATTTTCTTTGTTGGGCCTGTCCTGTAGTAGGTGACTTCTAGGTACTCTTCTGGTTCTGTCAATCTGTTTCTTCACTTCAGCACGTGGGTATTGTAGTTGTAAGAATGCTTGATAGCAGCATCACTTGCCCCATAACCTCAGCCATGCAGAACACAATGCCATCCACAGCCTCAGAAACAACTCTGACATCATAATCAAAAAGGCTGACAAAGGAGGTGCTGCCGTCATCATGAATAGGTCGGAATATGAACAAGAGGCTGCTCGGCAGCTCTCCAACACCACTTTCTACAAGCCATTATCCTCTGATCCCACTAAGGGTTACCAAAAACTACAGCATTTGCTCAAGAAACTGTATTTTCCACTGAATGCATCCGATGAAGTGAGCTGTAGCTCACGAAAGCTTATGCTCAAATAAATTTGTTAGTCTAAGGTGCCACAAGTACACCTTTTCTTTGTTAGAGGAGCCCAAGACTTCCATTTCAGGGCTCATTTCTGACTGGGAAATCAGTGACTGAAGAGCAAATTCCCTCCACCTCTTGTGTTGCAGCCCGGAGGCCTCATTCCCAGCCCTCTGCCAGTTCCCATTTCAGCAGGAAGAGGGTAATCTGCTTTCACGGTCCCCCTTCCCCCACACAATCCCCCTGTTTAACCGCAGTCGCAGAGAGACCCCCCCTTCGCTGTGGGCAGGAGATCTGCTGCCTGCAATCAAGAACTGACCAAGTCTCTCCTGAAAAGGCAACTGGTGAATATTTTGGACAGCCAGCACTTAAAAAAAACTTGACCCCATCTCCTTGCGGCTTTCTGGACAGTGGGCCTGACTCTGACCTCCCTAATCCGTCACCCTCCTGTAGGCTCACCCCAGGGGATCAGCTGGGATTTTACAGTGCTCCTTTCCACAATGTTTCTACCACCAAGTGGATAAATAAGGTGAAGTGAATTTCACTCTGATTTTCCGTTGCTTATTTTTTTCTTTCCCTCTTTAGCTCTCTCCCTGCTGCAATGACCTCTACGCTCAAAATCATTAATACACTGGGATACTGATGGGATCAGATCTGACAGGAGACGGCCTGCTATTGATTTTTGCTTCATATTTCAGGGGGAAAAATGTTCTAGTTTCTGTCTTAAATTAGTGTGGTGCGCACTGAGTGGGTGAGATCAGAGACTGCATCAACATCACACCGTGTGGGCCATTTAGCTAATGAGAGCTCATCAAAGGCTTTTAAAAAGCCTCCTGGTTTTGTCATCCCCCCCCCCCTGCCCCCGCCCCATGCTTTGCTGGGATTGGAAGGGGGCCCTGAGGCTTCTCTTATAAAAAAGAGCCAATGGCAAGGAGCACAGTCTGACACCAGCAGGGCAGCGATGGCAGGAGCTGCTCCTGCATTGCCAGGTTGCTAGCAGCATACCTTCCCTGCTCCCCGCGTGGAAGTTCTCTGGGGCAAGGCCTGGCATTTTACCCTGTGTTCATACCTAGCACAACAGGATCCTGATCCAGGATTATAATACAAATCAATAATAATAAAGGCCGTCCCTGCCCAGCTCCTCAGTCTGGATTTCCCCATACCCCAGGGACTCTTGATTGGGCTCACTCTTTCTCCTGAAGGTCTCTATGATAGCCAGTTTTTTAGGATGGCATCCATGCCATCCCATTGGTCACATGGCAGAGGAAAGGTTATTCAAGCCAAAAAGGGGCATCCCCTGGTTCTCCTTCCTACCTATGCTTATTAACTGCGGAAATTAGAAAAAAAAAAAAAAAAAAAAGACAGCCGGCTGCCTTTCATTCTATGCTCAGATTAGACATGCTATGGATTCAAAATAGAGCCATAAAAACTCACTTGACTCTTCATCTTCCAGTCTGTCCTTGGTGACAGGCTAGTGGCCAGGTAACCCTTAGACACTGGTAAACAGCAAATTAAAAAACAGGCTCTGCCCACTCTTATCCCTGGGATGGAATTAGATACTGTGGCGAAAGGGCATTAACATATATGCTGCTTCCAGACTCACAACTGGACCCTGGGCAAAGCAGCGTTACCAATGCTCATGATTTTATCACAAGTCTCTCGCTATTGGGGGTTCATCTTAAAGCCCCAGCAAATGGAATCAAGAGATTGCATGAGAAGCTCAGCTTGTGTTAAAAACAAAACAACACACACACACACACACACACACAAACCCACTAGGTTTCTATCCCTCTTCATTGTGAAGAAAAGGTTGGAAATGTGATGTGCATCCACCCTAAAAGACTCAGAACCTGGAAGACAAACAAAAAGACCCCACATCTATTATTTTATTGAGATTTATTTATTTTATTGAGATTTATTGGGATGATTTGATTGGGGATTGGTCCTGCTTTGAGCAGGGGGTTGGACTAGATGACCTCCTGAGGTCCCTTCCAATCCTGATAATCTATGATTCTATGATTTAAGCCACTCTCATGATTTTTGGGTGTCTGATTCCTGATTTGTGAGTGCCTGGGGCTGATGATACTGCCTGTATCCTGGTGGTGCCTAAGACAGCCCAGCTTGTGCAAAAAAACAATAACTAGGACATAACTCTTCAATTTTCAAAGAAGCACCTTTCTGTTGTCTCTCATGCCGAGCCTTAAGTGTGGGAGGCATTCCCCGTGAACCTCCACAAAACTACTTCATTACCCTCCTTCAAGCTCTCCTTTGCTGTGAGGCCTACGAAAAACCTTGAGAACAGCTACGCTGCTGGTGTGCTGACACCACAGCCTGTGGTGCTGAATCATGCTGCCTCACTGTTTCCTTACAGTCCTTCCCCTCCCCATGCCTCTCCCACAGCCACACCGGGTGTACCCCACCTCTGTTTGCTGTCTCTTGATTTATGTTTACATTGCAAGCTCCTCAGGGCAGGGACTGGCTTTGTGTTCTGTGTTTGTACAATGCCTAGCACAATGGGCTCTGGGTATGGGATTAGAGCTGCTAGGCACTATGGGAATATAAATAATAAATATTAATTCATTGAGGTCCCCCCATGACTCCAATCTTTTGAATAATGAAACTGCCAAAGCAGTCTCCAGCTCTTGCTACTTAGGTTCTATACTCACCAGTTCCTCCAGCTCTCACATAGAGGGTCTTCACTGGATTGGCATTGCAGCGTCTGCCATGGGTCGTTTACGACAAATATGGAATCAGCATCATCTCGGTATGACAACTGCATTTAGGATCTGTTTGAGCTATATTCTCTCCATCCTGCTGTACGGTTGTGAAACACGGACACTGTGCCGGACAGGACAAAGCTGGAGGCTGTCCACACAAAATGCCAATGTCATAGATCGGGCATAAAGTGGAATGACTTCATTTATAACACAGATGTTTATGGTCGCTTCAATCTACAGAGTACTGGGGCCATTGGCTGCAGATTGTGCCTTACACTTTTTGGACATGTCACCAGAATGCCGCAAGACATCCCAGCAAAAATCAAGTGATTTTTCTACAGCCATGAAGGTTCCTGACCTCCCCAAAAGCCACTACGTCAAAAGTTCCTTGGGGGTCTAAAATGAAAATTCTACCCCAGGATAATTAGGAATAGTGGGGCAGGGGGCTCTCTGTAATCCGCTATTCATACCTTTAGTGTTCCCTGTGCAGCTGGGGATTGGTGTTATCTCCTAGCTCGTGGCACCTATAGGAATGCCCAACAACAATTAGCCCAAAACGCACACTGTGTTGAATGTTATATCTGTGGAAACGCTGATTCTTCTCCCCGTCTCACAGCTTTGCAAAATAACAAATGGGTTTGAGACGTCCAGGTTTGGCTAGGAGTAACCCCCAATGAGAACAAGGTCAAATACCCAGTGGGAGACTAATGACATCACTCCACCCCCTAACAAACACCACAGAACATCTAGAATTAACTCATGGACAACAAGCTTTGTGTGGTCAAATACAGTGGCATCCCTTCCTCTATCTTTGTCTCTTCCCTTGGGGGATGGACTGGGGACAGATACATCTTGGAACAACCCTGCAAAAGCATGAAGACAATCAGCTCAACCTCCCTTGAAGGTGCTCACAGCACACATATATATGATTATACAGTCATGTTTGACTCAGTTTTTTTTTTCTGAATTAGTTCTCCTAATCTCATTGGTCACAATTCCAGCCATTAGCCTGAGCAGAAGTCAGTTTAATTCTTCAAAGAGTCTCAGAATGAAATGTGTAGTATTTATTTTTTTCCTATGGAAATTATCATTCTCTATTCTATAAAACTTCCCTATTCCCACAAAATTGTAAAGTGTCTAGTTTATAGATTTGGCATTCTCTGTCTCCTCACTCCTACCAGCAATAAACTGGAGTGAAGGCTTGGCTATATGGCAAGTTACTGCTCAGCAAGCCAGAGTGTGAGCATTCCACACCAGCTTGCCATGCAGCATCACATGTGGCCACTACTAGAGCGCATTGAAAGTCCTGGGATCACACTCCTCAACTTTCAGTGTACAGTAGCACAGTCCACATGTGATGTTACTGCATGGCCATACAGAGGGACCTAGACAAATTAGAGGATTGGGCCAAAAGAAATCTGATGAGGTTCAACAAGTGCAGAGTCCTGCACTTAGGATGGAAGAATCCAATGCACCGCTACAGACTAGGGACCGAAGGGCTAGGCAGCAGTTCTGCAGAAAAGGACCAAGGGGTTACAGTGGATGAGAAGCTGGATATGAGTCAACAGTGTACCCTTGTTGCCAAGAAGGCCAATGGCATTTTGGGATGTATAAGTAGGGGCACTGCCAGCAGATCGAGGGATGTGATCGTTCCCCTCTATTCGACATTGGTGAGGCCTCATCTGGAGTACTGTGTCCAGTTTTGGGCCCCACACTACAAGAAAGATGTGGAAAAATTGGAAAGCATCCAGCGGAGGGCAATGAAAATGATTAGGAGACTGGAACACATGACTTATGAGGAGAGACTGAGGGAACTGGGATTGTTTAGTCTGCGGAAGAGAAGAACGAGGGGGGATTTGATAGCTGCTTTCAACTACCTGAAAGGGGGCTCCAAAGAGGATGGATCTAGACTGTTCTCAGTGGTAGCAGATGACAGAACGAGGAGTAATGGTCTCAAGTTGCAGTGGGGGAGGTTTAGGTTGGATATTAGGAAAAACTTTTTCAGTAGGAGGATGGTGAAACACTGGAATGCATTTCCTAGGGAGGTGGTAGAATCTCTTTCCTTAGATATTTTTAAGATCAGGCTTGACAAAGCCCTGGCTGGGATGATTTAGTTGGGGATTGGTCCTGCTTTGAGCAGGGGGTTGGACTAGATGACCTCCTGAGGTCCCTTCCAACCCTGATATTCTATGATTCTATGGCAAGCTGGTGCACTCTAAAGTCACACCCTGGCTTGCCCTGTAATAAATTGTTGAAAAGTCCTTCCTCGTTGCAGTTACAGTGTCATCAACGTAATATATATGCTGCGTCCATCTCTCAGGTGGACATGCTGAAGACTGACTGCAGTTTGTGTTAAACGGAGATTAAGCAGAGTCATTAGCAATGAGTGCCGAGATCCTATTAAAGTGAAGCTCCTGGATATAACAGTAAGACTCACCCTAGGAAAGCTTGTTTGAATCCATGACAGAAGGTCTGAATCAGGGATCAAAGTCTCAAAGTTCTGAGAAGACCAATGCTCCCAGACCTAACTGGCTATGGTTAAACCTACTCCGACATAATCTCTGAATTTGGCCCTGTGAGTTTATGCAAAGGCAGCATTAGACTTCAATATACCTATCTACACCCACTTACTAAGGCTTTCCCAAACCAGGCCATAAATAATTTCAGATGTAGCTGTAAATTCATTTTCCATGTCACCCACTGTGGGGCACATATTGGTTATTTAATGGCTCCCCCCTTGTCTTTTACATAAACACTTTCTAAAATGTTATACATGGGAGGGGTGTAGCTCTTGCTCCCTATGCAACATAATATGAAGTAACCACAGAGACACAACAGGGTCCAAATAACCATGTTTACAAATACATACCACATGGAAGGCCAAGCTAACCCTATTCTGGAACACGATGTGCCCCTGGAGGGCTCCCAAACTATTTTAAGTAATAATAACCTGTTTCTATAAACTACAGGGTGAGGGGGGAAATTAAAGAGGAACATCAGAGTAGGAAAACAATATAAATAATCTGCTGCCTGATTAAGAGACTTGAACCAGGGTCTCCTATATCTGAGGTCAGTGCCAGGGCTCTTGGCTAGTCTGGGATCAAGAGCTCAAGTTTCCATCCCAGACCCGAGAAACCTTCCTGATGAAAGTTCTGTCAAAAATGATCTTCCATGAACAGTTTCAGTTTGGACAAATTGGCATTTTTCATGGAAAACTTTCTCCAAAAAGTTCCTGCCCAATGCTAATTATTATGGATAGATGGTTGGATTTTAGAAGGCCCTGATATGTAATGAGAGTGGTTTTTTCTCTATTATCAGCATTATCACAATTAACAATAAATTAATAAATACAGGGCCCTTATATAATGCCTTTCATCTTCAAACATTCATGTGCTGTATATAGAACCAAATAAGTGGTAAAGGAAGAGTACTAGAGACAGGCTCCAGCCGGAATGAATCCTCTCGAAAAACAGAAAGACCTTTTTATCACATCTGCGTTAAAAACCAACAACAACAGAGGAGAGTCTGCGACATAGCTGCTGGATAGAGGTGCATCTCCTCCCTGCTACTGGGAAAGCAGAACCTTGTTAGCATAACAGGTGCAGATGTGAGTCAGCGCACTTCCTGCTTAACATCACTAAGCACAACCATCAGCTCAGTAATTATCTCTAACGAGATGCCCTCCACTCAATACTCAGCTGAAGGGAAACAGCAGTTGATGGAAGGGTTCCAAAAGCAGCGCTCTTCGCAGGACTCTCTGAATACCATTTTGCCATCTCACCTCTTTTGTTCCCCAAACACTGTATATGAAATCATGAAACCCCTACTGGCTATGGCTCGGAGTACAGGGACAATGGGGAACTCTCCCTGACTCATTGCCCTTGCAGTCACACACTCCGCAGGCAGCTTCCCTGGACTAGCAGACAGAGCAGAGCTGACCATGTGGTGACTGGTCTCACTGAGGGAGCTGGAGAGTGAACTCAGCCTGGCTGGGAAGTTTCCCAGCAAACGCTACAAATTGGGAATAATCAGTGTGGAAGGAAAAACCCAGCGGAGGGATCTGCTGTCAGGTCCCTAGAGGCCAGTTCTCAGGGGGAACCCTGCATGCAGGCCGGGGACTCACCAGCTCCCCACACAGCCAGCACTGCCCTTTCCCTTGCTGGCTCCAGACTGACTCCACAATGGCTTCTCCCTCGGGGGGCCTCTCCCTCCCTATTGGTTGCTGGGCGGACTCTGAGTCTGCCTTGGCTCCCCCTCCCTACCAGGGACAGTGTGCCTCTCCCTGAGCGGCCAGCCAACAGAGTCCCAGGAATCTAGGTCATCTCCTTGGGGGCTACACCTAAATAGAAACAAATCTAAGGGCATCTTCCATTCTGTCCTCTTTGTCAGCTGTAGCCGCACCTTCTCCCAGGAACTCCCCTTAATAAGCCATGAGAGAAATTGAGAATGCAAATATCAAGCGATGCTTTCTCTGCATTGTATACTTCCTGTAATTGTTGTTTGCTCCTGTTTGTTTTGTACCCCGACAGAGATCAAACTCGACAGTTTTACAGAGTCGTATCTGAATGTCAGTTTCGGCTTTCCTGTTTAGACAAACCCAAAGCTCAAGATGAAGTTCAGGAAGCTCAAAGCTCCACAGAAAACCCATGCATACAAAAATGTATCAAGATGCATTTGAAGTTAAATGAATGATACTTCCACAGCCCGCTCTGTTGCCAGCTTTGCTCCAGACTCACTGTGGGATCCTCACCAAGACATTTAAATTCTCTGCACCTCAATATCTGGTAATATGGGCAGAACTCGTACCTACTGCAGCTAGTAAACTGTTGTGAAACTTCGCTAGTGATGGTGTCACATGCTATGAGATGACGGTATAAACAAGTGCTGTCGGTTCAACTAAAAACTAAAAGTCAAATGCAAATCAGAACAGAAATTCCTTCTCTCCACGCTTGGCTTTTGAGGCTTCTTAGCTCTAAGCCTCTTCTAGAGCAGACTGAGCAGGGAGGGATGAGTCTTGCATGCCAGATTTCCCCCTCAAGCAAATTTTATACTGATTCATAGACATTGTTTAGGCCAGACTGGGAACAATTTGTGCATAACCCTACTGGCAGCTATGTTAATTGTGTGACCTGTCATCTGGGCCCTGAGCGGAGATTCTCCCACTGTAAATCTGGCAACCAGGCACTTGGTAATACTAGAGACAGGCAGTCAGGGGTTAATTGTATTTTTAACCACTTTCCCTAAAGGCTGGGGGAAAAGGCACCTCTCCCACCTCAGGCCCTCCAAAGGGCTAGCAGAGACTAAGAAGTTCCATGTTGTGCTTCCCAGTGTTTCTGGGTGCGCTTGCAAACACTTTTGCCCTAGATTGTTTGTTGTCTCCCCCAGGTAGGTGCACCGTGGCATTGTAATCAACCTTCTCAAAGATCATTATACAGTTCCAGTGGTCTAACATTATGCACACACAAATCTATGTTTAAAAAAACAGAGTGCAAAGTCAAGCAGTCAAAAGTTAGGAAATGCCAGAATTACATTTGCTAGTGCCACCAACATTCAGGCCCCCTGAGCATATGCATTATGATACAGTCTTTAATTACATAATCACGTACTATTTTGCCACAGGAGTCTTTGCCCAGCTAGCTCCAGTGTCTGACCTTCAGTTTCAAGTCCCAGTTGCAGCCTTTTTGTCCAGCCAGTCCTGCTCTCCACTCCCAGTTCCAGTTTCTCCTCAACAGCCTTTAGGCCCAGTTTCCTCCCCTCCCAGAATCTTTGTCCCTGTATTTCCTCACCCACCTTCACCAGCGGTCTGACACTTGTCCTATCTGCATTCGAATCAAGCAGCTTTCCTCACTGCCTCAGCCACAGGAGAGACAGGCTCCCTGCTCTCAGTTCAGGTGCACAAACGCAACACAGCCCAGAGCAGCAGTTGGAGGAAAAGTCCAGCTCAGCCCCAGGCTGAAGCATGCTCAGGGCACATGGAAATGTTGTGGAAGGTAGCTGCTAAAATCAAAGAAGATTCTGCTGAGAATGTAGAAACTTATTTTTCTGAGGCTTATAACTTGGCCAAATTTGGACAGGTTTTACACAGACAGAAGTGGCTGAGCTGTTTTGACTGAAATTAAATATATATATATATATCTCTGAGACAGATACTCGGCCTGGAAAATTTTAGCCCAAACAATAGAAGTTTGGCTAAGTTATAAACAACTGAAAACAGGGTCTTATAATGGAAAGAGTCAAGCAACCTTAATAATATGTGGTGCTACCAGCCCCCCCCATCACTAACTCAATCAGCAATTACACGTTTCTCTGGCTAGTACTGTGGTTCTGTTTAAACACTGATAGTCAAGTGCTACATAAAATGTTCATTACTCTTTATTTTGACCAGTGTGAAAGCACTTTTTGCATTATTTTTGGTGTTCTCTGCTGAGAATTGTTAATTACTACTGCTGGTATTCATGCATGTCTTTGAAACAGCTTGCTCTTGAGTTAAGGGGAAGAGGATAAATCTTCATAGTGTATGCACAACGTGCCTCAGGTGGCACATAACCAGAATTCATCACTGAATTTGGTCTGCTGGTTGGATCATTAGCTGAAGAGAGCAGAATTCAGACTGCAGATCAGTAGGGCTAAAGGCAGGAAAAAAGCGGTGTTGGATGAATTCCAGCGAGTCTTCTAGTAAAACCTCTTCTTCCAGCTTCCCCCTTTCTGCATGTCCCTCTTTCTCTCTGCTTTGCTGAGGATTAATTATAATCCAGTTAGACCAAACAAGAATCTAACTTGGTATCACTTGCGGTTGTTGTAGGACATGAGTCTTAGAGTGTGAGACATGAGTGTGAGACAGGTAAAGGACTCTGTTTGTTCCCTGGGAGTAAATCATTACTAAACACCTCCCTGGAGTTACTTCTTGAGTCTAAATAGGGGCTAATGGCTCCCATGGTGACAGATTTTTGAAAAAGCTCAGCATTTAATAACTCCCCCGTAGGAACCTCAGTAAAGTGTCCAGATTTTCCTAAGAACTCAGCTCCCAGCTACTCCCATTGATCTGGCCCTTAGTTCAGTGCCTAACTGAGAGCAGAGCCCTTGAAAAGCTGGTCTGAGCCCACAATCATCTCTCCAATCAGTGTGGGCCTCCTCACGCTAGCAGTCCTATCAAATCACTGTACAGATATGCGAGATGACCTGTAGCAGCTTGTTACTTGTAACCTGGTAAACTGCCCTTAACCTTAACCCTCATTACACACACCCAAGAGAATGTGGGCAGTATTCCAGCTCCCTGTTCCAACAGCAGCAAACTGTGTATTGCCCCTCTTGGAGAGTGCATGGTCTTCTTGGGAGGCTCCTCTCCAGTGCTCTCATCAAAATTTGTGGAGCCATGGCATGTGTTTTCCTTAATGTAAGAGAGAGAACAATGGCTGAGGCTGCTACCAGGTGGCACCCAAAGAAGCTGCTACTGCTGGGAAGAGATGCCCCAAGTTCCCTAGCAGTTGTGCGGACAAGAAATGATCCAGTGCAGTAGGACAGTGTGAGTTGCTGACAGATGGACCCACACAGCTCAAACGTGGTGCTGAAGTAGGAGTCTTTAAGCCAGCAGCAGGTCCCAGAGAAAGCACTTGCAGTTCAGAGACACCATACTAGCTCCCCACTGCTCCCAGGCTGGGGCTCAGAATTCATCCAGGTTCATTGGGTACATTGTCAGTGCAGCAAAGTTTGCATGAAGTTCTCTGCATTTCTCAACTGTCACCTGATGCAGCCAGCCAAGGCTCTGGCCTCCCATGAATTTCCCATCACTGGTGGGGCAGCCAAGGGAAAAGCTGTCTCCACACTGCAGGAGTTTGACAGTGAAATAACAGTAACTCTTTCATTGCATCCGATGAAGTGAGCTGTAGCTCACGAAAGCTTATGCTCAAATAAATTTGTTAGCCTCTAAGGTACCACAAGTACTCCTTTTCTTCTTTCTCATATGGCACTTTTATCGGTAGAACTCAAACCACTTCCCGGTCCTCACTGTATTTATCCTCACACCCTCATGAGGCAGGGCTGCTGCACCCTAACTGAGGCAGACAGAGAGACTAGGTGGTTTGCCCAAAGCCACCTCATGAGAAGTCTGTGGCAGAAGAGGAAACTGAAGCCAGGTCTCCCAAGGCCTCAGCTAGTACCTGAACCATTGGACCATTCTAACCTATATCTCCCTTGCTGCAATTTAACCCCATTACTTCTTGTCCTGTCCTCAGTGGTTAAGGAGAACAATTTATCACTCACCTCTTTACAACCATCTTTTATGTACTCAAAGACAAGTATCACGTCCCCTTTCAGTTTTCTCTTCTCCAGACTAAACCCATCCAATTTTTTTCAATCTTCCCTCATAAGCCATGTCCCACATCAGGCACAAGCGCCACCTTCTCACTGCGCTGGTGTAAGTGCAGTGGGAATACAGTGCTCAGTTCCAGGCACTGCATCACTAGAAAGTGATTGACAAACTGTAGAAGCTCAGAGAGGAGCAAACACCTGCTGAGGGAAGTGGCTCTGTAGGGAGCATTCTGAGGTGTCAGGCACATTCAGTGGTGGAAGAGTGTGGTTCTGCACCTGGTGATTCCTGGAGCTGCAAGATCCACGGGGGCTTCAGGCTGCTGGGTACAAAGTGCTCAGTGACTGAACTGGCCTCCAGAAGACCCAGGAACAGTGTGTGATGCCATCTCCCCCTCTACACCAGCCCAGGGATGAGTTTAGCCAATGGAGAAGCTGTTCCTAGAGTTGCAGTGGAAGAGGCCTCACAGCCTGGGTGTGAGGATAAATCTATTAATGCCTGGGAGTGGTTCAGATACTATGGTAAGTACCCTACTTAGAGAAGGAAGGTGGGAGTGATATGGACTCTGTGCGTGCACTAAAAGGCTGTAAGAGGCACCCTAAGTATGCTGATGTGTGTGCAGAGTCAGCTAGTCACCAGCTAACAGCACCACTGATTCTTCTGTAGGGGAAAAGTATTTTATCATTCCCAATTAGCTTCACTGCTGCTTGAGAAACTTCATTGGGTTTGACAGCTTCCATGTTGAAAACTCCAAAGTATCAATATTTGATAGGGTGGATGATGTTCTGCAGCAAAAAGTATGTCACTGATGGCAGTTCATCACACAAATTGATACAAAAGGTTGGGAAAGAGAGGAAAAATGCTGAACACTCAGCGCTGCCCAGGGGGAGGGAAATGGCATGATGCAGGGATTACAATAAACCCATAAATCAATGGCGGAAGGCAGGGAGCCCACACATTGAAAGGGCCAGTGAATACAAAGGGAAATGGATAGATAAGCCGTGACACAAGGTTTTTATAAATACACATGCCTGTTGAAACCCAATTTCTGGATAAATAAGATTCCTAGCAGAGGGCTCTCTGGGGTCGGGCACAAGACAGTGCATGGAATACTTGCAAAAGTCGCATGTTTTGCTTGACACATTAAAGCACAAAAAGGAATTAAAGCTGTACAGCAGAAAACCTAATCGTATTTGCCATTCCAAATCAGATCCCTACACCCTTTAGTTGGATATCCTGCATTTAGCAGTGGCTGACATCTGAGGAAGATGGGACACACTATCTAATCCTCATGAAGGACAGGGCACAGGCAGGCGGGGAATGCCTCACCCCACTTCCCAGCTGATGAGCACAGAGTGTGAGCACCGCAGCACTGCACAGTTATTAACTGCTGCCAGACAGCAAGATTTGAACCCAGCCCTTGAGCCCTGCTAAAAGTCACACAGCAGAAGCATGCAGCTTAAGAGATGCCGTGTGCCAGAGAGTTCCAGCTAACTGCTAGAGACACTCTGCATTCAACTGTTCCTGCTGGTGAAGTGATGTTGCCGACAGGGTGGCTGTGGCAACCCTTCCTGTTGTACCATAGAATCATAGACTTTAAGGTCAGAAGGGACCATTATGATTGTCTAGTCTGACCTCCTGCACAACACAGGCCACAGAATCTCACCCACCCACTCCTGTAATAAACCTCTAACCTATGTCTGTGCTATTGAAGTCCTCAAATCGTGGTTTAAAGACTTCAAGGTGCAGAGAATCCTCCAGCAAGTGACCCTTGCCCCACGCTGCAGAGGAAGGTGAAAAACTCTGCCAATCTGCCCTGGAGGAAAATTCCTTCCCGACCCCAAATATGGCGATCAGCTAAACCCTGAGCATGTGGGCAAGACTCACCAGACAGACACCCAGGAAATAATTCTCTGTAGTAACTCAGATCCCACCCCATCTGACATCCCATCACAGGCCATTGGGCATATCTGCTGCTAATAGTTGAAGATCAATTAATTGCCAAAATTAGGCGATCCCATCATATCATCTCTTCCATAAACTTATCATCATATCATGTCTTCCATAAACTTAGTCTTGAAGCCAGATATGTCTTTTGCCCCCACTGCTTCCCTTGGAAGGCTGTTCCAGAACTTCACTCCTCTGATGGTTAGAAACCTTTGTCTAATTTCAAGTCTAATGAAAGGATGGCCAGTTTATATCCATTTGTTCTTAAGTCCACATTGGTATTGAACTTAAATAATTCTTCTCCCTCCATGGTATTTATCCCTCTGATATATTTATAGAGAGCACTCATATCTCCCCTCAGCCTTCTTTTGGTTAGGCTAATCAAGCCAAGCTCTTTGAATCTCCTTTCATAAAACAGGTTTTCCATTCCTGGGATCATTCTAATAGCCCTTCTCTGTACCTGTTCCAGTTTGAATTCATCTTTCTTAAACATGGGAGACCAGAACTGTACACAATATTCCAGATGAAGTCTCACCAGTGCCTTGTATAACGATACTAACACTTCCTTATCTCTACTGGAAACACCTCGCCTGATGCATCCCAAGACCGAATTAGCTTTTTTCACAGCCATATCACATTGGCGGCTCATAGTCATCCTGTGATCAATCAATACTCTGAGGCCCTTCTCCTCCTCTGTTACTTCCAAGTGTAGGATGTTTACTTCACAAACCTCCCTGATTCCTTAGGTGAGGCATTAGTCCTGGTTTGGGCGTGACTGCAGCTGGCAGTTGCCACTGTTTCGCAGAGTCACTCGCAGGCTTGGAACCAGGAGCACAGTGCCTCCTGCACCCCTGGACAAGAGTTAGAGCTACAAGCAATGAACAGCCCCCACAAGGATTTTCTCAGAGTAAAGTAGGGCAGGGGGTGGCCTTCTGCTCAAAGCGTGGTGAGAGGTGACTAAGAGCATGGTGTGAGGGAGGTGCTCAGTTACAGGTGGGGAGAGAAGTGTAACTTACTAACAGTGGCTGGGACAAGCCCAGCTGAGTGGGAAATGCGCATGGAGGCATGCATGTGCTGCTGCCCTCTAGTGGAAGATTGGCTGCCTGGTTCAGGTATATGTTCATATGACATTAAAGCGGCTGAGCTATAAAGAAGTTCTGGATAAAGCTGCATTACTAAGGCCTTGTGTACACTACGAAATTAGGTCGATTTTATAGAAGTCAATTTTTAGAAACCGATTTTATACAGTCAATTGCGTATGTCCACACTAAGCGCATTAAGTCGGCGGAGTGCATCGTCACTACCATGGCTAGCATTGACTTACAGAGCGGTGCAGTCTGGGTAGCTATCCCACAGTTCCCGCAGTCTCCACCCTCCCACTACAGTCCATGGAGCCCCCAGACTCTCTACTGCAGTGGCTCTCAACTTATTACACATTGTTGGCTGCAGATGCGGCCCACAATTTGTTACTCAGGCCACAGGGGCCAGCTGGCTGCCCCGGACCCCTGGTGCGTGGCTGCCCTGGACCCTGGAGCTTGCAGGGCCGGGCAGCTGCCTCAACCCCAACCCAGCTGTGCTGGGCGGTGGGACAGCCCGGCCCACTCTACGCCAGGCAGCCGGGAACCTGGCGGACCCCAGCACGCGGGCCGGCCTTCAGCACACACCTGAGCTGGGCCACAACTTTGAGCTAATTGGGCGGCATGCAGTCCACGGGCAGCGGGTTGAGAACTGCTGCTCTACTGCTACTTTCCCAACAGCTCTGTGCTCTCTCATTGGGAAAGAAGTTAGACCGGGTGGTGATTACCCAGGTTTAGCACCTGATCTAGCTTAGTCCAGGTGTAAGCATTCCCACAATGAAGCCATACTATGCCCTCAGACTTTCTACACTTGCCCGTGCAGGTCTGGGGGCATAGCCCAGGGTTCTTTGTGCAGAGAAGCTTTAGGGTTCTTCCCCAGGCCATTGTGGGAGAATCTGTACTTTGCAAAGAACTGTGGGAAGGCACGGGAGAACTATCTACACTTGAATGATCTTGCCTGCATCCTCACAGCAAAATTGGTGGATTCCAGCCAGAGTTAAAGTGGAACCTGGGCTCTAACGCACAGCCCCAGTCAAGAAAATTAGCCTGGGCTTAAAGCACCTCCAAACCTGGTTTTTTTCCTGCGTGGATGGTGGGGTGGAGGATGACTAGTTAAAACCCAGATTCAGCCTGCAGTAAAGAAAGACCCTCTGGGTATGTGTACTCTGCAGTTAAACGCCCGCGGCTGGCCTGGGTCAGCTGACTCGGGCTTATGGGGCTCAGGCTACAGCGCTGTTTAACTGCACTGCAGATGTTGAGGCTCGGGCTGGAGTCTGGGCTCTGGGACCCTCTCCCTTCACTCAAACCATGACCGAGGTCTTTGGGCACAACCAGAAATAACCATCCATGAACAGATTTCTATGCCAATCTTTTCTTCTGTAGTAGATTTTTCAACTGTAGCCCAGAATGGCCTCTGTTAAATTCATCTTTAGTGCCGTTCCAATGAAGTCAGTGGAAATTAAGGGTGAATTTGGCTACATATATTTTATTGTGTTCTAAACCAAATAGTTGGAGATATTTCCAGTTTTGCAAGATGATCTTTAGCACCATTGATACCTGTCTTTACTGGGATGTCCATATTTATGGTTAGTACAGTATTTCTTGTTTGAGGAGATCAGTATTGCTGGATGTTTCAGAACAGATTAGTTGCTTCCTATAAAAGAAGATTTATGCACAAGGGTGTGTTCCTAAACAAGATGTTATTGTTCTAAGGTTCCTGAGCGTGATCAACATGAGTCATTAGAACAACACAGTGGGTTGTAACTAACTTTCTATTATAAGCCTTATTTTGACACACATCTTTCTTCACAAAATTCCTCCAAACAAATCCATTCAGCATGAAATTTCTCCTCTATGGTTGTGACACTAAGCACCGCTGTATTCACATCCTATACGCTATTGTAATAATCTTTGTACATAATATGCCTTGTGTATTACCATTTTGTATCACGTATGTACGTGGTGGGTATTAAGAGATATGGACACATGCAGAATGATAACTAAAATATTTTTAAGACAGGTATGTAAGGGGAGTTGTTAAATGGGTCAATCCTAAGCAAAGGAACATGTGTTCCTCCTCAATTTTACAAAAAAGCAGCAAATAGACATCAATCTAATGAGGGATGGAAGCAAACCTCACACTAGCAAGTGGGGGAGAAGACAACATGGCATCTACACCCAGTAGGAGAGAAAAGCTTGGTCTCAAAGAAGTCATTTCAAAGGTTTACTGGTCTATAAAGATGGGGGGCTGAACCTCAAGTGGTAAGCAACTAAATTAACTGATTGCATGCAACATTACTGTAGTGTAAGTGTACAGAGTGAGGTCTTCTCTCAAAGCAAATGCCACACTAGTGATTAATATCACTGTGGGTATGTCTACACTACGAAATTAGGTCAATTTTAAAGCAGTCGATTTTTAGAATTCGATTTTATACAGTCGATTGCATGTGTCCACACTAAGCGCATTAAGTCGGCAGAGTGCATCCTCAGTACAGTGGCTAGCATCGACTTACAGAGCGGTGCACTGTGGGTAGCTATCCCACAGTTCCCACAGTCTACGCCACCCATTGGAATTCTGGGTTAAGCTCCCAATACCTGATGGGGCAAAAACATTGTTGCGGGTGGTTTTGGGTACATGTCTTCAGTCGCCCCTCCCTCTGCGAAAGCAACAGCAGACAATCGTTTCATGCCTTTTTTCCTGGTTTACCCATGCAGACGCCATACCACGGCAAGCATGGAGCTCGCTCAGCTCACCATCACCGCTGCTGTTGTGGGCAAGTCTACTGTGGGGGCTGCTGTGATCCGAGAAGCCAATGCAATCATCGACGTTCTATTATCGAGGGAAATGACTCTGGGAAATGTGTGGACCTTTTTAGATTTTAGGTGCATCATATTCCTGTCCTTTGTCACTGGTGAAGACGTCTTGCAGCCATACATTCCAGTCTGGTCGACGCTGTAACACGCCATAGCACTTCTGTGGTTGACACATGTAACAGCTCCAGGGCTCTTGCTCTTTTGCGTTGGCCGAGGTACTTTGCCCTACCAGGACCTCCAAGCATTCGACACAGAAGCACCTGCAGCAGCTGGCATTGCTACACAGCAGCAGCTCCTAGGTGCCTTCGCAGCAGACGGTGCAATAGGACTGCTAGCTGTCCTCGTCCATGGTGTACAGCTCCACTGCTTCCATTGCAACTCTGCTCTCCTGCTCCCCAGCGACGAGCTCAGGGGATCTGTTCTGGTCCTCCTGGGTGCCTTCGCAGCAGATGGTGCAGTAGGACTGCTAGCCATTCTCGTCCATGGTGTACAGCTCCACGACTTCCACTGCAACTCTGCTCTCCTGTGAGCTGGAGGCTTGCCTCAGGCTGCTCTCCCAGCTGGCAGCACCGCGCAGTCGCACCTACCCCAGCCTACCCCTTGCTCCCATGGCTCATGAAGCCTGGACAGTAGTAAGGAGCAGTTCAACTGTAGGCTGAGCAAGTGCAGAATGGTTGTAGAATGTGCCTTTGGACGTTTAAAAGCGAGCTGGTGCTGTTGGTCAGACCTCAGCGCAACCAACATTCCTATTGTTATTGCTGCTTGCTGTGTGTTCTATAATATCTGTGAGAGTAAGGGGGAGATGTTTATGGTGGGGTGGGAGGTTGAGGCAAATCACCTGGTGTCCGATTTTGAGCGACCAGACACCAGGGTGATTAGAAGAGCACAGCAAGGTGCGCTGTACATCAGAGAGGCTTTGAAAACCAGTTTCATGACGGGCCAGGCTTCGGTGTGACAGTTGTGTGTGTTTCTCCTTGATGCAAACCCGCCCCCTTTGTTGATTTTAATTCCCTGTAAGCCAACCACCCTCCCCCCTTCGAAATAAAGTAATTATTGTTTTGAAACCATGCATTCTTTCTTTATTAATTTAAAAAAAAAATGAGATAACAGACAAGGTAGTCCGGGTGGGGTTGGGGAGGAGGGAGGGACAAGGCCACATTGCTTCTTGTAGCCACACTAAAAATCAAACTGTTTGAATGACAGCCTTCTGTTGCTTGGGCCATCCTCTGGAGTGGAGTGGCGTGGCTGGGTGCGCGGAGCCTCCCTCCCCGCCCCCCCCCCCCGCATTCTTGGGCATCTGGGTGAGGAGGCTATGGAACATGGGAAGGAGGGTAGGCGGTTATACAGTGGATGCAGTGGGGATCTGGGCTCTTGTTGGCTTTCCTGCAGCTCCAACAGACACTTCATCATGTCTGTTTGCTCCCCCATTAGCCTCAGCATCGCGTCCTGCCTCTGCTCTTCACACTCACTTAATTCTTTCCTGGCCTCTGCCACTGAATGCCTCCATGCATTAAGCTGTGCCCTATCAGTGCGGGAGGACTGCATGAGCTCGGAAAACGTCATCGTGAGTGCGTTTTTTTCGCCTTCTAATCTGTGATAACCTCAGGGATGGAGATGATAGGGGGAGCATAGAAACATTCTACGCTCTACGATTCTGGGGGGACTGCATGGTCACCTGTGCTGCTGAGTGCTGCTGAGTTCGCCACGCTGACCAAACAGGAAATTAAATTCAAAAGTTCCCGTGAACAGGAAAGTGCTTTTCCTGTGTACCTGGCTAGTGCATCAGAGTTCAAAGTGCTGTCCAGGGTGGTCACAATAGAGCACTCTGGGATAGCTCCTGGAGGCCAATACCATCGATTTGCATCTGCACTACCCCAAATTTGACCCAGCAAGGTCGATTTTAGCACTACTCCCCTCGTTGGGGAGGAGTACAGAAGTCGATTTTAAGGGCTCTTTAGGTCGACGGAACGGGGTTGGTTGTGTGGACGCAGTCATTTTTAAATCGACCTAAAGTGGCTAAATTCAACCTAACCCTGTAGTGTAGACCAGGCCTAAGAACCAAGAGCTCTGTGTTTTCGGGATCAGAGGAATCCTTCAGTTTACTCCCTAAACTGCACGTGTGAGGTTTTGATGAGAAGCTTGAAATCTCTGACCTTCAATTTGATACAAGCAGTGCTTCCGCCAGGGGGGAGGCCCCGATGTTTTGCCCTTGACTAGCAGAAGACTCCCTTCTGCATGGAGAGATGAGGCCTGCTCTGCAGAAGGGCAAGGAATGATCACGTTGGACAAGAACAGGGAAGGGTTCAACAAGAGATAATGGCTACCTTCAATGAAGCCAGACATTTACAGCACCTTCCCTCTCCACTGGTTATGGATCCTTAATGTCCCACTGCACAGTGGGATGGGGAACATCACAAGAGGGCCAGACCCTGAGCTCGAGCAAAGGACTTGTATGGAGCTATGACACTGTACAGCAGCTGCAGACCCAGACCCAGGTGTCCACAGTGTAGGTTAGGGAGGGCTTCACAGTGTAGGAGGGGTAATTTCCTTCCCTGCCAAAAGCATGTAGCATTCAGTGTGAGTATTTAATGTTTGTGCTCTCCAAAGCAATAATGTCCAATGCAATAGATCCCACAGGGAGAGGAAAAGAATCCAGGAGACATTTTCTTCCTGTTAAAGCCTTAGTCACAATGACCTCTATGGATATTTTAAATCATGATGTTTAACTTAAATAAATAAATAAATAAATAAAAAGAGCTGTCAGTGGCTCTCAAAGCCCTGCTCTGGCTCTGGATGTTGGTCATGTTTCTTTTTCATGTAACTTGGTAAAAGCCAGCTGATTTAAAAAAAACCCATCTTCTTGCAAATGTTACATTACACTCTGCATTCCAGCTACATCAAGAGTTCTCAAATTTCATTGCACTATGATCCCCTTCTGACAACAAAAATTACTACACAACCCCAGGAATGGGGACCAAAGCCTGAGCCTACCTGAGCCCCACTGCTCCAGATTCGGGGGGTGGGCAAAGCCAAAGCTTAAGGGCTTCAGCCCCAGGCAGGGAACCTGTAACCTGAGCCCTGCTGCCCAGAACTGAAGCCCTCGGACTTCGGCTTTGACCCCTGGAAGTGGGGCTCAGGCTTCAGCTCCGGGCCCCAGTAAGTCTAAGCCAGCCCTGGTGACCCCATTAAAATAGGGTCGCAACCCACTTTGGGGACCCAACCCACAGTTTGAGAACTGCTACGCTGCATTATTTCCCTCCATAGAGCTGGTGCTTCAGCCATTTGGGTGAAATACAAAAGGACAGCAAGATTAGATGCAAACTCAGAACATGAGGAAATCAAATAGAGCGTTAAAAACAGAGCATTAGAACTGGTCAAAAGTCGGGATTTCTGTTCCACTGGAAATTCCAACATTTCAAAGTTTCCTTTCATCCTGAATTGGAATGAAAAGCAGAAATTCTGAAATTTCCTGTGAAATGAAAATTCTGAAAAATTTAATTGAGGAAATCCTGAAATTATTTTGTCCAGGCATTTCATTTCATTAAGGCAAAAGTGCTTCATTTTTTCATTATTGTGTGACTATAGTACATTATATTGTCAGAATGAAGCGCTTGGACCTTAGGGAAATGAAGCACTTTAATAATTTTCCATTAAAAAATGTCAACTACATTGCTGTGTTCCCACAAAGCATTTTGATTGTGTGGAATCAGCAAACCAACCAGCTTTACAGGAGACTCACTAAGGGCCTGATTTTATCACCCTTTGTCACTCTGTTAATATTCCATTCTGCACATACCCCAGGGAACCATGCCCTGGGCTAGGAACCATGTCTCTTCTCACCTACTGAAGTCAATGGGATCACTTGCAGAATACAGGGCTACTTGATGTGATACTAGATGGCAGCATCAGACCCCTAATTCATGAGACTGAGTCACCCCTTCAGACCTGTATTTCTCTTTAAAATTGGTACACCTGATCAACCAACCAACATGTGATCCACTCCAAACTGACAGTGGGCATCTCTCTGCACGCAGGGGGTCTGCTGGAGTTTTGCCTTGGCAGTACTGGCAACCCCCAGCGTTCAAAAATCATGAGTCAAGCCCCCCAGATCATGAGATTTTGACAAATACTGAACAGTGGGTTCTTTTCATTCACCATCCCGCTTCAGAGGTAATGTTTCCTCCACACTGTTGAGGACTGGACTCCAGCAGCTTTAAGCAGAACACCTACTATTGCAAGACTTGCAATAAAATCTTCCTAACTGTGCCCCCAACTCCCACTGGCTGCAGTGAGCAGTGAGGTGCAGAAGGCTGTAAGGAACTGATCCTGCACCATTGCATCTGTGGGTATGTCAACACTGTGATACAAGACCCACAGCATGGCCGCAGCTGCCCCAGGTCAGCTGAGTCAGGCTTGCGGGGTTCGGGGCTATAAAACTGCAGTGTAGATGTTCGGGCTCACTCTGAGACTCCCTGGTGGGGGAGGGTCTGAGAGCACAGGCTCCAGCCTGAGCCCAAACGCCTACACTGCAATTTGATAGCCCTGAGTCAGCGGACCTAGGCTCTGAGACTCCGGGCTGCGGATTTTTTATTGCCGCTAGACCTACCCACTGAGTCTTGCTGTTTACTCAATCGGGTACATGATCAAGCCCATGTATGATCAGACTGAAGGGCTAGCTCCTTGCGATCACCTCTGTTTCTATTGCAGAAGGACTGATTGTGAAAACAAAACATTCCCATTTTCATCTTGAAACACCTCTTTCTAACTGACGATTTGACATTTCTGCTGGGCTTACACTTAATTATCCTCTTCCATCTGCATTTAATACCCCATGCTCTGTCTGAGGTCTCCTTGTATCCAGAAGGACAAGAGTGCTCTGAAACAGCTGCTATATTTAACCAAAACGTGCACTGGGTTGCCATGGCAACCTAGATTCTAAAAATAGACATGCCATCTACAGCACAGTCAATATCACAGGAAGAACTGCTGGGAGCTAGACATCACTACTTTAGACCCTGATCCAATACAGTACTGACAGCCTCCAATTTGCATTGACTCAGCATTCTTCTCTGTGAGATCTAGTGCCTTTGTGTGATGGGCCCTTTCCCATTAATAATGGGTAGCAGAGCACATCAGACCAGAACAGTGTCAGAGAACATGCAGAGCTAGTCACAGCCAAGGGTCCAGCTGATTGTTCTGCTTGCTGTTACTCTGGCATCCTGACGTCTTCAGCCATGACCCCTGTGGTGCTGCTGCAGTCCCAAGGCTCCGAGTGTCTAAGCAGATATGCCTCCATGCCTTTTCATGGAGGACCGACTGTGATCGCCGAAGAGGGTGGGGAGCCTGCTGAACTTCTTCAGATTCTCTTCTTCCCAAATCTCCAAATCTGCAGGACCCAAAAGAATGGAATGTAATTTAATCTGAGCGAGAAGCCCTAGTGCCAGTGTCTAGGGCCAGAAGATCTGCAGGCCCTGCCCCATTTCCCTAGCACCACTTGCATAGCTGGTATCTGAATCATGTGCAAGACCTGCATGCTTCCAAAAACCTTGCCTCCCTTTGCACAATGGAATCCAGGTCTCCTGAGTCCAAATCCGGTGCATTAACCACAATACCATCCTCCCTCTCTGTAATACATATCTTTAGGCACAAGCTTCATTATCAAAATACCCAAAGGCAAGCCAGACGAGCATCTTTTGAAACCTGGTAAGTAAGGCGGTACTATCACAGGCTACCGAAGAGCAATAGTTGTTATTACCATGGTCTCCAAGTCTCCAGCCATGTCATTAATTTTTTTTGACACTGCGCTGCTAAAAGTGGAGATTGTGGTGCCCACCGCTTTTTTCCAGCTATTTGTCCACACAGCTGGGAGAATCAGCCTCCTCAGTAGTAACATGCACCTTGTTCTAGCTTTCTCTATTTGCAGCGTTGATTTGTAGGAAGCATCAAGTGCCTTATCAATAAGCACCCAGACAATCAACAAACATGCAGCTCTTCTTGACTTCTGTACCTTTCTTTCAAAGAACATGTTGGTTTATGTGATGGTACCTTTGAAGATGAAAAGATTTTATACTGTTATTGTGTCAGTGTCACACTGAGTGGAGGCGATTGTTCATTTGCCTTTCTTCTAGGAAGTTAGGAGTTTGAGCTGGTTGGAATGTTTTTTTCCCCAATAATCTGAAAATTCTGATTCATTGAAAATAACACTTAGGGGAAATGTGCCACCTTTGATGAAATTTTGTTTCAAAACTAAAGGAAAAAGAGCAATTTGTTTTGGTTTTGGAAAATGAATCTGCGGGTGTATTTATTTATAAGATTAAATGTAATAGGAAAAGAAAAAAGTCAAAATCAGAACAAAACTTTTCAATCGACCTCGTGACAGGGTGAGCCTGCCTGGAGCCTCTCTCGAGCGGACACACACCTGCCACAGTTTCCTGCCTTCCGAGGCAGCAGTAACTCCACTTAGGCTCTCTTGTCCAAATAATACCCTTCCTTGGGGCAGCTTATTAAAAAAACATAGAACAGATATTCTGTAACAAGAGTCACAAACATTTATCACTCCAGTGCCAGTAGTACTTAAGATCCCAAGACATCTCATCTGTTGACAACCTATATCCCATTCTGGTATCTTCCACCACACATGGGCTCCTCTTCACTCCCCACCTGTTCTTCTGCCAGGTCAGACACCCCAGTCCTTCCAGCTGAAATGCAACCACACTCATTTCAGCAGAAGTCTGTCCCCCGCCCCCTGCCTATTTTTTCCTCAACCCTCTCCAGCCCTAGCTCCAGCTCTCCAGAGCAGAGACATCAGCACCAACAGCATATAAATCTTTTCGTGAATAAGCCTCTCTGCTGCTCTCCTGCCTTCATCCCTCTGGCTCTTTGGCTTGGGAGATCTGGTGCTGTCCTTGCTGTCAGCTTTCCCCCAGGAAACATCTTCTGGCTTGGGCAGCTCTTCTCTCCTGCTAGTCTCCTACTCCCATGCAGCTCTCACCTGTCCTTCTCCTGACTGACTCACCAAGTCTCTTTCCCCTCTAGGGCCCAAGTGCCCTCTTTTAAGGCCAACTGGAGTCAGATGACCAGACACAGGTGCACTGGCCTCACCCATTCTTAAAGGACCAGTGTTACCCTGTGATGGATCCAAAACACTTCCCCCCACACACCCCAAGAATTTCAATTTGCAGGAAATTTTGAAATTATGGAGTTTTGCTCTGTTCCAGAATGGAAGGAATTTTGAAATTGCAAAACTCCCTCTGAAACAAAAACTCTGGTTCCAGAACAGCTCTAATAGGAACGGCCAGATTTGATCATCCATGTGTCCAATATCTTGTCTCCCTCAGTGACCAGTACCAGCTGCTTCAGAGAGGTGCACGAATCCTGCAGTTGGCGATTATAGAATAACTGGCAAGAAATCCATTTGGCAAATACAATTTATAACATGGTCAGCACTTTCTGGTCACTTTGTCAGTCTGTTTGAATCCCAGTTTTCCAACTTTCTACTATTCAGCACTTCTCTAGTACCTTTCAAAGCATAAAGGATAACATTTTCAAATTTGTGTGTCTATGGTAACTAGTTTTTAAACCCATATTTAGCTATCTAAATGGAAATGGCACTGAGCACCTGGAGGAGCTGGCTCTACTCAGCACCTCTGAAACCTGCTTGTACTTAGAAGCCTACTTTAGGTACCCAGTTGTGAAGTGTTGGTCAAAGACCTGACTCAAACATGAAGTTACACCTGATTAGCGCAAGGCATACATTTTTAATGAGGAGAGAATTAACTGCTGGAACAATTTATCAAGGGTCGTGGTGGATTCTCCATCACAGGCAATTTTAAAATCAAGATTTTTTTTCTTAAAAGATACGCTGTCGTTCAAAGGGAATTATTTTGGGGAAGT
The DNA here is from genome assembly GCF_015237465.2 of Chelonia mydas. NCBI lineage: Eukaryota > Metazoa > Chordata > Testudines > Cheloniidae > Chelonia > Chelonia mydas. The sequence continues at coordinate 72,247,631 of NC_051251.2, read as the reverse complement.
TCTCTGGCCTGTGTGATACAGAAGGTCAGATAATGCGATCACTATGGTCCCTGCTGGCCTTGGAATCTATGACTCTGTGTTAGAACAGTAACTCTGTATTCAGACTGCCTTACAGAGTTAAGCAAAAGCAGTATGATCCAGGTTTAATCCAGGAGTGCCCAAACAAAGGTTTGCATTGGTGTCGCTATACTGGTAATCAGATTTTCATTTGAATGGGTGCAACTTCTGCACTTGGACAAGCCCTAAGTCATGGTTCCTCCCTACAGGTCTGTAACATAGGGAAGTGTCATTAATTCCATTTTACAGAGGTGGATTCTGTCAACACGAATTTTTCTCAAATTGATTAACTTCTCATCCAGAGTGAGCTGGCTTTTAACAGAGGTCTCTTTAAATAGCAATTGTTAAAGTCCCATTAACTTCTATACCAGGATTTTTTGTCTGCTCCCCCGTTTAAGGGAGAAACAGACTACCCAGGAGACATAGCGAGTGCCTTTACACAAAGCGCTTTCACATGCACCAAGGTAACCAAATGGTCAGAGATATTTTTCCATTGTTTTTTCAGTTCTAGTCATTGTAGGTGTTCCTTGTATTCCTCATGGGTACAATTTCAGACAAATGTGATTTTTCACATCAATGGGCAAGAGGAGGCCCCCATTAGGTAACTTGACCATAGTCACACAGTCAGTGGCAGAGCCTAAAATGGAACCCCAATGCCCAACACTCCATTCTGTACTCTAATATTAGACAGGTTAGTCTATGTTAGTCTGTATCCACAAAAAGAAAAGGAATACTTGTGGCACCTTAGAGACTTACAAATTTATTTGAGCATAAGCTTTTGTTAGTCTCTAAGATGCCACAAGTACTCCTTTTCTAATATTAGACTGCACTTCCTCCCGCTAAGTGCTATGCCTGGCTCCATTATCATTTTCACTTCCCTTGTGGTTTACAACAAGATCATGCCCTGTTATGGGTTTTTTATTAGAAAGTCCAGAATGATCAGATAACATTGTTAGGGTAACTGGCACTTGACAGGATGCAAATCTTGTACTGAGTCCATTGGCATACTCTGCATGCAAGTGGACTTTAAATCCCAGGCAGCACAAAATTTCCCACTCTCTGATGTTGCTGTAACTCAGCACATGCAGCCAAAACCTTTCTTTCTCTGACAGTCAGAAACTCTAGCCTTTGCCGAATACATTTATCTGGTTTGCCTCCTGGGTGCATGCAGAGAGCTGGCAGTAGGAAGTGCTTTGTTACTCCCATTATTCTCTTCTGCCTTCCATGCCATGGTGGGCGTGTTGCGAATTCCTCCACAGCCCACACCCTCTCTTCTGGCACATGCTGATGGAACACGTCTCTCCCATCAACCAGGCCTCTGCCAATGCACCTGCCAAATATGTTGTGGTGCTGGCCCCTTGTGCATCTGGGGAATGCCCCACATTTGTAGGCCTGGGACCTAACCATGGCAAGATCAAACATTTACATTATGAATGAGTTGACATATGTACAGTGTCCCATTGAACTGTGTGTGTAAAGTTACTCAGTTTGCAGGATTGGGACTTGGGTTGCAATTAACTCCTGGAGTTCCCTGGTTCAGCACTGGAAGATGCAAATTTCCCAACATGCCTAAGTCCCATTTGGAAAGTATGTAAAGTGTCGGTCTGGGTCAGTACAGCTCCAATGGTGGAAGCACTAGGCTGTGCAGACTACCGTGCTCAGGAATCAGTCCATCCTGTAGCAGTAAGGTCACTAGATTATAACCCCCAAGAATGTTAGCAGCCACCTTTGTGGGAAATCAGCTTGTGCAACTCATTTTGCCCTCCTTGTTTTTAAACTCAAAAGGCTGTTTTGGTCCAATCTATATTTAACTCCTTTCCAACCCCCTCCTCACATGTCTCACATTGAGCCTGGAGTTTAGATACATCTTGTTCCCTTAACTAGGAAGCTGAGAGCTATTGGAGGCAGTAAATCATTAACCCTGTCAGGTCATCCAGCATCTTTGGGTGAATGTGGCAGTGCATTGCCCAAACTGACAAGGGCAGGAAACACACCAAGGTGCGTGTGTAAATCCAGGGTTATAGCATGCTTAAAAGTAGTTTATTCTGGTCAAAAATGGGTATCAGGGGAAGGAAATCAGGGGGAGGAGATTTAAAAGGCTACATTTCAAAACAATAAAGGATGTCCTCGTTCCTTAGGCCACGTGTGCCTGTTCAAGAGTGAATTCACGGAGCACGTGAATAAGCTTTAGAATACTTGACTCTGGGGGCTGAGGCTTTCAGTGCAGTGTGGGGAGTTAAGTACACAAACCCGGTTATTGCTAATGGTATTTGTGTTCAGAACTCCCTGGGCATTGCTTTAGAGACGTCCATGCCCAGACAGTTAACCTGTCTCACCTGCTGTTTAGCTTTTGCTACTCAGATGCAAAAGTGCCTTGTGCGGAGTTTCATGGGATACATAGGGAAGTGCTGCTCCAGGAGCAACAATCTGTGTGCTGCACTCAGACCTGTCAGCTCTGTGAAAGGAGAACGAGGATGAGCTGCAGTTTCCCAAGGAGGGCAGGTCTAGGTGTGTCGCGGCCCGCCCATCCCCCGTCCCACCCACTGGAGGTGAACGGGGGACACTCCAAATGAAGGTGATAAGTGGACCAAAATTTTAAGAAGTGGGACAAAGTCAGACCTGACACTTGTGGAAGGGTGGTTGAAGGCAGGTGTATCAGTCTGAAAATGGTTAAAGCCCCCTATGAACAGAGAGAGGTTACTGCAGGTTAATTAGGACACCCAAGTCTAAAGGTCACAAGCTGCCCTTTAAAACACAAAAACAACGAGGAGTCCTTGTGGCACCTTAGAGACTAAAACATTTATTTGGGAATAAGCTTTTGTGGGCTCTAAGGTGCCACAAGGACTTCTCATTGTTTTTGCTGATACAGATTAACACGGCTACCACTCTGAAACCTTTAAAAAACAGTGGCTCTCCACCTTCTCAGATTACTGTTTCCCTTTCAGGAGTCTGATTTGTCTTGCATACCCCCAAGTTTCACCTCACTTTAGTGCTTGCTTACAAAATCAGACATAAAAATACAAAGGTGTCACAGCACACTAGTACTGAGAAATGGCTGACTTTATCCTTTTTACCCTAGAATTATAAAACAAATCAATTGGAATATAAATATTACACTTAGATTTCAGCATATAGTATATAGAGCAGCATAAACAAATCATTGTCTGTATGAAATTTTAGTTTGTACTGACTTTGCTAGTGCTTTTTTTGCTTTTTTCTTTTGTAAAACTAGGCAAATATCTACATGAGTTGACATATACCCTGGGAGACTTCTGTGTACCCATAGTTGAGAACCACTGCTTTAAAACACCTCTTCCAGTGGGGCGTGGGGGGAAGCAAACTGCAGAGGGATTGTGTGCAGCAAGGGGGAAAAGCTTCTCTTAGGTAAAGACATGTTTTTATGTGGAAGGAAAATGATGTGTTTTGTTCCGCTTGGGGAGAGGGCCTTGGTGCCTAGCTAGCTGGGCCCAGAATAGGTTAGAGAGGGTGGCTGGTGATTAGTAGCCAGCACAAGAAGAGGCAGGATTCCAGTAGGAGTTAAGAAATGTATTTGTTTAAAGAAGCCCAGTTCTAGGGCCTACCCTGTCAATAAATCCATGGGAAGAATTAAACCTCCGGAGTAGGACTGATTTACCCCAGGTCCCTAATGTCAGAAGGAGGAAGGCAGAGCCCAGACGTGACGAACAAGGTGCATTTTCACAGAAGTTGCTGGTGATTTGGGGGGGGCCTCAACTAGAGACAGCTGAAAGGAGCCTGACTTGTAGAGAGCGCTGACCCTATGGAAATGAAGCCACGTAAAGGTCTCTGAAACAGCAGACACCCAAAATAGCTTGTCATTTTTTAATTCTGGATCGTGGAGCATAACAAACTTACCCCAGTCACAAAGTCTGCCTTGGCCGATGGCCCAAACAGCAGAGCAGCCAAAGATTTGTGGATGAGCTTGGTTGTCCCTGGCTCCCTCTGACCAGAATCATGCCCAACTCTTCAGCATCCTGGGGGCTTATGAACAAGCATTGCCTGACACAATGAGTCAGAGAACTTCCTGGGCAGCTCTAGGCAGGGTACCAAGCCATTCAACAGGTTGAATCCCAAGAAGAGCCCTTCACCCCACCTGTCTTGTCTCTGCTGCATAAGGAAAATCTTACAGGGATTTTTATTTTAACAAGAAACAGCCAAATCACTAAATCATAATGAACCCTTCTGTGGTGTTGTTAATAGAAGTGGCCTTTGCCCCTTTGTTGGTCAGCACAGCATATCCCAGAATAAAAGTGGTCTTCCCCTGAAGAACTGAGCTCTAGAGATTTTTTCCAAAGTGTGTCTTTAATTTCATCTGCCAAGAGGAAACCAACAGTCAGTGCCCATGAAATAATGAGATGAAGAAAATTTGCAGGTTTCTGGTGCACTGTATGTCATAAGTACTGATCCAGTTAAGCTCTGCTGTTTTTTAAAGGAAGCGTGCTTTGGATTTTCAGGGTCCAGCCAGGACTAGAACCACAAGTGATATTGTAAGAGTCTGTTCACAATGTGTTTCTAGCTCAGATGTGCTCCTCTCTGATTTCAAGGGATAAGAAGAGAGCCTGTAATAATTGCTGGAATTCCAGACCAGAAGTGGCAGGAGGATACATTCAGCTGAGACTTGATGCTGCTTATCCAAGCAAAGCAAAATTGAGCACTGTGCTGTTTACCCATCACCACCTTTTTTGCCCTTCTCCTAGAATAGGGGTGAGCAAACTTTTTGGCCCGTGGGCCACATCTGTGTATGGAAATTGTATGGCGGGTCATGAATGCTCACAAAATTGGGGTTGGGGTGTGTGTGGGTGGGGGGTGAGGGCTCTGGCTGGGGGTGCGGGCTCTGGGGTGGGGATGAGGAGTTTGGGGTGAAGGAGGGTGCTCTGGGATGGGACCAAGGGGTTAGGAGGGCAGGAGGGGGATCAGGGCTGGGGCAGGGGGTTAGGGCGTAGGGAGAAGCTCAGGGGTGCAGGCTCCTGGCGGCGCTTACCTCAAGCAGCTTTGCATTGGTTCCCAGCCAATGGGAGTTCCAGGGGTGGTGCTTGGGGTGGGGACAGCATGCAGAGAGGAACCCCTGGAGTCCCTACATGTAGGAGGCGGAGGGAGCCATGCCGCTGCTTCCGGGAGTCATGTGGAGCGACCCCTGACCCTGCTCCCCAGTTGCAGCGCCGGAGCTGGGCAAGCCCCAGACCCCGCTCCTCAGTGGGAGCTTGAGGGCCGGAATAAAACAGCTGGCAGGCCGGATTTGGCCTGCTGGCCAGATTCAGCTCATGGGCCATAGTTTGCCCAGGTCTCATATTGTCATCACTCCCATTGAGTAGGGCCACAAGGAATTCTCACTGGGGGCCCATCAAGGCAGATGTCTACAACCTCATGAGGCATTTCCCTTCTTCCGCCCCAGTGGAATGCACTGCCTCTGTCCTCAGCATTCCCAGTACCTGTCCATCCAGGGAGTGAGAGACCAGGACAATGAATTAGCCTTAGATTTCCTGCATGAGAATACGCATCACTACCGAGTGCCCAGCCACCACACAGGTTTGTAGACTCCCCGAGGCATGTGTAGGGGGAGACTCCTCTTGACTGACAGATTATCCTCAAGTAGCAACAGTGCTTCCTAAAGACAGAAGGAAATCTGTTATCCCTAAAGCCTTACTGATATTATATTTCTCTCTCCTCTCCAAATGGTCAGCAGCCTTCGTGCTGAGAGTGGGAGCCTACAAGGTGGAAGCAAACAATTTAAAGATTTGACACATCCCAGAATACTAAGTACTGGACTTGGCATTTAGAAAGTGTTAGCATGTGTCTCTGGAGCTGGACTCAGCTCTGGGCTAGTCCTGGGAATCAGGGACGCTTGACTGCAAGCCCCAGAGTGAGGCAGACAGGCTTGCACATGGTGCAACAGAGCCCGTTAGCAGAGAAGAAAGAAAAAAGTACCTGGGAGGTAAAAAGAGGGGAGAAAACCTCAGAAGCAGTTCAGTGGGGAGGGGAAAAAATGTACAGAAGTAGTGGGGAGTTCTTTAAAAGCTGACCGGGACTTAGGGGAGTTCAGAAATATTATGCCACTGCAAAGCCAAATGGGAAGCCAAGAGAAAAGGAAAAGCAAAGGGGTAAAGTTATGAGGGACCTTAGCAATGCAATAGGAGGTGGGAAGATCGCAGCCCGTCACAAAGCAAATGCCATTCATTCAATTAGTTTAACTTTATCTCAAGCTCTCAAGCCCACCTCACACCCTAGGCCCGGGAGCCCAAGCTACAACGTCCACGCTGTTATTTTTTGTGAGCTAGCTCAAGTCTGTCCCCCTGGGCTGGGCGGCTTGCTGCCAGTGGCAGTGTAGACGTGGCCATTAATAGGGCTACGCTCATTCACACTAGTTGACAAAGCAGCCCAGTGTTCAACAATGTGAAGTGCTTGAGTGTTTCTTGTCTGCTCGATCGATTGATGTGAGCCATAGCTCATTAAGGAAGGGTTGTGGTCAGTCTCCTTCTGCACTCAGCGTGCCTCCAACATGTGGTATGGAGTCCCACAACGTCCAGAGGCAATGGAGTAATGAATCACGCTGTCTTGGAACCGTACGTGCCTGTTCCCCTCCAGAGTAGCAGGTGTTGTCATAGCATCCCTGTATCTTCTCTGTGCTCATAGCATCCCTGTATCTTCTCTGTAGCACCATCTACTGGAGAGACCCTCCAGTCAGTTCTCTTCTGTCTAGCCACAATTTGACATGCCCCAGGAGGCATGGGGGCATTGCAAATTGCATGTCCCTGTACCAGCAAGGCTCCTTATATCACAGACTGAGGGCGCTATCCTTCCTCCAGTGTTATGCTGGGAAGGGCAGCGCCAGCTTCTGCTGGGGACTCAATAGCAGCCACAACACCCATTGTTCAGGCCGTAGCAGCTGTTTGTGTCCAAGCAGAGATGGTAGCTGTTTTCTGCCACTGCAGCCTCCCCCTCGCTAATTCTCTGCTACTGTGGCTTGTGCTGGCAGAAGCTGGCATAAACCAGGGGTGAATGTAGCTCACTCTATTAGAGCCCTGACAAGCTGGGCATGTGATGCTCATTACCAGGGCCACACATACGGCAGGGCACTGGAGCGGGAAGTTGCCAATATAGAGAAATGTTATACATTGCCCCTGGCTACAAATACCTTACAGTCTAATAACCAGTCCTATCAGCCGAACCATGAATCCACTTCGCTGCCATTTCCACATGGCCCCAACCCTCTATTACATGCCCCCCATGGGTCTACAACTTCTAGCAGCTTGCATTCCCTCTAGGAGATTTACTCGGCTCTAGGCCTTACAGGCTTAGCCATGGACCCCTCAATGTTCCATGCAACCTCCAGAATTGTGGCGCACCCCTCCCTATTCCCATTCCTGCACTTCTGTTTCCTTTAACCCCATAGGAGCCATCAGAGGGCTCTTCTATCCCACCTAAAGTTAGGTACGTTTTTCAGGATGGGGGCCTACATTAGGACACAAGACACTGGTTCCTTCAGGATCCCAGAAGCATCACAAACCTCACCATTTTTTGTTCCAAACATAGCACAGCATGCAAGCACTCGGGGGGCATACGTGCACATACACGAGTGCCTTCCCCCTTGGCAAGGTGCGAAGGAGTAATCCAGTCACATTACCTAATGCACTTCTGGAAGGAACCCCAACACCACAGCGCTGTGGTGTTGGGGATCAGACCCAGCAGAGAACAGAATCTGCAAAGGGTGAAGAGAGAGCTCCATATGGAGGTGAACAGGTGTGCGAACACTGAGCCAAAGGCCACTGTGGCACTACCAGAGCTGAGCTGACCACATTTAAAAGAGACAGAGGGGTAGAAATACAGATCCCTTGTGGCACTTTATACAGCTGTGTGTCAAACATACTGTAAAAAGACAACCCATTTATAGTGAAAGCACTACTTGTCATTAATTCCGCATCCTTCGGGTTTCTGACTTCCATGTGCTGTTGAAAAATATGTTTTTCCATGCTGAATCTCTGGAGTTTAGGGATCTTTTAATTAGCAGGCAGGCTCAGTTAATTCATAGTGGACATTTCCCTCTGGTTACCCCAGCACATTTATATTTCTAGTCTGAATCCTAGTCTGAATCCTTTCTGATTGCTTGGGGCAGTGGTTCCCAAACTTGTTCCACCACTTGGGAAGGGAAAGCCTCTGCCGGGCCGGGCTGTTTACCTGCCACGTCCGCAGATTCGGCCGATCACGGCTCCCACTGGCCACGGTTTGCTGCTCCAGGCCAATGGGAGCTGCTGGAAGTGGCGTTGGCCGAGGGACGTACTGGCCACCGCTTCCAGCAGCTCCCATTGGCCTGGAGCAGCGAACCGCGGCCACTGGGAGCTGCGATCGGCCGAACCTGCGGACACGTCAGGTAAACAAACTGGCCCGACCTACCAGGAGCTTTCCCTGCACAAGGGGCAGAACAAGTTTGGGAACCACTGGCTTAGGGCATGAACCAGGTACTGCCACTCCTGTCTATCCTTAGCCACTCTAGGCTTGTCCTCTGTCAGTGGGGGCTGCAGGAAGGGTGGCCAGCACATCCCTCGGCCTGCACCACTTCCTGCAGCCCCCATTGGCCTGGAGTGGCAAACCGCAACCAGTGGGAGCCACGACTGGCTGAACCTGCAGACACGGCAGGTAAACAAACCAGCCCGGCCCGCCAGGGGCTTTCCCTGAACAAGCGGTGGCCCTAGTTTGAGAACCACTGCTCTGTGTTGTTAAGTCCCATATATATATCCCTGGCTGAGTACTGTTTGGCAGAGGGATTCCTTCATTCAGCCCTTTTGTGTGTTCCTCCTGCTGCCCATTGGCACACCTACCACGGCAGGTGCTTTTGCTTCATTCTTAACATATGTCTCCGATATTTCCATTTTCTTTTCTGGATAATTTTGGATTGTTGAATTCTTATCAAGCTCAGGATTTGTTATAATGCATTCCGTCTAATACTGAGAAGTTTTCTAAGGCATTTGCTTTCAAATGAGTGATTTCCAGCTTTCATATCCCTATGTTAAGGTGGAAATAACATGTGAGTCGAAGATTCAGAGTTTAGTGTTTAGGTTGTACATTTTTGATGACCGATTTTTTTCTGGAATAATTATTCCAAAATTTAAGAAATCACTTGTATTCCAGAATAGAGTGTTCCCATGAGGAAGTTATTCTAGAATAGCTAAATTATACTGGAGTAGCTATTCAATATCCCGTATAGACAAAGCTTTAGCATTTGTGACCAGGCCTTAGCAGGTGAAAGACTAGTGAACTAACTCACTGCACTACTCAGTCCCCAATGCAAAACTTCTTAACGAGCCACAAACTCAAGACAGGATATTGGGATTAGGTTTCACTAAAAATACATGTTTGAGTTGGGGGGTGGGGAATGCACTCGCAGAACTTCAACTGAAAGGGCAGAGGAAATGCTGAGCTGCTCCAGCTAGAGAGAAAGGTCTATAATTAATGTAGTAGGAAAATTACACGTTTATCTAGCCCCCAAAACACAATAGCAGACATCCATTTCCTGCAGCGCCGTGGAGGCTTGCCAGCTAGCAAATAAATCACTAAGCCACAAAGCCAACAAGGAGGAAAAGAGAGGGGAATTATCACAGAGGATGCAGCAGCCTTTTGTACAAGGAAAATAATCAGTGTCTCCACCAGACATCTATTGTTTATCAATAATAATCTCTAGTGCTCCAGCGACTTGAATAGCAACATGGATTTAGGACTGATTGATGTCAGACTCCTCGGATCATACCAGATCCAAACTCTCAACAAAACAGTTACCCAGTAGCCATGCTGACCTGCCCAAAAGTCATTCAATTGCCTTGGAAAAAACAGAACGAACCTGCTAATAGACAGGGTTTGCCAGTAACTTGGCATATAAAGTACTGTAATAACAATGCGGTTATTTGCTTAGCTCAGGGAGGGGGCTGTTCCAGTATAGTAACAATGGTTTGGCAGGGCCTCTGGCAGGATTGCATCTTAAAGTGAGAGCCTATTTTCATTCATCTATATAAAATATTGAAATTTTAGTAAGGGACTAAGGTTTTTCTTTTCCCCTGCCCTGGCCTCTGATGCCATATTACATTGTGGGGGTTTCATGAGATAAGAGCCTGATCCAAAGTCCACTCAGTTTATTTGAGTCTTTCCCACGGACTTTGAATCAAGCCCTAGGGGCATTACACGGGTTTTATTACTTCCTCTGAAGCATATGGCCTTGGTCTTTATTGGAGATAGGAGGCTGGATTAGAAGGACAATTGGTCTGCTCCACTCCGGCAGTTCCTGTCTTCCACTCAGCTTAAGGCTGTGTTAAATGAAGTGTAGGAGTGCCCCCTAGTTTCCAGCCTGGCTTTTGTAGTGCCATCACAAGTTTGACATGGTTATCTCTGGGTATCCCACTTCAGGATGATCCCTCTGAAAGGCTCTAGCATTTGTAGTTTCTTCTTGAGATGCTAGATGGTGACACATGCTGCTCTTCAGTCACCTGGAGCTTTTACAAAGGGCAATGTTCAGGCCACCAGCTTAAAGTTAACTCTTGAGGAGAAGTGATACAAGCCTCTGATCTTTCAGAGCCTCTTGCCACTTTGGACTCACCACAAACAACTTCACCTGGCTGATCTCCACACTTGCAAAGGGAGTGCATTCGGATACCTGTTTATGTACCTCAGAATGCACTATTTGTGAGATTCCCATGTTAATGCGTCTCCTTGGTGTTTGGCTGGACAGTCAGATGTGCTTTTATACAGCCCTAGAGAATTCCAGGAGAGAGCAGTGGTGTGGATGCTATTATGAAAGTTTAGGTCAATGACTGCTGGGTGAAACACTATCTCCTATCCCACAATTTATTAGGGCAGTTCTCCCATGTTTCATTGCAGCCTACAAGAGGCATAAGCTCCCACATTCCCAGATCAAAGAATCATAGAAACATATAATATCAGGGTTGGAAGGGACCTCAGGAGGTCATCTAGTCCAACCCACTGCTCAGAGCCCTGTCAGATGTCAGATTCAGACATTGGAGATATTAATGTCTCACAATTTGAAACAGAGTAAGTTACCAGTGTGGCACTTCCCCTCACCCCAGCACCTTTTCCAAGTGATCACCATCAGGACCAACATCTGTAGCGCAGGACTGCAGGTGTGAAGTCTCTTCTATAGCCCGGGCTACCAGTACTGCTTACTAAGCTGGAACCTGGAGCCCTCAAACTCACTAGCTTGCTTCTTCCATTCTTTGTGCTCCAAGGAGTGTGCTCAGTTGTACCGATGCACTAGTTAGTATTTAAACATCAGCAGATCAGGAAACATTTCCAAACTCCCACCAAAAGGTACTTAAGCTTTTCCTTCTTCCCTTGGGCTGCTGAAAAAAGGAAGCTTCAGCGGAAAGGATGATTCTCTCTCTGATGATTGGCTGCCATGCACGTCTGTGGCCATCAACAGCTGCCTATTCATCAGTGATCTATAGAGCACAATGCTTTGGTGTTTTGAACAGCATATATCATTTTGACAAAGGTACATTGCTTGGACTGAATAATTAAGTGCAAACCCCTCTTTTAATGCAGCATTAAGTCTGAGAATTTAAAAACCTACAGTAAAGACAGACACAAGCTTCAGTTTCCCACAGCAACTTGAATGCTGTATATTTGTATGGCACACGTTGGAGAGACTGTAGTCGCTTGGCTTTTCTGGTGCATTTGTACAGCACCTACCACAAAGGAACCTGGATCCGATTGGGTGCTACTCCAGCATATGCATCATGTCACTTATCATTGCTTTAGAACAAGCTCTGTGTCATGTATTTGCCTTACAAGTTAGCTTGCTGACTCCGGAGCTCAGCAAGACTGGGTCACCTTAAACTGCACACAGGAAGTGACTGCAAGAAATGAGCTCAGAGTAAACACAACTGGGACTGAGGAGCTGTCTGTAACCACCTACATTTCAGAAGTTGCTGCCTAAGTGTGGCTCCTTTTGACACCACACCTTGCCAGAGATCACATAAACTGTCCTGAACTACTGATGAGGTAAGAATTACCAGTAACCCACGTCCACTCAGGTGTAGCCCTCTGTCTGCAGCTACTGGTGGCTGGGATGCATATAGAAATTGGTGAGCCTGCTCAGCCTTGGTTACCAAACGTGGATCTTTTTTCTCAGACAGCAAAGCCCATGCATGGAGCCACAGGTCCAAGGTTCAATCCCCACTGCCAGCAGCCCACCTGGGGCCCTGTGTTATATACACGTCTCCTATGGGCTCTGAAGCAGGAAAGGTTTTGAAAACTGGGCCAGTGGGAAGGATCTGATGCTACTGGTGTTTCCAGAAGCAGAAGCTGGTTAGCAATTCATACAGCTCCCCACTTCCAAATGAGCATGGGACTGAAGGGAAAAGAGACTATATTCTGCAACGAGGATTGGTTCCAGCAAAGTGGGACAGTGTCAAGGGCTGTGCAAACCAAGCCTGAAAGGAGCCCAGTAGTTCTGTGGCCTTCCTTTGTAGAGCTGGTGCAGCCTGCAAGCAAAGCATGAGAGTGCTGTGGGAAAGCAGGGCTACTGCCGCTTACAGCTTCATGTAAAGAGCTGCATGGAGGGTGCCATTTGCCGTGCACAAAACCCAGGGGTGATGCTCCATGGTCTCAAGCACTGCCTACCGGCACTGCATTGATTAACTATTTACAAACAGAGGGTGCATTCCTATAACTGCAGGCATGGTTTGGCCACAGTACATGACATTCCTCTTGGGAATAGCAGAGGTGGCAGCAGGGGTCCCTTTTCACCCTGAGAGAGGCAGGGGTAGCAGCAGGGCTTATCTCTGACAGTGGGGTGACATCACATTCAAATGCATGGGTTATTCCATGCCTTTGAGAGCTATCGTTTCAGGCTCTCTGCAGACTCAGGAAGACATCACTGCAAGTTAAGGTTTCAAGCTTTCCTATATAACCAAGAGAGACAGAGGATTTCATTTTTAGTGGAAAGCTTAGATTCTGCTGTCATCACATGACTCCAGGAGCCTGGGCACCAGGCACAGGCCTAGAGTGTTTATGCCATAGTCTGGCTTTCCAGCTACTTTGGGTCTCATTTCTTTGCTTGGTGGAAGGAGCTGGTAAACCAAGTGAAGAAGCACCATCCAGGCTGCAGAAATGCCTAGGGTGGGAGATGGCACTGGTTGGGTTGAAAGACAACTGTATAGCTAATTCCACTGTCCCTGTCCTGTGTCAATATCTGCTGCAACTCTGCTTCCACCCCTTCAACTCCATGGTAACTCTCAGTAAAGGCCACTAAAGAGCTCCTCCCATCCAAGTCCCAGTGCCTCCTCCCACTCATTGGGCTGTCTGCTGCCCTTGGCACAGCTGATCACTTCCTCTTCTTTGGATTTATTCCTTGCCTAGGCTTTCATGGCTCTCTCCTAGTTGTGTCACCATGTGTCTCCTTCACCCTTAGCAGCACCTCATTCTCCCCTTTCCTACTGTTCCTCAAGGCCCTACTTTTGTCCCCCTTTCCCCTCTATCTGCACCCTAACCTTCATGAGAATACAAGGATCAAATAATCCCAGATGAATTTGAGACGATTGAGCTTATTAGCATCCATGTAAAGCCTTCTCACTTCAAAGGGATTTTTTAAAACAGGCACTGTGTCTCACCAGTCAGTAGATACATGGAAAACTCAAGTGAGACTCATTAAGGGGCTGTGCCACTGCATATTGAAATGACACATTAAAGGACAGAATTTTAATGAGATAAAACTCCAGTGAGGCAGAACAAAAATGTTTGCTGAAGATAACTTGATCCTAGACAAGGGAGTAAAAATAGCACAGATGCACGTGGCTTCCAGGGAAGGAGATGAATGAAAATACTACTCAGAAGATGGCTGGATATGGTGGTAGCAAACACATGGTGACCAAAGAGAATGATCAGCATCAAGCCAAATCCCAAAGGTACATTGCCTTTTTGCAGATTAAGTGCCATTGTAATGGTGCTTTCTCGTGGTTTCACTGACCATTTTTGCCTCAATGGCAGAGAGAATGAAATCAGGTTGTTCTAGACAACAGGAGATGGAACTGGGACTTCAGAAAGAGATGACTAAGCAGTAAGTGGGAAAATCTTATAGCAAATCTTGGCAGAAGCCTGTCTTCCCCCCGCCCAAAAAAACAAACAAAAAAAAGGGATTCCTGGTGCAATACATAGCAGAGACTGCAAACAGCATGCTGAATTGTTCTGGGCATCAGTGTAGACCATAGGAATGAAGACAGATGGAAAAGCACTCACCACAACATTAATAGAGAAGCAAACATACCCATGAAACTCCAAACCCATACTGGAGTATTGATCAGTTGCATGCTACTTTCAGCATGTGGCCACCACTTGACCCAAAGAGCTACCAACATTAAAGCCAAACCATCAGGAAGATGCAGTGACACCGGCACATTGGGAAACCAGCTGAGTTTGATTATTTAATGGTTTCCCTTGTGTTCAGCAGGCATTTCAGCAAAGCTTGTCTCGAGACTGCAAACCTCCAGATGACTCTCAGATGACAGCAGATTTTGACTCCCCCAGGGAACTGATGGGCAGGATTCCCTGGGAGAATAACATGAGGGGGAAAGGAGTCCAGGAGAGTTGGCTGTATTTTAAAGAATCCTTATTGAGGTTACAGGAACAAACCATCCCAATGTGTAGAAAGAATAGTAAATACGGCAGGCGACCAGCTTGGCTTAACAGTGAAATCCTTGCTGATCTTAAACACAAAAAAGAAGCTTACAAGAAGTGGAAGATTGGACAAATGATCAGGGAGGAGTATAAAAATATTGCTCGGGCATTCAGGAGTGAAATCAGGAAGGCCAAATCACACCCGGAGTTGCAGCTAGCAAGAGATGTTAAGAGTAACAAGAAGGGTTTCTTCAGGTATGTTAGCAACAAGAAGAAAGTCAAGGAAAATGTGGGCCCCTTACTGAAGGAGGGAGGCAACCTAGTGACAGAGGATGTGGAAAAAGCTAATGTACTCAATGCTTTTTTTGCCTCTGTCTTCACGAACAAGGTTAGCTCCCAGACTACTGCACTGGACAGCACAGCATGGGGAGGAGGTGACCAGCCCTCTGCGGAGAAAGAAGTGGTTCGGGACTATTTAGAAAAGCTGGACGAGCACAAGTCCATGGGGCCGGATGCGCTACATCTGAGAGTGCTAAAGGAGTTGGCGGCTGTGATTGCAGAGCCATTGGCCATTATCTTTGAAAACTCATGGCGATCGGGGGAAGTCCCGGATGACTGGAAAAAGGCTAATGTAGTGCCCATCTTTAAAAAAGGGAAGAAGGAGGATCCTGGGAACTACAGGCCAGTCAGCCTCACCTCAGTCCCCGGAAAAATCATGGAACAGGTCCTCAAAGAATCAGTCCTGAAGCACTTGCATGAGAGGAAAGTGATCAGGAACAGTCAGCATGGATTCACCAAGGGCAAGTCATGCCTGACTAATCTAATTGCCTTCTATGATGAGATAACTGGCTCTGTGGATGAGGGGAAAGCAGTGGACGTGTTGTTCCTTGACTTTAGCAAAGCTTTTGACACAGTCTCCCACAGTATTCTTGCCAGCAAGTTAAAGAAGTATGGGCTGGATGAATGCACTATAAGGTGGGTAGAAAGTTGGCTAGATTGTCGGGCTCAACGGGTAGTGATCAATGGCTCCATGTCTAATTGGCAGCCAGTATCAAGTGGATTGCCCCAAGGGTCGGTCCTCGGGCCGGTTTTGTTCAATATCTTCATAAATGATCTGGAGGATGGTGTGGATTGCACCCTCAGCAAGTTTGCAGACGACACTAAACTGGGAGGAGAGGTACATACACTGGAGGGTAGGGATAGGATACAGAGGGCCTTAGACAAATGAGGGGATTGGGCCAAAAGAAATCTGATGAGGTTCAACAAGTGCAGAGTCCTGCACTTAGGATGGAAGAATCCAATACACCGCTACAGACTAGGGACCGAATGGCTAGGCAGCAGTTCTGCAGAAAAGGACCTAGGGGTTACAGTGGACGAGAAGCTGGATATGAGTCAACAGTGTGCCCTTGTAGCCAAGAAGGCCAATGGCATTTTGGGATGTATAAGTAGGGGCATTGCCAGCAGATCGAGGGATGTGATCGTTCCCCTCTATTCGACATTGGTGAAGCCTCATCTGGAGTATTGTGTCCAGTTTTGGGCCCCACACTACAAGAAGGATGTGGAAAAATTGGAAAGAGTACCGCGGAGGGCAACAAAAATGATTAGGGGACTGGAACACATGAGTTATGAGGAGAGGCTGAGGGAACTGGGATTGTTTAGTCTGCGGAAGAGAAGAATGAGGGGGGATTTGATAGCTGCTTTCAACTGCCTTAAAGGGGGTTCCAAAGAGGATGGATCTAGACTGTTCTCAGTGGTAGCAGATGACAGAAGAAGGAGTAATGGTCTCAAGTTGCAGTGGGGGAGATTTAGGTTGGATATTAGGAAAAACTTTTTCACAAGGAGGGTGGTGAAACCCTGGAATGCGTTACCTGGGGAGGTGGTGGAATCTCCTTCCTTTGAGGTTTTTAAGATCAGGCTTGACAAAGCCCTGGCTGGGATGATTTAGTTGGGGATTGGTCCTGCTTTGAGCAGGGGGTTGGACTAGATGACCTCCTGAGGTCCCTTCCAACCCTGATATTCTATGATTCTATGATTCCAGCTCGTAAATGTTATAACATTAGAATCAGCAAATCCAGACATCACAAAAGTGACAATTAAGAGAATCTTCCCGCTCATATTCAGCAGAGTTGGGCACATGCCAAAATATTGTAAAACACAGCTAAGGCTGGAGTGATTAGTGAGCCAGCAACCTAGCAGTTGGAAGGAAACTGAGCACATTGAAACCTATGGAGTCATTGGAAGCAGAGAAGAGATGGGCCAATTCTGTGGGTCCCTCATGCAGTTCTAATTGCTGTGTGTAATGAAAACAATGAAAGCTGGAGAAGCATTTTAAAGACAGTGGCTGCAGACCCGCAGTGTGTCTATTGGCCAAGTCATGTCCAGCTTCTTACCAGCTCTCCTGTGTTTGGGCATGGACTTGAGGAATCATAACAGATCAGGGGAGCATGCTGGGCCCTGCACGGGAGAGCAGAGCAGCCACAGGCAGTGTTTCAGCACACCAGCTGCACAGAGTGGCTACAGGCCAATAAGGCTAGATGGAAACAGGCAGTAAATATACAGCATTTGACACTCAGTTCAGCCACTGTGGGCTGACTCACATGGCCAGTCCTCTAGCACATTGAAGATGGTCACTAGTTTCTGGGTAGAGGGCTCGAGTAGACTGGAAGCCCTCACTGAAGATACCAATGCAAAAGAACAGCATGACAGGAATCTAGTAACAAGCTGCAGAAGTGTTGGCCAAGGAACATAAAGCTTAACTAGAAAACACTGCAAACTGGGATAAAGTGAAGTTGCTGTTTTGAATCTATCCTGCAGGAAGGGTACCTCAAGCCTGATCCAGTAAACACAGAAGCATTAAAAAGATAATGGGCAGCTCTACTGCCAACCTCATGTGGAAGGTTTCTCAGAGTCAGGGTGGAATTTCTGATCAAACTGAGAGAGAGGGGCCTATGCCAGCACATGGGGAAGATGCAGATTAAAGTCCCTGATCTGGAGCAGGCAGGGTTTTCTGGGGTGGGTCTCATGTGTTTGGGGTTTTTTGGGTGCAAAAAAATTCAAAATATTTCTGGGAGCAGCCCAAGCTCTGGAGGTGTATAACTAGCTTAAAGCTTCCCTCTCATGGGCTGTGAAGCATGAGATGTAGTAGATAACTCTACGTTCAGTACAGTGCTTAGTTGCACTTCTGAGCCTTGTGGGGAGTTGGTCTCTTAAGTTCAAATCTCATTGGCTTTTAAAGGTGCACAAATACAAGCTATGAAAGAAGGAAGGGGAAAAGACCCCTTTGTATAAATGTACATTGACATATACAAACTCAAGTAATTTCACTGTATTACAAACTCTAATTTTAGTTTGCAAATACAGATTTTTCTTCATTTTGATCCAGAATGTCAGAGGTTTGTGTATCCATGAATATTTCTAATCCATATCCCCTCCTTCCCCCCAGGTACAAGTCCTTTCTATGAGAAGATCACTTGATATGTGTCAAATACTGGGAAGAATCTCTGTAGTGCTGCAGAATTTCTTTAGAGAATTTGTGATTTGAAGTATCTCTACATTTGGGGAGAGGGCAGTTTGTATTTTTTATTTGTTCTGAAATATTAAAGCTAGACTGTATTAATATTGCCTGTAATTTTTTCATATCTACTAGAATTTGTTTCCCTACAATGAATGTGTAAATACCTAAATTCTGCCTAAAACTACTCTGATTTGGCTCAGTATAGCCAAGAGCAGTCAGTTCATATAGTCCCGTGTATTATAACAAATGTACTGTATGCAGCAAAAATCACAGGATCAGACTGAAGATGGGCACAGCAGAGCTTTGGGGTGGGCAGGGAGCTGGCTATCACTGGTTGTCCCAGTTCAAATCACTGCACAGGTTGGAGCAGCCTGAGGATTGCTCTACCTTTAGCCAGGTGGTTATAGTCCCCAAGGGACCATGCAACTCAGCTGGAAATGGCTAGTTGCTCCACCCCTCTTTCTTCCTTTCCACATGCCTCCTGTACCAGGGCTGTGAGGAAGTAGGGGGATTCACCCTAACCTGGGGAATCTCCAGCAAGGGATGCACCAGTGGTTTCTGCTCCCTTTACGCTACCTGAGCAGCACACAGGGAGTGGAATGGACTAGAGAACCTTGCCTATGGTCTCTTCTCTTAAAGCATCCTGGGAAGGCTTCCTTGGTCTTCATTTGAAACAGCTTGCTGATGGGTCTGCATAGTGCTGACTGGTCACGTGGTGCTGGATCTCATCCTTGTTTCCAGCAGCTAAATCACATTAGCAGAAGCTCAAATGCATTATACGCTTCCCTAATGCTGTTTTCCATGTTATTGGCTACCAAAGGGATGTTGTGCAGGTCGTTGTCTAGGGGAGGGGATGGCCTTCCATTCCCAGTTGTGCAGGCAAGGTATCCATAAGATATGTCTACTAATGTCTGGGGCCTATTCTATGATAGTGCAAGTTCCTCTGCTCTAGCACATCCTGGGCCCAGCTGCAAAGCTAACTAACTGTTACAACGTGAAGTATTTTTTTCCTACTGTAGAGTGTTCAATGGGAAAAGATCTAACTTCCCAATTAAGCCATTTCTTAAGGTCAAATTTCTGTTGAAATTTAATTTCTATCTTGCATAATCCAACAGGTTACTGACCTTTAAGAGCCAGGAGTGGAACAGCCATTTTCCTGCAAACTGATGTGCCCTTGAGTTTAAAAAGAACAGTTGTTAAACCTCCCTTATTAAGAATAATAGTCACCTAGCGCTGTTTTCTTTTGCTTGCCTGGTTTATCCACTCAGGAATCAGATTACTGCCTGAAAGAGTGCAAGGCTACTATTAGCCTTTAATTGATACATTAAAAAAATAGTTATGGAGAGTAACTATCCTTCATGGGTAGGAGGGACTTTATCAACTTAAATAACTCTCTGGTACCTTGTAAATTTTTTTAGAAATATGCAAAAGGCAAGGTCAGTCAACTGAAAAGAGTACATGTCAGCCAAAACCTCAGGTTTGGAACATTAAAAATGCTTTCACTAAAGCCCTGTGGGGAGGAAATCAAACCAAACTGGTTTTCTTTGTGTTCAGCTGTGTAACATCCCCTTTGATTTAAGGAGTTTTGTCTTTTTTTTTAAACTGGAGCACAGCCGGATGCCATTGAAAATAGCAGCATTAAATACTTAAAGGTAGGGTTTGGAATTGAAACATCAACAGATCACAAAATGAAGCAGAAAGCACTGGCTGCTGCTCCGATGCCAGTCAAAGTGATGGGTGCGTTGTTTTCGAGGCTGCTGGATGTGGGGTGGATATTCTGAAAGGCATCGGTGTTGTGGTTCACTGAGGACAGGGTATTGGTTCTGTGTAGACATGGCTCCTTCGTACTCAATCAGCTCCCTTTGCGTAGGAAGAGTCAGATGTGCTTTCCCTCCCCCAGACACCATTCTTGCCACCAGTGGTGAGCTGGAGCCTGTTTGCACCAGTTCACGCAAACCGGTTGTTAAATTTTGAACCAGTTTTAGAACCGGTTGTTAAAAATTGTTATGGCTCCCTGAGCTCAGGGCCAGGGAGGCTCCCCCAGCCCCTCCCCCCTCTTGCAGAGCCTATTTTGTCTCTCCTTCCATTTAAACTGAATTAGCTCATGATCACTTGAACCAAGGTTGACCTCTGCACTAAATTCTTCTGTGAGGTCCTTGCTACTTACCAATACTAAAGCTAAAATGGCATCACCTTGTGTTGGTTCAGTGACTATTTGGTGAAAAAATCTATCAGCTATCACATCCAGGAATATCTGGGCCCTACGACTATTAGTAGCACTTGTCCTCCATATATGAGAAATTAAAGTCTCCCAGAATTACACAGTTCCCAGTAATATTTATTTAATTAAAAAGCTCTCCATCCATATCCAGACTGGATCCTGGGTGTCTGTAGCATACCAAGGACTATCCCAATGTAGGGTCTGATAGCTTTCTTCTCCAAAGTGATATTGACCCAAACAGATTCTGTTTTATCCATTCCATCACTTCTAATTTCTTGATAGTCCACCACCTTTACCTTCATTTCTGTCTTTCATGACCAGCACATACCCTTCAGTATTTGTATGCCAGTCACAACTACTATTCCACCATGGTTCTGTTATCCCTATAATAGATGTTTTCATTTCCTGCACAGTATTTCTAGTTCCTTCATTGTGGTATGAAGGCTCCTTATGTTGGTGCACAGATATCTAAGTTATTTCTGCTTCGCTTCACCGAGATTCCTCACCCAATTAAGTACAGTCATTTTACTGCCAGTATCACCTCCTGGACTGTTGCTGTCACTGGCACTATTCTCCTACCTTCTGTTGTTCCTTTTTCTGTTGTTGTATCCTCTCACTCTATTTTTCTTCTAATCAATATTAGAATCAGGTATAGAGATTACATGAGCATCTCCCAACCATCTCCCCTGAGTTCCTAGTTTAAAGGTCTTTTAATCAATTGTGCCCACCTCCATCCCAGAAGTCTATTTCTCTCCGTACTGAGATGGAGTCCATCCCATGAGTAGTCATCTGTCCATGAATGCCTCCCAGTGGCTGAACATTGCAAAGCCCTCTTTAGACCACCATTGTCTGAGCCATCTGTTGAGCATCATAATCTTGTCTTGCCTTTGCTTTCCTTCTGTAGGGATAGGTAGCATCCCACCAAAGATTACCTGAGTCTCCATTTCTTTAGCTGTCTTCCGCAGCCCGGCATAGTCTCCCTTTATGTCTTCCAGAAAGAATCTAGCAGTATAATTTGATATACATCTAAACACATAAAAACCACCCTCACCAAGCAAGGACACTCCAGAGAAATAGATCACATCATAAAATGGGCCCCCCAAATACCCCAGGAGAACCTGCTTCAATACATATAAAACCTTGCTGACTGCACGCCCTTATTTGTCAACTACCACCTCACACTAGAATGAATACGGGGTATCAGACAATTGCAACCCATACCTGATAGGGACCACAGCATGAAAAATCTTTCCTATCCCCTTCTCTTTCTGGCTTTCATAGAATCATAGAATCATAGAATATCAGGGTTGGAAGGGACCTCAGGAGGTCATCTAGTCCAACCCCCTGCTCAAAGCAGGACCAATCCCCAATTAAATCATCTCAGCCAGGGCTTTGTCAAGCCTGACCTTAAAAACTTCTAAGGAAGGAGATTCTACCACCTCCCTAGGTAACACATTCCAGTGTTTCACCACCCTCTTGGTGAAAAAGTTTTTCCTAATATCCAACCTAAACCTCCCCCACTGCAACTTGAGACCAGTACTCCTTGTCCTGTCCTCTTCTACCACTGAGAATAGTCTAGAACCATCCTCTCTGGAACCACCTCTCAGGTAGTTGGAAGTAGCTATCAAATCCCCCCTCATTCTTCTCTTCTGCAGACTAAACAATCCCAGTTCCCTCAGCCTCTCCTCATAAGTCATGTGTTCCAGACCCCTAATCATTTTTGTTGCCCTTCGCTGGACTCTCTCCAATTTATCCACATCCTTCTTGTAGTGTGGGGCCCAAAACTGGACACAGTACTCCAGATGAGGCCTCACCAATGTCGAATAGAGGGGAACGATCACGTCCCTCGATCTGCTCGCTATGCCCCTACTTATATGTCCCAAAATGCCATTGGCCTTCTTGGCAACAAGGGCACACTGCTGACTCATATCCAGCTTCTCGTCCACTGTCACCCCTAGGTCCTTTTCCGCAGGACTGCTGCCTAGCCATTCGGTCCCTAGTCTGTAGCGGTGCATTGGGTTCTTCCGTCCTAAGTGCAGGACCCTGCACTTATCCTTATTGAACCTCATCAGATTTCTTTTGGCCCAATCCTCCAATTTGTCTAGGTCCCTCTGTATCCTATCCCTGCCCTCCAGCGTATCTACCACTCCTCCTAGTTTAGTATCATCCGCAAATTTGCTGAGGGTGCAATCCACACCATCCTCCAGATCATTTATGAAGATATTGAACAAAACCGGCCCCAGGACCGACCCCTGGGGCACTCCACTTGACACCGGCTGCCAACTAGACATGGAGCCATTGATCACTACCCGTTGAGCCCGACAATCTAGCCAACTTTCTACCCACCTTATAGTGCATTCATCCAGCCCATACTTCTTTAACTTGCTGGCAAGAATACTGTGGGAGACCGTGTCAAAAGCTTTGCTAAAGTCAAGAAACAATACATCCACTGCTTTCCCTTCATCCACAGAACCAGTAATCTCATCATAGAAGGCGATTAGATTAGTCAGGCATGACCTTCCCTTGGTGAATCCATGCTGACTGTTCCTGATCACTTTCCTCTCATGTAAGTGCTTCAGGACTGATTCTTTGAGGACCTGCTCCATGATTTTTCCGAGGACTGAGGTGAGGCTGACTGGCCTGTAGTTCCCAGGATCCTCCTTCTTCCCTTTTTTAAAGATTGGCACTACATTAGCCTTTTTCCAGTCATCCGGGACTTCCCCCGTTCGCCCTGAGTTTTCAAAGATAATGGCCAATGGCTCTGCAATCACAGCTGCCAATTCCTGTAGCACTCTCGGATGCAACTCGTCCGGCCCCATGGACTTGTGCACGTCCAGCTTTTCTAAATAGTCCCTAACCACCTCTTTCTCCACTGAGGGCTGGCCATCTACTCCCCATGCTGTGATGCCCAGCGCAGCAGTCTGGGAGCTGACCTTGTTCGTGAAGACAGAGGCAAAAAAAGCATTGAGTACATTAGCTTTTTCCACATCCTCTGTCACTAGGTTGCCCCCCTTATTCAGTAAGGGGCCCACACTTTCCTTGGCTTTCAAACAACCCTCCAGCTTTGCTAAGCTCATCATCAGAAGCAAGCTCCCCACAGGCCAGGATGCACCAACTCAAAGCAGCACCAGACACAAAACCTGCTGACAGATCTTCACCGCTACAATGATCAATACCCACCTCCCAAACACACCTTTCAAGATCCATGTATGCAATACATGCCTAACACAATATGTGGTGTACCTCCTCCAGTGCATCAAATGCCCCAACAACTAAGTGGGTGAGACCAGACACGCACACAGGAAAAAAAAACATGAGACAAAAACCGCTATCACCTGTGGGTGAACACTTTTCACAAAGCGATCTCTGCACATCTGACCTTTCAGTCCTCGTCCTCAAAGGAAACCCATACAGCACCACCAAAAAGATGAGCCTGGGAGCTTAGATTCATAACTCTGCCAGACCCTAAAAACCATGGACTCAACACAGACACTGTTTCCCATAGAATCATAGACTATCAGGGATGAAAGGGACCTCAGGAGGTCATCTAGTTCAACCCCCTGCTCAAAGCAGGACCAATCCCCAACTAAATCATCCCAGCCACGGCTTTGTCAAGCTGGGCCTTAAAAACTTCTAAGGAAGGAGATTCCACCACCTCCCTAGGTAACGCATTCCAGTGCTTCACCACCCTCCTAGTGAAAAAGTTTTTCCTAATATCCAACCTAAAACTCCCCCACTGCAACATGAGACCATTACTCCTCCTTCTGTCCTCTGCTACCACAGAGAACAGTCTAGATCCATCCTCTTTGGAACCCCCTTTCAGGTAGTTGAAAGCAGCTATCAAATCCCCCCTCATTCTTCTCTTCTGCAGACTAAATAATCCCAGTTCCCTCAGCCTCTCCTCATAAGTCATGTGTTCCAGACCCCTAATCATTTTTGTTGCCCTCCGCTGGACATTTTCCGATTTTGCCACATCCTTCTTGTAGTGTGGGGCCCAAAACTGGATACAGTACTCCAGATGAGGCCTCACCAATGTCGAATAGAGGGGAGCGTTCATGTCCCTCGATCTGCTGGCAATGCCCCTACTTATACATCCCAAAATGCCATTGGCCTTCTTGGCAACAAGGGCACACTGTTGACTCATATCCAGCATCTCATCCACTGTAACCCCAAGGTCCTTTTCTGCAGAACTGCTGCCGAGCCATTCGGTCCCTAGTCTGTAGCGGTGCATGGGATTCTTCCGTCCTAAGTGCAGGACTCTGCACTTGTCCTTGTTGAACCTCATCAGATTTCTTTTGGCCCAATCCTCTCATTTGTCTAGGGCCCTCTGTATCCTATCCCTACCCTCCAATGTATCTACCTCTCCTCCCAGTTTAGTGTCATCTGCAAACTTGCTGAGGGTACAATCCATACCATCCTCCAGATCATTAATGAAGATACTGAACAAAACTGGCCCGAGGACTGACCGTTGGGGCACTCCACTTGATACCGGCTGCCAACTAGACATGGAGCCATTGATCACTACCCGTTGAGCCCGACAATCTAGCCAGCTTTCTATCCACCTTATAGTCCATTCATCCAGCCCATACTTCTTTAATTTACTGTCAAGAATACTGTGGGAGACCGTGTCAAAAGCTTTGCTAAAGTCAAGGAACAATACGTCCACTGCTTTCCCCTCATCCACAGAGCCAGTTAACTCGTCATAGAAGGGAATTAGATTAGTTAGGCATGACTTGCCCTTGGTGAATCCATGCTGACTGTTCCTGATCACTTTCCTCTCCTCTAAGTGCTTCAGAATTGATTCCTTGAGGACCTGCTCCATGATTTTTCCAGGGACTGAGATGAGGCTGACTGGCCTGTAGTTCCCAGGATCCTCCTTCTTCCCTTTTTTAAAGATGGACACTACATTAGCCTTTTTCCAGTCATCTGGGACTCTTCCCTGATCATTTGTCCAATCCTCCACTTCTTTTAAGCTTCTTTTTTGTGTTTAAGATCAGCAAGGATTTCACTGTTAAGCCAAGCTGGTCGCCTGCCATATTTACTATTCTTTCTACACATTGGGATGGTTTGTCCCTGTAACCTCAATAAGGATTCTTTAAAATACAGCCAGCTCTCCTGGACTCCTTTCCCCCTCATGTTATTCTCCCATGGGATCCTGCCCATCAGTTCCCTGAGGTTGTCAAAATCTGCTTTTCTGAAGTCCAGGGTCTGTATTCTGCTGCTCTCCTTTCTTCCCTGTGTCAGGATCCTGAACTCGACCATCTCATGGTCACTGCCTCCCAGGTTCCCATCCACTTTTGCTTCCCCTACTAATT
Organism: Chelonia mydas; assembly: GCF_015237465.2. Lineage (NCBI taxonomy): Eukaryota > Metazoa > Chordata > Testudines > Cheloniidae > Chelonia > Chelonia mydas. The sequence goes on along the minus strand of NC_051251.2, from coordinate 72,221,893 downwards.
CTTCCCGGTTTGTGAGCAGCAGGTCAAGAAGAGCTCTGCCCCTAGTTGGTTCCTCCAGCACTTGCACCAGGAAGTAGTCCCCTACCCTTTCCAAAAACTTCCTGGATTGTCTGTGCACTGCTGTATTGCTCTCCCAGCAGATATCAGAGTGATTGAAGTCTCCCTGATATGTCTTATTACAATTTGTAACACACTCTACACTGCCCCTGCTAACCTTTAATTGCACATTTCATTTTAAGTGATCTCCTACAGCATGTGAGAACCTTCATGTTTAATATTCTGTCCCACCTTGTATTTAGCTTGGGCATTCTGGTTACCTTCCCCAGATCTGAGGAAGAGTTCTGTGTAGCTCAAAGGCTTGTTCCTTCCACCAAGAGAAGTTGGTCCAATAAGAAATATTGCCTCACTACCCCATCTCTCACATCCTGACAGGAAACAGTTTACTGCTTTTTATGTGTTAGAAGGATCAGCATAGCCTAGAGAATGAGCAGGATAAAGATTCCTCTTCTGTATTATCACAGCTTTCTACTAAATCCCCATGTAGTCCCCATGTCTGTCAATGGAACTGAAACTACTCAAGGCATGATACATAATTTTCAATCACTTCTACGGCCAGGGCCGTCCCTAGTGGGGTGTGGGGCCTGGGACAATTCAGCCCCTGCCAGTTTGGGGGCCCTGCTCTGAAAGCCAACCCCTTATGCCTGTCTCCCCTCCCCGCGCAGAGCAAAGCTCCAGGCATGGGGTGGCAGCAGATCCCTGGGCATGCAGGGTGGCAGCCAGGACCCTGGGGCCAATAGCCGGGACCCCAGGGGTGCTGCAGCACCTCCGCACCCCTAGTTCCTGCATCTATGTCTTCCAGGACAGACCGCGCCAGCCAATTGCACCGGCCCTCAAGGCCCCACAAAGCATGGGACCCAGAGTGGTTGCCCTGATTTGCCCTACCCAAGGGACGGCTCTGTCTAGGCCTTCAGTGGGTTTGGACCAGTGTGAGTGCATAGGCATTAGGAAAGCTAATTTAGCCTGTATAACCTTTATTGCAGGTGATGGTATGCGAGATGGAAAGAACCCATCTTATCTCTGTGATCCCAGGTTGAATTTGCAGGGCTGGAAGCTAGAAACCAAAATATTTTGACTTGTCAACTCAGCTCATTAGATATGAAATCATTTAGAGACAGTAGCTCTGGAACCCTACCATAGCATTGTCAGAGTCAATTTTCAGTATAGAACTGTGCTAAATTATAAATCAACTTGGCAGAATTCAATCTTTTGTAATAATTTTGATGATTGACATTAAGCATTTTTTTATATTTTTATTGATTTAAATGTTCACAGTTGTGCAAAATTATGGGGCGGGAGATCAGACAGTGGAAGCGGTCAGACAATAGTCAGAAATAAAAAGTTAAAATTTTATAACCTAAAAACACAAATTGTCAACACCACACGTCAAAATATATAAAGTGAATATCCTTAAATTAAATATAATAAGTTCTCAAGCAGCGTTTGTCTTACTTTATCTGTCAGTTTTGATCATTATCCATGGAAATATTTTTTCATCAGATTGTGTGTTTGGTAAATTGATGTTTACCCATATTTACCAATAAGTCTCATCCTGCAAAGCCTAGTTATAAAACAACATTTGGTGGGGGTGGGGGGCTGCAGAAGTGATTACTTACGCTGCAGCAAAACTAGATGATCGTGCAGTTCATTTCTTGAAGCGCTTACTTGTCCCATTTGAAGGCCCAACTGTAGTAAATATTGAGGAAAACAATGTAAATCCGTGCTTAGAGCAAGTTTCTGATCTTGGATGCGGGTCAGATATTTTGCCAAAAGGGACACAGTAGTGCACCTTTAATCAGTGATGAGCTGCCAGAAGCTGAAGAACCTGTTCCTTCAGTCGCTCCGGGTCTTCGGCAGCACTTCAGTGGCACGTCCTTCAGTCGCTCCGGGTCTTCAGCGGCACTGAAGGACCTGCTGTTGAAGTGCTGCCGAAGGCCCGGAGCGAGTGAAGGACGTGCCGCTGAAGTGCCACCAAAGGCCAGGAGTGCCGCTGGGTGAGTAAAAATTCTCAGGGGAGCTTCCCCAGCCAAGAGCTCAGGCAGGATGGAAAGGATGGCCCTGTGGGCCTTTGCCCACCCCTTTAACAACCAGTTCTAAACCGGCTTCAAAATTTAACAACCGGTTCGCACAAACCGGTGTGAACCGGCTCCAGCTCACCACTGCCTTTAATGAGAATGACGCAAGAATGTACAGTCATTTTGTGTGGAGGTTGATATTGGGATAAACCTAATTTTTACAGAGTGATTTTGAGGCAAATCAATCAATCATTCTTGTTGACACGTAAGGCCAGAGATTTAAAGGTATAATCCTTAGTCCTTCCAGGAGTGCAAGGGACTGGATTAGATGACCTCCCGGGGACCCTTCCAGTCCTACGATTCAGGCATCTACAATGCAGAAAGGTGCCCGGTGGGATTCTCAAAAGCACCTAGACACCTAACTCCCATGGCAATCTGTAGCAGTCTAGGCGATTCTGAAAATCCCACTAGGTGCCTATCTGCACCTGAGGTGCCTAAATACCTTTAAAAGTCTGGCCCTTAGTTACTAGTGGATCTGAATTCCCAGAAAGAAGAATCAGCACACAGGGCTACTCTTGCTGCTAAATCACCACACGCGAAGAAGTGCAGAACCATGCAGAATGGTGACAGAGTGGAGCAACATCCCTTTAGATGAAGGGATGCACAAGAGTCTTATTCAAGTGAACAAGTTACATTTATATGAGCTGATTTAGCAGCTGTGTGGATTGGACGAGGTATCTGATTACCATATGTACTACAGTAGCCCCCCCACCTCACCCCCAGAGCAGCGTCAGCAGCCCTCCCCCTTTTGCGCCCCCCCCCCCCCCCCACTGGAGCAGCTAAGATTTAGTCAGGGGTATTTATAGTACAAGCCATGGACAGGTCACAGGCTGTGAATTGTTGTTTATTGCCCTTGACCTGTCCATGACTTTTACTAAAAATACCTGTGACTAAATCTTAGTCTTAGTTATGGTTACACCCCTGATGCCTCCAGTGAGAGGGAGTCTTGCTTGTGGTAGCTAGATGTCAGCTCTTTAGCACCACCAGCCTTTCAATGACTCTCCTCTGGGCTATGCCAGCCCTGACTTTGCCTTGCAAGTTAATAGGTGCATCCCAATTCCTGAGTCCCTTTGATTCACTCCCCTCTTATATGCAGTCCCTGACACTCACAGAAATTCCAGATCCTTTGCCCCCAAAGGAGCAGTGTGCCAGTTTTGCCTTAAACCTGCCACTCCTGTGTACCACATAGCACTTGTGAGCCCCCATAACAAACTAAAAGTAAGTTCGTTTAAGAAAGAATAGAGATTCAACTAGAAGTGAAAGTGATGGAAACAAAAGTCATAAAACAGGATCTGGATCTACACATATTGGTAGTTACCTTTCCTGACTAACAAAGTAGGCTTCACTCCCAAAGATCGGTCACTTGCAGAGCTGGCTAATTTCACAAGAACCAGGATCCAAATGTTCATGGAAGCCCCTCGCTCCTTAAAGTAAATGATTCCGGGGTGCCTTTCCCTACACCGAAGCAGTCTTTTGTCTTTAATTCATAGTCAGGAAGGTCTCCTGCCTGCTGTAATGTTCCTTTTCACTGCCACATGGTTTCAATTGTTTGCAGTTGTCCTTTATGGTTTTCCATTGACTGTTGTTCAATGTGGCAAGGGTAGAAGACAGAACCTTGCATTACCTTGCCGGCTGACTAGGAAGAGGTGACAACTCTCTCTTGCTTGAATGGTTCACCACTGAGACACTCTACCCTAGTGACCAATTTTTACTCCAAGTCCAAAAGGCATACTTTTAAAATTAGTCCTTAAATATTACCCCTTCATACATCTCACAATGATTATGAGTCTTGACAAGCTCTGTGCAGATACCTGACATGCTACTCTTCATGGATAAATATCCTGTAAAACATGTGTTTGGTTTACTGAATTTGTCAGGTCTGTGATGAGAGTTATTTACAAAGAACCGGGGACCCTTTGCCAAGGAGTCTGATGGGTACTGCAGAAGGCCCCAGAACAGATAGATAGCAAAGTCTATTATAGAATTTTTGTTCCAAGTCACAAGGCCAAAATCTGCTCCATTAGCAGCATAAATCTGGAATAATTTCAATGAGCAACTCCATGGAGTTGCTCTGGATTTACACGAGTGGAACTGAGCTCAGAACCTAGCCCAGTACCAATATGACTAAATCTCTGTATTATTTCCTTTAGGAAATCTTTACTTCACTGCTCTGTACAAGAAAGGTAACACTCCATCACTGTACTCCAGGAGAACTGTGCTAGACAAGTAACTTTCCTGATCTGTAAGAGTTAGAACTCCACCCTGCCAGCCCGACCCCAGAAAATAGGACCTTACTCACACTTACCCAGAACAAGGGACTACTCAAAGTGAGTAAGAGAGGCAGAATTGGGCCCTGTAACTCTAAGTATTGCAGCCAAGGCAGGAGAAACTGAGCTGGACACGGATTCCAAAAGTAAAGCAGTGCGTGTGTGCGGGGGGTGTCTTTACACTTGGAGCACACCACGGAGCCAGTAGGGATTAAGATATTTCTTGAAGGAGGAGCCTGATGGAGCTTGTTATTTGGACAGTTATTCTAGACACGTGGGGAAGGAGGGAAGTGTCAGGAGGACATAAAGGCCGGATTCAGATCTCATTACTCTGGCATCCATCAGGAGTAACACCACTGAAGTGAATGGGTCAGAGTTTGGTCTCTGATGCAGTGGTGTAAGCCTGGAGTAACTCCAGTCAGAGCTCCAATTTGCCCCATTCCCATTGCCACACTCACTAGCAAAGGTTCCAGGTTCTATCAGTTGTCCTACTGGCTGAGGAAAGCTGAATGGATCTTCCTCTCCAGAGCTCATTGGCACCAGTGCTGGGCAGGTCTCCAAGGTGTCACATAACTGTGCAGCATTCTCCCAGGGACTGAGTGCACTGACTCTCATTCAGTTCTCATTTCCATTGGGGTGACTACTGGGCCAAATTCCACCCTCAGCTCTATTGGCAACAGTGGATCTATCGCACATATTCAGGGGAGTAGCAAACACTAGTGACACCGGCAAAATTTGGCCAAAGGACTTCAGTGGAGTTACTCCTGATTTACACCACTGTGGGGAATAGAATCAGAAGGTCAAACTGTCTTCAGCTCCACACCAGCCTAAATTGGGAGACCCTCCATTGACATTCAATGCCCCGTGTCCTGACACCAGCCCTTTCCAGTCTAGCAAGCGACTTACCAGGCTTTGTTCCCCCAGTAAATAGCACTGGAATAATCAGTAATCCATTCTTATGGCTGCCTAATTAGACCAGATTTAGGTTATTTCACATGACAGTATAGAATATCTTGTGTTGGAACCAATGTGAACCAAAGTGTCATCCTCTTTTATCTCCTATCCTGCATTTCTTTCAGCCACTTCTAACACACCACAGGCACCCTTTGGGGATTGGTCCTGCTTTGAGCAGAGGGTTGGACTAGATGACCTCCTGAGGTCCCTTCCAACTCTGATATTCTATGATTCTTTGATTCTACCCTGTCAGCCCAGCCCCTAGTTATCTTATTAATTACTTATATGATGGTAGCCCCTAAAGACCCAGCTGGGATTCATGCTTGGTGCTGTACAAACATAGAAAAGTGTCCTGAAGGGCTGACGTGCTGAAGATCTCTTTTCTTTCAATGCATTTGAAAAAGTCTACGACTGGGGCTCCTAGTGCTATGATAATACAAATCAATAGCTACAAATTGAAGTTTCCTTAATTCAGTGGAGGTTTTTGATGATATATTTGCTTCAGTCTCTTTTAAAAACTCCCATGATCTTACCCATTTACCAGCTCATCCATATATTTTGAAAGTCTCCTGATTGTTGCCTATGGTTAATTCATAAGACAACAGAGCACACTTTTTGCATATTACATGGCATGCCTTGGATGGTGTATTTTAAGCATGCAGTTGGATGCACAGTTAATGGGGGGAAGAATTTCATTCAGGGTGTCTTTGACCATTGTCCTAAATGCTTCCTATTTTCCTCAATAGATTTCCCAGACATTATACAATCCCTGAGGGCATTCTACATTCCCTCAAAGTCAACTTCAGTAGAGTCCAGAACGTGTGTTGCTTCTTCCAATACTTAATAAAGCCTCATGAGAATGTCAAATTTATTGTTATTTCTTACTAGATCCCAGAGGACACTCATGAACTTTGGCTTGATTTAACATATTTGGCTCCTCTACGAAGAGTCAGAGTCCAGGAAATCTTCTAATCATGTTCTACCCATCCCTTTTGAGATTTTTGTATCCTGGTATGTTACTTTTCTAGTTGTTTTTAGGAATGAGCATACAGATTCAGATAATATAAGAAATGAGTTCTATCTGGTCAAAAGTTTCCTCAAGTCAGAGAGCCTTATCCAGTAACATGCTGGTGAGGGCACTCACCTGGACTGTCAGAGATACAGGTTCCTCTCCCACCCCTCAATCAGGCAAAGAGAGGAACTGGAGCTGGGTAAAAACATGTGTTTTTACAGTTCAGTATCCCTGTATTTGGTTATAACATACATCAGGGACACTCCAAATGGAGTCAGCCTATACTTCAGCCAAGCCGAAGGAAAGTAGTTGCTACTATGGAAATCTGCCTAACCAATTTTGTCGTAATAGATGAAACATTCAGTGAGACTTGCTAAAGTGAAACACCCATTGGTTTGTATTGAAGAAGCATTCTCTGATTCAGAGCAGGGACTTGAACCTGAGCCTGCCACATCCCAGGTGACTAAAGATATATCTGAACTGCAAGCACACACACACACCTTGCAGCAACATGTCTCAAGACCAGGTCTACAGATTCAGGCTCGTGGAAATCATGCTACAAGCCTAGACATAGCAGTATAGATATTCCCACTCAGACTGGAGCTTGGGTTCTGAACCCTGACCAGGGGGATGAGTCTCAGAATCCCAGTTCCAGCCTGAGCAAGAATATCTATATGGCTACTTTTAGCCCTTTAGCGTGAACCCTGCAAGCCTGAGTCTGTAGACCTGGGGTGAGACTCATTGCCACAGGGTTCCCTCCCCTCCCCTCCCCGGCCCCACTCACAGCATGGGCATACCTTGAACTCCAAACCACCAAACTATTGCATCTTCTGGGGTAGTTCATTCTCTCTCTCATGCGCACTTCCAGAAATTCCATCCTAGAGCTCAGAAACCTTCCCATTGAAAGTTTTGGTTTCAACAATTTGGTTGTAACAAATGGGCATTTTCTGACAAAAAAAAGTTTAGCCAAAAAACTGACCATCTCCATTTACTAGACAGACAAAGAGGGGAAAGAGGCACCAAAATGGTAAGTAACTTGCTCAAGATCAGCAGGTCAGTGGCACAGCCAAATTAGAATTTAGGTGTCCTGACGTCTTTCCACTGGACCACGCTGCCTTTCATCTTTTCTATTAAGGATGAGATTTACCCATGTGCAGAGAATCCACAAGAGTCCTAAGACCCATTTAAATTCCCTCTTAACTGCTTAAAATAGAATACCTTGAGAGCTCAATTTTACAGCCCTTCCACAGGCACATTTCACTGGGGGTTGTCCTTGTGGTAAAGTGGCAGGCTTGGCCCCCTCCATCTCTATCCCTGTGAACCTTCAATGCTGAGACACCAAGACTAAAAATGAGGTCATCAGGCTCTGAGTTTATTTTATTAATAGTCACTTCCTCACCTGCTCTTTGGCCTTTTAATACCTCACCTCCTTCATAGAATCATAGAACCATAGAATATTAGGGTTGGAAGAGACCTCAGGAGGTCATCTAGTCCAACCCCCTGCTCAAAGCAGGACCAACATCAACTAAATCATCCCAGTCTAGGCTTTGTCAAGCCAGGTCTTAAAAACCTCTAAGGATGGAGATTCCACCACCTGCCTAGGTAACCCATTCCAGTGCTTCTCCACACTCCTAGTGAAATAGTGTTTCATAATATCCAACCTAGACCTCCCCCACTGCAACTTGAGACCATTACTTCTTTTTCTGTCATCTGCCACCACTGAGAAGAGCTGAGCTCCATCCTCTTTGGAACCCCACTTCAGGTAGTTGAAGGCTGCTATCAAATCACCCCTCACTCTTCTCTTCTGCAGACTAAATAACCCAGTTCCTTCAGCCTCTCCTCATAAGTCACGTGCCCCAGCCCCCTAATCATTTTCGTTGCCTTCTGCTGAACTCTCTCCAATTTGTCCACATCCCTTCTGTAGTGGGGGGACCAAAACTGGACGCAATACTCCAGATGTGGCCTCATCAGTGCCGAATAGAGGGGAATAATCACTTCCCTCAATCTGCTGGCAATGCTCCTACTAATACAGCCCAATATGCTGTTGGCCTTCCTGGCAGCGAGGGCACACTGCTGCTCATATCGAGCTTCTCGTCCACTGTAATCCCCAGGTCCTTTTCTGCAGAACTGCTGCTCAGCCAGTCTGTCCCCAGCCTGTAGTGGTGCATGGGGTTCTTCCTTCCTAAGTGCAGGACTCTGCACTTGTCCTTGCTGAACCTCATCAGCCTTTTTTTGGCCCAATCCTCCAATCTATCTAGGTCACTCTGGACCCTATCCCTACCCTCCAGCGTATCTACCTCTTCCCCCATCTTAGTGTCATCTGCGAACTTGCTGAAGGTGCAATCCATCCCATCATCCATACCATTGATAAAGATGTTGAACAAAACCGGCCCCAGGACTGACCCCTGGGGCACTCCACTTGATACCGGCTGCCAACTAAACATCAAGCCAGTGGTGAGCTGGCACCGGTTCACAAGAACCAGTTGTTAAATTTAGAAGCCCTTTTAGAACCGGTTGTCCCGCATGGGACAACCGGTTCTAAAAGGGCTTCTAAATTTAACAACTGGCCAAAAGTGGTGCCTTAGGCGCCAACTCCATGGGTGCTCTGGGGCTGGAGCACCCATGGGGAAAATTTGGTGGGTGCAGAGCACCCACCGGCAGCTCCCCGCCCTGCGCCCGGCCCCAGCTCACTTCACCTCCACTCTGCCTCCGCCTCCTCCCCTGAACGCGCCACCCTGCTCTGCTTCTCTGCCCCCCCTTCCCCAGCTTCCCGCGAATCAGCTGTTCACGTGGGAAGCCTGGGAGGGCTGAGAAGCAGGCAGCGGCTTCACGCTCAGGCCCAGGGAGGTGGAGCGGAGGTGAACTGGGACGGACAGGGGGGAGAGGGGGGCGAGGAGGGCTGCCTGCACCACAGCAGGTAACCCTGGGGGCACAGGGGAACCGCTCCCCGCCCCAGCTCGCCTCCGCCTCTGCCTCCCTGGGCCTGAGGGTGAAGCCGCCACTTGCTTTTCAACACTCTCCACCTTGCCCCCTGGCAGGTACCTCTGGCTCTTAGGGGCAGGGTGGGCACCCACTACGGTGGCCCACGAGACCCTCCTGCCCAGTTCTGGGGGGCAGTCAAGGGACAGGGGAGGGGGATGGATGGGGCAGGGGTCCCGGAGCAGGGTGGGCATCAAGGAACGTGGGGGGGTTGGATGGGGCAGGAGTCCCGGGGGCGGGCCACGACCCCCTCATGGGGTGAGGAGGGAACTGGTTGTTAAGATTTTGGCAGCTCATCACTGCATCGAGCCATTGATCACTACCCGTTGAGCCCGACAATCTAGCCAGCTTCTATCCACCTTACAGTCCATTCATCCAGTCCATACTTCTTTAACTTGCTGGCAAGAATACCGTGGGAGACTATATCAAAAGCTTTGCTAAAGTCAAGATATATCACATCCACTGCTTTCCCCATATCCACAGAGCGAGTTATCTCATCATAGAAGGCAATTGGGTTGGTCAGGCATGACTTGCCCTTGGTGAATCCATGCTGACTGTTTCTGATCACCTTCCTCCCCTCCAAGTGCTCCAAAATGGATTCCTTGAGGACCTGCTCCATGATTTTGCTGGGTACTGAAGTGAGGCTGTAGTTCCCCGGATTCTCTTTCTTCCGTTTTTTAAGTATGGGCACTATATTTGCTTCCTGGTTGTCTGTGTTTATTGTTAAAGGCTAAACTGATTAATCAAGCAATCTCCTAGTCTAGGCACTTCCCTCTCTGGTACTTTGTTACATGGAGATATTTGTATTATGGTAGTAGCACCTATGGGCCCCAGTCATGGACCACCATCTCCATTATGCTAGGTGCTGTACAAACACAGAACAGAGAGACAGTCTTGCTTTTGTAATCCATAGGAGACCAAATGAATGATCTCAGGCATATTAATAGTTTGTACTTCTACAGTGCCTTCTGCCCTGTGACAGTGGTAGAGGATCACAGGAAGCATCAATTTCTTCTAACACTGAACAAGAAACCTCATTAAGGTAAGTGTAATCCTTCTGCCAGGTGTTGTCAGCAGCAAAAAAGGGGCTGAGTTCAGTTTTCTAGGGGTTGCTTCTAAAGACTTAAACACTGGCTCAACCCCCCCGCCCCCCTAGAAACCTGGGAAGCTATATACCATGCTGGGCACCTCTGATAGGCAATACTCCCCCACTGGCAAGTACTTAGTTCAGGGAGTTAAAACAAAGAGAACTTTTTTGGAGGGAGGAGGGGGAAACACCAGAACAAACTTGGGAAAACCAGCAAACACAACCTAGCTACGACTCCCAACATGCTCAGGGTGTCTAACAATAGTCCCAATCTCACTCCTCCTCTAGCAGTTGTGAGTGCGTCCTAGCCACTTTCCTCTTCCCCACTCAGTTTGTTGCCCTGCTGCTGTTTCCCTGGGCTCCTTCCTACCCCACCTCTCTATCTCCTTGCCTATCTCTGGGTTTACCCCAACTGCTTCCTCTGCTCTCCATGGCTACTTCACCCCCTAGGCCTCTTGCAAGACTCTCTAGTCCAGGACAGGACCCCAGGGTTTGCACTCCCCCCAGGATCTCCTCATTGTCTCTCTAGGGAATAACTGCGGAACTCAGCCCCACAGCCATTCCTGCTCTCACTTCCTGGCTTTGTACTCCTATCCCTCTCCTCCCCCGGCTGGGCTTCCTCTGCCATTAGGCCCTGTCAATCCCTGTTCCCCTCCAGGTGCAGCATCTGAGGTTAGCTGGCGCCTCCTGGCCCACAGTAACCCCTCAGTGCTTGTGTGGGGTGGACACCCCATCACGGGACTCCTTATTGTAGGAAAGGCTGCTGGGGTGGTGTACCGAAGAGGAAAGAATCTCACTTTGCACCTATTTCACATATATTCCTTCATCCCAGCAGATCAAAACTGTGGCAGTAGTCTCCAATGAAGCTGTTCACCAGCTCATTTCTACTCCTGTAGTGGAAGAAACCCCATTAAGCTCTCTTGCTTTCATCCTCCAGCCTGGTCCCAAAAATGCTTTTGGGGCTGCTGTACTGGCTTAAAGAGGAGTAGCAGTGGTGCACATGCCTCTGTGGCTGCCCAGCCAGCTCTTGGGGAGGGAAGGTACAGCAAGGTAATGAGCCTCCACTGTACTTGTCCCAGAGCTAGCCTTCCTCCAGGGCAGTCTCTAGGCGATGGGCAAGGCATCCTGTCTCTTAACCCGGATAAAACGTATAGATGTGGTGTTGGCTGGCTGCCCCTGAGTGCTGTACACCAATGAGCCAATTCCTTCTGCATGGCACTCCAGCACTGGGTCATGATCACCTCTGATAAGGCCAATACACCAATGTTACCCTGTTATCTGAAGTGACAGCAATAAGGTTGCATGATTGGCTTACTAATTCCTCAATATGATAGTAACAGGGATAATTGAGTGCCTTGCCTAAGCCAGAGTCCAGCCTCTGGGAATGAGGCACCTGCATTACCAGCACAGCATCTTGAGCTGAGGGTACATGGCTAACTACAGTGTGGGGATTTAGCATTCAAGGTTAATTCACTTTCGCCAATATGCAGACCCATACCTAGGTCTTCCCAACAGCAACATCCATCCAAAGGCCACCAGGCTGCAGCGCCATGCAGTGCCCATCCAAAGGCCACCAGGCTGCATCAGGTGCTTTCCCCTTCTCCCCCCCATTCCCTACTCCTGGCTTTTAGTCCTACTGTGTTTGCCTCAAAATATTCTGCAGCTCCCTGGAACACTGCTTCAGTCTGTCTGAGAAGAGAGGCATCAGGGTCCTTTTTGGGTGCTGACAATGGAGTGATTGGACAGGGCTAGGCCAAACACTTCCATTTGTGAACAGAGCAGGACTAGATTTATTTCTCAGCTCATGTTTGGTTAGAATTGTTCCAAATAATAAGCTAGTCCCTGATGTATTTCGTTTGCCAGTTTAGAAGTGTTCTCATCCCCACTGTTCTGTGCATTAGCAGCACAATTTCTGAACAGCAAGACATTTTATACAGCGGTTAAACCAATGGCAAGCCTCTGCCAAGGAATCAAACACACAGAGTGCCCTATCTCATGTAGGGGAGGGCTTGCGAGACAAGTGCCCTCTGCACCATGGGCTCAATACAGGCTGAACGTCTTTAACCAGTGACATACAGGAGGTCAGGCTAGATGATCTAGTGGTCCCTCCAATTCTCAGACTCCTGCTTTGTCAGACTACAGGGATGAGCGAGTTCCTGAGCTAGGAGAACCCCCACTAACAATGCCTTGTGGTTAGACTCAAACAGCCGCACCTGGGGACTGCTAGCTCAAATGCATCCGCTGATCTCAGGTGTCCCAGTAAGGTGTGGGCTACCTGCCTTCTCACAAGCTACACAGGCCTTTCCAGATCAACATCAGCACCAGAAGTGCACAGGAAATCAATGCAGGCAGTAGTGTGATGGGCTCTGTCAGCAACCTGCAGTTCTTCAGGTGTAGCTTCCTGATGGATTTCAGTGTAGAGTCCACTGCACTCTGGTGGTGACAGAGACAAGGTTGGCTGGATGGCTGTGGCAAGGTTCATAGCTGAGGGGACCCAAGCATGGATCATAGAATCATAGACCCATAGGGTTAGAAGGGTTTGCAAGGGGCATCTAGTCTAACCCCCTGCCAAGACTCAGGATTTTCTATGTCTAAACCATCCAAAACAGATTGCTATCCAGCCTCCCTTTGAAAACCTCCAGGGAAAAAGCTTCCACAACCTCTGGTACTTTGTAATTGTCCCTAGTTCAACTCTAGCCAAGAGCTTGCACAGGAGAGGGACACGTTGCAAGCAAGCTATTCTCTGAAGTTCAGATCAGAAACCTTGACACAGAACCACCAGATACATATTTAATCCTGTTACACCTTTGGCAATGAGCAATTAGCAAAATTCAAGGTCTAGTGGGGTCTTTCTATCAGGAGGAGAAATTGTTGATGGGAGTCTGGTACATGTGTTTGATGCAATCCTGTTTATATTTACAAAGAACGTACATTACTTCCTGTTTCCCTGAGCATAGGAAGAATCGCACAACAGGAGATAGAGGCTTGGAATGGTGAGCACAGAAACTATCAGCCAGGACTTTATGCAAAAAGCCCTTTCTCACTAGGCTTTTCTCCTCAGGGCTACAAGCTCAGGGCGTGTTCTACTGCCTCCTTAGCTTTCTGCTGCTTCTGTGTCTCTCACTGACACAAAATCAAAGCCACCCCCCGCCCCTTGGCTCAATATCAGATCACAATAGAACCCTTAGGCTGCATGGCTCATGTCCTATCCCATTCTTGCATGTGTCTGTGTTTTGGGTGGTAGCTCCTATTGTTCCAGCTAACCAGCTGAGCTCCTTTAGGGAATTGCTTTTTCCATTGAATGAGAGGCCGTTGTTACACCCACCAACCCCTGGAATAACAATTGTAAACAAAAGATTGAAATTCTATTCTCTCACATCACACACCTTCCACCAGCAGCCCTACGCCTCACCATACACAGGACTACCTGCCCTTCCTTATTGCTTGCCCACACTACTTTCCTTTGCAGGCGCTGGGTATCCGCCTCTCTTTTTGTTATACCTCTATCTGGTTTCAGATACGCTGGTTGACATCTCCCAGCCCCATCCTCCTGCACAGAGAATTTCTTGTTCTGATAATACGGAGACGCAAGCTGGACATTTCATGGCACATAAGCTACAAATCCATAAACCAGCCTTCAAAATAACCTCATGTGATTCCACTGCTCTCCTCACTGATGGTTCTTGCATCTATTTTAGTAGTTCTGTGTGGCCATTTTCTTAAATTCTTTCCCCCAGTCGCTTCTTGCTGTCTGTGTACTGAAACTGCCAAGGCTGTTGTTCTAAACTAATTCCAATTGCTGGGCATGGAAAAAAGCAGAAGGGGTAGCTACAGAAACAGAACACTTAAACAAACCCATTAGTTCATGTAGCTCATCTCTATGGCAACCAAACAGCACAAAAACAAGCCATTAACACCTACATTTATTAGCGGGTAAGGGCTTAGCTAAAATCATTCCAGAGGTATATCCCTCCTTCCTCCACACGTTCACTTGAGTTCATGAACAATAAGACCAGGTTCAAAAGCCAACACAAACACACACTATTCATGCACAAACACACACAATTTACAGACAGTAGATCCAGCTGAGTGCTTTCAATGCCTTTATTTTTTTTTTAAGTCACAATAAAGAAAGGAAAATAGCATCCCTTTTCATTTTCTATTGCCCGATTGTTAACATTTCCAAGCCATGGGGACCAGACTGGGCCTGAGAAGCCTCCATTCCACCTAGGAAAAGGGCCACAGAGGTCTATCCGAAACTGAGTCTCTTGCTGTTCCTAATCTCTGCCATTCTTGAGACAGTTTAGCAGCTTACATTAAATGCTGCATTCGTCTAAAAAGAATTAAGCAACAGCAAAACTTCATATCCTAATAGTATATTTACCACACATTCGCAGACTTAAGGAAGAGCTCTGTTTAGCTTTAAAGTTTGACCTTTCCACCAGCCAAAGCTGGTCCAATAAAAGATATGCCCTCACCTAGCTTGTCTCTTAGTACATTCTGTATCATTGATGTGGTTTATGCGCACAGGGGAAAAGGAAGAGGTTAATTCAGATGCTGGGAAGCAGGAAGTGAAAGCTACAGAGCAGCAGTGCCAACATCAGTCACTGCTAGCACAGCTGACAAACCCAGACATTTTACAAGACCCAGTTACAGTTGTGGACCTCCTATAGACTATGTATTTCAATGGTGTCAGGCCTCATTAGTGAAAATGAAACCTGCATGTGACCTGAAAGGGCAGCCATTGGCATTAGCTGGGCCATCTGCCATGGGTGAAGCTTAAGCAGTAAGAATACTTGAGAAGGCCATGAGATTTATAATACCTCATTGAGTTTAAGTTCCAAAGAAAACATGACATCATCCAGTCTGATTTCCTGTATAGCACAGGCCATCAACTCCTCCCAGAACCCGCACACTAAACCCACAACAGAAATTAACCCAAGGTACTACAGCCCACAGGAGACTAGACTCTGATGTGTCACAGGTAGAGAACAGGAGGGACCGAGGAGCACCAGTGCCCGAGGGCCTTGCAATAGCAGGGAAATGATTAAGTGAGATATCTCCAGATAATTCTGGCAAGTGACCTGCACTCCACATTGCAGAAGAAGGCGAACCCCTCCCCACTCCCCACACACAAGGTCCGTGCCAATCAGACCCAAGGAAAAATTCCTTCCCGATCCCCACAGTTGGACCCTGAGCATGTGAGCAAGAACCAGCCAGCTATGCACCTAAGAGAAAGAATGCTCAGTGCCACCTTAGAGCACTGGTCCATCCTGTCTAGTACCTCATCTCTCTGTCCTCCCTGTTCCTTCCGTGGGCTGCTTCCTACCACGCTGGTTCCCCTTCTCATTCTGGGTGTACCAGCTCCAAGACCCTCCTCCCTCTTCCCTGGGAGTGACTGCTGTCTGCTTTCCTGCAGCCTTTCCCAGCAGCCCCCCAACACTCCTCCTTCGTCCCAGGGAGTGACTGCCCTTTCTCAGCAGCCACCCAGTCTGTGGGACTCTACCTGACTTTACAGGCCCTGCCAGTTCCTGCACAGGGGAGCTTCTCTCCAACTAGCTCCCTCTGGCCTAAAGCTCCCCTGTTTGCAGCCTAATTAGCTGGTTGGGCCCACCTGGCCCAACTCCACTCTTGCAGGGCTCGTATGGGGATCTCACCCCATCACACCCAGAGTCAGCTAGACATTGTAAAGGCTGCACACAGTCAGGCTGAACTAGGTAACCCAGGTGCCGCGCCTTTTTTCTAGCCTGGCTGGCTCCTGCATGGTTACTAAACGTTGCAGCACAAGTAGCAGTCAGGATAGGTGAACACCAAAATGTTCAGGACTGTGGCAGACAAGCACCCCACATTTTCAAAGCTCCCATGCTGTTCAGACCCTTGGAGGCTGCAAAACCGGGCTAGAACTCTCATGAGATCAGACAGCATGGGCCTGATCCCCTATTATCCTGCATCTTGTGCAGTCAGCCAACCCAGTTCCAAGTGGATGTAAAATGCTACATAAAAAAAAAAAAAAAAAAATAGAATCTGGCCCTAGATTTCCAGTACTTCCTGCTACCAATCAGGCAGAAAATAGCATGAGAACAGCCTCCAATAACTTTATGCTCGGAGTGCTATCTCTGTAATATATGACACAATCAGTCTTCAGGAATGAATGACCATATTATAAGAACCAACCTAACCTTCTGTCCAAATGTCAGTCACCTGAAGTCAATAGAGTTATTCTGAACATACATCAGTAAAAACAAGGGGCATTCTTTGAGCCTACTGACAGGCCCCATTGAACCTATTCACATAATTGTACAAAAGGTCTCTAAGGGTAAGTTGCCTGTCATTCTGTTGTAGACATGTGAGCAGAAAATATTAAACATAAGGCTTGTAGTATACTAACCCCATTCCCATTAGCAGTAGAACAATTACTATCCTCCCATCCTCATCAGGCCACACTTCCTTTTGAAAGGATGCTCTCAAGAATTAAACTAAAAAAAGAAAATGAGGACTTGTGGCACCTTAGAGACTAACAAATGTATTTGAGTATAAGCTTTCGTGAGCTACAGCTCACTTCATCACCACGCTGGTTTCTAGGCACTACAGAGAAGCTACATGAAAACAAGTTAGCAGGCTGATACCCTGACACCTCTCTTTTAGATGGAGGTTACAGGGCTCCCACATGCCCCTAACAGCTGGCTTAGTGGCAGCAAAAATAGAAATAGCAAGACTGTTAATGTCACCTCCCCCCAAAATCTGGGTTTGTCATTATGATAAAACAACAGGAGGAAAAGGGGACGAGTTTCAGTTACTAAGCACAGAGAATGGCCTGAGTGGCTGGAATCTCACTTACAGAAATGTATCAAGGGAAATTGCTCCTCCTAATCTCCTGGAGAAGAGACTCCACATATGACAAAGCGGAACAAGAGTCAGTGTAGACAGCTTCCAAGGGTCACAGATCTAGCTTTTAGAGAGCTCTGAGGTGGATCTCGGGAAGGTGAGGGGTTAGTAGAATAGCCAAGTCAAGTTCCACACCCAGCTGGCAAAAGGAGCAGAGAGCCAACCATCCACTCTGCAAGGTATTTTCCAGCAGGTTTCCTGCTCTTCTTGCGGAGAGCCAATGCAATGAGAATAAGAGTAGTTGTGTATTTCAGGTCTGAAATAAATAGGTTTATTTTTATTTCTCTTCTGATGTTGTAACTGCTTTTTTGTCACTTGGGGCACCCCAACATACAATGCAGATCTATTCTTACCTCGCCTCTGTGCAGGTACACAACCTGAGAGCAGGTCAGAAAAACTTGGATGGAAACATTTTTCTGTTGGAAAACACAATTCAGCCAGAGTAAAAATGCTCCATGAAATCATGTCAATTTCACCAAAATTTCATTTTAGGGAAAAAGTTCTAACAGTGTTGAAACATCCCCTTTTGACATTTTCAGAACACAATGTTCTAATTTTTTTCTTTTGAAATGTTTTGATTTTGTATTATTATGTAAAAAGTCAAAATGAAAATGAACTGTGTTGATGGACCCAAAACGATTTTTTTGTCAGGAGGGAGGGGTGTGATGTTCTTTCACAGAAACTTTCTAAATTTTCAGATTTCATTCCTAGTCAGAACCAAACCAAGGTCTGAGGTCTTCAGATCCTCCACAAAACAGAATTTCCCTTCTCCACATCGCTCTATGCAGCAATCCATGGTGGCAGACTCAAACCTCCCATCCTGAATACGTGCTTCGTTACTGCTGCCTACAATTGCAAAGCAGCTCCCTGTCTGCGTCCTCAAAGGAAACACCATTATACATCCATTTGAACTAGATTTCTGGGCCTTAAAATTCTGTTACAAATGAAATTCCATTGTTAGGTAATTAAAGGCCCATCATTCCTCTAAGGCCATTTTAAGCCCCAAAAGAGAATCATATCACTTGAAACTCTGTATTAATGAAAAAACAACCGTACAGTTATTAGCAAATATCTTCCCATTTTAAATGTGACAAACCCCTCCCCATTGTCCCCCGCAAACACACTCATAAATTCTGTCATGGCTGTGAAAGCCATTTGGTCCCTCTGGAGCTTGTGCCATCTTGGATCTATTAAAATGTGTGATGAACAAATGACTGAGCAAAAGCCAGTTTTTCCTTCTCCATTTTATGCTGAGAAGGCAGAGGAAAGAGAGGTTTGGGAATGGTGGGGGAGGGGAGGACGGAGTGAAGCTCCGTGAATGACTTGCGATTCCCATTCAGGGGTGATAGGCGAGCATCCCCTCACACCTGGAGATCTTGGCGAGTTGTACCCACACAGAAGTCCACATTGGAATCCTGATGCTCTTCTTTCCAATGTGTGTTAAATTAATCCCTTGTTGTATGTGTATGTGTGTGCGTTCCCAGAAGGAGGAGATGGGAATAGGACAAGTTCTTCCCATCCCCACCTCAGTCCCAGGGGCTGTGCCAAAGTTGCTTAGCTCACACTAATGCAAGGTCACAATTCTTGGCAGTGCCCTGTGTGCTCCTTTCTACCCGCCCCCTCCCCAAACCTCTCGTTTAAATATGAAAACAACAGCCTGACACCTGCTATGTGCAAGCTCCTTTTCCTCCCAGAGCCTGCCAAAAATTAACAACAGCCCCAAAATATAATTGGAAACAGCTTCACTGCTCTGCAGGGGGCATAGCTGTTGCACTGTAGATGCTTGAAAAAGCCAATTTAATTTCTAGATTGCCTGGACAGCATGTAGATTCTGATTATTTTGAAAATCCATCTTGTGGGAATCAGTGAATTGTCATGAATAGTTTCAGGGCATCATTTTCTTGAAACTAAAATGTGTGGGAGGACAAGACTCACTGGCCAAGATTCTCAAATTTAGGAGCCTAAAGGCTAGGCTTCTAAGTCCATATCTAGCCACCTAAATAAATGGCCTGATTTTCAAAAGCGCTGAGCAGATGCAGTACAATTTTTGCCCTGAATCAATTACTGACAGATACGCCATGCACAAATTTTCATAGGCCCATGCAACCTTGTGGCAGAGTCAACGCACCACTGACATGCCCCCTTGTGGCTGGGTGTGGCATAACAGCTTTTTCCTCTCTAGCACCCCCTCCTGACAGTTGCTTCGGTGCCATGGTGGCCTGTCTCTTCTTGTGACGTGGACCTGGGGCCAGGTTATGCTTTAGCTCCCCCTCTTTCAGGATAACAAAGTCCAATAAAACAAGAGTCCCGTGTTGTTACATCAGGTCTTCTACACTGGGTTCCAGTCCACAGACCCTGTAATGAGCAGCTATGGTCTGCACCAACATACTCCCTGCTGCTGCCTCCCTGGACTTCATCTTGCCAACAGCAACTTTCACCTCAGGGCTCCAGTGAGCGAATCCCCTGAAGTGTCCCGCTCCCCAGGCTTCTGCCTGTGCGTCCTGCCCCTACTCGGCAGCTCCAGGAGTTTCCCTTGCTCTTGGACTTGGCCTCTCCCTGCTTCTTATAGACCAATGGTCACCAAACTGTGGGGTGCGCCCCCCCCAGTAGGGTTGCCAGCTTTCTAATTGCAGAAAACTGAACATCCTTGCCCTGCCCCTCCCCGTGGCCCCGCCCTGCCCCTTCTCTGAGGCCCCACCCTCATTCACCTCATCCCACCCCTCCATCGCTTGCTCTCTCCCACCCTCATTCACTTTCACTGGGATGAGGGTTGGGGTGCGGGAGGGGGTGAGGGCTCCAGCTGGAGGTGCGGGCTCTGGGCTGGGGTCAGGGATGAGGGATTTGTGGTACAGGAGGGGGCTCTGGGCTGTGCCTAAGGGGTTCAGAGTGTGGGAAGGGGCTACAGGCTGGGATAGGGGGTTGGGGTGCGGGAGGGGGTGTGGGCTCTGGGAGGGAGTTTGGGTGCAGGAGGGGGTTTTGAGCTGGGACGGGGAGGGTGGAGCCCAGGAGGGGGTTTGGGCTCCAGGTGGCGCTGACCTCAGGTGGCCCCGGCATTTCCCAGGAGTGGAGGTGCAGAGCCAGCACTTGGGGCGGCGCCTGTGCGTGGGGACAGTTTGCAGAGCCCCCCCGGCTGCCCCTCCACCTAGAAGCTGGAGGGACATGCCGGCCGCTTCCCAGGACCCACACAGAGCCAGGCATGCAGTCTGTCATAGCCCCGCTGCAGCCAACTGGACTTTTAGTGGCCCAGTCAGCTGTGCTGACTGGAGCCGCCAGGATCCCTTTTTGACTGGGTGTTCTAGTTGAAAACTGGACACCTGGCAACCGTATCCCCTAGAGGGTGCAGATAAACATTTGGGCGTGGCCCCAGTCGCACCCCCAACCTCAGTCCCCGGCTGTGGCTCCGCTCCCAGCCCCAGCCCCGCCCCCAGCTTCAGCCCCAGCCTCGGCCCCCCTTACCCCTGTTCCTCCCCCCACCATCAGAGCCCTGGCCCCACTCCCAGCCCTGGCTCCCAGGGGAGGGGGCACAGAGGGGTAAGGGGAAGCAACGTGAAAAGTTTAGGGACCACTGTTATAGACCCTACTCAGGCCGACCCTGCTCTCTGCAGCCTCTGCCACAGCTTCCCCACAAATGTCAGTCCAAACAGCCCTTAGGTCCATGGGTCTCTCTCTGCCTTTAGCCCAAAAGAGAAAACTCCCAGCCACCTCCCACCTGGGTCTCCTCACTGGCTTCTCTTCCTGCTGCCCTGTGTTCTTTCCTTTATAGAGACCCAGCTCCTCCCCAGCTTTGCTTTAAGCATCATTTATCACTACCACCCCTCCAGGTGCCACACAGCAGCCTAACTGGGCTCAGATTCCCATCAGTCCATGGTTAACCAGTATGGGGTATATACACCCCATCACAGACCTACAAATGTAAACACACCACCAAGCAACCTTCAGCCAAGCAGCAAATTAACAGATGATTGAAGTGAATTACAGACAGTTAAAAACAAAGTATTAGTGCTTTCCAGCAGTAATAGCTGTCCCCTGTCAATGCCCCCCATCTCCCACATGAAAAAACCTTCATTGTCTAGTCTAAATTCAAGCAAGTACTTGGTTGAAATTTTGAGTCATGTCCCAAGGGCCAACAAAACTGGGCACTTTTGAACCACAGAAAGTAAGTTCCGCAGCCTCCCGTTCAAGAGTTGAAATGTAGGGCTAGGTCAACACACTGGGCATGGAGTGAGGCTGTCCCATTTGCCAGCCAGCTCCCAGACCATACAGGGATTTACTGATTAAATGTCCACACCTTGATTTACACCTAGAAGCAGAGTGGAAGTCAATGCAGTGCAGTGCATGGAACGCAGGAGTAAAATAATGTATAATTTCTTAGAAGACTAAAAACTTGCCCACACAATAAGAAAAGAGCTTGTAAGACAACTTGTGACAGTGCCTGACTGCTGCCATAAAGAGCTCAACATAAATCTTAAAGCCCCTTTCATTTTCTTCTTTGAAAACAAAGAGCTCTATGGAGTAGCCAAACTACTTCCCCCACCACTGGGTATTACAGAAGTACTTCAGGAAACACTGATCCATTTCTCATGGAGTTATCCATTGAATAGACATGATTTATATTCAGCCTATGCATAGTTGAGTTTAAAAAAAAGAAAAAACTCAAGGAACTGCTGAGTGGAAATAAACTGACTCCCTTGTATTTCTTAATATAACAAATATGTTTTTTAAAAACAAAAACACCTCAAATTACAGCAAGATGCTTTAAAGTTTCAGCAAAATATAATATGGGTATTCACAGCTCTTGTGAATTTGCAATATGGGTTTAAAAACAAAATAAACTGGCACATTTGCGTGGAGAAATATGCATTCATCTCTTTAATCCTCCATCCCTGAAAGCTTAAACTAAGAGAGAAGGGGGAAGCCTTGAAGTAATGAACATATGAAAAAGCCCTGAGAACAATAGCTAGTCTACAGTTGACTCCAAAGCTGTTATTGAACTAGAGGTTCCATTACTTGAAGAGCACAGTGTGAGCAGCGGGTACATTTTTTGACAACAACAACACATTCCAATAATGCAAGAGAGTCAGGCTGCCACCTACAAATCTCTGCAAGTTCATAGTTTAAGGATTATTGCTTCAGTATCACAGTATCATAGGGCACAGCTGGATAATGTTAAAGATGGCACCTCACTGGGATAAAATATTGGTGAGTTCAGAATGGGCAGATGCTTGTAGCATCACTTCAGTGTTTCCCTTTTTGTCTTCAGTTCTTCCTGCCTGATCTCTTCCTCCCATTGAAGGGTACAGAAACAATCCCCATGGGATAGCAACATCAGGCCAATAATCAGCAGATACTTTAATACCTACAAAAGACTACATTTAAAGAATGTTAAGGTTGCAAAGTCAAGCATTCACATGTTAGGAAATGCCAAAATGAAGGGTGTCAGAGCAACCTTAACTCGGCCCTCTTGCGCATATGTCTTATGATGCAACCAGTAATTAGATGATCACCTTTTTTTTTTTCATAGGGTTCCTGCCACATTTAGTGCCCAGGATGGACCTACTCTGGGGATGAAGCAGGGTTGTGTTGAACTATGTGTGCTTAACTTTAAACATGGAAGTAGTCCCACTGATGACAAAGTACAACTAGAAGATGAAATAAGGGGACTACTCCCATGCTTAAAGTTAAGCATGTGCTTAAATGCTTTGTTGGACAAGGGCCATATCCTGTTGCTAATGAGAGAAGAATTTGTTCCACCCTATGGAGGATTACTTGCTGAATGTGTGATCTAAGGCCATGTCTACACTACCAGTTATGTTGGCAAAACTTATATTGCTCAGCGATGTGAAAAAAACACCCCCCTGAGCAACATAAGTTTCATCGGCATAAGCACTTGTGCGTACAACGCTATGTCGGTGGGAGAGCTTCTCCCACCGACATACCTACTGCCACTCATTTAGGTAGTTGTGTTATGTCGATGGGAGAGGTCTCTCCCATCGGCACAGAGTGGCTACGCAAGCAATCTTACAGCAGCACAGCTGCATTGATACAGCTGTACCACTGTAAGTTCGCTAGTATAGACATGGCCTAAGGCTGTTTCAATGAACATTCTATCAGGCAGCAGGAGAAAACGTGTTCTGTGCAGGTTAGAAAAGGGAAATGAAAAGTGTTGTGGGTAGATCTCTGCAAATAATAGATTTTTTAATTCGCCGGTTGTACCCCTAGCACTCCTCCCTCAAAAAAAAACAGGGAAAAAATTGTTTTGGGTTCACAGAAAACAAATTTTTTAAGAAAATTTTCAATAAACATAAAAGTCATAAAAAATTCATTTCAGGTAAAATATGCTTCATTTTGTTTCTGAGTTTTTAAACATTTTAAATGTTTAAAAAATAAAATATAAGGAAATTTCAAAACAAAAAGTTGTTTTGAGTTAAAAAATTGGAATGTTTCATTTAAAAAAATGTCAGAATGAAACATTTCCATTTTGTGGCCGGATTTTTTTATATATATATATTTGAACCAAAACAATTTGGCAAATTCATCACAAACTCATGAAATGTTCAGTCAACCTGAATTTGCAATTTATTTGGCAAAAGGACATTTCAGTCAAAAAAAATTCACACAACTCTGGTTGTGGGTACACTATGGGAGGTCAGAGACCCTTTAGAGGGGCCAAAGAAAGAAAAGGACATGGCTGGGGATACTGACAAATGCAGGTTATGGAATATACAATGGTGCAGAATGGATTATTAAAACAATTAACAGTCATGCAGGATGATTTGTTTGCAGGTGCTAAAGTATCTTGGGAAGATGAAATAAGTGTCTATGAAGCCATGCTGGCTAAAAGAAACAAAACCTCCTAACAAGCAATCACTTGTCACTATAAATACAGCTGTATATTGCATGTCATTTGTTTATTTCAAATAAACCAAACCACATACCACTTTAGGCAGGGCTGTCCGGCCCATTCATTATTCAAGAAGTTTCTTTAACTCGTTTGAAGTGAAACAAACATGTATCTCCGAATCACTGTCCCCAGAATTGAATCTGAGTGGCACTGGAGGTATAGGAGGGAGTGTGGTTTCTGTCTCTCTTTATTTTGCACGGCTGGCACAAAACTTGCCAGCTTCTCCTCTCCAGAGAGGTGTTTCCATTCTAGTCAGAGACTAATCAACAGAATTTTCCCTTAGGACAATATATGTGCTTGATAGGTACTAAGAACAGCACACCAGGGTTGCATTAGGGCTCAAATGAGAGCCGGTGGATTATGACTAGGCCAGGAGCTGCCACGGGAGCCCCATCTTCAGCAAGACTCATGCTTTACTTTTTAAAAATCCCCCTGATTTCTGACTTGTTTGCCTGGGAAGGATTAGAATTGGGGGAATAAACAAATGGGTGGATCTGATAGTAAGCAATTGAACAAACTTCATTGAGGGCTGCAGAATTGGGTTGCACGAGAGGCAAACAGAGAAGGAGCAAATGCTATGGAGACACATCGGACCATCCTTGTAAAGTTGCAGCAAGCTCTTTCATTTTGGATTTTATTTTGAAATTAACCTGAGTGAGCCAAAATGGGAGTAATAAGGTGAGATTTAATGCAGCTGTTTCAATGCTTAAGGGCTGTTGTGATGACACCCAACATGCTGCTCTGGCTATTTACACTAACATGGACAAATAAAAACCACGTTCAGCACAAAATGACTCTGGTGCCTTCTTCTTACCTGTTTCTTTAGGCAGCTTTGGAGACAGAAGAAAGCTGTGCTGCCTATAACTGATTGCACTTGCACGAATCATCAGGGGAATCAGGTGACCCAGCAAGAGACAAGGCAGCAGAGCAGAAAGCTGCAGTGTCAGTGTTGGAAGAGTCCCTCCAAAGCCTCCCTTCTCCGGTTGCTATTATTCTATAATATGCTAAATCCCATCTTCTAAGACAAATCTGTATTAAAAATTCTTCCTGCCTTTGCTCTCAGCATCAAATGGTTCATAACACATTCAACACTTAATTATTTTTGCCGTCCAAAAATACAAGGCTAAAAAACCCCGCTGTCGACAAGAAAAATAAAGAGAAATGGCCGGATCCTCAGCTGGTATGAATTGTTGCTGAAATCAATGGAATTATACTGATTTATGCCAGCTGATTATGTGGTCCAAGAAGTGTGGCCGAGGCATCTATGGGAATATTTGGATAACTGTGCATTTGTACAAACTGGGCACAAGCCTGTATTCAGTGGGGAATTTGGAACTGTAAGTTCAGGCCCATCAGCTGGTCTGTGTAATATGCATTTTAGGATATTTCGGAGACAGTATGCCTAGGGTGAAGGCCAGAGTCAGGAGACCCCAGCTCTAGTCCTGGCTCCACTACTGAACTACTGTGTGACCTTGGGCAAGTTACTTCCTGCCTTTCTCACTTTTTGTCTGTCTTGTCTACTTAGGCTGTGAGGACCTTTGGAGCTGGGACTATGTCTTGCTATGTGGTGTATAGCGCCCAGCACAATGGGGTTTTGAGCTCAGTTGAAACCTCCCAGTACTGGCGGGGTACAAATAACGAATAAGAATAATAAACCCAGTGAGGGTATGTCTACACAGCAATGTAACCCCAGGCTTGAGTCCGAGCTCAGACCTAACCCTCCTTGCAGCCACACACCAACTGTGTTAACTGAGGGCTCAAACCTAGGGTCCCAGGACTCTGGGGGGCCTGAGCCCATGTTAAGCTGGGACTTAGGGTCTGAGCACTGTTGCTTTCCTGTGTGCATGTAGCCCCAGCTTGCCTCGCATCCCAGAAGTCCTCTGGATGTATCCCAGAGTTCCTTGGGGCAACTACCTTAGCCCTCTCTATGCCAACAGTCTGTGGTGTAGTCTATTGCTAATGGAAGCCACGCCTCCCTTTGCAAATAGCAGCTGCTCAGATTGTCTGCTGAACACCACTCTGCAAGCACACTATCAGACAGCCTGCAGGGTTTGTAATGGAGACCGATCAGAAGCATAGGTGACGAGTTATATGGGCCCGTGGTGACCATGCTTCACCAATATTTAGGAACGTGGGCCCGGCTACACCAATGTTTGGGCTTGCCTTGCTTTGGGGGGCCCTGCACTTCAGGGGGATGCCAGGTCCAGGGCGGCCTGGTGCCGACAGCAGTGAGCAACCCGGCCCCAGCCCGCTCTTCTCCACCCTGCCCTGCCGGCTCCCAGTGTCACTCGAGGGAGGGGGTGGAAGCCAAAAAGAGGTGGGGCAGGGGCTTGGGTGAAGGGGTGGAATGGAGGTGAGGAGGGGGCAGAGCAGGGCTGGCTGGGGCCAGGTCGCTCGCTGCTGCTGGCGCCAGACCCCCCACTATCCCCCGAGGCCACCCTGGACCACGCATCCACCTAAAGTGCAGGGACCCCCAAAGCGTGGGGTCCAGGGCGGTTGCCCCAGTATGTCCTATGGACAGGATGGCTCTGAATCCAGGGCGGCCTGGAGGGTTAGAGGGGTGCCTGGTGCCAGCAGCAGCGAGAAACCCAGCCCCAGCCTGCCCCTGCTTCACCCCCTCCACACCCCCGTTCCATCCCTTCCCCCAAGTCCCCACCCCATTCTTTCTGGCTTCTGCCCCCTCCCCTGAGCAATGCCAGGAGCTGGCGGGGTGGGGTTGGGCAGAGAGGAGTGGAGCAGGGTGGGGTGGGCTGCTCCAGACCTGCGCAGAGCTCACCCCAGACCTGTGGCACAAGGACACCAGAATGAGAGCTGCCCTCTCGGTAGAGAAGCATGTGGCAATTGCTGTGTGGAAGCTGGCAAATCCAGATTACTACCGGCCGGTCATGAAACAATTTGGGGTGGGGAAGTCAACCATTGGTGCTGTGTTAGTGCAAGTGGAACTACAGACCAGTCAGCCTCACCTTAGTCCCTGGAAAAATCATGGAGCAGGTCCTCGAGGAAACCATTTTGAAGCACTCGGAGGAGAGGAAGGTGATCAGAAACAGTCAACATGGATTCACCAAGGGCAAGCCATGCCTGACCAATCTGATAACCTTCTACGATGAGATAACTGGCTCTGTGAATACGGGGAAAGCAGTAGATGTGATATATCTTGACTTTAGCAAAGCTTTTGATACGGTCTCCCACAGCATTCTTGCCAGCAAGTTAAAAAAGCATGAATTGGATGAATGGACTATAAGATGGATAGAAAGCTGACTAGATTGTCGGGCTCAACAGGTAGTGATCAGCAGCTCGATGTCTAGTTGGCAGCCTGTATCAAGTGGAATACCCCAGGGGTCGGTTTTGTTCAACATCTTTATTAATGATCTGGATGACGGGATGGATTACACCCGCAGCAAATTCGCAGATGACACTAAACTAGGGGGAGAGGTAGATAAGCTGGAGGGTAGGGACAGGGTCCAGAGTGACCTAGACAAATTGGAGGATTGGGCCAAAAGAAGTCTGATGAGGTTCAACAAGGACAAGTGCAGAGTCCTGCACTTAGGAAGGAAGAATCCCACGCACTGCTACAGGCTGGGGATTGACTGGCTAAGCAGCTGTTCTGCAGAAAAGGACCTGGGGGTTACAGTGGATGAGAAGCTGGATATGAGTCAGCAGTGTGCCTTTGTTGCCAGGTAGGCTAATGGCATATTGGGCTGCATTAGTAGGAGCATTGCCAGCAGATTGAGGGAAGTGATTATTCCCCTCTATTCGGCACTGGTGAGGCCACATCTGGAGTATTGCGTCCAGTTTTGGTCCCCCCACTACAGAAGGGATGTGGACAAATTGGAGAGAGTTCAGCAGAAGGCAATGAAAATGATCAGGGGTCTGGGGCACATGACTTACGAGGAGAGGCTGAGGCAACTGGGTTTGTTTAGTCTGCAGAAAAGAAGAGTGAGGGGTGAT
Organism: Chelonia mydas; assembly: GCF_015237465.2. NCBI lineage: Eukaryota > Metazoa > Chordata > Testudines > Cheloniidae > Chelonia > Chelonia mydas. The sequence goes on along the minus strand of NC_051251.2, from coordinate 72,193,728 downwards.
TTGATAGCAGCCTTCAACTACCTGAAAGGGGGTTCCAAAGAGGATGGAGCTCAGCTCTTCTCAGTGGTGGCAGATGACAGAACAAGGAGCAATGATCTCAAGTTGCAGTGGGGGAGGTCTAGGTTGGATATTAGGAAACACTATTTCACTAGGAGGGTGGTGAAGCACTGGAATGGGTTACCTTGGGAGGCGGTGGAATCTCCATCCATAGAGGTTTTTAAGGCCTGGCTTGACTAAGCCCTGGCTGGGATGATTTAGCTGGTGTTGGGCCTGCTTTGAGCAGGGGTTTGGACTAGATGACCTTCTGAGGTCTCTTCCAACCCTAATCTTCTATAATTCTATAATTCTAAGTATGCAGGGCACAAAATCACATCCTGCTACAAAAGACTATGGCTCTGGGAAATGTGCATGAAATAGTGCAGGAATTGGTTTCCCTAACAGTGGAGGGGTGATAGATGGCACACATATTCCAGTTTTGGCACCAGACCACCTTGCAACAGAATACATCAATAGGAAGGGGTACTACTCCATGGTGTTGCAGGCGCTTGTGGATCACCATGGGTGTTTCACTGACATCAATGTGGGACAGTCTGGGAAGGTGCATGTCACACACATCTTCAGGAACACCAGCCTGCACAGAAAGCTACAAGTGGGGACTTTCTTTCCTAAACAGAAGATTACAGTGGGGGGGTGTTGAAATGCCCATGGTGATCCTCGGGCACTCTGCGTACCTCTTACAACCATGGCTCACGAAACCTTACACAGGACACCTGGACAGTAGTAAGGAGCAGTTCAACAACAGGCTCAGTAGGTGCCGGATGATAGTGGATTGTGCCTTTGGCAGATTAAAGGCGTGCTGGTGATGCCTTTATGGCAGGTTGGACCTCACTGAGGATAATATTCCTATGGTCATAGCTGCATGCTGTACATTGCATAATCTCTGTGAAGCTACGGATGAAAGGTTTGCTCAGGGGTGGAGTGCTGAGGCAGACTGCTTGGCTCCTGATTTTGAGCAGCCAGATACTAGGGCTGTCAGAGGAGCCCAGAGGGGAGCTATTTGAATCAGGGAGGCTTTGAGGCAGCACTTTGACAATGGTCATCAGTAACATATATCTCTGTCTGAGTTGCTTCAATGTTACATTAAATGTAGTTTTCCTAGGGGGCAGTGGTGACATTTGGGGCCTTATATTCCTGCAATAAAGTGATTAAAATGCCTGTGCATGTATTGGCAGTGCCTACAATCTCACCTTGTAGAAATAAAAATAAAGATGATTTACCATTATAAAGGTTTGCTTTTATTGCATAAGAAACAGCACACACAAACACACAGACGCTTGGCAGGAAAGGAGGAACCAGGAAAGGGCAGACTTTCACAGCTGTGTGTAGGTCCAGCTATCATTGATAAAGTTGTCGAAGGTGGTGGAATGAAGGGGAAACCGAGAAGTCCTGGAAAGTGGAAAGGAATGTGTGGGTGGAGTTTGGGGGGGGGGCATGGAAAAGAGTTCTGAATGTGCTGCAGTGGAGGTCGAGCACTGGTCTGCTCAGTCTGCAGCATTATTAAGGACTTCAGCATCTGCATTTGTCCCTCCATTACTTTAATCATCCACTCAGTAACATCCTTAGCAAATGCGTGATTCTTTTTTCTGTCCTGCCATTTGGCTTCCCAGCACTCCCTTCGCTCCCTTTTTTCTGCATTGGAGCACTGCAGGACCTCCCGGAACATGTCTTCTTTGCTGCATCTTGGGTGCTCTCTTATGTGGCAGAGACGCTTGGTCGGGGTTCCTGAAAGCTACATCTGGTGAAGCACAGGGGGCAATGAACAGAAGCAGGATTGTTAAATTCACGCACAGCATTGAAACATGTCTGTTAAATACACTTTTTGCAACGTAGCCATCACTTTCTCACTGACCCTAGCCAGGCAAACATCTCTGCAAACACTCAAAGCATGGTGAGTATTTGGGGGGGGCGGGGAGGAGCACACACTTTTTGCGAGGGTTGTGGTGCAGCATTCTAGGGAACAAATTCTAAAATTCTCCTCACTTTTCCACAGGCAGGGGTAATTCTAGCAGACATCTCACTGCTAAGGGTAAGCAGGGAAATGAGGGTACATCTACTCCATGCTTGTGGCTTCTGCCCTGCTCCCTATGCTGCTCACCTGTGTGCCACTTTGGTCCCTGCACAAGTGATTGCCAAATGGTGTGGGAAAGTTTCCTACAATGGGGGAAGGAACAAAGCTGCTCTGCCAAGGAACCCGCGGCAGAGCATTGTTGAGTACATCAACACCCCGTTCTACTGTACTGATTAGCTACACAGGGAAATGTCCAGCTCACAGAAACACAGCCAGCCTCCCACATTTCTAAACCCTAAACCCTCCTCCGCACTACACAAGCCACAGCCACTTATCAGGAGTCTCATCTCCTGCTTCTTATTTGCCGGAGAGCAACGGCTGAGACTGGCTAGACCAGTGGCTCTCAAACTTTTTTACTGGTGACCCCTTTCACACAGGAAGCCTCTGATTGTGACCCCCCTTATAAATTAAAAACACTTTAAAATATATTTAACACCATTATAAATGCTGGAGGCAAAGCGGGGTTTGGGGTGGAGGTTGACAGCTCGTGCCCCCCATGTAATAACCTCATGACCCCCTGAGGCGTACTGACTCCCAGTTTGAGAACCCCTGGGCTAGACACCTCTGGAGTGGAGAACAGTTCCTGGCTGCCTGCCCCTCCGGGCAACCCCACCGGGAGCTCCACATTGTCATCTAACTCCACCTCTTCATCAATAACTTCGTCCTCTGGTTTAGGTCCTCTTTCCACTGCCTCCGTGCCCTCCAAAGTATCCACAGGGCTCTTGGCGATGGAGGTGGGGTCACCACCAAGAATAGCGTCCAGCTCCTTATAGAACCAGCAGGTCTTAGGTGAAGCACCTGAGCGACAGTCCGCCTCCCTCGTCTTATGGTTCACCTGCCTCAGCTCCTTTATCTTCGCTCTGCACTGCAGCATGGCCCGATCATAGCCCTTTTGCACAAGCCTTGAGAAATCTGCCCATAGGTATCCCAATTCCTACGGCTCAAGCGCAGCTGGGACTGCACAGCCTCCTCTCCCCATATACTGAGCAGATCCAACAGCTCTGCAGTGGTCTAACCAGGACAGCATTTGCTGTGATAATCCACAACGGTCACCTGGGAAGATGCAATGAGACCTCTCCATGCCGAGAAACAGGAAATGGAATTTCAAAAGTTCCCGGGGCTTCTAAGGGGGAGGGGCAGAGGGTTGTTTACCTGGCTGCAGGACAGTGGAGTTCAAACTGCTGACCAGAGGGGTCAGGATGAGCATTGTGGGACACCTCCTGGAGGCCAACTAAAGCAATGAAATGAAGCATGGTGTCTACACTTGCACTGTGTCGACAAAAATGTAGAGGAAAAAGACTTAAATCTCTTGTGAGAGTGGATGTATTTTGTTGCCAAAACCAGGCATTTTCCTGGACAAAAGTCGCCTCACTGTGCGTACGCACTCACTGTTTGGGTCTACAAATGGCAGTTTTGGCGACAAAACTTGGTAGTGTAGACAAGGCCTAGGAACTTACATGGGAATACACTGAAAAATCCACATTCCTGAGAGACATAACTATACCAACCTAACCCCCAGTGTAGGCAGCGCTAAGTCGACAGAAGAATTCTTCTGTCAACCAACTACCATGTCTCTGGGAGATGGATTACCTACACCATTGGGAGAACCTCTCCTGTTTGTGTAGGTACTGTCTACATTGAAGCACTACAGTGGTGCAAGCATTGCTGTAGCATTTTAAGTATAGACGTACCCTCTGAGTACCTTTCCCAGATCTGATGAAGAGCTCTGTGTAGCTTGAAATCTGGTCTCTCTCACCTACAGAAGTTGGTCCAATAAAAGATATTACCTCACCCACCTTATCGCGACATCTCCAGCATCAGTGGGAAAAAAACATTTACCTTCCGGAGTGTTCTTCCAGAGCTGTTCCAAGCTGTTTGGGAACAGTCTGTTGAAAATATCGCAGCAAAAGACACAGGGTATTATGAGTCCATTAAAATTTTATATAGAGAAATGCTTCCTTTCTTGATCCAGCTGTTATCATTCCTCTTGTTTGGAAAAGTAAACTGAAAGAGTCAGAGCCTCAGCGGGGGGAACAGGAACAAACAAATGAAATGTGGGGACCCACTGGTTTAGGAAAATGGGCTTGTTCTAAACACACTGTAGCATTCTGCTTAGGCCATGACTTCAGTATTCTCAGCCTGATCACATTTTACATTAAAGGTATTGGTAGTTTATAAAGGGTTAATAAATGATTAATAGATGTTTTAAGCATGTTGCACACATCATAGTACTATGTGTTATGGATGATTATAAGCAAATTAGTAGAAGGTGCTATATAAATAAGTAGAGCTGGAAGAATTTTGGGGGGCAAATAAATTCACTGAAAAAAATGTATTTTTCAGGGCACCAAGACTATTCATACATTTGGGTTGAATTTGGCAGATAGTTTCATCTGAAAAAAATGGGAACTTTAAAAAAAAATCAAAACAGTCGATTTGAGCCACTTCAAAATGAAACACCGAGGGTTTATCTTCACGTACAGTGCTGAAGCATCACATTTGTAGCACTTGAGTGAAGATGCTACCACACTGATGGAAGAGCTTCCTGTCAAGATAGCGCTGTCTACACGGGGGGCTAGGTCGGTAAAACGACATCGCTCGGGGTGTGGATTCGTCACATCCTGAGTGATGCTGTTACACTGATATAGGTCTGTAGTGTAGACCTGGCCTTAGACTTTTCATTTTGAAACATTTCATTTCACCCATTGCTTAACAATAGGTTTCGTTTTGACAATTTTGAAATATTTTATTTTGACTTGATTTGTTTTGAAATGTAGCTAAATGGGAAAAAAGAGAGAGTGAAAAACACCTGAAAATGACCTGAAACTAACAAAAACTGAAAAACTCTGTCACAAGCCACTAAACAGCAATTCATCATTTGTTTACCCTTTCTAAACTGTTGATAAAAGGTACCCTTCATATACAGTGGAGCCATAAGGGGTTCTCTGTTTTTCTCAATAAGAAAAGATAACAAAGAGAGACTCACTTTATAGGACAGGTGCATTTATAAACAGTTTAAAGTGGTAACCATGCCCCAAGGTGAGTTGTCAGCAATGGGGATTAAACTGTGGGTCTCTGGCTCTCAAAAGAGACCATAAGCTTCTAACGTTAGGGCTCAGTGAACCACTTTTGCTAGCACAGGCTATAGCAGACTCATGAACCTCTAGATGTGATCCAGCCACCAGTAGAAGGGGCCAAAATGCCACACAGAGTGGGTCTGGGCTACAGAACCAGCTGGAGGAGAGCTGATACTATCTGTTTTTAATTGTCAAATGATTCACAACTCAGCTGTGCGCCTCACAACCCTATGTGATCATGTGATTATTGTCTCCTCTCACCTCTCCCATCCTTTGTTACACTTGTTTCTTTCTTCTTGTTTCTAGGTAGGCTGTAAGGTCCTCAGGCCAGGGATCACTTTTCCCTGTGTGTCGTACAGTATCTAGCGCAGAAGGGCCCTGATGCTGATTGGGGTTTTCAAATGATACTGTAAGGCAAAGAATAATTAATAATAGTAATTAAAAGAATCATCTGGAGAATGCTGTTAACTCTGACAAAATTTCAAATTTAAAAAGGGGGAGAGTTTGGGGAATTTCAATGAATTTTGGGAGGAGATTCCCCCCTCATTTTGCATCAAGCATAAAGCGGGCCAACATTTTTCAAAATTTCAAATTAAAAACAAATTAAGGGAAAAATTTCAAAAGTATTCCTTGAAATGTTCCCTCCTCCCCCTGGCAACTCTACTGGAGGAGGACAATGAAAGACGCTGCTATTTTCAGGCCACTGTCAGAGGCCAGACCAGCAGCAGGCCAGCTCCCTGACTGGCTTTGCTGCTAGGCAATCAATGAGTCCAGCTGCACTGCCTTGGAACTGACTGAGTGGCCGCAGCCCTGTTTAGAACCCAGCCTCCCCCAGCAGATCAGCAGCTACCCAATATGTACCATGCCTGCAGCTGTGTTTGCCTTTGTTCTAGCCCTGCTCTTCTCCAGACCCTTCTGGCTTTGATCCCGGCTTCACCTCTGGTTGACCCTCTGACATTTTGCTACTGATCTTCCACTTGTTTCTTGGACTCTGCCCATCCTGGATCTAGCTTTAACTGGGAGGCTGAACTTTTGTTTCAAACACTAATCTGATCATCCATGGCCCAGTTGGCTACAGTCACTCCTAGAAGCTCTAGCAAGATCTTCCTCCAAGCAATAAAATTACAGCAGAAGCCAGCAGAAGCCAGCATAAATGCTAGATAGGATAGGTCCTTTTAAAAATAAATACAGGAATTTGGTGATTGGTGTAAGCATTCTTGTTATCTTAGGGGTGCTCTGTGTTCATCCTCCTTATACAAACAGCACTGGCCCAGCAATTGCCTAGATTGAATCCCTTGTCTTGCTTGTTAGGGAACCTGGAATAGAATCCCAGTTCTAGTCTCTTTCTTTCCTGGTCCAAAAGTCCAGGAGTCCTGGAGCAAGGGCATGCTCAATGCCTGTGAGAGGAAGTTGTGCCTTACATTGCTCAATAGGGACCCCTCTGGCTGAATGAGGTGGCAAGCTCCAAAGGTGTTTGTTTGGCTGTGGAATGGATGGTGGATGCAACATGGGACTTCAAGGTTTGGTGTGATAATGCAGGGGGAGCATTAGGAAGCTACTATGGAAGGGTGTGATGGGCCAGGCTCAGAATAATGCAACTCATTCCCTCCCCTCCTCGTGTTGGAGCTGAGTTCAGGACCAGGGCATGTATGGCCGAAGTTTCCCTTCCTCCAGCTGATCAGGTGAGAATGCCAGTTACACTGCCTGCCAGCCCCCTTGACAGCACATAGAATCAGCCAAACTCTGAGCATCAGTCCATGTGGCAGTGAAGGGAAGAAGGGAGCTCCCTCAAACCGAGGCGAAGAGCAGTCCAGGCCTTCCTTGGTTCCCAGGAAACCCCGGCCAGGCTTTCTGTAACATTCCTGCAGCCAGTTTTTTTCCAACCAAAGAACATTTTGTCCAAATGATCCATTTACATTTTGCCTACAAAAGGACCTGGGGCTATTTCCCCTCCCCCGCTTGGCTGCCTTTGGTTTGCAAAGCTTGTCAGGGCTAATTGCATTAGCTTTTTCACAGTGGGAGCTTTCCTCGGCATGTGTTTTCCATTCAGACCCCTGTGCAATTTCAGCAGGATTATTTCAGTGTGATTGTTCTTCTTTCCAAGACCCGTTGTTATGAAATGCATCCTTGCAGCTCTGCCAAAGCCCCGGCCAACTGGGAACCTGCTCCACTGGACATCAAACAATTTGGGCCCATTTGGTATTTGGGGCAGTTGACATCATCGTATTGAATCTGCAAAGGAGCTGGGAAAGAGCTTTTTCTTCTCTTCCCTCATCCGTGGCTTCAGCAATACCTCATTTCTTTCACAGTCCTCAACTGCCCCTCACACAGCCAAGATGGACAGGGAAGGACCTGCCTGTCACGTCAAGGAGCCGCCTGCTATCTATCAAGTCAAATGGGCCATAGAAGACTGCTGCTGCTCCTGCCCCCTTCCACCGGCAAGAGGGGCTCAAGTAGCAGTGAAACCAGGGGAGTTCCCCGTTAAGGGGGGGAGCAGGATTCTGTGAAACCAGGGGAGTTCCCCATTAAGGGGGAGCCCAGGATTCTGGGATCCCATGCAGGAGGTGTGGATCTTTTGCATTTCCTGGAGCAGAGCTCTGCTGGTGGCTCCCTGTCCACATCAGGGACGCTGGGGGTGGATTTGGTGGATCCCCCAGTAGGCAGGTCATTATCTCCTGCAGAGGGCAGGTGCTACCACTTGCAATTGTGGTATGCGGCCTGGGAGAATAATGTTGTGTTCCCCAGTTACTGGCAGCATGCACCAGGGAAGAGCTTTTTGTCCTCTGAGAAGAGGAAGCTGATAGGATGATGAAGGTTCCAAGTCCTGGCTGGGCTGGTGTGGCACATTTGCCAATGTTTACATAAAGCTATAGGCCGGTGGTGGGTAGGGATTGGGTAGCGTCCCTTTAAAGAGTTTGGGAGCCTTCTTGTGAATCTTCTTGTCTCCTGCCCAGGCAGCAGTAGCTAGGCCTTGTAACTATATGCAAACATACTAAACATGGTTATTTGGAACCCAGCAGTGTCTGGGGGGTTTCTTCATGTCCTTACTGTTGTGCAAAGAATAGAGCTGGACAGGAAACGATTTTCCTGTCCCAGGAAAAATGTTGAGAGTTTTGGAACATCTTCCTGTTTTGGAACACCAGAGACTGCTAGAAGATTTTCACATAAACCCAAAGAGAGACAGAGAGCCCTGGCACCCCAGAAATGGCCAATAGCCTGCTGGTTAGGGTATATACCGGGAGTGTGGGGGCTGGGGTTTTGCCTGATTTGGACACAATATCCCTGAGTGAGTTCTCAGCAGCAGAGATGGAACCCTGGGACCTCTGGATCCCAAACCATGAACTGCCATTAGCCAGGCCTGTGAGCTCAAAGACAGCATAGACTCATAAATCTCTCTGTCCTAGCCATTAGTGGGACCATGTAAAGGTGGGTTGACTGCATCACAGGTTAAGCACCATATTGCCATGGGCTCTTAAGGTAGTATACATGGAATCCCACTCCTCCCAAATTCTCCAGGTTTTATAAAATGGCTACACAGTCATGATGAATGTTAACAACATTATTACTGGTGGCTAAGGTGGGGCTGCTAGGATCACCACAGCTAAACACAATTGCGTGCTGCTGTTTGCTGTGGAATGACCCTTGGCAATGAGAAGGAGCCGGAGGTGATAGTATCTCTAGATACCGCATTGGTGAGATGATGCCTGGTGTACCAGGAAAACAACAAGGTGTCCACCGGCCTCCTCGTTCTTTTTGTGGATACAGACTAAGGCCGCTACCCCTCTGATACAGTGTACCAGGAGAGTACTGGTGTCCATACCTTAAAATGATGTTGCAAAGGGTTCAAGATGCGTGAAGCTTCAGAGAAAAGCCAAAAGAATTATTCAAAATATCTCTTATCGTGAGAGAGTCCATCTACTTACAGAGCTCAATCTATTTTGCTTGTTGAAGAGAGGGTTAAAAGATGACTTGATCACCGTCAACAAGTCCCTACACTGGGAGAACATACCTGACACTAGAGAGCTTGGTGATCTAGCAAGGCAATGGCATTGTATGTAGAGCTGGGCAGAAAATGTTTTCATCCATCACACCAATGTTGCTGAGTGTTCAAAATAGTTTCCCATCTCAAACTGGGGTGTGTTACAGGGAGTGGTCCGCTCCTGTCTTCTCGCAACCAAACTATGTGAAGGCCTTCTTCAGGTCAAAAACCAGTGGCTTATTTACAAAGTTTGTTCTCATTGCCTTTACAGATTGTGCAGCAACTTTAACAGTATCCTGAGGCTCTAAGGTACCTAAGCCCAGCCGGAGAGAAACCTCTCAGTGGCCTTGAATCTAACAGCCGACAGCTCTTTCAAAATCTCTCTTCCCCATTTGCCCTTCCTTCCTGAGCCTTTGTACCTTCTGAGCTAGTGAGGTAATTAGTTTTTAACTCTCTCCAGCCTATCCTCGATCAATCAGTTTGGCACAGTTCCCATATTCAAATGTGCAGAAGAAGGGGGAAAAAGCTAAGTGATGTTGCAGTGATCAGAGTGCTGGATCAGCTGCTGTTGCCCAGTACTCTGCCTCAGGATGAAAAGTCAAAAATATTCATGAGCTGAAAACTCCATTTTGAGGAAGGGAGAGTTTGTTTCCCATCAGTCAAAATATTATGTTTCAGTCATTTCAAAATATTTAATTTTGATTTTGATTCTTTTCACCCTCACCCCTAAGTCTAATTAGCTTAACATTCTAAATAAAAAGTTGTTTTCAACCAGAAAACCATTTTTTCTCATTTAAAATAAAAAATTCTCAATGTCGTTTCTCCTTGGGAAGTTTGTCATACCCACCTATTTCATAAACAATTTGGGTTTGGATGAATCAGCATTTTTGATGAAAAACAATTAATTGAAAAATTCCTGACCAGCTTTAGTTTCAAGTTGTGGTGGCTGGAATTTGAAAGTAGACAAGTTCAACTGGAAATAAGCTTCAAAGGTTTACTAATGAGGTGCTAACAAACTTTAATTCATAAATAATACATAAAAATTAATCATTGGAACAACTTCCAAGGGACATGGTGGATTCTCCGTCACTTGAAGTCTTAAAATAGATTGGATGTCTTTCTAAATGATATGCTCTAGTCCAACCACAAGTTGTTGGGTAAAATGCAGGAATCACTGGGTGAAGTCCTCTGGCTTGTGTTACAAAGGAGGTCAGGTTAGATGATCATGATGGTCCCTTCTGTCCTTAATGTCTATGAAGGTGACAACAGTGAAGTTAACCTGATTCACTGATGGACCATGTACTTCCTGAACAATGGAGCAGAACAGGCAACAGACTCCTAAGCCTGAACCACCCAACAGCACCCAGAAGTTACCCACAACCCTGGCTCAGTCTCCATCTCTGATCTGACACCAAACAGTCCCAAAGCTGTAGACGCTGCTGGGCTATTTCCAAAATTTTGCTTGGCATTGAGAACACAGTAGAACAATATTTGGGCTGTATTTTAGTGGTTCTGTCTCTGACACTGAGGGAGTTTGGTAGATGACCCCTCTTCTCTCTTCTTGGGAAGCCAAAACAAATAAAGGGGCTTCCTTGAGTGTCTGCCCTCCTCTTCCCCTTCGATAAAGCATTGGAGCTCTGTGTCTCAGCATGCGAGAGCAACAGCAAGACCTTTAGACCTGGTATTGATTTTCCCCTGAAACTCGGCTCAGATGGTTTTCACTTTGCCATCCCCAGGAGAGATGGAGTGGGGCTGAGATTACATTACATAATTGTGTGTGAGTAAGGCAATCTCTTAGGAAGCACTCTACGAGCTGCATGCCGACTCTGACAAATCGACTCACTGCTCCCACAATAGAAGCTGGGGTCATGACCTCGGCAGCAGACCCCAGAGATCCTTTTCCCTGTCTCTTTGCTAAAGAGTTTTACTGCTGCTCTAAAATTTCACTACATGTTTTTCCCCCTGCAGTGAATCTACAACAGCTCCCACTAGTGAGAATGACTTTACAGGGTGTTGAGGCCTGATTCTTATTCACTCAAGGGCCTTGTCTGTGGGTGTGCCTGCCCCATTAGCACCCCCTGGTGGCCAAACTTGACAGTGCAGACAATCCCTGCCTCAATTTTCCCTCACCAGGGTTTTTGTCTCTCCTGGGGTTCACGTGACTCAGTCCTCTGGCTATGTCACCCTCAGAGTTCAGTGCCTTTCTGAGGTAACAAAAGTCCAAACAAGAGTTCTTTCGCCCACTTGGGCCCTCTTCAGCCTACCCTTTGGGCTCTCTTTCAGGCTCTCTGGCTCCAAAGTAGAGCTCTGACTCCCAGGCTCTTTCCCTGGAGTCCCTCAGTCTCAAACTGGTTGTGGTTTTTTTTGGCCCTTTTATGAAGCCCAGGTGATTATCAGGCTGTCACAAAACCCTCATTAGTGTGCCCCCCCCTTAGGCTGGGAAGCAGCTCATCCTGGCATCAGCGGGAGATGATTGACTAGGGCCAGCTAGCCCCAGGCCTCCTGTCCCTTAAAGTGGCAAGCCATCGTGCCAGGCCCCATTATACTGCTCTGCAAACATAAAGGGTCATAAAGAGAGAGTGTAAAGGCCAGAGGCCCAGATCCTCAAATCAATGGAAATTAGGCACCTAAATACCTCTGAAGGTTTGGCCCTTAGTGTAAATGGGAATCAGGCCCCAAAATATTTTATAGTCATTTTAACTCACTGGAAGGCATCTTTACACTGACTGGGAAGGTGGGGACATAGATTAGTGTATTTAATGTGTTTTTTTCCCTTCAACTCCCCACTGCCCCAAGGGCTCATAAAGCAATGCCCAAAATATTTGAAGCAGCTGAATCCAAGCCCATTCACCTATATCTGTTGTTAGCCCTTGGCATGGTGTTTTCACCACCCTTTGCTGCCCTAGTGCTGAAGTGTGTGACCTGCAGATCAGTGATTCCTGGCCAATGAGGGTGTTTAGAGGGCATGACACCTCTACTGCAGGTCTGTCTCTACAGCAAGATCCCTAATAAGTTTTGGTACTGGCTGCAGAACTTTCTCATTGTCAGATTCAGCGAGTGCACCCCTATTCAGCACAGCGCTTAAAATGGGCTTAAGCATCGTGCTGAACTCAGCCCTACATTCTGAAATGGATGCACCCTATACAAATATATGTATTGTTTAGGGAAACTCTCCCTAGCTACTTTTTAAGGAGACCTGCCTTCAGAAATGGTGGTTAAATGACTTAAAACTCCATGGGTGAAGTGTGACCTTACTGTTGGCACACATGACGTGTTTCCAATTTACCTCAAAGAGGAACAGCAGATCTTGGGGCTCCTTGTTTCTTCTAGTTCTAGTACAGAACTGCAGAGAAGATACTTGTGAGTCTTTGCCTCCTCTCCCCATCCCAAGGTCTAAAACTTTGCTAGTGCCAGCATACACTGTGATGCCAAAGAGAAAATAAACACCAGATTGATCCAAAATGGTGGGTAGAATGTCCCTAGTGGGTTGTCTCTTACCAGCGCCCAGAAAAAGAGCTAACATTGCATGAGTATCGTTTTCAGGAGGAGCAACTGAATCTATCTGACCCTGACCTTGGGGGAATAGTGGGCATCCTTCAGTCTTGAGAGACCATGGGTATGTGCCTCTGAATGGTAAAGAATTTACACAGTTGGTTTTATGGCAGCTGTGGCTATGGCTGAAGAGACTCACTTCAGAGAGATAGTCTCTGCTGCATCTGTCACATTTAAAAGTGGTGTTTCAACCCTTTGGACTCTGCCTTCTGCAAGCTCTTTTCTCTTCCTCTAAGCTAGACTGCTCCCTCTGGTAACTCTGGAGACCTTTGTTAAGCTCTTGTTTCCAAAGTCTGCGGTCCTGAGTGTGATCATCCCAATTATCCACTTCCACTTCTTGGAGGTCTCGCTTGCACACATCCTTGAAACACAATTCTGGGCATCCTTTGTGTCTTTTTCCAGATGCAAATTCACCATAGAGGATATCCTTTGGGATGTGCCCATCATTCATTCGGCACACGTGCTTTGGGTGAGTAGGGGTAAGCCAACAGTAGCAAAATAGGAATGCAACTTTGGAGCAACCCTAAAGAGAACACTATTACAGATCAGGATTTCAGGTATGGGAAATGTTATGATCACAGCATACACACAGAGACATTCAATAAAAACATAAATACTCTTGCTGGAAGGTTGCAATGTAACACAACTTTATTTCTTAGACTCCAGAACAATAATACACAAGAATCCAAAGGCAGAGAGAGACAAAGCAGGCTGCTCCCTAAGGCACTGATGCGCAACTCACCCCCATTTACTCAGGCTGGCTGGCTGCAGACTGCTAGCTGCTCCCAGATGTTTCCCTACAGAGCCCCCTAGTCTGCAAGCAGGACAAGGAAAACCCCCTACTCTTAAAGTGATAGCTTGCAGGTCCAACACAGTCCTCAGCACACCACAGAAAAAATAATATCAGAGTTAATTAATTTGAAGACTCACAGGGTTTATAGGCTTAGGAGACTTGACAGAAGTAAAGAAAGGAAGAAGTGAAGCTGTGCAAGAGGAAAATTTGAAGATACGACTCTGAAAAACAGTGAGACGTATCCTGCCTGATGTTGCAAACAGCGGCTTTGAAAAAAGGATGCGTCTCAGAAACTTGCCTTTGCCGCACTAGGGCTGAGTGAATGAGACAAGTGGAATTCAAGCTGCAGCCAAGTCAGCAGTGCTCATATCTAGTGACCTGAAGAGCAGCATCAGGAGGGTTCTGCTGTCCTTTTGGACAAATGCAGCATCCCTGTGCTGTGACGTTGCATTAGAAGGTCACTACAAACTTTATCACCTGGGTTGCTGGCCAAGAGGAATTCTGCTTTCTCAGAGTCTCCCTCGGGCATGTGGAGAGCTGGAAAGGGATAGCTACATGGTGAAGCCACCAACTTGGGAGTCAGCTATACTATGGCAAGAGCTGATCCTTGGAGCACAGGGAGCAGAATAAGAGGTTTGGTTTTGGCAGAATGAACCTGCATTTGTAGGTTTCCCCCACCAATACTTTTTGCTGCTCCAGAAGGGGGTGGACTTAAATAAGGCTAGAGAACATCACCTGGTGTAATTTGACATCATGCCATTGACTTCCATGGATCTGTGCTGATTTAGGACAGCTGAACCATATGTTTTTAGGGGAAAGCTCGTTAAGGTAGCCCTAGAGTTAAGCCCCAAAGAAAGAAAGGGGTTGCGACAGAAAGTCCTGCTAGGGATAGTCAGAGGAAATGCAGCTGCCAAAGCATATGCCAATATTGTTAATGCCTTTTTTGTCTGTATCTCAAGGAGAGTTTATTTTGGCAGCAGCAAAGTATATCTAAAAAGCATATCTCTGTTGTATAGATGGCATATTTCACTGGCGCTGGCCACAGCTTCTAGGATAAGAAGGTGTAGATTTTTTCTGAGGACTGACAACAGGGCCAGATCCTCAGCTGGTGCAAATCAACATAGCTCTATGGATTTCAATGGCACTTCGCCAGTTTACCCTAGCTGAGGATCTGGCCCTGGCCTGTTGTTTGTTTGTTTTTTAACATCTTTTTCAGGCCTCTCGTTTTTAATCAGGAAAATGGTGCGTTATTGGAAGCAAGAAGAATGTGCAGTGTTCTCTGATTGCGATTTGGCTCAAGAGCCAATCAGCAAGTAGGTAGACTCTTTGCACTAAGCCTGCCTCTCTACAGCAAAATCCTGTGTTGTCTAGAGAATGAGATAGGAGATGCCAGACAAAAATATCTGCATGGTTTGAATGTCAACCAGGTCAAGCTGGGAAGCAGGAGATCTTTATTTCCGAATTATCTTTATGAACAGCCATTGTGCATATGTCTGCGCACGCACGTCTGTCTGTATTCTTTTATCATTAAAAGGCTCTGCCAAGGATGGCTGATCTGAAAATCCTTACCAAGCAAGTTGGTCTAATGTTTGGAGTCCACACCATGCTGACCCTCTATTCGGCCTATCTGAAGCATTCTGGTATGTCAAGAGCTCGATTGCTGTGTGCGTCTTCATGCCAAGAATAGAGCAGCCGGGCTGAATGAAGGTTTTGTACTCAGCATGTGCACTTGAGCCAGATCCCCAGGTCTGACTGAGCTGGGCTAGGCCCAGCCATCAGAATGAGTCCCCAAGCCAGCCCCCAGTGTTAGTCGGGGCTGCTCTAAATTAAGAAGGGTAAGCCAGTTCTCTAGGAACTGTGCTGCCAGTGAGGTTCAGCAGAGGGCATGGCCTTATATGTCTAGATACTGAGGTTCTCTGGATGTCAACAACCTGCTGCTTCTTAGTGTATGAGCAATGAGCTTCAGGTGGCATGTGACCAGAATTTGGTCTGCTGGTTGGATCATTAGCTTCCCCGGCCTGGGGACTGATGCGGAGCACAATGTGAATGCTGATCCATGCCCCCTGCCAACCTACTGATTGATCCAATATAGAATTTATATCCTAAGACTTAACAAACATATACCATACGTCACTCTGCTGTATCACTCTTATGCTAGCATAATTCACTTGTTGTGTTGTGTGGGTTGTGTCTCCCTTTGTGCCTGATCTGAAAAGGCTATGGGCCTGCTCCAGCCCTGACGGGAGCTCTAGCAATTCATGTTTTTATCTCTGGAGGTCACTGGTTCAGTACCTGATGTGTTGGGCCAAGGTGACGGTTGTCACGTAAGTGGGCGCTCATCTGGGATTTGAACTGCTGTAGGCCTCAGATACACAGAATGAGCTTCCTCTGTCCAGAGGAAGTATGTAACCTACTGGTGAGTCTGTGGCACAGGCCCCCCTCTGTGCCTGATCCACAGAGGATATAGAAGTCTACTACAATCCAATCAACAGAGCCTGGCTCTTTAGCTCAATCTGTAGCGCCTCACGTTTTTAGCTCTGGAAGTCTCCAATGTATCTCCTAGTGTGCTGGCCAAGATGGCAGCCAGCACTTTATTGATGGTATAATGTCAGATTAGGACTAGATAGTCCTGAACTGTAAGTGCAACAGGCCATACGGGAGCATTCCACACACTGTGGTCCCAGCACATGAGCCGGATTCAGCCACAGTACACAAGGCCCCGGGGGATTTCAATGCGGCGAGGTGTGCTAAAGGAGGGGGCACCTGCAGCACAGAGGGCAGGATCTGCACTCACTGGGGGCAGTACAGAGCCAAACCACCTCTCTGTGTGGTGACTAATTAACTGGTCCCCAAGTAAAATGCTTGCGATCTCTGCTAGCTAGCGTCTGCAGCGGTGGGCCTCATGCTCCCCACCTGCCATTTCTAGAACTGAAAAGTTGCCCAGGTAGCTCACTGCCTGACAGTGAATCCCAACCGATCACACAGAGCCAAACTTCCAATCCGAGGTATTATTTGAACCAGCGGCTTCTTCTGGGGCCCAACTAAGCAAACACTAAAGATAACTGGAGAGAAAAAAACCAAACCAAACCAAACCTACAACTGAGTCACCAGTAAATCAACAGTACTCTGTTCGTGGTGCCTGATCAGTGCTGTGCACAGGAAACGAGTCTTAAAGGGACAGGCCAGTCTCTGGCTAGGAAGAAATGTTTCAGATAGCATCGCAGACCATTTCTGCAGGGCTCCAGGTGCAGGGAACACAGAGCTACAACTCTGTGAGGTAGAGGGCAGCCTATATGCATCAGAAAGTGGACTTACTCTGGCTGTTCATGGTGTGTAACGTCTTGCTGCCCAATTCCCCGACCAGCTGCCACCTCCTTGCTGTTCCCACTCCAAACTGAAACCCCAACCCAGCACAACTCCCAGATACCTAAAACCCTCCCACGAAGTTCAGACAAAGTGAAAGCTTCCAGGAGCCCTGCTCAGGACTCAAAATGGACCAGGCCTGCCTTGAGCTCTGAAGAAGTCTGGTTATTTTTTCTATGTGCTTCAGCATATTCACACTGGAAGGCCACTCTCCTCTAGATTTTTGGCCAGGAGCAGGAACAGACCATGAGAAATGCTGTTACTCTCAGTACAACTGGGAGCAATACCAGAAGGCAGAGGGTCAGGAGCCCAACTCCAGTGGAAAGTGCATGGCATCTGGGTGGTGAACTTTCTTGAGCTCCTTTGGAAATTCCAGCCCAAACCTTTTGATCTGACCTCACCCTAATGTAGCGAAGTCAGGAATCCAGTAAATCAACTGAAGGAAGAGCAGTCCCTCCAGGTTTATACTGCTGTAACTTAGAGACCATATTCACTCTAAAGTCCTAGGCTGACCCAAACCATGACGGGATGGATGACTGCCTGCATTGCACAAGCCACAACTCAGCTACGCAGATCCTGGTGGAAGGAAAAAAATAATTCACAGGAGAGATCAATTCAGTGAGATTTACAAACTGATTTGGCAGACTCAAGAGCTGTGGCTACTCCAGAGAAGCATGCAAACATAAAGGTTTTGAGGTTTGCCTCTCCCTTGTTCTCATGTGGGCACACAGGGCGTGTGTTTATTTTGCTGGGTTTACTAATGAACGTTTCTGTTCTGAGCTTTCAGCTTAAACCACTTTGCCATTTGCATCCCCACCTTGAAAGCAGCAAAGAGGCTGAAATTATATCCATCACTGTTGCTGTTGGTTGACTGAGCTCCCCTGCCTTCCCCTAGCCTGTTCCACATTTTTCAAATTTCTGGAGATTGTTTTTCACCTCCTGATGTTCTCTGGAGCTTACCCAAGAGAAGCAAACACAGCCTTCCCCTGGCTGGTGGAGCAAGGGGCAGGAGGTTATGCTCTGAGTAAATTTAGTCTCTCACTGGCAGATTTATCTCCCTTAATCAGAATTGTGTGGGGATTGTTTTTGTAGACTTAACTTCCCCAAATGCAGCCCCAGATCACATAAATGCTTTTATTTAAGAGCTAATTTCCTGGAGCGTGTGCCAGCGCTCTCTCTATGCAAACAAAACAAAGAGGGTGAATACAAAATGTTTCACAACTACAAGGAAGTTTGAGCCAATAAATGTCCAGGAATGAGAAGGTATCTGCACCCTTTCTCCACTTTCCCAACACCATCGGCATGTGTTATAGTGCTGCTTCCAACTAGCACTGTCCCCTGACACCTGGCCCTTCCGTGGGGACAGGGAGACCCTGACACACATCTATGGAGGGTGTGTCAGGTTGCAGCCCCTGGTCCGGCTCCTCCAGAACCTCTTAGAATCATAGGACTGGAAGGGACCTCAAGAGGTCATCTAGTCCAGTGCCCGGCACTCATGGCAGGACTAAGTATTATCTAGACCATCCCTGACAGGTGTTTGTCTAACCTGCTCTTAAAAATCTGCAGTGATGGAGATTCCACAACTTGTGTTTTCTCAAATGACATCTTACACAGTTACGTCTGGCACTATTCTTTGTCATTAACTAAAATGTCCATCTTTAAACTTTCATGATCTATTCCCAAATTTAAAAATTATCCTGGCCAAAAAAGCCATGGCAGCGAATGTGCCTCATAACTATCCCACAGCTGAGAGAAGTGGAGATGCTAAAAATGGGAGGCTATTGGAATCAATGATAAGGGTTTGCTGGCTGGATGTTCTGTGTGAGAAACCCGTGGCCTTGGAATTCACATGCCCCCCACTTGGTCCGACAGCCTGAAACTGAGGACCTTCAATATATGTTGTAAAACTCATTTTTTTCCCCACGTATTTGAAACTGCAGGGGTAGACGTGGAGGGGTTGGAATGGTTAGAGGAAGAGGATCATTTGGGATGGGTTATTTTAAATTATATTGCTTCATTTAAAAGCACGTCCTAAAATTGTGTCAAGGAGACTTAAAGTCTGTGGATAGGCACCTTTTATCATTTCTAGCAATCTAAATAAATAGCGTACACATTCTATGGAAGATTATCCACTTGACTAGATTGAAAAACCAAAGACGTTAAAAGAAAAGGAGTACTTGTGGCACCTTAGAGACTAACCAATTTATTTGAGCATGAGCTTTCGTGAGCTACAGCTCACTTCATCGGATGCATACTGTGGAAATTGCAGAATATCATTATTATATACACAGACAAAGACGTTAACCATCCAAAGATCTTCAATATGAAATTCATCCATACTTTTCTAGGGCACTTATCTTCATTGGCACAATCTTCACGCAGCAGTGGGGCATAGATCAGCATTTGTGCTCCCTATCAGTACCAAGGTCGGGCCAGGGATGATAATGATCCAACCAGCAGACCAAATTAGGTTATGAATCCTGGTCATGAGCCACCGCAGGCATGTGGCGCATACACTGAGAAGAAGTTGGGCAACTGAGACGCTCATACTAGAGTCATCAGAGAGCACATGTTTGGCTCTGTCATTATGAACACTCATACGGAGTTTCGTAGAAGTGCATGGCAATACGCAAAGAACTAGCACAGATAATGCCCTTCTCCTACGCAGCTTACAAGCTAAAATACGATTTTTCAAGAGCTCTCAGCTCTGCTTTTAGGCACCAGGATAAGTGGGTGTATTTTTCAAAGGAGGTCAGTGTTTGGGGAGCTGAGCACTATAGAAATCTGGCTCCCATTGTGAGTGCTGTGGACTTGGACAGCCAATCTAGCACTTTTTCGAAATTCTGACACTAATAAAGGCAACATGATGAGTAAGGATGCCATCAATGCACTGTGGGTGGGGAAGGAGGTGACACAGCAAAGTGAGGAGGCCACTCAGGGGAAAGTTTTATTTTTTATATTAATATTTAGTATTGTTTAATCATCTTCCCTTGGTGGGACATGGGAGTGGCAACAGGCAGTGATGAAAAGCTAGGAGATGGACTACACTACAGCCTGTCGGCATAACTTCTGTTGCTTAGGGGTGTGAACACCCCCCCTCCCCACAGCAACATAAGTGACACTGACATAAGCACTCGTGTGCACGACTTCTCCCACCAACGTTGGTTCTGCCTCGCATGGAGATGGTTTTATGATGCTGACGGGAGAGAGCTCTCTCCCATTGGCCTAGAGAGTCTTCACCAGATGTGCGGCAGCGGCGCACCACTGTACGTATAGACATGGCCTAGGAGACAGCAAGTGAGGTTACAAAGAGAGCTGGGTGATATTTTTCAGACGAAATTTTTTTTTGCCAAAAAATGCAGGTCAGTCAGAATATTTTGTGAATTCGTGTTGAATTCACCAAATTGCTTTGGTAAAAAAGAAAAAAACAAAGCAAAAAATTTCAAAAAAATCTGTCTTTCATTTTGGCATTTCTGAAACAAAAACATTTTGATTTTTCAATTCAAAGCAACTTCTTGTTTTGAAATTTGTTTTCAATTTTATATTTTAAAAAAGTTATAAAAACCTCCCACAAAAACAGAAAGTTTTGTTTTTTGGTCAAACAAAATGTTTCGTTTTTTACTTTTTGGTTTGCCAAAAAATTGATTTTAAAAAAATGTTTTGGATTGCCCAGCAACCCGAAAAATCCATTATTTGCACAGCTGTAACTTCAAGACACATTGGAGGAGGGTTCTGACGGAGGGGTAGTGTGAGCAGAGGTGAGTGGGAGAAAGAGAGAAGAGGCAAGTGAAATAGTGAAGGACACACTCCTGTGGACCAGTAGCAGATCCCATCTGACTCTCCTTTAACTTTCTTCCTGTGTTGTCAGTTACACCTCTGCTATGTGGATGTGCCACCTTTCTGATTCAAGGCAGTGCTTTCAAGGGAATGATTTGGAGGAAATTCAGCAAGGAGAACTTTGCAGATATTTCTTCCCTCCAGGAGCTGTCCTGCTCAGGGCAGGGGGACCGAGCCAGGCCTGTGTCTTAAGAAACATTTTATAATGCTTCCCCTTTGTTTCTGTTCCCAACATGGTATTAATTAAAAACATTTCTAACAGCTGCCAGCCTGGAACAGAATATTTTACAATGTTAACGTGATCAGTTTTCTTCTGTTTTAATTTAAAAGGCTTCTTATTGTGCTCATAAAACCCAACCAACCACATAAAAATGGATTTGGGAAGAAAAGCTCAATTTTAAACTTCAGTGAGGGTCAATAAAATGTAATTAGTTTTCAGACAGGTTGAATATGTGAAGACATACCTAGACTTCAGACCCAATTCACTGCACCTTCAGTCTATTCCTCCAGTGCAAGGTGAGTGTGAAACACGGCCACTGTGATCTGGTAGCATTTCATATCTTCATTGCACAGACAACTGTAGCTGGGAGAAATACAGCTTGATAGACTGTGACCTAAGAAAATTTACATATGGAAATAGGGAGAATATCTACTATTTCTACAATTTAGTTCAAAGTATTTGGCGTTTCGGAAAGTGACATGAAACGGAAGGATGGGTTTGGGGTTAAAGCATTTGACTGAGAATTTAAATTCAAAGCTCTCCCATAGACACCCTAGGTGATCTTGTCCAAGTCACTTAATCTGTCAGGTCTTACTTCACTGTCTGTAAAATGGAGTTAGTAAGGGCTTGTCTATACAGGAAAGTTAATCTGCAATAAGGAAGGTTAAGAATTTAAAGCAGGTTAACTATTCCTAACTGACTCCATGTCTGTTTTTTTTATTCAAGAATAAGAGAGTCATTCCAAATTAACTTCCAAAATGCATTACGCTAATTCAGAATAAGGTATGCTTATTCTGGAATGAGAGCCTCTCCCGCATAGAGTCAATGAAGAATAGTTAATCACCAATAGCTACAACTCCTTGCGTAGACAAGCCCTAATACTGACTTTGCCCACTGTCGTCTATTTACAATGCAACCTCTTTGGCACATGGACTTTCTCAGTAGGGGGCTGTACAGTGCCTAGCACTGTGGCCAGAGGTAGAACAGTAATGTTAGTGGGGACTATAAAGCCTGTGGAAGTAACCAGAAGGGACTTCCTTGTTAGTGCTAACACTGTATAGTTTAATGCATCACTTTATTTCTGCTGGTTATGTGTTCTTTTCACTATTTACACAGGAACTCAAGTGAATGTTAGATCTATGAAGATAAGATAAGGAGTGTAATAAATAGAATTCTTTAAAATCTACCCTTATCTTGTTTTTGTTTCAGTACAAGTGGGGTTCTGGAAAAGCATCAGCTGCTTAGTTAAAGGGACAGGTCTGGATTGTAGAATTCAGCTTCTGGTGCCAGCTGGGATTGCCCCATGCCAGTAAATCCACAGTTCTTTATGATCAATGGGGATAGATGTTGCATAAGTCCTCACTAGAAGTGCACAAGGAGCTGAGAGGCAGCTAATTGGTTCATGAGAGACTGGCCTAGTTGGACCCAATCAGATGCCTCCATTCCGAAACTGCATTTTAGAAGAATTGTTCTGGAGCAAAATTTAATGTGACCAATCACAATAGTAGGATTTAAGACACATCTTCTTGCTGTCCCTATGGCAATGGGACAAAACAAAAATGCTGTTTGATACCTGTCATTCGTGGGGATTGTACGTATTTCAGCCACAGTACAAACTGTTCAGAGATCCATGTGCTCTGAAGAGCACTTCTGGGAAACTGAACATTCCGGAGAGTTGCATGGCAATAAAATCTGCACAGAAAACTACTAGAGGAGCAAAGTTCAGATGTGATGAAGAGCCTCAAGGCTATTCCTGGGTTCTAGCTCCCATGCCTACCAGGAAATCCCTACCCAGCTTCTTCTTCAAACCTTCCCCAGTGCCTCATACCAACCACCGCCCCCCGTACACCGCCCCCACTCAATGTGGCATTCTCTTCCCTGCTACGTGTGGCTGGGCCATATGTAGTGCATGTTGAGCCTGCTATAGGAATTAATCTTTTCACTCAGGCAGTAGAGGTTCATGGCTTTAGAACACGAGGTGTCTAGTTCAATCCCCGCGGCTGACAACTCACCTAGGGAAACAGTGAAATTCAACTGAATTATCACAATTGTATACAAATGATCCTACTTGGAATTAAAGGGAACAATTTTTTGTTCCCTTTAATTCCCCACAATTGTATACAAATGATGAATACGGGAGTTACAGGGCACTCCCTGGAGGTATAGAGTGTCACAGAGCCTAATGGCTCAGTCATCAACTGCTTTATGCACCCTCTCAGGGAAATCAGCATGTTTAAGGAGTTCCCTTACTTGCTTGTGTGACACACCCACATCACTGGTCTGGGCATGGCAGTAAGGGGGCAGGTGGGTGGGGGGTGGACAGGCCAAGGCAAGGAGCAAGCAGAGCCTTGGGTCCACCCCCCAGGACGGCCAGTGTAGCTGAGCTGGTGTGGAGCTGGTGTGGAGCCAGGTATAGGCGTGGTGCAGACTACTTCCCCTCTTCCCAGCTGACTACAGGGGCAATGGGACTGCATTGTGGCTCTCTGAGACATACTTTGATCTTCTCTTGGGGAGCCCAGTAATGGCCTGTCCTTGGCTCAGGGCACATGGAGATTCCATGAGGAAGCACTGGGTCAGGTTCTCCAGCTGTGGTATGCAGGTCGGAGTAGAAGGTCATTGTGACCCCTTCTGGCTTTAAAGACCATGATTGTCTCCTGGTGGGCCTCCATCCATCGTGAAGGCAAGTCTACTTATTGGACTTTCAACGATTCTCTGGGCTGAAATCCATTCAAGCTAAACAGCAGCTCAGACACAACCCAACCCCAGCCAGAAGGGATTGCTCTTGCGCCACCCTGGGATCCTTCTCTGCCATCTCGGTGCCTGTGGTCCTGCCTTTTACAGCGGAGATGGTTTCTCTCTACTGCGTAGGCTGGGGGGTGGGAGCCATCTGTCTCCTTCTTCCAGTATTTTGTGTCCATCCTTTCCCCATTTTTCCCCCATCTGATACACTCCAGATGTGGGGATCCCTGCTGATTCTGGGGCTCTCCTCCTCCTGCCCACGCAAGCTTGACAAGGCAGCAGGGTCCCACTTACAGGACGATGTTTAGCTGCTTGGCTTTATAAGTTAAAAAACGCTACAGCCAGCCAGGGAGTGAGGGCAGCAGCTCCCCCTACACAAATTCCCTGCTACAACTAGGAGTCCAAGTCTTACAAAAGGCACCAGGCTACGGTCTAAAATCCTCCCAATGCTTGTATCCTTTAATTGATTATACGTAAGGCTACATTTTAGTCACAGGTATTTTTAGTAAAAGTCATGGACTGGTCATGGGCAGTAAACAAAAATTCATGGCCTGTGACCTGTCCATGACTGTTACTATATACACCTGACTACAACTTGGGGGGAGCGGCTTGGGAAGGGGTCCCTGGGGGCACCACGGGTGCTAGGGGGGATGGCCCAGGGTGGGTGCCATGTGTGCTGGAGAGGGGGCACAGCCCAGGGAGGTTTCGCAGGTACTGGGGTGGGAGATGTGGCCTGGGTACTTGGGGGGGCACCACAGGTGCTCGGGGGGTACAGCCCAGGGGGTGTGCTGTGGGTGCTCGGAGGGAGCATGACCTGGAGAGGGGTTGGGGGGGCGCAGTCAGGGGGGTCACCACAGGTGCTCGGGGGGGTGTGGGTGCTCAGGGGTGGGTGCGGCCAGGAGGAGCACCGCAAGTGCTCATGGTGGGGGTGTTGGTGGGGCTGGGCAGGGTCCATACCTAGCTCCTGGGAAGTGGAAACCCCAGCTCCTAGTTCCACCTGCTGCCTCTGCTCCATCCAAAGCCCCGGTTCTGCAGCTCCCATTGGCTGGGAGCCGTAGCCAATGGGAGCTGGGGGGCGGTGCCTGCAGGCAGAGGAGCTAGGAGCTGAGGGAAGGGAGTTGCTATTGCCCTTCTGGGGAGCCTCTCACCACCACCCAGGCAAGCACTTCCCCCAGCCTTGAGCCCCCCCAAAAGCCTGCTGGGGGGTGGGGGCTGAGACTGCCCCAGCAGCAGCCAGTGTGACTGGCCCAGGGGCTGCCTGAGCTGCTCAAGCAGCCCCCCAGCCAGGTGCACCGGCTGCTGCAGAAGTCAGGGAGGTCACGGAAAGTCACGGAATCAGCGACTTCCGTGACCTCCATGACAAACATGGAGCCTTAATTATAGGGTCATTGTGATCATCTGCTCTGACCTCCTGCATAACAAAGGGCTTCACTGCAGTAATTCCTTCAATGTCTGGCAGCACAAACTCCCTTCCATGGTACAGGCAGCCCATCCTGCAGCCCATCCCAACAAGAGACAGGCCCTGTCTTTAATGACACAAGCTGGAGCCACCTTAAGGATAAATTTCATTCTAATGTCTTTTTTAAAAAATAAAACCTCCCTGTAGTTCACATGTAAGGTGGGCATGTGTGGGATCCTTTCAAATTCAGTTTATTTTTACATAGCATCTTTCAGACATTGCATCTCACGTGGCTTTAAAGTGAGAGAGAAAATAAGGAGCAAAACACAAAAGATGGTTGGGGGGACAGGGCTGGAGAGACAGGACTCCCCCAGCAAACAGCTGTGGTTTCACTTCATGAGTCTTGAGGCAACTTAGAGGACAGAGAGGTGGTGAAGAGAATGCATTTCCAGTAATTAAGGAACAGGATTTTCAAACAAAGGATAGTCTGTAGGAAGATCCACTACAAAACTCAGAAGATGTGAGCCCTATTTATACTGGTCTAACTTCAACGGAATTACTCCCAAATGACACTGGTGTGTGTTAAATTAGAATCAGGGTCAACATACACATGGGCTTTAGAAGATGTTTTTACATGGGCCATTCCCCTTCCTGTTGTTCTGCCGCTGGGGGCTAAGGAGGGGGGAGTCAAGCAGGCGTCACTTAGAGGTCTGAAACTGCCTCTTTTCTGCCTTTCTTTACTGTAAACAGCTGTGAGAAAGACCAAAGGTGATGAAGACACTGGTAGATGTCCCTGTGCCAGAAACCTGGATCTGAACTCCAGATCTGGCGTCAAACATTGCATCTCTATGGCAGGCAGAACAAAACCCACAGCTCTGAACAATCCTAATGGAGGTGCTTGGAATTAGGATCAGTCACTAATTTGGGCCTTGGGGTTCAATTCAACTTACAGAGACGTGGACGAGCTGTGAACTTGGATCAGAACCCAGCAGCGGGGTTTGCATTCAGGAGGTCGGCCCACCTCTAGAATGTGTCATAATCCGGAAACAGTGTGGTACTGTAGAAGAAGAAAGATGGAATGGATTAAATATAATAATCTCCTATAATACTTATGTAAGCAGAGTCAGGATGAGCTCCACCCCGACATCTGGTGGTGAGGTGTGGCAAGTTGGTGTGGAAAAGAACTTCAGGGGCCGATCTCATTTGCATAGGCACACCCACCCCGCCTAGAATGAGGCCATAGCTGCCCAAATGGTCACTTTGGCTGCTGTGGGATCCCCAGTGTCTCTGTTATTGGGGCAGGAGCAGGAAGAATAAATTGTTATTATCCTGATTATGGGAATCAAGGACAGTGGAACTGTACTTGGCCTTTTGTTATGATGAAGGGACTCGCCATCAACTAAGTAGCACTCGCTAGGCAAGGGACATGGGTTCCAAAACTCTGTGAATAGAGAGAGGCTGGGGACAGGTATTAATACTTGGTGGCATGGGTCCCCGGTGAGGGCCTTACATGCTAATTGCATTTCCTCCTCTCTCCACTGTGGAATATCAAAGCTAATTTTGATTCTATTAGGAGTGTAGTTACGGGCTGCTGAGCTGAATTCACTTTGGGCTAATGTGCACCAGCAGTGAGGCTCCCCTACTATAAGCTGAAATCACAAAAGAGCTAAACTTACTAAGAGCTGAAATCATGAGTGTTGTGTTAAGTAGTGGGGGAGCCTGAAGATATATGGCGGAGCAGTTTGCGGGACAGCGAGCAGAGTGGCTGGTGGAGCAGAGCAGTTTGCAGGATGGCGAGCAGAGTAGCTTGTGGAGCAGAGTGGCTGGTGGAGTAGAGCAGTTTGTCAGATGCCTAGAGCAGCTCATGGGGCGGCTGGCAGAGCGGAGCC
Source organism: Chelonia mydas (assembly GCF_015237465.2). Lineage (NCBI taxonomy): Eukaryota > Metazoa > Chordata > Testudines > Cheloniidae > Chelonia > Chelonia mydas. The sequence continues at coordinate 72,166,752 of NC_051251.2, read as the reverse complement.
CCATGGAGAGGTGGGGCCATCAGCTTTGGACCACGTAAAGTACCCCTTAACCCTCAATCTCCACCCAGGTTGGGAGGTAAAACTCTGCAGATAAACTTTTGAACTCTGGGGCTGCCCTGACCAGGGACAGAGACTTTTGGGTTGTTGGACTTTTGGGACTTTGGGTGATTTTGGGTTGCTGGACTCAAGAACCAAAGGGAAAGGACATGCCCCGATTTGCTTGGGATGGGTTTTTGCTCATGGGTTGTGTTATGAATCCTGGTGGTGGTGTTTCCCCAACATAATGCCACATTGTTTCTCTCTGTTATTAAAAGGCTTTTTGCTACACTCAGACTATGTGCTTGCGAGAGGGGAAGTATTGCCTCTTGGAGGCGCCCAGCGGGGGTGGCATATATTTGTCCCAGGTCACTGGGTGGGGGCTCGAGCCAGTTTTGCATTGTGTTATTGGAATGGAACCCCTAGATACTGAACCCGGCCCTTGTTGCTGCCAACTCTGATGGGCAGAAGGGTTACACTTACAATACAACCAGCTATCGCAACATCAGTGGCTTCCAACATGTCTCCATGAGTTATTATTTGGGCTTGCCTTTATTTCCTAAGCAAAACAATAGCATCCGGGTCACTGCAGAAGCTGGGGAACCTACATATTACTAGCCATGCTATTTGCAATGACAGCCAGCAGCATGTTCTCCAGTTACCATGGCAATGCTGCCAAGGTTCAGATAGTTTTCTTCCACCCGGATTTCTGCTGTTTTCATTTGTTGCTCCATTGGCCATGCCAGCACACGCCATGCCTCAATCCTTGCCCATGAGTAGGCTGCAAAAGGGTTAAGATGTCTTGATGGCAAAGGGTTCCTTACACTGCCATGAGGCTCACGGTCACATTGCATAAAGTCCTTGCTTAGGAATAATAGCATTAGATCTTCTGTCACAACAGAGGTAAAACTGAAATCAGCCAGCAGATACTAATAGATCCTCAGTGTCTCTTCTCATTAGTCTTAATCACAGGGAAAAACCCAAAAGGCCTAAACCATTTTTGTTGAGCGAGAGGGAGGGAAAAAAATGAGTGTGTGCAGACAGCAATGTGGAAGGCTCCTCGTTAGCACCGTTATTCCTGCTACAGGCTCTCTAGGTTGGGAAGTCATATTTTATGTCTTCATCCTCAATCCTCTCTTATAGTATTTTATACTGATCCATAAACTGCCATGCCTCAGCTACCCTGAGATGGATCCTCCAGCTCAGAGGTCAGAAACATTAGCAGACCACTGTGCAGAGATTTTTTTTTATTTATTTTTTCCAGACACTTCCACCAATCACAGGACAGTCCCTGGTCTGTTGTTGTTTCTATTAGAAAGCCAGGACATTCAGATGCAATAAAGTTTGTGCGTAACTGGTCATATTCACGTCTGCATCTGTGTAAATACACCCATGCCATCTTTGTGCTCCCCATGTACCACCTAGGTCACTGGAAGGGCCAGACTGTGTTACTCTTACTCACGTTGAGTGCTGCAGTGGTCAAGGAGTAGTCCCAGTGGGAAGATTTGTGGAGGAAGGTGTGAGTCAATGTTAGAGTAAAGCAGTAAAGAAATGTTCAAGAGGGCCTTTTTCAAAGGGGTTTGGAAGTATGGTTGCCACTTAAAGTGCTCCATCTTCAGAGGAACTTTGCACCAACAGCTCCCTTGGATGTCAGAGGGAGCTGCAGATGTTCTGATCTCTCTGGGCCAATCAGAAACTATGAGCTCCAGCTTCCAAGTAATCAGTGAAGAGAGAATGTAGTAAACAATCTCAAAAAGGCCAAAGGAATTAGTTTTCAACCAAGATCTTCTCCATACAAACATTCATGATCATTAAATGAGGCGACAGTGGTATCCTAACCAGAAGTATCAGTGGCTTTAAAAAGAGAGAACCATGTCAATGGTAGACATGACCACCCTGTAGAAACTGATGGACTGGGGTTTTGGCACTGTATGGTGGGGAGTAGTGGTTTCTTGATTCTCTAGCACTTTCTGGCCTCTGGAAGCTGACTTTGGAGCAGCATTAATCTTAGCCCATCCAGAAGGCCACTTAGGCCAGGTCTATACTATAGAGTTAGGTCAATATAATGCAGTTTACATTGACCTATCTGTATAAGCGTCTACATTAAAATGAAGCTCCCTCAGATGTAACTCGCCCCCTACACTGACTTAATAACTCCACCTCCGTGAGAGGCGTAGCACTTAGGTCGATATAGTTAGGTCAAGGCACTGTCAGTGTAGTGGCTTACATTGCCGCTTGCTCTCTTTCAGACGCTGTCCCACACTGGCAGTTAAATTGATGCAAGTGCTCCTGGTGAGGACGCGCACTGCCGACAGAAGGAGGACATGCAAAAGCAACGTAATTACTGAGGTGGCTGTACATTGCTGTAACTGAGGTTGATTTAATTTTGTGGGGTAGACTTGCCCTGACTCGCCTCATCAGAAGTATCAGTGGCTTTGCTGAGAAGAGTGTGCAGATATTGATGCTGACCAACTGGTTCCATCTTGGTAATAGCTCATCTTAAGTGATCACTCTCCTTACAGTGTGTATGATAACACCCATTGTTTCATGTTCTGTATGTATATAAATCTCCTCACTGTATTTTCCACTGAATGCATCCGATGCAGTGAGCTGTAGCTCACGAAAGCTTATGCTCAAATAAATTGGTTAATCTCTAAGGTGCCACAAGTACTCCTTTTCTTTTTGCAAATACAGACTAACACGGCTGCTACTCTGAAACCTATCTTGGGGAGAGCTGTTCTTCAGGGCAGAGCATTGTAGCAGGAAACCCAGATGTCCTAATGATTTTAGTGGCCAGGTTGTTTAAAGAATTACTGAGACCACAGGGGCCAGCTTCCAACCCGCCATGCTCTGCCCCAGGCCCCGCCCCCACCCAACCACTTCCCCCAAGCTTCCACTCCCACCCCCACCCTGCCTCTTCCCGGCCCTGCTCCACCCAGGTCCCGCCCCCACCTCACCCCTTCTCCCAACCCCGCATCCCTGCTCCACCTCTTCCCACCCCCGCCCCACCGGAGCCCCAGGCCCTTTAAATCACCACTGGAGCACCGGACGGCGCAGGCCAGGTGGAGTGGAAGGGCTGGCTGGGGGACGCTTACCCCCAGCCATGCCCCTTCCACCTGAGGCCCCGCCCCTTCCGGGGGCCGGAGCTAGCCCCCATACTGGCAAATCTTTGCAGTTACTTTCACCCCTCCCTGGGCCCAGCCGTCATCATGACTGCCCATGCCTGAGACTGACACGCTGCCTGCCAAGAGCAACTTGCCCGAAGTGCGGTGCGGGGAGGGAGGGTTATGTCGCAGATGGAGAGTAGGCAGGGTCACAGCATGTTTCCCCTCCCTCTATGTGCATGGCTACTGGGGGAAATATGCAGCACTTATTAAAGGGCTGAAGCAAATTACTCCTTGACTGAAGGGCTGTGGGAGGCATGGGGTCTTAGTGAGGCAGAACACCTTCGGATGCCCCCAGTGCAGCAGGGTAGCCTGATGTGTCCTCACAGGGCTCTGACTGAATAGCACCCAATAGCCTTAGCAGAGCTTGATTAGTCTCACCTGGGGCCTTCAGGGTCAATCATCGAAACTCACAGGCTACCAAAGCACCCACAGAATTAGGAGTCTTCAGGACAGAGCATGCTCAAGATGGATCAGAACTGGAGCCCTTCTCATGCAACCCCTGAGGCCCAGCCGTTGCTGGTTTGGATGAAATGGAACCTGGGTCTGAACCACTCTCACTCTGCTTTGGCAAAACTCAGGCCTGATTTACAGAACCCAAATGCGAGCTCCTTGTGCCCAGTGGTGAAAAAAAAAAGGAGTAAACTAAACTCCATGTCCCCAGATGGGAAATGGATCAACTCCATTTACCCACGTTTATCCTTGACGACACTACTGCTTGTTCCTTCTCTACAGCAGAAGACCTAGAACACCTATCCACCGTCCAACCTGGTCACTATATTGCCCTGCACAAAGGTATTGATCAGATTAATTCTGAGCAACAAGAGCTTCAAAACCTCCCCTTGAAAGATATCCCATAGATGTACTGTTTTCACTATTAGGATATTTTTTCCTAAGGTTTAACCCAAACTTCCCTTTTCATAATTTCTTCTTATTCCTGCTAGTAATTTCTCCTTTAAGAATCCTACACACTTGTTCCTCTGCTGCTAGAGTAGACAGTTATATCTCCTCTTAGTCATCTCTTTGCCAAGCAATTGTTAAGCTGTAATAGCTTTGTATGTTGTAAAAAAGGATTAGACAGTGCTGGGTGGGTAGAACTCTAACTGAAGTATGTGGCTCTGACATACAGGATCTGATTTTTTTAAGAGCTTCTTGCCCTGACAACCATGTGGGCACAATGATGTCACATGTATCTACCGGCCTGATAGTGACAAGTCAGGTAGGTCGGTGTGTAAGAGCGAGTGCAAGTGACAGCATTTATCTGTGCTTGCAAAAACACACTGGCAAAACGGGAGACTGTTTCTGAAAGTTAGCCCCAGCGGATTGCTGAGAGCTCTGAATTTGCATGTGCGCCTGTTTGCACATTCAGTTACTGGAGCTGCGCACAGACAATTCAGGCAACAACCCAATCTACACATGCACATAAGGGGGTTCATACAGATGACTGACATTTTGCATTTATGTAAACAGGACACCCTTAAAAACATGACCAATGGCTTTAATTGCGATTGAAGTACCCCAGTTTGTCTGTATGCATGTTTGCCCTACTTAGTTTGCAGCCAAGTTTACCTATAAACCAATGTTTACTCGCCTTAGTTAAGACAAAACTGGACAGTCACTCAAAGGCATCAGAAAGAAATAGGGTTGCCAGTTTTGATTGGATGTATTCTTGGAAGTTTCATCACGGAACATAATCTTTAATGAAAGATGAATCTTTAATTCCTGGAGACTCCAGGATAATCCTGGAGGGTTGGCAACCCTAATCTGCCAGTACAGAGGGTTACCACACAGTTGTATGGACTGCATGGTGAGGCAGTGGCTTACACCAGGAAAGAAAGGAACCTGACTAAGAGGAAGAAGGCCTTCCGATTTCTATCCTCTCCTGAGGGTCTCTGCAATAAAGCCGAGACAGGTCTAACCTTTCACTAGGAAAAAGGGTTAACTATTTCCCTGGTGGAATCTGCACAACCTGTCAGGGAAGCATGAGGATTTATAGGCATTTCAAGAAAATATTGGAAGCCAAAAAAAAAGTAAAGCAACTAATTAGGAGTCAGTTGTTGGTCTCACATTGTATCACAAGCTGTTAGCAACTGACAAGCTGCTAAATTCTTTTTTTCTCACTGTTAAATGAGATTAACCTCTGGTTACTTATGGATAGGAACCCATTTTGCTAGTGCACCCACAGAAAAAAATTAATGGGTGCTTAGCACCTACCAGCAGCCAAGTACCCCCCCATCCCCACCCCCCAGCGCCTCTTGCTCACCGGCGACCCTACTGATCAACTCCTCCCCCTCACTCCCAGCTCCTCCTGCCCGCCGCGATCAGCTGTTCCGCTCCATGCCGGAGGCGCTGGGAGGGACAGGGAGGAGCAGGGATGAGGCGCATTCGGGAGGGGGAGGTGGGGAAGAGGTGGGGCGGGGATGGAGCATGGCAGGGAAGAGGTGGGGGTGGGCCCTTGGGGAAGGGGCAGAGTAGGGGCAGGGGCGGAGTGGGGGTGGAGGTTTGCGGGAAGGGGTGGATTGGGGGTGGGGCCTGAGGGGGAATCGAGCACCCCCCAGGTAGAGAGGAAGTCGGTGCCTGTGCTCTCCAGGACACCCAGTGGAGAGCCAATACAAGAAATACACCCCAAAGGAGTTGCTGAAACACTAGGAAAAGTCAAAGGTCTAGGCTGGGGCACTCCCTGTGCTCTGCTAGATTTACTGGTGCTGGAATTACGTTGCCTTAGCTTTTCCACCAATTGTCCTCAATGCCTACAAAGGGCCACAACCCAGCAATGCGGAGACAAACAGCGCTCTGACGCGAGGTTGATTCAGTGCAGTATATGGGCAGGGCCTCCTGGGGGGAGACAAAAGGGGCAGCTTGAGAGGGTCCCCAAATTGAGTGGCATTGTGACCTGGCACATGGGGTCCCAAGTCCACTCAGGCTTGGCCTGGATGCCATGACAAAGGGGAGGCCAGTCCAAGCTTTAGTGGTGCTATGAGGCCTGGAGCCGGGTCCAGCCCCACAGGATGGGAGCTGTCCCTGAGGGGTGAGTGTGGGGCAAGCCTGCTCTACAGCTCACTTCCCACCACCTCCATTTCCCCTAATTTTTTGGGAAGGGTAAGGGGAGCTCTGAACATCTGTGTGGCCCTGGATCCAGGATAGATCCAGAGACACTCTTGGGATCGGATGTGAATGGCAGCAAAGCTTTCTGCTCACGCAGGTGTTTGTAATCTCATTGCAGTGGAAACAAGTTGGAATTCAGGACTAGTTTTCAAATGTGTCTGATCAAGGGGCAACTGCCCTTTAGGATCTGTCTGCACCACAATCGGGAGGTCTGACTGCAGCACAGGTACACATACCTAAACTAGCCTTGATCTAGCCAGCCTGCTAAAACTGGTTGCAAACCCACAGCAGCTTGAGCATGTGTTCAGGAGGTTAACAGGGACATGCACAAGGGGGAACAGGAGCATGGGTCCCCCCAATCAGAACTCCTCTGGGGCTGGGGTGGAGAGAGCAAGCTTCACCAGCCCCAGGGCGGTGGGGAGAATCAGCTCCTCCAGCTGCGGGGCATGTGGGGGAGGAGATCCTGCTCCTCTGGCCATGGAGGGAGAGGGGAGGAGAGCCAGCTCCTCTGGCAATGGGGAAGGGGAAGGGGAAGGGAGGACAGCCAGCTCCTCAGGCTGGGGAGAAAAGCCAGCTCCTCCGGCCACAGGGGGCACAGAAAGTGCCCCTCTAAAAGTGGCCAAATTTTTATGCCTGCACATGCCCCTGGTGGTTAGACCATGCAGTTGTGGCCACACTGCTATTTTTAGCAAGTTAAATCGATCCAAGCCGGCTCAGGTTTGCCTACACGTGCTGCAATCACATCTCCCGATTGCTCTGTAGACATACCTCAGTCTGCCGGCATGATCTGTGTTTCCTCTCCCCAGAGGTGGGTTGCATATGCACAGATGCCCTGCTAGCGATTTGCACTCTGAAACTTTCTGGGCTGGAAGGGTCAGGACACAGTGCTTGCATGGAATGTCCTGCAGAAAAATTCCTGGTGTGCAGTTCTCCAGGCACTAGCCGCTGCAGTGGAGTGGGTATGATGCCCTCAAGAACTTTGCAAGGTTAACCACCCAACTCTAAGGTGTCCCTTGGGGAGGGTACCCCTAGATTCCTGGGAGGCTAGGGCTCATCTCGCATGGCTGCTACACCTGTGCTTGGTTCTGCTGGCCCCATCCCCCACAGTGGCTATTTATTCTTTGTCTTACCATAGCACCTAGAAGCTGTAGACCTATTTGGCTAGGTGCTGTGCAGACACAGAACAAAAAACTGGCCCTGCCCCAAAGAGCTGACCATTGATGTATGAGGAAAAGACAACAGGTGGAGACAGACAAACAGACAGACGTGGGAGGACAAGGAAATGATGAGACAATCCTGGTCAGCGTGATGGGTGGTGGTGTCAGTACTGGCCTCTCTCTCAGAAGGTGGAGGCTGCCTGGGAGTAGGCTGCAGCCTCTCCTGAGGCTGATGGGTGGATACATTAACGATAAAGACAGAGGTACTCCTACGCCAGGTGGCGGTTGCTCGCTCCACTGCTCATGCACATAGCTAAGCACATCCCCTCTGACATATGAATGGGCTACCCACATCCAGTGAGCAAAGCTGTCAAAGCCACATCTAGCACACAGCAGTGGGCTGCTAGCCATTGCACCAGTACGCTAGCTACCAGAGCTCTTCCTTGCCAGCCATTTACCGCTCCACTGAGTCCAAGTGCATTCAGGGGAAATAGAGTTCTGTGCTGAAGATCTATCAACTAGCACAAGAACACTTGTTTAAATTATCTTCCCCCCATGCATATTCCATAGGAGGCTTAATGCCCAATTTAGCTCGCTATAGACGAAAAGGGACAGTGTTACGGGCCCTTACATGAAGGCAGAGAAGAAAATGGAAGCACAATTTTTTTTTTCTGAAGACAAATTAACATGATGTAACCTTCCGTTGAGGCACATGTACAACCCCCGTTAACATTCACAGGAGTGAGGCACATGCATCCTGGGTAAAGCAGCTCTCTATGACGAGACCTCACGCCGAGACGAAGGGTTATCATGAGATGATTCTCAGCAATCATTGAAGCCCTCCGGGCAGAGCTAGGTAAGAATTATAGGTCGGTCTTTTCCATTGCTCCATTAAAACAACTGTCGGTGTCACCTACTGAATACTTCCAGGGCTGCAGTAAATCTCCACACGGAGTATTCAGTTTAAAAAACTGTACTGGTATCATTAATTAGATAATGTTTGTAAAAAACAGAGGCTGGAGAAGCACTATGAGGTGAGAATTACGGCAAGTAAAGGAGTTTGGCACCCAGCTCTCACTGAAATTCATTAGAGAAGTCCAAGGCTACAAAAATAAGCGCTACCTAGGGAGACTACAGTCGCGGCGATCAGAGGGCTGTTGGCAGGGGCAGAGATGCTCTTGAAGAGAGGGTGCAGCAGTACTGCCAACCCAAAGCTGCCAAAAATCAGGAGGCGGGCCCACCAAAATCATGACACTTTACAGAAATACTTTTGGGGTTCTTGTTATTGACCTCCGGGGTTTGAACCTTTAGAGACACACTCAGGTGATGTTCACAAGCGTTTCTCACAACCATGAGAGCTAGAAACGTCTTTTTTTTTTTAAATAAAAGGGGAGATTCTCCTGTGATCACATGACTGCGGATGCTGGGGCTTTACCAAATATAGCAAATGTCGCAAGATTTGGGATCAGATCAAATCAAAGATAGTGCTAGCAATAACCAGAGCTTAAAACTAACCTCAAACAAGAGCAGCACACAGCAGGAGTTTGCCTGGGAGTTTGCCTGGGAGTTCGCCTGGGGTGAGCCCAGTGAGGCTTACATCTTGCCAGCTTCTCTGAGGAAGCTCATAGTAGGAAGGTGATATGGAGGGGGGGTGTTCAGCTATTGTGACCTGCACTGGATGTGCCATGTTTGTCTTTCTTCAACAGGACAGAAGCCACTTTGTCTGTACAAAGTGCAAGCTAGTATCCATATTGGAAGAGAAGATTGAAGGTCTGGAGCACAGATATCGACGCTGCGTTGCATACGAGAATCTGAGGATTTCCTGGACAAAAGTCAGGATATGCTTCTACGGGCACAAAGCTCTAAAGATTTAGATCAGGTTGCACAGCGGAGCCAAGAGGCCAGTGAAGAAGCTTGGCAACATGTGACCTCCAGAAGAAGAAGGGGGAATGTCCGGGTACCAGCAATGCAGACACAGGTAAGTAACTGTTTTGATGTTCTCTCCACAGGTACCATTGCGGAGAGTGGACCAGATGATACATCTGGGGGGAGAAAGCAGAAGGAGACTCCGCTGGTTGGAAGGCATGAGATGCGATGTCCTGAGGTTGGGGGTTCCATGACCACCACTCCCAAGAGAAGGAGGCGGGTGGTGATGGTCGAGGACTCTCTCCTCAGGGGGACTGAGTCATCTATCTGCCGCCCTGACCGGCAAAACAGAGAAGTCTGCTGCTTGCCAGGGGCTAAGATTCGCAATGTGACGGAGAGACTGCCAAGACTCATCAAGCCCTCGGATCGCTACCCCTTCCTGCTTCTCCACGTGGGCACCAATGATACTGCCAAGAATGACCTTGAGTGGATCACTGTGGACTACATGGCTCTGGGAAGAAGGATAAAGGAGTTTGAGGCGCAAGTGGTGTTCTCGTCCATCCTCCCCGTGGAAGGAAAAGGCCGGGGTAGGGACCGTCGAATCGTGGAAGTCAACGAATGGCTACGCAGGTGGTGTCGGAGAGAAGGCTTTGGATTCTTTGACCATGGGATGGTGTTCCATGAAGGAGGAGTGCTGGGCAGAGACGGTCTCCACCTAACGAAGAGAGAGAAGAGCATCTTTGCGAGCAGGCTGGCTAACCTAGTGAGGATGGCTTTAAACTAGGTTCACTGGGGGAAGGAGACCAAAGCCCTGAGGTAAATGGGCAAGCAGGATACCGGGAGGAAGCACAGGCAGGAACGTCTGTGAGGGGAGGGCTCCTACCTCATACTGAGAATGAGGGGCGATCAGCAGGTTATCTCAAGTGCCTATATACAAAGGCACAAAGCCTTGGAAACAAGCAGGGAGAACTGGAGGTCCTGGTGAAGGCAAGGAATTATGACGTGATTGGAATAACAGAGACTTGGTGGGATAACTCACATGACTGGAGTACTGTCATGGATGGTTATAAACTGTTCAGGAAGGACAGGCAGGGCAGAAAAGGTGGGGGAGTAGCACTGTATGTAAGGGAGCAGTACGACTGCTCAGAGCTCCGGTATGAAACTGCAGAAAAACCTGAGTGTCTCTGAATTAAGTTTAGAAGTGTGAGCAACAAGAGTGATGTAGTGGTGGGAGTCTGCTATAGACCACCGGACCAGGGGGATGAGGTGGATGAGGCTTTCTTCCGGCAAGTCGCATAAGCTACTAGATCACACGCCCTGGTTCTCATGGGCGACTTTAATCATCCTGATATCTGCTGGGAGAGCACTACAGCGGTGCACAGACAATCCAGGAAGTTTTTGGAAAATGTAGGGGACAATTTCCTGGTGCAGGTGCTGGAGGAGCCAACTAGGGGGAGAGCTTTTCTTGACCTGCTGCTCACAAACCGGGAAGAATTAGTAGGGGAAGCAAAAGTGGATGGGAATCTGGGAGGCAGTGACCATGAGTTGGCCGAGTTCAGGATCCTGACACAGGGAAGAAAGGTAAGCAGCAGAATACAAACCCTGGACTTCAGAAAAGCAGATTTCGACTCGCTCAGGGAACTGATGGGTAGGATCCCCTGGGGGAATAACATGAGGGGGAAAGGAGTCCAGGAGAGCTGGCTGTATTTCAAAGAATCCCTATTGAGGTTACAGGGACAAACCATCCCGATGTGTCGAAAGAATAGTAAATATGGCAGACGACCAGCTTGGCTTAACCGTGAAATCCTTGCGGATCTTAAACATAAAAAAGAAGCTTACAAGAAGTGGAAGATTGGACAAATGACCAGGGAAGAGTACAAAAATGTTGCACGGGCATGTAGGAATGAAATCAGGAGGGCCAAATCGCACCTGGAGCTGCAGCTAGCAAGAGACGTTAAGAGTAACAAGAAGGGTTTCTTCAGGTATGTTGGCAACAAGAAGAAAGCCAAGGAAAGTGTGGGCCCCTTACTGAATGAGGGAGGCAACCTAGTGACAGAGGATGTGGAAAAAGGTAATGTACTCAATGCTTTTTTTGCCTCTGTCTTCATGAACAAGGTCAGCTCCCAGACTGCTGCGCTGGGCAACACAGCATGGGGAGTAGGTGGCCAGCCCTCTGTGGAGAAAGAAGTGGTTAGGGACTATTTAGAAAAGCTGGACGTGCACAAGTCCATGGGACCGGATGCGTTGCATCCGAGAGCGCTAAAGGAGTTGGCGGGTGTGATTGCAGAGCCATTGGCCATTATCTTTGAAAACTCGTGGCGATCAGGGGAAGTCCCGGACGACTGGAAAAAGGCTAATGTAGTGCCCATCTTTAAAAAAGGGAAGAAGGAGGATCCTGGGAACTACAGGCCAGTCAGCCTCACCTCAGTCCACGGAAAAATCATGGAGCAGGTCCTCAAAGAATCAATCCTGAAGCACTTACACGAGAGGAAAGTGATCAGAAACAGTCAGCATGGATTCACCAAGGGAAGGTCATGCCTGACTAATCTAATCGCCTTCTATGATGAGATAACTGGCTCTGTGGATGAGGGGAAAGCAGTGGACGTGTTTTTTCTTGACTTTAGCAAAGCTTTTGACACGGTCTCCCACAGTATTCTTGTCAGCAAGTTAAAGAAGTATGGGCTGGATGAATGCACTATAAGGTGGGTAGAAAGTTGGCTAGATTGTCAGGCTCAACGGGTAGTGATCAATGGCTCCATGTCTAGATGGCAGCCAGTATCAAGTGGAGTGCCCGAAGGGTCGGTCCTGGGGCCGGTTTTGTTCAGTATCTTCATAAATGATCTGGAGGATGGTGTGGATTGCACTCTCAGCAAATTTGCGGATGATACTAAACTAGGAGGAGTGGTAGATACGGTGGCAGGTAGGGATAGGATACAGAGGGACCTAGACAAATTGGAGGATTGGGCCAAAAGAAATCTGATGAGGTTCAACAAGGATAAGTGCAGAATCCTGCACTTAGGACGGAAGAATCCAATGCACCGCTACAGACTAGGGACCGAATGACTAGGCAGCAGTTTTGCGGAAAAGGACCTAGGGGTGACAGTGGACGAGAAGCTGGATATGAGTCAACAGTGTGCCCTTGTTGCCAAGAAGGCCAATGGCATTTTGGGATGTATAAGTAGGGGCATAGCCAGCAGATCGAGGGACGTGATCGTTCCCCTCTATTCAACATTGGTGAGGCCTCATCTGGAATACTGTGTCCAGTTTTGGGCCCCACACTACAAGAAGGATGTGGAAAAATTGGAAAGAGTCCAGCGAAGGGCAACAAAAATGATTAGGGGTCTGGAACACATGACTTATGAGGAGAGGCTGAGGGAACTAGGATTGTTTAGTCTTCAGAAGAGAAGAATGACGGGTGATTTGATAGCTGCTTTCAACTACCTGAGAGGTGGTTCCAAAGAGGATGGTTCTAGACTATTCTCAGGGGTAGAAGATGACAGGACAAGTAGTAATGGTCTCAAGTTGCAGTGGGGGAGATTTAGGTTGGATATTAGGAAAAACTTTTTCACTAGGAGGGTGGTGAAACACTGGAATGCGTTACCTAGGGAGGTGGTAGAATCTCTTTCCTTAGAAGTTTTTAAGGTCAGGCTTGACAAAGCCCTGGCTGGGATGATTTAATTGGGGATCGGTCCTGCTTTGAGCAGGGGGTTGGACTAGATGACCTCCTGAGGTCCCTTCCAATCCTGATATTCTATGATTCTATGATTCTAAGTCAGGAAACACTTGTGATTCCTTTGGCATTTTGATCTCATCAGGAGCTGCTGACTCAGCCTCACCTTATGCCTAATGCCACAACATCCCCCATTGCAAGATTTATCCTTCACAAAACAAACCAACAGACAGGAAAATAAGTCATGTAGAGGTCCACTGGGAACAAAAGACCACGCCTAAGGGCCGTGTAGAGGCACCAAAGGGTAGGCATTTTGGTGGCAGACTCCTGGGCAGAGCAATAACTTGCTGGCTCTGCACTGTGCCCTCTCTCAGAAAGGGAAACAATAGAAACCTCTTCAAAAATATCCATCAGCAGCTGGTAATCCACCTCTGACCTTCAACCCACATTCACCCCATTCAAGTTGGGCATCTCCGAGCATGCAATTCCTTCAGCACCAGCACTCACTGAACTCGATGCTGCAATCACTCGCAAATAAGCGGCACACCTGACTATAATTCAGCACTGAGTTCGGTTAGCCAGCTGCACTGGCTGGCTCTGTGCATTTATACGTATGGGAGTGGGCAAAAAGCTAAGCCTGAACAAACTGCTGGGTTTGATCTCTTCAAGCCCGGCCTGAACACTGTCAGTTCTGCCCGCCCAACAGAGCCACCGCTTCTTGGGCCCCTCTGCATCAGACTCCGACCTGTGCCACTGCAGGGCACGTCTCCTGTGCCTGCTTTTCAGAGGGTGAGCACCCAAAACTCCACCTGACAGCACTCAGAGGGGCAGGAGTCAGCTCCTCTGAAAATAAGGCCCCATTGCATTGCACGACGGTGACCCAGGACTCTCCATGCCAACTGGCAAGGGGCTACAGAAGTCTCAGAAGTCAGCGTGTACATTCTGTTCCCCCAAGGAACGTCATGTGAGGTCTCAGATTAAAGCTGACCTCACACTGGCTATTACTATCTTTGTGAAATGTATGTGCAGATACTATGTAAGGAATTATGTATATACACTGAAACTATGTTCTTATAGTCTGTGCAAGGTATTAGTTATCATACCTAATAACTAATGGAGGAGGGATAGCTCAGTGGTTTGAGCATTGGCCTGCTAAACCCAGGATTGTGAGTTCAATCCTTGAGGGGGCCATTTGGGATCAGGGCAAAAATTGGGGATTGGTCCTGCCCTGAGCAGGGGGTTGGACTAGATGACCTCCTGAGGTCCCTTCCAACCCTGGTATTCTGTAATTCTGTGATCACTAAGGCTACATTTTAGTCACAGCTATTTTTAATAAAAGTCATGGACAGGTCACGGGAAGTAAACAAAAATTCACAGCCCATGACCTGTCCATGACTTCTACTATATACCCCTGACTAAATCTTGGGGCAGGAGGGCAATTAACTAATTGTTGGGGAGTTGGGGCAATTAATTGTTGGGGCAATTAATTGTTGGGGCAATTAATTAATTGGTGCTGGGGGAGGCAACCCAAAGGGTGCCGTGGGTGCTGGAGGTGGGACGGCCCAGGACCCCTGCGGGTGCTCGGGGGGCAGAGGGGAAGTTGGCGAGGCTGGCAGGTTCCCTACCTGGCTCCCACACTTCCCAGGAAGTGGTGACATCCCCCTCACTCTGTTCCCAGGTGGAGGTGTGGCCAGACAGCTCTGCGTGCTGCCTCCACCCCACACGCCGGCTCCGCAGCTCCCACTGGTCATGGTGACTGCAGGTGAAGGCAGTGCGCAGAGCTCCCTGGCCATGCCTCCCCTTAGGAGCTGAGCGAGGGGGATATCACCACTTCTGGGGAGCCCCCCGAGGTAAGTGCTGCCCGGAACCTGCCTCACCCCATCACGTGCCCCAACACCCTGCCCCCTCCCACACCCAAACTCCTGCTGCTGCTGGGGAGGGCAGGGGGCGCAGTGGCCCAAGCCTGCCCCAGCAATGGCCAGTGCCACTGGCCCAGGGGCTGCCTGAGCTGCTCAGGTGGTCCCCAGGCCAGGTGCACCAGCCTCTTCAGAAGTCATGGAGGTCACAGAAAGTCACGGAGTCTGTGACTTCCATAACCTCCATGACAAACTCGCAGCCTTAGTTATCATCAGCAGAGGTGAAAAACAGGTTTTTGGCCAGACAAGAGATGTTCGTTCACCTGTCTCTGTCGGGTAGGTTCATTCACTTAACTCTCTGCTGAGATGTAAATTAAGTATTGTAAACTTACACAATGGATACCCATTTCCATATGAAATCCATGAAAAGATATGAAGTCAACAGGAACATAACACATAGGAAAGAACAAGCCACAGGTGGTTGCCCTGGCTGTTTGCGAAGACAATGATCATTAGGGGGGTCTATCTAGGAAGCAAAGGAAACACCCCACCATCCTGCACCTAGGAAGTAAACAGTGTGTTAACATTCATGAAAACAGAATCTCAGCCAACCTGGGCTGAAAATGCAGCAGAGGGCTTTGGGTGACATGAACTTCTTGGTTCACCTGTTAGTTAAGTTTAGTCTCTAAAAAAGGACTAGATGATTTTGTCATCTGTAACCCTTTGTTTCCAGTATCCTTACTCACTATCACTTGAATCTTTGATAATAAACCTATTCTTGTTTTCACTATAAATACATTTAAGTGCTGATACATTAAGCAAAGTGCTGATCCTGAATCACAAAAGCTGGTATATATGCAGTTCCTTTGGGAACAGCAGACACGGCAATTCTGTGAGTAGCCAGTGTCAGGGGCTGGATATCCCAGGGGAATGCTTCAAAGGGGCTCAGGGACTGGGTTACACTTATTATTAACTTGCAAGTTGTTTACAGGGCTGGCATAGCCCAGGGAAGAGTGCTTGAGTGGCTAACAGGCTGGTGGTGTTAGCAAGCTAACACCGAGCCAGGCTCAAGCAAGACTCCCTTATGCTGGAGGTAGGGGGCAACAAGCCGACTCACATTCCTGGGTACCCTGAGAACCATCATAGATACATGAGCAAGGGCCCGCTAGCTGATTTGCCTGTGACAGGGCCCATCTCCAGATCTGCATCTCTGGAGTATAGGCTGGTGGAGGTGTCAGGGTTTGGGTTCCAGTTAGCCAGACATTGTGGTCCAAACCAGAACATCAGTCCAAAACCAAACTTATCCTAATTAAGTCACACCCATATGCATCATTAATTTAGGTACTGATCACTCATAAGATGAGTAGTACTTCACTCTTCAAGCAATCTTGGCCTGCATGTGGAGAACTGTATTATTAGGGCAGAAGCCACAAGATGACACTGTTACACACAGTCTTACAAGTTCTTTTCCTTCATATGAGAACAGTGGGCCCTCTTGGAAGAAATGCTATATTGTTTTTAGTTTTGTGATGTAGATTCTTTGGGGAAAGTGGTTGCAAACAGCAAGAATTTCTGCCTTAATCTCTCTAACTAGAGTTGATTCTTAGCACAGAGATGCTCTCTGGGGATGGGACTCTGGTGTTTGACTGAGATTCCTGAATGAGGAGTTTCCCTGCATGCCATTGGTGACCAGCTCTGTTCCAGGACTGGTGTACATACTACAAATAAACTAGAGATACTAAGGATATAACCTAAGTTATCTTAGGTGCCTGTACACGAATGCAAGAAGCCTGGGAAACAAGCAGGAAGAATTGGAAGTCCTGACACAGTCAAGGAACTATGATGTAATTAGAAGAACAGAGACTTGATGGTGTAACTCACATGACTGGACCACTGGATGGGTATAAACTGTTCAAGAAGGAGAGGCAGGGGAGAAAAGCTGGAGGAGTTGCACTGTATGTAAGGGAGCAGTATGATTGCTCAGAGCTCCAGTATGAAACTGGAGAAAAGCCTGTTGAGAGTCTTTGGGTTAAGTTTAGCAGCGAGAGCAACAAGGCTGGTGTTGTGGTGGGTGTCTCCTATCGACCACCGGACCAGGAGGATGAGGTAGACGATGTTTTCTTCGGACAACTAACAAATTTCCAGATCACAGACTCTGGTTCGGATGATGGACTTCAATCACCCTGACATATGCTGGGAGAGCAATATAACAGGGCACAGATAAACAAGGAAGTTTTTGGAGAGTGCTTGGGACAACTTCCTGGTGCAAGTGCTGGAGGAACCAACTAGGGGCAGAGCTCCTCTTGACCTGCTGCTCACAAACAGGGAAGAATTGGTAGGGGAAGTAGAAGTCGGTGGCAACCTGGGCAGCAGTGACCATGAAATGTCAGGATCCTGACAAAAGGAAGAAAGGAGAGGAGCAGAATATGGACCCTGGACTTCAGAAAAGCAGACTTTGATTTCCTCAGGGAACTGACGGGCAGGATCCCCTGGGAAGCTAATATGAGGGGGAAAGGAGTCCAGGAGAGCTGGCTGTATTTTAAAGAAGCACAGGAACAAACCATCCCGAGATGCAGAAAGAATAGCAAATATGGCAGGCGACCAGATTGGCTTAACAGTGAAATCTTCAGTGAGCTTAAACAGAAAAAGCATGCTTACAAGAAGTGGAAACTTGGACAGATGACTAGGGAGGAGTATAAAAATATTGCTCAAGCATGCAGGGATGTAATCAAACCAAAGCACAATTGGAGTTGCAGTTAGCAAGGGATGTGAAGGGTAACGAGAAGGGTTTCTACAGGTATGTTAGCAACAAGAAGAAGGTCAGGGAAAGTGTGGGACCCTTACTGAATGGGGGAGGCAATCTAGTGACAGATGATGTGGAAAAAGCTGAAATACTCAATGGTTTTTTTGCCTTGGTCTTCACAGACAAGGGCAACTCCCAGACTGCTGCACTGGGCAGCACAGTATGGGGAGGAGATGAGCAGCCCTCAGTGGTGAAAGAACAGGTTAAGGACTATTTAGAAAAGCTGGACATGCACAAGTCCATGGGGCTGGATGCAATGCATCCAAGGGTGCTGAGGGAATTGGCTGTTGTGACTGCAAAGCCATTATCTTTGAAAACTCGTGGTGATCGGGGGAGGTCCTGGATGATTGGAAAAAGGCAAATATAGTGCTCATCTCTAAAAAAGGGAAGAAGGAGAATCCGGGGAACTACAGACCAGTCAACCTCACCTCTGCCCCCTGAAAAATCATGGAGCAGGTCCTCAAGGAATCCATTTTGAAGAACTTGGAGGAGAGGAAAGTAATCAGGAAAAGTCAACATGGATTCACCAAGGGCAAGTCATGCCTGACCAATCTGATTGCCTTCTATGATGAAATAACTGGCTCTGTGGATATGGGGAAAGCGATGGACGTGATACACCTTGACTTTAGCAAAGATTTTCATAGAGTGTCCCACAGTATTCTTGCCAGCAAGTTCATAGAATCATAGAATATCAGGGTTGGAAGGGACCTCAGGAGGTCATCTAGTCCAACCCCCTGCTCAAAGCAGGACCGATTCCCAATTAAATCATCCCAGCCAGGGCTTTGTCAAGCCTGACCTTAAAAACTTCTAAGGAAAGAGATTCCACCACCTCCCTAGGTAACGCATTCCAGTGTTTCACCACCCTCCTAGTGAAAAAGTTTTTCCTAATATCCAACCTAAATCTCCCCCACTGCAACTTGAGACCATTACTCCTCGTTCTGTCATCCGCTACCACTGAGAATAGTCTAGATCCATCCTCTTTGGAACCATCTCTCAGGTAGTTGAAAGCAGCTATCAAATCCCCCCTCATTCTTCTCTTCTATAGACTAAACAATCCCAGTTCCCTCAGCCTCTCCTCATAAGTCATGTGTTCCAGTCCCCTAATCATTTTTGTTGCCCTCCGCTGGACTCTTTCCAATTTTTCCACATCCTTCTTGTAGTGTGGGGCCCAAAACTGGACACAGTACTCCAGATGAGGCCTCACAAATGTCGAATAGAGGGGAACAATCACGTCCCTCGATCTGCTGGCAATGGCCCTACTTATACATCCCAAAATGCCATTGGCCTTCTTGGCAACAAGGGCACACTGTTGACTCATATCCAGCTTCTCGTCCACTGTAACCCCTAGGTCCTTTTCTGCAGAACTGCTGCCGAGCCATTCGGTCCCTAGTCTGTAGCGTTGCATTGGATTCTTCCGTCCTAAGTGCAGGACTCTGCACTTGTCCTTGTTGAACCTCATCAGATTTCTTTTGGCCCAATCCTCCAATTTGTCTAGGTCCCTCTATTAAAGTTAAAGAAGTATGGATTGGAAGAATGGACTATAAGGTGAATAGAAAGCTGGCTAGATTGTCAGACTCAATGGGTAGTGATCAACGGCTCGATATCTAGTTGGCAGCTGGTATCAAACAGAGTGCCCCAGGGGTTGGTCCTGGGGCCGGTTTTGTTCAATATCTTCATTAATGATCTGCAGAAAAGGACCTGGGGATTACTGTGGACGAGAAGCTGGATATAAGTCAGCAGTGTGCCCTTCTTGCAAAGAAGGGTAATGGCATATTGGGCTACATTCGTAGGAGCATTGCCAGCAGATTGAGGGAAGTGATTATTCCCCTCTATTCAGCATTGGTGAGGCCATATCTGGAGTATTGCGTCCAGTTTTGGGATCCCCACTACAGAAAGGCTGTGGACGAATTGGAGAGAGTCCAGGGGAGGGCAATGAAAATGGTTAGGGGGCTAGGGCACATGACTTATGAGGAGAGGCTGAGGGAACTGGGCTTATTTAGTCTGCAGAAGAGAAGAGTGAGGAGGGATTTCATAGCAGCCTGCAACTACCAGAAGGGGGTTTCCAAAGAGGCTGGAGCTAGGCTGTTCTCAGTGGTGGCAGATGACAGAACAAGGAGCAGTGGTCTCAAGTTGCAGTGGTGGGGGTCTAGGTTGGATATTAGGAAACACTGTTTCACTAGGAGGGTGGTGAAGCAGGGAGGTGGTGGAATCTCCATCCTTAGAGGTTTTTAAGGCCCAGCTTGTTAAAGCCCTGGCTGGGATGATTTAGTTGGGGTTTGGTCCTGCTTTGAGCAGGGGGTTGGACTAGATGACCTCCTGAGGTCTCTTCCAACCCTAATTTTCTATGATTCTTTGATATACCCATATTTCTCCTCCAGTGGGAACCTGACCTGCAAGTTCCCAACATCTGCTCCTGCTTGGCAAAGAGATGACAGTACTACTCAGCATCAGCACAGGTAATAGAATCTAGCCCTTGGTAATTTGGGACAATCTGGTACTATTTGAAATTACTAGTTAGTTAACTATAGCTGGCATAGCAATGACCTCAGGAAGAAGCCAGACAGCTGGGATGATCCAAGATAGCAGGGAGTTGGATAGCTAGATTTTGGTACCCAGTCTGAAGCTGGCAGGCCCTACACATTGTTGTTTGCTCTTTCTGATTTCAAGAGTGGTACTTTGGCAATTATGCTGAAGAATTGGAAGACAATGGGACATTGTTCCAGGAAGCACAATCCATTTATCAAAGTGCTTGCAGCTCCTGGTTCAAGGCAGGTGAAGTAATAATAAATATTGAGAGCAAAGAAAGTGAACCTTAATCCAGAGAAGTTTAATAAATAAAAGGCTTTTAAAAAATTAGTGCAGATCTTTGGCTTGTGCCAGCTCATACTTCTTCAGAAGCAGCTTTAGGTGCTGGTAGTGAGCACTCAGATCTCCCCAGAAAACCCTGAACAGCTCAGATTACCAGATGGAACCTTTGTTATTTACATGGCAAAATTGAAACCTTGCAAATTTCAAACTGTGATCCAATTTCAGAATATTTTTTCTAGGCAATATTTCTCCTGATGTCACAAATTCTCCAGAACATTTGCACTTCTCACAGTTGTTTTGTTCAAGTTTTAAAATTTAATCTGTGATAAACACTTATGACTTTGCCCTCCAGAATGTTATTTCAGAGCTGCCTGTATTTCTACTTGCGTATATGTTCCTATCAGAATATACCTATCAGAGATTTTGTTCCCCAGTCTGCGCATAGAGCTTAATGCTAACGTGGAGCAAAAACACAGAGATGGAAAAGCTCCCTGGTGCCATTCCTTGTAACACCCTCTGGCATTCCATGCCCTACCTGCAGATATTCTTCGTCTCAAACTAATTTTTACTTAAAAAAATATAAAGCAAAAACCAAACAAAAAATCTTGCATGCACATTTGTATTTGCTGTTTTGATGGCAGTACTGACAGCTCTGACAATAGACATTTTCTTTCTACCCAGAGAATAAGCATAGCAAAGGAAACAGCAGCATAAACATCTCCAACCAGATCTTGGAGGGATAAGGTATAGGAGTGAGCAGTTTGATAGTTTATAGTTCAGGTCCCATGCCCATTCGTCACAATAGGCCTGAAGGAGTTAAGGAGAGCCTGTGGCTGCAATCAGCCCTGCTCTGCTACACCTCAATCAGTGTCCAGGTTGGGGCTGACTAGAAAGGACAGCAGATGGCTGGCTGTCATGCAGCCGGAGAGGGCTGGCCTGCCTGCTGAATCCTCGGAACCTTGTGACGAATTGGGGAGAAGGGGCCAGCTGAAGGAGAAGCTGGCTATTCCCTACAACTGGCCTATGCTACACATCCAGCTCCAAGGAAAGGAGCTGGGTGACTCCTGTTGTGAGAAGGAAGCCAGAAGGACTGTTTGGAATACAGCCCTGCTGCCGCTACTGGGAGCAACTCAGAGGGAGCGCTTCAGTCACTAGCTAGGAAGAAGCCCCAAGGAGCCACCAATCCACAGTGGCATTCACTGGTCTGTGGGAGGCGCTGACAAGCAGGAAAAGGTAGGAGCAGCCCAGGGAAGTGCTGGGGGAGTGAAGGAAGAGTCTACAGCCATCTAACCAGGGTCCCTGGGCTGGACACAGAGGAGAGCGTGGGCCTGGGTTCAATTATCTCCTTCAGTCCCAGAGGGGAAGTACAGGCTTCAAGGCTGAAAGAGGCCAAGAACAGTGGGTCCCAGATGGGGGCTGAGCGACTGGCATAGAGTCCATGAAACTCTAAGTTTGCCTGTTTTGTTGGACTATCGGAAGGGGTGGGACTGTAGGGGACTGAGTGCTGAGTTGCTGAGTTGCAAGAAGCAGACCACTGCAGGGGGCACTAAAGGAGGAGAGCCTGTTGCACCTTACCTGGCCACCAGGGGATGCTCTGGCCAGGAGTCACATGCTTACATGGACATTGGTTAAAAGTTCCATGCAATTTTCATGTTTGTGCAGCATAAATATAGTCCTGTTGCAAAATTAGTGCTGACACAAAGAACCCACCTGGTTGTCTATTGAAATGCACTGGAAGATAATTGCATCTCAGCCTGTTGGTTCTCCAGGGTTTGTGCTGGGACGCAGAAATGCAACTTCAAAAGATGGGAAATAAAAAGGGAGCGGGACACTAAAAACATCTTTGAAGATCAGGCAACAGATGACACACTCAACTATAGCTCTCAATGCCCACAAAAACATCCATAGAAAGGCCAATATCCCCTACAGACAACCAATAAAGAAACAGTCAGTGCTGTTTGCATTCATATGGAGAACAAACACCTCCAAACCTATCAGTCCTCCAGCTTATTCCATGTATAACCGAAACCCTCTCCTAAGATAATTGTCTCATTCACATAAAGCAGAGATGGGTCCCACAGTATTCTTGCCAGCAAGTTAAAGAAGTATGGGCTGGATGAATGGACTATAAGGTGGATAGAAGGCTGGCTAGATTGTCGGGCTCAACGGGTAGTGATTAATGGCTCCATGTCTAGTTGGCAGCCGATATCAAGTGGAGTGCCCCAGGGGTGGGTCCTGGGGCCGGTTTTGTTCAATATCTTCATAAATGATCTGGAGGATGGTGTGGATTGCACCCTCAGCAAGTTTGCAGATGATACTAAACTGGGAGGAGTGGTAAATACGCTGGAGGGTAGGGATAGGATACAAAGGGACCTAGACAAATTGGAGGATTGGGCCAAAAGAAATCTGAGGAGGTTCAACAAGGACAAGTGCAGAATCCTGCACTTAGGACGGAAGAACCCAATGCACCGCTACAGACTAGGGACCGAATGGCTCGGCAGCAGTTCTGCAGAAAAGGACCTAGGGGTTACAGTGGACGAGAAGTTGGATATGAGTCAACAGTGTGCCCTTGTTGCCAAGAAGGCCAATGGCATTTTGGGATGTATAAGTAGGGGCATTGCCAGCAGATCAAGGGACGTGATCGTTCCCCTCTACTCGACATTGGTGAAGCCTCATCTGGAGTACTGTGT
This sequence comes from Chelonia mydas, assembly GCF_015237465.2. Lineage (NCBI taxonomy): Eukaryota > Metazoa > Chordata > Testudines > Cheloniidae > Chelonia > Chelonia mydas. Next base: position 72,143,597 of record NC_051251.2, on the reverse strand, counting down.
CCAGTTTTGGGCCCCACACTACAAGAAGGATGTGGAAAAATTGGAAAGAGTCCAGCGGAGGGCAACAAAAATGATTAGGGGACTGGAACACATGACTTATGAGGAGAGGCTGAGGGAACTGGGATTGTTTAGTCTGCGGAAGAGAAGAATGAGGGGGGATTTGATAGCTGCTTTCAACTACCTGAAAGGGGGTTCCAAAGAGGATGGCGCTAGACTGTTCTCAGTGGTAGCAGATGACAGAACAAGGAGTAATGATCTCTAGTTGCAGTGGGGGAGATTTAGGTTGGATATTAGGAAAAACTTTTTCACTAGGAGGGTGGTGAAACACTGGAATGCGTTACCTAGGGAGGTGGTGGAATCTCCTTCCCTAGAAGTTTTTAAGGTCAGGCTTGACAAAGCCCTGGCTGGGATGATTTAGTCGGGGATCGGTCCTGCTTTGAGCAGGGGGTGGACTAGATGACCTCCTGAGGTCCCTTCCAACCCTGATATTCTATGATTCTATGAAATAGAGGGTAGGGGACACAGTTGCATAGTTGTTAAACACATCATTCTTGTCAGCAAGTTAAGGAAGTATGGGCTGGATGAATGCACTATAAGGTGGGTAGAAAGCTGGCTAGATTGTCGGGCTCAACGGGTAGTGATCAATGGCTCCATGTCTAGTTGGCAGCCGGTGTCAAGTGGAGTGCCCCAGGGGTCGGTCCTGGGGCCCGTTTTGTTCAATATCTTCATAAATGATCTGGAGGATGGTGTGGATTGCACTCTCAGCAAATTTGCGGATGATACTAAACTGGGAGGAGTGGTAGATACGCTGGAGGGGAGGGATAGGATACAGAAGGACCTAGACAAATTGGAGGATTGGGCCAAAAGAAATCTGATGAGGTTCAATAAGGATAAGTGCAGGGTCCTGCACTTAGGATGGAAGAATCCAATGCACCGCTTCAGACTAGGGACCGAATGGCTAGGCAGCAGTTCTGCGGAAAAGGACCTAGGGGTGACAGTGGACGAGAAGCTGGATATGAGTCAGCAGTGTGCCCTTGTTGCCAAGAAGGCCAATGGCATTTTGGGATGTATAAGTAGGGGCATAGCGAGCAGATCGAGGGACGTGATCGTTCCCCTCTATTCGACACTGGTGAGGCCTCATCTGGAGTACTGTGTCCAGTTTTGGGCCCCACACTACAAGAAGGATGTGGATAAATTGGAAAGAGTCCAGCGAAGGGCAACAAAAATGATTAGGGGTCTAGAGCACATGACTTATGAGGAGAGGCTGTGGGAGCTGGGATTGTTTAGTCTGCAGAAGAGAAGAATGAGGGGGGATTTGATAGCTGCTTTCAACTACCTGAAAGGGGGTTCCAAAGAGGATGGCTCTAGACTGTTCTCAATGGTAGCAGATGACAAAACGAGGAGTAATGGTCTCAAGTTGCAATGGGGGAGGTTTAGATTGGATATTAGGAAAAGCTTTTTCACTAAGAGGGTGGTGAAACACTGGAATGCGTTACCTAGGGAGGTGGTAGAATCTCCTTCCTTACAGGTTTTTAAGGTCAGGCTTCACAAAGCCCTGGCTGGGATGATTTAACTGGGACTTGGTCCTGCTTTGAGCAGGGGGTTGGACTAGATGACCTTCTGGGGTCCCTTCCAACCCTGGTATTCTATGATTCTATGATCTCTGTATAATGAGTATAAACAGATTTAATACATTATACACTGCGTACTATCCCTTCCCCACCTCAGTTACAGGCAGTGACATTCTTGCACAGGTTAAAGAAGCACTGGGGATGCCCAGACATAAAGACATTCCTTAAATGCCTTCCTTAAAATGAAGATGGTTTTGAAGACAGCTTTTCTGATTGGGAGGGAAGCTGCAAGAGAGAGGTCCAAGGAGCAAGGGGCAGTTTAAGAGCAGAACCTTCTCAAAGTTCAGAAGGTTTGGCTCATTAGTGAGATAAGGACCAGCCCCCAAATTGGGCTCTGGTTCCAGCTCATCTTTAGTCACTACTGTGTCTCAATAGGCCACCATTCACCTGCAGATGTACAGTGAAAAAGCAGAATGTCTGGATCAGCCCACCAGCAGTGAGCTTCCAGACACAAATGCCAGAGCTCAAGTGTGTTCTACACTTCATTGTGTCGGTTCATGTCCAGAATGGATCTGCTGAAGAGTTCTTCAACATATTTTCAGTGGGGCTGGCCACTAGCGAGCAGTACTACAGTGAGAATTGTTGCAGTGCCCAGCCCTATGACATGCAGGGCCTAGCAGAGCTAGTCTCCCACTCCCCCATACAGTTCCATTGCAGTCTGTACTTTTCGTAAGCAGTCAAACTTGGTGCAGGGAATTATGGAAGATGGAATTCAGCCTCCAGCCCCTGGAAAGAGTGCAAGGTTGCAACACAGCCCTTCTATGGCTATTCAGCATCCCTTATACGGAGGTTTGGCTCAATGGATCCGGGTAAGAGAAGACATCATTGTGCACCATTCCCCAGCCCACCTCCAACCACTTCCATGGAGTGGCCTGGAGACCTTCCTTTATAGTGCACAGGGGGTGCAGCTACTGTTCTGGGTGATTGTTCCCCCGACAGCACCTCCTCTGTGCAGTTCTACTGCTGGGGTAAGTGGTACATTCGACCCTGTGAAGACATTTTGCACCTAGCTGCATGTTGCCAAGAGTGAATATAGCACTCTGTGCATTTTCGCACTTGATTACCACTGTATTTGTACAGCTAGTTACTGCCATAGTTGTACAGTAAATTACCACTCTTTTGTTGCTATCTTAACATGTGAATTAAAAATATTTATTACAAACACACATGCACGCTACACAAATGTTTGTGACCATTTTAAGCTACATGCCTTTATTTCATTTGGTCCATTTAAAAAATGACTTTATTTAGTAACTAGAAGCAACATGGAAAATACAGAACACCACATGCACTATGCCAACAAGTCACCAACCCTAAAGTAAGGGTCTTGTGTAGGGCTCGCCTGCTTGAGATCAGATATTGTCTGCAGTGTAGTGGGGGAGAAGCCACATTTTTTAAAAAGAATCTCAGAATTGGAGAATAAGAAACACCTAATTGCCTCATTATCTGGTTGCACACAAACTAGTTCCCACAAGCTGTGTAGGTTTGGGAAGCTGCACTGTAGAACGGTACTTACATGACATATTGTATCCACCTGAAAACTGACACTGCAGCCTTGGGTGGGTGGAACAATATGTGAATTCAGAGGGGAAGGGCGTGTTGGAAAAGAAGAAATGGGGCAGCTCCTGCGTTTAGGAGGAGCAGGATTTTCTAAATGGGTTAGCACCCGTGGTTTGTATTTCTCAGGTCCGTCTGAGAATATAGTACTCCGAGTCCAGCTGCATATCTTCTTATTAGAAGAAAATCTGCCTTGCAAATTGTCAAATGGGGGTGCCTATAGTTTGACTCCAAAATCCAGATTTAGGCATCTAAATAGAAGAGGCCTGGCTGCTGAGTAGGGTTGCCAACTTTCTAATTGCACAAAACTGAACACCAGAGCCTGGCCCCTTCCCTGAGGCCCCGTCCCCGCTCACTACATTCCCCCTCCCTCGGTGGCTCAATCTCCCCCACCCTCACTCACTGGGCTGGGGCAGAAGGCTGGGGTGAGGGCTCTAACTGGGGGTGCGGGCTCCAGGGTGGGGCCAGAAATGAGGAGTTCAGGGTGTGGGAGGGGGCTCTGGGCTGGGGCAAGGAGTTGGGGTGTGGGATAAAGGTTGAGGCAGGGGGTTGGGGTATGGGAGGGGGTGAGGGCTCTGGCCTGGGGGTGTGGGCTCTGGGATGGGGCCGGGGATGAGGGGTTTGGAATGCAGGAGGGGTCTCCAGGCTGCGGGGTGGGGCCGAGGGATTCTGAGTGTGGGAGAGAGCTAGGGGTTGAGACGGGGGATTGGGGTGCAGGAGGGGGTAGGGGCTGTGGGCTGGGGGTCCGGGCTCTGAGCTGGGGCCCGGGATGAGGGCTTCAGGGTGTCAGAGGGGGCTCTGGGCTGGGGCTGGGGGTTGGGGTACACGGGGGAGTGAGGGCTCTGGCTGTGGGTACAGCCTCTGGGGTGGGGCCAGGGATGTGGGGTTTGGGGTGCAGGAGGGAGCTCCAGGTTTGGGGGGGCTCAGAGCTAGGGCAGGGGGTTGGGGCTCAGGGTTGGGGCACGGGCTTACCTCGGGCGGCTCTGGTCAGTGGCACAGGGGGGCTAAGGCAGGCTGTCTGCGTCTCCTGGTTCCACACTGCACCCCAGAGGCGGCCAGCAGGTCCGGCACCTAGGCAGTGGGAAGAGGAGGCTCCACGTGCTGCTCTCACCCTCAGGCAACGCCCCCCCAGCTCCCATTGGCTGCGGTTCCTGGCCAATGGGAGTGCGGAGCCAGTGCTCAGGGTTGGGGCAGCGCGCTGAGACCTGTGGGCCCCCCACTTAGGAACCAGACCTGCTGGCTGCTTCCGGGGGTGCAGCGCGGAACCAAGAGAGGCAGGGACTAGCCTGCCTCAGCCCTGCAGCACTGCCAACCGGACTTTAACAGCCCAGTCAGTGGTGCTGACCAGAGCCGCCAGGGTCCCTTTTTGACCGGGCGTTCCAGTTGAAAACCGGACACCTGGTAACCCTACTGCTGAGCACCTGCAAGGCCAGTGCAGTCAGCGCAGGAGTTAAGCACCTCTGAAAATCAGACCACTTTTATTTAGGAACCTAAACATGGATATAGGCACCCTCTGCTAGAGGGGCCTCTGCACATCATTGGGACCATGCCAGCCAGGAAGATCCTCAGTGCTGCACCCAACCTACAGTTCCCATGGTGCCTTGGGGAAGAGAGAGACTTCTGTGGGGAAGCATGCGGTGGGCTCCCTCTTGGCGGGGAGCGGAGATCCTGGCCAAAGGAGTGGAGATTGCTTTGTGGAGCTCTGTCCAAGACAGCAGCTGGGTCGGGAAACTGCTGGGCTTTAACCAAGCAGAGAGCCCTGGAGGCTATTGCTGGGCCTCACAGGAGCCAGGGCCAAGACTGTTGCGGTGCCCAGAACTGACTGAGGTGATCTTGCATGAAGGCAGTGGGAGTAACCACCACCTTGTTGTTTGGCAAAGTGCTTGCAGGGGAAGGGGGACAGCAAGAGGTTTCCCTGAGCCTGAGATCTAACCAGGATCCAGGGTTACTGACCTCTGGTGATAACAGCATGGAATGATCCTATGGGAAAATCACTCTGCCCCTTGTTGTGTTCGCTGGACTGCTTTACCAGACCCACAGAGGGCTGTCCTGGGCTTCAAGATCTTCACAATCGCCCACGCAAGTGTTTAGACCTCTGACAGTCAAAGGGGTGCACACTCCGGGGTGGGATAACTGGTGTGAATGGGCAGTTGGTTACATTTTATTTACTGATGTAAACTGCCGTTTATTAATTGATTTACTGAAGTGCCCCTGCTGATTTAAAGGATTTGTGACATTTTAATTAACCTCAGTCTATTACCTTATGGTTTTCTAAAAGGATAAGTAAAGGTGTGTCTAAGATAGTCTAAGAGGATATTGTTTGTCTGTTGGTTATAATTGCTACTTCTGAGCTAGATCCAATGCATAGATAAGCTCAGGTTTACTCCTGGAGGCTTGTTTAGGATCAGTTTCCTTTACAAGTAAAAGGACTGCAGCAGAGGGATGGACAGAGGATTCCCACCCATCCAGCATCACCACTGGGATACTCAGGATTTTCTTTACTGTCAAGGGGAGTGTTGCCTGTCAAGGGCCGAGTAACCCAGGGAGGAAGTGGGGGGGGGGGGCGCGGAATTTAACACAGAGTTAGGAGCTGAAATGTAGGCACCTGGGGTTGATAATTTTGACCAGAATTTTTCACTGCCTAACCTACATTAATTTAGGAATAAACTAGCCCCGCTTAATTCCTCTTTCACTCTGCCCTGCTAATAAAACTTGGTTCACTGATCTAAATATCCCAAAGCTTACAGTAGTTTTGGATTTTCGTATTTGTTTGCCTTATTTTGCTTCATTGTTGGGCTTTTTTATTGTTATTTATTTGTTCATTAATTTTTAAGTTAGGAATTGCAGAAGCTAAGGTTTCACCTCCAATATTAAGCTCAGCACATCACATATGTGGGGGTCTCTTTTCCTTTTATTTTCCTGGTTAAACGTGTACTTAGTTTACTGTTTTTGTCATCAAACATACACTAAATGGGCGGTATATGCCTGAGTACCCAGGCCTAACCCAGTAGCTCCCTGTGCCCCCCGTGGGTACTCCATATGGAGCAGCTGATGAGCCTGCTACTAGATTTGAGATAAGGTGTCTGGTTCTGTCATTCAGGCAGTTAAAGCCTTAAGCATTTCAATCAGGGGGACATGGACTCACTTCAAATACCAGAAGGCAAATAAAAAAGAATCCAAAGTGTGTGTGTCTCTCTTTCTCATAATGGTGGGGGTGGAGTCCGACTCATATTTCTTGAATGCCTGGGGTTGGCCATCCTGAGCTGGGGAACCGTTAGAAGAATAAGAAAGCAATATCCCACAGCGGACAAATTTATACATGGGAACCAGGCCTAGGCCCAAACCAAACCCTTGGATATCCCCCCTCACCAGCCTCTAGAGAAATGCAGCTAGGCCAGAGTTGCCATGTTTGGATCCCAATCTCAGCACTTCCTTTTTGGGCCTCACTTTGGAAGTAGATTTTAAATCTTTGTCAGAGGGCCGAGAGAGTCAAAGGGCACCTGGGCATTGGAGCTGGAGGTGTTATTAGACATACCAAAGTCTGTGGTGGACTCTCCGTCGCTGACAATTTGTAAATCAAGAGTGGACGTTTCTCTGAAAGATCTGCCCTAGGAATTATTTTGGGGCAGTTCTTTGGCTTGTGTTATACAGGAGGTCGGACTAGATGATCACAGTGGTCCCTTCTGGCCTTGGAATCTATGAATACCTGCACTAGTTCCGGGGGAGCAAGCATGCTAAAAATAGAAGAGTAACCATGGTGGCATGAGTGGTAAACCCTAGTGTACCTCTAGGGTTTCAGAGAGGATCGTAGTCAGGGTGGCTGCCCTATCCTGCCTCCCGTGCAGGCATGGCTATGCTTTTGTTTTTAGCTGGCTAGCTCAGTCAGCTGCAAATTACACCTCCAACTCCAGCGTCGATGGACCCAAACACACTGGAATCCAGCTTTGCCTCTAGTGCTATGAACAGCATTGTCCACAACCATTTTGGCAACAGGTCTGTTTGACTTATCTGTTGATGAGATCGAGCCATTATCCATTTTCCTTTAGAAGTAGAACTGCAATAGCGAGAAATATATGAATTCCATTATGTCTATGAATTTTCTAGCGCTTTGGGGAGCTACAGGTGTAACAAAAAACAAACAAAAAAAACCCCCACAACTCTCAATCCCTGAAGGCTAAATGTACTGAATTAAACATAAGGTTTTTACCTGGATGCTTCTGAGAAAAAATATACCCACAAGCAAATATATTCCTACACAAGACAAATATCCCAGAGTGCATTGGCTACATGAGAATACACTTAATATGTTCTTAGGAGCGGTTTTCAACACAAGGGTTTATTCATAAAGAAGGAACCTGTACTGAGCTTTTCTTAAGGAGCTCCAGCATCCCAGAGGCCTCCTTAAGCATAAATAAGAACATGTGCTGCCATCTGACAATGGGAAGGTGTCACAGATTACAGCATGCTTTCTTCAACCACTGAGCAAGGCACTTGACTGCAGGAAGGAAAACAATATCATTTCCAAGCTGTTGCTTTCTCTCTGCTTCACTGTAGAGCTGCTGCATAGATCTTTCCCAACCCGCAATTTGCATGGCTTTCTGCGGATGTAAAGAAACAATACACATATCTTCGGATATGCTGAGAGAACATCCGTAAGGCAGCCTATGCTTTTAGCTCAGCTGGTTGGTGCTGTAAGTGGAAGGTCTCAGGTTCAACCCTTCTGAAAGCCATGCGGGAGAACCCACCAAGGCTACATATGGTGGAATTTCTGTAGGCCTGTGTTTGGAGGAGATGATCATCACAACCCGTTCTGGCCTTCAGATCTCTGAGTGCTGATGCAATCAGTGGTATCTGCAACCGATGTTATGACTATAGCTACAGACTTGACTCGCACCCGGGCAATTGTTGAATTCCATGCTTGGCTTTATACACAGGCAAAATGTTCAGCACTTTACTCAGATTTTTGGCTTAAAAGAGAAAAAACGCTTAATTCCTGAAATATGCCATTCATACATAACTCCAAGAGTTCTGATTTGGATGGGATAGCAAAATTCCAAGAACCCAGCAAGCCACTGTAACTTATTTAACAGCGATTGGAAGGGGTACAAACCAAAACAGCATTTTTAGAGATTGCAAGTGTCCCATTATGGGCCAGACCCCCAACTGGTGTAAATCCATGTAGCTCTAGTAGAGCCAATAGTATACATTGGCACTGTTCCATTGAAGTCAAAGGGTGAGCTCTCCAGCTGCTGTAAAACAGCAGCTACCCTGAAACCCTTGGAGCTACGCTCATTTACACGAGCTGAGTATCTGGCTGCATGTTATCTCATATCACCAAGGCCTTTGGGATAGGGTATGACCAGAAAGTTGCATCCAGGAGGAGTTCTGTGAGTTGCAGCTCTTGTGCAACTGATCTCGGCTCCTCTAGGACCCTCAGAACTGCCTGTCCTGATGCTCCATGCACTGAGCTGCAACAAGTCTTAGCCAGTTAGGAAGGGGCCTGTTCCTGTCCAGAGGAATGAAAGCAAGCAGGACAGGCAGGCAGCAAATCCTTTGCTTTCATTTGGACTCCATCACTAGTTCACTGAGGGTACATTTACACTGCAGAAAACATGGCAGTGAGTCTCAGAATCCAGGACAACTGACTCAGGCTCTCACGGTTCGTGCTCGGAGGCTAAAAATAGCAGTGCAGGTGTCCCTCTCGGCTCGCAGAATCACTGCTACAGGAAGCTTTTTTTTTTTTTTTTTTAAGGCTAGTACCCTTAGTGGCCAAGACTTCATCTTCTACCTCAGTTTCCCCAACTATAAAACCTGTCTGACAGGTGTGAGGACTAGCTAATGTCTGTACCACATGTGGACAACTTCAGTGCTAAATATTATGTCCAAAATCTTCAAAGTGAAAGCCCACAATGAGGCATCAAAATCCATATGTAGGCGCCTACAGAAGTGACCTTCTTGTCAGAGGTGAGCCAATATCAGCATCAATGGATTACAGGCATGAGTAAGGACAACTTGCCTGGGGAAAGGCTTGCAGGACCCAGTCCCTGGTTTGAGGGGAAAGCAGGCAAACCTGTGAGGTCTGTGTACATTTTTCCAAGAAGGCTCAGGTTCATTTGAGCTTCACAGACCTTCCATGAATGTTTAGGCAAACCTAGGGCGGGTTTCAAGTTTGTAACCAAACGAGATGAGGTAAATCAGTATATTTGCTTTAATCCCTAGTTTACAGATAGAAAAACCAAGGCACAGAGAGACTAAAAGACATGAAGGCCCAGAAGAATTAAAGTATAAAATAAACACCTCTGAGGATCTGGCCCAACTGTCTTGGCTACCATCACACAAGTGGTCTGCAGCCTAGCCAAGAATATTGTAGGCTGTAAGGCTTCAGACTTGCTGCCTGCAGCCCAAGGAAGACCCTCCATCTTTCCACAGAGTTGCCTTTTGCTTGGATTTCTCTGCAAATATTTCACACAGCTCCACCATATTCCCAGCTGATTGGTGTTTTGCCTGTGGCTTTTATTCACTCTTTTAAATGTAAAGTAAACCAAAGCCTTTCGGATCTTGTTCCCAATTAGGCCCAAATACTCCCCCAAACATGGGGAAAATCTCTCTCTAATATATTTTCAAGGTCCCCGGTACCATAGTATCTGAGCACCTCCCAGTCTTCAATGAATTTATCCTCCCAACACCCCTGTGAGGGAGGGCAGCATAATGGTCCCCATGTCAGATGGAGAACTGAGTTACAGAGGCAATTCCTTTGAGGAGCCAATCCCGAGTGGCTCACCCCCAGGTCACTCCAAAAGCCTGTTGCGGATGAAGGAATTGAATTCTGGGCTCCTAACTTGCAGGCTAGTGCCCCCAGTGCTCCTGAGACCCCAGCCACTCCCGCCTTCTATGCACGCCACCGGCACCCTGCAGAAGATGGTGCACGCCTGTCCTAGGCAGGAGACGCAGGTGCAGCAGAGGCAATGGGGCCGTGTGCTAGTCGAACAAGGAATTTTGTGTGTGGCCAGAATGGCTGTGAAATGGCCATTCCCGCAAACGTCTACAGAGGGGGAAAGATACAGTTCTGCGGTGGCCTTAAGAATAGAGGATTTTCAAGCAGGGGCAATTTTTTAAGTGACATTATACTTATTGCTGAATCCAGCCTGTGTGCTGCTGCAGCCCCTAGTGACACTCCAGCAGGTGTAGCATCATTTTCCAGTCAAAATGTGCATTACTGGGAAACAGTCCAGCGTGAGCTGCACCGTCCCAACAGAACATCTCCCATTAACATCGTCAGAGCAGAGCCACATCCAAGCTGTATCCCAGCAAACTCCAGAGGCTTCAGGATCTAATTAGCACATGGTCCCCTTTTCAGGGAAAGAGAAGCTGTCTCCCCCCCCCCACCCTCCCCCCCCCCCCGCCCCATGCTCTGCCCCTGTGTGGAGGTACAAGATGGTGATATGGGCATGCTGGGGTGCCAACATCTTCCATTCCTAGAGTCATCTCTCTGGCACAATTGCAGTCCTGCAGAAACGGGCCAGGGCTCCCAGTGGCGCGGCTGAGCTGCAGAGGACACGCTGCTTCAGCTTCGGGGAAAAGCAGATGCTGCATCACACTTTGCATGCCAGGGAGCTCTGGAGACTGGTATATTTCCTTGAAGGATACTGGCTTCCCTGCAGGTGAGGGGGGATAACGGTATCAATCCTCCACATAGAGTGCTTCTAAGGCACAGTCCAGTCTTACAGTTATAAACCTTGCCAAGTGCCTCAAGCTCGGCCTAGCTTAATGTTAGAGATGGCTCAAGCCAGGGAGGAAGAGTTCACAGATTTATCCAGTTTAAGGCCAGAAGGGATCATCTAGTCTGACCTGCATAGCACAGGCCAGAGGATTTCACCCCACATTCCTGAATCCAGCCCATATCTGGTGGTTGAGCTAGAGCATATATTTTAGAAAGACTGATCCAGTCTTGATTTAAAGACTAAGTGATGGAGAATCCACCATGTCTCCCAGCTAAGTTGTTCCTTAATGACCATCACTCTTCAAATGCTCCAACGTTTTGGGAAGTTGCTAAGTGAAGTTTTGGTTCAGGAACCCTTATAGAATGTGAAACCAGAGCTGGGTTTGGATTCTTCCAGAATCAGGGTGCATTTATATATGGCTGGAGGACTGGTCAGAGTTACCACCCTCAGCACTGAATTCCCTGGCTCTTGAATGTTTAGACTCAGAGCCCCCCGCCCCAGTGATGCTTTATTCTGGTTTTTATTTCAAAGGCCAGTGTCTTTTTATAGGAAAAAAGACAGTCTCTGAGAAGCAAGTAACCATTCTCTGCCGAGTTGGCTCCAGCTCCAAAGGTGGAGGAGATATGGCCTATTAATATTTAATGATGCCTTTACGAGGTATTCATCCAGGCCAGAATTTCGCTCTCTAATGAGCCCTTCAGAAGCGTAACCCTCAGGGCACAGCGCTGGGGAATAATTTGTACTGGTTCCGAGGGGGAAACGACCATTTAAGTCAGTGGAAATTTCATGTGCTGATTTAGTTCCCAATATGCAGCAGAGTCCCTCACCGTGGACAGACCCGAACGGGGCTTCAAGGAAACTGGGCACTGGATCGCTGGGCTGGGTAGCTGGCATGGGCTGTTCTGATACACCCCGCTGCACTCGGACACTTGAAGAGCATGTCTAGACAGACCACATTGGGCACGATCAATTCGTTCCATTTTCTGTGACAAAAACCTGGTGACTGCGGGGCTTCCCATCCCATTCACTAGCCTGGATAAGTTGGAGAGCCAGAATCTACCAGTATATTCCACACACCCCATGCCCTCAGGAGAGGAGGGCTGCCAAATGCCATGTAGCAGGAATTTGCTCCCATATCCACATCACGCCTGCCCACAGCCCTGATGGAATCTCATGCACTCCATGAGGCTGACGTCATTGAGCAGTTTACCCCTCAGTGAGTCCTCTTGGGGCACCGGCCACAAAGGCAGGGAGACTATTCTCACTATTTTAGTCACCCCTGGGCTGTGGGAACGGCCCCTTACACAGGTTGGGTAAAGAAGGAAAGTTCCATTTTTATATTGCTCAACTAAGCATCAACAGTTCCAGACCCAGCCTCTTGGGTGCTGTGCATAGTGGTGTGGTCGCGGCCGACAGGCATCAGTAACGTTGGGGGTTTGTGTACATCATTTCATAGACCAAATGGTAAGGCTAGCTGTAGCGCAAGTTGATCCCCGCCTTGCCCTCCTAGAGGACATCAGGATTATAGGTTTCATTCCTTCCTGGTCAAAGGCATCCCAGAGAGGGAAGTGGTTAATTTTGGCTGGGTTTTAGGTTGTCACTGCAACAAGTTTCCAAAAAGATTCCCTGGAATAAAATCATCCAATTCACTTTGGCTCTGCGGGCCCCTTCTCATGACGCATTCCTGAAAATATTCTAGGGAAGAGGTTGGCTGGCAGAGATATTCACCAAACAGGGAAATCGACATGAATGCTAAAGAGTAGTCACAGAAAGCAAATCTGAAGTTTAGAAATAGGAATATTCACAGTCAGGCTTCTGGTATAAGACTTACACGTGCAACCATTTCTACCAGGTCTTGTCAGCAGCAAAAAGGGCTAGGTTCAATTCTGTAGGGGTTCTTTCTAAAGCCAAGCAACACCAGCTCAAGCCCCCCCCCCCAGAAACCTGGGAAAATATATATACCGCCTTGTGTGCCCTTGATAGGCAATACTTCCTCACTCACAAGCATTGAGTGTAGGGGTTTAAAACCAAGAGAACTTTACTGGGTGGGGAGGGAGAGAGAAAAGCACATGGACAACAGAATGAATTTGGGAAAACCAGCAATTAATAAATGAACAGTTTTATGTAAAATTCCCCCAGCCACCTCAGGTGTCTCAGCAATAGTCCCAACAACCTCACTCCTCCTCTGGTAGTTGTAAGTGGCTGATGCATTCTACCATATCCCTGCTCCCCACTCATTGTTTGTTGTCCTAGAGTGATAGAGTCCAAGGTTTCTACGAGGTCAGTGGTGTCTGAGCTGCTACAAGGGCTCTACTATGTGACCCAGCTGAGGTGCTTTCAGCTTTAATTACTAGGAAGGGAAGCTTAAACCAGAATCCTATTGATAGATTCATCTGTCAAGTAAGCTCTTTGCTATTCACTGTTGTACGGCATTTGCTATTTAACTTTTTAGAGAGAAATAAATAGCAAAGAGGATCCTTAACAGAGTACTTCATCCCCAAAGAGTCCCATGGAAGTAGAACCAGAGCCTACCCTCGCCGAGCTCCCTTACCCAATCATGCCCGATTACAGTTGCAGTCAGGGTGACCCCTCACCCCAGGCACATTTGGTGCAGTTCTCTCATCCTTTCATTTCCCAACAGGGGCAACAGCATTTTATTTCCCTCAGGCTCAAAACTTAACTATATGTTAACCAAAAATGCCCCAAACTGTCACAGAGCTGAAATGCAAATGAGATGTGGCCCACTCAGTCATTTACCCTTGTTCCCCAACAGATGGCAGCAAAAAGCTCCCTCCCCTGTGTAGCCTCAGTTCATCTGGAGTTCCCAAGCAGCTCTGAGCCATTCTTCTCCCAGTATGTCAACAGGTGTCAATAGTGAGCTCTCTGCTCTTGAAGGCTTCAGGCTACAGGACCTTACATATGTCATACCAGTGCCTTGGTAGGACATCAGTTCTCAATGCCTGAGTGTCTCCTGTCTGAGCTAAAAACACTTGTGTGGGTTAGCCAAGCTGGTAGCAGACACATCAATCTCTAGGTGGCCTAGCTACCAGCAGAGGGGGGAAGAATGCCACACCAACTGGGCATAGCTTTTGTGCATGAATACAACATGTGAACAGAAGCCAGACCACGTGACCTGCAACAAATCAAACCAACACAGCTCAAACTTAAATTAATGACTACTCACCAAAAAATAGCTCACCCCAGTCCAGAAAGCAAAAAGGATTCATAGACTTTATTTGGTGAATAGCTATGGAGGAGTTAGTATTTAAATTAGATCAGCCCCAGGCAGGGCCCCATCAAACTAGGCACTGTGCAAACCTGAAGGAAAGACACAATTCCTGACAAAGAAAGCTTAAATCTGAGCAGAAAAATGGAGTCAGTGACTTGCTAAGAACGATTTACTGTCCCATAATAAAGCTCATCGCCATGGTTTTAATTTTCCTCTTCTGCTTTTGCAATCTCAAACCAAAGCTTAATGACTTCTTAGCCATGCTTCCACTGCTCCTTGCCTTTCTACTAATGGTGAGCTCAGACCAGGCTGGCTCAAGGGAGCTGGCTGTATTTCCCATCACCTGAGAAGAAAGCAGGGAAGAGGCAGGAAGGGGACGTTGACATGGAAATTGTTGAAACATTAGTGGGTTGTGATTTACTCTAAGGTGCCCAACCCCACTGAACAGCAGGGGGAATTGGGGTCAGAATTTCAACAGCATCTAAGTGACTTGGCTCCTTCTTTGAAAATCCCAGCCCATGAAGATAATCTTCACAGGAACTAATATTCATAATCACATATATATAACAGGCACCCACACTTTTCCATGCGTCTATAATTTACATGAGCTGGATTACTTTAATGCTCACCCACAATTCTTTACCAAAATTTTGTTGTGACTCCTTCCACTAGGTCACTGGTATTGCCGAAGAATTTTTGTGGTCCACCTTATTATCTTGAGCATCCTACACAGCAATGACTCTAGAAAGGGAAAAGCTAGGGGAGGTCATGTAAGCCAGCCCTGAATCACTACAGGATTATTTTTTTTAAAGCTGGTCAAATAAATGTTTTGAAAAAGCATATTAAAGCCCTGGCTGGTTTCTCCAGGGAGCGATCAAGATAATTTTCCTTGGCCAGAGCGTGGTAGCAGGGTCAGGCTGTCAGCTTCTATTAAGATTCAGATTTGCGTCACTGCATGGAAAGTGCTTGGCTGTATTGCTTCTCATTAGATTGCTGTAGAATAAATCTAATCATTAACTTACTACACTTGGCTGATTTTAAGGTTAGAAATCTAGCTCTCTTGCTGCCCCAGCGGGGCTGTAACCACACCGAGTTCCCATTAGGAATGACAGCTTTACAGGAACATTACCTGTATTTCTCTGTAATGGCAAACAAGCTGACATCTGACAAGAGCAAACTTGCAAAGGAGGTGCCGTGGTTTGTCACTGCAGGAGCTAGTGGGGTCCATCTCAGTATCATAGAATCATAGAGACCTCAGGAGGTCATCTAGTCCAATCCCCTGCTCAAAGCAGGACCAACACCAACTAAATCATCCCAGCCTAGGCGTTGTCAAGCCAGGCCTTAAAAACATCTAAGGATGGAGATTCCACCACCTCCCTAGATACTGCATTCCCGTGTTTCACCACCCTCCTAGTGAAACAGTGTTTCCTAATATCCAACCTAGACCTCCCCCACTGCAACTTGAGACCATTACTCCTTGTTCTGTCATCAGCTACCACTGAGAACAGCCGAGCTCCATCCTCTTTGGAACCCCCCTTCAGGTAGTTGAACTCTGCTATCAAATCCCCCCTCCCTCTTCTCTTCTGGAGACTAAACAAGCCCAGTTCCCTCAGCCTCTCCTCATAAGCCATGTGCCCCATCCCCCTAACCATTTTCATTGCCCTCCCCTGGACTCTCTCCAATTTGTCCACATCCCTTCTGTAGTGGGCGGGACCAAAACTGGACGCTCTACTCCAGGTGTGGCCTCACCAGTGCCGAATAGAGGGGAATAATCACTGCCCTCAATCTGCTGGCAATGCTCCTACTAATACAGCCCAGTATGCCGTTAGCCTTCTTGGCAACAAGGGCACACTGCTGACTCATATCCAACTTCTCATCCACTGTAATCCCCAGCTCTCTTTCTGCAGAACTGCTGCTTAGCCAGTCCCCAGCCGGTCCCCAGCCTGTAGCAGTGCATGGGATTCTTCCTTCCTAAGTGCAGGACTCTGCACTTGTCCTTGTTGAACCTCAGATTTCTTTTGGCCTTCACTGCACACTTAACACAGGCTCTTACCCGTGGTTTAGCCCAACCTCCCCTAATATCCATACACAAGCACTTTTACCCAGCTCAATATGGCATTGAACCTGAGCTTGCTTGCCCAGCTGGGGGTATAAGTTTGGGGCTCAGGATACAGCAGAAGCCTTGGGTCACAGAGGTCGGGTTGTGATAGTTCTCCAAGGCCTTCCCACCATTCCCCCAGGGCTGTAGTTCCTGCCTTTCTACCTCCTCACTTCTGGTGTCCCTCCCAGTTTAAATACACCTGGTTGGTGGTCACGCCCCCTCACTCTGCACAGCCTGTCCCGTTTCCTCACAGCTCGCTGGTACCACAATGCTGCCCAGGAGTGCCTCATCCCAGCAGGCTGCCAGTTGGCCAGAGGTGCACACCCAGGGTCTGGTGGACCTCTGCTGTGGGTCCAGTCATTGCCACGATTGCAGGAGGTGCACCCAAAATCAGCTGCTCTACAACCGCGTTGCTGAGAGGCTGGAGGAGAAGACTAAGATGACTGCACCTCAGTGCCAGCAAAGAAATAAAATACTGCTAAGGGCATATATTGCAAGGCAAAGGACACCAGTGGCAAATCTGGATTCCCTCATTCACTTGCCCCTACTAAGAGTAGGGCCAGGTGCTCAGCCCTGCCCTAAGCCCGGTGCCCAGTACCTGGCTTGATGGGCTATTAAAGTGAATCAGTCTGATTTTTAGACTAGGAGAGAGGGACCAGCCTAGCCAGAGGAGACCCGGGCAGCTGAGGAAGCAGGAACAGCCCCCAGACCAGAGCATGCAGCCAGGCCGACTGGAGGATGTCCTCCAGTCCATAGACCTGTCTGGGGAAGGGCCTGGGGATCAGAACAGAGAAGAAGCAGCTTCAGAGGCAGAGTCACAGCTGGGTAAGAAACCCCCACCATTTCTGTTATAGCCTGGGCGGCAGGTGCAGCAGAAGTCGGAGCATTTTAACTGTTTATGACCAATGGAATTATTGTCATAGAGCATAGTAAGTGTGATGGAGTGGACTTTGCTTCAGTTGAGCATGGAAGCCACACCCTTCCTCCCCCCTATAATGTGTGATCCAAGATGGATTCCAAGTGGGGAGAAAATTACATGGACCCAGTGATTTACTCTAGCTGGGGTTTACCTGCTGACTGCTAAATGAAGACATTTATGTACAAGGAATTAATGCATGGCCCAGTGGGGTGTAAATCTACAGCGCTCCAGCGTGCTGCACTCTATGTGTCCATGTGGACCCTGCTGCTGTGCACTGAAAGTTCCCCAGTGTGTTTTGACTTACTCCTGTTTGAAGCAGCAGTACGCAAAATGGGGGGGAAGGGTGCAGGTACCTGGGCTAGGGGGTGTCCCATGGCTGGGCTCTGGGGGCAGAGAAACAGGAACTGGGTTGTCATAGGGGTTTCTTTAACTCTCAACTCCTGGGGTGATTTTTGTGTGTGTCTGTATTATTACAGACATACTTACTGATGGGTATTTTGCAATAAATTACCAAAATAACTGAAACTGGTGTGACTATATAGTGTTATTTTGACAAATAAAATATGCAGAGTTTTGCAGAATTATAAAATATTGTGCGCAGAATTTTAATTTTTTTTGGCGCAGAATTGCCCCAGGAGTAAGATTACATATCTCTTTACATGTCACTAAAATCCAACCCATCAATTTTTCCCAGTTCTTTACTTGTTGGTCTGTTCCTGTCCTTATCTTTGTCTTGGATATAAGCATTGCAGGTACTGATCTGTGAAGTCACCTCCGAGGTTTGTACTAGGGTATGTCCTGTCCTTTTGGGGGGACAATCCAGTACTGACCTATTAGAGTGACACCTACTTGTTGCTATGGTAAAAAAAACTCATATATCCTGATTCTGACAGTTTTCCTATTCACTGCAGGCAAAACTTACTTCAGCTAATGCAGGGTGTTATGGGATGCAGAATTATAAAAGATATAGGCTAATTTGGGCTATATAATTGTTATTAATATTGTGTGTTTAATGCATACTAATATAATGCATTCTAATAAAAGTCTAGCGAGAAGATAAAAATGTCAACTTGTGGTCTTGCTGTGACACAGAACTTTAAAAAGGAGGAACTTTTCTGTCTTTCCATGGACATAAAAACCTCACACTTGGCCGTGGCAGAGCCTTTCACCTCTGCTGGCCCGAGGCAGCCACCCAACCTCCTGGGGTGAGGACCTTGAATAACTGGAGGAAAGGGAAAGGATCAAGGATGACCTGCTCTAAGAAATGCAGAATTTAAGCCACAGGCTGGACCACCAGATGAATTCCAGAAGCACCAGCTGGCATGGGAGAAGGAGTGGTAGGAGACGGACCAAGAGCAGCTCAGGAAACTGTTTGACCCACTGCTTACCCTGATGGCCAGCAGGCTGCAGATCCCAACACACTTCTAGTTCCGTTTCAGGGTGGCTTATTTTGGTTTAGCTTAAGCGGATTCCTAATCAGTTTAAAATAACCAGGCTTATTTCAGTTTTAAGCTGAAATCAGAGTAGCCACGCCGCCTTTTGCCCCGCTTTCACTAAACCAGTTTAAAAATCACACCTTAAGTTAAACCAGTGCCTCTCTCTTTATAGACCAGACTTTAGGAATTGGTTTAAGCTAAACCAAAATAAGCAACTTTTAAAGCAAAATCAGTGTCCAAACGGGGGTGTGCATCAGTTTTACTGGATGGGTTTTCAAAACAATATCATTGACACCAGTGCAACTTCTGAGAGTAGACAAGCCCATAGGCTCCCTACAGAACTTGGGAAGGGAAGGGCAGAGCCTCACACGCATCCACTAACTCCCAGGCAGAAGGGGAAGCAGAGTACATACTTCACGGTCACTGTCACAGATTGCCACCATGGCACTTGGAAATGAAATTTCACACTCGGGTTTTTCCTTGATGATATTTACTGAAAACCAACCCACATGCTCCCTTGTGAAGCGGCTCTGACAGAGCCAGGTGAGCTGCTCTGAGCAGGGGGCTTGATGGTGAAAGCCGAGGGCTGTATTTTGTGCCCTACTTTCACATACCACTTCCTGAACTAGTCCCAGGTTTGGCTCTGCTCTTCTGCATCCATCAGTGTCTGATTAATTACGAAGCTTAGGGCCTGATCCTCAGCCAGTATAAATTTGCTATGTGATTTTATGCCAGCTGAGGGTCTGGCCCCTGGTCTCTAGCTTTTAAATCAAAGAACTAGTGTTCAAGACATCTGAAGTTTATTCCCAGCTCTGTCACACATCTCTTGTGTGATGTTACCACTGGTCTCCTCCTTCATTAGATGGACATAATATCTTTACCTGCAACAGATGATGCAAGACTAACAATTGAGCTTTGTCAAGTGTACAGAGCCTCTGATAAAAGTCTCAAACACAAACTGTGCAGTCAGCCCATGATGAAATACGGCCTGTTGCAGCCTCAAGAAGTTCTTTCTTATGTGTTTTAATTTATCTAGTTTATGAGTAAGCCCCTGCTGCTGCCACCACCTTCTTCTGCGCCTCCTCTTCTCCTCCTCTAGCAGCAGATACATGTTTAAAAACAGTGGGCCAGATTCTTAGATGGTGTAAATTGGTATTGGCATCAATGGAGATACAGTGATGTATACCAGCTGGGGATCTGGCCCATTGACTCCAGTGGAAGAATGGCAATTTACACTAGCCTGGGATGTAGAAATTGCATTTTTCCTCGGAGGAGCTTTGAGCACTTTACAAAGAGTCATAGAATATCAAGGTTGGAAGGGATCTTAGGAGGCCATCTAGGCCAACCCCCTGCTCAAAGCAGGACCAATCCCCAACTAAATCATCCCAGCCAGGGTTTTGTAAAGCCTGACCTTAAAAACCTCAAAGGAAGGAAAATCCACCACCTCCCTAGGTAACCCATTCCAGTGCTTCACCACATCCGAGTCAAAAAGTTTTTCCTAATATCCAACCTAAACTGCAATTTGAGACTATTACTCCTTGTTCTGTCATCTGCTACCACTGAGAACAGTCTAGATCCATCCTCTTTGGAACCCCCTTTTAGGTAGTTGAAGACAGCTATCAAATCCCCCCCTCTCATTCTTCTCTTCCGCAGACTAAACAATCCCAGTTCCTTCAGCCTCTCCTCATAAGTCATATGCTCCCGCCCCCTAATCATTTTTGTTGCCCTTCGCTAGACTCTTTCCAATTTTTCCACATCCTTCTTGTAGTGTAGGGCCCAAAACTGGACACAGTACTCCAGATGAGGCCTCACCAATGCTGAATAGAGGGGAGTGATCACGTCCTTCGATCTGCTGGCAGTGCCCCTACTTATACAGCCCAAAATCCAGGAAGTTTTTGGAAAGCGTAGGGGACAATTTCCTGGTGCAAGTGCTAGACAAGCCAACTAGGGGGGGGAGCTTTTCTTGACCTGCTGCTCACAAACAGGGAAGAATTAGTGGGGGAAGCAAAAGTGGACGGGAATCTGGGAGGCAGTGACCATGAGTTGGTTGAGTTCAGGATCCTGACGCAGGGAAGAAAGGTAAGCAGCAGGATACGGACCCTGGACTTCAGGAAAGCAGACTTCGACTCCCTCAGGGAGCGGATGGGTAGGATCCCCTGGGGGACTAACATGAAGGGGAAAGGAGTCCAGGAGAGCTGGCTGTATTTCAAGGAATCCCTGTTGAGGTTACAGGGACAAACCATCCCGATGAGTCGAAAGAATAGTAAATATGGCAGGCGACCAGCTTGGCTTAACGGTGAAATCCTAGCGGATCTTAAACATAAAAAAGAAGCTTACAAGAAGTGGAAGGTTGGACATATGACCAGGGAAGAGTATAAAAATATTGCTCGGGCATGTAGGAATGAAATCAGGAGGGCCAAATCGCACCTGGAGCTGCAGCTAGCAAGAGATGTCAAGAGTAACAAGAAGGGTTTCTTCAGGTATGTTGGCAACAAGAAGAAAGCCAAGGAAAGTGTGGGCCCCTTACTGAATGAGGGAGGCAACCTAGTGACAGAGGATGTGGAAAAAGCTAATGTGCTCAATGCTTTTTTTGCCTCTGTCTTCACTAACAAAGACAGCTCGCAGACTGCTGCACTGGGCATCACAACATGGGGAGTAGATGGCCAGCCCTCTGTGGAGAAAGAGGTGGTTAGGGACTATTTAGAAAAGCTGGACGTGCACAAGTCTATGGGGCCGGACGAGTTGCATCCGAGAGTGCTAAAGGAATTGGCAAATGTGATTGCAGAGCCCTTGGCCATTATCTTTGAAAACTCGTGGCGAACGGGGGAAGTCCCAGATGATTGGAAAAAGGCTAATGTAGTGCCAATCTTTAAAAAAGGGAAGAAGGAGGATCCTGGGAACTACAGGCCAGTCAGCCTCACCTCAGTCCCTGGAAAAATCATGGAGCAGGTCCTCAAGGAATCAATCCTGAAGCACTTACACGAGAGGAAAGTGATCAGGAACAGTCAGCATGGATTCACCAAGGGTAGGTCATGCCTGACTAATCTAATAGCCTTCTATGATGAGATTACTGATTCTGTGGATGAAGGGAAAGCAGTGGATGTATTGTTTCTTGACTTTAGCAAAGCTTTTGACACAGTCTCCCACAGTATTCTTGTCAGCAAGTTAAAGAAGTATGGGCTGGATGAATGGACTATAAGGTGGGTAGAAAGTTGGCTAGATTGTCGGGCTCAACGGGTAGTGATCAATGGCTCCATGTCTAGTTGGCAGCCGGTGTCAAGTGGAGTGCCCCAGGGGTCGGTCCTGGGGCCCGTTTTGTTTAATATCTTCATAAATGATCTGGAGGATGGTGTGGATTGCACTCTCAGCAAATTTGCGGATGATACTAAACTGGGAGGAGTGGTAGATACGCGGAGGGCAGGGATAGGATACAGAGGGACCTAGACAAATTGGAGGATTGGGCCAAAAGAAACCCGATGCGGTTCAATAAGGATAAGTGCAGGGTCTTGCACTTAGGACGGAAGAACCCAAAGCACAGCTACAGACTAGGGACCGAATGGCTAGGCAGCAGTTCTGCGGAAAAGGACCTAGGGGTGACAGTGGACGAGAAGCTGGATATGAGTCAGCAGTGTGCCCTTGTTGCCAAGAAGGCCAATGGCATTTTGGGATGTATAAGTAGGGGCATAGCGAGCAGATCGAGGGACGTGATCGTTCCCCTCTATTTGACACTGGTGAGGCCTCATCTGGAGTACTGTGTCCAGTTTTGGGCCCCACACTACAAGAAGGACGTGGATAAATTGGAGAGAGTCCAGCGAAGGGCAACAAAAATGATTAGGGGTCTGGAACACATGACTTATGAGGAGAGGCTGAGGGAACTGGGATTGTTTAGTCTGCGGAAGAGAAGAATGAGGGGGGATTTGATAGCTGCTTTCAACTACCTGAGAGGTGGTTCCAGAGAGGAAGGTTCTAGACTATTCTCAGTGGTAGAAGAGGACAGGACAAGGAGTAATGGTCTCAAGTTGCAGTGGGGGAGGTTTAGGTTGGATATTAGGAAAAACTTTTTCACTAGGAGGGTGGTGAAACACTGGAATGCGTTACCTAGGGAGGTGGTAGAATCTCCTTCCTTGGAAGTTTTTAAGGTCAGGCTTAACAAAGCCTTGGCTGGGATGATTTGATTGGGGATTGGTCCTGCTTTGAGCAGGGGGTTGGACTAGATGACCTCCTGAGGTCCCTTCCAACCCTGATATTCTATGATTCTATGAAATGCCGTGAGGCTTCTTGGCAACAAGGGCACACTGTTGACTCATATCCAGCTTCTCGTCCACTGTAACCCCTAAGTCATTTGCTGCAGAACTGCTGCCTAGCCATTCGGTCCCTAGTCTGTAGCGGAGCATGGGATTCTTCCGTCCTAAGTGCAGGACTCTGCACTTTCCTTGTTGAACCTCATCAGATTTCTTTTGGCCCAATACTCTAATTTGTCTAGGTCCCTCTGTATCCTATCCCTATCCTCCAGCGTATCTACCACTCCTCCCAGTTTAGTGTCATCCGCAAACTTGCTGAGGGTGCAATCCACGCCATCCTCCAGATTGTTAATGAAGATATTGAACAAATCCTGAGGACTGACCCTTGGGGCACTCCACTTGATACCGGCTGCCAGCTAGACATGGAGCCATTGATCACTACCTGTTGAGCCCGATGATCTAGCCAGGTTTCTATCCACCTTATAGTCCACTTTATAGTCCAGCCCATACTTCTTTAACTTGCTGGGTTCTCCCAACCCCCTCTGACATAAAGGAATAGTCTCACTCCCATTGTACAGATGGGAAAACAGACACTAACCAGTTAAATGACCTTGCCAATGTCACACAGCAAATTGACCGTACAGCCAAGCTTAGAACCCAGATCACATGATTTCCAGCCCTTTGCTTCAATCACAGATTCTATCTGCAGTCTCAGGCACTTGGGGTGTTGGAAAAAAGCCCAACAATGACCCAGCAAAAGGGGATGTTGCATTCTCAGCACCTTTCTATTGTATTTATCAACCAGTGGACTTGGTCCTGCTGATGTTAATCTAAACCTGTTTAGCTTAACTCAAAGTAGGTTTACTTTGTGTAGCACTGGGACAGCTGCACAGGGCCTGGATTTTCAGTACAATTTCTTCCAATATTTTTTCTCTTTAAAGATCTCATGCATTTAACAAATATACTTAAACAGACTTTTGTTGCGACATCAAAAGACAGTGACTTGGATTCTCCTGCTCTTCAGTGTCGATAGGCCATTCTTGTGTACATGTTATAAAATAGCATTTGGCAAATTACTCTATCATATTTCCCCTGGGAGACAATGGGCCACAAGAAGAACTTAGGCATTTTATAGTTTTTAAAAGCTTCAGTATTATACATGGTCAAAAAAATCCATCAATTTTTTTAAAAAAGAAAAGTGCCTTTTTGACCAAAAAAACTCCTTTTTAATGAAAAGTTTTTGTTTTTCAATGAAAAAATTCCAAATTTTGTGATTTTTTTAAAAATTGTTTTGTTTCAGCGCGGGGAAAATCACTCTCTTGCTTTATTACTCCTGTTTTAGAGGGAGGAAAAGTTTCAAAAAAGAGGAAGAGAGAGAGAGTCTTTTCTCTTGCAAAAGAAAACCCAATTTTTAATGATGTAATCCTTCTGCCAGGAGGTGTTAGCAGCAACAAAGACAGGATCCAATATCTAGGGGTTCCCTCTTAGCATTACAGAACAGAACCGGCTCACGATCTCATGCAGAAAACTGGGGAAACTAAACAGCCACCCGCTGGACGCCTCTAAGAAGCAATGCTTCTGACTCGCAAGCTCTGAATCTACGTTTAAAAAACAACAACAAACTTTTATTAAGGGGAGAGGGAACGCAACATTAGGCTGGGAAAATACTGCAGCAATGACTTAGAAAGTATGCAGCCTGAAGTAGAACACCCACCCCACCGTACCTGGGGCAGTTTTGCTTCAGTTTCCCACCTTGTGATGTGAGAGTCCAGACTGTCCCTTTCACACACCGCTCCCCCTTTCCTCTGCTGCATCCCACTCAGGGTTTGTTATTTGGGGTCACCAAAGTCCCAGCACTCACTGGGACTGCGTTCAAGTGGTTCACCTTCTGCCCCATGGGGCGGGAGTAATGCCTCTTGCTGCTGCCCACTGTCCTGACCCACAGCACTAGCCCAGCGATAAGTTATCACAGTGCTGGGGCTGCTGGGTAGAGGGTGCCCTGCTGCCAATACACTGCCTTTAGTTGTGAGGCTGTGTCCTGAGCCTCCACCACCTACCCCTGTCCACAGTGACTTCAACAGGTAGTGCAGATCTTCACTCCTGCTGCCTCCTCTACATTCTCTCACTGCAGCTCCGCCCCCACACCAGGTCTAAGGCTCCGTCCCTCCAGATCTGTTCATCCGCGACTTCAGCTCCAGTGGTCAGTGAGAAGAGACGAGGACTGTCTTTAAACACTGGAGGGGAAGGATCAAATGGCATCTACACAGAGTCCTCACCACCTGGGAGGAACAGCTGTCCCCACCCCCTCTGGCTTTCACTTGGATTGGGGGGTGGGCCAACACAGAGAAGAAACCTTTGTAGCTCAGCCAACGGTAATGCCCGATTGGATTTGTGCTTGTAAGGTCACAACCACCTGAGGGAAGTGTGTTCCTCTCCACCACTGCTACTCTCCTACCCCCAAACCTGCAGGGTATCTACTGCACCGTGGCAACACAGCGAGACTTTGCTGGGCAGGGACAGGCACCCACCTGCCTCCCCATTTTTGCACATTTTGGGCCTTTGGTCAGGGCTGAGCCATCACAGCTACTGGAGGGAGAGTTAAGAGGTGACTTGGTCACAATCTTTAAATACCTACCTCGGGAGAAAATTGCTGGTAGTAGAGCTCTCTAATCTATTGCACAAAGGCATACTATGGTCCAATGGCTGGAACAAATTCAGATTAGAAATAAGGCACAATTTTAACAATGCCAGTAATTAACCACCAGAGCCACTTATGTAGCAATGTGGTAAGTTCTCCATCACTTGGAGACTTGAAATCCAGACTGGGCTCCTTTCTAAAAGAGAGGCTGGAGTAGGTCATCCCCAACTACTAGGGCTTGTGATTGGAGGAGCCACTTGGTGACATTCTCTGGCCTGTGTTACGGAGAAGAGCAGACAATATGATCACAGTTGTTCCTTCTGGCTTGAAAATCCATGGAGTAGAGGGAAGCAGCTGGAGCACAATATGTTTGATGATTCACAGCCTGGCAGTAAATTATTTGAAAAAGGGCAGTTACTATGAATATTTTGCAAAACACTTTGAAATCCTCAGGAGGAAGGTGTCAGCATCGTACGTGCAAAGAGTAATTAATTAAGCCTTTCCATACCACCATCTTGTAGGTCAACTGCCTAGAGATGGGGAAACAGACCTTGGCACATCTGCACAGTGACAAAAAACCCACAGCACCGAGTCTCTGAGTCCAGCTGACTCGAGCTCAGGCTGCAGGGCTAAAATTGCAGTGTAGATATTTGGGTTTGGGTTTGGGTTTGGGCTGGAGCCTGGGCTCTGAGACCACCTCTACTCCCAGAGCCAGGGTCCCAGCCTGAGTGCAAACATCCACACTGAAATTTTACAGCTCCACAGTCTGAGCCCTGTGCGCCAAAGTTAGCCGAGCCGGGCCTGCCTCGAGTCTCTTATCGCTGTGCAGACCACCAGAAGTGTAGGCCAGCATTTCTGAGTATCTATTATTTCTGGGTGCCCAACCTGAGTTTATGTCAGAGTTGTGACCCAACAACCGAATTACTGGAGCGTTAAACCCTGGGTATTTCATAGATCCCAAGGCCAGAAGGGACCATCATGATCATCTAGCCTGACTTCCTGTATAACACAGGCCAGAGAATTCCACCAAGCGATGCCTGCAGTGGAAAGAATTGTTCTTCCCACTCTCAAGCCAATAACCTGGAATTGCACGACAACAGCTTGGCTTCACAGAGCCATCCAAACTTGAATTAGAGAGGGAAAGCAATGGGGCATCACCCACTTACTCTGCTACTCTGTGCCAGTGGTTAATTACCCTCGCCGTTAACACTCGGAGGTGTCTTTATTTGCATTCCAGGCTGGGCACCCAGGGTGCCCAAAATTTAGTGGGTACTTCGGGCCTTAATGACTCACACGTTGCCAGAGCTGCATAAAGCACATAGGCAGCCCGATTCCCCCAGCCCTGTTCTAAGCACCAAACTCCACTCCCTCCTCATAAAACAAAAGGATTTATAATGCAGTAGATTATGCCGTCATTCAGTTCAAAGTTCTCTCCAGTTTAAACTCTTTCTTTAAGGGTAATTTGTTTCAGTTCCAAAGCAGCTGCTGCTAATTATGCTGCTAGGAAATATTATGCATTAACATTACTCAACTTCCTTTGGCCAGGTTGCCATGAAATGCTATTCCATTCGAAAGATCCAGCCCCAAATGTTTTCTGATCTCCAGATAAAATCCTACTTAAACAAGGAAGAGGCGATGTCACGGCATGCACAACAGTGAAAGGGAGTGACATCACAGAGATGGCTCAGCTCGCTGATTGTTTGACAGAACAAAAACCACACCCAAAAAAACCCACGGACCATTAAACCTTCACAATGGTTAGACAGCTGGTGTGCTCTGATCACTGCCTGTCATGCTGACCAGCATGGTCTCATTGTTTCCTTGTTCTCTCCCATCTGTCTGTCTGTCTCCATCTGTTGTTTCTTGTTGTATTCTTTGTACAGCACCTAGCACAATAGGGTCCTATTCCATGGCTGGGGCTCCTGGGCGCCACAGTTATACAAAGAAATAATAAATAATAATAATGCCATTCCACTAGTTAGCTTAAAAGTCTGAAGACAGGCATTTTCCTTCCTTAACAAAGACAGGCTACGATCCCTGGTGCTGAAAATTCAGATACTTCCTCGCCCTGAAAACAAGAAATATTTTTAGTGGAAAACATTAACTCTTCATTATGCACTTAGCCAAGCCGGAGTCATTTCATTAATGGCACCTGCTCAAAGTGAAGCACCTGTTAAATGCTTGGCTTGATCGGGGCCTTATTTACTTGTTCACCAGCACCTCAGTGAACAGGTGTAACCCACAGGTCAGTGTGTGTCACTTGTCACCCTCAGGGGCTGATCCTCAGAGGTTGTGAGCCTGTTACAGCCCTCAGCGACAGAGTCTGGCTCTTTAACTTAATCTTTTACTGCTGGCCAGCCCCGGTTCAATCCCCAGTGTCAGTCAAGATGGCAGCTGAAGAGGAAAGTCTTTGACGTTCTTGAATAGGAGGCAGGGTCAAGCACCCCCCAGTGGCAGGGGGGTGCTTGACCCCCACCCCACCCCAGGCCCTGCCCCCACCCCTGCTCTGACTCTTCCCTCTCTGCTCCCTACCCCGAGCGTGCCCTGTCCCCTGCTCCTCCCCCACCCTCCCCACACCTCCTGGAACAGCTGATTGTGGTGGTGGAAGATGCTGGGGCGGGGGGGGGGGGGAGTTGCCTACGGACAAGGGGCTGCCAGCGGGCAAGAGGTGCTGGGGGGGGAGGGGGAAACTTGGCTGCCAGTGGGTGCTAAAGCACATGCTCATTTTTTTCCATGGTTGCTCCAGCCCTGGAACACCCATGGAGTCTGCGCCTCGGACACTACAGCCAGAGGAGAAGCAAATTCCTTGGATGAGCCCTGTGTCATACCAAGCAAAGACAACTGAAAATCCATGCTCCAAGAGCTGCAAAAGCCTCATGTGTGGTTACAGAACAGGGAAGGGAATTAGCACTGGGATTGGGCTATGGCACCACTTGCTGTTGGTTGCTGGTTCAAATCCCAGCACCAGCAGGAGGTGTTGGAAGCCGTTAGTAGCTGACAGCTGGTCAACGGCCTATGGAAAGCATGTTGGAGGCCTTGGCCATGTTCCTAATGGACTTAAAAACAGGGCATCTCAGCACTAAGAATCACCGAGGCACCAAATTACACAGGGTTCTTACAAATGAGAGAGGCAGCACTAGGGAGCCTACACTGCTAGTGCCCAGCATCAGTGGTAAGCTGGAGCCGGTTTGCACCGGTTCACGCAAACCAGTTGTTAAATTTTGAAGCCGATTTAGAGCTGGTTGTTAAAGGGGTGAGGAAGCTCAGGCGGGACAGACAGGATGTGGCCCGCGGGACTGTCCCGTCCGAGATCTTGGCTGGGGAGGCTCCCATGTGAATTTTTACTGACCTGGCGGCACTCCGAGCCTTCGGTGGCATTTCGGCGGCGGGTCCTTCAGTGCTGCCGAAGACCCGGAGCGAGTGAAGGAACCGGTTCTTGAGCTTCTGGCAGCTCATCACTGCCCAGCGTGGATCTGTTTTGAGGACTTCAGCTGTCCAGCGCAAGCACTGAATTCACTGGAAAATCCAAAGGCAGAGAAACACGGGCCAGCCTGGCAATCCCATCCCAGCACCACCCTCCTCTGGAAAACAGGACTACAGTGACACCTAGTGGGTGCTGGGGAAGATCCACACTTACTCGTGGAAGGCAATGGGAAGAGCTGGATTTCTCAGGTGCCCTGAGGCAGGTTTGCTTTCAGTCAATGAATACTGATCAGGACAAAGGCCTGGCTCTCTCATCTGCCAGATCAAGGTAGCCGAGTCGGGGGGGGGGGAAGGGTGGATACTTTACAACAGTGAGAGAGCACTAAAAGCAGGAACACTGCTGGGTGCTGTGCCACTAAATCCACTGCCAATGCCCCAGCAGGAGCAGGAATGGGTGTGAAGGAGAGAATTCAGCATTGAGAATGTGCTCTCCTTCGGTACAGCAACAGGCACATTGAACAAAGGACACAGGCCTTAGCTCCTTCCCAGCACTGCTGTCTGGGATTCTCTCCATGGCAGTGCTGTGCACTAAATGCACCAGCATTCGCGGTGTGGGGGTGGTGGTTCTGTGTCTTTCCTTTGGGGAAACAGCCTGCATGGGGCTGGTTAGGGAGCCTTAATATCTCTGGCCATGCTCAGTATGCTCTAAGCTAATAGAGATGGCGTCTTCTTGTGCACCCGCAGAGCGTGGGTATTGGCTGAAGCCTGACATCATGTTAAGGGTTGGGGTTAGAATGGCAGAAACGCACAAAGAAGCCCACCAGCGACACAACCAGCTGGAGATTTAGGTACTGGGAGGTTAAGCACAGACGACATCCTGTTGTGATCTTGCTGTGACTATGCGTTTGGAAAACAAAACATTTCAGCTGGCAGCTCAGCGAAGCAGAACCTGCCCACGTTGTGCTCCCCAGGTGCCTCTCGAGCAAACACCACGATGCTATCTGCCTAATAACTCTGGGCGGAACGCTGCCGTCTTATCGGGGTTAAAAGGGTCAGATCAAGCTAAGTGGTTCTTGCTGACTGCTTGCGAGGGGGAAATGGTTTCCCTTTTCTCAGAAGAGCTCCCTAGCGTGGTGTCTGGGCTCATTTTGCTAGCGCGATAGCCATCTCCAGCCTATGAAGCAATAGCTGCAGCTCTGCACCATGCCCAGCAGCTTCTGGAGGGGCAGGGTGGGATCCTACACGCAATACTTAAAGCTAGGTTTTCAGAACAGCCTAGGAGCTGGGTACCCAGCTGCTACTGAATTTCTATGGGAGTTGTTCACCGAATGCCCTTAAACTCTGTTGAAAATGCCAGTTTTCAGCTCTCAGTTAACTATGCCAGTGACTGTGCTCACTGAGCATCTGCTACTGGCACCCAAGGGCTGGCCCAGCTGCCGTACGTCCACACACACATACAGACGCGCCCAGCAGGACTCAGGTGGTCATGTTGACTTCAGGCAAGGCTACCCAGGGTGTGGTCCTTCCCTGGGCCAGTCACCAGCAGTGCCATGCCAGGATCTGCTGGCCTAATAGCCCAAACGGCACAAGTAATCCCCCCCACTCCTGGTCCCCAGTGCACTGCTCCCTGGGTCCACTCTACTCTGCTTCCCACACTCACAGCAGATATCACAGGACTCTGCTAGATGCTAGTTTCCCAAGCAAATCAGATTCCTCAGCAGCGACTGGATTCGTCCTGCTTCTGCCACCATCCTGTCTCATTGGTAGAACCCTACCAAATTCATGGTTGTGAAAAACACATCACGGACAGTGAAATCTGGTCTTCCCCTGTGAAGTCTGGTCTTTTGTGTGATTTTTCCCTATACTATACAGATTTTATGGGGGAGACCAGTGTTTCTCAAATTGGGTGTCCTGACCCAAAAAGGGAGTTGCAGGGGGGGGGTCACCAGGTTACTTTAGGGTGGTCATGATATTGCCACCCTTCTGCGCTGGCTTCAGAGCTGGGCAGCTGGAGAGCGGCAGCTGTTGGCCAGGCACCCAGCCCTGAAGCCAGCACCCTGACAGCAGCAGCCCAGAAGTAAGGCTGGCAATACCTACCATGCCACCCTTACTTCTGTGCTGCTGCCTTCAGAGCTGGGCGGCCGGTTAGTGGCAGATGCTGACTGAGGGCCCAGCTCTGCAGGTAGCAGCAGAGAACCAAGGGTGGCAATCCCACATCAGGCCATCCTTACGTCTCCGCTACTGCTGCTGGCAGCGGCTGTCTTCAGAGCTGGGCTCCTGGCCTGCAGCCTCCGCTCTCCAGCGGCGCAGCTCTGAAGGCAGCACCGCTGCCAACAGCAGTGCAGAAGTAATGGTAGCAGTACCGCAACCCCCCCCCCCACACACACACACAACTCCTTTTCGGGTCAGGACCGCTAGTTACAGCACCATGAAATTTCAGATTTAGATAGCTGAAATCATGAACTTTACAATTTTTAAAATCTTATGACCATGAAATTGACTGAAATGGACTGTGAATTTGGTAGAGCCTTGCTCCTTGGTGGCCTTGCTCTGAGCACGCTGCCCAGCAGCTACTCTGCAGCAGACATGCGGCCCCTGGGGGTGAAATCCAAGCCCAGCTGGAGGCATTCATAAGGAATACTTTGGTCCATGGCCACGTGTCAGAGTGACCACACGGTGTGTTGGCTTCACTCAGAGCTGCACGCAGTACCGTGGAAAGATCAAGAGCCTTGTGGCTCAGTACAACCAGAGTGGGCATGGTACTCCTAGCTCCAGTGCAGGGTGGAAAACATGTCTGGTCTGGGAGGAGCTTGACTGATTCCCTCAGTTTTCAGCTCTCACCCCAGTCTAGTGTGCTTCTGTGTAGCAGGCAGACTCCAGACAATGCCATGGAGAGGAAAGAGCGGGCAGGGGAAGAACACTAGGACCAGGGAAACCAGATGGACATGGGCTGGCTCAGGAGACACCCACATCCCTTGATCTAGGAATGGTAGCAGAGATAGTGTTTCTCCAGGTGCGCACAGTCTGGGAATGGTTTTCATGAGCGCTGGTGTGCAGGGTCATCATGCATTGCCACATGACCTCTGGCCGTGCTACAAACCCACCCGAGAACCTGCTCTGTTGATCATTTAAGCCTCATGTTTAAGGCACCTTTCTAGCGGGCGAGGGGGAACAGGCACAGGGCTCTATTGGTAGCTCCTGTGCTATTTAGAAAACCCAGTTGTTCAAATGTCTCAGGGATCCATCTCCGGCACACTGGCCTTGCACACAGTGTGCGTTGCCATGCATTCCCCACCACAACAGCGCTGATGTCCCAAGCCCAAACTGGTGCTCAACTGATCAGTAACACCACCAGCTAGCCAGTTTCCACAGGGTGATCGATTGCCACTCCCATTTCCTTGGTGAGGGGACCGTCCACCCCCATGGCCTGGTGCTGTAACATCAGGGCTAGCTCGCCACACGGGCAGAAAAAGCTTCTCACACGTGCAAGTGTTGCAGCCGTTGCTGCTCAACTCCAGTCATGAGCAACGCCACTCCCACCTGGCTGTGGTCATGGGCCGGACCCCAAAGACATGCCTCACCCAGTGAGCAGCAGCTTCAAGTACTGGCTATTGCAGTGCGGGGCTGTGCACAGCCATGGCAGCCATACATCTGTGCAATACTAACACCAATCTCAGCTCTCCGCCAGGATACCCTCCACCCCCCCAGCACCTCCTCCAGAGCAGTCAGCCCAGCCTAGCTCGAATTGGTGTCAGTCCCCAAGAAGTTATGGGAGTTTGACCTCTTTTCTTACCATTCGCTGAGATCCCAGAAGGCCTTTTGAAGTGTCCCACAAGTCACTGCCCTGACGGACTGTGGAATAGATCCCCAGAGGGCAGTGATGCTCCAATGATGTGCTTCAGCTCAAGTGTGGATGCAAGCACAATTACCACTTCTGCAGTGCAAACTAGAGGGGGGGTGAACTGCAGAACCGCTCCCCCGTGTAAACCCTGCTGGCACACACTAAAAGGTACCTAGATCGCATTGCTGTCGTCCCATTTCAAACGTGGTTATTTTTAATGTGCACTTTTAGAGCATACCAGCAGGGTCTACACAAGGCATTTAGAGTGCACCCCATTAGAGCACTCCCCTTTTGATTCACACCGTGGCACCATGTAGACATGCCCTTGGTGTCGTATGCACCACGCACCAGAGCTCCCTGAAGGTTGATGCGCTCCCTTTATCTGCAGGCCAAGAAGAGTGCTGGGCAATCTTCCTTGCAGTGCTCCGACCAGGAGGGAATCTACTCTACAGACCAGACAAGTCTTAGCCCCCAAAAGATTTGTTCATGTTAAACAGGGTGAGGATGTGTGTGACTGGGAGACCCCACCACCACCTGGAACTCTACAGACCCTTACAAAGACACTTGTTTACTTCTTTTAGATCTAAGTATTTTATTGCATAGCATCTTGTTACACTAAAAGACCTTGTACTGCTCCTTTGGAGAGATGTGTTAATGCAACAGATTGGTATCACTGAAGGATATTGGTAAACTCCTCTGTATTCCCATAGCACATATTATCCCAATGCTTTAGACCAAATGTCCCCAAACTTTTTATCCCCTTACCTGTAATGTGATCTGTCCACAAGTCCTAGGAGCAGTGGTTGGGAGCCTGGGCCAGGAGTGGGGCCGCGGTCGAGAGCAGGGCCATGGTTGGTGATTGGGCTGGGAGACACGGGCTGAACTGGGGCCATGGCTGTGATTGTGGGCCAAGCCATGGCTGGGTGGTGCTCCCTCCTCGCCCCCTGTGGGGTCTAGCCCAGGCCTTGCTCCACCCCCTTGTGATGGGGTGGGGGCACATCTAGTGCAAAGTGGGTGCTCCCCATCCTCCTTGCGTGCAAAGGGGTGTTCCCAATCCACAAATAGGTTCACCACACTGTTCTAGCTCTCTGAGTTATAAGGCCTAAGAGTCCCCCCTACTTCATCAGGTCCCAGCCCAAGGCCCTGTCAGTGGCAAGGGTCTCCATCACAGAGTTTATGGGGATCTAACCGCAACACGGGGACAATTCTCAGCCCTGCAGCTGGTGTCCCCCCCCCCCCCCCCCCCCCGGGCTACTTCCTACTCTGTCCCTTGTAGTCATGGTCCAGACACCTCCAGGCTTGTCGGCACAGATGGCTCCCAGCGATCCTGGGTTCTCCTGGATGTCTGCATCTCTGCCTGGGTCTCGGCGTGTCTGTCTCCTGCTGTCGGAGCCTCTGGTGCTTCCTGGATTGGAGCCGATCCTTCCCCTTTAGCTGTCTGCCCAGACTGAGCTGAGCTGCTCCTCTTTATACTACTGCCACACTTGGAGCATGCCCAGCAGGGCTTGGTGGGCATGGCTTCCTCAGCCCACATTAACCCTTCTCAGTCTAGTGCAGGGTGAGTATACCCCATCACCACCCAAGCATTCTTCCTTGCCCCCCAGGGGGGAGCATCCCACTGTTTGGGGATCATTGCTTTAGACACAGTAGTTTTACAACCAACCCTTGAGGAAATCAAACAGACAGAGGATAAATGCCTGATTTTCAGACATGTAGAGCACCCATATCTCCAGTTGAGATCAATGAGAGCTGCAGGTGCTTAACAGCTCTGAAAATCAGGTCCAAAATTACCTGCCCAGGATCCCATATAACCCAATGAAAAGGCCAGGAAAAGAAGGAAGCCCTGACTTCCACATGGTTTTGTTAAGTAACTTCTATGTCCTAAAATCAGGTGTCATGTAGCTAGGCTGTATGCAATCGTTCCCCATGAAGTGTAGTCAGAGCACATTAATCCTGGGCATAAGTTCTTGTAATGACAGATGGCCAAATAATGGGTGTAGTTCTCCCAGCAGGAGGAGGAGTTGAGACCTCTGACCTCAGTACACTTGTGGTTTTACCCCCAAGGCTTGAACTGAGAGCTCCCTAGTTACCACTCCCCTACTTAGCCTCTGCTACACTTGTTTCTATTAACCTTTACACAAATGGTGTTTTGCCCAATCCTTTGTAAATAACATCCCTAGCCTGCCAGAATGTGTTGTGGATCTAAATTACATTCACTTAGGACAGGTCTATGCTGCTGCTGAAATTGAGGTAACTTATGTCGCTCGGGGATGAAAAAGACACGCCCATGACCGACGCATGTTACACTGACTGAAGCGCTGTCCACACCGCCGCTCTGTCTACAGGAGACGCTCTCCTATTCACACAGAGCGTCTTCACCAGATGCACTACAGCAGTGTCAACGTAGCACTTCTCGTGTAGACCTGACACCAAGCAAGCTTTTCCACAGAGAGGAATGGTTTTAATTTTGTCTGGGGTGGGGGTACAGCAAGTTTGTCTTCTGTTCGATTTCAGCAGAGTATAGTTTATCACTGCATTCACTCTCAACAAAAAAGCCGTGTGGTTAACATCTCGACTGTTCTCAGTGGTAGCAGATGACTGAACGAGGAGTAATGGTCTCAAGTTGCAGTGCGGGAGGTTTAGGTTGGATATTAAGAAAAACTTTTTCACTAGGAGGGTGGTGAAGCACTGGAATGAGTTACCTAGGGAGGTGGTGGAATCTCCTTCCTTAGAAGTTTTTAAGGTCAGGCTTGAAAAAGCCCTGGCTGGGATCATTTAGTTGGGGTTGGTCCTGCTTTGAGAAGGGGGTTGAACTAGATGACCTCCTGAGGTCCCTTCCAACCCTAATCTTCTATGATTCTATAAAAATCGTCTTGTTTGAAAACATGAGGCACCTTAAGACAGGGAGCAGAAAAACTCATTGGATCCCATAGCCATAGCCCCTGAGCCAAGTGTCATTGCTCATTCTCTAAAAGGGAAGCACTTTTTTTTTTTTTTTTTTAGGAGGGAGGGAAGGTGTGGAATTTAAACATGTCAAGTTTAAATACAGCGTTTGCTCTGTGGTTCACAGTGCATGGAGATAACGAATGCAGACAGACTGACCCTGTTAAACACCGCAATATTTCAACTCTCCATCAACTGACACGGAAACTACTAATGGACAATTCAAGCGCAAAAACACAAGCCAGTCGTCAACTGCAGCGCTGGTTGGAGTGGGAGGGTTTACTGGGAACCCAGAACTCCGTAAACCCATGTGAACTAAGGCTCTGTCTACACTACCACTACGTCGGTATAACATATGTTGCTTGGGGGTGTGAATAAGCCACCCCCCCGAGCAAGATAAGTTACACTGACCTAAGCACCAGTGTGGACAGTGCTATGTCGGCAGGATAGCTTCTCCTGACGACATAATTAATCCACCCCCAATGAGTGATGGGAGAGCCCTCTGATGGGAGAGCCCTCTGATGGGGCTGCACTGCTGTAAGCTCTCTAGTGTAGCCATACCCTTAGTTTTAAAATTGGAAAAGGGTTTCCATCAACTCAGATTTCAACAGCCAAAAAGGCCCATTGCAATCATCTAGTCTGAACTCCTGGATAGCACAGGCTAGGGAACTTCACCCAGCGATTGGTTCGGTTCATAGCTGTAGCATTTTGGAGACTTTAAACTCCAATCGGATTCGCACTCTGCGAATGGCAAGAGATCTTGGTGACAGCGCAGACTAAAGCCTATATTGCAGAGACGCTGGATACTACAGAACAAACTTTAACCGATGGTGTCTTGATGACTGTAGATTCTTAACCTTTTCAAATCTACTAAAAGGCAGGAGAGAGTTGACCAGGGATCTGTAAGTTGATGTTGGCATGACACCGAATGCTAATTAATGGAATTAGAATCTAAATACCTTTTTCAGTGTTGGTTCAGAGGGAACTCTTTTCCTAGAAAGGAAACAGTAACAGCAAATGTAAAGAAGTTAGAATCAAAAGGAGGAACATTGCTTTTCTTATATATTTAGTTTACAGTTCTTGAAGCTCCAGTTAAATCTGGAGAGAAGGTTTATGCTGTATGTTTTGTGTCATAATGTGAGCTGTGTGGAATTTTCTGATTGGAATTATGTTCCATCTAAAGCAGGGCTTGGGGACATGCACTTCGTCAAACAGGACTCTTGGAATTTTAGGGGAAGATTTGTTTCTTTGCTTCCGACCACTCCACACCACACAAAGACAGAGCACCCACACTGGAAAATTAAACAGAGCACCTTTTCCAGCATTCCAAATACCAGAACTTCACATTCCAGCAGAGGGGTTTATATCACACTTGCACACGCAATGCCAAGTGAGTTACCATGTCTGCAAAATCCTGAGGACTAGCTTATGAAAACAGTGTTGGACCTCTCAAAAAAGGACTTTTAAGGTTCACAGCAAACCCAGCAGATGTCATCTCTCCTCCACCCCTCCTTAATGATTGCTGTAGGGTGGCACTCAAAGCCCAGAAGGAAAAGCTAGTAAAATATATCCTAGCACACTTACCGTTCAGCTCGAATCTCATCTGCAAGGCTAATACAAAGGTCCAGGTGGCAAGAGGAGCCTCAAAACTGGCTTATGCTGAAGGAAGAGCTGGCACA
This sequence comes from Chelonia mydas, assembly GCF_015237465.2. NCBI lineage: Eukaryota > Metazoa > Chordata > Testudines > Cheloniidae > Chelonia > Chelonia mydas. Next base: position 72,106,238 of record NC_051251.2, on the reverse strand, counting down.
GAGCCATCTGGATAGGTGTGAGGACTAATGAACTGTGTGACTGTGTTGCCAACTACTGCTGCACTCTCTGGCCCCTAGACCTGCCTCTCTCCCGTGGCAGATAAGTTTCTGAGTGGTACCCGCATATGCGCATTTCCACAGGGGGAAATGCCAAGCTCCAGCTTTGAGGCTGGAGGATCTGTTGAGGCCCACAGCCTGAGAGCTCTGCAGTGCTCCAGGCCGGTCTGGAATGGGGAACTGTAGCCCAGGTGGTTGGGCACATACATTTGTCTCTAAGGACTTTCCTGCTTTACTTGCACATATGACATTACGCTGGAACTGCATAAGCTGATCTGAAAGCCATGGTTGTGATCGGGGAGTTAGCAATACACTACCAAATGGAGCAAAAAGGCTGATTTTTGATCAGACCAAGGAAATAGGCAAGCCCCCTTCCTGCCTATCTCAACATCTAACTGGGCCCCCAAGGCAGTTTTTAAAGAAGTCTTTTCACAATAGGCTTAGTGCAAGAAAAGGGAGCTGGCCAGACGTGGTTGCTTAGACAAGAGCATTGCCCTAAATGTTGGAATGCCTGGCAGCACTTTCATTCAATGATTAAAGTACTTAGCCCATAGCAGAAAATGCCGAATTATGACAGACTGAATCTGGACAGCGCTGCTAGAAGTAATGCCAGGAAGCCTAATTTTTATGACTGGTAACTAAAGCCAAATGAATCATTTATTTAAAAGAACTCTGTAACTTAGATTTTTAGAGACATATAAAATAATAATGACTTTTACTTTGCCTTTTATACTCCAACATTTTGATTTATGGTTTTATATTAGAGGAAGAAATTAGTGCTCAACAGCTGGCAATTATTATGAAATCTTTACAGTTTTAAGTGCAAAAAATACTTTGTTGTTTAAAAGTGAGCACTACCCATTTTCCTTCTCTTGGTGGTGTTTTTAAAAATATATATATTTGTTTGCTTTGATGTCAATACCTATGGAAGACCTATTTATAGAAATACAGCTGCATCAGAATGGTGTGCCTAACAGAACTGTGAATGACACGGGGATGGAAATATAAAATGAAAAAATCATAAGGATACAGGTTTTATTTCTTTTCAGTTCAGTCAAACAATCACAATCCTGTATAATATTAAGCCCCCGTTTTGATGACGATTCCCTGTTGATCTTAGAAAGGCTACCACTGCAATGTCATATTATTACAATTATCGTGGATCATTCTAAAATAAAAATGAGCTGAATTCCATGAAGAGGCAAGACGTTTCCTTAAATATTACGGTGATTTGGTTTACTTTGAGACCATTCTCTTACACTCTAATTTCCCGACCATTTACATGTGTGTTCTTTGTGCTGCATATACAGTCAATGGCGAGCAGAGAGACTGAAAGCAGCTTCTATATCATTCAAGTTCTGTGGTCATTCAGTGTTAGGGCTTCAAAGCACGGCGGGTTTCATTTCAGCCAGATCCACTTGTCTCCCACCTCGGAGTTGTAACCTTTGTCAAAATTGCGACCAGGAAGCTAGAGAAAAACAAAACAAGTCCGGTCAGGGCTAGGCCATTTATGACGATAAATCATTTCTTCTTCTTCTTCCACACTTCACCTCCCCACCCCCAACACCTTTGGCCAGGTTTTCAATTTAAAAAAAGACAAGTGATTTTTGGGTGCCCAATTTTCAGGGGGAGACCGCTCATTACTTCCTGAACATCAGGCCTCTTTAAAGTAACTTCAGATGGGCATCCACAATGAGAAGTTGCTTTAAAAAAAAGATTGGCCAATATTTCTCTTGGTTGACAGCTTCAGAAACCTGGACACCTTCCTAGGATATCCTAACAAGTAATCTTAATGAGAAGGGATCCTAAACGTTTAAAGGGTTCATTGTAGTTTGTCCCACAGAAATGGAGTAAGAGTGTAGAAACTAATCCCAAAATAAATGCAAATTAAAAATACAAAAGATGGCATGCATGAAAAATCCAGTTAATTATTACAGTAAAACTAATCCATTTAAAACACATTAATATTCAGCCTTTATATGCAGATCTAACTTGAATTTATTAAAACAGAAAACTTTTTCCAGGGGTCAGTGTTTTCATTGCATTGTCAATTTGCATTTAACAGACAACTGTTTCCTAATTTGCATGGAACAGATTGACAGAGCCAGAAGAGTACCCAGAAGTCACCTACTACAGGACAGGCCCAACAAAGAAAATAACAGAACGCCACTAGCCATCACCTTCAGCCCCCAACGAAAACCTCTCCAACATATCATCAAGGATCTACAACCTATCCTGAAGGACGACCCATCACTCTCACAGATCTTGGGAGACAGGCCAGTCCTTGCTTACAGACAGCCCCGCAACCGGAAGCAAATACTCACCAGCAACCACATACCACACAACAGAACCACTAACCCAGGAACCTATCCTTGCAACAAAGCCTATTGCCAACTGTGTCCACATATCTATTCAGGGGACACCATCATAGGGCCTCATCACATCAGCCACAATATCAGAGGCTTGTTCACCTGCACATCTACCAATATGATACATGCCATCATGTGCCAGCAATGCCCCTCTGCCATGTACATTGGTCAAACTGGACAGTCTCTATGTAAAAGAATAAATGGACACAAATCAGACGTCAAGAATTATAACATTCAAAAACCAGTTGGAGAACACTTCAATCTCTCTGGTCACTCGATTTCAGACTAAAAGTGGCAATTCTTCAACAAAAAAAACTTCAAAAACAGACTCCAATGAGAGACTGCTGAATTGGAATTAATTTGCAAACTGGATACAATTAACTTACGCTTGAATAGAGACTGGGAGTGGATGGGTCATTACAGAAAGTAAAACTATTTCCCCATGTTAATCCCCGCCGCTGCCACTCCTCACTGTTCCTCAGACGTTCTTGCCAACTGCTGGAAATGGCCCACCTTGATTATCACTACAAAAGGTTCCCCCCGCCCCCACCCCGCTCTCCTGCTGGTAATAGCTCACCTTAAATGATCACTCTGGTTACAGTGTGTATGGTAACACCCATTGTTTCATGTTCTCTGTGTATATCAATCTCCCCACTGTATTTTCCACTGAATGCATCCGATGAAGTGAGCTGTAGCTCACAAAAGCTTATGCTCAAATAAATTTGTTAGTCTCTAAGGTGCCAAAAGTACTACTTTTCTTTTTGCGAATACAGACTAACATGGTTGCTACTCTGAAACATGGCAGCTAAAGTTCCTCATACCATTTATTCAGGTCTCAACAACTTCATCTGAAAACAATGTGATGACAATCTTTGATTGGGACACATCACAATTTTATTACTACATGCTACCTATACACACAGTGTAATGCATTTCCAAATAGAATAATATATTACTTGACACACTGTCTTAGAATCATAGAATATCAGGGTTGGAAGGGACCTCAGGAGGTCATCTAGTCCAACCCCCTGCTCAAAGCAGGACCAATCCCCAACTAAATCATCCCAGCCAGGGCTTTGTCAAGCCTGACCTTAAAAATATCTAAGGAAGGAGATTCCACCACCTCCCTAGGTAACACATTCCAGTGTTTCATCACCCTCCTAGTGAAAAAGTTTTTCCTAATATCCAACCTAAACCTCCCCCACTGCAACTTGAGACCATTACTCCTTGTTCTGTCATCCGCTACCACTGAGAACAGTCTAGATCCATCCTCTTTGGAACCCCCTTTCAGGTAGTTGAAAGCAGCTATCAAATCCCCCCTCATTCTTCTCTTCCACAGACTAAACAATCCCAGTTCCCTCAGCCTCTCCTCATAAGTCATGAGTTCTAGTCCCATAGTCATTTTTGTTGCCCTCCGTTGGATGTTTTCCAATTTTTCCACATCCTTCTTGTGGTGTGGGGCCCAAAACTGGACACAGTACTCCAGATGAGGCCTCACCAATGTCAAATAGAGGGGAACGATCACGTCCCTTGATCTGCTCGCTATGCCCCACCATATAGATCCCAAAATGCCATTGGCCTTCTTGGCAAAAAGGGCACACTGTTGACTCATATCCAGCTTCTTGTCCACTGTAACTCCTAGATCCTTTTCTGCAGAACTGCTGCCGAGCCATTCGGTTCCTAGTCTGTAGCGGTGCATGGGATTCTTCCATCCTAAATGCAGGACTCTGCACTTGTCCTTGTTGAACCTCATCAGATTTCTATTGGCCCAATCCTCTCATTTGTCTAGGTCCCTCTGTATCCTATCCCTACCCTCCAGTGTATCTACCTCTCCTCCCAGTTTAGTGTCATCTGCAAACTTGCTGAGGGTGCAATCCACACCATCCTCCAGATCATTTATGAAGATATTTAACAAAACCGGCCCGAGGACCGACCCTTGGGGCACTCCACTTGATACCGGCTGCCAACTAGACATGGAGCCATTGATCATTACCCGTTGTGCCCGACAATCTAGCCAACTTTCTACCCACCTTATAGTCCATTCATCCAGCCCATACTTCTTTAACTTGCTGGCAAGAATACTGTGGGAGACCGTGTCAAAAGCTTTGCTAAAGTCAAGGAACAACACGTCCACTGCTTTCCCCTCATCCACAGAGCCAGTTATCTCGTCATAGAAGGCAATTAGATTAGTCAGGCATGACTTGCCCTTGGTGAATCCATGCTGACTGTTCCTGATCACTTTCCTCTCCTCTAGGTGCTTCAGCATGGATTCCTTGAGGACCTGCTCCATGATTTTTCCAGGGACTGAGGTGAGGCTGACTGGCCTGTAGTTCCCAGGATCCTCCTTCTTCCCTTTTTTAAAGATGGGCACTACATTAGCCTTTTTCCAGTCATCCGGGACTTCCCCCGATCACCATGAGTTTTCAAAGATAATGGCCAATGGCTCTGCAATCACATCTGCCAACTCCTTTAGCAATCTCGAATGCACTGCATCCGGCCCCATGGACTTGTGCTTGTCCAGCTTTTCTAAATAGTTCCGAACCACTTCTTTCTGCAGAGAGGGCTGGTCACCTCCTCCCCATGCTGTGCTGCCCAGTGCAGTAGTCTGGGAGCTGACCTTGTTCGTGAAGACAGAGGCAAAGAAAGCATTGAGTACATTAGCTTTTTCCACATCCTCTGTCACTAGGTTGCCTCCCCCATTCAGTAAGGGGCCCACACTTTCCTTGACTTTCTTCTTGTTGCTAACATACCTGAAGAAACCCTTCTTGTTACTCTTAACATCTCTTGCTAGCTTCCACTCCACGTGTGATTTGGCCTTCCTGATTTCACTCCTGCATGCCCGAGCAATATTTTTATACGCTTCCCTGGTCATTTGTCTTCTAAGCTTCTTTTTAGTGTTCAAGATCAGCAAGGATTTCACTGTTAAGCCAAGCTGGTCAGCTGTCATATTTACTAATCTTTCTACACATCGGGATGGTTTGTCCCTGTAACCTCAATAAGGATTCTTTAAAATACAGCCAGCTCTCCTGGACTCCTTTCCCCCTCAAGTTATTCTCCCAGGAGATCCTGCCCATCAGATCCCTGAGGGAGTCAAAGTCTGCTTTTCTGAAGTCCAGAGTCCGTATTCTGCTGCTCTCCTTTCTTCCTTGTGTCAGGATCCTGAACTCGAGCATCTCATGGTCACTGCCTCCCAGGTTCCCATCCACTTTAGCTTCCCTTTTAAATGGAAACCAGCCTTCTGGATAGATTTGAGACAACTCTCCCCTTAACATTCTAGAAAGCTCAGTTCTGCCCAAGCATCTCACGTCCCCTTCAAGTGGGATCCCAATGGACCCTCCAGCTGGCATGATCCAACTTTTTAGACAGTTACTTATCTAAAAACAGTTCTGGTTGACCATTTCTGTGGTATAGCCCAGGCCCAACCCTCTAGGATGTGTCGGCCTAAGACCATAAGGGAAAGGGAAGCTGATCAGGACTTGAAGCTGACGGGTAAGAGGAAGGAGCGGAGAGAAGTGTGCAAGTGTGAAAACCAAGGAACAGGTGGGGAGTGCAGAGAAAAGGGGAGTGGCCAGGCTTGCTAGGAAAGGAGATAGCGCAGCAGGATAAATCCTAACTTGAGAGAGGACAGGAAAGGGGGTTATAGATGGAAGTAAAGCAAAGGTGCATGGGAAGAGCTGAACAAGAATCCTATTGCTTGGTAGGATAGGAAGCTTTAATGGGAAGCAACTCTGGGATCCATGTCTGAGCTGGGCAGGGGATCAGCAGACCTTCTGAGCATGAGCAAGAGCGTGGAAAATTCAAGTGTAACATTAAAAAAGACAATCCCTTTATAGATTCATAGATATTTAGGTCAGAAGGGACCATTATGATCATCTAGTCTGACCTCCTGCACAATGCAGGCCACAGAATTTCACCCACCACTCTTGCAAAAAAACCTCACACCTATATCTGTGCTATTGAAGTCCTCAAATTGTAGTTTAAAGACCTCAAGGAGCAGAGAATCCTCCAGCAAGTGATCCGTGCCCCATGCTACAGAGGAAGGCGAAAAACCTCCAGGGCCTTCCAATCTGCCCTGGAGGAAAATTCCTTCCCGACCCCAAATATGGCGATCAGCTAAACCCTGAGCATATGGGCAAGATTCATCAGCCAGATACTACAGAAAATTCTTTCCCAGGTAACTTGGATCTTACCCCATCTAAAACCCATCACAGGCCATTGGGCCTATTTACCATGAATATTTAATTACCAAAGCCATGTTATCCCATCATACCATCTCCTCCATAAACTTATCTAGTTTAATCTTAAAGCAAGATAGATCTTTTGCCCCCACTACTTCCCTCGGTAGGCTATTCCAAAACTTCACTCCTCTGATGGTTAGAAACCTTCGTCTAATTTCTAATCTAAATTTCCTAGTGGCCAGTTTATATCCATTTGTTCTTGTGTCCACATTGGTACTGAGTTTAAATAATTCCTCTCCCTCTCTGGTATTTATCCCTCTGATATATTTATAGAGAGCAATCATATCTCCCCTCAACCTTCTTTTAGTTACGCTAAACAAGCCAAGCTCCCTGAGTCTCCTTGCATAAGACAAGTTTTCCATTCCTCGGATCATCCTAGTAGCCCTTCTCTGTACCTGTTCCAGTTTGAATTCATCCTTCTTAAACATGGGAGACCAGAACTGCACACAGTACTCCAGGTGAGGTCTCACCAGTGCCTTATATAACGGTACTAAGACCTCCTTATCCCTACTGGAAATACCTCTCCTGATGCATCCCAAGACGACATTAGCTTTTTTCACAGCCATATCACATTGGCAGCTCATAGTCATCCTATGATCAACCAATACTCCAAGGTCCTTTTCCTCCTCCGTTACTTCTAGTTGATGCGTCCCTAGCTTATAACTAAAATTCTTGTTATTAATCCCTAAATGCATGACCTTACACTTCTCACTATTAAATTTCATCCTATTCCTATTACTCCAGTTTACAAGGTCATCCAGATCCTCCTGTAGGGTATCCCTATCCTTCTCTAAATTAGCAATACCTCCCAGCTTTGTATCATCTGCAAACTTTATTAGCACACTCCCACTTTTTGTGCCCAGGTCAGTAATAAAAAGATTAAATAAGATTGGTCCCAAAACCGATCCCTGAGGAACTCCACTGGTAACCTCCCTCCAACTTGACAGTTCACCTTTCAGTAGGACCCGTTGTAGTCTCCCCTTTAACCAATTCCCTATCCACCTTTCAATTTTCCTATTGATGCCCATCTTATCCAATTTAACTAATAATTCCCCATGTGGCACCGTATCAAACGCCTTACTAAAATCTAAAATGGACAGTCTCATGCAGTTTCTCAGTACACACACAACTCTTCTACTTCAAGAACTACTTCCTGCAAGGAGGTGGAAGGAAAGAAGCGCAGGCAGACTTGCGGAGCAATGCCAGGACAGCACAGTCCCCTGCCTGTGCACGTGAACAGGAAGTAGAACCAAAGCATTACACAGCCTACATTTTCAGTATCCAGGAACAGCACAAAGCCACCCCAGAGTACACAGTGAAAAATCCATCTGCAATACAGAATTAAATTTCAAGCTGCTAAGATTTTGGGGTGGGGGCCGTGGGGTGTTTCGAGTATCAGCATTTTTAGTGTCTAAGACCAGGCCTAAACTAGGAAAGGTTTGCTGAGATAGCTATCCTGACAGAACAGATATTGGCAAAAAAGTGCTCTGGCTGTCAAAGCTTATTTCAGTTCCCCAAGTGAAAGAAGGTACATCAGCAAATGCACTTTTATGCCACTAAAACTGCGGCTTTATAAGGCCTATGGTCGGTATAGAAACATAAGAAAAGTTACACCCCTAGCCAATATTAATAAACTAGTGAAAGTTTTAACACAGACCCAGTGCAAACTAACACACCCAGTAGAGAGACAACGTGGGTGAGGTAATACCTGATTGGACCAGCTTCTGCTGGTGAGAGAGACAAGCTTTCGAACTTACAAAGGAGCTCTTTTTCAGGTCTTGGGATCAACATATCTATAATACTGAACGTACTCAGTAGACACATACTGAGGCCTGAGTCTACAGTCTGATCCATATGGGTGAAACCAGACATCAAATACCTACTTTGGCAACAAATCCCCCAAATCCAGTGAGAGGCCAAACAGAGGTAAATACGTCTCAGCCTTTTTAAACTCCGAGCTGTTAACAATGCCTTTGAAGGAGGCACGGACAATGACCTAAGAATGACAGAAGTTCTCAGGTTCCTATTTGCAGGCCCCATTAGATAACAAAAGCCGTCTACCCCTCTAATGAGTTGGTACATAACTATCATCAAATATACAAAGTACATCACCGTTCTGTAAGATGATGCTCAGCATGTGAAGAAAACATAACTGTAAAAATCTACTGTGATCTCAACGATTTCTTTTTAAATGCCAAACATTGATCTCTGATGTACAAAACACTTTCCTGCCTCGTTTCCCCACACAGATAGCGGTGATATAGCAAGAACCACAGGCTTATCATTTTTCTTTTTTTAAAGAACAAATGAAGTCTGAACAAAGAACTATTTAGAGTAAGCGCACCTGTTCACAGCATGGGAAGAGGGGTCCAATTAGGTATTGATGTGGTGGATAGCAGTTTGCTATGCCACAGAGTATTTATGTATTTAACAAAAATGGCCTCATCCTGAATTAAGGTAAGAAAGCAACGTCTGTTACGACAGAGATCAAATGAGTCACAAATAGTTTCCATGTCTTGAACACAAACACACACACACCCCACCTAGTAGAAAGTATTACAAGTCACCCTTGATCAGATTCTCTAAGGTTTTTAATTTAAAAGTTGTCTCTTAATGTCTTGTCTAAATATCAGATGCAATCATGCAGTCCTGTTAACAGCAACTCCTGCTGATTCAAGAGTAGATTTGTGATAGCAAGTCATTTGTTTCCATCTCTGCAACACAAATTTACAGTGGAAAGCTGGAGAAAAAAAAAAATCTCTCAGGACATCAGGGCTGGTGTGTTCAGCCTGCATCTATTAATTCTAGCACAAAAATTGCTCTCCCCAGCCTTGTTAAGGCAGATTTAAAGAAATTCCCAGATTATTAAAGCAAAGGGGGTCTCTGGGGAAAAAAACATGAATTTTATTATTTCATTTCTGAGTAAATATCCACTCTAAAAAACCCCATATTGTACCCCCACCACAGTTCAAATTATCCAGTACAAAGATGCCATGTGTTTTTTGTTAGAGATATAAAGTACATCAAAGACATTGTTATAATATGTATTCATTGAAGGAGGGACTGAGTTGTTCAGTCAGGCTTTCACATTGGGCCTTGGCAAAGACATTTGTTAAAATACAGAGCCAAGATTATATGAATTTGAGGACGTATTACTAGACAGGCTCTTAAATTGCTAAAAATTCAAAGGGAAAATAATACAGTTAAATGAAGTCACATATCTAGTAAGCCATGCCATGTAGCAACAACTCAGAAAACAAACCTGCAGCAATGAAGTGGATACAAGAGGACTTAACTGAAAAAGTGATGTAACTCCAAAATTATTACAGGAATACAGATACGGTTTGTTCTGAGCACACTTCACAGAGAATGCCACCTTCCTGTGAATGTAGAATGACTGAGAAAATATTTTCCAGTGATTCTAGTGAAGTCCTTTTATATCATTTAAACATGCATTTAAAAATAACTTGTGGGTAAGTACAGTTTAGTCACAAGTCAACTTTTTTTCTTTATGTAATAGGCAGAAGTAGTACTTGAAATGCACTGCATCTCAGTCCCATTCCCTGTCCTCCCCCCCCGAAAAAACAAAAAAACAAACAAAAAAAACCCCAACAACCTGGGCTCCTAGGAAGGGGTTCCACCTTACCTACCTACACCCACACCTTTTTGGTCACAGGTGCAGAAAGATCGTCCTGATTACCCTCTACATTCCCTTTTATTCTAACAGGAGTTAGAAAAGTTCTAAGTCTCATGGATAATAAAAAGAAAAGGAGTACTTCTGGCACCTTAGAGACTAACAAATTTATTTGAGCATAAGCTTTCGCGAGCAGCTCACGAAAGCTTATGCTCAGATAAATTTGTTAGTCTCTAAGGTGCCACAAGTACTCCTTTTCTTTTTGCGGATACAGACTAACACGGCTGCTACTCTGAAACCTGTCATTATGCAATGGATAATAAACAATTTCTCAGAGAGCAGTAATGAAAATCAGTTAATCCACATAATTAATGAGAGTGGCTGGCCCGTTTGCAGTACTGCTCTGTGCCTGAGAAAACTAGTCGATTTCACTAAGGCTTGAATTAGACTAAAGGAAAGATGCAGCTGACTGGCAAGGTAAAAATCAGAACAAGCGTCTCCTCATACAATTAACAGGGAAGCATTTAGGGCCAGGATCTTGTCCCAATTACATCTGTTTTGTGATGACATGAATGGCCAGCCAAAGAATCCCCGGTTTAGAGGATTTCTCCGGTGGGGCAGAAGCAGCATAGTTGAACCTATGCCACCCTCTCTTGTAGCCTTTGGCATAGGGTGTGCGGCCAGGGAAAGGGGTGTAGCTGGAACACTGCTATCTCTGCCTATCCCCAACTGTTTGAATTGCCCCTGGGAACAAAGGCAACCTGAAGTGCCATGATTAGGGAGGGAGGGAGAGGTATGAAACACAGACAAAGCCACCTTTGTCCTTTTAAGTCCTCCTGGGCCTTGCACTGCACACAGCATGGCCAGATCTGTGGACTCTGTCATTACACAGGGCTTGGCTTCACTTGTGAGTTAGAGCGCATTAAAGCAGCCCCGGGCACCCTAACTCATGACACATCCACACAGGCAAGGCAAGTAGAGCGCGCAGACTCCGCGGCTGGAGTGCTCCTGGTAATCCACCTCCACAAGAAGCATAACGCTTTCTGCGCCCCAGCAGGAGTGCCACGGCGCCAGTGTGGACGCCCTGGTCTATTAATGCGCTCTGATCGGCCTCCAGAAGTATCCCACAATGCCTGTTCTAGCCACTCTGGTCATCACTTTGAACTCTACTGCCCTGCCCTCAAGTGACCAACCATCAGACCCACCCTTTAAATTCTCTGGGAATTTTGAAAATCCCCTTCCTGTTTGCTCATCCAGGCGTGGAGTGCTCTCAGTGAATCTGTCCAGGTGACCATGCCTCCATGCGCCAGGCAATCCCCACGATGGACCAATGGTGAGGTGCTGGACCTCATCAGTGTTTGTGGGGAGGAAGCTGTCCAGTCCCAGCTGTGCTCCAGCCATAGGAATTAGGACACCTTCGGGCAGATACCAAGGGACATGATGGAAAGGGGCCATGATCGGGACGCACTGCAGTGCAGGGCTAAAGTGAAGGAGCTGGGGAATGCCTACTGCAAAGCCCGCAAGGCAAACCACCGCTCTGGTGCTGCCCCTGCAACCTGCCATTTCTACAAAGAGCTGGACGCAATACTTGGGGGGACCCCACCTCCACTCTGAAGGCCACCACAGACACTTCAGAGCCCAGTGCAACAAGGCAGGAGGAGGTGGAAAGCGGGAGCAAAGGTGCTGAGGAGGAGGGGGACAGCCCAGCATCCCTAGATACATGCATCCAAGAGCTATTTTCAAGCCAGGAGAAAGGTAGCCAGTCACAACAGACAGTGCTTGTGGAAGAACACACAGCAGAGGAGGTGCCCGGTAAGCAGCTTTTATTTTGGGAAGGAAGTTGTTTGGTGAGGGCTCTTGGGGCAAAGAGCGTTAGGGCTGCATGCATGTCTCGATGCGGAACAGGGCACTGATGTGCTCTCTCACATCGCAGTAATCGGCCTCAGTAATCTCTTCAAAGGTCTCATGCAGAAGCTGGGCAATCCACTTGTGCAGGTTCCTTGGCAGAGCTACTGTGCTCCTTGTCCCAGTAAGGCTAACATGTCTGCGCCACTGTGCCGTGAGGGGCAGGGGGACCACTGCTGCACACAGGAAAGCTGCATATGGGCCAGGGCGGAAGCCGCATTGTAGTAGAAGACCCTCCCTTGCTTCCCAGGTCACCCTCAGCAGCGAGATATCTTCCAGAACGAACTCATCCTGTGGAAAATGTGGGGACAGTGTTCAGTATAGGGGCCCCCTGCAGCTGTTGGCGCTCCCCAAGGCACAGAACCCCAGAGGACAGTACGGCCGTGAAACAAATCAGTCCCCCTTGCCCCTGTGCTTACTCATCATTTTGGGGCTCCTGTAGGTTACGTGCGCTCGCTTTGGGATGGGCAATTTCTGCTACTGTTTACACTGTGCTTGTCTTTAAGTACAGGCGAATCATTGCTCTGTCTGGTGTGAACAATGCTGCCTCTGTTAAGTGTTGCATTTTGGCTTTACAGATGCAACCTTGAGATCCCAGCCATCCTTGTTATCAACGGCCGAAAGACTCCAAAGAATCAGGAAGCGTCCACAAAGAAGCAAAGAGGACCTGCTGCGTGAAGTAATGCAGCAGTCCCTTAATGAAAATCAAAAAGTGCAGGAGTGGTGGGAGAGTGAAAGGTGGGTCCGCCAGCAGAATGCGGATCACTGGCATTAAAGCACAGAGCGGCTGCTAAGCATCATGGAGCACCAAGCGGACTTGATACAGGCGCTCGTAGCAATACAGGCAATTCCATGCCTCCTCCTCCCTCCCCCGCAGCCCTTGTCCCAAAATTCTCTCTCTTGTTCCCCCACGTCACCGCCAACCCACTTTCCCCAACATCTATGTTCTTATCACCACCAGCTGCCTCCAACACCTATAGCTTCATCACCCAGCCTTGAAAACTACGACCCTTACCCACAGCACTCAACCTCCATCACCATGCATTTTAGCCAACCTGAAGTGCAGCACTCATTACACGGCACTCCAGAGAGGAAGGCTGAGTATGATAACAGGACATACACAAATCTGTGATTGCACCGTTCCCCACTCCACCCCCTTCCCTCGTCCCACACAGCACAGATATGTCATGCCCTTTGTTTCCCAAGCAGTTGTGTTTCTTTTCAAGAAATTAATTTTCTTTTCAATAAATGAATTTTTTGGCTTTGAAAACATTCTTTATGATTGCATTAAGTAAAAGATACCGTAGCCCAGGAAAGCAACAGGCACTGCAAGTCAGTGCATCATAGTAGCAAAAACAGATTCCTATTAACATTGGAACCACTGCACTTCACTCCTGTGCAGGACACCAGACATTACTGGTGGCTTTCAGCCTCAAATTGCTCCCTCAAGGCATCCCTAATCCTTGCAGCCCCGCACTGGGCCCCTCTAATAGCCCTACTCTCTGGCTGTTCAAATTCAGCCTTCAGGTGTTGAACCTCTGAGGTCCATGCCTGAGTGAATCTTCCACCCTTCTCTTCACAAATGTTATGGAGGGTACAGTACGCAGATATAACCACGGGGATGTTGTCTTTGGCCAGGTCCAGCTTCCCATACAGACAGCGCTAGCGGCCATTTAAACGGCCAAAAGCACAATCCACAGTCATTCTGCACCAACTCAGCCTGTTGTTGAACCACTCCTTGCTGCTGTCAAGGAGGCTCCCTGTGTAGGGTTTCATGAGCCACGGCATTAAAGAGTAAGCGGGATCTCGAAGGATCACAATGGGCATTTCAACTTCCCCTAAGGTGATCTTCTGGTCTGGGAAGAAAAGCCCTGGCTTGCAGCTTCCTGAGCAGGCCTGTGTTCCGAAAGATGTGTGTCATGCACCTTTCCAGACCAGCCTGGGTCAATGAAACAATGTCAATGAAACACCAACGGTGATCCACAAGCACCTGGAGAACCGCAGAGAAATACCCCTTCCGATTTATGTACTCTGAGGCTAGGTGGGCTGGTGCCAGAACTGGAATATATGTCCCATCTATTGCCCCTCCACAGTTAGAGAAACCCATTTCTGCAAAAGCCAGCCACGTCACGCACGTTACCCAGAGTCATAGTTCTTCTGAACAGGATGCGATTAATGGCCCTGCAAACTTGCATCAACATGATTCCAGCGGTCGACTTTTCCACTCCAAACTGGTTAGCGACCAATAGGTAGCTGTCTGGAGTTGCCAGCTTCCAGATTGCAACAGCCACCCGCTTCTCCACTGGCAGGGCAGCTCTCAATCTCATATCCTTGCGCCGCCGGGTGGGGGCGAGCTCATCACATAGTCCCATGAAAGTGGCTTTTCTCATCTGAAAGTTCTGTAGCCACTGCTCGTCATACCAGACTTGCATGATGATGTGATCCCACCACTCAGTGCTTGTTTCCCAAGCCCAAAAGCAGCGTTCCACTGTGGTCGGCATGTCCGTGAATGCCACAAGCAATCTAGTGTCATATGTGTTATGTGAGCTGACATCATCGTCGGACTCCTCACTGTAACTTTGTAGCTTAAGGAGTAACTCTACTGCAATTTGTGACGTGCTGGCGAGACCCATCAGCATATTCCTCAGCAATTCGGGGTCCATTCCCGCAGATCGAAAGGGAAGACAGAGCGCGCAGTACAAAAAAAGTTGAACGGTGGCACCAAATGTGGACGGAAGCACAGGGATTGCTGGGATGTGAAGTGATGCATCACGGGGCATTGGAACAGGACCCAGAATGCCCCACACCCTCGCCCACACCCTTCCCACAAGCCACAGCGCCAGAATGGGAAGAGGTGATAATGCACCGCTCCCAATGCTGCTGCAAGTGCCGCAAATGTGGCCACGCCAGTGCGCCTGCAGCTGACAGTGGGAACACACTGCAGCGCTTTCCCTGCTGTGGTCTCTGAGGGCAGCTTCAACTCACAGCGCTCTACATCTGCAAGTGTAGCCATGCCCTAAGGTTCCCAAGTAGAAGAGGATTGTGGAGTGCAGTTTATCTTCATATACAAATCCCAGAAACCACCTTGTGATAAAGTAAACAAAGCCAAGTTATCTGTACTACTGCAACTACATCTAGAGGCCTTGGCCAGATGCTGTGCAAACATAGTAAAAAAGTGTCTGCCCTAAAGAGCTTCCAGTCAAACACAAGATGGGATGACAGACGCAAATGAGCAATGGAAATATCATTCTAGTACATGTCCCTTGCAAAACAGAAATGTTCCTTCCAGCATAGTCACTGCTGAGTAATGCAAAATATAAGAATGGCCATACTGGGTCAGACCAAAGGTCCATCTAGCTCAGTATCCTGTCTTCCAACAGTGGCCAATGCCAGGTGCCCCGAGGGAATGAACAGGTCATCACTAATTGATCCATCGCGTCGCCCATTCCCAGCAAAGCCTTTTCTACTATCCTAGCAGAGAGAAGTATGAGACCAGGAATCAAGCCTGGATCTCCCACGTAACACTGCACTGAATTAAACAAACTTGACCAAAGGGTCCACCTTAACAAAAGTATGTTACACATCAACTCCTCAAACTGAATTGCTGCTCTGAAGACAGAACTGACTCATACAAAGGAATTAATTTGTTCAGATTTTTAAAAAGCAAATTACATAAAAAATAAAAGATCACTTTAATAATTAAATTAAAAACTATACCACAGAAGTGTGTGTCAAGACCATGAATATGATGAAATGCCCCTTTAAAAATGGTATATGTTGTAGAATAATGAACAGCTTCAACGAGGTGTTTACGGTACACTACAGTTGCATTTCACAGATCCTCAAAAAAAGTGAAAATCAGACATGCAGAGCCAGAGCTGCCTGAGAGTTTAAACAATCTGGAAATGTCTAAATCCATCATGGAGTTTGGAGCCTGTCTTATTTTCCAGAATTTCTGGACCAAAGAGAAGAACTACTCTCCTTCCCCCAACTCCTTGGCTGCTTTCATTACACCGCTATGCTTAACAGCTAAAATAGGTCCATAAATAACAGGGTTTGAACACTGTTGATCAAAGAGTATTTAAAAACACAAGGCATCACTCTGGAAAGCACAAAGGCTTGTACCAATCTCCAAGCCTTTTCATTTGCTGACCATTTATAGTAAGTACCATAGCAGCACCTGTCATTGCTGCTATTAGTTAAGGTCTATTGCTTTTTCCATTAGAAGCCCTGGTTTTCAGAGGTTTATAGCTAAGGTGGTTTATTTTAGCTGGCTGTAAATTAAAGTGCATGGTTTTCACTTCAGATACCATTTCTTCTTAGAACTCTTTAAATATTGGTTGTGCTGGACTTATTGGGGTAGGCTTGGTATTACTTGCTCCAGTGCAAAATTATAGAAAATTAGTAGAAAATAAAAAACCTGTAAGCCAGATACACATGCTTCAGAAGAATAGCATACTAATTAGGATGCTAATTTTTAAGGCACTGCTACAGTTCCTGATTTTGGCAGAACTCCCAATGAAGTCAATGGGTTTTTTAGCCTGAATAAGGAGTACTGACCTAATATTAAAGTAACCTATTCTTCATGGAAGTAAAAAAAAGTTACAATATGAACAGACGAGCAACTGTCCTGCTACGCTGACAGGCTCGTTAGTAGAACAGTTATTAATTATCTGTGGTTTCCTCTAGGTTCTTAATGCATAAAATGTGTCAAGATTCTCATCAGTGATTTCATTTTGGGCGCCCAACTTGACAACACCTTAAAGGGCCCTGATTTTCAAAGGGTGGGTCTTGGCCTAATACATGTATAGACAAGCATGAAAAGGGTGATCTAAGCTGCAGTTATGATGCCGATATAAGCAAGAGTAATGTCAGGGCAATCCAAATATTTTCTATATTATTGCTAAAAAATAAAGAAAATGAAATCATACAATTTTTTTTTAAAGTAACATGGACGTTCACAACACTTTTTCTTGCTGATATGTTCTAACATTTTACATAGATGTATGTTGCTGCATATAAACTGAGCTGTATTGTAAAGATTTTGGTCATCAATTAGAAATTATGAGTCTTCTCTGCTGGCATATACAGAATGCTGAAAAACAACATCTGTAGTTCCAGCAGCATAAGAGTACAATGCCAGGTGAAATATTTTCCATCCAATACTCATATTGGGTCAACAGTCAGAAAACTACTTAAGATATTCGAGTGCTGAGAAGAGTCATTAACAATGACATCTCTGGGACTCCTTGTTTGTATTCTTTCACCGATTAACTTACCAAACTTGCTCAAATTAATAGTTGATTTCTCCAACTATCAGCATTATAGACAACCTAGAGTACAGCTGTGTTCTGGTTTTACAACACTGCCAGTAATAAAGATTCAGGCAGCAGAATTTAGCTGATTAAAAGAGATTAGTAACAAAATTATATACTTCTATAATGGCAAATCACTACAACATCTATTCTAGGCGCTGATATGCACAGCGGAACAGAATCCACCTTGCTCTTTCTTAGCAGAACAGTGCTAATAGTAAACATTGACTTTAGTCAGTAAGGTAATACCTAGCTCTTATCTAGCACTTGTCATCAGTAGATCTCAAAGCACTTTACAATGATACAATACAGTATCATTATCCCCAGTTTACAGATGGGGAAACTGAGGCACCGGGAGATGAAGTGTCTTGTTGCAGGTCACCCATCAGGCCAGTGGCAGAGTGGGGAGCAGACCCAGACCACCACATGACACCACAGGGAGAAGCTGTAGAACCAACTGACTAGTGCCATGCTGAATAAAGTGATTATTGTAACTGGGTATTTATTTTTCTGATTAGTCAGTACTAAAATGCATCTGAAGCCTCTTACCTCTAGGCTCACTTATGGTTAGTGCCACATTAACATATTTTAGCAAGGTAACAGCAGGCTTTAGAAATGCCAGTTTTAATGCCAGAAAGTTAGCTCTACACATAATTCAGTTTGTGTGTTGTCGGAAGTGCTTCTCATCAGTGAGAGCTTTCAAAACAATGTACTTCACAAATCAAGAAATTCAGAAATTAAAACTGACCCTTCAGTTTTAGCCTATGCAAAATCCAGCATATAAACAATGCAATATTTTCAATTATTTGAAAGCCCTGCAGAATCCAGCCTTACAGAGCAAGTCAGGAATAACCAAAGGGAAAATAATGGGGCCAGTGTCCTTTGCACAGTAAAAGATCTAAAAAAAGGCAGCCTGAAGTCTTTCCCCATTCTAAGAAATAGTTTCTAGTCTAAGAGATACTAGGATCATCATCAAATTTTGTCCTCCCTGATTTTGCTAGCCTCCTGGGTGGCCCAGAGGAGGGGAGTTGAGCTCTCTCATCCCAGAAGTGAAATAGCTGGGATTTTAATCTTTAACAAAACTTTCTTCACAGCTATTTGTTTGAGTTAAATAGGCATATCTGAGGAATCACCTCTCCCCACATCATGCTGCCATAGTGGTCAGTAGAAACACTCAAGCTGGATCTCCCTTGTTATAAAGGAGGCACTCTCTGTGAGGGCTACAGAACTCTGGAACTTGCTTGGTCCAATACAGCCTGAATATGGTGACTTTACAGGCATGCTGCAAAAGACATCCACTCAACAGGGTCGTTGGAGGGGGCTGACGGCACGCTTCTCACAATGATGGAGAGAGGTTTGGGGGTTTTTTTAGGTTTCTTGCTGACCGAGTTCCTGTTTGAAATGAATATTTTAATGGTGCTGGCATTTTATTTTATTGTATTAGTAATGATGCATCATGGAATCCAAATCCTTGGATAGATAATTTTATCATTTAAATTTAAATAAACCAACTGGTGCTACCAAAAAGTCCCCAAAAAGTTTTGAAGCAGTCTACCAAGCCTTCAAACTCATCACTTACACTGGTTTCACTTCCTTTGTACTCTACTTTATAATCCTACCATTTCTCTAGCTGTCTACAGATTCTCAAGCAAAAAGCAAAGCAGAACAAACAAACAAAAATTTTATGCTCCATTTTATAAGTGAAGAAAAGAAAAGCACAGAACACCCATTTTCCCCCTGTGCAGGTCAGCTTTAAAGATAGTTTGGTAGTTCATTTAAAATCTACTGGGTTTTGTTTGTTAGACTCATAAGGATATTTTTACCAGACAACAGTACTTTCATATAATATGTACAAACATTAAATTTGATGGCAAGAACAATTTTATTTACTCTAGTTTGGAATCTACTAAACAAGTAATTTTGAAGAGACAAATATTTCACAAAGCAGAACACTTAGAAATTAGAGCCTTTTCTTGCTTATCGCACGTCTGTCTTTATTAAACTTTTTCTTCCTAGCTCTGAGAACAGACCGCGCTCTGTATTAAAGCTGTCAAATATCTCCATTAAAATAAAAAATGGAAAGGGAGACCTTGATCCAGAAAAATGAAAACAACTAAAGATGGCAAAGGAAAAAATAGCAGGGGGGAGAAAACAGAAGATGGTGTTGCCATAGCAGCTGTCTTTGATAAAGTCATACGTAAGAAGGGAGGGAGTTACCCTAACAATAATTAGCCTCCTTAATTTTGGAAAAACAGAGAGAGGCTAAACTGAAACAATTTACAATGTAATTAGTTACATTAAAGAAAAAGAGCTGCAGTGTTCTAAAAACATTGACAATGTCTGGCTTGGAAATAATTTTTTCTTTTCAACTTATTGAGGACATTTTCTGTGTAGGTAACATGGTGTTTGTTTCAATCACCATATCTAAAATCTGAGATCAATGGCCAAAATGTTTATTATTCCACAGTACAATTATTTTGGAGTTAACCCTACATGTATTATTCTGACACAACCTCCCTGTTGCTCACCCGGACTCTGGAATCCCCAGCATCTAAAAGTATTTTCTCTGTGGTGACCTTGTATTTATTGTAAAGGGAGGATTAGTATGGAAGCCCTGAGAGTGCTCTGTACTAATGAAGAAGGATGGGAAGACTGGAGGCCTGCCTGAGTGTTTATTCCCATTCCAGGCATCATCCCCACCCCAACCAGAGCTGCTAGAATGTGTCTGAGTAGCACTTCACACAAAGTGAGGGCCCAGGCTGTATCTTCTTGGGCTAGTATCACTATACAGTAAAAGTATCTCTCTTTATAGAAGTCTTATCTTTAGGGTTTGGGTTTTTTTTGCTGGGGAAGGAGGAGTAGGCATTCAGTGAAACTGAATGGTGGTAAATTCAAAACTAATCAAAGGAAATACTTTTTCACACAACATGTAATTAGATTGTGAAACTAATTGCCACAAGATGTCATTGAACAAGATTCTAAGAGGGAATGGACATTTGTAAGGATGACAAGAATATCCACAATTATGTCAGTTAATGCCTAAATAAATGGGAAGAGATATTAAACTTCACGTTTCAGGGCTTAAGCTAGATCTCTAATAGGGATCAACACAAGAGTTACAGGGAGACAAGTTATCCTACATTCGTCTGCTGAAGGGTTTCTTAGACCCTCCTCTAAAGCAGCTGGTTTAGGTACTGTAGGAGACAGAACACTGGACTAGACAAACCACATGTCTGATCCAGTAATGCAATAACTATGTTTTCTTCCTGTTCATAGACAAATGAGAAGGGTCTTCCATCTACTGTAATTACAATACACATTCCAGAAAAGAGACAAGTTGCTGGGCTGCATGGTTATTAATTCAGAACTGCACTTCCAGAGAAATCCCAAGTGAACCTGACACATTGAGAATGATTTGCATGCTGTTTGCAGCCCTGAACGAATGTACAGGGAGCAGTGGACTTCAGTACCAGCCTCAGACTTGAGGATGACTAGTGATAATTAGCCCCCACTAATTTTATTTAGTTCTCAATTAACAGCAATATCAAAGGTTTTGTGTGTGTGTGTGTGTGTGTGTGTGTGTGTGTGTGTGTGTGTGTGTGTGTGTGTGTATACACACATGTACACAGGAAACACCAACTAGTCTTCCTGTGATCTGCAGTGAGAAGAGAGGAATTATCCAGCTCTGATTTCTGAGATACAAATGCTGCTTATGTTAATGTTTCCCTTCAAATAACCATCTGCCTAATTTTGGGAGAAGAGAGAGGACATGTTTGGAGGGGTGAGAAAAGAAATCCCTAGAAGGTTCCAGCAGGACTCATGGATTGAGTTTGGGAGTGTGAAGTGTAGTGTTATTTGATTCCTTCCCCTCTGCGGACACCTCTAAGTACTCCCAGTATCCCAGGAAGCCTGAGGACTTTGGAGTATTCTCTGTCAGAAGTCTATCATTGGAAAGACAGAAGGGGCACTTGTTAAAGAATTCGCAAGTCTTTGCTGCTTCCTGTCAGAATTAACATGCTTATCTTCCAGTGATCTACATGACTTGACACAAAATTATTTTTTTTTACTGAGTTTCCTTTTACCTCCCAACACACATCTTTAAATTTTACGAAAAGCTGCTGAACCGAGCCAGACAACTTACTTAATAGTAAAAGAAAGATGCAGCAAGTCTTGTCTCAGAAATGGAGAGATCATTTAACAACAACAAAAAAGAAAAAAATGGAAGGAAGGGTAGTTAAGGGTAGTTATATATAAGGGTAGTTAAATTCTAGAATCCTAATCATTGAAGGTTTTTAAGAACAGGTTGGACAAACACGAGTCAGGGATTGTCTAGGTTGATTTGGTCCTGCCTCAGTGCAGGTCCTGATGACCTCTCAAGCTCCCTTCCAGTCCAATATTTCTATGATTGAGTTTGAAAAAGGTAAACACAAAAATTTTCTGCAGCTGCCTCACTACTGTTTAAAAAAAAAAAAAAAAAAAAAAAAAAAGTTGGGTATGCCTTAAACCTTGTTCTTAGGAAGGTATTTGCACAGGTCCTCATACCGAATGAGAATTTGAAAGAAAAACAATTTCTGCCTATAATTTAAGAAACCTTGAAGCTGCCATTATTAAACAGCAAAACAGCACTGGTCTGGAAAGCCTAGAAGTTAGTAATCTATTTGTAAGCCTTGGGACTGATGATTAGTTCCAGGGTTGTGATTTTTCCCCAACCTGGGACGGACGGACGGACACACAAAGCGCACTGGGAGGGGACGGGGGGGGGGAACCAGCCACATGTGAAAGGTTTATGAAACGGAGGACACACTTACAAAGGGAATTGCACAGTATTACTTCCGCTAACTTTAAACACGCACACATTGTCCAAAATGAAAAGTTTACTATTCTTGTGATGTTTTAATTACAGGATCATTAAGCCTGGAGTTACTAGCTGACTAGGCCTACAAGCTCAGACTTTCTGTAGCATTGTGCTCTGTTACGCCCCCTCCATGACACTGGCCCTGGGCTTCCCTAGCCACTTGTGGCTCGTGTGGCCCCCTAACTCTAGGGGTGTTTCCTAGTATAGGGGCAGCTGGTTGGCTGGAGGAGGAGATGCTTCTTATGCCGCACCTATGCAGGGACAGGCCTGTGAGGAAAGGAGGGACGCTACCTAGGAGCAGACAGGTTTCAGATATGAGTGGGAGGAGGAAAGAGGGAGCTCCTGGGTCACATTTGCAGGAGGGAAGTGGGGAAGGAGGAGAAAAAGAGCCCAGAAGTTGAAGGCCAGATTGAGGGCAGATACATCATTTGGGTAGGAATCCTTCTCTAGAGCGGCCATGTGAGAGTACAGAAGGGTTATGACTATCATTTAAACATAATGGCCAAGTAAAAAGAAAAGACAAAGAGAAACAACAGTAGGAAGTACAGCCCCAATACAGGAAAGTACTTAAGCACAGTCTCATGGGATGGTTTTGGTCCCTAAGACTATCATGCCTTTCTCGATTGGCATCAGGGAGAAACTGTGTGACTTGAGCTTCCTGTCTTCCTTTCTAGAGATGGCTTACACAGTTCTTCCTGCCAAATATCCTTCCATCATATCTGGGAAGTGGATCTCACTATTTGAAAGCCAATTTCCAACTGAGTCAGGGCACCCTTGCCTTGTTGCCGAACACAAGATTGTCAGTTACACAAGTTAGGAAAAAAGTGTATTTAGAACTCGCATCCCTAGTTCCCAATATGATGCACTGAGGTCACCTACTGAGGGAGCTCAACACACACCTACAATTCTGACCACCACCACCACGTGATCCTTTAGCAGGGAAAGTCCGTTGTCTTACGCAAAACAGGCACAGTAGGTATAGATTAGATGATGCACTATGACAATGCACATACCAGAAGAACACCCTTAAATACGCAATAATGCACACAAAGATTTCTGTTTAATTTTGAAACATAAGAATCCTAATTCTTGGAACAAATATACTTAGTCATCGAGTCCAAAGTTTCAGATTCATGCTGCAAATGATGCCAAAAGCTACCATAAAGGTGTTTAATTCTGAAAATATTTTTTCCTTGAACTTATTAGGGAGTATTCAAAGCCATCAACTGATTTGAACTTATGCAACAGCGAGAAGCCTTCTGCTATTCTAATCCCATTTACAAGCCGGAGAGAATGCTTTCTAATACAGATCTCAAAAGATGTGGAATTGTATGAACCCAGAGCATCTTTCTCTATAGCCAAGTCTGCACAGACTGAGTAGGAGCAGAGAAGGGGTAATATTTATTGGAAATTCTAAACCTGATGCATAATAGACATTTTTTTTTTCAAAAGTTCACAGTCTCTCAAATACCAGAATTTTACACTTTAATTATACTTACCACAAGTGATTTTTCTAACCTTGCTAGTGCACTAATTAAACTGTTTTGACTCTGCAGATTATAGTTCACTACAACTTCCAAATACAGTTTCCTTGGACTTTTACCTGCCCTAGTTTCCCCAAGCAGCCAGCAGAGAAAAAGTTTCCACACAGTTTAAAAATATATAGACACCACGATCAGCTGGCTGTTCAATTTGTACAAACTAAGAACTTATAGTAGTAAGTCCTACAGAAATTCTGCAGAGTACCTTGAAGAGCAGGTGATGTTAATTTTCACTAAGTCCCAGAAGACCCCATGCAGATCATACCACAGGACTGACTGCATAAAGGTAGGAAGCCAATTTCAAGCCATTATCTCCAAAACTAGCAAGGTAAGCAGCTACTTTGTTTGGGAATCTCTGGGTACATTTACACTGAAATTAGAGGCAAGCTGGCTGACTCGGGCTTGCGGGGTTCTGGCTAAGGGGACCCTTGCAGGATCCTAGAGTCCAGGCTCCAGCCTGAGCTCAAACGTTTACACCTCAATTAAACAGTCCCTTAGATCTGAGCCTGAGTCAGCTGCCACAGGCCAGCCATGGGTTTTTAACTGCAGTGTAGACATATCGTCTGTGGGCTGCAGGAAGGGGTGCAGCAGGTTGCAGGCTCATAGGAACATGTTTATTTAAAGCAATAACATTTCACTGAACCAATGAAACGTTCACATCCTCAGCACCTACTTTTCGAAAGCAACAAGTATTTTATAGTTGTATCAAAAAAGGTGTTTCAATGGGGATTCAATTTTCTCTTTGGACTTTAAGGAATATTTTAGATTTATCAGAGGGCAGAAAGATGAATTAAAAAAGGATTTATCTTTTCGTCCAAATTTAGAGAGAGAAAAAAAGAATCAGCTTATCAACCTAATAATTGCTTCATTATTTCCCCTAAATAGGAGCTAGATTTTAAGAAAAGTTGGGTTCTATACAAAGCTAGTACATATGATAAGAGGCCCCACTCCTGGAAAGACATCAGCATATTATGCATAAAACTGACATAACTGAGTTATGCAGTGTGGTTCTAGCTGTACTTGCCCTGGCATATTAGGGAGACAAAGTGGGCGAGGTAATAACTTTTATTGAATCAACTTCTGTTAGTGAGAAAGAAGCTTTTGAGCTACACAGAGCACTTTATGCATGGGCTCAAGCCTTTGCAGGGTTGGGGCCATAGTCTGGAATATCTTCTCCATTCCCACACCCTTCCTGTCCACAACATTTTCATCCCCTCCAGACATTTCTTACCGATCTGTATTGGTAATATATTTTATCAAATTCATTGCCTCCAATTGTGATTTCTGGGATGTAGCGAGGGATAGTTGTAGGGTTCACCACTTTATGTTTGTCCTCCATACTAAAAAAGGGAAAAAAACAAAAAAAAAAACACAGTTATGTCCATCCTTCTTGGAAATAATTCAATCAACTTTGAAATTCAGAGAGATATTGGAAAACTGAAATGCATTAGTAATCTGGATGCAAAGGACAATAAAGAAGTCATTACTTCAGGCAAACCAAATACAAAAAAATGATTTTTTTTCCCCTACTTAAACTATATTTCTGCAGATGTAGGGTCCTCTTTTGGTTCTATTGTATGCATGAACAGACTGCCCCTTGCACCCTTCCCTATCCCATTTCAGTATAGCCCTTTTCCCATTTGGCCTTTATTTGAAAGAAAGGCTAACTCTTCTAATGGTAGCTCTGCAGTTGCTGGAAGCCTGGTGTGTCAGAGAGCTGCAACTACTTCCTTCTATGAACATTTCGGTTTTGTAACTCAGTAACAGATATAAATAAAACAGATGGATTTTTTGTACTCCGTTAATGTTTTGCAAATAGCGTCCATGCGCTGGCATTTCATTTGCAGTGGAAGGATGCTTTTCTCATCAATATTAATCTATATTTCCATCTCTAGTGAAATGAACAAATCGCACACGTATGGCTCTGTCCCAGATAAAATTTGAGCTTAATACAATAGCTTCACATTGGTTTTTTTTTTAATTGAGTTTGCTTAAATTGTGTAGATTAAGTTTAGCCCAACTAATGAAATAGAGATCTTACTTGCATTTTATTCTAAATGCATTCAAAATAATTTAATACACTCATGATCTCCTCTTCCATTACGAGGCTATCAATATGCAGCATCTAAATTCTATTACTTTTTCAGTAAAGAGTTTGTATGAAAGTGTTTTTAAATGTACCTGGCAACATACCAGGTGATCCATGTGCACAAATATTCAACAGAACAAGAACTGGCCCAATAGTAGCTCTTGACATGGTCACATACAACACCATCTTCAATTACTGGCAATCTCTCAGCTGGTGGGATCTGAGGCTAGAGTAGAGGAAATATGCTCAATGCGTAGAGGGTGTGCTACCATTCTTCACAGCAAAACTCTGTTACTGCTGTGTGAAGCTACAGTGTTCCTTAGGTTAGCTCAGATTACGTTAGCCAATCGTTCTCTAGTCTTTCTCAACAAGATGTCATGGCAGGGGGTCATGGGAAAGAAAACAACAAGAGGGGAAACTAGAAAGACAAGTGCCAATGACAGCAGTATGTTTCCGCGCTCTCCACAAGTGCCCAATTGTGATGGCTTGTACCCAGTATTCACAACCTACACACCATTGTAATAATCTTTGTGAAAAATATGCCTTGTGAGGTATCATTTGAAAACTAATCACTCACTGTTCAATAACAATGATGAAATGTGTGTAGCAACATTATATATAAAGTTATGAATTCTCCTTGAATGATGTTGGTAGCACATATTCAAACCCATGTAGCCCCAGTTAGGCAGGACTGGTCAAGCAGATCTTACAGAAATATGTGTTTATCTCAATTTACATGCAAGTTGTAAACAGGGTCCTCAGATAGTGAGAGGGAGAAGACAGGAGATAAGAAAAATCTGCATTTCAGCGGAGGTGAGAAGAAATTGTGTGCAACCTCTTTCACCACCGGACACCATGTTGCCTTCTTTACTGTCTGAATGAACTTTAATAGGGTAGTCCTCAGTACAATGTATTTCAAAGGATGACTGAACTATGAAAGTGATGGGCAAAATGCCCCAAGTTCTCTCTCCCTATCCATCTCTCTCTTTTCACCTCAGACGACAAAAGAAACAGGTGTTGGACTTTGGAACTAGATGCCAACCTGAGAATTTGATCAACAATGTTAGTGGGAATGGACTTCAACTTGACCCAAATCTAGTTTACGTTTAGAAAGCATTTTATCTTTATTTCTCTTGTAACCATTGCTCACTTAAATGCCTTATACTGGTACTCACAAACTCTTTATAATTAAATAAACTTGTTTTATTCTTTAATTAAAACAAATCCAGTGTTGTCTTTAAACAAAATTGTGTAAGTAACTCCATTTAGAGTAGCAAACTGTTGTATATGGATCTACTCAGAGGGCAATGGGACCATCTGGACTGTCCAGGAGAGGGCTGGACAGTGCAGAACACATGTTTTTTGGGGAAAACCCAGGGCTGGCAGTGTGTTGGGGTCACCCTGCAGGCAGTAACCAAGGCTGCTAGAAGCCAGAGTGCGGTTGGTTAGTTGCTGACAGGCTGCAGGGGGCAGAACTGCTGGACCGGGACTGTGGCTCTACAGACACTCAGGGTGTTACCAGCATACTGTCCGCGAGTGGCCCAGGTGGGACCTACAGCAGCAAAGCATTGTGAGGCACCCAAGTTGCAGGGCAGGTGGTGATACAGCCCCTCAATCGTCAGGATTGCACCCCGGAATATCATACTAATGAGCTCCTAACAAGCCCTCTTTTCCATCTGAGGAGAAGGATAGGACTGGGGAAAGATGAGGTGCTAGCTGGACAAGACACTCAGGAGAAGACAGAAGCAAGAGAAGTTATTGACTTGTGTAGAAGTGGTCCTGCTTTTGGAACTTAGTATCACAAAAAAATTGCTATGCCCAGAAACAATGCATCCTGGGGATATAGATAACACTGAGTACCATAACCCTGCATTTCCATACTTTTCAATATCTGCTCCAAGTGTTTCAAAAGTTTTGAAGTTGAAACAGTTTTAAAATATATATTGCATTAATTTCATATAAAGAAAATTCACATTGTACAGTACTCTCTTGCTTTATTCCTATACCAAATTCATCACTTTGTGACATTTCATCATAAGATTTATATAAAAAATATTGCCAAGTAGACCCAAACAGAACAAAAATATTAGATTCATGCTTGTCTCCCCAAAATTCCTATCCCAAATGTTTTATTTGCCTGTAACATTGAGGGTTAATGTAACAAAACAGTAACAGAATTTCAGCTGGAAACATGATTTTGAAGTCAACAGTGTCCCTTTACCAGAATGGAAACATTTAGAGATACCTTGCTGTGCTATGAGGATTTTGCTGCAGTTCAGCTCTGATCAGTACAGATATAAGCAGCAATCCACCATAAAAGGGATACTCTGTGGCAACATTAAGCACATTCAAAAACCTAACATTTATTTGAAGAGCTTAAGAAACTGCTAGAAACACACAACTATTTAGATGAAGAAATTATATACAGAGGAACAGTGCCATCTATATAAAGTCTGAGGACATCACACCAATCATGGCATTGCAATTGACAATGAATTCAAAAACAGAGGTACACAAACACAGCTGTGCTTTTGGTTTTCAGGGACTGTCATTTCTCTAGAAACATTTACACAAGAATGCAAAGGAGTAATATGGTGCAGAAAACGGTTACTCAATTACAATTACTACTGTTAATCATTTGTATTACAGTAGTGCTCCAAGAGTTCAAATCAGGACCTCGCTGTGCTCAATGCTGTCTAGAACATAGAAGAACACAGTCCCTGCCCCATGAGTAGTTAGCTAGCTAATTCACAACTGAATACAAACCCAAATGGTTTGTGTGTTAAGATATAAACCTACGTGCCACTCTATTACAGACAGATAACATAAAAACAACACTGAACTAACAACCTGAATATTATTCCAAGGTCAGAAAATGAATAAAAATAAATGCTCATTTGGCAAAGTTAGGATGAACTAATGTCAAAGAAATTCTCCTACAACTGAAAAAACATTGTTCATACTACTTATCACAAAACTGTGATTTTCCCTTAATCAAAGATAACTTTTTCCCTTCCAATTTAGTATACCGGGGCAGGAGAGGACTGGTATTGTTTTTTGGGAATTTTTTTTTTTAAGAACAGGTTTGGGGATTTATAACCCTATCTGCAAAATTGTGTTTACCAGGAAAACCAGAGGAGTTCTGGGTGTAACAAGGAAGCCAGGTTTCCAAAGCCAGCACCATCCACAAGTTACAGGACAGGAAGATGGGCCCTCTAGCCAAGACAAATATGGGTCTCTTAGGAGCCACGCTGCCAATGACTCTCCCATACCTTCATCTCCCACCCCAAGAGAAGCAGGAACTGAAGGCAGAGTAAGTTTTGCTTGAAAGAATATTATAAAAATCACATCAATTCCCATTGTGAATTCCACTGGCTCAGCAAAGAGCATTTCTGTCCTTGCCACATGTTAAATCTGGTCCATACAGGTTCTGTAGAACAGGGACAAGCTGGAACACACAGTGCCATTCAAGTGGAATTAACTTAGCCTCCTCCCATGCAGAAGGGATCTCTCCAAGTAGTGATTTTTTTCACATCTACACCCAGCCCCTTTTAAGGAAAGTCTGCCAGCACTATAGAGTGTAAACTCTCTGTGGCAGGGACCGTCTTTTTGGTCTGTATTTATACAGAACTTACCACAATTAGGTCTCGGAGACCCATGATTAGGTCTCTGAGGCATTATGGCAATACATGGTAATACATATAATAAAATAATAATGAGTTATAATCTGCATTTTCATTGTGCAGCCAGCACTTCCATCCATTCATACAGCAATTTCCTCTTAAACTAGCTGTTTTCAAGATATCAAACTATGGCTCGACTTCAATAGGACTTTACACATGGTTAGCATTAGGCATGGTGCTTAAGCATCTTTCTGCCCTGAGGCCTAAAGGCACTGGCTTTATATCATCCTCCAATTTATCAATAGCCATGTCTCATTCTAACAGCAGCACTGACCCTCTGCCAAACCGTAGCAGATATCCTGGGCTTGGCAGATTAGCTTCCCAGGGGAAGCAACACTCCGTCTGGGAATATTCCAACTGTAACTTATTTACACACACACACACGAGTCCTGGAACAGAAGATATTCCTTTGTCCGCTCTAGACTGGGTTATCGCATGCTCCATAAGCTACTAGGAATTAACTCCAGTCAGAAGCTGAAGCTAGAGTGGAATCCAGCAGCCCACATGTTAAGTGACAGGTTTCAGAGTAGCAGCCATTTTAGTCTGTATTCGCAAAAAGAAAAGGAGTACTAGTGGCACCTTAGAGACTAACCAATTTATTTGAGCATAAGCTTTCGTGAGCTGAATGCATCCGATGAAGTGAGCTGTAGCTCACGAAAGCTTATGCTCAAATAAATTGGTTAGTCTCTAAGGTGCCACTAGTACTCCTTTTCTTTTCATGTTAAGTGAGTATGTCACTGAGAGCCTATGACACCAGTACTCATGAGGTGCACTTCATGCCCATTGGTTTTTGGAGTTTAAAGGTGTTAATGCTGCCTTAAATGGCCTGGGATCTCTCTGTTTCAGATAGCAATCACACTGGGGCTTCCCTTTGGGTGTGATCCAAAGCCCGTTGAAGTCAATGGGAGTCTTGAAACATAGGTATGGGAGATACTGGTAAAGCATTCTCTGAGAGGGCCCTTGGACTTCTGACCCCCTCTTCCCCCCCCCACATTGAACATGATCTTTTACCTTCAGGCTATGGTGCAGAGGCCGTTCCCCCGCCTCCCCTCACAAGTGTTTTGGGAAGGAAAAGAGGACAGGGAAGTAAGAGATTTTATTACACAGGGTTTGTTATGTGTGGGAGGGGGTCTGCCCTTTTGTTTAACTTATTTATTATTTGCATATTATTTGTTGGGAATCATTAAGAAAGGGATAGATAATAAAACAGAAAATATCATAGTGCCTTTATATAAATACATGATACGCTGACATCTTGAATACTGCATGCAGATGTGGTGACCCCATCTCAAAAAAAGATATTGGAATTGGAAAAGGTTCAGAAAAGGGCAACAAAAATTATTAGGGGTATGGAACGGCTGCCATATGAGGAGAGATTAATAAGACTGGGACTTTTCCAGCTTGGAAAAGACACGACTAAGGGGGGATATGATAGAGGTCTATCAAATCATGACTAGTGTGGAGAAAGTAAATAAGGAAGTGTTATTTCTTCCTTCTCATAACACAATTAGGGGGAACCAAATAAAATGAATAGGCAGCAGGTTTAAAACAAATAAAAGGAAGTATCTTTTCACACAACATAGTCTTGGCCTTCACAACATCCTCTGGGAAGGATTTCCACAGGTTGACTATAACAGAGTTAAAAAAAGAACTAGATAAATTAATGGAGGATAGGTCCATCAATGGCTATTAGCCAGGATGGGCAGGGATGGTGTCCCTAGCCTCTGTTTGCCAGAAGGTGGGAATGGGCAACAGGGGATGGATCACTTGATGATTACCTATTCTGTTCATTCCTTCTGGGGCATCTGCCATTGGCCACTATCAGAAGACAGGATACTGGGCTAAAAGGACCTTTGATCTGACCCAGTATGGCCATTCTTATGCATAACAGCCCTGTTGTGCTGGCCTTTGCACAAACTCAGTTAAAGACAGTCCCTGTCCCAAAGAGCTTACGATCTAAGAAGTCAAGTCAGACAAAGGTGAGAGGGGAAATAGAAGCACAGAGGTGGGAAGTGACTTGCTCAAGGTGTCCCTGCAGGCCACCACCAGAGCTGGGAATAGAACCCAGGTCTCGTTTCCCAGACCTGTGCCCTAGCCACCAGATCTGTATTTTAGTTAATGGCAGGGAACCTAGAACAGGCTTCTTTCACGTTAAATCAAACTTAAGGGGCTAGTGTTGCTCTACACAAACTGGAAGGAATTTGTTGTGAATGATCGTGATGTAAAATTATAAAATGCATCATGCTGTATTTGAGAATTAACTTTATGGACAGGACTCTATGATAGGGGAAGCAAAAGTGGATGGGAACCTGGGAGGCATGAGATGGTCGAGTTCAGGATCCTGACACAAGGAAGAAAGGAGAGCAGCAGAATACGGACCCTGGACTTCAGAAAAGCAGACTTTGACAACCTCAGGGAACTGATGGGCAAGATCCCCTGGGAGAATAATATGAGGGGGAAAGGAGTCCAGGAGAGCTGGCTGTATTTTAAAGAATCCTTATTGAGGTTACAGGGACAAACCATCCCGATGTGTAGAAAGAATAGTAAATATGGCAGGCGACCAGCTTGGCTTAACAGTGAAATCCTTGCTGATCTCAAACACAAAAAAGAAGCTTACAAGAAGTGGAAGATTGGACAAATGACCAGGGAAGAGTATAAAAATATTGCTCAGGCATGCAGGAGTGAAGTCAGGAAGGCCAAATCACACCTGGAGTTGCAGCTAGCAAGACATGTCAAGAGTAACAAGAAGGGTTTCTTCAGGTATGTTAGCAACAAGAAGAAAGTCAAGGAAAGTGCGGGCCCTTTACTGAATGAGGGAGGCAACCAAGTGACAGAGGATGTGGAAAAAGCTAATGTACTCAGTGCTTTCTTTGCCTCTGTCTTCACGAACAAGGTCAGCTCCCAGACTACTGCACTGGGTAGCACAGCATGGGGAGGAGACCACCAGCCCTCTCTGGAGAAAGAAGTGGTTCGGGACTATTGAGAAAAGCTGGACGAGCACAAGTCCATGGGGCAGGATGCGCTGCATCCAAGGGTGCTAAAGGAGTTGGCGGATGTGATTGCAGAGCCATTGGCCATTATCTTTGAAAACTCACGGCAACTGGGGGAGGTCCCGGATGACTGGAAAAAGGCTAATGTAGTGCCCATCTTTAAACAAGGGAAGGAGGAGGATCCTGGGAACTACAGGCCAGTCAGCCTCACCTCAGTCCCTGGAAAAATCAAGGAGCAGGTCCTCAAGGAATCCATGCTGAAGCACTTAGAGGAGAGGAAAGTGATCAGGAACAGTCAGCATGGATTCACCAAGGGCAAGTCAAGCCTGACTAATCTAATTGCCTTCTATGATGAGATAACTGGCTCTGTGGATGAGGGGAAAGCAGTGGACGTGTTGTTCCTTGACTTTAGCAAAGCTTTTGGCACTGTCTCCCACAGTATTCTTGCCCGCAAGTTAAAGAAGTATGGAATGGATGAATGGACTATAAGGTAGACAGAAAGATGGCTAGATCGTCTGGTAGTGATCAATGGCTCCACGTCTTGTTGGCAGCCGGTATCAAGTGGAGTGCCCCAGGGGTCGGTCCTTGGGCTGGTTTTGTTCAATATCTTCATAAATGATCTGGAGGATGGTGTGGATTGCACTCTCAGCAAGTTTGCAGATGACACTAAACTGGGAGGAGTGGTAGATACGCTGGAGGGTAGGGATAGGATACAGAGGGACCTAGACAAATTAGAAGATTGGGCCAAAAGAAATCTGATGAGGTTCAACAAGGACAAGTGCAGAGTCCTGCACTTAGGATGGAGGAATCCCATGCACTGCTACAGACTAGGGACCGAATGGCTAAGCAGCACTTCTGCAGAAAAGGACCTACGGGTTACAGTGGACGAGAAGCTGGATATGAGTCAACAGTGTGCCCTTGTTGCCAAGGAGGCCAATGGCATTTGGGGATGTATATGTAGGGGCATTGCCAGCAGATCGAGGGACGTGATCGTTCCCCTCTATTCGACATTGGTGAGGCCTCATCTGGAGTATTGTGTGCAGTTTTGGGCCCCACACTACAAGAAGGTTGTGGAAAAATTGGAAAAAGAGTCCAGCGGAGGGCAACAAAATGATTAGGGGACTGGAACACATGACTTATGAGGAGAGGCTGAGGGAACTGGGATTGTTTTGTCTGCGGAAGAGAAGAATGAGGGAGGGATTTGATAGCTGCTTTCAACTACCTGAAAGGGGGTTCCAAAGAGGATGGATCTAGACTGTTCTCAGTGGTAGCTGATGACAGAACAAGGAGTAATGGTTTCAAGCTGCAGTGGGGGAGGTTTAGGTTGGATATTAGGAAAAACTTTTTTACTAGGAGGGTGGTGAAGCACTGGAATGCGTTACCTAGGGAGGTGGTGGAATCTCCTTCCTTAGAAGTTTTTAAGGTCAGGCTTGACAAAGCCCTGGCTGGGATGATTTAGTTGGGGACTGGTCCTGCTTTGAGAAGGGGGTTGGACTAGACGGCCTCCTGAGGTCCCTTCCAACCCTGATATTCTATGATTCTATGGTGTTGTCTGCAATAGAAGGGGACTGGACTTGGTGATCCAAGAGGTCCCTTAGAGTCCTTTAACCTATGTAACTCCACCACAGAATGAGGCTTTAAGTTAACAGCTTATCCCTTTTAATGTCCACACGGGGGCAGCATGTGCACAAACATTGACAGCAGCTCACCCAGCACACGAGAAATATATAAGTAAAAAAAAAAAAAAATAGATCCTTCCATAACAAATAAAAGCGTTTAACACTTGATAAGTCACACATAAATAGGGCTTGTGCGCCCAGGGCAGGCTCCTTGAGTTCTGCTGAGGAAAATTCTCCATAGTTTTTTAACTCTGGGCATTCAGGAAAGGAGCTTGCTATAGATAACAGGATGTAAAGGATTTATTAATATCATTGGTGGCTAGAGCTATATAAACAGCTGTATTATTAATTGGTTTATTATATATTATATTTTAAATATTGATCACACTTTAGTTATTGCCAATTTTAAATGCTTAGAGTATGCATGGTCACATGGGGATGAGGGGAGGGGGTGGCTGAGTGGGGGCGCAGGGTCACATGAGGACGGGGAGGAAGAGGTGGCTGAGTGGTGGGTGCAGGGACACGTGGGGACAGGGGCAGATGTGCTTGACTGAATGAGAGAGGCTAGAGGTCAGCCAGGGTCAGCTCCCTAACAATCCCTCCCTGCCACCAAAAAAACCTGTTCTATAGTTCTCCCACCCACAGACAACAACCCTCCAAGTTCACACCCAGGCTCCTGCCCAGCAATTACTTCCTTCTCTCTCAGGTCCTCCATTGGGGGTAATGGACTCCCCCAAGCCTTTGCACTGCTTCAGAGGGGTGCAGGAAATATGTTTCTGTATTGTAGTTTAAATGAATTACTACTCAGAGATGTGTATTAATATGCCTAGTAAGGAATCTATTTGTCAAAAAGTATTTCCTGAATCTTTTTTGTTGTCTGTATTGTTCCAGACATACTTGCTGACAGATATTTTGAACTAAATTACCAAAATAATTGAAACTGGTGTGATTACATTGTTATTTTGACAAAAAAAATGCAGAATTTTATAATATTGTGTACAGAATTTTTAATTTTTTTGGCACAGAATTTCCACAGGAATAAACCACATTGCTCAGCGGTGTGAAAAATTCACTCCCTGAAAGACATACTTAAGCCAACCATAGCTCTACCATAGACTAGAAGAAATCTTCCTAGCTACTGCCTCTTGGAGAAGTGGATTTACTACAGCAATAGAAGAACCTGGTCCGTCACTGTAGTGTCTTTTACAATACTACAGTGGCACAGCTGTAGCTGTACCACTGTAGCATTTCTAGTGTAGACACAGCCACAGTTTCAAACAGTCCATCAGCCTAGATTCTACCACAAACAATCTTTATGTGGGTGACTTAAAGGAAAAGCAGTTTAAAAAGACAAAGGGGAAGCTCCCGGGAAAGTGTCAGCTTGATCATTCGTAAATTAGCACATTACCTTTGACTTTTTACTTAGGCCTGGTCTACGCTAGGAATCTACTTTAGTATAGCTAGGTCTCTCAGGAGTGTGGATTTTTCACATTGCTAAGAGATGTAGCTATACTGACCAAATCCCCTGCATAGACAGCACTAGGTCAATGGAAGAATTCTTCAATTGACTGAGCTACCACCTCTCCGGGAGCTAGATTAACTATGCCGACGGGAGAACCTCTCTCGTCAGCATCAGCACTGCAACTGTGCCACTGTAGCATTGTAAGAGTAGACAATCTTGAGAGGCAACATGTTGTACAAACACTGAACACTCTTGTAAATGGAATTTAAAAACACAAAACTGTCTTCATGAAGGTAGACAGTTTGATTTTTAGTAAGCCACAAACGACAGTAAAACCCATATACAGAATATTTCTGTTAGTAACTGGTTGTGATATCATAAGTGTACAGCCAAAGTTGTTTGCCATGAACAATTAAGAACAAATCAAGTACCCTGAATGAAAGCACTGACATATAAAAGGAAACTCGTTCTTTCCTACCTTCAATAAAGAACTATTTAGCAATGTAATTTGCTGCCTTTCATATTGTGAAGTATGGCTTACTCATGGTGGTCCTCACAATAAAACTTAAACATTACCCGTTTCATTTGAATGCTTACCTTTAATTTCCTCCTATACTTTGTGCAATAACAATTACCCTTTGTTATCACTTTTAGTATGAAGGAATAGATTTAGTGCTTTCCATTAACAAAAACTAACATTATGGTATTTTTTGACTTTCAAAACAAAACAAAACTTGCTTTTGAAAGCTGCCCTGGGTGCAAGTGGCCAGCTGATTTTGTCTTGAAATACTGAGTGAAAATCCTTATTAGAAGTATAAAGGCTACTCAAATCATTTTTAGTTTTTAGATTTGGTCTTTTACTCTTCTACAATAGGTTTATAAACAATGAAGTTTGAACATTTTTCCCTTTAAAATGATTGTCTCTTTCAATTTACAGGCAGATGACACTGAAGCAGCAATTTTCTTTAAAGAGCACCTTCATCCACCCGAACATGTGCCTTTGTGAATCTACAGTGGTAATTCGTTAACTGCTGCAGCCAGCATAGGGAGAACACTATGCTGTGTGCTTATGTAAGAGCTACAAAACCAGTAACTTGAGGGAGGAGAATTTTTAGTGATGAAACAGCAAATTTTTGTTTTTAAAAGGATAATCTAAACATTGAGAACAAAGGACTTTCATCATATAACTACATGAAAAGGCAAAAAGTCATGCTCCTCATAATGAAATAGTATTCTCCAACATCGGTAAGCATTTGAACTAAGGGCACAAGATTAAGGGCAGACAATCTACAACGCTTAAAGGATATAATCCCTTGAGAGGGTATTATTGATCACTGACCATTTTAAATCAATATTTAGAAAAAAATGCAAAGATCTGCTCTACAGATTATTTTAGGGCAGTTCTCTGGCCTGTGTTATATAGGAAGTCAGACTGGATGATCACAATGGTCCCGCCTGATCTTGGAATCTATGACACTATGAATAAGAGGATGAAATTCAGAAAGGAAAAATATCAAGAAAAATTTGCCCATGGATCTACTTGCCTATGGAATAGTCTCCCAAGGGAACTGGACCAATTCACCATTTAAATCTAGACTTGCAGAAAACACTAGTAAATTTACCCAAGGGCAATCCTGCACATGAAAGGAGAGGGACTAGCTGATCTGTTAGAGTGTTTCCAGCTCTAGAGTTGGTTCACAGGTAGCAAAATCAGTGCAAATGGCCAATGTAATTTCAAAAATAAACTGAGGTATTAAACGAAATTTCTGCCCACGCTTAACTGAATTAGGGGCAAGTTCCCTGGCGTGGGTTGTGTTTGCCAGCATGTGCATTCAGAGAGTCACAACACTGCAGCCCCTGCTCTTTATCATGCAAGTGTTCCAATGCTGTTCTCTTCCCTCAACTCTCTTGCACCAAAAGATATGATCCCACCACGCTTGGAGTAAGTAGTGCTGTATCTCCCTTTCCGACAACTGACAGAGCTTGGAACCGGCCCTCCACACTCAGGCAGAACTCCCACTGAAGTCAGTGAGAGCACTGCCAGAGTAGCAAGGGCACCAAGAGGATCAAAGTTAGTCAGCAAAGCAGCCAATCCCCTGCTCCTATCTCAGCATGTGCGCACTGGATCTCTCTTTGAACAAATGGAACGTCCAGGCAGTTAATTGGATGTCAGGTACTCTTTCCACTAGTATCAATACCTACCACACTACTGAAGAGCTTAATGTAGATATTCACTGACAATCTAGCCTAAGAAAGAAGGATCACATTGACAGATTATTTCAGTAAGGTCTTCTCTCTTCTGATTCTATCTCTATTGATCCAATTAAACAGAAACCTTTTTAAAAATGTCCTGAAACAGCAATCTTCTAAAATCTTTGAATAATTGAGTGTGAAAGACACAAAACTGGCAATACTCTAAAACCTAGATTAGGATTAATTAAGGCTCTTTATCTAGGATTATTTATTGGAAAAACAGTATTGATTGAGTGACTGTGTTCCTGTCATCCATCCAAGTTGGCATAAATTGCATTTCTTCCCCTACATTCCCTTTAGCCTCCTTGTTGGTTGCTCTCCCTGAACAGCAGAGATCTGAAAACAGAAATGGAAGTGCAGCACGCAAGGGCCTCCTCCCCCCAAATCTTTAAGATTGGCTGCATTATAATTTAACAGCAACACATTTCAGCAAGTTTTAGTTTGCCATCACCTCCCCACAAAGGGGACAGTGAAAGACACAGGGTAGCTAACTGCACATTGCAGGGCTTTGGAGTAAAACCCAGAGCTGGAGCACAGAGCAGTGGAGCTGCAGGTTTTTGCCAGGAGCTGGAGCGGAGCCGGTGCACAGAAAATCTTGACTGCTCCACTGCTCCAATTTTGTTTTTTTTCCATTTTCAATCCAAAATGAATGATATTTAGCAAGAAAGTCCTAAAGGTGCCAAAAAGTTTCAGATTGCATAACAATTGATATTAACGTCTACTTTACCACTTTACGTAATATGTCACAGTTCTTCTCACTTCGTCCGTCAAGATTTAATGTACAGATACAAAATTACGAAGTTTTTGGAGATATGTTTTATTAAAGAATCAGATAATTATCAGACATCAGGCAACACTGCAGACTGCTCCCACCCTTGTGCCAAGGTTAGACGAGTACGTACTCGCGTAGATTAGTTAGATAGTTAAATTAGTATGTGTTGATACTTCTTTTGTAAGGGTTGATCAACGAGACGCGCTGAGTACTGCGATTACGGAAAAGTGTGAAGCAAGACGCAACATTTAATATATCACAAACAGGTATATTGCAAAAAAAAATAATGTTTTTGTTTATTGATGTATTAAGATATCGCAAAAGATATCAACCACTTAAGCTCATTTCTCACTCAAGCTCCAGTTACTGATACATTTGTTCATTTGTACATGCTGCCGTATCACTCTGACGGACTTATTTTATATGTCGTCTGTTCAACAGTCTTTTGGTAGCTTTGTTTGTAATTTTAAATTTACTGAAAAAGTCGCGTGCAGCAGGCATATAAATACACAGTAAACATTTTTGCATAAATTAGGAGTGATTTCTGTGATATATCCAGAGTGATTGGAAAATGTCCAACACAACTTTGAGGGTGAATCCTTAGGTCATTTTAAGAAAAAACGTTTCTGTGAACACGTGTCCTAAAATTCTTCCTAAGGGAGCTACAGTCCCTTCAAGGAGGTGATGAAAAGTTAATTTCTGATTAATATCTCAAAAACGTTTTAAGATAAAGTAATGAAAGTATGTCCGTGTCTTAGCGTTAGTATGTGCTACCATATTACATTATCCAAAATTATTTAAACCATAAGCATCCCGAACTGGCGGTTGGTCATTTTTATTTCATATTTCAAGAAAGGCTTGTCGTCGACTTATTATGTTCCATAATAAGTTGTTAATTTTTGGTTATTTATTATTACGTTTAAAATTTATGGTTCTAAAGTTGAAAAATAAGTAATAAGTATCATCATCATCATAAGCATCTAAGCAGATTAAAATTTTTGAACAGTTTTCTCGGAAACGGTTAATTATACAAAATGAATTAAGATGCAAGTTTTAGCATTAAATCATATTCCAGGGTCGCATCTGTTAAATAGTCGAAGAGTTAAAAAATATTAAATAAAATTGGCCCAGTCCCCCCAGTTCACGACGCCTGCAGTTTAAATAATTTTATTTGAATGATGTTATACGATAGAACGTTGGAAATAAAAGTTTAACGGGAAAGCGGATTCAAATTGAAAGCACAGTCCTTTTAGTAAAGAGAGCAAATTTTTGGAAATATGTTTTTCTTTCATCAGGCTGGAAACATTATACAAGATAGAGCAATTAACAGGTTCTATCTTGTATAATCTATTCAGGCTGATGAAGCAAAAACATATTTCCAAAAATTTGCACTCTTTACTAAAAGGACTGTGCTTGCAATTTGAATCCGCTTTCCCGTTAAAGTTTATTTTTAACCTTGTAACGTGTAGCCTCGTTACTTCCCAACAACGTTGTAGAACAGCAATAGCACGTATTAACGCTTCGGCACATACCAAATTTCATTGAGATATCTATATTAAAGCGTTTTTGAGATATTAATCAAAAACTTGGAAAATATTTCTAATATTTTTACCACAAAATTTCATAAGAAAAATGAACTTGCAATTTATAAATACAAATTTATATTATGTATATTAAAAATACTTACTTCATTAAAACTGCAAGAAACATGTTAAAATATTAAAATATACTTTAATAATAATTCTGTGTAAAAAGAAAATGCGATCATTTTTGTCCAGAAAATCCAAAATAAATTCCAAGTACCTTAAGAGGTTAAGATATCACAAGCAGGTACATTATAAAAAAATGTAATGCTTTTACTCATTGCTTTTCGAAGATCATAACAAGAAACATTTGGATGC
Source organism: Chelonia mydas (assembly GCF_015237465.2). Taxonomy (NCBI): domain Eukaryota; kingdom Metazoa; phylum Chordata; order Testudines; family Cheloniidae; genus Chelonia; species Chelonia mydas. Next base: position 72,065,555 of record NC_051251.2, on the reverse strand, counting down.
GGTAGCAGCACAAGAAGATTTGGCCATGGCTTCAACAAAAAAATCAAATCTGCCCCCCAGGATTGATAGCCGATTTATGGAAAAAGATCTCAATGACGTCTTTACTTCTGAATTTGAAAAACCCCAATTTGGGCTTTTGGGAAAAGCAAAGAAGAAATTGGCAACGTGCAAGGTGGAAAAGGAAGTGAATGGTGAGCTCAAACCATGTAGCTCCAAGACAAGTGAGGCAAGTGCCGTGAAAAGTTTCAACCTTTGGTGGCATGTAAAACATAACCATCCTGAAAACTATGTGGCTCTGGTTACAAAAAAGGACCAGGAAGATGAGGCAAAACAGAAAGCTGACGTGGCTAAACAATGTTCATCTGGCTCTTTGAAAACTCTTGGAGAAAAGATTTTTTGCGGAGCTTCATCTGAAAAGAAACCCAAAATTGCGCAAACAAAACTTTGAAAAAAATATTTGAAGTCCTCAAAGGTTACAGTCACCATGGATGCCAATACTTTCCATGAAGGGCTGATGGAAATGGTTTGCTTGAGTTCAACACTGATCACTACCTTCAGGCTAAAGAACAAAGAATTCCAAAAAATTGCGCGTCTAATGGGTCAGCAGCTTGGCGTTTCAATGGAGCACGATGTGGTTCGTCATTTAGTTGTCAGCACAGCTGAGTTTGGTCGCGAAGAGCTCAAGAAAGCTTTGGAGCAAAAATTGTGCTACCTGAAAATGGATTCAGCAACCCGTGAAAACAGAAATTTCCTTGCAATCAATTCTCAGTACTACGAAGAAGGAAAAGATAAAGCAGTGGTAAAAACCTTGGACATAATCGACACTGAAGGGCATCACAATTCTTTGTACGTGAAAAGTCAAGTAAAAGCTGTTTTACAAAATTTGGGATCAGTGAAATGCAAGTGCTGAGCATCTGCATGACAATGCAGCAAACATGACATGTGCCATCAAAAATTTCAGCGAGGACAATGAAATCATTTCTACCTCTGAGAACAAGGATGTGGACAGAACTGAAGCTATTTTACCTGATGAAGGAACTAAAGGAATGGATGAAATCGAACTCAACATGGATGCTGCTGCGCAATGGGTTAATGAACCTAGCCTCATACTTCCAACATGGCTTCATGAGGACAACTCAAAAGTCCAACTGAAGAGTGGTATTCACACTCTTCAGTTGGCAATCCAGACTGAACATGCGAAGAAATTCCTGGCAAAAATTCGACAAGTCGTTGTCAAAATACGAACCCCAAGTATTCGAAGTGTTCTGCTTGATCTACATGGGGTAACAATCATTGGATACTGTGACTCACTGGGGTTCAACATTTGTGATGATTGATCAGCTTCTCATTTTTCAGTCTTACTTGAACAAGTGGCTGCTGCTGGAACAAGAGAACTCAAGTTAAAAAAAGCTGAATGGGCCAAAGTAAAGAATCTGTGAGACCTCTTGGCAAAGCCAAACCAAAACAATCGTGAATCTTCAAGCTGTTGATGAAACCCTGGGAGTTTTAATGAAGGAATGGCGAAAACTGTCAAAATTCTTGCAAGAAAATGGTGGACAAATTGCAGAAGGAATTCTATCCTCCATGCAGAAGCGCGATGAGAAGCTTTTTGACAATATTCATTTCCTTGCTGGAGTTTATGTTGACCCACGGTATCGGATTCTTCTTACCTCAAGGAAAATACCAAAGGCAAAGGAAGGGCTCCTTGATATTGCTCGACAACTCAAAAAACAAAATCTATTGCTACATTTGAACTCAGCGAAAGAAGTTGAAGAAAATGAAACACAACAAAAGGAGTCATCAACAATCGAATCTGCGGTTTCGGAAAGTTCACATCCTTCAGAAATAACAGGCTGTTCTCAAACTTCTGTCTCCACTCTGAACTTGTTCGAGCAGCCATCCCTGATTCAACCATCACAGGGAAATGGAGATAATTCATGCACCAATTCTTCAGAAGATGATGCCTTCAAAAAGGAATTGGATAAACAAGAAAGAAGCCAGCAAGTTTCTGTCATTCATAATTGTAATGAAGCATTATTCGAGAGAAACTTTCGGGAAGATTGTGAGGCGATGGAGTCTATTGGTAGGCTAAAAGTTAAGTCTGTTTTTGAAGCCATTCACAGCTACCCACACTGCATTCAGGCTGCCTGTAGAATTGCTTCGAGCATGCCAACAACTCAAGCTAGTATAGAGCGACTGTTTTTGGCTTTAAAGTTCATTTTAAATGATTTGCGGCAGGCTATGAAAGACGACTTGATTGCTGCAATAATTTTTTACAGAATGAATTATGAATGATTCTAGTTTGTATCATTGTTGATGACATTTAAATTGTTTTAAAAGTCTGGATAAAAATGTTTTTTTCAAAATTTCAGTTTGCACTTTTTTATTTAGTTAAAAATTAATTTGAGTTGGAACGGAGCTGGAGCAGTCACTATTGGTGCTGGAGTAGAGCAATTCAAAAATTTGATTGCTCCAAATTTGATGTGCTCCTGGCACATTGCAGCATTTGTTTTTTTAAGTCTTTACGCTCTCATCTTGGTACAGTAATTGTTTGGGGACAAGAGTAATTCCACTGATATAACTTGCACATCAAACACAATTTCCTACAGCTCAAAAAGCCACAGTTCATGGCAAAACTCTTATATTATGAAATAAGCATAGAATTCTGTGGTTTGGGGATTGATTAATTGGATATGGAGCCTTTATCTGTGGGTCTCTGGCTGAATCTAGCTCAAGTTGGTAGTAACCAAAAAGCCACCACCATCTGATATCTGGCTTACTAAAAGTTGGTGGTCCCAGACCAGATTAGTGGCAACCATCCTCTCATTGTTTACCTCTGACAGAGGATGTATAAAACTAAGTCTTGGTGCAAATATGCAATTTCTTTTTTAAAGTAAAAGACAATAAAAGTTTCTCCTTACTGGCAACATTGAATAGGATTAGGTTTACTTACTAAAGCCTCAAGTGATGGAAACTAACATCATCTTGTTCCAGCCAAGGTCCCTTATCAAACTTCAGATACTCAATATCTTCAACTACCTGAAAGAGAGGCATACGTTATAATTACAAGAGTTTATCAAAATGTATATCCTCAGTCAAGAAAAATAAAAGTCAGTCAAGCAAACAATACATGCAATTAAACAACAAAGCCATCCCAATAGGTGATTTGCTATTACCTTCCAACAGTAATGCAAAACATTAGTAACAATTACATGTTCAGAACACCCCACAGGCAGTGACTAGAGTCCTTGAGGAACTCTTGCTGAGTTCACTTACTGATGCTTTACATCCCCATGGAGGGATAGGTGGGGAATACTTAAGGTGCTGGTAGGGACTTTGTTTGTGCTACTCTCAAAACACTCCAAAGTGACTGGCTATGATGTTGACTAGATGCACACATAGTCCAGACTGCAGCTCTTATACAGAGGCATCCCTTAGGGGAGGATCTATTAATGGAGATTCTCTACATCCCAGTAAGAAGGAGAAGATGGAAGATTATAAAATACAGGTAGGATCTGATGAGAAACAGCCAAATGAAAAAGAGGCCCATTCAATTACATTATGTAATGGCAGACAGCTAAAAAGTGACAAGTTTTTAAAGTGCTTATATACCAATGCCGGAAGTCTGAATAATAAGATGGGGAAATAGTGTGCCTCATATTAAATGAGATATTGATATCATAGGCATCACAGAAACTTGGCGGAATGAGAATAATCAATGGGATATATTTTGTACCCTGGTATTACTGTATCAGAAGGACAAAACAGGTTGTGCTGATGGGGGAGTGGCACTATATGTGGAAAAAAGTATAGAATCAAATGAAGTAAAAATCTTAGCTGAACCAAACTGTACCATAGAATCTCTATGGATAGTAATTCCATGCTCGAATAAGAAGAGCATAGCAGTAGGGATATATTACTGACCACCTGACCAGGATGGTGATAGTGATGGTGAAATGCTCAGGGAGATTAGAGAGGCTATAAAAATAAAGAACTCAGTAATAATGGGGGATTTCAACTATCCCCACACAGAGTGGGTACATGTCCCCTCAGGATGGGATGCAGAGATAAAGTTTCTTGACACCTTAAATGGAGCAGCTAGTCCTGGAACCCACAAGAGGAAAGGCAATTCTTGATCTAGTGTTAAGGGGAGCACAGGATCTGGTCCAAGAAGTGAATATTGCTGTACCACTTGGTAATAGTGACCATAATATAATCAAATGTAACATCCCTGTGGCAGGGAAAACACCACAGCAGCCCAACACTGTAGCACTTAATTTCAAAAAGGGGGACTACACAAAAATGAGGAAGTTAGTTAAACAGAGGATGTTGTGAAGGACAAAACTATAATAGGATTCAAAAAAGAACTAGATACATTCATTGAGGATAGGTCCATCAATGGCAATTAGCCAGGATGGGCAGGGTTGGCGTCCCTAGCCTGTGTTTGCCAGAAGCTGGGAATGGGCGACCAGGGATGGATCACATGATGATTACCTGTTCTGTTTAATCCCTCTGGTGCACCTGACATTGGCCAGTGTCGGAAGACAGGATACTGGGCTAGATGGACCTTTAGTCTGACACAGTATGGCCATTCTTATATTCTTATGAGGTAGGGATTAACAGCTGGGGAAAATTTGGGAGGATGTAGTGAAGAGGGTAGTTCCTAACAGGTCTTCCAGGAAGACCCTTTAGATCAGTGGCTCTCAACTTTCTAGATTAATGTACCCCTTTTAGGAATCTGATTTGTCTTGCGTACCCCCAAGTTTCACCTCAATTAAAAACTACTTGCTTATAAAATCAGACACAAAAATACAAAAGTGTCACAGTACACTATTACTGAAAAATGGCTTGCTTTCTCATTTTTACCATATAATTATTAAATAAATCACTTGGAATGTAAATATTGGACTTCAATTTCAGTGTGTAGTATATAGAGCAGTATAAACAAGTCATTGTCTGTATGAAATTTTAGTTTGTACTGACTTTGCTAGTGCTTTTTATGTAGCCTGTTATAAAACAAGGCAAATATCTAGATGAGCTGATGTACCCCCCTGGAAGACCTCTGTGTACCCCCAAGGGCACATGCACCCCTGACTGAGAACCACTGCTTTAGATGAAACAGTTAGTAATATATCTACAAGGCCAGAACCTGAGCAGGTGTAATTGTTATAGCTCCATTGACTTCAAGGGAGCAATAATCTACAGCAGCAGAGGTTCCAGCCCACTCTTATTTATCTATTTACTGACACTGACACACACACATTTCTATTCTATGCTACATAGTATAGCAATCACTTCCCTGTACCTCACAGAGCAATAAATGCTTCTTGGCAGAAAGGGGTGGCAAAGGTATCCATTGTTTACGTTACAAAAGGCTCTATATTACCTAAATAATTCTGCTTTGTTCCTCATGTTAAGTAGGAACAAGAGTTGATTTACACAGGTATTACTAACCTTTGATCATCATTTTACTTTGAGCATTGCAGTGTACATTTCTCTTAAGACCATTTAGCTGATGTAAACTTATAAACAGATGGTTGATGTGTGATAGTCTCAAAACCTGACAGAATCTAAAGAAAACCCTGAATTCTCTATGCCCACTGTTGATCTGTGACTAAGTGCAACATTGGCAAGATAAGGGGCTAAATTATCTTAAATGCCCCTTCCTTATTCTTAATTTTAGATTCCAAATACTCAAATTAGATACCATATGTTCCACTTGACAAATGAGAAAGCAGTTATTTTTCATGCTGAGGTAACCCTTTAATCACTGCCATTTAATGGCTGGAGAAAGAGCCCGCGCATTAACTTCTAAAAACATCATGAATCAGCATGTGTGAAATCAATCAGTATTCTAATCAGTTGCTTTTATTCAAGTGACTGTAGGAAAGAGCATCTTTTCAGCAGCTTCTTATCCAGATCACATCATTGTATTACTGTGGGTGGGTGACAGTGTGCATGTGCATGTATTTTTGTCTACAGAATCTATAGACTGCAAATGATTTTGTCAGTCTTCCAACAGCTTTTAAGGAAAATTTCACTTTAATGGGAAACAACCTCAAAAGAGAAAATATAGTACAAGTTCCTTCTAAGCAGAATTAATACCCATGTTTATGGTTCCCACTTGGCATCTAACTTGCAAAATTGTATGCTATTCTTGCAAATAATGACTGCAAATAATAAATTCCTACTCTACTCCAAATCTGCTCAAACCCAAATTTGACATGGGTCATCAATACACTCCAGGGCCATGTACTGTGATGATGTAATATTGCTGGCCCGGAGGAATATCTGCTTGAGCAATAAGAGCTTTAGACTACTTTAAACCCTAATTTACAGGATTAAAATAAAATTGTCAGCAATGGGATTTGCTAACTGTTACCAGGAAGGAGTAGAAGGGATGTAATTTTTTTCTCCTAAAGCCTCTCCATTTCCCTATTGAGCCTGTGACTATCCCCATCCGTAGCCGTACAACCTGGGATCATCTTTTGATTCCTCCCACCCATTCCCACACATGCAGGTCCTGCCAAATCTTGCGGTATCTTCCTCTGCAACATACTGAAAATCCAACTGTTCCTTTCATCAACACCATGATTATTTATTTCCTCTTGTTTCTTGAAGCCTCATCCTCCCTTGCATATCTGACACCCATAACATCTCTCCTTAGTGCACCCAAAATGAAGTACTGAACATGTTATTCCTTGCCTGTTGATCTGACTGCATCACAAGACTTCTTGAATCACTTCACTTGCACCACATTGTCCAACAATTCAGATTTAAGACCTTTTTCTTTTGCCTTTAAAGGTCATACACAAATCTGCTCCTGCATCTGACCTCCTTTCATATTCTCCAGCCCCACCTCCATCAATGACATCTACCTTGTTACCCTATTAATCTCAATGCTACCTTTTTTATACTGCTCGATGGGTGCTCTCCCCATCGTGGCTCACTAAGGGTTTGTCTACACTGGCAATTCGTCAGTAAAACTTTTGTCATTTGGGGGTGGTTTAATACCCCGAACGACAAAAGTTTTGTCGACGAAAAGCAGCAGTGTGAACAGCGCTTTGTCGGCAGGAGAGCTCATGAAACATCTAATTTGGGCACTATACAGACTTGTAACTCAACAAACAGCAAGACAGTAGCAAATCTAGGAATAGCATCAAGACTAGAATAGAAAAGAAGGGACTACAAGTCCTAAATCCGCAGGCAGTACTTAAACTGGATGTTTCACACCAATACCGCCACAATGAGTGTGGCAGCTGTAGTATCTGAACATAATACAGTGGAATACAGATCAGAGGTGCTGCACAGATTATGTATCCATCTAGAAATGCACAAATTAAGGACCCCAATCCTGCAAACACTTAAACAGGTGCGTAACTTTTTTTATGCACCGAAGGAGTCAAATGGAGACCAGAGACTGCTCACTTGTGAGTGTCTGCAGGATTGAGGCCTGCAGTTTGGATATATCATTCAAAAGTTAAAAAACCAAAATTTGAGTATTTATTTTCTTAAATTAGGTAGAGGATAATGTTAACTCTTAAGAACTATTTCTTACACCACAATGTCAGACTGCCAATTGTAAAGACTCTCAGTAATCAGATACATAAATAAGATTGGATCTTAGAAGGTATGCAAAGAATTTTCTTTTTTTTAAAAAAAACAATTTATGCACAAGTTCAACAAGCTTTCAATGACAGCTATTACACATCTTTATCTCTACAATAATTATTTTGACAATCATTTAATAACCACCGACATGAGACGCAAATCATTGCTTATAAATGTGTGTTCTGGGGAAATGGTTAACACGCTCCATTATCATATGCACACTGGAACAACCAGCCCTGTTTGTAATTTTGAAATCAAGCTGCCTGACAAGTCCCTCAACCAACCACTTAAATGAGATTTTCTTAATTAGTCTTTGCTTATTCAAAAGGGATTCAAGGAGACACTAAGACCTCATTTATGGTACCAAAACCTACAGTGATAGGGAATCTGGTTACAATACAGTAGTATCCAACACAAAATGGATTAAAATGTGCAGCGAAGTGTAGTAACAGGGATAATTAAGCCCAAGGTTTTCACACAACTCAGTAATCCAGTTGAACAGTCCGAACTCCTCTACACCAGCGGTTCTCAATTAGCACATAGCTGTATGCTAAAAAAAATTCAAAATTTGCCACTTTGATCTGAAAGAGGGCAGGGCCGGTTGAGGGGAAGACAGCATCTGGCAGCCTGCTGGAGCACACCTGCCACCAGGGGGTTGGTGAGTGCATCAGGGGGGTAGGGTGCAGGAGTGTGGGTCTCTGGGAAGATCTGGGGGAGGGGGTGGGAGGTACTGAGAACCAGGGGTTTGTGGTGGTGCTGCAGCACTCCCAGGTTTTAGGCTGCTCAGCCCCACGGCTCTGCTCTTGGTCTCTCTGTGGAGGGGTCTCTGGGCGGGGGATGCTGGGCATAGGGGAGTGTGTGGAGTTTTGAGGGGGACGCTGTGGTTCTCAACCTGTGGCCCACAATGATAAATAGGTTGAGAACCACTGCTCTACACCCAACTGTGTTGAGCATGACCACAGAGGTAACTAGGTTCCCCAACCCAAGATTTTAATAGAGTTGACAGGACATAAATAATGCCAGTTTGCTCATCCCATCAAAACTAATCAATAAGAAAGGGGAGATTGGACCAAATTATTAGACTTTACCATCTGGATTAAACAGTTAAACACACATCACCTGGGATGAGGTTTCATTTTACACTTTTTTCATGAGATGCAGCTTAAACATAGGCTGCAATACCTGCAAATTAGAGAGATCTACCAATTGGAAGTAGGTGTTACATCACATTCCTCCCATTCTCTGCCTTGTACTGCCCCTGGTCAAAACACAGACCCATCTCATTCTGCAATTCAGAAAGTGGAATTTATAAAATTATTAACTAACTTGATTTAATAGGAATTACAGAGATGATTCCAACAGAAATTGGGTGGCACAAAGACTTTCCTGCTGCCTGACAGAGGCTATTTGGCTCCAGTTCACAATTTGTTTTCTCTAGAGACTCCAAAAGCAATTGATTTCAGGATTTCCATGGTTCATTTGTACCCTGATGCGGCATTATGTCATTATCAATGAGCAAGGCACAGTGACAGCAGGTGATCTTCAACAGAGATTTTAAAGCTGTTTAACGCTGAAAAGCAAAAATCCTAGTATAACAACTTCACAAAGGTAGCAGTAAGGTAGCAAGGTCAGGAGCCTCTTTTACTATTAACTGCCGATCTACATTTAAATATCTTCAGTTAAGCATCTCGTTGCAGACCAGGTGGAGAAGAGGAACTCAAGATCATTGTATGCGGAAGAAAGAACCAGCAGCATGGTATTAGTATACCAACCTGAATGCTATAAAAATCACTCCCAAGGCAAATTTAGGTGTGCTGCCCTTCATAGAAAAGCACTCTGAAATTACCACACAGCACTGAAAAACAATGTTTTTATTACAGTTAAGATTACACAGTCTGCAAAGTTATGTAAAAGACTTGTGGATAAGCTATTTTCATAGCTAAAACAAAATCAGTTTGGCATCCCCCCAGTTGTATAGAGGTGGAAAATAGAGGTATACTTGGATCTGAGTGCTGCACTGAATTCAAATGTACATCCCATTATATCCAGGCTCTTATAGCCCACTCCCTACAAAAATGCATCACTTCTCATTAAAAATAAAATCAGAGTAATGAACTGCTCCAACATGAATTCACAGTGTTAAATTTCTGTTCATGTTTTCAGCCTTATCAAGAGGCAGAACTCTGAAAATTACAAAGCTACAACTTTGCTCTGCTGTCTGATTGCTCAGCAACCACGTAAAGCTGAAATTCACATCTCCCGCACATCTTTGAAGTACGCTGTCACCATTAGAAAGTCTCCAATCTCTTATGAGGCTTCGTTTCTGATCAGAACAAGACCTAGCATAATGGAATATTATGGCTGAACCTGCCCATGTTAACTACTTAACCCTTTTGTTTAAGCATTTCTGGACTGGTCCTCAAATGTGTTTATTTACACATTGATCATCAAATGGAAAGTGGGCTTTCCACAGCAGCAGGAAATTCATGATAGTTATGAGATGTCTGAATTCTTCGACTTTTAGGGGTGTGTCTATATTGCACCTGGGATGGCACTTCCCAGCATGGGTAGACAGAAATATGCGAGCTCTATTTGAGCTAGAGTGCTAAAAATAGGAATGTGGCCACAGCAGCTCGGGTTCACCACCCAAATACACATGTAGGGAGTCAGGCGGGTTTGTACTCAGGTAGTTGGCACAATCCACTGTGGCCACACAGCTATTCTTAGCGAACTAGCTCAAGCGGAGCTGGTGAGTGTCTGTCTACCCATGTTGGGAAACACAACCTCAGGTGCTGCACAGACATACCCTAAGGGTGAAGGAGCAAGATCCTTTTCACATGATGGCAGAAACTGTATTATTAACGTGTATGTTTATGCACAGCTGTTGCCAACAGAAATTTAAGCACATTTTCTAAGACCAATATACATCCCTGTGTCTAATTTATCAAATGTTAATAAAAACCTCCCACTCCACACTTGCCATGGAAATCTGGATAGAACATTCTCCATGCCCATGCATCAACTGAGCTGTTCCTGAGAAAGTTTCATCCATAGCAAAGTCTGGGTTTACTACTTTGCTAGTAGATCCCTGAACCAATTAGGTCCCCATCTCCCTCTGTAAATCCTCTCTTCCCAACCCTCCTCTGATAGTGCACCCCATAAGGCTTTATGGAAATATGCTTATGAATGTATATATGACATAACTAGAATATGTTTTATGCTACATATGCCATGTAACATATCTCTGTAAAGGTTATGATCTACTGAATCTGTTAATCCCATTTGTATGCACATATCATTTTTGTACTTGAAGTCATGAATATTGGCTGTATACTTGCTTGATTTCTAAGTAGCCTTAGTAGAGCATTTGGTCAGCTTCTTGAGAAAGGAATGTGCAAATTAAGTGCCCAATCAAGAAACACTTAAATGACAATGAAACTTGTAATGCTCCAATCCACATAAGAAGTCTACCTGAGGACATTCAAGGTAAGCAATGGCTGCTGCCTGAAAAAACTGAGTCATGCATGGACATGTGACTTGTCCATGTGACTCCAAAATTCCATCTTGGAGCTGGACTTTGCATAGGAAAGAGAAGGGGGTCTCCACCCACAAGAGAAAGTCTATTTAAGCCTGTGGAAAACCCCTCCATTTTGTCTTCAGCTTGCTCAAGAGATAGCCTCTCCACCCCCAATGATACCTGAAAGAAACTGGAGCAAAGGACAGTAACTACGGGGGGTGTGAGTGATTGCTGGACCCAGACTAGAAGGAGACTAGTCTGTAAAAGGAAGCTTACTGGGTGAGGTTTTTATCTGTATTCAGTTTTCTTAGACAGACTTGTGTGTTTTTTATTTTGCTTGGTAATTCACTTTGTTCTGTCTGTTACTACTTGGAACCACTTAAAATACTACTTTCTGTATTTAATAAAATCACTTTTTACTTATTAATTAACCCAGGGTATATATAAATACCTGGGCAGGGGGGGCAAACAGCTATGCATATCTCTCTATCAGTGTTACAGAGGGCGAACAATTTATGAGTTTACCCTGTATAAGCTTTATACAGGGTAAAACAGATTTATTTGGGGTTTAGACCCCTTTGGGAGTTGAGCATCTGAGTGTTTAAGACCGGAACACTACGTAAGTTGCTTTCAGTTAAGTCTGCAGCTTTGGGGCACGCGGTTCAGACCCTGGGTCTGTGTTGGAGCAGACTGGCGTGTCTGGCCCAGCAAGACAGGGTGCTGGCGTCCCATGCTGGCAGGGAAAACAGGGGCAGAAGTAGTCTTGGCACAACAGCTAGCAACCCCAAGGGGGTTTCTGTGATCCAACCCGTCACACCTCCTCCTTCAGCAATAAGCAACATGCTACCATGCAGGGGTCTGGGTCTCATCTCTTGGGCTATGCAATCAGCCCTGGGAACGATTCTTTGCACCTCTCTCTTTCTCTAGCAGATGAAAAGAGTTAAGTTAGACAAGCTCCTGATGAAGTAACAAGGAAGGTCCCCATAATATCAGGCCTTCAAAGCAAGACGCGTGGGGAGAATGGGGTTCAATAAATTGGAAAAAAAAAAATATGGGTGATGTAGCTCTTAGGAGCTGTGCAGAACCTTATCACTTGTATAAAATTTGATAGTACTTTAACAGGCTGTGTACTGAAAATGAAAGATCATCATTTGATGAGGGATCAAATCTACTACAAACTGGTCCAAAGCTATATAAGACAGTAAGCAGGCATTAGAAATTAGCCGCAACTGTAGAAACAAAACAACAAACAAGAGGTGAAAGGCCTTAATTATCCCATTATCAATCCTCTACAATCTTCTCTGAATTCTCCCCACACTGTGACCAAGTGGATTGCATTTTTCCAGAATAAAGACACATACAGAATCAATCCCAGGCTAATCGAACTGGATACTATAAACTGGCCTATTACCCTGCAGTTTGGTTGATTTTCCCCACGTCCACACTGGTCTGCACCAATCCATTTGGAGAGAAGAACTGCAATTCACAGATACCATATGCAACTGTCAATACAGATCAAGTGACTGGCCTTTTAGCAGTCTCAACATTTGTGGTTGCATGACTACCTTCCAGCAAGTTGGCCCTTACAGTTATCACAGACATTTTTCTCAGATCAAAGAATCCGTGGGATTGTAAAAGGAGTCAAACTTCAGATCCACTAGTAGTTGTCTAGCAAAGTAATAAAATAACTTGATATTCCCTTTAACTAGTCTTGGAACTAGTTTCTTTTAAGAGTGGATTATTTTATGTTGCTGTTACTCTAAAAGACATGACTAAATTGCAAATCCAAGATTAAGTACAAAAGATGGCCAGAACAATGCATTTCAAAAAACAGATTTCCCTAATTAAAGCTTAACGATATCAACTCCATGCAGCAAGCTCTTTTACCTTCTCTACATCCTGTGCCGCACTCGCTGTGTACTGCAAAACCTCAGAGGTCTCACTGCAAAGAAAATAAATAATATTAAAGTTACTGGATATAGCTACCTTGCCTCCCAGAAAAAAAAAAGACCCCAATTATTCATGCTGAAATGAAATTAAGATGTAATACACCAAGATAAATGGAATAATTTCAAATTAAGATTTTTTTTTTTTTTGTGGAGGAGTTATTTGGAGAAGTTGTTGCAGTAGAACACTCCCTGTATTGCTCAATGTTTCTTCCCTGCAATGAAAGTGTTTAAAATTCCCAATGTCAGAATTAACTGAAAACTATCTAAGTACAGCTGAATCTAAGAGTTTGCTAGTATGAGACTTGTCCTAATTATGCACTTCTGCTCCTATTCAATTCAGACAACCACTCTCCAAACTATTAGCAGTTGTTTGACCCAAAAATTCAGTGAGAGTCTTGCATTTTACTATAACCATTACATTTGTGGATTATTTCGGGAGAGGATTAAATTGTTTATCTTTATTTACCAGGCTAGAAGGTAACAAACAATATGACATTAAACCGGGGTCCATAGTTATGGATGGAAAAACGCCCACAAAACAGACTGTAAACACCCTGGCACAAGGACCATCTTTGTGTTTGTACAGAACCTAGCACAATCGGGTCTGGGGCCTAACTGGAGCTTCTAGGCACTACCGCAATATGAGTAACAAACTTCATTGCATTCACTCCTGTGATTCACAAACACTTTTTGCAGTGCTGTAACTGCATGCTTGTCCCCCCACAGTTCCTGCCAAGTAAACCACTATGAATTCAAGAGACATCCATTTACTTTTTACAGGAGCAAATAGCAATCTTGGACCCTTTTATGTTCCTTCTAGGTTTTTTAAAGATGGAAGTTCACAGCCCCAGCAATTTTAAGTACAGCATTTTATTTAATTTGCAGCTGAAAAAAAGTTCTGAGAAAAATCACCTTTTGCTTAGCAGAACAACCTGCAAGTCCAAAGCAGAAGTAAAACCTGGCAATCTGAAGCCTACCGCTGGCAGCAGTCACGTTACCAGCAAGTGACAATTCAGGACAGCAGCAGCATGGAGGCCAAAACCAGTCTGAAGCCTGAGTTATTAGTGGTCCATCAGGACAGCTTTGTTAATAAAAAACATATGCCCTTTATTCCAAAGGATCCCAAAGCACTTCACTGCACTACTGATACACGGTCAGTTTCTGGCTAGCAAGCCACTGCACATGGCACTTTAATGTTTAAAAAGTTTCCTGGTTACAAGAGGAGATTTCATTATTTTGTTCTTTTTACTCATCTTGCGCAATAATTATGGCTCTTTGAGAAGTGTGTCCTTATGGGTGCTCCACAACCCACCCTCTACCCCCTCTACTTCAGAGATGTTATCAAGGATTCTGTGGTTAAGAAGGAACTAAAGGAGTTCGCTCACATGTGCTGGTTAATCTCATGGCGGGGCACGAGGGGAGACAGAGCACATGCAGGCCGAACGGACACTGCTACCAAAGTTCTCTGATCAGCAGCGCAAGGACACAAGCACACCTACAATGGAGCACCCATAGGGACGCTACTCAAAGAAGCTGCAGGATTCTTGAAATTCTCAACTCCAACATTCATCGCCCTACAGTCAACTGGCAGAGGAACAAAACTGTCTTACTTTTTTCCCCCAAAGGGGACTGTCATCACAATGCAGCACAGACTTTTGCATTTTCAGTTTCAAGTTTCACTAAACAAAGGATAGTGGGTTTTGATCAAATACAGAGTTCTAAACTGGCAATTACATTATAGAGTGGATCAAGCCTCTTGATACTTTGCAGGCTTTCACAAAGAAGCAGCAGCTGCTCAGTGGTAGCAGAATTGGATATGAAGATTAAGAACAGATTTGCAAAAAGAAAAGGAGTACTTGTGGCACCTTAGAGACTAACCAATTTATTTGAGCATAAGCTTTCGTGAGCTACAGCTCACTTCATCTGATGCACACTGTGGAAAGTATAGAAGATCTTTTTATACACACAAAGCATGAAAAAAAATGGGTGTTTACCACTACAAAAGGTTTTCTCTCCCCCCACCCCACTCTCCTGCTGGTAATAGCTTATCTAAAGTGATCACTCTCCTTACAATGTGTATGATAATCAAGTTGGGCCATTTCCAGCACAAAATGATCACTTTTGATAAGCTATTACCAGCAGGAGAGCGGGGTGGGGGGAGAGAAAACCTTTTGTAGTGGTAAACACACATTTTTTCATGCTTTGTGTGTATAAAAAGATCTTCTATACTTTCCACAGTATGCATCCGATGAAGTGAGCTGTAGCTCACGAAAGCTTATGCTCAAATAAATTGGTTAGTCTCTAAGGTGCCACAAGTACTCCTTTTCTTTTTGCGAATACAGACTAACACGACTGTTACTCTAAAAGAACAGATTTGCAATTTTAGGCTTCTGGCCAGGAAAAGACCACCAAAAAGACTGAAGTGATCTGTTCAATATGATGAAGAGGAGCACCTATCCCAGCATTAGTCATTTATGAGACTATCAGATGACGCACGGAAAGGTTCTGGTATCTCCAGTATGACATCAACCTCCTGTTTTCGTCTAATACATAAACTACTGATGAATTCCATCGTTGTGTGAAACTTAAGTGTCATACATGTTAAAACTTTTAACATCATAGGGGCAGATGTGTCCTCCTTCGAAACTGAGTACAAACTTCATTTGACAGGTTGTTATAAACCCATACACTGGAGATGCCAAGCAGAGTGACTGCTTAAAAAGTGTATTAAGCCACATACAGATGAAGAGTTGAAATCACAGGAGGACCAGCTAGATCAGGATGTAACCTGAATGAAGTAACAATGGTATGTTTCAGGGGCTCGATTTGATCCAAAGAATAAACAACAACATTTTTCTCCTCACTGGTCAATTAAAACAATTCTGCCCTCAGGGATGGGAGTTCTAAGGTTTCCCACCCTCTCTCTTCAGCCTTTAGTTCCAGCTTTGTTCTTACAGCTGTGCACTAGCTGCTAATCAATGGGGGGTGAACTCACCAAGGGAGGCAGCTGACCTTAGCTGCATCAACATCTCATGCCCCAGATGACAGACAGGCTTTAGGATGACGGCATGAAATTATTCATTTCAATAGCTGGCAGCACAGTTACCCTGATTTATCTTGGGAGTTGCAGCAAGAAAACAAGAGGAGATGGACGACACACTTTAAGGTTTGTTCTGACTTACATCAATGAGACTAGATAACCAGATGCATACACAAGCCAACCAGTGTTCCCTCTAATTTTTCCCACGCATGTGGGAGAGGGGCTCAGGGCTGGGGCAGAGGATTGGGGTGAGGGCTCTGGCTAGGGGTGCGGGCTCTGGGGTATGACCAGGGATGAGGGGTTTGGGGTGGAGGTTTCTCAGGGCCTACGGTGGGGAGAGGACTCCCCCCAGCTCTCTCTCCCCGCAGCAGCACCTGGATTGGGTAGGGAAGCGCCTCTCTCCTGGCCGTGGCAGGTCCGTGCCAGGGCTGGGTTGGGGGAGGGGCGCCTCTCCCCGCCGCAGCAGGTCCATGCCAGGGCTGGGTTGGGGGAGGGGTGCCTCTCCCCGCCGCAGCAGGTCCATGCTGGGGGAGAGGCATCTCTCCCCCCGCAGCCCTCAGAGCCTGCATGGGGCTTAATAGGCGGCCACGCAGCTTAGCGGGAACTTAGAAGCCAACCCCAGCTTGATTATATTTACCTTGTTTTAATTCAAAGTAGGATTAGCTTTGTGACCTTTGAAAGTTACCCTTCCTGACCAGAGTCATCACACCACGACACGCCGTGATAATGACCTGGTCTACACTTAAAAGTTAGATAATACAGGTACTGTGTTCAGGGGTGTGAAAAATTCATCCCCCAGATCACCACAGTTAAGCTTACTTAAGTAGATGTGTCTAGGTCAACAGAAGAATTTTTCCGTCAAACTAGCTACTGCTGTTCAGAGACACAGATTAGCTACAGTGATGGAAAAACCCCTCCCTTCAATGTAGGAAGCGTCAACACTACAGAGTCATAACTGCCACTACGGTTTCTACACTGTAGTGTAGAAATGGCCTATGTTAATTGCCCCAAAGACACTTACTCTCATGCAAATTTAGCTCACAAGATAGTTCTGATTTTAATGAGTCTCTCACATAAGAACTAGGATAGGGGACAAACTGAAACTGTCTCCACGGTACTGCTCAGAGCTGCCATACTCAAATTCAGTTCCTAGGTCCGTCCTTCCTACGTGGACAGAGCTAGGAGTGTTGTGGAGAAGAGCACCTCCAGTCTAACAGGTTAGGGAGGAGTAAGTGTCATTTAACAGAAGCTCCACAAAATCAACTAAGGAGTCCTTTCTGGCCACAGAAGTATGCTCAGAAAGTGGTTGCCACATGGGATATGAGGCTAGAGAGTTAAAGCAAGAAAAGGATGTGAAAATCCCCCTCAATTTTTTTTTTTTTATCATCAGTTGCCCAAATTAAAAAAAAAAAAATTTAAAAAAAGACTACTACAGAGCTACCACATGAGAAGATTCTTGGGGGGGGGCCGCAAGTATTCTCTCCAAACAAAATCGGACAGGTGATCATATTAGGACACCTCCGCTCCTCCTCACCTTGCAATGCCCTCTCCCCCACAAACACACACAACAATAAAGAGCTAAAGCCACTAGACCCCACTCTAGGAAAGTGCTCTCTTCACCTCTATAGGTTGTCCACAATACCTTTCAACTGGATAAGCAGCCAGGATGCTAATGCCAAACGCCCACGGTACATCACCAGAAGAGAGGAAAGGAGAAACAGAGCTCAAGAATAGGTTTGCAGAGTTGGAAAATGAAGAAGGGGCTCAGCAGGTGGTCACTGAAGGTGGAAGGGCAAGGAAAAAGAGAAGAGCGGCTAGTCCTATAGGAAAAGGGGAAGACTTAATGGAAACTACACCAAATATGAGCCCCAGGAGGATACAGGATGGGTTGAAGAGGAGTACAAGGGAGAATAGGAATAGAAAGAACTTGCAGCCAGAGGGAACAGGGAATAGACTGGAGAATAGCACCGTCACCAGGAAAAGGCAGGTCTACGTGATCGGGGACTCTTTACTGAGAAGAATCATAGAATCATAGAATATCAGGGTTGGAAGGGACCCCAGAAGGTCATCTAGTCCAACCCCCTGCTCGAAGCAGGACCAATTCCCAGTTAAATCATCCCAGCCAGGGCTTTGTCAAGCCTGACCTTAAAAACCTCTAAGGAAGGAGATTCTACCACCTCCCTAGGTAACGCATTCCAGTGTTTCACCACCCTCTTAGTGAAAAAGTTTTTCCTAATATCCAATCTAAACCTCCCCCATTGCAACTTGAGACCATTACTCCTCGTTCTGTCATCTGTTACCATTGAGAACAGTCTAGAGCCATCCTCTTTGGAACCCCCTTTCAGGTAGCTGAAAGCAGCTATCAAATCCCCCCTCATTCTTCTCTTCTGCAGACTAAACAATCCCAGCTCCCTCAGCCTCTCCTCATAAGTCATGTGCTCTAGACCCCTAATCATTTTTGTTGCCCTTCGCTGGACTCTCTCCAATTTATCCACATCCTTCTTATAGTGTGGGGCCCAAAACTGGACACAGTACTCCAGATGAGGCCTCACCAGTGTTGAATAGAGGGGAACGATCACGTCCCTCGATCTGCTCGCTATGCCCCTACTTATACATCCCAAAATGCCATTGGCCTTCTTGGCAACAAGGGCACACTGCTGACTCATATCCAGCTTCTCGTCCACTGTCACCCCTAGGTCCTTTTCCGCAGAACTGCTGCCTAGCCATTCGGTCCCTAGTCTGTAGCGGTGCATTGGATTCTTCCGTCCTAAGTGCAGGACCCTGCACTTGTCCTTATTGAACCTCATCAGATTTCTTTTGGCCCAATCCTCCAATTTGTCTAGGTCCTTCTGTATCCTATCCCTCCCCTCCAGCGTATCTACCACTCCTCCCAGTTTAGTATCATCCGCAAATTTGCTGAGAGTGCAATCCACACCATCCTCCAGATCATTTATGAAGATATTGAACAAAACTGGCCCCAGGACCGACCCCTGGGGCACTCCACTTGACACCGGCTGCCAACTAGACATGGAGCCATTGATCACTACCCGTTGAGCCCGACAATCTAGCCAGCTTTCTACACACCTTATAGTGCATTCATCCAGCCCATACTTCCTTAACTTGCTGACAAGAATACTGTGGGAGACCGTGTCAAAAGCTTTGCTAAAGTCAAGAAACAATACATCCACTGCTTTCCCTTCATCCACAGAACCAGTAATCTCATCATAAAAGGCGATTAGATTAGTCAGGCATGACCTTCCCTTGGTGAATCCATGCTGACTGTTCCTGATCACTTTCCTCTCATGTAAGTGCTTCAGGATTGATTCTTTGAGGACCTGCTCCATGATTTTTCCAGGGACTGAGGTGAGGCTGACTGGCCTGTAGTTCCCAGGATCCTCCTTCTTCCCTTTTTTAAAGATTGGCACTACATTAGCCTTTTTCCAGTCATCCGGGACTTCCCCCGTTCGCCACGAGTTTTCAAAGATAATGGCCAAGGGCTCTGCAATCACAGCCGGCAATTCCTTCAGCACTCTCGGATGCAACTCGTCCGGCCCCATGGACTTGTGCACGTCCAGCTTTTCTAAATAGTCCCTAACCACCTCTATCTCCACAGAGGGCTGGCCATGTCTTCCCCATTTTGTGATGCCCAGCGCAGCAGTCTGGGAGCTGACCTTGTTAGTGAAAACACAGGCAAAAAAAGCATTGAGTACATTAGCTTTTTCCACATCCTCTGTCACTAGGTTGCCTCCCTCATTCAGTAAGGGGCCCACACTTTCCTTGGCTTTCTTCTTGTTGCCAACATACCTGAAGAAACCCTTCTTGTTACTCTTGACATCTCTTGCTAGCTGCAGCTCCAGGTGCGATTTGGCCCTCCTGATATCTTTCCTACATGCCCGAGCAATATTTTTATACTCTTCCCTGGTCATATGTCCAACCTTCCACTTCTTGTAAGCTTCTTTTTTATGTTTAAGATCCGCTAGGATTTCACCATTAAGCCAAGCTGGTCGCCTGCCATATTTACTATTCTTTCGACTCATCGGGATGGTTTGTCCCTGTAACCTCAACAGAGATTCCTTGAAATACAGCCAGCTCTCCTGGACTCCCTTCCCCTTCATGTTAGTCCCCCAGGGGATCCTGGCCATCTGTTCCCTGAGGGAGTCGAAGTCTGCTTTCCTGAAGTCCAGGGTCCGTATCCTGCTGCTTACCTTTCTTCCCTGCGTCAGGATCCTGAACTCAACCAACTCATGGTCACTGCCTCCCAGATTCCCATCCACTTTTGCTTCCCCCACTAATTCTACCCGGTTTGTGAGCAGCAGGTCAAGAAAAGCGCCCCCCCTAGTTGGCTCCCCTAGCACTTGCGCCAGGAAATTGTCCCCTACGCTTTCCAAAAACTTCCTGGATTGTCTATGCACCGCTGTATTGCTCTCCCAGCAGATATCAGGAAAATTAAAGTCACCCATGAGAATCAGGGCATGCGATCTAGTAGCTTCCGTGAGTTGCCGGAAGAAAGCCTCATCCACCTCATCCCCCTGGTCCGGTGGTCTATAGCAGACTCCCACCACTACATCACTCTTGTTGCACACACTTCTAAACTTAATCCAGAGACACTCAGGTTTTTCCACAGTTTCGTACCGGAGCTCTGAGCAGTCATACTGCTCCCTTACAGAATAGACAGGCCTGTAACCAGAGCTGATCCAGAGAATAGAAGGGTGTTGTTGGAGACCTCAGGGCATGGCCACTAGTTAAGTTGAGGGGATGGAAGGCCATAAGGGTCAAGGAAGTCTCCCTGCTGAAGGCCTAAGGGCTTCTTCTCAACCCCCCTTAATAGAATTCAGGCCTGGCTGGTTTGAGTAAGCTCTTTTGCTCTTAAAACAATGTTGCAGCCGCAGATAATGCCTCATAGTGTAAGGTTTGCTGACGCCAAGCTAAAGATAATAGGAGATAGTTACAAGGCCAGACAGAATGTGCTGGTTGTTTAAGTTGCTAGGAATGCTTGTTAGAGTTTGCAGGAAATAAACATTGTTGTAACCCATATAAGGAAGGCAGAGTATTTGTGCAAAGTTTTAATTGGCTGATATGTAGTGCAGTAGCATTAAGGAATATAAAAGCGTGTGTAATGATCTGCTCTGGTGTGCAGGATTTGAGATTCTATTCTCCCTGTACCTTATTTGCAGCTGCAAAATAAACTTTTCTGCTTCTCCACCCCGTTGTGATTATTGAGTGAAACACACCGTGTAATGAACCCCTGCTGTTGTTTTGCCTCTAGGCACTGGGTGCTGGCAACAGTGTGCTGTCTTCCAGGTGCTAAGATACAGGATGTAGAACTGAGGTTGAAAAGGATCCTAAAGGGAGCGGGAAAGAATCCCCTAATTATCCTTCATGTGGGAACAAATGATACCGGTAGATTCTCGCTGGAACGTATCAAGGGAGACTATGCTAGGCTGGGGAAGACGCTTAAGGAAATCGAGGCTCAGGTGATCTTTAGTGGGATTCTGCCTGTTCCTAGAGAAGGGCAACAAAGGTGTGACAAGATTATGACTATCAACAGATGGCTTAGGCAGTGGTGCTATAAGGAGGGCTTTGGGATGTATGGCCACTGGAAGGCATTCATGGACGGAGGACAGTTCTCTTGGGGTGGACTTCATCTGAGTGAGTAAGGAAGGAAATAGACTTCTAGGATGGAGGCTGGCACAACTGATTAAGAGAGCTTTAAACTAGGAATTTGGGGGAGATGGCTGGGAGATGTCCAGGTAATCTCCATGCCGGATTTTAGCATTGGGAGGGAAGAAAACAAAGCAAGAAAGGATACAGCCGTGGGTAGGAGAACGGACATCAGGACGAAGGGCAGTGTGGATACCAGTCCAATAGGTCATACTGGCTGTAGAATGACTGTGCCTAATCAGGTACAGAATGCGAGCAAGGCCAAACAGCAAAAATTAAGATGTTTGTACACCAATGCGAGGAGCCTAGGTAACAAAACGGAGGAACTAGAGCTACTGGTGCAGGAAGTGAAACCAGATATTATAGGGATAACAGAAACATGGTGGAATAGTAGTCATGACTGGAGTACAAGTATTGAAGGGTATGTGCTGTTTAGGAAAGACAGAATAAAGGTAAAGGTGGTGGAGTAGCATTGTATATCAAGGATGAGGTAGAATGTAAAGAAATAAGAAGCGATGGAATGGATAAGACAGAGTCCGTCTGGGCAAAAATCACTTTGGGGAAGAAAACTACTAGAGCCTCCCCTGTGATAGTGCTTGGGGTGTGCTATAGACCGCCGGGATCTAATTTGGATATGGATAAAGCCCTCTTTAATGTTTTTAATGAAGTAAATACTAATGGAAACTGCGTGATCATGGGAGACTAACTTCCCAGATATAGACTGGAGGACCAGTGCTAGTAATAATAATAGGGCTCAGATTTTCCTAGATGCGATAGCTGATGGATTCCTTCATCAAGTCGCTGCTGAACCAACTAGAGGGGATGCCATTTTAGATTTGGTTTTGGTGAGTAGTTAGGACCTCATAGAAGAAATGGTTGTAGGGGATAATCTTGGTTCAAGTGATCATGAGCTAATTCAGTTCAAAGTGAACGGAAGGATAAACAAAAATAAATCTGCGACAAGGGTTTTTGATTTCAAAAGGGCTGACTTTCAAAAATTAAAGAAATTAGTTAGGGAAGTGGATTGGACTGAAGAATTTATGGATCTAAAGGCAGAGGAGGCCTGGGATTACTTTAAGTCAAAGCTGCAGAAGCTATCAGAAGCCTGCATCCCAAGAAAGGGGAAAAAATTCATAGGCAGGAGTTGTAGACCAAGCTGGATGAGCAAGCATCTCAGAGAGGTGATTAAGAAAAAGCAGAAAGCATACAGGGAGTGGAAGATGGGAGGGATCAGCAAGGAAAGCTACCTTATTGAGGTCAGAATATGTAGGGATAAAGTGAGACAGGCTAAAAGTCAAGTAGAGTTGAACCTTGCAAAGGGAATTAAAACCAATAGTAAAAGGTTCTATAGCCATATAAATAAGAAGAAAACAAAGAAAGAAGAAGTGGGACCGCTAAACACTGAGGATGGAGTGGAGGTTAAGGATAATCTAGGCATGGCCCAATATCTAAACAAATACTTTGTCTCAGTCTTTTATAAGGCTAATGAGGATCTTAGGGATAATGGTAGCATGACAAATGGGAATGAGGATATGGAGGTAGATATTACCATATCTGAGGTAGAAGCGAAACTCGAACAGTTTAATGGGACTAAATCGGGGGGGTCCAGATAATTCATCCAAGAATATTAAAGAAATTGGCACATGAAATTGAGAGCCCATTAGCAAAAATTTGTAATAAATCTGTAAACTCAGGGGTTCTACCATATGATTGGAGAATTGCTAACATAGTTCCTATTTTTAAGAAAGGAAAAAAAAGTGATCCGGGTAACTACAGGCCTGTTAGTTTGACATCTGTATTATGCAAGGTCTTGGAAAAAATTTTGAAGGAGAAAGTAGTTAAGGACATTGAGGTCAATGGTAAATGGGACAAAATACAACATGGTTTTACAAAAGGTAGATCGTGCCAAACCAACCTGATCTCCTTCTTTGAGAAAGTAACAGATTTTTTTAGACAAAGGAAAAGCAGTGGATCTAATTTACCTAGATTTCAGTAAGGTGTTTGATACTGTGCCACATGGGGAATGATTAGTTAAATTGGAAAAGATGGGGATAAATATGAAAATTGAAAGGTGGATAAGGAATTGGTTAACAGGGAGACTACAGCAGGTCATTCTGAAAGGTGAACTGTCAGGCTGGAGGGAAGTTACCAGTGGAATTCCTCAGGGATCGGTTTTGGGACCAATCTTTTTATTACTGACCTCGGCACAAAAAGTGGGAGTGTGCTAATAAAGTTTGCAGATGATACAAAGCTAGGAGGTATTACCAATTTAGAGAGGGACAGGGATATCATACAGGAAGATCTGGATGACCTTGTAAACTGGAGTAGTAGGATGAAATTTAATAGTGAGAAGTGTAAATTCATGCATTTAGGGATTAATAACAAGAATTTTAGTTATAAGCTGGGGACGCATCAATTAGAAGTAACAGAGGAGGAGAAGGACCTTGGAGTATTGGTTGATCACAGGATGACTATGAGCCGCCAATGTGATATGGCTGTGAAAAAAGCTAATGCAGTCTTGGGATGCATTTGGCGAGGTATTTCCAGTAGAGATAAGGAGGTTTTAGTACCGTTATACAAGGCACTGCTGAGACCTCACCTGGAATACTGTGTGCAGTTCTGGTCTCCCGTGTTTAAGAAGGATGAATTCAAACTGGAACAGGTACAGAGAAGGGCTACTGGGATGATTCGAGGAATGGAAAACCTGTCTTATGAAAGGAGACTCAAGGAGCTTGGCTTGTTTAGCCTAACCAAAAGAAGGTTGAGGGGAGATATGATTGCTCTCTATAAATATATCAGAGGGATAAATATCGGAGAGGGAGAGGAATTATTTAAGCTCAGTACCAATGGGGACACAAGAACAAATGGATATAAACTGGTCATCGGGAAGTTTAGACTTGAAATTAGACAAAGGTTTCTAACCATCAGAGGAGTGAAGTTTTGGAATAGCCTTCCAAGGGAAGCAGTGGGGGCAAAAGACCTATCTGGCTTTAAGATTAAACTCGATAAGTTTATGGAGGAGATGGTATGATGGGATAACATGATTTTGCAATTAATTGATCTTTAACTATTCATGATAAATAGGCCCAATAGCCTGTGATGGGATGTTAGATGGGGTGGGATCTGAGTTACTACAGAAAATTCTTTCCTGGGTATCTGGCTGGTGAATCTTGCCCATATGCTCAGGGTTCAGCTGATCGCCATATTTGGGGTCGGGAAGGAATCTTCCTCCAGGGCAGATTGGAAGAGGCCCTGGAGGTTTTTCGCCTTCCTCTGAAGCATGGAGCACAGTCACTTGCTAGAAGATTCTCTGCTCCTTGAAGTCCTCAAATCACGGTTTAAAGACTTCAATAGCTCAGACATAGGTGAGAGGTTTATTGCAGGAGTGGATCGGTGAGATTCTGTAGCCTGCATTGTGCAGGAGGTCAGACTAGATGATCATAATGGTCCCTTCTGACCTTAATATCTATGAATCTCTCATAGTTGGTGTAAAGGGGACAGCAATCTCCGATCCTGGGATTTATTACTTGCTTTATCCCTGACTCACTGTGTGGTTGTGAGCAAGCCAGAAACTCTTTGCACTATTGTGCACCCTTCTGTAAAATGCAATAGTACTTCCCCACCTGACTGTGGAGTTGTGAGGCTGTTTATAATGTGCTCAGAGATACTAGGACAAAAAGCACTGAATTATGGATTTGGGTCCATAAACCTTGTAAAACATTCAATGCTTCTGCCACATAGGAATTTGAGTTCAGTCTTGAAATCCAGTTGAGATACAATCCAAGTGACCATTAGCAACTACTCCGCCCCCCAAAAATAAATTTATGCTTTTAGAAAGCTATTGAAACCTAAAAGTTCAAATAAAATCTTTTATCTTTCTTAAGCCCATTGAAACAAGTCTAAGGGGAAAAACAGTTCAACGGAGTTGGCAGTTTTTCAAAGAGACATTATTAAGGGCACAAGAGCGAACTATCCCACTGCGTAGGAAAGATAGGAAATATGGCAAGAGACCATGAGATCTTCAGTGATCTGAAACTCAGAAAAAAGTTTAACGTGGCTTCTGTAAAAAACCCCACCTCCACGAGGGGAGTAGCTACCAGCACTGGAAGTGCGGCACTTTACAGCGCTGAAACTTGCAGTGCTCGGGGGGGGGGGGGAGGGGGGGGGGTTCATACCCCTGAGCAAGGTATTTGCAGCGCTGTAAAGTACCAGTATAGACAAGCCCTTACTGTCAGGGTAGTAAAGCGCTGGAATAAATAGCCCAGGGAGGTTGTGGAATCTCCGTTACTGGAGATTTTTAAGAGCAAGTTAGACAAACACCTGTCAGGGGTGATGTAGTTAATATTTAGGCCTGCCATGAGTGCAGGGGACTGGACTAGATGACCTCTCGAGGTCCATTCCAGTCCTAATATTCTATGATGTTCCCTGACATGAAGGGTAACTGCAATGAATAATTTCAAAGGGTAAATTTCAGCACTAGCGTAGGGATCCAACTGTGTAGGTGCGTAACTTATTACATCCAGAGTTTAATATGGTAACAAAACACAAGGAGGACTTTTACATACAAGCAGTTTGAATCAAGTGTATGTGTGACGATTCTAGCTCTACACGCACAAATAGTTTTGCATAAATATTTGTCACACAAAAAGGCTTAAGCTGCTAACCTGATCTCTGGCAGGAAAGATTTCTTGTAGACATCTTCAATGCTCTGGAGGTATGCAGGAGACACCTTTTTCTCATGGGGCTAAACACAAAGAAAACAAAACACTGTGAAATGTGTGTGTTTGTTTTCTTTTTACACTGGTACAGATTCCAGAGATCCCAAGTAGAAGCCACGACTCCCACACCATCTGTTGAAACATAGCTCCTGCATTAAACAGCCAAACAGTCATTTACATCCACATGCATTTATGAAGACTTCAAAATTATGACTAACATATGGAGTATTTGGGATTACAGAATATTGTATTAACATATAGAACACTACATATGTGGCAAACAGAATAAACTGCAGCTGCTGTAGAATCATAGCTGTTCACTGTACTTTTTTGTATGTTCTCCATAAAGTTGAACGTATTTGTTTTGCAATTCCTTTAATAATGATGCGGATTAATAGGATTCCCTTGGTATAAAAGAGTCTAGAAAGACAGAAAAAGGCAAGTACTACTGAAGAATGCACAAAGAGACACTTCTCTACCAGGCTGAGATGAACGGTGGAAGAATCTCAATTTTTCTAAGCTTACACAAACAGAATTACCAACCAAGAACAGGCTCCAGACAGATTAATTTCTAAACAAATGACTAATCCTACCCATCTGCACATTTAAGGAAGTTACGTATAGTCAGCTGGTTAAAAAAAAAGAAAAAAGGATTGCCCACATCGACCCTTTCAGCAAGTTAAACCAAATGGGCCAACTAACCATCATTTCTTCTCTTGAGGATTGATTAGGACATGCATGATTACAGCGTGCACCCCAAATATAATCCTCCCTAATTTTTAGGCAGACAGATGAGCAACAGTGCACTCAATACAAAGCCTAACAACTTTTTCTTATAAATTAAGTGGACTGCAATTCTACTGTCAAGGGGTTACCCATCAATGGCAGGCATCAGTTACTCTATACAGCTTTCATCACATTTCCTGAGTGCACGGTTCATCATGATTTCCTTCTTCCCTTAAGAGCAGATCTGTTCTGCTCTTTCCCTACCCATTTACAGCCTGATCCTGCCTGTGAGGTACAGAATGCCCACACCTGTATGTCAGAGATGGTGTGCAGCACCTTGGAGAATTAGGCTCCTCCGTTAGTTGAGCATACAGAAGTATTTTCTATTCCAAGCCTCTAATTACTGTTCAGTCAATGCCAACTACAAGCCATTAATGTAAACAGACAGAAGAGATCCAGGGGCTGCTGCTAACAAACTGATATATTAATAAATACATTCACCCTTCAAAGCCTCTACCCCTGAGAAATGTTATTGTAGGAGCAGTTTGTGCCAGAATAAAAAGGACTGCAGGGTCAAGGAGACCAGTTCTGTTTTCCCCAAGATGAGCAGAGGGAGATAAAAATTAGAAACCTCTCATGGCGCTTCATAAGGTATCACTCAAAAAAGCAGCTTAATTTAAACAGAGACGCTCTCCTCTAGTAAAGAAACGGCCCATTATTACTGTTGCATAAAGTAACATCCTGTTCTTTAAACAAAAGGGTAACGTTCAGTCATGGTTTGAATATCTGTCGGGCATTTTATTATATTAAAGAAGTGCAAGACTGATAGACAACGCCACTCAGGCCAGTGACAAACCTATCTTAGCAGAATGTTATCATAGTGAAGTTACCAAACAC
This sequence comes from Chelonia mydas, assembly GCF_015237465.2. Taxonomy (NCBI): domain Eukaryota; kingdom Metazoa; phylum Chordata; order Testudines; family Cheloniidae; genus Chelonia; species Chelonia mydas. Next base: position 72,037,436 of record NC_051251.2, on the reverse strand, counting down.
TACCATATACACCTTTCCTTGACAATGGTCAACTTTGTTTGACACGAGTACAGCAATTTCCAAGCCTGTCGCCAAAGCTGCCCTCCCATATACCATATACACAAAGGGCTTTGGAAAACAGATGTGGTCAAATGTTTGTAGAGATCTCAATAAAAGGCTTTTAAAAAAAAAAAAATTAGACTTCTCATGGTTAAATTCCTCACTCAGATCCAATTTCCTGTAACCTTTGAACAAGGTGCAGGGTAAACATCATTTGGCTCTTGTAGCACATCTGGGAACAGTTACTGATACATGGTTCAATACCATGGGGGGGAGAACTAGCTCAGATTATCTGTTAAATGAAAACACTCCACAGCTCTCCTGCTCTCAGACTGTGTTACTGACCCAAATTTTCTGGAACCCTTAGAGGGGTAATTTTAAAACACGTTGCTTCAGAATACTAGAAGTCAAAGCATTCAACAAAACTGTTATTCTTCTTTCAGTACCATATGTTAACAAAAGGCAGGTTCTCTCTGTTCTCCCACAGAAACTATCCTGCTTTTAGAAGACTTTGAAAACAAAAGGGAGAACACCCTTGAGTTTCACAGAATACCCCAGTCTCAGGAGAGTTCAAGTACCAGAATTTCAGACTAGGAAGAGAAATCATTTCTATGTTACAATGAATAACTGAAATAATAGCCAAGTCTCTGTGTGCTCTGCAATGAGCTGGACTTAAGAGCCAGCAGCAAGGCCCTCTGGTTTCTGCAGCATGTGGAAACCTCTATGGCAATTTGATTTAAATATAAAAAAAGATTTTTACTGAATCAAAGATGAAAGTTAATAGCAATCAGAATAGTAGCCCTCATGTTATTTATCTGAATACCAAGTTTTATTCATTTTACACTGACCACATGCTGACGATATACAACTGTACCCAAAAGGTTGTCAGAAGGGGAGGCTGCAGCTGAGTGGGGAGGTTGCTAAGGCTTTTGGGATAAGCCCAGTCAGAGTAGGGTGTCTGTACTAAAATGATTAGCAGTGAAGGCCACAATTTCCAATAGAAGTTAGGCATCTAATTCTCCCAGGCTCTAATTCTAGCCAAAAGAGTTTGCAATGCACACTTTTTAACAGTCACTGAACTTTCTGTGGCAGCACTAATGCCCCACGGAGACAGTCAGGGCAATTCACCTGTCAGAGCTGACATGCCAGGAGAACTGGTTGTATTTTAAAGAATCCTTATTGACGTTACAGGGACAAACCATCCCGATGTGTAGAAAGAATAGTAAATACGGCAGGCGACCAGCTTGGCTTAACAGTGAAATCCTTGCTGATCTTAAATACAAAAAAGAAGCTTACAAGAAGTGGAAGACTGGACAAATGACCAGGGAAGAGTATAAAAATATTGCTCGGGCATGCAGGAGTGAAATCAGGAAAGCCAAATCACACCTGGAGTTGCAGATAGCAAGAGATGTTAAGAGTAACAAGAAGGGTTTCTTCAGGTATGTTAGCAACAAGAAGAAAGTCAAGGAAAGTATGGGCCCCTTACTGAATGAGGGAGGCAATCTAGTGACAGAGGATGTGGAAAAAGCTAATGTACTCAATGCTTTTTTTCCCCTCTGTCTTCACGAACAAGGTCAGCTCTCAGACTACTACACTGGGCAGCACAGCATGGGGAGTAGGTGACGAGCCCTCTGTGGAGAAAGAAGTGGTTCGGCACTATTTAGTAAAGCTGGACGAGCACAAGTCCATGGAGCAGGATGCGCTGCATCCGAGAGTGCTAAAGGAGTTGGCAGATGTGATTGCAGAGCCATTGGCCATTATCTTTGAAAACTCATGGCGATCCGGGGAAGTCCTGGACGACTGGAAAAAGGCTAATGTAGTGCCCAGCTTTAAAAAAGGGAAGGAGGAGGATCCTGGGAACTACAGGCCAGTCAGCCTCACCTCCGTCCCTGGAAAAATCATGCAGCAGGTCCTCAAGGAATCAATTCTGAAACACTTAGAGGAGAGGAAAGCGATCAGGAACAGTCAGCATGGATTCACCAAGGGCAAGTCAAGCCTGACTAATCTAATTGCCTTCTATGACGAGATAACTGGCTCTGTGGGTGAGGGGAAAGCGGTGGACGTGTTGTTCCTTGACTTTAGCAAAGCTTTTGAGACGGTCTCCCACAGTATTCTTGCCAGCAATTTAAAGAAGTATGGGCTGGATGAATGGACTATAAGATGGATAGAAAGTTGGCTAGATTGTCGGGCTCAACGGGTAGTGATCAATGGCTCCATGTCTAGTTGGCAGCCGGTATCAAGTGGAGTGCCCCAAGGGTCGGTCCTGGGGCCGGTTTTGTTCAGTATCTTCATAAATGATCTGGAGGATGGTGTGGATTGCACCCTCAGCAAGTTTGCAGATGACACTAAACTGGGAGGAGAGCTAGACAGGCTGGAGGGAGGGATAGGATACAGAGGGACCTAGACAAATTGGAGGATTGGGCCAAAAGAAATCTGATGAGGTTCAACAAGGACAAGTGCAGAGTCCTGCACTTAGGACAGAAGAATCCCATGCATTGCTACAGACTAGGGACCGAATGGCTCGGCAGTAGTTCTGCAGAAAAGGACCGAGGGGTTACAGTGGATGAGAAGCTGGATATGAGTCAACAGTGCGCCTTTGTTGCCAAGGCCAATGGCATTTTGGGATGTATAAGTCGGGACATTGCCAGCAGATCAAGGGACGTGATCGTTCCCCTCTATTTGACATTGGTGAGGCCTCATCTGGAGTACTGTGTCCAGTTTTGGGCCCCACACCACAAGAAGGATGCGGAAAAATTGGAAAACATCCAACGGAGGGCAACAAAAATGACTAGGGGACTAGAACACATGACTTATGAGGAGAGGCTGAGGGAACTGGGATTGTTTTGTCTGCGGAAGAGAAGAATGAGGGAGGGATTTGATAGCTGCTTTCAACTACCTGAAAGGGGGTTCCAAAGAGGATGGATCTAGACTGTTCTCAGTGGTAGCAGAGGACAGAACGAGGAGTAATGGTCTCAAGTTGTAGTGGGGGAGGTTTAGGTTGGATATTAGGAAAAACTTTTTCACTAGGAGAGTAGTGAAACACTGGAATGTGTTACCTAGGGAGATAGTGGAATCTCCTTCCTTAGAAGTTTTTAAGGTCAGGCTTGACAAAGCCTTGGCTGGGATGATTTAGTTGGGGATTGGTCCTGCTTTGAGCAGGGGGTTGGACTAGATGACCTCCTGAGGTCCCTTCCAACCCTGCTATTCTTTTATTCTAATTGTATGCCCAGGAAGACAGAACCTCACTGATGGGACTCTGAACATTTCTGAAGGTTTTCTTCACAAGAGGAAGAAACATAATTAAAAAAAAAAAAACTTAAGATTCTGGAGCACAATTCTGCAGCAGAGGGACAGACTAGGTAGCAAGTTCCTCAGCCGCATGATTCATGCACAAGGCCCTGATCATGACATTTTAACATAAATGCTAACAATGCAAGCTAACAGCTAGAATTACCTTTCCTTTCTCTTGGATCCTTTTCTGTACCTCTGAGACTGGTACATCAACATAGATCACCAAATGAGGTGGCAGAAATTCACAGATACTGATGCCCTTGACTTCATTATAATGATCAACACCTAAAAAACAAAAATAGAGCAGGGAATTCCTTAAATAGAAATACATAACCATCTGTATTTTCCATGTATGTAATGAAGCTCAAGAACATACAGAAAAGAAACAATTTGATTTTGATCATCATCATCCCATCCACCAGGTAAATGATCAACACAGCCTCTTGAAAGGATTCTGTCAGCTTTGTAACTGCATTTCATTTTCAGAAAAGTCTGTCTGCCCAGCAGAAGTGTTTATGAAGTCTTACCTCTCTGCAAAGATTTCAGCTGGAATACACAGTTCAGGTTGGGTTTTTATCCCAGGCAAGGGGATTTAGCAAATTTAAAGCTGAAATAGCCTTATAGAAATAGAAAATAAGCAACAAACAACATTATAGGGTAGTTTACTTCTGACTTAAATGTTGCCAGATTCACTGAGGTCAATGTTATTAACAGGAAGAGTCTCAGCCCAACAAGCCACAAATCCCAGTTCCCTTTAATTATTTTGCATTAGCCATTTTGCCCCCTAACCCTCCCTCCTTTCATGAACTTGCAGAAAGGTGACCCTTCCCCCAACTGCACAGGTAGGTTCTTATATAAACAGCAGAGGGCACTGGCAGAGGCAGCTGTAGAGACTGCCTGAAGGCTGCAGGCTGCTACTTCCAATAGCCACAGTATGACGAAAGCTGCACCCACTGAGAACATGGCAGCGGGGCAAAGCGGGTTCTAGGGAGTCTAGGGAAGAAACGGAGGAATAACCACGTCACGTCACTTCACAAAAACCCCATCCTATCCCATCTTAAAGAAATCTGAGGGGAAGCGTGAGAGGCACATCTGCCCTCCCACAACACCCCCCCCACACACACCCCAAAAGGGACGTCTTGGAGGAAGGGAAATGTTGTCAGGGTGCCCAACATCTGAGTGCACTGACTGTGAGCTCAGTGTTCCCTCCCACTACAGTCCGTGGAGCCCCCAGACTCTCTACTGCAGTGGTTCTCAACTTATTACACATTGTTGGCTGCAGATGCAGCCCACAATTTGTTACTCAGGCCGCAGGGGCCAGCTGGCTACCCTGGACCCTGGAGCTTGCAGGGCCGGGCAGCTGCCTCAACCCCAACCCAGCTGTGCTGGGCAGTGGGACAGCCCGGCCCACTCTGCGCCAGGCAGCCGGGAACCTGGCAGACCCCAGCACGCGGGCCGGCCTTCAGCACACACCTGAGCTGGGCCACAACTTTGAGCTAATTGGGCGGCATGCAGTCCACGGGCAGCGGGTTGAGAACTGCTGCTCTACTGCTACTTTCCCAACAGCTCTGTGCTCTCTCATTGGGAAAGAAGTTAGACCGGGTGGTGATTACCCAGGTTTAGCACCTGATCTAGCTTAGTCCAGGTGTAAGCATTCCCACAATGAAGCCATACTATGCCCTCAGACTTTCTACACTTGCCCGTGCAGGTCTGGGGGCATAGCCCAGGGTTCTTTGTGCAGAGAAGCTTTAGGGTTCTTCCCCAGGCCATTGTGGGAGAATCTGTACTTTGCAAAGAACTGTGGGAAGGCACGGGAGAACTATCTACACTTGAATGATCTTGCCTGCATCCTCACAGCAAAATTGGTGGATTCCAGCCAGAGTTAAAGTGGAACCTGGGCTCTAACGCACAGCCCCAGTCAAGAAAATTAGCCTGGGCTTAAAGCACCTCCAAACCTGGTTTTTTTCCTGCGTGGATGGTGGGGTGGAGGATGACTAGTTAAAACCCAGATTCAGCCTGCAGTAAAGAAAGACCCTCTGGGTATGTGTACTCTGCAGTTAAACGCCCGCGGCTGGCCTGGGTCAGCTGACTCGGGCTTATGGGGCTCAGGCTACAGCGCAGTTTAACTGCACTGCAGATGTTCAGGCTCGGGCTGGAGTCTGGGCTCTGGGACCCTCTCCCTTCACTCAAACCATGACCGAGGTCTTTGGGCACAACCAGAAATAACCATCCATGAACAGATTTCTATGCCAATCTTTTCTTCTGTAGATTTTTCAACTGTAGCCCAGAATGCCTCCGTTAAATTCATCTTTAGTGCCGTTCCATTAAAGTCAGTGGAAATTAAGGGTGAATTTGGCTACATATACTTTATTGTGTTCTAAACCAAATAGTTGGAGATATTTCCAGTTTTGCAAGATGATCTTTAGCACCATTGATACCTGTCTTTACTGGGATGTCCATATTTATGGTTAGTACAGTATTTCTTGTTTGAGGAGATCAGTATTGCTGGATGTTTCAGAACAGATTAGTTGCTTCCTATAAAAGAAGATTTATGCACAAGGGTGTGTTCCTAAACAAGATGTTATTGTTCTAAGGTTCCTGAGCATGATCAACATGAGTCATTAGAACAACACAGTGGGTTGTAACTAACTTTCTATTATAAGCCTTATTTTGACACACATCTTTCTTCACAAAATTCCTCCAAACAAATCCATTCAGCATGAAATTTCTCCTCTATGGTTGTGACACTAAGCACTACTTTATTCACACCCTACACGCTATTGTAATAATCTTTGTACATAATATGCCTTGTGTAATATCCCTTTGTACATAATATACCTTGTGTAATATCCCTTTGTACATAATATGCCTTGTATCATGTATGTACATGGGGGGTATTAAGAGATATGGACACATGCAGGAAGGATAACTAAAATATTTTTAAGACAGGTATGTAAGGGGAATTGTTAAACGGGTCAATCCTAAGCAAAGGAACATGTGTTCCTCCTCAATTTTACGTATAAGCAGCAAACAGACATCAAACTAATGACGGATGGAAGCAAACCTCACACTAGCAAGTGGGGGAGAAGACAACATGGCATCTACACCCAGCAGGAGAGAGAAGCTTGGTATCAAAGAAGTCATTTCAAAGATTTACTGGTCTATAAAGACGGGGGGCTGAATCTCAAGTGGTAAGCAACTAAGTCAACTGATTGCATGCAACATTACTGTAGTGTAAGTGTACAAAGTGAGGTCTTCCCTCAAAGCAAATGCCACACTAGTGATTAATATCACTGTGGGTATGTCTACACTACGAAATTAGGTCGATTTTAAAGCAGTCGATTTTTAGAATTCCATTTTATACAGTCGATTGCATATGTCCACACTAAGCGCATTAAGTCGGCGGAGTGCATCCTCACTACTGTGGCTAGCATCGACTTACAGAGCGGTGCACTGTTGGTAGCTATCCCACAGTTCCCCCAGTCTGTGTCACCCACTGGAATTCTGGGTTAAGCTCCCAATACCTGATGGGGCAAAAACATTGTTGCTGGTGGTTTTGGGTACATGTCGTCGGTCGCCCCCTCCCTCCATGAAAGCAACGGCAGACAATCGTTTCGTGCCTTTTTTCCTGGTTTACCCATGCAGATGCCATTCCACGGCAAGCATGGAGCTCACTCAGCTCACCGTCACCACTGCTGTTGTGGGCAAGTCTACTGTGGGGGCTGCTGTGATCCGAGAAGCCAATGCAATCATTGACGTTCTGTTATCAAGGGTAATGACTCTGGGAAATGTGTGGGCCTTTTTAGATTGTAGGTGCATCATATTCCTGTCCTTTGTCACTGGTGAAGACGTCTTGCAGCCATACATTCCAGTCCCGTCAGGGCTGTAATACCACATAGCACTTCTGTGGTTGACACATGTAACAGCTCCAGGGCTCTTGCTCTTTTGCCTTGTCCGAGGTACCTTGCCCTTCCAGGACCTCCAAGCATTCGACACAGAAGCACCTGCAGCAGCTGGCATTGCTACATAGCAGCAGCTCCTGGGTGCCTTTGCAGCAGACGGTGCAGTAGGACTGCTAGCCGTCCTCGTCCATGGTGTACGGCTCCACCGCTTCTGCTGGAACTCCGCTCTCCTGCAACTCTGCAGCAGATGGTGCAGTAGGACTGGTAGCCATCCTCGTTGGACATGTAGCTTGGCCGGGGGTTCTGGGAACGTCTTCCCTGCCCGGCTCCTAGCAACCTCCAGGGCATGGCATATGGCTCCATCGCTTCCGCTGCAACTCTACTCTCCTGGGAGCTGGAGGCTTCTGCCTCAGGCTGCTCTCCCAGCTAGCAGCACCGAGCAGTCGCACCTACCCCAGCCTACCCCTTGCTCCCATGGCTCATGAAGCCTGGACAGTAGTAAGGAGCAGTTCAACTGTAGGCTGAGCAAGTGCAGAATGGTGGTAGAATGTGCCTTTGGACGTTTAAAAGCTCGCTGGTGCTGTTGGTCAGACCTCAGCACAATCAACATTCCCATTGTTATTGCTGCTTGCTGTGTGCTCCATAATATCTGTGAGAGTAAGGGGGAAACATTTATGGTGGGGTGGGAGGTTGAGGCAATTCGCCTGCCTGCTGAATACGTGCAGCCAGACACAGGGGGATTAGAAGAGCACAGCAAGGTGCACTGCACATCAGAGAGACGTTGAAAACCAGTTTCATGACGGGCCAGGCTTCGGTGTGACAGCTGTGTGTGTTTCTCCTTGATACAAACCTGCCCCCTTTGTTGATTTTAATTCCCTGTAAGCCAACCACGCTCCCGGCTTCGAAATAAAGTAACTATTGTTTTGAAACCATGCATTCTTTCTTTATTACTTAAAAAAAAATGAGATAACGGACAAGGTAGCCCGGGTGGGGCTTGGAAGGAGGGAAGGACAAGGCCACATTGCTTACTGTAGCCACACTGAAAATCAAACTGTTTAAATGAAAGCCATCTGTTGCTTGGGCCATCCTCTGGAGTGGAGTGGCGTGGCTGGGTACCCAGAGCCTCCACCCCCCATGTTCTTGGGCGTCTGAGTGAGGAGACTATGGAACATGGGGAGGAGGGTAGGCGGTTATACAGTGGATGCAGTGGGGGTCTGTGCTCTTGTTGGCTTTCCTGCAGCTCCAACAGACACTTCATCATGTCCATTTGCTCCCTCAACAGACGCTTCATCATGTCCGTTTGCTTCCCCATTAGCCTCAGCATCGCATCCTGCCTCCTCTCTTCGCGCTCACTTAATTCTTTCCTGGCCTCTGCCACTGAATGCCTCCATGCATTAAGCTGTGCCCTATCAGTGCGGGAGGACTGCATGAGCTCGGAAAACATGTCATCGTGAATGCGTTTTTTTTCACCTTCTAATCTGCGATAACCTCAGGGATGGAGATGATAGGGGGAGCATAGAAACATTCTACGCTCTACAATTCTGGGGGGACTGCATGGTCACCTGTGCTACTGAGTTCGCCACGCTGACCAAACAGGAAATTAAATTCAAAAGTTCCCGGGGCTTTTCCTGTGTACCTGGTTAGTGCATCGGAGTTCAAAGTGCTGTCCAGGGTAGTCACAATGGAGCACTCTGGGATAGCTCCTGGAGGCCAATACCGTTGATTTGTGTCTGCACTACCCCAAATTCAACCCAGCAAGGTCGATTTTATTTCTACTCCCCTCATCAGGGAGGAGTACAGGAGTCGATTTTAAGAGCCCTTTAGGTCGACGGAACGGGGTTGGTTGTGTGGATGCAGCCATTTTTAAAATCGACCTAATGCGGCTAAATTTGACCTAATCCCGTAGTGTAGACCAGGGCTGTTAAATTTATATATTAACACTACAGAAGGAATTATGGACACTCATTAATATTATGTTTTAAAGCATTGTTGAACAAAGGAAGCAACAGTTCCCACCCGGACAGGAGGGAATGTTACAGCTATTTAAATTAAGTCAAGTCTGCCCAGAAACAATGGAAGCTGCATTTACATAGAGATCAGCAGGGAGATAGGACACTCATAGGATGGGAAAAAGAAAAGGAGGACTTGTGGCACCTTAGAGACTAACAAATTTATTTGAGCATAAGCTTTCGTGAGCTACAGCTCACTTCATCGGATGGGAAAAGAACCCTGAGTATTATCATGCCTCTTGAAACAAAGTCATTGAATGTTTGGTGATATAAGCAACGACTGAAGCCATCTTTGGCATCCATCACTAGACAGATAGAAGGAAATATACTTCTTACAAGCTGAGAAAGATGGGTCTTTCAACTCTCACTAAATATTAAAAACAGTAAGGCACTGATTCAAAGAGAGCTATTTAGGCATATAGAGCAGCGTTTCTCAAACAGGGGTTCCTGACCAAAAAGGGGATTGCCAGCCTATTGTGGGGGGTCACTTGTTGCCACCCTTACTTCTGTGCTACCTTCAGAGGTGGGCGGCCAGAGAGCGGTGGCTGCTGGCTGGGCACCCAGCTCTGAAGGCAGTGCCGCCGCCAGCAGCAGAGCAGAAGGGTGGCAATACCATATCAATACCACTCTCCACTCTGCCTTCAGAGCTGGACGGCCAGGGAGTAGCTGCTGCTGGCCAGACACCCAACTCTGAAGGCAGTGCTGCCACCAGCAGCAGTGCAGAAGTAAAGGCGGCATATTGAACAGCTGCCAGGGTCTACGATGGATGCTCTGTCCCCCTCAAACTTGAAGAGTTATTCATTGCTGTGGGTAAAACATTCACAGTAAGTTTCCCCCCCTCGAAAGTTTCTCACATACACACACGCCAGAATACATTCCGTGCCTCCCCATTTGAGTGCCTCTGGTCTAGCACACAGACACTTTGGGGTCTGACCTGCACGCATGAGAACTATGATAGCAAAATATTGTGAGGCACTCAACATTATAGGTAAGAGGTGACAACTCTGCACTGGTCTGGACTGCACCCCACAATATGACAGTGGTCTCTTGCAACAGGTGATTTTGTTTTTAACTAAATCCGACATGAATGAGACAAGATATTTGAAACATACAGGGTAAGAGACAAGGGGTTTTCACTTTCTGAAACATCACTTCAGAAACAAATTCCACACTGGTTTAAACAAATTCCAAACTGTACTCGATAAAAACAACCATGCAATAAGAACTGATTTGGGGGAAGGTTTGATGCTTCATTTCAGAGTCATTTTTACAGACTTCTGAATCTTTCAGTAGTCCAGGAGCTCCGCCTTGGAGCTTCTAAGGACCATTCTCAGCTAGTATGAAATACTCCTACATGGCTCAAGAAGCTGCCTCACTTCTCATAGACTCAAACAAACTTGAAAACCAGAAGGGACCATCATGATCATCTAGTCTGACCTCCTGCACATTGTAGGCCACGGAACCTCACCCACCCACTCCTGTAATAGACCCCTAACCTCTGGCTGAGTTACTGAAGTCCTCAAATCATGATTTAAAGACTTCAAGTGACAGAGAATTCACCATTTACATTACCTCCAAGTGACCCATGCTCCATAGGAAGGCAAAAACCCCTCAGGGTCTCTGCCAATCTGACCCACGGGAAAATTCCTTCCCGACCCAAAACATGGCAATCAGTTAGACCCTGAGCATGTGGGATAAACCCACCACACACATCTGGGAAAGAATTCTCTGTAGTAACTCAGAGCCCTCCCCATCTAGTGTCCCATCACCAGCTGCTGGAGATATTTACTGTTAGCAGTCACAGATTGCCTACAATGAGCATGTATGCAGTTTCATCATACCATCCCCTCCATACACTGATCAAGCTCAGTCTTGACACCAGTTAGGTTTTTTGCCCTCACTGCTCCCCTTGAAAGACTGTTCCAGAACTTCACTCCTCTGATGTTGAGAAACCATCTAATTTCAAGACTAAACTTGTTAATGGCCAGTTTATAGCCATTTGTTCTTGCGTCCACATTGGTGCTTAACTTAAATAACTCCTCTCCCTCCCTAGTTTTTATCTCTCTGATATATTTACAGAGAGCAATCATATCTCCCCTCAGCCTTCGTTTGGTTAGGCTAAACAAATCAAGCTTTAAGTCTCCTCTAATAAGGCAGGTTTTCCAGTCCTCAGATCATCCTAGTAGCCTTTTCTGTACCTGTTCCAGTCTGAATTCATCTTTCTTACACACGCTATTCCAGCTGAAGTCTCACTAGTGTCTCGTATAACGTTATTGATAGTTCCCTGTCTCTACTGGTAATACCACACCTGATGTATCCTAGCACTGCATTAGCCTTTTTCACAGCTGAATCACATTGGTGGCTCATAGTCACCCTGTGATCAACCAATACATCCAGGTCTCTCTCCTCTTCTGTCACTTCCAACTGATAAATCCCCATTTTATAGCAAAAATTCTTCTTGTTAGTTCAATTTCTGAGTTGAAGCATCTCAATAATTCCATCAGGAGCAGGGAAGGCAGACACCAAATGCAGCATGGTCAAGTGCACTGAGCAGAGAGCTGGGAGCCAGGAACTCCTGAGTTTTATTCCCAGCTGTGCGACAGTGTGGATTTAATAATATTGCATTGTATCTTTCTCCTGCCTGCTGATCACCAAGTTAGCTCTTTCTCCTAATCTACCCCTTTCCCTTTCAGATTTACTCAGGGACTATTTCCATAGCAATAGGTTATGATTTCATGAAAGAAAGAAAAAAAAAGTAGGGTATCACTGATTCCAGGCAAGGCTAAGGGAACAACCATAGCAAAACTGTCCCCTATATGCACTCAGATGTTGTGATAAGAAGTGTGAAAGGAAATGTAGAAGAACATCACACCACAGATTAAGAGGCTTGGGTAATCATTAAAAGACTGTAGAAGCAACTTCATTTGATTTGTTAAGAATACCTTTAAACACTCTCACAAGATGGCTTGCCCTTTAAGTGGAATTGGGCATAGCCCGAATCAGCTGTCTCCCAGCTGGTGTTATGTGGCCAGAGATCAGGTAAATAGCTTGAAGATCACCTGGTCCTCATAAGAGGCAGCAAAAGCACAATTAGGGGGAGAGTTGCAAGGAACAGGAGAGCTTCTGCAGATGTTCCCGAATCAGGGAAAAGAACATAATTGATAGGAGGAACTTGTGTTCAACAATTTTAATGTTAAAGAAATAAAATTGAAGCACTGAACAAAAGGGACTGGAATCCTGCAGCTAGAGAGTTCCTTGGCATACAGGTCAGTAGCATGGCCCACTGGCTAAATGACACCTTCAGACATTAAGGATTCAGACTTGCTGCCTTTCCACCTGTTCACATTCCTCACAGACAGTGTTACGAATTAAGTTTCTTTTTGCAGATAGGGACTTACACCTTTTGTGGATATAGCCTTGTTGAAACATCGCCTCCATGAACACAAAGTCGCTGTAGACGGAGCGTTCCATCACTACACCTTGTCCTATGATTACAAACAGGTTCTAATCATGAAAGGCTCAATAAAACTACGCTGCAACAACATGTCAAGTCATATCTATTAGATAATAAGCAATAGTCAGGCTCTTGTGATTACATCATCTTGGAACACACTCTTCTCTAACCAAGTTAACATACCAAAAGAGTAAAGATTTCACCCCTCAACATAATACCAGGCATAGTTCAAACGAACATACATCTCTAACACTACTGAACATACGTATTGATCGATTCTATTAAGGTTTTTATACCGCACCTATCACCATGATATCCAAATGCCTTCCAGTGATGCAATAAGCAATACATCATGAGGAGACCCCCATCTGAAATGCAGTTTGTTAAAGTGAAGGCAAGGATATTATTGTTCCTCCTTATAGCAAAGTGCTCTCGTATCTCAAATACGCAAAGGGCACTTAGATATATCTATTTAGCAGGTGAAAGATGGCTGAGTTAATGCTGCTGCTGGAACCTTAAAGTATAGTTAGGGTACAAAAGTGGCTATAGAAATAGCAACTTCTTACCTAACCAATCTGTTCCTCTCATTTGCTTACTTTACACTGATTACAGTAAGATTGTTAATTTTTATCTATGTTAATGAGGCAAATCTGATACAGCTACTGAAAAGGGAGACAGATTTTTTTTCTGGCTTACACATCATCACAGAATCTGTATTCTTGGTGATGTGTGAGCCAGAAACACCACAGCTTAACTTTCAGGTTCCAGGTCAAGCTTGCAGGACTGGATGTTAGAAAAATCACTTTTTGCCCCCTAAGCTTCCAGATCAATTCTGCTTAGTCACAGAGTGGCCACAGGTATGGGGCCTTACAAGGCAATGTGCATTTTTATCCTGCAAGATGACTATACAATTTGAGTTATGTATTTTTCGACTTTGATTTTAACTGTGCCACCTTAATTATTATATTGAAGAAGCCACATTAACATTTCTAAGTGCAGTTTCCTCTGGAAAATTCTGCCAAGCTGACCTGACAGACTACCAATGTAACTCTGCCCTCCCTCTGAAAGAACTAATGAAGCTCACCATCACAGTGTGATGCCTTTTAGACAGGTATAATGAAAAACAACATAGAAAAACATTATTCAGAATATAAATTAACAATAGAACTGTTATTTTGTTTTTTAATAATTCGGAAGGTTTCTCATTTTTAAACACTACTTTATAAAAAGGACTATTCAAAAAACTAATGGAATAACGAGATTTTATATTTTAAAATACAGCTATGGGGGGCAGCCAAACTGTTAAAGGCAGCTTAATCATTTTAACAACTCTAGAACCCAAATTCACCAATTAATTTTGAAACCAAACTTAACCTGTAGACAGGAGGAGCTCCAGTGCGTCAGAATACTGTAAAACACGGTTACTGTACAACCAGGCTTGTAGGCGATATGAATTTCCATCAGGACATTTAGGATCATTGTAAAATTTCTCTAGACTACAATGGCCATTAAATTTCTCATCCAGTAGTGTTCCATCTCCTGTGACCCTGTCCAAATAATGGACATCTGCTTCTGGGAAATACTGCATACCTGAGACAAAGAGGAATCAAGATCATAAAATTGTTTGGTTTAAACTGGACATTTCCTATTCATTTTAGTTATTCTTAAAACTGTAGTTTAAAGTGAAATTATTTTATTTACAAGCATGCATAACTCATCTCCACAAGTTCTGAGCAAAATATTACTACACAATGTTCTCCAATGAATTTCACCATGCCATCATGATTAGAGATGCACAACCAAGTTAAAAACTATATCTTTCAATTTCTTCTTCCTTCTTCAAAATGGCCTCTAAACTGTTGTTCTGAGCAGCCATTTCCCTCTCCACAGTTCTTATAACCCCACTCTGTTGCTGCAAGAACATTCTTACTGCAGTGTAACCTAAGACAACCTACTGAGAAAACTCCCACTAACTTCCTTAGGGCCAGGATTTCTTCCATCAACACCCCTACAACTGCCCACACATTTGGAAAACGTGACATCCAGAAATCCCAGTTTGCTATATATTTGGTATTCTCGTTGCTGGTCAAACCACTATATTAACTATAGCAGCAAAGAACTATTTGAGCCACCCCAAATCACTGATACTTGATGAATCAGTGCCTTTGCTTGTACAAGGATTGCAATAATGTGTTATGTTCCATAAAATATTGTAGAGGACAGAAAAAGAATCAGCCATACCTAGCTTTTCTGCTATTTGTTGTGCAAGTTTGCCCTTCCCAGAAGATAAGTTGCCATCCACAGTAAAGATTTTGCTGTATTTATTGAACTTTTTAGTAGATCTCTCTCCCAGCATATAAGCCAACCAGCCATACCGCAACTTCTGCTGAGAGCTCACGTGAATTTTTGCCTGCAAGAAAACACAACCACCAAACTAATGAATTCAAGTTGTTGATTTTAACATAATATTTATATTAATACAATGACCCAGAGGCCCCAATCAGGATCAATGCCTACATTAGTGCGTATAGCACCTAACACAATTAAAGGCATCATTGGAGAGTTTACAGTTTTAGGACCTGACCTTGTAATCAGATCAATGAGAGTACAACCATGTGCCCTGCAGACCTGATTGTAGAATCAGGATCTATGAAATGATTAAATTTGTTTAACTGTCGCGTAACCCAGGAAGTGAAGAAAATAGTATTTAATAGAAATCACGAATGATTTAAAGTGATTCAATATGTTATCACAAAATAGAACTTGGCCAGAAGGATTGATATAACTGGTCTGAAAAGTGCCAAAGATCTTTAATGACTTATTTTAAGGGACAATTAATTCACTAATAATTTTATACAACAGAGAATTGTCACAGAGAACAGAGAAACCACCACATCCTTAGATAAGCTGTTCTAATAGTCAATTTGCTCACAATTTCTACTCCGAAATTGTCAAGCTCCAACTTCCAACCATTGGATCACCTTATGTGCCTTTTTCTGCTAGATTAAAGGGCCATCTATTAACAAAAATTGCTTCTCCGTGTTCATACCAGCAGAAAATGATCAAGTCACCTCTTGACCTTCCTTTGGCTAAACTAAATACAATGAGAGACTAAGGAAATTCAATCTAAGGCAGGGTTCCAGATCTCTAATGATTCTTGGAGTTCTTGTCTGAACCCATTCCAATCTTTCCAATTCCCTTTTGAAGCGTGGACATCAAGACTGGACACAGCATTCTAGTAATGCTCTCATCGGTACTTCATACAGAGGTAATACCCAGAGCCATGGAAATCTATGGGTATCCACTTTATATCTGTGGACCATTTCTGTGGATAACAGCACGGATGTGAATACAAATTTTGTATCCGCGCAGGGCTCTGACGGTAAGAGCCGGGCAGGCAGTTAGGAGGAACTGCGGCAAAGGGACACTAGTCGGGGGGGCTGCTTGAGCCCCATGCCCAGGGCAGGTGGAGCGGTCCGCCGTGGGTCCCCACAGCTCCCCGCCCGGCAATTACTGTGGCTGGGCTGCGACTCAGTCTCTCCCCTCCCCACCGCCGGAGCAGGGAGAGCTGTGCTAGCAGCTGTGGGGAATCTGGGTTCCTCCACCTGCCCTGGGTGGAGGAGATGGGGGGCAGGGACATTGGGTGGCGGAGGGTCTGCTACTCTGCGTGGGCTCCCTACAGCTGCCCGCAGCTCTCCCCGACCGGGCTCCGGCTGGGGGATGCCTGGGAGCCTCAGCCCAGCCCCCAGTGTTGAGCCCTGCAAATCCGCAGATATCAGCAAATAATTTTTGCGGACAGCAGATTGGATGTGGATACACATTTGTGTATCCGCGCAGGGCTCTAGTAATATCAACTCTATATTCCCACTTGCTATTCCCCTGTTTATATATCAAAGGATCATCTTTACCGAGCTACAGAACATCACTGGGAGCTCTTGTTCAATTGGTTATCTACCATGACCCATAAGTACTTTTCAGAATCAATGCATTCCAGGATACAGTACCCTTTATCTTGTAAGTGTGACTTATACTTTTTGTTTCTAGTGGTCAAAAACATGTGTTCTTCAATTGGTCCCTTTTCCAATGAATCTAGATTACTCTGTATAACTGACTCAGACCCCATCATTATTTACCACTCGACCAATAAGAACAACATCTGCAAACTTTACCAACAATGATTTTAAATTTCTCCCAGGCCACTAACAAAAGCTTCAGCGGGACCTGCTAAAAATACCCCCACTGGATGATGATTCCCCACATACAATTATTTTGTGATTGGTCAGTTAACCAATTTCCAATCCACGTAACATGAGCTACATTGCTATGCTAGTGCTATGTAAGTGATCATATTCTATGCAACAGCATGTCCACTTTTAGAGATTTACAATTAAACTGAAGGGATCAGCCTGTACAGTCTCATAACGTCCATTCCGAACAGCTTTTTCCCCCTATAGAGGTAAGTAAAACATCACTAGTTTTTTCATCATCATCAAAAAGAATAGGCAAGAAGATTGTGTATTTAGACTGGTAAAAATGAACAACATTTTTGCAAGACTGAGCTCTTAAATGTAGAGTTCAGGCTACTCTCGAACAATAAAGAAAATAAACAGCGCTTTGCTAATCTATAGTACCCTCCACCCAAAGCTTTCTAAGTGCCTTCCAAATATAGCTGAATCAAGCCTCAAGTCTTTGGAAGAGTACTGTAGTAGTGTATCAGGGACTCCATTGTACAGAAAAAAAAATGTGCTGGAGTGCTGAAATAACTTGTGAAAGGAAACCTGTGTCAGAGCAAAGAGCAGAATGCTGATTTTCTGACTCCCAGCCCTGTGCCTTAATAACAAAACCATTCTTCCTGTCCAAGTGATCTGCTAATGATTACGTGTAACATGTAGCCAAACTGTTAGAAAACACAAGGAATGTCTTCAGATTTGTAATGAATTCCAGGTTAGAATATGAATTAAGTTCACCTAGATGTGTGCGTGCATAGATATATATACATAAATAAAATGTGGCTGCCAAACATGAATTTTATAAAGGATCTTCATGTCACGTTTTTCACTCTGAACCCTTGCAAAAGGTCGAGTTGCATCACTTCTGTGGTACCCCATCACTTGTGACAGCAAGATGCAATACCGATCCAGTACTTCTCCCCAGGATTATTACTAAACACAGCTTGAGGTAACATTTGAAGGCTACAAGAAGTCATAGAATTTAAGGCCGAACGGACTAGTCCCACTTCCTGTAGATCACAGATCACCACCATGACCCAGCCCCTGCACATTAAACCCAGCCACCAAAATGAGACCTAAGCATTACAGACTACACTAGACTTAGACTATTACGTGCCACAGGTGGAGCGCAGCAGGGACCAAGCTGCACCAGTGCCCGAGGCCCCCCTCAATGGCAGGAATTTCTCCCCAGATGATCCTGGCAAGCGACCCACATCCCACGCTGCAGCGGAAGGTGGGAACCCGCCAAGGCCTCTGCCAGTCTCTCCTGGGGGAAACTCCCCCCGCCCCGCAGGGGGACCGGTCAGACCCTAAGCACGGGAGCTGGCCCCGGCCTGCCAGGCGCTGCACAGCGCCCAGCCCCCCGGCCAGGGTCCGCCCTAGGGCGCGGAAGGCCACAAGCCCCCCGCTCCGTTCGGCCAGCGGGAGGCCGCCTCACCACTCGCAGGGCGCCGAGCCCCGGGCGGCCCCGAACGGCCGCAGCCCCCGGGCGGGCGAGCTTCCCCAGCCGCAAGGACATCGCGGACCCAGCACAGCAGCGGGAGGACGCTCTTCCGCTGCGACCGACACGACGCCACCAGCGGAAGGACCCTCAAGGGGGGGGGGCCTAACCGGCTGCCCGCGCGCACATGACGTCAGAGGACCCGGTGCATAGGTAACTGCGGCGAGCGCCTGAGTGGAGAGGGGGAGTCGCATGCGAGGCGCCTGCTCCCAGTCCCTCCTCTGTTTGGTTCCTCTCTCCTTAGCGGCCCCTCGCCGCCACGGGGAGTGCCCCGTTCGGCCGGGCGTGGGGAGCTCCGGGCCCCACGGCGTCACCCGGGAGCCCGTGCCCGAGCATGGCCCCTCTCTGCGGGCTGGAAGGGTGACCCAGGCCCCCGGAGGCCCAGGTTCAAGTCCCTGCTCTGCCACAGACTCCCCCTGTGACCTTGGCCAAAGCACCAGTCTCTCTATGCTCAAATAAATTGGTTAGTCTTTAAGGTGCCATAAGTACTCCTTTTTTCTGTGTCTCAGTTTCCCCAAGTGCCCCGTGGGGACAGCGGCATTGCTGCCCTGCCTCATGCGGGGGAGGGAGTGATTCCAGAGCAGGGAGGGCTCAGCTGCTACGCTGATGGGGGCTGGATAAAGCACCTGTGGGACGGGGTGTAATGATCGCCATGCACTCCCTAGGTCACCCCAGGGGAGATGAGCAATCCACTTCACTTGCCAGCGAGGGGTAGCTCAGCTGTAGGGCCACCCGTTATTTGTTAGCCCTGAGGACATGCATGGCTCTGCACATAACAAAGGGCAGACAAGGGCCCTGCCATGTCTTCAGAGAGCTTACTTGCTATCGCCAATGTCCTGCAATCAGCTCCATAGGGGAGCCCCTCTGCCCCCCCCCCGGACCCACCCAGTTACCGTTTGAAATAAGTGGTGCTCTGCATGAGTACAGGTGTCTGCCTGCCCATTGCTCTAGGCAGCTGTAACCAATGTTAATTCGCAAACTATCTTCACTGTTTAACACTTAAGGTGCAGACAGGCTACCCCAAACAACGCAGACACCTTGCATACAGTATTAAAGAAAAATAAAGCTATGGCAATCACCATAGGTTAAATATTCAAGTCTGACACCATACTTAATACATTCAACTCACTGGGGTTTTTTTTTTTGGTGTGATAAGCTACACAAGGATTGCCAGACAGTAAAAAGAAATGTCAGGTTATCTGTCAGAGGTAGATACAATCAACACAGGACAGAGCTACGTGCCCATTTCTTTATCATTACTGTCCATTCCTGTTCCAGTGGCAAGTTTCTGCACAGTGTGATGCCATCTTTGCCATGTATCTCCTGTTTCCTAGGATTAGGCACAGGTTTTCCCACCAAGGTGTGGACTGGTTGTGTACCCACATACTTGTATTGTAGCATTTAGTGTTGTAAATAAGGGAAGATACAGTGGAAAGGATACATAGTTCTTATCTTTTCTGGGGGGACTCTGCATGCGGGGGCATGCACAGGAATAAAAATTTGGCCACTTTTGGAGGAGCACTTTCTGGGCCCCCCACTTCTGGAGGAGCTGGTTCTCCTCTCTCCTGTCTCCCCCCCCCTTCCCAGAAGACCTGGCTCACCCCCCCCCCCCCCCGCAACTAGAGAACATGGTTCTCCCCAGGCCTAGGAACTGTCATCCCCCAGCCCGGCCCCTGAGGCTCTTGCTCGCCCCAGAAGAGTTCTGTGCCCCCACTGATTGGCGAGGCCTGTACACTTGTTTGACTTGCTTGCGCACACCCCTGTCTGCATTCACACTTGCCAGAGTCCTTTTTTGTCTTTAGAGGCACAAACAGCTGTGAACTATCCAGGAAAGGGCTGGACATTACAGAGCACATGGTTTTGGGAAAATCTGAGATTGGGACTGTGTTGGGCTCACCTTGCTGGTTGTAACCAAGGCGGGAGGAAGCCAGAGTGGGGCTGTAGACAGGTTGCTTTGGTCAGAGCTGCTGAACCAGGGCCATCTAAGCCCTCAGACACTTTAAGGTGTGACTTGCATGTTTGTAGGCTGGTTGGGAGCATCACAGGTTGGGAGCTATAGCAGCAAAGCATCGTGAGGCACTCAGGTTTGCAGGGCAAGTGGTGACACAACCCTTCGCTGTTCTGGATTGCCCTCCAAACCCTGTCACACTCTCTGAAAATGGAACTAAATGGGAACTCAAGGGGAGTGGGGAGTTTATAAATAAGAGGAGTTGGAGCCAGATGACAGGGCTCAGCAGTGGAGCAGTGTGAGAAGCAAAAGGGCCTGCTGTAACTATTGTGTTCCAATGACTTTTGTTGGATTTTGACTTTCTCCCCAACTTAGAAATACCTATATTTGCAAGTGTTGCTGTATAATGGAGCTTCAGGAAGAGAAATTATAATGATATAATATTATGTATATGACAGGTTTCAGAGTAACAGCCGTGTTAGTCTGTATTCGCAAAAAAGAAAAGGAGTACTTGTGGCACCTTAGAGACTAACCAATTTATTTGAGCGTAAGCTTATAAGGTGCCACAAGTACTGCTTTTCTTATTATGTATATGGTACTATGCCCTGGACACTGGGCTTTGCATGAACAGGTCTATCAATGCTAATGTTTGCAGTGCTGACATAGCCATGTTGGTCCCAGAATATGAGAGACAAGGTAGGTGAGGTAATATATTTTACTGGACCAACTTCTGTTGGGCCTCACCTTCCTTGTCTCTATCAGAGATAATGTAAATCTTGGTAATATTATGTATTGTTGTGACATTATTGACATGAACTCTGACCGTATAGATCATTGTTGCAACCACTGTTATATATTTTCAGAGAATATTGTACAAAGGTTGTCATGTAAGGTGTCTATGAAGAGGTTATGATTTGTTGATTATAATTGTGCTATCTGTATGTGTGTACCATTTTTGTAGTTGAAGTTATGAATATTGGCTATGTACTTGTATCTCAATGTGTTTGATTCTAAATAGCATTAGTGAAGCATTTGGTCAGCTTCTTGAGAAAGGAATTTGCAAAGTAAGTGCCCAGTCAAGAAACACTTAACTGACAATGAACTTTGGGAAATCCCAATCCACATCTGAGCTTTCCTGGGAACATTCAAACTAACATGTAAACAATGGCGTCAGGCTGTCGGCCTGCAAACTGAGTCATGCATGGACATGTGACTTGGCCCTGTAACTCCAGACTCCATCTTGCCGCTGTGATTTTCCACAGGAAGAACAAAGGGGTGTCCTTCCATGGGCAGAGAATATAAAAGGCCCTGGAAACCATAGGTGCCGACTCCTTGGGTGCTCTGGGGCTGGAGCACCCACGGGGAAAAATTGGTGGGTGCTCTGCATGCACCAGCAGCTCCCCAACCTGCCCCAGCTCACCTCTGCCTCCGCTCCACCTCCGCCACCTCCCCTGAGTGTGCCGCTGCGTCCTGCTTCTCCCCCCTCCCTCCCAGCACTTGCGCCGGGAAACAGCCGTTTCATATGGCAAGCGCTGAGAGGGAGGGGGGAGGAGGAGGAATGCAGCACGCTTGGGGCTGGGGCAGGGATTTGGGGAGGGGTCCAATAGGGGCAGGGAGGAGGCGGAGTCAGGGCAGGGGCAGAGGGCGCAAGCTGAAAAGTTGGCACCTGTGCTGGAAACCCCTCCATCTTGTCTTCAATCCTGCTTCTTATTTTTGGAGGAACCTTGCTACAAACTGAAGCGCTGAACAAAGGACTGAATGACCCATCACAGCTGTGGATGTACTCCAGAGACTTAATTTGAACCTGCAGTTTATTCCACCACTGCTACAAGCCTGAACCAAGAACTTCGCCATTACTGTATGTAATTGATTCCACGTAACCAATTCTAGCTCTCATCTGTATCTTTTTCCTTTTATGAATAAACCTTTAGATTTTAGATTCTAAAGGATTGGCAACAGTGTGATTTGTGGGTAAGATCTGACTTGTATATTGACCTGGGTCTGGGGCTTGGTCCTTTGGGATCGAGAGATCCTTTTTTCTTTTACTGGGGTATTGGTTTTCATAACCATTCGTCCCTGTAACGAGTGGCACTTGTGGTGATACTGGCAAACTGGAGCGTCTAAGGGAATTGCTTGTATGACTTATGGTTAGCCAGGGGGATAAAACTAAAGTCATCTCTGTTTGGCTGGTTTGGTGTGCCTTAGAGGTGGAGAACCACCAACCTGGGGCTGTGACTGCCCTGCTCTAAGCAATTTGTCCTGAATTGATACTCTCAGTTGTGTCCCACCAAAGGATGCATGGTTGCAACTGTATAACCCTTCTAATTTCCCCATCACTTTAGTTTCCAAGAACTGGCTCTTCAGCCCATTGAAGTCAATGGGAGAATTGACTTCTAGGGGCTCTGCAGCAGTTGCTAAATGCTTTAGAGTCATTAGTTTTCTGGAAACTCGGATCTTTCACTGTAGATTAACTGTCTGTTCCTGTTTCATCTTCTGTGATGTGATGTACCCTAACACAGAGCATGTTGTGTCTGTCGTCTCTCTTTACATTAGCCCACATGTGATGAGATGTGAAGGATGCAGTCACTGTGCTGCTGCTGCCTCCCATCGCCAGGGATCAGCTGGATGGTCTGGAAAGATCAAAGAAATGTCAGATTTCAGTGGCTCTGAAAATCGCTATTATCCATGAAAAGATTAGCTAAGAATAACATGGGACCTTCAAAACAGTTAGGATCCAGTTTAGACAGTGTACTGTGCCAGTGCAGGTGGTGTCAAGATCTCCAAACCTGTACGTTCCTCAAGTTTTTCTAGGGAAGAAAGGCTTAAATTCAACCCTGCCTGTTTTCCAGCTGTTAAAAGCACCTCTTGTAGTCAGGAATTTGCTCCCTCTCCTGGTATAAACTTTTCTTGCCACACATTCTGGTTTTCATCATTTTGAGTCATGCTTACTGTTAAACAGGTGCAACATCCGTCTTCAGTAGGAATTGTATGAATAGATCATAGAATCATAGACTCATAGAATATCAGGGTTGGAAGGGACCTCAGGAGGTCATCTAGTCCAACCCCCTGCTCAAAGCAGGACCAATCCCCAACTAAATCATCCCAGCCAGGGCTTTGTCAAGCCTGACCTTAAAAATATCTAAGGAAGGAGATTCCACCACCTCCCTAGGTAACGCATTCCAGTGTTTCACCACCCTCCTAGTGAAAAAGTTTTTCCTAATATCCAACCTAAACCTCCCCCACTACAACTTGAGACCATTACTCCTTGTTCTGTCATCAGCTACCACTGAGAACAGTCTAGATCCATCCTCTTTGGAACCCCCTTTCAGGTAGGTGAAAGCAGCTATCAAATCCCCCCTCATTCTTCTCTTCTGCAGACTAAATAATCCCAGTTCCCTCAGCCTCTCCTCATAAGTCATGTGTTCCAGTCCCCTAATCACTTTTGTTGCCCTCCGCTGGACTCTTTCCAATTTTTCCACATCCTTCTTGTAGTGTGGGGCCCAAAACTGGACACAGTACTCCAGATGAGGCCTCACCAATGTCGAATAGAGGGGAACGATCACGTCCCTCGATCTGCTGGCAATGCCCCTACCTATACGATCTAAGGGCAGCGTGTGGTCCCAGTTTTGTAAGCACTGTTATTTGTGCCTTTTGAGTATTTTTTTCAGATGAGTTGTAAAACTCATTTGTGTCCACTAACAATTCCAAGTCACTTCCACCCAGGTGGTGAGAATTCTTTCATTTCTTTGTATGTATTGAGCAAAATCTTGCCCACAACTGCATTAGTGTGTTGGTGAATCGTGCCCCCCACAGCAAAAGGCAGGACTAGAAAACACTGCTCAAGTGAGCAGTAGTTTTAAAGGAGCAGTAGGTTGCAGGACGAGACAGTACCCCAGCTGGTACCCCCCAATCTTCAAGGGGTATGATTTGCTATCTTGGGGATGTCAAGTGATAGGTACAGCTGGGCAGGAAATGATTTTCCTATCCTGCAAGAATTTGCAAGATTTTGAAAAATGTTCTCATCTCAAATCAGGACTGTAACAGGGTAGCTTGCCTGAGGGGCTGGAGAGCTTGCAGCTAAGCCAACCCTGATTACAGGATGCGCCCCACCTGAGAGGTATCTGGTCATTCCTGGAGTCAGGTTTAAGTGCTGGTTTACGATGGGCAGTGAGGACAGGGCGGGGAATGCACCTAATGCAGGATAATATTTAGTTTTTTCATCCATCGATCTGAAAACCAGGTCAGTTTTTCCATTTCACAGCGGTGCGGGGAGGAAACTGAGGTGGGAATTGACTTGAATAGGGTGACCAGATGTCCCATTTTTGGGGACATTTTCTTATATAGGTGCCTATTACCACCCTCCCCCTGTCCCATTTTTTCACAGTTGCTATCTGGTCACCCTTGACTTGAATGACCACCCAGCAGCATAATAGCAGCACTCGGACTAGACCCTTAAACTTCTTACCTGCTAGTCTACCACTACAGCCACTCAACCACACTACCTTAACAGAGCTCACTTTTGTGAGAGATGGAGCTCATCTATACTTGCAAAGAGCTGCGTTTGCTGTGCTTTTCTATCAAAGTTCTACAGTAAATCTTTTTTGAGCTCAGATTGGGGGATGGTGGGGACAGGGCCAAAAATGTATTCAGAATAGTTTACGAAAACTGTCTTAGATTGTCTTTATTTAGACTGTAGCCCAAATATGTGTAACAAGCCCTTGCTGTAAAAGAGGGGAAGGAACATGTTAGTCTGATCCCCATGGGGCTTGCTACTCAAACAATAAAGGCAATAAAACCAAAAAAGCCACCTCCCACACTGGAAGGCTGGGAAACATGGTGGACTAAAATACAACATGTGTGGGCTACAGACTCTTTAGATACAGGAGAAGTACAGACTTCAGTTACAGTATAACAGGACACCACTCCGTACATTAAACAGTATCCGATATCTCAGGAAGCAAAATAATCACTGAAACAGGTCATAGAAGAACTGGAAAAGCAAAAACTAATCCGGAGATGAGCCCCACCCCTCATACTAGCTGCTTATCCTGGGCTGCTGGAGGTAGTGTCCCCCAAAAAGAAGTGGTTTTCTGTACTTAATGTGGCAAATGTTTTTTGAAGCTTACCTTTAAGCTTGGAATCCCAGTATCAAATGGCTTTTGTATTCCAGGGTACTCAATATTGCTGGAACATTCTACCTATGGGGTACTGCGATGCCCCACCATATTCATGGTGAGGTAGGGAATATGTTGGAAAAGGAAGGATTGTTGCAAATGGGTAAAATAGTTCAGCATGTGAATAATATCTTGATAGTAAGCAAAACAGAAAAGGAGCATGAAGGATTAGTGCAGAGGTTACTGTGTTGCTGCCAGGCATACGCTTGAAACTTAACCCTTCTAAATCCCAGATCAAACAGAGAGAGGTGCAGTATCTCGGAATCAGACTCAGTGCAGGGGGAAGATCAGTAGATAAGGAGAGAGAGAAGTGTATTGTTAAGCTTCCAATGCCAATGGATACTAAATTATTGCAGTCTCTTTTGAGTCTCGCTAATTGTTGCCGAGAATTTATGGTGGAGTATGCAGAAAAAAGCAGGATCCTTGTAGGAGGTACTTAAAAGATCACAATTGACCTGGACATTAGAAGCAACCTGTGCATGGGAAAACTTAAAAAGGGAGTTAATGGAAGCGCCTACTTTGGCCGCCCATAACAATGAGTTCCCCTTTGTGCTGTGTCCTGGTGTTAAAAATTTCTGTATTGTCAGCATTCAGGATACTGGGAAAAAAACACTGCATATTATAGCCAAGCTTTAACAGCTCCAGAAAACAAACTGGGAATCTGTGAGCAAACTGCCCTTGCTCCCACTGGACTCTGCAAAAGGCACAGGCAATTATTGGAGCAAGTAAAGTAATTGTTAAAAGTCATCATGCTCTAGAAAAACTAGTAAGTCAGGAAAACTTATCTAAGGGGCATGTGAAAGTGCATAAGGCTATACAATGGGTCTTTGCTCCCATGACAAAAAATGTTCAATTGGTTACCCTAAAAGAGTCTGAAATATCTGTATGGGGATTGGGGACTAACTTTAACTGGTCAGATACATGTCTGTGAGCCCTGTCTTTAAGACAACCCTGGTTGAACAGGTAATTGGGGGGGAAATCTGGTTTGTGAATGGTAGCTCCTATTATAAGGAGGGAAAGCAAGTAACAGGATTTGCAGGAATATGCCTTACCAGAGATAGGCAAGTAAAAAAGAATTTTCAGTATAAACTAAAGTAGGTGGGAACTGAATCCCTAAAAGTATCAGTGGTTGTAGAAGTGCTGGAAAAAATGAAGAATAAACAAACAAAAATAATTATTGGTACAGATTCAGATTATGTTTGCAAGGGTACAACCATATATCTTCCATGGTGAGTAGTATAAGGGCCCTACCATCAATCAAACACTAACCCGGCCCCTTGGCCCCTTAAGAAAATGTTTTTTAACTAAAAGAAAAAAAATAGCCAAAAGCAGCCTAATTGTGCAAACAACTTAATTCCACCACCCCAGATCACAAAAGGGAATGTTAGGGGAGGGGTGCCTAAATTCCTTAAATATTCATTAATTCAGAGTTGTGGTGATTGAATCAATCAATTGGACTATAAGGTGGATAGAAAGTTGGCTAGATTGTCGGGCTCAACGGGTAGTGATCAATGGCTCCATGTCTAGTTGGCAGCCGGTATCAAGTGGAGTGCCCCAAGGGTCGGTCCTCAGGCCAGGTTCAATATCTTCAAAAATTATCTGGAGGATGGTGTGGATTAGTTTGCAGATGACACTAAACTGGGAGGAGTGGTAGATACCCTGGAGGGTAGGGATAGGATACAGAGGGACCTAGACAAATTGGAGGATTGGGCCAAAAGAAATCTGATGAGGTTCAACAAGGACAAATGCAGAGTCCTGCACTTAGGATGGAAGAATCCCATGCACCGTTACAGACTAGGGACCGAATGGCTCGGCAGCAGTTCTGCAGAAAAGGACCTAGGGATTACAGTGGACGAGAAGCTGGATATGGGTCAACAGTGTGCCCTTGTTGCCAAGAAGACCAATGGCATTTGGGGATGTATATGTAGGGGCATTGCGAGCAGATCAAGGGATGTGATCGTTCCCCTCTATTCGACATTGGTGAGGCCTCATCTGGAGTACTGTGTCCAGTTTTGGGCCCCACACTACAAGAAGGATGTGGAAAAATTGGAAAGAGTCCAGCGGAGGGCAACAAAAATGATTAGGGGACTGGAACACATGACTTATGAGGAGAGGCTGAGGGAACTGGGATTGTTTAGTCTGCAGAAGAGAAGAATGAGGGGGGATTTGATAGCTGCTTTCAACTACCTGAAAGGGGGTTCCAAAGAGGATGGATCTAGACTGTTCTCAGTGGTAGCAGATGACAGAACAAGGAGTAATGGTCTCAAGTTGCAGTGGGGGAGGTTTAGGTTGGATATTAGGAAAAACTTTTTCACAAGGAGGGTGGTGAAACACTGGAATGCGTTACCTAGGGAGGTGGTGGAATCTCCTTCCTTAGAAGTTTTTAAGGTCAGGCTTGACAAAGCCCTGGCTGGGATGATTTAGTTGGGGATTGGTCCTGCTTTGAGCAGGGAGTTGGACTAGATGACTCCTGAGGTCCCTTCCAACCCTGATATTCTATGATTCTATGAACCTGCTAACTACAGACTTTTGAAGTCTGTTTGAAACAAAAAGTTAGAATGGTATAAAAACTTCAGGTTTTTTTTAGACTGTCCTCTTTCAACAGAAACTATCTTGAATTGAATTGCTGCTGGACTGCAAGAGCAGGTATGTTCCCTGTTTTTAACTCTGAAAATATATATTAGATTCATAGAATATCAGGGTTGGAAAGGGACATCAGGAGGTCATCTAGTCCAACCCCCTGCTCAAAGCAGGGCCAATCCCTAATTTTTGTCCCAGATCCCTAAATGGACCCCTCAAGGATTGAACTCGCAACCCTGGGTTTAAGCAGGCCAATGCTCAAACCACTGAGCTATCCCTCCTTCCAAATTATATAATATACTTCTTTGGCCATGCTGTCGTTATTAAATAATGGTACCTATCTTTATTGCAGTGTGATCTGTTTATCATGGAACCAGTAACTTTAAGTTGCATTTCGCCACCAGGCCAGGGTAAAAGCCAAAAAAAAACCCAAACCAAAAAAACATTTTTAACTACAGTTGTGCTTAATACTGGTAAATTAAAAACAAAAAAAAACCTTCAGGTATTACACAGGTTGCATCGGGATTTGGGGGTAATACTCACTACAATTTTTGCTTGTTCCTTAACCCATAGACCCAAACACACATGGTGGGAAACAGAACAACCATCTGCTAGCAACCCTTTATCCTGTGATGGAAGGTAACTTTCTGCAATTGTTTTTTCTCAACCTGTATCGGGACCACAGATATGAGACGTTTGACTTGCAGAAAGAGCTCGCATATTACTGTCAGCAGGATGTCAAAATTTTGAGACAGGCTTGTATCCTATACAGAAAAGAGATTATGAAAATGATGGAGATGGGAGATACAGTAGAGAGAGGCCCTGGTAAATTCACTTAGATAAAACTGTGCATAGATCCTTTCCGGTACATAATGCTAGCATCTGTCTACATGGCTATGTACAAGTTTATGTTTTTGGAGCCTAACACGGTAACTCTGCTCCCTCCAGACAAATACCACAGGCAGAAAAATAGATATTCAACCCCATCTATTCAGTGGCTGTTGTACACCTCTCACAAATAAAATACACAGATATGGCATGCTTTACAGGGTGGGGAACTACAGGTAGGCCCCTACATTTTAGACAGTTACGCCAACGTTGACAGGGTACTTACGACCTTTGAGTTTAACGGGTGTTTAAACCATGGCTGTGTCACCTGTTGCTGTGAAAAAGCACAGAATCCTATGACGGGGACAACTTTTGGGTTTCTTTATTACAAGACGCAGCTCAAGACCAACTGTCTGAAAAGACTTGGTTTTGTAGTGAGGCCTCTCTGGGAGCACGAGTGGGAGGTGATGAAAGAAACACACAAGGAGCTTGCAGGTTGCCTCGGGATGCTCTTTTTATGTGGAGGACAAACGCTACCCGCCTGTATTACAAACCTAACCCTGGGGAAGAAATCCACTATTATGATTGTACCAGCCTGTACCCTTTCATAAACAAAACCAAAGAATAACCTATTGGACACCCCGATACAATTTATTTTTTCTGTAGGGCCCCCTTACAGTATTAAACAGTAAATCACTATAAACAACAATCCTTAATGTTACTATACGCATTCCAAAGTGGGGGCCCCTTGCAGATATCAGTGAATGTCTTGGGGCTTTATATGTTAGTTTTTGTTTTGTTTTAAATGTTTTTTTCATGCTTAATGTTTGGGGGTTGTTTCTGAAATAAAATGGGTGTATCACAACCATAGTAAGCACCCTAAAAATACCCATAGCTTTTAAATGTTTGATTTTCTTTAAAGCAAATGCTTGTTCTAAAGTATGGTGGAGATTTGTGAACCCTTGAAACATTTCAGTTTTGGGTTAGATCCTTGTTTATTTTTGTAAAAATATTATTTTAAACTTTTAATGACTTTGAGTTGCTAGAAAGAGTGACCCATAGTGTTCAACCGACTCCTGAGATTTTATTTAAACTGTCCAATAGAGTTCTACCAACTCCTGGGGTTTTATTTCATTTCATATTAATCAGAGCTCACCATCCTCACCCACCCACCTCCCTTACTGTGGGTGTACACCCATCAAATTTAATTACTGATCACTAATACGATTAACCCTGATGGCAACAAGGGTGGGTAATCTCAGCCCTGGTCTACACTACGAGTTTAGGTCAGATTTAGCAGCGTTAGATCGGTTTAGCCCTGCAGCCGTCCACACTACGAAGCCATTTTTTCCGACTTTAAGGACTCTTAAAACAGGTTTCTGCACTCCTCCCCAACGAGTGGATTAGCGCTGAAATCTACCTCGCTGGGTCGAATTTGGGGTAATATGGACACAATTTGACGGTATTGGCTTCCGGGAGCTATCCCAGAGTGCTCCATTGTGACTGCTCTGGTCAGCACTCTCAACTCAGATGCACTGGCCAGATAGACAGGAAAAGCTCCCTGCAAACTTTTCAATTTCATTTCCTGTTTGACCAGCGTGGTGAGCTCATCAGCAGAGATGACCATGCAGAGCTCTTCAGCACAGGTGACCATGGAGTCCCAGAATCGAAAAAGAGCTCCAGCATGGACCGAACGGGAGGTATTGGATCTGATCGCTGTATGGGGAGACAAATTCATGCTATCAGAACTCCGTTCCAAAAGACGAAATGCCAAAATATTTGAAAAAATCTCCAAGGGCATGAAGGACAGAGGCTATCACAGGGACCTGCAGCAGTGCTGAGTGAAACTTAAGGAGCTTAGGTTTCAGAGTAGCAGCCGTGTTAGTCTGTATTTGCAAAAAGAAAAGGAGTACTTGTGGCACCTTAGAGACTAACAAATTTATTTGAGCATAAGCTTTCGTGAGCTACAACTCACTTCATGGGATGCATTCAGTGGAAAATACAGTGGGGAGATTTATATACACACAGAACATGACACAATGGGTGTTATACACACTGTAAGGAGAGTGATCACTTAAGATGAGCTAATACCAGCAGGAGAATGTGGGGGGGGGGGAGAAAACCTTTTGTAGTGATAATCAAGGTGGGCCATTTCCAGCAGTTGACAAGAACGTCTGAGGAACGGGGGGGGAGTAAACATGGGGAAATAGTTTTACTTTGTGTAATGACCCATCCACTCCCAGTCTCTATTCAAGCCTAAGTTAATTGTATCCAGTTTGCAAATTAATTCCAATTCAGCAGTCTCTCGTTGGAGTCTGTTTTTGAAGTCTTTTTGTTCTAATATTGCAACTTTTAGGTCTGTAATCAAGTGAGCAGAGAGATTGAAGTGTTCTCCGACTGGTTTATGAATGTTATAATTCTTGACATCTGATTTGTGTCCATTTATTCTTTTACGTAGAGACTGTCCAGTTTGACCAATGTACATGGCAGAGGGGCATTGCTGGCACCTGATGGCATATATCATATTGGTAGATGTGCAGGTGAATGAGCCTCTGATAGTGTAGCTGATGTGATTAGGCCCTGTGATGGTGTCCCCTGAATAGATACGTGGACACAGTTGGCAACGGGCTTTGTTGCAAGGATAGGTTCCTGGGTTAGTGGTTCTGTTGTGTGGTATGTGGTTGCTGGTGAGTATTTGCTTCAGGGTGGAGGGTTGTCTGTAAGCAAGGACTGGCCTGTCTCCCAAGATCTGTAAGAGTGATGGGTCGTTCTTCAGGATAGATTGCAGATCCTTGATGATGCGTTGGAGAGGTTTTAGTTGGGGGCTGAAGGTAATGGCTAGTGGTGTTCCGTTATTTTCTTTGCTGGGCCTGTCCTGTATTAGGTGACTTCTGGGTACTCCTCTGGCTTTGTCAATCTGTTTCTTCACTTCAGCAGGTGGGTATTGTAGTTGTAAGAATGCTTGATAGAGATCTTGTAGGTGTTTGTCTCTGTCTGAGGGGTTGGGGCAAAAGCGGTTGTATCGTAGAGCTTGGCTGTAGACAATGGATCGTGTGGTGTGATCTGGGTGAAAGCTGGAGGCATGTAGGTAGGAATAGCGGTCAGTAGGTTTCCGGTATAGGGTGGTGTTTATGTGACCATCGCTTACTAACACCGTAGTGTCCAGGAAGTGGATCTCTTGTGTGGATTGGTCCAGGCTGAGGTTGATGGTGGGATGGAAATTGTTGAAATCATGGTGGAATTCCTCAAGGGCTTCTTTTCCATGGGTCAAGATGATGAAGATGTCATCAATATAGCACAAGTAGAGTAGGGGCATTAGGGGACGAGAGCTGAGGAAGCGTTGTTCTAAGTCAGCCATAAAAATGTTGGCATACTGTGGGGCCATGCAGGTACCCATAGCAGTGCTGCTGGTTTGAAGGTATACATTGTCCCCAAATGTGAAATAGTTATGGGTGAGAACAAAGTCACAAAGTTCAGCCACCAGGTTTGCCGTGACATTATCGGGGATACTGTTCCTGACGGCGTGTAGTCCATCTTTGTGTGGAATGTTGATGTAGAGGGCTTCTACATCCATAGTGGCCAGGATGGTGTTATCAGGAAGATCACCGATGGATTGTAGTTTCCTCAGGAAGTCAGTGGTGTCTCGAAGGTAGCTGGGAGTGCTGGTAGCGTAGGGCCTGAGGAGGGAGTCTACATAGCCAGACAATCCTGCTGTCAGGGTGCCAATGCCTGAGATGATGGGGCGCCCAGGATTTCCAGGTTTATGGATCTTGGGTAGTAGATAGAATATCCCAGGTCGGGGTTCCAGGGGTGTGTCTGTGCGGATTTGATCTTGTGCTTTTTCAAGGAGTTTCTTGAGCAAATGCTGTAGTTTCTTTTGGTAACTCTCAGTGGGATCAGAGGGTAATGGCTTGTAGAAAGTGGTGTTGGAGAGCTGCTGAGGAGACTCTTGTTCATATGCCGACCTATTCATGATGACAACAGCACCTCCTTTGTCAGCCTTTTTGATTATGATGTCAGAGTTGTTTCTGAGGCTGTGGATGGCATTGTGTTCCACACGGCTGAGGTTATGGGGCAAGTGATGCTGCTTTTCCACAATTTCAGCCTGTGCACGTCGGCAGAAGCATTCTATGTAGAAGTCCAGTCTGCTGTTTCGACTGCTCCTACTACAGGACAGGCCTAACAAAGAAAATAACAGAACGCCACTAGCCGTCACCTTCAGCCCCCAACTAAAACCCCTCCAACGCATTATTAAGGATCTACAACCTATCCTGAAGGATGACCCAACACTCTCACAAATCTTGGGAGACAGGCCAGTCCTTGCCTACAGACAGCCCCCCAATCTGAAGCAAATACTCACCAGCAACCACATACCACACAACAGAACCACTAACCCAGGAACCTATCCTTGCAACAAAGCCCGTTGCCAACTGTGCCCACATATCTATTCAGGGGACACCATCACAGGGCCTAATAACATCAGCCACACTATCAGAGGCTCATTCACCTGCACATCCACCAATGTGATATATGCCATCATGTGCCAGCAATGCCCCTCTGCCATGTACATTGGTCAA
Source organism: Chelonia mydas (assembly GCF_015237465.2). NCBI lineage: Eukaryota > Metazoa > Chordata > Testudines > Cheloniidae > Chelonia > Chelonia mydas. Next base: position 72,003,904 of record NC_051251.2, on the reverse strand, counting down.
ACTGGACAGTCTCCACGTAAAAGAATAAATGGACACAAATCAGATGTCAAGAATTATAACATTCATAAACCAGTCGGAGAACACTTCAATCTCTCTGGTCACGCGATTACAGACATGAAAGTTGTGATATTACAACAAAAAAACTTCAAATCCAGACTCCAACGAGAGACTGTTGAATTGGAATTCATTTGCAAATTTGATACAATTAACTTAGGCTTGAATAGAGACTGGGAGTGGCTAAGTCATTATGCAAGGTAACCTATTTCCCCTTTTCTTTTCCTACCCCCCCCCAGACGTTCTTGTTAAACCCTGGATTTGTGCTGGAAATGGCCCACCTTGATTATCATACACATTGTAAGGAGAGTGGTCACTTTAGATAAACTATTACCAGCAGGAGAGTGGGTGTGTGGGGGGGGCGGGGGGGTCAGAAAACCTGGATTTGTGCTGGAAATGGCCCAACTTGATTATCATACACATTGTAAGGAGAGTGATCACTTTAGATAAGCTATTACCAGCAGGAGAGTGGGCTGGGAGGAGGTATTTTTTCATGCTTTGTGTGTATATAAAAAGATCTTCTACACTTTCCACAGTGTGCATTCGATGAAGTGAGCTGTAGCTCACGAAAGCTTATGCTCAAATAAATTGGTTAGTCTCTAAGGTGCCACAAGTACTCCTTTTCTTTTAACAAAGATGGTCAGTGCAAGCGACTGTTGACATGGGCTAATGGGCGTCTCTTGCTGTGTGAATGCCAACACCAAGCCGGGTTGGGGGATAAAACCTAAAGGGCAAACCCAGATAGCTGTAGATGTAAGCAGAGTCAGGATAAGCTCCACCCTGACATCTGGTGGTGAGTTGTGGCAAGTTGTGGAAAAGAACTTCAGGGGCTGATCTCATTTGCATAGGCACACCCACCCTGCCTAGCATGAGCCCATAGCTACCCAAATGGTCACTTTGGCTGCTGTGGGATCCCCAGTTTCTCTGTTATTGGGGCAGGAAGAATAAATTGTTATTATCCTGATTATGTGAATCAAGGCCATTGGAACTGTACTTGGCCTTTTGTTATGATGGAGGAACTTGCCATCAACTAAGTAGCACTTGCTAGGCAAGGGACATGGGTTCCAAAACGCAGTGAGTTAGAGAGGTTGTGGATAGGTGTTAATATCTGGTGATATGGGTCCCTGAGGACGGTCTTACATGTTAATTGCACTTTTTCTTCTCTACACTGTGAAATATCAGAGCTAATTTTGATTCCCTTAAGAGTCTAGTTACAGACTGCTGAGCTGAAGTCATTTTGGGCCAATAGTGCACTAGCCCTGCAGCTTCTCTACTACAAGCTGATATCATGAAAGAGCTAAACTTACTAAGCTCTGGTCTACACTTGGAGTTGAGGTCAAATTTAGCAGTGTTAAATTGATTTAACCTTGCACCTGTCCACAGGATGAAGCCATTTTTTTTTACTTAAAGGGCTCTTAAGATCAATTTCCTTATTCCACACCTGACAAGGGGATTAGCTCCGAAATCGGTCTTGCTGGGTTGAATTTGGGGTACTGTGGATGCAATTAGACGGTATTCGCCTCTGGGAGCTATCCCTCAGTGCTCCACTGTGACTGCTCTGGACAGGACTCTCAACTCAGATGCACTGGCCAAGTAGACAGGAAAAGGCCTGCGAACTTTTGAATTTCAATTTCCTGTTTGGCCAGCGTAGCAAGCTGCAGGTGACCATGCAGAGCTCATCAGCAGGGGTGAACATGATGGAGTCCCAGAATCGCAAAAGAGTTCCAGCATGGACCGAATGGGAGGTACGGGATCCGATCGCTGTATGGGGAGAGGAATCCGTGCTATCAGAACTCCGTTCCAGTTTTCGAAATACCAAAACATTTGTCAAAATCTCCCAGGGCATGAAGGACAGAGGCCATAACAGGGACCGAAGCAGTGCCGCATGAAACTTAAGGAGCTGAGGCAAGCCTACCAGAAAACCAGAGAGGTGAACAGCTGCTCCGGGTCCGAGCCCCAAACATGCCGCTTCTATGATGAGCTGCATGCCATTTTAGGGGGTTCAGCCACCACTATCCCAGCCGTGTTGTTTGACTCCTTCAATGGAGATGGAGGCAACACGGAAGCAGGTTTTGGGGACGAGGAAGATGATGATGATGAGGTTGTAGATAGCTCACAGCAAGCAAGCGGAGAAACCATTTTTCCCGACAGCCAGGAACTGTTTCTCACTCTGGACCTGGAGCCAGTACCCCCTGAACCCACCCAAGGCTGCCTCCCAGACCCGCCCGGCGGAGAAGGGACCTCTGGTGAGTATACCTTTTAAAATACTATACATGGTTAAAAGCAAGCATGTTTAATGATTAATTTGCCCTGGCATTTGTGGCTCTCCTGGATATACTCCCAAAGCCTTTGCAAAAGGTTTCTGGGGAGGGCAGCCTTATTCCGTCCACCATGGTAGGACACTTTACCACTCCAGGCCAGTAGCACGTACTCGGGAATCACTGTAGAACAAAGCATTGCAGTGTATGTTTGCTGGTGTTCAAACAACATCCGTTCTTTATCTCTCTGTGTTATCCTCAGGAGAATGATATCATTCATGGTCACCTGGTTGAAATAGGGTGCTTTTCTTCAGGGGACACTCAGAGGTGCCCGTTCCTCCTGGGCCGTTTGCCTGTGGCTGAACAGAAATGTTCCCTGCTGTTAGCCACGGGGAGGGGGGAGGGGCTAGCCACGTGCTGGGAGGAGGCAAAATGGGACCTTGTAATGAAAGCACATGTGCTATGTATGTAATGTTAACAGCAAGGTTTACCGTGAAAGAGTGTACCCATTGTTCTATAAAATGTGTCTTTTTAAATACCACTGTCCCTTTTTTTCTCTCCACCAGCTGCATGTGTTTCAAGGATCACAGGATCTTCTGCTTCCCAGAGACTAGCGAAGATTAGAAGGCGAAAAAAACGCACTCTTGATGAAATGTTCTCTGAGCTCATGCTGCCTCCCACACTGACAGAGCACAGACGAATGCATGGAGGCAGACAATGTCAGAGTGCAGGAAAGCACAAAATGACCGGGAGGAGAGGTGGCGGGCTGAAGAGAGTAAGTGGTGGGCTGAAGAGAGGGCTGAAGCTGAAAGGTGGCGGCAGCGTGATGAGAGGAGGCAGGATTCAATGCTGAGGCTGCTGGAGGATCAAACCAATATGCTCCAGCTAATGGTTGAGCTGCAGGAAAGGCAGCAGGAGCACAGACCGCCGCTACAGCCCCTGTGTAACCAACCACCCTCCTCCCCAAGTTCCATAGCCTCCTCACCCAGATGCCCAAGAACGCGGTGGGGGGGCCTCCAGCCACTCAGCCACTCCACCCCAGAGGATTGCCCAAGCAACAGGAGGCTGGCATTCAATAAGTTTTTAAATGCTGTGTGGCCTTGTCCTTCCCTCCTCCACCACCCCTCCTGGTGCTTCTCTCCTCCACCACCCCTCCTGGGCTACCTTGGTAGTTATCCCCCTATTTGTGTGATGAATGAATAAAGAATGCATGAATGTGAAGCGACAATGATGAGATTGTATGATGAGATTACTGGTTCTGTGGATGAAGGGAAAGCAGTGGATGTATTGTTTCTTGACTTTAGCAAAGCTTTTGACACGGTCTCCCACAGCATTCTTGTCAGCAAGTTAAGGACGTATGGGCTGGATGAATGCACTATACGGTGGGTAGAAAGCTGGCTAGATTGTCGGGCACAACGGGTAGTGATCAATGGCTCCATGTCTAGTTGGCAGCCGGTGTCAAGTGGAGTGCCCCAGGGGTCGGTCCTGGGGCCCGTTTTGTTCAATATCTTCATAAATGATCTGGAGGATGGTGTGGATTGCACTCTGAGCAAATTTGCGGATGATACTAAACTGGGAGGAGTGGTAGATACGCTGGAGGGGAGGGATAGGATACAGAAGGACCTAGACAAATTGGAGGACTGGGCCAAAAGAAATCTGATGAGGTTCAATAAGGACAAGTGCAGGGTCCTGCACTTAGGATGGAAGAATCCAATGCACCGCTACAGACTAGGGACCGAATGGCTAGGCAGCAGTTCTGCGGAAAAGGACCTAGGGGTGACAGTGGACGAGAAGCTGGATATGAGTCAGCAGTGTGCCCTTGTTGCCAAGAAGGCCAATGGCATTTTGGGATGTATAAGTAGGGGCATAGCGAGCAGATCGAGGGACGTGATCGTTCCCCTCTATTCGACACTGGTGAGGCCTCATCTGGAGTACTGTGTCCAGTTTTGGGCCCCACACTACAAGAAGGATGTGGATAAATTGGAAAGAGTCCAGCGAAGGGCAACAAAAATGATTAGGGGTCTAGAGCACATGACTTATGAGGAGAGGCTGAGGGAGCTGGGATTGTTTAGTCTGCAGAAGAGAAGAATGAGGGGGGATTTGATAGCTGCTTTCAACTACCTGAAAGGGGGTTCCAAAGAGGATGGCTCTAGACTCTTCTCAATGGTAGCAGATGACAGAACGAGGAGTAATGGTCTCAAGTTGCAATGGGGGAGGTTTAGATTGGATATTAGGAAAAACTTTTTCACTAAGAGGGTGGTGAAACACTGGAATGCGTTACCTAGGGAGGTGGTAGAATCTCCTTCCTTAGAGGTTTTTAAGGTCAGGCTTGACAAAGCCCTGGCTGGGATGATTTAACTGGGACTTGGTCCTGCTTTGAGCAGGGGGTTGGACTAGATGACCTTCTGGGGTCCCTTCCAACCCTGATATTCTATGATTCTAATGACTTTATTGCCTCTGCAAGTGGTGATCAAAGGGCGGAGGGGAGGGTGGTTAGCTTACAGGGAAGCAGAGTGAACCAAGGGGCAGGGGGTTTCATCAAGGAGAAACAAACAGAACTTTCACACCATAGCCTGTCCAGTCATGACACTGGTTTTCAAAGCTTCTCTGATGCGCACCGCGCCCTCCTGTGCTCTTCTAACCACGCTGGTGACTGGCTGTGTGTAACCAGCAGCCAGGTGATTTGCCTCAACCTCCCACCCCTCCATAAACGTCTCCCCCTTACTCTCACAGAGATTGTGGAGCGCACAGCAAGCAGTAATAACAGTGGGAATATTGGTTTCGCTGAGGTCTAACCGAGTCAGTAAACTGCACCAGCTCGCTTTTAAACGTCCAAATGCACATTCTACCACCATTCTGCACTTGCTCAGCCTGTAGTTGAACAGCTCCTGACTACTGTCCAGGCTGCCTGTGTATGGCTTCATGAGCCATGGCATTAAGGGGTAGGCTGGGTCCCCAAGGATAACTATAGGCATTTCAACATCCCCAACAGTTATTTTCTGGTCTGGGAATAAAGTCCCTTCCTGCAGCTTTTGAAACAGACCAGAGTTCCTGAAGATGCGAGCGCCATGTACCTTTCACGGCCATCCCACGTTGATGTTGGTGAAACGTCCCTTGTGATCCACCAGTGCTTCCAGCACTATTGAAAAGTACCCCTTGCGGTTTATGTACTCGCCAGCTTGGTGCTCCGGTGCCAAGATAGGGATATGGGATCCGTCTGTGGCCCCACCACAGTTAGGGAATCCCATTGCAGCAAAGCCATTCACTATGACCTGCACATTTCCCAGGGTCACTACCCTTGATATCAGCAGATCTTTGATTGCATTGGCTACCTGCATCATAGCAGCCCCCACAGTAGATTTGCCCACTCCAAATTGATTCCCAACTGACCGGTAGCTGTCTGGCGTTGCAAGCTTCCACAGGGCTATTGCCACTCGCTTCTCAACTGTGAAGGCTGCTCTCATCTTGGTATTCTTGTGCCTCAGGGCAGGGGAAAGCAAGTCACAAAGTTCCATGAAAGTGCCCTTATGCATGCGAAAGTTTTGCAGCCACTGGGAATCGTCCCAGAGCTGCAACACTATGCGGTCCCACCAGTCTGTGCTTGTTTCCCGAGCCCAGAATTGGAGTTCCACCGCATGAACCTGCCCCATTAGCACCATGATGCCCACATTGCCAGGGCCCGTGCTTTGAGAGAAGTCTGTGTCCACGTCCTCATCACTCACGTCACCATAGTATAAGGGCCCTACCATCAATCAAACCCTAACGCTGCCTCTTGCCCCCTTAACCCCACCCCTTGACCCCTGCCCCCCTTCACTGGAAGTCCCGCCCCATGGGGGTATTCCTTCCGGGGTCAAGGCTGCCACATGACCGGAAGCAAGGTGTGTCATGTGACCTCTCTAACAACTCCTCCCACTTCCCTCTACCAATCAGGTTTCTCCCCTATAGGACTTCCCCAAGAGGAGATTTGACCAATCAGGGCGAGTTCTGGGACAGGGTGTCCTCTCCGGAAGTGGGTCGTGTGACCCCTCTAACAACTCCTCCCCCCACCCTCTACCAATCAGGATGGGTTTTGCCCCTGTAGAACTGCCCAGAGAGGAGACTTGACCAATCAGGATGAGTTCCAGGGTGGGGTGACCCGTCCGGAAATGATTCGTGTGACCCCTCTAACAACTCCTCCCACCAACCTCTACCAATCAGGCTGCCCTGAGAGCAGATTTGACCAAAATAGGGCAGGTTCTGGGATGGGGTGAACCCCCCAGAAGAGGGTCACACACCCCTCTGCCAATCAGAACGCAGTACCATCACCCCATAAGTCCCAGCGTCGGGCAGAAGAGGCTGTCTTTTACCAAGAGAGTGTGTTTTAGAAATCGTGGAAACATGGACTCCTTCACCACCCCCGTGAGAACTTCGTACTTTGTTTTAGCCCCGAGCACCTTTGGACTTGTGTGAAGAAAGGGCTACATCAGCGAGAGTTCCGAGGAGGACCCTTTGGCCCAGCCATTGATGGACACACCGGAAACCGACCCCGAAACTCGGCTGCTTGTGAGGCACTGCGATGAGCGTGATGGCCTCTTGTTGTCCACCCCCCTAGAGGTGGAAGGCGATCGCAGCTCGGGGGAGTCACTAGTGGACAAGATGAATGGAAAAGACAAAGCTCAGGTAAAAGAATGTTTAAGAAGTAACAGTCAGGGGTGGGGGTGGGGAGTGTGTAATGGGGGTTAGGAACCAGGGATTGTGTAAATTAAAAACCAAGCAGTGGGGTGCTTACACTGTTTCTTTTCTGAAAAAAATCTCTCGACAGCTCGATGATGCCTTTCTAGAGGCCTTTGAGAACTTACACATCGGTAGCCCTGTGGAAGTAAATGTATCATGCATCAGCTGTCTTTGCTCATGTCTGAGACACAGATCTCAAGAGGAAAAGGACAAAATGGAAGAATGAACCAGCACAGACACCCTCATGTTAGGAGTCATGGCGTCCATTTTTACAGGCGGTTGTAAAAGGTTGTGTTAAACCAGGCGATTAATAAAACTTATTTAAATGTGTTAATATGAATGTTGTCCCCCACCCACACTTGTGTTAGTAAAAGATGGTGCCAGTAACAGGCATGTCTCCAGAGACGTCTCTGTTAAAGAAAATATATTACACCCCCGGGGAAATTGGGAGCTTTGGCGGGGTGAACCCTCTTTTTCAAGTGGCCAAAAAGCATAGTAAAACTTTAAATAGAAGACAGGTAACAGCTTGGCTTTCAGACCAGGATGCTTACACTTTACACAAACCGGCTCGAATTTTAAAAGAAACAAGACCATTGTTTCAGATGTGGATGCGCAATGGCAGGCAGATTTGGTGGATATGCACCGGTTCTCCAAACACAACAGCAATTTTAAGTACATCTTAACAGTGGTAGACATTCTATCCAAATATGCCTGGGTCTTAGGCCTAAGAGACAAGACGAGTGGTGAGGTAACCAAGGCCTTTAAAGCTATTTTTAGCGAAGGGCGTGTGCCTCAAAAATTACAAACCAATTGGGGGAAATAATTTTTAAACAAACCCTTAAGCAGATTGTTAAAGCGGCATGGCGTTCATCATTTTGTTACTAATAATGAAGTCAAAGCAAGGGTTGTGGAGCGATTTAACAGAACTTTAAAAACTAGGATGTGGAGATATTTTACAGCCCATAACACCTTTCACTACATCGATGTGTTACCTGACTTTATAAAGAGTTACAACCAGAGCTTTCACAGAACTATATGTACCAGACCCGCTGATGTTAACCCTTCAAATTCTCTGAAGGTATGGAAAACGGTTTATGGAGATGGTTTTAAAATAAAACCGATTGTTGCCCTTTTTAGAAAAGGCAACCACGTGAGTCTATCTAAAATCAAAGGAGCTTTTGAAAAAGGTTATGAACAGACATTTACCGATGAGATATTCATAGTGGATGAAGCCTTAACCAGGGGTCAGAGACCTGTATACTGATTAAAAGACTACGAGGGTGAGACAGTTACTGGATTTTTTACCCTGAAGAATTATAAAAAGTAAACCCCGAACGAGACAGGACTTACAGGATTGAAAAAGTTCTAGCGGAGAAAGGAAAAGGGAGAAAAAAGCAACTACTGGTGAAATGGTTGGGGTGGCCTGATAAGTTTAAGAGCTGGGTGAAAGCTTCTCAACTCTGTGACATTTAGACACAAACAACAAACAAACAACAAAAACAAACAAAAGTTATTCCTCCCAAAAAGACAGAGAAAATGAGCGACAGCGGGTTTTAAATTACTTTGCCCAGCAACGCCAGCTCTGCAGTTTTTCCCAAAAACACCAGCTCGAACTTTACAATACGGCTAATTAAGCCCTTGGATCTCCCGGGTGCCTGGGAGGTGGGGTTAGTGCAAATACAATACCCGCACAGCTGGAACACTATCAACGAAGACACCCCTTTTGAAATCACCTTTGGAGGTATGGCGTGGAGTTTCATCCTACAACGAGGTTATTATGCTTCCATATCCGCATTACTGGATAATATGAACAGTACCATGGCTCGTCACCCCGGACCGCCTAAGATGGTCATGAACTAAGACCCTGTGGGTAGAAAAATTAGACTTAAATCCACCGCTTTTACTTATATGTTTTCTACCAGCGGGGAACTAGCTAACATTCTGGGCTTGGGCCCCAAACACAGCGTCCAAAAATTCCCCTTCTCAGCAGACATTACAGGGGGTTTTAATTCCTTGTATCTGTACACGGATATCGTAGAACATCAGTTTGTGGGGGACTTTTCTGTTCCCCTGTTACGTTGTGTCCCCGTCCAAGGAAGAAACAAAGAGTTTGTCACCATCACCTATGATAAACCTCATTACGTCCCTATCAGTAAACACCATATCGACACCATTATCATTGAAATAAAGACAGATCAGAACAGAAGCGTCTCATTTCGCTTTGGCAAGGTGATCGTCAAGGTACACCTGCATCCCCAGAAAGAGCGAGTTTTCTAAAAAGCAAAACACTATTATGGCAATCCTAAAAAATTACGGCTACCCCAACATCTACAGGAACTATTACAAAGCCCAGGCGGGATATGCCCTTCCTGGATATCATGGAGCCCCCGCAATGTATGGGTGGAATATTCCGTAGCCTCTTTCGAAAAGCCGTACCACTTTTGAGGAGGGGGCTAGAGATTATTAAACCCCACATAAAAACTGCTGCTCAAAACATAGCTAAAGACGTGGTAGGACATGTCTCCCACGCTGTTCTGGAGAAGGTGGAGAATACAGCTTCACAGGAAGGATTGGGGCTGATGTACATTAAAAGGAGGAAGAAGAGAAAGAGAAATGCGTCATACCCGCGACGCACAGGTCCCCCGAAACCCTTTAAAAGAAGGGCTTTGACCCGCAGGGTCAGCCATAAGCGAAAGTCCAAGAGGAAGCCGGGGCGAAAGAGGAAACGCTCGCCGCCTGATAAAAGAGATATATTTTAATCAACATGGCTTTTGTTCACTGAGGGTCTGAAGAGTGCACCACATCCGAACTAGACTTGTTCCAAATAGACCCTACGCAGACCAGCATTGAGAAAAGCATCTACATCGAGGTGCCGCCTCTGTCAGCCGTTTACGGAGTCTGCCCCCATTGACTTCTTTATAGCAGGGAATGGCGTAGATTATATGGATTTAAACAACACACTGCTGTACCTGTGTTGCAAGATTGTAAAAGGAGACGGAACTGAACTCGCCGCGGACGCTGAGGTGGGCCTGGTGAATTACCCAGTGGCCTCTCTTTTTAGTCAGCTGGATGTCACGCTTGGAGGCCGCCTTGTAAGCCAAAGCAACAACTGTCACCCTTTCAGGGCCTTTATAGAATCGGTGCTCAATTACAGCGACGACACCCTCGCCACGCAATTTTCCACTGGCCTCTTTTACAAAGACGCTGCCGGACAGTAGGAGGAAACGGGGTTGGATGGCGAGAATCTAGGGTTTGTGAGGCATGCAAAGCTGACTGCCCAAAGCAGAACAGTAAAGCTTCTGGGTCATCTACACAGCGACCTGTTTTTTCAAGAAAAACTACTGTTGAACGGAGTGGATGTGAAAATTAAATTGACGCGCAGTAAAGATGCTTTCTTTTTAATGGGCAGTGGAACCGAAGGCTTTAAACTGTGCATTCTATCAGCATCCCTTTTTGTGAAGAAAGTACGGGTGGCCCCGAGCGTTCGTCTGGGGCACACTGAGGCCCTGCTTACCGCTAATGCTAAATACCCTGTGGACCATGTGGGAATGAAAGTGTTTAGCATCCCTGCAGGCAGCAGGGTCAGTAACCAGGAGAACCTGTTTTGGGGACAGTTACCCAAAATGCTTGTCCTGGGGTTTGTGGATAATGATGCCTTTAGCGGAAGTTACACTAAAAATCCCTTTCATTTTATCCATTACAAGGCCACAAAATTAATATCGTATGTGGATGGTGAACAGATACCAACCAAGCCTCTGCAACCAGACTTCGAGGCAGGACGCTGTGTGAGAGCATACATGAATCTGGTACAGACGGCTGGTAAACACATGAAAGATCGTTCTCTGTTAATCGACCGTGAGGAGTTTGCACAGGGTTACACCATTTTTGCCTTTGACCTGTCTCCCAACCAGGAATGCGCTGATCACTATTCCCTGATTAAAACTGGGAACCTGAGAGCAGAAATACGTTTTGGGAAGGCTTTAACCATTACCATCAATATGATCGTGTATGGGGTTTTTGATGTCATAGAGATAAATCAGAGGAGAAATGTTCTGTTTGACTACATGTGAACATGGACACCGTGCAGCTCTCACATGTCTTATCAATGGACCCTTACAAGAAAAAGAATTTCTTAGATGTGTTTCCCTGCGATTGGCTCCCTGGTGGCAAGCTGTCTCAGAGACCCCAAGGTTTGGTGGTCAACACACATCCACACAACCAACCGGGTGAACACTGGCTTGCCTTGTATCTGGTGGAGTGTAACCTTGGAGAGTTTTTTGACTCATATGGGCACCCCCCAAACAGTGTGTTCTTTCCTAAAAGCATTATGAAATTTTTAAACAAAAATGCCACAGACACTGTGTTTCATAACAGACAATTACAAGACCCCAGCTCCGTTGCCTGCGGCTATCACTGCATGTTTTTCTTACACCATCGTAGCAAGGGTTTATCTTTTGGCCGGATTTTAAAATTGTATTCTAATGACTTAGTGCAAAATGACCGGATGGTGATGAATTTTGTAAAAAATAAATTTAAATACTTGGACATGCCTAGCCCTGCTCAAAACACGTTTCAGCAAGCCCAGACATGTGTATCTTGCAATGATTTTCATAGTCATGTTACCCAATAAAGCACCCCAGGTGTGGGGTTTAAAGACAATTGATGTTTGGCGGGGTTTTAAAAAAAACAAACAAAACACAATGACCAATTCAGAAATGTTTTATTTAAAGCAAAACATTACCAGTTTAAAAAAAAATAGAACGTGAAAAAGATCACACACTGAGCCATTCGGCTCTTTTAGCCTATTTTTGTTTTTTAGATGGCAAAAAAGGGGTCACGATTTCTTGATCCACCTCAGTGTCGGCGGTCGAGGCCTTGAGGCTTTCCAAAAGATCTCTGTTGGCCGCATCGCCCATGACGGAAGATGGTATGTTCAGTTCCGCCATGGCATTCATAAACACATCCCATCCTTTAGGTACATGTCTGCTAGGAACAGAGCACGTCTGGGTGACGGCCCTGACTAAGTCGAGCATGTTAGAACCATTAACCACAGAGCCTTTGTACACAAAAGACCCTTTATCGTTCCATGAAGAGATATTTTTATCCTGGCCCAGCTTATTTAGCAATACTAATGCATTTTTCTTATAACACTTATTCACGTTATCCAACACCTCCTGAGCAACAGAGTCTGAGGTCTTTGGTGTTTCTGAGGGTTTGGCAGTCACACTCTGTTCCTGTTCTGGTAGAAACAGACTTATTTTTCCTTTATCCACATCGCTCTGCTTCACGTACGTTAGGTACCTTTGAAGCACGGTGCTGTAAAGTTTAGCCTTTTCATATTCACCTAAGTCAGTTCTTTGAAGAACAGACTTCATTTCAGCATCCAGTAAGCGTGTTGCGGTCGTTCTGATATTTTCCTCTGCTGAAGGGAGAGCCCTTAATTGCTCCAACTGGCGGCTGGGCACCAGGTACATTTTTTCTGCATACTCCATTATTGATTAGTTAAAAGCCCCGTTATCAGAGGGATAGCAAAACTTAACAGGGGTCCGATAAACCCCCCCCAGACTGCTTCACCAGATGCTTCTTCCTTTTAAGTGAAACCCTTTTATTACACAAAGTTTTTATAAGCGTGTGTTTCTTTTTCAGCACACGCACTTGATTCTGTGTTAAAGGTACATTTCCTTTTAAGGTATTGAGCGCTATTTCTGAGATGGCTGCTACTAGATCGTCAGAGGCCGAGCACAGTATAGCCCTCCTTTGCTGCGGGGACGATTTGCTAAGTAATTATTTAAAAGGCCCAGGTTTCTCTTCACACAGCTAGACATGTTTTCAGTCAGCACCCCCGGCTGTTAAAAAGGGGCCTGTTAATAATTCATCTCTTTTTATATCCAGCTGTTGCTCTTTTTAAAATATAAACTGCCGGCCAGTCTGGAGGGAAAAGACCAGTTCTTAGTCTATAAGCTTCTGGTGTGGAAGCATTTAAATCCACCACCAGGTAGCCATAAGGCCTTTTGGTAGCATCCTCAAAAGCTTCTAGAAAGAATTGAGCTTTGCCGGGGTACATTTGCCGAGTGAGTGTAGCACTTTGTAATCTATCCCTGGGGTTTTTGAACAGAACCATGTACTTTGTGTTTAGGTTAATAGTGCGACTCTTTTTTCCCTGGCAAAATACGTTCTGAACTATATACATAATGCTCAGGTTCCTGTGATGCACGTACTTGGTAAAGGCTTTCTCAATTTCATTGCTTTCACAAGCAGAGTTCATCAGATCATCTACGATAATCATGTTTACTTTATTGGTAGGAAACAAACGGTCGTCGTCAAAAGTATCAGGCAGACCCTCCACAAAATTGATAAAGGGATATTTGCAGAGCAGTTCTTTATACAGAGGTTGCCAACAACTGGAACACCACACAATATTCTCAGGCGTAACAGACAATGTTTGTTTGGCATTATCCAATACATTTTTTATAAAGTAACTTTTCCCGCAGCTGCTAGGCCCCGCGAAAAGGGGTGTTTCCACCTCGTATCCATTTTTCAAAAGCCGTAGGGCAGGGTTTTAAACCCTTCTCCTAGGACCCTCTTGTTTTAAATGACTTTCTGTGTTTTTTTCAGGGTTTTTGTCTCTATTTGCCACTGATTTTTGTTTCTTACAATAAAGGGCTGCTGCACCTCTATCTTTTTGGAGGGGTTTTCTCGCAGGCCCGTGCAAGAGTCCAGGACTAGATCTTTCAAACTGTCAAAGTTGATCTTTTCACAGTTTGCTACATTCAGGGTAATACCTTTGACCTTCATACAGGCCTTTCTTCCCGACAGCTTATACCCGTATGTTTTTGGGCCTGCTGACACAAACTCGGTGATGTGTGGATCAGGCGGGATCTCGCTCCTGAGGTCCCCTAAATAATCCCCCAGAGGGGGATTCCAGGCCCCCTCCCTTTTCACATATATCACCGAGTCAGGGTCGTGGTACAGGCACCGCTCTTGCAACCCGTCTAGGAGCCTGTATAGTTCTAAGCGGGCATAAGCGGTGGTGAAACAGGCTATGAAAGCATTGGTATTGCCAGAGACAGAATAATGGTCTTTTGCGTGCTTCCAAGAGACGCACGTTGTTTCATCGTCAATAAACTCACAGGATGAAACCTCGTAGTTGGGGGAAAACAGGTACTGAAAGAGTTTGTCAGGGTCTCTCACGATGCTGGTATTGGGTAGGTTGGTTCTTTGGCTGAATTTACCCCACAGAGAATTTAAAAACAGTTTAGCAATTTGGTGTTTAGCGGGGTTTAGCCTGATGTCATGTTGGCGTAAACGCACACCTTCTTTCTGGTAGAAATCGTTAACATACTTATTTTGTTTTTCTTCATCTGTGCACCAGCTGGGATACCCTGAAGCCTCTTGTTTCTGGCGGAGGTGTAATTTTATGTACTCTGAAAAGAGTTCATCAGATTTTTCATTAAAATGCCAGATTTCATAGATTTTAGCCACCACATACCCCTTCGCTATGGCCGCGTTCAATTCCACCATGCACCAAGTCCCCAGGATGGCCCTCTCCTTGTCAGTATGGGTGCACGTCTCCCGCTGCTTGGTTTCCACACAGGTTTGGCATAGTGGGAACATAAGCTTGCCACCCATTCCGACAGGTAACAATGGGAAAAAAAGGCCTCGTGGGGAGTACACTTTAACTTTTGCAATTCCAAAATAATTTGCAAGGGGTCCAAATTTGTCAAACTATATTGGGGTGTCCAATAGGATAGTCTTTGGTTTTGTTTTCAAAAGGGTACAGGCTGGTAAAATCGTAATAGTGGATTTTGTCGCCGGGGTTAGGTTTATAATATAGACGGATAGCGTTTGTCCTCCCCCCAAAAAGAGCATCCCTAGGCATGAGAGGCTGGGGTAACTGGGCTCGGTTTTAAAAGCTTGCAAGCTCCCTGTCTGTTTCTTTCATCACCACCCACTGGTGCTCCCAAAGAGTCCTCACTACAAAACCAAGTTGTTTTAGATAGTCGGTCTTGAGCCGAGTCTTGTAATAAAGAAATCCAAAAGTTGTACCCATCATAGGGTTTTGTGCTTTTTCACAATGACAGGTGACACAACCGTGAAAAAAACACCCATTAAACTCAAAGGCAGTGTGTACCCCATCAACACTGGCATAACCGTCTAAAAAGTAGGGGCCTACCTGTAGTTCCCCACCCTGTAAAGTGTGCCGTATTTGTATATTTTCCTTTTGAGAGGTATACAACAGCCACTGAATAGATGGGGTTGAATATCTCTTTTTCTGTCTGTGATAGTTGTCTGGAGGGAGAAGAGCTACCATGTTAGGCTCCAAAAACATAAACCTGTACATAGCCATGCAGACAGATGCCAGCGTTATGTACTGGAATGGAACTATACACAGTTTTATCTCGGTGAATTTACCAGGTTCTCTCTCTACTATATCGCCCTTCTCCGTCATTTTCATAATTTCTTTTCTGTGTAGGATACAAGCCTGTCTCAAAATTTTTACATCCTGCTGACAATAATACGCAAGCTCTTTCTGCAGGTCAAAAGTCTCAGAGCTGTGGTCTTGATACCAATCGAGAAACTCTGCTTTTTCCCTGAGCATCATGCTTTCTACACCATAGTGCTCCACACGAGGCATAGGCCCCACATAATTTTGATTTTCTAAAGTGTTAAAAAAAATGTGGAAAATACCCTTTGCAACCTTCAAACCCCATCGCCTGCGGGAGCTTGCTAAGCTTCATGGGCAAGAAGTTTAAAGAGTCTATAAAACGAATGCCCAGGGCCTTAACTTCCACGCACATTAATTTACTACCCTGAGTGATCAGTTCTATGCACATCTTTTCCTTCAGTAACTGTCTAACGCTAAAGTACGCATCATAACCTTTGGAATTGTGCACTAGGAACGTGTAGTCCCGGAACTCTTTGCCAATAAACAAACATAGAAAGACATTCGTCACCCTTAAATTCCCAATATTTTTGGCTCTAGGGACATCACAAAAATGTAATTGGGAGTGTGCAACCCAGTCTCCTGCATGGATTCAAAATCATAAAAAAAATATATACTTTTCTGAGGATTCGGGCTTTCTAAGGCTGTCCATAAAACAGAGGTGACTGTCTGTATCTCCAACAATCAAACCCTGACACTGCTTACAGCGCCTCCCTTTTCACCTGTGCCGCTTGTCCACGTTCGACTGACACTTATCGCACAAAGTTTTAGACAGGCATTCAACTTGGTTTTTTGATGCACAGTTGACATGTCTGTCTAAACACTCTTTGGACCGACAATACAGTCTACAGCTAGGACACCTCAGCTGCACCCCCACGCTGTCTGAGCATGTTGCGCTCAAGCAGAGGCAGCAACGATACCTGCAAGAGTGGTCGTGACTGTACACCGTGTGGCAAAACTCACCATAATTTTTTGCTCCGAACAACTTTTTCACATCCAGAACCCCATAGTAATGTTCATCGTGCAACAGGATAAAATAAGTCTTAGGGTACACTGGGCCCCCGTTTTAAAAAAACCCCAGCAACCTTTCACCGCATACAGCACCACCTGCATGTTAACTCCTAAATGCAGCTCAAACTTTGCTACGTCACTGAGCAGAACCTTTTTTTGATCTGACCACTCCAGTTTCTCGTGCAACTCTCTCGCCTCTGCTAACAATTCCGCATCCGTAGGTTTACGACCGGCCATGATGGCCAAGAGCCCTCCCGCAAAACATAGATTGGTACCAGTGTAAGTCAGGTCTACTAAACATTGTCTTTTTTTTATGAATAAGTTGACTACTAAGGATAGAATTTAAAACTCTACAAACGCCCCCACCCCCGGTTTTTTACAACTGTCACAACGAGGCGCAATGTCCCATCGACATGCAATGCTCTATTGGTCTGTAGCAGCTTCGAGGTCTGGTTTAAGAAATCCTCAGCGGACAGCTCATCCCTAGTTCTTCTGACCGAAAACAAAGGGTTAGTTAAATGACGGCTCTCTAAACGTAACTGTACATAATCATCAGGGCCTACCCTACCATTAATGTCATCAAGAACTAGCTGCATCCCTCTGTGTATGACTTCAACAACCTGTTCAGCTGAATTTATTTGCTCAAGATTGACAAAACGAAACTCCTCACAATACACCGACCCCCCAAATCTAGGTAATTCATGTTGCCAACTTCTCACTCTCTCCTTATACACCTCTGCATTTTCAGGGTTACTTGGGGGTTCCTCTATGGAACCATCAGTGGCATCTTCTACATCAGATACTAATTGAGAGTCAGACTCAGATGCCTCCATGAGGGTCATTGGGAGTAGATGGGACCCCGTCTAGAGAGCCCTCTGGGGAATTTTCTAAACCAGAGTCTGATTTCGCCTCCCCATTTTCAGACAGGCGAGTTTGAGAGCCTCCGGTAGGGGGCATCTCTTTTTGTTTTTTTTCCCTCATTACCTCTTTAGCCCTTTTTAACATTTTTACAGCGACCCTGGCCTGGAACTTTTTGGCAGCCATCTGTTTATCCCCCAAGTGCTGTCCGCCCTTTTGTTTACACATGAGCTGATGTGCACCCTTGAGGGTACCCCTTTCCACACCTAGACATGCCTGATCAGAGCCACCCTTTCCAGCCCCCCTTTCTTTTAGACTCTCTGAGGATTCAGCGTCCATCAGTTTTCTGAACAAAGCGTCGTATTTTTTCCAAATCTTTTTAGAATGCCGTTGTTTTAGACCCCCCGAGGATAGAGCGTCCATCAGTTTTCTGAATGAAGCATCAAACTCTTCCCAAATACTAGAATATGGGGGATCTGTGACAAGCTTATGGTTTTGGGAGAATGGCTTGTCAGTCCTTGGTTTTTTATTCACAACCCCTAGAGCGCCTGCTCCGGGTTTGTGAATCTGTGTGTTTCTGCGCACATTCAGAGCCCCTAGAGTGCATGCTCTGGGTTTGTGAATGTGGGCGTTTTCGCTCACAGTTTTCTCAGGGCTTGGTGCGGCGGTGGCCGCTGAGGAACTGGAGTTGTGTTTGCATGGATGCTTTTTACCAGAGTGTTTTGTTTTGTCCTTGGGTTTGACGTAAATGAGGTTTGGACTGGCCTGATGCTTCATCTGCACTCTTGTGCTGTTTTGCATTGTTAAAGGTCTCAAAGCAGATTCCTGGTTCTTTGGTGCTTCTCGGGGAGGTGTCCATGTAGCTCCCACTACAGTCAGAAGGGCTGCACGTGGCTGATTGGGGCAGGGGAAAAAAAGAGCATTTTACAAAAATGTAACTTTGACAGCTTTCTCACCCGCACCTATGTATTTACTTAAAATACAAAACCTCATAAATTAACCAGACTAATGAGCAAAATATATTTAGCCGGCTTCATCCATCCATCCATCACTGATACTGGTGAATTTTTCTTTTCAGTTGTCTCTTTCCTTTTTCTTTTGAGCATTTTTACCCCCTCATGTTTTGACCGTACTGTAAAGCAAACAATATTCTAATAAAAGACATGAAACTGTCTAGTAAACTTTAAAATAAAAAAAATATTCATTAGGGTGTGTTTTCTATTTAAAAAAGTCATAGCTTTAAAACAAAATAATCCATTTCCAGCTGTACAACAAACACAGGTTTCGAGTTTATTTCTATCACTTTAAAAACAACCCCCACAAATATATTTTTTTTAAAAGTACATCTCATTTTGCATACAGTAAAAACCCTGTTAATTGGAAACACACCATCACCATCAGTTTGTAGACATATACTTTTTAAAAACCACCTATGTTTTACACACACACACACACCAGCAGTTTAAAACACTGTTTGCAACAAAATACTTTTCAATAAACCCACATGCTTTTAAAAAGACCCCTGGTTGTTCTGTCCCCCGCCCCGCCCCGGCCATGTGTGCTTGGGGCCTTTGGTTAAAAAAAAAAAAAAAAACACAAGTCAAAATGTTAGTTAGTATTAGCCCCAAATGCCCCAACACCCCATTTTAAAAAACACATTATGCACAGTAAAAAGGTTAGTTGGAAACAAACCATCAGTTTGCAACCAAGTACTTTTAAAACCCTGCACCTATGTCTTGCACAGACCCCTCTCTCACACCCACAGACAAAAACCCAGCAGCTTTACAAACACACCCTTACCATCAGTTTGCATTCTGTCCCCCGCCCCGGCCCAGTCATGTGTGCTTGGGGTCTTTGGGTTAAAAAAAAACAACAAGCCAAAATGTGAGTTAGTATTAGCCCCCAAATCCCTATTCAACCTATGTAATACCTGAAGTTATTAAGCACAACTACAGTTAAAAATGGTTTTTACCTTGGCCTGGTGATGAACTGCAACTTAAAGTTACTGGCTCCATGCTAAACAGATCACACAGCAATAAAGATAGGCACCATTATTTACTAAGACAGCATGGCCAAAGCATGGCATGATATGATATTATATATATATGTGTGTATATATATATATTCAGAGTTAAAAAACAGGGAACATACCTCCTCTTGCAGTCCAGCAGCAATTCAAGAGAGTTTCTGTTGAAAGAGACAGTCTCCAAGCTACCTGAGGTTTTTTATACCATCCTAACTCTTTTGTTTCAAAATAGTTAGCAGGTTGATTGGATCACCCCTCCCGAGCATTTCCTTTTGTGATCTGGGGAGGGTGGGGGGAATAAGTTTTCTGCACAGTTGGGCTGCTTTTCTTTCTTTTTTAAGTTCAAATACATTTTTTTCCCCCTGTAGGGCCTTCTTACAGTAACCATTTCAAGTGAGGGACCCTTTGCAGATATCAATGAATGTCTTGGGGCTTGTTTTTGTTTTGTTTTTTAAACATGTCTCTTTCATGCTTAAAGTTTGGTGGGGTGGGGGTGCTTTCTAGAAAAAGTGCCCCATGGCCTTCAACCAACTCCTGGGACATATTTAAACTGGCCTATAGCGTTCCACCAACTCCTGGCGCCATATTTAAACTGTCCGGTAGAGTTCTGCCAAGTCCAGGGGTTATATTTAAACTGTCCAATAGCATCTGCGAACTCCTGAGGTTTTATTTCATTTCATATTAATCAGAACTCACCATCCTCACCCACCCACCTCCTTTACTATGGGTGCACCCCCATCAAAATTAACCCTATGGCAACAAGGGTGAGTAATCACAGTCACCCTGGCTCTTCAGTGAGGGGGGTGGTTAAACCCATTCAGTTTAAGTCAGCTCCATTGTACTCAACCACATGTCTGAACCATCCCTGTTTGTTTTATTGTAAACACATTTTTAGGATATTTTTCCCCTCCCACAACATACATTTCAGCTTTTTTTCTTTTTCTTTTGCTGTCAATGAGTCTCTCTTACACAAGACACAAGAGCTAGGTTCTCACAAACAAATTTTTTTTTTTATTTAAAAGTCATACAGCTCCTTGAAAACAAACCAAGATGCTCCATTAAAAAAAGAAAGAAAGAAAAAAAACTTCAAGCTCCCTTAAGGGCCAGAGACCTTCTAACAGAAATACAGATAGTCACAAAGCCCTTTTCAATAGTTTTTTTTTTTTTTAAATTTACAGCTACCAAGTTTTATATCGCATGTTTGGCCCCTCACCATTTTCTAACTTAATCCTTTTAGATTTCTTACAAATAGACTTTTTCTTTAGCAGGGTTCTGTAACTTTTTGTGCGGACCAGACGGTCAATATAACGCTCTAAGCAGGCATCTTCCGGTCTGGTCATTTTCTTTAAAACATGGTCAAGGTCCCCACTGAATTGCACAGCATTTATCAAGGTCACCCCTTGCGCTAAATGTTCTTGGGTTAGGCACAGACATTGCATAGCATAACCTATGGCAATCACAGTGTTTAATAAGCTTTCCAAACCCAGCTCAGCACACAGGCCCCAGAGCTTGCAGTTTATATCCACTGAAGTCCAAGTCACACAGTCATGGTGCCGCTGGCCTGGTGCATCTATAACACAGCCCTCACAATCTTCAAAAAGCTTTTCCCTAAGACAGTGATTAAGAACAGCATAAACAGCAACAAGTACAATAGTCCGCATGACTTTGTTACGCTCACGACGTGGCACTGGCTCAGTCAGTTCCATGCCAAGCCTCCACCTAAACTCCTCATAGCCGTCATCCTCGGAGTCCTCTTCAACATTTTGTATCGGCGTTGAGCAAAAACAAGGTGGGCCCGGTTCATCTTCGCTGCTTGGTGCAACCCTGTCCAGGGTCTCTGGGTCCTCTAGAAAGGCCTCGTCGAGCTGTCAAGAGATTTTTTTTTTTCAGAAAAGAAACAGCATAAGCACCCCACTGCTTGGTTTTTGATTTACACAATCCCTGGTTCCTAGCCCCATTACACCCCCAACCTCGACCGTCACTTCTTAAACATTCATTTACCTGAGATTTGTCTTTTCCGTTCATCTTGTCCACTAGTGACTCCCCCAAGCTGCGATCGCCTTCCACCTCTAGGGGGGTGGACAACAAGAGGCCATCACGCTCATCGCGGTGCCTCACAAGCAGCCGGGTTTCGGGTTCCAGTGTATCCATCAATGGCTGGGCCAAAGGGCTCCCTTCAGTCGCCCCCTCCTCCACCTCGGAACTCTCGCTGATGTAGCGCTTTCTCCATGGTTTGTCGAAGGCCCTTGGGGCTAAAACAAAGTCCAAAGTTCTCACAGGGGTGGTGAAGGAGTCCATGTTTCCACGATTTCTAACACACACTCTCTTGGTAAAAGACAGCCTCTTCTGCCCGATGCTGGGACTTATGGGGTGATGGTGCTGCGTTCTGATTGGCAGAGGGGTGTGTGACCCTCTTCTGGGCGGTTCAGCCCATCCCAGAACCTGCCCTATTTTGGTCAAATCTGCTCTCAGGGCGGCCTGATTGGTAGAGGTTGGTGGGAGGAGTTGTTAGAGGGGTCACACGAATCATTTCCAGACAGGTCACCCCGCCCCGGAACTCATCCTGATTGGTCAAATCTCCTCTCTGGGTGGTTCTACAGGGGCGAAAACCCATCCTGATTGGTAGAGGGTGGGGGGAGGAGTTGTTAGAGGGGTCACGTGACCCACTTCCGGAGAGGACACCCCGCCCTGGAACTTGCCCAGATTGGTCAAATCTCCTCTTGGGGAAGTCCTACAGGGGCAAAACCCCTCCTGATTGGTAGAGGGAAGTGGGAGGAGTGGTTAGAGGGGTCACATGACACACCTTGCTTCCGGTCATGTGGCAGCCTTGACCCCCGGAAGGAATACCCCCATGGGGCGGGACTTCAGGTGAAGGGGGAAGGGGTCAATGGGGTGGGGTCAAGGGGTCAAGGGGCGGGGTTAGGGGTTGATTGACAGTAGGGCCCTTATACTGGCATCTGCACAGAAAAAAAGGCGCGGAACGATTGTCTGCCGTTGCCCTGATGGAGAGAGGGACGACTGACGACATGGCTTACAGGTTTGGCTTACAGGGAATTAAAATCAACAAAGGGGGTGGCTTTGCAAGAAACTGAACGGCCCCCTCAAGGATAGAACTCAAAACTGGGTTTAGCAGGCCGTTGATTTCACAGAGGGAGGGAGGGAGGAGAAAATGAATACAAAACAAATCTGGTCTATTTCTTGTTTTGAGCCACTTCATCTATCTTTATACATCTTGCTGGCAGCAGACTGTGCAGTACGACCGCTAGCCATTGTCAACACCTGGGTGCTCGGCAGAAGATGGTGCAGTATGACGACTAGCCATCATCTTCTGCTAGCTACAGATTAAAACACAGTGCGGGACTGAATCGCCACAAAACGAAACAAGGGAAATGACCTGGCTGAGTCACTCCCATGTTTGCCCAGGCGCCTGGATAAAAGAGCACCCAGGACTACGTCGATGACGGCTACCAGTCATACTGCACTATCTGCTGCCAAAAGGCAATAAACTGCTGCTGTGTAGCAATGCCGTACTGCGTCTGCCAGCACCCAGGAGACATACGGTGACGGTGAGCTGAGCGGGCTCCATGCTCGCCGTGGTATGGCGTCTGCACAGGTAACTCAAGAAAAAAGGCGCAAAACGATTGTCTGCCCTTGCTTTCACGGAGGATGGCTGGAGCCGCTTATGGGATGGCTGGCAGAGCAGAGCGGCTGATGGAGTGGAGTGGTTTGTGGGATGGCTGGTGGACTGGAGTGGAGCGAAGCCCCATGGAGAGGTGGGGCAATTGGCTTTGGACCACGTAAGGTGCCCCTTAACCCCCCCCCGCATCTCCACCCAGGTTGGGAGGTAAAACTGCAGATAAACTTTCAAACTCTGGCGCTGCACTGACCAGGGACAGAGACTTTTGGGTTGTTGGACTTTGGGGACTTTGGGTTGCTGGACGCAAGAACCAAAGGGAAAGGACATGCCCCAATTTGCTTGGGGTGGGTTTTTTGCTCATGGGTTGTGTTATGAATTCTGTTGGTGGTGTTTCCCCAACATAATGCCGCATTGTTTCTCTCTGTTATTAAAAGACTTTTGCTTCACTCAAACTCTGTGCTTGCGAGAGGGGAAGTATTGCCTCATGGAGGCGCCCAGTGGGGGTGGTATATATTTGTCCCAGGTCACTGGGTGGGGGCTTGAGCCGGTTTTGCATTGTGTTATTGGAATGGAACCCCTAGATCCTGAACCCGGCCCTTGTTGCTGCCAACTCTGACGGGCAGAAGAGTTACATAGAAGTGGGAGAAATTTCTCTTCTGAGAAAGTTCCAGTGACATTTTCCCCTCCAATACACCGATGAGGAAGCATTGCTATAATGGAGGGATGAATAGTCTCTCTCTCTCTCTGCAGGATTCTTGGAAAAACTAGATTCTCATTGGCTTAGTAATGACCGAACATTCATTGTGTTCTCTGGCTAATCAGAACCTGGCCTATTCTTAAAAGTGAGATTGAATGTATCTGTATTAAACTAGTTTCTGATTAGCTGAACTAGTTAGGCCTAAAACTTGATTGGTAAAATGGTTTGCCGTGAACTGCCTTGGGCAGAAAGCCAAAAGAGTCACTTTGGCACATATCAGATTCTTTCAATATTTTTTCATCGTGTGATCAGTTGCAAACTTTGTTTTAAACCAGTTTTTACCATTGGCTGAAACTTAAAGTTCTTAATGATAAAGTAAATTTTCCTCAGGTTAGGGTTATTTCTTTTAATTGTTACTTTCTGGAATTGTGACTGTTGGCTTTCAGACTTCCTTGCTTCCACAGTAGAAAAACTGGACTGTAACAGGATCAATAGGTGGGGAAAAAATGCCTAATGGTCAGGGTTTAAGAAAACTGGGGGAGATAAAAGAACCACTTGTTGACCAGTGAACGACGGATTCGTGTTCCACCAGCGTTGTCCATATTAGCAGTGAACACCTTTGTGTCATGGTGTGAATAACACCTAGCCATATTCATTTTCTATGTGGAAAACTTGAGCCATTAATTTAGGCATAATGAACTGGGATATGATTTGCTTTTTTATTAATGCAGTGTGTAAACACTGAATGGAGTCTTTGTATTCATGCATTTTGATCATTCATGTTTTTAATGGAGTGTGGGGAGCCTAAATGTTCTCTGTTCTTAGGGCCCAAAGGAATCTTAACCCCACTCTGCCTCCAGGCTTAGTGCAATATGTCAGGAATCACCAGCTGCAGAGAGAGTTCCAGGCCAGACTCATGTTCTAGCCAATAGAGGTTAAATACCCCCAAAGACAGGGCTAGCACCCAGGGGTGCCCGCACCCTGCTGTAATCACTGCAAACCCTGCTTCCCAAGCTGCACACAATCCTGTGTCTTCCTACCAGATCATCCTCCCTAGGCTGGAAAGGCGTCGTTTACTGCCCTTCTTTGCACTTCCTAGGAGCAGGGGGTGTTCCAAAGGCTGCACAGACTCTTGAATGGATCCTCACAGCTGCTCCCGCCCAGTGAGAGAGGTAGGGGAAGATTATTGTCCCCCATTTCTTGATGGAGAAACTACGGCAGAGGAAGGTGAAGTGACTTCTCTAATATCAAATGGGCAGGCAGTGGCAGAGTTCGGATTAGAACCCAAGAGTCCTGCCTTCCCTTGGGAGACTTTCCCCAGGGCCTAGGAGGAATGGAACCCATGAGTCCTGACTTCCAAACTTACTGACTGCTCAAATTTCAGACACTAAATGCTCACAATAAAGTGCTCTCAAATGAACTACATGAACTGTACCTTGAAAATATGCAGCAAGTAATTTGGAAGAACTAACAATTAAACACCTCCCAAATATTAATGGAGAGAAGGTAGCAAACCTTATCATCTGTGTTATGAATTGCTGCTCAGTCTTGAAAGTGAATAACTCGAGGGTGGAACGCTTGGTTGCTACCAGAGGCTGAGCTGGCAGGGGGTGGAAGAGGCAGGAACACAGTCTCTACCCCTGAGCCTGTAGCAATTCTTGTCCGAGTGAAGTGAGGCTACCACGCAACTCAGTGGCAGTGAGATAGATTGCAATTTCCCGCAATATCTGAGAGATCCCTATGGAATGAGGTTAAACTTGATGGAACTAAGGTTCAGTGTTTTAGGAGATCATTGTATTGAAAAGGCAAATGTTTCTGTATTATGGTGGGATTGTATGGAAGGTCTTTATGGAGGAGACATAGCAAATGGAAACCTTGAGAAGCTCTATGAGCTTCAAGGGTCTCTGAAACAATGCGCTAGAGAAACAAAGGTAAGTGTCATTCCTAGGAAATCCATGGGAGAAGGGAAGACAATGCCTCACTCTCAAACCAACCCTTTGAAGCTCCACCCTGGTGAAAGACCCTTGACTGCTCATCTCCCGTTGCATGAAGACAAGATGAGAGGCCTCTAGCAGGTAAAAGAGTGACTCGGAGATTCCTGGGTATGCTTGTTCTGGGGCACAGTGCTTCTGATGAACTAGTAACCACAGAGACCGAGACAGGAGGGGTGTGAAGGCCTGGTCACTGGCCAGAGCCCTTGCTGGAGTGAGGTGATCTCTAGAAAGCTTAGCAGTGTGTGGGTAGGTTCTTCATACTGTGACAGACCCAGACCAGTGGGGTACAGGAGTCTGGTCCTATTGGGATCCAGGAAGTGGGCGGGCAAAGCTCGCCCACTGCTAAAGGATCCCCCCCAGCCTAAGGGGGAGATCCACAGGACCTGGAAGCCAAATAATCACGGGGGACAACTAATGAAGAACAGGGACGGGAGTGCGGTCAAAGGATCAAAAGAAGGGAACCGGACGGGGAAACCGAGCAGAGAACCCCGGACAGCGCCCACCGCTCCTCAAAGGCATCAAGGGAGTCGGTGGACGCCGCCCAGAGGAACTCTGCCCGGAGGCGTGAACGGACGGAGGATCGGAAATAGGCCCCGCAGTCGCAGGAGACTCCATCGGCCAACCTCCTCACCCTGGTTTTATAGATGGCCACTTTAGCCAGGGCCAGGAGGAGGTTGACCAGGAGGTCCCGCGACTTAGTGGGGCCACGGACAGGGAGTGCGTAAATAAGAAGGTGAGGAGAAAAGTGCAGCCAAAACCTCAACAAAATATTGGTGAGGAGCCGGAATAGGGGCTGCAACCTGGCGCACTCCAGGTAGACGTGCGCCAGGGTTTCCCTCACGCCGCAAAAGGGGCAGGTGTCCGGGATTGGGGTAAACCGCGCCAAGTACACGCCCGTGCTCACGGCCCCGTGTAGGAGCCGCCAACTGATATCCCCGGCAGGCCTCGGGACTAAGGTGGAATAGAGGCGGGCCCACCGGGGCTCCTCACCCTCTAGAGGTGGCAGGAGATCCCGCCACTTTGTGTCAGGGCGGGACGCGAGGGTGAGGACATGAAGGGTGTGGAGCACGAGTGTGTAGAGATGTTGTTTTGGCGCGGTCTGGAACCGGACCGGCTGCAGCTCGTGCAGCCGGCTCACGGTGAAGGGGCGGGGGGGTCGGTCGGGTCCACGGGGCAGGGGCCCGATGAAAAGGTCCGGAGGGCCTGGGGTGGAGGGTGGGCGGGGCGCGCCCTCTCGCAGGACCCGGTCGAGGTAAACCCGAGCAGCGGGCGGCAAGGCGTCCCTCACCTCCTGAAGTACGCGCAGGGCGGTACGAGGTCTGGAGAGCCCCATGCGCTGAGCGAGCGTCAGGGGATCCAGCCAGTCTCCCCGGTCGTAGTCCAGGAGGTCTCCGACTTTGGTGACTTCTGCCAGGACCAACCTCTGGTGCACCGAGGGGGACTCCGCCGCCTGCACACGGAGATAGGGGTTGTGTAGCAGGGGCTCCGCAAGGAGATCTTCCCCCACGGAGGCCGCCACGGACCTGGTCGCTGCGAACAGTTTCCAGGTCCGGAAGAGGTCCTGGTAGAAGACCGGCAGCCCAGAGAGGTCTCGCGGAAGACCCCTCGGATGGAGATAAAGGAGCTGCCGGTCATATCTGAGCCCTTGGAGGCGGCGCAGGAAGGCGTGCGCCAATATGCTCCACGCCGGACTACCTGCACCATAAAGGAGCCTCTGCAGGGCCTGGAGGCGGAAGACATGGACCTGAGTGTGGAGACACTTCAGGCCCTGCCCTCCCTCCTCCAGGGGCAGATGGAGAACCCCTGCAGAGACCCAGTGCAGTCCTGACCAGAAGAACTCCAGAATCAATTTCCGGAGCTTGGCCAGGAAATCCGGGGCCGGGACCAGGGTGTTGAGCCGGTACCAGAGCATGGACAGGACTAGTTGGTTGAGCACCAGTGCCCGCCCTCGAAAGGACAGACACCGGAGCAGTCCCGTCCACCTCCGGAGCCGCTCTACCACCCTGCCCTCTAAACCTTGCCAGTTCTCCGGCGGAGACGGATGCGTGGCGGAAAGGTAAACGCCGAGATAGAGCAGCGGACCCGCGCCCCACCGGATGGCTTGAAGCGCGGGTGGGAGGGAGCTCGCCTGCCACCAGTCCCCTACCACCAAGCCAGAGCTCTTGACCCAGTTGACCCGGGCGGAGGAGGCTGCCGACTACACAGCCTGGCAAGCCTCCACCCGCGCCAAGTCGCCCGGGTCCTGGACCACGAGGAGTACATCGTCGGCGTATGCCGACAGGACCAGCCGCAGCTCCGGCTCCCGTAGCGCCAACCCCGTCAACCTCCTGCGGAGGAGACAGAGGAAGGGCTCGATCGCCAGAGCGTACAGCTGGCCCGAGAGGGGGCACCCCTGCCATACTCCTCGCCCGAAGCTGACCGGTTCGGTCAGGGTCCAGTTGAGCCTGACCAGACACTCTGCGGAGGCGTACAGTACCTGGAGAAAACCCACAAACTGGGGACCCAAGCCAAACGCTCGCAGAGTGCCCAGAAGATACCCGTGATCCACCCTGTCGAATGCCTTCTCCTGATCCAGGGACAGGAGGGCGAACGACAGACCGTCCCTACACCCGAGTTCCAAAAGGTCCCGGACCAGATACAGGTTGTCGAAGATGGTGCGGCCCGGGACGGTGTAGGTCTGGTCTGGGTGGATCACGTCCGCCAGCACAGACCCTAGCCGCAGCGAGATGGCTTTCGCTATGACCTTGTAGTCCATGCTGAGGAGCGAGACGGGACGCCAATTTCATAAATCGCGGAGGTCCCCCTTCTTCGGCAATAAGGCGAGCACGGCTCGCCTGCACGAAAGAGGGAGGACCCCGCTCTGCAAAGACTCGGCCCAGACGGTAACTAAGTCTGGGCCGAGGACGTCCCAGAACGCGCAGTAGAACTCCACGGTCAGCCCGTCCATGCCCGGAGATTTATTGGTGGGCATGCGGCGGAGGGCTTCTGAGAACTCGGCCAGAGTGAGAGGCAGCTCTAGCCGGTCTCGGTCGCCTGCGCTGACCGTCAGGAGTTCGTCCCAGAGCACTCTGCAAGCTTTAGGATCGGTCGGATCCGGGGAGAAAAGGCCTGCGTAGAAGGCCCTGGCCCTCCAGCACATCTCCACCGGATCCGTGAGGGGGGTGCCGTCCTCTGCGAGGAGGCAGGTGATGTGTTTCTTGGCCCCCCTCTTTTTCTCCAGGGCGTAGAAGAAGCGGGAGCCGCGATCCATCTCCCGAAGGAGGCGGATGCGGGATCGAACAAAAGCACCCCGGGCCCGATGGTCCTCGAGGGCCCGGAGCTCCTCCCGCTTCTCCCGGCACGCTCTGCAGAGGGATGGATCCTCGGGGCTGGCGGCCAGACGCCTCTCCAGCTCTAAGACCTCCCGTTCCAACTGCCCTATCGCCAAGCCCTTGGAAAAAGGCCCCTCTCGATCAGGCTCTGGGGGGTGGGGGTGGGGCAGGGGACCCTCTATGATGCTGGGCTCTGGCACCACGGCTGGCATAATAGTCCCAGCACCGTCAGTGGGGTCCCCGCCCAGGGAAGAGATCGGTCGCCCCACCCCTCGAGGGGCAACCCGTGGGGCTCGGGTCCCAGCCGCAGCGCACCAGCGGTCACCTCGGTGGTCTCGGCGGCTAACAGCGTGGTGCCACCCACGGCCGGGCAGATGGAGGAGCCCTGGGAACCCTCGGAGGCGGGAGCAAAGGTAGCGGTTAGGGGAAGGGGACATGGGGAAGGCGGGGCCGGGGTGAGGTCGCTCAGATCGAGGCCTGCTAGCAGAGGGTCGTCCTCCCCCTGGGTGACTGGGGTCAGACCCAGGGCCTCGATCTCCTCATAAATGGAGGGGAGCTCTCCTTCCGCCACCCCGGAGGTCTCCCCGCTAGTGCCCGAGGCGACACTCGCCCCGAGGCTCACGGGGGTTGTGGATGGTAATGGGGCAGGTGGGGCTACATCGGGGTCCTTGGGGGGAAGGGACTCTAAGGGAGGGACGGTACTGCCCTCCCGTGCTGCCACGTCTTCCCCAGCCAGCGCCAGGGGATGGGATGCGCCCGCAGGCAAGGCAGAGGGCTCGGCATCAGCGCCCCCCCTTCTGGTCTTCCGGGGGGCTTCCGCATCGGTGGAAATGGGCGGAGCGCGAGCCTTCCGCTTGCCCCGCTTCCCCTGGACTAGGGCCCAGCCCTCCATGGCATCATCGGGGGGCTGGCTAGCAGGGGTCGGGTCAGGGGGCAAGGATGATGGCTCAGGGACCGTGGGAGGCAGCGGTGGGGCGGAAAAAGGGAGGGAAGAGTCCCCCTGGGGCGGGCCCTCTCCCACGCTAGGCGGCATCCCTGCTGCACCCTTCTCTAGGGGCCCCGCCGAGTTGCAGGCAGCAGAGGCGGGGCTCTTCCGCTCGTCTGGGCGTGCTGGGGGCAGTGCCCCTTGGGCCCGAGCGGGAGCAGTGATGGACTGGATGGGAGGAGGGGCGGCTTCAGGCGCCGGGCAGCCAGGGGCGCTGGCGATGACGGGGCCAGCGCCCTGCCGGGGCTCGGGGGTCCCAGATGCCTCTCCTTGCCGGGCCAAGGGGCAGTCCCTCCGGACGTGCCCCATCGCCCAGCAGAGGTAGCACCGGGCCTCCCCCGTGGAATAATGCACCCGGTATTGGGCCCCCTGGTAGGGGATCAAAAAGGACCCCTCAAGCACCTCTCCGTCACGCGCCACCGGCGGCAGTTGCAGCTGCACTTGCCGGCGGAACGAGAGGACGTGACGGAGGGCGGGGTCCTTGCAGCCCAAGGGGAGAGGGATTAGAACGGAGATGGGCTTCCCCAGGGTAAAGAGGGCAGGTAACAGGGCGGCATTAGGAAGGAAGGGAGGGACGGAAGTCAGAACCAGGCGGACGCCCAGGTCGTCCAGCGGCTCGAGGGGGACGAACACGCCCCCCACCGCCAGGCCCTTCTCCACCGCCTCCTGGGCGGCGGCCTCCGATGCCAGGAAGAAGACCACCTTCCCGTACATTTTGGAGGCCGCCACAATGGCCGTGGGCCCCACCAGCCTCGCCAACACCCGCACGTACGTCTCCACGTGGGGCGAGGCGGGCACCAGGAGGCAACGGACGCCGTGCTTCCTGGTCATGGTGGGAAAGGGGCCCCGGCCGCTATAGATGGTAGCGGAGGCGGCGGGCGGGAGAGATGATGTAACGGTGGGCGGGGGGGCTGCCGCCACCTGGGCATACGCCCTGGGGGCCGGGGGAGGGACACCCGCAGAGCTGGTGTAAGGAGCAGCGGGGTGGGAGGCCGCGGCCGGTGGCGGGGCCGCGGCAGTGAGGGCAGTCCCTGCCATGGAGGGCCCGGACTTTTTGGCAGGGCCCTTCCCCTTCTTCCTACCCTGGCCCTTCCCGCCGGCTGGGGGGGCTCCCCCAGAATCTAAGGGGGGGAGGGACGTGGCAGCAACGGAGGTCACCCCGGTGCCCGCCGCTGCCGGCGCCCCGGCGGGGGCGGTGACAGGTGGTTCGGCAGCGGCGGCTGAGGTAGAGGCTCGGGGGGATGACGGAGGGGCAGGCGGGGGAGGGGTATCTGGGGCTGCTGGAGGGGCCCCACCTGTCATATCCCCCGCCATAATGAGTAGGGAGGGAGGGAAGGACACCGGGAAGAGGAGGGGAAAGGGGAGACAGGTCGACCACTCCTCCCCGCTAGGCTGCAGGCAGGGGAGGAGGGCGCCAAAGGGGATGGGCTGGACAGGGGGGCTTTCAAGGGCTTGTGGGGGACAGTCACCGACTCGGAGTAGAAAACCGGCTCCTCTAGCTGCACTAGGGGAGGGGGGTCATAACAACATTAGGGGAGTGTAGTGAGATCGGGGCAAACTCAAATGGGGGAAGGGCACAAGCGCATGGGAGGGGACATGGGCGCACTGAATAAGGGGCCAATCGGGGTAGGGCTATCACATAGGGAGGGGGGAGAACCAGGCTGGAAGCAGGACACAGAACCTAGGGGCTGACTTCAGAGGCAAGGGCGGGGCAAACAAGCAAGGGCTGCAGAGGGAGAAGGGCGGGGCAGGCAA
Organism: Chelonia mydas; assembly: GCF_015237465.2. Lineage (NCBI taxonomy): Eukaryota > Metazoa > Chordata > Testudines > Cheloniidae > Chelonia > Chelonia mydas. The sequence goes on along the minus strand of NC_051251.2, from coordinate 71,972,162 downwards.
ACCAACTGAAGTCAGCTAGGTGCTGGGGTAAAGGGGAGGGCAAAAAGGCTGCTAGGGGAAAATGGGGCAGGGAGCCAGGGACAAAGCTGGGGGCTGTGGAAGGGGGTAAGTCCAGGATGGGGCGGGGGGCACGTGCGCCCACGTGCGCTTGCAAAGAAAAAGGTCAGTGCGGGCTGGCTGCTGCTGCAGGCCCCAAAGGTGGTGAAAGGGGGCAGCAGGCCAAACAAGCAGCGGAGCCCCAGAAGCAGGAGCTTGAGGCAGATGGTGAGTGTCCGCTGGGGGTGGTGGAGGGGGCAGCGCCGATGGTGGTGGTGGTTGGGGGAGGGGGGACACACTGATGAACTAGGGGGCAGGCTCCACGCCATACCCCCTGTGTCCCCGCAAACACAGTCAGCACCCCCACCACAAGAGCACAGTCCAAAAGTCACTCAGCTTTTCTGGCCCCCTCCACAGTGGTCTACAGAGTCCGTGTGCGCTCCCCCAGCAGCAGATAGCCTCGTCCCCTCCTCCTTCGGGGTCCGGCAGCTCTCAGGCAGCAGCAGCAGCTCCAGGCAGATGGCCTCGTCCCCTCCTCCTTCGGTGGCCAGGCAGGCAGAGAGGACCCCTCACAGGTGGTGTTGATGGTGGTGGTGGTAGTCACAGCAGCGGTAGCGGCAACGGCTGGGGTAGGGGTCTCTCACTCCCCCCCCTCTGGGGAGTGGGCCAGCAGCCCCCCCCCAAGGGGCTGTAGTTGGAAATGAAGCAACAGCACCCGAGGGTGGATGGTTGGGTGGGGGGGTCCAGCAGCTGGCCAGCAACCAGGTAGGGGAGATGGCGTCCGGCCCGGCCAGGGGAGCAGCTGGAGCAGGGGCAGTGGCGGCAGCAGCAGCAAGGGCCCACGGTCCAGCAGGAGCAGCAGTCTCCCTCCTCCCTCCAGACTAGTGGGGTACAGGAGTCTGGTAGAGGCAAATATACTGGCCACTGGATGAATAGTTTTCTGTTCCCTCTTGACGCAGGAGGGAAACTGCTGCCTGGCAGAGCAGGGGATAAAAAAACCTGTGGGTTCAGCTAGCCCTGCCCCACTATCCCCGCAGCCAATGCCAGGCCTGGAAGGGGAGAAAAGAAGGGAGCCTGGCTCAGTTGGGGGCTGACTGGCAAGGAGGCAGGAGCTCTCTGTCCTACCCAAAGGGATGGACCAGTGACCTGCCACCCAACACAGCCACTGGAGACAAGTATGCCTTTCGCTGCCCAGTGCAGCCTGCGGGTACGCGCCAACTGCAGAGTGACTGGGCCAGCGGGGACACACCCCAAACTAAGCAGGTTTTCGTAGGAAGTAGCCCCGGGAAATAGGTCTTGAACCCACCCCCTCCCCTGGCCAGGCGGGAGAAACATCTCCCCTGTTTAGGGTTGAACTACACAGGGCCCTGGGGTGTGATCTTGTGGACAGGGAGGTCCCAGGTCCCCTTACAACCCTCCCCTGACCAATGACCCAGCCACTAGGCCGCCCAGCCACCGAAGGCTCTGTCACAGTCAGAAAATGCCACCAAAATGTCCACAGCATCTCAAGGATGTTCTGCCCAATGTATGAAACAGGAGTGAAAATACAAGCAGGGGAAATTCTTCAAATGGGGCCTCACCCAGGTTGCTGGCTCCAGTGGCCGGCAGCTTGCAGACCCAAAACACAGCTTGGCTGGCTGTATTGGCGGGGGAGACAACTTCTGATAAAATGCTGTGGGAGGGACACTCAAGTGTTTCCATGGGGCACAAGGAACAAAGGGCTGAAGAGGCTACAGCTGGGAGAGCGCTAGGAAGCCTGGGAGAGGCTGATGTGACTGGGTCTACGCCTTGCATGGTGGGTACGAGAGCGCTGGTGTGAGACTCGGGTCCTGACATTCTCAACCCGGGGACTCTCCAGCACAGGCTTAGACACACTGAGCCTGCAACGCGAGTCCCGCACACCCCAGCTCACATTGCAGTGACTGTTACAGTCTGACGGGGAGACGGTTACACAACTTGTCTGCCTCAGGAACTTTCCTCTTCACAGAAAGTTTATTTTAAAGCGGAGCAACATGAATTTCATTTGAAATAGAAATAATTAGAGTCTATCTTGGGTGTCTATTCTCCTATACGCTACTTCTCTCAACCCCTTTGCAGTGAGATTTTACTTCACCACTGCTTAATCCAAAGAGGCTGAATTCCCTCAAATAACTTTTCAGAATTAGCCACCATTTCCTATAATACTGATGTGCAATAATAGATAATTTATAGTATTACAATACAATCAGGTTATCACAGAATGAGTCGCTTATTCTGGAATGATGAACTTCATGTTTAATTCCATTATCACTGGTAACAACAACATATTCAAACATTACAAAAACTTAACATATGGGTTAGTTTTCTCTCAAGCCTCATTTCCACCAAATGAGCTCTATGTAATGCTCTGTTCTCCACTAACATAGGTGCCTTCCATTTCTGTGAGTTCATTTGTCTCCAGGGGGATGTCTACACTGCAACAGAAGACCGTGATTGAGCCCAGGCTCAAGCCTAAAGCCCTTTGCATCTACACTGCAATTGTACAAACCCAGGGCTTGAACCCAGGGTCCCAGGACCCTGCAGGGCTGGAGGGCCCAAGCTCAAGTTAAGCTGAGACCCAAGGCTGAGCCCCATTGCTTTGCAGTGTAGATGCAGTCCCGCTTGACTGGGTCCCAGGAGTCAGCTGGAAGTATCCCACAATTCCATGGGACAAATTCCTTAGTCCTCTCTAAGGCGGCTGGAGATTTCATCTCAGTGCTCCCCTCCAGTTGTAGCTGATGCCCCTGAGCTAGCGTGTACCGCTCTCTGTCCTGTGGGACCCCTCTCGCGAGCGGGGTCTCCAGAGCCCCATGCTAAGGGGCTGATCTCCCATCCTAGGCAGGGGGGACACGGCCATCCAGGTGAGGTGATGGGCCTTGAGCTCGGTGACCAGGAATGTGCCCTGCACTGAGCTGCCAGCATGGCAGGGGCTGGCCTGTGGGGGCAGGTGGGCTGCTCTCTCTCTCACTCAGGCCCCTCTGCAGCTTCCTGACTGGGAAAGTGACTTTAAAAGAGCATCTCGATGGCCAGGGGTCGATCTCTACTGATTGCTGAGGGGAAGCTGCCCGGCCCACCCCTCCTCGCGCCGTCCCTGCAGCGCGGCCTGGCTTAGTTCACTGGTGCAGGGACAGATCCCTGCTGCACTGAGGAGTGTCACAGGCGAACGGCTAGACAACGCCAAGCAAAACAAGTGTCATGTTACCCGCACAGCCCCTGAGCTAGCGCGAAGGAGACCCTGTGCCCACCCCCTGCTGCCACTGACCTACCCCTGCCGGCCCCTCCCAGAGAGTAATGGGGTCATGTGCTTCCATGGGCCTTTCATCGGAGGTTATCCAAACTCCGTGACATAAGTGGGTCAGTGTTGTTCCTGCCCCTCTGTCCCTGCCCCTGCGGCTGTTGCAAAGAGGCCCGGTGGGCTGGGGGCAGGCGAGGGAGGGGAAGGGGAATGGGCAGTGTGGGGGAGGGCAGTAACGGGTGGGCAGGGCCTTGAATCAGCGCAGGCTGAGAGTTCAATTTCTGCACTGTGTCCCCAGCTGCCAAGGGGCCAGATGAAGCCCAGCACCTCCGTGAATCCTGGCTGAATGCTGGGAATGGTCCCCCTCACACAGATAAGGAGAGTCCTTCTCTCACCCTCAGTGGCAAGGGAGAACCCAGCCCCTGCTGGCTGACGGGGCACAGGCAGCCGAGCCGGGCGGCGTTGGTGAGGAGGGGTACCGCAGCGCCGGCTCCTGGAGACGTTCTCTGCTTAGGACCAGGGCCGGTGCAACCACTAGGCGAACGAGGCGGTCGCCTAGGGCACCAAGTGGTTGGGGGTGGCAGTGGAGCGGAGGTGAGCTGGGGCAGAGGGGTGCGGGGAGGGCCGCCTGCAGCAAGTAACGGGGGGGAGGGGTTACAAAGAGCTGATGGGTGCCACGAGCCTGGGAGGCGGAAGAAGCGGTGGCGGTGGCGTGCTCGGGGAGGAGGCGGAGCAGAGGTGAGCTGGGGCAGGGAGCTGCTGCACGTGGCTCCCCAGGCCGAGGAGAAGGAGGGGGTGGCGGGGAGCTGCCGCAAGGGGGGCTGCCTGGGCTGAGGGGAGGGAGGGAGGGGGCGGTGGGGAGGTGCCGCAAGGGGGGCTGCCCAGGCTGAGGGGAGGGAGGGAGGGGGCGGTGGGGAGGTGCGGCAAGGGGGGCTGCCCAGGCTGAGGGAGGGAGGGAGGGGGCGGTGGGGAGCTGTCGCAGGGGGGGGGGCTCCTCAGGGCGCTGGGGGCGGTGGCAGGGAGCTGCCGTGGGTGGGGGGGGCGCCTCAGGGTGGGGGGCGGGGAGCTGCCGCGGGGAGGAGGCGGCGCAAGGTGGAAGTGTCCCCTAGGGTGTGAAACCTCCTTGCACCGGCCCTGCTCAGGACAGTGCACTCTGTGCGCGCACTGTGCAGCCTCCACGCTGGAGTCGTTACTCTCCGTCCTCGCAGCCCGAATGGAATTACATGTCACAGCCCTGGAGCGGGAAATGCCGAAGAAACCCACAGCAGGAGCATCGAACCTCAAAAAGGGGAACTTCACAGAAATGGGAGGCTAGTGAAATGGAAATTGAAAGCAACATGCCCGGGTGAAATGCCAGCAAACGGTATGGAGACTATTTTAAAACGTCATACTAGAGGCTCACACTAAAGCTATACGAGAAATAAAAATACCAAAACCAGCATGAGGATCAAAAAAATGCCACCATGGCTAAATAGCCGAGTAAAAGAGGCACTCAGTGGCACAAAGTTCTCCTTTCAAAACTGGCAGTCAAATCCTAATGAGGAAAATACAAAGAAGCATAAACACTGGCAAGCCCAATGAAAAGTAGAAAAAGGCCGGCCAAAAAAGAATGCAAAGAGCAACTAGCTAAGGCACAACAACTACCAGCAAATTATTTTTTAAGTCCATGAGGCAGGAAGTCTGCCAAACAGCAAAGTCACTAGACGACTGAGGTGCTAAAGGTGCACTTCAGGAAGAGAAGGCCGATGCGGAGAAGGGAAATAAATTCCTTGCTTGTCTTCACTGCAGAGGATGTGGAGGAAATCCATACATGCCAGCCCTTCTTTTCGATGACAGATGCTAGAATCAAAGAATGATAGAACCGTGGGGTTAGAAGGGACTGCAAGGTTCATGGAGGGAGTTTGGGTGTAGGAGGGGGTTTGGGGTGTAGGCTCTGGGAGAGAGTTTGGGTGCAGGCTCTGGGAGGAAGTTTGGGTGCTGAGTGCAGGCTCTGGGCCAGAGCATGGGGTTGGGGTGCAGGAAGGGGTGTGGAAGGGGGCTTTGGGTCCTGGATGCAAGAGGGGTTTTGGGTGCTGAGTGTGGGCTCTGGGCTGGGCCAAGGGGTTGGGGTGCAGGAGGGGGTGTAGGGTGTGGGGCTGGGCCAAGGATGAGGAGTTTGGGGTGCCGCAGGTTGGCTGCCCTGGGGCTGCGGTGGGGGGCCAGAAGGGAGCATTCCCCCCAGGGACAAGAGACTCACCAAAGCCCCGCCAGGCTGCTGATCGGAGGTCCTGCCAGGATAAGCCCCGCCCCCAGATTCGACTCAGAGTCACCTGGCGGGGGGAGGCTGCCATGTGCCTCCTCCCTCTGCAGGTGCAGCAGCTGCCCCCGGCGCCGCTCCCTTGTAGCCCGCAGTGGCAGCGGCCGTCGAGGGAGCGCAGTGCGGAGCTGCAGCGGGAAGGCAGGTACACTCGGGGGAGGCACGGGGGCAGCAGGCAGGGCCGGGGGAGAAACCTGGCCCTGAACATTGGTGGAGCCGGGCTCCTCGGGCTCTGAATTTGCTGGCTCATGTAACTCACTGCCCCTGGCAAGGTTCATTTGGTCTAACCCTTACCAAGAGGCAGGACTTTGTGTGTCTAAACCACCCATCTTCTCTCGTCCAGCTGGGATCCCTTGACAGCAGCAACTCCCCATATGTCCTAGCTCTCCTCTTTCCCACATATCCCTCACTTCTCTGGCCATTGGTTTGCTGTATCTCTGAACCCTCTCTCCCTGGCTCCAGCAGCTAGTTACCCAGGCTACACTCCCATTGCCATCCGTGGGGGTATCCTGGGCTGTGAGGGCTGCAGGTTTTGGCCCATGGTCAATGCACGTGCGATGGCTGCTGTACACCTACGCGGTGACTCCTGCAGCCCATCACCAAGCTGCTGGGCCATATTCCGCAGGGTGGCCTCCCTGTCTGAGAAACTGGGAGCAGCGAAACCCTGGGTTAGAAAAGGAAAATGGCCCCAACAGAACACTCTGTAAATGGCTCCCAGAGACGTCCCAGTGACACCAGACTGTGCAGCCCTGGGGATCTCTCGCAGGAGTTCTCCTGCTTCTTCATTGTCACCATGGGCAACAGTCTGGCAGTGGGACTGGAGAGGGGGTGCCTGCAGGCAGAGGTTTCCATGACTTCCTGAATGGGAGCCTGACAGGGCTTGTGCCCTTGGTGGAGACGGGCCAAGATTCAATCCCCACCCGTGCCCATGGTGTCTCTGAGTGGCCATGGGTTCCCTTACTCATCAGTGCAGGCTTTTCAGGAGGAGGAGGAGAACCTGGCCATGGAGTAGGCAGCCTCTCTGGGTCTAAGCAGCACCGGAGCCGGATGAGAGCTTCTGGTATGGGAGGTTTCACGTGGGGTCCATGGAGCTGGAGAGGACAGAGCTGGGTCCAGAGTCCTGCGGCAGCTCCTCAGTCAGTTCCTGTGAGACACAAAGGAGAATGTCAGATTCAGGCCCCACAGAGCCCTGGGCATTTCCCAGAGAGGCTGGCCAGACACAGCCAGCAGGATCCTCTGGCAACAGAGCTGGGCCCTGCTCTCCTGATTTCTTCCTTCCCTTGGCCCACCCCCAGCCTCTCTCAGCTGCCCCCTACCTTTCTATCCCCAGCTTCAGCTTACCCTCCACTCCCATGATTCCCCACCTGCCCCTTAGCACTTACACCCAGAATTTCCTCTTGGCTGCTGCCCAGTCCTCAGCCCTAGGAATCCCTGCTCTTTGCTGTTGGATAGGGGCAGGAGGTCCTGGGGGCAGTCAAGGGACAGGGAGCTATTGGATGGGGCAGAGGTTCTGTGGGGGGCGGTCAGAAGACAGGGAGCAAGGGGGGTTGCAGAGGGGGTGGGATCCCAGGAGGGGGCAGTCAGGGGACAAGCATTGGGGAAGTGGGGGGAGTTGGATGGGTTGGGGGTTCTGGGTGGGGCAGTCAGGGGGCGGGAAGTGGGAGGGGGAAGACAGGGGGCAGGGGCCAGGCTGTTTTGGGAGGCACTGCCTTCCCTACCTGGCCCTCGGGCCAAAAAACTTGCCCACCCCTGTCCAAGAGGGTAAGTGTCCCCATGAGGTGCTGTGAATCGTCCTGGACAACCCCCTCTGCAGGGAGCTGGGATGGGCAAGGGGCAGGATGGATTTATTTCCTGCTAAGATAGGCAATGTGTGTACCTTGTTACCACCCTGGAGATGTTCCATGACAACCTCTGGGCAGCTTCTTCCATGTCCAGATCTTCCCCCTCCTCCACTTCCTCTTCCGTGTCCAGGTTTCCCCCTCTTCCATGTCCAGGCCCTCCCCCTCCCCCACTTCCTTCTCCGTTGCCAAGTCCTCCCCCTCCTCCATGTCCAGGTCCTCCTCCTCCTCCGTAGCAAGGTTCCCTTCCTCCTTCTCATTTTCCTCTGTGGCCAGGTTCTCCTGCTCCTCCTCTTCATCTTCCTCTATGGCCTCATCCACAATCTCCTCCTCTGTGGCCTGGTCCTCTTCCTCTTCCTCTTGCTGCATGGCCATATCCTCCTCCTCCATGGCCAGATCCTCCTGCTCCTCTTCTGTGGCCAGATCATCCTACTCCTCCAGTTCCTCCTCTTCCTCTCTTGTCAAGTTCTCCACCTAATTGATAGACAAGTCTTCATCCTCCTCCTCCTCTGCAGCCAGGTCTTCCTCCTCCTCCTTTTCAGCCAGGTCTTCCTCTTCTTTCTCCTCTTCCATGCCCATGTCCTCCTCTTGCCACCTGGCCAAATAGGAGGAGGAAATGGCCATGGAGGACGAGGTCATAGAGGAGGAAGACAACAACCTGAGCAAGGGGGACCTGGCCATGGAGGTGGAGGAGGACTTGGCCTTGCCCTCCTCCTCTTCATCCAAGTCGTCCTCTTTCACTTTCTTCTCCATGACCATGTGCTCCATTCCCATGGCCAGATTCTCCCCCTCTTCCACTTCCTCCTCTATGGCCAGGTCCTCCCTCTCCTTCTCCGTGGCCAGGTTCTCCTCCTCCTTTTCCTCCTTCTCATCCTCCTCTCTGGCCAGCTCCTCTTGCTCCTCCTCCTCCATGGCCAAATCCACCTCCTTCTCTTCTTCTTCCCCCTGCATCGGCACATCCTCGTCCTATTCCATTCCTGGGTCCTCCTAGTCTATTGCCAGATCCTCTACCTCCACTTCTGCCTCTTCTTCTCCCCCCTGCATGGCCACATCCTCCTCCTTCTCCTCTGTGGCCAGGTCCTCTTCCTCCTGCTCCTTCTCCATGGCCAGATTTTCCTCCTACTCGTCCTCCTCTCTGGCCAGCTCCTTCCCCTCCTCCACTTCCTCCTCTGTGGCCAGGTCCTCCCTCTCCTTCTCCATGGCCAGGTTCTCCTCCTCATAGAATCATAGAATCATAGAATATCAGGGTTGGAAGGGACCCCAGAAGGTCATCTAGTCCAACCCCCTGCTCGAAGCAGGACCAATTCCCAGTTAAATCATCCCAGCCAGGGCTTTGTCAAGCCTGACCTTAAAAACCTCTAAGGAAGGAGATTCTACCACCTCCCTAGGTAACGCATTCCAGTGTTTCACCACCCTCTTAGTGAAAAAGTTTTTCCTAATATCCAATCTAAACCTCCCCCATTGCAACTTGAGACCATTACTCCTCGTTCTGTCATCTGCTACCATTGAGAACAGTCTAGAGCCATCCTCTTTGGAACCCCCTTTCAGGTAGTTGAAAGCAGCTATCAAATCCCCCCTCATTCTTCTCTTCTGCAGACTAAACAATCCCAGCTCCCTCAGCCTCTCCTCATAAGTCATGTGCTCTAGACCCCTAATCATTTTTGTTGCCCTTCGCTGGACTCTCTCCAATTTATCCACATCCTTCTTGTAGTGCGGGGCCCAAAACTGGACACAGTACTCCAGATGAGGCCTCACCAGTGTCGAATAGAGGGGAACGATCACGTCCCTCGATCTGCTCGCTATGCCCCTACTTATACATCCCAAAATGCCATTGGCCTTCTTGGCAACAAGGGCACACTGCTGACTCATATCCAGCTTCTCGTCCACTGTCACCCCTAGGTCCTTTTCCACAGAACTGCTGCCTAGCCATTCGGTCCCTAGTCTGTAGCGATGCATTGGATTCTTCCATCCTAAGTGCAGGACCCTGCACTTATCCTTATTGAACCTCATCAGATTTCTTTTGGCCCAATCCTCCAATTTGTCTAGGTCCTTCTGTATCCTATCCCTCCCCTCCAGCGTATCTACCACTCCTCCCAGTTTAGTATCATCCGCAAATTTGCTGAGAGTGCAATCCACACCATCCTCCAGATCATTTATGAAGATATTGAACAAAACCGGCCCCAGGACCGACCCCTGGGGCACTCCACTTGACACCGGCTGCCAACTAGACATGGAGCCATTGATCACTACCCGTTGAGCCCAACAATCTAGCCAGCTTTCTACCCACCTTATAGTGCATTCATCCAGCCCATACTTCCTTAACTTGCTGACAAGAATACTGTGGGAGACCGTGTCAAAAGCTTTGCTAAAGTCAAGAAACAATACATCCACTGCTTTCCCTTCATCCACAGAACCAGTAATCTCATCATAAAAGGCGATTAGATTAGTCAGGCATGACCTTCCCTTGGTGAATCCATGCTGACTGTTCCTGATCACTTTCCTCTCATGTAAGTGCTTCAGGATTGATTCTTTGAGGACCTGCTCCATGATTTTTCCAGGGACTGAGGTGAGGCTGACTGGCCTGTAGTTCCCAGGATCCTCCTTCTTCCCTTTTTTAAAGATTGGCACTACATTAGCCTTTTTCCAGTCATCCGGGACTTCCCCCGTTCGCCACGAGTTTTCAAAGATAATGGCCAAGGGCTCTGCAATCACAGCCGCCAATTCCTTCAGCACTCTCGGATGCAACTCGTCCGGCCCCATGGACTTGTGCACTGTCCAGCTTTTCTAAATAGTCCCTAACCACCTCTATCCCCACAGAGGGCTGGCCATCTCTTCCCCATTCTGTGATGCCCAGCGCAGCAGTCTGGGAGCTGACCTTGTTAGTGAAAACAGAGGCAAAAAAAGCATTGAGTACATTAGCTTTTTCCACATCCTCTGTCACTAGGTTGCCTCCCTCATTCAGTAAGGGGCCCACACTTTCCTTGGCTTTCTTCTTGTTGCCAACATACCTGAAGAAACCCTTCTTGTTACTCTTGACATCTCTTGCTAGCTGCAGCTCCAGGTGCTATTTGGCCCTCCTGATATCTTTCCTACATGCCCGAGCAATATTTTTATACTCTTCCCTGGTCATATGTCCAACCTTCCACTTCTTGTAAGCTTCTTTTTTATGTTTAAGATCCGCTAGGATTTCACCATTAAGCCAAGCTGGTCGCCTGCCATATTTACTATTCTTTTGACTCATCGGGATGGTTTGTCCCTGTAACCTCAACAGGGATTCCTTGAAATACAGCCAGCTCTCCTGGACTCCCTTCCCCTTCATGTTAGTCCCCCAGGGGATCCTGGCCATCTGTTCCCTGAGGGAGTCGAAGTCTGCTTTCCTGAAGTCCAGGGTCCGTATCCTGCTGCTTACCTTTCTTCCCTGCGTCAGGATCCTGAACTCGACCAACTCATGGTCACTGCCTCCCAGATTCCCATCCACTTTTGCTTCCCCCACTAATTCTACCCGGTTTGTGAGCAGCAGGTCAAGAAAAGCGCCCCCCCTAGTTGGCTCCCCTAGCACTTGCACCAGGAAATTGTCCCCTACGCTTTCCAAAAACTTCCTGGATTGTCTATGCACCGCTGTATTGCTCTCCCAGCAGATATCAGGAAAATTAAAGTCACCCATGAGAATCAGGGCATGCGATCTAGTAGCTTCCGTGAGTTGCCGGAAGAAAGCCTCATCCACCTCATCCCCCTGGTCCGGTGGTCTATAGCAGACTCCCACCACGACATCACTCTTGTTGCACACACTTCTAAACTTAATCCAGAGACACTCAGGTTTTTCCACAGTTTCGTACCGGAGCTCTGAGCAGTCATACTGCTCCCTTACATACAGTGCTACTCCCCCACCTTTTCTGCCCTGCCTGTCCTTCCTGAACAGTTTATAACCATCCATGACTGTACTCCAGTCATGTGAGTTATCCCACCAAGTCTCTGTTATTCCAATCACGTCATAGTTCCTTGACATCACCAGGACCTCCAGTTCTCCCTGCTTGTTTCCAAGGCTTTGTGCATTTGTATATAAGCACTTGAGATAACCTGTTGATCGCCCCTCATTCCCAGTATGAGGCAGGAGCCCTCCCCTCACAGACATTCCTGCCTGTGCTTCCTCCCGGTATCCCGCTTTCCCACTTACCTCAGGGCTTTGGTCTCCTTCCCCTGGTGAACCTAGTTTAAAGCCCTCCTCACTAGGTTAGCCAGCCTGCTGGCAAAGATGCTCTTCCCTCTCTTCGTAAGATGGAGCCCGTCTCTGCCCAGCACTCCTCCTTCATGGAACACCATCCCATGGTCAAAGAATCCAAAGCCTTCTCTCCGACACCACCTGCGTAGCCATTCGTTGACTTCCACGATTCGACGGTCCCTACCCAGGCCTTTTCCTTCCACGGGGAGGATGGACGAGAACACCACTTGCGCCTCCAACTCCTTTATCCTTCTTCCCAGAGCCACGTAGTCCGCAGTGATCCGCTCAAGGTCATTCTTGGCAGTATCATTGGTGCCCACGTGGAGAAGCAGGAAGGGGTAGCGATCCGAGGGCTTGATGAGTCTCGGCAGTCTCTCCGTCACATCGTGAATCTTAGCCCCTGGCAAGCAGCAGACTTCTCGGTTTTCCCGGTCAGGGCGGCAGATAGATGACTCAGTCCCCCGGAGGAGAGAGTCCCCGACCACCACCATCCGCCTTCTCCTCTTGGGAGTGGTGGTCGTGGAACCCCCAACCTCAGGACATCGCATCTCATGCCTTCCAACCAGCGGAGTCTCCTTCTGCTTTCTCCCCCCAGACATATCATCTGGTCCACTCTCCGCAATGGTTCCTCCCCGCCGCCCCACTGCGTGCCAGGAAGAGCAGAGAGAACTTTCTCCTGGCGGTGGGTTGTGTCCCAGGCTTGTCATGCTGCAGACGGGAGGTGTTTATGCCATGAAAAAGAGGAAAAAGCCGGTGCTGAAAAGGTAGGTGTGTGAGAGAGAGCAGCTCCCCTTCCCGGAGGGTGTGTAAATCGCCTGTGCTCACCCCTGGGGCTTTGCAGGGCTGTCTGGGCTCTGCTGGGTAGGTGCTGATGCTGCTTCTGTTTGCTTTAATCCAAGGGCAGGGGTTTCCTCTGCCCCTGGCTCCTGCTCACTCCAATGCTCAGGCAGGCTGTCCCCTGGCTCCAGTTCCTTTCCCCAGTCCCCTCGGGTCACCCCCGAGCGGGACTGCACAGACCTCACAAGGCTTGGTTCTCTGCTGTCTCTTTACTCCCTCTTCGGCTCGCTTATGTCTAAAGTATTTGCTCCATAACTGGTTGTAAAATACACTCAGAGAGAAGCCTGGGTCTCTGGGATGGGGCTGCTGAAGTAGCTTGCGGCTTCTCTGACGTCATTTAAATCCCATCTGGATTGTACTGTTTGGCTCTGAAATTCGAAATTGTCCCAAAGACCCACACAAGAGTTCTCACTGAATACATGTGCTTCCCCAGGTTCACTTAGCAGCTCCGCTCCAAAGACAGGTTGACTCTTAAAAAAGCAATTCCCAGGGAAGAAAGAGAGCACAAGGGTGTTGTTTCCTGGTTTGGGAATTCTAGTCAAAATCCTTTCCAGGTTTTTTAAAGTTATAAATTCCATTTGGGGCTGTGAGAACTTGACAGAAATCTCCACAAAATGAAATGGGCAGTGATTTGTGGAAAGTTGGGACATTTGCTCTAAGTAATCTAAGGATGACCATCCAGGCTCTGGGCCAGGTTCTTAGGATGTCCTACAAGTAGATCAGCTTGGTGGAGACACTGGGCTATTCTTGTACTAATAAAATGAATCAGGTTTTTCTGCCCAGTGCCCTAGAGGAAAGACGATTCCTTCCGCTGGAGCTGCAGAGAGAGAGAGAGAGAAACCTTTGCCCTTGCTGGAGTGACAAGTCAGGGCAAAAGATAATGGCTCTGATTCTCCACTGCTTTGTACCTGTGCAGTCACTAAGGCTGTCCAAAATTCTTTCAGATCAGAAAGATGAGTGCTTCTCTCTCACTTTGCATGGGTGTAAATGATTGCACAAGTTTTGGGAAAATGGGGGATCAGGCTTTCCCTGCTGTCCCCTTGAGATTTCCAAAGCACTTACCATTTCAAAATGTCTACTGGTTTAGTGTTGAAACATTATAATATAAATGTTTTATATACATATCAGATTAAAATTAAGTTTAATATAATATATGAGTAATAATGAAATGCACTGAAACAATAAAGTTGAAATGAAACAATTTGACATCATCAGAATGATTCATTTTGACTTTTTCCCATAAAAAAATTCATTTAAATTGACACATTTTCTGATGGAACACTGTTCTGTCAGAAGTTTTGTGACTAACTCTACACGTGACCATGTCCCAGACCCAGAGCATTCAGGGTATCTGGCAGTCCCTCAGAATGTGCCAGATATGGATGACAGACAGTCATAGGTATGGCCAAGTTTAGAAGGAAGGGAAAATATGCCATGCTGTGTCTTCTGATGCATGTGGTTCAATGTATGATGCTAGTTGATAACGATAGCACCCCCTATTGGGAAAATATTTGTTGTAGCACAGAGTGGGGAGCCTCCTACTACTCAATAGTAACTCCTTTGGCCAATGAAGGAGCAGTGTTGATGGGTACTCCTGTCCAGTTGCTGGCAGGAATGATTGCAGTTTGTGTTTGTTTGGGTCATACTAATGGAGAATTAAAGAGAGTGAAATGGTGTAGTAGGGGGTCTCATGGCCTTGACTGGGACACAGGACCTCGCCAGACCAATTTGTAATGTATTAGCCGTGCAGAAAAAAAATCTCAAGTACTAGTGTAGAAAAACTTGCTCTAGGAACTCCACCGAACCACCTTAAAATGGGAGAAGTAGACTGTCTAGTTTGGATGTGGAGGGACTTCTTCATTTCTCATGCTGGGAGCTGGAGGTGCTTATGAGCATAATTGTACTGTTCTCTTTAAATCTGGAGTAAAAAGCCAGGCTGGCAGGGTTGGGGAAGGTTCTAAGCACTACAGTATAGCAGGGGCAGAGTAGTTTTAAGGATGATACTGGCTTCCTGATTCTAACACAGACCCTTGTTCAATGTGTGAAGAAAGTGTCTTTCGGTGGTTTTTCACCAGGGTCACATGGCAGTGCTTTTATGCAGTGTTAAGGCCAGTGTGTATGGGGAGAGGCAGGAGTGGACTGCAAAGAACGTTAGTGTAACTTGGTATTATGAACTATCTTGATGGTCAACATTTTCTGGTAGGAATTAGGATTTTATTTCTTCCAGAGAGAAGTGATGGTACACAACTTAGAGTTAAATGAGGCAATCTGAAATAATACCCAGCCCTTATAAAGCACTTTTCACATGTAGATCTCAAAGCACTTTACAAAGGAGGTCAGTATCATTATTTTGCATCTGGGAAACAGGCACAGAGAGGTGGGCCAAGCAACAAGCCCAAGATCACCCAGCAGGCCAGCAGCAGAGCTGGGACACCTGAATTCCAGGCCAGCGCTTTATCCACTAGGCGAAGTTTTTAGAACATAGTGAGGGCTTGAATCTCCATTCTCCAGCACTTTGCAGTCGTTTGTATTAGTGCTAAGCAGGTGGCAAACATTGTCAGATCACAATGGTCGCATATTAGGTCCACTTAGCCCTGGTGAAAAGCACCATTCATGGAGCAGGGCACTGGCAAATCAGATTGGTTTAGGACACAGGTTGTTGTTGGTTTAAAAGAAATAGCAGTTGCCAAGAATGTCAGCTGTATGATGTGTGAGAGTGGTGGACGTATGGAGGAGATTCTCTTGAGGAGAAATAGTTATCCTTTGCATTACTGCTGGATTAAATACCGCTTTGAATCTGCATTACTGTGTGTGAGTGGGCTGGAGAAACCAGATTCAAGAGGACTGGTTGGGTGACAGGATGGGTAATGAGCTAGGATATCATCCCCCAGGTTGCTGTGTGAAAGCCAGCACACAGCATGCAGTAAGTGACAGTCACTAGGTGACAGCTGCCTTTAAGAGAGGAGCTGGTCTTGCTCCAGCTCCACAGTGGATGTGTGTGCACTTCACAGATGCCACTGCCATGGCAGCCTCAGCAAAGAGGACAAGCAGGGAAGTGACTGTGATGTTGCACTCTATATGATTTTATAAAAATATGCTAATGAGTGTGAATATAATGTAACTGGAATATGCTTCATGCAAAAGGTCTCTTGTAAGGTATCATTACAAAGCTTATAACCTACTGAGTGTGGTCATCCTATTTGTATAAATGTATCTTTCTTGTATCTGAAACTAGAAATATGAAATATAACTCTGAGGTCCTATTGTAGTTATGCAAAGTGTGGGGCCATTAATGGTGGCTTGGAATCTTAATGGCTCCAATTAACCAGGACAATTGGCTGTAGATGGCTCTGTTTTACTTGTAAGTCCTCCTGTATAGTGTGTGCTGGCAAGTGGATAGTGGGTTCTTACAGAGACATGTGATCGTGTCACCTGAACTGGAATCCATCTTTAACCTGGTGTTTTTCCATTGAGAAGGAGGGGTGGGAATGCAGAGGGACAAAGGATTCCCGCCTTATGCAAAAGATATATAAGTGGGTGGAACAGAACAAAGGGGGCGGCCATCATGAGAAATCCCCTAGCTACCGCCTGAGCTGGAACAAGGGCTGTACCAGGGGAAAGGATTGGGCCCAGACTAGGAAGAAGTCCAGTCTGTGAAAGAAACTTATTGAAACATCTCTGAGGGTGAGATTTTATCTGTAATCAGTTTTGTTACTGTATTAGGCATAGACTTGCGTGTTTTATTTTATTTTGCTTGGTAATTCACTTTGTTCTGTCTGTTACTACTTGAAACCACTTAAATCCTACTTTCTGTATTTAATAAAATCACTTTTTCCTTATTAATTAACCCAGGGTATGTATAAATACCTGGGGGGGGGGGCAAACAGCTGTGCATATCTCTCTATCAGTGCTATAGAAGGCGAATAATTTATGAGTTTACCCTGTATAAGCTTTATTCAGAGTAAAACGGATTTATTTGGAGTTTGGACCCCATTGGGAGTTGAGCATCTGAGTGTTAAAAGATAGGAACACTTCTTAAGTTGCTTTCAGTTAAGTCTGCAGCTTTGGGGCATGTGGTTCAGACCCTGGGTCTGTGGTGGAGCAGACTGGCTTGTCTGGCTCAACAAGACAGGGTGCTGGAGTCCCAAGCTGGCAGGGAAAGCAGGGGCAGAAGTAGTCATGGTACATCAGTTGGCAGCCCCCAGGGGGTTTCTGTGATCCAACCTGTCACAGTGACATAGGACTGAACTGTCCTCCCACCAGCAGGGGTGGACGGGTAGTCTGGTCAGGTCAAGATGAGACATAAGGGCAGGGCTGTAAAGCTTCAGATCTGAGCAAATGGCAATTTCCCTGGTATACACTTTTTACTTTATGAGTAAGCATTCTGGTTAAAGTGGAACCCCAGCTCTTCTGTACAAGCTGTCCCTCTCCCTATGATTTCTGCAGTGTCTAATGAACAACCTGTGCCTCTTTACAACATCTTCTCATCCATGGAGACCCTGGGAGTTCCTTGTGTGTTGAGCCAGGAGCATTTAAGAGGAAGCTATTGTAGAAGCTGTAAATTTAAGCCTTCTTCCTAGTAACCTAAATTTAGCCCCCTCTTTCTGACGCTTCCCTGCATCATTGGTGAGTAGGTACCATAGATTCCTCCACAGAGCACTCTCAAGGTTTGTCTGGACGCTACAAGAGATCCTTCACTCTTGCACCTGATTGGCAACTCACCAAAAGGCTCCCACTGCCTCATCATACTCAGTTATCGTTTTTTCTAAGGAGAGCCTCTTGTATCATTGCAGTCTGCCTATTTCTCCTAACTGTGTCCCTGTCTCCTGGAAGGATCTTGTGCGTGAATAATGATCTTCTGCCTTTACTAGAAAGTGGGCCCCATCTAAGGAAATTTGTCCCAGATCTAAAATGCATTAGGTGCCTCAAATGGGGCAATATAAGAGCATTACATTTTGTTCTGCTTTTTATAATCTTACAGTTTGTGTAAACTAACTTTACTGTACTTCTGTGAACAAGCTAGTTTCTGACTCCTTCTAAAAATACTAATTTAAATTTATTATAAATATTTTGGATGTTTTTCTACATTTTCAATATATTTGATTTCAATTACAACACAGAATACAAAGTGTACAGTGCTCACTTTATATTATTTTTTATTACAAATATTTGCACTGTAAAAAAGAGAAACAAAATAAATAGTATTTTTCAATTCACTTCATACAAGTACTGTAGTGCAATCTCTTTATCTTGAAAGTGCAATTTAAACAAAACAATGTAAAACTTTAGAGCCTACAAGTTGAAGCATAAAGGGGCATATGAATATTTAGCATATCTGGCACGTAAATACCTTGCAACGCTGGCAACAACAGTGCCATGCGAACGCCTGTTCTCACTTTCAGGTGATATTGTAAATAAGAAGCAGACAATATTATCTCCTGTAAATGTAAACAAATGTCTTTGTCTTAGCAATTGGCTGAACAAGAAGTAGGACTGAGTGGACTTGTAGACTCTAAAGTTTTACATCGTTGCAGTTATATAAATAATTTTGTATATGTAAGTTACACTTTCACGATAAAGAGATTACACTACAGTACTTGTATGAGGTGAACTGAAAAATACAATTTTTTACAGTCAAATATTTGTAATAAAAATAATATAAAGTGAGCACTGTACACTTTGTATTCTGTGTTGTAATTGAAATCAATATATTTGAAAATGTAGAAAAACATCCAAAATATTTATAATAAATGTAAATTGGTATTCAGTTGTTGTTTAACAGTGTGATTAAAACTGTGATTAATCACAACTATTTTAAAAAATCTAATTAATTTGTGTCGTGTTAATCCCATGCATTAACTGCGATTAATTGACAGCCCTAAAAAATACTATGGTGAAATAGTGATCAATCCCTTTTTAAAATCTGAAAAATAAAGCTTCCTATTTATTCTCCTTTCTGGACTCTCATGGGCAGTTTTTGAGTAACAAGAGAGCAAAGAAACATGTTTGATGTAGAACTGCTAAACCTAGATTATTTTATTTTCTCACTCCTAAAAATCTGGAACTGAAAACTCTATTGAAGCATTTTTTTGTTAAATTCTCATCCCTATCTCTACATGGATCCATTGCTGTAGCCCAAGGTTAAACTTCTGATGATCAGGTTCTGTAATGAAAGTGTGATGGATTCTTTGAAAAATGTTTTATAATTATAAAGCAGTTTAATCCTACTGTGACAGGTTTGCACCAGGGTGCCACCTGGAACTGGGGTACCACTGAGCCCTGTGATGCACCAGCCTGGGCTCCCTCTCGCACTGTGCTGCTGTGACAAGCTGCAAAGCCCTCCACTTTCACCAGCATTCACACAGGTAGACACACACCCAGCTGCAGTTACATGCAGGCTCTGTCACCACCAGTCTCCCAGTTTAGGACTCCAGAGCAAATCTGGCCCCTATATGGGTTTAACACCTGGTCCGCCTCTCCCTCAATGTGAATAGGATCATGCACACTTGTGGTAACCAAGCTGAGATTTTCCCCAGACACTTTAGTCAAATGCATACTGGTCTGGATTAAAATATAAAATAAGTCTATTAACTACAAAAGGATAGATTTTAAGTGATTATAAGAGATAGCAAATGGATCAAAGCAGATTATCTAGTAAATAAACAAAACTGCAAACTGAGCTTAACATACTAGATAGGTAGGATGTGAATTTTCAAATTCTCACCCTGAGTGATAAACAGGCAGGCAGATTCTTAAGGCTTCAACTTGTAGGCTCTAAAGTTTTACATTGTTTTGTTTAAATTGGGTAGGTTTGCTTTCCCAGGTTTTGATACATAGACTAGAAATCCCTTTAGCCTGGGACCATCACTTCCCCCAGTTCAGTCTTTGTTCCTCAGATGTTTCCAGGTGTGTTGTTGTAGAGAGAATGAGGTACCATCATGATGTCATTTCCCCCTTTTATATCTTCTTCCCACTTGCTGAAAAGCTCTTTTGCTCTGACCTGGGTCAAACAGTTCCCATTGTGTAGTGCTATCTCTGAGAGGTTTCTATTGTAACACAGTTCCTGGGGTAATCCTTGTGCTTGTGTGCATTTCCTCAATAAGCCATTGACATTGTTTGGCCATTTTACTGTTGTACCTGAAAGGCTGCTTGTGGGTGTTTTCAACCTCACATGTTTCAGTAACACGTACATACCCAAACTTCATAACTTCACAGAAGATGGTAGCACATACAATCCAATGAAATATTAATGTCTAGCAGATCAAGACTTTCAGAATGATACCTCATATGGCATACTTTGTACAAAACATATCCTAATTATATGACAGTGGTGAATAAGGGGATGCCAGGGTATCACACCCACAGTCAAAAAATCCTTTATCCTTTTTTTTAAAAGGATGAGCATAGTATGATTTCAAAAGTGTTTAAGCCTTTTTCATGTTGAATATATGAAAACACTGGTGTCAATCTGTCATGCATGACTTATACAGACAAGTCACGATATCTAACCTCAGTGAGAATTAGGGTAAATATTGCCAGAGGCTATCATTACAAAGCAGCATGCAAATAGGATTTTAATTTTCTATTCAAAACTTAGAACTGTTTGAAATGAAGACACAACGGCAGCCACATCATATCATTTTCAAAGACAACTCCTCTGCCCCTCTCCCCAAACATGGAATCAGTCCTGCCAGCTGAGTTTTGATATCGGGGGGGGATCAGCTTTAAACACTGGCAGATCTTGTTAACTAATGTTGCCTTAAACAGCAAGAGTGCCTGTAGTTCAGAGCAAGGTGCAGGGAGTTTGCAATTAGACAATTCACATCAAAACAAGATCAGCTGGACTGCAGGGATAACAATCTATCCAGATCAAGGGAGGCCACATGTCTCCAGCTGGTCTCTTCTTCCTTTCAAAAGAAGACTAAATTCATTAGCCAGTAGGGGAAACTCAAGCCGAGGAGATTTGGGTGAAATCCCAGCCCCACTTAAGTCAATAGCGAAACTCCCAGTGGCATCACTGGGGCCAGGATTTCACCCTCAATGTGTCAGGTAACAAATATGGGCCAGATCGCAATGTTGCCTACACTCATGATATTTAATGCATTTCTTAAAGTACCAGCTCCTGGAGGCAGGTGATTAGGTGAGAATCTCAGCTCTCAGGGTTCTTCTTCTTCTTTATTTGTAGTGTGGTGTCATGTAGGTGAACCAATCATGGATCAGTACCCCATTGTGATAGCTTACACTCAGGTCATGTCTTTATCCTAGACATTCAGAAACCTGAAGGCAAATAAAAAGAACCCTCAATTTAAAAAAAAAAATCTCTGGCTTAAAAATTACTTCTTGTGAGCTGAAAACACTTGGCAATACTCTGACCATAATACTTCTGCTCACATTGAATAGCACCTTGCTGCACAAGTGCTGGTTCAGCATGGACGTCTTGGGGTGAGAGCTGCCATTGAGCATGGATATTGAGTCATATCAGCTATTGAGCTGGATCACATAATGCAATATCAAGTGCTGAATAGCCTTGTATGCATCTTGTGGATCTCTCCCATTGCTTCCTGGGAAAGAAGGGGAAGAGTATTAAGGAAAGGGTGTTAATTTTCTAAGTGCAGCTGTCCAGCTCCAGGGTACAGGATTTCCTTCTAGTGTTACTAACAATCCCTGAGAGAGCTTTGATATGAACAGAGCTCAAGTGGAGTTCAAATGCAAGTGTCTCTGGTCATTCTGCTTGTGCTTGGTAACTGTAGTGAGCAGGTGATGACAGTGTAATCTTGAATGGGGAGTCTTCCTGAAGTCTGTCTTTGGGAGGTTGTTCCTGTCACAACCCATGCTGGTGCCCACCTAGACCCTTTAATGACATTCAGGCTGCATGCCTGTAACCCACCATTGAAAACAACCTGCCAGTTTCCTTGTTTTTTTTTAAGTGACTTACCCAAAGTCTCAGAACAGCTCAGTGGCAGAGCCAGGAATAGAACTCAGGTAGGGCTCTTGGGTCCAGCCACTGGCTAATGCTGCCTTTCTCTTGCTAGATACTGGTTTCTTGGGGTTCTCTTAAACAAGTGGACAAAGAGCATGCAAGCAACTATTTGATGACTATTAAGATTACAGGGGTGCTGAGATGGAGTTTGGGAAGGGCCTAGCAGAGGAGGATGTGACTTCTGCTATGTTTACGCTAATGGTTCCCTTCTTATTTGCATTTTTCTTTCCCTCCGTTAGCCCGAAGCCACCACCTCCCGAGGGCGTACAGTCAAACCCCTCCAAGCGGCACCGGGACCGCCTCAATCAGGAGCTGAACAAACTGACAAGCTTGCTGCCCTTCCCCGAGGATGTGCAGGCCAGGCTCGATAAGCTTTCCATCCTCCGGCTGATTGTAGGATACCTGAAAGTGAAGAACTACTTCATTGGTAAGTGTAGGCAACTCAAAGAGACTCCTGTGCTGAGACTAGGAGGGCTTCCTGGATCAATGATGTTAAGCGATGTTCAGGGATCTGCTAGGCAGCATTTTATCTTCTTCTGAGCTGGATCGCATCCCAGTCCTGAATGCAATTTGTGCCAGAATGAGCTGCCACTGGGGAGGAGGGAGCAGTCTTACGGCAGGACAGACCATGCGTCCTAGGAAGCTGGACTGATGCTCCCTGTTTGTTTGTTAAGGCCAGGAGAGCAGAGTGGCTCAGTTCTGCCCTTTTACCTCATTACTATTAAGCTTTAGTGGTCGGAGGAAATGGCCCATGTGAGATTTGTCCTTGCCTAGAGGATGGACTTGGGAGGTTGAGGCAGAGCAGCAAGCATCCCAGCCTGAGTGGGGGAAGGCAGGCTTGCTTGTCGAACTCCGAGCAAAGACTTCTGGGAAGGGGAGGAGTCTGAGGCCCTTTATAATGCATCTGCAACTTAGTCAGTGCTTGTGAGAGTAGCACCTATGGGAGGAGGTGCTGCCCAAAGGAACATTCCTTCTTGATGAAGCCTGTTGGCTCTGTTGGAGAAGACCTTGGGGATCAATATTACTAAGCACTTTGGGGAATGGGCCTGTACACAGGTTCATGAGACTGTCTGGTTTTGAGAATCTACTCCATCTAGATATTCATAATAGGGTTGGCTCCAGGAATCTCACTTTCCAGGTGCAGTGCTTCTAGGAATGAAGTCCCGGACGACTGGAAAAAGGCTAATGTAGTGCCCATCTTTAAAAAAGGGAAGAAGGAGGATCCTGGGAACTACAGGCAATTCAGCCTCACCTCAGTCCCTGGAAAAATCATGGGGCAGGTCCTCAAGGAATCAATTCTGAAGCACTTAGAGGAGAGGAAAGTGATCAGGAACAGTCAGCATGGATTCACCAAGGGCAAGTCATGCCTGACTAATCTAATTGCCTTCTATGACAAGATAACTGGCTCTGTGGATGAGGGGAAAGCAGTGGACGTGTTGTTCCTTGACTTTAGCAAAGCTTTTGACACGGTCTCCCACAGGATTCTTGTGAGCAAGTTAAAGAAGTATGGGCTAGATGAATGGACTATGAGGTGGATAGAAAGCTGGCTAGATTGTCAGGCTCAACGGTTAGAGATCAATGGCTCCATGTCTAGTTGGCAGCCGGTATCAAGTGGAGTGCCCCAGGGGTCGGTCCTGGGGCCGGTTTTGTTCAATATCTTCATAAATGATCTGGAGGATGGTGTGGATTGCAGCCTCAGCAAGTTTGCAGATGACACTAAACTGGGAGGAGAGGTAGATACGCTGGAGGGTAGGGATAGGATACAGAGGGACCTAGACAAATTGGAGGATTGGGCCAAAAGAAATCTGATGAGGTTCAACAAGGACAAGTGAGTCCTGCACTTAGGACGGAAGAATCCAATACACCACTACAGACTAGGGACCGAATGGCTAGGCAGCAGTTCTGCAGAAAAGGACCTAGGGGTTACAGTGGACGAGAAGCTGGATATGAGTCAACAGTGTGGCCTTGTTGCCAAGAAGGCCAATGGCATTTTGGGGTGTATAAGTAGGGGCATTGCCAGCACATCGAGGGACGTGATCGTTCCCCTCTATTCGACATTGGTGAGGCCTCATCTGGAATACTGTGTCCAGTTTTGGGCCCCACACTACAAGAAGGATGTGGAAAAATTGGAAAGAGTCCAGCTGAGAGCAACAAAAATGATTAGGGGATTGGAACACATGACTTATGAGGAGAGGCTGAGGGAACTGGGGATGTTTAGTCTTCAGAAGAGAAGAATGAGGGGGGATTTGATAGCTGCTTTCAACTATCTGAAAGGGGGTTCCAAAAAGGATGGCTCTAGACTGTTCTCAGTGGTAGCAGATGACAGAAGAAGGAGTAATGGTCTCAAGTTGCAGTGGGGGAGGTTTAGGTTGGATATTACGAAAAACTTTTTCACTAGGAGGGTGGTGAAACACTGGAATGCGTTAACTAGGGAGGTGGTGGCATCTCCTTCCCTAGAAGTTTTTAATGTCAGGCTTGACAAAGCCCTGGCTGGGATGATTTAGTCGGGGATCCGTCTTGCTTTGAGCAGGGGGTTGGACTAGATGACCTCCTGAGGTCCCTTCCAACCCTGATATTCTATGATTCAATGGTCATAACTGCTGCAGTGAGCTGAACGGGCTCCATGCTTGCTGTGCTATGGCGTCTGCTCAGGCAATCCAGGGAAAAGGGCGCAAAATGATTGTTTGCCGTTGCTCTGACGGAGGGAGGGGCGACTGACAACATGGCTTACAGGGTTGGCTTACAGGGAATTAAAATCAACAAAGGGGGTGGCTTTGCAAGAAACTGAATGGCCCCCTCAAGGATAGAACTCAAAACCTCGAGGATAGAACTCAAAACTGGGTTTAGCAGGCCGTTGATTTCATGGAGGGAAAGAGGAGAAAATGAATACAAAACAAATCTGGTCTATTTCTTGTTTTGAGCCACTTCATCTATCTTTATACATCTTGCTG
The DNA here is from genome assembly GCF_015237465.2 of Chelonia mydas. Lineage (NCBI taxonomy): Eukaryota > Metazoa > Chordata > Testudines > Cheloniidae > Chelonia > Chelonia mydas. The sequence goes on along the minus strand of NC_051251.2, from coordinate 71,947,752 downwards.
GCAGCAGACTGTGCAGTATGACCGCTAGCCATCGTCATCTCCTGAGTGCTCGGCAGAAGACGGTGCAGTATGACTGCTGGCCATAGTCTTCTCCTGACTGCCGGTAGGACTGAATCACCATGAGACTAAACTTAAAAGGGAAATGACCTGGCTGAGTCACTCCCATGTTTGCCCAGGCACCCTGACCTCATCGATGACGGCTACCAGTCATACTGCACTGTCTGCTGCCAAAAGGCAATAAGCTGCTGCTGTGTAGCAATGCAGTAGCGCATCTGCCAGCATCCAGGAGATATACGGTGACAGGGAGCTGAGCGGGCTCCATGCTTGCCGTGGTATGGCGTCTGCACTGGTAACCTAGGAAAAAAGGCACGAAATGATTGTCTGCCGTTGCTTTCACGGAGGGAGTGAGGGAAGGGGGGCCTGACGATATGTACCGAGAACCACCCGGGATAATGTTTTAGCCCCATCAGGCATTGGGATTTCTACCCAGAATTCAAATGGGCGGTGGAGACTGCGGGAACTGTGGGATAGCTACCCACAGTGCAATGCTCCAGAAGTCGATGGTTGCCTCAGTACTGTGGGCACACTCCGCCAACTACATGCACTTAGAGCATTTGTGTGGGGACACACACAATCGACTGTATAAAAACGCTTTCTACAAAACCGACTTCCATAAATTCAACCTAATTTCATAGTGTAGACAAGGCCTTAGTAGTTCTACCCAGAGGACAGAGGGATTGAGATAGGGTAGTATTTAGCAAATGTAGGACACTCTAAAAAACAAGTCACTGTTTCTGTCTGGGAATTGTTTTGGTGTCCATTTTCAATGTAAAATCTGTAAAACCCAATTCAGCTATAAGTCAAACAACATTTCAGTTTTGGGTTTTCAATGAAGAGTCAAAATTTCCGATAAGGGAAAAAAAGATTTTTTTTCATCTAGCCCTGGTCCTGGGGTTCGTTTTGGCTGGCCTGGGCTTGGCTGAAATACCATGGTATTGTAAAGGGCCTGATTCAAGACAAATTACATCCTGCTTCCCCATCACAGAAACCTGCAGACTTCCACAAGGAGAACTGAAAGAAAGACGTAGGTCATGGGTGGGTGTATTCTGTAGCTTTGGAACCGTTACAACATTGTGGGAGCTCTAGTACTTTTCATCGAATTAGGCACAAAATGAAATGTAAATCTTGATGCTTCTGTTTAGTTTTCCAAACCCTTGGAGTGGGGTAGGGGAGAAAAGCACAATTATGTGCGTGTCTGTGTTTGATAGACAGCTCTGGACAGCACACACACATTAAGGTGATGGGCACACTGTAGGTACCTAGCTGTAACAAGATGTTGTCGATTGGACTATTTTATTCAGTACAATCATGTCAGTTTTAAATATTTCTGTTGCATAAGGCCGCAGAAAATCTCTGCATTTGAGCTCTGTAAGGGTGGCACTTGTTCTATGCTCCCACCCTCATGACTTATTTCATAGTGATGAGATAATTGATCTGGGCTGCTGTACAGTCAGATCAGCCTTTGATGTGTTTTGCTTCAGAGAGAGGCTGGGATGGGAAAACAGAGTCACTGTCTATTTTTGGTCTTCCTGTGGGCAGAGACACTGTTCTTGCAGCATCTGTGCCCCACTGTGTGAGGCACTATGATGTGCTACCTTTGTGTGTTCTGCCGTAATGCTGCATTAGCAAGACTTTTGAATTGACTGTGGTTCAGACCTGAGAACAGCAGGTCTGGTTTGTGGGTTCAGGGAGGTGCTCGGGACATGCTGGGGGTGGTCATGCTTGCTGGGAGGGGTCATGGACTTGAAGTTGGGGGAGAGCTGAGCTCTAGTCCTACTTCTGCTGCCACTGACCAAGATCCACTTGTGTGTCCAAGATCCACTCATTTGGGGTGCCTTCATTTTTGGCAGCTGCACACCCAGGGTTTCGTCCCCTCTTATTGGAGTCATGGATTCTCAACCCCTCTGAAAGTCCTAGGTGCGTCAAAACAGACGCTTTTATGAAGACTTTGGCCTTGAGGTCTCTGCCTTTATTCTTCCACCTGTAAAATGTGGCTTCTGCATAGCTCACGGGGCCATTGTGGCTTAACGCTTTCATGCTGAGAAAGCACTTTGGGATCCTCCGATGGGAGCTGGAAGAGCAAGGCAGAGGATTAGAAGTGTTTTGTGTCTGGCTGACTAAGGAACAGCACTGATGGTTCCATTCAGCCCTCCATTGCTAGAAGAATGGTAGCTCTGACAAGCCTTACCCAGGAGCTCCCATCTTCCTGGTTCTCTCATGCACATGCAGGTCTCCTGAGAGTTCCCATCTGACTACAGAGTATGAGGAGTTCACAGCCCACTGCAGTTAATTATTGTAATAGTTTAATTCTCTGCTCGGGGTGTAGTTGGAACAGGCCCCACTCTGAGCATTTGCCACCAACTATACAACCATCACCTCTGTTGGCATTGGCTCAGGCCCTTTGCTCTTCACCCCATAACAGTCTTACTGCCTTCTATAAGAAGTCCATTACCAAGCCTGTCCTACATGTCTTAGAACTAGAGTTGCCAACTTTCTATTTGCAGAAAACTGAATTCCAATGCCCCACCTATGCCCCGAGGCCACACCCCTTCTCGGAGGCCCCACCCCATGCTCTCTCCATCCTTCCTCCCTCCCTCCGTCGCTCGCTCTCCCTGCACCCTCGCTCAATCACTCATTTCACTGGGCTGGGGCAAAGGGTTGGGGTACTGTGGGGGGGGGCGGGGCTGTGCAGGCTTTGGGTTGGGGCTGGGGCCCAGGGGAGGAGGGGCTCAGGAGGGGGCTCAGTGCTGGGGCAATGGGTTAGGGTGCGGAAGGAGGTTCAGGGTGCGGGCTCCGGGCAGCGCTTACCTCAGGCAGCTCCTGGAAGCGGCACACGTCCTCTGGCTCCTAGGCGCAGGGATGGCCATGTAGCTCCGTGAGCTGCCCCTGCTTCTAGGCACTGCCCCCGCAGTTCCCATTGGCCACAGTTCCCAGCCAATGGGAGCTGCAGAGCTGGCACTCAGAGCAGAGGCAGCACGCGGAGCTCCTGTGGCCGCCCCTGTGCCTAGGAGCCAGAGGGACATGCCAGCAGCTTCCCGCGGGTGCCTGTCCTGCTGCGCTACCGACCGGACTTTTAACAGCCCGGTCAGCGGTGCTGACTGGAGCTGCCAGGGTCCCTTTTCGACCAGGTATTCAGGTAAAAAACTGGACACCTGGCAACCCTACTTAGGGACAAAGGCCACCTTGTCTCAGCAGTAGCAAACAGTTTGGTGGTGTCTGTAGACATTCATCATTCCCCACCCGCCCAAAAAAAGAAAACCCTAACCATTTTAGCAAGCTGTTTGCTGTATCAGAGCCTTTGCAAGTGTTTGCTTCAAGATGGACATAATCTTAGCCCTTTTCTGGTACGTACAAGGGGAAAACTCAACTCTGGTAGAAAAGTGACACTGAAAGAGCTGGGAGGGGAAAAAATCTCATTTTGGAAAAATTTCTCCAACAATTTTGTCAAAGCAAAGGCTTTTAGGTCAGATTTGAGGCCTAATAAATTTATTTTAGAACTTAAACAACCTGATTGTGGACAATTGTGCAGGTTCCAGAGAATTCATTTTTATTATAATCCACCTCTCTTCAAAACGTTTTATTAAAGAATAGACATTATGTATACTGGGGCCTCTGGAGACACACTAATCTCTTCTGCCCCCTCTGCAGCTTCTTCAGCAACAGAACTAATGCACTGGTATTTTTAGAGCTTTTCTGATGTCTTTGATTGATGCTGGAGTCAAAAATATGAGAGATCAATGGGGCAAAGTGTTATGTAAATAAAAGTTAAACCACACAAAAAGAAGACCATTGCATTAGGTGTAATTTGACTTCTATATTTGGGGGAGGGGGCAGCTCCAGTCAGACCAATGGGGCTGCATGTGGGGGGAGGGGCAAATTCTACACCTGCCCAAGGCTTGCAGTTTCAGGGGGCAATGCCCTCTGCCCCTCAAACTATGCCCATGCATTTCAGTTCATTTCTAATGTGTTTGGTATGGGAGTGGTTAGAATAAGTCAGACCTTGCCAAATGGAAAATGACATGACTGATAAGCAAAGAAATACAACTATAAATATATAAATATAACTGTAAAAAGGGAATTGTAAATAACAGAATTGAAGGCAAAATTTAATTAGTATTTTAAAGTTGCGTTTAAATTAAAAACAGGACAGTTTCTGTTGAATGGATGCCTCTTAAGCGCTCATTCTCAAGTATGCAAGCTATTCACTTTATACAAGCAAAATAAAGTCTGCTGCAACTTTCCCTTTATTTTTCTGGATTGGTAGAGAGAAAAACAAAGCTGTAGTATGAAAAATCTGACCCTCCTCATTCCTTGTTGTCACTGTGCCTCAGTGGGTCACAACTGAGAATACCAAATTCAGGACAAGCTGCTGACCAGCCCAAAACTGGTGGTTATTCTTCCATAAGATGTACCGAACCAGCAACAAAAGTAAACTTCAGTCTCACCACACTGGCTAACAAGAAGACAGAAATACAGCCTCCTTAGGTATTCCAGTCCTGGATTCAACACCCAGACACTAGACCTAAAGATGAGTGGTTATTCAAAACCAATTTCATCAAACAAAAGGGTTCTTCTGATCCTAAAGGACTAGCCACACACCCAGGTCAATATCTAACTTAGATCTTACCCGAAAATCACACTGTTGCCCATCCTTTAGTATCTAAAATAGAAGGAAAGAAAGAAAGAAAAAGATGAGAGTTAAAATTGGTTAAAGGAATCAAATACAATCAGTAATTGCAAAGTTCTTAGATCAGCTTTGGAACAGAGATGGAATAAACTGCTGGCTTGTTAAGTCTCTGGTTGCTTCCAAAACATTGGAAGGACCTCCATCCCTTGGTTAGAATGCTCTCATTGATATAAACCCATAATCCAGAGGTTTGAGCAGGAAGGAGGCAAAATGGAGATGTTTCCAGGACCCTTTATAGCTTCTGCCACGTGGAGGGAAACTTCATTGTTTCAAAAAAGCCCTCAACATAGTTTGTGGAAAAGTACAGGCACACAAAATGGCGTTTAGTACCACATGATCAAGTCACATGCCCTTGCATGCTTCAATGTGTCATAGCAGGGCCCATTACCCATATTCTAGCTAGAAAGTCCATCTGGAAAGTTCATTAGGTGGGGATAGGCTTCTTCCATGGCCCATTGTGTTCGTTGGTGGGCCATCAACTTAAACATTCCCAACACAATGTGCTGGCTAGACTGGATGTAAATACCTTGTGGGTGTTACCCAGGAGCAAACACATTTGAAATACAGGTGCATAATCAAGGAGTACTTGTGGCACCTTAGAGACTAACAAATTTATTTGAGCATAAGCTTTCGTGAGCTACAACTCACTTCATCGGATGCATACCGTGGAAAATACAGTAGGGCGATTTTATATACACAGAGAACATGAAACAATGGGTGTTACCATACACACTGTAACGAGAGTGATCAGGTAAGGTGAGCTATTACCAACAGGTACATAGTCAATATTCATAACTCCAGATACAAAAATGATACATGAAGACAAATAGGATCATCACATTCAGTAAGCCCTAACTTTTCCATTGACACCCTAGATGACATATTTTGTACAAGATTTGTTGCAATTGCATAACAGTGGTAGCAACAATGATCTACATGGTCATATTTTAATCATATAACATCTCACTTGTTTAAAATGCACCACTGATAAGTTTTGGATTCTGTCTCAGCCCTGACCTAAGTGATGGCTCTGTCCATCTTGAAATCCCAGGGCCTGGGCTAAGTGACTCACTGACAAGCAGCCCTGAATCTGGTATGAGTGCTGATTTGATACAGTTGCATATGCTCACAAGTCCATCCAGATTGCACGCTGCTGATCTTTCCTTAGGAGCCTAGGAAGAGAGGAGTAAAATGATGAGTTCCTGTTTTTCTGAAGGGCCCATCTGGAAGAATAAAATTCTTGTCAATTGCAGTGTTCAACCAGGTAAAGGGAATAAGGTGATGATGTAGTACGTGTGTGTGCACTTGCTGTGTACAGCTAGGTTTCACCCAGCCTAGAAGTGGAGGTTTTAGTGCTATTGCAGCTCTTGCGTTTGACAATAGATCATCTGGATCTCTTATTTGTAAATTGACATCCTGTTCTGACTTTACAATGCTCGATCCTATAGTTTTCCTATGGGATTCAAGTTACGATGTTTTCAGCTTACGATTAGGTTCTCAGGAACCAATTGTGTTGTAAGTCCGAGGACTGCCTGATTGCAGTAGCTGCTAGCGGTCCTAATCCAGATCAGGGCGTGATGGTGCAGGGTGCTGTATAAACACATAGTAAGGGACAGCCCTACCCTGAAGAGCTCACAGTCTAAATAGACAAGGCAGGTAAAGGGTGGGGGAAAAAGGAGCTTTATTATCCCCATTTTACATATGGGGAACTGAGGCGCAGAGAGAGTAAGTGGCCAAGTCACACAAGGTGTCTATGACAGAGTTGAGATCCGGAGCATGGAATTTGTGCCTCAGTCCAGTGCATTCTCCACCAATCATCCTTTCCCTTGACAGGAAGGAGGTTGCAAAACAGGAAAGGCCATTGGGGCTGGGTGAGTTTGGTGCTGATGCTGATCTGCTGATACAAGCTCCCTCTAAAACGCTTGTTCAATTCAGTATTTTCTTCACTCCGTTTTCTTCCCCCACCACTTTGTGGTCTCTGAAGCTGTGTGTTGCCACAGCCTTAGAAAACCCCTTCCCCAGGATCAGCCATGATAGATGGATTCAAGAAAACCAGAGGATTTGTTTTTCCAGTAAGCATGTTTTATGATATTTAATATGACACATAATACCCAGTGACCCAATTCATTTGTGCAGGAAAAGACTTTAAGCTGATTTATTTGGCAAACCAATCTACTTGTGTTTGCCTCCCCAGCTGTCCTGCCTCTTAAATGGCATTATGGAGACTTCCCGTGCTGGCAAATTACTCCTCTCCTCAATGGCACAGAAAAGAAGGGAGTAAAACATGTCATAAAGTAACGGATTCTCTACTCAGTGAGCTTCTCAATGTTTTATCCCATGGGTATTATTGCTGATCATTTACACCCTTCTAATCAGGGCCGGCTCTACCATTTTTGCCGCCCCAAGCAGGATCTCTGAAGACAGAAGCTGCCGCTGAATTGCCGCTGTGGCAGCAAGAAGAGTAAAGCTGCCACCGAATTGCCACCGTGGCGCAGCCTCCAGAGTAGGGCTGCCACCGAATTGCTGCCGCAGCACAGCCTGCAGCGTGAAGCCACCGCCGAATTGCCGCTGCCGCGGAAAGACGAGTGCCACCCTGACGGCACACGGACTCCCGCCCCTTTCCCAGTGCCGCCCCAAGCACCGGCCTGGGACGCTGGTGCCCGGAGCTGGCCCTGCTTCTAATACTACTGCTCTTCCCCGAGCGTGTCTGCCGTCTCCAGGATAGAACACGGTTCATTTGACAGAATTCCCTGGTGCTTCACAAGCTGATACATAACCCACACTGTGGGTGTGTATAGATGGGACTGCTTCCTCTGCTGCTGAAATTCAGCCACCGTTGGGGTGAGACTTGACATCTGTTTAACAGCATAAAGCAACAATGTTGATGAAAAAAGAACGAGGAGCACTTGTGGCACCTTAGAGACTAACAAATTTATTTGAGCACGAGCTTTCGTGGGCTAAAACCCAAAATTCAGGTTATTTTTGACATGAGCATTTGCACGGAAGGCTTATAGTCCTCCTTGGTGTACATGCTTTAGTCCAGGGTTCGGCAGCCTTTCAGAAGTGGTGTGCCAAGTCTTCATTTATTTACTTTAATTTAAGGGTTCACGTGCCAGTAATACATTTTAATGTTTTTTAGAAGGTCTCGCTCTATAAGTCTATATATTATATAACTAAACAAGGTTTTCAAAATGTTTAAGAAGCTTCATTTAAAATTAAATTAAAATGTTGATCTTACGCCGCTGGCCCGCTCAGCCCGCTGCTGGTCTGGGGTTCTGTTCACCTAGGACAGCCCCAGGCTGAGCGGGGCCTGCGGCCAGGACCCTGGCTGGCAAGGGCCTGGCAGCCAGAACCCCAGACCGGCAGCGGACTGAGAGGGGCCTGTGGCTGGGACCCCGGCTGGCAAGGGACTGGCAGCCAGAACCCCAGACTGGCAGTGGGCTGAGCGGCTCAGCCCGCTGCCGCTCAGGGGTATCTGCCGGCTCCTGCCAGCTGAGATCCCGTCTGCCGGCCCCGCTCAGCCCGCTGCCGGTCTGGGGTCCCGGCCCTGCCCACATAGAGTGGGTACCTACCTTCTCCCTGGTTCTAGCCCATTCTCTTCCTCTCTCTGCACTGAGCTGGGGGTGGGAGTGCACTGAGCAGAGGGCTGGGGGTGAAGGAGCAGGCTGGGGGTTGGGATGTAGGGTCTGGCCAGGAGCTAGAATGAGGGAGGGGGCTCAGGGTTGGGGCAGGAGGTTTGGGTGTGGAGTGCTTACCTGGGCAGCTCCCATTTGGTGGGAGGGGTGCAGGTGGGAATGTGAGGGGGGGGAGGTGCAGGAGCTCCTGTTTGGTGCTAAGGGTGGGGGTGGGGATATGGGGGGTGCAAGAGTCAGGGCAGAGGGCTGGGGGCATGTGAGGGGGGTGCAGGTGTCAGGGCATGGGGTGTGGGGGGCCTGGGTATGTGTGGGGGTACCAGAGTCAGGGCTGGGGTCGTGGGGGGAGTGAAGGAGTCAAGCAGAGGGCTGGGTGTGTGTGAGGGGGGTACAGGGCTCAGGGCAGAGGTCTGGGGGGTGTGCGGGGCTCAGGGCAGAGGGCTGGGTGTTTGTGAGGGAGGGTCAGGGCAGAGAGCTGGTGGTGTGGGCTGGGGTCATGGGGTGCTCATGGCAGGGGGCTGGAGGGGATATGCCCCGCTTCCCCAAGGCCCTGCCCCCGCTTCTTCTCTGCCTCCGCCAGGAGCAGTGAGCACGCTGATCCCGCTCCTCCCCCACCCCCTCCCTCGCAAGGGCTGGCAGGGAGGGAGGGACGAAGAGGAGGAAGAGGGGCAGGAACCCAGCACACTGCAGGAAGAGGCAGGGGAGCCGGCAGGACCAAGCTTCTGCCCCTTGCCACCCACCCCCGTGCAAGGGACCCCAGCAGGCTGCAGCGTGCCATTAAAAATGGGCTCGCGTGCCATCTTTGGTATAGCTCTAATTCATTCGTTTAGTACTCCTTATTAGCACGGAAGGTGCCACCAGTCTTCGGTATGGACTTTGCACCTCTGTGCAAAGCTATTGCAGGAGTATGGGGTAGCTTTTGGTATGTGTCACACAGTCCTGAGGGTGCTTGTGCTAATGACTGATTTTTTCGAAAGAGCCATTGGGCATTGAGACAGGACACCCAGCTTCCCTTTGCTCCTGTACCCAGATGAGAGGTGGAAGGGTCTCCTCCATTATCCAGGAAGTCAGAGGAAACTCTGAGCAGGGAGTGTTTAGACAGTTCTGTTGCAACCCAGATACCATATATTCATTATATCTTCTGTGTGTCAACTCCACTGTAATGATCTTTAAGGGCTGCAGCCCCTCCAAAGTCCAAACTGAGCTGTGCATACCTACAGTATTGAGGAGAGAGGCTGAAATTCTCTCTAGGTCAGTGGACTGTACACCTGTCATTCCCCATTAATCTGCCCATGGGTTAGATATTTTTCTACCATTTTTTTGGTAGCAGAAGATGACAAGTACTGTCAGCATCCCTATGTCAGTTAGGAAACCTGCCTGGATCCCAGCAAATACGCTTCCAAATAGAGTGATCATCTACTGAATAGAGATGAGAAGACAGCGGTAAAACCTAATCTGCACAATACTGTAACCTACAGATAATGACTTAGCAAAAGGCTCTTGTGCTGGCAAATGCTCTCCTTGTGGTACACTGAAAATATGTTCTCTTGGAAACCCTAATGAGAAAAGTCATTATTTGTCAATTACCTTTTTAAATCCCCTTGACAGGCTGGCTGCATTCACGGTGCAGGTTAGAGGCTTCATCTAGGTTCCTTTACTCGAGAGGTGAAGTTAAATTGAACTGTTTGGACAGCAGCTACATTGTATTTCTGAATTTCTTTTTTCTCTCGCATTTGACTTGGAGAGGTGTCCCATGGCAAATAGAAATTGTTCCCTACTGGACAATAAGACATAAGAACAAGAGTGGCACTCTGCCAATTTACACTAACTGAGGATCTGCCCCCAAAGAATCCGATGTGCACAAGGGGGTCTTTTTCATTCTGTTTGTGCAGCGCCTAGCACAGGCCCATTATGCCCTGACCTCCTGCACAGCACAGGCCAGAGACCCCACCCAGTGACTGACCTGTTGTTTGGTAAAGGTGCTTGAAATTTTTCTAGTCTGAAGCTTTGACAGTTTCAAATTTGGACATTATGAAATTCAAAAAAATAAAGAGGGAAACATTTAGACAAAACTTTTGCAGAATTTTCATTTTCTTTTTGACCAGCTACAGAGCTGGTCAAAACGTTTCAAATTTTGAAAAATAAAAAATCTTTCCACACACACCCACTTTCCAGCATTATTGTGCAGCTGATCTGTTCTTACACTAGCTCACAGCCCTACGGTTTTAAAGCCAAAACTTTTATGGAGTGTTAACTTCTTATCTCATTTAAATACCTGCCTAACCACTGCTTTGAGCTGTTGTTTACCCATTACCTGAAAGTTCTTCTGTTTCCCACCTCTTCATTTTCACCTGTTGTAGTGTTTAGATGCTGCTTGTAATTATTAGAACTGGGAGCACTGGCTGTTGGGAGTCTGAAAGGACAGGAAACAGGAAGGGGGGGGAGGAAGTTGAGGCGGCTGAGTGAGAGCTACCAAGGGTGCAGCAGCAGCTTGGTAAAGAGGTTTCCACTTTAAAAATAAAGTCCTGTTGAAGCTTGTTAGTACCCTGCCTGGTTGATACAACATTTTGGCCACAAGGATGGATCTTCTGCCTCTGAACCCACCTGCACCCTTTCTGCAAAGCCCAGGTGAGCCTCCAGTTGCTTTTACTGCCTGGATCCATATGTTTGAGACTTATCTGCTTGCAATCAGTGCTACAGAGATTTCTGAAGTAAGAAAGCATGCTCTGCTAATCCACTGCCTTGGAGCAGAAGGGCAGCGTATATTTTACACTTTTCCCCTTGCAGATGTTAAATATGAGACTGCACTCACGGCATTAAAGAACTTTTTTGTGCCAAAAGTGAATGTGGTAGCTAATTGCTACAGATTTCACCAGCATGAGCAGAAAACAGGGGAGAGTATAATGCAGTATATTGCTTCCCTGAGGAGTCTGATTGTAATATGTGACTTTGGGAATATGGCAGATGAGATGATTAGAGACCAGCTCATTGAGAAAACAACCATGCTTCATATAAGAGAATGCTTACTTCTGGAACCACAACTTACACTAGAAAAAGCAATAACCATTGCTACTCAGATTGAGTCAGCTACAGCTGAAGCCAAAATAATGAGCATGGGTATAGAAAGCACAGTCAAGGCTGTGACTCCTTTGCAGAAAAGTTCACTATCGCTGCAGACAAACAATTACAAGAGGAAAACAAATAGAAAACCACCGAATTAGCAAGTTCAAAATAGAGTAAAAGCGTGTTTTCGCTGTGGATCCCCACAACACCTTGCAAGCTACACAGGATGTCTGGCAAAAGTAGCTCAGTGCAATCATTGCAAAAAGATTGGACATTTTGCTGAAGTATGTCGCAGCAGCCAGTTCAATCAAGAGATGCATGCAGTTACAATACCAGATGTTACTGTGCTGAGCGTGGACAAAATCACTACTGTACATATTCCAGAACGGATAAAGTGCTATTTAAATGTTTCCGCCATACCCTCAGGCAAATCACACTCTATTCAGCTAATGTTGGACACTGCCTCAGCAGTATCTATACTACCTGATTCCATCTATTTGCATTACTTTAAAGATGTGCCTCTTACTGAACCCAAAATTTACTAGGTGTGCTATTTGGAAAACAATATTCCAGTACATGGCTGTCTGCCAGTAATAGTTATTTTTGGTAATTGCTGTGTAACTGCAGAGCTCTACATTGTCCACAAAGCCAATCCTGTCCTTGGCAGAGATTTACTGGCTGCTTTAAATCTCAGGGTAGCTAATGGATGAATTGATCTTCCTCAGCAAAGCACTCTTGCGGTACACACACCAGTTTCAGCTGGGACACAACACCAGGTTGAGGAGAAACTCGGCTGTGCTTATGGGTTTCTGCATAAAGTTAAAATGTGGAATAATGTGATGCCTGTACAACAGAAGTTACTGCGCTTACCATTTTCAGTCAGGGAAGCTGTTTCAGAGGAACTTAGAAAACTTGTTCAAAAGGACATTATTGAGGAGATTGACTCCTCGGAATGGGTTTCACCTATAGCAGTGACTCAGAAGAAGGGTGGAGGCATTCACCTTTGTGTGGACTTAAGGGAGCCAAATAAAGCTATTGTGATTGACAGCCATCCTCTTCCTCACATAGAAGAAGTATTTGCAGAACTCCATGGAGCAAAGATGTTTTCTACTTTTGATTTGCAGAGCGCAACCACCAGGTTATGTTGCATGAAGAAAGCAGAGACCTCAGAGCATTTATTACACATGAGGGACTATTTTGTTTTAAACGTGTTCCATACGGTTTCGCATCTGCCCCAATTGCCTTCCAAAAAATGATGTAATTGATTCTGAAGAATCAACATGGAGTTCAGTGCTATCTGGATGATATTATCGTGTTTGGAAATACTTCTGAGGAGCATGACAATAACCTGCAGTCTATACTAAACTGCATCAGCAAAGCAGGCCTCAAGCTCAATAGGTCCAAATGCAATTTTAGACAAACTGAACTCTCCTTTCTGGGGCATACAATTTCACAGGTTGGACTAAAACCTGATCCAGATCATATCCTGGCAATTTCAAATGCTCCTCCTCCAACAGATTTGCAAACCTTACGTTCCTTCTTGGGTCTTACCTCCAAGTATGCAAAATTAATTCCCAGTTATGCTTCTGTCATTGAACCGTTACAAGAATTACTACGGAGGAGTTCAACCTTAGTCTGGACAATGGATGCACAAGCTAGTTTTGAAATGGTGAAAGACTTGATTGTACATAGTCCACTACTTGCACTATTCAGTCCTGCATTGCCCACAATTGTAACTACTGATGCTTCTGATTATGGACTTGGGGCTGTTCGCACACAACTGCATGAGGACAACACAGAGAGGACTGTTGCATTTGCTTCAAGGACACTAAGTAATGCTGAGAGAAAATATTCTACAGTCGAAAAAGAAACACTTGCTTATGTCTAGGCTACTGAAAAATGGAGAACTTACCTGTGGGGCTGCACGTTCAAGTTGTGCACAGACCACAGCCCTTTGACAATGTTGCTCACCACGAAAGGACTGGGAAGAGCAGGATATCGTATTGCTCGATGGTCTGCAAGACTACTCTCTTTCAATTATGAACTGGAATATAAGCCTGGAAACCAAAATATGGTAGCTGATTGCCTTTCTCACCGGCCTTTGCCTTCACCAGGTGGTCCACTGGAGGATGAGGATGTAGTGGTTGCGCTTATTACAAGCACTCTCACTGCAGTTACAAAAGAACTATTTCAAGCTGCTTGTTCAGCGTGTCCAATTCAACCAAAACTACAGGAATTTCTGACAAAGAGATGGCCCAGTAACCCTAAAAACCTTGACCCAGTTTTGTTGCCTTATTTTAGAGTTCGGGATGAACTTTCTTTGCTTGATGGCTGTGTGCTATGAGGTACACACATGAGGCTACTTGTGCCAGAAGAATTACAGTCAAAACTCATACACCTGACACACGATACTCATCAAGGAATTGTCAGAACCAAACAACAACTATGGGAGCTGTATTAGTGGCCAGGGATGGACTCTCAAATTGAAGCACTCATAAAATCCTGTTTCACTTGCCAATTGCATGATAAGACAGCAGTGATATGTACCCCTCCATTACAGCCTGTTCCTCTTCCTGAATCTGCATGGGAAAAAGTGGCGATTGACATTGTAGGACTCTTTGATACTGCTCCAATTGACTGCAGTTATGCCATCACTTTAATAGACTATTTCAATAAATGGCCTGAGGTAGCGTTTACATCGCAAATCTCTTCTGCTACAGTAATTAAGTTCCTCTCTTCAGTTTTTAGCAGGGACGGTAACCCCAAAGAACTGGTTTCAGATAATGGCAGTCAATTTACTTCCCTGGAGTTTGAAACTTTTCTAGCACAGAGGAACATTTTACACAGAAGGTCATCCCTATATTACCCTCAAGCCAATTGGGAAATCGAACGGTTTAACAGAAGTTTGAAAGAGAGTTTGCAAACAGCTAAACTGGAAGGGCGATTGTGGATAAACTTCACTACTGATTTCTTGCAAGCATACCGGGCTACATGACATGCCACAATGCAAAGATCACCCGCAGAGTTACTGCATGGGAAACAGATGGATACTAAACTGAACATTGCTGGATTGTTAAAGGCACGACCTGATGCCCCAACCAAGGATGATGTGAGAAAAACAGTTGAACAGAACCAAGCAAAGTCTAAGGCTTTCACAGACAAGTAACAGGGTGCTGAGAAACCAAAGTTTGAGTGTGGTTCCTTCGTTAGAATAGGAAAACCTGGAATTTTACACAAAGGGGACCATAAATTCACAGCTCCTCTTAAAATCATAGAGAAGAAGGGACCTTACACCTATCGACTTTCTGATGGGTGGGTATGGAATGCTTCTTATCTTGCACCTGCCTGTGCACCAAGAGGAGATTATGCCAACACCCAATCTGCATTGGATGACTTCACCGTAGTATCAACACAACAAGACATTGCATTGGAACCAGGGCTTGAGAGATGGCCTGTCAGACGCAGACAACCACCTGTCTGGACTAGAGACTATGTTATGTAGTATCTACAGTGTTTTCAGTGTAATATTTCTGCCAACAGTATAGTGTCTTGTTTCATATTTGTTTCTGTGGTTAGAACAACAGTGTTTATTTTAATTGGGAGAGTTTCTTAAGATAGGAGGGTGTGGCGGTTCAATGACAAGACAGAACGCAGCTTTTAGCAAGCAAGCAGGCTGGTCTCTGCTAACAGGCTTCTTCCTGTCAGCTTTCCACCTTCCCCTTTATTCTCTCTCTCCCCCCACGCATTACATTCTCCAACAGATAAAAGGAATACACTGGCTTTGTTTAACATTCTTATTTACCAATTTCTATCTACCACATTCCTTGCTCTCGGGCCTTGAGCCCAGTCCTGAGAGGCTTCCCACGGTTCATGTCATCTTGGCGAGATTCCAAGGTTGATGCCCTTGGATGGAGCAGTGTGTGCACTGCTCCTACACAACACTCCGGGTGTGCCCTGAATGTTGCCAAGTGCATAAACCTTTATGAATCCTACAGGTAGCCATCAATTTGCATTTGCAAGCCAATTAACTCCCGGACAGACAAGGTCATAACTCGTGGAGCCTGCCAGGGCGGGTCTCAACAAAGCCTTAACAAAGAGGGAATACATTGTACACAGCAGCAGCAAAAAATAAGCTTAAGAAGGTAAAGTGTAATTGGCCGGGCCCCAATTAGCCATGCTAAAGTACTGGGAAGAGAGGTTCGAGTAAACGGCGAGCATCATCTCATTCCCAATTTCCTCAGGGTGATGACATACTGGAATAAGGCACGTACCTAACAATTCTTCAGCTGCTACAAAATCAAATAAACAAAAGTGGGTAACATTTGCTATTGAAGCCAATCTTTCCCATAGGTTATATGTCATTCGGGCCCGTAATGGAGGAAGCGCTCCTGAGTCAACCCCTCCAGGAAATAGCAGGCACAAAAGGCACACAATCAGTACAGAATTAGCAGTAATTTGGGCAAGAATCGCCACAAACAGAGTCTCAGGAGTCTCTGGCTGTTGGTTTGCTGCCAGTCTTCGTTGAGCCGCGGCGACCAATGCTTTTACTGCTCCCCATGTCACGGGCTGGCTTGGGACACTACGCCTCTTCCGTTTCCGTCCCGTCGTTGTCGACCCGGGAGGCACCGCGTTCTCCTCCAAGGTCAGCTGAAACTCCGGTATGGGGTTCGACAGCCCCTGGTGCCACGCCATGCTGTTTCAGTGCCGGTCGCACACACCAGGCCGGAACCCACAACGGTCCTGCAGGGAGAAACACAGCAGCATATCGCCGACCCCAAGTAATTAAAGGCACTGGGCCCAACCATTGCGGATCGGGTAGATGACGGTAATAGACACGTGGTCTTTCCAGTACCTCGGATTTGTGAAAATGCCGATCCGCAGGGGTCTGCTGAACTGTGTTCAACGTTAAATTATTTAAAGTAAACAAAAGGATATGCATTTGTTGCTGAATGTCTCCTAAGGTTCGGAGACGCAGCTCCCCTTGTTTTACTTGTTTGTCAAGCAAGGTTTTTAGCGTGTGATTCGCACATTCAACAATAGCTTGGCCTGTGGAATTATAAGGGATCCCATGTTTAAGACGGACGTCCCATTGGGCACAAAACGTGGAGAGGGCTGTGGAGCAATAGGCTGGGGCATTATCCATTTTTATCCGGCTCGGGTGACCCATAACAGCAAAACAGGCTAGCAAATGGTGAATAACTTTGGGAGTGGCTTCCCCATGCTGTGGGGTCGCCCAAAGGAATCCCGAATAGGTATCAATGAAAACATGTAAAAACAAATAGGGGCGGAATTGTGGCACGTGAGTGACATCCATTTGCCACAGCTGATTCGCTGCGGTACCTCTAGGGTTAACGGCATAAGAAAAGGTAGGGGCAGCAGTGGCACAGTGGGGGCAGGAACGAACAATAGAACATGCATGATCAGCAGGAATATGAAACTGTCAGGCCAAAACAGAGGCAGACTGATGAAAAAAGGAATAGCTTTCAATGGGGTCAGAAAAAAGGGAATTTACCTGACCACGTAACGCGCGATCGGCGCGCGCATTGCCTTTAATGAGTAGCCCAGGCAGAGGGGTATGACTGCGAATATGAGCAACAAAATAAGGGAAATTACGAGTGGTGAGAAAATACTGTAAGGACAAAAACAGGCGAAGGAGGTCCGCATCAACCTGAGGGATAATGAGGGCAAGGGGTAAATGATCAATTACCTGATAAACATAATGCGTGTCCACAATCAAATTAAAGGGACAATCAGCAAAAAGTTGAAAGGCCAAAATAACAGCAGCTAGTTCCAAGGACTAGTAAAGCTCTCCAAGCGCTGTGCATGCAAATATTGTTGTACAAGTGAATGAAGCGCTTTCAGCTTTTCTAGAGGGAGGGGCCACTGGTCAATCCATACAGGCTCTAAGGATTGCCATGCCAATGGTAATGCGGATGGCAAGGTGGGTGAGGGAGGATTTTGGGCCATTATATATTAATATCGAGGGTGGTGTCCAGCTTTGTAAGTAAATCACGGCCCCAAATATTGAGGTGGACAGGGAGTACAAAAGGGCGGATCGTAGCAAGGGCACGGCCTCCTGGTTTAGAGACCGTGACCCAAGACAAACTTTGGCGCCCGGGTTTACTACCACCGATCCCCCACAACTCTTTAGAAGGAACTGTTGGCCAACCGACCGGCCACTCCGGATCACGAATCACGTCACAAATCACGTCACGAGTAACGTCAGCTCCAGTGTCCACCAGCCCTGTAAAAGGAACATTATTTAAAAGAAGTGTTAACTGAGGTTTCGAGGGGCGGACCGACATTGTTAGAGCAACAAGTGGAGAGGACGTGTTGTGAGACGGCAACTGAGACAGCGTAGATCCAAAGCCGCCTCCGCCCCGGGCTCGATCCTCTGCGGCTGGCACCTGATAGGGGACTAAAATCAATTGTGCAATTGACCGTCCACGCGGGAGCGACTGCGGAAGATGGGTCCACACCTGAACCTTAATAACGCCAGTGTAATCGGCGTCAGTGACCCCTGGGATGACAAAAAAACCCTGTTTCCCAGCGTGTGAGCGAGGGAGAACCAGACCCACAAATCCGGCAGGGAGAGGTCCCGTCACCTGTGTAGGTATGGCGCAAACCTCCCCCGGCAACTGAAAATCAGCGTCCTCCTGCATAATCAAATCAAGCCCTGCACTTCCGGCAGTCGCTGCCCTCATGGAATCCATGGATTGTAAGGCAGAGGAACAGTTGTCTGAGTGGGAAACACCCCCGTTTGGCCCTGGGATCGGGGGGGACCCGTCGTGCGGTTTCCCGACCCGCTACGACACTGATTAGCCCAGTGATAGCCCTTCCGACACTTGGGGCACTTCTTTGAGGGGCGGGCGGGTGCCGTTGATGAGCGGCACTCCCGCTGAAAGTGACCCTCCTTACCACAGCGGTAACAACGCTTCCCCTCCTTCCCGCTTTTCCGCAGGGCGGCGGCCAGAACTCCAGCTTTATGTGCTTGGGTTCCGATGTTTTGGCACGCCCGCAGCATGTCCAACAGCTCTAGAATTCCAGAGGCTTGTGCAGCCTGGAGAGCACGGCGGCAATCCTCGTTTGCATTTTCAACGGCCATTTTTAACAGGATCTCCTGAGCTGCCGCAGGGTTATCCACCTGTCGGAGGATAGCCTCCTGCAATCTGTTGGTAAAATCCATAAAGGACTCTGATGCACCCTGATGGATACTGGCAAAGCTTTTGGTAGGCCTGCTCGAATCCGGGACCTTCCGGAAAGCATGCTGGGCGCAGGTGGAAATAATGGGGAAGACGGCCTGAGGGAGTTGAGACTGCAGCTGAACAGTAGCAAACTGGCCCTCCCCTGCCAACTGCTCATAAATGATACCTTGCTCTCTATATACCTGGGCTTGGCGTTCCGCCATCTGCCGATACTCACTAAGCCAAATAACATACTGACTAGATGTCAGCATCATGCGCAACAGCGCCTTCCAGTCTTCAGGGATCAGGGTGTACCCAGTACCTAGCCCTTCAATGAGACCACGTACATACGTACTAGTGAGGCCGAACTCGCGAATCACTTTCTTTACCTCTCTGATCACCGAATAAGGCAAACTGACCCAGTTTGCAACCTGGTTGCCCTGGCCATCATCCTGCCAGGTCACCGGACAAACTGAGACCAGATCAGCCAGCTCCTCTGCTGTAATATCTGAGCGAGTCTTCGCTGCGTGAACCATTTGTTGCACCAGCGAAAGCCCCTGAGCAGATGCAGACGACCCCCCGGGGGGCCCCGGAGCATGGGGCCCCACGAGCGGAGGGCGATCACACACCGGCTCCGGTGGGGAAGGCCAGGGAGGCGGTGGTAATAGAGGCACTGGGGGCAAAGCAGGGGGAGGAATGGTTGCAGGAGCGGACGGGGGTGGCGGGATCGGCAGCCCCTCTGTTGGCGCGGGAGAGGGTCTTTCTGAGGCGACACACTGTGTCGCATCGCTAGGAGGGGGGATGGCTGCAGGAGCGGACGGGCGTGGCGAGATCACCAGCCTCGCGAGGGAGAGCCTGTCCTAGGCGACACGCTGTATCGCGTTGCGGCAGAGGTGCCAGGCATGTAAAGCCTGCACGGGCGCCCGAGGCTCTTTGTGCAATGTCTGGCCCAACCGCTCCCAGTCCGCTAGCTTAAGGGTTCCGGCTTCAGGGTACCACGGGCACTGGGCACTCACCTCCTGTAGCAGGAGAGTGAGTTCTCGAGTGGGGCAGTCATGCTGAGCCTTACGCAGCAAATACTGTAGCTCATTGCGGCGTTGTACTTGCAAAGCAGAGAGAGAGCTTCCCATACTTACCACAATGAAAAATACTCACCGGGATCCACGAGGCGGATGAGTGATGCATCTGAAACCCTTGCCGGGCGAGGTGAGTGCTGAGGGCCCCACGTTGGGCGCCAGTTGTGGCGGTTCAATGACAAGACAGAACACAGCTTTTAGCAAGCAAGCAGGCAGGTCTCTGCTAACAGGCTTCTTCCTGTCAGCTTTCCACCTTCCCCTTTATTCTCTCTCTCCCCCCACGCATCACATTCTCCAACAGATAAAAGGAATACACTGGCTTTGTTTAACATTCTTATTTACCAATTTCTATCTACCGCATTCCTTGCTCTCGGGCCTTGAGCCCAGTCCTGAGAGGCTTCCCACGGTTCATGTCATCTTGGCGAGATTCCAAGGTTGATGCCCTTGGATGGAACAGTGTGTGCACTGCTCCTACACAACACTCCGGGTGTGCCCTGAATGTTGCCAAGCGCATAAACCTTTATGAATCCTACAGGAGGGAATGTGGTGTTTTGATGCTGCTTGTAATTATTAGAACTGGGAGCACTGGCTGCTGGGAGTCTGAAAGGACAGGAAACAGGAAGGTGTGGGGAAGTTGAGGAGGCTGAGTGAGAGCTACCGAGGGTGCAGCAGCAGCTTGGTAAAGAGGTTTCCACTTTAAAAATAAAGTCCTGTTGAAGTTTGTTAGTATCTTGCCTGGTTGCTACAACACCTATGTGATCCTTTATCCCCCATCCTCTTACAGAGACAATTATTGCCTGTGATGGGGCAAGGCCAGATGGCTATAGAAAAGTAGTGGGAGAGAGATATATTAGCTCCAGGCTAAACAAATCCCTGGTACAAGGTTAAGTGAAATGGAAGCTGCTCCAGGTCAATTAAGACACCTGGGGCCAATTAAGAACTTTCCAGAAGGCAGGGAGAAGGCTAGGTTGATTGGGACACCTGAAGCCAATCAGGGGCTGGCTGAAATTAGTTAAAAGCCTCCCAGTCAGTCAGGTGGGTGTGCATGTCAGGAGCTGTGGGAGGAAGTTGTGCTGTTGGAGAGGCTGGGTAGTACACACCATATCAGGCACAAGGAAGGAGGCCCTGAGGTAAGGGTGAAGTGGAGCTTGAGGAAGTGAGGGCTGCTGTGGGGGAAGTAGCCCAGGGAATTGTACATGTCTTGTTTCTAAAAGGTCAGCTACCATAGCTGATACTATTAGGGTCCCTGGGCTGGAGCCTGGAGTAGAGGGTGGGCCCGGGCTCCCCCACACACACACACCTTTGCCCCCTGATTAATCACTGAGACTGGGAGACAACAGAGACTGTGCAAGGAAGGATAACTTCTCCTCACCTCCCTCGCTGGCTTATGATGAAAATGGCTCAGTAGACTGTGACCCTTGTCTCTAGAGAAAGAAGGGTTACGTGGAGGGTCACAGTGAGCCTCTGAGGATAGCGAAATCCACCAGGAAACGCAGGACCCACGGAGGCAAGGACAGAGCTTTGTCACATGCCATAACCTTTCCACTCTGCTAGGAACTGTCCAGCTCATATTCTTCCCATGAGAGGAACTGTCTCCTGTTGTGTCCTGTTTGCAGTCATGTGGACAGCAGTTCCACGTTTCTTTTTTTTTCCCATCTACACTGTAATGACAATTGTTTTCAGGAACCCAACTGAATCCTGACAAAGTTAAAATACAGGAGTTAAAATAATGCTGCCGCCTTCTTGTTGCTTCACCCCAGAAGATTTCTGTTTTCCTAGGAGGAAGGACAAATATGTCTGTCTGTCTGTCTGTCTTGTAGAAACCAAATGTGTCAAATTACAACTATCCTTCCACCCTTAGGGAATGGGGGCAAATGCGTCCATAAGTGAAACTGGAGAGTGCAAGAAACCAGGTTCTGGCCTGGACTTGTCCTTGCAATAGTTTAAGACTTCCCCCAGGTGGAAGCCCATCCTTTTGGAGTTGCTTTCATCTGGCAGCTCTCTCTCTGGGTTAAGAAAGTGCTGTCGTACTGGGACGCATTTGAAAGTACAAATAACTGAACAAGGCAAAGCAGCCAACTTTCATAGAATCTCAGACATTAGAACCAGGGATAAAATATACAGTGTCCCAGTCCATTCCCCTTGTAGAGCTGTACTGCTTCCCTCTATACATGTTCTAGTGCGCTGGTCCAGTTCTGGGACTTCTCTTGCAAGATTCTTTCACAGTGGAAGCTCCAACTGCTCTGCCTGTGACTTTCTTTTTGTCTTGCCACTGAAGAGGCCCAGCGTGTTTCTTCAATAAGACCACAGCCCCCAGCCAGCTTCTGCCCTCCCTGGATTCTGCAATGGAGTTCTAATTGGGTGTTTATGACATCATGATTTCTTTGTTCACAACAAGTGGCTACCCTAGTGGGACCATTACGTAACACAGACAGTAGAATTTCACCCAGGAAATTCTGCATCAAGCCCTTAACTTGTGGTTTAGCTACAACGCATCTTTCAAAAGACATCCGATCTTGTTTTAAAAGCTTCAAAGGATGGAGAATCCACCAGGAACTCTCATTGTGTGGGTGGACGAGGGAAGTTTCACTCTAAACACGCATTTTTCCAATCCATATTTCAAATTATGGAACAAAATTGAACAAATGTGGGCTCCAAGAAGTTATTCAGAAAATGTGTGTTTATATATAATGAATGACATTTTTTTTAAAGCTTCTTCCCAGAAACCTCTGAGTGACTAAAATGGCATATTGCCTTCTTCTGGAATGCCTGGGCAAGATGAGTTTAATGGTTTCAGCTTCATGGCATTTGATATGACCACCTATAGTGGAGGGTCCCCTTTGTTCCTGGCGAGTTAGTTGGATACCTTGTGCTTGGAATGGTCTCTCCGGTTTATCCCACGGCGTTCAGTTCACGGACACAGGCACTCCTCCAACCCACCTCCATGCACTGACCCTACTCCCGTCCAAATCCACGGAAAATCTCCCAGGCCCAGGATTAAGCCTTAACTGCTAGATGAGGAAAGTAGCTGGTACTGTTGATGACAGCCGCTGTCTGCCCACTACATCTCTTGTTGCCAAGACAGCATCCTCAGGATCCACTCTGTTCATAGAATCATAGAAGATTTTGGGTTGGAAGAGACCTCAGGTCATCTAGTCTGAACCCCTGCTCAAAGCAGGACCAACCCCAACTAAACCATCCCAGCCAGGGCTTTGACTGTTGTTCCAGAGCGATCTCACAATTGGTCAGTCTTTGACAGCCACCTCTCTGTGGAGCCACCAACGTGACCTCTCAAGCTTTGCAGCCCTGCTGCCTGGCCTGTGATGCAGGAGCAGTTGAGGCTTCTTGGGGCTATTATCAGCTATCACTTAGGTATCTTCTTCCAGCTGTGCAGGGCAGTGATTGTGTTTCCCACGGCCCCCGCACCCCCAGCTGTTTTCTGAAAGGAAAAGGAAAAAAACCATGAAAACACTTCAGCTCACGTTTTTTTGTTCCCCTAGAATTTCATTTTTAAAGCCTACATTTTAGGCTTAAAGTCTTCCCTTTTTCCTCCTTGGGCTAAAAATACATGAATGGCTTTTGCTCCTTGGTGAGTTCTGTGGGAGAAACCTGTCTGAGAAGAGCTCTGAGTATCTAATCTCCCTCCCCTGCAGCAAAGCACCATCTGCCTGTTCATTGGCTATCAGTGTGGGCCCCCCGAAGTGTTCGTCTGATGACTGCTCTGTGTTAATTCTATAATGCTGGCTTCCCCCTTTGCCCTCCTGCTTTTGGCTCAATCCTCCACCTGAGCCCGAGACCAGAACATGCAAGATACCTGTCTGAAGCAGTGAAGTTTGGCCTGCAGTCCAGTGGGAGAGACAGTTGATGCACAGTGGTTCCTCCATCTGAAAGGACAGAGAGTGGAGAGGGGCCAACCTTTCTGCCAACTGTTCGATTTTTAACAGTCGTTTAAGTCGTTGCCCAACCCTAAAAGTTGCTGGATGTTGAAAATATTTTCAGGTGCTTCTGTCATGTCCAAATATGGAGTGCTTTAGGATACATCTACACGGCAAAAACATCCATGGCAGTGAGCACTGGAGCCTGGGTCTACGGACTTGGGCTTACACTACAGCACAATAGCAATGGAGATGTTTGAGCTTGTACTCTGGAATCCAGCCCACTGCAGGCTTCAGAGCCCGAGATGCAGCCTGAGCCATAACATCTACCATAGCTATTTTTAGTGCCATAGTGGGAACCCTGTGAGTCCAGGTCTGTAGAACCAGGCTCTGAGACTCGCTGCCATGGGGGGGTTTCTTTTTTGCTTTGTAGTCGTACCCCTAGTGCACACACCAAAGTGTGCAGGGAGCGTTGCTTGTAAGTCTTGCATTGCCACAGTAAATCTACTTCGCGAGATAGAGCATAGATAGGGCTTCCGTTTTTTGCGGGGGGAGGGGGTGGAGTATTAATGTCATTTTTAGCAATTTTTAGTACTATGTCGTTGTCCAAAAATCAGTCTTGGGGGGGATAGGGGGATTTCTCTTTGTATATACTGTAATGAGTAATGTAGATACTATAACGAGTAATCTTTGTAATGTTCCCTAGTGTTTCAAACAGCACTAAGTAAAAGCAGACTCGGGAACCTTTAGTCCGCACCAGCAGGGTCTACACCAGTGGTTCTCAAGCTTTTGTATTGGTGATCCCTTTCACACAGCAAACCTCTGAGTGTGACCTCCTCACCCCCTTATAAATTCAAAACACATTTTTTATATTTAACACTATTATAAATGCTGGAAGTGAAGCAGGCTTTGGGGGTGGAGGCTGACGGCTTGTGACTCCCCCATGTAATAACCTCATGACCCCTTAAGGGGTCACAACCCCCATTTTGAGAACCCCTAGTCTACACAGACCTATTAAAGCACAACACAGTGGTGTGCTTTAGAAATCATACCCCCATAGTCAGCATTACTACTTTGTGTAGATAAGCCCTTAGATACCATTAATTAGGTCCGGGGTTTGCCCGATATTTGTTAGATAAACACCTATTTCTCTCTCTTCTGTGTGTGTGTGTATGTGTTTGTTTGAGAGAGAGAGAGAGTGTTTGTTGGTTAAAACTGAAAATCAGATGCCCTATGTATAGACTAGAGATAAGGGGAGGCGGTGGGCTACTGCTCATGTGAGTTTGAGAGGGAATCATTACTGAAGAGATGAGGCCTTGAGGCCTTTTGAGTGAATATTTCTCATTTTTGTGGAGTCATGGAACTGCCGCCTGCGTGTCAGGTTGGCTTTGTTTGTTAAAGCACTGCACTGTGTGACTGAAGAATTTGTATGGGAGAATAGTGAAAAAAGAAATCCTGGAAGGGAATAATCAGGCCTTAGAAAAGGGCAGTTCCACAAGTGACAAAGGGAAAAAGAGAATATGGGGAAAGAGAATATGTTTCAGATTCTGGTTTTAAAAAGCCAGCTCAGCAGAGCTGATGGTGAACATGAGCAAGGCTAATAGATGCAATAGCACCTTGCGCTTCTATAGATGTTGGTGATGCTACATCTTAGAACTTTTGTCCTAATCTAGGTTCCAAATGGGTGGGCAATATGCTGCTATTTTCATTTGGGAGGATTCACTGCTAATTCGTGACCTATTTTTTTTTCAGGCCTTCTGGGCGTTACTGGTTCTTCCCTGATCTGTGCCACCTTGCCCAGCAGCTTTTATAGTTAAGAAGCAGTAGAGTCTGTAAATGATGGTGTGACATGCAACAAAACACAGTTGTTGTGCATGCAGGTCATTTTCCATGAATAGGTAGGTTTGGAAGTTGAGAGGGATGGTTTCTATTTACCTCTTCTCTCCCCACCCATCAGAGCCGCAGGGAAGCAAAATTCCTTTCTGGGGTGGCACATATACTTCCCACCCCATAGACAGGGCTGAGCCTTCTCCTTAATCTTCTGAATGGTAGCTGAATCCTTTTAGCTGTGGGTTGGTGGGTGGATGGGTGTTGCAATTTGGGCTGGGGTGAGTGGTTCTCTTGTTTTCTTATGAGCACTATTCTTTAGTCCCATTTCACTCTGAGATACTGTCAGTGATTTTCACAGCCCAGGATTTACATGTCTTGCTTCATTGGAGAAAGCCAAGCATGCATCTAAAAGCTGGGCTGGGCCCCCTGTTTCCTGGCAAGGTCACTCACTACTGAGCAGAGCCCTTTGGTCACCTCCAAGTCCAGGCCTCTAGGTCATTGTGCTTTCCTGATGAAGACGAATGGCAGGTTTTCAGACACAATGGAATGCCAGAGACACTTCATTATGCTTAGTGTCTTTTTATCCCAGCCTAACTGACAATACCTAACTTCCAAGACTAACACTTCCAGATCTTCCAGGAAAGATTCTGGGGCGCATTTGAATCCAGATTAGTTACCTGTGACGTTATCCATCATGTACTATTGCTGATACAACATGGGTGTGTTTGTGTACCTCATGTTCATTTAGGCAAAGAGCAATACCACGGTGCAGTAGGGAAGGAGAAGGGATCATCTAAAGACACTGTGTCCTTGTCACAAACACACAGCCATGCAGAGTGTTTTAACTTATTAAAGACTTTTGCTGAACCATAGTTAATCTTGGACTTTATCTCATCCAGCCAGAATTTGTTGGGGGGCTGGGAGCTCCAGTGGCGGGGACCTGTATCTCGCTAGGGAGTGAAACTCAGTCCTGGAAAATCTGGAATCTGAATCCCCTCTGTGTTCAGAATATCAGCATTCAGCCACTGATAATGTCATTTTGACTTTCCTCTTGTTGTTAAGTCTTTTGCTCCACTTGGGTTTTTGAAGATAAAAATGGGTAAAACAGGCAAAGAAAACAATCCCATAGAAATATTACTGTCCTACTTAGATGCCTCCATAACCATAGTATCTGAACACAGCATAATCATTAATGAGTTTATCCTTCGCAGCATGCCTGGAAGGTAGGGGGCTGCTGTCTCCACTTGACAGATGGGGAAACTGAGGCACAAGGGAGCTGGAGGGCTTGTGTTCCTGGGACATTCAGGAATGTTAATCTGAATGAACTAAAGGTGTGAATTTAAAATAGATTTGTTAAACTGCATTGAACCATGTGTGGATGCCCTTACTCGGAATTAAAGTGATCTTTCCTCAATTTAGTCTAATTCATTTTAATTCACTTCAAGGTAAGTTAAACTAAATAAAATTCAGAATGCTTTATTCTGAATAAGAGCATCCCAATAGGCATTTCAACTAATCCACTTTAAAAGTGATTTTTTTTAAAAAAAGCAGTCTTCCTGAGTGTTCTGTGTAGCCAAGCCCTGTGATTTACCCAAGGTCCTACAAGTCTGGGATTGTGTGGGGAATTGAACTCAAGCCTTTCAAGTCCTAGTCTAATGCCTTAACCACAAGACCTTCCCTGCCCTACTGGTGTGATCTGATCCACCATAGATCATGCCGGAGAAATGCACTGCTTTTTCAACATCAACACTCTGCTCTGATGTAATGGGATGTACCGGTCACTACCAAGTTATCTGGGCCTATGCAGCAGATATATTAGCAGAAACAAGCACACAAACAGAAGTGAAGCTTCTTCAGCTCATCTGATTAATCCCACAGAGAAGGCAGTTCCTCACATGTGAATTATTCCACTTTGCTTCCTGCCAGTAGGACAAGAACTTCAGTACTAAGAATCGAGCCGTGGTGTTAAGAAAAGCTGAAGGGCTGCCAGGCGGGTTATTTTGACAAGCTGGTTGTGCAAGCAGCTATTTCAGTGTTGCAGAGCAGTAACTGTTAGATAAGAGAGGCTTTTGCAGCTGAGAGCAGAGACACAAAAGGATGTTCTGTTGGAGGGGAAGGCCATGAAAATTTGAGCAAAGGCAAGGCAACCCTTCTCCTTTCTCAGTGGGTCCTGTTGGTCATGGATTTACCAAGAACAAATCATGCCAAACCAGCTTGATTTCCTTCTTTGATAGGGTAACTGGTTTGGTGGATGAGGGAATGCAGATATGGCTTTTTTGGTGTTCCATGTTTGTCTGAATGAGATAGTGGAAGCTGTTTGCATTTAAGGGAGCAAAGACAGTACACATGCAGGGCAGAGAGTATGTAACATTCCTCTCCAGTCTCCTTGATGTGGTACATTTGGTAAATGTTTTGCAATGTTGGCTCCAGTGGTAGGCACCTGCTAATAAAAGAATGAGGTTTCATGTCTTCAAGAGACGGGAAGACTTGCTGCTGATCTTCAAAGCAAAAGCCTTGATTTTAAGGTGGACTCCCTGGGAGATGGAGTGGTCACTGGGAAAACAGCCCCTGACCCTCTATCATAGTTACTATCATAACCATAAGAGCAATTTCAAATTGGTCCCTGTGACGTTCTTTGACTCAGTGTCTGTAGCTATTAGTGGAAGGAATGAGGTCAGAACTCTCCTTTAGTTTTTCCTTTCTTGGATGATATATGTCTGAAAAATCTTTGTATATAAAGATCTGGAATATAATTCTGGACCATGGCTTGACTGGCTTCCAGTGCTATGGATGTGGTGCTGCCAGATGGAATGGATGGGTGTGAAAGGATGGTCTTGGCAGAAGTGAGAGTACACTGTTACCTGGCAAAAGGGACTAGTCACCTGACCAGTATGTGACAGTTAAGTATTGTTTTGGGAGGCAAGCCAAAATCAGACAACTGAAGCCTTTGTATCAGGAGCGGTGTTAAATCCCTGCATCTGCAGCCATGCTTTGGGTCTCCTGCTCTCATTGGCCTGAAGTTCCTGTACTTGAGCTGCCGACAGATTTTGCAATATTCCTGCATGCACCCTTGGCTGACCTGACACTGGATGTAATTGCCTTTGTTTGTCTGCCTTTGAGACCAAACCCTTGCTACTTGCTGTTGACATTCGGGAATAGCGCTTCTGGTAAAAAGATCAGGGTGTCACCCGTGAAGAGCAGCATGTGAAGAGCTGCCCATAAGGAGCCAGTTGCAGTACACCACAATGTCTGTTGCTTCTACAAAACCAGTGAAGATGGTTTGTTAACTGCTTACAGGTGAACAGACACACATCTCTTTTCTAGAGCACTCTCATAACACCACCTAAAGCAAACAGGTATGGAAAGATCAACATTGTTTCCCAGAGCCTTCCCAGTAGTTATGGAAGGCCCCTGACAGCTCTCTGTCCTGAAGATACAGCTGGCAGCCTCTCCTCCATGCTGAGGGAATGTACCATGCCTCTGTTTCCAGAACAGGAGCCATGAGATGGGCTGGCTTTCCTCCTAGTTGTCTACATCATGTCAACACTGAGCATAATTAAAATACTTGAGCACCTGGCAAGAGAGCTGGGCCCATTTTGCTCCACCTAACATTTCACAAATTCACATAATGAGAAGCCTTTCTTGCCGTGCGTGGGCTGTATTTATAGTATATACAATTACATGGCCATTTCTGCACCTCCTGTGGGGGTGGCCTCCAAGTGTGGCACTTAAAGTGAGTTGATTGGTGATGCTGACACACCCTCATGAGACTGCATGTAACAGATGAGTTGTTTCTGGGAGGAGCAAGGTAAGATTTGTTTTCCCTCCATTTTTGTTTCCTCTTGGTAGGATTTCCTTTGTGGGTGCTCAGCCTGCTGTCTCTGTTCATACAGTATAGTCATTTGAGGGGATCTGACATTTGGGAGTTTTTTAATGTTTGTTTTCTTAAATCTTTTAAAAATCTCTTGGTCCAGGTTGTAGCAGGAAGCCCGGCACTCAGAGCACATACGTAGCCTCCTGGGCAGTGTGTGTTCTGTCCCCCTGTGTGCTGGATATGTGGGTGATATGTACTTGGGAGCATAATGTGATAAAATGTTGCAAGTTAGTGACAGAAAGGTAAGTGTGTGGGTGTGGGGGGTCATTTGATTCATAAAAATCTACAGAATCATCATTGCAGTGGTGTCACCCTCTGCAACATGGCTAGGGGGACCTGCTGCCCCGCCACCCACCTCCAGGTGCTCTGGGTGGTGGAAATTTTGATAATAGTGTCATTGGAAATGGGTCGAGTTAAGTATCCTTTGAAAGCCCTTTCACCCACAAACACAGTGGTACCAAACATGATAAACCTAGAGCAATTATGTAGATACGTATCTGAGAAAATGTTTAAAAATCAACTATTTGTAGTTATACTTTACTGCAGGGATGAGTAACTTACATAAAAAAAGGCATTGCTCCTCGGGAATCATAGAGAAGTTGGCCCTGACATGTACGACTGAAAACTTCTATTCATCAAAGTCATCATCCGTGTCATCTCCATCTAAGACACTGCTGCTAGACACTTTATCACACTGATCCTTGCCTGTACTGCACATGCACATCTCCGTACAAGGCAGGTTGCTGGCCAAATATTTGAAGGATGGTGAGCATCTGGTCTTTGCACACCAGCATTTGATTAGCTCAGGGACTGATTTGGGACATAACTGGTCATAACTGGTCTGATCAGTCCATCCTCCGTGCCTGGCAGGGGAGGTGGTTTTGGATGCACTCAGTCATCTCAGATTCATTCCATTCCTTGATAATTTGTCCTCTTGGTGGGAGGTATAAATGCAGCCCTCATCAGTGGCAATTTATCTCTGTTTGTCTACTTCTTGGAAATCATCCACTAACATAGCTCTGCAAGTGTCATAATATTGGTCGTCAAATGGTAAACTTGGCACATGAATGCCTCCAGTGCATTTATGACCTCATCTGTGACTGTCTCAGCCATTCTGAGCACCTTCAGAATGAGGAGTGACTCATCAGAGGCTGAATCAAATGCCTTCCTGCAAGGGCTTGGCTACACCTGTGAGTTAGAGCGTATTAAAGGAGCCCCAGGCGCACTAGCTCACTACCCGCCCATACTGGCAAGGCATGTAGAGCGCTCTGACTCTGCGGCTACAGCGCTCCTGGTACTCCACCTCAGCGAGTGAAATAACATTTGGGTGCCCCCGCAGGTGCGCCGCAGCACCAGTGTGGACACCCTGGTCTGTTAGTGCACTGTGATCGGCCTCCAGAAGTGTCCCACAATGCCTGTTCTAGCCACTCTGGTCATCACTTTGAACTCTACTGTCCTGCCCTCAGGTGACCAACCGTCAAACCCACCCTTTAAATTCTCTGGGAATTTTGAAAATCCCCTTCCTGTTTGCTCAGCCAGGCGTGGAGTGCTTTCAGCGAATCTTTCCAGGTGACCATTCCTCCACGCACCAGGCAATCCCCAGTATGGAGCAATGGCAAGGTGCTGGATCAGCGTTTGTGGGGAGGAAGCTGTCCAGTCCCAGCTGTGCTCCAGCCGTAGAAATTACGATACCTTCTAGCAGATATCAAGGGACATGATGGAAAGGGGCCGTGACCGGGACGCACTGCAGTGCAGGATTAAAATGAAGGAACTGTGGAATGCCTACCACAAAGCCCACGAGGCAAACCGCCACTCCAGTGCTGCCCCTGCAACCTGCCGTTTCTACAAAGAGCTGGATGCGATACTTGGGGGCGACCCCACCTCCATTCCGAGGACCACCATGGACACTTCAGAGCCCCGTGCAACTAGGCAGGAGGAGGAGGAGGAGGAGCAAAGTGGGAGCAAGGGTGTTGAGGCATTGGAAGACACCCCAGAATCGCTAGATGCATGCAGCCAGAAGCTGTTCTCTAGATACATGCAAGCCAGG
This sequence comes from Chelonia mydas, assembly GCF_015237465.2. Taxonomy (NCBI): domain Eukaryota; kingdom Metazoa; phylum Chordata; order Testudines; family Cheloniidae; genus Chelonia; species Chelonia mydas. Next base: position 71,916,424 of record NC_051251.2, on the reverse strand, counting down.
AGGAAGGTAGCCAGTCGCGGCAGCCAGTGCTTGGGGAAGGACAAACACCAGAGGAGGTTCCCAGTAAGCAGCTTTTATTTTGGGAAGGAAGTTATTCGGTGCGGGCTCTTGGGGTGAGGAGGGTTAGGGCTGCATGCATGCCTCGATGCGGAATAGGGCATTGATGTGCTCTCTCACATTGCAGTAATCCGGCCTCAGTGATCTCTTCAAAGGTCTCATCCAGAACCTGGGCAATCCGCTTGTGCAGGTTTCTTGGGAGAGCCACTGTGGTCCTTGTCCCAGTAAGGCTAACTTGTCTACGCCACTGTGCCGTGAGGGGCGGGGGGACCATTGCTACACACAGGCAAGCTGCATATGGGCCAGGGAGGAAGCCGCATTGTATTAGAAGACTCTCCCTTGCTTCCCAGGTCACCCTCAGCAAAGAGATATCTTCCAGAACGAACTCATCCTGTGGAAAATGTGGGGACAGTGTTCAGTATAGGGGCCCCCTGCCGCTGTTGGCTCTCCCCAAGGCACAGAAACCTAGAGGACAGTACGGCCGTGAAACAGTCAGTCCCCCTTCACCCAGTGCTTACTCACCATTTTGGGGCTCCCGTGGGTTATGGGCGCTCGCTTTGGGATCGGCAAATTATGCTATTGTGTAGACTGTGCTTGCCCTTAGGTACAGGGGAATCACTGCTCTGTCTGGTGTGAACAATGCTGTCTCTGTTAAGTGTTGCATTTTGCCTTTACAGATGCAACCTTGAGATCTCAGCCGTCTGTGTTATCACCGGCCGAAAGACTCCAAAGAATCATAAAGAGGCCACGTAGAAGCAAAGAAGACATGTTGCATGAAGTAATGCAGCATTCCAGTAATGAAAATCAAAAAGTGCAGGAGTGGCGGGACAGTGAAAGGAGGATCCACCAGCAGAATGAGGAGCGCCAGCACAAAAGCGCGGTGCTCCGGTAGCAAAGCACGGATCGGCTGATAAGCATAATGGAGCGCCAAGCGGACTCTATCCAGGCACTCATAGCCATGCAGGCAGAGCACTACCGCGCCCGCACCGCACCCCACCCCCCGCAGCCCTTGTCCCAAAACTGTTTCCCTTGTGTCCCCATGTCACCTCCAACCCACTTTCCCCAACATCCGGGTTCTTACCACCACCAGCTGACTTCAACACGTGTAGCTTCACCACCCAGCCCTGAAAATTACGACCCTTACCCTCTTCACTCAACCCCCATCACCATGCAGTAGAGCCATCCTGAAGTGCAGCACTCATTGCACAGCACTCCAGACAGGAAGGCTGAGTATGACAACAGGACATACGCAAATCTGTGATTGTACCATTCCCCACCCCACCCCCTTACCCTTTCTGTTTCCCAAGCAGTTGTGTTTCTTTTCAATAAATGAATTTTCTTTTCAATAAATGAATTTTTTGGCTTTGAAAACATTCTTTATTATTGCATAAAGTTAAAGATACCTTAGCCCAGGAAAGAAACAGGCACTGTAAGTCAGCGTAGCAAACACAGATTCCTACTAACATTGGAACCACTGCACTTCGCTCCCGTGCAGGGCACCAGACATTACAGGTGGCTTTCAGCCTCAAATTGCTCCCTCAATGCATCCCTTGCATCCCCCGCACTGGGCCCCTCTAATAGCCCTGCTCTCTGGCTGTTTAAATTCACAGAATCATAGACTATCAGGGTTGGAAGGGACCTCAGGAGGTCATCTAGTCCAACCCCCTGCTCAAAGCAGGACCGATCCCCAACTAAATCATCCCAGCCAGGGCTTTGTCAAGCCTGACCTTAAAAACTTCTAGGGAAGGAGATTCCACCACCTCCCTAGGTAACGCATTCCAGTGTTTCACCACCCTCCTAGTGAAAAAGTTTTTCCTAATATCCAACCTAAATCTCCCCCACTGCAACTTTGAGACCATTACTCCTTGTCCTGTCATCCGCTACCACTGAGAATAGTCTAGATCCATCCTCTTTGGAACCCCCTTTCAGGTAGTTGAAAGCAGCTATCAAATCCCCCCTTATTCTTCTCTTCCGCAGACTAAACAATCCCAGTTCCCTCAGCCTCCCCTCATAAGTCATGCGTTCCAGTCCCCTAATCATTTTTGTTGCCCTCCACTGGACTCTCTCCAATTTTTCCACATCCTTCTTGTAGTGTGGGGCCCAAAACTGGACACAGTACTCCAGATGAGGCCTCACCAATGTCGAATCTCATGTCCCTCGATCTGCTGGCAATACCCCTACTTATACATCCCCAAATGCCATTGGCCTTCTTGGCAACAAGGGCACACTGTTGACTCATATCCAGCTTCTCGTCCACTGTAACCCCTAGGTCCTTTTCTGCAGAACTGCTGCCGAGCCATTCGGTCCCTAGTCTGTAGCGGTGCATGGGATTCTTCCGTCCTAAGTGCAGGACTCTGCACTTGTCCTTGTTGAACCTCATCAGATTTCTTTTGGCCCAATCCTCCAATTTGTCTAGGTCCCTCTGTATCCTATACCTACCCTCCAGAGTATCTACCACTCCTCCCAGTTTAGTGTTGTCTGCAAACTTGCTGAGGGTGCAATCCACACCATCCTCCAGATCATTTATGAAGATATTGAACAAAACCGGCCCCAGGACCGACCCATGGGGCACTCCACTTGATACTGGCTGCCAACTAGACATGGAGCCATTGATCACTACCCGTTGAGCCCGACAATCTAGCCAACTTTCTACCCACCTTATAGTGCATTCATCCAGCCCATACTTCTTTAACTTGCTCACAAGAATACTGTGGGAGACAGTGTCAAAAGCTTTGCTAAAGTCAAGGAACAACACGTCCACTGCTTTCCCTTCATCCACAGAACCAGTTATCTCGTCATAGAAGGCAATTAGATTAGTCAGGCATGACTTGCCCTTGGTGAATCCATGCTGACTGTTCCTGATCACTTTCCTCTCATCTAAGTGCTTCAGAATTGATTCTTTGAGGACCTGCTCCATGATTTTTCCGGGGACTGAGGTGAGGCTGACTGGCCTGTAGTTCCTAGGATCCTTCTTCTTCCCTTTTTTAAAGATGGTCACTACATTAGCCTAGTCATCTGGGACTTCCCCGGATCTCCATGAGTTTTCAAAGATAATGGACAATGGCTCTGCAATCACATCCGCCAACTCCTTTAGCACTCTCAGATAAAACGCATCTGGCCCCATGGACTTGTGCACGTCCAGCTTTTCTAAATAGTCCCGAACCACTTCTTTCTCCACAGAGGGCTGGTCACCTCCTCCCCATGCTGTGCTGCCCAGTGCAGTAGTCTGGGAGCTGACCTTGTTCATGAAGACAGAGGCAAAAAAAAGTCCAGTTGTTCCTCCTAGTCAAGAGGTGAGGGAGCGTCTGGCCCTGGCTTCCCGGCAGAGTCTCATTCACAGTCCCAGTCCCTCCCCCATAGACCCTTCTATCTTAGCAGTTGCAGCCTATCTGCTTTCCTGCAGGCAGTCTCTCCGTCACTTCCCCAGCTTCCTTTGTGTGGGGACTGTAAACCGCAGCCAGGGCCCAACATGTAGTCCCCTTGGGCTTCCCAGCCATCTTGCAAGCCAGCCCTCCTGGAAATTCAGCAGCTCCCTAATTCAGATTCAAACTGGAAGGGGTTTTAGTGGATGAAATATGGAAAGGGATGATACAGTTTTATGCAATGACCTCCTGGCCACATTGGGGTGAAAGCTCACCCACCTGCCCATCCCAATGTGAATGAGCTGGTTGTAGAATAATCAGGAAAATCCCTTTTAATTTCATTTATGGTGCAGCCCCCCTTACAGGCAATGGGCAGGTCCCCAGGGTTCAGGAGGTCACGGAGAGGTGAGGGCTGGGAGATAGAACTTTGTTGCCAGCTGGGAGACCCAAGCCTGAATACCAGTGATGGGACCCCGGGAAGCCATGACATCACATCAGAGAGGGCTGAGGCACCCCCTTGACAGGCGCCTGAAAAAAGGAGCCTTTCCCCCATGGTCTCCTCTGCTCACCTGCACTTCTGGCTCTATCTGCATCGCTCTGGCACGGAGCAAGGAGGCCCCAACCATAGGCTGTTCTCTGTGATTTGGGGCCAGACTATCACTGGAAGGCTGGAACTGGCTGTGGAGCCTGAGGGATTTAGCCACTCGGTGGTCACCAGGATTTGGACACCCACATGTCTCCTTTTCCTTTGACAATCCTACCCTGAGGTCTCAGGCTATGTGGCCTGATTGAAGTCTCTGTCTCTGTAATCTTTTCCTGGTAACACATGCAGACTAACCTACACTGCCACACAGTCTTTCCCTCCCCCACAACATGTGCTTTAAAAATGTAATTGTAGCTTGTGGACAAAGCACAAGGCCTTGGGAATGGCCTGCTACTGGGAACTGCCCCAATGTCTGCAGGTCCCAATTCAACAAGGATTGCTTTGCAGAAGGACTCTTCAATTGAATAAGCTCAAGCTATCATCTCAAAAACAAAGTGAACTGCCAGAAAGATGAAAGGCAGAGAGCTGCCTTCCCCGGAGGGCTATGCTATAATTTCTACTGGCTTGAATAAATTTCTCTTACTTCTTGCAAACCTCCCAACTATTCAATCACCTGGCAATCCTGCTCCAGTTTCTCTCCCACCAGTCTTGAACAAGGGTTGCTTTCCTAATAGAAAATGGAATCAGATCATGGCACAGCGTGCATAGCCTTTCCAGTACTCCGAATGCCTGAATCTAGGTGGGGCCCTTTTTCATAGTCCTGCCCCTAGAATTTCAGCGTCATGCCTGTGTAGCTCAAGGAAAGTTAATTAGCCTGTGGAACTCATTGCCACAAGATGTACCTGAGGTCAAGATGTTAGTAGAATTTCAAAGAAGGATGGGACATTTACAAAGATAATCAGAACATTCACAAATGCATTAGGTAGGGTGAATGTATTATGGTATATAAACCCTCATGCATCAGAGTATAAATCATCTGGCAACTGACAAGCTTTCCCTCTGTGCAGGTTAGTCCATTAACTGGAAATGGGTTTCTTGCTCTTGCCTCTAGTGCATCTGGTACTTGCCACTTGCTACTAGACTACATGGATCATTGCTCTGATTTGATATGGTAGGTCCTATGTTTCTTGGTTTAGTAACACAGGTCAGGTACAGTGTGGCTGTGGAATGTCCCTGGTAGAGTCATTAGCAGCAGAAGTGTTAAAGTGGTGTAGATGGGAGCCAAGGTACAGTGCTGTAATAAATTGTTGAACAAGGAGAGCAATGTCTTTTCCTTTTGTTGGCTGTAACTAGGATTCTGACTCTGGATTTGGATATCTGTGATACAGGTGGCTGCATAGGTTAAAAAAACCTTGTCACTGTACAAGTAACTATGCAATTATTCAAAGATACACAATGAAGGGCAGAGCCCATCCTGGACTGAGAGTCATGTTTGTCTTCAGATTTTTGGAGCCAATATTTGAATTCTGATCCCAATGAATATGACATTGCCTGTGAAATCAAATATTACTAGAAATGAATTATTTTTCTCCCTATTTCTCCTTCTCTGCCTTCTTTTCCTCTGTTTTCTTAATTTTCCCCCTCTTCATATCTTTTCATAGAATCATAGAATATCAGGGTTGGAAGGGACCTCAGGAGGTCATCTAGTCCAACCCCCTGCTCAAAGCAGGACCAATTCCCAACTAAATCATCCTAGCCAGGGCTTTGTCAAGCCTGACCTTAAAAATATCTAAGGAAGGAGATTCCACCACCTCCCTAGGTAACGCATTCCAGTGTTTCACCACCCTCTTAGTGAAAAAGTTTTTCCTAATATCCAACCTAAACCTCCCCTACTGCAACTTGAGACCATTACTCCTTGTCCTGTCATCAGCTACCACTGAGAACAGTCTAGATCCATCCTCTTTGGAACCCCCTTTCAGGTAGTTGAAAGCAGCTATCAAATCCCCCCTCATTCTTCTCTTCCGCAGACTAAACAATCCCAGTTCCCTCAGCCTCTCCTCATAAGTCATGTGTTCCAGTCCCCTAATCATTTTTGTTGCCCTCTGCTGGACTCTTTCCAATTTTTCCACATCCTTCTTGTAGTGTGGGGCCCATGTTTTCTCAAGACAACATCAAACATACATGATCTGGGCTATTTTGTAGGGTCAAAGACTATACTCCTTATGAAAAAGTCCTACAGAATTTAAATGGGATAAAACCAGAGCAAATTGACATTTGTTTTAATGTCAAAGCTTTGGGGGGAAAGGGGAATTTTTTTTGGCAAATTTCATGAATTCCCCCTTTTCCCCACTATTTTCCATCCAATTATAGAACTAGTCAAAACTCTTTTTGAATTTTACATTTCAAAAAAGGGGAAGTTGTGGGTGGGAGGGAATCACAATTTCCCCCTCTCTGCCATTCCTTTTTTAAACCACCGCTAAATGAATCAAACAGGTGTGACAAGGCAAGGCCAGATGGCTATGGAAAAGTAGTGGGAGATAGATATATTAGCTCCAGGCTAAACAAATCCCTGGTACCAGGATAAGTGAAATGGCAGCTGCTCCAGGTCAATTAAGACACCTGGGGCCAATTAAGAACTTTCCAGAAGGCAGGGAGAAGGCTAGGTTGATTGGGACACCTGAAGCCAACCAGGGGCTGGCTGAAACGAGTTAAAAGCCTCCCAGTTAGTCAGGTGGGTGTGCATATCAGGAGCTGCTGGAGAGGCTAAGTAGCACACACCATATCAGGCACAAGGAAGGAAGCCCTGAGGTAAGGGTGAAGTGGAGCTTGAGGAAGTGAGAGCTGCTGTGGGGGAAGTAGCCCAGGGAATTGTACATGTTATGTTTCTTAAAGGTCAGGTATCATAGCTGATACTATTAGGGTCCCTGGGCTGGAGCCTGGAGTAGAGGGTGGGCCTTGGCTCCACACACACACACACACCTTTGTCCCCTGATTAATCACTGAGACTGGGAGACAATAGAGACTGTGCAAGGAAGGATAACTTCTCCTCACCTCCCTTGCTGGCTTATGATGAAAATGGCTTAGTAGACTGTGACCCTTGTCCCTAGAGAGAGAAGGGTTATGTGGAGGGTCATAGTGAGCCTCTGAGGCTAGTGAAATCTGCCAGGAAACTCGGGACCCATGGAGGCAAGGACAGAGCTTTGTCATACAGGTTAGAAACTATCACAGTATTTAACAGAGAAAGATCTTCATTTTCTAGCTGTTTTGTGTCTTCCTGTAGAATTCTACATGCAGGATGTGATTTCTTGTTCAATTCTACTGCAAGCCTCAAAAAGCCTAAAGAAAGGTGGCTGAAGTGATACTGGGCCAGCTTCTGTTGGTGTGAGAGAGAAGCTTTTGAGCCACACAGAGCTTTCTTTGGGTCTGGGAAAAGTACTCCTGATTGTCACAGCTAAATACAAGGTGGAACAGTTCATTTATCATAAGTAGTTAACACATTTCAAGGGACCATTCAAGGTGAAGTGGCACATTAACACCCCTCCAATCATGGAGCAAGTGGGTGAGAAGGGAGCTGTTGGGGGAGGCAAATGGGGCTGGGGTTGTTAATAGGTTACAGATTGTTGTAATAAGCCATAAATCCAGTAGTATCTAGCAAAGTTATGATTTCAAACTCCCATGCTCATCTTTCGAAGGTGTTGTGCAGGTCTCCTTTGAGGATGAAGACTGATATGTCAGACATAGAGCAATCGCTTTGTGAAAAATGTTCACCCACTGGTGACAGGGTGTTTCTGTCTTTTTATCATTTTCCTGTGTTAAGCTCATTTGAGAGTGTAGAGATTGTCTGTCTTTCACCCACAGTGACCACTGGGGCATTTAGTGCATGGGATGAGGTTCACAAAATGTTGTGATAGGCATGTGTAGGACCCATGGATCTTGAAAGGTGTATTGTGGCGGGTGTTGATCATTGTAGCAGTGGAGCTATGTTTGCAGGCTTTGCATCTGTTTTGGCAGGATCTGGTGCTTTTTTGAGATGGCATGTCCTGGTCTGTGGGAGCTTGCTTCTGATGATGAGCTTGGCAAGTTTGGGGGTTGTTTGAAGGCCAGAAGAGAGGTTCGGGAAAGATTTCTTTCAGGATGGGATCCCTGTCGAGTATGGGTTGTAACTGTTTGAGGATACCTTGTATGGGTTCCAGTGTGGGGTGATAGGTGACAACTAGGCGTATGTGATTAGAGGGGGGTTTTATTTCTGTATTAAAACAGATTTATCTCTGGGTATTTGGGTGGCCCATTCTATGATGTGATCTACTTCTCTGGTGGGGTGTCCTTGTTTGGTGAAGGCAGTTTTGAGTGCATTAACTTGTGTATCCTAGACTTTCTCCTCAGACCATATTTTGTGTATCTGAGTGCCTGGCTGCAGCTAACACATTTCTTGGTGTGTTTGGGGTGGTTCCTGGATCTATGAAGATAGGTGTGGTGATCTATGGGTTTCTTGTATGTAGTTATCTGTAGGGTTCCAGTGTTGAAGCTGATTGTGGTGTCCAGGAAATTGTTGCTGGTGTGAGAGTGCTCTAGAGAGAGTTTGATAGATGGTGTCAAGTATCAGAAGGGTAGCTGTGTTAGTCTGGATCTGTAAAAGCGGCAGAGTCCTGCGGCACCTTTATAGACTAACAGACGTATTGAAGCATAAGCTTTTGTGGGTGAATACCCACTTCATCGGATGCATTTGATAGATGGGTTGTGGTTGTTGAAGTTGTGGTGGAAATTTATAAGGGAGTTGAAGTCATCTGTCCAGAGGATGAAAATATCATTGATGTATCTCAGGTTATCATTGGTTTTGTGATGCAATTGGCCGGAAATTCTTCAAGGTGGCCCATGAAGAGGTTGGCTTTTGGAGGAGGCATCTCAGTACCCCTGGCTGTTTCCCATGGTTTGGACAAAGTGATTGTTGTTGAATGTAAAATGGATATCTGAGGGTTGTTCATTGTCTTGTAAGTATTTGAGGCAGGCAGCTATACCATCATTATGGGGGATATTGGTGTACTTGGAGGTGACATCCATGATGGCAAAGATGGTGTTCTCAGGGAGGTTGAAAATGTTAGAGTTTGTGGAGGATGTTGGTTGTGTTCTGCAGGAAGCTGGCCCATTGTGTGGTTTGAGGATGGTTTCTATGAGTCCCAATGTTATCTCAGGTTTCAGAGTAGCAGCCATGTTAGTCTGTATTCGCAAAAAGAAAAGGAGTACTTGTGGCACCTTAGAGACTAACAAATTTATTTGAGCATAAGCTTTCGTGAGCTACAGCTCACTTCATCGGAGGCATTCTCAGTAAGAGTACAGTGGTCAGATATGATGGGTCTGCCTGGATTTCCTCATGTGTATCTTGTATGTAAATTATTGGAGGATGAGTTTCTAGAGTTTCTCTTGGAGTTGTTTGGGGAAGGATTTGATATCCTTAAATTCCTGGGTAAATTGTGGTGTGGGGTCGTCTTTGACATTGGAGAGTTGTTGGTTGGCCTCATGATGACTACATTAATGGTTGAGGACTGTTAATTACTTATGCTATACAATCTGCTCCACCTTGTGTTTAGCTGTGACACTCCAAGTCCCTTTCCCAGACCTGAAGAAGAGCTGTGTGTAAGCTCAAAGGCTTGTTTCTCTCATCAACAGAAGTTGGTCCAGTAAATCTAGTCTAGACCCACCTCGGCTCTCTAATATCCTGAGACCAACATGGCTACAACAACACTGCATATAGAAAGGTTAGCATTTTCTGTGGGGTCTGTGCTTTTTATGAAAGGTACTCTGATACTGTTTTGAGTCTGAATTGTGTGACTGGCCATTTCATGGCATCTCTATCAATTTATAATTGGAACTATGAATTGATCCAGTTATTTATTTCCATGCATATTTTGCTTAGAAGGCACATACACAACTACACTTTGGCTGATTTGTATTTGGAATGGATTATGATGCATAAATTAATTTTACTGTCTATTTCACACACCTGCAAAAAACCTCTCACCTATGTCTGAGCTATTGAAGTCCTCAAATCGTGGTTTAAAGACTTCAAGTAGCAGAGAATCCTCCAGCAAGTGACCTGTGCCCCATGTTACAGAGGAAGGCGAAAAACCTCCAGGGCCTCTTCCAATCTGCCCTGGAGGAAAATTCCTTCCTGACCCCAAATATGGCGATCAGCTAAACCCTGAGCATATGGGCAAGATTCATCAGCCAGATACTACAGAAAATTCTTTCCTGGGTAACTTGGATCCCACCCCATCTAATATCCCATCACAGGCCATTGGACCTATTTACCATGAATATTTAATTACCAAAACCATGTTATCCCATTATACCATCTCCTCCATAAACTTATCGAGTTTAATCTTAAAGCCAGATAGATCTTTTGCCCCCACTGCTTCCCTTGGAAGGCTATTCCAAAACTTCACTCCTCTGATGGTGAGAAAACTTCGTCTAATTTCAAGTCTAAACTTCCTGGTGGCCAGTTTATATCCATTTGTTCTTTTGTCCACATTGGTACTGAGCTTAAATAATTCCTCTCCCTCTCCGGTATTTATCCCTCTGATATATTTATAGAGAGCAATCATATCTCTCCTCAACCTTCTTTTAGTTAGGCTAAACAAGTCAAGCTCCCTGAGTCTCCTTTCATAAGACAAGTTTTCCATTCCTCGGATCATCTGAGTAGCCCTTCTCTGTACCTGTTCCAGTTTGAATTCATCCTTCTTAAACATGGGAGACCAGAACTGCACACAGTATTCCAGGTGAGGTCTCACCAGTGCCTTGTATAACGGTACTAAATCATCCTTATCCCTACTGGAAATACCTCTCCTGATGCATCCCAAGGCCGCATTAGCTTTTTTCACAGCCATATCACATTGGCAGCTCATAGTCCTCCTATGATGAACCAATACTCCAAGATCCTTCTCCTCCTCCGTTACTTCTAATTAAAATTCTTGTTATTAATCCCTAAATGCATGACCTTACACTTCTCACTAGTAAATTTCATCCTATTACTATTACTCTAGTTTACAAGGTCATCCAGATCCTCCTGTATGATATCCTGGTCTGTTTCTAAATTGGCAATACCTCCCAGCTTTGTATCATCTGCAAACTTTATTAGCACACTCCCACTTTTTGTGCCGAGGTCAGTAATAAAAAGATCCTTGAGGAACTCCACTGGTAACCTCCCTCCAGCCTCACAGTTCCCTTCAATAGGACCTGTTGTAGTCTCCCCTTTAACCAATTCCTTATCCTCAATGCACAGTGTACAGACCCTGGGCTAAAGACAGAAATGAAAAGCCAACCCCTCTCACTGGGCTCCTGCATTTCAGGGGTTAAATCTCCAAAGGCAACTAAATACAAGACTTTGCCCTCAGTGCGTCAGCAATGGAGAGACAGCTATTTCTTGTTTCCTTTTTGTTTTTACAATATGTGTGATCTGGATTGTCATCTTTCTGGCAGCTGGGATTAACTGATTCACAAATGGGCATCTGTGTCTATCCCTAGGGAATGCAGCAGAGAACTTTAGGGGGAGAGGGGCTTTCTGTTTTTTTAAATCCAAATGGTGCAACAAAGACCGTGTCCTCTAGAGTTTGTTTTGTAGTGTGGGATTGTTTTTTAAACCAAAAATGTGCTGTCAAACTGCACGACTCAATGCATTTTTGGTAACAAACTTTCTTTGCTATGAGCCTTTAAACATTCCTTCTCTCTCCCCTCATTCTTTAATAGAAAAGCAGAAAAACTTGCTATCCAAATAACTGAAGGAAACTAGGAGCTTCAAGGTTCTGAAAGAAAAGCCTTAGAATGTTGATATATTTAAACTTGATATTAAATATATACTTCATAATAGATGTGTATACATATATTACATAATGCATGTGCTCTAAAATGTGTATTTGTTATAAGTTGCCCAACACTTAATATTATAAACCTCTGATTTTAGTTGCTAATAATGTTGCCAAACTTTAATTATTTGGGCTGAGATTTTGTGTGGAGCAGCTGCCAATGGTGGCAAACTTCTGCTGGGCCTGAGAAATGAACACTGATGGGTGGGATCGCACTGTAATGCAGGCTTGGGATGACAAGCAGCGGCTTCAGAACTTTTTAATGAGCAAGGCCATGTTCCTGGCTCTGTGTGCCAAGCTTGCCCCAGCCCTCCAGCATAGGGACACCAAAATAAGAGTTGCCCGGACAGTGGAGAAGCAGGTGGCAATCATACTGTGGAAACTTGTAACATCAGATTGCTGCTGGGCAGTAGGAAATCATTTTGGAGTTGGAAAATCCACTATGGAGGGCCATTGTTATACAAGCATGCAGGACGATTAACCACCTCCCGCTACACAGGAGTATGACTGTCAGTAACATGCAGCACACAGTGGATCGATTTGCAGCAGTGAGGTTCCAGAATTGCGGTGAAGCAAGGGAAGGCATGCATATGCCTATTTTGGCACCAGGCCACCTTGCCACAGAGTACATCAACAGAAATGGCTACTTGGTTGTGCAAGCATTTTTGGGTCTCCAAGGTTGCTTCACTGACATCTGTGTTGGCTAGTCAGGCAAGGTGCATGATGTTTGCATCTTTAAGAACACAGGACTGTTCAGAAAGCTACAAGCAAGGACTTTCCTTACTGGTGGATTACAATGGGTGATTGTGTCTCCCAGGATCACTATTGACATTTCACCATCTACCCCTTAATCCCCTGGCTCGTGAAGCTGTACACCAGCCACATTGACAGCACCAAGGAAAGATTCAGCTACCAGCTCAGCAAGTGCAGAATGACAGTTGAATGTGATTTTGATTGTTAGAAGCATTGCTGGTCTTTACTCACAAGATTGGATCTCAGTGAGAAAAATATTGCAAAGGTTATAGCTGCTGGCTGTGTCTTGCATAATATCTGTGAAGCAAAGAGGGAAAGTTTCTGTGGAGACAGAGCAGCATCTGCTGAGTTTGAATAGCCAGACACAAGGGATAGTAGAAGAGCTCAACACGGAGCTATATGGCTCAGGGATGCTTTTTGAAAGACCACTTTAGCAGTGACCCTCAGTAACACATTTTGATCTGTGCTTTACCTGGCTCTGCTGTTTTGGAGCCTGTTAGGAATTGTGTGGTGCTTGGTGACCATGTGTGAATACAGCACTGTCAATGACCTATTTTTTGTTGGTCACTCTTCCTACAAGTTGTGTCACACTGTACAGTAACAAGTGGTGGGTGCTTTCAGAACTGCTAGGCACTCTGCAGCAGATATTGTAAACTAATAAAGATGAATTACATTCCAAATAATAGAATGTTGTTCTGTAATGAAATCAGTGCTTTAAAAAAAAAACCACCCCTGCAATTTTAAAGCAAGTACATCAGAGACTTAACTTCTGTTCTACTAATTTATTATGAAGGGGAAAGAACATTCATGTCCATTTCAGCTATCCACACACCAACCATGGCTTTCATAGGTCAGCGTATCTGAAGCTGTGGTTGTCTTTAATGTCCAGGGGGGAAGAGGGGTAGTGCAACGGCTTCTGATAGCATGTGGAATGTTGCAGGGGTGGGGATGTAGGGACATGCTGCAGTGGAGTTCTCTATGGACTGTAGAGGGAGGCGAGCCTGGGATTGTTGAACCTGTAGATCCACAAATGTCTGCAGCATGTGTTTGCTGCCAGAGAAGCCCCATTGTGACCTGCTGAGATTCCTGGGTCTTTCTCCTTTCCACTCTTTCCTTCTCCAGGCTGTCTGCAGTGTTTGTCCTCCAGGCTCTGTGCTCATGGTCTGATATAGCCCTGGCTTGCTGAACACATCATCCAAGTTCTTGTCTTTCTCCTTCTTATCTGGCTCAGGTGTTCCACGGGTGTGGAGGGGGAACCCCTGAAGGCTGCAATGGCAGCAGCTACCAATCAAACACATGGAGGTACCATTGTCAGTAGTCACAATGAATGTTAGCTTTTGCTTTCCAGAGAACTCCCCTTCCCCTAAAGTGTTACACAAGACATGGCTATTGACACTTCTGCTTGGGATTGCTTGTGCACAGCACCAGCCATGGTGAGTGTGGCCCACCAGGGGTGAGGGAAATGAGAAAAATTGCTCGGTTGCATGATTCTAGTAGCACTAGGCAATGGCACTAAATACTAGCACTGTTTCCCACAGGCGGTGGTGGTTTTAGCTGATATCTCACTCCTGAGGGTATCAAAGGCACAGAGCAGCTGCTGCTGGTGCCCCAAAGCTGCCTGGGCCTGGATGGTGTGAGCCTGTGTACTGCAATGGTGCTTGCTGAAGTTATCACCAACTGGTGTCTAAAAGTGTCCTACCGTGGAGGAAGAAATAAGGCTGCCATCCCTAGAAACCTCCGGCAAAGGACTACAGAGTATCTCCCTTAAAGTTTCATTGAGATCTCTCTGATTCAAGGGACATTCCTGTGCACATAACTAAACTGCTGCACGTGACCCTGCTTGCTTAACTCTACAGGAGAATAAAAAGCAGATAACCACTCTGCCTCCCTTTGTTGTACCACTATCTCTTATACTACAAGTAAATCAAGGAAAAGTCAAAAGCTGTGTCCTGTTGAGTTGTGGGTGCCAACACTGTAATGGGAAATAAATTTACATGATGACCTAAGGATCTTTCCACTGCTTTGGGCTTGTCCATGCTGGACTGTGGTGGAGTCTCAAACAGGTCCTGCCTCATGGCACATACCTGGACCCCCAGTTGCATGTTCCCCGTTTTCCTCCTCCCCACTACCCATTCTCACTGTTCACACCAGGGGCTTTGGAAGTATCCAGAGTGGTGTGTTGGGTGGGGTCTCTGCCAAGTATGGCATGCATCTGTTTGTAAAAGTGGCAAATCTGTGGCTTGGCACCGGATCAGTTGTTGGCTTCTCTGGCCTTCTGGTTTGCCTGCTGCAGCTCCTTAGTTTTCCCATGGCACTGATGCTGATCCCTGTAGTATCGCTTCTCCAGCATCCCCTATGCACTCTGCTCATAGATATCCACATTTCTACAGTGGGTCCATAGCCGTACTTGTACGGCCTCTTCTCCCCACAGGCCAAGGAGACCCTGTGTCTTCTGCCTACTCCAGGAAGGAGGGCAGAAGCTGGCATGGTTAGCTGGGCAGTTGCACACAACAGTGGAGAGCTGCTAGGTGTACTTGCCAAGCTGCACAATCAGGAAAAGGCATTTCAAAAATTGACAGGGCATTAAAGGAGGAGAGTGCTTCTGGTCTCCATGACCCCACGGCAGTGGAGTTCACAGTTGTGACTAGAGCATTCAGAGTCAGGCATTGTGGGACAGCGGCTGTTAGGGTCAACATAGGTAATGCAATGTCTACAGTCACACTGACATCAGTATATCAACCATAGGGTGGTAGGGTTACTATGTCAGTGTAACAAGGCGCTTACATCACTGCAAGACAAATTTAATTATAGACACAGGTAGAACTAGATTGACGCAAGGTGACTTATGTTGACTTTGTAGTGCAGATCAGGCCTAAGACTCTGGCAAGATGTGTGCTTTTTGTCTTCTATAGACTGGTCCCTAAAAGGATAACAGCCTTCTACTGCTACCAGTTATACCTTTGGTAGAATTCTGTGCTGTTGGTCAAACTCTACTGATGACCCATGGGTTCAGTATATTCCATGTGACGAAATTACTATTTTATCAGTTTATTTTATAAAACCTAAGCAATATTAAAAGATTCTTAAGGTTGAAAGTCAAGCACATGGAAGATAGGAAATGCCAGTATTAAGGTTGCCTGTGAAATCATGGGATGTACAAGGCTGTACCAGACTTCCTATGTGATGTTGGACAAGACTGTATCCTAATGCAAATACACAAGGGGCTGAATTAAGGTTGCATGCAGAGGAAAGCTAAATTCTACCACTTCCTTACTTTTCAGTACTTGCCTATGCAACATTAAACTTTTACACTGAGTGTAATTTTTTACCAGAGACAGAACAATTTGTAAAATCTACCCCCAGATGTTGACTCATCTTTCTGTCCTTCCACAAGAGCCCTTCAGCTCTTAAACTCACCCAGTCTTGAGAAGAAACTGGTACAGGGCAAGATCCAGTGCATCATTGTGTGTGTGGTTTAATGTTGTGTATAGGCTGAACTCCTGTTTGGCTGCTGACAGAAAGGGGGATCTTACATTAGAAAGAAACACAGGGGGAGAAGGAACACCATACCACACATTTTGTGGGGAGGGCCCTTTCTTAAAGGTGCATTTTAGTTTTTGTACATAGTACAGGAATAGCCGCTCTGGTGAGTGATATCCTTTGCTTACATATCTCTCCCCCCTGCTGTGTGTGTTCAGTCAGGAAAGAGAATGGATAGGAGAAAGGACAACATGTTTATCTCTGTTTTAGAGGCATAGGATGGATTGAGAGGAATTGAGCCTCAATCTCTTAAATCCTCACTTGAGGCTTTAACCAGAAAACCATCCTTCCTTCCACTTATTAGCTAATTTATAACTGGTTCTTCTTCCAGTGATGGTCCCTAGATGGGTTCCAAATGTGGGTGCGTGTGCGGGCCATGCACCAGAGCCAGAACAGTTTTTAGCAGTGTTTGTCACTGGTTTCTGTGATGCAGAAACCTGTTCTCTAGGAACTGGTTTAACACTACAAAGACTCTGGAGGATGCCCACTTCAATCCCACACAGTAACTTTGCAGCTAATATTAACTGAATTGTGAACTTAGTAAGATTCACAAAAGGGTTGTCTGTTTACATGGATAAGAAAATCCACAACTGCAATAGCCAGGAGGCCAAATGTATATGGCAATACAATCTTTGTGTTTCAGGACATAATCTGCATCCTTCCTACACAGGTCAAAGAAAATTGCCTTTTTATAGGAGCTTTGTACCTTCAAAATAGAGTTGGACAAAAATTTTAAAACATTTTGTTGTGAAAAACACCCTTTTTATGACTGAAATTTTTCACTTTTTTTGCTTTGCTTTTCATCATAGAAAATTTTCAAGTAATTTTTTTAATTCTAAATTTTTACCCCCCAAAAAATCTCATCTGATTAAGTTTACCAAAATATTCATTTCTAAAAGTTTATCATTTTGAAAAGGGAAAATGATACATTTCTATTCAAATCGATAAACAACATTAACAAAATTCAAGAAATGAAATGAAGAGGACTGTGAAACTTTGAACTTTTGCAGTGAAATTGTTTTTCATTTTCAAGCAGTTCTGTTCCAAGGCATCTGGTATTGGCCACTGCCTTCCGCTGCAGTAGTGGAACCAATCCATAAGTTTCTTATTTCTATGTTCCTATGGCTGCTTTCCTCTTCCTTCTGGCTGTGTAACAGGCTCCTAAACGATTAAGTAGTGAAACTCACTGCTTACATGAAGGAAGAAAAAAATAATGTACTAGTAGCATACACACCCCTGTCAACCAATCCCGTTTGTTGTGATCATTATTCAGATGTGAGACAAAAGGACCTCATGATAAATCCAAAGATACTCCACTGATTTTTAAGCCTCTTTGTGGCTGAAATACAGCTTGCTTTTGACTTTACAATGCTGGCCATTGGGATAACTGTTTCCTTCATGGTATGGAACGACACCCACATCTTCCACTCCTATCGGAAGGAGAGACTCCCTTAAAGCTTTAATTGATCTATTTAGTGTTGAATGGCTTGGAATCCCTCCAGCTAGCTCTGGAATCTTGCACTGGGGTTAATTTCCTAATGTTAAGAGTTTCAGGGAAGTATCATGGAATGGTTGCAGATGTGCCAAAGTGCTGGCTTAGCCAAGGGTAAAGCCAGTGTTCAGGGAGAATGGTCAGGAAAAAGAGATCAGAATATACTGATTGGCAGAGTGGAATAGCCAGCTGGGTGCCCTGAAAATTATTTTCTTCTACACCCTATTCACAGCTACAGGCTGCAGAAGGCAGGACTATGTAGAGGAGAGAGAGAAAAGCTGCATGCACTTGGATGTCAGGGAGATGCAGCTTCAGTAGCTGGCTTGAATCATTTTCACTTTAGCGCCTAGATTGTTTGACCCTTCCTCCTGTTAGCGGATGGGGTTATTAGTAGAGCCCATGCATTTGTATCCATATCCAATCCACAGTCTGCAAACATGGTCCGCTCTAGTCCCCTTCAGCTAGGTGTCTTGCCAAGGAGCATAATCTGACCCTGTGGAGATTCTTTCCTAAGAATATAAGGACAGCCAGTCTGGGTCAGACCAATGGACCATCTAGCCTAGTGCCCTGACTTCATATAGTGGCCAATGCCAGGTGCTTTAGAGGGAATGAGCAGAACAAATAATCAAGTGATCCTGGTCAGGTTCTCAAAGCATGCCTATCACCATGGCATCTTAGCATCATATCTGAGTGTGGTGGTTATATGTGCTCACAGGAGGAACAGTTCTTACTAAGCTTGTCTCGTTCTCCTAACTCCCACCCTGTAGTCTCCCTCTCTTATAAACAGTTCAGATGCAGCTGTTCTGGCTGTTTGGGCAGGAAGAACAAAGGAGTGCACAAAAGGAGGGGGCAGAGGTTGCTGTCCCCACATTGGGGCTGCAGATTGAATGAAGGGGTGGGTGGTAGAATTTGCAGTGACATGCTGAGCCTGCTGGAGTGCTTTGATTGAAACAGAATGGATGGAAATGGTGTGTGTGGATCTAAATGCTGGTGGTAAAGCTTCCCCCAGGAAAGGGACCATTCATTGAAACTTGATATAGTTGCAAATTAATAATTTACAAAACAGAAAACACCAAACAACCTGCTGTACCTCCTTGTACCTGGTGCCAGAGGACATCACTTGTTCGGGGGTGGGATGTCAGTCTCTGAGTGGTCTTTAAAGACCACATGGCATGAATGTGGAGGAGGACGCCTCCTGGTTCTTCCATTTTATCTGCTGCCAACCCCTCCTCTTTCAATTACAAAAACCAGCTGCTTGGGCTTGCACCAAAGCATTAGGAGTGGAAGAAACCCCAATCAGTCAAACATGCCAGGGCTGTACTACGTGGCAAGTTCACAGCTGGGGTAAGGAAGCTCTGGGAGACAGAAGGACTTGATTTAAAATATGTCCTCTCATGACTCATCTCCTGCAGCTTCCTACAGACTGCCTACCCGGGTGTTTCATGTCATCCCCAGTATCCCAGTAATAGGATAGATAACCACATCTATTATACACCTTTTTCTATCCACCCACACATGTCTGCAACCATATTTGATAAGGTTTTGGCCCTTGCCCATGTGTGGTATTCCAGTAACCACAGTTAAACTTCCAACCACTGACACAAGCCTCTTGCATCAGTTAAAGTCTATGTAGTTTCGTTACATTATTAGTTAGCTCCATGGTTACCTTATTGCAAAAATACTCTAGGATGCTACCATAAATTTGGTTTTGATTTAGCTAATTATCACAGAATGCATTGCTAAACTACTGCAAGATACGTAATGCTAAATGTTATAGCCTTAGGCGAAGCACATATTACTTATGTTAGCTTATGCAACCTGCCAACTTCTACAGAGCCTCACTCTAAACCAGGGCAAACTTTTCGACCTGAGGGCCACATCTGAGTATAGAAATTGTATGGCAGGCCATGAATGCTCATGAAATTGGGGCTTGGGAGAGGGTGAGGGCTCTGGCTGGGGGTGCCGGCTCAAGGATGGGGCTGGGGATGAGGTGTTGAGGGTGCTCCAGGCTGGGGCCAAGGGGTTCAGAGGGAAGGAGGGGGATCAGGGCTGGGGTAGGGGGTTGGAGTGCAGGAGGGGGTCAAGGGTGCAGGCTCCAGGCAGCGCTTACCTCAAGCAGCTCCCAGAAGCAGTGGCATGTCCCCCATCCTGTTCCTATGCAGAGGCGCAGGCAGGCAGCTCTGCATGCTGCCCCTTCTGCAGGGGCAGTTCTTGGGGGGCGGCCAGCATGCAGAGCCCCTGACTGCCTCTACACATAAGAGCTGAAGGGGGGACATGCCGCTACTTCCAGGAGCTGAGTGGAGCAAGCCCCAGACCCCACTCCCCGGTGGGAGCTCGAGGGACAGATTAAAACATCTGGAGGGCCGGATGTGGCCCCTGGGCTGTAGTTTGCCCACCCCTTCTCTAAACCCTTAATGCTTAATACTTAAAACCTATACCCAAGCCTATTTTTAATACATATGTTTTGATTCTTCTACTTGCTGTTACAGCTTCAATAACACCATTATTATTTCTGTATGCATGCTTTGCAAATACATTAGTTTACCCAAACCCGTATTCCCTCTAGCAGTTGTTGACTGAGGGATCAAACAACAGCTAGAAAAGGAAACTGGTCGTCTCCTCTGTTACATGGCTATGGTCTTGTTTGGCATCTGGAGTTGAGAAGCACTTATAGTTGCTGCACAGCAACACTTGTGCGGTGAGAGGTACCCTAATGGGGCGCATTCATGTATGCTCACTGTGCAGTTTCCTTTGTTGAATCTGTGCATTACTTCAATGATAGGTTAGCCTTTGGCATAGGAGAATGGAATGTGAGCTCTTTGCTGCTATATGGTGTGTTTACATGAAGGGGATGGGGGGAAGGAAGACAAAAGAGCAACTACACCTTCCTAGGCCTCTTCTGTTTCAATTTTCACTCCATGCCTTACAACTCCCTGCAAAAGGAGGAAGCTCATACATTTTTCTGGGCTATCTGCAAACCTACTGATGTTTGACTGTTGGGTTTGAGAGGCTCTGGGAATGGGGGAAGTTGGGTTCTCAGTTAAGTCTTCATAACTAACAGAAGAGCACAGCTGTTAGGAGCTCTGTCTGTAGGGACCTGGCAGTAGATCATTGTTTCCCAAAGCCGGTACAAAGGAATGGCTGAAGAGATGCAGGCAGGTCTCTCAGTTGTTCTCTGGAGTCTCTGCTTTCCTAAAGACACAATGAGTCAGGGGTTTTCAAACTTCATTGCACTGCGAACCCCTTCTGACAACAAAAATTGACCTCATGGGGGTCATGTAGGGGGACCAAAGCCTGAGACCGCCCAAACCCCATTGCCATGGGCAGGGGGAGCCAAAGACCAAGGGCTTCATCCCCAGGTGGGGGGGTCTGTAACCTGAACCCTGCCACCCAGGGCTGAAGTCTTTGGGCTTTGTGGACACAATTCAACAGTATTGGCCTCTGGGAGCGATCCCCCAGTGCACCATTGTGACGGCTCTGAACAGCACTCTGAACTCAGATGCACTGGCCAGATGTACAGGAAAAGCCCCAGGAACTTTTGAATCTCATTTCCTGTTTGGCCAGGCGAGCTCATAGAATATCAGGGTTGGAAGGGACCTCAGGAGGTCATCTAGTCCAACCCCCTGCTCAAAGCAGGACCAATCCCCAACTAAATCATCCCAGCCAGGGCTTTGTCAAGCCTGATCTTAAAAACTTCTGTGGAAGGAGATTCCAGTACCTCCTTAGGTAACGCATTCCAGTGTTTCACCACCCTCCTAGTGAAAAAGTTTTTCCTAATATCCAACCTAAATCTCCCCCACTGCAACTTGAGACCATTACTCCTAGACTGTTCTCAGTGGTAGCAGATGACAGAACAAGATCCATCCTCTTTGGAACCCCCTTTCAGGTAGTTGAAAGCAGCTATCAAATCCCCCCTCATTCTTCTCTTCTGTAGCCTAAACAATCCCAGTTACCTCAGGCTCTCCTCATAAGTCATGTGTTCCAGTCCCCTTATCATTTTTGTTGCCCTCTGCTGGACATTTTCCAATTTTTCCATATCCTTCTTGCAGTGTGGGGCCCAAAACTGGACACAGTACTCCAGATGAGGCCTCACCAGTGTCGAATAGAGGGGAACGATCACATCCCTCGATCTGCTGGTAATACCCCTACTTATACAGCCCAAAATGCCATTGGCCTTCTTGGCAACAAGGGCACACTGTTGACTCCTATCCAGCTTCTCATCCACTGTCAACCCTAGGTCCTTTTCTGCAGAACTGCTGCCGAGCCATTCGGTCCCTAGTCTGTAGCGGTGCATGGGATTCTTCCATCCTAAATGGAGGACTCTGCACATGTCCCTGTTGAACCTCATCAGATTTCTTTTGGCCCAATCCTCTAATTTTGTCTAGGGCCCTCTGTATCCTATGCCTACCCTCCAGCATATCTACCTCTCCTCCCAGTTTAGTGTCATCTGCAAACCTGCTGAGGGACAATCCACACCATCCTCCAGATCACTTATGAAGATATTGAACAAAACCGGCCCAAGGACCAACCCTTGGGGCACTCCACTTGATACCGGCTGCCAACTAGACATGGAGCCATTGATCACTACCAGACGATCTAGCCATCTTTCTCTCTACCTTACAGTCCATTCATCCAGCCCATGCTACTTTAACTTGCTGGCAAGAATACTGTGGGAGACTGTGTCAAAAGCTTTGCTAAAGTCAAGAAACAGCATGTCCACTGCTTTCCCCTCATCCATAGAGCCAGTTATCTCGTCATAGAAGGCAATTAGATTAGTCAGGCATGACTTGCCCTTGGTGAATCCATGCTGACTGTTCCTGATCACTTTCCCCTCCTCTAAGTGCTTCAGAATTGATTCCTTGAGGACCTGCTCCATGATTTTTCCAGGGACTGAGGTGAGGCTGACTGGTCTGTAGTTCCCAGGATCCTCCTTCTTCCCTTTTTTAAAGATGGGCACTACATTAGCCTTTTTCCAGTCATCCGGGACTTCCCCTGATCGCCATGAGTTTTCAAAGATAATGGCCAATGGCTCTGCAATCACATCCGCCAACTCCTTTAGCACTCTCGGATGCGGCACATCCAGCCCCATGGACTTGTGCTCATCCAGCTTTTCTACATAGTCCCAAACAACTTCTTTCTCCAGAGAGGGCTGGTCACCTCCTCCCCATGCTGTGCTGCCCAGTGCAGTAGTCTGGGAGCTGACCTTGTTCGTGAAGACAGAGGCAAAAAAAGCATTGAGTACATTAGCTTTTTCCACATCCTTTGTCACTAGGTTGCCTCTCTCATTCAGTAAGGGGCCCACGCTTCCCTTCTTGTTGCTAACAAACCTGAAGAAACCCTTCTTGCTACTCTTAACATCTCTTGCTAGCTGCAACTCCAGGTGTGATTTGGCCTTCCTGATTTCACTCCTGCATGCCTGAGCAATATTTTTATAGTCTTCCACTTCTTGTAAGCTTCTTTTTTGTGTTTAACATCAGCAAGGATTTCATTGTTGAGCCAAGCTGGTCGCCTGCCATATTTACTATTCTTTCTACACATTGGGATGGTTTGTCTCTGTAACCTCAATAGGGATTCTTTGAAATACAGCCAGCTCTCCTGGACTCCTTCCCCCCCCCCCCCCCCCCCATGTGATTCTCCCATCAGTTCCCAGAGGGAGTCAAAGTCTGCTTTTCTGAAGTCCAGGGTCCATATTCTGCTGCTCTCCTTTCTTCCCTGTGTCAGGATCCTGAACTCGACCATCTCATGGTCACTGCCTCCCAGGTTCCCATCCACTTTTGCTTCTCCTACTAATTCTTCCCGGTTTGTGAGCAGCAGGTCAAGAAGAGCTCTGACCCTAGTTGGTTCCTCCAGCACTTGCAACTAATTGCATGACAAAGCCTGGCAGCGTATGGTCCCGGTGTTTGCTGGCATTCAAGCAACATCAGTTCTTTATCTCTCTGTGTTATCCTCAGGAGAGTGATATTGTTCATGGTAACCTGGTTAATTAAGGGGACATTCAGAGGTGGCTGTTCCTACTGGGCTGTTCGCCTGTGGTTGAAAAGAAATCCTCCCTTCAGTTAACCAAGCGGTGGTGGGGGAGGGGAGATTAGCGCTGAGCTGTTCACATTTGGCTAGCAGGGATCTTCCCTGATACCAGCCATGCAGTGGTGGGAGGGGTAAAGCGATCATCCCAGAGAATTGGATGGGGTCGGGGGGGGGCGTTGGTTTGGTTTCTGCTGCTGCACATTAACATGAAAACTTACAGGGAATTAGTCAACCAAGGGGGTAGGTTTTCATCAAGGAGAAACAAACAGAAGTGTCACACGGTACCCTGGCCAGTCAGGAAACTGGTTTCCTAAGCTTCTCTGATGCGCACCGCACCCTCCTGTGCTCTTCTAACCGCCCTGGTGTCAGGCTGCGCGTATTCAGCAGCCAGGTGATTTGCATCAACCTCCCACCCCACCATAAACATCTCCCCCTTACTCTCACAGAGATTGTGGAGCGCGCAACAAGCAGCAATAACAATGGGAATATTGGTTTCGCTGAGGTCTGAGCGAGTCAGTAAACTGCACCAGCAACCCTTTAAATGTCCAAATGCACACACTACCACCATTCTGCACTTGCTCAGCCTATAGTTGAACCAGCTCCTTACTACTGTCCAGGCTGCCTGTGTTCAGCTTCATGAGCCAGGGCGTTAAGGGGTAAGCTGGGTCCCCAAGGATAACTATAGGCATTTCAACATCCCCAACGGTTATTTTCTGGTCTGGGAAGTAAATCCCTTCCTGCAGCCATTTAAACAGACCAGAGTTCCTGAAGACGTGAGCTTCATGAACCTTTCCCGACTATCCCACGTTGATGATGGTGAAACATCCCTTGTGATCCACCAGTGCTTGCAGCACCATTGACGATTACCCCTTGCAGTTTATGTACTGGCTGCCCTGGACATCCGGTCCCAAGATAGGGATATGTGTTACATCTATAGTCCCACCACAGTTAGGGAATCCCATTGCAGCAAAGCCATCTACTATGACCTGCACATTTCCCAGAGTCACTACCTTTGATAGCAGCAACTCAATGATTGCACTGGCTATTTGCATCAGAGCAACCCCTACAGTAGATTTGCACACTCCAAATTGATTACCAACTGACCCATAGCTGTCTGGCCTTGCAAGCTTCCACAGGGCTATTGCCACTTGCTTGTGAACAGTGCGGGCTGCTCTCCTCTTGGTATTCTTGCACTTCAGGGCAGGGGAAACCAAGTCACAAAGTTCTGTGAAAGTGCCCTTGCACATGCGAAAGTTTTAGAACCACTGGGAATCATCGCAAACCCACAACACTATGTGGTCCCACCAGTCTGTGCTTGTTTCCCGGGCCCAGAATCGGCGTTCTATGGCATGAGCCTGCCCCATTAACACCATGATCTCCAAATTGCCAGGGACCGTGGTTTTAGAGAAATCTGTGTTCATGTCCTCATCACCTCCTCGCCTGGTTTTTCAGGTGCTGGTTCTGCATAAACTGCACGATAATACACAAAGTGTTTACAATGGTCATAACTGCTGCGGTGAGCTAAACAGGCTCCATGCTTGCCACGCTATGACATCTGCTCGGGCAATGCAGGGAAAAGGGCACAAAATGATTGTCTGCCATTGCCTTCACGGAGGGAGGGTTGACTGACAACGTTTACCCATAACCACCCGCGACAAATTTTTGGCCCCATCAGGCATTGGGAGCTCAGCCCAGAGTTCCAATGGGCAGTGGGGACTGCGGGAACTGTGGTATAGCTACCCACAGTGCACCGTTCAGAATGTCGACACTTGCCACGGTACTGTGGACGCACACTGCTGAATTAATGTGCTTAGTGCGGATGCATGCACTCCACTTTATACAATCTGTTCCCAAAAATCGACTTCTGTAAAATCAGAGTAATTTTCTAGTGTAGACCTACCCTTAGGGAGCAGCGGGCTTTGTCTCTCTCTGTTTTGGGGTTCTTGGTGTCTACCTTGCAACCTTCCAGCAAGAGTATTTTGCGTTGTTATCGAACCTCTCTGTGTGTGTACTTTGAACATAACACTGTACAAACACACAACAAAAAGAGGGTCTCTGCCCCAAAGAACTTAAACTCTCAGTAAAAGACACGAGACCAGAGGTGGATACCGTAAGGTGACGGATCACTCCTATGCTAGACTCCAGCCAATCCATAAGCCAGAACAAGTTGTGTGACTGGCAGACCGGGTATATAAGCCTCAAAGGGGGAACAGCAGTTCACTCTGCTCAACATCACTCCAGGGCTTGGAACTCACTCCTGCCTCACAGTGGCAGTGAACTCCCCAAGCCTTAGCCTGCTCCAGACTTGCTCTTGCTCCAGCCCTGTTCCTAGTCCTGTTCCAGCCTTGCTCCAACACTGCCCTGGACTCCTGATTCTGGCTCTGACCACTAGGCGTGACCATCCCCATCACAGTTTGACAGATGTCTCATGCCTCTGATCCAACTTGCACTGACCTCAGTGGATGTCAATGGGAGCTGGATCAGGTCTCTTAGTATAAGGAAACCAGTAATATCTTGCTTCATGGTAAAAATCTAAAGGATGGTTTTAACTGTACCCACTGTATTATAAAACAGCAGCAAAAAATAAATATTTTTAAAAATATCTTTTCCAAACTGGAGAGTGGGCTGGGGAAGACATCCCTTGCTTACTCTCAAAAGTGACCTGTCATGCTTTGTTTTTCTAAAAGGACAATCCCTGCAAAAACTTCAGTATGTGTCATTTTACTCTGGATTTAGATGAATGTAATTGACTTTAGAATCTGGCAAGATATGTTTCCTGTGTGTTAATTGTAAATTGAGCTGGGAGCATGTGACCCGGAGGCCCTGTAATGCCAATGGGTTAAGTGTTCACAGTTCTTTACAAGCAACTCCTTTCTCAGATCTGACAAACTCACTACACTTAATATACCACTTTATTGGTATTTATCCATAAAGGGTAGCAAGTAAGGACTCTGCTGAAAGTTACAACTTCCCAAGATTCACAATTATTGCAAGATGTGTGCATAGGTAGTATTTAAGGAATAATGTAACTATATTGGAAAGTATGCCTGGTGGTTTTGGAGTGAAAGTTAGTCACCAGGGAATAATGTATCTTAGTGATGTCTCATTCAAGTGGGAGGGAGTTGTCACCCTTCCCTGGCTAGTCAGTTACATAATGTATTAATCGTCCACCATTGCAACCACACAGAAAAGTCAATGAAAACCATCAAAAAACAGACTCTAGACATGGAAACCACATGGAGGTAAAAAGAGAGAGTAGAACAGACTATGAGGAAAGACAAAAGATGGATAGAGTGTATCACACGATTCGGGGGGGGGGGGGAAGACTCTCTGGATCTATTCACAGAGGAGACCTCTCATTGGGCATGGGTGTTTCATGAAAGATTGGCTCCTGGTTCCTGGTGAACTTAGCCAGCTCTGAACAGGCTGAACTTTGTGGGGGGGAAACCTATGTTATTAGCTAGGAAAGGTAACTAACTCCATTAATAAGTGTACGCCCTAGTTGACATTTTATTATTTTTGTTTTGTGTTATAACCATTTGTTTCCATTTCTCTCTCTAATTTCTAGTGGAACCTCTGTTCTTTCTTAAATAAGCTTCTCTTGGTTTATTATAGGGGCTCATAAGTGCTGTGTGGCACACAGGCGCTGTGGTTTAAGGCAGTGGTTCTCAACCAGGGGTACGCGTACCTCAGGGTACACAGAGGTCTTCCAGGGGTACAGCAACTCATCTAGATATTTGCCTACTTTTACAACAGGCTACATAAAAAGCACTAGTGAAGTCAGTACAAACTAAAATTTCATATAGACAATGACTTGTTTATACTGCCCTATATACTATGCACTGAAATGTAAGTACAATATTTATATTCCAATTTATTTTATAATTATATGGTAAAAATGAGAGAATAAGCATTTTTTTTCAGTACTAGTGTACTGTGTCATTTTTGTATTTTTATGTCTGATTTTGTAAGCAAGTAGTTTTTAAGTGAGGTGAAACATGGGGATCTGCAAGGCAAACCAGACTCCTGAAAGGGCTGGAAAGATTTTCAATCCTGGAAAGGTTGAGAGCCATGAGTTTAAGATAAAACTAGTAAACTGGGTTAACTGCTCTTTGGGGCAGAGGACCTGGGATTTCTGTGAGTAGTGTCGGGGGCTGGATGTTGCAAGGGAATGCGTCAAAGGAACTCCTGTTAACCTGCAAGGCAAAAAACAGGGCTGGCACAGCCCAGAGGGGAGAGCTTGAGTGACTGAAAGTCTGGTGGTGTTAGGGAGCTGACACCCAGCTATCACAGGCACAGCTACCTCTCACTGGTGGTGGTGGTGGGGAAACAAGGTGACGCACAGGCCTGGATATCTCGAACTGCGCACTCTGCTCAAGGCTGCAAGGTTGTGGCTTTGGAACCTGTGAGCACACCATTAGGTTACTTTCCCTAACATATGGCTGTGGAAAGCCATGAGAACATAATCTCCAGGTAATCTGCAGTGTTGAATGGATTCCATATAGCCCCCATTAATTCAGTTCAGTAACGTTCTGGGGCCTGAGTAGACCCAGGGGGAAGAAATAGAGTACCTTTAAAACTCGCCTGAAAGGAAAGACCAAGATCACCTGCATCAGCTACCTTGACCCAATGGGACTGTGTCGCTGGCAGGGGTGGGTTTGGACTTGGGCTTTCATCCTGGGGCAGGGGACAGGGAGTGCAGGAGCAGCCTTCAGTGAAAAGAGAGCTCATTCCGCCCACTGGGATTTGATCCAGCTAACTACTGCAGAGTGTTTCCCTTCTGAGTGGAGCAGTGGGACATACCCTGACATGGCTGTCAGTGCCAGCCCGTTCAACACACCAGGAGCTGTTCATTGGGCTAGCAGGCACTCCAGTCTCTAAGTTAATTCCATGGGCTGGCTCTTGCCTCCTTGTTGTCCCTATTGCTCACTAGAATTTCACTTCCTAACTAGGGAACATCATAGCTGTGAGATTTGATGGCAACTTTGGTGAAAGGAGAAAATATTACAGATCCCAAATGAAAGAGCCAGAGAAGTCTTGCATAGTAATCCTACAAGACATCAACCTTGTCCTGATGGGAGTCTCACTTGTTCAGTAGGAATAGCCTTGGTATCATGCAGTCTGCAAGGAATAAGTTGCTTATCTGATTGGATGACTTGACCGTCTCTGTAAAATATAAATTATAACAGTAATTAAAAAAATTGAATGGGCAGTGTGGGACCTCGCAGATCTTCTGCACCTATTTCAGATTCAGGACCAGGCATAGCATACACCTGAATTTGAATCCTTCAGGCCTTGCCAGTCACTGTAAACAGCACATATCCTAAAAGGAACAAACACAGGCAAACCCAAACAAATGT
Organism: Chelonia mydas; assembly: GCF_015237465.2. Taxonomy (NCBI): domain Eukaryota; kingdom Metazoa; phylum Chordata; order Testudines; family Cheloniidae; genus Chelonia; species Chelonia mydas. Next base: position 71,887,496 of record NC_051251.2, on the reverse strand, counting down.
TTGCAGAATATTAGTGATGCAAAACACCCTACAGGGCTGCATGATTTCATCATGTTCATGCCTTGGTTACCCACCAGCACAACATTTGGAAATGTCACCACAGTAGTTTGTCCTGCAGAGAGGTTACTAAAGGTAGCTTTGTTGTTCATTGATTTTAAGGCTAGAAGAGACCATTATGGCCATCTCATCTGACCTCCTGCATAGCACAATCCAGCAAATCTCACCCAGTAGTTATTGCATCAAGCCAATAACTTGTGGTTAAGCTAGAGCAATTGTGTTACATCCCTCCATAAACATTTCATTCTCAGTTAGCAGAGAATCTTGGATTCCAGGATGTCCATGACTAGGCTGAATTCCTAGCATAGAAGCTGGGTACCAGGGTTTTGGTCATTGGCTTGGATTGGAAAACAGCCTTTCAAAAAGAAGTCTGACCAGACATTATGAACCTATTTGGAGTGATTAGAGTCTGGCTCTTCCCCTTATATTCTGGAAAAACTGTATTTGAAACCCCTATGTAGGATGTGTCATATGCATAATAAAAGTCCTCATTAGAAAGTAATAACTGCACATTACAAATTAACTACCTTTCAGCACTGTTCATCAGCTCATGTAGCTCCACTGAAGCCAAAGGAGCTATTCAGCTTTATATCAGATGAGGATCTGGCCACTAATTTCTTGGCTCTCCATATTTTTGTTAATATACCAGAAGCAGTTGGATGGTCTGAAGAGCAGCATCTCATAACTAATAAATACATTAGTTTTACAGGCTGAACAATATCTCTGAAACTGTTAAATTCAAGGTTTATTAACACACCTAGAGCTTTTAAATGGCTTAATTGATTGTCTTTAAATTTGCTTTAAAACCCCACTCTGTGCAGAGAACTTGAGTGCAACATCTCAGCCTGGGATTCATCTTATTTCTTTAAAAAGGGAGTGCTGAGATGAGCTTGTCACTGAACTAGGGCACACTAGACAGCCCTCTGAATCCTGACTTGCCCTCTGTTTGCTCTGGAGGTGGGCTCCTTTGGCAGAGCACAGACTGAAATGTGGTGCATGCTACCACTCACCTGGAAGACAGCACAGTTGTTTGAGAAAATGGGCAGGTCTGGAGTGTTGTCTGATTTGGGGGCCAGGGTCACAGGAAGTGGGGAAAATCCATGTTCACCTAACTTACAGGAACCTGGTCAAGCAGATTTTCACCCTGAAAGTTGGTTCTGAATCTCTGGTTTCCTCCCAGGGTAGCTTCCCTTTTTAAAAAAATTGCTCATTGCTGAAGTGCAGAAACCTTTATTCAAATTAAAACTCTGTCCAGTTTCTTGTACAGCCTTTATGTCCCATTGTAAACTGGCTCAGGCCCGTTTTTCTCTCAGCTACAGATTGCATGTTTTGTTCACTTCCTCTGGAGCACCTGGCATTGGTCACTGTCAGACAGGATACTGGGCTAGATGAACCTTTGGTCTGACCCAGTGTTGCCGTTCTTATAGTCTTATGCTTGTTGTAGGGTCCCTGGACTAGAACCCAGTGTAGAGGGTGGGCCTGGGTTCCCCGGCCAGCCACTGAGAAGTGACACAGGAGCTTGGGAGATGCCAGTTGGACAGCTGGTCCAGAGAGTTACTCCAGAAGCGGAGCAGTATAGTGACCTCGCTGGAGGGCTGAGTCACAAAGAAGGTGCACCCCAAGGCCTGGAGAGAGAGGGGCCACAGTGTGAGGAAGAGAGTGTCACACCTGAGTGGAGCTAATACCCAGATGCGTCCATGAGGAGGCACCACTAGTGGTGAGTCAAGCCTGTGAGAAACAGGTTTATATATCTGGAAATTTGCCCCCTCACCTTGGCAGCTTAGACTTTGTGTAGGCAGCTTCTTTATTTGGTCCTGATGACACTTCATGCCTAGAAGCTACAGGGGTGATTTTTTTAAGTCAGCAAAACTTTGCAGCAATTAACTGCTGTGTCTCTGTGGCCTTGCAAATCTTCTGGCATTGTCTGAATGGGAGGGAGGAGAGAGAGATGTGTTGCACTCTTGGATGGATGCCCATGGGGGCACTTTAGTGCTGACAGGAACTAATGAGACTGCTGCAGTAGCCAGAGACTTTGGGGGCTGGGGGAGGAGGAAGTGGCTGAAAACAGAGTATTGTGACAGGGTCAGGCCAGATGGCTACAGGAAAGTGATAGAAGGCAGATATGTTAGCCCCAGGTTAAGTAGGTCCCTTTTCCCTGGGTAAGGTAACAGTGAAGGTTCCAGAACAATCAGGAACCTTCTGGAAACAATTAAGACAGACTGGCTGCCGGTGTTCTAATCAGCCTATCAAGAGGCTGCTAGAATCAATTAAGGCTGGCTAATCAGGGCACCTGAGTTTAAAAAGGACCTCACTTCAGTTTGTGGTGTGTGCGAGGAGCTGGGAGCAAGAGGCACTAGGAGCTGAACATGAGAAGGCGTACTACTGGAGAACTGAGGAGTACAAGCATTATCGGACACCAGGAGGAAGGTCCTATGGTGAGGATAAAGAAGGTCTTGGGAGGAGGCCATGGGGAAGTAGCCCAGGGAGTTGTAGCTGTCACTCAGCTGTTCCAGGTGGCACTCCACACAGCTGCATTCCACGGGGCCCTGGGCTGGAACCCAGAATAGAGGGTGGGCCTGGGTTCCCCCCCAAACCTCCCAACTCCTGGTCAGACACAGGAGAAGTTGACCTGGACTCTGGGTTCACAAAAACGGCCAAACTGAGGGCTGCCATGAATCTCCAAGGTGAGCAAATCCACCAGTAAGCACAAGACCCACCAAGGTAGAGGAGGAACTTTGTCACAGTGTATTAAGCTGACCTTTTAGGGGCTATTGGAAAAAGTACCCAGCTAATTTTTTCATACACACATGCACCCAGAACTTTGGAGTGCATCCATTCTGAGCCTCCAATGGCAATTTGCCCTCTTCTTTATCTCTCTTCAGGGTGTGCTCTGAGTTTTCTTTGAGTTCATCTGAGCTTTTATGAAATGGGGTTGGAGGGAAAAGTAGCTAAAGCAGAGAACAGTTGGGATTATTTTTTTCAACATGCATTTTGCACTTAGCATTGAAATTCATCTGCCATTGTGTTGTCCAGTCACCCAGTTTTGTGAGATCCCTTTGTAACTCCTCACAGTCAGCTTTGGACTTAGCTGTATTGAGTCATTTTGTGTTACCTGCAAATTTTGCCACCTCACTGTTCTTACAAGGGTGTTAAATTTAATTACATTATGATTGCTGTTTACTGAGTGGGAGCAAGTCTGAAGTGGAGCGCCTCTTGAACCAGATCCTGTGCTCCACTTCAGACTAAATCAAGAATTGAATCCCCCACCCCCGCCCCCAGTTGTGAGTTCCAGGACAAGCTGCTCCAAGAAGCAGTCATTTCATGTGTTTAGAAATTTTATCTCTGCAAAAAGCTCTAGCACTGGTATGTTTGTGGGACACAATGTGAGAGGCCACCTGAACTGAAATGCAAACAAATATTCAGGAAGGAATTTTCCTGTGCCCGCTCTGTTCTAACTTATACTTCAGTTTTGTCAATCTGACTCAAATGCTGGTAGATCTGTGCACTGGGTTTGCCCAGTGTCAGGATTCTGAAACAATGGCAACCCTAATTCTTGGCAAAGGTTGACCTGGTACATCTCAGAGGTCGCTGTTCCAGTCCTTGCAGACTGTCAAAGGGCAATGCCGACTTTTGACATCAGAAGTAGCCCAGGGTGGTTTCCTGCTGTCAGCATTGTCACTGGTTGCTAGCAGTGGGGCGGGCTTTCTTTTTAAGAAGGGAATCCCTAACATTGCTGTGTGTGTGAGGGAGAGATTGGGCCATGGATGGGGGCTAGCTGGTTTAGATTTATTCCAGATAAAATGGAGGGGAGCAATTGGAGGATATGGCACCAGTAATTTCTGCCCGTTTCATCAGAAGGTGCACATCCACCATGTGTGGGTCAGCAACATCATTACATCTGGGGACCTGGTTAGACTCCCAGCTGCTACCAGTAGCCACAGCCAGGTTGGCTTTTATTGTTGTTTCTGATCTATATAACCGTAGCACCTAGGAGCCCCAGTCATGGACTGGACCACATTGGGCTAGGCACTTTGCTCCCCAGTTGGCAGCCAGATGGTAGGCACCATCACTTTTGGATGCAGACAGTGCCACTGTTACACGCCATGTCTTTGTTACCTTGAGATTAGACCACCGGAAACATGCTCCACTTGGGGCCACATCTTAAAGCCATCTGGACGTTGCAGAATTTGCCAACGTGCTTGTTAAGTGGCGCGTCCGTCGGTGCAGACATGTTAAACCTGGGCTCTGCGATCTGCCTGTTGATTTCCAGGTTGACTTTAAAATGATACTTTTGACCGTTTATAAAGCACTGGATGGCCTGAAACATGCCTCACCCTGATGGCAGTGCCTCCCGGGGAGGGCAGCAGAGCCTGTGTTGATATAAGAGTGGGGAGGATGCTAGCCATGTCCACGTTAGCACCCTGGATCTTTGTCCTTGCCTGCCCTCTTTCTGTGTCTGTCCACGTTTGTTACCCTTCAGATGCTCCCCACCGGTAAGGAGACGAGAGTGATGGAAGGCTGGGAAGGAGGTGACTCAGGAGATCCTGTGGAGGGATATACATTAAACTTTTGGTCTATTTATACTGTTATGGTCTGGGGTAGACGACAGCTTGTTTATTTTAAGAAAAAACAAGGAGGAATCCTTGTGGCAGCTTAGAGACTAACAAATTCATCTGGGCATAAGCTTTCGTGGGCTAAAACCCACTTCATCAGATGCATGGAGTGGAAAATACTGTAGAGAGGTATAAACACACAGCATATGAAAAGATGGGAGTTGCCTTACCAAGTGGGGGGGGGGGTCAGTGCTAAACAGTCAACAAGAAAGTGTGAGTATCTGCAGGAGGAGAATTAGTTTTTGTAGTGACAATGTTTGAAATGGGCCACCTTGATTACACTGAACTCATTAGCACTAAAAAAGTGACTTTTTCCTCCCTTCTTGTCAACAGTTGAGAATAGCCTACTTCCACCTTAATTGAATTGGCTCATTAGCACTGACCCCCCAGTTTGGTAAGGCAATTCCCATCTTTTCATATGCAGTGTAATTATACCGTCCTACTGTATTTTCCACTCCATGCATCTGATGAAGTGGGTTTTAGCCCACGAAAGCTTATGCCCCAATAAATTTGCTAGTCTCTAAGGTGCCACAAGGACTCCTCGTTGTTTTTGCTGATACAGACTAACACAGCTACCACTCTGAAACTTGTCTTTATGTTAAGATATTACCATCTTCTTTGGCTAGAGTGACAGAAATTGAGAGATGGGTGAATAGATGTTTTGTTTACTGACCTTGTCTGTAATTTTTCTGAGGTTGGGATGCTTTTTTGATTAGTTTAAAGAGAAATTGTCTTTGACTGTTGTTCAGAATCCCTAGGCCTTTAGCAAGGGAGTGGGTGCTTTACAAATAAAGCTGCTATTGTAATTATTATTAAAATGTTAGTGCTTGGCACTCTCCCAGAGAGATCCAGAACAATCCGTTTATCTTAAAACTGAGGCTCTGGGAGGGAATTCCAGTTTTTCTAGCTCTAGAATTCACAAGACACTTCCCTGTTTATACCCAAGGCAGTGAAGCTGAACAGAAACCTCCCAACTTCAGTCTGCTAGCAAAAGGTCGTCTTCCTTGGAAGATTTGCATGTATTCAATAAGGACAAATGCAAAGTACTCCTCTTAGGAAGGAACAATCAGTGGCACACAAACAAAATGGGAAACGACTGCCTAGGAAGGAGTACTGCGGAAAGGGATCTGGGTGTCATAGTGGATCACAAGCTAAATATGAGTCAACAGTATAACATTGTTGCAAAAAAAGCAAACATCATTCTGGGATATATTAGCAGGAGCATGGCCAATCAGAGGTGGGGCCCAGGAGGGCCATTTGGCCTGGGCCTCAAGCTCAAAAGGGGCCTCAAATTTAGACACTTGTTAATTTTTTGGCATTTGATAAGTTTCACAACTTGCTTTTATGCATATCCCTATCGGACCAAAATGTGACACTCTCTCAGCTTTAGAGAGGCAAATTTAAGCAAATAAGAGATGTGATTTGGTAAAAGACACCATTTTTTTGTTAACTGATATAGATTTTGTTAGAGTTAAAAATGTTAATCAATATTAATAAAAATATATCGGTTCTGATGGCATAAGATTAGACCATGTGTCATCATTTTTAATTTTTATTATGACTAGGGGCCTCAAAAGCTGGAAGTGGCCCGGGCCTCTCTGGACCTCTGAGAGGGCCTGAGCAGTAGTATTGTAAGCAAGACACAGGAAGTAATTCTTCCGCTCTACTCCACACTGATTAGGCCTCAACTGGAGTATTGTCCAGTTGTGGGCGCCACATTTCAGGAAAGATGTGGACAAATTGGAGAAAGTCCAGAGAAGAGCAACAGAAATGATTAAAGGTCTAAAAAACATGATCTGTGAGGGAAGATTGAAAAAACTGTGTTTGTTTAGTCTGGAGAAGAGAAGACTGAGGGGGGACATGATCACTGTTTTCAAGTACATAAAAGGTTGTTACAAGGAGGAGGGAGAAAAATTGTTCTTAACCTCTGAGGCTAGGACAAGAAGCAATGGGCTTAAACTGCAGCGAGGGTGGTTTAGGTTAGGCATTAGGAAAAACTTCCTAACTGTCAGGGTGGTTAAGCACTGGAATAAATTGCATAGGGAGGTTGTGGAATCTCCATCATTGGGGATTTTTAAGAGCAGGTTGGACAAACACCTGTCGGGGATGGTCTAGATAATACTTAGTCCTGCCCTGAGTGCAGGGGACTGGACTAGATGACCTCTCAAGGTCCCATCCAGTTCTATGATTGTTATGTTTCAGAGTAGCAGCCGTGTTAGTCTGTATCCACAAAAAGAAAAGGAGTACTTGTGGCACCTTAGAGACTAATGCATCCGATGAAGTGAGCTATAGTTCGCGAAAGCTTATGCTCAAATAAATTAGTTAGTCTCTAAGGTGCCACAAGTACTCCTATTCTTTTTATGATTGTTATGTAAGCTTGGAAACTGTCAGGAATTGATGTTCTAATGCTGAGACCTCCAAAACAGCCTATGGGATTTGGATGCCCCATCTCCATTTAAAAGAATCGGGCATCCAAATCCCTTAAGAGACTTAAAGGGGCAAGTCAGAGATCAGACAAGCTGCTTAGCTTTCTTCTCGCCCCATTCCTAGTGCATAACAAACATTCAATGGGACCAATTTTGCCACCATAACTCAAAGCAATGGCCTTGCTCACAGGGTAAGGTGCTACTTCGCAGGAATAAGGATGGCAGAATCTGGCTCAGTATTATTTAAGGGCTGTCAGCATGGCTAGGTCCCAAATTTGTGCTGCTTTTTATTTTTTTCTCATCAGTTTTCATATAGAAAGATGTATGGGAATGCTCTCAAAACAGCTTATTTAATGGTCTCCCTCATCCCATCTGTCAAGAGGAACCCTACAATAACAAAGGAATGAGAGGTAGGCTTTCAGGAAGAAAACAACCCCCTCCCCCTTCCAGCTTCTAAACAAGGATTTGAAAAAATGATGGTCAGAACAGTCCAACCCCAGGGGGCTGTTCCCCCTTCTCCCAGATTATCCTTTCTGGAGGAGCTGCAGTGTCTTTGGAACGAGTGCTTTCTCCCTGTTGTATGCTTTGCAGGTGCATTGCCTTTTTCCTAACCTCCGACTTACTCAGCATGCAATACAGCATCAGAAGGACTTATGAGCAGTAACCCTTTCAGTCCTGGGGGGAGACAGCACTGCTGTTTGTGCTGTTGCATCTCAATAACCCCAACTGCCAGTCTCTAGGGTTAACAGCCTAGCATGAAATTGACTGGCAGTGAGTAGGCGAAGAAGGAAATGCTGGATATACCATGCAGAGAAGGGATAATAGTGCCCTCCTATTTAATCATGACATCGGCAATTAGTTAATCAAAACTGGCCAATGAAGTGTGCCAGATGCAACCCTCCCCTGCCCTCTTTCTCTAGCTCCTTACTGCGATGCACACTGCATTGCTTATCAGTCTTGCACCTGCACAGCTGCAGGCTAGGTCTTCACATAAAGCAAAAGGGAGCGCTCAGAAATGAAATCACTCCTAAATCTAGCCCCAGGAATTCATTTTTTCCCCAAGTATCAGAGGGGCAGCTGTGTTTAGTCTGTATCCACAAAAAACAACGAGGAGTCCAGTGACACCTGAAAGACTAACAGATTTATTTGGGCATAAGCTTTCGTGGGTAAAAAAAAAAACAAACACACACACTTCTTACCCACGAAAGCTTATGTTTTGTTTGTGTGTTTGTTTGTTTTGTTTTTTTTTACCCACTAAAGCTTATGCCCAAATAAATCTGTTAGTCTTTAAGGTGCCAACTCCTCGTTGTTTTTTCCCCACTATGCTTCTTGCAGGCGGAATTTAAACCTTTTCAGCTGCAATCCAATATCCTTTTCTATAAAGAAAAGTAAGCAGGATTGCATTGCTGGCTTTATTTTGGTATTGCTGGTCTCCACCTGTGCATATTTAGGAAGTCGCTCTTTAAATTGTAAATGGCTAAAAGATTAAAGCCTTTGACTCTGCTTGATTGCAGACTTAAGCCCAGGAAGAGAGCTATAGTGTATTGCACTGGACCTTCAAGTCCAACAGACCCCTCTCCCTCGATGGTAAAACGCAACAATGGCTCTTCAGTAGTTTTGTTCTTTCCACTGAGAGGTCCCAACAGGGAGTGCAGGACCATTGCTCATATTCTCAAGGATTCTTACATGCAAGGACCTACAGGGTTACACACTATTATGTGTTAGGTATGTGCATAGAGCCATCATGGGGGATGGCAAGAGACTTCTATGAATTTGTTCATTATAGAATCATAGCATTAGAAGGAACCGCAAGGGTCATCTAGTCTAACCCCCTGCCAAGATGCAGGATTTGTTGTATCTAAACCATCCGCGACAGATGAATGTCCAGCCTCCTCTTGAAAACCTGCAGTGAAGGAGCTTCCACAACCTCGCTAGGCAGTCTGTTCCATTGTCCTACTGTTCTTACAGTTAGGAAGATTTTTCCTGAGATTTAATCTAAATCTGCTTTGCTGTAGTTTAAACCCATTGCCTCTTCGCCTGCCCTCTGTGGCAAGAGAACAACTTTTCTCCATCTTTTTTATGGCATCCTTTCAAGTATTTGAAGATGGCTGTCATGTCCCCCCTTAATCTCCTCTCTTCCAAACTAAACATACCCAGTTCCTTCAGCCTTTGCTCATATGGCTTGTGTTCCATCCCTTTGATCATCTTTGTCACTCACCTCTGGATCCTTTTCAGTTTCTCTACATCCTTTCTGTGCAGCGGTGACCAAAATTGGACATAGTACTCCTGCTCGGTGCTGGTTAGGCCTCAGCTGAGCGGTACTATCACCTCTCTTGACTTGCATGCTATGCCTCTGTTAATGCAACCTAAAAGTGCATTTGTTTTTTTTCACAACAGCTTCGCATTGCTGACTCACGTGGAGGTTGTGATCCACCACAATTCCCAGATCCTTCTCAGCAGTACTGCTGCCAAGCCCATTATCCCCCACTCTGTATTTGTGTATTTGGTTTTTCTTCCCTAAGTGTAGCACCTTACATTTATCTTTGCTGAATTTCATTGTGTTGAAATATATATATATATATATATATATATATAGCACACTTCTCCAATTGATCAAGATCCCGCTGAATGTTAGCTCTATCCTCCAAAGTGATTGCAACCCCCTCCCAGCTTTGTCTCATCTGCAGATTTGATCAGCGTGCTCTCTATTCCTTACATCCAGGTCAATAATAAAGAAGTTAAACAACACTGGACCCAGAACAGATCCCTGTGGAACCCCACTTGAGACCTCCCACCAATCTGACATCATTCCATTCATAGTTATTCTTTGTGGTTGTTTAACCAATTATGTATCTACTTAATGGTAGTTCTGCCAAGCACACATTTCTCCAGCTTACTTATCAGAATGTCATGTGAGACTGCGTCAAAAGCCTGGCTGAAGTCCAGGTATATGATGTCCACTGCATTTCCCCCTGTCCACCAAACCAGTTACCCTGTCAAAGAAGGAAATCAGGCTGGTTTGGCATGGTTGGCTCTTAGTAAATCCATGGTGGCTGCTAGCGATTACCCCGTCATCCTCCAGGTATTCGCAAATGGAGTGTTTTATACATTGCTGTAATAGCTTTCCAGGTATCAAAGTCAGGCTGGCTGGTCTATAGTTTTCCAACTCCTCCTTTCTCCCCCTTTCTAAAGATGGGCACTACATTAGCCCTTCTCCAGTCTTCCACGATCTTTCCTGTCATCCATGAGTTTGCAAATACTATTGCCAGTGAGTCTGAGATTTCGTCAGCTAATTCCTTCAGTACCCTCAGGTGAATAGCATCAGGCCTTGCTGATTTGAATTCATTCAAATTGGTCAGAAGATCTGACATGTTCTTTACTTATCCCGAGCTGCATCCCTTCCCCTTCATTGTCTATGATAACTTTTCTAGTCATCTGGTCATATGTTGTTTTTTGTGTGAAGACTGAGGCAGAGCTGCTCAATGCCTACTTTGCTTTTCTAACATCTTCTGTTATCAGCTCATCTTCTTCACAGAGCAGTGGACCATACCATCCCTGATCTTTCTCTTTTGTCTGATGTATTTGAAGAACCCTTTCTTGTTGTCTCTAACATTCCTAGCCAACTGTAACTCATTCTTTGCCTGGGCTTTCCTGATTTTGTCGCTACATGGACAAAATCCATGGAAGAATTAGGTAAAATTCTTCCACCATCTCATTCAAACATTTCAGCCTAGGAATTATTTGTGAGCTTCAACTGTTTGTGTTCACGAGTTATTGCTCACACTGTGTGATTAGTTATGTTGGTCACATGGTATTGTTCCTTTTCCCTGATTGGATGACTGAAATTGCTGTAAACAGGAGTATGGCTAGAACAAGTCACTTCCACTCTGAGCTTTCATGTGAATATGTATTAGGGCAAGTAACAAACCCACTTGTCTGACCTGGTCCATGAAGATTTGTTTGTTCAGACATACCACTGAAGTAGTTTCAAGAGGTTTTTTTTGTTTGAATTGTCATCCCTCTGCCAAATGAGAGCAATGTCATAAGAATGGTCATGATGGGTCAGACCAATGGTCCATCTAGCCCAGTATCCTATCTGACAACAGTGGCCAGTGCCAGGCACTCTGGAGGGAATGAACAGAACAGGTAATCATGGAGTGATTCATCCACTCCCAAGTACTGACAATCAGAGGCTATGGGACACCCAGAGCATGGGGTTGCATCCATTTGACTAATAGCCACTGATGGACCTAGCCTCTATGAACGTATCTAATTCTTTTTTTAACCCCCCTATAGTTTAGACCTTCACAACTTCCCCTGGCAATGAGTTCTACAGGTTGACTGTGCGTTGTGTGAAGAAGTACTTCCTTATGTTTGTTTTTAAACCTGCTGCCTAGTAATTTCATTAGGGGACCCCTGGTTCTTGTGGTATGTGAAGGGGTAAATAACGTTTCCTTATTCACTTTCTCCACACCATTCATGATTTTATAGACCTCTTATCACATCCCCTCTTAGTTGTCTTTTCCAAGCTGAAAATTCTCAGTCTTTTTGATCTCTACTCAGATGGAAGCTGTGTATTCAAGGTGTGGGCATACCATGGATTTATATGCCAGCATTATGATATTTTCTGTATTATTATTTATCCCTTTCCTAATTTCTAAAATTCTGTTAGCTTTTTTGACTGCTGCTGCACGGTGAGCGGATGTTTTCAGAATAATATCCACAATGACCCCAAGATCTTTCTTGAGCGGTAATGGTAATTTAGATCTGTTCGTTTTCTATGGGATTGGGATAGTTGGGATTGTGGTTTCCAAAGTGCATTACTTTGCATTGATCAACATGGAATTTCATCGGCCATTTTGTTGCCCAGGTGCCCAGTTTTTGAGAATCCTTTGTAGCTCTTAATTAAATGCAGAGCAAACTTCGGGGGAGGGATAGCTCAGTGGTTTGAGCATTGGCCTGCTAAACCCAGGGTTGTGAGTTCAATCCTTGAGGGGGCTATTTAGGGATCTGGGGCAAAAATTGGGGGATTGGTCCTGCTTTGAGCAGGGCGTTGGACTAGATGACCTCCTGAGGTCCCTTCCAACCCTGATATTCTATGATTCAATCTTGAGTAATTTTGTACCGTCTGTAAATTTTGCCACCTCACTGGTTACGCTTTTTTTCCAGATCATTTGTGAATATGTTGAACAGCATAGGTGCCAATACAGATTCCTGGGAGACACAGCTCCATTATAAAAATTGACCATGTATTCCTACCCTTTCTTTCCTGTCTTTTAATTAGTTATTGATCCATGAGAGGACCTTCCATCTTATCCCATGACTACTTACTTTGCTTAAGAGCCTTTGGTGAGGGACCTTGTCAAAGGCTTTCTGAAAGTCCACGTACACTATATCCACTGGTTCACGCTTGTCTGCATGTTTTGACCCCCCCCCTAAAAGAATTCTAATAGATTGGTGAGGCATGATTTCCCTATGTGTCTGTTCTCATTGCAGGAGAAATCAGTGATGTGAAGTCAAGTATATTTTTATTGTAACTTGTTTGTTTACACTATGTATACCATTCCTGGAACTGAGATGCTCCTAAACATCATGCAGGCAGTTCTCTGTTTCGGGAATCTCTGCCTGAACACCAATGCCTGAGTTCCCAGGGAGGAATTCTGCCCCAATAATTGACTCTAGTTAGAAAGATTAAGGCAGAGGGAAAACTCTGTTGCTCTTTGCAACAGCTTCCCCACTGAAACTGCATCACAAAACTAACAATATATGATTTCTTTGAGGACTCTATGCTGTTCGCACACAGAGAAAAGAAGTTCAGCCTGTAGAAGTATGTGTAACTGTTGTCGTCTGGTGGCACCTTCCAGAAGAGGGTGACCAATTACGGAACAATTTCTTGTGATTGCCCAGATCTGCTTGGTACTCTGTCACTGTTGGAAATGAAATCTGGATTAAAGTGTAATACGGGCAAACTTCAAGGGTTGGAATTTTTGGTCTGCAGTTGAATAAGATCCTCAAACTACTTAAATTTCTTGAATCTGCAAAATTTATAGATTTCAAGGCCAGAAGGGACCTAGGGGTGACAGTGGACGAGAAGCTGGATATGAGTCAGCAGTGTGCCCTTGTTGCCAAGAAGGCCAATGGCATTTTGGGATGTATAAGTAGGGGCATTGCCAGCAGATCGAGGGACGTGATCGTTCCCCTCTATTCGACACTGGTGAGGCCTCATCTGGAGTACTGTGTCCAGTTTTGGGCCCCACACTACAAGAAGGATGTGGATAAATTGGAGAGAGTCCAGCGAAGGGCAACAAAAATGATTAGGGGTCTAGAGCACATGACTTATGAGGAGAGGCTGAGGGAACTGGGATTGTTTAGTCTGCAGAAGAGAAGAATGAGGGGGGATTTGATAGCTGCTTTCAACTACCTGAAAGAGGGTTCCAAAGAGGATGGCTCTAGACTGTTCTCATGGTAGCAGATGACAGAACGAGGAGTAATGGTCTCAAGTTGCAATGGGGGAGGTTTAGATTGGATATTAGGAAAAACTTTTTCACTAAGAGGGTGGTGAAACACTGGAATGCGTTACCTAGGGAGGTGGTAGAATCTCCTTCCTTAGAGGTTTTTAAGGTCAGGCTTGACAAAGCCCTGGCTGGGATGATTTAACTGGGACTTGGTCCTGCTTCGAGCAGGGGGTTGGACTAGATGACCTTCTGGGGTCCCTTCCAACCCTGATATTCTATGATTCTATGATTGCGATCATAGAACTTCCCCCAAATAATTCCTAGGGCAGGTCTTTGAGAAAAACATCCAATCCTGATTTTAAAATTGTCAATGACTGAGAATCCACTATGATTCTTGGTAAATTGTTCAAATGATTAATTACTTTCAGTGTTAAAAATGTACGCCTTATTTCCAGTCTGAATCTAGTTTCAACTTCCAGATATTGAATCATGTTACATCTTTCTCTGCTAGACTGAAGAGCCCATTATTAAATATTTGTTTCCCATATAGGTACTTATAGACTGTAATCTAGTGACTCCTTAACCTTCTCTTTGTTAAGCTAAATTGATTGAGCTCTTTGAATCCATCAGTATATGGCATGTTTTCTAATCCTTTAAGTATTCTTATGGCTCTTCTCTGACACTGGACCCAGTATTCCAGCAGTGGTTGTACCAGAGCCAAATACAGCAGTCAAATAATCTCTTTACTCTTCCTGAAAAAGATTCCCCCAAATCTTTTTCAGAGTTGCTGCTTCCCAGGATATACCCCTCCCCCTTTGTGTATGTAGCACCTAAATTGCATTGCAGACTCCTAAGAACATCTTTCTAATAGTATTCGGGGATTTCATTATGCAGTGTAGGCTGGAACCTAGCCGTTCAGAGGTAGGCATAATTGCAAAATGTAGCTGGAAGTTTTCATCAAAATTTTAATAAGGAGCAAGTGAGCCAGACTTTTTTTTTTTTTTTTTTTTTGTTTAGGCTTGAGTGCAGGTTTAGGGAGATTCTTATTATCCCACCCCTAATTAATATTTGTCTTAGATCACAGGTGTAGTAAACTAGCTAGTTCTTCTGAAAATTGTCAATATCTGATCATGTGAGTCAAGGAACTAGAACAGCTACAGGCCTGCCAGTTATGGCATTAGAAATATGCAATATGGGTGAAGGGAGGATTAATATCACAAGGATTACTTAAAGTCAAAGGGCTCCCCTTACTGCATAGAATGCAGTGTGGCCTAATGGATAAAGCACTGGATTGGGACTGAGGAGACCTGGGTTCTAGTTTCATCTCTGACCCTGGCCTGCTGGGTGACCATGGGTAAGTCACTGCTCTGTGCCTCAGTTCCCCAGCTCTTAAATGGAGATGATAATACTGACCTCTACTGTAAAGTGCTTTGAGATCTGAAAAGTGCTCCATAAGAGTTTGGTGGTATAATAATAATTCCCATCTTTTCTTTTAACTCCCAGAATGCTGAGTGGCCAGTGTTTTCCTATATTCGATGTCCTAGCTCAGCTACTTTCCATTCTGGTATCTAGCAGGATTGATGAAAATTACTATGGACGTGCCTAAGCGGCTGGTTTTTCAGAATTTCCTGATGGTAACTCTTAGCATAAAACAGTAAACGGCAGCTTCCCAGGACCCTGTAAAATGAAAGCTCTAGCAAAAGAGAGGAGCATATGGATCTCATCCAGATAGCAAGAGCTCTGGAGCAAGGGCCAGGCTAATAAAAGGAGCATTTTTACTGCGCCATTTGCAATTTGATTTTCAATTGCAGGCAGTTTTAAAACTGGAGCAAAATGAGATCAGGCGAGAACGGTGCCCAGCTGAAGGCATGTATTATTACTGTTTATTATTTGTAGAACTGTAGCGCCTCCGAGCCTACAGTCCTGGACCACGACCCTGTTGTGCTAAGTGCTGTACAGACACTGGCTGAGATTTTCAAAGCCGCGGAAGGGATTTGGATGCTTAGGTCCCATTTTCTCATTCTTATAACCTTAACATGTCACGCAGACCAGGAGGAGTTGGCTTCTGCAGGTAATTTCCTTGTGCCAAGAAATGATGAGCAATAGATCTCATTTCAGCTACATTCTGAAATGTCTGTCCATTTGAAACCTGCAAAAGAGGAAAAAAACCCACCTTCACTTAATAGATTTTGTAATATTTTAGGGCATGTTTTTTTAAATCTAACACTCTTTTCATCCCCAGGGAAATCATGTTACCCCGAATTATATGGGGTTCCTTATGAACATTTATAGCAATGACTATATGTTGAAGGTGAGAATGTTTCATCCAAGAGGAAGGTGTTCCTAGCAGAATACAAATACAGTCCTACAGACAGCTCATCTCTCTGTTTATTTTATGACTCAAAGAGGATGCATGGCACATGGAGAATCTCTCTGAATGAAAATGTATGGAAATCTATGCACAGCTTCTGGGCTTCCATTCTCCGGGGGTTGGAGCTTGGCAAACCACCTGCTGTATTTTGATTTGAATTTTGTTTTCACCAAAGTGAGACTGATCTCCAATGTGATTTTACTGGGGTGAGGATTAAGCCAGCAGGGACGGCTCTACTGTTTTTGCCCCCCACAAGCAGCGCACTGAATTGCTGCCACCGCGAGCAGCTGAAGAAGAGATGGGAGCTGCCGCTGAATCGCCGCCGTGGGCGCTAAAGATACAGGCTGCCACAGAAACACCCTCGCAGCACATGGACTGCTGCCCCTTTCAGATTGACGCCCCAAGCACCTGCTTGGAATGCTGGTGCCTGAAGCCGGCCCTGTAAGCCAGGCAAAATAGCAGGACACCCTGTTTTTGTTAGTGGTTTCAATCTGAAACCCCCAGGAGATTGGGTTTGCCTGAAATGGAGCCCAGGCTCAACAGGTTTTTGAATCTGGTCCATCTTTCAGGACTGTAGCTATATGCAAAAAAAAAATTGGTACAGTGACTCACTATGGCAGTATCTGACCAGTTGCCTTGACACATGATTTCTGCTGGAAACAATCGTTCCAAGGTGAACCGATCCCTCGTGAGATCATTGACAGGATAGCTCAATGATTGATTGGGACACTGATCGTGGTAACCAGATCTTTAAAGGTTTGGATCCAAATGTTCAGACACTTCTCTGTACCTTCAACTGATACAGACCATGGAGTCCTCAGCACTGAGCTAGAAACTCTTCCTGCTTCCGGTCAAAATGGGGAAGAGATGGCCAGCCCTCTGTGGAGATAGAGGTGGTTAGGGACTATTTAGAAAAGCTGGACGTGCACAAGTCCATGGGGCCGGACGAGTTGCATCCGAGAGTGCTGAAGGAATTGGCTGCTGTGATTGCAGAGCCCTTGGCCATTATCTTTGAAAACTCGTGGCGAACGGGGGAAGTCCCGGATGACTGGAAAAAGGCTAATGTAGTGCCAATCTTTAAAAAAGGGAAGAAGGAGGATCCTGGGAACTACAGGCCAGTCAGCCTCACCTCAGTCCCTGGAAAAATCATGGAGCAGGTCCTCAAGGAATCAATCCTGAAGCACTTACATGAGAGGAAAGTGATCAGGAACAGTCAGCATGGATTCACCAAGGGAAGGTCATGCCTGACTAATCTAATCGCCTTTTATGATGAGATTACTGGTTCTGTGGATGAAGGGAAAGCAGTGGATGTATTGTTTCTTGACTTTAGCAAAGCTTTTGACACGGTCTCCCACAGTATTCTTGTCAGCAAGTTAAGGAAGTATGGGCTGGATGAATGCACTATAAGGTGGGTAGAAAGCTGGCTAGATTGTTGGGCTCAACGGGTAGTGATCAATGGCTCCATGTCTAGTTGGCAGCCGGTGTCAAGTGGAGTGCCCCAGGGGTCGGTCCTGGGGCCGCTTTTGTTCAATATCTTCATAAATGATCTGGAGGATGGTGTGGATTGCACTCTCAGCAAATTTGCGGATGATACTAAACTGGGAGGAGTGGTAGATACGCTGGAGGGGAGGGATAGGATACAGAAGGACCTAGACAAATTGGAGGATTGGGCCAAAAGAAATCTGATGAGGTTCAATAAGGATAAGTGCAGGGTCCTGCACTTAGGATGGAAGAATCCAATGCACCGCTACAGACTAGGGACCGAATGGCTAGGCAGCAGTTCTGCGGAAAAGGACCTAGGGGTGACAGTGGACGAGAAGCTGGATATGAGTCAGCAGTGTGCCCTTGTTGCCAAGAAGACCAATGGAATTTTGGGATGTATAAGTAGGGGCATAGCGAGCAGATCGAGGGACGTGATCGTTCCCCTCTATTCGACATTGGTGAGGCCTCATCTGGAGTACTGTGTCCAGTTTTGGGCCCCACACTACAAGAAGGATGTGGATAAATTGGAGAGAGTCCAGCGAAGGGCAACAAAAATGATTAGGGGTCTAGAGCACCTGACTTATGAGGAGAGGCTGAGGGAGCTGGGATTGTTTAGTCTGCAGAAGAGAAGAATGAGGGGGGATTTGATAGCTGCTTTCAACTACCTGAAAGGGGGTTCCAGAGAGGATGGCTCTAGACTGTTCTCAATGGTAGCAGATGACAGAACGAGGAGTAATGGTCTCAAGTTGCAATGGGGGAGGTTTAGATTGGATATTAGGAAAAACTTTTTCACTAAGAGGGTGGTGAAACACTGGAATGCGTTGCCTAGGGAGGTGGTAGAATCTCCTTCCTTAGAGGTTTTTAAGGTCAGGCTTGACAAAGCCCTGGCTGGGATGATTTAACTGGGATTTGGTCCTGCTTCGAGCAGGGGGTTGGACTAGATGACCTTCTGGGGTCCCTTCCAACCCTGATATTCTATGATTCAGGCCAGAAAGAGTGTGGGAAAATGTCTGTCTTGCAGCTTTCCAGCACTTCTGGTCCATGCCAGGAACAGGAAACTTAGGCCCAACTGGAAATAGATGCTGCCCAGGCTTCTGAACCTTAGTGGAGATTTGGATTCCTGATTCGGGCAATGGCAGGGATCAGTCGCTCTGGGGATCAGTTCTTTCATCTTAGCCAAAGTGGCTCATCCAGCGCTACAAACAAGTTGTGCTGTAGGACTAGCATGAGTTCCTTAGTTGGGGTTGGTCCTGCTTTGAGCAGCGGGTTGGACTAGATGACCTCCTGAGGTCCCTTCCAAGCCTGATATTCTATAATTCTATCTGGGTGGCCTATTTGCAGGCAGCTCTTCCAGGTAAGCAGTAACAGAGGGCGTCTTACTCTATTGTTTCTTTTCTGGATCACTGAGTGCTGTGGTCTGCGTGGACTGCTGGTGTTGCTCATACCTTATCAGCACTAGCAGTCCAGTCGCAGTGTATTAGCAAGGGAGATGCCCCTGAAGACAGTTGTTTTTTTTTTTTAAATCAGTCTCTGTTCTTTCCCTTCCTCTTGCTGTTCACCTGTCCACCCCTTCCCCAGAGTCTCTCCCCAGGGGCAGCGAAGGGCAGATTCTGAAATGCTGACTGTGAAACTTCTTGAAAGCTGGCTCTGCGGCCCTCCAAGTGAAATAGACAAATGCCAAACTGTGGCTCAAATTACCTGCCAGAGCAAAGTCAAATGCCACAGGCAGGGACCACTCTGACCGGGCTGCTGCTAGCTGAGATTTGCTTTTGGTGAGCAGCCAGTGAGATGCCAGTTCAAGGGGGGAAATAGCTTTATTCAACTTCAGGCTCTGAATTCTGCATTCTGTGTAAGCAGAGGGGATGAAATCCTGGCCCCATTAAAGTTGATGGCAAAATTCCCATGGACTTCAGCAGGGCCCGGGTTCCATCCCTGGTATCTTTCAAGCGTCGCCCTGAGTTGCACGCGTGATGGCTGTGGCAGCTAGAAATGGAAAGCTGCCAAGGTGCACATCTGAAAGGAAACAGTCAGATGAAAACTGAAGTGTGATAAGATCAGTGAGGTCAGACTAGATAATTATAATGGTCCCC
This sequence comes from Chelonia mydas, assembly GCF_015237465.2. Taxonomy (NCBI): domain Eukaryota; kingdom Metazoa; phylum Chordata; order Testudines; family Cheloniidae; genus Chelonia; species Chelonia mydas. The sequence continues at coordinate 71,868,002 of NC_051251.2, read as the reverse complement.
TTCTGGCCCTACAATCTATTAATCTATCTCCTGGCAAAGGCCTCTTGCCCTAGGTGGCCAAACGGGAATTTCCTGGCGCTGAGTTTCAGTGAGACCTTTCATGTTCTTTTACCATAGTCTTGGGTATGTGTTTAGGGTGACCAGATGCCCCCTTGAAAAGGGGACCTGACAGTGTCCAGTCAGATCAACTGACTGGATACTCAAAGTCTGGTTACTGCGGGCAGGGGAGGTGGGGAGGAGCCGAGTCATCATCTGCACCGTCCCCTACTCAGCCGGGGTTGCCTCCTACCTGCATCAGGCAGCTGCAGCTCCCAGATCCAGTTCTGCAGGTGAGTCCCTCCCGACCCAGGTAGGGGAGAGCAAGGGGAAAAGGAGTGAGTGACAGGAGGAGAGGGGAAGAAGAATGAATGGGGGTGGGGCCTTTGGGAAAGAGGTGGGGCAGGGGTGTGGCCTCAGGGGAGAAGAGGCACGGTGAGGGAGGTTCCAGCACTCCTGCTGGAGTGTCCATTTTTTAAATATTACAAAGTTGGCAACCCTATCTCTATTATACTGCAGAGCTTCACCTATCCATACTAAGAAGGCACGTGGACTGAGACAATACAAAGCTGTGAAGATTTACTTCTTTCCCAGCCCAGCGAGGAAACATGCCAACGATTGGCAGGAGTTGGTTTCCAATCAGCTACCACATGCCTCTAGGTCCAGGGGCTGTGAGACTGAATCCTTGTACCAGGGGACTGGAGGAAGCAGGGTGCCAAACAGGGAAATGAGGGAAGGTAGAAATGAATGCCAGAACCCCTCGGTCTGTTCAAAGTGTGGGTTCCTGAGGAAAGCTGAGCCTGGACTGTTTGGGTTTTGATGGCATTCACTCTGCTGCCTTTCCGTGAGGCCTTTGAACAGAGCAACTTTGAGGAGAACAAATTAATTTTCTTTCCTCCTCTGGGAGCTACGTTAAATCTCATGTGCATTGTACAGAACACAGTGGGTGTATTGTTCCATCCTGCCCTGAGGGAAAATGACAGAACCTTTTATAAATCCTAGCGCGTTCTTTCATGTGCAGTCTGTGATTGGCCATTTCTAAGTGAAGAAATAATCCTTGCAACAAACATTCTTTGGTGCAAAGCAGCTGCTTGGGACATAATTCTACAAAAGCAGCCATTGTGCTGGAGGTCTCTGTGCTAATGGAAAGTGGGTTAGATGTTCTGCCTGGGGATGCAGCTCCCTTGATTATCAGGTGTCCCGACTTGCCTGAAAGTGCACATGCAGAGTCATTGCTCTGAACCGTTTGGAGGCACAAGGACTCTCTTGTTCATAAGCCTTATTTTGGCTGCCACCTTTGGGCACACTGCTTTGTTTCAGTCACCAGCGGCACATGGCTCAGGGAGCTGAATTGTGCACGTCTTCAAAGTTAACCTTTCACCCCAGATGTTCAAGCGCAGGCCATTCTGACAGGAATTCCGTCTCCATGCTGAGGTAGCTTTGCACTGTGCCCTGCATCCTTAGGAAGTGTGGCTTCAGTGCCCATCTTCTGTGTCCTGACCAGCTCAAAGCCAGTTCAGCCACCTCATGTAGACAGGATTTTCTTATCACGGGGGGCATGAGGCCCCAAGGCAGGCACAGGATTGGATTTTAGCAGAGTTGCCGTGGGGAACTCCATTCAAAGGCGATCCTCCCCAGGGCACTAGAGGTCACTGTGTCAGTGATGAATGATGTACATTTTGCATTGATACAGGGTTACTTCAGCATCCTATTTAAATTTATTTAGAGGGCTTTCTTCACCAGTTTGGCACTTTGGGCATAAAATATATAAAGTTGATTAGGATTAATATTTTTATTTACTATAGTAAAATAAGTATCAAAATACCCTTCCTAAGCCATCAGGTGTAAGTAGGGCCCTACCAAATTCAGTCCATTTTGGTAAATTTCAGTCACAAGATTTAAAAAATCATAAATTTCATGGAATTGTAATTTTAAGGGGTCCTGATCCAAAAAGGAGTATGTGGGCAGGGTCGCAAGGTTACTGTAAGCGGGGGTTGTGATACTGCCACCCTTATTTCTGCCTCTGGAGAACAGCGGCTGCTGGCCAGGAGCCCAGCTCTGAAGGCAGAGCTGCTTCCAGCAGCAGCGCAGAAGGATGGCATGGTGTGGGATTGCCACCCTTACTTCTGCACTGCTGCCTTCAGACCTGGAGCTGGAAGAGGAGACTGCCTGAGACAGTGTCTGGACAGCTTGTCCGATGGGACTTTGTTATCCCAGAAGGGGGCACTCTTAGTTGCCCATGTACTTTATCTGTCCATTTGTGCAACACAAGTGAGTTGGGAAGTGTTTGGGGGGCAGCTGGGGATCAGAGTAAATGCTCAGAAGAAAGACCTGAAAGAAGAGGATGGAGTGCGGTTTTCAGAAGCAACTCATCCTTGACTTGAGCTTGCTTCCATTGACCTCAGTGGGAGCAGAGTTAGGCCAATGCTGAGAGCTTGTGAATATCCACCCTGAGCTGCCAGTGAGACTCACAGAGGCCGTGTCTACAGTGAGGCCTGTCAGGAATTCTTCCATCATTGGCCTGGCAATCTTGGCCATGTGAGCGTAGACCAGCCACCTGCATTGTTACCCCCATGTCACCTGATTCTGCTCAGAGAAGGTCGAGACCAACAGGTGGTAAGATCACTGGTGGCCCATCTAACTAATGCTTGTACTGTTGCTAATACCCATGGAACTGCACTGGAGTGAGACCAGTGGTGGGAGAACTCCTTCAGACTCACAGCAGACATGACCCAGCCCAATCTTTGTTTGCATTCATAGGAGTAAAACATCAGCCTGAGTGGGGTTGGGAAGGAGGGCAGGACAGTAGGTCTCCTTGGTCCTGGCATGTGAGGAATTTTGGAACTGCAAGATTCAAAACACAGACAGGCCGAGACTGTAAAGGGGAACTGAGGAAACTCTCTTGATCTGGGAATTAAGAGCTAAGACTTTGCTGAGACTTGGAGTCTGGATTTGCTGGAGCTGTACTTGTCAATCAATCAAAGGATTCTCTGACTGCTGCATAGGAGCTGGGGTACTTAAATGTGAAATGGATTACCCTGAAACTTGAGATGCTGATTTTTCCTTTTAACTAGGTCAGTTATTAAAGCTGACGGTGCCGTAACCACCTTGGAGATTTAGCTTCTACTAGCAAAGGCAATGCTAGTAACCCTAAGAGGCAGTCTGCAGTTGGCTATGTACAACATAAAGCCCCCAGGTTGTTAACCAGACAGTCACTGAATGAAAACAGTGCAGCTCTGTAAGGGACTCTTGTTATTTCAACTTGCATGAAGCATCTGGGAGTTCCCAAAATAGCAGGCCTTTGGGAATTTCTTCCCATCAGCAGCGTTTTGTGTCACGGATGAACTTTCTGCAAATTCCACTTGGAGAGACTTAGGTCTCTTATTTTCTTTCACTATCCAGCACTAATTCCATAACAGCTCTGCACTGCTGTTTGATCCTTGCTCATCACAACCAAGTGGTCTTCTCGTCCATCCTCCCCGTGGAAGGAAAAGGCCTGGATAGAGACCGTTGAATCATGGAAATCAATGAATGGCTACACAGGTGGTGTCGGAGAGAAGGCTTTGGATTCTTTGACCATGGGATGGTGTTCCATGAAGGAGGAGTGCTAGGCAGAGACGGGCTCCACCTAACGAAGAGAGGGAAGAGCATCTTCGCAAGCAGGCTGGCTAACCTAGTAAGGAGGGCTTTAAACTAGGTTCACTGGGGGAAGGAGACCAAAGCCCTGAGGTAAGTGGGGAAGTGGGATACCGGGAGGAAGCAGGAGCGCGTGAGAGGGCAGGGCTCCTGCCTCATACTGAGAAAGAGGGACAATCAGCAAGTTATCTCAAGTGCCTATACACAAATGCAAGAAGCCTGGGAAACAAGCAGGGAGAACTGGAAGTCCTGGCACAGTCAAGGAATTATGATGTGATTGGAATAACAGAGACTTGGTGGGATAACTCACATGACTGGAGTATTGTCATGGATGGATATAAACTGTTCAGGAAGGACAGGCAGGGCAGAAAAGGTGGGGGAGTTGCATTGTATGTGAGCTCTGAGCAGTCATACTGCTCCCTTAAGTATGAAACTGCAGAAAAACCTGAGTGTCTCTGGATTAAGTTTAGAAGTGTGAGCAACAAGGGTGATGTCGTGGTGGGAGTCTGCTATAGACCACCGGACCAGGGGGATGAAGTGGACAAGGCTTTCTTCCGGCAACTAACGGAAGTTACTAGATCACAGGCCCTGGTTCTTATGGGAGACTTCAATCACCCTGATATCCACTGGGAAAGCAATACAGCGGTGCACAGACAATCCAAGAAGTTTGAAAATTGTAGGGGACAATTTCCTGGTGCAAGTGCTGGAGGAACCAACTAGGGTCAGAGCTCTTCTTGACCTGCTGCTCACAAACCGGGAAGAATTAGTAGGGGAAGCAAAAGTGGATGGGAACCTGGGAGGCAGTGACCACGAGATGGTCGAGTTCAGGATCCTGACACAGGGAAGAAAGGAGAGCAGCAGAATACGGACCCTGGACTTCAGAAAAGCAGACTTTGACTCCCTCTGGGAACTGATGGGAGAATCACATGGGGGGGGAAAGGAGTCCAGGAGAGCTGGCTGTATTTTAAAGAATCCCTATTGAGGTTACAGGGACAAACCATCCCAATGTGTAGAAAGAATAGTAAATATGGCAGGTGACCAGCTTGGCTCAACAATGAAATCCTTGCTGATGTTAAACACAAAAAAGAAGCTTACAAGAAGTGGAAGACTATAAAAATATTGCTCAGGCATGCAGGAGTGAAATCAGGAAGGCCAAATCACACCTGGAGTTGCAGCTAGCAAGAGATGTTAAGAGTAGCAAGAAGGGTTTCTTCAGGTATGTTAGCAACAAGAAGAAAGTCAAGGAAAATGTGGGCCCCTTACTGAATGAGGGAGGCAACTTATGACAGAGGATGTGGAAAAAGCAAATGTACTCAATGCTTTTTTTGCCTCTGTCTTCACGAACAAGGTCAGCTCCCAGACTACTGCACTGGGCAGCACAGCATGGGGAGGAGGTGACCAGCCCTCTCTCTGGAGAAAGAAGTTGTTCAGGACTATTTAGAAAAGCTGGACGAGCACAAGTCCATGGGGCCGGATGCGCTGCATCCGAGAGTGCTAAAAGAGTTGGTGGATATGATTGCAGAGCCATTGGCCATTATCTGTGAAAACTCATGGCGATCGGGGGAAGTCCCGGACGACTGGAAAAAGGCTAATGTACTGCCCATCTTTAAAAAAGGGAAGAAGGAGGATCCTGGGAACTACAGGCCAATCAGCCTCACCTCATCCCTGGAAAAATCATGGAGCAGGTCCTCAAGGAATCAATTCTGAAGCACTTAGAGGAGGGGAAAGTGATCAGGAACAGTCAGCATGGATTCACCAAGGGCAAGTCATGCCTGACTAATCTAATTGCCTTCTATGACAAGATAACTGGCTCTGTGGATGAGGGGAAAGTGGTGGATGTGTTGTTCCTTGACTTTAGCAAAGCTTTTGACACGGTCTCCCACAGTATTCCTGCCAGCAAGTTAAAGTAGTATGGGCTGGATGAATGGACTATAAGGTGGATAGAAAGTTGGCTAGATTGTCGGGCTCAGCTGGTAGTGATCAATGGCTCCATGTCTAGTTGGCAGCCAGTATCAAGTGGAGTGCCCAAAGGGTCAGTCCTGGGGCCGGTTTTGTTCAATATCTTCATAAATGATCTGGAGGATGGTGTGGATTGCACCCTCAGCAAGTTTGCAGATGACACTAAACTGGGAGGACAGGTAGATATGCTGGAGGGTAGGGATAGGATACAGAGGGACCTAGACAAATTAGAGGATTGGGCCAAAAGAAATCTGATGAGGTTCAACAAGGACAAGTGCAGAGTCCTGCACTTAGGACGGAAGAATCCCATGCACCGCTACAGACTAGGGACCGAATGGCTCGGCAGCAGTTCTGCAGAAAAGGACCTAGGGGTTACAGTGGACAAGAAGCTGGATATGAGTCAACAGTGTGCCCTTGTTGCCAAGAAGGCCAATGGCATTTTGGGATGTATATGTAGGGGCATTGCCAGCAGATCGAGGGACGTGATCGTTCCCCTCTATTCGACATTGGTGAGGCCTCATCTGGAGTACTGTGTCCAGTTTTGGGCCCCACACTGCAGGAAGGATATGGAAAAATTGGAAAACGTCCAGCAGAGTGCATCAAAAATGATTAGGCACTGGAACACATGAGTTATGAGGAGAGGCTGAGGGAACTGGGATTGTTTAGTCTGCGGAAGAGAAGAATGAGGGGGGATTTGATAGCTGCTTTCAACTACCTGCGTCAGGGAAGCCTGGCTGTTTAAAAATAGCCAGAGCCTCGCGAACCAGCTGAGCGGCAGCGAACCAGCTGAGCGGCAGCGAACCAGCTGAGCGGCAGCGAACCAGCTGAGCAGCGGGGACAGCAGAGCAGCTCACAGCAGGAGTTTGCCTGGGAGTTCGCCTGGAGTGAGCCCAGTGAGGCTTACATCTTGCAAACGTCTCTGAGGAAGCTCATAGTAGGTAGGTGATATGGAAGGGGGGGGGTTCAGCTGTTGTGACCTGCACTGGATGTGCCATGTTTGTCTTTCTTCCACAGGACAGAAGCGACTTTGTCTGTACAAAGTGCAAGCTGGTCTCCATATTGGAAGAGAAGATTGAAGGTCTGGAGCAACAGATAACGACCCTGCATTGTATACGAGAAACTGAGGATTTTCTGGACAAAACTCAGGATAGGCTTCTAGGGGCACAAAGCTCTAAAGATATAGAGCAGGTTGCACAGAGGAGCCAAGAGGCCAGTGAAGAAGCTTGGCAACATGTGACCTCCAGAAGAGGTAAGCGGAATGTCCGGGTTCCAGTAACACAGACACAGGTAACTAACCGCTTTCATGTTCTCTCCACAGGTACCATTGCGGAGAGTGGACCAGATGATATGTCTGGGGGGAGAAAGCAGAAGGAGACTCCGCTGGTTGGAAGGCATGAGATGCGATGTCCTGAGGTTGGGGGTTCCACGACCACCACTCCCAAGAGGAGAAGGCGGGTGGTGGTGGTCGGGGACTCTCTCCTCCGGGGGACTGAGTCATCTATCTGCCGCCCTGACCGGGAAAACCGAGAAGTCTGCTGCTTGCCAGGGGCTAAGATTCGCGATGTGACGGAGAGACTGCCGAGACTCATCAAGCCCTCGGATCGCTACCCCTTCCTGCTTCTCCACGTGGGCACCAATGATACTGCCAAGAATGACCTTGAGCGGATCACTGCGGACTACGTGGCTCTGGGAAGAAGGATAAAGGAGTTGGAGGCGCAAGTGGTGTTCTCGTCCATCCTCCCCGTGGAAGGAAAAGGCCTGGGTAGGGACCGTCGAATCGTGGAAGTCAACGAATGGCTACGCAAGTGGTGTCGGAGAGAAGGCTTTGGATTCTTTGACCATGGGATGGTGTTCCATGAAGGAGGAGTGCTGGGCAGAGACGGGCTCCATCTTACGAAGAGAGGGAAGAGCATCTTTGCCAGCAGGCTGGCTAACCTAGTGAGGAGGGCTTTAAACTAGGTTCACCGGGGGAAGGAGACCAAAGCCCTGAGGTAAGTGGGAAAGCGGGATACCGGGAGGAAGCACAGGCAGGAATGTCTGTGAGGGGAGGGCTCCTGCCTCATACTGGGAATGAGGGGCGATCAACAGGTTATCTCAAGTGCTTATATACAAATGCACAAAGCCTTGGAAACAAGCAGGGAGAACTGGAGGTCCTGGTGATGTCAAGGAACTATGACGTGATTGGAATAACAGAGACTTGGTGGGATAACTCACATGACTGGAGTACAGTCATGGATGGTTATAAACTGTTCAGGAAGGACAGGCAGGGCAGAAAAGGTGGGGGAGTAGCACTGTATGTAAGGGAGCAGTATGACTGCTCAGAGCTCCGGTACGAAACTGTGGAAAAACCTGAGTGTCTCTGGATTAAGTTTAGAAGTGTGTGCAACAAGAGTGATGTCGTGGTGGGAGTCTGCTATAGACCACCGGACCAGGGGGATGAGGTGGATGAGGCTTTCTTCCGGCAACTCACGGAAGCTACTAGATCGCATGCCCTGATTCTCATGGGTGACTTTAATTTTCCTGATATCTGCTGGGAGAGCAATACAGCGGTGCATAGACAATCCAGGAAGTTTTTGGAAAGCGTAGGGGACAATTTCCTGGCGCAAGTGCTAGGGGAGCCAACTAGGGGGGGCGCTTTTCTTGACCTGCTGCTCACAAACCGGGTAGAATTAGTGGGGGAAGCAAAAGTGGATGGGAATCTGGGAGGCAGTGACCATGAGTTGGTTGAGTTCAGGATCCTGACGCAGGGAAGAAAGGTAAGCAGCAGGATACGGACCCTGGACTTCAGGAAAGCAGACTTCGACTCCCTCAGGGAACAGATGGCCAGGATCCCCTGGGGGACTAACATGAAGGGGAAGGGAGTCCAGGAGAGCTGGCTGTATTTCAAGGAATCCCTGTTGAGGTTACAGGGACAAACCATCCCGATGAGTCGAAAGAATAGTAAATATGGCAGGCGACCAGCTTGGCTTAATGGTGAAATCCTAGCGGATCTTAAACATAAAAAAGAAGCTTACAAGAAGTGGAAGGTTGGACATATGACCAGGGAAGAGTATAAAAATATTGCTCGGGCATGTAGGAAAGATATCAGGAGGGCCAAATCGCACCTGGAGCTGCAGCTAGCAAGAGATGTCAAGAGTAACAAGAAGGGTTTCTTCAGGTATGTTGGCAACAAGAAGAAAGCCAAGGAAAGTGTGGGCCCCTTACTGAATGAGGGAGGCAACCTAGTGACAGAGGATGTGGAAAAAGCTAATGTGCTCAATGCTTTTTTTGCCTCTGTTTTCACTAACAAGGTCAGCTCCCAGACTGCTGCGCTGGGCATCACAGAATGGGGAAGAGATGGCCAGCCCTCTGTGGAGATAGAGGTGGTTAGGGACTATTTAGAAAAGCTGGACGTGCACAAGTCCATGGGGCCGGACGAGTTGCATCCGAGAGTGCTGAAGGAGTTGGCGGCTGTGATTGCAGAGCCCTTGGCCATTATCTTTGAAAACTCGTGGCGAACGGGGGAAGTCCCGGATGACTGGAAAAAGGCTAATGTAGTGCCAATCTTTAAAAAAGGGAAGAAGGAGGATCCTGGGAACTACAGGCCAGTCAGCCTCACCTCAGTCCCTGGAAAAATCATGGAACAGGTCCTCAAAGAATCAATCCTGAAGCACTTACATGAGAGGAAAGTGATCAGGAACAGTCAGCATGGATTCACCAAGGGAAGGTCATGCCTGACTAATCTAATCGCCTTTTATGATGAGATTACTGGTTCTGTGGATGAAGGGAAAGCAGTGGATGTATTGTTTCTTGACTTTAGCAAAGCTTTTGACACGGTCTCCCACAGTATTCTTGTCAGCAAGTTAAGGAAGTATGGGCTGGATGAATGCACTATACGGTGGGTAGAAAGCTGGCTAGATTGTCGGGCTCAACGGGTAGTGATCAATGGCTCCATGTCTAGTTGGCAGCCGGTGTCAAGTGGAGTGCCCCAGGGGTCGGTCCTGGGGCCGCTTTTGTTCAATATCTTTATAAATGATCTGGAGGATGGTGTGGATTGCACTCTCAGCAAATTTGCGGATGATACTAAACTGGGAGGAGTGGTAGATACGCTGGAGGGGAGGGATAGGATACAGAAGGACCTAGACAAATTGGAGGATTGGGCCAAAAGAAATCTGATGAGGTTTAATAAGGATAAGTGCAGGGTCCTGCACTTAGGATGGAAGAATCCAATGCACCGCTACAGACTAGGGACCGAATGGCTAGGCAGCAGTTCTGCGGAAAAGGACCTAGGGGTGACAGTGGACGAGAAGCTGGATATGAGTCAGCAGTGTGCCCTTGTTGCCAAGAAGGCCAATGGCATTTTGGGATGTATAAGTAGGGGCATTGCCAGCAGATCGAGGGACGTGATCGTTCCCCTCTATTCGACACTGGTGAGGCCTCATCTGGAGTACTGTGTCCAGTTTTGGGCCCCACACTACAAGAAGGATGTGGATAAATTGGAGAGAGTCCAGCGAAGGGCAACAAAAATGATTAGGGGTCTAGAGCACATGACTTATGAGGAGAGGCTGAGGGAGCTGGGATTGTTTAGTCTGCAGAAGAGAAGAATGAGGGGGGATTTGATAGCTGCTTTCAACTACCTGAAAGGGGGTTCCAAAGAGGATGGCTCTAGACTGTTCTCAATGGTAGCAGATGACAGAACGAGGAGTAATGGTCTCAAGTTGCAATGGGGGAGGTTTAGATTGGATATTAGGAAAAACTTTTTCACTAGGAGGGTGGTGAAACACTGGAATGCGTTACCTAGGGAGGTGGTAGAATCTCCTTCCTTAGAGGTTTTTAAGGTCAGGCTTGACACAGCCCTGGCTGGGATGATTTAACTGGGACTTGGTCCTGCTTCGAGCAGGGGGTTGGACTAGATGACCTTCTGGGGTCCCTTCCAACCCTGATATTCTATGATTCTATACCTGAAAGGGGGCTCTAAAGAGGATGGATCTAGACTGTTCTCAGTGGTAGCTGATGACAGGACAAGGAGTAATGGTCTCAAGTTGCAGTGGGGGAGGTTTAGGTTGGATATTAGGAAAAACTTTTTCACTAGGAGGGTGGTGAAACACTGGAATGCGTTACCTAGGGAGGTGGTGGAATCTCCTTCCCTAGAAGTTTTTAAGGTCAGGCTTGACAAAGCCCTGGCTGGGATGATTTAGTCGGGGATCGGTCCTGCTTTGAGCAGGGGATTGGACTAGATGACCTCCTGAGGTCCCTTCCAACCCTGATATTCTATGAACCATGTGCTGAATGACAGCGTGGCACGGAATAAGAAAGCCAAGCTAAGCCAAATGCATGCGAGCAAAGAGTTCTGGGTTTGGGGGGGGCCCATGTTGGCCAGTCTCACTGTTACGTTTCTTCTGAGGGTCACTTCTTCCAAGAGTTTAGGATGTACTGACTTAGAGGCAGGTCTGGTCAGCCAAGTGCTGCTGCTGACCAATGGACATCTGACCTCTGAGAGTTTGCAGTGACTCAGATGCTGTGGCTTGTTTATGCAAGACAGGCTGTGCATGGGCAACCAGATTTTTCAAAGGGGAAAAACTAGGCCTCCCTATAGTGGGGAGGTGGAAAGGGCCATGGGACAGTGGTTTTGGTGGCGGTCAGGGACAAGTAACAAGTAGAGACATGCTGACTCCCTCCTGCCCTTCCTGTCTTTTCTCCTTTACTGCACCAGCCTGCCTTGCTGTCTGTATTTAACCGCCTGCTTTCCCTTGCCATGGCTGTGCTGTTTGTAAGCCCACCTCTCCCAGATCTACCACAGGACAGAGCCAGCCTCTGACTCCAGCCAGGTTCACCTCTGGGAAGGGTTAGCTCAGCCTTGGGGGAAGTCGGTGGGAGACCTCAGGGTAAAGTGACAACATGTAATAGCCCTAGTGAAGAATAGGTCTGAAGGCCCACATCCACTCAGCCAACCTGCTGTCAGTTTCACCAGGCGGTGACTCCCTCGGATGGCCAATCTGCAAACGAGCTGGGAGAAAACACTGGAGGGGGGGAGGGTTCCCAAACCTCCAGAAATCCCAAGACAGGCCCTGAAAAGAAGGGCCATGCCAGGTCTTCAGGGACTCATAGTGACTGCCCTCTCCCACTCCTTCACACTCCCCAGTGTGGGTGGGGGGTGTGGCTGGAGTGCTCTGACTGTTCTGGAGGACACAACCACCATAGCAGCTCAGGGGAAGGCAGCGGGAAGTCAGATTTGCCTCCAAGTCTCTACAGTCTGGCATTGGTTAGGCAAGTGACTTCTGCTTTTCTGCTCAGCTCTGTTCTTTTAACCTCATCCTAGCAAACCACCTCCTCTCCACCTGTCTGGTGCAACATCTTGGACATGTAGACATGCACTTGTCTGTACAGCACCTAGCACACTGGGGTTTTGATTGGGGACTATGGTCCTATAAATCATGTGATCTTAAGGGCCGTCCCTCCCATCCCCTCAAAACTACTATGACCTTTACTTGTGACTGCAGCTGGAGGGAAGTCAGGAAAGGGAAGAAGCTGGTTCCTCAGAGTTGTGCTGAGAGATTGCTAAAACACGGGGAAAAACCGAGAAGATCCATAGCTTTTAAAGCAAGCAGGATGGGAAACAAATCAAATCTGCTGCTCTATTCTCAGGTCAGAAATCCAGGTAGCATTCTGAGGACCACCAGAGCTTCTCCAGCAAAATTCTCCAGCCTTCTTTCTTCTGCCAAGCACACGTGTCTCTTCCTCTTCTGCAGCAAAGGACCCAGAAATGTAGGCGCCTGAAATCTCTGCTTTTTAGTGGGTATTAAAGTGTCAGTGAAGAAATCCACAGAAAATGCTTTGCCTTCTGTTCCTTCGCACACTGTATTCTTAGGGGCAATTTGGGCAGCAGTGGAATTGAAGTGGTCTGGTTTGAAAATGCTCTGACTTTCATAATTTTCTTTTGTGCTCCCACCATGAGATCATCACTTCTTTTCTAGCTCAGTTTTGTATTAAACTTAGATGTCCATCTTTTGTTTTAGTCATGTGCCCTGTAATCTACTGACGCCTGCTGCAAGTATATACTGTTATCTTCTAATCCAACTGCCTCGGTTGCAAAGCAAGAGAGCACTGGCAGGCAGGCAGGAAATGGCACTTTTGTTTCTGTGGCAGAGATCAAAGCTAGTTCTATGCAATACACTCAGAATGGTCTGTCTTTTATTCACCCAGGCAGCTGCATGATCCTAGTTTGGAGATCGGCAAGGACATGGCTGCCAAGTTCTGCACAGCTCCGTGTGTGTCATTCTATGCCAATTAGTCCATGAGACAATTTGCATAATTGTCAGTGATTTGCATGAGCTTTGTGGTGTGGATTTAGCACTGGTGAAAGGCACTGGCTTCAGAGCCCTGATGAGTGAAGTTCTCTGTTTATCTACAAGGCAGCAGGATTGCAGGCTTCTCTCACACACTGGCCTGCCAGGACACCCAGTCATAAGAACATAAGAATAGCCATACTGGGTCAGACCAAAGGTCCATCTAGTTCAGTATCCTGTCTTCCAGAAGTGATGCTTCAGAGGGAATGAACAGAACAGGTGATCATCAAGTGATCACCATCCCCTGTCGCCTATTCCTAGCTTCTGGCAAACAGAGGCTAGGGTCACTTCAGAGCATCATTTTGCATCTCTGCCAAGCCTGTCTAATCACCATTGATAGACTTATCTAGTTCTTTTTTTAACCCTGTTATAGTCTGGGCCTTCACAACATCCTCTGGCAAGGAATTCCACAAGTTGACTCTGCGTTGTGTGAAGAAATACTTACTTTTGTTTTGTTTTTTAAACCTGCACCTTCATTTGATGACCCCTCATTTTTGTGTTAGAGAGTAAATAACACTTCCTTATTTACTTTCTCCACATCCCTCATGATTTTATAGACCTGTATCATATCCCCCCTTAGTTGTCTCTTTTCCAAGCTGAAAAGTCCCAGTCTTATTAATCGCTCCTCATATGGAAGCTGTTCCATACCCCTAATCATTTTTGTTGCCCTTTTCCAATTCCACTGTATATTTTTTTGAGATGGGGCGACCACATCTGCACACAGTGATGTAGGCATACCATGGATAGAGGCAACATGATATTTTCTGTCTTATTATCTATCCCTTTCTTAATGATTCCCAACATTCTGTTTGTTTTTTTTGACTGCTGCTGCACATTGAGTGGATGATTTTGGAGAACTATCCACAATAACTCCCAGGTCTCTTTCTTGAGTGGTAACAGCTAATTTAGACCCCATCATTTTATATGTATTGTTGGGATTGTTTTCCAATGTGCATTACTTTACTTTGCACCGTGCTGATCTGGGGGGCATTTTCTCTGGGGCTCAGAGCAGTAGCTCAGTGTCCAGGAGCAATTGTTGGTGCCTCTGCTTAGTCCACTACGTGTAGTAGTTAGTTTATAACACCTGGAGATGAGCCCCATGGTGCCCAGGCTCCTGACCACTTACTAGGTGGGAAAAATGTATGATCCCTGCTGAGCTGGGTTGGAGTTCAGCTACTGACCAAAGGTGAGAGTTTCTGCAGCATATTGGCAATGCCCAGTAGCAGCTAGCCCCCAGCAGCGCTAATGTGATACCTTCAGGAACAAGGCTTCCTTTCTTGAACAATAGGTGTATTTATGCTTGGAGCGGACACAGGCAGGCATCCACTGTGAGATGCCCTGGAGAGATTCAACTTCAAAGAGCAAAGCAAACTAGAACCACCCCCCACGAAGAAATTCCTCCCCAGTCTTATTTAGGAAAGGCTTCCCTGGGGCAGGATCATTCAAGGGGGTTGGGGGGCAGTGGATAGCTTGTGCCTCTTCTCATATACCCTTTGAGTGCCTAATCCAGGCACCTTATGCATGCAAACTCCCTGTGAAGTCAGGGAGGGTCTTGGTTGTGTTTTCATCACATGAGCAGGTTCCCATTGTCCCTAGTTGCTCTTTGCACCTGCAGCTAGCAGTAAGACTCACAAAAGCTGTTGCTAAGCTGGGGTGAGTGTGGTGAGCCAGACAATAAAGATCTTTCTCCTGTTCTTAGGCTCTGTACCTAAACAGAGCTCCACGAAGGTATTTAAACACAGCGAGAGATTCAGATCCGCACCCGGCAGCTAAGGACTGTGGAGATGCTGTGAGGTCTGGAAGAGAATTTCTCTGGCCTGGGCACCGTGTAGGACTGCCATAAGCAGCCTTACACTGCCACCTCACAAACTCCAGTGCAGGAGGTAGGCAGGCTAAGACAGGGCAGGTCAGCAGCACATGGCACTGTGCGGCTCTTGCTCTAACTTATGTCCAGGGCAGTTTCGGCCCTGGTGGATGCTAAGAATTAGACCCATAATGCACTAGGCCAACCTCTCTTGCCTTTCTTTTTCATGGTATTCAATAGTCATTGGGCATTGTTTGACCTCTGGGTAAGATTCTTGCCCATGTTTGAAAAGCAGTTCATTCTGGAGCTGTGATTGACCTAGACTAGGGCAAGTTTTTCAGCGTGATATGAAGTTCAGTGAAGTAGGCTTAAGCACAGCTAGAGCAGTCCATGAAAAATATCTAGATGGCAACGCAGTCACCATGCCAATCTGTGCGAACTTGAAACCACTGTTTCTTTTATCTCTTCCCATGTGGAAAGAGCTCACACAGAAATAACAAAGTTCACCACAGTCTACCTTGAGGGCCTGTAATTAATGAGAACTAGCAATGATGGGCGAATGAAATGAACAATGATCCAAATCCTCTCCCAAACCACAAAAGTACCTTTGTTGGGTGGTATCATTTAATTACGCAATGCAGCCAGCCACAATGACGCCAGCTAGCAATGCTCAAAGGTGGGAACCTCTCGCAAAATAATGGGAGATCAAAGATCCTGTCTTTGCAGTGAAAGTGCAACTCCAAACAAAGGAACCGGGGATGCCAGCTTCCAGGGACCATGGTATTTCCTAGTGCAGCAAGCAAGCCTGCCAATGCAATGCACGGTGGTGGAGATGGGTAAACCAAGGAAAACAGCAATGTCAGGTGGTAGTAAAGAGAGAGCGAGGGGCACAGGAAGATGGAACCAATAGAATGTGCTTGTTGGTCTTGGGCAAATATGGCTCCCTACTGAGCTCTCACTCACAGTACCAAAGGTTGAGCCTGGGAAACTTATGAGGAAAGCCTAGGAATGGCACCAGTGATCTAGTAAATGGTACAGTGTTTGGTGGAGGTGTAACACTGATAGACCCCAGGCGGCGGCAGGCAGGATTGAACCTGGTACCTTTGTACATGAGCCTCTACTGCGTGAGCTAAAAGCCACATGGCTGTTAGCTAAGGCTGTAGGAGACTCTTTTTAATGTCTAAGTAGTCTCAGTACCACTAGAGGGGACAGAGCATCACACCCAGGAGGTGTGTGGGTTACAGAGGCGCCCTGCATTAGTTGGGATCTAAAAGCAAATCCCAAGGGTATAACTCACTGGTGGTCATTAAAGATCTATTGTAACTATTTGAAAAGATTGCTTTGCTCAGGGGTCCAATTCTGGCACCTACATTCAACAAACTTAAAATTCTCTCCCACCGCACTCCGTCTCTCAAACACACATTGAATAGGATACTCTTCCCTTTTTGGCCCAAACTGTAATGTACTGGTGTTTGTGCACTATTAAAGAGCTGACACGTTCCACCTCTGGACTGGCTGCTATTCAGTAGATGGTAGGTATGAAATACTACTCTTATTACTTCAGTAGCAGGTGAAGTAATCCCAGCACAGCTTGTAAAGCATGTTGGGATGAAAGGCACTTGTAGAGCTGCAGGTATTGATACGTATCACTTATAAGACCCAATTAATTTTAGATGCAGATTTTCCCTCATTGGACAGACATGAACATCCACTCCCAGAGACTGTGTCACTTAGCAGCCCGCTGTTTCCTTTGATCCAGAACATGCTGATTGAGCCTTTGGTCCTATGGGAGCTCTAAGTGTATCAGAGATGAGCTTGATGCTTGTGCTTTGACTCCTCTGATGTACTCAGGAGCAGTTGCAATACCAGTGTTGTCATTGCAGGCCACAGTGGCTCCCAGGATGCTTTGCACACATTGGTTAATTCAGCCACACATCCAACCCTGTTAGCTAGGTAAATACTACACCCATTTTACAGGTGAGAATGCTAAATCACAGAAGAACTACATGATTTGCTCATGGCCACATGGGAAGTCTGTGGCAGAGCTGGGAATTGAACCCAGGTCTCCTAGCTCCTAGTCTTGTGCTTTAAAAAGCAAACAAACTCCTTTTGAGTCACTCAGTGCAACATCTCTGTGTTCTGTAGGTATCGCTTCAGAGTTAGGCAGCTGGTGTACTGTGACCATGGCTTATGTTCCTAATCATCTCATTTCTAGCGTGCATTGAATCCACCTGTTTTCTCTCATCTTATATTTAAATTGGAAGCTCTCTGGGGCAAGGACTGGGAGGGGTGTACAGAGCCTAGCACAATAGGACCACTTGGCACTACCATAATATAAATGGTCATCTAAAGTCATCTTTGTGGTGTCCATCACAGCTTAGAGTCTCTAGGAACCAGTCTACTTTATTTTACACTCTTCAGTAATAAGGTACTACAAAAGATGTGACCTAAATGCCTTCTGAAGATGGTGCCACGGTTCCACATTCCTAGCCCATCCTGCCAACATTTTTCTCACCCCAGTGAGCCCATCCCAGCTAGGCCTTTCTCCACAAACCTGATGTCTAAAGGTTCCTACAGTCACTGACCTGTAGTGGACTAAAAAGCCATTAGAATCACCACCATAACTCCATAGGAGGCCAGGCTGAAACAGCTGTCCTACTGCCCCTCTCACTGGAACTTTCTGGAAGCTCTGTAAGGTCCAATTAAAGTCAATGAGAGTTTACTGTCTAACTCCCATTTGTCTTGTCATGTTTTAGCTCTTCTGCTTCAGATCCTGGCTGGAACTCAAGTGGTAAAAGATGCTTGAACATGAGAAGGAGCAGGGAGGGGTCTTTATGTCTTGGGCAGGGGATTGCTAGCTATCTGTGAAGCCCCCGCGGCAGGCAGAGCCCAAAGCCTCTCTGCACCAGCTCTCCTTTCAGCTCCAGGTTTTGTGTTTCAGCTCCACCAGGTGTTTTCTGACCAGGATTAGTCAGGTTGGAAGCACCTGAAGCAGGCAGCATGATGCAGCTGAAAGAAAGTGAGGCCCCCAGATGTGAGAAATAAGGAAAAGAGTGGCGATGCCTTCACTGTTGGCTGATATCACTGTTCTCTCTCACCCTCTTCCTCACAGCCACTGTGCAGAGCAATAGCTGCCAACGAGGAGATCAGCCTGGGGTACTTGGAGGGAATGGACAGATGAATCTGCAGATCAATGGGGAAATGTTCTCCGAAGGGGACATGCTGCTCCAGGTACTGTATTATATCCTAGCCCTCTGCACCCAGAGTGCGAAGGGCAATTTGAAGCCCAGAAATATCCTGCACTTCAACTGATGGTGTGCAATGGATGAATGCACCATAGCCAAGTCACAACTTTGAATCCTGCACTACTGATTAGCTGTGTGGGCATGGAGGCACAGGGAGGGGAGTGGGCTGCCCATGTAAGCTGCCTCTGATGGGAGTCTAATGCAAGTGTTGTTTCTGAGTGCTGTGAGATTTTTGGGTCTGTCTTCGCCACAGGGCTAACTTGAGCTCTTACCCAGGTGTTGCCCCTGGCCCCCATCCTGTCCACACACAAAGCCCTCTCAACCAAGTGGGGTGGTGCTTTACACCCAAGCTTGCTGGCCTGTAGGCTAGAGGTTGGGGGCAGCTTGCATACTTAGCTGTGAGGACGCAGGCTAAGTCGCTCAGTGCTGGTAGTCCTCCAATGCCTTTTCCACAATTCCTCTTGTGTCCCCAGATGAACAGACAAGTTCTCCCAGAATTCACTGGGAAAGAATCCCAGAGCAGCTCAGTTACTGCATACCAAAAACCCAAGGGAAGCCTTAGTGACACACACAGGGAAGTGCAGCAGCAGGGAGGATGCAGGAATGCCAGTGTGACTTTGCACCATGGTTGCTCTCACCTTGCCCAGGCCAACCCGGGTGCCAATCACCTGAGTTAACTCTGCAGTGAAGACACTCTTAATTAGTCTTTAAAGTGCTTGGAGCTCCTTGGATGACAGAGACTACTATATATAAGTATATCTGGATAATAACTAGGGCTGTCAATTAATCACAGTTAACTCGTGATTAACTGAAAAATTAACTGCGATTAAAAAACGATTAATTGCACTGTTAAACAATAGAATACCAATTGAAATTTTAAATATTTTGGAATGTTTTTTTCTACATTTTCAACTATGTTGATTTCTAGTACAACACAGAATACAAAGTGTACACTGCTCACTTTATATTTTATTACAAATATTTGCACTGTAAAAATGATAAATAGTATTTTTCAATTCACCTCATACAAGTACTGCACTGCAATCTTTTTATCATGAAAGTGTAACTTACAAATGTAGATTGTTTTATTTTATGTAACAAAAACAATGTAAAACTTTAGAGCCTACAAGTCCACTCAGTCTTACTACTTGTTCAGGCAATCGCTAAGACAGAGAAGCTTGTTTACATTTATGGGAGATACTGCTAACTGCTTCTTATTTACAACGTCACCTGAAAGTGAGAACAGGCATTCGCGTGGCACTTTTTTAGCTGGTGTTGCAAGGTATTTACATGCCAGATATGCTATCAGCATGGACGCATGTCTTTTGGAATGGTGGTTGAAGCATGAAAGGACATATGAATCTTTAGCGCATCTGGCACGTAAATATCTTGCAACGCCAGCTACAACAGTGCCATGTGAATGCCTGTTCTCTCTCTCAGGTGACATAAACAAGAAGTGGGCAGTATTATCTCCTGCAAATTGTAACCAAACTTGTTTGTCTGAGCAATTGGCTCAAGTAGGACTGAGGGACTTTTTTATTTTTGAATGCAGTTTTTTTGTTCATAATTCTACATTTGTAAGTTCAACTTTCATGATAGATATTGCACTACAATACTTGTATTAGGTGAATTGAAATATACTATTTCTTTTGTTTTTTACAGTGCAAATATTTGTAATCAAAATAAATATAAAGGTGAGCACTGTACAATTTGTATTCTTTCCTGATTCTGGATCCTAGTAGCTGATTCCCAGAGATTTGAGTCTGCAACTCTTCAAACTAAAGGACTTAGTCCTGCTCTTGAGGTGGCAGAGGGTCATGCTTTCAGTGCTGACGGCCATAGGTTTGGACTCTGACGTCAGCCTGAATGTACACTCATCCAATCAGAGGGCACACACAATCCTATAAGTTACTGTATCTGACCAGTCACAGCTCACCAATAGAGCTCTCATAATTTTTTGTGATGAATGGGACTTCAAGTGAGTGAAGTTAGAGGTGTAAGCTTTGGCTTAGCCTGTCAAGGAGACTCAGGCTCCTATGTCGCTTAGGCCTTGCAACACTGAGCAAAGTGATGCCAAAAATCTCTAAAAATCTGGGCTTTAGGACCCAAATTGATGCTTTACAAATCTGGGCTTTAGAACCTATATCTGGGTGTAGGAGCCTAACTTGAAGCTCTTATTTAACTCTTAGCCATACACTTTTACAGACTCCACCTTCTGCTGATCTCTATTTGGAGAGAAGATGTTTTAGTAGCTATTGTAGAAAGAATTTCAAGAGAAAAGGAGGATCATTAATATGCAAATATACTCCTGAATGTTTAAAATCTGGACATTTTCCATTCCAAAAGGAGAGCATCTAGAAGTTATATCTCCTCTGAAATCCTGTGTTGGGAGGAATTGCCAACTATCCCAATTTTATCATATTTCACAATATTTGGAGACTTTCTTAAAGCCCCAGCTCCTGGAGTCAAGTGATTAGGTGGGACTCTCAGCTTTCATAGTTTTAAAAGATGTTTCTAGGTTAATGGTTCCAAAGAAAAGCTTGAAAATGTGACCCAAATGGACCTTAGAAAGCGACAAAACAGAAGGCAAATGGAATGAACTTCAAAAGTATTCTTTGGCTTGAAAATCATGATTTTAAAATCTCCTGATTTTGGGGGTCCTGACACATGGTTTTTCAACGCTTGAGCAGGTAATACTGAAAATGCACTCTGGCTTATAACTATTAATGCCATTACATCTTGCAAAAAAAAGTTTATATTGATTGGGAGCAGGGCCTCAGGGGAGAAGGAGGGGTAAGGGGGCTGGCCCATGGTGAAAAGTTGATGGACCAGACCTGCCCACTTTCAAAAAGTGGGAGGGCCCTGGTCCCTTGGCCCCCACTGTTCTGTTCTGGCACCCATGCTGCAGACTCCTTGGGCAGCTCCAGAACTTGGTTCTGTTATGCACCAAAACTTGTCTTCACGGCAGCATCCTTACTAGACATAACTGGAGTTCATAATCTTCTGCCCACTGATGTCTTTGTTGGCTGTGGGTGAGAGGGAATGCGCAGCTGGGAGTAATGGTGCCATGTCTCTGCCAAAACCAATTTGGCTGCTAAATGTTGCAATTTGAGAGCTGGCCATTTTCCCTCTGCCCTTGTATGTCAAAACCAAATAACCCACCTCCAGAATTCCTTTGTGATGGAGTCTTGGGAATGAAAAGAAGCAACAAAATGTTATAGAGGAGAGTGACTTAGGGTAGATCCCTGCTTCCACGAGGCTGCTCATAGCCATCTGCCAGCTCCTCTTGCTTTGTTTGAAAACCATAGAATTCTTCTGGTTCTCACCTCATCAACACCCCACCCTAGACTTCCCCAACAAGAAGTGGACACTCTGCTCTTCCAGGGGGCCATAGAGCCTGTCCCACCTCAATACAAGAGAAGAGCCGCCTTCTCGCTCTACTTCATCCCAAAAAAGGGCGGAGAGCACCACCCCATTCTAGGTCTTCGGATGCTATACACCTTTACCAGAAAGTCCAAATTCCATATGGTAACACTGGCATCAATTATTCCCTCCATCCCCCAGGGAGCCTGGTTTGTGCTTCATTTTGAAAGGCACACTTCCATGTAGATGTTCACCCAGCCCACTGCAAGTTTCTCCATTTTCAGGAAGGACACCAACGCTACCAGGTGGGTCCTTTGGGTCCTTCCGTTTGGTATATTGACATCTCAACAAGTGTTCAAAAAGGTCTTCTCTGTGATAGAAGCCCAAATTTGCGGATGATACTAAACTGGGAGGAGTGGTAGATACGCTGGAGGGGAGGGATAGGATACAGAAGGACCTAGACAAATTGGAGGATTGGGCCAAAAGAAATCTGATGAGGTTCAATAAGGATAAGTGCAGGGTCCTGCACTTAGGACGGAAGAACCCAATGCACCGCTACAGACTAGGGACCGAATGGCTAGGCAGCAGTTCTGCGGAAAAGGACCTAGGGGTGACAGTGGACGAGAAGCTGGATATGAGTCAGCAGTGTGCCCTTGTTGCCAAGAAGGCCAATGGCATTTTGGGATGTATAAGTAGGGGCATAGCGAGCAGATCGAGGGACGTGATCGTTCCCCTCTATTCGACACTGGTGAGGCCTCATCTGGAGTACTGTGTCCAGTTTTGGGCCCCACACTACAAGAAGGATGTGGATAAATTGGAAAGAGTCCAGCGAAGGGCAACAAAAATGATTAGGGGTCTAGAGCACATGACTTATGAGGAGAGGCTGAGGGAGCTGGGATTGTTTAGTCTGCAGAAGAGAAGAATGAGGGGGGATTTGATAGCTGCTTTCAACTACCTGAAAGGGGGTTCCAAAGAGGATGGCTCTAGACTGTTCTCAATGGTAGCAGATGACAGAACGAGGAGTAATGGTCTCAAGTTGCAATGGGGGAGGTTTAGATTGGATATTAGGAAAAACTTTTTCACTAAGAGGGTGGTGAAACACTGGAATGCGTTACCTAGGGAGGTGGTAGAATCTCCTTCCTTAGAGGTTTTTAAGGTCAGGCTTGACAAAGCCCTGGCTGGGATGATTTAACTGGGACTTGGTCCTGCTTTGAGCAGGGGGTTGGACTAGATGACCTTCTGGGGTCCCTTCCAACCCTGATATTCTATGATTCTATGATTCTATGAAATGTGCCACTTTGGCCATTCAGTATACCCCTACCTTAACGACTGGCTCCTCCTGCTGCTATCGCGCCAGGAAGTAACCTGTGCAATCCTCGTCCTTCACACGCTATTGGCATCAATGAAGCAAAATCAGAATTGAAAGCTATACAGATGATACACGTGCCAATAAAGTGTCTCGACTCCGTCATGGTGAGAGCTTTCCTTCCAGCAGACCACATCACAACACTGACGTCCTGCATCGCAGACCCCACACCATGGTCCGCCACTGTCTCTCTCTCTCTCTCTCTCTCTCCTTGGCCATATGGCTACCTGCTTCTATGTGACACCACACTCAAGTCTCCACATGCGTTGCCTCAAGTTGCAGTGGGGGAGGTTTAGGTTGGATATTAGGAAAAACTTTCATCAAGAGGGTGGTGAAACACTGGGATGTGTTACCTAGGGAGGTGGTAGAATCTCTTTCCTTAGAAGTTTTTAAGGTCAGGCTTGACAAAGCCCTGGCTGGGATGATTTAGTTGGGGATTGGTCCTGCTTTGAGCAGGGGGTTGGACTAGATGACCTCCTGAGGTCCCTTCCAACCCTGATATTCTATGATTCAGATGTGGCTCCTCTCTGTCTACAGACCCAGCACAGACCAGAATTCCCCGGACCGGGCTAGCCTCCCTCACGTGGTGGGCAGATCCTTCCAAGGTCATGATCGACACCCCCCTTGTCCCTCCCACACCACAGGTCACTATCACAATAGATGCCTCCCTCACGGGTTGGGGAGCCCACCCTGGACCCACCACATGACCCGGGGAGTGTGGATACCATGGGAGGTCAGGATGAACATAACCATGCTAGAGCTCTGAGCAGTCCATTTAGCATGTCAGGCCTTTCCCCCACTCATTCAGTCCTTCCATGTTTAACTGCTCTCCGA
Organism: Chelonia mydas; assembly: GCF_015237465.2. Classification (NCBI taxonomy): domain Eukaryota; kingdom Metazoa; phylum Chordata; order Testudines; family Cheloniidae; genus Chelonia; species Chelonia mydas. The sequence continues at coordinate 71,844,434 of NC_051251.2, read as the reverse complement.
CAACTTCATGGCTATGTTGTACATCAACCAGCAGGGTGGCACCAAGTCACCCTCCCTCTGTTTTTGAGTCTCTTTGCCTTTGGAACTGGTGCATAAAAACCACGTAACACTTCAAGCCATGTATCTCCCAGGCACCTAGAATTCCCTGGCCGATGCACTCAGCAAGACTCTCTACTTCAATCACGAGTGAGAACTGCATGATGTCACCATACTACGGTATCTCTTTGAGAACTGGGGCACCCCTTGGTGGGACCTCTTTGCCACTTGTCAGACCTGGAACTTGCCCCTCTATTATTCCAGCGGAGCAATAAGGGAGGACTCACAGGGCAATGGGCTCCTCCTCCCCTGGACAGAACACTTCTGCTACACCTTTCTTCCCATTCCCCTTCTGCCACAAGTACTACTCACAATTCGCCAGAACAGCCACTGTGATACTCGTAGCTCCAGTCTGGCCCTGTCAGTTCTGGGTCACAAATGTGGGTGGCACATATGAGAGACTTGGGGAAGCCAAGCCTCCTCAAAAAAGGCTAGCCATGCAGGGGGCAAGAAATGCAGGATGGAGGCGTGCCAGCCGGCCGCCTTTGGAGTGCCGCCGCTGGAAGCTTTGTAGAAGTGGGGGAGCATCGGGCCCTGGATCGTGGTCCCACTTGCCCTCCGCCTGAAGGCCCCACTCTGCCTCTTCCCCCAAGGCCCACCTCTCGCTCCTCTCCACCCCCTGTTCCCCACCTGTCACTCATCCTTAAGGCAGGAAAAAGTGATGGGGCCATGACCCCTTGGCCCCCCAACCTGTTCCATCACCCCTTAGCTGAGTTGCTATAGCATCAGCATGCACACCGGGAGGAGGAATCCCAGAGCTGGGCCAGGCAGTGTGAGGCTGTGAGAGCTGATGCTGGAGGAATTTAAAATCTAAGTAGTTCAGGACCTTCAGTATTGCTCCTGCAATGCTCTCTGCTGTCATATTCAAACCTAACCCACAGGATGATTTTCTTATTTCTTACCCCTCTGTTAATATCTCTTCTCTCCCGTGATCTTTCATTTCTTAAATCTGTGCTTTGATTTTCTATTTCACTTGAGGCATTTGGAATCCAGTTCTTCTCATAAGTACTTTGAAAATCCACTCCCTGCACTGCATATGAACCCCAAGAAGAATTCAGTATCCCCCGCCTATGCTAACTCATCCAGTGTGTGACAAACTTCCTCCTCTACTTTGGTGGGTCCTGCGCTTTTTGGTGGATTTGCTCACCTGAGAGGTTCACAGCAGCCCTCAGTTTGGCTGTTTCTGCTAGAGGCTCAAACCTGCCAGTCACTCAGCTAACCTCATCACTGGCCAGCATGGGGGAAATGGAGAATAATCGCCACAGTCTCTGTTGTCCCACCTAATGGGTCAGGGACAGGCCAGATCCCTTTCCAAATTAGACCTTCCCTTCTGGTGTTGCTCACAGACCTGGTCAACTCCTCCTGTGTCCGATCAGGAGTTGGGGGGGAACCCAGGCCAGCCCTCTACACCGGGTTCCAGCCCAGAGCCCTGTGGATAGCAGCTGTCTATGCCTCCTGTATGACCGCTACAACTACAGCTCCCTGGGCTACTTCCCCATGGCCTCCCCCAAGCACCTTCTTTATCCTCACAACAGGATCTTCCTCCTGAAGCCTGATCACACTTGTACTCCTCAGTCCTCCAGCAGCACACTTTCTCACTCCTTGCACGCCCTCCACTAACTGATGGGAGGTCCTTTTTAAACCAGGTGTCCTGATTAGTCTGCCTGTCATAATTGATTCTAGTATATTCTTAATTGGCTCCAGGTGTTTTAATTAGCATGCCTGTGTTAACTGGTTCTAGCAGGTTCCTGATTGCTCTAGGGCAGCTTCTGCTCTAGTCACTCAGGGAACAGAAAACTGTTCATCCAGTGGCCAGTATATTTGCCTTCTACGAGACTCCTGTACCCTACTGGTCTGGTCTGTCACAAGTATAATCAGTCTGAAAACCATTAGCCATCATTGTTTCATGATCAGTTCTACATTTTCAAATATATTTATTTCAATTTCAACACAGAATACAAAGTGTACGGTGCTCACTGTATTTCATGTAGAGCTGATCATGAAATAAGCTTTCTAAAAGTATACCTTAGCTATGATAGTAATTTAAATGTTATTGCACAGTCTGCATTACAGTCTGAATTTACTTAGATTGTAAGCTCTTTGGGGCAGGGATCATCTTGGGGAAATGGTAATACAAATAATAATTAATAAACAGCTGCTTATCATCAGGGGCCTCATTTCAGAAAAATTCCTCAGGGCAATAGAAGTTGTGTCAGCATGGAGAACATGCTTAACATTATATCCTGAAAAGTTGGGGCACTGGGCGGGGGGAGAGGGAGACAAAAAGTGGAAGACATAATGGATCATATAGACCAGGGGTTCTCAAACTGGGGGTCGGGACCTTCAGGGGGTCGTGAGGTTATTACATGGGGGGATCATGAGCTGTCAACCTCCACCCCAAACCTCGCTTTGCTTCCAGCTTTTATAATGGTGTTAAATATATTAAAAAGTGTTTTTAATTTATAAGGGGGGGTTGCACTCAGAGATTTGCTATGTCAAAGGGGTCACCAGTAAAAAAGTCCTGCAGCATTCTAATCAATGGGAGTTTTACAGTTCACTTCAATAGGCACAGGATCAAATTTGCACAGTTTCGGCCTCTTAATATAGCAACTCCGAGAGCAAAAGTCCTTTGGAACACAGATCAAACCATTTAAGATTAAAACTAGCTCCCATAAAAAGTTTCTATAACCTGGAAAATCTGACTGTTGCTTCACTGTGCACAAAAAGAACCAGAAGCAGGACAAACTAAAGACAGTACTCCAAACAGTCAGTAACCTGAGCTGTTCAGTTGACACCACCATTGAATCAAGTTGACTGAAGGGAGTCTGATTTTTCTTGGCACCCTTGCAAAGTGCAAATGTTTAAATAATAGCATCAAGAAGCTAAAAGCACATTGTTTATAGAGAAAGCAATCCTTTTGTGTGACTTGAAGCTGTAATTTTTTTTTTTCTTGTACGTGCTGGCATTTTTTAACACCAGAACAAAGCAGTCATTAATTGATCACAATTTACCAGAAATAATTTTCTCTCAGGGTATTATGGATTTTTCTTCCTCTTTTCTTTCCATACAGATAAGGTAATTATTTTCTTTAGACCAACCAGGAATCCTGCATTCTTTTGCCAGACATAGAGTATTCTGCATGCTGCTCCTCTTGGAGATTACAAAACAAGGCTGAAATATTTCTCACTACTCAAGTTGCAGGTGTCCTGTACGCTACTTGGGTAAAATATATTACAAGTAGAAGCAGAGCAATTCCTACAGTCACACACAACTCCTGCTGACTTCACTGGGACTTTACCTGAGTTAGGAGTGAAGGATTTGAGAAGAAAATGCAGGGTGCTGGTGACCAAGACTTGATATTTTTAATAGCTGTCTATTTAGAAAGTATAAGCCATTTTACAAATCATTGCCAGGTAGGTTCCATGAATGCAATATTTACAATGACAAAAATGAACATATCACTTTTTGAGGAAGAGAGACACAATGCAATGACATTGCCCAGTGTCTCTACAGGACATGGTAATACCACATTAGAGGACTGACTTCTTTCCATTGCTATGGGGGGCAAAATCCTGGCTCTGTCGAAGTCAATGAGAGATTTGCCATTGATTTCATTAGAGCCAGGATTTCACCCTTTGTTTCTAGGAATTTTCTTAAACTGCAAAACAATTCACTCTTTGCTCATTAACAAACCACAGCAGGTCTATTATAGTAATCAATTTTGCAAAAAGACAATCCAATGCAATTGGTGGAGGTTTTTCACAGATGAGTTTGCAATATATCTGAGCATTGTATACATGGCAACCAAATATCAGTATCTCTGTCTATTTTGGTGGGTGTACTCGATGAATGAATATTATTTTTGCCATAACCGCGATCTTCCATATTTTTTGGAACCATTCCTCTAATGTGGGGGATTTCTGCTTTGCCATTGAGGAGCTATCAATTTAATTTTTCCTTTTTAGTATATGCCTTGCATTTAATTGCCGAGTACAGAGCTAAAGGTGAAGTTAGCAGGTGACATGAATACAATTAACAGAAGCAGTGAGTATTTGTACAGATTAGGTCCATGTTAGAAGCTTTATCATCTGCCCTTGGAGAGGTAGATAAGAGTGCAGTCTATTTGCCAGTGCAATTAGTGAGTGCTGTGTTAGGATAAGTTGAAGGACATTTAGAACATTAGCACCATTTGGCTGGAACCAGGGTGAAATCAGATGTGAACGAACTGTGGTCCCAAGTATGAGACAGGTGGGAACCATGCTATTGTCTTCTTGAAGTTGTGTCAAAGAATTTGCACATTTCTAATAAGAGGGAGAAAGCAACTGCAGATACCACAGATGTAAGGGTAGGGATCCCACATAGATCGGAGGCCTCGGAGGCAAGAGGGCACAGGGCAGGGAATACTGTCTCCTATAATGGTTATTTCAGCCTCAGAGGTACCCAGCATCCACCCTCCCTGCTCCCACAGTCCTTATGTTAAACCACAGTGGCCAATGGAAAGCTTTATTAATGTTTATTTATATACAAATACCCATATGCATACATTTGGGGATAGCCACCATCTTGGATAGTAGCAGGGATTAAATCAGGGGCCTCTGGAGCTAAATGTCTGATTCGCTTCAGCTGGAGCTAAAAAGCCAGGCTCTTCAGCACAGAGTTGTAGCAGACTCAGACTCTGTATGATTCAGACACACAGTCACGTGCACAAGGACCACAGTTCTATTTCCACAAGTATTGATGGTGGCAGTGTTTGCCTGGTCATTTGTGGGGTGGGGATTATCTGAGTGAGTGTGCAGAAACAATAACCTATCTGACCAGCCACCCAGTGCGGACGGAGTACTCAGAGCACTGGCTGTGACTGTAAAATGATGAGTCATCCCTGACCTAGAGCCCGATTAAGACACATGCACTGATGAGTCATGCTGTGCTGGGTTCCAGCCAATCTACAAGCCAGGAACTGGCCTGGTGACTCTCAGGGCGAGTATAGAAGCCTCACAGCAGCTTAGTTTGCTCAACATCACTCAAGGGCTTGGAACACTTCCTTGCTTAACAGTGGCAACAGCCTCCGCAAGCCTTGCTCTAGCCCTGTTCCTTGTCCTGCTCCATCCTAGCTCTCACTCCGGCCTCATTCCAGCCCCGCTCTAGCCTCCTAATTCTGACTTTGATCCCTGACTCCAACTGCAAGGCCCGACCACCCCCATCATGCTTTCTGACAGTGGTAAATCATTAGTTCAGGAATGATCCAAAAAAGGGGTTTTTGTCAAGTAAATTGTTCACTGCAATTCAGTTGCCGATCTCTAAAATAGGCACTGATTCAGCAGAGCACTTAAACCTGTATTTAACACCCATTGAAATCAACAAAACTTAATGAGATGCTTAAATTAGTGCTTTGCTGAATCAGAGCCCAAAGACTCACCTTTCTTTAAAATCCCCCGTCATGCCCCTCGATCTGTTTTGCCCCATGGCTGTCAGCCCTGGGCGGCTGGGGGTTCAGTTAATACAGAGAGCTGGATAATGGAGGCTTGAATAATCTGGGTTCTACTATATACGTTTTTATTTTTTCATAAAATGTAAAAACTAATGATTCTCTGTAAAAATGGAAATTCCATGTTTTTCTGTGGCAAACGGATTTCTAGGATCCCAGGTAACAAGTTCACACACAGTCCTGTAGTGTTCCCCTGTGTCATGGATCTATGCACATACACAGAAAATATTGTTGTGCACCCTATAGGACTGGATCTCTTCTTTCTTTCAGGCACTCAATGGATTTGTCATTGCAGTCACGGCAGACAGTTCTGTCTTCTACGTCTCGCCTACAGTTCAGGACTACCTGGGATTTCATCAAGTGAGTAGCATTTTTTTCCTGATTTAAGAAGAGGGTGGTGTAGTTTAAACGTGATCAGTTGCTAATGTCCATTACTAGCTGAGAGGCTGTTTCTTCTCTTGGAAGATCATAAGATATAATACACACCCACACACACATATATATATTAGAGCTGTTGATTAATCACAGTTAACTCACACAATTAACTCACAAAAATTAATCATGATTAAAAAAATTAATCGCGATTAATTGCAGTTTTAATTGCACTGTTAAACCATAGAAGACCAAATGAAATTTATTAAATATTTTGGATGTTTTTCTACATTTTCATATATATTGTATTCTGTATTGTAATTGAAATCTAAGTGTATATTATTTTTTTACAAATATTTGCACTGTAAAAATGACAAAAGAAATAGTATTTTTCAGTTCCCCTCATACAAGTACTGTAGTGCAATCTCTTTGTCATGAAAGTGAAACGTATAAATGTAGATTTCTTTTGTTACATAACTGCACTCAAAAACAAAACAATGTAAAATTTCAGAGCCTACAAGTCCACTCAGTCCTACTTCTTCTTCAGCCAATCAGTAAGACAAACAAGTTTGATTACATTTACAGGAGATAATGTGCTGCCTTCTTATTTACCATGTCACCAGAAGTTGAGAACAGGCATTTGCATGGCATGTTTGTAGCCAGCATTGCAAGGCATTTACGTGACAGATATGCTAAACATTCGTATGCCCCTTCATGCTTCAGCCACCATTCCAGAGGACATGCTTCCATGCTGATGATGCTCGTTAAAAAAATGTGTTAATTAAATTTGTGACTGAATTCCTTGGGGGATAATTATATGTCCCCTGCTCTGTTTTACCCGCATTCTGCCATATTGTTCATGTTATAGCAGTCTCAGATGTTCATTTTAAGAACACTTTCACTGCAGATTTCACAAAACGCAAAGAAGGAACCAGTATGAGATTTCTAAAGACAGCTGCAGTGCTCAACCCAAGGTTTAAGAATATGAAGTGCCTTCCAAAATCTGAGAGGGATGAGGTGTGGAGCTTCCTTTCAGAAGTCTTAAAAGAGCAACACTCTGATGCGGAAATTACAGAACCTGAACCAGCAAAAAGGAAAATCAACCTTCTGTTGGTGGCGTCTGACTCAAATAATGAAAATGAACATGTGAAAATGAACATGTAATCAAGTCCTCAGCATGAACGCATGTCCCCTGGAATGGTGGTTGAAGCATAAATGGACATATGAATCTTTAGCACACCTGGCACGTAAATATCTTGCAACGCCGGCTATAACAGTGCCATGAGAACACCTGTTCTCACTTTCAGGTCACATCGTAAAGAAACGGGCAGCATTATCTCCTGCAAATGTAAACAAAATTCTCTGAACAAGTAGGACTGAGTGGACTTGCAGGCTCTAAAATTTTACGTTTTATTTTTGAATGCAGATTTTTTTGTACATAATTCTACATTTGTAAGTTCAACTTTCATGATAAAGAGGTTGAACTACAGTACTTGTATTAGGTGAATTGAAATATACTATTCCTTTGTTTTTTTACAGTGCAAATATTTGTAATCAAAAATAAATATAAAGTGAGCACTGTACACTTTGTATTCTGAGTTGAAATTGAAATCAATATATTTGAAAATGTAGAAAACATCCAAAAATATTTAAATAAATGGTATTCTATTATTGTTAGTGCAATTAATCGTGATTAATTTTTTTAATTGCTTGACAGCCCTAAAATAAATATTTTTGTGTGTATGTGTGTACACACACACACACACACACTAAATATTTCCCTCTCATACTGGTAAATAGGTAAATAAAACGATGAGTTCACACTATTGTGGCTCTTTTGGGTAATGTTGATGGCTAATTTGTCTCTGGAAGCACTGAGGTCCGAGTATCACTGCTATAGAATTTAAAAGTATGTAATTATAGCATTAAACTGCACTTCACTTGCTGCACATTGTGCCAGATTCATCATTTTCCTGTGCAAAGTGAGTGTGCATGCTTTGCACTGGTGGAAATGACCTGGGTCAGGTGTAGGGCACCAGCAAAGCAGCTCTGTTAAGTAAAGCAGAGTAATAATGAACATTTGCTGGTGCGTTTGTAGCCCAGCTAAGTGGGCTTCAGGGTGAACTCAGCCATCCCCAGAATTGCAGTTAAGGAAGGGGGGATAACTCAGTGGCTTGAGCATTGGCCTGCTAAACCCAGTGTTGTGACAGCCCTAAAATAAATATTTTTATATGTGTGTGTGTGTGTGTGTGTGTGTGTGTGTATATATATATATATATACAGTGTGTGTGTGTGTGTGTGTGTGTGTGTGTCCTTGAGGGGGCCATTTAGGGATCTGGGGCAAAAATAGGGGATTGGTCCTGCTTTGAGCAGGGGGTTGGACTACATGACCTCCTGAATTCCTTCCCTATGATTCTAAGGCAGCATTTCAAATCCAAATGCAGATGTGTTACCTTCATACTTACAGAGTGAAATCCTGGCTCATTGAAGTCAGTAGCAAAACTCCCATTGACTTCAATGGGACCAGGATTTCCCGCAGGGCATTATTTGAGAAAAACAACATGCTTATGTCATTAAAGATGGTGTTGTAACACATATGCATAAAGGGACAGAAATAAGGGTGTACAATGAAGCCTTCAAGTTAGCAATTGTATGGAGTATACATGTATATTCTCTTTACACAATTCCTTCTTCTGAAAAATATATTTTGTTTCCTGCCACAATGTGGTTATAAAAGCACTATCTATCCAAAGGTAACATGTTTTTTTTCCCCATGTCAGTTTCTGAAATAAGCCGTCTGCTTCATCTCAGCTGGAAAAAGGCAACAACCTCAGTCAGATTTTTTTCTTTTTCTGTAGTTTGTGAAATGCCAGCTCCGATCTTAATGCCTATTATGTTTCCCAACATAAACAGAGGTAGACAAATACATTGTTTGTTTGTTAGCAATTCTCTCTCTCTCTTTCTCACCCACACACATACAATCCCAAAAACCAATTGTTTGGGGTCAAACCAAACCCAACATTGTTCAAATTTGTCAGAAAATCAATTAAAAAAAATATTGTTGTGGGTAAAAATAAACATTTCATTCGACAAAATAAAAATGTTTTGTTTGGATTCCAACCATTTACAACATTTTTATCGTGAATGAAAATTAAAGGACCTTTTGAACCAAAAAGTTGAAACCTTTTTGTTCAGAAAATGTTGAAACAAAACATTCCATTTTTTCAGAACTTAAGTGTTTTTTCAACCAAATTAATGTGTTGAAATCAACATAAATTCACAGAATGTTTCCATGTTGCCATATCTGCATTTTTCTCTGGAAAAAGTTATTTAAGTTGCAAAAAATTTCACCAGCTCTGAACGTAAGTTGCTTTTCCCCTCCACAGAAGCAAACGATTTTTATTCACTATTCTTAGCAGTAGATGCAGTGTATTAACACCCTACCTCACTTCATTTTATTCTCCAAAGCGTTTCCTTCCTCGATTGGCATTTATGTCAAAAATAGCTATCAGATATCATTATGTAGCACTTCAGCGGTTGAAGAATGGCACGCTCCTACTTATTCTCTGCCCCATCTCTTGTCACTATGGTTTAGCATGATTAGGTTCTGTTTACAGTAAATCCATTTTCTTCCCATTCTGTTTGTTTCCAAGTTTGCCACAGCATCATGCTTTGAATGCTAAAGACATAGTAGCAAGTATAAAGGATTTTTAATTGGAGTTCCTATACAACCAGGGGGAAAAGTGAGGTCATCTTAGGTTTAATTAACTTGTCCCACATTTTGTAAGAAATCTGAAGGGTCTTTAAATACAAGCCAGCAAGCCAAAACACTGGATACACTGCATACATGAAGCCTGGTAAATATTGTGAGGTGCTTAGATACTACAGTAATGCGACTATATAAGTAGCTAAGATGTGATGGTCAGCATAGTTTTAAGTCTCTTTAAGTCCCAGCATAGTTTTAGTCCCTTTCCTAGCCCCAAACAGGGCAACTCTGAAAAGACCTCAAACCATGTTGAGGCTCAATGCAGGGCTGTTAATATCAACAGTGGGGCATTCCCTGTACTCCAGCTGGTGCCCTCTTTCCCCAAAGACCCGTCCCATGGATTGGTGGGTGGGAAGGGACAAGAATCTCCTTGCCAGCCCCTGAAGACGGAGGGGTTAGGAGGTACAGGCCAGCCAGTTATCCCCTAAAAGGGGGAGGGCACAGGAGATCATTTTTTGTCCCCTCTATCCCCAATCCAAGGAGACACACAAGGAGATCAATCGTGTGGCCAGAATTTGAGGAAGGCCCCTGACCCTGCATCTGTCAAATGGGAGCTGCTTTGGGGAAAGGATGGTCCAAGACTGGCCTTACGAGAGTTTTGAACGCCACCCCCAGCAATTTCAAATTGTTCCCTCTTGTACTTTCTCATTTAGCTGTGAACGTTTAGCACAGCCCCTCACCATACAACCAGCGTACGGGTCATTTTAAAATTTTTAAACATGTCTGTCTTGCCTTTTGATGGAGGGAACAACTCCAAACCAGTTGGGGTGTGCTGCTCCGTTAGCCCATTCATATGGAATGCTTCATACATCTTATGAAGTGGGTTCTAGCCCACAAAAGCTTATGCCCAAATAAATTTGTTAGTCTCTAAGGTGCCACAAGGACTCCTCGTTTTTTTTTTTTCACACAGCAGAGTCTGGAACAGAATCCTGGATCTTAACACTCCTGACCCTGGGAGAGTCTCAACCTGAAAAGGCACTTGGTGGCCTATGCTAATAGGTAGTTTTAAAGATTGCTGTGTAAAGGTTTTGCACAGCAGGTGGCCTGGGAAGAGACTATGGACCAATCGTTGAACATGGTGCCAGCAGGGAAATCAGGTAGTGTTTGGAATGTTTATTTTTATTTTTCTGTTGCTATCCTTTGGCTTTCAGCTGAAACTGTTAATTCTTTGATGCTGAATTAAAAAGTAACCCTAAAAGCCACCCAAACTGAACTTCATGAATGCCCTCCACCATGGCCTAAGCAGTGGGAGAAGGGGAGAGATTCATTAAATGGAAGAGTCTGTTGGATTTCCAGGAGGTGTGGGAGGAAATCCTCAGGCACCCTGGTTTGAAAGTCGTTTTATATTTTGCATAGCCTGATGGATTGATTCAGTCCACATATCCCTTGTACGAGGTCCAGGAGACTGTTTTCTCCTTTCTGGTGGGAATGCTTCCCAGCCAGATGGCCTCTGGCTTTGAATGCCACAGTAATACAAGTCATAAGATTATAGTCCCACTTTCAGAGCCTTCATGTCTTAACAACCATGTAAAAGAAGCAGTGAGAGATAAAAAGGCATCTTTTAAAAAGTGGAAGTCAAATCCTAGTGAGGTAAATAGAAAGGAGCATAAACACTGCCAAATTAAGTGTAAAAATGTAATAAGAAAAGCCAAAAAAGGAATCTGAAGAACAGCTAGCCAAAAACTCAAAAGGTAATAACAAAATGTTTTTTTAAGTACATCAGAAGCAGGAAGCCTGCTAAACAACCAGTGGGGCCTCTGGACAATCGAGATACAAAAGGAGCACTTAAAGATGATAAAGTCATTGTGGAGAAACTAAATGAATTCTTTGCTTCAGTCTTCACGGCTGAGGATGTTAGAGAGATTCCCAAACCTGAGCTGTCCTTTGTAGGTGACAAATCTGAGGAATTGTCACAGATTGAAGTGTCATTAGAGGAGGTTTTGGAATTAATTGATAAACTTAACAGTAACAAGTCACCGGGACCAGATGGCATTCACCCAAGAGTTCTGAAAGAACTCAAATGTGAAATTGCGGAACTATTAACTGGTTTGTAACCTGTCCTTTAAATCAGCTACTGTACCCAATGACTGGAAGATAGCTAATGTAACGCCAATATTTAAAAAGGGCCTGAGAGGTGATCCTGGCAATTAAAATGATCAGTACCGGGCAAATTAGCTGAAGCAACAGTAAAGAATAAAATTGTCAGAAACATAGAAGAACAAAAATTGTTGGGCAAAAGTCAACATGATTTCTTTAAAGGGAAATCGTGTCTTACTAATCTGTTAGAGTTCCTTGAAGGGGTCAACAAACATGTGGACAAGGGGGATCCAGGGGACATAGTGTAATTAGATTTCCAGAAAGCCTTTGACACGGTCCCTCACCAAAGGCTCTTATGTAAATTAAGTGGTCATGGGATAAGAGGGAAGATCCTTTCATGGATTGAGAGCTGGTTAAAAGACAGGGAACAAAGGAATAAATGGTAAATTTTCAGAATGGAGAGGGGTAACTAGTGGTGTTCCCCAAGGGTCAGTCCTAGGACCAATCCTATTCAACTTATTCATTAATGATCTGGAGAAAGGGGTAAACAGTGAGGTGGCAAAGTTTGCAGATGATACTAAACTTCTCAAGATAGTTAAGACCAAAGCAGACCGTGAAGAACTTCAAAAAGATCTCACAAAACTAAGTGATTGGGCAATAAAATGGCAAATGAAATTTAATGTGGATAAATGTAAAGTAATGCACATTGGAAAAAATAACCCCAACTATACATACAATATGATGGGGGCTGATTTAGCTACAACTAATCAGGAAAGAGATCTTGGAGTCATGGTGGATAGTTCTCTGAAGATGTCCACGCAATGTGCAGTGGCAGTCAAAAAAGCAAACAGGATGTTAGGAATCATTTAAAAAGGGATAGAGAATAAGATGGAGAATATCTTATTGCCCTTATATAAATCCATGGTACACCCACATCTTGAATACTGTGTACAGATGTGGTCTCCTCATCTCAAAAAAGATATACTGGCATTAGAAAAGGGCAACTAAAATGATTAGGGGGTTGGAATGGGTCCCATATGAGGAGAGATTAAAGAGGCTAGGACTTTTCATCTTGGAAAAGAGGAGACTAAGGGGGGATATGATAGAGGTATATAAAATCATGAGTGGTGTGGAGAAAGTGAATAAGGAAACGTTATTTACTTGTTCCCACAATATAAGAATTAGGGGCCACCAAATGAAATTAGTGGGCAGCAGGTTTAAAACAAATAAAAGGAAGTTCTTCACACAGCGCACAGTCAATCTGTGGAACTCCTTGCCTGAGGAGGTTGTGAAGGCTAGGACTATAACAGGGTTTAAAAGAGAACTGGATAAATTCATGGAGGTTAAGTCCATTAATGGCTATTAGCCAGGATGGGTTAGGAATGGTGTCCCTAGCCCCTGTTTGTCAGAGGGTGGAGATGGATGGCAGGAGAGAGATCACTTGATCATTATCTGTTAGGTTCACTCCCTCTGGGGCATCTGGCATTGGCCACTGTCGGCAGACCGGATACTGGGCTGGATGGACGTTTGGTCTGACCCAGTATGGCCATTCTTATGTTCTTATTCTCCAGCTAGTCTGAATGACTCGAACATGTGGCTGATTTAACCACTTTGCTATGCACTTGTCTCAGTGGCAGTTGTCAAAGGGTCGGCCAGCTACGCTTAGTCAGTTTGGCAGTGCTGAGGAAGCCAGACCATGCACAGGGGTTGAGCCACAGACAGGGGACACGGGCTGCAGAGCAGTGCTGCTGCGATGAATTAGTTGTGCCTTTCAGTTCTTGCTCCATGTGGCTCCCAGCTGAATGGGTGTTCAATGGCGCATTCCCGTTGATTTCTTTTCAGTCAGACATCATCTACCAGAGTGTATTGGAGTTGATCCACACGGATGATCGAGCCATGTTCCAATGCCAGCTGCATTGGTCCTAAACCCACCTCCATACAAAGAACTGGAGCAGGGCACAGACGGTGAGTGACCAGGGCTGAGGGAACACAAGGCTGTTTGTGCAGTGAGAGCCATCTTCATGACTACTGCTGCCTGAATGAGCTCTACGGGAAAAGCCCTATGGAGACTGACAAGCCCGAAGCGCTGAGACGTGCTAAAGCAACTTTACTAAAGCTGTAAAGCACAATGGGAATCGTAATCCCATTGGGAACCCTGTCCTTACATTAGAGCCCAGCTCACGAAAGCCAAGTGATGGGGGAAGGCAATGTAATTTGTGGCTGCTTTGTGCTGGATGCTGTTCTGTTGTTCTAAGTGGAAGAATCAAATCTGTTTTGATGGGCAATGGAGAGCCAGACCAATTAGAAAGGCCAAGGAATGGAGGAACCAGAAAACTCACCCCAGTGTGTCTAAGCTGTGTCTACCAGCTTATTTAAAATGGAAAAAAAAATCTCTCTAAAGAGAGAGCCAAACCCACTCTTCCCTTCTCAAGGTGGTACAGGGTTTCCATTCATGGCCTCCCACAGAATGGGAAGCTAGACCTCCACATATGGCTCTGAGAAGAGAGGGGCAAGAGCCAAGATATAATATCTGCTTGGCTCCATGCCAGACCCACTGCCCATCAGAGTCAGTGGGAGTCTCTATCCCAAGAAAACCTTGAAAAAATCATGTGGCTGCAGCACCTAGATCTGATGCATAATATTGACTTTCCATCAGCATGAGGGTGGCACTGCTGCCACCCAGAACTTTTCATGGCCTTTCCCAGCCCACCCCCATACACAGCGCAGATCCCTGTGAGCCAAAGGAGCCATTGCACAGCTCCACCTCTGGCAGCTCCCACAGGGAAGAGCCACTGCAGCACCGAATTATAGGTTTAAGGCCAGAAGGGAGCACTATCTAGTGTGACTTCCTGTATGTCACAGACCAACACCAGCACCTGTACACTAAACCCAGCCATCAAAATTAGACGAAAGTGTGACAGCCCGCGGACTGCACAGGCAGGGAATAGGAAGGACCAAGGCACACCAGTGCCCAAGTCCCCATAGTGGTAGGGAATGTTCTCCTGACTGGCCCTGCCAGAGGCTTCAAAAGAGTCAACAATGATTCATGGGCAACAGGGTGAAGGCTGGCTAAGATCTACCAATGCCTGAGCCCTGTCCATCCCTAGGAGGTCATCCATAGAAGAGACCAACAGAGTCCTAGGCAATATCTGGGCTGAAAACCTAAGGGACTCAGATGCAACTCAAGTCACCTGGTTACATCTTTCAGAATGACACTTCCAGCCAAAGGGAAGGTTTGAGATGGGGCAGCAATGCCCAAGGTGAATCATGTTCTACAGGCTCATCATTGTGCCTCAAATGCTCAACAGAATGAGGAACTAACCCGAAGAGTACATCTACACAGCAGGTGGGAGGGCACTTCCCAATGTGGGTATACAAACACGCGCCAACTCTGTTGGAGATGGCATGCTAAAAATAGCGGTGTGGCCATGGTGGCACGGGCAATGGCTCGTGCGTACCACCTGAGTACAAACCTACCCCACCCTGGGTACATATTCAGGTGACTACACACCCTTGGAAGCACCTTTCCAGCTGGGGTGTAGACATGCCATAAGACAGTAGAAAAGGCTAGCTGATGTAGCCATACTGGTATAACTATATTGACAAATCCTTCTCGTGTAGATGCAGCTTATACCATCTAAAAGAGTGCTTTTGCTGGTATAGTTTTTACTGTATTTACACCAGGACTTTTGTCAATGTAGATATGTCATAAAAAAATCACCTGCTAACCCTGATTACTGTACTAACAAATATCTAGTGCTAGCCTGGCCTTACTCTGCGTTTCCTATGGTTGTGTAGATCAAGACCGTGAGAGAATTTACTCCAGGGGGCTTTTTAGAATTGAGGCTCTCTTTTTATAACAAAAAGGAGAGAACAACAGTGACTATGTGTTCTCCCTCATTGGCATCACTCTGTTAATAAGTGGTATATGCCTGCGAGGCAGGAATTGCTCCCTGTCTGCCTTTAAAGCCATGTTTATTACAACACTGATGAATTAGTGTCTAAATACTCTTTGAGATGCCTGCTAAAAATGCTTGCAGCACTAGCACTGGGACTGACTTTAATCATGTATATTTGGCCAAATTTTTTTTGAAATAGGAAAAAATTATCACACCATATTATGGGCTGCTAATTTCTTCTGACAGATTTCACCGCCTAATTTAAAGCTTCTGGATTCACATAAGCAGTCCACTGGATGTCTAGAGCTGATGTAAGAGAAAACAACTCTCTTGCCTTCATTGGCTGGCATCCACCTACCCTAGCTTAGATCATAGCCTGTAGGCCCCTGTCAAGGTTCCCTCCCCACTCTGAGCTCTACGATACAGATGTGGGGACCTGCATGAAAGACCCCCTAAGCTTATTCTTACCAGCTTAGGTTAAAAACTTCCCCAAGGTACAAAGTTTGCCTTGTCCTTGAACAGTATGCTGCCATCACCAAGCGTTTTAAACAAAGAACAGGGAAAGAGCCCACTCTTCCCCCAAAATATCCCCCCCCCCCCCCCAAGCCCTACACCCCTTTTCCTGGGAAAGGCTTGACAATCCTCACCAATTGGTACAGGTGAACACCAAACCCTTGGATCTTAAGAACAATGAAAAATCAATCAGGCTCTTAAAAGAAGAATTTTATTTAAAGAAAAGGTAAAAGAATCACCTCTGTAAAATCAGGATGGTAAATACTTTACAGGGTAATCAGATTCAAAACATAGAGAATCCCTCTAGGCAAAACCTTAAGTTACAAAAAGACACAAAAACAGGAAGACACATTTCCTCCAGCACAGCTTATTTTACAAGCCATTAAACAAAAGAAAATCTAACGCATTTTCTAGCTAGATTACTTACTAACTTTAGAGGAGTTGTAAGGCTGCATTCCTGATCTGTTCCCAGCAAAAGCATCACACAGACAGACCAACCCCTTTGTTCCCCCCGCCCTCCAGATTTGAAAGAATCTTGTCCCCTCATTTGCCATTTTGGGTCAGGTGCCAGCAGAGTTACCTCAGCTTAACCCTTTACAGATGAAAGGATTTTGCCTCTGGCCAGGAGGGATTTTATAGCAGTGTATACAGAAAGGTGGTTATTCTTCCCTTTATATTTATGACAGCCCCCATCCTGCAAAGACTTACGCACGTGCATGCTGACTTCAGTGGTTACAAACAGTATATAAAGCTAAGCAGGTGTCTCAGTCTTTGGAGAATCAGGGTCTTAGGGTGCATCTGTGCATACGCATGATACATTATTCACAGGCATGAAATTTTAAAAGGGCTGAATTAGTTTTCAGTTTAATCAATTTCAGCACCTTATTCTATTCTGGGTGGAGACAATGCCTGGCAAACTTGATTCCCGATCATCCCTTTAAAGCCAAGTGACAGACCCCAGAAAAGAAGCACTTGTGCTGGGAATGCCAACAGACCCTCACACAGTGCTATAATTAGGGGTCTGCTCAGCTTCCAATGTGCTCGTGTGTCTTCTGAGAAGCAGAGCTCCCATTCGTCACATGTATGGAGGGAAGAACCAGTTTCAAGAGGCTCATGCATTCCAAACAGCATTACCCAAGCCTTTCCTCCATGCCTGGTGGACATTAAGGACTCAGCATAACAGGAATGTTCTGAAGCGGTTTCAAACCAGATGAATACATCCTCTATTGGTTTGGTTTGGTTCCCAGCCATGCCTCATGTAGGCAGCAGCACCGCTACCATGGATGACCCCCGGCACCTGCCACCTGAGAATTCCTCTTTCTTAGAAAGAAGCTTCATCTGTCGCTTCCGTTGCTTGTTGGACAACTCCTCAGGATTCCTGGTAATCCACCCAGCAAGGCGTTTGGGCTCAGATCCCCAGAGAGATTTAGGCACCTACCTCTCAATGGGAGCTAGGTGCTTAAATGCCTTTGAGGATCTAGGTCTTGCTTCCCTGCTGCACTTGCCCCATGACAGCCACACCTCAGGGAACAGACTTTGAGCCTAGCTTCTGCTATGGGGTGGTGCAAACCTGACCAGAGATGATGGGAGTTGATGGGGAAAGGAATATTTCCCCATTCATGCCACTCTGTGGGGAGTCCACAGAGCTCTGCCAGGCTCTGAGCTTCCTCTGGATAGTTGGGGTTTTGGGATGAGATACTAGAGAGGAAGGATGGCCTGGTGGCTAAGGCCCTGCCCTGGAACTCAGAAGAACCATGTTCAACTCTCTGTGTGCCCTGGGGCAAGTCTCACTGTGCCTCTGTTTCTCATGTGCCCAATAGGTATAACGGAGAGCCTTATCTGTGAAACAGGAATAATTTTCCCCAGCTCACGGGGGATATATTCAGTAATGTCTGTGTGGTGCCCATATACTACAGTGGTGAGGAGTTGAATGGAGAGATTCTGATATGAATGATCCATGTCACTAGTGTATATGTATGTCATCCCCACTTTTTCCTTCTTCCCCAAAGGCCTTGAATTTCCACGGCCGTTTGAAATTCCTCCCTGGGCAGCAAAAGAGAACAGAAGATGGGACCCTCAGGCCTCCACAGCTGGCTCTGTTTGCCATCGCAACTCCACTCCAACCGCTTTCTATCCTGGAGCTTCAAACCAAGACCTTCATCTTCCAAACAAAACACAAGCTGGACTTTACCCCTATGGCCTGCGATTCAAGGTATGGCACAGAATAGGGGCCGAGATGCCACTTGCTCACAGCTCTTGTTAAGTTTGCTGAGGATATAGGCAGGCATCATGCTACAGCAGATGAGAAATGCGAAACAAGAGCCACTAGTACTGCTGTTGTAGAAATAGAAAAAACAGTAGATTGTAACCCTGGCCAAATGCTGCATTAAGTGAATAGAGAAAAAAAATCTTCTATGAAAACTTTGTCCGTTGCATTACAAATAACCAGCATTAAACATAAATACATTCAAAGGGACATCATCAGGTTAAAACCCACTCTGTCTCAAAACATATTTCCAGCTAATGGTATACGCTGGGATTATCACAGCAGCATAAAGGATTTAGGTACCTGTCCGTGGGCCAGCTGCCTCCTAAGTGCTCCCTCATGGTACGTGGTCATCCCTGCTTCAGTTTCCTTTTTCTTCGGTTCTGGGCCAATAACTCAAACTATCAGAAAAACTCTACTCAAGTTCAGCAGTTCTCCCTAGACTCCCAAAACAGAGTTCTCAAATCTTCCACATGTTCCCACTCCTTGTCTTTCCCACCAGGGCCTCACCGACCTTCCCTGCCTCAAGTCTTTTCTTTAAAGACTCTGGGTCCCCTCCCGAAGCCTGCTCATGCTCAGCAGCCTCCGTAGTCTTTGCCATTTCCCAGTTCCCACCTGCTACTCCTGGGTTTCCTGCTGGAGCCTATTCACACCCCGCAGCCATTCCTTGCCTTGGCAGGCTAAAATCTCTCCCTCCAGCCTCACTCTTGTTATTTCCCTCCCTGACTGAGCAAGCTAAGCAAGCATGCGGACATGGAACCCCCTGCTTCCTGCTGCTCCTTATAGAAGAATCAACTCCTCCAAACCCTGCTGGGTATACTGATGAAACCCCATGCCGCATCCCAGGTGTGGAAGGCAGGGCTAACTGGATGGGCCTGGACAGCTCCAGACCTCTGGCAGTTAAAGGGGCTGGCCACCCCGTTACAGTGCCCAGCTCCCACTGAAATGCAGTGGGAGTTGGGCAGCTAACTTGGGCTCCTTTGAAAATGACAGTCACGGTTATTTAAGGGCATTAATTTTACTTTACAATTATTATTGCTCTTCTACCTTTCCTTCCATGTAGAAGGCATCTTGCTACAAATTCTCAGCTTGGAGAATATCCAGAAACACCTTTAAAGCAGTGGTCCCCAAACTGTGGGGAGCGCCCCCTATGGAGGAACATTTGGGGGTGGGTATGTGGTGGGCCAGCCCCTACAGGGGTAGGGAGGGAGCACCACGCTTCTGTCCCCACTCTGCTACTAGACCAACTCCACCCCCAGCCTCGCTCCTCCCCCAACCCTGTTCAACCCCCAGCCCCGCTCTGTATCCAGGCCCGGCCAGCCCTCATAGGGGGTGGGGAGGGAGCACCATGCCTCCAGGCCCAACTCCACCTCCAGGCCAGATCTGCCCACAGTTCCGCTCCACCCTCAACCCCATGTCCACTCCAGCCCCTGCCCCTCCCACATCCCGGCTTCGCCACCATTCCCTCTCCATCCCAGACCAGCTCCTCCCCTAGCCCCAGCTCCGCCTCTAGACCCACCGCTAGCCCCAGCTCCTTCCCTAGCCCCAGTTCCACCCCCAGCTCCTCCCCCATCCCCAGCTCCTCCCCTAGGCCCAGTTCTGCCCGCAGCTCTGCCTCCAGCCCCAGCTCCTCTGCTGAGGGAGCCTTGGCTGTGCAGTAATGGTGGCAGGGGAGCAAAGACAGATTCCATTACTGGTAAGAGAGGCACAACTGGGAAAGTTTGAGCACCATTGGTCTAAAGACAGAGGTGCAGGGAGAACATACTGAAGATGACTCTTCCCAACTGTGTTTTTGTGAAGTGAGCAGTGAGTAGAGTTGGATGGAGCGTTTTGACTGGAACGTTTTTCTGCTGGAAAATGCTGATTTGTTGAAATCAAAACATTCTGCAGGAATTTGACAAAATTCTAGTAGAACCCAGCCAGAGTTCAATCCAAAACTTGGTACACACCAGCTCAGAGGTCCTGCTCTTCAGCAGCCAATCTGCTGGGCTGAATGGGAGCTGAGAGGCTTGAAACCCAAGCTCATATGCTGGCAGTTCCTTGGCAGCCCAGGCTTCCAGGATCCGCAGTCCGGGGTAGCTGGCTGGGGAGGCCCCAGCTCCCAGGCTCCCCAAGGAGTTGGGAGGCTGGTTTCCTGTCTGGGGCAGCTCCCTGAGGACCTGGACAGCCCAGCAGGCTGGCTCCTTGGGTAAGCAGGTTGCCTAGTTTCCCAGCTGGAGCAGTCATTCTGCAAGAAATTTTGAGTTGATTTTTCTTTGGTTTGTTTTATCCTACTGGGGACTGAAACATTTTCCCAGAATTCCCAAAAATCTCAGAATTTTTCACAGAATGGAAAATGCCTCTTCACTCAGCTGGAGGGATAACTGTGGGTGAGCTAAACCCACCATAGTTTTCCCTGTTATCAGATAACTGCACAGATTAGGTTAAACCCTAGCTAATGGACTGACATAGCTCTGTTCTGCATTCATCCTTGGTCCTAAAAGTTTTGTGAACTCTATTTCTTTTTTGTTTGTTTTATTTTACAGAGGTAAAGTTGTGCTGGGATACACAGAAATGGAGCTCTGCATGAGAGGCTCTGAGTACCAGTTTGTCCATGCAGCAGACATGATGTACTGTGCAGAGAATCATGTGAAATGTGAGTTTGGTGCCGAGTTGTTAGATCAAAGATCCCAACTCAGCTAACATGATTGTATTGTCCTATTTTATGCAGGGCTTGTCTACTCAGGGAAAATTACTGGCATAATTATACCAGCATAATTATAGTTCTTCTTTGAATGCTGGTCCCTTTGCGTATTCCAAATGTTGGGTGTGCATGTACGCCACACAACTGAGTCTGGAATTTTTTCCAGGCAGTGTCCAATGACCTGCATGTGCACAATATCTTCCCCCATGCTCCCCAACAGACGGTATAAGGGGCAGTGCGGGTCGACACCTCTCCAGTTCCCTATTTCAGCCACATGGCCTGAATCAGAATCCTGTTCTCCTTTGCTCTTGCAAGCTCAAGAAGAGTTATGGTACATATTTGCTGCAAATAATTATCCTGTAGTTTAGAAATCTTAATTGTACGTCATATAGTTTAGAACAGCTTAATAAAGCCCTCCCCCAAGTCAGGGACCGTCTTTGTCTTGGGGACTATGCCCAGGTTCCCGGCTTCAAGAACTGCATCTCCTGCCTCCGCTCTTTCCATCAGTGACGATCATCCACGGTGCCCCTACCATCTGGGTGAGATGCATAGTCTGAGAAGTGTCCTTCCCGCCCAGAACCAGAGAGGCCCAAGGAAGGGCTTAGGCTGAAGAAGCACCTAATGGAAGAGGCTTTGAGGCCCTGCTTTGATCCAGGCCAGAGGGACCTCCCTGTAATTTGGCCTCAGCTGACCAGCAATGCCCATCCAAGCATGAGCCATGGAGCAGAGCCGCTGGCACAAAAGCCCAACAACTCAGGACACTGGGATCCCCATGCTAATAAGGAACACACTCATGGGCATAAGGGCAGATCCCTGCAGTTGACTGCCCACAAGGAACATGTCTGCTTCCCAAGCCACGCCGGGTCAGGCGAGACGTTGTGTACAGATCCCATGGAACTGGTGCCAAAGCCCCTTGGGCTGGAGGGTAAGGCAAAGAAGAAAAGGGATCCATCAGTTCCAACAGTGAGTGCAGTACCGGGTCAGAAAGACAGGCCAGTCCCTTCCATGAGTGCAGGTCCGGATGTACCATCAGTACTGCCTCGGCAATTCAGAGAATGACCAACTCTGATGGATGAAATGTGTCCCTCTGGTTCCTTAGTGGGAACTCCACAGACTTTGGGCCATACTGAGAATTTTATGACACCAGAGGATGTCTTTCTCCCCAACCCACAATCTCCACTTCTGTCGGGCCCTGCAGTTCTCAGGGAAGTTCTTAGCCTGGAGGCCGAGCTGTCGCTGCTGTCAGAGGAGAGACCCCATCCCGATCCATCGGACAGGAGCGTCTCAGTACCAACAGTGCCACCATTTCCAATGGAACCATCTTCAGACTCGGAGGAGTCAGAGGCAAAAGCTCCACTGATATCTATGGGAAGGCGCAGGAGCCCAAACAGACAGCTGCAGCACCCCGATCCTTTTGACTGTGACACCGCCCTGCCCAGGGACACCTGGTCATTTCCCGTGGGGATCACCACAACCAATAGATCCCTCCTTCTGGCTGTACTGGGGCCCCTGGGATCCTTATAGCAGACGCCCGTAACTTTCGCAAGGGTCCTACCATTCTTCCCCCTCTCGTCAGCCAGTTCCATCAGCGTATGAGGAGGAAGAAGCAGTGTCAGTAGGGCCACATCTTACCGGAGCCTTCTCATTACCGGATAACATGGTCATCCAGTTGCCACCCTCTCTTCAAGATCTATTCCAAAGGGTGGCCGATGACTTGCAAATCCCACTGGAGAAGGCCCAGGACCCCCAACACCATCTCCTGGACATCTTACAGCCACAGAGACTATCCCTTCCAATAATGAGGCCATCCTGGGACCAGCTAGAATGGTTTGGCCCACTCCAGCATTGTGTGGCCCCACCCCGCAGTGAGCCAAGAGGGATTGTTTTGTATTGTCTTGTGAGATGGTGGGGATCCCTGGACACCCCCCACCCCAGGTCCCACTGTCTGTGGTTTACCTTCTTTTCTCCCCAAGTTGGCAGCACTTGGGGGAGCTCTATGAGGCAACTGCACATGTGCAGAGGGTTGGCTCCTTTCTCTTCCCTTCTCCTTGCAAAAGAGGAGGGTCTGTCTCTCAGACAGCCCCTGGATATTCAGCTGTAAGGGGTTAATCTCCTAGAATCTATTGCTTCTCTTGCTCCTTCACAGGGTTTACCTTCTACCACTCTTCCAGGGGCATACTGCTTTCCTGTCAGTCAGGGCAGCTTTGGGAGTGGGGCGTCCCATGGCTGTTCCCTTCTTGGCTAGAACCAGCAGTCTTTGGTGGAGCAGCCTTATTCCTGATCACTGCCCCTTCCTATGGTAAATTCCCCCTCTTAAGCTCCTCCTTCTCCAGGCTGAACAAGTTTTGAAGGTGCATCTTGTTACCATGGAACAGGCCCATAAGAGCTCGTTAGTTTCCTTCATATCAGAGTGAGGGTCTGTCCCTTCACCTACCCCACCCCTCAAGATTGAAAGGCCATTCGGGGTTGGGTTGTCTCCATCCCTGATCTCCTGTGAAAAGAAATTGGGGGTTGTGTGGTGCTTTCCCACCCAGTGTTGTACTCGGAAATTATAGTGTTATAGTGCAAGCTACTATCTCATCGTAGGAGGGTTCATATCCCCCATTGTCTGAATCCAGCATAGAGGCATGTAATCGGTGATCAGGGAAAAGGGGCTACACAAGTAATACCTGAGGGTATCTACTACCCATTGGAAAGTTAATACCTCCTTGTCAATAATTGAGTATGACTTTTCCCTAGGGAATAACTTCCTACTTAAGTACTGTATAGGACCAGATGTTTTTCTCCTTCACCGTCTTCTGAGAGGATGGCACCAAGACTGACATTTGAGGCAGCTGTGTGTAGTATGAATTCCTGAGAAAAATTGGGGCTGAAGAGTACAGGTGCCCAGCATAGTCATATTTTCAGTTTGCTGAATGCTTCCATGAATTTCCTATCCCAATGGATCTTCTTAGGATCTTCCCTTATGGATCTTCATAAGTGGGGCCACAACTGAGGTGAATCTGGGGATACACCTCCAGTAATATCCTGCAAGGCCAAGAAAACGTCTGACTTACCTCTTCGTGAGGGCTTGCACCTTATCAACCCCTGGCTTCACAAGGCTACCTCCTACACAGTACCCCACATGGGTTACTGCACTCACAGCCAAATTACATTTCACCAGGTTGGCCGTAAGTTCTGTTTCCTTTAGGGGTTTTAACACCGCCCTTATATACTATAGATGGTCTTTCCAGGTGAACTGTATATGACAATGTCATCAAAGTAAGCTGCTGTATTGATGGCGGGGGTTGTGGATCTTATTCATAAGCCGTTGGAAGGTTGCAGCAGCCCTGTGGAAGCCGAAAGGCATGGTCTGAAGTTGGAAGTGCTGGTCCCAGCTGTTCTAGTAACTTGTCCAGCCTTGGTATTGGGTAGGCGTCAAATTGCATTGACCTTCCTGAAGTTGATGCAAAACCAAACCGTACCTCTCTTTTTTGATGAGGCCAATCTGTTCAATGAAAAGACGGATGAATCTCTGCATTCCCTGAAGGACTCGAGATCCACCCTGAGGTCTCTGTGAATTTCCACACTAGCCCCCAGAAGAAAACATCCATAACAGCCCTTCAGACCACAGCTTTCTTCCTCCTGTCCCTCATACTATCAATGTCCACCTGAATCTCCTCACAAGTGACCCAGATCTCAGAGAACCTGTTTCCAGGCTCCAACCCCTACCACAGGGGTAGCCAATTATTTTTTGTCAAGGTCCAAATTTCTTGGTCAAGGTATAGTCGTGGTTCAGTCTCCAGAGAAAATAATAATAAAAAAATAACAATAATGATAATAATTATAATAAGTAAATAAAAAGATTTTGAGGTCTATTCAAAAGAAGTGAGTGGTCCAGATTTGGCCTGTGGTCCATTTATTGAGTACCCCCATCCTGCCACATCGTCCACTTACTTCCAAATGCAGACCAAACGTCGAGACCTGCATACCACTACCGATGCCACCTAATGTGCCACCCATCATCTTTGGAGGCCGCCTTTCTTTTTTCATCCACAGTTGGAACAAGATCACCGCGGATAGTTGGATTCTAGAGATTATCCATTATAGATACTTTCCTTCCCTCCTCACAAACCTCCCACCTGCCCCCCACCCCCCGCAGGAGACCCCTCCCACAAATTGATTCCTCAACAAGAGGTAGACTCCCTATTACACTGGAGCACAATAGAGAGTGTCCTGCCTCAATACCAGGGAAGAGGGTTCTGTTCCCTATATTTCCTCATCCCACAAAAGGGCAGAGGGTGGAGACCTATCCTGTACCTTTGACAGCTGAATATCATTATCAGGAAGCTGAAATTCAGGATGATTACACTGGCATGAATAATCTCCTCCCTTCAGGAGGGAGTGTGGTTCAGAACTCTTGTCATGAAAGACGCATATTTCCATGTGGACATTGACCCATCGCACAGGAGGTTATTACAGTTATGTCTCCTCCCCTTTGGTCTTGCAACATCACCCAGGCTTTTCACAAAGGTGTTCATGGTAGTAGCAGCCTACATGCAACACCAGTGACATATGGTGTTCCCATAGTTGGACAACTGGCTTCTGGTGGGACAATCCCGACAAGTAGTTGTCTTTGCAATAGAGACTCTTCGGTGCCTCCTTGCCACCTTAGGTGCATAAACGAAGATGAGTCCACTTTGTCACCCATACAGACAGTACATTTCATAGGAGCAAGGCTGGACTCGATCTTGGCACAAGCTTTCCTTCCCATGGAAAAGTTTTGCATGATGAGCAAATTCCAGACCCAGCCTGATTTCCCACATTACCCACAAGCCCCAAACTATGGTGCATTGGTACCTTTCCCTCTAGGGCCATATGGCCGCAAACACCTCTGTGACACCTTTCACCAGGCTCCACTTGCGGGGCCTACAAGCGTGGCTCCACTTGACCTACTGGCTGACCAGGGACCACATTGACTCCCTAGTCACCGTTTCCTCAGGATTTCTCGCCTCTCTTACTTGGTGGTCAAACCCAAACAGTGTCATGGTGGGGACCCGCTTCACTCCTTCTGTACTGAGGGCCACCATTGTGACGGACATCTCCCTTACAGAATGGGGTGCTCATTTGTATCACCACACAGCCCAGGACACATGGACACCACAGGAGGGCCAGACTGCATATAAACTCACTGGGACTCAGAGCAGTCTGCTTGGCCTGCAAAGCCTTCCTTGTCCTCATTCACTCACTCCATGTGCAAATCCTATCAGACAATATAAACAAACAGGGAGGAGCGAGATCTCGTCCCCTCTGTCTGGAGGCAGTCAGACTGGGAACCTGGTGTGTCAGAAATCAGGTTACCGTATGGCTACTTACTTCCCTGGCACTCAGAATTCCCTAGAGGACAAACTAAGCAGAAGCCTCTCCACAGACCATGAATGGGAAATACATGACACAGTTCTGGCCAACATCTTTACGCGGTGAGGTACTCCCCTTATGGGACCTCTTTGCATGCCAGACAAACAGAAGACTTCCCATGTATTGCTCCAGTGAAGCCAGAGTCAGTGACTCACAGGGTGACACTCTCCTGCTTCCCTAGACAGGTGACCTCAGATATGCCGCAGACTGCAAGTTCTCCAGAAGACTCACCAAGACAGAATCTCCTCCTAGCTCCCTATTGGCCCAGACAATTCTAGTTTATGGATCTCTTAAGGCTGTCCACATGCGCACCCATCATGACCCACCCATTCCCAGATCTCCTAACCCACCCTGAGCTCACTCCACCTCACAGCCTGTTGTTTGGATGGGCATTGGAAATAGAATGCTCATGCTCTGCCTCGGTCCAGGAGATCATTAACCAAAGCAGAAAAGATTTGACCAGAGCATGATACCAGGCTAAGTGGCATAATTTCTCAAGTTTGATGCATCACCACCACCAGTCGCTCGGCACAGTAGGCATTCCAGTTAGCCTCGACTGTCTCCTTGCCCTAGCATCAGGCTAGCCTTTAGTTCCCTTTGTGTACACCTAGCAGCGATTAGTGCCTTCCTTTCCTGGATGGAGGGATGCTCTAGCTTCATGCACCCGACTACAGTACGCTTTATGAAAGTCTTGATCAGGACTTTCCCACCAGTCATCAAATCCATACCTCAATGGAGCATTAGCCTCATCCGGTCA
This sequence comes from Chelonia mydas, assembly GCF_015237465.2. Lineage (NCBI taxonomy): Eukaryota > Metazoa > Chordata > Testudines > Cheloniidae > Chelonia > Chelonia mydas. The sequence goes on along the minus strand of NC_051251.2, from coordinate 71,817,163 downwards.
ACCCTCACAGGCTCATCCTTCAAACCCATGGCAACATGTGCCATGACCCACCTGTCCATGAAAGTGGCATTCTTCATAGACATCCCTTTGGCCAGAAGGGTCAGTGAACTCACGGCGATGATGGCACACCCACCTTACACAGTATTCCATAAAGAGAGAGTCTTCCTCCAGATACACCCCAAATTCCTCCCCAGGATTGTGTCTGAATTCCATACCAACCAATCAATTCACTTACCTCTATTTTTTCCAAAACCTCATGCTTTTTCTGGGGACAAGAAATTGCACTCCCTTGACATCAGATGCGACCCAGTGTTCTACCTGCAGAGAACCAAACCCATTAGAAACCTCTGAGGTTCTTTGTCGCCATAGTGGAAAGTCAAGGGGCCAAGCCATATCCTCACAGAGAATTTCTAAGTGGGTCTTAAGACGAGTATTAGAATACTATATGACAGCAAACCTCCTCCTCCTCCTCGGGTGTTACAGCTCACTCCAGGCAAACACAAGCAGCCTCCACAGCATCCTTATCAGGGCATCCTATTGCAGGACATTTGCGAAGCCACAATCTGGTGATCAGTCCACATGTTTATGGCTTACTATACCCTGACTCAAGTGGCACTGCAGATGCATCAGTAGGAGCAGCTTCCTCTTACCCACCTCTGCACTGATCACTAATCGCAAATCACCCACCTGTGGAATACACGTAGGGACCAGCACTTGAAGAAGAAGAAGAGGTTATTTACTGTAACTTGAGGTTCTTCAAGATGTGTAGTCCCTATCTGTATTCCAACCCCCTTCCCCCTTCCCCTCTGCTGCAGACTCACTTGTATTGTGGTAAGAGGAGGAACTGGAGAGGCGTTGACCTGCACCGCCCCTTATGCCCTCGGTTGGAAGCACAAGGGAAGGTATCATAGAATCATAGACTATCAGGGTTGGAAGGGACCTCAGGAGGTCAACTAGTCCAACCCCCTGCTCAAAGCAGGACCAATCCCCAATTTTTGCCCCAGATCCCTGAATGGTCCCCTTAAGGATTGAACTCACAACCCGGGGTTTAGCAGGCCAATGCTCAAACCACTGAGCTAGCCCTCCCCCCTGCAGGTACTGCACATGTGCAGGTCAATGGACACTACTTAGAAAAAATTCCAGACCTAGGCATATGACACACATGTGTGCCCACATGTGGAATCCAGATAGGGACCGCACATGTCGAAGAGCCTCCCCTTACAGTAAGTAGCCTCCTCTTATACAAGTGTAACTTCCCAAAGAGTGCCTCTGAGTATGAGCTAAACCAGGTAGTTATACTGGCATAACTATGGTGGTACAGTCAGACTGGTATAGTTATGCTGATAAATTTCCACATGTAGACAAGCTCTGAATTCCGACTTGCAGCAGCTCATGTTAGTTTAGTCCTAACCTCCTATCCAGAAACTGCCCGTTAAGCTGCGCTGTGTTTCTGTGATGTACACAGACATCCACTAGGAATCTGACTGAACCTTCTGAAATCACTCATTTGTGATCCAGGTTTGATTTGACCGCAGCCCTCCAGATATGAAAAGCTAACGGACAAACATGTCACACCACCAAGACTCAAACATCCCAGAGTCACTGAGAAAATTCATAGGAACATAGGAATAGCCAGACTGGATCATCCCTGAAGTGCATGTAGCCCAGTATCTTGGCCAGCACCAGATGGTTCTGATAGGCAATTGTGTGGTAATCTGCCCAATGAAGGTCTCATTCTCATCCCTAGTAGTTATAGGTTGGTTTAAACCCTGAACATGAGGTTTTATGTCCTATCTGAGGTTTTATATCCCAATGCTGATCCCAGGCAATGAACCCAGGACCAGTAAGGATTTCCTTTAACATTATACACTTTTCCAACTAAGGCCAGTGCGTGGCTATACAAGTCTCACTGTAAAGGGTTTGCCTGCATGGTTTGTGAGTTGGACCATGAGGTGGTTCTGCAGATCTCTGTTGGTAATTTTTTTCTGGATGTAATAGATAGGAGCAGGCTGACGGCTATTTCTTGCTGCATTTTGCTGAGCTTAGACTGCTGTCCTCTTCTGTTTGCCCTAGTGATGAAAACCGGAGAGAGCGGAATGACCGTTTTCAGGCTGCTGACAAAGAAAGGAGGCTGGGTCTGGGTCCAAGTGAATGCGAGACTGGTGTATAAAGGAGGCCAACCGGACTGTATCATTTCCAGGCAGCGGGCCCTGTCGTAAGTGTCCTTGCAGATGGCAAGGGTGAAATTCTGCCCCATTGAAGTCAATGACAAAACTCTTACTGAGTTCACTCAAGTTAGGATTTCACCCCACAGCACCCATTTCCTCAGGGCTTGGACAAAATCACCTGCCTCGCTGAAATGCAGCTGTGTTGAAATTGTTCCTTGTCACAAGCCGCAAAGATGGCATCCAAGTTTCCCCAAAGTTTAGGTGTCTTCAGATCTGGGGCAGGTCTCTAGAACGTAGGCTCGTAAACTGTCCGGTGTTCTGCAGGTCAGACCAGCTGCTCATAATGGTCCCTTGTGGTCTTAACATCTGTAAAACCAAAACCTATAAAAAATAGCCTTTCAACAGAGCTATGTAAGCCACACTGACACTCGGCACAACCTCTGGCTCCATTTATCTGAGTTGGGAGCATTTCCCATTTCAGAGCAAGCCAGACAACAAAGCAACTTGTCCAACCCCATCCCCCAAAAACAAACCACCACCCCCCAGTTGTAGGGTTTTAAATAGATAAAACACCCAGACCGATGCCAACTTGTTGGCTCTTGTCTCACTATCTAGCAGCTGTTTTTTGCCCAGCCCTGTGTATTTCATTGTCTTGTCACCCTCTTCTTAATGTCCCATTCATATACCTGCAGGAATGAAGATGGAGAGGAGCATTTGTGCAAGCGGAGCCTGCAGCTGCCTTTTCACTTTGCCACGAGTGAAGCAGTCCTGTATGAAAACAATCCGCCAGGGTTCCTGGACTCCTTGCACACCAAGAAAGTCTCAAAGGCAAAGAGAGACACCCCTGTGGGGCAGGGTTCAATAGATCGCAACTCGCTCCTAGGGGCCATGATGAACCAAGACAAATCCGTGTACGTCTCCCATGCCGATAACATGCCACAGTTCTCCCTGGCAGATATTGTTGACGTGCTGGAAGAGCCATGGCTGGATTACGGAAACAAGAGAACTGTCAAAGAGAATGACTCACTTCTAGCCGTCATTGAAACACTCTGAAAAGAGCAATGTGGATGGTGACATCTCTAAGACTCTGCAGAGCCCGGAAATGGATGACCTGGAATTAAAGCAATGGGAGGAGATCTTGCGCAAGATGGACACCAAGGAGCCTGTGGCCCAGGCTTTCCAGGAGAGGCTGAATGATGAGGTGACCTCCTGTGTGGAGGAGATATTGTTTAAAAATGATAATGGAAAGAATCTGGGGTTCCCATGGTATGATGTGACGGCTTCATCTCAGGCCCTTATTCAACAAATTCCACAAAGCATTCAGCTAAACACACTTCAAAACCAGCTTGTCAATAATAGGAAATGCAATCAGCAAAGCAATCCTCTGGTGAATTGTCACCATTTCTGGGGGACTAATTCAGCAGCCTCTACACCATCTGGATTCCAAAATCCAATGTATACTTCACAGCAAAATTCACTAGACCATGATCCTCAGGGTCCTTTAGTCACCAATATGTCCCAGGATATCACTTCTAAACCAGAAAAGCAGGCACCTTTTGATCAAGCAAATTTGCTAAGTGGGAAATATACTAAGTACCTTGGGTTCCAATAATCAGCGAACTACGGAAATTAATCTAACAAATCCTGCACAGGTATTTCAGCCAAAGGCTCCTGCTCCAGTTTCCTGGGGGAATGTTATTCCTAAAAATCAGATACATCAGGGCTCAACTCTGATTGACTCAAATCATCCAGCTCCATTAAAAATGAATTCACAAGAGAGTCATTGGCCAGACCCATTGGTTTCAATGAATCCAGTCATCAGTTTCAATCAGAATAATTCTCCAAGAGGTCACTCGTTAGATGTTTGGAAATCTGACACTCCAAATCAGCTGGGAATCAAATCAATGGAGATAGAGTCACAAACTCTACTGGCAACTAACCAACAGAATCTTTCTGGATCACAAGTAACAAATCCATGGATTTCTTCATTACACTGACCAGGGCATGCAAGAATTCAGCATAATGCAGGTGTCTCCAGTGCAAGCTCTACAGAATGAAATATCTGGTTCTCTTGTGCAAAAATCTAGTCCATTAGAAGCAGGCCACCTGTCTGGAAGTCATTCCTTTCCCCAACATACATCTTCACATGGACCTCACTTAATGCCACATTTTTACAATAAAGAGCAGCAGCAGATGCTTCAGAACAAACAGTTGTCAATACAGCAGCAGTAACTGATGCAAGCAAGGATGCATCCTCAAGCTCATTGCAGGCCAGCTCAAATGCAACACAATGGACTTCCACTGACCAGCTGCTTGGAGCCAAGTAGCTGGTGTCACATTCGCTCCCGGGTGGGAAACCAGCAAATGGACAATGTTCTTGAAAACTCATTGAAGTCCTTATCATGTAGCACGTTATCTAGTAATGTCATGTTAGCCTCATGGGAATATGAAAACAGTGGCTTATCCTTTGAAAATGATGTTGCATTTCCTAAAGCCACTCACGTGACGTCCCTTCCCCAGCAACAAAATACCATGCCCTGTCATGGCGAGAGCAGTCCAAAACTGTGTAACTACCAAAGGCCTAAGGAACCTGTTCTGGGTTCCTCAGTGACTCCTCCCAGGGAAGCTGGTTTGAGAGGACTTTTCTACCAGTTGGAACCAAATTTTCCTCCCATGTCATTAACAGATAGGCAGATGAAGAGTCGGCAGCAGCTCTTCACTTACAATATTTAGTTCAAGGTGAGGTGAGGGGGGCATATGTTAAGGTGTGAAAACTGGACAGACACAAGAACAACCAAACTGTGCATGTTAAGTGATAAGCTGAGACATATGAACATTATATAAGGTTTGGTTTTGTAATTATTGTAGTTATACCGACACAATGCAGATGGATTTTGAATATGTGCAGGTTCATTTTGAAACTTGCAACTGAGAGCTAAAAGCTTCCAACCCATTGAGGAAGGAAAATGTCTGGTATATCAGTATTTCTTGAAAGCCATTGTTCTATAAAAATGGCTTTAAAAATGCAAACAAGCCCACTTTTTATCTTAACAATGCCATTTCAGCATATTTTTCTTCACAACCCCTTACACAGACAACGTTCAAAGCAGTATTTGAAAAGTCTATTATAATAACAATCCTTGAGCCAATAGCACAAACTATTTTTGGCCTACGAGCCAAATTTTGAGAAGTGGCTAGAATGTAGTCCATGCTTACAGGATGGGGGATGCTATCCTGGGAAGCAGTGACTCTGAAAAAGATTTAGGGCTATGGTAGATAATCAGCTGAACATGAGCTCTCAGTGTGATGCTGTGGCCAATGGAGCTAATGTGATCCTGGGGTGAATAAAAGGGGAAATCTTGAGTCGGAGTAAAGAGGTTATTTTACCTCTATATTTGGCATGAGTGCAACTGCTGCTGAATACTGTGTCCAGTTCTGGCACTCACAATTCAAGAAAGATGCTGGTAAATTAGAGAGAGTTTAGAGAAGAGCCATGAGAATGATTTTAAAGGATTAGAAACCATACCTTATGGTGATAGACTCAAGGAGCTCAATCTATTTAGCAGAACAAAGAGAAGGTTAAGGGATGACTTGATCACAGTGTATAAGTACCTACATGAGGAATAAATATTTGATAATGGGTTCTTCAGTCTAGCAGAGAAAGGTATAACATGATCCAATGTCTGGAAGTTGAAGCTAAGACAAATTCAGACTGGAAATAAGGTGTAAATTGTTAACGGTGAGAGTAATAAACCACTGGAACAATTTACTGAAGGTCATGGTTGGATCCTCCATCGCTGACCATTTTGAAATTGAGATTGGACATTTTTCTAAAAGTTCTGCTCTAGGAATTATTTTGGGGAGGTTCTCTGGCATAGGTTGGACTAGATGATCACAATGATCCTTCTGGCCTTGGAATTTCTGAATCCTCCCCTTTCATCAGTCTAGTGAGATGCTGATGGCACTGCTTCTCCTTTTTTCCTTGCCTGATTGCGATTCTAACTCATCTCTCCTTTTTCTGCTCAGCAGTGTCACCAAAATGAAGAGAATGCCTCCGTGGAATTTACTCCTACAATCACTAAGGACAGTGTGGGTTTCTCCAAGTACTGAGAGCGAATGTAGCAATAGAGAAAGAAAAGACCCTGCTCCCAGCTGTGGACTGATTTCATGGCCTTGGATTGGCAAGCCTTTTTTTTTTTTTTTTTTTTTTTTACTGATGATGTGTGAATATTTCCATATTATTATAATTGTTGCGGCTGGAGGCTTTTTCTAAGTGAACACACACACACTCCTGAGACACTCTCCTGTGGGTTCCACAGAGACGGACTTGAACGCTCAGGCATTTTGTACTGACGAAGCTATAACCCTCTCAACCAGTTGTCTTCTGCTCATTCTTCTGAGCAGAACCAAGGAGAATTAAGCACCAATAATTAGGGTTGGATTAGGCACTAAAGTAACTGAGCCACAATAAGCTTTAAAAAATCAGGAACAAGTACTTGGAGTTTCCAATGAGTTTTCCAGGTCAGGTAATTAACAAGACAAAGGACACAGATGTCAAAAAGTGGCTGAGATGCTGCAATGGAAATTCCATAAGACTCTGTCCGATCTCCGGCTTGAACACTATGGCCCAGCGTTCTAATTAAAGGGGGCGAAGATATGCTTGCAGTCTTTGCAAGCATTATTTGTGCATTTGCTCTTGTCCATTGGGAAGTCGTGCGTGATACCATCTGGATAATGAATGGGGGCACTTCTAAATCCAAACAGCATCTACCCTTCGAGTGACTGTACATGACCAAATGACCGAAATCAACCCAAGCGTATCAGTGCTAACAAAAATGCCTATATGCCCGTTACTAACTTATTTTACTTTTCCGGCGGGTTCTCAAATTTCCTTGCACCATGATCCCCTTCTGACAACAAAAATTACTATACAATCCCAGGAATGGGGACCAAAGCCTGACCCCGCCCAAGCCCCACTGCCCTGGATGGGGGGCCAAAGCCTGAGCCCCACCACTCCAGGTGCGGGGGTCAGGGAGGGGCAAAGCTGAAGCCCAAGAGCTTCAGCCCCAGGCAGGGGGCCTGTAACCTTAGCCCCGTCGGCCAGAGCTGAAGCCCTCAAGCTTCGGCTTTGGCCCAGGGCGATGGGACTCAGGCTTCAGCCCCGGGCCCCAGCAAATCTAAGTCAGCCCTGATGACCCCATTAAAATGGGGTCATGACCCACAGTTTGAGAACCACTGCTTTACCTGTACTGTCCATACAGTTGTTTTCCCCACATAAATATAGCGAAGGCTTATGGTAACTTTTCTATGTACTATTCTGACTTATTTATCAAAAGCCATGAGAGTCAATAGATAGGGTAAGCTGCATATTGTGTTGTCTTATATTTTATGCAGTAGCAATGACTTTGGTGAAGTTGCACAAGTTGTAGTTCATCCCAGAATTTGGCTCAGTTTTTATATAAGGACACTGGGCCAGATTCTCCTTGTTTCCCCAACGCAAACCCATTGAAAAGTAAATGGGAGAAGGATTTAGCTCAATGTGTTCTTTGCTGGTGTGTGATGTTCTATACAGTGGCTGGGTGATGCCAAACCCCTGAACCTGATTGGAATATAGTTGACTTAGAGCCATTGCTCCATGTGGCTGCTTCAACACCCTATCTAATCATTCGGTATAAATATATGTGTGGCATTATGATGTGGCAGGGGATAATTATCAATGTAGCAATGTGGTATTGCCTGGCAACAGTCTTGTTTGTATACTAATGTGTGTTTTATTTGTCCGTCCCTATCTGCCTACAAGATACTTGAGCGTATCGCCTTAGCCCCTATTTGGGCGTGCAGAGAAAATACCATATTGAATACTGTATGCATTTGTAACTTATCCCTCTGGGATTCCAATTGAACTCAACTGGTGACTCAGAAGGCTCATACAGAGCAATCTACAATCAGGGATTGAGTGCATGTCTTTTTGATCACTCAGCTCAGGAAGATTTTACCCAATCCGAACTCATTTTCAATGACCCACCAAAGGATTTTTTTGTTTTTCCCCCCTTGCCCTTTTCTAGTTATGAAATATGGAATCTTAAAGCCAGGTGTCACTTAGTTCAACAGTTTATATTTTTGTCATGTCATTGATTATTCATTATATCAAATTTCTGGACTTTCACAAAACTTAATACATTAGTGCCTCCACTAGGGTTCTGCCCCCAAGCAAAGTTATCTATGTCCCAGTACAAATCTGTTGTCCTTTTTCTGGCTCCAGTTCACCAGACAAATTACCCACATGCTAAAGTTAAGCATGTGTTTGTCTGACCTCAATACGACTGAAGCACCTAATTAACTTCAGCATGTGCTTAGCTCCATCTCTCTTTAGAAAAGAACTTAAGTGCTTTGCTCAGTCAAGTCCTCTGTATTTAAATGGAGCCACAATGACCCAACTACTGTAAGTTAAGTGGGAAAAATATTGGGAAGTTTTGTGTATGTTTGGGCTGGTCGAAAATTTTCTGTCGAACTGTTTTTGATGGAAAATTGGGGTTTTGACAAAATGCAGCTTTACATTGAAAGTGTTTTGCTTTCCATGGAAATTTTTGATTTTTCATTGAATAACCAAATGCCAAACAAATGAAAAGTTTTCAGATTTTGGCCAAAAATTGAAATATTTTATTCAGCAGTACCTTATGGGAGTTGTAATTTGGGTGACTCATGTCTCCATTCTCCTCTATGGGCTGTGCTCCCCAGCCAGACTTTATCGCCCATGATGCACCATGCCCCTGAGCCTCCCATGATGTATTCTGGGTGATGTAGTCCAACCAGGGAGCCAGGCCTGTAGAGGAGAATGGGAACACCAGGTACCCGAACTACAGTTCCCAGGAGACACCATGGTGGCATTTCTAAATGGAAATATTTGGGAAGTTGATTTTTACACCAAAAAGTCAAAATATTTCATACTTTGAGTTTACTTACAATTCCTAAATTCACCCTCCCCTTGGCAGGTCAAAGCTGTGTCAAGGGTCTGACTCCCTCCCCGCTGTGTGTGCCTACCTCCCTTTACTACTAATAGGAACGATGTCAGTTTTGCCAAAGCACTCAGCATTGGGCAAACTCTGCTCCTATTGAAGCCAACAGGAGAAGAGTTAGGGCAGTCCGGACTTTGGGAATGTGCTTTGTAGAGTGCTGTAAAGTCTTGCCCTCTAGCTGCCCCAGGTAGACCCTACTGGTGTGAACTAAAAGATATCTAGTTTGCATTAACATAGTTCCATACTAAGCACTTTTTAAAACCCTTCCTTCCTTGTACACCCCATGGCTTTGTCTATACATAATAGTTGTACCACCAACTACGCCAGTCTAGTTAAAGCAATACAATGCCCCTAGTGTGGGTGTAGTTATACCAGTATGAGCACATTTATAACTTCATCAACAGCAGAGGTTGGACTGGTGTAACTCCTTGGTATAAAAATCAGCCCCCTAGTTGACATAATTATACCAATACAAAAACTGTGTGGTGCAAATCTAAGAGAAGAATAGAACCCTAAATTCTGTAGGAGTTACAATGAAGACAATACCAGTTTTAATTAAAAGCTCTGTTCATCACCCTATTGCAGCACACATGTGCAGTCAGAAGAGACTGTACTGTTGATCAGGGTTCAGAGAAGAAGAGACCTTTCTGTGTATCCAATGCCTAGCTCTGTTACTTATGTCTTGCTCTATATATGTTATGTATATTCATATATATATGAAATGTTGGGGTATACTTTGATTATTTTATGCTTCATGATTTCCTTGCATGTTGCAGGGAGATGGATGAAATTTGGAGAAAAAATGTTAACCTACTTTGTTATACATTAAAATGCAGTTTGCTTTTTGTTGTTGGTTCAAAGCATTCACAAGAGAGGTGCATGACTGAGAAATGCCAGAGCGGCTGAGCTGTGGTTGCAAGGAGCTGCTTGTTTTGTTAATATCCAATGAGTCCAGTTAGCAGGAAACCATTTACTTCACCAAATACTGAAATACAACTACATCTATTACATGTTAAAGTGGCATTATACTTTGAAAAGAGAGACTGCAAAACTGGCATTTGGGGGCTCCGTGTTTGATACAGATTTGCTGATTGGGACTTAGATCCTGCAAACAACTCTGTTGTCAGGCACATCTGTCTGCCCTGAGCCTCACTGACTCTAAGGGCTTGTCTACATTACAAAGGCTTTGCTGGCATAGGTATACCTGTAGAGCTATGCCAGAAAAGCCCCTAGAAGAGACACGGGCTATACTGACACAAGGAGTTCTTTTGCCAGCACAGTTAAATCCCCTCCGCAAATGACATAAGCTATGTCAGTGGATTGACTCTTTTGCTGGTAGCTCTGCATCTACTCTAAGGCTTTTGCTGGCCTAGCTATGTCAGTTGGGAGGTGTGATTTTCCCCACACACACACTTCTAGCCCACACAGTTATGCCAGCAAAACTTTGCAGTATAGACTAAGCCATGGGGGTCTGCCCTCATGTTGCTCAGTGTAGGTTCAGAGTCTTAGGGAGGTCTATACTACAGGGCTAAGTCAACCTAAGTTACACAACTCCAGCTACACACAAGGAGCCGGTGTGTACCTCATAGCACACAGCCATCAAGCAAAGAAAGTAAATCCCAAACTCTAAAATAAAGCAGCAAAACTGGGTCAAGGTTTTTAGGGTGCCTGGGCCATCTCTTTCTCAGAAATTCCCGTAGTTTTCATTGAATTGGACACGCTGAACAAGCAGCTTGAAATTGTTCTTTTGTAACTGCAGTGAGAGTGCTTGTAATAAGTGCAACCACTACATCCTCATACTCTGGTGGACCATCTGGTGAAGGCAAAGGCAGGTGAGAAAGGCAATCAGCTACCACATTTTGGTTTCCAGGCTTACATTCCATTTCATAATTGAAAGAGAGTAGTCTTGCAGACGGAGCAATATGGTATCCTGCTCTTCCCAGTCCTTTCATGGTAAGCAACATTGTCAAAGGGCTGTGGTCTGTGTGCAACTTGAACATGCGGCCCCACAGGTAAGTTCTCCATTCTTCAGTAGCCCAGACACAAGCAAGTGTTTCTTTTTTGACTGTAGAATATTTTCTCTCAGCATTACTTAGTGTCCTTGAAGCAAATGCAACAGTCCTCTCTGTGTTGTCCTCATGAAGTTGTGTGAGAACAGCCCCAAGTCCATAATCAGAAGCATCAGTAGCTACAATTGTGGGCAATGCAGGACTGAATAGTGCAAGTACTGGACTATGTACAATCCAGTCTTTCACCATTTCTGTCAAGGTTCCTTCCCCACTCTGAACTCTAGGGTACAGATGTGGGGACCTGCATGAAAGACCCCCTTAGCTTATTCTTACCAGCTTAGGTTAAAAACTTCCCCATGGTACAAACTTTGCCTTGTCATTGAACAGTATGCCGCCACCACCAAGCGATTTAAACAAAGAACAGGGAAAAATCCCACTTGGAGATGTCTTCCCCCAAAATATCCCCCCAAGCCCTACACCCCCTTTCCTGGGGAAGGCTTGATAATAATATCCTCACCAATTGATACAGGTGAACACTGACCCAAACCCTTGGATCTTAAGAACAATGAAAAATCAATCAGGTTCTTAAAAGAATTTTATTTAAAGAAAAGGTAAAAGAATCACCTCTGTAAAATCAAGATGGTAAATACTTTATAGGGTAATCAGATTCAAAACATAGAGAATCCCTCTAGGCAAAACCTTAAGTTACAAAAAGACACAAAAACAGGAATACACATTCCCTCCAGAACAGCGAATTTTACAAGCCAAAAAACAAAAGGAAATCTAACGCATTTTCTAGCTAGATTAAGCTTACTAACTTTACAGGAGTTGGAAGTCTTGCATCCTTGATCTGTTCCCAGCAAAGGTATCACACAGACAGACAAAAACGTTTTTCCCCCTCCAGATTTGAAAGTATCTTGTTCCCTCATTGGTCATTTTGGGTCAGGTGCCAGCGAGGTTACCATAGCTTCTTAACCCCTTACAAGTGAAAGGATTTTGCCTCTGGCTAGGAGCGCTTTTATAGCATGGTATACAGAAAGGTGGTTACCCATCCCTTTATATTTATGACAGTTTTGAAACTAGCTTGTGCATCCGTTGTCCACACTAAGGTTGAACTTCTCCGTAGTAATTCCCGTAACAGTTCAATGACAGAAGCATAATTGGGAATGAATTTTGCATACCAGGAGGTAAGACCCAAGAAGGAATGTAAGGTTTGCAGATCTGTTGGAGGAGGAGCATTTGAAATTGCCAGGATATGATCTGGATCAGATTTTAGACCAGCCTGTGAAATTGTATGCCCCAGAAAGGAGAGTTCAGTTTGTCTAAATTTGCATTTGGACCGATTGAGCTGGAGGCCTGCTCTGCTGATGCAGTTTAGTACAGACTGCAGGTTATTTTCATGCTCCTCAGAAGTATTTCCAAACACGATAATATCATCCAGATAGCACTGAACTCCATGTTGATTCTTCAGAATCAATTACATCATTTTTTGAAAGGCACTTGGGGCAGATGCGAGACCGTATGGGACACGTTTAAAACAAAATAGTCCCTCATGTGTAATAAATGCTGTGAGGTCTCTGCTATCTTCGTTCAACATAACCTGGTGGTTGCACTGTGCAAATCAAGAGTAGAAAACATCTTTGCTCCACGGAGTTCTGCAAATACTTCTTCTATGTGAGGAAGAGGATGGCTGTCAATCACAATAGCTTTATTTGGCTCCTTTAAGTCCACATAAAGGTGAATGCCTCCACCCTTCTTCTGCATCACTACTATAGGTGAAACCCATTCCAAGGAGTCGATCTCTTCAATAATGTCCTTTTGAACAAGTTTTCTAAGTTCCTCTGAAACAGCTTCCCTGACTGAAAATGGTAAGCGCAGTAACTTCTGTCGTACAGGCATCACATTACTCCGCATTTTAACTTTATGCAGAAACCGATAAGCACAGCCGAGTTTCTCCTCAACCTGGTGTTGTGTCCCAGCTGAAACTGGTGTGTGTACCGCAAGAGTGCTTTGCTTAGGAAGATCAATTCGTCCATTAACTACCCTGAGATTTAAAGCAGCCACTAAATCTCTGCCAAGGATAGGAGTGCCTTTGTGGACAATGTAGAACTCTGCAGTTACACAGCAATCACCAAAAGTAACTATTGCTGGCAGGCAGCCATGTACTGGAATATGGTTTTTCAAATAGCACACCAAGTGAAGGTTGGGTTCAGTAAGAGGTACATCTTTAAAGTAATGCAAATAGATGGAATCAGGTAGTATAGAAACTGCTGAGCCAGTGTCCAACATTAGCTGAATAGAGTGTGGTTTGCCTGAGGGTATGGCGGAAATGTTTACCGTGCACTTTATCTGTTCTGGAATATGTGCAGTAGTGATTTTGTCCACCCTCAGCACAGTAACATCTGGTATTGTAACTGCATGCATCTCTTGATTGAACTGGCTGCTGTGACATACTTTAGCAAAATGTCCAATCTTTTTGCAATGATTGCACTGAGCTACTTTTGCCGGACATCCTGTGTAGCTTGCAAGGTGTTGTGGGGATCCACAGCGAAAACATGCTTTTACTGTATTTTGAATTTGCTGATTCGGTGGTTTTTCATTAGTTTTCCTCTTGTAATCATTTGTCTGCAGCAATAGTGAACTTTTCTGCAAAGGAGTCACAGCCTTGACTGTGCTTCCTATATCCATGCTCATTATTTTGGCTTCAGCTGTAGCTGACTCAATCTGAGTAGCAATGGGTTATTGCTTTTTCTAGTGTAAATTGTGGTTCTAGAAGTAAGCGTTCTCTTACACGAAGCATGGTTGTTTTCTCCATAAACTGGTCTCTAATCCTCTCATCTGCCATATTCCCAAAGTCACAAATTACAATCAGACTCCTCGGGGAAGCAATATACTGCATTATAATTTCCCCTGGTTTATGCTCACACTGGCAAAATCTGTAGCAATTAGCTACTACATTCACTTTTGGCACAAAAAAATTCTTTAATGCCATGAGTGCAGTCTCATATTTAGAGAATCTGCAAGGGGAAAAGTGTAAAATATATGCTGCCCTTCTGCTCCAAGGCAGTGGATTAGCAGAGCACTCTTTCTTACTTCAGAAATCTCTGTAGCACTGATTGCAAGCAGATAAGTCTCAAACATATGGATCCAGGCAGTAAAAGCAATTGGAGGCTTACCTGGGCTTTGCAGAAAGGGTGCAGGTGGGTTCAGAGGCAGAAGATCCATCCTCATCACCAAAATGTTGTATCAACCAGGCAAGGTACTAACAAGCTTCAACAGGACTTTATTTTCAAAGTGGAAACCTCTTTATCAAGCTGCTGCTGCACCCTCTGTAGCTCTCTCCCAGCCTCTCAACTCCCCCCCCCCTTCCTGTTTCCTGTCCTTTCAGACTCCCAACAGCCAGTGCTTCCAATTCTAATAATTACAAGCAACATCTAAACACCACACACCATTCCAGAGGACATGTGTCCATGCGGATGATGGGTTCTGCTCAATAATAATCCAAAGCAGTGCAGACCGACCCATATTCATTTTCATCATCTGAGTCAGATGCCACCAGCAGAAGGTTGATTTTCTTTTTTGGTGGTTCGGGTTCTGTAGTTTCCACATCGGAGTGTTACTCTTTTAAGACTCCTGAAAGTAAGCTCCACACCTCATCCCCCTCAGATTTTGGAAGGCACTTCAGATTCTTAAATCTTGAGTCAAGTGCTGTAGCTATCTTTAGAAATCTCACATTGGTACCTTCTTTGTGTTTTGTCATATCTGCAGGGAAAGTGTTCTTAAATCGAACATGTGCTTGGTCATAAACTGAGACTGCTATAACATGAACTATATGGCAGAATGCAGGTAAAACAGAGCAGGGGACGTACAATTCTCCCCCAAGGAGTTCAGTCACAAATTTGATTAACTCTTATTTTCTTAACGAACATCATCAGCATGGAAGCATATCCTCTGGAATGGTGGATGAAGCATGAAGGGGCATACGAATATTTAGCATATCTGGCACATAATACCTTGCAATGCTTGTTCTCACTTTCAGATGACATTGTAAATAAGAAGTGGGCAGCATTATCTCCCATAAATGTAAAAAAACTTGTTTGTCTTCGCGAAGAAGTAGGATTGAATGGACTTGTAGGCGCTAAAGTTTTACATTGTTTTGTTTTTGAGTGCAGTTACGTAACAAAAAAAATTGACATTTATAAGTTGCCCTTTCACGATAGAGATTGCACTACAGTACTTGTATGAGGTGAATTGAAGAATATTATTTATTTTGTTTATCATATTTACAGTGCAAATATTTGTAATAAAAATAATATAAAATGAGCACTGTACACTTTGTATTCTGTGTTGTAATTTAAATCAATATATTTGAAAATGTAGAAAATATTTAATACATTTCAATTGGTATTCTGTTATTTAACAGTGCGATTTAATCACAATTAATTTTCTTAATCACGATTACATTTTTTGAGTTAATCGCATGAGTTAACTGTGATCAATAGACAGCCCTACTTTAAATCTTATTAAATTATGTAGAATCTGTTTGACCCACACAAGGTTGTGCTTAGGTGTTGTAAGGTTGGGCACCACTGCGCTAGAAGATTGCTGTCACAAGGTAACTGTCCCTTTCAGGGTATGGATCACAGCTCCACCAATGGAATTGTGAGCTCGCCTCTCCCCAGGGGTGGGAAATGATGTCATGTGACTGGTAGGTCATGTGATTCCAGAAGGGGAATCTTGTTTTAAATAGTTTAGTCTGTGAAGAGTTACTGGGAGAGCCAGGAGACAAGTCAGGGTGGGTTGTTGTAGGGCCACCTCAGGGGGAGCTTTGGAGGCAGGGTCCTCACCACAGCTGCTCTGGTGCTGTGAGGCTGAGTCCATTAATACTTGTCAAGCATTTTGCGATCCAGACAGAAAGCCCTGAAGCATTTGTATTTCAGCAGGGACTCATTTCAGGGAAATGTTGTGGCAAGTCCTCGAGACAGGATGCTGGTGACACAAGTTTTTGGCCACACTAGTTGCCCCACGTGGAGCTGACACATTCCTTGGAATAAGAAAAGAAAGCTCATGCTCAAATAAATTGGTTAGTCTCTAAGGTGCCACAAGTCCTCCTTTTCTTTTTGCGAATACAGACTAACACGGCTGTTACTCTGATTCCTTGGAATGGAAGCTCCACACTGGAACCAAGTTCTTTTGTCTGATTTTTCTTATCAGGCCTGACTCTGCCCTGTGTGATCCTCAGTCCAGTGGTCATGTAGTTATTCCCAGGGAGAATTATAGGATTTATGCAATATAAAGGCGGTGAAGTGAAGGTGTAGTTAAGAGTAGACTGTCCACTCAGTTCTTGCCCGGAGCAAGAATACTATGGGCACCTGCTGGAACATGCTCACTGGAACGAGCCTCTCACTTTTGAATTTGCGAGCACCTGAGTTACTCCGCAAAACCTGGACAGAGAGAGTTTGTTGATTGGGGGAGGGGGTTGTCTGCACAGAGGAGAGAGAAACTGCAGACATTGTCCATTTCTCTGTCTGAGCTCCCTCTTCAACTGAACCGTATGGCACAGGCTCTTCCAAACACAGTTCTAGTATCTGTTCTTGTTGTCCAGTGCTACAATGCACTGGAATCTAAACAGTGTTGCTTTCTTGGTCTTATCTCTACAATTATTTGATTCCAAACTCTTCACTCCTCAACTGTCCTTAACAGATTGCGCTGATGATGATACTGAGAGGTGGGAAATGATGTAAAGGCAAAGTCTGACAATTTAGCAAGTTCCCCACAAGGTACAGTATATCACACAGTACAATGTTTTATGTACTAAATATTTTCCCTCTTAAGTAGAAGGATTTAGAGAGCAAAATGTGATATGTTGAGATATTTAAGGCATTATAGGTTGTTGTTTTTTTTAACGCACAGTTTTCAAATGTGGTTCCCAGAGAAAGCTGTAAATTGAATTCAAGCACCAGGTAAGTGACACCAGAAAGATTTTTGCTCCAGGTGATCAAAATATTGAGGGAGATACTCAGAACAGGGATTCATTGTGAAGGCAGATGAAGCTGCAGAACTGACATAGCTGGTCTGTGCGGGAGTCAGCACTCCTAGCATGAACACCTCTGCCAGCCATGGGATTTGCTTGCTATTGATGCAGAGAGTTTCTCCTTAAGAAAGGGAGGGTGGGGAAAAGGTGGAGAGGAGCAGTAGCTCTAAGGTGTGTGTTACAGGTGCTGATCCCTGTACAGAAGTGCACTTATTTATGCATAAGTACGCTGTTCAAAGTGGGGTTCTGGAATAGATCCAAAGCCAGCTAAAGTCATTGGAAGTCTCTCTACTGACTTTGATGTGCTTTGGATCAAGCATATCTTTCATATATGCATGTCATAAAGATGACAGCCCACCAAGGGGTTTGTTCCGTTACAGGATGTTCAAAATGTCTTTGCAATGCATTTTTTTCCTTTATTTTTCTGTTTCAGTTGGATCATAAGCACTTACACCAGTCTCTGGGTACTTGTCCCAAACATGAATATATACAGAAATTACATACAAGGACTACATACAAAGAATGTTACTCAGGTTTCAAAATTAAGAATGTAAAAGATGGGGAAATGCCAGATTTATAGTTGCCCAGGCAACCTTAATTCAGCTGCCAAACTCTGGAGTCTGGGTCCTGTGGAAAAAATATTGTAGAAGGGGGCTGGATCAAGGCTGCATGGTTAGCAAAAGTTGAGGATGTTTTAAAAGTGCCAGAAAGTTGGGTTTTTTTTCTTTTGCTACCTTAAACTTTTCCAAAGTTGGAGAAGGTTTGAAAAGTTAGAGAGGAAGAAGGAAAAAGTTGGAGGGACATTGCCTGGACATTATTAAGTTTATTGCACTCAGTGGCAAAAAGATGGAGAGAGGGAAAATGAAAAAAAAACATTTTTTCAAAATAATATTTTGTGAAATGTCTTGAAAACAAAAAAAATTCCTTTTGCACAAGCAGCCAAGGACTGTGCTTTCAGTTCAAGCAATGAAGAGAATAGGTCTCTAATACAGAGCGATCTGGTCTGCTTGGCCAACTGGGCACAAGCAAACAACATGTGTTTTAATACCGCTTCATGTAAATGTATACAGCTAAGAAAAAAGAATGTAGGCCAAGAATGGGGGTCTCTATCCTGGGAAGCCATGACTCTGAAAAACATTTGGGTGGATAGTTGAACATGAGAGCCCAGTGCGATACTCTGGCCAAAAGGGCTAATGCAATCCTGGGGTACAAAAACAGAGGAATCTTGAGTAGGAGTAGAGAGGTTATTTTACCTCTGTATATGGCTGCTGGAATACTTGGTCCAGTTCTGGTGCAGAGAGGATTCAGAGAAGAGCCACAAGGCTTAGAAAACCTGCCTTAGGGTGATAAATTCAAGGAGTTCAATCTATTTAGTTTAACAAAATGAAGTTGAAGGGGTGACTCAACCACAGTCTATAACTAGCTCTGTGGGGAACAAATATTTGATAATGGGCCCTCCAACTTAGCAGAGAAGGGTCTAATATGATCCAAGGGCTGGAAGTTGAAGCAGGACAAATTCGAACTGGAATTAAGGTGTACATTTTTAACAGTGAGAGTAATTAACTGCTGGAATAGCTTACCAAGAGTCGTAGTGGATTCTCCATCACTGACAATTGTTAAATCAAGACTGCTGGAGGAATGATGTTGGGGCAGGTCTGTGGCCTGTGCTATGCAGGTCAGACTAGCTGGTCACAGTGGTCCCTGTGGCTATGAAAAAGCAGTCTTGCATCCAGTCCTAATACAGTTCAGCCAGGGGCATTATTTTCAGTTGGCTGGCTTGCCTTTTTTCCATCTCTCGCCTGGCACAAGTGTGTGTGTGGAGGGGGCTCAGCTGGCAACCAGCCCTTTCAGGGACTTTCAGTAGCAAGCGAAACACGCCAGTCTCCTCTCCTGGCCTCGTTGCGCTGGGACTTTGCTCTTACCCCCGCAGCCCCAGCGCAATAAGGTACCTGCTCCGACCTCGACCCGCCTGCGCCAACAGCAGCCAAGCCTGGAGGCTTCACTCAGCCCGAGCCGGAGCCGCCGCCTGCCTTCCCCGCCTTCATCCCTCCTCCTCCTCCTCTCCTGCCCAGCGGAGAGGGAGGCGCAGCCCGGCTCCCAGGAGATGCCCGGCGGCCGGCTCTCTCCTTGCTCCCATTGGCCTACCGCGGGTCGCCTAAAGTGCTGCGGCGGAGGCTGGGTGCGCTAGCCGCTGGGAGCGCACTTGCAGGGGGCGCCAGGCGGGGCCGCTTGGAGCAGCTGCATAAGCGCGGCTGGCTGGCGAGGGAGTTTTGCAGCCCGGCGGCAGCGACCGTGACCCAGCGATGAGCAGCCCGAAAGTCCCGGCCCGGCCAGAAGCGGCTGCGGTGCCCCGGACCTAGGGCTGCCTTGCCCCCGGGCCAGCGGCTCGGAG
Organism: Chelonia mydas; assembly: GCF_015237465.2. Taxonomy (NCBI): domain Eukaryota; kingdom Metazoa; phylum Chordata; order Testudines; family Cheloniidae; genus Chelonia; species Chelonia mydas. Next base: position 71,797,544 of record NC_051251.2, on the reverse strand, counting down.
CTCAACAGCAGCCGGCCCTGGAGAAGATGCCCCCCCGGCTGGCACGGCCCCTGGGCGCCCTGGGCGCAGCGCGCTGAGCCAGGCGCAGCCGGCTGCTGCCCTGAGTGGCCTGGTGCTGGCGGGCCGGGGTCCCCCGGTTCTTCTGCGCTGAGCCGGCAGGCAGGCGGCTCCGAGGAGACAGGGACAATGTACGCGGGGCGCAAGAGGAGGAAGCCCGTGCAGAGGACGTAAGTAGGGAGCCGCAGCGGGGAGGCTGGAACCTGCCTCGCTGGCTGGACCCCCTGGCAGGGAGCTCTCCCTTGGGGGCAGCAGCACAGGGCTGGCGGGGAGGTGGGTGTCTGGAGCTGGGGTGCACGTTCGGGGTGGGGGCGAGGTGGCATTGCTCTCCAGGCGGCACTCTGCCCCTTTAGCTCCCAAAACTTGACAGAGCAAGTGTTGGGTTGGGGGGAGAATGAATCCAACCCACCTGCCAAAGGACTGCCCCCCAACCAGTGCCTGCCTCGGAGCTAGCGGCGCTCTGCCTCCTGCGGACTTTCCCCCTTGCGGCATTCACAAGCCGACTTCTCTCTCTTTTTTTCTTTTTTTCTTGAAACCCCTCGTTCATTTCATCGCTTCCTAGCTCCGCTGCTACGGATTTCCGCTGGGCAGCGGTTGAAACTAGATTTCTATGTGTATTTCCCAGCTGTGGATGTTCCTTGCCAAGGAGGAAAAGCCAGAGTTTGAGCCTGATGAGGCGCTGTGATACAATGCCAGCACGGTGAAATTGCCTTGGTAAAATGGTGCCAATGAACTCCCTCCCCAACCTTAAAAAAGTCCTTTTCATGAGAACCTATGCAGGATATTTGTTGAAAACATAGGCACGATCTATGGTCTGCGTACATTTGCATGTCGTATGGTCTGCATACATATGGCTATTGCACCACATGCCACATCTTCCGTACAAGATAGGCTCGAGCTATCACCCACAGTTGGTCTGGAAGTTTTATATAAAGGTTTCAAAGACTTCACATGGGGCATGTTATGATAAAGAACTCTGTTTAAATTATCAGTAGCCTCCATTTGAAAAAGATACTAGTGAACAATAGTTGTCCTTTCAAGGGCTGACCTATTTTTAGTTGATAACCTTCCCAAAGATTAATGATGGAAAGGGTGGCTTTTTAAGTTGTCCCCTTGACCAGTTCGGATCCTGAGAACATGCCCTAAAAGAAGTTACCATGGCAGATATTTGGAATCAAAAGAGGTGCCTTAGTTATTTTAGTGACTTTAAAAAAAAAAATGTTCTTTTTGTAACTGGAGTGTGTGGATTTCAGGTTATCCCTTGCCTTTTCTCGTGGTGAGACTCCGAATTATTTTATAATTGATAAAATAATGTGGTACATCTTCAGAAGGCTACAGTGAACTTCAGGTTTGTGCTTTCTACCCACATGTGTACCATCCAAAACTATTTTCATTGTTTGCTTTTCCATGGTTAGGGAATAGGTACAAGAGACACAATTTACTAAAATGTCAGTGCAGTTAAAATAAAGGACTGGTTATCATGTAGTATGAGCTAATTATTAATTTAACCAGCACAAATGGTTTGTCTGTTGATTTGCAGCCATTCATTGGGACGAATGGCCAATTTTAACACTCAGTTAAAAAGTTTAGTTAAAGTGCTGGCTAGAAATCTTTAAAATATATTAAAAATATGAAGCCTTTTTGACCAGTATAAACTCTGAATGGCTGGAACTCCGTGTCCCAGGATTGCCCAGTCACATTCTCACACTTGCTCCCTTGCAGCCACGAGAGCAGGCTGAAGTATGGAAGGGAAGAGGTTGAAACTCGTAAAGCTTCTAAAGTAGATTCAGAAGGCAAGCAAGAAGGGCGCCCGACCTCATGCATTGAGCAAGTGTCCTCTTGAACCTGGATTCATTTGTTTAAAATGAAATAGATAAATGTCCTTGGAAAAAGTCGCAAGGCCCTTTGCATGGGTAAATGAAAGGCAAGTAACCAACAGAGGCCATTGTTAGGGTTGGGCAGTTTGGTAGCCTGATGGCGGGAACAACTGAAATCAGAGGTGATGGGGGGCGGGGCATGTAGGATCACGTGCCCCCTTGTTGCTTGGCTTGTACTGAGCATGCTCAAACAGACTGAGCATGCTCAGTAACATCTTCTGAAGCCCCTGCCCTCCCTCTGCCCTTCCCCCCCACTATTGGCAGGTCTTTGACTGGGATCATGAAGAACAGCTGCAGTTCATTCTTGTTTTGAGGCAAAGGGGTTAACTGTAAGTGCTTGGGGCAGGGGCCATATGTTATTCATCTGGGGATCAGGGTGCACGGTGCTAGAAACATATGAGTAGCAGGAATGAATAAGGGGTTGACGTAAGAGCTCCCATTCTGTTAAGAAATCAAGAGTGGAGGTTGGCAGTCTGGCAGCCCTCGCAGGGATGCCAATTGTCATAGTCCCCTCTCATACCCTTGCTGTGTGCTGGAGAGTGCTGTGAACTCTGCAGGTGTGTTTGTGATGTGTCTTCCTTTGCTCCTCCCCCCGGCAGAGTGAAGCCGCCACCCCCAGAAGGTGTGAAGTTGAACCCCTCCAAGCGCCATAGGGATCGGCTGAACTCGGAGCTGGAGCGGCTGGCTAGCTTGTTGCCTTTCCCCGAAGAGGTCATCTCTACCCTGGATAAACTCTCCATCCTGCGCCTCAGCGTCAGCTACCTCAGGGCCAAGAACTTCTTCAACAGTAAGAGCAAACTGGGGGAGGGTGGGAGACTGGAGTGGGTCCTTTCCCATTAAATACACCATTTTCCCTTCAGCACTGCAACAGGACCAGCAAGGTGCGCACTGCAGGGAAATCTCACCCTTTGTGTTAACATGCTGGCAGAAGAAGATCATTTCATTGCATAAGGGAATGGTTATTGTGAAAATCTGATTCCTGCATGTTGCCCGCACCTTTCACTCACCCCCACACCTGCAGACATTAAAACGGACTTTCACCACCAACACAGTGTAATATGGATCTGCCACTTCACACTCATATTAAGGGAAGCCACTGGGAAGGTAAAAAGCCCTCTGAAACTTCATGCTTATCTGGTGCTACATTTTCCTGCATTGGAAAGCAGAAGTCCCAGAAGACCGAGCAGGTCCCTTCCATCAGATCTCTTATATCTGTTCTGTATTTAGCCTTTTATTTGAAATATGGCACCTGGAATCTTGTCTAAAATCGGTTAGCTCCAGGATCAGATGTGTTTTAGCTTGATTGAATTTTGGCGAGAGAAGCACTCCCTGTTTCTGAGGACAGCATGGTAATTCCCTGGCAGTACAATGACATCTCCTGCCGCAATAGTCTTCAAACTGGGCTTGTCCTCTTCTTACTTTTCAGTACTAATTTTTATCTCTTGAGCCAAAGAGCTCAGAGGAGCAGAATCTGTTCCCATTCAGAATACATATACTGGAACGAGAGGAATCAAATCTATTATGAAGCCTAGATAGCAGACTAATAATACCAGATCTCAGTGCTCAGGATGCAACTAATTGAGCAGTGTTGTCGTAGCTGTGTTGGCCACAGGATATAAGAGAGTCAAGGTGGGGGAAGTAATATCTTATTGACCAGCTTCTATTGGTGGAAGGGACCCGTTTTCAAGCTTCGCAGAGTGCTTTTTCAGACCTGAAGAAGAGCTCTGAGGAGCTCAAAAGCTTGTCCCTTCCACCAACAGAAGTTGGTCCAATAAAATATATTCCCTCCCCGACCTCGTCTCTAGTTTAGTAGTCAGTTTATTGCCTGTTAAACTCAGAGTTCCTGATCAAAATGAGTGTAGTTTTTGATGTATTTGTTTACTTAGGGTGTGTCTACACTACAGCATAAGCCCATGTTTAAGGCCCGGGCTCAAGCATAACTCCCCTGGCGTCTACACTGCAATTGTGCTAACCCAAGGCTTGGACCCAGGATCCCAGTTAAGCTGGAACCCAGCATCTGAGCCCTATTGCTTTGCAGTGTAGATGCAGTCCCGCTTGACTCGGGTCCCGGGAGTCAGTTGGAAGTATCTTACAATTCTATGGGACAGCTTCCTTAGTCCTCTCTATCCCAACAATCTGCTATCCACTCTATTGAAAATGGAAGCCACCCTCCTTTGCTAAGAGCAGCAGCTCAGGGCAGCATTAACCCATTCTCTTCTGATCACCAATCTGCAAGCACACTGTCAGAGAGCCTCCTGAGTTTGCAATGGAGAGCAAACCCATCAAGCCTTTTGCAAAGCGAGCTGCTTCCTGATAACGTGCAGGGCAGGCAGTAAAGTTTCCCCACAGTGCACCATCATCCTATATTTTGAGGGGCACTAGGGACTCTGCAATATGGCTACTTGGCTCTGTGCATTATAGTGTGAGTGCCGGGGTCCTAGGTTCGAACATGGGATAGAAAAGTCTTAGCATAGGGTTAAAATACAGTGTAGACACTCAAGCCCAGGGTTCCCTAACTCGAGTCCCACTAAACCTGGGATTACATTGCAGTGTAGACATACCTTTACACACACATTTGATACTACCGATAGCCAGGGGTGAAAGTAATTTAAAGGACTTACCGGTACTCCGGAGCCCTGAGCAGGGGGTGTGGCCTCCACCTGAAGTTTTAAAGGCCCCAGGGCTCCAGCTGCAACTGGGAGCCCGGGAGCCTTTAAATCATCCCCAGAGGCAGCTGGAAGCCCCGGGGCTCAGGGGCGATTTACCACAGCGGAGCTCAGGCCCTTTAAATCACCGCTGGAGCCCTGCTGCCACTACCCCAGGGCTCCAGCAGCAGGGCTCAGACGGCGCTTTAAAGGGTCCAGTGCTCTGGCCGCTGCGGGGAACCCTGAGCCCTTTAAAGCGCCAGCCTGGGGAAGCCGGTCCGGCACAGTGTACTGGCTCTTGCCGGTAGGCCGGACCGGACCAGCTTACTTTCACCTCTGCCTATAGCACTTAAACAGTTTTAGATTAAAGGTTTCAGGTTTTTTCCCTGTTATATTCTTTAAGTGACCAACTTAATCCTGGATACTGAACATAATTTAGCTGTCTCTGCATGGATTGTTTTAAATTAACACTATGTTTTTGTAGCTTTTAAACTAAACTGCTTCAAGATAAGTTTCACAGCCAACAAAAGTGTAGCCTTAGTCATTCTTGTTTAAAATATCCTCAGTTGCTTTCATTTTATTTGGCACTGTTGGCCCATGCCGTTAAAATACACATAATAACTGATTCTTAGTGGCATAGAACATAGGTGTTTTATTAATGGAGACAAATAGAAATGCATACAGCATGTGTTTTATCTTTTCCCCACAGTATATTTTTGAGATACTGTTTTATATTAAGATTTTTCATTGTTACTCCAATGTGAAAAAAATGAAGTGTGTGAGCTGTTCATTTGCCATGTTTTGACAGAAGCATTTTAATACCAAAGCACGTGATTGTTTGGAATTGCAGGGCTCTTTAAAAATTGCATTGGTTTTGTTTGAGGGTTTGCGATGGGGTGGGTGGTCCCCATCCAATGCGGGGTGAGTTCACCCTGACCCTCCAGCTGTCCTTTACCTTGAGGTGGTAAGACCAAAGGATTGAAATTGATGGGGTAACCCTGGTTTGCAGGGCAGCCCAGCCTAGCGGCCAGGTGTAGGTGTATTTGGGACCAGTTTGGTTTAGGGGCTGGGACCAGCTCCCTTCAGACCAGGGTCTGACTATATCCGGAGTCAATTAGAGCCACCATGGGTGTTCTATTTACATGCACGGGGAACCCGAGCTTCCCTGGGGCCTTCTTCTGGGCCCGTGGGCTAATTACCCATCCCTATCTGCCATTATAATCTATATAGGGGCAATCCCTTCAGAAAATGCCTCTTGTTCACACTCATAACAATGGTCTCAGGTCCACTTTCACCATGCCAGTCCCCGCCCAGAGGACTTCACCCTGCCAGGGCAGGACTCAAGTAGCTATCAGCCTCCGTGGCAAGTCTGAGTGATTGGTGGGGGTTCTGGATGGGTGTCAGTATCCTCTGGGCTTGTTCCAGCCAGTTTATCTCATACCACCGACACTTCAGGCTTTCAGTATCGTGGTTCCCCACTTCTGCTGCCAAGTAATCTTCCATCAGCCCTACGGCATCCATACGCATCACAGACTGGTGTCGTCGCACCCATTCCTTGCCCCTGCAGGAATTTGAGTGAAGTGTAACAGGACTATGGCTTCTGCTACCTGGGCCCCAGACCACTTGTCAGGTTCCAACCACCACCAGGCGTAACCTCTGAGGCGTTGCCCACTGCTCTTGGTCTGGCCCCAGAAGGATAACACTCTCAACAGAAACACTGTCGGTATGTTTCATGTCTGATGCCAGTTTGGTTGGGATTGCTGCCTTCACCTTATCATCATCTAGTGCGTCCAAGTGGTCAAGATTGCGATAAGCTGACGGGGCAGGCCCAGTGTGGGTGGCCCAGTGCCCTGGGAGCCAATGTGTGGTGGTGGGCACCCACTCAAAGTCACTAGGAACACTTCAGGGTCATCCCCAGATCCCATCTTGGTAAGCTACAGCAGGAGTCCAGATGGCTTGGAGCCAGGGTCGGATTCTGCTAGTATGGTGGTCGGAGTGCCCCCTGGCTGCAGTAAAGCCGCCATCTGCTGCACAAGACTCGCCTGCTGGGCTTGATGATGGGGGGCTAGTCTCCACATCATTTGTGGTTGTTGATTGGCAATTTGTTGCAACAGCTGTACCTGTTGCTATTTGTGTGCTTCTTGTTGTTGGCTCTCCAAGAGCCATTTCAATACTTTCTTTGACTCCATCTCAAGGCCTAAGATTCCCCAAGTGGAGAGGTACAAGTATCCATGGTGGAAATGGTGTCTTCCCTCTTCCTGGGCTTCTCAACACAGGCCTCTCAGCAAGCCCTCATCACTGCCTGCATTCTCCACCACGTGCAATGGGGTGGGTGTCCCCATCCAGTGCAGGGAGAGTTCCCTCCCATCTCTCCAGCTGTCCTTTACCTTGAGGTGGTAAGGCCGAAGGACTAAAATCAACAGGGTAACCCTGGTTTGCAGGGCAGTGAGACTTAGTGGCCGGAGTCAATAAAGTTCCCATGATTCACAGGGAAGTAGGGCCTAGTGTCTGGAGTCAATACAGTTACCTGGCTTCTCAGGGCAGTGGGGCCTAATGGCCAGAGCCAATAGTGGGAGGGATAGCTCAGTGGTTTGAGCATTGGCCTGCTAAACCCAGGGTTGGGAGTTCAATCCTTGAGGGGGTCATTTAGGGATCTGGGGCAAAAATTGGGGATTGGTCCTGCTTTTGAGCAGGGGGTTGGACTAGATGACCTCCTGAGGTCCTTCCAACCTTGATATTCTATGATTCTATGAATAGAGTTACCCATGTACACAGGGCAGTGGGGCCTAATGGCCAGAGCCAGTAGAGTTACCCTGGTACGCAGGGCAACCCAGCCTAGCAGCCAGAGTCAAGGGGGTTCACCCTGAGTCACAGGGCAGTAAGGATTACTGGCGAGAGTTGGTAGGTTGCCATCTGGCGGAGCTAGGGTAGGGGGACCTGGGCTGACCCTGCTCCACCAGGTCCCAGCCCAGAGCCCTAACAGTGGCAGAGTGTTCCACCACTGAGTCATTGGGGCTCCAGCTGAAACACGCCAACTTATAGCCACAGGACTATAGCTAGTCCCCCCTGGGCCACTTCCTACCATATCTTTTGGAGCTACAGTTGAGGCATCGTCAAGGTCTCCAGGTTTTTCAGCGTGTGCATTTCCCGGTGACTCTGATCCCTTTCGGACATCTGCATGCACTTGGGCGTTGGTCAGGGTCTCCATGGCTCTGGCGTCCACGATCAGGGGTTCCTGCTGCTCCCGGGCTGGAGCCGGCAAGGAGTGTCCTTCCTCCCCAGTGGTCAGCCCAGACTGAGCTAGGCTGCTCCCTTTTATACTAGTGCTGCATCTGGAGCATGCCTAGTAGTGACATGGGAACATGGCTTCGTCAGCCCACAATGAGGAGTTAACCCTTCCCCATCCAGTGTGGGGTGAGTTCATCCTGTCACAGGGTTCCAGAATATTGAAGTTTAGTTTTATGGGTGAGAGGCTATGTCTGTGGCAGACACCTTTGTGGACAAGTAAATTGTTATCTAGCACAGATTAGATTTGATAGTTTCAAAGTGACTTATTTTTTCTCTATCATCAGATGAAAGGGAAGTACTCTTACCTGTTCTGCTTACAAAGAGTACTCGTTTGATATTGGTACAATCTAATTAAAGATATTTTAAAATATGTTAAAGAATTCATCTATCATGCCATTGTAATATAACATTCTTAGTTAATATATTCCATTCTTGTCCCTCAAACTCTGACTGCCAGATGCTGGGACTGGATAACGGGATGGATCACTTTATAATTGCCCTGTTTTGTTTTTTTCCCTCTGAAGCATGTAACGCAGGCCACTGTCAGAAGACAGAGTACTGGGCTAGATGGACCATAGGTCTGACCCAGTATGGCTGTTTTTATATTTAGAATTTGCTTAGACTTCTTCTATACAAACAGCATCAGTTTGAAAACGATACTCGTTTGACTTACTATAGAAACATTTGCAAGAATTTTGTTTTGAATTCCATTTAGTTTTTCTCTGTTAAAAAGATGCTTTAAACATGATACAGTGCTTATAAGAATGGGAAGGCTGGTGAAATGGAAAGCTGATGTTATTAGAAAGCAGTTATTTTACTCTGCAGTGCCAAATCAGTTGACACTGAGTTGATAACTATTTCTAATTTATTTTTAACTTCGACTTTTCACTATTAAATAGTTCCTATATGTGAGCCCTCACTGTACTGAACATATCAAATGCAACATTTTTAGCAGCAGCATTGTAGGCAAAATTCAGATCTTCAGAGGTTTTCCACCTCTATTATAATCTTCTGACTCTCTAAAACAATGGCAACAGATTTAGAGAAATATAACTTGGTTTGGGTTGTGTTTGTTTGTAAAGGTTTTCATATTGCAGAAAAATGGCTTGTTTTGACAGTGAGCTGATGATGTCTGCTGAAAATCAATGGTGCGGTGCGGACATTGCATTCTCTTGAAGCATTAATAATTTAAAAATCTCAGCTTAAAGAATTTATAAAATGGAGGCATGGGAGCCACTCTTTAAACCTTTAGCCTTAAAATGGCTGGTCTTGTCACAAAGAATCAAAACCTAAGTTACAATGCTTAGAGACTCCTTGTCTAAGAATTTCAAATGAAATTCTGCCAAGATACTGCAGAAATTGAATTCGGAAGCAGAAGACAACAGTCCATGTAATGGGGAGAGTGTGCACTTAATGGGTTATAGACACCCAGAAACTTGCCTAACTCTCTGTTCATTTTACATTTCTGGATCCCAGTTTTTACGTTCTTGGTGCATTTGGGCATATTGGCCTCTCTATGTTTGCATCAAAGGAAACCGTAAAATATCTTGTTTAAGGTTCCTAATATATTTTTGTGTCTCCCCTGTACTGGAATTTAATTTGTTTTTAGTTACCAGCATTCAAAATGCTAAGCATAAAATAGTGTACTCTTCTTTGAAGAGCACCTAGGGTTTTAGAATTATACCTCCCTCCATAAAGACAACAGCTTAGTTTGAGGAAGCATCCTTGGTTATGTGACTGGCTCAGTCAGATTAAATCAGCATTAAGGAAACAAAAATCTTTATAGATGAAAGTGCTACCACAAACCTAGAGATGTGTTTCTTAATTAGTCCTGCAGCCTTTACAATGTTTAGTATTAAATAGTTAGCTTTGGGCATTGCTGCAGCAAGTACTTCTGAGCAACTTAAAGAACCCATATTTAAAGAGTTTTCCAGCATTATTCATTATCTCTGGTCAGATTCAGCTCAACTGCAGTGTGGTTTGTTTGTGAAGATTCTTGTATTCTGGTTTTATACCCTCTTCCTAAAGATCATACTGAGAATGCCTTCTGCAGAGAACCATTTCTAGTTTCCATATTTTTACTTTCGCAAGCATTAAGCTTCTCTTCGCTTACCTCAGTGTATGTCTAAAGCGTACAGTGACCCGTACAAACCCAGTATTACCTACTTTTATTATTAGTCTAGATTATGTACACTAGAAATACTGACTCTTACAAGTAATGTTATTTATATTAAAAGAGATAATGTGACATTACGCTCCCTACCCTTGTGTTTTTCTTGTGCTCTTGGATTTGGGTCCGTTCAATGTCTGATCTTGGCTGAAGACTGTGGATGCTAGTTTTTGACTTTGGCTCTAACCCTATTCCCATTGAAATCAATAGTGTGTAGCAAAACTCCTTCTGCACATTTAAGGAGGTTCTATACAGCAAGGGTAGTGGTTAATAGCATAAGCTGCTCTGCTTCAGGATGTGGTCGTCTCTGCCTACGTGAGCTTTGGATCTGACTGGCCCCCATTGATGGCACCCGATAAGGGTCCCTGCTCAGAGTAAGGAGTGATGGCCAACCATGGATCCAGTGGATGCGGGCCAAGTTCCCCAACGGCAGTGAATGTGGACAAGCTACGATGGTGGATGTGTGGACCACACAGGGAGGAGAACAGATAGATCTTTGAAAAGGCTATCCAGGCCCTACAGAACCAATGGCGTCTGTCAGAAGAATTCCTGGGGAAGGGGATGGTGTGTGTGGTCACCCCAAAAACAAGATACCCTCTGCACCTCCCCAGTCCCAAGGAAGAAAACTGAAATGAAGCACCATGACAACAGCACCAGGGTTAGCACCCCTGCTACTGCCAACTCCTGGAGGATGGGCACGTTCTGCATGAGCAGGACAGGTGTGACCTAAACCCCTCTCAGGGAAAGCACATCCCTGATAACCCCAACTTCCTGGAAGTCCAAACCAGACCTTAGTCATGTTCTGTCTCGCCACATGGAATGTGTTTATACTGAACAGCACTGGCTGCAAGACAGCTCTTGTCAAAGAACTCACTTGCTACAAGATGGTAATCGCTGGCATTGAGGAGGCTTGCCTGCCACAAAGCGATCAAGTTGCTACGGAAGGAACAACCTTCCTCCACTTCGGTGGTCCACACCATACTTGAGGGGTGGCACTTGTCATGAGACAGCCTCTAGAACAGACTTTAACCATATGGAACCCCATTTCTCTACGCTTATTTTGTGCTCGGCTTCAATGCCATCTTGTTGTTGTGGCCTTTGTGCCAACATAAGATGTATCAGCTGCAGAAAAAGACACCATAACTATCTCTTCATTATACATTGCGTTACTGGGCTGTTGGCCACCAGCTAGCAGCAAAAATCCATTCTATTCTACCACATGACACACTGCTAGTGCTTGGAGATTTCAATTCTGCAATCAAACTGGGTATGAAACTGTGATGGGTTTCCAAACACCAGCACCACTCGGCTTCTGACCTTGTGTGCCACTGAGGGCTTGTCAGTTATGGGCGCCTGGTTTTAAGTGCCACAATAACCATTGCCGGACCTGGATCTCGACTAGTGGACATGCCATGGAAGAAACTGATCACATCCTTGTCAGAAATTGCTCCATAGTGAAATCTCACCGGGTCTTTGGCAGCAGAGAAGCACCAGCATACACAGACTTTGGACTAGTTGTTGTTCATCTTTCACTCTCTTTTCCAACTCTGCGCAAGCGTGAAGTTCACCAACAATACAATATTCAGCATTTGTCTGAGGATCGTGTTGAAGCCATGAAATACACACAGGTCTTTGAGGATCACATACATAATCTCAGTACCCCCTCTGACTACTTGGAGATCACCTGGATTGGTATACATAACACTGTCACGCACTGCCACCGAAACAGTCAGTTTCAGATGGTCACGTAATAGGGTTGCTATGTTTCCTATGGCTGGTAACATGGGGAGGCCCCGCCCCCTTCTCCAGGTCTTCCCCTAGATGAAAAAAAAAAAAGACATCAGGGCTTGTCAAATGGCACCCAGACACACAAGCTGACACCTGGACTGTCCAGGTGAAAATTAGGATGGGTGTAGGCCTCCCACCCCCACAACACCCAGAGCAATAGGGACAGCATCCATGTACATTTCCCCTCCAAAGTTTTGCTCTCCAGGTGCAAAGCTCTGGCTGTGAAATGAGTGGATGAACCGGGATTAGATCTGGAGCAGTCTCTTTAGAAAAGTACTGAAGTGTGTGGGGGGGAGGGGGGCGGGGAGGCGTGGGGGAGGTCAGCTGCCTCCTGGGCACCCCCTCATGGCCAGGGTGCCTCTGCAGTGATTTTCTCCCTCAAAGGGCTTCTTAAACAAATGCCACCCAGGCTTTTCTTGTCCATCCCCAATCCCTTCTCAGGGGCTGAGTTTATTCACGAAAATAAAACTCCAAGTCCCAAACACAGTCCATTGGTTTTACCCTCTTGCTGGGTCACTCCCAGGCCTTTCCTGCCTGCAGTCTCAGTAGGGAAACCCCATGTCAAGGTTCCTCCCCCACTCTGAACTCTAGGGTACAGATGTGGGGACCTGCATGAAAACCTCCTAAGCTTACTTTTACCAGTTTAGGTTAAAACTTCCCCAAGGTGTAAATTAATTTTACCCTTTGCCCTTGGAATTTCCACTGCCACCACCAAACTTTAACTGGGTTTACCGGGAAACATAGTTTGGACACGTCTTTCCCCCCAAAATCCTCCCAACCCTTGCACCCCACTTCCTGGGGAAAGTTTGGTAAAAATCCTCACCAATTTGCATAGGTGACCACAGACCCAAGCCCTTGGATCTTAGAACAATGAAAAAGCATTCAGTTTTCTTACAAGAAGACTTTTAATAGAAGTAAAGGAATCACCTCGTAAAATCAGGATGGTAGATACCTTACAGGGTAATTAGATTCAAAACATAGAGAATCCCTCTAGGCAAAACCTTAAGTTACAAAAAAGACACACAGACAGGGATAGTCATTCTATTCAGCACAGTTCTTTTCTCAGCCATTTAAAGAAATCATAATCTAACACATACCTAGCTAGATTACTTACTAAAAGTTCTAAGACTCCAGTCCTGTTCTGTCCCTGGCAAAAGCATTATACAGACAGACACAGACCCTTTGTTTCTCTCCCTCCTCCCAGCTTTTGAAAGTATCTTATCTCCTCATTGGTCATTTTGGTCAAGTGCCAGCGTGGTTACCTTTAGCTTCTTAACCCTTTACAGGTGAGAGGATTTTTCCTCTGGCCAGGAGGGATTTTAAAGGGGTTTACCCTTCCCTTTATATTTATGACACCCCACCTCCCAGGGCTTTCTACTGGAGCTTGCTTATTCCCAGCAGTCTCTAATTCACCCTACTCCCTGGCCTTCCTGCCCAGGGCCTTTCCTGCTTTGGTCGGCCACCCCCAGGCCCTGCCTGGCTGGAGCCTCAGGTTTTGGCTTTTAATCCATGAGCATCAGGGTCTTGCCTGTAGGACATTTCTCTTTCCCTGTAGCTTCCTGGGCTTTCCCCTTCACTACAGCCACCTGCTGCCCTTCATAGAGAATTACCTGATCCAACCCTGGCATGCCTCTTTTGTACTCGGGGTTGACTAGCCCCAGAGCCTCCAGCCCTTAAGGGATGAGCCAGCCTGTTACAAGTATGATGCTGCACGTACAACTTGAGTCTAATAAAAATTCATACACCATGTAATTCACATTCTGTGCACATATAGAAATGTAAACTCAGGGTGAGCACTGGGTTTTTCCTCCTAGATCATACGTCAGCTGATAACTATGGATTGTGGCCTGTTACAGATAGCAGCCACTTCCATTGGTTAACAAATTCAACTTTATTTCCATGCAACAGAAAGAGATATTTCCTTTTTCCTTTAAAAAACAAACCCATTCAGCATTATACAGGGCTTTCATTTTCAACAGGGCCTCACTAGTTTCAAGAGCTCTGGGGCTTGCTGCTTGCAATTTGTGGGAAGCCATTGATTATCATCACCACCCATAAAAGAGTATTTAAAAACAAAAAACTAAAATTTATTTTAGCTTTTGTTTGGCGAGGGCTCAGCCTTTCTGTAAGGCTGTTCCCAATAAGCTAGACAAGAGTTATGGAGAGCCAGATTCCAAGGTGACACATGCATCTCCACTTCCCATGAAAAAGCCACTAGTAAAGGAAATAAAAGACAGTGCTTATTTTAAATGTCTTTTAATTGCAAAACAGGGAGCAATAGCGTAACGCTGCAAATAGGGAGGGGGGAAACAGGCTAGAAATCAGAACAACTTTTAGCTGGTGGAGGGTGATAAAAGATTCCAAAGGTCTGTAAGAGACTTAAGGATGGAATGGACAGGGTAAGCATGGGGGAAGTGGGCAGAAGAGTCTATGCCCACTGGAGCACATACCTCTACAGAGCCTGGAATGGAACGCAAAATCCCTGAGTTTCACCATTCCTCTGCTGTTGGGAAATATCTCTGAAACCACTGGCAAAGCGTCTCCTCCCCCTCTAGTGCTGATCCACAGAGGAGATGACAGCCTACCACTGCGATCAGGTCTGGTACTTCATTAGCTCAAGTGGCAGAGATCCGTGTGGCAGGACCCATGTGGGTGTCAATGTGATGGAATGTCAATGCACTCAAAAGTCAGGAAATGTCAGGATTAAGTTTGCCTCTGCAACTTTAATTTGTCCCCCTGTATCTGTTATGGTGCAGTCTTGAATTCCATACTATTTTTTCCACAGGACCCCAGCCTCATTCAGTGCACAGGATGGTTCTGCTCAGGGGATGAATCAGGGTGTGTAATGAAGGAGACTGTTGTCTGTAGGTTCCTCAAAACTCTATTCTGCCCTCATGTCTACAAAAACTTTGACAGCAGTCAGGCTGCTGGTGTGCTGAGAACACTGCCTGGCATGCTGACCAATATTGTCTCATTGTTTCCTGTCTGTCTGTATGCAACTATTGTCTCTTGTCTAATACTTAAATGATAAATTGGGGGGGGGGGGGCAATGCCTAGCACAGTGGGGTCCGTGTCCATGACTAGGACTCCTAGGTGCTATGATAATGCACATAATTAATTCATAATCTGTGCCTCATTTGTTGCTGAAGTTGGAAGGTATGTAATGAATGAGGCAGAGGCTAGCAGGAAGAGCAAGGATGGTCTTGGGGTTAAGACAGTTGACTGCTGCCCTGGAAAATTGGTGTCTCAAATTTGGCACCCAAAATTAGTGGATACTTTGGACTTTCATCGCTTTGTACCTCAGTTTCCATCTTCAAAATGGGGATAAGTCCCTCCCCCATCTCACAGGGGTGTTGGGAAAATTAATTAAATTACTGTTTGTGAAGCACTCAGATTCTATAGTGATGCACACCATAGAAAGTCCATGAGAAATTAATAATTTTTTCTTCAGAGTAGGGTTTGAATAGCATGAAGGAAATAAGGCCTGAGGCCGAACATTGGCTAATGAGGATAAAACAAAACATTCAATCACCTCTCATTCAGTGAGCACCGTCCATCCTGTGCACTGAATGAGGCAGGGGTCCTGTGAAAAGATAGTATGTGATCATGGAATTAAAGACTGTATCATAATGTACATGCAAAAGGGAGTCGAACTAAGGTTGCACAGGCAAATTTAAGCCTGGCATATCCTAACTTCAAAGTACGCAACTGGTAAATTGGAACTGTTTGTCCGAAATAGAAGGGCTGGGAGTTGGGATTGTGCTGCTGGTATGGCAGAGCCTAAGGGCTCGTCTATATGGAGAGTTAGTGAGCAGCAAGCAGGGTTGTTAATCTACAGTGTGCTAGCCTGCCGCACATTAATTGGCTGTGTGGACCTTGCTACTGTGCACTAACAGTTGCCTAGTGCACTTTGACTTACTACAGAACTTTTAGTGCATGGCAGCAGAGTCCACATGGCCAATTAGTGCATGTCAGGGTAGAATATAGTAGATTTGCCCCCCAGCTTGCTGTGCACTAACCCTCCATAGAGACAAGCCCTAAGTCACCTCCTCACCTCCTACAGCTGAAAAGCAGATGTGTAATATGCCTTTCACTTCGCTAACATGTACCACAGAAGGCTGCTACATTCACGGCTTTCTCCTGGAACCTAAAATCCTGTAATAAGCAGGACTTGATGGAGAGGTTAGCACAGAAGTTATGTGCTCTTTATGATGTTTGACATTTTTGGAAAACATTGTCTGGGACAAGCCATCATTAGAGCAGTGACGTGGGCTTTCCATCACAGCCATCAGTGTGCTCCAATAACATTAGTCCCAGTTAGGATGAGATTTTCTTGTACTGTCAGGTCAGAGAATTACTATGGGCTTGTTTTGTCTGACGTGTTCCAGCCTAGCCCCACTATAGGCTAACAATTAGTGGGACATGAGTCGCATGTCAGTTCCAGGTGTTCACACTGGTTTTTGCTCTTCTCCTGAAGTCACTCAGTTGTAGCTTCTCCTTTCTCCTCCATCCCCAATGACTCTCGGTTCTTTGCTCTGGGTACTCTCTGGCCTTCCCTTCCCAGCCTTGCCCTGGCTTGGTTCAAGGAACTCATGGCTTCCTTTTAGGCTAAAATTGTCCTAACTTGTGATGGCATCTTGTCTGCCATATACACAAATCTTTGGGTCTCTTTTTCCTTCCTTCATCTTCTCCCTGTCCCTTGGCTCTCAGGATCCTTGCAATTATGTGTTCCCATAAGAAAACTGCCTCTTCTCCTGACATTCATCCCTCCCAATGGCGTGGAACTGTCTCCCTTTCCTTGCTCTGGACACCAGCAGCTCAGTTACCTCTGCCACGTCTCTGCTACTTTTCTCTCATCGTCTTCTATCTCATTTCAGCCTTTGATGCTATGGGATGCTCCAGCCTCCTGGACTAGATCTATAGCTACAGAAGCATCTTAGCATCTCCTTTCACAGCTCCACTCCTACCTATCAGAACTCTCTGCCTTAGGCAGTGACTCCACCCTGCCCCAAGACTCCTTATCTACGGCTTCAGTTCTGGTCTCTGCTCTCATCTGTCTTCTCCTTCTCCTTCACCTGGACCAGATTCTGATCTCAGCCACGTAGCTGTTAGCAGCACTGGAGTCACTCTATCTAGCCATCTATCTTGCCCCCCTTGCTCTAGTATTCAAGCAGCAGCCATGACTCCGCTTCTACTGAAATCCTCATCTGCACCTTCCTGTCCTCTCCCTGGGTGACTGTTTTGACTCTTTTTTCTTTGACATTTCCCTCTTCCCCCAAAACCGGGTCTCCAGACACCATGTCTAGATTGCCACCCACCAGGTTCTGACATGTACAAAGAAGTAGCACCTCAGACCCCACCATCACCAGCTGCTCCAGTGGCCCTGTTCCTTTCAGCATAATTCCTAGAACAGATCTTTTAGAAGAACATCCAGTCTTGATTAAAAAATAGTCAGTGATGGAGAATCCCCCACGACCCTTTGGTAAGTTGTTCCAGTGGTTAATTTACTCTCACTGTTGAAAAATGTATGCCTTGTTTCCAGGCTGAATTTGTCTAGTTTTAACTTCCAGCCACTGGATTGTGTTAGATCTTTTTCTGCTAAATTGAAGAGCTCATTATTAAATATTGTTCCCCCTAGAGGTACTTATAGACTGTAATCAATTCACCTCTTAACCTTCTGTTTGTTAAGCTAACTAGATTGAGCTCCTTGAGTCTATCACTATAAATCAGGTTTTCTAATCTTTTAATCATTCTTGTGGCTCTTCTCTGAACCCCCTCTAATTTATCAACATTCCTCTTGAACTGGGGTGCAGTTGAGAGAGAGAGAGCCTGGAGCACTGGGCCTGGTGCAGGACCTCAGGTCTGAACCAGAAGCTGTGAACCAAAGTCAGGCCATGTATTAAAGCAGATGCTTACAAGTTCGTTGTCCAGTACATGAACTTGGCAAAGTTGCTGCTAGCGTACTAGGCACTAGATATTTCCATAAATATATTTCAGAAGGCTAGTACAGATAAACCGCAATCTGGTACAAGATAAGGTTGACAGAACAATGAATAGGGATATTGTGTCTGAGTGTATGTCTACGCTACGAAATTAGGTCGATTTTATAGAAGTCGATCTTTAGAAAGCGATTTTATACAGTCAATTGTGTATGTCCCCACTAAGTGCATTAAGTCGGCAGAATGCGTCTTCAGTACCATGGCTAGCATCGACTCACGGAGCCGTGCACTGTGGGTAGCTATCCCGCAGTCTCCGCTCCCCATTGGAATTCTGGGTTAAGCTCCCAATGCCTGATGGGGCAAAAACATTGCCGCGGGTGGTTTTGGGTGCATGTCGTCAGTCTCCACTCCCTGCCTTCCTCCCTCCATGAAAGAAATGGCAGACAATCATTTCACACCTTTTTTCCTGGGTTACCTGTGCAGATGCCATTGCACGGCAAGCATGGAGCCCGCTCAGCTCACTGCTGCTGTTGTGAGCATTGTTAACACCTCACGCATTATCTTGCAGTATGTGCAGAACCTGGCTAGGAGCTGCCAGCATGATGACGATTGTGAGGAGGACATCACGGGAAGGCATGGGATGTGGCAATTGGGACATCATGGTGGCAGTGGGGCAGGTTGATACAGTGGAACGCCGATTCTCGGCCTGGCAAACAAGCACAGACTGGTGGAACTGGATAGTGTTGCAGGTATAGGATGATTCCCAGTGGCTGCAAAACTTTCGCATGCATAAGGCCACTTTCCTGGAACTTTGTGAGTTGCTTTCCCCAGCCCTGAAGTGCAGGAATACCAAGATGAGAGCTGCCCTGACAGTTGAGAAGTGAGTGGCGATAGCCCTGTGGAAACTTGCAACGCTTGACTGCTAGCAGTCAGTCGGGAATCAATTTGGAGTGGGCAAATCTACTGTGGGGGCTGCTGTGATCCAAGTAGCCAATGCAATCACTGACCTTCTGCTAACAAAGGTAGTGACTCTGGGAAATGTGCAGGTCATAGTGGATGGCTTTGCTGCAATGGGGTTTCCTAACTGTGGTGGGGTGATAGATGGAATGCATATCCCTATCTTGGACCACCTTGCCAACCAGTATGTAAATTGCAAGGGTTACTTCTCAATGGTGCTACAAGCACGGGTGGATCACAAGGGATGTCTCACCGACATCAGCGTGGGATGGCTGGTAAAGGTGCATGGCGTTCGCATCTTTAGGAACTCCGGGCTGTTCGAGCAGCTGCAAGAAGGGACTTATGTCCCAGGCCAGAAAATTACCGTTAGGGATGTTGAAATGCCAATAGTTATCCTTGGGGACCCAGCCTACCCCTTGCTCCCATGGCTCATGAAGCCATACACAGGCAGTCTGGACAGTAGTAAGGAGCAGTTCAACTGTAGGCTGAGCAAGTGCAGAATGATGGTAGAATGTGCCTTTGGACGTTTAAAAGCTCACTGGCACTGTTTGCTGACCAGGTTAGACCTCAGCACAACCAATATTCCCATTGTTATTGCTGCTTGCTGTGTGCTCCATAATATCTGTCAGAGTAAGGGGGAGACATTTATCGCGGGGTGGGAGGTTGAGGCAAATCACCTGGTGTCCGATTTTGAGCAGCCAGACACCAGGGTGATTAGAAGAGCACAGCTAGACATGCTGTGCATCAGAGAGGCTTTGAAAACCAGTTTCATGACTGGCCAGGCTACGGTGTGACAGTTGTGTGTGTTTTTCCTTGATGCAAACCTGCCCCCTTTGTTGATTTTAATGCCCTGTAAGCCAACCACCCTCCCCACTTCGATCACAGCTGGCAAAGGAAATAAAGTCACTATTGTTTTGAAACCATGCATTCTTTCTTTATTAATTGAAAAAAAAGTGAGATAACTGACAAGGTAGCCCGGGTACGGTGGGGGAGTAGGGGAGGAGGGAAGGACAAGGCCACATTGCTTATTGCAGCCACTCTACAAATCAAAACTGTTTGAATGACAACCTTCTGTTGCTTAGGCCATCCTCTGGAGTGGAGTGGCTGAGTGCCTGGAGCCTCCCCCCAGCATTCTTGGGCATCTGGGTGAGGAGGAACTTGGGGAGGAGGGCAGGCGGTTATACATTGGATGCAGCAGCAGTCTGTGCTCTTGTTGCCTTTCCTGCAGCTCCACCAGACTCCTGAGCATGTCCGTTTGCTCCCCCATTAGCCTCAGCATCGCCTCCTGCCTCTTCTCATCGTGCTCACTTAATGCTTTCCTGGCCTCTGTCACTGAATGCTTCCATGCATTAAGCTGTGCCCTACCAGTGCGGGAGGACTGCTTGAGCTCAGAAAACATGTCATCGCGAATGCGTTTTTTTCGCCTTCTAATCTGTGATAACCTCTGGGACAGAGATGATAGCGGGAGCGTAGAAACATTTGCACTTGCGGGGCGGATAGAAAGGGAGAGTAGAATTTAAGATAGATTTCTGAGAACAAAAGGGAGACTCTTTCACAGTGAATCAAGCAATTCACAGCAGACAGCACATGTGCTTTAGGTACAAGGTCACATTTTGCCTTTTATATTGAGCACCTGCCAGTATGGTACGTGGGGTTGGCTTCTTCCGCCTTCATAACATGTGGGAATGGTTTCAAACTGCAGCACCCTCCTTTCCCATAGCAAGCAATGCTGGTTGGGTTTGCCAACCGGCATTTAAAAGGAGGAGCTGCGGTTTTCGGGTGGATGTGCAGCACAACTCTTCCCCCACCCCACTGCGTGGCTATTCTCTGGGATGATCCCTTTTAGCCAAGCGCAAACAGCCCAGCATGAACGGGGTCCTTTTACTGTTCTCTTACAAAAATTCCCCTATTTCAACCAGGTAACCATGAATGATATCACTCTCCTGAGGATAACACAGAAAGATATAGACCGAATGTTGCTTGAATGTAACCAAAACCCAGGACCATTTGCTGCCTGCGTGATTGCGCCTGTGTGAATCAGTATTTGTGTGTAAGCAGAGTCAGGATGAGCTCCACCCTGACATCTGGTGGTGAGGTGTGGCAAGTTGTGGAAAAGAACTTCAGGGGCTGATCTCATTTGCATAGGCACACCCACCCCGCCTAGAATGAGGCCATAGCTGCCCAAATGGTCACTTTGGCTGCTGTGGGATCCCCAGTGTCTCTCTTATTGGGGCAGGAAGAATAAATTGTTATTACCCTGATTATGGGAATCAAGGACAGTGGAACTGTACTTGGCCTTTTGTTATGATGGAGGGACTCGCCATCAACTAAGTAGCACTCGCTAGGCAAGGGACATGGGTTCCAAAACCCTGTGAATTGAGAGAGGTTTGAGACAGGCATTAGTAACTGGGGTGCGTGCGCCCCCCCCCCCCTTTGTGAGGGCCTGAAACACCAATTGCACCTCTGTCTCTCTCTCTCCACTGTGGAATGTCAGAGCTAATTTTGGGTCTATTAAGAGTCTTGCTACAGGTGCTGTGCTGAATTCACTTTAGCCTTAGGGTGCACCAACACTAAGGCTCCTACTACTATGAGCTGAAATCACTGAGAGCTGTGTCAAGTAGTGGGGAGCTGAAAGATCTAGAGTGCAGTGGTACTGTTTGTGGATAGGCTGGCGGAGCCGTTCGTGAGATTGCGGAGCCAAGCTGTGCAGAGCGGAGCTGTTCGTGAGACGGGGGAGTGGAGCAGAGCAGAGCCGTTTGTGAGACAGCGGAGCAGAGCGGAGCGGAGCCGTTTGTGAGATGGCGGGGTGGAGCGGAGCCCTGTGGAGCTGTGGGGTAGTCAGCTTCAGGGCATGTAAGGTGCCCCTTACCTCTTCCCCCCCACACACATTTTTAGCCAGACTGGGGAGTAACACTCTGCAGATGAACTTTTGAACTCTGGGGCTGGACTTTTTGGACTTTGGGTGATTTTTTGGATTGCTGGACTCAAGAGACATTTGGGTTGTGGGACTCAAGAACCCGAGGGAAAGGATATGGCCCAATTTGCTGGGGTGGGTCTTTGCTCATGGTTTGGTTAATGAACACTAGTTGTGGTGTTTTCCCAATTTAATGCTGATGTCGTTTACCTCATGTTATTAAAGATTCTCTGCTACACCGAGACCCTGTGCTTGCGAGAGGGGAAGTATTGCCTCTTTGAGGCGCCTAGTGGGTGTGTAGGATTTTGCATTTGCTTTGATGAGAGGGAACCCCTGTGTACTGAACCCGGCCCTTGCTGCTATCAACTTGGCATGGCAGAAGGGTTACATGTGAAGAGGGCAAAAACATAGCCTGACTGAGCAATATATCATTTTTTTAATTGATGATTTCTAGTCCTTACAGTATGAAACAGGAAAGTGAAGCACGGCTGGTTTGTGTGTGGCCCCCTGAGCCCAAGATTTAAAATGCAGAGAGGTTACAGTTCAATTTGAATTGAGCAGTCTATTTTTAAGCACTTACTTTGAGCCATTTATAACTCTTTTAAGTGTCCCTGGAGCTAACATTTTTTCATGCTGGATCTCAGATCAAAGGTGAATTATTCTGGAAAGTCTGAGCAAAATCCGTGCAGCTGTTTTTGAGTTCTGGGTGGAGGGGCGAAGACTTCAAATGAGAGGAAAGGGGTGAAGATGGGGAAGGAATGAAGAATCAGGAGGAAGTGGGTAGGACTGGTACCTAGATCTGTTGCCAGCTGTTCTGTTTGGCAAGGGTTGTCTTGGGCTTTAGAAATGCGTCCAAGGATCTTCCCATCCCAGCCAATGTGCAGGGCTCCCAAGCCAGGGCAGATCAGTGAAGACAGGAGGCCAAAAATTGCTAAGCAGTTGAGAGCTGTTTCATGCCCATAGCTGGTCATTGCCCCATTGTGACTGGCCAACACACATCTGTTGGCATGACCACCCAGGACTTGTGTGTCTCAGCTGTGTGGCTCTTGCCTGTGAGGGACACCTGCTCCAGCTGAGTTTTCCTGTCCACAGAGGAAGTTTGCAGCACTGCCTTGCTTTCGGCAGCCTGCCATTGTCACTGAACTCAGGGTCCTGATCTCACTCCCTTGGCTGGAGTGGAATCCGGAAATGATCAGAGGACACTGTTCGTCCACCAGCATGTCTGCCGTTCAGATCGGTCTTCCACTACAAGAAGGATGTGGAAAAATTGGAAAGAGTCCAGCAGAGGGCAACAAAAATGATTAGGGGACTGGAACACATGACTTATGAGGAGAGGCTGAGGGAACTGGGATTGTTTAGTCTGCGGAAGAGAAGAATGAGGGGGGATTTGATAGCTGCTTTCAACTACCTGAAAGGGGGTTCCAAAGAGGATGGATCTAGACTGTTCTTAGTGGTAGCTGATGACAGAACAAGGCGTAATGGTCTCAAGTTGCAGTGGGGGAGGTTTAGGTTGGATATTAGGAAAAACTTTTCACTAGGAGGGTGGTGAAACACTGGAATGCGTTACCTAGGGAGGTGGTGGAATCTCCTTCCTTAGATATTTTTAAGGTCAGGCTTGACAAAGCCCTGGCTGGGATGATTTAGTTGGGGATTGGTCCTGCTTTGCGCAGGGGGTTGGATTAGATGACCTCCTGAGGTCTTTCCACTCCTGACTCCCCAGCAAGATACTTCAGCCCCCAAGCTCATAGCCTGAATCAGAACGACCTTCTGGCTGGCCAGCTCTAAAGCTGCTACTCCCAGAGCCAACATAACTGCAATGCCCTCCCCTCCCAACTCTCCAGCCAGGGGAGTCTGGTAAGAAAGCCAGCTCTAGACAGCCAGCCATATCCCAGCTAGTGGAGAAGGGAAAATGGCTTTTCTGATTTTGCAGCTTGATTCTTCCAGGTGTTTCACAGCAAAGGAACTGCCCTGCCTTTGCAATACGGCTTTGTGCAACTCCCCCACACTCTTCTTTTCTTTGCCGATGGCAAAAGACTGGCCAGAACTCCAGTTCTACTGAAATCTTCATCCGAACCTTCCTGTCCTCTCACTCTGTGACTGTTGACTCCTTTTTCTTTGACATTTCTCTCTCCCCCAAAACCATTCCAGGAAGACCTCTAGTTTGCACCCCACTTGATCCACAGAGGGAAGATGTCCTTGGTTAATAGTAGAGCTGGGTGGGAAATGGTTTCCCTGTTTCTTGAATATTTTCAAGAGTTCAATTTTTTCTCTTGAATCAGGATGAAAAGTCAAAATCTCAAACTTTTGTGAATTGAAAACCCCAAAACATGTTCAGCATGAGTCCATCAAAATATTTTGTTTATTGAAAAGTTTTGATGTTGACCATTTTTTCTTTAACTTTTTTAGTCTAATCAATTTAACTTCAGGAATGAAAAGTCATTCCAAAATGGAAAAGGAGAATTTTTCATTTAGCAAATGTCAATTTCAAAAATTTTCCAATGTTTTTTTCAGTTGGGAGAATTTTTGAAACTGACCTTGATTCACAAACAGTTTTGGTTCTGTTTTGTTGAAAAATTCCTAACCATCCACAGTTGATGGTGACCTTATGCTTTGGCCATTTCCTCGTAACACTTTCGTCTGCCCACCAGCATCTAAATTTGATCCAGGTGCTTTTTTTGCTCTAAACTGGTAATGATGTGGTCTGTGTTTGATGTGAAAGGCATGCAGGATGTGGGGGAGATTGTAAAGGAAGGTGGGGAAATGAAGATCTGTAGGAGAGCAGGGGAAGGGAAGTGGCTGGAACCAGAGGCCTGGGGAAGGGAGGAGATCATGTGGAGCAAAGATGGAATGGAACAGGGGACCAGAAACAGATAAGAGGGAGATGGGGAGTGGAATAGGATAGAAAATGAGAGAGAGGAAAATATACAGAAGGGAAAGAAAGAAAAATAGTTGGAGTAAAGGAAAATAGGAGCTGGAAGGAGAAAATGAGAGAATGCAGATGTTTACAGCTGAGTAACAACTTGTTTATTCTACCACTGGTTCTCTCTGTATCCAGCCAAAAACCATCTCTAGGCGTTTTCTGTACATCTCAGTGCTATGTTCCCTCAGCTGGGCTAAGCATCATTTTCTAGCTCAGCAATTCCTTATGCTCCTGCTTGTCTCTCATTAGTTTGCTCCTTGAAACACATCCAGCAGCCATTTTCTCTCTCAAGGAAAAGGAAGCAGCAGCAGTTGCTGTAGGTTGACAGGCAAGGGATCTCTACAGACCAGGCACCTACAGTGCTCTCCTAGGATAGGAGTTCATCTTGCCATCTCATCAAACAAACAAGGGGTATTTTCAGCTGCATTAAGCTATAGGCGCTGAGTTCCTGTTTACAGTACTGGATTGTGTTTCAGAGATCTATTGTCCCCTATGTTGGTCTGTTGTCCCTGGTGTGGATCTCTCCGTTATAGGATAGAGGAGGCTGAGTTTCCATTCATGGAATTTATTGCCTTTTCTAGCAGGAGTGTTAGGAGGTGGAGCTTGGCCTTCCCATTCCATGGGAGATCCATATGGCTTCCAGGGGATCTGCAGAGGCCCTGTGCCTCCACGCTGTTTTCTAGCTTCCTGAGTGTCCTTCCCGGAGGATCTGCACTGCTAGGAAAATCCCCTGCTGTATATACCCCACATCCCCCTCCTATTCTCTGTAAGATGGGCAGCATCCAGCAGAGGAGGGGAAAAAATCTCTTTACAGGCTCCACGTTAACTTACCTGCCAAAGCCATGAATGTTTGGCTGGCCTCTCCTTGTGCCTTCCCCAGCAATAGATCCAGACCTCTGCAGGCCCCAGCAGAGGGTCATCAGAAGCAGGGAATGATGGCATGGAGGCAGTCTGCTCCCTTCTGCTCCCTCCTCACTTGCTTCTTGTTCCCTCCAGCCAGGGCTGCAGAGGAAAGATGGTGCCCTACATGTTAAATCTATGGGTTAAATTTCCCAAAGTATTTAGTTCTTGGGGGCACAACAGTAGACCCCCTTCAAGGAGCTGATGTTTCAGGAAGTGTTGAACACTGGCTCTTTTAGCTGAGCCCCAAGCCGGATACCCAGATCTACAAGCCCCTTTGGACGATTTAGGCCCAGCTGCGTTAATATTTCAAGGGCAAAGAGCCCATGGAGTTGGCAGCGTTTAAAAACAGTGGCGTGCTGCGTGGAGCAGCTAGCAAATACCCGTACGCCCACCCGCAGAAGGACATGTGAATGGCTTGCATTAAAACCACATCATTAAGTAGCTGCAACTGAGAGATGCTGGCCCCATTCCAAAGTCCTGCTGCTCCACAACATCATTACAGCAGCTGAGCCTCCCCCCAGCCTTATTGTCTGCTTTTCACAGCAATAACCTCGTTTATTTTGGCTGGATGTTGGGCCCTTCTCCCCCTGTCCCCACCCCTTTCCTTTTCTGTGTAGAAAATTAGCTGAAGCATTAGAGGGACACTCAAAGAGTAGCCGGCCCCTTGCATGAGTAGAATCCAGCCAGGGAAGCTTACACAACATAATTGGTTTTCCAGTCTCTCCTAAGTAAACTTTAGACAAACCAGCAGAGTGAGCCAGTGAAAGGGCTCGATGGTGAAACGGAGCTGCAGCCGTCCCTTTGCCGATTGCTCTTCCTATCGCATGGCAGCGTGCGGTCATGGACTGGTCTGCCCCTCCCCCGGAAGGAAGAACGTAAGGCAGCTGCGTGTACAACCCTGACATTTCTGTTAAT
Source organism: Chelonia mydas (assembly GCF_015237465.2). Classification (NCBI taxonomy): domain Eukaryota; kingdom Metazoa; phylum Chordata; order Testudines; family Cheloniidae; genus Chelonia; species Chelonia mydas. Next base: position 71,771,171 of record NC_051251.2, on the reverse strand, counting down.
GAGGGCTGCTTTTTAGGTAACCAACCAAAGGCACCCATTTCAATGGCAGCGCTGTTAACCTAGAGCCTTCCCTGCTTTCCTGTTTGTTTGCATCCGTCTCAATCAGATCTGGATGCTGTGGGATAAAAGGCTCTTTGCCAGAAAATGTGGTGTTTTTTAATCAACCAATTTCTAATACAATCAACTTGGAGCTCTTTCTTTCTTCCGATGCTCCTGTGGTTTTTGCCACCTCCGGTCACACCAAACTGCATTCTTGCCAATACAGTTTTTTTCAGGTTCTCTCCCAACCTCTCAGGATATCAATGAGTGTGCCCAGTAATCGGGGCTGGCATCTTGGAGCTGGTATCTGAATGGCAGGGGCATGGAATGGGTTGTGCTGCAAAGAAATGTTGAAATCTTCCCCAGCCAGGGGGCCCAGTACCTCAGTCTGGGCAGGCATAGCCCAGCAAGAGGATTTCTGCCTGCTAGGAAACCTGTTAACTGTTCAAACTGAGGTAAACTCTAGTGGGGGCACAGGCTGGAAGGCTGCCAAGACTACTTTATACTGGCGGTGAGGGGTAGGTGCTTTAGACTCAACTTTCCATTGCAGCCCCATCGCAAGGCTTCTCGATTGAACTGCTGAAAATGCTCTGTTGAGCGAAGTCCCAGCCTCACCATCTTGATGTAGAATCCAAGGCAGTGAAGCAGGAGGAGCATGGCCTCTACCTGAATCCAGATTGGTGTCTGAATTTCAGTTTATCACCATCAAATATTTGCATGTCTGAGACTTCGATACTGTGCCAGAAGAAAAGAGAATCCTTGAGCCTTTCCACTTCCTGCACAGTCAAGAGGCAAAGTTAGGGGGAGGGATAGGTCAGTGGTTTGAGCATTGGCTTCCTAAACCCAGGGCTGTCAGTTCAATCCCTGAGGGGGCCATTTGGGGATCTGGGGCAAAAATTGGGGATTGGTCCTGCTTTGAGCAGGGGGTTGGACTAGATGATCTCCTGAGGTCCCTTCCGACCCTGATATTCTATGATTTGCTGGTAAAACCAAAAGAAAATGAGTGTGAGGGACGTATTCTTATGGCCTGAGCCAACCCCTAAGGCAGGAGTAGACCCTTGATAGTTTCAGCCAGTCTTCCTCTTCCTCCACTTTTGCTTGTCAATGGCAGAATCCCCACAGGACAATCCCTCTTGAAGAGACAAACGCTTTACACTCATCTTCCCCTATGTACGCTTTATCAGCTCTGCTGTAAGTTTGGGCTCCTGCTTAGCTCTCCATGCCTTCAGCATTTTGCATCTCAGCCCTTGGCACATCGATGGGCCCTTGGTTACGTCTGTACAGTTTGCTGCCTTCAGAGTTTCACAAAGTTTGAGGCAACCAGAAGGTCACCTGCTGTGACTTCATGCATAACACAGGCCACTAAATTTTACTGGAACACCTATGTTAAGATGAATGATTTCAGTTGGCCAAAGCCTTTCAGTCCTCACTGGGGTTGCCAAGGGCAGAATTTGACCCTGTGTCTATGAAAATCCAGTTGAACTATTAAGAGCCCTACAAATTATTATTTACCTATCAACATAGTACTGGGGCTTGAATGAGAACAGAAACATTTCCCAGACATAGGGAACTAATTCCCATGATCCCTTGCAGCACCATGGCCCCAGTGTCCTACAGAAGGAAGGGAAAGAGACCTGTTTGGATCCCATCAGAGTTCTTGCTGTTATTGGTCTGTTATGGGGGTGTCTCCTCTCCTGGCTGCTTCCCTGTGGGAGGGGCTGGTCTCATCCATAACGTTCCTAGTGAAGAATTTAACCCCCAAGGAACAGACGTTCCTCATTCCCCCTCCCCGTCCCACTGCAATTTATTGCTCAGCTAGAATGCTGTGACCAGTCTTTGTTACAGCCAGTTGTTTCCTATGCTGATCACACTGTATCTGTCCTACCAACAAAGTAGTTGGACGGCACCTCAGAGTTATGTGGCCCTCCAGGCTCCTTTGCACACCAGCGAATGAAAAGAAGAATGCAGCGCTTGTTTTCTGCCATCCCAGATCCTCCCTTTTCATAACATCTGTCTTGTTCTCTGTCCGCCTAGAGCCAGTGTTGAGGTTTGTACAATGTCTAATTCCAAATGAATACTGACAGATTAATCTGATTGTGCATGGCATACTGTTCACCGCATAATCCTTTCCCATTCTTTCACTTGACACCACACGCCCTCTGCACAGTGGGCTCAGTAAATGTTGCTTGTTTACAGAGGGTTTTCAGACTCTTCTCCCTTCTTGCAAGATTTACCTATGGAGAATCTAACCCAGTAATTCCTTTATTTATTTTTTTAAGGAGCTGTTTTCTTTCTTTTCCCCAAACTGGCTGGTAAATTACATGATTATTCCTGGCCAAAGGAGCAATAAAAATTACTTGTAGCTGTCCATTAGTTGTAGAACCCATATATAATTAGGTCAACTTTAATTCCCAAATGGGCATCTTAATCGGTGGGCATTGTCATAACTTCAGTACATAGTCCAGTCTTTGATGAAATACCTTCTACAATTTGCTTGTAGGAATACACTTTGACAGTATTCTGGAAAACTTGTCTGGCCCATGATTTGTTATGTGGAATACATTCCTTTTTATTGTGAACCCTGTTATTTGTATAGTGTGTGGAATAGATCTCCATTACATATGATGTATTTAGAATATACAGATAGGTCACATGATGACACTAAAAATAGTTGGGCCAGATGCAGTATTCTTTATTAAGGACCTACTACAGTAAAGCACATGCTTAAGACCCACTGGACGTTGAAAGCTTTGTAGAATCAGGGTCTCCATTCTTATTCAAGCCAACTCTCACTGTGGTCAATGGGATTGTGTCTGAGAGAAGCCAGATGCATCCCTCTTTCAGTAAAACCTCCAGGCTGAGATCAGGAAGGGGAAAAGTCCTTGAGGTTCCTTTTGTGGTGTGTCCCTCTTGTTCCACTAGAGCAGCAGGGTATGCTCACCACAGGCTAGACAGTGAGTCCACAGAGGTCTTGCATCTCTGCTGTAAATCTGGGCTCTCGGGGGTTTTGGCCCCAGTCCCTGGCAGACTAGGGTTTCCCCTGGGACTCTGCCCCTTAAAGGGGAAATTATCAAATATCCCCTTCACACACATATCACCAAGCAAGGAAGCCTGGTTTTTGTTTACAGACTTGGGATTGTCCTGTTTACCTATGGCGTGGAAGGGCCTTGTTCCACGTCCATCATCGCCACTTATTGCTGAAAAAAACAGGGTATGTTTTTAAAATAGATTTCTTTGGCGAGAGAGAACCTTCCAAATAAGTACTAAAGTATGAACCCACCCTTAAGAACTCATGCTGCATATCCATCCCTTCTAGCTATAATACTAGTGGCTTCGATTCACCTTTCAGATGGACAAAGGTCCCTCTTCATTTCAAGCGACTTTACCAAATACCAGGAAAAGTTCCCCGGTGCATCAGGCACTGATATGTTAACATGCAGTAGTTCTGATGTTCCCAAACTGAATATTTCAGAGTAAATTATTTTAATTCTGTACAAGATGTGTTTCAAAACCAGACTATGCTGATAGGTCCAATAGAAAGGCCTAGAGAGGGCTGACTATATCGTTATCGGTTCTAGAAAATATTCACTTTCCATTTAAGTAGCTAGGGTTTTCAAAAAAGCTTTGCACACTGTGTGTTGAGTTCTTTTGAAATTCTGGCTGTTAGGTGTTGCAATGGGACTTACTGGTTGCTCAGCATCTAGCCAGTGTGGATTGACTAAAATCAAAGCAATTGAAATAATAGATTTTAATCATGATTTAAATCAGCAGTGGGGAAACCTTGATTTAAATAATTGATTTTAATCTTGTGTTGTATTTGTACTTTTTATTTTCCTAAAGAAAGGTTGCTTCTCACTGGTTGGTAACCATTAAAACATGTTGATTTGCAACTATATATAGCCTTCACACTTGATTTAGTCTGCTTTTTGCAAACCATGAGGATATACTGTATCTATAATGAAAAGGAGTACTAGTGGCACCTTAGAGACTAACCAGTTTATTTGAGCATAAGCTTTCGTGAGCTACAGCTCACTTCATCGGATGCATTCAGTGGAAAATACAGTGAGGAGATTTATATACACACAGAACATGAAACAATGGGTGTTACCATACACACTGTAAGGAGAGTGATCACTTAAGATAAGCTATTACTAGCAGGCGAGCTGCGGGGGGGGAAAAAACCTTTTGTAGTGATAATCAAGGTGGGCCATTTCCAGCAGTTAACAGGAACGTCCGAGGAGCAGTGGGGGGTGGGGGAAATAAACATGGGGAAATAGTTTTACTTTGTGTAATGACACATCCACTCCCAGTCTCTATTCAAGCCTAAGTTAATTGTATCCAGTTTGCAAATTAATTCCAATTCAGCAGTCTCTCGTTGGAGTCTGTTTTTGAAGTCTTTTTGTTCTAATATTGCGACCTTTAGGTCTGAAATCGAGTGACCAGAGAGATTGAGGTGTTCTCCGACTGTTTTATGAATGTTATAATTCTTGACATCTGATTTGTGTCCATTTATTCTTTTACGTAGAGACTGTCCAGTTTGACCAATGTACATGGCAGAGGGGCATTGCTGGCACATGATGGCATATATCACATTGGTAGATGTGCAGGTGAACGAGCCTCTGATAGTGTGGCTGATGTGATGAGGCCCTATGATGGTGTCCCCTGAATAGATATGTGGACACAGTTGGCAACGGGCTTTGTTGCAAGGATAGGTTCCTGGGTTAGTGGTTCTGTTGTGTGGTGTGTGGTTGCTGGTGAGTATTTGCTTCAGGTTGGGGGGCTGTCTGTAGGCAAGGACTGGCCTGTCTCCCAAGATTTGTGAGAGTGATGGGTCGTCCTTCAGGATAGGTTGTAGATCCTTGATGATGCGCTGGAGAGGTTTTAGTTGGGGGCTGAAGGTGATGGCTAGTGGCGTTCTGTTATTATATTTGTTGGGCCTGTCCTGTAGTAGGTGACTTCTGGGTACTCTTCTGGCTCTGTCCATTTGTTTCTTCACTTCCGCAGGTGGGTATTGTAGTTGTAAGAATGCTTAATAGAGATCTTGTAGGTGTTTGTCTCTGTCTGAGGGGTTGGAGCAAATGCGGTTGTATCGTAGAGCTTGGCTGTAGACGATGGATCGTGTGGTGTGGTCTGGGTGAAAGCTGGAGGCATGTAGGTAGGAATAGCGGTCAGTAGGTTTCCGGTATAGGGTGGTGTTTATGTGACCATCGCTTATTAACACTGTAGTGTCCAGGAAGTGGATCTCTTGTGTGGACTGGTCCAGGCTGAGGTTGATGTTGGGATGGAAATTGTTGAAATCCTGGTGGAATTCCTCAAGGGCTTCTTTTCCATGAGTCCAGATGATGAAGATGTCATCAATGTAGCGCAAGTAGACAAGGGGCATTAAGGGACAAGAGCTGAGGAAGCATTGTACTAAGTCAGCCATAAAAATGTTGGCATATTGTGAGGCCATGCGGGTATCCATAGCCGTGCCGCTGATTTCACATTTGGGGACAATGTATACCTTCAAATCAGCAGCACTGCTATGGGTACCCGCATGGCCCCACAGTATGCCAACATTTTTATGGCTGACTTAGAACAACACTTCCTCAGCTCTCATCCACTAAAAAGACATCTTAGGAGCAGCCATTTTGGAAACAAGTGAAATTTGGTCCTCCAGTAGCTAGAAGGGTTGGGGACCAGTAACAGCCACAAGGCCCAGTAGGCTAAAATACAGAAGGGCCAGGGAGCAGTGGTAGACTGATAGAGGGGAAATATATAAGCCCTAGGCTAATTAAGGCATGGTTCCCTGTAGACTAGGGAGGGTTGCTACAGGTTAATTGGAGCACCTGTAGTCAATTAAGGCCCCGTCAGGAACCTAATAAAACCCTCTGCTTCAGGCAGTCAGGGGAGGAGGAGGAAGGAGAGAGGACTGGAGCTTGGAGGTGTGTTGTAAGATTTGAAAGACCAGAGAATCGAAGTAAAGGAGACCCTCTCTCCCAGCGTCTAAGGTTCCCCACCCAAGGGGGAAGAGGGTAAGAACCCACAAGGGTTGAGAGGGGCTGGGGCTCAGAGTGAGGAGCAAACCCAGACCCCTCCCCCGCTTCCCTCCTCTACCACCTTCCCGGGCCACTAGCGGGGACCTTGGCAACCCAAGAGCAGGGGCAAGGGGTGGTGTCTGCGTTCCCCTGCCAAAAAAAGCACAGGACCCACCATACTAACATCGGCCATCTTGCCACAACATGTATTGCTTAATACTTGGGGGGAGGGGAAGGGTTGTAATTAATTGAGTGTAATAATTATAAACTTAGATCTTTGCACAAGTTGTCATAATCTCAAACTTAATTTTGAATAGGCTTATTTTTAAAAAGTGTTTAACTTAAATAAACCTCTGATTTAAATTTAAAAACAATTTTTTTTATATCCACCCTGCACCTAACTCTTGTGTAGGTTACTAAGGCAGAACAGAGTTCATCTAAAATTCTGGTCACTGGTGTGGGTGCTGAACAGTTGAAAATCTGTCCATGAGCACATGTGCAATCTTTACTCGCTTCCTAAAGTGGTTGCAGGTTTGAGTTTTAAAAGAATGGTTCATTAGAACTGGGAGCTATCTCCATAGCCTTAAATGTATCTGAGCAGTACAAATGAATCCTCTATTGTGCAGTCTTTATTTAACTGAAAAGTATTTTGGGAGGACACTAGAAAATATTATGTTTCCCATTATAAACATCTGGCCTTAAATGGGTACCAGCTAAATGGTATCTCATCAGATAGCAGCAAGATAACCTCTCAGTTTATGCCACATATAAATTTGAACTGAATGAAGTATGTTTAGAATATGGCAGTATTTATCCCTGCTTCCTCCAGGGTTTTTCCCATGAAAGCATTTATTTCATAGGAAAGCTAACGAAGCTAAACAATTTGTACTTCACGCATGCAGTCTTAAAATGAAGACATGAGGCTGTTGAGGTTTTTTTAAGTGTTTAATCTCTAAACCTGCATGGCATCTCTGGGATTAATATTACATGTAATTTAGTTATTTTTAATCCCTTAACTCGGTTACAAACGTGAACAGCTATTACTACATATGTAATGATCTGGGAAGATTTTTGTTCTTTTTTCCTTGTCTCACAAAACAAAATCAAACTCCTTTTCAGCAAAGTGAGGCTTTCTAATATCCACAGTTAAAATGGAGCAGACATGGAATGATTCTTAAACAGATTTAAGAAGCACACAATCGACAAAACTCCCTTCTCACACCACCTGACTCTTCCTCAATATATCTTGAATATAGGTTTCCAGTGCAGTCGCTGCTGACAATAAGCAGCCCTATTGACTTCTGCAATAAGAGCTACTTTCATAAGGAAGGGTTTCAACAGTGGGATTTAAATTAATAATCTGTTTGCATCTTTTGTTTATAAAATGCTAATTTTTAAAGGCTAATAATGGGTACTCATGAGTTAGCTTTATATGCTCTTTCAACTTCTAAGGTGTTATGAGCAGGGTTAAACCTTATGCATTGAGTTAAAAACCTCCTCCAAACTGATGTTTGAACACACGCTTCACTTAAGGACCTGTCGAGAAACTAGCACCATCTGGGTGGGTGGCTTCCACTGGATACTGTGACCAGGTATTGGGGTGGTGCAGGAGAAGAAGGGGAGAGAGGACAGAGGACACACACAACTCAACACAGAACCAGGAGAGAGGCAGAGGCAGGAAAACCAAACAGCAGCCATTTTGCAAGATGTGACCCTGGGAAAAAGCTAGAGAGGGAGCTTTAGGGTCTGTTGACTAAAGAGGATTGAGGGTGGTAAGCTAAGAAACTGCTCCTTTTGTTCGTGGGTGGTCCTGCAGTTGGAGAAACAAGGAATGTACAGGGTCCTGAAAACAAACAGGATTGTCTCAGAGAAATACCTGCCTGTCACCAGTTTCTCCTCCTCACAGGAATATCCTTGGGGCCCCAGACTTTGACTAGCTTCTCTGCTCAAAAGAGAGCAAAACTATTTCTTTCATTCCACTTACCAAGCATTATTAAAATGACCTTTTTGGGTTTAATTAAGAAATTAAAACTTAACCCAACTCCAGCATTGCATTCATCTTAAACTTAAATCCAGATGATGAACCAAAATATTCCATGTTCATCACGTACTATAAAACAGAGGCACAATTTATTGACTGAAGTTGAAAACTCCCTCAGTATGCATTTTACCCTGTGAGAGAGAATTTTAGGTGTAAATGGAGCAAACAAAGAAACCAGCACACAACATATGATGGAAAATGTCTCAGACTCGGCAGAGGGAGTGGCATTCATGCATTTCCAGAAGTGATGATTCCATTATCTGTGTAGGCTTTGACAGTGTAAATTGGAAAGGAAGGTAATGTATATGTTCTATGGCGTAATCCATGACTCCTTCAACTTCCTGCTTTTTCTTCAAAAAAAGGAGTACTTGTGGCACCTTAGAGACTAACAAATTTATTTGAGCGTAAGCTTTCGTGAGCTACAGCTCACTTCATTGGATGCATGCAGTAGAAAATACAGTGGGGAGATTTTATATACACAGAGAACATGAAACAATGGGTGTTACCATACACACTGTAACAAGAGTGATCAGGTAAGGTGAGCTATTACCGGGGGGGCGGGGGGGGGAGAGAACCTTTTGTAGTGATAATCAAGGTGGGCCATTTCCAGCAGTTGACAAGAATGTGTGAGGAACAGTAGGGGGCTTCCAGGCCCTGGATTGTTTTGTGTGGCAGCCTTCTTCATTAGGGAGAAATCTGTGTTCATCCTTGGCTGGTTCTCAAGGACAATAGGGCCCCTGAGAATGACACCAAGAATGCTCATAAGGTCACATATCAGAGAGTGTGTTCTCATCAGCCATCTGAACCCCAGTAATCAGGGAAATAGATTTTTAGAATACCAAGGCCTGAAAGCATCGGGCATTCCCTGATTGGAGATCTACAAGGGGTCGTGCAGTCAGAATACCAACTGGCTAGGAAAAAGAGATCCATTCACACTACGAGGAAGGAAGGTTTGGAGCTCAATCCTGAAATGTGCCAAACAATCTGACACTGGTATCACAAAGCATTTAAGCACATGCCTCACTTCAAGCAGGTAAATGGTTTGCCATTACTTAGGCAACTTCTGTTAACTGCAGTGGGAATTTGAATAAGGACTGAGTGAAAACATCAGGATTTGTTTCAATGGGAATCTTGCTTGGGTAAAAATGGAATAAGGCCTTCAGGATTTGTCTGTGTATGTAATAACTATTGGTACATATAGGGTAGAATCATAGAATATCAGGGTTGGAAGGGACCTCAGGAGGTCATCTAGTCCAACTCCCTGCTCAAAGCAGAACTGATCCCCAATTAAATCATCCCAGCCAGGGCTTTGTCAAGCCTGACCTTAAAAACTTCTAAGGAAGGAGATTCCACCACCTCCCTAGGTAACGCATTCCAGTGTTTCACCACCTTCCTAGTGAAAAAGTTTTTCCTAATATCCAACCTAAATCTCCCCCACTGCAACTTGAGACCATTACTCCTCGTTCTGTCATCCGCTACCACTGAGAATAGTCTAGATCCATCCTCTTTGGAAACCCCTTTCACGTAGTTGAAAGCAGCTATCAAATCCCCCCTCATTCTTCTCTTCCGCAGACTAAACAATCCCAGTTCCCTCAGCCTCTCCTCATAACTCATGTGTTCCAGTCCCCTAATCATTTTTGTTGCCCTCTGCTGGACTCTCTCCAATTTTTCCACATCCTTCTTGTAGTGTGGGGCCCAAAACTGGACACAGTACTCCAGATGAGGCCTCACCAATGTCGAATAGAGGGGAACGATCACGTCCCTCGATCTGCTCGCTATGCCCCTACTCATACATCCCAAAATGCCATTGGCCTTCTTGGCAACAAGGGCACTGTTGACTCATATCCAGTTTCTCGTCCACTGTAACCCCTAGGTCCTTTTCTGCAGAACTGCTGCCTAGCCATTCGGTCCTTAGTCTGTAGCGGTGCATGGGATTCTTCCGTCCTAAGTGCAGGACTCTGCACTTGTCCTTGTTGAACCTCATCAGATTTCTTTTGGCCCAATCCTCCAATTTGTCTAGGTCCCTCTGTATCCTATCCCTACCCTCCAGCGTATTTACCACTCCTCCCAGTTTAGTGTCGTCTGCAAACTTGCTGAGGGTGCAATCCACACCATCCTCCAGTTCCTGGCTCTGCTGCAATCAATGGCAAACCTCTAAACCCTAGAAAGTAAATGGACTATGTTCCAAGTAGCCTTGTGATCATTTGTCTTGCGTACAGAAGTAAAAATAGAATATTGCCCAAACAGTTGGTATCTTGATACAGTGATTTTTATTGCCTGGTATTTAAAATTTGATTTCCCTGGATTATAATACCTTGGATTGAATATGTTGTTTTGTGATGCATTCTCTCTACGCAGTGCTACCCTGGCCTCAATTACACAGATTCAGTTCTTGTACTCATTATTATACTACAAGTGACAACAGATTTGTTTTTGTTTGTTTGTTTTTTCAAGCTGTGAAACATGGTATATGGGACACCTTTGCATGTGCTGAATACGTATTTCTGTTTCCGCAGATGCATCCACATCCTTGCAAAGGCCGCCAATAGTTGATCATACATTAAATACTTAATTTTGCTACATAACTGAGAACTGTGGTGAATACAAATGTTGGAACTCCACGGATATTTTAACATGAATTATTTTCACTAGCCCAAAGAAAGCTTTTAGATTATGAAGGACCGCTGCTGTCTCTGTCCTCTTCTGATGACCCCTAAGTAATGCAAAGTGAGTTTTGTCATAGGATGCCCATGCTGAACGTATACAAGTTTTACGAGAGCTACCTGCTCAGTGACCTAGGCAGCCAGGCCTAATGGTTAACATTAGAGTAGGAGGCTGGATCCCCACACCAGCCGGGGTTCAGCATCAGGAGCTGAGGTCAGAAACCTTGTGTCAGGGAATCAGGATGTCATTGTCATGAGACAAGAGCAGGTAGCACTTGGTGAACAGGCCCAAACTGGATGGTGCCCAGTTGTACAGACTTCCCCTTCCTCCCCCTGGCTTAAGTAGGGGGAGTGGGCCAATCAGGAGCTCTGATTTTTCACCAATTGGGGCCCAGAGATCGCATGGTCTATCTGAGCTGGGCTTCAAGGCGTCTTGGCTCTAGGTGCTACCAGGAAGCCATCAAGTGGAGGGCTGGAGCATGCTGACCTCAGGAATCCTCTGGCCCTGTGTTTGAGACCCATGGGTCATGATACTCAGAGCCTTAGTACTTTGGCTTAAATTTTAGAGAGCAATTGAATTAGACTAGATGAATCTTTAGAAAGGATTACAATTTTTGCAAACAGTATATTGAAATCATAGATTGAATCTGAACCTTACTGCAGATCTATAGATAATTACCTTTATGATCTGCTATATGGCATGGATTTCAGCTCCTAGAAGTACAGTTCTGACTGTCCATATATACAGAATAATGGGTAAAATTCACCCTTCAATTCATTTCCAAACTGACTTCAGTGTGTCTACGCATGTGGTTAAAAACAGACATTCCAGAACAGGGGGGCATGGAGAAAATAAACTTCTTCATAAGGTGGATGAATAAGGGCTTGTCTACATGGGGAAACTTTCTGGTATAATTATACCACTCTAGTTATACCAGTGTGACTCCCCATGTGTATGCTCTTACTCCAGAATAAGGCTATGTCTACACTACGAAATTAGGTCGAATTTATAGAAGTCAGTTTTGTAGAAAGCGTTTTTATACCGTTGGTTGTGTGTGTCCCCACACAAATGTTCTAAGTGCATTTAGTTGGCAGAGTGCATCCACAGTACTGAGGCAACCGTCGACTTCTGGAGCATTGCACTGTGGGTAGCTATCCCACAGTTCCCGCGGTCTCTGCCCATTTGCATTCTGGGTAGAAATCCCAATGCCTCATGGGGCAAAAACACTGTCGCGGGTGGTTCTCGGTACATATCGTCAGGCACCCCCTTCCCTCCCTCCCTCCGTGAAAGCAATGGCAGACAATCGTTTCGCGCCTTTTTTCCTGGGTTACCCATGCAGATGCCATACCACAGCAAGCATGGAGCCCGCTCAGCTCAGCGTCACCGTATGTCTCCTGGGTGCTGGCAGACGCGGTATTGCATTCCTACATAGCAGCAGTTCATTGCCTTTTGCCAGCAGACAGTGCAGTATGACTGGTAGCCATCGTTGCCGTACTCCAGGTGCTCTTTTAGCCAACCTCGGTGAGGTCAGTCAGGGGCGCCTGGGCAAACATGGGAGTGATTCAGCCAGGTCATTTCCCTTTTAAGTTTCGTCTCATGGCGATTCAGTCCTGCCAGCAGTCCTACTGCACCGTCTTCTAATGAGCAGCCAGGAGACGACAATGGCCAGCAGTCATACTGCACCGTCTTCTGCCGAGCACGCAGGAGATGACGATGGCCAGCAGTCATACTGCACCGTCTGCTGCCGGCAAGATGTACAAAGATAGATGAAGCAGATCAAAACAAGAAATAGACCAGATTTGTTTTGTATTCATTGTCTCCTCCCTTCCTCCGTGAAATCAACAGCCTGCTAAACACAGGGTTTTGAGCTCTATCCTTGAGGGGGCCATTCTGTTTCTCCTTGATGCAAAGCCACCCTCTTTGTTGATTTTAATTCCCTGTAAGCCATGTTGTCAGTCACCCCTTCCTCCATCAGAGCAACAGCAGACAATCGTTTCACGCCTTTTTTCGCACAGGTGCCATAGCACTGGAACATGGAGCCCATTTAGATCACCATGGCAATTATGAGCACTATAAACACTGCGCACGTTATCCAACAGGATATGCAGAACCATAATCTGCAAGAAAAGCAAAAACAGGCGAGGAGGAGGTGACTGCAGTGCAGTGACGAGAGTGATGATATGGACATAGACTTCTCATAAAGTACGGGCCCCTGCAATGTGCACATCATGGTGTCAATTGGGCTCTGGGCCCAGGAAACAAGCACAGAGCGGTGGGACCGCATAGTGTTGCGGGTCTGGGATGATTCCTAGTGGTTGCAAAACTTTCGCATGCATAAGGGCACTTTCACGGAACTTTGTGACTTGCTTTCCCCTGCCCTGAAGTGCAAGAATATCAAGACGAGAGAAGCCCTGACAGTTGAGAAGCAAGTGGCGATAGCCCTGTGGAAGCTTGCAATGCCAGACAGCTACCAGTCAGTCGGGAATCAATTTGGAGTGGGCAAATCTACTGTGGGGGCTGCTGTGATGCAAGTAGCCAACACTATCACTGAGCTGCTGATATCAAGAGTAGTGACTCTGGGAAATGTGCAGGTCATAGTGGATGGCTTTGCTGCAATGGGATTCCCTAACTGTGGTGGGGCGATAGACGGAACCCATATCCCTATCTTGGCACCGGAGCACCAAGGCAACGAGAACATAAACCGAAAGGGGTACTTTTCAATGGTGCCACAAGCGCTGGTGGATCACAAGGGATGTTTCACCAACATCAATGTGGGATGGTTGGGAAAGGTACATGACGCTCGCGTCTTCAGGAACTCTGGTCTGTTTCAACAGCTGCAGCAAGGGACTTACTTTCCAGACTAGAAAATAATCATTGGGGATGTTGAAATGCCTATAATTATCCTTGGGGACCCAGCCTACCCCTTAATGCCATGGCTCATGAAGCCATACACAGGCACCCTGGACAGTAGTCAGGAGCTGTTCAACTATAGGCTGAGCAAGTGCAGAATGGTGGTAGAATGTGCATTTGGGAGTTTAAAAGCACAATGGCGCAGTTTACTGACTCAGTTAGACCTCAGCAAAACCAATATTCCCATTGTTATTACTACTTGCTGTGCGCTACACAATATCTGTGAGAGTAAGGGGGAGACATTTATTGTGGGGTGGGAGGTTGAGGCAAATCGCCTGGCCACTGATTACGCGCAGCCAGACACCAGGGAGGTTAGAAGAGTAAAGGAGGGCGTGGTGCGCATCAGAGAAGCTTTGAAAACCAGTTTCAAGAATGGCCAGGCTACGGTGTGAAAGTTCTGTTTGTTTCTCCTTGATAGAAACACCCTCCCCCCTCCTCCCCCCGGTTTCACTCTACTTTCCTGTAAGCTAAGCACCCTCCCCCCTTATATCACCGCTTGCAGAGGCAATAAAGTCATTGTTGCTTCACATTCATGCACTCTTTATTTATTCATCATACAAATAGGGGGATAACTGCCAAGGTAGCCCGGGAGGGGTGGTGGAGGAGGGAAGGACAAGGCCACACAGCACTTTAAAACTTATTGAAAGCCAGCCTCCTGTTGCTTGGGCAATCCTCTGGGGTGGAGAGGCTGGGTGGCCGGAGGCCCCCCCACCACGTTCTTGGGCATCTGGGTGAGGAGGCTATGGAACTTGGGGAGGAGGGTGGTTGGTTACACAGGGGCTGTAGCGGTGGTCTGTGCTCCTGCTGCCTTTTCTGCAGCTCAACCATATGCTGGAGCATATGATTTTGATCCTTCAGCAGCCTGAGCATTAACTCCTGCCTTCTTTCAGCCAGCTGACACCACCTACCATCTTCAGCCCACCACCTCTCCTTGCAGTCATATTGTGTTTTCCTGCACTCTGAGATTGTCTGCCTCCACATATTTTTCTGTGCTCTGTCAGTGTGGGAGGACAGCATGAGGTCAGAGAACATTTCATCACAAGTGCGTTTTTTTCGCTGTCTGACCTTCGCTGGGAAGGAGAAACATATGCAGCTGGTGGAGGGAATAAAAAGGGAGAGTGGTAGTTAAAAAGACGTTTTATAGAACAATGGGTACACTCTTTCATGGTAAACTTGCTGTTAACATTACATAGCACATGTGCTTTCATTACAAGGTCGCATTTTGCCTCTTACTGAGGGTATGCCGGTTTAGTGTGAGAGATCACTCACGGGGGGCCGGGCAACATAATTCGGCTTGCAGGCAGCCATGGTAAGCCACAGTCTTTTGGCTTCTTTAACCTTCATAACATGTGGGAATGGTTTCAAACAGCAGCACCCTCATTTCCCATATGAAGTAGCTGTTGGGTTGGCCATTAAAAATGGGTTGGCAATTTAAAAGGAGGGACTGCAGTTTCTGGGTTCATGTGCAGCAGAAACCCAACTAACCCCCCACCCCAACACACACACCCAATTCTCTGGGATGATGGCTTCACCCCTCCCCCCACCACGTGGCTAACAGCGGGGAAGATTTCTGTTCAGCCACAGGCAAACAGCCCAGCAGGAACAGGCACCTCTGAATGTCCGCTTACTAAAACCACCCTATTGCAACCAGGTGGCCATGAATGATATCACTCTCCTGAGGGTAACACAGGGAGATAAAGAACGGATGTTGTTTGAATGCTAGCAAACACCGGGACCATATGCTGCAATGCTTTGTTCTGCAATGATTCCCAACTATGTGCTACTGGCCTGGCGTGGTAAAGTGTCCTACCATGGAGGACTGAATAAGGCTGCCCTCCCCAGAAACCTTTTGCAAAGGCTTTGGGAGTTCATCCAGGAGAGCTTTATAGAGATGTCCCTGGAGGATTTCCGCTCCATCCCCAGACACGTTAACAGACTTTTCCAGTAGCTGTACTGGCTGCGAATGCCAGGGAAAATGAATCATTAAACACGCTTGCTTTTAAACCGTGTATAATATTTACAAAGGTACACCCACCAGAGGTCCCTTCTCCGCCTTCAGGGTCCGGGAGCCCGTCTTGGGTGGGTTCCGGGGCTACTGGGTCCAGGTCCAGGGTGATAAACAGATCCTGGCTGTTGGGGAACCCGGTTTCTGCGCTTCCCTGCTGTGAGCTATCTACAACCTCATCATCATCTTCCTTGCCCCCCAAACCCGCTTCCATGTTGCCTCCCACTCCTTGGATGGAATCAAAGCATAGGGTTGGGGTAGTGGTGGCTGCACCCCCTAGAATGGCATTCAGCTCATCATAGAAGTGGCATGTCTAGGGCTCTGAACCGGAGCAGCCGTTTGCCTCTCTGTTTTTTTGGTAGGCTTGCCTGAGCTCCTTAATTTTCATGCGGCACTGCTGCGGGTCCCTGTTATAGCCTCTGTCCTTCATGCCATTGGAGATTTTTTCAAATATTTTGGCATTTCGTCTTTTCGAACGGAGTTCTGCCAGCACGGATTCATCTCCCCATACAGCGATCAGATCCCGTACCTCCCGTTTGGTCCATGCTGGAGCTCTTTGGCAATTCTGGGACTGCCTGGTCTCCTGTGATGATGAGGTCTGCAGGGTGACCTGTGCAGGTGAGCTCGCCACGCTGGCCAAACAGGAAATGAGATTCAAAAGTTCACGGGCCTTTTCCTGTATACCTGGCCAGTGCATCTGAGTTGAGAGCGCTGTCCAGAGCGGTCACAACTGAACACTCTGGGATAGCTCCCGGAGGCCAATACCGTCGAATTGCGTCCACAGTACCCCAAATTCGACCCAGCAAGGCCAATTTCAGCACTAATTCCCTTGTCAGGGCTGGAGTAAAGAAATCAATTTTACGAGCCCTTTAAGTCGAAAGAAAGGGCTTCGTCGTGTGGACGGGTGCAGGATTAAATCGAGATAACGCTGCTAAATTTGACCTAAACTCGTAGTGTAGACCAGGCCTAAGTGTCTTCACGTGGGGAGTTATACCAGTATAATTATGGTAATCTTCCCCATGTAGACAAGCCTTTAATCTAGAGAAGTGATAAACCAAATATGATCTCTTGGGTTTCTGGAGGTAGATTTGATCGGTCAAATATGCAGGAATCATGATTGACTTTGACTTTATGTTTAACAACTGAAGAGCTTTTCTCTTTAAAATTACAAACTCTTTGAGGGTATGTGGGGGGGCAGGGAACCTACTTACTAATACAGTTTATGGAGAGTCAGGGTATAATTTTCAAAAGTACATAGGTCGCATAGGAGCTTACATCCTATTTTCAAAGTGACTGAGAAGCCTAAATCCCACTGACTTTAGGTTCCTAAAGGCCAGACTCTTTAAGATAGGTATCTAATGGGATTTTCAAAAGTGACTAGGCACCTTGAATGCCCAAGTGCCTTTTAAAAATTAGACTTTAGCTCTTAGTTGGGAACATTTGAAAATGATACTCTTTGTAGCTCCAAGCGAGACACTGAGGAGCAGAACACCCTCTCAGCACCCACTGCAATCTAGTCACTGGGAGATCAGTTCTCATGTTAGAGCTAGTTGGAAAAAGTGCGGGGGAAGGGGATCACAGTAATTTTCATAGATTCATAGATACTAAGGTCAGAAGGGACCATTATGATCATCTAGTCTGACCTCCTGCACAACGCAGGCCACAGAATTTCACCGACCCACTCCTGCGAAAAACCTCTCACCTATGTCTGAGCTATTGAAGTCCTCAAATCGTGGTTTAAAGACTTCAAGGAGCAGAGAATCCTCCAGCAAGTGACCCGTGCCCCATGCTACAGAGGAAGGCGAAAAACCTCCAGGGCCTCTTCCAATCTGCCCTGGAGGAAAATTCCTTCCTGACCCCAAATATGGCGATCAGCTAAACCCTGAGCATATGGGCAAGATTCACCAGCCAGATACCCAGGAAAGAATTTTCTGTAGTAACTCAGATCCCACCCCATCTAATATCCCATCACAGGCCATTGGGCCTATTTACCATGAATATTTAATTACCAAAACCACGTTATCCCATCATACCATCTCCTCCATAAACTTATTGAGTATAATCTTAAAGCCAGATAGATCTTTTGCCCCCACTGCTTCCCTTGGAAGGCTATTCCAGAACTTCACTCCTCTGATGGTGAGAAAACTTCGTCTAATTTCAAGTCTAAACTTCCTGGTGGCCAGTTTATATCCATTTGTTCTTGTGTCCACATTGGTACTGAGCTTAAATAATTCCTCTCCCTCTCCAGTATTTATCTCTCTGATATATTTATAGAGAGCAATCAGATCTCCCCTCAACCTTCTTTTAGTTAGGCTAAACAAGCCAAGCTCCTTGAGTCTCCTTTCATAAGACAAGTTTTCCATTCCTCGGATCATCCGAGTAGCCCTTCTCTGTACCTGTTCCAGTTTGAATTCATCCTTCTTAAACATGGGAGACCAGAACTGCACAAAGTATCCCAGGTGAGGTCTCACCAGTGCCTTGTATAACAGTACTAAAACCTCCTTATCCCTACTGGAAATACCTCTCCTGATGCAGCCCAAGGCCGCATTAGCTTTTTTCACAGCCATATCACATTGGCGGCTCATAGTCATCCTATGATCAACCAATACTCCAAGATCCTTCTCCTCCTCCGTTACTTCTAATTGATGCGTCCCCAGCTTATAATTAAAATTCTTGTTATTAATCCCTAAATGCATGACCTTACACTTCTCACTATTAAATTTCATCCTATTACTATTACTCCAGTTTACAAGGTCATCCAGATCCTCCTGTATGATATCCCTGTCCTTCTCTAAATTGGCAATATCTCCCAGCTTTGTATTATCTGCAAACTTTATTAGCACACTCCCACTTTTTGTGCCGAGGTCAGTAATAAAAAGATTAAATAAGATTGGTCCCAAAACCGATTCTTGAGGAACTCCACTGGTAACCTCCCTCCAGCCTGACAGTTCACCTTTCTGTAGGACCCGTTGTAGTCTCCCCTTTAACCAATTCCTTATCCACCTTTCAATTTTCATATTGATCCACATCTTTTCCAATGTAACTAATCATTCCCCATGTGGCACGGTATCAAACGCCTTTCTGAAATCTAGATAAATTAGATCCACTGCGTTTCCTTTGTCTAAAAAAATCTGTTATTTTCTCAAAGAAGGAGATCAGGTTGGTTTGGCACAATCTACCTTTTGTAAAACCATGTTGTATTTTGTCCCATTTACCATTGACTTCAATGTCCTTAACTACCTTCTCCTTCAAAAATTTTTTCAAGACCTTGCATACTACAGATGTCAAACTAACAGGCCTATAGTTACCTAGATCACTTTTTTTCCCTTTCTTAAAAATAGGAACTATGTTAGCAATTCTCCAATCATACGGTACAACCCCTGAGTTTACAGAGTCATTAAAAATTCTTGCTAATGGGCTTGCAATTTCATGTGCCAATTCCTTTAATATTCTTGGATGAAGATTATCTGGGCCCCCCGATTTAGTCCCATTAAGCTGTTCGAGTTTCGCTTCTACCTCAGATATGGTAATATCTACCTCTATATCCTCATTCCCATTTGTCATGCTACCATTATCCCTAAGATCCTCTTTAGCCTTATTAAAGACTGAGGCAAAGTATTTGTTTAGATATTGGGCCATGCCTAGATTATCCTTAACCTCCACTCCATCCTCAGTGTTTACCGGTCCAACTTCTTTCTTTCTTTTCTTCTTATTTATATGGCTATAGAACCTTTTACTATTGGTTTTAATTCCCTTTGCAAGGTCCAATTCTACTTGACTTTTAGCCTGTCTCACTTTATCCCTACATGTTCTGACCTCAATAAGGTAGTTTCTTTCCTTTCCTTCCCATCTTCCACTCCCTGTACGCTTTCTTCTTTTTCTTAATCACCTCTCTGAGATGCTTGCTCATCCAGCTTGGTCTACAACTCCTGCCTATGAATTTTTTCCCCTTTCTTGGGATGCAGGCTTCCGATAGCTTCTGCAGCTTTGATTTAAAATAATCCCAGGCCTCCTCTACCTTTAGATCCATAAGTTCTTCAGTCCAATCCACTTCCCTAACTAATTTCCTTAATTTTTGAAAGTCAGCCCTTTTGAAATCAAAAACCCTAGTTGCAGATTTATTTTTGTTAATCCTTCTGTTCAGTTTGAACTGAATTAGTTCATGATCACTTGAACCAAGATTATCCCCTACAACCATTTCTTCTATGAGGTCTTCACTACTCACCAAAACCAAATCTAAAATGGCATCCCCTCTAGTCGGTTCAGCAACTACTTGATGAAGGAATCCATCAGCTATCGCATCTAGGAAAATCTGAGCCCTATTATTATTACTAGCACTCGTCCTCCAGTCTATATCTGGGAAGTTAAAGTCTCCCATGATCACACAGTTTCCATTAGTATTTACTTTATTAAAAACATTGAAAAGGGCTCTATCCATATCCAAATTAGATCCCGGCGGTCTATAGCACACCCCAAGCACTAGCCCAGGGGAGGCTCTAGTAGTTTTCTTCCCCAGTGTAATTTTTGCCCAAACGGACTCTGTCTTATCCATTCCATCGCTTCTTATTTCTTTACATTCTACCTCATCCTTGATATACAATGCTACTCCACCACCTTTACCTTTATTTCTGTCTTTCCTAAATAGCACATACCCTTCAATACCTGTAGTCCAGTCATGACTACTATTCCACCATGTTTCTGTTATCCCTATAATATCTGGTTTCACTTCCTGCACCAGTAGCTCTAGTTCTTCCATTTTGTTACCTAGGCTCCTCGCATTGGTGTACAAACATCTTAATTTTTGCTGTTTGGCCTCACTCACATTCTGTACCCTATTAGGCACAGTCATTCTACAGCCAGTGTAACCTATTAGACTGGTATCCACACTGCCCTTCCTCCTTATATACATTCTCCTACCCACGACTGTATCCTTTCTTACTTCGTTTTCTTCCCTCTCAATGCTAAAATCTGGTGTGGAGATTACCTGGACATCTCCCAACCATCTCCCCCAAATTCCTAGTTTAAAGCTCTCTTAATCAGTTGTGCCAGCCTCCATCCTAAAAGTCTATTTCCTTCCCTACTCAGATGAAGTCCATCCTGAGAGAACTGTCCTCTGTCCATGAATGCCTCCCAGTGGCCATACATCCCAAAGCCCTCCTTATAGCACCACTGCCTAAGCCATCTGTTGATAGTCAAAATCTTGTCACACCTTTGTTGCCTTTCTCTAGGAACAGGCAGAATCCCACTAAAGGTTACCTGAGCCTCGATTTCCTTAAGCGTCTTCCCCAGCCTAGCATAGTCTCCCTTAATACTTTCCAGCGAGAATCTAGCCGTATCATTTGTTCCCACATGAAGGACAATCACTGGATTCTTTCCCGCTCCCTTTAGGATCCTTTTCAACCTCAGGTCTACATCCCGTATCTTAGCACCTGGAAGACAGCACACCCTTCTATTCTCTGGATCAGCTCTGGTTACAGGCCTGTCTATTCTTCTCAGTAAAGAGTCCCCGATCACATAGACCTGCCTTTTCCTGGTGACGGTGGTATTCTCCAGTCTATCCCCTGTTCCCTCTGGCTGCAAGTTCTTTCCATTCCTATTCTCCCTTGTAATCCTCTTCAACCTATCCTGTATCCTCCTGGGGCTCATATTTGGTGTAGTCTCCATTAACTCTTCCCCTTTTCCTATAGGACTAGCCGCTCTTCTCTTCTTCCTTGCCCTTCCACCTTCAGTGATTACCTGCTGAGCCCCTTCTTCATTTTCCAACTCTGCAAACCTATTCTTGAGCTCTATTTCTCCTTCACTAGCCCATCTTTTCCTCTGCCTGGTTCTTTTAGTCACATGCTTCCGCTGACCACTTTCCTCACCCAGTCTCCCCTCAGAATTCCCCAGTCCTGCTTCCATCTGCAAGTCTGAGCTTTTCCCCTTCAGATACCTCATGTCTTTGCTTCAGAAAAACCTGCTCAAACCCCTTCCTAAACTCAACCAGACTTTCCACCTGCATCTCCAAACCTCAGATCTTTTCCTCCATCAGCTCTATCAGACGGCATTTCATACAGACAAAACTCTTACCAGGTACCCCCTCCAAGATCATGTACATACCACAGCTTCCACATCCAGTCATCCTGATTGTGTCTTCCACTGCCTGGGTCACTCCCACTGCTGCCTCTGTATCTGTCATAGCCTTCCCACCTCAATCCTGCTAATCTGGGAAACACAACCCCACCAAAACAAACCCCAAACAAGCACCACAAGACAAACTCCCCCTCAGACTCCCCTGTTACAGCTCTGTTTGCTGGCTCCTGCGCCGCTGCAGCTGTCTGTGCCGCTACCTGCCTGGCTGGCTATCTGTATAGGACCCCTAGTCAGAGAAGCCACGCCCCCTAATCAGGGCTCAGCTTCTCTCCCAGCACAAAGCCCCTACAAGCCTCTACACATACAAATACTACCAATACAAAACCAAACACAAATACCTTCTCCTCCAACAGAGCTCCCACTCAAACCCCTCTGTTTACAGCTCTGTTTGTTTAAATCTTCTTGAAATTGATACTTGGATGAATTTTTGTCAAACTTTTGCCCAATTATATAGCTAAGTGAAGATCTTAAAGACAATACATTAACTTTTTTGGAATATTTTGACCAGCTCTACTTGTCTTTTTTGATAGACTGCTGGAAAAGCAAGCCTTATAGCTGGCATGTGATCTGTCCTATAAGTTCTAGGAGCCTATAAGAGTGAGCCTGGCTCATCCAGAGGTTAACCGTGCTTGACAAGTGTTCTGTTCCTGTTAGGATTTCAGATGTCATTCTTGTAGTGCTTGAGAAATAGCTCCATTGTCAATCATCCACAAACCTGCTGTAAGTTGCATTGTGATGGCCCTGGATGCTCCCTATGAAGTCCGAAGGAGCTGCACGCGTGCTAATAGTACAGAATGTGCTCTGGGCATATATGATGAGCACATGTACCAGATATACAAACCACCGCTCCATCTTCTTCAGCATTAGATGTTCATGTTACTTGTTTCACATTCAGGGGATTGTGGCTAGGTCCCTGAAATATGGTTTGCTTTCCCATGTTACGCCTACTGCAGTCGCCGCGGTCTAATTAGTTCAGTTCACACTAGCAACCTTGCTTCAATGGACATGTTAAGTGAATCTTCAGTTAACACATAATTTTTGAGTGTATATCCTCCCCAACCTCTTTTGTTTTAATGTTTTGTTTATAAAATCAGCTCCTGCTGCTTGGGAAGCTTTTACATTATTGTCTCAGTGATAACTGAAGGAACAAAAGAAACTATTTCCTGTAGCAGATCGTTCCAGGCATGTAGGCGTTAATACCAATAAAGCGCTATGACAGGAAAAGTTGCTTGGGACACCATCCGCTGCCCATTCTTTCGCGGGAGCAAAAAATAAGGGCTGTGCACCATGCCCTGAAGGCAAAAATTCTCAGGGTCTGGAAGGCCCACAAGGGGACAGATTTTCCAGCTGTGAGCCTTCCACAGATATTGCCCCACCTCCCAGCCCCTGCAGTGCTAATTAGTCAAGTCTCATTTAAATTCATCCTGCCAGTGTATAGACTTACACTGCATTATTAATCATGTGTATTTCCCCGTTCATCAGACAATCAGATAGGCTCTGATCTAGTCTGTGTACCAGAGGATAATAATTGATCTGCTGCTATGAAAAGTACTCCACAAAACATCACCAGCCTTAACTACCAATATGAGGAGCTGTGGGGTTCTAATTAACATGCTGAGAACTCTCGCTTCTAAACTTACTTCAGAGTTTCGTCTAGCCACATCATCTTCTGCCAGGCTGTAGCTGGTGCAGGTTCTGTGCAATGGATGCAGTTATCATCTTCCATTTATAATCACAATTAGTCTGTGGGATGCTAATGTCTTTTCATATGCACTGTAGTGCCTTTGGATCCAGAGCTTCTTCATGTCTGATTCAAGAAGCAGTGGTATTTTTCTTCTAATTTTAAGGCTGCATTGTAGAACACAGTGTGATTTCTTATGACCTATCCAGACAGGACTTTCCAAGATCTAGGTAGACACACACAGGTAATCCTTCTTGCAAAGCCCGCACTTCTGTGTGCAGTTATCTGATTTGCTTGCTCACATGAAGGCTGTGCAAATGGAGTTGCTCTGTCCATAGTATTGCTAGCAGATGTAAGAGAGGGCAACAGCTCAGACATTCCGAAAAGGAAAAACCCTTAGCTAAAGCCTAAAGCACGGAAAGATGCATGTTTTTGACATGCAGCTCCAATTGGGGTGGTATACAGTGTGTACCCTCACCAAGCTGGTCAATAAGCGCGTGAACATCCTTTATTGGGAGGAGGCAAGAAAACTTGCCTCCCCCTCCTTACAGATTCTTGTAACTTTCAGCCATTGATGAGTGGGTCTCCAGATGTAGCTTATTTGTGCCAGGTGATCAGGAACCTGATGGGAGCTGCTAAGAAGCAGAGTTTGGGGATGGTTTTGCATCCTGTAGTGCCTGTGTGCCCTGAACCCAAGTGACTTAGAGGTGCCTTACCAGAAAAGGGAGCTGCTTATTTTTTCTGAGTTTCTACATGGAGACACCTGGAAACTGCACAGCTCCCATCTCAGCAGAGTGCTGCTGTTCAGTTTCTTGGAAACCTTTGGTGCTGGATGGGCAAAGAGTCAGCTAAATAAATGATCACCAAGGTCTTGTAACCTGCTACGTAAGTGAAGGTTCATGTCGCAGCATCACAGTAATGTCAGTCAACCACTCCCAGTACTGCTAGCATTCCTGCTAAAGATTAGATCTTACAATCTATAAACCATCAGTAAAATTTATCATTCGTTTCTATCTGTGGGGTTACTCCAAGGATGGATTTGGCTTTGGGTGTACAGGCTGAGGTTGTCAAAGGAGCCTAAGGGGGAAGCTAAGGCATCTTTTAAAGACTAGCTAAAAGGTATAACATGTCACATCCCAAAAGTGATCCTACTGTTTGTATGGTGTCTACTATAATGGAGTCCTGGCCCATGAATGGGCCTTCTAGGCACTACCGGTAAATGTACAGCGCCTAGCACAATGCGGTCCTGCTCTGTAAGTGGGGCTCCCAGGTGCTACCGGAGTAGAAATAATAATCATAAATAACCATACCCCACTCTATCTTTCAGAAATAAATGGCATATATTTCTAGGTGTTTGTGAAATTTTCTTTCTACTTCTGAATGGGTTTGATTCACCATCTGTATTTTTTAATACTCACATTGCTAAATTTTGCATAAATGTACTGATTTAAAATGTGTCATTAAAGACTCTTACAATAGAGAGTAATATACAGTCTAAACATCATTATTTAAAAATGCAATTATATATTTAAATATGAGCAACCATAATTAACAAAATACACATTAGCAGAACTTGGGATATATACAGACACCATTCAGACAAGGGATTAATAATTCATTTATTGAATGAAATTCATGTCAGTGCAAGCTTTAGATTAACACACCAATAGATGTGGAGGCTATTGTGGAAAACAATGATTAAAAAATAAACCAAATTATTAATTATAGCTGAACAAGGAGAATGTAATTTGTATTGTTTTCAGGAAATAGTTGCAGGCTGCTTGAAAATGGAGGCAGCACGTTATAGTGGTGCAAAATGAAATTATATGCATTTTAGAAAGCTGGATAAGAGTTAGTTTTACTATTTTGTTTCAGCAAATCTTTACATATTTCACTTCTGCACTTCCTTAGCCTTTTGTGTCACTGCATGCATACCTACAAAACAATAAGCTAGTTGCACGTCAAGTGTTCTATTATTGAGAATATCAGGTCTACCCCGTTTTTTTTCTTATAAAAATAATGATCTTCAGAGTTCAGTGCATTAGTTGTCTGAGAAGTGGAATAACTATCTGTGAATAGTACAATATTCAGCGTTATGTAGATAATACGTGTGCCCGAGGTGCAAAGAAATACATAATTATGTACTGAATTGATGTTCAGTGCCTTTTAATATGCTCTTGCAACTTGCCTTACCCTTCTAAAATATGTATATTAAATCATGCAGGCATTTTCATTAGAAATGAACACAGGCAAAATACTAAACTCAGTGGGTTCCACCTGATGATGCATGCAGAATCGGATAATTTAACTGGATATTGGGTTCTCTGGCTTTACAGACAAGGCTTTGTTTTTCTTATTGATTGTACCATCTTCAACTAGAAGTAAAGCAGCGGGTGTATGCCAAGTTACATAAATTGAATAGCCCAGGTAAGAAGTGATTAAATCTTATGGACCGTATTCTCAGCTAGTGTAAATCAGCATGTCTGAGGTAAGTAGAACTCTGCTGACTTGCCCCAGTTGGGGATCTGGCCCAGTATGTTTTAACTAGCATCAGACTTTTTTGGGGAAAAAGATGGGACAACTGCAAAAAAGTCTCATTGAAAGATTTTTGTTCCAACTATTACAAAAAAGAAAGTTGAATTTTACTTTTTCCACTAGCCTCATTCTCGGAGATCTAAACTAGATGGCTACATGTAATATCTGGGAAGTTCTGCCTGTACTAAGCATGGCCCTTTATTGAAATTACTCTTCCATGTTGCAGATGTATCTTCAGTACATATCATATAGCACAACTCAAGAAGTGAACACTGTGTTGTTGGAACTGGCTGAAGTCAGCTCCTTGGTTCCCAATTCAATATCTTGTCTTTTGGGCACGTTTAGACCTTTCCACATGGACACGGTTTTACTTCAATATAAAAATATATTGACTTTGCCTGGATATGCCATTTCCGCTACGGTAAAAGTCCCAGGATGAAGCTCATAAGAACAATCATAGTGGGTCAGACCAGTGGTCCATGTAGCCCAGTATCTGTCTTCCACCATTGGCCAATGCCAGATGCTTCAGAGAGAATGAACAGAACAGGGCACTTATTGAGTGATCCATCCCCTGTCATCCAGTCTCAGCATCTGGCAGTCAGAGGCTTAGGGACACCCAGAGCATGGGGTTGCATCCCTGCCCATCCCGGCTAATAGCCGTTGATGGACCTATCCTCCATGAATGTATCCAGTTCCTTTTTGAACCCTGTTATACTTATTGCTAGGGGATGTTGTGAAGATCAAGAGCTCCACAGGTTGACTGTGCATTGTGTGAAGAAGTACTTCCTTATGGTGGTTTTAAACCTGCTGCCTATTAATTCCATCAGGTGACCCCTGGCTCTTGTTATGGCCCCTTCACATAACACCTCCTTATTCACGTTCTCCACACCATTCATGATTTGCAGACCTCTATCATATAACCCCTTAGTTGTCTCTCTTCTAATATGAACAATCCCAATCTTTTTGATCTCTCCTCATGTAGAAGCTGTTTTCGCCCTTTTCAATAAAAAAAGACATTTGAATTGGAATTGAGATGGGGCAACCAGAATTTCCCACAGTATTCAAGGTGTGGGCATACCATGGATTTATATGGGTGGCATTATTGATATTTACTGTCTTATTATCTATCCCTTTTCTAATGGTTCCCAACATTCTCTTGGGTCTTTTTTGACCACCGCTGCACATTGAGCAGATGTTTTCAGAGAATTATCCACAGTGACTCAGATCTTTCTTGCATGGTAACAGCTAATATAAATCCCATCATTTTGTATGTATAGTTGGGATTATGTTTTACAATGTGCATTATTTCACATTTATCACACTTGAATTTCATCTGCCATTTTGTTGCCTGGTCACCCAGTTTTGGAAGATACCTTTGTAACTCTTTACAGTGAGCTTTGGACTTAACTATCTTGAGTAATTTAGTATCCTCTGCAAACTTTGCCATGTCACTGTTTATCCTTCTTCCCTCCCCCCGCCCCCGATCATTTATGAATGTTAGACTTCACTTGTTGCTATTTATCTCTCTCAGTTCTGAAAACTGAACACTTATTCCTACCCTTGTTTTCTTGTCTCTTAATCAGTTACTGACCCATGAGAGGACCTTCCCTCTACCCCATGACCTGCTTACTTTGCTTAAGAGTCTTTGGTGAGGGACCTTGTCAAAGGCTTTCTGAAAGTCTGAGCACACTAGATCGACTGGATCATCCTTGTCCACATGTTTGACCCCCTCAAAGAATTCTAATTGGTGAGGCATGACTTCCCTTTACAAAAGCTGTGCCTCTTCACCAATAAATCATACTTATCTGTGTATCTGATACTTCTGTTTTTCACTATAGTTTCAACCAGTTTGCCTGTATAAGTAATAGACATCCTTCCATCTCGAGAGACCACGGGTATGCACCCCTAAAAGGTAAAGAATTTACTTGGTTGGTTTTATGGCAGCCTCGAGTGGGTCTCTTCAGCCACACTCGTGGCTGCCATAAAACCAGAGAGACAATCTCTGCTGCATCTGCCACATTTAAAGGTGATGTTTTGACCCTTTGGGCTCTGCCTTCTGTGACCTAGTTTCTCCTCTGCTAAGCTGGACTGCTTCCTCTAGGAACTCCAGAGACCTTTGTTAAGCTCTTGTTTCCAAAGGCTGCAGTCTTGAGTGTGATCTTCCCAGTTATCCACATCCATGTCCATTTCTTTGAGGTCTCGCTTGCACACATCCTTGAAACACAATTTTGGGTGTCCTTTGGGTCTTTTTCCAGATGCTAATTTGCCATAGAGGATGTCCTTTGGGATGTGCCCATTGTTCATTTGGCACACATGCCCAAGCCAGCGGAGGCATCTCTGTTTGAGGAGTGTTTGCCTGCTGGGTATGCTGGCCCATTTGAACACCTCAGTGTTGGTGACTTTTCCCCTCCAGGAGATTCCAAAGATTCGACAAAGGCAACACATATGAACGCTGTTGAGCCTCTTTTCCTGATGAGAGTATAAGGTCCATGTCTCACTCCCATACAAATAAGTGTGCTGATAACACACGCATGATACACACAGATCTTTGTGTGTTCTGTCAGTTTGTTGTTTTGCCATACCTTCTTGTTCAGTCTAGACATTGTTGTGGTGGCATTTCAAATGTGGATGTTGAGCTGCCAGGTATAAAAGCTAAGATTATTGTTCTGTAATTGCAATCCAGGCACTTCCAGCCTTTCTTGGGGTGTGGACAGCCCAAGTCATTGTAAGGAGAGGTAATGTACCCATCCCAGCACCAGGGGATCTGTCCAGTGGAGCTGGTCAACATTTATGAACCATAAAACCTTCCTGAGGAAAAATGGCATTTTGTTGCAATGACGATTCCCACAAAAGATTTTCCTTTCTGTTCAAAACTTAAAGGAAATTTTAAAACAAATGTTTTTTTCATTTCAAATGGAAGCTTCCATTTAGGTTTTTGAAAACTGAGAAGTTTTCAAGTTTTAGCCCTCCCCCACGCACACTTTTTTCTCCTTCTGCCTGCAACTCAGGGCAATAAACTGAATAACGTCCCACAGGGTTGGGGGGTCACTTTTGCCAACTTCTTTTTCTTTTGCAAACTTCTCCAGCTTCGAGCAGGTCACCAAGTGGTAGTTAGTGTTCCATTTTTATCCCTTGTACCAATGGACAACTTGTATCTAATGTCTCAGATGGGACTGAACAAGGGCAGCTAACTCCTCATGCTGGCATGAACAGCAGGGCTTCATTGCTATTTTTAACACACTCGCTCAATCACAGCCAGCACAGGTACATCTCCTCGAGCTGGAAACTACCTCCCTGTTTCACTGTAGTTGGACCCTTTGTGTCAGTGAAGTGGCCAGCATAATGGGACCCTGATCTCATTTAGGGCCTGTAGATGTTATCATAGTACAAATAGTAGAGCACCTTCTCCTGTTTGCTAAACTGGCCACACTCTGAGGAGGCTGAAGAAACTGGTGGAAAGTCCAGCTGATGGGTACACATTTGGCAGGAGTTAGGCAGCCCAAATCTTGGGATGAGTGGGTTGCTTTGTCCTCGCTGACAGTGTGCTGAAATAAATACACTCCAGGTTTTAAAAGCTTTCAAAATAGAAGTTAAAGTTTTGCCATCTTGCACTCAGTCCTGTCCTCTTGGAGAGAGACTGATCCCCTGTATCTGTTAGCACTGCAGTACCCGGCTTCTGAGGTGAAGGGCATAATTCATGGTGGTCCCCTTTGAACTACCCCTGCAGGGCTGTTGAAGGCAGATAATCTGAATGACTGGATTCCTTGCTGGCAGTTTGTGCTCAGACCTTTAGTATCCTCTCCCCTTTAACCAGAATTATTCAGACCACTCTGGACTGGTGTGACCCATCTGTTATCTTGAAGGAAAAAAACAGACATCTGAACCTATTCTGATTCTTCTCATGCTGGTCCAAATCTGGAGTGCATGGAGATACTCTGATAAAACCAGAGTTCAGAATAGGCCCTTTGTTTTCATTCTTACTGTCTTAGAAATGTTGCTGAATGGTAAGCCCATGAGATGACCCGGTGGCAGTTGGGGGAGGAGCTGCATGTGTGTGTCCGGGAAGTAAAGGGGCTGGGCGGGGGGGGAGATCCTCTCAAAAATGTTAATACCAGATTTTTGGTACAGAGAATTCTCAGGTCTAAAGCACTGTAGGTTCAGGAGTTCATCAGCAAATTTGATAGCAAGTGAGGTGTCAGTTTGCTGCCATGTGAAATAGCTTTTCAAGCTTGAAGCTTGCATAGCACAGTTCTAAAATCAAAAATGTATAAACTAAAACCCCTCAACTTGAACACTCACACTTAAGTTAGACAGTCTCCTACATTAACAAATTGAGCTCTTTCTACAAAGCTAGAGAGTAGAGACTTTAAATGCTGGGCCAGAACCATACCTCCTGTGGGTTTGATGCATGAAGACCTCTTGTTTATAACAATTTTCTGACTTCTAAAAGTAGAAGTTAGTGGACTTGGCTTTCAGAATAGCTGGTGATCAGATTTAAATCCCTGACAACATTGATAAACAATAAACTGTATGCAGATATTACAGCAGCACCTCATAAACATGTCTGTACACCTAACATATGTAAAACGCCTCTGGGAAGTTCCACCTATTTGAAATGGAGTCAGAATCACTAGCTATCTGATTAGAGAACTTCCACCAAGAAACCCTGGAGTTGAAACCCTATTAAGAATCATAGAATCATAGAATATCAAGGTTGGAAGGGACCTCAGGAGGTCATCTAGTCCAACCCCCTGCTCAAAGCAGGACCAATCCCCAATTTTTGCCCCAGATCCCAAATGGCCCCCTCAAGGATTGAACTCACAACCCTGGGTTTAGCAGGCCAGTGCTCAAACCACTGAGCTATCCCTCCCCCCCAAGAGACTGTAACTGCTTTATAAAGGAGAAACCATTCTTGGAATATCAGTTTCAAGTTATGCAGAGAAGCTGCCTGGCTTCCACCTTTAGTTCAGGTCACTATTACAGAAGACCTTGCACCCCCTATTTCCAATATGCACCATGCATCCCTCATTGCCCAGCCCAGACCGAACACCATCCTGGCTGAGCACCAAGAGAAGTGGTCTCTTAGGTAGAAAGCTCTTTTTTTCCCCTACTACCTTGCCCCCGCACCTGGTGTATGGAGAGTCATGGATTATGGACCCTTACCATCCCTGGCAACTGGAGGCAAGAACCTTCCCCGCCCCCCCACCCCGTCAAGGTTCCTTCCCCACTCTGAACTCAAGGGTACAGATGTGGGGACCTGCATGAAAGACCCCCTAAGCTTATTCTTACCAGCTTAGGTTAAAAACTTCCCCAGGATACAAACTTTGCCTTGTCCTTGAACCCTATGCTGCCACGACCAAGTGTGTTAAACAAAGAACAGGGAAAGAGCCCACTTGGAGATGTCTTCCCCCAAAATATCCCCCCCATGCCCTACACCCCCTTTCCTGGGGAAGGCTTGATAAAAATCCTCACCAATTTGTACAGGTGAACACAGACCCCTGGATCTTAAGAACAATGAAAAATCAATGAGGTTCTTAAAAGAAGAATTTTAATTAAAGAAAAGGTAAAAGAATCACCTCTGTAAAATCAGGATGGTAAATACCTTACAGGGTAATCAGATTCAAAACAGAGAATCCCTCTAGGCAAAACCTTAAGTTACAAAAAGACACAAAAACAGGAATACACATTCCATTCAGCACAGCCTATTTTACCACCATTTAACAAAAGAAAATCTAACGCATTTCTAGCTAGATTACTTACTAACTTTTTACAGGAGTTCTGAGCGGCATTCCTGATCTGTTCCCAACAAAAGCATCACACAGACAGACAGACCCTTTGTTCCCCCCATCCAGCTTTGAAAGTATCTTGTCTCCTCATTGGTCATTTTGGTCAGGTGCCAGGAAGGTTATCTTAGCTTCTTAATCCTTTACAGGTGAAAGGGTTTTGCCTCTGGCCAGGAGGGATTTTATAGCACTGTATACAGAAGGGTGGGTACCCTTCCCTTTATATTTATGACACCCCCCTATCTCAAGCTACCTCTGCTCAATGAGAGGGGTGAAACTGCTGCTGATTGCAGGGGTGTTTGAAATAACTCAAAGATAACTGGGCCTGGGAGCTGTCTCCTTGGCCCCTGACATTGCTCACTGGAGCAAATCCCCTAGGCTGTGCAAAGAGGAGGGGCCTCTTTTGCAGCTCTGAGCAACATATGCATTGCCAGAGTGGATCAGACCAAAGGTCCATCTCACCCAGTCTCTGACTGTGTCAGCACCAGCTGCTTCAGAGGAAAGTGTAATCACATTAGAGATAAGTGGCAGAACTGGGAATAGAACCCAGGTCTCTTAGCTCTCCATTTAATCTGCCATTATGTTAGGTCACTACAGTCTCCTTCCTTGTGCTTCTTTTTGGCCTGGTACAAGGGACTGGCCTTTTCCTGGGTAAGGAAAGACCTTGGGAACCATAGGAGCCCTGGATATCTTCAGGTCTGTTGGGCAGGAGGTATTGAGCAGGCCTGTAAGGAGCACCCCTTCTTCCCAACAGAAATCCTATTCATGGCTCTCACTTGTACCAGTGAATGAGAATGTTTCCAGTAACCTCCATTGCTCACCACATGGTGCTGATGACCTACTGTCATGGCATAGCTGGAACAGACAGCACAGCCCTATGGCGGCTGCAATCATTCCTCTCCCACAGGGTCTAGATTCATGCTGCCTCCCCTCCCCCTCATGATGATGCTGCCTGGAGAGGTGGTGTAGCGACTCTGGCTCCATGGCCAGTCAGCTGTGCTGCTCTGCTTCTCCAGGTGCAGCGAGCACTGTGCTAGGAGCATGGCACTGTGCTTGCCACAGATCTGAAGAGCACCTGCCTCCAACTCAGTCTAGGCAAGACTGAGATGAAGCTGGCTCGATGGAGGAACAGGCACCCGTCGTCCTCTTCCACTGAAGGCATCTGCCCCACATGCAAAGACTCTTCACTTAGCCTGAATGGCCAAGCAGCAGCAGAGATAAGCCTCCTTCCCCCTGCAGCTCGCTAAAGCACACTGCCCTCTGCTCCCAGCTAGTGATCTGGCCTCAGATCTGTGCCTTTAACTCCAGCTTGGACTGTTGTGACTAGCTGTACCCGAGCCTTAATGTGGATTCAGTGCTGAGACTCCAGCCAGTGCAGAATGCTCCAAAATGCTCCTCAGCAAGACAAGCCACTGCAGTCACATCACCCTGGGGCTCCAGTCTGTTGACTGGCTTCCAGCCTGCTTCCACTGCCACTGCAGGACCTTGCTCTGGATCTTCAAGGCCAATGGGCTGGGGGAGGGCGCTGGGCCCAGCAGCATCAGTGCCCACACCTCTCCCCATGACCCATCAAGACAGCTGCCAGCCTCTGAGCCAGATCAGCTTCAAGGCCCAGGATGAAGAGATCAAGCATTCTTGATGACAGGAATCCAGCTGTGGCAGATGTTTGCTGAGCAGGTCAGACTTAACCAGGATCTGACTCCCACAAAACACACTGTAAAAACCCTCCTTTATGAAACTTTCATCTTTTCCCTCAAAGCCTCAATCAGCAGGAAAGCACTACCTTGTTCTCAGCTCCATAGCCCTGGAATATGATCAGTCAACTTCACACTGGTATCGGTGGAGCCCCTATACCCTGAGGGCCTTCTGGAGGTTTAGCAGCGTTGTCAGAGCCAGCCCTAGCACTCATTTACATGGCACAGACAACTTTTTTATCTCTCTGTTGAGCTGCATGCCGCTAAGACCCACCATACGCAGGGTGCAATCACGTTTTTCTGATTTGTAGCAGGTCTCTGTCTTGCTTCCAAAGTCCTCTCCATTTGCAGCAGCGGAATTGTAGCGCCCCCTCTCCACCTGGTTACCTCCTTTAATGCCAATCCGCTTACAGGTTTTGATGGACAGGTCTGGGCTCTTTTGGATCCCGCCACCCACTCAGCAGGGTGTATCTTCTTTCTTTTTTTCCTATGAAATTATTTGGCGGTGCCTGCTCCTTCCTGGCAGGGTCGCCAGGGCAGCTTAGGCGGAAAATTCTAACTACAGAGTAATCCCCACTTACTTGCCAGATAGTTGGAGACTTCCAAGAAATAACACAAATGCAATAATTATATTAAACAGGAGACAAATACAACATAACAAGGTAAAACACTATTTTTAGGGTCACTAGTGCCCACACCACAAATACCAGTGACTTGATGTAGCAAATGTAAAATTAGCGTCCCGTTAGTATGCGTACTTTGCTGGGGTCCTTGATGACCTATAACCACAAAATTCTTCTCTGCAGTGGTTTAGCAGTGTGGCTGACTGGGTTCAGTATAGCCCAAAGGACTCACAAGTGGGAGAAGGTGGTAAATCCTTCCACAGATGTAATATGCAGCAGGTTATAAAATCCTCAAACCCTTACTCCCTGGCTTGAGGACACAGTTCAGGGAGTAGGGGTCCCCAAAACAAATTCCCTGACTAACTAACTCAGCGATGGTGCACTCACAAACTCCATGCACGATCCTCCGGTTTGAAGATGTCTCTGGACTCCTCAGTCACTGCAGAGGGGCTGCTCTCTGCTGGCAGGGATCCTCCTCAGGCAGCAATCAGGCTGCGTGGGTCCCAGGATTTCCCCTCACCACAAAGGGGTGCAGGGCTCAAGGAGTAGGTTATAAAACTACACTAACAGCCAAACTGTAGCCTCCTAGCCCAGCCTCCAGTCACACACTCCGCAGGCAGCTTCCCTGGACTAGCAGACAGAGCAGAGCTGACCATGTGGTGACTGGTCTCACTGAGGGAGCTGGAGGGCGAACTCAGCCTGGCTGGGAAGTTTCCCAGCAAACGCTACAAATTGGGAATCATCAGCGTGGAAGGAAAAACCCAGCGGAGGGATCTGCTGTCAGGTCCCTACAGGCCAGTTCTCAGGGGGAACCCTGCATGCAGGCCAGTGACTCACCAGCTCCCCACACAGCCAGTCCTGCCCTTTCCCTTGCTGGCTCCAGACTGACTCCACAATGGCTTCTCCCTGGGGTGGCCTCTCCCTCCCTATTGGTTGCTGGGCGGACTCTGAGTCTGCCTTGGCTCCCCCTCCCTACCAGGGACAGTGTGCCTCTCCCTGAGCGGCCAGCCGACAGAGTCCCAGGAATCTAGGTCATCTCCTTAGGGGTTACATAATGAACACAGTGAAGGCAGCATCAAACTGCTAGTTGTGAGCGGAGGTGTAAAAACAGAAATGCATGCTATGTCCTGAGAATCCACCCTACATACCAATCAGAGATATTCTCCCTCTTCTGCTGGCGGGTGGTGCTTTTGGCTGGAAGGAAATGCCACATGTGCAGTACAAGGTATGTGGTGGTGTTGGTGGCTTTGCAAAATGGCAGCAAGTCGCCCATAGAAGCTGCTTTTTGATTTGGGGGGGAAAATAAGTGGCACCCATGCAAAATGTCTTGCATTTAAGTGTTCTCGCTTCTGCTTTTGCTGGTGATGACAAATATCAGCGATTCCCAAATGCAGCCACAGAGGACCCCCCCCTCCAAAAAAAAACAACCAAACTATAGGAGGGAACCAATTTCTCCATTTAAATCCAGGCTACCCACTTTTTCCCCACCAAAAATCTTCCACTGGTGGTATGGTTATTGCTAGTAACAGGTCAACAGAAGCTCCTGACATCATGCTGAATTTAGTTTGTGTGTTGCCCCCTTACTAACATTCAGTGGGGGTGTTTTAGTTGCTAGCTCCCAGTACTAAAAGGGGGAAGGGTCGATGGGAAATCAGGACCTTGAGACTGACAGTCCCCAGGAACAATGGGGAAAGGCCAATGCTCCAGGTCAGCCTGAATGACAGGGCGGGCAGGCTAATCAGGGAGTCAGGAGGCCAGGGAGGTCCCATCCTCCGTGTGAGCTGGAATTGCCTGGGTCAGACAGAGTGGGGCTGAGCTAAGGAGAAAACAGGGACTCAAGCTGAGCTGGGGAGCAGAGCTGGGCCAGATCCAGAGGGACCAGAAAAGCAGCCCAAAGAGAGCAGATCCTGTCCTGGGAGCAGAGCTGTAGCAACCAGAGCCAGAGGGGCCAGAGAAGCAGCCCAGGGAGCTGGAGGCAGAGCAGCAGCTGTGCTGAGGCAGAGTGGGGCTGGAGCTGAGACAGAGTGGAGCTGGAGCAGTCTGGAGCCAGGTGTGGTGGGCAGCTGGGGAGAGCGAGGGGGGACCCTTGGCAGTAGGCCCAGCACAGGGAGATGCCTCAGCCAGGAGGCTCTGCAGGCCGGACTCAGAGGGGGATTGGTAACCCTGACAGGGTGGGGGCAACGCTGGGAAGAAGGGCCCTGCCACCTAAAGCCTGAGAGCGTGTGGCCACCACCAGAGCGAGTGTCCAACCCACAGCATCCCTGCAGCACAGCCAGGGCCTGAGAAGGAAGCCTGGGATTTACAAGGAACAGACTGAACTGCCCTGATGTTCCAGAGACTCTTTTTGTGATGTTCCCTGCCATAGAGCAGGGTGATGTGTTTCCTTTAACCTTTACCATTTTCCTTACTCTTGCATTTGCTTTAAATTATATGTAATGATCAGCGGGTCAGAGAAGTGCCCAGTGCAGAGAGAGTAGCTCGGAGTGGGGACACCCTAGCCCCTGTTCTAGGTGACCGCAGCAGGGTTGGGGGGTCGAGCCCCCCAGGAATCCTAGGCCCAGCCTTGTTGGGGTTACAAGGACTCTGCCAAACAGGAAAGTGGAAGGGGAGTCCTCAAGGGCAGGGAGGCCTCTGGGTAAAGGAAGTGGGAGCAAGGACTCAGATCCTTTCACTAGCCCACTTCCCTGGGGTAGTGCAGAAGCCAGGAAAGTTCCTCACAATAGCGGGACTATTCCCCTGCTTACATGTAGCCAAGTGCCTTGTCTGAAAGGTCACTTTATTTCAAGTAATAAACTGTTTCCCTTCTTAAAGTAACAGCGCTTAGACAGGATAGGCTAAAGTAAAGCTGGGGTGTGGAGGATGCCATTATCAGTTCTCCAGCTTGTCTTCACTCTGTAGGCTTGATATGGTGTGACAGTTCTGCTGATTTAGTGACCCAGGGGGCTGCAGAAGGCTATTCATAGAGAGAGACAAAGACTGAACAGACAGGAGGGCTGGTCTAAGATCTCAGTAGTAAAGAGCAGGACTTCCTTAGTTGCGTTTTGACGTTCTCAATCTTTTCAATAAGAACATATTGTTCAGTCAAGGTCAGAGAAATGCTCTTCAGAGTAGTGCTGTGAACCATGTCTGTGGCAAATAGACTCTCCCTTTAATTCTCTTAGTTGACAAAATCAAAGGCCCGCATTTTCCAACATCGGCACCTAACGTTGCGGTTTGTAAATCCTGAATCAAAGTGTCCTGATCTTCCAAAGTGCTGCGTGCTTGTGTAATGCCGACGGACCCCAGTTGTCAGGATCGAACCTGGGACTTCTGGAGCTTAGTGCTTGAGCCTCTACTGCATGAGCTAAAAGTCACCTGGCTGTTAGCAAAGGCTGTAGAGCAGACTCATTAATTTCTCTCTCTAATCTAAGTGACCTCGGTGCCACTAGATGGGACAGAGCACCACACCCAGGAGGTGTATAGGTTACACTTGCTGCTCCTAATGACTTCAGTTAGTGAAGTGCATAGTGATGCAAAAAGAAAAGGAGTACTTGTGGCACCTTAGAGACTAACCAATTTATTTGAGCATGAGCTTTCGTGAGCTACAGCTCACTTCATCGGATGCATACTGTGGAAACTGTTAGTCTCTAAGGTGCCACAAGTACTCCTTTTCTTTTTGCGAATACAGCCTAACACGGCTGTTACTCTGAAACCTGCATAGTGATGGTCACTAGCCATTGGAACAGCTTTCTAAAGGAAGCAGTAAATTCTCTATCACTGGAAATCTTTAAATCAAGACACTCTCTAGTTCACCCACACGTCATGGGCTTGATGCAGGAGTCACTGAATGAGGTTCTCTGGCCTATTTATGCAGGAAATCCAGGCTAGGATCAGATAAGTAAGCTGTGAGTTCTGGGTGCTCAGCCTGTGACTTAGGGTCAAGTTTCAGGCAGCCCTTGTGGACAAAGGACAAAAGGCCAGATTTTTAAAAAGATATTTGAAATTAGGTGCCCAGATACCTTTAAAAATCTGGCCTTAAATCCATTATCTGTTGGTCATACCTCTACTGTTAGCATGTGGCAGAGATTAAAATAGATGTGCCAGGGAAATCAAAGCCATTAGAACCAAACTTTCTTTGTCTATCTTGATGCAACACTTCAAGCCTTTCCTCTGTCATTCTATTTTGATTGTGCACCTTTTGCAGTATTCCATTGCAGTATTCCATTTTTTTCAAGCCTTCCTAGACCTAAAGAAGTTTAATTATTCATATTTCCTATGTTTTACTAAGAGTGCTCATAAAAATGAAGCAGCCTGTTACTTGAGGCAGATGCTGTGTATGGGATTCATCCTGTGTACTGCAAAAGTTTGCACAGATTGTATATGCATGTTGCTTAACATTGCACTATCTGGTATTTCAGCAATACTCAGGGGTGCGTCTGTGTTTTAGTAAACACTATGGGCCATAACCTACCTCAGCTTTCTTGCAGAACTGCTCCTCACTTTTCTCAATAGGCAGTTATGCTTAAACACTGATAGTACAACTTGGGCCTGTGATGTTTAGTTGTATTAAAGCTGTACTGGCCTGAAATGATAAGTCCACAATAGTTTTCTTTTTAAAAACAAACAAGTCACGTTTGTTATAGAACCTCCACTGTGTATTTATCTTTCACCAGATCCTAGCTAACTGCTTGCTTTCTACAGGTATAAACAATGTTATCCATCTCTTCTTGGGGAGCAAAAATATACAGAGGTAACTACAAAGATGAAAGAAAGATAGTCTTGTACTTACAGTACCAGATCGGGATTTAAGAGATCTGAGTTCAAGTGCCAAATCTGCCGCTGACTCCCTTTCTGACCTTTGTCAAGTCACTTAAAATTTCACTATGCCTCAGTTTTCCCTATCCTTTCATCATGCT
Source organism: Chelonia mydas (assembly GCF_015237465.2). Taxonomy (NCBI): domain Eukaryota; kingdom Metazoa; phylum Chordata; order Testudines; family Cheloniidae; genus Chelonia; species Chelonia mydas. Next base: position 71,732,152 of record NC_051251.2, on the reverse strand, counting down.
TTGTCTGAGATGTCTGTTTTAGATTATAAAATCAGTGTCAGGGTGGAATGATTTAAATGAAAGGCAGTTGTATCACTGACTTTTAGTGATGATATAAATTAGTAAGCAGGAAGCCTTGCTTTTTAAATCTTCAGTTGTAATCTTGTTTTACATTTGTACTTTTTAGGTTTTTTCCTAAAGAAAGGCTGATTCTCATTCAGGGGTGCTGGAACAATTTGTATATTGGGGGTGCAGAGAGCCACTGAACCACACTGTAAACCCTGTATATAATGGAAACCACTTCAAACCAGGGGGTGTGATAGCACCCCCAGCACTCCTAGTTCCAGCACCTACATTCTCATTGGTTGGTATAAACACTGAAATGTGTTGACTTACAACTAATATAGCCTTTACACTCATTTTGGTACTTTTTTGCTAATCAGATGGGTACAATATAATGTATATTTAAGCAGTCATATAGATAATTATGAGATTCTTTTTTATTGTACTAAAATGTACAGTTAGAAAATGGTGAATAATACATTGCTTATTTACTAGATAATTAACTTTGCTGCTGACTTGTGTCAGGCTGCATGAGGGTGGTAACTGGAATTTAATTAAAACACACAACAGCATACAAAATCGGTTACAAAACAAAACAACCTGAAATGTTTTGGATATTGTGACAGGGTCAGGCCAGATGACTACAAAAGAGTGGTCGAAGGTAGACATTAGTTCCAGGTTAAGCAGGTCCCTTTTCCCTGCGTAAAATAACAGGGACTATTCCAAAACACTCAGGAACTTTCTAGAACTAATTCATAGAATCATAGAATATCAGGGTTGGAAGGGACCTCAGGAGGTCATCTAGTCCAACCCCCTGCTCAAAGCAGGACCAATCCCCAACTAAATCATCCCAGCCAGGGCTTTGTCAAGCCTGATCTTAAAAACTTCTGTGGAAGGAGATTCCACCACCTCCCTAGGTAACGCATTCCAGTGTTTCACCACCCTCCTAGTGAAAAAGTTTTTCCTAATATCCAACCTAAACCTCCCCCACTGCAACTTGAGACCATTACTCCTTGTTCTGTCATCAGCTACCACTGAGAACAGTCTAGATCCATCCTCTTTGGAACCCCCTTTCAGGTAGTTGAAAGCAGCTATCAAATCCCCCCTCATTCTTCTCTTCCGCAGACTAAACAATCCCAGTTCCCTCAGCCTCTCCTCATAAGTCATGTGTTCCAATCCCCTAATCATTTTTGTTGCCTTCCGCTGGACGTTTTCCAATTTTGCCACATCCTTCTTGTAGTGTGGGGCCCAAAACTGGACACAGTACTCCAGATGAGGCCTCACCAATGTCGAATAGAGGGGAACGATCACGTCCCTTGATCTGCTGGCAGTGCCCCTACTTATACATCCCAAAATGCCATTGGCCTTCTTGGCAACAAGGGTACACTGTTGACTCATATCCAGCTTCTCGTCCACTGTAACCCTTAGGTCCTTTTCTGCAGAACTGCTGCCTAGCCATTCGGTCCCTAGTCTGTAGCGGTGCATGGGATTCTTCCGTCCTAAGTGCAGGACTCTGCACTTATCCTTGTTGAACCTCATCAGATTTCTTTTGGCCCAATCCTCTCATTTGTCTAGGTCCCTCTGTATCATATCCCTACCCTCCAGCATATCTACCTCTCCTCCCAGTTCAGTGTCATCTGCAAACTTGCTGAGGGTGCAATCCACACCATCCTCCAGATCATTAATGAAGATATTGAACAAAAACGGCCCAATGACCGAGCCCTGGGGCACTCCGCTTGATACCGGCTGCCAACTAGACATGGAACCATTGATCACTATAAGTTGAGCCCGACAATCTAGCCAACTTTCTATCCACCTTATAGTCCATTCATCCAGCCCATACTTCTTTAACTTGCTGGCAGGAATACTGTGGGAGACCATGTCAAAAGCTTTGCTAAAGTCAAGGAACAACATGTCCAATGCTTTCCCTTCATCCACAGAGCCAGTTATCTCGTCATAGAAGGCAATTAGATTAGTCAGGCATGACTTGCCCTTGGTGAATCCATGCTGACTGTTCCTAGTCACTTTGCTCTCCTCTAAGAGCTTCAGAATTGATTCCTTGAGGACCTGCTCCATGATTTTCCCAGGGACTGAGGTGAGGCTGATTGGCAGTAGTTCTCAGGATCCTCCTTCTTCCCTTTTTTAAAGATGGGCTCTATATTAGCCTTTTTCCAATTGCTGGAACTTCTTCCAATCACCACGAGTTTTCACAGATAATGGCCAATGGCTCTGCAATCACATCTACCAACTCCTCTAGCACTCTCGGATGCAGCGCATCCGGCCCCATGGACTTGAGCTCATCCAGCTTTTCTAAATTGTCCCGAACCACCTCTTTCTCCACAGAGGGCTGGTCACCTCCTCCCCATACTGCGCTGTCCAGTGCAGTAGTCTGGGAGCTGACCTTGTTCGTGAAGACAGAGGCAAAAAAAGCATTGAGTACATTAGCTTTTTCCACATCCTCTATCACTAAGTTGCCTCCCTCCTTCAGTAAGGGGCCCACACTTTCCTTGACTTTCTTCTTGTTGCTAACATACCTGAAGAAACCCTTCTTGTTACTCTTAACATCTCTTGATAGCTGCAACTCCAGGTGTGATTTGGCCTTCCTGATTTCACTCCTGCATACCCGAGCAATATTTGTATACTCTTCCCTGGTCATTTGTCCAAGCTTCCACTTCTTGTAATCTTCTTTTTTGTGTTTAAGATCAGCAAGGATTTCACTGTTAAGCCAAGCTGGTCGCCTGCCATATTTACTATTCTTTCTACACATCAGGATGGTTTGTCCCTGTAACCTCAATAAGGCAGGCAGGCTAATTAGGACACTTGTAGCCAATTGGGAAGCTGCTAGAATTAATTAAGGCTAATCAGGACACCTGGTTTAAAAAGGCTCTCACTCCAGTTAGTGAGGTGTGCGTAAGGAGCTGGGAATGAGAGAATGCACTGCTGGAGGACTGAGGAGTACAAGCCATGGGGAAGTAGCCCAGGGAATTGTAGCTGTCGCGCAGCTGTTCCAGGAGGCACTCTAGACAGCTGCAGACCACAGGGGCCTAGGCTGGAACCCAGGGTAGAGGGCGGGCCTGGGTTCCACCCAAACCTCCCAACGCAGGAGGTTCCACCAGAGAGGAAGGTCTCTGAGCTGTTCCCCAACCCACATAGTGGATCAGCAGAAACTGCGGGGATTGTTCTTACTCTTTTTTCCCCATGCAGGCCAGGAATGAGGTTGTCTGAGTGAACGGCAGATTTGAGCCACGAAAGTGGCCAAACTGAGGGCTACTGTGAATCTCTGAGGCGAGCAAAATCCGCCAATAAGTGCAGGACCCACCAAGGTAGAGGAGGAACTTTGTCACAATATATAAACGTCACTTATCAAAACATGGTTACAGACTTTGGATGGTACCAAAAATGGTGGTAATTGTCCTCTTGGGGGGTGAGGGAAGAAGTAGTAGATGAGCTGCTGATGTTAAAGTTTAATCCCTCTTCATCTCAGGTGGCATTTGGGATTCATCTGGTAGGGGTGGTGATATCATTTGGGTCCCCATCTCAGTATAGTCAGAACACCTCAGGATCAGAAGGACAAAGGTCTGGGGTCCCAGGAAAAGGTAGGGGTGGCAGCAGCTCATTCTAGTTGCCTCTGTCTGTTCTTCCGTATTCTCCCCCCCTCCCCCACAAGCCTTTGGGTGGAACAGCCCATCCCCTCATTATTTTGCCCACCAGTTAGGCCGACTAGCCGACACACCAATTTTGGTTCTTAAGTTTCTGGATGCACATCTTCTCGTTCTTACTGAGCCTAATTTTAATATGGTTTTGAGTTCTATCAGGAGGCCTTTTTGTTTAGACTCATTCACTTTTTTTTTTGGTCTCCTTTCCTATCAACACTTGTGGTTTTTGTTGGTTATTGTGATATTTTATGAAGCTTTACATACTCTTTAAAGTTGAGCTGACAATTACGGTTAATTTGTCTCAATTATTACAATAGACCTCTGGCATGAACAAAAAATAACCTTGAAATTGTGGGTGCAAATGTAAATTTTGTGCTCCTATGGGAAAGGATTGATAACGACAATCAATGTTGCTTGTTTACTCTTATTTTATCATTTGTTGGTATTGATTTTTAGAGTACAAGTCTCCTCTGAGAAGTGACTTTGTAAAAATGTCCTCCGTTGGGCAGTATGCATATTGTGTCTGTTTACTTCCTGATCAGACTTGCTCATTTTACAATTAAAAACATTTTTATTTACTTTAGCTGCAGCCCTGCAAACTCAACTATGGATCTGAGTCAAGCTGGCTTCTTTCTGGCCTGTGGATCCTCACCAATAATAAAAATCCTTACAGAGCAGATTGAGCCTTCAGCTGTATGTGTGCGACCCCATTATTGCCAAATTTAGCCCAAACCCACTCTGACCCCTCAGTCCCCCTCTCCACTCCTCCCCTGTCCTCATGTAAGCTATGCAGATGTGCCGTGGAGACTTAGTTTGTAATACGTAGGGGTGTGGAGTCCCCAGGTATGCAGAATCTCTGCAACTGTGATTCCCAACCCCCACAAAGCAGATACATACCTTTTTTTAGCTGCTTTTGATCCTGACCCAAAGCCCACTCATGTCAACAGGAGTCTTTGAATCAGGCTGTTGAACATCGTATGTTCCTGCTAGGAATCCAAAATGTGGCCAATGTTATTGGGGGGGGCCCTTGAGTAGGGCTTTGAAAATCTACTTGCCTTGTCAGGCAGGTGCCCTCCATGTCCGCAGAGCTTAAACTGCATGTACTTTAATATTTTTTAGCTTGTAGCTGCACAGGGAATTGTCCATTTTCACTGCAGCTCTTCAGAACCCCCAGGGTACAGTGAAACTGACAGGAATTCCTTCAGTTTTGCTCTGCTGCAAATTGGGAGATCTGTGAATACACTGGAGCTGGGGTGGGGCAAAGGAGCAGAGAAACCCATCTGGCAGCATTGAGAATGCTGTGAGAGGCATAAAGCAGCTGAGTCATCTCCCCTCCTCTCTCTCCCCTCCCACCCCCCATTGCAACAGTCAGGATGGCAGAGAGATACGGGAACAGACACCCATATACAGAAGACTCTCTTGGGCAGGGGGACGCAGAGACCGTGCTCCTTGCTACCAGCAGCCAGGCAGAATAAGGTGGGATGGGGACTTCAAATTCATCAGAGACCTACTAGCTTGAAGCTGATAAGAAATGGAGTACCCTGGCCTCGGTGGAATGAGTTGGCTTCTCACTTGGGTGTTTACCACAGACAGATGGTTCCTCTATCCTTCGGGCTCTTACAAGTGATGTATCAATTTTGCTGCATTCTCTGGTTCTCTTTGTTTGCAGCTATAGTCTCTCCCATGGACTCATCTACAGGTTTGTGCTCTGTGAGCCAATCTGCTCCTGATTCACTGATTCCAAGGCCAGAAAGGGACCACTGTGATCATCTAGTCCAGGGGTCAGCAACCTTTGAGAAGTGGTGTGCCAAATCTTCATTAATTTAAGGTTTCATGTGCCAGTAATAAATTTTACATTTATAGGGGGCTCCTGATGGAACCCCAGACCAGCCGCGGGCTGAGCGGCTCAGCCGGTCTGGGGTTCCATCTGCCACTGGCGCTGTTGGTCTGGGGTCCGCACTGCCGGCCTGGATGGACATAACTAGGGCCAGCAGCTGGGACCCGGGCTGAGTAGGGCCGGCGGCCGGGACCTGGGCTGAGCGGGGCTGGCCCACTGCCGGTCTGGGGTTTCGTCCGCCAGCCCCTGTCAGCCAGGGTCCTGGGCTGGATGGATGGAACCCTGGGCCGGCAGTGAGCTGAGCGGGCCCAGCAGCCAGGACTCTGGCTGGCAGGGGCTGGCAGACAGAACCCCACACCGGCAGCAGGCTGAGTGGCTCAGCGCGCTGCCAGTCTGGAGTTCTGTCTGCCGCCCGTGCTGCCAGTCTGGGATTCTGTCCGCCGGCCCTGCTCAGCCCGGGTCCCGGCTGCTGGCCCCAGTTACGTTCATCCAGGCCGGCAGTGGGGACCCCAGACCGGCAGCGCCAGCGGCAGATGGAACTCCAGACCGGCTGAGCTGCTCAATCCGGGGCCGGTCTGGGGTTCCGTCCGCTGGCACCTTCCCTGCTGGGATCCCGGCCGCCAGCCCCGCTCAGCCCTCTGCCAATCTGGGGTTCCATCGGGGGACCCCTGTAAATGTAAAATTTATTACTGGCACACGAAACCTTAAATTAATGAAGACTGGTTTGGTTGAAAATACATCTTGGTACCGGTTGATCATCTCAGTTACCTCCTTCTTCTGGTTCAGTGTCAGATCAGGGGATATCCTGATCTGCTCATGTAGGTTATTTCCCTGGATCGGGGCCTCTTGGGCCACCACACATGCCTCTTGCTGGTTCCAAGGTTTCAGGAGGTTAATGTGATAAATTTGTTCTTGTTTCCAGCATCCTGGCTGCCGCACCTTGTAGGTTACTTCCCCCACAGGTTCAACCACCTCATAGGGCACCTGCCATTGGGCCAGAAGCTTGCTTTCTGCTGTGAGTACCAAAACCATCACCCGATCCCCTGGTTGGAACTGTCGGACTTTTGCCTGGCGATTGTAGTGAGTTCGCTGGGCCTCCTGCGCCTTTTCCAAATGTTCCCATACAATAGGGGTGACCCAGGCTATCCGGTCTTGCATCTGCAATACATGTTCTATTATATTTCTCCCCTCATTGGGTTCCTCTTCCCATATCTCTTTGGCAATATCTAGTTTGCCATGGGGGTGGCACCTGTATAATAACTCAAAGGGGGAAAACCCAGTTGAGGCCTGAGGTACCTCCCGGACGGCGAACATAAGATAATGTAGTAGGGCGTCACAATCCTTCCCGTCCCGACTTAGCACCTTCCGTATTATAGCCTTGAGGGTTCGGTTAAACCTTTCTACCAGCCCATCGGTCTGCAGATGATAGACTGAAGTTCTCAGGGTATGTATATGGAGCAGGGTACAGAGGTCCTTCATTAACTTCGACATAAATGGGGTTCCTTGGTCTGTTAATATCTCCTTTGGTAGCCCCGCTCGGGCAAAGATCCCCACCAATTCTTTAGCTATTGTTTTAGAAGCCATGTTCCGCAGGGGGACGGCTTCTGGGTAGCGAGTAGCATAGTCCAAAACAATAAGTATATATTGGTGGCCCCAAGCCGTCTTCTCCAGGCTTCGTCCATGGCTATTCGCTCAAAGGGGACCTCTATGATGGGAAGGGGTACTAAAGGTGCCCTCCAGTCGGGGCAGGGACTGTGCAGCTGACACTCTGGGCAGGACGCACAGTACCTCTGCACTTCCTCATATATTCTGGGCCAGAAGAATCGTCGTAGGACTCCTGCCAGGGTCTTCTCTACCCCCAAATGCTCCCCAAAAAGATGACTAGGGGCAAGACTTAATACAGCATTCTGGTGTTTTTGAGGTACTAGGATCTGCTGTATCTTTGCCCCTGTACTGGTGCAACCTGGTATAAGAGATCCTTCTTCATTATGAAGTAGGGTCCTGGACCCTGGGTTTTCCCTTCCACGGGAACCCCATCTATTTTGGTCACCTCTTTCCTAGTCCTTGGGTCTTCAGCCTAGTCCTGTCCAAAATTTCCTCTCCCGGAGCTAATCTGCCCGAGCTCTAGGGGGCCAGTCTCTGTTGCCTCTACTGGTTCAGAGGCATTAGGGTGGGGGTCAGACTCGGGTGCTTCTCCCTCCTGGGTGGCCTCCTTTTCAGCTGCTCGGGTCCACCTACCTATGAGAGCGACCCTCTGGCTTTGGGTCAGTATTTGGGTTCCCAAGGCCTTAGCTGCCCTCCTTTCCCTTTCTGACTTTCTACCCTGTCTGGGAGTGGAGAACAAATCTGGGCATATTTCAGAGAAGATTGGGGATTGACAGTCTACTGTGGATGCGTCACTGACTTCAGGGTTTCCCCTTTTCTCCAATTCCCTTACCAGGAGTAAGTCTTCAAATCCTGGGAAGTCCCTCCCTATGAGCACCGGGTGTGGGAGTTTAGGGACTACACCTGCTGCTACCTCAGTAATGTTCCCCTGAATCTCGATTTTTACTGGGATGGTGGGGTAATAACCAACTGTCCCATGGACGTATGTTATCCCCATACGCTTAGCCCACAGCAGCTGACTACGCTTCACGAGCTTCCCCGAGACAAGTGTGATAGCACTCCCTGAATCAACCAGTGCTGTGGTCTCTACCCCATTTAGCTTCACTAGTCTGGTGTACATATGTGGGGTTAGTGATACCCCCACGAGGTGGATTAGGGAGCATGGGTTTGCCCAGTTCATCGTGTTACACTGCATAGGCTCCTCGGCATTGGGACGCTGTGCAGCTATGTGTCCCCACTCCCCGCAGGCATAACATTGGTATGGAGCCCTAGGCATTCCCCAGTCTCTTGGTTTGGGCAGTTTAACATCTTCTCCCTCAGTGCTCCGACTCTTTGTGGCTTCTGGTGGGCCTTCAGCCGCTCTCTTTTTCCACCTGGGCTCTCCTGGTGGCCCAGTCACCTGAGCTCTAGGGCCTTGTGCTGCTAGTTTAACCCGGGGTGCCTCTTCCTTAACTGGTCGGGTCAGCTCCCTCGCCGTCCTTCGCCTCTCTACCAGTGCGACAACCTCATCATAGGTGGAGGGTTCATTTTGGCTTACCCAGGCGCGAAGGTCTGGTGGTAGTCCTCTCATGTACCGGTCAATGACCAGAACCTCTAGTATCTCTACTTCTTTTTTTTCTTCCCCCACCCCCTTCCCCAAGAGGGACAATGGATCCCTCTAAACAGAGGCCAGAGCTGGGCCGAGGGAATCCTTTTTAGCCAAAGGACAGATTTCGACAATTGCAAACCAACTGAAAGCAAACATACCTTTAAAAATAGTGACTGTTTGAAGTTAGTGGTAAATGTCATCATGTGTGATAAGTACTTGGACACTTCTCTCTAGTGGCCTATGGCAAGGCTTTAGCTGCTGTTTGCACAGCTCTTGTTAAGTGCCTCTTGCTTTCATGGTATATGCCTCTACCATAAACACTGTGAACAGCAAAGCAAGCAGCTGGCAAGCAACGCAGGCTTCCTTTGAAGAAGCAGCACCTAATCAAACTGTGAACAAATTGTTTGAGGGAAAAGAATCTGACATTCACAGCAGTGATTTTGTAAAAATTATTTCATCACTAACATTGTTTTACTTTGCTTCATTGCAGTTGCCCTGAAGAGTCACTGCTCCAAAGGGGGAGCAGAAAGGAATGGTGACCATGACAATGGGAGGACCTGGGGACTGGCTGACAGAGTCATACCAGAGGGTGAACTGCTATTACAGGTTGGTGCTTCAGGCATTCTCTCTACAATCAAGTCTGTCTGCAAGGCTTATTTGGGCACTTCCTTCCCTCTCTCTCTCCTCTTCCACCTTGACTCCTGTGCATTTACTTTGTGGTAGAAAAGGACAAATGTTTGTTTCAAAATGTGACTGACAAAAAAAAAAAGTCCATGCAGCCCCTGGTTGCCTTGTTATTTCAGCCTGCAGAAATCAGTCCAGCCTCTTATTTAACACATCACGGTAGAACATGGCGTAAAGATACAGAGCTTGATTCTCCACTGCTTTGCACCTTTTGTAGTCACTAGCACTGGTGTAAAATGGAAGTACTGGTGGAGTATTACATCCTGTTTGAACACGTATAAAAGGCAGTAAAGAGTCATTTACAATTTAACATTCTTCCCACTCACTTCCATGGGAGTTGACTTAGATCATTTCAAACCATCTGCAGCTAGCTGCCATAAATGGGCGTTTAACCCACACACCTCCTGGGTCTGGTGTTCTGTCCCATGTAGTGGCACTGAGACCACTTAGAGAGAGAGAAAGCAATTAATGAGTCTGCTGTACAGCCTTAGCTACCAGCCAGTTGGCTTTTAGCTCATGCAGTAGAGGCTCATGCACTAAGCTCCAGAGATCCCCGGTTTGATCCCACCCACTGACGACCGGGGGGTGTTGGCTTTACAGGCGCACAGAGTTTTCTGGTTTTTTTTAAGACAAAACCCAGTGTTGTTCTTTGAATGGTCCCTATTGTATTCCAGTGTGGGTTATGCATGCACGCCTAGTTGGAGAATTTGGAAGTAGTGTTTGTTGGTCTGTGCATGTGCCCTGACTCGCCTCAAGCTTCCATTTAAGTCAATAAAGGGGCAGGGTGGACCACCACATCTCCAGATCTCCTTGCTGCCATATAGTCCAGGTTCAAACCTTCCGTGTCCTCCTCTCTGGAGTTCTAATTATGGTTGTAAATAGCTTTACTAGTTTTATTTCTTTTCTAGTTTTTAACAGTTTAATCTAGATTTCAGGGACTTTCCCCATTACCCCTACCCCGTACCCCTGTTCAAGTACCAGACTATGCCCAGGACTGCAGGCTTCAAACTCTGCACCTCTTGCCTATGATCCTTTTCAGTGAGCTGTGACCATCAATGCTGCTTCTATTGCTTGAGTGGGAGAAGCTCACATTGCAGCTAGGTGCAGTATTTGCCAGTCCTTCCCCAGCCATACCTGAGAAGGCTCAGCACTTTGTCTCTGCACGTATCTCATGGAGATGGCCATGAGACCACGTCAGACCCAGGCCAGGAACTACCCCAGACATCAGTCTGATTCAGCAAGGAGCGCCTCTCACTGCTACATCTGACTCTGGTACTGGCAGAAGGAAAAGATTAAATGCCCCTTACACCAGGCAGATGCTGATCCATGATTGCACCCCAAGAAACCTGACTGGTTCTAGAGTCTCCTCCTTCAGGACCCTCCACTTCCAGAGAACTCACATCCTGCCATGGGCTATGCCTGCAATACAGATTCTCATGCTTTCCTTGCATGTTATACGCCAGTCCATCGGTTCCAACGGTACCATCATTCAAACCAGAGTCCACCTCTTCCCATGAATTGGAACCTAGGGAAGAACCATCCTTACTATCCTGCTACTATGAACCATCACAGAGACCTGCACGCCCCAGGCAAAACCATAGAGCTTTAATCATCAAATCCAACACCTGGAATTGCACTAAGAAATGAACTGGAAGCTAATGCAGTTTACTTCTCATGTCTTGCTTACAACACTCCTGCCGAGACATCATAGAATGATGTTCACTTTTTTTGCAACGGTGTTACGCTGTTGACGCATATTTAGTTTGTGATCCAGTATGACCCACATCCCTTTCCGCAGTACTCCTTCCTAGGTAGTCATGTCCCATTATCTATGTGTGCAACTGATTGTTCCTTCCTAAGTGGAGTACTTTGCATTTGTCCTTATTGAATTTCATCCTATTTACTTCAGACCATTTCTCCAGTTTGTCCAGATCATTTTGAATTTTAATCCTATCCTACAGAGCACTTGCAACCCTTCCCAGCTTGGTATCGTCCACAAACTTTATAAGTGTACTCTCTATGCCATTATCTAAATCATTGATGAAGATATTGAACAGAACAATATGGACCCAGAACCGACCCCTGCAGGACCCCACTTGTTATGCCCTTCCAGCATGACTGTGAACCACTGATAACTAATATCTGGGAACAATTTTCCAACCAGTTATGCACCCACCTTATAGTAGCTCCATCTAGGTTGTATTTCCTTAGTTTGTTTATAAGAAGGTCATGCGAGACAGTATCAAATGCCTTATGAAAGTCAAGATATATCACATCCACCGCTTCCCCCCTATCCACAAGGTTTGTTACCCTGTCAAAGAAAGCTATCAGGTTGGTTTGACAAAATTTGTTTTTGATTGCTTAATTATTTGCTCCATTATCTTTCCGGGTACAGAAGTTAAGCTGACTGGTCTGTAATTCCCTGGGTTGTCCTTATTTCCCTTTTTTATAGATGGGCACTGTATTTGCTCTTTTCCGGTCTCCTTCTTCTTCATGAGACTTCCTTTGCTGCCTGAAGACATGGCTTCAGTCCATGTACTCACCAAACTGTCACTCTATGAACTTCATGCTGATAGTCCCATCCACAGTACTGTTATCCCTCCTATAGTGGACAGACCCACATCACATGTGCATGGGAGTCCCTTTCTTCCCTCTTCCCCCAGACAAAACTAGCATCACTGTTAGGTAGGGGAGCATATAGAGACAACCCGTATGACACAAGGGATGTGGCCACCTCAAGAATCCAGGCTGCACATCAATATCCTAGAACTTAGAGCAGTAAGATTTGTGTGTGAATCCTTTCTTCCACTCATCTACTTGCATCATGACGAACAACACCAACATGGTCTTTAATATGGAAAAACAAGGGGGAGTGAGATCTGTCACTCTCATGTGCAGAAACGGTCAATCTCTGGAACTGGTGTTTCAGCAATCAGAGCACCCTACCTTCCAGGGACATAGAATGTGGTTACGCAGCAGATACTTTGCAATCAGTCACAAATGGGAACTTCAGGATGCAGTGCTACATGATATCTTCACACAATGAAGGATCCCAACTAGGGACCTATTTTGCTTCTCAGACAAACAGCGAGTGCACCACATACTTCTCCAGCAAAGCTCCTTGTTATCACTCCCAGGGTGATGCCCTCCTTCTCTCCTGGTCAGACCAGCTCAACTACGCCTTCCCTCCTCTACTGCTCCTTTCTTGAGTGCTCCACAAAATCTATTGAAACAAGGCAACCGTCATTCTGATTTGCCACCTTCTGGCCCAGACAATTCAATTCTGGTTCCCCAATCTCCTGTGCATGTCAATCCACGCACCAAGCCCCCAACCCAAACTTCCCTTTGACTGAGTACAATGGTGAGATCAAGCACCACAATCCACATCCAGTCCACCTCAGGGCATGGTAGTTGGATGGGCATCACCTATAGAATGGGCATGTTCCTCTGCAGTACAAGACATTCTCCCTAACAGTAGACAAATTCTACTAGATAATGTTACGATGCTAAGTGGAGACATTTTTCATCTTGGGCACAACATAAAGAGGTTTTACCAGAAGCAACAGAGTCCCTTAATCGTAATCACGTTCTATCCTTATAGACATTGGGGCTCACCCTCAGCACTTTGACAGTGCACGTAGCAGCAATCACCACATTCCATCCTCCTGTGCAAGGGTACTCGGCTTTTAAAAAACACCTGCTAACCGCTAGATTGTTGGGTGTTTTTTTGAAAGGCCTCCTCAACCGTCCCACCTCTCCAAACGATTGCACCTCAATGGGACCTAAATCTGATACTCTTGGTATTCATGAAGCCTCCCTTTGAGCCAATGGCATCTTGCTCCATGAAGGTCACCTTTCTCATGGCTATTACTTCAGCAAGAAGGATCAGGAAACTCAGAGCTATGAGGGCAGAGCCACCATTTGCAGTTTTCCACAACTACACCCAAATTTCCTACCTAAGGTGATCTCCCAGTTTGACGTTAACCAATTCATTCACTTACCAGTTTTCTCCCCGAATCCATACACATCTGCAGAAGAACATTGCCTTCATTCCCTCTACATCCAAGCTCTGGTTTTCGTTCTCTGCAGGTAGAAGACCAATCAAAGTCCCCTAGGCTGTTTATTGCGGTAGCAGAGAGACTCAGAGGACAGGCCATCTCCACCCAGAGAAAGGATTTCTAGCTGCATTAAACTCTGCTACCAGCTGCTGAATCTACCCCCATCCCTGCCCTCCACACAGGTACAGGCTTATTCCACTAGAGTTCAAGCTACGATCATGGCCTCCCTTCAGGATGTGCCTCTCATAGGCATACGTGGAGCAGCCACATGGAGTTCTGCCCACACCTTCACCACACACTATGCCTTGGTGCAGGACTCACTGGCACACACATCCTTTGGCACAGGTGTTTTTTTTGCACAACCCTCTTGCCCTCTATCCTTGCATCCTCCTGCAGCTTAGGTACTGCTTGTCAGTGGAATACAATAGAGACCATCACTTGAAGAGGTTACTTACCTGTGACTGGATGGTCTTCAAGATGTGTGGTCCCTATCAGTATTCCACTTCCCACCCTCCTTCCCCTCTGGTTTGGATCTGTCAGATTCACTGTTGGAGGAATTTGAGATGTGGTTGGTCCGTCCTGTGCTTTATTGCCCCAGATGGAAGCATGAGGTGAGTTAGGCACATGCAGGGACCAAAGGACAGTACTTTTGAATTCTCTAACTAGGGCATATGGCGCGCATGCATAATGCACAGTGGAATCCAGATAGGTGCCACACATCTCGAAAAACTCCAGTTACAGGTAAGTAACCTCGCCTCTCCCAGTAACAGGAGAACATAATTAAATATGGCGTCAGAACAAAACAGGAAGCTCTGTTGAATGGATGTGGATTAAGAAAACTAAGACTGTTTTTAGAAACTTGGTCAAAGTGAGTTATTGCTGAGTAATCAGTGTGTTTTTTGGAATAAGCAAGGAATACTTATTCTCCTTATTTCTTTGGATTTGTAAACGGGCCAGCTCTGCTGCTAAAAGTATGGTCTGACTTCTTCAAAATCTGAAACTTTGCCAACATTTTTATATACACTTCAAACTCTGACAAATGGAAAGGGAAAGAAAATGTAGTGAAAATTTTTTTTGACCTGGGCTACACTTACATGTAGAATATATAAACGCCATTTTGCAAATGAACACAGTGCAAATAAGACTTCAACTCTCCCTGCCAAAGAAACATAACATGAATCTGCACCTGAACAAATACTCTTTCCAGTGTGTCCTCCTACAGCCTAGTCCACTTTAGGCTTGGAGTATGGAGATGAGGTCCAAGTTGGGGCTACTTGCTGAAAAGTATCGCAGTAATGTACAGACAAGAAAAAACAGACGTGAAAAAGCAACTGGGATGGCACCTTCCAATAAACAATGCATTCTATTCATTGCTGCATGCTGACTGGCCACCTACAATAGCTGCTTCATCCAATCACAGAGGTTGCTGCATTTTAACCAATGGGGAAATCATTTTGGTATGTCTACTGCATGAAGCCAAAGCATGATCATAAGCAAAACAGCTTTGCATGAAATAAGCCTATGAGGTGCAGGGAGAGGAGAGGGAGATGCTAACCTCGAAATAGGATTCAGCACCATTGCTACAACCTAGGGTGGGGGTTGTGGCCATGGCCCTCTGTCATCTTCTCTCCATGCAAAGTTTTTTGAGTCGTCAGATCTGGGCTGTGTGTTTGTGACCCACTATTCTCAGCCTAACCCTCTCCCCTGCCCCTACCCCCACCCCCAGCACATAGGAGTCCCCCTTGTACTGCCAAGACCCCTTGCAGCAGAAAAACAGCACCACCAATGTAGGTTGAGCCTCAGATTCCTATGTAGGGACTGGAATTTTCCAGTTGTTTCTAAAGCACTTTAAGATCCTTTTGTTGAAAGGCCCTATGTAAATATATTTGTGGAATGTGAATCTTTCCTTGTCAGGGGCGATCACACACTGAAATGCTGTATTTAAGCCAGAATTCCTCACTGAGTCCTTAATCTAAAGTTGGGTTGTTGTTTAAGGTAAATGTTAATGATCCTCGCTCTAAAATCACCGAGCTAGTGTAGCCAAATAATGCTCCCCCCGCCCCTAGAATCTCCAAACGGGCATTTTTTCAGACTTGCAAGAAAAACTCACCTGGGGGCTTTGGAGACACTCTCAGCGCAGGAAGTAATTTGCAAAGGTCTGAACACCTACACATTGGGCTTATCAACAAGTGGCCTTCGCAGCCATAACAGTAACGTTGCCTCTTCTGTATCTGTCTGCTGCTCACCAGTGCATGGGGCCCTTCATTGGTGGCTCAGAGGCAGCAGGGCTTCTATGCACAGAGAGCCACCTGCTCTGCTTTAGGACATTCTGCCCCATGAATAGAGTCTGAGATGTCCTGCTGCTTTCCCCAGGTCCCTGCAGTGCTTTTTAAGAGGGGCAGTTTTCCCCGAGGGAGAACTCCTTTTTCTCTGCCTTCCCTCTTCTGAGCTTTCTTTCTCTGCCGTTCCTCTGCCGCAATTTGCTTGTCAAGCTAAGTGAGCTGCTGTGAAGATGGCTGAAAGGCTGCACCAAGAATAGTGTATAGTCAGGTAGAGCGCTACAGGCTGGAAAGCCCCTTTGGCTGCTGGGGAGGTCTAGATCTGCTGACTCCTATGGAGGAGGAGAAGCTAACAGCTGTTAGAAACAGGGGTGGGCATGACAGAATGAGTAACAAAACTCACCCCCATCTGCAAAAATGCCATTTTTCAGCCAGCCTCCCGCATTTCATTTGACAGCTGTGCTCATGGCCTCCATCTTATCAGAGGCAAGAGAAGGGGAAGGAGACAATCCTACGGTCTTCAGGAGTGCTTTTGAAGCTCACAGAGAGCACCCAGCCATCCTCTGGTCCGCCCCCAGTGCTGCTGGGAATGCCCCCCCCTTCCTCCTCAGCAATGCCCCATCTACATGGACCTGGACTGGAGCAGCTGGAGGAGTTCCTGATTGATCCTTCCCTCGGGGAGTTGGGCACACACTGGCAGTGAACTCCCATCTATGCATAGGGAAGTGAGAGGAATGGGTGTGCGAGGAGGAGCGTGGAGTTTGCCACTGGAGGGGCGTGCCCTGCTGCCCTTCTCACACTGAGACTCCACAAACACGGAGAGCTGGGATGGAGACTCTGCTTCCCGGTACCTGCCTGCATTTTTCTCCAGTGCTCTGCCACGGTCCTGGTACCTCCCATGGTGGCCAGGCCCCCTGCCTGGTGCCTAACCAGTGGAGTGATCTGCATGCATGGGGAGGGGTCTCCCCTCCTTCTTGGATGACAAAGGAGAAGGCTGAAGGGACAGGCTGCATTGCAGAGGGTACCAGGCACATACCTGCAGCTGCTGTCATTTTGCCCTATGGCTTCAGTGAGGAGCTCTCTGGGCAGCCATGAAGATGACAGAGGCTGGAGAGAACGGTGTGCTGCATGGGCGGGCACTAGGAGCCCATTACCTAGCTCTGCACCCTAGAGATTGCTATCTGCAGCAGGGCCAAGAGGAGCAGCAGCCCATGTCCAGACAAGGGGGCTCCCGGCAGAGAAGGCTTTCCTTGTTGAACAGGGAGGGGAACCCATGGACACCCTCATACAAAGCTGGCTATGCTTTATCATGAGTAATCTCCTTGAGTCATAGAATCATAGAATCATAGAATATCAGGGTTGGAAGGGACCCCAGAAGGTCATCTAGTCCAACCCCCTGCTCGAAGCAGGACCAATTCCCAGTTAAATCATCCCAGCCAGGGCTTTGTCAAGCCTGACCTTAAAAACCTCTAAGGAAGGAGATTCTACCACCTCCCTAGGTAACGCATTCCAGTGTTTCACCACCCTCTTAGTGAAAAAGTTTTTCCTAATATCCAATCTAAACCTCCCCCATTGCAACTTGAGACCATTACTCCTCGTTCTGTCATCTGCTACCATTGAGAACAGTCTAGAGCCATCCTCTTTGGAACCCCCTTTCAGGTAGTTGAAAGCAGCTATCAAATCCCCCATCATTCTTCTCTTCTGCAGACTAAACAATCCCAGCTCCCTCAGCCTCTCCTCATAAGTCATGTGCTCTAGACCCCTAATCATTTTTGTTGCCCTTCGCTGGACTCTCTCCAATTTATCCACATCCTTCTTGTAGTGTGGGGCCCAAAACTGGACACAGTACTCCAGATGAGGCCTCACCAGTGTCGAATAGAGGGGAACGATCACGTCCCTCGATCTGCTCGCTATGCCCCTACTCATACATCCCAAAATGCCATTGGCCTTCTTGGCAACAAGGGCACACTGCTGACTCATATCCAGCTTCTCGTCCACTGTCACCCCTAGGTCCTTTTCCGCAGAACTGCTGCCTAGCCATTCGGTCCCTAGTCTGTAGCGGTGCATTGGATTCTTCCATCCTAAGTGCAGGACCCTGCACTTATCCTTATTGAACCTCATCAGGTTTCTTTTGGCCCAATCCTCCAATTTG
This sequence comes from Chelonia mydas, assembly GCF_015237465.2. Taxonomy (NCBI): domain Eukaryota; kingdom Metazoa; phylum Chordata; order Testudines; family Cheloniidae; genus Chelonia; species Chelonia mydas. The sequence continues at coordinate 71,714,251 of NC_051251.2, read as the reverse complement.
TCTAGGTCCTTCTGTATCCTATCCCTCCCCTCCAGCGTATCTACCACTCCTCCCAGTTTAGTATCATCCGCAAATTTGCTGAGAGTGCAATCCACACCATCCTCCAGATCATTTATGAAGATATTGAACAAAACCGGCCCCAGGACCAACCCCTGGGGCACTCCACTTGACACCGGCTGCCAACTAGACATGGAGCCATTGATCACTACCCATTGAGCCCGACAATCTAGCCAGCTTTCTACCCACCTTATAGTGCATTCATCTAGCCCATACTTCCTTAACTTGCTGACAAGAATACTGTGGGAGACCGTGTCAAAAGCTTTGCTAAAGTCAAGAAACAATACATCCACTGCTTTCCCTTCATCCACAGAACCAGTAATCTCATCATAAAAGGCGATTAGATTAGTCAGGCATGACCTTCCCTTGGTGAATCCATGCTGACTGTTCCTGATCACTTTCCTCTCATGTAAGTGCTTCAGGATTGATTCTTTGAGGACCTGCTCCATGATTTTTCCAGGGACTGAGGTGAGGCTGACTGGCCTGTAGTTCCCAGGATCCTCCTTCTTCCCTTTTTTAAAGATTGGCACTACATTAGCCTTTTTCCAGTCATCCGGGACTTCCCCCGTTCGCCACGAGTTTTCAAAGATAATGGCCAAGGGCTCTGCAATCACAGCAGCCAATTCCTTCAGCACTCTCGGATGCAACTCGTCCGGCCCCATGGACTTGTGCACGTCCAGCTTTTCTAAATAGTCCCTAACCACCTCTATCTCCACAGAGGGCTGGCCATCTCTTCCCCATTCTGTGATGCCCAGCGCAGCAGTCTGGGAGCTGACCTTGTTAGTGAAAACAGAGGCAAAAAAAGCATTGAGTACATTAGCTTTTTCCACATCCTCTGTCACTAGGTTGCCTCCCTCATTCAGTAAGGGGCCCACACTTTCCTTGGCTTTCTTCTTGTTGCCAACATACCTGAAGAAACCCTTCTTGTTACTCTTGACATCTCTTGCTAGCTGCAGCTCCAGGTGCGATTTGGCCCTCCTGATATCTTTCCTACATGCCCGAGCAATATTTTTATACTCTTCCCTGGTCATATGTCCAACCTTCCACTTCTTGTAAGCTTCTTTTTTATGTTTAAGATCCGCTAGGATTTCACCATTAAGCCAAGCTGGTCGCCTGCCATATTTACTATTCTTTCGACTCATCGGGATGGTTTGTCCCTGTAACCTCAACAGGGATTCCTTGAAATACAGCCAGCTCTCCTGGACTCCTTTCCCCTTCATGTTAGTCCCCCAGGGGATCCTGGCCATCTGTTCCCTGAGGGAGTCGAAGTCTGCTTTCCTGAAGTCCAGGGTCCGTATCCTGCTGCTTACCTTTCTTCCCTGCGTCAGGATCCTGAACTCAACCAACTCATGGTCACTGCCTCCCAGATTCCCATCCACTTTTGCTTCCCCCACTAATTCTACCCGGTTTGTGAGCAGCAGGTCAAGAAAAGCGCCCCCCCTAGTTGGCTCCCCTAGCACTTGCGCCAGGAAATTGTCCCCTACGCTTTCCAAAAACTTCCTGGATTGTCTATGCACCGCTGTATTGCTCTCCCAGCAGATATCAGGAAAATTAAAGTCACCCATGAGAATCAGGGCATGCGATCTAGTAGCTTCCGTGAGTTGCCGGAAGAAAGCCTCATCCACCTCATCCCCCTGGTCCGGTGGTCTATAGCAGACTCCCACCACTACATCTATCTATGGAGTCTATCCATTTAGATTAACAAGAGAAGGTTAAAGGGTGACTTGATCACAGGCTAAAGTACCTACATGAGGAACAAATATTAATAATGGACTTTTTGATCTAACATGATCCAGTTGGAAATTGAAGCTAGATCAATTCAGATGGGAAATAAGGCATAATATTTTAACAGTCAGGGTTCTTAACCCTGGGAACAACTTCAGGGCTTGTGGTGGATTCTCAATCACTGGTCACTTTTTTAAAATTAAGATTGGAAGTTTTTTCTAAAAGATAATTCCTGTTTGGACTAGAATGTAATGTGGGGAAGTTCTCTGCTCCATCGTACAGGAGGTCAGACTAGCTGATCACAGTGATCCCTTCTGGCCTTACCTATGAAGCACTGTGTGTGCTCCTGTGCTTTCCCCATCACTGCTAATTTCTGGGCCTTTTCTTTGTAGTCCAACTGCTATAAGTATTCACTGACTTTTCAATGTTACGGGACAAATTCTTTGCTTAAACCCGCTGTCAAACAGCTGAAAGCAGAGTGTGGCCCTTCATGGTCTGTCCCTCCACGTAATTCCCACTCTTGCCAATATTTTAAATATAAAATGTTCTTATTTCACACACGCCCTAGAAACTTACAGAAATAAAAGCAAACTGAATTGGTGCAATGATCTCAACTCTAAAGAGTTGATCTCAAACTATGTAGAAACTTCCCTCTCTGAATCCACTCCCTGGTAGAAACCTCTGTAACCGGATGGCTTTGCATTATGTCCTGAAGGTCAGCAAACTCTCTGGCTCTACTGGACCCATGGAGAAACCAAGACCCCTCCACTGAGAATACTCTGCCACTGGCCACCATGCAGGGCCATCCCTAGAGTGGTGCGGGGCCTGGAACAAATCAGCCTGTATGGGCCCCCCAGGGAGCACGGAGTGTGCTGGGTCTCCCGCAGGGGCACTCGGGGGGCGCTGGGGCTCCAGCTGCTCCATGGGGCATGGTCCAAGGAGGCTTACCTGGAGCAAGCGGCACCCACTGGTAGTCGGCGGTGCCTGTCTGCTGGGTGCCAGTGTGGGCTGGGACCCCCACACTCCCTGGCCTCTGCATTCAAATAAGGATGGGACCGGGGTGGGCGCACAGGGCAGGGGAGCTGCATGTGAAGCACCCTCCTGCCAGCGCTAAGTGGTCTCAGTGCCGCTAGATCATAAAATCATAGAATATCAGGGTTGGAAAGGACCTCAGGAGGTCATCTAGTCCAACCCCCTGCTCAAAGCAGGACCAATCCCCAACTAAATCATGCGAGCCAGGGCTTTGTCAAGCCTGACCTTAAAAACCTCTAAGGAAGGAGATTCCACCATCTCCCACCATTAATGAAGATATTGAACAAAACCAGCCCCAGGACCGACCGTTAGGGCACTCTGCTTGATACCAGCTGCCAACTAGACGTAGAGCCATTGATCACTACCCGTTGAGACCGATGCTCTAGCCAGCTTTCTATCCACCTTATAGTCCATTCATTCAGCCCATACTTCTTTAACTTGCTGGCAGGAATACTGTGGGAGATCGTATCAAAAGTTTTGCTAAAGTCAAGGAATAACATGTCCACTGCTTTCCTCTCATCCACAGAGCCAGTTATCTCATCATAAAAGGCTAGGTTAGTTAGGCTAGTTAGTTAGGTTAGTCAGGCATGACTTGCCCTTGGTGAATCCATGCTGACTGTTCCTGATCATTTTCCTCTCCTCCAAGTGCTTCAAAATTGATTCCTTGAGGACCTGTTCCATGATTTTTCCAGGGACTGAGGTGAGACTGACTGGCCTGTAGTTCCCAGGATCCTCCTTCTTCCCTTTTTTAAAGATGGGCACTACATTAGCCTTTTTCCAGTCGTCCGGGACTTCCCCCGATCGCCATGAGTTTTCAAAGATAATGGCCAATGGCTCTGCAATCACATCCGCCAACTCCTTTAGCACTCTCGGATGCAGCGCATCCGGCCCCATGGACTTGTGCTCATCCAGCTTTTCTAAATAGTCCTGAACCACTTCTTTGTCCACAGAGGGTTGGTCACCTCCTCCCCATACTGTGCTGCCTGGTGCTGGTCTGGGAGCTGATCTTGTTCATGAAGACAGAGGCAAAAAAAACATTGAGTGCATTAGCTTTTTTCCACATCCTCTGTCACCAGGTTGCCTCCCCCATTCAGTAAGGGGCCCACACTTTCCCTGACCACCTTCTTGTTGTTAACATGACTGTAGAAACCCTTCTTGTTACTCTTAACGTCCCTTGCTAGCTGCAATTCCAATTGTGATTTGGCCTTCCTGATTTCACTCTGCATGCCTGAGCAATATTTTTATACTCCTCTCTGGTCATTTGTCCAAGCTTCCACTTCTTGTAAGCTTCTTTTTTGTGTTTAAGTTCAACAAGGATTTCACTGTTAAGCCAAGCTGGTCGCCTGCCATACTTACTATTCTTTCTACACATCAGGATAGTTTGTTCCAGCAACCTCAATAAGGATTCTTTAAAATACAACCAGCTCTCCTGGACTCCTTTCCCCCTCATGTTATTCTCCTAGAGGATTCTGCCCATCAGTTCCCTGAGGGAGTCAAAGTCTGCTTTTCTGAAGTCCAGGGTCCATATTCTGCTGCTCTCCTTTCTTCCTTTTATCAGGATCCTGAACTTGACCATCTCATGGTCACTGCCTCCCAGGTTCCCATCCACTTTTGCTTCCCCTACTAATTCTTCCCTGTTTGTGAGCAGCAGGTCAAAAAGAGCTCTGCCCCTAGTTGGTTCCTCCAGCACTTGGACCAGGAAATTTTCCCCTACACTTTCCAAAAACTTCCTGGATTGTCTGTGCACCGCTGTATTGCTCTTCCAGCAGATATTGGGGTGATTGAAGTCCCCCATGAGAATGAGGGTCTGTGATCTAGTAACTTCTGTTACTGTTAGATGGGACAGAACACCACACCCAGAAGGTTTGTGGATTACACTAGCTCACGTCGACAGACGCATGCTACCTCTCATCAAGCTAACATGCTAAAGATAGTAGCAGAGCTAGGGTCGCACCAGTAGCGGTGGTGTGGGCTAGCCACACCATACCCACGGACTCTGGGAGGGCATGTTCTAGCCCGTGACAGCTCTTGCCGCTGCCTATGCTACCCTGGCTCAGCTACTATTTTTAGCATGCTAGCTCAATGAGAGGTAGTGTGCGTATGTCTGTGCGAGCTAGGACTGTCACCCCAGCTCCTAGTGTAGATGTACCCTTACCACCCCACCCCCCCCAAACAGCAGTTGAGTAATGTAAAAGAGCTTAAACTTAATGTGACTTAAACCCACTTTAAGACCCCTTTATACTGACAGAGTAGTGAAAAGAGGTTTTAGCATAAATGAGAATAATTAGAACAGGGGCTGCAATTATTTGTTAAAATGCATCACTGTTCCTTGTATCACTATGAAATGTAGACCATGAGTGGGGTTAATATCTTGCTCACCAGGAATGAAACCAATCTGCAATCAGTGTGATTAACAAAACACAATTGAAACATTGGGGGAAATGGTCGTTGTTGTCATCGTCTAGAAATGTTTCTGCCCGGAGCCTGCTCGAAGGGTTAAAGGTAGTGCATTCAGTGGCATTAATTAACCTCTGCCATAGATTCCCACACAGTGAGATCTGCTCTGAAAATAGAGAGACCATTTGTGTCTAGAATAAAGGGGGGGATGAATACAGATCTGGACAATGAAAAGAGAATTGGCAGCAACAATAGCTGAACTAGGCTAAGAATGCACACCAGACTCTAATTACTTCAGACGTCTATACATTAGTGAATTGGGAAGGCAGTCCAGGGTTGGATGTCAAGGCTTCGATTTGCCAGCAGTGGTTAAAGTGACAGAACCACTATTATTGGTTTATTAAGACTTCTGGGGCAAGCCTGAGAACCTTTTAATACAGTAGGATTTCTGCACAGGTCTGAATCAGACTTGACACAATGATGCCTCTTAATGATTGCTGTGGATTTCTGCTCGCTCTTTTGCAGTCTCGGAATGCATGCTATCTCGGGTATCGGAGAATAGCTAACTCTGGTTCTAGCTGCCTGCATCCCGGGTTACAGGATTTGGTGTTCACACACGCTTCTGGGTATTAGTGCAACTTAGATCATGGGTTTTTGGAGCTGCACGCTTGCTCTAGTCGCAGTTTAGCTTTGCAGGTGCAGATTTGGAAGTGGGTGCCCCCAGAGCCTAATGCTGTCTGAGAGACAGGGAAATGCTGGCAAGTGTTGGCTGCTGCACTACTTTCTATCCGAGATTTTTGTGCTGTGCTGCCCTCCCTCACTCCTTTGAACCAGACTGCAGTACCTGGCCATCATCACACAAAGCCTTTTGTGATGATGTAAGTGGAGTCTACTGAGCATGCCCCAGCAGGGCCAGTCGTCAATTCTGGAAGTATGGCCTGACTTGATAGGGATTGTGGTCACTAAAGCCACAGCCACATTCAAAAAGGGAAACAAATTAGATGGCCAAAAGGCACGGTGTCTCAGTTACACCAGACAGGACTTTTCCCACTAATCCTTCAGAATGTCACAGCCAGGCTAACACTGGGTGTGTTCACTTAGAAAGGACTCTTCATCCCTAGGTGCTTTACATCGCACAGGAGCGATCACTTCTCGATGGAGAAACTGAGACCGAGGGAGGACCTCTGCCCAGTGTTGCAGAGCTAGGACTAGAAACCACAGTTCCTGATGCCCAGGGCAAGGTCCTTGCCCTTAGACCATGCTGTACTTTTTTTTTTCTTTCCCCAAATTATTCATGATGGGTCTATGCTCCCTATCACAGTTAGACAAGGTGAGGAGCTGGTACTAGTGGCCAAGTCTCTGAAGCAGCAGAAAAAAGGAGTGTGACAGAGTGCAGGGAGTGAGTAGGTAAGCCTGCACTCTGATCACTTAGAGGTTAATTAGTGCCCCAGGGGAAGCTGACTAGGGTTAATCATAGAATATCAGGGTTGGAAGGGACCTCAGGAGGTCATCTAGTCCAATCCCCTGCTCAAAGCAGGACCAATCCCCAATTTTTGCCCTGATCCCTAAATGGCCCCCTCAAGGATTGAACTCACAACCCTGGGTTTAGCAGGCCAGTGCTCAAACCACTGAGCTATCCCTCCCCCAAATGATCTAATGATCTAATCAGGCTGGTGGTCTGGATGAGGTAATAACTCATTTGGCCCCAGCAGCTGAGGGCTGATAAAAGAAGCACAGGAAGGGAATGCAGGGAGAGAGAGGGGGAACTGGCCTACGTGGGGCTAGTCACACAGAGGGCTCAGAGTAAGGAGACCTCCATTCCCGCTCAGGTCCTGGTGCCAGGGCCAAAAGCTCAGTTAACATTGTAAACAGACTGTTACAGGGGGACTGTGGTGACACTGGTGGAGGGAACTAGAAATAAAAGGTCACACCCGGAGGAGCCTGTGTAGTTTCTGCAGGGAAGGAGACTGTGTGGAGCGGGACCCTGTTACGGGGATCCAGGCCAACATGGCCTGCTCACATGTTGCTCAGCAGTCTCTGGATGTACCCAAGGCTGGCTCTGTGGTTGGAGTCAATGTGGTGCAGGCAGAGACAAGGAACAGCTGCCACTTGACTCAGGCTGCTCCTCTTGGACGCTGGTGGAAATTCCCATGGCTTTGCCACTGGGTGCATTGACTCCTGTTCCCAGCTGTCCTCTGCTCTGCAGTGGGAATATAAAGCAAGTGCAGCTGGAATAGTCAATGACAGAAACCATGCTTCCAGGTTGGAGGGGAGCCACAGAGAACAGCATAATGCGGAAAGCACCTCTGCAGCATAGAGCTTCTCTTCCCTGGAGATATCCAGGGCTTGGAAGAGAGCACCCCAACCTTGCAGATTTCTTTGAGACAGCCCTGTGGGTATTAACAGAGATGGGTGTAATATTGCCCCATATTAGGGCCTAAATCAGGATCCAGTATAGGTCATATAATTTGCAAGCTCAGTAGGTCATTGTGTCCCAGAGCTGAGATCACCAGACAGTCATGACAGCTACATGGAGCATCACAGGGATATTCAGATGCTGATGTTGTCAGTTCTGAGAGGATATTTGCTAACTCTTATCTGCTTAAGCAAACACAGGGGTTCCAGTAAAATCCTAAGGTGACAGCTGCACTGTGAATTCAGACAAATGGCTATATTCACAGATCTGAAGGGACCATCATGATCATCCAGTCTGACCTCCCATATAAAATAGAGAACTTCCCTAAATAATTCCTATTTGAAGTAGTGCATATCTTAACACACACACACACACACATCCAGTGTGCCATGGAGATACAAGATCAGTGGTGTTGATCTTCTACCTCAACTTCTGCTTGGACTCTGAGAAGATGTTAGCTCAGAGCTAGCCACCCTTTGAATCATTAGCCAATGACTGTTCAAAATCCCTAGCAATACATAAATAGAGCCTGACTCAGGAAACTGCACTGCAGAAGGGTTTGTGATGAAGGAAGCGTTGCTTCTGGCAGCTGCTCATTAAAGACAGTGCCTCATTTCTGAACGGCCTCTCATGTTTTATTTAACACCCAGCTGTGCTGTCCTGAAGGCAACCCAGGGACCTCCTCAGACCAAAACAAGCAAAGACTACTGAGAAGGTTTGAAATTAGTCTCCCCTGAAGAAAAGGGGTGGGAGGCTGGATAAAAATATACAAGCCAATGCAAATTCCTGCTTGGAAATATAGACATTCCCCTTTTACTATTGATTTTCCTGTCACTGAAGAGGGTGGAAAGCCTTTGAACCGTAAAGTCTGAAAGTTGCGTACCATTAAAAATGCATCTAAAATTTTATATTGGTGGCTGCATTAGCTGTGCTGTCCTGGGAATTCTTAGTGCTCTGTATTTCTCACAGGTGAAAGAACTTAAGTGTTTATTTTATAAAAACAGAACATACCACTCATCTAGTTAGTATCACTGTGTTTGGGTTGGGAATGCGCCTGAATGAACACACATATTTTACTATATGGCATTTGATATTGGGTAGATAGCTCTATACCAATATAGACAGTTGTATTCATAGGGACACGGTGGGTGGCTGTAGCTCTTATGTGTGTGTATTGTGTATTGTTGTTTGCTTATACATGCTCCCCAACGGAATCCTGTGAAATTAGCTCTTCTGTCTTTACATAAAAATCCTCTTCCAAAATGCTTATCATATCATGTAGTACCAGATGATGCAAAAGAAAGCACCATAGTAGAAAATTATTAATTTTTCCTATTACCTGTCTTTTAGAAGGCTGCTTACACCCTGGATCAAGAGATTTTATACCCCTTATAATTTCTTATTTTCTCTCTGTCACTGTGTATATTCTCATGTACATTCAGATTCTTGAATCCTAATAAGCCCTTAACATCAGTGAAACCTTGTGGCAATGAGTTCCACAGGTTAAGTATGTATTGTGCATCTTCTTTCAATGACATTTCTAACTTACTGATTTTCAGTTGAAGAAAGTCCCTTTCTTCTTGTATGAAGAGAGAAGATAAATAGGAGTACACAATTTGCCCTCTTTCTTATTCCATTCATTATTTTATATGCCTCTATCCTGACCACCTGTATTTATCTGCTCTCTAAATTAAACAGTTCCAATCATTTCGGTCTCTCTTCATATAAAGTTTGTGTAACTCTGGGGCCAAAAAGAGCAAATATGATCCTGGGATGTATAATCAGGGGAATCTCAAGTAGGAGTGGAGAGGTTATTTTATCTCTGTATTTGGCACTGGCGCAATTGCTGCTGGAATACTGTGTCCAGTTCTGGTGCCAACAATTCAAGAAGGATGTTGATAAATTGGAGAGGTTTCAGAGAATGATTCTGTCACAGGTATCTTTAGTAAAAGTCAGGGACAGGTTGCAGGCAATAAACAAGAATTAACGGAAGCCCACAACCTGCCCCTGACTTTTACTAAAAATATGCTGGGGGAGTGGGGACAAACAGAGCGCTACTGGGGCTTGCAGCTGCTCCAGCCCTGCCACTGCTCCTATGGCAGGGGCTGACCGCTGCTGCTCCAGTCTCAGGGGGGCTGACCCAACCCCAATCACCTCCGGGTAGTTGGGGACCGTTGCTCCCGCAGGCCCAGGGCTGGCCGCTGGTTAGCTGTTCTGGCAGCCGCTGCACCACATCTCTGGGGCAGGCTGCCAGTCTGCTGCTCTGGCCCTTACCCAGAAGAAGTCCCGGAAAGTTCCGAAATCCATGACCTCCATGACAGAATCGTATCCTTAAGAATGATTAAAAGATTAGAAGACATACCTTTATCGTGATAGACTCAAAAGCTTAATCTATTTAGCTTACCAAAGAGAACGGGTGACTTGATTACAGTCTATCAGTACCTACATGGAGAACAAATATTTAATAATGGATCTCTTCAGTCTAGCAAAGAAAGGCCTAACAGAGTCCAGCATCTGGAAGTTGAAGATAAACAAATTCAGATAGGAAATCAGGTGTAAACTTTTAACTGTGAGAGTAATTAACCATTGGAACAATCTACCCCTGACAATTTTAAAATCAAGATTGGGTGTTTTTCTAAAAGATCTGCCCTAGGAATTATTTTGGGGAAGTTCTCTGGCCTGGGTTGTACAAAAGGTCAGACTAGATGGTCACAATTGTCCTTCTGGCCTTGGAATCTGTGAATTTTTGTCTGCAGTGGGGTGGACATCCGCTCAGGCCCAGAAAGGTTTAAGAGAGCCCTTAGAGAGGGCTGGGGCAGGGGAAGAGCTGGGCTGATTGGCAGAGCAGCTGGGGGCCATGCCCCAAACAGACCCAGTGGGCCTTATAAAAGCCAGAGAAGCCAGGAGAAGAAGAGAGACTGTCTCTCTAGCTCTGAGAGGGAGGGACCTTGCTGCAGGGACCTGAGCAGGGCTGGAGAGCTCCAGCCAGGAAAGCCCCAGGCTGCGGCCTAGCATTAGGCCCAAGAGGTACTGGGGTTGTAGGGGACAGCCCAAGGTTAGGCAGAGGCAGCAGGTCCAAACCCAACCTTGCCTGGGATGAGTGGCTCATACTGCAGTCTGCCCCAGGGCTCAGGGGCTAGCTGGTGACTGGCAGGAGCCTATGACTGAGGCAAGGTAGGGATAGTGGGTGGGGGGTTCCCCTGAGAGGGGGAGACCCAGAACTGTGGGGTACTGCCAGGGGGCGGCACCCAGTGAAAGGGGCACCGGGGTCCTGGGAGGGACACGGGAGCCAGCAGCAAGGTGAGACACTGGCCTGAAGAGGGCACTCTGGAGGCTGGAAAGCTAATTCCCTGAGACGACCAGCAGGTGGTGCCACCGGTGAGGCTGCGCCCTGGTTACAAAGTGGTGAAGAATGCGGGCATGAGCGGTCCGCCCCTGATACAAAGGGCAAGGGCACAGACTGTGGGACGATTGCCCAAATCAGAAAGGAGAACTTGAAGGTGGAGAAGCAGGGATGATGGATCCCAGGTACACCGGGGTCTTCTACAGGGAGTCCCTGGGTGTTGTCTCTGGGTGGGGCCCAGTGTCAGCAGCCCACTGGAAGGGGGCTGATGGCCTGAAGGGGGACCGGGAGACCCAGGATGGCTTATGGGAGGCGAAGTGGGTCCTCCAAGGACAGATGACCCAGCTGGTGGGTGAACAGCAGGCCTTGCAGAAGCTCCTCTGGCCCGTGTTCAGGAGAAACCGCTGAGGCCAGAGGTAGGAGCCCGGCGCTAGGACCAGGAGGCCTGGTGCAGAAACAAGGACTTGTTATGCCTGTGCCAGGCGTGGGCACAGGACAGGACTGTCCCTACGGGGCTGGGGGCTGAATGCCTCAACCTGGGACAGGATGGTGGCAGGTTCCCTCAAGCCGTCTTCTGGGTAAAGGAAGGAGTCCGGGCATGTTGGGACTGTGGGCAGCAGGGGCACCTTTGGCGAGAGTGCCCTGGCCCAAGGAACACAACCCAGGGCAACCCAGGAAGGGCTGGCCCAGTGAGGGACAACAGGAAGAAGCAGGAGGCCCAGGCAACATGGAGGCGGGGAGCCTGTTGGCATTGCTGGGAGCCGGGCCACCTACGGAAAGACTGCCCCCTAGGGGGAGGGAAAATACAGCTGGAGGTGGCCGAGAGAGTGGCTGACCGGCCAGTAGGCCACCCAGGGGAGGTAGCAAAGATCGGAACCGGGACGGTGAGGATCCTGCGACTGGGCAGGACCCAGACCATCGCCAGGGAGGTCTGTGACAGGGAAACCCAAATGGACTGGGCCCAGCAGAAGGCTGGGACCCAGTTTGGGGTAGGACAGGGAATAGCGGGGACCCAGACAGAGAGAGAAGAGGCTCTGGGGGACCCAGACCTAAGGGTGCAACTTGAGGCTATGGAACAGGCCCGCTGGAGGGCGGAGACCCATGTCCGGGAGATGTCCCAGGCCTGGGAGGCCTCAGAGAGAAGGTGTGTGAGCCTGGAGGGGTGAGCCTGGAGGGCTAGTTCCAGGAAGCCCCGGCCGAGAGGCGTGGGAGTTTTGAGGGGGGGTGTAGCGGGGTGGACACTCTCTTGGGCCCAGAAGGGTTTAGGATAGCCCTGGGAGAGGGCTGGGGAAGGGGAAGAGCTGGGCTGATTGGCAGAGCAGCCGCAGCTGGGGGGCCATGCCCCAGACAGACCCAGTGGGCCTTATAAAAGCCAGGAGAAGAAGAGACACTCCCTCTCTAGCTCTGAGAGGGAGGGACCTGGCTGCAGGGACCTAAGCAGAGTACCTAGACTTGGAGCAGGGCTGGGGAAGGGCCTGGGGAGCTCCAGCCAGGAAAGCCCCAGGCTGCAGCCTAGTATTAGGCCCAAGAGGTACTGGTGTTGCAGGGGATAGCCCAAGGTTAGACAGAGGCAGCAGGTCCAAACCCAGCCTTGCCTGGGATGAGTGGCTCATACTGCAGTCTGCCCCAGGGCGCAGGGGCTAGCTGATGACTGGCAGGAGCCTACGACTGAGGCAAGGTAGGGATAGTGGGTGGGGGGTTCTCCTGAGAGGGGGAGACCCAGAATTGTGGGGTACTGCCAGGGGGTAGCACCCATTGAAAGGGGCACCGGGGTCCTGGGGGGGACATGGGAGCCAGTAGCAAGGCGACACTATAGGCCTGAAGAGGACTCTCCGGAGGCTGGAACGCTAATTCCCTGAGACGACCAGCAGGAAGTGCCACCGGTGAGTCTGCGCTCCATGACATTGTCTCATATTTTACTTAGATTCTGCTCCTTTGGGCCGGATTTCTATTTTCTGAGAGCCATCCACTTTGCCTGAATAACCTCTTGGATCTTGCCATTTAAATACAGGGGCTTGTTGGTTTTACTTTCCCGACCACACAGGCTGTCAGAGCAACCCTTCCCAGTCCAGCACATAGAGGAAATGGGAGCATGGAGTGTGTGTGAGTACCTCTTTAGTGCCCCTCATAAAGAAGTGGGTGTCCGGTGTTCTAGAAAATATTTCTCTCCCTTCTACACAGGCCTGCTGCGATCTCATTACTGTCGATTTAGTCCCATCAGAAATACTGAATTACAGAACAGGGATCACAAATGAGGTTGTTCAGGCTAAAGAACTGATCCTGGACCACTTTCATCTGCTCTCACTAGGGCTGTCAAGAGATTAAAAAATTAATCTCGATTTTAAAAAAAAGTATTGTGATTAATCTCACTGTTAAGCAATAATAGAATATCATTTATTTAAATATTTGTGGATGTTTTCTACATTTTCAAATATATTTATTTCAATGACAACACAATACAAGGTGTACAGTGCTCACTTTATATTTTTTATTACAAATATTTGCACTGTAAAAAAACAAAAGAAATAGTTTATTTCAATTCACCTAATACAAGTATTGTAGTACAATCTCTTTATAATGAAAGTTGAATTTACAAATATAGAATTATGTACAAAAAATAACTGCATTCAAAAATAAAACAATGTAAAACTTTAGAGCCTACAAGTCCACTCAGTCCTACTTCAGCCAATTGCGCAGACAAACAAGTTTGGTTACAATTTGCAGGAGATAATGCTGCCCACAGCTTGTTTACAATGTCACCTGAAAGTGAGAACAGGCGTTCGCATGGCACTGTTGTAGCTGGCATCGCAAGATATTTACATGCCATATGCGCTAAAGATTCATATGTCCCTTCATGCTTCAACCACCATTCCAGAGGATGTGCATCTGTCATAAATATAAAGGGAAGGGTAAACCCCTTTAAAATCCCTCCTGGCCAGAGGAAAAATCCTCTCACCTGTAAAGGGTTAAGAAGCTAAAGATAACCTCGCTGGCACCTGACCAAAATGACCAATGAGGAGACAAGATACTTTCAAAAGCTGGGAGAAGGGAGAGAAACAAGGGGTCTGTGTCTGTCTGTATGCTGTTTTTGCTGGGGATAGAACAGGAATGGAGTCTTAGAACTTTTAGTAAGTAATCTAGCTAGGTATGTGTTAGATTATAATTTCTTTAAATGGCTGAGAAAGGAACTGTGCTGAATAGAATGACTATTCCTGTCTGTGTGTCTTTTTTGTAACTTAAGGTTTTGCCTAGAGGGATTCTCTATGTTTTGAATCTAATTACCCTGTAAGGTATCTACCATCCTGATCTTACAGAGGGGATTTCTTTACTTCTATTAAAAGTCTTCTTGTAAGAAAACTGAATGCTTTTTCATTGTCATCAGATCCAAGGGTTTGGGTCTGTGGTCACCTATGCAAATTGGTGAGGATTTTTACCAAACCTTTCCCAGGAAGTGGGGTGCAAGGGTTGGGAGGATTTTGGGGGAGAAAGACGTGTCCAAACTACGTTTCCCAGTAAACCCAGTTAGAGTTTGGTGGTGGCAGTGGATATTCCAAGGGCAAAGGATAAAATTAATTTGTACCTTGGGGAAGTTTTAACCTAAGCTGGTAAAAGTAAGCTTAGGAGGTTTTCATGCAGGTCCCCACATCTGTACCCTAGAGTTCAGAGTGGGGGAGGAACCTTGACAGCGTCCATGCTGATGACGGGTTCTGCTCAATAATAATCCAAAGCAGAGTGGACCAGTGCATGTTCATTTTCATTATCTGAGTCAGATGCTACCGGCAGAAGGTTGATTTTCTTTTTTTGGTGGTTCGGGTTCTGTAGTTTCTTCATCGGAGTGTTGCTCTTTTAAGACATCTGACAGCATGCTCCACACTTCGTCCCTCTCAGATTCTGGAAGACACTTCAGATTCTTAAACCTTGGGTCAAGTGTTGTATCTATCCTTAGAAATCTAACATTGGTATCTTCTTTGCGTTTTGTCAAATCTGCTGTGAAAGTGTTCTTAAAATAAATATATGCTGGGTCATCATCCAAGACTGTTATAACATGAAATAGATGGCGGAATGTGAATAAAACAGAACAGGAGACATACAGTTCTTCCCCAAGGAGTTCAGTCACAAATTTAATTAACGCATTATTTTTTTAATGAGCATCATCAGCATGGAAGCATGTCCTCTGGAATGGTGGCCAAAGCATGAAGGGACATATGAATGTTTAGCAAATGTAAATGTAAACAAACTTGTTTGTCTTAGCAATCAGCTGAACAAGAAGTAGGACTAAGTGGACCTGTAGGCTCTAAAGTTTTACATTGTTTTGTTTTTGAGTGCAATTATGTAACCAAAAAAAATCTACATTTGTTACACTTTCACAATAAAGAGATTGCACTACAGTACTTGTATGAAGTGAATTGAAAAATATTATTTCTTCATCATTTTTACAGTGCAAATATTTGTAATAAAAAATAACAGTATAAAGTGAGCACTGTATATTTTCTATTCTGTGTTGTAATAGAAATCAATAAATTTGAAAATGTAGAAAAACATCAAAAAATATTTAACTTCAGTTGGTATTCTATTGTTTAACAGTGCGATTAATCGCGATTAATTTTTTGGAGTTAACTGTGATTAATTGACAGCCCTAGCTCACACTAATAATTTTTTTATGCTTCTATTTTGGGCCTTTGTCCCCCATTATATGCCATGTTTGGGCTTTAGGAGGTTGTGAGATCTCTGGGGAGAGAGAGAAAGAAGGGAGTAATTCTGCTATCAGTGCACTTAAGTCTATCTCTACTGCTGTCCACCTACAAGAGAGAGGAATATGAGCATCCTAATTGGAATATGTGAAATACAAGCTGAAAATATTCAGCTCTCTGATATTGTGCATTTGGAAAATTATTAATGGATTAATTAGTGAAGTTGCTGAAAACTTGGTTGCCACAAAATTGAAATTTCCCCCAGAAAACTTTGATTTTTGTTAATTTAAAAAAAAAAAAACCTGGCCCCAAATAAGTATTTCTTTATCTCAGATTGAGACATTCTAGCTTGTTGAGAACCAAATTGAAACACTTCATTTCAGGTCAGTTCAATATTAATCTGTGTCTGCTTGAGGTGTCCTGGTTGATTCACCCTGCACCCTGATGCACCTCTGGCTTAAAGTGCTCTGTGCCTCATGTACATACCAGGGCCACATTGTATCACGGGAGATCCCGTCCATATGGGAAAATGGGGAGAGTGAGGAACCTAAACTACAGCTCCCTTGAGGCACTGTGACAATTCAGGCATAGTTCAGTGTTGAACCAAGCTGAAATGAAATATTACTTCAACTCAGGAATGTCAAAATGTTTCACTTCAATCAGAAATGTCAAAACAAAACAACTTATTGTCTTGATTCAGGATGAAAACAGTCATTGAAACATCTGAATTTCCTGATGTTTGATCAGATCTAATTAGGATACAGTTAAGCAACTAGACAGAATAGGTTCATAAATGTGACAAAACACAGCAGAAGGCACTTTCTGTGTTTGCTAGGTCAGCACAGCTCTGCCAGCATTGGAAAGGCTTCAGCACTTGTATGTGTGAAAAGGCAGCTGCCCCTCACTGGCAGAAAAGGGATTAAAAGCAGCCCTAGGGAGGCTGCACTGGAGGCAGCCAATTAGAAAGGGGCTGAGAGGAGTAGCCAATCATAGCCCGGTAGGCTCATATAAGAAGGGCTGCAGGGCTGAGCAGAGTTAAGTAGCTGACTGGGGAGAAGTAGCTTGAGGGGAGAAGGCCAGGCTCCTAGCAGGAGGAAGGAGTGCCAGTACCTAAGACAAAGCAGTGCTGCAAGCAGAGACCAGGGGAGCTAGAGAGCTCCTGGCTGGCTGCTAGGGCCTGTAGGCTGAGGCCCGGAGGTAAGGGCAGAAGAGGGTGCAGGAGCCTCATGGGAAGCAGTCCTGGGACAATGGACTGCATTTGCCACTGTGGGAAGTGGCTGGACAGAGATTGCAGGTCCCTCAAAAGGGGGAAACACAGAGTGTGGCACAGCCAGAGGGCCGTGTCACTGAAAAGGATGCTGCAGTCCTGGGCGTGGCGCGGGTCCTGGAACGAAAGTGACAGCGATGAGGCACCACCAGAGAATAGCGCATTAGCGAACAGAGCTAATCTCCAGGACAGCCAGCAGGAGGCGCCTCAGTAGTGAGTCGCACGCTGTCACAGGCAGGATTTGTGCCTGCTCAGTAAATCTGGGAGAAAGGAAAACAATGCTTCATTTTGAAATACTGCTTTATTTGGCCTCCTGAAGACTATTCCAGACATTCTGTTTTCAGTTCTCTCCAAGAGTAGTCAGTTACCATATTACATGAAATTCACACTTTTCAGATCTCGGCTCTCAGATCACCACTACTTTGTTTTGTTTGTATCTGCTTGCTCAGTTTTGCTAATGATTCGCGATTCACAATCTGCCTCTTATACTGTCTCTGTAGAAAATGAAATCCCAGTCTCTCCTCTACCTCATTTGTAGTCAGTGAGGGGTGGCTCTGGGACTCAGAGCCCACCGTGACCTGACAATGGTTTTGCCTCAGGGACACCATTCTCCCCAAGGAGAATGCTGCAAAATCCAGACAGATTCAAATCAACCCCCAGGAAATAACTAACGTGAATCTAAAATCCCCCTGGTAGGGAGACCCCCTAGGCTGTTCCACCCCATTGCTGGTGCACCAGCAGTGGTCTATGAGGTCCTTATTTTATTAGCCATTCCTCTGTCACATGCAGAATGCCACCAGTGCGCCCCACGGAAAAGGACCTATTGCTGATATCATAGCAACAGGCAGCTGCCACAAGCTGGGAGCTCTGTGTAGGGTTGCCAGCTCCCCAGGATTGTCTGGGAGTCTCCAGGAATTAAAGATTATGTTATGTGATGAAATCTCCAGGAATGCGTCCAACCGAAGTTGGCAAACCTAGCTCTGTGTCATCGGAGCTAACCTCCATACAAAGATTCTTTGGCATGGAACGCCTTCCCCAAACTAGTCTACCCTCCTCCAGGCCCACTCCTACCAGGGTGCTCCAGTAAATGGCCAGCTAATAGGAGCCAGCCGGTGGCGAGCCTTGATTACCAATGTCACTAATATCTAGTTCATGTATAGTGTTAACAAGAGATCAAATCCTGCACCTTTCTGCATGTAGCTAATCTCCATAACCTTGTTTCCCTGTGGCTGACATTCCTTGTCCACCCGCCCTCTCAGATTTTCAGAAAACACCTCCTTCCCCCTTCCGATCATTTGGTCCTGACTATAAATCCTTATTTCCCTACGTCCCCAGCTGCAACCTTTCCTCGGGGTCTCTCACAGCTGTCTAAGCTGTCGTCCTACCCCCACTACTTTCTTATCCCCACCAGCAGCTGACCATCAGAAAGCTGACAGGGGAACCTGACCTCCAGACAGAATGAGATCTCTCCACTCACTTGGTTTCCATCCACATGCAGTGGTGTTGGGTTGGGAGCTGAGTTCTGGTGCTCACTCTGTCCCCCTCTCTCCTAGGCTCTTCATGGCTTTGTGCTGGTGGTGACGTCTGAAGGTTTGATATTTTATTCCTCGCACACGATTCAAGACTATCTTGGATTTCATCAGGTTAGTAGGATGTTCCATAACTTTTTAACGTGGTTTCTCTTTGGCCTGTGACTTTCTTTTTTGGTTTAGCTGGTAAAACATAGCCTCTAACCTGGGAAATAGCTGACAGCCAATTGACCCCAGTCTCCTCTGAAATGAGTGGATGAGATTTGACCAGATGTTTCTGCTCCTAAAAGTAATGTGACTCTTCAGGGCTGATTTCACAACCACATTCATGGCTCCCCTGATCCGAGGCCAGCAGAGGGAGGAGCAGAAAATTGCTCTTGGCGCTGGAAATAGAGCTGAGCTGATAAGCAGAGCCAAGCGAGAGACTTGAGCTCCCATCTGCAGAGCATGGGCCAAACTCCGCTCTGTTCCAGCGATGTAAGCGTGCAGTAACTCAGCTGATGCCAATGGAGTTACTTTGAATTTACACCCATATAGATGAAAGCAGAATTTAACTCTAGAGAGTCTGCCTGTTATCACTGCCCCTTTTAAGATCACTTAACATAGGGACTACAGAATTTAAAAAAGACAAATATCAGGGAGTGGGACCACAATACATGTATTCCTTTTCCCTCTCTGAATACAATCCCTTGTTACTTCCAGATGTGGAATGACTTTGCCACACTGAGGAAAGTCGACTAAGGAAGGAAAGACAAACATTACTGGTAGAAAAGACTCGTTTGTGGTCTCTTGCCACAACCCTGCACTGGGAACAGTGCTGGAGAGCTGGTCAAATAACAATGTTGAAAAATGTTTCTTTGGCTGAATGGAATCCTTCCCAGAAGCTGCAATTTCTTCTGATTTTTGCAACTGAAAAACATTTTCTGGTTGTCCACAACAGAATATCGAATTTTGATTGTTGAAAACCAAAAAAATTGTTGGTTTCAGGTTTTTCAGTGAAACTCTGAAACATTTTGCAAAAACTTTTGACGAAAAATGGAAAAACTTCTTATGTTCCCACAAAACATTTTGAAGAAAACAGAACAGCCCTACTGGGTCAGACCAAAGGTCCATCTAGCCCAGTATCCTGTCTTCCAACAGTGGCCAATGCCAAGTCCCCAGAGGGAATGAACAGAACAGGGAATCATCAAGTGATCCATCCCCTGTTGCCTGTTAGGGACACCATTCCTGCCCATCCTGGCTAATAGCATTGATGGACCTATTCTCCATGAACTTATCTAGTTCTTTTTTTGAACCCTGTTATAGTCTTGGCCT
Source organism: Chelonia mydas (assembly GCF_015237465.2). NCBI lineage: Eukaryota > Metazoa > Chordata > Testudines > Cheloniidae > Chelonia > Chelonia mydas. Next base: position 71,694,480 of record NC_051251.2, on the reverse strand, counting down.
TCACAACATCCCCTGGCAAAGAGTTCCACAGACTGACTGACTGTGCGTTGTGTGAGGAAAAATTTCCTTTTCTTTGTTTTAACCCTGCTGCCTATTAATTTCATTTGGTGACCCCCAGTTCGTGTGTTATGAGAAGGAGGAAATAACACTTCCTTATTGACTTTCTCCACACCAGTCATTATTTTTTAGACCTCTATCATATGCCCCTTAGTCATCTCTTTCCAAGCTGAAAAGTCCCAGTCTTATTAATCTTTCCTCATATGGAAGCTGCTCCATACCCCTAATTATTTTTATTGCCCTTTTCTGAACCTTTTCCAATTCCAACATATCTTTTTTTGTGATGGCGCGACCACCTCTGCACACAGTATTCAAGATGTGGGCGTACCGTGGATTTATATAGAGGCAATGAACATTCTGTTCGCTTTTTTGAGTGCCACTGCACATTGAGTGGATGTTTTCAGAGAACTGTCCACAATGACTCCAAGATCTTTCTTGAGTGGTAACGGCTAATTTAGACCCCATCATTTTATATGGGTAGTTGGGATTATATTTTCCAATTTGCATTTATCAAAATTGAATTTCATCTGCCATTTTGTTGCCCAGTTTTGTGAGATACCTTTGTAGCTCTTTGCAGTCTGCTTTGGACTTAACTATCTTGAGTAGTTTTGTATCATCTGCAAATTTTGCCACCTCACTGTTTACCCCTTTTTCCAGTTAATTTATGTTGAATAGGACTGGTCCCAGTACAGACCCCTGGGGGACACCACTATTTACCTCTCTCCATTCTGAAAACTGACCATTTATTCCTACCCTTTGTTTCCTATCTTTTAATCAGTTACCAATCCATAAGAGAACCTTCCCTCATATTCCACGATAGCTTACTTTGCTTAAGAGCCTTTGGTGAGGGACCTTGTCAAAGGCTTTCTGAAAATCTAAGTACACTATATCCACTGGATTTCCCCTTGTCCACATACTTGTTGACCCCCTCAAAGAATTCTGGTAGATTGGTGGCATGATTTCCCTTTACAAAAACCATGTTGACTATTCCCCAACAAATCATGTTCATCTAGGTATCTCAAAATTTTGTTCTTTACTGTAGTTTCAACCAGTTTGCCTGGTACTGAAGTCAGGCTTACCAGCCTGTAATTGCAGGGATCGCCTCTGGAGCCCTTTTAAAAAAAAATTGGTGTCACATTAGCTATCCTCCAGTCATTTGGTACAGAAGCTGATTTAAATGGTAGGTTACAAACCACAGTTAGTAGCTCTGCAATTTCACATTTGAGTTCCTTCAGAACTCTTGGGTGAATGCCATCTGGTCCTGGTGACTTATTACTGTTTAGTTTATCACTTTGTTCCAAAACCTCCTCTAATGACACACCAATCTGGGACAGTTCCTCAGATTTGTCACCTAAAAAGAATGGCTCAGGTTTGGGAATCTCCCTCAAATCCTCAGCCATGAAGACCAATACAAAGAATTCACTTAGGAAACGAAACTAATTTCCTTTCCTATTCTGTCCCAGCCCAGCAGGCACTCCAGTCTGCCTAAGCGGGAGACTTTTTTTGTATTTTTCATGACATTTTAGTGGCCAAATACCATATTTCCTTGTTTTGCAGAGGAAGCCTTCATAAATGGCCCCCTTTTTGATAGTGTCATTCTCACCAATTTGCTTCTTCCGACTAAGCCACAGTCACCAGTTTTCACCCACATGTACGAAGACTCTGATCATTTATCAAGGCTTGGAAACAATTGACAGTTGCTTGCAGAAAGAGTTGGCCACCAAGTTTATTGTAACTTAATTGGTCTCCTCAAAGAATGATGGTTTCCCTGCAACTTTCACTGAGCAGAAATGAACTTCAGTGATCTTAATGTTAACAATTGTTTCCCTATAATTAGCCAGGATGGGCAGGGATGGTGTCCCTAGCCTCTGTTTGCCAGAAGCTGGGAATGAGCGGCAGGGGATGGGTCACTGGATGATGACCTGTTCTGTTCATTCCCTCTGGGGCACCTGACATTGGCCACTGTTGGAAGACAGAATACTGGAGTAGATTAACCCTTGACCTGACCCAGTATCGCCATTCTGATGATCTTATGTTCTTAAAGGTCTGACTGATTTGAAATATTTCCCCAGTGGTGACAGCCCCTCTTAAATGGGCACTTAAATGTGGAGGGCCAGATTTTCAAACAAGGCCAGATCACAACTGCATGTGTAAAATAAATGCAACTGCTTAACTAATTTGCATATTTAATAGCCTTAAGCACAGGATCAGATCATGTAATTGCACGTCCAACTCTCCTGCACTGGTCTTTGCCGTGCACAGATACCTGATGCGTGCATGCAATTGCAGTAACTGTGTGTGGAAAGTAGATATTGACTTGCCTGCCTTAACCTGTAGGGAAGTCAAATAAAGTACTTCACTCTTATATAGGGCTTTTCATTCTCTATATATCCCAAAGTAAGCATCATTAGCTCAATTTTGCAGATGGAGAAAATGAGCCAGAGGGGTGAAGTGATTTGCCCAAGGACACTCAGTAGCAAAGCCGGAATTAGAACTCGGGTCTCTTGACTCCCAGTCCTCAGCTGTATCCACCATGGCATAGTGTCTTGGCCTCTATTTTCTGACAGCATCTGCAATGTTTTCTTTATGAATTTCAAAAATAAGTAAGTTGACATCTATGAATAGCTCTGCATTATTGCAGGCAATAGAGCAGATTTAGTGCTGTTTTTCTCCTTTTGAAATGTTTTTTTTCTAATAGATTCAAAACTACTGGAATCAGGATAATCTAAGTACTGTACAGCATGTGCATAAATCAGCTGCTGAGGTGTCAAATTGCTTTAAGAATGTTTCTTCCAATATGCAGAACTTCCTTTCAGTTTATTATAATGTTTTTTTAAAATGAAATATAACCAGTACAAAGCTCCTAGCATTCTAAACCTTATTTATATTTCATAATTCAGAAGTTTTCATATTTTAAATGTGAAGATCTTGAGGATTAATTTAGTTGGCAAATTGCAGCAAATTATAGTGAATGACTGAGTGTCAAAGTGCCAGTGAGGGCAGTGTTTGTGATTTTTATTCTGATCTGCTCTTTGTAAATCATGTCTGTCTGTTCTACTGACTCATTCAGGGAAATGAGGTCAGATCTTTGTTGTGAAGTGTGACTTAATTACAGACCTTTTTTGGCTTTTGTTCTTATTGGAGCTACCCTATTGGTCATTGCTTGCTTTTTCTGCTTAAACATACTTCATCTTGCCAGCAAACACACTGCATATTAATTACAATGGGGTAGCTTGTGACTGCACACCTATGTAGTGAAGTCCAAAGCCACAATCTCACCCTTTAGGTAATGACCGGGTAAAGGCAGAATTAATCATGGTGATCTGTTTTGTTGGGATTCTTTGAGCAGATTGGGCTTGATTCTGCACCACTGACACTTGAATCAGTTTCTTCCACACTGACTCACTCTTATGCCCCAAATGGTCCCACTAAAGAAACCAGGACCTCTCCCATGGTGAGTAAGGGTGGCAGAATTGGGTCCATTGCATAGTTCTGGCTCCAACAGGTAGCTCCATTGCCTTTGCAGGGGCTGCTGTCTATGCCATGGAGGTGAGGGATGCAGGCCACCTTTACCCACCCTGGCTTGACCCAGCTCCCATCAGCAGAGTGTGCTCAGGCCTGGGATATGGAACCTTACTCCCCGGGGAGCCCCACTGATCTCAGAGGGGTGAGACTCTTTGCAGGCCCTGGCACTGCCCTTGGGAGTGAGGGTGATGAAATCTGGTCCACTGTGTGTGTGGCAGTTCCGATGGCGAGAGGCCAGGCTGTCCCCAGCTGTGCAGCAGCTGCAGGTGCCTGGGATAGACAGTTGGACTCACCTGTCACTCTGGTTCCTTCCAGACAGATGTCATGCACCAGAGCGTGTTTGAGCTGATCCACACCGAGGACCAACAGGAGTTCAGGCGCAACCTTCACTGGGCCCTTAACCCACCTCCCACTCCCGAGAGCAAACCATCGCCTGATGGTAGGTGCAGGAGACTAAAGAAAGGGAGGTGGCATAGAGCCTGCTAGGGGGCCGGCCAGTTCTGTTACCAGCCCAAAGACCACCGGGAAAGTCCTGCAACTCTTCACTGTTTCCATAAGATAGTTGCTTTAAAAATGCTGTTGTGTTCCTGTTAGTCCTGGGCAGATCCTGTCAAGAGGAGTTGGTCCTGGCCCTCAATGGGGGAGACAGATTGTCCACTAGACCTGCTGCCTACAGACACCACTCGGTTCAAGCCTCAGCTGCAGTAATGTGCAGAAACAACGAGGAGTCCTTGTGACACTTTAGAGACTAGCAAATTTATTTGGGCATAAGCTTTCGCGGGCTAAAACCCACTTCATCAGATGCATGGAGTGGAACATACAATAGGGAGGTATAAATACACAGCATATGAAAAGATGGGAGTTGCCTTACCAAGGCAGGTGCAGGTCTCTCAGATGGCAAATCCTTCATTGAGGCAGCTGTGAACTGAAACATTCTCTGTGCAGTGTCCAGCTTGTGCACTGAATAAGGCAGAGGTCCTATGTCAACGATAGAGAGAGATCTTGTAACTCAGGGCAGCACCCACAGCAGGCCATTGGAACTTTCCTGACTTTTGAGTGCTTCACTTTGAAACAGTCCTGTTCTTCATGTACATGCAGGTTTTTGTAGGGGGCGTTTAATTAGACAGAAGGAACCAAGTGTGTCCATCAAGAGGAGATTTTTTGCAATACCTTCAATAGATATAGCTGCTGATGCACGTTGTCACCTTGTTGGGAGTCTCCACACTTCCGTGTGTGTTAATTTGGGCTCTCCTTTATCCCACATCCTTTAGGTGAAACAAGTATCAGCTCCTCCATTATCACTTACAAGCCCAGCCAGCTGCCTCCCGAGAACTCCTCTTTCCTCGAAAGGAGCTTTGTGTGCCGATTCCGCTGCCTCCTGGATAATTCATCTGGGTTTGTGGTGAGTAAGAACCTGCATCAGCCTCTCCTCATTAGTGTGACATTAGTGCAGGACTGCTCCTTGAGTATTCTCACCCACACACACACACACCCATTGGTGGCAGAAGGGGTCCCGCACAGACCCTTAGCACAGCTCTGCCAGGGCAGAATTCTCCCTACCAGAACAAGGGGGCTGTTTCTATGACAGGCCTGTTTTTTCCTTGGAGCCTTCAGTCAATCCTTGACCATCTGGAACAAAGGCCTTCTCCACACCAGCCTTTGTTCTTCAGTCCCCCTTCCACTTCTAGCACATCTCGGCCAGTGGGAGCACTAGTCTAGACAGACCACTGGCATTTTGAGCACCTCATCCTCTAGAAGTGTTAGGAACATGGTCAGACAATGACCTCATACACACTAGCTCTTCCTCTGTGCTACCACCAATGGAGCTGCACTGGTGGTGGGACAATTTAAGAACAAGGCTAGTGTAGCAGCTAAAGTGACATACTTCCACGCCTAAATTCATTGGGGGCAGAATGTGGCCCCTGATCTATCAGGGCAAACCTGCTGAACACCAGTGGATCTCCATCTAATCACCCTGGGGGTCAGCAGCTTTTGGAATGGCCCTTATGGGGCACAGGCAGCAGCTCAAACCGGGACATCCAGTGAACAGCCCTGTCCTTGGCTGACCCCCGGATCTGGAGTGGAGGACGTAAACTGGCTCAACTTCCCCTTTGGCCCTGCTTCCCACCCACCCACCCCCCACACACACACACAAATAGTACATAGTGTGGTTCACCCACAGACCAGGGTCAGGACAATTGTCGCCTAAATTGAGGGGTTTGTCTGGATTCTGACAGGAGAATTTGCTTGTGTTAAACTTCAGTAAACAACAAAATGGCATTCAGTTTTTGCTGGCATTCTGGAATGGTGATTTTAAAAGTGACTTTCAAAATGGAAAACAAGGTCTGATGTTCCCCCAGTGCCTGCGTTCTCCAGGGCAGGACCCAGAAACGCGGCTTGGGAGCTCACTCAACCCTTAATGGAAGGAGCAGAGGGACAGACTCTTTAAGAACCATGCTTTTCTCCAATCTGTTTGCCAGACATCTGAGTTAAATATCTGTCACAAAAACAAAGATGCTTTAGAATCACTTCCAGGAAAATAAAGCTTTTTTTTTTCTTTCCCCTAGGCCTTATTACATCATAAAGCTTCTATCAAGTGCACAAACTCCATTACTGTTATGTTTTCAGATCACCTCTAAGCTTTTTAAGTGGTTGGTAGGAGATTTCCAAAAACAAGGACTTTGCACACACAAAAGCACCACTCGGGGTCAGTTCTGCATGAGGGTATGGCTCTAGGTGATACTGCCTGGCAGCGAAAGTATGAAGGTTGGTGAATGCCTCATGCAAAATGCTAAGAGGGCTGGTTGGCTCAGGGGACTGGTAATAGGTTGAGAAGCTTTTCACGGCTTGATCACCAATTCAAATGCAGCTGCTGTTGGTAGTGACCAAAAGTCATTCAGGCCTCATAGCTGTGTGATGTCTAAATGCACTTCACAATGTGGTTTCAGCCCGCAAGCAGGTGTGAAAAGTCACCCTCACAGCTTGTGGCTAAGTGGAAGCCAGAGACTGAATGGACATGGTAACTGCGCTATCCTCTTAACCCCTAGTGGCCTGAGACATATTAGTGAAAAGCTGGGTTAGCTTGTGCCATCTGCTCTGTGGAGAGTGGATGTCAAATACCAGTGTTAGTCCAGCACAGTTCACCAGCACTGGCTTCAGTTGCACTAATAATACTCAGAGCTCTGTTGGGGTGATAGTTGTATCGTGTGGGTGGTGCTTTTTCCTGGGGTTCCCTTACACCTATTCTCCCAGTATACCAGACTGCTGTGCCCAGGGGCATGTGCATGTGCACTATTCCTGAGCCTGGAATGGCTTTTTCCTCACCCAGCATGCAGTCCCTAATCCTTAGCAAGGTGCTTTGTAGAAAGGTTTGGATGCCTACTGTGTGAAAAGCAATCTGTTTGTTAAAGCCACCTTTGGAGCCAGCCCTGTGACGTTTACATTAGATGGCCTGGATTTTCAGCTACAGGAAGACATGGCTGAGGCCTTTATTTTAGAGCAGTATTTTCTGACCATGCAAGATCACCACAGCACGGGTCCCAAAGGACTGGCTTTAAGGATGTCGATGCTTTGGTTGGATGTGTGTGTTAGCCAGCCAGAGGGGGCACGTGTGAATGGGAGGAAGCACAGATAGGAAGCTGTGCGAACTTTATTCCTCAAAGAACAGACCACATGACTGCCAAGGAGACTAGCAACAGCACTGCAGGGACACACCAGATCCCATTGGCAGCCTGAAATGTTGCCAGACCAGGGCTCAGCTCGCACAGAACAGCCCAATAAGGGAAAGATGGGAGCAGTGAGGAGCATGGTTCTGCTCAGTAAAGTCAAGGTGGGCCTGACTCAAAGTCCATTGAAGGCAATGGAGGGTTTCTGATTTCCTCCAGTGGTCTTGGAATCAGGCCCTGTAAGAAAGTGACAGCAAATTTCTCCCTGTGTCTCTACAAAAGCCTGTCTGCTCATTCATTAGAAACAAAGCGATACAGGGGGACTAAAAAGAGATTTAAAAAACTCACCTCTTTTGGTGACTTTTCACTGCATTGTCTCACTTTCCTTTGCCCTCCTATTACAAGAAATCTAGCACACGCTTAGATTGGTGCTTTGGCCACATGGCTGTGCCTCATGGGCTGACTCCTAGGGTATCAGTTGTACAGCAGGAGTATTTGTCTGTATGATGATTTATTACTTTTAGCCATAAGGGAATATATGGGCATCAAGGCAAACCTATCAAATTTTAGTTTGATAACAAATCTGCTGCAGCACAAACACTGTCATTGCCAAGGAAGGCTAAAAAAAGAGCAAGAAGTGGGCAAAAGGAGACAAGGAGCTGAAATCGTACCTTTTTCTAAGGCTATGTCTACACTACAACTCAACACCCAGGGCTCATGGGTCTCAGGCTGCAGGACTATAAAGCTGCAGTATAAGCATTTGGCTCTGGGACCTGCTGGGTTTAGACACCGCTACACTCTGTGTATAATAGTTACTGTCCTTGGGGAACAGATGATGTTGCTTCGCAACTGCTTCTTGGGGATTACTTAACAAAATTAACTATTTGAGTGAAAGTTAGGACACAACAGAATCTGCTGTTTGAATGAAATTAACCAAGTATTTTAAACTGATGCCTCTAGGAGAAAAACGAAAATCACATGCACAGAGTCTGAGTAATTGCACGTGGTGCTGGTTTGGTTTTTATATTCAGAATTGATTTCATTTTAACAAGCACATTAAAATACAGGCTGCATTTTTTTTTAAAAAGAAAACCCTAATAGGTATTGGGGCACTACAGTAAAATCAAATGACTCAACAGAGTAAAAAACCATCATTTTTGTAAACAAAACGATTATTGAAATCCTACGTGTGGTTGAAGACGTTAAGTTACCAAAATGGAAGTGAGTGGTGACCCAGATTCCTGCTAGGCACTTTTCCCTCCAGCTGACAGGTGATGTCACTTCCTGTATTTATTTCCAGTAACTTTTCAAGGGCAATAAAATGTGCAGTCAGAGAACTAACTGAGGTCCATCCCTGCCTCTCAGACCTCTCAGAAACAGCCGAGCAGCATGGCTACTCCCTCTGGTTTTGCATTGGATGAACATTTGATAAAGGTGGGGTACGGATTGCTTTTGGGTGTTTGTTGGAGATGGGAGAACTGGAGTGTGTTAGCCACAATGCTGCAGGCAGCGGGAGGGGGGAAGGGAATTCGTAAGTCTTTCCTCTTTACTTCTCAGTTCCCAAATTGTAAGGTTTTGGGTGGGATGGGTTGTGTCCTGCCACCACTGAAACTGTCTCTACTGTAATTTTGTTTGTGAGCTCACATGAATAGAGATCACAAGAACAGGTCCTACCTATGTCCTGACCTTACAGCATGGGTCTAACCTGGTTTATGGCATTGTTGCCACAGGGTACAGCTACACTGCGATAAGACGGCCATAGCTGGCCTGGGTCAGCTGACTCAGGCTGCGGGGCTATTAAATTGCAGTGTAGACTTTCAGGGTCGTGAGGGAAGAGGGGTCCAGACTCAGTGCCAAGGGATTTTGTGCTCCAGCAGCACCTCTGAAAATCTCCTCTGAATAGCATACAGTCCCGATGATGCAGTGTTCATTGGCTTTTCTCTCCTTCCCCTAGGCTTGTCTTGTTCGTTTGCATTTACTTATTAACAAATGCTGTATTTGCTTTAAACAGGCCTTTCATTGCTGAAGTTAACAGCCCGATTCATGTTCTCGAAGTGACTCCTCTTTTTTCTTTTCAAGGCTTTAAACCTTCAGGGCAGGTTGAAATTTCTCCACGGCCAGAATAAAAGGTCTGAGGATGGGTCCCTGCTGCCGCCCCAGCTGGCTCTCTTTGCCATCTCCACTCCCTTGCAGCCCCCCTCCATCCTGGAGATCAGAACCAAAAACTTGATCTTCAGAACCAAGCACAAACTGGACTTCACCCCCTTGGCATGTGATGCCAAGTAAGTACAGAAGTTGGGACTAATGTTGGCATGTGCTGTTAAACAAGATTTTCCCCAAATACTCTTGTAAGCAAGACTCACGTTACATTCAGCATCTTTCTGTGGTGTTCCATGTTTGTGCAGCTCCTGGCACGGGGGGGTCCTGGTCCATGATGGGACCTCTGAGGAGCTACTGAAATAGAAATAAATTAATAATAATAATTAATTACTTAGGAAAGGTATATATTTGTTTTTTAAAATGTGGCTAATACAGCTAGTTGAAATATTTTTTTTTAACAAAAAGGGTTTTGGGGAGGAAAGTGACTTGGTTTTTTGCAAAAAATTGTTAGAATGTTTTTCTGGGGGCAGGGTACTCTTTATCAACCACATTGAAATTATCCAAATGGCTGTTGAAGATTTTCAGTTACTGGGAACACAATTTTTGGTAAATGAAAAGTATTGTTAACCAGGTCAGTAACATTTTTGATTAAACACAATTGGATGGGTGGAGAAATTAAAAAAATAGTTAAATAAAAAGGGAGGGAGGTCCATTTAGAATCCTTCAGCGTGGAAACATTTGCATTTTCAAAACCTTTCCAAAACTAGTAGTTCATTTTTCAGCTAACTGTAGTAGTCAATATCCTTGCTTATGGAAGTGAAAGATTGGTCCCATGGGTTAGAGTCAGGCACAGATAGCAAGTGGCTGGCTAGGCTTCTCTGCAGACTTCTGCCAGTGCACCCTAACCTGGACCTGCAGCACAAGTTCTTGAAGCAGGAATCAGCAGTTGTGTGAGGATTATGGCCCACATCCTCAAAGATATTTTCGTGTCTAGTGCTCATTGAAATCAGTGAGACGTAGGTGCCTAAATACACTTGAGGACATGTAGACAGGTAGTCTATGTGATTTGGCCCTTCGTCCACCCTGGCTTGAGATGAGACCTATCCCCCAATTTATGTCACTCGTGACTGAAGTACTAGCTGGATCAAAACTGTCCTGTGTCAGTGGTTCTGAACCAGGGGTCCACGTACCCCTGGGGGTATGCAGAAGTCTTCCAAGGAGTACATCAACTTATCTAGATATTTGCCTAGTTTTACAACAGGCAAAAGCACTAAAAAGCACTAGTGAAGTCAGTACAAACTAAATTTCATACAGGCAATGACTTGTTTATACTGCTCTACACACTGAAATGTAAGTACAATATTTATATTCCAATCAATTTATTTTACAATTATATGGTAAAAATGAGAAAGGACGCACTTTGTCAGGAACAGCATGCTGTGACACTTTTGTATTTTTATGTCTAATTTTGTAAGCAAGTAGTTTTTAAGAGAGGGGGTATGCAAGGTAAATCAGACTCCTGAAAGGGGTACAGTAGTCTGGAAAGGTTGAGAGCCACTGTCCTATGTAAATGCTACAGCCAGCCTTTGCTTCCATTGACAGTATTTGAACAGCCATTGGCATTCCAGGCCTCCTTAGCCTTGCTGTGTCTGTTTTGTTCCCGTTGTGCTACTCTTTAAAAGAAGAACATCCTGCTTCTGGTCTCTGCCCTGTCACACTCTTCACAGCCCAGAGGAGCTGTGTACTCTGTTAGCCTCTGGCCGCTCATAATTCAGATTTTTGTTTTAAATTAATCCGTGTGTGGGGAACCCTCCCTGGGCACAGGGACCATGCAAAGCCCTAATTTAAATGGTTAAATGCTGCATAGGCTTCCTGGGACCTTCTGCACGGGGGTGAATTCCAGCCAGTTTCCTGAAATCTTGCTCCTTTTTAGTCTGTTGGGATCCATTCCACCCTTTACAAAGCTTCCCACTTTAACGGTACTGCCCCAGGTAACACAGGTAGCTGAGGAGGCCTAGCGAGGCCTCTCTTTGGAGGGGTTCAGAGGGCAGGAGGGGGCTCAGGGTTGGGGCACGGGAGGGGGTTTGGGGTGCAGGCTCCAGGTGGCACTTACCTCAGGCGGCTCCTGGAAGTGGCAGCTTGTCCCCCCTCTGGATCCTAGGCAGAGGCACAGCGAGGTGGCTCTGTGCACTGCCCTGTCCACAGGCACTGCCCCTGCAGCTCCCATTGGTCACGGTTCCCGGGCAATGGGAGCTGTGGAGCCAGCACTTGGGGCGAGGGCAGCGTGCGGAGCCCCCTGGCCACCCCTGCTCATAGGAGCCAGAGAGGGGACATGCTGCTGCTGCCGGGAGTTGCGCGGAGTCAGGCAGGGAGCCTGCCTTAGCCCTGCTGTGCCACCGACCAGACTTTTAACAGCCCGGTCAGCAGTGCTGACCAGAAACACCAGGGTCTCTTTTCGACTGGGTGTTCCGGTCAAAAACCGGATGCCTAGTAACCCTGCTCTCTGCTCTGGCGCATGGGTGCGGTAGTACAGGGCAGGGCGCAGAGGAAAGCCATTCTTCACCCACCCGCTCCAGGGAGGGAGGGAGCAATGCTGCTATCTCCTGTGTGCCCAGATCCAGGGTCTGGGTGATCCTGTGAGGGGGGCTCTTACTGACCGCCTGCCCCGCGGATGAGGCGATGTCTCCATTGCAGAACTGTAAATAAGCTGGGAATGGAGTGTTGCTAGAAGCCTTTTCCCCTAGCAGCTGGATTGTTGAGGGCCAGGCCGCTGGCCTCTCTGTAATCGTGGTGCTCTGCTCTTCTACCCCAGGGGGAAGGTCGTGCTGGGCTATACGGAGGCAGAGCTGCGGGTGCGTGGTACCGGGTACCAGTTCATCCACGCCGCTGATATGCTGTACTGTGCTGAGAATCACGTCCGAAGTAAGACTGTTAAAAATCTGCAGGTTTGGATAGTTAATCTGAATGCAGTGTGAGTGACAGTCCAGAGACACAGCTGGAGGTGTCTTTGGAGGGAGATGGTAGAAAAGTGTCAGAGCCCTAGAAGGCTCCACAATGTTATCAAAAAGATCTGCTGTAGGCATTATTTGCGGGACGTTGTCTGGCCTATGTTATACTGGGGGGGTCAGAGTAGATGATGACAATGGTCCCTGGGCATGCTGACCTAGAACAAGCTGGCCAGGGTCAGCTGTCCAGCCAACAAGCCTCTGTCTGTGCTGTGTTGTGCATTATACAAAAGTCTGGCTCTGGTGTGCTGGAGGGACTCTGTCTAACTTAGCCAGAACTCCTGTCAGGGGCTCCACAGCAGCACATGCTCTGCCACCTGCAGACGCTGCCCCCTCCACCTGGCCCTTTCAGGGATCACCCTGGCAGCACCACAGCAAGTAACTCTCTTAGCCCTGTCCATCCCTCCTGCATCCCTGTGCAAGGCTGTAGGCACCCTGGCTGGCTAACCAGTCTTAAGGGCTTCAGGAGAACAGAAATTAGGTAGATTCCCCTTTAAATTCCATTCCTGACGCCAGCTGCTGTAGTCACATGGGAGCAATCTCCACGGGAGCACCACCTGCAAAGCCCTGTTACTCGGGCTTGGTACAGGCTGCTCAGAACATCCCCCAGAAAGAACTGGTGGGAGATAACATCCAGGAGTGCAGGCCATGTCTCTGCCTTCCCTTCTTGTAGAGGTTTTCAGCAAACCCTCCCTTTCAAACAGACTGCAAGGGGGGATGCACTGGGGCTACTGTGGTGCTGCAGTGCTGCCAAGGCTCTGGCGAACACGACTGCTGGGTTACTCTTTGACTCGTGGGGCAGGAGCCGAGGGGAGTGGTGCCTGGATCCTTCCTTGTCCCCTTGTGAATCGACACAGGGCTGGGCCCAGTGTGGCCCAGGAACTTCTCCATTGCACATGATGGGTTAGGGGTTTCTACAGATCATTCTCTGCCCATCAGCAGGACCTGACCCTGTGAGGTGCTCAGAAGGGCATTGAGGGTGCTTGGCACCTGCTCAGCCCTTTGTAGGGTAAGATCTGGCATGAGGAGCTCCAGCATATGCTGGTGCTCAGGGTTCACCCTCCCACATGGAGTGGAGAGCATCTCTATTTCCCCAGCCCAGTGGTGCTGGAACTCTAGGTCACAGCCAAATGTCCCACATCGGGAGGGCAACCAATACAACCTGGCTTTCGTAAAGGCATAAGCAATGCCTGATCATCCCTTCAGAAATGCATCATTCAGTAATTAGTGTTGGTGTTAAGGATTGTGAATCTGTTGGACAGATCATGGTTTTGCCTCCTGTTTGTCTGATTAGGAGCCTATGGGGCGATCCACAAACTGAATCGCAGCGAAGTTGGACACAATTGCTGCTTCAGGTTCCTGACCCTAAAGCCAGCTTGGTTCAGTTATTTCACCCAGCATCACTAAGTGACTTGAGCCCCTTTCAGTGGTCCTTTCTTGGTGCAACATGTCATGCTCACGCTACAGGTGATGGATCTCACCCAAAACACGTTGCATGTAACAGAAAGGGAGCCAAGTAAAAAACCCCACACACAGTTTAGCCGTAGAAAAAAAGGGGATTCTGTAAAAGCAGCCATACAGAGTTAATTGTTGTTTAAATGGCCTCATTAAACAAGACACAGTTAGTGTGACCCTTATCTGCCCCTGCTGTCAGGTCCCAGCCCCGCACACGTGGGCATTCTAATTTGGGTTGGGGGGAGGGGTAAAATTACCTCTGGGTCTTGTCTGACGTAACCTCTGAAATGGCTATCTTTTTTCTAACATGGCTTTTATAAAGAGCATGGGCCAGATCTTCAGCTGGTGTAAATCAGAAATGCCCATTTACTCCAGCAGAGGATCGGCCCTACTCCTTTACAGGGATAACTGTTCTGCCCCCCCTCCCTTCCTAGATAACTTAACACCACAGTGTCAGCAAATAAACGAACACATATGCAAATATTACTAGCATACGTGTCATGAATGAGAAAAATGAAGAATTGTCCTTGAGTGGCATTTGACCAGATTGGATGGGCACAGCTGGGACAGTCTGTATCGAAGGGCTCATGTGCTCCAGGGCGCTTCGGTCTTGCAGAAATCGCGGTACCTTGTGACACCAAGGCTCTGCATCCCTGGATCCATCTCTGCAGATCGGGTGTCGCTCACTGCATTGTCTTGGCATCTCTTTTCCAGTGATGAAAACGGGCGAGAGCGGCCTGACTGTGTTCCGTCTCCTGACAAAAGAAAATCGCTGGAAGTGGGTCCAGGCCAATGCTAGACTCGTCTACAAGAATGGCAAACCCGATTACATCATTGCCACGCAAAGGCCGCTTGTGTAAGTGCCGGAGTACAGGCCTGGAGTGGGTCTAACCTCTCCTGGGTTCCAGAGGCTGTCAGTCTCTTAGTTTCATTTAGTAAGGAAGCTCTGACAGTCAGAGTAGGGTAGGTCACTTGCTTCATCTTCCTAGTACGCTGTCTTGCTTGTTGCTTCTCTCAGAAGGAGCAGCATGGATCCCAACTGGGCACTGACTATAATGAAAACAATGTAATAATAATGCCTTGCTCTTATCTGCAAAAAGAAAAGGAGTACTTGTGGCACCTTAGAGACTAACCAATTTATTTGAGCATAAGCTTTCGTGAGCTACAGCTCACTTCATCGGATGCATACTGTGGAAAGTACAGAAGACATTTTATACACACAGTATGCATCCGATGAAGTGAGCTGTAGCTCACGAAAGCTTATGCTCAAATAAATTGGTTAGTTTCTAAGGTGCCACAAGTACTCCTTTTCTTTTTGCAAATACAGACTAACATGGCTGTTACTCTGAAACTTGCTCTTATCTAGCACTCTTCATCAGTAGATCTCAAAGTGCTTTACAAAAGGCACTATCATTATCTCCACTTTACAGATAGGGAAACCGAGGCATAGAGCAGTGAGGTGACTTGCCCAATGTCACCCAGCAGAACCAGGAATAGAAACCAGCTCTCCTAAATTCCAGTCCCGAGCATGAGCCACTAGGCCATGAAATATACAAATACTTTGAAACTCACCCATTGCTTGGGATGGCATCCAGGGACAAAAACCACTGTATTATTCTAAAGAATGAGAAAATATTCTGGGTTTGATTCTGATTTCACACCACCTTACATTGGTATACTGGCTAGAGTGGGGAGCTTGTGGTTTACTGCCGTGTTGGAGCAGAATCGGGCCATTGTAAGCCTGGGCTCTGAAATTCCACAGTCCCCTCTGGCCTTCGCTAGGGCTACCTCATCCCTTCTCTGGCCGCTTACTTATGGCAAGAGATGATCGCATACCCCTGCATCTTTCTCAACCCTCACACACTGGAATGAGGAACATCACACCTTTTTATTGAACACATGATTTTTGTTTAAAAAAAAAAAAATACACTCATGCAAATAACCAGAAACTTCTTATACGGACATACAACATGATCCTGTGTACTACAAGCAAACTGCAGATGCTAAGGTGGGAATTATGAAAGCTTGTGTCTTTTAGAGGCTGGTCTTCAGTGATAGCTGTTCTACCTTTAACCAGGAATGTCACAGGTTTTGCTAAAGCAAAATGTTAAAGACACTTAAAATAATGCAATAAAACAATAAATAATCTTAGGGTTAACCCGTCCTTTAGGATTACGCTCTGAACTGTGGAGTTAGCTGACCCGACCCGGGGGAGGGGCGTTGCAACTCCAGCTTTCAAGATCCAAGTTTGCAGCTGTGACGGTGTTCGCTCACAGCGCCTCCTGCTGCCTGTCCCAGGGATTAGTTCTGCTAGCCAGTGCACCCTCTTCTGGCAGCATCACACCACCATCACTTTGCTCTAGGACCCACGTCACTCCCAGAACCATGGCGTCCTCTTCACGCCATCACCCTCCAGCCATGTCATGCTCTATTTTCCCCCTTTCCGGGGGAATTGCAGTCTGCTGTCCGGCCACTTCCCTCAGTGGCAACTGAAACCAGCTGTCTGGCCACTTCCTCTGTGGCAGGTGGGGGGACCCTGGCCCGCTCACTACTCCAGGTCCCAGCTCAGGGACCCTGTAGATGGCCACCACTTGCTACATCCCCTCTGACTCCTCCATTCATTTCCCTGGGCCACTTCCCTGCGGCCCCCAGCACCCTCTTCAACCTTGCCTCAGGGCCCCAGCCTGTGAATCCTGCAGCCAACCAGGCACCATCTTTAGCTCCACCCTGCTCTGTCCAGGATACTAGTTCCCTTCTGCCTGGTCAGGAGCCCGATCTTCTCTCATCAAGCTCCAATCAGCTTCTGAACTTGCTCTGCCCTGCAGCTCTTCTCATATGGGCCTGCCCAACCCTGATTGGCTGCTCCTCGCAACCCCTTTCTTATTGGCTGCTTTTCATGCAGCCATCTGATTAATCCCTAACAGTCCAGTGTCGGACAGTCACCCCATCACAGCAGCTCACAGAAAAGGGGCATGGGTGGCTCCATGCAGGGAACTGCATGGGGCTTTACCCCTTGCTGCAGGGAAGAACTCAGACAGGGGAATCACCTCCCCAGTGGAGCAAATCTGCCTGCATGCTACCTCCTTGCTGCTGTGGATGGTTTCCCCAAAGCTGTGCTGGAAATGCACCTCCCCCTGGGTGAGCCTGCAGTGCGAGCCCCTGGAAAAGGCTGGCCAGCCCAGCTCCAGCACAGGCAGCTCCAGGCCCAGCTGCTTGGGGAAGTAGGTGACTTGGGAGCAGCTCAGAGGTGTGATGCAATTACTTCGCTGCCCCTTCCTTGGCCCAGGGGCAGCACAGACACCTGGAGGAGTGTAAGACATGGTGTTGTCAAGCACCAAGCCATGCAGCTCACAACCAGGAAAACTTGCCAAGCAGCTGAACTGATACTTTGTGATGGTAGCATGGGGCTGTGGGAGAGCCTTAAACATTGGGGCTAGATGCAGGATGTTCCGCACAATGTGGCGCACTTGAGCCGCATTATGCAACAGGCCAGTTATTAAGACAAGCCAACGATACTCTCTGCGGCTGATCCTGGAAACCTTTTCTCCTGCAAATAGTCCTGACGCTTGTGTGTGGTCTCCAACTTCACTGGAATTTCTCCCATGCATGGGAACTACCTGCAGGAGTGAGGACGTCTCCCTGCACCCCCTATCTCCCCTTCAGCAGTCATGAAAACACCACAAACACAACTTCAGAGGGTTTTCCCTCAAACTTTGCTTTGATCACGGGCTGCATTTTAGGGAGGTATATGCTTGAACCCACATCAGTGAACTCCCTGGCAAAACTCCCATTGACTTCAATAGCACAAGATTGTGACAGATACCCGGATATCACTTATATCATCAGCTGGGCATATGTGAGCTTGCTGTTGATGCACAATCCCTAGCCTAGAACATCCCTCTACCATCTGGGAATATCCCTCAGCGAGACCTTACCTGCACACAAAACAGCTGATAAATGCTATTGGGGGTTTTTTCAAGTCTTGGTTAGTGTCATTCTTCATTCTGTCCAAAGTTTCTGTTTCTGTTTTGTCCAGGATGCAATATGAACCCGGTGAAGCTACTTGACTTTGTACATGCACCAGAGAACCCTACACAACTCCCCTGTTTTAAGAACCCTATGTTAGTTCTGCATCAGATTCCAAAATTAAAATCAAGGTTTTCCAGGAGCATAGGAATGGCCTGACTGGGTCAGACCAATGGTCCATCTAGTCCAGTATTCTGTCTCCGACAGTGGCCAGCACCAGCTGCTTCAGAAGAAGAAACTTTGGAGGAGGCAGTGATGGAGAACTTTGGCAGGCTGGATTTTGTTACTCTTTGCAACATAACTATCAGCAATGGGGCGCTGGTGTGTGTTTAATGGAAAGTTGATTTTGAACTACATTCCTTTCTCTTAGCAATGTTAAAATCCAGTTTTGTACGAGTGCAGCCTTCTGAAAGGGTTGTATGTGAGGAAGACTTCAGACTATTTAATATCTCCTTTACCTTCTGTGCACTGAGGTCACTTGACTCAGTTCCCCTCCCTCACCCCACATAGAAGGTGCAAGCTTCCAAAAAAGATCTTTGATACCAGTGTTGACTATGTGAGCACTAGGGGGAATCAGCAAGGCGATATTAACCTCTGTGGTGAGTCATTCTAGGTCTCCTTGTGGGTATGTGTCCGTAACCAATCTTGTCTTTGTTCTGTGCAGAGATGAAGAAGGAGGGGAGCACCTTCGGAAACGTTCTATGCATCTTCCTTTTACCTTTGCTACAGGAGAGGCACTATTATATCAAACACCCTACCCACTTCCTGGCTTCCCTGACCCTTTCAACAGCAAAGGGAAAAACAACAGATCCAAAAAGAATTCTCACGGTAAAGGGGGAAGGTCTCAGAAGGACAATGTAGACCCAAACTCTCTTCTGGGAGCCATGATGAGGCAAGATGAGGCTGTTTATGTCTCCCATCCAGCTTCTACTCCCAAACATTCCTTCAGCAGCAATCTCTTCAGCCACCTGGGAGAATCTGGTTTATTTGGGACTGGAGGAGACAACTGGAATGCAGTTGCTAATCCATTGTCCTTTGGGGAAAATAGTCCCAAGCAGGAGCTGGCTGACTTGAGGCAAGGGGACCCACTGTTGACCACGCTGGATTCTTTCTCGATTAGCAGTGATGAAAACTGTTCAAATAGCGAGCTGTTTAATGCTTTGGAGGGTATGGGGCTGAATGCTGAGGATCTGGAGCTCTTGCTGTTGGATGAAAGGATGGTGAGGGTAGAAACGGACCTGGATTATATTCCTTCTCTGAACGATCTATTAACAAACAATGAAATCCTCTCCTATATTCATGGCTCACTTGTAAACAAATGTGAGGATGAGCCCACTGGGGAGCAGCAGGCCTGTTCCTCATCAGACCCAGGCCAGAATCCAAGCAAAGATGCAGTGGTGTATCCATCTCAGATGCCAGAGAAAGGATCCCAGTGCTCACACCAGTCCCTGCCACAAAACCAGCAATCGCTGATCTTGCATCTTCCTCAGCAAATGCAGCAGCACATTGTGACCCAAAACCAGCAGAGCAGCCAGCCATGGGAGCAGCTGTTGCCCTCAGTTCTCAGTCCGCCAATGCCCCTGCTGATGAAGCAGGCTGAGGATAAGCAGCAGTCTAGCAGTCTGCAGTGGAGGCCACCAGCAGGAACAGCTGAGCTCGGGCTGTCTCAGTTTGTACGGTCACCTCTTGGTAATCAGCAGCAGAGTCCACAATGGGTCAGACCTCATGGATCAAACCATCTCCATCAACCCATAGAAATCCCTTACAGACATCAGCAACATGGGCAGCATCAACCATTCCTGCAGCAAAGCCAGCCTTGCATCCAACAAAACCAGATCCAGGCGCGCACAGAGCCACAGCTGAAACAAAAACCCAACCAGCACTTGTTAGTGAACGGCCTGTGCAGCCATGCCTCCTCCAACCAACCAACCCTAGGGAATAACACGTGGCAGGGCTATAGCTACAGGCCTGCAAATCAGCCACCCAGGGGCCTCCCAGCACAGACCAATATCTATGGTGTCGAGCAGGAGCTGAGCTCCCAGCTCCGCCCATCTCAGATGCCAAACACGGGAGTGTCCACCATTCATTTTTACCTGAACAGGCTGTCCAACATGGAGATAGGAGATAGAGGTAGAGAAGCATCCCAAGAAGAGATGACTCTGTGTTCGGGTTTTCTCCCCCCTTCCTCATATCAGGTCATTTCTCCAAAGCAGCTGACCCCTGTTCCTTCAGTGTCCCAGTACCTGTGTCCAAATTCAGCCTTGGAACACTTTGTGAATATCCATGGACACCGGGATGCCTCCATGCACTCCTACAGCACACACACGTCATTATTATGCCAGGATAATATCCATAAGGTAAGCAGCTCTTTTACATTGAGCTAAAGATTTCCTGAATCTGTTACATGTTTCAGTGCCTCATCTAGTGCCGATTTTATTAATTCGGGGACTAACTCTCCTCCCATTTACACCATTGTGAATCAGGAGCAACTCCCCTGGAGTCCGTTGACTTACACCAACGTCAAGCAGACATCAGAGGAGGACCTGCCCCATTGGCCAAGCCTTTTGAAAAGTGACTAGTGGGGTGAGGTGTCTCATGTTTCAGATGTCCCACCAGAGGTACCTGAAAGGGGCGCACTGTTCAGAGGGTGGGAGTTCAGCAGTGTCTAACTGTTGGGCCCCTTTAAGGAGTCTCAAGATGGGCACCTGAAATCACTAGCCCTTTCTGAAACTCTAGGCTTCTCCTTTAGTCTGCCAATACACACACATTAAGTTAGCCTGCCAGAGTGTCCTAGTGAATTGTGGTGAAAAATGGGCCTTTGTTAACCCTTTCTCCTATGATGAATTAAAGAACAAAAGAATGGAGAACATGCTGCATGGATTCCTGTCTTTAACAGGTGAACATCCCTGGCTCAGACTTCCATAGGGATCATGGCACGCAGTGTGTGGCAAAATCCTCACCTCTGTATTTATGGACAGAAATGCCGAAAGAGTGACTGTTGCAATATGCCCATTGTTATTGCTCTTGCAAAACAAAGGTGAGGGATTGATTTTTGCAGCAAAGATGTCAGAGTGCCTTTAGAACAAAGCCTTCTATAGGCCAGTTATCTGTCAGTGCTACTCACATGTAGTATCTGAGCGCTTCACGCTCTTATGTGTAAGTCACCTCATGTGCCCCCGTAAGGCAAGGCAACGCTGTTATCCCTGTTTTACAAACTGAAGCACAGAGAGAGTAAAATGGCTTCCGCAGGGTCACACCGCAAGCCTAGGGAGAGCAGGGAGTAAAGCCGGGTCTCCCATGTCCCAGGCAAGCCCCCTGCCCACCTTCCTCTCCTGTAGTCAGCCTGTGCTGCAGCTCTTCGGCTGCAACTGAGTGGGGCACAAGACAGTTTGGAGAGGGAGATGCTGTGCAGAAGTGTCCTTCGTACTGTATGTAGCCTCACCCCCACCCCCGTGAGGCTGTTATCCTCCTTGTACAGATCGGGGTGCAACCAGAAATGTCCTAAAGAGGGGTATGTCTTTACCGAACCCCCCCCTTTTCTGGAGCGAGCCCGGTAGAGGAGGAGATGGGGGAGGCAGCGGGAGGAGATGGCAGCCTGGGGTTCTGGGAAGCGGTGCAGAGATGGCTCGGGTTAGAGGGGGCTCAGCCCCCACCCAATCTATCTCTGCCTCTGGGGCACAAACCTGAGCACCAGGCACAGTGCTTAAAGTGACAAGGATCACGGCGGGGAGGGGTCGCAGCCCCAGAAACCAATTTGTAAGATTGAACCAGGGATGCAGCCTTTTAGTAGAGCTGCTGTGCTGCTTCCCCATCAACCCAGGCTCCACTCTGCCTCTTACCACCCAGCTCCACTCACTGCCTCCCCATTGGTGAGCCATTTGGGAGCTGAGAGCCAATCAGGTTCTGAACAGCTCCCTCCCCTGCCCCAGCAGTGGGCAAGGGTAGGGCACAACTCTGCCAATGGAGAAGCAGTAACTAGAGCTGGGTGGTGTGGGGCAGAGCCCCTCCCCTACATGAGTGGTGGAGAGGTGGTTAGGCCAGCAAATGGCATTTTGACCCGTCCTGGGCTGTGGCTCCATCTTATGCTTCTTTCCGATCTTCAAGGACTGGCCCTTGGTGAGAGAGAAGCCAAGATGGGCCAGGACTGGGGCCAAGAATGGATTCTCCTTGTTGCACCCCAGTGAGGCACAGGGACAGGAAATGACTTACCCCAGGTCACACAAGAAGTCTGTGGCAAACCAAGGAATTCCTAGATTCATTGATTCATAGATTCCAAGGCCAGAAGGGACAATTGTGACCATCTCGTCTGACCTTCTAGATAGCCCAGGGCAGAGAACTGCCCCAAAATAACCTCTAGAGCAGATCTTTTAGAAATTGAATCTGTCTCTCCCAGGTCCCAGATGACACTTTCCCCACTGGCCCATCCTTCCTATCAGTAAAGTTTACATCTTTACCTTCAGTGTTTGAAACATTAAATCCTCCAGAACCCCTAACGTTTTCTCTCTGTCCTCCCTCAGCCCGAAAATGATTGTGTTTTGACCAACGCTAATGTGGGATACCCCAGAGACTGTCTCCTGCCCATCAGAAACCCTGCTTCCTCAGATGAGCTGCATTCCTGCACAGAACTGCTTCCAAATCATTCTAATCCCTCCAGCAGTGGCTTTTATCTTTAAGAGTGGGCGATTAGATTGGCCAAACCAGGATTATTCAGACCATATGGAGAAATGGTTGTGTTTTAAGTTATGGAAAACAAGCAGCCATTTTTTTTCTGGCTATTTTTGTCTCGTCTTTCCTTTTATTGTTTTTATCAACCTCACATGATAGTGATTTTGACAGACAGGGCTTGGCCCTGAGTGAGAAGGAACTTCACATGGTAGAGTTTAATTTTCACAAAGATATTACCGATCTGAGCACTAATGTTCCATCTACAAATGTCTAGTAGGGAAACAACTTTTAATTCTTCACAACCCCTCTGTAATGCATTTATAAAAATAGCCCGGGCTTGAGCTATGTACACAAAGTCTCATTTGTCCGATTATCTTGGAATGGCTGAGAGTTTTTTGTGTTCTTTGCTTCATCAGTTGAGAGTTTCCAAATGTCAGGGCCCTATCTGTTTTCCTTTCATGTTTCCCTGGTAGGGGTATTGATTGCAGAAAGGCAGAGACATCCAGCTACAAAGGAAAATCAGCTTGGAAATATCTTGATCTAGCCTCATATCTTGCTTTTGTAGCAGTCTTTTAAATTGAATACAGAACTACATTTTAACATCAACAAAGACTACCCTGTTGAAGATGTGACATTGACATAACAAATCTTGCACTTTGATGAAAAGAGTTCTCTATTGCACTACACTCATTTTTAGTTCTACTGTTACTTAAGATTGTTGGGTTGCGGGGGGGTTTAAACACATTTTACCGGTCTCTACAATTTAGGACATTTTTGTTTCTGTCGTTGAGCTCAGAAGTTCAACAGTGTGGATATTGTTTTGGTGAAGCCGCACCACTGTAAAAAAGGCAAAAGATGTAGAATTTCACTAACTGTGCACAGATTGTAATTAATCTCTTCCTGCTGGGTTTGCCAAAGCTTTTTGATTTGTTACAGTTTGCTTTTCCAAAAAAAAGCCAAATTTCCCTAATGACATGGTTGACCATGAAACAATTGCGTTCATCAGCAAGTTACTGTCGTGAATGAATACGTGAGCTGCTGCTTTTCCAAACATCGCTCTAAAGTCACATTCCACTAAGTCTGCAAACAACTGGCCTATATTCTCATATTACATGGGTCCTTTCACAGCCAGACTTCAACATCCATAAGAGACGTTATCATTAATTGATTCCACAGATTAGAGCGTTAGGTATTGTAGTAAATATCACTGATTGTCATTTTGTTGTCTTCTGTATGATATGCCCAAATTAGTTGGTTTTGACTCTCAGAGTACCTAGCATGTATTCTGTCTGAAAGTGGATCTAAACCACCAAGATTATTCAAAGCCACAGGAGCTCATGTGTAGGTACTTAACTATAAAAAATTAGGAGCAGACTGGCATATAAGCCATATGTTGTATCTGTGCCTAAAAAGATTGCAAATAAGTAGAGGACTTGACTAGTTCAGAGGAAGAGTCAGATTACTGTACAGAGAAGTTTGCAATATGATAAAGAAAATAAGTATAATGATACTTAATTTTAAATGCTTGACATAGTGATATTTTCCCACAAAAGAAGTACAACCCATACATATGTATATAATGTGAGCCAACAGATATATTTTTATGCTACTCCAGCAGAGAAAAACATATCTTCCCAAGGTATTCAAGTAACATCCTTTGGAATGAGAAAAATAGAGTATTCAAAGGATTAGAAATTCTTCTTCGAGTGCTTGTTCACGTTCATTCCACATTAGGTGTGTGCACACCGCGTGATCAGGTGCTTGGAGGCTTCCAGCACCCACCCCAGGCCGCAGGGCATGCCGCAGGCCCACAGCTTCAAGGCTTGCGCCACATGCCGCAAACCTATGCCAGTTAGTGACCCCCATGACTTGTGTCTACGTTGCCTGGGGGATGGACATCAAACTGAATGGTGTAGGCATTTAAGCCAAGAAGGAAGGAAAGAAGACTTTCGTTTAAAGCAGCTGTTGATGGAGGCTGCATTGCAGCCACTGGGCCCAGAGCGCCCAACACCAGCTCAGGCTTCCTTGGTGTGTAGTGCCCTGGAACCGTTGGGAGACCCGGCACCTGCTAAGCACGTAAACTGTCAGCCCCAGAGTGCCAGACTAGGCCTTAGCACCGCTCGGCCTCCCCGGTGCAGCCGAAAGGAAGGCACAGTCGTTCCCGTCACAGGAGGCTGGTGCTTCCCAAGGCCCCGAACATTGATAAAAGCAAGAAGGTCGCAGTACCGGCGCCGACACCAGCGGTCCCGGCAGCACAAGCCCCACCGAGCCCAGACCTAAGTGAGCTCAGTGCGGACAATGGGCTCAAGGGCATAACAGATCAGCCCTCCACGCTGGGCACCTTTGAGGCTGCAAAGGACCTTATCAAGCTGTCGGCGGCGAGCCCCCTCCCGTATGGGGAGAACCCTCCAGCACCCATGCCTCGGGTGCCGTCGAGGGGTAAGCCGGCAATGATGTGCCGCTCGAGGACACCGTCCCAGCACCGCTCCCGGAGTTGGCCCCGGTCGAGCTCTGACTCCGCGGACTCACAGTTGCCAGCGGTCCAGAAGGAGGTCGCGGCACCGGGAGTGGGTCGGCGCAAGGAAGTACCGGAAAGGGCACACCGCTCTCTGGCACCACCCAGAAACCGGCCCTGGGAGGAGTTGAGATGGCCCTCGCCAGAGGACTCTCACAGACAGTCCTGGTCCACGGAACGCCAGCACCAGTCCTGGTCCAGATCCTGGTCCTGGTCCTGGGGATACCGATATTGCTCCCGCTCAGCCAGGAGCCGCTCGTTCTCCTGCCGGAGCAGATCGTTGGCACCACCGTGGCCTTCGCAATCGGCGTCGCCATAGTCCGGCACCAACACCGGCCGCTATAGGTACCCGCACCGGGCCCTGGACAGCAGGGACCCTCAGGTGGGCTGGCAACCCAGGCCATTGGCCCTTCTGGACGCTCGGGCCTATCAGGAGCACCAAGGGGCCCCGTCCAGGGCAAGTTACTTGGTGCAGCAGTCCCGGTGCCCGTACCAACGCCAGACAGTGCCGGAGGCTACAGTATCGAGGCCCCCAGCATCCCCCCAGGATAAACCGGAGAGACCAGCACCGAGTCTGGTGCCGTCCCATGGACTCCCGCCCCCGCCTGAGCCGGAGGCCCCTCCCACAGGAGAAGGGGAGCAGGAGGACCAACCAGAGGGGGTCGAGCAGCAGCTAACCTCCTCGTCATCCCCGGATGAGGCGGTGGTGGGTACAGATATGTCCAGTCCTCCACCGATAGACCATAGAGCCCACCAGGAGTTGCTGCGCAGGGTCACCCAGAACTTGGGGTTGCAGGCTGAGGAGACGGTTGAGCAGGAGGACCCCATGGTGGACATTTTGAGCCCCGAAGGTCCATCCAGAATAATGCTCCTGCTCATTAAGATCATTCAGTCCAAGTATAAGACCATATAGCAGACCCCAGCCTCCAGCGCTCCAACGGCTACAGGAGTGGAGTGTAAATACTTTGCCCCATCTAAGGGCTATGAGTTCCTGTTCTGCCACCCAAGTCCATGCTCCCTAGTGGTCTCATCGGTAAACGAAAGGGAGAGCCATGGACAGCAGGCCCCGGACCCTAAGGCCAAGGACGCAAAATGCCTGGACCTTTTTGGCAGAAAGGTGTACTTATCTGGGGGCCTTCAGTTGAGGATTGCGAACCAGCAGGCCATCCTCAACCGGCACAATTTCAACTACTGGGCAGCAGTGGGGAAGTTTAAGGACAACCTCCCACAAAGTTCCCAACAGGAGTTCACGTCCCTGGCGGACGAGGGCAAGGCAGTAGCCAAGACCTCTCTCCAGGCCTCCTTGGATTCGGCTGACTCGGTGGCTAGAACAGTCACGTCAGGGGTGGTCATGGGGTGCTCACTGTGGCTCCAGGAGTCAGGCCTGCTGCCCGAGGTCCAGAATACACTCCAGGACCTCCCCTTCGAGGGGTCCGGGCTCTTCTCGAACCAGACAGACACGAGGCTGCACAGCCTTAAGGACTCACGAGCTATGCTTAAGTCACTGGGTAAGCACGCCCTGGCAACCCAGAGGAAGCCCTTTTAGCTGCAGCCTCCCCCTCAACGCCAGTACCAGGCTCACCATAGGCATGAGCCTTACCGTAAGCGAGGCAGGGATAACAGGAGATGGTGCAACACAGTAACAATAATGTGCCGGGCCAGAACCAAGGCCAGCACAAACCCCAGCTGGGCACTAAGCCAGGCGTTTGAAGGTGCCCTCAAGGACAGTGTACCAGACCAGACATAGAATCATAGACTATCAGAGTCAGAAGGGCTCTCAGGAGAACATCTAGCCCAACCCCCTGCTCAAAGCAGGACCAATCCCCACTTTTTTTGCCCCAGATCCCTAAATGGCCCCCTCAAGGATTGAACTCACAACCCTGGGTTTAACAGGCCAATGCTTGAACCGCCTGTCCGTTTCTCCCATACATGGTTCACCATTACATCAGACCGTTGGGTCTTACGCATGGCGCAGAACGGGTACTCGATGCAGTTTGCCTCCCTCCCCCCTCCTCCCATCCGCCTTCCCCATCCCTCTTCAGGAACCCCTCTCACAAGCATCTCCTAGAGAAGGAAGTCCGCTCGCTGCTAGAGGCGGGGGCGGTAGAGGCGGTGCCACACAGCCTAAGGGGGAAGGGATTCTACTCCCGGTACTTCCTCATTCCCCAAGGCCAAAGGGGGCCTTCTCCGCATCCTAGGCCTGCGCAGGCTCAACAAGTTCCTGGTCAAGGCCCGGTTCCGCATGGTCTCTCTGGGCACCATCATCCCTTCCCTGGTATGCTGCCCTTGACATGAAGGATGCGTACTTTCATATCGCCATCCACCCAGCACATCGGCGGTTCCTACACTTCACCGTGGGCCAAGAACATTACCAGTTTGCGGTTCTCCTGTTCGGTCTAGCCACGGCCCCACGAGTGTTCACGAAGTGCATGGCGGTGGTGGCAGCCTTCTTATGGAGGCAGAGAATCTGGGTGTACCAGTACCTCGACGACTGGCTCCTGGCGGGCCGATCCGAGGTGGAAGTGCGAGGCCATGTGGAGGTGGCCCTGAAATTGTTCCACAAGCTGGGGCTCCTGGTCAACGTCCCCAAGTCCATGCTCATACCCATGCAGAAAGTGGAATTCATAGGGGTGGTCCTGGACACGGTGCAGGCCAGGGCAAGCCTTCCAGTATCCCAATTCCAGGCTTTCCAGCAAGCGATGGCCTCCCTGCACCAGTTTCCAATGACAACGGCCAGGTGCTGCCTGAGGCTGCTGGCTTACATGGTGGCATGCATGCACGTGGTCAGGCATGCCAGACTGAGACTCAGGACTCTGCAGATGTGGCTCGCTCGGGTGTACCGCCCAGGCAGGGACCCCCTGGACTTGGTAGTGACAGCCCCAAGGGACGTACTGGACTCCCTGCTGTGGTGGCAGTCCCAGCCTGTGGTTTGCAAAAGCATCCCCTTTGCCGCCCCACAACCAGACCTGGTGCTGGTGATGGACGCGTCAGACCACGGATGCAGAACCCACCTGGGGGACCTCATGATGCAGGTGTTGTGGTCCGGAGCAAAGCGGTCACTCCATATCAATGTGAAGGAGCTCAGGTTGATTCATCTCACCTGCCAGACCTTTCACGCCACTCTGAGTGGTCACAGCATGATAGTTCTGACAGACAACACTACAGCCATGTTTTATATAAACAAACAGGGTGGGGCTCATTCCTCGCCACTCTGTCGTGAGGTTCTCCTCGTCTGCAACCTTTGCATATCCCATGCAATTCACCTCGAGGCATCGTATCTCCCAGGGGTACAAAACAAGCTGGTGGACTCCCTCAGCAGGTCGTACCGCATGCACGAGTGGATGCTCAGGGCGGAAGTCATGCTTTCGCTCTTCCACAGGTGGGGGTTTCCCCGGGTAGACCTGTTTGCCACCAGGGCCAACGCCCAGTGCTCACAGTTCTGTTTGTTCCAGGGCCGCAGCCTGGGCTCACTTGCAGACGCGTTTGCTATCCCGTGGAGAGGGGACTTGATGTATGCCTTCCCCCCGCTCCCCTTGGTGCACAAGGCCCTACTCAAGGTGCGCAGGGACAAGGCGGCGGTGATGCTCATTGCCCCAGCCTGGACCCACCAGCACTGGTACACATCGCTCCTAGAGCTGTCGGTGGAGGCCCTAATAGTCCTGCCTCTACACCAGGACCTCATTACGCAGGACGGCGGGTGGCTTCTCCACTCCAGCCTACAGTCACTGTACCTGATGGCGTGGAAGCTCTGTGGCTAAACACCCTGGAGAGCCAGTGCTCCCTTCCAGCAGCAGATTCTGCTTGGCAGTAGAAAGCCCTCTACCAGGGCGACCTATATCGCCAAGTGGAAAAGGTTCTCATGTTGGTGTGAACCATGACAGATGCGGCCATGCCAGGCCTAGTGCAGGCCATCCTGGAGTACCTCCTGCACTTCAAGCAGCAAGGGCTAGCCCCGTCCTCACTCAGAGTACACCTGGCGGCCATCTCTGCCTTCCATCCGGGGTACTTGGGGGACTCGGTGTTTTCCCACCCAATGGTGGGACAGTTCCTTAAAGGGTTGGAGAGGGTGTTTCCATACTCCCGCCCCCCCTCCCAGTCCCTCCATGGAACCTTAACCTGGTCCTCTCTAAACTCATGGGACCCCCTTTCAAGGCCCTTGCTTCTTGTTCTCTCCTCCACCTTTCCTGGAAGGTGGCATTTCTGGTTGCCATTACCTCGGCCAGAAGGGTGTCCCTCACCTCTGAGCCACTGTATACAGTATTTCACAAGGACAAGGTGCAGCTCCGGCCACACCCCAAGTTCCTCCCTAAGGTGGTCTCCCAGTTCCATTTGGGCCAGGACATTTGTCTGCCGGTGTTCTTCCCAAAACCCCATACGGACCCGAGTCACCACAGCTTGCACACCCTGGATGTGCGTCGAGCGCTGGCATTCTATTTGGAGCGCACCAAGCCCTTTCGCAAATCCACGCAGCTGTTTGTGGCTGTAGCCGAGAGAATGAAAGGCCTCCCAGTGTCAGCGCAGCGGATTTCGTTTTGGATTACAAGCTGCATCCGGGCATGCTATGAGCTCGCAGGTGTTCCGGCCCCGGCGGTCATGGCCCACTCAACCAGAGTGCAAGTGACTTCCACAGTGTTCCTGGCACAGGTCCCAATCCAGGAGATCTGCAGAGCAGCCACCTAGTTCTCGGTGCACACCTTCACGACCCACTGGTCAACCAGCAGATCAGAGAGGACGCGGTGGTTGGCAGAGCGGTCCTCCAAGCAGTTGTTCCATGACGCCTACCCTCCTCCAGAGGTAAGCTTGTGATTCACCTAATGTGGAACGGACGTGAACAAGCACTCGAAGAAGAAAAAAACGGTTACTTGCTTTCTCGTAACTGTTGTTCTTCGAGATGTGTTGTTCATGTCCATTCCACCACCCACCCTCCTACCCCTCTGTCGGAGTCGCCAGCAAGAAGGAACTGGAGGGGGTCAGGCTGGTAGGGGTATATGTGCACTGCGCAGTGACGCCACTCGGGGGCCCCGCCGGCCCAACGGGAGTCGCTAAGGGAAAAAGTTTCCGATGCTCATGCACGCGGCACACGCACACCTAATGTGGAATGGACTTGAACAACACATCTCGAAGAACAACAGTTATGAGAAAGTAACCGTTTTTTATGGCCACCTGTTGTCAGAAACCTAACATAAAATAACATCCTTTCTGTGTGATCAGTCTTGGTTTTGCATTAACGTTACATTCTTTTTATTTCAATAAATGGTTTTGGGTCTTAGCACTTCTGTGATTCCCTTCCTTGATGTCTGCTCTTGTTATTTATTATAAACAACCACAGTGAAGTTCAACTTTCACTTCTTGTCCTTTGTGTCATTAGAGCCCTGATCCTGTAGCCACACCATTCCACACGTGATGAGGGGTTGATTTTTTTTCCTTTAAACATTACCAGTGTAATTTTATCATAGGCTTCAATTGGAGCAAGGCAAATACCTGTGTATGGGTGAAGACTTGTAAAGAAATTTGTCCACTGGATTTGACTTGAAACATCAGATCACTGTAGTGCTAGACACTGTACAAACACAGTGAGAGAGTGCTTGCCTCAGAGGACTTCCACAGACTAAATAGACAAGGGTTGGGAGAGGAATGGAGAAGTGATTCACCCTAGGTCATAGATCAGGTCAGTGGGACAGTTGGAAATAGAACCCATATCTTCTGGTTCCCAGGCTGACACCCTATCTGCTAGGCCACACTGCTTCAGGAATTGCTACCCACAAAATTGGTCCAGCGTGTCAGGCTGCTAAGTCATTATAAACACTTCTTCCCCACACCAGTGTTTAAATTATCTCTTGTTTATTGCTGATTAAAATCTGAGTATCAGCAGCTCAGACCTCACAGGCAACCCTCCAATAGCAAACTAGTATATGTGCACAAAGGAGGAAAAACAACCATCCACACTAAGCTTAGAAATAGGATGTGAGGGGCTTGATTTCTTTTTAAACCCAGCCTACAGTTGTGCACAGGAGCAATTAATTGCTGGAGCAAATGGGGGTCAGCAGACATCTAATTACTAGAGCTGATCAGGAATTTTCTCCCAAAACAATTACTCTTGTTTTGCTCGCAATCACTTGAGTTTGGCAAAAGAAATATGTGACAAGATCGGGCCAGATGGCTACAGGAGAGTAACAGAAGGCAGATATATTAGCCCCAGGTTAAGTAGGTCCCTTTTTCCTGGGTAAGGTAACAGGGAAGGTTCCAGAACAATCAGGAACCTTCTGGAGACAATTAAGATGACAGGCTGATTAGAACACCTGCAGCCAATCAAGAAGCTGCTAGAATCAATTAAGGCAGGTTAATCAGGGCACCTGGGTTTAAAAAGGAGCTCACTTCAGTTTGTGGTGTGCGTGTAAGGAGCTGGGAGCAAGAGGCGCTAGGAGCTGAGAGTGAGAATGCATACTGTTGGAGGACTGAGGAGTACAAGCATTATCAGACTCCAGGAGGAAGGTCCTATGGTGAGGATAAGGAAGGTGTTGGGAGGAGGCCATGGGGAAGTAGCCCAGGGAGTTGCAGCTGTTGCACAGCTGTTCCAGGAGGCACTCTAAACAGCTGCATTCCACAGGGCCCTGGGCTGGAACCCAGAGTAAAGGGCTGGCCCGGGTTCCCCTCAAACCTCCCAACTCCTGGTCAGACACAGGAGGAGTTGACCTGGACTGTGGGTTCACGAAAACGGCCAAACTCAGGGCTGCTGTGAAGCTCCAAGGCAAGCAAATTCGCCAATAAACGCAAGACCCACCAAGGTAGAGGAGGAACTTTGTCACAAATATCTTCCAAACAAGTGTCCAGTCTTGAAGACAGCAAGAGATGGCTTCCCTTGGTAGCTTGGTTCCAATGGTTAATCATCTGTACTATTTGAAAATGCATGCCTTGTTTCTAACTTAAATTTGTAAGGCTTTGACTTCCACCCTGTCACGGCTCCCTCCCCACTCTGAACTCTGGGTTACAGATGTGGGGACCCGCATGAAAGACCCCCCGCAAGATTATATACCACCAGCTTAGGTTAAAAACTTCTCCAAGGCACAAATTCCTTTCCTTGTCCTTGGACAGTATTGCTGCCACCACCAAGTGATTTAAACAAACATTCAGGGAGGGGCCACTTGGAACCCTATTCCCCCCCCAAAAAAAATCCCACCAAGCCCCTTCACCCCCTTTTCTGGGGAGGCTTGAGAATAATATACCAACCGATAGGTTTACAAAGTGAGCACAGACCAAATCCTTGGTTTTTAGGACACTGAAAATCAATCAGGTTCTTAAAAGAAGAATTTTATTTAAAAAAAATAAGTAAAAGAATCACACCTGCAAAATCAGGATGGAAGATAACTTTACAGGGTAATAAAAAGATTTAAAACCCAGAGGATTCCCCTCTGATTCTGCTTCCCAGTTACAAAACAGGAATAAAATTACCTCTTAGCATAGGGAAAATTCACAAGCTAAAACGAAAGATAATCTAATGCATTTCCTTGCTATTACTTACAATTTCTGTAATTTTAGATGTATCATTTCAGGATCTTTTTAAGAGATGTTTTTTCCTGCCCTGGTCCCTCTCTCTGTCCGAGAGGGCACACACAAAGAGAGCACAAACAAAATCCCCCCCCGAAAGGTTTGAAAGTATCTTCTTTCCCATTGGTCCTTCTGGTCAGGTGCCAACTAGGTTAATTGAACTGATTAACCCCTTACAGGTAAGTGATTCTGTACCTCTGGCCAAGAGGGATTTTATATTACTGCATACATAAAGGTTGTTACCCTTCCCTTTATATTTATGACACACCCATTGGTTCTAGTTCTGCTTTTCTCCATTAGATTAAAGAGCCCTTTCATTTCCAGTGTTCTCTCCCTGTGAAGATGCTATCCACTGTAATCAAGTCACTTCAATCTG
Organism: Chelonia mydas; assembly: GCF_015237465.2. Lineage (NCBI taxonomy): Eukaryota > Metazoa > Chordata > Testudines > Cheloniidae > Chelonia > Chelonia mydas. Next base: position 71,661,546 of record NC_051251.2, on the reverse strand, counting down.
TCTAGCTTATCAAAAAGATCAAGAACTCTTTTAGTCTCTCACTGTCATACATTTTCTTCAGCCCTAGAATAATTTTGGGGGCTCTTCTTTGTACCCTCTCCAGTTTTTCAACAGTCTCTTTGAACTGGGGACTTTAGAACTGTGCTCTGTATTCCAGCGTCAGTCTCACCAGTGCCATAACCAGACTAAAATCACCAATCAGAGGGATGGCTGTCCTAATGCTGTGAAGGGAAACAGTTTTCTTTAATGTGCAGCATAAAGGTGTAGCAGCATTTGACAGTAAGTACATTGCATTAGCCTTTTGCCACAGAATCGCATTTGAAGTGCCCGTTAGCCAGGATTTCAACATTTGTGCACCTGCATAAAAGCACAAGCCTTTCCACTGCTCCACTATGCATGACCGCATAATTCAAGGCTCAGTTTGGCTCTCACTTACCCCAGCTTACGTTCAGTGTAACTGGAAGCAGAACTGTCCTGCCTTCAAGTGACTATAGAATTTTTCAGACACAAACGAAAGATCAATAAGTGGGGCTCAGTTTTTTTCCCTCTGCCTCTCAATTTATTGCTAATAAGAATGTTTTGCATTTACATAGTTCCTTCCATCTCAGAGGGTCCTGAAGTGCTTTACAATCCTGTGATAACCTTTTGCACTCTCCTGTATACACAAAGATACATACCATGAGGAATGGATTTTTCCATCCGGAAAATAGAGCCATCGCTGAACTGGAATGTGGCAGCAGCTATTTTAAACAAAGCATAATGTAGTGATTGTGATGGAGCACTGGCCGCACCCAGGTGTAAAAAAGGGTTAATCTCAGTAGGGCTCAGTCGAGGTGAGTCCTTAGAGAGGCTGCGTGGGGCGCAGCCAATAGGAGAGAAGCTGCAAGGAGCAGCCAATCAGGGCCCAACAAGCTTACATAAAAGGAGCTATGAGGCAGAACAGAGGTTAGTTGCTGCTGGGACCCCAAGGGGTGAAGATTGGGTCCCTAGTAGGCTAAAAGAAAGCTAGCACGTCAGTTGCTGGCAGGGACCAGGGGATCAAGAGAAAGCTCCTGGCTGGCTGAAGGGACTGAGCAGTTGTGTGCCCTGAGGTAAGGGTGAAGAAGATGCTGGGGCTGTGGGGAAGTGGTTCAGGAGACTACACCAACATTCCACACAAAGATGGACTACAAGCCGTCAAGAACGCTATTCCCCCATAATGTCACGGCTAACCTGGTGGCTGAACTTTGTGACTTTGTCCTTACCCATAACTATTTTACATTTGGGGACAACGTATACCTTCAGATCAGCGGCACTGCTATGGATACCCGCATGGCCCCACAGTATGCCAACATTTTTATGGCTGATTTAGAACAACGCTTCCTCAGCTCTCGTCCCCTAACGCCCCTACTCTACTTGCACTATATTGATGACATCTTCATCATCTGGACCCATGGAAAAGAAGCCCTTGAGGAATCCCACCAGGATTTCAACAGTTTCCATCCATCCATCAACCTCAGCCTGGTCCAGTCCACACAAGAGATCCACTTCCTGGACACTACGGTGCTAATAAGCGATGGTCACATAAACACCACCCTATACCGGAAACCTACTGACCGCTATTCCTACCTACATGCCTCCAGCTTTCACCCTGGACCATTTGGAGCCCAAATGGGATGTTACCCGTTAAGATTTTCATGGAAAACCCTGTGTTTCCCTACATAATTGAATATGCAGAGAAGTATCCTGGACCTGAAACTATAAACCTCTGTCTCTTACATTCTAATTCCAGAAGTATGGTAAGCATGATTATTAATGGTATTTCAGAGATTCGAAAGCTGGAAAGGACAATGCCATTAACCACTCTGACTTCCTATATAAAACAGGCCCGTGAATCAAGCCTACAATCCGGTTGGACTAGAGCAGATAGTATAGAAAGACCAATACAATCTAATCAATTCTCTGTTTGATAAATTAAAGACGTTGAGGATGTTTAGTCACATTTATATGCCATATTTTCTAGTCCTCAATTTTTTTAGCTCCTCTTTGAACTAGATCGTCCTACATGTTAATGTTCTTTCCTCATTTGTGATGCCTGATTTCAGCATGCTGCGCAGACTGTATTGTTGTACAGACTGTACAGCAAGAAGTACAGCTCAGGGTGTCAACGCTTAGCAGAGCGAGGACAGGGAAGCTCTTGGGCGCGGGGGGGGGCGGGGGGGGGGAGCTCTGCTTTAGCCACAATTGAAGCAAGGCAGCTGGCTCAGATCCACATCAGCAGAATTTTACAGCACACTGGAAACAGCTGTGCCTAAAACACAGGGCTGCAACTGAGACGTACACATGCTTTGGTGTCTTAATTTACTTCAGCACATTACAAAGGCCTTTCTGAAGGAAGGCATCATTATTATTGCCACTTTACTGGTAGGTAAAGCAAAGACAAGAGATTGGCCGTGTCAGAGTTGGGACGAGAACCACGTGTCCTGACTCTCATTCCAGCACGCTTTTTCATATTTCCAGAGCGCCTACTTGCCACGTAGCAAGGTAACAATCTAATAGTTACGTCTTCGCGGGAAGAGAAGTGAGAGAGCGAGGGGTGAGGTTCAGCAAGTCGAGTAGACGAAGCACTATGGTCACAGTGATCGCTAATTGCATATGAAACAACCATTTCCGTATGCAAATCAAAGAGCTGTAAGTGAAAGGTAAAGCAAGTGGCAAGCTCAGGGTAAAATTTGAGATTTGAAAACTGACACTAGAGCTACAACTCTTGGGGGTATGATTACCAGCTCCGTGAGTATACGCTCACTCGCTTGCTGGCCTGCTGCGAGCTAAAATAGTAGCATGTCTACCGGGGGGTTGTACTCAAAGCAGCTAATCTGTGCTGCTGCAGCTACCTTACCATTTTCAACACACAAGCGTGAGTAGAGGTAGTGGAAGTATGTCTACATAAACTGCCAATCGCACCCGAGCTAAAAGTGTAGAAGTAGCCTGGGGTGAAATTCTGGCTCCATGAAGGTCATTGAAACTCTAAGGACTTAATTCTAATTCACGTCAGGTCCCTATTTTATGTTCTAGTCCCAGAGGCAATTTTAAATAAAAGGGCTTTCCAGAGCTATAAGTAGATATTTTATATATCGGGTTTTTTTTTCATAATTTCTGCCACTCCATTTCTCTGCCCCTGCAGCTTTGCACCTTGGGCACCTGCCACGCTCACGCCTCCCTGGTTTCAGCCCTGTGGGTTTCGACTAATGTAATGTAGTCAGCCCAATAGAAAGGAGAACTTTCTCTTTCCCCAGCCTTCGAAGCCTGGCAAAGCTTGCTGGTCTGACGGCCAATAGACCAAGAGCGAGGAGGGATGGAATTTCCAGATTCTGGGACCAGCCAGCAGCGCCTTCCAGCGCACGTACTTTGACGTACTTTGACTGTCCTAGCGTCACACGGTAAAGCCGTGATTTCCATGAAGGCTTGGACCCACCTAGGGCTTTATAGCTATGCCTACACTTTGAATTACACCCAGCAATGAAATGGAAGATCACTGCAATGCATATGCTGCAGGAACATAGGTGGCTGCACTGTGCACTAACTAAAGATCCTGGGAGTTCTGTGGTGTATCGTTGTGCACAGTGCATTGCATTAATTCCGTCTGGAGCAGGCAGCTGTCAGAAAGTCAAAAACTCCAGAGTAGTACTCCTAGAAAAGGGGGGAACAAAGTCCCATACAAGCTGTCTTTGAGAAATGGGCAGTAGAAGTGGCTGAAACGGTATGTTAGATTCTAGTTTAGCTTTCCTCTCTGTACTTGTTTGTTAGCATGAACATTTACCTAGTAGCGTTTCCTTTGCTTTTCACATTTGGGGACTCAAAGTCTAAGGCGAGACATACCTTTTTTTATTAATGATGTATAACAAATTATCTTCATGCTTCTTTAGCATTTTCCACCCAGACCACACCAGGCATTTCCTAGTGTAGACTTGCAGAATTTCAATTTTTCTACCAATTTAAATTTTCGCAGTTACTTGAAAATATGGGGACAATTATTTATTGACAATAGAAACTGAGCTTAAAAAAGTCCATTAAAACACAAATTGTCAAAATCAAATGTCAAAACATACAAAATAAATAGCCTTAAATAAACAAATGATACCTGGTTTTACTATTCATTTTCGGGTCTATTTTTAATAAGCATGGAAACATTTATTTTGTCACTTGGTACATTTACAGTGAAATCGACCTTAATCGACAAATAAAATCGTTTCAAGCCTACGGTTATTTTAGCACGTTCTCCAAAGTTTTACAGCTTCCAAAGTTTGCTATTGATAGCTGATTACGGAATTTCACCGCTGCCTGCATTCATTTGGCTGGCAAGGTGGTGACAAAAAAATTAATCTATTCTTGTGTGAAGTAGCGCCCGTGGATGTCAGGTTTATAGTATGCTTCTAGCGATTCCAGAACAAATCTATAGCTGTCCCTTCAATTAACTCTTAGGACATATATTCAAAAAACAATGCACTATCCACTGGTAACCTAGCTGTGAAAAGTTTGGTTGAAGTGACTCTCCCAATCTCACAGAGGAAAGATGCAGCGCGTGTAGCAGAATCCAGTTCTCCAGATCAGCAGTCAACTGCCTTAACCACGAGACGCTCCATGTTCTTCCTGCCAACCCCTGCCTGCCTTAAATCACTACCCACCTGCCAACTTCTGCAAGAAATCAAGCAGTTGCCCTACAGACAGCAGTATTCCTGACATTTCTTGTAGATGAGTGTTTGACTTCGCAACCAAAATCATGGTCTTTTAATTTAGTTTTTTTATGCAATATGTATATATAAGGTGTGTGGGTATAGACATGCAATATAAGTGTAACATACGTTACCATTTCTCCCAACCTGCACTGCCATCTTCTGGACAAGAGGCGCAATTGGAGTTTGCTTTTACTTAGTTGGGACATTTTATAAGAAAAACGGAATAAAAATTGCCATTTCAGATTTTCATAGCACTTTTCAAGCATTCTATCGCATTCTATCGCATCTATCTAGACCATTGTAACGTACTCTAACCACGTCATGATTTTTGTCATAAATCGTCAATATTTGTTGTTTTTCTTGGTATTCCTCTCTTAGAATCATACTATAATGGGGAAACCTCAGCTGTCATTTTGCGTAGATTCCAAGGCTGGAAGGGACCATTGTAATAATCTAGTCTCACCTCCTGTATTACAGTCCAGAGAGCGGCCACCAAATAATTTCAAGAGGTAGTAGTTTAGAGAACCACCTAATGTTGATTTATAAACTGTTAGTGATGGAGCATCCACCATTACCCCTGATAAATTGTTCTAATGGTTAAGCATTATCACTGTTAGACTTTTATCTCCTTTGTATTTTGAATTTGTCTCGATTCAGCTTCCAGACATTTTATTTTAGTAAACCTTTTTCTGCTAGATTGACGATCCTGTTATCAAATATTTGTTTCCCAGGTACGTACTTACAGTTTATAATCAAGTCATCGCTTAAGATTTTCTTCCTTGAACTAAGACTCAAGAAAGTCACCCTATCAATAATGTAGGTTTTCTAAACTTTGTAATGCTCTTCTTCGAACCATCTCCAATTTATCAATATGCTTCGGGGGGGGGGGGGGGGGGCAGGCAGACGCAAGACTGGCAATACTGTTTGACTATTCTATATCTTCATCTAGATTACACAAAGAGATCAACTTTGAGTCCTAAAATTAAGCTACTACATAAGAGGTAATTTTTCAGAAGAATTGGTTACCCACAATGCCCATTGGGTGGCCCAAGGTCCCACAGCAAGTCAGAGGCAAAACTCGGGATTTGGATTTGGGTGTTCCTATTTCCCAGTATTTGCTCACGCCAAGCGGTGGCGCTAAAATGACATGTGACATACATAATATGATGGGGGAAAGACTAAAATAAGAACAAAAATGACGGTCCTGAGAGAAAAGTCCCCTAGACATAGAGGAAGTACAGCGTAGATAGCAGGTCAGCAAAGTTCCCCACCCACGTGCCTTAATCTTGGCTCGGAATGGCCAGGGTAAGGGTGAGATGTTTGTCTAGTCTCAATGCACAGACAGTCCATTTCCTCTCAGCTGAAAGAGCCAACCACTGTGAGAAAGTATTTCTCCTTTCCCTCATCTCCAGGTCTGATGGCGCTTTTCATAGGAATCTTATGCGATCGCTAAAGAAATTTAAGCACTCTCTCATTATAAATCCTATATATAATCACTACATGGTATAAGCACATTAGAGTCTACGTATATAGTTCGTACGCTAATAGTTTAATATGTGTGTGTCTATGTTCTAAGTGTATAAGATGTGCTATAGGAGTTGTGTATATGTATGCCTACCTAAAAGATGCAAAATATTGCACATAAAAACTAAATTAAAAAGGCCATGATTTTGGTTTCAAAGTCAAACACTCATCAACAAGAAATGCCAGGAATATGTTTTTTGGTGCAACCTTAATTCAGCCTCCTTGCGAATATGCGTTTCGAGACAGAACTTAAATACATTTTTCCACAGGACCCCTGCTTCGTTCAGTGCTCTGGACGGACCCGCTCAGGTGATGAATCACGGTTGTGTTGTGACAGAATACTGCTTGATTTGTTGCAGAAGTTGGCAGGTGGGTAGTTAATTAGGCAGGGGTTGGCAGGAAGAAAATGGAGCGTCTCGTTCTTAAGGCAGTTGACTGCTACACTCGCTGCAGATTTCCTCAGTGAGGTTGCGCAATCCACTTCAAGCAAACGTTTCATAGCTAGGTTACCAATGGACTTTTCCTCATTTTCTGTTTCTGACTGGATATTCCCGGGCTGATTTCCAGAACTGCTGAGCATTCACAGCTGCAACTGAAGCCATGTGAGCCGTGCCTTGAACAGATAAAGTGCCATATAATGCTAACCACGCTGAAAAATCAGGTCCTAGCCGTATCAAATTGGCCACCCACAATTAGTAGAAACTTTCACCTTCATCTCTGCCTCAGCGCCCCACTTATAACATCATATACATGTCTCTCACAGCGGTGTTGTGGACATGAATTCATTAATGCTTGTGTAGTACTCACATACCATTCCAATAAGTACCATAATAATAATGCTGTACTCAAAGGATGCCTTGAATAATTTGTCCTACATAAGGACCAGACACTGAGAAATGAGGATCAAGCGACATATCAAATAGCTGTTCATTCAGAGAGTATTTATCCATCCTGGGAACTGAAGGAAGCACGCGTCATACGGCTAAAATAATATTTGAATTAACGACCACACACAAAGAGTTTGTTAATTATATTGGTAGAGGCTACCTGAATTATAGAATTTTTTTCTAATATTTGAGTGCTTGACTTTGCCATGTTAATAATGTTCCTTTGACACCTAATATGTTGCTTTTAACTGCTAAACTTCAACGGGCCAGTCCATGTCTGCCTCCAGGTTGCTGGGGTTTTTTCGTTTGGTCAAAACGGCTCCGCTGTTTCCAAAAGTGAACTTAGGGAATAATCTATTTGTGTGCCGCATCTGCAGTACAGGATAGTGCTGTGAAATCACCTGGGGGCACACTGATCATCCCCACCTCTTTACCCCGATGGGCTTTACTACACTCCAATCTGCTTTTATATATTTCTTCTGACTTCCCCACCAGTAAGGACCTCCTATGTTACCAGAGCAGTTATCCCTCATAGCACGGTTCTTTTGGGAGCACACGCCGGGGGGAGGGGGGGGAATACCAAGGCTCCAAGCTACCATTTTCCCATACTCGGTATATTTCCAAAGCAAAGTTTTCACAGTATACGATGTTTAGAATATATCAGTGCAGAATTGCACTCAGTTATTTTGCTGTGGGACAGGAGTTAGCCAAAAATCTGTATTAAACTCTAATCTTTTGCCGTATGTCTCTTTTAACTGATGTGCTAATACACTCCTGAACCCTTGTATGATGGTCCAAATGCCAATGAAGTCAGTGGCTTCGAATCAGTGCCATGGTATATAACATAGAGGTGTGATCTGCACACTTAAAAGGCTCAGACAGTCTTTTTTTCTGCCTGGTTGTCAACCCTGAAATCCTCTGGTGGCAGGTATACGTTAGGGGAAAGATATATATATGTATATTTTTGAATTAGGTTGTCAAGAAGCTGCTCGCATGACCCAGGTTGTGGGGAAACATACACTGTAGAGCCAGAGAATTGACGGGAAAGCTCTGACATTCTGTGTATAGTCAAGTCTCACCTCTTTGGTGAGGAGATACAAGCAGTTTGCAGGGATCGGCAGGTGGCATGCGTCCTTTTGTCAGTTTCCTGCTTCCAGCTGTCTGAATTATTAACAGTTTCCTTTCTAGCCAACCGCTTCTCTCACACACATAGACTTCAACAGGTCTCTGAGTAGAGCAGCACTCAACACTTCCACCCTTCACCTCTGTTTTTTCCATCAGCTCTCGCTCCTGGGTGAAAGACAGCTGACAGAGGCACAGCAAGCAACTAGAAAGGTAAGAAGAAAAGGAGTATTTGTGGCTCCATAGACTAACAAATTTATTTGAGCGTAAGCTTTCGTGAGCTTTCATAAACTCACGTCATCCGATTCATACAGTAGGGAGATTTTATATACACAGAGAACATAAAACAATGGGTGTTTCCATACACACTGTAACAAGAATGATCAGGTAAGGTGAGCTATTATCCTTGGGGGAAAACAAACCTAAGGCTTTTGTAGTGATAATCAAGGTGAGCCATTACCAGCAGCTGACAAGAAAGTGTGAGGAACAGTAGGGGTTGTGGGGGCAATAAACACGGGGAAATATTTTTACTTTGTGTAATGACCCATCCACTTCCACTCTTTATTCAAGCCTAATTTAATGGTGTCCAGTTTGCAAATTAATTCTAGAATGCACGAAGGCGGGTAGAAACACAAAACATATATGTGTGAAGGATGTGGTTTACAAGGCAAAGATTGCAAATCCAGAGGAGGAACTTTAATAAGCCTGACTATTATCCCTAATGACGAGTTATATTTATTGTTGTACCCAGCAGGGGCTAATAATTTAATTGCTGTTACTACATGCCATAATCTTCAGAAGACATTGGAAAAGCAAAAGTAGTGTGTCTTTTTATTTAGTGACAGTTTGTAACGTCTAGCCATAAATGTTGGTTGGCGGACAACATGTGTACCACCACAGATTTATTTAGTAATCATACACATGTGAAATATTTTCTGTGAGGCATGAAGTCCTTTGACTTCATGAGACCCTAGGCTGGTAAACTTTAAACTGTGATCCAATGAGGGTGACATCAAGAATATTTGGATTACAGAAAACCTAGAGACGCCGATTTACCTCGGGCCCCTTGTTCTACATGCTGAACGGACCAGAGACTGTCACTTGCAGACTCAGAGCTTGCGGTATAAATATGCCCACAGTACGCATCATTCTTTCTATTCCCAGAAAATAATTGTGACTTTTAGTTTTAAAGCTCAAGCTGAAAAACTATTAGCAAGCACCGCAGTTTCAACTGCACAAAATGGGGGCCTTCCAGATTATAGTAGCTTTGGGCTGGTAGGACTTAACTCTCTTGTGGAAGAGAGTTAATGTTGCAAAAGAGCTACCATATAGATGGGGAGAGAAAAATTATAACTGATTCTAACAGTTAAAAAAACAAAGCATGAAAGTCAGTTTCATGAAAGCCTCATTGTTATGGAAACGAGTACAAGCACTGAAATCGAAATTGCCAGGTCGAATTTGGGTTAGTGTGGATCCGATTGGATGGTATTGGCCTCCGGGAGCTATCCCAGAGTGTTCCACTGTGACTGCTCTGGACATCACTTTGAACTCAGATGTACTAGCCAGGTACACAGGAAAAGCCCGGGGAAATTTTGAATTTCATTTCCTGTCTGGCCAGCGTGGCGAGCTCAGCAGCACAAGTGACCCTGGAGCCCCGCCCCCCCCCCCCACGAAATGTTTTTACGGTCCCCCATCATCTCTGTCCCTGAGATTATAGCAGATTAGAAGGTAAAAATCAGCACTCACTATGACATATTTTCTGAGCTTATGCAGTCCTCCTGCACTGGTAGGGGGACACACCTTAATGCATTCAGTAGTAGAGGCCAGGAAAGAATTGTTGTGTTTGCTGAACTGCAAAAGTATCACGCCTCACTAGCGATCCGGCCTGAGCCAGGTCGCTGTATGAAAGCACTCCGCGCTGTCAGTCTTGGGCGAGGGCATGACTGCTTTGTGAGCAGGAAGGCCACAGAGATAGACATCGCATTAGGTAACTTCTGTAGCGCGACAAAACATTCCTGTGCATTCGGCAAAGTCTGTGGCAAAAAAAGAAAGCCCTGTGACACACCAAACTATTAATAATACATAACCACAGGTTACATAAAGTATAATAGGGAAAACATGAGGGATACATTCAAGTCAGCTTTCTGTATTGTAGTGGTTATCACGTTCACCTAAATATGTGAAACGCCCCCCCGGTTTGAGACTGCTTGGAAACAGGTCCTGTTCCTTTTTTTGACTCCCCTCCTGCATTTTTAGTCTTAGAACAGACTGCACTGTGAAATTTTACTTTGAATTATATAAATTATGAGTTAAATAATATGAAAGCTCTCTCTAAATTAGTTATAGTTCCACGATCCTTACCCTTTCAGCTACTCTGATAAATTAACATTTTTGTTTGGGGTGAAGGAAAAGTTTCATGAAGACTTTTTTAGGGACTAAATGTTATCTAGGACTCTGAAAAAATCTTAACGTGGCCCATAGAGTGCAATCCTTCGTTCTGGATTTGTCATTCCAAATGCTCCTTACTACTGCCCAGGCTTCATGAGCCATGGGAGCAAGGGGCAGGCTGGGGTAGGTGCGAACGCGCGGTGCTGCTGGCTGGGAGAGTAGCCTGAGGCAGAAGCCTCCAGCTCGCATGATATTCCAGGTGGGATTGAATCTCCATGAGAGGAAACTTAAAGAAGAGAATGACCTGAGTCACGCCCATTCGAGGATAGCTATGTCTGTCCAGGTGCCCCTGATCGACCTCACCGAGGTCTGTCAGGAGCACCCTGGAAATGTATGACGGCTATTAGTCCTACTGCACCGTCTGCTGCGAAGGCAAGGAGCTGCTGCTGTGTAGCAACGCAGTACCAAGTCTGCCAGCAGCACCCAGGAGACGTACAGTGACGGTTAGCTGAGTGGGCTCCATGCTTGCCGGGGTACGACCCTGGCTTGCAGGAGCCGGCGGTCAGAGTCCCAGACTGGCAGCTCAGCCCACTGCCGCTCTGGGGGCTCTATCCGCTTGCCCCACTCAGCATGCTGCTTGTTTGGGGTTCCGATCATCTAGGCAGGCAGCAGGCTGAGCGGGGCCGACAGATGGGACCCCAGAAAAAAAGCGTGAAACGATTGTTGTTGCTTTCATGGAGGGAGGGGGGCTCCCGACGACATGTACCCCAAACCACCCACAACAAAGTTTTTGTCCCATCAGGCATTGGGAGCTTAACCCAGAATTCCAATGGGCAGCGGAGACTGCAGGAACTGTGGGATCGCTACCCACAGTGCACCGCTCTGTAAGTCAATGCTAGCTACCGCAGTGGGGACGCACTTCGCGGACTTAACGTGCTTAGTGTAGACATACGCAATCAACTGTATAAAATCGAATACTAAAAATCGACTTCTATGAAATTGACCTAATTTCGTAGTGTAAACTTAGAGCTCTGACTACCGAGGTACTGACCCTAGCTTGGAGCTCTTTCAGGGAGCTAATATGTGATTGTTTAAGACCTTTTTCTCAAACTAGAAGTCAGCTGTTTACAGGGTGCTGGGTTGTGTTAACTGCATTAGTTAAGACATACCTAAAAATAGATGATACATGAAATGAACTGGTTTCCTGATGTTATTTTCCATGTCAATAGTTGTTGCTGTTCCCAGAGAAATGTTATGTGAGGAGAGTCATTCTGTGGAATGGTGACTTGGAATTGTAATGAAGTTTGAGAATTCCTGGTCAACAACACTGTAGCCTTGTGTGTTACAGTGCACTTAACCCCATTAGGCCTACTGATTCTTACACCAAAGTTGTTAGGGTTGCCAGGCGTCCAGTTTTTGACTGAAACGTCCAGTCAAAAAGGTTGTCTGGTGGCTCCAGTCAGCACCATTGGCCGGGCATTTAAGTCTGATCGATGGTGCGGTGCGGTTAAGGCAGGCTCCCTGTCTTCTCTGGCTATGCACGGCTCCTGGACGCGGCCAGCATGTCCCTGTGCCCCTAAGTGCAGGGCCAATCGGGGAAGCTCTGCGCACTGCTCCCCCGCCCCAAGTGTCGGCTCCACAGATCCCATTGGCTTCAAGATGCACCTTGGAACAGGACATGCTGGCTGCCTGCGGGAGCCACACAGAGCCAGGGCAGGCAAGGAGCTTGACTTAGCCCTTCTGTTCCATGGACCGGGAGCCACCTGAGGTAAGTGCTGCCTAGAGCCTGCACCCTCTCCCACAGCCTAGCCCCCTGCCCCAGCCCCAGCTCTGAACCACGTCCTGCACCCAAACTCCCTCCTGCAGCCCGCACCCCCTCCTGCACCTCAAGCCCCTGCCCCAGCCCTGCGCCCCCTTCTGCACCATGAATGAATTATTTCTGGCCCCAACGCTGAGCCGGAGCCCTCAACGCCTCCCAGATCCCAAACAGATCCCAAACCTCCGCCTCAGCCCAGTGAAAGTGAGTGAGAATGGGGGAGAGCAAGCGATGGAGGGAGGGGGACGGAGTGAGTGGGGGTGGAGCTCTCTTGTAGGCCTTTTCCAGACTCACATTATCTGATTCTTCCTCACTGGAAGTCCAACATCCTGGACAGCTTCCTGTCAGTCTACCGCTGAAGGAATCTTCTCTCCTAGTCCTTCAGTCTGTCTGGTAGTTGTCCCTCCCCTCTGAACTGCAGTTTTCTTATCCTCCAGCTGTTGCTGCCCCAGAAATTCACTGCAGATGAGGAGATAGCCAGCCAACCTGATAACTCCTGCATGGCCGTGATAGAACAGGTTCTATACACCCCTGACAGAGGTGTAATATTTTTATCTTAGTAAAGGCAATGGAAGCCACGTGGAAGCCTGTAACATTGAAATATATGTTTTCCTTCCTATATTGTGCCCAATATACTACATATAGTTGTAAAATATGCTTACATTTTTTATTCCTCTTGTACAGATACACTAGAGTGCCTGCAAGGAGGCAGAAGATGCGTGTCCACTACTTAATCTGGATTTGGATTAACTTCTCCTTTGGTGACTCTGAATTTCATTACCTATGTCAGAAAATCTGCCTTTGCAAAGAAGGGGCCAAGTTTGTGAACTGCTCTGGAGTCAATGTGACTGACAACTTCATCTTCCCTCCCGAGACCAAGCACTTGGATTTGTCCATCAGTAACCTGTATTCTGTTCCAAGCAAAGCTCTGAGATCCCTGTGGAAGTTACAAGTTCTACTTCTGAGTGGGAACTACATCACCAAAGTCAGAGAGAGTGCATTTAGCTCTCTTGAGAGACTCCAGAAGCTTGATATCCATAGAAATGAGATAACAGTGCTTGGAAACAGTTTCTCCACAGGGCTCAGTTCTCTCAGAGAGCTGAATTTGTCCTATAATAGGCTCCAGAAATTATATTACAGGAACTTCCAGCATTTTGGCGCGGGTGGAGGCTTGCCAGGCCGTTTAGTCGGCAGCCTCCTCCGCCCGGGTCAACTGGGTCAAAAGCTGCCTAGTGCAAGGGTGAGCAACCTTTTTGGCCTGAGGGCCACATTGGGTTGCGAAACTTTATGGAGGGCCAGGTAGGGAAGACTGTGCCTCCCCAAACAGCCTGGACTGCCCCCATCCATCACTTCCCGGCTCCTGAATGCCCCCCTCAGAACCCCCGACCCACCGAACCCCCCCCCCCATTCCTTGTCACCTGACCGCCCCCTCCCGGGAGCCCTGCCGCTAACCCCCTCCAGGATCCCACCGCCTATCCAACCCGCTTGCTGCCCGTCCCCTGACCGCATCAGCCTGAACCTCTGCCCCATCCAACCGCCCCTTGTCCCCGGACCCAGTGTAGGTCCTCAATTTAGCAGAGAAGGAGAGCTAATAACTCATGACATCAAGACGGCTGAGCTTTTTGATGCCTATTTTGCTTGCCTTCTTTAAAAGGGTAAATAGTCACAAGAATGATAAAAGATGTTAAAAACCTCTCCTGTGAGAATACATTAAAAAAATTGAGCATGTTTAAGCTTGATAAAAGAAGACTGAGGGGGGACCTGACAGTCTTCAAATTAGTTCAGGGCTGTATTAAGGAGGGCAGGGATCAATTGTTATCCATGTCCACTGAAGGTAGCACAAGAAAAAAAGGGCTTAATCTGCAGCAAGGAACATTTAGGTTGGATATTAGCAAAAAGAAAAGGAGTACTTGCAGTGAGCTGTAGCTCACGAAAGCTTATGCTCAAATAAATTGGTTAGTCTCTAAGGTGCCACAAGTTCTCCTTTTCTTTTTGCGAACACAAACTCTGTATTTTCATAAATAGCAACAATAGCCGTTCATTCCGCAGTCCTTCCCCTCTGAGCTAGGAATGCTCTCAATCCAAGAGGTGTAGCATTAAATCTTTTTACGCAACAGTGAACTATCTGTGAACCATCAGTTTGTGCGGAGAATCTCCAGTGCTCCTGTCCAAGTACACAACTGCTAAAAGAAATATGAAAGCCCCCATCTCCAAACGCACTTGCGGTTATCGGAAATATCCAAAGGCTGCTGGGGGATTTTGACTCAAAGTCGCCATTATCCAGCCCGGAAGAAAGATGTCCCAAATGACCTCAAACATGTCCCGGTTGATCTACAAACATGCTTCTGAGAGGCAGCCTAATTGACTCTTCCAAGAGGAGAGCAAGCAAGCTTTGAACTGAATTAGCAGCTAAGTACTAGCCCTCTTAAGTTTGGAGGCCTTCCATCTCCCCGTCCCAGTTTCCGCTGCATTTCTCTATCGTCTGCTGCTTAGTTTTCTATTATTTTTTAAAAGGAAACAATAATCCCCAGTCCTTTCTTTTTGGGAAGGGGGCTTGGTTTAATGCATATTTTGCCACAACTACTCCTTTTCTTTATGTTACTGTCTCTGGGAGTCAAGTAAACTACAATACTTTACTTTTCGTGAACAATTTCCCTAGAGTCACAGCGATTCCAGCACCGTTCCTATCTGAGTAGGGAATGAAGGAGTTTGTTTTGTGTTCCATTCCTGCAGTGTTTAACGTCCGTTTAAAATTGACCATATTTTTTAGATTTGAAGGACTCTCCCAGCAGAGACGTAGAGCAACACGTACAGGAAGGTTGGATGAAGGAAAAAATAGCCCTTTCCATTCTTTCAGTTCTTTAATTCTTTGCAATTAGATTTGCGGCTGAAAAACTCTACTGTGAACACGGCCCTCTTTTAGGCACTGAGCACAGCACACTTTGCCCCGTGCACTGAACAGATTTCTTGTCTACTATTAATCTCGTTTATTCTTGGTCTAGGGACCAACCAATATCAGGGCGTCCTTGGTCTGGGCATTGCATAAAAACAGAGAAATAGACAATCCGTTCCCCAAATGATATCGAAAGAACACCACCTTCAAGATGCCAAGTGCCTTTAGTGTCCACTAAACTCAGAAAGAGCTGTGGGTGCCTACTATTTTATAGAAAATACTAAACAGTAAATGTCTTCACAATAATATCAGTACCCAGAGTACCATGTGCTCCAGATGTCTGCTAACATTTGGTTCTGGGTACGCTAGGATTTTGTCCACTAAATTCCGAACTTCGCTTCCAATGGTCCACCACTAGCTGCGTTGGGAGCGCTTATAAAGGTGGTATGGTAGCAGCTTTTGATATTAATCACGAGATCATCTAGGTGGCTCTGAACAGTACCACTGCTATGTTTCAGAGCTGTTCCATGCAAGTGTTAAACTCTTTGCTTTGTTTTTACATCAAAGCGTTCATCACGTGATCAATAAGGTTTGTGGCGTATACAAACAGAGAAATATATTTTTCTCTAGCAAATCTCAAGAGGACAAAACTCGCCCACTCTCTTTCTCTGAGTTTGCCATCCTGAAATTCTCAGCATGTTGACTAATAATTTTAAGAATGTAGCTCTTGTGCACCCCTCAGGAATAGTATGCATTTTATATCACCTTTAGCCAGTTAGAAAGCTCAAAAAAGGGATTGTGTTTGCTTTATTGAAAATTGAAAGTTCTTTGTACCGTTGACGTCTCGGTCATTTTTCTCACGCTTATTTAAATTTCTATTTTTTAAAAATCCACTTCCCCTAAGTGGAGGTGACACACAATTATGAACAAGTGAGCCTTTTACAGAAGTTGAAAAATGTGCCCATTCAAAGAGAACATATAAGACTTTTTAAGAGAGCGGTACACAGCTGGTTTATCCAGAACTTATACCAATTCACTGTTTCACACTATGTCTATGCTGACACAGCAGACTGAGGGGCCTAAACTTACTCACGAAAAGTAAACAACAGTAATACAAACAGCGTCTTTCTTGTTTCATAAGTAAACATAATAAGCTACATTTTAGTGAGCGATGGCAATGCAAATTCCATTTATCTAAAATAAACATAGGACAAATGGCTGCTCTACATGTACAAACTCGTTTTTTTCTTTCTTACTAATTCGGGCAGAGGAGTAGTTGTTTGAAGTTTTTACAATGACTTCGGAACACGAGGTGATGTTGATGAGGGAGAATAAATAACTTTATAGAGGGAGAAAAAGCTCTGATCCAGCTCGTTAGCAGCATCCCTGGTTTCAAAAAGTAGTCCAGCCAGGGCTGAATTCACTCCAGCCTTAATACATCACTTTATTCACCCCTTTTTTAGTGCCCATTGAACAAGAAAAGGGAGATGGACTCTCTTACTGTAACAAAATATTGCTAAAGCGTCATATATGGCTATGTATATATGCATGTCTATTTTATTGTTTGAGCAAATGATCTCTAAAATGAATATATAAATAATATATATCTTAATCTTATATATATATTTACATCTCTAACACTTCTGCCAGTATGTTTCCAGTGTCTCAGTATCCCATTCTCCCTACAGGAAGTAGGAGCAATTGTAGAGAAAATACTGATCAGCCCTAGCAACCCCTGGGGTAGAGCATGCTCAGTGCAGATATAGCCAGTGGAGAATAATGCCGCCAACTTCCCTCCACATACCCCGTCTCCCTCAGACCTGTAACTTGGTGCAATTTGGGCATGTAACAGGAACAGTGAAGCCCTGACACCACAATGAACCCTATTCCCCAGCCCGACGCCAATTTTCCAAGCACCACCTTGAAGGCATGGGGGCGCTATAGCTTCTAAACAAAAACTTGTAATACTCTTTTTTTTTTAATGTGGCCAAAATAATGAATTTTTTCATAGATTTAACAGTTTTCGTTGAAGCGTTTCCAAACAAGTCACACCCTGAAAGAGGGAAAATTTCAGCTTGAATGGGTAAAATCTGGTAGAATGATAAGCAACGGAGAAATAATGTCTTGAAATGGAGTGTTGGATAATCTTAATATAGGTTGTGCTCCCAGGGCTGGCTATAACACAAAGTGTGCGTACGTATATATGTGTTAATGTGTGTGTGTATATATATATATGTTATTCTCATCATATAGTTCTCTCCACTAACATGAATAGAGGGAAATTAACTTGAAAAACTCACTTCGGCAGGAAGCATAAAATGGGGAGCTGTGTCCTGCAGCATGCTCCACTTCACTGGGACAACAGAGAAACGCCTTCTTCTAAGATCAATGAGGCTGGAGTTCCACCAAAATTTGGGAGCCAGAGGGATGGAGTTGGGAGCAGTCACATCCCACGCACGTTCCTTTCGTGACCCACAGATAGCTAGTCAGAATTGCAGCACTTCGTACTGCACAGCTGAAGCTTCGTACTGACTGAAGAAGAGGCAGCTGGTCACAACACAGCTCTGGACACAGCCTAGTGGAAGATGGAAGAGGCATTTTCCACTCCTCTGGGCTGAGGCAATGTGTGTGTGTGTGTGTGCGTGTGCGCGCGCGTAGCAGGGAACGCAGTGTCATCTGTCCCCCTCCAGATTTGCTTTTTGCCTTGTACTGACCATGTTCACACAGGCTAAGCATGCTCAGAATCACAGCTGAAACCAGCTGCCCTCATTCTGCGCCGCGCAACTGTCACCAGGCACAGGTCATCGCTGGCTCAGGGACATAATTGTCCAGAGACCACAGTGTCCCGGGAGCTAGAGCATGGTTGCCAATCTATAAGGTGTTAAGTAAGCCTCACAGACAGCTTACTTAAGCCATCTGCCTTTTATCATTGTACTTATGCCTTTAAAGGGATAGCTGGATGGTAGCGTGCATCTCCTTAGAAGGAGACACAAAACTGTGTATACGCAACATACTCACAGGTTGTCACATTGTCTTACAGCCCCAGGTAGATGATGCAGAGCGGAGTAAGGATTGATATTGTGTTTAAAGGCTTATGTCAGGGTAGAAGATGTCTCTTATGGCTTTGTGGACTAAGTGAAGCGGGTCGATTGCTGGCCACCCCACTCGGGGTCAATTCGGACTGCATTAAAAGCTAGTAATAATGCTGATAATACCAGGGTAAACATCTGTCCACTGTTGCTACTAAATCCATTTCCCTACCGCTTTGTTTACTTCTCACCAGGCTGTATTGTACTGAAGAAGAATAAGTATAATAAATGTAATAAAAATAATAAAGAAGCTCAGCTGGTCTGTGCTCCAGATGTAATTTCTATGAGAAAAGCATGAACGTAAAAGAAGATGTGACCCGAAATCTACCTCACCCCAAGGTAACGGTGTGCCGCAAAATTGACCACTGCCGGTCCAGTAGTCTCGCTAGACGCATATTGCGTCTATTATAGATATGGTTTCTTATACTAGGATGCCACAGATAGCAGGGAGTTGGAGCCCAAATGGGATGTTACCCGTTAAGATTTTCATGGAAAACCCTGTGTTTCCCTACATAATTGAATATGCAGAGAAGTATCCTGGACCTGAAACTATAAACCTCTGTCTCTTACATTCTAATTCCAGAAGTATGGTAAGCATGATTATTAATGGTATTTCAGAGATTCGAAAGCTGGAAAGGACAATGCCATTAACCACTCTGACTTCCTATATAAAACAGGCCCGTGAATCAAGCCTACAATCCGGTTGGACTAGAGCAGATAGTATAGAAAGACCAATACAATCTAATCAATTCTCTGTTTGATAAATTAAAGACGTTGAGGATGTTTAGTCACATTTATATGCCATATTTTCTAGTCCTCAATTTTTTTAGCTCCTCTTTGAACTAGATCGTCCTACATGTTAATGTTCTTTCCTCATTTGTGATGCCTGATTTCAGCATGCTGCGCAGACTGTATTGTTGTACAGACTGTACAGCAAGAAGTACAGCTCAGGGTGTCAACGCTTAGCAGAGCGAGGACAGGGAAGCTCTTGGGCGCGGGGGGGGCGGGGGGGGGAGCTCTGCTTTAGCCACAATTGAAGCAAGGCAGCTGGCTCAGATCCACATCAGCAGAATTTTACAGCACACTGGAAACAGCTGTGCCTAAAACACAGGGCTGCAACTGAGACGTACACATGCTTTGGTGTCTTAATTTACTTCAGCACATTACAAAGGCCTTTCTGAAGGAAGGCATCATTATTATTGCCACTTTACTGGTAGGTAAAGCAAAGACAAGAGATTGGCCGTGTCAGAGTTGGGACGAGAACCACGTGTCCTGACTCTCATTCCAGCACGCTTTTTCATATTTCCAGAGCGCCTACTTGCCACGTAGCAAGGTAACAATCTAATAGTTACGTCTTCGCGGGAAGAGAAGTGAGAGAGCGAGGGGTGAGGTTCAGCAAGTCGAGTAGACGAAGCACTATGGTCACAGTGATCGCTAATTGCATATGAAACAACCATTTCCGTATGCAAATCAAAGAGCTGTAAGTGAAAGGTAAAGCAAGTGGCAAGCTCAGGGTAAAATTTGAGATTTGAAAACTGACACTAGAGCTACAACTCTTGGGGGTATGATTACCAGCTCCGTGAGTATACGCTCACTCGCTTGCTGGCCTGCTGCGAGCTAAAATAGTAGCATGTCTACCGGGGGGTTGTACTCAAAGCAGCTAATCTGTGCTGCTGCAGCTACCTTACCATTTTCAACACACAAGCGTGAGTAGAGGTAGTGGAAGTATGTCTACATAAACTGCCAATCGCACCCGAGCTAAAAGTGTAGAAGTAGCCTGGGGTGAAATTCTGGCTCCATGAAGGTCATTGAAACTCTAAGGACTTAATTCTAATTCACGTCAGGTCCCTATTTTATGTTCTAGTCCCAGAGGCAATTTTAAATAAAAGGGCTTTCCAGAGCTATAAGTAGATATTTTATATATCGGGTTTTTTTTCATAATTTCTGCCACTCCATTTCTCTGCCCCTGCAGCTTTGCACCTTGGGCACCTGCCACGCTCACGCCTCCCTGGTTTCAGCCCTGTGGGTTTCGACTAATGTAATGTAGTCAGCCCAATAGAAAGGAGAACTTTCTCTTTCCCCAGCCTTCGAAGCCTGGCAAAGCTTGCTGGTCTGACGGCCAATAGACCAAGAGCGAGGAGGGATGGAATTTCCAGATTCTGGGACCAGCCAGCAGCGCCTTCCAGCGCACGTACTTTGACGTACTTTGACTGTCCTAGCGTCACACGGTAAAGCCGTGATTTCCATGAAGGCTTGGACCCACCTAGGGCTTTATAGCTATGCCTACACTTTGAATTACACCCAGCAATGAAATGGAAGATCACTGCAATGCATATGCTGCAGGAACATAGGTGGCTGCACTGTGCACTAACTAAAGATCCTGGGAGTTCTGTGGTGTATCGTTGTGCACAGTGCATTGCATTAATTCCGTCTGGAGCAGGCAGCTGTCAGAAAGTCAAAAACTCCAGAGTAGTACTCCTAGAAAAGGGGGGAACAAAGTCCCATACAAGCTGTCTTTGAGAAATGGGCAGTAGAAGTGGCTGAAACGGTATGTTAGATTCTAGTTTAGCTTTCCTCTCTGTACTTGTTTGTTAGCATGAACATTTACCTAGTAGCGTTTCCTTTGCTTTTCACATTTGGGGACTCAAAGTCTAAGGCGAGACATACCTTTTTTTATTAATGATGTATAACAAATTATCTTCATGCTTCTTTAGCATTTTCCACCCAGACCACACCAGGCATTTCCTAGTGTAGACTTGCAGAATTTCAATTTTTCTACCAATTTAAATTTTCGCAGTTACTTGAAAATATGGGGACAATTATTTATTGACAATAGAAACTGAGCTTAAAAAAGTCCATTAAAACACAAATTGTCAAAATCAAATGTCAAAACATACAAAATAAATAGCCTTAAATAAACAAATGATACCTGGTTTTACTATTCATTTTCGGGTCTATTTTTAATAAGCATGGAAACATTTATTTTGTCACTTGGTACATTTACAGTGAAATCGACCTTAATCGACAAATAAAATCGTTTCAAGCCTACGGTTATTTTAGCACGTTCTCCAAAGTTTTACAGCTTCCAAAGTTTGCTATTGATAGCTGATTACGGAATTTCACCGCTGCCTGCATTCATTTGGCTGGCAAGGTGGTGACAAAAAAATTAATCTATTCTTGTGTGAAGTAGCGCCCGTGGATGTCAGGTTTATAGTATGCTTCTAGCGATTCCAGAACAAATCTATAGCTGTCCCTTCAATTAACTCTTAGGACATATATTCAAAAAACAATGCACTATCCACTGGTAACCTAGCTGTGAAAAGTTTGGTTGAAGTGACTCTCCCAATCTCACAGAGGAAAGATGCAGCGCGTGTAGCAGAATCCAGTTCTCCAGATCAGCAGTCAACTGCCTTAACCACGAGACGCTCCATGTTCTTCCTGCCAACCCCTGCCTGCCTTAAATCACTACCCACCTGCCAACTTCTGCAAGAAATCAAGCAGTTGCCCTACAGACAGCAGTATTCCTGACATTTCTTGTAGATGAGTGTTTGACTTCGCAACCAAAATCATGGTCTTTTAATTTAGTTTTTTTATGCAATATGTATATATAAGGTGTGTGGGTATAGACATGCAATATAAGTGTAACATACGTTACCATTTCTCCCAACCTGCACTGCCATCTTCTGGACAAGAGGCGCAATTGGAGTTTGCTTTTACTTAGTTGGGACATTTTATAAGAAAAACGGAATAAAAATTGCCATTTCAGATTTTCATAGCACTTTTCAAGCATTCTATCGCATTCTATCGCATCTATCTAGACCATTGTAACGTACTCTAACCACGTCATGATTTTTGTCATAAATCGTCAATATTTGTTGTTTTTCTTGGTATTCCTCTCTTAGAATCATACTATAATGGGGAAACCTCAGCTGTCATTTTGCGTAGATTCCAAGGCTGGAAGGGACCATTGTAATAATCTAGTCTCACCTCCTGTATTACAGTCCAGAGAGCGGCCACCAAATAATTTCAAGAGGTAGTAGTTTAGAGAACCACCTAATGTTGATTTATAAACTGTTAGTGATGGAGCATCCACCATTACCCCTGATAAATTGTTCTAATGGTTAAGCATTATCACTGTTAGACTTTTATCTCCTTTGTATTTTGAATTTGTCTCGATTCAGCTTCCAGACATTTTATTTTAGTAAACCTTTTTCTGCTAGATTGACGATCCTGTTATCAAATATTTGTTTCCCAGGTACGTACTTACAGTTTATAATCAAGTCATCGCTTAAGATTTTCTTCCTTGAACTAAGACTCAAGAAAGTCACCCTATCAATAATGTAGGTTTTCTAAACTTTGTAATGCTCTTCTTCGAACCATCTCCAATTTATCAATATGCTTCGGGGGGGGGGGGGGGCAGGCAGACGCAAGACTGGCAATACTGTTTGACTATTCTATATCTTCATCTAGATTACACAAAGAGATCAACTTTGAGTCCTAAAATTAAGCTACTACATAAGAGGTAATTTTTCAGAAGAATTGGTTACCCACAATGCCCATTGGGTGGCCCAAGGTCCCACAGCAAGTCAGAGGCAAAACTCGGGATTTGGATTTGGGTGTTCCTATTTCCCAGTATTTGCTCACGCCAAGCGGTGGCGCTAAAATGACATGTGACATACATAATATGATGGGGGAAAGACTAAAATAAGAACAAAAATGACGGTCCTGAGAGAAAAGTCCCCTAGACATAGAGGAAGTACAGCGTAGATAGCAGGTCAGCAAAGTTCCCCACCCACGTGCCTTAATCTTGGCTCGGAATGGCCAGGGTAAGGGTGAGATGTTTGTCTAGTCTCAATGCACAGACAGTCCATTTCCTCTCAGCTGAAAGAGCCAACCACTGTGAGAAAGTATTTCTCCTTTCCCTCATCTCCAGGTCTGATGGCGCTTTTCATAGGAATCTTATGCGATCGCTAAAGAAATTTAAGCACTCTCTCATTCAGAAATCCTATATATCATCACTACATGGTATAAGCACATTAGAGTCTACGTATATAGTTCGTACGCTAATAGTTTAATATGTGTGTGTCTATGTTCTAAGTGTATAAGATGTGCTATAGGAGTTGTGTATATGTATGCCTACCTAAAAGATGCAAAATATTGCACATAAAAACTAAATTAAAAAGGCCATGATTTTGGTTTCAAAGTCAAACACTCATCAACAAGAAATGCCAGGAATATGTTTTTTGGTGCAACCTTAATTCAGCCTCCTTGCGAATATGCGTTTCGAGACAGAACTTAAATACATTTTTCCACAGGACCCCTGCTTCGTTCAGTGCTCTGGACGGACCCGCTCAGGTGATGAATCACGGTTGTGTTGTGACAGAATACTGCTTGATTTGTTGCAGAAGTTGGCAGGTGGGTAGTTAATTAGGCAGGGGTTGGCAGGAAGAAAATGGAGCGTCTCGTTCTTAAGGCAGTTGACTGCTACACTCGCTGCAGATTTCCTCAGTGAGGTTGCGCAATCCACTTCAAGCAAACGTTTCATAGCTAGGTTACCAATGGACTTTTCCTCATTTTCTGTTTCTGACTGGATATTCCCGGGCTGATTTCCAGAACTGCTGAGCATTCACAGCTGCAACTGAAGCCATGTGAGCCGTGCCTTGAACAGATAAAGTGCCATATAATGCTAACCACGCTGAAAAATCAGGTCCTAGCCGTATCAAATTGGCCACCCACAATTAGTAGAAACTTTCACCTTCATCTCTGCCTCAGCGCCCCACTTATAACATCATATACATGTCTCTCACAGCGGTGTTGTGGACATGAATTCATTAATGCTTGTGTAGTACTCACATACCATTCCAATAAGTACCATAATAATAATGCTGTACTCAAAGGATGCCTTGAATAATTTGTCCTACATAAGGACCAGACACTGAGAAATGAGGATCAAGCGACATATCAAATAGCTGTTCATTCAGAGAGTATTTATCCATCCTGGGAACTGAAGGAAGCACGCGTCATACGGCTAAAATAATATTTGAATTAACGACCACACACAAAGAGTTTGTTAATTATATTGGTAGAGGCTACCTGAATTATAGAATTTTTTTCTAATATTTGAGTGCTTGACTTTGCCATGTTAATAATGTTCCTTTGACACCTAATATGTTGCTTTTAACTGCTAAACTTCAACGGGCCAGTCCATGTCTGCCTCCAGGTTGCTGGGGTTTTTTTCGTTTGGTCAAAACGGCTCCGCTGTTTCCAAAAGTGAACTTAGGGAATAATCTATTTGTGTGCCGCATCTGCAGTACAGGATAGTGCTGTGAAATCACCTGGGGGCACACTGATCATCCCCACCTCTTTACCCCGATGGGCTTTACTACACTCCAATCTGCTTTTATATATTTCTTCTGACTTCCCCACCAGTAAGGACCTCCTATGTTACCAGAGCAGTTATCCCTCATAGCACGGTTCTTTTGGGAGCACACGCCGGGGGGAGGGGGGGGAATACCAAGGCTCCAAGCTACCATTTTCCCATACTCGGTATATTTCCAAAGCAAAGTTTTCACAGTATACGATGTTTAGAATATATCAGTGCAGAATTGCACTCAGTTATTTTGCTGTGGGACAGGAGTTAGCCAAAAATCTGTATTAAACTCTAATCTTTTGCCGTATGTCTCTTTTAACTGATGTGCTAATACACTCCTGAACCCTTGTATGATGGTCCAAATGCCAATGAAGTCAGTGGCTTCGAATCAGTGCCATGGTATATAACATAGAGGTGTGATCTGCACACTTAAAAGGCTCAGACAGTCTTTTTTTCTGCCTGGTTGTCAACCCTGAAATCCTCTGGTGGCAGGTATACGTTAGGGGAAAGATATATATATGTATATTTTTGAATTAGGTTGTCAAGAAGCTGCTCGCATGACCCAGGTTGTGGGGAAACATACACTGTAGAGCCAGAGAATTGACGGGAAAGCTCTGACATTCTGTGTATAGTCAAGTCTCACCTCTTTGGTGAGGAGATACAAGCAGTTTGCAGGGATCGGCAGGTGGCATGCGTCCTTTTGTCAGTTTCCTGCTTCCAGCTGTCTGAATTATTAACAGTTTCCTTTCTAGCCAACCGCTTCTCTCACACACATAGACTTCAACAGGTCTCTGAGTAGAGCAGCACTCAACACTTCCACCCTTCACCTCTGTTTTTTCCATCAGCTCTCGCTCCTGGGTGAAAGACAGCTGACAGAGGCACAGCAAGCAACTAGAAAGGTAAGAAGAAAAGGAGTATTTGTGGCTCCATAGACTAACAAATTTATTTGAGCGTAAGCTTTCGTGAGCTTTCATAAACTCACGTCATCCGATTCATACAGTAGGGAGATTTTATATACACAGAGAACATAAAACAATGGGTGTTTCCATACACACTGTAACAAGAATGATCAGGTAAGGTGAGCTATTATCCTTGGGGGAAAACAAACCTAAGGCTTTTGTAGTGATAATCAAGGTGAGCCATTACCAGCAGCTGACAAGAAAGTGTGAGGAACAGTAGGGGTTGTGGGGGCAATAAACACGGGGAAATATTTTTACTTTGTGTAATGACCCATCCACTTCCACTCTTTATTCAAGCCTAATTTAATGGTGTCCAGTTTGCAAATTAATTCTAGAATGCACGAAGGCGGGTAGAAACACAAAACATATATGTGTGAAGGATGTGGTTTACAAGGCAAAGATTGCAAATCCAGAGGAGGAACTTTAATAAGCCTGACTATTATCCCTAATGACGAGTTATATTTATTGTTGTACCCAGCAGGGGCTAATAATTTAATTGCTGTTACTACATGCCATAATCTTCAGAAGACATTGGAAAAGCAAAAGTAGTGTGTCTTTTTATTTAGTGACAGTTTGTAACGTCTAGCCATAAATGTTGGTTGGCGGACAACATGTGTACCACCACAGATTTATTTAGTAATCATACACATGTGAAATATTTTCTGTGAGGCATGAAGTCCTTTGACTTCATGAGACCCTAGGCTGGTAAACTTTAAACTGTGATCCAATGAGGGTGACATCAAGAATATTTGGATTACAGAAAACCTAGAGACGCCGATTTACCTCGGGCCCCTTGTTCTACATGCTGAACGGACCAGAGACTGTCACTTGCAGACTCAGAGCTTGCGGTATAAATATGCCCACAGTACGCATCATTCTTTCTATTCCCAGAAAATAATTGTGACTTTTAGTTTTAAAGCTCAAGCTGAAAAACTATTAGCAAGCACCGCAGTTTCAACTGCACAAAATGGGGGCCTTCCAGATTATAGTAGCTTTGGGCTGGTAGGACTTAACTCTCTTGTGGAAGAGAGTTAATGTTGCAAAAGAGCTACCATATAGATGGGGAGAGAAAAATTATAACTGATTCTAACAGTTAAAAAAACAAAGCATGAAAGTCAGTTTCATGAAAGCCTCATTGTTATGGAAACGAGTACAAGCACTGAAATCGAAATTGCCAGGTCGAATTTGGGTTAGTGTGGATCCGATTGGATGGTATTGGCCTCCGGGAGCTATCCCAGAGTGTTCCACTGTGACTGCTCTGGACATCACTTTGAACTCAGATGTACTAGCCAGGTACACAGGAAAAGCCCGGGGAAATTTTGAATTTCATTTCCTGTCTGGCCAGCGTGGCGAGCTCAGCAGCACAAGTGACCCTGGAGCCCCGCCCCCCCCCCCCCACGAAATGTTTTTACGGTCCCCCATCATCTCTGTCCCTGAGATTATAGCAGATTAGAAGGTAAAAATCAGCACTCACTATGACATATTTTCTGAGCTTATGCAGTCCTCCTGCACTGGTAGGGGGACACACCTTAATGCATTCAGTAGTAGAGGCCAGGAAAGAATTGTTGTGTTTGCTGAACTGCAAAAGTATCACGCCTCACTAGCGATCCGGCCTGAGCCAGGTCGCTGTATGAAAGCACTCCGCGCTGTCAGTCTTGGGCGAGGGCATGACTGCTTTGTGAGCAGGAAGGCCACAGAGATAGACATCGCATTAGGTAACTTCTGTAGCGCGACAAAACATTCCTGTGCATTCGGCAAAGTCTGTGGCAAAAAAAGAAAGCCCTGTGACACACCAAACTATTAATAATACATAACCACAGGTTACATAAAGTATAATAGGGAAAACATGAGGGATACATTCAAGTCAGCTTTCTGTATTGTAGTGGTTATCACGTTCACCTAAATATGTGAAACGCCCCCCCGGTTTGAGACTGCTTGGAAACAGGTCCTGTTCCTTTTTTTGACTCCCCTCCTGCATTTTTAGTCTTAGAACAGACTGCACTGTGAAATTTTACTTTGAATTATATAAATTATGAGTTAAATAATATGAAAGCTCTCTCTAAATTAGTTATAGTTCCACGATCCTTACCCTTTCAGCTACTCTGATAAATTAACATTTTTGTTTGGGGTGAAGGAAAAGTTTCATGAAGACTTTTTTAGGGACTAAATGTTATCTAGGACTCTGAAAAAATCTTAACGTGGCCCATAGAGTGCAATCCTTCGTTCTGGATTTGTCATTCCAAATGCTCCTTACTACTGCCCAGGCTTCATGAGCCATGGGAGCAAGGGGCAGGCTGGGGTAGGTGCGAACGCGCGGTGCTGCTGGCTGGGAGAGTAGCCTGAGGCAGAAGCCTCCAGCTCGCATGATATTCCAGGTGGGATTGAATCTCCATGAGAGGAAACTTAAAGAAGAGAATGACCTGAGTCACGCCCATTCGAGGATAGCTATGTCTGTCCAGGTGCCCCTGATCGACCTCACCGAGGTCTGTCAGGAGCACCCTGGAAATGTATGACGGCTATTAGTCCTACTGCACCGTCTGCTGCGAAGGCAAGGAGCTGCTGCTGTGTAGCAACGCAGTACCAAGTCTGCCAGCAGCACCCAGGAGACGTACAGTGACGGTTAGCTGAGTGGGCTCCATGCTTGCCGGGGTACGACCCTGGCTTGCAGGAGCCGGCGGTCAGAGTCCCAGACTGGCAGCTCAGCCCACTGCCGCTCTGGGGGCTCTATCCGCTTGCCCCACTCAGCATGCTGCTTGTTTGGGGTTCCGATCATCTAGGCAGGCAGCAGGCTGAGCGGGGCCGACAGATGGGACCCCAGAAAAAAAGCGTGAAACGATTGTTGTTGCTTTCATGGAGGGAGGGGGGCTCCCGACGACATGTACCCCAAACCACCCACAACAAAGTTTTTGTCCCATCAGGCATTGGGAGCTTAACCCAGAATTCCAATGGGCAGCGGAGACTGCAGGAACTGTGGGATCGCTACCCACAGTGCACCGCTCTGTAAGTCAATGCTAGCTACCGCAGTGGGGACGCACTTCGCGGACTTAACGTGCTTAGTGTAGACATACGCAATCAACTGTATAAAATCGAATACTAAAAATCGACTTCTATGAAATTGACCTAATTTCGTAGTGTAAACTTAGAGCTCTGACTACCGAGGTACTGACCCTAGCTTGGAGCTCTTTCAGGGAGCTAATATGTGATTGTTTAAGACCTTTTTCTCAAACTAGAAGTCAGCTGTTTACAGGGTGCTGGGTTGTGTTAACTGCATTAGTTAAGACATACCTAAAAATAGATGATACATGAAATGAACTGGTTTCCTGATGTTATTTTCCATGTCAATAGTTGTTGCTGTTCCCAGAGAAATGTTATGTGAGGAGAGTCATTCTGTGGAATGGTGACTTGGAATTGTAATGAAGTTTGAGAATTCCTGGTCAACAACACTGTAGCCTTGTGTGTTACAGTGCACTTAACCCCATTAGGCCTACTGATTCTTACACCAAAGTTGTTAGGGTTGCCAGGCGTCCAGTTTTTGACTGAAACGTCCAGTCAAAAAGGTTGTCTGGTGGCTCCAGTCAGCACCATTGGCCGGGCATTTAAGTCTGATCGATGGTGCGGTGCGGTTAAGGCAGGCTCCCTGTCTTCTCTGGCTATGCACGGCTCCTGGACGCGGCCAGCATGTCCCTGTGCCCCTAAGTGCAGGGCCAATCGGGGAAGCTCTGCGCACTGCTCCCCCGCCCCAAGTGTCGGCTCCACAGATCCCATTGGCTTCAAGATGCACCTTGGAACAGGACATGCTGGCTGCCTGCGGGAGCCACACAGAGCCAGGGCAGGCAAGGAGCTTGACTTAGCCCTTCTGTTCCATGGACCGGGAGCCACCTGAGGTAAGTGCTGCCTAGAGCCTGCACCCTCTCCCACAGCCTAGCCCCCTGCCCCAGCCCCAGCTCTGAACCACGTCCTGCACCCAAACTCCCTCCTGCAGCCCGCACCCCCTCCTGCACCTCAAGCCCCTGCCCCAGCCCTGCGCCCCCTTCTGCACCATGAATGAATTATTTCTGGCCCCAACGCTGAGCCGGAGCCCTCAACGCCTCCCAGATCCCAAACAGATCCCAAACCTCCGCCTCAGCCCAGTGAAAGTGAGTGAGAATGGGGGAGAGCAAGCGATGGAGGGAGGGGGACGGAGTGAGTGGGGGTGGAGCTCTCTTGTAGGCCTTTTCCAGACTCACATTATCTGATTCTTCCTCACTGGAAGTCCAACATCCTGGACAGCTTCCTGTCAGTCTACCGCTGAAGGAATCTTCTCTCCTAGTCCTTCAGTCTGTCTGGTAGTTGTCCCTCCCCTCTGAACTGCAGTTTTCTTATCCTCCAGCTGTTGCTGCCCCAGAAATTCACTGCAGATGAGGAGATAGCCAGCCAACCTGATAACTCCTGCATGGCCGTGATAGAACAGGTTCTATACACCCCTGACAGAGGTGTAATATTTTTATCTTAGTAAAGGCAATGGAAGCCACGTGGAAGCCTGTAACATTGAAATATATGTTTTCCTTCCTATATTGTGCCCAATATACTACATATAGTTGTAAAATATGCTTACATTTTTTATTCCTCTTGTACAGATACACTAGAGTGCCTGCAAGGAGGCAGAAGATGCGTGTCCACTACTTAATCTGGATTTGGATTAACTTCTCCTTTGGTGACTCTGAATTTCATTACCTATGTCAGAAAATCTGCCTTTGCAAAGAAGGGGCCAAGTTTGTGAACTGCTCTGGAGTCAATGTGACTGACAACTTCATCTTCCCTCCCGAGACCAAGCACTTGGATTTGTCCATCAGTAACCTGTATTCTGTTCCAAGCAAAGCTCTGAGATCCCTGTGGAAGTTACAAGTTCTACTTCTGAGTGGGAACTACATCACCAAAGTCAGAGAGAGTGCATTTAGCTCTCTTGAGAGACTCCAGAAGCTTGATATCCATAGAAATGAGATAACAGTGCTTGGAAACAGTTTCTCCACAGGGCTCAGTTCTCTCAGAGAGCTGAATTTGTCCTATAATAGGCTCCAGAAATTATATTACAGGAACTTCCAGCATTTTGGCGCGGGTGGAGGCTTGCCAGGCCGTTTAGTCGGCAGCCTCCTCCGCCCGGGTCAACTGGGTCAAAAGCTGCCTAGTGCAAGGGTGAGCAACCTTTTTGGCCTGAGGGCCACATTGGGTTGCGAAACTTTATGGAGGGCCAGGTAGGGAAGACTGTGCCTCCCCAAACAGCCTGGACTGCCCCCATCCATCACTTCCCGGCTCCTGAATGCCCCCCTCAGAACCCCCGACCCACCGAACCCCCCCCCCCCATTCCTTGTCACCTGACCGCCCCCTCCCGGGAGCCCTGCCGCTAACCCCCTCCAGGATCCCACCGCCTATCCAACCCGCTTGCTGCCCGTCCCCTGACCGCATCAGCCTGAACCTCTGCCCCATCCAACCGCCCCTTGTCCCCGGACCCAGTGTAGGTCCTCAATTTAGCAGAGAAGGAGAGCTAATAACTCATGACATCAAGACGGCTGAGCTTTTTGATGCCTATTTTGCTTGCCTTCTTTAAAAGGGTAAATAGTCACAAGAATGATAAAAGATGTTAAAAACCTCTCCTGTGAGAATACATTAAAAAATTGAGCATGTTTAAGCTTGATAAAAGAAGACTGAGGGGGGACCTGACAGTCTTCAAATTAGTTCAGGGCTGTATTAAGGAGGGCAGGGATCAATTGTTATCCATGTCCACTGAAGGTAGCACAAGAAAAAAAGGGCTTAATCTGCAGCAAGGAACATTTAGGTTGGATATTAGCAAAAAGAAAAGGAGTACTTGCAGTGAGCTGTAGCTCACGAAAGCTTATGCTCAAATAAATTGGTTAGTCTCTAAGGTGCCACAAGTTCTCCTTTTCTTTTTGCGAACACAGACTCTGTATTTTCATAAATAGCAACAATAGCCGTTCATTCCGCAGTCCTTCCCCTCTGAGCTAGGAATGCTCTCAATCCAAGAGGTGTAGCATTAAATCTTTTTACGCAACAGTGAACTATCTGTGAACCATCAGTTTGTGCGGAGAATCTCCAGTGCTCCTGTCCAAGTACACAACTGCTAAAAGAAATATGAAAGCCCCCATCTCCAAACGCACTTGCGGTTATCGGAAATATCCAAAGGCTGCTGGGGGATTTTGACTCAAAGTCGCCATTATCCAGCCCGGAAGAAAGATGTCCCAAATGACCTCAAACATGTCCCGGTTGATCTACAAACATGCTTCTGAGAGGCAGCCTAATTGACTCTTCCAAGAGGAGAGCAAGCAAGCTTTGAACTGAATTAGCAGCTAAGTACTAGCCCTCTTAAGTTTGGAGGCCTTCCATCTCCCCGTCCCAGTTTCCGCTGCATTTCTCTATCGTCTGCTGCTTAGTTTTCTATTATTTTTTAAAAGGAAACAATAATCCCCAGTCCTTTCTTTTTGGGAAGGGGGCTTGGTTTAATGCATATTTTGCCACAACTACTCCTTTTCTTTATGTTACTGTCTCTGGGAGTCAAGTAAACTACAATACTTTACTTTTCGTGAACAATTTCCCTAGAGTCACAGCGATTCCAGCACCGTTCCTATCTGAGTAGGGAATGAAGGAGTTTGTTTTGTGTTCCATTCCTGCAGTGTTTAACGTCCGTTTAAAATTGACCATATTTTTTAGATTTGAAGGACTCTCCCAGCAGAGACGTAGAGCAACACGTACAGGAAGGTTGGATGAAGGAAAAAATAGCCCTTTCCATTCTTTCAGTTCTTTAATTCTTTGCAATTAGATTTGCGGCTGAAAAACTCTACTGTGAACACGGCCCTCTTTTAGGCACTGAGCACAGCACACTTTGCCCCGTGCACTGAACAGATTTCTTGTCTACTATTAATCTCGTTTATTCTTGGTCTAGGGACCAACCAATATCAGGGCGTCCTTGATCTGGGCATTGCATAAAAACAGAGAAATAGACAATCCGTTCCCCAAATGATATCGAAAGAACACCACCTTCAAGATGCCAAGTGCCTTTAGTGTCCACTAAACTCAGAAAGAGCTGTGGGTGCCTACTATTTTATAGAAAATACTAAACAGTAAATGTCTTCACAATAATATCAGTACCCAGAGTACCATGTGCTCCAGATGTCTGCTAACATTTGGTTCTGGGTACGCTAGGATTTTGTCCACTAAATTCCGAACTTCGCTTCCAATGGTCCACCACTAGCTGCGTTGGGAGCGCTTATAAAGGTGGTATGGTAGCAGCTTTTGATATTAATCACGAGATCATCTAGGTGGCTCTGAACAGTACCACTGCTATGTTTCAGAGCTGTTCCATGCAAGTGTTAAACTCTTTGCTTTGTTTTTACATCAAAGCGTTCATCACGTGATCAATAAGGTTTGTGGCGTATACAAACAGAGAAATATATTTTTCTCTAGCAAATCTCAAGAGGACAAAACTCGCCCACTCTCTTTCTCTGAGTTTGCCATCCTGAAATTCTCAGCATGTTGACTAATAATTTTAAGAATGTAGCTCTTGTGCACCCCTCAGGAATAGTATGCATTTTATATCACCTTTAGCCAGTTAGAAAGCTCAAAAAAGGGATTGTGTTTGCTTTATTGAAAATTGAAAGTTCTTTGTACCGTTGACGTCTCGGTCATTTTTCTCACGCTTATTTAAATTTCTATTTTTTAAAAATCCACTTCCCCTAAGTGGAGGTGACACACAATTATGAACAAGTGAGCCTTTTACAGAAGTTGAAAAATGTGCCCATTCAAAGAGAACATATAAGACTTTTTAAGAGAGCGGTACACAGCTGGTTTATCCAGAACTTATACCAATTCACTGTTTCACACTATGTCTATGCTGACACAGCAGACTGAGGGGCCTAAACTTACTCACGAAAAGTAAACAACAGTAATACAAACAGCGTCTTTCTTGTTTCATAAGTAAACATAATAAGCTACATTTTAGTGAGCGATGGCAATGCAAATTCCATTTATCTAAAATAAACATAGGACAAATGGCTGCTCTACATGTACAAACTCGTTTTTTTCTTTCTTACTAATTCGGGCAGAGGAGTAGTTGTTTGAAGTTTTTACAATGACTTCGGAACACGAGGTGATGTTGATGAGGGAGAATAAATAACTTTATAGAGGGAGAAAAAGCTCTGATCCAGCTCGTTAGCAGCATCCCTGGTTTCAAAAAGTAGTCCAGCCAGGGCTGAATTCACTCCAGCCTTAATACATCACTTTATTCACCCCTTTTTTAGTGCCCATTGAACAAGAAAAGGGAGATGGACTCTCTTACTGTAACAAAATATTGCTAAAGCGTCATATATGGCTATGTATATATGCATGTCTATTTTATTGTTTGAGCAAATGATCTCTAAAATGAATATATAAATAATATATATCTTAATCTTATATATATATTTACATCTCTAACACTTCTGCCAGTATGTTTCCAGTGTCTCAGTATCCCATTCTCCCTACAGGAAGTAGGAGCAATTGTAGAGAAAATACTGATCAGCCCTAGCAACCCCTGGGGTAGAGCATGCTCAGTGCAGATATAGCCAGTGGAGAATAATGCCGCCAACTTCCCTCCACATACCCCGTCTCCCTCAGACCTGTAACTTGGTGCAATTTGGGCATGTAACAGGAACAGTGAAGCCCTGACACCACAATGAACCCTATTCCCCAGCCCGACGCCAATTTTCCAAGCACCACCTTGAAGGCATGGGGGCGCTATAGCTTCTAAACAAAAACTTGTAATACTCTTTTTTTTTTAATGTGGCCAAAATAATGAATTTTTTCATAGATTTAACAGTTTTCGTTGAAGCGTTTCCAAACAAGTCACACCCTGAAAGAGGGAAAATTTCAGCTTGAATGGGTAAAATCTGGTAGAATGATAAGCAACGGAGAAATAATGTCTTGAAATGGAGTGTTGGATAATCTTAATATAGGTTGTGCTCCCAGGGCTGGCTATAACACAAAGTGTGCGTACGTATATATGTGTTAATGTGTGTGTGTATATATATATATGTTATTCTCATCATATAGTTCTCTCCACTAACATGAATAGAGGGAAATTAACTTGAAAAACTCACTTCGGCAGGAAGCATAAAATGGGGAGCTGTGTCCTGCAGCATGCTCCACTTCACTGGGACAACAGAGAAACGCCTTCTTCTAAGATCAATGAGGCTGGAGTTCCACCAAAATTTGGGAGCCAGAGGGATGGAGTTGGGAGCAGTCACATCCCACGCACGTTCCTTTCGTGACCCACAGATAGCTAGTCAGAATTGCAGCACTTCGTACTGCACAGCTGAAGCTTCGTACTGACTGAAGAAGAGGCAGCTGGTCACAACACAGCTCTGGACACAGCCTAGTGGAAGATGGAAGAGGCATTTTCCACTCCTCTGGGCTGAGGCAATGTGTGTGTGTGTGTGTGCGTGTGCGCGCGCGTAGCAGGGAACGCAGTGTCATCTGTCCCCCTCCAGATTTGCTTTTTTGCCTTGTACTGACCATGTTCACACAGGCTAAGCATGCTCAGAATCACAGCTGAAACCAGCTGCCCTCATTCTGCGCCGCGCAACTGTCACCAGGCACAGGTCATCGCTGGCTCAGGGACATAATTGTCCAGAGACCACAGTGTCCCGGGAGCTAGAGCATGGTTGCCAATCTATAAGGTGTTAAGTAAGCCTCACAGACAGCTTACTTAAGCCATCTGCCTTTTATCATTGTACTTATGCCTTTAAAGGGATAGCTGGATGGTAGCGTGCATCTCCTTAGAAGGAGACACAAAACTGTGTATACGCAACATACTCACAGGTTGTCACATTGTCTTACAGCCCCAGGTAGATGATGCAGAGCGGAGTAAGGATTGATATTGTGTTTAAAGGCTTATGTCAGGGTAGAAGATGTCTCTTATGGCTTTGTGGACTAAGTGAAGCGGGTCGATTGCTGGCCACCCCACTCGGGGTCAATTCGGACTGCATTAAAAGCTAGTAATAATGCTGATAATACCAGGGTAAACATCTGTCCACTGTTGCTACTAAATCCATTTCCCTACCGCTTTGTTTACTTCTCACCAGGCTGTATTGTACTGAAGAAGAATAAGTATAATAAATGTAATAAAAATAATAAAGAAGCTCAGCTGGTCTGTGCTCCAGATGTAATTTCTATGAGAAAAGCATGAACGTAAAAGAAGATGTGACCCGAAATCTACCTCACCCCAAGGTAACGGTGTGCCGCAAAATTGACCACTGCCGGTCCAGTAGTCTCGCTAGACGCATATTGCGTCTATTATAGATATGGTTTCTTATACTAGGATGCCACAGATAGCAGGGAGTTGGAGCCCAAATGGGATGTTACCCGTTAAGATTTTCATGGAAAACCCTGTGTTTCCCTACATAATTGAATATGCAGAGAAGTATCCTGGACCTGAAACTATAAACCTCTGTCTCTTACATTCTAATTCCAGAAGTATGGTAAGCATGATTATTAATGGTATTTCAGAGATTCGAAAGCTGGAAAGGACAATGCCATTAACCACTCTGACTTCCTATATAAAACAGGCCCGTGAATCAAGCCTACAATCCGGTTGGACTAGAGCAGATAGTATAGAAAGACCAATACAATCTAATCAATTCTCTGTTTGATAAATTAAAGACGTTGAGGATGTTTAGTCACATTTATATGCCATATTTTCTAGTCCTCAATTTTTTTAGCTCCTCTTTGAACTAGATCGTCCTACATGTTAATGTTCTTTCCTCATTTGTGATGCCTGATTTCAGCATGCTGCGCAGACTGTATTGTTGTACAGACTGTACAGCAAGAAGTACAGCTCAGGGTGTCAACGCTTAGCAGAGCGAGGACAGGGAAGCTCTTGGGCGCGGGGGGGGCGGGGGGGGGAGCTCTGCTTTAGCCACAATTGAAGCAAGGCAGCTGGCTCAGATCCACATCAGCAGAATTTTACAGCACACTGGAAACAGCTGTGCCTAAAACACAGGGCTGCAACTGAGACGTACACATGCTTTGGTGTCTTAATTTACTTCAAGCACATTACAAAGGCCTTTCTGAAGGAAGGCATCATTATTATTGCCACTTTACTGGTAGGTAAAGCAAAGACAAGAGATTGGCCGTGTCAGAGTTGGGACGAGAACCACGTGTCCTGACTCTCATTCCAGCACGCTTTTTCATATTTCCAGAGCGCCTACTTGCCACGTAGCAAGGTAACAATCTAATAGTTACGTCTTCGCGGGAAGAGAAGTGAGAGAGCGAGGGGTGAGGTTCAGCAAGTCGAGTAGACGAAGCACTATGGTCACAGTGATCGCTAATTGCATATGAAACAACCATTTCCGTATGCAAATCAAAGAGCTGTAAGTGAAAGGTAAAGCAAGTGGCAAGCTCAGGGTAAAATTTGAGATTTGAAAACTGACACTAGAGCTACAACTCTTGGGGTATGATTACCAGCTCCGTGAGTATACGCTCACTCGCTTGCTGGCCTGCTGCGAGCTAAAATAGTAGCATGTCTACCGGGGGGTTGTACTCAAAGCAGCTAATCTGTGCTGCTGCAGCTACCTTACCATTTTCAACACACAAGCGTGAGTAGAGGTAGTGGAAGTATGTCTACATAAACTGCCAATCGCACCCGAGCTAAAAGTGTAGAAGTAGCCTGGGGTGAAATTCTGGCTCCATGAAGGTCATTGAAACTCTAAGGACTTAATTCTAATTCACGTCAGGTCCCTATTTTATGTTCTAGTCCCAGAGGCAATTTTAAATAAAAGGGCTTTCCAGAGCTATAAGTAGATATTTTATATATCGGGTTTTTTTTTCATAATTTCTGCCACTCCATTTCTCTGCCCCTGCAGCTTTGCACCTTGGGCACCTGCCACGCTCACGCCTCCCTGGTTTCAGCCCTGTGGGTTTCGACTAATGTAATGTAGTCAGCCCAATAGAAAGGAGAACTTTCTCTTTCCCCAGCCTTCGAAGCCTGGCAAAGCTTGCTGGTCTGACGGCCAATAGACCAAGAGCGAGGAGGGATGGAATTTCCAGATTCTGGGACCAGCCAGCAGCGCCTTCCAGCGCACGTACTTTGACGTACTTTGACTGTCCTAGCGTCACACGGTAAAGCCGTGATTTCCATGAAGGCTTGGACCCACCTAGGGCTTTATAGCTATGCCTACACTTTGAATTACACCCAGCAATGAAATGGAAGATCACTGCAATGCATATGCTGCAGGAACATAGGTGGCTGCACTGTGCACTAACTAAAGATCCTGGGAGTTCTGTGGTGTATCGTTGTGCACAGTGCATTGCATTAATTCCGTCTGGAGCAGGCAGCTGTCAGAAAGTCAAAAACTCCAGAGTAGTACTCCTAGAAAAGGGGGGAACAAAGTCCCATACAAGCTGTCTTTGAGAAATGGGCAGTAGAAGTGGCTGAAACGGTATGTTAGATTCTAGTTTAGCTTTCCTCTCTGTACTTGTTTGTTAGCATGAACATTTACCTAGTAGCGTTTCCTTTGCTTTTCACATTTGGGGACTCAAAGTCTAAGGCGAGACATACCTTTTTTTATTAATGATGTATAACAAATTATCTTCATGCTTCTTTAGCATTTTCCACCCAGACCACACCAGGCATTTCCTAGTGTAGACTTGCAGAATTTCAATTTTTCTACCAATTTAAATTTTCGCAGTTACTTGAAAATATGGGGACAATTATTTATTGACAATAGAAACTGAGCTTAAAAAGTCCATTAAAACACAAATTGTCAAAATCAAATGTCAAAACATACAAAATAAATAGCCTTAAATAAACAAATGATACCTGGTTTTACTATTCATTTTCGGGTCTATTTTTAATAAGCATGGAAACATTTATTTTGTCACTTGGTACATTTACAGTGAAATCGACCTTAATCGACAAATAAAATCGTTTCAAGCCTACGGTTATTTTAGCACGTTCTCCAAAGTTTTACAGCTTCCAAAGTTTGCTATTGATAGCTGATTACGGAATTTCACCGCTGCCTGCATTCATTTGGCTGGCAAGGTGGTGACAAAAAAATTAATCTATTCTTGTGTGAAGTAGCGCCCGTGGATGTCAGGTTTATAGTATGCTTCTAGCGATTCCAGAACAAATCTATAGCTGTCCCTTCAATTAACTCTTAGGACATATATTCAAAAAACAATGCACTATCCACTGGTAACCTAGCTGTGAAAAGTTTGGTTGAAGTGACTCTCCCAATCTCACAGAGGAAAGATGCAGCGCGTGTAGCAGAATCCAGTTCTCCAGATCAGCAGTCAACTGCCTTAACCACGAGACGCTCCATGTTCTTCCTGCCAACCCCTGCCTGCCTTAAATCACTACCCACCTGCCAACTTCTGCAAGAAATCAAGCAGTTGCCCTACAGACAGCAGTATTCCTGACATTTCTTGTAGATGAGTGTTTGACTTCGCAACCAAAATCATGGTCTTTTAATTTAGTTTTTTTATGCAATATGTATATATAAGGTGTGTGGGTATAGACATGCAATATAAGTGTAACATACGTTACCATTTCTCCCAACCTGCACTGCCATCTTCTGGACAAGAGGCGCAATTGGAGTTTGCTTTTACTTAGTTGGGACATTTTATAAGAAAAACGGAATAAAAATTGCCATTTCAGATTTTCATAGCACTTTTCAAGCATTCTATCGCATTCTATCGCATCTATCTAGACCATTGTAACGTACTCTAACCACGTCATGATTTTTGTCATAAATCGTCAATATTTGTTGTTTTTCTTGGTATTCCTCTCTTAGAATCATACTATAATGGGGAAACCTCAGCTGTCATTTTGCGTAGATTCCAAGGCTGGAAGGGACCATTGTAATAATCTAGTCTCACCTCCTGTATTACAGTCCAGAGAGCGGCCACCAAATAATTTCAAGAGGTAGTAGTTTAGAGAACCACCTAATGTTGATTTATAAACTGTTAGTGATGGAGCATCCACCATTACCCCTGATAAATTGTTCTAATGGTTAAGCATTATCACTGTTAGACTTTTATCTCCTTTGTATTTTGAATTTGTCTCGATTCAGCTTCCAGACATTTTATTTTAGTAAACCTTTTTCTGCTAGATTGACGATCCTGTTATCAAATATTTGTTTCCCAGGTACGTACTTACAGTTTATAATCAAGTCATCGCTTAAGATTTTCTTCCTTGAACTAAGACTCAAGAAAGTCACCCTATCAATAATGTAGGTTTTCTAAACTTTGTAATGCTCTTCTTCGAACCATCTCCAATTTATCAATATGCTTCGGGGGGGGGGGGGGGGGCAGGCAGACGCAAGACTGGCAATACTGTTTGACTATTCTATATCTTCATCTAGATTACACAAAGAGATCAACTTTGAGTCCTAAAATTAAGCTACTACATAAGAGGTAATTTTTCAGAAGAATTGGTTACCCACAATGCCCATTGTGTGGCCCAAGGTCCCACAGCAAGTCAGAGGCAAAACTCGGGATTTGGATTTGGGTGTTCCTATTTCCCAGTATTTGCTCACGCCAAGCGGTGGCGCTAAAATGACATGTGACATACATAATATGATGGGGGAAAGACTAAAATAAGAACAAAAATGACGGTCCTGAGAGAAAAGTCCCCTAGACATAGAGGAAGTACAGCGTAGATAGCAGGTCAGCAAAGTTCCCCACCCACGGTGCCTTAATCTTGGCTCGGAATGGCCAGGGTAAGGGTGAGATGTTTGTCTAGTCTCAATGCACAGACAGTCCATTTCCTCTCAGCTGAAAGAGCCAACCACTGTGAGAAAGTATTTCTCCTTTCCCTCATCTCCAGGTCTGATGGCGCTTTTCATAGGAATCTTATGCGATCGCTAAAGAAATTTAAGCACTCTCTCATCAGAAATCCTATATATCATCACTACATGGTATAAGCACATTAGAGTCTACGTATATAGTTCGTACGCTAATAGTTTAATATGTGTGTGTCTATGTTCTAAGTGTATAAGATGTGCTATAGGAGTTGTGTATATGTATGCCTACCTAAAAGATGCAAAATATTGCACATAAAAACTAAATTAAAAAGGCCATGATTTTGGTTTCAAAGTCAAACACTCATCAACAAGAAATGCCAGGAATATGTTTTTTGGTGCAACCTTAATTCAGCCTCCTTGCGAATATGCGTTTCGAGACAGAACTTAAATACATTTTTCCACAGGACCCCTGCTTCGTTCAGTGCTCTGGACGGACCCGCTCAGGTGATGAATCACGGTTGTGTTGTGACAGAATACTGCTTGATTTGTTGCAGAAGTTGGCAGGTGGGTAGTTAATTAGGCAGGGGTTGGCAGGAAGAAAATGGAGCGTCTCGTTCTTAAGGCAGTTGACTGCTACACTCGCTGCAGATTTCCTCAGTGAGGTTGCGCAATCCACTTCAAGCAAACGTTTCATAGCTAGGTTACCAATGGACTTTTCCTCATTTTCTGTTTCTGACTGGATATTCCCGGGCTGATTTCCAGAACTGCTGAGCATTCACAGCTGCAACTGAAGCCATGTGAGCCGTGCCTTGAACAGATAAAGTGCCATATAATGCTAACCACGCTGAAAAATCAGGTCCTAGCCGTATCAAATTGGCCACCCACAATTAGTAGAAACTTTCACCTTCATCTCTGCCTCAGCGCCCCACTTATAACATCATATACATGTCTCTCACAGCGGTGTTGTGGACATGAATTCATTAATGCTTGTGTAGTACTCACATACCATTCCAATAAGTACCATAATAATAATGCTGTACTCAAAGGATGCCTTGAATAATTTGTCCTACATAAGGACCAGACACTGAGAAATGAGGATCAAGCGACATATCAAATAGCTGTTCATTCAGAGAGTATTTATCCATCCTGGGAACTGAAGGAAGCACGCGTCATACGGCTAAAATAATATTTGAATTAACGACCACACACAAAGAGTTTGTTAATTATATTGGTAG
Organism: Chelonia mydas; assembly: GCF_015237465.2. Taxonomy (NCBI): domain Eukaryota; kingdom Metazoa; phylum Chordata; order Testudines; family Cheloniidae; genus Chelonia; species Chelonia mydas. Next base: position 71,619,780 of record NC_051251.2, on the reverse strand, counting down.
AGGCTACCTGAATTATAGAATTTTTTTCTAATATTTGAGTGCTTGACTTTGCCATGTTAATAATGTTCCTTTGACACCTAATATGTTGCTTTTAACTGCTAAACTTCAACGGGCCAGTCCATGTCTGCCTCCAGGTTGCTGGGGTTTTTTCGTTTGGTCAAAACGGCTCCGCTGTTTCCAAAAGTGAACTTAGGGAATAATCTATTTGTGTGCCGCATCTGCAGTACAGGATAGTGCTGTGAAATCACCTGGGGGCACACTGATCATCCCCACCTCTTTACCCCGATGGGCTTTACTACACTCCAATCTGCTTTTATATATTTCTTCTGACTTCCCCACCAGTAAGGACCTCCTATGTTACCAGAGCAGTTATCCCTCATAGCACGGTTCTTTTGGGAGCACACGCCGGGGGGAGGGGGGGGAATACCAAGGCTCCAAGCTACCATTTTCCCATACTCGGTATATTTCCAAAGCAAAGTTTTCACAGTATACGATGTTTAGAATATATCAGTGCAGAATTGCACTCAGTTATTTTGCTGTGGGACAGGAGTTAGCCAAAAATCTGTATTAAACTCTAATCTTTTGCCGTATGTCTCTTTTAACTGATGTGCTAATACACTCCTGAACCCTTGTATGATGGTCCAAATGCCAATGAAGTCAGTGGCTTCGAATCAGTGCCATGGTATATAACATAGAGGTGTGATCTGCACACTTAAAAGGCTCAGACAGTCTTTTTTTCTGCCTGGTTGTCAACCCTGAAATCCTCTGGTGGCAGGTATACGTTAGGGGAAAGATATATATATGTATATTTTTGAATTAGGTTGTCAAGAAGCTGCTCGCATGACCCAGGTTGTGGGGAAACATACACTGTAGAGCCAGAGAATTGACTGGAAAGCTCTGACATTCTGTGTATAGTCAAGTCTCACCTCTTTGGTGAGGAGATACAAGCAGTTTGCAGGGATCGGCAGGTGGCATGCGTCCTTTTGTCAGTTTCCTGCTTCCAGCTGTCTGAATTATTAACAGTTTCCTTTCTAGCCAACCGCTTCTCTCACACACATAGACTTCAACAGGTCTCTGAGTAGAGCAGCACTCAACACTTCCACCCTTCACCTCTGTTTTTTCCATCAGCTCTCGCTCCTGGGTGAAAGACAGCTGACAGAGGCACAGCAAGCAACTAGAAAGGTAAGAAGAAAAGGAGTATTTGTGGCTCCATAGACTAACAAATTTATTTGAGCGTAAGCTTTCGTGAGCTTTCATAAACTCACGTCATCCGATTCATACAGTAGGGAGATTTTATATACACAGAGAACATAAAACAATGGGTGTTTCCATACACACTGTAACAAGAATGATCAGGTAAGGTGAGCTATTATCCTTGGGGGAAAACAAACCTAAGGCTTTTGTAGTGATAATCAAGGTGAGCCATTACCAGCAGCTGACAAGAAAGTGTGAGGAACAGTAGGGGTTGTGGGGGGCAATAAACACGGGGAAATATTTTTACTTTGTGTAATGACCCATCCACTTCCACTCTTTATTCAAGCCTAATTTAATGGTGTCCAGTTTGCAAATTAATTCTAGAATGCACGAAGGCGGGTAGAAACACAAAACATATATGTGTGAAGGATGTGGTTTACAAGGCAAAGATTGCAAATCCAGAGGAGGAACTTTAATAAGCCTGACTATTATCCCTAATGACGAGTTATATTTATTGTTGTACCCAGAAGGGGCTAATAATTTAATTGCTGTTACTACATGCCATAATCTTCAGAAGACATTGGAAAAGCAAAAGTAGTGTGTCTTTTTATTTAGTGACAGTTTGTAACGTCTAGCCATAAATGTTGGTTGGCGGACAACATGTGTACCACCACAGATTTATTTAGTAATCATACACATGTGAAATATTTTCTGTGAGGCATGAAGTCCTTTGACTTCATGAGACCCTAGGCTGGTAAACTTTAAACTGTGATCCAATGAGGGTGACATCAAGAATATTTGGATTACAGAAAACCTAGAGACGCCGATTTACCTCGGGCCCCTTGTTCTACATGCTGAACGGACCAGAGACTGTCACTTGCAGACTCAGAGCTTGCGGTATAAATATGCCCACAGTACGCATCATTCTTTCTATTCCCAGAAAATAATTGTGACTTTTAGTTTTAAAGCTCAAGCTGAAAAACTATTAGCAAGCACCGCAGTTTCAACTGCACAAAATGGGGGCCTTCCAGATTATAGTAGCTTTGGGCTGGTAGGACTTAACTCTCTTGTGGAAGAGAGTTAATGTTGCAAAAGAGCTACCATATAGATGGGGAGAGAAAAATTATAACTGATTCTAACAGTTAAAAAAACAAAGCATGAAAGTCAGTTTCATGAAAGCCTCATTGTTATGGAAACGAGTACAAGCACTGAAATCGAAATTGCCAGGTCGAATTTGGGTTAGTGTGGATCCGATTCGATGGTATTGGCCTCCGGGAGCTATCCCAGAGTGTTCCACTGTGACTGCTCTGGACATCACTTTGAACTCAGATATACTAGCCAGGTACACAGGAAAAGCCCGGGGAAATTTTGAATTTCATTTCCTGTCTGGCCAGCGTGGCGAGCTCAGCAGCACAAGTGACCCTGGAGCCCCGCCCCCCCCCCCCCCCAACGAAATGTTTTTACGGTCCCCCATCATCTCTGTCCCTGAGATTATAGCAGATTAGAAGGTAAAAATCAGCACTCACTATGACATATTTTCTGAGCTTATGCAGTCCTCCTGCACTGGTAGGGGGACACACCTTAATGCATTCAGTAGTAGAGGCCAGGAAAGAATTGTTGTGTTTGCTGAACTGCAAAAGTATCACGCCTCACTAGCGATCCGGCCTGAGCCAGGTCGCTGTATGAAAGCACTCCGCGCTGTCAGTCTTGGGCGAGGGCATGACTGCTTTGTGAGCAGGAAGGCCACAGAGATAGACATCGCATTAGGTAACTTCTGTAGCGCGACAAAACATTCCTGTGCATTCGTCAAAGTCTGTGGCAAAAAAAGAAAGCCCTGTGACACACCAAACTATTAATAATACATAACCACAGGTTACATAAAGTATAATAGGGAAAACATGAGGGATACATTCAAGTCAGCTTTCTGTATTGTAATGGTTATCACGTTCACCTAAATATGTGAAACGCCCCCCCGGTTTGAGACTGCTTGGAAACAGGTCCTGTTCCTTTTTTTGACTCCCCTCCTGCATTTTTAGTCTTAGAACAGACTGCACTGTGAAATTTTACTTTGAATTATATAAATTATGAGTTAAATAATATGAAAGCTCTCTCTAAATTAGTTATAGTTCCACGATCCTTACCCTTTCAGCTACTCTGATAAATTAACATTTTTGTTTGGGGTGAAGGAAAAGTTTCATGAAGACTTTTTTAGGGACTAAATATTATCTAGGACTCTGAAAAAATCTTAACGTGGCCCATAGAGTGCAATCCTTCATTCTGGATTTGTCATTCCAAATGCTCCTTACTACTGCCCAGGCTTCATGAGCCATGGGAGCAAGGGGCAGGCTGGGGTAGGTGCGAACGCGCGGTGCTGCTGGCTGGGAGAGTAGCCTGAGGCAGAAGCCTCCAGCTCGCATGATATTCCAGGTGGGATTGAATCTCCATGAGAGGAAACTTAAAGAAGAGAATGACCTGAGTCACGCCCATTCGAGGATAGCTATGTCTGTCCAGGTGCCCCTGATCGACCTCACCGAGGTCTGTCAGGAGCACCCTGGAAATGTATGACGGCTATTAGTCCTACTGCACCGTCTGCTGCGAAGGCAAGGAGCTGCTGCTGTGTAGCAACGCAGTACCAAGTCTGCCAGCAGCACCCAGGAGACGTACAGTGACGGTTAGCTGAGTGGGCTCCATGCTTGCCGGGGTACGACCCTGGCTTGCAGGAGCCGGCGGTCAGAGTCCCAGACTGGCAGCTCAGCCCACTGCCGCTCTGGGGGCTCTATCCGCTTGCCCCACTCAGCATGCTGCTTGTTTGGGGTTCCGATCATCTAGGCAGGCAGCAGGCTGAGCGGGGCCGACAGATGGGACCCCAGAAAAAAAGCGTGAAACGATTGTTGTTGCTTTCATGGAGGGAGGGGGGCTCCCGACGACATGTACCCCAAACCACCCACAACAAAGTTTTTGTCCCATCAGGCATTGGGAGCTTAACCCAGAATTCCAATGGGCAGCGGAGACTGCAGGAACTGTGGGATCGCTACCCACAGTGCACCGCTCTGTAAGTCAATGCTAGCTACCGCAGTGGGGACGCACTTCGCGGACTTAACGTGCTTAGTGTAGACATACACAATCAACTGTATAAAATCGAATACTAAAAATCGACTTCTATGAAATTGACCTAATTTCGTAGTGTAAACTTAGAGCTCTGACTACCGAGGTACTGACCCTAGCTTGGAGCTCTTTCAGGGAGCTAATATGTGATTGTTTAAGACCTTTTTCTCAAACTAGAAGTCAGCTGTTTACAGGGTGCTGGGTTGTGTTAACTGCATTAGTTAAGACATACCTAAAAATAGATGATACATAAAATGAACTGGTTTCCTGATGTTATTTTCCATGTCAATAGTTGTTGCTGTTCCCAGAGAAATGTTATGTGAGGAGAGTCATTCTGTGGAATGGTGACTTGGAATTGTAATGAAGTTTGAGAATTCCTGGTCAACAACACTGTAGCCTTGTGTGTTACAGTGCACTTAACCCCATTAGGCCTACTGATTCTTACACCAAAGTTGTTAGGGTTGCCAGGCGTCCAGTTTTTGACTGAAACGTCCAGTCAAAAAGGTTGTCCGGTGGCTCCAGTCAGCACCATTGGCCGGGCATTTAAGTCTGATCGATGGTGCAGTGCGGTTAAGGCAGGCTCCCTGTCTTCTCTGGCTATGCACGGCTCCTGGACGCGGCCAGCATGTCCCTGTGCCCCTAAGTGCAGGGCCAATCGGGGAAGCTCTGCGCACTGCTCCCCCGCCCCAAGTGTCGGCTCCACAGATCCCATTGGCTTCAAGATGCACCTTGGAACAGGACATGCTGGCTGCCTGCGGGAGCCACACAGAGCCAGGGCAGGCAAGGAGCTTGACTTAGCCCTTCTGTTCCATGGACCGGGAGCCACCTGAGGTAAGTGCTGCCTAGAGCCTGCACCCTCTCCCACAGCCTAGCCCCCTGCCCCAGCCCCAGCTCTGAACCACGTCCTGCACCCAAACTCCCTCCTGCAGCCCGCACCCCCTCCTGCACCTCAAGCCCCTGCCCCAGCCCTGCGCCCCCTTCTGCACCATGAATGAATTATTTCTGGCCCCAACGCTGAGCCGGAGCCCTCAACGCCTCCCAGATCCCAAACAGATCCCAAACCTCCGCCTCAGCCCAGTGAAAGTGAGTGAGAATGGGGGAGAGCAAGCGATGGAGGGAGGGGGGACGGAGTGAGTGGGGGTGGAGCTCTCTTGTAGGCCTTTTCCAGACTCACATTATCTGATTCTTCCTCACTGGAAGTCCAACATCCTGGACAGCTTCCTGTCAGTCTACCGCTGAAGGAATCTTCTCTCCTAGTCCTTCAGTCTGTCTGGTAGTTGTCCCTCCCCTCTGAACTGCAGTTTTCTTATCCTCCAGCTGTTGCTGCCCCAGAAATTCACTGCAGATGAGGAGATAGCCAGCCAACCTGATAACTCCTGCATGGCCGTGATAGAACAGGTTCTATACACCCCTGACAGAGGTGTAATATTTTTATCTTAGTAAAGGCAATGGAAGCCACGTGGAAGCCTGTAACATTGAAATATATGTTTTCCTTCCTATATTGTGCCCAATATACTACATATAGTTGTAAAATATGCTTACATTTTTTATTCCTCTTGTACAGATACACTAGAGTGCCTGCAAGGAGGCAGAAGATGCGTGTCCACTACTTAATCTGGATTTGGATTAACTTCTCCTTTGGTGCCTCTGAATTTCATTACCTATGTCAGAAAATCTGCCTTTGCAAAGAAGGGGCCAAGTTTGTGAACTGCTCTGAAGTCAATGTGACTGACAACTTCATCTTCCCTCCCGAGACCAAGCACTTGGATTTGTCCATCAGTAACCTGTATTCTGTTCCAAGCAAAGCTCTGAGATCCCTGTGGAAGTTACAAGTTCTACTTCTGAGTGGGAACTACATCACCAAAGTCAGAGAGAGTTCATTTAGCTCTCTTGAGAGACTCCAGAAGCTTGATATCCATAGAAATGAGATAACAGTGCTTGGAAACAGTTTCTCCACAGGGCTCAGTTCTCTCAGAGAGCTGAATTTGTCCTATAATAGGCTCCAGAAATTATATTACAGGAACTTCCAGCATTTTGGCGCGGGTGGAGGCTTGCCAGGCCGTTTAGTCGGCAGCCTCCTCCGCCCGGGTCAACTGGGTCAAAAGCTGCCTAGTGCAAGGATGAGCAACCTTTTTGGCCTGAGGGCCACATTGGGTTGCGAAACTTTATGGAGGGCCAGGTAGGGAAGACTGTGCCTCCCCAAACAGCCTGGACTCTGCCCCCATCCATCACTTCCCGGCTCCTGAATGCCCCCCTCAGAACCCCCGACCCATCGAACCCCCCCCCCCATTCCTTGTCCCTCCTCCCGGGAGCCCTGCCGCTAACCCCCTCCAGGATCCCACCGCCTATCCAACCCGCTTGCTGCCCGTCCCCTGACCGCATCACCCTGAACCTCTGCCCCATCCAACCGCCCCTTGTCCCCGGACCCAGTGTAGGTCCTCAATTTAGCAGAGAAGGAGAGCTAATAACTCATGACATCAAGACGGCTGAGCTTTTTGATGCCTATTTTGCTTGCCTTCTTTAAAGGGTAAATAGTCACAAGAATGATAAAAGATTTTAAAAACCTCTCCTGTGAGAATACATTAAAAAAATTGAGCATGTTTAAGCTTGATAAAAGAAGACTGAGGGGGGACCTGACAGTCTTCAAATAAGTTCAGGGCTGTATTAAGGAGGGCAGGGATCAATTGTTATCCATGTCCACTGAAGGTAGCACAAGAAAAAAAGGGCTTAATCTGCAGCAAGGAACATTTAGGTTGGATATTAGCAAAAAGAAAAGGAGTACTTGCAGTGAGCTGTAGCTCACGAAAGCTTATGCTCAAATAAATTGGTTAGTCTCTAAGGTGCCACAAGTTCTCCTTTTCTTTTTGCGAACACAGACTCTGTATTTTCATAAATAGCAACAATAGCCGTTCATTCCGCAGTCCTTCCCCTCTGAGCTAGGAATGCTCTCAATCCAAGAGGTGTAGCATTAAATCTTTTTACGCAACAGTGAACTATCTGTGAACCATCAGTTTGTGCGGAGAATCTCCAGTGCTCCTGTCCAAGTACACAACTGCTAAAAGAAATATGAAAGCCCCCATCTCCAAACGCACTTGCGGTTATCGGAAATATCCAAAGGCTGCTGGGGGATTTTGACTCAAAGTCGCCATTATCCAGCCCGGAAGAAAGATGTCCCAAATGACCTCAAACATGTCCCGGTTGATCTACAAACATGCTTCTGAGAGGCAGCCTAATTGACTCTTCCAAGAGGAGAGCAAGCAAGCTTTGAACTGAATTAGCAGCTAAGTACTAGCCCTCTTAAGTTTGGAGGCCTTCCATCTCCCCGTCCCAGTTTCCGCTGCATTTCTCTATCGTCTGCTGCTTAGTTTTCTATTATTTTTTAAAAGGAAACAATAATCCCCAGTCCTTTCTTTTTGGGAAGGGGGCTTGGTTTAATGCATATTTTGCCACAACTACTCCTTTTCTTTATGTTACTGTCTCTGGGAGTCAAGTAAACTACAATACTTTACTTTTCGTGAACAATTTCCCTAGAGCCACAGCGATTCCAGCACCGTTCCTATCTGAGTAGGGAATGAAGGAGTTTGTTTTGTGTTCCATTCCTGCAGTGTTTAACGTCCGTTTAAAATTGACCATATTTTTAGATTTGAAGGACTCTCCCAGCAGAGACGTAGAGCAACACGTACAGGAAGGTTGGATGAAGGAAAAAATAGCCCTTTCCATTCTTTCAGTTCTTTAATTCTTTGCAATTAGATTTGCGGCTGAAAAACTCTACTGTGAACACGGCCCTCTTTTAGGCACTGAGCACAGCACACTTTGCCCCGTGCACTGAACAGATTTCTTGTCTACTATTAATCTCGTTTATTCTTGGTCTAGGGACCAACCAATATCAGGGCGTCCTTGATCTGGGCATTGCATAAAAACAGAGAAATAGACAATCCGTTCCCCAAATGATATCGAAAGAACACCACCTTCAAGATGCCAAGTGCCTTTAGTGTCCACTAAACTCAGAAAGAGCTGTGGGTGCCTACTATTTTATAGAAAATACTAAACAGTAAATGTCTTCACAATAATATCAGTACCCAGAGTACCATGTGCTCCAGATGTCTGCTAACATTTGGTTCTGGGTACGCTAGGATTTTGTCCACTAAATTCCGAACTTCGCTTCCAATGGTCCACCACTAGCTGCGTTGGGAGCGCTTATAAAGGTGGTATGGTAGCAGCTTTTGATATTAATCACGAGATCATCTAGGTGGCTCTGAACAGTACCACTGCTATGTTTCAGAGCTGTTCCATGCAAGTGTTAAACTCTTTGCTTTGTTTTTACATCAAAGCGTTCATCACGTGATCAATAAGGTTTGTGGCGTATACAAACAGAGAAATATATTTTTCTCTAGCAAATCTCAAGAGGACAAAACTCGCCCACTCTCTTTCTCTGAGTTTGCCATCCTGAAATTCTCAGCATGTTGACTAATAATTTTAAGAATGTAGCTCTTGTGCACCCCTCAGGAATAGTATGCATTTTATATCACCTTTAGCCAGTTAGAAAGCTCAAAAAAGGGATTGTGTTTGCTTTATTGAAAATTGAAAGTTCTTTGTACCGTTGACGTCTCGGTCATTTTTCTCACGCTTATTTAAATTTCTATTTTTTAAAAATCCACTTCCCCTAAGTGGAGGTGACACACAATTATGAACAAGTGAGCCTTTTACAGAAGTTGAAAAATGTGCCCATTCAAAGAGAACATATAAGACTTTTTAAGAGAGCGGTACACAGCTGGTTTATCCAGAACTTATACCAATTCACTGTTTCACACTATGTCTATGCTGACACAGCAGACTGAGGGGCCTAAACTTACTCACGAAAAGTAAACAACAGTAATACAAACAGCGTCTTTCTTGTTTCATAAGTAAACATAATAAGCTACATTTTAGTGAGCGATGGCAATGCAAATTCCATTTATCTAAAATAAACATAGGACAAATGGCTGCTCTACATGTACAAACTCGTTTTTTTCTTTCTTACTAATTCGGGCAGAGGAGTAGTTGTTTGAAGTTTTTACAATGACTTCGGAACACGAGGTGATGTTGATGAGGGAGAATAAATAACTTTATAGAGGGAGAAAAAGCTCTGATCCAGCTCGTTAGCAGCATCCCTGGTTTCAAAAAGTAGTCCAGCCAGGGCTGAATTCACTCCAGCCTTAATACATCACTTTATTCACCCCTTTTTTAGTGCCCATTGAACAAGAAAAGGGAGATGGACTCTCTTACTGTAACAAAATATTGCTAAAGCGTCATATATGGCTATGTATATATGCATGTCTATTTTATTGTTTGAGCAAATGATCTCTAAAATGAATATATAAATAATATATATCTTAATCTTATATATATATTTACATCTCTAACACTTCTGCCAGTATGTTTCCAGTGTCTCAGTATCCCATTCTCCCTACAGGAAGTAGGAGCAATTGTAGAGAAAATACTGATCAGCCCTAGCAACCCCTGGGGTAGAGCATGCTCAGTGCAGATATAGCCAGTGGAGAATAATGCCGCCAACTTCCCTCCACATACCCCGTCTCCCTCAGACCTGTAACTTGGTGCAATTTGGGCATGTAACAGGAACAGTGAAGCCCTGACACCACAATGAACCCTATTCCCCAGCCCGACGCCAATTTTCCAAGCACCACCTTGAAGGCATGGGGGCGCTATAGCTTCTAAACAAAAACTTGTAATACTCTTTTTTTTTTAATGTGGCCAAAATAATGAATTTTTTCATAGATTTAACAGTTTTCGTTGAAGCGTTTCCAAACAAGTCACACCCTGAAAGAGGGAAAATTTCAGCTTGAATGGGTAAAATCTGGTAGAATGATAAGCAACGGAGAAATAATGTCTTGAAATGGAGTGTTGGATAATCTTAATATAGGTTGTGCTCCCAGGGCTGGCTATAACACAAAGTGTGCGTACGTATATATGTGTTAATGTGTGTGTGTATATATATATATGTTATTCTCATCATATAGTTCTCTCCACTAACATGAATAGAGGGAAATTAACTTGAAAAACTCACTTCGGCAGGAAGCATAAAATGGGGAGCTGTGTCCTGCAGCATGCTCCACTTCACTGGGACAACAGAGAAACGCCTTCTTCTAAGATCAATGAGGCTGGAGTTCCACCAAAATTTGGGAGCCAGAGGGATGGAGTTGGGAGCAGTCACATCCCACGCACGTTCCTTTCGTGACCCACAGATAGCTAGTCAGAATTGCAGCACTTCGTACTGCACAGCTGAAGCTTCGTACTGACTGAAGAAGAGGCAGCTGGTCACAACACAGCTCTGGACACAGCCTAGTGGAAGATGGAAGAGGCATTTTCCACTCCTCTGGGCTGAGGCAATGTGTGTGTGTGTGTGTGCGTGTGCGCGCGCGTAGCAGGGAACGCAGTGTCATCTGTCCCCCTCCAGATTTGCTTTTTGCCTTGTACTGACCATGTTCACACAGGCTAAGCATGCTCAGAATCACAGCTGAAACCAGCTGCCCTCATTCTGCGCCGCGCAACTGTCACCGGGCACAGGTCATCGCTGGCTCAGGGACATAATTGTCCAGAGACCACAGTGTCCCGGGAGCTAGAGCATGGTTGCCAATCTATAAGGTGTTAAGTAAGCCTCACAGACAGCTTACTTAAGCCATCTGCCTTTTATCATTGTACTTATGCCTTTAAAGGGATAGCTGGATGGTAGCGTGCACCTCCTTAGAAGGAGACACAAACCTGTGTATACGCAACATACTCACAGGTTGTCACATTGTCTTACAGCCCCAGGTAGATGATGCAGAGCGGAGTAAGGATTGATATTGTGTTTAAAGGCTTATGTCAGGGTAGACGATGTCTCTTATGGCTTTGTGGACTAAGTGAAGCGGGTCGATTGCTGGCCACCCCACTCGGGGTCAATTCGGACTGCATTAAAAGCTAGTAATAATGCTGATAATACCAGGGTAAACATCTGTCCACTGTTGCTACTAAATCCATTTCCCTACCGCTTTGTTTACTTCTCACCAGGCTGTATTGTACTGAAGAAGAATAAGTATAATAAATGTAATAAAAATAATAAAGAAGCTCAGCTGGTCTGTGCTCCAGATGTAATTTCTATGAGAAAAGCATGAACGTAAAAGAAGATGTGACCCGAAATCTACCTCACCCCAAGGTAACGGTGTGCCGCAAAATTGACCACTGCCGGTCCAGTAGTCTCGCTAGACGCATATTGCGTCTATTATAGATATGGTTTCTTATACTAGGATGCCACAGATAGCAGGGAGTTGGAGCCCAAATGGGATGTTACCCGTTAAGATTTTCATGGAAAACCCTGTGTTTCCCTACATAATTGAATATGCAGAGAAGTATCCTGGACCTGAAACTATAAACCTCTGTCTCTTACATTCTAATTCCAGAAGTATGGTAAGCATGATTATTAATGGTATTTCAGAGATTCGAAAGCTGGAAAGGACAATGCCATTAACCACTCTGACTTCCTATATAAAACAGGCCCGTGAATCAAGCCTACAATCCGGTTGGACTAGAGCAGATAGTATAGAAAGACCAATACAATCTAATCAATTCTCTGTTTGATAAATTAAAGACGTTGAGGATGTTTAGTCACATTTATATGCCATATTTTCTAGTCCTCAATTTTTTTAGCTCCTCTTTGAACTAGATCGTCCTACATGTTAATGTTCTTTCCTCATTTGTGATGCCTGATTTCAGCATGCTGCGCAGACTGTATTGTTGTACAGACTGTACAGCAAGAAGTACAGCTCAGGGTGTCAACGCTTAGCAGAGCGAGGACAGGGAAGCTCTTGGGCGCGGGGGGGGGCGGGGGGGGGAGCTCTGCTTTAGCCACAATTGAAGCAAGGCAGCTGGCTCAGATCCACATCAGCAGAATTTTACAGCACACTGGAAACAGCTGTGCCTAAAACACAGGGCTGCAACTGAGACGTACACATGCTTTGGTGTCTTAATTTACTTCAACACATTACAAAGGCCTTTCTGAAGGAAGGCATCATTATTATTGCCACTTTACTGGTAGGTAAAGCAAAGACAAGAGATTGGCCGTGTCAGAGTTGGGACGAGAACCACGTGTCCTGACTCTCATTCCAGCACGCTTTTTCATATTTCCAGAGCGCCTACTTGCCACGTAGCAAGGTAACAATCTAATAGTTACGTCTTCGCGGGAAGAGAAGTGAGAGAGCGAGGGGTGAGGTTCAGCAAGTCGAGTAGACGAAGCACTATGGTCACAGTGATCGCTAATTGCATATGAAACAACCATTTCCGTATGCAAATCAAAGAGCTGTAAGTGAAAGGTAAAGCAAGTGGCAAGCTCAGGGTAAAATTTGAGATTTGAAAACTGACACTAGAGCTACAACTCTTGGGGGTATGATTACCAGCTCCGTGAGTATACGCTCACTCGCTTGCTGGCCTGCTGCGAGCTAAAATAGTAGCATGTCTACCGGGGGGTTGTACTCAAAGCAGCTAATCTGTGCTGCTGCAGCTACCTTACCATTTTCAACACACAAGCGTGAGTAGAGGTAGTGGAAGTATGTCTACATAAACTGCCAATCGCACCCGAGCTAAAAGTGTAGAAGTAGCCTGGGGTGAAATTCTGGCTCCATGAAGGTCATTGAAACTCTAAGGACTTAATTCTAATTCACGTCAGGTCCCTATTTTATGTTCTAGTCCCAGAGGCAATTTTAAATAAAAGGGCTTTCCAGAGCTATAAGTAGATATTTTATATATCGGTTTTTTTTTTCATAATTTCTGCCACTCCATTTCTCTGCCCCTGCAGCTTTGCACCTTGGGCACCTGCCACGCTCACGCCTCCCTGGTTTCAGCCCTGTGGGTTTCGACTAATGTAATGTAGTCAGCCCAATAGAAAGGAGAACTTTCTCTTTCCCCAGCCTTCGAAGCCTGGCAAAGCTTGCTGGTCTGACGGCCAATAGACCAAGAGCGAGGAGGGATGGAATTTCCAGATTCTGGGACCAGCCAGCAGCGCCTTCCAGCGCACGTACTTTGACGAACTTTGACTGTCCTAGCGTCACACGGTAAAGCCGTGATTTCCATGAAGGCTTGGACCCACCTAGGGCTTTATAGCTATGCCTACACTTTGAATTACACCCAGCAATGAAATGGAAGATCACTGCAATGCATATGCTGCAGGAACATAGGTGGCTGCACTGTGCACTAACTAAAGATCCTGGGAGTTCTGTGGTGTATCGTTGTGCACAGTGCATTGCATTAATTCCGTCTGGAGCAGGCAGCTGTCAGAAAGTCAAAAACTCCAGAGTAGTACTCCTAGAAAAAGGGGGAACAAAGTCCCATACAAGCTGTCTTTGAGAAATGGGCAGTAGAAGTGGCTGAAACGGTATGTTAGATTCTAGTTTAGCTTTCCTCTCTGTACTTGTTTGTTAGCATGAACATTTACCTAGTAGCGTTTCCTTTGCTTTTCACATTTGGGGACTCAAAGTCTAAGGCGAGACATACCTTTTTTTATTAATGATGTATAACAAATTATCTTCATGCTTCTTTAGCATTTTCCACCCAGACCACACCAGGCATTTCCTAGTGTAGACTTGCAGAATTTCAATTTTTCTACCAATTTAAATTTTCGCAGTTACTTGAAAATATGGGGACAATTATTTATTGACAATAGAAACTGAGCTTAAAAAAGTCCATTAAAACACAAATTGTCAAAATCAAATGTCAAAACATACAAAATAAATAGCCTTAAATAAACAAATGATACCTGGTTTTACTATTCATTTTCGGGTCTATTTTTAATAAGCATGGAAACATTTATTTTGTCACTTGGTACATTTACAGTGAAATCGACCTTAATCGACAAATAAAATCGTTTCAAGCCTACGGTTATTTTAGCACGTTCTCCAAAGTTTTACAGCTTCCAAAGTTTGCTATTGATAGTTGATTACGGAATTTCACCGCTGCCTGCATTCATTTGGCTGCAAGGTGGTGACAAAAAAATTAATCTATTCTTGTGTGAAGTAGCGCCCGTGGATGTCAGGTTTATAGTATGCTTCTAGCGATTCCAGAACAAATCTATAGCTGTCCCTTCAATTAACTCTTAGGACATATATTCAAAAAACAATGCACTATCCACTGGTAACCTAGCTGTGAAAAGTTTGGTTGAAGTGACTCTCCCAATCTCACAGAGGAAAGATGCAGCGCGTGTAGCAGAATCCAGTTCTCCAGATCAGCAGTCAACTGCCTTAACCACGAGACGCTCCATGTTCTTCCTGCCAACCCCTGCCTGCCTTAAATCACTACCCACCTGCCAACTTCTGCAAGAAATCAAGCAGTTGCCCTACAGACAGCAGTATTCCTGACATTTCTTGTAGATGAGTGTTTGACTTCGCAACCAAAATCATGGTCTTTTAATTTAGTTTTTTTATGCAATATGTATATATAAGGTGTGTGGGTATAGACATGCAATATAAGTGTAACATACGTTACCATTTCTCCCAACCTGCACTGCCATCTTCTGGACAAGAGGCGCAATTGGAGTTTGCTTTTACTTAGTTGGGACATTTTATAAGAAAAACGGAATAAAAATTGCCATTTCAGATTTTCATAGCACTTTTCAAGCATTCTATCGCATTCTATCGCATCTATCTAGACCATTGTAACGTACTCTAACCACGTCATGATTTTTGTCATAAATCGTCAATATTTGTTGTTTTTCTTGGTATTCCTCTCTTAGAATCATATTATAATGGGGAAACCTCAGCTGTCATTTTGCGTAGATTCCAAGGCTGGAAGGGACCATTGTAATAATCTAGTCTCACCTCCTGTATTACAGTCCAGAGAGCGGCCACCAAATAATTTCAAGAGGTAGTAGTTTAGAGAACCACCTAATGTTGATTTATAAACTGTTAGTGATGGAGCATCCACCATTACCCCTGATAAATTGTTCTAATGGTTAAGCATTATCACTGTTAGACTTTTATCTCCTTTGTATTTTGAATTTGTCTCGATTCAGCTTCCAGACATTTTATTTTAGTAAACCTTTTTCTGCTAGATTGACGATCCTGTTATCAAATATTTGTTTCCCAGGTACGTACTTACAGTTTATAATCAAGTCATCGCTTAAGATTTTCTTCCTTGAACTAAGACTCAAGAAAGTCACCCTATCAATAATGTAGGTTTTCTAAACTTTGTAATGCTCTTCTTCGAACCATCTCCAATTTATCAATATGCTTCGGGGGGGGGGGGGGGGGCAGGCAGACGCAAGACTGGCAATACTGTTTGACTATTCTATATCTTCATCTAGATTACACAAAGAGATCAACTTTGAGTCCTAAAATTAAGCTACTACATAAGAGGTAATTTTTCAGAAGAATTGGTTACCCACAATGCCCATTGTGTGGCCCAAGGTCCCACAGCAAGTCAGAGGCAAAACTCGGGATTTGGATTTGGGTGTTCCTATTTCCCAGTATTTGCTCACGCCAAGCGGTGGCGCTAAAATGACATGTGACATACATAATATGATGGGGGAAAGACTAAAATAAGAACAAAAATGACGGTCCTGAGAGAAAAGTCCCCTAGACATAGAGGAAGTACAGCGTAGATAGCAGGTCAGCAAAGTTCCCCACCCAGGTGCCTTAATCTTGGCTCGGAATGGCCAGGGTAAGGGTGAGATGTTTGTCTAGTCTCAATGCACAGACAGTCCATTTCCTCTCAGCTGAAAGAGCCAACCACTGTGAGAAAGTATTTCTCCTTTCCCTCATCTCCAGGTCTGATGGCGCTTTTCATAGGAATCTTATGCGATCGCTAAAGAAATTTAAGCACTCTCTCATTATAAATCCTATATATAATCACTACATGGTATAAGCACATTAGAGTCTACGTATATAGTTCGTACGCTAATAGTTTAATATGTGTGTGTCTATGTTCTAAGTGTATAAGATGTGCTATAGGAGTTGTGTATATGTATGCCTACCTAAAAGATGCAAAATATTGCACATAAAAACTAAATTAAAAAGGCCATGATTTTGGTTTCAAAGTCAAACACTCATCAACAAGAAATGCCAGGAATATGTTTTTTGGTGCAACCTTAATTCAGCCTCCTTGCGAATATGCGTTTCGAGACAGAACTTAAATACATTTTTCCACAGGACCCCTGCTTCGTTCAGTGCTCTGGACGGACCCGCTCAGGTGATGAATCACGGTTGTGTTGTGACAGAATACTGCTTGATTTGTTGCAGAAGTTGGCAGGTGGGTAGTTAATTAGGCAGGGGTTGGCAGGAAGAAAATGGAGCGTCTCGTTCTTAAGGCAGTTGACTGCTACACTCGCTGCAGATTTCCTCAGTGAGGTTGCGCAATCCACTTCAAGCAAACGTTTCATAGCTAGGTTACCAATGGACTTTTCCTCATTTTCTGTTTCTGACTGGATATTCCCGGGCTGATTTCCAGAACTGCTGAGCATTCACAGCTGCAACTGAAGCCATGTGAGCCGTGCCTTGAACAGATAAAGTGCCATATAATGCTAACCACGCTGAAAAATCAGGTCCTAGCCGTATCAAATTGGCCACCCACAATTAGTAGAAACTTTCACCTTCATCTCTGCCTCAGCGCCCCACTTATAACATCATATACATGTCTCTCACAGCGGTGTTGTGGACATGAATTCATTAATGCTTGTGTAGTACTCACATACCATTCCAATAAGTACCATAATAATAATGCTGTACTCAAAGGATGCCTTGAATAATTTGTCCTACATAAGGACCAGACACTGAGAAATGAGGATCAAGCGACATATCAAATAGCTGTTCATTCAGAGAGTATTTATCCATCCTGGGAACTGAAGGAAGCACGCGTCATACGGCTAAAATAATATTTGAATTAACGACCACACACAAAGAGTTTGTTAATTATATTGGTAGAGGCTACCTGAATTATAGAATTTTTTTCTAATATTTGAGTGCTTGACTTTGCCATGTTAATAATGTTCCTTTGACACCTAATATGTTGCTTTTAACTGCTAAACTTCAACGGGCCAGTCCATGTCTGCCTCCAGGTTGCTGGGGTTTTTTCGTTTGGTCAAAACGGCTCCGCTGTTTCCAAAAGTGAACTTAGGGAATAATCTATTTGTGTGCCGCATCTGCAGTACAGGATAGTGCTGTGAAATCACCTGGGGGCACACTGATCATCCCCACCTCTTTACCCCGATGGGCTTTACTACACTCCAATCTGCTTTTATATATTTCTTCTGACTTCCCCACCAGTAAGGACCTCCTTTGTTACCTGAGCAGTTATCCCTCTTTGCCCGGTTCTTTTGGGAGCACACGCCGGGGGAGGGGGGGGAATACCAAGGCTCCAAGCTACCATTTTCCCATACTCGGTATATTTCCAAAGCAAAGTTTTCACAGTATACGATGTTTAGAATATATCAGTGCAGAATTGCACTCAGTTATTTTGCTGTGGGACAGGAGTTAGCCAAAAATCTGTATTAAACTCTAATCTTTTGCCGTATGTCTCTTTTAACTGATGTGCTAATACACTCCTGAACCCTTGTATGATGGTCCAAATGCCAATGAAGTCAGTGGCTTCGAATCAGTGCCATGGTATATAACATAGAGGTGTGATCTGCACACTTAAAAGGCTCAGACAGTCTTTTTTTCTGCCTGGTTGTCAACCCTGAAATCCTCTGGTGGCAGGTATACGTTAGGGGAAAGATATATATATGTATATTTTTGAATTAGGTTGTCAAGAAGCTGCTCGCATGACCCAGGTTGTGGGGAAACATACACTGTAGAGCCAGAGAATTGACTGGAAAGCTCTGACATTCTGTGTATAGTCAAGTCTCACCTCTTTGGTGAGGAGATACAAGCAGTTTGCAGGGATCGGCAGGTGGCATGCGTCCTTTTGTCAGTTTCCTGCTTCCAGCTGTCTGAATTATTAACAGTTTCCTTTCTAGCCAACCGCTTCTCTCACACACATAGACTTCAACAGGTCTCTGAGTAGAGCAGCACTCAACACTTCCACCCTTCACCTCTGTTTTTTCCATCAGCTCTCGCTCCTGGGTGAAAGACAGCTGACAGAGGCACAGCAAGCAACTAGAAAGGTAAGAAGAAAAGGAGTATTTGTGGCTCCATAGACTAACAAATTTATTTGAGCGTAAGCTTTCGTGAGCTTTCATAAACTCACGTCATCCGATTCATACAGTAGGGAGATTTTATATACACAGAGAACATAAAACAATGGGTGTTTCCATACACACTGTAACAAGAATGATCAGGTAAGGTGAGCTATTATCCTTGGGGGAAAACAAACCTAAGGCTTTTGTAGTGATAATCAAGGTGAGCCATTACCAGCAGCTGACAAGAAAGTGTGAGGAACAGTAGGGGTTGGGGGGGGCAATAAACACGGGGAAATATTTTTACTTTGTGTAATGACCCATCCACTTCCACTCTTTATTCAAGCCTAATTTAATGGTGTCCAGTTTGCAAATTAATTCTAGAATGCACGAAGGTGGGTAGAAGCACAAAACATATATGTGTGAAGGATGTGGTTTACAAGGCAAAGATTGCAAATCCAGAGGAGGAACTTTAATAAGCCTGACTATTATCCCTAATGACGAGTTATATTTATTGTTGTACCCAGAAGGGGCTAATAATTTAATTGCTGTTACTACATGCCATAATCTTCAGAAGACATTGGAAAAGCAAAAGTAGTGTGTCTTTTTATTTAGTGACAGTTTGTAACGTCTAGCCATAAATGTTGGTTGGCGGACAACGTGTACCACCACAGATTTATTTAGTAATCATACACATGTGAAATATTTTCTGTGAGGCATGAAGTCCTTTGACTTCATGAGACCCTAGGCTGGTAAACTTTAAACTGTGATCCAATGAGGGTGACATCAAGAATATTTGGATTACAGAAAACCTAGAGACGCCGATTTACCTCGGGCCCCTTGTTCTACATGCTGAACGGACCAGAGACTGTCACTTGCAGACTCAGAGCTTGCGGTATAAATATGCCCACAGTACGCATCATTCTTTCTATTCCCAGAAAATAATTGTGACTTTTAGTTTTAAAGCTCAAGCTGAAAAACTATTAGCAAGCACCGCAGTTTCAACTGCACAAAATGGGGGCCTTCCAGATTATAGTAGCTTTGGGCTGGTAGGACTTAACTCTCTTGTGGAAGAGAGTTAATGTTGCAAAAGAGCTACCATATAGATGGGGAGAGAAAAATTATAACTGATTCTAACAGTTAAAAAAACAAAGCATGAAAGTCAGTTTCATGAAAGCCTCATTGTTATGGAAACGAGTACAAGCACTGAAATCGAAATTGCCAGGTCGAATTTGGGTTAGTGTGGATCCGATTCGATGGTATTGGCCTCCGGGAGCTATCCCAGAGTGTTCCACTGTGACTGCTCTGGACATCACTTTGAACTCAGATGTACTAGCCAGGTACACAGGAAAAGCCCGGGGAAATTTTGAATTTCATTTCCTGTCTGGCCAGCGTGGCGAGCTCAGCAGCACAAGTGACCCTGGAGCCCCGCCCCCCCCCCCCCCCCCACGAAATGTTTTTACGGTCCCCCATCATCTCTGTCCCTGAGATTATAGCAGATTAGAAGGTAAAAATCAGCACTCACTATGACATATTTTCTGAGCTTATGCAGTCCTCCTGCACTGGTAGGGGGACACACCTTAATGCATTCAGTAGTAGAGGCCAGGAAAGAATTGTTGTGTTTGCTGAACTGCAAAAGTATCACGCCTCACTAGCGATCCGGCCTGAGCCAGGTCGCTGTATGAAAGCACTCCGCGCTGTCAGTCTTGGGCGAGGGCATGACTGCTTTGTGAGCAGGAAGGCCACAGAGATAGACATCGCATTAGGTAACTTCTGTAGCGCGACAAAACATTCCTGTGCATTCGGCAAAGTCTGTGGCAAAAAAAGAAAGCCCTGTGACACACCAAACTATTAATAATACATAACCACAGGTTACATAAAGTATAATAGGGAAAACATGAGGGATACATTCAAGTCAGCTTTCTGTATTGTAGTGGTTATCACGTTCACCTAAATATGTGAAACGCCCCCCCGGTTTGAGACTGCTTGGAAACAGGTCCTGTTCCTTTTTTTGACTCCCCTCCTGCATTTTTAGTCTTAGAACAGACTGCACTGTGAAATTTTACTTTGAATTATATAAATTATGAGTTAAATAATATGAAAGCTCTCTCTAAATTAGTTATAGTTCCACGATCCTTACCCTTTCAGCTACTCTGATAAATTAACATTTTTGTTTGGGGTGAAGGAAAAGTTTCATGAAGACTTTTTTAGGGACTAAATATTATCTAGGACTCTGAAAAAATCTTAACGTGGCCCATAGAGTGCAATCCTTCATTCTGGATTTGTCATTCCAAATGCTCCTTACTACTGCCCAGGCTTCATGAGCCATGGGAGCAAGGGGCAGGCTGGGGTAGGTGCGAACGCGCGGTGCTGCTGGCTGGGAGAGTAGCCTGAGGCAGAAGCCTCCAGCTCGCATGATATTCCAGGTGGGATTGAATCTCCATGAGAGGAAACTTAAAGAAGAGAATGACCTGAGTCACGCCCATTCGAGGATAGCTATGTCTGTCCAGGTGCCCCTGATCGACCTCACCGAGGTCTGTCAGGAGCACCCTGGAAATGTATGACGGCTATTAGTCCTACTGCACCGTCTGCTGCGAAGGCAAGGAGCTGCTGCTGTGTAGCAACGCAGTACCAAGTCTGCCAGCAGCACCCAGGAGACGTACAGTGACGGTTAGCTGAGTGGGCTCCATGCTTGCCGGGGTACGACCCTGGCTTGCAGGAGCCGGCGGTCAGAGTCCCAGACTGGCAGCTCAGCCCACTGCCGCTCTGGGGGCTCTATCCGCTTGCCCCACTCAGCATGCTGCTTGTTTGGGGTTCCGATCATCTAGGCAGGCAGCAGGCTGAGCGGGGCCGACAGATGGGACCCCAGAAAAAAAGCGTGAAACGATTGTTGTTGCTTTCATGGAGGGAGGGGGGCTCCCGACGACATGTACCCCAAACCACCCACAACAAAGTTTTTGTCCCATCAGGCATTGGGAGCTTAACCCAGAATTCCAATGGGCAGCGGAGACTGCAGGAACTGTGGGATCGCTACCCACAGTGCACCGCTCTGTAAGTCAATGCTAGCTACCGCAGTGGGGACGCACTTCGCGGACTTAACGTGCTTAGTGTAGACATACACAATCAACTGTATAAAATCGAATACTAAAAATCGACTTCTATGAAATTGACCTAATTTCGTAGTGTAAACTTAGAGCTCTGACTACCGAGGTACTGACCCTAGCTTGGAGCTCTTTCAGGGAGCTAATATGTGATTGTTTAAGACCTTTTTCTCAAACTAGAAGTCAGCTGTTTACAGGGTGCTGGGTTGTGTTAACTGCATTAGTTAAGACATACCTAAAAATAGATGATACATAAAATGAACTGGTTTCCTGATGTTATTTTCCATGTCAATAGTTGTTGCTGTTCCCAGAGAAATGTTATGTGAGGAGAGTCATTCTGTGGAATGGTGACTTGGAATTGTAATGAAGTTTGAGAATTCCTGGTCAACAACACTGTAGCCTTGTGTGTTACAGTGCACTTAACCCCATTAGGCCTACTGATTCTTACACCAAAGTTGTTAGGGTTGCCAGGCGTCCAGTTTTTGACTGAAACGTCCAGTCAAAAAGGTTGTCCGGTGGCTCCAGTCAGCACCATTGGCCGGGCATTTAAGTCTGATCGATGGTGCAGTGCGGTTAAGGCAGGCTCCCTGTCTTCTCTGGCTATGCACGGCTCCTGGACGCGGCCAGCATGTCCCTGTGCCCCTAAGTGCAGGGCCAATCGGGGAAGCTCTGCGCACTGCTCCCCCGCCCCAAGTGTCGGCTCCACAGATCCCATTGGCTTCAAGATGCACCTTGGAACAGGACATGCTGGCTGCCTGCGGGAGCCACACAGAGCCAGGGCAGGCAAGGAGCTTGACTTAGCCCTTCTGTTCCATGGACCGGGAGCCACCTGAGGTAAGTGCTGCCTAGAGCCTGCACCCTCTCCCACAGCCTAGCCCCCTGCCCCAGCCCCAGCTCTGAACCACGTCCTGCACCCAAACTCCCTCCTGCAGCCCGCACCCCCTCCTGCACCTCAAGCCCCTGCCCCAGCCCTGCGCCCCCTTCTGCACCATGAATGAATTATTTCTGGCCCCAACGCTGAGCCGGAGCCCTCAACGCCTCCCAGATCCCAAACAGATCCCAAACCTCCGCCTCAGCCCAGTGAAAGTGAGTGAGAATGGGGGAGAGCAAGCGATGGAGGGAGGGGGGACGGAGTGAGTGGGGGTGGAGCTCTCTTGTAGGCCTTTTCCAGACTCACATTATCTGATTCTTCCTCACTGGAAGTCCAACATCCTGGACAGCTTCCTGTCAGTCTACCGCTGAAGGAATCTTCTCTCCTAGTCCTTCAGTCTGTCTGGTAGTTGTCCCTCCCCTCTGAACTGCAGTTTTCTTATCCTCCAGCTGTTGCTGCCCCAGAAATTCACTGCAGATGAGGAGATAGCCAGCCAACCTGATAACTCCTGCATGGCCGTGATAGAACAGGTTCTATACACCCCTGACAGAGGTGTAATATTTTTATCTTAGTAAAGGCAATGGAAGCCACGTGGAAGCCTGTAACATTGAAATATATGTTTTCCTTCCTATATTGTGCCCAATATACTACATATAGTTGTAAAATATGCTTACATTTTTTATTCCTCTTGTACAGATACACTAGAGTGCCTGCAAGGAGGCAGAAGATGCGTGTCCACTACTTAATCTGGATTTGGATTAACTTCTCCTTTGGTGACTCTGAATTTCATTACCTATGTCAGAAAATCTGCCTTTGCAAAGAAGGGGCCAAGTTTGTGAACTGCTCTGGAGTCAATGTGACTGACAACTTCATCTTCCCTCCCGAGACCAAGCACTTGGATTTGTCCATCAGTAACCTGTATTCTGTTCCAAGCAAAGCTCTGAGATCCCTGTGGAAGTTACAAGTTCTACTTCTGAGTGGGAACTACATCACCAAAGTCAGAGAGAGTTCATTTAGCTCTCTTGAGAGACTCCAGAAGCTTGATATCCATAGAAATGAGATAACAGTGCTTGGAAACAGTTTCTCCACAGGGCTCAGTTCTCTCAGAGAGCTGAATTTGTCCTATAATAGGCTCCAGAAATTATATTACAGGAACTTCCAGCATTTTGGCGCGGGTGGAGGCTTGCCAGGCCGTTTAGTCGGCAGCCTCCTCCGCCCGGGTCAACTGGGTCAAAAGCTGCCTAGTGCAAGGATGAGCAACCTTTTTGGCCTGAGGGCCACATTGGGTTGCGAAACTTTATGGAGGGCCAGGTAGGGAAGACTGTGCCTCCCCAAACAGCCTGGACTCTGCCCCCATCCATCACTTCCCGGCTCCTGAATGCCCCCCTCAGAACCCCCGACCCATCGAACCCCCCCCCCCCATTCCTTGTCCCTCCTCCCGGGAGCCCTGCCGCTAACCCCCTCCAGGATCCCACCGCCTATCCAACCCGCTTGCTGCCCGTCCCCTGACCGCATCAGCCTGAACCTCTGCCCCATCCAACCGCCCCTTGTCCCCGGACCCAGTGTAGGTCCTCAATTTAGCAGAGAAGGAGAGCTAATAACTCATGACATCAAGACGGCTGAGCTTTTTGATGCCTATTTTGCTTGCCTTCTTTAAAAGGGTAAATAGTCACAAGAATGATAAAAGATTTTAAAAACCTCTCCTGTGAGAATACATTAAAAAAATTGAGCATGTTTAAGCTTGATAAAAGAAGACTGAGGGGGGACCTGACAGTCTTCAAATAAGTTCAGGGCTGTATTAAGGAGGGCAGGGATCAATTGTTATCCATGTCCACTGAAGGTAGCACAAGAAAAAAAGGGCTTAATCTGCAGCAAGGAACATTTAGGTTGGATATTAGCAAAAAGAAAAGGAGTACTTGCAGTGAGCTGTAGCTCACGAAAGCTTATGCTCAAATAAATTGGTTAGTCTCTAAGGTGCCACAAGTTCTCCTTTTCTTTTTGCGAACACAGACTCTGTATTTTCATAAATAGCAACAATAGCCGTTCATTCCGCAGTCCTTCCCCTCTGAGCTAGGAATGCTCTCAATCCAAGAGGTGTAGCATTAAATCTTTTTACGCAACAGTGAACTATCTGTGAACCATCAGTTTGTGCGGAGAATCTCCAGTGCTCCTGTCCAAGTACACAACTGCTAAAAGAAATATGAAAGCCCCCATCTCCAAACGCACTTGCGGTTATCGGAAATATCCAAAGGCTGCTGGGGGATTTTGACTCAAAGTCGCCATTATCCAGCCCGGAAGAAAGATGTCCCAAATGACCTCAAACATGTCCCGGTTGATCTACAAACATGCTTCTGAGAGGCAGCCTAATTGACTCTTCCAAGAGGAGAGCAAGCAAGCTTTGAACTGAATTAGCAGCTAAGTACTAGCCCTCTTAAGTTTGGAGGCCTTCCATCTCCCCGTCCCAGTTTCCGCTGCATTTCTCTATCGTCTGCTGCTTAGTTTTCTATTATTTTTTAAAAGGAAACAATAATCCCCAGTCCTTTCTTTTTGGGAAGGGGGCTTGGTTTAATGCATATTTTGCCACAACTACTCCTTTTCTTTATGTTACTGTCTCTGGGAGTCAAGTAAACTACAATACTTTACTTTTCGTGAACAATTTCCCTAGAGTCACAGCGATTCCAGCACCGTTCCTATCTGAGTAGGGAATGAAGGAGTTTGTTTTGTGTTCCATTCCTGCAGTGTTTAACGTCCGTTTAAAATTGACCATATTTTTTAGATTTGAAGGACTCTCCCAGCAGAGACGTAGAGCAACACGTACAGGAAGGTTGGATGAAGGAAAAAATAGCCCTTTCCATTCTTTCAGTTCTTTAATTCTTTGCAATTAGATTTGCGGCTGAAAAACTCTACTGTGAACACGGCCCTCTTTTAGGCACTGAGCACAGCACACTTTGCCCCGTGCACTGAACAGATTTCTTGTCTACTATTAATCTCGTTTATTCTTGGTCTAGGGACCAACCAATATCAGGGCGTCCTTGATCTGGGCATTGCATAAAAACAGAGAAATAGACAATCCGTTCCCCAAATGATATCGAAAGAACACCACCTTCAAGATGCCAAGTGCCTTTAGTGTCCACTAAACTCAGAAAGAGCTGTGGGTGCCTACTATTTTATAGAAAATACTAAACAGTAAATGTCTTCACAATAATATCAGTACCCAGAGTACCATGTGCTCCAGATGTCTGCTAACATTTGGTTCTGGGTACGCTAGGATTTTGTCCACTAAATTCCGAACTTCGCTTCCAATGGTCCACCACTAGCTGCGTTGGGAGCGCTTATAAAGGTGGTATGGTAGCAGCTTTTGATATTAATCACGAGATCATCTAGGTGGCTCTGAACAGTACCACTGCTATGTTTCAGAGCTGTTCCATGCAAGTGTTAAACTCTTTGCTTTGTTTTTACATCAAAGCGTTCATCACGTGATCAATAAGGTTTGTGGCGTATACAAACAGAGAAATATATTTTTCTCTAGCAAATCTCAAGAGGACAAAACTCGCCCACTCTCTTTCTCTGAGTTTGCCATCCTGAAATTCTCAGCATGTTGACTAATAATTTTAAGAATGTAGCTCTTGTGCACCCCTCAGGAATAGTATGCATTTTATATCACCTTTAGCCAGTTAGAAAGCTCAAAAAAGGGATTGTGTTTGCTTTATTGAAAATTGAAAGTTCTTTGTACCGTTGACGTCTCGGTCATTTTTCTCACGCTTATTTAAATTTCTATTTTTTAAAAATCCACTTCCCCTAAGTGGAGGTGACACACAATTATGAACAAGTGAGCCTTTTACAGAAGTTGAAAAATGTGCCCATTCAAAGAGAACATATAAGACTTTTTAAGACAGCTGGTTTATCCAGAACTTATACCAATTCACTGTTTCACACTATGTCTATGCTGACACAGCAGACTGAGGGGCCTAAACTTACTCACGAAAAGTAAACAACAGTAATACAAACAGCGTCTTTCTTGTTTCATAAGTAAACATAATAAGCTACATTTTAGTGAGCGATGGCAATGCAAATTCCATTTATCTAAAATAAACATAGGACAAATGGCTGCTCTACATGTACAAACTCGTTTTTTTCTTTCTTACTAATTCGGGCAGAGGAGTAGTTGTTTGAAGTTTTTACAATGACTTCGGAACACGAGGTGATGTTGATGAGGGAGAATAAATAACTTTATAGAGGGAGAAAAAGCTCTGATCCAGCTCGTTAGCAGCATCCCTGGTTTCAAAAAGTAGTCCAGCCAGGGCTGAATTCACTCCAGCCTTAATACATCACTTTATTCACCCCTTTTTTAGTGCCCATTGAACAAGAAAAGGGAGATGGACTCTCTTACTGTAACAAAATATTGCTAAAGCGTCATATATGGATATGTATATATGCATGTCTATTTTATTGTTTGAGCAAATGATCTCTAAAATGAATATATAAATAATATATATCTTAATCTTATATATATATTTACATCTCTAACACTTCTGCCAGTATGTTTCCAGTGTCTCAGTATCCCATTCTCCCTACAGGAAGTAGGAGCAATTGTAGAGAAAATACTGATCAGCCCTAGCAACCCCTGGGGTAGAGCATGCTCAGTGCAGATATAGCCAGTGGAGAATAATGCCGCCAACTTCCCTCCACATACCCCGTCTCCCTCAGACCTGTAACTTGGTGCAATTTGGGCATGTAACAGGAACAGTGAAGCCCTGACACCACAATGAACCCTATTCCCCAGCCCGACGCCAATTTTCCAAGCACCACCTTGAAGGCATGGGGGCGCTATAGCTTCTAAACAAAAACTTGTAATACTCTTTTTTTTTTAATATGGCCAAAATAATGAATTTTTTCATAGATTTAACAGTTTTCGTTGAAGCGTTTCCAAACAAGTCACACCCTGAAAGAGGGAAAATTTCAGCTTGAATGGGTAAAATCTGGTAGAATGATAAGCAACGGAGAAATAATGTCTTGAAATGGAGTGTTGGATAATCTTAATATAGGTTGTGCTCCCAGGGCTGGCTATAACACAAAGTGTGCGTACGTATATATGTGTTAATGTGTGTGTGTATATATATATATGTTATTCTCATCATATAGTTCTCTCCACTAACATGAATAGAGGGAAATTAACTTGAAAAACTCACTTCGGCAGGAAGCATAAAATGGGGAGCTGTGTCCTGCAGCATGCTCCACTTCACTGGGACAACAGAGAAACGCCTTCTTCTAAGATCAATGAGGCTGGAGTTCCACCAAAATTTGGGAGCCAGAGGGATGGAGTTGGGAGCAGTCACATCCCACGCACGTTCCTTTCGTGACCCACAGATAGCTAGTCAGAATTGCAGCACTTCGTACTGCACAGCTGAAGCTTCGTACTGACTGAAGAAGAGGCAGCTGGTCACAACACAGCTCTGGACACAGCCTAGTGGAAGATGGAAGAGGCATTTTCCACTCCTCTGGGCTGAGGCAATGTGTGTGTGTGTGTGTGCGTGTGCGCGCGCGTAGCAGGGAACGCAGTGTCATCTGTCCCCCTCCAGATTTGCTTTTTGCCTTGTACTGACCATGTTCACACAGGCTAAGCATGCTCAGAATCACAGCTGAAACCAGCTGCCCTCATTCTGCGCCGCGCAACTGTCACCGGGCACAGGTCATCGCTGGCTCAGGGACATAATTGTCCAGAGACCACAGTGTCCCGGGAGCTAGAGCATGGTTGCCAATCTATAAGGTGTTAAGTAAGCCTCACAGACAGCTTACTTAAGCCATCTGCCTTTTATCATTGTACTTATGCCTTTAAAGGGATAGCTGGATGGTAGCGTGCACCTCCTTAGAAGGAGACACAAACCTGTGTATACGCAACATACTCACAGGTTGTCACATTGTCTTACAGCCCCAGGTAGATGATGCAGAGCGGAGTAAGGATTGATATTGTGTTTAAAGGCTTATGTCAGGGTAGACGATGTCTCTTATGGCTTTGTGGACTAAGTGAAGCGGGTCGATTGCTGGCCACCCCACTCGGGGTCAATTCGGACTGCATTAAAAGCTAGTAATAATGCTGATAATACCAGGGTAAACATCTGTCCACTGTTGCTACTAAATCCATTTCCCTACCGCTTTGTTTACTTCTCACCAGGCTGTATTGTACTGAAGAAGAATAAGTATAATAAATGTAATAAAAATAATAAAGAAGCTCAGCTGGTCTGTGCTCCAGATGTAATTTCTATGAGAAAAGCATGAACGTAAAAGAAGATGTGACCCGAAATCTACCTCACCCCAAGGTAACGGTGTGCCGCAAAATTGACCACTGCCGGTCCAGTAGTCTCGCTAGACGCATATTGCGTCTATTATAGATATGGTTTCTTATACTAGGATGCCACAGATAGCAGGGAGTTGGAGCCCAAATGGGATGTTACCCGTTAAGATTTTCATGGAAAACCCTGTGTTTCCCTACATAATTGAATATGCAGAGAAGTATCCTGGACCTGAAACTATAAACCTCTGTCTCTTACATTCTAATTCCAGAAGTATGGTAAGCATGATTATTAATGGTATTTCAGAGATTCGAAAGCTGGAAAGGACAATGCCATTAACCACTCTGACTTCCTATATAAAACAGGCCCGTGAATCAAGCCTACAATCCGGTTGGACTAGAGCAGATAGTATAGAAAGACCAATACAATCTAATCAATTCTCTGTTTGATAAATTAAAGACGTTGAGGATGTTTAGTCACATTTATATGCCATATTTTCTAGTCCTCAATTTTTTTAGCTCCTCTTTGAACTAGATCGTCCTACATGTTAATGTTCTTTCCTCATTTGTGATGCCTGATTTCAGCATGCTGCGCAGACTGTATTGTTGTACAGACTGTACAGCAAGAAGTACAGCTCAGGGTGTCAACGCTTAGCAGAGCGAGGACAGGGAAGCTCTTGGGCGCGGGGGGGGCGGGGGGGGAGCTCTGCTTTAGCCACAATTGAAGCAAGGCAGCTGGCTCAGATCCACATCAGCAGAATTTTACAGCACACTGGAAACAGCTGTGCCTAAAACACAGGGCTGCAACTGAGACGTACACATGCTTTGGTGTCTTAATTTACTTCAACACATTACAAAGGCCTTTCTGAAGGAAGGCATCATTATTATTGCCACTTTACTGGTAGGTAAAGCAAAGACAAGAGATTGGCCGTGTCAGAGTTGGGACGAGAACCACGTGTCCTGACTCTCATTCCAGCACGCTTTTTCATATTTCCAGAGCGCCTACTTGCCACGTAGCAAGGTAACAATCTAATAGTTACGTCTTCGCGGGAAGAGAAGTGAGAGAGCGAGGGGTGAGGTTCAGCAAGTCGAGTAGACGAAGCACTATGGTCACAGTGATCGCTAATTGCATATGAAACAACCATTTCCGTATGCAAATCAAAGAGCTGTAAGTGAAAGGTAAAGCAAGTGGCAAGCTCAGGGTAAAATTTGAGATTTGAAAACTGACACTAGAGCTACAACTCTTGGGGGTATGATTACCAGCTCCGTGAGTATACGCTCACTCGCTTGCTGGCCTGCTGCGAGCTAAAATAGTAGCATGTCTACCGGGGGGTTGTACTCAAAGCAGCTAATCTGTGCTGCTGCAGCTACCTTACCATTTTCAACACACAAGCGTGAGTAGAGGTAGTGGAAGTATGTCTACATAAACTGCCAATCGCACCCGAGCTAAAAGTGTAGAAGTAGCCTGGGGTGAAATTCTGGCTCCATGAAGGTCATTGAAACTCTAAGGACTTAATTCTAATTCACGTCAGGTCCCTATTTTATGTTCTAGTCCCAGAGGCAATTTTAAATAAAAGGGCTTTCCAGAGCTATAAGTAGATATTTTATATATCGGTTTTTTTTTCATAATTTCTGCCACTCCATTTCTCTGCCCCTGCAGCTTTGCACCTTGGGCACCTGCCACGCTCACGCCTCCCTGGTTTCAGCCCTGTGGGTTTCGACTAATGTAATGTAGTCAGCCCAATAGAAAGGAGAACTTTCTCTTTCCCCAGCCTTCGAAGCCTGGCAAAGCTTGCTGGTCTGACGGCCAATAGACCAAGAGCGAGGAGGGATGGAATTTCCAGATTCTGGGACCAGCCAGCAGCGCCTTCCAGCGCACGTACTTTGACGAACTTTGACTGTCCTAGCGTCACACGGTAAAGCCGTGATTTCCATGAAGGCTTGGACCCACCTAGGGCTTTATAGCTATGCCTACACTTTGAATTACACCCAGCAATGAAATGGAAGATCACTGCAATGCATATGCTGCAGGAACATAGGTGGCTGCACTGTGCACTAACTAAAGATCCTGGGAGTTCTGTGGTGTATCGTTGTGCACAGTGCATTGCATTAATTCCGTCTGGAGCAGGCAGCTGTCAGAAAGTCAAAAACTCCAGAGTAGTACTCCTAGAAAAGGGGGGAACAAAGTCCCATACAAGCTGTCTTTGAGAAATGGGCAGTAGAAGTGGCTGAAACGGTATGTTAGATTCTAGTTTAGCTTTCCTCTCTGTACTTGTTTGTTAGCATGAACATTTACCTAGTAGCGTTTCCTTTGCTTTTCACATTTGGGGACTCAAAGTCTAAGGCGAGACATACCTTTTTTTATTAATGATGTATAACAAATTATCTTCATGCTTCTTTAGCATTTTCCACCCAGACCACACCAGGCATTTCCTAGTGTAGACTTGCAGAATTTCAATTTTTCTACCAATTTAAATTTTCGCAGTTACTTGAAAATATGGGGACAATTATTTATTGACAATAGAAACTGAGCTTAAAAAAGTCCATTAAAACACAAATTGTCAAAATCAAATGTCAAAACATACAAAATAAATAGCCTTAAATAAACAAATGATACCTGGTTTTACTATTCATTTTCGGGTCTATTTTTAATAAGCATGGAAACATTTATTTTGTCACTTGGTACATTTACAGTGAAATCGACCTTAATCGACAAATAAAATCGTTTCAAGCCTACGGTTATTTTAGCACGTTCTCCAAAGTTTTACAGCTTCCAAAGTTTGCTATTGATAGCTGATTACGGAATTTCACCGCTGCCTGCATTCATTTGGCTGGCAAGGTGGTGACAAAAAAATTAATCTATTCTTGTGTGAAGTAGCGCCCGTGGATGTCAGGTTTATAGTATGCTTCTAGCGATTCCAGAACAAATCTATAGCTGTCCCTTCAATTAACTCTTAGGACATATATTCAAAAAACAATGCACTATCCACTGGTAACCTAGCTGTGAAAAGTTTGGTTGAAGTGACTCTCCCAATCTCACAGAGGAAAGATGCAGCGCGTGTAGCAGAATCCAGTTCTCCAGATCAGCAGTCAACTGCCTTAACCACGAGACGCTCCATGTTCTTCCTGCCAACCCCTGCCTGCCTTAAATCACTACCCACCTGCCAACTTCTGCAAGAAATCAAGCAGTTGCCCTACAGACAGCAGTATTCCTGACATTTCTTGTAGATGAGTGTTTGACTTCGCAACCAAAATCATGGTCTTTTAATTTAGTTTTTTTATGCAATATGTATATATAAGGTGTGTGGGTATAGACATGCAATATAAGTGTAACATACGTTACCATTTCTCCCAACCTGCACTGCCATCTTCTGGACAAGAGGCGCAATTGGAGTTTGCTTTTACTTAGTTGGGACATTTTATAAGAAAAACGGAATAAAAATTGCCATTTCAGATTTTCATAGCACTTTTCAAGCATTCTATCGCATTCTATCGCATCTATCTAGACCATTGTAACGTATTCTAACCACGTCATGATTTTTGTCATAAATCGTCAATATTTGTTGTTTTTCTTGGTATTCCTCTCTTAGAATCATACTATAATGGGGAAACCTCAGCTGTCATTTTGCGTAGATTCCAAGGCTGGAAGGGACCATTGTAATAATCTAGTCTCACCTCCTGTATTACAGTCCAGAGAGCGGCCACCAAATAATTTCAAGAGGTAGTAGTTTAGAGAACCACCTAATGTTGATTTATAAACTGTTAGTGATGGAGCATCCACCATTACCCCTGATAAATTGTTCTAATGGTTAAGCATTATCACTGTTAGACTTTTATCTCCTTTGTATTTTGAATTTGTCTCGATTCAGCTTCCAGACATTTTATTTTAGTAAACCTTTTTCTGCTAGATTGACGATCCTGTTATCAAATATTTGTTTCCCAGGTACGTACTTACAGTTTATAATCAAGTCATCGCTTAAGATTTTCTTCCTTGAACTAAGACTCAAGAAAGTCACCCTATCAATAATGTAGGTTTTCTAAACTTTGTAATGCTCTTCTTCGAACCATCTCCAATTTATCAATATGCTTCGGGGGGGGGGGGGGGCAGGCAGACGCAAGACTGGCAATACTGTTTGACTATTCTATATCTTCATCTAGATTACACAAAGAGATCAACTTTGAGTCCTAAAATTAAGCTACTACATAAGAGGTAATTTTTCAGAAGAATTGGTTACCCACAATGCCCATTGTGTGGCCCAAGGTCCCACAGCAAGTCAGAGGCAAAACTCGGGATTTGGATTTGGGTGTTCCTATTTCCCAGTATTTGCTCACGCCAAGCGGTGGCGCTAAAATGACATGTGACATACATAATATGATGGGGGAAAGACTAAAATAAGAACAAAAATGACGGTCCTGAGAGAAAAGTCCCCTAGACATAGAGGAAGTACAGCGTAGATAGCAGGTCAGCAAAGTTCCCCACCCAGGTGCCTTAATCTTGGCTCGGAATGGCCAGGGTAAGGGTGAGATGTTTGTCTAGTCTCAATGCACAGACAGTCCATTTCCTCTCAGCTGAAAGAGCCAACCACTGTGAGAAAGTATTTCTCCTTTCCCTCATCTCCAGGTCTGATGGCGCTTTTCATAGGAATCTTATGCGATCGCTAAAGAAATTTAAGCACTCTCTCATCAGAAATCCTATATATCATCACTACATGGTATAAGCACATTAGAGTCTACGTATATAGTTCGTACGCTAATAGTTTAATATGTGTGTGTCTATGTTCTAAGTGTATAAGATGTGCTATAGGAGTTGTGTATATGTATGCCTACCTAAAAGATGCAAAATATTGCACATAAAAACTAAATTAAAAAGGCCATGATTTTGGTTTCAAAGTCAAACACTCATCAACAAGAAATGCCAGGAATATGTTTTTTGGTGCAACCTTAATTCAGCCTCCTTGCGAATATGCGTTTCGAGACAGAACTTAAATACATTTTTCCACAGGACCCCTGCTTCGTTCAGTGCTCTGGACGGACCCGCTCAGGTGATGAATCACGGTTGTGTTGTGACAGAATACTGCTTGATTTGTTGCAGAAGTTGGCAGGTGGGTAGTTAATTAGGCAGGGGTTGGCAGGAAGAAAATGGAGCGTCTCGTTCTTAAGGCAGTTGACTGCTACACTCGCTGCAGATTTCCTCAGTGAGGTTGCGCAATCCACTTCAAGCAAACGTTTCATAGCTAGGTTACCAATGGACTTTTCCTCATTTTCTGTTTCTGACTGGATATTCCCGGGCTGATTTCCAGAACTGCTGAGCATTCACAGCTGCAACTGAAGCCATGTGAGCCGTGCCTTGAACAGATAAAGTGCCATATAATGCTAACCACGCTGAAAAATCAGGTCCTAGCCGTATCAAATTGGCCACCCACAATTAGTAGAAACTTTCACCTTCATCTCTGCCTCAGCGCCCCACTTATAACATCATATACATGTCTCTCACAGCGGTGTTGTGGACATGAATTCATTAATGCTTGTGTAGTACTCACATACCATTCCAATAAGTACCATAATAATAATGCTGTACTCAAAGGATGCCTTGAATAATTTGTCCTACATAAGGACCAGACACTGAGAAATGAGGATCAAGCGACATATCAAATAGCTGTTCATTCAGAGAGTATTTATCCATCCTGGGAACTGAAGGAAGCACGCGTCATACGGCTAAAATAATATTTGAATTAACGACCACACACAAAGAGTTTGTTAATTATATTGGTAGAGGCTACCTGAATTATAGAATTTTTTTCTAATATTTGAGTGCTTGACTTTGCCATGTTAATAATGTTCCTTTGACACCTAATATGTTGCTTTTAACTGCTAAACTTCAACGGGCCAGTCCATGTCTGCCTCCAGGTTGCTGGGGTTTTTTCGTTTGGTCAAAACGGCTCCGCTGTTTCCAAAAGTGAACTTAGGGAATAATCTATTTGTGTGCCGTTTGTGCCGCATCTGCAGTACAGGATAGTGCTGTGAAATCACCTGGGGGCACACTGATCATCCCCACCTCTTTACCCCGATGGGCTTTACTACACTCCAATCTGCTTTTATATATTTCTTCTGACTTCCCCACCAGTAAGGACCTCCTATGTTACCAGAGCAGTTATCCTTCATAGCACGGTTCTTTTGGGAGCACACGCCGGGGGGAGGGGGGGGAATACCAAGGCTCCAAGCTACCATTTTCCCATACTCGGTATATTTCCAAAGCAAAGTTTTCACAGTATACGATGTTTAGAATATATCAGTGCAGAATTGCACTCAGTTATTTTGCTGTGGGACAGGAGTTAGCCAAAAATCTGTATTAAACTCTAATCTTTTGCCGTATGTCTCTTTTAACTGATGTGCTAATACACTCCTGAACCCTTGTATGATGGTCCAAATGCCAATGAAGTCAGTGGCTTCGAATCAGTGCCATGGTATATAACATAGAGGTGTGATCTGCACACTTAAAAGGCTCAGACAGTCTTTTTTTCTGCCTGGTTGTCAACCCTGAAATCCTCTGGTGGCAGGTATACGTTAGGGGAAAGATATATATATGTATATTTTTGAATTAGGTTGTCAAGAAGCTGCTCGCGTGACCCAGGTTGTGGGGAAACATACACTGTAGAGCCAGAGAATTGACTGGAAAGCTCTGACATTCTGTGTATAGTCAAGTCTCACCTCTTTGGTGAGGAGATACAAGCAGTTTGCAGGGATCGGCAGGTGGCATGCGTCCTTTTGTCAGTTTCCTGCTTCCAGCTGTCTGAATTATTAACAGTTTCCTTTCTAGCCAACCGCTTCTCTCACACACATAGACTTCAACAGGTCTCTGAGTAGAGCAGCACTCAACACTTCCACCCTTCACCTCTGTTTTTTCCATCAGCTCTCGCTCCTGGGTGAAAGACAGCTGACAGAGGCACAGCAAGCAACTAGAAAGGTAAGAAGAAAAGGAGTATTTGTGGCTCCATAGACTAACAAATTTATTTGAGCGTAAGCTTTCGTGAGCTTTCATAAACTCACGTCATCCGATTCATACAGTAGGGAGATTTTATATACACAGAGAACATAAAACAATGGGTGTTTCCATACACACTGTAACAAGAATGATCAGGTAAGGTGAGCTATTATCCTTGGGGGAAAACAAACCTAAGGCTTTTGTAGTGATAATCAAGGTGAGCCATTACCAGCAGCTGACAAGAAAGTGTGAGGAACAGTAGGGGTTGGGGGGGGCAATAAACACGGGGAAATATTTTTACTTTGTGTAATGACCCATCCACTTCCACTCTTTATTCAAGCCTAATTTAATGGTGTCCAGTTTGCAAATTAATTCTAGAATGCACGAAGGTGGGTAGAAGCACAAAACATATATGTGTGAAGGATGTGGTTTACAAGGCAAAGATTGCAAATCCAGAGGAGGAACTTTAATAAGCCTGACTATTATCCCTAATGACGAGTTATATTTATTGTTGTACCCAGAAGGGGCTAATAATTTAATTGCTGTTACTACATGCCATAATCTTCAGAAGACATTGGAAAAGCAAAAGTAGTGTGTCTTTTTATTTAGTGACAGTTTGTAACGTCTAGCCATAAATGTTGGTTGGCGGACAACGTGTACCACCACAGATTTATTTAGTAATCATACACATGTGAAATATTTTCTGTGAGGCATGAAGTCCTTTGACTTCATGAGACCCTAGGCTGGTAAACTTTAAACTGTGATCCAATGAGGGTGACATCAAGAATATTTGGATTACAGAAAACCTAGAGACGCCGATTTACCTCGGGCCCCTTGTTCTACATGCTGAACGGACCAGAGACTGTCACTTGCAGACTCAGAGCTTGCGGTATAAATATGCCCACAGTACGCATCATTCTTTCTATTCCCAGAAAATAATTGTGACTTTTAGTTTTAAAGCTCAAGCTGAAAAACTATTAGCAAGCACCGCAGTTTCAACTGCACAAAATGGGGGCCGTCCAGATTATAGTAGCTTTGGGCTGGTAGGACTTAACTCTCTTGTGGAAGAGAGTTAATGTTGCAAAAGAGCTACCATATAGATGGGGAGAGAAAAATTATAACTGATTCTAACAGTTAAAAAAACAAAGCATGAAAGTCAGTTTCATGAAAGCCTCATTGTTATGGAAACGAGTACAAGCACTGAAATCGAAATTGCCAGGTCGAATTTGGGTTAGTGTGGATCCGATTCGATGGTATTGGCCTCCGGGAGCTATCCCAGAGTGTTCCACTGTGACTGCTCTGGACATCACTTTGAACTCAGATGTACTAGCCAGGTACACAGGAAAAGCCCGGGGAAATTTTGAATTTCATTTCCTGTCTGGCCAGCGTGGCGAGCTCAGCAGCACAAGTGACCCTGGAGCCCCGCCCCCCCCCCCCAACGAAATGTTTTTACGGTCCCCCATCATCTCTGTCCCTGAGATTATAGCAGATTAGAAGGTAAAAATCAGCACTCACTATGACATATTTTCTGAGCTTATGCAGTCCTCCTGCACTGGTAGGGGGACACACCTTAATGCATTCAGTAGTAGAGGCCAGGAAAGAATTGTTGTGTTTGCTGAACTGCAAAAGTATCACGCCTCACTAGCGATCCGGCCTGAGCCAGGTCGCTGTATGAAAGCACTCCGCGCTGTCAGTCTTGGGCGAGGGCATGACTGCTTTGTGAGCAGGAAGGCCACAGAGATAGACATCGCATTAGGTAACTTCTGTAGCGCGACAAAACATTCCTGTGCATTCGGCAAAGTCTGTGGCAAAAAAAGAAAGCCCTGTGACACACCAAACTATTAATAATACATAACCACAGGTTACATAAAGTATAATAGGGAAAACATGAGGGATACATTCAAGTCAGCTTTCTGTATTGTAGTGGTTATCACGTTCACCTAAATATGTGAAACGCCCCCCGGTTTGAGACTGCTTGGAAACAGGTCCTGTTCCTTTTTTTGACTCCCCTCCTGCATTTTTAGTCTTAGAACAGACTGCACTGTGAAATTTTACTTTGAATTATATAAATTATGAGTTAAATAATATGAAAGCTCTCTCTAAATTAGTTATAGTTCCACGATCCTTACCCTTTCAGCTACTCTGATAAATTAACATTTTTGTTTGGGGTGAAGGAAAAGTTTCATGAAGACTTTTTTAGGGACTAAATATTATCTAGGACTCTGAAAAAATCTTAACGTGGCCCATAGAGTGCAATCCTTCATTCTGGATTTGTCATTCCAAATGCTCCTTACTACTGCCCAGGCTTCATGAGCCATGGGAGCAAGGGGCAGGCTGGGGTAGGTGCGAACGCGCGGTGCTGCTGGCTGGGAGAGTAGCCTGAGGCAGAAGCCTCCAGCTCGCATGATATTCCAGGTAGGATTGAATCTCCATGAGAGGAAACTTAAAGAAGAGAATGACCTGAGTCACGCCCATTCGAGGATAGCTATGTCTGTCCAGGTGCCCCTGATCGACCTCACCGAGGTCTGTCAGGAGCACCCTGGAAATGTATGACGGCTATTAGTCCTACTGCACCGTCTGCTGCGAAGGCAAGGAGCTGCTGCTGTGTAGCAACGCAGTACCAAGTCTGCCAGCAGCACCCAGGAGACGTACAGTGACGGTTAGCTGAGTGGGCTCCATGCTTGCCGGGGTACGACCCTGGCTTGCAGGAGCCGGCGGTCAGAGTCCCAGACTGGCAGCTCAGCTCACTGCCGCTCTGGGGGCTCTATCCGCTTGCCCCACTCAGCATGCTGCTTGTTTGGGGTTCCGATCATCTAGGCAGGCAGCAGGCTGAGCGGGGCCGACAGATGGGACCCCAGAAAAAAAGCGTGAAACGATTGTTGTTGCTTTCATGGAGGGAGGGGGGCTCCCGACGACATGTACCCCAAACCACCCACAACAAAGTTTTTGTCCCATCAGGCATTGGGAGCTTAACCCAGAATTCCAATGGGCAGCGGAGACTGCAGGAACTGTGGGATCGCTACCCACAGTGCACCGCTCTGTAAGTCAATGCTAGCTACCGCAGTGGGGACGCACTTCGCCGACTTAAGGTGCTTAGTGTAGACATACACAATCAACTGTATAAAATCGAATACTAAAAATCGACTTCTATGAAATTGACCTAATTTCGTAGTGTAAACTTAGAGCTCTGACTACCGAGGTACTGACCCTAGCTTGGAGCTCTTTCAGGGAGCTAATATGTGATTGTTTAAGACCTTTTTCTCAAACTAGAAGTCAGCTGTTTACAGGGTGCTGGGTTGTGTTAACTGCATTAGTTAAGACATACCTAAAAATAGATGATACATGAAATGAACTGGTTTCCTGATGTTATTTTCCATGTCAATAGTTGTTGCTGTTCCCAGAGAAATGTTATGTGAGGAGAGTCATTCTGTGGAATGGTGACTTGGAATTGTAATGAAGTTTGAGAATTCCTGGTCAACAACACTGTAGCCTTGTGTGTTACAGTGCACTTAACCCCATTAGGCCTACTGATTCTTACACCAAAGTTGTTAGGGTTGCCAGGCGTCCAGTTTTTGACTGAAACGTCCAGTCAAAAAGGTTGTCTGGTGGCTCCAGTCAGCACCATTGGCCGGGCATTTAAGTCTGATCGATGGTGCAGTGCGGTTAAGGCAGGCTCCCTGTCTTCTCCGGCTATGCACGGCTCCTGGACGCGGCCAGCATGTCCCTGTGCCCCTAAGTGCAGGGCCAATCGGGGAAGCTCTGCGCACTGCTCCCCCGCCCCAAGTGTCGGCTCCACAGATCCCATTGGCTTCAAGATGCACCTTGGAACAGGACATGCTGGCTGCCTGCGGGAGCCACACAGAGCCAGGGCAGGCAAGGAGCTTGACTTAGCCCTTCTGTTCCATGGACCGGGAGCCACCTGAGGTAAGTGCTGCCTAGAGCCTGCACCCTCTCCCACAGCCTAGCCCCCTGCCCCAGCCCCAGCGCTGAACCACGTCCTGCACCCAAACTCCCTCCTGCAGCCCGCACCCCCTCCTGCACCTCAAGCCCCTGCCCCAGCCCTGCGCCCCCTTCTGCACCATGAATGAATTATTTCTGGCCCCAACGCTGAGCCGGAGCCCTCAACGCCTCCCAGATCCCAAACAGATCCCAAACCTCCACCTCAGCCCAGTGAAAGTGAGTGAGAATGGGGGAGAGCAAGCGATGGAGGGAGGGGGACGGAGTGAGTGGGGGTGGAGCTCTCTTGTAGGCCTTTTCCAGACTCACATTATCTGATTCTTCCTCACTGGAAGTCCAACATCCTGGACAGCTTCCTGTCAGTCTACCGCTGAAGGAATCTTCTCTCCTAGTCCTTCAGTCTGTCTGGTAGTTGTCCCTCCCCTCTGAACTGCAGTTTTCTTATCCTCCAGCTGTTGCTGCCCCAGAAATTAACTGCAGATGAGGAGACAGCCAGCCAACCTGATAACTCCTGCATGGCCGTGATAGAACAGGTTCTATACACCCCTGACAGAGGTGTAATATTTTTATCTTAGTAAAGGCAATGGAAGCCACGTGGAAGCCTGTAACATTGAAATATGTGTTTTCCTTCCTATATTGTGCCCAATATACTACATATAGTTGTAAAATATGCTTACATTTTTTATTCCTCTTGTACAGATACACTAGAGTGCCTGCAAGGAGGCAGAAGATGCGTGTCCACTACTTAATCTGGATTTGGATTAACTTCTCCTTTGGTGACTCTGAATTTCATTACCTATGTCAGAAAATCTGCCTTTGCAAAGAAGGGGCCAAGTTTGTGAACTGCTCTGGAGTCAATGTGACTGACAACTTCATCTTCCCTCCTGAGACCAAGCACTTGGATTTGTCCATCAGTAACCTGTATTCTGTTCCAAGCAAAGCTCTGAGATCCCTGTGGAAGTTACAAGTTCTACTTCTGAGTGGGAACTACATCACCAAAGTCAGAGAGAGTGCATTTAGCTCTCTTGAGAGACTCCAGAAGCTTGATATCCATAGAAATGAGATAACAGTGCTTGGAAACAGTTTCTCCACAGGGCTCAGTTCTCTCAGAGAGCTGAATTTGTCCTATAATAGGCTCCAGAAATTATATTACAGGAACTTCCAGCATTTTGAGAACCTTCAGAAGCTCAACTTCCAAAATAACAATATCTCCTCCATAGAAATGGGAGCATTCCGGAGTCTGACCCGCTTGAGGCAGCTTCATCTTGAAAACAATC
Organism: Chelonia mydas; assembly: GCF_015237465.2. Classification (NCBI taxonomy): domain Eukaryota; kingdom Metazoa; phylum Chordata; order Testudines; family Cheloniidae; genus Chelonia; species Chelonia mydas. The sequence goes on along the minus strand of NC_051251.2, from coordinate 71,578,870 downwards.
ACCTCTTGAACCTCCACAATGGGGTCTTCTCCACGCTGCAGCATTTACAGGTTCTGAACTTGGAGGGCAACAGGATAAAGATGATTGCTCCTGGGGTCTTTACCTCCTTGAATCGCCTTACGGTACTTAACTTGGTGCGCAATGAAATTGAACCTATCCGATTCAAAACCTTCCTAACAATCCAGACCCCTGGGAGACACATCTTGCTCTCCTACAACTTGTGGTTCTGCAACTGTGATCTGCAGAGAGTCTTTGCAAAGCTGCACAGTGTCAAGCGGCTGATCTTGGATGACTACGAAAACATGACATGCATGGAGCCGCAAGTCCTAAGAAACCTGTCCCTGTCATCGGTTGACACCCAGCTCTGCATTGCAGAGACTGTGACGGTTCTCATCATTACCTTCACAGTGTTCATTACTGTGGTGGCAGCCATTGTGATGGCTGAGAGGAACAGGAAGAAAAGGACAGGCAAGCACTGGAGTGAGGACAGTGACATCTCTTATGAATCACAAGACTGAGTTTAGAGACTAACACATTTATTTGAGAATAAGTTTTTGTGGGCTAAAACCCACTTCATCGGATACATGCAGTGGAAAATACAGTTGGAAGATATATATTGTGGCAGAGCTCCAACCTTTTCCCCGTGGGTCTCGCGCTTCCAAGTGATTTATGGTAGCTTCAGAGGCTCACTGCAACCCTCCATGTAGCCCTTCTCTCTTTAGGGCCAGGGGGTATAGTTTACTGAGGCCTTTTCATCATAAGCCAGCAAGGAGATTGGTGAGAGAACGCCCACCGTCTCTGTTGGTCCTACGGACTCATACCAAAACAGTTTAGCGTCCTGTCCTGACAGGGGCCTGTTTTCCCCTCCCAGGAGGTGTTTCTGTAGTGGCGGGTTGGGGGGAACCCGGGCCCGCCCTCTACTCCGGGTTCTGGCCCAGGGACCCTAATGGTAGCAGCTGTTGGCAGCCAACCTTTCACTGCCAGAGTTGCTACATTTCCCTGGGCCACTTCCCCACAGCTGTCCTGTTTCTCCCTTCCCCGCCCCCAGCTCCCTGAGCCCGATGGAGAGGGGCCATTTCCTAGCGGCCTGGCTACTGGGGCCCAGGATCTTGCCTTTGCCCCTCTCCCTGACTCTGCACCCAACCTCTTCCTTGCCCCTACTCCTTGCCCCTGATGTCAACGCCGTCCCTGTCCCCTCCACCTCCCGTGATATCATTGCCGCCCCTGGGGCCGTCATCTCCTCGCTCCTAGAGGATAGCCCCCAGGAAGCAGCTTCTGTATTTCCCAGTCCCCACTCACCAGGGGCTGCTATCTTCCCTCAGTGGCCCCAATCGAGCCGGAGTTTGAGGGGGGCTGTGTGGCGCCAGCCCATCGGGCGCCACGTGGGGGGTCCGCCCCTTGCCTGCCTGTCTCGGTGGGCCATGGGGCTGTGTCAGTGGTCCCTCCGGAGGAAAGCCAGGGGCTAGTGACCCCGGCCCCCCATATGCTGCGAGAGAAGCTGCGGAAGTTCCTTGAGGACGTCCGTGGCTCCCGTAACAAGGTGCAGTTCACTCTCCAGCAATGGGGGGACTTCCATCAAATCCTCTGGGCCGCGAGGACCCTCATGGGGGAGGGTAAAAGGACGGGGAAGCAGGCCACTGCGGCCTACCAGCGGGTCCGCCTCTTCTGTGACTCCTTATTCACCTACGGGGTAGGTCACGGATTGTTGCGCGGCCCGTTGGGAACCACAAGCTTCCCTGCTGGCGAGGATCCCCCCCAGCCCTCCTCACGGCACCTCTCACCATCGCAACGTTGAACACCTGGGGCTGTAGGATGGGTCTCCGCCGGTGCCAGGTGCTCTCCTTCCTTTGGGGGGGCGGGTACTCTGCAGTTTTCCTGCAGGAGACCCATATGGATCCGGCTGCCGAAGATAGCTGGCAGCTGGAATGGGGGGACAGGGTCTACTTTAGCCATCTCACAGTTCGTACAGCTGGAGTGGTGACCCTGTTCTCCCCCGACCTATGGCCCGAGGTGCTGGGGGTCACCGAGGCTGTGCCAGGCCGCCTGCTGCACCTCCGGGTCCGTATGGAGGGGCTTGTGTTCAATCTTGTCAATGTCTATTCCCCGACATCGGGCCCGGAGCGGCTGCGTTTCTTTCAGCAGGTGTCTGCCTTCCTCGGCACCTTGGATCCTCGCGAATGCCTGGTCCTGGGAGAGGACTTTAATACTACCCTCGAGCAGCGGGATCACTCGAGGACCGAGCAGTGCCCGGCCGCCACGGACGTCCTCTGGGAGATAGTCGAACACCACTCCCTAGTGGACATCTGGCACGACCACCACCTGGACGACATCTCGACGTTCACCTTTGTCCGGGTGGAGGCCCATCAGTCACGCCACTCCCGGTTGGACCGCATCTACTTATCATGTTTCCACCTTTCAGGGGCCCACTGCTCCAGCATCCAGCCGGCCCCGTTCTCCGATCATCATTTAGCCACCGTGACGGTCTCTCTCTGCACAGAGAGGCTGGGGCCGGCCTATTGGCATTTTAACAACAGCTTGTTGGAGGATGTGGGCTTTGTGGAGACCTTCCGGGAGTTCTGGCTGGCCTGGCGAGCGCAGCGGCGTGTCTTTCCCTCGGCGTGGCGGTGGTGGGACCTGGGGAAGGTGCGCGCCCGGCTCTTCTGCCGTGACTACACCCGGGGCGCCAGCCGACGGCGGGATGCGGCGATAGGGCAGTTGGAACGGGAGGTCTTAGAGCTGGAGAGGCGTCTGGCCACCAGCTCCGAGGATCCCTCCCTCTGCGGGGCATGCCGGGAGAAGCGGGAGGAGCTCCGGGCCCTCAAGGCCCATCGGGCCCGGGGTGCCTTTTTTCGATCCCGCATCCGCCTCCTTCAGGAGATGGATTGCGGCTCCCGTTTCTTCTATGCCCTGGAGAAAGAGGGGGGCCAAGAAGCATATCACCTGCCTCCTCGCAGAGGACGGCACCTCCCTCACGGATCCAGTGGAGATGTGCGGGAGGGCCAGGGCCTTCTAGGCAGGCCTTTTCTTCCCAGATCCAACCGATCCTAACGCTTGCAGAGTGCTCTGGGATGAACTCCCGACAGTCAGTGCGGGTGACTGAGACCGGCTGGAGCTGCCTCTCACTCTGGCCGAGTTCTCAGAAGCCCTCCGCTGCATGCCCACCAATAAATCTCCGGGCATGGACGGGCTGACCGTGGAGTTCTACCGCATGTTCTGGGACGTCCTCAGCCCAGACCTAGTCACCGTCTGGGCCGAGTCTTTGCAGAGCGGGGTCCTCCCTGTTTCATGCAGGCGAGCTGTGCTCGCCTTATTGCCAAAGAAGGGGGACCTCCGCAATTTACGAAATCGGTGTCCCGTCTCGCTCCTCAGCACAGACTACAAGGTCGTAGTGAAAACCATCTCGCTGCGGCTAGGATCCTTGCTGGTGGACGTGATCCACCCAGACCAGACCTACACCGTCCCGGGCCGCACCATCTTCGACAACGTGTATTTGGTCCGGGATCTCTTGGAACTCGGGTGTAGGGACAGTCTGTCATTCGCTCTCCTGCCCCTGGATCAGGAGAAGGCATTCGACAGGGTGGATCATGGGTATCTCCTGAGCACTCTGTGAGCCTTTGGCTTCGGACCCCAGTTTGTTGGTTTTCTCCAGGTGCTGTATGGCTCCGCAGAGTGTCTGGTCAGGCTCAACTGGACCCTGACCGAACCGATCAGCTTTGGGCGAGGAGTACAGCAGGGGTGCCCCCTCTCGGGCCAGCTGTATGCTCTGGCAATCGAGCCCTTCCTCTGTCTCCTCCGCAGGAGGCTGACGGGGTTGGTGCTCTGGGAGCCAGAGCTGCGGCTGGTCCTGTCGGCACACGCCGACGATGTGCTCCTCATGGTCCAGGACCCGGGCGACTTGGTGCGGGTGGAGGCTTGCCAGGCCGTTTACTCGGCAGCCTCCTCCTCCCGGGTCAACTGGGTGAAGAGCTCTGGCTTGGTGGTAGGGGACTGGTGGCAGGCGAGCTCCCTCCCACCCGCGCTTCAGGCCATCCGGTGGAGCGCGGGTCCGCTGCTCTATCTCGATGTTTACCTTTCTGCCACGTATCCGTCTCCACTGGAGAACTGGCAAGGTTTAGAAGGCAGGGTGGTAAAGCGGAGATGGACAGGACTACTCCGGTGTCTCTCCCTTCAAGGGAGGGCACTGGTGCTTAATCAACTGGTCCTGTCCATGCTCTGGCACCGGCTCAACACCCTGGTCCCAGCCCCGGATTTCCTGGCCAACCTCCGGACATTGATTCTGGAGTTCTTCTGGTCAGGACTGCACTGGGTCTCTGCAGGGGTTCTCCATCTACCCCTGGAGGAGGGAGGGCAGGGCCTGAAGTGTCTCTGCACTCAGGTCCATGTCTTCTGCCTCCAGGCCCTCCAGAGGCTCCTTTATGGTTTAGTCCGGCGTGGAGCGTACTGGCGCACGCCTTCCTGCACCGCTTCCAAGGGCTCTGATATGACCGGCAGCTCCTTTACCTCCATCCGAGAGGTCTTCCGCGAGACCTCTCTGGGCTGCCGGTCTTCTACCAGGACCTCCTCTGGACCTGGAAACTGTTTACAGCCACCAGGTCCGTGGCATCCTCCGTGGGGGAAGATCTCCTCGAGGAGCCCCTGCTACACAACCCCCAGCTCTGTGTGCAGGTGGCAGAGTCCCCCTCGGTGCGCCAGAGGTTGGTCCTGGCAGGAGTCACCAGAGTCGGAGACCTCCTGGACTACAACTGGGAGACTGGCTGGATCCCCTGATGCTTGCTCAGCGCATGGGGCTCTCCAGACCTCGTACTCCCCTGCGCGTACTTCACGAGGTGAGGGCCACTTTGCCGCCCGCTGCTCGGGTTTACCTCGACCGGGTCCTAAGGGAGGGCGAACCCCACCCACCCTCCATGCCAGGCCCTCCGGACCTTTTCATCGGGCCCCTGCCCCGTGGACCCGACCGACCCCCCCGCCCCTTCACCGTGAGCCGGCTACATGAGTTGCAGCCGGTCCATTTCCAGACCGCGCCAAGGAAACATCTATACACGCTCGTGCTCCACACCCTTCTCGTCCTCACCCTCGCGTCCCGCCCCGACACAAAGTATCGGGACCTCCTGCCACCTCTAGAGGGTGAGGAGCCCCGGTGGGCCGGCCTATATTCCACCTTGGTCCCAAGGCCCGCCGGGGATATCAGTTGGCAGCTCCTTCACGGGGCCGTGAACACGGGTGTGTACTTGGTGCGGTTCACCCCAATCCCGGACACTTGCCTTTTTTGCGGCGTGAGGGAAACCCTGGCGCACGTCTACCTGGAGTGCGCCAGGCTGCAGCCCCTATTCCAGCTCCTCATGAATATTTTGTTAAGATTTTGGTTGCATCAAGGATCTCTAAGGTGCCACAAGTACTCCTCATTCTTTTTGCTGATACAGACCGTGGTGGAAAAATTAACCACATGTTGTGTTTGGATCAGAACCAAGCCTGAGGCTCCTTTTATTTATTACAAGCGTAGGTGGGTAACAGCTCTAAGTAGCTGCCCCTCGATGCAAAGCACACACAGCTTTTTAAAGCTTAAAACCACAGACAAATTACACATAATTTCGTCTTAATTACCTTTTTTGGAATATAGCAAAACAAGCTTTTCCTGTTATTGACAGGTGTTCTAGCGGCCAGAGTGTCCATTGATTTCCTATTTTTATTCAGATATCGGGCGTCATTTCAGGAGCACTGACTATAAATCTGTTAGGCATACCAGGTGTTTAATTTTCCAAACGTCTTGGTGAATTTCCCAATTTTAGATGCATCCTTTCCACGGACCCAGCAGGATTCAGTATGTGGAAGCCCACATCCCTCCAACCGGCCCGTATGCTTGGAGGGAACACTGCGAATGACTGCATTTTCACCCAGAGGATCTTTAAGTATGTCTTCCTGACCACAGATCAGATGGTACTCCCGAGATGGCTGTAAGAGCAGAGGGCCACACCTGATGTTCAAGATCCATCTGAACGGCCATGAGCTGGTCATTCAGAAAATCCTGAACCTTTGAACAAGCCTGATTCCCACTGCAATGCCTTTCCAGCCCCAGTGATACTAAGCACCATATCTGTTACAAGCTTCTGGGTTATTGCACTAAAGGTGGAAAAAATACATAATTTACCTACTCCCGCTTGCGTCTGGACAATTGTGCTCCAGTAATAAGGTCTGTGGCTTTTTCTAAGTGTCCCAATTTTTTTTTCTCACGTTCTTGACTTTTATGGATATCCCAGATTGCCGCTACGCTATTTGCAACATTTCATAGGTGTTCAGCCAAATCCCTTTTCTTTCTAGGGGAAACTTAGGCCCTTTGCTGTGCTAACCTGATGGCAGCCCCTTTAGAGCAATTTGGATATGTAGAGGTAATTTAAAAACTAGATAAGGGTAGTGTAAATTTTACAGTTTTTAGTGTAGCATTAATTACAGTCCATTGAAACTTTAACCCATCTCTTCTTGATGAAGTATTGTACCACATTTGATGGCTAAACACCTTCACAAAAAGGCGGAGAGGCATCAGCATCAAGGCATAAGAAGGGGCATATTACAATAGGATACAGGTAAAATGATCAGTTCCTGGGATAATTTTAGTACAGGCAAAATTTCCGGTGGCAGAACTAATTTTTTGGGTATACCTTTGATTATTTACTAGTGAGGCTACTGATTGGTTAAGATCTAGAAAAATATTATTTTCCATTCCCACCCTAAGTTTGTTGAGAAGGAAAGGCTGAGGAATATTAAAAGTTTTATTTTTAGGTAGTTTTTGGCTAGCTTTTGCAAGCTATTTTTAAAGATTTTGTAGTCTTAATTCACGTAGGTATCCGGCAATGAGGCAGCAAGGGAGAGGTTACTAGCACAATTACCTTGCTTGGTTGGAGGCTTTATTATGTCCTCAGGTGGAGAGGTTGTTTTCTTCAGGTGGAGAGGTTGTGCCTTTAAAGGCACAGTGGGTTTGTCAGCGGACAAAGGAGAGGTTACCGGCTTTTTACCTTGTCCTTCACTACTGGTGTCCAGAAGGAGCAACAACGCCAGAAGGAAAGATAGACTGATCATCAGTTGGAGAGCCATTACAGTGAGAAACATGGGCAGGTAGTCAATTCTTGGCACTTCACGGCGGTGTTGATAATTAACAGGACTTGATAAGGGTCTTTCAGCATGGGGCCAGGGCGGTTTCTTGCTGATGGACCTTTATGTAGATCCAGTCTTCTGGTTTAGACCTAACACATTTTGTTAGTGCCTGACAATGATTGATTAAGCATTGTGTCATCCATTAAATGACTGTCCATTTGAGCCAGGGCCAGTGGGGGTGCAGCCAGTAGCCGCATTGGGTGCCCTGTTAGAATTTCATGATTGCCAAGTCCAGTCTTTCAATTGGGAGTGGCCCTTATATTCATTAATGCTAATGGGAGGGCATTTGGCCACTTTAAATTTGTTTTAGCACAGATCTTGGCCAGTTTATTTTTTTAAATTTTAATTTGACGTTTTACTGTCCTGGCATACTGTGGGTGGTGGGGGCAGTGGAGATTTTGTTGGCTCTGTAAAGCTGCACATAACTTGTTATAATTTGTCCAATAACATTAGGTCCACTATTACTGTTGCTACTCACAGGTATGACAAATTGTGGTACAAAATCCTTAAACAAAGTTTTACAACAGTTTTGGCATCTGCCTTTTTACAGGGAAAGGCCTTAACCCAGTTGGAGAATACATCAACTAAAACTAACACACTTATAATTACTACATTTAGACATTTAAATAAAATTAATTTGAATATTTACAAAAGGTCCCCAGGAAGGGGGATGTGCTGCCTATCTAACCTTGACAGCTTTACCAACACTATGTTACTGGCAGATTACACACTGTTGGCAGTATTGCTTAAAATATTCTTTTCTTTACAAATATCCTTGCTGATTGCAGGCAAAACTGAGGAATTACTCCCCATATTTTCCTGTATTTTTATAGGCAGGTCCAGGTTTTAATGGCTTCTATCTTTATTATTTAGGTGATTTGCATTAACACAGACATTCTTGGCTTGCTTTTGGATTCAAAGTTATCAGCCGCTTAGAGACTTTGTCTTAAAAGGACACAATTAATTTCTAACTTCTAACTTTTGCTTTTAATCACACATTGATTTGAAAAGGAAAACACAACCTATTTTGGCTTCCCTTTGGCAAAGTGACCGTTGATTACCCAGAGCCATCTTAAGACTTAGTGTGGGGCAATGACTACAGGTTTTATTTGCTATTTGTTACCAAAACAGATTTTAAAAAAAATATATATATTTTTTATTTTCCTGGCTTTGACTGCCCTGCTGCAGCCACAACTTTGGTCTTTATTTAAAAACATTTTAAATCTTGTAAAGCATTAAATCACCTTAAGGATTAAATGCTAACTACCAAAATTTAACAACACTCTTTTCTTTTGTTTGGCAAAAGTATTTTTTTGGTTTTACAATTTTAAAACACCAATTTATTTTAAACTTATAAAACAAAGATTGTACACACCAGGAGTGTTGTTTTTAGCTAATTTGCCTAACTGGTTTATAGTTAAATGATTTTACTTAAATAATCTTTTGCCTGGATTATTTACAGAAATGTTTCCAGAAGAATGAGCCCTTTCTTCAAAGGAATGGCTGCAAAGAAACCAAAGGTGTTTCTTTTCATAACACCTTCTTTTAACATTTGTACAGAGTTTCACTGCTCAATTTTCTCCAGTAACTACACAGTTAACCTCTCACTTTCTTTTCTTTTAACTTTTTCAAACTGTGGTTGCCGGCTTGTATGGGCCCGATCCTATGGGCCCGATCTTTTTTTTTTTGTTGCATTTTTTCATGGGCACAGGTATTGTTTTACTACCAATTTAGCAAGGAGGGTGGGCTTTTTTGACTAACCCCCCCTTTATTTATTTATACACACCTATTTACATACACACACACACACATTTATTTTTTATATTTAGATGCATCTTATTTAACAATAACCTTAATCCTTTTATGTTTGGACTTAATACAACCTTTTTCTTATTTGAGTTGGTAACAACCCCTCAGCACCGGTGCTTTGCAGGAAAGGATAGTAGCAGGGCTAGGGACAATGGGAAAGGTAGGGAGTACAGCAGCATTAACAGCATAGTAAAATGGGGGAGTTACACTCAGTGACCGTAGGAATAATGAATCCTTGCTGAATGCAGGAGGTAAGAACAGGTTGGATTTTTTCTTGGCCTGTTTTGATAGAGGGTAGTGCTGCACCTCAGGAAGGGGTCTTGCTGGGTTTAGGTGAATCTTAATGGGTTGAGCAGACCCAATGCACCCAACCTGGTTGGCATGATCGGCTTACAAGGAGGGAGAGACCTTAGCCAGAAGTTCCTGTTGCAATGAGGAAGGGCTAGGGTCGGTCTTCTCCTGTAAACTACCAGGACCTTATTGTAAGCGGGATCAGGCACGTCCAGATACACACCATTTGGGGTACAGCAGATTATACAATTTAATTTACACAGCAAGTCTTTTTCCAAAAGGACTGAGAAGGAAAACATGATGGTCAAACAAAGGACTGATAGAAACGGACAGAGGTGAAGAGATGGGGTGGGGAATAAGAGTATTGCCCACCCCTACCGCTTTTGGATCGACCTGGGCGGTAGGGACACTTACTGTACCCAATGGCCCATTTGCTTGCAATAGTAACATGCACCATCACTGGGTTCCTAGGTGAGGTGGACGGTGGGGCCTAGGTTTGGCCTTCCCCTTCTCCCTCTACAATGGGTGGCTATTACGGGGTCCCTGTATATTCCGGAGCTGGAAGGTCATTTAACATAGTTTTAATGTGGCGGTGAGAGTATTGGGTTTTATTCAAATTCTTATTTTTACTTTGTTTACAGGTGCTAATTTTTGCTCCAGTCAGCTTTCTTTGGGTAGGCTGTGAGAATTTTATTTAGCAGCTTTTTCTGATTTTATTTTATTTTTTTTTTGGTTATGGCCTGGATTTTGCTTGGGCCACTGAGCTTTTTTACAAAGGCGACTCAGTGTTTCCCTAGCATGACCCCTCATAGAAGCTGGTTTAAATTTGCCCATGTAGGGTTATAACAGTTTGTAACAATTTGCAATTTCTCTTATTTTTGGAAAATTTTTAAGTAAATTATACAATTTTGTAGGAGACCAAGGTGCATGTGCAGACACTACGGTCTTACGACCAGAAGCACCAATGTCTGGTCATTGGCGCAAGGGGAACATTTCCTCAGTACAGGGAATCACTGTCTGAGGGGTGAATGTAAGGGGCTTCTGTTGCTTAATATTTCTTGCTGGCTTAGTTGGATTTAAATTCTTTGCCAATTTTCTTTTTATCTCTTTTAATTGTGTTGTAAGTTTCTCCTGGGAGTCCCTGAGACTCCTTATTTGAGATTCATGGTGCCGTTTTTTTTTTCTACTTTATGCCAGTAGAAATATGCCTCACACTGACACTGGCACTTCTGAGGTCCACAATCTTGTCAAGGTCGAAACTTTCCCCCAACGGAAACCATAACTTTAAAGTATCCCTATCCTTGGTATACCAATTCCAATTTTTCCAGAAACTTGCAAGTGAACTAGTGTGTGCCTTTTGGCGGGACAGTGATCCTTCTTGACGCACTGGCCCCTGCCTTTTGCTGGCGAGTGCAGGAATCGCTTTTGGACCCCCTGGCTCCTAGAATCCTACAGATGTTTTACTTGTCACACTCACACAGGGAAGGTTTTTGTTTAGGGCCTCCACGACTGTCTTACAGCCCCCTTCAGCAAAGAGCGTCGGTTGGCGCTGCATACTCTGTTGCTTCAGGAGAGGTGATCAGACCAGTCAATGGCTTGCCAAACTGCCTTCAGGCAGAAACCAGAGACAGGGGAGGAAAGAGGGTATGGAAACAGACTGTCTGAGGATGGAAAGGATAGGATCACACACTCCTAGACCTAGACAAGCCCCTCGCCAGTCATGCCATGCAGAGGGAAACTGCCGAGGTCAGGGCCTGGCGAGGCAGGGATCCCCTAGGACCCTCCGGCCCCCAGTCCCTGACTCAATTCACACTGGTCTATCAACCTTCACTTTCACACTGGCACAAGGAACCAGATCTATCCACGACCTGCCCAGCCACACTCAGTGGCTCTTCCCAGGGAAACCAAACTTGGATGGGACTCTGACCCACCTCAAGGGCATCAGGCATGTCTGGCAGCAAAAGTCCAGATAGACCGTACAACTTACCCAAGCCCAGAGCCTACGGGCGGTCCTCCACCAGAAACCCAATACAGAGATTTCAAAAGGTCTCTTACCTTTTCGAATGGGCCCGGGGTCTGGTGGGGAACAACTCGCGGTCCTCCAGCTCCCAGGGTCGCCGTCTATCCGAGTCACCGGCACCAAGATTTGTGGTGGAAAAATTTAACCACGCATTGTGTTTGGATCAGAACCAAGCCTGAGACGCCTTTATTTATTACAAGCGCAGGGGCGGTAACAGCTCTAAGTAGCTGCTCCTCGATGCAAAGCGCACACAGCTTTTTAAAGCTTAAAACCACAGACAAATTACACATACTTTCGTCTTCATTACCTTATTTGGAATATAGCAAAACAAGCTTTTCCTGTTATTGACAGGTGTTCTTTTGCGGTTAACGTTTCTTAAGCTGTGCTGCTGCCATTGCCTTACAGTGGAATTTTCCACACTCTTTTCTTATTCTTCATATATACAGTTAGCTTGACCAAAGTTTACTACTTTGGGAAGTTTAGGCCTACTTGGGTCCACTGAATTTTTCCTCCACAACACTAACATGGCTACCACTCTGAAACCATAGTCTTTGTATCCTGAAGTAAAATCACATATGACAGACTCCTGTTGGCTATATATAGCACATGTTGTGAGAGAGAGAGCCTATTTTCTTGCTGATTCTGAGACAGACATTGCAGATGTGTAATGTTGTTAAAGCTAGAATGTATGGGTTTGCACAGGAGGAATTTCCCTATAAATTAATTCCTAAGAGATATTTTCTTCAGCATAAGCAGTGGAATCAACTTTTGCAATATTGATTAGCCTAATCAAATTATAATTTTGTGTAGACTGTTTAATAGCAGACAATGTATGTCCAAGTCCAAAATGTATACCCTTTATGCCATAGTTTTTGCACTTGTTTATATATTATTGCTTTTTATTTTTAGTGAACATAGAAGTTGCTAACAGGGCCAGCCCTGGACCAAATGGCACCCCACCTGAGGAGTATTTTTGGCACCACCCCCTCCATTTCTTAAACCTTTTGAATACCTTATTTTTTTTTATTACATTTGTAGCCCATTTCACAACTTTGATGAACAATTTGCATGCATAATTGCTGTGACTGGCAGCGTGAGCAGAACCTTCAAAGCGATCCATACATTGGAAAAGGGTCCTTCAGCTCTGCATCATGAATGAATTGGAGATCCTGGAGTGGAGAGTGCTTCCTGTGTTGCAAAATGTGATGGATTTTGTCCAATTTGACATTGAGGTCTTTATCATTGACGGCCGAACATTCCCCATGTGTCAGCGTCCCGTGAAAGTCCATACTATTTTTCAAGAGCGTTTTCCTGTCTGCCAGAAGTTCACTAAGGTAATACAAAAACAGTATTTCTTTTATATTGTTGCGTAGATAGAGGTTTGATAGATATCTCTGGCATCTCATTAGACATGTCCTTTATTAGTCAATACTTACAGTCTTCAAGTCTTAAAACACAAGTACACTTTCACAATTTCACAATAAAACAAGGTTCACAATATCATAGTTGGGCTCACATCACTTCGTTCTTATATCTCACCGACTGACCTGTGACGTCCCGCCCCTTATATAAGTGCAATGGCATAGCTGACAACATTCTAGGAGGTTCAAGGAAAATATAGTTCTCAGAAAGTTTGCAAGGTTCCATGAGATTCTACAAAGGTCCAAAAATTCTAGGTTAGTGAAAAATGAATCCACAGATAGAATACCTGAAACATTTTACTTCAAACATTCTATTTTCCCTTTTGTGGCAACAAAAAAAGGATGCTGAGCCTGGCGTCCCAGGTGCTTGCCTGCCCCCAACCCTGGTTGCTAAGTTATGCAATTATAACAACAGAATCCTGGTGAAGCAAGCACTATGTGTTCTGTATTCTGTTTGACAGGTTACTGTAAATGTTTTTTAAGCCTTAAATTCTTGAAAATCTATTTCCACAGCTATGCATTATGGCATTCCTGTAGTAGATGATGCAGTATCCCTCTTATTTTACTGGAATGTGTGAAAGAGATTACTTATCCCCTACTTTTAAAAAAAAATTACAAATACAAACACAAAATCGGTAAACTAAGTCTGTATCCTGTTTGTTTGAAAATATTAATGCTGCACTAACAGACCAGCATGAAGGAAAGCTGATCTATAAATGATCTTTTCTCATGCCATTGTATTAAACCAGCCAGACCACGCAGATGTAAGAGACAAGGTCTAGGAAATGGCGTCTTTTACGACATACAGACAGCATTTGGGAGTGTGGTTTTTTTTTTTTCTGGGCCCAACTCACATATTGTGACAAATTCCCTCTCCAGCGCATCATCAAAGATCTACAACCTATCCTGAAAGACTATCCCTCACTCTTACAGATCTTGGGAGACAAACCAGTCCTCGCTTACAGCCAGCCCCCCGACCTGAAGCAAATACCAGCAACCACACACCAAAAACACTAACACAGGAACCTATGCTTGCAACAAAGCCCGATGCCCATTCTGTCCACATATCTATTCAAGTGACACCATCATAGGACCTAATCACATCAGCCATGCCATCAGGGGGTCGTTCACCGGCACATCTACCAATGTGATATATGCCATCATGTGCCAGCAATGCCCCTCTGCCATGTACACTGACCAAACCGGACAGTCTCTACGCAAAAAAATAAACGGACACAAATCTGACATCAGGAATCAGAACATTCAAAAACCAGTAGGAGAACACTTCAACCTCTCTGGTCACTCAGTAACAGACTTAAAGGTGGCAATTTTGTAACTGAAAAGCTTCAAAAACAGACTCCAATGAGAAACTGCTGAACTGGAATTAATTTGCAACCTAGATAACCCATTAACTTGGGCTTGAATAGAGACTGGGAGTGGCTCGGTCATTACACAAATTGAATCTATTTCCCCTTGTTAAGTATCCTCCCACCTTCTTGTCAACTGTCATCTTGATTATCACTACAAAAGTTTTTTTTTCTCCTGCTGATAATAGCTCATCTTAACTAATTAGTCTCTGAGAGTTGGTGTGGCAACTTCCACCTTTCCATGTTCTCTGTATGTATATATAGCTTCTTACTATATGTTCCCTTCTACGCATCCGATGAAGTGAGCTGTAGCCCACGAAAGCTTATGCTCAAATAAATTGGTTAGTCTCTAAGGTGCCAGGAGTCCTCCTGTCCTTTTTGTAACTTAGTGGGTCTCTATTTTTTACCTGGAGGGCGGGGCGGCTGGAGAGCAGTGGTGCTATACGGTGCACTGCCCCCCTTACGTCTGCCCTGCGGCGGGCAGTGCTGCCTTCAGAGCGGGCCCCCCCAGCCAGGACGTCACCTGCGGGGGGCTCATCTCCAGCACCGCTTTCCCTACACACTAGGCACGCAGGCAGGCAGCGTGGCCCGCGCGGACCAGGAGACTGGGGGCCGCTCTCCTTAGCCTGTGCGGCACCGAGCAGCCGCCTTGGCAGGGAGCCGGCCCCGCGGAGACCCCGCAGCCGCAGGACGGCTCCCCCCCGCCCCGGCCGCCCCCCCTAGGGCGCACGCGCGCCTTGCTGCCAGGCCACGCCGCAGGGAGGGCTCCCACAGCGCGCATGCCCAGTTGAACAGGAAGCGGGGTGTGCTAATTGTCTGGCTCCGGACGCCGGCGCTGGGTGAGCGCGTTTCCGGCCCGTGCCTGGCTGTGCCGGGATGTCGGACCAGGGCCTGGCCGGTGGCGGGGCGGACTCGGGGCTCGATGCGGCCTTGAGCAAAGTGGGGGCCTCGGTGCGGTCCCGGCGGAAGCTGCCCACGGCGGAGGAGGCGGAGCTGTTCGAGCTGGCGCAGGCGGCCGGGATCGGCCTCGACCCGGAAGTGTTCAGGTGAGGGGGGGCGCGCGGGGGGGGGCGCGGCGGCCGGCGCAGGCTGAGCGAGCTGCTGACCCTGCGCCCTCCCCGCAGGCTCCTGCTGGACCTGCTGCGGATGAACGTGGCGCCCCTGGCCGTGTTCCAGATGCTGAAGTCCATGTGCGCCGGGCAGAGACTGGCTCCCAGCGGCCCCGCCGAGACCGGCCCCGAGACGAGAGGTCAGGAGCCGCGGGTTATGAGGGGCCCCCTCCCGCTGGGCTGGTCCTGGCGAGCCCAGGCCCGGCTCACGTCCCTCTCCCTGCAGGGAGGTGCCCGGGCTTAGGCCCGTGGCTGCTGCTTTCTGCTGGGGCAAGGCGGCGAGAAAGGGCGGTATGCAGACAAGCAGGCAAATCCCTGCCGTTTAGGAATTTCGGGCCTGCCACGGCTAGTTTTGCTGCAGGACTAGAGGGACGGAGGAGGTGTCTGTTGCTGGGAGCATTCATTTATACAAGATGCTAATTAGACATTCACGTTGTATGTTAGGAAAAGAAAAGGATTTTTAAACAGGCAGAATAAAAATCTTGCCCTCTTCCTAGCTCATTTGACACTGTCTTGTTGCCTATCATGTCATCACTTAAGCCTGAATTTAAGCCACTTTAGCCATACTAGCATATTGAAAATGTCAAAACCAAACAACCTAAACTGAGTGTGGTCTCATATACCTGTACCTACGCTATAGCTTTAACTAGTATAGTGTTGTTGGCCAAAAAAACCCCAACAAAAAATCACAAACCTGAGAACGCAATGCCAGTAAAACTTTTAAGTGTAGACCAGGCCTTACTCCAACTCTCCAGTTCTCATCACCATCATACTAGACAGTCTAATTTCTAACACTGTTAGAAGTAGGAAGAGACCTTTTTTGATAAAAACATCAGGCTCTAGTTTTTCACAAAGAAGCAAAAGGCACCAGACCTATTTTTCTTTTAAAAAGAGCAGCAACAGAATGTACATATACCTTCTTTTCCATTCTTTTTTGGAAGTATATTATTGTATCTCAGTTTCCCCTATCTCATGTGGAGGTGACATTCTTTCCTGCTCTGGAGGGCTGGATGCATCTTCGTCTGTATCTAGTGAATGTTCTTTCCATTAGTCCTACCATGCTTTCAGCAGGCACTCAGGTTATAGTGATAAGTGTGGTATAGATACTGTGACAAGCAGAAGGAGCATGTTAGAGAGGATTCAGAGTAGCAGCCGTGTTAGTGTGTATTCGCAAAAAGAAAAGGAGTACTTGTGGCACCTTAGAGACTAACCAATTTATTTGAGCATAAGCTTTCGTATGCTCAAATAAATTTGTTAGTCTCTAAGGTGCCACAAGTACTCCTTTTCTTTTTGCGAATACAGACTAACATGGCTGCTACTCTGAAACCAGTTAATATTAGTTACTCCACTGTAAATGCAAGCAAATGTTTGTACCTGTTTATGGTTATCTGGGACCAAAAACTGTACTCTAGGTGAAGGGCCTTATGGTGTGCAATTTTCATCCTCTGCTTTTTAGTGTTTCTCCCCTTCTTTCCTTGGTTTTCCCTCTGTCGTATCCCTCTTGATCATAACCGCAGTATCACTAGCAAAGCAGTCTGTTGCTTCTCTTGGCCTTGCTAGGGAAGAGCGGCTGAGCCTCCCTTGTATTGCTTCTGAAGGATTACAAAAACTGAGCATGGCAAATTTAAACTGGTTCAGAAGTAGCTGTCTGGAAGTCTTTAATATTGGAAACAAAGTATATTAAATCATAGGAAAACAAAATTGCAGTGGATTCTGAAAGTGAAAATGAGAGCTGTTTATCATGCAAATGATACAGACTTGTATGTTTCTGGCAATGCCTTTATTCTTACTCTGAATTGTTAGCAGTTAAAAGTTCTGTGTAAGTGGCATGCTTAGTTTGGGATGGGATATGACACCTGATCAAAACTAAAAGATGCCAAAGTACAATTCCAGTTCCCCCCACCTGGCTGCAGTGAGCGGCTGTGGGTGATTGTATAAAAGAGACACAATTGTGGTGTGGCTCCGCAGGACTCCACATTGCTTGGCTTTGGCCAGAATGGAAATGAATATGAAGAGATCTCAGTACCAGAATAAAGGATCACATTTTAGCTATTTAAAACAACAATAAAACAGACTTTTAGGTATTTAAAGTAAATTTTTTTCATCTTTGATGCGTACTTCCTTCAAAGAAAAGAAAAGCATCATAGTTACTTTTAGATACTACCTAGGAAATGATGTACACTTGTACATTTATTTACAACATTTGTTTAATGTAGGGGTTTATTACTTCAAAATACCAATTAAGTACTTCAGGAAAATGCACTGTATGCTTAAAAGACTTGTTTTACTGGATTAATGGCTGGCAAGCAATGTGGAAAGTGCAATTATGAAATTATATTTGAAAACATTTGAGAAAAATATTGGTACATTTATTACTATGAAATGATTTTTGTTTAACAGCAGTTTAATGTAATAACTGTTCAAGTCTAAGCTGTTCATCTAGGGACTTCAAAATTTTAGAGGGGAAACATAAAAGTAGACTGTTAAGATGACAAGATTATGAAATTGATGTATTTAACAAAGCATGTGAGATATGTTACCATTGTTCAAGAGACAACTTTTCTTCTTTCTCTAAGGGTATTGAACATTCATATTCACTACTCTGTTCTTTTTTTCAATAGACATATGGTGTTTTTAATGTGTTTCTATGTCTCTCTTTGAATTAGAGGTCTCATTTCTCTCTGCCAAGAACAGTAAAATCCCTGCACCACTCTCCTTTTCCTCTGCCCTTCGATCTCCAAGACTAACAGCCCCTAAGATTGTGGTCTACAGTCCTGCTGATGCTTGCTCGCCTCTCTCTCAAGGTCCCCCTCGTTCCTTCCAGTTTTCTTGCTGCCTGTTCTCTCCTTTTGCAGGTTGTGTTTATTAGTTTACCTACTGGGGTTGGTGCAGTCTGTTAGGACATTAAGAATCACACTTGCATTGTGAGTCCTTTAAGTTTAGACTAAAAGAACTAGTGTACCCTCTAAACAATACATACTAATGTTAACAAACGGTCAGGAATGGGTAATTTTAAAAATAATTAAAACTTACAGGTTAAAAATAAAATGTAAATCTTACTTTAAAAACGAAAACTGATTCACTTTGCTGTTGAATTAAGAGACTGAAATCTATTGTGAAAAATTCTTTCTCTGTCTTAGACTAAATGCCATATGCATAAACAACCAAGAGAAGTAAGTTTAGGAATTACATATTGTGGCCCAGAACCTGCAGACAATTGCGTGAGGGTGGGCTGCTTTGCCCACTCAGAGCTTCCCTGAAGGCTGTCCATTCTTAATGAATTGCAGGATTGGAACCTAAGAACTTCCTGTGCATGGTGGATATTTTTGTCAAGGTTTTTTATCAGTGACTTTTTATAAACTCAAACTGGTGCGTGCACTCTACAGGAGAGCTTGTGTGGAGGTGACTCACTACGAAGACAAATAATGCTCGAATTTATATCGCTCATATGGATTGGCCATTAGGCTTAAGGCTTGCAAACCCCTGTTTCCATTTAAGGCCTGTGTTTTCTGATTTCTATGTGTGTTTCAGAAAGTTATCTTTTTGGTTTGAAGTTTTCCATTCTTCTGTTTCTAGTAAATTGTCTTTGGAAGCTTGAGTAAAATCCCTTTAGCTGTTTTTGAGTGGGGATGGGGTGAGTTCTGTCACTCTGTCTTAAAAACTAAACTTTAAAGATTGTGGCTGAGGTAGGGAAGCCAACACACTTAAATATGGCATGTGCACAAGCCTCTATGGCCATTGTGTGATTTTTGTACATTTAAAATCCATTTCCAAACAAGTTGTATTGTAGCCATTTCAGTATATGCTGCTGTGCATACATGGGTGAGAAATGCCTGCTTGCTTTTGAGCTGGGATATCTTGGAAGAAAAACATGATCACAATAAACCTTTGGAGCTTAAAACTCTCACAGACCAATTTCGTTTTAAACATGCACATCTTGAAAATTGCTACAGAACAGCATAGGGTTGAGATGCATCTGAGGTCCCTTTCAACCCCGATTTCTATGATTCTATGGAAGACAGTGGGGCAGCCCTTGAGCAGGAGGAGATGCGGGGTTGGAGGCAGGGGGAAAAGGAGGCTTGTGCTAGGAATGGAGGGGGGAATGCCATAAAGGATCTCTGCCTGTCGGCTACCTCCCCATTCGATACCCATGCTTCCTCACTGCCTCTAATGGCATGGAGGAGAGAGGAGAGCCATACCTGCCCACCCTCCAGTTCTATAATTTCCTCTGTACCTGGTGAAGAAGCTTATCATAGAATATCAGGGTGGGAAGAGACCTCAGGAGGTCATCTAGTCCAACCCCCTGCTCAAAGCAGGACCAATCCCCAACTAAATCATCCCAGCCAGGGCTTTGTCAAGCCTGACCTTAAAAACCTCGAAGGAGATTTCACCACCTCCCTAGGTAACGCATTCCAGTGTTTCACCACCCTCCTAGTGAAAAAGTTTTTCCTAATATCCAACCTAAATCTCCCCCACTGCAACTTGAGACCATTACTCCTTGTTCTGTCATCTGCTACCACTGAGAACAGTCTAGATCCATCCTCTTTGGAACCCCCTTTCAGGTAGTTGAAAGCAGCTATCAAGTCCCCCCTCATTCTTCTCGTCTGCAGACTAAACAATCCCAGTTCCTTCAGCCTCTCCTCATAAGCTTCTCCTAGGTACTAGCACTGCCAAGCTGATGAGTCCTCTTGGCTGTCAGACCAATATTTACCATGCTTGCAATCCAAAGGTTGATCACCCTGAAGCTTTCTAGGAAGCAGAGCCCTCAGTAAAGCTACACTCACCTTGGTCAAAATAACTTCAGATTTTGTCCACAAACTCCACTGTGGCCCCAGACTTACCTGTTTGCATGCTGATCTGACTTTTTTTGGTAGGTTTTGGAGAGGAAGCAAAATTCAGCTTTAAATAGAAACTTAGCCGCAACACCAACAGCAGAAGAGAGAGACACTGAAAACTCTTCTACCTGTTGCTGTAATCCTACCTCCTCATCTTTGGGGCCTCAAATGTGATGGTATGCTCGAGAGCCACAACCCAGTTTTAGACACAATTTGTTTCCCATTCCCCCTGTTTTTGGTCTCCAGTATCCTTTACTTATCACTTCTAGACTGCTTTGGAGTTGTGCATGTTTTCGTTTCAGTACCTGAGCTCCCTATCAAAACTATTTGAGATTCTGCATAGCATCAACTATTTCCAGTACACAAGGACTTCCCTTTTGGTCTGTTGATTTCACTTCAAGTCACAGGATTTTCTGGACTGGATCAGACTCAAGGGTGTCAGTGGCCAGCACTAGATGCTACAAGGAAGGTGTAAGAAACCCCATGGTAAGGATAAGCTGTCCCCAAGATTGGTTTAAGCTCCGAAGCATGAGGTTACTCTTTGAGATGGCCTTTGCATATTCCCACACATCTGCACCACGAGTTTCCAGGATCTTTCTTTTGCCCTTTGCCCTTTCTTTTGCCCTAGTTAAATTGCCTTTTGGATCCATCCAGGTCAGTGCTGCTGCATCCCTGAAACAGTGTGTCTCCAGTCCCAGGGTAGTCTCAAGTCATATGCCCACCATCTCTGCTTGAGAGAAGCATGTCTGTTGGACACATGCGATGTCTGTTGGGCTTTCGCTCCCAGAGCCTGCAAGGATCAAGTGGCCTCTTGCTGGAGGTTCTACTTGCGCAGTTTCTCCAGCTGAAGCTGCTCCTGACACTCCCTGACCTTCTCTCTTGCACTGATGCTGCTGCTCTTGGTCTGCTTTCTGTTGCTCCTGGTCTCCAAGGTGCTGGGTTTCCAGATACACTCTGTGCCTTTCCTGCCTTTCCTGTTGGGCTGTCTGCCGCTCCTGTTACAGTGGTGTGCTGGTCAGGACAGAACATAGTTGTTTCCTCTGTCAGTCTGTTTGTTCTCTATTTCTCTCCAGGGTGGTGGACCTTTTGCCAGCAAGCTGGAGGTTTTCTGCAAACCTGGACCATCATTCCTTGACTGGTCATTTAGAATATTGCAGATCTACTAGCTGTCATTTTGTCTGTTCAGTGTTAAGCTGCCTTTGTCTGCATACCTCAACCAGCTGATTTTTCTTCAGCTGTTCATAATTCATATTTCTCTGTCTCTCTCATCACTATTCCTTTCCCAAAAAGACTATTGAGACTTTTTGCTCTGTGGTTTTCCCTTCTAGGTAACTTGCTTTCACTGCTGTTGATACTTATGCAGTTCACACTGCTGCAGATCCCACCGATGCTACCATAAATGTCACGGGTCAGGGCAACTGTCCCTGTATTTCCTCTCAGTGGTCTAGCAAAAACACCAATTCTCAGGCTTCCAGCTCCCCAGCCATTGCCTTTTTGGGTGCAGACCTGCGTTTCTCTCCTTTCAGACTGGGATATTTCCAGGCTGCACAGTTCCCTGCCTTCCTTGTGTTATTCCCAGAAGAGACAGGCTGCCCAAGTGGATCTGCTTGCTTTCTCTTCAGCAACTGATGAGTGATTGTCAACAGAAGTAAACTACCAAACAGTTCTTTCTATGCAAGCCAATTTTATTCTTTAGGTTAAAACACTACAGAAAAAAAACACTTTTAAAGCAATAAAATAACCTATATGCATGCTAATAAGTTTACCAGGGTTCATCTCAACTTCAACATGGAACATGGAACATGAACAGTCCTTCAGATTCTCACCCATGAGGGTTCCTTGGGGTTACAAGTTAATCACAGATTCAGTTCAGAATAAAAATGTAGTCTTGTGGGGCTTCAGCAGGTCCAGTCCTTCCAACGCTACTTTAAAGATTGGGGCCTTCTGTGGACCACGGCTCCTGTCTGTTTGCTGGTTCAGGAAGAAGTTGCCCCGAGCCAGTTTAAAACCAGGCTATATATTCAAGAAATCTTGTTTATCTGGTGGTGCCTGGAGAATCCAGTTTGAACTAGTATATGGGCACCTCTCCAGGGGATGGCTTCAAAGGGAGGTAACAGAGAAAGTACATTAACATCCCCCTCCTACTAGAGAAGGTACATACAATTCCACAATAACACATACACAATTGCATTTTTAATACAAGTGACACACACATCCCCACTCCCCAAAGGATTCATTCCAGTTCAGTAAGGTTTAACTTAATTCAGTAAACTTCTTTCAGGGTATTGCAGGAAATTGTCAGGCTGTCACAAGTATGTCATACGTATTCTCCAGCTTGGAACTGAGTGAACATGAAAAAGTCTAATTTTAAGCCTGACACAAAAGAGAGAATTTTGGGGGGCTCTATTGATTCCACGGCTTGAGCATAATTGCAGCAAATCAGATTTGACAGCATGCTAGCGTTGGTAAATCAATTGCAAAACAATCCATGTACTACAGCAAGAACCATGTCTCTGGCTTTTAGGTCACTTGGCTTCATATACTCTGGTGACCCCATTTGCCAGACTGCCGTCTTCTCCAGGGGAGGCTACAAATGGTCTATTGCCCTGCTGTTCACAGGATGGACCGGCTGGGCACTGGGGAGCAGTATTCTCCCTCCTCGGCATTTCTTTTCCTCCTTCCTGGATTGATTAATCCTTCAGAGGTTTAACCCTCCCTGAACCTTTGCTGCAGCATCTCCCTGCCAGCTCCTTTGCCTTACAGAGCAGAGCAGCCAAAAAAAGCACTGGGTTCAATCCAAGCGATGCTTTATATATGTGTATGAGGTAGCCTTCCCAGGCTTGGCAGAGGGTGAGTTGTACCCAGCTAACCAATCCTAGCCTCAATACCTAATGGAATTAGAAGTCAGGCAGGTAGAGTCCCCTACCCACGGAGGCAGCAGTGACTCCAATGGAAAAAATGGACCAGGAGCCCCAGTGCAGAGCAGGAAGAGGCTCCAGAAACAAAGTGGACCCTGACCACTCAACTCCAGTGGTAAGTTTCCAGGGGCCCCTGCAGAACAAAGAAGGCTTGTGGGACAACAGGTACTCTTCCTCCCCTCCAAATCTTAAAGTGGATCTCAAGTGCCCTGGGGAAGGAAACAGGGCTTCTGATCAACACCCCCTTCCTCCCAAGTCAACCAGGAGGGCTCTGACAATGAGCCCCCACTTCCCAGAGGAAATAGGACCTAGAGATCTGAGACAGATCTCTCGAGAGGGCTCCAGGCCTTAAGAAAGGCAAGGTGCAAAAGGCCTCACCAGAGCCTCAGCAGAATTGCTGTGCTCCCAAAGTGCACAAAAAACGTTAAAAAATCTAAAAAAGGAAAGAAAAAGCACAAAAAATCCAGGAGATACAAGTCCTCTAACTCCTCATCCTTCTCTCTCTCCTCCACTGAGGGAGGCAAGCTGTCTGGCTCTGAAACCTGAGCAGGCTCCTGTGAATAAGCCTTGGAGTAAATTTCTCCCTTTAAAATCCTCCCTTGAAGCTCTGATACCCCTTCATGCCTCTTTCGAGAAAGTGATTTATTACTCAATGGAACAAGTCCTTTAAACGCAAGCATTGCAACAAGAGTGACCTCAGGCTCTGTAAATAGTCAAGGATCAAAAAGCTCTGTTGCTGATATACTGAAGGTTGGTGCCACTCTAGCATCCCTCGCCCTGGATATGGTAGAGTTCTACCCTAAGAACTCTATGGAAAGATGGAGGCCACTCTCAAAAAGATCTTTGAAGACTCCTCCAGCATCTTCTGAGCATCCCTGGTAGCTGCCTTCTTTGCAGGTGCATCTCTTTCCTGGCTGGAAAATCTCAAAGCGTTTAAGCACAGAGATCATGCTGACTTTGGCTCCACTTTAAAGAGAGGTTTCAGAGTAGCAGCCGTATTAGTCTGTATTCGCAAAAAGAAAAGGAGTACTTGTGGCACCTTAGAGATTAACCAATTTATTTGAGCATAAGCTTTCGTGAGCTACAGCTCACTTCATCGGATGAGCTGTAGCTCTCGAAAGCTTATGCTCAAATTGGTTAGTCTCTAAGGTGCCACAAGTACTCCTTTTCTTTAAAGAGAGTCTCCCTAACATTAGTGTTTGTAGCTGATGCGTCAATGGATGTGATGAGATTCTCAGCCTGAGCCATAGCTTCCAGCTCAGTAGCCAGGCGCCACGTGTGATTCCAGCTCTGGAAGGTGGATCTTCATTCTAAGCAGGCCTTGTGCTTGGTCAAGTTTACAGGTGCTCTCCTCTTTAGAGAACACTTGGATAAGGCAGTGGCTGGTAAGGTGGCAAATGCAAACAGTCTATCCCTTCTCCACTGAGTGCCCCTGGAAGAGAATATAGACTGAACGTCAGACAGAGGTGCTCCTTTAACTCCCTGTTGCCACAGAGATACCAGCGAAGGGACAACAGATTGCTCAAGAGAACACAGTGGAATTGAGGTCCAGGAAGAAAATCCAGAGTGACCTCTCCCTCCCCCTCCCCACCCAATCCACTTTATGACAAAGATTGCATAGGCCTCTGTCCAGAGCTGAAGATACGGAGCAGAATTTCCCATTTCCTAGAAGAATGGTTTTCATCAACCACAGACAAGTGAATCAGGGAAATAGTGAGCTAGGGATATTTGCTTGACCTGCAGGCTCCACCCTGTCCATTCTTCATCCAGTCATCCAGCTCCAGTGACCCTATAAAATGCAATCTGATCCAGAAATCTTGTCTTCCAGATATGGGAGTGATAATGTTCCTTCAGAAAAAAAGGTTCTTCGGGTTCGACTCCATGTTCTTGATTGTACGGAAGTACACCGGGGCTATCAAAGCCATTCTCAGCCTTAAAAGGCTCAATAAACTTTGAAGAAAACGAAGTTTGAGGGAGACCCCGGTCTCTATGGTGTTATCCCTGTCCCAGGGGAACTTCTTGACTTCAGTAGATCTAGCAGATCCATATCTCTATATCCTTATCAGACCAGGCCACTGCAGACTTCTGAGGTTTGCCTATGGCAGGAAACATCACTACCGAACACTCCCATACAGCCTGTCCTAGGCCCCCAGTGTTTTTAAAAGATGGTGGTGGTAATGGCCAGATAATAGCCAGACTCAGGTTGCAGGGAGCTCACCTGTATCCCTTCCTGGACAACATTCTGATCAGAGTACTATCACAATCAATAGCACACATGACCAGGTCTCAGACATTGAATCTCCTCTGGGTATATGGCATCAGTGCCAAGAAGAGTTTTTTCTGATTCCATCCAGGAATTTATTTTCTTGCTTCAGAGCCACAGGAGGTCTACCATAGCACTGTGCCTCCAACTTCCAGGATTCCTGGTGTCATGCATAGGGATCAGTCCATGGGCATCCGATGAAGTGAGCTGTAGCTCACGAAAGCTTATGCTCAAATAAATTGGTTAGTCTCTAAGGTGCCACAAGTACTCCTTTTCGTTTTGCGAATACAGATTAACACGGCTGTTACTCTGAAACCAGTCCATGGGCACAATCACCTGTTTTCAAGTCTTCACACTAAAGGTGTGGGACACTCCTGGAACGTATGAAAGATCAAGTATAGTTTCTAACTAGGGCTGCCAACCCTTCAGGATTGGCCTGGAGTCCCCAGGAATTAAAGATTAATATTTAATTAAAGGTTACGCTGTGATGAAATCTCCAGGAATACATCCAACCACAATTGGCAACCCTAGTTCTAACACAGGTGTTCAGCTCCTTACAATGGTGGTCAGTCCACAACAATGACAACAAAGGCATATCCATCAATCTTCCAGATCCTTTAGTCCTTGCGACTGATGGCATCCTGGAGAGTTGGGGCGTTCACTTGGAGACCCAAACAACCCAGTGCCTCTGGAGCCAGGAGGGAAAAGGCTTACAGCATAAACCTCCTAGAGCTGAGTGTGGTCAAGCTTGCTCTGTGAAGGTTCCAGCCCACCTTAAGGGGAGAACCAATCAGACAGTATGATTACGGTCACATATTTAAACAACCAAGGGGGAACAAGGAGTCTTCAGTTCTCCACACAGAAGCAATGGAAATAAGAGGTGGGGGGAACAGTTGCTCTTTTCCCTCAGAGCAATCCCCATCAATGGGTACCTGAGCCAAACGGCAGACTTCCTCCGCAGGCACAGGGGTGGTCAACAGCTCCAAGTGGCACCTAATCAGGAGATTTTCAACCTCATTATTCAGAGGTTCGGTCTCCCTTCAACTGACCTGTTTAATGCAAAGAGGCCAAAATATGTCACAAGGGAGGCAGAACCCAGATCCATGAGGACAGATGCCTTATCACGCTGTTGGCCACAGGGCCTACTTTTTACATTTCCACTACTGGGGAAGGTGGTCTAGAAAATAAAATGAGAACAGACAATGATGATACCAAATGTCTGAGAAGACCTTGGTTTTCAGACCTGATAGAGCTGACACTGGAGTCACTGCTCCAGTTTCTGTGGAGACGGGACATCCTTTTACAAGGTCATCTTTTGTCCAGACACGAAGTGACTCCAACTGACAGCCTGCTTATTGAGAGGGAGGCACTAGAAGGTCTTAGTTTGTACTTCAGAGTGATTGCTTTTATCTAGGAGAGTATCAACACTAAAAGCATACTCCTCTATCCGGTCCAGATTCAACAACTAACGCCAAGAGCACAATGCAGATCCGAGAAATCCTGGAATTCTAATCATTTTGGACTTTCTCCAAGAAGGCATAGACAGAGGCCTTTAATCCACTATCATCATATGTCAGGTGTCCACTGTTAGTAGTGTGCTATTCTCAGGATCCTCAGGTTCCCTGGCAGACAACCCATAGGTAGCCAGTTTCCTTCAGGCAGTCCAATTAGCCAGACCAATGATCAGGCCTCTGTTCCGAAAATGGGACTTTCTGCTAGTTTTCATGGCTCTGAAAAGCTATCCCTTTGAGATTCTGATTTCAGCGTTGACCTTTTATTCATCTGTTAAGACTTGTTTCTTAGTAGCTGTTGGGGCCACCAGGTGAGTTTTAGAACTGGCCGCCTTATCTATATTGGAGCCTTACTGCCTGTTCCACAAGGGCAAAGTCATGCTCGGGACACTAGAATCCTTACTTCCTAAGGTAGATTTGTCCTTCCACACTTCCCAAGAAGCTGTACTTCCTTTCTTCTGTCCAAAACGACAATATCCAGCTCACCGCATCTTAGATTTTCATTGCTCACCTGACACCTATCTCAAGCAGACAGAATCCATGAGAAGATTGGGCTCCCTATTTGTGTTCATCACCTGAAATGCAAGGGGCTCAGATTTTCTAAATCCTCCATCTTTAGATGGATTAGATTATGTATTGTGGAAGACTATAAATCGTCAGAGCCTTCTGTCCCAGAAGGGATTAAGGCGCATCGTGTGAAATCCTGAGCAACCTCTTGGGCTGAACAAGTGTGTCCACTTTGGAAATTTGCAAAGTGGCCTCTTGGTCTACAGCTAACCCCTTCATTAAGCACTACAAGATGGAACTTTTATCTTCTGCAGAGGCCTCCTTTGGAAGGAAGTTGCTGCAGGCAATGGCCCAGTGATAATACAAGGGCGGATAATTCTTTCCTACAGAACTTTTGTTCCATAACCCTCCCTACGTCTGTTCGCTGTTTACTACTTCCCAGACGTCCAGAATTGTGGGAGACACTGGACTGCAGAACAGAACATTTCTTAACAATAACTTCCTTTCTGCTAGCAGCGTCTTCTTCAGTTCTACCCACCCTGCATGGCTTATGACTCAAGGTCAGATATTAAATGGAATCATACCATATGTCCATCTTCTCTGGTCTAACGTACATAGTTATGTTGTCTCTGGAATATTTGTTAGTGATGTTATGCAAATTTTACAGTTTGGGAATAGTTTATCGGGCAGCAAGTAGGAGCAGAGGGGACATGGCCAGACCATGTAGAGTCAAAACATTGATCTGCCCTCACAAGCAAGAGGAGAGCAGCCCGCACATTCAGAATTATGGGAGACATGTGAGGTGAAAGGAAATTATCGGTAGGAAATTTTCTGTCCTACCTCTTTTCAAAGATCAGAGTATACAGATGATAACCAACAGTGCCACACAGTGTTTTATGTAAATAAACAGGGAGGAACCAGATCAATGCAGTTGTGCAGGGAAGCAATCTTTGCATGGAATTGGCATATCCAGCCCAATGTAACTAACTGCAATTCACCTGCCTATACAACACTCTGGCAGACCATCTAAGCAGATGTTTTTCTCAGAATAAACTGGTTCACAAAAATCAGAACTCTCACTGACCTCTCCGATATCTCTACATCTTCTACCAGACTTAATTCCTCAGAACAACGGGACAACGTATCATCTGGATTTGTTGTCACTACACCTCACAGCATGGAAACTGTCTGGCAAACAGATTTGGGGAAGAATGGTTCTGTTGATGTACAGACGAAAGGAAAGTTACTTACCTATAGTAAATGGAGTTCTTTGAAGTGTGTTTTTGTGTGTTCTGTGCCCCACCCTCTCTTCCTCACTATTGCCAAGTCTAATGACCTGGACTTGATAGTAGTGCAGGAACTGGGGTTCAGTTGGTCACTCTGCCTCTTTTATGGCCTCTAAGGGAGGAGGATCTCTGCTCCCCAGTGAACTTGGTGCTACAACACACTGTTGGCTAAAGCGTTCCGATCTCCAGCACATAGGGCACTTTCACACCAGAAGTAGAACACACAAAAACAACACATCTTGAACTCCCAATTATTAAAGATAAATCATTTCTTTTCATATGCAAAACAGTTGTTTCACGGAGTACGGCGCTAAGAAAGGTGCTTCTCTGTACAGCTCTGGCACTACATTACCAGAAATATATTAACATATCAGAGAGAGAGAGTTTGAAATTATTAGCAGAAATTATTAGGGGACTGGAGAGACTGACTTTTTACAAAAGATAAAAGGAGGTAAGTGTGTCTAGCTTAAGTAAATATCAATTTAGGAAAGGTTGATAGATTTCAAGGCCAAAAGGGACCATTGTGATCATCTAGTCTGAACTCCTGTGTGACACAGGCCATAGAACTGCCCCAAAATAATTCCTAGAGCAGATCTTTTGAGAAATACATCCAGTTTTGATTTAAAAATTGTCAGTGATGGAGAACCCATCGTGACCCTTGGTAAATTGTTCCAATGGTTAATTACTCTCATTGTTATAAATTTAATGTCTTATTTCCAGTCTGAATTTGTCTAGCTTCATCTTCCAGCTATTGGATCGTGTTATATCTTTCTCTGCTACGTTGAGTAGCCCATTATTAAATAATTTGTTCCCCATCCAGATACTTGTAGACTGTAAAGTCACCCCTTAGCCTTCACTTTGTGAAGCTAAATACATTGAGCTCTTTGAGCGTATCACTACAAGACGTGATTAAAAAAAATAATCATGATTAATCGCAGTTAAATAGAATACCAATTGAAATTTATTACAGATTTTTTGATGTTTTTCTACATTTTCAAATATAGTGATTTCTATTACAACACAGAATACGAAGTGTATAGTGCTCACTTTATATTATTTTTATTACAAATGTTTGCACTGTAAAATGATAAAAGAAATAGTATTTTTCAGTTCACCTCATGCAAGTACTGTAGTGCAATCTCTTTATCGTGACAATATAACTTACAAATGTAGATTTTTTTTTTGTTTTTGTTTTTGAGTGCAGTTATGTAACAAACAATGTAAAATTTAGAGCCTACAAGTCCACTCAGTCCTACTTCGTGTTCAGCCAATCGCTAAGACAAACAAATTTGTTTATATTTACCTGAGATACTGCTGCCTGCTTCTTGTTTACAGTGTCACCTGAAAGTGAGAACAGGCATTCGTATGGCACTTTTGTAGCCGGTGCTGCAAGGTATTTACGTTCCAGAATGCGGAACATTCATATGCCCCTTCATGCTTCATCCACCGTTCCAGAGGATATGCTTCCATGCTGCTGATGCTTGTTAAAAAAAAAAAAAATGCGTTAATTAAATTTGTGACTGAACTCCTTGGGGAAAATTGTATGTCTCCTGTTCTGTTTTACCCTCATTCTGCCACATATTTTATGTTTTAGCAGTCTCAGATGATGACCAAGCACATGTTCGTTTTAAGAACACTTTCACTGCAGATTTGACAAAACACAAAAGGTACCAATGTGAGATTTCTAAAATAGCTACAGCAATTCACAGCAATCGACCCAAGGTTTAAGAATTTGAAGTGCTGTCCAAAATCTGAGAGGGACGAGGTGTGGGGCATGCTTTTAGAAGTCTTAAAAGAGCAACACTCCGATGCGGAAACTACAGAACCTGAACCACCAAAAACGAAAATCAGCCTTCTGCTGGTGGCATCTGACTCAGATGATGAAAATGAACATGCGTCGGTCCGCTCTGCTTTGGGTCGTTATCGAGCAGAACACGTCATCAGCATGGATGGATGTCTTCTGGAATGGTGGTTGAAGCATGAATGGACATATGAATCTTTAGCGCATCTGGCATGTAAATATCTTACGACGCCGGCTACAACAGTGCCAGGCGAACACCTGTTCTCACTTTCAGGTGACATTGTAAACAAGGAGTGGGCAGTGTTATCTCCTGCAAATTGTAACCAAACTTGTTTGTCTGAGCGATTGGCTGAAGTAGGACTGAGTGGACTTGTAGGCTCTAGAGTTTTACATTGTTTTATTTTTGAATGCTGTTATTTTTTGTACATAATTCAACATTTGTAAGTTTAACTTTCATGATAAAGAGATTGCACTACAGTACTTGTATGAGGTGAATTGAAATATACTATTTCTTTTGTTTTTTTACAGCGTACATATTTGTAATCAAATATAAATATGAAGTGAGCACTGTACAATTTGTATTTTGTTGTAATTGAAATCAATATATTTGAAAATGTAGAAAACATCCAAGAATATTTTAAAAAATGGTATTCTATTATTATTTAACAGTGCGATTAATCATGTTTAATTTTTTTAATCGTGCAATGAATCGCGATTAATTTTTTTAATCACTTAACAGCCCGAGTTATAACCATTGATTTTAGCATTCAAGTAGTGCAGATCTTCCTCCCAGATTTCAATAATACCAACTATACTGAATTTACACTCATAAATGAGCAATTCCAATTCCTCTTGGTGTTAACCATGGTCTTAGCATTGGTGTATAGGCAATTCAGGAATTTCTTCTCTTCGTATCCTTTGATTCCTTGATTAATTGTGTTCTCAACCTCTCATTTTTTGTGCTTAGTGCTCATTTCTTCCCTCCCTTTACCCTCCCCTTTTAAAAATAGTTTAACCCCCGCTGATAATTCTAGCCAGCCTGTCCCCAAGGAGATTGTTTCCCCTTCTACTGTACTGGAGGCCATCCAAACTATACAGCCTCCTTTTTCTCCCAGAATTTGGACCAATGTTCCACAGACTCAAACCGCTCCTCCACTTACCTAGTCAGTCATTCACTTCCACAATCTTCTGCCTTCCTTTATTTGTAAACCAGGAATGATCTCAGAGAAGATTGTTTGGACATTCTTCCTTAGCACATCTGAATTTCCTGAAGTCATCTGTTATTTGTTAGTTATTCAGTGATGCAGTGTCAGTAGTGCTGATATGAACCATCATTTAGTGGTCGACTTCAGAAGCCTATCAAATGGTAGAGCTGATCATGATCTCTCACATAGAAAGCATTACTTGTAACTATTGCTAACATCTCCAGTTGTCTAGGAGACACTGTCCCATCCTGGCAGCCAATGATCTGGCCTCAGATACTGATCCCTTTGTCACCTCTTAGTCGAATTGCAGCAATGCAATACACCTGGGCATGAAAATTTCAGCTCTTAGGAAACTCCAGCTATTACAGAATGCTGCAGTATATTTCCTCAGCAACACAGGAAGTCTGACCTAGATCTGTTTCTATTCAGTATCTTCATAAATGATTTGGATAATGGCTTGGAGAGTACACTTATGAAGTTTGTGGATGGTACCAGCCCGGGAGGGGTTGCAAGCACTTCGGAGGACAGGATTAAAATTCAGAATGATTTTTACAAAGTCGAGAAATGGTCTGAATGAAACAGGATGAACTTCAATAAGAACAAATGCAAAGTACTGCGCTTCAGAAGGAATAATCAGTTGCACAAATACAAAATGGGAAGTGACTGGAAGGAGTATGGCAAAAAAGGATCTGGGGGTTATAGTGGATCACAAACTAAATATGAGTCAACAATATAGTGCTGTTGCAAAAAAAGGAAACATAATTCTGGGATGTATTAGTAGAAGTGTTGAAAGCAAGACAAGAAATAATTCTGCTCTACTTTGCACTGTTAAGGTCTCTCTGCCAGAGTTCTATGTCCAGTTCTGGGCACCTCACTTTGTTACAGATGTGGACAAATTGGAGAAAGTCCAGAGGAGAGCATTAAAAATGATTAAAGGTCTAAAAAACATGACCTATGATGAAAGATTGAAAAAATTGGGTTTGTTTAGTCTGGAGAAGAGAAGACTGGGGTCACATAACAGCCTTCAAGTACATAAAAGGTTCATGAAGAGAAGGGTAATAAATTGTTCTGCTTATCCACTGAGGGCAAGACAAGAAGTAATGGGCTTAAAGTACACCACAGGAGATTTAGGTTGGACATTAGGAAAAAGTTCCTAATGGTAAGGGCCGTTAAGCACTGGACCAAATTACCTGGGGAGGTTGTGTAATCTCTGTCGCTGGAGGTTTTTAAGAGCAGGTTAGACAAACACCTGTCAATGATGATCAAGGTAATACTTAGTTCTGCCTTGAGTGTAGGGGACTGGACTGGGGATCCGTTGAGGTCCCTTACAGTCCTACGATTCTATGATTCTTTCCATGCTACTGTTAAAAACACTCATGTCAGAACACCCTGTGTCAGCTGACAGGGTGGTTTGTTGGAGTGCTCTCTGACCTCTTATGAGTCATTGAGTTAAGGAAAGGAGGTAAGGGAGAGCTGGATCCTTCCCACTCCCTCCCTCTCTGTTACCCAGCCACTTCCCTTTCAGGGCTTCTCTACATAGGCACAAGCACTCCACCAGGGGTTGCACTGCACAAGGGTCAGGGCTAGAGGCATGTGTTCCCAGTTAAGGAGCCTAGGATGAGTTTTGCTACAGCTGTGCGTGGAGTGGGCTGTAAAGCATCTACTGGAAGAGAGAGTCAGGGGAGCAGAACAGTAGAGCCTTAGTAGTCTGCTTGTGGGGCCAGGGACAGGAGGGGAACTCAGCCCTCAGTGCTTTTCAGCCAGGCTACAGGAATTAAACTCTCTGCTTAAGACACATTTGATTTTTCAAAACCTGCCAATGATTCAAGCAGGGTTTGTACTAATTTCCTTTCTGTGCATGAATTATAAGGAGCTGCTAACTGGAGCACACCTTTTTACATTAACATGGAGATTGCATAAAGGGTAAACCATCCCTGTGAAATCACCCACTACATCTTATTGTTACCAGGAAGAACAAATATTATAACTGAAAGAAGGGAATAAAAAAATGGCTTCTGCGTCTCTGCCGGGCCTGTGTGTAAAGTCAGTGTTACTGTTCTCCCACTAAGGCCAGTCTGTTGCTTTCCCCGGTTATTTGTCTGGGTCTCACACAACAAAAGAGAGGGAAAAAAAATTAAAAATAGGGGTGTATGTGTGTGTGTGTACACCCCCTTGATCCTTGCAGGGGCTCAGGATTGGGCAGCAGCCGTGAGCTTTTAAGTCTGGTTTTCAAATTGACTAGTTTCTCCTAGTTCTCATGTCCACTTCCTGACTGGAGCCTGGTTCGAAGCACTGCCCTCACTGTGTTACAAACAGAAATAGTAAGAAGAGCAGTTGGGGGCTTAAAGGCAGGGTCTGAGCCTTGGGTCTCTCCCTGTGGGAAGAAAACACTGCTCCATTGGGGATGGGGAACCTCCACGGTCCTTTCTGCTACTGAGGAACAAAGGGGGCAGAAACATCAGTCTGGGCAGAGAGCAGGCAAAGAGAACAGTGCTGTAGGTGGCTACTTCTAAAAACACCTGAGGACTACAGGAAGCATTCCCTGAGGTCTGATTCACCTTTGTGACCCTGCTTCTATGCCACTGCAGCATCCTGTCTGCTGCCAGTGTGCACTCCGTAGTGCCACCATGCAGCCTTTCCTGCCTCCTGAATACATCTATCTATTGAACCACCTAGGCTTTAAAACCCATCTCAGTATTGTTTGAAGGGAAGAATGAACATCACAAGCTGGTGTATGTATCCTTGTATGTAGTTGTAGGCACCTGGTCTTATGAACGTACCTCAGCGCATTTGTAGGACACATACTTGACTGCTTCTACTGCTGTCATCTTCTCTGGTCTTTTGAGGTACTCAAATGAAGCCTGATCTCTCACGTAGAGTATCACTTGTATTTGTATCATGTTGCATCTTTACAGAACACTGGGTCTCTCTGAAAAACAACCAAGTCTGCACCTCAAAGTAACAGGACATCATGTGTCTATTCAATTAAGTGGGGGAGCCTTTTGTTAGCATCAGTATTAGTTTCTTTACTGTATGGGGAAGTCTCTTGAAATCCAGTCCTTTCATGGGTTGCACTATGTGTTGATTTCCCTAATGTTCAGTATTGTTTAATACAAGTGTTGAGGCAGAAGTGCACACAACACACCCACTCTGATTGTTGGGCCTTGTGGTGTTGCTCCAAACACATGGTCTGACCCTACCCTATTGAAATCAATGGGAGCTTTGCCATTGATCAAAATGGGAGGACTGACATCATACCTTTATTTATATATACATAAAATGGTCTTTAGAGTGTTCATTCTTTTTTTCTGAGGAGTTTAGTATAGTTTAGAGGATTCATAGATACTAAGGTAAGAAGGGACCATTATGACCATCTAGTCCAACCTCCTGCACAACGCAGGCCACAGAATCTCACCCACCCACTCCTGTGAAAAACCTCTCACCTATATCTGAGCTATTGAAGTCCTCAAATCGTGGTTTAAAGACTTCAAGGAGCAGAGAATCCTCCAGCAAGTGACCCATGCCCCATGCTACAGAGGAAGGCGAAAAACCTTCAGGGCCTCTTCCAGTCTGCCCTGGAGGAAAATTTCTTCCTGACCCCAAATATGGTGATCAACTAAATCCTGAGCATATGGGCAAGATTCACCAGCCAGATACCCAGGAAAGAATTCTCTGTAGTAACTCAGATCCCACCCAATCTAACATCCCATCACAGGCCATTGGGCCTATTTACCATGAATATTTAAAGATCAATTAATTACCAAAATCATGTTATCCCATTATACCATCTCCTCCATAAACTTATAGAGTTTAATCTTAAAACCAGATAGGTCTTTTGCCCCCACTGCTTCCCTTGGAAGGCTATTCCAAAACTTCACTCCTCTGATGGTTAGAAACCTTCGTCTAATTTCAAGTCTAAACTTCATGATGGCCAGATTATATCCATTTGTTCTTGTGTCCACATTGGTACTGAGCTTAAATAATTCCTCTCCCTCTCCGGTATTTATCCTTCTGATATATTTATAGAGAGCAATATCTTCCCTCAACTTTCTTTTAGTTAGGCTAAACAAGCCAAGCTCCTTGAGTCTCCTTTCATAAGACAGGTTTTCCATTCCTCAGATCATTTAGAGGATAAAGGGCCAGATGTCCAGTAGCCAGGTAGTTGGGCATTTGTGTGCCTATCCTGTGGGCCCAGAGCCCCTTTTTGTGAGAGAGACATACGTTACTTTGTGCCCACACAAATGAAGGATTTGCACTGTAACTGGACATGTGCATTCAAGAGAGGAAGGTATTTACATGCGCAAACATGCACCTACTTGCTTGCTAAAAAAATCAGATAATCTTTGGGGATGATTTTGTTGCCGTCTTTGATGACGTACAGTTAAATTTCTCCTTTCTGCAATTTGTGCGCTTTCATTGACAGCACTTGCATTAGTAAAGTTGCTTGAGTGATTCTGAGCTTCAGCAAAGGAGAATTGGAAAGCTGGCTGGCTGGCTTTGGGCTGACAGATGAGAAATCTACAGTAGTAGATTTTTCTTAAAGAGCAACTGACATGTCTGAGGCAAATGAATTCATTTGCTGTTTATTGCTTGAGTTTGTCAAACTATTTACAGATGCAAATGAACCACTTATATTTTTATTCTTTGGAAGCCATTTGAGTGTTTCTCTAGTGCACTAAGCTGTAAATTTGTGCTGTTGGCAGTAGTGGCTTTCAGGGGGCAGGAATGGCACTACATAGGAATGACTCTTGGGTAAGTAATGCAGAAGCTAGGAATGAGCGACAGGGGATGGATCGCTTGATGGTGACCTGTTCTGTTCATTCCCCTCTGGGGCACCTGGCACTGGCCACTGTCGGAAGACAGGATACTGGGTGAGATGGACCTTTGGTCTGACCCTATAGGGCCATTCTTATGTTCTAATAATGGAATAAAGTTTCTACAGCTCACTCTTCTGTTGGCCACAGAAATTGCAGAGATGATGGATTCTAAACAACATAAGTGGGATGCTACTAATTATTGTATAGCCATCAGTCAGTTGTCTTACAAAATATCTCAACATCCTAATCAGGTAATTAATGTAACTAATTTGTGCAGAAAAATTATTTAAATTAGTGATCAAATGCCTGCCTTTTGCTCTGATCTCTTTATGGTGTGTGTATTTCTAAAATTCTTTAAAGCATTGGAGCCTGTTTGTTTGTTTAGCTCCGTCCTTCTCATCCCTTTCTAAGGTAGATTGTTCTCCCTTTTCTTTTTTGACCTTTCACTTGTGTAATTTTTTTCTTACCCTTTTTCTTCACCCTACATGATGTGCCTCCTCTAAGACAGCTCTCTCCCAAGCTGTCAGGCCCTGCTCTTCACATACCTCACTTGGTCTCTTTCTCCCCTCACCTGCCCTGCCTGAAGCAAGTCTCAGTTTGTCCCCTTTCTCCTCCAGGTCTCTTGCTAGCTGTGTGCACCACACTTCCTGCCCTCTCCCCCTCCAGCTTGCATAGTGCTACCCAGTGCTTTGTCCTGCGGCTGTGTTGCATCATAGACGCAGCTAGCAGTGGTAGGATAAGAGCAAGATGGCTCAGGAGGAGTATTCTATCTCCCTTCTGAACCCAGCAAGGCAATCTGTGAGTGGCAGCTTCTGTGTAGAATCCAAATGCTTTCCAGAAAACTCCAGAGCATGACCAGAATACCCAGGAAAGTTGAGAGGTCTGTTAGTCTGACAAAGTGACAAACAGGAGTGGCTCTGTAGGGTTGGACCTTGTCACTGTGGCTTGTGAGGGGCATAGACTCTGGAACATTGGTTCACTTGTCCTAGCCATGACATGTTAGATGCTCTTTAAATTCTTCCTTAGTTGCAATTTGCAGTTCTGGTGTTCCTATGCTAAATGAAAGTAATCACATAATGTGTTCACACATTTAAAAAATAAAAAGAAAAGAAGTACTTGTGGCACCTTAGAGACTAACAAATTTATTTGAGTATAAGCTTTCGTGAGCTACAGCTCACTTCTTATGCTCAAATAAATTTGTTAGTCTCTAAGGTGCCACAAGTACTCCTTTTCTTTTTGCGAATACAGACTAACACGGCTGCTACTCTGAAACCTGTTAAAAAACAAAGTGATTTATGCTATTTGATTTATCTGAGGAACAAATTGTGATGAATATGATTAGTCCTACTACTGCAGTTTGTTTAGGATTTATGCTACCTGACATCTGTTAAATTACAGTTCATGAGTTTTGTGTCTATATTGGATGCTGGTAAAATTTCATCATCTAATAAAACCCTACCTATAACATGAATTCTCGAGGAACACTAGCAGCTTGGATGCAGTTATGATGTCAGATTAGAACTTTAAAGTTAACATATTTATTTGTCCATCCAGGGAGAAATAAAACCAATTCTGCCGTCAGCGGGACCCAAGGCCTGGCAGAACGTTGCAGCCGGGAAGGATCGGTCCAAAGAATGCCCCGGCAGCCAAGCACTAGCAGGCTCCAGAAGACTGGAACTTCTGGAAAGAGCAGTGGAGGAAGCAGTACATAGAGAGTCAAAATAGAGCACTGCGGACCTTTGTACATTCTCCATTAAAATAAGTGCAATGCAGCACAACATGTAAAAATGCAAATGATCCAAGATTGTGAACCTGCTCCAGTGTTTTGTATTTATGAATGCTATAGAAAATCACAGGTGAAGTATGCAAAGGGTCAGTTACTGTTTTCCTTTCCTACATTTCTTTTGGATACATCTGTTAATAAAGAACATGAATTCTTCGGGAATAGCTTTTAATTAGAATTCTGTTTAAAGCATTACACTAAATTAGTGAGATGTTATTCTTCATTCTTATTCATAGTGTCTGGCCAGCTCTATGCCTTATGAGTAGTCTAGCTCGTGCAAGGGTGCAATCTCTCTTAGCTCACCATCTAGAGAGACCCCTAGAAATATCAAGCTGTCCTGCAATGGCTCAAGAACATGAGTACCAACCTCAGGGCAGATTGTGACAAGCCAGGGCACCAACCATAAATTGGAGTTTTATATGTACATTGATTGTTGAAATTATCATGTGTAAGCTCCTCAGCGCTATAACAGCCTTAACTTGGAGTCATTAGGCCCTCCCCTTTGGTACCGTGATCTGTCTTGCCACCCAGGTGGGCTTTCCTTTGTGATAGATGGTGCCTTACACTAAGGATCATGGCAATATTTGGGTTACTCCCACTACCAAAGGATCAGTCACTTACCTCGGGTCAGTTGCACTTTAGTGGGAGTGTGTGCACGTTATGGGCATTTTGAACATTACTCAAAGAGCGCAGAGTTACATTTGCATGGGTGTATCTGAACTCGGCAGTTCCTGGTTTTCTGAAGTTTGAGTTTTGCTGAACTCAGTGTTCTGGAAGGGCACAACTATCACCAGACAACCCTAACTCTGCATTATGAAGCATTTTGCCTTTTAATTTCCTAGTTTTTTAAAACAAAATAGAAACATTTGTTGGTAGTTAATTAAGTCATTTAAGCAGTTGTAGACCTCACCTAGGTTTGCAATTGATGTGCTACTGTGATTAGGTAATAATCCAAATAGCTAGCTTTTATATAGTGCTTTTCATTAGTAGCGCTCAAAGAACATAACATCATTATCCCCATTTTATATATGGGAAACCGAGGCACAAAGATAAGTGAAGTGACTTGTTCAACATCACCCAGCAGACCCGTGGCAGAGCTAGAAATAGTCCCTGTCCAGTGGCCTTTCCACTAGGTCACCTGCTTGCTATGTGATTCCTCAGAGCTCCTCTCCCCTCCTGAATATTTTGGTCTAGTGGATGGGGATAATGGTTGTGCTTTGACATGTTTGCAATGTTTAGTTGCTAACAGCCAGTAAGACATCTCATCCATGGTCTTTGTCCCGAAACCATGACAGAATTACATGGTGGTTACAGTAACTTTAAGCGTGTGAGAGAAGACTGGTGTTTCTCTTCTTCTCCAGCCTCTCACACACCATTTCCCAGGACTTGTAGCCTCTTTCTAATCCTCCTCCCCACATCAACAATTCCAGCTCCTCTCCCATTCCTGGCTGATTAAGCTATTATTCTGTACTGTAAAACCCATTAATATGTAAGAAGTTGCTCCTTGATGTCTCCTTCATTATGGTGCTGTGTACACAGATAACAGGCAGGAGTTAACTGGAAGGCCACACATGGCTTTGTTTATGTAGCCCAAGTTGTATGCTAAGCTATGCCCCCTCCCTCTCCCAGCTGGGACTCCATGCCCCAGTCCAGTCAACCTCCCCCTCCGAACAAGGCACTTCCCCCTCCACACGTTCCACCCCCCCCCCCCCCCCACAGGCGATGTGTATCGTAACTTCATTTTCTGGATTTCTGATGTTTACATTTGTGTTATCTTCATTTCCTCCAACCCAGATTCCAGCTAACATGGAGGGGCAGGGCTAGTGGCTCAGTTACCCTGAGAGTAGCAGTGTCCCCCAGATCCCAGAACACACAGGGAGAGGGGCTCAGACCCCTTGTAATCTTTGATTTAACTATTTCTATTAATATGTTTAAATGCAAAATTTAAAAAAAGATAAGCCTGAGGTTCGGTCCATAATTTGTTCCAGATACTTTATTTAATTCAGTCTAAGAACCTGGAGTGATACGAGTGGTGAAATTCAAAATTTTAATATGATAGCACTAAAGCAAGCATGCATAAAACAATCAGAGTATAGCCGCTTAACTCTACATTTATATTCCTGTTCCTAAGATGAAATAATATCAAAGGGTGATTAGTCCCTTGATGCCAGAATGATGATGGTCCTTCTTTGAAGTTGTGTATGGTGGTCTATAGAACTTTCCCTCATTTGGGAAAAACAACAGGGAGTCTGGTGGCACCTTAAAGACTAACAGATTTATTTGGGCATAAGCTTTCATGGGTAAAAACCCCACTTCTTCAGATGCATGGAGTGAAAATTACAGATACAAGCATAAATATACTGAAGAGAAGGGAGTTACCTTACAAGTGGAGAACCAGTGTTGACAGGGCCAATTCAATCAGGGTGGATGTGGTCCACTCCCAGTAATTGATGAGGAGGTGTCAATACGAAGAGAGTATGTACATTGGCCAAATCGGACAGTCTGTACATAAAAGAATAAATGGACACCAATCAGACATCAGGAATGGTAACATACAAAAGCCAGTAGGAGAACACTTCAGTCTCCCTGGACAGTCTATAACAGATTTAAAAGTAGCCATACTTCAACAAAAAAACTTCAAAAACAGACATCAAAGAGAAACTGCAGAGCTACAATTCATTTGCAAATGTAACACATTAATTTGGGCTTGAATAGGGACTGCGTGGTTGGCTCACTACAAAAGCCATTTTCCCTCTATTGGTATTGACACCACCTCATCAATTACTGGGAGTGGACCACATCCACCCTGATTGAATTGGCCCTATTAGCACTGGTTCTTCACTTGTAAGGTAAATCCCTTCTCTTCATGTGTCAGTATATTAATGCCTGCATCTGTAATTTCACTCCATGCATCTGAAGAAGTGGGTTTTTTACCAATGAAAGCTTATGCCCAAATAAATCTGTTAGTCTTTAAGGTGCCACTGGACTCCTCGTTGTTTTTGTGGATACAGACTAACAGAGCTACCTCTCTGATCCTCAGTTGGGAGTTATCCTATTTATAGTAAGTTATAATTAACATTAAATCCATTTTTTTACCATATCTATTCTGCTACCATACTTA
Source organism: Chelonia mydas (assembly GCF_015237465.2). Taxonomy (NCBI): domain Eukaryota; kingdom Metazoa; phylum Chordata; order Testudines; family Cheloniidae; genus Chelonia; species Chelonia mydas. The sequence continues at coordinate 71,537,660 of NC_051251.2, read as the reverse complement.
GTCTTCTGTACCCCCAAACATTTACTTTTTAATTGGCTATTAATAACAAATATCATTCTAATTGCCATTTGTGTTAATGCAAATTCTGCAGTTATCAGTATTACAAAACATCCAAAAATTCCCCTACCACTCTTGCTAAAACCAGTTAAAACAAAAATGTTTACCTAACAACCCAAGTTTTTGCCTTGAGTCACTTCTATTAATAATGCTTATTCATTCATGCAGAGGGGTAGGGCTCCCCCAGATCCCAGAGTGCTCATGTGCGTGCACACACACACACAACCCGCGCTGACCGCATCAACCCAAACCCCCAGCTTCGAGTACTGCCTCTCACATTCTATAATCCCTCCTGTCTTCTTCCCTCCCACTTCCCCTAAACCCTAACACTACTATTTAACTGAGCTCCCGAATCCTTCGGCCCCCGCTACCCATTCCCCATCCCCATAATACTCCCAGCCCGGGCTGCAGATTCAAGCCCCTCTTCCTACTCTTGCATGCCAATCACTTCTCCTCCCAATGAGCATTTGCATGTTTACTTTTTTAAAAATAGTTTCAGTGCCTTCTCAGATTACATTTCTTTAAAAGAAAATTTGCCCAAATTAAGATTTTCACCAAATGTTTACACCTCATTCTCAGATTTCTGCCCAGGGTGGGTTTCAAACTTCAGGGTTGCTAGAATCTGAATTTAATGAAATGCTTTTTTTTCTGAGAGTTGTATCTCGGGAACCCTTTGCTCAAATGACCGCACAGTAGGATTACTAAGGGTAGGTCTACACGTAAAACACTACAGCGGTGCCACTGTAGCGCTTCAGTGTAGACACCACCTATGCCGACGGAAGATAGGGCATAGTTAATCCATTTTACTGAGAGGCAGTAGCTAGGTCAATGTCTACATGGGGATTTAGGTTGGCTTAACTATGCTGCTCAGGAGGCGTGGATAGTTATGCCAGCCTAATTTTCTAGACCAGGTTTTACCCTATCCTACATTCCCTAGAGCATAGCAAATGTTAAGACAATCCATATAAGCACATAAATTTTAGATCACTAAGAGTCATCGTCCTTTCAGCAGGAAAGACTTCCGAACCTTAGAGCAGAACTGGCACTTATAATATTGTATGAAATTAGAGGGAGAGTGGAGCAGAGGAAAGGTTTACACCTCCATCATCAGCAGACAGGCGTAAAGTGGCCCATTCATCTCAGTGAGGTGTTCTCAGCTGAAAGAGCATACCCAAGGGAGCTGTATACAGCCCAAACCAATAGCTTTGAGATGAGTGAACAGTTCCATTCATATCAATGGGTGTTCTCCTCTGAAGAGTTTCTGATTTGTCAACATACTGGTTTTCAGCTCATCACAGAGTGTATTCTTAGTACATGCTTTAAGCATGCATGTTCTAAACTCCCCACCCAGAGGGTCAGGGCTTCCCCAGACCCTGGTATACACACGGGCTAGGGAGTGGGGCTCAGATGCTCTCAGCAAGTCAAGGTCCCTTTCAGAACCTGGCTCACACAAGGAGGGGCATGGAAGAGAGGTCACACCACTGTAGATGGGCTGGGGCCCCCCTAAATTGTGGCATACACCAGAGAGGAAATATGGGGCTGGCAGTCTGACCCAGGGGAAAATTCCTTCCTGACCTCGAATATGAAGATCAGTTAGACCTTGAGCATGTCCCAGCCAGACACTTGGGAAAGAATTCTCTGTAGTAACTCAGAGCCCTCCCCATCTAATGTCTCAGCGAGATAATTGCTGCTACCAGTCGCAGGTTGGCTACATGCCATTGTAGGCTTTCCCCCACCCCACTGCTCCCTTGCATTTGCCCAATGGCAAATGCAGCTCCATCCAAAGAAGTGATGGATGTAAGTGAAAGAGGAAAGCTGGACATGTGGGAAGCGGCTGCAGTCGAGGGATCGCAGCCAGAAGAGAGAAGATTGGAAACTCTCTCAGGTGGCTGGGAACAGTGCTGAGAAAAATAAATTTGGCAGCTAGATCATTAGAAATAAGTATGAAATTAATCAGGAGGCTTTCTCCAGTGTGGTGATGTTTATAAAACATGTTGCTTGATTGTCAAACTAAACTTGAAAATATCCTACTCTAATTTCAGGATGGGTCTGGGAAGGTAATCACTCACTGTAGGAATTTAAGTGTCAGAATCAATCCCCAAGCACATGGTTCTACATCTGAACTCAACCATACAGTTTCTTTCCATGGCAGCAGTAGCTGGCGTCACAGTTCAGGGAAGTGGCATCTGCTCTGTTTCTGGCTCCCTAGTCATTGCCTTTCTTGGGTGGAGACCTGCGTCTCTCTCTCTCTCCCTCCTGACCAGGTTTTTTTCAGGCTGAACAGGTCCCTGCCTTCACTGTTATTCCCAGCAAAACACAGCCTACCTAATCTGGCCTGCTTGCTTTCTCTTCTGAGACAGTGTAACTGCCCACAGTTCTAGGTTACCACACAGCTCTTCCTGAGCAAGCCTAGTTTATTCTGAACAGGAAAGCATTAGGGAGAACATATTAAAAATCATAAAAGAACCTACATGCCTGGTAATAAGTTTCCCACAAGGGCTCTGGGCGGTGTCATTCCTTCCCTACAGATTTGGGCCCTGTGTGGACTGGAGGTGCTCTCTGTTTACTGGATCAGAACGATGGCCCAAAGTCAGCTTAAACTCAGGCTATTGATTCCAAAATCCTTTCTTTGTCAGTTGGTCCCTGGTGATTCCAGTTTGGATCTTTGAACTGTCCTCTTGTAACAGAGGATCAGCAGCCAAGGCAAAGCTTGAAAGGCTGAGTCTGCAGGTGCATGAGTGGCAATCCTGTCCTCCCAAGTACTTCCACTTCCCACATACTGTCCCAAAAGATTAGGCGTGTCTACCACATTGTTCCACAGAGTCTTTTCAAATTCACATTGTTTCCCAGATAGTGGAATAATCCTGGCTTCTTCCTATACCGGTTGAATACAATCTCACAATAGTACCTAAACATTTACATTTTTAATACAATGGGCTCCTAAAATACTGAAACAATGCAATTAAGTTTAAATTAATTCAATGAGATTTGTCCAGAATATTGCAGGAAATTGCTGTCTGCCACATCTCTCCCTCTGAGAGGGTGTATAAACCACTCACTGGACAGCAGGGGGTTAAAGAGCAACTCTGGGTTAAGGAAGCCTCGCCCCTCTGCCTATGCTGAGCATGCTCAGGTTGAAGATGGGATTTAAAAGGCAGACAGAGGCTTCAGGGGCTGGTAGGCCAGGGAGAAGGATGTGTTCTGGGAGTGTTAGTGAAGGACATGTGCAGAATCCATAGCAAGCCCAAGAACAGGGAGAGCCACAGTACTTGTAAATTGGGACCAGGGCTGGCAGCCCAGAAGGCAGCGCTCTCCAGGGGTGGCTGGCAGCTGCCTAGGATGCAGAGGGAGGTAGGAAGTGACCCAGGGAATCTGACTTGAGGCTGATGCAAGGCACCACTGGGTGGGCAAGACCAGCTCCCAGGGACCTGAGTCGGAACCTGGTGGAGTGGGAGGGCCTGGATTCCTGCACCCTGCCTGGCCTGGGAGCGGTACCCATCACATGGGGCTGCTGCTCAATAGCTGTGCTCACTAGGTGAGGCTGTCACCAGAGATGAACCACTGGGTGTGATTGCTGCCTTGGGCCCTAACCACTAGGTGAGAGATGCCACCTCCCATCCACAGACCCCTAGAAAAGTGGGTATATCTCAGGTGCTGACTGGCACCTTAGGGAAACACTTTGACTTATTGCCTGGATAGGTTTATTCTGTCAATGGTGGTTCTTACATTACCTTTTATATTGTCACATTTCACCTGTTCAAATAGCAAACATTCTGCTAGCAGCCAGTGTATGTACTTCAAAAATCCATGCAGAGGTGTTTATCAACCTTCCTGTATAATTTTTCTCTTTAGGCCCTCTGCAGCTGAGGTCTCACATGCCTTTTCTTACCCCAAAACCAGCAACTTGAGACCTGGTCCTCTCATTCCCACCTGTATGTCACAGGTCAGGGCAACGGCACCTGGATTTCCTCTCAGTGGTCCAGCAAGGGCACCTGCTCTCAGCCTTCCAGCTCCCAGCTGTTACCTCCCACCCATCTCTGTGTTCAGCCCAGTGTTCCTTTCAAGGAGGTCCCTCTTCTCCCAGTGAGGGGGAGTAGGGGTCCTGATTTGTGGTCAGCTTTGTACCATCTCCCTTGTCCCAGGCTGACTATCTGCATATTGATTGGCCCATTTCCAAACTGGTCACATCACATGGGCTTTTGTATAGATACCATGATTTCAGGTGGGGGGAGCAGAGTTTATAGACTTGCTCTACACCTGTTAACTTGTAGGTCTCATCCACCATGTCACCCACCCAGTTCTCCATTTCCTTACATAACCCTTAAATGGCCACATTGTTCCACAAAGTCTTGAGGGCCACAATACTTCTCATATACTGCATTTCATCTTCTTCCTAACGCTGCATACAATCCCACAATAGGATATAAACATCGGCATTTTTAATGCAGGTGGCTCCTCAAATATTTAAAGTGACTGCAGTAAACTTTCTCCCTGATATTGCAGGAAATTGCCCTCTGCCACAGTAGGCTCTTCCCCCTCAGTGTACTGGCTTTCAGAGAGGAATACAATCCGTGAGGCCAAGGATTTAGAGACGTGAGAGTCACCTCGCAGAGTTGTTTCTTAATGCTGCCTCTGATAGGGAAGCACCTCAGGAGTTCTGTTAACTAGGCAGGAGCCACATGCCTCCAAACCTGGACATCATGAGGCTCCAGAGAATTCTGTTCCCAATGTCTGTCAGGTTTTAGAGCCTCACCTTACACCTATGTTGGGAATGCATGCAACCAAAGTGCCTGGGATGTAATGCTACCTATCTGTTTGCTTAAAGGGAGTTATCCTGAGAGGCCACAATTGATCTCCTGTATGGCAGAAAGGTCTCCTGGATTTCATCAGCTTAAGTGTCACACTCCCAGAAGTCCCTAAAGGGAAACCAGTGGCTGAAGATGTACTAAATTTTTGGAAAGATTTAGTCTATGATGGAAATGGGCCAGCTGAACCTCCTGAAAACTCAAGCTGCCCAGGAAACTTAGTATAACCATAATGCTTGTAACTAGTCATTTGCTGAAGTCACTCCCTGAGAAAGGCACAAGATGCAGAACTCATGGGAGGGGCCAGAGGAGGCAGTGGAAAGAGTTATGATATTACTTAAAGTATGCAGAGGCCCTGTGGCAAGGTTACTCCACAGACTTTGCATGTGAACATGCTGAAAGCCAATCACAGCAGAGAAGCTGTGACAAGAGAATTTTGTCTCAGTTGCCTTATCAAGCTCTGAATGGGAAAATCTGCTGAAAAACCTTGGGAGGGGTTTAAAATCATGAAGTTGTAATTCTCTTAATTGAACATAAAATGAGTGGTGATAGTGTCAGAACCCTTTAACATGCTTACAACAGTAATTAATTTTAAAAACAAGGCTTTAATTAAATACAAATTAAGAATAGTTTAAATTAGAAAATCCAGTAATAGCAGTTATAGGGTGATGTAATAGAATGGGAGATTCCATCTCTAGGGCTCATAGGGGTCAATTGCATATGATGTAATAAGTTTACTTTTTATGATGCAATGGTAAATTCCATCAGCTGAGCAAAAACCATAGGATAAAGATAGCATCTAAAAATAGGAGCCCATCTGTACTAAAAATACCTTGTAAAGATAGCATCAAGAGGGTGGAGCTAGCAGGCTAAAAATACTTTCTAAAGATAGCATCTAGGGGAGGGGCTGAAAGCTGATTGGCTAAACTTGAGTGACCAAACAGTATATAAGACCGGCAGCCAGCATGCTAAATCTCTGTAGGGATAGGGACCAGCAAGAGAGTGGAAAGCTGCCAGACACCTACAAGAAGACACCTGTGCAAGAGAAGCCACCTGAGAAGCTGCACTGAAGAGCTGCTTAAAAGCCAGAGCAGCAGCAGCCCACCCCAAGGCTCCAGGATTGACTTGGCAATGGCTGTTCGTGGCACCCAGACAGCAGGAGGCCTTCGCAGCAGCATGACAGCAGCGACCAATGGGCTTCTGTCTCTTACCTAAGGAGCTGGCAGCGGGCAACCCAACAGCTAACCTCTGAACAACGCTCCCCAGACACCACTCTCAAAAAGACTTGACAGAGCAGAAGGACCATTTGTGACAATTCAGAGGGAATTTAAAGAAGCTTCTGTAATTCAAAATCTCTAACATCCTGAGGCGTATGGGTTTCAAATGTAAATAAAGCTGGATGCCTGTGGTTTGAGTGAGATTCTCCCTACCCGCTCAGTAACTGTAAGGCCAGCGCTTACTGGACAACGGTCACAAATTTTGACAGAGCGGACGGACCAAAGATGGTCTCAGAGTGGTTTTAAGAAAGCCTTTGTAAGTTTAATCTTCTTTGATTTACCATCCGAAAGCATGTGGGTGTTGATAGGAAATAAAGCTGGGTGTCTGTGATCTGAGTGAGATCTTCCTCTACCCATCTAGTAACCGCCCAGCCAGCGCTTACTGGATGTTTAGCTTTAAGTGTTTAGTACTGAATGTTTAATTGTTATATCTTATAGAATATTAAGTGAATGATTATATTGTTATATGGTATAGTATCTGCATCTTCTATTTGTTGTGCCGTGTCATTCCTGTAACTTTAATTGTATTTGTTCCTACTTCTATCTATTTTTATTCTTTTATTGTAACTCCTCACTTCTAAATAAATATTATTTTTGTTTTTGAAGATTTACGGCTTGCTTGTCTATTCTTGATCAGATAACTGTATCCGTGTCTTTTCAAGGCCAGCTTGCTTCCCTGGCAATTCCTTTAGGGCAGGCCACAACCTTGGTTACTGGTTTAGATTATTATAAAGTAGGTTTTAAATTAAAGCAGTGTTCTTAGGCAACATCACTGGTATAGTATAACTGGACACAAATCTTCCAGTAACACTAGAGAGCACTGAGCCAAGTAAAGAGTTAACCCCAGCTAAAAAGGCAGATTTACAAGTGTGTTGCAGTCTCACCAGCAGGCATTTTTCAGCAAGTGAGGTTTGACTCATAAAACTGTAACTTTTACAAAATAGGGCCCCAGCCCACCCCTGGCAGACCTCGGGGGGAAAATGCAGGAACAAATTTGTAAGGCAATACAATATTGGAAATGGGGACTCAGTTCCTGGGCCTCACCAGTTATGATTCCTAAGAAGCAGGGGTCTATGATGGCTTGTCCACTCCATACAAGGACCAGGCAGTTAAATTATGCTAATTAACCTGATCAGCTGCACCTGTTCTCTTTTGAACCCTGTTATAGTCTTGGCCTTCACAGCATCTTCTGGCAAAGAGTTCCACAGGTTGACTGTGCATTTTGTGGAGAAAAACAAACAAACTTCCTTTTGTTTGTTTTAAACCTGCTGCCTATTAATTGCATTTGGTGACATGCATCACCAAACTGGTCAAACAGACCTGTTCTGAGCAAAGGAATGTGTTTGCCTTAACTTGCATTTAAGCAGTAAACCAAGTCATCAAGTAGGAAGGGGGAGGGGGGCGGAGAAGGAAGCTTGAACAGGTTAAAAAGAAACAGTAGGGAACATCCTTCCATGCAGACTTTGTCTCCTACTTCCCAGCTGGAAATATTTTTCACAAGGGGGACTAAAACTGTAAAAAGAAGGGGCAAACACCCCCAAGAGACACCCCTGCCTCTCTGTCAGGCTCTAGCATCTCACCTAAGACAAAGAAACAGCTGTTGGACTTTGGGAAGGGGGTCCTGACATGAAGAACTTAGTCAGAAAGCCTTTGACAAGGTCCCTCACCAAAGGCTCTTAAGCAAAGTAAGCAGTCATGGGATAAGAGGGAAGGTTCTCTTATGGATAGGAAACAAAGGGTAGGAATAAATGGTCAGTTCTCAGAATGGAGAGAGGTAAATAATGGTGTCCCCCAGGGGTCTGTACTGGAAAAAGGGATAAACAGTGAGGGGGCAAAATTTGCAGATGATACAAAACTACTCAAGATAGTTAAGTCCCAGGCAGACTGTGAAGACCTACAAGAGGCTTTCTCAAAACTGGGTGACTGGGCAACAAAATGGCAGATGAAATTCAATGTTGATAAATGCAAAGTAATGCACACTGGAAAACATAATCCCAACTCTCTATACAAAATGATGGGGTCTAAATTAGCTGTTACCATTCAAGAGAGAGATCTTGGAGTCATTGTGGATAGTTCTCTGAAAACATTCACTCAATGTGCAGCAGCAGTCAAAAAAGCGAACATAATGTTGGTAATCATTAAGAAAAGGATAGATAAGCCAGAAAATATCATATTGCCTCTATATAAATCCATTGAATGCCCACATCTTGAATACTGCATGCAGATGTGGTCAACCCATCTCAAAAAAAGAGATACTGAACTTGGAAAAGGTTCAGAAAAGGGCAACAAAAATGATTAGGGGTATGGAACGACTGCCATATGAGGAGAGATTAATAAGACTGGGACTTTTCAGGTTGGAAAAGAGACGGCTAAGGGAGAATATGATAGAGGTCTATAAAACCATGACTTGTGTGGAGAAAGTAAATAAGGAAGTGTTGTTTATTCCTTCTCATAACACAAGAAGTAGCGGCCACCAAATGAAATTAATAGGCTTCAGGTTTAAAACAAACAAACAAAAATTTTTTTTCATACAACGCACAGTCAGCCTATGGAACTCTTTGCCAGAGGATGTTGTGAAGGCCAAGACTATAGCAGGGTTCAAAAAAGAGCTAGATAAATTCATGGAGGATAGGCCCATCAACAGCTATTAGCAAGGATGGGCAGGGATGGTGTCCCTAGCCTCTGTTTGCCAGAAGCTGGGAATGGACAACAGGGAGTGGATCACTGTTCTGTTAATTCCCTCTGGGGCACCTGGCACTGTTGAAAGACAGGATACTGAGCTGGATGGACTTTTGGTCTGACCCAGTCTGGCCGTTCTTATGTGTTTTGAACATCATACAGGGAAATCTTATAAGTTTACATACAATATTGCCACACACATATTTTACCAGGACAATAGTGACCAGCAAATTATGAGTTTTCAAATACCTTACAAGGCACGCCTTGTATAAAGATCATTACAATAGTGTGTAGGGTGTGAATACAGGGGTGTTCACAGTAGGTTAAGATAATCAACAAAGTGTTACGAGAGACCTCTGAGTGGGGAAATGCATGGGGTTTCAAGTTCTTCATTGCTAAAACCAAAGGATAGATCTTTAAAATAGGGAAAGTTCCAAAGAAATGTAAACTGATTCTGGAAGGAGAAGAAATATATCTAAAGTTCCAATCCTTAGAGGTAATATTTGAGACTAAACGACTTTGGAAAGATCATATAAACTATATTAAAGATAAATATACAGGAAGGATTAACCTGCTTAAAAGTCTTGAGGGGACTAATTAGGGGGCAGATAAGAAAACACTGCTGATGGTATACAGAATCCCTACTGATTTCCTGCTGGGCACCTTCCAAAGCCAATAAGAACACATCTTTAGGTGTGGAATGAAGAGCAGTTTTCCCTCTGTAAATCTCACAGCCTTATATAATAGCAGGTAAGTATCAGATTCCCATTTTATAGCTGGAGGCAGACAGGTTCATTGGTGAGCGGCTACGTTGCCCTAGACTCACAACTGCTCCTTGCTGCGTTCCAGGATGGATGAGCTGAGGAGGATTCTCAGGAGGGAGGCTCTGCAGGTAGCCCTGGAGGTAGTTGCCGCATCCCCAGGCACAATGCGGTCCCTCTGTCCATGCTCTCAGGCAGCCTAGGAGGTGGATATGCCCAACCTTTCCCATCAGGAGGAGACCAGCTCCCAAAGCAGGTGCCAAAGAGAGAGATGATACCCAGGTCGAGATGGAGGTGGCCCAAGTTCTGGCTGGCAGGTGGAACCCAGCTCAGGATGGGAGCTGGCAACATGTCTCTGGGGCTACTTCTGCTGGAAGGACAGCTCCCAGGAGCCCAGTCCTGTGGCCTAGCAGGAGACATCACTCTGCCCACTCCCTGGAGACCTGCCCATCTCCCCAGAGCATGAGATGGGAGATCGCTGCTCAGCCAATGTCAGAGGGGACTGTTGCTATTCCCTGGAGTCTTCCTAGGGCAGGAAGGCCGAGTGCTTCTTTGCTGCATATGAGGAGACCCCCCGGGCATGGAGAGGAGTAAGGGACTGTTAACTTCAACTGCTCCATCATTCTGTCAGTGTTACTGAGAGGATCACAGGCAAGGGGTCTGGCCTGAACAACACAAGCCCAATGACATCAGCTGGAGTTGCACAGCCATCCCCTGCTGCAGGGTATGGGGGGAGCTCCTTGCAAATGGATAGGCACCTCCCTGGGAGGACAGGACAGTGGAGGGCCCTCTCTGCCATGGGGACCTTGGGACCAGCTAAGGTATGTCGGTGAGGGTTAGTGTAGGGCTCTCTGTTCCATGGGGCACTGGAGATGAGGGGTCTATGGGAAGGGCTAATATGGGGCTCTCTCTGCCATGGGGCCCTGAGGCTGAGGGGCCCTGTGGGAGGAGCAGTCTGGGGTGGACTTTGCCAGGGGAGGGGGAACCATTAAATCTTCTGTTCATGCCACACTTGTCCTTCTTTTTCCTCCCCTGATCAGCAGCAGGAGTCACCCTCTACCCTTGTGTCCCTGATGCAGTGCCCCCCACTGACCAGTCGAAGGAGGACTTTGCCACAATTGAGGAAGAGGAGGAGGAATACCTGGCCACAGAGAATGAGGAGGAGCAGGAAGAGGATGTCCTGGTTACAGAGAAGCAGGAGAAAGTCCTGGAAATGGAAAAGAAGGAAGACCTGGCCATGGAGGAGGACCTGTTTGTGGAAGAGGAGGGGGCCCTAACCACAGAGGAGGAGGAGGGCCAAGGAGAAGAACACAGAGGAGGTGGAGGACCTGGCCATGGAGGAGTAAGAGGTTGACCTTGAAATGGAGAAGGCAGACCTCACCAGGGAGGAGGAGGAAGACCATAAGGACTTGGCCATAGAGGAGTAGGAGGACTTCACCATGGGGGAGAAGGAGAAGGACCTGGCTGAGGAGGAGGTTGTGGAGCACTTGGACAGAGAGGATGTGGAGGACCTGGCCACAGAAGAGGAAGAGGATGAAGCTCTGGCCCCAGAGGAGGACCTGGAACCAGAGGAGGACCTGACAATGGAGAAAGATAAAGAGGAGTAGCAGTGGCAGCGGCAGCAGGAGGAGAAAGACCTAGCCATGGAAGAAGAAGACGTCATCATGGAGCATTTCCAGGGTGGAGACAAGGTACAAATATTGCCCAGCAGAGCAAGAAAAGCATCCATCCTCCTCCTTGTCTCACTCCAGCTCCCTGTGGGGCAGCTTGTCTGGGATGATCCACAGCCCCTAATGGGGACACTTATCCTCTTGGATTTTGGACCACACAGAAAGGGGCATTTTGTCCCACTCAGACTGGGGTCCCCTCCCACCACAGGCTCTGTCCCAGCTCCTGACCCTGCCTATGCTGGAGGAGTCGCTGGTTTCAGGAAAGAGGGGGCTTTTCTCAGCCTCTCCCATGGTTGGCTGAGTGAGAACTGAGCCTGTCCTGCCCCTTATCCTATCCCAGCTCCCTGTGGCGGAGTGGAGGGAGCTTGTCTCAGATGATCCATAGTCCCTAATGGGGATACTTCTTCCCTAGGATGTGGGATCTCTAGAAGGGGGTGTTTGTCCTACACAATCTGGGGGTCTCCTCTCACCACAGGTTCTTTCCAGTTCCTGACCCTACCTGTGATGGAGGAGGTTCTCTTTACACTAAATGGCGGGGGGACAGGCATTTTCTCTTCTATCACATGGTGGGTGTGAGCCCTGGAGCTGATTTGGATGACATGGGGTATCCCTGGCTGACAGGCTCTCTCTGTGCCCCTCTCAGCTCTCTGGGTTCAGGACATGGCTGATCCAGTTTCTCTGTGCCACCCCCACCATGTGCTTCACTATACAGAAGAGTAGGCAGGACAACCTCTCCGTAGTGGCTTTGGCAGAGAAGACCGTAGTGAATGAGCTATGGTTCTGGGCACCTGGGGGAGGGTGGGAGACCTTGGACAAGGAGCACCCTCCTCTGGGCTGGGAGTTAGATTGGTGGGGCTCTAGGGGGAAGCAGAAGATAGGATTCATGGGGCTTAGGACTGGGCAGCAGAAAAAGGGAAATTCTGGGCCTAAGCGATAGGGAGAAAGTGAAGGATTTGAGGCTGGGGGTAGAGAGGTAGGGGGCAGCTGGGAGAGGCTGGAGGGTGGGACAAGTTTGAGAGGAAGGATGGGGTCCAGCTGTGCTGCCTGAGGATCCTGCTGTTTGTCAGGGTGCTGGCAGCCTCTATAGGAAGTGCCTGGGGGTGTCAGTGGGGCCTGAATCTCATCTGCTCCTTTCCCTCCTTTGGGTCTCACCGGAGCTGATTGAGAAGCTGCCTCTGGTCTCTGCACCCAGCTCTGTCCTCTCCTGCTCTAGGCTCACCATGTGCAACATCTGGTACCGGAGTCTCCCATCCGGCTCCTCCAGCCCAGTGCTGCTCAGGCCCAGAGCCCCTGTCTCCTCTGTGGTCAATTTTTTCTCCACCTCCTAAACAGCCTGCAGTGATGGATAAGGGAACCTGTGGCCACACAGAGACACCATGGGCACAGGTGGCGATTGAATCCTGGCCTTTCACCACTAACAGCACAAGCCCAGTCAGGCTCCCCTTCAGGAAACCATGCAAGGCTCTGCCTGCAGACACCCCCCTCTCCAATCCCACTGCCAGATTGTTGCCCGCGGTGACAATGAAAGAGTAGGAAAACTCCTGTGAGAGAACCCCAGGGCTGCACTGGGGTGTCATTGGAATGTCTCTGGGAGCCATTTACAGAGTTTGGGTTAGAGAAGGAAAATGGCCTCAACACAATGTTTCTCTGCTCCCAGATTCTCAGCTAGTGAGGTCACCCAGCAGAATATGGCCCAGCAATTTGTTGATGGGATTCAGGAGTCACCGCATAGGTGTGCGGCAGCTGTAGTGCCTGCATTGACCCTGGGCCAAAACCTGCAGCTCTGACAGCCCAGGATACCCTCCACGGACAGCAATAAGAGTGTAGCCTGGGTAAGTAGCTGCTGGGGCCAGGGCACATAGAGAGAGGACTCAGATACAGCAAACCAATGGCGAACACAGCTCCATCCAAAGAAGTGAAGGATGTAAGGAAAGAGGAAAGCTAGGGGGCGCTGCTGCAGTCAAGGGATCCCAGCCAGAAGAGAGAAGATGCGAAACTCTCTCAGGTGGCTGGGAGCAGTGCTGAGAAAAAGCAGTTTGGCAGCTAGATCATTAGAAATAAATATGAATTAATCAGGAGGCTTTCTCCGGTGTGATGACGTCTATAAAATGTCTCTTGACTGTCAAACTAAACTTGAAAATATCCTGCTCCAATTTCAGGATGGATCTAGAAACATAATTGCTCACTGTAGAAACTTAAGTCTCAGAATCAATCCTAAGTGGTTCTACATTTGAGCTCAACCAAACAGTTTCCTTCTGTGGCAGCTGTAGTAGGTGTCACAGTTCAGAGCAGCTGCCCCTGGATTTCCCCTTAGAGGTCCAGCCAGGGCATCTACTTTCAGTTTCTGGCTTCCTAGTCATTGCCTTTCTTGGGTGGAGACCCTCATCTTGGTCCCTCCTGACTGGGGTACTGCTAGGCTGAACAGTTCCGTGCCTTCACTGTGGTGTTCCCAGCTGAAACAGGCCTGCTTGCTTTCTCTGTAGAGACTAGGAACAGTGTAACTCTGCACAGTTCTAAGTTACCAAGCAGCTCTTCCTAAGCAAGCCTAGTTCATTCTGAATCGGAAAGCATTAGAGAGAACATATTAAAAATAATAAAAGAACCTACATGCCTGGTAATAAGCTTTCCAGATATGTTTGCTGCATATCTGAGTTCTCACCCCACCCCCCATCTCTACCAGGGGTCTGGTTGGTGTCAGTCCTTGCAACCCTTCCCTAAGGACTGGGGCCCTGTGTGAACCCGAGGCTGTCTGCTTACTGGATGTCAGCCTACTGATTCCAAAGTCCTTTCTTTGTCCATTGGTCCCTGGTGACTCCAGTTTGGGTCTTTAAACTGTCCTCTTCTAACAGGGGATCAGCAGACAAAATGTTCCTCCTCAGGACGAAGTTTGAAAGGCTTAGTCCCTAGGTGGGGGGTTAAACTGCCTGACCAGCAGGGCGGGGTGCAGACACTGGGTAAATGACAACGTCTGTGAAAACAAGAGCAGGCCTTTCTGCCAAGGAATGGGTCAACTCAGGCCAGCAGACAAAATGTTCCCCCCTCAAGGCAAAGCTTGAAGTTTGAATCCCCTCCTCCCTATACTTCCTAGGAATTCTGTTTCACACATACGGTCCCAAAAGATCATCCTTGTCTGCCACATTGTTCCACAGAGTCTTTTCAAGTTCACAATACTGCCCAGATATTGCACTAATCCTGGCTTTCTCTTACAGACGTTGGCTACAATCTCCCAATGATACTAAACATCTGCATTTTTAATACAATGGGCTCCTAAAATACTGAAATGTAATGAAATAAGGTTTGTCCTCAATACTTCAGGAAATTGGCACATGTCACAAGAGGCTCTGACTCTCTCTGTGTACTGCTTGTCAGAGTGGGATACAATGTATGTAGCCAAGGAACTAGAGGCAGTAGTATCACCTTGCAGAGTTGCCTTTTTAATGCTGTCCCCTCATGGGGAAGCACGGCAGGTTCTGTGGACTGGGCAGGAGCCACATACTGTAATGAGAGATTTTGCTTTGAATGTTCTGAGATACCTTGCAGCATCTTAACAGAGGCTTACAGAAAAACCTCAGAGGCGTTTAAAAACACCATAAAATTTTACTTCTCCCAATTGACATAATTAAGGTGGTGATAGTATCAGGACACTTTGACTAGCATAAAACAGTAATTAGTTTTAAGTTTAAGGTTTTAAATAAATGAAAATTAATGATAGTTTAAAATTAGAAAATCTAACACGGTGGACCAAAATAGCTGATCATTTTCTGTAGTGGGGCAAGAAGCTGAACATCACTTGGCAGCTCTGTTTGGAGCAACATTAATTCCTCTCAGGAAATCCTCAGGAGCTGAGGGGAGGATTTGGTGGCCTACAGGTGTTCTTCTGCTCTTTGAATGATGCAGAACTGAGATGGGAGGCTCGAAGGTTCTGGGAGAGTAGGCTGCAAAGCCATCGCATGCAGCTGCAGCTTCAGAGACATTGCCTTTCTCTCCCTACACCTTCCAATGGGGGCAAGAATCTGCACCTTGGATTGGAGTTTCTCCCTGGGTAACAGATAACTCATCCTACAAGTAACCCCTCTGGAGCTGGTGGTTCCTGACATATTGCACTAAGCCTGGAGGGCACTTGCCCCTGGGCTACAGCAGTGATGGCTGCAGAGCTTCCAGAAGGCCTGGAACGCAGGAGGGGGAGATAGAACATGCTGGAAGCTATCACCAGAGCCAATCAGAAGCCAGGACTCAGAGACAAAGGGGTTGTCTTACATTTGGTTGTTGGCTGTTGATGGAGTGGAGCAGAGAGCGAAGCATCACAGCCTGGGAGGTCACCATTGGCCTTCCCACTCTTATACAAAAGGAGACTTTGAACCCTACTGGTGGCTACTGGGCCACATGTGTCAGCCCAGCAAAGACCAGCAACCTGGGGGCTGAGAAGCGATTCATGGTCAGGTTACCGAGAGCTACCCGAATTGTCCACTGGACTGTAGAGCAGGGAGCCTCAAGACCATCTCTTCCAGGGTGAAGACCTTGTAAGAATCCCCATGTTTGTTGTTTTTTGCCTGTGAGTTTTAAGGCAGACAATGAGTACAGTGCAGTACCACCCCATAGAGACCTGTTACCCAACTCCCATTCTGCCTAGGCAGGGGCTGGGGAGAGCTGAGGGGGTTGGGCCCATGTAGGAGACTGTTCCCCAGGCTGGGAGTTTCGGGGGGGGGGGGCAGACCCTGGGAAGGGTGATAACCCGCAACCCGCATTGAAATCAATGGGAACCCAAGCACTCCACTCCCCATGACTCCACTTCTGAATCTGAGCCAGGGACGTTTCCCAGGGGAAGTCTGGACTCCTGGGTTCTCTTCCTTCTCAGGCAGGGGAGGGAGCATGGTCTAGGGCTACAGGAGGGAGCTGTTTGTCCAAGCTAACTGCAGGTCTCAGTCCCTGATCCCACTGCTCTGAATGGGTGAGACTCCCCTGGTGCCCCAGTGACAGGGATGGCAGTGGAGCTTTGGGAGCAGCCTGTCCTATGAGCTCCTGCCAGTCTGCGCAGATCCCAGTTCAGGGGCCACTTGGTGGGCGTGGGGAGAAGGGAAGTTGCCCAGTTGCGGGGCAGAGAAGTTCATTGGTGAAAGGATGCATTGCAACTCATGTTTGCTCCCTGCTCAGTTCTAGGATGGATATACTAAGAAGGATTCTAAGGAGGAAGTTCCACAGGTGGCCCTGGAGCCAGAGTGAGGCAGCTGTCAGTGGCCACAGTCAGACAGTGGCCCCTTGGTCCCTACTTGGGGGGAAGCAGCTCCCAGCCAGTCCAGGAGATGGACGTACCCGATCTTCCTCACCAGAAGGAGATCAGCTCCCAGAGCAAGTGGGTCCCAGGCTGAGATGGAGGTGGCCCAAGTTGCGTCTGGGAAGCAGGAACCAGTGCATGATGGGAGCTGGGTAATGCATCTCTGAGGCTTCTCTTGCTGGAAAGACAGCCCCAGGAACCCAGCCCTGTGGGCCAACCTCACTCTGCCCACTCCCTGGAGACCTCCCCAGGGCAGGAGATGGGGGAATCCCTGCCCCAGCAGTGGCACCAGCAGCTCCGCTTGCTCCCAAGGGATAGCAGCAGCTCCCTGGAGTTTGGAGGCTGAGTGCTCCTCTGCTGCAGGTGAGGAGATCCCTGGGCATGGGGAGGAGTAAAGGGCTGTTCACATGTGCTCCATGGCAGTGTTTGAATTCCTGGGGGGATCCCAGCCCAGAGGTCTGATGTGAGCCACGTGAGCCCAGGGATTCCAGCAGGAGTCGCATAGCTGCCCCATGCAGCAGGTATGGAGGGGAGCTGCTGGGAAGTGGGTCCCTGATGCTCTGGGAGTGGGCACCTACAAGAAAGGCTGGGACAGTGCTGGGCCCTCTCTGCTATGGAAACCTGGGGCTGAGAGGCTCTGTTGGAGGGACAGTGTGGGGCTGTTTCTGCCATGGGGCCTTTATGTGGGAGGGGGGAACATTTTAACCCTTCTTTCTCTCTGCAGTGCCTCTATCCTTCCCCTTTCTCCCCCAGCGGCAGCAGGCATCACCCTCTCCCCTTCTCTCCCCGATGCAGTGACTCCCAGTGACCAGCTGCAGGAGGAGGAGGAGACAGATCTGATCACGGAGGACGCTGCCTGGAAGGTTGTCATGGAGCATCTCCAGGGTGGAGGCAAGGTACAAACATTGCCCAGCTAAGTAGGAACTGAGTCCTGCCCCTCATTCCATCCTAGATCCCTGCAGGGTGGTTTGTCTGGGATGATCCACAGTCCCTAATAAGGACACTTATCAACTAAGATGTGGGATCCCCAGAAGGGGGCAGTTGTCCAACCCTCCACCCCCAGGCCTTATCCCAGTTCTTGACATTGTCTGTGCCGGACGAGGCACTGGTTACGGCAAAGGGGAGAGGGGGCTCTTCCTAGCCTTCTCCATGGAGGGCATAAGCCCTAGAGCCAGTTTAGATGGCATGTGGGGGTGTCTCTGGCTAACAGGCTCTCTGTTCCTCTCCCACCCAGCTGGGTTCAGGATGTGGCTGAGCAGATCCAATTCCTGCATCCCATCTCCCCCATGTATTTCACCGCACGGAAGAGCGGGCAGGACACTCTGGAGCCACCCTGCTCCAAAGCAGCCCTGGTGGAGAGGATTGCAGTGAGTAAAACACAGCTCTGAGCATGTGGGGAGAGAACAGGAGACATGGGATGAGGAGGGGACCCTGTAGACTGGGGAACTGGAGGGGACAGCAGAAAGCAGGGATTCCAGGGCTGAGGACTGGGCAGCAGAGAAGGGGAAATTCTGGCATAATTAATAGGGGGCAGGTGGGGAATAGTGGGGCTGGAGGGCAGCTGAGGTAGGGAGGCATGGGGTGGCTCGGAAGGATGCGTGGCAAGTTTGAGGAGAAGAAGGAAATTGGGAGGACAGGGCCCAGCAGGACTGGATCCTGTTGTCTGTCGCTGGATGCTGGGCAGCCTCACTTCTGGGAAGTGCCCTGGGGTCAGTGGGACCTGAATCTCACATACTGCTTTGTCTCCTTTGGGTCTCCCAGGAGCTGACTGAGGAGCTGCCCTTGGACTCTGCGCTCAGCTCCATCCTCTCCAGCTCCCAGGTACCCAGGCCTCCCTCTTGGCTCCCCCAGCCCTGTGCTGCTCAGGCCCAGAGCCAGGAGTCCCTGTGCACCCCCATCCCCGAAGTCACCTCCCAGCTATGGCCGTTCTCTTTTTTGGCAGAGTGGGGGATGGTGCCTCTCTCCTGGCTGGGTTGGGGATTTCACTACAGTGATGCTGTGATGGCCCTGGGGAGAGGATCACTATAGGGGTCACACATGAGAGGCAGCAGGGCCCAGTGGGTTGGGGGGAGAATGGGGAAAAGGCTCTAATACAGCCCTGCCACTGACTGACTGCTGACCCTGGCCATGTCACTCCCCTGCTTGGTGCCTCAGTTTCCAGTCTGGCCACTCGGGGCCTACTTCCTCACAGTTTCATGCCCCTTTTAGTGCCATTCTCAGCCCTGCACTGGAAACCCTAATACTGGCTCCTGTCTGCTGAAAGCAAAAATACATCCAAAGCTGGAATTGTGCCTCCTGCAGGCCACCACACATAGTGTGTTCACTGTGGGCGTTGGCATGGACAAGGACCCTCACATCCCAGTAGATCCTCATCCTACTCCTCCATACCAGGATCAGAGTGGCCTCTGGGCCTTGCTCTCTCAGTTTGCTGGAGCTGCTGAGATAAGAGGGTGGGTGGGGTGGGTGGACAGAGATGTGAAGAAGCCGGGGTGTTAACAGAGGGGCAGGGAGGGGAATCCCTTTCTTCCACGTTCTGTGCTTTGGAGCCATTGATGGCAGCTTGGCTCCGCCATATCCTGCTATGTGCCAGGCTCTCAGCAGAGAATCAGTAGGAGCAAGGATTGAGGGGCCAGCTGTCATCTTGCCATGAACTCTTGCTAACTGCACAGAGAGGGATCGTAATGGGACAGCCAGGCTGAGTGTGGGGATCTCACCAAGGCTCCCAAAAGAACCCCCCATCCCGTGACAGGTGTACCCCGGGTTCCATGATGCTGACCCACGGCTCTCCCTCTCCTTTGCAGGCTCTGCACAAGACCGTGGCAGAGAACCTGAATATAATGCTGAGGAGGCTGCTGGCCATGTCCCACAACACTGATGTGGTGTAGCCATTCACAGCATACCAGACTGAGTTGGGGTGTGAGAGCCTCAAACCCCTGTGAGATCCAGGGGATGGTTCTGAGAGGAGAGTCATTGGCTCCTCCCTGGGTCCTTGGGGAATCAGACCTTCTCTCCCATGGACACTGAGACTCTGGGAGGATTGTCCATACTGTCACTACCTTCGTCCCTCCAAGCACTTCAGAGCTGGGAGGGGGTCGGGGTCTTTCTCTTTCCTGACAAGCTGTTCTCAAGTCAGGGGACCATAGAGGGTGGCACAAGCCCCGAGAGCGAACATTATTCAAGTCTACAGACAATGATGAACTGTGACCAGCAGGACACAGGCAGTGTCCTGGGTGCTGCAAACCCCTTCTAAAGCTCTAAGATCAGTGAGTCCCGCCCAAACACAATCTCAGCCCCATGAGGACTCATTTGTACAGAATGTGTGCCTATCTTTTGACCATGACCTGCCTCCTTCCCCCACAACACATTGGCTTCTGCGTATGGTACAGAGATACCCAGCACAGTCAGGGCCATGAGGACCAGCACCAGCCCTCCTCCGATACACCAACCTACTCCCAGGATTTGACATAAGTGGCCTTTGACCCCCCAGGCTCCTGACCCCAGGCATAGGCAGTGCTGTCTCCAACAGGCTATGGGATCTGCAGCTGCAGGGGCTGTAGGCTGGGCTGGGCCCTGTGGGGATGCAGTCAGAGCTGGGAATCAGATACACTTGAGGCAAGCTCCTCTTCTCCTGGCTAAGCGGTGCCCCCTGGGTCTTTAGAGGACTGTGCTCCACAGCTGCTCCAGCCTGCTTGTGCCTGGCCTTGGGCTCTTCTTGTCATCCTGGAGCAGCTGGGGGAATGAGTCCTCATGCAGAGCCCTGCCCTAGAGCCCTACCCTCTGCTCCAGGTTCCCTTTGAAGGCAGAGGGAATTAGGGCTCTAGCTCCTCTCCCATGTGCCCCTGCACAGGGCATGGGAGGAGAGAGACTCCTGGCCCAGAAGAGACTGGGAGCTGAAGGTGAAATGCTCATGGATTCCCCTCTCCTCTTCCTTCCACTAGAACGGTCCGAGTTCCCGCGGATGTGGCGCCTCACGGCACAGCTGGGTCTCTACATCATGGACCCAGCAAAGGATATCAGCCAGCAGGCCAGGGATGAGATCTACTGGCTGTACCAGCTGCTGCTGCCCTGGAGCAGCAAGCAATCCCAGCAGTGCATTGGGACCTTATAGACATGAGCCCCCTCATCTGAGACTGACCCCAGCTAGATGATGAGTTCATCTCTTTCCTCTGCATTAGGAGCGAATGTGAGGAAAAGTGCTAATGAAACCAGGTCTCTTACCCCAGAGCCCAGCTCTGTCCCCCCACCCTGGGGAAATGACCCCCCTTGGGTCTGCCAGCTGGGCAGGGCGCAGGAGAGGAGCTGCTGGGAGACATGGAGGGAAAGGAGCCAAAGTGAAGGGAGGGGGCAGTAGCATGGGCCACAGGGTAGGGACATCAGACTGGGGGTGGTGCCAGTTGGTACTGAGGGCCAGAGCCTGATCCCAGTGGGAGTGGGAGGGTTCAGCATTTGGCCCCATCTTTACAGGGAGCCAATCCCAGAGCCTAAAGACTGTAGGGGTCACATGATTCCTGTGATGAACCCCCTGGATACTCCACCCCTGGAAGGAGCCCTGCTCTTCCATTGGGCCACAGATGCAGCAAAGGACTTGATCACTGCACTGCCACCAATGGGAATGGAAGGAAACAGGCACCACAACTGGAATGACAAGTTGGACCCATGTCTCTCTGTCCCCGAGGGCTGAGCATCTAAGAGGCCAGAGAGCTGTGGAGCAAGGATGGGCCCCAGGAGTCCCGGCTCCTGACCTATGTGAACACAGCAAAGTGGGGCAGCTGAGGGCACTTAGCCAGGGAATTGCATGAGCTCAGCACAGGAGCTCCCTGCAGCAGCTGCATCCTAGATCCAGGACAAGAGTCTGCTACTTATTCCCAGCTTGTGGAGTTCCTCTTTCAGCCCTGGGGGGAAGCTAGTGCTGAAGTACCAGAGTTGGAGCCTTCCTAATAGCTGAGGTTTGTGTGTTACATGGATTCACAGTTATGTGGCATAAAGACAGTCCCTGGGAGGGTGAATTAACAGAGTATTGTATCTCTAGGATCTTGGGTCCCAGCGCTGTCTCCCTGGCGGATACCTGAATGTCATTACTGCACCATAGGAAAGGCTCATGGGAATGGGACCTGACAGAGTCACCTTGCCCTTGTCAGATTGAAGTTTGGATTCCCTGTGGAACAAACCCATGAGCTGCAGATGCCAGACCCAGTTACTGGAGAAATCACTCATGGGAGGACACTCAAACCTTGGGCTGTCAGCTCCAAAAGCCCCAGGCCTCTAGTGACTGAGCTCCAGGAGATCTCACTCCTGGGAGCAGTGGTAAGTCCCATATGGTCTCTGTCAGCTACACTCGAGAGCATGGCATTCTCTCACACAGATACATTCCTAATATGGCATGGGCCTTGCAATGAGTCCTGCTCCAGAAAGAGCCATTAGAGCCTTTTGTAACCTCTGGGCCCAAGACCTGTCAGTGAAGGGTCTTCCCTGAATCCTGGGACTCCAAAGGGCCTCCTGGAGAACTAGCTGCCTTGGCCACAGTGGAGCTCTACCTGTCCTGTAAGGAAGCTATGGGGTGATACCCTTCCAGCCTGAGGATGTGGAGCTGAGCTCTGGGCGTACCCAGAGAAGGTTGTCCTGGGACCTGGACAATGTTGTTTCCTGCAGGACGTTTCAACAATAACCATAGGTAGAGATCATGTCTTTTGTACTTCACTGATACCCTTTTCTGCTTTTCAACTCTACTTGTTCCAGGACAAACCAACCCTTCATCTCCCAGACTCCTGATTTTCTGCCATATGATGACAGAATGATATGCATGCTTTTCCCCCACCCCCACCATTTTCTTAGGGGAATCTCTCTAGAGCAGTGGAGAAATGTCCTCTCCTCATAGAACCAAGCCCTCACTAATTCCACCAATACTGGCCTCATCTGAGCTGCTTTGTTTACCTGGGAGTGGGGTCATCTTCAGAAAGTCCTGTGTGTGTGGAGGTGGGGGCAGTAGTTTTCCCTTAAGAATACCACCCTTTCTTTCTATGGTCTATCTAGGGTCCACCATCCAACATGAAAACAAACACCTAATGGGAGCTGATAGATTATCTGTGTGTCATATCCTCTTGTGGGTTTGTGATCGCCTGCTGCCCCTCCAGTGAGCAGCAGACATACACATGTAATGACTCCTTTTCTGGTACCATTTCTACCATCCAGTAGTCACACCTGGTCTCCTTTAGAGTTAAAAGGTTTAAGGCTTTTGCCCCCAGGAACTGGAAAACCCAGAGATACACTCTTGCATGTGGTAATTATTATGTAGTGTCACTTTGGAAGCTGCAGTCAGGGGTCTAAATAACTTAGCAGCACAGGCCAGTCTTAGAGATGAAAATAACAGATCTTGTTTATTACACTAGGACTAAATATAATCTACCATGGAACTGGAAGCATGAAAGAAACTCTTTAATTCACAGAAACTGCTCATATTACCCTATCTGTTTTAAGAGTAGCTTGAGCTTCTTAATTATTTACAAATAGACATACTTTTTGTACTGTGACCTATTTGTCTGTGTACTGTGACCTATCCTGGGGGTGGGTTACTGGAATGGCTTTGGGAGTCCCTCACTCCTTCCGAGAACTTTCTCTCCAACAGAACGCCCCACGATCTATCTATGTGAGGAACATTTGAGGCTAGGGACACCAAGCTGAGCTCTCTTAAGGTTTCCTCCTTAAAGCTCTACTAACCCTTTTTAAGTTAGTCTACTCTCCAGGCAAGTCTAGCTGGACCTTCTGTCACCATACCTAGATTTCCCTTTCTCTTGAGATCCAATCTCCAACTGTCACAATGACCAAACTGCCTAGAGGTTCCAACCCCCCCTTAGGAGTTCCTTCACACTTCCCCCCTTTCTTGGATGACCATCTCAAGCTTGCACCCAGTGCTGAGATGTTTCCATAATGCCCCTAGCATTCCTGCCATGACAGTCCATATGATTTTGCATTCTTTGCTCCTTTCTGGTGCTGTATGGTAAAGGAGTATTGATGCAGGACTATGCTCCATTGTAAGAGATTTGCATTATCCTTGCATATTCAGTGCAACCATGACAGTGAGTTATGATCTGTCATCATTATGAACTCCCTCCCATACAAATATGGCATTCACTTCTTTAGTGACTATACAATGCCTAAGCATTCATTTTCCACAATGACTTATGCCTCCTCTCACAGTTGAAACTTTCTGCTCAAGTAAACCACTGGATGCTCCCTCTCCCTAGAATTTACTTGCCTGAGAACTACCCTCAACCCAAACTTAGATTCATCTACGTGTACACAAATTGTTGACTATAGTCCAGAGTGTATAGTGCTGGAGCATGGCAGATATTCAAAAAGATATTCAAAAGCCCTGTCACAATTCCCTGTCTGTACAACTGTATCAGGCATTCATTTTAGTAAAGCCTCCAGGGTACTGGCAGTTACCTCTGACACCAGACTACTGCAACAAATATGAATTCCTTGTATTGCCTTTTGGCCTAAAGAATGGACCCAAGATATTTCAGAGAATGGTAAATCGAATTCTGGAAGCGACATCAGGATTCACAGCAGCCTGTATGGATGCATTGCCATATTTAGTGATATGTAGGGAGAACATCATAAAACAAGTATTACAGAGGTTAGGGGTGGCGGGACTCTCAATCAAAGCCAGCAAGTGCCAACTTGGAAGGGCTGCGGTGTCTTATTTGGGACTTAGAGTGGGGAGCAGAAAGCTAAGCCTGGAACCTGCAAAGGTGCAGGTGATCCAGGAGTGAGGTAGGCCCAGAACAAAGTGGTAGGTGAGGGCAGTTCTAGGGACTGCAAGATCCTGGGAGGGGTGTACAGGGTGTTCTCATCTAGGCCTAGGAGGACTTCAAGGATCCGGCATGAGATAACAAGAGTCACATGTGCCTAGACATCCACTGCTCATGGTTGCGTAGGAAACCTTGACTCACTCGCTGCCCTGCTTTTTGAATTTTCACACATTCCAACTGTCCCTATCACTGGTAAATCAAGTAAACAGTCCTTTCAACGGTTATATTCACATTCCCAACCGTCACTGGCCAAGTCAGTTAACCAGATCTTCCAACTGTCATCTTGAAAGTCCCTGACCCCTTCAGGCCTGACAGCTGCCTCAGGAAATTCGCTTGACCATCCACCAAGTTTCTCTGTTAGCATCACCTCAGACTGGGTGTTTGCTAACTCTTCCAGCCAGAACATTTTGCTTTCACTCTCTCCTTTCTGTCAGAACTTCCCCTCCTGATATAATCCTGTTCCTGGCAGTGATAGTCCAGCAGCTTTCTGTGGTGAAATTGTTTCCTGACAGGAAATCTCCTCCCCTGACAATGTTGTCACACCATTGACCCCAAAATATTAAAACACAACATCACGCAAGTATATATAGGGGTCCAGTATATGATCCCTCTTGATGAACAGCTGACACATATACATATAAATATTAGGTGACTCTATCTGGTACCATTTCCGCCACCATCCAGTATTCATGCCTTGTCTCTTTTAGGCTTGGAGTTAAAAGGTTTTAGGCTTTTGTCCCCAGGAACTGGAAAACCCAGAGATAGACTCTTGCATGTGGTAATTATTATGTAGTGTCACTTTGGGAAGTTGTAGTCAGGGGTCTAAATAACATAGCAGCACAGACCAGGATTAGTCTTAGAGAAAATAACAGATTGTGTTTATTATGCTAGGACTGGAACTGGAAGCATGAAAGAAATACTTTTATTCACAGAAACCACTCATATTACCCTATCTGTTTTAAGACTAGTTGAGCTTCTTCGTTATTTACAAATATTCATGTCTGATGTGACCTCTCAGCACCAACCCTTGCTACTGGGGTACTGGGATGGCCTTGGAAGTCCCTCGCTTTCTCTGAGGAATCTCTCTCTTCCAAAGCTCCCCACCTCTGTGGGGAGCATCTGGGGCTCAGGACACCAAGTTGAGCTCTCCTCAGAGCTCTACTATCCCATCTTAAGTTAGCTCCCCTTTCCAGGCAAGTCTAGCCAGACTTTTGTCTGACCCTCTGGCTCCCTGTGCCCTTTGAGGCCCTGTCATGTTCCCAGGTCCCCCCCTCTTGAGGGAGGTGCAGTTCCCTCACTGACAATCTTTAAATCAGCATTGGTGTTTCTGTAGAAGATCTGCCCTAGGCACTGTGTTTGGGGGAAGCTCTATGACCTGTACTATACAGGAGCTCAGGGGCACAATGTCCTCTACTGGCCTTGAGAGTTATGAATCTATGAGGGCTGCTCTCCAACTGTCTTCTTGACCCAATTGCCCGGAGACTCCACCCCCTCTGGTGATGTCACTGCTGGTGATGTCACCAGCCTCTGCACGTCCTGTCTATTGGATTTGATGTTTTAAAACCCTGTTGAGCGATTGCTGGTGTTGCATCCTGCATACCACTGCTCAGCTGGCAGCCTTTACCCAGGCAGTCCGCTGGCTGGATCACTACAGCCCTTCTGGTCTGATTGCTCTGGACACACTGAAGAATATCGTGTGCTTTATGTATATCCCTTTGCTGCAGGAGTGAGATAGAATCACATTTCCCCCTGCACTCATAGCGATCACTCCCATGCTTGTCAGTGGCTGCTCTCATGACAATTTATTAAGCTTCTGCTATGAAACTTCATTAGCATGATTTACATCAGGGTTGCTTTAGGTTTGAATATATTGCAGCCTATAAAAATCCTCAGCCCTTTTTTTCTCAAGCCCCTGAGAGTCAGTGACAGTGACAGTACAGTTCTGAATAGCACACCCTGTAGTGCTAGTGCCCATCTTGCTCCTGGGTTGCTATGGCAACACAAAGACTCAGAACGGGCATAATCAGATTTTGTAGCACACAGGAGATCTTATGCAGTGGATCAGAAGTGTGTGGAATATGTAATCTGTAAATGTAAAATTCTCCCCACACATATAAGAGAAAAAATGAAGCAGGTTAGAAAAGCATAGAATCATAGATTCTAGACCAGAAGGGACTACTATGATCATCTAGTCTACCCTCCTGCATAGCACAAGCCATAGGCCTTCTGTAAAATAATTCCCAGAGCACATCTTTTAGAAAAAAACAGCCAATCTTGATTTAAAAATGGTCAGTGATGGAGAATCCACGACCCTTGATACATTGTTCTAATGGTTAATTACTCTCACCATTAAAAATGTACACCCTATTTCCACTCTGCATTTGTCTAGCTTCAACTTCCAGCCATTGGATTGTATTATACCTTTCTCTGCAAGATAGAATACTAAATATGTGTGCCCCATGTAGGTACTTATATGGTTCACCTATTTTTCAAATCCATAGTCTAAAGGCTCGGCTGAGGATATATTTGTATTATGCACCACATAGTCTATATCTCTCCCACTTCAATACTGAGTGTACCTCCCTACCTTTCAAGCTGCTGGTGTGTGACACCAGCAATCAGAATGTGCGACACCTGTATTTTGTTGTGTGTTGCACCATCACAGACTGATTATAATTTAAAAAAATATATAAACCTTGTTTTAAAGGATGTTTTAAAAAATCAAACACAGGTTTATTGAATTCACACAGTGAGAACTGAAAAAAATAATTCGCTCACATTAAACTATAACAACACACAAAGGTCAGCAGCAGGAGTTGAAGTCTGGCACTTCAAATCCTCAGGGATTTGGGAGGCTGGAGGGCAGATTTTGGATCTATGAATGAGCACATTTATAAATTATTTGTAGAAAATCTTTTGCTCAGAGCTGTGCTGTACAAGTTCAGGACCTCTGTGAGAATACAGACAAAAAAGAGAGCTAAATCTGTGATCATAATTTGTTTTGTTTAGGTGTCTGGAGCATTTTTGCCAGCCAGATCTATTATGATGTATACTGGGCCAGTCTGCTCTCCTCCATTTGCCAAATAAATCTTTAACAAAGGCAAAATTATTAGTTCTAGCCTTTCAACGAAGCGGTGAGAGTTCACAAGAAAAGCTGCACTGTGAAAGAAAACAGGTCACCCAGATTGACATTCCTGCCATTTCTAAGGTAAAACACAAGCAGAAATTCCCCGGCAAGTTTTCCCTTAAAAAAAAATCATTTATCCATCACACAGGAGCAAAAAAGGGTGCACCTCTCTCCCCCATTTAAAAAAAAATGCTCTTTGCAGGTTACCTTTAAGTATACCTGTCCATGTGACGCTCAATATCCCCCCAGTAGAGAGCTGGGGGCAGGGAATCATTGAGTTTTGATTGGCACTTATGGCAAAAAACAAGCTACAGAGGAGAAATGGCTGTTTCTAAAGACAGCGCCTAGTTTTTGGTTTCCAGATACTGTTGTTATGGTACAATTCAGTGTGTGTGGGCTTGTTTGATAACCAGCATTTTCATATCAAGCATGTAAATAAATATATACTGAATCAGTTGACATTCAGCCTAACACACAGATGGCCAGGGAGATAACAGGGTGATCATCCAGCTTGATTCTAGACATAGGCCTGCCCTGAACTGAAACTCTCAGATTTATGAGTGCTGCAAACGCTGGAGATATTCAGATCCTCATTCAAACCATGGCTTTTATGGTCCCAATCCTGTTACTAGATTTGTGTAGGAGTCCTGTCTGTATCTCTCCTCTCATCCTCTTACAGAATCTTTACTGGGAAAACACTTCTCCCTATAGCTTGCTAACTGCCAAAGACTTCTGTAGAAACCACTTCAAATTGCAGAGAAACAGCAGAGACCAAACTGAGGAGACTGACTAGTTTGTATTACTGAATAGTTGCTGGCAAGAGGTGAGTGAGTATTGAAATAGAGATCTCCCCTAGGGCATTAGTCATCATCTCCTATTTCCAATGTCAAGGTTGGGTAAGGCTGACTTTTGTCAGTTTCTTGGCTTTGGTACTTAGACTGCCAGCCACCTCAAGGCTAGGCCCATTTTATAGCTGGGGAACTGAGGCACAGAGAGGCTAAGTGAATTGCCCACGGTCATGCAGGATGTTTCTGGCAGGGCATGAACCTAAACCCAGGTACCCTGGGCAGTGCCCTAACCACCAGATCATCCTTCTTCTCTTTAGGATATTGGTGGTATCACAAAAGCAGCCCCACCCCTCTCTGTTGGACTGCAGTAGCAGTGTAAAGCACCCAAACCAACACAAAGTGTGCACTCATCAGCACCTTGGCCCAGTGCTGCTATAGCCCCAAGTGATAAAAAGGATGCTAAAGAAATATAAACAGGAAAATCCCCCAGCCCCTCTAAACTTCAGGTAAATTCAGACTCAAATATGATCTGAATTTCACTGCTTAGTCCTCTCTCTATTCCTAAACTACAGAAGTAAGCAAAGTTCAGGTTCTTCCGAGATATACACATTTTGCCCATTACCAACCCTCTGAGCCAACTATGATTTCTTATGGCTAAGCCCGACATGGTGTGACAAAGTGGGATTTGTTCATAATATTTTGTATGGATACTATGTGTGCCTGGACATTTGGTACCTAGCAACTAACCAGCATGGATGGCCGATACCTCTGCGGGAAGCCAGCCTGTTGTGACCAGCTGAAGAACAAAAGGAGGGAGGTTGTGAAGTGTGGGCTGGAAGCAAGACATGATTCTGGACTGGGACTAGAGAGGACTCTGGTCTGACCCAGATGGACTTTGCTGTAACTTTCCGTTCTCTCTGTTACCTAAGGACTTTCTATGCTGTGTTCCCTTCCAGACATCGAATAAACCCTTCTCTTTTTACAATGCTGACTGAGAGTCACCAGAGTAAGGAAGTTGGGATGCATTGCTCCCTTTGGGTGTGTAAGTCTCCTTCAGGTGTCCAACTCAGGTGGACTTGCTGCAGGGAGCTCATGGCGTGAAGCAGGGGTGCTGAAGGTTTGGTCTCAGGAGGCGGTGAAGCCCAGGGGCTTACCTCAGCGAGAGTATGATGCTAAGGGGGCTGATACACTCAGGGGGTCTTCCCAAGGACTGTTCCAGAGCTGTGTGAGAGCACCGGACTTGTGGAGCCATGGTCTAATGGCTAAGCAGAGAGCTGGAAAAGAAATTTTTGGTTCTAATCCCAGCGCTGAATCTCATTTGATACATGGCCTTGAGCAAGTAATGTAACTGCCCTATGTTTCAGCTTCCTTATCTTTAAATTAGGAATAAGCAACTGTCCTGCAGCTAAGACACTGGATGAGGCCCTGAAGATCTGTGTTCAATTCCTGGCTCTGCTACAGACTCCTTGTATGATTTAAATCAGAGCTGCCAGGGACTGGACTGGGGCCATAAAGAGAGGATGACATGGGTTACAAGGGACACTTTGAATGCATGTCAACATGGCATGGGAAGGGGATTGTGTTTTCACTTGTGGTTAGGGTCCATCTGTGCACTATCCTACTGCTTGGTGGGCTCTGTCTGCACTGTGCTTTGTATATGCAGGGCACTTGATAAGCATGAAATGTTGTTATTCACTATGGTACTACAGTGGGGGTACTTTTCTGACGCCTGTAGCAACTGTGAGGTCACTGGACTGGGCTATTGCTCCCTTTCACCCACCCTACCTGCAGGTTTCAGGTAGGACTTCATTTGAGATCTGCAGCACTGGCGTAAAACAGTAAATTCCATTAGTGCAAGCCCCATTTTGCACTAGACCAGTGGGGCTATATTAGGGCGATGCACACTAATACTACTGCATTGATGTAGTCACACTAGTGCAAATACCTCTAGTTTAGACAAACCCAAAGACAGATCACTTGGTACTGTAAAAAGGCTTTCAGATACCAGAATGCAACCTCAGCACTCCTCCAGGCTAAGCCATGACTCATTTGCTTTGAACATCAAGGGGATTGTCAAATGGGAAAAAAATGTCAACATTAAACAGGGCAGCACCTGCTGATCAGAGCAGACACATCACATTGCATGTTACAGAACAATTCCCTTGCAGGCTGGGGAACAATTACTATCCAATTAGAACTGGGGATGATATCACCATCCAATTTAAACTACTTAAAATTAAACTGAGAGCGAATCAGCAAAAAGGGTGGGTGGGATTCAAACAGAAAGTGAATTCTTCTACTTCTAGCCCTCCGTTATCCTCGCTATGCTGTCATCATCCATAGATTTTGGAATGTTTAGATGTATTTAAGCATACCTGAAAGTGTCAACTCCTGCCTAGAGAGTAATCATTGCTAGACTTTGGTGCACTGCTGGTTCTCTCCTGGTTTTGCGGAGGGAGTTGAAGGTGGATCTTTGCTTAGGAGGGCACTAATACAACTCACTGATAAGCCAAAGGCCTTGCTGCAGCACTACATGGCAGGACTGAGCACCCTGTCTCCCTGGGATCCTAGCTACTGCCTGGCAGAGAGCAATGAAATATAGGTGGCTCTTGTTATGGCCCCTCATACACTGCTCATTCCTCTGCCATGAATTCCAGGGCAATGGGCATCAACAGCAATTCTAAAATGGCCTCTTCTGGGCTTGATCCCCGCTGGTGGCAGGGGTTCTGCAATTGCCTCACCCGCGCCCCAATCTTTTCTCCTTCTCCCAGGCATGATCACCCCAGGAAGCAGAGATTCTGACATGGCCTCTGTGACCCAACTGGCAGAGGGCACAGGAAGGCACGGAGTTTTACAGGTCTTCCCTGGGTCAAATGGTAGTATGTAAGGAGTACCAAGCGCCAGTAACCCACTGGTCATCATCATGATGAAGCATCTATACTAGAATTTGTGTTCTTAAAGATTTGAAGTAAAAGGTCATCAGCAGATGACAGGCCTTAGATAGGTTCTGTTCAGGTGGTGGGCGGGAGGGAGGCATAGGAGACATTTATCTCTATCTGCTCAGTGTGTATTGTGTGTCTCATAATGTCAGTCTATTTGCATATGGAGAAACCAGCTAATCAAGACTTCATAATCAATAAGAGATGATAAAATCTACAGGAAGGCACACACAGCAGGAGGGTGCCTGGTTTATGAATAAAGAACAAAGGATATATCTTTGATATATCTGGGGTTGCAAAGAGTCTTCTTCACCTAAGAGCAAGCTGGCAGTGTTTGTCTCATGAATGGAAGGTCACAGCCAACCCGTAAGTCTCTTTGGGTGAGCAATATTTAGTTAGACATGAAAATATCTTGTCAATTAAGTCTAAGCTCTAGAATGCATGTTAGCCTTTTATTTTACATATAACCTTTTGTTTCCATTACTTCTACTTGCTATTATCTGAATCTCTGTTCTTTGTTTAATAAACGTATGCTTCTTTTCTCTATAACCATATCTAAAGGCTATGAGTTGAGTGGATCAGTGATCTGAGGTCAAACTGGTAAGCTGGGGTTTACTATTCCTTTGGGAGTAGCAGATCTGTGAATTCTGGGAGTGTCCAGTGGAATAGGGACTGGACAGGCCAGGGGGACGCTCAAACAATGTGCCTATTGCTTCCCTGCAAAGGGACAGTGGTTTGCTTACAGGGCTGGTGCTGGGTCAAGTGACCCCAGCTGTCTGGGACTGAGACTCCTTCCACTGGCACAGCTCCCTGTTTTGAGACGTGAGCTGTGCTCAGCTCATTGTGCTGCATCGGGTCACTCCGAGGGGGAAACGTGTCTGAACGTGCTGCAGGATTACATTTCCTCAGGGTAATGATAAATCAGCCAGTGGCTGATCAGCATCACTCAGGCTGCGTTTTGATCCTGATAACGTGGACAGATAGATCCAGCTCTGCTCCTACACAGCTGCCCCTGTATTATCCTATAAGTAACGTGCAGTGGTTATATCTGTGTCCACTGGAACATGGCAGGCCATTTATCGCGGGGCATGTAAGCAGTAACACTGAGTGATAATTCCCCAAGCAACAGAGGATTTGCTGCATCTCCCTGTGACAGAAGTGATGATAGATTCCACAGCTGAGTCTCTCAGGCAAATCTTGCTTGGAGAGAATGGGAAGGAAAGGGGGGTTGCTAAGGTTTCAAGTCAGTGGAACAAAGCCAAGGACAGAGGGCAACAGTGAAACCAAATCACCAAAGAGTGATTGCTGCACAATGTCTTTCCTCATTTCTGTTCTGGCATCTGGCCCTGGGGAAGGCACACATCCCCCTCTTAGCCCTCATCTATCATTGGTTTAACTTAAAGGGTTTTCAATGGACATATGGTGCGTCAATCCTGCCATCATGGGGTGTGATTGCAACTTGAGTAGACATACCTTTAATCTAGCTAGCTCAGGTACCAGGGCAGGGAAGTCATGGAAGCACAGGCTTCCACATAGCTTACCCCCAAAGTAATTACCCAGGTTTCTTGGTGGGCTCATACAGCTGAATCCTGTACTGCTGCAGCCTCACTGGTCTGGTACGCATGGTAGCTACACTAAAGCTAGTTCAGATATGGCTACATGAGCTCCAATCACACCTATGATTCCAGTGTAGCCATACCCCTAGTTATAGACTGGTACAAAGCACTGCATGCACATGCTTAGCTCAGTTGAAGGGTGGTTCCTGACATAGGCAATTCTTTTGGGGCAAGGTTTTCTCACTATACTTAGAAAACTATAACTAAACCAAAAGAGTGTATCCACATCACTTTGCCTAAACTGGCTCAAGTGCCCTTCCCCCATGAATCATAGTGTCCACACAGCACTGCTCGTTTTCAAAATAAGGGCACTGCCTTCTGTGCTGGCATCCCAGGACACAACAGTTGTTGCTAGGCTCTGCATTCTGGGATTTTTCTCAGTGCATTATGGGCTAGCTACTGGAATGAACTGAAATTCTGAGACTTGGTTCAAGCTTGAAAGCTCCCATGATGCCTTTCCCAATATCTCATAGTTCATCTTGTGTTTGTGAGCCAGCACTGCGTTGAACTGACTTCAGCTAAACTGCGTTCACTTGGTTTAAACTGAAATAAGAGAATTCACACAGCTTCCTGCACTGGTTTAGTTAGGCCAGTTTCAAATAATGTCTTACATTGAACCTGTGCAATTCTGCATGTGGACAGGTACTTTAAAAAGAATGCAGTGGAAAAATAAAGTGCACTGACTATTTTTGGTTTGAAGCACAAAATTGTGGTGTGGGTTAATCAGGAGCAGATGAGGTGATAATGTGAAACACTGATATACAGTTTGAGACCGCTGGCTAATTCATAAGCTGTAAATCCCACTCTGAAGCCACACAGTCGCACACACTCTCTCTCTCACTTCCACCTATGCATGTGGCAAGCTTTACTGGCCCCTGAAATGGGTGTTTAGCACAGCATTGGCTTGCTCAGTGTAGAATAATAGATTGTAAGTGACATTAGTATTGGTAGGAGCAGCAAAATTGACATCTGCTTTGTTGGAGCTTTTATAGCCAGCTTGCTTTTCGGTCAGGATAGGACTATTTTCCATTTCATTGAGAACTTCAAAAAAATACTTGGCCAAATGCTAATGCTCTTGGTCCTTC
This sequence comes from Chelonia mydas, assembly GCF_015237465.2. Classification (NCBI taxonomy): domain Eukaryota; kingdom Metazoa; phylum Chordata; order Testudines; family Cheloniidae; genus Chelonia; species Chelonia mydas. The sequence continues at coordinate 71,503,773 of NC_051251.2, read as the reverse complement.
CTCAGGCAAAACCTCCACGAGCGGCAACAGGCATTATGCCATTATAAGGACTGATTGAAGACTAGGGGTCAATACTGCAGAAGAAGTGGCTGGAAATGGATATGTTAACAAAGGATGAGGCCTAGGGCCTGTGTCCACAAACCAAAGTGAGCCAAGCTACTGGCACTATCCCAGCGTTACCTGCTCATTGTCTCTGTGTGCTGTACTGTATTTTCTTTTTCTTTGGCCTCATGGAGTCTAAGTAGGCCTTTCTCTTAAAAGGGCAAGGATGGTAGATGTGGGTGACAAGTCATTAAATCTCTCTGCACCTTAGTCCCCAGTCTGTGAAATGGGGATAATAAAAATGCTTATGTTGGCCATTCAGAGTGTAAGCAACTTGGGGAAGGAAGGAACTGGCTCTTGCTCTGTATTTGTACAGCACCCAGCACAATTGGGCTTTTATTGTGGCAGAGGCCTCCTGGTGCTAATGCAATCCACAGGATCAGCACCCTGTGGTTCTGTAATTGTGGAAACTGTCATTTCCTGAGATGCTGCAAAGTTGGCTTCTGCCTCTCTGTGCCCTACCAGTGTAATGCCGACAGACCCCAGTCGTCAGCAGGCGGAATCAAACCTGGGACCTCTGGAGTTAAATGCACAAGCCTCTACTGCATGAACTAAAAGACCCTATAAAAAGAAGATATTTTTATACACACAAAGCATGAAAAAATGGGTGTTTATCTTCTATACTTTCCACAGTATGCATCCGCTGAAGTGAGCTCTAGCTCACGAAAGCTTATGCTCAAATAAATTGGTTAGTTTCTAAGGTGCCACAAGTACTCCTTTTCTTTTTGCGAATACAGAGTAACACGGCTGCTACTCTGAAACCTGTCATTAATCTCTATGTGGTCACTAGAGGCGGGCAGAGCACCACACCCAAGAGTTGTGTGGGTTACACTAGCACCTGCCTCTTGTTCTCCAGCTTCTCCCCGACAAGGGCTAGTTAAATGGATGACTAACAGCTCCCTGCAATGTCCCATTGGCCCAGGCAGCCGGCGCTCAGAGCTGGCACTCCCTTTGCAAGCAGGGAGAGTCAGCCATGTAAGATGACAAGCCTGGCTGCCTGGAGAACAATGCAGCCATGGAGCCTACCTATCGCACTGGGTGAAAAATCTACCTGCAATCCTTTAGGACAGCGGCCTCACTCCTTGGCATGAACACTGGCATAAATACTGCCAAATTAAATGTAAAAATGTAATAAGAAAAGCCAAAAAGGAGTTTGAAGAATAGCTAGCCAAAAACTCAAACGGTAATAACAAAATGTTTTTTAAGTACATCAGGAAGCCTGCTAAAAAACCAGTGGGGCCCCTGGATGATCAAGATACAAAAGGAGCACTTAAAGAAGATAAAGTCATTGCGGAATAACTAAATTAATTCTTTGTTCAGTCTTCACAGCTGAGGATGTTAGGGAGATTCCCAAACCTGAGCTGTCTTTTGCTGAGGAATTGTCACAGACTGAAGTGTCGCTAGAGGAGGTTCTGGAATTAATTGATAAACTTAACAGTAACAAGTCACTGGGACCAGATGGCATTCACCCAAGAGTTCTGAAAGAACTCAAATATGAAATTGCGGAACTATTAACTATGGTTTGTAACCTGTCCTTTAAATCAGCTACTGTACCCAATGACTGGAAGATAGCTAATGTAACACAATATTTAAGAAGTGCTCTACAGGTGATCCTGGAAATTACAGACCGGTAAGTCTAACGTCAGAATTGGGCAAATTAGTTGAGACAATAGTAAATAACAAAATTGTCAGACACACAGAAGGACATAAATTGTTGGGCAAAAGTCAACATGGTTTCTGTAAAGGGAGATCGTGTCTTACTGATCTATTAGAGTTCTTTGAGGGGGTCAACAAACATGTGGACAATGGGGATCCAGTGAACATAGTGTACTTAGATTTAGCAGAAAGCCTTTGACAAGGTCCCTCACCAAAGGCTCTTACGTAAATTAAGTTGTCTGGGATAAGAGGGAAGATCCTTTCATGGATTAAGAACTGGTTAAAAGACAGGGAACAAAGGGTAGGAATAAATGGTAAATTTTCAGAATGGAGAGGGGTAACTAGTGGTGTTCCCCAAGGGTCAGTCCTAGGACCAATCCTATTCAACTTATTCATAAATGATCTGGAGAAAGGGGTAAACAGAGAGGTGGCAAAGTTTGCAGAGGATACTAAACTACTCAAGATAGTTAAGACCAAAGCAGACTGTGAAGAACTTCAAAAAGATCTCACAAAACTAAGTGATTGGGCAACAAAATGGTAAATGAAATTTAATGTGGATACATGTAAAGTAATGCACATTGGAAAAAATAACCCTAACTATACATACAATATGATGGGGGCTAATTTAGCTACAACTAATCAGGAGAAAGATCTTGGAGTCATCATGGATAGTTCTCTGAAGACGTCCACGCAGTATGCAGCAGCAGTCAAAAAAGCAAATGGGATGTTAGGAATCATTAAAAAAGGGATAGAGAATAAGATGGAGGAATATCTTATTGCCCTTATATAAATCCATGGTACGCCCACATCTTGAATACTGCGTACAGTTGTGGTCCCCTCATCTCAAAAAAGATATACTGGCATTAGAAAAGTTCAGAAAAGGGTAACTAAAATGATTAGAACGGGTCCCATATGAGGAGAGATTAAAGAGGCTGGGACTTTTCAGCTTGGAAAAGAGGAGACTGAGTGGGGATACGATAGAGGTATATAAAATCATGAGTGGTGTGGAGAAAGTGAATAAGGAAACGTTATTTACTTGTTCCCATAATATAAGAACTAGGGGCCACCAAATGAAATTAATGGGTGGCAGGTTTAAAACAAATAAAAGGAAGTTCTTCACTCAGTGCACAGTCAACCTGTGGAACTCCTTGCCTGACAGGCCTTAAAAGAGAACTGGATAAATTCATGGAGGTTAAGTCCATTAATGGCTATTAGCCAGGATGGGTAAGGAATGGTGTTCCTAGCTTCTGTTTGTCAGAGGGTGGAGATGGATGGCAGGAGAGAGATCATTAGATCATTATCTGTTAGGTTCACTCCCTCTGGGGCACCTGGCATTGGCCACTGTCGGTAGACAGGATACTGGGCTGGATGGACCTTTGGTCTGACCCAGTATGGCCGTTCTTGGGTCCTGGCTATTGTCCTGAAGGTCCAGCTCAGCACTTCCTTCTCTCACATGTGACAGGGAGCTGGGATCTTATAGCCAGCTTCAGTGGCGCCTCTCTCTGGGTCACCCAAGGGATCCCATGCAGCCCAGCTAGCCAGTCACCACTTCTGGCTAGCTCAAGCTGACAATGGAAATGGGCCTCTGGGTATATTTCAGCATTGCCACCTCCAGGCAATCAAAATTCATGAGTCAGAACTCAACAACAACAACAAAAATAAAAATACAAGATTGGTTTAAAAATAATGAAATTAAAAAATATCAGACATTGGCCTCTTTTTATTTGCCTTCAGGTTTCTAAGCCTTTTGGATTCACTCGCTTCATATTTTCAAGCTTTTCTCCACAACCATGAGAGCAAGAGACTTACTTATTTCTTTAAAAGAAAGCCAAAATTCTCCCCTAATCACCTGACTTCAGGAGCTTGGGCTTTAAGAACACCACCAAATATTGTGAGACTTATGCTAACATTGTGAATGTGGGTGCTCTGATTGGTCCGCTGCCCAAATCTTGTATTGAATCCCAGTGCCTTCTGGGAAAAATCAAGGCAGCTACCCCAACCTGCCTTGACATGGGATAGAGCATAGAACGGAGGCCAGAATCTGCAAGCATGCTTGGCCTGTACAAGCATAGCCAAGTTTCCAAAGAGCTCAGCTCTTTTAGAGCCTTAATTAACAGGCTAGATTTTCAGAAGAATGCAAGTCATTTGGTATGGAGCCCTCTTTTCTGCTCAGATAGTGAAAGAGTGCTGGGCACTTGAAAATCTAGCCCTGAGCTCTTTTGAAGATCTGCCTCCATATGTTTATGGGATATCTTTGATAGGTCTTTTAACCTGTTCTAACCCTTACACCTTCTTGACTATCATCAAACAAGGTACTCCCCTTGGAAGTGTTGCTCCTGGGAGTGACAGCTCACTGTAACATAATCCTCTGTGGTACCATCTGATATAACACAGAGAGGCCACATGACCCAGCAAAGAGAGTGCTACCTCAGCTTGTGGGAGATGTAGGTTCAATGCCCTCTTCTATGAGAATTTCTGTGTCACCTTGGGCAAGTCACTTAACCTCTCCGTGCTTCAGCCCATCTGTAAAATGTGACTAATCACAATGCCCTGCCTCCGATGGGTGTTATGGTGGTAAATACATTAAAGATTATCAGGTGCTCAGATACTACAGGAATAGCACCAGACAAGTGCCATAGAAAGCTGATTTTGTGACCTTTCTGCCCACATACCCTGCTGTCAATGGCAGACTGGCATGCACAAAGATTTGCAGATTGCTCCATACCCTTTGAAAAACTGTCCCTAAGCGACCAGAGTTAGGGCACTGTGAAAATTCCTCCCTTAAATGCTAAGAGTTTCATGAGGGAGAATTCCTAGAACTTTTTACCTTAAGCTCGTACACATAGGTTTTAATTTCTGAAGCCCAGGCACTGAGGCCGGCAGTTGGGACACTCATGTTGGCAGCTGGCTGCTAGCTATTCCAGTTTGACGAAGGTGAGTGCTAATTTGACATATCATATGTGGCACTGGGCATCTAACATAGGTGCCCCAGTGTGCACATCTGGCTCCTCATCATTGTGCAGTCAGCTCCGGCAGTAGGTTGCAGCAAGACTCATTGCAGAATGACAACTTTCACTTTGGTAAATTACGTGAACAAAGGCAGAGCTCTGTTCTTTTGTCTGTGCCTGCTCAAGTCAAGCAAATGTTTTGTTCTTCCCATGGAATTTCATGAGCTGAGGAGAAAAAAAAAAAGTTTCAGACCCAGTGAGAGCAGCAATGGAAACAGAATACCAAAAAATGAAGCTCTTCTGAACAACCCAATCTAGCAAATCAAAAATCTTGTGTCCTCTTGCCTTTCAGTGTTATCTGTGATGGGCTTCTGGGTTTTGCTTTACCTCAATGTCTTGGCAAAGCCAAATTATTTCACAGCGTTTGCCAACGTTTTTCTTCTGCAAAATTTCTCCTTTTGCCACTGAATCTCTGTATTTTTGGAGGAATTTTTCATTTCCACACAGCTGCAGCTCTGACTCAGTCTTTGGATCAACTGAAAGGTGGCCTGAGCAATGGAAGGCCTTGATTTGGTTTCAAGGCATCGGAAATTATTAAATAGGGCTGAGATGTGAGATGAGCAAAGTATACATCTGGCATCTATATACTGCAGTGAGGCGTGCATTAGGAATGCCATAGCTTAGATATCTGCTTCTCATTATACGAGCAGGGTTTGGGATATCCTGAGGTTCCAGGTGGATTAATAATATTTATATCATGGTAGAAAGGCCCCAGCCGAGATAAGGGCTCCATTGTGCTAGGTGCTATGCATACATATAGCAAGAGATAGTCCCTACCCCAAAGCTATGGAGAAAACAGAATGTCATTATCTTCTGATGACAGATGGGGTATAAAGGCACAGATTTTTAAAGCGATATAGGTGTTGCTGCACTCATCATCGCAAGGCCTAAGTGAACCTAAGTTAGGTCAAGGGCCAGCCACCATAGTATTTAATAAGGTTTTTCATGTCCACCCTACCCTCCTTCTGCCAATGGTGCATGTCCTCACCAGGAGCACTTGCACCGACTTAAGTGGGGCAGTATGGTGGAAAAACCCACACCAGGGTCATAGCCAGAGCTGTCAGCCCTGTACTGGGCTCTCAACTGGTGCCCCCGCCCTGGGGCTGTTAGCCAACAGGTGCAGTAAGTAATGTAGCGTTGTCACAGACACCGCATCGTGCTAACTACATCGACCTAGGCACTACATTGACCAGGGCTTTGTTATTGTGAGCACTAGAGCTCCTCTTTCCCCATGGTTTGTGAGTGCAGGCATTGCTTAAAAAGCTCCACAGGCATATTGTGTGGCTGCTTTTTCCAGGCTCTTTAATGAGCTCACTGATATGGGGCTCCTGTTTAAAGTATTCCAAAAAGCGAGAAAACAAAGCACAAACATCAATTTTTCTGTTTGTTTTGAGGAGATAATGGATATTACCCTGCTTTTTGTGTGTGTGAGAAAATGTCAAAGCTCTTGGGTTTGTTCTGTGAAACTTTTTCCACACAGCTCTGTTAAATGTCCAGTGTCTGTCATGGACAAAGGGCTCCTAGAAGGAACCGTCAGCACCATAATTTCTTATGGAGAAGAAGAGGTGACTGGGGGCTGTGGATATGGCTTAGACAAAGGGAACTCTTTGGTGACACAGGCCCACATTCTGGCCTGCAGCGGGGAAAAGGTGGGAAAGGGCCCTGGAAACACTCATATTGAGAGAAAGTGAAAAGAGTGAGACATTTGTATTAGAGGAGATGAAGAGGGGCCATGAGGAAAAAGTACAGATTAATGAGTAGGATAGAGAAGGGAGATGGAGCACTCCGGTTTTCCCTCTATCCTAATTCAAGAACAAACAAAAAGGGGGGGAATTTCTTTATGGGATTTCTTTGCTCCACCAAGAATGTGGCTCTTAGAACTGCAACTGCCAATGCTGGTGGATGCTGCTAAGGTGGATCCACTGGAAGCTAAAGGAAGATTGTGAAAAGAGAGAGGGAACAATGAGGTTACTGACAGCAGGTTGCTTTTCCATTGCACAAAAATCACATGTTTTACAAGGACCTTGTCTCCTTACCTGTCTGTAAATGGTCTCTCTCACTCTGGCACTGCCTAAACTAGCCTCCTGCACTAATGGAAACCCTTAACCATAGTTATAGCAGAAGGGCCAAGTGACAGAGACCCTGATTTACTAAAGCACTTAGAGTCAGACTTTCAAAAGGCATTTAGGTGCAACAGGCTGGATTCTGGTTCAAGAAAGCCTGTGTAGATCAGATATTCACACTAAGGACCATCACCAAAGTATAGAATGGCAAGCACCACTCTTCATTAATGTCATTGATTTTCAAGAGACATTTGACAGCCTGCACAGACATACATCATGGAATATTCTTCAGTGCTATGGAATCCCAGCTAGAGTCATCAACATCATTAAGATGATGTAAAGTGCTTTGTAAGGATGAAAAACCAGATAATAGAGTGGTGCACTGTGGACATTAGTACAAAACGGGGCTAAATTTTATCTCCACTGTTTGGCATCCCCATGGACTGGATAATGTATTAGCAACACAAACAATGAGCTTGGGTAGAGGGGCAATACCTATGAAATCTAGACTTTGCTGATGATATTTCACCACTGAGCGACATCCACAAAGAAGTTACAAACAAAAGGCAGACAATATGGCAAAAATAGGAGGCCAAGTAGGACTCAAAATTAGTTATGCTAAAACAAACATCCTTGAAACCCAGAGATCAAGCAGCAACATCACATTAGAAGGCAAAAATCTCAAGCAAGCAGAACTGTTCATCCACTGGGGCAGCACCATTTTGGCCAATGGAGACCGCAAGAAGGAAATGAGCTCTATGATTGGCAAGGCATCCTCAGCATTTACTAAATTCAGCACCATATGGAAATCAAAACACCAGAACAAAACTGAGAATTTTCAATTTAAATGTAATCTTGGTGCTAACATACAATGGCAAGCACTGGAGATCTACTAAAATGTTACACAGAAAACTGGGTGCCTTAAAAAAAAGAAGTGTCTAAAAAGGATTCTGGGCATCAGTTGGAAAGGCTTCATCATCAACGAAGAGATCTGAGAAATCACCAACTAACACAGGGGTCGGCAACGTTTCAAAGTGGTGTGCTGAGTCTTCATTTATTCACTTTAATTTAAGGGTTCACGTGCCAGTAATACATTTTAACGTTTTTTAGGAGGTCTCGCTCTATAAGTCTATATATTATATAACTAAACTATTGTTGTATGTAAAGTAAACAAGGTTTTCAAAATGTTTAAGAAGCTTCATTTAAAATTAAATTAAAATGCTGACCTTACGCCACCGGCCTGCTCAGCCCGCTGCCAGTCTGGGGTTCCGTTCACCTAGGCCGGCAGCAGGCTGAGAGGGGCCTGCAGCCGGAACCCCAGCTGGCAACGGGCTGTCAGCCAGAACCCCAGACCAGCAGTGGACTGAGTGGGGCTGGCGGCCGGGACCCCAGACCGGCAGTGGGCTGAGCGGCTCAGCCCGCTGCTGCTCAGCGGTTCCGTCCGCCGGCTCCTGCCAGCCAGGGTCCCGGCTGCTGGCACTGCTCAGCCCACTGCCGGTCTGGGATCCCGGCCCTGCCCACATAGAGTGGGTACCTACCTTCTCCCTGGTTCTAGCCAATTCTCTTCCTCTCTCTCTGCACTGAGCTGGGGGTGGGAGTGCACTGAGCAGAGGGCTGGGGGTGAAGGAGCAGGCTGCGGGTTGGGGTGTAGGGTCTGGCCAGGAGCTAGAATGAGGGAGGGGGCTCAGGGTTGGGGCAGGAGATTTGGGTGTGGAGTGCTTACTTGGGTAGCTCCCGTTTGGTGCTCAGGGTGGGGGTGAGAATGTGGGGGGTGCAAGAGTCAGGGCATGGGGTGTGGGGGGGCTGGGTATGTGTGGGGGTGCAGGAGTGAGGGCAGGGGGCTGGGGGTGTGTGAGGAGGGTGCAGGAGTCAGGGCATGGGGTATGGCGGGGCTGGGTATGTTTGGGAGTGCTGGAGTCAAGGCTGGGGTCATGGGGGGGTGCTGGGGTCAGGGGAAAGGGCTGGGAGTGTGTGTGTGTGGGTGGGTGGTATAGGGGTCAGGGCACAGGGTGTGGGCTAGGGTCGAGAGGGTGCCCCCAGCCCCGAGCGGTTCACGGCAGGGGGTTGGAGGGGATATGCCCCGATTCCATCCTCATTCCCCAAGGCCCCATCCCCACCTCGTCTCTGCCTCCTCCCCAGAGCAGCGAGCTCGCTGTGGCTCCACTTCTCCCCCTCCCTTGCAAGGGCCATTAGCTGATCGGCAGCAGGGAGGGAGAGGAGGAGGGGCAGGATCCCAGCACAGCGGGGGAAGGGGAACTTGCCTGCCCTGCAGCAGCAGCCGGCAGGACCAAGCTTCTTCACCCTGCCCCCACAGGGGGCGGAGAAGAGCAGGCCGGGGTAGGCAGGATTTTTAATGGCTCGCTGCTGCCTGCTGGGGTCCCGGCCTGGGTTCGGCAGTGGGCTGAGTGGGGCCGGTGGCTGGGACCCGGCTGGCAGCAGCGTGCCATTAAAAATCGGCTTGCGTGCCGTCTTTGGCACGTGTGCCATAGGTTGCCAACCCCTGAACTAATAGCTTGTTTCTACCACAATCAGAAGGAAGCGCTGGTGCTTTGGATATTTTGGACATGTGCTCTGGATGACAACACACAGACTTCCCAAATGAAGCTGTCAAGTGGAAACCAACCGATGTGAGGAAACAAGGGCACCCAAGAAAAATCTTAAGAACCCTTAGCAGGAAAGGTAGAATAGTTGATCTCAACTCCATAAAGCAAATGGAAGCAGCAGCAAATGAGAGGAATGGAAGAGACTGCTCTCCACCTTGCGCACCAACATGGGAAGGATGTTTAAAAAAAATGCAGAGGTGCCTAGCGGGCTTTTCAAATGCACCTACACAGGTTAGGCGCCTAACTCCAATGGGAGTTGAAATCAATGGAAGTTCAGTGTGCAACCTGCCAGGCACTCTTGGAAATTTCACTAGGTGACTAACTCTATTTTTAGGCACCTAAATACTTTTGAAAAACCGTCCCTTAAGCATATGCTTAACTTGAAGCATGTAAGTAATCCTATTGGCTACACTGAAAATGAAGTATTGTGCTCAGACACTATGCAGAGAAAGGATGCCATTGTTGATGAGCTTAATGTGAAGTATATTCTTAATTGCTTTGCTGAATCGGGACCTGAATGGACATGGAGCACGAAATCTCCTCTTTCATGGGACCCCACCAAGCCAAGTTTAAAGCACTTTGGCCAGGCGATGTGTTGAGGAGTCTCACCATGGCCTAGGGAAATAGGTCAAGTTTGAAAACATCTTAGCCGATTGTGACTAATGGCCAGACACAGAACTTGGGTAAGTCTTTCAGACTTAGGGTCACAACTGAGGTGACAGAGAGGTGGCAGGTCCTAGGATAGCTTCAAGTGTGATGGCTTCTTTTTCAAAGAGCTTGGCCAGGCCACAATGTTTAGGAAAGGGCCCAGGCCTGGATTACATCCATATAGAGTTCTTACTTCACATAGGCCCAAAAGCTGGGAGTTTTTGGTTCCTCAACCAATGTTTCCAGGACAACTGCATCTCAAAAATCTGGTGCATGGCAAAGGTTGTATCATTCCAAAACCAGGAAAGCTACTGGAAGATCCTAAGAGCTACTGCCTCATCTCTTTCATTTGTGTCACATACACAGTTCTGATGCGCATCAATGAGGTTCTTGAACTACAACTGGCCTTTGTTCAGGCTGGCTTCAGATGAGGACAGCTTACCCAAGATTAAGTCATCCACCTAACACAAGACATTGAAGATACCATAGAGAAGGGCAAGAAAGTTGGTGCTATTCTGGTGGGTTTGTCAGCTGCATATGACAACTGTCTTGCATGTGGGGCTGAGCATCAAGTTGTTGCAGGTGATTCTTTGGAAATCCATGGTGCTGTTCATTATGGAAATGATAGAAAATCAGATCTTCACCTTGCAAGCCGAAGACAAAGTCAGCCAATTTAGGTGTCTGTGTAATCCCACAAGGATTCAGTCTAGAGCCTCTTCTTTTCAACCTATATACTTATGACTTAAATACTAAGGCCAATAGGTTCTTATTGTGACAAACTGGGAATTGTATTAATGTTTTGTATGAATAATGCGTGTGCCTTGGTTTCCCTTATGTGTTGCACAAGTATCTAGGTGGTGGGACAAGGGTGTGTGATCATTAAAGAGACCCCTATAGGGAGGTGTGACTGCTGTCTTGCTGCCTGGGCCCAGACAATGGCTGGACACTCTGTATCCTGGCAAGAGCCAGCCAAAGGAGTCAGAGGACAAAGAGAGAGGTGGAGGCAAGCTGAACAGTTTGCCCATGAAAGAGACAAAAGATGGAGGAGGGCAACTGCGCGTGCCTGAGGGTGGGCTGCTGGAAGCTGGTCAGTCTCCTGTTTTGGGACTCGGAGCGGGGGAGGGGGTCAGGGCTCTGGATCCCTCCCAAGATGGGCTTTGCTGAATGTTCCTACTGTCTGTGCTCAGAACAGTTCTATGCTGTGTTCCAGATGACTAATAAACCCTTCTGTTTTACAATGCTGGCTGAGAGTCACTGCTGACTTCAAAGTTGGGGGTGCATGGCCCTTTTGGCTATGCCAACTCTTCTGCCAATACAAGCTGCATGTACACGAGGAGGGTTAGTGGGTATAGCTGTCCTGCCAACCTTTTCTAGTGTTGACATGTCCAAGAGATCAGACTTCCAAGACATATTAGCACCTATTAAATTCATTCAGAATGTCATTTGGCCAGGATATTATCAATTTGATTCAGAGGAGCAAGCCACAAGATATGGGGCAGTCACGATTACAGCTCTTTCTTGTTAATGTTGTGATGTTTCTCTTTTTAATTTGAAAAGAAAAGAAAGCAGAAGAGTGAGGCGAGTAAGAAACAAAGGAAAACGGGGTGCCTGTGAAAGACAGTGAGAGATCATGTAGCTACTGACAAACCTATTTATGCCAAAGGCACATAACTCACCACACATTGATGCAGGGTCTGAAAGCTGCTTCTCCAACACTTATTTCCTGCATGACAAAATGCTAAGCGAATGCAGATTAAGTGTCACCATTAAGGATAATTTGTGACCACATGGGGCTGGAAAGAAAAATCCTTTGCATGGCTTCATCCACTGCTATTGGGTGTGTGTTTTCCATTCATCTGCGTTCCCCTAGGAAAATGAAAAATACTTTTAAGCGCAAGACTAGTTGGGGGAGAAAATAATTGCTATGTCTGAAAACAGTTACTATGGTAGCAGTGCTCTTCTCGCTTCTCTAGTGAAGAGTTGGGGACCAGTGTTCCTTTTGTCAGATGCACACAGGCGCACATTTAAATGCTAATGTTTGTGTTAACCATGTCTGCCTAACCTTGAAGCATCGGTGGCTGGGAGGGAGGAAGAAATAGCGTCCAAAAAAATTGGGCTCTCTCCTTAAATTTCCATCTGGACAGGTTTGGTGAACTCTGTATCTCAGCTGAGTTTAAAGGTTACTCCTGTGCTTGCTAGTCAGTGTGGTCTTAATGACTTGTTTATGGATCGCTGACCATTTGTGCGGTGTAATTGACAAGCAGAACATTTTTTAATATCTGTTCCTTCCAGCTCATCTGATGTACTGCCGTTTCTTAGAACAGCCCCTGAAATCTATCTTATCAAATCAATTTAAACAATGGGAAAGATTCTGTCTTCAGTTATTTAGCTGTTAAAATATTTCTCTTACCTACTTACCAAATGAAGTCTTCTTCTCAAAGTTTTAAAGAAGAGCAAAGCTGTTTGGGCATTTTAGTGGTGAAAGAAGAGGGTGTGAACAAGATGAGCATATTATTATGATCCATATTTCAGTAGTGGTTTAGGGGATAGAGCACTGCATTATGACTCAGAAGATTTCTATTTCCATGTCTACCACTGGCCTGCTAGGTGATCTTGGGCAAATCCCTTCTTCCTGTGCCTCAGTTTCCCCCATATGCAATATGGGGATAATGATAATGACCTCCATTGTAAAGTGCTTTGAGATCTACTGATGAAAAGAGCTAGGTAAGTGGATATCAGGGCCCCATTGTTCTTGGCACCACTGTGTTGATGTGGGTTACACTTGCTATGTGCTGGAGAATAGGAGAGTACCAGTCAGGAGTTAAAGTGGGGGAGAATGCCCCTGCCCCATCTCTGCTAAAAGCATAGAAAGCTCCTTGACTTGATTAAGCAATGCTCCCCATCCCCTCAGCTGCTGCAGTAACACCTCCCGCTCCTGTCTCTGCCATCCTTTCTTTAATCACTGCTCCTACCCCTGTGTTTTTCTCAGTTCACCAGAGGGTAGAAGAGGCCACTACAAGGTAATGGAAGCTCCAGGCGCCTCTCAGGAACAAGCCTGGGATGTACTGTCTCTGTGGGCATGGAAGGGCAGAGAGGGATGGAAAGAGGAGAGACACTGCAGCATTGAGCAACTCTACTAACCTCCAGCACAGGTGGCATCTGCTCCCAGTTCTTCCCGCCTCCGTAAACACACACAACTACCATTAGCAGTAATGAGATTTATGAGTTGTTTCCATTGCAGAGGGCTAGTCTGTCATGGTTCATCCCTCCTGCTGCCATTCTAACATCACACCTGACCCTCAGCCTTCGCCTCGCAGGTGGTAAGCCCAAGAGACGGGTCCACATCACCTTTTCGGGCTGGGCCCAGCCAGGTTACATGGGTGGCCCAACCACCAGATGCTCGCCTGACACCACCCACAGGGGTAGGTCCCAGTACCGCTAGTCCAGGTGAGAAAGGAGACCAAAGGGTAGGGGGATCACACTCCTCAGCCTCCCCAGCAAAGCCTATGTCAGAGTGCTGGAAAGGAGATTATGCCCGTTAGCTGAACCTCAGATTCAGGAGGAACAATGCCGATTCTGTCCCAGCTGAAGAACAAGAGAACAGCTCTTTGCTCTCTCGCACATACTTGAGGGGTCATGAGAGTTTGCTAATCTGGTCCACCTTTGTTTTGTAGACCTGGAGAAGGCATATGACCACGTTTCCCAAGACCTGTGGGAAGTGCTGCGGGAGTATGAGATGCCGGTGCCGCTTGTGTGTGCTATCTGGTCCCCGTATTCTCGGAGTGAGAGTTGCGTTCGGATTCTTGGCATTAAGTTGAGTTTGTTCAAGGTGGGCATTGTGTGTCTTGTCCCCACTCCTGTTCGTGATTTTCATGGACAGGATATCAAGGCGCAGCCGAGCTGTGGAGTGTATCCAGTATATCCAGTGACTTGGAGGTGGCATCTCTGCTGTTTGCAGATGAGGAGGTCCGTCTTGCTTCTTCAGACTGCAATCTCCGACGTGCACTCGAACGTTTCGCTGTTGAATGTGAAGCGGCTTGTATGAGAATCAGCACCTCCAAATCAGAGTTCATGATCCTCTCCTGGAAGGAAGGTGACTGCTCTCTACAGGTGAGGGGGAGCAGCTGCCCTTAGTGGACAAGTTCAAGTATCTAGGGTTCTTGCTCATGAGTGATGGCAAGCAGGAGCGTGAGATCAACCAGTGGATTGGTGTGATGGTGGCAGTGATCTAGGCACTGTACCGATCCATGGTGGTGAAGCGGGAGCTGAGTTCTTGGGCAAAGTTCTCAGTTTACAGGTCACTCTACGTCCCCATCCTCACCTACGGTCATGAACTTTGGGTAATGACTGAAAGGACAAGACAACAGGTACAAGCAGTGGAAACGAGGTTTCTCTGCAGGGTGGTTGGGCTTACTCACTGAGAGAGGGTGAGGAGCTTGGCTTTTTGGGAGGGCCTCAGAGTAGAACCACTACTCCTCCAGATTAAGAGGAGCCAGATGAGGTGATTTGGGCACCTGATAAGGATGCCCCCTTGGAACTCTACTGTGTACGTCCCACTGTGCGTAGGCCCTGAGGCTGACCCAGAACATGCCGGAGGGATTATATCTCCCGGCTGGTGTGGGAGCACTGGGGAATCCCCCAGGAGGAGCTGGAACCTGTTGCAGCGGAAAAGAAGGTCTGGTCTACTCTCCATGCTGCCACTGCAACCCTCACCAGGAAAAGTAGCATAAAGGAAAAGAAAAGAAAAGAAAAAGAAAGAAGAAGAGATTTATGACCATGGAACGAGGGAAAAATAAACCCTCAAGACATCATAAAACAAAAACAGCAATGGATATGCAGCTCTCATTCAAGCCACTGGGCCGTGTCCTCACTTGGAACCCTGCAAGTACATTAACTCCAGCCACCCAAAGTGGGAGAGTGCTATGGTAACACTGAAAAGGGTGGCCAAAAAGAAACACCAAGGCTCCTTAGCACTGCTAGGATAATAATAGAAATGTAGGATTGGAAGGGACCTCAACAGGTCATCTAGCCCAGCTCCCTGCACTGAGGCAGGATTAAGTATTGTTTAGACAATCCCTGACAGGTGTTTGTCTAAATTTATCATCATCCTCTTTATACCAACCTTTTATGTACCTGAAGACTTCTCTCTCCCCCCTCCCTGCCCTCAGTCTCTTCTTCTCCAGACTAAACAAGCCCAATTTTTTCAGTCTTTTCTTATAGGTCATGTTTTCTAGACCTTTAATCATTTTTGTTGATCCCCTCTGAACTTTTTGCAGTTTATCCACATCTTTCCTCAAAGAGTGGTGCCCAGAACTGGACACAGTACTCCAGTTGATGCCTTATTGGTGCTGAGTAGAGCAGAAAAATTACTTCTTGTATCTTGCTTACAACACTCCTGCTAATACATCCCAGAATGATCTTCACTTTTTTGCAACAGTACTACTTTGTTGGCTCATGTTTACTCTGTTATCCACTATGACCCCCAGATCCTTTTCTTCAGTACTTTTCCTTAGGCAATCATTTCCCATTTTGTTTTTGTACAATTTATTATTCCTTCCTAAGAGTAGGACAAATGCGAAATACTTATTAAAGTTCATCCTATTGTTTTGAGACCATTTCTCCATTTTGTCAAAATCATTTTGAATTCTAATCCTGTCCTGTCAAGGGATCATGGTGTCAATGAGAATAATACCCAGCTCTTATATAATATGTCTTATCAGTATCTCTCAAAGCAGCATAGTGGCTTTAATGTATTTCTCTTCACAATACCCCGGTGAGTCAGGGGTATCATATCCATTTTACAGATGAGAAGGTAACACACGAGAGGCTAAGTTCAATAGAAATTAGGAGCCTAAATATCTTTTAAGATTGGGACCAAGTAACCTGTTCAAGGTCACATGGGAAGTTTGTGGTGGATCAGGGAATTGAACCTGGCTGTCTTGGGTCCTGCTAGTGCCCTGGCCTTCCCTCTCTATCAGGCCCTTTGTATGTCAGCAAGGGAAAAGAAACTACAAGTGCCAATCAGGAAAGTGAGCAAAAGAGAGTTTAGAGGCAAGAAACTATCAGCTGAACTTCAAGTCACTAGACCTGATAAAGACAAAAAGCCAGATTGTTTTCTCTCTCTCGGGCTCTGAGAACTAGTTCTAATTAAATAGAAACAACCACTGCTGCCCTAGGGACCCAAAAGCAATCAGAGCTGCTTTGGAATAATTTTGTCCACATGGTGACATCTAATTATCTTTCCTCTCTCTGCACACATTCCTTCTCTTCTGCAGATCAGCAGCAACTAAACAAGGTATCTGAGAACATGCATTTTCCCCCAGTCTCTTTCTCCCCACCAAGAGATATGGGCAAGCTGGAATAGGGAAATCCGCACTACTTTGTAGTGTATGCCTTCCAGTCCCGGGTTTCTTGAGTTCATGATGGCCCAAATGAGATTAAATTAAAGGGTCTCAAATAAAACAGGGGATGGGAGAATTCTTAAACAGACACTTTCACTATGAAAAAAAACAAGGAGTACTTCTCCACTTAGTCTCTAAGGTGCCACAAGTACTCCCCGTTTTTTTTGCTGATACAGATTAACACAGCTACCACTCTAAAACTTTCACTATGAGTTTTTCTACACATGGAAGTGCCAGCAGAGTAACCCAAATTGATTAGCAATAAACCAATGCATCCCCCCTCCAATTATGCATGTTCACACCATTGTGTTCTGCTGTAAGAGGCGCCATACTTGAGCCATGCATCCGCTCCGCATGGCTGTAAGTTGCATTGATGTTAGTTAATTGCATTAGGTGGTAGTGCCCCAGGCAAACTGCATTCAGGGAAATGTTGCTATTGTATCGTGGGATATCTCCTGGAGGCCAGAAAAATTACAGGACCAGGGGTCAAACTCCCACCATTTCTTGCAGTGTATCCCAAAATTTACTTGATCCCAAACTGCTCCATGAACCCAGAAACAACAACAAACAGGAGTACAGTATAAGATAGTCCAGGATCCACTTTTCTATTTGAGAGCCCTGGGATGGGACCCACTGCAGCAGCCTGGAAGAGGTTTGGAGCTATTCAAGTATCTTGGAAAGTATTCAAGTATTCCTGGAGATGGAATCTGGGTGACCTGAAGAACAGAAATTCTTACAAGTTCACAGTAAAAAACAGACATTAACAGAAACCCCTTCTCTCATGGGTGCATTTATAGAGCAGAGATATTCAAGATAGTGACTGAAGTGAGACGCACCAGATTACTGCCGGGCGGGACAGGGGAGAGAAAAAAATTGAGCCAATGGGAGTTTCCATCAAATTCAGTGGGCTTTGGATCAGGCTGCTAGGTGCCATCAGCTGAGATGGGTGAACAGTGCAGCAGTTTGTAAGCTCCAGGGAAGGCACTACATGTTTGCTGTTTGTACAGCCCCCAGAAAAATGGGCTCTTGATCTACAGCTGGTGCCCCCGATTCAATTGTAATTTAAATAAATCATCATAATGCTGGGAATAGTGGTTTGAATTTGTAAATGAGCTGACTTCAGCCTGAGCACTCAGCACTTCAGGGTAGGTCTACATAGCATTCAGAAAATTCTGGAGGTCAGGACTAGAATTCAAAACGATCTTGACAAATTAGAGAATTGATGTGAAATCAACAAGAGGAAATTCAATAAACACAAGTGCAAAACACTTCATGTAGGAAATAAAGAAATCAAATGAACAACTACAAAAGGGGGATGCATGGCTAGGCTGTAATATGGCTGAAAAGGATCTGGGGGTTATAATGGATCACAAATTTAATGAGTGTCAACAATGTGATGCAGTTGTGACATAGGCAAATATCGTTCTGGGGTGTATTGACTGGAATGTTGGATGTAAGACACGGGAGGATACTGTCCTGCTCTATTCAGCACTGGTGAGGCCTCAGCTGGAGAACTGTGTCCAATTCCAGGCACCAGACGTTAGGAAAGATGCGGATAAATTGGAGAGAGTCCAGGGGAGAGCAACAAAACTGGTAGAGATTTACAAAAATCTGACCTCTGAGGAAAGGTTTAAAAAAAAAAAAAATTGAGCATGTTTAGTCTTGAGACAACTGAGGGAAGGACCTGATAACAGCCCTTATAACAGTTTTCACCTCTGTTAGAGAGGACTGTGATCAACTGTTCTTGTCCTACCTGCAGCGGGCATGGAGATGTACTGAGCTTAATTTGCAGAAAAGGAAGATTTAGAGTAGGTAGAAAGATTTTCCTAATAACTCTAAGGGTAGTTAAGCTCTGTACTAGGGAGGCTGTGGAATCTCCATCACTGGAGGTTTTTAAGAACCAATTAGACAAATGGTCTAGGTTGTTAGGGATGGTCTAGGTTTACGGAGGAGTCCTTCCTCAGTGAAGGTAGCTGGATTTGACTTCTGGAGATTCCTTCCAGCCCTACATGTCTATCAATGAATTTTGGTGTGAATTATAAACATTGAAGAATAAATGTGAGGGAATCACATTCTTTGTGATTCTTCCACAAGCTGAAAACAAGGCTAAGTTAAATCAGAAAAGTGATTCACAGACCTGAGGAAGAGCTCTGTGTAAGCTTGTCTAACGCCAACACAAGTTGGTCCAGTAAGAGATATTACCTCACTCACCTTGTCTCTCTAATATCCTAGGACCAACATGGCTACAACACTGCACAAATAAATACTGAGTTTTTCGATTAGCTCTGAGCACCAGCAGTTTTGAAATTTAGGGAGATAAGGCATATGAAACCAAGGAATGTTTTCACACCATGTAACATTTAGTTTGCTTATGAAATTACACCTTTGGGTGCGTTGTATGGAGGGACTGAACTGAGATCGCTAGATCTAAATACACGGACCTTTCAGCTGAGCTGAAGTTTAATAGACACAAACCCCTTTACATGGGCTGGCCACTACAGGGGGTCCCTGAGTAACATGAATGACACTTGCTTGGCTATGATCTTTAGGCAGCGGCTACATCTAAGAATAATTTTTGATCAGAGTGTAAAACAAAATAGATTTTACTGATAATACTCTGTTGCCAACACATTATATTTGGTGTTTTTCCTCAAAGCTCCAACCCCTGGAGTCAAGTGATTAAACATGAAACTTTCCACTTTTCATTTAGACAAGAAAATACATTTCTAACTTTCAAAGTTGCAGAAAAAAAGCTTGAAACAGGACACCAGTGCACTCTAATAATGGTCCAAAAACTAGAAGGCAAATTCAAACCCCTCCCACAAATGTATTATATTTTTAGATCTTATTATTTCCTAACCAATCTTGTGTTATTTTGAACTTATATCATGATTTTTGAATGCTTGGGGTTAGTTATAATACAGTGCTCAGCACCTAAAGAATATTGCATCACAGTGGACAACGAGTATTTCTTCAAGATCTTGCTCCTACACAAATCAGATACACAGAACTCAGGACTATTTGGAATAGCACTAGCTGGTGAATTCCATCAGTGTTACACCAGTGTCACTTCCAATAGCCTAAACGCAAGTTTTGTTGAGCTAAGGCTGCTTTTCTTTTTCATGATGGCATGTGTTAGCAGGTAATCCTATTTCCAAGCAAAGCAGCAACACGTACTCCATATGAAATATGAATATGAGAAATGATAAAGGTCTAAGCTTAGTAACAGTCTGCAGTGAGGGTTGTTAACAGGTCTCAGTTTAAAAACAGTAGCTGTGTTCATCAGCAAAATTATTTCTCCAGGGCTTTATATTCTTGCTGTCATGGACAGTTGATATGTATTTAGCAAATGCAGGAAAGAAGAGATATAAAATCAGATTAAGACTAACCATTGCACTGTTTTTGGCTCAGGAATTATACCAGAAACAAACACAGGGTCAAACATAACAAGGCTTTCCTCATAGCATACAGTGCAACTCACTTCATTCTGTCCCCATTTTGGGATCAAAGAGACCTTGCAGGTAGATATCCAAGACAAGATGCATACGCTGAGCACCTTTGACTGAGGGGCACATTGGGAATCCCAGAGGATCTTCAGTGCAAATAAATATGAAAATCATGAGCTTTTGTTTTCCAGCTTCATAGGTGCTGCTGCTGTCAGGCAGCCATCTTGTCAGTGTGGAACAGGAATGAACTCCTACAAGAATCAATGGTGTTAAAATTAGTGATCACTGACCATGGAAAGAGGAGTTCAGTTCAGATAAGATGGCTCCAACATCTTCCCAATTGTTATCCAAACTCGGAGAACAGATTAAACCTGCACAGGTTCTGCTTTCTTCCCCCAGATCCCTTTCTACCCTTTGCAGATCCACTCAGGCCTAGTCTACATTAGAGAAGGTTTGCCAATGAAGCTAATCCCTCCACATGTAGGCACAACTTATACTGGCAAAAACCAACAACCAACCAACCCCCACATCCGTAGATTAGCATATATCAGTTCCCTGAATAAAAGAAGCTATGTCAAGAGCAGCACTTAATGCTAGTGTAACTGAGGCTATGCTGGGGTTTTCACCAGTATAGAAATGGGGGGGGGGGGGGAGAAGAGAGGGAAAAAAAATCACTCCTCCACTCAACAATACTACACTGGCTAAGGCTTTCAATGTAGACCTTAACACTCCCTCTCTCCCCTGCTGAGACCTGACCTCAAAGAGGAACTCCCAGACCACTTGGCAAACTCCAGTGGTCCTTGTTACCCCATCTCTAAACCCACTCCACAACTACCCTTCCAGGCTCCCTTATTTCCCACAATCCTTACTGTTCCCAGTATTGCCAAGCCCTTGCTTTCAAAAAGTGACTAGTCAGGACTTCAAACATCACAAAATCGGTTTAAAAAGCATGAGATTTTTTGTAATATATAAGTTGAAGTGTTTTTATATTGGGGCGGGGGTGTCTGTCTCATATTTGAGTCGTTAGAGATCACATTTTCCACCTTTTCTCTGCAACCAAGAAGGATAGAAAGTTCCCTTTTTTTTTTTTATTAGTGACAGCTGAGAGGCACATGTAATCATGTGACGCCAGGAGCTGAGCCTTTAAGAAAAGCCTCCAAGTGTCACAAGACTTGTGATAGCATCATGAGCCACAATGGGAAGTCAGATGTCTGCAAATGTTAGTGCTTGGGAAGAGGACTGGACTGGCAGCCCTGGACAATGACACTTTCTTGCCAGTCAGACCACTGGTAATGTCTTTCAGCCCTGACTAGGTAGGACCTCCCCTCAGGAGGAATTTTCCTCCTGTCTGCTGAGGGTGTCCACAGAGGTGTCAGCTGCTAGGGTGGTGGTTTGATTACATGGAGCCTGCTTGCTAGGTACTAGACTGATGGCTTAGGCTGGTCCATTTCCACTAACATTTCCAGCAACTCCTCTTCCACTGCCTACTGTCAGGTGGCAATCACATCTCTCAGGCTTTCATGCATTACCTCTCCATTTGATCTTCTCATCCTTGTGGTAAAAGCTGTCTTCTCTATAGCCACTTTGCTCCCAGTTTTGATACAAGCAGGCCAGTAAATGAAGTTACTTACTGCCACTATGAACACTGCCTTAGTGTTGGCTTCTGGTCAGTGAGGGGACTGACCCAAAAACCTGCATTCAGCCTCCCCGAACTACCGGGACATGTGGAGCCAGATCAGGAGGTCTCTTCTCTTTCCCAGCAGTAATGAGGACATTGAGGTAATCCATCACTGGCTCAGGCCCAGAGGCCAACGGGGCCCATGCCCAGGGGCCCTGGCCAATTTGAGGGTCTCCCCGCAGGACCGCCAGAACTCCGCCTCTGCCCTCTCTCCTCCTCTCCCCCCCGCCGCCTCTCAGGGGCCCACTGCCCTGCTCCTCCTCTTCCCTCTGAGGCCCTGCCTCCAGGCCAGGCAAGAAGCTGGAGCCCAGCCATAGTAGGGTGAGTATATCCCCCTGCCCCCCGGAGCTGGCTGAGCTGCTCACCCAAACCCCTCTCCTCACCCGCCCGCTAAGCATGGACCTGGCCCGAGCCCCTCCCCCCTACCCAGGGCCAGCCTTAGGGAGAACAGTGCCCTGGGCAAACTAGTATTTTGTTGCCCCCTCCACCCCCCCCCCCCATGGGCAGGGCACCCCTGCATTTCCCCTGGTCCCCAGCCTCCCCATGCCCTCTTCACCCCTAATCCCTGCACTGTGTCCCCTCCTGCACTGTACCACCTTCATCCCTAATCCTTGCACCCCCTGCTGTGCACACATGGGGAAACTGACCTGGGTGCATGGAGCAGCTGGCATTGCTGCTCGCTCTCCCCTCAAAGGCTGCTCCTCCACATGCACCCCAGGGAGTGGTGAGGGGCGGAGCAAAGAGTGATGTCAGGCTCCCTGAATCCCCAGGTCACTTTCCCCACCTGGACTACATAAGGGGAGGGAAGAGAGCAGCAGCTCCTGATGCTTGCCTCACAGCCAAGCCCAGATGGGAAAGTGACCTAGATGCACAGAGCGCTTGGTGTTGCTCCTCCCCCTCACAGCCCTAGGGGGGCCCAGAGGAATGTGGCGGGGGAGGAGGGAGTAAGCAGTATTTGTGTGCCACAGCTTGCTCCTGCCATGTTCCTCCACTGGGAGAAATCTGCCTCACCAGTGCTCCCCTGCCAGTCAGGAGCGGTTTCTCACTCTACACCAGCAGCCCACACCTCTGCACTGCCACATGGCATCCCTGGGAAGTCACCCAGGCGGCCCACCCATCACACTGGGCTTGCCTACACCCCCATCCCTGCAATGACCTGGCCCAAGCCGCTCCTCCTTCCCCGCTCACCGTGAGCCCCATGGCTCACCCCCCAGCCCCTTTATCACAGAAGCGGGCATTTGTCCCGTTTGCTCTTGCCAGCGGATGATCGACTGGCAAGAGCAAACAGGACAAATGTCCCAACTTCTTTTGCGAAACTGGGCACCTGGGGCAGGGTTTAAAAAGGGGGCTGTCCCGGCCAAATGGGACAGATGGTCACTCCTAGCAGCTGTGGGGAGCCCTAGACCCTCCGCCTGCCCTGGGCGAGGTGCCGGGGTGCCCATGTGCCAGGCCAGGTGGAGGGTCCAGGGCTCCCCACAGCAGCCCAGGTTCGTTGGGAAGCTCTTACCACCACCCAGCTTCTGGCCAGGCAGGGGCGGGGCCATGGGGGAAGGGGAGGAACAGGGAGTGGGGCCCTGTGGCAGGGTGTGTGGGGGCCCCCAAATGTTTTGTGTGCAGGGCCCCCATATAGTAAGTCTTAATCTGCCTCTGGTCAGAGCTGCCTCATTAGCCAGGCCTGCTATCCCAAATTACTTTGGGACTACTTTGGGACTTCCTGCTTTCTGTGACAGTGTCTCCTGCAGAAATCAGGGATTTAGCTGCTTAACGAGTGTGTCTTCTGCCTATATCTGGGTTTCAACCCCTGTGTTGGGGACACTGGGGCATGGCCACTAGGTAACTCGAGGGGATGGAAGACCACGAGTGTCGATGAAGCCCCCTCGCACTAGGCCCAGGTGTCCTTGGCCCCCCCTCCCGCCTGGAGGCACTCGCAGCAGCTCTGCGTACTAGGCCCAAGTGTCCTTGGCCCCCCCGCCCGGAGGCACTCACAGCAGTTATGCTGAGGATCTGCAACAATATGCTGCAGAGTCAGACTGCCTGAAACTAAGCAAGGCCACACAGTGCAGATATGGAAGAACAATGCTGAATAAAGCAGCTTTATGTATAGTTTAACAAATGATACAGAGAACCAGGGAACTAGCTGGGAACTGGATTGGCTGGCTATATGGATACTTGGGGCAGCTTGCTATTGGATAAGTATGCTGGGAAAAAGGATGTATAAAAGCCTGTGTAACTTCCTGCTCTGGGTACAGGATTTGAGATTCAAATCTCCCTGTACCTATTTGAAGCTTCAAATAAACTTTTCTGCTTCTCCACCCCGTTGTGATTATTGGGTGTAGCACACCGGGTAACGAACCACTCAAGCTGTTGTTCAGCCTCTCGGCGCTGGGTGCCGGTAACACCTGCATAGAAAGTGCAACTGCCTCCTGTCAGGAGGATTTTAAATTCAGATAATCACCTTTCTGTGTTGCATCTTGTCACCAATGACCATCCAGTAGCGCGGGTTTCCTCGTCTCTATGAATACTGCAAATGGAAGGGCTGGTAGCAACTCCCTGTGGTTACACCTTCAGGCCCTTCCAAACCTGTCCTATCCAGTACTCCAAGGACCTGGATTAAATCACAAATGGCAAATGCAGTCTCAGAAGAGTCTATGCATGGGGCCCACTGAAAAAAGCAGCTGACACATACTGTATTAGCTCTGGCCTGCTGGTGCAGAGAGGCCTTCAGCAAGTATCCTGACTGCATCACTGCCCCTGAGAGTCTTGGGTCCTGCAAGGGGTGAAAAGAAACTGGACTCTATTCCCCCAGGTATAAAGTCAGATTGCCTTGGGGGCAGGTTGTACCTTTGGGCACAGGCCTGAGCAAAGGGTAGTGTGAGAGCCACACCACCCCAGGAATAGCCCCAGCAGACACGCCCCTGATGCACAAGTCCCTCCCCGTGCTCCGGAAGGAGAGTAGATTTGATGCTGGCCCATAGCTGGCTAAGCAAAACTGCTCCACCCATTTCCCACCTACCTTGTCTGGGGGGAGAGGGGCAGTTTCTGCTCACTTTGTGCCCAGACCCTAAGGCTTGGTCTACACTAGAGCTTACTTTGGCATAACTTAGTTCACTCAGGGGTGTGAATAATCCACACCCCGAGCGATATAAGTTACACCAGCCTAAGCGCTGGGGTGAACAAGCTAGGTCAGTGGGAGATCTTGCATGAGAACTGTCTCTGGACAGATTAATAATGGATCAAAATCACATTTGTTGATCTCTTGGGGCCAAATCTGGTTCCTATTGAGATCAAAAGAAGTTTTGCTATTGAGTTCAATGGGAACAGACTTTGACATTTGGAGAGGAAAGAATAAAAACCACTCAAGCAAGGGCTATGTTGCTTATACCACAGGTATCAAATGCTGCTGATGCATGTGAGAGTCAGACATCTGATCTTTGTCCACTGCAAGGGAGAAATCAGCAATCAATGATGCTAGAACAGTCTCTGTACCATATCCAACTCAGAAGTCCATCTGCAAAGCATCAAGGAAATATGAAGGCTCCAGATTACCTTCAAGTCCTCAGTCCCTTGGTTAGAATGCTCCCATTAGTATATGTTCATAATCAGGAGCAAACATGTAATAAACGTAACTAATCTTCATAACTTCAGATACCAAGATGAATATACATTCACAGAATTAGCATAATCATAAGTACCAGCTATTTCACCTACATGACAGTTCCCAACAGAGATTCTGAAAAAACAAAAAACAAACAATATATCACGTACCTGAGACCCTCTGCGCCCCACTGGAGTTGTTATCTGTGATCATAGAATATCAGGGTTGGAAAGGACCTCAGGAGGTCATCTAGTTCAACCCCCTGCTCAAAGCAGGGCCAATCCCCAACTAAATCATGCCAGCTAGGGCTGTCAAGCCTGACCTTAAAAACCTCTAAGAAGGAGATTCCACCACCTCCCTAGGTAACGCATTCCAGAGCTTCACCACCCTCCTAGCAAAAACATTTTTCCTAATACCCAACCTAAGCCTCCCCCACTGCAACTTGAGACCATTACTCCTTGTTCTGTCATCTGGTACCACTGAGAACAGTCTAGATCCATCCTCTTTGGAACCCCCTTTCAGGTAGTTGAAAGCAGCTATCAAATCCCCCCTCAGTCTTCTCTTCTGCAGACTAATCAATCCTAGTTCCCTCAGCCTCTCCTCATAAATCATGTGTTCCAGTTCCCTAATCATTTTTGTTGCCCTCCACTGGACGCTTTCCAATTTTTCCACATCTTTCTTGTAGTGTGGGGCCCAAAACGGGGCACAGTACTCCAGATGAAGCCTCAATGTCGAATAGAGGGGAACGATCACGTCCCTCGATCTGCTGACAATACTCCTACTTATACAGCCCAAAATGCCATTGGCCTTCTTGGCAAGAAGGGCACACTGCTGACTCATATCCAGTGTTTCATTCACTGTAACCCCTAGGTCCTTTTCTGCAGAACTGCTGCCGAGCCATTCGGTCCCTAGTCTGTAGTGGTGCATGGGATTCTTCTGTCCTAAGTGCAGGACTCTGCACTTGTCCTTGTTGAACCGCATCAGATTTCTTTTGGCCCAATCCTCTAATTTGTCTAGGTCCCACTGTATCCTATCCCTATCCTCCAGCATATCTACCACTCCTCCACGTTTAGTGTCATCTGCAAGCTTGCTGAGGGTGCAGTCCAGCCATCCTCCAGATCATTAATGAAGATATTGAACAAAACTGGCCCCAGGACCAACCTTGGGGCACTCCGCTTGATACCGGCTGCCAACTAGACATGGATCACTACCCATTGAGTCTGATGATCTAGCCAGCTTTGTATCCACCTTATAGTCCATTCATCTAGCCCATACTTCTTTAACTTGCTGGCAAGCATACTGTGGGAGACTGTATCAAAAGCTTTGCTAAAGTCAAGGAATAACACATTCACTGCTTTCCCCTCATCCACAGAGCCAGTTATCTCATCATAAAAGGAAATTAGATTAGTCAGGCATGACTTGCCCTTGGTGAATTCATGCTGACTGTTCCTGATCACTTTCCTCTCCTCTAAGAGCTTCAGAATTGATTCCTTGAGGACCTGCTCCATGATTTTTCCAGGGACTGAGGTGAGGCTGACTGGCCTATAGTTCCCCAGATCCTCCTTCTTCCCTTTTTTAAAGATGGGCACTACTTTAGCCTTTTTCCAGTTGTCCGGGACCTCCCCCGATCACCATGAGTTTTCAAAGATAATGGCAATGGCTCTGCAATCACATCCGCCAACTCCTTTAGGACTCTTGGATGCAGCGCATCCGACCCCATGGACTTGTGCTCGTCCAGCTTCTCTAAATAGTCTCGAACCACGTCTTTCTCCAGAGGGCTGGTCGCCTCCTCCCCATGCTGTGCTGCCCAGTGCAGTAGTCTGGGAGCTGACTTTGTTCGTGAAGAGAGAGGCAAAAAAAGCCGTGAGTACATTAGCTTTTTCCACATCCTCTGTCACTAGGTTGCCTCCCTCATTCACACTTTCCTTGACTTTCTTCTTGTTGCTAACATACCTGAAGAAACCCTTCTTGTTACTTTTAAGATCTCTTGCTAGCTGCAACTCCAAGTGTTATTTGGCCTTCCTGATTTCACTCCTGCATGCCCAAGCAATATTTTTTATATCTTCCACTTCTTGTAAGCTTCTTTTTTGTGTTTAAGATCAGCAAGGATTTCACTGTTAAGCCAAGCTGGTCGCCTGCCATATTTACTACTCTTTCTACACTTCGGGATGGTTTGTCCCTGTAACCTCAATAAGGATTCTTTAAAATACAGCCAGCTCTCCTGGACTCCTTTCCCCCTCATGTTATTCTCCCAGGGGGATCCTGCCCATCCGTTCCCTGAGGGAGTCAAAGTCTGTTTTTCTGAAGTCCAGGGTCCGTATTCTGCTGCTCTCCTTTCTTCCTTGTGTCAGGATCCATCTTCAGGCCACTCATACCTTTGAGAGCCTAAGTCCCACTAACTTTTAATAAAACTTAGGAGCCTAAGTCATGCAGCTGCTTTTGAAAATCTTGCCTGAACTACTTTGGGAGTTAGGCACTGAAATGCCTCGGAGGATCTGGACCCTTGAGTCTGAAATGGTGCGCAGCCGATTACTTTCCCTTTGTGCGCTGCAGTATCACTTTGAAATAAAGCAAAAATAACCCCAAAATAAGTGTCCTTTTCCTAGCCATCGTGCACAGTGCATTGCAGCAGCTTTCAAATCCACTCTTGTGCAGAACCAACCCTTCTTAGTTCCTCATCACAGTCCTCTGCAAAAGACACACGACAAGAGGCCTCTGAGGCCCATGTGTCAGCTCTGGTTTATTCCACCCAGGCACAGCAGAGGGCGCTCCGGTGTAACAATGACAGCTATGGGGGGGTGGACTGGAAGGTAATTGAGCGGTTTGGGTTTGCAAGAATAAATGAATAACCATCTGACTAGCCAAACAGATGTTGGGTCTTCCAAAACCTGCTTTTAAACAATAATAGAGAGAGCACCTCTTCAATAAGGCCAATAGTTACACTTGCTACCCCCATTACTGGAGTGCTGGGATCTTGCTACAGCTCTTTAGCATTTATTTTAATTGGTGGTGCATTTCCTTTTGCAAAGCTTTTCAGTGAGAGGAGAAAAGTAAATACTAAGTGGGATGGCTTCCATGAGCCCCTACAGCAGGAATTCAAAATCAGTCTCTTGTTTATGTGAGCTAATTGAACACTGATCTGGTGTAGGATTTTAATAATCATTCAACCATTTGATAGAAGAAACACTACCAAAAGTCCTCTGCGAGGGTAAGTTGCCATAGTGCCTTCTTGTGAGGGAAGAGAATACAATAATTAGCAGTAATATTACAATAGCACATTGTAACAGGGTTCCCACTCACTATGAGGGTACCTCCTTGTGTCTAGATCTGGGAAAGTAACCCTTGCAACATGGGGTGCCCCCTTTTGCACTCTGCAATAATCTCTTCTTCTGGGAACTTGTCCCTCTGGCCAGGTCCCCATTTAGTCCCCCCCTTCCAGGACTAGGAAGTCTGATATGACCACTCTCCAAATGCCTTCCCCAGAGAGTGCTCAGCCCCAGCTCAGGCTCTGTGCCACCATACCAGGAGCTGGCAGGGGAACCCAGGTCCACCTGCTCTACACTGGGTTCCTTCCCAGGGACCCTATAGCCTTCAGTCCAGGTCTGCTCAGTCCCCATTCCCTGTTGCTGTGTCCCTGGGCTGGGCTCCTTCCTGCCCAGCCTCTCTCTTCTCTTGCCTGTTTCTGGGTTTACCACAGGATCAAATTCTGCTCCCTGTAGCTACTTCACCCCCCTTTTTGCCCCTTACCAGACTCCTTACTCCAGGGCACGATCCCAGGACTTACTAATCCCTTGGACTTAGTCCCTCCTTGTCCCTGACAGCCTTCCACAGAATGACCATGACCCTCATTCCCCCCCACAGCTTCCTGGCTTTATACTGCTGTCCCAGCCCTTCCCCAGCTGCGCTTCACTCTCAGTTAATCCTGGCTCTCCCTCTAACAGGTGAGCCAGGTAAGCTAACTGGCCTCTCAGGCTGCTGTTAGCTGTATCAGGGCTGGTGTGAGGTGGCCACTCCACCACATACACAAAGGCCCCAAATGAGAGAGGGGCTCCATTGTGCTAGGTGCTGTCCTGAAGAGCTTGCAATCTAAGTGTGAGAGGAAACGAGGGGGTGTGGGGGGGTGCATGACTTGCCCAGCGGGTTAGTGGAAGAACTGGGACCAGAACTGAGTGCTCCTGAGTCCCAGTCCAGTGCCCCACCCACAAGAGCACACTGCCTGTCCATGATACAGCTCTGCCACTGATAATCAGTTCTGTAGTTTTTTTATTTCCCAACCAAAAATGGTAGCATCTTCATAACTCCTATTAGCTACTGATACTGTTTTTTAACAGCTGTTTCTTTTAATGATATCTTTATTACAACCTGGTAAACGACATGTGCTGAACTAAAAATCAGGGTCAAGTTCCCAGTCTGGATCACAGTGGATCAAAACTGTGTGGCTAGGAGACAACATAGTTTGAGCTGCTCTACATGTCAGGGTAGGATTGCAAATGCATGGTGTGGCACCCTTTCTTCTGGGAGCTGAGCATTTCTTCTCTCCAATGGCTTGGTGAGGAGGGGCTGGACAAGAGCGTTAGTGCCTCTTTTTATGTCATTGCACTATTGTCCGAAGAGCGTGTCCCCTATACATGAGATATGCTTTTTTATTGACTTTAAGAAATCAGATTTATTTTGTTAATAGAGTTGTGTGGAGGAGCCAGACATACAACAGCAGCTAGTTGTTTTCATGATTCCTGGGTTTTTTTAATGGTATTTTACTTAGTGGATAGAAAACAATCCCTACAATTACTTTTGTCTGGCATGAATCTGTGTGTCATTTGCATATGATCATGGAAAGAAGGGATTTTTATATGTCCACTTAACTCCACTGATTTTAGTCAAGCTACATCAGTTCACAGCAGCTGAGGGATTGGCCCAGGGTTTCTAATGAACTAAGCTCTCATCTATCACCCAAGTGATGGAAAATAATATTTAGCAGCTACCCTCTCATGAAACCATGAATGCAATAGCCATCAGGTCTGTGAGCTGATAACCAAGGGGCTTCTGTCTATACATTTACCACCATCTCTAAACCTGCTGTGGTATCTGTCACCCATACTCCCAAACCAGAGCTAGGCCAGACTCTGATCTCAGCTGCATGTGTATGGTAAGGAACTGACATGTTAATTCCCGGCCTCAGTCACATGAGTTGTCTCAAGGTTCTGAAAGCAGACTGGGGTGATTATCCCAGAGAAGGGATTTTTGGCCAAGGAGGTGGCGGAACACTGCATTATGCCCTAGGGGTCAAAGAGGGAAAGCCCCTGATTCTTCAGGCACTCTGCTCTGCACAGCAGAGCTCCTAGCCAGTACCAAACCGCTTGGACTCCCCAGCACACGGCCATGAAGCGTGAACAGTAAAGATCATGCCAACATAGCTTGTGCCTGGTAATATCCCCCATGGCTGCAGGCTGTGCAGCATTGGCTGAGCTCTCCCTGCTCTCCTCTGATTCAGCCCTTGCATGGGACATGGTGACTCACAAAGACTCAGATTCTCAGCCATGGCTTGCTGTGCCTGTGCGTAAGGCTAGTCCTGGAGCCAGTTATAGGCACTAATTCAACAAGTGACATGTCGAGGCATGTGACTTGCCCAGTAGTCCCCAAGCTTTTGAAAGTCACGCTCCCTTACCCCTGTCTGCGACCCCCCTCCCCCCTGAACTGGGAGCAGGGTGGAGGTGGAGTGGAGCTGCAACCAGGCTTTGGTGGTGGCCGGCAGCTGGGCCTGTGGGCAGGTGTGGCTCTGCTCCCGGCCTTGCCTCCAGCCTTGCCCCTGGGCTGGGAACAGAGCTGCGACCAGCGGCCGAGGTTGGGGGTTGTTGCGGAGCTAGGAGCAGAGCTGCACCAAGGCTGGGGACGGGACCAGGCAGGGGGCTGGGAGCCAGGTGCGGGGCTGGGAGCCAGGGACATGGCTGGAGTTGGGACCTGAGCAGAGCTGGGGGTGGGGAAGGGCTGGCTGGCGCTTCCTCCCCGCCCCACCAGATGGTCCTCCATGCCCCCCTAGGGAGGCCCACCTCACACTTTGAGGACCTCTGGATTAGCCCCACTGACTTCACTATGTTAAGGACCCTGCTGAATGGGGACCATAGTGATAGAAAATGCTCTGCAGGCTGCTGGGGCTTGCTTGCCATCTGACAGGCCTGAGTATAAAAGAGATTCCTCTGGCTGGTGGTGGCTGGATCTGATATATTCAGCCCCTGGGGTGCCACAAATTCCTCAGCAATGGCCCTTGAGTCACTCTGGAAGGAGCCCTGACCAAGCCTACTCAGCCAAGAGAAAGGTGGAGTTTAAAAGCATCAAAACGAAGGTCACGCTTCTGCTCCCATTCATGTCAAAGGTGAAATTCCAGCTGACTCCAGTGAGAACAGGGACAAAGGGATGATCAAGCCTCCAAAATGTGCATGCAAACAAATCCCAGGAAGACAGAACTCTTCAGGAACTACACATCTCATAGCCTAATGACAAATACTAAGGAAAAGGGAACCTCCTTGTAATGCCTTTTGTTTAACTAACAAGCAAGGAGTTATAGGGGTTTTCCCAAGAAAAACTCCCATTGATTTTCTTTGGAGTTTGCCTGCATAGGGATGAATGTGTAACACACCACTATGCAGCATTTTATAGGGCTATATAGGGCCCTGCACAGATATTGACTAATTATTATTTTTCCCCTTTACAGCCAGGGAAACTGAGGCAGAACAGTAAAGCAACTCAGCCAGTGTCACAGGTCAGTTGCAGAGGCAGGATTAGAATTTGGGACCTCCAACCCTGCAGTAATTCCACCAGACCAGGCTGCCTTCCAGTTAAAGGTGAAGGGGCATGAGCATCACACAGGGACAGGAATCTGGTGAATAAAAGCAATCCAGAAACAATTCAGAAGTAGCACAGTCTTAAGGGAGAGCTCAGATTGCACAGACATAATGGCCATTAAGTGACAAGCCAATCAAACACAGCAGAAAGCACCTGTGGCTATAGAAGATTGTTGTTGTTTTTTTTAGTAAAGAGCAGATGGGTTGAAAATGTATTTTAGAAAGGCAACAATCTAGGTTAATATCTTCTCCAGAGCAGTCCCGGAGTCTTTTTTTGTATTGGTCTTGCCTGTCTTCAGCAAAAACCCTGTAACGTAAAACAGCCCCTAGTGTGCTATATTATAAAGCAGCAGCACACTGGATAATCCGCATTCAGCCATGCTCAGACACACACGGTTAAAACAGAGCAAAGAAAGGACTGAAAGAAGTTGTAGAGGCTACACAGCTTGTTACAAGAAGGGGACAGGGCTCTCTGCTCACAGGGGGCTAGACTGTTGTCCCTAGGGCAGATAGTTTGAACGCGATGGTATTGACTGATAAGTCCCGATATTTGGGGCTTTTTCTTATATAGGCGCCTATTTCCCCCCTCCCCCCCGATATTTCACCCTTGCTGTCACAGAATCAGAGAATATTAGGGTTGGAAGGGACCTCAGGAGGTCATCTAGTCCCACCCCCTGCTCAAAGCAGGACCAATCCGCAACTAAATCAACTGTCTGGTCACTCTGGGCTCAATAGCTCCACGCTGCGAGCGGCTTAGGGGGAAGGGTTTCCCGTTTCCCTGAGCAGCTTGTTGGTTGCCCGGATCCAGCCCCAGGGAGCCTGGGCGAGGAGGCGGGCCCCAGACATTCACGCCGAGGAGAAAGGGAGGAGCGATGGAGGCGGTGACGGAGGAGGGGTGTGTCGTTGCCCTTTAAAGGCGCTTCCCTCCCTGGCGCCGGGGTGTGCCGGAGGGGAGGGGTTTGATGGATTGAACTGCGGCTGCTTTTCCCAGCCGGCGCCTCAGAGCCGAGGGGTCAGCCGGAGCGAGCGGAGCGGAGCGGGTCGGCGCGGCGCTCTCGGGGGTCAGCGCGCCTCCTCAGGGACCGGGACCCCGGAATGAGCGGGGCGGGCGCCGCTCGGAGGACTTGATCTGGGGCTGCGGGTCTCCCAGCCGCCCCCACGGAGTGGGGGAAGGAGGGGACCCGACATCCTCGTCCAGCACAGCCCGGCCGGACCCAACCCAGAGACGGTTGCCGAGTGTTTGATGGCCCCGTCAGCTCCCAGCGCGGCAAGCGCGGACCCCGGGCTGATCGCGCCCTGGCTGCACTGATTGCAGCTCCGGCCCCTTGGCTTCCCCTGTGGGGGACGCCGCGCAGCGCGGGGCGGCTGCTGAGAGCGCGCCCTGGGGGATTGCTGCAGCGCTAGAGCCGCGACGCGACGGGTATGGGCGCGCTGTAATAAAAAAAAAAAAAGCCGCCCCCGTTTTCGAAACCCCTCCCGTGGCTTCGCCTAATTCTAGCTGCGCCGGCGGCGGAGGTGGTGGGGGCCATGGGGAACATCTCCTCCAACATCTCCGCTTTCCAGTCGCTGCACATCGTCATGCTGGGCTTGGACTCGGCCGGCAAGACCACCGTCCTCTACCGGCTCAAGTTCAACGAGTTCGTCAACACTGTGCCCACCATCGGCTTCAACACCGAGAAGATCCGGCTGAGCAACGGCACGGCCAAGGGCATCAGCTGCCACTTCTGGGACGTGGGCGGCCAGGAGAAGCTGCGGCCGCTCTGGAAGTCCTACAGCCGCTGCACCGACGGCATCATCTACGTGGTGGACTCGGTGGACGTGGACCGGCTGGAGGAGGCCAAGACCGAGCTGCACAAGGTGACCAAGTTTGCCGAGAACCAGGGCACCCCCTTGCTGGTCATCGCCAACAAGCAGGACCTGCCCAAGTCCCTGCCTGTGGCCGAGCTGGAGAAGCAGCTGGCGCTGCATGAGCTCGCCCCCTCCACCACCTACCACGTCCAGCCCGCCTGCGCCATCATCGGCGAGGGTCTCACCGAGGGCATGGACAAGCTCTATGAGATGATCCTCAAGCGCAGGAAGTCCCTCAAGCAGAGGAAGAAACGATAACCGCCAGGCCAAAACCCCGCTAGCCTGAAACATTGCCGGGCACGCCGGCTTCCCTAGGTGCCCCCAATGGGCGCCTGTGTCTAGACGGGCGCTCGGCTCCCCGTTGCCTTTTATTGGGTCGCCACTGCTGTTAACTTGCTGGCAGGACTAGGAGGTGGGTGAGGCTGGCGTCTGGGTGAAGAGGCTGCTGTAACCCCTCCCGGGACGACCAGATCAGCTGGCATCTGAGCTTGGGGGGAATTGCCTTTTCCTTTGAAATCGGAGGATTTGCGGTGGAGCTGGATGCAACAGGGCTGGCCCCTGTGAAACTGAGCTTGGATTTGCTCCTGCCTGTGGATCTTAAGGGGTGTGTGTTTCGGGGGGGGGTAATGCTTCAGGAGGCATTGG
Organism: Chelonia mydas; assembly: GCF_015237465.2. Lineage (NCBI taxonomy): Eukaryota > Metazoa > Chordata > Testudines > Cheloniidae > Chelonia > Chelonia mydas. The sequence goes on along the minus strand of NC_051251.2, from coordinate 71,469,241 downwards.
GTGCTGAGGCATCTGTTTGTGGTTGGAAAGCTGCGGTAGGAAATCACAGGCCGATGCATCTTGCTGAATGGCGGGTAGGTAAGGTGAGCCTCTTGGGAGAGCTGCTTTTCAGGTTGCACCAGACCTCCCCTCCCCCCCCCCTTTGGATTCAGCCTATGTGCGGGTCATTATCACACACAAAATCAGACCAACAAAACTGTGAAGCCCCGGAATGAAGGAATGGTACACTACTGCTTGCAGTAGCTGTGTGTGCTTAATGGGAGTGCCCAGCTGTTTCAGCTGAGGGTGCCCATCCTCTTTTAAAAACAAAGTCTACCCAAGGACAGACCTGTATTGATCCACAGGAGATTTAAAGCTGTATAGCCAGCTCCATGGCTTGTAACCACCTGTTGACTGGTGCTGAGTTCTAAACTGTTTGCGAAAAGGGGTTCTGTGTGAATTTTGCCATGAAGGGTTCTCAAGCATCTTTTCATTTTCAAAGGTGTTGTGTTTTTTTTTTTTTTTTAACAGACTCTATCCTGTAGCAATGGTAAGCAGTAGGTCTTGCTACTTTATTGCTGTAGTTTACAGGTGGAGACCCGTTTGGATTATCTAATTTGGTTCAATCTGGTTGGTTGGTTGGTTCAATTTGTGCCCTCCATTTAAAAAAAAAAAAAAAAAAAAAAAAGGTCTCCTGACACTGCTGGATGATAAGCCCCAACAGTTCACTTCAGCTGCAAATGGAAAAGCACAAGAGTTGCTAATTAAACTTGGGTATAAACATGGACTGTAAATCAAGCCAGTACTTTGACCAACAGACCACAAACATTAGGTAGCTAAACTAAACTTGTTCCGCCCAAAATGGCAAGAGTGCAAAATCTCTTAATGCAAAGGGATATTGGAGTGCAGAGCACCTATTGAGTGGGAAGTGAAGTTAAGAACTTTTTGATACAACCAAAGGTTTTAAACAAATTCAAGGGTGAGAGTCCTAGCTGCAAAGCATGCAAGGGGAGATCCTGCTAGTGCAATAAATATATTACAACAGGCTCAGACTTGTTTCCAGTCACTTCACTAGTGCAGGATCAAGCCCAGTGTTTTAGCCAGATCCTGGCTGGCCCTTCCCTATCAGTTGGTGTTTTAACATTAACTTCACTGAGCACAGGATTGGACCCTAAATATACATAAACTGGCTGCTTCTTGGTCAGTCTCGGTGTCTCTCTCTCTCTCTCTCATGGAAACCCACCTCACAATGAGAAAATTCTGACTCCTAGAATTTCATAACAAGAAGAGAGTTTGGAAATCAGCTGCAATCAGTTTTTGGCATACTAATGTCCCACACCTGTGGTTCACTGGTCTTAACATGGTCATGTGAGAATTCCTGATGAGTGAAGTATTTGGCTTTCTGCTTGAGTGCATTTCCCAAACAAAGAAAAAACCAGGGTGAATTTCAGGCAGCTGAGTCTCCCTTTTCAGCAATGAACTTGGTACTTTCCCAGTAGCATTTTGTAGAATCCAATATTGAAACCAAATGGTATTTATATGCCTGCAAGATTCCAGTTTACAGGAGTAGTGACTGCTTCACTAATCTAAGAAGTGGGCTGGTCCCATCATTTCAGGAGGGTCTGTACAGTTTTTATTGGATTTTTTTGTTTTTTCTTTGCCTTCACATGAAACACTTTCTGAAGCACTTTGACACTTGGTAGTTCCACACTATTGAGAGAGAGAATATATTTATTTTGTGACACTGCAGAAGCCAAATGCTCCAACCTTTGTTTTGAATGTTAAGTGTTTAGGGGTTAAATAAAAACGTTCTGATCAAAACCTGTCATGCTTTAAAAATAATGAACATATTACTTACAGGGTCGTGTCCCCCCGTCCCCCCCCCCCCCCCGACTTGATTCTTGATCCTTGATCCTGCAGACAACTTTAATGAGGCAAATAGTTCCATTGACTTAAATGGGACTGTTTGTGGAAGTAAGACCTGCAGTTGCAGGATTGACCCCTTACTGGACATTCAGTTAAACTGGCCCTAATTAAGCAAATTATTTAAGCATTGCCTAATTTGATCCCTATCCAGCAAAAGCACTGAAGCATGTGCTTAACTTTAGGCATGTGTTTAGGTACTGACTAGGGTCATGGTCACTAGTTGTACATGTATGCAGTAAGTTAAAATACTTCTCAAATTAGTAGTTAACAGGGTCACTGGTATTTCTATAGAATTTCAGGACTGTAATGACTACTCCTCAGCGCGATGGCAGAGTTGAGCTGTGTTATCTGCAACTGACCAGATAATGAGTCCTCTGAAACAATTATTACAGAAAAGCTTTATGCAGTCTGCTGTTCTAAAATCAGGTTGGATTTTCTCCAGGTTGTGTCTCCTCAACAATGTTTTTGGGAAAAATTTTTTTTTTTTTTTTTCAACAGGTGTCATGAGATGTCAGTCGCATTTCAGACTGTCTTCACAATGTACCTAGAACTCAAGAAAAATGCCATGCTACCTAGTATAACTTTTCCTTTTATCTCATCATCCATCCTCTGTTCCTTCCATCTTTCCTCTTAAAAAAAAAAAAAAAAATGCAAACATAATGCTGTGAACCGAAATAAATTATTTATACAATGAAGAATTTGACATAGTCTTTTTGTTCCTTCTGTTAATAATTCAGTGTGTTTTCATCCATAGCTCTCAAAGCACTTTACAAAGGAGGTCAGTATTGTTATCCCCATTTTACAGATGAGGAAATAGAGGCACATAGAAGGGAAGTGACTTGCTTAAGGTCAACCAGTGGCAGAGCCAGAGAAAGAATTCAGGTCTCCGGAGTCCCAGTGCAATGCACTAGCCACCATGCTACACTGCCTCCCAGAGAAAGATAATCTTGTGGATAATCACAGGACTGGGATTCAGGACATCTGAGTTCAATTCCCAGTGCTGCTAAAAAACTCCCTGTGCAAATTGGGCAAATAATGTAATCTCTCTGCACCTCAAGTCCCCATAGGTAAAATGTAGATAACACCACTGTCTGTCCTGTCTACTTAGACTGTAAATTCCGCAGACAAGGGCCTGTCCCTCGCTATGCATTTGTACAGCATCTAGTGCAGGAGGACCTCTAGTCATGACTAATATAAATAATATTAAGGAAAAAATAATAGTTCTGACCTACAACAGCACCTAAGGTCGGAGAGATCTGCGGTTGCTTGGCTCCTCTGAATGTTGGCCAGGTGGTCCTGCTAACAATGATGAATTTAGAAACATCAGTACTTTTGTTGCTGTTCACCTGTAAAATCAAGGGTGGCTCAGGGTGGGAGCTGTTGGTAAGCAAGCTGTGTGTAACATGCTGTGAAGTCAGGGGACATGTTCCTGAAGGTGCAACTTGACTTGCTGCGTGGGGCTTTCCAAACATGATGTACTCCACCCCACGTGTGCCAAGATTTACACATGTGCTTAGCTTTACATAGCATGAGTAGCCCTGTTGAGTTAAAAGAGATTGTATGCACAGTGCATATCGATAAGCACAGGCATAAGTCTTTGCAGGAGCAAGGCTATAGTCCTGTATGATGGATAACACATGAATGTAAAGTACATTGGAGATGCTGTTAGTTACATATAGAGTCATGGAGGCAGGTCTGCCCTGCTAAAGACTTAGCTCTACACTATGCCAAGCACTTTTAAAGTCAGTGTGGGGACTTCCTGCTATGAGGCAAATCCAGGTGCTGTAGGGGAGGTGGTTTTTGGCAGCATGGCCAGGGTGTTAAGTGCATTCTGGCACTTCCTAGCTGCCACAACAGTCCTTAGGGGCACTTCACAGCGGCCCTGAGGCTGGTCTAACTGCCTCATCTCATCAACCAGGTTCCAGATCAGTGCTTCAGGTAAATTATTTCAGCTAAACTATGGCATTTGTAGAGACTTCAGCTGAGATCAGGGCCCAATCATGCTAGCCCGGCACAGACATCCTTTCTCCCAAACAGTTTAAGTCCAGATCTCAAAAGCATTTAGGTGCCTAATTCCCATTGATTTCAATACCGAGGAGGATTTGGGCTTTACATGCTAAATAGACAAAGAGGGGAAGGGGCAACAGGTGCACAGCAGTGAGCCCATGCCCCTAAGGTCAAATAGCCAGTCACCACATCCTGAATCCCCTGACACCCAGGCCAGTGCTCTAGCTACTAAACCATGCTTCCTTTAGCTGCATCTCACAACTTAACAAAGACATCCCATTCACACAACTGTGCCTCAAGAAGCATGTTTTACTGCAGCATGTAACCGTGGTGGATTTCCTAACATAGATGGGGCTAGCTTGTGTTCTGATTCCCATGGGCAGGGCTGCAACTGTTATGAGTTTCACTGGGATATGGGGGAAGTTGGCTTTAAGCCATTGATTGAAAGGAGAAGAGATACTGAGCTGTGATTAAGTGGTTGTCCAGTCTAATTGCTATACTTGGTCCTGTTTGCCACAGCTAGCCCTTTAGAACAAAGGGGACTCCAAGCCATTCCCAGCCCCACCCTCTGGGACCTAAATATGCACTGACTATAAAATGTAAGCAAACTTAAAACTAAATGCGTAGACTGAAAATGCCATAAACAAACTAGTGAGCAGAGCTCAAGGGACAGGGCCTCGGCTGGTGTACATGGGCATTGTCTTCTGGGCAGCTCTGCCCATATACACCAGTGGCGGATCTGTAAAGAGTTGATAGGCCAGATTCCTTCAAGTTGTGGCTCCTGCACAGATTTTCATTGTGCCTTAGGAGTGGAGTTGCTGAACTTTAGGTGATGTTTTAGCTACCCTGGGCCCAGGCCATTGAGCACTATAAAGATAAGGACGAAGACCATGAATATGGCTTGCTATTCTATGGGAAGCCAGTGTGGAGAGCAGAGGCCAGGTTCTGCCTGTTGGGTAAGACACTTTCATTCCCCCTCCCCTTCTATCTTGTCTGTTTAGATTGGGAGCTCTTCAGGGCAGGGTCCATTTGTACAGCTCCTAGCATGATGGGACCCTTACTTCACTTGGGCTCTCTGGGTGCCACAGTAATACAAGCACAAAATGTTTGCTATTTTCTTTGCTGCACTATTAGGTGTAGGGGAAAAAATCAAACAAGTGCAGGGTCAAAAAAGCACAAGAGTTGCGCTGTTGCTAAGTGTGTGACCAGTGCTGACCAGTGCTAAGAATTGCCAGCTCTGTTGATGGAGTCTTTGATGGTCAGTCAAGTATGTTTCCTGTGTTTGACATTCCACATTCCAGGGGAGCAGCGGAGTGGTTTCTTACCAGAACACATGAAGACTCCATTTATAGTGTATAGGACCTGTAGCTGAGCTCCAAACACACCTAGAATTTGGAGGTGCAGTTTGACAAGGGTCTGAACTTTGGGAATGTTCTGATCTGGGGTTTTGGTTTGGTGCATTATATAGCAATATGGGCAGGGCCACCCCTAGCTATTTGGGTGCCCTACGCAGCCCCCCCCCCCGGGGGGGCTGTGTGGGGCCCCAGGCCTCCATGGGGAGGAACGGGGGGGAGCTGACCCCATGCCTCCCCGGGGGATCTGTGTGGGGCCCCAGGCCTCCGCGGGTGGGGTAGGGGGGCTGGCCACTTCCTGCGGGAAGTGGAGCGACCCAGCCCCAGCCGCGCAGCCGGCGAGTGCTGTGGGGTGGTTCCCCTCTCCCCCCAAGCCTGGGAGCCAGGGGAACGGAGCAGGCTGGGGCCGGGTCACTCAGTGGCCAGCCCCTGTCCCCCACGGAGGCCTGGAGCCCCACCCAGCCCCCCACGGAGGCCTGGGGCCAGCTCCCCTTGCTCCCGGCTGCTCCACTCCCCTGGCTCCCAGGCTGGGGGGGAGGGGGAACCGCCCCCCAGCACTCGCCGGCCGCGTGGCTGGGAGCCAGGGGAGCGGGGCCGGCTGGGGCCGCTCCATAAACTTACCAGGCGGTGAGTGCAGGGTCGGGCCTGGCTGCAATCTTCGGGGGAGTGGGGCTGGGCTGGGGCAGAGCAGGGTTGGGGATCTGCGGAAGAGCCGGAGCAGGGGCTGGAGCAGCTGCCTGCTTTACATACGGGTAAGGACGGCCCTGAATATGGGTCAGCTACAAAAGCTTGCTCAGTGGCTGGATCCAAGGATCCCCTATGTTTGATGGTGCACAGGTCCCAGATCTGGGTTTGGGTTGATCTCTACTCCTAACTTTTCAGTCAGACCCAGATTCTCAACAGATATTTTGGTGCCTAAATCCTTCTGTGGATCTAGGCCTTACTGCCTTAAAAGCTACACTCTCCTAACTTATCATTTATCTTATCCTGGTGGTGATGGCAAATGTATTTTATTCTGCACAGCTCTGACAACATGCTAGGTGCTTTCCAATGCAAAATATGGGATGGTACCTGCCCTGAAAAGCTCAGATATAAAAAAATACATGTGCCCTTTTAAATCATGTTCCTCCTCCTCTCTCCCCCCCTCCCAAATGTTTGATGGGCAAAAGTTCTGAGGCACAGAAATGAAGTAAGAAAGGAGGTTGGTGTAGGGCAGAGGTGAGGGAGCAGCTGTGCCTTTCCATTTCCTGCAACAGTTTGTTCCCATTATTTTCAAAGTCTGACAGATGCTGAGAGGGAGTTTCAAAGGCACCCATCACTGGCTGTGACGCCAGTGACATCGGTCTGCAATGGAAGCAGAGGTAGGCCACTAGTAATACAAATAATATTAATCCCCAGCTCTTATACAGCATTTTTCATCTGTAGATCACACAGCATTTTACAAAGGAAGTTGGTATCATTGTCCCCATTTTACAGATGGGGAAACTGAGGCACGGGGAAGGGAAGTGACTTGACCAAGGTCACCCAGCAAGCCAGTGGCAGAGCTGGGAATAGAACCCATGTGTCCCAAGTCCCATCCCGTGCTCTAGCCCCCGTTTTTGCAAATCCAATTTACAATTTGATATAGGGAATGTTTTCATGCACAAAATTGTGGCAGCTGAGTTGGTCTCCTTGTGCCAAGAGGCCCCCTTCCAGCTCTCCAAGAGACAGACCCTTGCCTGCCTTGTACATGCATTCAGCAGAGGTGTCTCTGGAGCAAACAGAATGCCCTCGTTCATCCCGCTTTCTTGGTAAGCGAAATCTCTCTGCATTATTTCAAATGGGATTTGTTCCCAAGAACGTAGCCCACTTAAATGGATTATCCCAACTAATACTGTGCCCATGAATCCAAACCCTCGATGTGAAGTAAGTGGCTGCAGAGAGGGCTTTATCTTCACATGGCAAGGTGTCCAGTGATGCATTGGCTGTAAACTCACACCTGTAGGAAAATCTGTCTCTAAATGATGGGCCTTAAATTGCAAAATCTCCTGATGACTTGAATTTGGACCCTGTTTATTCTGTTTTTTACTGACAGATGGATGAGTTGGATTCTGGATATTTTTCACTATGGATTACATCATGATTACAATGAGCATTATTTATTTATTTATTTCCGTAGCACCCAAAATCCTTAATCATGGATCAAAGCCCCATTACACGAGGCACTTTACACACATAACAAAAGGGAGAGTCTTTGCCCCCTCACAGCAAAGTCAAGTACCTGCTCTTTTAAGGCTGTGAGTCGTCACTAGAGAACACCACATAAAGAGATTCCCACACCTGAGCCGTTCTTTTTAGGGGACAAATCTGAGGAACTGACCCGACTGAGGTGTCAATAGAGGAGGCTTTGGAGCAAATTGATAAATTAAACAGTAATAAGTCACCAGGACCAGATGGGATTCACCCATGAGTTCTACTGGCACTCAAATATGCTACTGCAGAACTACTAACTGTGGTATGTAACCTATCACTTAAATCAGCTCTATCTGCACCAGATAACTGTGAACTTGGAACAATTGACCCGAGGTACTGAGAGACTTATGCAGGCACTACTTTAACAGCTGTAAAACATGACAATAACATACCACTGAGGCAATGAGACCACTGCCTATCATGCTAACCGGCATTGCCCCATTGTTTCCTTGTGCTCCCCAGTCTGTCTGTATCCTTCTGTTGGTTCTTTTCTTATATTTAGAAAGTAAGCTCCATGGGGCAGGCACTGCCTTTTTGTTCTGTATTTGTACAGTGTCACGGAGTCCCCGTGGCGATGCTCTGGAACTGCTCCCTACGAAGCCAGTCAGGACTCTGGGGAAGTCTCCTTTCTGTGAGCAGACTGTCTTCAGGACACACAGCTCACACGGCTTCCACCTTCCTGGGTCTAACCTCAGAGCATTCAGCATCCTCTGCCCCTCCGTGCGCTTCCCACAGCGAGTCCATCCAGGCGGGGTCCTGGGGAAGCCAGAGGGTCCTGCACCCCAACTTCGCAGACAGACGTGACTCTCAGCCAGCCAGTAAAACAGAAGTTTATTAGACGACAGAAACATGGTCTAAAACAGAGTTTGCAGGTGCAGAGAACAGGACCCTTCAGCTGGGTCCATTTGGGGGGGCAGTGAGCCAGACAACCACATCTGCACTTCACTCCATGTCCCAGCCAGCCTCAAACTGAAACTCCCTCCAGCCCCTCCTCCTCTGGCCTTTCCCTTTTCCCAGGCCAGGAGGTCACCTGATTCCTTTGTTCTCCAACCCTTGCAGGGGGGAAGGGCCCAGGCCATCAGTTGCCAGGAAACAGGGTGTTGGCCATTCTCTGTGTCCAGACCCCTGCACACACCTGCCCTCTAGGGCTCTGCAGTGATCATACACCCTTACCCCACCACCTAGATACTTAAGAACTGCATAGGGGAAACTGAGGCACCCCCACACTATTCAGAGGAAACATTAAGAACAGTCCCATTTCGTCACATCCAGCGCTTAGCACACAAGGGAACTGGGCCATGACCAGTTCTTCTAGGCTCTACCATAGTACAAATAATTAATAATGAGAGAATATCGAGTGATTAACACAGTGAATGACCCCAGGCAGTTCTGCCTTCCGGTCATGGGACATGGCTCCTTAGCTGCGTTCTGTGGGGGAGGACTGCAGCAGTGAAGTTAATCAGTAACTCTTTTAAAATAAAAAGACTCCATAGGTCCCTCCCGCTACAGCCCACTCTTACAAAGGGGCGTGTTTACTTTACTCTAGTCAGCACTCATGAGTAAACTTTCCCTGAAAGCACCAAGAACTGTGTTTAAATGAAGCCAGATCTGGCCTAGACCTGCAAATGCCCAGGGATTCTGAGTCAAGGCTGAGACTGTTCTTATTCCACCCTGTTGTGTGTCAATAGCAACATGTCTATGCCTGGAGAACCCTGTAGTGCCCAGCAAATAGTATGTGTCCACATTCTCCCTCAAGCCAGGGCCCAGGAACCCACACCGAGTACCCCTTGTGGAACTGCCTGCTAATGCCCCCCTCAGGGGGAAGGGCTGGGGTCTGAGTCAGAAGAAGGGGCAAGGATGTGGCCTCCAAACCCACAGCTCTTGGGCATCTGAGGGAGGAGAGAGGTCCAGTTGTGTGTATGTATCAGTGCCCACACCCAGGGCCTGATCTGCAAAGCTCCATGGGTCCCATACTCTTGGTGACATGGTTCCTCTGGAGCCATCCTACTATGCAAGCCCCAGCCAACCTGCCCTACTCCTCCAGTCAGTTCACAGTACTGCCAAACCTGCCCTGCCATACCATCTCGCCCCAGGGCAGGCTCCAGCTACTGCCAAATCTGGCAGCATTCCCCCAGGTTAGGTAGCGGCGTGTGCAGTGTAGACTGACACCATCCTGACCCTCGTTCCTACGACCAACCCCATGTGCTCTCCCCTCAGGTGGTGGAGTCCCAATGCTGTGAAATGGGGCTTCCATGAACTCCTATGGATGGGGGGAGAAAGTTGCACAGGTGCCACTCCCCTGCTCAGTGCTCATATTTGCTGCCCCCCCATGAAACTTGGGAGTCAAGGACTCTAAATGTGGGGAAGCAACAAACTAACCTCAGCTTGGGTTTGATAAATGCCCCAGAATCTAGCTGGTTATCCGAGTCACCTCTTGGGTCAGCATGGAGCTGGGAGTCTCTCTGGAACACTCCTTCCCTTCCCACGATACTTACTTCCAGTCAGGCCAGACATACAGCTGTTGCTGTCCCAGAGGCCACCCGGCCCTGAAACATCACAGGCAACCAACAAGCTAAACTGTCCGTTTACCTTATTTGTCTAAATAAGATAAGTAAATAGGTCTGTCGGCTAAGAGGACAGAATGTCTGAGCCAGCAGAGATAAGAGGGAGAACATCCAGGGAACCATTTACTATGAACTAGCATAACAATGGGCAAGATAAGTTGGGACTGTAGAGATGAGGTAAGGAGTATCATAGAATCATAGAATCATAGAATATCAGGGTTGGAAGGGACCTCAGGAGGTCATCTAATCCAACCCCCTGCTCAAAGCAGGACCAATCCCCAATTAAATCATCCCAGCCAGGGCTTTGTCAAGCCTGATCTTAAAAACTTCTAAGGAAGGAGATTCTACCACCTCCCTAGGTAACGCATTCCAGTGTTTCACCACCCTCCTAGTGAAAAAGTTTTTCCTAATATCCAACCTAAACCTCCCCTACTGCAACTTGAGACCATTACTCCTTGTCCTGTCCTCCTCTACCACTGAGAATAGTCTAGAACCATCCTCTCTGGAACCACCTCTCAGGTAGTTGAAAGCAGCTATCAAATCCCCCTCATTCTTCTCTTCCGCAGACTAAACAATCCCAGTTCCCTCAGCCTCTCCTCATAAGTCATGAATTCCAGACCCCTAATCATTTTTGTTGCCCTTTGCTGGACTCTCTCCAATTTATCCATATCCTTCTTGTAGTGTGGGGCCCAAAACTGGACACAGTACTCCAGATGAGGCCTCACCAATGTCGAATAGAGGGGAACGATCACGTCCCTCGATCTGCTCGCTATGCCCCTACTTATACATCCCAAAATGCCATTGGCCTTCTTGGCAACAAGGGCACACTGCTGACTCATATCCAGCTTCTCATCCACTGTCACCCCTAGGTCCTTTTCCGCAGAACTGCTGCCTAGCCATTCGGTCCCTAGTCTGTAGCGGTGCATTGGGTTCTTCCGTCCTAAGTGCAGGACCCTGCACTTGTCCTTGTTGAACCTCATCAGATTTCTTTTGGCCCAATCCTCCAATTTGTCTAGGTCCCTCTGTATCCTATCCCTGCCCTCCAGCGTATCTACCACTCCTCCTAGTTTAGTATCATCCGCAAATTTGCTGAGAGTGCAATCCACACCATCCTCCAGATCATTTATGAAGATATTGAACAAAACCGGCCCCAGGACCGACCCCTGGGGCACTCTACTTGACACCGGCTGCTAACTAGACATGGAGCCATTGATCACTACCCGTTGAGCCCGACAATCTAGCCAATTTTCTACCAACCTTATAGTGCATTCATCCAGCCCATACTTCTTTAACTTGCTGACAAGAATACTGTGGGAGACCGTGTCAAAAGCTTTGCTAAAGTCAAGAAACAATACATCCACTGCTTTGCCTTCATCCACAGAACCGGTAATCTCATCATAGAAGGCGATTAGATTAGTCAGGCATGACCTTCCCTTGGTGAATCCATGCTGACTGTTCCTGATCACTTTCCTCTCATGTAAGAGCTTCAGGACTGATTCTTTGAGGACCTGTTCCATGATTTTTCCGGGGACTGAGGTGAGGCTGACTGGCCTGTAGTTCCCAGGATCCTCCTTCTTCCCTTTTTTAAAGATTGGCACTACATTAGCCTTTTTCCAGTCATCTGGGACTTCCCCCGTTCGCCACGAGTTTTCAAAGATAATGGCCAATGGCTCTGCAATCACAGCCGCCAATTCCTTTAGCACTCTCGGATGCAACTCGTCCGGCCCCATGGACTTGTGCACGTCCAGCTTTTCTAAATAGTCCCTAACCACCTCTTTCTCCACAGAGGGCTGGCCATCTACTCCCCACGCTGCGATGCCCAGCGCAGCAGTCTGGGAGCTGACCTTGTTAGTGAAGACAGAGGCAAAAAAAGCATTGAGTACATTAGCTTTTTCCACATCCTCTGTCACTAGGTTGCCTCCCTCATTCAGTGGGGGGTCCACACTTTCCTTGACTTTCTTCTTGTTGCCAACATACCTGAAGAAACCCTTCTTGTTACTCTTGACATCTCTTGCTAGCTGCAGCTCCAGGTGCGATTTGGCCCTCCTGATTTCATTCCTACATGCCCGAGCAATATTTTTATACTCTTCCCTGGTCATATGTCCAACCTTCCACTTCTTGTAAGCTTCTTTTTTTGTGTTTAAAATCTGCTAGGATTTCACTGTTAAGCCAAGCTGGTCGACTGCCATATTTACTATTCTTTCGACACATCGGGATGGTTTGTCCCTGTAACCTCAACAGGGATTCCTTGAAATTCAGCCAGCTCTCCTGGACTCCTTTCCCCTTCATGTTAGTCCCCCAGGGGATCCTACCCATCCGTTCCCTGAGGGAGTCGAAGTCTGCTTTCCTGAAGTCCAGGGTCCGTATCCCGCTGCTTACCTTTCTTCCCTGTGTCAGGATCCTGAACTCAACCAACTCATGGTCACTGCCTCCCAAATTCCCATCCACTTTTGCTTCCCCCACTAATGCTTCCTGGTTTGTGAGCAGCAGGTCAAGAAAAGCTCCCCCGCTACTTGGCTCCTCTAGCACTTGCACCAGGAAATTGTCCCCTACATTTTCCAAAAACTTCCTGGATTGTCTATGCACCGCTGTATTGCTCTCCCAGCAGATATCAGGAAAATTAAAGTCACCCATGAGAACCAGGGCGTGCGATCTAGTAGCTTCTGCGAGTTGCCGGAAGAAAGCCTCATCCAGCTCATCCCCCTGGTCTGGTGGTCTATAGCAGACTCCCACCACTACATCAGTCTTGTTGCTCACACTTCTAAACTTAATCCAGGTAGGTCGAGCTTGGACAATGCATGGACAGAGCAGGCTGCATACGGATTGGTTCCTGCAAAGTAACCAAGCCAATCCAAAAATGTATGATGTAATTTATAGGAAATGCAATGAGATATGTAAATATACATAAAGGGAGAGGGTTTCTGTGGGACTTTGGAGCTGCAATGTACCCTGTTGTTTGCCAAATAAAGGAACTTGAGTGACAGTCTGGAGGCAAACTGAGTTTTTTGGATCCCAGAGAACTGAATGAAATGTCCTTCCAGAATTGGACAAGGTGTTCTAGATACGCTGAGCGGAAAAGGTCTTGGAGGTGATCCCAAGATAAATAACTGTCTGCAGCTCAAAACATGGTTTGGTTCAGTTTCAAGTCCAGCCCTGTGCAAAGATGCATGAGTGGCTCTTATCTTATCCAAACTGGTTTGACCATCTCAAAACTAAATCTGCCAGTTTCCGTTTCTGAGAGACACAATACATGAAGGTCAACATGGTTAATTAGAAATCCAATGGAGATGCTCCACCATCCACATTTGCATGAGAAGATCATAGTCTTTTTAAAAAGCAGAACGTTATCAGTGAGTCAATGAGAACTCCACTGCTCAGATGAACCTGTATGTTTGGATTTCATGGGAGATCCATGTTATTGTGACTAGTACAGTGCTATTGTGGAAGGTGTTATTGACTGCCATTGAAGCATGTCTTTGATCTTTAGGCAGTCTCGGACCTCATTAAACCCGATGGGTATGCTAGCCACCCTTCATTCAGACTAAATGGAAGAAGCAATTAAGCTCCTTTATGGAGTAAGAAAGCTGAAGACAGTGGAGGCATTAAACCATATTGCAAGGCCTGGAGAGAGGCTAGATCATCAGGGCTGACGGGTTCCCTGGGGATTGGATGCAAGCACAGGGGCTGGGCATGGATTGGTTACAGTTGTGCATGTGTAACTCTGTGTGCCAGAGAAGAAAGGCAAGTGAAAGGAACCAGAAATCAGGGAGAAAGTGAGCAGGCATAGGAGCAGCAGTGTGAATAGGGCCCTGGGAGGAAGCCAAGAGACAACTGCTTTTGGGCAGAGAACCTGCTGAGAAGGCAAGGTTGGATTTTTGAACAAGGAACCTGCTAGCTGTTTGTTCCTCATGAGTTCATGGAAACAGGACTGTGTGTACAGTCTGTCAATAAACAGGATTGAACCAAAGAAACACCTAACTCCATTGTCAATTTCTCCTCCTAACGGAAACAACCCCACAAGCCCCCAGATATTGGCTCATTGCTGGGGCCAAAGGGCAACACCCCATGGAAATCAGAGCTGGATGCCTGACTACGTCGGAGGAGCCCCCACAAACATCTGCAAAGATACCTCATTGTCTTTCCAAATCCCTGGTTAAAATCCTATTTCTGCCACAATGCCTACACAAATCTTGGTAACAACTCGGCAGCTGGTGTGCTGAGACCACAGCCTATCATGCTGACCAGCATTGTTTCCTAGTGCTCTCCCATCTGTGATCTCCTGTAAACTCTGGGACAGGGACTGTCTCTGTGTAAGTACAGCATTAGAACAATGGTGCGACCACAATACAGATAAGCTGGTCATTAGTTCTACTGTGTGCCAAGACAAAAGCCTGGATCAGGAAACCTGCTGAAACCATGGGGAAGTTCAGGCTCAGAGATGACTCTAGTGTCTCCTGATCTTCAGAACCAAGTCCCCCTACCCATCTCCCAAAGAGGAAACAACTGCTCTGCCTTTCTCAAAACCTAAGACAGGCAAAACCAAAGTGTGGCCCTTCTGGGGTTCATAAATGTGACTCTCCCATGCTGTAATGTGTCCTGGCATAGTACCTAGCGCTGCTGCTGAATGCCGGTTGTGCTCCTCACAGCAGGTAGCTAATAGAATAATAGCCGAGGCTGCTGTGTCATCACCTGCTTCCATGGTGCCTCTTATTGTCGGAGGTGAAAAGGATCCAGAGAGAATCCCACCACTAAACTGTGATGTCTCACCCAGTGCAGGCTAAGAACCACAGCAAGAGGCACAGCTGAGGATAAATGGTGCACAGCAAGAGAAGTGGTTGAGGCATAGCTGCAGCCTGCATCTCCAGTCTGAAAAAGCAGTAGGGCTGATATGTCAGAGGAGTTTGTGCCCACCCCCTCCCTATGAAGACACAAGGAGTTGTTCCTAAGCAGCCAGGGCATGCAGGGAGCCCTGCCAAGTGTTTGAATTGAACCAATGGGTAGTTGTTTTTAAGCCAGAAGTATAAATCTAATCATAAAGGAAAAGAAGCATCTGTCCTTTCCTGCTCAGAGAATTTCAGCCCCTCCCTCCAAGATTTCCAAGACACCACCTGCACTATGGGGTTGAAGTCTCATGGCAGAAGACCAAGGTCCAGAACTTTGGAGTGGGGCATCAGAAACCTCAGTGCAGGTGGGGTTGAGTTCTGTAAGCGCTGACAAGTTCATCCACCTACGCGGCAGGCAGAGTTCAAAGGGCCAGAGCAAACAGGATGTTCTTCAGCGAACAGGTCTTGCAGCCTCCTGCATGAAGTCCACATCTCACTTATGGACACAAAACATCTTTGCACTGAGACAAAGTTCAGGGTTGGGGGAAGGGATAGCTCAGTGGTTTGAGCATTGGCCTGCTAAACCCAGGGTTGTGAATTTAATCCTTGAGGGGGCTATTTAGGGATCTGGGGCAAAAATTGGAGATTGGTCCTGCCTTCAGCAGGGGGTTGGACTAGATGACCTCCTGAGGTCCCTTCCAACCCTGATATTCTATTATTCTATCCATCAGACCTTTTTGCAACCTGTATTGCTACGTGGTTCAGAAACCTGGCTCCTCTTACAGCCAGATTTGGAGCAGTAGGAGGCATTCCGTATGCACTGTCAGCACCAAATCCTGGGCATAAAGTGGTTTGTCTTTGTGCAAAATGTCACAATCTCACAGAGATCTAGCCTCCCTTCCATTGCTTGTTACGTTGAAAAGTGGTGTTGCATGCTCTTTGGCTATGTTGCCAGGATGGACAAAAACACCCCTGCAGACCATGCTCTCAAATGCTCCATCAACGCGTGAAGGGCTGTGTGACGTTGCACTCTATATGATTTTATAAAAATATGCTAATGAGTGTGAATATAATGACAGGTTTCAGAGTAGCAGCCGTGTTAGTCTGTATCCGCAAAAAGAACAGGAGTACTTGTGGCACCTTAGAGACTAACAAATTTATTAGAGCATAAGCTTTCATGGGCTACAGCCCACTTCATCGCATGCATAGAATGGAACATATATTTATATATACATATATACGTACGTACAGATAAGTTGGAAATTACCATACAAACTGTGAGAGGCTAATTAGTTAAGATGAGTTATTATCAGCAGGAGAAAAAAACTTTTGTAGTGATAATCAAGATGGCCCATTTACACAGTTGACAAGAAGGTGTGAGGATATTTAAGGAAATAGATTCAATATGTGTAATGACCCAGCCACTCCCAAGTCTCTATTCAAACCCAAGTTAATGGTATCTAGTTTGCATATTAATTCAAGCTCAGCAGTTTCTCCTTGGAGTCTGTTTTTGAAGCTTTTCTGTTGCAAAATTGCCACCCTTAAATCTTTTACTGAGTGGCCACAGAGGTTGAAGTGTTCTCCTACCAGTTTTTGAATGTTATGATTCCTGATATCAGATTTGTGTCCATTTATTCTTTTGCATAGAGACTGCCCGGTTTGGCCAATGTACATGGCAGAGGGGCATTGCTGGCACATGATGGCATATATCACATTGGTATATGTGCAGGTGAACGAGCCCCTGATGGCGTGGCTAACGTGATTAGGTCCTATGATAGTGTCATTTGAATAAATATGTGGACAGAGTTGGCATTGGGCTTTGTTGCAAGGATAGGTTCCTGAGTTAGTGTTTTTGTTGCGTGGTGTGTGGTTGCTGGTGAGTATTTGCTTCAGGTTGGGGGGCTGTCTGTAAGCAAGGACTGGTCTGTGTCTCAAGATCTGTGAGAGTGAGGGATCATTTTTCAGGATAGGTTGTAAATCTTTGATGATGCACTGGAGAGGTTTTAGTTGGGGGCTGAAGGTGACAGCTAGTGGCGTTCTGTTATTTTCTTTGTTGGGCCTGTGCTGTAGTAGGTGACTTCTCGGTACTCTTCTGGCTCTGTCAATCTGTTTTTTTCACTTCAGCAGGTGGGTATTGTAGTTTTAAGAATGCTTGATAGAGATCTTGTAGGTGTTTGTCTCTGTCTGAGGGATTGGAGCAAATGCGGTTGTATCTTAGAGCTTGGCTGTAGACAATGGATTGTGTGGTGTGTCCTGGATGGAAGCTGGAGGCATGTAGGTAAGTATAGCGGTCAGTAGGTTTCTGGTATAGGGTGGTGTTTATGTGACCATCGCTTATTAGCACCGCAGTGTCTAGGAAATGGACCACTTTTGTGGATTGGTCTAGGCTGAGGTTGATGATGGGATGGAAATTGTGGAAATCATGGTGGAATTCCTCAAGGGCTTCTTTTCCTTGGGTCCAGATGATGAGGATGTCATCAATGTAGCGCAAGTAGAGAAGGGTTGTTAGGGGACGAGAGCTAAGGAAGTGTTGTTCTAAGTCAGCCATAAAAATGTTAGTAAACTGAAATATGCTTCATGCAAAAGGTCTCTTTAAGGTACCATCATAAAGCTTATAATCTACTGAGTGTGGTCATCCTATTTGTATAACTGTATCACTCATGTATTTGAAACTAGAAATATGAAATATAACTCTGAGGTCCTATTGTAGTTATGCAAAGTGTGGGCCATTAGTGGTGGCTTGGAATCTTAATGGTTTCCATTAACCAGGACAGTTACCTGTAGATGGCTCTTTTACTTGTAAGGGCTTGGCTACATTTGCAAGTTAGAGCGTATTAAAGGAGCCCCGGGCACACAAGCTCACCACCCGTCCACACTGGCAAGGCATGTAGAGCGCTCTGACTCTGTGGCTAGAGCGCTCCTGATACTCCACCTCAGCGAGTGGAATAATGTTTGCTATGCCCCCGCTGGAGCACCGCCTGTCTGTTAATGCGCTCTGATCTGCCTCCAGAAGTGTCCCACAATGCCGGTCCTAGCCACTCTGGTCATCATTTTCAACTCTACTGCCCTGCCCTCAGGTGACCAACCATCAGACCTGCCCTTTAAATTCTCTGGGAATTTTGAGAATCCCCTTCTTGTTTGCTCTTTCAGGCGTGGAGTGCTCTCAGCGAAACTTTCTAGGTGACCATTCCTCCACTTGCCAGGCGATCCCCAGCATGGAACAAAAGCGAGGTGCTGGACCTCATCAGTGTTTGTGGGGAGGAAGCTGTCCAGTGCCAGCTGCGCTTCAGCTGTAGGAATTACGATACCTTCGGGCAGATACCAAGGGACATGATGGAAAGGGGCCATGATTGGGACGCATTGCAGTGTAGGGCTAAAGTGAAGGAGCTGTGGAATGCCAACTGCAAAGCCCGCGAGGCAAACCGCCGCTCTGGTGCCGCTCAGGCCCCTGCCACCTGCCGTTTCTACAAAGAGCTGGACGCGATACTTGGGGGCAACCCCACTTCCACTCCGAGTACCATCATGGATACTTCAGAGCCCAGTGCAACCAGGCAGGAGGAGGAGGAGGAGGAAAGCGGCAGTAAGGGTGCTGAGGAGGAGGGAGACACCCCGGCATCCCTAGATGCATGCAGCCAGGAGCTGTTCTCAAGCCAGGAGGAAGGTAGCCAGTCGCGGTGGCCTGTGCTTGGGGAAGGACAAACACCGGAGGAAGTTCCTGGTAAGCAGCTTTTATTTTGGGAAGGAAGTTATTCAGTGTGGGCTCTTGGGGCGAGGAGGGTTAGGGCTGCATGCATGCCTAGATGTGGAATAGGGCATTGATTGTACTCTCTCGCATCGCAGTAATTGGCCTCAGTGATCTCTTCAAAGGTCTCACCCAGAACTTGGGCAATCCGCTTGCACAGGTTTCTCGGGAGAGCCACTGTGGTCCTTGTCCCAGTCAGGCTAACTTGTCCTCGCCACTGTGCCATGAGGGGCGGGGGGACCATTGCTGCCCACAGGCAAGCTGCATATGGGCCAGGGCAGAAGCTGCATTGCAGTAGAAGACCCTCCCTTGCTTCCCAGGTCACCCTCAGCAGCGAGATATCTTCCAGGATGAACTCCTGTGGAAAATGTGGGGAGAGTGTTCAGTATAGGGGCCCCCTGCCACTGTTGGCTCTCCCCAAGGCACAGAAACCCAGAGGACAGTACAGCTGTGAAACAATCAGTCACGCTTGACTCTGTGCTTACTCACCATTTTGGGGCTCCCGTGGGTTATGGGCGCTCGCTTTGGGACGGGCAAATTATGCTATTGTGTAGACTGTGCTTGCCCTTAAGTATGGGGGAATCACTGCTCTGTCTGGTGTGAACAATGCTGCCTCTGTTAAGTGTTGCATTTTGCCTTTATGTTCATGTTATCACCGGCTGAAAGACTCCAAAGAATCATAAAGAGGCCACGTAGAAGCAAAGAAGACATGTTGCATGAAATAATGCAGCATTCCAGTAATGAAAATCAAAAAGTGCAGGAGTGGCGGGACAGTGAAAGGAGGATCCACCAGCAGAATGAGGAGTGCCGGCACAAAAGCGCGGTGCTCTGGCAGCAACACACGGATCGTCTGATAAGCGTAACGGAGCGCCAAGCGGACTCTATCCAGGCGCTCGTAGCCATGCAGGTGGAGCACTACTGTGCCCGTGCCGTGCCCCCCCACCCCCACAGCCCTTGTCCCAAAACTCTTTACCTTGTGCCCCCATGTCACCTCCAATCCACTTTCCCCAACATCCGGGTTCTTACCACCACCAGCTGACTTCAACACCTGTAGCTTCACCATCCAGCCCTGAAAACTAAGACCCTTACCCTCTTCACTCAACCCCCATCACCATGCAGTAGAGCCATCCTGAAGTGCAGCACTCATTGCACAGCACTCCAGACAGGAAAGCTGAGTATGATAACAGGACATATGCAAATCTGTGATTATACTGTTTCCCACCCCATACCCTTTCCCTTTCTGTTTCCCAAGCAGCTGTGTTTCTTTTCAATAAATGAATTTTATTTTCAATAAATGGATTTTTTGGCTTTGAAAACATTCTTTATTATTTATTGCATAAAGTAAAAGATACCTTAGCCCAGGAAAGAAATAGGCACTGTAAGTCAGTGTATCATACGTAACAAACACAGATTCCTACTAACATTGGAACCACTTTACTTCACTCCCGTGCAGGGCACCAGACATTACTGGTGGCTTTCAGCCTCAGATTGCTCCCTCAAGGCATCCCTAATCCTTGCAGACCCGCGCTGGGCCCCTCTAATAGCCCTGCTCTCTGTCTGTTCAAATTCAGCCTCCAGGTTTTGAACCTCCAAGTTCCATGCCTGAGTGAATTGTTCACCCTTCCCTTCACAAATGTTATGGAGGGTACAGCACACGGATATAACTGTGGGGAGCTGTCATCGGCCAGGTCCAGCTTCCCATACAGAGAGCGCCAGCGGCCCTTTAAATGGCCAAAAGCACACTCCACAGTCATTCTGCACTGGCTCAGCCTGTTGTCGAACTGCTCCTTGCTGCTGTCAAGGCTCCCTATGTAGGGTTTCATGAGCCATGGCATTAAAGGGTAAGCGGGGTCTCCAAGGATCAGAATGGGCATTTCGACTTCCCCTATGGTGATCCTCTGGTCTGGGAAAATAGTCCCGGCTTGCAGCTTCCTGAACAGGCCAGTGTTCTGAAAGATGTGTGCGCCATGCACCTTTCCGGGCCAGCCTGCGTTAATGTCAGTGAAACGCCTAGAGTGATCCACAAGCACCTGGAGAACCATAGAGAAATACCCCTTCTGATTAACGTACTCGAAGGCTAGGTGGGCTGGTGCCAGAATCGGAATATGTGTGCCATCTAGTGCCCCTCTGCAGTTAGGGAAACCCCATTGCGCAAAGCCATCCACAATGTCATGCACGTTACCCAGAATCACGGTTCTTCTGAGCAGGATGCGATTAATGGCCCTGCAAACTTGCATCAACACGATTCCAATGGTCGACTTTCTCACTCCAAACTGGTTAGCGACCGATCGGTAGCTGTCTGGAGTTGCCACCCGCTTCTCCACCATCAGGGCATCTCTCAATCTTGTGTCCTTGTGTCGCAGGGCTGAGGCGAGCTCCTCACACAGTCCCATGAAAGTGGCTTTTCTCATCCGAAAGTTCTGCAGCAACTGCTCGTCACCCCAGACTTGCATGATGATGTGATCCCACCACTCAGTGCTTGTTTCCTGAGCCCAAAGGTGGCGTTCCACGGTGGTGAGAATGTCCGTGAATGCCACAAGCAAACTTGTGTCATATGCATTACTCGAGTCGATATCGTCGGAGCCCTCACTGTCACTTTGGATCATAAGGAATAACTCGACTTCCAAACGTGATGTGCTGGCGAGACTCGTCAGCATACTCCTCAGCAGTTCGGGCTCCATTCCCGCAGACCGAAAGGGAAGACAGAGCACGCAGTGCAAAAAACATTGAAAGATGGTGCCAAATGTGGACAGAAGCACAGGGATTGCTGGGATGCGAACCGATGCATCATGGGGTGTTGGGACATGACCCAGAATGCCCCGCACCCTCAACCCCCTTCCCACAAGCGACAGCGCCAGAATAGGAAGAGGTGCTCTGTGGGATAGCTGCCCATAATGCACTGCTTTCAATGCCTCTGCAAGTGCCGCAAATGTGGCCACCATGTGGCCACCATGTGTCCATGTGGACAGACTTCAGCCCTTCCCTACCGCGCTCTCTGAAGGCTGGTTTAACTTAAAGCACTCTATGTCTGCAAGTGTAGACATGCCCTAAGTCTTCCTGTATAACTGTGGGCTGGCAAGTGGGTAATGAAGTTGTAAAGTGATGTGATCATGTCACCTGAACTGGAATCCATCTTTAACCTGGTGCTTTTCCATTGAGAAGGAGGGGTGGGAACCCAGAGGGACAAAGGATTCCCGCCTTGTGCAAAAGATCTATAAGTGGGTGGAACAGAACAAAGGGAGCGGCCATCATGAGAAATCCCCTAGCTACCACCTGAGCTGGAACAAGGGCTGTACCAGGGGAAAGGATTGTGCCCAGACTAAGAAGGTGTCCAGTCTGTGAAAGAAACTTATTGAAACATCTCTGAGGGTGACATTTTATCTGTATTCAGTTTTATTACTGTACTAGACTTAGACTTGCATGTTTTATTTTATTTTGCTTGGTAATCCACTTTGTTCTGTCTGTTACTACTTGGAACCACTTAAATCCTACTTTCTGTATTTAATAAAATCACTTTTTACTTATTAATTAACCCAGAGTATGTATTAATACCTGGGGGGGGGGGGCAAACAGCTGTGCATATCTCTCTATTAGTGTTATAGAGGATGAACAATTTATGAGTTTACCCTGTATAAGGTTTATACAGGGTAAAACGGATTTATTTGGGGTTTGGACCCCACTGGGAGTTGGACATCTGAGTGTTAAAGACAGGAACACTTCTTAAGCTGCTTTCAGTTAAGTCTGCAGCTTTGGGGCACGTGGTTTAGACCCTGGGTCTGTGTTGGAGCAGACTGGCATGTCTGGCTCAGCAAGACAGGGTGCTGGATTCCCAAGCTGGCAGGGAAAGCAGGGGCAGAAGTAGTCTTGACACATCAGTTGGCAGCCCCAAGGGGGTTTCTGTGATCCAAACCGTCACAGGCTGCATGTCCTGACCTTACCTAGCTTCATCTGTGGGTCCTCCCAGAGATTCATGGGTTTGCAGGACTGAGTCAACTCTGGGAACTTCACAACACATGCCTGGTGGGACGCCATCAACCGTGGGCACTCTGGATGGCACAACGGTCCTTAGTAGAGTATCCATGTTGGACAATGACTTTTGTTCTGGCATTTTCTAGCTATTCAGTATTTGACTTTGCAACCAATGCAATGATTGCAATTAATGATTTGGGGGCAGGGGAAAGATGTAATACATACTATGTTGTATGTTATACCACACACAAAGAAACTCCATACTCCGGCTACCAGCCACAGCTTCAAGGCTTGAGGAAAGTGAATGACCAAAATGTCAATGGAAATCCTTAATGCCAAGGGCCTGTTGCACTAGTTAATGTTTAAATAACCTCTGTAAGTTCTCTCCTTTGCAGCCTCTGCCACTTCATAACAAGGGCCCCTTTCGATTATTTGAAAGAGTTGGCAACCTTCCCATCCTTTTAGTTTTGTTAACAAGCAGGCTAATATGAACCAAAGGCGGTGGCGGCTGCATTTAAAGGTGCAACCGCTGGAGTTTAGTGGCATGTTCTGAGTATTGAACTTGCTCAAAATTTCATTGAACCCTAGTACAGAGCATTATCTTCACCAGCAAAGCTCTGAAGCCCGGGGTTATTTACGTCAAAGCAAGACTCAGTTACTGGTTTTTTACTCCTCTGTCAGTGTTGTAGCCTCTGTTACACAGGATCAGTGAAATAACTTTGCTCTCCTAGTCTGGCACCGGGTGGGCAGTGAGCTATGACCGGTGGTGCAGAAACAGCCTGGCATCTGCTAAAATGCCAAAGTCACGGAAGCCATTGTGCCCAATCTGCTGCATGTTTCTGTTAGAAGCTGCAGAAGCTCACATCATGGCTTTGGTTTGCCAGGATGCTATGCTCACTTATTTCCTGTGCAGTACGTTTCCTATGGCTATGTTTTACACTAGGGCACAGTGTGGGTGTGATAGTGTTACTGACGCCACAGCCCTGCGCAGAGGGGAATGTGGAGCTGCCCTAACCCCAGCAACAGTAAAGGGCAGATGGTACAATAGGCAGGTACAATGTCTCCCAGTGCACATTCAGTCGTTCTATCTTTGGAAGCCTGCTCTGGGGGCCGGGGGAGATGGGGAGGGTGGATCAGATTAAGCAGCCCTTGCTTAGTGCTTTGGGACTGCTATTTTGTGTAGCAAGGAAGGGAAGCATCTGGCTTTCCTTCCCACTGACGGGCTTGCACACAATTGGCTAAAGTAACCACACATCCTGGTTTTTCACACTGTCGCGCTGCTGGAGTGAGTCATGACTGTGCCAACCTCAGGGCAGACTGTCAAGAAGCAGGGCAGAGACCCCAAACTGGTTGTGCATTCTACAATTAGATTTCACCAGCCCGGTAACAAATGTGAACTCCTAAAGCACTATAGCAATCAAAGACAATCCCCAGTCTATCTTGTCACACAGGCAAGGTGGACTTAGTGATAGTTGGTTGTCATACACCAAAGCTCAGAAAATATTCAGGTTGCTCCCTGTCCCAAGAGACCAGTCATTTACCCTAGGTCAATTTGTACCTCAGATCTCACAGCAAAGACAACTCTTGTAGCGAATCCTGGAATAAACCCTCTGAAGATTTATTAACTAGGAAAAAGAAATGAGAATGTTATTACAAGGTTAAAGCAAACAAACATATATACACAAATGAGTTACAGTCTGTGGTTTCCAAAAGCTGCAGTAATCTTTCAGCTCGGAATGTCTTTTAGGGCTAACCCAGGTTGACCCTGGGGATCTCGGCTTCTGTTTCATAGCTCCAGCTATGCAGAGGAGCAAGGGTTTGGTGTGATGAACAGTGGTTGGAGTGAAGAGGAGTTGAATAAGTCTAGGTGCAATCACCACTGTTCTTATACTCACCATGAATGTTACTGACACTTTGTCAGTGTTCTATGATAAGCTCATTCAGGAAACTGAGGCTTGGATCTTCAAAGGTAGTTAGGCACTTAACTCCGACTGATGCCTTTGAAGATCTGGAGAAAACCCTCCACTTTGAGAAACAGGCCTGTGTTGCAGTTGAACTAGACGCTGACACTAGTGACCCCAGCACACACCAACAAAACAAATGGATGCTGGGCTTTGCTTTAAATGTTTTGTGACCCTGTACCACATTGCTATACGAAGACTGCAGTAATAAATTTCAAAAGAGAGGAAAAAAATTGACCAGAATCAGACAGAAATTGCTTCCTGCCTGTGTCACCCCTGGGCTGTCTGTGAAAGTCTCAGTTTGAACAGCAGTCTTTGTTTATTGGCAGCTCACTAGATCTATTCTGTCACTGAGTTTCTGACCAGCCTTGTTAGACATGACTTGATTGAGATTTGATTATATCCCAGTGTTGGGCCAAAGAAACCTTGAAGCAATGCACAATCCTGATGCTTCTGACAGGGAAATTGTTCTGCAAGACAGGTTAGACCACTGGAGGTGGGGGGACATTTTGGAGGGTTGGATGCTTTCCTGCACCACTCATAAGAAAGGGGTCTGAAGAATGCCTATCAATTAATCTACAAAACCTTGCAGTAGCTGGCTTGGTTCAGAAGAGAATGGAGCCAAGGTCATGGATGTGATCTGGCTGGGAGAGCCCAGTCCAGCTCCCCGTATTCACAGCACAAAACCCACCATGACAACCAGTGCAAAGAATAGCAAAGGGCTGACACTCA
This sequence comes from Chelonia mydas, assembly GCF_015237465.2. Lineage (NCBI taxonomy): Eukaryota > Metazoa > Chordata > Testudines > Cheloniidae > Chelonia > Chelonia mydas. Next base: position 71,443,954 of record NC_051251.2, on the reverse strand, counting down.
ACTGAGGCACCAAGGACTGAATGGGTCTTAGAGAATGAATTATCCAACAGGAGCAAAGGGCTGCCAATGCTCCTGGCTCCTGGTACCTTCTCCTCTCTCACACACTTCAACAGGAGCAAGATGCAATCTTGCCCTTATGGCATGACCATCAAAGTGTGTGGCTGTGCAGGTGTGCACCAGGCACCGCCATATCTCCAAGTCTGGGGAGTTTTCGCACAGCACAGAGGGCGCTGCTCAAACATTTGTGGCTCCCTCAAACCACACATGGCACGACTGAAGAGCACTCTGCCGAACAGAGAACCCCACACAGGACCAACGAGCAATTTGTAATGCTGTGGAAATCCTCCCACCTATAGAGAAAACACAGGCCAATGCCCAGACTAGCAGAGGAGAGGCTGGAAACTCATTGGTTGGTGGCTTGTTTATGGGCTTATAGATGCAGGAAAGTTGGTACAAAGAGTTCTACACCTGAGGAGCAAAAGGAGACTGGCATGATGTGGTCCTTGCACATCATTCACGGCAATGTTTGTTCTCAGGTTGCATTTGGGTCACTTCTGTCCATCTTGCTGAACACAGCCAGCTATGGCAGGTTGTGGAGGACACAACGCTGTTACCCAGAATGGTCTCTGCATGGCGCTTACCACTCAAGGTAGAGTTTGCTAAGCAAGGGGATCCCTGGGTAGCATCATGCAGAGCAGAAATCCAGGTGCAAAGGAAAGATCCCGGAGCCTCTGGCACTACCTACATTGGCAAGTTGTGACCCACCTGGAGTCCTGCCTCCACCAACTTTCCACCCTTGCTTGTGGTTTCTCCTTCCCCACCCTCATTCTTCTCATCCCTCCTCTTCCTGTCCCTTCCTCAGAGACTTTGCTGACATTCTTCCTGTTCCATCACCCCTGATCCATTCTGAAGCGTGCATGTTTCACCAGCTCAGTTCTTTGTCCCCGATCATCCCCTCACTTTGCTGAGCCAGTAACCGTCGGGTGAGTCAGCTGCATGAGATACGCTGAGCTCTCCAAGGCATTCACTAGGTATGCTGGGCACCTCCATCCAGCCGACATAACTCAGGCTGTCCATAGCACCCGGCAGCATGGGGACAGGCAGCCACGGCAAGCCCTAGCACTGATGCTAAGAGTAGGCAGGTGACCCTGGATGGGGTGGGAAGGGAAGTGCCTTGGTTGTCATCCACACTCCTAATGCAAATGCCACAGCTCTGCTCCACATCGATTATGCTCTTCAGAGCTAGACAGTGCCACAGGCCCCCTCTGAATCCCGGGGGAGTGGGGGAGGCTTCCGGTCAGTGGGTGTTGGCATACCTGCTGCGCCAACCTGGAAGAGGGTACTGTATAAACCCCCCCTCTGTGCCCAGCCAGCTCTGCTGGTCCATGTAGAGGAGCCGGAGGGAGAATTGCAGCTCCATCATTTACCTGACCACTGCAAGGCATCGAATACCTGCTGGGTCACAAGGAGCAGGGACTGTCCTCCTCATGGGGCTGCTGGCCAGCTCCTGGCACCCTGCCTCTACATGCCCAGGCAGTGGCCGCACAGACTGCCCCTTCAGGATCATGTGCATCTAACCCACCATCCAGCACATCCATGTATTGTCTCCGCACCCGTGCCCAGTCAAAAGGATCCGAGTCCATTACTGCTCAGAACTGCAGGACGCACTCAGCTACCAGGGGACTCATGCTTTTAGCTCTTGTTCAGTTCCTGGCGATGAACCAGATGACTGTCTTCCCACAGGACATGTCCCATTTGGCATAGTGACTTTGTCTAACAGGATATTTGTCTGGCTGGGGAGCACTGGCCTTGGGGTGGTGCCTGTGCCTTTCTCAGTGCAGGCGAGAAAGTGTGGTTGAGTTACTGTGCATTTCCCAAAGGCCATTCACCAGAGGGAGCAAACTCAGTGTGCTGGCTCAGCTCATTAGCCCAGAAATAGGCCAGAACCTGGAGAAAGGTCAAAGGTGGTTTTAAGCTGCATGTCTCCCTCAGACTGCCTCCTGGACGGGCAACGCAGAATCTCTGCTTAAGTTTTATTCCTGACTTTGGGCCTGCAGGAGTAAATTAGCACTGCTCCATTAGAGTCAGCTGAGGATCCGACCCCATATCTCCCTTTCCTGCCCACCTTCCTTTCGCAATCCCTGGGGTAAGATGGAAAGAATTTGTTTAGGTTGCAGCGGGATAAAACAGTTACAGGGTGATTCATAGTTTATGCACTCCCCAGCCTTGTGGAGGGATAAACGTCCATCCATTGCAACCTTCTGTGAAGCCTAATTATAGCAAAGCAATTAGGGAAGTAAAGCTGTGTATTAATTCTTAATGTCAGCTTTTTGCCCGCCTGTTTTGTGTCTGTCCCCTGGGTGTGATGGGAGAAAAGTCTGCCTTGATTGCAATCATGGGACCTTGACATGACAACCTGATGTGTAGAAAGAATAGTAAATATGGCAGGCGGCCAGCTTGGCTTAATAGTGAAATCCTTGCTGATCTTAAACACAAAAAAGAAGCTTACAAGAAGTGGAAGATTGGACAAATGACCAGGAATGAGTATAAAGATATTGCTCGGGCATGCAGGAGTGAAATCAGGAAGGCCAAATCAAACCTGGAGTTGCAGCTAGCAAGAGATGTTAAGAGTAACAAGAAGGGTTTCTTCAGGTATGTTGGCAACAAGAAGAAAGTCAAGGAAAGTGTGGGTCCCTTACTGAATGAGGGAGGCAACCTAGTGACAGAGGATGTGGAAAAAGCTAATGTACTCAATGCTTTTTTTGCCTCTGTCTTAACGAACAAGGTCAGCTCCAAGACTACTGCACTGGGCAGCACAGCATGGGGAGGATGTGACCAGCCCTCTGTGGAGAAAGAAGTGGTTAGGGGACTATTTAGAAAAGCTGGACGTGCACAAGTCCATGGGCCCAGATGCATTGCATCCGAGAGTGCTAAAGGACTTGACTGATGTGATTGCAGAGCCATTGTCCATTATTTTTGAAAACTCATGGCGATCCGGGGAAGTCCCGGACGACTGGAAAAAAGCTAATGTGGTGTCCATCTTTAAAAAAGGGAAGAAGGAAGATCCTGGGAACTACAGGCCAGTCAGCCTCACCTCAGTCTCTGGAAAAATCATGGAGCAGGTCCTCAAGGAATCAATTCTGAAGCACTTAGATGAGAGCAAAGTGATCAGGAACAGTCAGCATGGATTCACCAAGGACAAGTCATGCCTGACCAATCTAATTGCCTTCTGTGATGAGATAACTGGCTCTGTGGATGAGGGGAAAGTAGTGGATGTGGTGTTCCTTGACTTTAGCAAAGCTTTTGACACTGTGTCCCACAGTATTCTTGTCAGCAAGTTAAAGAAGTATGGGCTGGATGAATGCTTTATAAGGTGGGTAGAAAATTGGCTAGATTGTCGGGCTCAACGGGTAGTGATCAATGGCTCCATGTCTAGTTGGCAGCCAGTATCAAGCGGAGTGCCCCAAGGGTCGGTCCTGGGGCCGGTTTTGTTCAATATCTTCATAAATGATCTGGAGGATGTTGTGGATTGCACCCTCAGCAAGTTTGCAGACGACACTAAACTGGGAGGAGTGGTAGATATGCTGGAGGGTAGGGATAGGATACAGAGGGACCTAGACAAATTGGAGGATTGGGCCAAAAGAAATCTGATGAGGTTCAACAAGGACAAGTGCAGAGTCCTGCACTTAGGACGGAAGAATCCAATGCACCGCTACAGACTAGGGACCGAATGGCTAGGCAGCAGTTCTGCAGAAAAGGACCTACGGGTTATGGTGGACCAAAAGCTGGATATGAGTCAACAGTGTGCCCTTGTTACCAAGAAGGCCAATGGCATTTTGGGGTGTATAAGTAGGGGCATTGCCAGCAGATTGAGGGACATGATTGTTCCCCTCTATTCGACACTGGTGAGGCCTCATCTGGAGTATTGTGTCCAGTTTTGGGCCCCACACTACAAGAAGGATGTGGAAAAATTGGAAAGAGTCCAGCGGAGGGCAACAAAAATGATTAGGGGACTGGAACACATGACTTACGAGGAGAGGCTGAGGGAACTGGGATTGTTTAGTCTACAGAAGAGAAGAATGAGGGGGGATTTGATAGCTGCTTTCAACTACCTGAAAGGGGGGTTCCAAAGAGGATGGATCTAGACTGTTCTCAGTGGTAGCGGATGACAGGACAAGGAGTAATGGTCTCAAGTTGCAGTGGGGGAGATTTAGTTTGGATATTAGGAAAAACTTTTTCACTAGGAGGGTGGTGAAACACTGGAATGCGTTACCTAGGGAGGTGGTGGAATCTCCTTCCTTAGAAGTTTTTAAGGTCAGGCTTGACAAAGCCCTGGCTGGGATGATTTAATTGGGGATTGGTCCTGCTTTGAGCAGGGGGTTGGACTAGATGACCTCCTGAGGTCCCTTCCAACCCTGATATTCTATGATTCTATGATTCTATGAAGTGTGCAGGAGGACGTGCTGCTGCTTTGGGAGACCTCCGAGAAATTGCTGGACAACTGTCTTGCGAAATGCAAACCCTTCTGGAATGTTAGCCCTGGGGCCGGAGTGTTTATGAAGCTGAGCTGCACCACTAATGGTGGAGTTGTCACAGTATTTAGCTTAGGGGCTAAATCACGGCTTCGCCACAAGTCCTGCATAAGGGGCAGGGCCGGCTCTAGGCACCAGCAAACCAAGCACGTGGTTGGGGCGGCACATTTTCAGGGGCAGCACATTCCGGCAATCCTTTTCTTTTCTTTTTTTTTTTTTTTTGCTTTGGGCGGCAAAAGCCTAGAGCCGGCCCTGGCAGCAGCGGCCCGTCGTGCGCAGGGGGCGCCCTGGGACCGCTGCAGTTCGCGCCGCGTGGCAGCAGCACCCGCACCTTGTGGCTGGGCCGGGCAGGCTCCGAGCGGGCGACACTAGGGCTGGGGGCCATCCAGCGGGGCACACGGAGCCGCCTGCAGGTTCCACAGGGCGGCCGCCCCCCAGCACCGCAGCTGGGGCTGGGCGAAGCGGCCCGAGCTGCCTAGGGACTGTGGCAGGGCAGCCAGAAGCAGCAGCAGCAGCAGCGGGGCCATAGAGGGCGGGGTGCTCCCTCTGGGGCTGCCCTGCCCCGGCTCCTCAGCCCCCTGCTGGGGCGGTCCCCCGGCTCTGCCCTCCCGTGTCCCGGCCGGTCCTGGAGGCGGGAGCCCTGGCTGGAGGGACCCTGGGCTGAGGTGCGGCCCGGGAGCCCCACTGCTTTCCCCGACCCTGCCAGCGCCAGACTGGCTGGAGGTGAGGGGGGAGCGGGCAAAGTCAGCACTGGTGGAGGGAAGCCCAGGGCTGGGGCGGCAGGGGGTGTGGGTGGGGTGGCGGGGAGAGCCCAGCGCTGGAGCGGCAGGGAGCGCGGGTGGGGTGGAGTTGGGTGGGGGGGAGAGCCCAGCGCTGGGCGGCAGAGGGTGCGGGTGGGGGAGGGCATTGGTGGGGGGAGTGAGAGCCCAGGGCTGGGGTGGGGGGCAGCCAAAATTTTTTTTGCTTGGGGCTGCAAAAAACCTAGAGCCGGCCCTGATAAGGGGCAGCACAGAAATGCACCCGAGGAGCATAGGACCAACCAGAATGTGACTCCGAGAGCTACAATCTGGTCTCCACTCCCTGCCATGCTCTGGCGAGGAACATCATCAACCTGGACCCTGCACAGCTTACTTCCCGCTCGGTGTTGGGTCAGCCCCACGCTGTCTGCTCCCTCCCATGCTCCTACCCACGATACCACCTATAAATACAAGGAAGTGAGGGGACTTGTTACACAGTTGCTCCCCTGCATGGGCATGCAGCAAGTGTCACAGGCTGGCTCTTAGGCTGTCTACTCTGCAGCTGGCGTGCAATGTCCAGCTCGGATAGATGTACATGCGCTAGCGAGCGACACATAAGGTAGCCGTGGCTGCACAGGCTAGGTTGCCTAGTACAAGTCTGCCAGGGACCCTCAGCATGTAGGCAACCTGCCTCATGCAGCGGGCTTAGAGTACCCTGCTATTTTTAGCACGCTAGCTTTCAAAGCTAGCACATCTCCCCACAGTGGAAACCACACCTCCAGCTGCAGTGTCAATGTACCCTTCCTGAAATGTGGTTTCCTCCCCTTTCGCTAGCTTGTTATTTAGTGTAGGGTTTGCTCATGATGAGAGCTGGGCTTCTGGCAATAATTTATTTATAGTTAATAAACAGTGCAATTAGTTTATGTGTATGGGGAGTTTGGGGGATTGTGGATTAAATCAACGTAGTCCCCGCATATATAAAATATCACGCCAAGCTTGTAAGCAGAGAGTTTGGCCAGGAAGGACAGAAGGTCAGATTTAATGTCCCTGGAATGTAGTGTCCTTCTGCGCTGTTCTGATTGACAACCTGAGGCCGCAGAGACATTCTGGCAGCTGTATATGTGCTCCTCACATGCCATCCTTTCAATGAATATTTTACATCCTGGATGTTCGCTATAGATGCTTGCTTTCAACTGCATAAGGGATGTTAGAGAGGGGACTGAATGGAGCAGGTCTGCTCCGCTTGGAGCATTGTGTTGCAATTATTCATAAGCCTCTTGAGACCTGACACCGGGTCTTCATCAGGAAAGAAAAGGTGTATTTTTAACCTGTTACCTAACCTGTGTTAAAATCCTAGTCAAGCCAAAGTGGTTGTAGTTTTAACAGCCATTAATGAAACTCTAGTCTCCCCAACGAGGGTTTAGCTTGACCAGCTAACACAAATTAAAACTACAACAGACTCATTTTCACTAACGCATCACATTAACTTAACATTGCTGAAAAATACCCCTATGTCTAGTCTACACTGAAACGTTTTGCCAGGATAGCTATGCTAGTTATGGGGGTGTTTTTTGTGCTGAGGTAGCTGTGCTGGCCAAAGCCCTAGTGTAGATACAGGTACACTTGCAAAAAGGTGCTTGTGCCCACAATAGCTTATTTGGCACAGAGAGCTGGCACCAAAGCCCTCTCACACTGCTCTAAGCTGTGTCTGCACCAGGAGGGTTTGCTGGGATAGTGCTGCTAACAAACCATTTTTAAAGGTAGACCTGGCCTGAAGTCCACCTAGCCGAGGAAAAGTGGTTGAGGCGAGCTAACACCCTGTAGCTAAGTGACCACACAGCCAGCTCCCATGACTGCAGAGGTGTTATGCTGTGTCTACACTAGACGGTGAGGCTGTTTCTAGTCATATCAGCTGACTCAGGTTTTTAAAGGCAGCACCCACTTCTAAGAGCTGACAACTCAAACAACACAGAGATGGATAAAACAGCATATGCGGGGGAGCCGGGAAGGGAATTGCTAGCCAGGGCTGACTTCCTGGGGTGCTGTGGGACCAGTGGGCCTGGAGGAAGAATCAGAATGAGTTCGAGGCTTTGCATGCTACAGAAACTACTCCTTCGGCGTGCTTTGTTCTTGTGTTTGCAGCCAGCCCCTGCAGCTAGGGCAGCAGTCTGCCCCCAGTGCAGAGCCAGCGTGGCTGGTTCTCCTTGTGTAGTCCAAGCAGCTGTAAAACACCCCCACTCTCAGCATGCAGGGTTTGACACCCATTCTGCACTGGCATCAATGATCATGCAGGGCAGGACAACAGAGAATTGGGCCTTGGAGGTCTTTTCCTGTTTTTCACTCTGCCTTTTTCTCTGCCTTCTCCATCACAACTCTTTCTGGACTTGGTTCCCACTGGGCTCCCTCTCTGCTATGTTTTTTCTCTGCTCTCCCACCCCACTCTCCGGGGAATGCAAAACCCAATCATGGTTATGTTCAAATGGAACTTTGGGATCAGCAAAGGCTCCAGTGGGTTTGAAATTGGGCTGAATGAGCACACCTGGCCTCCCTTCGATTGCCCTGCAGCCTGCTGCCCATGAGCAGCACATTGCACTGGCTTGTGTCTGATAGTGTGTTGGCTCCTTAACCATTGACTCATTTCCCCCCGCACCACCTTCCACCAGCCACTTGATCCCCTGTGCCATCTGGGAGCATGTCATTTGCCCATGGCAGTCAAGAAGCCTGGCTTCTCTCCTTGACTCGGTGAGAGGAGGGTGGGATAGCGTTAGAGATAGGATACCAAAGCACGTATATTAAGCACATTTCTTCAGGAAGGCGGTAAAGCTGAGTGATAGGATTTGTGACTGCCCACTGAGAGTTTCACACCCAACTGTGCCCAAGGCAGCCTTGTGCAACCTCTTACTGAACTTATGTGTACAATGGCAAGGGAGGGTCCAACACTTACCTGCCTTCCAGGGCTGGAGTATAATGCCTGGCCAATAGTAAGGGCTATGAAGTGTATGGAAATTTAAAGAGTAGTCAGATGTGAGATGTGAACTGGGTCCCAGCTCAGTGCACATTCCCTACAGGATAATCAGTGAGGAATTCTCTGAAAGAGCAACAGGATGGTGTGTTCAGTAAGTCCTGTGAGACACTGCCCAGGCAGGGTTAGCCAAACAAACACTGCATTGTGTCCAAGCTGTGATACCGTGCCCTGGATGTGAAGCCACCTGGGAGAATCCTGTATGGGAATCAGTGCTAGCTGGCTAAGAACTTTGCTTTCTGAGTCCTGTTAAACAAAGTGTTTGACTCAGGCAATGTTGGGAATCCAAACTAGGGGTTGGGGAGGCAGCCAGTGCCCCCTGGCTGGTTGGTGGGCGAAAAGGGCACCCTGCTTCCAAGAACAAGCTCTTCAGAGGATAGGCCAGGGCTGGGAAGGGAAGCAGCAGCAAGCTGCATTGAATACAAATCTCCCACCTCTTAGCCTAGCTTCCTCTCCTCTCCTCTTGCTGCCCTGTTAGCACGGAGAGGGTGTCACAGGTCTGGTGGGGTTCTCCCTGCTGGCTGCCCACCAGATTGCTATGGGGCCAAATCCCATCTCTGGATCCCTGGGTGTTTTAAGCTCCCCTGGGTCTCCTCCTTGGCACATTCCTGGGCTCCTCTCTGCTTCCCCTTCATGGAAATTGATCTCCTCAGGCCTGTCGGGCCCGAGCCCCCAGGACTAGTGCTGACCTCCAGGATACCCCCTCAGTTTAAAGACACCCTCTTCCAGAGTCCCACTGCAGCTGTGAGCCTCCCGGGTCACGGTGTACCTCTCTCCAGGGGCACGTGGTAGGTGCAGCATCTGACACACCCAGACACTCTGCAAAGGGTTCTAACACTGTTGCTCTTCTACTTTCCAGATGAAGCACAAGAGCGTACAGAGCAGTTATAAGACACTGAGCACCCTGACCCCATTGCCTTTCACTAGCTCACCCGTCCCTTGGCGTTCCTAGAGGTTCCCCAGCCTCACCAGGCTCCTACATTCAGCATCTCTCAGCTGTAGCTGGTGAAAAATGGCTCAGGAAGAGAGGACCAAAGAGATCACCCTCCAGCCTCTCTCTCAGGAGACCTCCTGGTGAGCCTCCTCAGGTGACTAGAAACTCCTACCAGGTGACTTCATTGCCAGGTGACCTCTCCCCTGACCAACCAGTGCTCCTGGTTGGGAGCCAGTATCGTGTTTAGAGTTATCCCCTTTCAATGGGAGAGCACTTTATGTCAATGCCTTTGGAATTGCAGTCCAAAGCAGAGGCCAAGAGATCATAGAGAAGACAAAGGGTTACACACTGAAAATGGAGTCTGTATAGCTATAGGCAGAGCTTTCATAATCTCACACTGGATTCATGAATTGTACAGATTCCCCAAATTGCCAAAGAGGGCTAGGCAGGCCTGAGGGGACGGTGTAGTCTCCCCTGTGTGCACATCCAGAGAAGTGCGGGGAGTCAATAAGAGTTCTCCTTGTAGCAGCTGTTGGGGGCATGCTCAGAGAGCCAAGGCTCTAACAAGCAAGGAGAGCACGTGACTGTGGGTGACAGCTCTGCTCCTCTGGCACCATGGAACTCCCTGCAATAAGGGTAAAGCTTGCCTGTGCAGGAGAGAGAGTCTTCTCAGGGGCTGGTACCAGACGGTCGAACAAACTCTCCCAGGAACTAAAGACCATCCCAAACCTCACCACCTTCTACTCAAGGTGCACTGCTCCAGCTGGCTTTCTTGGCTATAAACACAGAGCAGTGACAAACAAAAAAGATTAAAATGATTTTTTTTAAATGCCTGCATAACCAAAACACTGTATCAGACCCACCGTTCTCTCCCTAGGGAGAGAACAAACCACACGTGACAGATGTGAGATGGGTCATTTAACACACTACTGGAAAGTGCTCAGATGCTACACTGATGAAGGTGGTCTATGATCCTACCTAGAACAGAATCGACACACCAGCAGAGAAATTGAATGACTTCACCACAACCTTCAGATGTGATCTTGGGTAACTCCCTAACTGAACCCAGCTCAATCCTTAAACACAGGATCATCTCCCCACTTTGTCTTTTGTGTTTAAATAGTCTGTAAATGCACAGCTGAAAGTATCAAATACCCATATATCATCCCTTCCCCTCCTTGATGGGCCATCTTCCCCTATGGTAGCCAGAACACCCTGATATCATTAGCTCAGAAACCTCCATCCGTTACCAGGCTAATGGAACCGAAATGATACATGAAATAAATCCAAATTCCCCCACTTTCTGTCTCACTGTAGTTTCACCAGGAAATATGCAGAAATTGTTGGTTTCCAAAGAACTTAAATTGTTCAGTTAAGACAAGAGGGTACTTGCAAAGAATGTTAATGACTTGTGTACAGGTATAAGGAAAAAAGCTTGTCTTACTTTCCCCCTTCCTGTTCCTTTTTAACAGTACAGAAACCCAGACTCAAATGCCAACTTTATTCATGTAAAGGCTACTGCATCTCACTCTCAAGAAACCTGATTGTGGATGCATAAATCTGATGGCCTGACACATCTTTCTATAAGGGATAGCACAGGCAAATATATCGCATATGAAAGAGTGTCAGGATTGAAGAATAGCTTCAATAAACAGATCTAAAATAAGAAATGGCAGGAAACTTTCAATGACAGAAAAAGCTCTGGGAGCTTTGAGCTGCAGGTCGTGACTTTGATGGACAGATTGCATTCTCAATCCAGTGGGATGGTCTGCAGTCCTTGAATAGCATGGGGCAGGGGGCGTATAGGTGATTGAAGATCTACAACTCAACGTCACATTGTAGCCAGGGGAGAAATAAAGTTGAAATAGAAGGGGAGAGGTGGGTAGCAGTCTGGAGTGGAGACTCTATCACATTCCAGTGTGCTCCCGTTGGTGTGTAGACCTAAAAGCCAATGCAGAGCACCACTTTGAGACTCAAGACCATTATTATGAAAAAGCAAATAGGTACCTGCACCAGATCAGCTCCCATCTAGAAACACATTCCAGAGATGCACTGTGGTCCGTGTGTTAGACCAGCACACCTGGCTTCTGTTCGTGACTCACATACAAACAAAGCATCTCTATCTTCTTCCATGGTAACAGTCCTGTAGGACCAAAGAATGCTGTCAAGCTGACCAGGAAACCCTCTGTCACAGCATAGGCTAGTGGAGAAGGCACTGAGCAGCGGGAGACCTGAGTTCTGGTCCCAGCTCTGTCAGTGACCTGGGGCACGCACTTCCCTTCTTGTCTGTGTAGGCCTTGTCTTCTTTGATAACACTCAAGGTGCTAATTTAAAACACTATAGCTATCCCAGTATAATCACCCATGTGGACCCTCTGATTCTGGTATAAAAGTGCCTTTTTCAGCTGAGCTCATTGTGACGGGTTCAGTCACAGAGATCCCCTGAAGACTGTCACCTGAAATCACCTCTGAGCCCATTTTCCCTGCCAGCTTGGGACTCCGGAACCCTGCCTAGTTCAGCCAGACACGCTAGCCTGCTGCAACACAGACCCAGGCTTTGGGCCACGCCCCCAAAGCTGCAGGCTTTAATTAAAACAGCTCAGCAGGTTACCTGTCTCCAGCACCCAGACACCCAATTCCCAATGGGATCCAAACCCCAAATAAATCCATTTTACTCTGTATAAAGCTTATACAGGGTAAATTAGTAAATTGTTCACCCTCTGTATCACTCATAGAGAGATATGCATAGCTGTTTGCTCCCCCAGGTGTTAATCACTTACTCTGGGTTTATTAAAAAACAAAAGTGATTTCATTAAGTATAAAAAGTAAGATTTAAGTGGTTTCAAGTAATAACAGACAGAGCAAAGTAAGTCACCAAGCAAAATAAAGCAAAAACATGCAAGTCTAAGCCTAATACATTAAAAAACTGATTACAGGTAGTATCTCACCTTCCGAGATGTTCCAATAAGCGTCTTTCACAGACTAGACTCCTTCCTAGTCTGTGCCCAATCCTTTTCCCTGGTACAGTCCTTGTTAGTTCCAGCAGACATCTCAGGTGGTAAGCAGGGGTTTTCTCATGACTGGCTTCCCCCTTTGTCCTGCTCCGCCCCCTTCTATAGCTTTGGCACAAGGAGGGAATCTTTTGTCTCTCTGGGTCCCCACCCCTCCTTCTAAATGGAAAAGTACCAGATTTAAGATGGATTTCATTATCAGGTGACATGGTCATATGTCACTGTAAGACCCCTAGTGTGCATTCCCCATGGTCTGGCCCACATGTACACAGGAAGGCTTTCAAGTAACTAAGGCCATTTACAACTGATTGTTTCTAGAGCACCCTGAATGGCCTCCACTTAATATGTTTACATCAGTAATACAAGTTTATATCTTATTCTCCTAACTCCAGATATAGAAATAATACATGCAAACAAATAGGATGAACACATAGAATACAAGCTTTCTAATGACACCATACAAGGGCTATTTAGCGTAAAGCACATTCCAGTTATGTCATATTCATAAGCATATTTCCATAAAGCATATGGAATGCAACATCACACTCATTTACATTGGCGATTATACCAGTATAACTGTACTGATAGCATACCAGTAGAACTATAGGTCTGTTTACATTCACACTTTAGGTCATACCGAAAAACCTCTCCTTAGTAGACAAGGCCTTACGTTGTAAGTTCCACACAGCAGGGACTGTCTCTTACTGGGACCTTGCCTAAACTAGGATAAGAGGTGTATTTTTAGAATGCTCTATCTAACACAGTTGAAAATAATCTAGTGTAGACAAGGCAGGCTGCCTTTAACACATGCTAAATTGGCCAGGTTAAAGTGCTGGAGCTTGACCAGCGTAGCATGTCTACACTAGACTTTTCCAACAGGGTGGTCACAATGGGTTAGCTAACACACTCTACCTCACTTTCACACTCTCAACCCTGTCTAGACAAGTCTGAAGTGTTTGCACTGTGTGTCTAGCACAAGGGGGCCTCAATCCTAACATCACTAAAGTGGGGGGTGGGGTGGAGGAGGGGGTGTTAAATAAAGTTTTCAGATTAAGTGACTAGAACCAGTTGGCATTTTTTTGAATGTTGATGTCAAAAAAATGCAAGTTGTGATGAAAAAAAGGAAATGACAGTGACAGAACTGTCAAAAGTTTTCCCCAGGTGCTTTGGGGCCAGCTATATTGTTGAGCAAAGCCAGATAAAAAAATAAGATGACAGATTCCTGCTCAGGGTTATTGCTTGAGTGGCACTCGGGATCTGGTTATCTCTGACCTGGCCTGTGTCTTCCCTTGTCCTCCTGCAAGGCTACACTTGTTTTTGTTTTTCTTCCTTGGAGCAGAAAGCAAACTCCAGAGCCACACTGTTTGCCTGCAGGAGCCTGTCCCTGCTATGGAGAATCACTCCCACAATGGTAAATTGCTCAATTCCTCACTGTCAACAGGAGGTTGGAGGCAGCTGCAGAGACATTAGTGCAATTACATTGGCATGCAACCAGGGCAAAGGAGAGGAGAATCAAGCTCAACCACTTAGGGTCAGGATAAAAAAAATAAAAGCCCCAAGAGAGCGATAAATGGTTTTAACCATCCAAAGCTCTTTTTTCATACAAGTGGTACTGTTGGACCCTCTCCTGCAGCCCTTCCTCGTGTGACCCATTGACCTCAGGGCAACTACTCATGCAGCCAAGAGCCTGCATGATCAGAACAGTGGCTCAAATCCTCAAAGGTATTTAAACACCTAACTCCCATTGAAATGAATGTGTTAGGGGTCTAAATACTGCTGAGGATCTGAACCACTATTCACACTCATGTATAATTTGTCCATCACTTCACTGCACTCTCCATAGCTATGCTTAGGAAATCACATTGCCCACACAGAACAAACACTGGACACATATGCAAACTAGAGTACAATCAGCAGATATGTTTGCTCTGTATAAATTATTTCAGTGAGTCCTCACTGTTAGAAGCAATTGCTCTGCCAAGTCCTGAGATCATTACTCAGTGTTTACTCAGTCCTTAGTCAGGCAGATCTCCCTCTGAAATTCTGCTTCTGCCAAATAGGTGCCCTTTGTTTATAGATTCTTGTTTATAGATTCTTGTGAACTCCTGTCTGAAAACCAGGCACATCTGGAATCACTGTGAACACACACATTCTCTACTGGATCACAAGCATGCATACAAAATCTGGAGATTTTGATGTCCCCCACAGTACAAAGGAGAACAAAAACCTGCCACCTCAAAATACCCAGCTCCCTTCCCTTGATTAAAACAGAATCATGCAGTCATGCAGCAAGGCCTGTTAAAATCAGTCTCCCTCAGCCCAAGCCAGTAACACCATCAATGGACTCATCACTGATAGACCCACCACTGCGACCCTTCTGTTTGCTGTAAACTCCAGTGCCCCAGCTGATTACAGCAACGCCCGGAGAGGATGGTGATTTCCAAAGGAGCCAGGACCTGAACAGTGCAGGGCTTTGAGACACGATCTTAGCTCAGTAGGATTTTAAAAATGAGAATGCCCAGCATTACAATAGCAAGGAGTAAGTCAATCAATAAATACAAACCCCAAAGAATGCTGGAAGAGATATAAACCACATGCTTCAGGGCAAAAGCCAAGTCACAACACTGGGGGTTAGGAACAAACTTTCCCTGGGGGGAGATTCTCACATAACTGCCTATTGCTGCATTTCCTATCTCTTCCTCTGAAGTAGTTAGGAAGGATGGTTCAGTGTTAGCCTCAGTGTTAGGAGACTAGGTTCAAATTCCCTGCTCTGCTACAGGACCCCTGTGCGACACTTCGGTTTGGTTGACACTTAAAATGCTTTACTGCAATAACGGTATCAGTAAAGAGCGAGAGTTTTACTGAAACAGCTGTGCCGGCAAAAGCCCTAGCGTAGACACAGTTTTACCAGGATAAGGTGCTTTATACCAGTAAGGCTTGTTTCATTCTGCCAAACTGGAATGCGCTACATGGAATAAACCATTTATACCGGTACAACTGCTTCTGCACTTGGGGAGGAGATACGTGGCTGCTTTATCTATTGCTACAGTTAACATGGCAAAACTTTGGAGTGTAGACAAGGTTGAATTCTTTCTGCGTCTCTGGTCTTCATCTGTAAAATGGGAATAATAGCCCTTCCCTACCTCACAGGGGCATTGTGAGGATAGAGCGATCATATCAGATACAATGATAGTGGGGACCACATAAGAACCTAAGAGATACTGGTTTAGATGGTCTGAATCAATTGGACAGTTCTTTTGGCCATGAAATTGGAATTAATTTTGGAAATGTGCAATGGAAACTATGAAACACGAGCATTTTCTAATCATCCTGTTTCATGAAAGCCTTTTCTCTTCTCATCAACAGTTCCTAAGACTCCATGCTGACAGAGGAAATCCCATTATACAGGTCCGGCAGTGGGGTCTGATCCCAGCATGAGAGGGCATGTGTGAAAATCCAGGTCAGAACAGCTCGCTAGTCACAACCTGACCTGTAGGAAGCCTGCACTCTCTCAGAACTGGCTAAAAATACACCAGCTGTAATCAGAGCAGGGGAAAAAAAAGGTCTTAATAGAAAAAGAAAATTGTAAATGATTGTTTTTCCTCAGCGTGCCTCACATTTAAAGGCATGCTCAGCTATAGTTAATCACTTCAGGATATCTGCTGATAAATAATTATGTTCAGTGAAAGGTCTGACAATACAATTTGTCATCAATCATATCTCTATATCAGTCCCTTATAATGGGTTTGGGGCATCTAATAAACTGGCTGCCAGTCACAGGAAAGGCTGATGTTAAAAATAAATAAAACTATAAATCACCCGGTTTGATTTCTGCCCTTTCAGCTTGTGATAATAGTTCCATTTAGTGCTCTGGCTATAAACATTTTCACAAGAAAAATAATACTTTTTATCAAGTGGGCAGGGTTATTTATTTATGCTGATCTTTACTGTTCTCCAGTCAAAGAGCTCTGTGCACTCTGAATGAGCTTGTAAAAGTACATAGCCTCAACCATTATCCTAAGATCAGATATCCCAGCACCACCACAGATGTGACATCATGGTGTGCAAACCCTTCTCCAATTTGACTCCCAACTGACTTCCACCTACACCCAGCCCTAATTTATCTCCTGACCTCAGGAGAATCGAGGAGTCGTACTGTGCACCTAAAGTTAACAAAGTCAGGCTATTATGAACCAAGATGAAGAGGAGTGAATTCCAAAGGCTAATGAGATGGCCTGATCCAGCTTTCATTGATGTCAGTGGCTTAAGCACATGCTTAACTTTAAGCAAGGCCTGGTCTACACACAAAGTCGCACTGGTTTAATTAAAGGGGCAATGTTAAACCGATTGAATGGTGCATGTGAACACCTTTACATCATAGACAAGCTCTAACTTCCATCAGTGGGACTGAAGCATGTGCTTAAAAAGTGCTTTGATGACCTAGTGCCTTCACTCACACAGCTGTCTGCCAGGGTTCGCAGCACATGGGTGATAACATTCTTTTTCCTGCCTGCGACAAGAAATCATGCAAACCATTACTATCATACCTAATCTTGACTGACCTGACTTGACTAATTGATTGGTCATATGCGTAAAGATTGATCACAAGTAAGGATTTGTAAGGTCAGGCCTCTGTGTTTTGGGGCTAGTTAACCCCAGCAACGGATGGATCCTAAGAACAGTGATAAAATATTATTTTCAATCTACACAGGAAAGGAAGAGATGTGTCATAACACTGATATCTTTAGCGGTGGCAAATGGCCATGCTCTAGGGTGACCAGATGTCCTGATTTTATAGGGACAGTCCCGATATTTGGGGCTTTTTCATATATAGTGCCTATTACCCCCCCACCCAGTCCCGATTTTTCACACTTTCTATCTGGTCACCCTATTATACTCTAGCGTTGCTCTGAAGCAATATGGTCAGGCATGTTACCTTGATGCTGCTGCTTTCAACACAACCGCCCACTTCCCAGTTTGATCAGACACCCATTTATCTGCGGCGTTGCTGACTGACAATTTAATGGCAAGTCATATGATATTTGGTAGTTTTCTTAAAATCCCAGCTCCCGGAGGCACATGATTGAGAATCTCAGCTTCGTCTTCTTCTTAAGCAATGTCTAGCCCTTGTGGCTGCAGAGAAAAGCTTCAAAACGTGACCTGAGCGTGACCTAAAGCCTCAAAAACAAACCCAGAATTGATTAAAACACACAAACAAACAAACAAAAAACCCTCCTGATTTTTTAAGCCAGTCTCATGATTTCTGAAAACTTGGTGTTGGCAATACAGGGTGTGGCATATTACTAGACTCTTCCCACTCTGCCCCTGGCCTCAGATAAAAGGATCTTGTAACAGGCTTATTATTACTTCCGAGATTAACTGAAATGTGCGCCGCTGTCTCATTGCGAGACCCAAAGACTGAGGGATTCCTGTGTCTCTGCTGAGTGTCCAGCATGCAGGAAAACTCTCTCTTTGTCAGACCTGACGGGTTCATTTCTGGGCCACGTCACAGTTTGTTTCTGCACGCGGCACCAATTTGACAGAGAAGATTCTAATTCTCTCCAGGCTGACATGGAGACTTTAACCTGGTTTATCTGTGCCTGATTTGGTCAGCTTGTCATTCTCCCTTGTGACAGTTAATATGCTCTTTCAGCACAGACAAGCCAAGAAACCAATGTGCCAAGGTTGGCGGGAGGGATTGACAGGCTCATATTTTCCCCAGGGTTTTGTCAAGAAGCAGACTCAGAAGGTGATGAAAACTCTGCTCCGCAGCAGCAAAGCTGTTCATGCCTTTACATAGTCAGCAGTTGAATCTTGCCCAGTCTTCAGAAGCAAGTGCATGCACTCTTAGCAATAAAAATCACAATTCAGGAATTCATGCCACACCCAAAGCAGCCACAATCTCCTCACAAGAAAATCCCAAACCAATAGTGACAGGCCAGATTCAGAGCCCCTCTGATGCTGAGCAGATCTATATCACCTGAGGAACTGTAGCGCACAGAGGGGCAGTGACTTACCCCAGGTCACAGCAGTGGAGTTGGGAACAGAACTGAAGTCTCCCAAGTTCCAGTTCAGTGCCCTGTCTGTTGCATCACACTATCACTAGTCACTGAGTCATATAGAGAGGTTGGTACTACTGCCAAGCCAATTAACCTGATCCCTTAGCTCAAGCAGTAGAGACGTGCTTCTGACTCAGGGCTTAGGAAAGATGACGAAGAATGGTCCAGCAGTTTGCCTACCCTAAAGGCTAGTGCATTGGAAGGGGACTCAGGAGACCTGGGTTTGATTTTTGGCTCAGCCACAGGCCTGCTGGCTGACCATGGGCAAGTTTCAGCAGTGTGCCTCAGTTTCCCCAGCTGTAAATGGAGCTGGTAGTACTTCCCCACCTCCCAGGGTAATTGTGAGGATAACTTTATGAAGGATATGTAAGCACTCAGTACAAACAGATTGATGTGAAAGGAAGTATGAAACCCAGGACATGCCAAGTGAAGCTGTGCAGAGTACAACGTCTCTACCTGAAAGGGACAGAAATGTTTTTGGGGAGATGTATTCAGCTGCCTTGCTTTTCAAAAGAAAGAAGGAATCTAACCGCCAGACGCCAGTAAGCAGAGCTGGACTTAGGAGTCCCGTATTTTAGGGCTTGGCTACACTTGTGAGTTAGAGCACATTAGAGGAGCCCTGGGCGCACTAGCTCACTACCTGCCCACACTGGCAAGGCATGTAGAGCGCTCTGACTCCATGGCTAGAGCGCTCCTGGTACTCCACCTCGGCGAGTGGAATGTTTGCTGCACCCCCGCTGGAGCGCCGCCGTGCCAGTGTGGACGTCCTGGTCTGTTAGTGCGCTCTGATCTGCCTCCAGAAGTGTCCCACAATTCCTTTCTAGCCACTCTGGTCATCATTTTCAACTCTACTGCCCTGCCCTCAGGTGACCAACCATCAGATCTGCCCTTTAAATTCTCTGGGAATTTTGAAAATCCCCTTCCTGTTTGCTCATCCAGGCATGGAGTGCTCTCAGCGAATCTTTCCAGGTGACCAGGCCTCCACGCGCCAGGTGATCCCCACTACAGAGCAATGGCGAGATGCTGGACCTCATCAGTGTAGCCATGCCCTTAGTTGTGAAAAATCTGCACTGGTCACCTTGCGATTTTGCAAAACCAAGCCCCAATCCAAAAGTGGTTGTGATCCACATTCCACTTCTTTCAAATTAGAAACTAATTTGGTTTGGGGGAGGTTGGGTCAAATAAAAGGCTCTGGATCTGGTCCACCTCACCCTGTAAAACAACATACCACAGGGACCAGGTAGGACAGTTTCTAAAACCTCCTCTTGGATCTAGAGAGAACAATCCAGGCGGACAGTTATGCCACCATCTCTGATGGCATGGCTACACTTCCAGATGTAGAGCGAGTTTGAGTTAAACCATCCCTCAGAGAGCACAGTAGGGAAAGCGCTGCAGTCTGTCCACACTGACAGGAACAAGCACACTGACATGGCCTCATTTGCGGCACTTGCAGTGGCATTGGGAGCGGTGCATTATGGGCAGCTATCCCACAGAGCACCTCTTCCCATTCTGGCGCTGTGGCTTGTGGGAAGGGGTCGGGGGTGCAGGGCATTCTGGGTCCTGTCCCAAAGGCCCATGATGCATCAGTTCGCATCCCAGCAATCCCTGTGCTTCTGTCCACACTTGGCGCCATCTTTCAATGTTTTGGAATGGAGCCCGAACTGCTGAGGAATACGCTGACGTCGAGTCTCACCAGCACGTCACGTTTGGCAGTCGAGTTACTCCTTAAGATCCAAACTGACAGTGAGGACTCTGACGATATCGACGCAAGTAACGCATAAGTTACAAGATTGCTTATGGCATTCAGGGATATGCTCACCACCGTGGAACGGTGCTTTTGGGCTCAGGAAACAAGCACTGAGTGATGGGATCATATCGTCATGCAAGTCTGGGATGACGAGCAGTGGCTACAGAACTTTCGGATGAGAAAAGCCACTTTCAAGGGACTGTGTGAGGAGCTCGCCCCCACCCTGCGGCGCAAGGACATGAGATTGAGAGCTGCCCTGACGGTGGAGAAGTGGGTGGCTATTGCAATCTAGAAGTTGGCAACTCCAGACAGCTACCAATCGGTCGCTAACCAGTTTGGAGTGGGAAAATCGACCACTGGAATCGTGTTGATGCAAGTTTGCAGGGCTATTAATCGCATCCTGCTCAGAAGAACCGTGACTCTGGGTAACGTGCATGACACTGTGGATGGCTTTGCACAAATGGGTTTAACTGCAGAGGGGTGATAGATAGAACGCATATTCCAATTCTTGCACCAGCCCACCTAGCCTCCGAGTACATTAATCAGAAGGGGTATTTCTCTATGGTTCTCCAGGTGCTTCTGGATCACTGTAGGCATTTCATTGACATTAACGCAGGCTGGTCCGGAAAGGTGCATGGCGCACACATCTTTCAGAACACTGGCCTGTTCAGAAAGCTGCAAGCCAGGACTATTTTCCCAGACCAGAGGATCACCGTAGGGGAAGTCGAAATGCCCATTCTGATCCTTGGAGACCCCGCTTACCCTTTAATGCCATGGCTCATGAAACCCTACATAGGGAGCCTTGACAGCAGCAAGGAGCAGTTCGACAACAGGTTGAGCTAGTGCAGAATGATTGTGGAGTGTGCTCTCTGTATGGGAAGCTGGACCTGGCCGATGACAGCATCCCCGTGATTATATCCATGTGCTGTACCCTCCATAACATTTGTGAAGGGAAGGGTGAACGATTCACTCAGGCATGGAACTTGGAGGTTCAAAACCTGGAGGCTGAATTTGAACAGACAGAGAGCAGGGCTATTAGAGGGGCCCAGCGCGGGTCTGCAAGGATTAGGGATGCCTTGAGGGAGCAATTCGAGGCTGAAAGCCACCAGTAATGTTTGGTGTCCTGCTCGAGAGTGAAGTGCAATAGTTCCAATGTTAGTAGGAATCTGTGTTTGCTATGCTTACTTGCAGTGCTTGTTGCTTTCCTGGGCTAAGGTATCTTTTACTTTATGCAATAAATAATAAAGAATGTTTTCAAAGCCAAAAAATCCATTTATTGAAAAGAAACAGAACTGCTTGGGAAACAGAAAGGGTAAGGGGGTGGGGTGGGGAACAGTACAATCACAGGCTTGCGTATGTCCTGTTATGATACTCAGCCTTCCAGTCTGGAGTGCTGTGCAATGAGTGCTGCACTTCAGGATGGCTCTACTGCATGGTGATGGGGGTTGAGTGCTGTGG
Organism: Chelonia mydas; assembly: GCF_015237465.2. Classification (NCBI taxonomy): domain Eukaryota; kingdom Metazoa; phylum Chordata; order Testudines; family Cheloniidae; genus Chelonia; species Chelonia mydas. The sequence continues at coordinate 71,422,455 of NC_051251.2, read as the reverse complement.
GTCATAGTTTTCAGGGCTGGGTGGTGAAACTACAGTTGTTGAAGTCAGCTGGTGGTGGTAAGAACCCGGATGTTGGGGAAAGTGGGTTGGAGGTGACATGGGGGCACAAGGGAAACAGTTTTGGGACAAGGGCTGCAGGGAAGGAGGGCGGGGTGCGGGGTGGGCGCGGTAGTGCTCTGCCTGCGTGGCTATGAGTGCCTGGATAGAGTCCGCTTGGCGCTCCATTACGCTTATCAGCTGATCCGTGCTTTGCTACCGGAGCACCGCGCTTTTTTGCCGGCACTCCTCATTCTGCTGGTGGATCCTCCTTTCACTGTCCCGCCACTCCTGCACTTTTTGATTTTCATTACTGGAATGCTGCATTACTTCATGCAACATGTCTTCCTTGCTTCTACGTGGCCTCTTTATGATTCTTTGGAGTCTTTCGGCCGGTGATAACACGGACGGCTGAGATCTCAAGGTTGCATCTGTAAAAGCAAAATGCAACACTTAATAGAGACAGCACTGTTCACACCAGACAGAGCAATGATTCCCCCATACTTAAGGGCAAGCACAGTCTACACAATAGCATAATTTGCCCATCCCAAAGCGAGCGCACATAACCCACGGGAGCCCCAAAATGGTGAGTAAGCACTGGGTGAAGGGGGACTGATTGTTTCATGGCCGTACTGTCCTCTAGGTTTCTGAGCCTTGGGGAGAGCCAACAGCGGCAGGGGGCCCCTATACTGAACACTCTCCCCACATTTTCCACAGGAGTTCGTTCTGGAAGAGATCTTGCTGCTGAGGGTGACTTGGGAAGCAAGGGAGGGTCTTCTAATACAATGCGGCTTCCTCCCTGGCCCATATGCAGCTTACCTGTGGGCAGCAATGGTTCCCCCGCCCCTCACAGCACAGTGGCGCGAACATGTTACCCTGACTGGGACAAGGACCACAGTGGCTCTCCCAAGAAAAGTGCACAAGCGCATTGCCGAAGTTCTGGATGAGACCTTTGAAGAGTTCACTGAGGCTGATTACCATGCAGTGAGAGAGCACATCAACACCCTATTCCGCATCTAAGCCATTGTTACCAGAAATTGGGCCAGCTAGTAAGCTTAGGGATAGCTAATGACCCACCAGAGTTTGGCAGAAAGCAGCACGTTTATTATGCGGATAGCTAAGTTCAAAAGAAGGGGATGGGGGGGGGGTCACACTCACACTCATATACTCACGCTCCCAGGACAAGCCTGGCACTGGAGATGTCAGGATCCTTCAAGGTAAGTGTCCCAGAGCACAGCAATGGGTGGTGCGATGAAGGTAAGTCTTCCCGAGACACAATGGAATGCAATGCGGTGAACCACTGGCCAGGCAGTCCGGGGAAAGGGCCTTCACGGGAGGTACAAGCTTTTGAGTGCACTCCTGAGCACATGGCCCCCTTCCCCTTTTAAGGATCTGTTCCTCATGGCCTGCGACTAGAGATGACTTGGCCACATCTGGTTTGTCACACTCCACCTTGGGCAATGTCCATGCATTGGATGTGTGATCGCTGCCTAATTAGAGTCCCAGACATCTTGTCTACCTTGGAGTTCTTCTGATCTTGCAGCTGTTTAAGCAGCCCGTTCCTCCCACAAGCATTCCAGGAGGGAGGGGTGGGGGAAAGCCACTTCACAGGTATTCAAAGAGGAAGAGGAGACAAAAGGGTGGGGGGTAACAGACCTTTTGAGTAACAAGTTATACATAGCATACAGATCACTGCTGCTCCTACAACACTCCGCCCCTTGATCTATGATCATTACAGTAGCTGTTGTCCTTGTAGGGCACAGGTGATCTGTTGCAAACAAACCAAACAATCATAGCCAGGTGAATATAACTAAAACCATTACAATTGACTAAACACCAGATATAATATAAACACAAATGCAAACAATCACAATCATAATAATTGGGAATACAATAAAACCATTACCATTACAATAATTGGGTACATTGACAAACAAAATGAGGCCCAAGTTTGATGCTGCAATAGCCATCAAACAATAAAAGTCACTGAGGTCAGGACCTCCTTAAGTACATACAACAAATAAGATTTGTAGGAGTACCACAGTTGTCATGCAAGGTTAAACTGATTTGGACTTAAACTAACATCTAGTTGCTAAAATGTTGCAGAATCGCATATTACTAACAGTTGTTCTCAAGAGGTCTCTGCAGGTGGGGTGGGGGTGGGGGTGGGAACGAATCCAAGACCTGAAAGACGGGGCCCTACAGTCACGGGCCAAGGTTTTACAGGTTATGGGGGCCCATGAACTACCCTTCAGGGCTTGGGGAAGTAGAACCAGGGTGCATAGAGGAAAGTATGGAATTAACAATACAAGAAAATGTAACTAACAATACAAATGCATCAGTAACAAAACTCAGCAACAAAATGATTATTAGAGAACCTAACAAAAAATAAACCTGATGCATTGGGGACAAAGTCTTTTGGACTGAGTCGGATGTGATTGATAATTTGGTTGGAGACTGGGGAAGTAGGGAGAAGAAAAGGCATTTACCCTGTCTAGTGTAGTGTCCCCTCTCTCTCTGGACCCAATGCTAGTACAGGATACCCACCAGCGACAGACACAGGACATGCAACACAGAACATGCAACACAGACTTTGTCGCGACACTATAACCATGGTATTTTTATAACTCTTCAGCTGGTACCAGCTCTCCTGATGTTCTGGTTCAGAGGCTGAAAGATAGAAGCTTAGAAACAAATTAGCACAGTGCTCCCACCGCTGCAGACCCTGATCATTTGAGTTGCCCATGGTGTACCCATTTTCCCTCCGGGGTCCCATGGCCGGTCAGAGAGGGTCAGGGTATCTAGGGTGCTAGTCACGGCTTGCTGGGCTAGGGTGGGGGAACTGTGGAATCCCTAGGGAAACTGGGTGAACGTATACTGGATATTGCGAAAGGTAAAGGCAAATCGGTCTTGGCTCTCTGGAGCCAGGGGCAGGGCGAAGAAGCAGTTTGCTAAATCAGTCACTGAAAACCATTGTGCCTCGGGCAGAATACTTTCCAACAATGCAGTCTTGTCTGCCACCACTGGAGCCCGCTGTGGGGTGCAAGCATTGATCTGGCAGTAATCTATAGTTAGTTGCCAGGACTTCCTATCTGCCTTGTGGACCGGCCAGATGGGGGAGTTGAAAGGAGAGGTAGTTAAATGAACCACTCCCTGGCCTATCAGGGCATCCAATATCTCACCCACAGCTTGCTCTGCCTCAGGAGGATACTTGCATTGTTTCTGGGGCAGCACCGGGGGCCCCTGAATGACAATAGGCTCCCCCTTCCACAATCATATTTATCCTTAGCCCAGGCTCCGGGAACCTGCTTTTTCCATTCATCTGTCTCTGGAACCTCCACAGCTGTCACCCCCAACATAGAGCGGATTAGCACTCCAGAGACCCCTCCTTGTAGATCTTCCCCCCAATCCACTGCGGGGACCTGCCACACACGTCGATTGGCACAATCTACCACCAAACGGAACTCTTTGAGCTGATCAACCCCCAGAATAACTTTGCCTGCCATCTGTGAATGAACCCAGGGGAGGTTAGCCACCAAATCAGCCAATTCCCACCTAGCTGCTGACAACAAGGTTCCTCTCTCCTCCTGGCCCCCATAAGCAGCCAGCACAACTGACTGAACTTGCACACATTCAGGGGGAAAAAAGGGTAAAAGCGAAACTGCTGCACCAGTATCCACCAGTGCCACGCAGGGGGTACGTGTCATTCCTACCATCATTTGGACTACTAGATGCCCCCCGTGATCAGGGGACAGGGTGGGTACCCATCGCCACCCATCCTCCAGGCATCCGCCCTCCTGCAGACTCCCCTAGGGGACTTGCGCTGGCTGATCCAAGCGGGCTGGCACTGCTCCTGACAGGGCTGGGACGCCCCTTTGCTCCCCTGCAGGAAGAGGTATCCTCAACTGCATGCACTGGTGCATCAGCTCCCCGGTGGGTTTCCCATGCCAATTGTCCATATCCTCCCCCTGTTCCAGCAAAACCCACCAGAGGTTATTCTGCAGGCTGGACTACCCCCTGCGGTTTCCTAGGGTCTGGTCTCCCGACATTTCTGCGGTCTACTGCTGCCACCTTAAAAGTCTTGCCCATGGGTGATTGTGGCATAGGCAGGGCGATGAGAGCAGCCTGCCAGACTGTGTCCAGCAGGGCTTCCACATCTGCGGGTTCCACCTCCCGATCGCCTGCTGTACATGGACTGGAGACCGTGGGCGATCAGCCTCAATTCCTGCCCTCCAACTGTGGCAGCCACACCCCAGCCACATAAACATGCCAGGAGAACCATTCTCTCTACAAACCGGACGGGGTCTTCCCCAGGCGCAGCAGCTGCCAAGACAAACTCTGCCAACAACCCGCGCGGCCCCATGGCAGGCGCCATCCCCAACAACATATTAAAGAAACTATTGTGTGTGGCATGACCGGCTTGCTGCCGAGCCGCCCCTGCTAAATCTCCTCCCAACCCAGATGTGGCTTTTAACACCCATCGGGTCTCAGCTAGGTTCAGTCCTGTATCCAAACACAGGGTCACCATATCCCGGACCCACCTGCTGAACCCAGAGTGCGAGGGGCCACCCAGGGTTTTCGCTAACTCTATTGCTAGCGCGGGAGTCATCTTGGTCTCTGCCACAGTGTGTCTGGTACTTGGGGCTGCCCTGCCCCCTGAGGGCGCAGGCCCACAGTTTCGGACCACCCTCCGGACCACTGCAACATGGTGTCTGGGGTCCGGCCATCCGGGGTGGGGATACGGATCACAGCAGATATCCCCATCCCAATCATCATATGGTCCCTTACCCCCCTGGGCTTTCACCCCAACGACGGCGACCTGGGCTGAATAAGTCCCCCGGACCCTGTTCTCCTGGGCAGACCCATCCAGGACCAGAACCTTCAGGCAGGTGACTGCCTGGCTCAGAGCAGCATTCTCTACTTCCAGCCGCTCCCGCTTCTCCTCTGCTGCTGCCACCTGCACGGCGGCTCCAGAGAGGGAAGACGCCTGGGCGCTAGCAGTCAGAGCCTGCGCCTTCCACCTATCCCGTTCCTTCCCCAACCCATTACGTCGGTCCTTGAGTGGATCTATTTCAGTGGCGAGCTGACTCTTTGCCACCTGCCATTGCCAACCTGCTTGCCACAGCAGCCAGGCGGCTGCACGATCCAGTTCAGCCTACTGGGACCATGTATAAGTACATATTTGTCCAACATGAGTTCTGGTTCAGGAATTGTCCTCCCAGGGGTCTGCCCCTTTCTTTTGGAGCCATTCTGACACCACCCCAGGTGGCGGCGCCGCTCCCCAAGGGGGCTGCCTTCTCACCGGGGCTGCTTCGCCTCTTCCTTCCCCTTGCCCCACAGTGGCACACATAGCAGCAGCATGCTTTTCTCCCTGCAGTGGGTTGCTAGCCTTCCACTCTTCACATAGGCTCGAGCCAGACCCGCTCAAGAAGCTATTGGGGACTTTACACTTAATTCTCTCCCTTGCCCGACACCGGCACTCAACAGTGGTGTCCTTTTCTCCCTGCAGTGGGTTGCTAGCTAACTACTTTTTCACGCAAGCTCAAGCAGGACCCACCCAAGAGACCACCGGGGGGCACCAGGGGACCCCTACTCTTGGGCCAAATCCTCCACTAAACTGCCCGTATTCTCCACCATTAATGTTACCCAAAACTGGGCCAGCTAGTAAGCCTAGGAAGGACTAATGACCCACCAGCGTTTGGCAGAAAGCAGCACGTTTATTATACTGGTAGCTAAGTTCAAAAGGGAGGGGGTCACACTCACACTCCCATACTCATGCTCCCAGGACTGGCACAGCACTGGAGATGTCAGGATCCACCAAGGTAAGTGTCCCAGAGCACAGCGATGGATGGTGTGATGAAGGTAAGTCTTCCAGAGGCAAGATGGAATGCAACGTGGTGAACCACTGGCCAGGCGGTCCGGGGAAAGGGCCTTCACAAGAGATACAGGCTTGTGAGTGCACTCCTGAGCACATGGCCTCTTCCCCTTTTAAGGACTTGCTCCTCATGGCCTGCAACTAGAGATGACTTGGCCGCATTTGGTTGGTCACTCTCCACCTCGGACAGTGTCCATGCAGTGTCCATGCATTGGGTGTGTGATCGCTGCCTAATCAGAGTCCCAGACATCTTGTCTACCTTGGAGTTCTTCTGATCTTAGAGCTGTTTAAGCAGCCCGTTCCTCCCACAAGCATTCCAGGAGGGAGGGGTCGGGGAAAGCCACTTCACAGGTATTCAAAGAGGGAGAAGAGACAAAAGGGAGGGTGGGAGGTGTAACAGACCTTTTGAGTAACATGTTATACATAGCATACAAATCACTGCTGCTCCTACAACAGTCCTAACACTCCTCGCCCCAAGAGCCCACACCGAATAACTTCATTCCCAAAATAAAAGCTGCTTACCAGGAACCTCCTCCAGTGTTTGTCCTTCCCCAAGCACAGGCTGCCGCAAATGGCTATCTTCCTCCTGGCTTGAGAACAGCTCCTGGCTGCATGCATCTAGGGATGTCGGGGTGTCTCCCTCCTCCTCAGCACCCTCACTCCCGCTTTCCTCCTCCTCCTCCTCCTGCCTTGTTGCACTGGGCTCTGAAGTATCCATGATGGTACTCAGAGTGGAGGTGGGGTTGCCCCCAACTATCGCATCCAGCTCTTTGTAGAAACGGCAGGTCGCAGGGGCAGCACCGGAGCGGTGGTTTGCCTCACGGGCTTTGCAGTAGGCATTCCCCAGCTCCTTCACTTTAGCCCTGCACTGCAGTGCGTCCCGATCATGGCCCCTTTCCATCATGTCCTTTGGTATCTGCCCGAAGGTATCGTAATTCCTACAGCTGGAGCACAGCTGGGACTGGACAGCTTCCTCCCCACAAACACTGATGAGGTCCAGCACCTCGCCATTGCTCCATACTGGGGATCACCTGGCGCGTGGAGGCCTGGTCACCTGGAAAGATTCACTGAGAGCACTCCATGCCTGGCTGAGCAAACAGGAAGGGGATTTTCAAAATTCCCAGAGAATTTAAAGGGTGGGTCTGACGGTTGGTCACCTGAAGGCAGGGCAGTAGAGTTCAAAGTGATGACCAGAGTGGCTAGAACAGGCATTGTGGGACACTTCCGGAGGCTGATCAGAGCACACTAATAGGCCAAGGTGTCCACGCTGGCGCCACGGCGCTCCAGTGGGGGTGCACAAAACATTATTCCACTTGCCGAGGTGGAGTACCAGGAGCGCTCTAGCTGCAGAGTCAGTGCGCTCTACCTGCCTTGCCAGTGTGGGCGCGTCATGAGGTAGGGCGCCCGGGGCTGCTTTAATGCACTCTAACTTGCAAGCGTAGCCTAGCCCTGAGCAGCCTTGCTCCCCACATTTAGGTCTGGAGGGGGAAATAATCATAGAATCATAGAATATCAGGGTTGGAAGGGACCTCAGGAGGTCATCTAGTCCAACCCCCTGCTCAAAGCAGGACCAATCCCCAATTAAATCATCCCAGCCAGGGCTTTGTCAAGCCTGACCTTAAAAACCTCTAAGGAAGGAGATTCCACCACCTCCCTAGGTAACACATTCCAGTGCTTCACCACCCTCCTAGTGAAAAAGTTTTTCCTAATATCCAACCTAAATCTCCCCCACTGCAACTTGAGACCATTCCTCCTTGTTCTGTCACCTGGTACCACAGTCTAGAGCCATCCTCTTTGGAACCCTCTTTCAGGTAGTTAAAAGCAGCTGTCAAATCTCCCCTCATTCTTCTCTTCCGTAGACTAAACATCCCCAGTTCCCTCAGCCTCTCCTCATAAGTCATGTGTTCCAGTCCCCTAATCATTTTGGTTGCCCTCCGCTGGACTCTTTCCAATTTTTCCACATCCTTCTTGTAGTGTGGGGCCCAAAACGGGACACAGTACTCCAGATGAGGCCTCACCAGTGTCGAATAGAGGGGAACGATCACGTCCCTCAATCTGCTGGCAATGCCCCTACTTATACATCCCAAAATGCCATTGGCCTTCTTGGTAACAAGGGCACACTGTTGACTCATATCCAGCTTCTCATTCACTGTAACCCCTAGGTCCTTTTCTGCAGAACTGCTGCCTAGCCATTTGGTCCCTAGTCTGTAGCGGTGCATGGGATTCTTCCGTCCTAAGTGCAGGACTCTTCACTTGTCCTTGTTGAACCTCATCAGATTTCTTTTGGCCCAGTCCTCTAATTTGTCGAGGTCCCTCTGTATCCTATCCCTCCCTCCAGCCTGTCTAGCTCTCCTCCCAGTTTAGTGTCATCTGCAAACTTGCTGAGGGTGCAATCCACACCATCCTCCAGATCATTTATGAAGATATTGAACAAAACCGGCCCTAGGACCGACCCCTGGGGCACTCCACTTGATACCGGCTGCCAACTAGACATGGCGGCATTGATCACTACCCGTTGAGCCCGACAATTAGCCAGCTTTCTATCCACCTTATAGTCCATTCATCCACCCCATACTTCTTTAACTTGCTGGCAAGAATACTGTGGGAGACAGTGTCAAAAGCTTTGCTAAAGTCAAGGAACAACACGTCCACTGCTTTTCCTTCATCCACAGAACTAGTTATCTCATCATAGAAGGCAATTAGATTAGTCAGGCATGACTTGCCCTTGGTGAATCCATGCTGACTGTTCCTGATCACTTTCCTCTCCTCTAAGTGCTTCAGAATTGATTCCTTGAGGACCTGCTCCATGATTTTTCCAGGGACTGAGGCGAGGCTGACTGGCCTGTAGTTCCCAGGATCCTCCTTCTTCCCTTTTTTAAAGATGGGCACTACATTAGCCTTTTTCCAGTCATCCGGGACTTCCCCCGATCGCCATGAGTTTTCAAAGATAATGGCCAATGGCTTTGCAATCACATCCGCCAACTCCTTTAGCACTCTCGGATGCAATGCATCCAGGCCCATGGACTTGTGCACGTCCAGCTTTTCTAAATAGTCCCGAACCACTTCTTTCTCCACCGAGGGCTGGTCACCTTCTCCCCATGCTGTGCTGCCCAGTTCAGTAGTCTGGGAGCTGAATGTTGTTTGACTTAGTCCTAACATGCAGGTTTGACACAGCTGCAGGGAAGGCTCCACCTAATGTGATGAGAATGGAGAGATGCCTGTGAGATGTCAGTCATTGGGTCTGTCATTTCTCTCTCTCTCTCTCTCTCTCTCTCTCTCTCTCTCTCTCTCTCTCTCTCTCGTCACTGAAGGCACTTTAATGGGCACAAGCTTTGGGAGCCAACATCAGCATCTGAGGACTGGAGGGAATTCCTCTGCACAGGCTTCCTAGACGGTCACTGCTCAGGAGTGGATTCCACCAGCCAGAACCCTTCTGCTCTGGCTAACAGCGCTGTTCCTGGGATTGTTTGAGCAGTGCTTCTATTAATGCCACAGGCTCAGAGCTCTTCAATTAAAGCTCTCTGAGGAACAGGGTAATAAACAAAGCTGGGCCAGAAAAAAACAAAGCTTTGACATGTAGGAATAAAGCAAGCATAATGCCTCCTGTATTGTGAAAGCTCCATGAGCCTTATGTACCTACACTTTGTAGGCAAGACACATCGAACTACCAACTAAGCAGGAGCAGTTAGTGTTAGCAATGGAATTACACCAGTCACCTCTTGATTGATACACTGACTTGTGTTTTGAAAATGAATGTACAGCCAACAGTCTGCCCAGTAACCAGCCCCCTGTAGAAATGAGAGTTGGAAGAACTGTATGATCACTCTAGGTTTATCTATGGCTCCCATCACTAGCCTCTGTCGAAAGGTTCTCCTAGTGTCACCACTAAATGCAAGGTAGACCACTTTCCCAGCCCTGAAGAAGAGCTCTGTGTGGCTCAAAAGTTTGTCTCTGACCAACAGAAGTTGGGCCAAGAAAAGATATAACCTCACCCATCTTGCCTCTCGAATATTCTGGGGCTGAGGCTGACAGGACTACAACTACACTGTATTTCTACCACTGTGGGCTTGGCTACACTTGCGAGTTAGAACGCATTAAAACAGCCCTGGGAGCCCTAGCTCACTACCCGTCCACACTGGCAAGGCATGTAGAGTGCTCTGACTCCACAGCTAGGGTGCTCCTGGTACTCCACCTCGGCGAGAAGATTAACGCTTGTTGCACCTTGGCTGAAATGCCCGGGCGCCAGTGTGAACGAGGTATTGCATTACTGCTCTCTGATCTGCCTCTGGAAATGTCCCATAAGCCCCTTAAGTCAAGTGGCCACTCTTGCCCTCTTGTCATTGTTTTGAACTTGCTGTAGGAATGCGGATATGCCCTTTCAAAGCTCTGTTTCTGACAGCCGGCTGCTTATCTGCTCCGAGACAAAGCAACCATTAGTGTGGAATGCTGTGTGTGAGAGAGGGAGGCAGGGGAGGGGGGGGGAGGGAGGATCTGCTGCTGTCTGAACTTACAAGACAGCACGCTGACATGCTCTCAGCCCCCCCAAAAACCCACTCTCTCTCCCCCCACATACACAGAACACACTCCCTGTCACACTCCACCTCCCCCCACCCCCGCCGATTTGAAAAGCACATTGCAGCCACTTGCATGCTGGGATAGCTACCACAATGCACTGTTCTCTGTGGCCATTGCAAGAGCTGCTAATGTGGCCATGCCAGTGCGCTTGTAGCTGTCAGTGTGGACAGATTGCAATGCTTTCCCTACTGTGCTCTATGAAGGCTGGTTTAACTCAAAGTGCTCTACATCTGCAAGTGTAGCCATGCCCTGTGTTAGTCTCAAGGCAGGGTGATAGCATACAGTGGTAAAAATACCAGCACGTAATTCACACTAGCTCTCTGGATGTTGATTGCACTGAGGGAAGGGTTCCCATATAATGCTATCACATATAAGGCTATAACAGATGAAGCCCGGGAGGCTTCTGTGACAAAGTGAGAAAGTTCTTAATGTTTTCTCTGAATACTGTGTGGGTGCCTCAGTTTCCCCTTTGCAGTTATTAAGTATCTAGGTGGTGGGATAAGGGTGTGTGATTGTTGCAGAGCCCTAGAGGGCCAGTGTGATGCTGTCTGCACAGAGAATGGCCGAAATCCTGTCTCCTGGTAACTTATGGCCTGGGCCCCTCCTCTGCAAAGGTGCCAGCTGAAAATGTTGGAGAACAAAGAGATCAGGTGGCCTCCTGGCCCGGGGAAAGAGACAAAGGCGGGAGGATGGGCAGGAGAGTTTCAGTTTGAAACTGGCTGGGGAAAAGGAGGGAGGCCCAGATGGGGCTCTGGCCTCCCTGCCCCCCCAAGATGGACCTGACTGAGGGGTCCTGTTCTCTGTACCTACAAACTCTGTTTTAGACCATGTTCCTGTCGTCTAACAAACCTTCTGTTTAACTGGCTGGCTGAGAGTCACGTCTGACTGCGGAATTAGGGTGAAGGACCCACTGGCTTCCCCAGGAGCCCCGCCTGTGCGGACTCGCTGTGGGAAGCACATGGTGTGGAAGGGGATGCTGAATGCTCTGATGTCATACTCAGGAAGGTGGAAGCTGGGGAAGCTTCTTGCCCTAGAGACAGTCTGCTCTCAGAGAGGAGGCTCCCCCAGAGTCCTGACTGGCTTCGTATGGAGTAGTTCCAGAGCATTGCCCAGTGACTCCGTGACAACTTCAAAGGCTTTTCTCCAACGCTGTTGTAAAATGGGTTCATGTGGGCACACAGGCTATAAACTGCTTTTGAACTGTTTTTCTCACACCTGGTGGAAAAGACCAATAAAACTACCTGGGGAGTGAGTCATTGCCAGCTCTGAACATGGCTATTTCTATTTCTCTAGACCCCTACTACCTGTGTGCAGACAGGCCCAACATTTCCATCATGCTCACGTACCCTGTCACTTGAAACCAAAGGGATTCCATCTCCTAGTGAACGGCAGCAGATCACTATAAATTGCGCTGGCCTGGAAGCTCTATAATTGTTTCAATCAGCTGATATAATCTTCTGCTGCCTAAGTGAAATCATGCAACAGAAAAGCAAAAAGCCCCAGGCCATCTATATCTGCAGTAGCAGCCTATGAATGTCATTCATCTCATTTATTGCGTTAGTTACACTGTATTGTTAAGAAATTGTGGGCAGTCTTCCATTTGAATGAGGCTCAATGTAGAGTATTAATTAAACCATCAATGACCATTACTCTCTCCCAGCTGTTTCTTTCACTGGGAAGATTTAATTCCTCCAATTCCTGGAGACAATGCCAAAGTGATTACCTTACACTCCCAGCTTACTTTCACGCACATCAGTCATGGCCTCTGACTTTTGATGCAGCTCCTGCTGTCTCTAGAGTGTGCTGCTGTCACTCTGAGGAGGGGCATGGGGCTGACCCATCCTTGGCTCCAAACCAGCATCAATGAATAGCCTGCATCACTCCTTCTCTGGGGGAGGATTTGAGATCAAAAAGAAGGACCATAAGGCTCTGGAGAATGCCCAGATGGAGGCATCAGTCAACCAGAGAATTTCAAGGAAATTTGCAACCCAGGAATTGTCATAGGATCTGAGTATCTAGGCCAGTCTCCAGGCTCCACCCAGTGCCGAATGCCTCTGAATAAGCCTTGCAGTAGGAAGTTATGGGAAAACCTAACCCAAGGGGAAATGTCTTCCTAACCCTTGTTAGTTAGGGGCTGTCTCCAGCCCTGAAGTCGGAAGGTTTATATCCCCTCCAGAATACAGTGGGTTTTTTTAAGTCCTCTCTATGAGGTCTGTGGGGATCCTCCTTCTCCATATAAATGCCCAATCCCTTTTTGAATCCTTCTGCACTCTGACTTCAATGGTATCTTGTGGCAGTGAGTTCCACAGGCTAATTATGTCCCACAGATTCACTCAAAATAAGGTCATTTCAGGGAAAACAATTTCAGTTCATACTCAGCAGCTTTCCCAGCATGTCCATCAGCCTCATAGTTATAGAGTTCCCCCATGGGGGGGGGGGGTCTCATTGGCCATGTTGTCTTGTTTGAGAGATTTCCAGGTTTTCATGAGAAGGTTCCCAACCTCCCGACACCCTTGGAAAGGGCTGTGGTGAGAATTTTTGATCCCTACCCTGCAGCTTTTATTGAAACCATCAGAAAGCTCAATGCTTCTTCCAGCATTTCAGAAGCACTCCTATTTTTTAGTCATGAAGAACCATAGAAAGAACTTGCTAGATAATAGTTTGCACTTCTGCTGCATCTTTCATAGAATCATAGAATATCAGGGTTGGAAGGGCCCTGAGGAGGTCATCTAGTCCAACCCCCTGCTCAAAGCAGGACCAATCCCCAATTTTTGCCCCAGATCCCAAATGGCCCCCACAAGGATTGAACTCACAACCCTGCGTTTAGCAGGCCAATGCTCAAACCACTGAGCTATCCTTCCCCCGATAGCTGTCATCTGGGGACCTCAAAGCACATTTGACACATCCAGTTAAACCTGCCAGCGCCCCCGTGAAGCAGATATTATCCCCACACTGCAGAGGGGACACAGTGAGGTTAAGTGACTTGTTCCAGTTCATACCGCCAGTTGCAGAGCCAAGAAGACCTCAGTCCCTGGGCCAGCCTCACCTCAGTCCCTGGAAAAAGCATGGAGCAGGGCCTCAAGGAATCAATTCTGAAGCACTTAGAGGAGAGGAGAGTGATCAGGAGCAGTCAGCATGGATTCACCAAGGGCAAGTCATGCCTGACTAATCTAATTGCCTTCTATGACGAGATAACTGGTTCTGTGGATGAGGGGAAAGCAGTGGACGTGTTATTCCTTGACTTTAGCAAAGCTTTTGACACCGTCTCCCACAGTATTCTTGCCAGCAAGTTAAAGAATTATGGGCTGGATGATTGGACTATAAGGTGGGTAGAAAGTTGGCTAGATCGTCAGGCTCAATGGGTAGTGATCAATGGCTCCATGTCTAGTTGGCAGCCGGTATCAAGTGGAGAGCCCCAAGGGTCGGTCCTGGGGCTGGTTTTGTTCAATATCTTCATAAATGATCTGGAGGATGGTGTGGATTGCACCCTCAGCAAGTTTGCAGATGACACTAAACGGGGAGGAGAGGTAGATTCGATGGAGGGTAGGGATAGGATACAGAGGGTCCTAGACAAATTAGAGGATTGGGCCAAAAGAAATCTGATGAGGTTCAACAAGGACAAGTGCAGAGTCCTGCACTTAGGACGGAAGAATCCCATGCACTGCTACAGACTAGGGACTGAGTGGCTAGGCAATAGTTCGGCAGAAAAGGATCTAGGGGTTACAGTGGACAAGAAGCTGGATATAAGTCAACAGTGTGCCCTTGTTGCCAAGAAGGCCAATGGCATTTTGGGATGTATATGTAGGGGCATTGCCAGCAGATCGAGGGGCGTGATCGTTCCCCTCTATTCGACATTGGTGAGGCCTCATCTGGAGTACTGTGTCCAGTTTTGGGCCCCACACTGCAAGAAGGATGTGGAAAAATTGGAAAGAGTCCAGCGGAGGGCAACCAAAATGATTAGGGGACTGGAACACATGACTTATGAGGAGAGGCTGAGGGAACTGGGATTGTTTAGTCTGCGGAAGAGAAGACTGAGGGGGGATTTGATAGCTGCTTTTAACTACCTGAAAGGGGGTTCCAAAGAGGATGGATCTAGACTGTTCTGAGTTGTAGCAGATGACAGAACAAGGAGTAATGGTCTCAAGTTGCAGTGGGGGAGGTTTAGTTTGGATATTAAGAAAAACTTTTTCGCTAGGAGGGTGGTAAAGCACTGGAATGCGTTACCTAGGGAGGTGGTGGAATCTCCCTCCTTTGAGGTTTTTAAGTTTGAAAAAGCCCTGGCTGGGATGATTTAGTTGGGGATTGGTCCTGCTTTGAGCAGGGGGTTGGACTAGATGACCTCCTGAGGTCCCTTCCAACCCTGATATTCTATGATTCTATGAAGAGAAGCCACGAGTGGTCCCCATTACCACCCCCTTTCTCAAAACTCCTCTTAAAACAGCGTGTTAATCCTTGCACACACACAAAACTTGTACCATGTATGGAGGCCACTCTCCAGCCAACTGCATGCATTCCTAAAGCAGAAGACAGACATTGATATCTACTGCCATGGCCCCTCACCGCCTTTGGAACTCACCAGGATTAATGGGCATTATCTTCACAACACTCCTGCACTAGTCATATTTTTTCAAGATGGCAGATATTGAAAGGAGGAAAAAATCCTTCAAATATTTGTGGGACGGGGGACAGACAGCCCCCCAAGCTGCTCTTTAGAAGGCAGGGCAAGCTGCACCATTTCAATAGAGAATTTCTGCTCTTTTCCCAGTTCCCTGGTTTATAATGTGCTCAAATGCTGGATAGCAGAAATGTTTGGGTCCAGATCCTCAACGATGTAAACCAGCCCAGCTCTGTTAGCTGTGCTGATTGATATCAGTGGAGGATCCCATCCTCTGGCAGCAGCCAAGGATGATCAGTGCTTACACGCCAACATGGCTCTCCGGTTCCAAGCAAAGACTTGCGACGTTCACTGCCTCCAGTATCCCATGTGCTGCTGAACCTGACTGGGCAGCAGCAGAAAGCTGAGTCAATTCTGAAAGTGGGCCCCTCACAAGGTTTATCCAGGCAAGTGAAATCACTTCTACAAGCACACGCCTGAGAACAGCAGCAGTGAAGCAAACAGAGCTCCCGGAGCTGCAGTGAGCCAGGGTCCGTCAGAACCATGCTTGACACCTCCGCTCCACCTTCCCAGCAGGCTGCAGAGGAGCACTCCGGGGGCAGAGTGTAGCATTATTTCAAAATAGCACAATGTGGGTGCAGGTCACGTTAACTGAAATTAGAACAACTGGTATTGCCAAGCCCAGGAATTCAAAAATTTTGGCTGTAAGGTTTATTTATTTAAGAGACTGTCATTTGGTGGGGGTTGTCTTCTGATCTTTGACCTCTGCCTGCCCGCTCTGCAGAGTGCATGTGACAAGGAGCAGCTTTGAGCGAGGCTAGCTCACTGGGAAGGACAAAAGTTCTAGCTCCGTGGGGGACACATCCATTCTAGCTCATTTTGTCCCTACAAGATTGACAGTTGCTAACATCTTGTGCCAACCGTCTCCCCACACTCATAGCTCTTTAATTGGCACAATGTTACACAACCAATATGAAGTTACACACGTGTACAAAGTGCTGCTTGATGCTGCGGCCCTTCCAGCTGCCCCTCGGACCTCAAAATGCAAATGAATTCAGTGCCCTCTCTCATCTCCCCATGCCCACATCAGCTAGTGTTGTCCCTCTAGTCCCCACATCTCTCCTTTGCCTCCCAATGCACCTCTGCTCCTCCTGCAGCTGTGAGGGCTCTGTACTCCAACATCCCACACCTGCAGGGGACAGCACCTGCTGGAGTCCCCTTCTCGCCATTCCAAGGCAGGGATGGAGAGGGGATGAGAATGGGACAGACTGACCCATTTGTCACAGGAGGAGGGGGGAGCAGATGGACCCATTGTTCACACAGAGAATTGTTAAACACCTAAAGAAACACCCTGTCAGGTTATCATTGTTATTCGTATTATAGTTGTGCTTAGAGACCACAAGCAAAATTAGGACCCTATTGTCAGACAGTATCTGCCCTAAAAGGCTTAGAAGTGAGTTACACGAGGATGGAGAGGAAGTGATTTACCCAAGGTGATAAAGCAGATCAGTGTCAGAGACAGGAATAAAACCTAGCTTTCCTAACTGCTAGGATCCTGCTTTACCCACTGGACAACACTGCCCCATTATCAAGGATGGGGCTATAAATGTTTCCATGGTATATGCTGCATATGTTAGTATGGTTAGATGTGAAAGCCAAATATTTGGAGAGAGGGGTCTAAACAGAGTACATTAGGAATGCTGCTATTGGGTATTTAAATGGAGAACCACTTTCCCACTGGTTTGTGGCAGCAGTATGATAAATAATATCAGAAATGCACATGGTGCGGGGAATGAAGGAAACAGGGCCATGTTTTAAATCACTTGCATAAGAATGGCCATACTGGGCCAGACATCTCACTGTGCATCTCACTGTTTTATATTCCTTGTGCATGATGAGGTAGCAAACAGCACAGATGGTTACAGCTCCGTAGTATCCATTAAAATCTGTGCCGTGAAGCTGTTCAACAGGAAAGTTGTACAATGGAATGAGTCGACTCTTCCTTTTTAAATACTTTGAAAGGAAATGGATGTTCCTCAAGTGAGGTTCTGTTTTGCAAAGTGTCTCTAAATATAGCATGGTGGGGTCCCATCTTAATTCTGGGTCTGACTATCACTCAAACTTAGTCAACAGGTAACAAGATATTCCTGCCCAACTGCCAGCTCTGCATACTCTCCCTGGGATTGGAGAGTCAAGCTGACTTCTTTTCCTTCTTGTGCAGCAACACCATTCAGCAGGCCACATTAACCTTGTTTCAGACAACTCTGCCACCCGATTCACAGACCCATGTTTTAGCACTGTGACTGCACGAGTCCAGACTAGAGATTTTGCTCTTAATACAAGTTAATTGTCTGTCAACTGGAGTTATCTAGCAACGTGATTGTAAATGCCAGTCTCGACACTCCCCAAATGTTTGTTCCAGGACATTCGTGGCTTAGCTAGGACTCAGCCTAAAGGCACAGTTTAGCCCCCAGTTGTCTGAAGGAATAGCATGACCAACAGGCAGCACAAGACCCAGATCCATGAGCCATTGTAGGATGCTGAAAGAAAAACATCTTTGAGTTTCTCAGTCCCTTGAGACCTGGCCCATAACTATAACTCCCAACCCCATGCTAAGTCTAACTATAACTCCATCCCATGTATATCTGGTGCTTTCGACTACTTAACATTTAGATCACAGGAACTGAATCGTGGCACTGTTGCAGTTGTTTTGGGGAGCTGGGCGATGCAGCAGGTTAGTGAATCAGCCTTTCATTTTTAGAGACCTTGCTAAGATCAAATCCTGGCTTGAAGTGGGTAGCCTCATCCTACTCCCCATTTATGGGGGTCATCCAACACCATGGCCCAGTCTCTGCTCCAATGTGACCCAGGAGTTGGGTAGCCAGGGGAATTGATAGGTCAGGATAGTGGTGCACAGGCACAGCAGTGAAGGGATGCCCATACAGCCCATACGAGTTGGCTTGAGTTGAGTTCTTCCAGCCCAGCACTAAATTCACCCACAAACTAACATGTGAGAGCTTATTTCCCCATCATTTCAAACACCCAAACTCCATCTTTGCCAGCGTCTCTAATATAGGGTCCACCATCATCCCGTACCGGTGCCTCCTACATTTGAGAGCCAATGACTGCAACTCTAACCCCTTGCCCATGCTCAGCTGCTATCACTCGATACCTTTCACAACCCCCTTGCTAGGCAGAGATGGTGCTGCTAGCAGGAATGTTTAAATCGTGGGTGGGAGGCGAGTGTTGAGTTATCAGACAGGTCAGGGAAATTAGGAGGAACAGGCTGAGCTTGTTTGGAGTGGCTCCTTCCTCTGGGAGCACAGCGCCCTCAGGAAGAATGTGAGCTATGCGGAGAAGCAAGGGGAAGTGTGGAATTTGCAGTACAGTCCTCGCCAGAGGTCAAAGAGGGCAGTCTGTGAGGGACTGCTGTAGAAGAGAAAGATAAGCCCACTAAATAAGGGTCTAGGGGAAAGGAAAAGAGGTAAGGAGCCCGAAGAAGATGGCTTTTATCAGAGTGCAACAAAAGCAGTTAAGTCAGACTGAACTCTGATGGGTGATGCAATGCGGAGCTGAGCAGGGCAGGTAGGATTGCCAGTTGTGGTTGGATGTATTCCTGGAGGTTTCATCATGTGACAATCTTTAATTAAAGATTAATCTTTAAATCCTGGAGACTCCAGGCCAATCCTGCAGGGTTGGCAATCCTAGGTATGTGTGAGCTGCACTAAGAACAGTGAGAACACAGTACCCACGTTTACACAGCATGCCTTGGGAAGGCCAGTGAGTTTTTGTCTGTTCCATTGGCCCATGGGTGCTGGAACTAGGGATGCTACCATACCCCCTGCCTTTGAAGTGGTTTCCATCACAGACAGGGTTTAGAGTTTGGTTCAATGGCTCTCAGCACCCCCACTATACAAATTGTGCCAGCACCCCTGCATCAACCCCTGAGAGAAAGATAACAGATAGGCAAGTGACCCCAAAGAATTAAACCTCCGTCTTTGGCCTATGTTTACTGTTCTTATAATACTGGTAGCCCTCAGTGTTGGCTGTGTAGTAACTGCATGGGTAGATCTCCAGATTAGACAGAGAAGGGTTGATACGTGATTTGAAATGTACACCGACTGCTTTCAAAAGGATTAGCTGAAAGAACAGGAGAACCCATCCTACACTAAGGAGAAAGATCACAAGTTGCGTAATGGTATGTTTGTAGTAGATAAGGAGAAAGAATTGCAGGGGGGAGGGGTGGGAAATCACACATACTGCAGAGTTCACTTTCAATCAAATGTAAAATGCACATCAATATTTCAGATAGAAATAGAGCCAGGTCTGCAGCTGGTATACATGTGAACTGAGGTCAGTGGAGCTCTGCCAATTTACATCAGCTGAAGACTTGCTCTGAAGAGAATATAAACACGACATCTAGTGCAGCTTGTGATTCTATGGTCCTTGCTGCAGTAACCAAGGCCTGGAACCTGAAAACTTGTGCACATTTTATTTTTCCTCATGTGAGTAGTGCCAGAGAGATCAGCTGGCCTGCTTGGAGGTAAGGATGTGCTGCATCAGGGCCTCAATGTTCATTCTTGCTAATGTCTACACTGACCGAGTGGGAAAAGCTGCTTAGTTATTTTTAAGGATGTATTTCCATTGAAGCCAAGTGATTAGAAAACTAAGAACTGGTATCTATTCCCACATTTTAGAATGGCTGGTGCTTGGCATGGAGCAAATCTTTCCTCCTAGGTTAGTGGAACAAAAAAAGTCTTTACATGAGGCCCTGTTTGAGATACTGAACAGGAACGCCGTAATCATGTCAGTTGTATATTGACAATGAACAAGGTGAGGGTATTCAAGCCATTACATTGTCATCATTAATGGTTCTACAATCACTGGTGTCTTGACAGCATTAAAACTGCACTGACAACAGAAACACAGGGAAGAAACATTCTAGGAGCTAGTACAATGCACTGCTCTGCTTTTCATTATTAAATAGCTAGATGGTTGTGAGAGTCAGTGCTCTTTGGAAACTTGTGTTAGGATAGAGATATTCAGGCCTGCCTGTAAAGGCCTATACTTTAAGAATGTAGGTATATGTTTATCATTTAGCTGGTTATAGAGGCATAAAAGAAAGAATCAAAATCACTGTCTGCTTGTGTAAGGGCCTTCTCTCACTGTGACTGTCGGAGGCCCTGTTCTTAAGCTAAGGCCTGTGGCTAAGCAGTGGCAGCAGCCGTAAGCTGGGAAAGGTATGCTCAGATCCTCACATTCCAAACTAGTCATATTGAAATAAGGCAGTCTGGGGCTGTTCACCTCCAGAGAAAGGGAAGAGCCTAGAAGATGTAAAAGAAAATTTAGTCTGATAGTTTTCTGTTGGTAAGAACTCACTTATCAATAGACACAGCTGGGAAACCGTTATATCTTTATAGATGTAGTTGTAAAATCCTCACTTCTGTATTGTTTTGTTATTATAGTTCCCACTTTGTTATTGTTTATTTGCATAGTTTCTGTCTGGTTCTGTGATTGTTTCTGTCTGCTGTATAATTAATTTTCCTGAGTGTAAACTAATTAAGGTGGTGGGATATAATTGGTTAGCTAATCACGTTACAATATCTTAGGATTGGTTAAGTAAATTTAAGTAGAATGATTGGTTAAGGTATAGCTGAGAATATTACTATATAAATTAGGGGCAAACAGGAAGTAAGTTGGGATTTGAAAATAAGGAAAAAGGAACTTGGATTTAAGCTTGCTGGAAGGTCACCCCAATAAACATGGAGTTGTTTGCACCTTCGGACTTCGGGTATTGTTGCTCTCTGTTTATGTGAGAAGGACCAGGGAAGTGAGAGGGTGTGTGTGAAAAGTAGCATAAAGTAGGACAGGAGAGAGCTCCTTGGATTACCCACTCACCACTCTGTACCAGGAGAAGTAAGGGTGCAATTCTGAACCTCCAAGAGATGCAGACAGAACCTTCGGCCCAAGGGGATGGGGACTGTGGTGGCTTTAAAGACACCTTTGCATCTTTCCGATCCTGGGCTGTTCCATGGCTGGAGAGAGGCTCTTGGCAGAAATTAGACAGCTAAATTAGGGTAGCCTCCTGGGGCTGCCCTCTGGGTAGCAGCACTGCCCAGAATCCACATAGCGCTGAGGACAGAAATCTGTCCCCAACATGTCCTACACTAAGATTTAGGAAGAGGGCAGCCTTATGGCTGTTTGCACAGTGCCTCCTTATGCTGCCCTGTTTTTTTTATTTGGCACAAGGGGCTGGTGTGGGAAGGGAATCTCCCCCTGAAGAGAGACTAGAACATTCTGGACTCCAAATCAATTGATTTCCACTGTCTCTATTATGGCAAAATCCAACCACTGATTTGGAACTATTGAAATTCCTTTTTCTTTTGTAAAAATTTAGATCTGGTTTCAATTTTCTTGAATGTTTCTGTTGCCATCTTCTTGCTAAGAAACAGTTGAAGAGCTCGGCCCCAGCTGTTATGAAGGTGATGTGGTCAAAGTTTTCATGCATATTTTTTTCCTGCAAAAAGGGGTTTTTATTTTTTTTCTTCTGAGGAACATTTGTTAGTGGAAAATACTAAAATATTTCTACAAACAAACAATCCCCTACTACCACCCTGAACTGACTTTTTTTGGTTCTTGTTTTTTGAGTTATATTGGCTTTCTTTTCTCATCCTTTTTCAGGGACAAAATGGAGAAAGGCATAAAAATTGGGAAAAAGAAAAAAGGGTGAACACCCCCCCCCCAAGCCTCAAAAATATTCAGGTTTTGGTTCCAAAAAATGAAAGTGTTCAGTTGTTTGGTGTCCACTTTTTTCAATCACAAAATCAGAAAACGCCTACGGTTTTCTTGAAAACAGTGTAGAGGGGAAAACAACAGAAGTTAAATGTTGGTGAAATAGAAGTACTTTTTTGGCCAGCTCTATACAGAAGAAAAAAATATGGGGCGTGAGTCCCCATTGTTTCATAGCTGCTCTACACTGCTCCAGTGCCATGAAAGGGCCATCTCTGTTTGTATGACACCGAGCAAAATGAGGTCCCACTCTCAGCTGGCCTTTAGGCACTGCCCTAATAAACATGATGAATAGCAATAATTAAAGGCTCTATACAGATGATGGCTCTGGGCACCATTTTATAACCCTGATGTAGCAGGATAGATATTCTGGATGAGTAAAGCTGGTGTAAGGCCCTATACCTCCCCTTCCTGAATCCTCCACTTCAAAGCATGTGTTAGGGAGGCAGGGAAGGCATTCCTGGCACACCCCTGTATTTTAGCTATTCTCAGAAGCCAGAACAGCTCTTTGTGCATGTGGGATTCTGAATGTAGATTACAGCAGCCCTGGGGCTACTCTATTTTACACTGGGGAAAGGTAGGCTCCAGGTTACAAGTGGTGTAAAGGCACTTTAATTCATCCCACTGAAAAAAGAGTCGAAAAGAAAAAGTCAAAAACAGAAAAGGCAGTTTGGGGTTTTTAGTTCTTGCTCTTTTTGCAGAAAAAAAAATGCCCTCCGTGTTCTGCATCAAGTAGAGCTGGTTATTGCCAACTCTCACAATACTCAGTGTTTCTGCTCAAGCCCCAGCTCCTGGAGGCAAGTGATTGGATGAGAATTGTAGCTTTCATGAAAAGTAAAAAGCAAGCTCCTAGCCTTCACACCTGTGGAGAACAGCCTCAAAGTGTGACCCCTAAAGGCTCAGGCACCAGAAGGGAGAGAAAAAG
Source organism: Chelonia mydas (assembly GCF_015237465.2). Lineage (NCBI taxonomy): Eukaryota > Metazoa > Chordata > Testudines > Cheloniidae > Chelonia > Chelonia mydas. Next base: position 71,399,640 of record NC_051251.2, on the reverse strand, counting down.
AACCCAACAGGGTTTAAATATCATGTTTTTGGTGGCCAGCCTCATGATTTGTGAATGCCATACCTGAATTAAGACTGAGAGGCCTTGCCACCACAACTCCAAGCTTGGCTTGCTTGCTGTGCAGCATGGCGCATGCTTATCCCAAAGACTGTATCTACGGCAGGCATGGTAGGCACTATTGCTAGCACTGGTGGTGGGAAATATTCAGGCAGAAATCCTATTGTAGACAAGGCCTTTGATCCTCCAGCAACCTCCCTCACTGACAGTGTTGTTTTAGCCCATGCCCCTGTAAGCAGCTCCTCTTATCTAGAAGTCTGACACATCAGTTCTTAAATCTTGGGAGGTTGTTTTGCTTTGGTTTCATTCTTTTGGAAACATCTGCTGTTGGAAGCTCAGCTATGAGCGCCAACAACCAGACAGGTCATTTGAAGAGGAGTCCACCAGTGATGGGGCTCATCAAACAGAGCCAGCTAAGCCTTTTGCTAGCTGATATGGCAGAGTAGTGATTAGCTGCATTTGTTTCCCCAAGAAACTAACATGTTAAAGAAAACACGAAGTTGACGGATTCATCCTAAGGTTTCCAGAGGGGAAGATAAGATCTCCCTTTTCTAGAGGAGAAAATAAACATGCCTGGTAGGACATGGGCTTAACACAGAAATCACAGCCATAGTACTTTCAGAGAGAGAGACTTTTCTATCAAATCTGTTTCTCTCCGTGAACAGGCTCCTTATTCAGCTCTTGGAAGCCCTGGCTGGTAAGCCTTCTTAGTGAATCCTGCAGCGTACCTCCACCAAGTGTCTTCGGTGCTGTTTCTGCTCCAGATAGCAGGTGTTATGTGGAGTCCCCTTCCTGCTCTCTGGCTCAGCCTTTATACCATTTGCTTTCTTCTCACAGCTACCCAGCTGATAACCTAATTACCTCATGAACTCATCAGGCTCCCCTACAGGGGCAAGTGATGACCTCTACCCTTCCAAAGCCAAGGTACTTCAGTTCCTCCTAGCTAACCACATCCCCTTAAGGTAACCTTGTCCCCTCCCACCTGCCCGGCGGCAGGCTATATCCTGGCAGGCTGAAGTGGCCTTCTTTTCTTCCTGTCTCAGAAGCCCTTACACCCTTGACCTCACCTCACCGCCCTGTGTAGGATGAACTGCTTTCTTTGGAAAAGTCAGCTGCTACACACACTCTGGTCAATTTTACTGCTGCCTTCAGCATCTCTGGTTGGTGTCCACTCACCCAGAACTGAGTATCCAGGAGGCACTATATAAACTGTTCTACGAGCATGCCTGCTTTGACATCTCGCTCCCTTTGGCTCAGCCATCAGTTGGCCCAGTCAGTCCGGTTCTGCCCACAGGCTCTGGGACTTTCCCCAGAAGTCCCCATGCCAGCCCTAAATGTCTATCCGTACCTTTCAGCTGACAAGCCTGCACGGTCCAATACAGCAGGGCATTTGGCCTGCTTCTTGCTCAGTGCCATGTAAGTGGCTTGGACTTCTCCTGCCACGTAAGAGGCTAACTGTATAGTCCATGACCGTTTATCCGAGCCCACAAACAAGAGCAATTCTTTCAAATGCTAGTAAGAACGCATCCCCAGTTCCATTTTACAGTCTCCACCCCCACGCCCTGATGTCCATTCCCCACAGCAGGACTGGGTCCCATTTTTTACTAGCTGCTGCTGTACCTGGGCCTGTGTCTTCATGCACACCTGGAACACCTGTTGCTCCACCTGCCATCCCAGCAGGGCTCCTCACTGCCTGCTGGAGTGAATGTGGTAACATCTGCATCACCAGCTGGTGCCCTGCAAGCCATCTCTTCTGCTCCTCCATCTTCTCCCCAGTTTGGCCTGTGCTCCCACAGGTCACCTTTTACCCTTCCTGGCTCTGGCTGGCAGACAAGCCCCCACTTGTGACCAGGCTCTCCCCCTTCAGCTCCTGACTGGGAGGCATACTTGGTGGATTAAAGCAGCACACCCAGTCCAGCAGGGTACCTCCATCAAGTGTCTTTATTGGTCCAGGTACATCAACACAAAGCAGCAGCTACCTGGAGCCCCCTCTCTGGCTCAGCCTTTTCAACTGCTTGCTTTCCACTCAGAGCTACCCACCTCCTGAGTGCCTCAGGCTTCCTACTGGTGCAAGAGATCCCTTCCAAATGCAAACTACTCTAAGCACACCCAGGGCCCTGGATGTTCTCACTAACCGGGGTGCTGGCTTCCAAAGGGCTCCATTTATAACAGCACCCTGCCACGCTCTCTCTTCTTGCATTGGCTGCACCTCTCTCTCCCCTTCCTTCCAATCCCTGGTGGGTTATCATAGAATATCAGGGTTGGAAGGGACCTCAGGATGTCATCTAGTCCAACCCCCTGCTCAAAGCAGGACCTATACCCAATCAAATCATCCGAGCCAGGGCTTTGTCAAGCCTGACCTTAAAAACTTCTAAGGAAGGAGATTCCACCACCTCCCTAGGTAACGCATTCCAGTGTTTCACCACCCTCCTAGTGAAAAAGTTTTTCCTAATATCCAACCTAAACCTCCCCCACTGCAACTTGAGACCATTACTCCTTGTCCTGTCCTCCTCTACCACTGAGAATAGTCTAGAACCATCCTCTCTGGAACCACCTCTCAGGTAGTTGAAAGCAGCTATCAAATCCCCCCTCATTCTTCTCTTCTGCAGACTAAACAATCCCAGTTCCCTCAGCCTCTCCTCATAAGTCATGTGTTCCAGACCCCTAATCATTTTTGTTGCCCTTCGCTGGACTCTCTCTAATTTATCCGCATCCTTCTTGTAGTGTGGGGCCCAAAACGGGACACAGTACTCCAGATGAGGCCTCACCAATGTCGAATAGAGGGGAACGATCACGTCCCTCGATCTGCTCGCTATGCCCCTACTTATACAGCCCAAAATGCCATTAGCCTTCTTGGCAACAAGGGCACACTGTTGACTCATATCCAGCTTCTCGTCCACTGTAACCCCTAAGTCCTTTTCCGCAGAACTGCTGCCTAGCCATTCGGTCCCTAGTCTGTAGCTGTGCATTGGGTTCTTCCGTCCTAAGTGCAGGACCCTGCACTTATCCTTATTGAATCTCATCAGATTTCTTTTGGCCCAATCCTCCAATTTGTCTAGGTCCCTCTGTATCCTATCCCTGCCCTCCAGCATATGTACCACTCCTCCCAGTTTAGTATCATCCGCAAATTTGCTGAGGGTGCAATCCACACCATCCTCCAGATCATTTATGAAGATATTGAACAAAACCGGCCCCAGGACCGACCCCTGGGGCACTCCACTTGACACCGGCTGCCAACTAGACATGGAGCCATTGATCACTACCCGTTGAGCCCGACAATCTAGCCAACTTTTTACCCACCTTATAGTGCATTCATCCAGCCCATACTTCTTTAACTTGCTGACAAGAATACTGTGGGAGACCGTGTCAAAAGCTTTGCTAAAGTCAAGAAACAATACGTCCACTGCTTTCCCTTCATCCACAGAACCAGTTATCTCATCATAGAAGGCGATTAGATTAGTCAGGCATGACCTACCCTTGGTGAATCCATGCTGACTGTTCCTGATCACTTTCCTCTCGTGTAAGTGCTTCAGGATTGATTCCTTGAGGACCTGCTCCATGATTTTTCTGGGAACTGAGGTGAGGCTGACTGGCCTGTAGTTCCCAGGATCCTCCTTCTTCCCTTTTTTAAAGATTGGCACTACATTAGCCTTTTTCCAGTCATCTGGGACTTCCCCCGTTTGCCATGAGTTTTCAAAGATAATGGCCAATGGCTCTGCAATCACATCCGCCAATTCCTTTAGAACTCTCGGATGCAACTCGTCCGGCCCCATGGACTTGTGTACGTCCAGCTTTTCTAAATAGTCCCTAACCACCTCTTTCTCCACAGAGGGCTGGCCATCTACTCCCCATGATGTGATGCCCAGCGCAGCAGTCTGGGAGCTGTCCTTGTTAGTGAAGACAGAGGCAAAAAAAGCATTGAGCACATTAGCTTTTTCCACATCCTCTGTCACTAGGTTGCCTCCCTCATTCAGTAAGGGGCCCACACTTTCCTTGGCTTTCTTCTTGTTGCCAACATACCTGAAGAAACCCTTCTTGTTCCTCTTGACATCTCTTGCTAGCTGCAGCTCCAGGTGCGATTTGGCCCTCCTGATTTCATTCCTACATGCCCGAGCAATATTTTTATACTCTTCCCTGGTCATATGTCCAACCTTCCACTTCTTGTAAGCTTCTTTTTTATGTTTAAGATCCGCTAGGATTTCACCGTTAAGCCAAGCTGGTCGCCTGCCATATTTACTATTCTTTCGACTCATTGGGATGGTTTGTCCCTGTAACCTCAACAGGGATTCCTTGAAATACAGCCAGCTCTCCTGGACTCCTTTCCCCTTCATGTTAGTCCCCCAGGGGATCCTACCCATCCGCTCCCTGAGGGAGTCGAAGTCTGCTTTCCTGAAGTCCAGGGTCTGTATCCTGCTGCTTACCTTTTTTCCCTGTGTCAGGATCCTGAACTCAACCAACTCATGGTCACTGCCTCCCAGATTTCCTTCCACTTTTGCTTCCCCCACTAATTCTTCCCTGTTTGTGAGCAGCAGGTCAAGAAAAGCTCCCCCCCTAGTTGGCTCGTCTAGCACTTGCACCAGGAAATTGTCCCCTACGCTTTCCAAAAACTTCCTGGATTGTCTATGCATCGCTGTATTGCTCTCCCAGCAAATATCAGGAAAATTAAAGTCACCCATTCTCGTATCCCTCTTTTAATGATCCAGGAGGGTAGGCGCAGAGGGAAACTTACAATAACTATAGCATTGTCCAGAAACCACAAACAAGATCAGAGCCCTGTTGTGCTAGGCACTGCACACACACTGGGAGAGACAGTCCCTGCCCCCAAAGAGAGACAGGGAAACCCAGGCACAGAGCAGGGAAGTGACTTTGCAGGGGTCACACAGCAGGCTGGGACAGAGGTGGGAATATAAAACCCAGTTCTGATTCCCAGTGCAGTACCCCCCCCATTGGACAACACTGCCTCTCACTTTTTGTTTGATCATTTAAATAAAAACACCATATAAAATTCTATTAAAAAAAACCACAGGCCAAATTCACCCCTCTGTCGCTCTAGTTTTATGTCAGCATGAGGACAGTGAAATCCAGGGAGCCACACTGATGTAAAATTGGTGGATAATGGACGTATGAAACTGGACATACCTTTAAAGAAAGTTACGGTGCAAGGTGAAGTGCTCAAAATCAGACTTAAATGCCCCCTATATACCTTAGTTGATCCCCTTCATGCTTATGCATTATGATACAGTCTTTAATTATATTGCAATAGTCTTTTTCTGGAAGGCCCTGCCTCTTTCCTGGTGCTGGCAGGTTGGTGCCCTGTTCACTATGTATTTTTAGCTTTGTTGATCCATGTGTAACCCTGAGCCTCATAAACTTAATTTCCTCAGGTGCACACAGAATCTGTCACATGCTTTTCTTCTCCAGCAGCTCAGTCTAGATTTCCTTCTGGGTATTTCTTCAAGGTTGGGGAGAGGGCTTATGCCTTCTTCAAAGAGTTTTCCAGGTAATTGAGAGGTTAAGAAATTAGCTGCTGTCAGAACTGAACCATGGCTAGATGACTGAGAAGATTTTAAAATTCTGGGCCAGATTCTTTGCATGGCCAGAGAAACTCAACAGGACATTAAAGAGTGCCATAAAGTGGGTGAAGAAGATTCCCAGGCTGGCATAAAGCATAGGATTGGGAGAGCGGGTGTGATGGGGGCCAGAGAGGGTGGGCTGTGGTTTGTATTCTCTTTTTCCACTTGCATTTCACAGTTGGAGGGCATTTTTGTAATGACCAAGTCAAACCCTAGGGGCATATTCTTCATTTGCTCTACATGTTGAGCTCACACCAAAGTCAGTGAGAGGTAAAACGTGTAGATCACAGAAGTTTATTCTCCCTTTCCACTCTTATCCAGGCCTGTATCAGGGACAGACATCTGAGTATATTTGGGAGGGCTGCTTTTTTAATATACATCGTGAGTTTCTCCTACCTTATGTTTCTATTTTTCAAAAATGCTCTCTCTCACTTCTCCAAAAGCCTGTGAGTATTGTATCAAGTCGCCTCCTGAAGTAGCAGGAATTCTTATTTGCTTGGAACCCAAGCACTAACCCAGCCACAGTTTACCCTTCTTTTTACTCCAGTCTCCCCCTGTGTATTTCCTGTGCATGCAAGGAAATGCTTAAATTCCTACATGGAGCTGGTCCAAAAATAGGATACAGTTTTTGTGAAAATTCAGTTCTCCCCCTCAATTCTTAATCAAAAATTTCCAGTTTTTGGTAAAAATGTGTCCTTTTTCCATTAAAATCCCCTGGGAAAAACTCAACATTTTTCAGTCGCTGTATTCATATGAGACAATGAGCCCAGATCTGCTGGGCCCCAGCCAAAAGACTACAGTGCCCGAAGAGTTTATAAATAGCACCGACTGGGAGAAAAATTACATTGCTGCATCTTCCCCCCTTAATCAGACCTAGAGGCTCTTGCATGGTCTTTTTTTTTTTGGAGGGGTAGGCGAGGGAGATTGTGGGAGTTGTGGATACAATTATATCACTGCTAACACACCCCACGATGCAAATCCAACACTACCACAAGTTCATCTTCCTTTTAACAGAGTCTTTAGGAGATGAGACTTAGGCACTTTTGAGAACTTCACCCCCAGTGTCTTTTCCAGGAGAAAGGATGTCCTTGTGTGCCACCACTGGACTGGGGCCCAGCAGATCTGGGCTCATTGTCTAGCTCTACTCAGACACAAGGTGCAGGTATAAGACTGAGGTAACTGGGAGATTCTAATAGTTCTGCTCTACTTGGAAGAATGGTTTGTGCTGAAGTATCACATGCACCAGCTGAGCTGCAGCAGATATTTCTGACCCCTCTCAAAAGGGCTGAACATTCACTATTGTCCTGAGGCAACAAAAGATGCGTTCTTTCTTAGCCTTGCTAATGACACATTACAGCTCCTGGTTTCCTCTCCTAGATTAGTCATTCTTCTCAAATTTCCTTCTTTTGTGTAGGGATTCCTCCCATTTCCAGCTTCAGGCTTCATTTTCTTTACATGTACAATCTAAATATTGGGAAATATTGGCACTTAAATAGAACCAGTCATTTATTTTGCTGTTTTTACACCTAGAGCCACAGAATCTCTGGAAACACTTTTCACACTTAATGTCTGAAGCCCAGTAAGATCTTTCATCTTAGAAAGAAACCCTTACAGATACATTTAGATCAAATGAAAACAACTTCACTGCATCCAAGTTATCTGTGTTACAATCTAACTGAGATGCCCTTAACTCAAAAAGATATATTCAAAATTGAGATGGCTGACTCAGAAATATATTCAAAAAACTTAGGTGCAAATCTTTAACAGGGACTATTAACTATTGGCACAACTATTAACTTTAACTTTAACAGGGACTATTAACTATTGGTACAACTTACCCAGGGACCTGGTGGATTCTCCATTGCAGATGTTCTTCAAAACCTCCAGTGACAGGGATTCCATAAACTCCCTAGTTTGCCTGTTTTAGTGCTTAACTATCTTTATAGTTGCAAAGTTTTTCCTAATATCTTACTTGAATCTACCTTGCTGCAAATTAATGTAGGAGGTCAGATTGGATGATCAGAATGGGCCCTTTTGACCTTAACATCTATAAATCCATTAACTGTCCTTCTGAGCAAAGGCCGCCAATCACATTGTCCTGTGCTTTGATTTTGTGATATGCAAAATGCCCCACTGGGGATTGAGATAGTCATGCCCATTTCACTTGCGGAGGAACTGAAGTTACCAGAGGTGTAGGGCTAACCACTGCACAAGTTAGTCCCCCGGCACATTATAGTAAACAAGGCAACATATGGAATATGGTCATCAAAAAGATGGCAGACATCAGGAGGAGGCAGTGGGGAAAGTTCTGCTTATAGTTTTTGCTGGAATCTGTACCAGCCATCAGGAAGTGACTTAGGAGTATGAATGCACTAGGACTAACATCAGGCCTTCCATCCTCCCAGCTCGTGGAAACATTGCTCAGTCCTGCCAGGTACCAGGTGGCAGCTTTAGAAGGAGCAGAGACCTTCATTCCTCCTGACATGGTTCTCAGGAGTGCAGACCCTCTGCAACTCCAACCTCTGAAAATCAGGCCACAAGAAATGGGCTTCTCTGGCATCCTGAGAGCATAAGAGGCACTTGTCACCCTTACTGACTTATGTTCATTGCTATCCCCCATTTAGGGCTTGAGCCAAAGACCATTGATTTTAAATGGAAAAGGCTGCGAGGTCTTAAGCTCAAGCCCTGTGTGATTAAATGGGTATATTGCACATGGCTGATCCTGTGGGCTACATGTTTTGGGACACTCAGGGAAGCTTTGTCCATTGTGCTGTTAGTCGTTGTGATGGGTTGGTTGTTGCCATTGTTGTTGTTTTTTAATAGAAGGCCAAATTGAGGAGCCAGTAAAGTCATAGGAAATTGATGGCAGTTATTGATGGCAACAGAACTAGGGTTTGGGCCTGAAAACATAGGATTTGGATTCTACAATTCTGAGGTTTTTTGGGGGGCTGAGAGTGAGGAGAAGCCAAAACCAATTGCAGCCAGCCACAGAAGCCAAGCATCTCCAGGATCAGCCAATCCCCAACAATTAGAGATAAACAAGCTCCTGATTGGCTGAATTGTGAACTGGCTCTGATTGAGCAATTCCTGATTGTCTAAAGGATCCAGCCTGCTATTGCTGTTCTCTGAGTCAGTGCTTCCCAAATGTTAGAAAGCTGAGCCTCGCCTGCTTCAGGAAAATTAATCTGTTTTACATCTGCTTCAACCCTACCATGTGTTGTCAGAAGCCTTCAAAATCTACTTTGTACACATCTCCTGCAGACATGCCCGAAGGAGAAGAGTGCACCCCTGAATTTAGGAAATGCTGCTCTACACCCATCAGAATGCAGCCAGTCAATACTGGTACACTGAGTATCTGTATTCTGTAACAGCCTGCTTCTGACAAAGTGATTCCATCACTCAATTGATGGAATAGGAATAAAGTCGTTGGTGCTGATCGTTATCACAGGATCAGCATCTCCTGCTTTGAAAACCTCCATCCACTTTTTTACCTATGGATCTGGGGGGAAATGTGGCAGTTTACTTAGTGTCTTTGTTAGGACGGTTTTCTTCTGATATGCATACAACCCAGCGATGCTCACACTCTCGCTCAAAATTCATCAGGTGGAGATAAAGGCAACAGTCAGAAAGCTTGGAAACAGATGGTTTCTTTCTGGGCTCGGACGTAGCATTGCCAGCCCTAAGTGTTCAAAAATTAAGGACCAGAAGTCATGAAATTGGCTTCAAAATCATGGAATTTTGAAAAACAACAAATATTTGGCTCTTTCCCAGCCTTTAGGGGTGATGTTTAAAAGCTTTTCTCCACTACCATCAGGGTTAGAAACTTGCTTTCATTTTCAGTGAAACCAAACCACCAAATCTCTCATGACTTGTGTTACTATTGTGAGAGTCGGCAATTCCCCAATTGTAACTGAGTGCAATTGGAGGGTGTTCTACATTTTTTGGCTCATTTCCATGGGATCCCCAACCTGCTCCTAGTCCCAACTTCAGCCCCTCCCTGTGTGCAGACCCCAGTTAGCAGTCCACCAGGTCCAGGGAGAGCAGCTGGTGTCCAAGCACCTGGCAGCGGACCGGAGATCTAAGGGGACATGATCTGTTTCCTTGTCCTAAACCATCTAACTGGATAACTGTGAATGCACAGCCTGTGCTAAATCAGCTGATCAACAGCAGCAAGGTTCCTGTACCTGCTTGATATCGGCACACCCCCTGAATATCTCAGGGCTGCCGTGGTGGTGACGCAGGAGCAGATCACTTCGGCGGCTGCACATCTGGCTTCACTATCAGTGTCTTTTAGAAGAGCTGGTTGGGAATTTTTTGACAAAAGGCTTTTTCCATCCTGAAAAGGACGATTCATCAAAACCAAAACTGTGCACGGGAAAGGGTTGGTTGCGATCAACTGGCTGTTTTGAAAAAAGGTTTCAAAATGATCTAAAAGGGACATTTGACACAGTCAAAACTAAAAACTTCCATTTTTGTGGGGTTGGGAGAAACATGCTTTGGGTTTTGCAATTTAATTTAATTTGTAGTAAAAAATGTTTTTGAAAAGGTCAAAATAAACCCAAACATTCAAATGATTGACATGAATGGTTTTGATTGACCCGCTCTTCGTTTCATTTGGATTTTTGGTTTGCAAAAATTTGAGGTTTTGACTTTGTCCCAGCTGAGGACAGGAAACATTTTTGAAATCTTAAAAATTCTCTTAAGAGGTGGGAAACCATTTCCTTCCTCACAGTGAGTGGCTTCGAGCCCTCCGAAGAGCCTTATTGGCTTTAAGGGAGTCAGGCCTTTAATTCTCAGCTCTCACATGCCAGGCTTGCAAGGGCTCGCTCGGTATTACAATTGATTCACTTCTGCTTTCGACAAGGAAGCAAGCGGACTCCTCTCACTGCTTGGCAGGTGACATGGAGGCACTAATTGTGTTATGAGATGCTGGCTGGCTACTAAGCTGCCTACACTCTATGTTATCTCTCTCTCACCAAGAAGTTGGTCCAATAAAATATATTACTTTGCTCCCCTTGTCTCTTTGCACTCCTTGAAACTGTTGCTGGCTGTGTTTGTCTTTGAGAATACCAGCTGAGGGCTGGCTGTATTTCTTTTATGCTCATGCTTATTGGATGGTTGGGGCTTACCATTTAGTCCGGTTCTGCTAGCTTTGCTTCACATTGACACTTTTACAGGGATCCACTCTTTGAACCACGGGGTAACGGAAGCTCCCTGAAAGTGGGGGGCCACCAGCACCCAAACTCAGGCCCCATTCCCCACCCCTTCCCCTGACCACCACCCACTTGCTCTTCTTCGCCACCCCCCAATCATTTGCCCTTGTAGCCAGTAAAAAGTGATGGAGCCCTGGGCCCCTCCGTTCTGGCACCCCTGGTTTGAACAATAGCTCTCAATGGCTGGGAAAGTCAAGTAGAAATATTATATATTGAAGGGCGCTGCAGCCACGGACAGCCCCCAAGAGGCACTAATTCCCTTTTCTAATGTGGATGCAAATACCAACTAAGCTCAAGCATACTGTAGCTTTGGAAGACCACAGCATACGGATGACCCAGCTTCTTGGATATACTGACTACAGGGTGATGGCAGACCACTAGTTGCAACTACCAGTGGGTGGCTGCTCACCTCTGTCTCTTAATGGCACTGAGTGTTGTTCTGGGCTGCTAGCCTGTTATGGGACTGTCCTTCAGGCAGTGCTGTATGAAAAAAGGAGGGGGGTCTATAATTTTCTGTAGACGGGAAAGTGCCATTACATCTACTTGTCTCTGTACTCACCTCTGCTCCTCCTCCCAGACTACTGCACTGGGCAGCACAGCATGGGGAGAAGGTGACCAGCCCTCAGTGGAGAAAGAAGTGGTTCAGGACTATTTAGAAAAGCTGGATGACCACAAGTCCATGGGGCTGGATGCGCTGCATCAGAGAGTGCTAAAGGAGTTGGCGGATGTGATTGCAGAGCCATTGGCCATTATCTTTGAAAACTCAATCGATCGGGAGAAGTCCCGGACGACTGGAAAAAGGCTAATGTAGTGCCCATCTTTAAAAAAGGGAAGAAGGAGGATCTGTGGAACTAGGCCAGTCAGCCTCACCTCAGACCCTGGAAAAATCATGGAGCAGGGCCTCAAGGAATCAATTCTGAAGCACTTGGAGGAGAGGAAAGGAACAGTCAGCATGGATTCACCAAGGACAAGTCACGCCTGACTAATCTATTGCCTTCTATGATGAGATAACTGGCTCTGTGGATGAGGGGAAAGCAGTGGACGAGTTAGTCGTTGACTTTAGGAAAGCTTTGCTACGGTCTCCCACAGCATTCTTGCCAGCAAGTTAAAGAATTATGGGCTGGATGAATGGACTATAAGGTGGATAGAAAGCTGGCTAGATTGTCAGGCTCAACGGGTAGTGATCAATGGCTCCATGTCTAGTTGGCAGCCGGTATCAAGTGGAGTGCCCCAAGGGTTGGTCCTGGGGCCGCTTTTGTTCAATATCTTCATGAATGATCTGGAGGATGGCGTGGATTGCACCCTCAGCAAGTTTGCAGATGACACTAAACTGGGAGGAGTGGTAGATATGCTGGAGGGTAGGGATAGGATACAGAGGGACCTAGACAAATTAGAGGATTGGGCCAAAAGAAATCTGATGCGGTTCAACAAGGACAAGTGCAGAGTCCTGTACTTAGGACGGAAGAATCCCATGCACCACTACAGACCAGGGACCGAATGGCTAGGCAGCAGTTCTGCAGAAAAGGACCGAGGGGTTACAGTGAATGAGAAGCTGGATATGAGTCAACAGTGTGCCCTTGTTGCCAAGAAGGCTAATGGCATTTTGGGCTGTATAAGTAGGGGCATAGCGAGCAGATCGAGGGACGTAATCGTTCCCCTCTATTCGACATTGGTGAGGCCTCATCTGGAGTACTGTGTCCCGTTTTGGGCCCCACACTACAAGAAAGATGTGGAAAAATTGGAAAGCATCCAGTGGAGGGCAACAAAAATGATTAGGGAACTGGAACACATGACTTATGGGGAGAGGCTGAGGGAATTGGGATTGTTTAGTCTGCGGAAGAGAAGACTGAGGGGGGATTTGATAGCTGCTTTCAACTACCTGAAAGGGGGTTCCAAAGAGGATGGATCTAGACTGTTCTCAGTGGTACCAGATGACAGAACAAGGAGGAATAGTCTCAAATTGCAGTGGGGGAGGCTTAGGTTGGATATTAGGAAAAACGTTTTTGCTAGGAGGGTGGTGAAGCACTGGAATGCGTTACCTAGGGAGGTGGTGGAATCTCCTTCCTTTGAGGTTTTTAAGGTCAGGCTTGACAGCCCTGGCTGGGATGATTTAGTTGGGGATTGGTCCTGCTTTGAGCAGGGGGTTGGACTAGGTGACCTCCTGAGGTCCCTTCCAACCCTGATATTCTATGATTCTATGATCCTGCACCTCCTATCCCAGCCAGGCCTGGGGCTTACTGCAGCAGGGCCTGGCTTTGTATTCTTGACCATGGGGTTGCATGTTCTGATGCCACCTGGCCTTCAGGCAACCTTTGACCTCTTGCTTCCCCGTTGATGTACTCTGCTGAGCCATGCTATTGACTTTGCATGTTGCCAGGCTTTGATCATTTATTCACACACCAGAAAGTCTGTCCCCCTTCTGAACTTCAGAGATCTAATTTGATATAGGATGAGACTGTGCATTTCCCTGTAATTTAGGTTTAATTAAAGCCCATTTATGACTTGCTATCAGTTGAGCTTAGGCTGGTTAGATCCAGATGCTGACATATATTTTTTCATCCTCATCATTTCTTTTTGCCCATTGACAGACAAACACACACAAAAACAATGAGGAGTCCTTTTGTCATCTTAGAGACTAACAAATTTATTTGGGCATAAGCTTTTGTGGGCTAAAACCCACTTATGTCCAAATAAATTTTTTAATCTCTAAGGTGCCACAAGGACTCCTCATTGTTTTTGCTGATAGAGACTACTATGGCTACCACTCTGAAACCTGTCAACACACAAAAATGTAGACACCAGGATGAAGGAACATTTTTAAGGGAACTACGTGGCTGATACAAAGCGCATTAAAATGAATGGAAAGACTCCCATTGGTTTTAGATCAGGACCTAAGTCACAATGGACAAATAAGAGTTTCTGTATGTCTACAGTAGCTGTATATTTTAGCTTTTTACTGTCTGAACACAACTAGTAGAGCAGGATAAAAGAGAGTAAGTATTTTCCATGACTCATTTAGAAAGAAATTACAAATGTTCATGTTGCTTCAAGTTTTCCCACAGAAATTTCTGGTTTCCCACTGAAACCCCCCCAAGATGTTTTGGATTCCCCCACCTCCTTCCCCATTTCTATTTCCAGAACAAACCCAGAATTTTTCACTCTTTGATTTTTTATCTCCCCCAATATCAAAACAAAAAACTTCTCGCAAATATTACTTGTTGGAAAAAAAGCATTGGAGAATGGTTTAAAAATAGAGGGAGCAGAAAAGCCATTTGTCTTCCAAAAATGGTTTTGAAGAAAATGATTCTGACCAGCTGTGGTCAAATGGTAATTGTACATTCCTGCGCACTACGTTCCACTACAGACAGGTCTCCACTAGAACATTAAGTGATGTGGCTGGGCCGACCTGGTGGGGTGGAGGGGAAGGCTTGAAAAGTCCACACCCTCAGCAATATCCCCATGTAGACAGTGCTAGGTCAACAGATGACTTTTTCCATCCATCTAGCTACTGCCTCTCAGGGAGGTAGAATACTAACTCCAGCGGGAGAACCCCTCCCATTGGCATAGGTAGTGTCTACATGGAAGTGCTACAGCAGTGCCACGATACCATTTTCTGTGTAGACAAGCCCTTTTGTTAAGTCCAGCAATAATCACCATGTCATGTGTCCAATGGCTTAGAAGACAAGAATAGCCTTGGGCCAGATTGTCTTCTGTCACTTTGCAATCTCGGTGAGGCATCCTGGGGAAATTTACCCCAAATCATCCTGTCGGAGGGGATGAGGTTTCATCCTCCATGGAAGAGTCCCAACCACCCAATCCAGGTGGTTCGGGGGGGAAAGCACGAGATACCAGGGCTATAGGGATAGCCAAGGTGCTCACTCCTGTATACTCCATACCAAATGGGTAGAGTGTCTCTGATCCTGGTGGCACAAACATTGCCTAGCAGCAGCAGCCCCAGGGCAGAATTTTGGGAGATGGTGAGATGCAGAAAAGTTAATACAATTTGTGGGTGTGTTAACATTCCTGGCTAATTTCTACAGGTACCAGAGGGCCCCCTGCCCCAAATCCCCACCTCTCCAAATCCTGATTGCATCCTTCCCCTGTGTGTGGACCCCAGACCATGCAGAGAGTCCTCCACCAGGTCTGGGAATAGGGCTGATGTCCACCCACCAGCTCAAAGGGGGCATGGTCTGTCTCTTTGTCCTTTTCCAGTGACTGGATGGCTCTTGTATTAAAGATCCCCGACTATTCCATAATGCTTCCCACATACAATCAAATGATCAACAGCTGCCAAGTGCCCTGCGCTTGCTTGATATTCGTGCACCACAATATAAAGTGATCTTGTTGGAACCCAGTGCAGCAAGGAGCACACTTTCGGGCGACAGCTGATCTTGGTAACAGAAGGAGCGCTTTTAAGCCATGGACTCTGCCTTATGCTACTCTACTTCCTACTAGTGAGTCAGGCAGCCTAGGTCAGTTCCTCAGCTTGGGTAAATGGGTGCAACATCACTGTGGGTCCGTACAGCTGTGCCTATTTACTCCAGCAGAGGTTCTGGGCTTCCAGTGTTAACACAATACTTGCTAATACAGTTTGTTGGTTCAAACTCAATTTGAATGCTTATAGGAAGCTGCTGGCTAATCTCATCAAGTACTAGCTATTATCTAAGGGTATGTCTACACTACGAAATTAGGTTGAATTTATAGAAGTCAATTTTTTAGAAAGCGATTGTATACAGTCGATTGTGTGTGTCCCCGCTCAGCGTATTAAGTCGGTGGAGTGCATCCACAGTACCGAGGCTTGCGTTGACTTACGGAGCAGAGCACTGTGGGTAGCTATCCCACAGTTCCTGCAGTCTCTGCCGCCCATTGGAATTCTGGGTTAAGCTCCCAATGCCTGATGGGGCAAAAACATTGTCGTGGGTGGCTTTGGGTACATGTCATCAGTTGCCCCTCCCTCCGTGAAAGAAACGGCAGACAATCATTTCGCTCCTTTTTTCCGTGCAGGCGCCATACTGCTTTCAGCAGACGGTGCAGTAGATCTGCAAACCGTTGTCATCGAACGACCGCTTCCACTGCCACTCTGCTCTCCTGCTCTCCTGATGCTATGAATCCACCTCGCAGGTCCTCTATATGACCGTCGTCATCCACTGCTTCTGCTGCCACTCTGCTCTCCTGCTGGTCTCGCAGGGCTGCTTCTGCTGCAACTCTGCTCAGCTGCTCTTGTCTCGCCATACCATGGCAAACGTGCAGCCCGCTTGGCTGTTGTGTCCTGGCAGCAGACAGTGCAGTAGGTCTGCAAAACTGGTCATTCAACCACCGCTTCCCCTGCAACTCTGCTCTCCTGCAGACGCCATACCATGGCAAGCATGGAGCCCACTCAGATCACCGCGGCAGTTCAGAGCATTGTAAACACCTCGCGCATTATCATGCGGTATATGTAGAACCAGAACCTGCAAAAGCAGGCGAGGAGGTGATGGCAGTATGATGATGAGAGTGATGAGGACATAGACATAGACTTCTCTCAAAGCACGGGCCCCAGCAATTTGGCCATCGTGGTTGCAATGGGGCAGGCTCATGCCATGGAACTCTGATTCTGGGCCCGGGGAAACAAGCACAGACTGGTGGGACCGCACAGTGTTGCTGGTCTAGGATGATTCCCAGTGGCTGTGAAACTTTCACATGCGTAAGGGCACTTTCATGGAACTTTGTGACTTGCTTTCCCCTGCTCTGAAGCGCAAGAATACCAAGATGAGAGCAGCCCTCACAGTTCACAAGTGAGTGGCAATAGCCCTGTGGAAGCTTGCAAAGCCAGACACCTACCGGTCAGTCGGGAATCAATTTGGAGTGGGCAAATCTACTGTAGGGGCCGCTGTGATCCAAGTAGCCAATGCAATCACTGAGCTGCTGCTATCAAGGGTAGTGACTCTGGGAAATGTGCAGGTCATAGTGGATGGCTTTGCTGCAATGGGATTCCCTAAGCGTGGTGGGGCGATAGACGGAATGCATATCCCTATCTTGGGACCGGATCACCAAGGCAGCCAGTACATAAACCGCAAGGGGTACTTTTCAATGGTGCTGCAAGCACCGGTGGATCACAAGGGACGTTTCACCAACATCAACGTGGGATGGCCGGGAAAGGTACATGACGCTCACATCTTCAGAAACTTTGATCTGTATAAACAGCTGCAGCAAGGGACTTACTTTCCAGACTAGAAAATAACCGTTGGGGATGTTGAAATGCCTATAGTTATCCTTGGGGACCCAGCCTACCCCTTAATGCCCTGGCTCATGAAGCCATACACAGGCACCCTGGACAGTAGTCAGGAGCTGTTCAACTACAGGCTGAGCAAGTGCAGAATGGTGGTAGAATGTGCATTTGGATGTTTAAAAGCACGCGGGAGCAGTTTACTGACTTGGTTAGACCTCAGCGAAATCAATATTCCCCTTGTTATGGTACAACGTCTGTGAGAGTAAGGGGGAGACGTTTATGGCGGGGTGGGAAGTTGAGGCAAATTGCCTGGCCCCTATTACGTGCAGCCAGACACCAGGGCGGTTAGAAGAGCACAGCAGGGTGCGCTGCGCATCAGAGAAGCTTTGAAAACCAGCTTCATGGCTGACCAGGCTACGGTGTGAGAGTTCTGTTTGTTTCTCCTTGATGAAAACCCAACCCCTTGGTTCACTCTACTTCCCTGTAAGCCAACCGCCTTCCCTTCCTCCCTTCGATCACTACTTGCAGAGGCAATAAAGTCATTGTTGTTTCAAATTCATGAATACTTTATTAATTTGTCACACAAATAGGGGATAACTGCCAAGGTAGCCTGGGAGGGGTGGGGAAGCAGGGAAGCACTGGGTGGGGAGGGGGAGGAGGGAAGGACAAGGCCATATTGCACTTCAAAACATATTGAATGCCAGCCTTCTGTTGCTTGGGCAGGCCTCTGGGGTGGAGTGGCTGGGTGCCCGGAGGCTCCTCCCCCCGTGTTCTTGGGCATCTGGGTGAGGAGGCTGTGGGACTTGGGAAGGAGGGCGCTTGGTTACACAGGGGCTGCAGTGGTGGTCTGTGCCTTTCCTGCACCTCAACCATACACCGAAGCATATCAGTTTGATCCTCCAGTAGCCTCAGCATTGCATCCTGCCTCCTTTCCTCAAGCTGCCGCCACTTTTCCTCTTGATCCCGCCACCTCTCCTGTTACTCCTGCCACTTGTCCTTTCGCCCATCCCTCCTGTCTTTGTGTTCATTTTGTACTTTCCTGGACTCTGCCATTGTCTGCCTCCACGCATTATGCTGGGCTCTTTCAGTTTGGGAGGACTGCCTGAGCTCAGAGAACATTTCACCGTGAGTGTGTTTTTTTGACCTTATCTGCACTAGCCTCTGGGATGGAGATGCTGGTCGCAGCATTGAAACATTTGCAGCTGTGGGAGGAAAAAAAGGGAGATTAAAATTGAAAAAGACACATTGGCCATTTAAAAGGATGATCGCTTCACCCCTCCCCCCCACCATGTGGCTAACAGCGGGGATGATTTCTTTTCAGCCACAGGCAAACAGCCCAGCAGGAATGGCCACCTCTGAATGTCCCCTTAATAAAATTCCCCTATTTCAACCAGGTGACCATGAATGATACCACTCTCTTGAGGATAACACAGAGAGATAAAGAACTTGAATGCCAGCAAACACCAGGACCACACACTGCCATGCTTTCTTATGCAATGATTCCAGACTACGTGCTACTGGCCTGCCATGGTAAAGTGTCCTACCATGGAGGACACAATAAGGCTGCCCTCCCCAGAAACCTTTTGCAAAGGCTTTGGGAGTACCTCCAGGAGAGCTTCATGGAGATGACCCTGGAGGATTTCCGCCCCATCCCCAGACATGTTAACAGACTTTTCCAATAGCTGTACTGGTCGCAAATGCATCCCAAGACTTCACGGCAAATCACTAAACACGCTTGCTTTTAAACTGTGTATTATATTTACAAAGGTACACTCACCAGAGCTGCCTTCTCCACCTTCAAGGTCCGGGAGCCCGGGTTGGGAGGGTATTGTCTCCAGGGTGATAAACAGTTTCTGGCTGTCGGGGAGAACGGTTTCTCCCCTTACCTGGTGTGTGCTATCATCTCTCTCGTCCCCAAAATCCTCATCCGTGTTGCATGAGACTCCCTTGCAGGAGGCCACGTACAGTTGTGGGGTAGTTGTAGGGGCACCCCCTAGAATTGCATGCAGCTCATCATAGAAGCGGCATGTCTGGGGCTCTGACCCCGAGCGGGTGTTTGCCTCTTGGGTTTTTTGGTAGGCTTGCCTGAGCTCCTTAAGTTTCACGCAGCTCTGCTGCGGGTCCCTGTTATAGCCTCTGTCCTTCATGCCCTTGGAGATTTTTTCAAATATTTTGGCATTTCATCTTTTGGAATGGAGTTCTGATAGCACAGATTTGTCTCCCCATACAGCAATCAGATCCAGTATCTCCTGTTCCATCCATGCTGGAGCTCTTTTGCGATTCTAGGACTCCATGGTCACCTCTGCTGATCAGCTTGCCACACTGGCCAAACAGGAAATGAAATTCAAAAGTGTGCAGGGCTTTTCCTGTCTACCTGGCCAGTGCATCCGAGTTGTGAGTGCTGTCCATAGCAGTCACAATGGAGCACTGTGGGATAGCTCCTGGAGGCCAATACCATTGAATTGTGTCCACACTAACCCAAATTCCACCCGGCGATGTCTATTTCAGCTCTAATCTCCTTGTTGGGGAGGAGTACAGAAATCGATTTTAAGAGCCCGTTAAGTTGACAAAAATGGCTTTGTTGTGTGGACGGGTGCAGGGTTAAATCGATCTAATGCTGCTAAATTCGACCTAAACTCAGAGTGTAGACCAGGGACAAGACAGCAGACTCCTGCTTCCATACAATTAGTTCTCAACCTATTAAGCTAGCTGATTTGGCCATCATTTCAAGCATGCAAGGAACTTGCAGTGCTTGATAAAATCAGCACTTCAGAGCTCCTGCCAGGATTAGGTGCAATTAAGAGCAAACAGCCATGGAAGTGTAACCCACACACCTCCTGGGTGTGGTGTTCTGTCCCATCTAGTGGCACTGAGACCACTTAGAGAGAGATAAAATGAGTTTGTTCTACCGCCTTAGCGAATAGGCAGTTGGTTTTTGGCTCATGCACTAAACTCCAGAGATCCCAGGTTCAATCCCGCCCGCCAACGACCAGGGCCTGAGAAGCACAAGCAAGTCTTTATGCAAGCAACAGCAGTTGCAGCAATCCTGGGGAGTGGAAAGAACAGCAATGAAAAGCAGGCAAAAAGCAGAGATGTCGAAACTGATAAGGCTGTGAAAGCAAGAGGAAGGAAAGAAGAAAGAGCAAGGATTCCTTGAGCCCCACTTGGTGTTCGGAAATTAGCCCGAGGAAGGAGGTCAGAAACAGGTCAGATGGGTTTGGACAGAGGAACAGAAATAATCCCAAGAATGAATGAGGGCTTCAGGTCAAAGCTTCTGATGTTTGCTCTTGGGCAATGTTTACAGTGAAGCCAAACATCTATTTTTTAGACAATCGTGAAACTGGACATTCTTTCTCCATTTAACAATATCAAGCCCTGCCCTACCTCAGCGGTATCTAAGATTAGCTGTATCTCAGAGTTACATGGTCACAGCCCTTGCTTGGCCACGCAGGGGAATATGGAGGGGGGAGGACCCCTTGCCCAGGTTCAAGGCCTGCTTGCATCTTGATGAGAACTCCTCAGAAACCAGAATTTCCAGCTCTAGGGAAATTCTGACCTTCGGAAATATGGCTTCATTCTGAACCAGGCACAAAAAAGGTGAAATTTCAAAATTTCCCATGAAACAAACATTCAGGTTTGGTTTTCATTCAAAAAACTGTCCAAACATTTTGTTTCGATAGTGTCAAAACATGATCAAACAGAACATTGAATTTACAATTTTCCTATAATGTAAAAGGAAAAAGGAAATGAATCAAAACAAAGGGATTCATTTCAACTTTCTCCTCATCGAAAATGTCATTGAAGTCCGTCTGTTCCTGCAAAATGGTTCAATTTTGACACAATTGTATTTTCCAACGATTCCATTGCAAATTTTCCAAGAGCTCTAATCCTGACTTTGTGATGGGGACACTCCCCTGCTAGTGCGTGGACAGACTGGATGCAGAGGGGAGCATCACATCCATTCTCTGCTTGGCTCCTGAGTTAGGCCAGCGTGGCGCAGCCCTTACTCAGGGCAGACTGTACAGTTACAGACAGATTCTGACAAGTTGCTGGGGAGGAACAGAGAGTCTCAGTTCACAGTGGCACAAAGCACCATGGATATACCCCCAGAAGCCCTAGCGACACACACGGAGGAGTGTAGAGCCAGCGAGGACCTACTAACTCATGTAGGCCTTTGCACTGAAGCTGCTCACACCCGGGTCAGATCCCCAGCCCAACTGCAGGGGAGACAGGCCCTGGAGGTTTGTTTGCACTGCATTGTGAACCCGGATCTGTGCTTGCAGACTCAGTGTTTCTAAGCGCACACTTGAGTTCCACACTGCATCACAACTGCTGGGCCCAGCTCTCACAACCATGCTAATGTGGCCCTACACGACCCCCTGACTCAGCTCTGTGGCTTCAACTGCATCCACCCTGAAAAGTGACAGGGCTTGGACCTGAATTTCAGCAAGACTCAGGCTCAGACTCACCTCTCAACCTTTGGGTAGGTTCTAGAGCTTGAGTCCTGAGTGCTTGCTGATCTAAGTCACACAGATGTGTGTGTGTGGATGGTACAGGGCGTTGGGCTCAAGTCCGAGCCTAGATCTCCAGTGCTGTGTAGACAGACCTGGAAAGGCTTCCTAGATGCTTGAATGGATCAAGGCCTGTGCACTTTTACTCCAAGCGTCACAAATGTGAGGTTTTTCTTGCAGCCCCAGCTCTCAGAGGGATGTGGTTAGGTGAAAATCCCAGCTTGCATTTAGCCCCTCCCCAGCCCCCAAGTTTCTAGCTTTCCTGGTTGCGGAGAAAAGCTGGCAAATGCAATCCCTTATGTCTCAAAAATCAGAAGGTGAGTAAAACAAACCCCAATTTTTTTTAAACTCAAGGTTTCAAAAATGTTGGGGGCCTGAGTCATGATTCTTGAATACCCAAGGTTAGCAATTTTGTAAAGTCTCCCTGCAGAACGTTATGGACAGGGTGGTCCAGTGGGTGACTAGCTTGGGACTCCAGAGACTCACGTTTAGTTCTCTTCTCCACACCAGCCTTCCCAAGTGACCTCAATTCCCCATCTGTACAAGGGGGGTAATAACACCACCCTGCCTCACAGGAGTATTCTGAGTGTAATACATTAACGATTGTGAAGTGCTCAGACAACGGGAGCCATAGAAGTACTGTAGTTAAATGGACAGTCGGTTAGGAGCAGAGACAGCAATAGGCTGAAGGTAAAACCCCTCCATGAGCTGGCACCTAAATAGCAGCACTTGGCCATTGCTAGCTCAAACATGTACAGATGCTCATAGGGAAAGTGTTACACAAGGTCAAAAGCATTCTGAATCTCATTAGAGATGAGGCTGTTCAGGGCTTGGATCCAAGTGTGCAGCTCAAATGCAGCTCAATACTTGGACAAATACAAACATCATGAGTTTTGTGAATGTTTGTATTCAGATCCAGATTTCAACCCACCAAGTTTCAGTATCTGGACTTTTTGGTTGTGCCCTTTATAGTGTTCCAGGGTCAAATTCTGTTCAGTTACTCTGATGCATATTTCACGCAACTCCAGTGAAGTAAGTGGAGTTACTTTAGACTTACAGCTATGTAACAGAGAGAAAAATATGGTCCATGAGTTCAGATACAGATCCATACAGTACCTATCTAGGAGTTCAGTTTGGGCCCATCTCTATTTAACATAGACCCTGTTAACAAGCAACTATGACTTGCATGTCATAGCTTGTGACAGCTGGGGCTAGAAGGGGACACTCTCGAAAGGAAAAGAAAATTAAAGAAAAGGAATTGTTCCCTGTGTAATGGATTGTGCTCATCAGCACAGCACCTCCTTCTTGTTGCTCCATGAATTAGCTCTGTCCATCAGCAGGGTGCCCTCCTTTTGTGGTGTCTCATTCTCCGTCACTGCTTCTCTACCATCTCCACTGTCTGTGGGGACCCGTGTCACTCCCAGACCGCAGCATCCTCTTCAGAGCATGGTCCTCCAGCTGTGCCCCAACTCTGTTGTCTCCCCCATTCCAGGGGAAACGGTCAGTCCGTTGCCTGGCCTCTCACCACAGGGGCAAACTGCAGCCCCTAGTCCATCCCCTTGCTCAGGGGCAAACTGCAGTCCTTAGGCTGGCCACTCCCTTTGGCAGCCAGTGGGGCAAGGGCAGGGGCAAGCCCACCCGCTACTATGGGCCCCAACCCAGGGACTCTATAGCTAGCAGCTGCTCACTGCCTCTCCTACTACCTGTTTTCCCTGGGCCACTTCCCCATAGGCTCTTGGCCCCTATATCAAGGCCACAGTCTGGGAGCCAGCCAGGCTGGAGCTCCACTGACCCTGCCCAACACTGCTCTGTCTCAGGTACTTCTCTCTTCAGGCAGCCAGTCCTTTTCCCTCAAGCTCCAGGGAGAGATTATCCTCCTTGCTGCCCTGCAGCCCTTCTTATAGGACCCCGCCTGGCCCTGATTGGCTGTTTTTAAGCCTTCCTCTGGTTGGCTGGGTTCTGCGCCACCACTCCAAGGGCTGCTATTAACCCTTTGCCAGCCAGTGAGGGGCAGCTGCCACATCACACCGTGATATGTCATATCAATCTCTCAGGCCCAGCCCAGTGATTTAAGAGTAGAGTAGAAAATCCATTGACTTAAATCACCAAGGTGCTTTTGCAAACCTCATCCTAAATAAATATCCACATAGACATAACTGTGTTAAACTCAGGTGTTTGGATGTGCAGGGCAGCTGCAACTTGAAAGCCATTCCTGGAGTAAGCAGGTGTCCCGTCCACTCACCCAACCTTATTAACAAACTGCTAGATGTCTTGACCTATGAGGATGTCCGTATTGCGTGCAATGTCACACAGGTGATGTACGATCATGGCATCAGTAATCATATTGTGCGTGCAATGGCCCATCTGTCACAGTAAATTATTGCCATATATGAAAGGGTGGGGGTCAGTCCCTGTACCAGCATCACATTTCTAGCTACAGCCCTGATCTGTGCCAGACAAAGACATAAGGTGTTGCTGGCTTTGTCAGGCAGCTGATCTAAGTGGAGCATCAGTTGCAAATGAAGATGAGAGACCTTTTCCCACAGCCATTTCCCTTCCAGCATTCAGAGACCCCATTGGAAACACATTTCTCTGCAGGAGGATGCTGAGCCACTAAAAAGCTGTGAGGCGTACACCAACAAGATGGCTTTGCTCGGCAAGGTCACCCAGCAAGCAATGATGCATGTGAGACCTCCACACTGAATGTGCTGTGAACAGCACCACTAAAGTGAAAGCGTGATGCATGCATACCTCTCTTTCCTTCCACCTTCAGCTCTGTTTCACCAGCAGCTAATAAATTTGGGAAAGAAAACATGGCACAACAAAGAGACACAACAAGAAAAGTGGGTTAATGTCATGGTTATTGGAAAATATTCGATCAATGGCTGATCGAAACGGTAGTTTAGGCCTAGCAAATGGAACAGCCAGATTCACTGCGGAGGCATGGAATATTCTGTGTTGATACAAGTGGGGAGGGATAGCTCAGTGGTTTGAGCATTGGCCTGCTAAACCCAGGGTTGTGAGTTCAATCCTTGAGGGGGCCATTTAGGGATCTGGGGCAAAAATTGAGGATTGGTCCTGCTCTGACCAGGGGGTTGGACAAGATGATCTCCTGGGGTCCCTTCCAACTCTGATATTCTATGACTCTAAGAAGACCACATACTGTAACCCACACACCTTCCGGGTGTGGTGTTCTGTCCCATCTAGTGGCACCAAGACGACTTAGAAAGAGAGAGAAAGAGATTGAGTCTGCTCTACAGCCTTAGCTAAGAGCCTTAGCTAAGAGTACCTCCCACTTCCTCCTTAGCATGGCTGCATAGGACTGACTCCCAGTCTACCCCTACGGAAGGGGACAGGGTAGGGAGAACATACCAAAGGGAAGAAAGGGTTAAATAAGTAGGACCAGGTCCCAGTGCCTTTGCAGTGCTCAGGGCTAGAAAGCTGCCTTGTCCTGACTCTACACCACCCACTCCTGGCTCCTCCTGGTATAGGGCCATCCCTGGGGGGCATGATTGGAGTGTGCTGTGCTCCATGTAAGGGGACTGTTGCCCCCTTACTAACATTCAGTGGGGTGTTTTGGTTGGCTAGCTCCCAGTACTAAAAGGGGAAGGGTCTATGGGAAATCAGGACCCTGAGACTGACAGTCCCCAGGAACAATTGGGAGAGGCCAATGCTCCAGGTCAGCCTGAATGACAGGGTGGACAGGCTAATCAGAGAGTTAGGAGGCCAGGGAGGTCCCGTCCTCAGTGTGAGCTGAATTTGCCTGGGTCAGACAGAGTGGGGCCAAGCTAAGCTGGGGAGCAGAGCTGTGCCAGAGCCAGAGGGGCCAGAGAAGCAGCCCAGGAAGCAGGTCAGTGCTGGGAGCAGAGTCACAGAAGCAGCCTGCAGAGCAGACCTGTCCTGGGAGCAGAGCTGTAGCAACGAGAACCAGAGGGGACAGAGAAGCAGCCCAGGGAGCTGGAGGCAGAGCAGCAGCCGTGCTGAGACAGAGTGGGGCTGGAGCTAACACAGAGTGGTGGAGCGGGGGCTAGAGCAGTCCAGAGCCGGGTGTCATGAGCAGCTGGGGAGAGCGAGGGGGACCCTGGGCAGTGGACCCAGCACAGGGAGACGCCTCTGCCAGGAGGCTCTGCAGGCCAGACTCGGAGGGGGATTGGTAACCCTGTCAGGGCGGGGGCAATGCTGGGAAGAAGGACCCTGTCACCTAAAGCTTGTGGCCACCACCAGAGCGAGTGTCCAACCGGCAGCATCCCTGCAGCACAGCCAGGGCCTGAGCAGGAGGCCTGGGACTTACAAGGAACAGACTGTGAACTGTCCTGACATTCCAGAGACGCTGTTTGTGATGTTCCCTGCCACAGAGCAGGGTAATGTGTTTCCTTTAACCTTTCCCATTTTTCCTTATTCTTTTTAAAATTAATTGTTGATTAAATAACTTGCATTTGCTTTAACTTGTATGTAATGGTCAGTGGGTCAGAGAAGTGCCCAGTGCAGAGAGAGTACCCCGGAGTGGGGACACCCTAGTCTCTGTCCTTGGTGACCACAGCAGGGTTGGGGGTCGAGCCCCCCAGGAATCCTGGGCCCAGCCTTGCTGGGGTTACGAGGACTCTGCCAGACAGAAGAGTGGAAGGGGAGTCCTCAAGGGCAGGGAGGCCACTGGGTAAAGGAAGTGGGAGCGAGGACTCAGATTTGCTAGCCCACTTCACCGGGGTAGTGCAGAAGCCAGGAAAGTTCCCCACAAGAGCGGGACTATTCCCCCGCTTACATCCAGCAATGCCTGGCCAATAGCACAGGCCAGGGCACTGTTCCTTCTAGCAGAATCTAGAGCAGCCCTTAGGCTGCTCTAAATTATACTAGTGGGCTGAGCCAGTCCCAGAATCTGGGGAGCAGAAAGGTGGCTTAGTACACACCCAAGTACACACCTTTCCACACCCAAGTTTGGCTCAGCCAGACCCTGGATCTGGCCTGTAAAGTTGAGGGTATGGGGGGATGGACAATGACTATCAGGAAAGCATGTTTTGGCCAAGGAGCAGAGAAATTATTTGGGAGAGTGGAAGGGGCTAACTAGGAGCAATGGGTTGCTCCTAATAAAAGGAAAATTTAAAGTGGATGGAGAGGAAAATTCCTTGATAGTGAGAGTTACTGATCTGAAGAAGAAACTTGTGAGGGGAGGGGTGGCTCCTGGATGGCTCATTGCTGGGGATATTTCAAACCCAGCCTGATGAGACACAAGTGAAGATGCAACAGGGAACAAAGCTGGACTGGCTGAGAGGTGGAGGAGACAACCTCCAGGACCTCTTTAGTCTTTTCCCCCTCTGATGTTGGATCTGGTTAAATGAACTGACGGCAGCTGGAGACATGTAACAGGGTGTTGTTTTGGTTGCTGTCTGTAAAATCCTCCCCCATGGAAACAGAGGGCCTGAGGCCTGATTTCTCACTCCACGAGGCCACGGGCAGCAAGTGAATGACAGAGGAGAAGAAACCTGACCTAATGAGGAGGTACCAAGGAATGCTGTTGTGTAGGTCCCTTTCTGGTGAGGAGAGGAGGACAGTGGCTTGCTCTGTGCATGGCCTCATTCCAGCACTGAGCTAGGACTTGCTCTTGGCACAGAGTCTGTTGAACCTGTGGAATGGTGCCAGTCTTGAAGCAGAAAAACCTTTGTAGATGGATACGTCTCAGTGATAGGGAATGAGGTTCCCATCCAGATCAGCCATCAGGATGGGAAGAGCAATGGCCCATGGGCACCAGAGCAGATTTACCATGAAACAAACTGTGCAGTGACGTGGGGCCCACAACAGTGGGGCCCCCAAAATGCAGGACAAATCTCACCTGAAAATCAGCCGCCGAGTCGTGGCCAGTGGCGCAGCAGGGCTCAGACAGGCAGGCTGCCTGTATGCCGTGGCTGGTGGCCCCACGCCGCTCCTGGAAGCGGCCGGATGCTGGCATGTGCCAGCAGCTCTAAAGTGGCTCCCTACCTGCTCTGCCTCCCTCCCTCCACGCTGTGCCACTCCCGGAAGCGGATGGCATATCCCTGCGGCTCCTGGGGGTGGGGGTGCATCTCTGTACACTGCCCCCGACCCGAGCGCCAACTCCGCAGCTCCCATTGGTCAGGAACTGCAGCAATGGGAGCTGCGGGGGTGGCGCCTGCAGGCAGTGGCGCACGGAGACCCCTTGCCCCCCCACCCCCCGCCTAGGAGCCACTGCTGGAGAGGTGTGTGCACCAGTGGCTTTGGGAGCCATGCTAAGATAAGCTCCACCCCCCGACCGCCTCCCGCGCCCCAACCCCTGCCGCAGCCCAGAGCCCGCACCGCGCACCCAAACTTCTTTCCAGAGCCTGACTCCTGCACCTCCTCCTGCACCCCAGTCCCCTGCTCCAATCAAGGTACCTCACTTTATTTTCATTTACTTCCCATTACTTATAATATAGGAGAAGGATGAAGAAAAAAAGCATGAAAAATGGGGTGAAGATAAGAGAGAATGTTCTTTTTCTTGGCTGGGTCCCGAGGGGGGGAACCCGAAAATGAAGCTGCTCACAGGGCCCCACTAATGCTAAATCTGCCACTGCATGGGCAAGCTGTAAAAAGCAAAGCCCCTAAAGCCATGCGCTGTCAGGACTTGCAGACATCATCATTAGAGCTGCTGGCTTTGCTTTGGTTTGTACATGTGTCCACATCATGTGACAGTCAGCCCCGGCATGCTGTGCCAGCTCACAAAGAACAGTGGCAGGAAATGCAAAGGCGTGATCATGCCTGGGCAGGTGTGGCTGTCCATCCATGAAGCTTGGATCTGGTCTAGCTTGCAGTTCTCATATTGACTAGTTAACTGCTCCTGGTATTGCAGAAGGAGCACAAGGCATTGGGGCAAATCTGTCCCTGGTGGAACTCCATTATCCACACGCTCGGTCTACAAGCCAGAGGCTGCTTGAAAATAAAGAGCTAGATCCTTCTTTCCTATCTAGGCATTTCTCTAACTGCCATCCGTGTGGTATCTGAGCCCGTCACATACATTTAGGTATTATCTCACTGCCTTCAATGGAACTATTTACACCTGCCAGAGAGCTGACCCAAAACCATAAAGTTAAACGTTAGCTGCTTAGACCCCAAAGTATCTGACACATGATTCACAATAACTTCAATTTGAATCAAATTTTAGGCTACAAATCCTTGATGGTGTTCCTGTCAGACGTGGGTGGTACGCTAAAATTGAAGACTCTCTTTTGAATAAGGACTTGTCGACATGGGGAAATTGACCGGAACAGCTATTGCAGAATAAGCGATTTGGGAATAGCTACTGCAGATCAGCTCCCCATGTGGACTCTATTCCATAATAAAAATTGCTTTATTATGGATTAATTTGTGTGCTTCTAAGGCTGAGTAATTATTCTGGAATGAAATCAGTTATTTTGGAATAGAGTTTCCACATGAAGAGTTATTCCCCCAATAGCTATTCCTGAATAGTTTATTTCGCAATAACTGTTCTGGTCAATTTCCCCACATAGGCAAGCCCTTACATATAAACTCTTTGATTGTGACCTCCTTTTTACCACCCCTGAGCTCTCGGCTTGCATTTGCTTATTTCCTCCTTTATTATCCAGAAATTGCCTCCTCCCTGGTTTCTTATTCCCTCACATCTGGATTACTGCAGTGCACTGTTAATAAGATTTATGGACAAACATTATCGTCCACCCAGGTAATTTAATATGCACGTGCTCGACCAGTTTTGAAAGCCAACAGCTTCTATCGTCACTCCACTTTTGGCTGAGCTACATTAATTGCCTTGGACGTGCAGTGTGCAGTATAAATATTTGGTTACCGACATTACATCCTTCAGTGCTGCCCTCGCCCTCCCTGTGCACAGGTGTCAGTTTGTTGTGCATTTGATGGAATAGGAGGCATGGCTCTGCCCAGAATCTGTAACCAGCATCTCTGGGAATTAGAATCAGGGGCTCTTGTATGAACAGTGGTGTTTCATATTGATGCAGTGTAGTAAGACATGATACCTCACCACACACACAGAGAAACAGCCCCTGTTCAAGCACCAAGGATCCTGTTCATTCAGACTAATACAATACACGGGATGGACATGCAAACAGATGCTGCGGAGACTACACCAGTTTAAGGTATGTGTTCACTGCACTGTTAACTCGGGCTGTTACCTGGGTTTCAGCCCAATTTGCCCCCCCCCCACCCCATATCCACACAGCAGAACCTCTGACCCAGGTTTGGAGGTGCTGTAAATCCAGGCTAGCTGACCCAGCAGTGGGTGGGGTGCGTTAGAGTCCAGGATCCACTTTAACTTGGGCTGGAACCTGCCCACTTTGCAGTGAAGACACAGGCAAATCACTGGAGTACTAAGTCTTCTAATGCCCCTTCCACAATTCCCTCTGCAGGACAAGCAAGTTCTCCCACAATTGACTGGGAAATAATCCTGTGACACTCCCAGGGGTACCCAGAATGTGAGGCACCTCTCCACCACCTGCCCTTAGCGTGAGGAAGTCTTGTCTGAGCTTGCTGTGGATCAGCTCCCTGAAACCACCAGCCACTGACAACACAAGCACTGCCTGCCAGGCCTCACTCTGACTGGACAGCCACACACCAGCCTCCGAGTCCTTGGAACATTTCCTCCAGTGTCCAGCCCCTTCTCCGCTGAACACTCACTAGATCTGCTGTTGCCAAAGGAACAGGACACAGCAGCTGTAAGATACACCACTACTTTGATTAACATCACAGCACTTAGATACATTTATAGTGAAAACAAGAATACGTTTATCAAAAAACAGTGAGTAAAAATACCAGGGAAAAAATGGTCACATACAAAATCATTACACGCTTTCTAGAGACTAAACTTAAGTTAACTTTGGGTGAGAATCTTCTTTAGACAGGAGGGTTTCTCCCGGCTTTTCAACCAGCCTGGGTGAGACCCCTCTTTCATGAAACAAACTCGCTGTCCATTTACTTCTTAGATGAAGACAGGGTATCTTCTTTCTCTCTCCTCACCCCCTGGCTGTTTACTTCTTCCTGTTACTTTTCTCTTTGAAGTTCTCATGGTCCTTCATTAGCATTTGTTTCAGACTGGTGAACCATACAATACTTATCCTGGGGGAATTCTGTGCCAAAAAATTAAAAATTCTGCACACAATATTTTAAAATTCTTCATATTTTATTTGTCAAAATAACACAATAGAATCATATCAGTTTCAATTATTTTGGCAATTTATTTCAAAATACCTGTCAGCAAGCATGTCTGGAACAATATAGACAATGAAAAAGATTCAGGAATTTTTTTTTGTCAAATAGGTTTCTTACTAGGCCTATAAATACAGAACTTTGAGTAATTCATTTAAACTACAGTACAGAACTGTATATCCCACCCCCTCAGAAGCAGTGCAAAGACTTGGGGGGAGTCAGGTAATGGAGGAGCTGAGGGAGAGGGAAGGAGCCTGTGAGTGAACCTGGAGGGTTGTTGGGTGTGGTGGGAAAAATATGGAACAGTCTTTTGGGGGGCAGGGAGGGATTGTTAGGGAGTCTTCCCCATGCAGACCCTGGCTGACTCTTAGCCTCTCTCATTCAGTCAGGCACATCTGCCCCAATCCCCATGTGTCCCTGCACCCCTCGGCCAGCCCTTTCCTCTCATCCCCATGTGGCCCTGCACGCCCTCCCCCCACATGTCTGTGCTCCCAATCAGCCACCCTCTTCCCCCATGTGGCCCTGCCCCCTTCCCCATGTAGCCCTGCACCCCCTTAGCCAGCTCCTCCCCATGTGGTCCTGCACCTCCACTCCCATTCAGTCCTTGCCCCAGTCTGGCCTTCCCCAATAGCCCTTGTAAACCCCAGTTTGTGACCCCCCCAGCAGACCCATGTTCCCCAATCTGTCTTCCCCTTCATATCCCCCGTCTCCTGACTTGGTCCCACCAGAGCTGTGAAGAAGGCAGCCTCTTCCTTTCCCTATCGCTAGGGCCCTACCAAATTCACAGCCATGAAAAACCTGTCACGGACCATGAGATCTGGTCTCCCCCGTGAAATCTGGTCTTTTGTGTGCTTTTACTCTATACTATACAGATTTCACGGGAGAGCCAGCATTTCTCAAATTGGGGTTCCTGACCCAAAAGGGAGTTATGGGGGTGTGTCACAAGGATATTTTTGGGAGGGTCCACAGTATTGCCACCCTTACTTTTGTGCTGCCTTCAAAGCTGGGTGGCCAGAGAGTGGCAGCTGTTGGCCAGGTGCCCAGCTCTGAAGGCAGCGACCTGCCAGCAGCAGTGCAGAAGTAAGGGTGGTAATACCTTACCATGTCATGCTTACTTCCGCACTCCTGCTGGCAGCGGCTTTGCCTTCAGAACTGAGCTCCCAACCAGCAGCCACCACTCTGTAGCTGCCCAGCATTGAAGGCAGCACTGCTGCCAGCAGCAGTGCAGAAGTAAGGATAGCAGTACTGCAACCTTCCCTACAATAACCTTGTGACCCCCCCCTCCCCCAACCCACAACTCTTTTTGGGTCAGGACCCCTACAATTACAACAAATTTCAGATTTAAATAGCTGAAATAATGAAATTTACAATTTTTAAAATCCTATGACCATGAAATTGACCAAAATGGACCGTGAATTTGGTAGGGCCCTACCTATCGCTGCTGGGGCTCGTGCAGGAGTGGCTGCTCTGTTCTAGTGCCACAAGAGCCCCTGGTGGGCAAAAGGCAGAATTGCAGCAACTTTCCAACAGAAGTTATTTTCTGCGGGGAAAAAAATTATGCATGGCACATGAATTATGAACTTGCGCACAGTGGCGCAGAATTCCCCCAGGAGTAAATACTTAAACTTACATGCAAACAGGCAGACAGACATTTCTTTTCTGATAGAAAACCTGTTTTTGCTGGTGGCCAGTCCCTAGACAGACTTGAAAAACAATTTTCAATGTCTATTCTTATGTCTTTACACATCTGTATTTGAGTTTTGTAATTATATTGATCACAGTGTGACACCAGATTTTATTTGAGATCTCACATGACACTCTTTGGTGAACTACAGTGTACATAAAAACAACAAGGAGTCCAGTGGCACCTTGAGTATGTAGAGTGTACATACCAGACCCAGGAGATCCCTGTAGCCCCCATGTACCCACTCTGTGCCCCTTGCCAGGTGACACTAAGATTTTTGCATAACAAACCCTAAAGTAAAGGAGTACTTGTGGCACTTTAGAGACTAACCAATTTATTTGAGCATAAGCTTTCGTGAGCTACAGCTCACTTCATCGGATGCGCATCCGATGAAGTGAGCTGTAGCTCACGAAAGCTTATGCTCAAATAAATTGGTTAGTCTCTAAGGTGCCACAAGTACTCCTTTTCTTTTTGCAAATACAGACTAACACGGCTGTTACTCTGAAACCCTAAAGTGTTTCAGCACAAAGAACAGTGGGCTATGCCCCCAGATGTATCCAAGTGAGTGCAGAAACAGTGTGAACATGGTAAGATAGGTAGAGATTTTCAGTGTGGCTGCTCATTCCCAGACTAGGCTAACCCAGGAGCTCAAACGCGTTTGCCAGTCACCCAGGTTAGCTCTGCAGGGAAGACATACCCTTGGAGATCAAACACTGGATTGTCCCTTAGACCAGCAGGCATAGCGATACATCCTTCTGGAATGCAGGGGGAAATATATTCCTTCATGGTCAGACAGTTCCATCAGCCAGTGCAGGGGGAGAGGGGGCCATCCCGCTAGCTCCTCCTGCTTTGGGGTGGCCAGCATCGATAGGCTTGCACCAATTTGCTCTCTGCTGATGGCAAAAATCACCACTGTGTTCTGCTCCAGCATGAGGCATTGGTGAAAGCAGGTCAGAAGCTCCTAACAGCCCATATCCCCTGCCAGGGCCAACCTTAGGGAAAATAGCGCCCTGGGTGAACTTGTATTTTGGAACCCCTTGTCCCCACAGCCTCTCTGGGCTCCCCACTCACCCTCAATCATCCTGGTCCCTGCTGCCCCCCCCCCCCAATTGCCCCAAGCTACCTTCCATGGCCTTGCAGTCCAGGCCCCCCACCCCTGCTCCTTGCCTCTTGACCACAGCACCCTCCCCCAGACCACATCACCCACTCATAGGGCTGCCCCTGTCCTGCAGTGACTCACATCTGGTTGCCACAGTGATGGGCATCACAGGAAACCCAACAGTAGACACTTTCACTCCCCCAGCCGGTGCTACAGGGACCCCTTCATCTGGTACTTGAGCAGGACAGCAAAGATGATGTAGCAGGTGGTCTGCTGCACTCTGACTGGGTGAGCAGGCGCTGGGGCAGAGTCATACCTCTCCTTCTCCGCATGGCATCCAGCTCCTCTGCCAAAGCTCCAGAGGGTCATCAGCCCAAGGGGACCAGAGGGTGGTGGTAGCAGGTGAGCATGGTGACCTGAGAGCCCCAGAAAGGGGCTGGGGGGAAGGGAATCAGAGGAGTACAGATAGAGTCTCACTGGTGTGGGGATGTGGGTAGGGGGCAGTGACATGGGAGCTTCAGCAGGGCAGATCTCCCCACATCCCAATACTGAGCATCCCCAATATTTCAGTCCCAGAGAAGGTTGGTTATTGGGGCAGGGAGAAAGTTAAAATGCAAATGCTCCAGAGCATTGAAGGTAGCTAGGGTTAGTGGTGATGGTGGAAGGTTCACTCCCGAAATAGCGCCAGCACCCTGCACTGACACCTCCCTTTGGGATGAACAGGAAAAATGGGGAGCCCTGAGAACTGGGGAGGATGAAGAACTGTGGGGGTTCAGAGTCTGGATGTGGGAGGGGGACCTTGAAGACCTGGGGAACATCCTGAGAACCGGGAAACTGGGACCTGCGGGACAGAGGGAGGGGCCCCCTGGGAGCTGAATGGGCAGGGAGGGGATCTGGCAGCTAAGGCACAGTGAGGGCCCCCCCCCCACACTTACTGTTTGCCCTACAGTTTTAGCTCCCTTCTCCTCCCAAACTGAAAGAGGCTGACAACTTCCAGCTCCCATTAGCTGGCTGGGATTCCATGCTTGCCTTCCGTTGAAATCAATGCCACCCATTCAGGCCACCCATGGAAGGAGGAACTGCCTGGGCTGGGATAGTCCCAGAGGGGCAGGGGGTGGGGAGGGAGAGCACACCAGCTCCCAGAGTGTGGAGGCGGGACTAGGAGCCACGCTGTGAAATTGCGTGGGGCGACAAGCAGGGGGCTGCCATTCTGGAGCAGGGAAGCAGTTGCTCCTGCCACGCAGGGCTGCACCCCACAGGGAGCGAGGGGGAACCCGAGCCCCTTGCCTCTGCACCACAACGCCCCTTGACTATGGCACCGTCCCTTAAGGCCAACCCTGGCCCCTGCTCCTCTACAAGGGACAGGCCAAATCTAGCTCCAGCACTGGCAGGCTACTTGGAGGGGAATAGGTTTTAAATTGGGATGTGAAAGAGGAAAGGAAGGACACAGCTGACAGAAGCATGGGCAATTTCTGGGCAGGTGGGGCACGGAAGACCGTGTAAAGCCAAGAGTGGGACAAGAAGAAGCAGGGGCACCAAGAGCGGTACAGGGAATATCTTCATAAATGATCTGGAGGATGGTGTGGATTGCACCCTCAGCAAGTTTGCAGATGACACTAAACTGGGAGGAGTGGTAGATACACTGGAGGGTAGGGATAGGATACAGAGGGACCTAGACAAATTAGAGGATTGGGCCAAAAGAAATCTGATGAGGTTCAACAAGGACAAGTGCAGAGTCCTGCAGTTAAGATGGAAGAATCCAATGCACCGCTACAGACTAGGGACCGAATGGCTCGGCAGCAGTTCTGCAGAAAAGGATCTAGGGGTTACAGTGGACGAGAAGTTGGATATGAGTCAACAGTGTGCCCTTGTTGCCAAGAAGGCCAATGGCATTTTGGGATGTATAAGTAGGGGCATTGCCAGCAGATCGAGGGACGTGATCGTTCCCCTCTATTTGACATTGGTGAGGCCTCATCTGGAGAACTGTGTCCAGTTTTGGGCCCCACACTACAAGAAGGATGTGGAAAAATTGGAAAGAGTCCAGCGGAGGGCAACAAAAATGATTAGGGAACTGGAACACATGACTTATGAGGAGAGGCTGAGGGAACTGGGGATGCTTAGTCTTCAGAAGAGAAGAGTGAGGGAGGATTTGATAACTGCTTTAACTACCTGAAAGAGGGTTCCAAAGAGGATGGCTCTAGACTGTTTTCAGTGGTAGCAGATGACAAAACAAGGAGTAATGGTCTCAAGTTGCAGTGAGGGAGATTTAGGTTGGATATTAGGAAAAACTTTTTCACTATGAGGGTGGTGAAACACTGGAATGCGTTACCTAGGGAGGTGGTGGAATCTCTTTCCCTAGAAGTTTTTAAGGTCAGGCTTGACAAAGCCCTGGCTGGGGTGATTTAGTCGGGGATCGGTCCTGCTTTGAGCAGGGGGTTGGACTAGATGACGTCCTGAGGTCCCTTCCAACCCTGATATTCTATGATTCTATGAACGAGGTCAGAGTTACAGGCCCAATTGCTGAGCTGTATGTCTCAGCCTCCTTTTCACCACCTGAATTCTAGGCCCTACTTGGCCTCCCCAAACCGCTTTCCACAGCTGCCTTAAGACTGGATCGATTCCATTGTAAAACTGGTGTTGTGACACTGCTCAGCATTTCTAATATCGGGCAGACCCTGTTCCGGTTTGTGAGAGACTCTCCTCGTGGAAAGAGTGAACTAGCCAAAGGAATCCTAGCACAGCACTTGGCAGGACACCACAGTGTGAAATGGCCTAGAAAGGTAAACAGACAAGGGGCATTGATTAACTCCCAGCAGGAGTGGAAAGGCCTTGAATCCAATCAAGGAATTTCATTCCCTCTGCAGCTGGCACCAAGAGGTGAACTCACTATAAACCAGCCCCTCAGGAGAGCCTGGCCCTGCCACTTGGTTGGAGTGTCCTAGAGAAAGGGGTGCCGTGAAGGATCTGAGTGTTCATACTGGGAATGCCCCATGGTCAGTGTCCCTCTTTCTCCTGCCTTCCAGATGCCTGGACCGTTGGAGACACAGGGCTTGTCTATGTTACAAGTTGCACCTAT
Organism: Chelonia mydas; assembly: GCF_015237465.2. NCBI lineage: Eukaryota > Metazoa > Chordata > Testudines > Cheloniidae > Chelonia > Chelonia mydas. Next base: position 71,363,039 of record NC_051251.2, on the reverse strand, counting down.
TTAAACTGATTTAATTCAAGTGGAGCCCATTTGTGTGTAGACGCACTCATTTGAGTATCAGAGTGCTTTATTTCAATGGAGCTTACTTCTATTTTAAAAACCCAGCAACTAAGGTTGTCCACACGAGAAAATTGCACCAATTTCAAAGGCACTACCCCAAAGAGAGACAAAGGATAGGTGAAGAAACAGAGGTACGGTGCCTTGCCCAAAGCTAAGCAGCAGGTGAATGGCCTGACCAGGAACACAGGGCTCCTGACTCCTGCCCTCTCCACTGGACTGCTGCAGTGTTGCTCAGTCTACAAGATTCCAGGGCACATTTGCCTCTCTCCCGCTGTAGAACTCCTTGACTTGCCTTCAGGTTAAATCCAGGGCTGGTCAAAAAAAAAGCAGAACGTCCAGCCCATAGGAAATTCCAGTAGTGTGAATTTTGTTTTTGTAAGGAAAAGTTGAAACGTCAATCTTTTCCCTCACAATGGACAGTCTAACATTTTTGATTCGGTAATGTGAGAATATTTCTTTTTGAGTTGGTTTGACATTAATCTGTGTCCCCCTTACTCTCATGATGTCTCATGTCCCCATTCTCCAGCTGGACTGCATCTCCCATGATGCACCGTGGTCTCCCTCCTTGTTGAGCCAGTTATGAGGGTCACTTGACCATGATGCATCGTAGGAGATGTTGTTTGGTTGGGGAGCCCGACACATAGAGGAGAATGGGGGCTTAGGACACCAGAACTACAACACATCTGAGGCTATGTGGCAGTTCAGGCATGCACAGATTAACTCTGAACTAACCCAAAATGAAACATTTTGATTTCATTCGACAAACCAAAATATTTCAATTCAGGTCGACCTGACTTGAAGCAAAATATTTTATTTCAATTTTCCCCAACAGTAGCAAGAAAAATTGAAAAATTCAAACAAAATTGAAATGTTTACAGCAGAAAGTTTCCAAAACCAGTACTATCTATCCCTTCCCATACACACCTTGCTATCTATCCCTCCATCCCTCCCATACACGCCCTGATGTACTCCTGTAAGATCACTCATCAGCCTGAGACTGGATGATGGGGGATGGATCACTCAGTAAATGCCCTATTCATTCCCTTTGAATCATCTGGCACTAGGGATTGTTGGAAGCCAGGCTACTGGGCTAGATGGACCATTGGCCTGACCCAGTATGGCCATTCTTATCTGAATGGCTTCCATGAAATGTAAATACAAACCTCTCTTTTTTTCCAGCTATGCTGGCAGGAATAATTATGACACCATCTTGCTCTGATGCAGAGCTTTCCATGAGTCAATCTGACCATACTAAACTTACAGATATATTGTTGGGATTATTTTTAAAGCACAGAGGAAGCATGAGAGGTTATCACAGGCAGGCCAAGTGCATGAGATGGGTTTTCTGTTTTGTTCAGACTAGGGCAATGCTGCTGCACACTCTGGTTTCAGCTGCCGATGAGCTCCCAAGTCTGGGTTCAGCTCCTGTGCAAGGTTGTTTGTCAGCGGCTTCGTCAGCCCTACTCTGTTGTATTACTGGCTCTTTTTAAAATGGTGTTTTCATTCTTGCTTCAAAGAGCTGCAATTTGATTGAGTCTCTAGTTAGCGGTGGTAATCTGCCCTTCTAGGAAATGGTGAGGCCTTTTGTGTGCTGGAGGATGAAGGCAGAGAACGCTTCCAGCAGTATATTGCTCCAGATCCTTTGCTGTAATGCAACAGAAAGAGGATTTGGAATTGCAAAACAAACAGTCACCCAGATCTCTGTCAGTCAGCAACCTGGGTCCAGAGAGAGTTCCTTTGCAATTGCTCTATCAGGGGCTGCCTGGAAGAGGGAACTGAAGTTGCTCATAAGAACAGAACCAAATTAAAGTAAAAGGTCAGTGAACTGTGCTTCGTTTCTCACCACTTACTCTGTTGCCAGTGTCAATTGATTTCGATTCCATAATATGCAGTTTTGACACAATGGGCATCCCCTCCCTACAAACCAGCTGTCAAGGGGAACTTGCTACAATATCCACTTCTAAAGTTTCCCCTCCTTGCTCGATGGTACAATTTATACAGCAACTTTGCTACACCCTTATTTATTGGTAGGTAACTGGATCAAAACAAGGCTCTTTTATAGAGGATGCTTTCCTTTCTTCCTTCCCTCCCTAACATCTCTGATCCCACTATTTGTATTCCAGCCCCAGGGGCTGCGAGGTGTAGATAGCACCACACAAGGGGCTGGCTTCCCAGATGCCCCATATCTCTTGAGTGCAGCACAATGTAACCTGATGGCACAAGGACAGGTATCACATTACACACATGGGCAGTACTATGCAAATAAGATGATAGGGCACTAGACTGGGAGCCAGGAGACTGGGGTTTTATTCCCAGCTCCACCTCTGACCTTGGGCAAATCCTTTTCCTTCTCTGTGCCTCTGTTTCCCCTCCTGTCCCTTTATCTATCTAGATTGTAAACCCTTTAGGGCAAGCACTGTCTTTCACTGTGTGTTTATACAGCAACTAACACACTAGGGCTCTGATCTTGGTTGAGTGCTACCAGAGTAGCAAATATTCATAACAACACACCGTGCAGTAACTTTGCTAATGCCTGCATTAAGTCTCTGAGCATGGCCAGCGAGAACTGGGTATTTCCAAAGACCTGAGCTGACTCATCCTGAGCTGAATCATGGTGCAGCTAATAAAGGGCCATCTCTCGGCAAGCCTGCCTCCCAAGGGCTGCTAAAGGATACAGATGGGGAATGGATGGTGGATGGGAATTGCACTGAGAATCTGCTGTGGGAGGACACTGGGCAATTTACTTATCGCTAGCAACTGCCTTCCTGCCAGAGGCAAAGGGAATTGCATTTGAAAGAACAATGAGAGGTCAAAATATTGTGCTGCATTAAACAAGGAAGCAATTAAAAGCCCAGAAGCCTAGTTGACTTAACCTGGTAAAATGGAGTGAAGTTTTGTGAGATCACTCCCTCCAACATGAGCGGTCTGCAATGCAGTACATTAATGGAATGACTTTGTGGCACACAGAGCGCATTATAGTGGGGCAGAGTACAACATGGGAAACTCCCTGGGAACTCTCATCTGGCATCAGATGAGTGGGATGAGAGCTGGCTCTAATCTCTTAATTTAATTAGAGCTGTGTAGAACTGCCGAGCGACAGTAACATTTTCTGAGCAGGCTGCAGCAGCAGGAATCTGTCACACTTTCTATAGATCTGGAGTGGGCAGGAGTCTTCAGCTCTGTCCCTTATTGGAGACCAGCATTTATTTGTCCTCTGTGTGTGTTTGTGTGTTGCAAACTGTCCCAAATCATAGGACTGCAAAAGTGCCTTATAACAGGCGTACCCCATCTCCTCCAACCACTGCTAAACGAGTGATGGAACTTCATTATAGGTTCCCAGGGCACACAGACGTGTCCATGGAATCCCAATTGCAATGCAGTCTAGACAGAGCCAGCTTTAGGGGTAGGGAACGTGACATGGAAGCCTGCCCGGGCTTTGTGAGCAGCAGCAGGCCCATGCATGCACCGTGGAAGGGGAAAGCACTCCCACCTTCCGGACTGGGGAATCGACAGGACTTATTTGGGGGTCACTCTGGGCTACACAGTGAGCTCAGTGTAAGAGTTACAGAAAAGCTGCTTCAAGCTCCCTTCCTGAGCGCACAGCCCCACAGAACGGGCAACAGGCCAAACCCCCAGGACGTCACTCAGACAACATCTGGGAGAGCCCCAGCTTTCCCACTTGGGAGGAGATTCAGGATTCCCTTGTGCAATCCTCCTGAACTTCTCCACCAGGGGGCATCGGGGCTTCCCCCCATAGAACAAGCTGTAGATTGGCATCTGCACTGGATGGGTCTGTGAGCGTGGGCCCTGGGGTGCAGGTGGTCCCCTATTGCTCACTAGCTCCAGTGGAGCTGTGTTACAGGGATCTTGGCTGCAGCTGCCCCAGGACTCCCCTTAAAGGAGTGTTTCTTAACGTGGAGGTGCCTGCAGCTGTTGGGCCTCCTGTGAAGGGCCTACCTAGCTTGCATGCCAGGGAGAACCTTCTGTGGGGCTGCAAGAAGGCAGGGACACTGTCCCTGAAGCAGGCTGCCTCATTCCACCCAGGAGAGGGGAGAGCCATTCACTAAGGGCCCCCCTGAGCGAGGCCTGGAGGATCAGGCCCAGTAGGGTTGCCAATTTTGGTGGAACATATTCCTGCAGGTTTCCTCACCTTTAATTAAAGATTAATCTTTAATGCCTGGAGAGTCCAGGCCAATCCTGGAGGGTTGGCAACTCTAAGGCCCAGTCACTCCATGTCTGTGCAAGGCCCTGGTGACAAAAATCACATTGGATCTAACCGTCATTCGCTAATGCTGTTTGGATCCAGTTATACGGAGCTTAGCGCTAGCAGCCACAGAATGGGTGAGACACTGGCCCCACTGAAGTCAATAGCAAAACTCCCAGAGACTTCAGTAGGGTCAGGAGTTGACCCAATGGGTAAGCAGTGAGTTGAAATAGAATCAGATTCAACCCAAAGCTTAGCCCAAAATCTAAACCAAACCCATTTTTTTTGAAAGCTTCAAAAACATATCTCCAGTTAGCTCATATAGTGTCATTGTCCTATGCCTCTGCACTTCCTAATTCTCTCCAAAAGCAGAAGTGCAGAAATCCCACCAAAAAGTCCATTTCAGGTTATATCTTTAAACCACTCCCCTTCTGAGACTCAACTGTCTCCTCATAGAGATGGTGTTTGGCAGGGACCTGAGCTCTGGTGGCCTGCCATGATGAGCACCTCCCAGACATTCTCCGTTAGGCCTGGGGCTGACAGAAAACAGCTGAAAGCAGCTGGAATTTCCATCTGAAGGTTCTGTGGTTCCATCTGAAAAGGAGGCTGTTCACGTGCCCTGAGCACGTCTGGTGGCTTTATTTATTTCTGAGGTGACGGGAAATCTGGGGCACAATGATGCTGGAGCGTTTGTTTTGAAAACTGAACCTTAAGAACTGTATTTGGGTGGTAAAACGATAGGGGAAGTCAAGAGATCAGTCACATCTTAGGCCAGACCCTCAGCAAGTGTAAATGGTCATAGCGCCTCGGGCTCCTGTGGAACTCTGAGTTTGCACCAGCTGGGGAGGTGGCCCAGCATGTCTACTCACCATGACTGAGTCTGCGAAAGCATGTTATTTTATCTGCTCCCCGTCTCCAGTTGCTAGAAAGAGCAGATGATGTGACTAGGATCATTACACTGTTATTATTTGGTATGGCTATTGTGGCCAAAGGCCAGTTAGAATTCAATTCGTTTTGTGCTAGGCCCAGGACAAACACACAAGAGGATTGTCTCTGCTCCAAAGAGCTCACAAACTAATTTGACACAGCCAGGCTGGATCCTGCTCTAGACTAATGTAGATAAAGTCTCATTTATCTTTTCTAAGGGAAACATCAACAATGAAGGAACCCATCCCTGATTTTCACAGTTATTATTATTTTGTATTACAGTAGCACCTAAAAGCCTCTATTGAGATCAGAGCCCCGTTGTCCTAAGGGCTGGGCTGCACATTCATGTTGTCAAGGGGTAGCAGAGGAGGAGAAATCTGTGAAACTGCCTCTGGCTGTTTTCTTAATGTGACTTGGTTTTTTACCCAGTTTACACTAGTCCTTTAACAGAGGTGGTCACAAAGGGCATGGAGGCAAACCCCTCTGTCACAGTTTTGCGGTAACTGAGCCTCTGGCCCCCTCCATGATCTGCTCAAGGATGCCCTTTAGGTCACAGGCCTCTAGCCAGCACCTCTCACTGATCAGGAACCCATGTTCCTCTGCCTCCAGATTTAGGCTGCAACCCGCTGCAATTCACTGTGTTTACCCCAGCAGGTCTGAGCTAGCTCAGCCCCTGCAGTTTTGCCCTCTCTCAGCGGCTTAGGGAGTGGTTTACCAGAGACCAGACAGCCTTTCACAGCACAGAATACATCTATTTGAGAACAAAAGCATTACAGAGAAAACAATCAAATAAAAGGTCTACATGGTGTCACAGGACACACCACTCACGGCACCTCCTACTGGTCACTCTGGGAATTAGCTCATTCAGTCAACACCCTTGTCCGCAGTTTGCGCACCATCGCTCCAACTCTCTGTCCAGCCTGCAGCCTCTCCGTGTCTCAGGAACCACAGCATCCTCCCCATGACTCAGCCCTCCAGCCAGGTCACTCAGAGTTCCTCCTTTTGAGGCAGAGGTGGACAAACTACTGCCCACGGGCCACATCCGGCCTGTGGGACCATCCTGCCTGGCCCCTGAGCTAGCCCCCAGCTCCTCCCCCGATGTCCCTCCTCCCCCACAGCCTCAGCGCACTGCACCGCCGGGGCTCTGGCCCACTGTTCTGGCCGGGCAGTGCAGCGGTGTGGCTGTGAGCTCCTGCTTCTGAGCAGCATGGTAAGGGGGCGGGGAGGGGTTGGATAAGGGGCAGGGGATCCCGGGGGGCAGTCAGCAGAGAGGGAGCAGGGGGCGGTTGGATGGGGTGGAGGTTCGGGGGGAGGGGTGGTCAGGGGACAGGGAGCAAGGGGGTTGGATAGGGGGTGGGGTTCTGGGGGGCAGTCAGGGGGCAGGGGTGTGGATAGGGGTCAGGGCAGTCAGGGGACTGGGAGCAGGGTAGTTGGATATGGGGTGGGGTCCTGAGAAGGGGCAGTCAGGGAACAAGGAATGGGGGGAGGGTTTGGAGGGTCAGGAGTTCTGAGGGGGGCAGTCAGGGGGCGGGAAGTGGGAGGGGCAGATAGGGGGCAGGGTCCAGGCTGTTTGGGGAGACACAGCCTTCCCTACCCGCTCCTCCGCACAGTTTTGCAACCCCGATGTGGCCCTTGGCCAAAAAGTTTGCCCACCCCTGTTCTAGGGTATAATTGTTCTAGGGTAGAGTTGCTCAGCAGTGCTCACACACTCACTCACTGTCTCTGTGCCACTCACCCAGTGGCTGGTAGGGGAAATCAGACCTGCCCTCTAGCCTGGCTTCCAGTCCAGGGACCCTCAGCTCAGCAGTCCAGGCTTTCTCTCTTCTGCCCTCACTACTCTTTCCCAGGCTGCTTCCTACCACTGGTTCCCCTTCTCTCACTAGGTGCACCAGTTGCCAAAGCCTCCTCCCTCTTCCCAGGGAACATTCCGCTTCCCCTGGGAGTGTCCATCCCTTCCCAACAACCTTGACTGCTTTCAATTTCCTGTCTTCCTTCTTTCCTGCCCAGCGCATTCCTCCACAACTAGGCGCCCTTATCCACTCAGAGGATTACTTGCCTGCCTGATTCCCCTGAGCTGTGGCTGGTTGGATTAATTAGTGTCATTCTTGGCCCTCATTAACCCTAGCGGCAAGTGGGGAGGAGGGCACCCCATCACACACACATACTTAAGCTTACCAGCACTCCCTCGTTGTTCCTATGGAGCCCTTGGCAGGTCCCTCAAACCATTCAGCAGGGTTTTTCCTCTTGGAGAAAGTTCATATCAATTTGTGAACTCCAAACCTTGGGCCTCAAATCATGTTAACCTCATCCTTTATACCAGTGGTGTCCAAACTTTTCCTTTCACCCCACCCCCTCACCGCACCGTCAGTAATGGAATGTGTCTGTGCCTCCCCTCCAGCCCCACCCCTGGATGTTCCTTGCCCCACAATTTGGGGACTACTGCTTTGTACCAAAAGGCCTTTCTTTGTCTTCTGGGTCTCTTGAACCTGGTCTGAACCAGTCTTTGCAATTCCCTCCAGGGGTGGTACCTGTCCCAACATCTGCAGTCATTTCCTCCACTGATTTTAGTTGCTGGTTGGAGCTCAGTGACCCTCCCCACCCAGCCAGCATGCAACTCCTGGATCCCAGAGATACACAGAACATTTATATAGTGGATATGACAATCTCAGGATCTGCCTGTGTTCATCATATCTGTCATCCCCTCTTTCTGAAACCTCAGCCCAAGTCCCCAGGGAGCAATTACACCAAGAATTGACTCTACTTGGAGAAATTACAGCAGAGAGCAAACATTTGCTGTTTGCAACAGCTGCCCCTGTGATGCTGGCAGACAGGGTGCCAGCTCATGCCCAGGCCCCAGGCCTCACTGAACACTTACAAATGCATGGGTGGAAACCAGTCTTGCTCACCTGTGGGTTAGCATCATCAAAATAGATAGTAGATGTTAAGTTGATAGGAATGCGTTTATAACCTCTATAGCCCATGGTATAAAGTTATACTGAGTGTTTGCATTGTGTAACTCGCCAAACAGGAAAGAAGCACTGATTAAGGTAAAGTGCTTGTCCATGGCCCATTGAAGGCAAATTAAATATTGTGATGCATCAAAAGACAGTGGCCCTGTTGATTGCATTCCTAATTCCCTCCAGCCAGGAGAGACCTATGCATGAACTCATCCCATCAGTTTGGACTCTGGAGGGGAGGAGATACCGAATCTCTTGTATGCTGTTTCTCAAGGAGAAACTGAATTTTGAGAAACTGAATCTCTTGTATGCTGTCTGGACTCTAGGGGGCAAGGATTCCTAAACATAATCAAGAGATCCCCATGCTTTCAGGTTAGCCCTACAAAGACATTCAGTGCTGAAAGATTGCTTCATCTCGGTCACATTTTGAAACCATAGACTGAGCTCACATGTGTATCTGTTGCCTGCTTTAAAACTCTCTCATTGCTTTTTCCTAGTTAATAAACCTTTAGTTAGTTTATTACAGGATTGGCTACCAGGGTTGTCTTTAGTGTGAGATCTAAGGTACAAATTGACCTGGGGTAAGTGACTGGTCTCTTGAGACTGGAAGCAACCTGAATCTTTTGTGATTTTTTGGGGGTAAGTGACCATTTATCACATAGTCCAGCTTGCCTGGGTGGCAGGATAGACTGGAGTGCCCAGGGAGACTCTGTGACACCTTTATGAGACATCTGTAGCACTTTGGAGATTCACATTTGTTACTGGGCTGCTGAAATCTCCTTAGAGATCATCCCACATGTTTGGGGGTTCTTCCCAGCTCTTTGCCAGTCTGCCCTGAGGCGGGCATTCTCGGGCTTGAGCCACTCCAGACACTGTGACAGCCCCAGTGAAATGGCATCATCAAACTGAATGACAATAGGGACTTTTTTCAATGTCTGCACCCCACGTGCACACAGAGAAAAAGAGTCTCTGGACAACAGCAGCACCCTCTGGTGACTCCTGCCATCACACTACAGTATGGGAGAGTCCCTGCCCAAAAAGTGTACCATTTCAATCGACAAGATAGACAAAGGGTGGGAGACAAAACAAAAGTTAAGGGTGAGGGGGGTGGCCCATATCGGCTAGGTTGTGCCAAACACTTACAATCATTGGGGAGGCAGAGTTTAGCCTGGAATCACTCCAACACAGAGATCTAGCCCAGGTCCTTAGCTCTCCCCTGAGCCACACTTCAGCATGATTTGGGGGGCACTGTGTCCTTGGACGTGTAACCCACATTCCCACTGGGGATTTCTATCCCTTGCTAGTGACTCGACCAGGCCCGAGGTTTAGGGTCGACTCCTGCCTGTAAGCCACAGGATGGGCTTTGCTAGCACAGGCAGCAACAGCTCAGCTTTTAAATCAACCGGGTTTAAGGTCGGGGCCTTGTCCCCAGGTGCCTGGGCCCTCGTGAATGAAATAGGCCCCACTCCCCTGCGCCCAGGACTCAGTGTGTGATGTTTTCTCCCCACACCTGCCAGTCAGCTGGGAGAGCTATTGATAATGGGCCAGGTCCTCAGCTGGTGTAAGTCGGCATAGCTCCACAGACCTCAGTGCTGCTCTAACCTGATGCAGACCCTGGGTAGCCCAAGATGAGAGAGAGGCAAATGTGGTCTAAAGCTGCCTTCCCCCTTCCCTCAAGCCCATGCTGAACTCACTTCAGGAGCAGCGAAAGCTCCCTAAAAGCGGGGGGCCACCAGTGCCTGAACCGTGACCCCGCCCCCTGCACCACCCTTTCTCCCTGAGGTTCCGCCCCTGCACTGCCTCTTCCCTGAGCCCTGTCCCTGTTCTCTCCTCTCGTCTCCCTCCCACCCCCCATCACTCGCCCTTACTACCAGTAAAAAAGTGATGAGCCCGTGACCCCCTTGGCCACCCCACTCTGGCGCCCCGGCTTAGTTCCTGTGCAAGCATGAATGTGGCCCCTGGGGTCACGGATGTGCCTGAGTTTTATCCCACCATAGTCACCATAAACTGCAGAGATTGAAAAGACAGTTTCACATCACCCAGTAGCATGCACTAGATCAGGACTGGGGCAAGGGGAGAAACTCTCTCAGCCTTTGAAGTAGGAGCTCTGAGATCAATCCTGCTCCTATTGAGGCTGATGGGCATTTAGTCCTTTGAATGAAAGGGCCGCAGAGCCCAAAGTGCCCAGAGCCTCATTTTTAGTTTCCCTGCTGGGACACACGTGAAGGACCGTGGATGGGTGATTCAACAAAAGGACACTCCTGTTGTTGTCCAGGCTCCAGCACCTGGTAACAAAGGGTGCTGTGCCCTTCCCCTACAAACTGCATCGCAGCTCCTCCTTGGCCTGGGCAGCCGAGCCCAATTAAGCCACCTTATCCCTGCCTAGCTGCCAGACAAGATGGAATTTCTCCCAGGGATGAGTCAGCTGCAGAGAAATCTGATAATCTTGCCAGACTTTCCCCCACACCTCCAAGCCTTGCTGCAAGTGCCGGCTTGAAAGCTCCCACTGTGCTATCGCCCCTGGCACGGCTGGAGAGAGGATTATTAGTTACAAGTGCAGCCTCCTTCGCTCCTACCAGCACCACTCCCCTTTCCAAATATTTAGACAAGAGTGGGAGCCTGGGCCCGCCCGAAGCAGAGTGCTTCAGAAAGATCACAAGAGTCTAAGAGCAGCATGGAGCCAGGGGGTGAGATTCATAGCTGTTCCACAACCCCATTCATTCGGTATGGGAAGGGGAATAAGCTATACCAATCCTTTATACCAGTATAACTGAGTCCAGGCTAGACTCAGGGGCTGTGCTCAATTAAATATATGGGGGGGATCACACCCCTAACTGAAATAGTTTTGCCAGCACAAGCGCTGTATGTAGGCTTGGTTTTATATTGGATTGAAACCAGCTTCTCCCAGTTTGGATTATTGTACTGGCAAATCGATAGGAACTCTGTGTAAACAGATATGGTCACATACCGGCCTGCCCCTGATTGGACTAGACCGGTTTGAAAACACACTTGTAGGCAAAGAGGGGCAGCCTGATGAGCCCACACCGTCAAGGCTCACCTCTCATTACTACACTCGCTGATCATTGCTGTTGTATAGGAGCCAATTGCTGGAGAAACGCACCGGAGAGCAGCAATAAAAGACAGTGTTCTTTGAACAGGGAGCTTCCAGCTGAGTTTGAAGCATTAGGACGTCCGAGGTGTCTGGTCTAGCCACTGTACTGGTCCCTTCGCAGGACCCCACCTGAACAACTTTGGGGCACTAATGGCTTGTTCTGCCCATAGATCTTTGCCTGGGAAGCAGGCACAGCTGTGTAACAGCACTAGAAAGGCTCTTTACTACGGAGAGGTTAATGGAGCTTCCTGGGTTCACATGGGGCTAAAGGCAGCAGGGGGCCTCCCTGGTATTCCCTAATGAAGCCTCAGCATGTCAGAGGGGAGGCAATGGTAAATACAGGTCCCTTCCTTCCCCGGAGAGCTATCTGATGGGATGGCTGAGGCTGGTGGATGAGAAGGGCAAATATCGATACACACCCATGGCGCAGGATGACCCATGAGTAGCAAACTACCTGTTGCTGCTGCTTCTTGCAACTAATCACGTACCCCAGGCTCGAGCCTTGGGCCCTGTTCTGAGACCAAACCACGCAGGAATGGTTAGGCTGGGTCTGGCTTTTACAGGACTGCCCAGGGGAATGGGCAAGGAGCCCGCCACACTGAGCCTATCGCAATCCCCGTGGGTGCACGGGCACTCATCACCCCACATAGTGGGGCTTAGGGCATGCAGCTAAAGGAGGATATAATCTTTGCACCACAAAGCTAGGGAGAGGACTGAGTCCCTGGTACCCCTCTGAATCCCCTATACACATGTACACCCCCTGGCAGCATGGCATGGCAATGCTCGTGCAGCCAAGAGTAGCCCATGGGCATCTTTAAACAGGGTTCCTGGCTGATAGCGGAGGGCAACAAAAATGATTAGGGGACTGGAACACATGACTTATGAGGAGAGGCTGAGGGAACTGGGATTGTTTAGTCTGTGGAAGAGAAGAGTGAGGGGGGATTTGATAGCTGCTTTCAACTACCTGAAAGGGGGTTCCAAAGAGGATGGATCTAGACTGTTCTCAGTGGTAGCAGATGACAGAACAAGGAAGAATGGTCTCAAGTTGCAGTGGGGGAGGTTTAGGCTGGATATTAGGAAAAACTTTTGCACTAGGAGGGTGGAGAAGCACTGGAATGGGTTACCTAGGGAGGTGGTGGAATCTCCTTCCTTTGAGGTTTTTAAGATCAGGCTTGACAAAGCTGGCTGGGATGATTTAGTTGGGGATTGATCCTGCTTTGAGCAGGGGGTTGGACTAGATGACCTCCTGAGGTCCCTTCCAACCCTGATATTCTATGATTCTATGACTCTGTGAAGATCTGCTCTGGCCCTGACACAGGGCTCTGTCTAACTAGCACAACCTGCTGAGCAGCCCAGGGACTTGTGACGAAAAGAGAAGCAGGGGGGAGGGATAGCTCAGTGGTTTGAGCATTGGCCTGCTAAACCCAGGGTTGTGAGTTCACTCTCTGAGAGGGCCATTTAGGGATTTGGGGCAAAAATTGGGGATTGGACCTGCCTTGAGCAGGGGGTTGGACTAGATGACCTCCTGAGGTCCCTTCCAACCCTGTGTGACAAAGCTCTGTCCTTGCCTCCATGGGTCCTGCGTTTCCTGGAGGATTTCGGTAGCCTCAGAAACTCACCATGACCCTGCACGTAACCCTTCTCTCTCTAGAGACAAGGGTCACAGTCTACTGAGCCATTTTCATCATAAGCCAGCGAGGGAGGTGAGGAGAAATTATCCTTCCTTGCACAGTCTCTGTTGTCTCCCCATCTCAGTGATTAATCAGGGGGCAAAGGTGGGGCGGGGGGGGGGAACCCCGGCCCCACCCTCTACTCCGGGCTCCAGCCCAGGGACCCTAATAGTATAAGCTATGGTAGCTGACCTTTAAGAAACATAACATGTACAATTCCCTGGGCTACTTCCCCCACAGCAGCCCTCACTTCCTCAAGCTCCACTTCACCCTTACCTCAGGGCTTGCTTCCTTCCTTGTGCCTGATATGGTGTGTACTACTCAGCCTCTACAACAGTGCAACTTCCTCCCACAGCTCCTGACATGCACACCCACCTGACTAACTGGGGGGCTTTTAACTAGTTTCAGCCAGCCCCTGATTGGCTTCATGTGTCCCAATCAACCTAGCCTTCTCCCTGCCTTCTGGAAAGTTCTTAATTGGCCCCAGGTGTCTTAATTGACCTGGAGCAGCTGCCATTTCACTTATCCTGGTACCAGGGATTTGTTTAGCCTGGAGCTAATATATCTCTCTCCCACTACTTTTCTATCGCCATCTGGCCTTGCCCCGTCACATATCCCCCCCTGCTCAACACCATAGAGTTGGGCAACTTGGGATGCCAGGCAGTATGCTCGTGACAGACCATCAGCTTTGCCATGGTGGCATCCAGCCCTGTGCTGTATGTGGAACTGGAATGGTTGGAGGGATAAGAACCACCTGGTGACCCTTACATTCTTTTCCTTATTCCGCTGCATCCACTGGAGGGGTGCATGGTCCATCACAAGAGTAATTCACCGGCCTAAGAGGTAATAATACAGTGTCTCCATAGCCCATTTGACAGCAAGGCATTCTCTTTCAACTACTGCATATTTCTGTTCTCTTGGGAGACGCTTTCTGCTTAGGTAGAGGATCGGGTGTTCCTCTTCTCCCACCATTTGCGACAGAACTGCCCCCAACCCCACCTCGGAAGTGTCTGTTTGTAAAATAAATTCCCTGTTAAAGTCTGGGACTATGAGTATGGGGTCATTACAGAGGGCCATCTGAAGGACTGTAAATGCCCCCTCTCCTGCGTCGGTCCACTTTACCATGTCTGGACCTCGGGCATTCACCAGGTCCGTTGGGGGACTTGCCCTAGTGGCGAAGTGGGGAATAAAACGTCGGTAGAAGCCTACCACACCTAGGAATGCACGGACCTGCTTCTTTCGGGTCGGCCGGGGCCAGTTTTGAATTGCCTCTAGCTTATTCGTTTGGGGCTTCACTATGCCCCTTCCCACAATATATCCCAGGTACCTAGCCTCTGCTAGCCCTATGGCGCATTTAGCGGGATTAGCAGTGAGGCCAGCCCGCCTTAAGGTGTGCAGTACTGCCTCAACTTTCTCCAAGTGGGTTCCCCAGTCTGGCGTATGGATGATGATATCATCTAGGTATGCAGCTGCATAACTAGTATGGGGGCGCAGCAGCTTATCCATGAGGCGCTGGAATGTGGCTGGGGCCCCATGTAGCCCAAAAGGGAGGAAAGTGTACTGGAATAGCCCATCCGGGGTGGAGAATGCTGTCTTTTCTTTAGCTTCTTTGGTCAGAGGAATCTGCCAGTACCCTTTTGTCAGATCCAGTGTAGTCAAGAATCGGGCACTACCCAGTCGGTCAACCAGTTCGTCGATGCATGGTATGGGGTATACATCAAACTGGGATATTTCATTCAGACGGTGAAAGTCATTACAGAATCTCATGGTACCATCAGGTTTAGGCACTAGAACAATGGGACTGGACCACTGACTGTAAGATTCTTCAATAACCCCTAATTCTAACATTTTCTTTACTTCGGCCTTGATTTCTTTTCTTTTGGCCGCTGGGATTCAGCAGGGTCTCAATGTTACCTTGGCTCTGGGGATCGTGTGGATATGGTGATAGGTCTCAGTCATCCGCCCTGGTTTTGTAGAGAACACATCTCGGTTCCGATTAATCATGTCGGCTGGCTCTTTTGGATTGGCGTCAAGTTGGATGATATCTTCACTTGCTCGTGTAAGTTATCCTCCTGGGGAAAGGTCTCCTGCATGACTAAGCATGCCTCTCGATCATGCCAAGGTTTTAGAAGATTGATGTGGTAAATTTGCTCCGATTTCTGGCGGCCTGGCTGCCGCACCTTATAGTTCACCTCTCCCACGGATTCGATTATTTCGTAGGGTCCCTGCCACTGGGCCAACAGTTTACTTTCTGCTGTGGGCACCAGTACCATCACCCTATCCCCTGGTTGGAACCGTCGAAGCTTCGCTTGGTGGTTATAAGGGGTTCGTTGGGTCTCCTGTGCTCTGTCCAAGTGTTCCCGTACAGTGGGCGTAACTCGGGCTATCCAATCTTTCATCTGCAGTACATGTTCAACTATGTTCCTTCTGGGATTTGGCTCCTCTTCCCAGGCTTCTCTGGCTATATCCAATATGCCCCGAGGGTGGCACCCATATAGTAGTTTGAATGGAGAGAAACCTGTGGAGGCTTGCGGAACCTCCCGGGTGGCGAACATGAGGTAAGGCAATAGGGTATCCCAATCTTTCCCATCCCAGCTCACCACTTTCCTGATCATGGCCTTGAGGGTCCTACTGAACCTTTCCACAAGGCCATCTGTTTGCGGGTGGTATACAGAGGTCCATCGGGCTTGTGCATGGAGCAATGAACAGAGATCTTTCATCAACTTGGACATGAAAGGTGTCCCTTGATCAGTCAATATCTCCTTGGGTAGCCCAACCCAGGCAAAGATCTGTACTAGCTCCTTAGCTATTGTCTTGGAAGCTGAGTTGCGCAGGGGAACAGCTTCCGGGTACCAGGTTGCATAGTCCAGTACAACAAGCACATGATGGTGGCCCCAAGCTGTCTTCTCTAGGGGCCCTACTAGATCCATGGCTATCCGTTCGAAAGAAACCTCTATTATTGGAAGAGGTATCAAAGGAGCCTGCAAGTGCGGGCGAGGGCTGTGTAACTGACACTCTGGACAAGAAGTACAGTATCGCCGGACATCTTCATGTACTCCTGGCCAGAAGAACCTCCGCAGGATCCGTGCCTGGGTTTTCTCTACCCCTAGGTGTCCTCCAAACAGGCGACTGTGGGTGAGACTCAATGTGGCTTTTTGAAGTTTTCGTGGTACCAGAAGTTGTTGTATCTCTTGCTCCTGCATTTGCACCACGTGATACAGGAGATCTTTCTTCACCATGAAGTAAGGTCCGGGACCCCGGACCTTCCCATCCATGGGTATCCCAACGATCTCGGCCACCTCTTTCCTGGCGTTATCATATCTGGGGTCCTCCCCCTGGTCCGGCCCAAAAGTCTCTCTCCCGGGACTAACCTGCCCAAGCTCCCAGTGGCCGGCTTCTGCTTTTTCCAACGGCTCGCCGCCGTCATGGCTGGGGGCAGCTTCTGGCTCACCTTCTGTGGTGGAAATTTCTCTGTTGGCTACTCGCGTCCATCTGCCTACTAGGGAGGTCTTCTGGCCCTGGGTCAGGATCTGGGTTCCCAAGTCCTTCGTGGCCTTCCTCTCTTTTTTTGTCTTCTGGGTCTTTCAGGGGGCTGAGAACAGATCCTGAGAAATCTCAGCGAACATCGGGGGTTATCATTCCCCCGGTGACGAGTCGCTGTCCTCAGGGTCCCCACCTCCCTCCAGCCTCTCCGGGGGGAGTAAATTATCAAACCCTGGATAGTCTCTCCCAATGACTACAGGATATGGGAGTTTAGGAACTATGCCCACGGTCACCTCAATGGGGTTTCCCTGAACCTCTATCTCCACTGGGATGGTGGGGTAATGGCTCACGGCCCCATGCATGCACGTCACTGCTACACATTTGGCTCGTAGCAGCTGACTACTTTTTACCAGCTTACCCGATATGAGGGTGATAGCACTCCCAGAGTCCACAAGCCCTGTAGTCTCTGCTCCATTTATCCTCTCTGGCCTGGTGTAATTATGCAGGGCTAATGCGACCCCCGCGAGGTAGATAAGGGAGCATGGGACCTCCCAATCCCCCAAGTTACATTGCTTAGGCTCCTCGGTGCTGGGACACTGTGCTGCTATGTGTCCCCACTCCCAACATGCATAACGTCTATAATTGCTTTTAATCACTCCCCTATCCCGGGGGTTAGGGAGTTTAGACCCGGGGTTCCCCCCACTCAGGCCAATTCCTTCCTTCTTGGGTCCCCCGCTGGTTTTCCCCCCCGCCTTCTTCCATCTAGGACTCCCCGGGGGTTTGGCTGCCCAAACTTTCAGGGTTGGGATCGGGTGCTTGCTTCGAAAGGGGCCTTCCTTGGGTAGTCAGGTCAGTTCCCTGGCTGTCATCCATCTTTCTACCAGTGTGATCATCTAGTCGTACGTGGACGGATCATTCTGGCCTACCGATTTGCGGAGATCTGGCGGCAGTCCCCGCATGTAATGGTCTATAACTAGGGTCTCCAAAATCTCCTCTGGCCTGCACACCTTGGGCTGTAACCACTTCCATGCGAGGTGTATGAGGTCAAATAGCTGGGACCTCGGGGGTTTGTTCTCCTGGTATTTCCACTCATGGAACCTTTGGGCCCTTACCGCTGCTGTTACCCCTGATCGTGCTAGGATCTCTGCCTTCAAACAGGTATAGTCAGTGGCATCCATGGCAGGCAAGTCAAAGCAGGCCTTCTGGGCCTCTCCACACAAAAAAGGGGTGAGAATGCTGGCCCACTGCTCCTGGGGCCACACCTCACGCTGAGCAGTCCTTTCGAATGAGAGGAGATATGCCTCTACGTCATCTCCTGACATCATTTTTGGCAGACAACCAGTGGCCCTCAGGGTTCGCGTCCCGTCGGAGCCCCGGGCCTGGGTGGTGAGGATCTTCAGCTGGTCCACCACCTCTCTCATGAGGGCACGATCTTGGGTCACCTGGCTCATCGATAATTGATTGGTTTCCTGCTGCAGCCGCATAGATTCCTGTTGTGCCATTGCCTGAACCCGGGTGGCCTCCTGCTGGGCTGCCATGGCTTGTACCAGAGCTCTTACCACCTCCTCCATTGTGGTACAAAGCAAACAAACAAACCAAAACAAAAAAAAAATCCAAAACCCCAGTGCACTTTTTTTTTTAAAAACCTCTTTCTTTTGCCACGCTGTGTACGAAATCCCACTGCTTACACCAGTTGTGACAAAGCTCTGTCCTTGCCTCCATGGGTCCCATGTTTCCTGGCGGATTTCGCTAGCCTCAGAGGCTCACCATGACTCTGCACATAACCCTTCTCTCTCTAGAGGCAAAGGTCACAGTCTACTGAGCCATTTTCATCATAAGCCAGCGAGGGAGGTGAGGAGAAGTTATCCTTCCTTGCACAGTCTCTGTTGTCTCCCAGTCTCAGTGATTAATCAAGAGGCAAAGGTGTGTGCGGGGGGGAGCCCGGGCCCACCCTCTACTCTGGGCTCCAGCCCAGGGACCCTAATAGTATAAGCTATGCTACATGACCTTTTAGAAATATAACATGTACAATTCTCTGGGCTACTTCCCCCACAGCAGCCCTCACTTCCTCAAGCTCCACTTCACCCTTACCTCAGGGCCTCCTTCCTTGTGCCTGATATGGTGTGTACTACTCAGCCTCTCCAACAGCACAACTCCCTCCCACAGCTCCTGACATGCACACCCACCTGACTAACTGGGAGGCTTTTAACTAGTTTCAGCCAGCCCCTGATTGGCTTCATGTGTCCCAATCAACCTAGCCTTCTCCCTGCCTTCTGGAAAGTTCTTAATTGGCCCCAGGTGTCTTAATTGACCTGGAGCAGCTGCCATTTCACTTATCCTGGTACCAGGGATTTGTTTAGCCTGGAGCTAATATATCTCTCTCCCACTACTTTTCTATAGCCATCTGGCCTTGCCCCGTCACACCTGATATTCTGTGATTCTATGAAAGCTCAGGGGACAGTGTAAAGATGAACAGGGGAGACCTGCTGGGATGGAAAAATGAGTGTAAGATTCCCAAACTGGGGGGAACTGCGAGTTAATCAGCAATGGACTTCCAGTTGCATTTCTCAATGCAAATACTTCTACAAACAAAACAGTGGGGCCATAGGACTTGATAGTCAGAGGCTGACGCCAGACTGGTGTCATGCAGGTGCCCAGGGCTGGGTTAAGGTTATGAGGGGCCTAAGGCTAATGGGAAGGAAGGGCCTAAGTATGCATGACATATTGCAAAAGAAATTACGAAGTCATCAAACATTTCTCTACATATGTCTTTACATATTATTTATTTATGTAAAATTAACAAGTTTATTCTACTCTTGCGACACTCAATTCTCCAAACAGATGCTTCTGAGTAAGAGGTAGCACAAGGGATGTTCCACTGTCCTTCTATTAGGCCTCCTTCCTGTGAGGTAGTGGAGTGCTCGTCTGTATGAGGGTGATCACTGCAACACTGCTCACCTCTTTCCACCTTGTGCATCTACCCTCAGCTTTCTACAAGGCACAGTGCAAAGTCAAGCCCTGCAAGTGTTCCCCCCGAACTATGGCCTCTACACCACATCTCACTCTGACTGCAGCCTGGGAGGCAGCCAGCTTTTATTATGTAAAAGAAAACCACAACTGTCCCCAGCCGTGCCCCCCTGCCTGCCCTAAAAAATAGGAGGGCCTAGGCTATAGCCTTATTAGCGTAGTGGTTAACCCAGTCCTGCAGGCGCCAAACCTTGCAGACTAAGGTGGAGAGCACCTACAGTACCATGGGTGGCCCTGAAGGGGGCACTGAAGAGCAGCCCCACTTCCCACGCCACCTTACGACCAATGGGCCTTGGGTTCTTAGTGCTCAGTGTGCCCACCTAGTGGCTGGGAGCACAAACAGACAAACACTAGGACCTCTCAGCCACTACATTTTATAAGTACAGGAAATCAAGGTCCAACAGATAAGGATAAACAAACAACAGAGGGAAAAAGGGAGAAACCCAGGACAAAAGAGAATTGGGGGAGCAAGAGAATCAGTGGTAACGAATTAAAGGGGTAACTGATCCCATAGCAACAATTACACATTGCCTCCTTGAATTACTCAAAAGCCAACTCAGCCATAACAACAAGAACGCCCCTAAAGCCTCCCCTCGGCGTCACCTGGCTGTGGAGGTGGAGGTCAATGTAAAGGTCTGGCGTCCCTCGCTGGGAAGTGGGAAGCTCTCCTTTCTGCCAGCCTCAAGCCCTGGCCATCTCTCAGGGTCTCCTTTGTGGAGCAGCATGCTCCTAGCTGTCCCTGGCTTCCAGCCAGTGCTGTAAGTAGAAATAATTTCTTGCTGGGACACTCATAGGAGGGACACAAGGGAGGGCATGTGACCTCCCCACATGACCCTGCATGTGATTCCTCCCACCCCACCCCACCCCCAGCCCAGGGCCCCCACACTCTCCCCGTCCCCTCTGGCACTCCCCTTACCTGTCCAAGATTTGACTAAAATGATGCTTTGGGCCCCTGGCGCCACCTGTACTTCCAGGTGTCACTGAGGATCCAGCAGCACCACAAATTGAAAACTTCTTAAATGAAAGAAGGATGGGAAGGACAATCACTCCCCTTTCCCTTAACACACTATCAGTGCCTCCCTTATGTCCAAACTAAGCTTCTGCCAGCTTACCTTTATCTAAGTATTGCTCTCTGCCAGGCACTAGGAAAGCAAAGACGCTGAGCCATCTGGGTTTGGTGGAAAAGAGGCATAGAACTGTGTGTGCCATGTGTATCTTGATAGAACTACAGCCCAAATTGTTTTCTTATTTTCTTCAGCATGACATACAGGAGGGCCAATCAAAATCAGCCTGGCAGAACATGCATGAGGAATGTCTCTGGACAGATTAGCAATGGATCAAAATCACATTTGCTGATCTCTTGGGGCCAAATCCGGTTCCCATTGAGATCGAAAGAAGTTTTGCTATTGAGTTCAATGGGAACAGACTTTGACATTTGGAGAGGAAAGAACAAAACCACTCAAGCAAGGGCTATGTTGCTTATACCACAGGTATCAAATGCTGCTGAATCATGTGAGAAAGTCAGCAGACATCTGATCTTTGTCCATTGCAAGGGAGAAATAGCAATCAATGAGGCTAGAACAGTCTCTGTACCATATCCAACTCATAAGTCCATCTGCAAAGCATCAAGGAAATATGAAGGCTCCAGATTACCTTCAAGTCCTCAGTCCCTTGGTTAGAATGCTCCCATTAGTATGTGTTCATAGTCCACAGGGTAGAGCAGGAAAGAGGCCAAAGCAGGAAAGAGGCAAAATGGAGATATTTCCAGGCAGGGGCCTTTTAGCTTCTGCAAAGAGCAAGTAAAGGGAAATCTGTTCTTACTGTGAAAGATGGTGTTTGGAGTCACATTGGCAAGTTAAATGTCCATCACCCCCACCCATATTCTAGTTAGAACATTCACAGGAAAAGTCCATTAAGTGTAGACAGGCATTTTCCAGGGTCCATTGTGGCTAAGTGTTCCTTAATGGGCCATTCAACCTGACTTGTCCCTTCATGTGCTGGCTAAATACTTTTGTGGGCATTACCACAGGAGCAAACATGTAGTAAACATAGCTAATATTCATAACTTCAGATACCAAGATGAATGTACATGCATAGAAATAGCATAATCATAAGTACCAGCTATTTCACCTACATGACTATTCCCAAAAGAGATTCTGAAAAATCACATCACGTACCTGAGACCCTCTGTGCCAGCACCATGCCCGACTGGAGTTTGTTATCTGTTATCACAGAATCATAGAATATCAGGGTTGGAAAGGACCTCAGGAGGTCATCTAGTCCAACCCCCTGCTCAAAGCAGGGCCAATCCCCAACTAAATCATCCCAGCCAGGGCTTTGTCAAGCCTGACCTTAAAAACCTCAAAGGAAGGAGATTCCACAACCTCCCTAGGTAACGTATTCCAGTGCTTCACCACCCTCCTAGCGAAGAAGTTTTTCCTAATATCCAACCTAAACCTCCCCCACTGCAACTTGAAACCATTACTCCTTGTTCTGTCATCTGGTACCACTGAGAACAGTCTAGAGCCATCCTCTTTGGAACCCCCTTTCAGGTAGTTGAAAGCAGCTATCAAATCCCCCCTCATTCTTCTCTTCTGCAGACTAAACAATCTCAGTTCCCTCAGTCTCTCCTCATAAGTCATGTGTTCCAGTCCCCTAATCATTTTTGTTGCCCTTCGCTGGACGTTTTCCAATTTTTCCACATCCGTCTTGCAGTGTGGGGCCCAAAACTGGACACAGTACTCCAGATGAGGCCTCACCAATGTTGAATAGAGGGGAACGATCACGTCCCTCGATCCACTGGCAATGCCCCTACTTATACAGCCCAAAATGCCGTTAGCCTTCTTGGCAACAAGGGCACACTGTTGACTCATATCCAGCTTCTCATCCACTGTAACCCGTAGGTCCTTTTCTGCAGAACTGCTGCCTAGCCATTCGGTCCCTAGTCTGTAGCGATGCATGGGATTCTTCCATCCTAAGTGCAGGACTCTGCACTTGTCCTTGTTGAACTTCATCAGATTTCTTTTGCCCCAATCTTCTAATTTGTCTAGGTCCCTCTGTATCCTATCCCTACCCTCCAGCGTATCTACCTGTCCTCCATGTTTAGTGTCATCTGCAAACTTGCTGAGGGTGCAATCCACGCCATCCTCCAGATCATTAATGAAGATATTGAACAAAACCAGCCCCAGGACCAACCCATGGGGCACTCTGCTTGATACCGGCTGCCAACTAGACAAGGAGCCATTGATCACTACCCGTTGAGCCCGACGATCTAGCCAGCTTTCTATCCACCTTATAGTGCATTCATCCAGCCCATACTTCTTTAACTTGCTGGCAAGAATACTGTGGGAGACCGTATCAAAAGCTTTGCTAAAGTCAAGGAATAACACGTTCACTGCTTTCCCCTCATCCACAGAGCCAGTTATCTCATCATAGAAGGCAATAGATTAGTCAGGCGTGACTTGTCCTTGGTGAATCCATGCTGACTGTTCCTTTCCTCTCCTCCAAGTGCTTCAGAATTGATTCCTTGAGGCCCTGCTCCATGATTTTTCCAGGGACTGAGGTGAGGCTGACTGGCCTGTAGTTCCCCGGATCCCACTTCTTCCCTTTTTTAAAGATGGGCACTACATTAGCCTTTTTCCAGTCGTCAGGGACTTCCCCCGATCGCCGTTAGTTTTGAAAGATAATGGCCAATGGCTCTGCAATCACATCCGCCAACTCCTTTAGCATTCTCGGATGCAACGCATCCGGCCCCATGAACTTGTGCACGTCCAGCTTTTCTAAATAGTCTTGAACCACTTCTTTCTCCACCGAGGGCTGGTCACCTCCTCCCCATGCTGAGCTGCCCAGTGCAGTAGTCTGGGAGCTGATCTTCTTCGTGAAGACAGAGGCAAAGAAAGCATTGAGTACATTAGCTTTTTCCACATCCTCTGTCACTAGGTTGCCTCCCTCGTTCAGTAAGGGGCCCACACTTTCCTTGACTTTCTTCTTGTTGCTAACATATCTGAAGAAACCCTTCTTGTTACTCTTAACATCTCTTGCTAGCTGCAACTCCAGGTGTGATTTGGCCTTCCTGATTTCACTCCTGCATGCCCGAGCAATATTTTTATACTCTTCCCTGGTCATTTGTCCAATCTTCCACTTCTTGTAAGCTTCTTTTTTGTGTTTAAAACCAGCAAGGATTTCACTGTTGAGCCAAGCTTGTCACCTGCCATATTTGCTATTCTTTCTACACATCGGGATGGTTTGTTCCTGTAATCTCAATAAGGATTCTTTAAAATACAGCCAGCTCTCCTGGACTCCTTTCCCCTTCATGTTATTCCCACAGGGGATCCTGCCCATTAGTTCCCTGAGGAAGTCAAAGTCTGCTCTTCTGAAGTCCAGGGTCCGTATTCTGCTGCTCTCCTTTCTTCCTTGTGTCAGGATCCTGAACTCGACCATCTCATGGTCATTGCCTCCCAGGTGCCCATCCACTTTTGCTTCCCCTACTAATTCTTCCTCGTTTGTGAGCAGCAGGTCAAGAAGAGTTCTGCCCTTGGTTGGTTCCTCCAGCACTTGCACCGGGAAATTGTCCCCTACACTTTCCAAAAACTGCTTGGATTGTCTGTGCACCGCTGTATTGCTCTCCCAGCAGATATCAGGGTGATTGAAGTCTCCCATGAGAACCAGGGCCTGCGATCTAGTCCTTCTGTTAGCTGCTGGAAGAAAGCCTCGTCCACCTCATCCCCCTCGTCTGGTGGTCTATAGCAGACTCCCACCATGACATCACCCTTGTTGCTCACACTTTAAAACTTAATCCAAAGACTCTCAGGTTTTTCTGCAGTTTCATACCGGAGCTCTGAGCAGTCATACTGCTCCCTTACATACAGTGCTACTCCCCCACCTTTTCTGCCCTGCCTGTCCTTCCTGAACAGTTTATATCCATCCATGACAGTGCTCCAGTCATGTGAGTTATCCCACCAAGTCTCTGTTATTCCAATCACATCATGATTCCTTGACTGTGCCAGGACTTCCAATTCTCCCTGCTTGTTTCCCAGGCTTCTTGCATTTGTGTATAGGTACTTAAGGTAACCTGCTGATCGTCCTGCTTTCTCAGTATGAGGCAGGAGCCCTGCCCTCTTGCGCGCTCCTGCTTCCTCCCAGTATCCCACTTCCCCAATTACCTCAGGGCTTTGGTCTCCTTCCCCTGGTGAACCTAGTTTAAAGCCGTCCTCATTCGGTTAGCCAGCTGCTTGCGAAGATGTTCTTCCCTCTCTTCGTTAGGTGGAGCCCGTCTCTGCCTAGCACTCCTCCTTCTTGGAAGACCATCCTATGGTCAAAGAATCCAAAGCCTTCTCTCCGGCACCACCTGCGTAGCCATTCGTTGACTTCCACGATTAGACAGTCTCTACCCAGGCCTTTTCCTTCCACGGGGAGGATGGACGAGAACACCACTTGCGTCTCAAACTCCTTTATCCTTCTTCCCAGAGCCGCGTAGTCTGCAGTGATCCACTCAAGGTCATTCTTGGCAGTATCATTGGTGTTCACATGGAGAAGTAGGAAGGGGTAGCGATCCGAGGGCCTGATAAGTCTCGGCAGTCTCTCTGTCACATCGTGAATCCTAACTCCTGGCAAGCAGCAGACTTCTCAGTTTTCCTGGTCGGGGCGGCAGATAGATGACTCAGTCCCCCTGAGGAGGGAATCCACGACCACCACCACCCGCCTCCTTCTCTTGGGAGCGGTGGTCGTGGAACTCCCTTCCCTAAGACAGTGCATCTCATGCCTTCCAATCGGTGGAATCTCCTTCTGCTCCCTTCCCTCAGATGTATCATCTAGTCCATTCTCCGCATTAGCACCTGTGGAGAGAACATGAAAACGGTTGCTTACCTGTATCTGCATTGCTGGTACATGAATGCTCTCCTTTATTCTTCTGAAGGTCACATGCTGCCAAATTTCTTCACCGTCCTTCTGTCCCTGCTGCGCAGCCTGCTCTGAATCTTCAGAATGTTGTGCCCGTAGAAGCATATCCTGACGTCTGTCCAGGAAATCTTCAGTTTCTCTTATGCAACGCAGGGTCGATACATGTTGCTTCAGACCTTGAACCTTCTCTTCCAATATGGAGACCAGCTTGCACTTTGTACAGACAAAGTTGCTTCTGTCCTGTGGAAGAAAGACAAACATGGCACACCCTGTGCAGGTCACAACAGCTGAACGCTCCCCATCCATATTACCTTCCTTCTACGAGCTTCCTCTGGTGCTGTAGTAACTACTCAGAGAAGCCGGCAAGATGAAAGCCTCAGTGGGCTCTCCCCAGGCAACTGTTAGCCTCTCCATTGTTCGCCGCTCAGCTGGTTTGCAGCTGACTGGCTTTTTATAACTGTCAGGCCCACTCAAGGCTGTTATGTAACAACAGAGATGGAGCCAGTGACATAACTCGGTTTAGCCTAAAAGGGCAAGGTTAATTTTTAGCTGTTCAGGCATAACTGCACTTTTAGTCAGTGAGGGCAGACTGGCTGGCACATGTTCAGGATAATGGGCTTCATAGAATCATAGAATCATATAATATCAGGGTTGGAAGGGACCTCAGGACGTCATCTAGTCCAACCCCCTGCTCAAAGCAGGACCGATCCCCAATTAAATCATCCCAGCCAGGGCTTTGTCAAGCCTGACCTTAAAAACTTCTAAGGAAGGAGATTCCACCACCTCCCTAGGTAATGCATTCCAGTGCTTCACCACCCTCCTAGTGAAAAAGTTTTTCCTAATATCCAACCTAAGTCTCCCCCACTGCAACCTGAGACCATTACTCCTTGTTCTGTCATCTGCTACCACTGAGAACAGTCTAGAGCCATCCTCTTTGGAATCCCCTTTCAGGTAGTTGAAAGCAGCTATCAAATCCCCCCTCATTCTTCTCTTCCATAGACTAAACATCCCCAGTTCCCTCAGCCTCTCCTCATAAGTCATGTGTTCCAGTTCCCTAATCATTTTTGTTGCCCTCCGCTGGACTCTTTCCAATTTTTCCACATCCTTCTTGTAGTGTGGGGCCCAAAACTGGACACAGTACTCCAGATGAGGCCTCACCAGTGTCGAATAGAGGGGAACGATCACATCCCTCAATCTGCTGGCAATGCCCCTACTTATACACCCCAAAATGCCATTGGCCTTCTTGGCAATAAGGGCACACTGTTGACTCATATCCAGCTTCTCGTCCACTGTAACCCCTAGGTCCTTTTCTGCAGAACTGCTGCCGAGCCATTCGGTCCCTAATGTGTAGCGGTGCATTGGATTCTTCCGACCTAAGTGCAGGACTCTGCACTTGTCCTTGTTGAACCTCATCAGATTTTTTTTGGCCCAATCCTCCAATTTGTCTAGGTCCCTCTGTATCCTATCCCTACCCTCCAGCGTATCTACCTCTCCTCCCAGTTTAGTGTCATCTGCAAACTTGCTGAGGGTGCAATCCACACCATCCTCCAGATCATTTATGAAGATATTGAACAAAACCGGCCCCAGGACCGACCCTTGGGGCACTCCACTTGATACTGGCTGCCAATTAGACATGGAGCCATTGATCACTACTTGTTGAGCCCGACAATCTAGCCAGCTTTCTATCCACCTTATAGTCCATTCATCCAGCCCATACTTCTTTAACTTGCTGGCAAGAATAATGTGGGAGACTGTATCAAAAGCTTTGCTAAAGTCAAGGAACAGCACGTCCACTGCTTTCCCTTCATCCACAGAACCAGTTATCTCGCCCTGGCCCTCTCTTCTCCGTGCCCTGCGGGGGAAGGGTGAAGAAGCTTGGTCCTGCCGGCTGCTGCTTCAGGGCAGGCAAGGTCCCCCTTCCCCGCCTCTTCCCCTGCTGTGCTGGGGTCCTGCCCCTCCCCCTCTCCCTCCATGCCGCCGATCAGCTGATGGCCCTGGTGAGGGAGGGGGAGAAGCGGAGCCGCAGCGCGCTCATTGCTCCAGGGAGGAGGCGGAGAAGAGGTGGGGACGGGGCCTTGGGGAATGAGGGGTGGAATCAGGGCATATCCCCTCCAGCCCCCTGCCATGAGCCACTCTGGGCAGGGGGCTGGGGGCACCCCCACGATCCTAGCCCACATCCCACATCCCCAGCCCTCTGCCCTGACCCCTACACCCCACACTGCCCTGACCCTGGCACCCCCCCATGACCCCAGCCTTGACTCCAGCCCCCTCACACACCCCCAGCCCCCTGCCCTCACTCCTGCACCCCCCACACATACCCAGCCCCCCCACCCCATGCCCTGACTCTTGCACCCCCCACATTCTCGCCCCCACCCTGAGCACCAAACAGGAGCTCCTGCACCCCCACCCCACATTCCTACCTGCACCCCTTGCACCAAATGGGAGCTGCCCAGGTAAGCACTTCACACCCAAACCTCCTGCCCCAACCCTGAGCCCCCTCCCTCATTCTAGCTCCTGGCCAGACCCAACACCCCAACCCCCAGCCTGCTCCTTCACCCCCAGCCCTGTGCTTAGTGCAGAGAGAGAGGAAGAGAATGGGCTGGAACCAGGGAGAAGGTAGGTACCCACTCTATGTGGGCAGGGCCGGGATCCTAGACCAGCAGCGGGCTGAGTGGGGCCGGCAGCTGGGACCCTGGCTGGCAGGAGCCAGTGGACAGAACCCCAGACCGGCAGCGGGCTGAATGGCAGCGGGCTGAGCCGCTCAGCCCACTGCCGGTCTGGGGTCCCGGCCGCCAGCCCCGCTCAGCCCGCTGCCGGTCTGGGGTTCTGGCTGCCAGTCCCTTGCCAGCCGGGGTCCTGGCCGCAGGCCCCACTCAGCCTGCTGCCGGCCTGGGTGAACGGAACCCCAGGCTGGCGCGGGCTGAGCGGGCCAGGGGCGTAAGGTCAGTATTTTAATTTAATTTTAAATGAAGCTTCTTAAGCATTTTGAAAACCTTGTTTACTTTACATATGACAATAGTTTAGTTATATAATATATAGACTTATAGAGCGAGACCTTCTAAAAAACGTTAAAATGTATTACTGGCACGTGAACCCTTAAATTAAAGTGAATAAATGAAGACTCAGCACACCACTTCTGAAAGGTTGCCGGCCCCTGATATATACAAACATCATCATGCTCACTTTCTCCCCACATATGTAGTATTCAGTCTGTTTATATGGAATATGGGAGTTGGGTGAGGAGCCATTTCAACATATGTATGACTTATTAAAAGACAAATTTTAAGTAGAACTGTATCCTAAACTGCAGTATGGTATTGTACCCAAACGTTGCATTTGAGTGGGAGATTCAACTTCCTTTATAGGAACAGAACAGACTCCTGAAACTCTTACCAAAAAAGTGGTCCATAGTCATGCAAATAGTCCCATTGTGTTCAATGGGATTGATTAAGTGATTAAGGGTTTACAGGATTAGGTTCCAAGTTTGTAAATTGTTCTAGATGAAACTGACAATGCCTGAGCTGTCAGATCAGAAGGAGCGTCATTCGAATAAAGGTGGGCAGATGTGTGATAAGTCTTAGCTCTGTTGCTAAGATGAGGAACATATTTTCAGCAAAGTTCTTGGCAGACTCCTGAGGCAGCTGGCTTAAGGTCATCAGTGTCTGGCATTATAATCTTCACTTATAGTTCTCTCACCCACAAAGCTGGAAAATGAGGCATTTGTTTTCTTTGTTTTGCTGCTCCAGTTCCAGTCAGCAAAATGCATGTTAGACTAGTTTGGCTGCAAAGAAGAATTCTGTGTACACTGGGGACAAAACCTGATTCCTGTCAGGATGCAGAACTGGGCTGACATCAGAATCCATTTATCCTCTGGTCAGTGCAAGCAGAGTGATTCCTCTAATGATTTGGACTTGATGTGATGCAGTATGGATGTCATGGATAATTCAGACCAATGGGGAGAAACAGAATCAAAAACACTGTTTAAACACCTTCCCTCCCCCCACTCCCATCTTGAGGACTCCTGACCGATTTAACAGCACAATACATATGCTAACAAACTTAGACAAAGCCTTTGTTTGTTTGTTAGTGTAGCGGGGTGACTACCCCGCTCCTGCCCTGAAGGGGTTAAAGCAGCCCGGGAGAGGGCTGTGAATGGGAAAAGCAAGCTGATTGGGAAAGGAGCCACAGCTGTGGCCAGCTTAATCAGGGTCCAGCTGGCCCTTATAAGAGGGCTGTGGGCCAGAAGTGAAGACAGATTCTCTCTCTGGATCTAGAGAGAGAGAAGAACCTGGCTGCTTGGGAAACTGAGAAGGATACCTAGGGTGGAGTGGTGCTGGGGAGCTCCATCCTAGCAAAGCCCCAGGCTGCAGGCCTTGTCAAAGGCCTACAAAAGGGTACTCAGGCTGCAAAGGGGAAGCCCCTAGATAGACAGAGGTGGCTGGTCCAACCTGCCTTGCTGATGATGAGTGGTTGACAAACTGCAGTCTGCCCTAGGGAGCAGGGGCTAGATGATGACTGGCAGTAGCCACTGAGCTAAGGTGGGGATAGAGGGTTGGGGGTTCCCCTGGATGGTGAGACCCTGATTGTGGGTTGTTTCTGGGGGGCAGAACCCAGATGTAGAGCAGGCACCAGGGTATGGGAGGGACATGGGGGGGCCAGCAGTGGGTGAGACACCAGCCTGCAGAGGGCACTCTGCTGTGAAAGAGCTGATTCCCTAGACAACCAACAGGAGGTGCTGCACCGGTGAGTCATCACCCCTACCTCAGTTAGCATATGTATTGTGCTGTTAAAGCCATATAAAGAATGAATGACCTCCCTAGCTGTGTTCTGCTCCTTTAAGGAGCAGAGCGCAGCCCCTTCTTCCCCCTCTCCCGTCCCCCGGAGGTGGGGGCTAGCCCAGAGTCTCTCTGGTACCCTGTACCTGCTAAAAATCTCTCCAGTATGCAGTACCGGCACGAGTACTGCCCTACTTGCGCTACTGCTTGCAGGGTGGGTGAGGGAGCTAGTCCGCTGAGGCCGAGAGAGAGAAAATAAAGTCTGGGAGCAATGCGGGAGTTGCAGCCCCCTTTAACCCAACTCCCTGCAGCCAGCTCACTCTCCACCAGAGCTGTCCCTCCTCCTCCCTGGGACTCCTTGTCATGTGCAGGCTCCCTGGGGCCAGCTCCAGCCCTAGTGCCTCCTCCTCTGCCACCCAAACATGGGGTCTGTCCAAGCGCGCTCCCCTTAGCCTGCCGTTCCTTGCTCTGCTTGTCTATCAGGCTCCTGTTGCAGACCCGCAGGCTGGGTGTGTCTCAAGCAGGCAGCTACAGCAACAGTTCCATGCTCTGCTTCTGGGAACTCATCTGTGGGAGCTACTTCTCCCAAGCCCCTGACACTGTCAAGGGAGCTACCCCTATTTACACACATCCACTGAATGGCTGTGATCTGCCATTGAGGCAAGGGCTAAGGCACCCTGAGAAGTTAATCAAGCAAATTCCCATTCTCACCTAAGAGGCAGCACAATCAGGTAGATAGGATCCTAGCATGGAAGTCCAGAGACTTGTGTCCCAGTCCCAGCTCTGCTGCTGTATGATCCTTGGGCAAGTCTCTTTTTCCTCCCACCCTTTGTCCATGTAGGTCTTCTGGGCAGAGAGTGTCTGTGCATTGCCCAGCACCATTAGAGCCTCTTGCTACTACACAATAAGTGATACTGTTATCCTAATCCAGTTAGCTGCTCCTGGCTCAATTTGGTCCCTTCCATGTAGTTCTCTCTCTGAATCCCTAAGTTGTTTCTCACAGCTGCGTGTTGTGCTGCTCTCTGTATTACACTGTCCTCCTGTCATTGATTGATCGGTGGCAGAACTGAGTGAAATTCAACTGTTTTTCATTCAGATCCCCTCTTAACATGCTTTAGATTTGGCCTGGTGCACTGAGCAGCTCTGCTGCCAATGATGATGGTGCTACATTTGCCACTTTCCAGCCCTCTGGTCCCAGACTTGTCAGCAGGTCAGAGAACTTCTTAAAATACCACTCACGATGCACCATTGTCTCAGCCTCATGCCTCTTTGCCTGGGGCTTGCTTCTCTGCAACAGCTGCTGCTGGCATTGGTCTCTCTCTGGCTTTCATCAGCTCTTGTCAGAAGAATTTAGGGCTTAAAGGGACAGAGCCAAACTTGAGCCACACAGTCATGTTTGCTTTGGACTGGCTGTCACACGACCCCATAGGATGCTTTATTGCTCCTAAAGTTACCAACTGTCCTGCATTCAGAATGTCCCCATTGACTCCTCATTAACAATCTCTGACCAGTGTAGGCCTCTAGACAATGTCCTTAATGTAGCACATGGTACATAAGGGATGTCTCTGTCCCAGGACTCCCATGGGCCAGATTCTCCATTGTGTCATTCCTCTGCTTGGCACAGGGGGCTTTAATCCAACCTAGTTCACCCTCTCTTTCGGTTCCTGCTCAGTCCCTAGCTCAACATAGAACAATGCTGGCTTGTAAGGGCCAGACATCAAAAATAGCCACAGCATGCTGGACGTAGCTACCCCTTCCCACGTTAAGAGCTGCTGGGGGCAGGATGGAGTCCTTGCAGCCTCTCCACCACCTAGGGAACCCAGTGAAGCCAGCAGAATCCCACCAATGGGGAGAGGAAAGGGAACGCGGGGAAAGTCGGGGATTGGTCCTGCTTTGAGCAGGGGGTTGGACTAGATGACCACCTGAGGTCCCTTCCAACCCTGATATTCTATGACACAATTCAGCACTTAGCTGAGTCAGCACAGTAAGTCTGGCACATTTTCCTCACACACTTTAACTTAGCTGAGTCAGCACAGTAAGTGCTGAATTGTGTCATAGAATATCAGGGTTGGAACGGCCCTCAAGAGGTCACCTAGTCCAGCCCTCCTATGCTGCAGCAGGATTGAGTCTATGCAGACCATCTTTTTATCCATCTTTTTTTGTCTTTCCTCCTTCTCCTCCCTCTGCCACCCCTGACGCTTCACGGGAGTCTAAAATCCGCTCCTGTCAGTGCCTCGTGGGTGTGGCTCCCAAATGTGTGGGCGGGTTCCATACACAGGTGATAGCGGGTGTCAAAACCAACTCCACCAGGAACTGACTTAATTGTCCTCCTTGTGTGGCCAGGCTCAACTGAGTTGAAAAATCATTTTAACAAAGCTCCATGACACAGCCCCTCTGCAGGTATTATGGTTCCTGGCAGGGAAGGAAGACAATGCATCTGCAGCGGGGAATGATGGTGCAATACCTGAAAAAGAGGTTATTTAACCACTAAGGCTACATCTACACAGGGATAAAAAAACCTATGGCTGGCCCAGGTCAGCTGACTCAGGCTCGCAGGGCTTGGGCTGCGGGGCTAAACATCTGTCTCAGTCTCTCTGGGACCTGTGAGGAGGAAGGTTCCAAACCCCAGGCTCCAGTACGAGCCAGAATATCTACACAGAGATTTTTAGCCCCAGAGCCTGTGTGTCTCAGTTAGCTGACCTGGGCCAGTCATGGGCATACTATGGGTCTCTGTTCCCTGTGTAGACGTACTATAAGATGTTCGCACCCAACTAATGGAAAGGGACAATCCAGAGCCGCCTGACACCAGTTTTAAATACCGCAGCAGAAAATAAATGATCTCATTCGGTAATTGATGTTCCTCAGTAGAATCACTTTGAAATTCTACCTGCTTGTGCTCCAGAAAGGTCTTTGCTTTTACCGAGAATTTTTCTTTCCTTTCCCTTTGCTATTCCCAGGTCTCAGACTGCATGGCTTACCCTGGTTAAAATGCTTCTTTGCCCCAAGAACATGGGGATAGTACTGGAAGGGAAGTTATCTAGCTAAGACTCTCGTAGGGGCTGCCCATATCCATCCTATCTGAGTGTCTCATGAGCTGTACCATATTTACCCTCCCAGCACACGTGAATTAAGGCCCTGCTATTATTCCTATTGTACAGATGGAGAACTGAGGCACAGAGAGACTACGTGACTTGCCCAGGCTCCCACTTCAAATCACAGCAGAGCAGGGAATCAAACCTGGCTCTCGAGTCCTAGGCTCGTGTCCTATCTATTGAAGCATCCTTCCTTCAGCTTCTTGTCTCTCTTAAAGTGCGTGAGGAAAATGTGCCAAAGAGACAAGGAAGCGAGATAAGCTAGAAAAACAACAAGGAATGCATCAGAGAAGCAACCGGTCAGCACGCAGCTGGCATTCCAACCCACAGGAGACATTATTCCAAGAAAGCTGCATGGAGAACTGGACTGGAACAGGTGTGGAGTGCTCACTACAGGAAGGAGCAGGGAGAGAGCATTGCTTCCTCCAAAGGAGCAGTGGATGGGGGAGCTGCCTTTTCCATTAACTCCTAACTGGTCCTCTCTGGGGTGCTTCTGCTGAAGGGGAGGGATGAGGTCTTGGCATTAATGTGTCCCACTGGCAACCCTTGCGTTGGTCTAGCCCCTCAGGGGGCAGAGTGCATCAAAGGCTGAGCAGAGGGGTGCAGGTTTTATTGAATGACGGCAGATCAGTGCTTTGGGCTGTTAAAAGCATAAACACACCCAGCAATTCTCTCTTGTACAGTGGCGCTGACACAAGAGACCAAAGGTGGAGGCTAGGCCAGACGCAGCCAACTGCATGACTGCCCCTTGGAGCCAAGCTCAGATGAGTCAGCTGGGGAGGGAGGAAAGGGGGTGTGGGTGGGAAATAGAGGTGTGTCATCAGGGAAGGGGTTGTGCTGATTACAGCTGGACAAATGTCAGTCACAGACAGGAGAGCTGCAAAGAAGAAACTCTGAGCTGAGTAAGGATCAGCACAGGAGAAAGCTTTAATTGCCCCAAGAGAACTGTCCTCTTTTCCACCGCCAGCCAGGCTGGGTTTACCAAAGGAGCTTGCTGGTTGTAAAAAAGCCTGTGACTTTAGCTGTATTTATTACCATTGTTATACCAATAAAATAAAAACCAGCAGGATCTTATTAAAGGGAATAAGGCAAAATGCCACATTTACTGTGAATACAAAAAGAATCATAGTAAGCAGTTAGTTATAGCTATAACATTTCATTCAATTTCATATTTATTCACACATTCATTCATACACACACACACAGGTTCTGCAAGGTTGTTATCATAGTTACCAGCCTTAGAGTTGCTCATGCCAAGCCACTGGCCAAGTGGCCTGGATACAAGGAGGGAGCAGGGCCTTGTCAGATGCTCATCCGATGCTCCTGGAAGTTGGTTTGCAGAATCAGACCCCAAAGTTCTTCGGTTCTCTCATTCTTAAGGCTGTTGGGTGGATTCCAGTCTGCCCTCTGGGGGTCCTCTGGTTGTTTCCACTTGACGCCTTCTTCAGCTGATCAACACAGGATTCTTAGGCTGGCACCTCCCTGGTCATTCATTTATTATCCACACCAAGCATCCATCCACATACATCCTCTATCTATATTTTAATCACAATTGTTAACAAAGCGAGATAATTACAACAAAAGGGCAGGGAGTCTCTGTGTGCTGTTTCTGTTGTTACAAAGTATCACTTTGAGTCTCTCTCTCTCTCTCTGTGAGTAGTTGTTGTTACAAAGTATTGCTTTGAGAACAGACTGAGTCTTAGGCTGTACTAACACAATTAGCAGCTTGCAAGTTTCACACAGAGAGGGAGAGAAACAGTAAAAACAAGAGTCAAAAAACCAAGAGACCTCTTAATTAGTAATACCCTGAAATTTAAACTATGAGGAATCAAACTTATTTGTAATTTTAATACAGAACTTCTTTAATATGATCCAACACCATGACTCTGCCATATATATTTGTAACAACCTCCAGCTGTAACTCAGGAATCAAAGAGTTTACGCAGGAGCAGAGAAACAGCAGCAGGAGAAGCCTACATTATACGGGGGCAGGGAACTGTGACCCTTTCATGCCTTTCCAGGGGGCTGGTTACGAACACCTGCCCTCCAGAACTAAACCCAGGACATTCCTCTGGTGCCCCACCCTGGAAGGAACCCAGAAGACAAGTGGCGTTTCAGAAGGAGAGGGGAGCAGTGTGGGGTCTGTACTAAATTAGAGGCCAGGGGTGTTTTAAAACAGAAGATGGGGATTAGGATCAGCCCTATTCAAGAGCCATTAACAATGGGTCCTCTTCTTATATGATCCCATCAAATGGGATGGAGAGTTTTGTCCACTTACACACAGAACAGGGCTTGGGGGAACAGCCCAGGATGGATCAAAGCAGAGGAAACCTGACATTGCCCTAGTAGAGGCAATAAGCCTAATGTAAAGGTGGAGTAAAATGGGCCTGTGACAGAGAAAATTCAGGGGGTACTTTATAGCCAGGTTGCAGGGGGGTGAATGATGACACAAGATGCAGGGCAGTGAACACCACCACCACCAGCTTTTATCTAGCACTTTACACGCATAGATCATCCAGTGGTCCCCAGTCAGAGAGGCAGCATTTCACGCCTGCTTTGCACAGCTGGCAGGCAGGAAACTGAGGCACAGGGAGGTGAAGAGACTTGCCCAAGGTCACCCAAGCAGGCCAGGTGAGAGTTGGGATGAGCACCCACAACTCCTGACTCCCAGCCCAGCTCCCATTCCACTAAACTATATTCCCCCCTCCCCCCCGCTGGCAGTAATGAGTGTAACATATACAAAATGCACAGGGCAAGATTTGGATGGGATGGGCTACCTAGGCCCACCCCGCAGGTGGAGGCCCCCATCAACAGGACAACCTGCTGCAAGTCAGGGGAGGCAAAAGCAGGTTCACTCTACTGTTTGGTTGGTGGCTCCTTATCTGGCGGCTGCTCCTTCCCCACTGGAGGCTACCTGCAAACTCAGGCAGATGGCATCATGTGAGCTTATGCTCGCTTCACATTTGTGAGCTTCTGCTGCAAACATAACTAGACCCATCTCTTTTTTAAAATGAAAGTGCAGATGTTGCTCCCATCACACACTGTGGGAGCTGGGGGCCTGGCACCTGAATGTCCTGTGGAATTGAGCCCTGGCCAAGTGGGCAGAAAGGAGAAGTACAATAAGAAGCAGGAGTGGGGGGCTTTATCTTACACCCGGGTGCCAGCTGCTTTGCCCTCCACAGCCTGAATGCTGGCCTCTGCTGTGCCAAGGGCCTTCTGACTTTCAAAGACACAAGCCACCTGGGGGCACTGTTCTCAGTAGGAACGCAGCAGGGGAAGGCGGCAGCAAGGCTTTTGGGTGTGGGAAAGAGCTGGTGGGCAGAGTAAAGCGCTGCAATGAAGGCAGGGCTGTGGTTTTGCGGGTGGGTGGTACTTGTCTGAGGAGGCAGAGCCAGGGTTTAGAAGGAGGTAGGGAGGTTTGGGATGGATGGGACCTTATGGAGTTGACAGATCCTGGACTTCCCCTATTTTTCACTCATGCTAGCAGTAGAGCATAGTAATAACATGATCCAGTGATTTTCATCCATAGATCTCAAAGCACTTTATCAAGGTGGTCAGTATCATTATCACAGCTGGTGAAACTGAGGCACAGGGAGGGGCTGTAACTTGCCCAAGGTCACCCAGAAAAAGTCACTGGCAGAGGTGGGACTAGAGCCAGGTCACCTGAGTATTAGTTCAGTGTTCTATCCCCAGGCCATGCTACCTGCCCCCTAGTAGACATGAGATACCTAATACCTGTACTTAATACTGTTTTTCACACTCCAGCTGATGGGTGCCTTATTTATTACCAGCTGGTACCGGGTCTGTGCCTGCTTTCCCCAGTGGCAGACACCCTGGCCACAGCTGCTGGCACATACTCTCTGCAGGAGCAAGTTCCTGTGCTCTGTGCAGATGCTGGTGCAAGTGGCCTCTTCATTCTCACCCTCTCCAGTGTGTTTGGAGTTGCCTGGAGCACCTGTCCCTTGTAGCCATCACAGCCCCCACAGCATGGCTCCTGGAAGGCACAATCAGTGTCTGACCCCTGCCACCCGCTGTCACTGACCCCGCCCAGAAGGACTCTGCTGCTTGCTCATGTTCATGCCCCTGGCCTGGGTGGATTCCACCCTGTGGTAGGTGGCCATGGGCTGTACCCTCAGTGGAATGGGTTTTCCAAGTGAAATCCCAAGAATCCTGTGCCCTCATTTCAGTAGAAATCAGCCAACCCCCTCCAGCCATCCACATGCTTCCTGTTACACACAGGACGTTTGGAGCACACAGCTGGCAGGATGCCTGTGAGTGACTCTGGGCACATTTCATACAATGTTGCCACTTATTATTTTCTTGTGCAAATGGGGATAAAGAGGCCCTGGGCTGGATATCGCAGGCTCCGCACAGGACTAGCACACACACACAAGAGAGTCTGCCTCCTCATCTCAATTCCTTTTGCTCAACACCAGCTAAGCCAAAAAATAGATAAAGGTGCGTTATTTAAAAAAGCAGACTCAGTGCTCCAATGAAATGATTGTGGATCAACAGGAGCATTAGGTCAATGATCAGCAATAAGAATCCTGGCAGAGGGACTGAGCAGCGGAGAGGGAGGTACACACTCGAGATGACTCACTCTGCTTTTCCTGTATTAAAATGAATGAATAGCGAAAAAGCCAAGCTGGCCCTGTTCTCTCTTTTTCCAGTTTCTTCAGCGGCTCAAAGACAATCCTTCAACAGCTGAAAAGTTCCAGTTAGCAGCTTTCAAAGGGATGTGACGAACACACACAGGATGTGGGTAACGGGCTTCCTGGTGGCATCAGGCAGGTTCTAGTAATGTTCAGCTTTCCACTGTACCTTTCGGAGCAAGCGTAGCTTGTCTGTAATTTGTCTCTGGTGGCTCAGGAAGCAGCTTCCTTTGTGGCACCCTGCAGCTGGATTTCTCAGCTTCGCTACCCATTCATTTCTGAAAATGATAAGTTACTGGTGTTGGCTCCTTTGCCACTGAGGCTGCTTGTAGGGAAAAATAAAAATGAAGAGGGAGGGAGACAGAGAGCCTGAAAGCCTGTGTGTGGGAGACTTGGTGTTGGGGCTCCGTCCCTGGCTTCCCGAGCTTGCCAGGAGGGTTTTGCCTTGCAGTGTCCCAGCTGGTCAAAGAAGAAGCAGCATTACTGAGTTCCAAAGGGACTTCTGGCCTCTGGTGTTCAGCAGGAAGGATGGGGGCTAGGAGAGTCATGCTGTAACTAGAGATTTAAAGGTCTCTATCAAGGATACTCCCACAGGCTGCCTAGAAGTGAGTACCCAAAGCACCTTCACATCATTGCTTCAGGCACTGCTCTGTGGGGCGTATCCCCATTGCCTTAAGTGGCAGGGACCCTAGGACTGACCACAACCTGATTGTGAGCCCACTTGTGGACAGGATTTCCCCGTCTCCACCAGACGCAAAGCGGTGTTAAACACAGGGCTCATTAACATCCTTTCTTACAGACTACCTTTTCCCGGTACAGACCTGGCCCCTGTTAGTTTCCACCCTGTTCAGTGACGGCAGCGGTTAGTTCACAGGAACGGTGTGTCATTTACCATCTCACCCCTTGTTTGGTTGGATGAACCTTGCTCAAAAATCAGGTGCTGGGGGAAGTCCTCTTCGCAGGCTGATGGGAAATCACGAATGCTGACAGTGTGCCATGCATAAATCTATAGCTCAATAAGAGAGCCAAAGGGCCTGGTGCCTTTGACACATTAGACCAGTGACAGGCACAGAACCAGTTTACAGCAAGGGTTAAACTCCATGCTTTCTGGGGAAGCCGGTGGCAGTCTGGGGGAAGAGCTAGGATGACTCATGCTGCCCCAGTTCTAGAATGAAATTCATAGACTTGAAGGCCAGGAGAGACCTGAGTGATCATCAAAGCCTGCATCCCAAGCCAGAGACTTCCACTCAGGCACTCCTGCCTGCTAGCTGAGCTAGAGCAGCTCTTTTCAAAAGACATCTCATCTTGATTTAAAGATCCTTAGTGGTGAAGAATCCTGTGATGTTGCACTCTATATGATTTTATAAAAATATGCTTGTCAAGGTTCCTCCCCCACTCTGAACTCTAGGGTACAGATGTGGGGACCTGCATGAAAACCTCCTAAGCTTACTTTCACCAGCTTAGGTTAAAACTTCCCCAAGGTACAAATTAATTTTATCCTTTGTCCCTGGATCTCCACTGCCACCACCAAACTCTAACTGGGTTTACTGGGAAACGTAGTTTGGACATGTCTTTCCCCCCAAAATCCTCCCAACCCTTGCACCCCACTTCCTGGGGAAGGTTTGGTAAAAATCCTCACCAATTTGCATAGGTAACCACAGACCCAAACCCTTGGATCTGAGAACAATGAAAAAGCATTCAGTTTTCTTACAAGAAGACTTTTAATAGAAGTAAAGAAATCACCTCTGTAAAATCAGGATGGTAGATCCCTTACAGGGTAATTAGATTCAAAACATAGAGAATCCCTCTAGGCAAAACCTTAAGTTACAAAAAAGACACACAGACAGGGATAGTCATTCTATTCAGCACAGTTCTTTTCTCAGCCATTTAAAGAAATCATAATCTAACACATACCTAGCTAGATTACTTACTAAAGTTCTAAGACTCCATTCCTGGTCTATCCCCGGCAAAAGCAGCATACAGACGGACACAGACCCTTTGTTTCTCTCCCTCCTCCCAGCTTTTGAAAGTATCTTGTCTCCTCATTGGTCATTTTGGTCAGGTGCCAGCGAGGTTACCTTTAGCTTCTTAACCCTTTACAGGTGAGAGGATTTTTCCTCTGGCCAGGAGGGATTTTAAAGGGGTTTACCCTTCCCTTTATATTTATGACAATGCTAATGAGTGTGAATATGAAGTAACTGGAATATGCTTCATGCAAAAGGTCTCTTGTAAGATATCATTACAAAGTTTATAATCTACTGAGTGTGGTCATCCTATCTGTATAAATGTATCAGTTGTGTATCTGAAACTAGAAATATGAAATATAACTCTGAGGTCCTATTGTAGTTATGCAAAGTGTGGGCCATTAATGGTGGTTTGGAATCTGAATGGCTCCCACTAACCAGGACAATTGACTGTAGATGGCTCTGTTTTACTTGTAAGTCTTCCTGTATACCTGTGGGCTGGCAAGTGGGTAATGATGTCTTACAGTGACATGTGATCATGTCACCTGACCTGGAATCCATCTTTAACCTTCCATTGAGAAGGAGGGGTGGGAACCCAGAGGGACAAAGGATTCCCGCCTCATGCAAAATATTTATAAGTGGGTGGAACAGAACTAGGGGGAGGCCATCATGAGAAATCCCCTAGCTACCACCTGAGCTGGAACAAGGGCTGTACCAGGGGAAAGGATTGTGTCCAGAGTAGGAAGGCATCCAGTCTGTGAAAGAAGCTTATTGAAACATCTCTGAGGGTGAGATTTTATCTGTATTCAGTTTTATTACTGGACTAGACTTAGACTTGCGTGTTTTACTTTATTTTGCTTGGTAATTCACTTTGTTCTGTCTGCTATTACTTGGAACCACTTAAATCCTAGTTTCTGTATTTAATAAAATCACTTTTTGCTTATTAATTAACCCAGAGTATGTCTTAATACTTGGGGGGCGGGCAAACAGCTGTGCATATCTCTCTATCGGTGTTATTGAGGGTGAACAATTTATCAGTTTACCCTATATAAGGTTTATACAGGGTAAAATGGATTTATTTGCGGTTTGGACCTCATTGGGAGTTGGGCATTTGAGTGTTAAAGATAGGAACACTTCTTAAGTTACTTTCAGCTAAGTCTGCAGCTTTGGGGCACGTGGTTCAGACCCTGGGTCTGTGTTGGAGCAGACTGGCGTGTCTGGCTTAGCAAGACAGGGTGCTGGAGTCTCAAGCTAGCAGGGAAAGCAGGGGCAGAAGCAGTCTTGGCGCATTAGGTGGCAGTCCCAAGGGGGTTTCTGTGATCCAAACCGTCACAAATCCCCCTTGCTAACCCGTGCCAGTGGGCAGAGACCTGTTGCATTTAGGTCGTCACTCCATTGACACAGCTGTGTTGCTCAAGAGTGTGACAAGAGTGAGGTAAGGTGATCTAACCTCGTTCTATTGAA
Source organism: Chelonia mydas (assembly GCF_015237465.2). NCBI lineage: Eukaryota > Metazoa > Chordata > Testudines > Cheloniidae > Chelonia > Chelonia mydas. The sequence goes on along the minus strand of NC_051251.2, from coordinate 71,321,754 downwards.
CTAGGTACCACTGCTCGGGGGGAGTGGAGTACCTACATCAATGGAAAAACCCCTTCCGACACTCAAGCACTACTTACTGTACTGCATACTGTAGCCATCACCTTAGAGGAAATAAAGGGCTCAAAGAGTCAAAAGTGTTAATGTGATCCTGAACCTGTCCAATATTAACCAAGATTCGGGGTTTGGTATCCAGAGCCCTCAGCCTGCTTAGTGCCATGGCCTGGCAAACTTGGACCAGCATCGAGCTGTTTAGGGCTGTGCTTTTACCTGCCTTTCTGGCACAGGCTTACAGTGGTGTTGCGGAATATTCAGTGGTGTCTGGCTAAGCCTTATTAACAGACTCTTATTAGACAGAAGGCAAAAGGACAGAGATAGGAAAGAGAAGAAATTAGGTGGGGAAGGGAAAGAACACACTGGGCAAGTGTTCTGTTTTGACTGCAATTCCCTGTTGTTCTGTGGACTTCAGGACAAATAACGTGGCTGCCATTCATTTGGATTTTGGAAACTCCATGGGAAGGTTCTGGTGGAATTTTCCCTGTGTCTGGATCCTACCCGATTGCAACAGGAGGAGTTTCTGGGGGCTGATATGATGCACTTTCCAAAGCCCATTGACAGTATTTCCATGGGCCTCAGTGGGCCCTTAGTTAACAGAATGGCAGATGAAATCCATCATAGAGAAAACCTGGTAATGAATACGGGAAGGAACAAGTTGCTCTGCTCTGACACGTTGCTGAGTTCTAAATTAACTGTCACCACTCCAGTGCAGGCAGCTCAATGAAAACCTCTGTTCAGTGAGTAGCAGCTGCAACGGACAGACAGCCTGCTCGGCTAGATCAGGAAAGAGAGAGTTTTGTTGTGAGTAGGACAAATGTCATTGAAACAGGTGGGCATGACAGCCGCCCTCCTTTGGGGGTAAACGTAAAACAATCGGGGACAGCCACGCTCATTGTTGTAGTATCGGAGCACCAAAACCCAGGTATATGTCATCGCCCGAAAGAGAAGGTGCATGCGAGTCTGTTCAGGAATTAGAACTATATGGACAAAGGGTTTTTGCTGGGCATTGTTTGGTGGAGAGGTGTGTGTGTGTGATAGAGGGCAGGAGAAAACACAAGAGAACACAGAATGGCGAGAAGAAGCTCCAGACACAGCCCGAACAAGCACTTTTTGGGCTGAGTGCTGGCTGGAGAGGGGCTTGGAACTGTAAGCAAAGAAACCATCTCCCATTGTTTGAGTCCTGCTGTGATAAGGGAAACCAGACTAGGTGGACATTCTTTCTAAATAAACAGGAATATGCCAGAGATACCTGACTCCACCATCAATTCTTCCTTGTAACAGAATCCACAGGGCCCTGAACTTTGGCTAGTCACTTAGGTCAAAAGGGGGTGACAGACTAATACAAAAAACATTCCCATGCCATTGCATAAACCAATGGTACCATGTTGAATTGTGTAGCTCCCTATTAAAGAGACATGGAAGCGGTAGAAAAAATACCAGAGAAGAGGAACAAAAAAAGACAAGTTTGGAAAAATCTTGCCTATGAGGAGAGAAGGGAGGGAGAGATAGCTCAGTGGTTTGAGCATTGGCCTGGTAAACCCAGTTCAATCCTTGAGGGGGCCATTTGGGATCTGGGGCAAAAATTGGGGATTGGTCCTGCTTTGAGCAGGGGGTTGGACTAGATGACCTCCTGAGGTCTCTTCCAACCCTGATATTCTATGAGAATAAAAATGTTCTATTTCATTTAGATGAGACAATAAATAGTAACATGGTAGAGCTGTATACATCAAAGAGGACAGGAAAACAACAAGGGCTAAGGCACTGGACTGTGAATCAGGATACGGACCCTGGACTTCAGGAAAGCAGACTTCGACTCCCTCAGGGAGCGGATGGGTAGGATCCCCTGGGGGACTAACATGAAGGGGAAAGGAGTCCAGGAGAGCTGGCTGAATTTCAAGGAATCCCTGTTGAGGTTACAGGGACAAACCATCCCGATGAGTCGAAAGAATAGTAAATATGGCAGGCGACCAGCTTGGCTTAACGGTGAAATCCTAGCGGATCTTAAACATAAAAAAGAAGCTTACACAAAGTGGAAGGTTGGACATATGACCAGGGAAGAGTATAAAAATATTGCTCGGGCATGTAGGAATGAAATCAGGAGGACCAAATCGCACCTGGAGCTGCAGCTAGCAAGAGATGTCAAGAGGAACAAGAAGGGTTTCTTCAGGTATGTTGGCAACAAGAAGAAAGTCAAGGAAAGTGTGGGCCCCTTACTGAATGAGGGAGGCAACCTAGTGACAGAGGATGTGGAAAAAGCTAATGTGCTCAATGCTTTTTTTGCCTCTGTCTTCACTAACAAGGACAGCTCCCAGACTGCTGCGCTGGGCATCACAACATGGGGAGTAGATGGCCAGCCCTCTGTGGAGAAAGAGGTGGTTAGGGACTATTTAGAAAAGCTGGACGTACACAAGTCCATGGGGCCGGACGAGTTGCATCCGAGAGTGCTAAAGGAATTGGCGGATGTGATTGCAGAGCCATTGGCCATTATCTTTGAAAACTCGTGGCGAACGGGGGAAGTCCCAGATGACTGGAAAAAGGCTAATGTAGTGCCAATCTTTAAAAAAAGGGAAGAAGGAGGATCCTGGGAACTACAGGCCAGTCAGCCTCACCTCAGTCCCTGGAAAAATCATGGAGCAGGTCCTCAAGGAATCAATCCTGAAGCACTTACACGAGAGGAAAGTGATCAGGAACAGTCAGCATGGATTCACCAAGGGTAGGTCATGCCTGACTAATCTAATAGCCTTCTATGATGAGATTACTGATTCTGTGGATGAAGGGAAAGCAGTGGATGTATTGTTTCTTGACTTTAGCAAAGCTTTTGACACGGTCTCCCACAGTATTCTTGTCAGCAAATTAAAGAAGTATGGGCTGGATGAATGCACTATAAGGTGGGTAGAAAGTTGGCTAGATTGTCGGGCTCAACGGGTAGTGATCAATGGCTCCATGTCTAGTTGGCAGCCAGTGTCAAGTGGAGTGCCCCAGGGGTCGGTCCTGGGGCCGGTTTTGTTCAATATCTTCATAAATGATCTGGAGGATGGTGTGGATTGCACTCTCAGCAAATTTCCGGATGATACTAAACTGGGAGGAGTGGTAGATACGCTGGAGGGCAGGGATAGGATACAGAGGGACCAAGACAAATTGGAGGATTGGGCCAAAAGAAATCTGATGAGATTCAATAAGGATAAGTGCAGGGTCCTGCACTTAGGACGGAAGAACCCAATGCACAGCTACAGACTAGGGACCGAATGGCTAGGCAGCAGTTCTGCGGAAAAGGACCTAGGGGTTACAGTGGACGAGAAGCTGGATATGAGTCAGCAGTGTGCCCTTGTTGCCAAGAAGGCCAATGGCATTTTGGGCTGTATAAGTAGGGGCATAGCGAGCAGATCGAGGGACGTGATCGTTCCCCTCTATTCGACATTGGTGAGGCCTCATCTGGAGTACTGTGTCCAGTTTTGGGCCCCACACTACAAGAAGGATGTGGATAAATTGGAGAGAGCCCAGCGAAGGGCAACAAAAATGATTAGGGGTCTGGAACACATGACTTATGAGGAGAGGCTGAGGGAACTGGCATTGTTTAGTCTGCGGAAGAGAAGAATGAGGGGGGATTTGATAGCTGCTTTCAACTACCTGAGAGGTGGTTCCAGAGAGGATGGTTCTAGACTATTCTCAGTGGTAGAAGAGGACAGGACAAGGAGTAATGGTCTCAAGTTGCAGTGGGGGAGGTTTAGGTTGGATATTAGGAAAAACTTTTTCACTAGGAGGGTGGTGAAACACTGGAATGCGTTACCTAGGGAGGTGGTAGAATCTCCTTCCTTGGAAGTTTTTAAGGTCAGGCTTGACAAAGCCTTGGCTGGGATGATTTGATTGGGGATTGGTCCTGCTTTGAGCATGGGGTTGGACTAGATGACCTCCTGAGGTCCCTTCCAACCCTGATATTCTATGATTCTATGGTTCTATTCCAGCTCTGCTGCTGACTTGCGGTATAACTGTGGGTAGGTCTCTGTATCCCTTCCCACCCTATGCCTGCCATGTCTATTTAGATTCTAAGCTCTTTGAGACAGGGACCATCCCTCAGAATGTGTGTGTGTATATAAGGACAATTGGATGGGGCCTCTAGGCACTACCATAATACAGACAATTGTGGTCAGTTAGCTGCTCCTGTTTACATTCTCATGTTGTGAGAGCAAGAAGGCAACCACTGTAATTAAACTTAAAATTTAAATCTAAAACCATCAAAAGGAGATACTTTATACAATGCATAATTTGCCTGTGAAACTCACTGCTAGAAGATACCATGGAGATAAACTTTAGTCGGATAAAGAAACCCTAATTCATGCTTGTGAAAGTTTTCTGTTTTGAAGACTTTAATAGCAAATTTCAGTTGGGTTATTTTGATTTGGGACAGTAACATATTGGAGACTAGAGATTTTTTTTTTAACTCATTTCTCTCAATGCTGCAACTAAAGTTGAGCAAAGCTTTTCAACCAAGACTTTTTGGGGGGACTGAAAAATTCAGATTAGTCGATGACAAAACATTGGTGGACTCAGCACAACAAAGTCGTCGTCTTAGCCTATGTGCAAGGTGCCTCAGGTGGCCCATAACCGGGAGCCATCACCGAACGTGGTCCGCTGGTTGGAGCATCAGCTTCCCCGGCCCAGCCGAGGCACTGACGGGGAGCACAGTATGAGCGCTGATCCATGCCCCGCAACACAAAGTCACAAAAAGTTGTTTCAGCTGGAAAAAGGAAAGAAAAAAACCAGTTTCATTTTGACATTTTAAAAACAAAATGTTTTGATTCAAAACTTGGTTTCAAAATTTCCTTTAATGTTAGTTTTAGAAAATTTAAAATGTTGGAAATGGACATATAACATTTTGTTTGACATAAACTATTTTTTTAGACATTTTTTGACTCTCTCCAGCTAAAGGGAATGGAAACCCAGGCTGTCATTAACATGAAAGCCTTACTTAATACTTTACATTTCAAATGCTTTAACTGTTCTTCCTTTGCTTCTGTATCTTTAATAAAAGGTTAAATATTATGTCTAATAGTGTTTTTGCCATGGTATTAGGCAGGCTGGGATCTCTGTACATCAAACCTCAGACCTTATTTAACGCTGTTGAATGTCAGACAGTAACTGGGTTTTGGCCCTTATATTACATCTAACAATATAGCATTTTCTAGGGATTTTAGAGATGGAGCTATCATGCTGAAGTAACATTTGCAGACAGACAACACTCTGTACTAGGGATAATACTGCTGTTCCAAAAGGAGTTCCTTGTTCAGCATTAGAAGAAAGTGACTTTATAGCAGTGGCAGGGAAGCCGATCAGTAGGCTAGAGATAGTCACCCCTACCCCTCTTCAAAGTACACCCCCTGCCTTTCCTTATTGAACTCACTCTGCCAACAGATATTTTCCAGAGACCTTTTGATCACAGAAGCTTCTCTCCTGTTAGGAAAAGTGCCTCCTGCTGCTAGCAAGAACTAATAGGGACACATCGGTGACTAACAAAAGAAAGCTTGTAGCACAGGGAGGAGGAACTTGTTACTCCTATCTTCTGCTAATTAAGTCAACATTATACATGGATTGCTGGGAGCGAGAAAGGAAGGGAGTGCTCTTCATCTGTGCAGAGGATGTCACCAAGCATCCTAGCTAACATCACATTAAACACACCGTGTCATCTAGGACCTTTTGTCAGCGTCAGCCTGGCAAGGAAGAACTCAACTGAGACAAGCAACGCTTAGCCGAGTGAAAGCATGGATTGGGGGGGAGGGGAGATAAAAAGAGGGGTGCTCGCTTTGAAAGCTGGCTTTTCAAGAAGGCTGTAGGAATTAGCATTCATTGGTTCAGTTTCAGGGGCTGGCTCAGGATGGAAGAGCAACAAATTCCAACGCACGTTTACCATGGAATGCCACAACATAGCAGGTGTGCACATGGTTGCCATAAGCTTTGGTGGCGTGATCTGACTGCCAGTGATGGACATAAACCAAATATCTTGCCAGACTGTCTTAAGCTAGCTAGTGATGGCTCTGGGTGGCTCTGTCATGATGATGATGAGGAGGAATCACTAGCACCCTCTCCACCCCTCCTTTCCTATCACTAACTCTGTTTGTGACAGTGATGTAAGCACATTCTCTGGAATCTCCATGACAACCCGCCCTGGTGTGACAATGGTAAGTCCCTCTCTTCTTACGCTCATCAAGGAATTCTATTAGAGCAATATTATCCCAAAAACAACTCTGCCTTTCTCTCTCCTTCGCTGAAGAGCTTCAGCCTAGGTCTTTCCCCAGCAGTGCCCTGGCCAAAGTGCATGTTCTGTGTATTCTCCGGGCTTGTATTCACCCATTCCATGGCAGTCCCCATCCCAAAATGGCTGTGTGTGCCAGCTGTGACTCACTGGCTGGAGCTAGGTATAGAAGCCACACCACCCAGACTTTGTGAGCTGCCTTAACCCTCTGAGGTGGTAGAGGAGCAAGAATTTCCTGAGGAGCCTGCGTAGAGATTGGGGCCTTTAGCCAACATTCTCCCTACTATGGGATGAGAACTGGAGTTGTAATGCTGATGACCCTGGGTGGGTCATGGGCAGCAGGGATTGAACCTGGGACCTTTTTATTTGAATGCATGAACCTCTACTGCCTGTGTGAAAAGATGCTGCTCTGTTAGCCAAGGCTGTAGCAGGATCCTCAATCTCTATCTGGCCTACCCACCACTAGAGGGAGACAGAGTGCCACACAGAGCAGGCATGGCTTACAGAGAATTCCCCTAAGAGCTGCCTATGAAGGGAAATCTATCATGCAGAGACTTTGGTGGCAGACCAGGAGTATGACTTTCCCATCACAGATGCTGAGAAAACAAGGGAGCACTGGGATTGCTACCTGGTGCTGGGCCTTACAGTTGGAGCGTCACCCTTCTAGCTGCTAGCAGTGATAAGAAACTTATCTTCTCCCCTACCCAGAGCCTCCTGGTGGGACTTCATTACCTACTCCCTTCTCCATCCTCCACTTATTAATTTCTGTGTGAAAGAGCCCTAAGCAGCAACAGAGGCACAGTAGCTGTCTGCAAGCTCAGGAAGTCAGCACCCTGAAGCTGCTTTAACTTACCATGGGAGCCAGACCAGCCTCCAGCAGCCCCAGGGAACAGGGCAACATAAAGGTGACACAACCATTTTTCCCTCATACTCCGCCACTGGGTCCAGCACTGAGCAGCCAAAGCTGAGGATTAAGTCCTTGGGGTCCTGTTACTAAGCCTGCCAATAAAGATTGCCTGTGATGATGATTTTTGTGGTGGTGGGGGAAATCAAATAACTAGCAATAAAATGGCAGGATAAAGGAAACAGGAGCTCCTATCACATGGGTCCCCAAGCAGCTGTGAGAACAATGTTATAGAACTCCTGGCCTGATCTGCGGTCACAATGGGAAGACACAAAAGGCTCCAAAGCCCATTACCAATCCCCGAGAGGTCAAGAGGGATTGCTCCCTCCGATGTTTTGATGGTACATGAAGGACTGTGACTCCTTGGAGCCAGAAATGTAATGCAGTCCTTAGTAATTCATTAGTCACCATTCTGAAGAGGAAGCATGGTCTAGCAGCTAATGCTCATGGGTGTCAAACATCTGGGTTCTAATCCCAGCTCTGCCACAGACTCTGTCTGGCCTTAGGCAAGATGCTTTTGTCCTCTGTGCCTCAAATTTCTCCTAATACCTTCCTTAGGGCATGGTGAGACTAATTCATATTGGCAAAGGTGCTCTGAGAGCCCTGAACAGCTTAGAGAAGGGCAACATGAAGCTGCACAATAAAAAAGAAGAGTAGGAATGATCTTGAAAATAAATCAGCTCTTCTCTCCCCTGCCAGGAAGTAGTATCCCCTCACCAGGACTTGCTTCCTGACACAGGGGCCTACGCATCATCTGTGTGGAACCATGCCGCCATTTAGGGGCTGAGCCAAGAAAAACCTGTGACGGGCTGGATCACAGTAACCCCCTTGGGACTTCCACCTGATGTGCCAAAACTACTTCTGCTCCTGCTTTCCTGCCTTGTCAGCTTAGGACTTCAGTGCCCTGCCTGGTTTAAGCTAGACCCACTAGCCTGCTGCAAACCCAGACCCAGGCCTGAACCACGTCCCCTAACAGCTGTAGGCTAAATTGAAAGCAACTTAAGAAGTGTTCCTGTCTTTAACACTCAGATGCCCAACTCCCAATAGGGTCCAAACCCCAAATAAATCTGTTTTACCCTGTATAAAGCTTATACAGGGTAAACTCATAAATTGTTCACGCTCTATAACACTGATAGAGAGATATGCACAGCTGTTTGCCCCCCACCCCAGGTATTAATACATACTCTGGGTTAATAAATAAGTAAAAAGTGATTTTATTAAATACAGAAAGTAGGATTTAAGTGGTTCCAAGTAGTAACAGACAGAACAAAGTGAATTACCAAGCAAAATAAAATAAAACATGCAAGTCTAAGTCTAGTACAGTAATAAGACTGAATATAGATAAAAACCTCACCAGTTCCAGTAAGCTTCGTTTGACAGACTAGTCTCCTTCTACTCTGGGTCCAGCAATCACTCACACCCCCTGTAGTTACTGTCCTTTGTTCCAGTTTCTTTCAGGTATCCTTGAGGGGGAGAGTCTCTCTTTAGCTAGCTGAAGAGAATCACAGAAACCCCATTGGAGGCTGCCAACTGATGTGCCAAGACTCCCTCTGCCCCTGCTTTCCCTGCCCTCCCAGCCTGGGCAAGTCACATGTCCATGCATGACTGAGTTCCTTACCAGACTAGCCACATTCCTGGGAAAGCTCAGATGTGGATTGGCATTTCCAAGTTCATTCTTGGTTGGGCACTTACTGACAATAGTCTTTTCTCAGGAAGCTGACCAACTGCTTCACTAAAACCTACTTAGAATCAGACAAGTATACGGCCATTATTCATAACTTTGAATAAAAAAAGGATATATGTATACAAATAGGATGAATGGATTCAGTAGACCTTAACCTTTACAGAGATAAGTTACATGGCACATGTAGCATAAAACATATTCCAATTATGTCATATTCCCATAAAGCATTACGGGGTACAACGTCACAACACCAACTCCCCCAGACAGCACAGGAATACGGTGGCACTAGTTTGCAGACAGACATGCAGTGCTGCCAGCCCCAAGTATTCAAAAGTTCTGAGTCAGGGACCCCAAAACATGAGAGCATTTTTCAAAAATCTCATGAGTTTTAAGCCAATCAACTTTGGGTTCTTTTTGATGACCTCCTAGCTTCTTAGCCATTAGGGTTGCAATCAGGTCACACTTCCAAGCTTTCCTCCACATGCTTGTGGGCTAGAAACTGTTATTATTATTATTTTTTAAATGTTGGCTGAGATTCTCCTCTAATCACACGACTCCAGGAGCTGGAACTTTAAGAAAAGCATCTCATGGTCAAGAGACCAAGTGATTTTAACAAAGAACCAGGGGAAAGGACCACTTAGAGTTCCTCTTCCCCCTTCCCCCAGCAATCCCCCCAAGCCCTTACACCCCCTTTCCTGGGGAGACTTGAGAATAATATCCTAACCAATTGGTTACAAAATGATCAAAGACCCAAACCCCTGGGTCATGGAACAATGGAATAATCAGTCAGGTTCTTAAAAGAAAGATTTTATTTAAAGAAAAGGTAAAAGAATCACCTCTGTAAAATCAGGATGGTAAATACTTTACAGGGTAATCAGATTCAAAACACAGAGGATTCCCCTCTAGGCAAAACTTTAAAGTTACAAAAAACTGGGATAAACCTCCCTCTAGCAATGGGAAAATTCACAAGTTGAAAACAAAAGGTAATCTATCACTCCTTGCCTTATTTGCTTACTCTTTTTGTAATATCAGAGTCTTGTACAGGATGGTTTATAGGAGAAGGAGTTTTTTTGACCTGATGCTTCTCTGCTTTCCCCAGAGAACACACCACAAAGCCTTTCCCCCCTTCTCCCCCCCACAAGATTTGACAGTATCTTCTTTCCCCATTGGTCCTTTTGGTCAGGTGCCAACCAGGTTATCTGAGTTTCTTAACCCCTTACAGGTAGGGAGGAATTCTAGGCTACCCTTAACGGTATGGTTATGACACACCCCCTGGACATCCTCATGACCACTGACCTGATGGCACTTATGGGGCGTGCGCAAAGAGCACCAACCAAGCTGGAGTGCGGCGGTGGAAGAGCGCTATGACTGACTTAAGTCAACAAAGGTCATGTGTAGCGCTGGGGAGGTGACGATTGGCTGGGCAGGCCAGGGCGGGCAGGGGGCCAAGGCAGGTCACGGTAGCAGCATGGGGTTCACTGTGTGACACAATTACAACTTTGTGAAGCTGCTGGGGAAGTTTGTACAGGCAACAAATATACCCTGCGCGGGCGGGCGGGCCGGGGAGACCCTGTAACTAGGGGTGGCAGGTTTGTAGAAATTTTGGTGGTGCTCAGAACCCGCCCACGCCCAAACTCCATCCCAACAAACTCTGCCTCTCACCTGCCCAAGGCTCTGGGAGGGAGTTTGGGTGGGGGAGGTCTGCAGTGCAGGCCCTAGGCTGGGGCAGGGGATTGGGGTGCAGGGTGCAGGCTCTGGGAGGGAGTTTGGGGATGGGAGGGGGTGCAGAGGTGAGGGGTGAGGGCTGTGGGGTATGGCTGCAGATGAGGGGTTTGGATATGGGAGGGGCTCAGGGCGAGAGTAGGGGTGCAGGGGGTGAGGGCTCTGCCTGGGGCTGGGGGTTTGGGGTGTTGGAGGGGGCTCAGGGCTGGGGCAGAGGGTTGGGGTGCAGGGGGATGAGGGCTCTGGCTGGGGCTGGAGATGAAGTGTTTGGGGTGTTAGAGAGGCTCAGGGCTGGGGCAGAGGGTTGGGGTGCAGGGGGATGAGGGCTCTGGCTGGGGCTGGAGACGAGGGGCTTGTGGTGTTAGAGAGGCTCAGGGCTGGGGCAGAGGGTTGAGGGTGTGGTCGGGGGGTGAAAGCTCTGGCTGGGGTTGTGGGCTCTGGGGTGGGGCAGGGCTGGGGATGAGTTTGGGGTGCAGGCAGGCTGCTCCGGGACAGGGAACAGAGAAGAGGACTCCCCTCAGCCCTTTCTCTGCCGGCAGCAGCGAGCTCTGGGGGAGGAGCCCCCCTTTCTTCCCCCCAGCAGCTCACTCACCCCCACCACTGTCACTGCATGTGCTCCTAGGGCCCCTCTCAGGTCCAGGAATCTCCCTCGCCTCCCCCGTGGTGGGTGCTGGGGGGAGCTGCGTGCGCCTCCTCCCCTGCTATTCCCCTGCCTGTAGCCTCACTGGGGACAAGGGATGGGGCTGCCCCTTGCCCAGCATGGGGCAGGAGCGGTGACTGTGGGCGAGGGGGGGGCTGTGCTGGTGGAGGGTCCCGCTGGAAAAGGGAAGGGTCAGAGGTGGAAGGGCAGGTCAGAGTCCTGGCGGTGGAGATGAGGGGCACTAGGATCCTGTGGCAGCAGTTGCTGCAGGGAGGCAGCATGGAGCTGCAGGGCAGAGGCAGGGATGCTGTGTTCAGGGCCTGGGGAGGTGTGTGGGGGCAGCAAGAGGGGGCTGGGGGAGGCACGGGGGGGCAGCAGGTGGGGCTGGGGGGGACACCTGGCCCCAAATATTGGTGGAGGTGGGCCCCGGGCCGACTCCACTCACCCCGCGCCACTGGGGCCAGCAGCGCAGCAGCGATGTGAACATGGCTCAGCCGCCATCACTGCCTGCAACTGCTGCAGCCTCCTCCTCTTCCTCCTCCTCCCACCCCCGACCCTCCCGCGGGGGAAGGGGGAGGAGCAGCCTGCCCAGCCTGAGCTCAGGGCATTAGGGTGTGCCTGGGCCAGCCCGGCACACCCCTGTGCACGCCTATGCTTGTACTGCATGGGCCACAGCAAGTGAAAAATTTCATGTTCCCCAAAGACAATGAAAATAGAAGTTTGTATCCAGCACATTACTGGTGTGAAATCCCCAATGGTGACAAAGTGGAGAGGCCATGGCTTATGTACTCAAAAACCCAGAATGCTCCCTACTGTTTTTGTTGCCAACTCTTCCAGTCTAATCTTCCAGCCACACTGGGTTCTACAGGAACAAAGGACTGGAAAAATCTGTCTAGAAATCTGGCATGCCATGAGAAGGCAGCAAATCAGCAGAGAGCGTTCCATAGGTGGAACGAGCTTGAGATGAGACTAAGGTTAAAGGCCACCATAGATGATCGGCATCAAGAGAAGGTTGCATCAGAGTCTCTTTACAGTCAAAATATTCTGAAAAGTCTCAATGCCATTGTGAGAATGCTTGCTACCCAAAACCTAGCACTGCGTGGCACTTCAGATCAGCTGTATGTGCCAAGCAATGGAAACTTCCTTCAAATTGTGGAGCTGATGGCTGAGTTTGATGCTGTACTCCAGGAGCATCTAAGAAGAGTCACCACCCAAGGAATGTACACACACCACTACCTTGGAAAAACAATTCAAAATGAGATCATTCAGTTACTGGCAGCAAAAGTCAAACAGAAGATTGTGGCAGATCTGAAGTCAGCAAGATATTACTCTGTTATTCTGGACTGCACACCGGACATCAACCATATGGAAAAAATGACTTTAATGGTGTGTTTTGTAACAACAACAGAACCTAATGAAAATGTCCCTGCAATGGTGACTGTCAGAGAGCATTTTCTAGAATTTATTGACATTAATGATACTGCAGGAGCTGGTATGACAAAAGTGCTTCTTAAAAAGCTGGAAGAGACGGGAATTGCGATAGCTGACATGAGAGGTCAGGGCTACGATAATGGTGCCAACATGAGAGGAAAGAATAGAGGAGTGCAGAAATGGATCTGAGAGTTAAACCCTCGAGCTTTTTTTGTCCCAAGCAGTTCTCATTCATTGAACTTGGTGGTCAGTGCGGCAGCATCAGCTTCTAGTGAGGCTGCTGAATTTTTTAATGTAATTCAAAGCATCTATGTATTTTTCTCTGCATCAACTCATCGATGGCAAATTTTGAAGCAAAATCTGGGAACATCCTCTCTGACACTGAAACCACTGCATGCCACACGATGGGAAAGTCGAGTGGAGGTGATAAAGCCTATCAAACACCAAATTGGGAAGATAGATGATGCCATAGTTGCCATCATGGAGGATAATGCTATGACAGGAACTGTTCGTGGGAGAACAGTGGCAGAGGGAAATGGAATCACCAGAAACATACATAACTTCAAATTTCTGTGTGGCTTAGTGTTGTGGCATGACATACTGTTTGAAATAAATGTTGTAAGCAAGAGACTCCAAGGTTTTGACCTTGATATATCTGGAGCAATGGAACAACTGGACAAAGCAAAGTCATACCTACAGTCTTACCTGTCAGATGAGGGATTTCAAAATGTTCTGAAGAGTGCACAGAAATTGGCAGAGGAACTTCACACTGAAGCTATTTTCCACCCATTCAAGAATACAAGAGTCACCGAAGAAGACATTTTGATTACGAGGCACAGGATAATCCCATAAGAGACGCAAACAACAATTCAAAGTTGAATTCTTTAACCAGGTGCTAGATTGTGCAATACAGTCAGCTGAAGAACGTTTCATGCAGTTCAAAGAACACAGCAGTATATTTGGGATGTTGTATGATATTCCAAAACTCCTCACTATACCTGAAGAAGACCTACACCAGCAATGCAGCGCACTAGAGACAGTGCTGACATGATGACATGCGCGATATCGATGCGAGTGATTTAGGTGATGAACTGAAAGATACATTTCAAGATACATTTCAGCAGGATCAACTCCAAAGGCTGTTCTGGAATATATGTGCACAAATAAGATAACCACCCTCTTTCCAAATGCTTTTGTTGCTTTGTGCATACTTTTAACACTTCCGGTAACAGTTGCCAATGGAGAATGCAGCTTCTCCAAGCTGAAGTTAATAAAAACACATCTACGCTCCACAATGACACAGGAGAGGCTGGTCGGCCTTGCAACCATCTCAATAGAGCATGAGCTGGCCCAGACTGTGGACCTTCAGGAAGCAGTTGAAATCTTTGCAACCAAGAAGGCACGGAAAGCACCACTTTGATTATTCAAACAGATAAAAATGCCAGTGTTTGCTATGCAGACAAGAAAAGTTACATTTGCTGTTCAGGCGTTTGAAAGTTAAGTGTTACTTCAAATTTTTGAACAAGGCAGTTTAAGTTGTTAGTTCTCCTTTATTGGGGTAGGTAGCAGAGCAGTACCATGAGAGGCGTAGAACAGGAAGAAGGCAGAATTGAGACCTTTCAAAGTTTTGGCCCAAGTGAGGGGCATAGGGGTGTCATTTGAGCTCCCTGCCTCAGGTGCCAAAATGTTGTGGGCCGGCCCTGTGTAGAGGAATAATGGAATCGCCAGACTGGATCAGATCAATGGTCCCTCAAGTCTGGTATCATGTCTCTGACAGAGGCCTGTTCCATCTGCTTGAAAGGAAGATGCAAGTAAGTTTATTCCTAACCAATATGAGTTAGAAATTGGCTCCTGCTTGGAAACAGAGAGTTGATATCCGTTCCAAAACTCTTAAAGCAGTAAGGAACAGGCAGAATAAACTCTGGGTGTTCTTGTTAACCAAATAAGTGTCCATTCTCTTTTTGAATCTGGTTAAGTGCTTAGCCTCAATGACATCTGGTGACAATGAATTCCACAGGCCAACTGTGAGCAAGTATTTGTTAATTTCCTATTTCCTGCCTTTCAGTTGATTGTCCCCCGGTTAACGTTAGCTACATTCCATGGATCTCAGTTTTGCCTCTCTGCAATCTTTGAACTCCTATTATTGGTGGAAGAGGAGGGAAGTACATTCCAGTGTTGAGTATCTTCCCAGTATAGAATGTAAACTTTTTATCACTTTCATTACGTGGTATCTTTCACCCCAGAGGATTCTCTGAAGCTGTAAGATAGGAGAGCAGCCCTCTGGTCCCAGGGCAGACATCAGATCTCGTAAGCCCCAGAAGGTCTAGCTGAGATCTGACGTCTGTAGTAAGAAGGACAGCTCAGGGTGGGTGGAGTTGTACAGAAGAATATGCTAGGCGAGGCGATTTATTTTTCCCTTGGAGATTCAGATTTGGAGGGTAACTGACCCCACCTCTCTCCAGGGGGCTAGAAGGGATTGTGTTGGGGGTGGGTGCAGATAGGAGTTCTTCCAGCCCAGTAATCCTTCTGTGGGTCACAGTACTCCTGCTGGTACTGATGTTTATTACATACTCTGCCTCCACAGGAGGTATTTTTGCAGGGATACAAATGATCGGTTTAAAAATTCACACTTCTGCCCTGTTAAATAACATTCAAACATACTGCGTGTTTCCAACCAGCCTAGGCACTCTCCTAGAGCTGCAAGCATGTCCGCTATTATTTATTGCTGGGTGAGCAGATTTTGAGTCAGCTGCTGGCACATAAAAGGGAGGCTGCTTTATTTTACAGCGGGTAAATGTATACTTCTTCTCTCCAACTGAACGAGAAAAATAACCCCAGCAGGAATTGTTCACACTTTCAAAGAGTTAAAAACCAACCACTCTCGCGCTCTCGGCCCGAGCACAGCTTTCAGCCCCCAAGGACAAGAACAGAGATAAAGAGTGACTGAAGAAAGGGGCTTACTACGGCAGGCCTTGAATGGTGGGGGTCACTCATCACCAGGGTTAGGAGAGTGGCTTCATGATTAAGGCATTGGATTAGGAAACAGAAGGTGTGGGTCCAAGTCTCAGTTGTGCCACAGACTTCCTGTAGGACCACAGGCAAGTCCCTGAACCCTAATCTACTCAGTTTTTGTACTGGTGTAACTAGTCTGATTACAGGTATGCTTCTTTTGCTGCTCTGCAGCACAACCCCTACTCTGAGCACAGTTCACCATTACAACGGTGCCTTACACTAGTATAGCTTATTCCCCTTCCCACACAGGAATAAATTCCTGCAGAAACAAACACCCTTATACCAGTATTACTGAGTTCATACTGGGAGGGTTCTTGCACTGTGTTAGCTATCTGGGTCTAGATAATGCAATACAACTTTGTGTGTGGACAAGGCCTGGTTCCTGTCTGTGAATCAACTCCCCACTTACAAAATATGATTCATAATCTTTAATTTCACTAACCCTGTGTCTGTCTTGTCCATTGAGGCCTGGTCTACACCTAAAACTTAGGTTGACCTAGCTACGCTGGTCAGGGCTGTGAAAAATTAATACCCCAAGAGAGGCGTTAAACTGCTGCACGCCCTGGTGTAGACAGCGCTAGGTTGATGGAAGAATTCTTCTGTTGACCTAGCTACCGCCCCCTGGAGCTGGATCTACCACAGCAACAGAAGAACCTCTTCTTTACAGTTATGCCACTATAGAGTTTCTCATGTAGCCATCCCCCTAGACTTCAGGGCAGACGCTGTACAAACATATAGTTTGTTGCTAGCACAATGGGTCCTGGCCTCGGTTGGGTCCTTTCTGTGCTAAGGGAATACAAAATAGAGGCAGCAGCGGTTCAGTCGAGGAAGGTGGCTCCTTACATGGTGTGGCTGAATGATGTGGAATATTTTAAATCTGTCCCCTTCTTAATGAGTAACAGTAGCATAACTCAAAGGATTCATTTCCTGGACCAGATCCTCAGATGGTGTAATCAGCGTAACTCCACTGGCTTCACTGGAGCTCTGCTGTTATACACCAGCTCAGGATCCAGCCTCCTGCGTTCCCACTTCATAAATTCCCATGGTAAAGCAATAGCAGCTACCGGCGTGCATGTGTCTGCACAGAAAGCTCTATGTGAAGCTCAATTTGGGAACAGCTTGGTGATTACTACAAGGAATAATCCTGTTGAGTGGAACACACTGGGGTGGAATTACTTTATGTCAGATCTTGGGTGTGCTGAAGCTTGCTGCAAATGAATATTTGATTGGATTAACAACCCCGACGGAAGAAGAGATTTAAGCTACAGCGTTGGCTCTGAATAAAGTATCGGATGCCTGCTTGTCGAGGAGACACTGTGGGACAGAAAGGAAGAATAGAGCATCATCTCTCTGTGCTGTGGTGGAAACTAGAATTCCTTTTATAGCTTCCTGGCCAAAGCTGGGTTAGTTTAACAGGGGAAATCTTGTTTTAAAGAGCCATTAGCAAGTGCCTGCCCATCATGATTCTAGTAAACAGACCTTTATAAATATGTCAATGGGCTTAACGGCTCCTTCACTTGCCAGCCACACATACCTTGTTGGCAGGTGGGCGGAAGGGGGAATCTAGGGGGAAATGCTGAAGTCCTGCCATTATACATCTCCTTCCAACGCAGAGCAGATTATTTGAAAGCCAATATTCCCCCCCGTAGTAAACCTATTGTTGGACTAAAGAAATTCACTCATATGCATACGCTCAGGTCAGTAGCATTCAGTACTGGATTTTGGGACGAGCGCTGGGGAACCTCATATGGGCTGAGCTGTGTGCACCGTGCCAGATTTCGGAAGTCCCAGGGAGTAGAATGGTTGCCATTTCGGGGTGTACGCTAAACGCTGTGCACAGGAGTGACAAATACAAGCACAGCTTCTTAACATGCCAGAGCGCTGCTTTTCTTCACCCCTTCCCAAGTACAGAGAGGCTGGGATCAAATGACATTTACCCAAAGTGATCCACGAGTTAAACTTGTCTACATGGGGGAACTGACCAGTACAGCTATAGTGGACTACTTATACCACTAAAGACACTTTTATTCCAGAATAAACCATCCACACAGGGTGTGACACTGGCATAGCTCCTTTAGTTTAATTATTCTGCTATAGCTAGGCTGGTCAGTTTCTCCATGTAGACAAGCCTTTGGGGTGACAACTGGGCAGATTTGGGGTGCAACTGAATATAAATACTTAGGGACCTCTATATGGGATGGAACTGGAGTCAGATGATATTTTTCAAATGTATTTTTTCTCTCCACCAGCCAATGGCTTTTTTGCAAAATTGAAAATAGTCACCAAACAGTTGTTCTCTCAAATCCATTTTTTCAATGAAACCAGAAAAGAAAAAGTTTAGTCTTTTCCATTCTCTGTTTGTCATTTCTCCTCTATCCCACTCCTCTGTCTTCTTTTCCAGGAGCAAAAAGGAAAAAGGGGGGATGGAAGGGGAGAAAAGAAAGAAAACCCAAGAATCTTTGGGCCTGTCCCATGAGCGGCGAGAACTAGCTGCCCTGAGTATGATCCCATCCAAGACTCTAATACGAGAGCGGCTAGCCCACCCCATCTCCCAAGTCTCCATGGCTACACTGCTATTTTTAGCAGACCAGCTCCAGTGGAGGTCTACCAGAGCTGGAGATTATACTTTCAGTGCCAGGCTGGGTAGACATACCCTCTGTTAGTTAGCAGTGTGAGGGTCCTTTTTTTTTGTTTATGGATAGTTATACTGGTACAACTCCTAGTGTGGCCACAATTATACAGGTACAAAGGTGCCTGATACCAGTATAGCTTATTCCCCTTCCTATATCCTTTCTACTTTTAGAGGGGTGGAGACTTTTTTTAAATAGCAGCAAACAAAACTGGAATATGTAAGGTTAAGAGGCAATTTAATTAGTCTAGAAGTACCTGCCCAGGGAGAAGATATCATACCATAGATGGATCTTTAATTTGGCTGACAAATTAGAAAGATTTGATGGCTGGGAATTCAAGTAGAAATAATTTGCATTTATTTCCAGTTAGAATTTTGCAACCAGTGACTGTAATTCAACGTTACAGCAGCTTATTAAGGCATGTGGTGAATTCTTCACCCCTGGGGAATCTTCAAATCATGACTTGAGGCCTTTCAAAAAGCTATATGATCTAGCTGAGCCACAGCTTGTGAGCTAGTTACGAAAGTCACTGGATGAAATCCCATGACTTCTGTTATGTGTGAGGTTAGACTAGATCATAATCCATAGAGCTGTTGGGTTCGAGCAGTGGTGTGTGTATAAACGATTAATGCTGGGAGGATATGCAGTTATTTTGGCAAGAGAGTTAATTTTGTTAATATTAAAAATCTGTTTGTTTCTAATTTATGCATCTACATTTAGCTTTATAAACTGAAAGTAAATGAATGTGTCATGCAGTTTCCCAGAATGCATGTGGGATTATGCATTTGTGTCAAGTACTTATCAGGACTATGTATGGCTGAATTTGTGTGGCTCAAATAAGAACTGATCCAAACCACTGCCTAAAATTCATAGTGACAAGTAACTGGATCTGGCTTGTCTACTTTGGATAACTAGAAGAACTGGTCAAACTGTAAAGAACAGATTTTTAAAGTGTTTTGGTGCCTACCTCCCATGAGTTAAGCACTTAAGTACCTTTAAAATCTTTCCCTAAGTGACATTTTCACCAAAAAAAGTTAGAGTTTTTTGTAAAAACAAACTTTATTTTGATGAAAATTTCATCAAAATATCAAGGAAATCAAACAGTTGAGTATCTGATTAAATGGTGAAGAATGAAATTTTCACCAAAATGTGATGATTTTTCAGCTGGAATTTCAATGAGAAGTGTCATTGAAACGACTTTTTTTTGATCACCTCTACAGATAATTTTTGCTTCCCCCTGTTTATTTTTACATGCCTTGACCACAGAGAAGGAGAAATGCTGATAGACCACGGCAAAGATGACCACATGGCACCTAGTGCAATACAGCAATCCCCACTGAGGCCCTAGGCCATTACAGCAATACAAAGGGTGAACAATAATGCTAAGTGACTGCTCACAAGATTTCCAGCCTATTTTTACAAGTCCACAGTGGTTGCATAGTTTGGACAAAGTATCTATAAGCATCTAAAACTTTGGGGTAATTATCCTAAATAAAAATTACCAGTTCTTCTGAGATTTGCCAACATATTTTGCATGTGCAAAGCTCGCATCTGTGAGTGTAACAGGTGTCCTTACCATGACATTTCACTCCATATTCTTTATGAAAATATGCTTATGATATGAATAGGACATAACTGAGATATACTTTATGCAAGATGGCTCGTGTGAGATATCATTGGAAAGGTATGATTTACTGAATGTGATTATTCAATTTGCATGCCTATATCATTTCTGTATCTGAAGTTAGGAATATTAACTCTGTATCTGTATTTCCAGTAGTGTTACTTTGGGTGTCACCCCTAACCCGTGCTTCAGGTACAACAATGGAAAAGCCAGAAAGGGTTAATGGGCCATTAGCAGAGACAATGGACCGTGAAAGAGCTTAGTCTTCCTGTGGATGCTGGAGACAGCCTATGAGCAATGGCTGCAACAGCCGGGCAGAGACAAAGGGCTGAGTTACCTAGCACTGGACACCCCTCCGCCCCTTTTGGAATGCCAGTGGTTTTCCACTGGAAGACAAAGGGTTCCTGCCTTACACAAGAGCTATATAAGGCAGGGGAATGACATCATAGGGGTTCTCCTCTGTCTCCCCACCCAAAGAGACACTGAAAAAAAACACCTGGAAGCAAGAACTGAACTGAGGGGAGAAGGGTTGAACCCAAGCTGGAAGGGTGTCTAACTCCCTCAAACCAAGACACCGCCAGCTTCCTGAGCGGTTCCCTGGATGGCGAATTCGGACGGGACAGGCGCGACATCGCTTCACTGTGGTCCTGTGCTCGCAATGCCACGCGTCGCCTGGGGAAGCGGATTGGCTGCCACTGGGAGTGGTGCGAGGAGCGCCAGGAGCTGGGAGTCCTGGTGCCGCAGATCAGGTCTGAGGACAACACCATCGTCACCCCGAGCGCCAGGGGCATGCTGGAGAGGACCCTGAAGGCAGCCATCCACTCGCTGTACATGGAAGCCCTGAAGCGTAAACCGGACCAGGGTAAAGCCTTCGAACTGACCAGCAAGTGGGACGCCAGCAACCACTTCCTCTCCGGGGGCGGCTTCACCCGTTTCGCCTACTGGCGGTTCATCCACTGCGCCTGGCTCAACTGCATCCTGCTCAACGGAGCCGTCCACCACAGGAACCGAGACAAGTGTTGCAGAAAGTGCGGCTACGCCAACGAGACCCTGCCCCACGTCCTGTGCAGCTGCAAGCCCCACTCCAGAGCCTGGCAGCTGCGCCACAATGCCATCCAGAACCGCTTGGTGCAAGCCATCGCCCCGCGCCTGGGGGAGGTCGCCGTGAACTGCCCCATCCCCGGTACTGAAAGCCAGTTGCGACCTGATGTTGTAGTCTCTGACGAGGCCCAGAAAAAGATCATCCTCGTCGACATCACGGTCTCCTTCGAGAAGAGGATCCCGGCCTTCCGAGAAGCCCGGGCTCGTAAGCTGGAAAAATACGCCCCTCTGGCTGACACCCTGAGAGCAAAGGGCTACGAGGTGCAGCTGGACGCCCTGATCGTCGGAGCCCTGGGCGCTTGGGACCCCTGCAACGAGCGTGTGCTGCGGACCTGTGGGATCGGTTGATGCTATGCATGGCTCATGCGGCACCTCATGGTCTCGGACACCATCCGATGGTCCAGGGACATCTACATCAAACACATCACCGGCCACCAACAGTACCAGGAGGTGTTAGCTGGTACGACATCATGGATCCACTATGGGAAAGGGACTGAGAGACTTTTTCCACTGGACCGTATGAACTGGAACCATAAACTCACTGAACATTAAATCCCACCAAATGAGGGTAGATCGTATCCACTCATTATACTCCACACCTGAACATAGCCATTATATGGACAACATACCCCCATATCTCAATGTCTGTACTTTGACCAGTTAAACTTTTACCCCCAATCGGGGAGATTGCAGATTATGTATTCCTTACGCCACCAGCTCCTAAACCGAATTTCGCACCCCTTGATAATCTGTACCTTATTCCCTGATAACCAGAAACTTCTATGCCTAAACTCTGTACCGTTTTCTTTTTATTTCAACATTATCTTAATAAAATTATTAAATCTGAAATAACTGAAGTCTCAAGAGGGAGACCAGTGCAGCTGCCTTTCAAGACTGTCTGTAATCTGCCTGCAACAATATCTAGGGTGAGAAATACTATTTGTAACCAATTTCTGTAATGAAACTAGCTTAGATTGTGTGTTTGGTTTCATTTGCTTAGAAAGCTGCTTTGTTCTGTTTGTTCTCTCTTATAGCCACTTAAAATCCACCTTTGCTAGTTAATAAACTTATTTCTTGTTTATAATAAACCCAGTTTATGCAATTTCTAACTGGGGGAGAGGCAAGAAGTGTGCACATCTCTCGTCACATTGAGGAAGAGGGCGGATTTTTATGAGCTTGCGCTGGGCAGATTTCTTTATGCGGCGCAAGACACTATTATTTTGGGTTTATCTCCCAAAAGTGGTGTGCACATGAGTGCTGGGGGAGTCCTCTCACACAGAGCTGACTTCAGTCTGTGTTTGCAGCGTGGTATGGCCCAACCTGTGTGTGTGCTGCAAGAGGCCGGAGAGCTAATTCAGCAAAGCAGGGAGAGGGAACCCAGGCTGATTGAGCAGGGGAGGCTCAGTGAAATCCCAGTACATCAGGTGGCATCCCAGAAGGGGGGTCCAACCCATCACACGTACACACGCACATTTGCATTTGGGACATGCAAGTTAGGTCACTAGCTCTGCAGTGACCAGCTTTGAATTAGAGTGACAAGAAAGTGCCCATTTTGACTAGCCAAGAGGACTTGCGTGCAAGGTTTGGGGGTCTGCAGTTTGAGACTTCCTTTGAAAAATGTCTGTAAATATAATTCTAATACCTGGCATCTAAAACAGGACCCCTAAACTTAAATAGACCAACCTGTGGACTTCCAACCAGAGGCAATGCATGGGGGGGGCACACAGGGTCACCTGCCTCCCTCCACCTTTCTGCCTTCCATTTGGCCCTGCTCCCTGACGTGCTGATGTCTCAGGGCAGAGCAGTGGTGTGTCTCCTTGGCTGGCTGCTGCCTGCTTGGGAGTCAATGGCTGTGAGGCAGCCCCTTCTGATGGCAGGGGGAGATTTCTCTTCTGCAGTGACCCTGCAATTTTTGGATGTGCACCATCCTCCCCCACCCTCAACCCAAACAGGCTGGGTGGCCTGCTGAGGTGAGTCGGGGTGGAGGTGGCATTCCTTCCCTGAGCCCGAGCCCAGACATCTGGGGCTGAAGCCCAGTCCTTGGTGGACCCCTTGAAACCTGCTCGTAGACCCCCAGGGGCTGAGGACCCCCAGCTGAGAACCAGTGGTGTAGAAACTTATCTGAATAACTATGTTTAGCTACACCTAGATTTTATATATATATAGTTACTCTACTTATTTTTCTGGCATAAAACGGCACAGTGGCAGCCAGTTACCTTCAGTCACTGACTGCATTAATATGAGTGGCTATTTCACACACACCTTTAGGCTGTGCTTTTTGCCTCTCAATCTGTGGAACTGAAATGGCCTAGGGAGGAGGGAGTGGAGGTCAGAGGGGTTAAGTATTTCAGGAATGAAAGCTTCTCATCCTGACACCATAGTTCAAGCTCTTCTGCATTCCTGCTAATGGATCACTCTTGCAAGACACTGACAAAATACCATCACCTCAGCCATAAACCAAAAAGGGGTCATTCTGCTGGGATCACTCAACCCTTTCGTACTCATCATGCCTTGCTTTCAGCAGCAAACTGTGGCAGACGGAAAGTCAACATATTAGACACAGATGGAGACAATGACTTTTAAGTAACATGCAGTCTTCTAGAGGCTATTTTGCACCAGCTGGGCTTGTTGTAAGCTACATAAGTGACTCCAGTGTCCAGGCAAGGCTGGTCTTATAGATTTACAGAAAACCCCACATGGGATTTACATGAAATGATGTGGTGATCTCATTTTGACCCATTAAGTGAAATTCTGGTGAAATCATGAGATTTGTTGTGATTGTTCTTGTGCTTCATGCAATTAAGTTTTACCAGTCTACACATGGATTTTTCTAATGAGATCATGATAGGTGAAGATTGAAAGCAATGGAAAGCACAGTTCTCTTGTCCCCACAAAACCACAGCCTAAGTTGTCTCAGTGCAGACTTTTCTGTTACTAATTTGTATTACAGGGCCCTATTGTGCTAGGAGCTGTACATAGATTGTAAACTCATTGGGAAAGGGACTGTCTCTTACTAGACAGACATGAAAGAGGTAGAGAGAGGAGGTATAACATACAAGCAGAAAATGGGACACACAGTGTAAGCGACTTCACACAGGAAGTTTGTAGCACAGCCAGGAATTGCACCCAGATGCCCCAAGTACCAGGCCCATTCCTTCACCACAAGACCATTCTTACCAACTAAGATGCCTCACAGAGCTAGGGTGTGAGAAGGAAATTCTAAAATAACTTCCAGTCACAAAAGTATTTTTGTGGCCTTCACAATTGTCCACCAGGAACTGAAGTGAGGCCATCACCTGATTTCAGTACAAGACAATCAAGGTCAATTTTCTTTTTTAAAGGCAGCTTCCATTTTGCAGGAGTCAACATTTGTATCCATTATTTGCATGTAATTGAAGTATGGAAGGAAATCTACATGTTTTGCGCTTCTAGCTACCCGAGTATGCGTACCCCTCAGGCAACTGCCGGTGCAAGTATGCCGATCTACACCCAGCTCACTGCTGTAGGGGCAAAATATGGGAGTAAGTTTTGTAGGTCCAAACTATGCCTGCAAGAAGGCAAACGGTGCTCTTGTTCGTTGAAAATGTGTGTCTGGAAGACATCAGATAGCGCAGCTTTCCATTACTGCATTGGCTTTGAGCCAACAGCCTAGAGGTAATCTGAAATTTTTCATCCACATCAAACAGTGATCTACAAGTTGGTGGAGATTAATTTGGTTGATCTCCAGCATCTGACAGCTGTGGTTTTGGAAGCAGGCTAAAGTGGTTTTGCCACGAATGTTGCTGTGTTCTCGTTTGGATTTCCAGTTTCAGTAGATCAACCAGGTCTCATCACTGCAACCCAACTGCTAACCAAGTGGACTGGCACATCTGCCTCTGAACTGCCAATAGCTGTTTGCACTTCTGTTTCAATTAGTTAACATGATCAATTTATCCAATCTCAACTCATCACGATTGGAAGTCCCAGAGCTCAACTCTGCTTGCAATGGGATTTGTACTCCTGAGGGCAGAATCGGGCCCTTGTCATCTCTTACCTACACCTTCAACCCATGACCACACTAGTACTTATAACCAGGTTTGAAGCCTTTTACAGACAGTTTGCTATTTCTATTATGGCAGCATCTAGATCTAGGGTTGTCAACCCTCCAGGATTGGCCTGGAGTCTCCCGGAATCAGCAAAAAAAAAAAAAAAAAATCTCCTGGTGACTATTGAAAGCAATCCAGGAGACTTTAATAGGATATTTTAAGAAAATGACATTATGTCATATTGGGAAAAAATAAATCCCCTGGAATAGCTTCAGTCAGAGTTGGCAACTCTACCCTGGTCATGGACCAAGGCTTCAGTGTCCCCGGTACTATATAAACCCATTTGGAACATGATTTGTGTCTAAGATCAAATGTCTTACAACTAGAGCATGTCAGGAAATGATTCCCCCTGAAAAATTTTGACAAATGGGCTTTTTGGGGTGCGGTTTTCCTCCAAAATTTGCATTTTCAGCTTAAAAACCAAAATATTTGTTTTTTCTATGAAAACCTAAAAAGTTTCAAAGGAAATTTTGGGGGGAAAAATTCCTGTTTTGTCAAAAACCCATTTTCTCTCAAACACACCAAGGGAAAAATCTTGACTAACTCTACTTAAAACCCAATGTCGTGGGGTTCCTCCTCTTGGTCACTCTGGGGATTAGCTTTGACCAGGCTTTGCATTCTCCTCTAGCGGTGTCCCTCTGGTCATTCGTTCTCCCTGTGGACCCATCTCGCTCTAGGAACTGCAGCCTCCTATTCGTAATCCAGCACTCTGGCTGGTGTTAGGTGTAAGAAAGTCTTTCCAGGACTCCCAGGCTGCCTGCTGTACTCTGCCTGGCCTGTGCCACGTCCCCAGTGGCTGGTAGGGGAATCCAGTCCCATCCTCTACTCTGGGTTTCAGCTCAGAGGCTCTTTGGTCAGTAGCCGAGGCCTGCACTGTCCTACCTTGCTGCTTTCCCCCGAGCCTTCTCCTACATTCCTGGCTTCCCCCTGTCTCTGGGCTCACCAGCCTCTGAACTCCCTCTTCTCAGGGAGTGACTGCAGCCTGCTTCCCTGCACCCTACTTCGGTTGCCAGATACCTGGTTTTATAAGCCCTGCCTTTTCCTGCCCAGCTGAGCCTGGTTTCAATCAGTTCCCTACACCCTGGCTCCCACTTCATATGCAGCCTGTGGAATTAATAGGCCTATCTGGCCACCTTAACCCCTTCCAGTTCTGTGTGGGGTGGAAACCCCATCACATCTAGTTATAACCTGTTTGGGAAGCCACATAACAGCTTTACTAGGAAGGATATTTAAGAACATTTCCTGCCCATTACAGCCTTTCATGCACTAAGATTCTTTCTAAAGAGACCCCATCTGTTGCTAACATTAATTACTTGCATTGCAGTAATACCTAAGAGTCAATCATACACCAGGATTCTGTTATGCTAGGTGCTGTACAAACAGAACCAAGACCGTCCCTTCCTCAAATTGTTTGCCAACACCATTTCAGGAATATGGACAGCAACAGCTGCATGTTTCTGTTGAGGTAAATACATTTTTCAGATGCCTAGGGCAGCAAAAACTAACAGCAACTAGATTTCTCTTCTGGTGTCTTCTTTGGCTATCCCTCAATGCAAAGATGATGTCTGCCAAGGGGGTTCACTGGTGAGTTTTCAAGTGGCTGAGGAGCCCAATTCTTGCGCTGCAGATTTTCCCACAGAAGTGACAGGTGTAATCTGGGAGGAGACGTAATTGTTGGCTGGAGTGTTGTGCCCTTTCTTTCCTCCTTTGTTGCTTCTCTGTCTCATTAGCACATCTGTTCTCCTCAAAGTGAGCTGTGGTGCCAGTGTGGTGTATGGTGTAGTGCCACTGTGTTCTGTTCCGTGCCGAGTCCTCCCTGTTTGTTGGGTTGATGCCTCCCCTTTTAAGATGTACTTTCAGTGTGTCTTTGAAACGCTTCTACTGCCCTCCGCGAGCCCTTCTTCCCTGACTTAACTGAGAGAAGAACACTTGTTTCGGGAGGCAAGTGTCAGGCATACATACACAGTGGCCAGCCCAGTGAAGTTGGTATTTCATGACCTGTGTTTCTATACTGCTAATGTTGGCTGCAGAGAGAATGCTGACGTTAATAAGTCGGTCTTCCCAGCTGATCCTGAGAATCCTCCTGAGGCAGCACTGCTGGAACCATTCCAGCCGCTTGAGATGTCATCTATAGGTTATTCAAGTCTCACACCCATAGAGAAGGGTGGGGATGACAACTGCCTTGTAAACCAAGATCTTGGTACCTGTTAGTAGATCCCTATAATTGAAGACTCATTTGAGTAGCCTTCCAAAAGATGTGCTGGCACAGTGGATCCTGTATTCAATTTCTGTGTCAATGCTGGCTGTTTGGGAGAGGTGGCTGGCAATGCATGGAAAATGGTCCACATTTTTCAGGGGTTCTCTGCTGATAGTGATTTGTGGAGTGCGAAAAGTAGTTTGTGCAGGTGAGGACTGGTAGAGTACCTTGGTTTTCCCGATGTTGAGAGAGAGACTCAGGCTGTGATAGGCATCTGCAAAAAGATTTAGGGTACTTTGCAGGTCGGCCTCTGTGTGTGCAAGAATGACAGTCATCTGCATACTGAAGGTCAGTGATGCCAATTCTCGTGATCTTAGATTTTGTTTGGAAATGTCAAAGATGGAGGAGTTGGCCCTCCATACGATACTCAATCCCGATTTCATCAGGAAGGCGGTCGTGAATGAGAATCAGAATCACGGCAAGGTAAATGCAGAAGAGTGTTGGAGCAATGACACAGCCCTGCTTGACCCCGGTGCGAGTGGTGAATGGTGAATGGTTCGATCTCTGAGCCTTTGCACAGAATGGTGGCAGTTATCCCATCATGGAGTGGTCTGATGATGGAAATGAATTTCTGTGGACAGCCAAACCTACACAGCACCTTCCATAGGGCATCACGGTTGTTAGAGTCAAAGGCCTTGGTTAGGTCGATGAATGCCATGAACAGTTCCTGGTGTTGCTATCTGCATTTCTCCTGAATCTGTTGTGCCACGAAGATCATGTCGGTTGTGCCTTGGGATGGTCTGAAGCCACACTGTGATTCGGGGAGGAGTTCCTCAGCAAGAGGGAGGAGGCGGTATAGAAGGATCCGGACAAGAATCTTCCCTGTGATGGAGAGGAGAGCAATACCTCTGTAGTTCCTGCACAAAGATTTTTCCCCCTTTTTGAATATTGTAACAATGTTGGTGTTCTTAAAGTCAGGTGGAATTTCTTCGCAGGTTTTTCAAGGAATTGGCAAAGTTTGTGCTAGAGCACTGTTCCACCAGCTTTAAAAACCTCAGCTGGGATGCTGTCTGGGCCCTGGTGCCTTGTGATTTTTTGTCTGAGTGATGGCACACCCGACTTCCTCAGAAGATGGGGGATCAGCAATGTGTTCCATTGCTGAGCATTGTGGAATAAACTCAAGGTACTGATACCTCATTATCTAGGGCTTTAGCTTAGTTAGAAAACATGCCCAAGGTCCCAGCTCTACCATAAGTTGCAACCAGGTTGCTTGAGACAGCTTGATCGCACATGGGCTAACTCTGCAGTGAAGACATACCCTAAGTGAATGGGTACCAATTAAGTCACCACTCACCAATAAAACTCCTTCGAGAATTCCTGTTAACTTTCTCCACCCTATCCTAATTCACCGGTCCAAGTGGATTTCCAATAATTTTTGTCCCTTTCTACCCACCCACAGGTCATAACACTTCTGAGATGTTTGTGAATTGTCCCAGAGCTTCCTTCACTTGTGAAGTTAACTGTGGGATTCGCCATTTAGCCCAATGACATGGCCATTTGAAGACACTGATTAGGATTTGAAGTGAACTCCCGTTACCTGAACCAGTTGTAAATCCAGAGCAGTCCACAATGAGGCTTCAGCCATTCAGGTTTTTTTTAATCTTCTCTTAATCTTCAGAAAAAGAGAGTCATTGTCTTAGCAACTCAGGGTATTTGCATGATAAGACATTTCCTGAGCGACTTCCATTGCAGATGACAGCAGTCCAGAGGCTGCAGCTGTACCCATAGGACAGCTCACACAATCATAAAGTAGCAGACTCCAGGGGAAAACAGCCCAAATGTGAGATTGCCAGGGTTTTAGTAAGCCAGGGGCATTGCATTTTTTCTATGAAAGATGGTTGGAATGTAAGGAATTCAATTCTGTAAACCAAATGCTATTTTTAAAAAGATAGATATCTGCTAATATTACTGTATTGATTTCAGGTCTCAGCATATATCCAGCAAAGAAACATCTAACTATAAAAGGCTACCGAGTACGGCAAACACCTTTACTAAACATTTTCTTGACAAAGAGATTAAAATTGGATAAACTCAGATTGTAAGAACCTAAGAATGGCCATACTGGGTCAGACCAAAGGTCCATCTAGCCCAGTATCCTGTCTTCCAACAGTGGCCAATGCCAGATGTCCCAGAGGGAATGAACAGAACAGGTAATCATCAAGTGATCCATCCCCTGTCGCCCATTCCTAGCTTCTGGCAAACAGAGGCTAGGGACACAATCCATATCCATCCTGTCTAATAGCCATTGATGGACCTATCCTCCATGAATTTATCTTGTTCTTTTTTGAACCTTGTTATAGTCTTGGCCTTCAGAACATCCTCTGCCAAGGAGTTCCACAGGTTGTCTGTGCGTTGTGTGAAGAAATACTTCCTTTTGTTTGTTTTAAACCTGCTTAGTTTAATTTCATTTGGTGGCCCCTAGTTCTTGTGTTATGAGAAGGAGTAAATAACACTTCCTTATTTATTTTCTCCACACCAGTCATGATTTTATAGACCTCTATCATATCCCCCCTTAGCCATCTCTTTTCCAAGATGAAGTCTTATTAACGTTCCATACCCCTAATAATTTTTGTTGCCCTTTTCTGAACCTTTTCCAAGTCCAATATATCTTTTTTGAGATGGGATAACCACATCTGCACATTGTATTCAAGATGTGGGCGTACCATGGATTTATATAGAGGCAATATGATATTTTCTGTCTTATTATCTATCCCTTTCTTAATGATTCCCAACATTCTGTTAGCTTTTTTGACTGCTGCTGCACAATAAGTGGATGTTTCAGAGAACTGTCCACAATGACTCCAAGATCTCTTTCTTGAGTGGTAATAGCTAATTTAAACCCCATCATTTTATATCTATAGTTGGGATTATGTTTTCCAATGTGCATTACTTTGCATTTATCAACATTGAATTTCATCTGCCATTTTGTTGCCCAGTCATCCAGTTTTGTGAGACCCTTTTGTAGCTCTTTGCAGTCAACCTGGGACTTAACTAGTTTTGTATCATCTGCAAATTTTGCCACCTCACTGTTTACCCTTTTTTCCAGACCATTTATGAATATGTTGAATAGGACTGGGCCCAATACAGACCCCTGGGGGACACCACTATTTACCTCTCTCCATTCTGAAAACTGACCATTTATTCCTACCCTTTGTTTCCTATCTTTTAATCAGTTACCAATCCATGAGAGAACCTTCCCTCTTATCCCATGACTGCTTACTTTGCTTAAGAGCCTTTGATGAGGGACCTTGTCAAAGGCTTTCTGAAAATCTAAATACACTATATCCACTGGATCCCCCTTGTCCACATGCCTGTTGACCCCCTCAAAGAATTCTAGTAGATTGGTGAGGCATGATTTCCCTTTACAAAAACCATGTTGACTATTTCCCAACAAATTATGTTCATCTATATGTCTTACAATTTTGTTCTTTACTATAGTTTCAACCAGTTTGCCCAGTACTGAAGTCAGGTTTACCGGCCTGTAATTGCCGGAGTCACCTCTGGAGCCCTTTTTTAAAAATTGACGTCACATTAGCTATCCTCCAGTCATTTGGTACAGAAACTGATTTAAATGATAGGTTACAGACTGCAGTTAGTAGTCCTGCAATTTCACATTTGAGTTCCTTCAGAACTCTTGGGTGAATATCATCTGGTCCTGGTGACTTATTAATGTTTAATTTATCAATTTGTTCCAAAACCTCCTCTAATGACACCTCAATCTGGGACAGTTTATCAGATTTGTCACCTAAAAAGAATGACTCAGGTTTGGGACTCTCCCTCACATCCTTAGCCATGAAGACGAATGCAAATAATTCATGTAGTTTCTCCGCAATGGCCTTATTGTCTTTTACCATCTCCATTGTCCAGTGGCCCCACTGGTTGTTTAGCAGGCTTCTGATGTATCTAAAAAAAAATTTGCTATTACTTTTTGAGTCTTTGGCCAGCTGTTTTTCAGATTCATTTTTGGCCTTCCTAATTATATTTTTACACTTCATTTGCCAGAGTTTATGCTCCTTTCTATTTTCCTCATTAGGATTTAAGTTCCACTTTTTACAGATTGCCTTTTTGCCTCGCACTGCTTCTTTTACTTTGTTGTTTAGCCAGGGTGGTTCTTTTTTGGTTCTCTTACTATATTTTTTAATCTGGGGGGTATACCTTTAAGTTGAGACTCTATTATGGTGTCTTTAAAAAGTTTCCCTGCAGCTTGCAGGGATTTTATGTTCTATGTGGTACTTTGGATTGTTTCTTTTTAGTATAGTATGCAATTCTTCCTACACAAGAAGGCACTTAAGCACAAGTTTAAGGCCTGTTGAATTCAGTGGGACAGTAAGCAGGTGCTTAAATGCTTTCCTGAATTAAGGCCTTTATTAGGACAGGCAGCGTGGCCTAGTGGATAGAGTACTGTTTGGGATTCAGGAGACCTAGGTGTTACTCTTGACTCTGCCACTGGCCTACTGGGTGATCTTGGACAAGTCAAAGCCCTGCTCTGTGCCTCAGTTTCCCCATCTGTAAAATGCAGATGATACTGATCTCCTTTGCAAAGCGCTTTGCAATCTGCTGATGAAAAGCACTGTATAATCATAAAATCATAGAATCATAGAATATCAGGGTTGGAAGGGACCTCAGGAGGTCATCTAGTCCAACCCCCTGCTCAAAGCAGGACCAATCCCCAATTAAATCATCCCAGCCAGGGCTTTGTCAAGCCTGACCTTAAAAACTTCTGTGGAAGGAGATTCTACCACCTCCCTAGGTAACGCATTCCAGTGTTTCACCACCCTCCTAGTGAAAAAGTTTTTCCTAATATCCAACCTCAACCTCCCCCACTGCAACTTGAGACCATTACTCCTTGTCCTGTCATCTTCTACCAATGAGAATAGTCTAGAACCATCCTCTTTGGAACCACCTCTCAGGCAGTTGAAAGCAGCTATCAAATCCCCCCTCATTCTTCTCTTCTGCAGACTAAACAATCCCAGTTCCCTCAGGCTCTCCTCATAACTCATGTGTTCCAGACCCCTAATCATCTTTGTTGCCCTTCGCTGGACTCTCTCCAATTTTTCCACATTCTTCTTGTAGTGTGGGGCCCAAAACTGGACACAGTACTCCAGATGAGGCCCCACCAATGTCGAATAGAGGGGAACGATCACGTCCCTCGATCTGCTGGCTATGCCCCTACTTATACATCCCAAAATGCCATTGGCCTTCTTGGCAACAAGGGCACACTGTTGACTCATATCCAGCTTCTCGTCCACTGTCACCCCTAGGTCCTTTTCCACAGAACTGCTGCCTAGCCATTTGGTCCCTAGTCTGTAGCGGTGCATTGGATTCTTCCGTCCTAAGTGCAGGACCCTGCACTTATCCTTGTTGAACCTCATCAGATTTCTTTTGGCCCAATCCTCCAATTTGTCTAGGTCCCTCTGTATCCTATCCCTACCTGCCACCGTATCTACCACTCCTCCTAGTTTAGTATCATCCGCAAATTTGCTGAGAGTGCAATCCACACCATCCTCCAGATCATTTATGAACATATTGAACAAAACCGGCCCCAGGACCAACCCTTGGGGCACTCCACTTGATACCGGCTGCCATCTAGACATGGAGCCATTGATCACTACCCTTTGAGCCCGACAATCTAGCCAACTTTCTACCCACCTTATAGTGCATTCATCCAGCCCATACTTCTTTAACTTGCTGACAAGAATACTGTGGGAGACAGTGTCAAAAGCTTTGCTAAAGTCAAGAAACAATACATCCACTGCTTTCCCTTCATCCACAGAACCAGTAATCTCATCATAGAAGGCGACTAGATTAGTCAGGCATGACCTTCCCTTGGTGAATCCATGCTGACTGTTCCTGATCACTTTCCTCTCGTGTAAGTGCTTCAGGATTGATTCCTTGAGGACCTGCTCCATGATTTTTCCAGAGACTGAGGTGAGGCTGACTGGCCTGTAGTTCCCAGGATCCTCCTTCTTCCCTTTTTTAAAGATGGGCAGTACATTAGCCTTTTTCCAGTCGTCCGGGACTTCCCCCGATTGCCATGAGTTTTCAAAGATAATGGCCACTGGCTCTGCAATCACATCCGCCAACTCCTTTAGCACTCTTGGATGCAACGCATCCGGCCCCATGGACTTGTGCACATCCAGCTTTTCTAAAAAGTCCCTAACCACTTCTTTCTCCACAGAGGGCTGGTCACCTACTCCCCATGCTGTGTTGCCCAGCGCAGCAGTCTGGGAGCTGACCTTGTTCGTGAAGACAGAGTCAAAAAAAGCATTGAGTACATTAGCTTTTTCCACATCCTCTGTCACTAGGTTGCCTCCCTCATTCAGTAAGGGGCCCACACTTTCCTTGGCTTTCTTCTTGTTGCCAACATACCTGAAGAAACCCTTCTTGTTACTTTTAACATCTCTTGCTAGCTGCAGCTCCAGGTGGGATTTGGCCCTCCTGATTTCATTCCTACATGCCAGAGCAACATTTTTGTACTCTTCCCTGGTCATTTGTCCAATCTTCCACATCTTGTAAGCTTCTTTTTTATGTTTAAGATCTGCAAGGATTTCACTGTTAAGCCAAGCTAGAGTATTGTTATTAACACAGCTCTAAGTTGTCTACACACACTTGCACAGATCAAGCTTAAGGTGTTTTTAAACCTAGCCCTGAGACAGTCCATCAAGCACACTAGAGAACTGGGATTTGGCTACCATGTTTGGGTTTCTAAGGCGCTTAAGTTGGTTGTGTGTCCTAAATAAGGAGGGTTACAGTTCAAAGGACACCAGTCTTTAGACCACAAAAGGAAGGTATAATGTAGATTTTGAATGGCTATTACGGGCAAAAAGCTGCAGGAGAAGAGTAGTGATTTTCTGAAGGCTGCCTGCAAGTGCTAATTATATGCCTGCACATCACAGGGTACTGGCTCTCTCTTATTATGAGAAGGAGGAAAATTGGCAAGTGTAGCCATAGGGCTCCCACCAGCTATTTCTGCCCAAAGGGCCATGTAGGATATTGTATGACAGATTCCTAATGACAGGGCTGTGCTGAAGGAGGGAATACTTTCTGGGGTTTTTTCCTTTGAACTTCCAGGTCTGGTAAAGAGCTGCAGGGCAACTTTGGGCAGGCACCGTCACTAACTGCATTATCCCAGCTTTGTTTGGAAAACTCCCAAATCCCTTTGGATCAAGAGTTTCAGCTGTGTGGAAATAAGCAAACTCATCCAGTCTTTAAAAAAAAAAACAGCCCCAAACAATATGGTCTATTGTGCCTGTGGAAATGCACACAAGCAGAAAAATAAGATGAAATGAAATGCAGGGCAAGCTCCTGATGGATTCTGCCTGTGAAATGCATCGTTACAAAGTGCTCATGGCCAGCTGATCTTTCTGAGAAGGCTGCCAGCCTGGTGAACACATCAGGGATTGGACCAAGGCCCTGCCTGAGCTGCTAAAGCTTGAGCTAAAAAGCCCCCTCCCCTGCACAGCTGTGGACCTGTTGTGATAGTTGGCCCTACACATTTCTCCTGTGAGCTCAATGGTAAAAAGTGAGTGAAAGTCCATACTAATATCCGGATGACCTAGATCAAGCAACAGTGATGGGGAAAGGTGAAAAAGTGAGACAGAAGTACTGAATGAGTCCAAACAAAAATACTTCCTGCTATAACTCAAGGACTGTGTTAAAATCATGGCTGAGGAACAATCAAACTATGGAACTGGACATCAGTGAACCCAAATTGGGGTGTCTGCTATGAGGACAAAATAACGAGGGAAGGGCTATCCCACCATCACTCTCTTTTGGAGTCTTCAAACTCTGGGGAGAAAGCCTGGCTACCGGAGTGAGCTTCGTCACCATGGCTGCCACCTCCACAACCTTCTGGGACCCCAGACCTTCTTCATCTTGATCCTGAGAGATGTCCTGACCAGACCGGGACAGACAGAGGGACCCAGATGAGATCACCATCTCCACTGGCTCTAGCTGAGTCCCAGCCACCACCTGCAGTGTGAGACTTTGTCATTCCCCCCCCACCCATCCTCAGTGTGTCCTTTTTCTTCTCTATTTTCTGTTTCCTTGCCTCTCATTTTGCCCTCTATCTAATAGGAGTCTGGCTTAGCCAGACAAGACTGCAGATTTTGCCACCCCACTGTAAGCCTGTGACCAGAAAGAGGCAGCTAAAGCAATGCCCCGAACAGCCTGGTGCTAGTCCAAATTTGTCCCCAATAGGACAATTATTACCATCTTTAATGCCATCTATAAGACTATCAAACAAGGCCAGTGGGAGTCCTTCTAAAAACTCTCTCCAGCGAATAGGAACAAGGCATGTTGTAAAAATGAAAGTCTTACTTAATACTTTACACTTCAATGCTTTAACTCTTTCTCCTGCTGTTCTATATCTTTAATAAAAGGCTAAGGGAATTTTTAATGGTAGGTTTGCCCTCGCACTCAGCAGCCTGAGGGCTCTGTATCCCAAACCCTGAACCTTGTTTCCTGTTGGGCACCTTTGACTCTTTAGGTCCACCTAGTCCATCTACATTAGTAGACCAGCCTGTAAGACACATTTTTCTGGCTCAGGGTATGTCTACACTACGAAATTAGGTCGAATTTATAGAAGTCTATTTTTTAGGAAGCAATTTTATACAGTCGATTGTGTGAGTCCCCACTAAGTGCATGAAGTCAGTGGAGTGTGTCCACAGTACCGAGGCTAACGTCGACTTTCGGAGCGTTGCACTGTGGGTAGCTATCCCACAGTTCCCACAGCCTCTGCCACCCATTGGAATTCTGGGTTGAGCTCCCAATGCCTGATGGGGAAAAAACATTGTCGCGGGTGGTTCTGGGTACATGTTGTCAGTCGCCCCTCTCTCCGTGACAGCAACGGCAGACAATCGTTTCACACCTTTTTTCCATGCAGACGCCATACCATGGCAAGTGTGCAGCCCGCTCAACTCAGCCGCTGCTGTTGTGTCCTGGGTGCTGCTGGCAGCAGTCAGTGCAGTAGGGCTGCAAACCATCGTCATCGAACGACCGAACTGACCGCTTCCGCTGCCACTCTGCTCTCCTGCTCTCCTGCAGACGCCATACCACGGCAAGCAGGGACCCCGCTCAGATAACCACAGCAGTTATGAGCACTGTAAACACCTCGCGCATTATCCTGCAGTATATGCAGCACCAGAACCTGCAAAAGCAGGGGAGGAGGCGATGGCAGTGCAGTGACGAGAGTGATGAGGACATGGACACAGACATCTCTCAAAGCACGGGCCCCGGCAATTTGGGCATCATGGTGGTAATGGGGCAGGTTCATGCCGTTGAATGCCGATTCTGGGCCCGGGAAACAAGCACAGACTGGTGGGACTGCACAGTGTTGCAGGTCTGGGATGATTCCCAGTGGCTGTGAAACTTTAGCATGCGTAAGGGCACTTTCATGGAACTTTGTGACTTGCTTTCCCCTGCCCTGAAGTGCAAGAATACCAAGATGAGAGCAGCCCTCACAGTTCACAAGTGAGTGGCAATAGCCCTCTGGAAGCTTGCAAAGCCAGACACCTACCGGTCAGTCGGGAATCAATTTGGAGTGGGCAAATCTACTGTAGGGGCCGCTGTGATCCAAGTAGACAATGCAATCACTGAGCTGCTGCTATCATGGGTAGTGACTCTGGGAAATGTGCAGGTCATAGGGGATGGCTTTGCTGCAATGGGATTCCCTAACTGTGGTGGGGCAACAGACAGAATGCATATCCCTATCTTGGGACCGAATCACCAAGGCAGCCAGTACATAAACTGAAATGGGTACTTTTCAATGGTGCTGCAAGCACTGGTGGATCACAAGGGATGTTTCACCAGCATCAATGTGGGATGGCCGGGAAAGGTGCATCTTCAGGAACTCTGGTCTGTCTGAACGGCTGCAGCAAGAGACTTACTTTCCAGACCAGAAAATAACCATTGGGGATGTTGAAATGACTATAGTTATCCTTGGGGACCCAGCCTACCCCTTAATGCCATGGCTCATGAAGCCATACACAGGCATCCTGGACAGTAGTCAGGAGCTGTTCAACTATAGGCTGAGCAAGTGCAGAATGGTGATAGAATGTGCATTTGGACATTTAAAAGCGTGCTGGCGCAGTTTACTGACTCGGTTAGACCTCAGTGAAACCAATATTCCCATTGTTATTACTGCTTGCTGTGTGCTCCACAATATCTGTGAGAGTAAGGGGGAGACGTTTATGGTGGGGTGGGAGGTTGAGGCAAATCGCCTGGCCGCTGATTACGCACAGCCAGACACCAGGGCAGTTAGAGGAGCACAGCAGGGCGCGCTGCACATCAGAGAAGCTTTGGAAACCAGTTTCATGACTGGCCAGGCTAAGGCGTGAAAGTTCTGTTTGTTTCTCCTTGATGAAAACCCGCCCCCTTGTTTCACTTTACTTCCCTGTAAGCCAACCACCCTCCCCTCCCCTCCCCTCCCTCCCCCCTTCGATCACCACTTGCAGAGGCAATAAACTCATTGTTGTTTCAAATTCATGAATTCTTTATTAATTCGTCACACAAATAGGGGGATAACTGCCAAGGTAGCCCGGGAGGGGTGGTGGAGGAGGGGAGGAGGGAAGGACAAGGCCACACAACACTTCAAAACTTATTGAATGCCAGCCTTCTGTTGCTTGGGCAGTTCTCTGGGGTGGAGTGGTTGGGTGCCTGGGGGCGCCCCGCCCCGTGTTCTTTGGCATCTGGGTGAGGAGGCTATGGAACTTGGGGAGGAGGGCGGTTGGTTACACAGGGGCTGCAGCAGTGGTCTGTGCTCCTGCTGCCTTTCCTGCACCTCAACCATACACCAGAGCATATCAGTTTGATCCTCCAGTAGCCTCAGTATTGCTTCCTGCCTCCTCTCATCACGCTGCCGCCACCGCTCCTCTTGCTCCAGCCATCTATCCTCTTGTGCGTCCCTCCTGTCCTTGCATTCATTTTGTGCTTTCCTGGGCTCTGACGTTGTCTGACTCCACGCATTCTGCTGGGCTCTTTCAGTGTGGGAGGACTGCATGAGCTCAGAGAACGTTTCATTGTGAGTTTTTTCGCCTTCTGATCTGCGCTAGCCTCTGTGACGGAGATGATAGGAGGAGCGTTGAAACATTTGCAGCTGTGGGAGGAAAAAAAGGGAGAGTAGTATTTAAAATGACACATTTTAGAGAACAATGGGTAGACACTTTCATGATGAACCAAGCTGTTAACATTACACAGCACATGTGCTTTCTTTACAAGGTCGCATTTTGCCTCTTATATTGAGGGCCTGCCGGCTTGGTGTGAGAGCTCACACATGCAGGGCCGAGCAACGGACTTCGGTTTGCAGGCAGCTATGGTAAGCCACAGTCTTTTGGCTTCTTTAACCTTCATAACATGTGGGAATGGTTTCAAACAGCAGCACCCTCATTTCCCATACCAAGCACCTGTTGGGTTTGCCATTTAAAAGGAGGGGCTGAGGTTTTCGGGTTAACATGCAGCACAAACCCAACTACACCCCCCTCACACCCAATTCTCTGGGATGATCACTTCACCCCTCCCCCAAACGCGCGGCTAACAGCAGGGATGATTTCTTTTCAGCCACAGGCACACAGCCCAGCAGGAAGGGCCACCTCTGAATGTCCCCTTAATAAAATTCCCCTATTTCAACCAGGTGACCATGAATGATATCACTCTCCTGAGGATAACACAGAGAGATAAAGAACGGATGTTGCGTGAATGCCAGCAAACATCAGGACCATACGATGCCAGGCTTTCTCATGCAATGATTCCAGACTACATGCTACTGGCCTGGTGTGGTAAAGTGTCCTACCATGGAGGATGCAATAAGGCTGCCCTCCCCAGAAACCTTTTGCAAAGGCTTTAGGAGTACCTCCAGGAGAGCTTCATGGAGATGTCCCTGGAGGATGTCCAATCCATCCCCAGACACGTTAACAGACTTTTCCAGTAGCTGTACTGGCTGCGAATGCATCCCAAGTCTTCAGGGGAAATTAATCATTAAACATGTTTGCTTTTAAACCATGTATTATATTTACAAAGGTACACTCACCAGAGGTGCCTTCTCTGCCTTCAATGTCCGGGAGGCCGGGTTGGGAGGGTACTGTCTCTAGGGTGATAAACAGTTCCTGGCTGTTGGGAAGAACAGTTTCTCCACTTGCCTGCTGTGCGCTATCTTCAACATCCTCCTCCTCATCATCTTCCTCGTCCCCAAATTCCTCATCCCTGTTGCATGAGACTCCCTTGCAGGAGTCCACATACAGGAGTTGGGTAGTTGTAGGTGCACCCCCTAGAATTGCATGCAGCTCATCATAGAAGCGGCATGTCTGGGGGTCTGACCTGGAGCGGGCGTTTGCCTCTTGGGTTTTTTGGAAGGCTTGCCTGCGCTCCTTAAGTTTCACGTGGCACTGCTGTGGGTCCCTGTGATAGCCTCTGTCCTTCATGCTCTTGGAGATTTTTTCAAATATTTTGGCATTTCGTCTTTTGGAACAGAGTTCTGATAGCACGGATTCATCTCCCCATACAGCGATCAGATCCAGTACATCCCGTTCCGTCCATGCTGGAGCAATTTTGCGATTCTGGGACTGCATGGTCACCTGTGCTGATCAGCTTGTCACGCTGGCCAAACAGGAAATGAAATTCAAAAGTCTGCAGGGCTTTTCCTGTCTATCTGGCCAGTGCATCTGAGCAGGGGCGGCAGGTTTGTATAATTTTTGGTGGTGCCCAGAACCTGCCCCTGCCCAAATTCAGCCCCTCCCAAACTCCACCCGCCACCTGTCCAAGGCTCTGAGAGGAAGTTTAGGTCGGGGAGGAGATCTGGGGTGCAGGTCCTAGGCTGGGGCAGAGGATTGGGGTGCAGGGTGCAGGCTCTGGGATGGAGTTTGGGGATGGGAGGGGTGCAGAGGGAGAGGGTGCAGGGGTGAGGGCTGTGAGATGTGGCTGCAGATGATGGATTTGGGGTCCAGGAATCTCCCTCGCCTCCCCCATGGTGGGTGCCAGGGGGAGCTGCGTGCACTTCCTCCCCTGCTGTTGCCCCTGACTGTAGGCTCACTGGGGGTGGGGGATGGGGCTGCCTCCTTGCCCAGCATGGGGCAGGAGCGGTGACTGTGGGCGGGGGGGGGGGGGGGGCTGTGCTGGTGGAGTGTCCCGCCGGAAAAGGGAAGGGTCTGAGGTGGAAGGGCAGGTCAGAGTCAGTGCGCCCTGGCAGTGGAGATGGGGGGCACTAGGACCCTGTGGCAGCAGTTGCTGCAGGGAGGCAGCATGGAGCTGCATGGAAGAGCCAGGGACGCTCTGCTCCAGGGCCCGGGGAGGCGCGTGGGGGGCCAGGGGCAGCAAGAGGAGGCCGAGGGACACTCATAGGAGGCGCGGGGTGGCGGCAGGTGAGGCCGGGGGGGACACCCAGACTCAAATATTGGTGGAGCTGGGCCCCTGGGCTCTGAATATTGCTGGTCCCGAGGCACCACATGGAGATATAACTCGCTGCCTATGCATCTGGGTTCAGAGTGCTGTCCAGAGTGGTCACAATGGAGTACTTTGGGATAGCTCCTGGAGGCCAATACCATTGAATTGCGTCCACACTACCCCCAAATTTGACCCGGAGATGTCGATTTTAGTGCTAATCCCCTCGTCGGGGAGGAGTACAGAAATTGATTTTAAGAGCCCTTTAAGTCGACAAAAATGGCTTCGTTGTGTGGACGGGTGCAGGGTTAAATCGATCTAACGCTGCTAAATTCGACCTAAACTCGTAGTGTAGACCAGGACTCAGACACACGTAACACTCATGGCCAGTTGGTTTCATTTCTTTTCAAGATAGAGCAGATCAGACACTGTTAATGGTGTTCTAAGTACAATGCATCTAGGGAAACTGGAGGCCCCATGAACTCTTTCTCCCTCTCTCTCTGTGCACATCTGTTTAGTTTAGTTTGCAGGGTTCTGCCCCACACTGAGAGTGGCTGACCCACCTCCCCCAGGTACGGAAATTTCTGCTTTCCCGCACTTAGGTTTAACGTACTCCCTAAGTTCCCTAGCGTGGTTACTAGATGCTTGATCCAAGAATCAGACCCCCTGCACCAACATTTAGGATTAAAGAGGATCTGCACATTGAGTGCTGTGCTGATAGCTCACTCCCCAGAGAGTCAGAGTCTGGAGAAAATCTCTGATAGCCCTACTCTTCACTGCATGCTAATTTCGGGCTCAGCCCTGCTTTTCCCACTTGACACCATCTTGGCTGAGAATGCCTGGCTCCTTCCTTCAGTTTGTTTAGTTAACTGGAGCTGTTAATCCCCTCTGACTTGGGCTCCATAGCCATGGCAACACACACAGGTGAGCATGTGAGGAGCACACGCAGTGCAGCGTTGTGCCCTGAACACCTCGGTGAGTGCAGCAACGGTTGGCTGGGAGGAGCATTTGCATGTCCACACACAACATTTTCCGGCACGTCTTTGCTGGTGCCGCCATTGCTCGGCTATTTGACAAGTCCAGCTGAAATGCATTGGGTATGTGTACACAGTAAAGAAAGAAAGAAAAATCCTGCGGCAATGAGTCTCGGAGCCCAGCTCACCTGACTCGGGCTCACACTACTGGGCTAAGAGTAGCAGTGTAGAAGTTACCATGTAGGCTGGAGCTGGGGCTCTGCACTTCAGCAGGGGAGTGTAGATGTATCCTAAGAGAGGATCATTATATACCCCCACCTCCGGAAAATCCAAGCCGTCACGATCAAGCCACATTCTGCTGGGGAAAGCAGGATGGCCTCATGCTGCAAGAACTTTGCTCAAACCCCCATGAATGTGCATGAGCCCTGCCAAACCCAACCACTGCTTAACAGCTCTTCATTGGATTGGACTCTGGGAAAAGACTGATTGGCTCCAAACCAAGCTGTCTTGATGGTCAGGGTATATGAATCCACAGGGACTGGTTCTCACAAGCTTCACCACTGAAGCTTGTGAACTGAAACTTCACCATTGACTGTCTCTTCAGGCCAGCGTAGCTTTACTATTGTCTGTACAGAGCTCCCCCATTCACCCTTGTACAGAGTGCCAGTGGATGGGGGAAGTCATATAAAAATGATACTAAACGTGTCTTAAATCCGTATAGAGTATTTCCCGCAGCCCCTCCTGCTCCCCTCCTGCCCCCAACATAAAAATTCCAGAGGGGTTGAAAATATTTACCAGAACTCTGCTCCAGACAGCTCTGGCTGAATTTAAGCCCTGATTAGGGCTGCCAAATTTCTAATTGCTGACAACAGGACACTGCTGCCCGACCTCATCCCTAAGGCCCCGCCCCCAGCCCAGCACTTCCCCTGAGGCTCTGCCCTCCACTCACTCCCCCCTCCCAGGAAGCTGGTATGATTGAGCAAGATGGTGCTGATTCATGAGATTTAGAACAGCATCAGAGATTTAAAAGAAGTGTTTGTTCTTTGCCTTTTGGAAAACTTTTCTCATACTTGATTCCTTTCTACAACGAAATTCTCCACAGAAAAATCATGTAGAGAAAACTTCTAGCCTTAGGAGCATTCATGAAATGTCTCACCTGTTCTGTGGGTATGCT
Organism: Chelonia mydas; assembly: GCF_015237465.2. Taxonomy (NCBI): domain Eukaryota; kingdom Metazoa; phylum Chordata; order Testudines; family Cheloniidae; genus Chelonia; species Chelonia mydas. Next base: position 71,278,844 of record NC_051251.2, on the reverse strand, counting down.
TTTCCCACACACCTTCTCAAGGACTTTTTTTATTTTTAAAAGAGAAAACTGATTGCACACTCAAATGAAGCAAACCTAATGAGCAGATTCAGTGTGGTATTATACAAATGCATGTTGACATTTAAGCAGGGTGCATCTATTTGCAATTGTGTCCTAATACTTATGGCTTATCTATATTAGAAAAGTTGTACAGTCTTAACTAAGGTTTCAGAGTAGCAGCCATGTTAGTCTGTATCCGCAACAACAACAACAACAACAACAACAACAAAAACCCGGAGTACTTGTGGCACCTTAACTAAATTAATTTGAAGTCTGTGTAGTTAAATAGGTGATACCCCCTAATGTAGATGCACTTAAACCCATTTAATCCTTGTTTATCATGTACTAGTAAATTACTAAATTAAACTAAACTGATTTAAGTGAGGGTTAAACAGGTTTAAGTGCATATACATTCAGTGAGAAGTACCACCCACTAATATCCAAAACCAAAGTTGAAAAATCTTCCTATAATTTGGTTAAAAGCTCACCCCACCTCTTTTCTATGTGTTATTAGATATAAAAGGGTACAATTAATGTGAGTTTTTCTTGGGGTAAGGGTTAATGAGAAATCCCACAAACTTTGAAAAAGAATGTTTCAGCTATACAAACAAGAATGCCTTACTAAAACATAGTATCCCAGGATAATGGCAAACAAACCTGGCAGCATATGTAATTCTGCTATACAATGCAGCAACCCATTTGCCAGGCTGTAGCTAGCTACCTGCCCCATTTTCCATAGTCCTAATCATCTTGTTTCTGTTTTAGAATTTCTAAATTTGGCACAAATTTTATGACATCTGGCATATTGTGCACAGTAAGATTTGTTTGTAGAAATTATATCTTTTTAGGTGTCAATTCTTTGAAAAGCTGGCAAGTGATTTTTTGGCTGGTTAAGAAAGTATTGTATTTTAAATCAAGCTTATTTTAAAACTTGTCACTGGAATAAGCATCTGAGAATATTGTTTGAATAGAAATGTATTAATCCGCACTCTTGATAACTCACAAAAGAGTAGCCTTGCCCTACTTCCCAAAGATGTGGGGAAAGGGCAGTAACTGGCATTGAGGGGTACAGGGACTATAGGGGCACTAACTGGCATTGAGGGGGAACACTGCATGTAGTTAGTTAGTTAGATAGTTTGTCCCCATTACTACCAGGTCTTGTGTTTTGGGTATTTAATTGTTCTACAAATGCCTCATCCAGCACTAGGGTTACCATCTGGCTGGTATTTGACTGGCCTGGCTGGTTTTTTTTATGGATTTTTTTTAATGGATTTTATGGATTTGCTGGTTGCCAGAAAAATAATTTAATCTGCCAGGGTTTTTTTAATGTGGTGTCATAAAAATAAAGGGAAGGGTAAACATTGCCAGCACTGAATCCAGTACTTGCAACCCAAACACCAGAGGGCCCCACCGAACCTGCACCAGCAGCAGCAGATGACCCTACACAAGAGGCTCAGCCAGAGCCTGAACCCCAACATAGGTCACCAGCTGAGAGTGGTTCACAGTTAACAGAAACAGCCCCATCCCCTGCCATCGCTTCCAGGGGGACCAAGCCTAGGTCCACAATCCAATGAGGAACTGATGTCTCCAGCATCAAGGGAACAGTTCCAGACTGAACAGAAAGCAGATGAAAGCCTCCAGAGAGCATGGATGGCAGCCCGGAGCAACCCACCGCCTCTCAGCTCTTCTAATCAATCCAGGTTTGTTGTAGAAAGAGGACTTTTATACAAGGAAACTCTTTCTGGTGGACACCAGGAAGACTGGCATCCCCAGAGACAGTTGGTAGTTCCAACTAAGTTACCGGATCAAGCTCTTGAGCTTAGCCCACGATCATCCTAGTGGCCACGCTGGGGTGAACAGGACCAAAGGCTAGTTGGGGAGGTCATTCCACTGGGAGGGAATGGGCAAGGATGTTTCTACCTATGTCTGGTCTTGTGAGGTATGCCAAAGAGTGGGGAAACCCCAAGACCAGGTCAAAGCCCCTCTCCAGCCACTCCCCATCATTGAAGTTCCATTTCAGCGAGTAGCTGTGGATATTCTGGGTCCTTTTCCAAAAAAGACACCCAGAGGAAAGCAGTACATACTGACTTTCATGGTTTTTGCCACCCAATGGCTGGAAGCAGTAGCTCTAAGCAACACTAGGACTAAAAGTGTGTGTCAGGCACTAACAGACATTTTTGCCAGGGTAGGTTGGCCCTCTGACATCCTCACAGATGCAGGAACTAATTTCCTGGCAGGAACTATGGAAAGCTTTTGGGAAGCTCATGGGGTGAATCACTTGGTTACCACCCCTTACCATCATCAAACAAATAGCCTGGTGGAGAAGTTTAATGGAACTTTGGGGGCCATGATAAGTAAATTCATAAATGAGCACTCCAATGATTGGGATCTAGTGTTGCAGCAGTTGCTCTTTGCCTACAGAGCTATACCACATCCCAGTTTAGGGTTTTCACCATTTGAACTTGTATATGCCCGCGAGGTTAAGGGGCCGTTACAGTTGGTGAAGCAGCAATGGGAGGGATTTACACCTTCTCCAGGAACTAACATTCTGGACTTTGTAACTAACCTACAAAACATCCTCCGAACCTCTTTAGCCCTTGGTAAAGAAAACCTACAGGATGCTCAAGAAGAGCAAAGCCTGGTATGATAAACATTCCAGAGAGCGGTCCTTCAAAGTAGGGGACCAGGTCATGGTCTTAAAGGTGCTCCAGGCCCATAAAATGTAAGCATCGTGGGAAGGGCCATTCACGGTCCAAGAGCGCCTGGGAGCTGTTAATTATCTCATAGCATTCCCCACCTCCAACCGAAAGCCTAAGGTGTACCATATTAATTCTCTAAAGCCCTTTTATTCCAGAGAATTAAAGGTTTGTCAGTTTACAGCCCAGGGAGGAGATGACGCTGAGTGGCCTGAAGGTGTCTACTACAAAGGGAAAAGTGATGGTGGTGTGGAAGAGGTGAACCTCTCCATGACCCTTGAGCGTACGCAGCGACAGCAGATCAAGGAGCTGTGCACTAGCTACGCGCCGACGTTCTCAGCCACCCCAGGACTGACTGAACAGGCATACCACTCCATTGACATACGTAATGCTCACCCAATTAAAGTCCAACCTTACCGGGTGTCTCCTCAAGCTAAAACTTCTATAGAATAGGAGATCCAGGGTATGCTACAGATGGGTGTAATCTGCCCTTCTGGCAGTGCATGGGCATCTCCAGTGGTTCTAATTCCCAAACCCAGTGGGGAGATACGTTTTTGCGTGGACTACTGTAAGCTAAATGCTGTAACTCGCCCAGACAACTATCCAATGCCATGCACAGATGAACTATTAGAGAAAGTGGGATGGGCCCAGTTCATCTCTACCTTGGACTTAACCAAGGGGTACTGGCAGGTACCGCTGGATGAATCCACCAAGGAAAGGTCACCCTTCACCACACATGTCGGGCTGTATGAATTTACTGTGCTCCCTTTCGGGCTGTGAAATACACCTGCCACCTTCCAAAGACTTGTAGATGGTCTCCTAGCAGGATTGGGAGAATATGCAGTTGCCTACCTTGACGATGTGGCCATATTTTTGGATTCCTGGGCAGAACACCTGGAACATCTACAAAAAGTCTTCGAGCGCATAAGGGAGGCAGGACTAACTGTTAAGGCTAAGAAGTGTCAAATAGGCCTCAACAGAGTGACTTACCTTGGACACCAGGTGGGTCAAGGAACTATCAACCTCCTACAGGCTAAAGTGGATGCTATCCAAAAGTGGCCTGTCCCAAAGTCAAAGAAACAGGTCCAATCCTTCTTAGGCTTGGCTGGATATTACCTTGTAAGGCCGCCCCACTGACAGACCTAACCAAAAAGAAACAGCCAAATGCCGTTCAGTGGACTGAAAAGTGTCAGAAGGCCTTTAACCAGCTTAAAGCGACATTCATGTCTGACCCTGTGCTAAGGGCCCCAGACTTTGACAATCCATTCCTAGTAACCACAGATGCGTCCGAGCGTGGTGTGGGAGCAGTCTTAATGCAGGAATTGCCGGATCAAGAGTTCCATGCTGTCGTGTTTCTCAGCAAGAAGCTGTCTGAGAGGGAAAGCCACTGGTCAATCAGTGAAAAGGAATGTTATGCCATTGTCTACGCTCTGGAAAAGCTACACCCATACGTTTGGGGACGGCGTTTCCACCTGCAAACTGACCATGCTGCGCTACAGGGGCTTCATACCACCAAGGGAAATAACAAAAAAACGTATTCGGTGGAGTTTAGCTCTCCAAGATTTTGATTTTGACATACAACATATCTCAGGCGCTTCTAACAAAGTGGCTGATGCACTCTCCCATGAAAGTTTCCCAGAATCAACTGGTTAAAATCTTGAGATGTGGAAAATATTGTTAGTCTTTATACAGTTGGTAGTATATTTAGAGGTGCTTGTCTTATTAATTCTGTTTTCTCCTAGAACTCCAGGAAGAAATCACAGCCAGTGTTTTCACCCTATCTGTGATTTGGGGGGCGTGTCACAAAAATAAAGGGAAGGGTAACCACCTTTCTGTATACAGTGCTATAAAATTCCTCCTGGCCAGAGGCAAAACCCTTTCACCTGTAAAGGGTTAAGAAGCTAAGATAACCTTGCTGGCACCTGACTAAAATGACCAATGAGGAGACAAGATACTTTCAAATCTGGAGCGGGGGTGGAAACAAAGGGTCTGTCGGTTTGTGTGATGCTTTTGCCGGGAACAGATCAGGAATGCAGACTCAGAACTTCTGTAAAGTTGTAAGTAATCTAGCTAGAAATGCATTAGATTTCCTGTTGTTTAATGGCTGGTGAAATACGCTGTGCTGAATGGAATGTATAATCCTGTTTTTGTGTCTTTTTGTAACTTAAGGTTTTACCTAAAGGGATTCTCTATGTTTTGAATCTGATTACTCTGTAAGGTATTTACCATCCTGATTTTACAGAGGTGATTCTCTTACCTTTTCTTTAATTAAAATTCTTCTTTTAAGAACCTGATTGATTTTTCATTGTTCTTAAGATCCAAGGATTTGGGTCTGTGTTCACCTGTACAAATTGGTGAGGATTTTTATCAAGCCTTCCCCAGGAAAGGGGGTGTAGGGCTTGGGGGGATATTTTGAGGGAAGACGTCTCCAAGTGGGCTCTTTCCCTGTTCTTTGTTTAACACGCTTGGTGGTGGCAGCATAGGGTTCAAGGACAAGGCAAAGTTTGTACCTTGGGGAAGTTTTTAACCTAAGCTGGTAAGAATAAGCTTAGGGGTCTTTCATTCAGGTCCCCACATCTGTACCTTAGAGTTCAGAGTGGGGCAGGAACCTTGACAGTGGGTCTAAAGATTTGCATTATTACCACAAGACACTGCGATATCTAATGTTAAAAGTTTCTGTGTTCCGCTAAAGATGCTGCAGTGTTCCCACTTCCACAGTTTCAGTGATAAACTACTGAAAATACAGCCTGTTTGCCATGGTTGGCCACACCATCCACTTCACCATGTATGAGAGAGTCAACGTTTCGGCCTTCTTCAATGCCTCAGACATCGCCATCTTGAACTTCCAGGTGTCCGACCTGCAGACCCTGCTGGGTGTGCACAGGGAGGCCCTGCTCCACCTTCTCAGACATCATCTCCTACACCACAGGCACCCTTCTCCCCACCTGTCCTGCTTTCTAATAAAAACACACTCGGGTAAAAAACAAACAAACAAAAAAACCCACACAAGCACACCACGCAGGTGTGTGAGGGAGAGGGTTTGAGTCATGCAAGAGTGAGGAGATGTGAGATGTTACAGATCACATCGATATGTGTTATCTCTCTAGAAACTATAAGTGCTGTTGAAGGGATGGGTATGGAGTTGCCTTGTGGTTGGAGTTTGGGTTTTCAGTGGGCTTGGCTTGTGGGGGTGAGGGATGCTGGGTTTTTTGCATTTCAAAGGTAGCAACCCTATCCATCACCTCCTTGTGATAGTAGACCCGTACCATGACATCACCCCTGTTTTTTCCCCTTTTATCTTCACCCAGAGACTTTCAACTGGTCTGCCCCTCACCTGCTTCTGGACCTCAGAACAAGTGTATATATTCTTGATGTATAATGCAACACCTCCTCCCTCTTTACCCTGCCAGTCCTTCCTCAACAAGCTATACTCTTCTATATAGGCGCCGACTCCGTGGGTACTCCGGGGTTGGAGCACCCACGGGGAAAAATTGGTGGGTGCTCTGCAGCCACCGGCACCTCCCCGCCCCGCCCCAGCTCACCTCCCCTCCACTCCGCCTCCTCCCCTGAGCGTGCTGCATGCCCGCTTTTTCCCGCTAGCTCCCAGTGCTTGCGCCGCGAAACAGCTGTTTCGTGCGGAAAGCGCTGGGAGGGAGGGGGAGGAGGGAGAATGCAGCGCACTCGGGGAAGAGGAGGGGCCGGGATTTGGGGAAGGGGTCCAATGGGGCAGGGAGGGGGCGGAATTGGGGCAGGGACTTTGGGGAAGGGGTTGGGATAGGGGGCGGGGAAAAGTGTGGAGTCGGGGCAGGGCCAGGGGCGGGGGGAGACGTGAGCACCCACTGGCGCCTGGGAAAGTTGGCGCCTATGCTCCTCTATCCCAATAGTCCAGTCAGGAGATGGATCCCACCAAGGCTTTGCGATGCCAATTAAGTCATAATTTGGCTTAGTAATAGTACCATCCTTCCCCTGACAATGTTAAACTTAACTATTTTGTGAGTGGCTCCCCAGCATTGTTAACCCTACGCATTCAAATATCATGAGTTGCCCCCTCCCCTAAAAGACCCCATGGAATTGTAAGGAATAATACATTTTGGCTTTTTTTTTCCCTTCTGAGTTTTGAGGTTTTAGGGTTCATGTTTTCAAGCTCTTATCTGTGGTTCTGAGGGCTGGAAACGTACTTCTTTGTAAATGAGACCTGAAGTTCCCATGTGATCACATGGTTCCAGGAGATGGAACTTTAAGGAGAACACCAAAGACTACGAAATCACCAGTGCTGGCAAAGCTGGCTGTAGTTACAGTACCTGGGTCAGTTCAAGCAGCTTCTCCTCTTGCCGCCGGTCAGAATGGCTAGCTCCAGAGCAATCATTTAAGACTGTTTCTTGACACCTTGTCCTGACATGCCACTTGACCAGATTATAGGGTGGGGGGAGTTGAAGGATGGGGCTGCACTTAAACCTTTTGTTCCTAATGTCAGTTACGGAGGTGATTTTTTTTTTTTGGCCACACTTTTATATTGGAAAAAGCCCTAGTGTAGATGCAGTCACACCGACAAGAAGCTGCTTTTGCCAGTATAGCTTATCTCATTCGGGGAAGTGATGTAAGCTATACTGATAAAAGCTTGTCACAATATGCTGGGTCTCCAGGAGGTGGGTTTGCTGGTATAGCTATACAGGTGTAGCTGTACCTTTCCAAACCTTTCCTAGGGTAGGCTAGGCCAATGTCTACCTAGAGTACTGCTTTCTACAACTGTGTCTCTCTGAACTCAGCATAGATGGTGGCTTGTGACCCTTTTGACAGATGAGGCAGAAATCCCAGCACAGTTATTTCCACTTCTGTCCAATGCATAATTTAATAGCTATTAAAAGCTTACTTTATTTCTAGTGAAGATGCAGGTAGACCTGGGAGCTGGAGTCACCTCTGTCACCCTTGCTAGCCGGGCCCATCCCATGGGTCCTGCCCCGTGGGAGAGGGGGCCTGGGAGGTACAGGGCACAGGCCCCATCCTCAACCCCTGCAGACCTCTGCCGCCAAGGCTTAATTGCTTCAATCCTGCCCTGGCCTCACCAAGCAGTGATTACCATAGCAACGCCCTTATAAAGTGACTCCTGGCTTTGGTAAATTGGAAAGGTAGCTCCTTAAGGAGCTATGCCAAGATTTGAGTCTCAAGCAAGGGTTCCATTCTTCAAACTCTCTGGTATTGCATTTTGCTGCTTGAGTGAGTTGTGACATGTAAATCAAATCACAATTTGTCCTTAAATCTGTACAAAGTTATCAATTGAAATAAAAAAAGAATATGCAAAAGGTACTGTGTAGCTTTTGAGAATTCTCCTGGTCCTGGGCTGACAAACTGCCCCTGTCAGCATTGTGCTCTCAACGCCATCCTCCTGATCCAGAGGCTGGTAGTACAACCCTGCTGGTCTATTTCCATTCTTTTAACACGGATTCTTTGGCATCCTCACCTCCCTTCCAAATAATTTCATGAGTTTCCAGGGCACCTTTTTCAGCATAGTACTTCACCATCTAATCTGCCCTCCTAGAGTTTACACCTCAGGATTATTACAGCATCCCACTGATAAGCAAAATATTTCACTTTGAAACTGAATGATATCCCCCATTATGACTCTGCTTGGTGGTAAGTAGGGCTTCACAGAGAGCTGATGAACAATGGTGAAATGCAGCCTTTGACCTCTGGCTGGTTATCAGTGTAAATGCAGACTCTAACCAAGTAGATAACAGAAATCCCCAGACCAGAGGGAATAGGAAAATGATTAAGGGGGGGGGCGGGGAGATCATGTGAGATGGTGTCCAAGGTCAGAGCTCTCTAAGGACAATGAAAGCTTTACAGGAAGAAAAATTCAGCAGGCTTCAAGCCAATACTTTTCCTGCTAATTGTTGCTAAATTCCCACAGTATAATGAACACATATGAACTTCATTCATATAATGAACACATGAACCAGGTCATGCGGGGGGGGGGGGGGGAGGGGGAGAGAGGCACTATATGTGAAAGAAAATGTAGAATCAAATGAAATAAAAACCTTAAATGAATCCACATGTTCCATAGAATCTCTATGGATAGTAATTCCATGCTCTAATAAGAATATAACAGTAGGGATCTATTATCAACCACCTGACCAGGACAGTGATAATGACAATGAAATGCTAAGGGAGATTAGAGGGGCTATCAAAATAAAGAACTCAATAATAGTGGGGGATTTCAATTATCCCCATATTGACTCGGTACATGTCACCTCAGGACGAAATGCAGAGACAAAATTTCTCAATACTTTAAATGACTGCTTCTTGGAGCAGCTGGTACAAGAATCCACAAGGGGAGAGGCAACTCTCTATTTAGTCCTGAGTGCAGTGCAGGATCTGGTCCAAGAGCTAACTGCAACAGGATCGCTTGGAAATAGTGACCATAATATAATAACATTTAACATTCCTGTGGTGGGAAGAACACCTCAACAGCCCAACACTGTGGCATTTAATTTCAGAAAGGGGAAAAATGCAAAAATGAGGTTAGTTAAACAGCAATTAAAAGGTACAGTGACTAGAGTGAAATCCCCTGCAAGCTGCATGGACACTTCTCAGACACCATAATAGAGGTTTAACTTAAATGTATACCCCAAATTAAAAAACACAGTAAAAGAACTGAAAAAGAGCCACCGTGGCTTAACAACCATGTAAAAGAAACAGTGAGAGATAAAAAGACATCTTTTAGAAAGTGGAAGTCAAATCCTAGTGAGGTAAATAGAAAGGAGCGTAAAAACTGCCAAATTAAATGTAAAAATGTAGTAAGAAAAGCCAAAAAGGAGTTTGAAGAACAGCTAGCCAAAAACTCAAAAGGTAATAACAAAATATTTTTTAAGTACATCAAAAGCAGGAAGACTGCCAAACAACTAGTGGGGCCCCTGGACGATCAAGATACAAAAGGAGCACTTAAATACGATAAAGTCATCGCAGAGAAACTAACTGAATTCTTTGCTTCAGTCTTCACGGCTGAGGATGTTAGGGAGATTCCCAAACCTGAGCCGTCTTTTGTAGGTGACAAATCTGAGGAATTGTCACAGATTGAAGTGTCACTAGAGGAGGTTCTGGAATTAACTGATAAACTTAACAGTAACAAGTCACCGGGACCAGATGGCATTCACCCAAGAGTTCTGAAAGAACTCAAATGTGAAATTGCAGAACTATTAACTATGGTTTGTAACCTGTAATCAGCTACTGTACCCAATGACTGGAAGATAGCTAATGTAACACAATATTTAAGAAGGGCTCTAGAGGTGATCCTGGCAATTACAGTCCGGTAAGTCTAACATCAGTACCGGGCAAATTAGTTGAAACAATAGTAAAGAATAAAATTGTCAGACACATGGAAGAACATAAATTGTTGGGCAAAAGTCAACATGGTTTCTGTAAAGGGAGATTATGTCTTACTAATCTATTAGAGTACTTTGAGGGGGTCAACAAACATGTGGACAAGGGAGATCCAGTGAACATAGTGTACTTAGATTTCCAGAAAGCCTTTGACAAGGTCCCTCACCAAAGGCTCTTACATAAATTAAGTTGTATTGGGATAAGAGGGAAGATCCTTTCATGGATTGAGAACTGGTTAAAAGACAGGGAACAAAGGATAGGAATAAATGGTAAATTTTCAGAATGGAGAGGGGTAAGTAGTAGTGTTCCCCAAGGGTCAGTCCTAGGACCAATTCTATTCAACTTATTCATAAATTATCTGGAGAAAGGGGTAAACAGTGAGGTGGCAAAGTTTGCAGATGATACTAAACTGCTCAAGATAGTTAAGACCAAAGCAGACTGTGAAGAACTTCAAAAAGATCTCACAAAACTAAGTGATTGGGCAACAAAATGGCAAATGAAATTTAAAGTGGATAAATGTAAAGTAATGCACATTGGAAAAAATAACCCTAACTATACATACAATATGATGGGGGCTAATTTAGCTACAACTGATCAGGAGAAAGATCTTGGAGTCATCATGGATAGTTCTCTGAAGACGTCCACGCAGTGTGCAGCAGCAGTCAAAAAAGCAAATGGGATGTTAGGAATCATTAAAAAGGGGATACAGAATAAGATGGAGAATATCTTATTGCCCTTATATAAATCCATGGTATGCCCACATTTTGAATACTGTGTACAGATGTGGTCCCCACATCTCAAAAAAGATATACTGGCATTAGAAAAGGACAACTAAAATGATTAGGGGTTTGGAATGGGTCCCATAAGAGGAGAGATTAAAGAGGCTAGGACTTTTCATCTTGGAAAAGAGGAGACTAAGGGGGGATATGATAGAGGTATATAAAATCATGAGTGGTGTGGAGAAAGTGAATAAGGAAAAGTTATTTATTTGTTCCCATAATAACGAAATTAATGGGTAGCAGGTTTAAAACAAATAAAAGGAAGTTCTTCTTCACTCAGCGCACAGTCAACCTGTGGAACTGCTTGCCTGAGGAGGTTGTGAAGGCTAGGACTATAACAGGGTTTAAAAGAGAACTGGATAAATTCATGGAAGTTAAGTCCATTAATGGCTATTAGCCAGGATGGGTAAGGAACAGTGTCCCTAGGCTCTGTTTGTCAGAGGGTGGAGATGGATGGCAGGAGAGAGATCACTTGATCATTACCTGTTAGGTTCACTCCCTCCTGGGGCACCTGGCATTGGCCACTGTCGGTAGACAGGATACTGGGCTGGATGGACCTTTGGTCTGACCCAGTCTGGCCATTCTTAAGTTCTTATTTACCCAGAACCCAGTATTGAGCCTGAAAACTGCCTAGTCAAATGCATTGGCTGAATACACAATGAACACTCCCTGTATAATCATACATCCAAAACCAGTGTGGCATTGGATGAAGAACTGCTGTTCAACACAACTGCCCTGGACTGTAACTGTCCATATGCTTCTCAGTCTGTTGCTCTCACATGCTTCTCTTGACTCTGGCAGCTGTTTTATTGTGTACTGCACACATTTACGACAGTCCAAGCATGTGCAAATGGGATTCCTGGTTTACTGAATTGTGGCTCAGTTCCCCTGCTCTTTGGGCCCTCCTGCTTCTGCTGCAGATGTGGTGTTACTCAGCTCTGCTTGTCTGCACCTTTTCCTGAGTGCTCTTCACTGGAAACATGCACCTTTTCTTCTAACCAAATGTAGCTCATTCAGTGAAGTCTTGGGCATCCCTTGCTTGGTTCTTAAATGCCATTGACTCATCCCTACAAAGTCTGGTGTCGTTTCGTTAGTAACTAAAGCTCCCTGTCTTCTTTGTTTCATCCATTAGGTCTCCTGCACTTCTCTTCCTAGGTTTGTCCTTTCAGAATTGGGAACCAAGCAAATGTCCTTCTCACCAGTGACCCTCTAGATTGATGGCACTTAGCCCATTTAAATCTGAAAGGGTGCAGAAGATGTTCACTGTTATCCCCACTGGGAATATGGACGTTCAGGTCAAACTATTTGGTGGATTTTGTGATGTAGACACATGGCCATTGGCAGCTATAATGATTATAGATGGGCCCAAATCCAAAAATCTGAACTTCAGGGAATTCTCTGAAAGGTGCAAACTCTTTGGATTTGGCCCATCCCTAAAATTATGAACCTTGGGGATTGGTTAAAATCTAGCCTTCAGCTCAGGTGTCTGGGGGAAATTCTCATGATCTGTGTGGTCCAGTGGTTTAGAGCAAGGGACTGAGAGTCAGGACTTCTGGATTCTATTCCCAGCTCTGCTATGGAATTGCTAGCTATCCTGGGTCTCTTTTAATGCTATGGGCCAGACCCTCAGCTGGTGTAAATCAGCATGACTCGATGGAGCTACACTGATTTAGACCAGCTGAAGGTGTGGCTCAGACTTTTTTCTGTTAAAGGCCAAAACCGGACATTGCAGAAACGGGAGAAGGGAGGGTGCATGTCTGCTTGCTGTTTCTTTCCTACCTTTGCTCCTGCCATGGTTAACCCTTTAGAGACTGCCATTACTATGTAGCATGTAGGCGGCTGCAGTCAGAAAGACCAAAAGCATATAAATGGCTAAAATGTAGCAGCCAGTAGTGCTGTTGATGAATGCTGGTAACCAGTCATCATTAGCTATTGTTTTGGTGTCCTTAGCTTCATTTGGGGCCTTTCATGCTAGCATATCTAAAATACAGACTTGATCCTTATGGGACATGATGGCTGAAGAGCAATACAGCCTGGGCTATAAAAACTTAATAGCTTCTCTTTGTGGTCTCTTAGGCCTGGCCTACACTGGGGGAGGGGATCTATCTAAGATACGCAACTTCAGCTACGAGAATAGCGTAGCTGAAGTCGACGTACTTAGATCGACTTACCGTGGTGTCTTCACAGTGGTGAGTCGACTGCTGCTGCTCCCCCGTCAACTCCGCTTGCACCTCTCGCGGAGGTGGAGTACAGGAGTCGATGGGAAAGCGCTCGGGGATCGATTTATTGCATCTGACTAGACGCATTAAATCGACCCCCAATAGATCGATCGCTACCCGCCACTCCGGCGGGTAGTATAGACCTGGCCTTATTGTAGGTGCTACATAAAGTCCCAAGAAACTTGGTAATATATGTATATTTAATCCTGCCTCAGCACAAATAGATGGACTAGACTGTTGACATCTTGAGGTCCCTTATAGCCCCACATTCCTATGATTAAATCACTCATTAGCATGTAAGAGCTTTATATCTGCAACGTCCCTCACAAATATTAAATTATTTGGGCTAAGACTAGGGCATGGCTATGAATTGAGTATCCTATTCTCTTAGGCAGGATTGAAAGTATCAGTATGAAGCCTTTTATCCGTTTCCCTTGTGTTTCTCATTTTATCATGCGTCATTTCTACATTTGTCCCTATTTCAGCCCCTTCATTTATACATACTGAAGGGTCTCTATGGGATTCCTAGCTTACAACACACACTCCAGAAACACTAATGGGTAATCTTCTCTACCCAGCTATCTTCATTCTTGACTAGAGTGTTCCTGTGCAGAGGCTAGGGGTAAAGCTACACTGTCAAGGAACTGACTCAGGTACGTTCTATAGGACTAAAGGTAGCAATGTAGATGTTTCTGCTCAGGCTGGAGCCCAGGCTCTGAGCAGGAACATCTACACTGGTATTTTTAGCCCTGTAGCATGAGCCTGAGTCAGTTGACCCAGGCTCTGAGACTCACTGATGTGGGTTTCTTTGCAGTGTAGATGTAGTCTAGATCACCAGCTTAGGTATATTTGGATCAATAGAGCTATGCTGCTTGTCGCCAGCTGAGGCTGTGGCCCAAAGTTGGTGGGTCATATTCCTTTGGGGATGAAAGGTACTACGCAACTCTAAGCATTGGGGGCGGGGGGAAGGAGGGGAAGAAGCCCATGAACATATACAATGCTGGTGAGCATACGGTTTTCTACCAGCTCTTGCCCAGAGCAGGCAGCAGATTTAACTGATTAGCAGCCTCTCCCCTCCAGGGACTGGATTGGCCACATGTGCTTGTCCTGCCTGGGTTATCCCGGGGGAGATTTGGACTGGGATTCCCAGTACAGCAGCCATAGCAGGCGATGTGAGGAAGCACCTTTTCCCTCTGTTGAAACCAGTGCTGCGCTGAATCGGAAGATGTCTTGGCATATCTTCTACGAGCGTTCTAGAAGCCTGGCGATTCTGTTCCTGTGTAATGGAGCTCTAGAGCGGCATGTTATTCCATGCTGGAGTATTTAGGTGCTATACACGTCACTGCTGTAGTGCCTTTCACTGCAGGTGTTGAAGGGCTTTTGCAGGCATCAGCTGGCTGAGCTGTAATCCAGCTGTGAGGCTCAGGTAGATGTTGAAATATAGTGTTTAAACAGGCCCTGGCACCCTTGCCCACCTGATTTTAAAACAGGAACATCAGAATACTCTCTAAGAGGGATTATCACTGCATCTGGATTTCAGGGGCTTGCTGGTCTCACCTGTTACATAGGAAGGGCATCTTTGCTTCACCAAACACTATCAGTCTGCTTCCTATGTGCCAGAGATGCAGAAAGGCTCTTTGAGCAAGGGAAACATAAGAGGCCTGACTCTATTGCTCCACAAGGTACAAAGTGACCCAGTAACCCTCTATGCTCCATTTAAACTGCTACAAATACATCCATGAGGTTCAGGGCAATGGAAAACCTGGCTCAAGCCCTCCAGATCTCTGAGAGTATATCAATGTTGCAGCTGGACGTGAGCGCCCACCCATCCCCTGGGTCTGAGCTGTGATGGCTAGGCTGAGCCTCCACACTCTTTTCAGCATCTAGCTTGAGCTCTGTTAGCATGAGTCTGTTTAGGTGAGCTGGGAGGCTCATTCCTAGCTGCAGTGTAGCCATACCCTGATGGGCAAGCAGCCAGCCAGTCCATCAGCCTTCAACAGCATTTGCTGTACTCTGATCTGACTGCTCCAGCACATAGGGAACGTCCAACTACTCACATCCTTTGGAGGATGGAGCCGCTCAGCAGGCAGATGTCTGGGAACTTTGCCTTGCTTCGGGAACCGATCTAACCCTTGATTTATCAAACACCAGCTGAGATCTCTACACTTCCTCTTAAGCACCAGCTTCAGTTTAAACTACTAGGGGCAGGGAGGAATGTAGACAGTCTAATCACTTGTGTAGGAGTTTGGCCAGGACCCAGCATTAACATCCCGATACTAGAGTGCCATGGGGTTTTCTCTGAGCACATTTGGTTGGAACCTCTGTTTTAAGCCCCAGCCAAAAGAAACCTGGGGATTCTTATTTCTGCCCCGTTTCAGTTTCCAAAGCAGAAACTTGCACCTTGGTCTTGCCTCTCTAATAAGGTGGAACAAAAAATTCAAGCCCCGGCTTGGTGGATAGTTCTAGATTGCTAACCCCAAGGGTTTAAAAATACTGAGCAAGTCACGCAGGCAAGTCACTCTTGTGTGACCTTGAGGAAGTTACTTAGGGATGCCTATACTACCCGCCAGATCAGCGGGCAGCGATCGATCCAGCAGGGGTTGATTTACCCAGTCTAGCCTAGATGCGATAAATCGACCCCCTGAGTGCTCTCTCGTGAACTCCTGTACTCCACCACTGCGAGAGGCACAGGCAGAGTTGATGGGGGAGCGGCAGCGGTCGACTCACCGCAGTGAAGACACCATGGTGAGTAGGTCTAAGTACGTCGACTTCAGCTACGTTATTCATGTAGCTGATGTTGCGTAACTTAAATCGATACCCCCTCCCTCCCACAGCATAGACCAGGCCTTAGTTTGCCTGTACCTCAAGTTCCACATCTGTAAAATGGGAATAACATCTTTCTCACAAGGACGTTGTGAGAATAAATGCATTAAAGACTGTGAAGTGCTTTGGTGACGAAAAGTGCTATATAACAGCTAGGGATAATAATTATTTATTTATTACTCTGCCTGAAAAAAACATGAGATTTACTGGGTTCTGAGCCCCCAGCATGCACTGGGGTTGTTTTAAAGCACTTCTGTCCAACCATGAGTAGTAGACATGTACTTTTTCAATCTGAAAGCTGAGATCCTTGCCTAGCTGCTCACTTCCAGCACCTGGCACTTTAGGAAACTCTCCAAATACAGTGAGATGGCTACCCAGAGATCTCACCTTGCTGGTTCAGGCTTTTTGTTCCCAATTTGGGAGTGAGCTCAGCATAGTGAGAACAGCAAGGAAACCAAACACCCTCGCAGGGAACATGGAGAACAAAGGAAGTCCATACTGACAGGTCTGTGACACACTTGTCATTAACTGTGGGAGGAAGCTGCCCCAGGAAGCCATGTTGGAGGGGGGTGCAGAGCAGGGCTTTGGTTTTGCTGCCCATGTGACAGTTGGCAGCCTTTAAAGGTTGAGACTCTCTGCTGTGCCTCTAAGAAGTGCAGCACGGAATTCAGGTGCGTGGGCACCGGGGACAATGCTGTGGCTTGCAGTCTCCCCATCTTGGGTTCCTCTGTGTCCACCAGAATAATTTAGCCAGCCCTGGGGAACCCTCTAAGTTATGGCAGCCTCCCTTTGGGCCACAGCACCCTCTGGAACCTCTGCAGCATGGTATGGTTCATCCCCTCCCCCGCCCCGCCCGATCCCCATCCCTGTCCCTGGCATGCTCCCTATGCCCGGACTTGCAAGGGGGTCCATGGAAGAGTTTTATGGCTGTCTCTTTAGTGTCTGCACTGGGGGAAATCCTCCCCCAGCAACCTATGGGGATTTGTGCCACGCTGGCCCTTTTACCTTGCATGAAGGGACCCCTGAGGAGATGAGGTTCTCACCCTGAAGTCTCTAAAAAGGGGTATCAGATGAAGAGGAGACATGAGAGGATAAGAGCATCAACTTTTCATTCAGGCTCAATCTGTCTGTATGTCTCTGCCTCTGGCCCTGCTGAGAATCCACACAGGACTGCTGCCTGGAGCTGCTCTGTGGTTTCAGCGCTCCAGCCTTGGGACGCCAGTATCTGGTTGAAAATAATCCTCCTACAGCAAACACTTTGGGAGCAGCACACACGACTTGTTAGTGCAACTGCTGGGGCTGCAGTGGGCCTGGGTTGCCCAGAGACATGGAATTTCTGAGAGAAGAAACCACGCATCAGTGCTGCGTGGTGAGTCTCGGCTGAGTCCTGCGCTGCGCTGCAAGTCCAAGTTCTGAAGTCAGAGCTTTCATATGGCCTTTCTGTGACTTAAGCTTGAAAACCTGGCCCGCGTCCACCTTGCAGAGCCAGCATCACGGACACATGGACTGGAGCAGCTCAGTACTGCTGCAGCTCCATGCTAGGGGAGACTCCCACCTACTGTCTCAGATTCTGTTCAGTCCCATTTGAATTTAGCAGCCCCCGAATCCAACTCCCTCTCACCAAGGTTGTCCAGTCCTCCATCCTGCTACCTTTCAGGGAACTCATTGCAGAGACAACAGCGTTAGTATTTTAGGGTTGCCAGATGTCTAGTCAAAGAGGGGACCTGGCAGTGTCTGGTCAGCACTGCTGACCGGACACTAAAAGTCCGGTTACCAGAGTAACCATGATCAACCTCCCCGCAAAGAGGGCGGGAAAAACAGCAGCTACTCATCTGCTGCTGCTGCTGGAGAGAACTGGCTGGCAGAGAGGTAAGTACTGCTGCCGCCACCCAGGGTGGATCCTGTTTCCGTCCCCCCCACCCCGCTGTGCCACAATTTCCCCGCTATAGGGAGTGACCCCCCGCAGCTGCCCATTATTGCCTCTCCCCCTACACACATAACACGTCTCCCCTCACTGCCTGTTACCACCTCTCCCCACCACACACACACACACACACACACACCACATCCTCCCCCATAGCCAGTTAGTGGTCCCGCAACTCCAGTGCCCCCTCTCTGCCAGTTAGTGTCCCCACCCACAGCATGCCCCACAAATTCAAGTTAGTCCTCCCCCCACACCCCGTCAATTCCAGTTACTGCTCCCTCCCCACCCCCAACATTCCTCAATTACAAAAATGTAGGGACAAAAATCAGAAATGGTCAGGCACAAAATGAGTTACTCCTAGCAAAAGACATAAAAATCAAAGAGGTTCTAGAAACACATTAGAAGCAAGAGAAAGATGAAGGAAAGTGTAGGTCCTCAACTTAGAGGGGAAAGTGAGCTAATGATGTGTGACATCAAGAAGGCTGAGGTGTTTAATGGCTATTTTGCTTCAGACTTCACTAAAAAGGTAAATTGTGACCAGAACTTAACACAACTAATATTAACAACGAGGGGGAAAAGAACACAAGCCAAAATAGGGAAAGAACAGGTTAAAGAATATTGAGATAAGTTAGATGTATTCAAGTCAGGAGGGCTGATGAAATTCACCCTAGGGCACTTAAGGAATTAGCTGAAGCAATCTTGGAACTGTTAGCGACTATATTTGAGAACTCATGGAGGACAGGTGAGGTCTCAGAGGACTGGAGAAGGGCAGAGAAAAGCAACAAAAATGATAAAAGGTTTAGAAAACCTGAGCTATGAGGGAAGGTTAAAAATTGGGCGTGATTATTCTAGAGAAAAGAAGAATAAGGGGAGACCTGGTACCAGTCTTCAAATATGTTAAGGGCTGTTACAAAGAGGACAGTGATCAATTGTTCTCCATGTTCACTGAAGATAGGACTAGAAGTTATCAGCATATTTTGCAGCAAAGGAGATTTAGGTTAGATATTAGGAAAAAGTTTCTAAATATAAGGAGAGTTAAGGTCTGGAATAGGCTTCCAAGGAAGGTTTTGGAATCCACATCACTGGAGGTTTTTAAGAACAGGTTGGATGATCAGGGATGGTCTAGGTTTACTCAGTCCTGCCTCAGCACAGGGGGCTGGACTAGACGACCTCTCAAGGTCCCTTCCAGACCTACATTTCTATCATTTATTAACCATGTTTATTATGGTTGTGCCAAGGGACCAATCACAGATTGGTTCCCCATTGTGCCAGGTGCTGCACAAGCCCAGAGTAGTAGACAGCCTCTGCCCCAAAGAGTTTACTAAAAAAAATTATGGAATCACTAACTTAGGGGAATTTCTAAAAGGGGGAGTTTTTAAAAACCTTACATTAGTTATGAGGAAGCTAAGCTCTTTCTACTCAGAAAGGGAACTAATCCAACGAAACATAGCAGTGTCAGGAACTAAGAAGAAAAACTTCTGAACAAAAGGAAGTATGAAGGCAAGAGGAGAAGCAGAATATGGTTAAATGACAAAATACAAAAGAGGTTATCTGCACTGCAAGGTGCAGCTTACTTTTCCACCAGCTGGATGTGTCTATGTTAGGGTTACCAGATAGCAACTGTGAAAAAATGGGACCGGGGTGGGGGGAATAGGCACCTAAATAAGAAAAAGTCCCCCAAAACGGGACTGTCCCTTTAAAAACGAGACGGATGGTCACCCTAGTCTATGTCTGTTTCCTGCCTTAAGAAAAAGTTTCCCCAGGGTTGATGGAGTTATTTGGATTTAAGACAAAGTTCTTCCCTTCCACAGTAAAGGAAAGCATGGTCATCGCCCCTCACTGCTAGGGACCCTCTGCCTTTCCTAGCCACTCCAGCCTGAAGCAAATACTCACCAGCAACACATCACACAACAAAAACACTAGCCCAGGAACCAATGGACACAAATTTGACATCAGGAATTATAACATTCAAAACCAGTCAGAGAACACTTCAACCTTCCTGGTCACTCAATAACAGACTTAAAAGTGGCAATTCTTCAACAAAAAAACTTCAGAAACAGACTCCAACATGAAACTGCAGAACTGGAATTAATTAGCAAACTGGACACCATCAAATTAGGCCTGAATAAAGACTGGGAGTGAATGGGTCACTACAAAAACTGATTTTACCATACTAATTTCCCTCTACTGTTACTCACACCTTCTTGTCAACTGTTTGAAATGGGCCACTCTCATTACCACTACAAAAGTGATTTTTCCTCCCTTGGTACTCTATTGTTAATTGAATTGTCTCGTTAGACTGACCCCCCACTTGGTAAGGCAACTCCCATCTTTTCATGTACTATGTATTTATATACCTGCTACTGTATTTTCCACTCCATGCATCTGATGAAGTGGGTTCTAGCCCACGAAAGCTTATGCCCAAATAAATTTGTTAGTCTCTAAGGTGTCACAAGGACTCCTCATTTTTTCTCCCCATAGGATCAGTCTGCTGTCCTTCAAACAGGGGCTTACAGCAGTCCTTTGCCCCTTAGTCATGAGGGATCAGCTTTGCCCCTTCAAGGATGCATAGGGGCACTCAAGCCTTCCCTCCACCACAGTCTTCAACCAGGAGTTTCTATCTAACAAAACTTCCACATTAGTTCATTTTTCTCTGCAGTTACTTCCTATGCTGTCTTGCTTGCCAATACCCTAGGGCTTGTCCCAGATATCCTCACACAGCATTCCTGGATTCCAGCATTCCCAAATCCCTCCCATTCAGGATCCACCTTCATCTCCTGCTCAGGTCTACTGTATGTATTTAACCAGGGAAGTTTGTCTTTTAACTTCAGTGTGTCTCACGTGTTTGAGAAACAAGTGACACCATGCATACATGACTTTTGTTCCACACTTCAGCAATATGAATCGAACTCGGCACGTGAAATACAAGAATGGTGTGAGCGGCAGACAAGACTTAGAGACACATATTAGTTGATTAGTGATGGGAGCTAGCAACAGCAGTGTTGAAGGGTGGGTGTGTTTTTAAAGTTCACCACATGTCTCAGAGCTCAGGATCTTGCTAAGCCAAGACAGTTTTCATATGCATCTCCAAATAGTCATGTAAACAAAAAGCAATTTTGGTAGGAAGAAAACAATTTTCACCACCAAAAACGGCTTTCTGCGACAACTGCGAAGTTGCACAGCAGGCAAATGCTGCTATGTTAATAAAGATTGCATGCAATGATGGAAATGGACACATTTCTACCTACTAGTGCCATGTTAAACATTGCTGCTTGGGTTTGCGGTGCTGCTAGCCTCAACCACTCATAATCCCTGAGTTGGCCCCCAAAATTGTGAGATCGGCACACATTTTATGCTTTGATTTGCCTTTTACTAGTTGAGCCTTCTTGGGTCGCATTTTCAAGGCTCTGTCTGCAACCAGGAGGGCTAGAAATTTCCCCTTTTTCAAAGAAAAGCTGAGATTTTCATGTAATGACATGATTCCAGAAGCTGAGACTTTAAAAAAAACACAACACAAAATGTTGAGGGAGCTGGCACACTGGGATAGGCTGTAGGAATAGGATGCTTGAAGTAGAGGGAGAAAACTCCTTGATGCTTAGCTACAGTGATGCATTACTCCAATGAACTAAGCTTATTTTTTTTAAACAAATTCCATTAGTTCAGCCCTAAAGATTTTCAGCCTTCCAACATTTCAACTCCTTGATGACCTGTTCTGGCATGAAGCTCCATATTTCTCCCTCCTCTGTGAAATGTCTGTTTCTGGTATCTCTCTCCCATCCTTCTTTATGAAGACACCCAGGAAAAGAATGCACATAATTTATTTTTTTTTGCGCATTATCTCCCTGTTAATAATTCACCCCTCCTATCACAGAGAGGCCCCGGCTGTCTGCTTCTCTGACCTCTCATCCTCAAGGGTACTTGAATGCTGTTTTACTTTATCTCTTCCTCTCCTGCAATCTCTTTCATTCTCCATATGCAGAGATATCTGCACTAGGAGGAATCTTTATCAGCAAATCCAATTTCTCCCTGCATGTGAACTATTTTGTAAGATGAATTAACATGTGCCCAAGGACTCAGGCACATCATTCAGCAATGAAGAGCTTTAGCATAAGCAAGGATAAGTGTATTAGGGAGGCAATATGGCCTAGAATTGGGACTCGATGTAAGAGTCACTGTTCGGCAGTTCTTAACTGCACTTACTGGGCACTGAAACCATTTGGCCTTGCACCTTGTGAGTGACCACAGTGTACAATTATCATAATGCAGCCATCTGCCTGCTTGACAGCTCTTAGATAGACTGGAACTTCGAATACAGCTCCTTTTTAAGGGTACTGTAACTCAAGAACTGCTTGGGCAGCTGACCTCAAATTTTGCCCAAAGCCTACCCCAGCTTCTGACTCAACTTATCCATTTTCATGATGATCTGATACTTCTTGTGGATTATCGAGCGGACTCCAACGTGAGATTTAAAATAAACTTGGCTGCAACCTGAGCTATAGAAGATCTTGGAATCACTCTAACACATGCTCAATATTCCCCAGATTGTTATCCGTATCTGTGCTAGCACCGCCATAGCATAAATGCAAAACGTTAGAATAAGGATGGGTTTCAGAGTAGCAGCTGTGTTAGTCTGTATTCGCAAAAAGAATAAGGGAGCTTATTTAAAAAGCTGGAAAATACGAAGATTAGCTGGGCTGTGTTGCACAGCTTATGTGTTTTATGGTGCACATTTCACACCAGCCTTTTTATTAAGACACACACTGGTTACGTAAAGTGGAAGTAGAAAATGAGGGCTGTAGGAGTGCAGTGCAGCTGTTGGAACCATACACAACAGATGGAATATGTAGCTACCACATGGCCACGGTGGGGATCCAAATAACGTAACTACATACAGTACGCAAGGCCTAGTAGTTACAGATACTCGCTGCTGTTCTGCTGATTTCTGAAGCAGCCGACAGTGGGGGCCACTGGCAGGCTCACAAGCTATGTAAGGGATGCTATCCAATTCCTATCTGTTACACCTCCACTGTAGACTTTCATGGCTGTGTGCAACCTTTAACTGCACAGTCTTAGGGCTAGATAGTGCCACAAGGACAAAGGGTTGCACATAGCTACTGACGCACGAGCCTCCCCACTTGGGATAGTAATTTAGGCTCTGAGTCAGCAAAGCATAAGTAGAATTTTATGCATGTATGCATTGCCAGTGGGCACCTGCTTAGGTGCCTTGCTCCATCCTTAATGCTGAGCCATACCTACAGCAAATTACGGCCTTCTACTATGCTGTCTCGGCTATGCTGGCTGGTGCCTTCATTGGGGGTGGAGCAGAGACCACCTCTCCACCCACTACAGAGGTGGGGGATAAAGACCCAGAACCCTGGGTGGGTCTGCAGATGCTCTTAAGTACCCATGTGAGTGTGCAGTGCAAACCCATCCCATGCAGTGCAAACCCATAAGTACCCATTTCAGTGTGCAGTGCAAACCACAATACAGCCTTTAAAGTAGCATTGACATTCTTACACTTTGCATTTCTTTTTTTTTTTTTGGAAAGGAGGAAGAAGAGAGAAAATTGTTTCTGTTTAAAAGGACTTTCCAAAGCTAATATACAGGCTGCTGTTCATAACATGAAATGCAATTCCTTGCAGGTGCTACCCTCCACCCTCGAGCCCTGTGCCAGTTTGTGGGCTTACAACTGCTTTTTCCGGTCTTTCCAGCTGTTTTTCTCTTGCCTAAAGCTTTGTCAAAGACCCACACAACAAAGGAAATGGACTAAAGGGCCCCCTGCTGCAGACACTTACACATGCATAGGGATTAGTCATGCCTCAGTTCAGCCATCCATATTTATTCAGCATAGCCCCTACCAATGTTCCCTCTATTTTTTGACAGGCCGGGTGCGCAAAAAATTTCTTCTGTGCAAATTTTGTGCTTCTGTGCAAATTTTTGTGTGCACGGTGTTTCGCCATGTGCATGGGGTTTAGGATCTGTGTGCATGCGCACACGCGCACAGCTTAGAGGGAACAGTGGCCCCTACGCATGTGCCTAACTTTAGGCTCATGATTAAGTCCTGTTGACTTCAGTGGGACTTCAGTATGCCGACAGATGCTTTGTTGAATGGACTTAAAATCACATGCTTAAATGCTTTGCTGAAGTCCATCCCTATTCAGCAGAGCACAAGTTACCAGTATTTGCCAGATCAGAGGAAGCAGTGAATCTTAATACACAGTGCTGTCAAATACACATTGCAAACTGAAAAAGGGGAAAGAGGAAAGCATAGTTCTGTCTGTTACAGCAATCTGGGGCATCATTTGGAATGATGTTCATTTTAAAACATGAAGACAGAAGTGTGAAATTTGCACTGATGGTCTCCCTTAGTGTCAGTGAGACAGATGTGTGGCAATTTCCCATGATATCCTTGGAAAGCTTTATTGAATCAAGTTGAAGTCCCTTAGGAGTCCATTGTATTATATTAAAAACACAAAGTTCTGATATTATTGTAGGATTGTATGTAACTTCTCAGGAGGGTGGAGGGACATGTAGCCAGCCAGTGTAAACCTTGGGAAGTATTAGGAGAGTCAAAGAACGATCTTTAACAATGGGACAGACGGGAATGAACTTCTGGGACAAAGAGTAAAGTGGGAATCTTTCAGGGGAGGCAAATGAAAAGTTACTCCCCTGTAGTTATGCAAAAACCTTGCCTTTTGAAGCCGTGCCCCGAGGAGAGAACCATTGTCTACTGATTATCTGTTCCGGAAGGCTAAGGAGATGAAAGGCCCAAGCTGAATCAAGAAACAGGCTGAATCCTGGTCAGTTTATTAGCATGCCTGTAGGTTCTTTAATGTTTTTAATATGTTTTCTCTAATGCTTAGGAATAAATATGCTTGTTTAGAAAGAGCCATGTGGTAACTTAAAACCATGGGCAATTAGATTGTTCACAGACTTCTAAGAGTAAGCAAAAGCTCAGATGGTGGCCTGCCTAATCAATCTGACATGCTGGTAATAACATGGGGTATGCAGGGAACTGTGCAGCCTGGAAAAAACCCTGGGCTAATAATACCACCACCATGATACTTAGCATATATGAAGAGTTTTGTCTGCAGATCTCAGAGCACTGTAACAAAGTTGATAAGGACAAGGAAACTGTGTGGCTCTACTGGGCTTGATCCTGAAATCCGTACTCACTTGGATAAGTCTTGTTCATGTGTGTAGCCCCCTTGACTTCAAGGTTAACTCATTGGAACTCTTGGATTAGGTCATTATTTGACTGGACACATTCTCCTGTGTGGCTAAGGCCCCAATCCTGTATTGAGAACCCTTGGCCCATACAGTCCCAGAGCAGGATCAGAGCCACGTGTAACATGGTGGCAGCATGTCTGGTCCCACTGCGATAGCTATCTCTTGGCATTAGCGAAAATGAAGATTTTACAATGAAAACTAATAATTTACTAGATGCAGCAAAAATGCTGGACACCCCCTAGAGATCAGAGGGTTTGAATTGCTTTGTCCTGCCTTGGATCTCTCGTCTCCCTAATGCTAAGGGAATCTGATTTCAAGAGGACGTGCAGGGGGAGATTGTCGAAGGCACAAGTGGGAACTGGGCACTCAACTTACATTGGGTTACACTGCTTCATGTTCTCTATGTATATAAATCTCCCCACTGTATTTTCCACTGAATACATCCGATGAAATGAGCTGTAGCTCACGAAGGCTTATGCTCAAATAAATTTGTTAGTCTCAAAGGTGCCACTAATACTCCTTTTCTTTTTGCGAATACAGACTAACATGGCTGCTTCTCTGAAACCTGTCATTGGGTTTCAGCGGGAGAGGGAACAAATGTGCGGCTGCCCTGTTACACTGGGGACAAATCCCACTTGTGCCTTTGAAAGTCTCTCTCCTTAAATGTCTTCCTCAAAGCAGCCTGAAGGAAAAACATGCATGGATATCACAAAAGGGATATGGACTCAGCCTTTTAAAATTAGCGGACAGCTAATGAGCATGCTCAGAAGTGATTTTTCAGTTATGTGTATATATTTATTTCTGTCCATGTCCCCAGCAAACCAAGCAAATCTACAGCATCTCAGTAAAGAATATGGACCTGAGCCAAAGCCTGCTGAAGTCAATAGGAGTCTAAATTTGCTTTTAAATTTGCTTTGCATCATGGCCTATATGTATGCCAAACGCAAAGCTTGTGCCAGTTCTGCTGTAGCCTTCTTCAAAGCGCTGTAGGTGATTTGTGTTTTCAACTTGTGGGTAACGTGGATTCCTCTCCAATTCACCCCAACAGACTGAAGGGACCTTGCTCCAAAATTCTCAAAAAATGTTACTTCTCCGTTGGGCAGAGAGTTAAGGGGAAAAAGTGACTGCTCACAAGCAGGGGCCGTCCTAGACTAGCTGCCAGCAACTGATGCCCTAGCCGAACCATGCAGTTTTTGGTACACTGGGAAACATTTTGCCCCTTTTTTCCTTTTAATGTTTTTTAAATGATTTTTTTTGAACAGAGGCTTAATTATTCTGTTTGTCCGTCCATCCATCTGTCCAACTAACTTTTCTGAGATCAGATAAAATAGAGACACAAAATTTTCACAATAGATTTGTACACGACAGCTAGATGATATTTCAGTCCAATTTCAAATAAAAATGCATAAAAAATTTTAATTATAATTTTTATTATTACAAATCCAAAATCATCCATTATGCTATCCAGCTTTCACTGCCATTACTACCACATCCAATATAGAAAGAAATAAAACTCTTCAATGAACTTTAACCTGTATTTACAAAACACTCCGAATAAAAAACATTCTGTTCTCTTAAAACATGACTTTTCTTGCTTTAAGTTTTGAAAAGTCAGTCACTAGTTCTTTTAGCAAAAAGAAAAGGAGTACTTGTGGCACCTTAGAGACTAACCAATTTGTTTGACCATAAGCTTTCGTGAGCTACAGCTCACTTCATCGGATACATACTGTGGAAAATACAGAAGATGTTTTTATACACACAGACCATGAAAAAATGGGTGTTTATCACTACAAAAGGTTTTCTCTCCCCCCACCCCACTCTCCTGCTGGTAATAGCTTATCTAAAGTGATCACTCTCTTTACAATGTGTATGATAATCAAGGTGGGCCATTTCCAGCACAAATCCAGGGTTTCTCCTCCTCCCCCCCACCCTCCTGTTGGTAATAGCTTATCTAAAGTGATCACTCTCCTTACAATGTGTATGATAATCAAGGTGAGCCATTTCCAGCACAAATCCAGGGTTTAACAAGAACGTCTGAGGAACAGTGGGGGGGGGGGAGGAATAAACAAGGGGAAATAGGTTATTTTTTATAATGAATCAACCATTCCCAGTCTCTATTCAAGCCTAAGTTAATTGTATCCAATTAGCAAATTAATTCCAATTCAGCAGTCTCTCGCTGGAGTCTGTTTTCAAAGTTTTTTTGTTGAAGGATAGTCACTTTGAGATCAGAAATCGAGTGACCAGAGAGATTGAAGTGTTCTCCGACTGGTTTATGAATGTTATAATTCTTGACATCTGATTTGTGTCCATTTCTTCTTTTACATAGAGACTGTCCAGTTTGACCAATGTACATGGCAGAGGGGCATTGCTGGCACATGATGGCATATATCACATTGGTAGAAGTGCAGGTGAACGAGCCTCTGATAGTGTGGCTGATGTGATTAGGACCTGTGATGGTGTCCCATGAATAGATATGTGGGCACAGTTGGCAACGGGCTTTGTTGCAAGGATAGGTTCCTGGGTTAGTGGTTCTGTTGTGTGGTATGTCATTGCTGGTGAGGGAACTGGGATTGTTTAGTCTGCAGAAGAGAAGAATGAGGGGGGATTTGATAGCTGCTTTCAACTACCTGAGAGGTGGTTCCAGAGAGGATGGTTCTAGACTATTCTCGGTGGTAGAAGAGGACAGGACAAGGAGTAATGGTCTCAAGTTGCAGTGGGGGAGGTTTAGGTTGGATATTAGGAAAAACTTTTTCACTAAGAGGGTGGTGAAACACTGGAATGCGTTACCTAGGGAGGTGGTAGAATCTCCTTCCTTGGAAGTTTTTAAGGTCAGGCTTGACAAAGCCTTGGCTGGGATGATTTGATTGGGGATTGGTCCTGCTTTGAGCAGGGGGTTGGACTAGATGACCTCCTGAGGTCCCTTCCAGCCCTGATGATTCTATGATTCGCTTCAGGTTGGGGGCTGTCTGTAGGCAAGGACTCTGTCTGTAGGCAAGGACTCTGTCTGTAGGCAGTGGATCTCTTGTGTGGACTGGACCAGGCTGAGGTTGATGGTGGGATGGTCCAGTCCTGGTCCAGTCCACACAAGAGATCCACTTCCTGGACACTACAGTGCTAATAAACGATGGTCACATAAACACCACACTATACCGGAAACCTACTGACCGCTATTCCTACCTACATGCCTCCAGCTTTCACCCTGACCACACCACACGATCCATTGTCTACAGCCAAGCTCTGCGATACAACCGCATTTGCTCCAACCCCTCAGACAGAGACAAACACCTACAAGATCTCTATCATGCATTCTTACAACTCAATACCCACCTGTGGAAGTGAAGAAACAGATTGATAGAGCCAGAAGAGTTCCCAGAAGTCACCTACTACAGGACAGGCCTAACAAAGAAAATAACAGAACGCCACTAGCCGTCACCTTCAGCCCCCAACTAAAACCCCTCCAACGCATTATCAAGGATCTACAACCTATCCTGAAGGACGACCCAACACTCTCACAAATCTTGGGAGACAGGCCAGTCCTTGCCTACAGACAGCCCCCGAACCTGAAGCGAATACTCACCAGCAACCACATACCACACAACAGAACCACTAACCCAGGAACCTGTCCTTGCAACAAAGCCCGTTGCCAACTGTGCCCACATATCTATTCAGGGGACACCATCACAGGGGCTAATCACATCAGCCACACTATCAGAGGCTCGTTCACCTGCACATCTACCAATGTGATATATGCCATCATGTGTCAGCAATGCCCCTCTGCCATGTACATTGGTCAAATTGGACAGTCTCTACGTAAAAGAAGAAATGGACACAAATCAGATGGCAAGAATTATAACATTCATAAACCAGTTGGAGAATACTTCAATCTCTCTGGTCACTCGATTTCTGATCTCAAAGTGACTATCCTTCAACAAAAAAACTTTGAAAACAGACTCCAGCGAGAGACTGCTGAATTGGAATTAATTTGCAAATTGGATACAATTAACTTAGGCTTGAATAGAGACTGGGAATGGTTGATTCATTATAAAAAATAACCTATTTCCCCTTGTTTATTCCTCCCCCCCCCCACTGTTCCTCAGACGTTCTTGTTAAACCCTGGATTTGTGCTGGAAATGGCTCACCTTGATTATCATACACATTGTAAGGAGAGTGATCACTTTAGATAAGCTATTACCAACAGGAGAGTGGGGTGGGGTGGGGGGAAACCTGGATTTGTGCTGGAAATGGCCCACCTTGATTATCATAAACATTGTAAGGAGAGTGATCACTTTAGATAAGCTATTACCAACAGGAGAGTGGTTTTGGGGGGGTGGGGGTGGGGAGAAAACCTGGATTTGTGCTGGAAATGGCCCACCTTGATTATCATACACATTGTAAGGAGAGCGATCACTTTAGATAAGCTATTACTAACAGGAGAGTGGGGTGGGGTGGGGGGAAACCTGGATTTGTGCTGGAAATGGCCCACCTTGATTATCATAAACATTGTAAGGAGAGTGATCACTTTAGATAAGCTATTACCAGCAGGAGAGTGGTTTTGGGGGGTGGGGAGAAAACCTGGATTTATGCTGGAAATGGCCCACCTTGATTATCATACACATTGTAAGGAGAGTGATCACTTTAGATAAGCTATTACCAGCAGGAGAGTGGGGTGGGGGGAGAGAAAACCTTTGTAGTGATAAACACCCATTTTTTCATGGTCTGTGTGTATAAAAACATCTTCTGTATTTTCCACAGTATGCATCCGATGAAGTGAGCTGTAGCTCACGAAAGCTTATGCTCAAATAAACTGGTTAGTCTCTAAGGTGCCACAAGTACTCCTTTTCTTTTTGCGAATACAGACTAACACGGCTGCTACTCTGAAACCTAGTTCTTTTAGATCCAGTTTTCCAGCTATTTCATGCTCTATTGACATTGTGACAAGTCCAACAAGTCTCTCTTGCACCATTGTTGAACGCAGATATGTTTTTATCAGTTTTAACTTTAAGAAGCTACATTCCCCACTAGCTACGGAAACTGGCAAAGTTAAAAGAATGTGTAGAGCTATAAAAATGTTTGGAAAACTGTCTGAGAGTTTATTTTCACAAATTTCAGAGTAACAGCCATGTTAGTCTGTATTCGCAAAAAGAAAAGGAGTACTTGTGGCACCTTAGAGACTAACCAATTTATTTGAGCATAAGCTTTCGTGAGCTATTTTCACAAACAAACTTCAGTACTTTTTTAGGAGTGGAATGTTTCTTAAGTTGTCTTGAAAAAGCCTGAAGCTCACTACACAAATCTGTAGCATCAATGTCTTTTGAATTTTCATGAGTCAATGCTGACTCCAGTTTTATACAAAATCCTCTTATCTGTTTTGCTGTTTTCTTTTGCAAGCTGTGGATATCATACAGGAAGCCAGATACTGGCTCTAGCTGCTGCATCTGTTGAAATCTTTCGTCAACTGAGTGAATAGCAGTATCAAGGACTGCGAAGTAGAAATTCCCTTTGAACCTTTGTTTTGGGTTCTGAGTGGGTGTGTCTCATCCGCTGGCAGATGTGTTCCATTGTGGCTGAGTTATTTCTTATCAAAATTGCGGAGTGGGTTATCTTGATCCTATGTTGCAAATTGAAAAAAAAAATTCACTAAAATATTATTTATTTTTGCAGTAAATATTTGAAATATTAATAAATTCTCAGAAATGTAGAGAAATGAGTTATAATTCATACTCCCTCTGTATGCGCATGGGAACTGAAATAATGATATCTTCGTTATTTTTTTTCATTTTATTTTTTTTTAAATTTGATTTTTTCCCCTCAAATTTGGCGCCCCATTTAACTTGGCACCCTGGGCAACCGCCTAGTTCGCCTATATGGATGGGCCGCCCCTGCTCACAAGGTTTCAGAAAGTTGTTTGGGCAATATTAAGGGGGTTAGGAAGGCAGCGTGTCTTAGGATTGTAACTGGAGAGACTTGGGGTCTATTCTCAGGTCTGCCATTAGCCTATTGGGTGACCCTGGGCAAATCATGTCCCTATGTGCCTCAGTTTCCCCATCTGTAAAATGGGGGTAGTGATACGGACCTCCTTTGCAAAGTGCTTTGAAGATCTGCTGATGAGGAGCACTAGATATTACTCTTATACTACCACCATTGAAACTGTTTTGCAACTTTCATAGAATATCAGGGTTGGAAGGGACCTCAGGAAGTCATCTAGTCCAACCCCCTGCTTAAAGCAGGACCAATCCCCAACTAAATCATCCTAACCAGAGCTTTGTCAAGCCTGACCTTAAAAACCTTAAAGGAAGGAGATTCCACCACCTCCCTAGGTAACCCATTCCAGTGCTTCACCACCCTCCTACTGAAAAAGTTTTTCCTAATATACAACCTAAACCTCCCCCACTGCAACTTGAGAGCATTACTCCTTGTTCTGTCATCTGCTATCACTCAGAACAGTCTAGTTCCATCCTCTTTGCAACCCCCTTTCAGGTAGTTGAAAGCAGCTATCAAATCCCCCCTCATTCTTCTCTTCTGCAGACTAAACAATCCCAAGTTCCCTCCGCCTCTCCCCATAAGTCATGTGTTCCAGTCCCCTAATCATTTTTGTTGCCCTCTGCTGGATGATTTCCAATTTTTCCACATCCTTTTTGTCGTGTGGGGCCCAAAACTGGACACAGTACTCCAGATGAGGCCTCACCAGTGTTGAATAGAGGGGAACGATCACGTCCCTCGATCTGCTGGCAGTGCCCCTACTTATACATCCCAAAATCCCATTGGCCTTCTTGGCAACAAGGGCACACTGTTGATTCATATCCAGCTTCTCGTCCACTGTAACCCCTAGGTCCTTTTCTGCAGAACTGCTGCCTAGCCATTCGGTCCCTAGTCTGTAGCGGTGCATGGGATTCTTCCATCCTAAGTGCCGGACTCTGCACTTGTCCTTGTTGAACCTCATCAGATTTTTTTTGGTCCAATCTTCTAATTTGTCTAGGTCCCTCTGTATCCTATCCCTCCCTCCAGCCTGTCTAGCTCTCCTCCCAGTTTAGTGTCATCTGCAAACTTGCTGAGGGTGCAATCCACGCCATCCTCCAGATTGTTAATCATCATATTGAACAAAACCGGCCCCAGGACCGACCCTTGGGGCACTCTGCTTGATACCAGCTGCCAACTAGTTAACTATAATTACTGTGATTTCCTCCCACTCTAAACAAATGTAAGGGCCACATTGTGACCTTAGTGATGTGTCTACGCAGGCAAGTTGGATATCCCTTTGCTTCCAGGACCAGTTACCCATAGAGCAGCATGGAGGAGTGAGCACCATCTCCCAGGCTGCCACTCCCCTCTACACCGTTTAGTGGCCCCTTGGCTCCATCCCAACAAGCTTTTGGCCAGCAGAGCCGAGGTGCTGTGGAGGGAGAGGCAATCTGTAGCAGGTGTAGGGCTGGTATTGCTTACTGCTCCCATGGAGAAAGGCAAGACCTGGGGATCATAGACTTTAAGGTCAGAAGGAACCATTATGATCATGTAGTCTGACCTCCCGCACAATGCAGGCCACAGAATCTCACCCACCCACTCCTGTAATAAACCCCTAACCTACGTCTGAGCTACTGAAGTCCTCAAATCGTGGTTTAAAGACTTCAAGGTGCAGAGAATCCTCCAGCAAGTGACCCATGCCCCACGCTGCAGAGGAAGGCGAAAAACCCTCAGGGCCTCTGCCAATTTGCCCTGGAGGAAAATTCGTTCCCGACCCCAAATATGGCGATCAGCTAAACCCTGAGCACGTGGGTAAGACTCACCAGCCAGACATTCAAGAAAGAATTCTCTGTAGTAACTCAGATCCCACCTCATCTAGCATCCCATCATAAGCCATTGGGCATATTTACCGCTTATAGTCAAAGATCAATTAATTGCCAAAATTAGGCTATCCCATCATACCATCCCCTCCATAAACTTATCAAGCTTTGTCTTGAAGCCAGATATGTCTTTTGCACCCACTGCTCCCCTTGGAAGGCTGCTCCAGAACTTCACTCCTCTCCAACGCATCATCAAGGATCTACAACCTATCCTGAAGGACGACCCATCGCTCTCACAAATCTTGGGAGACAGGCCAGTCCTTGCCTACAGACAGCCCCTGAACCTGAAGCAAATACTCACCAGCAACCACACAACAGAACCACTAACCCAGGAACCTATCCTTGCAACAAAGCCCGTTGCCAACTGTGCCCACATATCTATTCAGGGGACACCATCATAGGGCCTAATCATATCAGCCACACTATCAGAGGCTCGTTCACCTGCACATCTACCAATGTGATATATGCCATCATGTGCCAGCAATGCCCCTCTGCCATGTACATTGGTCAAACTGGACAGTCTCTACGTAAAAGAATAAATGGACACAAATCAGATGTCAAGAATTTTAACATTCATAAACCAGTCGGAGAACACTTCAATCTCTCTGGTCACTCGATTTCTGACCTAAAAGTGGCTATTCTTCAACAAAAAAACTTCAAAAACAGACTCCAAGGAGAGACTGCTGAATTGGAATTAATTTGCAAATTGGATACAATTAACTTAGGCTTGAATAGAGACTGGGAGTGGTTGAGTCATTACACAAAGTAAAACTATTTCCCCTTGTTTATTCCCCCCCCCCCCCCACTGTTCCTCAGACGTTCTTGTTAACTGCTGGAAATGGCCCACCTTGATTATCACTACAAAAGGTTTTCTTCCCCACCCCCATCTCCTGCTGGTAATAGCTCATCTTAAGTGATCAATCTTCTTACAGTGTGCATGATAAACACCCATTTTTTCATGTTCTGTGTGTATATAAATCTCCTCACTGTATTTTCCACTGAATGCATCCGATGAAGTGAGCTGTAGCTCACGAGAATGTATGCTCAAATAAATTGGTTAGTCGCTAAGGTGCCACAAGTACTCCTTTTCTTTTTACTCTTCTGATGGTTAGAAACCTTCATCTAATTTCAAGTCTAAACTTCCTCATGGCCAGTTTATATCCATTTGTTCTTATGTCCACATTGGTACTGAGCTTAAATAATTCCTCTCCCTCCCTGGTATTTATTCCTCTGATATATTTATAGAGAGCAATCATATCTCCCCTCAGCCTTCTTTTGGTTAGGCTAAACAAGCCAAGCTCCTTGAGTCTCCTTTCATGAGTCACAGTCTGGTTTTCAATCTCCTCCTGGGACAGCCCCCTACTTGGGACAAAACAAGCTATCACTTAGCCCCCAAAAGATGGTTAAATCATTCTTGAAACATCAGTGAATATTCCATAAATGTCCAGTTTAGACAGAGCTACGTTCTTCCAGGTTCTTCCAGCATTCATGGGCTTGATCCAGCTCAGATGGAAATCAACCAGAATCTTTCCACAGATTTCAGAGGAAGTTGAGTCTGTCCCGTAATGCCTTTTCCAACTCACCCCTGAGCAGTAAGATTCCCATGACGCTACTGCAGATTAGCAGCTAAGCTCTTTAGTGTGGGTTGTGACTCAGCTCAGTTGTCTACATAGGGAAAACATCAAGGCGACCACAGGTTTCCTAGCCTGCTCTTGGAAAGGTGCACGCTGGGAAGCAGGCGGGGGGGGGAGCAGTCTGTTGTTGTTAAGGTGCTGTTCTCTCTCCCCCAGGCCACATTTTTTAAAGCTCCTTTTCCAAAGCACAATGAAAATCATGATTTGCTGAATGAACAACCACCACTATTCACCCATCATTTCCCCACATCCTTTCTCTGTACTGGATAATACGACATTCACCAGAGGACCTTGGACAGCTGAAGGTCACTTAAAGGAAACCACCATTGTTTTTAACATATCTCAGAGTTAACTAGACTTGTGTTTAAATGCAACAGAAACTACTCATCTATCATTAACCCTGTAGTTGACAAAGTGTAAAGGGCTGCTACTTGCCAGCTAACACTGGAATTAGGACATTATTTGTCACTGAAACCCACCGGGAAAGCACTGGATAGCCTTCATCAACATGTCCCAGCAGCGTGGGGATTTTTAGAAGGGGGTCTGGTGATGTCACTGTGCTCTCACTTGTATTTCTATAGGACTAGATTCTGTCTGGCCCTGATGCAGGGCCCGGTCTGGACTGGTGTTTTGGCCCCAGTACAGGCCCCCAGTGAAGATGCACTACACTGGTATAAAACAGAGCTTGCACTAGCATGACTTACTACACACAAGCCCCGCTTTGCTACAGCACCATGTCTCTGATACCCCTGGGGGCATTTGGTGCCAAAATTTTAAAATTCTGCACACAATATTTAAAAATTCTGCAAATGTTATTTGTCAAAATAAGACTACATAATCATGCCAGTTTCAATTGTTTTGGTAATTTATTTCAAAACACCTGTCAGCAAATATGTCTGTAACAATACAGACACACAAACATTCCCACAGAAGTAGAGTTAAAAAAACCCTTACGACAACCCAGTTTTTGTTTCTCTGCCCCCTTCCCCCCTCCCAGAGCCCAGCCAGGGGGCCAGATACCTACAACCCCTCCCCCTCACCAGAGTGCACCTGCAGCCCCCTCAAGCCAATACATCCAAATCCCCTCCTCTCCAGAGCAAAACCAGGGCCCCCTCCAGCCCAGACACCCGCACCCTCTTGCCCCCAGAGCCCAGCCACGGGGCCCCCCCGGCCCAGACACCTATCTCTCTCCCTCCCCAGAGCCCAGGGATCCAGAGGGAGAAACAACCTGATGCTCGGTCCCAGGCTTGCACAGAGTTTCCTGCGCACAGCACTCTCCTTCCCTCAGGGCACGCTGGGAACTGCAGCTGCCAGGAACCCTCTAGCTCCCTCTCCCTCCCCCCAGCAGTGTCTTCTATGTGGGAGCTGGGCTCTGCCAAGTCCAGTGGCGGCTAGCAACACTGCAGCCCATTTCTGTGGGGGAAAGGAAATTCTGCACACACAACATTAATTTCTGCGAAATTCTGCATTGCGCAGTGGTGCAGAATTCCCCCAGGAGTACTCTGCATTGGTGGTTTGCACCCGTGTATAGTAATTACACTAGTGCAAGTTCCTTAATCTAGACAAGCCTTAGGTTTTCAGTGTTGGGAGGGAGTAATGAACTCCCACTAGCTCCATCTTGCATGGAAGGCTCCCTATTTACTTCCTTGAGTGCCTCTTCTGTCTCTATGGGGAAAGAAGGAGAAGCCATGGCTCTGCTTCCCCAGCCCAGCTGGCTGTGCAGCAGTGTAAGCTGCACCTGTTGACAGGATGGGGTGTGCATGCTCCCCCTGCACCTGGGAGTGCCTCTTCAATCCAGTCTTCTCCCTGGGGCAGCGTGACTGCCTCTCCTTCGGGCGGGAGTGTGCCTCCATGGGCTAAGTTGTGCCTTCACTGGTTAGCAAATGGTGTTCAGGAAATTACGGTGAAGCGAGAAAACTCATTCCCTGAGAAAGAGCAGGGCTGTGCTATCCATTCCATGTGTCTCCTCCCTAAGCCTGCTTTCTTCCCACCCAAGAGCCTGACATCAGTGCCAAACTCTACCTACCCTCAGGGTACACAGGCCCTTGGGAAGTGGCCTGCCCTGAGAGCTCTGGACTGCAGAAGCAGGAGAGGGGGACAGGTCAGAGGCTTGGGATCTCTCAGGGAGGGAGTGCAGGTTGCCTAGCCTCAACCAGAATTTTTGGCAACAAAAACCACAAATCAAGTGAATGGAACTGCACTTGGCTGAGAAAAATTCAGTGTGTTGAAACCTTCCTAGAAGCAGTGATCAAAGTCCTGTGCTTTCTGCACTCCCTCCAGCACAAACTGAGTTACTCCTTGCCCTCAGGGAGCTCACATCTTGCCAGCTAGCAGGGGAAAGGCAGCCCCATGGAACATTTACAGAAGAGTTGTCATTTCAGATTGAATCCAATTTTTCACAAGCATATTTCTGCAATCTCTGGTTGGAAAGCCCCTTACCAAATTTCCCCTGTGCTGATTTGTTCTTCATTGAAACTTTCTCCTACCCCCTTCTCTTCCCCTTTCTCCAAGCTCCCTTTCCCAGTTCCTCTGGTTAGTTCATTTGCTTCCAACAAAATCTGACCCTCCGCCCCCCATAAAGAGAAACAAAACCACCAACAACAAATCACAGCACTAACATGCTAATGGCCGGCCATCACTGTGTTATATCTCTTCCCTATCTGTGGCTGGTCTCTTTAGACTGTAAACTCTTCAGGGAAGA
This sequence comes from Chelonia mydas, assembly GCF_015237465.2. Lineage (NCBI taxonomy): Eukaryota > Metazoa > Chordata > Testudines > Cheloniidae > Chelonia > Chelonia mydas. The sequence continues at coordinate 71,241,584 of NC_051251.2, read as the reverse complement.
GACTGCCTCCATGTATGTGCCTGAACAAGCACCTAGCATAATGGTGCCCTGATCTCCCTTGGGGTCGTGAGATGCTCCAAATAAATAATAGTTTTGGCTCTGATGCTGCCGGTTGCCCCGTGTGAGTACAGGGGCCTGTCCACATGGAGTAACCTGCAGCCTTGGGGACTCAGTTCTCCTTACACTCAGTTATGCTGCATTAGACACACTTTCACCCCCTTCCCTGATGCCTAAGGAAATCTAAGCCCTGCAAACACATCTATTTATATTACAGTAGTGCTGTGCAGAGGCCCCAGCCAAGATCAGAATCCCAGTGTGCTAGGTGCTGTACAAACACACACGCTGTGTGTTAAGGAAGTTCCTTCCTGTGTTCTCGGACACCTGCAGCAGTCTTTGCAGAAGTGGGGTGTAAGCTGGTGTAGCTTCCAGGCTGTGGAGGCAGAAGAAGTGGTGTAAGTTAATGAAGGGTGGGAGATACAGGCTGCAGAGCTAGAAGATTAAATTGGTGTAACTTGACTCACCTCTGAATTTGGCTCTTAATGTTTATATCTCCTTTGGAACCATAGCCTATCAAAGACGAGGTAGCCAACAGGGATAGCAAAGCATTGGCCAGCTGGTAATTATAATGAGCATCCTTCATATGATATGACAAGAGCTTCCCAACAGTGAAGCCTTTGGGAATAGTGCTTCCAGAAATTAATTAATTAACCCTGATTACTGGCCCTGATGGGACTCCTGACCGGAGCAAGAGTAGCAGAATCAGGCCCAGAGTATGGAAGGAGGAACATTACAAGACTAGGCTGATTAAAATAGGCAATCTATTTCATGATTACTGAAATAAAAGTCATTTGCGAGATGAATAGAAGAAGTGCTGCCAAGCGCTGATGGTAAGTAGCAAACCACAGTCTTAGCAGCTGGTTCACAGAGAAACCATGCCGAGAAAGTGCTTGTTAATTTAACTTTTTAAAAAATAAAGTATATCTTTAGTAATTGTGAATGGTGCCAGATTGGTAGCATTATAAACTGCAGCCTTCTATTCAGCTACAGTCTAGATACAGCAGGGTTTTACTACCTCAATAAATCCAGATTGGGGTCTCACAAGGATGTGTCACCATAGTGAAAATGTTTCCTCTTCTCATTCATATGCACTGCTTGGGGAATGGATTACGGTGGTGTGATCTGACTTGATGTTATACAGTGTGGCATTGAAATAAGACTGCTGCTCTCCGCTTCAGACCTCCAAGTATCATGTAACAGGTTACTGCCCACCTTGCATGTCTGTCTTGAAGAGCCTATCGCAACATTCATAAAAAGCAGAAACGTTCAGTCACAGGTCCGTGCCTAAGCAGTGGCAGTATTTTTGTCATTGGGTGATGACCCGGTTCAGTTACTCAGTGTACCTGTACTCCATCAGCAACCTCCGTTACCCAACAAAACCATACAGTTAAAACCAGAGTCTTGCCTTCCACATGAAATACATGCACATACGTTGGCCGTGCCTGCATTCCGTGCACAAGACAGACTCAGTCTCCCAAGCCAGAGATGCCACTGCATGCAATAAGCTCTCCCCAGGGCCTTGTAGGCCCCACAGTGGCCAGCCCACTCTCGGGAAGTCAGAATGCTGTCCAATAGTCTCCCCTTGAGTCAATGGACACTGGCTCCTGTCACATGACAGAGGTGAGACTTTTTGCAGTCCTGTCCTGTGACAGATGACGAAGGCCAGCAAAGAATTCAATCTGCTACTATGGCCCACATATGCCCTATGCCTGGCTCTGGAGGCAGAAGCAAAGCCCCACTTCTTCCACACACCTCTGGGCTCCCTTCCAGGTATCACGTGCCCTCATGGGAGAAGTCAAACAAATGAGGGGGGATGACTTCTGAAGCCCCCTCCCAACTGGGCACCTGGAGCTTAGCTTTAACAGGGTGGAAGTACTCCTTAGCATGGAGGGCCATACCTCCAGGTGCACTGCAGGGGCTGAAGACTCAGCATGAAGAGTTTTAGAAGTGGCTACTTGGGACACTGTAGCTTACGGACTAGTCTTCTAATCTCTTTAGGTTTGTATGCTCAAGTCATCACCTTCCAATAGTGCATTAAGCAATGTGACAACACATCTAGCACATATTGTTTGGTCTCTCATCCTCTCCCCAAAGGAAGAAGCATGTGCAGTGGAGTTCCTTGTTTTGGTAGGGTGTCTTTTAAATATTATATATATATTGATTGTGCTGTGTTTATATTGAACACAAGGTCAGAGAAATGTGCCTTACATTTGGAGAGGAAGATGGAGCTTAGGACCTCGGGTAGTTCGTTCCAGTCTTGGACCACCCCCGAGAAGAGTCTGGCTCCTTCACAGACCGTCTTCACTCTTATTTTTGAGCTGACACTATTTTCCTCCTGGAGACCCATTTCCAGAAGGGGGAATTCTGTGTTATATGTGCCCCACTGCACCCACCTCACCTGGTGATGGGACCATACAGAGATGGGCCCTATGCTTTTGGAGGCCTGTCTTTTCAAGCTAAAGGTCCAATAAATTGCAGGACTAGTCCTCCATGTTATCAAAGTCCCTGGAAAAATCATGGAGCAGGTCCTCAAGGAATCAATTTTGAAGCACTTAGAGGAGAGGAAAGTGATTAGGAACAGTCAGCATGGATTCACCAAGGGCAAGTCATGCCTGACTAACCTAATTGCCTTTTATGACAAGATAACTGGCTCTGTGGATGAGGGGAAAGCAGTGGACTTTAGCAAAACTTTTGATACGGTCTCCCATAGTATTCTTGCCAGCAAGTTAAAGAAGTATGGGCTGGATGAATGGACTATAAGGTGGATAGAAAACTGGCTAGATTGTCAGCCTCAACGGGTAGCGATCAATGGTTCCATGTCTAGTTGGCAGCCGCTATCAAGCGGAGTGCCCCAAGGGTCGGTCCTGGGGCCAGTTTTCTTCAATATCTTCATTAATGATCTGGAGGATGGCATGGATTGCATCCTCAGCAAGTTTGCAGATGACACTAAACTGGGAGGAGTGGTAGATGTGCTAGAGAGTAGGGATAGGATACAGAGGGACCTAGACAAATTAGAGGATTGGGCCAAAAGAAATCTGATACGGTTCAACAAGGACAAGTGCAGAGTCCTGCACTTAGGAAGGAAGAATCCCATGCACAGCTACAAACTAGGGACCAAGTGGCTAGGCAGCAATTCTGCAGAAAAAGACCTAGGGGTTACGGTGGACGAGAAGCTGGATATGAGTCAACAGTGTGCCCTTGTTGCCAAGAAGGCTAACAGCATTTTGGGCTGTATAAGTAGGAGCATTGCCATCAGATCAAGGGATGTGATCATTCTCCTCTATTTGAAATTGGTGAGGCCTCATCTGGAGTACTGTGTCCAGTTTTGGGCCCCACACGACAAGAAGGATGTGGAAAAATTGGAAAGAGTCCAGTGAAGGGCAACCAAAATGATTAGGGGATTGGAGCACATGACTTATGAGGAGAGGCTGAGGGAACTGGGATTATTTAGTCTGCAGAAGAGAAGAATGAGGGGGAATTTGATAGCTGCTTTCAACTACCTGAAAGGGGGTTCCAAAGAGGATGGATCTAGACTGTTCTCAGTGGTACCAGATAACAGAACAAGGAGGAATGGTCTCAAGTTGCAGTGGGAGAGGTTTAGGTTGGATATTAGGAAAAACTTTTTCAGTAGGAGGGTGGTGAAGCACTGGAATGGGTTACTTAGGGAGGTGGTAGATTCTCCTTCCTTAGAGGTTTTTAAGGTCAGGCTTGACAAAGCCCTGGCTGGGATGATTTAGTTGGGGATTGGTCCTGCTTTGAGCAGGGGGTTGGACTAGATGACCTCCTGAGGTCCCTTCCAACCCTGATATTCTATGATTCTCCCTTCCTCACACACTGCGCTGGCCTGAGGCCTCCTTGCTTCCTGCCCTTTTGGGGCCCATCGAAGGCCCCTTCTGCCCTATGCATGGGGCCAGTCCGAGCCCCTCCGTGTGAGGCTGGCATCGCTGCTCACCCAAGCCCTCCCTTCCCTCCCTGTGGCACTGGCATCACTGCTCAACCAGGCCCTACCTGCCCCCCACCTGAGCCCTGCCCCCCACATGCATGGGGCTGGCATCGCCGCTTCCCCCTGCACTTTCCTCTGCACCCCACTTCTTTGACAAAAGTGGGCATATGTCCTGGAATTTGTCCTGGACTTATTTTGGGGGAGTTTGTTGGCCTGTGTAATACAGGAGGTCAGACTAGACTTTTCACAGTGGCCCCTTCTGGCCCTAAAATCTATTAATGGAGCACTAGCCAAGGAGATGACCGATTAGCTCTGGATAATTAGCATTTGTATGAACTGGCGGAGATGGAGTCTACCTGCCCACGTTAGCAAGCTAGAGACTCTGATGCATCTGTCTTAACCAAATGGGGGATAGGGGAATGGCTCAAGGCCAGCAGGTTCTTCATGGCTCACAAGCTTTCTCTCCTCAGTGTGAATGAGTAGTTCTTTGTGGTAAGGAAAAATGGTAGAAATTTTACAAAGCTGTGGTGTATTGACAACTGTTGAAAAATTATAAGCTGACACTTTAAATGTCAGGGGGTTTCCTGGTCCTGCTTGCAGACTGGGGTTCTGTAAGATTTGTGCAATTTGAGCCTAGCAGTATTCAATCTGCAGAAAGCCAGTCTAGAGTAAGGCAGGGCGAGAGAAAGCAGGCTGCTCTCTATGTTTTTGAGTTCTAAGAACTAAAGCAGTGGTACATTGCAACTGTCCAGCAAGAGTATTTTATGTTTTTATCTAAGTTCTCTGTTGGAATGCTATGAACTTAACATAAAACACAAGACAGTCCAAGAAAGCTGATATAGGTGAGTAAATACATGGGGTATCTTTCAGCCACAGAGCCTTAAAGGGCTAATGAGGAATGACCCTCAAAACTGGCATCTGAGGAATGCTTTCTCTGCAATGCACTTCCTTTCTTGCTCTATTCATTTCATTGTGCCTTTCTAAGCACTTTTTGCTGTAATTCCACTCAGTATTTTCTACAGCTTAAATTCAGACACACGATTGTACCATGTTAGCTCTGACAAGAACTAGAGAGACTCATTTGCTTGGTAGTATTGCACACAGGGATATCTGCAAAGCGATGAGCAGAAAAAACATGCTCAAGGGCAATTAGCACAAGTGTCTGCATTAGTTCCCCACCTGGCTTGGAAGGATGTGACTTTTAATCGGTAAATGACAACAAATGAGTTTCATTGTACACACACAAACCAATGAAAAGATATTTACATCAATAATAATAATTGAAATTGAAAAACAGGTAAATAATAAAAATGCTGCTTGAGAACTTAGAGTTTGATTTAAGGATAATTTACTTTGTTTATTTTGACATGTGATGTTGACAATGCATGTTTTATAAGATATAAAGCTTAAACTTCTTGAATCTCGACATCTACTGTCATTAAATAATTCTCTAAATCCTCCCTTAATTTCCCACAACTGAACATTTTAAAAATCAATCAAAATTGAACAAATGTTTATTTCAACATAAATATTCTCCATCCACATTAAAAACTAAAAATCTAAATTTGCCAAGCCTACAAACAGCAGCGTGCTGGAGTTACCCTGGCACCGCTTGGCATCTGACCCTTTAAGTAAGTGGTTCTGAGAGACCAATTCAAGGCTTTGGACATCCTGGTGTTTGTAGGGAGTGCCCAGATATTAGCTTCAGAAATGTGGTAATCATTACAACTGGAAGAAAGTTAATGTGCCAGTCTTAAAAAATGGGATGACCTGAGTAATGATAGGCCTAACGCTGTGGCCAAAAGAGCTAATGTGATCCCAGGAGGTGTAAACAGGGGAATCTCAAGTAGGAGCAGAGAAGTAATTTTACTTCTGTATTTGGCACTGGTGTGACCACTGCTGGAATCCTGTGTCCCATTCTGGGGAGCACAATTCAAGAAAGATGTTGATAAATTGGAGAGCAAACAGGGCAGAGCTTTGAGAAGGATTAAAGGATTAGAAAACATACTTTATGGTGTCAGACTCAAGGAGCTCAGTCAATTTAGCTTAACAAAGAGAAGGTTAAGGGGTGACTTGATCACAGACAATAACTACCTTTCTGGGGGACAAATATTTAATAATGGACTCTTCAGTCTAGCAGAGAAAGGTCTAATGTGATCCAATGGCTGGAAATTGAAACCAGACAAATTCAGACTGGAAATAAGGTGTAAATTATCCCTGTTAGTAACTAAATGGAACAATTTACCAAAGGTTGTGGTGAATTCTCCATCACTGGTTATTTTTAAATTGAGATTAGATCTTTTTCCAAAATATCTGCTCTAGGAATTGTTTTGGGGCAGTTCTCTGGCCTGTGTTATGCGGGTCACACCAGGTGATCACAAAGATCAGGTCTAACCTTGGAATCTATGAATCATTTGCATGTTTTAGAACAGAGGTGGGCAAACTATGGCCTGCGGGACCGTCCTGCCTGGCCCTTGAGCTCCTAGCCAGGAAAGCTAGCCCCTGGCCCCTCCCACACTGTCTCCCCTCCCCCGCCTCAGCACACTGTGCTGCCAGCGCTCCGGGGGGTGGGGTTGCGAGCTCCTACCAGGCAGCACAGCTGCAGAGCCTGGCCTGCCCCAGTGCTCTGGACTGTGCAGTGGTGTGGCTGGCTCCGGCCGGGCAGGGGGCAGCTGCCAGTCCTGGTGCTCTGAGCGGCATGGTAAGGGGGCGGGAGCGGGGGGGTTGGATAAGGGTCAGGGGGTCAGTCCGGGGGCAGGAAGCAGGGGGCAGTTGGACAAGTGTGGGAGTCCCGGGGGGTCTGTCAGGGGCAGGGGTCGGGGCAGTCAGGGGACAGGGAGCAGTGGGGGTTGGATATGGGGTGGGGTCTCGGGAGGGGGCGGTCAGGGGACAAGGAGCGGGGGGGGGTTGGATGGGTCAGGAGTTCTGAGGGGGGCAGTCAGGGGGCAGGAAGTGGGAGAGGGAGGATAGGGGGAGGGGGCCGGGCTGTCTGGGGAGGCACAGCCTTCCCTACCCGGTCCTCCATACAGTTTCAGAACCCCAGTGTGGTCCTCAGGCCAAAAAGTTTGCCCGTCCCTGTTTTAGAAGGTTCCTTTTGGAAAATTTGCCTGTGGATCCTCTGCTTCTAGATTCACATCACCATGCTTGTTTGCATGCAGACACCCTGGATGCTTTTTTCAGCTCCCTCAAAGCAGAGATCTGGAAATAAATGGATGGGTTTGTCTGTGCTTCTGTGTCCACACAGCATTCTCTCCCAGGTGCTTTGCCAGCAACCAGGCTAGCAGATTTTCCACACTCAGCATTCCTCACTTTGGCTAGGCTGCAGATCAGAGAGGATTTGGCTCAAATCCTCTGCTGACAGAAAGCAGTTACAGCTCTCCAATTTCTGCCCAGTCCCTGGTGCAGATTACAGTAGCTCGGAGACTGCTCTAAAATGCTTGCTATGGTTTCAAAGAGACCCTGCAGCATCTGAGGATAAAGAAAAGGAGTACTTGTGGCACCCTAGAGACTAACCAATTTTTTGAGCATAAGCTTTCGTGAGCTACTGCTCACTTCATCGGATGCTGTAGCTCACGAAAGCTTATGCTCAAATAAATTGGTTAGTCTCTAAGGTGCCACAAGTACTCCTTTTCTTTTTGTGAATACAGACTAACACGGCTGTTACTCTGAAACCTGTCATCTGAGGATAGGATTCTGACCACTCACTCATTCTGCCAAGGGCTGTGGGGAGCAAGATGTCAACCTGCTGGCAACTACCCCATGCTAGTGGGCTCACCTATAGAGAGAGGTTGAGGGTCAGTCTCTACTCTCAAGCAATTGTAAAGGAAGAAGCATATCTGTACTTTGGGTATGTCTACATTGGAAATGGAGACGTAATTTCCAGGTCAGGTAGACATACCCACACAAGCTTTGATTGAGCTAGCACACTAAAAAGAAAAGCACAGCCACAGTGCTGCAAGTGTCGAAAGTGGCTAGCCATCCCAAGTACATGCCCAATGCGTCCGACTGGGTTGTCCTTAGGGCAGTTAGCCCATCCTACCAGGGCTATGCTGCTATGTTTAGCATGCTAATCTGATCAAAGCTAGTATGTCTATGTCTATTGTGAGAAGGTCAGGCCAGATGGCTACAGGAGAGTACAAGAGAGAAGGGAGAGGCACCGGAGAAGTCCTGTCCATTTCCGGAGCTGCTCTATCACCCCGCCCTCTAAATTGTGCCAGTTCTCCGGTGGAGAGGGATGCATGGCAGAAAGGTAAACGCCGAGATAGAGCAGCGGACCCGCGCTTCACCGGATGGCCAGAAGCGCTGGTGGGAGGGAGCTCTCCTGCCAGCCGTCCCCGACCACCAGGCCAGAGCTCTTGACCCAGTTGACCCAGGCGGAGGACGCTGCCAAATAGATGGCCTGGCAAGCCTCCACCTGCGCCAAGTCACCCGGGTCCTGGACCACGAGGAGCACGTCGTCAGCATACATCGACAGGACCAGTTGCAACTCCGGCTTCCGCAGCACCAACCCCGTCAACCTCCTTCGGAGGAGACAGAGGAAGGGCTCGATCGCCAGAGCGTACAGCTGGCCCGAGAGGGGGCACCTCTGCCGTACTCCTCGCCCGAAGCTGACTGGTTCGGTCAGGGTCCAGTTGAGCCTGACCAGACACTCTGCGGAGGCATACAGCGCCCGGAGAAAACCCACAAATCGGGGTCCGAAGCCAAACGCTTGCAGAGTGTTAAGGAGATACCCATGATCCACCCTGTCGAACGCCTTCTCCTGATCCAAGGACAGGAGGGTGAACGACAGACCATCCCTACACCTGAGTTCCAAAAGGTCCCGGACCAGATATAGGTTTTCAAAGATGCTGCAGCCCAGGACAGTGTAGGTCTGGTCTGGGTGGACCACGTCCGCCAGCATGGACCCTAGCCGCAGCGAGATTGCTTTTGCCACGACTTCATAGTCCGTGCTGAGGAGCGAGACGGGACTCCAGTTTCGTAAATTCCGGAGGTCCCCCTTCTTCGGCAATAAGTCGAGCAGGGCTCGCCTGCACAAAAGAGGGAGGACCCCGCTCTGCAAAGACTCAGCCCAGACGGTGACTAGGTCTGGGCCGAGGACGTTCCAGAACACGCGGTAGAACTCCACGGTCAGCCCATCCATGCCCGAAGATTTATTGGTGGACACGCGATGGAGGGCTTCCGAGAACTTGGCCAGAGTGAGAGGCAGCTCTAGCCGGTCTCGGTCACCTGTGCTGACCGTAGGGAGCTCCTCCCAGAGCACTCTGCAAGCGTTAGGATCGGTTGGATCCGGGGAGAAAAGGCTTGCGTAGAAGGTTCTCGCCCTCCCGCACATCTCCACTGGATCCGTGAGGGGCGTGCCGTCTTCTGCCAGAAGGCAGGTGACATGTTTCTTGGTCCCCCTCCTTTTCTCCAGGGCGTAGAAGAAGCGGGAGCCATGATCCATCTCCCGAAGGAGGCGGATGCGGGATCGAACAAAGGCACCCCGGGCCTGATGGTCCTCGAGGGCCCGGAGCTCCTCCCGCTTCTCCCGGCATGCTCCGCAGAGGGGCGGATCCTCGGGGCTGGCGGCCAGATGCCTCTCCAGCTCTAAGATCTCCTGTTCCAACTGCTCTATCGCCGCATCGGCTGGTGCCCCGGGTGTAGTCACGTCAGAAGAGCCAGGCACGCACCTTCCCCAGGTCCCACCACCGCCGCGCCGAGGGAAAGGCACGCCACTGCCCTCGCCAGGCCAGCTAGAACTCCTGGAAGGATGTCACGAAGCCCACATCCTTCAACAAGCCATTGTTAAAATGCCAATAGGCCGGCCCCAGCCTCTCCGCGCAGAGGGAGGCTGTCACGGTGGCTAAATGATGGTCAGAAAATGGGACTGGCTGGATGCTGGAGGAGTGGGCTTGTGAAAGGTGGAAACATGATAAATAAATGCGGTCCAACTGGGAGTAGCGTGACCGATGGACCTCCACCTGGACAAACGTGAACATGGAAATGTCATCCGGGTGATGGTCGCGCCAGACGTCCACCAGGGAGTGGTGTTCGACTATCTCCCGGAGGACGTCCACTGCGGCCGGGCACTGTTCGGTCCCCGATTGGTCCCGCTCCTCGAGGGTGGTGTTAAAGTCCCCACCCAGGACCAGGCACTCATGAGGATCTAAGGTGCTGAGGAAGGCGGACGTCTGCTGATAGAATTGCAGCCGCTCCGGGCCCGATGTCGGGGCATAGATGTTAACGAGGTTGACCATGAGCCCCTCCATGTGGACCCGGAGGTGCAGCAGGCGGCTCGGCACAGCCTCGGCAACCCCCAGCACCTCGGGCCGTAGGTCAGGGGAGAACAGGGTCGCCACTCCAGCCGTACGAACTGTGAGATGGCTAAAGTAGACCCTGTCCCCCCAGTCCAGCCGCCAACTGTCTTCGGCAGTCAGATCTGTATGGGTCTCCTGCAGGAAAACCACGGAAGTATTATAGGTATTATAGGACCCCTCCTAGATGACAGTAATAATGGTATCCACAGAGGCAACGGCTGGGGCTGGCGTCTCTTGCTCTTCCCCTCAATCAAAGGGTCCGATGGAGGGAACCGGATGGGGTCACCGAGCAGAGAACCCCGGACAGCGCCCACCGCTCCTCGAAGGCGTCAAGGGAGTCGGTGGACGCTGCCCAGAGGAACTCCGCCCGGATACGTGAATGTACTGAGGATCGGAAAAAGGCCCTACAATCGCAGGACGTTTCATGGGCCAACCTCCTCTCTCTGGTTTTATAAATGGCTGTTTTTGCCAAAGCTAGGAGGAAGTTAACCAGGAGATCCCGCGATTTTGTAGGGCCATGGATGGGGAGTGTATAGATAAAGAGGTGGGGAGAAAAATGAAGCCAGAAGCGCAATAGAGTATTTGTGAGGAGCCGAAAAAGGGGCTGCAATCTGGCACACTCTAAATAGACATGCGCCAGGGTTTCCCTCACATTACAAAAAGGGCAAGTATCCGGGATGGGAGTAAACCGTGTCAAAAACACGCCCGTACTCACAGCTCCGTGAAGGAGCCGCCAACTGATGTCCCCGACGGGCCTCGGGACCAAGGTGGAGTACAGGCTGACCCACCGAGGTTGCTCACCCTCCAAAGGTGGCAGGAGGTCCCGCCACTTTGTGTCGGGGCGGGACACCAGGGTGTGGGTGTGAAGGGTGTGAAGCGTGAGTGTATACAAATATTTCTGTGGTGCAAGTTGAAAGCTGACCGGCTGCAGTTCATGCAGCCGGCTCGCAGTGAAGGGGTGAGGGGTTTGTCGGGATCGGCAGGGTAGGGGCCCAATGGAAAGGTCCAGCGGGCCTGGGGTAGAGGATGGGCGGGGTGCGCCCTCGCGCAAGGCTCGGTTGACATAAGCCCGAGCAGCAGGGGTCAAGGCGGCCTTCACCTCCTGAAGTACGCGCCGGGGAGTACGAGGGCTGGAGAGCCCCATGCGCCGAGCGAGCGTCAGGGGATCCAGCCAGTCTCTCCGGTCGTAGTCCAGGAGGTCTCCGACCCTCGTGACTCCCGCCAGGACCAACCTCTGGCGCACCGAGCGGGACTCCGCCACCTGCACACAGAGTTGGGGGTTGTGTAGCAGGGGCTCCGTGAGGAGATCTGCTCCCACGGTGGCCGCCATGGACCTGGTCGTTAGAAACAGTTTCCAGGTTCGGAGGAGGTCCTGGTAGAAGACCGGCAGCCCGGAGACGTCTCGCGGAAAACCTCTCGGACAAAGGTAAAAGAGCTGCCGGTCGTATCGGAGCCCTTGGAAGCGGCGCAGGAAGGCGTGCGCCAATATGCTCCACGTCGAACTACCTGCACTGTAAAGGAGCCTCTGCAGGGCCTGGAGGCGGAAAACGCGGACCTGAGTGTACAGACACTTCAGGCCCTGCCCTCCTTCCTTCAGGGGTAAATGAAGAACTCCGACAGGGGCCCAGTGCATTCCTGACCAAAAGAACTCTAGGATCAATCTCCGGAGGTGGGTCAGGAAACCCGGGGCCGGGACCAGGGTGTTGAGCCGGTACCAGAGCGTGGACAGGACTAGGTGGTTAAGCACCAGTGCTCTCCCTCGGAGGGAGAGACATCGGAGTAGCCTCGTCCATTTCCGGATCCGCTCTATCACCCCGCCCTCTAAATTTTGCCAGTTCTCCGGCGGGGAAGGGTGCGTGGCAGAAAGATAAACGCCGAGATAGAGCAGAGGACCCGCGCTCCACCGGATGGTCTGAAGCGCGGGTGGGAGGGAGCTTACCTGCCGCCAGTCCCCCACCGCCAAGCCAGAGCTCTTGACCCAGTTGACTCGGGCGGAGGAGGCTGCCGAATAGATGGCCTGGCATGCCTCCACTCGCGCCAGGTCGCCCGGGTCCTGGACCACGAGAAGTACGTCATCGGCGTACGCCGACAGGACCAGCCGCAGCTCCGGCTCCCGCAGCACCAACCCCGTCAACCTCCTGCGGAGGAGACAGAGGAAAGGCTCGATCGCAAGAGCGTACAGCTGGCCCGAGAGGGGGCACCCCTGCCGCACTCCTTGCCCGAAGCTGACCGGTTCAGTCAGGGTCCAGTTGAGCCTAACCAAACACTCCGCGGAGGCATACAGCACCCGGAGAAAACTCACAAACTGAGGTCCGAATCCAAACGCCTGCAGAGTGCTCAGGAGGTACCCATGGTCTACTCTATCGAACGCCTTCTCCTGATCAAGAGACAGGAGGGCGAACGACAGACCATCTCTCCGCCCGAGTTCCAAAAGGTCTCAGACTAGAAATAGGTTGTCAAAAATGCTGCGACCCGGGACAGTATAGGTCTGGTCTGGGTGGATCACGTCCGCCATCACGGACCCTAGCCGCAGCGAAATTGCTTTCGCTACGATTTTGTAATCCGTGCTAAGGAGTGAGACGGGACGCCAGTTTCGTAAATCGCGGAGGTCCCCCTTCTTCGGCAGCAAGGCGAGCACAGCTCGCCTGCATGACAGAGGGAGGACCCCGCCCTGCAAGGACTCAGCCCAGACAGTGACTAGGTCTGGGCCGAGGATGTCCCAGAACGCGCGGTAAAACTCCACGGTCAGCCCGTCCATGCCCGGAGATTTATTGGTGGGCATGCTGAAGGGTTTCTTCAGGTATGTTGGCAACAAGAAGAAAGCCAAGGAAAGTGTGGGCCCCTTACTGAATGAGGGAGGCAACCTAGTGACAGAGGATGTGGAAAAAGCTAATGTGCTCAATGCTTTTTTTGCCTCTGTCTTCACTAACAAGGACAGCTCCCAGACTGCTGCGCTGAGCATCACAACATGGGGAGTAGATGGCCAGCCCTCTGTGGAGAAAGAGGTGGTTAGGGACTATTTAGAAAAGCTGGACGTGCACAAGTCTATGGGGCCGGACGAGTTGCATCCGAGAGTGCTAAAGGAATTGGCGGATGTGATTGCAGAGCCATTGGCCATTATCTTTGAAAACTTGTGGCGAACGGGGGAAGTCCCAGATGACTGGAAAAAGGCTAATGTAGTGCCAATCTTTAAAAAAGGGAAGAAGGAGGATCCTGGGAACTACAGGCCAGTCAGCCTCACCTCAGTCCCCGGAAAAATCATGGAGCAGGTCCTCAAGGAATCAATCCTGAAGCACTTACACGAGAGGAAAGTGATCAGGAACAGTCAGCATGGATTCACCAAGGGTAGGTCATGCCTGACTAATCTAATAGCCTTCTATGATGAGATTACTGATTCTGTGGATGAAGGGAAAGCAGTGGATGTATTGTTTCTTGACTTTAGCAAAGCTTTTGACACGGTCTCCCACAGTATTCTTGTCAGCAAGTTAAAGAAGTATGGGCTGGATGAATGCACTATAAGGTGGGTAGAAAGTTGGCTAGATTGTCGGGCTCAACGGGTAGTGATCAGTGGCTCCATGTCTAGTTGGCAGCCGGTGTCAAGTGGAGTGCCCCAGGGGTCGGTTCTGGGGCCGGTTTTGTTCAATATCTTCATAAATGATCTGGAGGATGGTGTGGATTGCACTCTCAGCAAATTTGCAGATGATACTAAACTGGGAGGAGTGGTAGATACGCTGGAGGGCAGGGATAGGATACAGAGGGACCTAGACAAATTGGAGGATTGGGCCAAAAGAAACCTGATGCGGTTCAATAAGGATAAGTGCAGGGTCCTGCACTTAGGACGGAAGAACCCAATGCACAGCTACAGACTAAGGACTGAATGGCTAGGCAGCAGTTCTGCGGAAAAGGACCTAGGGGTTACAGAGGACGAGAAGCTGGATATGAGTCAGCAGTGTGCCCTTGTTGCCAAGAAGGCCAATGGCATTTTGGGATGTATAAGTAGGGGCATAGCGAGCAGATCGAGGGACGTGATCATTCCCCTCTATTCGACATTGGTGAGGCCTCATCTGGAGTACTGTGTCCAGTTTTGGGCCCCACACTACAAGAAGGACGTGTAGAAATTGGAGAGAGTCCAGCGAAGGGCAACAAAAATGATTAGGGGTCTGGAACACATGACTTATGAGGAGAGGCTGAGGGAACTGGGATTGTTTAGTCTGCGGAAGAGAAGAATGAGGGGGGATTTGATAGCTGCTTTCAACTACCTGAGAGGTGGTTCCAGAGAGGATGGTTCTAGACTATTCTCAGTGGTAGAAGAGGACAGGACAAGGAGTAATGGTCTCAAGTTGCAGTGGGGGAGGTTTAGGTTGGATATTAGGAAAAACTTTTTCACTAAGAGGGTGGTGAAACACTGGAATGTGTTACCTAGGGAGGTGGTAGAATCTCCTTCCTTGGAAGTTTTTAAGGTCAGGCTTGACAAAGCCTTGGCTGGGATGATTTGATTGGGGATTGGTCCTGCTTTGAGCTGGGGGTTGGACTAGATGACCTCCTGAGGTCCCTTCCAACCCTGATATTCTATGATTCTATGCGGCGGAGGGCTTCCGAGAACTCGGCCAGGGTGAGAGGCAGCTCTAGCCGGTCTCGGTCGCCCATGCTGACTGTGGGGAGTTCCTCCCAGAGCACCCCGCAAGCGCCAGGATCGGTCGGATCTGGGGAGAAAAGGCTTGTGTAGAAGTCGCGGGCCCTCCCACACATCTCCTCCGGATCCGTGACGGGGGTGCCGTCTTCCGCTAGAAGGCAGGTGACGTGTTTCTTGGCCCCCCTCATTTTCTCCAGGGTATAGAAGATGTGGGAGCCGCGGTCCATCTCCCGAAGGAGGTGGATGCGGGACCGGATGAAGGCACCTTGGGCCCGGTGGTCCTCGAGGGCCCGAAGCTCCTCCCGCTTCTCCCGGCACGCTCCGCAGAGGGACGGGTCCTCGGGGTTGGCGGCCAGGCGCCTCTCCATCTCTAAGACCTCCCGTTCCAACTGCTCTATCGCCGCATTTCTCCGTCGGCTGGTGCCCCGAGTGTAGTCATGGCAGAAGAGCTTGGCGCGTACCTTCCCTAGATCCCACCATCGGTGCACCGAGGGAAAGGCAGGCCACTGCTCTCGCCAGGCCAGCCAAAACTCCCGGAAGGACGTCACAAAGCTCTCATCCTCCAATAGGCTATTGTTAAAGTGCCAATAGGCCGGCCCCGGTCTCCTTGCACGGAGGGAGACCGTTATAGTAACTAAATGATGGTCGGAAAAAGGGGCCGGCCGAATGGTGGAGGAGTGAGCCTGTGAAAGATGGAAACGGGATAAGTAAATACGGTCCAACCGAGAGTGGTGTGACCGATGGGCCTCCACCCGGACAAAAGTGATCGTGGAGGTGTCATCTGGGTGATGGTCACGCCAGACGTCCACTAGGGAGTGATATTCAACTATTCCTCAGAGGATGTTCGCGAAGGCTGGGCTCGGCTCGGCCCCTGAGCAGTCCTGTACCTCGAGGGTGGTGTTAAAGTCCCCTCCCAGGACCAGGCACTCGTGCGAATCTAGGGTGCCGAGAAAGTCGGACAACAGGGAAGGTTCCAGAACAATCAGGAACCTTCTCGAGACAATTAAGACTGACAGGCTGATTAGAACACCTGCAGCCAATCAAGAAGCTGTTAGAATCAATTAAGGCAGGCTAATCAAGGCACCTGGGTTTAAAAAGGAGCTCACTTCAGTTTGTGGTGTGTGTGTGGAGCTGGGAGCAAGAGGTGCTAGGAACTGAGAGTGAGAACGCAGACTGTTGGAGGACTGAGGAGTACAAGCATTATCAGACACCAGGAGGAAAGTCCTATGGTGAGGATAAAGAAGGTGTTGGGAGGAGGCCATGGGGAAGTAGCCCTCTGTCAGGACTTGTTTTTACTTTTGCGAGGGACTGCATATTATCTACTGGTATCACTGATTGCTTTTATACTCTAGCTCCACAAGTATAAAACCAATGTGGAACTCTAACAGAGTTCAGAGCAAAGTTAAATCCCAGACCACCCTGAATCCAGCTAGCCCTAGTAAGCATGTTAGTATACTGCTGTGTATCCAGAGCGAGAGAAAGTGATGCAGCTTCCAGGGATGCTACTGGCAACAGTTTGTGTGTGGAACAATATCCCTGTCATAGCTTTCTCTGACCTCCAGACATCTTATTGTCTCTCTTATTGAAATTGAGGGTCTCTTGACAAGGAGCCTGGTGGTTCTTTATTTTGTCCTCTCCATTTCTTAGCTGCTCTGTCTGGAGAGAAGTTACTTTCATGTCTTCTCCTCCTGGAGAATGAGAAAGCTGAACTCTTGATGGGCATCACGTATTTTAAGACAGTCTTTTTTGGATCAACTAGTAATTCATCCCACATTACTGTGCTGGAACAGAGCCCTGGGGGCTAAGTGTGAGAGGCATACGGCAAGAATTGCCCCAGGACTGTTCTTTGAAAACAATGGAAACAGGGATTGATCACCGGGTTTGTGGGCCTTTCCCAGCAGTTACTGAACTGGATGTTGCTTGTTTTGCCTTTAAACAAGTGATAAGATAAAGCTCCCCAGTAAGCACCAGGATGCTCCAAAAAGGAAAAGGCTAGCAGACAGGTTGGACTCCTTGAAAGCACTGGCAACTTGCTAGCTGAATAGCTGGTTTTTGACTGACTCTGTTTGGCTCTTTTTCATAAAATGCCAGCTGAGCTAGACAGAAGGCTGCTCTCTTATTCATTTAATAATTAATACAGTGAAAGCCACCATCTGGGATTTTGCTTTAAAAAAAAAAAAAAAAGACTGGATCAGGCTCCAAAATTCAGCTCTGGTTTTCTATGGGTGTTGAATTCAGTGCTCACTAATGCAGTATCAGAGCCCAGATAGGGGATCCAGATCAGGATGCCGATCCTCACATTTGCAACCTCCAGGAGTGGTTATTGGGCCTCGTATCTAGGAATGAAGCAATGCCAACTGCTGCAAAATGCCTGTCTGCAGAGCAGCATAGGTCACCATGATTGCATTCACCCCAGTGTTCCACTCTCTGCACTGGTTTCCCACTGAATAGAGTCCAGTTCAAAATCTCTGCTCCTTCAAGACCCTCCATGGGACTGGCCCTAGCTATCTGCAAGATCACCTATCCTCTCACAGCGAAGGCTACAGTCAGTGCACTGGAATAATGAAATTGCCAACCACTGACGGAAACTTGCAATTACAGAAGACTGAACTTCACAAGGGCTGACGTAGCCTACAGCTCTCGCAGCCACAAGACAGCATTGTCTACTCTTATGATCTGATCGCAAGTCTCATGATGTGGTGTTTTTCTTATAGCCGCAGTCATCTCATTACATGAGAAACTCAACTGTCATTAAAATATTTCTAGCTCTCATGATTGCTGAGCAAAGCTTGAATTTGACCCAAATGCACCCGACAGGCTCAGAAAGCAGAAGAAAAATAAACAGAATCCAACTTGGAAAACTCTCTGAATTTTTTTTGAAGCCTGACTTGATTTTCTCAGCTAGTCTCTTGCCTCAGTTTCCTTTCATCTGCGCTATGCATATGTACTATGTATACTCATGGTAGCTCTCATCAAGCTACCGCAAGGATGTGTATGCAAGCAGAGGAAATCAGAGTGTGGGCATAGCCCTAAATGCACACACAATTGCCACACACAGATTCAGGCTTCTCTTCCTGCTGCTAGGAGGAGACTCCACTTCCTTGTCCAGCCCCAAGCAATTTGCAGGGCAGGGAGAACACAAGGTCTGATGGGAATATGAGGAGGGGGCAGGTTTCAGGGTCTTGCCTCTCACCTACTCTCATGAGAACTGGCCAGGAAGTTCTGAACCAGAAGAGACAGGGGAGCCTTTTTGGGCCTCTTAGAAGAGGGGAGTTTGGGGTTGGCGGTTGAGGGACTTGCATGTCACTTTCAACTGCAAAGTGGAGGAATCAGGGTGGCCACACTTGCAGCAAACTGGCTAAAACCTACTTCATCCTCCCGCACTTTTGGCTGGGCTCCATCTAGAACAACTGCAGTTTAGTGTAACCAATGTTGAACGACCCAGAGATTTTTTCAGTTTATGTTTCTAGACCATTAAACTTTCTCCTAGCTGTAGTGTTTGAAATGCTTAGGGTTTCCCCACTCCCCACCCTTTGGCTCTTGAAAATTAAAAAGTAAACTTTGTAAATCTCATTCAGAAGAGGGAACTGTCACTTTGGCTTTAAGAGACAAGCCAGAAGAGAGACAAATTCTTCTTTTAGCATAGAAGAAAAATCCATTATTAAAGGCTTAGAAACAAAGGCTGCCCTCAACACACAATTAAAGGAAAACCTAAGCTTCTGAAAGCAGAGGGCATGACATGGGAATACATACAAGAGGTAGGGATGAAAGCCTCCATTGTAACATAATTGAATGAGTAAAAAACTTTCAATGGATTCATTTGCTTAAACTAAACTAGACTGTGCACCCTTTGCAGAAGGGACCTTGTCTTCCCATGTGTTTGGACAATGCCTAGCACAATGTGGCCTTGATCCTGATCGGAGGTTTTGGGTGTTACTATAATTTGGATAGGGCTGGCTGAAAAATGTTGAACAATAAAATGCAGTTGTAATCAATGTTTTCGGGGAGATCAATTTCCGTGGACTTTTCCATTTGGAAAATCAGAGTGTTGAATTTCAATCTCTTGGCCTGACGTGACATGTTTTTGATTCCAGAATGCCAAAGCATTTCATGTTGAGGGAGGGCTTGACAACTGCTCCCCATTTCATTTTGAGCATGCTGCCTGAACAGACACTAGGAGATACAGACACGGCATGGAATAAAATGTTCTGTCAAAAGCAATGGCAACGAGTCTAGTGGTGACTTAGGAAAAGTAACTGAGTAAGGTAAGCAGCTTACTAAGCAGTGTGACAGGACAGAAGTTCTTGGACTTCAGAGAACTCCACCCCTAACCTAGGTTATCAGATGACCGTGTAATCCACTGATTAAATGGAAGAAATAGTGTATTATTAAAAACAGACTCACCTTGTCTGCTTATACCATGGGGACCTGACACTGGTTTCTAGCATCTTCTGAAAGCTTCTGCCTTTAGGAATTAATCCTTCTGTAGGCATTATTCACACATACATCCGACATACAACTCTTTACCAACAGGGGTGCCTTTTGCTGACAACCATTCAGATTTGGGCAAATTATTAACTGTTGAAAAATCGCCAGCTCACATCAGTAGCTGAGTCTCGCTCCTTCCTGGCTGGCTGCTAGTAGCAGCACAGGTACCACCCCAGCACCTCACTTCCGTCTGTCTCCCAGCACTGCCCCAGGCCAGACACAGGCAAAACCAGTGGAGGAAACAGCTAGTGATGACTCCCTGTGGCCTAGGCGTAGGAAAACACAGACCACGAGGTCAGATAAGACCATTATGCAGGTCTCACTTCTACTGATTAGCATTAATTACACCCCTAATTCCTAAGCAAGGCCTCCTAGCCCACTGAGGTTACACCACCTGGGAACAGAAAGTAGATGCTTAATACAGCAAAGTAACAGCCAGTGAGTTAAACTGACCCTTCAAAAATCTGCCACACCTAAATACAGTACTCAGCTCTGCTGTCTGTAAAATGAAGCTACTCATATATGTAGAATAAGCCATTTCTTCAGTGCATTTCAGAGCCCCCTCTGGTGGTCTCTCCACAGAGGATAACAATCTACTCCTACTGTCATCTACCATGATTGACCCTTAAACTCAAGTGCCACAGGCCAGTGTTTAGGATTCAAACCCTGCTTATAAAGGGGTAAGTAGGAAAGAGATTGTTACAACCAAAAAGAATCCTTTTAAAAAAAAATAGAACATTGCAGCCTAAATATGTTGAAACATTTTTTGTATGAGGGTCAAGCACTCAAAAACTGTAGGAAATGTCTGAATTAATGCCTATGCCATCTTAATTTGCCTCCCTAAGGTGTATGAATTATGCAGTGGTCTGGAGTTACATGACCACATAGTTTTCCACAAGACTCCCGCCTCTTTCAGTGCACACGCAGGACAGTACACAGGGTTGTGTAGTGAACAAGATGCCTGTCTGTTGCCTCTCTGTTCATTTACACCCAGGACAGAAGGGTGCGGTCATGTTTCTCCTCAACATTATCAGACCAAGCCAAACTGATTTCAGGAAAAAAAACAAGACCAGGAAATATTTATTCTTACCTAAAATGGTAAGCATGAGATGGGGATGCACAGCATGCTTGCTTCCCTGAAACAGTTCAGGTAGAGGACGGTGGCCTCCAAATCACCTTTTATCAAAGGATGCTGGGAAGGGGGCAGAGTCTGGGGCCTCTATGAAATGCAGGCTTCAGGCTTGGCTCATGCTGTGGAAGGCATTTTTGGCTTTGGTACTTGAAAGTAAGCCTTTGAGGGACTCTTATATTAGAAATTAACTATATGTAGAGGAACTTAGGGGGCTTGCTTGTGTATATTGTACTGTCTGTTACTATAAAAATTCTCTTGTGAGATTTTCAGGATGGCCCAATTTCTGTTCTCCTTTACCCTACTGGTGTTTAGAAGGGGTGGCTTGGTTCACTGATATAGCCATTTGCCCGCATTGATTCAACCAGAGCTAAAGTAATACTGACAACATTACTATTTTGTATAGTCCTAGATGATTTTCATATGCTAGAAACTGCCATGTACTGTGTGGCCAGACCTAATGACTTCTGCACCCTCTGTAAAGGAAGAGCCTAGCCCTTTGCCGCCTGTGGCAGAGGGAAATGAACAGCTCAACAGCCATGTTTCCTTATCAGAATATCTGCCTACTGCAAGCTTTTGTCTCCATGTTATGTTCTGTTGTAACGCCACGGGCATTTTTGCATTTACAGCTGCCCGTCTGCAAGGATTTCAGAAGCCTTGCAACAGAAACTGGCAAACATGAGCTTTTTCCTCATGTGCATGTTCATTAAGGATTTAGAGTAACTCCAGCTGGCTTCACTGGTCCAAGTCATCAGCTGGTGAAAGCTGATGTAGCGCCACTGAAATAAGATATAGTGACTCATACCAGTTACAGTAGTGGGACAGATCTGCATGTTTCTCCTCTTAAAGGCTTAAAAATCCTTGTAGCTGAAATACTACATCTTCTCTACTGACTGAATCTGTACTATGACAATTCACCTCACTTCACAGTTAAGCTCTGGGAGAGAAGCAGCAGCTTCTGTTCTTGCTTGGTATGTCACTGTACTTGCTGTGGTCTTACCATAGGCATAGATTCACTAATGATACAACCTCAAGCTTATCTAGCATGTCTCATCCGTATATCTCAAAGTGTTTTCAACAGAAGTCAGTATCATTACCCCTCTCTGTGAAACAGAAGCACAGAGAAAAAAGTGACTGGCTTACAGCCAACCCAGGGACAGAGCCAGGAATAAAAGCCAGGTGTCAGATGTCCCAGGCCAGTGCTCTATCCACTAGGCCATGCTGCAGGGGTTATTTTGCTCTAGCATTGTGGGTGGCCTCTGTCGTCATCAGCCTAATGGTTCCATCTGAAATGTTACACAAACCATTTAAAAATAACAACAAAGAGGAATGTCGCTACCTTGAAATGGGCAGCCACGGAGAACAAACTTCTCTGCTTATCTGCAAAAGGTATCCATCTGGGGAAGCAGCACTCTAAGATTGTCCCATTCTCTCCCTCCTCCCATAGGCTTGTCAAGGGAAGAAGCTGGTTAATGTGGAATTTTCTAAAGTCTCTCCAACTAGCCCTTGTAGTACCTTAACCTTCTCTGGAGGGGTCATTGCTCTGGATCTGGAGGTCAGTCTCTCTGTTCATTCAATTCCTGACTGGTCAGTGTTTTGACCACCAACAAGGGTGTCAGAATTAGCACGGTTTGTAACAGCTTTGTCTCTGATGTAGACAACTGTCCATTAGTGAAAACTCATTTCACATCAGCTGATAATGGCTCTTTCTCACAACCGACTTTGGTCAGATTTGAATCACTGACTGAGAGGTGAACAACTCTCTTGTTACCAGTCCCCTGTGTCTTCCTTGAAAGAAATGTATGAAAAATAATCCAGAGTCCTATTTCTCCAGATTCCTTGGAAACTGGACCCACCCTTAGAAGTATCCCTGGTACCATCTGCTGTTAAGTCACCTTGGTGCATGTGAAAACATTGTTTTTAAGAGACTGAGACTAAAAATACCTCATGACCTTGAAGGGCTTTAGTTTCTTCTTTTTTCTATGTGTTTTCCTTGTGTTGTCTCTGTCACCAAGGAGACTGAATTCCTCCTCTCACCTTTTAGATCTTTGCCGGAACATAAATTCATGCTTTTCTGTGCCAAGAGCCATCATAGCATAATTACAGGGACTATTAATATATACTGCTCCTGCATTATAGAATTAACTGTTATGCACCCTCATTCAATGTATGATCCATGTGGGTGGTATTAAAACACAGGAAAGGAAAACCAGTCTCACTCATGTTTGTGGTTATTGGTTTCTATGCCAGTGTATTCTGTGAGTTGCCACGTATCTGAAGTGAAATTAAATGCATTTCCTAGAATTTGAGCTTCCATAACTAGATGGAAAGGAGTAACCCCTTCCCCCATCCCCCATCACTTGTGGTTTGCCTCAGAATACTAAAAGGGGAGGAGGGGAATTGGTGTGATCTACAATAGGGCTAATTTGATTCTAAAGTATATTTTGTTACATAGAAATGCAGAACTGGAAGGAACCTCGATAGGTCATCTAGTCCAGTCCCTTGCACTGAGGCAGCATTAAGTATTATCCATCCTATCTAGACAGGTGTTTGTCTAACTTGTTCTTAGAAGCCAGTAATGATGGAGATTCCACAACCTTAACTTAACTAGAGCTTAACTACCTTTATAGTTAGGAAGTTTTCCCTCATGTCTAACCTAAATCTCCATTGAAGCAATTTAAGCCCATTACTTCTTGTCCTAGAAGTTGCTAGGTAACATGGTCCCTCTGTCAGTACCAATGAGTGTTTCCCCTGATTACATCATGTTTGTAATTCAGTACCTATTTGGGTGGAGTTCTGTATAAAAGCAGTTTTAAAATGGCTTTCCAAGTCTTAGGACCTGGTTCCACAAATATAGCTGCAGGGGAGTGCTTGCTACCATGTGTAGTTGACTAGACTACTTATGGCAGTAAGCACTATGCCCAACAGTAAGTGTTGGCATAACTGGATCCTTTGAGAAGGCTCCAGTTTCTCTGCTTGATTAGTTAGAATTAGCCTCTCAATATCTGTAATCATTCCGTTTTGTTTCTGGACTTCTAACATTGCTCCAAACACCGCACCTGTATCAGTGAGTATTCAACATACCCCAGCGACGCTAATGAAACCTCTATATGATGGAGGTCAATGTCCAAGTCAAGAAACCTCTATATGATGCTTTGAAAATGTACATTTTGATAAATGTAGATTTTAAGTCTTTAGGATGGGGACTGTCTCACTGAATTTGTATAGTGCCTAGCACAATGGCATCCCATGCTAATATTAATCCACACAGAGGTAAACCTTGATCCCCACTGAAATCAAAGCCCAAACTTCCATTCACTTCACTGGAAAAAGGATTCAGTCCATGAAAGCCAGTGTGAACTGTTGGATGCTAGAATGAACCAGGGCCAATTCTATAGATAGATATTTGGGCCACTGGCCATGGTTAAAGGTGCCCTGGGGGCTTTCACAGTTTAGAAAACAAAAGGAAGGTGAACTCACATCAGGTCAATTATTTAAATTGTTACTGAACGGTGTGCCTTTCCAGATTTGCATCACAGTGCAGTGATGTGCAGAAAATCAACTCCAGGAGCATGTGGAGGAGGAGATGTCTGAATGAATTCTGAACTCCAAGTACTGCAGGGTTCTTTATTTTAAGCCAAGCTTAAGAAAAGAATACACTGCCTCTCCATGCCCACACACACTGGGCTGCAGCAATCTCACTGAACAAGAGGGGAACTATGCAGTGTGTGTTTGAACTACTTGACCACCAGGATGAATTTCCCTTTCTCAGCATCTCCAGTACTTGATCTATTAACCTTTCAACATCCAGTCTAAATACAGCTGGACTCTATGTCTGATTTTATTTTTAGCTCAAATATTGTAATGCATTGGAGATAACAATTTAAATTGTTTTTCTGATCAAATTTTCTTTAGCCAACTCTGATTTTAAAGAGACAAAGTGGGTGAGGTAATATCTTTTACTATTGGTGAAAGAGACAAACTTTAGAGCTACGCAGAGTTCTTCTGTTATAGCCCCACCTAGCCACCGAGTGCTTGCATCAGTGCCAATGGCTTCTGCAAAAGACCCTCATTAACCTGAGGGATTGATGACAGGACATGGGTATATGATCTACTGGTCAGAGGTAGGAGTTTGAAAATTAAGGTTTCTGGATTCTGCTGCTGGGCTAATTCCCATGAGGTGTTGACTGGCTGTTCCAGGGTTGAGATCCTTCAGCTTCCATTGCCTTATGAAACATTGATGTCCATGAGAAGGAACCTCAGATAAGTAAGGTTTCAGAGTAGCAGCCATGTTAGACTGTATCCGCAAAAAGAAAAGGAGTACTTGTGGCACCTTAGCGACTAACAAAATTTATTTGAGCATAAGCTTTCGTGAGCTACAGCTCACTTCATAAGGTGCCACAAGTACTCCTTTTCAGATAAGTAACTTACTGCTGTATTGTCAGATGGGTGTTTAATTCTGAGCCAGTTTTTCAGTGCCCAGTTTGAGACAAGGGTCTGAATTTCAAGAGGTGTTAAGCATTATCATCTCTTAGTGTCAACAGGAGCTGCTGGGTGCTCAGTATCTCTGAAAACCCATCCCTAAGGCCCAGATCCACAAAAGGTGTCTAGGGTCCTAATTTCCACTGATTTCAATGGGGCCAATTACCTCTGAGGATCTGGGCCTAGATGTCTTCATTTGGGTAATTGGCAAGAGGTATCCAAAAATCAATAGCCACTTCTGGAAACATTGGCTGCCATCATTCTGTGGCTCAGTTCCTCTGTCTAAAATGGTGATATCAATGCTCTCTCTCAGAGGTGAAGTTGCATTTAATGGGTGCACATTAGAGATGTTCCAAGGTCAATGGGCAACAGCTGCAAATATTCTCCAAGAGGGAAAGTGAATGGAAAGATTGTGGAAGAACCAATACAAGAAATATCTGCCACACCGAACCTGTCCTTTAGTTTTACTAGTATGGGCAGAAAGACTATTTAAAAGCAAGATGCTCCCTGCTCCACCTCATCCCTCTGTACAATATTCCTCTTTGTGTCAAGGTCATTGTAAATAAGCTATTAGAAAAAAATAAGCACGGATGTATCACCAGAAAACTATGATGCAAAGCTAAGTCGAGGAATTTGTTACTATTCCCTGAAAGGGACGCAAGCCAGTGTATTCTTCGGTGTCAGTTGCCAAGGGTTACATATTAAGAAATAGTCTTGGTGTGGTCTCCGTTTCTAGCAAGAAAAAAAAATGGCAATAAACTAGGTCTCTGTCAAACCCAATTTGACTAACAGAGACCTGTGGGAAAGCCTTGTAATATTTCTTCATAATCTGTCTGCCGCTTCTGTTCACCTATCACATGGCAAGTGAACAAAGCAAAGGCTTCCACCCGGTTATCTGCTTTTCAGACTGTACCATGGACATGAGTGATTTTTCCTGTTGAATACATAGGGGGAAGAATGCACTACACCAAGCCTCATTTGCGACCTTTCAGTTTATAGCAACATTGGCTTGCTTCCCCACTGAAGGCCTGGGACCTGGGCCTTTGTGGATCTCTGTTTTTCTGGCCCCTGTATTCTGATGCAGAACAACGAGGACTCAGCTAAGATCATCTCATTGGAGGACTGCGGCGCTTTACACTGACTGCTATCTGTGCAACTCTCCCAGCCAGGCAGGGCTTGCACTAAAGCAAATGAAACAAGTGTACTTTATAGGGAACCTTCCAGCCATTAGCTGTTGGAAAACACCACAAGTACTTTAGTAGAGCGAAGCTTTCTTGTGGTTGTATCAGTGAGTGAATAACAGCATTTCTGGTGCAAGACTTAAGAAAGGAAGAACGATCCATGACTTAGGGCAGGGGTGGGCAAACTTTTTGGCCTGAGGGCCACATTGGGTTTCTGAAATTGAATGGAAGGCCGGTTAGGGGAGGCCTTGCCTCCCCAAACAGCCAGGCATGGCCTGGCCCCTGCTCCCTATCTGCCCCCCGCCGCTTCTTGCCCCCTGACAGCCCCCCCGGGACTCCTACCCCATCCACCCCCCGGCTCTCTGGCCCCTGACCACCCCCGGACCCACTGCCCCTAACTGCGCCCCACCGCCCCATCCAACTCCCCCCCCCTCCTTCCGGACTGCCCCCCCCCAGGACCCCTGCCCCCATTCAACCCCCCTGTTCCCTGCCCTCTGAACACCCCGACCCCTATCCACACCGCTAACCACCACCCCCAAACTCCCCTGCCCTCTATCCAACCCCCCCACTCCCTGCCCCCTTCCCACGCTGCCTGGAGCACGGGTGGCTGGCGGCGCGGCTGCACCAGGACAGGCAGCTGTGCAGTACAGAGCACCGGGTCAGGCCGGGCTCTGCACCTGCGCTGCCCCAGAAGCTCACAGCCCAGCTGCCCAGAGCATTACGCCAGCGGCGCAGTGAGCTGAGGCTGCGGGGGGGAGGGAGAGGTGACAACGGGGGAGGGGCCAGGAGTGAGTCTTCTGGGCCAGGAGCTCAGGGGCCGGGCAGGATGGTCCTGCAGGCCAGATGTAGCCCGCGGGCAGGACTTAGGGGGTAGTTTGGGACTCAAACCTGAGTTAAATTCCCTGTTTTCCCCCACAGATTCCCTGTATGACCTGCAAGTCACTTAAGCTCAGATCCTCAAAGGTAATTAGGTGCCTAACTCCATTGATTTCCATGGGGATTAGGGTTTAGTGACTCTCCGGCTCAGCTGTCCATCCATGCAATGGAGATAACACCACTGCACTGCCTCACAAGGGTGCTGGGAAGATCTAGAAGAGTGGGAGGTGCTCAGATACTAGACTGAAACTGCCTGACACTTTAAAAATTGTTATTGATTTTTGGTGAAACTTAATTTGTTTCTAGTACATTTGTTTGCATTTCTTACCATGCCTTTAAACTTGTCCTCATGAAAATTGCTCTTCAAAAAAATATAGGCTCCTTCTTTGTGTTACTACAGGGAATGGGAAGGAAAAAACCCAAAGCTTTCATTCAGAAAAGTAGCTCCATTGTATAGGTAGAATACTTCCTTACCGTCTTTGTTGGAATGACTTATTGTGCACAACAGTGGAGGAAATTCTTCTGCACAGACTTTGTTAAAGTAACATTATGGACCAGACATTCAACCAGAGGTGGGCAAACTACGGCCTGCAGACCCCTTCCCTGCTGCCCCCCTCCCCTGCAGCCTCAGCTCACTGCCCCACAGGCGCAACGATCTGGACGGAGGACTGTGAGCTCCTGGGGCAGAGCAGCTGCGCGGCCCGGCGGCCTGACCCGGGGCCCTGTGCTGCGCGGCCTGGCGGCCTGACCTGGAGCCCTGTGCTGGGTGCCGGTGCGGCTGTAGCGCCGCCAGCCACCAGTGCTCCAGGCAGCATGGTTAGGGGGCAGGGAGGGTTGGATAGAGAGCAGTGGAGTTCAAGGGGGTGGTCAGGGGGCAGGGGTGTGGATAGGGGGTGGGGTGGTCAGAGGGTGGGAAACAGAGGGGTTGAATGGGGGCAGGGGTCCTGGGGGGCAGTCAGGAAGGAGAAGGGGGGTTGGAAGAGGTGGCGGGGGCCAGTCAGGGACAGGGATTCTGGGGGCGGTCAGGGAGAAGGGGTGGTTGGATGGAGCAGGGGTCTCGGTGGAGCAGTCAGGAATGAAAGGAGGGGCTGGATGGGGCGGTGGGGGGCAGTCAGGGTACAGGGAGTGGTGGATGGGGTAGGAGTCCCGAGGGGGCCGTCAGGGAGTGAGAAGCGTGGGGGGGTCGGATAGGGGTTGGGGGCCGGGCCACGCCTGGCTGTTTGGGGAGGCACAGCCTCCCCTAACCTGCCCTCCATACAATTTTGTAAACCTGATGTGGCCCTCAGGCCAAAAAGTTTGCCCGCCCCCTGCATTAAACAAACCCACAAGCTGTTAGTGAAGAGCAAACATCTACCTTGATACTATCCTGCATGTGTCCATTTCTTATAGGGTCACTGTGGACAGTCAGTAACCTCGCTAAGGTACGATAGCATCACCTGTGTCATGTCATGAGCCCTCAACATGCAGTGAAGTCTTGAAAACATATGAAAAGTGTTCAAGGTGAATTTGTTCTTAATCTAGAGATGGATTCAGCTGTCTGTAGCACAGTAGAACCTCTTAAGTTACAGACACCTCGGGAATGGAGGTTGTTCATAACTCTGAACAAGCCGTTATGGGATGCTCCTCCGGGCAGACTGCTCAGAGCAGGGCTAACGGCTCTGCAGTGGCTGCCTGGCTAGTGGCGGTGGGGAGAGGCAGCTGGTTCTAGCACCCTGGCTGCAAGAGTGATGAGTGAGGCACCCTGGAGCACCACAGTGTCAGTGGGCCCTTGGTGTACAGTGCAGGCTGTGGCCCTTTCAAACTGAGCTGCTCCT
This sequence comes from Chelonia mydas, assembly GCF_015237465.2. Taxonomy (NCBI): domain Eukaryota; kingdom Metazoa; phylum Chordata; order Testudines; family Cheloniidae; genus Chelonia; species Chelonia mydas. The sequence continues at coordinate 71,212,685 of NC_051251.2, read as the reverse complement.
CCAGGAAGCTTCTTTCCCAGGCTGGCATGGGTGACTCATGGGAGGGAGACAAAGGGGGACACATGACCACTCCATGTGACCCCCCCCAAGTGACTCCTCTCCACCCCAGCCCGGGCCCTCGTGCTTTCCCCATCTTCTCCCCATCCCACGTTGCCTGGGGGTGGGGACTCTGTCCTCCCACTGCGCCGGATACTGATTTCAGGCAAAAGGAGGGCAGCCCCATGCCAGCAGCTCCCCCAGCATGGCTGTACTGCCCCCAGCCCCGCCCCCAGCCCCTCCACCCAGCTGCGTCTCCTAGGGTCTGTCCAGCCCCACCGGAGGACAGGGCTGGGGGCGGTACTGGTACAGCCGTGCCAGAGGAGCTGCTGGCGTGGGGCGCTGGCTCCTGGGAGCAGAAGCCCCACGTTCTGCTCCTTTTGCCACTGCGGTTCCCTGCTGAATATGCTCCCCCAGGCATTTAGGGAGGGGCATGTGACCCTTCTTGACCCTCCCAGGCATCACCTTTGCTGGGCTCTGAGCTTGAAAGTTTGTCCCCCTCCCAGCCAGGGGGGAGGGAGAGGGGAATCATAGAATATCAAGGTTGGAAGGGACCTCAGGAGGTCATCTAGTCCAACCCCCTGCTCAAAGCAGGACCAATACCAACTAAATCATCCCAGCCAGGGCTTTGTCAAGCTGGGCCTTAAAAACCTCTAAGGATGGAGATTCCACCACCTCCCTAGGTAACCCATTCCAGTGCTTCACCACCCTCCTCGTGAAAAAGTTTTTCCTAATAGCCAACCTAAACCTCTCCCACTGCAACTTGAGACCATTACTCCTTGTTCTGTCATCTGCTACCACTGAGAACAGTCTAGATCCATCCTCTTTGGAACCCCCTTTCAGGTACTTGAAAGCAGCTATCAAATTCCCCCTCATTCTTCTCTTCTGCAGACTAAACAATCCCAGTTCCCTCAGCCTCTCCTCATAAATCATGTGCTCCAGCCCCCTAATCATTTTGGTTGCCCTTCGCTGGACTCTTTCCAATTTTTCCACATCCTTCTTGTAGTGTGGGGCCCAAAACTGGACACCGTACTCCAGATGAGGCCTCACCCTATGCTGAATACAGGGGAATGATCAAGTCCCTCGATCTGCTGGCAATGCCCCTACTTATACAGCTCAAAATGCCGTTTGCCTTCTTGGCAACAAGGGCACACTGACTCATATCCAGCTTCTCATCCACTGTAACCCCTAGGTCCTTTTCTGCAGAACTGCTGCCAAGCTGCTCGGTCCCTAGTCTGCAGCACTGCATGGGATTCTTCCTTCCTAAGTGCAGGACTCTGCACTTGTCCTTGTTGAACTGCATCCGATTTCTTTTGGCCCAATCCTCTAATTTGTCTAGGTCCCTCTGTATCCTATCCCTATCCTCCAGCATATCTACCACTCCTCCCAGTTTAGTGTCATCTGCTAACTTGCTGAGGGTGCAATCCACGCCATCCTCCAGATCGTTAATGAAGATATTGAACAAAATCAGCCCCAGGACCGACCCTTGGGGCACTCCGCTTGATACCGGCTGCCAACTAGACATGGAGCCATTGATCAATACTCATTGAGCCCAACGATCTAGCCAGCTCTTATAGTTCATTCATCCAGCCCATACGTCTTTCACTTGCTGGCAAGAATGCTGTGGGAGACCATAGCAAAAGCTTTGCTAAAGTCAAGGAATAACAAGTTCACTGCTTTTCTCTCGTCCACAGAGCCAGTTGTCTCGTCATAGAAGGCAATAGATTAGTCAGGCATGACTTGCCTTTGGTGAATCCATGCTGACTATTCCTGATCACTTTCCTCGCCTCCATGTGCTTCAAAATTGATTCCTTGAGGACTTGCTCCATGACTTTTCCAGGGACTGAGGTGAGGCTTACTGGCCTTTAGTTCCTTGGATCCTCCTTCTTCCCTTTTTAAAATATGGGCACTACATTAGCCTTTTTCAAGTCATCTGGGACCTTCCCCAATCACGATGAGTTTTCAAAGATAATAGCCAATGGCTCTGCAATCACATCAGCCAACTCCTTTAGCACCTCGGATGCAGTGCATCCAGCCCCATGGACCTGTGCTCGTCCAGCTTTTCTAAATAGTCCCGAACCACTTCTTTCTCCACAGAGGGCTGGTCACCTCCTCCCCATACTGTGTTGCCCAGTGCAGCAGTCTGGGAGCTGACCTTGTCTGTGAAGACCAAGGCAAAAAAAGCATTGAGTACATTAGCTTTTTCCACATCCTCTGTCACTAGGTTGCCTCCCTCATTCAGTAAGGGGCCCACACTTTCCTTGACCACCTTCTTGTTGCTAACACACCTGAAGAAACCCTTCTTGTTACTCTTAACATCCCTTGCTAGCTGCAACTCCAAGTGTGATTTGGCCTTCTTGATTTTGCTCCTGCATCCCTGAGCAATATTTTTATACTCCTCCCTGGTCATTTGTCCAGTCTTCTACTTCTTGTAAGTGTTTTTTCGTGTTTAAGATCAGCAAGGATTTCACTGTTAAGCCAAGCTGGTCATCTGCCATATTTACTATTCTTTCTACACAGCATTCAGCACCTCCTACCTGTACATGACTTCCCCATGCCGTGGTGCATAGGGGGTGGGGGTGGGGACAGGTAGCCCAGATGTGCCTACCTTTAAGTTGCAATACAGGCACAGTACAGTAATGTATATGCTGGTTGGTTGGTTTTGTCTCCGCTGCTGCCTGATATCTTTCTTCCAGTTCCCCATGGTGTCCAGTTGACTGGTCATTCCGTAACTCTGGTGTTCGTGTCTTCAAGCAAGAAGCTCCAACAGAGATCAAGGCCCCATTGTGGTAGGTACAGCACATACAGAGGGAGAGAGAGTCCCTGCTCCACAAATCCGTGAAGAAGTGGGGGCCGCCTACTTTAGTGTGGCGGACTGCACTCACTTTTTGAGCACTTCAGGGGCGGTGCTGCTAGTCTCCTCAGCTCCCGGTGCCCCCCTAGTGGGTCTTCTGTGGCTCAGCCCTCTGGCAAGCTCATGCCGCTCAACCCCCCTTCTGGGGTACAACAAACACAAATAGAAGAAGTTCCTTGCCCTTCAGGGCCACATATAAATAAAATGGTTTCTTTATCCTTCAGGGGCTTAATTCCCTCTCCTGAATTAAATCAGCAGGGTTCCTCCTGAAGGCCTGCCACTGAGCGTAGCCAGCAATGGGTCCTGGCCTCAGCTGGTTCCTTTGGCTGTGCTCCAGGGAGCACCCCTCCGCTGGTTCCAGCCTGGAATTGTGCAGCTAGCAACAGCCAGTTCCTTTTCTTTTAGCCTGCTCGGGCCCTGATTGGCTAACACTGATCCTTTGCCCTTCTAGCTGCTGGAGGACCAGATCTCAATGGTTCCCTAAATGGCTGCTCCCGGGATGCCTCTCTAGGCAAGCCCAGACATCTAATACTCACGGTTCTTTTTCCCCTCAGAAAGCTGGTTCCTGGAGTGGAGTGTAGCAGCAGGAGGCCATGAAGACCTAGAACATCCAGTCATACTTAGACTGAGTTAGTATATCAGAATCCAGGCCCCAGTGCATTGTTCAGGGTCACACGACTCATGGGAGTCAGTGGTAGAGCAAGGAATTGAACTCAGACCTCTGAAGACTCAGTCTAGTCATGCCTTAACTTCAAGACCACCTGTCCCTTCCATGCCCTAGAACTGGGTGAGGTTTACATTACCATCTTAAGTCTTATTGGAAATGTAGCCAATGGATTAATTAGGATGAATGTATGCCACAATAAAGCCTGTTCTCATGCTAAGAACAAATATTGCAAGTTACAGCGCTCTGTTTGTGTTCACACCAAGCCCAGGAAATGTGAAATGGAAAAATTGTGGGGGAAGTTCTACACTTTTCAAGCCTTCACAAACATAAAATAGGGGGTGCAGATACCAGGTCACTCTGGTAGGAGAGACGCCACCTGAGGAACCGGGCCTGCTTCTGCTCTTGTTTACACTGGTGGAAATCAAGGGTAGATGTATTGCCTTCTCTGTCAAATCAGCATGAAGGGAATCAAAGCCCGTTGTGTCATTACCATAGGGATTGCCAGACTGGATCAGACCCGAGGTCCATTTAGACCAGTATCCCCTCTGACAGAGGCCACACCTGGTGCTTCAGAGGAGAATGCAAGAACTTTTCAGTGGGCAGATGTGGGGAAAAGCCCTACCCTCACCCCATGAAGGTCTTGTTCTGATTTGGTAGTAAGAGATTAGTTTAAATCTTGAGGCAGGAAGTTCTCTCTCTTTTCCAATATACCTTTGCCCTGGTCTACACTAGGAGTTGAGGTTGAATTTAGCAGCGTTAAATCGATTTAACCCTGCACCTGTCCACACGACGAAGCCCTTTTTTTCAACTTAAAGGGCTCTTAAAATCGATTTCCTTACTCCACCCCTGACAAGGGGATTAGCACTGAAATCGGCCTTGCCAGGTCGAATTTGGGGTACTGTGGATGCAATTCGACGGTATTGGCCTCCGGGAGCTATCCCAGAGTGCTCCATTGTGACTGCTCTGGACAGCACTCTCAACTCAGATGCACTGGCCAGGTAGACAGGAAAAGGCCTGTGAACTTTTGAATTTCATTTCCTGTTTGGCCAGCGTGGCAAGCTGCAGGTGAGTGCAGAGCTGATCAGCAGAGGTGACCATGATGGAGTCCCAGAATCGCAAAAGAGCTCCAGCACAGACTGAACAGGAGGTACGGGATCTGATCGCTGTATGGGGAGAGGAATCCGTGCTATCAGAACTCCGTTCCAGTTTTCGAAATGCCAAAACATTTGTCAAAATCTCCCAGGGCATGAAGGACAGAGGCCATAACAGGGACCCGAAGCAGTGCTGCGTGAAACTTAAGGAGCTGAGGCAAGCCTACCAGAAAACCAGAGAGGCAAACGGCCGCTCTGGGTCAGAGCCCCAAACATGCCATTTTAGGGGGTTCAGCCACCACTACCCCAACTGTGTTGTTTGACTCCTTCAATGGAGATGGAGGCAACATAGAAGCAGGTTTTGGGGACGAGGAAGATGATGATGATGATGATGATGAGGTTGTAGGTAGCTCACAGCAAGCAAGTGGAGAAACCGGTTTTCCCGACAGCCAGGAACTGTTTCTCACCCTGGACCTGGAGCCAGTACCCCCCGAACCCACCCAAGGCTGCCTCCTGGACCTGCCAGGCGGAGAAGGGACCTCTGGTGAGTGTACCTTTTTAAATAGTATACATGGTTTAAAAACAAGCATGTTTAATGATTGATTTGCCCTGGCATTCGCGGCTCTCCTGGATGTACTCCCAAAGCCTTTGCAAAAGGTTTCTGGGGAGGGCAGCCTTATTCCGTCCACCATGGTAGGACACTTTACCACTCCAGGCCAGTAGCACATAGTTGGGAATCATTGTAGAACAAAGCATTGCAGTGTATGTTTGCTGGCGTTCAAACAACATCCGTTCTTTATCTCTCTGTGTTATCCTCAGGAGAGTGTGGAAGTAGAATGAATTATATTGAAATTATAATTCATTAAAGAAATGCTACTTGAAGGGTTTGTTGAAATATAGTTGTCAGGAAGAGAAACATTAAGGAGTGTGAGACAATGGGTCCTCAAACTAATTAACTTAGAGCTCCTACTGAGCTAGGAGATTGGTAAACATTAGTATGCAAATAAGATATGTATGTATATTTGTCAGTTTCTGCTTCCTTTTGTCTCTTATGTTAAATTGGCTTTGGCTTAGCTGTATAAATAAGTTATCTTGAGCCTCAGAGCGGGGCTCACATCTGGGTGCATTGGCAAAGCACTTTGCTAATAAACAGAGTGGTCTGACAAATTATGTGAGTCCTGAATCTGACTTTGACAAGAGTGATATCATTCATGGTCACCTGTTTGAAATAGGGTGCTTTTTTTAAGGGGACATTCAGAGGTGCCCGTTCCTGCTGGGCTGTTTGCCTGTGGCTGAACAGAAATGTTCCCCACTGTTAGCCACGGGGTGGGTGGAGGCAAAATGTGACCTTGTAATGAAAGCATGTGCTATATATGTAATATTAACAGCAAGGTTTACCATGAAAGAGTTCAGAGTAACAGCCGTGTCAGTCTGTATTCGTAAAAAGAAAAGGAGTACTTGTGGCACCTTAGAGACTAACCAGTTTATTTGAGCATGAGCTTTCGTGAGCTACAGCTCACTTCATCGGATGCATAGCATATCGTGGAAACTGCAGAAGACATTATATACACACAGAGACCATGAAACAAAACTTCCTCCCACCCCACTCCCCGGCTGGCAACAGCTTATCTAAAGTGATCATCAAGTAGAGCCATTTCCAGCACAAATCCAGGTTTTCTCACCCTTCCCCCCCCCCCCCCCACACACATACAGACTCACTCTCCTGCTGGCAACAGCCCATCCCCCTTTGAAACCCCTCTTTATAATGCGCATGATAATCAAGGTGGGTCACCTCCAGCACTAATCCAGGTTTTCTCACACCCCCCCCAACACCCCCCCCCTCCAAAAACCACACACACAAACTCACTCTCCTGCTGGCAACAGCTCATCTTACAATGTGCACAGCAATAATCCAAGTTTAACCAGAACGTCTTGGGGGGGTTTTTTTGCTTCCGCCGACGTGCACGGGCTGAAATTGTGGAAAAGCAGCATCACTTGCCCCATAACCTCAGCCGTGCAGAACACAATGCCATCCACAGCCTCAGAAACAACTCTGACATCATAATCAAAAAGGCTGACAAAGGAGGTGCTGTTGTCATCATGAATAGGTCGGAATATGAACAAGAGGCTGCTCGGCAGCTCTCCAACACCACTTTCTACAAGCCATTACCCTCTGATCCCACTGAGAGTTACCAAAAGCATCTACAGCATTTGCTCAAGAAACTCCCTGAAAAAGCACAAGATCAAATCCGCACAGACACACCCCTGGAACCCCGACCTGGGATATTCTATCTACTACCCAAGATCCATAAACCTGGAAATCCTGGGCGCCCCATCATCTCAGGCATTGGCACCCTGACAGCAGGATTGTCCGGCTATGTAGACTCACTCCTCAGGCCCTACGCTACCAGCACTCCCAGCTACCTTCGAGACACCACTGACTTCCTGAGGAAACTACAATCCATTGGTGATCTTCCTGATAACACCATCCTGGCCACTATGGATGTAGAAGCCCTCTACACCAACATTCCACACAAAGATGGACTACAAGCCATCAAGAACACTATCCCCGATAACGTCACGGCTAACCTGGTGGCTGAACTTTGTGACTTTGTCCTTACCCATAACTATTTTACATTTGGGGACAATGTATACCTTCAGATCAGCGGCACTGCTATGGGTACCCGCATGGCCCCACAGTATGCCAACATTTTTATGGCTGATTTAGAACAACGCTTCCTCAGCTCTCGTCCCCTAACGCCCCTACTTTACTTGCGCTATATTGATGACATCTTCATCATCTGGACCCATGGAAAAGAAGCCCTTGAGGAATTCCACCATGATTTCAACAATTTCCATCCCACCATCAACCTCAGCATGGTCCAGTCCACACAAGAGATCCACTTCCTGGACACTACAGTGCTAATAAACGATGGTCACATCAACACCACCCTATACCGGAAACCTACTGACCGCTATTCCTACCTACATGCCTCCAGCTTTCACCCTGACCACACCACACGATCCATCGTCTACAGCCAAGCTCTGCGATACAACCGCATTTGCTCCAACCCCTCAGACAGAGACAAACACCTACAAGATCTCTATCAAGCATTCTTACAACTACAATACCCACCTGCGGAAGTGAAGAAACAGATTGATAGAGCCAGAAGAGTTCCCAGAAGTCACCTACTACAGGACAGGCCTAACAAAGAAAATAACAGAACGCCACTAGCCGTCACCTTCAGCCCCCAACTAAAACCCCTCCAACGCATTATTAAGGATCTACAACCTATCCTGAAGGATGACCCAACACTCTCACAAATCTTGGGAGAAAGGCCAGTCCTTGCCTACAGACAGCCCCCCAACCTGAAGCGAATACTCACCAACAACCACATACCACACAACAGAACCACTAGCCCAGGAACCTATCCTTGCAACAAAGCCCGTTGCCAACTGTGCCCACATATCTATTCAGGGGACACCATCACAGGGCCTAACAACATCAGCCACACTATCAGAGGCTCGTTCACCTGCACATCCACCAATGTGATATATGCCATCATGTGCCAGCAATGCCCCTCTGCCATGTACATTGGTCAAACTGGACAGTCTCTACGTAAAAGAATAAATGGACACAAATCAGATGTCAAGAATTATAACATTCATAAACCAGTCGGAGAACACTTCAATCTCTCTGGTCACGCAATCACAGACATGAGGGTCGCTATCTTAAAGCAAAAAAACTTCAAATCCAGACTCCAGTGAGAAACTGCTGAATTGGAATTCATTTGCAAATTGGATACTATTAATTTGGGCTTGAATAGAGACTGGGAGTGGCTAAGTCATTATGCAAGGTAGCCTGTCTCCCCTTGTTTTTTTCCTGCAAAACCCCCCCCCCAAGACGTTCTGGTTAAACTTGGATTATTGCTGTGCACATTGTAAGATGAGCTGTTGCCAGCAGGAGAGTGAGTTTGTGTGTGTGGTTTTTGGAGGGGGGGGTGTTGGGGGGGTGTGTGAGAAAACCTGGATTAGTGCTGGAGGTGACCCACCTTGATTATCATGCGCATTATAAAGAGGGGTTTCAAAGGGGGATGGGCTGTTGCCAGCAGGAGAGTGAGTTTGTATGTGTGTGGGGGGTGGGGGGGGAAGGGTGAGAAAACCTGGATTTGTGCTGGAAATGGCTCTACTTGATGATCACTTTAGATAAGCTGTTGCCAGCCGGGGAGTGGGGTGGGAGGAAGTTTTGTTTCATGGTCTCTGTGTGTATATAATGTCTTCTGCAGTTTCCACGATATGCTATGCATCCGATGAAGTGAGCTGTAGCTCACGAAAGCTCATGAAAGAGTGTACCCATTGTTCTATACAATATGTCTTTTTTTAAATACCACTGTCCCTTTTTTCCCCTCCACCAGCTGCATGTGTGTCAAGGATCACAGGATCTTCTCCTTCCCCTCCACCAGCTGCATGTGTGTCAAGGATCACAGGATCTTCTCCTTTCCAGAGGCTAGTGAAGATTAGAAGGTGAAAAAAACGCACTCGCGATGAAATGTTCTCTGAGTTCATGCTGTCCTCCCACACTCACAGAGCACAGACAAATGTGTGGAGGCAGACAATGTCAGAGTGCAGGAAAGCACAAAATCACCGGGAGGAGACGTAGTGGGCTGAAGAGAGGGCTGAAGCTGAAAGGTGGCAGCTGCATGATGAGAGGAGGCAGGATTCAATGCTGAGGCTGCTGGAGGATCAAACTAATATGCTCCAGTGTATGGTTGAGCTGCAGGAAAGGCAGCAGGAGCACAGACCGCCGCTACGGCCCCTATGTAACCAACCGCCCTCCTCCCCAAGTTCCATAACCTCCTCACCCAGATGCCCAAGAACACGGTGGGGGGGGCCTCCGGCCACCCAGCCACTCCACCCCAGAGGATTGCCCAAGCAACAGAAGGCTGGCATTCAATAAGTTTTGAAGTGCTGCGTGGCCTTATCCTTCCCTCCTCCCCCACCCCTCCCAGTGCTTCCCTCCTCCCCCACCCCTCCCGGGCTACCTTGGCAGTTATCCCCCTATTTGTGTGATGAATTAATAAAGAATGCATGAATGTGAAGCAACAATGACTTTATTGCCTCTGCAAGTGGTGATCGAAGGGAGGAGGGGAGGGTTGTTAGCTTACAGGGAAGTAGAGTGAACCAAGTCAGGGGGTGGTTTCATCAAGGAGGAACAAACAGAACTTTCACGCCTTAGCCTGGCCAGTCACAAAATTGGTTTTCAAAGCTTCTCTGATGCGCACCACACCCTCCTGTGCTCTTCTAACCGCCCTGGTGTCTGGCTGCGCGTAACCAGTGGCCAGGCAATTTGCTTCAACCTCCCACCCCACCATAAATGTCTCCCCCTTACTCTCACAGATACTGTGGAGCACACAGCAAGCAGTAATAACAGTGGGAATATTGGTTTCGCTGAGGTCTAACCGAGTCAGTAAACTGCGCCAGTGTGCTTTTAAACATCCAAATGCACATTCTACCACCATTCTGCACTTGCTCAGCCTGTAGTTGAACAGCTCCTGACTACTGCCCAGGCTGCCTATTATGGCTTCATGAGCCATGGCATTAAGGGGTAGGCTGGGTCCCCAAGGATAACTATAGGCATTTCAACATCCCCAACGGTTATTTTCTGGCCTGGAAACTAAGTCCCCTGCTGCAGCCGTTCAGACAGACCAGAGTTCCTGAAGATGCAAGCGTCATGTACCTTTCCTGGCCATCCCATGTTGATGTTGGTGAAACGTCCCTTGTGATCCACCAGTGCTTGCAGCACTATTGAAAAGTACCTCTTGTGGTTTATGTACTTGCCGGCTTGGTGCTCCTGTGCCAAGATAGGGATATGGGTTCTGTCTATGGCCCCACCACAGTTAGGGAATCCCATTGCAGCAAAGCCATCCATTATGACCTGCACATTTCCCAGGGTCACTACCCTTGATAGCAACAGATCTTTGATTGCATGGGCTACTTGCATCACAGCAGCCCCCACAGTAGATTTGCCCACTCCAAATTGATTCCTGACTGACCGGTAGCTGTCTGGCATTGCAAGCTTCCATAGGGCTATTGCCACTCGCTTCTCAACTGTGAGGGCTGCTCTCATCTTGGTATTCTTGCGCCTCAAGGCAGGGGAAAGCAAGTCACAAAGTTCCATGAAAGTGCCCTTACACATGAGAAAGTTTCGCAGCCACTGGGAACCGTCCCAGACCTGCAACACTGTGTGGTCCCACCAGTCTGTGCTTGTTTCCTGGGCCCAGAATCGGCATTCCACTGCATGAACCTGCCCCATTAGCACCATGATGCCCACATTGCCAGGGCCTGTGCTTTGAGAGAAGTCTGCGTCCATGTCCTCATCACTCTCGTCACTGCGCTGACATCGCCTACTCGCCCGGTTTTGCTTTGCCAGGTTCTGGTGCTGCATATACTGCTGGATAATGCACGTGGTGGTTAATGTGCTCCTAATTGCCAAAGTGATCTGAGCGGGCTCCATGCTTGTCGTGGTCTGGCATTTGCACAGAAAAAAGGCACGGAACGATTGTCTGCCGTTGCTCTGACAGAGGGAGGGGGCGACTGACGACGTGGCTTACGGGGTTGGCTTATAGGGAATTAAAATCAACAAAGGGGGTGGCTGTACATCAAGGAGAAAGGAAAAACAACTGTCACACAGAATGGCCCCTTCAAGGATTGAACTCAAACCCCTGGGTTTAGCAGGCCAATGCTCAACCCACTAAGCTATCCCTCTGCCCAGTGTTTCAGCCAGGACTGAGTCTCCATTAAACTTTTCAATATGCCCCTGACAGACCTCACCAAAATGATTGTCAGCCGTTGATTTCACAGAGGTAGGGAGCGGGGAGTAAATGAATACAAAACAAATCTGGTGTATTTCTTGTTTTGATCCACTCCATCTATCGTTTACATCTTTGGCTGGCAGCAGACGGTGCACTAGGACTACTAGCCATCCACATCTCCTGGCTGCTAGGCAGAAGATGGTGCAATAGGACTACTAGCCACCCTCATCTCCTGTCTGCTCGCCATAAGATGGTACAATAGGACTGCCAGCAGGACTAAAGAGAATGACCTGGTCGAGTCACTCCTAATTTAGTTCCTGCGCCTATGTCTGCCCAGGCGCTCCTGACCGACCTTACTGAGGCGGCCACGAGCACCTCGGACACGATGACAATGGTTATCAGGCCTATTGCACCATCTGCTGCCACAAGGCAAAGGGTTGCTGCTGTGTAGCAATGCAGTACCACGTCTGCCAGTACCCAGGAGACATAGGGTGACAGTGAGCTGAGCGGCTCCATGCTTGCCGTGGTATGACGTCTGCACAGGTAACTCAGGAAAAAAGGCGTGAAATGATTGTCTGCCATTGCTTTCACAGAGAGAGGGCCTGACGACATGTACCCAGAACCACCCGTGACAATGTTTTTTTGCCCCATCAGGCATTGGGATCTCAACCCAGAATTCCAATGGGCGGCAGAGACTGCAGGAACTGTGGGATAGCTACCCACAGTGCAACACTCCAGAAGTTGACGCTACCCTTGGTACTGTAGAAGCACTCCGCCGAGTTAATGCACTTAATGCACTTAGAGCACTTTGTGTGGGGACACACACAATCGACTATATAAAAATGATTTCTAAAAAAAGACTTCTATAAATTCGACCTAATTTCGTAGTGTAGACATACCCTTTGTTAACCAAAATAACACTTAGTGCTACCCATACAAATCCATCCTCTTTGAATTTTGCTAAATCTAAGATGTCCGCGGGGATTTTCGTAAGCAAAGACACAAAACAATCCCAATGCTGAGTTCACCAGGAGGCTAGTTACATGAGAAATAGACACATTCTCTGGTTCTTGTGGCAAATGAGTCAGGGAATCCCATTCCTTCTATGGTGTGCAGTTAAGCTGCGTTAACCTGGCTCTTTTGCAGGGCGGGAAGGGGGGTATTCTGGTAGAATCGAAAGGCCACAACTGAAATCAGGGTCCCATGGTGCTAGGTGCCGTACAGACAGTTTGGCTCCGTCCTTTTCTCATAGAGCTTACAATCTAAATAGACAAAACAAAAGGCAAGAGGGGAAACAGGCACAGGGAGGGCAAGTGACTTGGTCAAGGTCCCAGGCAGGGCTGAGGATAGAATCCAAGACTCCTGACTCCCAATGCCATGCTCTACCCACTAAGCAATACTACCTCCCCAAACTGTTTCCATGCCAGAGGCTTCCCATTCTAACTCCTTCTAGGGCAAATGCTGCCTTCCCACAATGTATTCATCAATCTCCCCATCTCTCGCCCCATGTTAACACCTTTGTCTCACACTGGTCAATGATGCATGCTTCCTCAGATATACCAGAGTTTTTAAAATACCCTTGAGGACTCTTATTAACTCAAGGTATTTTGTCACATCATGCAATTTAACTGGCATGAGCACATCTAGTCTGAGAGTAGGATATCAGCTGTCTCCACTGCTGTCCAATTTGGGATCAGTGCTGGTTTTGGATGAATGTTCAGATCACTTCATATTCGACTTGAGCTGTCTTGTCTGATTACTGTATGATAGCGATGAGCTCACAGTCACCAGCAGTGACCTCGCTATGGCACCATCAATTGTTCCTCTGGGAGCCACCTCTCCTCTGGAATGAAAGTGTTTCACTGATCACAGCTGCAGCTTACATCTCACACATATTAACACATTTCTGCTGAGCGAAGTCTTGAGTAATTATTAGAGCTGCTCAGTGTTGCGTTACTAGCAAGGTACCAGCAGTGGGCTGGGAGGCAAGCACTGCAGGTGCTCCAGCAGCTAGGCTGTACAAGGTATGTCTACACAGCACACTAAGTCTGGTTCTGTGGGACCTGTGAACTCGGTGTTTCCAAGCCAGTGCTTGAGCATCCACACTGCACTGTGAACCTGGGTTTGCAGTTGCTGGACATGGGTCTCACAGCCATGCTACCGTGTCCATACTACACTACACACACCTTCTGATTCAAGTCTGTGGATTGAGTGTGTCCACACTGCAGAATGACAGGGTTTCGACCCGAATCACAGCCGGGCTCGGGATCTGACTCACCCTCCTTTAGCAGGGTCCTAGGACCCTGGTTCTGAGTGCTTGCTGACCTGAGTCAGAATGATTTGTGTGTGGACGGAAGGGAGTTGGGCTCAAACCTAAGTCAGCACCTGGGCTCAGTCTGCAGTGTAGACATATCCACAAGCGCTAACCCTGATGGGTCCCATAACCACACAGACACATGACTAAGGGAAAAGGTATTTTGTTAGGGTTGGCAGAAAAGGGAGAGGTTGGAGATGCCCTAGCACAGATGCTTAAAGATTGCAAGTTCGAAGTGAATAACTGTGGTTCTTGTTTGGCCCCGGGAGGCAGTCCACTTGAGAGTCAGGGCTTTTCAGGTCTAGTACCTGGAGGCCCTCTCAAGTTCGTCTCTATCCAAAGAGAATAGGAGCTTGCAGGTTTACAGGCCAGGATCACTTAGTGGTGTCTCTCTCATTGGGGCTCCTCTGCACTGGCTCTCTCCCCAGCCACTGCTGCTCCCCCATTAGTCCCACGCAGACCTGCCCCCAGCTGTAGTGTCCAGCAGTCACAGCCTGTTCCCAAGTGGCTCTGTACACGTATGCTGGGTGTGCCTGTCTGCATCCAGCCTCTCTGCAGCTCCTGGCTCGCCATGCTCTGTTCCTTTCCAGACATGTCTGCTCACTTCCTGGGTCAGGGACTTTTCAGGGACTCTCTGCCTCCTCCTTTTCCCTGGCCAGGAGGAAGGGGATACATAGTGGGGAGGGGACTGACGGGGATTGTGGAAAGTCACAAACCCTCCCAGCTGTCCTGGAAAGGCAGGGAGTGCTGTGAGACTAAGAGCCTACCAAAAGTACCTGGCTATTTTATGTGCCCAGCTTTCTCAGCTTGGCTTTCCCCACAAGCTCACAGTCCTTTGCGGCCCTCCTGCTCCCTGCAGGCCTCTCTCCCAGGCCTCCTACCTGGGAGCTCAGGAGAGCTGTCAACTGCCCTTTCCCCAGCAAGCTCCCACCCCTGAGCTCAGGTTGCCCTTAGATTCCCAGAAGGCCTAGTTCTAGTCACACACTCCCATCGTGTGACACCTGGTATCATTCCCTTCTCCTGGGGAGATGGATTAAGGCTGGCACAGGTACAGAGGAGCTCCAGCCCCCTTAAAGGGCCAGCTCACCCTGTCACAGATGGCAAGGGCACTCACACCATGTGTGATTTCAGCTGACAGAGAAGATGTACAGACAAAGGGTAAGAGATGAACTGCAACTAAAAATATGGTCATACAAAACTGCAGGATCACTTGGAAGCATAAAAAAGTCTTGGCAATTTCACTCGTTTTAATAAAATCACTAGAAACAACACGATAGGTATTGTAATGATGCTCACTCTCTAATATGATAATACCCTGTTAAAGAGAAAGATCTGCTGACTACTATATGCCTGTATAGACTTTCTTTAAACAAAAGCTCCCCGGTGTAACGATTATTTTGTTTCTGATATTTACATGGCAAGGATTTGTAAACCTGTTAAAACTTCTAAACAAATGAATAAATAGCTAAGACAAATCAAGTCTAGGCATTTCCTAAGTCCTCCCTGTCTAGAGGTAGATCATTTTAACTTGAAAACACACACAGTGGCCTACATGTTCTACAGACCCACACTCAAACTGTGCACATATACATACAGTTAAATGTGAGAGTGCATAATCAGGGTGCACATGGCAACACACTTTCTGTGGGTACAGACGGGCCATTGCTTTTTCAAAGGCTGGCCATAGATGCTATGTTAGGGATGGCAGAGGGAGTTCAGGTTAATGAACCATAGATTTTCCCAGTCATGGAATCCAAGCTAAATATTCAAAGTACAAAATTATTCAGTTTTTAAAACCTCTATCTTGATTCTGACCAACAGTGAAATACTATGTGGAAGGCAGTGCTCAGTGCTTCTGGCCTAAGTGAAGGCACCATCAGTCTGAGGAGAGCCTTTTCTTAGGAGTATTCCACTTCGATTTTGTCAACTCCAGGATTGAAATGTTGGCCCCCCCACAGACGTCAATGGCAAAACTCCCACAGACTTCAATGAGGACCAGATTTCACCCCATAAACCTGGGTAATCTGGCTCAGTATTCAAACCCTGAGGTGCTCATCTGAACCAAACCTTGAAACCTTTTGGGCTTTGCTCGTGACTTGTGTCACACATGCATAAGGGAATGCAATAAAAATGGATCTGTTAGGTTGTGCATGTCTAGTTTTATTAAACAAATGAGACTTACTTGAATTTCCAGAGTTGGAGAACCAAACTGCTGAACTTTCTCTAAAAAGAACAATTCATTGTAGCTTGACTCTTAATCAGAAACAACCCGTCAAGTGATGCATGTATATGGGCCTACTGCAGGGAAGGGTTGAATACAGGGAAATGGAGAAGGGTTTTTCCAGCTGTATTAGAGTGAGGGAAGGACTAGATGGAAAGTAGGCTCATTAATAAGCAAGGAGGGAAGTGAAGTTAATGGTGCAAAAATAGTGGAGATACTGAATCCCCTTTTAAAATAATGTCTTGGGTTAGATGGAGAAATGAAGTTTAGACAATTAGGAAGTGAACACATGACAGAGAAAGAAAGTAAGGGAATACTTGCAAAATCTGAATATACAGTAAACAAATCCACTAGTTCAGATGATAAGCAATCCAGGCTGCCAAAGGCTTGATCCAAACCCAACTGCTGTCAGTGGAAAGACTCCTATTGGCTTCACTGGGCTTTAGATCAGGCCTCATGAGAAGGAGTTAATTCTCTACACCACTGAGAATGGTTTGTGGAACATCAAGGGAAATTAGTTGGGTACCAGAAGTGCTTTGTTACATTGCTTTTATCCAAAGGGCCAAAACAAAGAAAAAGAAAGGTGCTCAGTCATAGGATCCAGAGCCATATTTCACCGGGTTTTCAAAGCAGATCCCCGCCCCTTCAGGAAAATAAAACAAACTGCACCCCATTCCAGCCACCATGTTAGCAAAGGAGAAGTTTGCCTTACTGCTGTCCTGCACCAGTCCCTTGGCTAATCCTTCAGCCCCATCCCACTTTGGGAAGCTGATTTAGGGTACATCTACACTGGAAATTAAGGTGTAATCATAGCATGGGTTTTAGTCTGAGGTAGCCAACCTAGAACAAGCTTCCAGGATCCTGTGTACATACTCTGGTTGTTGCCTCATGCCAGGGTCCATGCCCCACTATTGTTTCCTGTATTAGCTAGATTAAAGCAAGTGTGGGTTTGCCCACCTGTGCGCCAATTACACCTTACATTACGGTGGAGGCATACCCTTAGACAAGAATAGAACCATAAGCTATGCACATAAGAGGGGTTGTAAGGACTAGACCTATTTCAACAGAGAAAATCACAGCTGTAGAAGATTTGCATTTTAGAAAAGCCTGCGATAACAAGCCCCTGGAATTCTATTCACAAACTTCATTCATATCAGTTCAGATAGGAAAACTGTTGCACTCACCGAAAATAAAATATCTAAAGTACTTATATGGCCCCCATTTTCTCGGTACCTGAGCATCTCATGATCTTTAATGTGTTTGTCCTCACAACACCTCTTGTGAGATAGGGCAGTGCTATTATTACCCATGGTACAGATGGGGAACTGAGGCACAGAGAGACTAAGGCCTGGTCTACATTAAAAAGTTAGGCTGACTCAGCGACCATCCACAAAAAAATCCACACCTGAGAGATGTAGCTGAACTGACTTAACCCCTTGCATAGACAGCACTAGAATTCTTCTGTCGACCTAGCTACCATCTCTGCAGGAAGCAGATTACCTAGGCCGACGGGAGAACCCCTCCTGTCAGTGTAAGTAGTGTCTACACTGAAGGGCTGCAGCTGTAGTGTTTCAAGTCTCAACAAGCCCTGAGTGACTCACCCAAGGTCACACAGGAAGTAAACCTGTGTTTTCCAAGTCCTAGCCTGGCACTGGACCATGGTTCCTCACCAAGGTTCGTGATAAAGGCAAATTGAGTCAAATGGAGGTGTCTGTTGGGGTACTTCAGGAATCTGCATTAGGCCTGGTTTATTTAACATCTTCCTTCAGTATCTAGAGGATCTGTTAATGAAAAGTGCAGGTGATCACTAAAGTGGAAAGTGTTGCAAACAGCAGTGGGAACACAGAAGGAGTGTGATTCAGCTTTGAAAATGCAAGATAGTAAATTTGGGGGGAAGGAGTCTAGAACCCAGATTTACAACAGGAGGGAGAAATCTGGAAAGTGCACAAGTTAGGGCCCAACCCTCCTCCACTGAAGTTAACAGGAGCTTTGCCAAGGACTTAAATGGGAGAGGGATCAGGTCTCTCAGAGTTAATATGCAGTGCTGTTGTAGCCATGTTTGTCCTATGATATTAAAGAGACAAGGTGGGGCAGGTAATATCTTTCACTGGACCAACTTCTGTTGGCGAGAGAGACAAGCTCTTCAGCTCTGTGTAGCTCAAAAGCTTGTCTCTCTCACCAACCGAAGTTGGTCCAATAAAAGATATTTTCTTTTCTCTCAGAGTTAATAGTGGACAGCAAAGGAGATATGTTTGCATGGCACCTTGCACTGATGAACCCTGTTCTCGGCTCAGGCATTTTCTGTGTATCTGTTGAAGAGTTCTGTAAACACCACACGCAATGGGGAAAGGTCTGCCTGGAAGACCGTGACTTCTGGCTGAGCATCCCAAGCAGTGTGGGTTCCATTTGCCCTTCATTTGCTTCCTCTTCTTGGAGGGTGAACATTGTCACCTCCTTGGGGGCAATGGCATGACATTCCCAGGTAATGAATCCCATTTCACTCCAAGCCTTGTGATTTTGGGCTACTGACAGAGAATCTTTTTCTCTCAGCTCCGTGACTGAGGCCAAGAACATAGCAGGGGGGCAAGAGGTAATATTCCAAAAGGAACTGGACATATGTGGATAACACGAATATTCACAGTAAATGCTAACACATTAGGGAAGGAATAATAAACCTTCTGCTTCAGGACTTAAGCCTATCACTAACTATTAGAGATCAGGATCAGACCTAATATGGGGGACCACACACCCTCCATCTGCTACTGTGAGGACATTGCACTTTCCTCAGATGTGTCTGGTCCTGGCCCGCATCACAGACAGGGTACTGGACTAGATGGACCTCAGCGGTGATCCAGACTGGCAATGCCAATGTTCTTCACTGGAACAAAATACCCTGTGTGCAGAACTCATCTAGTCTGATACTCTGTAAAAGCTAAGCCAGCTATTCCCTTGCAACTGCCCACAGGGCACCTAAGCAAATTGTTTGTTTCTTGTGCCCCCTTTCAACCCTCTGTTCATTTGGCTGGCAGCATAAAAGCAAAGTAGATGAGGCAGTTATTATCTCCATCTTTGTTTTTCCTCCCCCCGCCAAGGCAAGCAGCAAACAAAAAGATGGGGGGAAAGAGGGAAGCAATAAGAATGAGTATAGCTTTTATATACCCATTTCAACATGTAAAGCTTGCTAATAGTGTGCTCCTTGTCTCCCTCAAGTGGCTCATCTGTGTTTATTAGTCTTCTACAGTCACTGATTTATAAAACTTGGGTTGTTTAGCTCAGCTAGGCTCACACTTTTAGGTGCAGGGTTCAATTCCTGCTGCTGACAAGCCAGTCAGAGGTATTACTTCATATACACGTACACTGTGTACTTCTCTAAAAGAGGTTATCAAATACACATCTCAGCTGTACCCAGCAGCCACACAACCTGTTACTTGGCCAACATCTGGTAGACAGGAATCATCATGACCAGAAATGTTAAACCAACAAGCTGCCTGACTTTATAATAAGGTGAGCTCTGTCTTTTCACATTACTTCTGTTCTGCATCAAGTATGAGTCATTGACAGATTCAGGCTAATCTATCACAGTGTAGTGCAATATGGCAGCAAACCAAAGGCTATTGCAGTTCTGGGCTGTGCAGAGAAAGACATCAGACCACGGAATAGGGAAGCAATCATTTGTCTCCACGTGACTCTGGTGTAATTGCATCTGGATTGCATTGAGTTTGCGGCAGCTCATTCCCAGGAAGAAAAGCGAGCCAGAGGGAGTTCAGAGGATTAACAACAATGATCAGGGGTGTGGAGGGATTGATTTATGTGGCAGGATCCAAGAAGAGTTAACAAGGTCTAGCTGGGCCAAGTTATGATGAACAGAGGATATGATAACAGTCTGCAAATATGTGAGTGCTGCAAATGTGATGACCATTAATGTGGTCGTGACCAAAGACTGAATCAGGGTTCTCGAGACCTAAAAGTATGAGCTGCAGCAGACTGAGCTAAAGGATTAATTGCTGTGGTGGGGAGCTGTCAGAGCCCCATATCATCTGTGGACTGGGCACAGAGTGGGATGTAAGCCACACACTGAACAGCAAGGAGGACATCACCAGAGAGGAATTAGTGTGGCACAGTGGGATATAAGCCACCGAGGAGTGGGATGTAACTGAGAAAGGGAAACATAGGCTGAAAGAAGATGAAGCCTGTATCCCAGTGAGATGTACTTGTCTCTCAAGGGAACCCCATTGCTGTACTTTGAAATGAAAGCTGGACAGAATATAATGACAACAAATCAAAATGGGCCAGATGCTCTTATAGGTCTTTTCTATCTCTAAGCTCTAGGATTGTGTGAGACAGCATCTCTCTCCTGATTGAACAAGGAGCCTGTAGAGGAGCAGCAGCCAATCTACAAGAGCAATTGTCATGCTTAGGTCTGCTGCTAGACCTCAAACTCAAGGCTGTCCGCTCCCAGCCATCACCCTCCTTTTCACATCATGCCACCCAGAATGGCTAGCCAGCGATAGATCAGCATCGCCCTGCTTTAAGCCATTAATGTCAGTGAGGCTTGAAAGATAATAACAGTAAATGCTATGCTGGGCTCCCTCTCTCCACAGCAACCGATTCAATTTACAGCATGATTCAGCAACAAATTGATTTAACTATCTGCCAACAAATGACCTCAGTCTCTGCCATGCATTTTAGTGGAGGGCTGCAGTCTTCAGCATTAATATTTTAATAGATTTATTGTTCAATTGCTTCAGCAGAGGGAGGGAGAGCGGGGCCTGGAATGTGAAACAGACTTCCACAGAACAAGGCGCAGAGGCTGGGGGTTTAGACTTTTCAGCAGCAGATGCTCGGCTTTCATCATCAATCTCAGGCCTCATCCCCATTTGCTCAGACGTGTATCACCTCATCTCATAGACTCACGGATATTAAGGTCAGAAGGGACCATTATGATCATCTAGTCTGACCTCCTGCACAATGCAAGCCACAGAATCTCATCCACCCACTCCTGCAATAAACCTCTCACCTATGTCTGAGCTATTGAAGTCCTCAAATCATGTTTTAAAGACTTCAAGGTGCATTCTTCAAGAGAATCCTCCAGCAAGTGACCCGTGCCCCATGCTACAGAGGAAGGCGAAAAACCCCCAGGGCCTCTTCCACTCTGCCCTGGAGAAAAATTCCTTCCCAACCCCAAATATGGCGATCAGCTGAACCCTGAGCATGTGGACAAGATTCACCAGCCAGCTACCCAGTAAAGAATTCTCTTTGGAAACTCAGATCCCACCCCATCTTACATCCCATCACAGGCCATTGGGCCTATTTACCATGAATAGTTAAAGATCAATTAATTGCCAAAATCATCTTTTCCCATCATACCATCTCCTCCATAAACTTATCAAGTTTAATCTTGAAGCCACATAGGTCTTTTGCCCCCACTGCTTCCCTTGGAAGGCTATTCCACAACTTCACTCCTCTGATGGTTAGAAACTTTCGTCTAACTTCAAGTCTAAACTTCCCGATGGCCAGTTTATATTCATTTGTTCTTGGGTCCACATTGGTACTGAGCTTAAATAATTCTTCTCCCTCCGTGGTATTTATCCCTCTGATATATTTATAGAGAGCAATCATATCTCCCCATAGCCTTCTTTTGGTTTGGCTAAATAAGCCAAAGTCTTTGAGTTTCCTTTCCTAAGACAGGTTTTCCATTCCTCGAATCATCCTAGTAACCCTTCTCTGTACCTGTTCCAGTTTGAATTCATCCTTCTTAAACATGGGAGACCAGAACTGCACATAGTATTCCAGATGAGGTCTCACCAGCGCCTTGTATAACCGTACTAAAACCTCCTTATCTCTACTGGAAATACCTTGCCTAATGCATCCCAAGACCGCATTAGCTTTTTTCATGGCCATATCACATTTGCGGCTCATAGTCATCCTGTGATCAACCAATACTCCAAGGACCTTCTCCTCCTCCGTTACTTCTAATTGATGCATCCCCAGCTTATAACAAAAATTCTTATTAATCCCTAAATGCATGACCTTACACTTCTCACTATTAAATTTCATCCTATTACTATTACTCCAGTTTACAAGGTCATCCAGATCTTCCTGTATGATATCCCGGTCCTTCTCTAAATTGGCAATACCTCCCAGCTTTGTATCATCCGCAAACTTTATTAGCACATTCCCACTTTTTGTGCCGAGGTCAGTAATAAAAAGATTAAATAAGATTGGTCCCAAAACCAAAACCAAAACCAAAAAAGGTAGTCACGATCTACCTTTTGTGAAGCCATGTTGTATTTTGTCCCATTTACCATTGACCTCAATGTCCTTAACTACTTTCTCCTTCAAAATTTTTTCCAAGACCTTGCAAACTACAGATGTCAAACTAATAGGTCTGTATTACCCGGATCACTTTTTTTACCTTTCTTAAAAATAGGAACTATGTTAGCAATTCTGCAGTCATATGGTACAACCCCTGAGTTTACAGATTGATTAAAAATTCTTGCTAATGGGCTTGCAATTTCATGTGTCTGTTCCTTTAATATTCTTGGATGAAGATTATCTGGACCCCCAAATTTAGTCCCATTAAGCTGTTTGAGTTTGGCTTCTACCTCGGATGTGGTAATATCCACCTCCATATCCTCATTCCCATTTGTCGTCCTACCTTTATCCCTAAACTCCTCATTAAAGACTGAGGCAAAGTATTTGTTTAGATATTGGGCCATGCCTAAATTTTCCTTAACCTCCACTCCATCCTCAGTGTTTAGCAGTCCCACTTCTTCTTTCTTTGTTTTCTTCTTATTTATATGGCTATAGAACCTTTTACTATTGGTTTTAATTCCCTTTGCAAGGTCCAACTCTACTTGACTTTTAGCCTCTCTCACTTTATCCCGACATGTTCTGGCCTCAATAAGGTAGCTTTCCTTGCTGATCCCTCCCATATTCCACTCCCTGTATGCTTTCTGCTTTTTCTTAATCACCTCTCTGAGATGTTTGCTCATCCAGCTTGGTCTACAACTCCTGCCTATGAATTTTTCCCCCTTTCTTGGGATGCAGGCTTCCGATAGCTTCTGCAGCTTTGACTTGAAGTAATCCCAGGCCTCCTCTGCCTTTAGATCCATAAGTTCTTCAGTCCATCCACTTCCCTAACTAATTTCCTTAATTTTTGAAAGTCAGCTCTTTTGAAATCAAAAACCCTAGTCGCAGATTTATTTTTATTTATCCTTCCATTCAGTTTGAACTGAATTAGCTCATGATCACTTGAACCAAGGTTGTCCCCTACAACCATTTCTTCTATGATGTCCTCACTACTCACCAAAACCAAATCTAAAATGGCATCCCCTCTAGTCAGTTCAGCAACTACTTGATGAAGGAATCCATCAGCTACTGCATCTAGGAAAATCTGAGCCCTATTATTATTACTAGCACTTGTCCTCCAGTCTATATCTGGGAAGTTAAAGTCTCCCATGATCACGCAATTTCCATTAGTATTTACTTCAATAAAACATTAAAGAGGGCTCTATCCATATCCAAATTAGATCCCGGCGGTCTACAGCATACCCCAAGTACTATCACAGGGGAGGCTCTAGTAGTTTTCTTCTCCAATGTGATTTTTGCCCAGACGAGCTCTGTCTTATCCATTCCATCGCTTCATATTTCTTTACATTCTACCTCATCCTTGATATACAATGTTACTCCACCACCTTTACCTTTATTTCTGTCTTTCCTAAACAGCACATACCCTTCAATACCCGTAGTCCAGTCATGACTACTATTCCACCATGTTTCTGTTATCCCTATAATATCTGGTTTCACTTCCTGCACCAATAGCTCTAGTTCCTCCATTTTATTACCTAGGCTCCTCACATTGGTGTACAAACATCTTAATTTTTGCTGTTTGGCCTCACTCACATTCTTTACCCCATTAGGCACGGACATTCTATAGCCAGTATGACCTATTAGACTGGTATCCACACTGCCCTTCCACCTTATGTCCATTCTCCTACCCACGGCTGTATCCTTTCTTACTTTGTTTTCTTCCCTCTCAATGCTAAAATCCGGGGTGGAGATTACCTGGGCATCTCCCAACCATCTCCCCCAGATTTCTAGTTTAAAGCTCTCTTAATCAGTTGTGCCAGCCTCCATCCTAGAAATCTATTTCCTTCCCTCCTCAGATGAAGTCCATCCTGAGAGAACTGTCCTCTGTCCATGAATGCCTCTCAGTGGCCATACATCCCTAAGCCCTCCTTATAGCACCACTGCCTAAGCCATCTGTTGATAGTCATAATCTTGTCACACCTTTGTTGTCCTTCTCTAGGAACAGACAGAATCCTACTGAAGATCACCTGAGCCTTGATTTCCTTAAGCGTCTTCCCCAGCCTGGCATAGTCTCCCTTGATATGTTCCAGCGAGAATCTACCGGTATCATTTGTTCCCACATGAAGGACAATCACTGGATTCTTTCCCGTTCCCTTTAGGATCCTTTTCAACCTCAGGTCCACATCCCGTATCTTAGCACCTGGAAGACAGCACACCCTTCTATTCTCTGGATCAACTCTGGTTACAGGCCTGTCTATTCTTCTCAGAAAGGAGTCCCCGATCAGGTAGACCTGCCTTTTCCTAGTGACGGTGCAATTCTCCGGTCTATCCCCTGTTCCCTCTGGTTGCAAGTTCTTTCCATTCCTATTCTCCCTTGTAATCCTCTTCAACCCATCCTGTATCCTCCTGGGGCTCATATTTGGTGTAGTTTCCATTGACTCTTCCCCTTTTCCTATAGGACTAGCCGCTCTTCTCTTCTTCCTTGCCCTTCCACCTTCAGTGACCACCTGCTGAGCCCCTTCTTCATTTTCCAACTTTGAAAAATCGGTTCTTGAGCTGTATATCTCCTTCACTAGCCCACTTTTCCTCTGCCTGGTTCTCTTAGTCACATGCTTCCACTGTCCACTTTCTTCAACCAGCAGTCTCCCCTCAGAATTCCTCAGTCCTGCTTCCATCTGCAAGTCTGAGCTTTTCCCTTCAGATACCTCATGTCTTTGCTCCATAATCTGCTCAAACCCCTTCCTAAACTCAACCAGACTTTCCACCTGCATCTCCAATCCTCGGGTCTTTTCTTCCACCAGCTCTATCAGACGGCATTTCATGCAGACAAAACTCTTTCCAGTACCCCCTCCAGGATCATGGACATACCGCAGCTTCCACATCCAGTCATCTTCACTGTGTCTTCCACGACATGGGTCACTCCCACTGCTGCCTCTGTATCTGTCATAGCCTTCCCACCTCAATCCTGCTAATCTGGGAAACACAAACCCCACCAAAACACCACCACCCACAGCAAAAACAAACCCCAAACAAGCACCACAAGACAAACTCCCACTGAAACTTCCCTGTTACAGCTCTGTTTGCTGGCTCCTGCGCCGCTGCAGCTGTCTGTGCCGCTGCCTGCCTGGCTGGCTATCTGTATAGGACCCCTAGTCAGAGAATCAGAGTCAGCCTAATCAGAGCTCAGCTTCTCTCCCAGCACAAAGCCCCTACAAGCCTCTTCTCCTCCAACAGAACTCCCACTGAAACTCCCCTGTTTACAGCTCTGTTTGCTGGCTCCTGCGCCGCTGCAGCTGTCTCATGCTGGGCTGGAGCTTTCTGGGCTTGGTCTCACCTAAAGGCTGGCACCAAAAATAGTGTCACTAGACCCCAAGCTGGACTGGAATGGGGGGAGGTCGCCTCAGCCCCCTGGATAAATGCCAGCTACAGGACAGTGGGTGCACAGAGGGACCTGTCTGCGGCACCAAGCTCTCACGCATGGGGAGGAAAAGGGAGGGGCCATGGAGAGCACACTTCCCCAGAGCAGCCAGCACTGCACAGCATAGGGTGCCAGGTACTGCACCTCCACCAAGATTAGAAACAGTAAAGCTTCTCCTCAACCTCTTGTCAGAGATTGGGGTGGTACCCAAGTGTCAAGCAATCATCTCAGAATTGGGTCTCTAGGTCTTCCACCGAGGTCTCAGGGATGGAGTAGACATCTAGGCAATATTGTATGGCAGCAGGAATCATGGAAATGTTTAACCCTTGCGGCTGGTGGATTTAGTGTTACGCCCACCAAAATCAACAGCCAGGCACTGAACTCCAACCTGCTAAATAATTTATCTGAGGCCAGTGACATTAGTAATACACTAGTCAGTAACAAAATCTCCTAGCCAGATCTGTTCCTCTCACCCTGGCTGAATTATACCGAGCCAATGGGATTGAATGGGGAGCAAATTGCATCAGGATTTGGCCTGAGATTTGTAAAATGCTGGATATTTTAGTGATGGAAGAGCTACAGCATGTTCCTCTCCAGCAACAATAGCTGAGTTACGTTCCTCTGAAGTGTATTCAGGGTTGAGCATTAATTGGGTTCCATGAATAATGTATTTGTATTAAACATACTTTAAATGACTTTAGTGGAGATTAAAGAGACTGGAGATGGGATTTTCAAAAGCACCTAAGAGATTTGGGAACACAGATCCCAACAACGTAGCTCCTAAATCCAGTAGGGATTTTGGAAAAGCCCACCCTCAGTCTGAAAGTACTGGAAACCAAATGCATCCATTTATCCATGGCTAGCTGAAGCAGTGCAAGTTTAACCACAGTGCCTCAGCAATGCATCTCATCACTGTTCTGGAGAGAGCATCTCTATGGTTCATGGTTTGCTCCATACCCAGGACTGTTTAATCTTTGGTATTCACTTGCCCTCTCTGTGTTATCAGCCTTGCTAATCATGACAAAAGGGTTTTTAGAGGGATGCTTGCCGCCTTGGCACAGGGCCCAAGGCAGCCAATTCATTTTAGGCAGGCTACTGAACAGCTTGTAGATAGTGACTGAAAGTCGTAACTATCGTCCTGGGGTAGATTTGATCCTGGGACATAGATCTGAAAAGCTCAATACCCCATTAACAACACCAGAACCATCTAGCTTCCACAGTCAGTTAATACAAATATTTTTCAATTCCAGTCGATTCTGTTTTGAGCAAAACACTATGCATGGTTATTACTAACACGATTTTCTGAGGTTGATCTCCTTAGATGCAGCTGGGACTTGCATCCTAGAATTTAGTAACATGTGGCTGTCCATATTTCCAGATGAATGTTACACATTTGTTGCACACCTGCAGTGTATAGGACCATGAGCCAGACCTTCAGCTGCTGTAAATCAAAGTAGCCTCATTAAAGTCTATTGCACCATGTTGATTTACACCAGCTGCGTGTCTGGCTTCATCCGTGTTTCAAATATTACTCTACTGCCTATCTCTTGTGATTGGTACACTGTGATAGGACACAAGAGATCATCTGTATTAAAAGCCGAAGTATATTTTCTATGGGTTAGAAAGGATATGTAATGAAATGAAATCTAGGCCTATGTAACCTGGAAGACACAGGTAGTTTTATCAGTATATTCTGTGAGGCATTGCTGGGGGAGTGTGAGTTTGCGGATATCTATCCAAAACCACTGTGCCTCAGTTTATCTCTTTTATATAATCACACAGATACCACATTTCAGAGTTCAGAACTGAATCACTCCTCCTGAGACCTCATCTGTTCACTTTGTGAGTCATCGAAGAGAACTCTCTTTCCTGAGCTTCCCTCTACCTCTGGCTTGACTCCCATCAAGTCAGTCAACTCCTGAAGTCCTTCACCACTGTGGAGAGTCTGCCAAGGGGCCTTTATTTCATGCAAGCAAGGAGCCACCACCAGCCCTTCCTCAGAACATGGTTATGGGAGACCCCGCAGCCCTAGACTGGTCCTCCTCCCACATCCCTTGCCCACTGAGGGCTGGTTGCTTCCAATCTCCCTGCAGGCCTGGCTCTCAGGCACAGGATATGGCTGTCCAAGTCCCATCAGCTAAGAGAGACAGCCAAGCACAGGTCAGAGCCAGGACCTGGATGCCTGAATGGCTCAGTTCACCCTGTGACAGGGAGAATGCCCTCAGCTATGCCTGTGCAACCGCTGCCTTTGGTGGGGTTGCCCAGAGGTGAAGAAGGACAGACTATGGCCAATTGAATCCAACCAGAAGAGTCCACCCACAGACAAAACACCTGCTGAATGGTCCTGATCCACAGTCACTGACGTCAATGACTGTCTCTCAAGCAATGGGGAGTCACTTCCACTCCACCCTCGTAAGCCAGCTCAACCATAAAACAGGACCACAAACCACTTTTCAGATCAAAGAAAGTGAGAGGCTGCTGGAGTCTCATCATGACCCCACACTCTAAAAACCTGAAAGCCCCTTTGCCAAATTTGAAGCTGGCTTTGTTTATTTATTTATGTTAATTCCTTCCTTCCCCTGGAACCATGTAGTCAGGTTTGAGGCTCTGCCATTGGCCATTCCAATCCAGGACCCATTCAGCCTGAATTTGCCCCAGCGATCAAGTATAATTTTTGCAGTAGACAGTACTAAATGTGGGTTACACACTATTTTGTGCCCAACCGCAGCCCTGAATGCACAGCTCAATCACTTGTGAAAGTGTTTCCAGAAGGGGGTCCTTTCTGGATTAACAGAGTGGAGGGGTGTATAATACAAATTGATTCTTTTAGAGTGAATCGACAGTTAGGAAACATGCTAGAACTATAGAACTAACCCCGGGGCTCCAACGTGTGAGTCACTTTCTTCTTTTTTTGTATTGCAAATGTTGTTCTTTATTGACGCTACTTGTTAATCCCGTTTTCCTTTCTTGTGCAGAGCTGAAAGATTAAATGGCATGTGTCATCACAAACAGCTTATTTAATGCAGTGAAATCCTTGAATCAGATGCTTATTATGACAACCCCTTTCTCTGACGTCTGGCTGGGGTTGTTTAGGGAGGCAGGGTGGGGCTTCACTGGTATTTTAACCAGCTGAGCTAAACATGGAAGGAATGCAGGAGAGTCCTTGGTGTCCAGCAAAAGAATGAGAAGCAGATACCTTTCCCAACTGGCCCTAAAGCCAAGCGCTGTGTGCAGACCAAAGCTTGTCTCCTTCCTGGGTTTTGGCATTAATAAAATAAATAATATTAATAATAATACCTACCTTTTCCCTATCACTTGTCATTGGTAGACTGAAGGCCTTGCTGGAGCCCTAGGCATAACTATGAGTGTGAACCAGAGTAGGCCAGGCCTTGGCAAAATAACACCACACTAGGTATTAGCTAACGCCAAGTAAGCACATTCCTGACTGGAGAGGATGGTACAAGAACACCCAGAGGTCTCATGTAACTATGTAACCACATTCCCAAGAGATTGTACAGGAAAACACCAACCCCTCATAAGATAGGGATGGGATGACACGATAATGGATGAGGATGTTTGGTTCGAACTAGCAGGTAAAAGGATAAGGGTGGTAACGAGGTGGTGGGTGGTGGAGTGTAATACGTAACTTGTTTGTATCGATGTGTAAAAGGAGAAGTCATAGGAAGGGCATCTTTGGCCAGCCGAGGGGACAGCATCTTGCTGTGCTGACTGAGCTGGTATAATTGTCCCGGGCATACCTGTGTTAGTGTACCTGTAACCACGGAACCAGAGCACTAGTACCGGGCTTCGTTGACAATAAACCCGACCGAGCGCCTTCGCCACCGAACCGAGCCTGTGATCTTTCTTTATGAGTAGCGCTGAGGCCTGCAGAATGAACGTGCTGCACTTTCCAGGGGTGGCAGGTTTGTAGAAATTTTGGTAGTGCCCAGAACCCACCCCTCCCAAACTCTGCCCCCCACCTGCCCAAGGCTCTGGGAGGGAGTTTGGGTGGGGGAGGAGGTCTGGGGTGCAGGCCCTAGGCTGGGGCAGGGGATTGGGATACAGGGTGCAGGCTCTGGGAGGGAGTTTGGGGATGAGAGGGGGTGTAGAGGGAGGGGGTGCAGGGGTGAGGGCTGTGGGGTGTGGCTGCAGATGAGGGGTTTGGGGTATAGGAGGGGCTCAGGGCAAGAGTAGGGGTGTAGGGGGTGAGGGCTCTGTCTGGGGCTGGGAATGAGGGGTTTGGGGTGTGGGAGGGGCTCAGGGTGAGAGTAAGAGTGTGGGGGTGAGGGCTCTGTCTGGGGCTGGGGGGTTTGAGAGGCTCAGGGCTAGGGCAGAGGGTTGGAGTGCAGCGGGATGAGGGCTCTGGCTGGGATTGGGGATAAGGTGTTTGGGGTGTTGGAGGGGGCTCAGGGCTGGGGCAGAGGGTTAGGGTGCAGCGGGATGAGGGCTCTGGCTGGGATTGGGGATAAGGTGTTTGGCATGTTGGAGGGGCTCAGGGCTGGGGCAGAGGGTTAGGGTGCAGGGGGATGAGGGCTCTGGCTGGGACTGGGGATAAGGTGTTTGTGGTGTTGGAGGGACTCAGGGCTGGGCCAGAGGGTTGAGGGTTTGGTGGGGGCAGTGAAAACTCTGGCTGGGGTTGTGGGCTCTGGGGTGGGGCAGGGCTGGGGATGAGTTTGGGGTGCAGGCAGGCTGCTCCGGGACAGGGAACAGAGAGGAGGACTCCCCCCAGCCCTTTCCCTGCTGGAAGCAGCGAGCTTTGGGGGAGGAGCCCCTCTTTCCCGCCCCCCCAGCAGCACACTCACCCCCACCACTGTCACTGCATGTGCTCCTAGGGCCCTCTCAGGTCCAGGAATCTCCCTCGCCTCCCCCGTGGTGGGTGCTGGGGGGAGCTGCGTGCGCCTCCTCCCTTGCTGTTGCCCCTGACTGTAGCCTCACTGGGCGTGAGGGATGGGGCTGCCCCTTGCCCAGCATGGGGCAGGAGCGGTGACTGCGGGCGGGGGGGCCCCCTGTGCTGGAGGAGGATCCTGCTGGAAAAGGGAAGGGTGTGAGGTGGAAGGGCAGGTCAGAGTCAGTCTGCCCTGGCAGTGGAAATGGGGGGCACTAGGACCCTGCGGCAGCAGTTGCTGCCGGGAGGCAGCATGGAGCTGCGGGGCCGAGGCAGAGGCAGGGATGCTGTGCTCCAGGGCCCGGGGGGGCCGGGGGCAGCAAGAGGGGGCTGGGGGACATTCGACTGCTCAGGTTCCAACCCCAGGGGTGGGAGAGACAGGCTGGGACTGGCACGAAGGCACTATCTAAGGCACTGACCACACCTTATCTCCGGGGGAGTGGAAAGAAGGCTCCCCCTTTGCTTTAACTTTTCACTGGGCAGAGGCAAGTTCAGATTTTTAGAATTTTTTCTAACACTTACGCTGCTTGTTAACAGTTTTCTCTTCATTCACCCGGAAGAGTGGGAGGTCACCAGTCACTTGCCCTCTGTCTGCTGGGTCTGAGCGCCACGCAGTTGCATAGAGGTTTCCAACCAGTTAAAAAAAAAAGCAGCAGCATCCCCATCACGTTATGGTTATTAATACTGTCTGCCCAGGCCAGGAAATAATGCCAGAGACCAAGATTTTCCAAAGGGACCACTAGTGAGTTGGTGTCCTGTTTCATGGGTGATTTGCAACTCCTTAGACAGGCCTGAATTTCAGAGAGGTCTTTCTGAAACTCAGACCTTGTCAAGCCGGCAGGGTGGGCACTAGGGCCAATCAGAGGGGGGGCCCAGGAGGGCCATTTGGCCTGGGCCTCAAGCTCAAAGGGGGGCCTCAGATTTAGACACTTGTTAATTTTTTGGCATTTGATAAGTTTTGTTTTTATAAGCATCTCTATTGGACTAAAATGTGACACACTCTCTCATCTTAGAGCTGCAAATTTAAGCAAATAAGAGAGGTGATTTGGTAAAAGACATAATTTTTTTGTTAACTGATATAGATTTTGTCATATTAAAGAGTTAAAAATGTTCATACATATTAATAAAAATATATCGGTTCTGATGGCACAAGATTAGACCGTGATGAACGTGTCCTTTCAGATAAGCGGATTATATAAACAAACCACTACTAGTGGCTGGTGCTGGATTAATTGAACGTTGAAAGGTAGAGAATTGTTACATTTTAGTGCCTTATTTTATTTTTATGTATCGTCATTTTTAATTTTTATTATGGCAGGGGGTCTGAAAAGTTGGAAGTGGCCTGGGCCTCTCTGTACCTCAGAGGGCCTGGGGGCACTCAGAGGACCACTACTCAATCCAAGCTTTGTTCAGCTTCTGTCGAGTACTCTTGCGGGTATGTCTACGCTGGAGGCGGAGGTGTAATTTCTAGCTCTGGTAGACATACCCGGGCTCGTGTTTATAGAACTAATGTGCTAAAAGTATCAATGTAGCCGCAGTGGTGCAAGGGATAGTGCAGGTGAGCTGCCCCAAGTACGTGCCAAGGGTCCCAGGCAGGATTGTGGCTGGGATGGCTAGCCATTCCTGCCACCCCACCACTGTTGCTACACTGCTATTTTTGGCAGGCTAGTTCAATGAAAGCTAGCACAGATATAGCTACCCAAGCTGGAAATGATGCCACCAGTTTCTGTGTAGACGGACCGTCAGTCTCAAAAGTAAATCGTCACCGGAATGCTCTGACATCTGGATATCTGTAAATAATTACTAGACACGGTGCTGGGAAGTGGTACGCAGGAATAGTTAGCATAGTTCCTGAGGTTGTAGGAGTGCTTAAAGTCGTGAAGAGCAGCACAAAGGAAGCCCTCTGCAGCGCACAACAGCATCTGTTCTCAATCTACATTTTTGACTTATATGGAGCAAATGACTCCTGTGAATCCCTCAGTCTGAAAGGTCTCACCCTGCAGAGAGCTGGAAGACGAAGGATTCAGCTGAGGCAAAAAGAGGAGCAAATGCTTCCATGTTTTCCTAGAAGCAAGGGGCATTGCAGAGAAGCGCGAGGATGAGTTTATCTCCCATGCTGCTGCGTGTGGCTATGCTTACCGCACCGGTCTAAAAGAGGAAAAAGGGTTTAGAAACTAGTGTTTGTTCCAGAAAACCCTGTATTTGGAACCTGCACTACCTGGTCTTTTCCCTTTAAAATTCACACTGTTCTTTGAAGGCTTTGCCCCTCTGAGTCACACTGTCACTGTGCAGTAATGCATACAATACAGCAGACATTTACTCTACACTCTTTTCAGTGTACAAGAAGGATAATTCTCTCTGTTTTCATCCCTGTCCTGGGAAGCTCTGCTTTCCCAGCAAGACTGCTAATTCAGGAGTCACGCTGGCTTAGCCCTGCATAGAGGCCACCTTGTGTGCACCAGATTACAAATAGCTCTTCACTATGGATCAAGAGCAGTGTGAGACAAAGCTGATAACATCAAGATAGCAACCCCCATTGGACACATCTATGGACTGTTCTGTTTATTTTGTGTGATTATTTCCACAAAGAAATGACATTTGTAAGCCCTTTGGTTTCAAGCAGGGTTAATGGCACAATTAGTAGGTTCTGAGAGTGTGTCTAATTCCAGAGTCTTTTCTCCAGCTGTGCACAACAGACTGTTAATGAGAAGTGGGTTTTCCTCCCCCACAATCTTGGTTTAGCTTTGTTTTTTGATTCACCAGCAACTTTATGGTAGAAAAGAACAGAATTAAATGATCATTGGATGTTGCTTCTTTGGGAGCTGTATCCAAGAGGTACCCACATCCTGTCATTGTCCACTACTAGGATGGTATTTTCCTCATAACGGCTCAGCATTCGATAGGGAAGAAAGACATGTCAGAGGGATGTCTGCCTGTGGTAGGGAGAAAACCGAACGTGTCACTGTAGGAACTGCAGGCCATCTATTCCATCAGCACCAGATCCGCTAATTTATATCACATGCATGCCGTGCAGATGCAACAGTCTGCACCCCCCCGCCCACAAGCTGAAACAGACAAATCCTGTCCTGCACATTCCACAAAGAGCATCAAGTGGTTACCACCATAGCGAGCAGGCAGGTACGGAAAGATGTTGCCTTCAATTGGGGATGAACAGTGACTGCAGGCTCAGGCTCAGGGATACAACCCCCTTGTTGTTTGGGTTTTGTTCACATATGGGTCACCATTAGTACTGGGCTTGTAATGGTGAATAGAGCTGGGAGAGTGTGATGGGGTGTCCACCCCACACAAGGTAGAGCAGGTTAAATTAGGTTAATTAATCTGGTAGGCTGTACCTGGGGGTGGGCCAGGGCTTGAAAGGCTGATGGAGCCCAGTAGGGCAGAGGCAGGCTGAGCTTGTACAAAGCCAGCAAGCTCAGAACAGAAGGTGGTGGCAGGGGAAGCAGTCTGCAGTCACTCCCTGGAAGAAGGGAGATGTGTTTAAGGCTATGGTGTTCAGCAGTCTCCCTGAGAGGGAAGGCATTTGGGCTGGTAAACCCAGAGGGGGGACAGAGTGGAAGATAGAACAGAGAAGTAGGAAGGAGTCTAGGGAAATAGCAACAGGGTTGAGGAGCAAGCAGACCGTGCTTGCTTGACTTAGGGTCCCTGGACTGGAACCCAGAGGGAGGGCTGAGATTGTGGCACTGGGCCTGGCCTTGTACTGGAAGACTGTCTGGAGCACATGAGGACAGCTGACCCAGCAGGACTTTAATACCTCGGAAGGGGAGGACTGCACAATGACCTGGCCAGAGGGCCATGTCACAAAGAGGAGCATGCAGAGCCTCGGAGAGCAAGTGGGGCCACAGCAAGAGTGAGATGATGGAAGGGAGCATCAGACCTGGATGGAGCTAATCCCCAGAGCAGCCAAAAGCAGCAGTGAGTGAACCTAGTGACTGTAGGAAACTGTCTTCCCTTTCCCATCCAGCAAAATTTGTCAAGGTATCAAAAAGTTTTCCCAACCCAAATTGGGATAAAAAGTAAAAATCTCAAACTTTTGAACTAAAAATATGAACAAAAGTTGGTGTAGATCAATTGAAATATTTTCTTAATTTCAAAATTTTTAGTTTTGACTTTGCATTAAAACTGTTACTATAGTTAGCTTAAGCTTCAAAATGAAAAGTAGTTTTGAATGGGAAAAGCAGAATTTTTCATTTTGAAATTGTTGAGATGCTTCATTTTGACAATTTCAAAACACTTTCAAAAAAAGTTGAAAAATGTCAAAATTAATTCATCCCTGCAAAAAGTTTTCCGACGAATCAATGTTTTCCAATGAAAAAACATTTTGTCAAACTCCTGACCAGCTTTCGCAGTGAAAACTTCATATTAATTGTTCAGGAAATTCAAGACCACAGTTGAGTTAAATTTGATTTTTTACGTTAATGATAACTTGCATGAGTAAAGTTCAGGTTGTACAAATGGTATACAAACTTAATGACACATGGCACCCAATGTTTGTTTCATGAACAATTTCACAATGGAAACTTTTGCATTTCAAGCAAAACTTTTCATTTGAAAAAAATCCAAAAGGAAATTGTTTGACACAGTTAGTTTTGCCAGGAAAAACTATTCTTTTGCCCAAACTGGAAAAAGAAGAGGAAGGGGAGCAATTCAATAAGGAACATGTCCCCTTGTCAGCGAAAACAAATTTTAAAATTTCTTAAAGAATGTAAAACTCCAACCAAATGGATATTTTGCAAAAATTTCTATTTTAATCAAAAAGGTATTTCTCAGCAAAGAGTTTTTTGATGGAGAATTTTCAGCAAGCTGTAATATGTGTTTTCTCTCCTAGGATTCCATATTGTTTGATGTTCACATTAGAGGACCTCAAAGCTAGCAGAAGGAACAAAATTTAGGAAGAGAGCAGGCTTCAAACTAATAGAATTAAATGGACTATTAGCCATATCTACATTAAAAAACCCTCAGAAAAACCCAATTAGAATTCCCTTACCCGATATACTACATTAGATGTGGTCCATTATCACCGTACATGACTGTAAAAAAAATGACATTGTGGGGTTGACGTCTATAATTAGTTTATTAGTCTCTGTCAAGAGCTTCCACAGACATTAAAAGACCATGGAGAAGAATGCAGCACTAGCCCATCCCCCTGCCAGCGCAGGATTATTCATAGAATCATAGAATATCAGGGTTGGAAGGGACCTCAGGAGGTCATCTAGTCCAACCCCCTGCTCAAAGCAGGACCGATCCCCAGTTAAATCATCCCAGCCAGGGCTTTGTCAAGCCTGACCTTAAAAACTTCTAAGGAAGGAGATTCCACCACCTCCCTAGGTAACACATTCCAGTGTTTCACAACCCTCCTAGTGAAAAAGTTTTTCCTAATATCCAACCTAAACCTCCCCCACTGCAACTTGAGACCATTACTCCTCGTTTTGTCATCTGCTACCACTGAGAACGGTCTAGATCCATCCTCTTTGGAACCCCCTTTCACGTAGTTGAAAGCAGCAATCAAATCCCCCCTCATTCTTCTCTTCCGCAGACTAAACATCCCCAGTTCCCTCAGCCTTTCCTCATAACTCATATGTTCCAGTCCCCTAATCATTTTTGTTGCCCTCCGCTGGACTCTTTCCAATTTTTCCACATCCTTCTTGCAGTGTGGGGCCCAAAACTGGACACAGTACTCCAGATGAGGCCTCACCAATGTCGAATAGAGGGGAACGATCACGTCCCTCGATCTGCTGGCAATGCCCCTACTTATACATCCCAAATTGCCATTGGCCTTCTTGACAACAAGGGCACACTGTTGACTCATATCCAGCTTCTCCTCCACTGTAACCCCTCGGTCCTTTTCTGCAGAACTGCTGCCGAGCCATTCGGTCCCTAGTCTGTAGCGGTGCATTGGATTCTTCCGTCCTAAGTGCAGGACTCTGCACTTGTCCTTGTTGAACCTCATCAGATTTCTTTTCATAGAATCATAGAATATCAGGGTTGGAAGGGACCCCAGAAGGTCATCTAGTCCAACCCCCTGCTCAAAGCAGGACCAAGTCCCAGTTAAATCATCCCAGCCAGGGCTTTGTCAAGCCTGACCTTAAAAACCTCTAAGGAAGGAGATTCTACCACCTCCCTAGGTAACGCATTCCAGTGTTTCACCACCCTCTTAGTGAAAAAGTTTTTCCTAATATCCAATCTAAACCTCCCCCATTTTGGCCCAATCCTCCAATTTGTCTAGGTCCCTCTGTATCCTATCCCTACCCTCCAGCATATCTACCTCTCCTCCCAGTTTAGTGTCATCTGCAAACTTGCTGAGGGTGCAATCCACGCCATCCTCCAGATCATTTATGAAGATATTGAACAAAACCGGCCCCAGGACTGACCCTTGGGGCACTCCACTTGATACTGGCTGCCAACTAGACATGGAGCCATTGATCTACCCGCTGAGCCCAACAATCTAGCCAGCTTTCTATCCACCTTATAGTCCATTCATCCAGCCCATACTTCTTTAACTTGCTGGCAAGAATACTGTGGGAGACAGTGTAAAAAGCTTTGCTAAAGTCAAGGGACAATTCACTACAGTGTGTTTCCTAGTATGGAGTCTGTGATGGGGTGCTCTACTTCCGGCTTCATGGATGGGCTCTCCAGCCAAGCCATTGTAGTTCTCCGGAAGGGGTGCATGTATCCAAGTCTCTCAGGACCCACTGTCCCACTTTCACACTTAATAGGATCACTTCCCCAGTGGCTGGTAGGGCAACCCAGACCCGTCCTCTATACTGGGTTCCAGCCCAGGGACCCTACAACAAGGAGTCAAGGTCTGCACAGTCCTACCCCTTGCTGCTGTATCCCTGGCTGGGCTACTTGCTACCTTGCCTTCTCTCAGCCTGAGAGGGACAGCAGGCTCTCTCTCTCAGCTAGTGGACTTTATACAGGCTCCTCCTGTTCCTGTACATCTGAGCTTCATCTCTAATTAGTCCTCCTCCTTCCCTGGCTCCTCCTCCAAGAGCAACCTAGGTAGTTAACTGCCTTAAGCCCTTCAGGCCTTGTGTCGGATGGACACCCCATCACAGGGTCCAGCTCAGTTTTCCTTTGGGCTCCCCACCCTCTCAGTTTATCGTATGTACCTGTTCTCTCGTCTTATACTTTGACTGTAAGCTCTTTGTGGCTGGGACCATCTCTCATTCTGAATATACTGGACCTCGCATAGCAGTGTCCCAACACCTCATTGGAGTCTCTTACGACTACAGTAGCCACTAAAGTCTCCAGCAAAGGGGTATCCACCTCATTTGCAAGATCAGCTCAGCTTTGATTGATTTCCCCTTGCACTGCCCCAGCACTCACCCTGCAGGGTACAGCTGGAATGCCTTACAGCCTAGCAATCCTGGGTCAGTGGCTGGTGTAACTTAGAAGAGCCCTGAGTTGCTTGCCGCCCCTAGGATGGAGTGGAAGGAAGGAGGGAGTGGTGGAAGAGTGACATAACACCAATTTCTGCCCCTCTCGTTGGATTCTATGTGGAGTGCAGCTAAGCTGGAAACAAGCATTTGGCCCTGTTTCTCTGGTGCCTCCACTGCCCAATCCCTGTCCCCCTGTGTGGAATTCCTTCAGGGCTTAGTGCTTGGTTCCCTCCTCTTCCTTCTACACCTTCTCTTACCTACTTAGATGGCTTAGCTACCACCTCTGCCTGTGCTTCAGGTCTACCTCAGTCCCAGGCAACACCACAGAGCATGCTGGGGGCAGAGGGAGGAGGTGCTGATTTTCTTACAAATTTACAAACTGGAAGGAACCTCAAGAGTTCTTCTAGTCCAGTCCCCTGCACTCATGGCAGGACTAAGTGTTATCTAGACCATCCCTGACAGGTGTTTGTCCAACCTGCTCTTAAAAATCCCCAATGATGGAGATTCCACAACCTCCCTAGGCAATTTATTCCTGTGCTTAACCACCCTGACAGTTAGGAAGTTTTTCCTTAATGTACAACCTAAACCTCCCTTGCTGTAATTTAAGCCCATTGCTTCTTGCTTCCTCAGAGGTTAAGAAGAGCCGTTTTTCTCCCTCCTCCTTGTAACAACCTTTTTTGTACTTGAAAATTGTTATCAGGTCCCCCCTCAGTCTTCTCTTCTCCACACTAAACAAACCCAGTTTTTTCAATCTTCCCTCATAGGTCATGTTTTCTAGACCTTTAATCGTTGTTGCCCTTCTCTGGACTTTCTCCAATTTATCCACATCCTTCCTGAAATGTGTCGCCCAGAACTGGGCACAATACTTCAGTTGAGGCCTAACCAGTGCAGAGTAGAGCGGAAGAATTACTTCTTGTGTCTTGCTTATGATACTCCTGCTAATACATCCCAGAATGATGTTTGCTTTTGGGTTTCACAAGATCCCAGAGCATCAAATGAAAAACAAGGGACACAAATCCAGGGGAATGCGGTCTGCTGATTTAGGTTGGCAAAACCCTTGCTAACCAAAGTGGCAATGATTTGACACAGGCCTAGACATGAGTGAGGTTTTGCTATAATCATTTACAAGTCCAGACAAAGGTACTCTAACTGCAAGCTGCCATCTAAACACTGGTTCCAGAGAGTGTCTGGAAGGGCACTGCACTAGCAGCCATAGTTGGAAGTGTTTGGTTTACACAGGAGAGAATTCCCATACAGGCACCAAAACAACATGGACCCTGGCAACCCTTTTAGTAGGTGCAACACTCAGTGCCCCCAGTCCCAAGCTGGCACCAGCGGCTGGTGCGGTAATAGGAGGACTCATGTCTGTGGACTCACTGCTGGTGCGCTGCCTTGTGGCTGGCTTGTGTAGCAAGCTTTCCTTTTCTGGCTCCCCCAACTGGAAACCGCTCTGGGCCTGTGGTGGTCTGCTCCTTTCTTGTGACTCGTCCCTCCAGCTGGATCACATAAGGTCCCTCCCCTTTAGTGGTATCAATAGCCCAGTGGTTTCAGGCCAGGTCTGCAGCCCAATAGAGACGTGAGTCTTTTCAAGCCCTTATCCCAGAGCTTCTGCACTACCTGTACCCATGAAGTGGTAAGGGAATCCACCAGGCCCAGGGCCCCTGTAGTAAGACACAATTAAGGACTGCCTGCTTTCTCCCTTAGCTGCTTCTATCAGCAACGTGCTCAAGGCCTTTCCACCAGCACCTTCCTGGCCACACTCCTTTGCAGACCCCAAAAGGAAAACCCCTGTAGTCACAAAGAACAAAGTATATGTAAGAGTCCTAGGCCAGGACCACCTGCCCCTAGGTAGGCTCTGGTGTCAAGGAAGTTCCCACCCCCAGCCAGGCTGCCTTTCATGGGCTGTGAAGGAGAGGCTCTCTCGTCCTCCTTGTCAGCCACTACCGAGCTGGGCTTTCCCCCTCTTAATCCCTCCCCTTCAGCCTGGCACCTCTTAAAAACGAAGCAAGATGGGGTTAATTGAACTACCAGGCTCTCCCTAACTGCCCCTCCCACCTCCTGCAGGGTTTGTACACCCCATCGCAATGTTCTACACCTAATTAAAATAGATAACAGCAACTGTAAGCGCCCCCCCTCCTTGTTGTAGTATCCAAGCACTTAGCCATCTTTAACCTGTCTATCCTTGCAGCACCCCTGTGAGGTAGGACAGTGTTGTCATCCCAGTGTGTTACACAGAGGGAACTGAGGCAGGGATATTAAGTGACCAGGGTCATGTATGAAGTTTATGGCAAAGCAGAAACCTGAACTCAGATCTCCAAAGTTCCAGCCTAGAGCCCCAACTCCTGGGCGATCCTTCCTCTCTCCTGGTAGTGTCGTGCCCCCAGAGCAGGAGCAATGGGGCTGTGAATGCACCAGTGCAAAAGAAACCAGAACACAGCCAATTATCAGCAAAATACTCAGATCAGCTTATACTTGGCCAACAATTCTCATTATGTCTACAGGCAAAGTAGAACCCAGCTGGCTTTTCCTCGGAGCACTAACAGTAACTTGTTTTTGACATACGAGTAAGGAGCTAGGAGTCAGCAGGCACACATGGAGAGCAGCAGCTATCTAGCAAGAACAGCATGTTCATACTCCCTTGTCTGACTGGTCCCAAAGGCAAATTTCCAGGTCAGCTCCTCATCTTTGCCACCCTAAATGCAGGCGTGTGGTTCTGGGTGAGAGCAATCTCTTGCCTTCGCAGCTTATAGCAGTTCTACACTGCAAATTTTAGCATGTGAAACAGCAAAGATGAGAACAAAGCGACACTCAAAGATCAACTGCTAATGGCAGAGGGTGGAAGGATGGTCTTGAGGTTCTGGAATGTAAAAGAACGAGGTTCAATTCCCAACTGATGCCACAGACTTCCTGTGTAACCCTAAGCAAGTCACTTAGGCCCAGATCCACAA
Source organism: Chelonia mydas (assembly GCF_015237465.2). Classification (NCBI taxonomy): domain Eukaryota; kingdom Metazoa; phylum Chordata; order Testudines; family Cheloniidae; genus Chelonia; species Chelonia mydas. The sequence continues at coordinate 71,171,727 of NC_051251.2, read as the reverse complement.
AGGTATGTAGGTACCTAACTCCCACTGGTTTATTTAGGTGACTAACTCCCATTGAAATACCTTTGATGATCTGGACCTTCATTTCCATGTGCCTCCGATCCCTAACTGTAAAATAGAGAGATTCATCTTTTCTTTGTGTTCTTTATTTAGATTGCCAGCTCTTCAAAGCCGGGACTGTTTCTTCCTATGTGTCTGCACAGCACCTAGCCCCATGGAGCCCTGAGCTGAGCCCGGGGCCCTACATACTGCTATGATCTAAACAAGTAATAATTACAGGCTTTCCACCAAGCATGCATGGAGCAGCAGCCCTTGGCAGATGTATCCTAGCAAGTCCTGAGATGCACTTAATAAACTTTGGGGAATAAACTTTGGGGAAAGTGACAGACAAGTTTATAAGAAACAGTTGAGTTCTGCTAGGGAGAAACATACCGACATCAGCCATGCAGTGTCTCAACAGGAGGCGTGCAAAGAGGCTCCAAGATTGTTCATTCCTGTCTTGTTTTGTTTCTCTTAAAGAATGAGCATGCAGAGACAGCAATAACAGGAGACAGTCCGATCTCCCCATTTTCATGTCACTTTAACAAAGCTCTCTGCAGGCTTCTGGACATCAACCATGGGCATGTGGAACTGGGACTTTCCTCTCAGAGGATGCAATTTAGAAACCAAGGGCCTGATTCTCAGCTACTTCGTTCCTGCTGTTGGCATAGAAAGAGAGCTGGAGAGAAGGCAGTTTTCAGCGACTTCTGGGATTCTCATATTCTGCCAAATCCTGGTATAATTTAGAGGGGCTTGTTCAAACGTATGCTCTGCTTCTCCTCCCTGAAATGGGCCCTGGGAAGTGCAGAGTACACACCAGCTCCCTGATGAATAAGGGTTGCAGAATCTGGCTGTAAATAAATACAAATGTCTTTAAGGGAACGTGGAGTATAATATGTCTGCGAGCCCACAATTAGCGGCTTCGCTAATTTAACATAATCTAACAGCAATAGCAACTTTCTTCCATTGTAATTATACCTGTTTTTACCATAAAAGTGGCCTTTGAAACTCAGCTGCAAAAATTGTGCACTGTTAGGACTTAGTGCTTCCTGTCAGGCACTTGCAAAGCCTGAAGCCAGTAAGTCATGTCTGTCTGCGTTAATAACAGCTTGCGTTTTTTTTTCTTGTGAGGGCTTGCTGCACACGCCCAAAAGGAATCCAGAAAACTTCCCTTTTCTTTCTTTCTTTCTTTCTTTCTTTCTTTCTTTCTTTCTTTCTTTAATTGTGACTAATAGGGTTTTTCACCCACTCATTTCCTGCTGTTGTACCATGCAGCTCTATTATTTGTCTATTAGCAGGTAGCACACATGTGCTTTACGGGCAGCTTATCACCCTTGTTGCACATTTATTCCAGTGCTTAACCACCCTGACAATTAGGAAGTTTTTCCTAATGTCCAACCTAAACCTCCCTTGCTGTTTTTGAAGCTTTTCTATTGCAAAATTGCCACCCTTAAGTCTTTTACTGAGTGGCCAGAGAGGCTGAAGTGTTCTCCTACAGGTTTTTGAATGTTATGATTCCTGATGTCAGATTTGTGTCCATTTATTCTTTTGCGTAGTCTCTGTCCGATTTGGCCAATGTACATGGCAGAGGGGCATTGCTATTACCTACATGCTTCCAGCTTAAGGGTGGGAATTTTGCAACATAAAAGCTTCAAAAACAGAGTCCAACGAGAAACTGCTGAGCTTGAATTAATATGCAAACTAGATACCATTAACTTGGGTTTGAATAGAGACTGGGAGTGGCTGCGTCATTACACATATTGAATCTATTTCCCTAAGTTAAGTATCCTCACATCTTCTTGTCAACTGTCTAAATGGGCCATCTTGATTATCACTACAAAAGTTTTTTCTCCTGCTGATAATAGCTCATCTTAATTAATTAGCCTCTTACAGTTTGTATGGCAACTTCCACCTTCTCTGTATGTATATATATATATGTCTTCTTACTATATGTTCCATTCCATGCACCCGATGAAGTGGGCTGTAGCCCACGAAAGCTTATGTGCTAATAAATTTGTTAGTCTCTAAGGTGCCACAGGTACTCCTGTTCTTTTTGCTTATATTTTATTTCTTTTGGTAACTAACTTTTTGCCTATCACTTATAATCTCTTAATATCTATTTTTTGTACATAATAATAAACTTGGAGGGGTTTGCTGCTTGTCACTAGCAAAACATTGTGAGAGACAGCCCAAGCTGGAGCGTTAAGTGGGGACAGTGGTCCCACAATCTCAGGCTGCACCCCGGGGATCACGTCACAGAAGGGTCACTCCCCCCCTCCCCCCCGCAGCCTGCTGTCATGTCATGCTGTGTCTGTACAGCCTGAATATATTGCTGGCAGTTAAGAATCTAAGTACTGTCATACTGAAGCCCTTTATAAAATTGGCTACCTTCCAATCATCAGGTACAGAGGCTTGTTTCAGCAATCAGTTACACACTACACTTAGTAGTTTTGCAATTTCAGAATAAGAGGCCTGGATCTCCAAATTTTTGGAGGCCCCTCTGGCCCAGTTTCTAGGCTGGTGCTAAATTGGCCTAACGGAGGGATTAGGCCAACTTCCAGCAGCTGCGTTCTGGTCCTTGATGGCCCACCATGAAGGAACTTCCGCCTGTCTTGGCTCCCTGGGCCCCAGCCAGGGCAGCACACCATTCTGCCACTGCACCAGCCTTGGTTTACAAGTGCTCATTGTTTGGATGTTGATTGCTGTCTTCATTAGACAAAAGAGAACACCATAAATATGTTGTAGGGTGGATGTGCCATGTGTAGCTGCAGTGTCGTCATATGTAAACACATGCAATATTGAGAGCTAGAATGTGGTGCTTTTGACATACACCTGGGCAGGAGTAGATCCTGGAGACAAGGGTGGGGGCTTATGAAGGTACAACCTCTCACTGCAAGGAGGAGATGGGGCTGAAGTCACCACGGTGCCTTTTCCCATTTGCTTTTCAGAATCTTGCTCGAATAGAAGTGAGCAGTCCCCAGTGCATGGGGCAAACAGAAGAGGGGAGGCAGCTTCTCTAACGAAGTGTCACCCAGAACTAGCCTTCCCATATTGTAAATACACAGGATCTAATGGTTAGATGAATCTCAAATTACAAACCAACATGTATTTAGTAGTTTTTCTGTGATCTCAACACTATATTCTCTTTATATATATGTTGACATGTATATATGTGTTTCATATGCAACCTAATGGAACAAGTCTCTCAGGCCAGCTGTACACTAGGAAATTAAGTCAGTATAACTACGTTGCTCGGGGGTGTGAAACACCCACACCACTGAGCAATGCAGTTAAAGCAACCTAGCCCCCAGTGTAGACAGTGCTAAGTCACCAGGAGAATTCTCCCATTCTACCGCTGTGATGAAGTGGGACTGTTCTTAATGTTTCCTCTGAATAGTGTGGGGGTGCCTCAGTTTCCCCTATGAAGTTCTTAAGTATCTAGGTGGTGCGATAAGGGTGTATGATCACTGCAGAACCCTAGAGGGCATGTGTGTGCAGGAGTCTGGACACAGAGAATGGCCGACACCCTGTTTCCTGGCAACTGATGGCCTGGGCCCTTCCCCCCTGCAAGGTGAGAGCTAAAGGGCTGGAGAACAAAGGAATCAGGTGACCTCCTGGCCCGGGAAAGGAACAAAGCCCAGAGGAGGAGGGGCTGGAGGGAGTTTCAGTTTGGGGGCTGGCTGGGACATGGAGTGAAGTGCAGACGTGGTTGTCTGGCTCACTGCCCCCCAAAATGGACCCAGCTGAGGGGTCCTGTTCTCTGCACCTGCAAGCTCTGTGTTAGACCATGTTCCTGTCATCTAATAAACCTCTGTTTTACTGGCTGGCTGAGAGTCACGTCTGACTGCGAAGTTGGGGTGCAGGACCCTCTGGCTTCCCCAGGAGCCCTGCCTGAGCGGACTCGCTGGGGGAAGCGCACGGAGGGGCAGAGGATGCTGAATGCTCCGAGGTCAGACCCAGGAAGGTGGAAGCTGTGTGAGCTGTGTGTCCTGAAGACGGGCTGCTCACAGAAAGGCGACTGCCCCAGAGTCCTGACTGGCTTCATGGGGAGCAGTTCCAGATCATCGCCCAGGGACTCCGTGACAACCGCCTCTCGGGGAGGTGGAGTACCTACGCCTATGGGAGAACCCTTGCTGTCAGCATAAATATGTCTTCACCAAAGCACTGCAGAGGCACAGCTGCACCGTTTTAAGTATAGTCCTGCCCTATCAAACATACGGCAAATATTTTTCCCCTACACGTTGTCTTTAAGGCAATCTGTAGCAGTGCACGCTCAAACATTTCTGGCTGATCTTTAACCAGAGGCCCGGAGGGGCAATCAATCATTTCCAGAGGTCCTACTTGACGTGGGCTTCGCCAGACGCCTCTTTGTTTACATCCTGAACAATGTAGCAGACTGAAGAAAGGACCTTGGTCTCCTGTAGGTATAAATACAACCTTTGGGCTATATCTCTTGCTTCTGCCACACAATGGAAATTTCTGCTGGGAATAAGCAGAATGTGGGGACCTGGCGAGCTGGGTTCCAGCCTGGAGTCTGTAATTTTGTATTGGGGAGGAGATGTTAATTTGGCTGTTTTTTTTTTCATGCCAAAAAAAAAAAAAAAAAAAGGAAAAGAGAGGCCTGTAAGCGGTTTTAATTAAAGCACACAGACAAGCCACAGATTTCTCCCCAGTGGATTTTTTTAAACCTTTCCTATGGGATTCCTTGAGCTGTGACATCTCGCTGAGATGTTGCCTCCAAGCAGCTGATGCAGCCTGTCAGCTCAGCACTGTTTGTTATTTTAAGAAGGAAATCCATAAATCAGAGTCTCCCTCAAGCCAGCTAAAACCCTACCGGCTGTAAGTATTATGTTCATTGGCCTTCATGTTAGTGTGAAACAGCTGCAGGTGCCTTGGGAGTCGAGATGCACAGGAAGGTCTACAGCGCTGGATCCAGGTCAATAAAACAAGCTCTTCTGTCATTCAGTTCCACCCCCTTGTCATAAATATAAAGGGAAGGGTAAACACCTTTAAAATCCCTCCTGGCCAGAGGAAAAACCCTTTCACCTGTAAAGGGTTAAGAAGCTAGGATAACCTCGCTGGCAGCTGACCAAAATGACCAATGAGGAGACAAGATACTTTCAAAAGCTGGGGGGAGGGAGAAACAAAGTCTCTCTCTCTGTCTGTGTGATGCTTTTGCCGGGAACAGAAAGGAATGGAGTCTTAGAACTTAGTAAATAATCTAGCTAGATATGCGTTAGATTTTGTTTCCTTTAAATGGCTGAGAAAATAAGCTGTGCTGAATGGAATGGATATTCCTGTTTTTGTGTCTTTTTGTAACTTAAGGTTTTGCCTAGAGGGATTCTCTATGTTTTGAATCTAATTACTCTGTAAGGTATTTACCATCCTGATTTTACAGAGGTAATTCTTTTTACTTTTTCTTCTATTAAAATTCTTCTTTTAAGAAACTGAATGTTTTTTCATTGTTCTTAAGATCCAAGGGTTTGGGTCTGTGGTCACCTACGCAAATTGGTGCGGATTTTTATCAAACCTTCCCCAGGAAAGGGGGTGTAACGTTTGGGAGGATTTTGGGGGGAAAGAAGTTTCCAAACGGACTCTTTCCTAGTAATATACCGGTTAGACGTTTGGTGGTGGCAGCGAAAGTCCAAGGGCAAAAGGTAAAATAGTTTGTACCTTGGGGAAGTTTTAACCAAAGCTGGTAAGAGTAAGCTTAGGAGGTTTTCATGCAGGTCCCCACATCTGCACCCTAGAGTTCAGAGTGGGGAAGGAACCTTGACACCCCTAAAGCAGCAAGTTCTCAACTGCTTCTGAGTATGAGCCACTGAATAATATTAATATCTAGGTCTATATAGCACTTGCACTTTCCACAGTATCATTATCCCTATGTCACAGATGAGGTGAAGTGACTTGCCAAAGGATGTGGAGCGTGGAACAGAAGCCAGCTCTCCTAATGCCCTATTCACTAGACTAAACTGCTTCCCTGGTTAAACATCAAAGGGTCCCAAGCCAATGGCCTGTGTCTGGCTGGAGGTCAGGTGCTGCTCCCTCCCACACTCAGCTCCAGCTCCACTGCAAGAGGCTGAGGAGCTGGCTCTATCACTCCTTGGCAGGGTTGGGGAGGGGAGAGAGGCAGGAGGGGCTCGATTCACCAAGGAACTTACGTGCCGGGACATTGAGCATTGCCACCCCTCACTTTTAGCTGTCTAGAAAACAACGGGGCTTCACAAAGCCTGCGGGCAGCACCAGGGCTCCTGTAGGATGAATGGGGAGAGATGGATGCCTCAGAATGGGATTCACAGAGCCCAGCATACTAGGCGGCCCCTCGCCTAGACTATCCAGTGGGAGATGCCATATGTTCAGGTCAAGGGTTGCGCCCATCTCATAAAGTTTCCACAGTGTACACTAGTGGAATTAACTAGTTTTCAGACTGGTTCGTCTTCTAACTGGGTAGAGCCAGAGTGTCTGATTTATTGTTTCTATTGCAGCAGCACTGTGGCGGGGTGCACTCACCTCTCATGAGCATCTCCTGTCAGCTGGGTGCACTCTTTCCTTCCGCTGCTCTGGGCACCCCCATTGTTGGTGGTTGCCCTCGGCAGACCTGTCTACAGTGGTTCAGCTCTCTGGCTAAGTCACACACAGTCTAAAATGCATTCTGGGGCAACCTTCTGGGGCAACAAAGGTCCAACAGGGCCTATCATTGTGCCCTAGTTGGTATCCGCAGCCCAGTCTCTGGCATTGAGTTGAGCTTCTAAGTAACTCTTATCCCCCTCCTCAGGGCTTAGGCCACCTCCAGGTCCTAACAAACAGCAGCTATGTACTGCTTCCCTTTAATATTTGCGACTGCCACCTTCCCTGGGCTGCTTCCAACTCTGTTCTATCACCTTCTCAGGTCTCTGTCTGTTCCCTGCTTCAGCAGGGTCTCTCCCAGGCCTCCTCACCTGGAGAGTTTCTCTGTTTTCCAGCCCTTCCTCACCCCTCTGGTCCCAGCCAAGAACTGAACACCTCAGCTCCTGCAGCTCCTTTTAACTGAGCCTGCTGTGCTCTGATTGCCTGCTTCCCTGCAGCCTTTTTAGGCAGGCCTGGAGGACCCACCTTCATTGCTCCTTTCCTGGGCCAGGGTGTGGTAGGACTGCAAGGCCTCCAGCCGGGGACCTCAAAAGGCCTGGTACACCACACCACAAGCACCTCCTAGAGGCCCCAATCAGGGACCCATTGTGCTAGGTGCTGTACACATAATGAAAAGACTGTCCATGCCCCTGAACTCAGTTTTAGGCTATTTAAGATAGCTTTGAAACCAATTCCGTACAGATAGGTTAGGTCACCTTAAAGTTTCCTAAAAATCAAGTTTCCTCTGCAGTTCCAACAGGTTTTGAATTCAGCTTATTTGAACTAGGCTTAACATCAATTAGAAGATTCCTCCAAAAGTCAACATTTTTCACAGAGAACTATGACCCACAGAGAATTATGATTTGTGATTCTGCTGTGTAGCAAAGGTCTAAATGACTAGGAAAGCTGTGAAATGCTAGGAATCAGCGGGCTGCTTTGCCTCAGCTTCCTGTACACACACTTGCTAGCTGAGCACTGGCCTGATCCTGCTGACCAGCTGGGACAGCGTTCTTTTCTTTTCAGAGAACTATGAGCATCCCAACTTGATCATGGCAAGAAGCTGGATGCTTCCTTGAGAGGCACCCTTGACTGGCACTGGAGACAATGGGAGAACAGGGGCCACAGCATGTCACAGGATCAGATGCCATCACTGGTTTAATCTGCAGCTAGGCTTCTGGTGTTCAGGGTTTATTAAAATCATTTTTAGTTCTGTGTAGATGTCCAAAAATCAGGGGCTTGGGGTGGCCTCTTTGTATCTACAGTAAGGAGTATTGTATATTATATACAATAATCTCTCTGTTCCCTTGTGTGCTTTAACATGGCACTGTTCAAACAGTACTACATTAAATCACACCAGGGAACATTTAGTTCACATCAGCTGGGTCTACCCAGAACAATTAATGCACAACACGTTTAGTGCACTTTAGAAATCACACCCATTAGTAAAAAGAAAAGGAGTACTTGTGGCACCTTAGAGACTAACCAATTTATTTGAGCATAAGCTTTCGTGAGCTACCGCTCACTTCATCGGATGCATACTGTGGAAAGTGTAGAAGATCTTTTTATACACACAAAGCATGAAAAAATACCTCCCCCCACCCCACTCTCCTGCTGGTAATAGCTTATCTAAAGTGATCACTCTCCTTACAATGTGTATGATAATCAAGTTGGGCCATTTCCAGCACAAATCCAGGTTTTCTCACCTCCCCCCCCGCCACACAAACCCACTCTCCTGCTGGTAATAGCTTATGTAAAGTGACCGCTCTCCTCACAATGTGTATGATAATCAAGGTGGGCCATTTCCAGCACAAATCCAGGGTTTAACAAGAACGTCTGGGGGGGAGGAGGGGTAAGGAAAAAACATGGGGAAATAGGTTACCTCGCATAATGACTTAGCCACTCCCAGTCTCTATTCAAGCCTAAGTTAATTGTATCCAATTTGCAAATGAATTCCAATTCAACAGTTTCTCGCTGGAGTCTGGATTTGAAGTTTTTTTGTTGTAATATCGCAACTTTCATGTCTGTAATCGCGTGACCAGAGAGATTGAAGTGTTCTCCGACTGGTTTATGAATGTTATAATTCTTGACATCTCATTTGTGTCCATTTATTCTTTTACGTAGAGACTGTCCAGTTTGGTCAATGTACATGGCAGAGGGGCATTGCTGGCACATGATGGCATATATCACATTGGTGGATGTGCAGGTGAACGAGCCTCTGATAGTGTGGCTGATGTTATTAGGCCCTGTGATGGTGTCCCCTGAATAGATATGTGGGCACTATCAGAGGCTCGTTCACCTGCACATCCACCAATGTGATACATGCCATCATGTGCCAGCAATGCCCCTCTGTCATGTACATTGGCCAAACTGGACAGTCTCTACTTAAAAGAATAAATGGACACAAATCAGATGTCAAGAATTATAACATTATAACATTATGCGAGGTAACCTATTTCTCCTTGTTTTTTCCTACCCCCCCCCCCCCCCCGACGTTCTTGTTAAACCCTGGATTTGTGCTGGAAATGGCCCACCTTGATTATCATACACATTGTAAGGAGAGTGGTCACTTTAGATAAGCTATTACCAGCAGGAGAGTGGGTTTGTGTGTGTGTGGCGGGGGGGGGGGGGTGAGAAAACCTGGATTTGTGCTGGAAATGGCCCAACTTGATTATCATACACATTGTAAGGAGAGTGATCACTTTAGATAAGCTATTACCAGCAGGAGAGTGGGGTGGGGGGAGGTATTTTTTCATGCTTTGTGTGTATAAAAAGATCTTCTACACTTTCCACAGTATGCATCCGATGAAGTGAGCTGTAGCTCACGAAAGCTTATGCTCAAATAAATTGGTTAGTCTCTAAGGTGCCACAAGTACTCCTTTTCTTTTTGCGAATACAGACAAACACGGCTGTTACTCTGACATCCATTAGTGTGCATTACTGCTTTGTGTAGACAAGTGCTTAGGTACAAATAACCATTTCCAGTGTTTTTCCATTATTTATTTGCTAGACACGGATTTCTTTATTTCTTTATTTGGTAACGGGGATTTTTAAATCAGTGCTTACAAGTTACAACCAAAAATCAGAACACTCTCTGCAGCACAAATATGATAAAAGTTACTCACCCACACTCGAGAGCTCCATCCTCAACCCCACATGTCCCAAGCCTGAGCCCAAAGGACTGGATTGAAGTTAGAGGGAATTGTGGGATAAGAAGACATTGCTATGCCCTACAGTGAGTATTAAAGAGGCACCAGTTTAATAGGTATGCCTTCCATGAAGATGAAGTCAGTAAAGCCAGAGATGATTTTGGTATAGCTGGAAGAGTGCCTCAGAAAAGCATGTGATCATCTCATTCAGGGGAAGAATCTCCAACACTTTGTCCCTGGATTGGATCGATGAAAGTGGGGAAATCAAACTTTAAATAGAATTGGCTTGAATAACTGGCTTTTCTGCCTGCTAAAAATCTGAAACAATTAAATAGTTGGTCTGATAATTAAAAGAAAGCTATAATAAGAATTCGTAAATACCGAAATATGCTATGTGCTAGTTTACTAAAAATTACAGAAACTCAGTGTGACATTGCACTCCATAATGTTTTATGGAAATATGCTTATAAGTGTGAATATGATGTAACTGGAATATGCTTTATGCAAAAGGTCTCTTGTAAGGTATCATTACAAAGCTTAGGATCTACTGAGTGCGTTCATCCAATTTGTTTGCATGTATTATTTCTATGTCTGGAGTTAGGATAATGAGATATAAACTTGCAGACAGCTGCAGCGGCACAGAAGCCAGCAAACAGAGCTGTAAACAGGGGAGTTTGCAAGGGGAGTTTGGGGGGAAGACTAGGAGAACTAGGCAGAGGAACAGACAGGCTAGTGAAGGGAGTGTGTGGTGTTCTGGCAGTGTTGTGGTGCTCGTTGGGGGGGTTTGTTTTGCTGTGGGTGGTGGTGGTGTTTTGGTGTGGTTTGTGTTTCCCAGATTAACAGGATTGAGGTGGGAAGGCGATGACAGACACAGAGGCAGCAGTGGGAGTGACCCAAGCAGTGGAAGACACAATGAAGATGACTGGATGTAGAAGCTGTGGTATGTGCTTGATCATGGAGGGGGTACCTGAAAAGAATTGTATCTGCATGAAGTGCCGCCTGATAGAGCTCATGGAAAAAAAGATCCAAGGATTAGAGATGCAGGTGGAAAGTCTGGTTGAGTTTAGAAGGAGGTTCGAGCAGATGATGGAGCAAAGACATGAGGAGGCTGAAGGGAAAAGCTCAGAGTTGCAGATGGAAGCAGGACCAAAGAACTCTGAGGGGGGACTTCTGGGTGAGGAAAGTGGAAAGTGGAAGCATGTGACTAAGAGAACGAGGCAGAGGAAAAGACGGGCTAGTGAAGGAGAAATAGAGCTCAGGAACAGGTTTGCAGAGTTGGAAAATGAAGAAGGGGCACAACAGGTGGTCACTGAAGGTGAGAGGGCAAGGAAGAAGGGAAGAGCAGAGAGTCCTATAGGAAGAGGGCAAGAGTCAATGGAGATAACACCACCAAATATGAGCCACAGGAGGATACGGGATGGGTTGCAGAGAATTGCAAGGGACAATAGGAATCAAGAGGACTCGCAGCCAGATGGAACAGGGGACAGACTGGAGAATTGCACCATTGCCAGGAAAAGGCAGGTCTACATCATTGGGACTCCTTACTGAGAAGAATAGACAGTCCTGTAACAAGAGCTGATCCGGAGAACAGAAGGGTGTGCTGTCTGCTGGGTGCTAAGATACGGGATGTGGATCTGAAGCTGAAGAGGATCCTACTGGGAGCGGGAAAGAATCCATTGATTATCTTTCATGTGGGAACAAATGATATGACTAGATTCTCGCTGGTACTTATCAAGGGAGACTATGCCAGGCTGGGGAATACGATTAAGGAAATCAAGGCTCAGGTGATCTTCAGTGGGATTCTGCCTGTTCCTAGAGAAGGGCAACAAAGGTGTGACAAGATTATGATGCTCAACAGATGGCCCAGGCAGTGGTGCTATAAGGAGAGCTTTGGGATGTATGGCCACTGGGAAGCATTCATGGACAGAGGACTGTTCTCTCGGGATGGACTTCACCTGAGTAAGGAGGGAAATAGACTTCTAGGATGGCACAACTGATCAAGAGAGCTTTAAACTAGGAATTCAGGAGAGATGGTTGGGAGATGTCCAGGTAATTTCCATGCCAGATTTTCTTTTTGAGAGGGAAGAAAATGAAGTAAGAAAGGATACAGCCGTGGGTAGGAGAATGAACATAAGGCGGAAGCGCAGTGTACATACCAATCTAATAGGAAATATTGGCTGTAGAATGTCTGTGTCCAATCGGGTAAAGAATGTGAGCGAGGCCAAACAGCAAAAATTAAGATGTTTGTACACTAATGCAAGAAGCCTAGGTAACAAAATGGAGGAACTAGAGCTATTGGTGCAGGAAGTGAAATCAGATATTAAAGGATAACAGAAACATGGTGGAATAGTAGTCATGACTGGAGTATGGGTATTGAAGGGTATGTCCTGTTTAGGAAAGACAGAAATAAAGGCAACGGTGGTGGAGTAGCATTGTATATCAATGATGAGGTAGACTGTAAAGAAATAAAAAGTGATGGAATGGATAAGACTGAGTCTGTCTGGGCAAAAATTACATTGTGGAAGAAAGCTAAGAGAGCCTCCCGTAGGACAGTGCTTGGGGTGTGCTATAGACCGCCGGGATCCGATTTGGATATGGATAGAGCCCTCTTTAATGTTTTTATTGAAGTAAATACTAACGGGAATTGTGTGATCATGGGAGACTTTAACTTCCCAGATATGGACTGGAGGACAAGTGCTAGTAATCATAATATGACTCCGATTTTCCTGAATGCGATAGCTGCTAGATTCCTTCACCAAGTAGTTGCTGAACCAACAAGAGAGGATGCCATTTTAGATTTGGTTTTGGTGAGCAGTGAGGACGTCATAGAAGAAATGGTTGTAGGGGACAACCTTGGTTCGAGCGATCATGAGCTAATTCAGTTCAAACTAAATGGAAGGATAAATAAAAATAGATCTATGACGAGGGTTTTTGATTTCAAAAAAGCTAATTTAAGAAAATTAAGGAAATTAGTTAGGGAAGTGGATTGGACTGAAAAACTTGTGGCTCTAAAGGAGGAGGAGGCCTGGAATTACTTCAAGTCAAAGTTGCCGAAACTATCAGAAGCCTGCATCCCAAGAAAGGGGAAAAATTCATAGACAGGAGTTGTAGACCAAGCTGGATGAGCAAGCGTTTCAGAGAGGTGATTAAGAAAAAGCAGAAAGCCTACAAGGAGCGGAAGATAGGAGGGATTAGCAAGGAAAGCTACCTTATTGAGGTCAGAACATGTCGGGATAAAGTGAGAAAGGCTAAAAGTCAAGTAGAGTTGGACCTTGCAAAGGGAATTAAAACCAATAGTAAAAGGTTCTATAGCCATATAAATAAGAAGAAAACAAAGAAAGAAGAAGTGGGACTGCTAAACACTGAGGATGGAGTGGAGGTTAAGGAAAATTTAGGCATGGCCCAATATCTAAATAAATACTTTGCCTCAGTCTTTAATGAGGAGTTTAGGGATAATGGTAGGACGACAAATGGGAATGAGGATATGGAGGTGGATATTACCACATCCGAGGTAGAAGCCAAACTCAAACAGCTTAATGGGACTAAATTTGGGGGTCCAGATAATCTTCATCCAAGAATATTAAAGGAATGGGCACACGAAATTGCAAGCTCATTAGCAAGAATTTTTAATCAATCTGTAAACTCAGGGGTTGTACCATATGACTGCAGAATTGCTAACATAGTTCCTATTTTTAAGAAAGGTAAAAAAAGTGATCCAGGTAATACAGGCCTGTTAGTTTGACTTCTGTAGTTTGCAAGGTCTTGGAAAAAATTTTGAAGGAGAAAGTAGTTAAGGACATTGAGGTCAATGGTAAATGGGACAAAATACAAGATGGCTTCACAAAAGGTAGATCGTGTCAAACCAACCTGATCTCCTTCTTTGAGAAGGTAACAGATTTTTTTAGACAAAGGGAACACAGTGGATCTAATTTACCTCAATTTCAGTAAGGCATTTGATACGGTTCCACATGGAGAATTATTAGATAAATTGGAAAAGATGGGGATCAATATGAAAATTGAAAGGTTGATAAGGAACTGGTTAAAGGGGAGACTACAGCGAGTCACGCTGAAAGGTGAACTGTCAGGCTGGAAGGAGGTTACTAGTGGAGTTCCTCAGGGACTGGTTTTGGGACGAATCTTATTTAATCTTTTTATTACTGACCTTGGCACAAAAAGTGGGAATATGCTAATAAAGTTTGCGAGGTATTGCCAATTTAGAGAAGGACCGGGATATCATACAGGAAGATCTGGATGACCTCGTAAACTGGAGTAATAGTAATAGGATGAAATTTAATAGTGAGAAGTGTAAGGTCATGCATTTAGGGATTAATAAGAATTTTAGTTATAAGCTGGGGATGCATCAATTAGAAGTAACGGAGGAGGAGATGGACCTTGGAGTATTGGTTGATCACAGGATGACTATGAGCCGTCAATGTGATATGGCCGTGAAAAAAGCTAATGCGGTCTTGGGATGCATTAGACGAGGTATTTCCAGTAGAGATAAGGAGGTTTTAGTACCGTTATACAAGGCGCTGGTGAGACCTCATCTGGAATACTGTTTGCAGTTCTGGACTCCCATGTTTAAGAAGGATGAATTCAAACTGGAACAGGTACAGAGAAGGGCTACTAGGATGATCTGAGGAATGGAAAACCTGTCTTAGGAAAGGAGACTCAAGGAGCTTGGCTTTTTTAGCCAAACCAAAAAAAGGTTGAGGGGAGATATGATTTCTCTCTATAAATATATCACAGGGATAAATACCACAGAGGGAGAAGAATTATTTAAGCTCAGTACCAATGTGGACCCAAGAACAAATGGATATAAACTGGCCATCGGGAAGTTTAGACTTGAAATTAGATGAAGGTTTCTAACCATCAGAGGAGTGAAGTTGTGGAACAGCCTTCCAAGGGAAGCAGTGGGGGCAAAAGACCTATCTGGCTTCAAGACTAAGCCCTGGTTTACACTAGGACTTTAGGTCGAATTTAGCAGCGTTAAATCGATGTAAACCTGCACCCGTCCACACGATGAAGCCCTTTAGTTTGACTTAAAGGGCTCTTAAAATCGATTTCCTTACTCCACCCCTGACAAGTGGATTAGCGCTTAAATCGGCCTTGCCGGGTCGAATTTGGGGTACTGTGGACACAATTCGACGGTATTGGCCTCCGGGAGCTATCCCAGAGTGCTCCATTGTGACCGCTCTGGACAGCACTCTCAACTCAGATGCACTGGCCAGGTAGACAGGAAAAGAACTGCGAACTTTTGAATCTCATTTCCTGTTTGGCCAGCGTGGCAAGCTGCAGGTGACCATGCAGAGCTCATCAGCAGAGGTGACCATGATGGAGTCCCAGAATCGCAAAAGAGCTCCAGCATGGACTGAACGGGAGGTATGGGATCTGATCGCTGTATGGGGAGAGGAATCCGTGCTAACAGAACTCCGTTCCAGTTTTCGAAATGCCAAAATCTTTGTCAAAATCTCCCAGGGCATGAAGGACAGAGGCCATAACAGGGATCCGAAGCAGTGCCGCGTGAAACTTAAGGAGCTGAGGCAAGCCTACCAGAAAACCAGAGGGGTGAACGGCCGCTCCGTGTCAGAGCCCAAAACATGCCACTTCTATGATGAGCTGCATGCCATTTTAGGGGGTTCAGCCACCACTACCCCAGCCGTGTTGTTTGACTCCTTCAATGGAGATGGAGGCAACACAGAAGCAGGTTTTGGCGACGAAGAAGATGATGATGATGAGGCTGTAGATAGCTCACAGCAAGCAAGCAGAGAAACCGGTTTTCCCGACAGCCAGGAACTGTTTCTCACCCTGGACCTGGAGCCAGTACCCCCCGAACCCACCCAAGGCTGCCTCCTGGACCCAGCAGGCGGAGAAGGGACCTCCGGTGAGTGTACCTTTTAAAATACTATACATGGTTTAAAAGCAAACATGTGAAAGGATTAATTTGCCCTGGCATTCGCGGCTCTCCTGGATGTACTCCCAAAGCCTTTGCAAAAGGTTTCTGGGGAGGGCAGCCTTATTGCGTCCTTCATGGTAGGACACTTTACCACTCCAGGCCAGTAACACGTACTCGGGAATCATTGTACAACAAAGCATTGCAGTGTATGTTTGCTGGCATTCAAACAACATCCGTTCTTTATCTCTCTGTGTTATCCTCAGGAGAGTGAGATATCATTCATGGTCACCTGGTTGAAATAGGGTGCTTTTCTTCAGGGGACATTCAGAGGAGCCCGTTCCTGCTGAGCTGTTTGCCTGCGGCTGAACAGAAATGTTCCCTGCTGTTAGCCATGGGGAGGGGGGAGGGTTGAGGGGGTAGCCACGCGGTGGGGGGAGGCAAAATGCGACCTTGGAACGAAAGCACATGTGCTATGTATGTAATGTTAACAGCAAGGTTTACCCTGAAAGACTGTAGCCACTGTTTTATAAAATGTGTCTTTTTAAATACTGCTGTCCCTTTTTTTTCCTCCATCAGCTGCATGTGTTTCAATGATCACAGGATCTTCTCCTTCCCAGAGGCTAGTGAAGATTAGAAAGAAAAAAAAAAACGCACTCGTGATGAAATGTTCTCTGAGCTCATGCTGTCCTCCCACACTGACAGAGCACAGACGAATGCGTGGAGGCAAATAATGTCAGAGTGCAGGAAAGCACAAAATAACCGGGAGGAGAGGTGGCGGTCTGAAGAGAGTAAGTGGCGGGCTGAAGACAGGGCTGAAGCTCAAATGTGGCGGCAGCGTGATGAGAGGGGGCAGGATTCAATGCTGAGGCTGCTGGAGGACCAAGCCAGTATGCTCCAGTGTATGGTTGAGCTGCAGCAAAGGCAGCTGGAGCACAGACTGCCACTACAGCCCCTGTGTAACCAACCGCCCTCCTCCCCAAGTTCCATAGCCTCCACACCCCGATGCCCAAGAATGCGGTGGTGGGGCCACTGGCCAACCAGCCACTCCACCACAGAGGATTGCCCAAAAAAAGAAGGCTGGCATTCAATAAATTTTAAAGTTGTAAACTTTTAAAGTGCTGTGTGGCATTTTCCTTCCCTCCTCCACCACCCCTCCTGGGCTACCTTGGTAGTCATCCCCCTATTTGTGTGATGAATGAATAAAGAATGCATGAATGTGAAGCAACAATGACTTTATTGCCTCTGCAAGCAATGATTAAAGGGAGGAGGGGAGGGTGGTTAGCTTGCAGGGAAGTAGAGTGAACCAAGGGACAGGGGGTTTTATCAAGGAGAAACAAACAGAACTTTCACACCGTAGCCTGACCAGTCATGAAACTTGTTTTCAAAGCTTCTCTGATGCGTACCGCGCCCTCCTGTGCTCTTCTAACTGCCCTGGTGTCTGGCTGCGCGTAACCAGCAGCCAGGCGATTTGCCTCAACCTCCCACCCCACCATAAACGTCTCCCCCTTACTCTCACAGATATTGTGGAGCACACAGCAAGCAGTAATAACAGTGGGAATATTGGTTTCGCTGAGGTCTAAGCGAGTCAGTAAACTGCGCCAGTGCGCCTTTAAACGTCCAAATGCACATTCTACCACCATTCTGCACTTGCTCAGCCTGTAGTTGAACAGCTCCTGACTACTGTGCAGGCTGCCTGTGTACGGCTTCATGAGCCAGGGCATTAAGGGGTAGGCTGGGTCCCCAAGGATAACTATAGGCATTTCAACGTCCCCAACAGTTATTTTCTGGTCCGGGAATAAAGTCCCTTCCTGCAGCTTTTGAAACAGACCAGAGTTCCTGAAGATACGAGCGTCATGTACCTTTCCCGGCCATCCCATGTTGATGTTGGTGAAACGTCCCTTGTGATCCACCGGTGCTTGCAGCACCATTGAAAAGTACCCCTTGCGGTTTATGTACTGCCTGCCTTGGTGGTCCGGTCCCAAGATAGGGATATGGGTTCCATCTATCGCCCCACCACGCTTAGGGAATCCCATTGCAACAAAGCCATCCACTATGACCTGCACATTTCCCGGGGTCACTACCCTTGATATCAGCAGATCTTTGATTGCGTGGGCTACTTGCATCACAGCAGCCCCAACAGTAGATTTGCCCACTCCAAATTGCTTCCCAACTGACCGGTAGCTGTCTGGCGTTGCAAGCTTCCACAGGGCTATCGCCACTCGCTTCTCAACTGTGAGGGCTGCTCTCATCTTGGTATTCATGCGCTTCAGGGCATGGGAAAGCAAGTCACAAAGTTCCATGAAAGTGCCCTTACGCATGCGAAAGTTTCGCAGCCACTGGGAATCGTCCCAGACCTGCAACACTATGCAGTCCCACCAGTCTGTGCTTGTTTCCCGAGCCCAGAATCGGCGTTCCACAGCATGAACCTGCCCCATTAGCACCATGATGCATGCATTGACAGGGCCCATGCTTTGAGAGAAATCTGTGTCCATGTCCTGATCACTCACGTGACCGCGCTGACGTCGCCTCCTCGCCCGGTATCGCTCTGCCAGGTTCTGGTGCTGCATATACTGCTGGATAATGCGTGTGGTGTTTAATGTGCTCCTAATTGCCAAAGTGAGCTGATCGGCCTCCATGCTTGCCTTGGTATGGCGTCCGCACAGAAAAAAGGCGCGGAACGATTGTCTGCCATTGCTCTGACGGAGGGAGGGGCGACTGATGACATGGCTTAAAGGGTTGGCTTCAGGGAGCTAAAATCAACAAAGGGGGTGGCTTTACATCAAGGAGTATTTCAGGCAGGACTTCACAGAGGGTTCCAATAAGAAATGGTGCACCTAAGTTATTGTTCTTATTGGAACAAGGAGGTTAGTCTGGCCTCTGATTGATACATGGCTAGATTTACCTCGCTGCACCTTCTGTGTGAGTGACTGCAATGTGACCTAGAGGAATGAGTCCCCTAGATGGGGGAGGGGGGGAAGCAAATGAGTACAAAACAAATCTGGTCTATTTCTTGTTTTGATCCACTCCATCTATCTTTTACATCTTTGGCTGGCAGCAGACGGTGCAGAAGGACTGCGTGCCATCCACATCTCAGGGCTGCTCAGCAGAAGATGGTGCAATACGACTGCTAGCCAGCCTCATCTCTTGCCTGCCTGGCAGAAGATGGTACAGTATGACTGCTAGCAATCCGTATCGCCTGCCTGCTCACCATAAGACGGTTCAATAGGACTGACTGCAGGACTAAAGAGAATGACCTGGTCAAGTCACTCCAAATTTAGTCCCTGCGCCCATGTCTGCCCAGGCACTCCTGGCCGGTGCGGCCAGGAGCACCTCGGACATGATGATGACGGCTACCAGTCGTATTGCACCGTCTGCTGCCAGAAGACAATGGGTTGCTGCTACTGTGTAGCAATGCAGTACTGCGTCTGCCAGCACCCAGGAGACATAGGGTGATGGTTACCTGAGCGGGCTCCATGCTTGCCGTGGTATGGCGTCTGCACAGGTAACTCAGGAAAAAAGGCGCAAAACGATTGTCTGCCCTTGCTTTCACAGAGGGAGGGAGGGAACGGGGGCCTGACGATGTGTACCCAGAACCACCCGCGACAATGTTTTAGCCCCATCAGGCATTGGGATCTCAACCCAGAATTCCAATGGGCAGAGGAGACTGCGGGAACTATGGGATAGCTACCCACAGTGCAACACTCCGGAAGTCGACGCTTGCCTCGGTACTGTGGAAGCACTCCGCCGAGTTAATGCACTTAGAGCATTTTCTGTGGGGGGACACACACTCGAATATATAAAACCGATTTCTAAAAACCCGACTTCTATAAATTCGACCTTATTCTGTAGTGTAGACATACCCTAAGCTTGATAAGTTTATGGAGGAGATGATATGATGGGATAGCTTAATTCTCGCAATTAATTGATCTTCGACTATTAGCGGTAGATATGCCCAATGGCCTCTGATGGGATGTTAGATGCGGTGGGATCTGAGTTTCCAAAGAGAATTCTTTCCTAGCTGTCTGGCTGGTGAGTCTTGCCCACATGCTCAGGGTTTAGCTGATCGCAATATTTTGGGTCAGGAAGGAATTTTCCTCCAGGGCAGATTGGCAGACGCCGTGGCGGTTTTTCGCCTTCCTCTGCAGCGTGGGGCATGGGGTCACTTGCTAGAGGATTCTCTGCACCTTGAAGTCTTTAAACCATGAGTTGAAGACTTCAATAACTCAGACATAGGTTAGGGGTTTGTTACAGGAGTTGGTGGGTGAGATTCTGTGGCCTACGTTGTGCAGGAGATCAGACGAGACTATCATAATGGTCCCTTCTGACCTAAAAATCTATGATTCTATTACTGATACAAACATATTAAGTGGAAGCCATTAAGGGTGCTTCACAATCAATGATCTGTAAATAGCTCTGTTTACTTGTAAGCCTTCTTGTATACGTGGGTGCCAGCAAGTGGGTAATGAAGTCTTACAGGGACATGTGAAATATCACATGATACTGGAATCCATCTTAAACCTGGTGCTTTTCCATTTAGAAGGAGGGGTGGGAACCCAGAGACAGACAAAAGATTCCCGCCTTGTGCCAAAGATATAAAAGGGGGTGGAACAGAACAAAGGGGGCCTGCCAGTCATGAGAAATCCCCTAGTTACCACCTGAGCTGGTACTAACAAGGATTGTACCAGGGGAAAGGATTGGGCCTGGACTAGGAAGAAGTCTAGTCTGTGAAAAAAGTTTATTGGAACATCTCTAAGGGTGAGATTTACCTGTATTCAGTTTCTTAATGTATTAGGCTTAGACTTGTGTGTTTTGTTTTATTTTGCTTGGTAACTTACTTTGTTCTGTCTGTTATTACTTGAAACCACTCAAATCCTATTTTTTATACTTAATAAAATCACTTTTGTTTATTAATTAACCCAGAGTAAGTGATTAATACCTGGGGGAGCAAACAGCTGTGCATATCTCTCTATCAGTGTTATAGAGGGCGAACAATTTATGAGTTTACCCTGTACAAGCTTTATTCAGAGCAAAATGGATTTATTTGGGGTTTGGATCCCATTGGGAGCTGGGTATCTGGGTGCCAGAGATGAAGTACTTGCTGAGCTGTTTTCAGTTAAGTCTGCAGCTTTGGGGGCGTGGTTCAGACCCTGGGTCTGTGTTGCAGCAGGCTTGCGTGACTGGCTCAACAAGGCAGGGTTCTGAAGGTCCAAACTGGCAGAGAAAATGGGCTCGGAGGTAGTTTCAGCACATCAGGTGATAGTCCCAAGGGGGTCTCTGTGACCAAACCCGTCACTCAGTCTCTTTAGGGATAGCTGTTGCATTTCAGTGATGATGAAGGCATGTGAGGTGCAGTTTTTAATGACATTTTGCCCATTAACTGACACTTTGCCTCCTGTTACAGCCGCACAGTAGAATTTCCTTCCATTTTTACTAAGCAATAAGATTCTGTTCATCCCCTCTTAGCCAAAGCAAACTCTGCTGGGTCAGTAGCTGCAGATCAGAAAGAGCCACAGGGTTCAGCATAACTGAAACAAAGCTTGTCTGTCACCTTCCCGGGAATTCGAGCCTGGGACAATAGCTTTTTGTGTCTTAAAAAAAACCAGTAAGCTACTGTCCTTGTTCCCAGCCTAGTCTGTGGCAGATCATTGAATCCAAGCTCAGAAGGGTTTCAGAGGTGAAGATTTTATGCTTAAGTGGTTTGGTTTCCGAACTGGAAGTTATGGCAGTGCTGATTTACAACTGCTGCCTTTTTGCTTCCATTCTTGCAGACACATCCATAACTCCTTTGATCTTAAACAGTTTCCTTGGCACTCTGGTAGTCTCTGACATGTTAATAAGCAGAATGTACCACCAGTGCGATCCACAAGCCTTCTGTAAATAGAAACATGCTCTTTAGTTTGTTTAATATTTCATCACTGACCATGCTGCCTGAAGCCACTAAAGCAGGACTGTTTTTAAGCGGGTGCCAAAAATGTACTCCTCCAGTTCTCTCAATCCCCAATCCTGCTCCTTATACACGAGTAGTCCCCTGCATGTCAGTGGAACTACCCCCATGCATAAAAGGGACCTGAGACCGACTTCTTTTGGGGATTGCTTTAACAGCTTGGTACATGACACCGACAAAGATCTTAAGTGTGGGGGTGCTGTATACCATTAGGTGTGCAGAAGCAAAAGGCATGCCTGAGGCAGCCTGGCCTAATGGATAGAGCACTGCACAGGAAACCTGGGTTCTAGTCCCTTGTGAGATCCTGAACAAGTCACACACTCCCCCCCCCCCGCCCGGAATATCTACACAGCAAAAACTTTGCATGGACTAGCCTAGTCAAGCTAGCTTAAATCCAGCTAGCAGGTGGGTAACAATACCAGTGAAGACAGCGCAGCATGGGCTACAGGGTGGGTAATACAAGCCCTGCACAGACTCCGGGTATGTGCTCAGCTCATGAGCCCCTACTGCACTGTCTTCCCTACTGTTACCTGTGTTAGCTGGACTCGAACCAGCTCAGGTAGGCTAGGCCATGCACAGCTTTTGCTGTGTAGCTAGTCCCTCCGTGCTGCTGTTTCCCTTCTCTCCCTTTGTCTAGTTAGATTATAAACTGTTCAGGGCAGGGACTGTCTTTCACTGTATGTACAGCTCCTAGCACAGTAGTGTCCTGACCTTGCTGGGAGCCCCTGTGGCTACAGAAATGTATTAATAATGAGCTTTGTAGTAACTTACCCTGTCCCTCACTAAGATTTTCCTACCCATCCCCTCTATCCATCTGCCTTGGACCATACAACATAGTGTTATCAAATTCTTCGCAGCAAACTAACACTCTCCCCTTCCTCCTAACTTCCCAAGCTGTAGCAAAAACAAGGCTCACTTGTTTTCCTTGAATGTTTTGGCTAAGTGTAAAACCCCTCTTCACATTCCCCTCTCATAATACACATCAACAGAAAGGACACAGGCAAAGCCCTGCGGTGCCCAAGCCAGTTTTATTGGCTAACATGAAACACTGAGGGGCTTTCTCTGCATTCCTGCTCCAGCAGGTTGGAACAAAAAGAGCTTTGTATTTGCGCTCGGTGTCTTATTTTTAATGAAGGTGTGTTTGTACTTGTGCTGCAGTCAGGGGACTAGCGAAGAACTGCTGTCAAGCTAATGCAAGAGAAGGGGGTGGGCAAGGCTCTCCCTCCTGCACTGCGCTTCAGATTAATAAGTAAACAGCAACTGTTAAATGTGTGACACACCAGAGAGCTCCAAGCTGAACTGGCAATGAAGAAGAACCTTCACTAGACCCCTGCTAGAAAGGCTGTATTTAAATACAGCAGCACTATAGTAGTTAGCATGGATCTAGACCCAGAGCTTCCCAATCTGCACCAGAGAAGGTTGATCTTCACTAGAAACTTTTGCTGGTTTAGTAGTGTCAGGGAGGGTTTTTTTTTTTTTTTTTAAATTTAGCAAAAATCCTAATGTAGGCTCAGGCCTGGTATACACTTAGAAATCAGATGGATTTAGCTGCGTCACTCAGGGCTGTGAAAAATTGTACACCCTTAGCGCCACAGTTAGGTCAACCTAACCCCCTGTCGACACAGCCCCTGTATTCATCCATCGACCTGGTTACCACCTCTCGGATTGGTGGATGAACTACATCGATGGAAAACCGTCTTCCATCAATGTAGGAAGCATCTGCACTATGGCCCTACAGTGCAGCTGTGCCACTGTAAGTGCTGGTCGTGTCGACGTAGTCTCAGTTATACCAACAAAAACATGCTTTAGGCAGTATAGCTTATTTCGCTTGAGGAAACTGTATGAGCTATAACAGCAAAAACATAGTTCTGCTGGTATAAACGGTCTTTATTAGGATGGTTTGCCAGTATAGCTATTCCAGCAAACCTTTCTTAAGGGCTGTCAAACGATTACAAAAAAAACAACCCTCAGTCATGAGATAAAAAAAATAGTATGATTAATCGCAGTTTTAAGAGCACTGCTAAACAATAATAGAATGCCAATTTAAATTCAGCATGGAAGCATATCCTCTGGAATGGTGGTTGAAGCATGAAGAGGCACATGAATATCTACCATATCTGGCACAGAGCCTTGTGAACACCTGTGCTCACTTTCAGGGGACATTGTAAATAAGACATTGGCAGTATTATCTCGTGTAAATGTAAACAAACTTGTTTGTCTTGGTGATTGGCTGAACAAGAAATAGGACTGAGTGGACTTGTACACTCTAAAGTTTTATATTGTTTTGTTTTTGAGTGCAGTTATAATAATAAAAATAATAATTCTACATTTGTAAATTGCACTTTCACGATAAAGAGATTGCATTGCAGTACTGGTATGAGGTGAATTGAAAAATATGATTTCTTATCTTTTTTTACAGAGCAAATATTTGTATTATTACTTTTGATTACAAAGTGAGCACTGTACACTTCGTATTCTGTGTTGTAAATGAAATTGATATATTCCAAACTGTAGAAAAACATCCAGAAACATTTATAATAAATTGAAATAGGTATTCTATTATTGTTTAGCAGTGTGATTAAAACTTTGATTAATCACGACTATTTTTTTAATCTAGTTAATTTGTTTTGCATTAATCACCTAGGACATGGGACTGGGATTTGGGAAAGTTGGGTGTGATTTCTGTCTCTGCCACAGACTCCCTGTTTGACCTTGAGGAAAGTCATTTAATCAGTAAAATGGGGATAATCCATCCTTTGTCATGTCTATTTAGATAGTTAAAAAACAAAAACATCCTACTACATGTCCCGAAGAGCTTACCGTTAGGAGTGGGCCTGATTTTTAGAGGGGTTTTACACCTATATCTAAATCAAAAGAAGCCGAGAGTGGCAGCTACACATATTGGACACTGTGCGTACACCACCCTGATCTTGATTTTGTGCTGCTATGTCCCACTGCAACTACTGATTAGGTTAGAGGCTTATTCACACACTCTTCTCTCTCCAAACCTTGAAGAACTTTGCAGTTCCCCTCTGAGTTAGGGGGCAGGATTAGTTTTGTGCCACAAGCCAAAATCCCTCCTTTTCTGGACTTTGTGAAGGCTGTAACTATCTTCTTCTGGACCTAGCCCAGAGGAACTTCTGTGAAAAAAATCAGACATTCATTTACCATAACCATATCAAGATGACTCACTATCAGAAGTGTTTGAGAGCCTCTTATGACTTGAGTTTGCTTTAGTGACTGCTGACGTGTTTCATTTCCAAGTTCATAGGCTTGGCAGAAGAATACTGAGTGTGCAATAAAACACAGAAAAGTTACAAACACATTAGCTGAGTAACCACAAGTCTAGCCAGATGGTGCAGTCACTCTGGGCTGTGCAGTCTTCGGTCATAAGTTACACTTCTGTATCAACTATTCTTTAAATGGGATCCTAAATATGTATATATACACATTTAGACTTTGAATATAGTATCTTTTGTACATTAAATGCAATATAATCACTGAAAATCATGTGTGATAGATTGAAGACTTGCCAAGTTGATATTGGTCCCTGTTAAACGATGGTTGATCATTCTGGACAGGAGAGTGGAGGTATAAGTCAAAACTGAGGCAATCAAAATAGGTTCTGTAACAGCAGAATTCACCCTACGCTGAAAGTCCAAAGCTCACTGAAGCCAGTGGAAAGACTCCCAATGGCTTAAAACACCTTTATATCAGGCCCCTTGACCATGCTGGTGCTTGTGGTTGGCAGTGGCAAAAAGGGGAATTACACCTATTTGCCAGGAAATACCACTACCTGCTGGTTAAACATTTTATGTGCAGGTGGCCTAAGCAAATCAGGCTCAACGATGTTTGTCCTGTGAAAGAGGATGTGATCACAACGTGAGGTGATACACCCAGAGACAGTCCCAAGATGAGGTGTGCCTGCTTTCAGCAGGTCTGAGTTTAGTCCACTAAACAGTTTAGTAATAAATCATCTCATTGTCTAATACAGCTGTACTTGAAATGAAAACACATTACCATCTGATTTTATGAATAAGACCTGCCTACACTTAAAAGTTTTGCCAGCATAGCAGGTGGGGGTGGGGGGTGGGGAAACACACTTAACCGACATAGCTATTCCAGCAAAAGTCCCAGCATAGATACAGTTATATCAGCAAAGTGCTATGGCAGTAAAGCTTATTTTGTTCAAGGAACTGGCATAAGCTGTACCAATAAAAGTTCTTCTGCCAGCATAAGCTGCATCTCCACTTGGAGGGTTAGCCAGGTTAGCTACATCAACAACCACTTTCTAGTGCCAACAAGGTTTGAGTTATTCAAATGAGGAACAAGAGAAGCTCAGATGGCCAAAGGGAAGTGGGATGTAAACCAGCATGCTAACTTGTGCCTGAAGTGTGTCTCTAGAAATAGCTCTGAAAGGGCAAGAAGCCATAAGCACAGAGCTCCACTCTGCTCTGATTAGCTTCATGGGTTAGGAAATGAGGATGTGGCAGAACCACATTTACCCCTTGTTATGAACCCAGGTGGCCTACGCCCTGGGCTTGGGTAGCTATTTGCCACCACTAAGCTTTGTACTTGGAAATGTTATATCATGTCACCCCGACCAGCTCCCTTATTCCAAGGACCCCAGGAGTGGGGTACTCGCTGATAAATAGGGCAGGTGCTCTTCAAAGGCCACTACAAGAAAACCTAGTCACCACAGCTCTACTCCAGAATCGGTTAATGAGCTCTTACTTTATTATTTACGGGTAATCCCCAGGAATGAACTCATTTACTGTTCATCTACAGGTGCCCTCTTTACCCTGCCTAGCACAGAAGACTCCTACTACAGATCCCACGCTCAGAAACTGCTGGCTCCTATGTCCTCTGAATTTGGTCTCATTGCCACCTTTCTGGTATCCTGGCCTCCTGCTGTCCCCAATAGACTAGTCTCTTGTCTTGAGGGTCCATTCCGGCACTATCAGCCAGGTCCTGGGAAAATCTACCTCCAGCTAGCAAACCTCAACTCTCCCTTCCAATGACCTTCCAGTGTTCCATATAGCCCTTCTATACAAATTCCCAGCAATCAAATGGACCTTTACAGAATTCTCAGATATTAAATCAACATCCCAGGTCCAATCACAGGTTTTACTTCCCACAACCCCACTCCTAGAATAGCATTAACTCACCATATTACCCACCACCTTGTAACTGGAGGAAAAGGAACATATTAGGCCCTTGCTACAGAATATAGGGCCAGTGTGCTGGCGTCCACTGATCCGAGCCTATGATACATCACTGCCAACTGACTCCTGTAACTTCCTCATCCCAAACTATATAGGTGCCTCCCTTACATGACATACTTTGCCTGACTATGAGCATCGCAATTATGCACACAGATAAATGGACACCTCTGGTTGCATGACAAGTGTGTTCAGCAGTTGTTGACAGAGCACAGCTTCCAAGCTTCCAAGCACAAGTGTGCTCCAGAATAGTAAATAAAGTCCCTAGGTCTTTCCTGTCTACCCAACATGAATGACAGTTACTGTTACTCATAGACTCAGACTTTAAGGTCAGAAGAGACCATTATGATCATCTAGTCTGACCTCCTGCATATTGCAGGCCACAGAACCTCATCCACCCAACTTCTGTCATAGACCCATAACCTCTGACTGAGTTACTGAAGTAGTCAAATCATGGTTTAAAGACTTTAAGTTACTGAGAATCCACCATTTACACAAATTTAAACCTGCAAGTGACTCTCGGCACCCTCCCTGTCTAATGTCCCACCATCTGCCATTGGAGATATCTGTGACTGCTAGCAGCCTTATTTCTTCCTCCATGGGAGGACACTTTCCCATGCTAGACGGTGATAACTTTGGAAGGCACCATTGAGGAACACCTGAGCCAGATAAGGAAGAGAAAGAAGAGGACTCGGGATGATATGTTCACTGAGATCCTGCAAGCCAGTGCTGCATCACACCATGAACAGAGTGCCTGGAGGATGAATATTGCAGACAGCCTGGAGAAGGAAAGGACAGAGAAAGGCCCAGGAGTCCCTGCAGGAAAAGGAGGGGGAGATTCACCAGAACATAATGGGGTTCCTCCAGCAGCAAACACACTGCATGGTGAGATGAGATGGCCCGTCCAGCACTGCCTGGCCTGTGAAGGACCAGTGAAGGAGGGGGACCTGGCCAGACTAACCAGATGATGGTCCCTGACCTGGCAGGTGAGCTGAGGTCCAGAGCAACAGCTGTCATGACCAATCTGCCAGCCCAAAACATCCGTCCGTGACTCACCAGCTGGAGAACAACAAAAGCTATATTTCCCCCATCTTTACTATCCTCTCTCTTCTCTCCCTTCTGCGCCTATGTGTTTTGTCTAAAACAGGGAAGTGGCTATCCTTCCCGACTCTGAATTGAACAACAGAACTAACCCTTTCCTCCCCACCAGAAAAGACTTGACTGAATAAGAGACTTTAACCAAGAGTCACTGTTTTCAGAAAGGGACTTTGATAGGTTTTGATTAAGTTTGTTTTTCATAAAGAATCAAGGTCAGTTTCAATGCTCTTGATCTCATTTTGATTCTCTTCCTCTTTTGTGTTTCAATCAATACATTTCTAATATTTGGCATGAATTTTATGATGTTTGCATCATGGTACTAAGCAGGCGGAGGTCTGTGCGTACCAAACCCCAGACCTTGTTTAACACAGTTTAATGGTAGACAGTGACTGGGTTATGTTAACACCTTAAGCCTATATATTACATCTAAATGAACACAGCAGAGACTAGGTTATTAGATAGATTAAGAACAAGTTACTGTATCCATTGTGCTATATCATTAGCATTTTCTTTTTACAGTGTTTCTAAAAGCAAGAAGTTCATACTAAAAAAGGAACAGATGTCAAATAACCTTCTGTTTATCCCTGTCAAGTGAGGTTGGCTCAGTCTTGTTAAATTTACAAAAGGAGTGACCATCAAGACTATTTTGTCATGGATAAAGAGCTATTGGGTGGAACTCTAAGGATCTGGGTTCAACTCCTGGTTCTGTCACAGGCTCCCTGTGTGAAGCAGGGCAAGTGAATAAATCTATCAGTTCTTCATCTGTAAAAGCAGGAAAATACTTCCTTTAACCCACCCTCTACCTGGACTGGTCTGTTTGGGGCACAGACTTTCTCTCATACCATATGTACAGTACCTAGCACAATGGGGCTCTGATATCATTTAGGGGCAATAGGTCCTACTAGGGAATATGAGAAATTCACAAAATGTGTTAAGATAACAGATGTGGTATACTCCACATCATTTCATGGCAGAAGTATGTCAGCTGGCATTTTATCCCAGACATAGAGTTCCTCTTTGTCTCAAATCATCATTTCTTGTTTAATGGAAAGAGTCCCTGCCCCTCATTGCCTAGTGGGTCCTGCTCTCAGTTGGGGTCTCTAGAGGCTACTGTCACATAGAATCAACAAGACAAACCTTTGGTAAAAAGGGATGAAATGTTAGATAGTGACTCATGACAATATCCACACCAAACAGCCTTGAGGGCAGGGACTGTCTGTACAGCACCTCAGACATGTTCGGTACTGCTGTATTGCTGTTGAAGTGTGTCAAACCTTGTACATTGGGTGGAGTAGCACCAGACGGCATCAACAGCTGGCTGTTGGGATTTCAATTAGCCAAATTACCTTGGTTAAGAGAAATTCTAGCAGAGGAAACAAAGACTAGGTGTCCACTTAAGAGTTTTGCTGGCATAGCTATCACCCTCCCTATCAACCCCCCAACCGAAATGGCTATGCAGACAAAAGCCTTAGCATAGATTCAGTTGTCCCAGCACAAAAGTCCTCTTGGCAGTGTAGCTTACTTCTTTCAGGAATATAAGTTGCGACTCCACTAGGAGGGTTTGCTGCTGTAGCTCTCCTAGCAAACACTGGCTAGTGTAGACAAGACGCAGCAGCTTTGCTGGGTTAGCTATGCCAGCGTAGTTAAAGCGACAGAAGAACCCGGGAGTGGATGTAGCTATGCTGCTGCAAGAACGCTTATGGGGTACAGCTTATTGCAGTTTGAGGTGAACTAAGGCCACAGCCACCAGGCAGCCTTTGGCTGGCAGCGCTGTGTCAGTCATGGCTGTGAAGAGGGGCAATCCCTGATGAACGCAGCTGGGCCAGCAAAAGCCACTAGGGTGGGCACAGTTATCCTGCCACCGTTGCCTTTTTATCATTATTATTTGTAT
Source organism: Chelonia mydas (assembly GCF_015237465.2). Lineage (NCBI taxonomy): Eukaryota > Metazoa > Chordata > Testudines > Cheloniidae > Chelonia > Chelonia mydas. The sequence continues at coordinate 71,141,888 of NC_051251.2, read as the reverse complement.
TACTGAAGGAGAACCAGCCAAAGACCAGGACCCCATTGTGCTGGGCTCTGTACAAACACTGAACAAGATGGAGTTTACAATCAAAATAAAGAACACGAGACAATGGCTGGATACAGACAGACAGGGCAGTGCAAGGAAACAATGAGACGGTATTGATCAGCTGTCATGCACAGAGTGGTGTCTGCACACAAGCAGTTAACTTGTCACATTTTTTGTAGCCATCATGGCAAGGAGAGTTTTCAGGAGCGATTTGAAGGTGGACGGGGGCTGGAGTAAGCATAGCTTTGCCAGTATAAGCTCTGTCCACACCAGGCACTATTGTAGAACTGATCAATGAAATTGTTTTTAATTGTTCACTTTATTAATATAACTTCATAAGCAAACCCCCAACTCTGTGTGCAGGTGGCGGAGTCCTGCTCGGTGCGCCACAGGATGGTCCTGGCGGAAGTCACGAGGGTCGGAGACTTCCTGGACTACGACCGGAGAGACTGGCTGGATCCCCTGACGCTTGCTCGGCGCATGGGGCTCTCCAGCCCTCGCACTCCCCGGCGCGTACTTCAGGAGGTGAAGGCCGCCTTGACCCCCGCTGCTCGGGCTTATGTCAACCGAGCCTTGCGCGAGGGCGCACCCCGCCCATCCTCTACCCCAGGCCCGCCGGACCTTTCCATTGGGCCCCTACCCTGCTGATCCTGAAAACCCCCTCACCCTTTTACCGCGAGCCGGCTGCATGAACTGCAGCCGGTCAGTTTTCAATTTGCACCACGGAACTATTTGTATACACTCACGCTTCACACCCTTCACACCCACACCCTGGTGTCCCGCCCCGACACAAAGTGGCAGACCTCCTGCCACCTTTGGAGGGTGAGCAACCTCGGTGGGCCAGCCTGTACTCCACCCTGGTCCCGAGGCCCGTCGGGGACATCAGTTGGCAGCTCCTTCACGGAGCTGTGAGCACGGACATGTTTTTGACACAGTTTACTCCCATCCCGGATACTTGCCCTTTTTGTAATGTGAGGGAAACCCTGGTGCATGTATATTTAGAGTGTGCCAGATTGCAGCCCCTTTTTCGGCTCCTCACAAATATTCTACTGCGCTTCTGGCTTCATTTCTCCCCTCACCTCTTTACCTATACACTCCCCATCCGTGGCCCCACAAAATTGCGGGATCTCCTGGTTAACTTCCTCCTAGCCTTGGCTAAAAGAGCCATTTATAAAACCAGAGAGAAGAGGTTGGCCCATGAAACGTCCTGCGATTGTAGGGCCTTTTTCCGATCCTCAGTACATTCACGTATCCGAGCGGAGTTCCTCTGGGCGGCGTCCACTGACTCCCTTGATACCTTCAAAGAGCGGTGGGCGCTGTCCGGGGTTCTCTGCTCGGTGACCCCGTCCGGTTTCCTCCGTCTGACCCTTTGATTGAGGGGAAGAGCGAGAGACACCAGCCCCAGCCGTTGCCGCTGTGGATACCATCGTCACTGTCATCTAGGAGGGGTCCTATAATACGTGGGTGTCTACCCCCCCACCCCCAAACCGCCCACCCCGCAGCCGTGCCCACCTTGCCGGGCACTCTCAGGGGCGGGATAATCGGTGACACTGGGCATGGCCCTAGGTAACTCGAGGGGGTGGAAGACCACGAGTGTCGAGGAAGCCCCCCCGCTCTAGGCCACCAGGTAACTCAGGAGGGTGGAAGACCACGAGTGTCGAGGAAGCCCCCCTGCTCTGGGCCCAGGCTAGCCTGAACACGTCTCCCTCCTGAAAGCTGCTGTGTTATACCTTCTGTTTGCGTTGTTTTGTTGCAAAGTTTGTTTGTTTTCTTTGGTAATTTCTTGTAAGTGTCACACAATAAAATTCTTTTCTGTTTCAAAAAAACCCCCAAAAAACAAAAAAACCTTCCCTGTTGGGAAACGGGACCGTCCTTCGCTTGCTCCTTAGCTATCTGCTTTCTATTCTTTCCTAAAGCCCCCTGGCCTGGATTTTTCTTAGTTTTGGACCCTGCCTTACTCTCCCCCCCGACCGGGCCAGACGCTTTGTTGTTTTGGTTTGATTTTTTGTTGTTTTTTCTTCTTGCTGTTTATGTGCTGGTCGGCCTCCAGCTTGCCGCCAGCACCACCCCACCTCGCCTGCTCTCGGGCGCAGCTATTTGCCTCAGCTGAACAACCCGGAGGGGGGGGGGAAGATTGCCGATTTTGCTATCCGGGGTGGGGGGGGGGGAGTGGAAACCCCCAGACCCAGCCGTTTTGCTGTCCGTTTGGAATTCCTTTCTTATCTTGGCCTGCCGGAAGCCTTGGTACACAGCCAACAGGCTGGAGAAGAAATCACCCAGGGAAACTACAAATCATCGTGAAGGGGGCCGTAAGACTGAGTAATTTTTTGAATTATACTCTCGTGGGGGGGAGTTTGACTGTGTTTTAATTGCGTTTGTGGCGGCACAGGGGGTGTGGCATGGAGCTGCCCCCTGATCCATCGGTGCCGCCTCCCCCCCCCCAATACTACTACAACTGTCATGGCCTCCCCACCGTTCGTCCCTGCTGGCAACCTGCCATCTGCCTTCGGATCCAGCTGTTTGCTTTGAACTTTGCCTTTCGGACCGGACATAATAGCCGACCAAACGAGACTCTTTGGACAAACGTGCGTGGGTCTACACCCCCCCACCCCGGACTGCTTATGCCACAGCTTGCCCCTATTACCGGACCCCGATTTTTGTCCCCCCCCTCCCAGTCCAAGCCATTTGGCATTCCCCCCCCACCTGCTTGCAGCCCAGCAGGGAGGAGCGGTTAATCTGCTTCCCCCTCCCCCCTCCTCCTTCCGGTGTCTCCCCATCTCTCCTTGCTCACAATGGCGGGGAATGAGAGGGGCAAGGCCCCTCTAACAATATCAGCTGTCCCTCCCCCACCCCCCCGCCCAACCCCCAAGCCCCCCCCCCCTATTGTTAAAATACTTGCCACCGCCCCCGCTGGGGCACCGGCAGCAGGAGGCACCGGGGCGATTACTGCCGCTGCTGCGCCAACCGCCCCCCCAGATTCTAGGAACCCCCCCCCAGCTGGCCGGAAAGGCCAGGGCGGGAAGAAAGGAAAGGGCCCCACTAAAACATCTAGGCCCTCTATGGCAGGGGCTGCCCCCACAGCTGTGGCCTCGTCATCGACCGTGGCGCCCCTCCCTGCGTTTCCCTCCACCAGCTCTGCGAATGTCCCTCCCCCGGCCCCCAGGACGTATGCCCGGGTGGTGGCAGGCTCCCCCCTGCCTGCCGCCTCATCATCTCGTCCACCCACTGCCTCCGCTACCATCACCAGCAGCCGGGGCCCTTTCCCCACCTTGACCAGGAGGCACGGTGTCCGTTGCCTCCTGGTGCCCGCCTCGCCCCACGTGGAGACATACGTGCAGGCGTTGGCGAAGGTGGTAGGACCCATGGCTATTGTGGTGGCCTCCAAGATGTATGGGAAGGTCGTTTTTTTCTTGGCTTCGGAGGCTGCCGCCCAGGAGGCGGTGGAGAGGGGCCTGGCGGTGGGGGGGGGTGTTCGTCCCCCTAGAGCCGCTAGAAGACCTGGGCATTCGCCTCGTCCTCACCTCCGTTCCTCCCTTTTTACCCAATGCTGCCCTGTTACCCGCTCTCTCCGCCCTGGGGAAACTTGTCTCTGTCATCAGCCCTCTCCCGTTGGGCTGCAAGGACCCCACCCTCCGTCACGTCCTTTCGTTCCACCGGCAAGTGCAGCTTCTACCGCCGGCGGGGGTGCGTGACGGAGAGGCGCTCGATGGGTCCTTCCTAGTCCCCTACCAGGGAGCCCGCTATCGGGTCTTTTACTCCACCGGAAAGGCCCGGTGCTACCTCTGCCGCTCAGCCGGGCATGTCCGCAGAGACTGCCCTTTGGCCCGGGGGGGAGGGGCACCCGAGACCCCCGAGACCCGGCAGGACATCGGCCCCGTCGTTGCCGACGCCCCTGGCCGTCCGGCACCTGAAACCAACCCTCCTCCTACTCAACCCATCACTGCTCCCGTCCGGGCCCAAGAGACACCTTCCCTACAATGCCCGGGCGAGCAAGGGAGTCCCACCCTTGCTATTACCAATCCGGCAGAGCCTATGGAGGAGGGTGTGGCACAGATATTACCGGGTAGAGGAGAGGGCCCACCCCAGGGAGAACCCCCCGCCCCTCATGCTGCCTCACCGCTATCCCCCTGAACCCCTGAACCATCGCCTCCGCCCCCCGACACGACCCCTGCTAACCAACCCCCAGACGACGCTATGGAGGGCTGGACCCTAGTCCAGGCGAAGCGAGGCAAACGGAAGACTCGAGCTCCGCTGCATCCATCCGACCCGGAAGCCCCCCGGAAGACCAGGAAGGGAGGCACTGATTTTGAGCCTTCCGCTTCGGCCATGAGTGAGATCCATCCGCTGGTGTCGGGAGGGGAAGACAGACTGGCATTGGAGGGCAGAATCCCCCCTCCACGGGAGACCCTCCCCTCCGAGACCCCCGAGGACGCCCCTTCTGCCCGGATACCACCCGAACCCCCCGCGAACCCCGAGGCGACCGTTGAGGTGGGCCCTAGAGGAGAGGCCCCCGGGGTAGCAGGAGCTGGCCTCTCCTCCATGTATGCGGAGATTCAGGCCCTAGATTTGACCCCGGTCACCCAGGGAGAGGATGATCTACTGCCGGCTGGCCTCGAGCTGGGCAACCTCACCCCAGTCCCCCTTTCCCCATGCTCCCTCCCCCTAATTGCCTTCTCGGGCGAGCACCCTGCAGAAGGTGGTCCACCACCTGATGCCATGGCCGCCAAGACCACCACGGAGCCAGCACCTAGCATCACTGGGAGCCCCCTCCCTTACCCCTTAACCTTTGACTCTGCTCAGGAGGCACCTTTCTTTAGCTGCTTGCCTCCTGAACCCCAGAGCCTTACCTCTGCCCCTGCCCCCACCCCTGTCCCTGCCCAGTTTACCTCCTCCTGCAATGCTATTGCCGCCCCTGGGGTTATTTTTTTCCCGCCTTTTGCAGATTCCCCCCAGGGAGCAGTCTTTGCACTTTCTAGTCGCGACCCATTAGGAGTTGCAATTTTTCCCCCGCCATCCCCTTCCACCCCAAGGCGTGAAATGGATTTAATAACCCCAGCCTGTCAGACGCCCCGTCGGTGGTCCGCACCCTGCCTACCCGCCTTAGCGGACCACGAGGCTGTATTAAGAGCCCCACCAGGGAATACCCCGGAAATCGTAACCCCACCCCCCATGAGCTGCAGCATGCACTACGGAAGTTCTTAGAACACACCCGTGGTGCCCGCAATAGGGTACAGCTGGCTCTCCAGTTATGGGGGGACTTTGATCAAATTTTTCAGGCCACAAGGGCCCTTATAAAGGAGGGCAGCGGGCAAGGAAAGCGCGGTGCTGCGACCTACGAGTGGGCCCGCGGCTTCCAGAAAGATCTACTCATCCACGGGATGGGACACGGGTTGCTACGCAACCTGCCGGGGGCCACAAACACCCCCACCAATGAGAAACCCCCACCCCCCCAGCCCTCCGCATGATGCCTCTTATTATTGCAACCTTGAACACCAGGGGCTGTAGGATGACTCTCCGCAGGTCCCACGTACTCTCTTACCTTCAGGAAGGGGGGTACTCTGTAGGTTTCCTGCAGGAGACCCATACGGACCCGACCGTTGAGGACAGGCGGAGGCTGGAGTGGGGGGATGGGGTATACTTTAGCCACTTCACGACTTGGCAAGCTGGAGTGGTGACCCTGTTCTCCCCCTCCCTACGGCCCGAGGTGCTAGGGGTCACTGAGGCCGTGCCGGGCCACCTGCTGCACCTTCGAATCCATATGGAGGGGCTCGTGGTCAACCTTGTTAACATCTATGCCCTGCAAACGAGCCCAAAGCGGCCACAATTCTATCAGCGGGTGTCCGACTTTCTCGGCACCCTAGATTTGCACGAGTGCCTGGTCCTGGGAGGGGACTTTAACACCACCCTCGAGGAACAGGACCACTCAGATGCCGAGCCGAGCCCAGCCGCCGCAAACATTCTCCGACTTGACGCCTTGACTCCCTTGACGCCTTCGAGGAATGGTGGGCGCTGTCCGGGGTTCTCTGCTCGGTGACCCCGTCCGGTTCCCTCCGTCTGACCCTTTGATTGAGGGGAAGAGCGAGAGACGCCAGCCGCAGCCATTGCCGCTGTGGATACCATCATTACTATCATCTAGGAGGGGTCCTATAATACATGGGTGTCTACCCCCCCTACCTCCAAACCGCCCACACCGCAGCCGTGCCCATCTTGCCAGGCACTCTCAGGAGAGGGATAATCGGTGACACTGGGCGCGGCACTAGGTAACTCGAGGGGGTGGAAGACCACGAGTGTCGAGGAAGCCCCCCCGCTCTGGGCCCAAGCTAGCCTGAACACTTCTCCCTCCTGAAAGCTGCTGTGTTATACCTTCTGTTTGCATTGTTTTGTTGCATAGTTTGTTTTGTTTTCTTTGGTAACTTTTTGCAAGTGTTACACAATAAAATTCTTTTCTGTTTAAAAAAAACAAAAACCCTTCCCTGTTATCTTACCCAGGGAAAAGTTCCAGCTTAACCTGGAACTAATGTATCTACCTTTGACCACTCTCCTGTAGCCCTCTGGCCGGGAGGGAGCAGGAGAGAGAGGGCTGCTGCTCCCAGGCCCTGGGCTCTCCCTGCTACTGCTGTTGCTCCAGCTGCTCTCCTGGCCGGGCCAGACACCACCTCCCTTCTCTGTTACCTGGTTGCTAGCCAGCTGCTGGACCCCCCCAACCTCGGGTGCTGCTACTGCTCTAACTGCAGCCCCTTGGGGGGGGGGCCTGCTGGCCCACTCCCTAGAGGAGGGGAGTGAGGGACCCCAGCCGCTGCTGCTGTGGACACCACCACCACCACCTGAAAGGGGTCCTTTCTGCCTGCCTGGACCACCACCTGGAGGTCCTGGAGCTGCTGCTGTGGAGTCTGCTGCCTAGAGCTGCTGAAGCCCCCCACCCCTAATGCAGCTAGAGGAGCCGGAATCCCACCCTGTGTCAGCGACTGACCCCTAACCCCTGTTTTGTCCCCCCATCCAGCCCACCCCTTTTGGCGCCCTCCTCCCCTGCCTGCAGCCTAGCGGGGAGGAGTGGTCGACCTGCTTCCCCTTTCCCCTTCTCTTTCTGGTGTCTCCCCTTCCCTCCCTGCTCACAATGGTGGGGGATGAGACGGGTGGGCCCCTCCATCAGCCCCAGCTACCCCTCCCCCACCTGCCCCTCTGCCACCCCCCCAAGCCTCTACCTCCGCTGCCAAACCACCTGCCACCGCCCCCTCAGATTCTGGGGGAGCCTCCCCAGCTGGCGGGAAAGGCCAGGGTAAGAAGAAGGGGAAGGGCCCAGCTAAAAAGACCAGGCCCTCCATGACAGGGGCTGCCCCCACTATTGCCACCCCACCACCAGCTGCGGCGTCCCTCCCTGCTGTTCCCTCCACCAGCTCTGCGGGTGTCCCTCCCCCGGACCCCAGAGCGTACACCCAGGTGGCGGCAGCCCCCCCGCCTGCTGCTACGTCATGTCTCCCGCCCACCGCCTCCACTACCATCTATAATGGCCGGGGCCCCTTTCCCACCATGACCAGGAAGCACGGCGTCCGTTGCCTCCTGGTGCCTGCCTCGCCCCACATAGAGACCTACGTGTGGGCGTTGGCGAGGGTGGTGGGGCCCATGGCCATTGTGGCAGCCTCCAAAATGTATGGCAAAGTCGTCTTCTTCTTAGCATCGGAAGGCATAGTCCAAGAGGCGGTGGAGAAGGGCCGGGCAGTGGGGGGGTGTTCGTCACCCTGGAGCTGCTAGAGGACCTGGGCGTCCGCCTGGTCCTGACCTCCATCCCTCCTTTTCTTCCCAATGCCACCCTGTTACCCGCCCTCTCCACCCTGGGGAAACCCATCTCTGTCATCAGCCCTCTCCCGTTGGGCTCCAAAGACCCCGCCCTCCGTCACATCCTCTCGTTCCACCGGCAAGTGCAGCTTCAACTGCCGCCGGCGGCGCGTGACGGAGAGACACTCGAGGGGTCCTTCCTGGTCCCCTACCAGGAGGCCCATTACCGGGTGCATTATTCCACGGGGTGGGGGGGAATCCGGTGCTACCTCTGCTGGGCGATGGGGCACGTCCGGAGGGACTGCCCCTTGGCGCGGCAAGAAGGGGCATCTGGGACCCCCGAGCCCCGGCAGGGCACCGGCTCCGTCATCACCAGTGCCCTGAGCTGCCCGGCCCCCAAAGAAACGCCTCCTCCTTCCCAGTCTACCACTGTTCCCGCTCAGGCCCAAGGGGCACCTCCCCCACTATGCCCAGATGAGCGGGAGAGCCCTGCTCCCGCTGCTTGCAATCTGGCGGGGCCTGTGGAGGAGGGTGTGGCAGGGACACCGCTGGGCATGGGAGAGGGTCTGTCCCAGGGAGAATCCTTCCTCCCTCACGCTGCCCCACCATTACCCCCCCGAGTCCTTGAGCCATTGCTTCTGCCCCCTGATGCAACCCCTGCTAGCTAGCCCCCGGATGATGCCATGGAGGGCTGGGCCCTAGTCCAGGGGAAGCGGGGCAAGCGGAAGGCTCGAGCTCCGCTCCTCCCATCCGATGCGGAGGCCCCCCAGAAGACCAGGAAGGGGGGCACCAATGCCGAGCCTTCCGCTTTGCCCACGGGTATATTCCATCCACCAGTGCCGGCTGGGGAAGACATGGCAGCATCGGAAGGCAGTATCTCCCCTCCATGGGAGTCCCTCCCCTCCGAGGGAACCCCTTCTGCCCTGGTACCATCTGAAGCCTCTATGAGCCCTGAGGCAACCATCGTGTCGGGTGCCAGCGGGGAGAACCCTGGGGTGGCAGAAAGCGATCTCCTCTCCATGTACGAGGAGATCGAGGCCCTGGGTCTGACCCCGGTCACCCAGCGGGAGGACGACCCTATGCCAGCGGGCCTCGATCTGGGTGACCTCACTCCAGTCCCCCTTTTCTCATGCTCCCTCCCCCTAACCATTGCTTCCGCTCCCACCTCCGAGGAGCCCCTGGACTCCTCCATCAACCTGGCCCCAGAACGCAACCCGCTGACGGCCACCGAGCCTGTTCAGGCGACAGCCAGTGCCACGCGGCCGGGACCTGAGCCACCAGAGGCGACCCGAGCCACCAGGGGCACCCCTCGTTGGTGTGAAGCAATCGACTTCCTTCCCGGTCGGGGGCCCTACAAAAGATAGTCCACCTCCTGATGCTGTGGCTGTCCAACCCACCATAGAGCCTGTGCCCGGCATCGCTGAGAGCCCCCTCCCCACCCCCTCAACCTTGAGCCTGATCCCCTTGACTTAACTAGTGGCCATGCCCTGGGGCCCCAACAATTACCTCCTTTGAGAATACATCCAGCTGCTTGGCTTCTGAAGCCCAGAATCTCGCCTCTGCCCCTGCCCCTGTCCCTATCCCTTCCACCTCCCACAAAGTTATTGCAATGTTATTGCTGCCTCTGGGGCTGTCTCCTTCCCTTTTCCAGGAGATGACCCCCGCAGGGAGAGGCCTTTGTGTTTACCTGTCCCGACTCACAAGGGGCTGCTATCCTCCCTCCACTGCCCCTTATTGCCCCAAGGTTCAAGGCGGCACAAATGGTGCCAGTCCATCAGGCGCCCCGTCGGGTGTCCGCACCATGTCTGCCCTTCTCGGTGGGCCATGGGGCTGGACCAAGGGCCTCATCGGGGAATAACCAGGACACCGTAACCCCAGCCCCCCATGCGCTGCGAGAGGAGTTGCAGGAGTTTTTAGAAGATGTCCGTGGCTCCCGCAACAAGGTACAGCTTGCTCTCCAGCAACGGGGGAACTTTCATCAAATCCTCCGAGCCGCGAGGGCCCTCATAGCGGAGGGTAAAAGGACCGGGAAGCAGGGCACCATGGTCTATCGGCGGTCCGCCTCTTCCGTGACTCCTTACTCACTTACGGGATAGGTCACGGACTGTTGCGTGGCCCATCAGGAGCCACGAGCGTCCCTGCTGGCAAGGATCCCCCCCAGCCCTCCTCATGGCACCTCTCACCATCGCAACATTGAAAACCTGGGGCTGTAGGATGGGTCTCTGGAGGTCCCAGGTGCTCTCTTTCCTTCGGGAGGGGGGGTACTCTGTGGTTTTCCTGCAGGAGACCCATACGGATCTGACCGCCGAAGACAGCTGGCGGCTGGAATGGGGGAACAGGGTCTACTTTAGCCATCTCACAGTTCGTATGGCTGGAGTGACGATCCTGTTCTCCCGACCTACGGCCCAAGGCGCTGTGGGTCGCCAAGGCTGTGCCGGGCTGCCTGAATCATAGAATCATAGAATCATAGAATATCAGGGTTGGAAGGGACCCCAGAAGGTCATCTAGTCCAACCCCCTGCTCAAAGCAGGACCAAGTCCCAGTTAAATCATCCCAGCCTGCTGCACCTCCAGGTCCGTATGGAGGGGCTCGTTGTCAACCTCGTTAATGTCTATGCCTTGACAGCGGGCCCGGAGCAGCTGCAATTCTATCACCAGGCGTCCGCCTTCCTCGGCACCTTAGATCCTCATGAGTGCCTGGTCCTGGGTGGGGACTTTAACACCATCCTCGAGGAGCGGGACCGCTCGGGGACCGAGCAGTGCCCGGCTGCTGCGGACGTCCTCCGGGAGATAGTTGAACACCACTCCCTGGTGGACATCTAGCATGACCACCACCCGGATGAGATTTCCATGTTCATCTTTGTCCGGGTGGAGGCCCATCGGTCGCGCCACTCCCAGTTGGACCGCATTTATTTATCATGTTTCCACCTTTCACAAGCCCACTCCTCCAGCATCCAGCCGGTCCCATTTTCTGACCATCATTTAGCCACCGTGATGGCCTCCCTCTGCGCAGAGAGGCTGGGGCCGGCCTATTGGCATTTTAACAACAGCTTGTTGGAGGATGTGGGCTTCGTGACATCCTTCTGGGAGTTCTGGCTGGCCTGGCGAGGGCAGCGGCGTGCCTTTCCCTCGGCGTGGCGGTGGTGGGACCTGGGGAAGGTGCGCGTCCGGCTTTTCTGCCATGACTACACCCGGGGCGCCAGCCGACTGAGGGATGTGGTGATAGAGCAGTTGGAACGGGAGGTCTCAGAGCTGGAGAGGCGTCTGGCCACCAGCCCCGAGGACCCGTTCCTCTGCGGCGCATGCCGGGAGAAGCGGGAGGAGCTCCGGGCCCTCGAGGACCATCAGGCCTGGGGTGCCTTTGTTCGATCCCGCTTCCGCCTCCTTCGGGAGATGGATCACAGCTCCCACTTCTTCTATGCCCTGAAGAAAAGGAGGGGGGCCAAGAAACACGTCACCTGCCTTCTGGCAGAAGACGGAACCCCCCTCACGGATCCAGTGGAGATGTGCGGGAGGGCGAGAGCCTTCTACGCAAGCCTTTTCTCCCTGGATCCGACCGATCCTAATGCTTGCAGAGTGCTCTGGGAGGAGCTCCCCACGGTCAGCGAGGGTGACCAAGACAGCTAGAGCGGGGTCCTCCCTCTTTCGTGCAGGCGACCCGTGCTCGCCTTATTGCCGAAGAAGGGGGACCTCCGCAATTTACGAAATATGCGTCCCGTCTCGTTCCTCAGCACGGACTACAAAGTCATGGCAAAAGCAATCTCACTGTGGCTAGGGTCCGCGCTGGCCGACGTGGTCCACCCAGATCAGACCTACACCATCCTGGGCTGCAGCATCTTTGACAACCTATATTTGGTCCAGGACCTTTTGGAACTTGGGTGTAGGGATGGTCTGTCATTCGCCCTCCCTCTTTTGTGCAGGCGACCCGTGCTCGCCTTATTGCCGAAGAAGGGGGACCTCCGCAATTTACGAAATATGCGTCCCGTCTCGTTCCTCAGCACGGACTACAAAGTCATGACAAAAGCAATCTCACTGTGGCTAGGGTCCGTGCTGGCCGACGTGGTCCACCCAGATCAGACCTACACCATCCTGGGCTGCAGCATCTTTGACAACCTATATCTGGTCCAGGACCTTTTGGAACTTGGGTGTAGGGATGGTCTGTCATTTGCTCTCTTGTCCTTGGATCAGGAGAAGGCGTTCGACAGGGTGGATCACGGGTAACTCCTCAACACTCTGCAAGCGTTTGGCTTCGGACCCCAGTTTGTGTGTTTTCTCAGGGCGCTGTACACCTCCGCAGAGTGTCTGGTCAGGCTCAACTGGACCCTGACCGAACCGGTCTGCTTCGGGCGAGGAGTATGGCAAGGGTGCCCCCTCTCGGGCCAGCTGTACGATCCGGCGATCGAGCCCTTCCTCTGTCTCCTCTGAAGGACGTTGACAGGGTTGGTGCTGCAGAAGCCGGAGCTGCAGCTTGTCCTGTCAGAATACGCTGATGACGTGCTCCTCATGGTCCAGGACCCGGGCTACTTGGCGCGGGTGGAGGCTTGCCAGGCCATCTATTCAGCAGCCTCCTCCGCCCGGATCAACTGGGTTAAGAGCTCTGGCCTGGTGGTCGGGGACAGCTGGCAGGCAAGCTCCCTCCCAACTGCGCTTCAGGCCATCCGGTGGAGCGCGGGCACGTTGCTCTATCTCGGCATTTACCTTTTTGCCACGCATCCCTCTCCGCCGGAGAACTGGCAAAATTTAGAGGGCGGGGTGATAGAGCGGCTCCGGAAATGGACAGGACTACTCCAGTGCCTCTCCCTTCGAGGGAGAGCGCTGGTGCTTAATCATCTAGTCCTGTCCATGCTCTGGTACTGGCTCAACACCCTGGTCCCGGCCCCAGATTTCCTGGCCAACCTCCGGACATCGATTCTGGAGTTCTTTTGGTAAGGACTGCACTGGGTCCCTGCAGGGGTTCTCCATCTACCCCTGGAGGAGGGAGGTCAGGGCCTGAAATGTCTGCACACTCAGGTCCATGTCTTCCACCTCCAGGCCCTGCGGAGGCTCCTTTATGGTGCAGGTAGTCCGGCATGGAGCATACTGGCGTACACCTTCCTGCGCCACTTCCGAGGGCTCCGATACGACTGGCAGCTTCATCTCCATCCGAGAAGTCTTCCGCGAGATCTCTCCGGGCTGCCGGTCTTCTACCAGGACCTCCTCTGGACCTGGAAACTGCTTTCAATGACCAGGTCCGTGGCTGCCACCGAAGGGGCAGATCTCCTCTTGGAGCCCCGGCTACACAGCCCCCAGCTTCGCGTGCAGGTGGCGGAGTCCCTCTCGGTGCGCCAGAGGTTGTTCCTGGCAGAAGTCACAAGAGTCACCATTGCAACAACACAACATCAGTAGGGTAAAACTAACCTACGACTGGGGAGACTGGCTGGATCCCCTGAGACTCACTCAACGCATGGGGCTCTCCAGACCTCGTACTCCCCAGCGTGTACTTCAGAAGGTGAGGGCCACTTTGCTGCCAGCTGCTCGGGTTTACGTCAACCGGGTCCTGCACGAGGGCGCACCCCACCCACCCTCCACCCCAGGCCCGCCGGACCTTTTCATTGGGCCCCTGCCCTGTGGATCCAACCGACCCCCCTTCCTCTTCACCGTGAGCTGGCTGGATGAGCTGCAGCCGGTCTGCTTCCAGACTGCGCCAAGGAAACATCTATATGCGCTCATGCTTCACACCCTTCACGCCCTCACCCTCGTGTCCCTCCCCAATACAAAATGGCGGGACCTCCTGCCACCTTTGGAGGGTGAGGAGCCCTGCTGGGCTGGCCTATATCCCACCTTGGTCCCAAGGTCTGCCAGGGATATCAGCTGGCGGCTCCTTCACGGCGCCATGAGCACGGGCGTGTACTTGGCATGGTTCACCCCATCCCAGACACCTGCCCCTTTTGTGGCATGAGGGAAAGCCTGGCACACATATATCTGGAGTGTGCCAGGCTGCAGCCCCTATTCCGGCTCCTAACCAATATTTTATTACATTTTTGGTTGCACTTTTCCCCTCACCTTCTTATTTATACACTCCCTATCCGTAGTCCCACAAAGTCACAGGATCTCCTCGTCAACCTGCTCCTGGCCCTAGCTAAAATGGCCATCTATAAAACCAGAGTGAGGAGATTGGCAGATGGAGCCTCCTGTGACTGTGGGGCCTATTTCCGATCCTCGGTCTGTTCACGGCGGGAGGGATAGCTCAGTGCTTTGAGCATTGGCCTGCTAAACCCAGGGTTGTGAGTTCAATCCTTGAGGGGGCCATTTGGGGGAAAAATTGGGGATTGGTCCTGCTTTGAGCAGGGGGTTGGACTAGATGACCTCCTGAGGTCCCTTCCAACCCTGATACTCTATGATTCTATGATTCACGTATCCAGACAGAGTTCCTCTGGGCGGCGTCCACTGACTCCCTTGACGCCTTTGAGGAGCAGTGGGTGCTGTCCGGGGTTCTCTGCTTGGTGTCCCCATCTGGTTCCCTTCGTTTGACCCTTTGACCCCACTCCTGTCCCTGTTATTTCATTAGTTGGTGTCCAAGTCCTGTGGATCCCCCTCTTAGGCTAGGGGGGATCCTTTAGCAGTGGGCGGGCTTTGCCCTCCCACTTCCTGGATCCCAATAGGACCACTGTCTTGTAGCCATCTGGCCTGACCCTGTCACACAGTCTTTATTCAGGCAATACTCATATAAGTCTTCAATGGTTCTGCAGGCTGGCCCCCAACTTCCTGCAGTTATCAACAATATTACTCTCCTGTAGCCATCTGGCCCGACCCTGTCACAGTGTGTATGAACGAATGTGTGAATGAATGTGAAACTGAATGAAATGTTATAGCTATAACTGGCTGCCTACTATGATTCTTGTTGTATTCACAATAAATGTGACATTTTGTCTTATACCCTTTAATAAGACCTGCTGGTTTTTATTTTATTGGCATAACACTATGCCCATAAAGAGCTCTTCGTGTAGACCTGGCATACCTGTGAAATGCATTATGCTGGTATAACTGTGTCCAGTCTAGGGCTTTTACTGGCATGACTGGGTCAATAAAAATCCTCATACACCTCTCAACAAAATTATGCTGGTAAACTCAATCTGGACTGCAATGGAAGGCTTCATTACGTGTCATCACTGAAGTTTTACATTGTGTCCCAGGGCAAAAAGGCAAAAGTGATAGATGCTGTACTTTGCAACAAGGGGAAAGAATGTCAAAAGGCCTAAAAGAGCTTTAAAATTATTAAATAAAATAGGCTGTTTAACTCAATAGCCTTCTGTCTCAGTTTGACACTGTCCCAAGCAAGCCTAGCAGTAGAGTTTACCACCTGTTCCTGTGAACATAGCCTGCTGGTTTCAGCTGCCTCTAGCATGCACACCACGGAAAACTGCCATGACTTGACACCGCTGTTGGCATTCCCAACAGTGACAGACTGAATGAGGAGGCCCCTTCATGCTCAGGGTGTAAAATACACCAGGAGAACTGTGGAGGGGAACTCATTGCTGCTCATGCTACGATCTGGGGATCAAGTTCACTCGTTCACATTGTCAATACTTTGCTCTCTGCACGTACTGGATTCACTTGCAAATGCACGAATTAATGAGAATGAAGTGCAGCTCCAGGGCAGCAGCTGCGCAGCAGGGACGGTGTGCTAGGATAATTCGTCAGCCTGACCTGTGTCCAATGTACGTTGAGCCAAAAGGAATATATGAAGCATCTCCACATTTTGGCAGCTGCAGAGGCTTTTAAAAGAGGGGAGTCAACTAGAAATATTCTTTCCAGGCAGAGAACAGCTGCCAGCATATCTCAGATGTCTGTAGTCTCATCCAGCCAAATCCAAGGTCAACTGAGTGCCTCTGAAAGGTGCCAGCACACCAGAGGTTCTTTGTGGTCTCTGTGCTTTGATGAGTACAGGCAATGGCAGTGAAAGGTTCCCTGTGCAACCCTTTGTATCTCAATCTTCCTGGACTGTCTCAGCAAGACAAACACAACTCCATGCCCATTCAATCCTTCATCTTACTGCTGCCAGTGAGGCCAGTAGTGTGGTGACTCTTCCGATATACATCCTCCTGGAAAATGGACAGACTGATGACTCCCTTCATCGGATCTCTGGAAAGCTTTCAGCTGGCTGGCCCAGCTGCAGTAGGGTCTAAGACAGAAGCAAAGATTCCTGCTTGTACTGAAGCATTAACAATCTCAATCAAGACTTTCCCACCCATGGTCTTCTTGCCCCAGCAGGAAGGATGGGTCCGACTTGCAGACAGTGGGTACCATCTCCCCCAGTCTGTCTAATGCTTCCTGTGCCAAGAATGGGGTAAACCTGAGGAATAAGAGTTGGCCTGTTCATGGAATCTGGTAACCCACCTCTTTACTGGTAATGAGCTAAACTGCGACAACCGGCGGCCAAACCATATTACTGGCAGGCTGGTGAATAGGCACCCTGATTTCAAGGCTTTGCAAGTTAGTTTCTCATTGGAGGAGTTATTAGCTCAATGTAGTCTGGGTATAGTCTTAGTTCAGCTTGACGCCTCTTTCTGGATTCTCAGCCCCAGTTTGCAGGACACAAATGCATCAGAAACTGACTAGTTAAAGAGCTGAAGGAAGAGGGTGGACTCCTCCCCTCAAAAGCCTGCATCACAGAACAGCATTTTTTCAGAGTCTGCACACAGCTCACACACTAGGAACACGCTTGTAACATAAGTTTATGGAGGGGATGGTATGATGGGATAGCCTAATTTTGGCAATTAATTGATCTTTGACTATTAGCGGTAAATATGTCCAATGGCCTGTGATGGGACGCTAGATAAGGGTGGGATCTGAGTTACTACAGAGAATTCTTTCCTGAGTGTCTGGCTGGGGAGTCTTGCCCACATGCTCAGGGTTTAGCTGATCGCCATATTTGGCATCAGGAAGGAATTTTCCTCCAGGGCAGATTGGAAGAGGCCCTGGGGGTTTTTTACCTTCCTCTGCAGTGTGGGGCACGGGTCACTTGCTGCAGGATTCTCTGCACCTTCAAGTCTTTAAACCATGAGTTGAGGACTTCAATAGCACAGACATAGGTGAGAGGATTATTGCAGGAGTGGATGGGTGAGATTCTGTGGCCTGCGTTGTGCAGGAGGTCAGACTAGACGATCATAATGGTCCCTTCTGACCTTAAAGTCTATGAGTCTGTGAGCACTGTGGTGGCTCCCACTATAATGTTATTTGACACTAAGGTGATAGCATCTGGAAGCTGACTAGGTTGGGTTCCCAGCATGCTAGGTGCTGTACAGATGGACAACCAAAGCCCGTGCCTCAAATTACTTTATTACTAATTTTGGAGTGGTACAGTTGACTAAAAACTAGCTTGCATCCACAAATTAGTTACAGGCTTGGTTAAAAGTTGTAGCATAAGCAGGCCCTAAAGTCAAGTATATAAAGACAAGTCTGTGGATACTTAGCAGTGTGTAGACTTGCAGTGGTACTAACCGATTCCTAAAGTCAACAGCACATGCTTCTCCTTGCCTTTAACACACAATGTTTTTTGCTTTGTTCTCTCCAATTACTTATGGCTGGATCCTCTTTTGGAGGCTTGTTTCTAAAGTTTTTAAAAAGAGTTCATTCCACAGGTGAAATGGTTCTAACTAAAATCTGGCTGATTTATTTTAGTCTTCATGCAATTATAGAAGACAGTAGAGAGTATTTTGAGTGAATTAGTGGATACACAGCTTGTGACACCACACCGGTAATAATTTCATAACGAAAGCTAGGTTCCCATGTGAAAGAGAGTATGTAAGGGGCTCTGAAAGAATAAAGGCAGTGGTACTGGTGACTCCACAATGGATATTTTGTAACCATATGGTCCCCAGACCATCTACATCTGTTTCCTAATTAGTTGTCTGAAACAACATTTTCTTTGAAGACTGTTCACAAGAAGGAGATAATTGCTTCAAAGCCACCAGAACCAGTCAGTCAAATATTCAGCTACATAAAGCTTGAAGTTTGGAAAAAACATCCTATTTGAGAGAGCCTGGCAGAGCTCATGATGCAACATGTGATTAACCAGAACACGCCAGCCTGAGGGGGATTTTAAATAGCTATATACTTAAATCTGCTACCCTATTGCTTTGCAGCCAAGAATGCAAAATAGGTACCATGGGGAAGAACTACTTTAAAGAAAGGCTGTAGCCTCTGGGCCAAGCAAGCCGAGATTAGTGCAGAACTTGAGGGGTGGGGAAGGCACAAGAGAGAAGGGCTATGCCACCACTGAAGCTGTCCAAGTCTGGGTCTAGTTTTGGCCACTTATCAATTTCAGCAGTCCCAGAGGTGTTCTGGCTTCACCTCTTGTCCTCTGGGAACAGCCCTATCCTAGGATCCACACCTACTGTGCTTCAGAGAAGGGACTGCCCCCATACTGAAGAAGTTTTCTGAATGCGGTCTCTATAACCCTGGGGGAGGGGAGACCAGCAGGAATTAGGGCATCAGTTCTCATAGCTCTCCAGAGCAAGAGAGCAAGCTTAAGAGGGGTTCATGACTTTAGAGGATGGGGAAACAGGCTGGTACAATGTGGATTTCTGGCTGGTAGGGTCTATTCCCTCCAGAGCTTCACCAGAAGTTGGCCTGCCACTACCAGCTTCTGCAGACAGCCATGAAAATTTTTGCTTATCACCACCACAGCTTGCCTTCCATGAGTCAGTTCTTCTGGTGTTTCTAGCCAAATTGTGCAGACCAAGAATGGTGTGGATAGTTGGATCAAACTTCCTGATTGTAAGGTGCTTATCTGGACCTAGGATATTTGACTAGCCATGCACCAGTATCCGGTTCTGTCCATGGGAATCCACTCCTGACTGCAACATAGTGCAGACCTGGAGAGCTGTATCTCCAGTGCATGCAATCCAGTGCATAAAGGACTGACAGTTATAGCTCAGCATGTCAGCCACCAGCTAATGCATCCTTCCTAACAGTCTCTTGCAAGACCTTTTCCAAGTGATGCATTCAGACCTAAGAAGCATGTGGTGCCTTCTGTGGCAGTAGGAATTGGTTTCTATTGCAAAGGGATGAGGAAAGCTGGCCCATCACATCTGCCTCTGATACAGAAGACATCCATGTCAGTTAGCAGCATTACAAGACAGCAAGTGCCTGCACATTCTGTAACTGGAAATAGATTTCTCTGTGTGGCAAAACCTGCACCCACCATGTCTAGTACATCAGGGATGCCAGCCTCTGACATACAGTCAAATATGAATTTAAAATCTATGCAAATTTACCAGCCCCTACATAGAATTATTCTACCTTGTGACTGACTAGTGCCAAATGCTCACAAGTGTAATGTGCCATTTCATCCCTGGAGGTGAACTAAGGCAGGATAATTTAATTGCTGCCTGCATGTGATTTACTGTGTTGTTAGTGTTTGTGCTAAATCATTAATAGAGGCTAATGCTGAACTCCATCTCCCTTTCGCTCGACAGCTGATGGGAAGATGGGAACATTTCATCTCTTCTTGAGAGTGTTTTTCCACTTCAGTTTATCCTGACAAATCTGGTTCAGTTGCATGGGGCTGTGCTTTGTACCCAAAAAATGCACATGTACTTTTAAAGGGATGAGATGGACTGGTGAATTATCTTTTAAAATTGTGCTGATTCATAGAGTCTGCAAATATATTAAGATACCGCTTTGGGATCAATCCTGCAGTCCTTGCTCAGGCAGAACTCCCCTCTAGAGTCAAAGGGATAAGAACTGTTACCACTTCTAGCTGAGGATGGCCCCAATCTTACAAACTAAGGCCCAAATTGGGACAAAAAAATTGAAATTCCAAGAGTTTTCACAGAATGGAAATTCCTAAAAATTTCAATTCAGAAATGTTGAAATATTTCATTCACATTATTGATCATTCAGATATTTCATCATTCCCAAAATAGTGTTTTGGTTTGGTTAACTGAATGACCCTGAAATGCTTCAATTTCAGTCAATTCAATATTAAACTGCATTTTCTCCATAGTGGTGCATTGACTTATGGGACTGTAGTTTGGAAGCCTAAAGCCCCCATAATCTTCCATGGGCCAGACTTCCTGTGAAGACTACATCTCCTATAATTAGGCTTGGAAATATTAGATTTTTATTGGTAGAAGTCGGTAAACATTGTTTTCACATACACACACACACACACTGACATCGGCATAGTCAGAAAAATGCTGCCTGAGAACTTATTATAATTTGGTTTAAGGATATTTACTTTGTATATTTTAACATGTGATTTAGACACTAAAGCTATAACTTTATAAAGCTTTAACTCTTTTGAATCGCACCATCTGTCATTATATAATCTGACCTGCCCTCCATAATTCTGTGCAACTGTGAAATTTTAAATTGATATTAGCCATCAAATACAATAAATTAGAAAAACCCAATTTCTTCCAAGCCCTACCTATAATACTCCAAAGCCACATAGTTTCCCAAAATGCAGCGTGCAAGTTTTAGGACAATCTGCACTGCATTGTGGGAAATGTAGTCTTCGAGGGAGCCCAGCCCAGAATGGGTACTCAAACTACAAATCCCATAGGGCCATGCAGTGATAGGGAAATGCAGTTTAATACTTTGTTGAACTGATTCAAAACAAAATATTTCCAGTCAATTCAAAAACGGAGATATTCAGATTCAGGTTGAACCGACCAGAAATGAAAGAACCAATTTTGATCTTCTGACATAAAATTTATTTCCCAGAAGCTTCATTTTCCATCAGAAAATCACGCAGATAGAAAATTCTCTCACCAGCTTTACCAAAAAGCTTCTGTAGGGATATTTTTTCCTATGGTGCTTCAGAGAAACAGCTGAGGGGGTGGACAGGGGCCTGCTATCACCAAAATGGTCTCCAGATAGGCTCCCATGACAGGAATAAGAATTGTGAGGTTCACCATGGATGTCATCAGTGAGGTGTCAATGCCTTTACATGGTACATGTGTTACAGCTGCTCTAGCCTGGAAACAGGGCCTCATAATAAAAGGCATACGCAGCACTGAACAGATAATCACAAGAGACACTATTCAGTGAATCACCACCAAACACACCTACCCCACCTAAGAACTGTTAATTTCTCTGCATAGTTTATGAGATCTGATAAGAACTCACAATGGTGTGAAGACAGCACACCTTCCATCCATCACTTCCTCTTCAAAAGGTCAACATTTACTCCTTGTATCCCCCATCTGTCTATATTCATCTGTCTCTTGTCTTACACCTAGATTATAAGCTCTTTGGGGGAAGGGACTGTCTTTTTGTTCTGTGACTGTACAGTGCCTAGCATACTGCAGTCCATGACCATGGCTCTATAGCACTATGGTAACACAAATGATAAGAAGTATAAAGCTTAACTGCATAGTATTACTGGCAAAGAATAACTGCCATCTTTAAATACCAGAGCTGGCTGCATTTCTATGGCGAGCGAGTGAATCAATCCTGAAAGAGCCCAAAGCAGTTTGCAAATTCTGGGAAAGGTGTTTAATAATTTGATTAGGACTGCTAGATGCTACTACAATACATAGACCAGGGCCTCACTGTGCTAGGTACTCTAGAAACACAAAGGCTGTGTATGCCCCAAGGAGCTTACAATCCAAGGCCTGGTCTACAACTAAAATTTAGGTCCAACCTAGCTACATCACTTAGGAATATAAAAAATTTCATGCCCTGTGCGAGTTAGTTAGGTCAACTTACGCCCCCTCCCCCAACCTCCACCCCCCCGTAGATACAGTTAGGTCAACAGAATTCTCCCGTCAACCTATTCAGCACCTCTCAGAGAGGTGGATTATCTACCTTGACAGAAAAAACCCTCCCATTAATGTAGGAAGCATCTACATTGAAGTGCTACAGCGCGATAGCTGTGTGACTGCAGCCACAGTAGTGCAGACATTCCCTAAACAAAGCCAAATCTTGGTTGCCTTCCTTACGTGAACAGTCCTATTGACTTCAATATGACTATTCATAAGACCAAGGCAAGCAGAACTTGTCCCTAAATGTATTTTGTAACAAATAAACGTTCCAGTCATCCAATACCTAAGGAGTGGTCACATGGACCATCTTTCCTTACAGCAGAAAATATTTTAAACAGTTGGAAAGCTGAGTTCCTCCACTAATGTTCAAGCTGTTCTACAGATTAGTTCTGGTCAATTAATTATTTGCAATATTTAACTCTCTCCCGTGTCAGTCAAGTTACACAATGCACTTTCAGTATGACAATGCCTTACTCCTGAAGGCTTGTCTACACAGGAGAATTGACTGGCACAGTATTCTGGAATAGCTACTTCAATGTAATGTAGGTATCCTGCAATAGCTCTCTACGCAGACACTAAAAGTGACTTTATTCAGGAATGGTTACTCTTCGCAAAACTCTGTAATTTATTCTGAAATAAAATCATGTTTATTGCAGAACATTGTCTACACAGGGGGATTCTCCCAAAATAGCCAAATTATACCGAAACAGCTGTTCTGGAATAATTATTCCAGACAATTTCCCCCATGTAGACAAAGTCTCAGTGTGAAGTCCCAGACAAAATAGTTATCATCAGCTGTATTTCTAGTCAAATGAACAGTGAAATCGGTAAATCTAAAAAAACCCCTAAATTGTCCACAATTTGATCTTCCATGTCTCACTGACAGATTTTGATCTTTCGTATACCTATAAAAACACACGTAAATCAGACGTTGGAGGAGGATGAACTGTAACATGAAGATCTGACCTCACATATTTGTAAGACAGGAAATAACTTGGGGTTAGATTCCAGTTGCTGATATGCAGGCAAACCTAAAAGCTAAATGTTACTCTCCCTGAGCTCAGCACATTCTGTTTGAATGCCACTTCCTGTGTGCAAGTACATCTTATCTGTTTCTTGCTCACTGAGTTACACTAATTTATATCACCTTTCTCCAAATTGACTGCTTTTAAAGTCCCATGCAGTAGGTCTTCCCACGTGTGTCAGGGCTGGGACTTGTGTTGTGCATTTGTATATATATACTCATGCCCTGACTCTACAGACTAAGGAGGTTCTTGGCTGCTCTCACAATTTACCCACTCCTTTTTCTGTCAAGGGCATATTTTTCCCGTTGATGGTTATTCACAGTAAGAGCTCTTAGGTCTTATTCAATATTAGCCCTCCATCTTCTCCTGGGTTGGCCGTGAGGTCGTACACAAGGCAGCCCTTCCAGGAGATGCTTATCTGGGCTGTCTTCTGTTATTCTAAATACATGCCCTGCCCATTGACATCATTTGAATTTCATTACATTTACTATCCTTGGTTCTTCATAGACCTGCTGCAGTTCCCTATTAGATCTTCTTTGCACATCATTCTCCCTTACTGGCCCCAAAATTCACCTCAATACTCTATTTTCAAAAGGTTTTTAGTGGTCTTTTTCCTTTTTTTAGTAAGTGTCTGGGTCTCACATCCATATAAAGCAGGGGTTCTCAAACTGGGGGTCCGGACCCCTGAGGGGGTCGCGAGGTTATTATATGGTGGGGTCACAAGCTGTCAGCCTCCGCCCCGAACCCTGCTTTGTCTCCAGCATCTATCATGGTGTTTAATATATTAAAAAGTGTTTTTAATTTATAAGCGGGGGGTGGGGGGTCGTACTCAGAAACTTGCTATGTGAAAGGGGTCACCAGTACAAAAGTTTGAGAACCACTGATATAAAGCAATAGGCATTGTAATGGTCTTGTATATTTGAAGCCTGGTCTTTCTCAGTAGTTGTTTGGAGCTAAAAATTATTTGCAAAGAAAAGTAATGGGCATTCCCATTCTGGAACCATGTCAATTTCCTCCTTCACCAAATTGTTATCGGTAATTACTGCTCCTAGGCATTTGAACTGTCTAACTTGTTGTTATCTGTGGTTATTGACTGCTACATAAACTTGTCCAGGACCTTCTCATCAGCTTACTACCATATATTTGGTTTTATCTTCATTGATCTCAAGTCCCATTTATCCTGCTGCTGCTTCAAGTCACCAACCATGCTTTGTACCACATTTCCATCTCTGTGTCAATAGCCAGGTCATCAGCATACCCATTAGTTCGGGCCATTTAACTTCACCCTGTCCTGAGAATTTTGCAGTAATCTTACCACTTTTTCCATAGCCACATCAGAATGTACTGGGGATAGTGCTTTAGTACAGTATAGATCTCTAAGGGGGCAGAGATTGCGCTCCCTACTCAAACTCTACTTTTTGAGCTACACACTCATAGTTGTACCATCTCAATAAAGTTTTCAGAGATTCCAAATTCCTTCACTGTGGCCCAGAGGCCCTCTCACAATATACTATCACATGCTTTCTTAAAGTCTATAAAAACTTTGTATATGCTCTGATCATATTCCCCTCTGTTCTCAGGTACTTGATGAACTAAGAACATTTGATCCACAGTGGAGCTGTTTTTGTGTGTAACTCAAAATGCCTTCCATTCAGGTGAGGGTGAAGCTGGTGATATAAGGAATTCAGTTTGTCACAGTGGACCATATAAAGAAATCACAACAGAAGTCTCTCCTTCAGTCTTAATTGAGTTATTACTTAGCTAACCATGAAGTGCCTTTAAGAAAAGTAATGCCTGAAGCCACTCAAATCTCATATTGGGGCTTGTCTTTCAGTAATAACTTGCATATTCATCCACTTGGCCCCTCCCCTTCGTGGGAGGTTAGATTTCAGGGTGTGCCACACTTATATAAATGGTGGTTATTTATGTGGTCGTAAGTGTACTATGCAATAGGACCTATTCTTTTAAAGGTAATAGGAACTTGAAATTGGACCCAGTTACATCTTATTACGATCCTGTATTCATAGCCAAACCTTTAACTTCCTCTATGCATTTTAAGGCCACAGGTTTGTTTGATCAGATTTTTTCAGTAACTTATTTGGATGAACTGGGTTGGAGAGTGAAGTCTTTACTGGGATTAAATAAATTGAGAATGTGTGTGTACCTTTTTAATCAATCAGTCTTAAATTGGGTACTGCTTCAGTCTTTTTTACCTTGATTTACCGATATATTCCAATTGTCAAAGCCACTATGGATGATTAATGGATTTCTTTTATAGCTGGTAAAGAGAGCAACCTGCCTGGCACGTGTTTGTAGTATGGCAGTATCACCATACATATTTTGTGGAAAGCTGCATGAATCCAAAAGCACATTCAGAAAGTTAATAATGACACCATCTGTCAAGGCTGAACCCCCACTCTGGCACCTCAAGTGCAGGAAGTGGGGGCCCGCAAGGATTTAAAAAATTAATACCGGCCACTCCAGGATTATATTACACTCCCAAGGTTACAGCTTCTCTCTGACCTTGGCTTGGTAAACGCTGCCACCACTCAAATGCAAAAAACCCCTTTGAACCCAAGAAGGAGCTCTTGGGAATTCCTCCCTGTGGGGTATCCTCAAGCCCTTTCACCCCATCCTCCGGGGAAGAGCTGAGAAAGACAACAAAGGAAATTAGCTGTGGCTACCAGCTAATCAAACAACATGCACAAACCTCTTAGGACACCAAAAATCCAATCTTGTTCTTAAAAAAGGTAAATTTTATTAAACCCAAAAAGGAATAAAATACATCTGGAATTTAGGCTTTTTTCTAGATCTTAACAAGAAACAATTACAAAAATTAAGCACCTAAAATAGCTTTTTTGGGGTTTCAGCTTAAAGGTTACAAGCCAACAAAAGCATCTGGGGTTAGCATGGAGGAGTCCACAAGCCAAAATAAAGAAATAAACCTGATCACATCTATCTAAATATTCCTAATTTACTTACATATTTGAGGGGTTTCAAATAAGTAATTCTAGGTATGATCTGACGAATTTTCATACCTGGTTCAAGCCTTACACAGCATTCCTGCTTACAGCATTGCTGCTCCATGTTTTGTTCTCCGGAGAACAACAGACAAAGGGAAACTTTCTTTCCCATTTTTAAAAGTTCTAGCCTTCCCATTGGCTCTTATGGTCAGGTGCCCACTCCTTTTCTTTTACCTGTGGGCTTGTTAACCCTTTACAGTTCAAGCAAGCAGAGAACAGCTACCAAGAGGGATTTTACAGCTAACTGACTGGCTAGGTATCCATCAAAGGGAGCTACCCCACCACTTTATTTGTCACACCCTCTCTGAGCCTTGCTGTCACAATTGCATTAACAGAGCCACATGGCAAGTCTTAGCGGCTTTCCCTCCCCCGCGCAGAAAGCAGTGGCTAGTCACTAAAATCTGCACATAATAATGCAGAGTCACTGCAACCTGTGAATAGACTGTGTTTGTGTGGGAGGGGTGGAGCAACAATACCGATGATGCGTCTGCATTTTGAGAAGGTATTAACTCAAAGCCAGGTTGTGCATTGCTTCTTATGGAAGTCACAATGCACACATGCAACTTCAGGAAATGCAAACTTCTATGTCACTGTATTTAATAACAGCTTTGAGTTTTGCTTTGTACCTTTCCTTGTCTAATAGACAAAGTATTGATTGTAAGCTCACTGGGGCAGAGGCTGTCCTAGATCTGTACAGCACCTAGCACAGTGGATTCCTGATCAAGATTTCTAAGCACTACCACACCACAGAAGGAATTGAAAAGCTATGTATGAGACAAGATTGTAGAGTATTTTACCTTTTTACATGGATTTTCTGTACCATTCAGACTGGAGGTGAAACATTTAACGTCACTTTTTAGAAGCCAGACACTTCAGTTACAGAAGTCCAGGAAAGCATATGAAGAGCACCCATTCTTGGCTTGTTTGTTTTCACATTTGAGGTTAAAGGCAGCTGAGCAGGGTGTTTTTTTTTTTTTTTAATGTTTAAAAACAGGCCTCCAAGAAGTGATCCTGTGCTGATCTTGCATGTCAAGCCTCACCAAGAATGAACTTTTACAGCCCAACAGAAACTTCTAAGAGGTGTACCGATATCACTGCCAATATTGCTCAACATGATTGTCCCATTGATTCCTTGCACTCCCTCTTCTGTGTCCATCTGTTGTCTTTTGTCTTATACTTAGATGGTAAGTTCCTTGGGGAAGGGATCATCTCTTTGTTCTGTGTTTGTACAGCGCCGAGCGCAGTGGGGCCCTGGTCCATGACTAGGGCTGCTCGGAGCTACGGTAATACAAATAATAAGAGTGCTCATACAACCTTAGCTATAGCATCACCATCAGCAGCACTGTGAAATATTTACATAGGTCTGCAGCGTTGCTGAAGCTTTGTTGATGCCAGAATATGAGAGACACATGTAGGGGAGGTAATATATCTTTGTGTAGCAGGAAAGCTTGTCTCTTTCACTAATAGAAGTCGGCCCAATAAAAGATATTACCTCCCCGACCTTGTCTCTCTCCTATCACGTAGATAATAATTTTCCAAAGGCAGCTCTTTGGTTGCTTAAGTAAAGCTGAACTAAGCAAAGCTTTCATTGAGGCAGGAAATCAGATTTAAATTCTTCTGAAAATTAGCACTCACATAGGATGTTGGAAAATTTTCAAAGCCCAACTGAAATGACAAAGTACCGAGTGGACCTGACACAAAGTACAAGAATACAAATTCAGACAAAAATGTACTACCAAGTGAGAGAACCACTCTTGCTGGATGTATTTTGTGAAAGGCTCCCATTTAAGATGCTGGATTGAGGGGTGGGTAACAATGGAAGGAGAGACAAGGCTCAAAAGTCTAAATCTGTCTATAGACCCTAGTCACACATGCCTACAAACCAGAGCAAGCTTTGGTTACTAGGGCCTTGATGTAATCAAAAGTCATGGCAAGACACTTGCTGATCAGAACAAGTCCTACGGAAGCCAGATCCCATAGGATAGCAAGTCTGCTTGGTTCATTTTGGTTTAGACACTTTTCAGATCAACATGTAACAGACAGCGACAGTCCTGGCTAGGAGGCATTTGTTTCTGTGCTGCTGGCCCTGGGGGTGTTAGAACAAGCATAGCTAGAACATCTTTGTGCCTGTACTCCAATGGCCTGTTGACAACAAGACATCATACCTTGATATTCAGGTTTCAGAGTAGCAGCCGTGTTAGTCTGTATCTGCAAAAAGAGATCCACTTCCTGGACACTACGGTGCTAATAAGCGATGGTCACATAAACACCACTCTATACCGGAAACCTACTGACCGCTATGCCTACCTACATGCCTCCAGCTTTCATCCAGACCACACCACATGATCCATTGTCTACAGCCAAGCTCTAAGATACAACCGCATTTGCTCCAACCCCTCAGACAGAGACAAACACCTACAAGATCTCTATCAAGCATTCTTATAAACTACAATACCCACCTGCTGAAGTGAAGAAACAGATTGACAGAGCCAGAAGAGTACCCAGAAGTTACCTACTACAGGACAGGCCCAACAAAGAAAATAACAGAACGCCACTAGCCATCACCTTCAGCCCCCAACTAAAACCTCTCCAATGCATCATCAAGGATTCTACAACCCATCCTGAAGGATGACCCATTACTCTCACAGATCTTGGGAAACAGGCCAGTCTTGCTTACAAAAAGCCCCTCAACCTGAAGCAAATACTCACCAGCAACCACACACCACACAACAAAAACACTAACCCAGGAACCTATCCTTGCAACGACGCCTGTTGCCAACTGTGTCCACATATCTATTCAGAGGACACCATCATAGGGCCTAATCACATCAGCCACACTATCAGAGGCTCATTCACCTGCACATCTACCAATGTGATATATGCCATCATGTGCCAGCAGTGCCCCTCTGCCATGTACATTGGCCAAACTGGACAGTCTCTATGTAAAAGAATAAATAGACACAAATCAGACGTCAAGAATTATTACATTCAAAAACCAGTCGGAGAATGCTTCAACCTCTTTGGTCACTTGATTACAGACGTAAAAGTGGCAATTCTTCAGCAAAAAAACTTCAAAAACAGACTCCAGTGAGAGACTGCTGAATTGGAATTAATTTGCAAACTGGATACAATTAACTTAGGCTTGAATAGAGACTGGGAGTGGATGTGTCATTACACAAAGTAAAACTATTTCCCCATGTTTGTTCCCCGCCTCCACTTTTCCTCACACATTCTTGTCAACTGCTGGATATGGCCCACCTTGATTATCACTACAAAAGGTCCCCCCCCCCCGCCGCTCTCCTGCTGGTAATAGCTCACCTTACCTGATCACTCTTGTTACAGTGTGTATGGTAACACTCATTGTTTCGTGTTCTCTGTGTATATAATGACAGGTTTCAGAGTAACAGCTGTGTTAGTCTGTATTCGCAAAAAGAAAAGGAGTACTTGTGGCACCTTAGAGACTAACAAATAAATAGGTTAGTCTCTAAGGTGCCACAAGTACTCCTTTTCTTTCTGTGTATATAAAATCTCCCCACTGTATTTTCCACTACATGCATCCGATGAAGTGAGCTGTAGCTCACGAAAGCTTATGCTCAAATAAATTTGTTACTCTCTAAGGTGCCACAAGTCCTCCTGTTCTTTAGCTGAAGTTCAGTCACCCACGAAACAATGGAGTTTGGTGTTGCCACTGTCTTAACATCAGTTGGGATTTTATTTCCACCACTGACATTTTGAGAAAGTCAATTCCCCAGTGACCTCTTCTGCAAGCCCAGGCAGACTCTGTTGCAGTTACAGTCACACTTTCCAGGAAATTAGACAGAATTTTTGCTCCTGACTAGCATGGTTTGCTCCATTTCCTCCCAATTGAGTTCCCAGGGGTTGCCAGTGTAGCTGATTTGCTGCTTCAGAGACAGATCCTGGACTACGAACATAGTGGGAGGTTGCCTGCTGATTTCAGTGTCAGCATGAGCAGATCTAAGCAGTGCCTGTCTGCAGAAGCTACCAGAGAGGTCTCCATCTTATTCTGGTTTTTAAACTTAGCTGTGGAGCCAGGAGTAGGGCTCCACAATCTATTGGCTGTCAATCAATACAATCCTGAGAATGCTGGGCAGGTACTCTTTGTCTGGGTATCAAAGTTAATTCAGTCTAGTTCCTGGTGGACAAGTGTCCATATCAACACCCCATACGTCATCACAGACTCTAAGTTAGTTGTCTGTCCTTGAAGAGGCTAATGATGCTAAGGATTGAATGGGCACAAAGATAGCTTTTCCCAGTTAGATGGCTGAGTTGTCTAAAGCAGCTGGAATTTACCCCCTGTAGTAATCTGATGGTTTCACCTAATTAAAAAAGGATACTTCTGTTCCCAGTGGTTTTGCCCCTCACCATGAGGTTAACGACTGTTTCTTGCAGTTTGGCAGGTTACATTTCAGTCAAAAAAAGAGGCAACTTCTCGTTAGCCTCCCCCAGAGAAGGAAGTTGTAAAAAGCCCCTGCTGTTTTTCCAGTAAAGTCAACAACCAACTGTGAAAGAGTGAATGGGGAAAAGTGGGCTACCCCTTGTAGGGACAGCCTAGGCTGGTGCCTACAGCCCCAGGAGACCCAGCCCAGGGGCTGAGCTATTTCAACACAGGGACAGGAAGCTGAGGGGAAAGTAAAAGCCAGGCAGGCTGCAGTAGCTGGCAGCTGCTTTCTCAGGCCCCAGGAGACAAGCTGTCACAGAGACTTTGGTGTGGACCATAGGTTTGGGAGCCCTGAAGCAGGGTCCTGATTAATTGTTTGTTGCAATAATTGCTGTCCTGAAACTTGATTTAAAAAGAGGACATATTATTTGGTTAATTTGTGCTGGCTTCTTCTTGCCTGGGCTCTTGAAGTGACCCATGGCTGTCCCTGAGTTTAGATGGGGCATATCTTACAGCACCACGCTGGGCCACCAGGGGGTGCACAGGAACACCATAGACTTCTCTAGTGCAGGGTCGAGGCCTAAAAGCCCCGGGGGAATCTGCTTTCATGATGATATACATGGTTAGAAGGAGACTTAAGAATATAAAGGGTGTCTATGAAATTTCTGGTATTTGATCTGAAGCAAGAAACAGCACAGATCTAAAACCTCTCTGAATGATAATCCCCAGAACAATGAAGCAAAAAATAAGAAGTAAGTTCATAGAATCATAGAATATCAGGGTTGGAAGGGACCTCAGAAGGTCATCTAGTCCAACCCCCTGCTCAAAGCAGGACCAATCCCCAACTAAATCATCCCAGCTAGGGCTTTGTCAAGCCTGACCTTGAAAACCTCTAAGGAAGGAGATTCCACCACCTCCCTAGGTAACCCATTCCAGTGCTTCATCACCCTCCTAGTGAAAAAGTTTTTCCTAATATCCAACCTAACTCCTTGTTCTGTCATCTGCTACCTCTGAGAACAGTCTAGATCCATCCTCTTTGGAACCCCTTTTCAGGTAGTTGAAAGCAGCTATCAAATCCCCCTCCTTCTTCTCTTCTGCAGACTAAATAATCACAGTTCCCTCAGCCTCTCCCCATAAGTCATGTGCTCCAGCCCCCTAATCATTTTTGTTGCCCTCTGCTGGCCTCTTTCCAATTTTTCCACATCCTTCTTGCAATGTGGGGCCCAAAACTGGACACAGTACTCCAGATGAGGCCTCACCAATGCCTAATAGAGGGGAACGATCATGTCCCTTGACCTTCTGGCAATGCTCCTACTGATACAGTCCAAAATGCCATTAGCCTTCTTGGCAACAAGGGCACACTGTTGACTCATATCCAGCTTCTCATCTCCTGCAACACCTAGGTCCTTTTTTGCAGAACTGCTGCCTAGCTGCTCGGTCTCTAGTCTGTAGCAGTGCATGGGATTCTTCCGTCCTAAGTGCAGGACTTTGCACTTGTCCTTGTTGAACTGCATCAGATTTCTTTTGGCCCAATCCTCTAATTTGTCTAGGTCCCTCTGTATCCTATCCCTACCCTCCAGCGTATCTACCACTCCTCCCAGTTTAGTATCATCTGCAAACTTGCTGAGGGTGCAATCCATGCCAACCTCCAGATCGTTAATGAATATATTGAACAAAAACGGCCCCAGGACCAACCCTTGGGCCACTCCGCTTGATACCAGCTGCCAACTAGACATGGAGCCATTGATCACTACCTGTTGGGCCCGACAATCTAGCCAGCTTTCTATCCACCTTATAGTCCATTCATCCAGCCCATACTTCTTTAACTTGCTGGCAAGAATACTGTGGGAGACCGTATCAAAAGCTTTGCCAAAGTCAAGGAATAACACATCCACTGCTTTCCTCTCATCCACAGAGCCAGTTATCTGGTCATAGAAGGCAATTAGGTTAGTCAGGCATGACTTGCCCTTGGTGAATCCATGCTGACTGTTCCCGATCACTTTCCTATCCTCTAAGTGCTTCAAAATTGATTCCTTGAGGACCTGCTCCATGATTTTTCCAGGGACTGAGGTGAGGCTGACTGGCTTGTAGTTCCCAGGATCCTCCTTCTTCCCTTTTTTAAAGATGTGCACTACATTAGCCTTTTTCCAGTCATCCGGGATCTCCCTGGATCACCATGAGTTTTCAAAGATAATGGCCAATGGCTCTGCAATCACATCCGCCAACTCCTTTAGCACTCTCGGATGCAGTGCATCTGGCCTCATGGACTTGTGGTCATCCAGCTTTTCTAAATAGTCCTGAACCAGTTCTTTCTCCACAGAGGGCTGGTCACCTCCTCCCCATACTGTGCTGCCCAGTGGAGTAGTCTGGGAGCTGACCGTGTTCGTGAAGAGAGAGGCAAAAAAAGCATTGAGTGCATTAGCTTTTTCCACATCCTCTGTCACTAGGTTGCCTCCCCCATTCAGTAAGGGCCCCACACTTTTCTTGACCTTTCAGCCATTACAAATCATGTGGCTTGAGTGAATAGCCTGTATTTTCCCCACAACTGTACATACTCTCACCCAAAGGTGATTCTAAATTGCGCTGTATGCTAGCATGATTCAGTGGTTCTGCTTCTCTGGGACTACTAAGTGCTTTTCAGTTACAAAACACTGCAGGCGAATGCAAAGTTTCTCAAAGCCCTGGAGGGCGGAGGGGCAGGACTCAGGAGCATTCTATTAACTTTACAGAAGCCTGTATGAAGGAACAGCATCAGAGTAGAAGTGGAAAGCAAGAGAATTTAAACTTGAGTAATTGCTCATGCTTATTTGTCTCTTCTTGCTTCTTGAATGGGAACTCCAAGGCATTGCTTTAGGAGGATGACTGATGTTCCTTTGCCCTACAAGCCTAGTTCTCAAAGAAAAGCTGTTGTCAGTGATTTGGAGGAAGAAACACTCCCTCCCCCCACATACCAGGCCTTGTTTACACAGGGAAGATATTCCAGAATAAGGTAAGGCATTGCACTTCAAATTCACACCCATTCCACAGTAACTCCTGTGGGGACACTTTTTCCAGAACAAGAGTCCATTTTTCCAGTTTAGCTTACTCCACTTTAAGCGTTGCAGTGGATTCCACATCACGGGTGATTTTTAAATCGAGATTGGATGTTTTTCTAAGAGAGGTGCTTCAAACAGGAATTCGTTTAGGGAAGTCCTATGGTCAGTGTCAGAAGATGATCACAGTGGTCCCTTCCGGCCTTAGGCCTGGTCTACACTACGAGTTTATGTTGGATTTAGCAGCGTTAAATCCGAATTAACCCTGTACCTGTCCACACAACAAAGCCATTTTTTCGACATAAAGGGCTCTTAAAACCAATTTCTGTACTCTTCCCCAACAAGGGGATTAGCGCTGAAATCGACATCGCCATTTCGAATTAGGGTTAGTGTGGACACAATTCGAAGGTATTGGCCTCTGGGAGCTATCCCACAGTGCACCATTGTGACTGCTCTGGACAGCACTCTGAACTCGGATGCACTGGCCAGTTGTACAGGAAAATCCCCAGGAACTTTTGAATCTCATTTCCTGTTTGGCCAGGCAAGCTCATCAGCACAGGTGACCATGCAGTCCCAGAATCAAAAAAGAGCTCCAGCATGGACCCAATGGGAGGTACTGGATCTGATCGCTGTATGGGGAGAGGAATCCGTGCTATCTGAACTACGTTCCTAAAGACAAAACGTCACAACATTTCAAAAAATCTCAGAGGCCATGAGGGACAGAGGCTAGATCAGGGACGCAACACAGTGCCGCATGTAACTTAAGGAGCTCAGACAAGCGTACCAGAAAACCAAAGAATCAAACGGATGCTCCGGGACAGAGCCCCAGACATGCCGCTTCTACGCTGAGCTGCATGCAATTCTAGGGGGGGCCGCCACCACTACCCCACTCCTCTCCGTAAACTCCGATGATGGGGTACTCTCCGCCATGGCTGAGGATTTTGCAGATGGGGAAGACGAGGAGGAGGAGGAAGAGGAGGATGAGCTTGGGGAGAGCACACAGCACACCATTCTCCCCGACAGCCAGGATCTTTTTATCACCCTGACTGAAATACCTTCCCAACCCAAAGAAGTCAGAGAAGGGACCTCTGGTGAGTGTACCTTTTTAAATATAATACATGTTATAAAAGCAAGCATTTTTTAATGATTAAGTAGCCCTGAGGACTTGGGATGCATTCGTGGCCAATACTGCTACTGGAAAAGTCTGTTAACGTGTCTGGGGATGGAGTGGAAATCCTCCAGGGACATCTCCATGAAGCTCTCCTGGAGGTACTCCCAAAGCCTTTGCAGAAGGTTTCTGGGGAGAGCAGCCTTATTCCGTCCTTCATGGTAGGACACTTTACCACGCCATGCTAGTAGCAAGTAATCTGGTATCATTGCATGCCAAAGCCTGGCAGCGTATGGTCCCGGTGTTTCCTGGCATTCAAGTAACATCCGTTCTTTATCTCTCTGTGTTATCCTCAGGAGAGTGATATTGTTCATGATAACCTGGTTGAAATAGGGGATTTGGTTAAGGGGACATTCAGAGGTGCCCGTTCCTACTGGGCTGTTTGCCTGTGGCTGAAAAGAAATCCTCCCCGCAGTTAGCCACATGGTGGGAAGGGGGCCATTGGCGCTGAGCTGTTCGCGTTTGGCTAGCAGGGATCTTCCCTGATACCAGCCAGGCGGTGGGGGGAGGGGAAAAGCAATCATCCCAGAGAATTGGATGGGGGGAGGGGGTTAGTTTGGTTTCTGCTGCTGCACGTTAACAGGAAAACTGCAGCACTAAATGGCCAACTCAACGTGCTTTGCTTGGTATGGGAGAGGAGGGTGCTGCTGTTATGAAGGTTGCAGAAGCCGAAAGACTATGGCTTACCATGGCTGCCTGCAAGCCGAATTCTGTTGCCTGGCCCTGTGTATGTGATCTCTAACACCAAAGCCGCAGCACTCAATATAAGATGCAAAATGCAACCTTGTACCAAAATCACATGTGCTATGTAATGTGAATAGTGTTGTTCACTGTGAAAGAGTATAGCCATTGTTCTGTAAAATGAAATACTTTTAAATACTTCACTTCCTTTTTTTTCCTCCAGCAGCTGCAAATGTTTCAAGCCTCCCTCCTCCGTCCCAAAGGCTATCTCAGATAAGGTGGCGAAAAAAACGCACGTGCGATGACCTGTTCTCTGAGCTCATGCAGTCGTCCAGCACTGACAGAACTCAGCAGAATGTGTGGAGGGACACAATAGCAGAGTACAGGAAAGCGGACAATGAACATGAGGAGAGGTAGCGGCAGGAAGATCAGAGGAAGCATGAGGAAACGCTGGGGCTACTGCGGGATCAAACGGACATGCTCCAGCGTCTGGTGGAGGTTCATGAACAGCAGCAGGATCACAGACTGCCGTTGCAGCCCCTGCTTAACCGCCCTCTGTCCTCCCCAAGTTCCATCTCCTCCTCACCCAGACACCTAAGAACGCGGCGGGAGGAGGCTCCGGGCACCCAACCACTCCACCCCAGTGGACAGCCCAAGCAACAGAAGGCTGGCATTCAACAAGTTTTAAATGGCCTTTTCCTTCCCTCCTACCCTCCTCCCACACCCCACCCAGGCTACCTTGTGAGTTATCTCCCTATTTTTATAATCAATTAATAAAGAATACATGTTTTTTAAATGATAGTGACTTTATTTCCTTTGCAAGCAAGCTGTGATAGAAGGAGGGAGGGCGGGAGGCTTACAGGGAATTTAGAGGCAACCAAGGAGGCAGGTTTTCATCAAGGAGAAACAAACAGAACTATCACACAGTACCCTGGCCAGTCATGAAACTGGTTTTCAAAGCTTCTCTGATGCGCACCGCTTCCTGCTGTGCTCTTCTAACTGCCCTGGTGTCTGGCTGCGCGTATTCAGTGGCCAGGCTATTTGCCTCAACCTCCCACCCCTCCATAAACGTCTCCCCCTTACTCTCACAGAGATTGTGGAGCACACAAGAAGCAGCAATAACAATGGGAATATTGGTTTCGCTGAGGTCTGAGCGAGTCAGTAAACTGCGCCAGCGACCCTTTAAACATCCAAATGCACACTCTACCACCATTCTGCACTTGCTCAGCCTCTAGCTGAACAGCTCCTGACTACTGTCCAGGCTGCCTGTGTACGGCTTCATGAGCCAGGGCATTAAGGGGTAGGCTGGGTCCCCAAGGATAACTATAGGCATTTCAACATCCCCAACAGTTATTTTTCTGGTCTGGGAAGTAAATCCCTTCCTGCAGCCATTTAAACAGACCAGGGTTCCTGAAGACGCGAGCATCATGAACCTTTCCCGACCATCCCACGTTGATGTTGGTGAAACGTCCCTTGTGATCCACCGGTGCTTGCAGCACCATTGAAAAGTACCCCTTGCGGTTTATGTACTGGCTGCCCTGGTGGTCCGGTCCCAAGATAGGGATATGCATTCCGTCTATAGCCCCACCACAGTTAGGGAATCCCAGTGCAGCAAAGCCATCTAGTATGACCCACACATTACCCAGAGTCACTACCTTAGATAGCAGCAGCTCAGTGATTGCATTGGCTACTTGCATCACAGCAACCCCCACAGTAGATTTGCCCACTCCAAACTGATTCCCGACTGACGGGTAGCTGTCTGGCGTTGCAAGCTTCCACAGGGCTATTGCCACTCGCTTGTGAACTGTGAGGGCTGCTCTCATCTTGGTATTCTTGCACTTCAGGGCAGGGGAAAGCAAGTCACAAAGTTCCATGAAAGTGCCCTTACGCATGCAAAAGTTTCGCAGCCATTGGGAATCATCCCAGACCTGCAACATATGTGGTCCCACCACTCTGTGCTTGATTCCTAGGCCCAGAATCGGCGTTCCACGGCATGAGCCTGCTCCATTAACACCATGATCTCCAAATTGCAGGGGAACGCGGTTTTAGAGAAAAGTGTGTTCATGTCCTCATCACCGCGCTGCCATCGCCTCCTTGCCTGGTTTTTCAGGTGCCGGTTCTGCATACACAGCACAATAATGCACGAGGTGTTTACAATGGTCATAACTGCTGTGGTGAGCTGAACGGGCTCCACGCTTGCTGTGCTATGGCGTCAGCTCCTGCTCAGGCAATCCAGGGAAAAGGGCATGAAATGATTGTTTGCTGTTGCTTTGGTGGAGGGAGGGGCAACTGACAACATGGCTTACAGGGTTGGCTTACAGGGAATTAAAATCAACAAAGGGGGTGGCTTTGTGAGAAACAGAATGGCCCCCTCAAGGATAGAGCTCAAAACCTCAAGGATAGAACTCAAAACTGGGTTTAGCAGGCCGTTGACTTCATGGAGCGAGGGAGGAGAAAATGAACACAAAACAAATCTGGTCTATTTCTTGTTTTGATCCACTTCATCTATCTTTATACATCTTGCTGTCAGCAGACTGTTCAGTACGACCGCTAGCCATTGACATCTCCTGGGTGCTCGACAGAAGACAGTGCAGTATGCCTGCTGGCCATCGTCTTCTGTTGGCTGCAGATTAAAAGACAGTGCACTGCCGGTAGGATTGAATCGTCATGAGACGAAACTGAAAAGGGAAATGACCTGCCTGAGTCACTCCCATGTTTGCCCAGGTGCCCCTGACCTCATCGAGGTTGGTTAAAAGATCACCCTGGACTACATCAACGACAGCAACCAGTCATACTGCACTGTCTGCTGCCAAAAGGCAATAAACTGTTGCTGTGTAGCAATGCAGTACCATGTCTGCCAGCACCCAGGAGACATACGGTGACGGTGAGCTGAGCGGGCTCCATGCTTGCCGTGGTATGGCATCTGCACAGGTAACTCAAGAAGAAAGATACAAAATGATATGCTTTCATGGAGAGAGGGAGGGAAGGGGGGTACAAAACGATATGTACCCAGAACCACCCGCGGCAATGTTTTAGCCCCATCAGGCACTGGGATTTCTACCCAGAATTCAAATGGGCGGTGGAGACTGCAGGAACTGTGGGATAGCTATGCACAGTGCAACGCTCCGGAAGTCGACGGTTGCCTTGGTACTGTGGACACACTCCGTCGACTACATGCACTTAGAGCATTTGTGTGGGGACACGCAAAATTGACTGTATAAAAACGCTTTCTACAAAACCGACTTCTATAAATTCGACCTAATTTCATAGTGTAGACAAGGCCTTAGAGTCTATGAATCTATTCTGGAATAAGGCTGTGCACGCAGGGAGCTGTTATGGAATAGCTATTGCAGTCAATTTCCCTGTGTAAACAAGTCCAAGGTATCATTTTCCTTTTAGAAAGGCAGCAAGGAAGATTTTATGAAAGTCATGGGAGTTAGGGTATGTGACAAGGTGTTCCACCCCACACTCGCTCTGAAGGGGTTAATAGAGGCCAAATGGGACGATTAACATAATAGGCTGCAAACTGGGAGAATTAAGGCTAAGAGGAAAGTCCTAATGAGGGGAAAGTCACCGCCCTAATGTGCGGGTGGGATTTATAAAGACAGGAAGTGGGAGCAGAGAGAGGTGGCTGCAGGGAAGTAGGCTGCAGTCACTGCCTGGGAGAAGGGAGTTGTGAGGCTGGCAAACCCAGGGAAGGGGGGAGAGCCAAAAGGTAAGGAAAGGGCTTAGGGAAAAGGCAGCAAGGTTCAAGATGGCGCAGACCTTGGCTGCTGACGAGAGGGTCCCTGAGCTGGAACCTGTGGGAGAGGGCCTGGGTTGCCCTGCCAGCCACTGGGGATGTGGCACCAAGGGGCAGTGAATGGGAATCATAGAATCATAGAATATCAGGGTTGGAAGGGACCTCAGAATCATAGAATCATAGAATCATAGAATATCAGGGTTGGAAGGGACCCCAGAAGGTCATCTAGTCCAACCCCCTGCTCAAAGCAGGACCAAGTCCCAGTTAAATCATCCCAGCCAGGGCTTTGTCAAGCCTGACCTTAAAAACCTGTAAGGAAGGAGATTCTACCACCTCCCTAGGTAACGTATTCCAGTGTTTCACCACCCTCTTAGTGAAAAAGTTTTTCCTAATATCCAATCTAAACCTCCCCCATTGCAACTTGAGACCATTACTCCTCGTTCTGTCATCTGCTACCATTGAGAACAGTCTAGAGCCATCCTCTTTGGAACCCCCTTTCAGGTAGTTGAAAGCAGCTATCAAATCCCCCCTCATTCTTCTCTTCTGCAGACTAAACAATCCCAGCTCCCTCAGCCTCTCCTCATAAGTCATGTGCTCTAGACCCCTAATCATTTTTGTTGCCCTTCGCTGGACTCTCTCCAATTTATCCACATCCTTCTTGTAGTGTGGGGCCCAAAACTGGACACAGTACTCCAGATGAGGCCTCACCAGTGTCGAATAGAGGGGAACGATCACGTCCCTCGATCTGCTCGCTATGCCCCTACTTATACATCCCAAAATGCCATTGGCCTTCTTGGCAACAAGGGCACACTGCTGACTCATATCCAGCTTCTCGTCCACTGTCACCCCTAGGTCCTTTTCCGCAGAACTGCTGCCTAGCCATTCGGTCCCTAGTCTGTAGCGGTGCATTGGGTTCTTCCGTCCTAAGTGCAGGACCCTGCACTTATCCTTATTGAACCTCATCAGATTTCTTTTGGCCCAATCCTCCAATTTGTCTAGGTCCTTCTGTATCCTATCCCTCCCCTCCAGCGTATCTACCACTCCTCCCAGTTTAGTATCATCCGCAAATTTGCTGAGTGTGCAATCCACACCATCCTCCAGATCATTTATGAAGATATTGAACAAAACGGGCCCCAGGACCGACCCCTGGGGCACTCCACTTGACACCGGCTGCCAACTAGACATGGAGCCATTGATCACTACCCGTTGAGCCCGACAATCTAGCCAGCTTTCTACCCACCTTATAGTGCATTCATCCAGCCCATACTTCCTTAACTTGCTGACAAGAATGCTGTGGGAGACCGTGTCAAAAGCTTTGCTAAAGTCAAGAAACAATACATCCACTGCTTTCCCTTCATCCACAGAACCAGTAATCTCATCATAAAAGGCGATTAGATTAGTCAGGCATGACCTTCCCTTGGTGAATCCATGCTGACTGTTCCTGATCACTTTCCTCTCCTCTAAGTGCTTCAGGATTGATTCTTTGAGGACCTGCTCCATGATTTTTCCAGGGACTGAGGTGAGGCTGACTGGCCTGTAGTTCCCAGGATCCTCCTTCTTCCCTTTTTTAAAGATGGGCACTACATTAGCCTTTTTCCAGTCATCCGGGACTTCCCCCGTTCGCCACGAGTTTTCAAAGATAATGGCCAAGGGCTCTGCAATCACAGCCGCCAATTCCTTCAGCACTCTCGGATGCAACTCGTCCGGCCCCATGGACTTGTGCACGTCCAGCTTTTCTAAATAGTCCCTAACCACCTCTATCTCTACAGAGGGCTGGCCATCTCTTCCCCATTTTGTGATGCCCAGCACAGCAGTCTGGGAGCTGACCTTGTTAGTGAAAACAGAGGCAAAAAAAGCATTGAGTACATTAGCTTTTTCCACATCCTCTGTCACTAGGTTGCCTCCCTCATTCAGTAAGGGGCCCACACTTTCCTTGGCTTTCTTCTTGTTGCCAACATACCTGAAGAAACCCTTCTTGTTACTCTTGACATCTCTTGCTAGCTGCAGCTCCAGGTGCGATTTGGCCCTCCTGATATCTTTCCTACATACCCGAGCAATATTTTT
Organism: Chelonia mydas; assembly: GCF_015237465.2. Lineage (NCBI taxonomy): Eukaryota > Metazoa > Chordata > Testudines > Cheloniidae > Chelonia > Chelonia mydas. Next base: position 71,101,189 of record NC_051251.2, on the reverse strand, counting down.
ATACTCTTCCCTGGTCATATGTCCAACCTTCCACTTCTTGTAAGCTTCTTTTTTATGTTTAAGATCCGCTAGGATTTCACCATTAAGCCAAGCCGGTCGCCTGCCATATTTACTATTCTTTCGACTCATCGGGATGGTTTGGAAGGTCATCTAGTCCAACCCCCTGCTCAAAGCAGGACCAATCCCCAATTTTTGGCCCAGATCCCTAAATGGCCCCCTCAAGGATTGAACTCACAACCCTGGGTTTAGCAGGCCAATGCTCAAACCACTGAGCTATCCCTCCCCTCACATCTAGCCTCAGACTGCCTGAGACTGCTAGCGAGGAAAGACTGATACTCCAGAACGGGGAAACATGCATAGTGACCTGGCCGGAAGGCCAACTTGTGAAGAAGGAGTTGCAGAGACAGAGAGAGTGACAGTAGGGCATGCAGCAAGAAGGAGGAGAAGGTCTCGGATCTGGAAGGAGCTAATCCCCAGAGCAGCCAGGATGAGGTGTCACCTGCGGTGAGTGGACACCGCCCCACCATCATCTTAGGGTGCAGGTCACTGTCCACTGTTGGCAGAGTTTTTGGGTAATCTCTTCCCGGCTTTTACTTCTCATCATTGCAGCAGATCCATGCCAGTCCTCAACGTGCGCAGCATCTGATTCAGTGGAGGTGGATGCTGCATATAATGAAGAGGCAAAGCTTACCTGACTGCTGCAAGCCCATGCATCTGCACTGCCACTCCACTGCACTGGGACACAGGAGGGGGATGATTTCCCATGTACCCTCCTCTACATATGCCTCACTGTGGGAAGCCCACTTCCCCGAGCCATGCACAGAGGGCAGGCTTATTTTAACTGCTAGCCCTCTTTCAAAGGAAGCCTGTCTGTACAGAGGCCGGATTTAGGACAAGTGAAGCGTACTCTTGTCAGCACAAAGGATTTCTTCAGGCTCAAAGAACTGGGTTCACCATGAAACGCGCTCTTACTGTCCGGAGGAATTTTAGCACTGAAAATATTGCCCTGTGCCACGACCAGAACCAAATCAGAACAAGCTGTTTCCCATTACATTTAAAAATATCAGTGCCTTATGCATAATGTCTTGTCTGCAACTCTTTTTAGCACCAACCAGGGAGTCACACTGGGAACCAAATACAAAGGGCAGATAAATAGCACTTTGCAAGATTATAACTGTACTCCCTAACAAACAGCTACACTGGAATTTTTCTTCTCTGTAATTAACCAAAAGGACATAGGAGAAATATAGACATACTATCACTGGGCAAAACCCCCGTTCATTCCATGAATTATGCTCTCTTAAAACATCCCACAGAAAAAAGGGATGTCAGACAGACTGGAGAATAAAGCGAAGAGCCACTTCCTTTTCTGAGCTGTCTTGAATATTTTAATTGTGATCAGACTGAGATAATTAAGACTCCTAATTAGGATATTGCAAGACTGTAATTTGCACAGTGATTTTTTAAAATGACTTCTCCAGTGTGTCTTGCTGATTAATGCTCTTTGTGTTCTGTATTTATGGATTCTAAATGCCTCCGTTTTTACACTGAATAACGAAGGCATTTCCCCCGCCCCCACCCCCTTTTCAAAGCTTCTCTGAGGCGAGTGCAAGGAGGACTCACAAGGTTACTGAACTGGACTACACAATACAAGCACCTGGATATTGCTAGAGCTGGGGAGTGCCGGCTAATAGCAGGGATTCTGCATCAGTTCTGAAGGAATATTAGCAAGAAGGGAAACTGACCTTGTAAGTCATTGATAAATATCTCCTGCTCAGTAATTGTCTGTGGAGTGAGCAATTGGTACTAGGCCCTTCAGGGTCCATAAGCCATCTATTGAAATTGAAAATATTAATGGGCCAGAGCCTCAGCATGATTTCAATGGCGCTCCATTGATTTACATGAGCTGAGATTCTGGCCCATTTTTCTTGCTTTAAACCCAGCCCTGAAATGCACAGAACCAGCAACTAAAGCTCGGAAAAGCCTGCAGCTGCTGATTTGGAAGCTTGAAGCCCTTCGCTGCGAAAGGAACAGAATTAAAAAAGGCCTGTTATTTCCCGGGGAAAGTTCCCTCCATGCCAAACGGATATATCAGTCGATTAGTCAAGAGAACTGAAATCTGCACCAGGACCCAAGATTATTAACAGCTGCAGTACAGGCTGCTGACGTAGCTGGTGCTTTGACACATTGCAAGAGACCCCAAGGAGTTCAGAGTGATTCACAGCAGTCCCAGCCTCAGGGGCAGGAAAGGCTGGGTTTGTTTTTAAACTTCTCAAGACGTTCAAAGGTTCAATAATTTGGAAAAACTCTAAGGCAGACCCTGCACTGTGATGGACAGGGCAGGGGGAGGCAGGGAAAGAGCCTCTTCCCCCTCCACTCCAAACAGCAGGGCGGGATCTCTCCTGGGCCATACAGAGAAGGGAGACTGGCTACTCTGTAGCCAGCCATGGCCCAGGGCATATGGGCAGCTTAAAAGAAAAGAGAATGACTAGCCTAGGGCTCCATCTGCCCCATAGGGAAGTACCCTGCCTAATGGGCATTCTAGCTGGGGCGGGGGGGGAGGAGGGGGCAGTGAGCTTGCGTGGAAAGGACTCTGGCTTGGGGAGCAGGGAACCTGGGCTCTGTTCCCAACTCTGCTACCTTGAGCAAACTGTTTCCTCTTTCTGCCTTCCCTACCCTTTGTCTTCTCAAGATTGTCTCTTTGGGGCAGGTATCGTGTATCCCATGTGTTTGTGTAGTGCCTAATAAAATGAGGTCCTGAGCTCAGCTGACCTTATCCTTAGTGCAAAATTGTTTAACTCCTCTGTGAGGAGCGCAGGAGTACCTCCTCTTTCCCCAGATTAGCGCAGGGGTCAGCCTACAAATCTTGCAAATAGCTGGCAATACATGAAGCAATGATCACTTGCATTGATGCCCTGAAGGCTCCTCCCTTCCACCCCTGCCATGCTCCTGCTGGTCCCTGAGAGCACTCCCCTCACCCACAAGAAGGAGCTGCTCCCATGCACGGAGGAGGAAGCTGTGAAATATTGCATATCCACTCCTGGAGCTGAAATGTGGCCAAGAGTGCTGATCATATCCCATTCACCCTCAGCCAAGATATGTGGGCATGTACTCTCCCCTCCTTCCCAATTGTTTACAGCAGAGTCAGGCCAGAAGTTGTTCAATTTCACAAACTAATTATTAATGACATGTAGCACCTAGTAACCCTAGCAAGGGCCCAAAATGTGCTAGGCACTGTACAAACAGAATAAAAAGACAGTCCCTGCAGGAAGCATTCTTTGACTACACCTCAGAGCAGCTGCCAAATTTTCAAGCAACATCTACTGTTTATCTTGGCTTAGACCAGTGGTTCCCAAACTTGTTCCGCCGCTTGTGCAGGGAAAACCCCTGGTGGGCCGGGCCGGTTTGTTTACCTGTCGCATCCGCAGGTTCGGCCGATCGCGGCTCCCAGTGGCCGCGGTTCGCTGCTCCAGGCCAATGGGAGCTGCTGGAAGTGGCGTAGGCCGAGGGACGTACTGGCCGCAGCTTCCAGCAGCTCCCATTGGCCTGGAGCAGCGAACCGCGGCCACTGGGAGCCACGATCGGACAAACCTGCGGACGCGACAGGTAAACAAACCAGCCCGGCCCACCAGGGACTTTCCCTGCACAAGCGGCGGAACAAGTTTGGGAACCACTGGGTTAGAGGATAAAATGCATGCTGGCCACATTAACCAGGACAGGATTGTCTTGAGCCTCATTTGTAGCACTTGTCGCATTGGGTCAGACCATTGGTCCAGCTAGCTGTCTGCCAGTGGCTAGAACCTCATGACTGAGTAGAAAGTGCAAACTACCTAGCTGCAGCAGTTCTATGTTAGTCTGCCCTCAGGGAGATCCTCAACCCAAACCAACTTCCAAGGGTTAGGAAATCACCCAAAGCTAGAGGGTTTAGGCCCTTTCCAACACTTGTCCATTGTAACAATAGCAAGAATTGATAAAAGATAACGATGTGGATAGAGAGAACATCCAATCTTCCTGGAAAACTGCTTCTTTTCAGTCTTGGCTTACCTTGGGGCAATGAGTTCTACAAGCTAATTCTGCATTAAGATCACAGGAAACACTGCTTTTTAGTATGACAGGCAGCAAATTTAAACATTGCCGAGTGTCCCTTTGTTTCTGTATTATAAGGAAGGGTGTGTAAACGGCCTGATTTGCTTTCCCACTGTTGTTCATTTTGCATTATATCAACTTTCTTTGGCATATAAAAAAAAGCCTGCAAAGACACACACACACAAACATGAAAAATGCCATCATTTCTTGGCCCAAATCATTGTCTTTGTTAAAAGCTTTCCCCCCTGATTTGATCTGAAGCAGTGGGGGGAATGAAGAAGAGATTTTCATTGGTGAGCAAAATGAAACACAGATTGAAAGACTCCTTAAGGAGAGCTAGATTCACACTGTCAGATTAAATCAAGTGCCTTCACAAAATGAGGTTTGGCCTCAATTGTTGAAATGCTGCATTTCATCCAGCAACTGGGAAGAGCTCTTGTCAGAAAGCAATGCATCAAGCTTATTATTGCTGAGCTATTGAAGCTGTCCTCTCACTGTGCAACCCCGATGACGGGTGAAACAAAGACTAGCGTATGAAAGAAGGCTAGGTTTGTGTTTGGACACATTCGGCTACTTTCTCCACAGCTGCTAATCAGTAGTAGCATTGTACTGATTTCATCAGCTGAGGAAGCATCTCTTGGAGCTGTGACTATGGAGAAACTCACACGTACAGTCACTGCTAGACAGAGTTGCTCTGTTCCTTTAAGCAATATCTTCTGAGGTCTACAGGTAAATGTGGACCCTCCAAACATCAATAGCAAAGAGTGTCTCAAGCCACAAAAACCAGATCTAAATCACAAACACTGCGAAGTTTGTAGATTCCAAGTTTTAGGTTCACCCAGTAGTAAAGGTGGATGTGGATTTTAAATTCAGCTCAGAATTTTGCAGAGATCCACCAAGTTACTCTCAGTCCTGCTTTAAAAAAACCCAAATGATATGATTTGGAATTTTCAGTGACCAGATTCATGTGTCAACTAATGCCATTTCATAATACTCTTAGAATGGACGCTGGTGACAAAAACCGAGCCAATCAAGTGATTTGTTTATCCAATTTGTTGGTCAAGACAGTTTTTAACCTGAATTTATTTCATTTGTTAAAAAGACGGTTTGAATCAGTTTCAGGTGTTGAGCTGCTCATAAACTGTTATTTCAAAACCAAATGATTAAATAACCAGTCATACAACGAACTGCTAAGTCACATGGTGTTATTGCTGCTCCCTGCCACACTTTATACAACAACAATCAGCAAAAAAATGCTGTGTTTAGATTAGCCTTTCCTGCAGAATGTCCTGTCTCCACATGCAATTAAATTACCTGAGCATACATTAAAAAAACACACACACAGAGGTGTTCTTCAGCCCTGAATAATGAAGAGCATGATGCAAGCAAGTAGCTATTTCGAGCCTTAATGCTGTTCAGCAGTATTCACCCAGCTCTAGGAAGATTGTCTTTCCACTTACACAAATATAAATCCCTGCCACCTTATCAAAATGAACGCCACCCAGTATTAATGGCATTGTCAGGGGTGCTATGTGCTAATGCAGTGTTCATCCTGAGCACCAGGTTGCCAGTGATCTAGTCCACACCATTGACTTTCAAATAGAGAATACTGAATGCCAAGAGCTGCTGACTGTTCATGCTGAATAGTATGTCACAGTAGCCTTGTTTTCCAAAGCCTGGGGTGAAGTGCACTCTGGGATCAATGCTAAGCACGTTCTCTTCCTGAAGCTATAAATGTGAATCATTATCATGGGCTGAGGGAAGCGAATGCGCTACATAGGATTTATGTCCACAGATCTCTGCACCAGAAAGTCTCACTGCACAATGAGCTACAAGAGCAGAGGCTGGGAAAAGCTGGCATTTGTTTTCAAATGTTCTGAAGGGACATGGGTTATGTTTGTTTTTTTGTGTGTATTCGTCCTCCTCAAGCTGTGCTATCGGGACTAAGATTTGGAAAGGGGCAGGGGAGATCTCTACAGAAAACCCAGATGCTGAAGGGAGGGATATTGGCAATTCAGTAAGATTTCACTTCTATCCTCATGATGGAGAGAAGATTACAGTTCCAGTGCCATAATGGGAATATTGGGCATTGCCTCATCCCCACAGGACAGGAGCTTTTGCCATGGGCGATATGGAGAAAGGGGCTAATGCCTTTAGGATGTAGGCAGCCATTTTAACTGCTTGAAAAAGGACCATCTCTGTCCATGTACCTGTGTTCATTCAGTACTGCCCAGAAGCCCACCTTGGTTAAGATGGTTTTAAACATTTACTGTATATGGGATTTCACCCACATAGCAAGTGCAGCAAAAATGGGGTTCTGTCCACCCAAAAAGCAGCATTTCTAGCAAATTAATTTCAAATGCATTTTTTCAAATACACACTTTTTAAAAGTTTTGTCATCTCTACCTGCTGCCACTTCCGCCAGAGTGAGTGTCTAGGGCCCCCATACACACACATTTTCCATCACCCCTCAGTAACTAGAAGACACATTCATGGAGGATAGGTCCATCAGTGACTATTAGCCAAGATGGTCAGGGACCCACCCCATGCTCTGGGTGTCCCTAAACCTCCAACTGCCAGAAGCTGGGATCTGAGAACAGGGAATGAACCACTCAAAATTGCCCTGTTCTATTCATTCCCTCTGAAGCATTTGGCTCCGGCCATGGTTGGAAGACAGCGTACTGGGCTAGATGGACCTTTGGTCTGACCCAATGTGGCCATTCTTATGTATTTCTCCAGCTTTCAAAAAGTTGCCGAATGGCAGAAATATAAAATTTAAGTTTTCCTTTTGCTACCAACTTTTCCTCAAGCTGGAGACATTTGGACGCATTAGAGTAGAAAAAAGAAACAGCCATAGAGATCCATTATATTGCACCAGTGGCAAACGAGATAAGAAAAGGGGGAAAAAAACTAAACAGAAAAACCTTAATTTTTGTTCTGTTGCATTTTTGAAAACCCCCATACAAAAAATGTCACGCTACGTTTTCCTGCAGAAAGTCATTTTCAAGTAAACACTTTTTTCAGTAGGAATATTTTTCACTTGAAAAATTCCAGCCCAACTCCAAGACCATCATTGCTATGTGCAATCATCTATGCTACGGGCCCCGTAGTGAGAGAAGTGAACAAGTGTTTTTATTGTGCAAATGAAGAAACCCTACAATGCCAAAGAAGTGCCCAAAGGAGATGCTGCCATCTGCCTATTGATAAAGTTTGCCAGCAACTTGGCACTGACACTACGGACAGGGGTATAAAATGGGAATGAAAATATTTACTTCCTTCCTGCTACCTTGGGATCTTCTCAAACCCACTGAGGAGGAGCAATCAGTTTAAAAGTCTCATCAGATTTTCTGAACTGTGACGCCCTCTAACATACAGATCCTAGATAGAGTGCTCCGAATCTAGGTATTCCTGGTTTTTTGCCTAGTCCTCACATTCCAATTCTGCTTTTCCACATTTCCCAATGCTTCCGCAAAGAAGTCACAATGTCAGCTATTCCATATACAATTAATAAGCCAGTGTCATTACTACATGAACTGCTTTTCAAGTCAATGGTTACATGAAAAAAGGATACTGGAAGAGAGAGCCATGTAACTGACACAGTGAGAAGACAATGACTTTTTGGGGGGGTAACTCAGAACATGCAGCTCTCCACTTGGTAGTTTAACTATTCCCCTTCCCTACCAGGGACACCCCTTGTTCAGAGTTTCCCCCAATCGTACTGGAGACAGTTTACACCCCACCAGCTAATGGTGTTCTTTATGTACTTTTAAGGCCTGTAGAATAGGTCACGCAGCACACACGAGGTATCATTTTCTCATGAATAAGTTCTGGGTTTAGTACATGATGAGTCACTCTGCAAAGTTCTCATCTGTCACCAGCTACTGGGCTGACAGCAACTGATGTTAGTTGTTGATTGCAGTGATTATACTAAGGAAACAAGCTTAATTTCAGACCATGTTCTATATTTCAGATGTAGCTTTTCTTTCAGCATAAGTGAATATAATACGGTTAGCTTTCACATGTCAATTATGAAACCTTATGTAAAACCAAGTACTCAGCAGTAAAACTGATGTGTTGAAATTTGTATTTGCAGCCCTGTGGAAATCAGTTCAAGAGTGATCTATATTTATTGGCTGAAAATGTGTGTGAAATTTACATCCAACTGTTGAGTCCCCAGGGCAGTTGACAAGCCTTGTATTAGCTTAGGAATAATATGTACCATTTGTCAAAGTCAGTAGGGGAAAAGTGACTTTTCTACCTTCAGCTGAAGAACAGTTGGGTTAGATTTCCTTTATTTGTCTGCTCTGGCTGACAACTGTTGCAAGAGTTTTGCAAGAGTGGAAAATTTGGAGCTATCAGCAGAAGAAAGAACACAAAATCTCGTGAATAAGTACCTTTAATATCTACAGAAAAGAACACTGATTCTTGGTTTTTTAAAGCTTCTGTTCTATACAGATGTTGCTGTGTAGAAATGACTGAACCAGTTCAGAAAATAGCAATTTAGAACCTTTTCTGCAGGCTTCCACAAGGTCCATGCACTAGTGGGCTAAAGTGGGATGTAAATGGCACATTGTTGGCCTTGTTCAATTTCCCTCTGAAATCTGCAAACGTTGAGAACCTTGTTTGAAAAGTGTAATAGAATATGTCTATTTGCAGTTCAACTAAAAGATGTGGGGTTGGAGGATTTCTCCCCACTATGCAGGCAAGACTAGTGGAAAGCCAAAATTTCATTTCACACCTCAAGTGTCTCAGCATTCCTCTAATATCTGTCCCTCTAATATCCTGGGACCGACACAGCAACAACAACAGCACATTCAGCATTCCGCCACTCCTTCCGAAACCTATTTCCCACAAAGACTGCGCTAACCTCCATAAACCGTGGCAACTAGCCACAAATAAACCTCCAGAAGTTGAGCTGGAGAGTTAGACAGGAGAGTGTGGAGGATGAAATACCCAGACTTCTTGGGTCTAACAAAGGAGAAGAGGTCAGAACAGCTTCACAGCAGGGCATGTTCCTGTGCTTTATAGCACAGGGCTGAGGCCCATAAACTATGGAATGAGTTAAGTGTCATTCATGACAGGTTTTCAAGGAGAAAGAAGAAGTGGCCTCTCCACTTCTTAGAAGCTAAGTTCACGCAATTGGATGGGCACTGCATTGTCAGTCAACTCACTGTGTTATTTTGACACACATCAGTGAGACGAAGACATGGGGAAGTAAAGGAAAATAGGGTTATAGTTGTAGTGTAGGGTGACCAGATGTCCCGATTTTATAGGGACAGTCCCGATATTTGGAGCTTTGTGTTATATAGGTGCCAATTACCCCCCATCCCCATCCCGATTTTTCACCCTTGCTATCTGGTCACCCTACTGTAGTGCAATATCACTGTCTACGGGCAGTGTGAAGAAATACTTCCTTTTGTTTGTTTTAAACCTGCTGCCTATTAATTTCATTTGGTGACCTCTAGTTCTTGTGTTATGAGGAGGAGTAAGTCAGGAAGTATTATTTACTGTCTCCACTCCATCATAATCCTCGATCATTTGCTCCACTGGTTGGCTAATCTCATTAAGGTAAAAATTTTTATTTCTAGTCTAAATATTGGAAGGACAGAACAGGTCGTGCTGGTGGGAGACTGGCACTATATGTGAAAGAAAGCATAGAATCAAATGAATACCCATTTGGGCCTTTCAAAAACTCCCCTGTGGAGTATCAACAAGAATTGACAGGTTTCAGAGTAGAAGCCGTGTTAGTCTGTATCCGCAAAAAGAAAAGGAGTACTTGTGGCACCTTAGAGACTAACAAATTTATTTGAGCATAAGCTTTCATGAGCTACAGCTCACTTCATCAGATGCATTCAGTGGAAAATACAGTGGGGAGATTTATATACACAGAGAACATGAAACAATGGGTGTTACCATACACACTGTAACGAGAGTGATCAGGTAAGGTGAGCTATTACCAGCAGGAGAGCGGGGGGAAAAAAAACTTTTGTAGTGATAATCAAGGTGGGTCATTTCCAGCGGTTGACAAGAACGTCTGAGGAACAGTGGGGGGGTGGGAGGGGGTGAGGGGGTGAATGTGGAAATAGTTTTACTTTGTGTAATGACCCATCCACTCCCAGCCTCTATTCAAGCCTAAGTTAATTGTATCCAGTTTGCAAATTAATTCCAATTCAGCAGTCTCTCGTTGGAGTCTGTTTTTGAAGTTTTCTTGTTGAAGAGTTGCCACCTTTAGGTCGGTAATCGAGTGACCAAAGAGATTGAAGTGTTCTCCGACTGGTTTTTGAATGTAATAATTCTTGACGTCTGATTTGTGTCCATTTATTCTTTTACGTAGAGACTGTCCAGTTTGGCCAATGTACATGGCAGAGGGGCACTGCTGGCACATGATGGCATATATCACATTGGTAGATGTGCAGGTGAATGAGCCTCTGATAGTGTGGCTGATGTGATTAGGCCCTACGATGGTGTCCCCTGAATAGATATGTGGACACAGTTGGCAACGGGCTTTGTTGCAAGGATAGGTTCCTGGGTTAGTGTTTTTGTTGTGTGGTGTGTGGTTGCTGGTGAGTATTTGCTTCAGGTTGGGGGGCTGTCTGTAAGCAAGGACTGGCCTGTCTCCCAAGATCTGTGAGAGTAATGGGTCGTCCTTCAGAATAGTGTGACGGGGCAAGGCCAGATGGCGATAGAAAAGTAGTGGGAGATAGATATATTAGCTCCACGCTAAATGAATCCCTGGTACCAGTGATTATGTGAAATTATATAAGTGAAATGGCAGCTGCTCCAGGTCAATTAAGACACCTGGGGCCAATTAAGAACTTTGCAGAAGGCAGGGAGAATGCTAGGTTGATTGGGACACCTGAAGCCAATCAGGGGCTGGCTGAAACTAGTTAAAAGCCTCCCAGTCAGTCAGGTGGGTGTGCATGTCAGGAGCTGTGGAAGGAAGTTGTGCTGTTGGAGAGGCTGAGTAGTACACAACATATTGGGCACAAGGAAGGAGGCCCTGAGGTAAGGGTGAAGTGGAGCTTGAGGAAGTGAGGGCTGCTGTGGGGGAAGTAGCCCAGGGAATTGTACATGTCATGTTTCTAAAAGGTCAGCTACCATAGCTGATACTATTAGGGTCCCTGGGCTGGAGCCCAGAGCAGAGGGTGGGCCTGGGCTCCCCCCCCACACCTTTGCCCCCTTATTAATCACTGAGACTGGGAGACAACAGAGACAGTGCAGAGAGTGCAAGGAAGGATAACTTCTCCTCACCTTCCTTGCTGGCTTATGATGAAAATGGCTCAGTAGACTGTGACCCTTGTCTCTAGAGAAAGAAGGGTTACGTGGAGGGTCACAGTGAGCCTCTGAGGCTAGCGAAAACCACCAGGAAACGCGGGACCCATGGAGGCAAGGACAGAGCTTTGTCACAATAGGTTGTAGATCCTTGATGATGCATTGGAGAGGTTTTAGTTGCAGGCTGAAGGTGATGGCTAGTGGCGTTCTATTATTTTCTTTGTTGGGCCTGTCCTGTAGTAGGTAACTTCTGGGTACTCTTCTGGCTCTGTCAATCTGTTTCTTCACTTCAGCAGGTAGGTATTGTAGTTGTAAGAATGCTTGATAGAGATCTTGTAGGTGTTTGTCTCTGCCTGAGGGATTGGAGCAAATGCTGTTGTATTGTAGAGCTTGGCTGTAGACAATGAATCGTGTGGTGTGGTCTGGATGAAAGCTGGAGGCATGTAGGTAGGCATAGCGGTCAGCAGGTTTCCAGTATAGAGTGGTGTTTATGTGACCATCGCTTATTAGCACCGTAGTGTCCAGGAAGTGGATCTCTTGTGTGGACTGGTCCACAAAAACCAGTTGGAGAACACTTCAATCTCTTTGGTCACTCGATTACAGACCTAAAAGTGGCAATTCTTCAACAAAAAACCTTCAAAAACAGACTCCAATGAGAGACTGCTGAATTGGAATTAATTTGCAAACTGGATACAATTAATTTAGGCTTGAATAACGACTGGGAGTGGATGGGTCATCACACAAAGTAAAACTATTTCCACATCCCCCCCCCCACTGTTCCTCAGACGTTCTTGTCAACTGTTGGAAATGGCCCACCTTGATTATCACTAGAAAAGGTTTTTTTCCCCCTGCTCTCCTGCTGGTAATAGCTCACCTTACCTGATCACTCTCGTTACAGTGTGCATGGTAACACCCATTGTTTCATGTTCTCTGTGTATATAAATCTCCCCACTGTATTTTCCACTGAATGCATCCGATGAAGTGAGCTGTAGCTCAGGAAAGCTTATGCTCAAATAAATGTGTTAGGCTCTAAGGTGCCACAAGTACTCCTTTTCTTTTAACAAGAATTGAGTGTGAAATGCAACAAACTCTTCTCATGTCCTACTTTATACAACCAAACCAAATCTCATTATGCTCTCACATTGCAGCTACTAGCACAAGACCTCATTTTTCATCTCCAGAGAGACGACATATTATCTTTACATAAAGAATGACAAAGGAAGTCTATCACTTTAATGACTTGTTGAAAAATAGCTATACATGCCCTTGACTACCCAATGGATGAATTATGCAAGTTGTCTACCAGTTTGAGCATTACTTTTATCTGTGAACTTATTAAAGTGCTCTCTTATCTCCTCCGCTCCAGATTGTTTTTAATTCCACTTCAGTAATATTGCTGAAAAAGTTTGCATGAAGAGAAAGCTTATCAAGGGCTTTTCCAAGACACTATACAGTGTGAGCTTTATTTCCAGTAATGTTCATCCATTTAAGTAAGAAATGAGGTTGCAGCTAATCTCTGGTGTGACCTGCAGTACTCTTGCTGTATCTCCATAGGACTAAATCTTTCAGGGTGAAATCCAGCACTCCACAGAAGGCCAACAGTGCCTCTGTACCATTTAAATCTCACTTAAAGCCTTACAATTTTGAGGACTAGGGCAGAACACTCAGGTTGAGCCTCCCCACAGGGGAGAATTTGCCCCTACAGTCCATATTCAGACAAGGTAAGGATTCATCCGATTGTGATCTTGCTAAGTAGTAATTTAAAAGATTTAATTATTCATTTTGTCAGCAATTTTCTGTGCTTCACAACCTCTGTGGTCACAAAAATCCCTTTGTTGTTGTTGTGGCAGCTGTCCTTTTGGCTGCCTAGTGCAGGACTACATCATGTTAAGGGTACAAATAGTATAGGAAGGAAATCTCAAGAGACATGCATGTCACGATTCTTCGCAGAAAGCCAGTAGCACAGTAACACTGACAGGAAGACAGCATACAAGAGTAAGGTGGTGACCCTTTGGAACTTTTTCAAGTAACGTGCTATGGAAACACGTGATCACGAGTGGTGATGAACTGGGATGCATGCCCAAAGCAACAGATAGTCAGGATATGACTGGAGTGTCTCAGTACTTCACAATCCAATGCATCTGTCCTCACCAAAACCCTGTGGTGTACGGAAGTGCCTTATCCCCATCTTGCAGATGGGGAAATGAGGGATAGAGAGACTTGCCAACAGTAGACCCAGATTTAATCCCCTGCTCCACCAGAGGCTTCCTAAGAACCAGTTTAGTCCCCTAACCATTGGAACAACCTTCCTCTCAAGTCTTCTCCGAATAACTAGTCATTAGGCATCTCGGTAGGTGAAGAAAGCAGCTGAGCAACAGGTGTAGAGCAGCTCTGCAGACACTGCCATGCTAACAGCTGAAGCAGCAGTTTATGGTCTTTCAGCTCCTACCCCCTCTACAGGTGGGAGGACTCAACCAATTGGAGGAGTCACATGGAGGCAGATCCTCAGTGAAGAAGCGGTGACAGAGAAATTGATGACAATGTAAGTCTGTCCTATTGACCAGCAACCTTGATTTGCGTACATGCACCCCGTATTTCAATCCATTGGTTTAACCATGCATCAGAAGTGGAGGTTTGTACACTAGGACGAAGGCAGTGATTGATCCAGATATACCTTGTTTTTATTTGTTTATGATCTACGAGCAGCACACACTCAAAGCATTCATAGGCAGTGTATTTAACAGCAAGTAAATATGATTAACTCATCTATACAGCAAGAGTTATGGTTTCCAATACTCGGAATTATTTGTATATATCATGTGATTGAAATGTCCAATCAAGACTACTCTAGAAAAAGAGTTCAGCTCATCCATTCAGGAAACAAAGCTTAATATGTCAAGCTGCTAAACTCACATTTGCAAATTCATAGTTTATTGCCCACAAATATTCCTTAGTATTTACTTAAAGATTTGCCATTTCTGCAGACGGACATGGCTGGCAGTAAACTCATTTGCAACAACAATGACACTGGGACATAATCAGAGCCTGGCGGGATTTATTTTATTTGCATGTAACTCTTCTGCCAGGTGGAGCCAGCAGCAACCAGGGCCAGGTTCAATATCTAGGGGTTGCTTTTCAACAACACAACACGGAACTGGCTCGAGCCCCTGCCGAGTAACCTGGGAAAATTACACACCACCCCTGGGTGCCACTGAGAGGCAATACTTTCCTATTCTCAAGCACAGAGTCTGAGTGTAGAAAAGAAACTTCATGAAAGGAGAGAAGTCACCCGACATTAATTAGGGAAAGTGTTGCAAGCAGGATTCATAAACATAAAACTTTGAACAGGACACAGAGTCCGTGGGGCAGAGTCTTCTGCCTCATGTTTTTGAGTTCTACAACCAAAAGTTCCTTTACTGTGCCCCTCTCTGCTCCCTCACCATACCCCACTCACAGTGGTTGTCCTTGGTCAGTGAGGACCCAGGGTTCACCTCCCACCCAGAGAAGAAGGCACCTTGCTTGCTCCTCCATCTTCACCACCTGGCTGCCCCCCGCCACCAGCTGATTACTTGCCACTTTTGCTGGCCACCCATCAGTTACCTTCTGCTGCCACCCGCATCTCTGCTGTGACCTGTGTAGGTCAGTCCCTTAGTGATTTTTAGCTCTCAGCAGGCTGAGAAGCTTAAAACCCTCATCATGAGTGATTTAAGCTCTCTTTGAGTACTTGAAATAACAGAAGACTCTTAATGAAGCCTATTTAGCTCTATCTTTGAGCAGTGGGGAGGAACAGGTTAAACCAGACCAGGGACCCCCAGGGAGAGTCCACACCTCCTAGCTGAGACACCTGTTCGCACTCCTCTTCTTTTACAGGGGTCTGGCATTCGAGCCCCTGGCTTAATAAGGTCCTTTCAGCTGAGGGTGGCCCCCTCATTTGGGACAAGTTAAGCATGGTTCTGCTCCCCTTTATTCATACAATAAAGACAACAAAATTAATAATATTTCACTACCCCTGCATTCAGTACTAAAGTGATTTGTAACCCAACACCAGCCAAAGTTGATCACTTTGAGCAACAGTGCTCTATCTGCTGGATATTTTGGCAGAGTAGGTATGTCCATGTAAATACATTTTGCTCCTGAAGTCTCTCCCCCTCCCCAACTAGCTGTCAGAGGAGCATTCATTCAGACCCTGCTTACATCTGCAAGTATTCATGGTGGGGGAGGGAAGAGGTGAATAGGGGTTCCAGGACACTCTTTCAGTTCTGTTAAGCTAGCTACTTCAAATTGTGGCTAGTTTGGATAGTGCTTAATTTAGGAGGAAAGGTTCCCTTACGTTTATTGGTATCTGGACAATTGAGGGCATGAACAACATTAGTAGGACAGAGCCTCTGTCAGAAGGTGATCTGTCACTGAGTCTGAGGTGCCAGCTTTCACAGACTAATTAGCACATCTCTTGGACTACTGAAACGACTTAACATGCACAGAGCTCAGTTCCTTTCTAATCATAGTGTCCCCCCACCAATGGTTCCAGTAACTACCTACCATTAGTGTCTCACACAAATCTCTTCCATTTAAAGCCTTCAGGCAATCTGAGAGCACGTGTCTTTTAACAGGCTGAAATAGTTTACATCAGAGGGTAAACAGAGGGGGAGGAGGGAAGCTGATGTGGGTAAAGGGAGTTGAAGAAGGCAAAAACGGTTATGGTGAAAGGAGGTAGCAAGCCCTTGCTCTGCCCTAATGCCCTTCTGCCTCAAGTTGTAGCTCCCCATCCAAACCCGTTAAGTGAATTGATGAAAACGTTTGCCCAATCACAATGAGCAGAAGCTTTGCTAGAATACAAGTGTACCAAATGAGTTTGGTGGGACAGGCCCCAGTAGCTATCTCCAAATGAGTTTTCCTGTTATTCTGTCTGTTGTAGTCACCCTTAGTACCCACCCCACCCCAAGGAATGCTGTTTATCAGCACAGTGGGTTCTTGAATCATGACAAGTAGGTACCATTTTCATTCTTAAATCTACCACCTCCTCCAGTGTAGAAACACCATGAGGGAAAAGCAAGCTCCCTTATCACTACAGTCTGTTTTTATATTAGGAGTACTTGACTAACAAATTTATTTGAGCATAAGCTTTCGTGAGCTACAGCTCACTTCATGGGATGCATTCAGTGGAAAACACAGTGGGGAGATTTATATACATAGAGAACATCAGTGGAAAATACAGTGTTTTCCACTGAATGCATCCCATGAAGTGAGCTGTAGCTCACGAAAACTTATGCTCAGATAAATTGGTTAGTCTCTAAGGTGCCACAAGTACTCCTCTTTTTTTTTGCGAATACAGACTAACACGGCTGCTACTCTGAAACCTGTTTTTATATTGCAACTTGAATTCAACTCTGGCAGGAGCAGGTGAAACTGCGCCATTACCCCAGGACTGAAGTTGGTCCCATAACTCTTTCCTCACCCAGGCAGTGTTCACTTTATGTAACATATGCTGTAATTCTCCACCAGGGCATGACTGCTGTTTATCCTCCCTGCTATGGAGTTTTATGGGGCCATTGCTTTGAGCTGTAGCAGTGTAAATCAAACAAGCTTAGCTAGCACAGATCTCAACCGGGAGAGTTCCTTAGGGTAGTTCAACTGATCTTCCAGTCCTTTGTTTTAACCTTCATATTTAATTAAAAGCAATTAGCATTAGTGCAATGTTAATTTTTCACAGATCAGCACTTGTAGCTCATGTAAAATCCACATCCTTGAGAGATGTAGCTAGGCTGAACTAACCCCTGGTGCAGACAGTGCTAAATTGATGGAAGAATTCTTCCATCGAATGAGCTACCACCTCTCAGGGAGTGGATGATCTACACTGACAGGAGAACCCCTCCCACTGGCATAGCTACACTACAATGCTACAGAAGCACAGCTGCAATGCTGCCGTAATGTAAGTGTAAACATACCCTAAGCAATTTCTCAGTTTTTTCCCCCACATCTATCAGACTCAAGATTGCCATTTGAATTATGCTAGTCCAAAATCAAAATTAGGCAAGATTTAATTTTGTACCAGTGGTGGCCTTTCTAGAACAGCAGAGTCTAGTCTCTTGTAACCCTGCAGGCCTGGAAGTAGGAGCTTTATTCCAATAGATGAAAAAGAGATTCCTAAGGGTACAAGAAACATTTGGTTCTAGTACGGTAACATCCAGAGATTTCTGTATAACTGGCATTTACAAGGCACATGGTGCGCTGTGTATCTATTTGAGATACCCTGCATAACTCATTTTAATTGCTCTGGGGTTAGATTGTTAGAATTCTCCATTGAGCTCCCTGTGCCTGTACAATGTTAGATGTCAGATTTAGGACTTGATTTTTGCAGACAGCCCATTTCAAAGAGGCCCTTCTAACTCAAATTCAATTACTCTGAACCAGGCAGTGCCCATCACCTGGAGGATGAAATCAGCAAAGGTTTAAAGTAAGGGGGATTAGAAATTTCTAAGATTTATCAGGAAGCCCCATTAAGCTCATTATTTACTGTCAAAGTCTTCAGTCAGCTTGCAGCCCATTCTAATTATAGAGTCACTTAATGCTTTTCTAAAATCCAAGGAATTCAGAACGGGAAATGAAAATGACACAGACCTACAGTAGTGATGAAGGACTTCATCAAGGCTATTTTAAAACTAAGCCTCTGCACCTGAATGCACAAAGAATAGCCAAGATTCCATAGGGAAGGGATAGTTAATCAATGGAGAGAAAGGGCTACAGCAGGGGTAATCTATTTTTTGTCAAGGTCCAAATTCCTTGGTCAAGGTATAATCAAGGTCCAGACTCCAGAGAAAATACAAAAACAACAACAATGACAATAGTAAGTAAATAAAAAGATTTCACGGTCCATTCAAAAGTGTCTGGCAGTACAGATTTGGCCTTTGGTCCCCCTAGTGACTACCCTGGGCTACACTATTGTACTGCAAGAACATTCAATTGCAACAAGATCAGCAATTCTTCTGTTTGACTCTGGAAGACACCTGACAAGATGTGTTCTCAGGAGGATCCCACATTTGTTAGCTGTTATCAGGAATGTCAATATGACTTATGCCCCAAATGCAACATGAGTTTCTGAAGTTTCTAAATTCCCTGTCAAGGTCACCAGTGATTTGATTGTCTCAAGGGCTGGGAAGTCAACAGGAGATGCAGCAGCTCTCCACCTTTGATAACCAAAGATAGGTGTGACCTGATGTTTGTTTAGGATGTCAATAGATGATACTTCACCTTTTATGACAGCGGGCAAGCACAGTGCAGTCTCTAGTAGCTATATACTTGCCTTTCCCTTGACTCCCAATATCCAGTACTGAAAAGGCCTTTAGCTGTATCTGTTAGTACTTAATCAGTTAGTTACCATTAGAGACTTGGTAGTATCTGATATAGTACAGATTCATAGAAATAACGATATTGAATCAGACCAGCTGTTCATCTAGGCTAGAATCCTGTCACTAACAAAGACCTGTACCAGATATTTCAGACAAAGGAGCAAGAAGCCTTGCAGTAGAGTTCTATGGAATTCTTTGCCCCTCCTAAGCCCCTATAGCTATGTGACTTAAGTCCCACACATGTAGGTTTACATCCCTTCCAAAATCCCAATTTTTTAATATTTACTATAATGGGATATTCTTGTTATTCACAAAGCTAATCCCTTTCTGAATCCTGCTAAGATCTTGCTGTCAAAGATATCTTGTAGCAATAAATTCACCCTGCTAGTTATGTTGTGTGATAAAAAAAAAATCTCATCAGTATTGAATTTACCGCCTTTTCAATTTCATTTCATGTCTCCTTATTCTTGCAGTATGAGAAAAGGTCATCAGAAACTCCTATTCACCCTTTCTATCCCTTCATTATTCTATAGGCTTCTATAATGTCTCCTTTTTTCACCTGTCTGAGGTAAATAATCCCACTCTTTGATTAGAGGCATGGAAAAAGCTCACAATAAATTCACTGGCTAATCTAAAAAAATTTGTGGAAAAAAATGTTTCATGTCAAACAAATGATCCCCCCTCTCCCCCCGGTTTCTTGCTGAAAAAAAAATCATTTCAGGTCAAACAAAGCACTGCATTTGATCCAAAATCAATTTTGGTGGGGGGCTGTTTTGTTTTTTAGGGGGTCATTTCAAAAACAACAAGTTGAAACATTTTATTTAGACTCTCAAAAACTTTTTTTTTTTTGCCAAAGCTATTTGCTGAATGCATTAATTGTTTCAGTCAACCAGAAACTGCATAATTTGGCAAAGAAACCATTTCTCCAAAATTTTGCCCAGCTCTACTCTCATTATAGCATTCTTACCATGCTTGTTTGAACTCTGCTGTAACCTTCTGAGACTGGGTGACCAGAGTTTACAAGGACTCCATGCAAGGGTAAGAGGATTGATTTATTTAACAGAATTATAATATTCTCTGCATTATTCTCCATTCCACTCTTTAATGCAGTGGTACTCAAACTAGGGCCGCCGCTTGTTCAGGGAAAGCCACTGGCAGGCCTGGCCGGTTTGATCACCTGCCGCGTCCCCAGGTTCGGCCAATCGTGGATCCCACTGGCCGCAGTTTGCCACTCCAGGCCAATGGGGGCTGCGGAAAGCTGTGCTTGCTGCCGTTCCTGCAGCCCCCATTGGCCTGGAGCAGCGAACTGCGGCCTATGGGAGCCGCGATTGGCTGAACCTGCGGATGCGGCAGGTAAACAAACCGGCCCTGCCGCCAGGGGCTTTCCCTGGACAAGCGGCGGCCCTAGTTTGAGCACCACTGCTTTAATATATCCTAAGGGCTTGTTTACACAGAGAAATTGACCAGAATAGTTATTGCAGAATGAATTGTTCCCGAATAGCTCCCCATATGGGCACACTAGTCTACTATAATAAGCGATTTTATTCCACAATACTTACTGCACTTTAGAAGTAAATTTAGCAAAACCAAATTAATCATAGAATCACAGAATCAAAGACTATCAGGGTTGGAAGGGACCTCAGGAGGTCATCTAGTCCAACCCTGTCAAAGTTCCTCCCCCACTCTGAACTCTAGGGTACAGATGTGGGGACCTGCATGAAAACCTCCTAAGCTTACTTTCACCAGCTTAGGTTAAAACTTCCCCAAGGTACAAATTAATTTTATCCTTTGTCCCTGGATCTCCACTGCCACCACCAAACTCTAACTGGGTTTACTGGGAAACGTAGTTTGGACACGTCTTTCCCCCCAAAATCCTCCCAACCCTTGCACCCCACTTCCTGGGGAAGGTTTGGTAAAAATCCTCACCAATTTGCATAGGTGACCACAGACCCAAACCCTTGGATCTGAGAACAATGAAAAAGCATTCAGTTTTCTTACAAGAAGACTTTTAATAGAAGTAAAGAAATCACCTCTGTAAAATCAGGATGGTAGATCCCTTACAGGGTAATTAGATTCAAAACATAGAGAATCCCTCTAGGCAAAACCTTAAGTTACAAAAAGGACACACAGACAGGAATAGTCATTCTATTCAGCACAGTTCTTTTCTCAGCCATTTAAAGAAATCATAATCTAACACATACCTAGCTAGATTACTTACTAAAGTTCTAAGACTCCATTCCTGGTCTATCCCCGGCAAAAGCAGCATACCGACAGACACAGACCCTTTGTTTCTCTCCCTCCTCCCAGCTTTTGAAAGTATCTTGTCTCCTCATTGGTCATTTTGGTCAGGTGCCAGCGAGGTTAACTTTAGCTTCTTAACCCTTTACAGGTGAGAGGATTTTTCCTCTGGCCAGGAGGGATTTTAAAGGGGTTTATCCTTCCCTTTATATTTATGACAAACCCCCTGCTCAAAGCAGGACCAATCCCCAACTTAATCATCCCAGCCAGGGCTCTGTCAAGCCTGACCTTAAAAATATCTAAGGAAGGAGATTCCACCACCTCCCTAGGTAACGCATTCCAGTGTTTCACCACCCTCCTAGTGAAAAAGTTTTTCCTAATATCCAACCTAAATCTCCCCCACTGCAACTTGATTTTTGTTGCCCTCCGCTGGACTCTTTCCAATTTTTCCACATCCTTCTTGTAGTGTGGGGCCCAAAACTGGACACAGTACTCCAGATGAGGCCTCACCAATGTCGAATAGAGGGGAACGATCACGTCCCTCCATCTGCTGGCAATGCCCCTACATATACATCCCAAAATGCCATTGGCTTTCTTGGCTACAAGGGCACACTGTTGACTCATATCCAGCTTCTCGTCCACTGTAACCCCTAGGTCCTTTTCTGCAGAACTGCTGCCGAGCCATTCGGTCCCTAGTCTCTAGCAGTGCATGGGATTCTTCCGTCCTAAGTGCAGGACTCTGTACTTGTCCTTGTTGAACCTCATCAGATTTCTTTTGGCCCAATCCTCCAATTTGTCTAGGGCCCTCTGTATCCTATCCCTACCCTCCAGCGTGTCTACCACTCCTCCCAGTTTAGTATCATCTGCAAACTTCCTGAGGGTGCAATCCACACCATCCTCCAGATCGTTAATGAATATATTGAACAAAACCGGCCCGAGGACCAACCCTTGGGGCACTCCACTTGATACCGGCTGCCAATTAGACATGGAGCCATTGATCACGACCCGTTGAGACCGACAATCTAGCCAACTTTCTATCCACCTTATAGTCCATCCAGCCCATACTTCTTTAATTTGCTGGCAAGAATACCGTGGGAGACCGTGTCAAAAGCTTTGCTAAAGTCAAGGAACAACAGATCCACCGCTTTCCCCTCATCCACAGAGCCAGTTATCTCGTCATAGAAGGCAATTAGATTAGTCAGGCTTGACTTGCCCTTGGTGAATCCTTGCTGACTGTTCCTGATCACTTTCCTCTCTTTTAAGTGCTTCAGAATTGATTCCTTGAGGACCTGCTCCATGATTTTTCCAGGGACTGAGGTGAGGCTGACTGGCCTGTAGTTCCCAGGATCCTCCTTCTTCCCTTTTTTAAAGATGGGCACTACATTAGCCTTTTTCCAGTCATCCGGGACTTCCCCGGATCACCATGAGTTTTCAAAGATAAATTAAGGCCACATTTATTCCAGATAGTGCCCTCGCAAGGGCTTAATCCAGTTTAACTAAACTGGTTTGAATTCACACCATTAGTTAATCTGGATTAATTTTCCTGAGCAGACAAGGCCTAATATTCTTGACTCACTGTGTAGCAGTGGTTAAGAAGCAGAGGCCTTCATTGAGCTGCTACCAGTGATTCCCAGGTTTTTTTCCTGTCTTGATATAGGCCATTTAGAGCCCATTGAAGTGCATGAGTAATTCAAATTAATCCCTCCTATGGACATTATATTTGCTCTCACTGAATTCCATCTGCCATCATGTTACCCATTCACCTAGTTTACTGTAAAACTGGATCCTTGGGTATGTCTTGAATGTGGCAAGGCTGAGAAAATATACAATTTTGCTGCATGCAATTAATTTTCCAGTTGCAAAAAACATGTTCCTCTTATTAAAAAGGAACTGGTTTGAGAGGGAAGGGGTTTGGTGGAAGAGGACTGATAATTAAACACTTGGACTGTCTGCAGGTTCAGCACTGAGAGTTCTATTCCAAATGCAAGCTGAGAAAGTGGCAGTTAATTTCACCAACGAACAGGAGCTCAGGAATCAACTGTGCAACCCTTACACCTGTAGGTTGTGGTTTGCCACAAAGTTAGCTCCATTAAAGCTAGAAAGTCTATCTGAGTGAGTAAGTGCTCCTCTACTCCTGCCCCAGACAGGAGTGTGAAAATAACAAAGTTCCCAAAAAAGACAGAAGAACATTCACTAGCCTAAAAAACAAAAAACAAAGAAACAACAGCCACCAAATTAGAAACCAGGCCCATCTAAAAAGACATAGGAGTTGGTTTAGAAGGCAAGAGTCAATGACTGTGGTATTAAAATTAGAGGTTAGCAAAAGACAACTCCAGTTCAGCCTCATGTAGCTGCTAGGGAAAAATTCCTTTTGATCTCTTTCATATGAAAAGGATCAAAAAAGACTTGAATGGTCTTTGCGTATGCATACAGCTTACTACACAAACCAAAACAAAGAGGCCCTCCCACTGAAAACAGTTTTGTGCAAGCAAAATAAAACCTCAGGATCAAAATCATAAAGCTTGGTACCATAGCACTGACAAAGGAAGTCACAGCCTCTCTGGAAGTCAGCTGGGTTGCAGCCATGCAGACACGGGTAAACCAGAAATAATGCAATTTCTATAATACTTATACATTTAAAGAGGAGACTCATAACCTGCTAGAACTGCTTCTCCACCCATCAGAACAGCTCCTGCTGTCAAGTTATAAGCAATGCCCTTTCATCATTTCCCCATCAAAGCAGCACATCATACCCTACCTATTTCCAAATTCAGCATAAATCAAGAAGATCGTTTAAATGATCTCTAAAAGTGTGTCTATAGTCCCAGAGGAGAAACCGCAGAAAGCAACCCCAGGTGTAATCAAAGTTAGCTAGCTTGGGACTTACAACCTATTTCCTCCTGAAGGCCTGAGGTTCCTATTAAAACATTGCCTTGTGGCCCCTTCTCACCCGTTAAGCAGGCTCATGTGGAGTTAAGCATGTGCAAAGCCCACTGTGGGGGAATTCCCCCAGTTCACAGAGCCTCTGTGCCCAGCCCAGAGCTGTCATCACCAGTTTTGTTCCTGTTCCAGTTCAGGGGGAGGGCTTGGTGGAGGGTGTGTGTTGTGGGCAGCCCTGCCCTACAGAAGTTCTGTACCTCAACTGTAGTCTACTGCAGGGGTGTGTGCGTCTCACTCTGTCCATCATGTGGTGTAGTCAGTACCTTAGCCCTGGTCTACACGAGGAGTTGAGGTCGAATTTAGCTGTGTTAAATCGATTTAACTCTGCACCCGTCCACATGACGAAGCCCTTTTTTTTGACTTAAAGGCTCTTAAAATTGATTTCCTTACTCCATCCCCGACAAGGGCATTAATGCTGAAATTGGCCTTGCTGGGTAGAATTTGGGGTATTGTGGACGCAATTAGATGGTATTGGCCTCCGGGAGCTATCCCAGAGTGCTCCATTGTGACCGCTCTGGACAGCACTCTCAACTCAGATGCACTAGCCAGGTAGACAGGAAAAGGCCAGCTAACTTTTGAATTTCAATTTCCTGTTTGGCCAGTGTGGCAAGCTGCAGGTGACCATGCAGAGCTCATCAGCAGAGGTGACAAAGATGGAGTCCCAGAATCGCAAAAGAGCTCCAGCATGGACCGAATGGGAGGTACGGGATCTGATCGCTGTATGGGGAGAGGAATCCGTGCTATCAGAACTATGTTCCAGTTTTTAAAATGCCAAAACATTTGTCAAAATCTCCCAAGGCATGAAGGACAGAGGCCATAACAGGGACCTGAAGCAGTGCTGCGTGAAACTTAAGGAGCTGAGGCAAGCCTACCAGAAAACCAGAGAGGCAAACGGCCGCTCTGGGTCAGAGCCCAAAACATGCCACTTCTATGACGAGCTGCATGCCATTTTAGGGGGTTCAGCCACCACTACCCCAGCCGTGTTGTTTGACTCCTTCAATGGAGATGGAGGCAACACGGAAGCAAGTTTTGGGGACGAGGAAGATGATGATGATGATGATGATGATGAGGTTGTAGATAGCTCACAGCAAGCAAGCGGAGAAACCGGTTTTCCCAACAGCCAGGAACTGTTTCTCACCCTGGACCTGGAGCCAGTACCCCCCGAACCCACCCAAGGCTGCCTCCCGGACCTGCCAGGCGGAGAAGGGACCTCTAGTGAGTGTACCTTTTAAAATACTATACATGGTTTAAAAGCAAGCATGTTTAATGATTAATTTGCCCTGGCATTCGTGGCTCTCCTGGATATACTCCCAAAGCCTTTGCAAAAGGTTTCTGAGATTCCATCCACCATGGTAGGACACTTTACCACTCCAGGCCAGTAGCATGTACTCGGGAATCATTGTAGAACAAAGCATTGCAGTGTATGTTTGCTGGCGTTCAAACAACATCCGTTCTTTATCTCTCTGTGTTATCCTCAGGAGAGTGATATCATTCGTGGTCACCTGGTTGAAATAGGGTGCTTTTCTTAAGGGGACATTCAGAGGTGCCCATTCCTGCTGGGCTGTTTGCCTGTGGCTGAACAGAAATGTTCCCTGCTGTTAGCCACCAAGAGGGGGGAGGGCGGAGGGGCTAGCCACGCGGTGGGGGGAGGCAAAATGCGACCTTGGAACGAAAGCACATGTGCTATGTATGTAATGTTAACAGCAAGGTTTACCATGAAAGAGTGTACCCATTGTTCTATAAAATGTGTCTTTTTAAATACCACTGTCCCTTTTTTTTCCTCGACCAGCTGCATGTGTTTCAAGGATCACAGGATCTTCTCCTTCCCAGAGGCTAGTGAAGATTAGAAGGCAAAAAAACCACACTCGCGATGAAATGTTCTCTGAGCTCATGCTGTCCTCCCACACTGACAGAGCACAGACGAATGCATGGAGGCAGACAATGTCAGAGTGCAGGAAAGCACAAAATGACTGGGAGGACCGGTGGCAGGCTGAAGAGAGGGCTGAAGCTGAAAGGTGGCAGCAGCGTGATGAGAGGAGGCAGGATTAAATGCTGAGGCTGCTGGAGGATCAAACTCATATGCTCCAGCGTATGGCTGAGCTGCAGGAAAGGCAGCAGGAGCACAGACCGCCGCTACAGCCCCTGTGTAACCAACCGCCCTCCTCCCCAAGTTCCATAGCCTCCTCACCCAGGCGCCCAAGAACGCGGTGGGGGGGCCTCCGACCATCCAGCCACTCCACCGCAGAGGATTGCCCAAGCAACAGAAGGCTGGCATTCAATAAGTTTTAAAGTTGTAAACTTTTAAAGTGCTGTGTGGCCTTGTCCTTCCCTCCTCCCCTCTTCCACCACCCCTCCTGGGCTACCTTGGTAGTTATCCCCCTATTTGTGTGATGAATTAATAAAGAATGTATGAATGTGAAGCAACAATGACTTTATTGCCTCTGCAATAAAGGGAGGAGGAGAGGGTCGTTAGCTTACAGGGAAGTAGAGTGAACCAAGGGGTGGGGGGTTTCATGAAGAAGAAACAAATAGAACTTTCACACCCTAGCTTGGCCAGTCATGAAACTGGTTTTCAAAGCTTCTCTGATGTGCACTGCGCCCTCCTGTGCTCTTCTAACTGCCCTGGTGTCTGGCTGTGCGTAACCAGCAGCCAGGCGATTTGCCTCAACCTCCCACTCCACCATAAACGTCTCCCCCTTACTCTCACAGATATTGTGGAGCGCACAGCAAGCAGTAATAACAGTGGGAATATTGGTTTTGCTGAGGTCTAACCGAGCCAGTAAACTGCGCCAGCGTGCTTTTAAATGTCTGAATGCACATTCTACCACCATTCTGCAGTTGCTCAGCCTGTAGTTGAACAGCTCCTAACTACTGTCCAGGCTGCCTTTGTATGACTTCATGAGCCATGGCATTAAGGGGTAGGCTGGGTCCCCAAGGATAACTATAGGCATTTCAACATCCCCAATAGTTATTTTCTGGTCTGGGAATAAAGTCCCTTCCTGCAGCTTTTGAAACAGACTAGAGTTCCTGAAGATGCGAGCGTCATGTACCTTTCCTGGCATCCCACGCTGATGTTGGTGAAACGTCCCTTATGATCCACCAGTGCTTGCAGCACCATTGAAAAGTACCCCTTGCGGTTTATGTACTCGCCAGCTTGGTGCTCTGGTGCCAAGATAGGGATATGGGTTCCGTCTATGGCCCCACAACAGTTAGGGAATCCCATTGCAGCAAAGCCATCCACTATGACCCGCACATTTCCCAGGGTCACTACCCTTGATATCAGCAGATCTTTAATTGCATTGGCTACTTGCATCACAGCAGCCCTCATAGTAGATTTGCCCACTCCAAATTGATTCCGACTGGCCGGTAGCTGTCTGTCATTGCAAGCTTCCACAGGGCTATTGCCACTTGCTTGTGAACTGTGAGGGCTGCTCTCATCTTGGTATTCTTGCGCTTCAGGGCAGGGGAAAGCAAGTCACAAAGTTCCACGAAAGTGCCCTTACGCATGCGAAAGTTTTGCAGCCACTGGGAATCGTCCCAGACCTGCAACACTATGCGGTCCCACCAGTCTGTGCTTGTTTCCCGGGCCCAGAATCGGCGTTCCACTACATGAGCCTGTCCCATTAGCACCATGATGCCCACATTGCCAGGGCCCATGCTTTGAGAGAAGTCTGTGTCCATGTCCTCATCACTCTCATCACTGCACTGACATCACCTACTTGCCCGTTTCACTTTACCAAGTTCTGGTGCTGCATATACTACTGGATAATGCGTGTGGTGTTTAATGTGCTCCTAATTGCCAAAGTGATCTGAGTGGGCTCCATGCTTGCCGTGGTATGGCGTCTGCACAGAAAAAAGATGCGGAACGACTGTCTGCCGTTGCCCTGACAGAGGGAGGGGTGACTGACAACATGGCTTACAGGGTTGGCTTACAGGGAATTAAAATCAACAAAGGGGGTGGCTTTGCAGGAAACTGAATGGCCCCCTCAAGGATAGAACTCAAAACCTCAAGGATAGAACTCAAAACTGGGTTTAGCAGGCCGTTGATTGCACAGAGGGAGGGAGGGAGGAGAAAATGAATACAAAACAAATCTGGTCTATTTCTTGTTTTGAGCTATCTTTATACATCTTGCTGGCAGCAGACTGTGCAGTACGACCGCTAGCCATCGTCATCTCCTGGGTGCTCGGCAGAAGACGGTGCAGTATGACTACTGGCCATCGTCTTCTGCTAGCTGCAGATTAAAAGACAGTGCACTGCTGGTAGGACTCAATCGCCATGAGACGAAACAAGAGAAATGACCTGGCTGAGTCACTCCCATGTTTGCCCAGGCACCCAGTTAAAAGAGCACCCAGGACTACGTCGACGACGGCTACCAGTCATACTGCACTGTCTGCTGCCAAAAGGCAATAAACTGCTGCTGTGTAGCAATGTAGTACCATGTCTGCCAGCACCCAGGAGACATACGGTGACGGTGAGCTGAGCGGGCTCCATGCTTGCCGTGGTATGGCGTCTGCACAGGTAACTTAAGAAAAAAGGCGCAAAACGATTGTCTGCCCTTGCGTTCACGGAGGGAAGGAGGGAACAGGGGCCTGACGATATGTACCCAGAACCACCTGCGGCAATGTTTTAGCCCCATCAGGCACTGGGATTTCTACCCAGAATTCAAATGGGCGGCGGAGACTGCAGGAACTGTGGGATAGCTAACCACGGTGCAACACTCCGGAAGTTGACGGTTGCCTTGGTTGTGTGGACGCACTCCGCCGACTACGTGCACTTAGAGCATTTGTGTGGGGACACACACAATCGACTGTATAAAAACGCTTTCTACAAAACCGACTTCTATAAATTCGACCTAATTTCGTAGTGTAGACATACCCTTAGTGACCCCTCTCACCACCAGGGTGGTTTCACCTTCTGGCTAAGCACATACACTCCTCGCCTTCCAGGGCCACAGGAGTCCACAGGAACAAGTCCAGACTGGACTGGGCAGTTCACGTGCACTCTGTTTTCCTGGGTCTTGTAGCAAGAGCAATAGAAGCAAATGAAATGCAGAGTAAATGACCACCACCCCTGGGGTTACAAGCCCTTCCCCTGCATGCTGGTGGTAGAGTCCCAAAGCCAGCCCCCCTTTCTCCCTGATTCCTGAGGGAACCCCAGCAGGTTTTCAGGACTGGATAGGTCCTCTGCTGAGGGACTCAGAAGCCGCTTCTGCTCCTTCAGTGCAGAGACCCCTGACAAGTCTTGCCTTTCCCTTGGTCTCTCAAATCCTTGCTGGAGAGACCCCTCTAGAAGCTCTCTTGCCAGGTCTGCCCCTCACCAGAGAGCACCATTGCCCATCTTACTCCTCCAGGAGTCTGTTGGTTATGAAGACAGAGCCTTTTTTACATTCCTGCACCCTTTCCCACCTTTCATTGCTGTCACCTACAAGTCCCATGGTTCTTCTAGTCCAAAAGAGAGTCAGATCAGGCTGGGCCAGATGCCAAATGCTCTTAAGGGACCACACCACAATTTGCTTGAGGGTGTTTTGGAAGAAGAGAACCTCAAGATACCAGAAGCCCATTTCACCCTCTCTTTGCAAGAAGAGGGCATGTTCCTGGGGATCAGAGGGTGAAAAGGACTTCTGCTGCTCTGTTTATTGGGCTGGCCAAGTTACCTTGTTATCAGTGCATGACTATTTAATGAGGCTACACAGCTAAGTGAAATTGTTACTTTGTGATTATTGCTGCTCTGTGGACACCTTCAGGACCATAATTTTAATTACTTTTTAGGATGCCTAGAGCTTTGAGTGCTCACTGTTTCAATCTAAAGAAATAAAACACACCAAGCAAATAACTCCTTTAACATATTGCAGGCCACCATGTTCTGAAGTCAGTTGGCCAGTGAGGAAAGGGTCTACATCCTATTGGCAGGCACTGTGCCCTATGTGATACAATGGGTGGAAAATAAGCTGCTTGTCTTCACTTTCAAAGTCCATAACGGTCTACTCCACTGGGACCGAATGCACCCCGTATTCACACCCTAGACACCGTTGTAATAATCTTGGTACAAAATGTGTCTTGTGAGGTATCATTTAAAAACGAATAATTCGCTGCTCAATAACATCACAGTGAAACATGTGTAACATTATATGTAAAGTTATGAACGTACGTTGAAATGATGACTGAAACATGTTTACCAGACAAGTCTGAGGCAGGGGTAAACGTGTTTCTCAAAGACAAAGGACAAGCTGAAGCCTCTAGCTAGGTGTCAAAGTTAATGGCCAATTGCCTGTCAAGCAGCCATTCTTTGGCAAGGAAGGAGGTTAGGGATCTGTATTTTAGCAAACAACCTGGAACCTCTTTCACCACAAGTCTCCATGTCTCCATCCTCATAATGGGAAGGAACTTTATCTAGTGGTAACCCTCAAGAAAATGCCTTTAAAGGGTGACTGGACTATAAAGTGAGGGGCAAAACCATCCCCAGGTTCTCTATTTTTTCACCTTCTCCCTCTCCCCAAAGATGACAAAGGAACCAGGGTTTTGACTTTGGGAGTGATCCTGACATGAAAATTTGGTTAGCCCCATTGCTGGGAACATGTGATAAGGATTTTACCTTGAACCAAGTCTAGTTTGTCACGTTTTAGCTACTAGAAAGTATTTCACCTTTATTTCTCTTGTAGCCATTTCTGTCTTTAATGCTGTCACTTAAAACCTCTCCTTGTAGTTCAGTACACTTATTTTGTTATTTTTTTAAAATCAAAACTAATCCAGTGTTGTGTTTAAAGTGACCTGTTTGGTAACTCCAGTTAGAAAGCAAAGTGTTGTATATTAACCACTTACAATGGCAACGGGACCCCTAATATCTGAGCTGCTCAGGAGAGAGCTGGACAGTGCAGGACACATGTTTTTGGGAAAATTCGGGACTGGGAGTGTGCAGGCAGTAACCAACGCTGCTAGGAGCCAGAGCATGGCTGGAGTGTTGCTGACTGGCTGCTGGGGTCAGAATTGCTGACCAGGGCTGCAGTTGCACACAGAGACTCTGGATATGACCTGCATGCTGTCTGTGAGCAACCTACTTGGGAGCTACAACAGCAAAGCATTGTGAGGCACCCAAGGCTGCAGGGTGAGTGGTGACCCAGCCCCTCAGTGGTCTAGATTGCACCCCACAATATGACACCCACCCTACAAGTCATCTCTCATTTGCTATTGAGATGTCAACTCCCACCCCCGCTTGGCCCATGTCATTAGCTTCCACCACCCTTTTGTTATATTTTCAAATCAGTACCTTTATGTTTTTTGTCATGCGGCCCCACATGGTTGGGAGGACCTTCCCATACCCATCTTCATCCTTCAAACTCTCCCTTGCCCTAAAGCCTGCACAAAAATTGACAACAGTTAGGCTGCTGGTATGCTGAAACCACTTTGATATTAGTGGCTCTTTGCTTTCTTGCACTCCTCCATAAGTCTACATCCACGCGTTGTCTCTTGTCCTCCATTTCAAGCTCTTTGGGTGGTAGGGACTATCTCTTAGTGCTGTGTTTGCGCCTAGCACAATGACATCCCAGGGAGCCCCATAGCAGCTATGAGCACAGTAATTCACTAAGGTGGCATGCATATACCTACAGACAACTCCTTAAGTATAGATACGCAATATCTAAAAATTATGTTCTTAAGATCTTGGAGGTAAGGCAGATAGCAAGGTGCCTCAGCCCCCTGGATTCCCCCGGGAAGCATCACAGCCAGGACCCCTGGATGATGCAGATTTGTTCCTCAGTGCAGTACTCCTAATCCTGCCTCTCATTTAATCAGGAGGCTCTTTTAGGGTCAGGTTTCCCCATGTGAGCTCAAGCTTACCCGCATATATTGTTTTACTCCCATGACACTCTCAAGAGCCAATCGAGAGTTTCACAGCGGTTATTTGGAAAATAGTTTAAATAAACGACTACACGTGATCGGCTTGGGGAGAGTTAGCTCCTGAAGGGGAAATTCTAATGTATTTGCTCTGAACTAATCACCCAGCTACCCCCCGCTCCTATTACCATTAAAAGCCTAGGGACTGTAATTATACACTTGCACGTTGGAAACAAATTATTCAGCATAAATTACAGTTGACGTTAAGAGAAAAGTTAGAAGCATTAAAATGGAGAACAAAGAGCTAGAGCTGTAAAAACATCAACAAAAGATGAAGCGTATCAGATGCCTGAAAAATAATTGGTGGGTTCTCTGGATCACCAAGGCTTGAAGGGAGCACTTAAGGAGGTCATTGATGAGAAGCTGAATGATTTATTTTCATCAGTCTTCACCCTTGAGAACATTGGGAAAATTCCTACCCCAGATGTGATCTTTTCTATTTGCAAAGATGAAGTACTCTCCGAGAGAGAGGTGACAGAAGGAAAGTTGCTGGAGCAATAACAATAATATCCAGAGCTTTCAAACTGACAATACAATTTTGTGGAATGGACATTAAAACTCTTGCTACCGGCCTTAATCAAATCTCTATTAAAGATCCAGATGAGTCCAATGTGGGGGCCAATTATCCCAAGTCTGCTACTGCACGGTTCTTACACATTCCTGCAAAGCAGGTGGTGCTCTCAGAGATGAGACACTGGGAAATGTGGGCCTCCACTCTAATCCAGTCTGGCCTTTTTGCATGATGTATTTACTTGTGTAGTTACTTTTAATACCATCCCTGTAAGCCCTTGGCACTAGAGTGCAGTATGCAAGATTTGTGGGTTTACAGTTTTTTGGAAGTGTCTAGCAGTTACTGGGAGTTAAGTGTTTACCTAAATAGAATCTGTCAGCCAATCAGATTTCTAAATGGATGTCCCTTCAATAAGAGTGTAAGAAGAAATAAATCAGGCTTCAACTAGCCAAAAATATAAAAAATATGTTTTGGGTGGTTTTTTGGCAAGAAAGATTGGCAGCAACACAGGAGCTCTAGAGACTGAGCCAGTCAATGGCACAGATTCAGCAGGGATGGATGGCAGAACTTTGTGTCACTCTTGAGAGAGGGACACAGGGTGCTGGCCAGCAGCTGTGTAGAATTCCCAATTCTGTCAGCCAGCGCCTTAAATTCTCACTTTGGCAGGAATGTTTTGAAAGCTTCACTATGGCCCTGCCACATTGTATCAAGGCTTCACGCAGGGCCCAAAGTAGTATCATGACTGATCTAGTAAGTCCAGAAGCACTGGAGATGGGGTTCAACTGACACACATGCTCTGTTAAGCATCACATCAGAATACTACTGAACTGGAGAGAGTTGAAATCAGGATTTAAACTTTCCCTAAAGTTCAGGGATAGTAATTGGACCCATTAGAGTTTGTGTTGCATAATTCTGGATTAAATCCCAGTGCTATGGACTTCAGTGGGACTGGGATTTCACCCTTTGGATCCAAATCCACATATGGAGTTTGTATCCAGGGCATTTTTTGTGCTTCTATCAAAGGAGAGTTCATCAGTCTCTCAGCTCCAGATCTATTTACTGTTCTAGCTTCAGCTGAGATTTTGGGAGCTCAAAGCTAACATGATGTTGAAAAATAACACAGCTCTACTGCTCCAGTGCAAACCAGTCAATTCAAGTGGGGGGTCCTGTGACCACCAAGTTTCACTGTGCCCAAAATTCAGAAGGATGTTGATACACTGGAGAGTGTTCAGAGAAGAGCCACAAGAATGTTTAAAGGATAGAAAACCTGCCTTACAGCGATAAGCTAAATGGATTGAGTTCTTTGAGCCTAACAAAGAGAAGGTGAAGGGGTGACTTGATTAGTCTGTAACCGGGTTCTCATAGTGAGCGTCCCTGAACTATGAAAAAAAATGAGTGCACCCCCCACTAGCGGGCTGGGGCTCCCACTGTCTCATTTATCCCCTCTCCCCACCTTCTGTGTGCGCACAGCCCTTCTGCATGAGCCCCAGCCACTCAGGGCTGACAGCCCCAGCTCAGGGTGGCAGCGGGAGGGAAATAGCAGCACACCGCACACACCTCCTTCAACACATTCCCGTGCCTCCCTTGGGAGGTGTGCCCCACAGTTTTAGAAGTGCTAGTCTATAAGCATCTACATGGGGAACAAGTATTTAATACCATTACATTAGGCTTGAATAAAGACTGGGAGTGGATGGGTCATTACACAAAGTAAAACTATTTCTCCATGTTTATTCCCCCCCCCCCTCACTGTTCCTCACACGTTCTTGTAAACTGCTGGAAATGGCCCACCATGATTATCACTACAAAAGGCTTTTTCTTCCCTCCTCTCCTGCTGGTAATAGCTCACCTTACCTGTCACTCTCGTTACAGTGTGTATGTAACAGCCATTGTTTCATGTTCTCTGTGTATATAAAATCTCCCCACTATATTTTCTGCTGCATGCATCTGGTGAAGTGAGCTGTAGCTCACGAAAGCTTATGCTCAAATAAATTTGTTAGTCTCTAAGGTGCCACAAGTCCTCCTGTTCTTTTTGCGGATACAGACTAACACAGCTGCTACTCTGAAACCAAGTATTTAACAGTGGGCTCTTTAATCTAGCAGAGAAAGGTATAACATGATCCAATGGTTGGAAGTTGAAGCGAGACAAATTCAGATGGAAAATCGGAAACATGGTGCACGTTTTTAAATGGTGAAAGTATTCAGCCATTGGAACAAGTTACCAAGGGTTGCAATGGATTCTCCATCACTCACCTATTTTAAATCAAAAGTGGATGTTTTTTCTAAAAGATCCACCCAAGGAATGTTTTTGGGAAGTTCTCTGACCTGTGTAATACAAGAGGTCAGACTAGATGATCACAGTGGTCCCCTCTGCCCTTGGAATGTATACACTTACGACTAGGATTGTTGATGGGAGTCCTTCCTGTGCACGAGATTAGTTCTCTCTGTAGGGTACTTCCACTGAAACACTGCAATCACTCCCCCAGTGCATTAACAGCAGGCCAGGAAGAATCACTTGTTTCTTCTTTAGCACCTACCATCAAGAGGTTCACATTAGCAGGCAGTTCCCACTTAAAGGTCACATCCATTTCACCCAACTGCAAAATGGGTACCTAATCCACCTGGTTAGGGCTGTTAAAGGCAGTCAGATGTGATGCTGGCTACACCACACCCTTGGTCTACCATTGGCTATGAAACTGACATGTCTTAATGATGTCTATTGACCCTGTGGGCTGCCCCTTTGCTGCTATATTTAGGGAACTTAGTATCAACACAAAGACAAATCCATTTTCCTCCAATGTTAATGCAGGATTGCACTTACTTGAAGGTTGCTGCCTGCATTCTGAACTTCAGTAACTGGGTTAGTTGGGATTGTGTGTCTGGGGAGCTTTTGTTCCCTGGATCATCCTTGATCAGCCTCAATCAGCCTTGTGATCACCCTCCGCTGTGTGATTAAGGAGGGGGTAGGGCTCATGTAGGAGAGAAGGCCTTAAAATCCAGAAGCTAAGTGACCAAGGGACCGCAAACAGGAGAGCTTGTAAGAGGGAATCATAATATAACCGCTATGGTTAGGAAGGGCCACATCACCAGTGCCAACGCTGCTCCTGTCTCCCTCACCTGCATCTAGACGGACAACTTAACCATGGATGCCTCTACCCAGATCCTGGCGTGGAGTTGCAAAGACTGTGGCCGGCATTTCCCACTCACAGAAAACCAGGCAGGTGGGGGACTATCCAGTGTGAGAGGTGCCTGCTGGTGGAATCTCTCAGGAAACAGGTGGGAGAGCTACAGGAGGAGGTGGCTAGGCTAAGGAACATCCGTCCCCAGAGGAATTCCTTGAGAGTATTCATATGGTGACATCCAAGGCTGAGGAAGCTATCCAGCTAGAGAGGACTGCTGTCACAGCACTAGGGGAGGAGGATATGGCTCTGTCACAGGGAGAACACTGGCTACTAGTTACTTCTGGCAGCAGGCAGTGCTCCACCTCTACTCCAAATCCACCCACTATGGTGATGGAAAACAGATATACTGCCTGACAACAAGTGATGAGGAATCAACCACAAAAGGTGAAGGA
This sequence comes from Chelonia mydas, assembly GCF_015237465.2. Taxonomy (NCBI): domain Eukaryota; kingdom Metazoa; phylum Chordata; order Testudines; family Cheloniidae; genus Chelonia; species Chelonia mydas. Next base: position 71,065,335 of record NC_051251.2, on the reverse strand, counting down.
GGAGAAGCCATGTACCCTCAAGGCTGGGAGGATTGCAGCCACCAATCCCACGAGGAAACAGAAGTCAGAGAAGGCACTTTTTGCCCTCACTACTTCCTGTGCCCCTCTGAGTGGCCCAAGGTCATAAATCGCTTGTCGGGAGCGTGCAAGCCCTGGGCTAATATAACAAGGCTGCCTCTATGATATGTGCCTACATTTTTAGTGGACTCCAGCCCACTGCTGCCAGATTGATGGTTTTGGGGGCTCTGACCCTGTAAGGACACATCCTTTATAGATACTTGTTCTCTATACCCCTTACATGAAGAAAAATTAATGCCTTCTAGCCTTCGACAATTAGAAAAGCTATCCATGTCTGTTTTTCCCAAAGTAGGATCCACCTAGTACTGAACTCCACCTAGAAAGTAAAGACAGGGAGAATTATTTGCACTGTGCCTGCCAACACTACAAAGATATGTCAGTGTAACTACATCGTTCGGGGGTGTGGACCCCTGAATGACACAGTTATACTGACCGAACTCCAGTGTGGATGGCACTATGTCAATGGGAGGGCTTCTCCCGTCGACACAGCTACCGCCTCTCAGGGAGATGGAGTACCTAGATCGACAGGGCAAGCTCTCCTGTCCGTGCAAGTAGCATCTTCACAAGCACTGTAGCTGCAGTGCTGTGACTGTAGACAAGTCCTGTGTGAGATGCTTTGCCTAAAGACCCACTGTCATAAAGATAAAGGGAAGGGTAAACACCTTTAAAATCCCTCCTGGCCAGAGGAAAAACCCTTTCACCTGTAAAGGGTTAAGAAGCTAGGATAACCTCGCTGGCACCTGACCAAAATGACCAATGAGAAGAAAAGATACTTTCAAAAGCTGGAGGGAGGGAGAAACAAAGTCTCTCTCTGTTTGTGTGTGTGATGCATTTGCCGGGAACAGAAAGGAATGGAGTCTTAGAACTTAGTAAGTAACCTAGCTAGATATGCGTTAGATTCTGTGTGTTTAAATGGCTGAGAAAATAAGCTGTGCTGAATGGAATGGATATTCCTGTTTTTGTGTTTTTTTGTAACTTAAGGTTTTGCCTAGAGGGATTCTCTGTGTTTTGAATCTGATTACCCTGTAAGGTATTTACCATCCTGATTTTACAGAGGTGATTCTTTTACTTTTTCTTCTATTGAAATTCTTCTTTTAGGAACGCTGATTGCTTTTTCATTGTTCTTAAGATCCAAGGGTTTGGGTCTGTGTTCACCTATGCAAATTGGTCAAGATTTTTATCAAACCTTCCCCAGGAAAGGGGGTGTAGAGTTTGGGGAGGATTTTGGGGGGAAAGACGTTTCCAAGCGGGCTCTTTCCCGGATATATATCTGTTAGACACTTGGTGGTGGCAGCAATAAAGTCCAAGGGAAAAAGGAAAATAGTTTGTACCTTGGGGAAGTTTTAACCCAAGCTGGTAAAAATAAGCTTAGGAGGTTTTCATACAGGTCCCCACATCTGTATCCTAGAGTTCAGAGTGGGGAAGGAACCTTGACACCCACAGATGAGCTAAGGTTAGGAGCTCCACTCTGAGAATAGAAACTAAGATGGCCAAATGAGGGTATTGTTAATCACTTAGGCAATGATCTCAAGTTACTTATGGATAAACCTCTTTCTCCCTCCCAGCCTAGCTAAAAGGAAACCCAAAAGGTTACGAAGTAGGTCAACACCCTACTTTCCTATGCAAGTGGCCCATTGCACACTGAATCAATCAAGAGATGGGTGGGGAAACTGCAAAGTAACCCAACCAGAGCTCAAAAGGGTGAAGTTGGTTCCTTATCCCCAGTTCCTTATTTGGGGTAAACAACTTCAGCCTAGTCTAGACAGAGCTTGATGGGAGACTCAGAATACTGAAGGTCAAATAGGACAAAGCTGCCTGTTACCCCATAAAGTCCAGTTTACATGTTTTCTCCTCAAATTATAACCAGTATACGTGTTAGCCTTATAAATCCAATATGCCATTGATAATCTTTGTCCCATCGGTAGGTCTTTCAACCCAAATTAGAAGCTGCACATTTGTCTGCCCTGCGACTCAGATAGGCTGCCTCTCTATATGTGGATAATGTCTCCTGTTCTTTTGTAAGGCCTAAATGAAGTGAAATGCATATATACTATCAAAAAATTTATGGAGCATGCCCCTTAGATTTGGAAGATAAGGGATTTTGCTGGTTTTCATTGTGTTCAGGTGGCACAAATTGCTTAAAAATGGGGAAATTCCAAGCATTAATTAGCGATAATACTGAAATACAATCCTTGAAATGAAACCAAAAGCCTCTGATAAGAATAAGCTTGAAGAAGTGTGTTACACACTGACTTCCTCTACTGGATACCATTAGATGCAGCAGAGAAACAGAGCTGAAATCCGAGCACTCGGTTGACAAGCGTACAATAGAAGTCAGAGCGTGGCCCCTCTCTAACAAGCCCTGGAATCAAGATATATAAAACTGAGGTCAACATGTGGGACCCCAGATTTGACTGAACCCATGGAGAAGCTGCAGATTCCAGAAGTGTGAATGACACCCAAACCAGCTGTGTGGAAGAGACTCTTCCACATCCCAGGGTTAACAAGATAAGAAGTGGGGAGATTTCATTTCAAAGACTGTATTTTTCTGTCTATTCTTCAAAATTGAAGGTTAGGTTGTTGATTCTACACTCCTTAGTGAGACCTCAAGAAACAATGTTTTAGAGCAAAATAACGCTTTGTACATGCTCTCCTTTATAAGTCCAAACAAATTGGCCTGAGAGAAATTTAAAACAATTTCTTTTGATAAATAATTTGGTATGAAAGGGACAAATTTTAACTAACAGTAGGAATCACACTCAAGTGCCTTTAAGACAGTGCATCTTTGATAAAGCAACAGAAGTGTAATAAACATGTTAGAGATACTAGAGAGTTGCTAACTGATGGTTATAAGTAAATGTAGTAAACCTAGGGAATTTGTATTGTTATGTGGTATAATTGCACTGCCTCAACCCTAGTCTATGACACTTACTTGGGAGATTGTGTTCAGAACTTGCCTAGAACCTAGGGGGGGAGGGATAGCTCAGTGGTTTGAGCATTGGCCTGCTAAACCCAGGGTTGTGAGTTCAATCCTTGAGGGGGCCATTTAGGGATCTGGGGCAAAAATTGGGGATTGGTCCTGCTTTGAGCAGGGGGTTGGACTAGATGACTTCTGAGGTCCCTTCCAACCCTGATATTCTATGATTCTTGGTGGCTTTTACACTTGATCGATGAACTGTGGATTATATACTGGTGTGGTTATGTGTGAATTAATAAATTGTTGATTCATTAACAATTAAGTGTCCTGATTTGAGAAATACTGTTCAAGGTAAAAATTGACCTGAAAAGAACCTAGCATTACATTCATAAGCTAGCACTCCCTGGACTCAATACAAGGGATTATTCTATTAGATTACATTCTAATATTTGCCAATTGGATAAGCATTATTGCCATCTAGTTTGTTAGATTTCAGCTTTAAATCTAACTGGCACCTCGGCCAATTCATAACATTGGGCCTTTCACGCTAACACTCAACACTGCTAGCAGTGGCCACTCCAGCACACTTACAGCTTGGTTGTTGTCTCCCCCGAAGCAACGAGGGAACCTTTGGGTGCTGACACATGAAGGACCATGCACCAAGCTGCTGGCAGTAGCTGCCCAGGCATCTTGCTGATCAGGCCTGCACTAGCCCAGACCAGAGAGCAAGATATCCTTAAGCAATCAGTAAAACCATTGCCAGTGAAAGGGAATGTGAAGAACAAACTTTACATAAAGAGTGAAGGGGACAAGTTAATCAGATCTCTAGCTTGCTGTGAGTGTTGGAAAGGCTGGGTATCTGGGTAAAGCAGGGAAAGCCCTAAATTTAACCCTATCCTTCATCTGGAACAAGCCAAGGGCGAGGCTGATCGAAAGCATAAGAATCCGTGTACCCCCTTGGTTTCCCATGGAATGCTCCAGTACAAAACCTAGGCTACAGTATTGCAGTCAGCCCTGCCCAGGTACACCATGCATGCCCCAGAGCTCAGGCAACTTCAGTGGGACCTATGCAGGTTTAGTCCCTTCCCTGTCTACACCCACAAACACACATGGTTGAAGTATGGTTCTGGTTAGAAGCTCGTGTGGCCTAGCAGATAGAGCATTGGACTGGGGTCAGGAGACCTTGCTTCAGTTCCTGGTTCAGCACTGCTTTGCTGGGTACTTCAGTCTCCCCATCTGCAAAACAGGGATAGTGATATTGATATAGCAGGTTCTCAAGGAATCAATTCTGAAGCACTTAGAGGAGAGGAAAGTGATCAGGAACAGTCAGCATGGATTCACCAAGGGCAAGTCATGCCTGACTAATCTAATTGCCTTCTATGACGAGATAACTGGTTCTGTGGATGAAGGGAAAGCAGTGAACTTGGTGTTCCTTGACTTTAGCAAAGCTTTGGACACCATCTCCCACAGTATTCTTGTCAGCAAGTTAAAGAAGTATGGGCTGGATGAATGCACTATAAGGTGGGTAGCAAATTGGCTAGATTGTCGGGCTCAACGGATAGTGATCAATGGCTCCATGTCTAATTGGCAGCCAGTATCAAGCGGAGAGCCCCAAGGGTCGGTCCTGGGGCCAGTTTTGTTCAATATCTTCATTAATAATCTGGAGGATGCTGTGGATTGCACCCTCAGGAAGTTTGCAGATGACACTAAACTGGGAGGACAGGTAGATACGTTGGAGGGTAGGGATAGGATACAGTGGGACCTAGACAAATTGGAGGATTGGGCCAAAAGAAATCTGATGAGGTTCAACAAGGACAAGTGCAGAGTCCTGCACTTAGGACGGAAGAATCCAAGGCACCGCTACAGACTAGGGACCGAATGGCTAGGCAGCAGTTCTGCAGAAAAGGACCTAGGGGTTATGGTGGACGAGAAGCTGGATATGAGTCAACAGTGTGCCCTTGTAGCCAAGAAGGCCAATGGCATTTTGGGATGTATAAGTAGGGGCATTGCCAGCAGATCGAGGGACGTGATCATTCCCCTCTATTCGACATTGGTGAGGCCTCATCTGGAGTTCTGTGTCCAGTTTTGGGCCCCACACAACAAGAAGGATGTGGAAAAATTGGAGAGAGTCTAGCAGAGGGCAACAAAAATGATTAGGGGACTGGAACACATGACTTACGAGGAGAGGCTGAGGGAACTGGGATTGTTTAGTCTACAGAAGAGAAGAATGAGGGGAGATTTGATAGCTGCTTTCAACTCTCTGAAAGGGGGTTCCAAAGAGGATGGATCTAGACTATTCTCAGTGGTAGCGGATGACAGAACAAGGAGTAATGGTCTCAAGTTGCAGTGGGGGAGATTTAGGTTGGATATTAGGAAAAACTTTTTCACTAGGAGGGTGGTGAAACACTGGAATGCGTTACCTAGGGAGGTGGTGGAATCTCCTTCCTTAGAAGTGTTTAAGGTCAGGCTTGACAAAGTCCTGGCTGGGATGATTTAATTGGGGATCGGTCCTGCTTTGAGCAGAGGGTTGGACTAGATGACCTCCTGAGGTCCCTTCCACCCCTGATATTCTATGATTCTATGACACTCTTTTGTGAAGCACTTTGAGAACAAAATGCTTGCTAGCTAGCTCTCAGTCATCACAGCCTAATCATGCTCCTATTGAGCTCTATGGCAAGATACCCACTGACTTCTTGTAAGTCTTACTACTGCAACCATGGAATCTACTTCCACTGTGTAGCGCAAATCCATCCTAGCTTGTATGTGCAAGAACTGCACCTCCTAGACAGGAAGCACTTGATAAAGTGCTAGATGGCAGACAAGGAATTCACACTGTACTGGATCTAAACAGCTGCTCCTTCTCCTGTCCTTTGCTCACCGTGCACACCATCCCTGATAGGCATGCTACCATCTCACATGGATAACTGCTAGTACACTACAGATCTTCCCATTCACCCCATGCAATGTATGATGTCCTAACTTCACTCTTAAATGACAGGATTCCTTACTATCCAATCACATGGGCACTCATGAAGGGAAAACTGCAAATTGGCCAAGCTAGAAAAATAATAGTATGCATTTGTCATGTGTTTTGCATATAGTGTATATTCAGAACTAAGTTTTGGAAAATAGCAGCTCACACTGAGAACCCTGAATCACCACCAGCCATTTCTGAATATTAAAAAAAGCCACAGTTCAACTGCATTAACTTCGGTATTTCACTCAAGGGACCAAATACAGCCCTGGTGTACACGTTTAACACTGAAAAATCACGACGCCCCATTTTGTAACATATTAGAGTATTTATATCTTACACACAGTAAAATGTATGAAACTGATAACAGAGGCCATATAGCTTCATTTAGAAGACATGGCTTTTGACTGTTATTAAATTTAATTGCTTCCCCTGCAGCTTTAAATTAAGGGCAGATTCTATTAAAAGTAATTACTTTTTCCTGCACCTGGCATGGTGAAGTTACATGATAAAGGTTAATCTATTAAATGTCGGCAGCTACTAAATGAGGGTAGATTTTATTAATAACTGCCTAGTGAAGGTGAGCCTACAATTTATGCATAAAATGTATATGGCACCTGTCACCACAGCCCCTGGGTGCCCTACAGCCTGTTATACAGAGAAGGAATTTTCTCAAGTGATCAGGGTGCAGGAATGCATTAAATAGGCACCAGCCAAAGGGCACTGATTTCCGTCTTGTACAGTTGTTTCTTGGTCACCTGATGGTACATGAATCCCTGTGCTCCAATTGTATCATCCATTACTAGCCAGTCAGCACAGGAACTGGCAGAATCATTTGGGTTATAATGTATGTTTAACTGTACTGTCAGAGTGCAAGTCTTCCCCGTCTGATGGGCTCTGTACTCAGAGTCTTTAAGCTCTTTTCTTTTTGGTTGCTTTTCCTCATTCAGTATCTAGCGAAGGGAGGGAGAAGCAAAGGCAACTGACTCATGATAGAAGAAAGAAGCATATCAAACAGCAGAAAGTGAATTTAGGTTTTAAATATTTAATCTCCTATTCCAGTTCCCTTCCCTGTAGGTCAGCAGCCCTTTAGTCTCTCCTTTAACCGTTTTTCTTGTGACAGCCTTGTCAACATAGTGACCATCTCAGCCACCTTCAAATTCAATGTGGAAATACAACGTAAACACCAGGCACGCTCATGGGGAGGCTACATATATTAAACAGCCACACACCTTTAATTGAAGGAAGTTCCACACATGTGCCGTGTATGGAGCAGGATTTTTTCCCCCCAAAGGGAGGGAAGGAGCTTAAATTACACTAGTAGATCAATGTGTTAAGTGCAGGTTAGCCCCTCCATTTCTGTGAGGGGAGGGAGCCTGTATGGGGAAGCCCTGGGCCAAGGGGCACATAAGGTGAAGCACCAGCTCTGTGGTTTATCCCTCTCCCTTGACCTGACTTTTGTTCTTCTGAAGGCACTGTGAGCTCAGTCAATTGGAAAGGAGCAGAACCAGGGGCGTGAGAAGAGAGCTATCACCTTCCCCTCCCAACTCCCTGCAGAGAAGCCCCATACAAAATAATGCAAATGTTAGCATGCGTCACTGACAGTCCTGCACCCCACAGTAACACTCCTTTCCGTGATGCAGGGCTTTGGGAAGGAGGGTGCTGCTCCGGATGCGATGCTGTAGTAAGCCATGCACAGGTACAGGGCTCGTGCTGGTATCAGGGGATGCCAAGAGGATGGAAGAGATGTGAACAGATCACGTAGTGTTCTTGGCACACAAAACTATTTCATACAGTAGTAAGTGACAATATACTTGTCTAATCAAGGTAAATTCTCTGCCTTCCTGCGCCCACAGAAAATCTTGGGCAGCACTTTTGGGAGAATTCCAGGAAGGACTGTCTGTTTTCTGACACACCCGGTCATCCAAGTTAATCGCATAACCCAGACAAACTCTTCAGTCTAGACAGTGACGGTCGTTACCCTCTGAAGTCAGAGCTGTACCACAGGGCTTTGTGCTGAAATCGTGTAGATCTAGGAGTTGAGAGTTCCAGGGTAAGAAAAGCAAGAGCTGCAAAGTAAAGCCTAAGAGCAGGTAGAGGTTTTTGCATAAAATCAAATGCTCTGCTGAATAATTCACAAGCTATTAGCCGTGTATGAGAACTGGGTGTTGCTTTGGGCAACTTTTGGGACAAAGCCATTCAGCAATTCCTATACCCTCGTAAGATATTAGAGCAGAAGATGTGCACATATGTAATATAGGAAGAGATGATCATCTCCTCCACGTCAGACAGATGTAGTAAGATCAAAACATGATGCAGACAGGATCCTTGCCACATAGGTATTTGAAAAGCACATAGCACACTTTAGGTGCTCAATAAATTATACAGGGGCAGTCCCTTTAATTGGGCTAATAATGAAAGCGGTGAGCTTTTGAGAATCACACTCTGCACTCATGGGGCTCTGGGAATAGAGCAAGGTAGAATGAGATGCGGCAGAGCTATGCTAATTCTGACCTCATGATTAAATTCATGGATACAGCAGATTTAAAGGGGATTGCAGAAAGATAACTGAGTATAGAGTGAGGATTAGAGCTTCTTTCTGGAACGGTGCTGTAATCCAAAAAGAGCTATTAAAAAAACCTCTCATCTACACCCTGTGCTTAGTTCTGTTCAGAGCACCCCTTGATATGGGTTGTTGGTTTTTTGCAGAGGGGCGGGTGGAGAAAAAAATCAGAACTAAATACCTTGCTACTCTATATAACTGTTTTTAGGACATGACAAACGAAAATAGTCAAGCTGAATAAAAAAAATCATTTCAACATTGCACAGTAATGACTCCAACATTAAGGCTATCTATCATTTTTCAAGATAAGCTCCCCACCTCCCACCCCTTCTTTAAAAAAAGGAAGACACAGTTCTCATGCATAGTTTGCATCCAGAAGAGAAACTTGAGGTTCATCTTACACACAGACTCAGGATTTGTAATAACATTGACAGTCATATCAAACTATTTTTGCTTAACTCCACATGGAGAGGTTATGGGTGTTTAAGGGATTTAAAATCTCTGCAAAGTGCTTATGAACTCCATGAGCCAAAAAGCTATTTTTAGAGCACAATCTGCACAGGAGTTTGTATGCTGCAGTCTGCAGAGAAATTATGCACTTGAGATATTTGCAGAGGAGAATTTAGTTGCAACATCGCAATTCAAAGTTGGTATGCAGAGAAGCTTATTGTTAAAGTTCTCCACATCCCAACTGGCCTTAGACTATAGGCCAGAAATCCCCATCCATCTATCCATGTTGTCAGCATGAGCTGCAGGCCTCCAGTAGCCCCCCTATATTCTGCCCCCAACTCCTGCAGTCACCACAAAAAAGCTAGACAAGTCCCCTCTTTTTAATCTTCTTGCCTTCCATGAGCTGCAGATACAGCATCTTGACCTTCAATCTATAAACAGTCATGAGATTCAGCCTGTCATAAATATAAAGGGAAGAGTAACCACCTTTCTGTATACAGTGCTATAAAATCCCTCCCGGCCAGAGGCAAAGTCCTTTTACCTGTAAAGGGTTAAGAAGCTCAGGTAACCTGGCTGGCACCTGACCCAAAATGACCAATGAGGGGACAAGATACTTTCAAATCTGGAGGGGGGGGAAAAGGCTTTTGTCTGTCTGTGTGATACCTTTGCCGGGAACAGATCAAGGGTGCAAGCCCTCCAACTCCTGTAAAGTTAGTAAGTAATCTAGCTAGAAAATGCGTTAGGTTTTCTTTGTTTTGGCTTGTGAAATTCGCTGTGCTGGAGGAAATGTGTATTCCTGTTTTTGTGTCTTTTTGTAACTTAAGGTTTTGCCTAGAGGGATTCGCTATGTTTTGAATCTGACTGCCCACAAGATTATCTTCCATTCTGATCTTACAGAGTTGTTCTCTTATCTTGTTTTGTTCTCCTAATAAAGTTCTGTTTTTTAAGAATCTGATTGGGTTTTCTGGGTGTTAAAAATCCAAGGCTGGTCTGTGCTCATCTTGTTTATTCTCAAGCCTCCCCAGGAAACGGGGTGTAAGGGCTTGGGGGGATATTTTGGGGAAATAGGAACTCCAAATGGTCCTTTCCCTGATCGGTTGTTAAATCACTTCGTGGTGGCAGCATTTAACTAATCCAAGGGCAAAAACTTTGTGCCTTGGGGAAGTTTTAACCAAAGCTGGTAGAAATAAGCTTAGGGAGTCTTTCATGCAGGTCCCCACATCTGTACCCTAGAGTTCACAGTGGGGAAGGAACCCTGACATAGCCCTCCCATTGTGCTACAGAGACACTCATCTTACCTTCCAAATTGGCCTGCAGCACAAGGGAAATGAGCCAGTGGTTAGGGCAGTGACCTGGGACTTGGGAGCCTAGGGCTCAATTCCCTGCTGTGCCACAAACTTCTTGTGACACCTTGGACAAGCCACCATAAAAAGGTAGTTTGTGTGTCTCAGTTCCCGTTAGTATTCATGAACTCTGTCAGTGAAGCACCTAGCAGCCCCAGTCATGGCCCAGGTCCCCAGTGTGCTAGGGGTGGTATGAACACAGAACAAAGACAGTCCCTGCCCCAAGAAGTCCAAGTGTAAAACAAGAGTCAGCTGCACACAGAGACAGGGGACTACAATGAGACAGCATGGGTCAGCATGACAGGCTGTGGTCACTTCCCTTGCTCACAGGGTGTTAAGAGGAAGTTACACTGAAGATAGTGAAGAAGTTGCATCCAATGAAGTGAGCTGTAGCTCACGAAAGCTTATGCTCAAATAAATTGGTTAGTCTCTAAGGTGCCACAAGTCCTCCTTTTCTTTTTGCGGATACAGACTAACATGGCTGCTACTCTGAAACCTGAAGATGGTGAGGTGTTCACATACTATGCTGATGGGGACCATGTCTCTACCCACAGTAGACAGAGACCCACAGTGAGCTGGAGAACCCAAGCTACCCCAGCCACCGTTTACATACAGGTTGGGAACCCTGCTGCACCTCCCAGTCTGGCTACAGAAGCCTGGTCTCCATATACAGGCCAAGCCCTTGATGGCCCACATGCAGAGACTCTAAAATAGCATCCAACTCTAACCTCCTGCCATCGACCCCAGCAGCTCAGAGATGCCAGCTCCTCCCCGCAGCTGTTGTCCTCTCACTCCATTACATACCGTCGATATGCAGCTGTATTTCCACCTCCCAGTCCAGCCAGCACAAGTGCAGCTGCTAAGCATGCTAGACAGCCAGACAAACCTGAAGGTCGTCTCGCCCAACTCTTGGGGCTGCTTCTTCCATGCCTGGCTGCTGCTCGTTAACTACCCATCTCCCACTCCCTCAGAAAGCCACACTCATTGCTCAAGTAGTGCTTGTCACTGTTCTTCCCCCATTCTATCTCCAGCTTCCACTTATATGCAACTCCCTTCCCCAACCACAAGTGAACATGGCTCCCAAATATGAGCAGTGATGGGAAATACAGGAGTAGGTTGGAAATGTGATATATCTGGGAACAAAGGATTATTTGTAATACATTCTGGGGGATGGGTGTGTCTGTGAGAAGTTTGTCTACGTAATTATCACTTCAGTTTGAAGAAGATGCTGCCTCTCTTGGGCCAAATACAATAAGTAATAAAATGACATGTTCCTACCCGGCTACAATTATCTACAGCCAGCTCCTACTGTAAGGTCAGTGGAAGATTAGATATTCCCAGTCCCTGTAAGAAAAGGCACTTATTTAGTTATTTCTGCAGTTAAGTCAAGTGAGAGCTGGAAAGGTGTTCTATTACTGTCAGCTTATCCACAGGTTCAAAAATAAATTCTTTCCCCTTGCTGGATAGAGTCACTAGAGAAAATGAAATTGGAATGGAAAGCTGGGGAGGCAGACACATTCATTCAGACCAAGGCTGTCTGTCAGGTAAGGTCTGTACCTATTAAGTGTTGCTCAGCTCCCTATGGACAACTCAGAAAAGTGACTAGTCTTATCTGCAGAGAGCAAGAGCATTTAGAGTACAGGCAGACAGCAGGTCTTGGGTTGCATATAAAGGTTTGCAAAAGTAAAAACATGCATAGAATTGATAGCGCTCTTACACCCCAGACAATCTTTCACAGCCAAACGAATTGCAGTTGCTTGCATGATGGATCAATCCTCAGAAACTGTTCTCTAGCAACCTCAGCAACAAAAGAGGTTACATGTGGGGCTTTGGATGAGCAAAACTACACGTAATTACACTGAAGAAAGACTAGTAATTTCTTTTCAGTCCTCTATTGAGTTTAATCAGACATTCAGTAAACATAGGAATCAGTCATAACAGTTCCAAACTAACTCCAGTATCATTCTGATGTTATTGTTCCTGATATTGACGGGGTACTTGTCCCGCTCAGGTCGGGATGTGGAGATAAAGTTTCTAGACACCATTCATGATTGCTTCTTGGAGCAGCTAGTCCTGGAACCCACAAGAGGAGAGGCAATTTTTGATTTAGTCCTAAGTGGAGCACAGGTTCTGGTCCAAGAGGTGAATATAGCTGAACCACTCGGTAATGGCGACCATGATATAATAAAAATTTAACATCCTTTTGGGGGGAAATACAAAAGAAACACACCACAGTAGCATTTAATGTCAAAAAGGGGAACTACATAAATATGAGGAAGCTAGTTAAATGGAAGTTAAAAGGAACAGTCACAAGAGAAAAATGCCTGCAAGCTGCATGGAAACTTTAAAAATACCATAATAGAGGCTCAAATTAAATGTACACCCCAATTAAAAAAAAAAAAGTAAGAGGACTTAAAAAAAAAGCCACCATGCTAAACAGAGTAAAGGGGGCAGTTAGAGGCAAAAAAACATCTTTTGAAAATTGGAAGTCAAATCCTACTGAGGAAAATAGAAAGGAGCATAACTCTGGCAAGTGTAAGTATGTATAATTAGGCAGGCCAAAAAAGAATTTGAGCAGCAACCAACAAAAGACTCAAAAAAACAGCAAAACATTTTTAAGTAGGTCAGAAGCAGGACACCTGCTTCACAATCAGTGGGGCCACTGGACAATCGAGGTGCTAAAGGATCACTCAAGGAACAGAAGTTCATTGTGAAGAAGCTAAATAAATTCTTTGCACCAGTCTTAATTGCAGAGGATGTGAGGGAGATTCCCACACCTGAGCCATTCTTTAGGTGACAAACCTGAGGAACTGTCCCAGATTGAGGTATAAATAGAGGAGGTTTTTGAATAAACTGTTTAATTTAACTGTTTAATAAGCCACCAGGCCCACATAGCATCTCCCAAGAATTCTGAAGAAACTCAAATATGAAATGGTAGAACAGCTAACTGTGGTATGTAACCTATTACTTAAATCAGCTTCTGTACCAGATGACTGGAGGATAGCTAATGTGACACCCATTTTTAAAAAAGGCTCAAGAGGCTATCCTGGCAATTAGACCAGTAGTCTAACTTCAGTATCAAGCAAATTGGATGAAACTATAATAAGGAACAGAATGATCAGACCCATACACGGACAAGATTTGTTGGGGAAGAGTCAACACAGCTCCTGTAAAGGGAAATCGTGCCTCACCAATCTATTAGAACTCTTTGGGGTGGGGTCAAAACAAACATGTAGACAAGGGTGATTCAGTAGATATAGTGTACTTGGACTTTCAGAAAGTTTTTGACAAGGTCTCTCACCAAAGGCTCTTAAGCAAAGTAAGCTGTCATGGAATAAGAAGGAAGGTCCTAACTGGTTAAAGGACAGGAAACAAAAGGTAGGAATAAATGGTCAGTTTTCACAATGGAGAGAGGTAAAGAGCCGTGTTCCAGGATTTGTACTAAGACTAGTGCTGTTCAACATATTCATAAATGAGCAGGAAAACAAGGAAGCAGAAATGCTGCTTGTCTACAGCTGGAGCAGACTTTTAAAAGAGAAACTGATGCAACCTTTTCAAATGCATGAACACATGTTTTTGTTTGAGCCCATCTGTAAAACTAGTGTTCTAATAGGGTTTTTTAAATGTACTTCATTGCTTTCTATGGCATTTATCACTATAGCAAGTACCTGCTTTGAATTACAAAAGTTGAAAGCCACAAGTCATGCACTACCCATAAGCGATGGGCTAAAAACCAAAACTAGCATGAGCATAATTGTTACTGGCTAAACAGACCAGCAGTTAAGCAAGATAAAGAGCAACAAGGTAGGGTAGTTACAAGGTAGTAACAAGAAGGGTTTCTTCAGTATGTTAGCAACAAGAAGAAAGTCAAGGAAAGTGTGGGCCCCTTACTGAATGAGGGAGGCAACCTAGTGACAGAGGATGTGGAAAAAGCTAATGTACTCAATGCTTTTTTTGCCTTGGTCTTCACAGACAAGGTCAGCTCCCAGGCTGCTGCACTGGGCAGCACAGCATGGGGAGGAAGTGACCAGCCCTCTGTGAAGAAAGAAGTCGTTCGGAACTATTTAGAAAAGCTGGACGAGCACAAGTCCATGGGGCCGGATGCCCTGCATCCGAGAATGCTAAAGGAGTTGGCGGATGTGATTGCAGAGCCATTGGCCATTATATCTGAAAACTCATGGCGATCAGGGGAAGTCCCGGATGCCTGGAAAAAGGCTAATGTAGTGCCCATCTTTAAAAAAAGGAAGGAGGAGGATCCTGGGAACTATAGGCCAGTCAGCCTCACCTCAGTCCCTGGAAAAATCATGGAGCAGGTCCTCAAGGAATCAATTCTGAAGCACTTAGAGGAGAGGAAAGTGATCAGGAACAGTCAGCATGGATTCACCAAGGGCAAGTCATGCCTGACTAATCTAATTGCCTTCTATGACGAGATAACTGGCTCATGCACCGCTACAGACTAGGGACCAAGTGGCTAGGCAGCAGTTCTGCAGAAAAGGACCTAGGGGTTACAGTGGATGAGAAGCTGGATATGAGTCAACAGTGTGCCCTTGTTGCCAAGAAGGCCAATGGCATTTTGGGATGTATAAGTAGGGGCATTGCCAGCAGATGGAGGGACGTGATCATTCCCCTCTATTCGACATTGGTGAGGCCTCATCTGGAGTACTGTGTCCAGTTTTGGGCCCCACACAACAAGAAGGATGTGGAAAAATTGGAAAACGTCCAGCGGAGGGCAACAAAAATGATTAGAGGACTGGAACACATGAGTTATGAGGAGAGGCTGAGGGAACTGGGATTGTTTAGTCTGGGGAAGAGAAGAATGAGGGGGGATTTGATAGCTGCTTTCAACTACCTGAAAGGGGGTTCCAAAGAGGATGGATCTAGACTGTTCTCAGTGGTAGCAGATGACAGAACAAGGAGTAATGGTCTCAAGTTGCAGTGGGGGTGGTTTAGGTTGGATATTAGGAAAAAAATTTTCACTAGGAGGGTGGTGAAACACTGGAATGCGTTACCTAGGGAGGTGGTGGAATCTCCTTCCACAGAAGTTTTTAAGGTCAGGCTTGACAAAGCCCTGGCTGGGATGATTTAGTTGGGAATTGGTCCTGCTTTGAGCAGAGGGTTGGACTAGATGACCTCCTGAAGTCCCTTCCAACCCTTATATTCTATGATTCTAAGGTACAGAGCAGGCCATATCTATGTAGTATGTTGAAGCTGCAGTATGTTGAAGATTGTGTGTGTAGCTAAAGGCAGCCAGTGAAGCAGACATATTGCTTGTGTACGGCTGTAGAAGATTTGTAAAGGAGAAACTGATGTAACTTTTTCAAATGCATGAACGGTGCACTTGAGATTCAAGAATACAGTTTTCTTAGAAGTCCACTATCTTTTTGGAAGTTTTACCCTGAATTTCAAACTTGCACTCTCAAAAGAAAGCAAATGTGCACCGAGCTGAACTGGCTAAGTAAACATGTGAGAATGCAGGGACACTTGTGTTTTTACAGTGACTCATACTTAGATTTTAATTGCAACGTTATTGAAAGCTGCCTAAAAGAATGACTATGGAGGCAATAGCCTAGGGACAGCTTTTCCCACAAGGCACTAAAGTTTTCTGGCACAACTCTTACATGCTTACTATATTATGATTGCAACTGAAGACTGGAAAAGCAAACAGCTGTTGAAGTACCAGTTCTGCAGCATTTAATTAAAGTTACTCTTGCAAGGTAGAAGAAAACAGCTAATATCTGTTTCAGTTAATACCAAGCATAGCCATTGTTTGGAATGCCCACAGGTAAGCTTACATGCCAGTAACTAGAATGCCTTAAGGCTTGGAATTTCTGATCTGCTGTTTATTGCAAACAGCAATTAAATTCTGTGAAAAGAGCTCTGGAGCGCATGGCATCTCATCCCTCTATGGCTGGGTGGAGAAAGTGCAGCCTATGGACAAAGCTATGTTGGAGTTCAGTTCCTCCAGGTTAGTGTGTAATTGCATTAGAAAGCGAGATGCACATGAGCTGATTGCAATTGAGAAAAATGTAGATGAACCCCAGAAGAACAGTAAAATTAATTTATGAGTAGCCTGGAGCAGAAAGCAGAGGCCTAGTAGAATTTTTCATAGAACTGCATTGCAGTCTCATTCCCTGATTCTGAGTGCTTCGTATAGCAGTACCATTCCACCTTTGAGTAGGAGTATATAGGACAAAAACTATCTCTGTGATATTACTTTAACATCTTAAACACGTCCACTCATCCTTCAGGTAGCGGTTAGGGGAAGTTAAGTGAGACAACAAGCATTGCTTTCACTATTGATTTAGGAAGGCAGCAGCCTCAGTGTTCAGTCCACTTACCCAGCCCAGAAAGTGTCAGGACTTGAGCTTGACTCCATCTTCTCCAGGGTTTTGGAGCTGTTCTCTTGACTAACTTAAGCCTTGCACCTTCCATGGATCAGGGAACCTACATTTGAAGAGAGAAAAGCCTGTGTCAAGATTTATGGTAAACTGATCCTGATGTCTCAGGCTTTAAGAGATGTTCCATTTTAAGGGAATCAAGTGTAAAAAAGCTTCATGCCTCTCAAAGGGAAGAGCAGGTTCCAGGACACTGTTTCATCTCTTGTTTTTAGGAGCACTTTTAGGCTTTTGGAAGGGCTGGTCTGTTAGCCAGCCCAGTAAACTCAAGGACTCTGCCAGCCCTTATTCTACCTTGCTGGTCATACCTGGCGTGCATCAAGTTCCCAACCCCCTGGAAGAACGTTCTCCTTCAGTATCTGGCCCCTATCACTGGACACTCAGAAATTACCAACTCCACTGTACACACCAGTCTGTGGGCTCAGCTGAGGATTCACACTTCAATATTTTGCACAGTGATGAACTTATTCTGGGTTTTACTGTTAGTTTATTAATAAAGAATAGAGATTCAAGTGATACTAAGCAAGCAAAACAGAAAATGATTACAATTAATAACACAAGCATAATACATTGTCTCGTGAGTAAAATTTGTTAACAGGCTATACCCTTGTCTAAGGCAATTTCTCACCAAAAGCCTCCTCTCAGCATCACAGCGCAACTGGGCCAAGATCCAGTTTTCATGGATACAGAAAAGTGCTGCTCTTTTTGCTCCCTCAGTGACAGATAACGTCTTCCTATATGTAAGGGGACTGTTGCCCCCTTACTAACATTCAGTGGGGGTGTTTTAGTTGCTAGCTCCCAGTACTAAAAAGGGGAAGGGTCGATGGGAAATCAGGACCCTGACACTGACAGCCCCCAGGAACAATGGAGAGAGGCCAATGCTCCAGGTCAGCCTGAATGACAGGGCGGGCAGGCTAATCAGGGAGTCAGGAGGCCAGGGAGGTCCCATCCTCTGTGTGAGCTGGATTTGCCTGTGTCAAACAGAGTAGGGCTAAGCTAAGGAGAAAGCGGGGGCCCGAGCTGAGCTGGGGAGCAGAGCTGGGCCAGATCCAGAGGGACCAGAAAAGCAGCCCAGAGAGAGCAGACCCTGTCCTGGAGCAGAGCTGCAGCCCCAAAGCCAGAGGCACAGCCTAGAGAGAGCAGACTTGCCCTGGGAGCAGAGCTGCAGCAACCAGAGCCAGAGGGGCCAGAGAAGCAGCCCAGGAAGCAGGTCAGTGCTGGGAGCAGAGTCACAGAAGCAGCCTGCAGAGCAGACCTGTCCTGGGACCAGAGCTGTAGCAACGAGAACCAGAGGGGCCAGAGAAGCAGCCCAGGGA
Source organism: Chelonia mydas (assembly GCF_015237465.2). NCBI lineage: Eukaryota > Metazoa > Chordata > Testudines > Cheloniidae > Chelonia > Chelonia mydas. Next base: position 71,047,299 of record NC_051251.2, on the reverse strand, counting down.
GCTGGAGGCAGAGCAGCAGCCGTGCTGAGACAGAGTGGGGCTGAAGCTAAGAGAGTGGTGGAGCGGGGGCTAGAGCAGTCCAGAGCTGGGTGTCATGAGCAGCTGGGGAGACCGAGGGGGACCCTGGGCAGTGGGCCCAGCACAGGGAGACTCCTCAGCCAGGAGGCTCTGCAGGCCAGACTTGAAGGGGGATTGGTAACCCTGACAGGGCGGGGGCAATGCTGGGAAGAAGGGCCCTGCCACCTAGAGCCTGTGGCCACCACCAGAGCGAGTGTCCAACCCACAGCATCCCTGCAGCACAGCCAGGGCCTGAGAAGGAGGCCTGGGACTAACAAAGAACAGACTGTGAACTGCCCTGACGTTCCAGAGACGCTGTTTGTGATGTTCCCTGCCACAGAGCAGGTTGATGTGTTTCCTTTAACCTTTCCCATTTCCCCTTATTCTTTTTAAAATTAATTGTTTATTAAATAACTTGCATTTGCTTCAAATTGTATGTAATAATCAGTGGGTCAGAGAAGTGCCCAGTGCAGAGAGTACCCCAGAGTGGGGACACCCTAGACCCTGTCCTAGGTGACCACAGCAGGATTGGGGGGCTTGCTTTTTCTCATGCAAAACCCAGAAAAGTTTTTCCTCTGGTTCACACCACTGCTGGCTTCTAAGCCATGCAAAGCAACAGAGTGAATGCTTGTGCACACACCTTTTCTTCACTGTGTGCTCCAAGTTAACATGCTGAAAGGCTTGCCCCACCTTTAGCCTCCAGACCTTACCGTGTGTGAGATCACAAGTCACTAAAGATAAAGACTTCATATTGGAGCACTGCAGATACTGGCAGGGCAGTTGTGCAAAACTCTTTCATACTGCTGAATTCATAAGAGCCTAAGAAAAGCAGCTTTGATAAAACAGCAGGTTTGAGTTTTCTACAGCAGCACTAAAATAAGTGAAGGGTCTGGAGTACAGACCCACTGAATGCATGGAAAGCCTGGAGAGATGCGCTTGGGAGTTACAGGGTTAAAACTCTTGACTGACTTTTTTTATTTTTTCACTTAGTATACTAAAAAAAAAAAAAAATACATTTGGATTTGAATGAAAATCCAAATGATTTTTTTTTCCATTTAGGAAAATGTCAAAATGGGATATTTTAACTTGAATTAAAATCAAACAGGAAGTTTGTCAAAAGAGACCCATACCCAAGAACAGTTGCAGTTTTGACAAAACTGGTGAGTTGAAAGATTTCCAAACAGCAGGACTAACAAAAGCTATTTATAGGCATTATACATAGCCCCACATAATGAATTCATTGTCATGATTTAGTTGGGGATTGGTCCTGCTTTGAGCAGGGGGTTGAACTAGATGACCTCTTGAGGTCCCTTCCAACCCTGATATTCTATGATTCTATGATAAGCTACACACTGAAAGCAATACACAATCCCCGATATACAAGTGACGCCCCAGCTCCACTGCCACTCTGCTCCCCTGGCCCTTAGAGAGCTCCAGGACATGCTGATTGTATGGTAGCTTAATGATGTGGACAACAGAGTGCGGCTGCATTTGGTGTATGCAAGTAGAATGTGCCCCATAATATCTGTACACATTCAACTCCTATTGCAGTAATTAGAAATTGCATGCAGGAAACTAGCCCTGCATGCTTGCAATAGGCTGAATAAAAACATTTCCACTACATGCAGTGGGGTGCAGTTTTCATGAGAAAATTAAAGCTTCCTTAGACATGCAAATGTTTTTGGAGTAAAAACATATGGGGGGGTGAAGTGTGTTTTCCCTTATCAAATCTCATGGTGATGCACTCTTCCTACATGTTGTCTAAATATGGCGAACACTCAATTGGACTACTATTAATTTAAAAATAAAATACCTTTGAAAGGGCACAGCTAATCTGAAGACTGCGTTGAAGATTAAAAACCCTGCTCTTGCTTGACATATCTGAACTGCTAGTCAGATCATGACCCTTCCTATGTACCAGTGAAAATCTGAGTCCCCTTTTCTCCTTTTTACTGCTTCATTAACATTCTACTAGTTATCCCAGGAGCCAGAGTTAATGATTTAGAACTGTTAGTGGTTCTCTTACATGTTACTCATTATTATGAGTTTAGACACAAAGCCCCTCACTGTTATGCTCAGTGGCTTATTCACCTAGGTGAACATTCCTGCAGCAGTCTATGGGACAATAAATTACTAGTGCCACGGAGCATTCTTGAAGCCCACTCAGTCACTTGGATCACTGAACCTGCCAGCAATGAGACAACCCTTCCCCCAAAACACTTGTCTTTCTAATAACTGCCTTGACAAGTTTCCCTTGTGACAGCCTTAGGTATTCCAAGGCTATAGGTTTTCCTAGTTATCTCAGATAAGAAACACAGCTGAGCTACTGATGTTTTACAGAGCTGAGCGAGAGTAATGCGCTCTTCTTTTATGAATTCTCTTGCTAGTCCATTTCTATAAGAAAGGTCCCTCTTTCACCTTCCTTCTACCATCTCATTTCCCTAAGCCTCCAGCCCTACGATCCAACTTTCCATCTCCAGCCCACCGCCTTCCATCTCTATGCTTTTGTGGTCTTCCCCATCATACCATAGGACAGTAGTATCTCAGGGGGCATTCTTTCCCAGATAGACAAAATTCTCTCCAACTTGACAGTTAGATAGAAGTTATTTTGGTGCTAATTAGCTTAGTGCAATGATTTTCAGGCTTTTTTCCATTTGCAGACCCCTAAAACTTTAAAATGGACGTGCAGACTGCTTTGGAAATCTTAGACATAGTCCGTGGACCTCTGTGAGTCCATGGACTACAGGTTGAAGACACTAAGCCAGTGGTTTGTGGTTCAGTCTCCACAGGGAACTGATGCACATCACAGATCTTAACTCCTCTGTTTGACCTCAGTATAGTCCAAACTGGTCTCAGTGTACCTCTGCAAATATCAGTATAACTGTCCTATCAACTTCTTCTTATACAGATTGTTTGCATCCTGACCAAGAGCTTGACAATCTCAAAGATGCTCTAGAGAGCTTCTAGCACAAGGCAGCTGCCTTTGGGCTACAGATTTCTCATGAAAACACAAAAATCCAGAGTGTCAGTGCAGAAGTTATGATACAAGCCATCTGTGCTTCTGGACAAGCCCTGGCAGTGGTGGATGACTTCATCTATTTAGGCAGCAAACTGTCAAATGGGCACACCCAGTCAGACAGTCCATAGTACTGCTCTCTTTCTGTTCTGTGTTTGTACGGTGCCTAGCGCGCTGAGGTCCTCTTGTGAGACCGGAGCTGCAATGATATACATCTACCACCACATTACATCGTTAAAGTTGTAGATTTCCTATTTACATTTCAAAGCCCAGCCCTTGTTTTAGTTGTATTGCTCTCAAAAACCAGATTCTGTGGCTGGCAAAACTGTTTCATAATCTTGTGTTAACAGCTCTATGGGACTGATTCACAGCCCCTGATTCAGGCTCAGAGGTAGCGCAGAGCTTGGGATAGCATGGGGGAGATTTTTAGTATGGCAAACTGTTCCTGAGAATGCAGGATTTGAGCAGACAACTCATTGACAAAGCCCAGTTTCTGGGCAAGTGGTGGATAGAGCAACAAGGCTGAAGTCACTATATTTCAGCTTATCCATCCAAAAACAACCCCAAAATTCTTATTGACATAACTTATACAGCCTTCTAAGCCACCGACTCTCCTCTGCCTCTTTCACAGTCTTGTTTTCTCTGTGCTATTTGTGGGTATGAAGAAAGCAAGCTTTATGGTGGCTGTGAGCAAAAGTATTATGTAAGTCTGCAACAAATCAGTGCTACAGTGCTAGGTGTGTGTCATGACTATTTCATTGGGACAGCCAAGGGAGGGGAGAGAAGAGACAGCCACTGCTTTATCCTAGAATTCCCATGGACCTGCACCCACATAAATTGGATTGGAGGATCAGGGTCCCACATTAAGCAGTTCTGAGCAAAGACTGGGTTTACCCCCAGGTCCACACAGTGGATGCCACAATGGAGTCCTGATCCTGACTGGGACCTGTGGCCACTGCCACAGTTCGAGATTAGCTGCCCCTTTGACCCTTCTCAGGGATGTCTACACAGATAAAAAAGGGGGGAGGGGAATTCTTAATATAAGTTGGGTAACTCTGGTTAAAATAGCAGTGAAGATGTGGCAACAAGGCTTAGCAGCATGAATTCAAACCTGTGCTCCTCTATAGGCTTTAACTTCAACTGCTAAGCTGGGATGCCATGTCCTCACCAGTATTTTAACCCAAGGTAAGAACACACCTTTTTTGGCATGTAGATCTACCCTCAGGCTCTCATAGAGCAACCGCTCCAGGTGGCACATCTACATCCCTCAGTCCCTGCGTCTGTCCCCTACCAAAGCTCAGAGCTCAGGTTTCTGTCTACTTCCAAGATCTTTCTTTGCCTGTGCCTGGCACCTGATCAGACTGGTTTACATGCCTCACCAGAGGTAACACAGCAGAGTGAGTAATGCTGAGCTGCTGAGGACCTCTTATTGGGGATGCTGTCCCTTTCCTGGCTGGAACTAACCCCTTGTGACCATGTAACAAACATAACAGTAAGGCTAACAGATATGAATATTATGTTCTAAGATACTACAGACAACATCTTGCTTCGTAGCAGCCGGTTAGTTTACACTGCCAACCACCATCGCCCCAGTGGCATGTGCACTCCATTGTAGTACTTCAGCATACATTCATAGGGTTTGCCAGAAGGGACAATCACATCTAGTCTGACCCCCTGCATTTCACCAGCCACTAGCACCACCCAGCCTCCTCCACACCAAGGCCGACTCCCAGAGCCAGGCTAGGAGACTAGATTATTGTGTGCCACAGGCAGAAAACAGGAGGGACAAAAGTGCCCCAACGCCCAAGGCACATGCAACGGGAGAGTAAATGTAAATTGATAAAGTGAGAGACACCCAGACAGTCCTGGCACATGACTTGCTAATGAAGCAGTAGCCAAATCCACTGCCATAGCTATTCATAAACATAAGGCCAGGGGCCCATTCTGAACTCCTTACTAGAACTGGTTGAAAGGTAGTAATTTGTTACATTTATCATACTTCTGAACTTATTTGTTAGAAGCTGGAATGGGATGGATCACTCTGCTCTGTTCTGCTTACTCCTCAAGCAACTGGCATCAGCCACTGCCAGAAGACCGGCTACTGGACTAGATGGATCATGGGTCTCACCCAATATGGCCATTCTTATGAACGCCGAGGAGTTTGGCCAACTGTATTTCCTAACCAGCTCTTAATGAGAGATTTGCCCAAGTGAGGAGTGCAGAAGAGAGCCCATACACAAATGCCTATCTCAGACAATACTGAACCGTTAAAGAATTAGCTTCCAAGTTTCACAGGAGAGTTGACTCTTGCAGGGCTGGTTGGTTTTGAACATGGATATTAGAAATTTAGAGACCTATTACTGAATTCACAGGTGTCTTTGTTTTGCTCATTCCCTCTCCATATTTTATGGCTATTAACCCTAAAACCAAGAAAAGGAGTCTTAAATTCTGTACCACCCTCTGACTTGTGTGAAACTGAAAGAACCTGTTCAATACAGTGGCCTCAGGTGAGTGCACAACTTATTTTGATATCAGGTGCCTGGCCATACCTCGCTTTTGTCCTTCCCGCCTAGCAGGGCAATTCAGCCCCCCCTCCCCAGCCAACCCAAGAGTCCTCCCCTTCTAGGGATGTTCAAGCACAGTCAAGCCTTCTCCTGACTGTACAGGAAAGCTGCAGATAGTTCTTTACCCCTTGGTGGCAGGGGTGTTTGCACACCCCTTGCCAAACATACAGGGGAATCTGTGCCCTTCCTTTACTACAGGCTCTAGCAAAAGAGCCTCCAGAGAGAACACAGCTATTTAGGCTAACTTGCCTGGCTCCTCGGCCTGCCTCTTGACCTTCCACACCCTTCTTCCTCAGCTTCTCCCCAGAAAGCCCCCTGTAACAGAGCTCCCTCACTGGTAGGTGCCCATGCATGGCAAGGCACAGCATAGCTGCTCTCTCACTGAGCTAACTTCCCCTGCCAACAATCACTCCAATGGTTTTTCTTCCAGTGACTTAGCCCTCCAGCCAGGGCACCAAGGCCAAATTTGTCCAAACTGAAAGGCCCAAAAATGTCTTTAACACAAACAAAAATCCTTCCCCCACTCTGAGGTTCTTCCTCAGGGCTGTCTTCAGCTTAGCCTGTAACCCCCTTGCTAATCTTAACTGCTTGTTCACCCCCTTCTCTGGGGCCAGTAGGGAACCCTGTCCTGCCCTCTACTGAATATCTAGCTCTACTCCTTTACTTATGTTGCAGTTTTCTGTAGGCCACTTCCTACCCAGCTTCTCCAGTTCTCCTAAACCTCTTAGCTTGCCTCCCAGCTGGGCTTTATCACAGCTTAAGGGTAGCTCTTATGGAGAATTTGCCTGACTCTCCTCAGGTGAGGCTTATTTTATAATCAGACTGGTTTAAGTCCAGGCTCTCGAGCCGCTGGGGCAAGCCAGTCCATTGCACCCAGGGATACTGCAACAATTTGTATAGTTGGGGTGCTGAGAGCCATTGAATCAAACTGTAAATCCTGTATATAATGGAAACCACTTCAAGCCAGGGGGTGCAGCAGTGCCCCTAGTTCCAGTACCTATGATTATATGCCATCAGGAGTCTATTTCTCCCTCTCATTTTCCTAAGATTTCCTCAGGCAAATCTCTCATGAGCTCTACTCCTTTCCCCTACTCCACAGGGAGCCTTCCTGCCCCCCAGCCTACTGCTGTCTTTCCCCAGGACTCCCGCAACTGGGTAGAAGGGTGCTATTTTTAATAGTCCTGCCCCGTTCCCCAACAGGCCTTACCTGGGAGGAAGATCATGCACCGGTGAGCACCTGAGCTAAGTCAAAGCCCTCTTCATGCCCCACTCACTCTGTGATGCCCCTGCACTGTTCTATGCTTTTTATACTCAAGTCTAACTTCTTCCAGACAGCTCTTTAGGTAAGTGTAGATGGGGACTGACATAGACTCTTATTCCTGTTCTGTGCTCAAACGGCCATAAATACCCATCCTACACAACCCAGAAAAACACAAGAAATCTGAGCCAGGTACCAAGCACCAGTGTGTCTCAAGGTTACCTGCGTCCTGAAAGCAATTCTGAACATATTTTCTACATGCTAATGAGTCTATTTGTGTGAAACCTGGGCTCATTTTTAGTAGAATCAGTGTCTTGGTAGCATAAGCTCATTAATTATGAATTTTAGTGACTGTTCATTGAAATTTGTTTTGATTGGACAGGGAAATTGGTTGCAAAAGTACTTCCTTTGTATGAAGCTGAGTGGCGAACAGCAGAGAGGCTAACAGAGGGAGTTTGCCTCGGAGTTCGCCCAGGGAGAGTCCACTGAGGCTTACATCCTGCCGGCTTCTCTGAGTAGTTACTACAACTCCTGAGGAAGCTCGTAGAAGGAAGGTAATATGGATGGGGAGCGTTCAGCTGTTGTGACCTGCACTGGATGTGCCATTTTTGTCTTTCTTCCACAGGACAGAAGCGACTTTGTCTGTACAAAGTGCAAGCTGGTCTCCATATTGGAAGAGAAGGTTCAAGGTCTGGAGAAACAAGTATCGACCCTGCGTTGCATAAGAGAAACTGAAGATTTCCTGGACGGACGTCAGGATATGCTTCTACGGGCACAATGTTCTGAAGATTCAGAGCAGGCTGCGCAGTGGGGATAGGAGGACGGTGAAGAAATTTGGCAGCATGTGACCTCCAGAAGAAGAAAGGGGAGCGTCCATGTACCAGCAAAGAAGATACAGGTAAGCAACCATTTTCATGTTCTCTCCACAGGTACTAATGCGGAGAGTGGACTAGATGATACATCTGAGGGAAGGGAACAGAAGGAGACTCCGCCAATTGGAAGGCATGAGATGCACTGTCCTAGGGATGGGGGTTCCACGACCACCACTCCCAAGAGAAGGAGGCGGGTGGTGGTGGTCAGGGACTCTCTCCTCGGGAACTGAGTCATCTATCTGCTGCCCTGACCGGGAAAACCGAGAAGTCTGCTGCTTGCCAGGAGCTAGGATTCACGATGTGACGGAGAGACTGCCAAGACCTATCAAGCCCTCGGATCACTACCCCTTCCTGCTTCTCCATGTGGGCACCAATGATACTGCCAAGAATGACCCTGAGTGGATCACTGCAGACTACGTGGCTCTGGGAAGAAGGATAGAGGAGTTTGAGGCCCAAGTCATGTTCTCATCCGTCCTCCCCGTGGAAGGAAAAGGCCTGGGTAGAGACCATTGAATCGTGGAAGTCAACGAATGGCAATGCAGGTGGTGCCGGAGAGAAGGCTTTGGATTCTTTGACCATGGGATGGTCTTCCAAGAAGGAGGAGTGCTAGGCAGAGACGGGCTCCACCTAACAAAGAGAGGGAAGAGCATCTTCTCAAGCAGGCTGGCTAACCTAGTGAGGAGGGCTTTAAACTAGGTTCACAAGGGGAAGGAGACCAAAGACCTGAGGTAAGTGGGGACGTGGGAGGAAGCACGAGCAGGAGAGCGCGAAAGGGGAGAGCTCCTGCCTCATACTAAGAAAGCAGTACAAACAGCAAGTTATCTCAAGTGCCTATACACAAATGCAAGAAGCCTGGGAAACAAGCAGGGAGAACTGGAAGTCCTGGCATAGTCAGGGAATTATGATGTGATTGGAATAACAGAGACTTGGTGGGATAACTCACATGACTGGAGTACTGTCATGGATGGATATAAACTGTTCAGGAAGGACAGGCAGGGCAGAAAAGGTGGGGGAGTTGCATTGTATCTAAGAGAGCAGAATGACTGCTCAGAGCTCCAGTATGAAACTGCAGAAAAACCTGAGTGTCTCTGGATTAAGTTTAGAAGCGTGAGCAACAAGGGTGATGTCGTGGTGGGAGTCTGCTATAGACCATCGGACAAGGGGGATGAGGTGGACGATGCTTTCTTCCGGCAACTCACGGAAGTTACTAGATTGCAGGCTCTGGTTCTCATGGGAGACTTCAATCACCCTGATATCTGCTGGGAGAGCAATACAGCGGTGCACAGATAATCCAGGAAGTTTTTGGAAAGTGTAGGGGACAATTTCCTGGTGCAAGTGCTGGAGGAACCAACTAGGGGCAGAGCTCTTCTTGACCTGCTGCTCACAAACTGGGAAGAATTAGTAGGGGAAGCAAAAGTGGATGGGCACCTGGGAGGCAGTGACCATGAGATGGTCGAGTTCAGGATCCTGACACAGGGGAGAAAGGAGAGCAGCAGAATATGGACCCTGGACTTCAGAAAAGCAGACTTTGACTCCCTCAGGGAACTGATGGGCAGGATCCCCTGAGAGAATAACATGATGGGGGAAAGGAGTCCAGGAAAGCTGGCTGTATTTTAAAGAATCTTTATTGAGGTTACAGGGATAAACCATCCCGATGTGTAGAAAGAATAGTAAATATGGCAGGCGACCAGTTTGGCTTAACAGTGAAATCCTTGCTGATCTTAAACACAAAAAAGAAGCTTACAAGAAGTGGAAGATTGGACAAATGACCAGGGAGGAGTATATAAATATTGCTCTGGCATGCAGGAGTGAAATCAGGAAGGCCAAATCACACCTGGAGTAGCAGCTAGCAAGAGATGTTAAGAGTAAGAAGAAGGGTTTCTTCAGGTGTGTTAGCAACAAGAAGAAAGTCAAGGAAAGTGTGGGCCCCTTACTGAATGAGGGAGGCAATCTAGTGACAGAGGATGTGGAAAAAGCTAACGTACGCACTCTTTTTTTGCCTCTGTCTTCACGAACAAGGTCAGCTCCCAGACTGCTGCACTGGGCAGCACAGCATGGGGAGGAGGTGACCAGCCCTCTGCGAAGGAAGAAGTGGTTTCAGGACTATTTAGAAAAGCTGGACGAGCACAAGTCCATGGGGCCGGATGTGCTGCATCCGAGAGTGCTAAAGGTGTTGGCGGATGTGATTGCAGAGCCACTGGCCATTATCTTTGAAAACTCATGGCGATCGGGGGAGGTCCCGGATGACTGGAAAAAGGCTAATGTAGTGCCCATCTTTAAAAAAGGGAAGAAGGAGGATCCTGGGAACTACAGGCCAGTCAGCCTAACCTCAGTCCCTGGAAAAATCATGGAGCAGGTCCTCAAGGAATCCATGCTGAAGCACTTAGAGGAGAGGAAAGTGATCAGGAACAGTCAGCATGGATTCACCAAGGGCAAGTCATGCCTGACTAATCTAATTGCCTTCTATGACGAGATAACTGGCTCTGTGGATGAGGGGAAAGCAATGGACATGTTGTTCCTTGACTTTAGCAAAGCTTTTGACACGGTCTCCCACAGTATTCTTGCCAGCAAGTTAAAGAAGTATGGGCTGGATGAATGGACGATAAGGTGGATAGAGAGCTGGTTAGATTGTCGGACTCATCGGGTAGTGATCAATGGCTCCATGTCTAGTTGGCAGCCGGTATCAAGTGGAGTGCCCCAAGGGTCGGTCCTGGGGCTGGTTTTGTTCAATATCTTCATTAATGTTCTGGAGGATGGTGTGGATTGAACCCTCAGCAAGTTTGCAGACGACACTAAACTGGGAGGAGTGGTAGATACGCTGGAGGGTAGGGATAGGATACAGAGGGATCTAGACAAATTAGAGGATTGGGCCCAAAGAAATCTGATGAGGTTCAACAAGGACAAGTGCAGAGTCCTGCACTTAGGACAGAAGAATCCTATGCACCGCTACAGACTAGGGACCGAATGGCTAGGCAGCAGTTCTGCAGAAAAGGACCTAGGGGTTACAGTGGATGAGAAGCTGGATATGAGTCAACAGTGTGCCCTTGTTGCCAAGAAGGCCAATGGCATTTTGGGATGTATAAGTAGGGGCATTGCCAGCAAATCGAGGGACGTGATCATTCCCCTCTATTCGACATTGGTGAGGCCTCATCTGGAGTACTGTGTCCAGTTTTGGGCCCCACACTACAAGAAGGATGTGGAAAAATTGGAAAGAGTCCAGGGGAGGGCAACAAAAATGATTAGGGGACTGGAACACATGACTTATGAGGAGAAGCTGAAGGAACTGGGATTGTTTAGTCTGGGGAAGAGAAGAATGAGGGGGGATTTGATAGCTGCTTTTAATTACCTGAAAGGGGGTTCCAAAGAGGATGGATCTAGGCTGTTCTCAGTGGTAGCAGATGACAGAACAAGGAGTAATGGTCTCAAGTTGCAGTGGGGGAGGTTTAGGTTGGCTATTAGGAAAAACTTTTTCACTAGGAGGGTGGTGAAACACTGGAATGCGTTACCTAGGGAGGTGGTGGAATCTCCTTCCACAGGTTTCAGAGTAGCAGTGGTGTTAGTCTGTATTCGCAAAAAGAAAAGGAGTACTTGTGGCACCTTAGAGACTAACCAATTTATTTGAGCATAGGCTTTCGTGAGCTATAGCTCACGTCATCGGATGCTCAAATAAATCGGTTAGTGTCTAAGGTGCCACAAGTACTCCTTTTCTCCTTCCACAGAAGTTTTTAAGGTCAGGCTTGACAAAGCCCTGGCTGGGATGATTTAGTTGGGGATTGGTTCTGCTTTGAGCAGGGGGTTGGCCTAGATGACCTCCTGAGGTCCCTTCCAACCCTGATATTCTGTGATTCTAAAAATAGTGCCTCACAAAAATAGATCATTGTTTTTTCATCATTCCTGTTCCAATAGTTATTTTTGTTTGATTCAGAACACTTATGTGGCTGCAACAGTCCTTGAAGTTATTTAATCATCTCATTGGAGTAGTCATTGCAGAGAAAGAACTGAAGGGGGTAATTTGGTAAAATGTGAATACGAAGATCTGGCATTAGCTTCATACTGTTGCACAGTAATTGGAGCATAGATGTACTGTGTACAGACACCGAGTGCCTCTAGCCCCAGATAATCTGCTTTGGAATTCAAATGTGACCCAATTACAGTGGAAACCTCCACCATGAACCTCTGTTTGTCTTGTATGCAGTGTTGTAGCCATGCTGGTCTCAGGATATTAGAGAGGCAAGGTGGGTACGGTAATATTTTATTGGACCAACTTCTGTCATGGAGAGAGGAAAGCTTTCCAGGTTAAAGCTTGTGTCTCTCACCAACGGAAGTTGATAATGGGCTGGTGGTGTTTGGGAGCTGACACCCAGCTAAGCACCGGCAAGACTCCCTCACACAGGAGGCAGGGGGACAAGGTGACTCACAGCCATAGGCGCTGACTCCATGGGTGCTCTAGCCCTGGAGCACCCACGGAAAAAAGGTAGTGGGTGTTTAGCACCCACAGCCATCTCCCCTCCTGCCTCCCAGGACTTCCCATTTGCTGGCGGCACTGCTGATCAACTCCTCTCCCTCCCTCCCAGTGCTGCCTTCCTGCTGCGATCAGCTGTTCCGCAGTGTGCAGGAGGTGCTGGGGATGAGGGGGAGGATCGGGGATGGGGGATGCTCAGGGGAGGGGGCAGAACTGGGCGGGAAGAAGCAGGGCAGGTGTGGGGGCTTGAGAGAAGGGGTGGGATGGTGGCAGGTTCTTAAGAGAAGGGGTGAGATGGGGGCATGGCTTGGGGTGGAGCAGGGGTGGAAAGAGGGAGGGCGAGGGTGAGGGCTTGGGGGAAGGGGTCGGGTGGGGGCAGGGGCAGGGCATGAGGTGGAGTGGGGGGGTTCAATACTCCCGGGGCCCGGAGGAAGCTGGCGCCTGTGCTCACAGCCCTGGTTACCCTGAGAACCGTCACACATACTGCTGTGTAGGATGAATCTGCTTGGCCATTCCTGGATGCGATTCGGATACTAGATTGAGCTTTCTTCTCCCCACTGAAACACTGAAATAGCACTTTCCCTTAGCCATATTTATAGTAGCAGGAAGAAATGAGAAGCTGTAGTTACCGTCACCACATATCATTCAGCTGAAGTGACCCAGCCCAAAGTCAGGTCTGAGCATTGTACCTTGATGTGCCCACTACAGCCCTCTCCACGTCCTGTAGTTTTATTGCTTGCCACCTAGTGTAGTATGCAAGGGTGGAGGTTGCATGAACGTGCGTTCCTTACTCATTGACGAGGGGTTCCATCTTCTTTTGAGAAGTATGTTATCTAATGCAACCAGCATCTAGGGGTTCTGGGTGGAGGAAGGCTGCTTTTCTAGTAGTTGGGTGTTTTCCTTTCACAGCCTGCCACCATGAGCTCCCACTTACAAGAAACTTTATTTCTGTTAGGAGAATGAAAGAAGAAACAAGGGCAGGGTCTCCACAAGCACATATATAATGTGCCTGATCCTCCTCGCCCTTTGTTATTGGTGTTACACTGGTGAAATGCCATTCGCTTCAATAGCATTGCTCTTAATTTGCATTAGTGTAAATCAGGGACATCAGGCTTCTGTGTGTGTTTATCTTCTCTGCTGCCTTGGTGGCTGCCTTGCACACAATAGGCCCACCCCAACAGTAAGCAGAATGACCACAGAGTAGACTTCCCAGGCCAGTCCTCTCTTGAAGGGGACAATTCTTGAACCTGTCTGTGGTCATGGAAGGTTCTACTCTGTGCAGAAACAATGTAGTTCCACTGAATTTCACTGGGGAGTGACTGATTTGAAGGCCCTACACAGGGTGTTTGTAACCCAGCTCTCCCTTGTGTCCAGTTCCTAGGGTGTATGTCCATAAACAAACAGATTTGGAGGTAGAGTCAGGGTGAGTAAAAGGAGCAGCAGGGATGGTAGATCAACCAATGAACCTGCCTGCATGGAGCAGGATGAAGGGACCACTTCACCCTCAGGGCTTAGTAAAGTTCCTGTATTCCAATCAGCAACCCATAAACATGTTCTTCTGTGGCTCCTTTTAAAAATAGATTTTAAAATGCAATCTGTGAAGGGTTTGGGCCCTTTGGGGTGTCACCTGATGTGCTGGAGTGCCACTGAGTAAGCCTATTCTGCCAGCCTGGGTCCCCTATACCTGGCCTTGCTGAGTTAGGCTCACAAGCCTCTTCCAGCCAAGCGTACAGGCAGGGCCACACCTAGCTGCACAGAAAGACAGAGATCCGCTCTGGAAAGATTCAGCCTTAGGGGCTCTCATAGAATCATAGAATAACAGAGTTGGAAGGGACCTCTGGAGGCCATCTAGTCCAACCCCCTGCCCAGAGCAGGACCAATCCCAACTAAATCATCCCAGCCAGGGCTTTGTCAAGCCTGACCTTAAAAACTTCTAAGGAAGGGGATTCCACCACCTCCCTAGGTAACGCATTTCAGTGTTTCACCACCCTCCTAGTGAAAAAGTTTTTCCTAATAGCCAACCTAAACCTCCCCCACTGCAACTTGAGACTCCTTGTCCTGTCATCTGCTATCGCTGAGAATAGTCTAGATCCATCCTCTTTGGATCCACCTCTCAGGTAGTTAAAAGCAGCTATCAAATCCCCCCTCATTCTTCTCTTCCGTAGACTAAACAATCCCAGTTCCCTCAGCCTCTCCTCATAACTCATGCGTTCCAGTCCCCTAATCATTTTTGTTGCCCTTCGCTGGGCTCTCTCCAATTTCTCCACATCCTTCTTGTTGTGTGGGGCCCAAAACTGGACACAGTACTCCAGATGAGGCCTCACCAATGTCGAATAGAGGGGAACGATCACGTCCCTAGATCTGCTGGCAATGCCCCTACTTATACACCCCAAAATGCCATTGGCCTTCTTGGCAACAAGGGCACACTGTTGACTCATATCCAGCTTCTCATCCACTGTCACCCCTAGGTCCTTCTCTGCAGAACTGCTGCCTAGCCATTCGGTCCCTAGTCTGTAGCGGTGCATTGGATTTTTTTTCCAATCTTCCGGGACTTCCCCCGATCGCCATGAGTTTTCAAAGATAGTGGCCAATGGCTCTGCAATCACATCCGCCAATTCCTTTAGCACTCTCGGATGCAACGCATCCGGCCCCATGGACTTGTGCACGTTCAGTTTTTCTAAATAGTCCTGAACCACTTCTTTCTCCGCATAGGGCTGGTCACCTCCTCCCCATGCTGTGCTGCCCAGTGCAGTAGTCTGGGAGCTGACCTTGTTCGTGAATACAGAGGCGAAAAAAGAGTGAGTACGTTAGCTTTTTCCACATCCTCTGTCACTAGGTTGCCTCCCTCATTCAGTAAGGGGCCCACACTTTCCTGGGCTTTCTTCTTATTGCCAACATACCTGAAGAAACCCTTCTTGTTACTCTTAACATCCCTCGCTAGCTGCAACTCCAGGTGTGATTTAGCCTTCCTGATTCCATTCCTACATGCCTGAGCAATATTTATATACTCCTCCCTGGTCATTTGTCCAATCTTCCACTTCTTGTAAGCTTCTTTTTTGTGTTTAAGATCAGCAAGGATATCACTGTTAAGCCAAGCTGGTCGCCTGCCATATTTACTTTTCTTTCTGCGCATCGGGATGATTTGTCCCTGTAACCTCAATAAGCATTCTTTAAAATACAGCCAGCTCTCCTGGACTCCTTTCCCCCTCATGTTATTCTCCCAAGGGATCTTGCCCATCAGTTCCCTGAGGGAGTCAAAGTCTGCTTTTCTGAAGTCCAGGGTCCTTATTCTGCTGCTTTCCTTTCTTCCTTGTGTCAGGATCCTGAACTCGACCATCTCATGGTCACTGCCTCCCAGGTTCCCATCCACTTTTGCTTCCCCTACTAATTCTTCCCAGTTTGTGAGCAGCAGGTCAAGAAGAGCTCCGCCCCTAGTTGGTTCCTCCAGCACTTGCACCAGGAAATTGTCCCCTACACTTTCCAAAAACTTCCCGGATTGTCTGTGCACCGCTGTATTGCTCTCCCAGCAGATATCAGGGTGATTGAAGTCACCCATGAGAACCAGGGCATGCGATCTAGTAGCTTCTGCGACTTGCCGGAAGAAAGCCTCGTCCACCTCATCCCCCTGGTCTGGTGGGCTATAGCAGACTCCCACCACGACATCACCCTCGTTGCTCACACTTCTAAACTTAATCCAGAGACACTCAGGTTTTTCTGCAGTTTCATACTTGAGCTCTGAGCAGTCATACTGCTCCCTTACATACAGTGCAACTCCCCCACCTTTTCTGCCCTCCCTGTCCTTCCTGAACAGTTTATACCCATCATGACAGTACTCCAGTCATGCGAGTTATCTCCCCAACACTCTGTTGCCCACTCCCTTTAAGGATTACAAACCCAAATGTTTTGTGAAATTTGCCCCCTCCCTCAATGTGGAGGGAGATATGCACAACTTCTCCCCCCCCCCATTAGAAATTACATAAATTGGGTTATATTATAAACAAGCAATAAGTTTATTAACTACAATAGGTGAATTTTAAGTGAATATAAGAGGTAGAACAAAGCGGATTAGTGACCAAATAAAGCAAAATACGCAAGCTAAGCTCAATATACTTAAGAAACAGATAAAAAAATGTAATTTCTTACTCTAAATGTTATTTTAGGCAGGTTGCAAAGTGTTAGCAGTGGGCGTCACCCAAAGTAGCATGGTTGAAATACAGATACATAGTCAATATTCCTAATTTCAGATACAGAAAAGATACAGGCATACACATTGGATAATCACATTCAGTAAATTATAACCCTTCCAATGATATCTTACAAGACTCATCTTGCATAAAGTACATCTCAGTTATGTCATATTCATATCATAAGCATATTTTCATAAAGAATATGGAGTGAAACATCACACAATCAACTTCCAAAATATTAAGAGAACATGAGTTTATTTTTCTTAAAAATGTATTCCAGGTTGAGTTATAATCAGATCAGAAGCTCTGCCACCAAAAGCGTATCACCCCTAAAAACCACTAAGCAGTACAGCAGTTTTGCTACATGGCTATTATGGGTCAAGAATCTTTGATGGCACAGAGCACTTCAAAACAGATGTGTAAAAATGGTTCTAAAATTAGCCATACCAGTTCTAGGATCCAGTGAAACATCTCATTACTATTATTGTCCTCTACAGTAGTTCATTACTCTGAGCAGACTTCCCCCACCCTACTCCAAGTGCAGTCTAGAATTGTAGTGGGTCAAAACTTGCCCCTTTCCTGGAGTTTTGTTTCATGCCTCAAAGAAATTTGAGACAGAGCAAAATCCAGCTCAAGCTATCAGTGTCTTCCAAAAATTGTGGTTCAGCTCAGTACACTGAAGAGGGGGTAGAGCAAACTGTATACTATTGCACATATCCAGAATAAAAATACTGGACTACTCCATCATCTTCAGCTTGTACAGGAAGCATCAGGCAGTAGCTGTAAATATTGTGGACGGGGATAGAGAAGGTAGCCGATACAGGTGCAAGTGGCCAATTCATTCTGAACACGCACAGCTCAATCATCACAGGTATTGCATTGATTGCTGGCATCGAATTGGACACTCCATGTACCTAGGACACAACCCCACACACCCCTTTTCCCAGGGAAGGATCTGGCTTGAGCAATTTTCTCCTAACCCATGGTTTTCCTATAGGAGGGGAGGAGTAGCCCTTAGACTGTGAAACATCAGCACTCTTACTAACATTCTACTTTGGCTCATTGTCACTTCCCTGTCTATTATATAAACAAATAAATGATGTAAAGAACATTAAGGTTGCAAAGTCAAGCACTCAAAAGTTAGGTGATGCCAGAATTAAAGTTGCCCATGTAACCTTTATTCAGCCCCCATGTGCATGTGTTATGATTCAGGGCTAGTAACAATGATAATTAAAGGCAAGATGAACTGGAGGCCTGGGTTTGAATCCCACTTCCAGATTAGCCCTTTTGAAGCCCCAAGTGTATCTATTATTGTTGGCTCTTTGCCCACAAGTAATGTACCCTGTGCATTGGTCCCTAAGCCACCACCAACTTCCAGTCCAGCGATCAGAGTGACAGACAAGATGCTTTGGAAACATGGAATATTCAAAGACTATTCTACTGAGATTTGACAGATGCTATGGACATATGGAATATTCAAAAGCCATTGAATCAATTTTAGAAATGTTGTTTAAGGGCTGGCTAGTGATCATGTTCCTGGCTCAATTGGTGAACTCAACAAGGCTTCCAACAGGAACTAAAATCAAGGGGGTCGGGGGATAGTTAATGCAAATCCCTAATACAAATAACAAGTCTGTGAATTGTCATCCCCTGGGGAATAGTATAATTGGTTTGAGCTGGTTCAAGAAGACTGTAAAATGTAACTGCCCTGACCTGGGCCAGGGTCACTCACACTCAATTCAAGAACCAATGAGAAACTATGACCGAGAGAGACAGGCCCTGCAGAATGGGTCTGAATTACTTTAGTCCTATCGGGGTCTCCATGTGGAAGATGGGTGACTGCCCAGTATAAACACTACTTTGCTCTATGAAAGCTGGCTGGTCACTGGTTAACCCAGTCATGCTTCTCAGAGAACAGGAGTGCAGGTGCAGAACTAAATTCAGCCCTGCTGAGGTGATCATAGTGAATTGCAGGATGCTGCAGCCTGAGACCCCTGTCTGGAGGGAAAGGATCATTGGATCCTGCCCCAAGAAAAGTGACAGCTGAGCCCTAAGTGGGGTGTCCTCAAGGAGGCCACAAAGAGGTCAGAGGTGCAGTGCATGGTGCTGGCTTATCCCCTGCCCATGAAGGACCCACACCCAGAATCTCTTTCCAGGCACAGTATTATTTTCCAAATATAGGCCAAACACAGTTCCTCAGCCCATCCTGGGCTAACGCTCCCAGGGCATATTCCTCTTTGGGCATGGCTTACACTTGCAGATGTAGAGCACTTTGAGTTAAACCTGCCTTCAGAGAGCGCAGTAGGGAAAGCACTGCAGTCTGTCCACACTGGCAGCTGCAAGCACGCTGGCGTGGCCACATTTGCGGCACTTGGGAGTGATGCATTATAGGCAGCTATCCCACAGAGCACCTCTTCCCATTCTGGTGCTATGGCTTGTGGGAAGGGGGTAGGGGGGGCGGGGCATTCTGGGTCCTATCCAAAAGCCCTGTGATGCATCAGTTCTCATCCCAGCAATCCCTGTGCTTCCGTCCACATTTGGCGCTATCTTTCAACGTTTTTTGTACTGCGCTCTCTGTCTTCCCTTTCGGTCTGCGGGAATGGAGTCCGAACTGCTGAGGAGTCTGCTGACGAGTCTCGCCAGCACGTCACGTTTGGCAGTCGAGTTATTCCTTATGATCCAAAGTGACAGTGAGGGCTCCGACGATGATATCGACTTGAGTAATGCATATGATACGAGTTTGCTTGTGGCATTCACGGACATGCTCACTACCATGGAACACTGCTTTTGGGCTCGGGAAACAAGCACTGAGTGGTGGGATCACATCATCATGCAAGTCTGGGATGATGAGCCGTGGCTGCAGAACTTTTGGATGAGAAAAGCCACTTTCATGGGACTGTGTTATGAGCTTGCCCTCACCCTGTGGCGCAAGGACATGAGATTGAGAGCTGCCCTGATGGTGGAGAAGTGGGTGGCTATTGCAATGTGGAAGCTGCCAACTCCAGCCAGCTACTGATCGGACGCTAACCAGTTTGGAGTGGGAAAGTCGACCGTTGGAATCGTGTTGATGCAAGTTTACAGGGCCATTAATCGCATCCTGCTCAGAAGAACTGTGACTCTGGGTAACGTGCATGACATTGTGGATGGCTTTACACAAATGGGTTTCCCTAACTGCAGAGGGGCGATAGATGGGATGCATATTCCAATTCTGGCACCAGTCCACCTAGCCTCTGAGTAGGTTAATTGGAAGGGGTACTTCTCTATGGTTCTCCAGGCCCTTGTGGATCACCATGGGTGTTTCATTGACATTAACGCAGGCTGGTCTGGAAAGGTGCATGATGCACGCGTCTTTCAGAACACTGGCCTGTTCAGGAAGCTGCAAGCCGGGACTTTTTTCCCAGACCAGAAGATCACCATAGGGGAAGTTGAAATGCCCATTCTGATCCTTGGAGACCCCACTTACCCTTTAATGCCGTGGCTCATGAAACTCTACACAGGGAGTCTTGACAGCAGCAAGGAGCAGTACAACAACAGGCTGAGCTGGTGCAGAATGACTGTGGAGTGTGCTTTTGGCCGTTTAAAGGGCTGCTGGCGCTCTCTGTATGGGAGGCTGGACCTGGCCGATGACAATATTCCCACGGTTATATCCGTGTGCTGTACCCTCCATATCATTTGTGAAGGGAAGGGTGAATGATTCACTCAGGCATGGAACTCGGAGGTTCAACACCTGGAGGCTGAATTTGAACAGACAGAGAGCAGGGCTATAGAGGGGCCCACGTGGGACTGCAAGGATTAGGGATGCCTTGAGAGAGCAATTTGAGGCTGAAAGCCACCAGTAATGTCTGGTGCCCTGCACGGGAGTGAAGTGCAATAGTTCCAATGTTAGTAGGAATCTGTGTTTGCTACGCTGACTTGAAGTGCCTGTTTCTTTCCTGATCTTTTACTTTATGCAATAAATAATAAAGAATGTTTTCAAAGCCAAAAAATCCATTTATTGAAAAGAAAAACAACTGCTTGGAAAACAGAAAGGGCAAGGGGGTGGGGTGGGGAACGGTACAATCACAGATTTGCGTATGTCCTGTTCTCATACTCAGCCTTCCTGTCTGGAGTGCTGTGCAATGAGTGCTGCACTTCAGGATGACTATACTGCATGGTGATGGGGGTTGAGTGCAGTGGGTAAGGGTCATAGTTTTCAGGGCTGGTTGGTGAAGCTACAGGTGTTGAAGTCAGCTGGTGGTGGTAAGAACCTAGATGTTGGGGAAAGTGGGTTGGAGGTGACATGGGGGCACAAGGGAAAGAGTTTTGGGACAAGGGCGGCGGGTTGGGTGCGGTAGCGCTCCGCCTGCATGGCTACGAGTGCCTGGATAGAGTCCGCTTTGCACTCCATTATGCTTATCAGCCGATCCGTGCGTTGCTGCCAGAGCACCGCGCTTTTGTGCCGGCGCTCCTCATTCTGCTGGCGGATCCTCCTTTCACTGTCCCGCCACTCCTGCACTTTTTGATTTTCATTACTTGAATGCTGCATTACTTCATGCAACATCTTCCTTGCTTCTACATGGCCTCTTTATGATTCTTTGGAGTCTTTCAGCCGGTGATAACACAGATGGCTGAGATCTCAAGGTTGCATCTGTAAAGGCAAAATGCAACACTTAACAGAGACAGCATTGTTCACACCAGACAGAGCAGTGATTCCTCCTCACTTAAGGGCAAGCACAGTCTACACAATAGCATAATTTGCCCATCCCAAAGAGAATGCACATAACCCAAGGGAGCCCCAAAATGGTGAGTAAGCACTGGGTGAAGGGGGACTGATTGTTTCACGGCTGTACTGTCCTCTGGGTTTCTGTGCCTTGGGGAGCGCCAACAGTGGCAGGGGGCCCCTATACTGAACATTCTCCCCACATTTTCCACAGGAGTTCATCCTGGAAGATATCTCGCTGCTGAGCGTGACCTGGGAAGCAAGGGAGGCTCTTCTACTACAATGCAGCTTCTGCCGTGGCCCTTATGCAGCTTGCCTGTGCGCAGCAATGGACCCCCCGCCCCTCACGGCACAGTGGCGCAGACAAGTTAGCCTGACTGGGACAAGGACCACAGTGGCTCTCCTGAGAAACCTGCGCAAGCGGATTGTCCAAGTTCTAGATGAGACCTTTGAAGAGATCACTGAGGCCGATTACCGCGATGTGAGAGAGTACAATCAACGCCCTATTCCTCATCTAGGCATGCATGCAGCCCTAACCGTCCTCGCCCCAAGAGCCCGCGCTGAATAATTTCCTTCCCAAAATAAAAGCCGCTTACTAGGAACCTCCTCTGGTGTTTGTCCTTCCCCAAGCACGGCTGCCGCGACTGGCTACCTTCCTCCTGGCTTGAGAACAGCTTCTGGCCGCATGCATCTCAGGATTCCAGGGTGTCTTCCTCTGCCTCAGCACCCTCGCTCCCGCTTTGCTCCTCCTCCTGCCTTGTTGCACTGGACTCTGAAGTGTCCATGGTGGTACTCGGAGTGGAGGTGGGGTCGCCCCCAAGTAGCATGTCCAGCTCTTTGTAGTAGCAGGTCGCGGGGGCAGCTCCAGAGCAGCTGATTGCCTCGCGGGCTTTGCGCTAGGCATTCCGCAGTTCCTTCACTTTAGCCCTGCACTGCAGTGCATCCTGGTCATGGCCTCTTTCCATCATGTCCCTTGGTATCTGACCGAAAGTATCGTAATTCCTACGGCTGGAGCACAGCTGGGACTGGACAGCTTCCTCCCCACAAACACTGATGAGGTCCAGCACCTCGCCATTGCTCCATCCTGGGGATCGCCTGGTGCGTGGAGGAATGGTCACCTGGAAAGATTCGCTGAGAGCACTCCATGCCTGGCTGAGCAAACAGGAAGGGGATTTTCAAAATTCCCAGAGAATTTAAAGGGTGGGTGTGATGGTTGGTCACCTGAGGGCAGGGCAGTAGAGTTGAAAGTGATGACCAGAGTGGCTAGAACAGGCATTGTGGGACACTTCTGGAGGCCGATCAGAGCACACTAACAGACCAGGCCGTCCACACTGGCGCTGTGGTGCTCCAGTGGGGGCACACCAAACTTTATTCCACTCGCTGAAGTGGAGTACCAGAAGCACCCTAGCCGCAGAGTCAGAGCGCTCTACGTGCCTTGCCAGTGTGGGCGGGTAGTGAGCTAGTGCGCCCGGGGCTTCTCTAATGTGCTCTAACTCGCAAATGTAGCCAAGCTCTTTGCCTCTCTCACTCTCTCCTGCTTCTGGGCCTACTGCAGGATTCTTCCTTGCTCTCTCTTCTTGGGTCTTTTACCTCAGCAGCGTCTCCCTGCCTCCCCTCCCAGGGGACTCCCGTTTCTCCCTCTCTCTGCTGACTCCAGTAGCTCTCCCCTGCTACTTCTTGTCTCCTCTTAGGCAGCTTTTTATACAAGCACTGAGTGGTGGGATCACCTGATCAATGGGAATAGCAGCACCTGATCAATGAACAGGGCTGGCTACTCCAGGCTTCTGGCCCTTAAAGTTTCAAGGAGCTACCCCAGAAACTGTGATATACTGGGTGGCAGCCTGTCTTGGATCTGTGATGTATTCCAACAGGAGGGGAAGCAAATAGCATAGAAGGGAAAAGCACAGAGAAGAGTCTCATAGACTGTTTGGGGGAAAAAACACTAAGAAGACACAAACAGAAGAGATGAGTTATGAGCAGCTGAAGAAGAGTCAGCTGGTGGAACTATGCAGAGAGAGACGCTGACGAAGGCACAGATAGCCAATCTACTAAGAAGTGATAGTCCAGGGCTGCAAGGGGCACCCAGCTCACTGGCAGAGACACCAGTGGTTGAGGGAGATCTTGGAGGCTACTTCCTAGAGGGAAGGCGGGAAAAGACTGACAGGAGCTATGAGGAAGCTTTGGGATCTGGATCAGAATTCTCCGCCTCCTCAGGATATACAGGTTTGGAGGCATTCCACAAAAACCTGCTGTGCTTCCCAGGGAGGGCAGCATAAAAAGGCAACCCTGTTTGGTGACTCTCATGCATCTATTCCTTGCCCACATAGATCGTATCCCTCGCTGGTGGCTGATCCTTATGATAAGAACTTACTGCTGCTGCCATCCGAGGGGCTCACATGGTGGAAGTATGAGCTTGGGAACTGAACCTGAGGCTTTAAGCTCCTAAAGTGACTAACCACATTTATAGACCCATCTATCTTTCTGCCGTTCGGCTACGAGGAAAGAACATTGTAGAGATACAGCAAATGCATCAGATGACTGCTCCCGCCAGGAACACCTACTACATCTGGGCATCTACTACAACAATAGAAGGGCTTTTCAGTATGTCACTGTTACCCTGACAACCAGGTGAAGCATGCAGTGTTGGTGCAGCTGTGCTTCTCCTAGGCATGAGATGAGTGAGGAAATAGCTTTTATTGGACCAACTTTTGCTGGTCAGAGAGACAAGTTTCTCAGCTTACACAGAGCTCTTCTTCAGGTCTGAAGTTGAAGAAATAGACATCAAGTTATTCCTAATAAGGCACTCAGTCACAGCTAGCATGCAAAGATTTAAGGGGGAAGGGGGAAGATAGTAAAGGGATGACTGTGGAGAAGGAGTTGTATAAATACCAGGGGAAAGCTGGTCTGGCCCCTATTTCTTGGGGATCAGTGGGCAGCCTGTTCTTGTAGCTGCCAGTGCAGACCTGTCTGGTCCAGGTGTCCATCCCTAAGCAGCTGTCCCCTACGTTACCCACTCAGCCAGCCCAGAGTGTTCTTGAGACAATGGGGCTCTCAATACAGCGAATTTAAATAAAGGAATGAATGAGGCACAAGGCTGAGTTCGGAGTCGAGCACAGTGGACAGGGCAGCTGTATCAGTGGGGTTTGCGGATTAAAAAGTTCAAATTATATCTTAATTTGAATCCTTCTATGCTCTTTTTGCTGCAAATAAATAGTTCTAGGAGAGCACAGCAGTGATCTATATTGGTGTAATTCTACATTAGTGTGTGTGATTGGGGGCTGCACATGTAAATTACACCCATTTATTTTCCCTCTCTGCACTCTTGGAGTGACTTCTTTGCAGAAGAGGTAGCAACAGTCTGTTCTTATTGTCACCAGGGAGAACACAGGAGTAACTCCAATATAAGTGGATTTACACCCATGTAAGTGAGACCAGAGTTAGGCTCTTAAGTGTGAGTCTAAGGGAGTATTGGGGCCCGACTGATCTCAAAATCAGATCATTCTAAAATCCTGGTGCTGTAGCTTATTCCGCTGTCTTCACTGAGGGCTGAGGCTTTGGAATATAGTTTTAAGAAGCTGGAATGGCTAACTTCTAAGCTATTCATTGAGGTACCTTTTCACCCCAACTTAATAAATCCACATTCTAGAGCGCATATACACACACAGATAGGGAGCTGGGACTAGAACATTTTGGTCCCTTAGTTCCAACACCTGTAGGTGTGTAACTAGCTGTAAGAAAGAGCACTTTGAGTTTAATCAGTGCAGCAAGCCAACTTCTGGCCTTCCTGGGAGCCATCCATCACAAGGCTTAGTGTTCACAAATGTAAAGAGCCTGGTGCCCACCTCAGTGGGCAGGGCTGGGGGTGGTACAGCCACGCTGAAGGAGTTGCCTGGGCTGGGCACGGCTCCTGCGAGAGGTGGCCCGGCATGCTGCTGTTTTTGTCGCTGTGGTTCCTGGTGGAGGCCCTGCAGCTCTGTGGATAGCCACATTGTATTCATGGATATGCACATCCGTGGATATAAATTTTGTATCCCCGCAGGGCTTTAGTATTCAGTTGAGGCATGAGGACTTTGGCATGAGCTGGCACCTGACCTGCCAGCATCACACCCCTTATGCCCTTTTACAGTTGGTATCAAGAGGTCTCTGGATCACAGTAACAAATCTGCTGTGGGGCCACTAGGAAAGCTGAAGCAGGAGGCTCAGAGTTCTATCCCTGGTACTGCTGCAAATACAGACCTCGGGCTTGCCGATAATCTCCACTAGCTATTAGCAGCGTAGGGTCTGCTGCAGTCCATCTAAGAGAAGGCAGTGGTAACACCACCTAATTCTTTACAACAAGTGCTAAAGAGAGCCATCCCACCCTTCTGCCCATGTGTTCAGAGATCAAGGCACGGCGGGTTATAGATGGGAATAAGCTGAGGGACCCTTTTGTTTCTCTTTTTTTATTCCCTACTTTCCCTCCTCCTGTCTGACTCATTCTGTCCATCTGCCTCTCCCACTAGGGCTTCTCTGAACTTTAGTTTCCAGCATAATAGATTTGTGATGGTGCTTTTTTTTTTTTTTTTTTTTTTTGCTGACATAGGCCAGTAAAAGCCCCAGTGTAGGTTTAGTTATGCTGGCATAATGGTGCCTTATATTGGGATGGCTTATTTTGGATCCCTCAGTAGTATAAGCACTTTTATAATGGGGTATAATTGCATCCAAATGAGGGGGATTTTGCCAGCTCTTGAGCTGGCAAAGAATAAGTGCAAGTTAGGCCTGGGTGTCTGTCTCTTCAAAACACAGAATCTTCTTTATCCCTGCTTCTTTCTTGCTTTGGTAATGCCCCATTCTAGCTGATTTGCCTCCCTGCTGCTGATTACTTTTCTGCATTACAAATAGTAAGCAGAGGCTCCATGGTGCTAGTTTCTGTACAGAGAGCTAGACCACACATGGTCCCCGCCCCAAAGACAATACACTCTTAAGTAGGTGTGTAACATATAGAGGCCTGGGAAGAAGGAGGCAACTGCACGTACAAAATGTTTCCATAGAGAGATCCATCTATGCCTCTCACCACCCATAGCTCTCCCCAGATCTGGCCCTGCCCCCCCTCCCCCCACTAGGTCCATTTAATCTGCTCCCCGCTCACAAGACATACAGGCTCATACCCCGCCCCCCCGGCACTGTCCTTCAAGGAGGGAACCTCACCCCACCCCATTTCTGGTTATGTGCAAATTGTGATGTGCAGGGGCTGCCAAGCAGGGCCACACCCCTGATGTCTCAAGGCTCTTTGGTAGGAGGAATTGGCAGCCTACTCCCACTTCCACCCCTACACCCATCTTGCTGCAGTGAAGAGCCTCACAGACCCCCTCCCTGGCTCCACCAGCAGCAGCAGCATTGAGCTCTGCCTGGCTGCTAACCAGCCCCGTCAACATGGTTTGTTGGAGGCCAGGACTTGTCAAATACAGTTCTGGTGTCTGCATTTTAAAAAGGATGTTGAAAAAATTGGAGAAGGTACAGAAAGAGCCACAGAAATTATCTGAGGGCTAGAGAAAATGCCTTACAGTGAGCAACTTAGAAAGCTCAAGCTGTTTAGCTAATCAAAAATATGATCAAGGAGTGACTTGATTACAGTGTCACAGTATCTTCCCAAGGGGAAAACCGCGGGGTACTCATGAGCTCTCTCAACTAGAGGAGAGGGGCAGAATCAGGACAAATGACTGGAAGCTGAAAATTAGAAATAAGGCACACATTTTTAACAGTGAGAGTGTGGTTAACCATTGGAAAAAACAGCTAAGAGAAGTGGTGGGCTCTCCATCTCCTGATGTCCTCAAATCAAGTCTGGGTGGCCTTTTGCCTTAGCCATGTACAAGCTACTGGGCTCAATATCGGTGAAATTCTCTGGCCTCTGATCTACAGAGGTCAGACTAGACGATCTAATAGTTCCTCTGGCCTTCATCAATAAAATCCCCTCAAACTGTGCTCCCTCTCCTCTCCCAAGCCTGTCCGCCAGCAGCATGGAAGTAGGGATGACAGAGCACAGTTCCATAGTATGCCTGGTGGTACAACCCCTGTGCTGGCTCCTAGCATCTTGCCCCCTTCCACTCAGCAGAATTATGTTTGTTCCCCTGCAGGGCAGAGCCTCCATAGCTGCAAGGGATAAGGTAGGGTTTGGTTTGGTTTTTAAGTAACATGGATTTCTAGTTATTACATTAATTTTCTTGTCCTTGTAACTGGTCCCATCCCACAGGGGACAGACTTTGTAACCTGGTGAAATGAAATAGTTTGCAAAGGCTGCTGAGCTACAAGCAACAGCAAGTCCATACTAAAAAGAAAGAGCTACACTACAGGACAACCATCTGCGTTGAGCTTCATGTGTGCATTCTGCCAGGGAGTATAATTAACACTGCCCTGACAGCTCCTCTTCTGTCTGCTGTCATCAGTCTTTTATATGTTGCAAAGTCTGCCAGTGGCACTAAGAACAGATGTCTCTAGCCTGTGCAAATGCTTGCAGGAGACTTCAAGATGATATTTTCACTTTCATACACTAAGTGCAACAAAGGAAGGACTCTTTGTAAAACCATTTTATAAATTCCCTTCCATGTGTTTTCATAATAAAAAATTCCCACATTGCAGTCCCCTTATACTAAACCAGACCAAGATCTAGGGTATTACTACCCTAATAGCAAATAGCCTACAGATCTAGCAGCGCAGATGCCAACTTGACGCAAAGATCTCTCTGACCTAAGTTGCAGCATTCTCCCATTTCTTTGAGATAATTTAGGTTTGGTTTCAACAGAACTGGTTCTGCAGAAGTTGAAATGGGTCTGACTTAGCTCCTTGGGACTGGGACCTTGTTATATTTTGTTCCTGGAAAGCACCATGCATGCCTATGGCAATCTCCCCCACCTCCGCTGTTCCATACATTACCAGTAGTCTCAGGGACATTGACATGTTACATGGAGTTGCCATTCCAGAAGCATGGCATATGGAAAGCAATATATTTCTTGGGCACAGCTTCAGCTACTCAGGAGTTTGCAGTTGGATCATCATTCTTTCGAAATTCCATTTGTGAGGGGCAGTTATTCCAGGAATAACAGACGGAGTGGCAAATAGAAAAATGCCTTCCTCACAAAAGTTCCTACTGATAACCCTGTTTTTCTGGGTTATCAGTAGAGACCTGAGTCTTTCTTCAACAGACTCAGACAATGTTGCAAGGATAAAACAGAGCACACAGGTCAGTCCTGAGCCCCAGTAACCCAGCACTTGCTGCTTAGAAGTGTCTGAGCATCCACTCAAATAGCAAGGTGCTGTTTGGTACCACTGTGCTGTATAAAGAATGTTCTCTTCACAAGTACTTTATTTGCACATAACCAGAAATTTTTGTTCATGGACAAGATTATTGGTTCATTATTTCCTATTTGCCATTCCTTTTTCTTCCCCTTCATTTCAGTCATCCAATAAGTAAAGCAGGAACAATACCATGTACCATCCATAGATGCTAAGCATAAGTATTAATGCTTTGCCACCTTTGTGAAGAGACTAGTATAATATCCCTCATTTGAAGATGGGAAAACTGAGGCACAAACTAAAATAACTTGCCCAAGATCATACAGCAAGCTAGTGGCACCGCCAGGATTAGAATTCAGCTATCCTCTCCATGTACTTATTTCTAATTTACCATTGGGAATTGCACACCAAAGAGCAGTGAGTTAAGTGAGCTTTACCTTACCAGTATTTGCTGCAGAGCTTCTGCTTATATGTGACAACAGAAATCATGAATAAGCCCTGATGCGAAGCAAAGGCTAAATCCGCTGTACGTTTTTTTTGCCAGTCATATTCACACATCACCTATGCATGCCCGCAGAGGTGTCTCCATACCCATACCCCCTGGAACTGTCACAGTCTGAAGGAAGAAACCTAATACAACTGAATATAAATCTGAGGTAAAAGTTTAATGTCTGAAGTTTTAGCATTAGTCTGAGTGTATTTTGTTACCAAGCAAAACAATTAGCTCAAGCGTGTAATAGCTTATTGCTGCCAGTAGTTAATTAGTATCAAATTAGTGATGTGTGTTTAATGTTATGTATAGATCTAATTTCAAGCAGCAAGTCAAAGAACAGCACTAAACACTCTTCTTTGATGTAAGTGGAAAAATGTATATTCCTAATATGGATTTACGAGGTTTCTATTCACTGGCATTTGTTTATTCTCATGCTCAGAGGAAACACCCTGGAAGCAGAGTTTTGGTGCCAAACTGCTCCCCCTATATCTGAGAGCTAGAATTCCCTCGCAGTCTCAGTCTGCTGCACAGACTGTCTCTCAGCAGTCCTACAGTGATGCTTGTTAAACGGGGTACCTTTGGATCCTACCAAGAGTCCTCTCTTCCCTTCTTCCTCTGCGTCTCTCTCTTTAGCCCTGGTACTCCGGACTCAGACTGTGATGGGGGCTATTGTCTAGGGCCACAGAAGATTGCCCCCCAGACAGCGGGGGATAAAACAAACAAACAGTCCGGAGCCCTGCAGCCTCCTGGCTGGGGTGACCAGTAGCACTTGGGGTGTGGTAGGTAAACCCCGTCCCGCCCCGTCCACTAGGTTCCGACACAGGGTCCTATGAAGCTGGAGAACTTCCCGTCAGGGTCTCAGGTATCCGCTTCTCCTAACTCCCCCGGGTCACTTTCCACCACTAAGTGCATCCTGGGCGTCTCCTCAGGTGGCGGCGTCTCAGCTTTCCCGTCAGTCTCTGCAGTCAGCAAGTTGTCCACGGCGTGGTCTCGGTCTACCGCCTCTGCTGCCTGGAGCATCGCAGGTACTTCTGCAGGGACCCGCAGTATACATCCTGCTCCCTCCACTGACCACCCCGCCTGAGCTCGGCTGCCTCCTTTTATCTGGTTCTTCCACCTGGAGCATGTGCGGCACGGGAAGGTGGGCATGGACTCCTGGGCCAACAGTGATTGGTCTTCCCCCCTTGGCCCAGGGTGTAGTCGGTACGCCCCATCACACTTCCAACAAAGGGCTCTTCTGTTATGAAAAGATATTAGCAATATGTTTGGACTAACCAGTTCAAAACGAAGAATAGGAACTGTAGTAATTTGCTACAGCCAGGGTCAATATCTCCATTTCTTCTAATTGTTTCTGCCTATACACATCGTCTGTCTTCTCTGGCATGAACTTCAGGGAAGAAACCGACGTCCAAACCTTCATCTTTGGGTATGTCACTGAGGCCCAGCTGTCAAAATCCTCCACAAGCTATGGTAGTGATATCAGTATTCTAAAACCAGAGCGCCATATCCTCACTAACCCTCCTTGGAGCCTCAGATATTGAGCAGGAATGGTAACAAAATAGAACTCTGCAGCACAGCACATGAGAACCTTCATTACAGACAAGTTATTTCTCAGCATAGCCCTCTGGCACCTTCCAGAAAGAAAGTGAGACAGACAGTCCAAAGCAACTTCAGCAGTGCTTGTTAGGGACTACAGGTGTATCACTAAAACCTCCTGGTGATAAAGGCAACTAACAGACTTAGACATTTCTGCATGGACACCATTTTTTATCCATCATCAGCTGTCAGTTTCTTTATATACCTCATTACTGAATGGAAACTGACTAGGGTCAAGGAAATTAGCAAAGAATCCTAGATATTGCCAGAATTGTATTGTCACACCTTTCCTAAAAAGGTTGGAAGCAGGCCTGTAACTGAGAGAGACCTCTATTCAAGAAGGCTTTTCCTGAGACACAGACAATTGTCTCTTAAGATGGAGAGGATCAGACCCTGAACCATTCAAGTTGGGTGAGGTAATATCTTTTATTGGATCAACTTCTGTTGGTGAGAGACAAGCTTTCAAACCTCTTCAGGTGTGGGAAAGGTACTCCCGGTGTCATGGCAAAATACAAGGTGGAACAGATTGTTTAGCATAAGTAGTTAGCACATATTGTAAGGCACCAGTCAAGGTAGAGTGGCCCATTAACACCTCTGCAGTCATAGGACAACAGAAGTTGGTCTGATAAAAGATATTACTTCTTCCACCTAGCTTGTTTAATATCCTGGGACCAATACGGCCACAACTAAACTGCATAAATGTATTAATATGTCCAGCCAAGGTGGTGAGAACAGCTACTGCCTGCTGATTTCCTCAACACTGATTGAATTCTGCATTGCTTTAAGATAGTTACCTGCAGAACAGCAGCCTTGTTAAGCAAGTCATAATTAAAGATTTTAGTCTAAGAATATAAATGTCGATGTTTAAATAGTGGCTATAGCTTAATAAGATTGACTCCAACTTTCCTTTCTATCCTACAGAAGAGACTCTATAGATTCATCTTGGATTATTTCAAGAGTTGTCAAAAACGTAGCCTACTTGGAGGTAGCCTGCCTTGCATTCAGCATCTGCAGAATCAGACCTTTCGTTTAGAAGTAAGTTTCTAATCTCCATGGCAGTAAAGAAAGCAGTATGAGTGTATTCGTGCAGCTGTGTTTCCAAGTCTGCTTTGCTGAAGAGAACATGGGCACAATCTGACCCTTCTGTTGTACGGAATAATAGTGTGCTTGTTTAAAAATTGTAATATAATTAAGCTCTACTATTATGACTTGCTGACAGACCTGTCAGTCAGTAAGCATTTTAACTCAGAGCCTAGTTTAGCTGTGACACATACAATGATCACAGTTAATTTAGCACTAGTTTGTTTTAGGAATGATGAATCGTAAATGGGTTTGTAACTGGAGTTGACAGATCTCTCTGACCCCCACCCGCGAATGCTGCTTTCCAAATAAGTCACTTGAGGCATTATGATCTGTTAGACAAAGCCTGACCTGACTCACATTTCTCAGAATAAGAAGAGATACCCTCATATGTGGAAGTTTTGTTGTATCTGTCTCTTCATGGGAACCAGTAGGTCTGTTACACCACACATTGCACTATTGTACAGATGTCTTAGCATTTGTTAACACAGTGATAGCTGAGTGTCTTCCCATACTTAAAAAAGGAAATAACTGACTTTCACTCACTTATTTAAAGAGAGGCCAATGTCCTAGGCATCTGCTCCTGTATTTTGTAAAAGAACGAGGAGTACTTGTGGCACCTTAGAGACTAACAAATTTATTTGGCATAAGCTTTCGTGGGATATAACCCACTTTATCTGACGCATGCAGTGGAAAATACAGTAGGAAGATATATATATACACACAGAGAACATGAAAAAATGGGTGTTGCCATACCAACTGTAACGAGTAATTAATTAAGGTGCGCTATTATCAGCAAGTGGGATCCCACAAGTATTCCTCTTTTTGTTGTTGTTGTTGTTGTTACAGACTAACATGGCTACCACTCTGAAACCTGTATTCTTTGTGTGACCCACTGGGAGTTCTGGGTGCACAAGTGTTTTAAAAAAATGTTTAAATACGGCAGGTCAGCAAAATAAATATTGAGAACTGAAAAAACCCTTTACCTGTTTCTAGCCAACAACCACCAACCTCCTCTACCTCCGCAAATGAAAAATGCTGTCAGACACTTCACTGCTAAATGATTAAACCAATTAATAGGCATGTTGTGCTACCTTGAAGCTTCATATCCCAATTGGGGGGCCTCCAGAGTCAGTTTATATGCAGGGAGACAAGTTTGTATCTGCAGAGGTAGTTCTACTTTGATGCCAATGGGTGGGGATAAACAGGAAATTAATATATGTTAGCTACAGGCAGCTTGTGGCTAAGGTTAATGACTCACTTCTAAGTAGTATTAAACATGATAATCTGGGTCATCACGTGGCTCTTAAATTAATATGCTTTTCCAAACATATGGTTGTTTGCACTGGTTAAGCAAGGTTGGGAAGCCAAGGTTCCAAAAAGGTCAGATAGGTACAATAATCACTTTTCCTACCTACACAAAACCTCTTCCCCAACAAAATTGTAGCATAATAAGTTGTCAGTTCACTCAATATGAAGAATTTAAAGACAAGGGGGAAAATAGGGCAGTAACATACATACCAAAGACAGGACACAATCCAATCAATCTCTAACAGTGATTTTCTCAGCTCTCCCCTTGAAGTTGGACAGCATCCCTGGAGGGCCAGGGATAAGGGGTTGAGGAGGTGCTGTTTCTAAAGCTCTTAACCAGTTGATGAATTCCTAATACATACTGTGACCTGCCTTTGTACTGTGCACCAACCTGCCTCAGAAAGATGGGTGCTCTTGAGTAGAATGAGTACATGTTAGCTGCAATCAGCTGGAAATTCTGCGGCAGCTTCAGATTAAGTGTCAGAATCTTGAATTTTATTAACTATGCAAATATTAGTATGATACCCTCTGCCACTTTATTCATTTCAGTGTTCTGTTGCCCTTAATTTTCAGTGCTCTGCAGGAGATTCTATTAATATTAATTGCATCGTATGAACGGATATGGGAAACTGGGCATTTAAGCAGCTGGGGGTAGGACAGTTGTTGTTTCTGGCACCCAGGAAGGCATGTGAGGAAGAGTTTGTTGTTGTACAATAAGCACATTGCCTTTATGTTTCTGCTGAAAGTGATCAGCAGTGAACTAGTTAGCACTGACACTGCAGCTGTCATCATTCAGCTTTAGAGTTAACAGGCCCGAGAGATGAGTGGGGTAGTTCACATCAGAGCTATTATTTCAGACTTTGGAAGACAATGCATCAATTTACATTCACACAGTCTCTCTGTAACCTTAAGAGCTAGAAACAATGTTTTTTTAAAGTAAGATTAAATTCTGGAGCAAAATGTAAATTCTGCGGACGATCCCATATTATCCGTACATAGGGTATTCTGTATACACCTACAAACACCATTTGCTTAAAGAGCTCCAAGAAACAGAATTAAGTAGTTCACAGCAATTCTATAAAAGGTAACACAGTATTATCCATCAGCAACACCTGAATAACCTGAGGTACAGAGTGAATTAGTGACTTGCTGTAGGTCACATAGCATGGCAGCGGTAGAATGGAAAAGAATCTGTATGTTTTGACTCTCCTCCTGCCCTATTCAGCCACTAGGGAACAGCTTCTAATGCTGCTCTGTGCTTCTGCATCCAACATTATTCATTTCATTTTGACATCTTTGGCTGCTTCCCCTTTAGAGAAAAGGAGTACTTTTGGCACCTTACAAGTCCTCCTTTTCTTTTTGCGAATACAGACTAACACGGCTGCTACTCTGAAACCTTCCCCTTTAGAGTTACAAATGCACTTGAACATCAGAAACGCTTTGGCCTGATCCTATACTCGAAAAGGGCAACAAAAATGATTAGGGGTATGGAAAGGCTTCCATATGAAGAGAGATTAATAAGACTGGGACTTTTCATCTTGGAAAAGAGATGGCTAAGGGGAGATACGATTGAGGTCTATAAAATCATGACTGGTATAGAGAAAGTAGATAAGGAAGTGTTGTTTACTACTTCTCATAACACAAGACCTAGGGGTCACCAAATAAAATTAATAGTCAACAGGTTTAAAACAAATAAAAGGAAGTATTTCTTCACACAACGTACAGTCAACCTGTGGAACTCCTTGCCAGAGGATGTTGTGAAGGCCAAGACCAAAACAGAGTTCAAAAAAGAACTAGATAAATTAATGGAGGATCGGCCCATCAAAGGCTATTAGCCAGGATGGGCAGGAATGGTGTCCCTAGCCTCTGTTTGCCAGAAGCTGGGAATGAGCAACAGGGGATGGATCACTTGATGATTACCTCTGCTGTTCATTCCCTCTGGGGCACTGGCACTGGCCACTGCTGGAAGACAGGATACTGGGCTAGATGGACCCTTGGTCTAACCTTGTAGGGCCATTCTTATGTTCTTATGTTGCTTGCTCAGCCACATCTCCCATTGTGGGGAGAATCTTCAGAGCCTAATCCAGACACGGATGCAGGATTCCTACTGGACTGAAACATGCCAGCCAGAATGCAAGGGGGCAGGAGAGAGACAAGGTCATGGAAGAGGCAATGGCAGCTCCCTTGCCTGCTGCCACATTCCCTGAGATCCCACTTACCACTCCACGGGGGATCTGCAAGAACGGACCTTTGTCACAGTTTTGGGGTGGAACCAAAGAGAGAAGGAGAGAAGATGGAGAGCTAACATTGCTCCACGCAGCATGAAGTCTCACCCCTGGCACTTACTGCAGTCATGTAAGGAGGCATGCACGGACAGCTTTGGGAAAAGACAAGGGAGCCAGCTGTGGCACAGTCTGTCTAGGTGACATGGTCTGAGGGGGACCCATTTAAACTCAGGGAACATTACTTAATAATTGTATAGCACTTTTGTCCATAGCTGTCCCAGTACTAGAAATCTACAAGGAGGTCTGCCATCAGGATGTTTCCAGCCTGCTAAGCAGTTATAAGCAGCTGTGTATAGTCATCCACACTTCAGAGTATCACTCCTATGGCTTGCCACTAGTTTCTCTTCTGTGCATTGCAACTTTTAATTTTAAAGACCTCTGCTTATCCATTAACCTCCTAGAATGGAGGCCTTCACAGCAGAAGGGATACAGTACACTACACTGTGCTCTATTGGAAACTTCACATTTGGTTTCCTGTTTTTAATTCTCTGCTTTTAAATAATGTAAAAGATTCAGACTTGAAGCCTATGGTTATGGTCTTTGTATGGAAAATCTTGACATCTGGATATGAGCCTTTTGACATTCCCCCAAAATGAGCTCTAGCCACTCCTCCTCACCTGTGGTTAACCATAATGTAACGTAATTGTATTGCAAGGGTTACAGCTAAAGTCCAATCAAGTATCATTATGTTGTGGTTGTTCATAGAAGACCGATATTGTGGCTCCATTGCCTAGCACTAGCAGCTTGGTTAATTTCAATGGAGTGAGACTGGAAGGGTGGTGTGCAGAAGTGCAGCAGCGTGCTTAATGGTCTTAGAAGAGCTTCTGAAAAGCATGGGGATGTCACTGCTTTTATAAGAGGTCAGCCTTGTTCATTGTTTACAGTCTTCTTTCATATTTACTAAAATGATCCATGCTGAAGTTGTTTGGCAGCACTTAACTGCGGCGTGACTTGTTTTAAATGCTGCCTAGACTAGACTTAGAAAATGTCCACACTTGTTCAACCCTTATCCCAGGAGAGAGTCATCTCAAACATATTTGTGCTAAGTTGTTAAATGTGTATGTTCCAGATATCACCAAAGTAGACACTTACAAGTAGTATAATTTTACCATGTGGAGGGTGGAGTTGGCTTGTGATATTTAGCTACCTTGGACATAATTTGGGTATGCCCCAGACAGGAGACAGTTAAGTCTCAAGGGATTTACTCCATAGGGCTGCCATACTGCATCAGATCAGTGATCCAGCAAATCAAGCATCCCATCTCCAACGTTGGCTAATACCAGCTGTTTCAGAGGAAGATGCAAGAAACCCTTTCTGGATGAAGCTACAGAATAACCTCCCTTAGAGGTAAGTGTTCATGTAAACACTCAGAACAAGTTATCCTCTCAAAGAGGAGAGGATACAAGTTGATAAAGTACAGGAAGGAATTAGAGAAACAGTCAAATAAAAAAAGAGTCCCTTTTAGTTACATCACACAAAGGCAGACAACTAAATATTGACTAAATTTTATAAATGTTTGTATACAAGTGCTAGAAGTCTAAATACTAAGATGTGTGAGCTTGAGTGCCAGGTATTAAATGGGGATGTTGATATCATAGGCATCACAGAAACTTGGTGGAAGGATGATAATCAATGGGACACAACAATACCAGAGTATAAAATATATCGGAATGACAGAATAGGTTGTATTGGTGGGAGAATGGAACTTTATGGGAAAGAGAGCATAGAGTCAAATATAGTAAAAATCTTAAATGAATCAAACTGTACCATATGGATAGAAATTCCATGCTTGAATAATAAGAGCAGTAGGAATATACTACTGATCACCTGACCAGGATGGTGATGACTGTGAACTGCTCAGGGACATTGGAGATACTACAAAAATAGAAAAAACTCAATAATGGGGGATCTCAACTATCCCCATATTGACTGGGTACCTGCCACCTCAGAACAGGATGCAGAGATAAAGTTTCTAGACACCGTTTATGACTGCTTCTTTGAGCAGCTGGTCCTGGATCCCACAAGGGGAGAGACAATTCTTGATTTAGTCCTAAGTGGAGCACAGGATCTGGTCCAAGAGGTGAATATAGCTCAATCACTCGGTAACAATGACCATAATATAATTAAAATTTAACATCCTTGTGTGGGGGAAATACCAAGGAAGCCCACCACAGAAGCATTTAACTTCAAAAAGGAGAACGACACAAAAATGATGAAGCTAGTTAAATGGAAATTAAAAGGAACAGTCACAAGAGTGAAATGCCTGCAAGCTGCATGGAAACTTTTTAAAAACACCATAATAGAGGTTCAAATTAAACGTATACCTCAAATAAAAGATAGTAAGAGGACCATAAAAATGCAGCCATGGCTAAACAGAGTAAAGGAAGCAGTTAGAGGCAAAAAGGCATCCTTTACAAATTGGAAGTAAGATCGTACTGAGGAAAATAGAAAACATTCTGGGAAGTCAAATGTAAAAGTACAATTAGGAAGGCCAAAAAAGAACTTGAAGAGCAACTAGCAAAAGACTCAAACTAATAGCAAAAAAAGTTTTAAGTGCATCAGAAGCCTGCCAAACAATCAGTGGGACCACTGGACAATCAAGGTGGTAAAGGAGCACTCCAGGAAGACAAGGCCATTGCAGAGAAGCTAAAATGAATTATTTGTCTTGGTCTTCACTGCAAAGGACAAAAAGGAAATTCCCACACCTGAGCCATTCTTTTGAGGTGCCAAATCTGAGGAACTGTCCCAGATAGAGGTGTCAGTAAAGGAGGTTTTGGAACAAATTGATAAATTAAAAACAGTAATAAGTCACCAGGACCAGATAGCATTACCCATGAATTCTGAAGGAACTCAAATGTGAAATTGCAGAACTACTACTGTGGTATGTAACCTATTGCTTAAATCAGTTTCTGTATCAGATGATTAGAGGATGGCTAATGTAACACCTTTAAAAAAAAAAAGCTCCAGAGGCAATCCTGGCAATTACAGACCGGTAACCCTAACTTCAGTACAAGATACATTGGTTGAAACCATAATAAAAAACAGAATTATCAGACACATACATGAACGCAATTTGTTGGGGAAGAGTCAGCAAGGCTTTTGTAAAGGGAAATCATGCCTTACCAATTTATTCGAATTCTTTAAGTGGGGGTCAACAAACATGTGGACAATGGCGATCCAGTGGATATAGGGTACTTGGACTTTCAGAAAGGCTTTGACAAGGTCCCTCACCAAAGGCTCT
The DNA here is from genome assembly GCF_015237465.2 of Chelonia mydas. NCBI lineage: Eukaryota > Metazoa > Chordata > Testudines > Cheloniidae > Chelonia > Chelonia mydas. The sequence goes on along the minus strand of NC_051251.2, from coordinate 71,008,909 downwards.
TATGCAAAGTAAGCTGTCATGGAATAAGAGGAAAGGTCCTAACTGGTTAAAGGACGGGAAACAAAAGGTAGGAATAAATGGTCAGTTTTCACAATGGAGAGAGGTAAAGAGTGGGGTCCCCCAGGAATCTGTACTGAGACCAGCGCTGTTCAACATATTCATAAATGATCCGGAAAACAACGAAGCAAAAATGTTGCTTGTCTACAGCTGTAGCAGACTTTTATGGATCAATAACTGGTTAAAAGACAGCAAACAAAGGGTAGGAATAAATGGTCAGTTCTCACAATGGAGAAAGGTAAATGGCCATGTTCTCCAAGGATCTGTATTAGGACCCGTGCTGCTCAATATATTCATGTGTGATCTGGAACAAGGGGTAAACAGTGAGGTGACAAAGTTTGTAGAGGATAATAAATTACTCAAGATAGTTAATTCCAAAGCAGACTGCAAAGAGTTACAAAAGGATCTTACAATGTGATTGGGCAACAAAATGGCAGATGAAATTCAGTGTTGATAAATGCAAAGTAATGCATATTGGAAAAGTAATCCCAACTATATCTACAAAATTAAGGGGGTCTAAATGGGCTGTTACCACTCAAGAAAGATCTTGAAGTCATTGTGGATAGTTCTCTGAAAACACCTGCTCAATGTGCAGCAGCAGTCAAAAACGCGAACAGTGTTAGAAACCGTTCGGAGAGGGATAAATAAGACAGTGTGATGCAGTAGAGAAACTGACAAGCAGCACAGCAGGGGTTAAGCAGAGGCTTTGGGCCCAGCTAGCCCCGCCCTGTTATACCTAAAGCCAATGCGGGTCTGGAGCAGGGAGAAAAGGAGAGGACCTGACTGGCAAAGAGGCAGGAGCTATCTGCCTCCTTACCAGAACGGAAGGATCATGAACCTGCCAGCCAAAGCAGCCACCTGGGAGTGAGCAGTGTCTCCCCATCCAAGGGAGACTGTGGAGGAGACTTAGAAGCCTCTGGCACCTGAGTGAGCGAAGCTCAGAGACATTGTGGGGCTTGACCTCACCAAATGGTGGATGCCCTGCCCGAAGAAGCCTGGGACCGTGGCAGGGTGCCACCCCAGATCCATGACCAGGTGCTATGGGAAGCAAGCTTCCAAGCAAATTGGAGTAGAGGGGCCATGCCCCAAACTGAACAGACACTGGTAGGAAGTAGCCCAGGGCTGCGGATTTAGACTCCCTGCTGAGAAGTCCTCCCTACCCCCTTTCAGAGGTTGACATACACAGGGCCCCGGGTTGTGAGCCAGTAGAGAGGGAGGGCCTGGGTCCCCCTACCCCTCTGGCCTTAAAGATTGAGGCTCCTCAACCAAGCAGGGGGCTGAGAGCCCCATGCTCTAATCACTAGGCTCCTGGCTCTCCAAGCCACTTGTTACAGACAGTAAATATCATAATGCCACTGTATAAATTTGTGGTACACCCACCCCTGGGTGCAGTTCTGATCACTCCATCTCAGAAAAGATATATGAGAATTGGAAAAGGTACAGAGAAGGACAACAACAATGATGATATGGAACAGCTTCCATATGAGGAGAGTAAGAACACCAGGACTATTCAGCTTGGAAAAGAAACAACTAAGGGGAGATATGATAGAGGTTTATAAAATCATGACTGATATGAAGAAAAAGTTTATTTACCCCTTCACATAACACAAGAACCAGGGGCCACCCAGTGAAATTACTAGGCAGCAGGTTTAAAACAAACATAAGGAAGTACTTCTTCACACAATGCACAGTCAACCTGTGGAATTCATTGACAGGGGATGTTGTGAAGGCCAAAAGTATAACTGGGTTCAAAAAACAATTAGATAAGTCCATGGCGGATAGGTTCATCAATGTCTATTAGTCAAGATGGTCAGGGATGCAATCCAACACTCTGGGTGTCCCATAGTCTCTGACTTCCAGATGCTGAGACTGGACAACAGGGGATGGATCACTTGATAATTGCCCTGTTTTATTCATTCCCCCTGAAGCATGTGGCATTGGTCATTGTCAGAGACAGGATATTGGGCTGGATGGACCATTGGTCTGACCCAGTATGGCCATTTTTATGTTCTTGGGAGATCTGGGTTCTATTCCTGGATCTGCCCCAATTCCCAGTATAATGCTTTAGCCACAAGACCATTGTTCCTGCCCAAGAGCTTCTGGCTCTTTTCAGGTAAATTTAGTGAAGGTGTTTGAGAGCCACCACCCACATATGTGTTGAGAGCAATTTAATGGAGGATGCTCCATGTTCTCATCACAAATTGGCTTATTTCCTGCAGCTATGTTCTTTCATCCAGACAGATCTGTTCAGTCCGATACAGATGCTCTTTGCAGTTTTGCTACCCAATAGTTGGTGTTCTGGTGCATTACTTTGATCAGGCTCCCACTAACAGAAGGAGTCTACTTCCTCTACAGTGAGTAGGTTTGGATTACAATCTGCTGTCATAGTAGATAACACATCCCTTGTCCAGATGTGCAGCAATCAAATCAGCATAGCAAGATGCCACCTTTTAAAACACACTTATGTTCTCTCTAGACCCACACATCCTGGCTATAGCTAAATCTTGCCACTTCTTCATGCACAACATCTCCAAGATGAAGTCTTTCTTTCCCCTCCACACAGCTAAAATTCTTGTCATGGCATGAGATAAGGGTATAGACTACTTCGGCTTCCTTTCTGGTCCTTAATGTCATGTTATTCCCTTAAACCCGTTCACAACTGCTTACAGACACACTCACACCCACCACCCCTTCTTGGCTCCTCACTTTGACCATGCTATACCCACTCCCAACTCTTGCATCCTTCCATTTGACAGCCCCCCCTCACCCTTTCCTACTACATCAAGCATAAACTACTTTGTCTTCACAGTCAAATGCCCTTCCTTTAAAAGCTATTGACTCTTTGCCTTCGCTCTGCCAATGGTGCCTTTTTTTATTACACATCAGTGCAATTCATCCATCCCCCACAACCCAACACTTTAATGCTTTCTCCCATGCCATTCCTTAAGCATGGAAAGAGTGCCTCATCAAAATTTGCAAAGCCACTAAGTTGTCCTCAAAACTCACCTCTACCATGATATCTACCAAACAGTGATTAGACAGCTAGTGTCTTGTGATCACTGTCTTTCACACTGATCATGATCACCTCACTTATCTTGTTCTGTCATATCTGTTGTGTACACCTGTTGGCTCATTACAGACGTCTAACTGTAGTTCCCTGGAGCAGGGACTGTCCTTTTTGATATGTAGGTGCACAGTGGAGCCATGATTCCTGACTGACCATCTAGTCACTACTGTAATAAAAATATCAATATTTTGAGTCCCACCATCTGCAGTTCAAACCATTTCGCTCACACCCGCATAGCTGGCTCTTAGGTTTCATTTTACATCTGGTTTCTCCTTTGGCAAGGGCTTGCTAAAGCCAGATGTGGAGGGAGTCTTCCATCCTCTCCTCCTTGGGTTTATGGATTATCATCCCCATGTGGCTGATCGTAGCTGCTTGATTCTTAAAGCTTTTCTCTGGCAACCGATAGCAATGGAGGCAAAACCCCTCCCATGCCCCCCCCACACGCACAGTAGCTTATTGAGCTTTCTGGCCATTATAATCTCTGATTTATGTGTTCCCAATAAGTAGTTTAAAGAGAAGGAAAAAAACCAAACTGAATTCTTTAAGGTTCAAGGCTCCAGGCTGGTCACAGATAATTAAATGTAGTGGAGGACAGTGACACCAGGAGTGATAAAATTAAAGACTTTATTTAATGTAAAATAGTGAGTTAAGCAAACAGGCTTCACGCTATCGCCACACCCTGCCTTGATACTCACATTCAGAGATGAAATGATGCATTTGGGGCTAATCAGCCCTGAAGTGAGAAGAACAGGTATAATCCTTTCTCTACCGATGCCTAATCTCAGATTAATTTGATACCCTTTTATAGTCAATTATAATAGTGCCCCTTAATTAATGAGCATTAAATCCACCTTTTTACCATAATTAAATATTTTCTACTTTCTCATTGGCTATTTAATGTTCAGCTCATCTTTATTAGCATCTGTATATGTTCAGGGCCTTTTCACTTACACTCTGGAGCATTATGTACATCACAAAGAACCATGGAACTGAGGTGACAGAACTGAGATAATAATTCGGATTGCAGCAGCACCTAAAGGCCCCAGCAGAGATTAGGGCCCCACTGTGCTGGACGCTGCACAAACCCAGTGAGAAGCTGCCATTGCCTTGAAGGGCTTACGGTATGAACGAAGGATGTGAAGGGAAAGAGGCACAGTGCTGGGGGAAAGTCATCTGCTTGAGGTCACACATCAAGTCACTGGTAGAGGCAGGAACAGAACCAGATCTCTTGTTTCCCAGTTCACGGCCTTAACCACAAGACCATCCTTCATGAGGAAAGGAGCCCTCAACATGTTCTGTTCTCGTTGATTTAGGGTCTGGTGCCACACATTGTGTGTAAGGATCTAGGATGGATCTAGACTGTTCTCAGTGGTAGCAGATGACAGAAAGAGGAGTAATGGTCTCAAGTTGCAGTGGGGGAGATTTAGGTTGGATATTAGGAAAAACTTTTTCACTAGGAGGGTGGTGAAACACTGGAATGCATTACATAAGGAGGTGGTGGTGGAATCTCCTTCCTTAGAAGTTTTTAAGGTCAGGCTTGACAAAGCCCTTGCTGGGTGATTTAATTGGGGATCGGTCCTGCTTTGAGCAGGGGGTTGGACTAGATGACCTCCTGAGGTCCCTTCCAACCCTGATATTCTATGATTCTCTTTGGAACCCCTTTTCAGATAGTTGAAAGCAGCTATCAAATCCTGCCTCTTTCTTCTCTTCCGTAGACTAAACAATCCCAGTTCCCTCAGCCTCTCCTCATAAGTCATGTGTTCCAGTCCCCTAATCGTTGTTGCCCTCCGCTGGACTCTCTCCAATTTTTCCACATCCTTCTTGTAGTGTGGGGCCCAAAACTGGACACAGTACTCCAGATGAGGCCTCACCGAATAGAGGGGGACGATTACGTTCCTCGATCTGCTGGCAATGCCCCTACCTATACATCCCAAAATGCCATTGGCCTTCTTGGCAACAACAGCACACTGTTGACTCATATCCAGTTTCTCGTCCACTGTAACCCCTAGGTCCTTTTCTGCAGAACTGCGGCCTAGCCATTCGGTCCCGAGTCTGTAGCAATGCATGGGATTCTTCTGTCCTAAGTGCAGGACTCTGCACCTGTCCTTGTTGAACCTCATCAAATTTCTTTTCGCCCAATCCTCCAATTTGTCTAGGTCCCTCTGTATCCTATCCCTACCCTCCAGCGTATCTATCTCTCCTCCCAGTTTAGTGTCATCTGCAAACTTGCTGAGGGTGCATTCCACACCATCTTCCAGATCATTTATGAAAATATTGAACAAAACCGGCCCGAGGACCAACCCTAGGGGCACTCCACTTGATACTGGCTGCCAACTAGACATGGAGCCATTGATCACGATCCTTTGAGCCCGACAATCTAGCCAACTTTCTATCCACCTTATAGTCCATTCATCCAGCCCATCTGTGGGAGACCGTGTCAAAAGCTTTGATAAAGTCAAGGAACAACACGGCCACTGCTTTCCCCTCATTCACAGAGCCAGTTATCTCGTCATAGAAGGCAATTAGATTACTCAGGCATGACTTGCCCTTGGTGAATCCATGCTGACTGTTCCTGATCACTTTCCTCTCCTCTAAGTGCTTCAAAATGTATTCATTGAGGACCTGCTTCATGATTTTTCCAGGGACTGATGTGAGGCTGTAGTTCCCTGGGTTCTCCTTCTTCCCTTTTTAAAAGATTTACACTATATTTGCCTTTCCCCAATCATCCGGGACCTCCCTGATTGCCACAAAGTTTTTAAAGATAATGGCCAATGGCTCTGCAATCACATCAGCCAACTCCCTCAGCACCCTCGGGATGCATTGCATCTGGCCCCATGGACTTGTACATGTCCAGCTTTTCTAAATAGTCCTTAACCTGTTCTTTCACCACTGAGGGCTGCTCATCTCCTCCCCATACTGTGCTGCCCAGTGCAGCAGTCTGGGAGCATGACTCTGGGAGTCAGTGAATATGTTTACACTTCTGGTAGATGAACCATTTTTTAAAGACCCTAAACAAACAGCTTTGCTTGGGATTACCTCCTGTTGTATTTTGCTTAGCTCTATTACAAGGACCTACGATTTGGGTCTAAGCAGAGCCGATAGAATTATTTGTCACAACAGAGAGAAAAGACTTTAGGGGATAGTCATTTGCTAACTAACTCTAGGGCCATTAGTCAGAAAGATGCTAAAGTACAAGTTACCTCAAGCCACTCTCTAAACACTGACAACTTACACCTCTTCCAGGCAGCTAGAAGGGGTCACCTCACTTACCAAGTGCAGCCACCAGCACCCACTGTTTTGGTAACCCTCTCCCTATAGTTTAGGACAGGAAGTGAAGAGACATCTAGCAGAAAGTAAAAGTGGCACTGAGCCAGGGACTCACTAACACGGCTTTCTACGAATCTTTCATATATCTCCTATTTAGTTATGGATGCACCAAAACCCTACTTAGCTTAGAGATGGGATGGGATGGAAGTACAGGGGCACATTGTTAGTAGCCAGCACCAAGGTGTAAACAGAAAACCATTAGACAGTCCAGAAAAAGAGGATGAATGGGGAGAGTCAAGAGCTGTGATGCTCTGAGTATATGTCAGAGACCAGTCACCAAGCAACTGTTCCATTGCCTCTCCCCTTTGGAAAGACTCTGAGAGGTGCAATACTGCAAAGTTCTGCTGTCCTAGCGAATCTGTGGTAACCTGGGAAATGCTGTTTTGCCCAAGTTCTTGTCTCAAGCACCATGCGTTCACATCCACCCACAGTTCATTTTAGTTTGTCTTTGGGATCTGAACAGTAATGCACTCATGCAATAGACTCCATTTCATTAATCATTCATTTCATCAATCATTCCCTGGGGGCCACTCAGCCTTCCCTACAGCTTGTTTCATCTCTAACCTAGTTTCAGAGCTGCCTTGTCTCACTGCCTTTCATGTTTTCACCTTGCATTTTATTCACACAAATTCATTCTGCTGGCCCTGCCAGTAGAAGGGGGTGATCCAGACTAATTATTGTTGTTTTTACTAAGCCTAGAGTCTTGAAATAAGATGTTTCAGTTGCTTAATTCAAAGTCTTGGAAGAGCAGAATCCACAAACTGGGCAAAACTCCATGCTAACCATTATCTATGGGTCTCTAGTAATTAGCAGGCATTTGATCACTGTATGAAACAAAACATCTTCATGAAACAGCATGTCCTGGTGTTACATAGGACCCATCACACAGGAATTGGCAATGAGCACCGATGCACTTTAGTCTCCATCATTCACAACAACGTCCACAAATTTAATCATGAGTAGTAGCAAGATGCTTCCACATGTTTAAGTCTGGGACTGGGGAACATTTGTTCTTTCAGAGGCCCCAATGTACAGTAGTAACAGTGTGGCCTTCGCTGGCATGGTAGCAGACAGAGGGCTGCACTCACTCTCCCTGGGATAACAGAGAGAAAGGGCTTTTGGACTGAAGAGGAAGGGTTTGTCCAGCAGACCCAGGAGATAGGGATGTAGCTAGGGTGGAGAATGCAAACCTGGGATAGTCAAAGTAGGAAGTACTCCAGGGGAGAGGCAGGAAGGTTTGGGGTAGTATAGACCTTGGCTGCTGGAGATAAGGCCCCTGGACTAAAACTCAGAGTAGAGGGCAGGATGGTGAGTAAATGGGAGAGTGAATGGAAAGATTTGAGGCTTTTGTTTACTCTTATGGTTATCCTGCCCTTGGCTGAGCACTTTGGTCACTGGTATAAAAAAAATCCTTTGATGATAAGAGTCTTTCACACCTGGAGAATTCCCCCAACTAGTAAATTAAATCCTCCATAACCACATCACAGTCACCATGATACCAACTAACGGGATGCAGCGAAGAGGCTAGCTGCCTTCTCCAGTGCAGATAGCAATCTCCTTCCAGCGAGTTCCCCACTCCAGAAACAGACCAGAAGTTATAATCAAAAGAAAAAGCCGCTGCCTTAGTTAAACAGCTCGCAGCGGGTCCTGCATCTCCCAGTCTCCTTCCCAAACTTAGCCCCAAATCCTCACTCCACCTAGTGTGTCCCCCGCCACCCAGACTGATAGTTTGAAAGGAATAAAGACAAGGGGTAACCTGAGAAAGTTTACACTCTGGGACGGGGGGGGGGGGGGGAGGGGGGCGGAAGGAGTTAATGTAGCTTTAGGTTTTGCAAAGCTCCTTTCTTTATCAGTGAATGAACTGGAACCCCGAAGCCAAGCACCCCTGAATTTGGGGATATTTAAAGCCCAGACGTAAATTTTGCAACTTAGGCCCATTTCTATGTTGTGAGTAAACGGAGAAGCAAAATGCCTCAAGATAGCCTGCAGAAAGGACATGTCATGTACACATACACACCAGCCCCTTGGGCACAGCTTTCTCCTGAGCATCCCTGAAGGATGAGGCCACAATTCCTGCTATAGACACCAAGCATGAGTCAGTGGGAAGTGAGAACTCCCTGTTTCTCATGAGACACTTAACACTTGGCAGGATCAGCTCCATTAACATTCTTCTGTGGAGGGCAAGTCTACCTTTGAGCTATTCACCCAAGCAGGGCCCAGTGGGAAACCAGCATGTAGCTTACACAGGAAGACTTTTTTTTAGTGAAGTCCCACACTCCTCTTAGCAATAACATTGCCTCATTGAGAACAACCTGAAACACCGTCACTTCCTCTGATCAGTCTCTTAATATCTCAGACTAACCACATGGAGCCAGAAATCCTTGTCTGTGTGCACTTCTCACTTGGTAGGATGCACACACAAAAAAAAATTTTTTTTCTTTATTCAACTTTGCCCTGCAGATTAGCTCTTGAAATGCTGCAGTTACTCTCCTCCTTTATGCTTAAACTTGTTAACGTGTTATCTCTGCCTGTCCCCAAAGTGATAAATAGAAAACAGACAACAGCTGCTTCTTTTCTGCCCTTTGGCTCTGCTTGACAGACAGGGTGTATAGCTAGCTTCAAAGGGTTCCACTGACATACCCACTGTCTTTCACATACCTACACTGGCTCAATACAAATATGTAAATCCAGCAGTTTATGCTTTGCTTGAGAAGAGGCTTCATACAGAGTTTTGTGGAGAGGAACACGGGAGTTCAAATCTGCTACTCCAGACCCTTTCAGAACTCACCAGCTGTTCACACTACTGTTTCTACCCTTATAAAGTTCTGGAGAGCACCTAATCCACTTTGATCATTGTCTTTTCTCTGGGAAGGATGGTATGAAGGGTGGGTTATTTTTGGACTATCTGTGCCTGATTACATTAAAGAAGCAGTGCATCACCACCCAGGCATCCATCACTTAAAAGCACTCAGTTGGAAGTCTAAATAGCTAAAGAAACAAATCCCAAACCAAACACCGTAGTCAGATGCCTTCAGAGATGGAAGACCAAGTATCCAGGATGAAGACAGGTTAATGTTTTACAATTTGTTAGGATCACCTATCAGACCATCATGTCTCATATCCTGCTCCTGGCAGTGCCTTACACCCAATGCTTTACCAGCCCCTAACAAAGGCTGTTCCATTGTGCTGTGTGGTGCATGAGAAGAAATATTCCTTACTGAGCCCTATGTCAATCAGCTATTATCCCGATTGGAAGATCTAGCCGTATTCTTTGGCAAGCATGATGACTAAGGTGGAGTTGCTCTACACAGGTCGTAGTCATTGCTGAACAAGAATTAACACCCCCGCTAAAACTCGGAGAGACTGTGGTAAGCCAGCAGAGCAAGTGAGCCTTATATTCCTAATCCTTTCATTACCCAGGACCACTAGCATGTGATAGGTGAGGCCAGCAAAAATTTTCCCCAGGAGTAGCTGGATAGAAGCCTGGCACAGAGGCACCCACCACAGAATGATGAATTATGGTTGAATTACACCACATGGGAGACCCACCCTGGTTTTGCACTTCCTGGGCCAGCTGGTGGAAAGCTCTGTGAGCTGAGGATAAGGGAGGGACTTCCAGCAGTGGGGTCAAAGTTGTGTGTGTGTTTGTGAAATATTGAAACAAATCTGTAGCCATATCGGGTATCCTGGTGGTCTTTGGGACCATAGGAATTGCCATGCTGGATCAGAACTGTGATCAATGGCTAGTACCATATGTCCCAGAAGAAGATGTAAGGGGCAGACGTAGGAATACTCTTCCTCCGACATAGGTCTCATCCTGAGGTCCAATAGCTAGAGATTGGCTCAAACACTGAAGCAGGAGGTTTAATATCCCTTCCACAAAATTAATCCCAATAATTCTGGATATCTGTGTAAGTGTCCCAGTCCCTTCTGACTCTTGTTAAATTCTTGGCCTAAAAGAATCATCATAGAATATCAGGGTTGGAAGGGACCTCAGGAGGTCATCTAGTCCAATCCCCTGCTCAAAGCAAGACCAATCCCCAAGACTTCCTGTGGCAATGAGTTCCACCATCTAATTCCATGTTGTGTGAAAGAGCATGGTCTTTTGTCAGATTTGAATTTCCTCCTTTTAGTTTCACTGAACGTCATCTTGGCCTGTGTTCTGAGGCAAGGGTAATGTATCCCCCATACCATTCATTATCTTACATAAATGAGAGGGGATGTGATAAAATTATCTCCTTTCTAAGGGAAGGAATCCCAATCTGTTCAATCTCTCTATGTGGGAAGGTTTTTCCAGACCCATGATCATTCTCGGCACCCTTGTCTTGAATGACTTCTATGTACTTTTTAGATGGGGTGACCAGTGGTGCACACGGTATTCCGGGTATTGCACCATTGATTTATAAACAGGCATAATACTGAATTTCATCTCCCACTCCCCTTTACCTAGCTCTCAGTACCTGACTAACCTAAATAACTCTATGCCATCTGCAGATTTTGCTACCTCACTACTCACCCTGCTTTTCAAATTAATATATTAAACCCAGGACTTGCTACATCGCCTTCAGTACCCCCTTATGTCATGATGAAAACTGACCATTTAATCCTACTCTTTGCTTGGCCTTGCCAGTTTTTGATCCATGACAATACTTTGTCTCAGTCCATGACTAGCTTCTTTAGTAGTCTCATGCCAGACATCGTCAAAGGCTTTTGGGGAGTTTACATAAGTTATGTTAACTAGTTCTCCTTCATCCATTCTTTATTGACACTTCCAAAGTATTCCAAAGAGATTAGCGTAACAATTTCCCTTTGCAGAATGAGTGCTCGTTAGGCCTTACTGTATTATGATCTTCTACATATTTTATTATCCTGTTTTAAATGATCATTTGAATCAATTTGCAAAGTACAGATGTAAGGCTAAATGATCTAATATCTAGGATCAAATTTTGCTACATTTCAATTCAATCCACTGGAACAGTGGCTGTTTTTAATGAGATGGTATATTTTAGTTGGCACTCAGCCACCTCATGCTTAAGCTCCTTCAAAAGTCTTGGATATAGACTATTTGGGTCCGATGAATTACTGTTTTTTAAATGATCAGTTTGCTCCAGAACCTCTGAGACCTCAGTCTCTGATGGCACCTCACCTTTATTATGAGAAAAGAGCAGCCCCAACAGACCTGGCAGTGAAGCCTGATGAAAAGAGTTCATTTAGCTTCTCACTGTCCTTATTTCCCTTAATCACTCCCTGTGACAGGACATACCAGGCCTTCACTGCCCCCTGACAAAGACATCTGCCCTGACACATCTACCTGTAGGAAACATGTCACTTGAGAAGGTGGGACAGTGGGATTAGACCTCTGATACTGCCTAGAGAGGCCACTCTGGCTCTGGTATTAGCAGAACCACTTAAGACTTGATTCCCTAAGCCACTCGAAGGGCTTGGAGGAGGCAGCAGCCAACCAGCTATATAACCAAATAGATAAGAAGTCTTGCCTGCTTCTAAGAGGAGAGCTGGTGGAGCTAGGGCAGGAGAACAACTCACAGTCCTACCCCAAAAGCACCAGGCCTGGGTCAGGGCCTCACAGCCTGACTGCACCTTCAGTTAAAGTGTGCAACAAGCATCATTTTGGAGTTAAAACCCAGAAGGACACTTGTGTTGAATTACAATTAACCATGGCAGGACTAGCAAGGGGTTTATGGCATGAGACACTGCTCTGGCTCTCCCTTGAGCCCTGCGGGATCCAGCAGACCTACCAGTTCTTTTATAGATGTCCTGCTTTTTATATATTCACAGAATCTCTTGGTGGGTTTTTTTTTTGTTTGTTTTTTACACCTTTAATTATTTGCTTTCCATTTTGGCCCTTCTAATTTCCCTCTTACATACTGCCATCTATGATTTATGCTCTCGTTTATTGGCTTCTCTAAGGTCAGATTTCCAAGCCTGGAAGATTTCTGTGTGTCACGAATACCCTCTCAAACCTGCTGTTTACTCCATGCCTCAGTGGTTTCCTATTTGTTCATCAGCAAGCATCTTCCAAGACTGGTTCTTAAGTAGCATCCATGCCACCTCCCAGGATTTTGCTTCCTTTACTTTTAAAGTTAGGGCCTTTTTGTCTATGCATCTCATTTTGCTGGAGACTCCCTTTCTATAATTTGTTTGCTGTAGACTGTTGCTATCCAGAACTCCACAGTACTAGCAGAGAGAGAACCTAAATCCTCCTGGTCTGAAAGCCCAAGCCCCCACCATCCGAGCACAAGGAGAATCACCATTAGTCATGAAGTACAGGGCCTGTGACACACAGAAGTCAGACATTGAGGCTGTTCTAGAGAGCCAGTTGCACCCTGCCCAATGAGGACTGCACATGTACACCTTTCAGGATCAGGGCCCAATGACAAAGGACTGTCTAGGCACTGTGGTAGAGGGATACATTCCAGTTGCATGCAGTTTTTATATCCAGTTCTTTAAAAAATATATATATATTCACACTAGCTTATACTATTACAAGAGACTAATTGTTCTCATACTCAGGGCCCAGTTCCCCTGAAAGGAAGAGGTGTAAGAGGTCTGAACAGTTCCTCTAACCCTGCTGGCCTCTCTTCTTAATGCCACAAGTGACTCCGACTCCCTGGGCCAATGGAGTGATTGTGCCTCTCATCTCCTACTTCAGTTACACTCCTTTAAGTCTGGAAATGGAGGGAAAGCTAGGATGACCCTGCTAGCTCGTTTCTGTGCAGCTCTCCCCTCACCCCAGCAGAGCTGGAGGGAAAGGATCAAACCAGTGGAAAACCCCTTATCAGCCAGCCAGTACAGGGCTCCAGGATGTCTGGTGGTGCAGGCAAAGGAAGAAACACTCTGGAGATCAGAGGGCCAGGTGCAGGGGATAGCAGAGGGGGCAGCAGGCAGCCTGAGAGCTAGGACTAAGAGCTCTTCAGCCTTCAAAATGCTTCCTCCTGGCCTGTGTCTCGCCTGCCACTGGCCCACTGTCCCTCCTGGACCCCGGTGCCCTTTTCCTCAGGGTTCTGTTCCAGAAGTACCCCCACACTCTGGGTCTCCCCTCCCAGGGGAACTCCCAACACTCTAAACACACCTTGCCTCAGTGGCTACTGCCAGTCATCATCTAACCCACACTCACTTTGCCCTTCCCCAGCACTGCTCCAGCTCTAGTTACCTTGCTCCTAGGCAGCTAGACCTTCCCACTCCAGAGCTAGAGTGAGACTCCTCCAGCTTCTGGCCCACAGCTCTCTTATAAGGGCCAGCTGTGGCCTGATTGAGGCGTGGCCCCAGCTGTGGCTGCTTCCCCCCAATCAGCCTAGCTGTTCCCAGCCTCAGCCCTCTCCAGGCCGGCTTTAACCTGTTCAGGGCTGGAGCGGGATGACCACCCCGTCACAAGGACTCACAGCACCCCCCGGCAGTAGGGGCGGGGACAATACCACAGCACAGCAAGGAGGAATGTGTGCAGTGAACACAGTTCCAGCAGAGACGAAGCTGGAATTTTGTCCAAAAACTAGTCAGACAGTGTGGGATAAAAAAATTGTAATAAAATCAGGCTGCTCAGATGGAAATCAGGCCTGTCAAAAACGCAGAGAATTATGAGTTTGTCAGCTCAGCTCCTGATCGACGTGAGGTGATCATGTGCTAGCTGAGACCAGTGCCCCATTGAGCCAGGAGCTGTCTGGTCGCATAGCAAGAAAATCCCTGGCCCAAAAAACTTCCAGTCCAAAACAGATCTGATAGACAGAGGGTGGGAGGAGAGACAGGAACAGAGGGGAAGTCTGTTGTTTGAGGTCAGTGATTAAGTTGGGTACAGAACACAGGTGTCTCAAAACTCTGCCCACTGGGCCATATTGTCTCTCAGCCAAGAGGTATGCTCATCCTCTTTAAGAAGAAACACCCTGTTTGCAGCTTTGTTAGCCCAGTATCTGAGCCCCTTCAGCACTGAACAAAAAAGCTTGTGAAAACAGTTGGAGAAGTGTTCATAAGAGATTTAAAAAAACCAATGAAAAGATCCATCAATACCTGAGTCAGGTCCAGTGAACAATGCACGAAGCAGGATGGCCATGTGCTCTCCCCGCTTACAGGCCTCTTTCTGGGAAAGGAACTTGCAATGGAAAAGATAGATCTGGGAAATGTGATTTCTTTGCAAGTCCAATTTGAGGTAAATAGGGATATGACCCTAACAGCATCCCAATGCAAGAGGGCCAGGGGCTCACTGGTATCTGGTAGCAAGTTTCAGCCAGCCTGACCAATTCAGTTTACCCCAGCTCACTGTCGTCATGACCTGTATCTAGAAGGTATCAGGTAAGACAACAATAGACAGCTAATAACATACTGATCAGTGCAGGGCTGACAGCCAACAGGCAATGTAAGTAACGCAGCCTCTACACAGACACTGCATCGCCCAAACTACATGAACCTAAGCAGAGGTGGAGTTGTTAGGTCGGTGTAGTGGGTGACTTACACTGGCGGGAGCTCCGTGGTAGTGTGGACACTTAAGTAGTTAGGTCAACATGAGCTGCCTTACATCAACCGAACTCTGTAGCATCGACCAGGCCTCAGGAAGGCCCAATGCAGAGAAGGCAGAAAGAAGCCGCAATGTAGGGTTTGATTCCTGAGTAAATTAACCCCTCTAATGGAGAGCACAGTGCTTAGCAGAAGTGCAGTAAGGTGCCACTGGACCTGCCACTGTTCAGAGGATACAGCTAGGAGATCCAAACAGGTCATTGGCTAAAAACTGATCATCCTTCATCCAGCTCCCCTGGTATTTTACAATAAACCCCTCACAGCCTCAAGACTTGCAGTTATTCAAGCCTGCCACCTACTGGCCCCTCAATCACGAGCCAGAACAGAAGTGGGAAAGGAAACTAGATAGCGCTTTCAGAACTAGCATTAGTCCCTGTATCAGTTTTTGGCCAACCCTATACTGCCACCAGAGGTTTCATGCAAGTCTTAGAAGAACTGTGTAATTATGATGAATTCTGTCTGCAATATGCTTTTATAAGTGCATCTTTATGTTACATTGGAATTGGGAAAAGGGCTAATGTCAAATGTGAATCAGCTGATCAGACTGAGGTTTTGCAATGCAGGTCCATCCATCATCAAAGGTCCCTCTTTTTCATTACCCACCTGAGATTAAGCTGATGGCAGAAAAGGATATTCCTGAACTCACTGTATTCCCTTCGAGTGACTAAAAGCCTTCCTTTCTAACGAGCCTTTAGCTCTGTGCAGTGAACTCACTCAAGAACGTTCCTTCTACATTGAAATCAAGTTGGTTCCAAACTAGTGTCAAGGAACTTTGAGCTATTTCTTAGTTGATTTAGTGCTGAACAACATATCTGGCAAATATGCTTCCCTCGCTGCTACCAGAATACAGTACATGGCACAGCACACACCGAGGGTAGCATCAAGCAAGTCAACAGTTAGTGGGAATCTACTATCAGAACACAAGCATGTCATGGCAGCTAGTATTATTGAAGCTTTATATTACAGTAGCACCAAAAGCCCACAATCAGGTTGGGCCCCATTGTGCTAGGTGCTGCACAACCCTAGAGCCCCAGTCATGCCGTGAGTGCTGCGCACATAGACACACAGAGCCCACCGAAAGCAGGCACATCGATCCACCAGCATGTAGGTCATTGTAGGATCAGGGACTAGGGTAGTGTTTGCTTAATCAGGCGTGAAAGGGAATTGTCCAGGTTTAGGGATTCTTCTTGAATATTCAGAAGAAATGCCCTTGACACCTAGACGATGGTGGTGATGCCCACTGCTCTCAGCCCCAGCCACACCCTGGGCTCTAAGTGGTTTCCAGGGTAACCCATTGCAGAATGTCACACTGACAGGAAAATGGAGTTTGAATAATGAGGGACACATTATCATTGCCTCTGGACTTTCCCCCTCGATTTTCTAGATGAGCAAGATGTGCTCTAAGTGAGATTGTCTCCCACTTCCACCTGGGGCAAACATGTTTCCCTTAGATCTGGTGAGGGATTTTGTCACTGTTCTAGACAATTTGATCGAGAAGAGCAATGCTTCCACCCAAACCCTCACACACGCTGCAGTCTCCTATCTTGTGCTCCAAGACAGCCGTCCTCAGTTCTCTCTTCACCTAGATGGCCTTTGTTATTGCTTTAGGTTCAACACTCCAGGCAGATTAAAAACCCACTTCTCCTCAGGGAATAGGAGTCCAAACCAACAGCCCAGACTTTCTTCACCCAGTGTGTGGTACACAGGCTCTACAGCAGAGGGCTGTGCAGATTTCTACCCTGGATGCAGTGGGGCTCAGTAGAACTTCCACTCACCCGCTACATGAAGCAAATGCCCAGTCTGAACATCAGGCTTGCTATGTTGCCTTGCCTGATGCCACCTCTGTCATATCTTTCCCTTCCCAAGATCCTCCAAAGAAGCACTTCCTCTCCCCAAGTGCCTTCTGCTATCTGGTTCTTCGGAAAACCATGCAATAACAAGGACTATCCATAGCACCTCCCAGAAGTAAGGAATAAGAGCTGCATATATAAAGCCTGACGCCTTCCCAGGATGCATTTCTCCAGAGCTAGCAACTCTCATCAGCCCTTGGAATTACAAATCCCAGTATTCCTTTGATCTGGACTGAACCCCAAAGCCTATCTTAAAGAGTCCACATACTCTATTACACAGAGAATATTTTTCCACAGGTCAGGTCCTTTCAAAGGCCCCCAAAGTTCAAATGCAATAGTTCCTTGGTGTGCTGCTACCTGCCTATATGAAGTTACTGTAACTACTACTCACTAGGGAGTTACATGACCTGACTTCAGCATCAAACCACTTTTTGACTATATTTGTTTTAATAGAATTTGATGCTGAAGTCTTCCATTTGCAGCCTGCTTCCTCCCAAGCATAGAATGGACCAGAACCATCACTAGGTGAGGAAGGAATTTTGCATTGAGGGCACATGCAGGTGAAATACATTATGCCACTGGTAAATTTTGGAGGTTAAGTTCTGACTGCAAGGAAATCCATTAGGAAAAGGCAGGACATCCTCTCCTAGGATGCTAACAGAACTAGACATTTTTAAATGGCAGACTTCAGTCTTATGGGGAAAATTTAGCTTGTGGACAGAGCTGTATTATTTCAAACGTAAGTGCTGAATCTGAATGGGTATCTCCATAGCAGTTACCATAGCTATGGTGGCCTGCAAATGATCAGCAGCTGTTGACCTGCGAAGTCTAAGAGCTGAGCAAGGCAGACAAAGAAATGGTTACTCCCCTGTTCTTGAAAAACATTTGCACAATAGGCTCCATGTCCAGTTATGAAGGCATGTGTGTATGGGTGGCAGGTGCAGATGACAGTGTCGCTGGCCTGTTGTAGCACATATCCGGAATACAGGGCTTTGGTTTTTAATGGCGATGTGACCTGTGTACAGCTGGGCAAGTAGAAGTGTTCATTCTACAAGCCGTCAGGAACGGTATCCCCGATAATGTCACAGCAAACCTGGTGGCTGAACTTTGTGACTTTGTCCTCACCCATAACTATTTCACATTTGGGGACAATGTATACCTTCAAATCAGCGGCACTGCTATGGGTACCCGCATGGCCCCACAGTATGCCAACATTTTTATGGCTGACTTAGAACAATGCTTCCTCAGCTCTCAACCCCTAATGCCCCTACTCTACTTGTGCTACATTGATGACATCTTCATCATCTGGACCCATGGAAAAGAAGGCCTTGAGGAATTCCACCATGATTTCAACAATTTCCATCCCACCATCAACCTCAGCCTGGACCAGTCCACACACTATGGTGCTAATAAGCGATGGTCACATAAACACCACCCTATACCAGAAACCTACTGACCGCTATGCCTACCTACATGCCTCCAGCTTTCACCCAGACCACACCACACGATCCATTGTCTACAGCCAAGCTTTATGATACAACCGCATTTGCTCCAACCCCTCAGACAGAGACAAACACCTACAAGATCTCTATCAAGCATTCTTACAACTACAATACCCACCTGCTAAAGTGAAAAAACAGATTGACAGAGCCAGAAGAGTACCCAGAAGTTACCTACTACAGGACAGGCCCATCAAAGAAAATAACAGAACGCCACTAGCCATCACTTTCAGCCCCCAACTAAAACCTCTCCAACGCATCATCAAGGATCTACAGCCTATCCTGAAGGACGACCCATCACTCTCACAGATCTTGGGAGACAGGCCAGTCCTTGCTTACAGACAGCCCCCCAACCTGAGGCAAATACTCACCAGCAATCACACACCACACAACAGAACCACTAACCCAGGAACCTATCCTTGCAACGACGCCTGTTGCCAACTGTGTCCACATATCTATTCAGAGGACACCATCATAGGGCCTAATCACATCAGCCACACTATCAGAGGCTCATTCACCTGCACATCTACCAATGTGATATATGCCATCATGTGCCAGCAATGCCCCTCTGCCATGTACATTGGCCAAACTGGACAGTCTCTACGTAAAAGAATAAATGGACACAAATCAGACGTCAAGAATTATCACATTCAAAAACCAGTCAGAGAACACTTCAACCTCTTTGCTCACTCGATTACAGACCTAAAAGTGGCAATTCTTCAACAAAAAAACTTCAAAAACAGACTCCAGTGAGAGACTGCTGAATTGGAATTAATTTGCAAACTGGATACAATTAACTTAGGCTTGAATAAAGACTGGGAGTGGATGGGTCATTACACAAAGTAAAAATATTTCCCCATGTTGGTTCCCTCCCCCCCCCCCCCCCCATTCCTCAGACGTTCTTGTCAACTGCTGGAAATGGCCCACCTTGATTATCACTAGAAAAGGTTTTTTTCCCCCCGCTCTCCTGCTGGTAATAGCTCACCTTACCTGATCACTCTCGTTACAGTGTGTATGATAACACCCATTGTTTCATGTTCTGTGTGTATATACATCTCCCCACTGTATTTTCCACTGAATGCATCCGATGAAGTGAGTTGTAGCTCATGAAAGCTTATGCTCAAATAAATTTGTTAGTCTCTAACGTGCCACAAGTCCTCCTTTTCTTTTGGCGGATACAGACTAACACGGCTGCTACTCTGAAACCATTCTAAATATGGTATTTTCATTGCTTCTGGCATGTTCCAGCCGCTCCCACCTGCAAAAAGATTTTTTAAAATGCTACAGTATTTCTCCCCAAAAAATGGAGCGAAGGAAATCCAAGTCTCTCCATAGCTGGTGTTTTTCTTAAAGGCCCAGCTCCTGGAGTTATGTGAAGATCCCAGCTTTTATTTTAAACACCATCTCTAGTTCTCTGGTGTGTAGCAAAAAGCTTGAAAACATGGCCCTGTAAAGGCTCAAACAAAAGAAGGGAAAAGAACCCCGAATGCATTAGTTTTATAATCTCATGAGTTTGAAGCCAGTCTCATCATTTCTTGGGACCTGTTTTGAGATTTTTTTTAAATTTTTTTTTTAACACTTGGTAGGCCAGCCTTCCACCTTATCAGGACCTGATTTTCAAGGGCGGGTGCACACCTCTTTTGGAAGCCCCATTAGCCGTCTCAGTTTGCACCCCCAAAATCACTGGTTACTTTGGCCAACAGCGATGCTATTGCGAAAAAGGCTAATATCATTATGGAGAGTATTAATGGAAGTGTCATGTATAAGAAACGGGAGATAATTGGCCTGCTCCACTCAGCACTGCTTAGGCCTCAGTTGCCAAGAAGGCTAACGGCATATTGGGCTGCATTAGTAGGAGCATTGCCAGCAGATCGAGGGATGTGATTATTCCCCTCTATTCAGCACTGGTGAGGCCACATCTGGAGTATTGCGTCCGGTTTTGGGCCCCACACTACAGAAGGGATGTGGACAAATTGGAGAGAGGCCAGCGGAGGGCAATGAAAATGATCAGGTGGCTGGGGCACATGACTTTTGAGGAGAGACTGAGGGAACTGGGCTTATTTAGTCTCCAGAAGAGAAGAGTGAGGGGGAGGGGATTTGATAGTATCTTTCAACTACCTGGAGGGGGCTTCCAAAGGGGATGGAGCTCGGCTGTTCTCAGTGGTGGCAGATGACAGAACAAGGAGCAATAGTCTCAAGTTGCAGTGGGGAGTCTTGATTGGATATTAGGAAAAACTATTTCAGTAGGAAGGTGGTGAAGCACTGGAATGGGTTACCTAGGGAGGTGGTGGAATCTCCCTCTGTCAGGGTTCCTCCCCACTCTGAACACTGGGGTACAGATGTGGGGACCCGCATGAAAGACCCCCAAGCTTATTTCTACCAGCTTAGCTTAAAAACTTCCTCAAGGCACAAATCTCTATTTGTCCTTGGACTGAGGTATGCTGCCACCACCAAGTGATTTTGACAAAGAATCAGGGAAAGGAGCACTTGGAGTTCCTATTCCCACAAAATATCCTCCCAAGCCTACATCCCCTTTCCTGGGGAGGCTTGAAAAACAAACAAGGTGAGCAGAAACCAGACCCTTGGGTTTGTAGGACATTAAAACCCAATCAGATTCTTAAAAAACAGAATTTTATTATAAAGAAAAAAAAACTAAAAGAAGCACCTCTGTAAAATCAGGATGGAAGGTAATTTTACAGGACAATCAGATTCAAAACACAGAGGATTTCCCTCTAGGCAAAACTTAAAAGTTACAAAAAACCAGGAATAAACCTCCCTCTAGCACAGGGAAAATTCACAAGCTAAAACAAAAGATTAACATATTTCCTTGCTTTACTTACAATTTTTGTAATCTAGATGCTTAGTTCAAGTAGGGCTTTGGGAGATGTATTTTCCCTGTTCTGATTCATCACTAACCTGGAGAGAAAAAACAAAGAGAACAAAGCAAAAACCTTCCCCCACAGATTTGAAAATATCTTCTCCCCTTATTGGTCCTTTTGGTCAGGTGCCAACCAGGTTACCTGAGCTTCTTAACCCTTTACAGGTAAGGAGGGATTTTATGATACCCTTAGCTGTATGTTTATGACACCATCCTTAGAGGTTTTTAAGGCCTAGCTTGACAAAGCCCTGGATGGGATGATCTAGTTGGGGTTGGTCCTGCTTTGAGCAGGGGGTTTTACTGGATGACCTCCTGAGGTCTCTGCCAACCCTAATCTTCTGTGATTCAGGTTAGATATTAGGAAAAACTTTCTAGCTATAAGAGTAGCTAAGATTTGGAACAGGCTTCCAAGGGAGGTTGTGGAATCCCTCTCAGTGGAATCATAGAATCATAGAATATCAGAGTTGGAAGGGACCTCTGGAGGTCATCTAGTCCAACCCCCTGCCCAGAGCAGGACCAATCTCCAACTAAATCATCCCAGCCAGGGCTTTGTCAAGCCTGACCTTAAAAACTTCTAAGGAAGGGGATTCCACCACCTCCCTAGGTAACGCATTCCAGTGTTTCACCACCCTCCTAGTGAAAAAGTTTTACCTAATATCCAACCTAAATCTCCCCCACTGCAACTTGAGACCATTACTCCTTGTCCTGTCATCTGCTATCACTGAGAATAGTCTAGATCCATCCTCTTTGGATCCACCTCTCAGGTAGTTGAAAGAAGCTATCAAATCCCCCCTCATTCTTCTCTTCCGTAGACTAAACAATCCCAGTTCCCTCAGCCTCTCCTCATAAGTCATGTGTTCCATGGAGATTTTAAAGAACAGGTTGGAAAAACTCCTGTTAGGGATGGTCTAGAATTTACTTTGTCCTGCCTCAGCTCGACTTGATGGGAGTTGGGCTTGATGACTTCTTGAGGTCCCTTCCAGCCCAAGATTGCTGTGATTCTGTGATAAAGTTTCACATATAGAAGACGCTGTTTTGCAAAACTGATGTGCCTGTAGTGAGGTATCAGTCTTTGGCAATCAGATGCAAACCCAAAGCCATATATTGTAAATGAAGGCATGGCTGATGTTTTCTGCTCCATTTCCACAGACAAAGGACACCTAAGCCCCTAGGAGGGCAGATGTTCCTTTGCTCGCCTGCACCCCTACGTCCCTTCAACACCTTTTTTATCCTGCAGCTAGTACCCTGTAAACTTGGAGAGCTCTGATTCCATGTTGTTGCATTTAAAGGACAGAAACCCATATGAAATTGGGCTATTTTGCTGCAGTCTGGAAAGCGAATTAGCAGAGAGGGAAACAGCATGAAAAAGTCGCCCTACAGAAAAAAAAATCAGCAGGCTTCCAAACTGGGAAGGTCCCATAGGGGCTAAAATGCTAAGCATCCACCTTCTGTACAATGGCCCATATCCCAAGAGACAGGCTAGCGGCTGATTGGCTGCAGATCAAACTGATGCTGCACATGCTTGGTTTAAACAATGACAGTGGGAAGGATTTAAACTCTGCTTGATGCTTTCTTTAATCTGCCCCGAGAGAAAAATTTTATTGTAGGTTTGCCTATTCTGATGAGCTTGTCATGTGACAAGGTCACTCCTGTCCATGGCTACGCAATTAGCCTTTGATTTTGCCATCTCAGCGGACTGACCCTGGCTGAACTGTTCCAGATCAATCCAAAGGTACAAGCAGTTAATGGCAGAGGTAAGTGCACCCGTCTGTGTATTTCAGTGGCATGACACTTGCTTTTATTGTACAATGCTTTACACTTCTGTCCATCTCTGCTTAATTTCACCCAAAGCTCAGAACCACATACATTCTAGCAGTGAGGTTTCAACCTTTTTCCTACTGTGATGCCCTATATTACAACAGAGAAAAGTTCTGAGATTGCACTCATATCAGGGACACTTAGGTGGAAAGATAGGGGGATAAAGCGGATGGGGCTTTGGGCCAGCATGGTAGATATTTACTGAAAAGTGCTTGTATCCCTCTGGACCAGCTACGATGGTGCAGAGGGGTGAGTTCCACACTTGGTTAATAAAGAATCCTTATGATATATATATATATATGTGTGTGGAGAGAGAGAGAGACATGCACAAGGAAGACTCAGACTAATACAAGACATTGCCTAATTCAGATACCTGTTATTGAAATTATAATCCTTACCCTGTGCACTATCAGCTGTGAATTACATTGTGCTGCTGATATGGCGAACAAAGACCCGTTCATTTTGATCCAGTCCATTCCTTATTTGTATCACTGCCAATGAAATAAGACAACATGGGAATGGCATGTCACTTTCCATTGGAATTTATTAAATAGGCAGGATTGAGTGAGTAATCTGATTAGCTAGCTAAACTACCAGCCTCAATTATAGATTAATTATGGGTATGCAGTTGACAGCTACTGTGTCAACATTTCTGTCAACGTAAGGGAGCCCACTGTAAAAGCATCGTCTTTCTTCTGAGCCATGTTCTCTCATGTGTGCATGCCATCTCATGTTATTTTTGAGCTCAGACTCTCTACTACAGTACAGATGTTTCTATTATAACTGTGCGTAAAGGCCTCAGGTAGGATACAGACCCCCATAGGCCCTGTACAGAAGTACAGTAAGACAGTTCCTTCATTGAGGAGCTTACAGTCTAAAAGCACCAAATAGGAGTGGGAGGACAACTAGTGAAATGACTTGCACAAAGGCACAGAGCAGGTCAGTGGCACAGCTAGGAATAGAACTAGTCAGTCTGCTCAGTTTCATGGCTGCTATTCAGTGGCCCTGCATGAAACTGACAAGATCATATCAGTTGCACTGAGCAGCTGGGGAGGATCCCATGGTCTGTTGCTCCAGGGAAGCCCTGCTGTATGAATTGCTCAGGTGAGCCCAGAGCTATCAAACTCCCAGCTGTCCTCAGGACAGGGGATGGATAGCCAGGAGAGGCTTCCATACTCCGGGTGCTGTGACAGGGAGGCTGGATCCCTGTAAGCCCTAGCTTAAACTGGGGCTCATTGGAGCTAGGATCCTGGCACCTAGACCCTGCTGCAGAGCCAGGACTTTCAGGCTCCCAGCTCCAAAGCAAGTAGAAGATGGAACCCTAGCTTAGCTTGCAGGGAGCCAGGCAGGTTTTCTGGAAGGGAGAGGTCTGGGAGGACCCTACCTGCCATTTGACAAAACTGAACTGGTTTTGTGAAACATTTTGGGTTCAACAAATCAGCATATTTTGATGGAACTCTTGTCAGAAAAGTTTCCAACCACCTCTAAATAGAACCTAGGACTCCTACTTTTTATGTTGGGTTGTTTTTTATATTTCTAACTACTCATTCCTGCAGTCCTCACTGCCACTCCACAGATGGAGGGATCAGGTAGGGTGACTAGATGTCCTGGTTTTATAGGATCGGTCCCGATACTCAGGGCTTTGTCTCTTATAGGTGCCTGTTACCTCCCTCCCCCGTCCTGATTTTTCACACTTGCTATCTGGTCACCCTAGGACCAGGACATTAGAAGCCCAGGGAGGGGGTCTGCCCTCATTCTGTGCCATGCTGCCCTGCTCTGTCAAGGTGTCCTTTGCAGACTCACACAGCATGATTTCAAAGACAAGGACCAGGATCTATCACTACCATGGAGCTTCTGCTCCTTCTCTCTTCCATTCCAGCTTCTATGGAGAAAGGGTACAAGGACTATAATGTTTACTCCACCTCTTAGGAGATAGTAGCAGACAGTGTCACTGCTGCTCTGTGGAATATTCTGGGACACTAGACCCCCTTCCTTATTTTGTGTGTGGAAAGAATAGCCTAGAGGGCAGAAATTGTTTTTTATTGTGTTTTAAATTGAACAAGAATTAGGAACGAGCACAACAGAAAGTGATGAGTGTCGCCGGCGAGTGAGCCACCCAACACATGGAGACGATATAATGATCCTTTAATAGCACCATTATGAGATGATACACCGCACATTGGAGACAGTTATGCTAGGTGCATGAGACAGCTCTCCAAATGACCCTCAATATACAGCAATGCAATAGAATGCCCATTTCCACACATTTGTGTGCATACTTCAATGGACATTTGCCATTAAATGGAAAGTGGTCGGGGGAGGGGGTGTTGGGAGTCAATATGTTACATAATGGCTTTTGCTGATGAAATAAAGTTAATTGCTGTCAAGTTCCTCCTTCATGTGCTGGTTCTTTGGCTTCTGGTCCTGTTGGACCTTCAATTTACTTTAAAAAAAAAGAAAAGAAAACAAATCATAGTTAAAGCATTCAGTGTCTCATCCTTAACAAAACCTAATCAGACACAGCTTAAGGAAGGAAACCGTGTATAAACCTGTATTCATACCAGCTACTAATTATTTTCTTTAGCACCAATATCAGTTCACACCCTGCATTGCCATCTCATATTTCTGGTGTTCAGTAAAGAGGGTCCATAATATTCCATGGCAATTGCTCACAAAGGTATGTTGAAATGTCATTCCTACAAGGTCACTCTCCCCAACAGAAGTTGGTCCAATAAAAGATACCACCTCACTCACCTTGTCTCTCTCATATGCCTACAAAGTAGTCCCTCAGACTTTTGCAAATAGTAAGACCATATAACTGGCTCTGTGGATGAGGGGAAAGCGGTGGACGTGTTGTTCCTTGACTTTAGCAAAGCTTTTGATATGGTCTCCCACAGTATTCTTGCCAGCAAGTTAAAGAAGTATGGGCTGGATGAATGCACTATAAGGTGGATAGAAAGTTGGCTAGATTGTCGGGCTCAACAGGTAGTGATCAATGGCTCGATGTCTAGTTGGCAGCCGGTGTCAAGTGGAGTACCCCAAGGGTCGGTCTTCGGGCCAGTTTTGTTCAATATCTTCATAAATGATCTGGAGGATGGTGTGGATTGCATCCTCAGCAAGTTTGCAGATGACACTAAACTGGGAGGAGAGGTAGATACGCTGGAGGGTAGGGATAGGATACAGAGGGACCTAGACAAATTAGAGGATTGGGCCCAAAGAAATCGGATGAGGTTCAACAAGGACAAATGCAGAGTCCTGCACTTAGGACGGAAGAATCCCATGCACCGCTACAGAGTAGGCAGCAGTTCTGCAGAAAAGGACCTAGGGGTTACAATGGACGAGAAGCTGGATATGAGTCAACAGTGTGCCCTTGTTGCCAAGAAGGCCAATGGCATTTTGGGATGTATATGTAGGGGCATTGCCAGCAGATCGAGGGACGTGATCGTTCCCCTCTATTCGACATTGGTGAGGCCTCATCTGGAGTACAGTATCCAGTTTTGGGCCCCACACTACAAGAAGGATGTGGAAAAATTGGAGAGAGTCCAGCGGAGGGCAACAAAAAAGATTAGGGGACTGGAACACATGACTTATGAGGAGAGGCTGAGGGAACTGGGATTGTTTAGTCTGCGGAAGAGAAGAATGAGGGGGGATTTGATAGCTGCTTTCAACTACCTGAAAGGGGGTTCCAAAGAGGATGGATCTAGACTGTTCTCAGTGGTAGCTGATGACAGAACAAGGAGTAATGGTCTCAAGTTGCAGTGGGGGAGGTTTAGGTTGGATATTAGGAAAAACTTTTTCACTAGGAGGGTGGTGAAACACTGGAATGTGTTACCTAGGGAGGTGGTGGAATCTCCTTCCTTAGAAGTTTTTAAGGTCAGGCTTGACAAAGCCCTGGCTGGGATGATTTAGTTGGGGATTGGTCCTGCTTTGAGCAGGGGTTGGACTAGATGACCTCCTGAGGTCCCTTCCAACCCTGATATTCTATGATTCTATGTTTGGCTAACCCAGACAAAACTGAAGAGATCACAGTACAAAATGTACAAAGTGACCTAAAACAGCTTTAGAGAACTAAAATTAGCAGTACAATGGACAGTCTAAAACAGAAGTGGGCAAACTACAGTCCGCAGGCCACAACCGGCCCGTGGGACCATTCTGCCCAGCCCTTGAGCTCCTGGCCGGGGAGGCTAGCTCCCGGCCCCTCCTCTGCTGTCACCGCTACCCCGCAGTCATGCTGCTTTGTGGGCAGCGCAGCTGGCTGTGGCCGGGCAGTGGGGCTGCTAGTCCTGCTGCTCTGAGCTGCATGGTAAGGCGGCTGGGGGGGGTTGGATAAGGGGAAGTGGGGTTCTGGGGGGCAGTGAGGGGACAGGGAGCAGGAGCAGGTTGGATGGGGCAAAGGTTCTGGGGGGTGTGGTCAGGGGACGGGGAATGGAGGGGGGCAGGTTGGATAGGCGTGGGAGTCCCAGGGGGCCTGTCAGGGGGCAGGGGTGTGGATAGGAGTTGGGGCAGTCAGGGGACAGGGAGCAGGGTGGTTGGATGGGTTTTTCGGTTCGGGGGGGGGGGCAATCAGGGGATGGGGAAGAGGGGGGGTTGGGTAGGCGTGGGAGTCCCGGGGGGCCTGTCAGGGGCTGGGGTTTGGATAGGGGTTGGAGCAGTCAGGAGACAGGAAGCAGGGGCGGTTGGATATGGGGTGGGGTCCCGGGGGAGGGCAGTTAGGGGTGGGGGGTCCCGGAAGAGGGTGGTCGGGGGGGTTGGGAGTTCTGAGGGGGGCAGTCAGGGGGCAGGAAGTGGGAGGGGGCCGATAGGGGGTGGGGGCCAGGCTGTTTGGGGAGGCACAGCCTTCCCTACCCAGCCCTCCATAGAGTTTCATAACCTTGATGTGGCCCTCGGGCCAAAAAGTTTGCCCACCCCCGGTCTAAAAGGAGGAGCCATTGCTCGTCATGACATAGTGCCAGGTTTTATGGGAAATGCAGTTAAATCAAAGGTTCCCATGAGCACTGTACTCTTGGGTTACATGTGTTTCTGGAAGAACACATGAGCATGTCTCCAGCATGCTCCGCCAGATTTTTATGGGGTAATCGTAACCAGAAATCTCATTTCTAAGCATTTCCCTGCACACTAACATTCTATAAATTAATGAAAACAGCTGAGGCACAGACTTCTCCCAGGAAGAAAAGCCTAGATAGCTGCAGTAAGCTACCCGCTAACAGCCACTCGCTGGCTTGTGTGAACAAGTTTGTGGCCTCAGCTCAGTTCCTCACTAACAGGTGTCCAGGTCAGAGAACTAGCACTGTAAGCAGCACTCAGTCTCAGAGGGATGGCAGGATCATGGACAAAGAGCTATTCTCTGGGCTAGGCATGGAACCCGGTGTGTAAATCCCCACCTATGTGAGGAAGTGGACATCACCACTCCCTGGGCTATGTATCAGTTGTGGGGGTAAACGCAGACTTAACCTTTGGTGCTTATGAAAGAGGCCATCTTGACGCTGCAGGAGAAAGCTATAGGGCCTCCATCAGTCTGCCTTTGCCTGGGAATAAATCAACAACTTTGGATCAGGCCCCCCTAACTGCAGAGTCAAAAGGAGTCTTGCCATTGGCTTCAATAGGCTTTGAACCAAGTTTGGAGTCTCCTGGGAGCAGCAGCAATTCCTAGACATCACCAAGAGCAAATACCTATAGACACCGGGTCCAAGAGGGAAAGGCACACTCTGGAAAATCATAGTAGACAGTTTCCTTGACTGCTGAATGGCAGAGAAAGTGACAAGTCTTCAGAACAGCTGGAGTGGACTATTGTAGCCACTCTCCTATTTGTCAGGACACCTGGATTTGTTCTCCTGCAGAAAGCAGCCTGTGGCATTCTGGTTTATAAGCAGGGCGGGGGTATCAGATACAGAGTGCAGAGATAGCAAGAGCAGATTCTGCAGGGGAAGGGGCAACAGCTGCAGGGAACTAGGATCTTTGCCGCTGCCTGCCACCTTACCCAAGTTGCATAATGGTGAAATCAAGGGCTCTTGCTCTGGCTCTGTGCCAGGATGAACACTCACTCTGAGCTCATCAATTATGCAGCAGCTCCCAGCTTTCAGGGATTTTTTCTTTCCACCGAACAGAGATAAACCTCCTGCAGAGGATGAGGGGAGGTGGGGGGAAGTGAGTGACAACCCAGGGCTGGGCACTAAGTTCTGGAGAATGCAATGCTGTGCCTAAAGAGGTGGTCTCCTAATGAGTACACCAGGGATGATGTCTTTTCCTCCCACACCCTGGAAACATGATGCATCCTACATTGGGACTATCCTTTGCCTAGAAGGACCAGGGCAGCTCTCAGATCCTCCCTGTATTTTTCACCCAGGATTCCTATTAGGTACATACATATGACTAAGTCCAAGGTTAGCTAGGCTTTCATTGCTGGAAAATCCCACTATTCTATGCTGTCACACTCTTATCCATTCTGTTCGATCCCTCCTCAACTTCTCAATTGCCTTTTGTATTCAGAGTCTACTATAATGTGAGTCAGATGCCCAGCTCCATTGCAGTCAATCGCAATTTATCCCAGCTGAAGATCTAGCCTCATCTAAGACTATATTTCAAAACCCCCATTACTTTGCATTGGACCGGATCTGCTTTGAGGAGACACTGACCTGGTGTGATTAAGACAGATAAAACACATTAGTAACAGTGATGACCCACAGGTTACTTGAAGTAGAATCAGGGGCTTGTTGCTTTGTTTGTTTGACCTCAAACTTCAGGGAAATACACCCAACCCTGGACATGAGAGGGATTCAGAAAATAAACCTAGCTGCAGATTTCATAGCTGACTTCAGCAAAGAGAGATTTCCAGAGGCACAAAGGGGAAGCAGGTGCTCCACAGCCCTTTGTGGTTTTGACAATCTCCTCCTAGAACTTCCGATCCACACACCTGAACTTTGGAACATCCAAAGCCTAGCCATCAGCTGGGGGGTCTCTGGCCTATATTTACCATTGGCAGCTTAACGTTTTCAGTTCATCCTAAGAAAGAAAGCAGGTAAGATTTTAAGAGTCATATGTTCCTCTCCATTTGCTTTATTTTCCTTTAAAAGGATGTTTTCCTGCTTATTTGTTTTTAGGTGTGGTTGGTTTTATTGGGGGGGGGGCATGTACACTTTATACCTTAGGGAACACAAAATATTGGTGATATTACTGTTTTACCTGGATGACTTCTTGGGGGACTAAAGAACTGGTTTGGGAGACCTTGCACTCTTTAGATTAAAAGGAGAAGGGATGTGAATTTATTCAAAGAGAATCCCTCACCTCCCTCCCAAGTTTTATTAGAAGTTGGTTTAGAGAGATATTAAAAATGCACACAGATTTTTAGGCAGTCTGACAGACTCCATCCCCCTCTCAGTATCGCTTCTTACAGTCTCTTGACCCTTCTGAGGTCATTTCACTAGTTTGCCAGCAAAACCAAAGAAAACCCAGTATTTCTGATGCAAGATCTGAGCAAAAGAAGTTTTTAAATAAATATTATACATAAAATTAACACACACACACCCCCGCCATAGGTCTATAGATGAAAGAGTTACAGTCATCCTTGGTGCCACTCTACTGAGCTCATTGGAATGAATTCACAATCTAACCACAGCCAGTTGGATTTATTTTAATCTTTGTTTTAGAACATTGAGGGAAATCAAACCTTTTATTTACTCTTGATTTAGCTTTAGTTTTGTCATCTTGAGCCTCCTAATGGGAAAAAAGCCAGCTAGAAGAAAATAACTTGCATGCTGGAACAACACTGCAGCCTGACCATGGAAGTCGGAAGAAATTAGAAAGGTCAAAGATTACATAAAAAGGAAAAGCACTAATTAAAATGGTGTGTCAGCTTGCCATGACTTGTGACTAGCATAAAAGAGGACAGACTTAGGGAAAGCATTATTTTTTAAATAGCATGATGAAATAAAACAAGCCCTGATCTAGCAGAGTACTGGGTTTTCTCTTTTTAATTTTGACCTCTCGTTTGAAAGAAAAAGAACCTCTCCCCTATCATGTAATTTTAAACAAGAATCTGGCTCAGGATCGAACAGCTGCTTGGGGTTTGTCAGTGACTCACTGACATTAAACTTGGTCTAAAACTATCATTTTTCCAAACCAGAGAAGTTAGTTCAGTCTCCTCACATATGGTATGGTATCCTAGCTCTTTCTGCCCGGGCTGTCAGCAACGGTGCCAATCGTGCTGTGGTTACATGGTGAATAGGAACTGCACACAGGCCATCTCTTATCCTGTAGAAAGATTCTTCTGCTTAAAGAACTGCTTTCCTTTTCCTCAGCAGACTTTGAGAGTGTTTAAAATGCTAACCAGCTGTCTCCATGGTGTGCACATTAATCTCATTTAAAGTCACTTTCCTTTAGATTAACTTCTCTGTCGCATGATATGGTGGGTGACATAGCAGCAGCAATTAGAACGACTCCCACGCAGCCTCTCAGAAGTAGGTTAGCAAAGACAGTTTGTGCAATGCAAGACTTACTGAAGCCAATGAATTGCTTGTGCACTCACTATTATTTGCATTAATTAGACTCTAAATAGGTTACCCTTGCAGCCAGACTGCAGGTGGAGGTGTAATGAACAGCTGCTGCAGTTACATTGCTTCTTTGTTCTCTTAGATACTGTAATACAGAGGTAATGGTTTGTATGACAGTAGGGCCCTGAGGCTCCATTGTGATAGTCAAAGAGACTGCTCCAGAGACCTTAGACTCTAAATAGACATGACAGACACAGGGGAAGTGGATGTGCCCAAGGTCACAGAGCACGTCTGTGGTGGAGCTGTGAACAGAGGAGAAGCCAACAGAGGGAGTTTGCCTGGGGTTGTGGGAGTTCCCATAGAGTTTTAGCCTTTCAGGCTTCTATTAGCAGTAAATACAACATCTGAAGAGGCTCTTAGAAGGAAGACAATATGGATAGTGAGTGATCAGCTGTTGTGACCTGCACAGGATGTGCCATGTTTGTCTTTCTCCCAGAGGATAGAAGCGACTTCATCTGTACAAAGTGCAAGTTGGTCTCCATATCAGAAGAGAAGGTTAAAGGACTAGAGACCCAAGTTTCAACCCTGCGTTGCATCAGAGAAAATGAAGATTTTCTGGATAGAAATCAGTGTTTGGTACTGCAGCACAGCATGCTGAAGAATCTGAGTGGGCAGTGCAGAATGGGAAGAAAACTGACAGCATGTGACCTCCAGAAGAAGAAAGAGGATAACCCATGTACCTCCAATGCAGATAGAGGTAAGAAAACATTTTCAGGCTCTCTGCACAGGTACTATGGCAGAGAATGATTTGGAAGAGTCATCTGAGGGACGGGATCAGAAGGAGACCCCATTGATCGGAAGGCATGGGATGCATTGTTCTAGGGATGGGGGTTCCACGACCACTACTCTCAAGAAGAGGAGATGGGTGGTGGTGGTCAGGAACTCCCTCCTAAGGGGGATGGAGTCATCCATCTGCTGTCCAGACCAGGAAACTCGAGAAGTGTGCTGCTTGCCTGGAGCTAGAATTCAGGATGTGACGGAGTGTCTGCCGAGACTGATCAAGCCCTCAGACCACTCCCCTTCCTACTTCTCCACGTGGGCACCAATGATACTGCCAAGAATGACCTTGAGCAGGTCACTGCAGACTACATGGCTCTGGGAAGAAGGATAAAGAAGTTTGAGGTGCATGTCATGTTCTCATCCGTCCTCCCTGTTGAAGGAAAAGGCCAGGTAGGACCATTGAATTGTGTAGGTAAATGTGTGGTTACGCAGATGGTGTCGGAGAGGGGGCTTTGGTTTCTTGGGCCATGGGATGTTGTTCCAGGAAGAAGGACTACTAGGAAGAGATGGGATCCACTTAATGAAGAGAGGGAAGAGCATTTTCGCAGGCAGGCTTGCTAACCTAGCGAGGAGGGCTTTAAACTAGGTTCACCGGGAGATGGAGGCCTAAGCCCTGAGGTAAGTGGGGAAGTGGGACACTGGGAGGAAACACAAGGAGGAGGGTGCAACAGGGAAGGCCTCCTGATACATACTGAGAAAGTAGGGCAATCGGCTAGTTATCTTAGGTACCTGTACATGAATGCAAGAAGCCTGGGAAACAACCAGGAAGAACTGGAAGTCCTGGCACAGTCAAGGAACTATGATGTGACTGGAATAACAGAGATTTGGTGGGGTATCTCATATGACTGAAGCACTGTCATGGATGGGTATAAACTGTTCAGGAAGGACAGGTGGGGGAGAAAAGGTGGAGGAGTTGCACTGTATGTAAGAGAGCGGTATGATTGCTCAGAGCACCAGTATGAAACTGGAGAAAAGCCTGTTGAGAATCTTTGCGTTAAGTTTAGAGGCGGGAGCAAGAAGGGTGATGTCATGGTGGGCGTCTGCTATAGACCACCAGACCAGGAGGATGAGGTAGATGAGGCG
The DNA here is from genome assembly GCF_015237465.2 of Chelonia mydas. Lineage (NCBI taxonomy): Eukaryota > Metazoa > Chordata > Testudines > Cheloniidae > Chelonia > Chelonia mydas. The sequence goes on along the minus strand of NC_051251.2, from coordinate 70,975,481 downwards.
TTCTTTGGACAACTAACAGAAGTTTCCAGATCAGAGGCCCTTGTTCTCATGGGGAACTTCAAATCACCCTGACATCTGCTGGAAGAGCAATACAGCAGTGTACAGACAATCCAGGAAGTTTTTGGAGAGTGTTGGGGACAACTTCCTGGTCCAAGTGCTGGAGGAAGAACTAGGGGCCATGCTCCTCTTAACCTGCTGGTCACAAACAGGGAAGAATTGGTAGGGAAAGTAGAAGTGGGTGGGCAGGGTCCTGGGCAGCAGTGACCATGAGATGGTCGAGTTCAGGATCCTGACAAAAGGAAGAAAGGAGAGCAGCAGAATATGGACCCTGGACATCTGAAAAAGCAGACTTTGACTTCCTTCATGAACTGATGGGCAGGATCCCCTGAGAGGCTAATATGAGGGGGAAAGGAGTCCAGGAGAGCTGGCTGTATTTTAAAGAAACCTTATTGAGGATGCAGGAACAAACCATCCCAATGTGCAGAAAGAATAGCAAATATGGCAGGCGACCAGCTAGGCTTAACAGAGAAATCTTTGGGGAGCTTAAACACAAAAAGGAAGCTTACAAGAAGTGGAAACTTGGACAGATGACTAAGGAAGAGTATAAAAATATTGCTTGGACATGCACAGGTGTAATCAGGAAGGCCAAAGCACAATTGGAGTTGCAGCTAGCAAGGGATGTGAAGGGTAACAAGAAGGGTTTCTACGGGTATGTTAGCAACAAGAAAGTGGTCAGGGAAAGTGTGGGACCCTTACAGAATGAGGAAGGCAACCTAGTGACAGATGAAAGCTGAAGTACTCAATGCTTCTTTTGCCTCGGTCTTCACAGAGAAGGTCAGCTCCCAGACTGCTGCACTGGGCAGCACAGTATGGGAAGGAGGTGAGCAGCCCTCAGTGGTGAAAGAACAGATTAAGGACTATTTAGAAAAGCTGGACATATACAAGTCCATGGGGCCGAATGCAATGCATCCAAGGATGCTAAGGGATTTGGCTGATGTGTTTGCAGAGCCCATTGGCCATTATCTTTGAAAACTTGTGGCGATTGGGGGAGGTCCCAGATTGGAAAAGGGCAAATATAGTGTGAATCTTTAAAAAATGGAAGGAGAACCCAGGGAACTACAGACTGGTCAAACTCACCTCAGTCCCTGGAGAAATCACGGAGCAGGTCCTCAAGGAATCCATTTGGAAGCACTTGGAGGAGAGGAAGGGGATCAGGAACAGTCAACATGGATTCACCATGGGCAAGTCATGCCTGACCAACCTGATTGCCTTCTATGATGAGATAACTGGCTCTATGGATATGGGGAAAGGGTGGACATGGTATACCTAAACTTTAGCAAAGCTTGTGATACAGTCTCCCACAGTATTCTTGCCAGCAAGTTAAAGAAGTATGGATTGGATGAATGGACTATGAGGTGGATAGAAAGCTGGCTAGATCGTCGGGCTCAATGGGTAGTGATCAACGGCTCAATGTCTTGTTGGCAGCCGATATCAAGTGGAGTTCCCCAGGGGACAGTCCTGGGCCCAGTTTTGTTCAACATCTTCATTAATGATCTGGATGATGGGATGGATTGCATCTTCAGCAAGTTTGCGGATGACACTAAGCTGTGGGGAGAGGTGGATATGCTGGAGGGTAGGGATAGGGTCCAGAGTGACCTAGACACATTGGAGGGTTGGGCCAAAAGAAATCTGATGAGGTTCAACAAGGACAAGTGCAGAGACCTGCACTTAGGACAGAAGAATCCCATGCACAGCTACAGGCTGGGGATCAACGGGCTAAGCGACAGTTCTGCAGAAAAGAACCTGGGGATTACGGTGGATGAGAAGCTGGATATGAGTCAACAGTGTGCCCCTGTTGCCAAGAAGGCTAACGGCATAATGCACTGCATTAGGAGAAGCTCTGGCAGCAGATCGAGCAAAGTTATTATTCTCCTCTATTCGGCACTGGTGACGCCATATCTGAAGTACTGCATCCAGTTTTAGTCCCCCCACTACAGAAGGGATATGGACAAATTGGAGAGAGTGCAGCAGAGGGCAACAAAAATGATTAGGGAGCTGGGGCACATGACTTATTAGGAGAGGCTGAGGGAACTGGGCTTATTTAGTCTGCAGAAGAGAAGAGTGAGGGAGGATTTGATAGCAGCCTTCAACTACCTGAAGGGGGGTTCCAAAGAGGAGGGAGCAAGGCTGTTCTCAGTGGTGGCAGATGACAGAACAAGGAGCAATGGTCTCACGTTGCAGTGAGGGAGGTCTAGGTTGGATATTAGGAAACACTATTTCAGTAGGAGGGTGGTGAAGCACTGGAAGGGGTTCCCTAGGGAGGTGGTGGAATCTCCATCTGTAGAGGTTTTTAAGGCCCGGCTTGACAAAGCTCTGGCTGGGATGACTTCATTGGGTTTGGTCCTGCTTTGAACAGGGGATTGGACTAGATGACCTCCTGAGGTCCCTTCCAACCCTAATCTTCTATGATTCTATGGTTCCCATTCCAGTGCTCCAGCCACTAGACCACTCTTTTCCCCCACCACCCTGCAGCTCTAGATTAAGCTTTACATTAGTCATTATTCCTACAACAGTCTGAATGGCTGCCAAGTTGTACCTGTGTATGTATTTGAATCAAATATGGCTACACAGCAGGAACACTGTCAGGACTCACCAAGAGATTTATAACATTTCAAGATGTGCCCTCACATCAGACACCTCAACAAGGGCATGATCCAGAGCCAAAGTCAAATGGAAAGGCCCTAACTACACATGATGTGCTTTATTGCTGACAGAAATTTCCTCTGTATCAACCAGGACAGGTCGAGAAAAGTGGTAGAGATGAAAGAGTGTAGGCCTGTGAACACCAGAGTTCATTCTAGGCTACTGAATCAAGGATTTATTTGTGGGGATGGTTTTTGGGATGTGGAATGGGATTAAACCCATAAATATATCACAGTCTCCCCAAAAGCTATCTGATGGCAGTAACCTCCAGTCACTACCTGTCCATGGAGCTATCCAGTCCTGAATGCCTGCCAGGCTCACAGAATATGAGGGGGGACGAGAGAGCGGGGCGGTTAAAGAGACTGCCAAATTATTACATTTGGATGAGAGAGCAGATTGGATGGGCTACAAACTCCATCTTTTCATATAGTTTCTGTGCTTGCTGTGACACGTCAGTTTAGTGTTCATTAGTTATTAGTTCATTTCCACGCTGACTACACAGCACATCATACAAAAGTGTTCCCTTAATTTGGCCATTGCATTGTAGAACTGCAAGCATTTCCTTTTACCTGAGTAACACAGTGCTACTGCTCTTTCCATTCTTGCTTGTCTCATTGGCATTGCCACCAGTAAAGTCTGTACGACAAGCAACAGCAAGTCTCGGAGCCTGGGTCCACAGACTGGGGCTCACACTATAGTGCTAAAAACAGCTGCAGATGTTCAAGCTCAGGCAGGAGCTCAGACCCCAGAGAGGGCTTCAGAGCCTGAGCCCAATCATCTACACAGCTATGTTCAGTGCCATAGCACGAGCTCAAGTCTGTAGCCCCTGGCTCTGTGCCTCATTGCCGTGGGCTACTGCTTGTTGTGTAAACATACCCTAAATTCCCAGGACAGGCTGGCTTCCAGCACACTAGTAGCCAAGTCACAGTTTATGGATTCCTATATTCCCAGGAGGTCATTTATTCTAAGCAATCAGATTCCGAAGTCCCAGGACATACCTTGATAGAAGGCACATTCAAGAAAGTGTATTTACCTGAGTGGGGTTATTCCAATGCATAGGAGTTTGTGTTACTGGATTTGCGCTGAGCTTTATAGCTCTGGCGTCTTCTCCCTGCAGAGAAGGCCTCACGAGCAAGTTTAGCTTTTGGAAAAGAACATGAAATGTTAGTGGGTCCCTTCAGCATTCTCATGAACAGTTTGAGCAGGACATTCTCCCAAAGAATCGGAGTAAGGGTTAGGACAGTCAGGGTCCAACCCCATACTGAAAAAGCATATACTGACTTCTGATGAGGTGAACATCATGATGTACAGACTTGAGGTAAATACTGAATGAGGCCAAGAAGAAGTCGGGATTTCCTTTATGGGAAAATCATGATGTTCACCAACATGAGCCATCGGTCTATGCTGGGGTATATATGTTCTGAACATAGCCATGAGTATGCGTATATGTTCTGAACATAGCCATGAGTATGCGTAATCTCTCCATGGTGGCTGTGAATTGCTGGAGCATCACTGTATTTCCATTTTACACTGATGTTCCAAAAAGAGGATCAGCTCCCAGCTGCGGAGCTGGGATCCAAACTTTGAAGATGATGAGGAAGAACCGTTACCATCTCAAAAGGTCTCCATCAAGGAAATCTGGGACAAGCATCCCATTTTGTCATGGGGCTGCTTTGAGCCAAAGGGCTGTGTTCTGTTCAAGATTAAATCTTGTGCAACTAAAGAATTTCAGCCCTCTACTAAACATTCTCTCTTCTAAGGACTGACTTTACTGACACACGTATTTAAACATGGAGCTGGAATCTGGCCCTTTATACAGCACAACTATTCCCTGAACACAGAAGAGCAACAAAAGCCTGCTGTAAGCCACAGCCTGATCTGCCTCCTGCAGTCTAGAGCCCCATCTTCCTAAAAATAGAGGTCTCTGCAGCTGCATCCAAAGCCTTATGCAACAATGACAGCTGCTCTGTATGAACTTGTGTCAAGGTTCTTTCCCCACTCTGAACTCTAGGGTACAGATGTGGGGACCTGCGTGTTAAAGAACAGGGAAAGAGCCCACTTGGAGACGTCTTCCCCCAAAAATATCCCCCCAAGCCCTACACCCCCTTTCTTGGGGAAGGCTTGATAAAAATCCTCACCAATTTGCATAGGTGAACACCGACCCAAACCCTTGAATCTTAAGAACAATGAAAAAGCAATCAGGTTCTTAAAAGAAGAATTTTAATTAAAGAAAAAGTAAAAAGGATCACGTCTGTAAAATCAGGATGGTAAATACCTTACAGGGTAATCAGATTCAAAACATAGAGAATCCCTCTAGGCAAAACCTTAAGTTACAAAAAGACACAAAAACAGAAATATCCATTCCATTCAGCACAGTTATTTTACCAGCCATTTAACAAAAGGAAATCTAATGCATTTCTAGCTAGATTACTTACTAACTTAACAGAAGTTCTGAAGAGCATTCCCGACCTGGTCCCGGCAAAAGCATCACACACACAGACAGACCCTTTGTCTTCCCCCCCCGCCCCAGCTTTGAAAGTATCTTGTCTCCTCATTGGTCATTTTGGTCAGGTGCCAGGGAGGTTATCTTAGCTTCTTAACCCTTTACAGGTGAAAGGGTTTTGCCTCTGGCCAGGAGGGATTTTATAGTTCTGTATACAGAAAGGTGGTTACCCTTCCCTTTATATTTATGACAACTTGCATGGCTATGAAGGGTGGGGTGGGAGGTATGGAGTCCTTTCCTAATCCCCCATTATACACACTTTTGCAAGGAACAGCTAGAGTCCCTGCTTGAACCCTGAGCACAAAGGAAGAGTTTCCATGATGCCCAGAGCACTAATTAGATGTTCAAATGGAGCAGCGGGGATGTGCTAATGGCCCAGCCCTCTCTGCATAGGCTCGTGGACAAGCAGCAGAGCTGGGAGCACATGTCACTCTTGCCAGGTGCAGCTGTTGTTCCAATGCACCTAGAGGTTCTGCCTCAACATAGCCTCCACATGCAGCATGCCTCCAGCTGGGGTGCTGATTGCCTCCTGCACCAGCTCTAGCATTGGCAGGAAGAGCTACAGGATAGCTCTGTGGGCCATCCTGGGCCAGGTCAATGGTCCCTCCAGCCCAGTAGCCTGTCTCTGACAGTGGCCAGTGCCAGGTGCTTCAGAGGGAATGAACAGAACAGGACAATTATCAGCTGGATCTATCCCCTGTCGTCCAGTCCCAGCTTCTGGCAGTCTGAGGTTTAGGGACACCCAGAGCATGGGGTTGCTTCCCTGACTAGCTTGGATAATAGCCTTTGATGACCTATCCTCCATTAACTTATCTAATTCTATTTTGAACCCATTTATATTTTTGGCTTTCACAGGTTTGACTGTGTGTTGTGTGAAGAAGTATTTTCTTTTGTTTGTTTTATCCTGCTGCCTGTTAATGTCATTAGGTGACCCCTAGTTCTTGTGTTATGTGACCGGGTAAATAACACACCTCTCTTCACTTTCTCTACACCAGTCAAGACTTCATAGACCTCTATCATAACCCCCCTTAGTCATCTCTTTTCTAAGCTGAACGGTGCCAGTCTTTTTAATCTCTCCTCATATGGAGAGATCTATACACCATGCTATTAAACATTGGCCTAGCAGTGTTTTGGGCAAAGAGTAAATTCACCCAAAAAATGCTATTCATGAATTCAGCTCAAATTGGGCAAATAGTTTCAGCCCAAAACCAATTTTGAATAGGTTAAATCGACATTCTATTCCAGAATTGTCAAGCTGAATCAACATTCAAACTGTGTCATTCGACCTGAAGGAAGTTTTCAGTTGTTTTATTTTGTCAAGAAAACCCTGAAAAAAATTCAGCTTCAGTTTGAAAGCAAGCTTTCCTGCCCCACCCCGTTCAGCCACTGAACCAAAAAAAAAAAAAATCCATTCCTTGCTCAATTCCAGGGTAACGGAAGACCTGCCCAGGGGAAGCTTGGAAAAAGATTGTGCTGGTGGGCACAGGAAGAATGCAATTGTCACCACTGCTTGAGATTGCAGACTGCTCCTCTCATAAATATAAAGGGAAGGGTCACCACCTTTCTGTATACAGTGTTATAAAATCCCTCCTGGCCAGAGACAAAGTCCTTTCACCTGTAAAGGGTTCAGAAGCTAAGATAACCTTGCTGGCACCTGACCCAAAATGTCCCAAAGAGGAGACAAGTTACTTTCAAAGCTGGAGGGGGGGCAACAAAGGCTCTGTCTGTGTGTTGCTTTTGCCAGGACCAGAGCAGGAATGCAGGTCAGAACTCCTGTAAAGAGTTAGTAAGCAATCTAGTTAGATATGCATTAGATTCTGTTTTGTTTAAATGGCTGATAAAATAAGCTGTGCTGAATGGAATGTACATTCCTGGTTTTGTGTCTTTTTGTAACTTAAGGTTTTGCCTAGAGGAATTCTCTGTTTTGAATCTAATTACCCTGTAAGGTATTTACCATCCTGATTTTACAGAGGTGATTCTTTTACTTTTTCTTTAATTAATATTCTTCTTTTAAGAACCTGATTGCTTTTTCATTGTTCTTAAGATTCAAGGGTTTGGGTCTGTGTTCACCTATGCAAATTGGTGAGGATTTTTATCAAGCCTTCGCCAGGAAAGGGGGTGTAGTGCTTGGGGGGATATTTTGGAGGGGAGACGTTTCCAAGTGGGCACTTCCCCTGTTCTTTGTGTAACACTTTGGTGGTGGCAGCTTTTAACCTAAACTGGTAAGAATAAGCTTTGGGGGTCTTTCATGCAGGTCCCCACATCTGTACCCTCGAGTTCAGAGTGGGGAAGGAACCTTGACAGCTCCCCTCTCCACGCTCTCAGAATTACATGCCCTCCCATCCCTGTGAAAACTAGTGATAGTCTAGTCCTTCGCCTGGTTGCATCGCTATCATTCCACATTGGCCACTCCCTCAAGTTATGCTTCCCTGTCTCACCCTCACCTTGGATCAGTAAGTCAGAGTTTTTTTACCCCATTCCAATCAGAGCATTCACCCAAGCCTCACTACCTCAAGAGTATATCGAGAATTCAAAGCACCTACGCTTAGATTAGGGTTGCTATATGGTAGTTTAGAGGGTAAGAGAAACCATGATTTGGGGACTTCAATAGCTCAGACATAGGTGAGAGGTTTATTGCAGGAGAGGGTGGGTGAGATTCTGTGGCCTGCATTGTACAGGAGGTTAGACTAAATAATCATAATGGTCCCTTCTGACCTTAATATCTATGAATCTATGAAAATCTTGTCTGTTAGGCTGCCAACGATATGCACCAAAGCTCTGAGTGACAAAGAGTCAATCACCCAGATTACTTACCTTCATTGCGACTGTCACCCCTTCTATCTGGGGCCATCATTTCCATGAACATTATCTAAAAATAAAGAAATCTTTTAAAGGCATATATACCAAGCTGTCAGAGTAAGCCACAGTCAAAGGCAGCCTTTTGGATTTGCAATGATTTTATCTTGTTTAAAGTTACTCTGTTTGGGAAAAACATCACTGAACAAGCCTAAGGAAATATAAGTACCAGAAAGGGGACAGCCAGTCCAAGAGGAAACTGGCTTGCTAGCCCTGGCTGGCATGCAGGGAAATCACCTTTAAAATAGGACCCTGGAAATAGAGGCTCCCCTCCTCCCCAAATCAAGAGGAGCTTTTCAAAGGTATCCCCTTATTAATTAGAGCCTCTGAAACCAATGAGATTAGGGACTTTGGCTTGGAGCCTTTGGGGTTTTCTAGAAGCCTTTACAGTTTATACCAAAGTCACTCTGTCCCTGCCTGGCAGTAGCATCACATGGCCACGAGCCTGATCTTGCCCCCCTGAAGTCAATGGGAATTTTGTTGGAAGATGACTGGTCCCCAGGCCATTTATGGTAACAAACATATGACCATAGAAATTCTCCGTTCCAGCAAGCCAGCTTCTCTGATGCTGTGCAACACTTCCAATCAACCCCACCCGCAAGCAAGCAGGAATTCTCCCCTCTCGTGTTGCTGCAGAGACAAGTGCTTTGTGGTTCTAACTGAATTCACTGGTGCCAGGACTGGCCCTTCAGTCAATCCATGGCAAGGCTGTCTCAGCCTTGTTCGTCTAAGCTAGCTTTTGTACTGTGACAGGGAAGGGCAGGGTGGATGTGCCCCCTCATCCCACTCCCAACACCTATTCACAACATGCCGGGCTGGGAACTCCTGATCTAAACCATAACCTCCAAAGGCAGATTTACAGGGCACCTTTTGCAGAAAGAAACTTATTTCCTTTTTCTCTGACATCACTTCCCTTTGGCTTTTATGCTCCATAAATACTATAGCAACTGTTTCCTGACAGGAATAATGGCAGCAATCAGCAATTTTAAATGATGGTTAAAGAGTATTCACCAAAATGACTCTACTCCAAAAAGTGAGTATTTCCACTGAAACCCCACTGTAGGAGTCATGTTAGTCAGGAAACAGAATCAATGCTCCAAATATACCCACATAGCTTGAATTTTAAACACTCAAACTGCACTGCTTCCGTGCTACAGATCATGAATTCCTAGAATGTATTCTCTGAACGGTTTGGAATAGGGACTAAACACAAGAAAGTCACAAGCTATTCTGACAAATCAAAGATGCTGAAGTTTGAATCTTATTTGCTACAAGTTATTCATTGAGCTCTAGCATTTAACCAATGGCACAAGTTGTCCCCATACTCTGGCACTATAAGCTTTTGCCTGAAATGAAAACTTCATTTCTGAACATAATTATTGGGCACAACCTTAAACACCATGGCAATTAACAAGAAACAGAGTGGTGCAAAATGTTCAAACACCAAATGTAACAAAATCAGGTACAAAACCAGAAAAGCAAGTTGCAGAATGAGTTATACCCGGAAAGGGACATAAAAGATAATAAGGGCTTGTCTACACTTAAAGTGCTGCAGCAGCACAGCTAGGAAATCTCCTGTCAACCTAACTCTGTCTACACTGGGAATTAGATCGTTTTAACTGCATCACTACGGGGTGTGGATTTTTCACATCCTTGAGCCACGTAATTATACCAACTTAATATCCTCGTCTAGACCAGTCCTAAGAAAAGGTTCTATAAATACACAGGAACAAGAGAAAGACAAAGGAGAATGTAGGTCTGCTACTAAGTGGGCAAGGACAGCAAATAATAGAGGACATCAAGAGGCCTTTGGTGTTACATGCCTATTTTGCTTCAGTCTTCACTAAAAAGGATTAATTGTGACCAGATGCTTAACAATTAATATTAACAAGATGGAAGGAACACAAGCCAGAATAGGGAAAGAACAGGTTACAGAATATTTAGGTAAATTAGATGTTTTCCAGTCAGCAGGGCCTGACACAATTCACTGTAAGGTACTTCTGGAACTAGCTAATGCAATCAGAACCTTTAGTGATTATCTTTGTGAATTCACAAAGAATGGGTGAGATCCCAGAGAACTGGAGAGGAGCAAACATAGTACCGATCTTTAAAAGGGGGAATAAAGATGATCCAATCAGCCTGACTTTGATACCTGGAAGGTTACTTGAACAAAGATTAATTTAACAATCAATTTGTGAGCACCTAGGGGCTGATAGAGTACTAAGGAATAGCCATCATGAATTTGTCAAGAACAAATCATGCCAACCTAATTTCCTTTGGCCTAGTAGATGGCCAGGAAGTAGTAGACATGATATATCTTGATTTTAATAAGGCTTTTGACAAAGTCCCACATGACATTCTCATAAACAAGCAGGGATAGTGTGGCCTAGATGAAATTATTGCCAGGTGGGTGGCACAACTGGTTGAAGAACAGAACTTAAAGAGTAGTTATCTATGGTTCTCTGTCAAACTGGGAGGATGCCTCAAGTGGAGTCTCACAGAGGTCCATCCTAGGTCTAGTACTGTTCAATATTTTTATTAAAGACTAGGATAATGGAGTGGAGAGTATCTTATAAAATTTGTGGGGGACACCAACCTGTAAGGGGTTGTGAGCACATTGGAGGACAGGATTAGAATTCAAAATGACCTAGACAAATTGGAGAATTGATCTGAAATCAACAGGATGAAATTCAATAAAGACTAGTGGAAAGTACTACATTTAGGGGGGAAAAAAAATCAAATGTACAACTACAGAATGGGGAATGACTGGGTAGGTGGTTGTACTACTGAAAATGATCTGGGGGTTATAGTGGGTCACAAATTGCATATGAGTCAGTATGATGCAGTCGCAGAAAAAGCTAATTTTCTAGGGTGTATTAACAGGAGTGCTGTAAGACACAGGAGGTAACGGTGCTGCTCTACTCAGCACTGGTGAGGCCTCAGCTGGAGTGTTGTGTCCAGTTTTGGGCACCACAATTTAGAAAAGATGTGGAGAAAATGGAGAGAGTCCAAAAAACAACAAAAGTGATAAGAGGTTTGGAAAACCTGGCCTATGAGTAGGCTTGGCAGAGTTTGAAATTAAAAAAACTATGGATAATCTCAATGTTTATTTTTAAGCATTTTTTCTATTTTTATTTTTTAAAATTTTCACAGTTCCGGGAAATTATGGGGGAATCAGACAATACCTGGTTAAAGACAGTAGACAGATATAAGAAGTTAAAGCTTTGTAATAATTTAAACACAAATCGCCAATATCTCATGTCAAAATATACAACTAAGAAATTCTGAAGCAGCATTTTTCTTACTTTGCCTATCTGTACATTTTGATTATTATTGATGGAAATATTTTTTTGTTGGTTTGTGTGTAGCCAATGAAATTGACATTTACCAACAAAAATCGAATCCTTCCAAGTCTACCTATGAAGAAAGGTTAAAAAAACTGGTCATGTTTAGTACTGGGAAAGAGAGACGGGGGTGGAGAGTGGAGGACCTGAGAATAGCCTTCAAATATGCTAAGGGCTGTTATAAAGAAGATGGTGACCAACTGCTTTCTGTCTTCACTGAAGGTAGGACAAGATATAATGAGTTTAATCTGCAGCAAGGAAGATTTCGATTAGATTTTAGGAAAATTTTAGGGATGGACTAGATGACTTCTCAAGGTCCCTTCCACCCATACGTTTCAATGATTCTATGAGGCCATCCAGAACTCAGCTGCTTCCGTGCTTTGTTACAATCTGGAAATGCAGGAACATGTTTGTCCATCAGTGGGAAAACTGGCACCCAGGTGAACCTGGTTTCGCATCAAAGTCTTTCAAAGTGTGTATATTTGCATGGTTTTGAAACAGAGCCAGGTGGAGCTCAGCTATTTTGATCAACCTTTACTCAAATCCAGGAATCGAGTGAGGCGGATCAAAACCAAAGAAGAATGTGGAACAGTTCCCAAAGTGAAAGTGCTTTGGTTATAATATGAAGTGCTTGGACTAGTGATGACTTGATCACCAAAACAGAAGTGTAGGTGAATAAATTATATTTCTTTCTGACTATTAGAGCTGCATATCTGCATCTTTATGATCATGCAAACAAATACTATGCTGGACAATGTAGAATTAGTGTCAAAGTTTGCAACTCAAGTTCTACCAAGGTATCCATCAGGGAAGATCAAAGATCCCAGCTGATCTGGGGTGATGCCTGAGGCAAAATAGCCAAGTTCCAGACCAGGAGAGGGGAACAGAACACTGTTGGGAGAGGCAGTTCTTGTTCTTTGTTGGCGGTGTGCTGAAGGGCTGTTTCCCCCCCTAAAGCGATCACCACGTTTGTCTCAGTCATTCACTGTTTCAGTGGAACAATCTATGAAGTCAGGGTGTCTTCTGATATGCATGTGCAACTCCTATTCAGGTTAATGGAAGCCAAGCCTATGTGCACCAGAGGCAGAATTTTCCTTAAGACAAAGCTGCATGGCAAAAGCAAATTTTCTGCTTGCTTACCTCCTCGCTGCTTGAGGATTCTGAGCTGGACCCATCCTGGCTGCAGTAAACTGTCAAATTCTGTATCTGCTCTTCAGAGACCCGGACTGTACTTCTGCAGAAGGCCGTTTGCTGTAACAGATCAAAATAGAGTTCACCCATTCAGCTATGGAGGCTATGGCATAAGCCTACTGGCACTGCCCGGAGAACAAGTTTCAATCACAAGTCATCAGCCTTTTGATAGCCAGCTACCAAAAGCAGGGACCTGAGAGAGCACACTTTTCACAACCATGGATTAGCCTTTGGTTCTGGTCTTCCAGCAAAACTTATTTGTGGCAGTTCAGTGTAGTCACCAGTCTCTGGAATCTTTCCATTTTTGAACTGGGTTTGTATGGCTTTCGTGCTCCTGAAATACATCACCTCCACACCCTGGAGACTGTTGCCTTCTGCCCAACCGCAAATAGGGGCATAATGGATAGTGCTAAGGTGAGGTACCTCACACCTTGCTTCCCCAATGTTCCTCAGCCCTCTACAGAAGGAACCCCTCCAGGGTGGGGAGAACATTGGTCCCTTCTGATCCACCCAATAGTTTTGTCTTCTGAAGGCTGAAGTGTTTTGGTCTAATTCTGATTACTGGGCTGGGAGGTGTTTAGTGGCCTGTCATACAGGCAGTCAGACTCGATGCCCATCTCCATTTCAGAGGCCCTTTTCATCCCTTTGGCTCTCTGAGGTTGCAGACGGGGAGCCATACAGTGCTGAGCTGGTAGTAGCCCCATTTTTTTAAATTACTTCTTTAATCACCAGACTGGAGGCGGTAATGATTAAGTGGCAGTTTCATCCAAACTGAAGTACAACTAACAGCTATTTTAGGTGATGGAGTACTCCAGGGTTGCCCTTAGCTCCATCCTGGTGATATTTTGATACTGTACTTTCATACTTTTGCATGTTTATTAGGATTGCCTGTAAGCGACACAAAGCGGAGAAGACAGTTTGAAATTCCTATTCCCTCAGTTGGGGAACTTTCCTGTACTTCACCTGACCGAGCTGAGTAAGGACACAATTGCAGACATAGTAATATGTGCAATACACACAGGCATCAAATTCAGCCACTGGATAGGGACTCCCCTAAATGATAAAATCCACTGACTAGTTGCCAATGGACTTGGGTGTGGCCCTGTGATAGACTTCAGTTGGCCTGTTAACGAGTGTTGCCTGATAGAGGATTCAGGGAGTCCTTCAGACTGCTCTACTCTATGCCAGGGAACAGGCCAGCATATAGCACAGCTCAGGAGTGGGAGACTGTGTGCAGAGGTGGCTTTAAGCCACATTTCCTTCCGCTCCCATCCTGGGGCTAGCTGGCTGAGTGACGATCAGATAAGCATTAGTTTTTAATGAATCCTAAATATCCTCAAACAGCTTGGTTTTCATCCTGGTATGCTCATCCTGGTAGCAGACCAGCTACATGGGGGACTACCCTGGGAAGCAAAAAGGACTTCGACATCATGGTGGATAGTCAGCTGAACTTGAGCTCCCAGTGTGACAGCATGGCTGAAAGGGTTGATGTGATCCTTGGGATGTATAAACAGGGGAATCTCGAGTAGGAGTAGAGAGGTTAATAGTCTCTCTATATTTGGCACTGGTATGACTGCTACTGGAATTCTGTGTCCAGTTCTGTTGTCTCTAATTTCTCAGTATCCTTCTGGAATTGTTGAGGGTTCAGAAAAGAGCCACCAGAGTGAATAAAGGATTGGAAAACTCAAGGAGCTCAATCAGAAGGTTAAGGGTGACTTGGTGAGCATTGAAGTACCTACACAGGGCATGGACATTTGATAATAGAAGGCTCCTCAATCTAGCTGACAAAAGATACAACAACATCCAATGCCTGGAAGTTGAAACTACATCAATTCAGACAAGGAAAAAAAAGTGTCTCTTAAGCGTGAAGAGAATTAACCACTGGAACAATTTACCAAGGGTAATGCTGGGTTCTCCATCACTGGTCATTTTTAAATCAAGACTGGCTGCTTTTCTAAAAGACCTGCTGTAGTTCAAACAGAAATTAACTCAGGGAAGTTCTCTGGCCTGAGTTCTACCCACGAGGGGTCATTCTCGATGATCACAATGGTCCCTTCTGGCCTTGGAATTTATGAGTATGCTGGAGAGGAAGATGTAGGAGCAATTTTTCAGTCGGGTATTTTTTGCTGTGAAAAAAACATCTTAACTACACCTGTGTTGTTAAGTGAGGCAATATAAAATAATGAAGATGGGCTTGGACTGTTCCTTTCTAACATGGCATAGAATACACTTCTTTCTCCCACCCTGTGCATGTTGAGCAGGGAGGAGTCTACAGCAGCTTATGTATAGTGGCCAGTCCTCAAATGTCATTTACTTAATGCTTCAAGCCAGGTATTTGCTTAGCAAAGGGCTTGAATGATCAGCACAAAAGCTGACAGAATCCCAGGCCATGTTCAATAACACAGAGGGTGTTTTCCATGCTAGGAGACCCAGCACGCTTACCACATAGTGTCCCACTCTGAAGTCACACAAG
Source organism: Chelonia mydas (assembly GCF_015237465.2). Lineage (NCBI taxonomy): Eukaryota > Metazoa > Chordata > Testudines > Cheloniidae > Chelonia > Chelonia mydas. The sequence continues at coordinate 70,960,411 of NC_051251.2, read as the reverse complement.
GACGGGTCCTTCTCTGAATCTTTAGTGCAGGTGGTTTCTCGAACAATGAAGTCCAGCATTATACTGTAGTCATTGTTATCCAACAGGTCAACCTGTATAAGAAGGAAGGGCCAATAGCATGTGTGATTGCTGCTTGAGTTGCTTTTCTCTGTGTACAGTACACGGTACTACTGCCTCTTTGCCAAACTGTGACAGAAATCAGGGCCTTGGGAGTCAGTATCCCATCTGGAGCAGAATGTCAGGGACAGGGTAAGGGCATTTTCTTGTGGACATTTTGTAAATAAACTAGTTACACCACGTCTTATTTCCTTCAAGAGAGTTGGTAAAAGCTGCACACAACTCCTCCTGCAGAAGCCTCAGGCGCGATGGCCCCAAGCAGCACCTGCCATGAGTGACTCTCTAGGGTCTCTCGCCAGTGCAAATTGCTTAATTAAACAGTTCCCTTCCTGCCCCAGTCCTGGGGTTTTACACCTGGTGCTCCCCTGTAGCTCACAGATTTCCTCTGGGAGTATATGGGCTCTGAAAGAGTCCGAACATCAGCTCTCCTGTGTGGCTGCTTTGCCATCCAAAAGGAACCTCAGAGCTCTAAGGGCTAACACGTGAGACTGCTGCTTTAACTCACATGCTCTCCCTAATGAGACACACACACACACAAACACACACACACACACACATGTCATTAGCACCTTTCAACCCAACAGCAAGGCTACTGTTGAATCACAGCTCTGCCTTGTGTGCTGTAAACAGTACCAACAATGAGCTGTCAAGGCTAGAGAATCAGAGATCAGTTACAGTTAACCTGCATCCGACGAAGTGGGTATTCATCCACGAAAGCTTATGCTCCAATATGTCTCTTAGTCTATAAGGTGCCACCGGACTCTTTGCCGCTTTTACTGTATCTACTGTTAACTACCTTATTTATAAGGAATCTATTACACCAAAAAAACCCAAGGATGATTGCTTTAGAAAAAAAACTCCCTATTGAGCTAAAAGGAAATCTTTCCCGGGTTTTCTCTTTCAATCATTACCCCTGCAATTGCAACTTACCATTCACCCCATGGTTTATTCATGCCCGGCTAGGGTATAGGTCTGTCATCTCATTATTTTAGCTTATAAATGTCACAGAAGCTGTATAACAATCAATTTCTAAAGTGAGACCCTTAAAAAGAGTGTCTGTACAGTGCCTAGTACCATGGGGCCAAATCTGGTTGTTGCCTTTAGGCACTACTCACAATATAAGTGTTCAATAATACCAAACAATAATACTATTACCAGAAGAGGTGCTGAGTAGTACCATCCAGCAGGAAACATGATAACCTTTAAAGACTGGTAGGTACATTTGCAGTTATATGTATTAAGGACTTCTCTCCTCTTCCTCTCACTCTTATTGACTTTTCAGACCCAGTGAATCTCCCTTTCACTTTCAGCACCTTATTTTCCAACCTTGCTACCTGCAATATTTCCAAACTAGATTTATTCCAGCAGGATCATGGGACACTCATCATGCAGGAGTAGGTACATTCCAGTTCAAAGTTTAGAAACAGTGGGGCTTTGGGTTTGTCTGGGAATGCAAGCCTCTTAATTTTATATCAAAATGCAGTAGTTACAGCATATGTCACGGGGGCTAGAGGTATGACAGTCACATTTGGTTTTTTGCTTTTCAAAAAGTCCCTTGTGGAATAACAATTGAGCATAAGAAACTTGAGACTGTTAAAGCAATTTTCTAAGGAAGCTGTAGGCACTGAAGGCAGCGAGGACCAGCAACACATGACCAGTAGAATTGCTGCCATGATACTACATACAGATTGAATATGTTTAGACTGCATGAATGGTGAACGTAAGTGATAAGGACAAGTGCATCTACTAAATATTATAAACACTGGCCAAGAAATGTTCAACTGAGCCACATTACAACCCACCCAAAAATGGAAAGCACTTTTCTAGAGCTGATTGAAAATGCCAATTATTTTTCCATGGAAGATTATGAAAAAATTGTTTTTCCTTGATGTGTCCCTCAAACCCCCCCCCAAACCCACGTTTTTTAAGGCAAATGAAAAGCTGAAAACTGACAATATTTTGGTTTTCCAGAAAACATGATTTTAGTTTTTGAAAACCAAGAATTTTGACTGAATGACAAGAAAAAAATCATCTTTTTTTTTTTTGGAAGAAAATTAGCACATTCCAAACCAAAAGAAAATTGGTTACATTTCCTGGTTTTTCCCCACCACAAACATGTTTCAGTGACATTTTTTTGACTAGCTCCACACTCACCCCTCTAACGTAGCTCTTGACGACGCCAAACAGGGCTGGCCATTGTGATCTAGAATTCACTCTTCCAATGGAGGCACGCAGAGCTTCTTCCGTGATGGACAGTTCATAGTCATACACTGGCAACGCTGACACAAACATATCACAGGCCCATTAAAACAAGCATTGGTCATTCATCCAGTAAGAATGGATGCTCTTCCTATTTAGAGGAACTTACCAGAACAAGACCAAACACTCATCACAAGGGCAAAAATGAATAAGGTCTTCATGGGTTCTCTTCTGGAAAACCTAACTTTCCCCCTCTAAGCAGCAAAGTCTTCCCTTCAGCTTTCCAGCATATATTTCTCTGCCTTTATATAATGCAACCTTGATACTCCGCCTGACCTTCCTGTATCAGAGCTTAGCTACAAACATTGCACTTTAAACAGAAAGGATTGATCTAACAGCAAATATTTGTTAGGCTTTCTACTGCTTGTGGGAATTCTCCATCACAGGGATACTGCAATACTTCTCCACAGGTCTGTGACCAAATCAGAGAAGTCAGGGAGCATCAGAAATACAGCTCCTAACAAGCTCCACGTCCAGTTATAACGGTTTGCTTCTAGCCTTTGCTCTTCAGTTTAAAGCCACTGAATCAGACCTAATCCAGCCCCTTTGCACCACTCCAGAGACAAAGGGTCCACATTCTGGTCCCATTTGGGCAGCAGAGAATTCCCCTGGCATGGGGATTTTTTTGCCAATGTAAAGCTGGTCTGGCCAATTCTTAAGCCACCCCTGCACCTGGCCCAGGTGTAAGGGATGTGCTGCTGGTGGCAGGGGCATGACCAGGGCACTGCTGCACTCTGGCTATCATCAGCTGCAGACAGTCCTGCCAAGGACCACTGCCAGCTGGTGCAGACTAAAGAAGCCCCTATGCTGCTCTAACTTTTACCAAGTCTAGAACCAAGCTAAGCAAAGAAAATATGGCCCAAACCAGCTCCCTGATACCCTCGGATGCTGCAGTAAGCAGATCTCAGTTGCAGCAGAGTAATTATGGATATTTAGTCTACTTTTAAAGTTAGAAATCTTTGGTCAAGCTCTAAGAGTTTACAGGGTGGAATCAGAGACAACAGGAGTTGGACGCATGACAGCTCAGTTTACAAACGATTTAAAGCCTTCGTGCTTCTATTTTGCCAGAAGGCAGCTAATCAAGAGGTTCATGGGATGTGATCTCAAACATGCCAAAAGCGAAGTGATTAAGCGCCAGTCAGTCCTTCAGTTCAGATTATCAGATGTCCGAGGCAGCTCTGGTGCCTGTACCACAGCAAAGCCACCCAACAAGTCTGGGTAAAGTTTTCTAAAGCACCTAAGTAATGTAGGTGCTTAAGTCTCACTAACTTTCAGTGAGAGCTAGAGGGTAAAAGTTTCAAGGGCGCTCAAGTGATTTACAAGCCTATCTGCAGTAATGGGTCTGCCATGAATGTTATTCTGTGCATTAAGCTAGTGCCCGATACACAATAAGTTTGCAGATCTGACGGCTAAGATTTCTGACATGGTCTTGAAAACGGCAGGGTTACTCTTACAATTGTTGGCGGCTGAGTCTTCATGTAACCTTCCTGAACATAGAGGACACAAGGGAACTTGATAGACAGCTGCATGTCAAATACCGACTGGTCAGAAGCCCAGATTTAATAAGTACTGCAAAAATGAGGAGGGAGAAACATTACATTAGATTGCTGGGGGCTAGGACAAACAAGGCTTGGTGGATTCTATCAGCCCTCAGTACCACTGGTCTTGTGTTGCCTGGATAATCCTTCTAGCTGCCTCACATACACCTTAAGCAGGTGAGGTGATGAGACAGAACCTTACGTAACAGAGCCCTCAGAAGCAGCCTCTGGGAACTTGAAAGAAAGGGCCAGAAACACTCTAGGGGGACTCCATCTGCCCTATGCGACACTGTAGACCCACCACCAACACCTCATGGTCAGCATGATCAAAGGCATTTAACCAATCAGCAAAGACTTCCTTAACCGCATTGCTCAGAGTACCTTCTAGCTGAGCAAATGCTCATGACAATTGTCAGAACCCCTAAAATGGGTAGCAGGAATGACAAATATGGACAAGAGGCCAGGACTTCATTAAATATGGTCTCGGAAATAGGTGGGGATAAGGATTAGGTGCATAAAAGGGAATCAATGTTCATGCTTAATCTCATTTTAAAGGGAACCACAGCCCCTCAGATTCGTGAATATAAGGGATACCATCTCTGCTGTTATTCTCATATTGTTTGTCTACTTTTGTAATTTTGCTTCCATTGATTGTGGTATTAATAAAACTCAGTCTCTGCATGTCACCAGTAATCTTCTTCACTAATCTCTATGTAGCCACCAAAGAACAAACCTGTTATTAGCAACAAGTGCATTTTGCAACCCAAATTAATAATAAAGCTACACTTGGGAGATCTGGGTATGAGTCCCTGCTCCACCGCAGACGATATGACCTTGGGTGAGTCACTTTGCATCTCTGTGCCTCAGTTCCCCATCTGTACAGTGGGGATAATAGAGCTGCCCAGCCTCACTGGGGGGTCATGAAGATACCCATACTAAGGATTGTGAAGCACGTTGAAATCTACATATGAAAAGTGCTATGGAAGAGCTAGGTATTATTGTTACAGTATGCCATACAGGAGTGGCACACAGCAATGCTGTTAAGAGTTTGAACTCCCCCCGGCTCTTGCTACCCAGTGCAGATCAGGGATGTAAAAAGGTTAGTACTCCCCTCATGTAACAGAGGTCAGAAGCCACTAACTCCAGTACCCGTGACACTGCAGGCAGGCAGTTGCGAACTTCCCCCTGTGACGTTATGAGTGTAATATAATATCTCATTGAAAGGTGACACAGGGCCAGAAAGAGTTAATTAACTCAGACTGACCTGACCTAGGGCCGAACTTTAAAGACTGGTTGGGAAGATATGTAAATGAAAAGAGCTTGAAATGCAAGCCTTCATGGTTAGAGATAGAAGGGTAGCTGTTTGCTCGGGTCTTGTGATGTAAGCAAACAATTCTTGTCTATTATTATGGCTTTGATTCAAAGATCAAAAAAGGAGTATTAGCATTTAGGAAGATATTTGAGTAAAATAGTATTAGGATTTGTCTGTATGTCTTTTTGAAGGTTGTGGTAAACCTGTAGCTGAACTGTTCAATGGATAAATTACCCTGTGCTAATTGCCATGATGTCTGGGAGATAGAAAGTTACGTGGATTGTTTTCTCAGGCCAAGAGGCTACTGGAAAATGTATAAAAATCCTGGGACACCATCCTCAGATCTGCTTGGGGATTCAAGAGAGGGAAACCTTAAGCCACAAGAATTGAAATCCCCAGTCATTCCCCAGACTGGAGTCACCCTGAATATGGACATTGGACTATAACCTAAGTTCTAAAAGAACTTTTGGCAACTACAGACTCATCCCTGCTATGTATTTAAACCTCAAGAATTGAATTCAAGTCTGTATGTATATTGACCTTTTAACCGACGCTCTAGCTCTTTTCTTTTTTAATAAATTTTAGTTTAGTTAACAAGAATGGACTAATAGCGTGTATTTGGGGTAAGATCTAAGTTATCATTGGACCTGGGTGTGTGGCTGATCCTTTGGGGTTGGAAGAACCTTTTCTGTTATATGATGAGATAAGATTTTCAGTCATCAGCATCGTTTCTGACATGTGTGTCTGGAGGGAGGCCTGAGGCTGGGCACTTTAAGACTGCGTTAATTGGACTTCTGAGTAACCAGGGGGGTGCTATAGAAGCTGTTTTGGGCTGGCTGGGTAAATCTAAGTGTTGGAATATCCACCAGCCTTTGGGGTTTGTCTGCCCCATTCTGTTTGCAGTTCACCCTAATTGAGTGACCTCAGCTGGCTCCCACGGGCAGCATCATCACACCCCCTCCCAACTGGATGTCACACTGTAATCCAGATTTTTACCCTGAACTACCGCAAACCGAGGCATGTCTAAAACAAGGCCATGCTGCATTCTGTCCAACTGGAGACTGGCTTTGCTGTGCCACAGAGATACAGTACATTGCCTGGGTTCTAGAGGGAACTCCTCAGAAGCCTGATTTGGACACCAGCTGTTTAATTTTCTCCAGAATCAGTGAATGCGCCATCTACAGGGTAGCTCCCAAAAGCCATAAGAGAACCAGCGAAATGCAACACACAGGAAAATTAGAGTTCTGACCATGCGCTCTGGAGTACCAAGCTCAGGATAAGGAGTTTGCATGCCCTGGGTATCATTTAACAATGACTCACTGCGAGACCATGGCAAGTTACGTCCCCCATCTCAGAGTCACATCATCTCAGTTTCTCCAGCTGAGAAATAGCAACATTTACGCATCTACCTCAGACAGGTTGAACACGTACTGTTCGTCCAGGGGGTTGAACAGGTAGAATGCCATAGAAATGCCAAGCACCATCATAAAATAAATAGTAATTGCAACAAAGGAATTGATAGAGTGTTTTGAAGATTCCAGTCTTATCCTAGGTACAGTGAGACAGTCTCTGCGCGGCGATAGGAGAGGTGCTGATTGGTGCTCAGAAATAATTGCTTGCTGAAATAAAAACTTCCTCTGCCTGGTTCTGGCTTGCCTAGTAAACGTGGACCCTATGCATTTCATCTACCTGAAGTTCGGCTCATTAAGTCTGTAATGAGCTCAATATAAATATTTCCCCTGTGTCTCGGTTGATACATTATACACTCCAGTAGTTTTTGAAGTTTAGCAAAACTGGTTTTGCTCAAGATATTAGTAACTGGTAAATTTAAGGATGAGGCAAGTTTGCGTTCAGTTTAGATATCCAACCACAGATTGACTCTTGGGTCCAGAGGTATTATTGTAAGCAGGGGGATGGGTGAAATTACCCCTCTCCCCACCCTGATATTTCCCCAGCTTTTGGCTTGCTTAAGAAGGAAGGGGGGGGTGCAGTTGAGGTGGCTGCTTTGAGCCTTAGGCTCTCCTCCCTCTGGCTAGCTGGCTAACAGCGGTTCACTTCCTGGCCAGAGAAGGAATCTCACTGCAGCATCCTGCCAGCAAAGGCCGTTCCACCCCACTCCTGGTTAGGCAGAAAGTCAGCAGAGAGCTTCTCTGCAGCTAGTCCAGCTCTTTTCCTGCCCTTCCAGAGGAGCCAAGAGCTAGTGAGGCAGAGGTAGCCTGCTGTCTGGCCCTTCAGGAGGGAGCTGAGCCAGTCAAGGAGTCAGCCACCACCAGCAGCTTCTCTACCCTTTAGGAGACAGGTAGCTGTAGGGTGGGTGGGAAGAAAGGACTCCTAGAAGGAAAGGAACTTTTGGGGGGCATCAGTAGAACTCATGGGGTGTTGATCTTTAGTGGGGATGGGACGGACCAGGAGTACAGTACAGAAGGGATCTGTAGTGGGGAAGGGAGATGGAACCAGATGAAGGCAGGTACAGGAGCACTGGGAGAGGATACAGGAGGTAGCTTGTGGAGAGAGACACCCCAAGAGGACAGAGGTAAAAGGAGTGGGCCCCAGGCATGGGGGAGTCTGATGAAGCAAGAGCAGGAACCTTGGGAGAGATAAGGGATGGGTACAGGGAGACCTGGGGGAAGACTCTCAGAAATCTGGAGGTGTGAAAGAGGAATCTTGTCTACAACTAGAAGAATGGAAAGAAACAGTGGACACCTAGGAGAGGGAAAAGGAAGTCTGTGGCAGGGCTGGGAAGCTAACCTCATTCTCCCAAGTCACAGACCAGACACTTATCCATTGAAGAAGTAGAAAGGAAGATCTGAAGGGTTCTACTCAGATCTGTTGCAGAAGTCGAGCCAGTTCAGCCATCACGCTTATGAGCTCTGCCTTTCAAAGTGAAGAAGGTCTGATAGCCCCCAGCATACTGCCTATGAACTAGAGACTGCCCAAAACTAGACTCATGATTTAAACATACCTGAATTTAGGATGTTGGTTGTAATTTGAACTTAGATCTAACACCTCAGAGCGTTCAACATCCAGACCCAAGGTTGTTTTTCAACTGTATTAAAAACAAATACATTTATTACTGTCACCCCCACCTTAACGAGTTATGTCTTTGTAGCATTGTGTGGTTTTGTCTTGTCTGCTCCTGCAGCTTTGATGAGTTGTAAAATTGTACAGTTCTATTGGAGATCCCAGGTAGCGTGCTGTTTTGGAAACATACACAATCTGGAAGCCATTCACCTTGTTCTATTTTTCACTGTTTCTTTATAAAATCAGTTGAAAAAAAGTAAAAACCCAAAGCAATTACATAAAACGTATCACATGACTTTGGACAGCACATATGTTTCTGAAGCGGATTTGCATTATGGCCTACCTGGATTATGTACCTCAATTCAGAAGTTCACCTACAAGAATCTACATGGTATACAAGTATCTTTGGGAAAAGACTCTACTATTAGCTATTTAATGCTATGAACTAATCATAAGGCAGGTGTATAGTTGTATCCATCAGATTTGGCAAATAGAACCAAAACCAGACTTTTTAGGGCATGGAGGGAGATGTGGAAAGATCAAAAAGTTAAACCATTTGATTTTTTTCAGAAGTACTCCATTGTTGATCTAACACTGCTCTCACTTAAGCCAATGGGAGTTACATTGACTTCAACGAAACAGAGCTGGGCCAATATGGAGCACTTGAAATATAGCCTTAACTTTTTGGTTTTCTCTCTCTGTCAGGGCCAGAGAGAGAAAACTCATGGCATTTCTGTCCTATCTGGATAGTGTTTCCAACTTAATCAGATTTGGGAAGGTCTAGGAGACTTTCAAAGAGAGCCTGAACTCGCACAACTGATAGAAAATCTTATGGACACAAACAAAAATGTCTTCGGCAACGGAACTGAGTCTTTCAGAGTAACAGCCATGTTAGTCTGTATTCGCAAAAAGAAAAGGAGTACTTGTGGCACCTTAGAGACTAACCAATTTATTTGAGCATGAGCTTTCGTGAGCTACAGCTCATTTCATCGGATGCATACTGTGGAAACTGCAGAAGACATTATATACACAGAGACCATGAAACAATACCTCCTCCCACCCCACTCTCCTGCTGGTAATAGCTTATCTAAAGTGTTCATCAAGTTGGGCCATTTCCAGCACAAATCCAGGTTTTCTCACCCTCCGCCCCCCCCACACACAAACTCACTCTCCTGCTGGTAATAGCCCATCCAAAGTGCAGGAAATGGCCCACCTTGATTATCATACACATTGTGAAGAGAGTGGTCACTTTGGATGGGCTATTACCAGCAGGAGAGTGAGTTTGTGTGTGGGGGGGGCGGAGGGTGAGAAAACCTGGATTTGTGCTGGAAATGGCCCAACCTGATGATCACTTTAGATAAGCTATTACCAGCAGGAGAGTGGGGTGGGAGGAGGTATTGTTTCATGGTCTCTGTGTATATAATGTCTTCTGCAGTTTCCACAGTATGCATCCGATGAAGTGAGCTGTAGCTCACGAAAGCTCATGCTCAAATAAATTGGTTAGTCTCTAAGAACTGAGTCTGTCTTTCAGGATATCCTTAAATCTTCTGAAACTTAAGGGGGAAAAGAGATACTTTAAGGCAATTTAACTGTTGTGCATTAGCTCTCCTACCAGCAAATTCCAGATGCCAAGATTTCTGGGGAGCTTTTTGTATCCAATTTCATTTCTGCAATGAAGAGATATGCACCCTTTATGAAAAGAGAAAATTAAGGAACTTAATAGCCCTCAGTTAGGCAACAATTTGCAGGCCAGTTTCACTCCCTGCAATCAAGACTACTCCTTTCCTAGACAATTGAGAGAACAATAATTTCCCTTTAGGAGAGAAGTTTAAATAATTAACATACATTGTCATCTAAAAGGGTAAATCATGAGGCATTACTGCATGTTTACACTTCTGAGAACATGCCCAGTTGCATCATCTCAGGCATTTAGAACTATCATTCTCCCTGCATAGCTTCCTAAGAAGATACTGTTGGTTTTGCCGATAACCTTCTGCCTCTTTATTGTTCCTCCATGGTAGATTTCCTCCTTAGAGCCTCTGAAGAGTGGCACTACTGTGCTTGGGCAGAATCTAGAAACAGTAATTCTATGACTCAACTGGTTAAACCAAAGTCAGCCACAAAGGTTATAAAGCCTGATTCAAAGCCCATTGGAAAGACTCCCATTGACTTCAATAGGCTTTGGATTAGGCTCATGTTCCCTTTAAGAAACTGGCTAAAAGTCTGCTCTGACCAGCCCACAGTCACTCCCTGCAAACACGTCGGAACATTGTTGCCCTACATGTCCCTATGATGGAGTATGCGGTGGAAGAGAGCTGGATCGACTATGCTTGTTCTTCTGGCTTCTCCGTGATTGTTCTCTCTCTCTCCCCTCAGATTCAGTCCTGTGATGTGACACGTGCCCTCATCATCAACAAGAGCAGAGGGTGAGCTCTGGCCCACCAAGGGTGAGCCCTTTGTTTTAAAGATTAGCAAGGAGCAAAGCAGCTGAAGCCTTAGAGCTTCACGTGGGCAAGAACAGCGAAAAAACAGAAATGCCAGAAACAGGAGGCAAATTCAGACAGCCACCAGATGAGAGCGTATTCTCCCATAGCTATCAAATTGAGGGTATGCCTCTCATAAGAGTTACAGCCTAAATCAGTTCTATATTTCATAAGCCTTATAGAAGCACCCAACAAAGTTACTGCCTTGTTCTTTTATAGCCTTTCTGTTGCCTTCACTAGGATTTAGTTTAGCTCCTTGAACAAGTATTTATAGGTAAGACCTGGCTTCCTGTGTGTGAAAAGGTTTGGGTTGATACAGAGAAGGCACTCACAATTTCCATTCGTGTTCCTGGAAGTGGACTTTGAACGTGGAGCATTGGAAACATTTTATAACGTCAAACAAAACCTTGATAACACCGTACAACCCTTATGAAACATCAGAGGGTGCATGAGAATCCCACAGCTTTCAGTTCTTATTTCTTTGAACCTAGCTGCCTTTGAAACTTAAATATTTGTGTTTGCTGTTTCTGCATGCTCAGCAGTAGAAGCACCCAACAAAGTTACTGCCTTGTTCTTTTATAGCCTTTCTGTTGCCTTCACTAGGATTTAGTTTAGCTCCTTGAACAAGTATTTATAGGTAAGACCTGGCTTCCTGTGTGTGAAAAGGTTTGGGTTGGTACAGAGAAGGCACTCACAATTTCCATTCGTGTTCCTGGAAGTGGACTTTGAACGTGGAGCATTGGAAACATTTTATAACCTCAAACAAAACCTTGATAACACCGTACAACCCTTATGAAACATCAGAGGGTGCATGAGAATCCCACAGCTTTCAGTTCTTATTTCTTTGAACCTAACTGCCTTTGAAACTTAAATATTTGTGTTTGCTGTTTCTGCATGCTCAGCAGTTATCAGCTCTGATATGGAGTGATGGGGACACATTTTAGTTTTGTTGCTGAGTCAAACTTTAACCTAGAGATCTAAAGAATTGGCAAGTATGAAACAAGGGACAGATTTTTTAAATACTATATTTATTAATTTTCACAAAGTTCTGTAGTCCAATATGCAGGGCATATACACTCTTGTAGGTATATTGTTTTCTGTATGTTTCAGTTTACGTAGTTAAGGCTGTTAACAGCAAATAAGCAAATCAATGCCCATAAGAGCCTGGAAATTTAGACTAAAACCCACACCCTCTCCCACACACATCTTCCCTATGCCAAAAAATCAACAGTAGCCAACCAGTGTCTTCAAGGTGACACCCAGTCAACCCTCACTCTGCCCTCTGTTGAAAGCCTTCTGTCATTGGTACACTCTGGACAGCCTTCCTGTTGCTAAATTAAGTTATTGGCACATTACAAGAATTTCTCTGTCATTGCCCTATTGCTACTGCAGCAGTCTGATTTATAAGTAATGTGCATTCCTTGCTGTGTGTGAGCATTGTGAGTAGCATGATGGTCATAAATTTCAGCCTGTTTGCAAGTGGTACAAAAGACAACTTCCCCAGACCGTCAAGGGGTCCACACACCACAGGTCGAGCCTCCTCCTGTCCGCTCTGGGGATTAGCTCTTTCCAGGTTCTAGGTCCCCTTCTGCTACTCACTGCATGCCCTGCTGCCGGTCTCTCACTCTCTGGGGGGTATCAAAGTCTTTCCTGAGCAGCAGTCTTAGGCAGTCTTCCCATTCACTGCCATAGGCTAATAGGGGACCCTGGGCCTACCCTTTTCTTGGGTTCCAGCTCAGGGACCCTGTAATCCACAGCCAAGCTCTGCACCATCGTGAATCTTGCTGCCTTTTCCCTGAACCCCAAACACCTCTCCCCCAGGAGTGACTGCAGACTACTGCCCTGCAGCCCCTATCTGCTATCAGCTCCCTGACTTTATAGAAGCCCCACCTTTTCCGGCATAGGTGAGCATCCCCTAATTAAGGCCTTCCTCTCAGCCTTAATTCCCTCAGCTTGCAACCTAATAGGTTAATTGGCACCTCTGGCCTACATTAACCCCTTCAGGGTGAGTATGGGGAACACAGCTTATCACACAGGATAGCTACATATTTTTCCAAACAAAAAGATACTTTACTAGTTTAATTTGCAACTCCTGCTCTTGTCTTTTCTACCAAGTGTGAAGCAGCTAGCAGTCAGCGTGGTAGGTTCTCTTGCTAGTGCTGGACATTTGGAAACTGTCAACAGGTCTCAGTGTCAGAAGTAGCCCCAGCTGGCATGACTTATCTGTCTGATCACTGCAGGCATTCACACTGGGTACATTTCGAAGCACGATGGTTAAGTGAAGCGTAGCAAGCCATCCAAGCAGTCAGCCATTTGACAGCCGCAGAGGGCAAGTTTTCGGGCATTTGAGCAAAGCAGTAAGTAAAGAGACCCTGGGTCACAGCTGTCCAAGACCTGCTGCTATGTCTTTCCAACTCATTGCTTTAGACTCCGAACTACTGAATACCCACAATGCCCAGTGAAGTCAAAGGGCGCCATAGGTTCCCTGCACCTCAGGATCAGGCCCAGGTTCTGGCACAGCATAGTTCTGGTGCTTCTGCTGAACACGCAGCATATTCCCTTATGTCCACAGTCTAGCCTTTATGGTATCAGGCTTCTGTTCTGACAGCCAGTAAGAGGCCAAATGAAATCTGATAGAGCCCAGCTCACTACCAGAAAACATGTCCCCTTTGCCAAACCATGTCTTTAGTGCCCCAAATACAAAGCTGTTCATGCCAAATACACATGTGTAATATAACAGAAAAGCAAAGGGGAAACTAACCAAGTAATTCCTGCGAAACAGTTGTCGTGGTTTAGACAGCAGCTGCATGGCTATCCTGCTGCCATGCACTACAAAAATCTTCCCTTAGCACTGCAAACAAACAGTAATCTGTCCTCACCCCTCCCCGGAGAGACATTTCATTTGTAGCCACATGGTAGAGATGGAGAAGCTCAATGGTGCAGCAACCTGTGTTAGGCTGCAGAGGGAATTCAGGGAAAGCACCCGGAATAGAATTCAGCAGTTCCTGGCTCTCAGGCCAGTGTTCTAGCAACCAGCTCCCACCACATTCTAAAGGACATTTTATAAATTAAACTTGGAAAATGGACACATTGTTCAATACCCCTACTAACTGAAATTTTACGAGCCAGTTTTAAATGCTGTAATTACTTTAGAAGGTACATTTTGCACAGAGCTCTCCAGCCTCAGGAGAGGACAAAGGAAATGGCTGATAGAGGGTGCTGGTCAAGAAGAAAGCAGGATTTGTGTTGTCTCATTGGTTCCTTGTATCCCCATCTGCCTCCAGCCCTCTGTCATCTCTTGTCTTATGCTTAGCTTGTCAGGTCTTTGGGGCAGGGCCCATCCTTTTCCCTGTGTTTGCACAGCGCCCAGCACTATGGGGGCCTGGCCCATGACTGGGGCTGTGGTTATACCCAAACAAGTGCTCATGGTGGAAACAATAAAATTGTGGATAGGAGAGATGAGGCTATTGGCTGGACGAGCTCAGTGTTGTTGGTCATAGCAGGAGACATGGGGGCAGGAGATGGGCTGGTCTGTTGCGCAGAGGTGAGGGAGCAGAGCAATGGGGCTGCGGTAAGAAAGTGGGAAGCAGTACGGTGTGAGCAAGGCTGGGTAAGGAAAATTTAGGAGTATGTGCAGGGACTATGAGCCCATCCTTGTCCACCTCGCAGACCTGTAACAGCTCCCGCAGAAGCAGCTTCCCACCCTGGCAAGCAGTAAACATGCTGAAGGCTGAGCATGCAAACATTGGCTCGCACCTACTCTGCAAGCAACCCTCTGCCCACCTGCAACCTGCTGTGCCAACCAACAAAGGGTGGGGGTCCCTTACAGCTCCCAGCTAGAGCCTGGCTCTCGTGCCCAAGCAGCAGGAGTAGCTCATGCTTTTCTCTCTGGAGGACCCTGGTGCGTCGGACGAGCTGACAGCCACCACACACGAAAGCCAGGCAGCTGGGCACCCAAGCCCAGATCCTCAAAGGCATTTAGGCTCTTCACTTCCATTCAGTGGAAGTCAGGAGTCTTCTGATCCCCAGCCAGCCGGCGTGCATGCCCACTGGCACGATTTGTGCCAAATGACTAAGTGCTCACTCTGGGGGCACAGCCAGTTGTGCATGCCAGAACTGGAGGCCAGCTTGAAGCTGGTACTGAATGCGGCCCTTGGGGTCCGAGCTTTGAAAAACACCTACCAGCTATTCTCACACCTGTCTGGCTCTTCCCCCTGTTAGTGGGTCCATCTGCAAGAGTCATTTTCCCATGCTCTGAGAACTGTCCTCCCTCCACAGAAGTTGCTTCAACGTCCCTATCTGCTCTGTTGACAAAAGGCAGCATAGAAGTGTGTTTGCTTAATTGTGACTCATTGAAAGACTCGGAGTGATTAGCTTTACGAAATTGTTTCAGGTTTGTGCTTTGGCATCAAACAACTGCTTAGGTGATAAGGCCCATTAGGGACCCGTCTTACAGATTTGCTAATAACCAGCTCAGAGCACCATCTGGGTCAATAAACTTTCCAATTCATCGTGGGGAACTCCGACACCAATCCTATCTCTGTAAAGTTATCACAGAAGCCTGGGCTCGCCCCCTCCAGTTTGGTGTATTTATTACTAACAGTCAAATCAAACAGGAAGAGCCTCTTGTCCCAACTTCCAGACTCTCAGTTTCACAGCAGAGGCCTACCCACTTTCCCTTTACAGCAAAAAAATAGGTGAGGGAGAGTGGTTAGAGCACTAGTTTTGACTTCAGGATACCAGAGTTCAAGTCCCTCCCTCTGCCACAGACTTGACAGGGTGTGTTATGCAGCTAAGTGCATTCAGAGCTGTGAGGTGCTCGGATACTGTGGTCGTGGGAGCCATATAAGTTCCTGAGTACAGTGAACGAAGCGTGAGACCGCCTTCCATTTTCTAGTACGTCCAATCTGCAGTGACTAGTTTTGTGAGAACTGCACCTTTGCCAGGGTATGTGGGGGAAGGGTTCTGAACAGCTACAGCCCATTTGGGACCTCGGATCAGAGCCTCTGCTCCCAGCCAGTCATCTCTTCTGAGGGAAAGTCTTTGTAGTGAGTGTGATCAGCTCCCATGTGCTTCCTAGGCCCTGCACCAATCCTTTCCTTCCCTCTTGGGTGCATGGAGCATATAAAACCCCCCTCAGCTGTGGCTTCTGATCCTTGCTTTAGCGCAGAGAAGGTGCATCACATGCTCAGAAAATCTGTGGCAGTTACCCCCATCTGGAAAGAGGGGGCTGTGAAGGTTAGTCCATTAGCATTTGCAAAGTGCTTTGAGATCCTTGGCTGGAAGATGCAATAGAATTGTTAAGTTTTATCAATGGACTCCTGACTGCCAACAAATCACTCAGGTATCCTTGCATTGAGCAGATTTGAGTGAATAATTCAAAGCAATCTTTTTTGAATTTGCCTCCTCTTATGGAATGTCCATGGACAGATCATTATTTTCTCAAATGTATACAAACACTTACAAACACAAACACTAGAATTTGAAATTCGAGCTATGTTTGATTGCAACTAGTCACATGCATCATGTGGTACTGGTTCTGTTGCCTGACTGGATTAATTTAGCCATTGCAATCAGATTTCCAGTGCTAAGTGACAAAGTGATTCAAATTCATTTTCTGTATGTATCAAGCCTGCAAACTTGAATATCCCAAGAGCATTTATATTAGTAAAATGCAATTACACTGAATTGGCAGACAGTGAATGAAATAGGTACATGCACATGACTGAATTGAATCGATTTAGAAATTCGCGGTATTCTTGAAGTACTTGCTGCTTTAGTCTCCCCTCTCTACTCATTAAGATAATCAAACAATTAATTTCTTTGTCGCAAAATTTCTGCCTATCCCATAAGCTCTAAGTGCCCTTAATGTAACTTTGTGACAGAATATACCCATGTTCACACCCTACACACTATTGCAATAATGTTTGTATGAGGTATGCCTTGTAAGGTATCGTTTGAAAACTTGTAATTTGCTAGTCAATATTGTATGTGACAACACTGTATGTGAATTTATAAGATTCACCTGTATGATGTTATTAACCAAACCTTACAGACCTGCCCAAACAGAAGTTGACAAACAGGTTTGTCCTAAACTAAGGAATGTGCATACTGCTTAATTTGCATTTAAGCAGTAAACAGAGTCATCAACCAGGAAGGAAAGACAAAGAGCACTCACCCAGGTGAAAAAACCCAGCAACCAGCAGGGAATATCCTTCCGCGTAGGCTCTGGCTCTTGGTTCTCAGCTGGAAGTGTTTTTCAATATCTTCATAAATGATCTGGAGGATGGTGTGGATTGCACTCTCAGCAAATTTGCTGATGATACTAAACTGGGAGGAGTGGTAGATACGCTGGAGGGCAGGGATAGGATACAGAGGGACCTAGACAAATTGGAGGACTGGGCCAAAAGAAATCTGATGAGGTTCAATAAGGATAAGTGCAGGGTCCTGCACTTACGACGGAAGAACCCAATGCACAGCTACAGACTAGGGACCGAATGGCTAGGCAGCAGTTCTGCGGAAAAGGACCTAGGAGTGACAGTGGACGAGAAGCTGGATATGAGTCAGCAGTGTGCCCTTGTTGCCAAGAAGGCCAATGGCATTTTGGGATGTATAAGTAGGGGCATAGCGAGCAGATCGAGGGACGTGATCGTTCCCCTCTATTCGACATTGGTGAGGCCTCATCTGGAGTACTGTGTCCAGTTTTGGGCCCCAAACTACAAGAAGGATGTGGATAAATTGGAGAGAGTCCAGCGAAGGGCAACAAAAATGATTAGGGGGCTGGAACACATGACTTATGAGGAGAGGCTGAGAGAACTGGGATTGTTTAGTCTGCGGAAGAGAAGAATGAGGGGGGATTTGATAGCTGCTTTCAACTACCTGAAAGGGGGTTCCAGAGAGGATGGTTCTAGACTATTCTCAGTGGTAGAAGAGGACAGGACAAGGAGTAATGGTCTCAAGTTGCAGTGGGGGAGGTTTAGGTTGGATATTAGGAAAAACTTTTTCACTAGGAGGGTGGTGAAACACTGGAATTCGTTACCTAGGGAGGTGGTAGAATCTCCTTCCTTAGAAGTTTTTAAGGTCAGGCTTGACAAAGCCCTGGCTGGGATGATTTAATTGGGGATCGGTCCTGCTTTGAGCAGGGGGTTGGACTAGATGACCTCCCGAGGTCCCTTCCAACCCTGATATTCTATGATTCTATGATTCTATGATTCAAGATTGGGACAGAAACTATAAAAAGGAGGAACAAACACCCCAAGCCCCCCCCCCCCCCGCCGCCTTCTCTGCACGCGAAGAGACAAAGGAAGCAGTGGTTGGATTCTGGGGGAGGGGTCCTGACCTGAGCGTTTGGTCAGTAATCGGCTGGAACATATGGTGACAAAGTTTGCTTTGCAGCTAAGATAGTTTTTTAAGTAGATACCAGTAAGCATTTTGTCTTTATTTATCTTGTAACCATTTCTGACTTTTATGCCTCATTACTTGCACCCCCCCCTTAAAATCTATTTATTTGTAGTTAATACACTTGTTTCATCTGATCCAGTGTGTTCAAGTTGAAGAGTCTGGATAACTCCATTTGGGGTAACAAGGAATAACAGACTCAATGTACAGTATTTGTACTGTCCAGGAGAAGGCTGAGTGGAACAGGACATACATTTCTTGGGGTGGGGAGGGGGCAGGAATCAGATAGTGGGAGTGTGGTGGGGTCACCCTGGAGTAAGCTTTAAGGATGGTAAGAGCCAAGGTGTGTCTGGCTGGCACACACACACACATAGCTGGGAGTGACTTGCATGCTGGAGGCTGTTTGTGAGCAGTCCAGGCTGGAGGCACTAGCAGCAAGCCATTGTAGAGGGCACCCCAAGTTACAAGGTGGGGTGACTGTCACTCCGTAGTCTGGATTCTACCATGGTATGTCACAAACTTGAAGTCCACAATTGTAGCAGTACCGTATCACCAATCCCAACCACTCAAACATGTATCAGGCCCCAAAACATCATGAGAATTTTTTAAATTAAGAAATAGGCAATGTTGGGATTTTATTGGCCTTCCTGGGTTTGAGTCTCCAGGGTTTGTATTTTCAAGCTTCTCTGAACCCATGAGCGCTAGAAATGTACTTTAAAAACTGGAAGATGATTCCCATATACAGTAAAAGCTTTTTTATCCGGGACGTTGGGAGAATGGGGGGTGCCGGTAAGTGAAAAATTCCAGTTAACTAAGAGGGAGAGTGTTTGGGTGCAGGGCTGGGGTGCAGGAAGGGGTTCAGGGCACAGGCTCTGGGAGGAAGTTTGGGTGGGGAGGGGGCTCAGGGCAGGGGGTTGTGGCATGGAATGGGTTTCAGGGTGCCGGATCCGGGGGGCGCTCACCTTGGGTGGCTCCCCACAAGCGGTGACCTGTCGCTGCTTCTCTAAGTGGAGGTGTGGCTAGGCAGCTCTGTGTGCTGCCCCCAACCCACCCTCTCCTGAGTGCTGGGTCCGCAGCTCCCATTGGCTGGGAACCACGGCCAATGGGAGCTGTGAGGGCAGTGCCTGCAGGCGGAGGCAGCACGCAGAGCCACCTAGCCATGCCTCCACCTAGGAGCATCAGGGACTGGTCGCCACTTCTGGGGAGCCACACGGAGCCAGGTAGGGAGCCTGCCAGCCCCACTCCAACCTGACTATACACCGGATTGTCTATGAAGATTAGAAATGCTGGTTTATAGAGCTCTCCGGTTGGTACAGGGCCAGATAACACAGCTTTTACTGTAGTAACATGATTGAAGAAGCTAAGGCACAGACAAACCTTTGGTAAAGGGAGCACACAGTATTGAGCTAATTTAGTGATTTCTGCCCAGTCCATGAAATCATGATTGTCCCAGAGCCCTAATTATAAACAAAACAACGATGAGCAAGACAAGTCGAACCTGAGATGGTATTAGGAGTCACCAGCACTTTCCCCATAATAAAGACGTTTCCCCACAGTATTCTTGCCAGCAAGTTAAAGAAGTATGGGCTGGATGAATGGACTATAAGGTGGATAGAAAGCTGGCTAGATTGTCGGGCTCAACGGGTAGTGATCAATGGCTCCATGTCTAGTTGGCAGCTGGTATCAAGTGGAGTGCCCCAGGGTTCGGTCCTGGGGCCAGTTTTGTTCAATATCTTCATAAATGATCTGGAGGATGGTGTGGATTGCACTCTCAGCAAGTTTGCAGACGACACTTAACTGGGAGGAGAGGTAAATACGCTGGAGGGTAGGGACAGGATACAGAGGGACCTAGACAAATTGGAGGACTGGGCCAAAAGAAATCTGATGAGGTTCAACAAGGACAAGTGCAGAGTCCTGCACTTAGGACGGAATAATCCCATGCACCGCTACAGAGTAAGGACCGAATGGCTAGGCAGCAGTTCTGCAGAAAAGGACCTAGGGGTTACAGTGGACGAGAAGCTGGATATGAGTCAACAGTGTGCCCTTGTTGCCAAGAAGGCTAATGGCATTTTGGGGTGTATAAGTAGGGGCATTGCCAGCAGATCGAGGGACGTGATCGTTCCCCTCTATTCGACACTGGTGAGGCCTCATCTGGAGTACTGTGTCCAGTTTTGGGCCCCACACTACAAGAAGGATGTGGAAACATTGGAAAGAGTCCAGCGGAGGGCAACAAAAATGATTAGGGGACTGGAACACATGACTTATGAGGAGAGGCTGAGGGCACTGGGAATGTTTAGTCTACGGAAGAGAAGAATGAGGGGGGATTTGATAGCTGCTTTCAACTACCTGAAAGGGGGTTCCAAAGAGGATGGCTCTAGACTGTTCTCAGCGGTAGCAGATGACAGAACAAGGAGTAATGGTCTCAAGTTGCAGTGGGGGAGGTTTACATTGGATATTGGGAAAAACTTTTTCACTAGGAGGGTGGTGAAGCACTGGAATGTGTTACCTAGGGAGGTGGTGGAATCTCCTTCCTTAGAAGTTTTTAAGGTCAGGCTTGACAAAGCCCTGGCTGGAATGATTTAATTGGGGATTGGTCCTGCTTTGAGCAGGGCGTTGGACTAGATGACCTCCTGAGGTCCCTTCCAACCCTGATATTCTATGATTCTATGAAAGATTACAGCATGTGTCAATACAAACCTCTCACTGCCCATGGCCGAGTCAAGCTGAACCAGGAGAACAGCAGGGTCTTAGAAACTACGGAGCTAGTCCTCAGACAGTTCACCCCACAGACGAGCAGTCCCCAAAATCTTTTCCAATATACAGAGAACAACCTGCTCAAGCAGCAAATCCCTCACATGTAGAGTGCCACAGGAATACTCTACTAACATCCTTTTCAGCGCCCCTTTTTCTGGTTCTCTTTCCCCAAATATTATGCAAGAGCCAAAAGCGCCTGTCTTATAAAGGCTCCAGACTCCTCCCCTTCCCAGCATGCTTTGCTTTAAAGAGCTTGACAGGTAGCCTGGTCTTTCCCACTTTTCTCAGTAGAACAAGCCCGCTTTCCACCAACATCTGGAATCCATTTCCCAGGTGAGGACAAAGGTATCACAGGCCATTTCATGGTGTTTTCCCCTGAAACCAAACTACCAATGAATGTTCAAAATGGGAGGAAACCGGGCTCCACGCTCCTTTCTCTCCAGGCCTCCCAGACAAACAAGGAGGAAAAGCTCTGCTTGTTAAAAAGAAATATCTGCTTCCCCCGAGCTCATCTTTAATCCTCAGCGCCTGCTCATTCCATCACAAAACCCTGCTTTTCATCCCCTAGCTATACATATGGGCCAATGGGGTTGGAAATTGGCTTCTGGGGCTAAGGTCGCATTTTTCCATCAAGTTTCACAAAGAGTGAGCAGGTGGTCCCAGAGCTGAGCCCCTGCCCACCTTCCCCTCTTCCCAAATCCAGTAGAAGCTCACGGTTTTGTTTGTTTGTTCCTGGAGTCAAGGGGTGGAATGAAGAAGCAGCAAAACAAACCAACCACATGAGCAGAGCAAGCTGCACACCCGAGAAGAACATAGTAGCAAACGCCCAGGCTGTGTGCATCTAGGCCTTCTGGAGGCAAGCTGAGCTAGTGCTCTGTCCAGAGGTGGGTGGCTCTCCATTAACTATACAACGGGCTGTGTCCAGTCGGTACAATCTAGCCCAAAAGTTCTTCCTGATTCCTGGGGGTTTCCTTCAGATGCCTTTGCACTGAATAAAGTGTGTGATAAAAATGGATGTCTTTCAAGAAAACTGATGTGTCTAAATAGGATCTGAGCACTTGGAAGATTAGGGCTCCCAGTTTAAGTTTATCCTCTCTCATAGGATTAAGGCACATCTATGTTTACACATGTGCGCGCGCACACACACACATATTCTGGGATCTTCAAACCATCCAGGTGGTGGAAAGAGGCTAGAAAACAGCTGGATCGGGGCTGTTAAGAATTCCCCACCGCGGCGTTGGTCTCAGCTCATATCAAACTAACATACCTGGCGCCTATGGAAACTGCACCACTGTGCTCTAGTGTAGGGGGCATGTCAAAGGCCAGGGGACCTTTGTCTCCTGCATAATTTAAAGGCGCCGTAGGCAGTTCTGCTCTAAGCAGCAGTGAGTGCGGGTACTCCCTGAAAACTCAGAGCTGGAGCCAGCTCTCAGTTGCTCCCAAATCTGCCCCGCGTCGTTCTCAGCAGAGGAGAGAGTCTGGGCCTTTATGTTTTACCCAACTTCTTTTATGACAAACTCAGTAAGACATGTAACACAAAACCAGGTTCTTCCTGCTGAAGAATTGGCTTCTTTCCAGATATAACCCATTGGCCCTCCCTTCAGTCAGCTGGCCGGACAAAGGGGCCTCTTGTAAAGCTCCCATGAGGCTGCCAGGAAAAGGTGTGTGGCACTGAAGTAGCAGTCACCTCCTTTCTGGAAGTTCTGGGAAGAAAATGCTTTATTCTGGGAACTGGGTTTGCTTGAGCACAGTGTTCATTGCTGCTGCTAACCTAGTGGCTCATGCCTCACCAGTGCATTTTGCATGGGGCTGTTCCTTGGTGTCCTTTCAAGTTGATAACTCAGGTCACGGTGCATGCAACTTTGATTCTATTCACTGCGCTCCACCACTTTAAATGTAAGAATTCTGCCTCCCAACGAGGGGCCAAGGCTGCGGCAAGGTTCAAGCTACGGAAGCTTAAAGGGAAAACATGTTAGTTTGCATCTCATAGGGTGAAATTCACTGTGGTGCTGAGGGCCAGAAGGAGGGTTATGCACCACAGCAGCCTTGTACTGGCTCTGAGCCACAGTGGATTTCACCTAGGGAGATGCTGGACCTACCTCGCCACCTTGCTTCAGTCATTTACAGCCATGCTAACTCACACTGGACAGACATAAGTGTGGACACAAGATAGAGATTCAGATGCTTGAGCACTGGAGTCCTAAATCTTAAGGTGGTCAGCTAACTCGTGCGCACATCCTTTGCCCTGTGCCTGGAAAATATAATTGCTTTGGGACGGTAATGTCTAGCAATTTTATATATAGGTCTTAATCCATAGTTGGTGGTAAAGCACAAGCTGGCACAGCTGTGAATGTCAGTAAAACAATCCCTTTGAGTATGCAGAGCCACCTGAGGCAGCCTGTTAATGTACTTGGTGTTAGAATGATGTCTTGGGACAGGGCCATGCCGATACTACTTGCACATTTGGATGCTGGCAGGAAGCCTGGGAGCAGAGGGAAAGAATGGGGATGACCATGTAGGAACGAAGGAGGAGGTGGCGCACCAAGGCACTTCCTACTACCAATAGCGTGGCAGAGCTGGTCACTTTAATAAAACCTCCGCACCCATCTCAATGTCATTACGTGGCATAAAGCTAGAGGAAGGACTCAGACTCCCTCTTGCTACATTTAATGTTCAATTTATGTACAGAAGAAAGTCATCTCGCCTCACCCACTTTGAATCCATGACACAGCTCTGCCCCGCCACTGGGATCCAGATGGCACAAGTCTCATAGACCAAGCTCAGAGCCAGCATTCCTGGCTGCAACAACACTGACGCTGGATTCCAAGACTCGTTTCCATGTAAGTGGTAGTTGTCCAAAGGGCAGCTGTGTAACAATTGCAGAGATCAGCATTGGCTGGTGCTTTTCCTCATCAGCTTCTCTGAGGTGCAGTGAACCAGGGTAAATGGGCTGCAGGGAGAATGAAGGTGAATTCAGAGCAGCATTTGCATGTGTCAGACAAACCCCTAGGATGTGTCTCGCTGGAAAACTATTTAGCTGCAGTTCCGGGTCACTGGGAAACATGGCTCCAGCCACTGGCATCAACCCAAACACCTGAGCCATCTGAAACAGCCTAGCAGGGTGTGAAATGAAATCCAGTTGCATCACTGCCCCAGTTTTACAGCACTCAGTCCTTTGTTTTAGCTGAAAGGAAGAGAGGAATATCCCTTTGCACCCAAGCAGAGTGCTCAGCTTAGAGCCCTGAGCAGAACAAGTCAGCTGGGGACTGCTGCACTGGAGAGGAGTAATGGACTCCCGTGCTGGGAAGCTTCACATTACTGAAACATGAGTGCTAGGACCAATTCTCCTCGTTATTTGGGTGCTCCCTGCTGGATTTTTCCATACCAGAGCCCCCGTCCTATTTAGCAGCACAGGAAGGGCAGGCGGGACATAAACCCCCAGCACATCTTTACAACCCCTAGCTTAGGGCTATTGTTTCAGGTTATGTTCAGACTCCGGCAGGCAGCACTGGCCTCAGTTTATATTCCCGATGTTCGCCCTGCAACTAGAAATATAGCTTTTAAATGAAATGAAGGTGGTCTAAAACCCTAGTGCCGCAGGGCCTTCCCCCAGGCCGCCCCTTGCTGCACTGCAACACTCTCTGTGCTCATGCTGAATAGGTTGGCAGAGAGGGGTGTCCTGTGGGGCACAGGCTATGTTCTAGATGACAGATTGGAGTAACAGCCATGCAGCTGCAGGGTCTATCCCTCTAACCTTAACCTGGTTTCCTCCACCAAGGCCATGGACTTGGGCTTTGTGCAGTGGGGCTTTCCACTGACCCTCACACTAGTGCAGCTGCATCAGCAGTGAATAATGGTCTCCCATTTGGGACAAGAAAGACAAGGCCATGGACAGCAAGAGTACACGTGACTGATGCTCCTCTTCCCCGCCCTGCAGAGACGGCAGGGAGGGAGATTTCCCTTCCTCTTACCTTCTGTGACATTCTCCTCACTTTCTTGCGTTGGTGAGCAGCTTCCTGAAATCAAAACACTTCAGTTTAGGGCTACACTGCAACTGGAGGTGACACTCAGCACTTGTAGACTTACCCAAGCCAGCTTTGACCTAGCCAGCTCAAACAATAGCAGGGAGGCTGCACAAGCCCTGCGGAACCCTGAGTATGCACTCAAGTGGCAAGCCCATGCCATCATGGCTTCACTGCCACGATTATTTAATCTAGGTAGATCAATGCTAGCTCAGGTACATCTACATGTGCTGCACTCACACCTCAGGTACGTCTCGATATGCTGCAGTTCCACCTTACAGTGCAGATGTACCCCGAGTTAGGGAAAATGTGCAGCTGTGGAGCAAACCAGTTGGTTGACCCTTCCCAGGAGTTTTATAGCATGGAAACACATTTCTCCGATTATCTCCCAAGAGCAATATGAAAGCTTGGAAAGGATCTCAGCATGGGGCAGCAACAAAAGGATATTGACAAGAGGATTCCATCTCTTTCATAAGGATCTGAATTGTACCCTGGGGCCTGATGCTGAAGGTAACATCAGTGGGAGACGTGGGTGCTGGACCCTTTGGGAAGTGAGGCTCCCTCACTGCAGAGAATAGCATGCTCTATTGGTCAGTAGGAAAGGCCAAAATTCAGCAATTTCCAAATGGACACCTCAGAACCAGTCATTGGGGCAGTGGATTTTTTTTTTATTTTCAGTGTTGGTATTTAACAATCCCCTTTTACTTTCACTAAAGAGGTGTCAAATTACTTCAAGAGGTGACACTTACAGGACGTACATGACATTTAACCTGGCACAGCACAAAAAGCAGTGTGCTTGTGTTGTGCGTTGTACCGCTGGAGCATTGGGTGCTAATCAATTCCTGACACAAGGTACATCCAGAATGAACAACACTCCCATTCTCATTTACTATAAACAGAGCCAGGACTTTTACAATATAATAGGATGCTGTGGGGGAAATTGCTGTTAACCTTGCTGTTGAAACTGACCCCATCCCATTCTGTGGCAAAATCTATGCACTATATGCAACATATGCAAGAGCTGTAATGCAAGAGGCTTACAGGCCTTTATCCTGTAAGACTTGGCTTAAGCTAAAGCATTTACGTATTTTTAGGCTGTGGCACTTGACCCAGATAATGGACTAGGCCAATCTCTAACTAGAAAAGAACCAAAGGGCCTCCAGAAAAGTCCCTAGCTGTCCATTATATGCACCCTCCACCCTGCAAAAGTCCCTAGTCAAAACGCTGCCACAGTAAACCGTAGATCTTGATAAGATCTTGATAATAACACGGTGCATCAGCACTGTGCTAATTATGAAACTGCCCTTCCATTAATTCCTTATAAGGCTTTATTAATAATGCTTGAGTGGTAAGGAAATGTATCATTTGGCTTGAATTTGGACCTATATAAGTCTGGTATTATAGGGGCAGGGAAGAGAGAGACCAGGGTGGCATCTGTGTGTGACCAACTTTATGTCCCTCTCCCTGCATGCTTGTATTCAATAAAAGACCTCAGGCTGTTTGAACCAAACAGATGGTGTGACTTGTTTTCAACAACAATGCTTATGAAGTTGCCAATTGTTGTCTGGTCTTTGCAGATTAGTAATTCCATGGTATATTCTTGAATTGATCATTCTGTTTTGGTCCACAACATTACACTTTTTTTTTTTAAATCTTGATCACTAAAGAGTAATCCAATTTCATTAAATTTTGGCTCTATCCCCTGTGATACACCATGGCCAGAGGGCAGCAGGAGAGTGATAAGAGGGGAGATATGCAAGCCCCAGGATGATGAGAGCCTTATTCCCTGTAGAGGGAAGAAAGGTTGCTATAGATCAATTAGAGCACCTGAAACCAATTAGAGCATCTGAAGCCAGTCACCTGATAAAACCCCCCTGCTTCAAGCAGATAGTTGGGAGGAGTTGAAGCAGAGTGGTTTGGTGCTGGAGCAGAGAGCAGTTTGGAGGAGAGTTTGGAGAAGTGCTGTGGCAGGCCAGAAGACCAAGACTCTAGGTAAAGGGAAACCCGGCTTGTGCAGAGAAGAGGGACTCCACAGACAAGGGGTTGGGAGAAACCTGTCCCAAGGAGAGAGAGGGCAGGAAGCCCCACAAGCTGAAGGGCCGGAGAGGGAAGTAGCCCAGGGAAAGGAATCACTAGTCCAAGTGGTTTGCTGCTATCCCTAGGGCCCCTGGGCGGGGACCTGGAGTAGAGGGCGGGCCTGGGTCCCTCCCTCTCCACTCCCCTTCTCTGGAATACCAGTGGGACAGTTGATACCCCAGACTAGGGGTGAGAAACGGCGTCCTGAACCCCCCACAAGAACAGAAAGCACGGGACCCATCATAGTAGTGCCGGCAAATTTGCCACACCCCCTAGAGAAATCCCACTGGTGCTGACCATCAGAATGTCTTTCCTCTCATTGGAGAATCCTTTTCAAACAGAGATGGGTGCCTAGTGCGATTGTTTCCCTAATTATTCCCAAAGTCGTCTCAGTTGTGTTGCAATTCCTAGAGTAAGGCAATGGGTGATATGTAGCTGGCAATAACACGGAACACTTGCCTGTAGAAATGAGATTAGATAAAGAAATACAGAAAGTGTCACAGGGGTAGCAATGGTAGCAGAACCTATTTGGCTTAGGAAAATACCTTGTTTATCTTTTCCCACCCTGAAATAAGGCAAGAAGCCAGAGTTAACTTATTATTTAATATGTATGTTCATAAAGGTACATTTGATTCTTTGTTACACTACTCATAGCTACATCCAGCATAATATGCAGGGGAACAACACTGTTACAGGTACCACAGACAATAAAAATGGAAGGAAGACACATTATCCACAGTAAAGGCAGACACAAGTGACAAATGAAAATCCATTTATATAAAGCAGATTTCTCTTAGTCATTTAGGACCCAATCCAACTTCCACTGAAGTCAGTGGGAGTCTGAGTGCGTCCTGACAAGCCTTCCCAATGTCTGACGACTGAAATCTTATGTTGCACTGCTGAACAGATATCACCCTTAGTATTGGTGTTGTAATCAACACTGAACTTGACCTGTTTCAGTGCATTTGGTAAGTTTGGATAGCAGATCAAACAGCAAAGATGTGAACAGCAAGATGCTGAAAGAGTTTTACTGTAACAGGCAATTAATAATGCTTCCCCTGGAAAATATATTCAGTTGTTTTCTTATGCAGAGACAACACAGCAGTCATTTGAGTTAATGGCTTGCTAGGGCTTGGCTCTCTGGAAGACTTTCAGCATGTAACACAAAGGCAGAGCCATTCTGGTTGAGCCAAGCTGTCATCCAGCTGATCTTGCTACAGGCAGCATTGCATTTAGAAGCCCCTTTCCCTTCCAGGAAAGAACACTCAACTGGGGACACTTGCTTTCTAAACTACTGTGATACTAGGAGCTAGCCCTGCTGTTGCATCAAATGAGCGGTGAATCACATACCACCTCTTGTTTGTTAATGAATCAGAACACGAACAGGCCATACAGAAACTTGAACAAGTGAAATCAAATGCAATATCAGGGCCTTGCAAAACATCACTGAGGCAGCAAGTAGTGATCCTATTAGACTTATTTATGAACTGCCTGCCTTCAGCACTGTGGTGTAGGCACTCAGAGTCTGGGCTACAAAACAGTATCTCAGCCTAATCTGAAGAAGTCTTTATTGTTCACCAGGAATCCAGGGGGCAGGTTAGTTTTGGATGCTGAGTGCAATATTTCCTATTAGGGAAGGCAGGAGGCCTTTTATCTTCATACACCAGCGTGTAAAAATTTAGTCAGGGTTTGGAAATACACTATGTGGGTAGCAAGGGAGGCAGGGGAGGAGATCATTGGGGGTCATTAAAAGAAACAATGAGGCCCAAATCCTCAAAAGAATTTAGGCTCCTAACTTTCTTTGAGCTAGGAGCCTAAACACCTCTGAGGATCTGCACTTGAGTGTCTAGTTGATGCCTGGGTGAAGATCCGTTCACAAGACTCAAACCAGAGTGGTTTGGCAGCAGAATTCTTGGAGTTAGGAAAGTGATCTCTGAGCAGCTGATGAGAGCTACCTGCTTACAGCCAGTAACTAAGGACTGAGAAGAAAAGCAACAGATCAGCTTTTGGAATTTGGAGCTCAACTAGGAGGATAATTTTTTATCATCATCATGTAAGATGACCATGGAAATAAAAGAGACCCAAGCCCGCAGCTCTGAGACGCAAAGAGCAGAAATGTCATTTTAAAAGCACCATGCATCCTCCTCGCTCCTTCCCAGATGCTACCATTTGTCGCAGGATACATTTCACTTTGAGACATCTCCTAGAAATTAGTGTGAACAAGTCAGTACCTGCGTGAGCAAAGAAAATAAAAAGAGAATTTTAGAATAAATCTCCCACTGCAGTCAGTTGACACATTTTGTTTTCGTTCCAGTATCTGTCAACATGGAATCCAGGGGTCTAATCCTAACAAATTACCAGGGATGAAATGGGCTTGCTGCTGTGCTAAGAAATGAGGAACAGTGGCAGCTCTGATGTGTATTAGATTAAGTAAGAGCAGAGGCAGAATTGGGAAGTTTTGGGGCTGTCAATTCAGCATCTTCTGCAGGTGCTGGGCCTGATTCTCCGATGCACTGCATTGTATGCAGTGATTTCCCCCTGTACCAGACGAGAGCAGCATGGATGTAAACATTATCATTCTGATTGACCAAAGTATGACAAAGATACAGCTTCAGCTTCTTGGGAGGCATTGGCTTGTCTGCCCTTCACATGAATCTAGATTAGTTAGTACATTGGGTCATTTTTTGTGGGAGCCCAGCTTCAGAACCTGGACAGCTCATACGCAAGAGAGCATTCACAGCACCAGGAAGATTTCACTGAGCTGCCAGCAAGCAGTAAGCCATTTTTCAGGTGGACCCGGCATCCTCAACTTCCATTATACTTCATACCAGAGTAGTCCCCAAGCTACCAGACTAGAGTTTAGACCTTTTACCTGACTTGAGCTAACTTACAAGCTGAACAACTTCAGATTCACTACATCTAAGGATGTGGCTAAGGACTAGAGAGACTTTCCTCGAACTGTGCAGTTTACCCCCATGGGGCTCTCTGGCATTGTGCCTTATATAATCATTTACCTCTGTGCAAAGTGGGTATAAAATCATACCCCCACTGTGAGCGAGTAGAGAATTGAGTTGGTAGTGTTTAAGGTTCATTTTGCACTTGCAAAAATGATTCTCTACAAGGAACAAATATCTTCAATCCCTGAAAGAGAGCCCTGTGCCTTTAAGGCAGGGGTGGGCAAACTTTTTGGCCTGAGGGCCACATCTGCGTATGGAAATTGTATGGCGGGCCATGAATGCTCACGAAATTGGGGTTGGGGTGAAGGAGGGGGTGAGGACTCTGGCTGGGGGTGCAGGCTCTGGGGTGGGACCAGAAATGAGGGGTTCGGAGGGCAGGAGGGGAAACAGGGTTGGGGTGTGGGGGGGTGAGGTCTCCGGCTGGAGGTGCGAGCACTGGGGTGGAGCTGGGGGATGAGGGATTTGGGGTGTAGGAGGGTGCTCCAGGCTGGGACCAAGGGGTTTGGAGGGCAGGAGGGGGATCAGGGCTGGGGCAGGGTTTTAGGGCATGGGGCAGAGGAGGGGTCAGGGCTTTGGCTAGGGGTGCAGGCTCTGGCATGGGGCCAGAAATGAGGAGTTCAGCGTGCAGGAGGGGGCTCCAGGCTGGGACAGGGGGTTGGGGTGCAGGGGGGTGAGGGCTTCGGCTGGGGGTGAAGGCTCTGGGGTGGGGCTGCGGATGAGGGGTTTGGGGCTCAGGAGGAGCTCAGGGGTGCAGGCTCCAGGCAGCACTGACCTGAAGCAACTCTCGGAAGCAGTGGCATGTCCCAGCTCCGGATTCTAAATGGAGGTGCGGCCAGGTGGCTCTGTACGCGGCCCCGTCCGCAGGCACCGCCCCTGCAGCTCCCACTGTCTGCAGTTCCTGGCGAATTGGAGCTGTGGGGGCAGCACTTGTTGTGGGGGCAGTGTGCAGAGCCCCCTGGCCGTTTCTCCGCGTAGGAGCCAGAGTGGGGACATGCCGCTGTTTCTGGGAGCCACACGGATCCACGGCACACATGTGCAGAGCAGCCCCTGACCCTGCTCTCCGGCAGGAGCGTGGGAGTGGAGCAAGCCCCAGACCCCACTCCCCAGCAGGAGCTTGAGGGCCGAAATAAATGGGATGTGGCCCGCAGGCCATAGTTTGCTCACCCCTGCTTTAAAGTTTAGTTTGACATAGTAATTCCAGATAGTCCTCACTTCCACACAACCACATTTCTTATTCCGTTTTCTCTGCAAAGGAAGATGCTAGTCATTGCTAGTTTTGATGTTGTTCTACATCACTCTAGTCTTTTCGTCAGGCAACTTAAATTCCTTTTGCTATCCCAAGAGCTCTGAATCCCTCACACCATTCAGTAACACCAGACAATCACAAACTGAAGAAGAATAAGGAAATCTATCAAAGGAAGTGGATAATTTGCTGAGAGAGAAAGGATAGCCTTGTTGGTGAGCGTACTAGCTTAGGACTTGGGAAATCTTGGTTCAGTTCCTAGCTCTGCTATAAATTTCCTATGTCATTCTGGGTAAGTTACATTCTATGCCATAGTCCCAGGGAATAATAATCCATGCTCTCTCATCCCCTTGGGTCTGTCTTTTTGATTTAGCTGATCAGGACAAGAACTTTCATTGTGTTTGTACAGCACCTACCACAATGGGACCCCTGATCTCAGTTGGGGCCTCTAGTATAAATAATACATAAATTGGTTCAGCTTGGAGCTTTTCAGCAAACAAGGGGTCAAAACAAGACAATTCTGATGGGGTTTAATAGGGTTTTTTTTTTTAAATTACCGTCTGGAAATTAAAGATGGTGATAGCATATCCTTGGATTTAATCCAGAATGACCAAGTGAGAAAGAAATCCAGGGCCTAGTGTTCCCTTTTTAATGCTGAAGATATAAATAGAAGCATCAGTAACCAATGTCAAATGGAACCCTTCCTCTCTATTAGACAGATGCATTTAAGCACCGGAGATGCTCTTGTATGTTAGTCAATAAAGTGAGCTTACATTGCTGAGGTTTGCCTCCTCTGCTTTCAAGCTGCTTTTATTTTATTTTGTTAGCAATCTCTTTCAGAAGGCCTTTCAGATCATTAAGCTAAAAACAAAAACAAATCAAGATTCATGTTAGTTTGAAGCCAGCCTAGCTTATTCCAAGGCATTTTTGCAGCTTGGATAACAGGCAGAGAGATGTATGAGGCATATAAGCAGTAAGTCCTTTAAAAAGCCCGGGAATGGTTGTAAAACAGTAACAATAACTCCCGGGAATGGTTGTAAAACAGTAACAATAACTCCCATGGCACCTCCAAGTTAAGCTCCTGTTTCTTTGGTTACCCTCTGAATGCCGGCTGTTAGTGACTGAGCATTAGCCAACTGCTATTTGCATTTACTAGATAAACTCAGCTGTGCTGATAAACAATGCAGTGCTTATATTTATTTTTCACAGGGAAATAGCCCTAATGAGCAATAGAAGTGCCTCTTCAAACATTGCCCCGGTACAGTCCATTTGGAAGGACAACAACTATTACAATTTTCATCAGTCAATAAATGTAGTGAGTCCTAATGCATACATATTTCATGCATTTAACAAGCAGGCATCATGAAACCAACTGACTCCAAATTACTCTGAATCTGCATTTACTCCTGAGACGGGATCTGGTCATTGGAGTTTTGTGGAAACCAGTCTACTGTAAAGATTGTTATGTTTTTACATTGGTTTCCTCCAATGCTTCTTTCACTCAGATGCACACAGAGCAAACTCTGGGGGCAACCTGATACCTTTACCCGCACTGAGACATAACTTACTTCCTGGGAAGTCTGTGGGACTACTCATGGATAAGGTGCTGTAAGGGGATCAGAATCTTGCTTGATGGAATTAACTGGACAGGCGACAGCGCACACGGCCGTATGAAGTTTCTGCCTTCAAAGTGTATTTACAATGGGGAAGACACCTTGTTCAGTACTATGCAACCCTGACATTCCCTTCCGCTTTAGAACTCTCCAGTGGTTTTCTAGTAATCAAGCAACAGGTCTGACAAGTACATTGCTTTGAGGCAGTTCATTTAAGACATGTTTAAGGCACTATTTTGAAATTAAATCTTACCTAATAAAGCTCTTAGAAGCAGCAGCACAGCGTGGCCTCTCTCCACCTTTGCAGAGCTTAGAAAATATCTGCTCCTTCATTCTTCAGCACAACTAGATGCTTCTTAGCATCTAAGCGACCTCATGTGGATGT
Source organism: Chelonia mydas (assembly GCF_015237465.2). Taxonomy (NCBI): domain Eukaryota; kingdom Metazoa; phylum Chordata; order Testudines; family Cheloniidae; genus Chelonia; species Chelonia mydas. The sequence continues at coordinate 70,927,233 of NC_051251.2, read as the reverse complement.
TGTAATCTTATCAGGGGTCTGTGCCACACACACAGTTTTCTGCTTGAGGCACAGTGCCTCCTAGCATGCCCATCTGGGCAGCGTACCTCCACACTGCCCCCAACACAGGACAATACCTTGAAAGTACAGCCCTAAGAAAATAATATCTGACTACAGTTAAGTGTAAACAGTGCATAAATACGGGGGTCCAGTTTCTATATATGCCACTAGCTGTCATATCAGATAGCCACATATTCCCCAGACCAATCAAAAACAAAGTACCTTCATATCCAGTTGTCTAAATCGATGTGCCATCCTGTGAAGAGATGACAAATACCAAAATGAGCCATGTGGGACTAAAAATTAAACTAGCAATTGGCATCTACTCCTTGATTCGGTGCCAAACTGGGCAGCAGAACATTACATACAATTAATTTAAGGCAGGACATCTAGTCAGATAGGAACACCTAAAATGTGGACCAAAGAAAACTATGGGCTCTTGGATCCTAGAATGATCTTCTACTCTGAATGCACATAGTTGAAGGTTAATGACAAGGCTGATATTGACTGCAGGTGTTATCGCCTGGGAACTCAAATAGTTCCCATTCATCTTTCCAGGATGAGACAAGTCATTATGGCTGTGTGCACCTGGTTTTGATTACAACTCTATGTATAAATTACTGTCAGTGCTGCTCTTGGCAAGTTACTTACACAACCTCTTTTGGCTCAAAATTTGGCCACTCCAATTTGAATACATCTAGCTTGTAACTTAATGCTGAGCAGCATATGGAAAGTCTTACTTATGCCTTTAAGGATGGAATGTCCATAACAGAAAAGCTAGTGCCCTAGCACTAGTGAAACCCTTCACCCAAAGTTACCAGCTTTTCAATGCCAAAAATGGAAATGAAGAACACCTAGACACTATTGGAGGGTTGCTACAAAATAAAGCCTTTTATATTCAGTAGCACGTTGAATAAAGTTGCATGCGTGTTCTCCATGGGAATTAGGTACCTAAATACCTCTAAAAATTTGGTCCTATGCCTTTTGACAACTTTGTTCTCTGATTCTGGTCTGTATACATTTCTTTGTCAGACTTAGTTGTTGCTTTAAAAATGCTGAGGTGATTCCTGAAGGAACTCTGAGGCTGATCAGCCAAGTGTCAGGATTTGACAAAGGATTTCTGAAGCTACCCATAGCCTTAGGACATAATTAACCTTTCAAGTCCCAACTAAAAATTGGAGACCCCATCTACTACTAGTACTAAGTAAAGATTTCTGGTCAGCTTGGAATCCCCGCAACCTATGTATAACCTTATTTCTCATGGTTACATGGCTGGTATTCTCCATTAATCTATGTAAAAATACTACCTAGCTCTTATATAGCACTTTCAATCAATGAATCTCAAAGCATTGATTTGAAAAAGGAGGAAAGCATGAATTTTTGGGTTAAGTTTAGAGGTGAGAGCAACAAGGGTGATGTCGTGGTGGGCGTCTGCTATAGACCACCAGACCAGGAGGATGAGGTAGATGAGGCTTTCTTTGGACAACTAACAGAAGTTTCCAGATCACAGGCCCTGGTTCTCATGGGGGACTTCAATCACCCTGACATCTGCTGGGAGAGCAATACAGAAGTGTACAGACAATCCAGGAAATTTTTTGAGAGTGTTGGGGACAACGTCCTGGTGCAAGTGCTGGAGGAACCAACTAGGGATCATGCTCCTCTTGACCTGCTGCTCCCAAACAGGGAAGAATTGGTAGGAGAAGTAGAAGTGGCTGGCAACCTGGGCAGCAGTGACCATGAAATGGTTGAGTTCAGGATCCTGACAAAAGCAAGAAAGGACAGCAGCAGAATACGGACCCTGGACTTCAGAAAAGCAGACTTTGACTCCCTCAGGGAACTGATGGGCAGGATCCCTTGGGAGGCTAATATGAGGGGGAAAGGAGTCCAGGAGAGCTGGCTTTGTTTTAAAGAAGCCTAATTGTGGGCACAGGAACAAACCATCCCGATGTGCAGAAAGAATAGCAAATATGGCAGGCGACCAGCTTGGCTTAACAGAGAAATCTTCAGTGAACTTAAACACAAAAAGGAAGCTTACAAGAAGTGGAAACTTGGACAGATGACTAGGAGGGAGCATAAAAATATTGCTTGAGCATGCAGGGGTGTAATCAGGAAGGCCAAAGCACAATTGGAGTTGCAGCTAGCAAGGGATGTGAAGGGTAACAAGAAGGGTTTCTACAGGTAAGTTAGCAACAAGAAGGTGGTCAGGAAAACTGTGGGATCTTTACTGAATGGGGGAGGCAACCTAGGTAAAGTTCTCAATGCTTTGTCTCGGTGTTCACGGACAAGGTCAGCTCCCACACTGCTGCACTGGGCAGCACAGTATGGGGAAGAGGTGAGGAGCCCTCAGTGGTGAAAAAACTACTCAGAAAAGCTGGACATGCACAAGTCCATGGGGCTGGATGCAATGCATCTGAGGGTGCTGATGGAGTTGGCTGATGTGATTGAACTGCCATTGGCCATTATCTGTGAAAACTCATGGTGATTGGGGGAAGTTCCAGACAATTGAAAAAAGGCTAATATAGAGCCCATCTTTAAAAAAGGGAAGAAGGAGAATCCGGGGAACTACAGACTGGTCAGCTTCACCTCAGTCCCTAGAAAAATCATGTGATCAGAAACAGTCAACATGGATTCACCAAGGACAAGTAATGTCTGATCAACCTGATTGCCTTCTATGATGAGATAACTGGCTCTGAGAAGATGGGGAAAGTGGCGGATGTGATATACCTTGACTTTAGCAAAGATTTTGGTATGGTCTCCCACAGTATTCTTGCTAGCAAGTCAAAATAGTATGGATTGGATGAATGGACTATAAGGTGGATAAAAAGTTGGCTAGATCATCGGGTTCAATGGGTAGTGATCAATGGCTCGATGTCTAGTTGGCAGCCAGTATCAAGCGGAGTGCCCCAGGGGTTGGTCCTGGGGCTGGTTTTGTTCAACATCTTCATTAATGATCTGGATGATGGGATGGATTGCACCCTCAGCAAGTTCGCGGATGACACTAAGTTGGCTGGTGAGGTAGATATGCTGGAGGGTAGGGATAGGATACAGAGGGACCCAGATAAATTAGAGGATTGGGCCAAAAGAAATCTGATGAGGTTCAACAAGGACAAGTGCAGAGTCCTGCACTTAGGACAGAAGAATTCCATGCACTGCTATAGGCTGGGGACCGATTGGCTAAAAGGAAGTTCTGCAGAAGAGGACCTGGCGGTTACAGTGAACGAGAAGCTGGATATGAGTCAACAGTGTGCCCCTGTTGCCAAGAAGGCTAACGGCATAATGGTCTGCATTAGGAGGAGCTTTGGCAGCAGATCGAGCAAAGTTATTATTCTCCTCTATTCGGCACTGGTGAGGCCACATCTGGAGTACTGCATCCAGTTTTAGTCCCCCCACTACAGAAGGGATATGGACAAATTGGAGAGAGTGCAGCAGAGGGCAACAAAAATGATTAGGGAGCTGGGGCACATGACTTATTAGGAGAGGCTGAGGGAACTGGGCTTATTTAGTCTGCAGAAGAGAAGAGTGAGGGGGGGATTTGATAGCAGCCTTCAACTATCTGAAGGGGGGTTCCAAAGAGGATCGAGCTAGGCTGTTCTCAGTGGTGGCAGATGACAGAACAAGGAGCAATGGTCTTAAGTTGCAGTGGGGAGGTCTAGGTTGGATATTAGGAAAAACTACTTCAGTAGGAGGGTGGTGAACTACTGGAATGGGTTACCTAGGTGGTCAAATCTCCATCCTTAGAGGTTTTTAAGGCCCAGCTTGACAAAGCCCTGGCTGGGATGATTTAGTTGGGGTTGATCCTGCTTTAAGGTCTCTTCCAACCCTAATCTTCTATGATTCTATGATTATCCCCACATGACAGATGGGAACATTGAGGCACAGAGAGGTGATTTGCCCAAGTCTGCCCTAGCAAGCTAATGGAAGACATTTTTGGTATGTAATTGTACATAAATAAATTTATTTAGCCAGGGCTGGTGTAACCACTAGGCGAACTAGGCGGCCGCCTAGGGCGCCAAGATTTGGGGGTGCCAAAAAGCAAGCCCAGTGGCAGGGGGGCTTGGCGAGGAAATGGGCGTCTGCCTTGGCTCAGCCTCCATGCTCAGCCCCAGCAGGGGGCACAGAGAGCGCATTCACACTCCCCTCCCCCCGAGAACAAAAGAGCCTCGCGCGACGGCCCACCGGAGGAAGAGGATGCTGGTGCGTTGGCCAAGGTAAGCGCTTCCCCACAGCTCGGGTGCCTGCTGGTCCGTGCTCCCCTCGTGTGCGGGCAGCTGGAGAGGATGGCAGCCCACAGAGCTGAGCTGCCCCAGTGCCCCTCTCCCTGCCCCAGCCTCTGTCAGCAGGGGAATGGTCGGAGATGCCCTGGGCTGGAGCTTTCTGCAAACTGGGATGCAGGCAGGGAGAGAGGGACAAAGCCAGAGAGACACTGTGCCCCAAAGAGAGATCAGGGCTAAAGGGAAATGTAGAGCTGCACTAATGGCTTCAAATACAAACAGCGATTGATTGACTCCAACTATGCGGTACTGGACAGGGAGAGGAGTGTAGGGCAAGCAGGGACCTGCATTACTTCCTAGCTGAGTCTCTCCATCCATCCCAGGATGGTCCTGCCAAGACTGACAGTGCGAATACAGACACATCGAATTTGGTTGTTAATGATGCTGCAAAATGCTGCTTGGAGGCAACTGCCTTCTTTGATTTAGTTCAGCGTGTTTATGTGTATTTCTCAGCTTCTACACGTGGCTGGGAAGTTCTAGCACACCACGAATCTAATCTCACAGGTAAGCTATGGAGTGAAACAAGATGGGAAAGTCGAATCGATGCCTTGAAACCTCTTCGCTATCAGCTTGGTGACATCTATGATACTCTGATAGAGATCTATGATGACACTACTCTAACAGGATCACCTGGCAATACATCATGAGTTGATGCAAAGGATCTTGCAAAAGTCATTTCTAGTTTCAAGTTTCTTCTTTCTCTTGTTGTGTGGAATGACATATTGTTTGAGATCAACATGACTAGCAAACAACTTCAAGTGAAAGAATTCGACATACGTGACGCCATTAATCAATGTGGAGAAACCAAGAAGTTTCACTCCAAGAAGTGACGCAGACTTGGAGAAAACACTGGTAGATGCAGGTGAACTTGCGGAGGAGTTGGATATACTGGCACTTTTTGAACCAGATCCAATCCGTATTAGAAAAAAGAGAAAGCAGTTCACATATGAGGCAGATGATGAACCTATTTATAATCTGAAAGAAAAATTCAAAGTGAACTTTTACTTTGCAGTCATCGACACAGCAATACATTTGGTTGAAGAAAGATTCACATTGATGCAGCAAATTAGTTCAGTATTTGGCTTCCTATATGATGTTTATAGTTTGCAAAAACAACACCAAAGCAAATTATGGAACATTGCTTGAATCTGAAGCAAGCTTTGCAACACGGTGAATCCAAAGATGTTGATGCCTTTGACTTGTGCAATGAATTGCAAGCTATTTCAAGATGAGTCCAAAAAGTACATCACCGCAAGATGTATTGAACTTCATATGGAAAAATAAGCTGACAGATAGTGTCCCCAAAACAATTATTGCTCTTTGCATCCTCTTGACTCTGCCAGTTTCTGTGGCCAGTGGTGAGCGAAGCTTCTCGAAGCTCAAGTTGATAAAAACATAAATGCAAACATCAATGTTGCAACAAAGACTTGTTGGGCTATCTACCTTGCTAATAGAACATGACATTGCTCGCAGCATTGACTTGGAGGAACTTGTTTCTAAATTTGCTAAACTGAAAGCACGGAAAAATAAATTCTAAATTATAACATGTTACTCTGTGACAGTGTATTGTGTATAATGTATGTGATTTATTTTAAGATCCATGCTATGTTGTGCAAAGTGAAAACAATAACAATATCAACACTGTCAGGTTATTCATTTATTTTCATTAAATATGTAGACTAAATAATGAAATTAATAAATTTTCAAGCCGAACGTGTATTAATTCTAATGAACAATGCCACATTATGCAGTATTCATTTCTGAAAATTTATAATAAGCAATGGTCCGGGGAGAGGGGAAGGGAAGGGGGGGTGCAAGGTGGAAGTTTCGCCTAGGGCGCAAAATAGCCTTGCACCGGCCCTGTATTCAGCACATATTGTGTGAATAATGTATCATGTCAAATTTGCAAAATTGTAATGAAAATTTAACAGCCTAGGCAACCAATGTATTGTAAAATCTCCAATATTTTACTTGAGACAGAATGGTGAGCTGTTTTAGGCTGCTTTTATTAATATATAGTGTATAAGCAGACTTTCTAAATGTAAAAAAAGGTTTTGTTTTTCTTATTAAAAAAGAAGTTTGCAGAAGTGAAGTTTAGTCTAAGAGTATAGCAGAGAGAAAAAACAGACATACTCTTCTGATGAGTCGTTTGCTTTGGAATTGATTTTGACAAGGTAATTTTCTTTCATGACAGCTTCCCATGCGAGCGTTTCATTGTCCTCATATTTTGAACCTGAGAAATACAAAAAGGCATTAGACTAACTTAATTTGCCTCTACTGTTTTGAAATGTGAAAAAGCCTGCCAGTGATTCTGTTCACCAGAACTCACGGAATTCATTTCTCTGCATATGGAAAATTAGCAGCGATAATGTAGAACATAAATGTATTTTATTGCATGGTCATGGGACAGGACAAGCTAACTGGGTTTGTATTAAAAAGAGGAATTGACCCACATTTCCACTCCAACCTCCAAATGGACACTATTTGAGGTTTAGAAGCATTCAGCTTTGGGGAGGTTTTAAATGAAGTGTGAATTTTCTGGCTTCAGGCAAACATCAAACATGCGAGTGACACTGTGTGACAATTCGGGGAACCTCACAATTTAGTCATTCTGTGTGTAATTATGAACTCTGTATGTACCTGTGTCAGACTGCAAACTCCATTTTGATTGTAAGGCTGGCCTTCCCCTTCTAACTGCTTTTTGACCTCCATAGCTCAGTGGTTTGAGCATTGGCCTGCTAAACCCAGGGTTGTGAGTTCAATCCTTGAGGGGGCCATTTAGGGATCTGGGGCAAAAATTGGGGATTGGTCCTGCTTTGAGCAGGGGGTTGGACTAGATGACCTCCTGAGGTCCCTTCCAACCCTGAGCTTCTATGATTCTATGATCTTGAACTAGAATCCCAGAGGGGTGCTAGCATAGGGCTAACAATAGAGGGTCATTAAACTTTGATGATCAGCTAACCAAATGACAAAGAGATGGTTGCTACTCAGGGCAACCCAGTTTTTAAAGTATCACATTTGCTCATGGGGAGGGAGGTCACCTTGGTAACAAAGTCACCTGGGAGGAGTCTCTGGTCACCTGAGGGTGTCACCTGACAGAGAAGACCGGAAGGTTATAAAAATAGAGGAGCTGATCTACGGGGGACCAATTTTCCCAAGATCAAGAGGAGGGAGAAGCAATCCAGAATGTAGATGCCTTATGAAGCTGGGAACCCTGCCTGCTTACCTGAATCCAGACGGTCCCCTAAGGGGTGAGGGGCAACTGCGGTTAGGATTTATGTTATGTTCTAAAGGAGCCCTACTCCCTTGTGCTTTATGTAAAGTAGAAGAAGAGCAATAGTGAGACTGGCAAGGTGTCTATACGGGTTATATACCTCACAACTACTACGTGCCTTCTGAGAGAGTTCAATAGTGACCTAGAAAGCTCACACCTTGTGGGGGAGTTCTGGGAAGGGTGTGTTTAAGCTACAGAGGCATCTAAAGGTCAGCACTGAGCCCAAGGGCTAGGCAGCTGGACAGCAGATTCCAGCAGTCTAGTGAGTGGCCAATGTGGGGTGCTCGACCGGGAACTGTGACATGCTGAATGGACACTCCTACAACCAGGCTTCTGCCTCAGTCAGGGCTGCCACGTGACTTAAACCCTGATTTTGCAAGCTGCTCCATATGAGCAGTCCCCTGTGCTCACATTGAATCCCACTGATGGCAATGGGAGTCCACCCCACACAAGAGTGAGTTCTTAGCCATCTTTCCCCACTCCTCGCACTGGAGCTAGAGCCTTATGGCTGCCTACTGCACAGGGATTAAGCAGCCCCCAGTGCTCTTTACCAGTAGCACAACCCTGTTGGAACAGTCACAAATTGGCTCTAATTAAGTCCTCCCATTGGTTCTAGAAGTACAAGATAAATTATAGATCAGCTCAGCAGGAGTTTCTACAGTTAGATCATCATCTGTCTGGTAGAACAGAATCATAGAATATTAGGTTTGGAAGAGACCTCAGGAGGTCATCTAGTCCAACCCCCTGCTCAAAGCAGGACCAACACCAACTAAATCATCCCAGCCAGGGCTTTATCAAGCCTGACCTTAAAAACCTCAAAGGAAGGAGATTCCACCACCTCCCTATGTAACTCATTCCAGTGCTTCACCACCCTCCCAGTGAAAAAGTTTTTCCTAATATCCAACCTAGACCTCCCCCACTGCAACTTGAGACCATTGCTTCTTGTTCTGTCATCTGCCAGAGATGTCATTCTGCCACTGAGAACAGTCTAGATCCATCCTCTTTGGAACCCCCCTTCGGGTAGTTGAAGGCTGCTATCATGGTGTGGAAGCTAAACACCATTTGCAACGCTGATTTGGGCAACCAAACCCAAGAACAGTGCAGAGGACCTGCACATTCTACAAGTAACTTTTTCCTAAACTAAATAAAGTTTCAGTCGATGCTGCAGGGCAAAAGCCATGCTGCTGATGTATAGGAACAAGCCTCTCAATTATCTGAAGCTCTCATCTCTCTCATCTCTTATGAACAGCACTTTAACAAAAAGCTGGGAGAATACCAGAGACAAGAGCCAATTTATTTGAAAAGCTTGTTAAAGCAATTCATATCTGTGCTCTCTGACCGAATAAATGCAGGGAGAACAGTTAGAGGCCTTACCCAAAGCCAGGCATGGATTTCTATATATATGTATTCCTGATATAGCGCACTTAGCAGCAGCAGCCATGTGGTCAGGAGAGTATTAGTTTTCTTTTTCAATCAATCTCCAGAGGGCAGAAGAGCCCCTGGAGAAGTTAGCACTGGTAACAGGCTGTCCTTAAATAATGTATTATAGTGCCCATCCAATCGTCATTAGCTGAAGGAGCATAAATAAAGGGCAAGGATAAATATCAGTGGGTCAGATTGGGGTGGGGAGTTGGCCTACACCTCTTATATTTTAAGCCATTAAAACACCAATCCTCTAAGATCTAATAGTTTTGCCACCTTCTTTGTGTTGTGACATGAAGGCCAAGACTATAACAGGTTCAAAAAAGAGCTAGATAAGTTCATGGAGGACAGGTCCGTCAATGGCTATTAGCCAGGATGGGCAGGGATGGTGTCCCTAGCCGCTGTTTGCCAGAAGCTGCGACTGGGCAACAGGGGATGGATCACTTGATGATTACCTGTGCTATTCATTCCCTCTGGGGCACCTGGCACTGGCCACTGTCGGAAGACAGAATACTGGGCTAGATGGACCTTTGGTCTGACCCAGTATGGCTGTTCTTATGTAAGTGTCCAAATCAACAAGTCAGGGGGAGGGAGAGGGGGAAGGGGAAGAAAACTATGAAAAGGTAAGTACTGATTGGAAAAAAAGGGGAAGTGATCGTGTATTTAAATCTTGTTGAAGACTTTAGTGTGAGAGCTGCTGGCTCAGACTCAATTCACTCCCAAGCCTCATCCGAGACTGTGCAGGAGCGTACCACTGCCAATTCTGATGTTGACAGGAAATGGATTAAGATGATTTACTCCTTTCATATACAGGCCAGGCTGCCCAGCCATCAAATAATGATTTTCAGCCACTGCCGGCCTTGGCTAGAACTGAACCAGTGCCCTAATGGAGAAAGTCTCTGAAATCTACTAAGCACCATATGCACTTTGAAAGGTGCAAATTTCATTATTTTAAAAGTTCTTTACAAATATCAACTAATTATACCTCAATACCTCCAGGATAAAGAATGTACAGGGATCACGCTGCCCACCACTGAACTGCTTTAGCCTTTGGGGTGGAATGCTGGAGCTGCTTACCTCAGCAAAAATCTGAGCAATTTAGAGCAGAAAATGAAAAAAACTTACATTATGTCCAACTGCAAATTTAAAAGGCAGCTGTAGGTAGGTAGAAGTATGGTGTTAGCCCCAAGGTCCTGGACAAGTTTTAACTTAGACTTTAAGCACAGTGGGAAGTTTATTCATCACAAGAAATCAGGGACTCCATTTTACATCTACTCTGAAACGTGGTACCTTCAGCAGTACACAGTGACAACCTACTGAATTACCACAGTCACTTCCTACATTATTTAGTTTCCCCTGGAAGGTCTCCCATCTAAATACCAACCCCATCCAGTTGTTGCTTAGCTTGGGAGATCCAACAGGATCACAGTACACAGTAGTGTGGTTGCAGGCTATTTACCACAGCACTGGCTCCATTAGGAGAGTGAAGAACGTGGGAGATATATGTAATGTTTTTATGAATATTGTGTGTTTGAGCACTGCAGTATGGCTGGTTCTGTGGAACACTAAGGGTAATGCCAGCTGCAACTCTCAGCACACACCCCAGCAATCAGGCAATGACAAGTTCAATTAACACTGCTCAATATGACAGGACAATATGACAACTCCACTACTACAAGTCTGCCTCCGTCCCACCTGGGGAGATGCATAAACCAGACTCACCAGGTTCAGGTGTTCCAGGACAAAGAAAGGGACTTTGAAATAGGTAAGAGACTGCCTATCGATTCAGGATGGAGACAGACTGGGGCTGACTAAGTGAGAGGGTGCTGACTGCCTGGGACAAGGTACATTTGCAAGGTAAGGTTTATGCTGGAGGACATAAGTATAGGCCTTTTGTTGTTTTGACCCTCTTCCTCTGTTTGTTGTGTTCCGATGAATAAATACATATTTTGTATTGAACAAAGTGTTCTGCCACTGGACTTTCACACTGACTCCGGGCTCCTGGAAAGAAATCCAGGGCCACCTGGGCCAGAAAAACTCAGTGGGACCTGCTGAGGACACTGGTGGTCAACAGGGGTGCTGTAACCTGGTGACCCATTCTAGGAGTGGGATTCTACCCAGAGAGAAGTACAAGCACTGGGAAGGGGTACCTACAAAGGGAATGAGTGCAGGGACAAAGGAACAGCTCATCCTGGAACCCTAACAAGGGGTAGAAACAACACACAATACTACTTACAACAGATGGATGGCTCTTTGCATTCTTTTTTACAGCAGCATTTAAAGCATTTTTTCATCACCATGTAGATGTAGGCAAAGATGACGAAAGGAAATGGAATAGACAAACGGCTGCCATACTCCTGAACCAAGAAATAGCGCTGGAACTTCCACACCTGGTCGTTGTTTTCTTGTACTGATCCAACCGTGTAACTAAGGGGAAGATTAAAAGATAAACTTCTGTTTGTCTAAGAGTACCACTAGTAATTTATTATCCAGTGAAGATTTTCATTAGATCCAAATAACAGAAATTTTCCTATTAGCAAGGGTATGGAATTGATGTTGCATAATTTCAGTCACATGAACATCCTGGATTTAAAAGTTGGACTCTGATTTGGACAGACTGGAAAATGGAGAAAGAAGTGGAGCAGAGGAAAGTGAAAATACAAATTGATTGTGAAAAAAGGCACCCAGAGTAAAGACTAATGAAAGATTAAATGTTATATGGAGCTCTACCTACCTCATAGAATCATAGAAGATTAGGGTCGAAAGAGACCTCAGGAGGTCACCCAGTCCAATCCCCTGCTCAAAGCTAAATCAACTAACTAAATCATCCCAGCCAGGGCTTTGTCAGTCTTGCTTTAGGGGATGTTCTTCTAGCTTTGCCATACAACACAGGCTGCCCTAGAGCTAGACAATGTGTCGCATGAATAATATATGCCAACTCTTACATTTTTGTGCAAAACTAGAAAACAGGCTGTTTGCAAAGCCTGCAACTCCTCCAAATTTATTATTAGGAGTAGTATTATAGGAGCCCAAGTCATGGACCAGAACTAGGTGTTGTACAAACAAAACAAAACGATGGTACCTGCCCCAAACCTTTCCCTACTATTATTAAAGGACAAATGAGATATTTCAAAATGTCTCTTTCAAGAGCTCTTAATAGGATCTTCAGAAGGTTAAGATAAACTTGAACATTTCTCTAATCTAGTGTGAAATACCCTTCAGTTTCCAGTTCTCTAAAAAAATTAATTAAATCCTTAATTTTGCAGACCAAATGTTTATATTATTTGAAAAGAGGAAACCAATATTGATATATTTTGACTGAGTTGTAGCTCTTATATGGTATGCCAGATGGTAGTTGGCATCTCCATGGTATTTACTTATATTTTAATATCAATTTTAAAGACAGACAGGATACGATCTACATTATTCTTGCTCTATTGCTGCAGAACCAGAGTCCGCCAGCAGCGTTATTACAAACTGACAGATGATCAGAGAAGATGGGGACCCTGGGAGAAGGAATCATAGATGGAAGTATGCTTTGTTTGGTTTTTCAGCAGGTAATCACATCGCAGAGAGGCTGCTATTTGCCCGACACACCTGAACTCAAAGTACAACACAACCCACTCCTCTCACCTGGCTCAGTCTCCCCTTTAGAATACTAGCATTTAGATTTGCTCCCTACAGCCTACTCTAAACTAGGAAAGCTTAGAAAGGTCAGCTGGTACAGCTATAACAGCAAAGTGGGGACACAGCTCCCACAGGCAAATTGTACCTATACTAGTTTGCGAAATGAAATCTATTCCAGCAAAAGTCATTTTTAGCTGGTACAACTGCATTTATACTAGGGCTTTTATTGGTATAAACATGCTGTAAAAAATAAAATCATACCCCTAACTGACCTTGCTACAGCTGCAAAAGTTTTTGGTCCAGACTCAGTCCCATTCTGATTTGATTGTAAAGTGAAAGCAAATAAAACCAGTCAGTCACACACACATTACATTAATAGGTGTGACTACGCTCTGCTTGTGGGTTCCTCAACATGTTTTACATACATAGGTCTACACCCAGACTGCTCCAGGAGCCCCAGTTGGCCACAACACAGACCACAAGCCAGCAGCGAGAACCACACTTCCCACCTACCAGAGTCCTCCCTGGCCTCTACAGACCGTGCAGACAAACAGGCTTTGCAACATGAATTGAGGATCGACAAGCTAGGACAAGTGTCAGACCAGGTTTCACACAGACTTTTATTTTCTGACTAGCTCCGGTCCATTCTGATTTTACCAAAATCAGTTCATCTGTTACTAAAATAGTAGATATTTTTAACTCTGTTTATCTGAAAGACCCACTACCCTAAGGATTTGTGATAAGGTGAAAAATGACTGATAGCACATTTCAGATGTCAGACTTACCTGCCGGGCCAGTCTAGCCTCCTCAATGCTAAACACATGGGTAACTCCCATCTAAAATAAAAAGCCATTAATATCTCCCTAGAGGAAGTCTCTTGAGTTCTTCCATTCATCCACAGATGATACAGCATGGTGCTTGTGCTATTTATCAGATTGATAAATAGCAGGAACATTAAGGCACTAGTGCACTGAATGTTTGCTACAAATCATGCACCAAAGCAGCAGTTCTGGTTATTATTGAGTCATAAAAAGAACGCATTAAATAAGAACTTATCCGGTGTATTGTACGAACTGCAAGATCAACTGATGTAGAGCGCCAGCTCATGGTTAATAAAATGTTGATCTAGATTTCTAGCCCCTCCTAAGCTGCAGGGCTTGAGTCCAGCCCAGAAAGATGGAGAAGAGCTACAATTGTTGGATCCAAATCTGAGTTGGGATTCAGAACCCCACACAAAGGTGGGGGGCTCTCTCTAGTTTTCGAAGTTTAACTCCGCTGAGATCAAATATTTTAATTTTGGGAAGGGACTAAAGGCAAACTTTTTTAACAGCACCTACGTGCCTTAGGAGCTTACATACCTATAGCACTCAAATGCCCAAAGTCACTTTTGAAAGTGGTAACAGGGTGCAAATTCCAGCAACCAGCAGCAATAATCTTGGAAGATTAAAGTTCTAGGGTCCAGTTTTCAAAAGCACCTCCCTGATATAGAAGCCCAACTTTTCCCAGGTATGGAGAGTCATTTAAAGTTGTTAATGCGGTAAGGTGAGTTAATCATCCACAATTATTGCATGTGGCTCCTGGAACAGACACTCAGTACCCACCCCACAGCTAACTTCCATTTATCGCTTCAGGCTCTGTTTGTAAGCAGCTGGCTTGTGCATGTCTACATTCATTTCCCTCTGCAGCCAGGTAACCCCATGGCTTGAGCACTGGAACTGGATTTATTCCAACCGGTTATTCCAGGGTCAGCGTTCACCTCCAAAATGGGAGTAAGAGAAACCTCTCCCTGATGGGCACAATCTGAAATCATTTGGCACGCTTTGGAGGCAGTTCTGCCAGACATAGGGAGGCCTGTGGGAAAGTCGGTTAGTGCCATGTTTTAAGTCATTCTCATTCAGTAACTACTGCATTTTAAGCATAATGAAGGGCCAGTTGGGTGTTAGGAAGTGGCTTTAACCCTATTCTTGCCAGAGACTCAGTGAGGCCCTTTACCTCCGTCAGAAGGAGATGTAAAGGAGTCTGAGGGTTCAGAGGCTGCGGAAAGACACCTGACCAGCCTTTGCATATTTTCCAGACATCCCATATCGATTTTACAGACATTGCAATGGCCACTGCGTCCCATCAGAAAAATACAAGGAGCTATAAAACCAAGGGGTGCACTAACTTAATTTACAATGTGAAACAAAATTTGTAAAAGGAGTGTCAGGGAATGTGACAGCAACAGGAAACTGAGTTTCTGCTGGGAAAAAGTTAAATCTTCGGATGGGAGGACGCCACCAATGCGGAGAGACTACCTGGCAAAGAGCAAAAATTGATGATCGAAAGAACTGGGCTTGAATAAACAACATTAAGGCATGGCAGCTCCCAGAGTGCATGGAAGGGATAAGCCTGAAGGAGCTGATGGCACACTGTTCAGCGCTGAATGTGAAACCTGTGAGCCGAAAGCACTGTTCTTCCAAGTGAACAGCAGGGTTGTGTGATGAATGCCCCAAGTGGCAAGGAGAAGAGAAGCTTTGCGCACACACATTGTGACTATAACTTGATTGCACTTTACCTCCTCTAAAAGTTGCCCACTCTTATACCACTCTAATACCGGGGGGTGCTGAAAACTAAGACATCGCAGCCAGCATCCAACCCTGCTGAACAATGAACAGCCAGCCTATGCAGGGATGAGGAAGAGGGTGTGACGGTGGATCCACGGGCATGTGACTATGGCATAGGTTGCCAAGACTCTTTTATTTTAAAGCTAAAGTACCAGTTGATTTTGACTTGTTAGAAATCTTTGCACCAGATGCAAGAAATAATCCATTGGCTTTGAAGTGTCAAGTGGCAGAACTTCTAGTCACAAGATGTGAACTTTCTATCAATATCAGTTAAGTCCGACTTTGTCATGCTATCCAATATGGATGTGCAAATCCCCTTAAAGTCACTGGCACATACATCTCTCAGGGGAGTCTATGGGCCTTCTGATGTATACTTAGCAAACATTAGAGGCTTTCAATTTCAAATGAAAAACGTTTGTGAGCAGTGATATTGAACAGCAACAAATGTGCATGTTCTTTTGGAAAGGAAAGGGCCTCCCTGATAGATATTGACTTATGCTGCATGTGTGTGTCTGAGCATGAGAAGCAGTAAGAACTTCCTCAGACCCCTCTCCAGCCCTTGGGTTTGGATGCACTTGGGTAACAGTTTGGTGCTGTTATAGTGCAGTACCAATTACAAACCCACCTCCAGGAGCAAATAGAGGAACAGGGAAGGAATTGTGAATATAGTTCTTTTCCCTGGGAAGTAGCCACAACTCGTCCCCTTACAATGGGCTGTGTCATTTGGGCACAGACTAGACCAAAGGATGGTTAGCTACTCCATGAAATGCCAATTGTGCAGAAAGCTGTACCTCATCAGGGTCCAGTTCGTAACTCTTGTCTTGAATTGCTGCAGGTAGAGGATGCTGCTGAAGACTATGGTGGATGTATTTTTCTTATGGTCATGGCTTCTATTACCTTTAGGTGTCTGTGCCTTCTAATGTATTTTATTGCCCTTGCCCATGTAGCTGCAGTGTATGGTGTGGTAATAGATGCTAGGTGGTTTTCTAGTTTGTAATTTTGGAACAATATAAATAAATATGAAGGAACTGAAATGACAAGCACACACGTAAACAGAATGTAGCTCCTGCACATGGCCAATTCTATCCCTCCCCCACCATTCTCCACTTATCGTAACCCACTGCCTGGGAAAGAGATTCTGGATTCTACTCCAACTGCTACTACCTCCCCCATGGCCCACAGTCGCAAGGAATGGGGGGATACTGAATTCCCCAGTCTCCTGAGCAGCCATGTTGGGACTCAGGAGAATCTTAGCCCTTAGTTTGGACTGAATCATTTATTTGAATGAGTGGACATTTGGGGGAAGTTTGACAACTCTCCTACAGATCTGAGTATTGTATGTTTTAGTCCCCACCGAGTGTTATTTCAGACCATAAGCGTGTGTTAAATTCAACCCATGGAGAGCGCAGACATACTGCCCGCTATCCATTATGGGGCAGTCTGGGCATGTCAGCATTTAAAGGGTTAATAGGACAGTAATTACACAGGTGTAGAATGTTACACAAATACCAGATTATCATCCACAATGAGGATAATTTAACGGTCCTGAAACAGACAGAATCAAAACCTCTCAGCAGATCCCTTGGTTAATTCAGATCTGATCCAGCATCTGATCTCCTACTCCCAAACTCTCCCTGAGCTCTACAGACATGCCGTAAAGGAAGGCACTGCAGGGCTGGATCCCAAGCTTGTAATAAACAATCAGGGGTAGCTGAAGAGTAAGGACAGTCTGTACTTCAGGCACTGCACTGGAGTCAGCCTTGGTTCTTCTGCCACTGACGCCCTGGGGGACTTTTAGGACAGTCACGTGGTCTCTTTTCGGTTTCCCCATTCAGAAAAGGGGACAATAATACTCTCCTCCTCCCACCCTGACTTGCTAATTAGACTTAAGCTCTGTGGGATAGAGACTGTCATAGTATAGTGTGCACAGCCCCCAGTATAATGGGGCCCTGGTTTTGGTTTCGGGCTCCAGGCGCTACTGGAATATAATAATTATTTAACAGAGAGTTGGTCGATCTACAGCACCATGTTTAGCGCTTTTGATTGAAAAGCATCATGGGCCCGAGCGCTCAGATTAATCTAGGAGTGGCCGACTGAACTCCATATCCCCCCTCCTAAAATACAGTGACAACATCCCTTTAAAATGCTTTCATTCTCTGTACTAGGGCTAAACCCTCCACCCTCCGCCCTAAAGCCTAACTTTCTCAACCATGCAGGACAGTAAGCTGCCCCAGCCCCAACTCAATCAGTGAAGACCTACCCAGATCTAGGGTCCATGTCTGGTGCAGAGCGCAGCCCCTGCTTTTCCCACCCTAGCAGCAAACACATGGATAAGGAAACGGTGGATAGGAAAGGGGGAGGGGCCACAGTACTGGGTCCACCCTCCTGTATTCCGCTGTCAGTGGAAATAGGCTGACATGAAGGAGTGAGAAAGCTGCAGTGAGTAACACGCCCAGAAGAATGAGTTCCTTCCCAGGGCTCCTCCCAGGACAGCATAGCTACACAATGCTCCTCGTACAGGGCTGAATGTAAACTTGCCATTCTGCCCTCAGTTCCCTATGATCAGGAAAAGAACCAAGCTGTCTCCCAAAAGAGGAGCACCAGACATGTGCAGGTCAGTTTGTAAAGATCTGCTCCTCCGGGAGGAGAAGTGCTACAGAAATATGAGTTCTAAGTACAAAGAGATGGTCAGTGTATCTAGTAAACCTGAATCTGTGGCTCCTGCAAATGCTGCCTGGACATCATGCTGTCCCTCTGCTGACTTCACTCATGAGCCAGCAAGTGACTTAAGTCATCAAGAACATTGCTCTTCATTCCCTTGAAACAGCAGGATTCTTATCAGCTCCATGTCCTACCAGCTCACAGAAAGAGAGAGGCTCTTGTGCATGTCATGTCACACCATTGCACATGCTTCTCATTCACATGTGCACTTGCACCACATCTAGTGCTTTAGATTTATTGATGGCAAGTCACCTGAAGGAGCTGGGATTTCAGCAGAGCTGCCATTTTTATTTTGGCGAGGTTGGGAGGTTCTTTCCAGTAACAAGGCAGATATTTAACTTATGAGTGAGGCCTTCTTTTAGGCTGGAAAACCTTGGAGCTGTCCCTCTAAACAGCACACAACACACACCCCGGTCTCTGACCTTCTTTGGTGAGTGTTAAACCTGTGGAGTCTAACACAGGGCTTTCTCCAGCGTTTCCACTCCTTAGTAGACTTTCTAAGAGGGAAGTTCCCTCATGAACCCATTTCCCCCCTGTCTGGCCATTCTGCAGACTGCGAGGGCCACCATCAGAGAACCGCTCATCTAATACATACCCAAACATGGCAACCAGCAGGTTAACCAGGAGGATATTGGTGGAGAGCATGTAGATGCACACCAGGGGAATGGTGATCCACTCCGGGAAGCGGGGATGGTTGTTAGCATCCAGTTCTACACACAAAGGTTTAGACTCATTCCCAGAGAAGGTGCAGCGATCAAAATTGTATGTGGTACCTAGAGCAAGAGGAGGACAGAGTGAGACTGTGGGGGCTGTGGAAAGGAAGCCTTTTGATCTCTGGTGTGTCTATAACATCGGGGATTTACCCCAAGACCACCCACTGATGCTACCATTTAGTGTAAATGGATGAAATGCAATTTGCCTGGGAGGAGACTACCACTGCTTGAAACCAGTGTTAGTGCCATCAGCAGTAGCTCTGCCTGTCTGCACTAGGCACTTACAGCAGTGCCCTGGGCTGCAGTCATTGCTGGTCGGACATCAGTGCAGCTGCACTAGGGCGGTCACTGCAATGCACAGGGGAGGGCAGACTGTGGCCCTGCAGTTTACATGGAGATGGCGGTTGCAAAGGGCAGCTTGTGAACTAGAGAAATGAACATGGCAATGATATTCCATTATCACTGAACACATCAGACACATATGTATGAGAGAAAGAGTGCGCCAAAAAGATCTGGCATTAGCCATTTAACGTTAGACAAGTCAGAGAAAGACTGTAACCACCACCCCTCTCATACTGGAATGGATTGCATGGGATGAAGTCTCTTGTGAAAACCCACCTTCCTGCTGTTTGGAAGGAAGGCGTCAGGAAGGTTGGAGCAGGAGCCTGTTAGGGGGTTTGATTGGAGGGAGTATGCCTGGAGGGAAGGGTAGTGGGAACCGGAGGGGCATGCTGGAGCTGGGCCGCGTCTTGCGAAGTGCTGGGTGCCAGATGGGAGGGGAGTGAGGGCTCCTGTAAGAGGGCCCAATTTTCAGAGGGCTGATGAACCACATCCCTTTAAGGTCTCCAATCACGCCCCCACTGTCATCCGATGCCTTGGCCCCAGTCACTAATATTCTATCCTGCTTTAACACTGGCTTGGACAGTCATTAAGGGTAAAATCCTGCAAGCAGCTGTCCATGGGCAGACCCGAGTCCCTGCAGAGCCCCACTCAAGTCAGCACGGCTCAGTATAGACACAGGTCCAATGCAGAATCTGGCCCCAAGAGAGTGTAGGCTCCCTAGCTGAGCCAAACGAGTGCAGCCCCTCCCCTGCCCAAGGGAGGTACATACAGAAGATGGCTACCATCAATGTCATCAGGGTACTGGCCAAACATGGCCAGGTAAGGCTCGTAGATAACCGATCGGAAGATCCATTCCCAGCGGTACTCATTCTTCCTCAGGATGCCCTGCCTGGCCACACCAAAGGCCACCATCCACACACCGAAGAGGAACAAGAAGAAGAAGACATCAATCATCTAGAAAAGGAGGGTATAAAAAACAGATCAGTGCATCCTCCACATTCCTGCAGCAAGTCACACTGCAGGAGGCCAGGAGTTTGTTCCCCGTGAATTAAATAGCAGGTTGGGAACAGATGTGAAAATCCAGTCACTCAGCAATACAGTATAGCCGCATTTTCAGGCGGCCTCCATCCAGTCTCAGACGTTATGCTCGAGCTTAAGTGGTTATAAGATCAGGGCCTGATCCAAAGCCTATTGAGATCAATGGGAAAATCCCAATGACTTTCACGGGGTTTGGATCAGACCCCATAATCTACACACGCAAGTTCTGTATACAGGTCCAAGATGAATAACTGACCTGATTCACAGACAAACGTAGGTCTGATGTATGCAATATTTAAAATAAGCAAAACCGGTAACCACTTCTGACAATTTGGTCCTGGGCACCTTGAAAAAGATATGGTCATTTTCTAGATGCCCACAGGTGATGGACTGCTGAATTCTTTCCCCTTGCTGTTCCTGCAGAGACTATCAACAGTGTGTATTCCAGGAAGCAACTTTCCATTTGATTCACCCACAAATGACAGGCATTCTCTTGTCTCCTCTATCCTCTCCCACCTCCTCAAAATATTACCTCTTTCCTCCAAATACTGGGAATCTGCCATTTGAGAGACTGACAGAGAAAAAGAAAAAAAATCACACTAAAGAATAGCCCCTACACTGAGGAAGCAGGAACAGCATCCTCCTATCCCCTGCCGCCCCATCCCTTCCACGCTGTAGGCCAAGAGGCCGGCCTTTGTCTGCTGTCTGCCCGAGTTAAGAAGCCAGATCTTTGTTTGCTCTGCCCCATGTGAGGGTCACAGCGTGCTAGACTTGTACTTGTTGTCAGCCCCAGCCAGAGGCCTGTGGGCTAAAGCCTGTGCCCTGCTCTGCCCCGCCCAAAGAACCAGAGCCTAGATTGAGTGTTTGCTGGCTGCCTTAGCCAGGGGGTTTAGGCTAAAGCCTGCTCCCTGCTCTATCCCGCCCAAAGGGAGAGAGAGTCAGACTGTGAATTACTGCCCCCTCCAGCCCGGGGGCTGCAGGCTACAGACTGCTCACAGCTTCGCCCCGTCCATGGGGGCAGTAGCACCAGATTGTTCCTACTGGTTTGCCTCTGCTAGGAGGCTACAGAACTATAGACTTTGTATGGCTCGGGTCCACCAGCAAGGCCCGAGTCTGGGGGTTGCTGCCTGATATAGCGAGGTGGAGCGGCCTCCCTCCCCTCTTGAGAGTGAGAGACCACTACAAATCCCTTATTTAGTAAGAGCCCAGTTCTGTGATCCTTTGTCACCAATAGCAACTGGGGGGCCAGGATGACCTGACCACCACAGAAGTGGCAGAAAAATGGGAAGCCAGCAATGTAGCAATTCTTTAAAAACCTCAGTGTTCATTTCACCTGCATGTACATTCAATTGCTCTCAGTGCCATTTCTTCATAAGTTCCCCAGGTTCAGTGCACCCCAGGTATGATCAAAGCCGCTTTTCCTTTCCTGGGAAGTCCAGAATCTCTATGGGGTAGACAGGCCCAGCCTGTGTGCACAATCCAGTACCTTTTTCGGCTCACAGTCCGTACTCTGACTGAGACCTCTCTCCAGAGCCCCCTTCTCTGGAGCTGTTCCTTCAGCGGCATGCCTCTCCTCCTGCCACCACTGAAGTGAGCCGAGCCACGCTCCAGTGTCTCCCACTCCCAGCAGGCTTTGCCAGTGATTAGTAGTCAGGGCTCCCCTTCCCCACTCTAAAAGGGAGTGAAGTCAGCAAGACCACTCTCTAGTCCAATTCCTGAAGTAGGCAAACTCCCCATAGCTGCTAAGTCTAGCTTCTCAGAGGAATTGAGATTTTCCTTCCTCAGCCATACCCTTACTTGTGTTGAGTAAGGAATCTTCATGTGAGTAATGAGTTGGGCTGCAAAATCCAGCTCTGAAGCATTTAATATGCCCTGAGGCTGAAAGGTGCTGTGAAACCAAGCTTGTTGTCTTTCCAATGTTAACTGTTCATTCAGAGTGAACCCCCCACCCCACACAGAAAGCCAATAAACAGCCCTGCCCTAGTTATGTCCCTCTTCAATCTCAATTAAACCCTATTTTGAGGATGTACGAGGGGCTTGGGCCTTGTGCTGGCCCTCTGTACAGGGGGGAATTTCACTCTCTAAGAAGAAAACTTGTCACATCGTTTATTTAGAATGTTAAGAACAATTGCCCATGTCTTACCATCCTCTGAAGCATAATAATTTTTGGTCCTAGATTCCTGCTAACTGTGAAAATGTGGATCAGCCTTAGAGTAAAAATGATGTAGTCCAGGCAAAAAATGACTCGCCCAGAGTACCAGGAGCTTTCATTGGAGGAGCGGAGCCTGGGGAGGAAAAATAAGTGTAGTGAAACACTGTCTAAAGTTATGACAAATATATGTTGAAACAGCCTAGTCCCATAAAGTAGAACCTGATTAATCCATGTGTACTTATTTGCTCACTTTATAGTCTTTGCAAAAGTTGGTGGTCTCTTCTATCCTCTTAGCAAAAATGTAACAGCAGATGCTGTACAGGTCTCATTCATTTCATTTCTTCCCCCAAAAATATACCACAAACTTTTACTAGTGTATGACAACAGAGTAGCATCAATAACTGGAACTACAATTGACAAAACAAGTGAACAAGGTATATTGCAGGATGTATGTATCCGTGCCTGTTTATTTACTTACCCACTCATAGAATCCAGTCTGTACACAGGAGTGAAGTTTTATTGTATAGTGTATGTAAATTACAGCTGTCCTCTTAAACCACACTAAAAGGCTAGATTCATTCTATTAAGTGAGATTAGGTGTCAGACAATCCAGAAGAAAAATCACTTCCCGCACAACCCTTTCATGACCAAGGACATCTGAATTCTGCTACAGAACAGGAGTCTCCATTCCCATTCTATCCTCTTGGCCCCTTTTTTTGAGGCTGTCAAAAGGTACAATTAAGTTGTAATTATGAATCTTTTAACTGACAGGGATATCTGTCCATTAGAAACCAAACTAACAGCACTAAGGGCCCAATCCAAAGCCCATTGAAGTCAATGGCAATCTTTTCCACTGACTTCAGTGGAAGCTGGCTCAGGCCTCAAGTTGCTTCACACACCGTATGTCACTATCAGCTGATAAACAGCTTTCAACCACTAATAAGCGGGGGCAAAATCTCAGTGGCAAATCCAGAAAGCTTCATGCCCCATTACCAATCAGCAGAGTCATCCAGTTCATCTCAAATGTTAATTGGGTATCCGGATCTTTAAACAAGGTCAAAGCTGATGAAGCAGCAGTACAGGATGGAACTAGACAAGGCTGCTAAGGCCAGGTCTTGATTTTGCAAAACTAAATCTAAACCAGACATGGTTCAAACTGAAGGGTGCCTTACTCTGAGCCACCTACCTTTGTGGAGGGGAGTGTGGGAGGTTTGAGCTTTTGCAAAAACTCAAGGAAGTTGGTTCAGAGCCAAGTTCCATTTTACTCCAACTAATGGTTTGAGGATAGAGAGTCAGATGGAAAATTCTGGTTCTGTCCCCACAAGAAGCCACAGATCCTAATCAAACAGGCCTCCTTAAAGGAAACCTACAAGACAGTAGCACATAAGCATCAGTCGTGCATCCAACCAAAGAGCAGAGATCCTCAGGATCACCCATCAGCGCTACTGCAGTCAGGAGAACAGAGGTACTTCCACTGAGCATACTTCAGGCCTCATTGATCCCAATTCTGACCTCAGCTACACCAGCATCAATCCAGAGTCACTGCACGGACTTCAGTAGAGTAACACCAGATTCATTCACACTGTGGTAGCGGAAAAGACAGCAGGCCTCATGAAGGTTCTTAAAGAGAAAGACTGGCACCCAAAGGAAGGCTGGGGAGCTCATCCTCATAAACATAATGCCAGGTGTGTGGCCGGGGAGGGAGCTGAAGCTGGGGATCTCTGCCCACTTGGCTTTTGATGGATGCACAGCAGAGAAGTCTGAAGAAGCAAGGCAACCCTCTCTTATCAGGAGCTACAATAGATACTTGGTGAATCAGGAATAGACACTAGGGCCAGACAAATGGCTTGGGTCAACATCTAAACCCCTCAACTAGCTCTGTGTCATTCTGCTAAACCATACCCTGTATTCCCTATAACTCTGGATCATACTGTGCTGCTGGCCTAGAAGGGCCCTGAAATCCAGGAAAACATCCTCTGAGTCCAGAGAATCCTATGACTGCAGCAGCACCCAAACCAAACTTCTCTCAAATAAAATTGTTAGTCTCTAAGGTGCCACAAGTATAGAATCATAGAATATCAGGGTTGGAAGGGACCTCGGGAGGTCATCTAGTCCAACCCCCTGCTCAAAGCAGGACCGATCCCCAATTAAATCATCCCAGCCAGGGCTTTGTCAAGCCTGACCTTAAACACTTCTAAGGAAGGAGATTCTACCACCTCCCTAGGTAACGCATTCCCGTGTTTCACCACCCTCCTAGTGAAAAAGTTTTTCCTAATATCCAACCTAAACCTCCCCCACTGCAACTTGAGACCATTACTCCTTGTCCTGTCCTCTTCTACCACTGAGAATAGTCTAGAACCATCCTCTCTGGAACCACCTCTCAGGTAGTTGAAAGCAGCTATCAAATCCCCCCTCATTCTTCTCTTCCGCAGACTAAACAATCCCAGTTCCCTCAGCCTCTCCTCATAAGTCATGTGTTCCAGACCCCTAATCATTTTTGTTGCCCTTCGCTGGGCTCTCTCCAATTTATCCACATCCTTCTTGTAGTGTGGGGCCCAAAACTGGACACAGTACTCCAGATGAGGCCTCACCAGTGTCGAATAGAGGGGGACGATCATGTCCCTCGATCTGCTGGCAATGCCCCTATTTATACATCCCAAAATGCCATTGGCCTTCTTGGCAACAAGAGCACACTGTTGACTCATATCCAGCTTCTCGTCCACTGTAACCCCTAGGTCCTTTTCTGCAGAACTGCTGCCTAGCCATTCGGTCCCTAGTCTGTAGCGGTGCATGGGATTCTTCCGTCCTAAGTGCAGGACTCTGCACTTGTCCTTGTTGAACCTCATCAGATTTCTTTTGGCCCAAACCTCCAATTTGTCTAGGTCCCTCTGTATCCTATCCCTACCCTCCAGCGTATCTACCTCTCTTCCCAGTTTAGTGTCATCTGCAAACTTGCTGAAGGTGCAATCCAAAGTACTCCTTTTCGTTCTCTGGGTTAGTTAATCATTATCTGAGCAGGAGAAAAGTTCCTCAGCACAAGTTCTCCTCAGCCCACGAGATGTTCTGCAGAACCAGTCTTTGTGCCTTGGAACCAAAATCTACAACCTTCTTTGACTTTAGGGAACACAACGAGTTTGCTACTGAGTTCAAGTGACTTTGTTCATCATCTTCTCACAGCCAGACACACACCGTAACAGTACCTGGCATGGTAACATGCCTTTAAACCGAACACTACTCACCTGAATATAATCCCTGTTATGAAGTAAAAGATTCCAAGCGTATCCATGATGTTCCACAGATCTGAGAAATATTTATTCCCATTCATGTACCACTAGAAAGGGAAAAGAGCAGAAAATCACCACAACAGCACACGTCAGCACTGATTACTCCCATCGTGGGCCTAATTCCACCACCATTACTCACCTTGGATACCTTAGTCTGCGAGTGCCCTCATGGATTTCACTGAAGCCGCACATGCGGTAAGGCACTATTCACAGTAAGTGTGGTCAAACTCGGCCCTTTACAACCATAGAACTGGCTCTTATTTTTCCATCTCCTTGTTGAAGACATTTATTGGCTGCAGCATAGTTCAAATCACTGACATTTTAGGGAAAACATCATTCTCAATATTGGTGTGTTTCATCGGTCAACTCCATCAGGGAGACAAAAGTCAGGTTTTCTAGCCCTAAAGGTTCATTTGAAAATGCTTTTGCTATGGCAGTCTGAGTGCTAGACTAATTTTCTTGAGCTGCAACTGATCACTCATGTGAGTAGCATCATTGGCTTCAGTTGGAATACACAGCTGAGTACAGCCCACCAGTGGAAACAAGGGGTACCCAATCTGGCCTTGAAAGCTAAGCCTGCAAAATGATGGATACACAGGAGGAGTACACAGGTAGGAGGTGTCACTGCCAGTGTATGAAGAAATACACATACTAGCTATGAGCAAGCTAGTGCACTAAATAGCAACATGGCCATGGCAGCATAGGTGATGGCTGGGGTTACCTAGTACAATCCCAGAGGACCTAGGTATGTAATCCAGCAGCTAGCCTGAGCCACCACCAATAGTGGCCACACTGCTATTGTTAGTGCATTTGCACAACCAGAGCTAGTGTGTATGTCTATCCAAATCGGGAATTACACCTCCCAGCTGCTGTGTAGACAAACCCTAAGGTAGGTTGAACAAATTTGTGGAGTGTTTCATCTGATGGCTGGGTTTGCTATGACTCATCAGCAAGAACTGAACCTTGGACCTTTTAACCTAAAACCATGCCCCTCTACTGCTTAAACTATAGGACGACAGCCATTAACTGGAGTCAACACAAATCTCCTAGTGAGCCAGCCTCAAGAGGAGAACAGAGTCCCACAGTGTGTTAACATGCAGCCTACGCATTACCTCAGCTGAGACATTAATTGGGATACTTGTGGAACACAGGCAGCAGCTCTATCAGATGGGCCAAAAGAAAGTCCTGCTTTGGACAATTAAAAGTGATCACCATTATGACTTTGGCCCTAACCTTTGCACTTCAGTTTCTCCCCCCTGTAAGATGGATGTAGTAGAACTTTCCTACCACAGAGGGAGCTGTGAAGTTTAACTAACAGTTGCACAGTGCTTCAAAGATAAGTGGCTCGTGGACCAGCAGTGGTCCATGGACCACAACTGGAGAGCCACTGAGGTAACACAGTATTCTTTGACTGTGTCCCCTCACGTCTTGTCCAGCAAAGACACAGCTCACTGCTGGAATCCCATGGAAAGTAACTGCTAACTCGCTATTAAATATTTTTGGATCAAGTGTGTTTTTTTCCTAAAACTCTCCAAATGAACGATATTTACCTATATGTATTTTCAACCAACGATGGCTCTGAAACACAGTCTCAAATTTAACCCTCACCCCCCACCTCTGCATTTCATGGACGGGGTCAGATTCTGACCTCCAGACCAGAGCCTCCATTCAATGCTTTGGGGTCCACATTGGGCCTGAAATGGGGAAGGATTCTGAATCCTGGCCACATCTGACAGAAGTACCGTGTGATCAGTCAATAAAGAGATTTCTGCATTTTGACCCATTCTCCTCAAAACAGCTCAACAGCACCCAGCACAACAAATCTTATCCCAAACCTTAGTTCTGATTCATCTTTGAACTCTATCCTAAGGGTATCACAGATCCAAATATCACCTCCTTCAGTTAATTCTAGACTCCTTTTGTATCATTCAAAAAGGAAATGGTATAAAAGTATCAGATCATTTCAAACAGCACACAGAGATCTGGTCCAAATGCATATTCAATCATTATAAAGAATTGTCATGTACTGAGAGTTAATCACAGATTTAACAATCCTTTAAACATGTTTTACAACCAGTCTGTTTAGGATCAAGAATCCTTCTTATGGTACAAGTACTTGGCTGTGTTTATGAAGTGGAATGGTGGCATCTAGTGGCTGGTTGAATTAATTTCAGGGTTGTTTTTTCCTCTAGGTATCCCATTCTGGAGTAATATCTTCCATGTATAGGCTCATTTTTCCCTTTGTAATTAAGTATCATTAGTTCAAATAATTCTGAATCTTTGGAATAGGATCAATTACTGTCAGCCCAGTTGCATCTCAGCCACTGGAGAGCAGTGAATACCTATTCAATCCTCCCTGCATTTGAAAGAAAACCTGTGTACTGGACATTGTCACCTTTTTACACCATGACATAGCATAGCAGAGTGCCTGGAGTATATGACTTGTTACTGGTGCTACTCAAATCCATCTATGGTCGCTGTCATTTTCCATAGTATGGGAAGAATGGTTAATAATGCACCTTGGTAACACAAATGTTCAGATTAGAAGCTGCACTGTTATTGTAGCCAGGTTGGTCCCAGGATACCAGAAAGGCAAGGTGGGTGAGGGAATATCTTTTATTGGACCAGCTTCTGCTGGTGAGAGACAAGGTTTCAAGCTACACAAAGCTAAAGAATAGCAGCTCTATGTAGCTTGAAAGTTTGTCTCTCTCACCAACAGAAGCTGGTCCAATAAAAGATATTCCCCCACCCACCTTATCTCTCTACATTAGAACTTGTCAAATTCAAGATATTTCTATTTCTGCACATGTTCAGCTCATACCTTGCTTTGAACATTGGGTGTTGGGAAAGGCAGACGCTCAAGGGAGAGAGAATGCAAGTCAACCAGACTATCACAGTTATCCTCTCATTAGGGCTTTGTAAATGAAATTAAAAATCCCTTGCTTTTTATGAACCAAAGATGGCCAGAACTGACCTGGATTAAACATTTTATTGTAGCAATTGAAGATCTAGAAGCCAAGTCCAGGGCTAGACTCCCTTTGAGTCACTGGAGCGATACAAGTTTACACCAGCTAAGGATCCAACCCTAGAAATATACTCTCCTCTAGCACTGCTGCCTATTCATATCAGAATTAACTATGAATAGGGAGGGGCACATTGCTTCAAACCAACCAGAACCCTGGCTCAAACCTGAAAGCAAACCCAAATCCAATCACTGAGGTTCAGTGAAGTGTTAACTCTTTACATTATCATTCACTTCTGCTGTTTCTGGATCCACACATGCCCTACCCTCCAGCGTATCTACCTCTCCTCCCAGCTTAGTGTTATCCACGAACTTGCTGAGAGTGCAATCCATCCCATTATCCAGATCATTAATGAAGATGCTGAACAAAACCAGCCCCAGGACCAACCCCTGGGGCACTCCGCTTGATACCAGCTGCCAACTAGACATCGAGCCATTGATCACTATCCTTTGAGCCCGATGATATAGCCAGCTTTCTATCCACCTTATAGTCCATTCATCCAATCCATACTTTTTTAACTTGCTAGCAAGGATACTGTGGGAGACCGTATCAAAAGCTTTGCTAAAGTCAAGGTATATCACATCCACCGCTTTCCCCATCTCCATAGAGCCAGTTATCTCATCATAGAAGGCAAGCAGGTTGGTCAGGCATGACTTGCCCTTGGTGAATCTATATTGACTGTTCCTGATCACCTTCCTCTCCTCCAAGTGTTTCAGAATGGATTCCTTGAGGACCAGCTCCATGATTTTTCTAGGGACTGAGGTGAGGCTGACCAGTCTGTAGTCCCCCAGATTCTCCTTCTTCCCTTTTTTAAAGATGGGCTCTATATTAGCCTTTTTCCAGTTGCTGGAACTTCTTCCAATCACCATGAGTTTTCACAGATAATGGCCAATGGCTCTCCAATCACATCAGCCAACGCCCTCAGCACCCTCGGATGCATTGCATACAGCCCCATGGATTTGTGCATGTCCAGCTTTTCTAAATAGTCCTTAACCTGTTCTTTCACCACTGAGGGCTGCTCACCTCCTCCCCATACTGTGCTGCCCAGTGCAGCAGTCTGGGAGCTGACCTTGTCTGTGAAGACCGAGACAAAGCATTGAGTACGTCAGCTTTTTCCACATCATCTGTCACTAGGTTGCCTCCCCAATTCAGTAAGGATCCCACACTTTCCCTGACCTTCTTCTTGTTGCTAACATACCTGTAGAAACCCTTCCTGTTACCCTTCACATCCCTTGCTAACGGCAACTCCAATTGTGGTTTGGCCTTCCTGATTACACCCCTGCATGCTTGAGCAATATTTTTATACTTCTCCCTAGTCATCTGTCCAAGTTTCCACTTCTTGTAAGCTTCCTTTTTGTGTTTAAGCTCACCAAAGATTTCTCTGTTAAGCCAAGCTGGTTGCCTGCCATATTTGCTATTCTTTCTGCACATCGGGATGGTTTGTTCCTGCATCCTCAATAAGGTTTCTTTAAAATACTGCCAACTCTCCTGGACTCCTTTCCCCCTCATATTAGCCTCTCAGGGGATCCTGCCCATCAGTTCCCTGAGGGAGTCACTCTCTATGCTCAACAGAACCAAGTTAGTTGCTATGAGAATTTCCACTTGGTATTTTATAGGTCACGTTTTCCTTGCCCATATATTTTGTTCAAACCACCACCACCTGTGCCCCCCAAATCTAGTCAGAACTTGGTCCCCCTTTGTTCTGTGCACATGCAATTCCAACCATTACATTGCATTAACACTTTGATAGTTTGTACTAAATACACAGCAGACATCTTCATCATTTCTGTAGACTGACATACAAACATGGGACCAGAACCTGAAATCGTCTCTCACACAGTTGGCTGCAATAGGCATGTTGCCTGACAAAGGACTGCCAAATCAAAACCTTTCTCACTCAGTGACCTTTCAGAAGTTCAGCACAGATTTCTGCTGTACATTTAGAAAATTGTAAGCACTGTACTTTTTACTATTAAACATCTATATAACCCTCCTTCCAGACCTTAGTGTTCGACACTCACCAGTAAGGACAGAGCTGATCAAACAAAGCCCATTCAACTACTGAGCCCAGCAAGCAAACTGCCTCTGATCCCAACAGGTAACTCTATGTCAGACCACTGGGAACTGTGGTGCTCGGATGTGGACATTTAAAACACGGAGCATGACTGGTTATTCATCTGCAGACATCCAGCTCAATCCACCTTTCTAAGATGGTTTGACCTTGAATTCAGAACAAAAACTGAGAGTAACTTGGGGGGGGGAATTATCATTTCCTTCTGCTGATAGTGGTGAATATTGCTAATAGCGCCAAGAAGCTCTCCAGGTGCAGGAGTCCCACTGAAGTCAAATACAGTTCCACACATGTAGGTATTGAAGAAGTGGGCCATGAGAAAACAAAGATCAGTATTGAAAGATGAACTGGCACCCATACCAGTCCCATCCAGCCACTCCTCAGCAGTGAGCCAGGCTCTTAAGTTCTCCTTTTATTTAGCTATGTCAATCAAAAAAAAGCCCCCAGTTTGAGGCTAATTCTGCCCTTAGTCAGAACATTCATTTCTGATGAATGAGAGGATGGCTTTTAATTGGCTTAAAATGATCTAGGTGTCTCAAAAGTGAAGATAGGCTGAAGCCAAAGAGTCTGGCTCTAGATCGAAACCTTCCCAAAGATGTGCAGTTTAGGTTTGGCCCATTAGGGTGGTAAGGGCTGGCTATTGGTTGGGGGCACACTCTAGTCAAAAGCTTACTCTGCAGAGCCAACAGAGTTCCCTTGAGTACACTGGTTCAACTCATTTCTCAGCTGCGTGCTTTTAAACAATCTGGATTGTCTTCAGTGGAGCCCAGGCAACACTAATCTCCCTTAGCATCTGAAGTGAAATTGGAGCGTGAGACACGCCCACTTTCCTCGAAACGCCGGTAAGCATAGCAGCCAGGCAGGAACATCACCCGAATTTTTCTTTGATATTTGCCTGCTATGCTCCTAGACAGTCCAAATCAAAGAGAAACCAAGTGTTGGGATTTCTCAAAGAACCTAGGGGAGTTGGACGCTTCATTGACTGGCTGGGATTTTCAAACTTTTCTTTTGCAGCCAGGCCACACAATACAACAGTGCACTGCCGGAGTCAGCCTGACTCTGGGTATCGACATCCATCAATGCAAATAAATGAAATGCCTGGTAAGGGCCTATCCTGCCAACCTTTACTCAAACGTAGAGACCTTGGGCATGTAATCCTCATTAAAATAATCAGGAGTGAGACTATTTGCTTCGTGCCTGCTCATATGAGTAAGAATATGCAGGGTCGGAGCCCTAGATCTGAAGCAGTTCCGCCTGCCCCTACTGCTGGTGGGTGGTACTGTAAGAGGAGGGGAAGAAAGGTTTCCCTTATGGCCAGCTGCTTTTTCAGCTGGGTTTTATGATCATCCAAACCCTTCAGTATTCATTTTCTGAACTGAGAGCTGCTTAACACTCTTAACTCAGCTGCTGCAACTAAAAATGGCTGGAAGGCTATGTCGTGCTGCTCAAGTGGTGGCTGGGCCTACACGGGAGGTGTTAGGAGGGGTCCAGAGAGACCAGGAAACCTAATCAATCAGACAAGAATAATATCAAGGTAGCAGACCCTTATAATCTTTCCCCTTCATCCCCTAGATAGTACATCTGTCTTGCCAAAGGTGCCCTCCTATTTATTTGGTAATGGATATATTTTTTCCTGAAGAAAAAAAGATTAAATAGCAGGGTTATGGCCACTCTGGTCATGGCAGAGGCTCACCCTGCAGTGATCTTTATGCATGCAGACCTTGTGCTGGCACTTGTCCTCTGGCTGCATGCCTTACACGGTACTCAAGACTGCACTGAACAACTAATAAATCACACACAATCTTCTAAATGACAGATTGTAAGTTTCCATGACCTCTTCACCAGACACACTCTAATCCCCCAGCATTCTGAAGGACTCCTATTACTAGAGGCATTCTCTCCTCAGAAGAAAGCCATTTCCCCCCACACACAGATAGTCAAACAACTCTGCAAAAAAAATAAATTAGTGTGTTTCATCCAGAGTACCTTGGTAGTGCATAGACATGTTCC
Organism: Chelonia mydas; assembly: GCF_015237465.2. Taxonomy (NCBI): domain Eukaryota; kingdom Metazoa; phylum Chordata; order Testudines; family Cheloniidae; genus Chelonia; species Chelonia mydas. The sequence goes on along the minus strand of NC_051251.2, from coordinate 70,894,643 downwards.
CTCTTTGTGGTGTGAGTGCTGGGCCTCCATCAGCCACAGTTCACTCACTCATGAAATGACAAATACCAGTGGTAGCTGCATAGGTTTGTCAAAGAATTCTAGAGCATTATGACACATTTTCCATTAAAAATTAATCTAAATGACCTAGATTGCTTTGACAATTTATACCACATGATTTTGAGAGCTCTCTCTAATGGCAAAATCCTCAAAGATATTTAGGTGCCTCAATCCCATTGAAAGACACCTAAATATCTTTGAGGATCTGGGCCATGGACTAGTACATACAGCACAGGATCAGTGTGTTTCCTTCAACACACAAACACACACACACACACAGCTTCTACCAGCATTAGCAGGAGTTGTGTGTGTCAGTTGTGGTGAACACAACCACTTCCTTTGGACTATGAATTACTTTTGCATCGCATTTTGCACCTAGCCGTAAGAAGGTCTCCATTTCTTTTTGCATCTAGGAGAAATAAAAAAGTGTCTGCCTGGAAACAGGTCGTTTTGGTTTGCAAGCGTTGCCTACTTGTCTCACTTCATCACAAAGCAGGATGAAGACCAGAACATAGAGGATGAGCTCCAGCATGGTGGGTTCTTTCTGGAAATCCATGAGCAGCACGTAGGCGAACAGCAGCAGGAAAACAATGTAGAAGATGACGTTCCAGGAGAAGACCACGAATGGGGAGGTGAAGAATGAAGCATAATACAACAAGAGCTTCTTGCTCCTCTCCACAGGCTTTTTCCTAGATAAATAAAGGATGATTTCAAACACACATCCCTCATGCCTTTAAAAAAATGTTCCTTGTGAAATTAAAATAGTGACCATGCAAACGTGCCTGGTTTTTTAATCGAAAAAATCACTTTGAAGTGCTACCAAATAATTATGGTCTGAGCAGCATCAGTTAAATGACCTGACTCACGGTACGTTGGCAGGCGGCCTATCTTGTCCCTGAAGGACCAGAGTAGTTCTGTCTCTGGCTCATTCAGCCACTCGACATCTTGTTAGCAATCCCAGCCAAATTAGCATTGATGTGATCACTTGTCAACCAGGAATTTTGCCGAGGCCATGCCTCTCCTTTCATATAGACCACCAAACTGCGGCCAGATGGGAACAACTTGTGTTCACTCTTTTCAGACTTTGTCAGCCTTGCTATCATGCTCAGATTAACCTCCATAGCAGATGGAATCTGTCAGAGTAAAGATGGATTTGCATTTAAGATACTGGAGTGGGACTCAAGAAACATGGGTCTAATTCCCAGTTCTGCCACAAAGTCCCTGCATCACTTTGGGCAAATCATTTCATCTATCCTGTGCCGTGTTTTTTCATCTGTAAAACAGGAACGACACTTCCTGCTTAAAAAGGCTGTTTGGGATACATTCATTGTTTGGGGCACTCAGATACTACAATGAGGTGAGCCAGATATTAGCACCTAAATAGATTATATAGACATGCTTCCCTTCTGTTTTTCTACCAATGAGAGTGTTGTTACCTGAAGGAGATGAAACCACAGCCAATTAAAGGGAAAAGGAACAGACACAATATAATCTTCCAGTTCTTAGTGTCCCTCGAGATCTCTCCATACCACTGTTTGGAAAGGAAATTCTATAGCAAAGAGGAGAAAGATTCATCCAGGTTTTATTGAAGCAGGGTAGAGAAAGCAGAACTGTAAAATATGTTTGATGTTTAATGCAGAAAGCCCAACGATGATTTCTACTGAAACATATTAAGTTGTTGGATTTCTGTAGCATTGGAGGCCTTGGGAGCTGCAGAAATATTGAGCTACTCAGGTCAACAGAAAGGAAAGGCTACTGCATAAGCCCACTACTCCATCTTGTGCCATAGGCTAGCATCTCCAGGATGTTCCAAGAGCTTTCGAGGTAGGAGAAGCAGTTAGTTTCATTTAGCTGAGGGAGTCTTAGGTAAGGACACTACTCCACCAGATGCTATGCCCAAGAACACGAGCAGAGGGAGGAGATGCACCGTGAGTAAAAATCTCAGGCTGTCTCCATCAGTAGACCCTCTAGGAACCAGATGTAAATTAAAACTTCCCTCTCCTAGCATAACACCTAGGGGTGAATCACCACTCCTCTCCCTGCATACTCTGCATCATTCAATGCTTACTTTGCACATGCAGGTTTCAAACACACCCCTCCACGTGGGCCAAGGGCATCAGAGAACCAGTTATACAGCATGTTCCTTTTAGCAGTGCAACCACCACTTTATCTGATCACGCATGGGAGGAAGTAATTCACAATTGCAAAAGGACATCGTTCACGTTGCTGTGGGATCCTTCTCTGAAACTCCTGATTTCCAAACAAATGAGAGCCTCAGCCATTGTATTTCTTTAAGATGGGTTTTTTCAAACAATTCATCTATATAACCTTTAAAAAGGAAGTGAGCACAATATTTACATAGCAAGTGAGCAGCCTTTTCTTTTTCTTTTTTTGGGGGGGCATGGAGGGGGAAGAATCACTGCTTTTTAGTTTGTGTTACCTGCACTCCCGGCTGTGCAATGAACTGCTGATCTTTAGCTTCCACAGCAAGTTCCAGGCAATTGCTCCCACCCCAGGCTTCACAGGAATAGGTCAGCAGCTGTTCAGCCAGCTCTTCATCACTGCTATAGCACTCAGAGAACAGCTCTAAAGGAGAGACAGTCCCACAAGGACAGAAGGGAAAAAAGAAAACCTGTGTCAGACACGCACCTCTTCACTCTATCCAGATCCCTGGCCCCATTTCACTCATGCTTGAAGAGATCAAGAGGCTGGAAATCTTGAGACTAAGGTTCATACAGCAACATTAACTCAGCCATTTTGCACATCCTATATATTTTACCATATAATCGGTGACACGCTAAGCTATACATTTAATAGGAATAGGGGATACTATGTTTGTGCAACATGACTGAGCTAATGTAGCTGCAGGAGTCAACCCATTTTTTTCTGACTGGCATATTTGCTCGTATAATCTTCAATTTGCATTAGTAAAGTTTTTGGCAATTAATGTACAATACAAGAGCTCCTTCCCCATTTTCACAACTGTAGATTAGAATAGTGGACTGTCCAAATCTAATATCTGCATGGAAAAGTGTATAGTGAAATTCAAACTGATTTGATGATTACATATGGATATCAAAACTAGGTTGTGATTCAGATCTGAGAAGTGGTCCAGTAAAAATGGCACCTTCTTACTTAACACATCTGCTCTGTGTGCGTGTCTAGCTACTGGTTGCAATGATCAAAGTGAGTCTTTGTAGCATTTGACTCCCATTACCCCTGCAGAACCAACACAGCTAAAAGTGAGCAAGCTGACAAAGTTCCTTCTGTGCTGGCAATCCGAATGCAGACAGCAGAGCTGCAGCAGCAGTGTTACTGAAGGCAGAGGTCTTACTTGATGAAGCTTTACTTCTGGTGATGTGCAAGAAGTGAAGAACCCAATATGACTTGCGAATGCCAGGGGGATTTTGTAGGGATGGCAGTTAGAAAAATACCCACTTTTAACCAGCACATTGGATAGAGCGTTTGAGACTGTATGCAGACAACCTCACAATTCCAATCTTCAAAAGGCCTATGAGACCTCAGCAAGTCAATAGCAGTTTTGCCATTAATTTCAATAGGATCAGGACTGAGCCCCAAATTCTGCTGGCCTTATTTCCATGAATAACCCCATTATTTTCAACAGGGTTACCCAAATGAGGACGGTTGGCAGCATTCTGGCCTTAATATTTTTTATTTTATATAAAAATAAGAGCGAGAAGAACTATGGCAAGATTTTTTAATGGTATTTAGGTTCCCAAAGGTGCAAATAGGTGTCCTGTAGAATTTCGAAAAGCACTTAGGCACCTAGCACCCATTGATTTCAATAGGAGTGTTTGAAAATCCCAGTAGGCAACTAAATCCCTTTAAAAATCTGACCCTATAAAATTAGGCAATTTTTACAAACGCTGCACATGAAATAAAATGTTCTGACAACACCTATTAAGGATTTCAGAATAACTCGTGAGTTACAACCAGCTCCTCAAGTGAAAAGTCAAATTCATTTGAGAATTGGGCACATTCTTTCTGCACAAGCGTGTAGCTTTGATTTCCCGACTTGTGTGCTGAAAAAAAGTTTCCCCATTTCACTCTATGGGTATGTCTACACTGCAAAAAAAAAAAAAAAAAGACCCATGGCACTGAGCCTCAGAGCCCAGTTCAACTGACTTGGGCTCACAGGGCTTGCTCTATGGGGCTAAAAGTAGCAGTGCAGATGTTCTCCCTTGGGCTCTGAGATTCACCCCCCTGGCTGGGTTTCAGAGCTTGAGTAGGAACTCTACACTGCTATTTTTAGCCCCATAGCACGAACCCGAGTCAGTTGACTCAGGCTCTGAAACTCATTACGAGGAGGTTGTTTTGTTTTTTTGCAGTGTAGTGTATTGTAGTGTGCCCTCAGTGTCTATCGTTCCTTCACTGTCGAATGACCTTTTTTGGGAAGATGATACAGACAAATTACTGGGAGGCTGAAATGCAACTTCAAAATCACCAACCTCTAAGTGCAGAAAGGGACTTGTCCTTTTGTCTTTGCTTAATCTGTAGTGAATCACCATGAGCTGCCCTGTGCCATCTTTCCCTTTAGATCATGAATCAGTGCTTTGCATTGAGTGGCTTTTGAGTTATGGGTATTATACCGATTAATAAAAACAAAATATTAATCCCTGTGCTGCTAGCTACCACATACAATTGATTTTGTTTTTCATATATCAATGCCACATTCATTTGGAAATTATTCAGGGAAGGTGTAATTAACAGCATCAGGACTCGTCCAGGTTTCAGATAAAGCCAGAACATGAACTTTATTAATGACAGAAGAGGTAGCAGGCCATGAATTACCAAGTTACCAGGAGGGGTGCCAATCATCCTAGCACCATGAGCTCTATACCACATGGACTGGATACCAGAGGATTTAGAAAGGCATAACAAGAGAGCAGAGCATAAAGGATAAGAATGTCTGGCTAAGAAGTCCAGCTTCAGATAACAGACTGTAGCCCAGCTGACGCATCCTTGCCACAACACTGCTTGTCCTCCTTGGAAGTTGTTTCATCCCTACGTTCTTGGCATGAATTGGACTGATGGGCCTGAAGTTAAGGCATGGCACTGGGACTCAGAGCTGGGCTCAGCTCCCAGCCTTGACGTTCATCACACACTTCCTGTAGGTGTCCGGGCAAGTTTTAAAGACGCAGGCCTCATTAGCCACCACAGGCTTTTTTTTTTTTTTTTTTTGAGTGTTTTGCCTATCCAGGGCCAGGAGCTAGCAAAGAATTTTCTGTCTAACTGTGTTCTCTGCTCCAGTCCACAGACACCCCTTCTTCTCTCCTTCCCCTGGAGGCTCTTGCCAGCCCAGCCACAGGCTGTCCCTACAACATGACATCCCATAAAGCTTCAGTGAAAAATCTCGCAGCTGTGCAGCCGTCATTACAAGCTGCTGATCACCATCTGAACACAGCTCATGTTTCCCAGTCTGTTAACACAGGCGCTTACCTACTGCTCTCGTCTCGTATTCATTTGCCAGCTCCTCAGACTCCCCAGCAGCATTAATGTCATTCTTCACTTTTGCCAGGCTTTTTAGTAGTTTACTGGCCCCAAGTGCTGCCAAAGTGCAGCCCCTGGTCTGCAAAAAGACAGAGAATCAGGAAGTCACATGGAGTTCTTTGCAAAGCGTGGCCATCACCATTCTTCTCCACTGCCGGCTCGGAGCACCAACAGTTCTTCCATGCAATGAGAGGATGTGTTCCATTCCTTAATGACCCACAGGCTTCTTCCACCACCCCCTTTTACATGACTGCTTTGTCTTTCTTGCCTTGTTTGCTTGTTCTGGAAGTTCATTAAAGGCTGGTGAATAGTGCCACGTTGTCAGCAATGGAAAATGAAGATCCAGATCCACAAAACAAGCATAGTCCAACCACTCAATGCAACACCATCACACCAGCTGTAACTGAACAATTCTAGGCACAAGGTGACTCATTTTGTCTCTGTGGTTAAAATCGCCTTAAAACCCTCTCCAAGGTGTCCGGAATTTAGACACGAGTCCTGGAGTCAGACGTTTAGAATGCCCTCTACAGTCCTACACTGCAGCGCACTCACCTGGATACCTCCTGATCCCTGCTGAACTTGCCATGGCTTGGCATGGGCACAGGGACCTGTATTAGCAGATTGGATGCTCAGCTTAAGACACACAAGCCAAAAGGATCAGGAGTGTCCACAAAATTTCAGGTGCCTCCATTTTTTAGTGTCCAGTTAGATAACCAAGAATTAAGGAACCCCTTAACTAGGGAAAATTTTAGTCTTTCAGTCTTTGGGAATGGATCACTTGATGATTAACTGTTCTGTTCATTCCCTCTGGGGCACCTGGCATTGGCCACTGTTGGAGGACAGGATACTGGACTAGATGGACCTTTGATCTGACCCAGGATGGCTGTTCTTATATTCTTACATTCTTATGTATGTTCTTATGTCTTTCAGGGTATGCCTATGATGCAATAAAAGATGCATGGCCTCCACGCAGCTAACCTGTTTCAACTGACTTAGGTTCGCCAGACTTGGGCCCCAGGGCTAAAAATCGCAGCATAGACATTTGGACTCAGGCAGAAGCCCAAGCCCTGAAATCCCATGATGGGGGTGGATCTCAGAGCCCGGTTCCAGCCCAAGCCTCTACACTGCCACTTTAACCCTGCAAGCCTGAGTCTCTAAGACTCAGTGCAGCAAGGTCTTCTATTGCAGTGTAGACATACCCTCAGTCAAGTCTGCCAACAAAGAGGTTAAGTAGTGCTAACAGGTATATACAGAGGGTAAGTCTACACTGCAGTCACGGGACGAGGGGCCCGCAGCCCAGTCCACACAGGGAGTGACTTCAGTATGTGTATACGGACCCAAGCTACCTTTAATCTCGATAGCTCAGGCACCAGAGCAGTGAAGCTGTGGCAACACAGGCTAGTCGCTGGGCCAATTCTGCAGGGTGCCACGGGCCCCGTACAGCCTGCACCGCACAGCTTCACCACTTCCGATTAACGCTAGCTCAGGTAGGTCCACATGAGCCACAATTACAAACTACAGGAACAACGAGGAGTCCTTGTGGCACCTTAGAGACTAACAAATTTATTTGGGCATAAGCTTTGGTGGGCTAGAACCCACTTCATCAGATGCATGGAGTGGAAAATACAGAGCAGGTATTATATGAAAAGATGTGACCTACCAGGCACTAGAGATTACCACTGTATTTTCCATAGGCTGCCGATGTGCTATCAGGTCATCAAATCACTTTCAGTCACTGTCCATTATCAGCCAAGCTCTCAATCGGAGATAAGAGGCCTGAAGCCAATATACAGTTTTGGTTTCTTTAAAAAATATACCTCTCTCTTTTTCATTGGAAGTAGAAACTGTATCAAACCATATGCCTGGATCACTTGATCTTCATACTGTGAAGATGTTCATAATCCAAACCTGAGTCCAGCTATGAATTTCACAGCTAGCACCTTTCAAAGGCTGAATCAACCCCTCCCTCAAACTTTAGGTGAGGAGAGTGTCTTGAAATCCATATATGGATCCAGATCCAGATCCAAATTTAGTAGCTCAGGCCCATTTAGTTAGAAGATAGAGAGAGGAAAAATTGTAAAACATTTTAAATCGGTAGCTTATCTATCATGCATTTGAGTTCCCAGGTGGTTACTCTGGGAAGGACAGAGGGCAAATGCTTGCAAAGGCTTAAAGTGCCAAAATAAATACAACAGTGCTGGGGGAGAGGGTGGTATACCCTACCTGTTCCCAAATGACTTTGGATAACTCCTTCTTGTTCTGAAGAACCGACCAGATGAAGAGAGCTTGCAAGGGATGCCTTGTAATAGAAGATTCATCCTGGCAGGAAGTAAAGGCACTATCTGTTCAATGACCTTGGCTTTATTTTTTAAATCAAGTATATATTAGGTTACTAAACCTCGTAAACTTGGCTCCATGCTTTGTCCTCTCTGCACTGTTGCCCAGCAACGTTAAGGCTGCTTTAAGTTGTGCTGGAGAATGAACTGGCTCTCAGCTGCTCCCAAAATGGAAAACAATGGAAAGGCAACAGAAAATCATCTTTGCTCCCATGCTGCTCATACGCAGAGCGTGGCTCAGTCAGCCTCGAGGATATACACATGGATTCATAGGTAAATGCCATTTTTACAAGGAGATGAATGATAGGTGGAAACACCTCCATTCTATACATTTTAGTTAAGCCCTTAGTGTTGAACCAGACCTCTTACCATAAACTTGAAAATATTCTGATAATAACACCTTCCATTATTTTATTTCATTTTAATATAGCATGCATCCATTTATGACACTCAAAACGTATAGCCCTCCAATAAAATTATTACTGGACATTAACTGCCATGCAGCAAGTGTAACTCAGCAGAAAATGGGGAACAAAGTGTTGGTTGAAGATTTCAAAGCCAACTAGGGGATTTAAACAGACAACTCATATTAATTTTAATGGGAGTTGTGTGTCTGAATTCCCTAGCTAGTTTGGAAAGTCTCAGCATTGGGTTTTATACTTTCACAGAGCGTAAGGCCAGAAGGGACCATTAGATCATCTCTCTGTGATTAAGTTTCACCCCATTTCCCCTACATTTAACTCAATAACTCAGGTTAAAAGAAAGAAAATCAGTCCCCAGGAGACTAAGCATCTGGCGTGCCACAGGCAGAGAAGAGGAGGGACCAAGATACCACCAGTGTCTTGGGCCCGCTGCAAAGACAGGCAATTGTTTAGGTGAGCTATGTCCAGATGATCCCAGCAGGCAATCCACGAGGAAAGCAAAAACACCCAAAGTCCCTGCCATTAATTCCTTGCCAAGTCCAAGTCTGGTGATCAGTTTGACCCTTAGCATGTGGGCAAGACCCACCAGCCAGGGTATGTCTACACTGCAAAAACATGAGGGTATGTCTACACTGCAAAAAAAAAAAAACACTAACCCATGGCAGTGAGTCTCAGAACCTGTGTCAACTGACTTGGGCTTGCAGTAGAGAGCTAAAAATAGCAGTGTAGACATTCCCACTTGGGCTGGAGCCCGGACTCAGACCCGGTGATGAGAGTGGGAATGTGGGCATGAGCCTCACAAGCCCAAGTCAGTTGACCTGCGCTCTGAGATTCGCTGCCACAGTGTGCTGAAGAGGGTTTGCAGTGTAGACATACCTTGAAAAAGAAAATTCTCTATACCACCCCACCTGGTGTTTGTATCCAGCTGCGGCCAATCCCTGTTGCTTTCAGAGGAAGGTGACCAAAACCCAGCTGGCCAAATGTGCATCAGGGAAAAAAATTCCTTCCTGATCCATGCAGGTGACCGGCTAAAGCCCTGAAGCATGAGATTTGACTATAGTCATTATCTTAATGCAGAGCAGCAGGGCAATGGAGAGGTTCTTGTTCTCTCCATGGCTCATGAAGGAAGATAATGTACAGGGAATCAGATTCACAAATTCTAATGCCAGAAGGGGACCATCCAGTCCAATTATCCTTCATGCACAGGCCTTGGAAATTTGGAAGTTCCAGTTCTGTAATTCAGATCTGGATTAAAGGCCTGATCCTGCCCTATTGAAAGCAATGGAGAGTTTGGTGGTACATGGCAATAGAAGTAGGAGTAGGCAGACCCAAAAGTAGCATGGGACCCAAGGGGCTAGAAAGATGCTCTTGAAGTATTGAGTTAAGTTGTCTGGACAAGCTGGTCTCTTGTGAAATGTCATGTTTTCTAACTTTTTCTTCCCAGTAACATAAAAAACAATTTCCGTTTCCTTCACTGAGCCATTTTCAATTGAAAGCTCTATCATCCACAATGATATGGATTGGGGTTCTTTATAGGCCTTAATTAGAACATATTTTCAATCTGCTCTGAGATAATCACAATATGGAACCATGACCCTCACACAAAAGACTCACTTATTCTTCTAGCACTTGAGCAATGCAAAGATCCACGCCGTAGATTAACATGTGAAATGCATCAGTACGTTCAAGGCCATTATACCCCGCACAATTTGTAGCACTTCTTAAACAACTGAAATGCAAATTCATTACTGCTATAATGGCAATAGGGAAGACAATTCTTTTCCTAATAAGGAACACATGGTTACTTACCAACAGCCGTATTTCTGTCTCATCCTTGCCGTTCTTATCCTCTTTTTTAATGCTTCTTCGGAAGTCCTCAACCATCTTCCACACAAATGTGAGGAGTGCATCATTGTAGGAGTTCTTAGCAATCTGCAGGTTCTTAAACACCAGGCTGCTAAAGTTGTTGGAAAAGAGCTCTGTAAGGACCTCCTTGCTGAGAAACTTCCTCAGGTTTAAGCCATTCTCCAGAAAGAGGCGAACAAATTTGGGCCGGTCCTTGATAAGAGCTATAAACATGACATCCTGAAGGTCTGCAGACTACGGAGAAAATGAGGGGAAAGCCCAGGTTTATCATAAGGCCAGCTGTGGATGGCTGAGCAGAGTTCATTGTCCCCTACCCATCTGCTGTTGCTCACATGTTTTGTTACAGATAAATATTGGTCATATTTTGCCTTTGCTCCACATTTCCTTCATAATCCAGCCATGGCTGTGGTTTGGGAAGTGAGTGAAATAAGCATACTTAGCTATTCCATGTATAGGCTTCAGCAAGAATTTCCAGATTAAAATGTGTTAACATTGTAAAAACAAACACACATTGCTACCCCCAGCAAGATTCTACTTTAAGCATCACTCCCACCCCATAAACACTGGCAAGGCAGAGCAGAACAAGGCTTCTTATTCCACAGTCTTAATGATGTTTCAGATTAACAGTTGACTAACAACCACGTCTACGCTTTGGATATTTTTCTTCTTTCTTATACATACATTTATGCCCATGAAAGCTGTTGGACTGACACACCCTGAATATGAAGCATGGTATTTGGCCATAGAATAGGTTTTGACAACACTGCCAGCGGCAGAGCTACCCTCTGCACTCTGCCCCCAAAATGCCCAAATCTGACCCTAGAGGGCCCACTTCTAGAAAAGGTGGTTCAGTCTCTGGATTCTTTCAAGCCTTGACCTCTGCCCACAGAGCAAAAAAATAATATTAATCATCAGCTAACATAACCACCACCATTGTGGCTGACAAGGAACTGGAGTGTGACCATCAGTTTCCAAGCCATCGAGTAACCTACCTGAAGTAATGGTAAATTTCAAACCCAGGTAAGCTGTGACTTTGCAGTGCCACCATAGCAATTGCTTTGCCATGTTAGAATACCTGATAGGTTAGTGTATTTTAAGCCCATACCTTCTGCTCACATCAGAATGAGCTGGAATTGAATTGTTATTTACAAATATCAGAATAGCGGTGCCTACATAAATGGTGCATGTAAGAATTTCACTCCTGGTCTCCCCCAACCCCACTAGTTGTGCCAAGGTGCAATATTTGACTACCTCCCAGCGTCGGTCATTGGTGAAGATCTCATCGCTGGCCAGGTCCAATTGGTTCCACTCCAGCAGCAGCTTCAGCTGCCCATTCCAGTTATCTTTGTCCTGTTCATTGGTACTGAAAGCTGGAGGAGGAAGAGTCAGCTAAGTAAGGACTAGAAATTGGAGAGCGCCTTGGCTTATATTCTACCATCCCCAACTCTCTCCCCATCCCAGCCACAAAAGAAGCCTCTGTTGTCTTTTTGTAATGCTCGCTTATAGCTTTAACAGGGCTTCAGAGGTTGTGCACATTTTAAAACACACGTACCTATGTGGTATGTATGGACTGAACTGCACTTAAAATAAACACAGATTGCATTACCTGAAGGCAGATTGTCTATGTAACTCCCCAGAGGGAGCCTGTGACCCTAAGAGCATCCCAATGCCAGAGGCTCACTAATATCAGGTAGTGAGTTTCAGAGGGCCTGACCAGTTCAGTGTGCCCCAATTCATTTATGTCAATCTGTATCTAATAAGTGTCATGTAAAATAGCATTGGAAAACCAATGATACACACTGACCATTAATATTCTTGTGTTGTCTATGTAGGGTAAACTCTCAAAGGACTGAACAAATGTCAAGGAAATATGGGACTAAATGTGTTTGAACCAGAAAAGTCTGGGGAGTGGGCAAACTGGTTTTTTTTTTCCAGACAAAGGAAAGGATTGCACCTCTACCCAGGTGCAATCACAGACAACTGGCAATCATAGTCAAGCGGCCATTCATGGCATATCAGCACATGCAGGACCAATCAATCTGCATTACAGAAAGCATCAGCAGGGAAGAAACCAGCACAGAACCTTCTCCATTGACTCCATGGCACCTTTCCTCACTGCGGGGGCACTGGACTTTGAGAAGGGCACATTTCAAAAGTTCAGTTGTCTATGGAAGAGAGGGGCAAAGAACCCCAAGTTATTTTACATCTAATACATAAAAGGAACCAAGCACCTTGCAGGAGATCCTGACTATGGGGGTGGTCAGATCATCTTGATGATAGGAAGCAAGGTAAGAATCTTAACTGGAAGCAAGGCTGTTGTTTCGTTAAGTCTTAGTCACTAGAAAATATTTTTCATTTTTAATCATTTCTGACTTTAGCGCTTATACTTGACCTCACTTAAAATTCCCCTTTTTTGATTAAATAAACTTGTTTTGTTGTTATTTTAAATCAACCCAGGACTATGTTTGACCTGAAGTGACAATTAGCTCCAGGTAAAGCAACAAGCTGCTGTGCTTTTGTCTCTTGAGAGCAGCAATGGACCTCAGTACTCCGAGTGGTTTAGGAGAGGGAACATTTCAGGGCAGATGGTTTTGGGGAAATTCGGGACCGGGAGTGTACTGGGGGTCACAAAGTCGTAACCGAGGCTGGTGGAGACCCAGGGAGGGGCCGTTGTAGGCAGGCTGCTGGGATCAGTACTGAACCAGAGCTGCACAGCAGGCAGACACACGCTCAGGGAACTGCATGCTTGTCTGCTGGCTGTTGGTGTCTGGGCTCTGAACAATAGCAGCAGGGCGTTTAAGAGTTACAGGGCAGGCAGCGACACAACCTCTCACTGATCTGGACTGCATCCCGGAATGTGTCCCCTGCCTGCCCACATGTAATGGGGGAGTGCTGCCTCTCTGGCACAGTCCCGCACCCAGTAACCCAAGCAAATTCCTCCATGGGTGCTCCACGCAGAAAGAGCTGCCCAGAGTTTGGGAGGGGAAGTAGGAAGGGAGAAGGGGAGCAACCATGCCTTGGGGCACCAACCCACCAGATGAGTTAATATCTCTGGTTCCCCTCTCTGGTTGCTACTAAGCAGTGAGTGACCACAGTCCGCTCAGTGGAGTCAAAACCTTTCCAGAGCCACCCTGATGGGACTGGTAGCAGGAAGTATGGGGGGAAACCTGATATGGGGCCCCATTCTCCATTCACAGGTGTAAAATCAATAGAGTTTAACTTATACACTAGTGGGACTGTGAGGAGAATCTGGCCCCGGCACAACTCACTGCAGTGATTAAATGGAATTTGCAAGTAAGAAGGATCAGGTAGCATTAGTGAGATGAACTATTAATTGGCCATCACTTCATTGCTGACCGTCAATCAAAGTTCTCTCTCACCCAGTGCTCTCAAACCTTTTTATTATGAGTTTTACACCACAAGCTGCTGAGTAATCCATCTACTACAGTATAATTGGAGAAACCCCTTTTGTATTGGTTTTCAGTCATTTCCTAATCTGTAGAAAATACTCCATATTATGTCGAAGTCAACATTTTAGAGGGTCTAATAGCTTAGTATTTGAAGTGGGCTTCCCTCTCCACACTGGAATTACCAGTCCTGAGTTACTCCAATACTTTGACTTGCTTCAGTAAGAGTATGGAACCACATTCTCTTCTTCTACAGCCATACAACTGCCAGGAGAGGGTACCAATCTAGGATGGGGCAAGGGGATAGTCTCCTGTTCTCAGTGCTTGTTTCTCATATGCAGGGTGCACTCGCCATGTCCCCATGAATTTAACTCCCATTAACATCAATGGCAGTCCAAACTGGGACTTCCTTTAGGTGCCTTTGAAAATTCCACCCTCCACGGAGATAGTCCAGCAGATAAGAATCATGACAGGATGGGGAGACAGACTTGTCCAGGGAATTGAACCCAAATAGCCAGCTTCCTAGGCTAGTGCCCTAGCCATGGGGCAATCCTTGTACCTAAGAGCAAAATGAAATGAAAGCCAATGGGCGAGAGCTCAGTGCTCACCTTTATACAGAGCAAACGAAATGGCATTGCTCACGATTTCATCTCCAGCTTCTTCTATTTTAATAACAGTTAGCAGATGAGGGTTTTCCAGGATTTCTTTGATCTACAAAAAAAGAACAGTACAATGCTAAAGCTCTCTCAGGACTTTGTGGGTTATCTGCTCATGTCCCTTTGGGAATGTCCCATCATACAGTATTATTCACAGAGCTGTTTATCATAAGTCGTCTCCCTAAACATAGTTAAAACAAACTATAAAATGAGAATTCCAGCAATGAAGTTCTAATAAACTCACAGTAGTACAAATTAAAAACAGTAAGATTAATGATCCTTTAACGTACGGCAATTTCTCGTCATTCCCTTCCGCCCCCGCCCCCAACACAGAAAATGATGACCAATTAGGCAATTCTCACTAAATTAAAAACTAACAAGGAATAAATCTCAGATACCGTGGTAATGCCAATGCCCAAACATCTAGAAGTTTATATGTTAAGGAAAAGTTTATTCTGGCCACTTTGCCCTAGTCTAAAAACAGAGCTTATGTTCTCATAGCAACACACTTTATGAAATTTCCTTCTTTCTGGCAAGTTAGAAATCTGAGAGACTGTAAGGAATTTGTGTTTACACTTTCAGCCTCTGAATGAACCCAAAGAAGCAGAGTCATGTGAAATAAAGTAGAAATGAACCAAAACCACAAAACGCGGATCCAGAACTTGACTGCAAATGTCTTCCAATTCAGTTTGGATTCCAGGCTTTGGTTCATCCAACTATAAATATACAGGGCCAGATGTGAAATAAAGATCCATATCTAGATTGAACTTTCAGACAACCCCAATGTTCAGTTCTATTTGGGAGTTTTGAATCATGGATCATGCTTTTTAGATATGTGAAGTAAGGTTCATGTTTGGTTTTAGGCCAAAGGTGCAGTTTTGTTTCTGACCTGTGGGGTGGATACCACATCACTGTTAAAAGACTGTAATTTCACTCCAGCTATTAAGAATCCAGCAGCCTATCAGTTCTTTCACTTCTCAGCATAGCCATGAGCTGGGTTCAAGAATAAATTCCTACCTCTGCCATCTCTGGGATAGTATTGCATAATGTGGTGCATTATAAAAGGTTTAAACCTTCCTTTAATAGCAACCAATATTTGATGTTTTAAAGACGATACTGCACAAGACGGGCAGTTGGTTTGCTCCATCATCTTGTGATATGCATAAGCCATGCAGAACAACCACCTTGTGTTGCAGTCTAGATAGAGAGATTTATTCCCCCCATCATGGCATTCCCAGAAGGGCACAGAATTGCAAATGATACACAATAGTCATTGCAAGAGTGCAATGGAGAAGTTTGGTTGCTTGACTCTGACGCCTAGATTTGTAAAGATTATGTTAAAGAACATTAAAAAAAATAAAATAAAATCATGATGAAAATGAAGCTACGAAGCAAAAAATAATCAAAAAGAGTACAGAAAGTAATGGCACATTTTCCGTAAACTTAACATTAGGAATTTTAACAGATGTTCTAACGAGCAATCATTCCCCCAGAGATGATCACAGCCATAAAATAATTGACCAACTGAAAGATAAGGAGACCCTAGGATGAAGCACTGGGAAAAGAAATTGAGAAAGCCAATTACCACATGATAATGGGTCCTTGAGTGAGTGCTATTATGCACTGCATTTCTAAAAATAACTAAACATTAAGGTTTTCATCAACTCAGTTTTTCCTACCACTATTAAAGAGGGTAGAAACACAGCTGAAACAGCTCAGCCTGCTGGTTAGGTGGCAAGGGAATCAGATTTTTATCCTGAGCACGCCAACATCTCCAAGCTGGCAGTACTGCAGACACAGCACTTTCAGGCATCATGGCAGGAAGGCATAAGCCACGTAAACCACCCATAGTGATGTCTAGTGTCCTGAGGCTCTCTCTCTTGTGTTAAAGTAGCAAGGGAAAAGCAAATCTGCTGGGAAAAGACAACATTAATTTTTTATCTGCACCCAATGAACAGTAATAGTGAGCTTATACGTCACTGCAGGAGATGGGTGTCTGTGGTGTACTGCTGTGATGAAAGAGTGGCCAGTGTGCGTACAAACTTAGTATTGCTAGCTTCAGCCCAGTCTAGAAGGGGAAGGGGGAACTTGTCCATGGCATTGTTAAGCCTGAAAGGAGGGGAAAATAAGTGAAGAAACTTGAGCAATGTTATACATTTAACATAGTAAGCTTGTTGCCATAAGAAAACTATGGAAAAAGAACAGAATGATATTGTGTCAGCTCAGAGACATTCAGTAGTTATAATGCTTGTTTAGTGAATGGTTGTGTCAGTCAACCCAGACACCAGCATTTTTCTTCTTTACAAAGCTTACATAGGAGCTGCCCTGCTCATCAGATCAAAGGTTCCAAGGCCAGAAGGGACCATTGTGATCATCTAGTCTGACCTCCTGTATAATACAGGCCAGAGACCTGCCCCCACAGTCATTCCTAGAGCAGAACTTTCAGAAAAAAAATCTAATCCTGATTTAAAAGTGGTCAGTGATGAAGAATCCACCATGGCCCTTGGTAAGTTGTTCTGATGGTTAATTATTCTCATTGTTAAAAATGCATGCCTTATTTCCAGTCTGAATTTGTCCAGCTTCAAATTCCTTTCTCTGCTAGACTGGAGAACCCACTGTTAAATGTTTGTTCCCCATGTAGGTACTTCTAGACTGTGATTGAGTCACCCCTTAACCTTCACTTTGTTAAACTAAACAGATTGAGCTCTTTGAGTCTATCACTATAAGGCTGTTTTCTCATCCTTTAATCATTCCCGTGTCTCTTCTCTGAATCTTCTCCAATTTATCAACATCCTTCATGAATTGTGGGCACCAGAACTGGACACAGGATTCCAGCAGCGGTCACACTAGTGCCAAATACAGAAGTAAAATAACCTCTCTGCTTCTACTCGAGATTCCCATCTTGATACATCCCAGGATCATAGCATCATATTGGGAGTACATGTTCAGCTGATTATCCACCTCTCTCCCAAATCTCACTACTTCCCAGGATAGAGTCTCCTATCATCTAAGGATGGCCTACATTCTTTGTTTCTAGATCTCTATATTTCCATTTAGCTGTGTTAAAACATGATTGCTTGCTTGTGCCCAGTTCACCAAGCAATCCAGGTCACTCTGAACCACTGACCTGTCCAGTTCATTTTCATTCCCCCAATTTGTGTCATCTGTAAACTTTATCAGTGATGATGTTATGTTTTCCTCCATGTCATTAATAAAAATTTTAAATAGCGCAGGGCCAAAAACCAATCCTTGTGGAACTGTACTGGAAACAAGCCCGCTTGATGATGATTCCCTGTGTACAGTTACATTTTTAGACCTATCAGTTAGCCTATCAGTGATTCCTCTAGTCCAGTATCCTACCACGAAAAGCAGCTAGTAGCTGACACTTTAGATGAAGGTGTAAGGAATCATGTAGTAAGTAGTTATGGGATAACCTGCCCTTAGTTGAAGTTTCTTCCTAACATCCATTGGCTTGAGCCCTGAAGCATGGGGGTTTACATCCTTCTTTAAGCACCTTGGTATTTTACATTTTAATCCTCATTATAGTAACCCTTGGTGTTCTTGTTATTCAGGTAAACATCCCATCTTTTTAAAACCCCTGCTAAGCTCTTGGCCTCAAAGGTATCTTGTGGCAAGGAGTTGCACAGGCTAAATGTGCACTGTGAGAGAAAATGTTTTCGTATTTGTTATAGGAAAGCTCTTTAAATGTTTAAAATACTTTAGTGCTTAACTGTAGCCCTTTCCCCGCTGGTCCCCCTTGTGACAGGTTCGGTCACAGAGACTCCCCTCGAGACTGTCACTTGATGATCTGGAATACCACAGAGAACAACCCTCCTGCCAGTACAGGTGCCCCTCCACTCCTGTCTTGCTGAGTTAGACTCTCAGTCAGCTCCAGCACAGACCAAGAGGTTGGGACATGCCTCTCTGCAGTTCACTGAAACGGAGATTCACTCAGCCCAGGGGCTTCTCAGTTAACAGGGACTTTCCCAGCCCAGTGTTCAGCCTTTCTGGGAGTCTGAACTCCAAATAAATCCGTTTTACTGTGTATAAAGCTTATACAGGGTAAATTTGTAAATTGTTCGCCCTCTATATCACTGATAGAGAGATATGCATAGGTGTTTTCTCCCACAGGTATTAACCACTTACTCTGGGTTTATTAATAAACAAAAGTGATTTTATTAAGTATAAAAAGTAGGATTTAAGTGGCTTCAAGTAATAACAGCCAGAACAAAATAAGTCACAAAGCAAAATAAAACAAAACACGCAAGTCTAAGCCTAATACATTAAGAAACTTATTACAGGGAATATCTCACCCTCAAAGAGGTTCCAATAAGCTTCTTTCACATACTAGACTCCTTCCTAGTATGGGCCCAATCCTTTCCCCTGGTTAGTTAGTTCCAGCAGACATCTCAGCTGGTAAGCAGGGGTTTTCTCATGACTGGCAGCCCCCTTTGTCCTGCTCCACCCCCTTTTATGGCTTTGGCACAAGACGGGAATCTTTTGTCTCTCTGGGTCCCCACCCCTCCTTCTAAATGGAAAAGTACCAGATTTAAGATGGGTTTCATTATCTGGTGACATGGTCCCATGTCACTGTAAGATCCCTAGTCTCCATTCTTCCTGGGTTGGCCCATGTACACAGGAAGGCTGGCAGGTAAATAAACCATGTACAACCAATTGTCCAAGTCAATGGGAGCCATCAAGATTCTAAACCACCATTAACGGCCCACACTTTGCATAATTACAATAGGACCTCAGAGTTATACTTCATATTTCTAGCTTCAGATACAAGAATGATACACGCATACAGATAGGAGGAACATATTCAGTAGTTTATAACCTTTGTTATGATACCTTACAAGAGACCTTTTGCATGAAGCATATTCCAGTTACATCACATTCATAAGCCTGCTTCCATACAGCATGTGGAGTGCACCGTCACACCCCGCTCCTTTCTGTCTCATCAACACTATGGCAAAGCACCTACCCATCTGATCCAGCTTTCAGTCTCCTCTTCCGTGAGTCTCGAAACAGTGTGAGGCAGGTATCGGAGCAGCCTCTCCTTGACAGATGAAGAGGCTAAAGTGCCTTCTGCCTCCACTAAGCTCGCTATTACATCAGCAATCTGGCCTGAGCCCTCCACTGCTATGCAGGGAATTTTACTCTTGATGGCAACATTGATAGCCTAGGAAAATACAGCAGAGAGGGAGAGAGATAACAGTCATTAATAAAGGTTCAGGCTATTTGAAGTCTACTGTTCAGTAACCAAGTGAACAATTTTTGGTATGGCTTGTGTGCAGGCACTGAAGAATTCCCCAGCTCCAGCCAATATTTTCACTATTACCAGCGAGGGACATTACAATGCCAGTTCTTTACAATGGCCTCTAATTTAGTGGTTCTCAAACTTTCACACAGCAAGCCTATGAGTGCGACCCCCGTTAGAAATTAAAAACACTTTTTTATATATTTAACACCATTATAAATGCTGGATGCAAAGCAGAGTTTGGGGTGGAGGCTGACAGCTTGCAACTCCCCCGCCGCCCTGCATGTAATAAACTCGCAACCCCCTGAGGGGTCCCAACCCCCAGTTTGAGAACCCCTGCTCTAATTCAATCAGAGCAGAGGGCCATGGAGAGTTGCATGGGTGCTCAGGGACAAAAAGCATAGTGGGGCGAATGTCAGAGTAAATAAAGAAAGCAGGAAAAGTAGGAGGAAATTGCACAAAAGAGAAGGCATTTCCAAGATTGGACAATGCTGCCTCCTGAGAAATGACCTGAAAGTTCTCCTTGCCGGCTTTATGGGTATCACTCTTGTTCAAGAGAAGCACCAGTAGTGTAGCGGGCTCTGGTCTATTTGCTGAAGGTGTGGGAACTAGACCCTTACATCCACACAGGATTACTGTAAATATCAGGTTATATTATTAAGATTGTATTTTTATTAATTGCACACAATGCACCTAATAATTTTTGTTAAATATCACAGAAGTGCTTTACTCAGATAGTTGCTCAATTGAGTTAGAAAAATTACCCTTTCATCTAACCAGACATTAGAATGAGGACACATCAGCCCTATGTCGTAAAGAGCATATACAAGTCTATTAGTTAATACTCAGCAGGTGGCTTTAGTTTAGTTTGCCATTAGCAACAGAAGTTTATCCAGTGGAACCCTATTCTTACTGAATGTTAATGAGAGAGGAGAAATAAAGGCACGTGACCACAGAGCAGAGAGAACGTCCACCAATGATCTGAAAATACTTGGGGGAAAAGGCAGATTTATTGAACAAAAACTACTCTTGAGCAGTCAAACACAAGCACATAGTATGCCTTCCAATTGGACAATGGATATATGACATAAGCAGCTTGCTTTCTATGCCAGTTGGACCAAGGATCTTTTCCTGTGTGGGGCATAGCGAACGTTAAAATAAGGAAGGAGCCTGAAAGATTTCCAATTGTATTCTGCTTAAACTGAAGCCAACGATCAGAAAAGAAACACACAAGCCTTGTGTATGGCCACCTCTCAGATTCTGCCAATTGCTGACATCAGTAAGACCTATCAAGCATGACTATTCAGTTGGGGTCTCTTTTAGCAGGAGAAGTTGACAGCTTGGAAACTATTGCTATGCCTCCTTGGACTAAAACAAAGTTTTATCTGCTTCTGGAGATGATCACTCCAGCCATGAGCTGTAACAACTGAGACATAGAATCATAGAATCATAGAATATCAGGGTTGGAAGGGACCTCAGGAGATCATCTAGTCCAACCCCCTGCTCAAAGCAGGACCAATCCCCAGTTAAATCATCCCAGCCAGGGCTTTGTCAAGCCTGACCTTAAAAATATCTAAGGAAGGAGATTCCACCACCTCCCTAGGTAATGCATTCCAGTGTTTCACCACTCTCCTAGTGAAAAAGTTTTTCCTAATATTCAAGGAAAAACTTAGGTTACTTATATTTTGTTAAGAATACTAAACCTTAAACTCAGTACAATGTAGAACTCATTCTGTTTGCTTGAGTAATGGTTCTATATGATACATAAGGACATAAGTGATGGAGTCATGGCCAAAATTATTAACTTGGGTGCCTAAAACTTGGCACCTAAAACAACCTGAAGTTGATCTTAAAAATATTTGATTTGTGATGTTAAATGAATTGATATTGCTTTAGAAACAAAGAACAATTTTAACTATTAAAATTAAGATTGAGTGTATTGAAACAATTAAAAATCTATGTTAATTAATGCTACCAGATGCAAATACCTGTGGGTAAAGCCTACTTAATGCAAGCATATTAGAACATCATTCAATCAGTGACTCTGGGGACATACTTTAATATTTCGCAGTCTGTGTGTGGCATTGACAAATTGATTAATTAACATTGGTGAAGAAATTATACAGATGAATTTTAGTATTGATTTTGATGGGACTGTGATCATCAGTATAACATAAGTTTAATTGGCATGATACATTTATATATTAAAGTCATCTATCTCCGTGAGTGTTGGCAGCAACAAGATTGATAATCATTTCTAATCCTCTTCTGATGAGACAAGTACCAATCAGCTTTGATTATTTGTACTGGATTTACTGTATTTTATAAACACATCTTGAAAAGTTTGGGTTACAGCTGGACCTGACAAGAGTGTCAATAACTCAATTCATCTGCCTAGATAGCTTCTCTGGAACACAATCCAGCTCATTATAAATGGTCCATGCCATTCATGCAGCCCCAGACATGAGGTTATAGACTCACACATTTTAAGGCACTAGATCAATTCTATTATGTGTGACTGTAGCAATTCCCACTGTCACCAGCAGGCTTTGAAACCTGAACCTTCAGCACAGATTTCCACCACATGAATCACCAGAAGAGCCACAATATTGTACCAGATTTCCCCATGCAAACCTGTAGCCTCGGTATCCCCTCCTGGCACTGCATAGCACTACCCACAATGCCCTATAATTGGTGAGCCTCTGAGACACATTGGTTACACAGATATGGCAATTTCTTCCAATATCCTTGGAAACCTTATAGTATTAACTTTAAGTATCTTTGGAGTCCATTGTACTAAATGCAAAGGTAATGTACTATTGTGGACCGGGATTGTATGCTGGGGGAGATGTGATGTGAACCCAGGTGTGGCAGGGTGCTGAGCAGGAACTGCTGAGCCAGCCCTGTGTCACTCCAGCTCCAATTAAGGGAGGTAAATTGGACTTGGTTAGACCACCTGGCCTTAATTGGAGAAGCAGGGACAGCTGCTGCCTAATTAGGCTGGGGCTGTATAAAAGCCTCAAGGGAAGGAAGCCAGGGGTGAGCAGGCAGAAAGGGAAAAGGCAGGGAGTGGAAGCAGGGAGGTAGCTCCCCCACAGATGGTAAAGGTGGTGGGAGCACAACCTGTAAATAAACTGCACCGATGGTTACTGAATCCAGGGTCTCCGAGTGACTTTATCAGCCCAACGGGGCAAGAGCCAAGATAGCCCTGCAGCACCTTGTTACACCTGGGAAGTGTGATGAACTTCAAAGGACTGTACTGAGCGTGTCAGATAAGAATGGGATTTCAGATAATCTGTCAAGTGGTTTGCCTGGAGAATCTCTAGGGGAAATTTGCATTCACTTCCCCATCTCCAGTTATGCAAATTCCCAGCCTTTTGAAGCTATGCCTGAGAAGAGGTCCACACTCTACTGATAACCTGTTCAAAATCAAAGGCCCAAGCTGTATACAGGAAAGACTAAGTTCTTATAGGGGTACTAGTCCTGAGCTGAACTAGTAACCACAGAAGAACCCCTTGGTGAGGTGTTCAAGGACTGATTCCCACCACAGCCCTGGCGGGCGTTGGGGGTGGGGGGAGGGGGGTTGATCTCTAGTAAACTTATTAACACGTGTGTAGGTTCTTTTATTGTTTTCATATGTTTTCTCTGTAATGCTTTCACCTTAAGAATAACCCTGTTTGCTTAGAAAGAGCTGTGTGATAACTTGTTAACTGCTGGCCATTACAGCTGTTCATAGGCTCTGGAGAGAAAGCCAAGTGCTGACGTTGGCCTGATCAAGCAGTCTGGGTTGCTGGGAATATCACAGCAGAGGCAGGGAACTGTGCAGCCTGAAAAAAACCCAGTTGAGAGAGAGAGACCTGCATCTCCGCCCAAGAGAGGTGACTGCTGAGGGACATAGAGTGGGTGCCCTTGTGGACCATGATGGGGAAATACAGATGCAACTGCCCTGAATTGTGACAATTGGTATAGCCCAGAGCTGCAATTGCAGGGAATGTCCTGAATGGGATTGAGATGGAGCATGCCCAGTGCAGATAGAATCCTCATAGAATTTTGCTGTTAAACTCTAGACAGTCTCTACTGATAATGTGTGAACTAAGATTTTTCAAATTTCAGTGGATATTCACAGGAACAGCAAAAGGCACATCTAACACAAGTCCCTGCTCCGAAGCATAGGGCAGTACAGATTCTCAAATTAAAGGTCACCAGAGTTTGGTCTGGTTTTTTCTTCAGCCTCTTTCTCAGAAACAGCTTATCCATGTTGGCTGAAACTTCCTAAAACATTTCAGCCTGAGGCAGACATGTGGCATGGAAAATTTCAGCCCAAATTTGGAAAAGTTAAACACAATTGAAAATAGGGTCTAATAACGGGAAGTGTCAGGCAACCCTAATACTTTGCTTCCAGCCTCACCTAGAATACAGTTAAAATTGGGACAAGACACTTAATTTTTCTGTCTTATTTTCAGACTTACCTTCAAAGTTTCTTTCCCTCCTCCTTGGGTGAAACACACAATTGGAATCTTCCCACCATAATTAGAATCTGAAATATACCAAAGAAAAGGGAGAGGGTCTCACTTTGCAGTGTTGATGTATTTGAACAATTTTTATACTTCACAATAACCACTTATGCAGTGGTTTATTGGATTTAGCTTTGATAATATTTTAAACACAAATACTCGTATTCCTGGCTTTCAGCTGATTTAACCAAACTCTTTAAAAGTCATCTACTCCATTGTTACATGACCTTTAGTTATTCTCACTAACCCATTTTGCCTAATCTAGTGTCAGACATCAACACTGAGATGCAGTCTTCCCAGAAGTAACAAAGCAAGGCTAAAGTCTTAAGTAATTAGTATCACCAATGTACAGTGCTTAAAAAAAAATGACATGATTTTGATGGCGGGGGAGCTTATTTGCATGTTGGTTTCTGACCCTTTAGTATTCAGGTATATTGCCTAGCACCCAATAGGAGCAGAGAATGAATTGTACTTCAGAGGCCCAACACTACTCATGAGTCAGGTCAGATCACTCCTTGGTCAGGGCTGTGCACAATGGCACAATTGTGCTTTTACGATAGGTAGGGTTTGAGCTGTAAATTTAGATCTACAATTTTCACACACACAGGTTTGGGACTGCTTGAGTTCAAGGTTTTGAATTACTCTGGTATAGAGTGGGGGATACCTGAAACATTTGTATGTTAGCTCAGATTACAATCCCGACCGGAAATTGGGAGTGTCAGACTGTTTAGGCCTATGTCAAAGTCTGAGATTCTTTTCTAAATCTACCTACCACAATCCTGTGTTTGTACTATCTATACACAAAAATATATACCCGCACACACACATAGGATCATGGTAGGTAGATTTATACATTAGTAATTATTAAAGGAATAAATTAACCGAGAAGTTAGGCTGAAGGACCATTAACATGAATGTAAAATTTAATCATTAGAAAATCAAAATATAGCACCTAAAATTACATCTAAAGGGTTTAATGTAATAGGAGTTTCATATGTTAAACACTAGTTGATAACAAACAGCATATTTATTGAAATTAAAGCCATGTGATATGTTTGTGCAGTTTTACTGCCTGAGTGAATATATACTTAATAACACTAATGTATAATACTGATTTTATTTATTTCAAAATGATTCATGTAGTGGCTAATAATCAGCATCAGTTATTATTATTTATATTAACATAGTGGCTAGGAGCCCCAGTCATGGTTCCCACCGTGCCATGTGCTGTACAAAGTACCACACAATAAAGACCATAAACATCATAATAAACAAGAAGCAACAGTCGGCCTAAAACATACAGCTAGTGGAGTCCAGAGGTGTGACACAAGGGCAAATCCCAGATTCCTCAGGCAACCCTTCCCCCATCACACCAGCATCTGTCAAAAGGGATGAATTCCCAACACACAGAGAGTAAGGATAGAAAGCAACCTGGGCCCATCAGGTGATCTCCTCTAACACAGCAAGTGAAATTGCTTTGATTCCTGAACTGAAAGGAATGTTTATCCCATATAGTACTTGAAACCCACCTTACCCAGTAAATTGTGCTCTGTGGTGAACCTCAGATAGATTATTGCATGAGTATGTAAGCTCCTCTTATTTGTACCTTTAAGAAGCATGTTCTCCTTGAAATACGCACAAATCACCATGGGTCACATTGACGGTATACCGTCAGAAGCCTTCTTTGTTATTAGGCACATGAGCAAAAACACTTGTCATCCATAGCATGGCAACATGAGAAAACTTGTTTCCTCCCACAGTATGTTCTGTAGCATCAAGCCCTGTAGCACCTGAGCAGAATGATCTGAAGTTAGAGAACTGCACCAACCTGGGATAACACGTTCCGAAATGTATTTTTCTAACTGTGTCCGTAGCTTAGCCTCTATTGCTGGATGTCCATGGGTGCCGTTATCGACCAGCAATAGGTGGGTGTGGTTATTGTCCAGGCAATACAATGGGTCTCTCTTAAGGTCATCCATTATGTAGTGGGCTGAATAGTACCCCTAGAAACATCAGCAAAGGGTTTCCATTGAGATCGGAAGGGCATGGTGCATGCAGTACTTGAAATGGGGACACAGAAGGTCGGTGGGCATGACTATTGTTCTCTTATTTTCCAGATTTTAGCAGCATAAAAATTTCCAGACCAGGTCAGACCAAAGGTCCATCGAGCCCATGGCCAGCACCAGCTGCTTCAGAGAAAGTTGCAAGAGCACTCATAACTCAGTTATGGAATAACCTGTCCACAGAAGACATTCTTTCCTTCCCCCATGTGATGGGTTTGTGCCCAGGAGAGTGAGGGTTTACACCTCCTATAATTTCATTATATATCACGGAACTGTGGATGTTCTCATCACTCATATAGATGTCTGGTGATTTTTGAATCCTGCTAGGCCATGTTGAAAATTAACAATTCATTTCTCCTCTGTTTTAACCACTTTCTAATTTATGACCAACCTTTACTCCTCACCCCAAGACTTAATGCTACTTAGTGAGAGTTTTTGTCAATGGGTTTTCAAAAAAAACCCAAACAATCTATTGTCTCCTTTGTCTGCTATTTTGCTGTTATGCTCTAAGAAATCTAGCAGAGTGGACGTAGGATAAGACAAGCTGGTTTGTTCCTCCTCCTCTTCAGCTGAAATTTCTGCCTTTTACCGACATATGCAATAATACTGTTGCATTACAGATATTTCTGGTAGATACCCCAGTTCAATCCAAGCACTACTGAGTGCCTTTTTGCATTCCCCCAGACTCTAATGCTGCCGCAACTTTATATTCTTATGCCACAGCAACCAGTGGCTGCCGGAATAACCTCTTAAGATCACTAGCAGATGAATGAGTTAGAGCAGCCTAGCTTACCCAGGCACATGGCCAGCACCAGAAATGGGACAACACAAACGTGCACAAAGACACTTTTGGACCACCCACCTTGTTCCTGTGCGGAAGTGCAGCTCAGCTGGACGAGAGACTATATTGCCCCCTTCTCCTTTTTTGAATCCACCTGGCTGAGTCTAAGTGGCACATCTTTTCCAAAATCCAATGCACAATTTGTGAGTGCCATACATCTCATTTGTTGTTTAACCATTATCTTTAATAGGCAATGACTATTTTACAACACAGTGCAGCACAAGTTCTGTAGCAGGAAGAGTTTCTAATAGGACCTCACATCCAAATCAGCCACAGGCCAATGGCATCAGGCTCCACGCAGATAATGGTGTGGATGGAGAGCAGTGAGGCATTTACCGAGAGCAGACTGCGTTTAGTCAGAATATAACTCAGTTTTGCAGGGTTTTCACTGGCTTCCCATGACCCTATTGACAGCACTACATGTTCCTCACCTCAGTGTCGCTGCTTCTGATCAAACTATCCCGGTTGGAAATCATGCCCCAGGCTGCTATGCCGATAGCCACCACGTTCTCCTCTGAGCTCCTACTGATGGTGTTGTCTCTCACCACCTCTCCAATGTATTTCATCAGTCCATAGTGAGTGCCTCCTGTGAAAATCCAGGCCCCTGCAGATGGCAGGTACCAAATGAAATTTAGCTACAGACCTACCACTGTGCACAAAAATTGTTTTCTCTTTATAAATATGTGCGTGTGTCATCCCCAATTCTCCTCTGCCCTGCATCTCGTGTAGTCATGAAGGCCTGTGTTACGTGGGTGCAAGAAGCTGATGTGGTAGTACTGCGCACCAATGCAAGTGACAACACAAAAGGGCAAGGCAGTGGGGATTTTGGCCCTCGGGGTTGTTTACCTTCAAGACACTAAGCCAACACATTTATCCTCACTAGATCACAGGAGATATGTTAATTCCCATATGATACAGGAAGAAGAGATGTTAGGAGATTTACCCAAAGCTACAAAGGACACCCTTGTCAAAGCCAAGAATGGCTCTCCACCCAGTTCCCAAGTCATTAGGCTATACTTGTCTGAAGTGGACTAAACAGGCAACAACTAATAGAAAGCTCTGCCTCTCTGCTGAGTATTCACAGCTTCTTCTTCTCCGCCAGACTTATTTGGCAGAAGGCTAATATACCAGCCGACTGAAATATTCACCTCTCACTTCAGCTAAATCACAACTGCACTCGCTGAACCAAGTTCTTCACTTGCTTGAACAATTCTGACTTCAAAAAGGGGTTACACTAGATGTGAATTTGTATTAAAAAAACTTAGCCCAGGTTTTTTAATACAAATTATTATGATTTCTATTATCCTGCTCTATGTGCCAATGGCTACAACTGAATTCACAGGTATTAATTGCATAAATGATTGTAAAAGGCATGGGAACACTCAAAGTGGCATCAGAAAAGATAGACTTGCCCCAACATATATGCTAGTTTTTTCGCCAAATTAAGCCCACATTCATTTAACTAAAAGACTCTCATGGACTTCAATGGGACCAGGATTTGTGTCTTGATCCATATTCCCTGATAATCTATTTTCCTTTCCCTATATTAGTGTCTAACATCACAGTTTATCCACTATACTGACAAACCAAGAGATACCAGGCTAGCCCAATGGCAGAAAACATAAAAACCAGTAGCTTCAAGGCAGCCCAGATACCCCTTTTACCTTTGGACTGGGCAATGTAGATCAGCCTGCTGAATATCTTGCGCATCCGCGGCTTTAGGGCAAAGTTTTTTGC
Organism: Chelonia mydas; assembly: GCF_015237465.2. Classification (NCBI taxonomy): domain Eukaryota; kingdom Metazoa; phylum Chordata; order Testudines; family Cheloniidae; genus Chelonia; species Chelonia mydas. The sequence continues at coordinate 70,865,973 of NC_051251.2, read as the reverse complement.
TCCCCCTGTGACTGAGATGACAAGGTTGGGATTTTTCAGGTGCCAGTGTTGAGTCATCAGGTCATAGAGCATTTCAGAGTCTGTGTCGTAGGACAACCGGATGTACTTCAATGAGAGAGGACACAATGCAGGGTTAGCAGCAATAAATGGCAACAGAGTAATTCCATTTGGTCTCAAAGCGATGGCCTGGTTCCCCACTCCCTTGCCCTCCATGCAGTCATTTATATCTAGACAAAATACAAAGCAGGTGTCAGCATGATTCCATTAGGTGACATTTGTCACCCGCATTGCACAGTAGTAAATGACCAAAGTGCAAAGCAATGGAGAATCAGGCCCAGTGTGTGTTTTCTAAACACTAATTTTATGGCCTGTATTTTCCCCACTCCTAGGACACCTGAATAGAGATGGGCTAAGTTTTTCAAACAAATTTATTCAAAAAATGCAGTTTCAGCCAACCTGAAACTATTGGTGAATTTGATCCAATTAGTTTTGGTTGGGAAAAAAGTTATTTTAAGGTCAGCTTCAGACAAAGGATGTGTTCCCCTTTCTCCGCCCTTATAACCTTTAGCCCAGTGGTTAGGGCACTTGCCTAGGATATGAGACCCGGGTTTGAGTCCCCACTCTGGATCAGGGACTTGAACTCACATCATGTCCCTGCCAGGTGAACATCCTAATCACCAGGCTGTAGGCTAGTCCAGGGTAGGTGGCTCCCAATCTCTCCTACTGAAGCTGTTCCACTTGTATCAATTCTTAAATATTTATTGGGCCAGAGAGAGAGAGAGAGAGCGAGCATGGCTCTCTGCATGGTGATTAAGGCTCTCACCTGGGAGGTAGCAGATGGGGATTCAGATCTTCTCTCTGCTTGTGATTTACCTGTGCATGAAGTCATCAGCTCTGAGGAAACTCCAACAGCATGTCTCCCCAGCAACATGGGCTACCACAAGCACAATCCCGTTCTCTGCTCTCTGCACTGGCTTTCCAAGGAAAACTCAGCCTTGTCTACACTAAAGGTAAAAGTCGATCTAAGCTACGCAATTTGAGTTACTTGAATAGTGTAACTCAAATCGACATAGCTTAGATCTACTGACCTCAAGGTCCACGCTATGCGACATCGACAGGAGACGCTCTCCCATCAACTCCCCTTATTCTTCTTGAGCAGGTGGAGTACAGGAGTCTACGGGAGAGCGATCGGTGGTCGATTTAGTGGGTCTTCACTAGACACACTAAATTGACTGCCGATGCATCGATTGCCAGAGTGTCGATCCTCCAGTAAGTGTAGACAAGCCCTAAGTCACCTGCATGGTCCCAGCGAGGCATTTAATGGCTTGGGCCCATGATGTTTAAGAGATGTCCTAATGCTTCAAGGTGGAGACTGTGTTCAGCGAATCCACCCCTCAGGCACCATGGAACTTCCTATCAGAAGGGTAAAACTTATCACAGAATCATAGAATATCAGGGTTGGAAGGGACCTCAGGAGGTCATCTAGTCCAACCCCCTGCTCAAAGCAGGACCAATCCCCAATTAAATCATCCCAGCCAGGGCTTTGTCAAGCCTGACCTTAAAAACTTCCAAGGAAGGAGATTCTACCACCTCCCTAGGTAACGCATTCCAGTGTTTCACCACCCTCCTAGTGAAAAAAGTTTTTCCTAATATCCAACCTAAACCTCCCCCACTGCAACTTGAGACCATTACTCCTTGTCCTGTCCTCTTCTACCACTGAGAATAGTCTAGAACCATCCTCTTTGGAACCACCTCTCAGGTAGTTGAAAGCAGCTATCAAATCCCCCCTCATTCTTCTCTTCTGCAGACTAAACAATCCCAGTTCCCTCAGCTTCTCCTCATAAGTCATGTGTTCCAGACCCCTAATCATTTTTGTTGCCCTTCGCTGGACTCTCTCCAATTTATCCACATCCTTCTTACAGGACAAGGAGTAATGGTCTCAAGTTGCAGTGGGGGAGGTTTAGGTTGGATATTAGGAAAAACTTTTTCACTAGGAGGGTGGTGAAACACTGGAATGCGTTACCTAGGGAGGTGGTAGAATCTCCTTCCTTGGAAGTTTTTAAGGTCAGGCTTGACAAAGCCCTGGCTGGGATGATTTAATTGGGGATTGGTCCTGCTTTGAGCAGGGGGTTGGACTAGATGACCTCCTGAGGTCCCTTCCAACCCTGATATTCTATGATTCTATGATTCTTGTAGTGCGGGGCCCAAAACTGGACACAGTACTCTGGATGAGGCTAACCAATGTTGAATAGAGGGGAACGATCACGTCCCTCGATCTGCTGGCTATGCCCCTACTTATACATCCCAAAATGCCATTGGCCTTCTTGGCAACAAGGGCACACTGTTGACTCATATCCAGCTTCTCGTCCACTGTCACCCCTAGGTCCTTTTCTGCAGAACTGCTGCCTAGCCATTCGGTCCCTAGTCTGTAGCGGTGCATTGGGTTCTTTCGTCCTAAGTGCAGGACCCTGCACTTATCCTTATTGAATCTCATCAGATTTCTTTTGGCCCAATCCTCCAATTTGTCTAGGTCCCTCTGTATCCTATCCTTTTGAGCAACAAGGGTGATGTCGTGGTGGGAGTCTGCTATAGACCACCGGACCAGGGGGATGAGGTGGATGAGGCTTTCTTCCGGCAACTCGCAGAAGCTACTAGATCGCACGCCCTGGTTCTCATGGGTGACTTTAATTTTCCTGATATTTGCTGGGAGAGCAATACAGCGGTGCATAGACAATCCAGGAAGTTTTTGGAAAGCGTAGGGGACAATTTCCTGGTGCAAGTGCTAGACGAGCCAACTAGGGGGGGAGCTTTTCTTGACCTGCTGCTCACAAACAAGGAAGAATTAGTGGGGGAAGCAAAAGTGGATGGGAATCTGGGAGGCAGTGACCATGAGTTGGTTGAGTTCAGGATCCTGACGCAGGGAAGAAAGGTAAGCAGCAGGATACGGACCCTGGACTTCAGGAAAGCAGACTTCGACTCCCACAGGGAGCGGATGGGTAGGATCCCCTGGGGGACTAACATGAAGGGGAAAGGAGTCCAGGAGAGCTGGCTGTATTTCAAGGAGTCCCTTTTGAGGTTACAGGGACAAATCATCCCGATGAGTGGAAAGAATAGTAAATATGGCAGGCGACCATCTTGGCTTAACGGTGAAATCCTAGCGGATCTTAAACATAAAAAAGAAGCTTTCAAGAAGTGGAAGGTTGGACATATGACCAGGGAAGAGTATAAAAATATTGCTCGGGCATGTAGGAATGAAATCAGGAGGGCCAAATCGCACCTGGAGCTGCAGCTAGCAAGAGATGTTAAGAGTAACAAGAAGGGTTTCTTCAGGTATGTTGGCAACAAGAAGAAAGCCAAGGAAAGTGTGGGCCCCTTACTGAATGAGGGAGGCAACCTAGTGACAGAGGATGTGGAAAAAGCTAATGTACTCAATGCTTTTTTTGCCTCTGTCTTCACTAACAAGGACAGCTCCCAGACTGCTGCGCTGGGCATCGCAACATGGGGAGTAGATGGCCAGCCCTCTGTGGAGAAAGAGGTGGTTAGGGACTATTTAGAAAAGCTGGACGTGCACAAGTCCATGGGGCCGGAGGAGTTGCATCCAAGAGTGCTAAAGGAATTGGCGGATGTGATTGCAGAGCCATTGGCTATTATCTTTGAAAACTCGTGGCGAACGGGGAAAGTCCCAGATGACTGGAAAAAGGCTAATGTAGTGCCAATCTTTAAAAAAGGGAAGAAGGAGGATCCTGGGAACTACAGGCCAGTCAGCCTCACCTCAGTCCCCGGAAAAATCATGGAGCAGGTCCTCAAGGAATCAATCCTGAAGCACTTACACGAGAGGAAAGTGATCAGGAACAGTCAGCATGGATTCACCAAGGGTAGGTCATGCCTGACTAATCTAATAGCTTCTATGATGAGATTACTGATTCTGTGGATGAAGGGAAAGCAGTGGATGTATTGTTTCTTGACTTTAGCAAAGCTTTTGACACGGTCTCCCACAGTATTCTTGTCAGCAAGTTAAAGAAGTATGGGCTGGATGAATGCACTATAAGGTGGGTAGAAAGTTGGCTAGATTGTCGGGCTCAACGGGTAGTGATCAATGGCTCCATGTCTAGTTGGCAGCCGGTGTCAAGTGGAGTGCCCCAGGGGTCGGTCCTGGGGCCGGTTTTGTTCAATATCTTCATAAATGATCTGGAGGATGGTGTGGATTGCACTCTCAGCAAATTTGCGGATGATACTAAACTGGGAGGAGTGGTAGATACACTGGAGGGCAGGGATAGGATACAGAGGGACCTAGACAAATTGGAGGATTGGGCCAAAAGAAACCTGATGCGGTTCAATAAGGATAAGTGCAGGGTCCTGCACTTAGGACGGAAGAATCCAATGCACAGCTACAGACTAGGGACCGAATGGCTAGGCAGCAGCTCTGCGGAAAAGGACCTAGGGGTTACAGTGGACGAGAAGCTGGATATGAGTCAGCAGTGTGCCCTTGTTGCCAAGAAGGCCAATGGCATTTTGGGATGTAAAGTAGGGGCATAGCGAGCAGATCGAGGGACGTGATCGTTCCCCTCTATTCGACATTGGTGAGGCCTCATCTGGAGTACTGTGTCCAGTTTTGGGCCCCACACTACAAGAAGGACGTGGATAAATTGGAGAGAATCCAGCGAAGGGCAACAAAAATGATTAGGGGTCTGGAACACATGACTTATGAGGAGAGGCTGAGGGAACTGGGATTGTTTAGTCTGCAGAAGAGAAGAATGAGGGGGGATTTGATAGCTGCTTTCAACTACCTGAGAGGTGGTTCCAGAGAGGATGGTTCTAGACTATTCTCAGTGGTAGAAGAGGACAGGACAAGGAGTAATGGTCTCAAGTTGCAGTGGGGGAGGTTTAGGTTGGATATTAGGAAAAACTTTTTCACTAGGAGGGTGGTGAAACACTGGAATGCGTTACCTAGGGAGGTGGTAGAATCTCCTTCCTTGGAAGTTTTTAAGGTCAGGCTTGACAAAGCCTTGGCTGGGATGATTTGATTGGGGATTTGTCCTGCTTTGAGCAGGGGGTTGGACTAGATGACCTCCTGAGGTCCCTTCCAACCCTGATATTCTATGATTCTATGATTCTATCCCTGCCCTCCAGCGTATCTACCACTCCTCCTAGTTTAGTATCATCCGCAAATTTGCTGAGAGTGCAATCCACACCATCCTCCAGATCATTTATGAAGATATTGAACAAAAAGCTTGTCTGTGCAGAAGGCCAAGCTTCCTTGTGGTCTGGTCCCAGACTGTGGAATGAGCTAAGACTCTTACAAACCTCACCACGTTCCACTCCAAGTGCAAGGCACACTGCTCCAACGTGCCTTCTCCGCACACACAGGCTGCACATATTTTAAGGAAAAAAATATAAGAACCCCATCACAAAACGGCTGCATTGCGTGTACACACCCCTCTGGGGACAGCGAGAGAGACAGAACAAACCCCCGTCGTGAATATTAGTCCTGTCGCTTAATGCACTATTTATTATTTGGATATAGCACAGTCATGGACCAGGACCCCACTGTGCTAGGCATGGTACAAACAGAACAGGGACAGTCCCTGTTCCAACCAACTTATAGGTGTAGAACTCATATCCCAGACAATTGCACTACTTTGTTAATTCTGTTTGGAGTACTACAAAGCAAGGAAATAGATTTTCAAAAGCACAAATGGCACTGAATTCCATTAACTCCCAAGGGGCACTTAGGCCTCTAAATCTACTTGTGCATTTGAAAAAAAATCTAGCCCAACATCAACTGATCCTCACAGGAACACACCCATGGAGACTTTAATGTCATCATTTTATCACACATAGAATAGGCCATGGAACCAGCCTCCAAACTCCAAGAAATATGGAGGATTAGTAGGAGGCCAGGACCATCCACAAACCTCCCTGCATACCCTGAGGATACTGGAGAGACTGATGTCTTCTGCAGCTGGTGGCCACCCTGGGAACCTCCTCAAAGGGGAACCACAGTGCACAAGGGACCAGTGCCACTGAGGGATGTATTATTGTCCTGCCCTGATCTCTGCCTGATATATGAAAGGATGATGTGCATCTCTTCTCAGCCCTGGCCTGACCCGCCTTTTCTCCCCAAGCCACTTCAGCCACTGCTCACCCTTTACCCCACTACATAGCACCCATCTCTGGACAACACAAGTGCTGAACGTGTAATGGGGGAAGCTGTCAGATGGCAGGTGCCAACTCACACACAGATCTGCACGCTAAGGGTCCCCTTCACAGGTACACCAGGGATCAGGCCATTTATTGATTAGCAAGAGAACCAGAACTTGAAGACTTGAATGTATGCACCTTGCTTTACAAGTACTGGATCACATTTATATAACAGATCATAGGAAGGTGGGGAGAACAAGCAGAACCTGCTCCCCTCCAGCTGCCCTGCAGTTCAGATGACATGCTTAAGACAATCAATTTTATGTGCCCATAGCTCCATTTTAACAGTGACCATGGTGGGCACTTCCATTTTTTCATATAGCCCCCTTTAAACACTTATTCTAAGTACCATAATCTGGTTCTTTACAATATGGCATCTCCAGCTATCACTCAAAACAGACTTCCTCTCTTCACTTACAATTCTTTTGTTCCTTTTTCATTGTGCATAAAGCTAGGACTGATTGTATTATATGCCAGGATGTTAATGACCTCAATGAACAAACCAAGCAATGTTCCTGAACATCTCAGAGCAAAAATAAGTTTTTCTTTTTTTTTTATTAAGGTGCTACGGGGTCTTCAAATATGGCCATCTGAACATTTAAAACTGGGCATAAGATCATCCAAAAGTCTCCTAAATCCATATTGAGCTGTGTGAAAAAAGGGAATTTTCCCTGCAAGAAACTTTGCAAGAAAAAAATCCCAATTGAAATTTTTCAACCCAACTTTTTTCAGTATTCCACAGAATTTTTGCATTTGAAATTGAATGAAAACAATTTCATTTCAAAACCATTTTGTTTCTAAATGAAATTTTTCATTTCGATTTTTGAATTTTTTTGGTTTCTTTTAAGGTTTTTACCCACTTGAAAATGTGTGCATGTGGTGGGGAGTGGTTAAAAATGTGGTAAAGTGGGGGCAAATTCATTTGTGACTGTTTCCCCAACTTTCTCCAGTTGGAAAAAACAAGAATTTCAAAACCAGTGTTTTTTTTCCAAAAATAGTTTCAGTTCATATAATTTCAGAAAAACAATTTTTTCTCCAAAAAGCACATTTAACCCTATTTTCCAACATTAAAACAGGTCAATTTTAACACCTCTGTTAAACTTCAAAGAAGTTGCCATTTTCCAAATTGCTCAGCACCCAGCAGTTCTCACTGACTTCAGTGGAAGATATTGTGGGCTTAGAATGCTTGGAAAAACCAGATTGCTTATTTAGGTACCTAAATTTAGGTTCCTTGTGTTTGAAAAATCTAAGCCTTTTTTTCCCCTTTTGATTGTTTTGGCTTCTTTTTAATTATTCTGAATTTATTTCATAAAGGCTAATGCAAAAAGCCACAGGGCAGAAGCCATTTATGGATAGGCTGGAGTTAAAATACCCAGTGGCAGCTCAGCAGTTACTCACCTTCCCTCTTTTCCCAAGATTTTCAAACTGAATGTCACCAAAAGCATCAGTGGGAAGTTCCTTTGTGTGTTTCCTATAACTCCATTTCTCAGTGTTATTTACCTGCGTCCCCTCTATATGTTGGCTTTTGGAATACCCACACTTACACAAGTTGTCCCTGCCAAGAAAAGTGAATAGAAAAAAGAAACAGATTAATATATTTTGCCCAGAAAACTAATACTCTTCTCTTTCAGTGATTGATAGCATAATGACAACTAAGACTGGTGAGCAGTTTTTCCACATGTACTTGGCAAGTAGGTTGGCTGGACATCATTCAACTATAATGTTACGACTTATGCTTGAATAAATAGGATACTTCTAAATGGGAATTTAAAGTTTTATTCTTGAACAAGTTATGGTGCTTGGACAGAAAGATGCACAAGGCCCAAGGTGAAATGTAACATCTATAGCTGAGGTCTACGCAAGTGGGAAAGACTGAAGAAAACTAAAACTCAAGTGCTAACACGTATTTTCAAGTATTCGTGTCATGGGCCTATCCAACAAACAAAAATTATATTTTGTGTTCTAACTCTGTAACATTGCAGAAAGACCTCAGCTTGTGTATGTACAAAATCAAACACATGTGTCAACACCTACTCTGCTCCATATTAGAGGGGCTCTGACCTGTTTCTTGTTTAGACAATGAGGGATTTTCAAATCCCTCTCCCTTTTGCTCTGCTTTAGCCAGATTGAAGCTCAGTTTATTAGTGCCTTTTGGATGGTTTCCATCTTAATGTGCTAACACCATAACATTTGCTTCTAAACTAAATCCTGCCATGAGTCAGATGATGCCAACTTGAACTTAACTATCTTAACTTCACTATCTGAGGCCTATGACTTGGGGACTCCCAGTGACTACATCCCAGGATCATCTCAACATGTCTTGGTATCCACCACCCAGATAGATTGAAAGAACATATAAAAGTTACAGTATGTGACTCCTCTTGAGATAAGCCCTATACACAGGGCACCAGGTGTTCCACCACCACCCAATTTACATCATGCCACAGAATTGCGCTCCAGAATCTCAGCTTTGCTTTTAATAAAAGAAAAATTTTCCTTGTTCTTATGCTTGTGAAGATAACATTGAAAACATAAAAAGAAAAGGAGTACTTGTGGCACTCAATTCAATGCAGTAAATCAATGCAATGCACGTGGCACCCACCTGAGTCTGCAGAAAGCTTTAAACAGTAACTCCAAAGGGTGTGACCAGCTCCATTCATTTTACTCGAGGCTTCATGAACTCTGGTGTTTTCTAAGATGTATGGGATTCAGCAATTCTGCCACAGATTTGGCCATTTTGCTGCAGCTACAGCCAAGAGCCCAGCATTTTGTTACAGACAGAGCACAGCCCAATATCTGCCTCTTGCTCTCCAACTTTCCTCACAAGGCAGTGTTATTGGATTACACTGCGGGAGGGATAGCTCAGTGGTTTGAGCATTGACCTGCTAAACCCAGGGCTTTGAGTGCAATCCTTGAGGGGGTCATTTAGGGATCTGGGGCAAAAATTGGGGATTGGTCCTGCTTTGAGCAGGGGTTGGACTAGATGACCTCCTGAGGTCCCTTCTAATCCTGATATTCTATGATACACTGCAGGCTTCTTGCACGGGTTCATGGTACCAAGCAATAGGGTTTATGGAGCTAAAGTTGGAGTCCGGCTTGCAGCCAAAGGAGCTGGAAGTGAAGGCTACTGAGATGAGGTACCTGAGCCACTGAAGCTAACTACAAGGTCCCCTTTCTCTGGATGAGGATGCGGGTTCTGAGCTGGGTTACCTGGACAATATTGCAGAGAGTGAAAATGGGCTGTTTACAGTATAGAGGGAAAACCCATCCTTAGAAATAGTCACTGTCAAAAATCATCAGAAATTTTTGGCCCATAAATATTTTCAACAATGGGTTGAATAGGTGGTTGGATAGCGATGTGTGGGTGGTGGGAGGGGAGAGAGAGCTGGGAATGAAGCACATTTCATGGTAACAGAATATATTCACATTGCCTTGAAATTTAGGGGTGGATGATGCAGAAATTGGTCCCGAGGTGTTATGGGGTACACAAAGGCTGTTAATAAGTGTGGAACTGACCGGCTAAAACCTTTTTTCTCTGAAGTAAGATATATGAATTGCTGTGGTGGGGGTGCAGGCTGTGAATGCTATTCATAATGCTAAACAGCATGATACAGGTGCTCATCTGATGCTAATTATATCTTCGAAAAATCAAAAAGTAAATGCCAGATCATGTAATAGTGGCATCCCACCAAATATCATTGTGAAGTACAAAGGCAACAGACCAAACAGACTTTAAAGTGAAGACATGAACAATTGCCTAGGTCTTTAGGCTTGACCCGTAATCTGAGACAGGAACGGCAAACTGCAGCCAATGGGAGCTGCGGGGGGGCCGTGCCTGCAGACAGTCAGTGTCAGCAAAATGTCTCATGGCCCGCAATCAGATTATCCTGATCGGCCGCTTGCGGCCCATGGGCTGCCCACCACTGTTTTAGAGGATATAGCTCAGAGCAAGTCTCTTTAATGAGAGGATTCTAATATGCTTCTCAGCAACACTGCAGTTCATGAATATTAATTAGTTCTCTTACTCAAGAAATTTAAGTGTACTCCAGACAAATAAGCTGGTAAGGTTTTGATGTTGTCCTGCATAAGCCAAAGATTTGAAAGAGACACTTGATCCAACACCATCCAAACAGAGCGGTTTTGGACTGTTGGAAGTAGCCCCTAGGGTGAGTCTGTATGCGCATGAAGCTAATGGAATGCAACCCAGCTGGACTCCAACCTCCATTTTTGTGCTGTACTCAAGAAGATACCTACAGTGGTCTGGCCATCTATAGCCGTAAGTTTATAAGAGTGTTAACATCCCTGATTATCTGCAAGGTCTCTGAGGACATGATTATGGACAAGGATACGTCATATATTCCTTTCCCTTCTGACCATATCAGAACACGGCACTGACTGCCTTCAGAAGAGCAGCTCAGTGCAAATAGGAAAGTTGAAATAAAGAAGGGGAAAAGGCTTTATGAACCCAGGTTTTCCAACACTCTAAAAGAATGCTTCATTAATTCTCTAGGAATATAAAGTGCTGATGTGTTAGTTGGGAACTCTGATGAAAGACAACAATATATGATGTGTTCTCTCACCAAGCAGGCACAGCCCTCTCTGGGGTTGAACATGGCAGCTAACCACACCTATCCCTCCTAAAAGGAGAGGATGGCGGTGGGCTCTACAGAATGGAAATGCTGCGGCAATGTCTGATATTTTCCTCCTGGATTTGTGGGGGGAGAATCTGGTGAGAATCAGCTCACTGTCCTTTTTCCACCCTTCCTCAAAGCTGGATCCCTACAGAACTCCAACAAAGGGCTTCTCTGAGGTTGTGGGAAGCATGCCGCAGTTTATATGCGAGAGGAGAGGCGCCTGTGCCGAAGGGGAGCGTGCAGTCCTCAGACATGCAACAGTTGGGTTTTGTTGCGGTATCAATTATTAACCAGTTTCCTTCATTTCTAGTTTGCCTTTAGGTGAGATGTAAAGCCAAAATCCTGACAAAGTCACGGTTCTTAAAAACATCCGGCAGGCCTTGACAAGTTTAGTTTTTACGCACATAAGGTATTAATTTTCCCTGGAGTCCTGACCAAATATCAGCCTGGGCAAATAGATCCTGACCTAAATTTCTTACCTACTCTCATGTTTGTGCTGCTTTAATTGTACTGATTTAGATACTGGCATAGCTAAAGCATTACAACCCTCTAGGGTGGGCACAATTATACCAGTATGCAGATGCTTATATTGTTATGGTTCACTCTTGTAAACGTGTGGGAATAAACTACACCAATATGAGCACCTTTTTACTGGTGTGCCTGGATCCACGCCAGGGGGATTATCAATTTAACCATTTCAGCATTAAAAAAGCCCACAGCCCTAACAAAGAGTTAAACTGGTACAAAGAACTGTGTAGGCCAGGCCCCATGCTTTCATGAAGTGATGCAGCTACATTCTATGCACCTACCCATAATGTGGGAGGGGGGGAAAGCTGTGTTATCATGGGGGCTTCAATTCAATACGCTGTAGATCTCGTGTTGCTGGTATTAAAATATCCTTGCAATTTCTAAATATTAGAAGTGACAACTACCTAACTCAAAAAGTATTGCAACCACCATGGCAGAATTCTATATTAGATGTTGCCTTGACAGATAAAGAGGAATTGATCACAGAGCTAAACAAATCAACTGTAGCTGAGGTACCTCTTCCACCAAGCTGAAAACAATTATAAGCCAGCTCAGCTGGGAGGAAAAATTTAATCAGAAGAATGTGAATGATAGGTGGGAATTGATTAAGAACACTTTACTAGATGCCCGAAAAGCCATAACCAAGGAAGGCAGCCATATTGGTTAAAAAAAAACTACCTGGTATACAGGGAAAATAAAGGCAGCTATAAAAATGTAACATATGGAAGAAAGGATAAATTAATAGTAATGAATATAAATCAGAAGCTAGCAATTGTAGAAAAAGGGAACCAAAGGGACACAAGGAAAATTCTATGGCCAGCACAGTAAAGGACAATAAGAAGGAAATTTTAAAATATATTAGGAACAAGAAGTTTCCTGATAGTAGTTTTGATTCATTACTAGATGGAAATAACCGAATTATCAATACAAATGCAGCAAAGGCAGATGTGTTCAAGTCTGTGTTTGAGAGGAAAAAACAGATGATGGAGTCATATCATGATGAGGGTGATGATAACACTCTTTCCATTCCACTAGTATCTCAGGAGGAGGTTAAGCAGAAACTCCTAAAGTCTAGGGTGACCAGATGTCCTGATTTTATAGGGATAGTCCCGATATTTGGGGCTTTGTCTTACATAGGCACCTATCACCCCCAACTCCCATCCCAATTTTTCACACTTGCTATCTGGTCACCCTACTAACATCTGACATTTTAAAATCAGTAGGTCTGGATACCTTGCACCCAAGAGTTTTAAAAGAATTGGCTATGAGCTTGCTAGACTGTTAAGATTGATTTTCAATTAGCCTTGGAATACCAGGGACGTTTCAGAAGACTGAAAGAAAGCTAATGTTGTGGCAATATTTAACTAGTGTAAATGGGATGGCCAGGTAATTATAGGCCTCTCAGTTTGACATTGATTCCAGGCAAGATAGTAGAGCAGCTGATGCAGGATTAGATTAATAATCAATTAAAGGATGGTAACATGATTGTTACTTCATTATGTTGCTCTCAACCAGCACTACCTCCCGCTCCCGTAAAAAGCAAAGCTCAGAGTATTTGCTGATGTAAGCAGTGTCAGGATGAGCTCCACCCTGACATCTGGTGGTGAGGTGTGGCAAGTTGTGGAAAAGAACTTCAGGGGCCGATCTCATTTGCATATGCACACCCACCCCGCCTAGAATGAGGCCATAGCTGCCCAAATGCTCACTTTGGCTGCTGTGGGATCCCCAGTGTCTCTGTTATTGGGGCAGGAAGAATAAATTGTTATTACCCTGATTATGGGAACTGTGCTTGGAACTGTACTTGGCCTTTTGTTATGATGGAGGGATTCACCATCAACTAAGTAGCACTCGCTAGGCAAGGGTCATGGGTTCCAAAACTGTGTGAATTGAGAGAGGCTGGGGACAAGTATTAATACTTGGTGGTATGGGCCCCTTGGTGAGGGCCTTACATGCTAATTGCACTTCATCCTCTCTCCACTGTAGAATATCAGAGCTAATTTTCATTCCATTAGGAGTCTAGTTACAGGCTGCTGAGCTCACTTTGGGCTAATGGTGCACCAGCACTGAGGCTTCCCTACTACAAGCTGAATTCACCAAAGAGCTGAAATCACTGAGTGTTGTGTTAAGTAGTGCGGGAGCCTGAAGATATATTGTGGAGCAGTTTGCGGGTTGGCTGGAGTGCCTTGTGGACAGACTGGTAGAGCAGTTCATAGGACGGCGGGAGCTGCTTGTGGGATGCAGAGCAGTTCATAGGATGGCGGGAGCTGCTTCTGGGCTACAGAGTGGAGCTGAGCAAAGCAGTTCGTGGGGTGGCTGGCGGAGCAGAGTGAAGGCCTATGGAGCTGTGGGGCGGTCAGCTTCAGATCATGCTACCCCGGAAGCTGCCGTTCCCGCCGCCTTACACAGTTTCCTGCTCCCGGGGACTCTCAGGACCGAGGAGCGTCACGTGGGCGCTAAGCGTAGACGGGGGAACTTGCCCTGTGGCCGGCCCCCGGGAGGCGCCTCTGCTGCTGCAGTTTCGGGGACAAAATGCAGGACCCTAATGCAGATACAGAGTGGAATGACATTTTGCGTAAGAAGGGCATCCTCCCTTCCAAGGAAAAGCCAAAAGAGCTGTCATGAGGGGAGCAGTGACTGCTGAGCAGATGGATCAGACCAGACTGGCTCAAATTGTAAGAGGAACTCAGTATCAGAACCCGATTCTACTTCATCTCCAGCTAAGAGAACGACAGGAACATCCCCCAAGTTACTCCCAGCTGATAAAAGAGGTCAGAGAGGAGGAAGAGAGGCAGGCTGCCAGTGAGTTTTGGGAAGCCCAAACATCGGAGCCAGCCAGCACAACACCACTGCAAATGGCCAGTGTACTGATGGTGAGCACCAGAGAGGAACTTGCCCAACAAATGCAGGTCCTGACGGAACGGATAGCTGAGCTGCAAAGTACTGTTGACCGAGTTAAGACTTCCAGGAATAAGAAGCCTCAAACTGTGGCGATTGAGAAGCCCGCACTTAGAGCCACCATCCCACCCAGGCGAAGGGGGAAATGTCAATTCTTCTGCTACCGATGTGGTCAGGATGGACACAGTGCTGCCAAGTGCCGTAATGAAGAAAACCCCTCCTTAGTGTATGGAAAGCTGAGGATCAGTTGGGAGAGATCCGGTAGCTGCCAGAGGGTCTGGGGACGGGGACCCCCCAGGTCTGCAGGATTTGAAGATTCCCCCAGAAAAGACTGTCCAGCTGGGATCCCCGCAGGACTGATAGGGCCTCGAGCAGAGGTCATGGTGAGGATTGAAGGGGTGGAGTGTAAAGCAGTGCTTGACACTGGATCTCAAGTGACTATTATATTTCAGTCATTCTACTGACAGATGCTTAGGCACCTGCCTATACAGCCATTGACTGGCCTTGGCCTGTGTGGCCTCAGCATGGATGAACACCCCTACCAAGGGTATGTCATAGTGCACCTGGAATTCCCAGAGGAGGTTGCTGGGGTAAGAGAAGAGGTAGACACAGCTGCTTTAATATGCCCTGACCCTAAAGAGACCTCTGATGTGTCTGTGCTGATAGGGACCAACTCCAGTCTCTTCAAGGTACTCGCGGATTACTGCAGAAGGCGGGCCGGGGACCAGTACCTGAATACCCTGATGATCCATACGCTTTGTGCTGAAGACTATAGGAAAATTGAGAGCGCTAAAAGGGACACATCTGAGCTACCGCTTGGGGCACTGAACTACGCGGGCACGACCCCCTTAATAGTGCCTGCAAGGACCGAGCAAGAAGTGCTTGTCATGAGTACCTGTCTGAAAGGCAGTAAACGGACGTTAGCAATGATAGAGCAGCCGATGGGAGGAAAGCTCCCTGAAGGAGTGCTGGTCCCCAGTGGAGTCATAACCCTACCTGCTGAAGCCCAGGAAAGGGTGACTATACTGATTGCTAATGAAACGAGTCGTGATGTTGTTGTGAAGCAAGGACAAAAGATAGCAGACCTCTTTGAGCCTGAGTCGATTGTAAAACCCCAGTGTGAAACTCAAGTTCCGACAATAGACCCAGCAAAGTTTGACTTTGGAGATTCACCAGTGTCCGAGGACTGGAAAGATCGCCTGAGGAAGAAACTTTGTGAAATATCCAAAGTGTTCTCACTGCATGAGTGGGATGTCGGATGTGCAAAAGGAGTAGAGCACAATATCAGACTACATGACTCTCGACCTTTCAGGGAAGGATCTAGGAAGATTGCTCTCTCTGAGATGGAAGATGTGCGACATCATCTTCAGGAGCTGGCTGCGAATGGCATCATTACAGAGTCCCGCAGCCCATACGCCTCACCCATTGTGGTAGTCCGTAAAAAGAATGGGAAAATCCGGATGTATATTGACTACCGCACCCTAAACAGCCGTACTATGGTCGACCAGTACACTATGCCTCGAGTGCAAGATGCCTTAGACTGTTTGCTGGGAAGCCAGTGGTTCTCTGTGTTGGATCTTCGAAGTGGATACTACCAGATCCCTCTGGGAGAAGAAGATAAGGAGAAGACAGCCTTCATCTGCCCATTAGGGTTTTATCAGTTTGAGCGCATGCCCCAAGGGATTTCTGGAGCACCTGCCACCTTTCAACGTCTCATGGAGAAAGTTGTGGGAGACATGAATTTACTGCAAGTGTTAGTTTATTTGGATGACCTGATTGTGTTTGGAAGAACCTTAGAGGAGCATGAAGAAAGACTTCTTAAAGTGCTTGATAGGTTGGAGGATTATGGTCTGAAGCTTTCAATTGACAAATGCCAGTTCTGCAGAACCTCAGTGAAGTATATGGGTCACATCGTGTCCCAAGAGGGTGTGAGTACTGATCCTGATAAAATAGAAGCGCTCACTACATGGCCACATCCAAGTAACTACAGAGAACTCAAGACCTTTCTTGGATTTAGTGGCTACTACCGCAGATTTGTGAAAAACTATGCTACGATTGTAAAGCCTCTGAACGATCTTACCAGGGGACATCAGTCCAGCAAGAACAAATCTAAGACCAAGAATAAGGGGAGGTCCCCAAAGCCTCCTGAGCAGAGACACTATGGCCCCTTTGAACCATTTGGGCCACGGTGGGATGAGAGATGTCAAAGGGCTTTTCGAGAAATCATTACTTGCCTAACTCATGCTCCAGTCCTAGTTTTTGCTGACCCAAGCAAACCATTTATCCTGCATACTGATGCCAGTTTGGAGGGTCTGGGAGCAGTCCTATACCAGGAAATGGAAGGCAAATGTAAACCTGTAGCCTTTGCCAGCTGAGGATTGTCTGATAGTGAAACTCGCTTTCCCACCCACAAGCTGGAATTCTTGGCCTTGAAATGGGCCATCTCTGAGAAATTTCGAGACTACTTGTATGGTGCTCAGTTCCAGGTGTGGACAGATAACAATCCACTGACTTATGTGTTAACAAGTGCTAAGCTGGATGCTACAGGGCAGAGATGGGTGGCCGCCTTGGCTAGCTATGAGTTCAGCATTCAGTATCGATCAGGGAGAAGCAATGTAGATGCAGATGCATTGTCCAGGCGTCCGCAGGCTCCAGAAGTTGCTGTGATACCCACAGATGGAGTGAGAGCTATTTGCAGTGTGAGTCGCCGAGAGCCAGAGGCCCGTGAGAACCTTCAGGGATGTGTTGCAGAAGCTTTGGGCCTGCCCCCTGAATGCATGCCTTCTGCTTCAGTGAACGATATTGTTAGGATATAGATATTCAGGTCTGTCTGTAAAGGCCTATACTCTAAGAATTTAGGTGTATTCTTATCACTTGGCTAGTTATAGAGGTACAAAAGAGAATCAAAATCACTGTCTGCCGGTGTAAGGGCCTTTTCTTACTGTGACAGTCTGAGGCCCTGTGCTTAGGCTAAGGCCTTTGGCTAAGCAGCAGAGGCAGCCATAAACTAGAAAGCGACCGGTCACATCCTCACATTCCAAACTAGTCACATTGAAAGAAGGTGCTATTGGGCTGTTAGGAATACAATCCTGTCCTGATAATGCCTATCACCTCCAGAGAAAGGGAAGTGCCTAGAAAATGTAAAAGGAAACATTATCCTGTCTGGCAAGAACTCACTTATCAATACTGGGATGTGAAATCCTCACTTCTGTATTGTTTTGTCATTATAGTTCCCACTTTGCTATTGTTTGTCTGTATAATCTCTGTCTGGTTCTGTGATTGTTCCTGTCTGCTGTATAATTAATTTTGCTGGGTGTAAACTAATTAAGGTGGTGGGATATAATTGGTTACATAATCATGTTACAATATGTTAGGATTGGTTAGTTAAATTTCAGGAAAATGATTGGTTAAGGTATAGCTAAGCAGAACTCAAGTTTTACTATATAATCTGTAGTCAATGAGGAAGTGAGTGGGCGTGGGTGGGAGGGAGTGGGCATGCGGGTGCGGGAAATGGGAACAGGGAATGGGGGTAAGGAAATTGGAACCATGTTTTGCTAAAGGGGGAAATGGGAACAGGGAATGGGAGTTAGGAAATTGGAATCATGTTTTGCTAAGGGCAGGAATGGGAACAGGGACACAGGTGTAAGGCTCTGTGGCGTCAGAGCTGGGAAGGAGGATACTAAGGAAGGAAACTGGAATCATGCTTGCTGGAAGTTCACCCCAATAAACATCGAATTGTTTGCACCTTTGGACTTCGGGTATTGTTGCTCTCTGTTCATGCGAGAAGGACCAGGGAAGTAAGTGGGTGAAGGAATAAGCCCCCTAACAGATATTGCATTGGACCAATCTCCTTTGCCCATGCTCAATGCGGCTGACTGGAAAGAAGCCCAGTGGCAAGATATTGACATTCGTGATACACTACTTGCCAAAAGGGAGGGGCGAAGCCCAGCTGCGGTTGTCCCACCTAACCCAGAGGGTAAACTACTATTGAGAGAATGGACCAAACTAAAACTGATTCAGGGAGTGCTACACCGAATGACCACCGACCCTTTATAAAAACAACGAGCACAACTAGTACTGCCAAAAAAGTACAGAGCCCTGGCCATGAGGGCCCTGCATGATGACTTTGGGCATTTAGGGATGGAGAGGACCCTGGAACTTATTCGTAGTAGGTTCTATTGGCCCCGAATGGCTGAAGATGTTCGCAGGAAATGTGAGACTTGAGCTCGATGTGTTCAAAGGAAAACTCTGCCCACGAGGGCTGCATATCTCAAGAACATCACCAGAAACAAACCTTTGGAATTGGTATGCATTGATTTCTTGTCTGTAGAGGTAGACAAGAGGAATGTTGGGAACATTCTTGTAGTGACTGACCATTTTACACGGTATGCACAGGCATATCCCACACGAGATCAGAGGGCCACCACCGTCGCTCGAGTATTGTGGGACAAATATTTCTCAGTCTATGGATTCCCAGCTCGGATACACTCTGATCAGGGGCGGGATTTTGAGAGTCACCTTCTGAAGGAGGTG
Organism: Chelonia mydas; assembly: GCF_015237465.2. Classification (NCBI taxonomy): domain Eukaryota; kingdom Metazoa; phylum Chordata; order Testudines; family Cheloniidae; genus Chelonia; species Chelonia mydas. The sequence goes on along the minus strand of NC_051251.2, from coordinate 70,847,182 downwards.
CTGAAGATAGCAGGAATTAAAAAGTCTAGGACAACGCCTTATCACCCCCAAGGTGATCCTCAGCCAGAGAGTTTCAACCGAACCCTATTAGATATGTTGGGAACTTTGCGACCAAAGCAGAAGGCAGCCAACATGGAGCCAGCATGTCGCATTTCTGGTGCATGCCTACAATGCCACAAAGAACGATGCTACGGGAGTCACCCCATATCTCTTGATGTTTGGGCGAGAACCAAGATTACCCATAGACTTATGCTTTGGTGTATCAGAGGATGGAGATAGCTTTGAAACTCACCAGCAATATGTATCCCGACTAAGAGAAAAGCTGCGGGATGCTTATCACTTAGCTACTGCTGCGGCTCGGAAGAACGCAGACCGCAACAAACATCGATATGATGCTAGAGTGCGTTCGCAGGAGCTCCAGCCGGGGGACAGAGTCCTGCTGCGAAATTTGGGTATTGCTGGCAAACACAAGATAGCTGACAGATGGAAGTCAATACCTTACCTGGTGATGGAAAAGCTGGGAGATCTGCCGGTCTACAAGATCAAACCTGAAGACGGTCCAGGGCAAATAAAGACGGTGCATAGAAACCTTTTGCTCCCTGTGGGGGAATTGGTAAGCACCCCTTATGAGATGGGCCACAACAGGGCAGCCGGGCAGAACAGAAGTGCTAGACCAAAGTTGCCATCCAACACAGACAGCGGGCCCCGTGCAGCTAACTTACCCCTATTCTGCACATCTGAGAGTGAGTCTGAGGAGGAAGACACAACCCTGGTGTATCCTGGGATGGAGACAAGATTTCAGTCTCGATCAGCTGAACCAAATGAGAGTTTTCCCTCTTCCGCCCTAAACCCCATGGCGGAATTATTTAGGCCCATTTCTGACACCCCTATGAGACCCCCGTGTGATGACACACACAGGTTATTGGACAGTGGAGACACACAGGTACAGGATGTCCTGGACACCTTGGACCCTCCAGCGTTAGAACTAGGAGTGCAGGGGCCTACGTCAGTAGCCAAGGGACCCTCAAAGGAAGCCTCTCCATCCGTCAATCAAGAGGATGTTCCCCCTACCTCGGCAACAGAGATTCTCAATAGATGAGACAGGGTGATAAGACAAGTAAAACGGTTAACTTATGATGCACCTGGGGTGACTAGTGAGGAGCCAATACATTTAGCACACAGGCTTGTGGAAGCTAAAGTGGGCTTTCTGAGGCCCTTTGGAGGAAACCAATGAGTTGGTATAAAGGGAATGTGATTTGTCGGGACGACAAATTCTCGGCTCGGGGGAGGATGTAAGCAGTGTCAGGATGAGCTCCACCCTGACATCTGGTGGTGAGGTGTGGCAAGTTGTGGAAAAGAACTTCAGGGGCAGATCTCATTTACATAGGCACACCCACCCCGCCTAGAATGAGGCCATAGCTGCCCAAATGCTCACTTTGGCTGCTGTGGGATCCCCAGTGTCTCTGTTATTGGGGCAGGAAGAATAAATTGTTATTACCCTGATTATGGGAACTGTGCTTGGAACTGTACTTGGCCTTTTGTTATGATGGAGGGACTCACCATCAACTAAGTAGCACTCGCTAGGCAAGGGACATGGGTTCCAAAACTGTGTGAATTGAGAGAGGCTGGGGACAAGTATTAATACTTGGTGGTATGGGCCCCTTGGTGAGGGCCTTACATGCTAATTGCACTTCATCCTCTCTCCACTGTAGAATATCAGAGCTAATTTTCATTCCATTAGGAGTCTAGTTATAGGCTGCTGAGCTCACTTTGGGCTAATGGTGCACCAGCACTGAGGCTTCCCTACTACAAGCTGAATTCACCAAAGAGCTGAACTGACTAAGAGCTGAAATCACTGAGTGTTGTGTTAAGTAGTGGGGGAGCCTGAAGATATATTGTGGAGCAGTTTGTGGGACGGCTGGAGTGCCTTGTGGACAGGCTGGTGGAGCAGTTCATAGGATGGCGGGAGCAGCTTGTGGGACGCGGAGCAGAGCAGTTCATAGGACGGTGGGAGCTGCTTCTGGGCCGCAGAGTGGAGCCGAGCGAAACAGTTCGTGGGGCGGCTGGCGGAGCAGAGTGAAGGCCTATGGAGCTGTGGGGCGGTCAGCTTCAGATCATGTAAGGTGCCCCGACCTCTCTCTCCCCCCCACCCATCTCCACCCAGGTTGGGAGGTAAAGCTCTGCAGATAAACTTTCGAACTCTGGGGCTGCCCTGACCAGGGATAGAGACTTTTGGGTCACTGGACTTTTGGGACTTTGGGTGATTTGGGGTTGCTGGACTCAAGAACCAAAGGGAAAGGGCATGCCCCAATTTGCTTGGGGTGGGTTTTTTGCTCATGGGTTGTGTTATGAATCCTGTTGGTGGTGTTTCCCCAACATAATGCCACATTGTTTCTCTCTGTTATTAAAAGGCTTTTTGCTACACTCAGACTATGTGCTTGCAAGAGGGGAAGTATTGCCTCTTGGAGGCGCCCAGCGGGGGTGGTATATATTTGTCGCAGGACAGTGGGTGGGGGCTCGAGCCGGTTTGCATTGTGTTATTGGAATGGATCCCCTAGATATTGAACCCGGCCCTTGTTACTGCCAACTCTGACGGGCAGAAGGGTTACACTTACATTGACTTGGCATCTCTCGTGAAGAAGACACATTCTCTCTTCTTAAAATGTTCTTGAATGAAGGTGACCAAATCCTTTGGGGGAAGATTAAAGGGGAAAGTTTTAGCTCAGTGACTCCCAGCACTGCAAACTCTTTAAAGGTAGCACAAGTGCCTTACACTGGTATTTAAAGGAAAACTGCAGTGATTCACTGTAATTCATTTGTTCGCAACGTAGCATCAGGGCCTGTGTGGACGCAGCTGTTCAGGAGCACGGCACGCGACTTTAACTACAGTTGAAATACTAAAACAGGAACTTTAAAAAAAAATTTAATGAATAACTATCAGCATGTCCTAGTAGGCCTTGTTTAGATCAGGAAAAAGGTGTTTTTAACAACATGATGAGCACCAAAGCAAACAGTTCTTGCATTGTCCCTTAAGCGCATGCTGGGGACAGGTGTAATGCCGACAGACTCCGGTTGTCGTCGGGTGGGATTAAACTGGGGACCTCCGGAGCTTAGTGCATGAGCCTCTACCGCATGAGCTAATAGCCAACTGGCTGTTAGCTAAGGCTGTAGAGCAGACTCATTAATTGCTCTCTAAGTGGTCTCTGTGCCACTAGATGGGACAGAACGCCACACCCAGGAGGTGTGTGGGTTACACAGGCTCACATTTAGAAACATGGCTTCATCTTCCTCTTTGCTCTATAAGAGCTCTATTGGTTTAACCCAGCATGTTCATACAACAAACATCCCAATAACTAGGTCAATATCCAGAAGTTACAAAGTAGCCCCCACTTCCACCACAATTTTGAACACCACTCAGCACCTAATGTAGACCTGGTTTAACACCTTTAGAAATGTTATGGGATCACAGGTAACCATACCTGCTAAATGGTGTTGAAAATCGTATCACCAATATTCCAAACAAACCCTTTTTCCACTTAGCCCCTACCAAAAGCGATGCCAGCTCCACTTGCTATTTTAATATAACCCAGCATGCCCCAGTAGGAGATTAAGTCTCTCGAGTCAAACCCCAGTGGAATTCAGAGTCTCCAGATTGTTTTAAGGTAACTTCCAATTCTAATTTAATAATTAAACTCTGCTAAATTAAACACACCAAGTGTTTAACACTACAATATACCTTGCCTTAGAATGATTGGAAGCTGTCTGATATGCAGCTGTTTCTATGGAGATGTTAATTCTTTTGCACCTAATTTGTCTCCAGAGACTAACAAAGTGGGAGCTTCCTATCTGATCATGAAATGCTTTTATTTGTCTTTTATTTTATTTACTCTTATTTGTTTAGGGCTAGAATGTGGCGTGGACCGTGCTGGCTCCAGACGTGGAAGGAGAGACTGATTGCACCTCTGCCTCGTATGCTGCTGCACAGCCTCCCCTGGCCTTGGGCGCAGGCACTTATACCTGCTACTAACCCCATGAGCAAGTGTGCAGAGAGTTGGCAGAACTGGCAGAAATTGGCCCACGCCCACGCGTCAGCCAGGATGAGGGATGTAGTAGGTTGCTACCATTATGGACGAGTAGCAAAGTTACTCCCCACCTGGAACAAGAGGAGGGGAGTCACGTCCCTCTGAAGTACAGTTTCTTTCCTTGGTGCACATGGCCCCACACACAAGGCCTGCAGCCCATAGCAGTTTACTCCCTTTTGCGACTAGTTCTATGGCCATCTGAATCTTTTCAATACAGTGGAATTCTCCTTTAACCATATGAGAGTTCTTAAAGGCACAGCCTGTTTGGGGCCTTGTTGTGCAGCTGCTGCTAACTGGGGAGTTTAATCTAGACCAGGAAAGAAGCCTGGATAAAAATTCTACTGGAAATAAAAATTTCCATTGCTAAGCACTTGGAAAGACTTCAAGTCTGACGTGCATTTCAAACCAAGAGATCCATATACATGAAAATCGACTTTGCATTAAACTTCAAGTGTTTATTCAAAAGTGGGCCCAAACCAAACCCACCCAGTCCTGAACATCCCTAGACTTTGAGAGAAGGAGGTGGGACAGAATCCAAACACAGACCCCATGTCACATTTTGCAGCTGCCCCCTGCCTATGAGCCAGACCAAAACCCTGGATCTGAATATGTTTCAATTTGGGGTGTTCTGAATCCAGACTTGGATCCAACTGAAATAGATGGGCCCATCTTGAAAGTTACTTCTTTTGCACTGTTCCATTTCAGACGCCTGCCCATTTCATGAGACAAGTTCATTCTCTTGGTTTTATATGCTCCCAGCATAGGAACATAAAGGACATCTGAAATATATGGGAGATCTAATACTTATACTTCAAAGTATAGTGCCCTTTCAGAGATGATACTATTCACCAAAGCACAAAGCTAATATGATTTTACATTAATAATTCATCATTTTGGCAGTATGAAAAATAAATTATGGGAGACCCCCAACCCCACACTTGTTAGGAGCCCATCTGCAGCCACCCACAGCATCCAGGCTCCAAAGTCCATCACCTTGCAAGGATTTTTTACAGCTACTCTGATCTGGTAACTCCACAAAGTGCAAGGCAGCAGAGGGTCAGAGCCAATGAGTCTTGATTGGCATGAAGGAAAAATCCCTGGAATCCAGGATGTGCGGAGGCGGGGAGGATGTAGTGCTTTAAATTCTCATTTCTGGACATCTAGTTTCACGTGGTAAATTAGACCATGACTCATTCTAATTTAACTTTGTCCATAATGGAAACCTACCCACACAATTTGGCAGTATTCTATTGCTGCTCAGGGAAGGTCCAGAACTGTGATAAAGTCCTTCAAAAAAATGTTCTAGCATTCTGTGACACTGACCTATCTACTACATCTTACAGTAGCTTTAGAGGCCATTGGCTACAGAATAAAATAGTATTTTTCTTTAAGGAAAAAGTGCTGCAAGACCATTATACATCTTCCTCCTTGTGTATGAGACTAATTCATAATTGTCACTGTGGCAGAGTTCCAAGTGAGACTACACCCACGCACGTACCATGGAAATGCATTGCACCAGTTACTTACACTGTCATTGTACGACACATCTGTGCTGCGAGATATACTGGAGTATAGAACTTTTGAACCTTCCAAAGTGCCATTTCGTCTGTTTCTCATGGTGCCCATGCAAACTTAAAGTAGTCACCACCAGCCTGTGGGGGAAGAGAAGGATTTTGGGGGTCAACATTAGTGTTAGCCTTTCCCCCGCCCCAAAGTAGACCAAAAAAAATTGCGATCGGACCTGGTGCTTTGGGTTCCATTCAAATCCTGTATTAGTGGATTTGTTATTGTAGTTGGTTTTTGGAATGTGAAATGCAATATCTAAAACCTCAAAAATCCCTCATGCCAGAGTATTGAAAGAAATAGGTTTTCCTCCTAGGACTGACTTAACACCTTTCGGCAAAGGAAGTGTGTAATATATTCCATAATGTATAGATGTAGAGATGCTGAAATTTCAGCATCTTGTGCAGTCCTGTAGTAATTCACATACTGTGGTGTCTAGGGGTCCCATCAGAGATTAAAGCCTTGTTGTGTCACTAGGCACCGTATGTACAAACAGAAAAAGAACAGTTGCTGCACCAAAGAGTGTTCTGTCTAACTAGACAAAAGGAATTATTCCTACAGAAAGTATTCTAAGGCACAGAGAGATCAAAGAGTTTGCTCAACATCACAGACGAAGTACATGGAGGCAGAAACTGAAATCAGATCTCTTCAATCCTACTCCAGCTATTTAACAAGAATATCCTTCCTCACCTGGGTTTCTGACAATCTTCTCTGATCTCTATAGTGAAAAGATATTTAATGGTTTCATTCTAGTCTCTCTTCGTTATAAAAATTACTGTATTAATTTGCCACGTCTAAGCATAATTCACAATCTGGTCAGAAGGACCTTGAACTGCAATAGCAAGCGGCTTTGAAGTTAGAATCAAGGCATAGGGGCACACTGCTGGATTGAGAAAGTTGAAATGGATGGATGGGTATGTACTCCAGGCTCCCCAGAACAGAGCTTTAACTATGACTTCACTAAGCCATCCTCAGGAATAAGAACTTGGTCCCAATGGCAGTGAGCATATTTGAAGCAGATTCAGAAGCTCAGAAAATAAAAACACTAATATAAATTTTAGTTGCAAGTATCTAAGCTATTTCCAAGGCACCTAGCGCCTTGCAATGAAACAAGCTATTTCTCCCTTCTAAAAGGGAACTAGTCTTGTAGTTAAGGCACTGGGTTGGAGCTCAGGAGATCTAGTTCAATTCCCAGTTCAGACGCAAATTTCAAGTGTGACCTTAAGTGCCTCTATCTTTCTGCTCCTCAGTCCCCATCCATAAAATGCGGCCAATATTACTTCCCTTTTCCATCCTGGGACTATTTAGAGCGTAAGATGTTCGGGGCAGGGACCATAGACACCTCTGTGTGTGGAGAGCACCACGGTGTCACTTAGCACCTCTATATAGTAAATAATAAATACTCATTTCTGTGTGATAAGGCACATGACTTCTGGTGACTGAAAACTGGCAAGTGATTTATTCATGAGTTTGGAGAGAAAAAACAGCAATGAATGCAGTAAGATTGCCTGGAAATACCATTTCAGCACATGATCCAAGCACCCCAGAAGGCGATAAAACAAGCTAGCTCAAGAGACATACCATCAGGTATTATTTATATTACACTTCTCTAATGAATATTTAGCAAATATTTAATGTGTGTTCCTAGGCTAGAAAACTGTTCCACTCAAATATTTAATATCATTCTTCACTGTGGGACAGATTCTGATCCCAGTCACATTGGTGGAAATCCAGACTTTCACTCCATAACTTCACCAGTGCAACCAAGATCAGAATCTGGCCCTGCATCTGTAACATGCATTCCTTATTGTCATCCCAAAAGAGTTACATCTCTTGCCATTAGATGTCTTTCAAGTAATCTCAGTTCCCAGAAATTTTCCATCAACCCTCTCACTAGTTATTATCAAAAGTAACGACACCGTTGTGTCCCATCATTGAGAATACACTTCATATACTCTGTAGCAGCACTGATTATAAGAAATAAACTCTGTATAATTACTCGTCTCCCTGTCCCATGTGCTCCATAGGTGTTCCATTACAATTCAACATTACTGAGTTAATGGATTCTTAAAGCTGTCCCCAAATATAACGACTCCTTCAGTCTTGAAGTCATTTTGCCCCTCAAAGACTTTTGTCATTTCAAGAACTGCTGGAAAGGGATTCTAGTGAGCATTCCCTTAGCAACAGTAGAAGTATTCCAGCAACATTTGAGTATGGCAGAGTTTTTGCCAGTTGGATTACGGTGCACTGGTGGTAGCAAATTGAGAGGCCTCACTTTCGCCATGTGTCATAGAGTAGGAATACTTCAAAGATGACCTGCAGAAGGGGGGAGGACTTGAGACAAAGTCAGGTTAGGCACTTCATGATGTATAAGGAAGGCTGGATTAAAATGTCAAGAACAAGGGTGTTTTCCGCCTTTTCTTTTAAAATAGGAAATATGACAACTCAAGAGTGAAAGCTGAACAATTAAGATGCAATGAGATTTTAAATCAGATTGTTTAAAGCTGCTTGGTTAACGCCTATGTAACTAATGAATGCTTGAGAGAATATTCCTCACCCCAGGCTTTCACAGAAGCTGTGAGCTCACACCACATATCTGGAGACCTAAGAAAGTCATCCTACAGTAGCAAGAAAGACCTGACTTCCCATTCCGGTTATTTCTAGGGTAAAAACAAAAGCACTGAAAACTATATGAAGCAAAAAAAAAAGGGGACAAATCCAATTTTAAAAAAATAATTTCAAGTTACCTTTAAGTAACATTAGCACATGGAATCTGCATTCTGTCAGATGACAAAACCAGGATACTCCATGTCTGACAACCTGCCACATTCAGACCTTACATGTGTACATTACAGGCAGCAAACATCCCCCCGCCTGTTCTTTATGGAAGTCACTCTGGTCCAAATTGTGGCTCAAGCATCAACTCCTTATGCATAACCAGAGACCAAGTTTCCTACACATTTTTCCATAAGGGCTTCAGGATGATGGTATTTTCCTCCTCCACTCTCTCACCTCTGCAGAAACAGCAAGCGATTCACCCTCCAGAACCAGGGCCACTGGAGAACCCTTCGCATCCCTGACAGCCCACCTGCAATGAAGCCACATTCTCAAGGATTCTTTCATTGCCACTCACATCCTCTCTCTCCACCCCATCCCCACCCAAATAGAAAAAGAAAAAACCCTTAGTTGCAAACAGCACAAAATCTCCACTGAAGTGCAATTGTAGGGTGGCTCAGTGACAGAACTGCTTTTGTTTCCCACGAAGATTCTCTCGAGCCAACCAAGATCTTCCTGCAGTATCCTGCTTCTCACTGTGGGTCTGGACATTGCCAATCAAAATGGTGAAGATAATGGCAAAACTTCAGTGGAAGCCACCACAGGTGTCAGATGCATGTTATTCAATGGACAGAAGTGTGCCATGGAGCAAAGAGTGCCCACGTTTAAAAGTGCATCCACACAATCTTTTCACGGAGAAGCCCTATCACCTCCATACTTTGGAACAGGGGGTTGACATTTGGCGGAGGTTGCTCTGGTATTCGGAATATGTCTTTTGCTATCCCCATGAAAGTAACAGTTCACACCTATTCAGTGGATGCTTGTTAGAGTTTGGCAACTAAATTCTCTGCAGCTTCCTTCTGTACTGGACACATTCCTGCCCAGGGATACAGGACCCAATCAGGGTTGAAGTTAATCTATGATTGTTTCTCCTCCTGGCTGCCAAAGGCCACTGTGGCACCAAACACAGGAACTGAGATCAGGGAGGCTGTGTTCTCAATGCTGTCAGTATTGATGCTCAGGAGGAGCTAAGCAGGGAGCTGACAGCAGATGTGGGGGTACCTGGGGGCAGAAGAGTCTATAACCACTGGAAACCACTCCCTTGCAGAACCCATATAGAACCAACAAATCCCAAGTCTCAACATTGCTCCACTGTCTAGCGAACAGCTGTGAAACTCCCTGGCAAAGTGTGTCACTCACCTCTAATGGCGGATCCAAACACAGGGTAACAACCAGCTACTGCTATTGATTGCTCGGTTAGCTCAACTGGTATAAGATTGTGCTGGGGGTTGAACAGTACCTCTAAATGTTGCAGGGATGCTGATGACCCATGTGGGGGTCTGCATAGTTCCACAGGGTGCAATTTTTTGTTGTTTTAAATCTTTGGTTTTTTAAATCTAGGAAATTACATACAAGCATCTACTGCAAACGAATGTTCAGTTTGAAGAGACAAGCACTTAGAAGTTTGGAAATGCTAGAATCACACGATCCATTGTCTACAGTCAAGCTCTAAGATACAACCGCATTTGCTCCAATCCCTCAGACAGAAACAAACACCTACAGGATCTCTATCAAGGGTTCTTAAAACTACAGTACCCACCTGGGGAAGTGAAGAAACTGATTGACAGAGGCAGAAGAGTACCCAGAAGTCACCTACTGCAGGACAGGCCCAACAAAGAAAATAACAGAACGTTACTAGCCAACACCTACAGCCCCCAACTAAAACCTCTCCAGTGCAACATCAAGGATCTACAACTTATCCTGGAAAATGATCCCCCACTCTGACAGACCTTGGGAGGCAGTCCAGTCCACGCTTACAGACAGCCCCCCAACCTGAAGCAAATACTCACTAGCAACTACACACCACACAACAAAAACACTAACCCAGGAACGTATCCCTGAAACAAACCTCGTTGACAACTCTGTCCACATATCTATTCAAGGGACACCATCATAAGACCTAACCACATCAGCCACACGATCAGGGGCTCATTCACCTGCACATCTACCAATGTGATATTTGCCATCATGTGCCAGCAATGCCCCTCTGCCGTGTACATTGGCTAAACCAGACAGTCTCTATGCAAAAGAATAAATGGACACAAATCAGACATCAAGAATTATAACATTCAAAAACCAGTCGGAGAACACTTCAACCTCCCTGGACACTCAATAACAGACTTAAAAGTGGCAATTCTTCAACAACAAAACTTCAAAAACAGACTCCAACGAGACACTGAAGAACTGGAATTAATTTGCAAACTGGACACCATCAAATTAGGCCTGAATAAAGACTGGGAGTGGATGGGTCATTACACAAATTGAAAGCCAATTTTCCCATGCTAATTTTTCCCCCTACTGTTACTCACACCTTCTTGTCAACTGTTTGAAACGGGCCACAATGATTACCACCACAAAAGTGATTTTTCCTTCTGCTGATAATAGCCCACTTTAATTGAATTGTCTCATTAGAATTGGTAAGGCAACCTCCATCTTTTCATGTAATATGTAATATATATCTTCCTACTGTATTTTCCACTCCATGTATCTGATGAAGTGGGTTTTAGTCCACAAAAGCTTATGCCCAAATAAATTTGTTAATCTGTAAGATGCCACAAGTACTCCTCATTGTTTTTGCTAGAATTAAGGTTGTCTATGTAACCTTCAGTCTGCCCATGTGTGCACGCATTATATTAGTCTTACTTGCATGATCATATACTTTCCCACAAGCCCCTTGTCTTATTCCGTGCACTGGATGGATCTGCTCTGGGGATGAACTGGGGTGATGTAGGGAATGAGTCTATTGCTTGTAGAACCCTGGCCTCCTCCTGTGTGTGCGATGTACCAGGGCTGTGCAATGAAGGAGACTTGCCTGAAGTCTCCTGTCTTCTCATTTACTGCAGAGGGTAGAAAATGTGTTGTGAACGAGGCAAGGTGCTGCAGGAAGAGAAAGGAAGGGTGCTTGGTTAAGGCAGCTGAAAGCCACCTTAGAGAACTGGATTCTATCCCTCCCTCTTAAATCAAACATTTTCACAGGTGACCGCTAATTGTGGGATCCTTATTCTATAGATGCCCAACTTGACACCCAGAGGTGAGATTTGCACAAATTACTGAGCACTCATAACAGCAACAGAAGTTAATGGGACCTGTAGACTGAAATATGAAGTGCTATAAAATGCTAAATACTCTGAAAAACAGGTCCTAGGCTTCTCAAATCAGACACCCAAAATAGCAGATGATCTAGACAATGTTGTCTCATCTCTCTGTGCCTCAGTATCGATAAAATGGTGATACCTCTCTACCTCAGAGGGGCTTTGTTAAGCACTCGATTATTACAGTGACGAGTGCCGTGGAAAAGCCAAGGAGGAAATTAAATAATTCTGGTTTCAGTGGAGGGTTTGGTGGTGCAGAGTCAATAAGGCAAGAGGCCAACACACTGAAAGATGAGGATAAAAAGAAATATTTGATAGCTACCAATTCAGGAAGCACTAGCCATCCTGTGCACTGAATACGGAAGGGGTCCTGTGGAAAAAATATTATGCTATCATGTCATTAGTGCATATGCGTGTGGGGGCCAAATTACAGTTGCACAGATGACGAATACTGACATTTCCTAATTTATGAGTGCTTGACTATGCAACCTGAATGCTGGTTTAATGTATTTTTCTGCACATAATGTACACAAACCTCTTCACATGGCTATGGGTCACACACATTTCACACAGATCCTTCACATTTACGGGTGTTCTGTCCCAGTGAGATAATCTCTTTCCAACCACAGACACCAACTACAATGGCCAAAATCTGCTCCCAGTTTAAAATCCAAAGTAACTCTATTGCAGTAATGACTCCGTATTTATGGTGGTAGAACAGGGAACCCAAACCGGACACCTAGACTACATCAAAATTCAATCCAAAAATACAAAAGCAGAAGAAAAAGGAGGCTACCACAACTCTTTAGGTCCTGCTTTTCAGGCTGGTTCTTCTGGTGGATTAGCCATCATTAATTAGATGGGAGGTACCCATATGCCAAAATCTTTTTTTTAATCTGATAAAATTTCATAGCACATAAGAACTATATAAAAGACATGGCAAAATAACTATTTGGGGCAAGTTTTTCCAAAAATCTTGACTACCAAAGTCTATGTGATCTGCATATAATAACACCAGGGCTGAACTTTTATTTGAGTAAAACTGATAGTATTTGGCCCACTAACTTCCAACTCACAACCCTGTAAAGCAAATGCTTTTAACTTTCAAGAATTTCCCCTCAGGGTAAAGCTTCCTTTAAAACTACATTTCAAGGTAAAAACTCCACAGGGAGAAATGCATTTTCATCTGTATTTATGCGATAAATTTATTAAGCAACCCAACATTATAAAACGCAGCCAATAAATCTAACACCCAGAGAAGTGACCATGGACATAACTGCATTTAAAAAAAGAAGTTAAATGGAAATGAAAGCTTAAATTATTCATTCAACACTTGAAAGGATTTCAATTCTCTCGCTGTCTTTGTAAATAATTTAAAAGATTCGCTGTGCTACAGCAGAACTAAACAAAGTCTGAGAGGACACAGAATCAGTGCAAATCCTGTGCCCCACCTTTAATTTAGGTTTCAAAGAGGTCTGATTTCTATCACTGTTAGAGAGCTTGTGAGAAAAATGTAGCAGCTAACTAATTATGGATAGTTCATATAAAGTGCTCAATATGCATAATCATGTTTTGGTTAGAAATAAAGGTATTGCGCACATTTAAATTATATAGAATAGTATGAAATACAGAATTTCAGTCTATGAGAACGGTCCAACTGGCTAAAGCAATATGTTTCCTTCTTTTTTTTTATAGAGTGTATTGCAATATGTTTATGGAAAAACACTAGCTTTTTATAGCATGGGCTGTTCCATTACAGTTTAGCCTTCTTAACCAGCAAGTTTGAAAGGTATTATACCACCAGCTAAACAACAGAATAATCATCTTAACCATAAGAATGTTACTGTGAATTCCGTAGCAGTTCCAGCAATAAGTACATTCCAGTGAAATCTTTGTACCTGGAGCTAAATGAAGTAACTAGAAATGGTAATTACATTTAAAATGGTATTTTTAAAAAGTCTCCAATACTTCACGCCAGCATTTCAAACTATTTTCTAAACTGAGCTGTACTTGGTCCCAACTTAAACAAGGAAAACTTTAATGCACAAAAATGTTTCTCACAGTTCAATGTATGCTTCTAATGCCAATTTGCATCAGTCTAATCATGCCACGTAGCTTAAAAAGCAAAGCTTACAAACAGAAAAGAAAAATGTTACAAAGTACATTAGTTACTAAGTACATTTCCTGAACCACTGCCATCTCTTCTTTGGACTTCAAAAGGCATTTGTTGAAAATCAACCCCAAATGACATACCAGTGTAGAGTGCTCAGCCAAAATCTCCTGAATGTTTGTCCCAGCAATCTTGTTGTATACATTACTTTTCAACAGGAAGGGTTTGATATATTTCAGCATTCAAAGCCCCACCTATTTTCATGTGTGTCATACTCCCTTTTAAGGGGGATGGTCGGTGGATGAAAAGGTCAGGACACAGAAGTCAAGAGCAAGATTAGTCAGTGATTGATAATGAGCAAGAAATGAATAATTGCAGCAGGATATTTATAAACTCTGTTGAAATAATACTGGTTTCCACTTCACAGTATGGCTATCAATTTCTACCGTACATTGGTAGTAGGCAATTTAATTTCTACAATTATCAGCACTATTAGAAAGCCACAAATGCAACAGAAAATGCTCATTATGAAAACCAATAATCTGTGTTTGTGTGATAACACAAAGATTTTATTTTTAGGATAAATCTGATAAGAACCCTGATGAGAATGACACTGAAATTTTATTGCCAAGGATTGAGATCTCAAAAGAGAATTTATTCCACATTTCACAGCTTTTTTTTTTTAACTGCAAGACTTTTCTGTCTCAAAACATCTCAGACTATTCCACTGAAATGAATGAAACTGCACGGATTTTTGAAGGCTCAACTAACCACCTCGCTAGAAGAAACTGTATTTATAGGGATCGCATTATGTGGAATCCCTGAAAATAGCTACAGACAAACAGACAAACAGCTGGAGTTTTAACCTTCTCGGCCTTGTATCCCGGGAAATTATACAGCACTGAAGTGGATGTAAATGTTGCAGGAAGCAGAGGTATGTGGAGTAGCACTGTTAGACAGAAGTAGATATGCCACTACAACACTGGGAGCAATAAAAGTACATATCTGAGGCAATATTGTTTGGAGTGTGTCAGGTACAAGACAAGTGTTTGATTTAACACAATTTTACTTTCAGGTGATCTGCAACACCAGTGCAGTGTGCTGCCAGCCCCTGTTAAAGCCAACGACCATGGAGTGTAGTTTTCTTGCAATCTCTGGTCCTCACTACTGTATTATTGGAGCACCTCACAGTGTTGACTATATATAACCTCAAAGCCACCTGGTGAGGTAATGAAGCATTAGTTACCCCCATTTTACAAGTGGGGATGTGAGGTACAGACACACTAAGGTGTGTCTACACTGCAACTGGGAGGTTGTCCCACTGTCTGGCTCACAACCATGAGTGCTGACCTCAGGGCAGACTGTCAAAAACAGGTCAGACGCTCCAAACTGGTGGTGTGTTCTATAATTAGATTTCACCAAGCCAGTAATTAATGTGAACTCCTGGATCACTATAACACTCTTACCGTGAAAACAGCAAGGAGTCTGGTGGCACCTTAAAGACAAACAGATTTATTTGGGCATAAGCTTTCATGGGTAAAAAACCCACTTTTTCAGATGCATGGAATGAAAATTACATATGCAGGCATTATATACTGACACATGAAGAGAAGGGAGTTACCTCACAAGTGGAGAACCAGTGTTGACAGGGCCAATTCGATCAGGGTGGATATAGTCCACTCCCAATAACTGATGAGGAGATGTCAATTCCAGGAGAGGGAAAGTTGCTTTTGTAGTGAGCCAGCCACTCCCAGTCCCTATTCAAGCCCAAATTAATGGTGTTGAATTTGCAAATGAATTTTAGTTCTGCCGTTTCTCTTTGAAGTCTGTTTCTGACTTTTTTTGTTCAAGTATGGCTACTTTTAAATCTGTTAAGAACGTCCAGGAAGATTGAAGTGTTCTCCTAGTGGCTTTTGTATGTTACCATTCCTGATATCCAGTTTGTGTCCATTTATTCTTTTACGTAGAGACTGTCTGGTTTGGCCAATGTACATGGCAGAGGGGCACTGCTGGCACATGATGGCATATATCACATTAGTAGATGTGCAGGTGAATGAGTCCCTGATGGTGTGGCTGGTGTGGTTGGGTGCTCTGATGGTGTCACCAGAGTGGGTATGGGGACAGAGTAGGCAACGAGGTTTGTTACAGAGATTGGTTCCTGGGTTAGTGTTTCTGTGGTGTGATGTGTAGTTGCTGGTGAGTATTTGCTTCAGGTTGGGTGGCTGTCTGTAAGCGAGGACTGGCCTGTCTCCCAAGATCTGTGAGAGTGAGGGACCGTTTTCCAGGATAGGTTGTAGATCGCTGATGATGTGCTGGAGAGGTTTTAGCTGGGAGCTGTACGTGATGGCAAGTGGTGTTCTGTTATTTTCCTTGTTGGGCCTGTCCTGTAGTAGGTGACTTCTGGGTTCCCGTCTCGCTCTGTCAATCTGTTTCTTCACTTCCCCAGGTGGGTATTGTAGTTTTAAGAATGCTTGACAAAGATCTTGTAGGTGTTTGTCTCTGTCTGAGGGATGTTCCTGGACGCTACAGTGCAAATAAGCTATGGTCACATAAACACCACCCTATACCAGAAACCTATTGACTGCCATACTTACCTACATGCCTCCAGTTTCCATCCAGGACACATCACACAATCCATTGTCTACAGCCAAGCCCTAAAATACAACTGAATTTGCTCTAATCCTTCCAATCCCTGTAACAAACCTCGTTGCCTACTCTGTCCCCATATCTACTCAGTCAACACTGGTTCTCCGCTTGTGAGGTAACTCCCTTCTCTTCATGTGTCAGTATAATAGTGCCTGCATCTGTAATTTTCATTCCCTACATCTGAAGAAGTGGGTTTTTTACCCACAAAAGCTTGTGCCCAAATAAATCTGTTCATCTTTAAGGTGCCACCAGACTCCTTGTTGTTTTTGTGGATACAGACTAACATGGCTACCCCCTGATACTCTTACTGTGGAGTCACAGACAGTCCCCTTAGACTCTCCAGTCTCACTTGTCACCCAGACAAACTGGACTTGGTGATAAATGGTCACTTACACCAAAAATCACACCATATTCAGGTTGCTTCGAGTCCCAAGAGACTAGTCACTTACCCTAGATCTTACATCAAAGATGATGCCTGTAGCCAATCCTGTAACAAGTTATCTAAAGGTTTATTAACTAGGAAAAAGGAATTTACAGGCTAAAGCAAGCAAACACACCCACAGATGAGTTACCATCTAAATCCTAAGAGTGACAAAGTTGTAGTGATCTATCAATTCAAAGTGTCTTTCTGGGAAGACTTAAGGGGCAACCCCTGGGGATCTCTGGCTTGAGCTTAGCAACTCCAGCCCTTCAGAGTTCAAACAGCCAAAAGATGTGGGGCCTCCTTGTCAAGGATTTTTGTTCCCTTCCCCCCAGAGTTCAAGATGATGGGATGAGTTC
Source organism: Chelonia mydas (assembly GCF_015237465.2). Taxonomy (NCBI): domain Eukaryota; kingdom Metazoa; phylum Chordata; order Testudines; family Cheloniidae; genus Chelonia; species Chelonia mydas. Next base: position 70,830,074 of record NC_051251.2, on the reverse strand, counting down.
ACGTGCACGTCTCCTCCTCATGTGGGATGCAGTCAACAGTCTTTTGTCCTCTGACATTCCACAATGATTTGTCTCGTGTCTATTGGTCTTCTTTTGCTGGGCAGGAGATAACACCTCCCGTGGCAAAAAAGTATTTCACACTTGGTAATGTTTCTCTCCTGACTGGGGGGGTGTACAGTTTCAGAGCAAACACTTAAATATTACCTTATAACATGGGTCATAGACATTACACATGAGATTAATGCAGGCAGCAACGTACTAGCATTTCACAGGGTCCAAAGACTAAATACATTCTTATAATACTACTACCTATTTTGAGCAAAACTAACATACAGGTGACCTGGTCTGGTCTCCAGCTATGAGGGTTGTCAGTTCTTAGCTAATGCCTGCAACCTGGGCAAAAGCTGGCATCTGGCCTGCCAGCATCACAGAAGTATTATTGGAGCACATGTAGATGTACCCCACCTAGCTAGCAGCAGAGACTGCCTAGGGCCCTGTGTACATACTCGAGTGGCTGCTGCTCAGTCTAGCAATATGTGTTGCCATCACACCTCCTGACTGCAGCATAGACACACCATAACTAACTTGCTCCGTGTCCCACAGAGGATCTGCATTAGCACAGGGAATTGAACGTGGGTCTTCAGAGTCCCAGGCTAGCATGCTAACCACTGGACCATCCTTCCTCTCAGTATCAGGTTCCTAATGATCCTTACGGCACAATAGTATATGTACACAGAAAGGTGCCTACAATAGTCTGGCACTTTTACCTTCCACTGCTGCATGCTGATAACACCATCGGCAGGATCTGAACCTTCAACATTGCACAGGCTGCTATCAGATGAACCACAGAACTAACTACATTAGCTGGCAGCAGAATAGGGCTGCTCTCCCAGAGAGGGGGATGGGCTGCTGGCACTGTGAACTGGATACAGAGTGTGGTTGTGGGGAAGCAATGGGGTGGCTCCTGCCCTAAGTGGTGTCCCCAGAAGAGGTGGAGCCTGGGTTGTGTCTCTCCCCCACATCTCAGGAGTTAGGAGAGCTCCTGAACCATGTGGTGTTCTCTCTCTCTCAAGCCCACTCCCAGTAGGTGGAGAAGCTCCTATCCCATCTGGTCCCCACAAGGCCGCACACTGGTTCAGGAGTGTGGAGCAGACAGCTGCAGCGGCGCAGGAGCCAGCAAACAAAGCTGTAACAGGGGAGTCTGAGGGGGAGTTTGTCTTGTGGTGCTTGTTTGGGGTTTGTTTTTGCTGTGGGGGGTGGTGTTTTGGTGGGGTTTGTGTTTCTCAGATTAACAGGATTGAGGTGGGAAGGCTATGACAGATACAGAGGCAGCAGTGGGAGTGACCTATGTCGTGGAAGACACAATGAAGATGACTGGATGTGGAAGCTGTGGTATGTACATCATCCTGGAGGGGGTACCTGGAAAGAGTTTTGTCTGCATGAAATGCCGTCTGATAGATCTGATGGAAGAAAAGACCGGAGGATTGGAGATGCAGGTGGAAAGTCTGGTTCAGTTTAGAAGGGGGGGTCGAGCAGATTATGGAGCAAAGACATGAGGCAGCTGAAGGGAAAAGCTCAGACTTGCAGATGGAAGCAGGACTGAAGAATTCTGAGGGGACACTGCTGGGTGAAGAAAATGGACAGTGGAAGCATGTGACTAAGAGAACCAGGCAGAGGAAAAGACGGGCTAGTGAAGGAGATATACAGCTCAAGAACAGGTTTTCAGAGTTGGAAAATGAAGAAGGGGCTCAGCAGGTGGTCACAAAAGGTGGAAGGGCAAGGAAGAAGAGAAGAGGAGCTAGTCCTATAGGAAAAGGGGAAGAGTCAATGGAGACTACACCAAATATGAGCACCAGGAGGGTACAGGATGGGTTGAAGAGGATTACAAGGGAAAATGGGAATGGAAAGAACTTGCAGCCAGAGGGAACAGGTGATAGACTGGAGAATTGTACCATCGCCAGGAAAAGGCAGGCCTATGTGGTTGGGGACTTCTTACTGAGAAGAATAGACAGGCCTGTAACAAGAGCTGATCCAGAGAACAGAAGGGTGTGCTGTCTGCCGGGTGCTAAAATACGAGAAGTGGATCTGAGGCTGAAGAGGATCCTAATGGGAGCAGGAAAGAATCCACTGATTGTCCTTCATGTGGGAACAAATGATACGGCTAGATTCTCGCTAGATTGTATCAAGGGAGACTGTGCCAAGCTGGGGAATACGCTTAAGGAAATCAAGGCTCAGGTGATCTTCAGTGGGATTCTGCCTGTTTCTAGAGAAGGGCAACAAAGGTGTGACAAGATTATGATGCTCAACTGATGGCTCAGGCACTGGTGCTATAAGGAAGGCTTTGGGATATATGGTCACTGAGAAGCATTCATGGACAGAGGACAGTTCTCTCGAGATGGACTTCATCTGAGTAAGGAGGGAAATATACTTCTAGGATGGAGGATGGCACAACTGATCAAGAGAGCTTTAAACTAGGAATTTGGAGGAGATGGTTGGGAGATGTCCAGGTAATCTCCAGGCCGGATTTTAGCATTGAGAGGGAAGAAAGGAAAGTAAGAAAGGATACAGCCATTGGTAGGAGAATGGACATAAGGACGAAGGGCAGTGTGGATACAGTCTAATAGATCATACTGGCTGTAGAATGTCCGTGCCTAATCGGGTAAAGAATGTAAGCGAGGCCAAACAGCAAAAATTAAGATGTTTGTACACCAATGCGAGGAGCCTAGGTAACAAAATGGAGGAACTAGAGCTACTGGTGCAGGAAGTGAAACCAGATATTATAGGGATAACAGAAACATGGTGGAATAGTAATCATGACTGGAGTACGGGTATTGAAGGGTATGTGCTATTTAGGAAAGACAGAAATAAAGGTAAAGGTAGTGGAGTAGCATTGTATATCAAGGATGAGGTAGGATGTAAAGAAATAAGAAGCGATGGAATGGATAAGACAGAGCCCGTCTGGGCAAAAATCACATTGGGGAAGAAAACTACTAGAGCCTCCCCTGTAATAGTGCTTGGGGTGTGCTATAGACCGCCGGGATCTAATTTGGATATGGAGAGAGCCCCCTTTCATGTTTTTAATGAAGTAAATACTAATGGAAACTGCGTGATCATGGGAGACTTTAACTTCCCAGATATAGACTGGAGGACAAGTGCTAGTAATAATAATAGGGCTCAGATTTTCCTAGATGCGATAGCTGATGGATTCCTTCACCAAGTAGTTGCTGAACCAACAAGAGGGGATGCCATTTTAGATTTTGTCTTGGTGAGCAGTGAGGACCTCATAGAAGAAATGGTTGTAGGGGACAACCTTGGTTCGAGTGATCATGAGCTAATTCAGTTCAAACTAAATGGAAGGATAAACAAAAATAGATCTGTGACTAGGGTTTTTGATTTCAAAAGAGCTAACTTTAAAAAATTAAGGAAATGAGTTAGGGAAGTGGATTGGGTTGAAGAACTTATGGATCTAAAGGTGGAGGAGGCCTGGAATTACTTCAAGTCAAAGTTGCAGAAACTATCAGAAGCCTGCATCCCAAGAAAGGGGAAAAAATTCATAGGCAGGAGTTGTAGACCAAGCTGGATGAGCAAGCACCTTAGGGAGGTGATTAAGAAAAAGCAGAAAGCCTACAAGGAGTGGAAGATGGGAGGGATTAGCAAGGAAAGCTACCTTATTGAGGTCAGAATATGTAGGGATAAAGTGAGAACGGCCAAAAGCCATGTAGAATTGGACCTTGCAAAGGGAATTAAAACCAATAGTAAAAGGTTCTATAGCCATATAAATAAGAAGAAAACAAAGAAAGAAGAAGTGGGACCGCTAAACACTGAGGATGGAGTGGAGGTTAAGGATAATCTAGGCATGGCCCACACTTCTTCACCTGTAATCTTTTGTCATTGTTATACTTGTGTGTGGTTTTTTCCCCCAGTGCAGCAGAGAAATGCAGTGTCTGAGCTGGAGACAAGATGAAACACATATACTGTCCCCAGTGGTTATGAAGGGATTGTTTTTCTTCTTCATTGTTACCACACAAGTGGGCAGAAGTCATACAAGTTGTTACCTCTTAAACTAAGTTACAACAATTTGGATAAAAAGGGAATAAATGGGCCGTTATTGCCTACAGCTATAAAAGGGGACACAGGAGACAAGTCATAGATGGCAAATTAGATGGAATGTGAATTTTTTATGAACTAAAGTGGCTGTTTTCTTCCCTGGTTCTGAGCTGAAGTGCTAGCAGACTGGAGCCAGAGCATAAGTGACATAGAAATTTTCACAGTTTGATTTCTATTACAAATAAGGTGCCTACAAAAGGATAAAATTGCTTCTGGAAGAGTCTTTTATATTTGATTTATTTAAATCAGTGTAATAAGCCTTGTATTACAGAGCATCTTGGACACTGATTAGTAGGAGCAGCTTGCCAGAGTTGTGGTGGTGATATGAAGACAGCTGGAGGGCCCCTGAGGTGGGGTTCTGAGCCCCTTTCCCTGCCCCCCTTGTGTGTGATCCAAGGAAAGAGGTGCCTATCTTGCTTCAAGAGAGTCTGGATGCCTCGTTTTAGAGACGAGTTCTGTAGGTGGGGGTCATAGCTGTGCATAGGGGTCCTCTTGCCACGAGGATTGTCAGCAGCAAAGTGGGGTGTGGGTGGTCTCTAGGTGTGTGAAAGTAGAGTGTGAGATGGAGTCCTGTTGTTGTGGGAGAAGGCGTGGTGAAGCTGAGCGGCCATGGTGGTTCTGTGGAGTAGGGTGTATGTTTGTCTGAGTCTCAGGCAGGTGTAGGTAGGTCCTGCTCAGTACAGCTCACTGAAACACAAGGTTTGCCTTAGCAAAGAGGAGGCATTTGACTCTGTCCTATAGTGGCCAAGTGGCCCATCCCCACAGTGTTCTGCTGCAGCTGTAAAGGAAGGGTGAGAGTATGTGTGCCCAGAGTCTATTGGGACATGGCTCAAAGAGGGTAAAGTTAAGGTCGTGTTGTCCCTCAACTCTTTAGCTCCTGGTTTTCAGATGTCTGGGTTTTGCTGAACTCGACGGTGACAGAGGCCAAACGCCATGTAGAGTTGGATCTTGCAAAGGGAATTAAAACCAATAGTAAAAGGTTCTATAGCCATATAAGTAAGAAGAAAACAAAGAAAGAAGAAGTGGGACCGCTAAACACTGAGGATGGAGTGGAGGTTAAGGATAATCTAGGCATGGCCCAATATCGAAACAAATACTTTGTCTCAGTCTTTAATGAGGCTAATGAGAAACTTAGGGATAATGGTAGGAGAAGCCCGGAGAGGAAGGCTACACACCAACTTCTACAACAAGGCCACGGTCCTACAAACAGCCTCCTTCACTACCCAACCTAGCAACTGCAGAAAGCAATTTTAACAAGGCAATGATCATCTCAGGACTGCTTTCTGTCTACTTCATTCTAGACCGTCTTGTGCTCACTGGCTGTTTGCTCCAACCTCTCCCATTTCCTCCCTTTGTGTGTCCATCTAGACAGGCTCCTCCTAACACAATCCTCTAAAAAGGTTTAACCAAATCAAAATGAAAGTACAGGTCACAGAACTCACTTGACATTTGCTGCCATTGCATTGTTCACTCTGAAAGTTATAACCCTTTACCCTAGTCTTTGGCTTGTTAATTTTGAAAGCAAGCTCTTCCAGGCAGGAAATATCACTTATTCTTGTTGTATAGTGCCTATCACAGTGGTGATCCATTCTCCATTGGCCCCATGTATACCATATGACATTGTATACATATATAAAATATATTTCTGTTTTTACTACACAGATTACTAACACTCAGTGTCCAAGATGCTCTGTAATACAAGGCTTATTACACTGATTTAAATAAATCAAATATAAAAGACTCTTCCAGAAGCAATTTTATCCTTTTGTAGGAACCTTATTTGTAATAGAAATCAAACTGTGAAAACTTCTATGTCACTTATGCTCTGGCTCCAGTCTGCTAGCACTTCAGCTCAGAACCAGGGAAGAAAACAGCCACTTTAGTTCATAAAAAATTCACATTCCATCTAATTTGCCATCTATGACTTGTCTCCTGTGTCCCCTTTTATAGCTGTAGGCAATAACGGCCCATTTATTCCCTTTTTATCCAAATTGTTGTAACTTAGTTTAAGAGGTAACAACTTGTATGACTTCTGCCCACTTGTGTGGTAACAATGAAGAAGAAAAACAATCCCTTCATAACCACTGGGGACAATATATGTGTTTCATCTTGTCTCCAGCTCAGACACTGCATTTCTCTGCTGCACTGGGGGAAAAAACCACACACAAGTATAACAATGACAAAAGATTACAGGTGAAGAAGTGTGGGAAAGTACTTAGCACTTATCTAAGCACTTTTCAAGCACAAAGTGCCTTACAGACATTACTGGAGTGATCTTCACAACAGACCTATGAGGTAAGTCATTACTGTTTTTCCCTCCCCACCCCCATTTCAATTCCAACTCATTTCTACCTCTGGCCTTAGCTCACTTCTGAAGTTCTCAGTGTTCTCAGCAATGGTGACAAGATCCATATTTCCAAGTTGTGGCTAAAGGGCATGGTTGAATACATGGTTGAATAGCTGGGGTTGGCCCTGCTTTAAGCAGGGGATTGGACTAGATGACCTCCTGAGGTCTCTTCCAACCCTAATCTTCTATGATTGCACCATATATATATGGGCTCAATTCAGAGATGCACTTTGCAGTAACTCTCAGGAAATTTGTTTAAAATAGGGAAACACACTAATGGTCAAAACAAAGTTTAGGCCACGTGGAGCCATAATGGAGTGGAAGATGGCGAGTGGCCTGCTGAGACCAACCGGTATATCTCTTGGTGTCCTAGGTGAAAGGCAGTCACTGACTGCTCTGAGCATAGATTCCCCCTCAGCTCTACTCTCCAGTTTCTGTGCAGCAAACAGTAGAGCATTTACAATCATTAAAGGATGCTCTCAGGCATGTCTGTGTATTGTAATTGCCATGCATATATCAACAACCAGCCAAATAATTAAGTATCATTCTTTAACATCATACCTAATGGAGATCAACCAAATATTTCTAGCAATGCTTCTGCATCTGGCATCACACCAGCAATGCTAAGCAAAAATTATATACGATATTAAGCAATTGTGCTCTAAGTAGTGCATAGGTATCACAAGAAACACACATCTGAGAATGTTCCAGTGCCTTGTATAATGGTACTAACACCTCCTTATCTCTACTTGAAATACCTCGCCTGATGCATCCCAAGACCGCATTAGCTTTTTTCATGGCCACATCACATTGGCAGCTCATAGTCATCCTGTGATCAACTAACACTCCGAGGTCCTTCTCCTCCTCTGTTACTTCCAAGTTATGCATCCCCAGCTTATAACAAAAATTCTTGTTATGAATCCATAAATGCATGACCTTGCACTTTTCATTATTAAATTTCATCCTATTACTATTACTCCAGTTTACAAGGTCATCCAGATCTTCCTGTACTATATCCCGATCCTTCTCTGTATTGGCAATACCTCCCAGCTTTGTGTCATCCACAAACTTTATTAGCACATTCCCACTTTTTGTGCTAAGGTCAGTAATAAAAAGATTAAATAAGATTGGTCCCAAAACCAACCCCTGAGGAATTCCATTAGTAACCTCCTTCCAGCCTGACAGTCCTCTTTTCAGTATGACCCCTTGTAGTCTCCCCTTTAACCAGTTCCTTATCCACCTTTCAATTTTCATATTGATCTCCATCTTTTCCAATTTAACTAATAATTCCCCATGTGGCACCATATCAGATGCCTTACTAAAATCTAGGTAAATTAGATCCACTGCACTTCCTTTGTCTAAAAAAATCTGTTACTTTCTCAAAGAAGGAGATTCATAGATATTTAGGTCAGGTTGGTTTGGCACGATCTACCTTTTGTAAAACCATGTTGAATTTTGTCCCATTTACCATTGACCTCAATGTCCTTAACTACTTTCTCCTTCAAATTTTTTTCCAAGACCCTGCATACTACAGATGTCAAACTGTAGTTACCCGGATCACTTTTTTTCCATTTCTTAAAACTAGGAACTATGTTAACAATTCTCCAGTCATATGGTACAACCCCAGAGTTTACAGATTCATCAAAATTTTTTGCTAATGGGCTTGCAATTTCATGTGCAATTTCATTTCCTTTAATATGCTTGGATGAAGACTATCTGGCCCCCCCGATTTAGTCCCATTTACCTGTCCAAGTTTGACTTCTACCTTGGATGTGGCAATATCTACCTCCATATCCTACTTCCCATTTGTCGTCCTACCATTATCCCTAAGTTTCTCATTAGCCTCATTAAAGACTGAGACAAAGTATTTGTTTCGATATTGGGCCACGTCTAGATTATTCTTAACCTCCACTCCATCCTCAGTGTTTAGCGGTCCCACTTCTTCTTTCTTTGTTTTCTTCTTATTTATATGGCTATAGAACCTTTTATTATTGGTTTTAATTCCCTTTGCAAGGTCCAATTCTACATGGCTTTTGGCCGTTCTCACTTTATCCCTACATATTCTGACCTCAATAAGGTAGCTTTCCTTGCTAATCCCTCCCATCTTCCACTCCTTGTAGGCTTTCTGCTTTTTCTTAATCACCTCCCTAAGGTGCTTGCTCATCCAGCTTGGTCTACAACTCCTGCCTATGAATTTTTTCCCCTTTCTTGGGATGCAGGCTTCTGATAGTTTCTGCAACTTTGACTTGAAGTAATTCCAGGCCTCCTCCACCTTTAGATCCATAAGTTCTTCAACCCAATCCACTTCCCTAACTCATTTCCTTAATTTTTTAAAGTTAGCTCTTTTGAAATCAAAAACCCTAGTCACAGATCTATTTTTGTTTATCCTTCCATTTAGTTTGAACTGAATTAGCTCATGATCACTCGAACCAAGGTTGTCCCCTACAACCATTTCTTCTATGAGGTCCTCACTGCTCACCAAGACAAAATCTAAAATGGCATCCCCTCTTGTTGGTTCAGCAACTACTTGGTGAAGGAATCCATCAGCTATCGCATCTAGGAAAATCTGAGCCCTATTATTATTACTAGCACTTGTCCTCCAGTCTATATCTGGGAAGTTAAAGTCTCCCATGATCACGCAGTTTCCATTAGTATTTACTTCATTAAAAACATGAAAGGGGGCTCTCTCCATATCCAAATTAGATCCCGGCGGTCTACAGCACACCCCAAGTACTATTACATCTGAACACATCCGATGAAGTGAGCTGTAGCTCACGAAAGCTTATGCTCAAATAAATTTGTTAGTCTCTAAGGTGCCACAAGTACTCCTTTTCTTTTTGCGAATACAGACTAACACGGCTGCTACTCTGAAACAACAACATAGTGCTGTGAGAGAATCAAATCTTGGTATTGTTAATAGCACCTCAAGAGGCTGCCTTGTTACCATGGTAATTTACCACGCCACTTTACGGGAGCCTTGCTGTGGTTATCACTGCTTGGTGAGGCCACAACAGTATTGTAGCCGTTAAGCCCAGGCTAGAGGAGGTTTTCAGGTGGTAGAGATTGGGCCTGCATTCTGCACCTCTCCAGTCCCCTCCCACACAGGGCAGGCTGGGTGTGTGCACACGAGATGCTGCCACCAAGCCTTAGGCCCACCTTGTGCTCCGCTTCCCACACTGGCCCCAAAAGCGGCAGCAGCTCCAGCTCCCAGGTCCACCCACTGCTTCCTCGCTATAAATAAGGAATATTTTAAGATCTCTTAAATTATACATGCGGCATGGGTAGAAATAACTAGTGTGTAATTTTGCCTCTCTTGTCAAAAGAGTCATGAGCCACCACTGCCTTTATCATAGAATCATAGAATATCAGGGTTGGAAGGGACCTCAGGAGGTCATCTAGTCCAACCCCCTGCTCAAAGCAGGACCAATCCCCAATTAAATCATCCCAGCCAGGGCTTTGTCAAGCCTGACCTTAAAAACTTCTAAGGAAGGAGATTCTACCACCTCCCTAGGTAATGCATTCCAGTGTTTCACCACCCCCCTAGTGAAAAAGTTTTTCCTAATATCCAACCTAAACCTCCCCCACTGCAACTTGAGACCATGACTCCTTGTTCTGTCATCTTCTACCCCTGAGAATAGTCTAGAACCATCCTCTTTGGAACCCCCTTTCAGGTAGTTGAAAGCAGCTATCAAATCCCCCCTCATTCTTCTCTTCTGCAGACTAAACAATCCCAGTTCCCTCAGCCTCTCCTCATAAGTCATGTGTTCCAAACCCCTAATCATTTTTGTTGCCCTTCGCTGGACTCTCTCCAATTTTTCCACATCCTTCTTGTAGTGTGGGGCCCAAAACTGGACACAGTACTCCAGATGAGGCCTCACCAATGTCGAATAGAGGGGAACGATCACATCCCTCGATCTGCTGGCTATGCCCCTACTTATACATCCCAAAATGCCATTGGCCTTCTTGGCAACAAGGGCACACTGTTGACTCATATCCAGCTTCTCGTCCACTGTCACCCCTAGGTCCTTTTCCGCAGAACTGCTGCCTAGCCATTCGGTCCCTAGTCTGTAGCGGTGCATTGGATTCTTCCGTCCTAAGTGCAGGACTCTGCACTTATCCTTGTTGAACCTGATCAGATTTCTTTTGGCCCAATCCTCCAATTTGTCTAGGTCCTTCTGTATCCTATCCCTACCTGCCACCGTATCTACCGCTCCTCCTAGTTTAGTATCATCCGCAAATTTGCTGAGAGTGCAATCCACACCATCCTCCAGATCATTTATGAAGATATTGAACAAAACCGGCCCGAGGACCGACCCTTGGGGCACTCCACTTGATACTGGCTGCCATCTAGACATGGAGCCATTGATCACTACCCGTTGAGCCCGACAATCTAGCCAACTTTCTACCCACCTTACAGTACATTCATCCAGCCCATACTTCTTTAACTTGCTGACAAGAATACTGTGGGAGACCGTGTCAAAAGCTTTGCTAAAGTCAAGAAACAATACGTCCACTGCTTTCCCTTCATCCACAGAACCAGTAATCTCATCATAGAAGGCGATTAGCTTAGTCAGGCATGACCTACCCTTGGTGAATCCATGCTGACTGTTCCTGATCACTTTCCTCTCGTGTAAGTGCTTCAGGCTTGATTCCTTGGGCACCTGCTCCATGATTTTTCCAGGGACTGAGGTGAGGCTGACTGGCCTGTAGTTCCCAGGATCCTCCTTCTTCCCTTTTTTAAAGATGGGCACTACATTAGCCTTTTTCCAGTCGTCCGGGACTTCCCCCGATTGCCATGAGTTTTCAAAGATAACGGCCAATGGCTCTGCAATCACAGCCACCAACTCCTTTAGCACTCTCGGATGCAACGCATCCGGCCCCATGGACTTGTGCACGTCCAGCTTTTCTAAATAATCCCTAACCACTTCTTTGTCCACAGAGGGCTGGCCACCTACTCCCCATGCTGTGTTGCCCAGCGCAGCAGTCTGGGAGCTGAACTTGTTCGTGAAGACAGAGGCAAAAAAAGCACTGAATACATTAGCTTTTTCCACATCCTCTGTCACTAGGTTGCCTCCCTCATTCAGTAAGGGGCCCACACTTTCCTTGGCTTTCTTCTTGTTGCCAACATACCTGAAGAAACCCTTCTTGTTACTCTTAACATCTCTTGCTAGCTGCAGCTCCAGGTGCGATTTGGCCCTCCTGATTTCATTCCTACATGCCCAAGCAACATTTTTATACTCTTCCCTGGTCATTTGTCCAATCTTCCACTTCTTGTAAGCTTCTTTTTTATGTTTAAGATCCGCAAGGATTTCACTGTTAAGCCAAGCTGGTCACCTGCCATATTTACTATTCTTTCGACACATCGGGATGGTTTGTCCCTGTAACCTCAATAGGGATTCTTTGAAATACAGCCAGCTCTCCTGGACTCCTTTCCCCCTCATGTTATTCCCCCAGGGGATCCTACCCATCAGTTCCCTGAGGGAGTCAAAGTCTGCTTTCCTGAAGTCCAGGGTCCGTATTCTGCTGCTTACCTTTCTTCCCCGTGTCAGGATCCTGAACTCGACCAACTCATGGTCACTGCCTCCCAGATTCCCATCCACTTTTGCTTCCCCTACTAATTCTTCCCGGTTTGTGAGCAGCAGGTCAAGAAAAGCTCTCCCCCTAGTTGGCTCCTCCAGCACTTGCACCAGGAAATTGTCCCCTACATTTTCCAAAAACTTCCTGAATTGTCTGTGCACCGCTGTAGTGTTCTCCCAGCAGATATCAGGATGATTAAAGTCACCCATGAGAACCAGGGCGTGCGATCTAGTAGCTTCTGCGAGTTGCCGGAAGAAAGCCTCATCCACCTCATCCCCCTGGTCCGGTGGTCTATAGCAGACTCCCACCACTACATCACTCTTGTTGCTCACACTTCTAAACTTAATCCAGAGACACTCAGGTTTTTCTGCAGTTTCATACCGGAGCTCTGAGCAGTCATACTGCTCCCTTACATACAGTGCTACTCCCCCACCTTTTCTGCCCTGCCTGTCCTTCCTGAACAGTTTATAACCATCCATGACAGTACTCCAGTCATGTGAGTTATCCCACCAAGTCTCTGTTATTCCAATCACGTCATAATTCCTTGCCTTCACCAGGACCTCCAGTTCTCCCTGCTTGTTTCCAAGGCTTTGTGCATTTGTATATAAGCACTTGAGATAACCTGCTGACCCAAACAACCTTTATAACCTTTACCCAAAAGGAACTGTCCCAAAGTCTTATTCAGAGCCTTTCTGGTCACTGTTTTACTATGACCTTCTAAAGGTTGCTGTGGCAAAACCATACCCCAGGTGACCAAGAGCAGATAAGTTTCCTCAGAGAGGATGTTATTACCTTAAGGTAGAGATTGTAGTCAGCTGAGTTCCTTAATGTATCCTTGGGGAAAGCGTCCAAAATTAAAATTGTTTCTTCTAACAGAAAGCCGGCATGGTTTGATGTTCTATGAACCAGTTGAGCTTCCCAATAAAGGTTAGGTGCTGAAAGTAATTAACTGTAAAGAAAAGGAACTGGTGAGATGATTATATTCATGGACTACAGTTCACTTCTCTCTGTTCAGTAGCAATGCTCTGCATTGGAAAGATGGCTAAGAGAAACATGATCATTCCCCTCTATTCGACATTGGTGAGGCCTCATCTGGAGTACTGTGTCCAGTTTTGGGCTCCACACTACAAGAAGGATGTGGAAAAATTGGAAAACGTCCAGCGGAGGGCAACAAAAATGATCAGGGGGCTGGAGCACATGAGTTGTGAGGAGAGGCTGAGGGAACTGGGATTGTTTAGTTTGCAGAAGAGAAGAATGAGGGGGGATTTGATAGCTTCTTTCAACTACCTGAAAGGGGGTTCCAAAGAGGATGGATCTAGACTGTTCTCAGTGGTAGCAGATGACAGAACAAGGAGTCATGGTCTCAAGTTGCAGTGGGGGAGGTTTAGGTTGGATGTTAGGAAAAACATTTTCACTAGGAGGGTGGTGAAGCACTGGAATGGGTTACCTAGGGAGGTTTTCAAGGTCAGGCTTGACAAAGCCCTGGCTGGGGATTTAGTTGGGGATTGGTCCTGCTTTGAGCAGGGGGTTGGACTAGATGACCTCCTGAGGTCCCTTCCAACCCTGATATTCTATGATTCTATGAAAGTTCTCTCCATAGAAAAAGAGCTTCCCTATAAACATCTCCTACAACAAGGACTGGTTTTACACCATTCACAGCTGGACAACAAATACCACATGAAATGAAGACTGGTATTGTGGTTAAGGCATCGGATTGGATTAAATTCCCAGCTCTGCCACAATCTCTCTGATTTTGGGCAAGACACAGTCTCTGTGCCTCAACTCCCATCCCTACATGGGAATATTACTTGCACCGAGAAATTCATTAATGTTTTAAGGGGCTAAGAGAGCAAACAAACACATTTCTCTACCAAAAAGGCATTTTGTTGATATGTTTATGACATTTGAACAACTAATGTGTTTGGTTACTTGCTTTGATTATTATATTATCTCTTTTGGTTTTGGATGACCTGTGCAACCTCTAGCCTCAACCTGGCTTCATATATATATTGTTTGTGACTTGTAGTGATTTTACTAATTTTTAGCCATTTGTCTTTTAAGTTACAGATCAGTACAGTACTCTATCAACTCTACAGTTCATAACACATTCAAGGTGGTATAGATCAAATGAGAGATGAATATTCAGATAATTACGCAGGTCTGTTATCTCAATAAAAAAGTGAAAATCAATAAAGTTAAAATCTACTAAGCAGTCATGTTTTTCTCGTCTCTTAGGTTGTCACACTGGCCCATTTTGCTGGTCTGCTCTTCAAGGCAGATTTCACTGAACACGAAAAAAGCAACTCCATGAAGGGAAATGCATTTTTACAATTAGGAAATTATGAAGGCTTGTACAGTGCTTCCAAACTGGACTTCAAAAAGGAAGAGATTGGTCCCTACTGTCCCTTACTTTCTATCTTGCTGTTTGTTTCACAGGTATTTTAAATCCATTTTAACAATGTACAGTCCTAATTGCAAGACTACAAACAGGAATAAGGACTCGGAGCTTAGTGGATGAGTGCGTTCTATAATTTGCATGTTAGCCCAGAATGCTCTGTCGTCAAGTTTTGCTGTGAAATATTAATGGGTGACAAGAACAGAATGCTACGTGAAGGTGGTTTTGGGGCTTGTTTGTTTTTCAAAAAATAGGGAACAAAAAAATGAAGGAAATAAAATCTACTAAAAAATAATCAGTGTAACTTTCTGTGTGGCATATTAAACATTTAGGGCAACATTTGCAGAAGTGACCAATGATTCTGTATACCTCAGTCAGACACCTTTTAAGGTATCACTACTTTTCAGAAGATGCTGAGTCTCCCTTTGAAATTCAAGCGCCTTTAAGGTGTCTCAAGTTGAGGCCCAAAATCATTAGTCACCTCTGAATATCTTGGCTTTAAGGCTTGATCCAGCTTCCGTGGCTTCACTAGTGTGAGATCATAACCTTAGGTTTGCTCCAACTGCAATGGAATTACTCCTGATTTATACTGGTGTGAGAGAGATCAGAATCCAATTGCTAAAACAATCAAATTGATGCTCAGCAGAAACAAGAAGCCCTTCCCATTTAAGTTGCACAGTAACAGAGAGAACTCCCTACAGGCTTAGCAGTGTATGCTTTTTATCAAAGAATATGACTAAATCAGACAACGGATGTTACACACTTACCCTAACTCATCTCATCTACGCTACATTAATTCCACTGACGTTAAGTGAGAGTCAGGCTGGATACATATGGTGCAAACATCAGAAATTAGCCTCAAATTAATACTTTTAAAGCAGAATTTACAATAAGGACCTTACTACAACAGCCAGTGTCTGGTATGTAGCTAACATAACCTCTTCACTATAACATCATTCTGATATAGTACATTAATCTAAACCCTTTATCAGTGACACATGGTACAGAACATTGTCTTCCATATAGAATTAATGTCTGTATTTTATTGAGGGTTTTTAGCATGATGAGCTCAAATTGAAACAGTATAGCATAAAACACAAAGAACAAAAATTATTTTTTAGAAACAAGAAAAAGTGTTTTCTAATGGGCTTCCACAGATGAAAATTCATTTAATAAAAAGGAAACAGCTATGCAGCAGTACTTGTATCTGCTTTAGCTAAGAGCAATATTACTATGATGCAGCATCATTAATATGAGACTCCTGATCAACTGCACAATTTCTCCTTAACTAAATGTTTGAGGCAGATTATTATCTGTATTACTTCTTTTTTCTTCAGTTGTCTTCTCCGTTCTTTCAAGAGGAAAACGGAAAGCATACCCTCTGTCATCATCCCAACACAACACTCCTGGAGGAATTTAATGGTTGGGGGGAGAGATAGCTCAGTGGTTTGAGCATTGGCCTGCTAAACCCAGGGTTGTGAGTTCAATCCTTGAGGGGGCCGTTTAGGGATCTGGGGCAAAAATTAGGAATTGGTCCTGCTTTGAGCAGGGAGTTGGATTAGATGACCTCCTGAGGTCCCTTCCAACCCTGTGATATTCTGTGAAAGCCATGTTTGTCTAATCCATGTTAGTGCATTCCCTTTCCCTATGAAAATAATCAGGATCTCTTTCACTGAACCAAGGAGCCCTATTCACAGACTAGGACCCTATTGTGCTACACTGAAGTCAGTGATGGGGAGGGTGTACCCAAAGCCAATTGAAATAAATGGAGACAGTCCTATATAAATATTCCTTTGCATTCAATCCTCTGTTTAGAGAGAAGGGAATGACAGCATGTTTCCTCAATCTGCATTGATCATCATTAGTAGTAGGAACATGCAGACCGGCTTTGTTCTTTTATACAAATTGCTTCTCAGCATTCGGTTTCTCTGAATCAACCGAACAAAAACAGGAGACTCTTGTGCCTTGTCTTACGTGCTGTAATCACTCCTGGTACACTCCTCACGGAGTGCCAGACATACAAGACCAGCATTCCAGCATCATGTGCTGTGGTAGCTTCACTCACCTCATGAGGTCACCAGCAGAAACAGAACGAAAAGAAAGAGGGCTGTTGCCCAGCCAATAGCAACTCTGTCTCAAATCACAGCTGGGTATAACCAGTATAAGTCTCTTGACAAGGGCATGAGGGTGGGAGAGGTGACTTACCTGTCTTTCCATGTCTGTCCAAAGTGTTTCCACTATTCAGAGTCCTGATCAGAATTCATTCTAACTTTCAGACCTGGGAATGGTCAGAGTTTTGGTTTATTTCAGTCATTCCTGTCTTCTGTTTTCTGTTGTCGTTTCTGATGTCTAATTAGTGGCTCCCTTCCAGATATACACTCTCTGTCACAGATGCTAAACAGCTTTAGACTATTCCAAAGCGGGAAATTAGGGAAGGAGACAACAGCTCATGGGGGGAGGGATAGCTCAGTGGTTTGAGCATTGGCCTGCTAAACCTAGGGTTGTGAGTTCAATCCTTGGGGGGGTCATTTAGGGATTTGGGGCAAAAATTGGGCATTGGTCCTGCTTTGAGCGGGGGTTGGACTAGATGACCTCCTGAGGTCCCTTCCAACCCTTATATTCTATGATTCTATGCTGTTGGCACTGCCCTCAAGAACAGCACCCACTCAACACATTAGTGAGAAAGAGACACAGTATGTTAAAAAGGGAATACCAGAGAACAGTTGAACAAAGAATTCTAATATATATTGTGCATCTTGAGTCCTTTGCATCATGCCTGGTTAGGTGCATTTAATAATGGGCCAGTATTAATGCATGGAGATGCAAAATCTTAACTAGCAGAAATTAGCAGTGCAGAGAAGAAGCAAAGATCAGCATCCTAAGCAAAGCACTAGGTGTCAGGAACCATTGTTCTAATCTGGACTCTGCCACTGGCTCCTTGGATCATGAGTCAAGTGCCTTCCTGTGCCTCTTTTCCCATGTGTAAACTAGCAGTAGTAATCCTTCCCTCTCTTTCACAGGGCGGTTGTGAAAAGTTAATGACTGCAGAGTGCTTTGGCATCTCAGATGGAAGGCGAAACTGGAAGTGCAAAGTATTAACCCCTGCTGTGCCTTGAATCTATAGTGCAAGTCCTGGAAACTGGCAATTATTGGCAGTAGTCACAGAAGCGCTGTGCCCTGTTGCTGCATTGCTGTAACAGAAAATAAATAGTTATGAGGGTGGATTCTCCTTTCAGGGTGTGAGCCTCAGTACCCGTGGGAAGTGGCACGGAAAGTGTTCAGCAACAGCCTGCATTCAAATAGGTCCTGACTCACACTCCGATTCTGCCTATCGCCTCCTCTCTCATTGCAGTGCCTGACACATCCAAGAAGCCCAAGCTGTTGCAGTCATTTCCAATCCCTTATTTTTAAGGACTCTTGCATCAATAATCAAAACTGGCATTTTGCGTAAGTGCTCACTACCAGCTCTCCTGGAACTCTAGCACTCCATCATAGTTCTGATATCCAACAACTAAAAGTGAAGAGCAGCTAAGTTTTATTTTAACCATTTTCTCTCCAGTATGTACCAAACTAATTTAATATTACACACACACACACACACAAAGACGCACACACACAAAAACCTTGCTATGTTAAGACAACATTATGGTTGCAATATCTAGTGCTCAAAAGTTTGGAAATGACAAAACAGTCAATCTCTCAAGAGCTACAAAAAAACAAAAACAAAAACCAAAAACACACACATGGCTAGTCAGTGTATTTCTCCATAACCTCATTCTCAAATGGCAAAAACGCATTCTGATGGAAACTTTCCAAAAAAATTCAACTTGAGGCAGACACCTGGCACGGAGTTTCACCCTGCATGGGTAAAGTTTGGCAAAGTCATACGCAACTGAAAACACAATCTTGTAATAAGACGTGTCAGGCAACCTGAACAGGCCTGACCACCTGTAATGTAACAACTGAGAGGGAGGAAGGAAGAGAAACATTCAAAAGGCATAAAATCCACCAAACAGGGAGATCTGGTGGTAAGGATCAATATGGTATTTCAGTCAATATCTACAGAAATCCACTGCTGAAAACAAAAACAATGAATATACTTCTTTTTAAAAAAATCCTACAAGGAAAAGACACTTATGAAAAATATATGAGGAAGCTTCCAGTAATTATAAATTAGCAGAGCTGTTTCTTTCATTGGGCATTAATTTATATTAATTATTAATCCAGTGCTGCTGTCAAAGCCTTTGTGCCCAAAAACACTAAGCTACACTTCAGTATGTTCTTCAAAGGGGCAGTTTACAGTTTTTACTTTATGAAAGTACATGATTGACATACATTGAAAGGTAAGTGGTCTAAAGTAAAATATGCACTTGATCACTCTGATCCACTCAATTAAATGCTTTGCTTTTGAAAAGATCATTAAGGAGTTTGGCTGGGGGATTTGTGAGTGAGGGACTTTGGTGGACATTAAAGTAAGGAGTGATAGCAAGCTCTATCTCACTACAAGCTTAAAATCAGCCACTGTGATAAAGGGCATTCGCTACAGATGACGGAGCAGTCGTGGTTAAAACAGTTCAACCATTTTGAAAGGTACTACCATCTTTGAGAGATTCCCTGTGCTTCAAATGGGGAATGCAGACAGCAGTGGCAATCTTTTTGAAAAATGGAAGGAACTTTTTAATGTGCAGTCATTGTAGTAGATTAGGCGAGACAGAAGCTTTTCCAACACCCCTCACACCTGACCAGAAACACCTCCAATACACCAACTCTTGACCTATACTGATCAGATTACCTGCTGCAGTAACACCTTGTGGTAAATTATGCAGAGGTCTTCTGAGAAGGAGAAATGTCCGCTAGTGTGCAGTGCAAAGCCAAACTAATTTTATAACATAATGCTTTATACTCTTTCCACTGAAGATGCAGGGTCAAATCTTGATTCGTTCCTTTTCACCAAGATGCTATACGCACGAGCTGGGAGAAGATGCATCACCAAGATTTCAGGACCAAAAATATTTCCCTCTCAGGGCACCAAGCAGGCTCACACATTGACTAGTGATGACAAACACTATAGACATATAGACATGGGTGGGCTCAGTTTCATTACAGAGAATTTTCTACTGGATAGGACACTGGAGCACCTGACTTAAGAGAGCTGCGTTCAGTTCCCAGGTCCACCACTAGTCTGCTGTGGTATCTTGAGCAAGCCGTCCATCTCTCTATGCCTCTCTCCCACCCTTGGTCTTAAGTTTAGAAGGTAAATTCTTCAGGAAAGAAACAGTTTCAACATGTGAGTGCACATGGCCTAGCTCAATAAGGCCTTTCGATGATACAATAAAACAAATAGTACAACAGGGAACTAAAAAGGGCCCTCTTCCTTTAAAGAAAAACAAGAATTTTTCCACCCAAAGTCTGAGATGGTGTTCCCTATAAGCTGTGCGGTTGGGCGGCCACCCAGGAGAGATTCAAGTTGATTAGCCCAGTTGATTAGCAGAGCCAGGGACATCCAGCAGTGTGTGTTCAGGTGCCCCTCCCCCAGCTGCTTTGCAGCCATGTTGCTCTGTCCTGCAGCTGCTCCCGGGACTCTCCTGCTGGCTGTGCAGAGTTGGGAGGGGGCCTGATGTCATGGTGTCCACCTCCCCCTGCCCTTGTACCCCATCTCTGCAGAGCAGGGGAGAGGGGACAGCCTGGCTCAGGAGGACTGGGAGCTGCTGCAGTCTGAGGTCTGAATGGTGAGTGAGTGCCTTTCTTAACGAGACAGCGCATGGTTTCTGAGACTTCCCCAGCAGCCAGCTCACACAGTCTGTCTGTCCCTCTCCCCTGCCCACGTACCCCATCTCCACAGAGAAGGGGAGGGGAGACAGGGCTAAGGACAGATTTCAGTGAGCGCCTTAAAGAGACAGGGCACGGTGTCTCAGAAACTTTCCCAGCAGCCAGCACACACACTGTCTGTGTCACACACACACACACAGTCTCTGGGTCACACACAGACTGTGTCTTTCACACTCACCTCCCAACACATATTTGTATTATTGTTGTTGTTACTTGTTGGTACTTCCTGCAATGCACATGTATTCTCTGTAATTTTATTCTTTCAACGTGTGTTATTTTAGTGTTTTGACTGGTCTATGCATTTCATAATTTTTATTTCTCTTACACTTAAATTTAATTCTTTGAGTAGTGAGTTCTAAAATGCCTAACTTGTCCTGGCTGGAGTAATTATCCCTATGGTAACTTTTAAAAAATATATATCATATCTAGGTTTTTTGTTTCCACTGGCGGCGCATATCCGCACATACCTTGGTGCACATAAAAAAATGTATCCCGCACATGGATGGAAAAAATTAGAGGGAACATTGACTCTCTCTGCCAACTTCCCAAAGAAAACAGAAATGCAAATCTCCAAGATGCTCCCCATTCTCCACCCCCTGAAATTTCTCTGGAGTTTGTCCTCCACCCCAGCTGTACATACATCATTTCCCCGCCAGCAGGAGCTCACATAGAGAGTGAGCGGGTGGTAGAAGTGGTCTTTCTCTCCTTAGCAGTCTCCTCCCCTGCCAGAGTGCCTCTGCAGCAATGAAGGTAGCTGTGGCCCTCCCCAGGGAAAAGGAAGGAAACTGTTTCCCTGCCAGGTCAGACCAGGCCAGGCTGTACACACTATCCCACCCCACCATTTTTACACTGCTATAAAAATAGCAAGAGATTAAAATTTGGCCCATTATATTTTACACAATTTTTTTTAGAAGATTCTATAGAAAATGTGCATTACCTAATTGCTAGGGACCCCCATCAGAGCCTCTTTTGCAGACTCAATACAGTATACATGTCTCCACGGTGACATTTTCCAAGGAAAAGGCTGGCAAGGAGAATTTTCACTGAGCTAAGGTGCTTAGTCAGTCTTGTCAAGAGCAATGAGCGGGGGTGCCCCTGCTGTGCTAACGTTTTGGATGAGAGCCCAGGCTTCCAACTGCTTCCATTTTCAAAACTTTTCCCCCCATTTTGGAAGCAAAACACATTTTTCATAAACAAAATTATCCAAATGGAAGCCTGCGACCAGCACTAATTATTGTGTATTTCAGGAGTCTCTTGCTAGAGTCCAGGGTCTGACCCTTGCAATACAGATGTGGCACATGTGAGAACAGGGCAAAGAATGATCCTTAATTCCTAGCTACCAGAGATGGGCCTGGACTACAGAAAGTTACACCTGTATCATATGAGAGGAGGCAGATTGCAGACTCCACAGATTACTTTACTTACCCTACTGCACCTACCTCTTCTCCCCAATTTCCCTTTCTACTCTTAGAATCATAGAATCATAGAATATCAGGGTTGGAAGGGACCTCAGGAGGTCATCTAGTCCAACCCCCTGCTCAAAGCAGGACCAATCCCCAATTAAATCATCCCAGCCAGGGCTTTGTCAAGCCTGACCTTAAAAACTTCCAAGGAAGGAGATTCTACCACCTCCCTAGGTAACGCATTCCAGTGTTTCACCACCCTCCTAGTGAAAAAGTTTTTCCTAATATCCAACCTAAACCTCCCCCACTGCAACTTGAGACCATTACTCCTTGTCCTGACCTCTTCTACCACTGAGAATAGTCTAGAACCATCCTCTCTGGAACCACCTATCAGATAGTTGAAAGCAGCTATCAAATCCCCCCTCATTCTTCTCTTCTGCAGACTAAACAATCCCAGTTCCCTCAGCCTCTCCTCATAAGTCATGTGTTCCAGACCCCTAATCATCTTTGTTGCCCTTCGCTGGACTCTCTCCAATTTATCCACATCCTTCTTGTAGTGTGGGGCCCAAAACTGGACACAGTACTCCAGATGAGGCCTCACCAATGTCGAATAGAGGGGAACGATCACGTCACTCGATCTGCTCGCTATGCCCCTACTTATACATCCCAAAATGCCATTGGCCTTCTTGGCAACAAGGGCACACTGTTGACTCATATCCAGCTTCTCGTCCACTGTCACCCCTAGGTCCTTTTCCGCAGAACTGCTGCCTAGCCATTCAGTCCCTAGTCTGTAGCTGTGCATTGGGTTCTTCCATCCTAAAGTGCAGGACCCTGCACTTATCCTTATTGAACCTCATCAGATTTCTTTTGGCCCAATCCTCCAATTTGTCTAGGTCCCTCTGTATCCTATCCCTGCCCTCCAGTGTATCTACCACTCCTCCCAGTTTAGTATCGTCCGCAAATTTGCTGAGAGTGCAATCCACACCATCCTCCAGATCATTTATGAAGATATTGAACAAAACCGGCCCCAGGACTGACCCCTGGGGCACTCCACTTGACACCGGCTGCCAACTAGACATGGAGCCATTGATCACTACCCGTTGAGCCCGACAATCTAGCCAACTTTCTACCCACCTTATAGTGCATTCATCCAGCCCGTACTTCTTTAACTTGCTGACAAGAATACTGTGGGAGACCGTGTCAAAAGCTTTGCTAAATTCAAGAAACAACACGTCCGCTGCTTTCCCTTCATCCACAGAACCAGTAATCTCATCATAGAAGGCGATTAGCTTAGTCAGGCATGACCTACCCTTGGTGAATCCATGCTGACTGTTCCTGATCACTTTTCTCTCATGTAAGTGCTTCAGGTTTGATTCTTTGAGGACCTGCTCCATGATTTTTCCATACTTCTGCTGCTGCTGCTGTGCCAACAAAACAATCAGCCTATCATGGCACTCAGTTAAGCACTCTGTAATCCTGCTCTGGTGCAGGTGGGAATACTCTTTGCAGAAGTAATACAGAGATGTGGGCAATCTCTGGGGCTAGAGTATAGTTGATCAGTCCTGAGACATTTGATGGCAGTTAGTTAGCTCACTTCCACAGAGACATAAACTTGACCTTAAAAAAATTGGGTGGATTTTGTTCTGGTGAAGGCATCAGCCTATTTGACAACCCTGGTGAACCAAACTGTGTGTGTCTGTACGGAGCAGCTCCACAGCAAGCTTCCCAAACACACTGCCCTGCTAGCGTGCCCTCATCTGGGGCAGGGACGACTTGCTCTAGGCATAATCAAGGCAGGGAGAGGTTGATGTCTGGGATGCAAATAGGAGCCTTGGGTCCTTTGGGATGTAGGGTCTGGAGCACCCCTCCCTAGCCCCCTTCTCAGATCTCTCCCCCTGCAGCCCCTGCCAACTCCTTTTAGGGCTCAGGCACCATGTGCAGCTATGGCCTCTAGCGGCCACAGGGGAAACTGCAACTCCCGCCTTTAGCAAGGCTGAATAATTCCAACTGAGGGTACGTCTACGCAGCAGTGAAACACCTGTGGCTGGCCCATGTCAGCTGACTCGGGCTTACTGGGCTTGGAATTTAAGGCTGTAAAATTGCAGTGTAGATGTTCGGGCTTGGGCTAGAGCCCGAGCTCTGGGACCTGGCGATGGGGAAGGGCCCCAGAGTCAGGGCCCAAACATCTACCCAGCAATTTTTAGCCCCACAGCCCAAGCCCTGCTAGCCCGAGTCACCTGCAGCCAGGCAGCAGCTCTTTTATTCCAGTGTAGACGTACCTGTGATGCTTGTAGGCTGGCATGACATGGATGCAAGACATGTGACATTCAGCAATTTGTCTTCTCTCCTTTGCCCTTTTTCACCTCCAGCATGGGAACATCAGCCTTGTGCTGCTTCGATGGAGCTTTGTCGTGTGGCTCAGCAGAGGAAATGGAAAATTACTTGAAGAAATAGTGCATTCCATTTGGCACTGCACATGCTCATGTGGTTGGGCCTGTTGGTGCTACGTAGTAGCAGCAGAAGCCCTAGAGCTGCCCTGAAGGATGGTCTCACAGAGCAGTGTATAGAGTGGGGAATCCACAATCCAATACTGAATTTATATCTTTAAATGTACGGTAGAACCTTGTTAATTTGCACTAAATGACTGGGAGGCCTAAGGCAGATGATCATATCGTGTATTAGAGTGTAAGTAAACACACATATGGCAAAAAACCTTGTTGTTCTTTGTAAAGGCAAAGCACACACCATGACTGCTTGGCTAGTTTGCCTGTGTAACAAGTAGGAATGACTCAACTTTTGTTAAGAACATTTTAGAAGGAAACAAAAATGTTCAGATATTTTCTTTTTTGTTGTTTGTCTCTTGTTATCAGTAAAACTAAACACTTTCTTTTCAAACTGAAAAAGTTAATTGCCATTTCCAAAACCCAAAAAAAGTCACAGCTTTCAATCTTGGGAGGTATTCCCATTGGAAAGAAAGGCTGAGGAGGGAAAAAAACAACTGAAAAATTCAGAGGTGAAAACAAGACTTTTCTGTTTTCTAAAAGAAAACTTCTTGTTTAGTCAAAAAAACAAACAAAATTCAGTCAAATATTTCTAATGAAACATTTTTTCTTTTGATTTCTTTTGTTGATGACATTGGCCATTTTTGGCCAGCCATAGTAGAAACCAAGGACTGCAAGGCTGTTGTTTTTATTTTAATGATACATGACAAAAATGTACCAACCCTTGAGATCAAACAGAGGTCAAACTATGCCTTGAAGGTGCTCCAGGAGACACCCACAGGGCAGGAGCAGAGGGGAACACATGGGAAGCATGGTGGCTGCTCAATCCTATGCAGCATGCACTGCATTCCCTCCCACGCCTATGCAGTTCCACTGTCACAAGCAGGCCAGGGAAGCTGTGTGCACTGGTCAGCTGCTAAGTTGCAGTCAGGAGACAAGGAGCAGGACTGGAAGCGAGCCAGGTCAGAATGCCAGGAAGTCAAAATCAGGCACCAAGTTGCAGGCGGCAGGCAAATAGCACAGTTGGGGTCAAGCTATGTCAGGATCCTGTAGGCCTTGCTGGAGCCCTAGGCATAACTAACAGTGTCAACCAAAGGCTGGGAACCAAAGTAGGCCAGGCCTCAGCAAAATAGTAACACATCGGGTATTGGCCAACCAAGTAAGCACATTCCTGACTGGAGAGATGGTACAAGAACACCCAGAGTTCTCAAGTAACTACGTAGCCACATTCCCAAGAGACTGTGCAGGAACACACTGACCTCTGGAAAGATAGGGATGGGATGATAGGATAATGGATGAGGATGTTTTGTTTGAACTAGCAGGTGCAAGCATAAGGGTGGTAACTAACAACATCTGGAGTGTAAGACATAACTTATTTGTACCAATAAATAAAAGGAGAAGTCATAGGAGGGACATCTTTGTGCCCATCAGAATTGGCAGCAAAAAGGGCCGGGTTCAGTATCTAGGGGTTCCTTTTCAGCAATACAACATAAAACTGGTTCGAGCCCCCACCCAGTGACCTGGAACAATTACGCACCACCCCCTGGGCACTTCTAAGAGGCAATACTTCCCCTCTTGCAAGCACAGAGTCTGGGTGTAGCAAAAACTTTTAATAAAAGAAGGGAATTAACTCAGCATTAATTTGGGAAAACACTGCAACTAGGATTCATAAACATAAATCATGAGCAAAAGACCCACCCCCAAGTAGGTTAGGCAGTGTCCTTTTCCCTTCAAGTTCTTAAGTCCAGCAACCCAAAAATCCTTTTAACGTGCTTGTCCCTTCTCTGTACCTCACTCACCGTTGCTGTCCTTGGTCAGTGGAGCCCCATAGTTCAGAGGTTCATCTGCAGAGTTCATCTCCCACCCTGGAGGAAGGGAGGGGAGGTAAGGAGGCACCTTACATGCCTGGCTGGCCGCTTGCCAAGATGTCTTCAGGGCCCCCCACACGTAACACAGCTCTCAGTATTATACCCGGCTCATCATGAATTTCCCCTTCCAACCAAAACAACCCACAAGACTCTAATTTTGGCTAACTATTTGGCAAAAAAGGGTTAAGAGTACCCTACTCCTCAAATAACGCCATTGAAATCAATGGGACTACTCACCAAGTAAGAAACTACATGGCATGAGTGAGAGTATCGGAACCTGGCTCTAAGAATAACATTCAATATTAATCTGGTCTTTTTGATATTTTAAGCACTGTATGTTTTCCCAAAAAAAACTAATGCATGCCAGGGACACACAAGTCAATGTGAGAAAAAAGGAAACTCAGAATGTGAGGAATTCTGTAATGTAACCACACAGATCTTGAAAGGTTCGGCTCCATGTTGTTTCCCTTGCAGCATGAATAATATTCAGACTTCCATGGATGCTGAAAATGAAGGAATGCAACATCTTGCCATGCTTTCGTTCTTCTGGGCACAGTGAACCTGATGCATGTCTTGCACATGAAAAACAAGCAAGCTTTATGGACACATTGTCTAAAATGATATGTCTGCCCCCCCTAAAACTGAGGCATGTGTTTACTTTAGATTCCATTTGCAGGAGACAAGTCACACTGGGGACCGAAATGTAAAGGGGGGGGGTGAACGAGTTGGTTAGAATTACTCTTTAACCAGTTATCTAACACATTAGAATGAACCATGGGTGAAGAAATACACTTGATCTTTGTGTAAACAGCGCTAGCTGTTTGAAACAAACTTCTCCTCCTCCAAAGTAACTTTTCATGTTAAACCCTCAAACAAGTCTGCAGGTTTCAATAGTGTAGTTAGGATCAGGTTAAAATATTACAGGATATATTTCTATGGTGCATTTTTAAGTGCATTTTTCCCAGAACGATATTGTGGAAACTGCTTTCTTCTTTGATTCCTAGAAAGCACTAAACAGAATTTAAAGGAAAACTATTCCTAAACCCAGCACAGGAGTGTAGGATACTGTTTGTGAAAGAAGAAGGGTAAATGTATTACATCAGAGTGTGGAGCACCTTCCTTTCTAGCTGTAGGTCTCTGAGATGCCAGTGTTCAACAAAAGAGACTTCAGAAGCTCTCCCTGAAATACCGAGACATCATACTTTTTCAAAGCATAGCAATGAAATAAGCGGGGCCAAATTCAGCTCCAGTAATCAATGGAGTTACACTGGGAATTAGCTTTGCCATTTACTCTCAGTGGGAGGAAGTGACTCTACCGGCACAAAATCTGGGTATTCAGGCTCTGTGTGGGTGGAGTATGGGGAGGTGAAAATCACTCCTTTAGCTTTGGGCCAGGGAGAGGAACTGCTGCACACTGCACAGGCAAATGCTGTGCCAACCCATGGGCCAGAATAGCAGCCACAGCCCCTCCATGCTTCTTGAACCTCTCCATTTGTATGGGCATGGCTTTGCAGACCCTGCCCTGGCCCATCCCAAAGGGAACTTCTGTGCCATGGCCACCTTTAGACTGGAACCAACTGTTCTGCAGTGCGCAAAGGATGTACAGGCATTCCTGCATGGTTCTTCACCTGGCCAGCTGATCCCACCCTCAGCACAGCCCCTATGTGGAGCTTGAGTGGCAGAGCTCTGTACCAGCCCTGCACAGCAAAGTGACCTTTGTCCAATATGAACAAAGAGGCTCGCCATGGAGGATGCCGGTGATGTGGGTCCCCGTCTGATCTACTTAATCCAATGAAAATTCAGAAGGGCAATATACTTGTTTAGTTATTGACAGAAGCCCATTCAATTACCTTATAGGCATGATGAAGAACATGATGCAAGTTGTCAGCCCTTTGCCAGATGATAACAGATCCTGGGGTCTTGCAGCCTGAGATTCCCATTGGAATCAGTGATGCCGAGTCAGTTCTTAGTGTAACTTCATTTACACACCAGTCCTGAAACAGAGATGGTCACAAACAGACAATCCCTTCTTAAAGGAATCTCAGCCTGAACACCATGCCTGTGTCTGAAGGAGCTACCTTGTCTCAGGAATGGACTAGCTGCAGAACTACTTGCTGTTACCTTGTTCTCCTCCTCCCACCATTTGTTTATTTATCAGCTGCAGACTATCTAAATTGTAGACTATGAACTCAGTGGGACAGGGACTGCCTGTGTTTGTACAGTGCCTCATACAAAAAGGTCTTAATCCCTCTTTGGGCTTGCTAGGGGCTACTGCAATAGAAATAAGTTATAATGATGAGATAGTGATTACAACTCCATGGTTAAGGTTGAGCAGAGTTTGACACTCAAAGCAGAGATTCACTCTGTTAAGTATCTACTATATGACAATATATTTTGCACTTGTTAATCTTTATTGTTGGTTCAAATGATCTTCAAACTCCCTATGTAGTTGAAGCTCATTGAAGTCTTCTGCCTAGGCTATATTTGAAGAAACCTGAACTTCAGGTCTTCCCGGCGAGGACATCACATGATGACATTACAATCAAGACCTTTATTGTTTGTGATCATTGTGACAGCCTGTATCCCTGTATTCACCTCTCATACTATTGTAATCATCTTTGTACAAAATATGCCTTGTGAGGTATCATTTGAAAACTCCATTTGCTGGTCAATACTGTCCTGATAAAATAGATGTGGCAACATTATATGTGAAGTTATAAGATTCTCCTGAATGGTGTTAACACATGCTCCAAACCCCGCAGCTCTGCCCAAACAGAAGGTCAGTCTCAAATAAAGGAATATGTGCTCTGCTTAATTTGCATTTAAGCAGTAAACAGAGCCATCAAGCAAAAAGGGAGTTCCAACAGGTAGGGAAACCAGTAGGAAATATCCTCCCCTGTCAACTTTTCTTCTCAGCTGGAGATGCTTCTCAAAAGGAGGGAGAGGACTCTAAAAAGAATGGGCAAACACCCCAAGAGCACCTTCTCCTTGTTCTTGCTCTGTCTCTTGATTCACTGCACCAGAAAGAACAAAGGAAGCAGCCATTATGGAGAAGAAGGGGTCCTGGCCTAAGGTATTCGGCCAGTAAACTGTTGAGAGCATGTAATGAGAAAAATGTGGCTCTGAATTTAATATCATGTGTTCAGTTAGGCATCAATTGCGTTTTATCTGTATTGTTCTTGTAACCATTTCTGACTTTTATGCCTCATGACTTGCATTCACTTAAAATTTCTCTTTGTAGTTAATACACATGTTTTACTGTTTTATCTAATCCAGTGTGTGTGGATTGAAGTGTTTGGGAAACTCCATCGAGGATAACAGGATTTGTGCATCTCATTTCTATTAATAAAATGACAGATTTTTATATGAGGTTGCATTGCCCAAGAGAGAGCTGGGCAGTACAAGACACAGATTTCTGGAGGTATATCTGGGACTCGGAGTGTGGGACTGGGTGTAAGAGCCTGGGTGTGACTGGCAGGCTGTTATGCACAGACATAGCGGGGAGTAATTTACATGCTGGAGCCTCTCTGTGAGCAGTCCAGGAGCAGAGGCAATAACAGCAAAGCAGTGTAAAGGGCACCTTTAGGCCCTTTAACTGTGTATTTCTGTACTTGAATATTCTGGATTTCTTTCAGGTTTAACCTTAACTCTGAATCACATGGGTTTCTAATGCTTGTTCTAGGGATAAGCATATTCTTGCAATGCTTTTCCCCTTTAAATTACTAATATATAAACTCAACCTCAGTGTTTTGCCTAGGAATACATACTGGTTTCAACACACTCTGTTGTTTTTGCAGAGAAAAAATGTCACTAAGCTGAAGAAACATGAAAAGATTCAGCGTTTCAGCTTGACTTAAATAAGTTTCCAGAAGCCAAACAAACCAAGGTTTCTTTAACTAGCCAAATCACCTAGTCCACTTGCACAGAACTTAATCTTTAAAAAAAGCTCTCACACCTTTTCAGAATTCCTGCTTCTAGGTTACACTAATCTCCAGAAGTGAAGTAGCTCAAAAAAGTGAAAATTAAAGAAAGTTAAGCAAGCATTTTCCAAGCCTCAGAAAAGTTTAAGGTTGGAGTTGTAGGTGAAGCTTTTGGCCAGGACAGTTGTTTGGGTAAAATAAGACAGTATTTGCCCATCTTGAGACCAAAACTACCTCTTCCTTAGATAATCACTATTCCAGCAACTCGGAGTGAGAGATGGGAGGGAAGCAGAAGCTGAAAAGAAGTGGATCCAAGTTTGGATTTTGCCTCTCCACTCTATGTTTGAGGAAGTTCAAATCTGGGATCTTTGTTTGGGCCGGTGGCAGATCAAACTGACACTGGAATTTTGAAAAGTATCTCGTGGAAATACAAAGCCCATGTTTTTCTCTCTCTTCGTGAGGACCATGATAGAAGGGAGGCTCTGGGTTCTATCAGTGTTACTCAGTTGAGCTAGTCTGATTTCAGGACATGAAAGAACGTAGGAAGTTGGCCTGAGGAGATTTGCCTTTTCCTGGAGAATGGACTCCAGCTGTGGGTCCAAAACAGGCTCTCCTTAGAAAATGAGGAAAAAGAAACTTGATATAAGAACATAAGAACGTCCATACTGGGTCAGACCAAAGGTCCATCAAGCCCAGTATCCTGTCCTCTGACAGTGGCCAATGGCAGGTGCCCCAAAGGGAATGAACAGACAGGTTATCGTCAAGTGATCCATGCCCTGTCACCCAATCCCAGCTTCTGGCAAACAGAGGCAAAGGACACCATTCGTGCCCATGCTGGCTAATAGCCATTGATGGACCTATCTTCCATGAATCTATCTAGCTCCCTTTTGAACCCCGTTATAATACTGGCATTCACAACACCCTCTGGCAAGGAGTTCCAGAGGTTGACAGTGCGTTGCGTGAAAAAATACTTTCTTGTGTTTGTTTTAAACCTGCTACCTACTAATTTCATTTGGTGGCCCCTTGTTCTTGTATTATGAGAAGGAGTAAATAACACTTCCTGATTTACTTTCTATATACCATTCATGATTTTATAGACCTCTATCATATCCCCCCTTAGTCACCTCTTTTCCAAGCTGAAAAGTCCCAGTCTTATTAATCTCTCCTCATACGGAAGCTGTTCTATATCCCTAATCATTTTTGTTGTCCTTTTCTGAACCTTTTCCAATTCCAATATATCTTTTTTGAGATGGGGTGACCACATCTGCATGCAGTATTCAAAGTGTGGGTGTACCATGGATTTATATAGAGGCAACATGGTATTTTCTGTCTTATTATCTATCCCTTTCTTGATGATTCCCAACATTCTGTTTACTTTTTTGACTGCCACTGCACATTAAGTGGATGATTTCAGAAAACTATCCACAATGACTCCAAGAGGTAACAGCTAATTTAGACCCCATCATTGTATATGTATAGTTAGGATTATGTTTTCCAATGTGCATTACTTTGCATTTATCAGCATTAAATTTCATCTGCCATTTTGTTGCCCAGTCACCCAGTTTTGTGAGATCCTTTTGTAGCTCTTCACCATCTGCCTGGGACTTAATTATCTAGAGTAGTTTTGCATCATCTGCAAATTTTGCCACCTCACTGTTTACCCCTTTTTCCAGATCACTTATGAATATGTCAAATAGGACTGGGCCCAATACAGATCCTTGGGGGACACTATTTACTTCTCTCCATTCTGCAAACTGACCATTTATTCCTACCCTTTGTTTCCTATCTTTTAACCAGTTACCAATCCATGAGAGAACCTTCCCTCTTATCCCATGACTGCTTATTTTGATTAAGAGCCATTGGTGAGGGACCTTGTCAAAGGCTTTCTGAAAATCTAAATACACTATATCCACTGGATCTCCTTTGTCTGCATGCTTGTTGACCCCCTCAAAGAATTCTAGTAGATTGGTGAGGCATGATTTCCCTTTACAAAAACCATGTTGACTATTTCCCAACAAATTATGTTCACCTATGTATCTGACAATTTTGTTCTTTACAATAGTTTCAACCAATTTGCCTGATACTGAAGTGAGTCTTACTGGCCTGTAGTTGCCAAGGTCACCTCTGGCACCCTTTTTAAAAATTGGTGTCACATTAGCTATCCTCCAGTAATTTGGTACAAAAGCTGATTTAAATGATAGGTTACAGATGACAGTTAGTCGTCCTTCAATTTCACATTTGAGTTCCTTCAGAACTCTTGGGTGAATACCATCAGGTCCTGGAGACTTATTACTGTTCAGTTTATCAATTTGTTCCAAAACAGTCAATTTGACTGTCAACCTTCTTTTCATCAAAGTATGTCAGAAAGAGGTACGGTCTCAAGTTCTTTTGTAATACAGGCTTCTCTCCCTCACTGTCTGGGAGAAGGAGAGAGTTGTGGAGTGGTAACCTGTGGGGATCTTCAGATAAACAGTGGCTTTCCTCCCTGAAAATGTCAGACTGTATATTAGAGAAGAATAAAGACTTTGATTGCATCAAAAAAGCATCTTGTCCTTTAATGATCTCCTCCATCCTTTTCTCCCCATTACTATCGCTACTTTCTTTTGAACAGAGTTTTCAGCCAAGCTGGAGAAGACCATACTCATCATTCTATCATACCCTCAGCTCTCCAGTTATATGGTCCAGAAGTTACAAGTCAACAGAAACACAGTATATTGCAGGTGATAATTGGCATTTGACCACTCCCTAACTTATGTGACCGCCCTTCCATTAACCCAGGAAATTAAGTAATGGAAATATAGTTCTGATTTCTCATTTAATTTTTCAGAGTTACGGGAAAGCTAACTTTGCCCTCCACTATTAAGAGCATGTTACATAATAACAATTTCCATCGACCAGTCTGGAATTTGTACCAAGTGAAATATTTAAAAATAATAAGAGACTCTACGCTGAATGGTTACTTTGGGGAATAAGGTGTCTCAAATGTCAGAAAACACAGAGCTATTAAAAACAGTTCCTGCCAGACAACTCTATAAACCCCGATTTTTTAATGTGATGGTTGTATTGATTTTTTTAAATGGTGATCCCATTACTACACATTAAGAGCGTGGATAAGCACCTTTATGAAAGTGCTTATACCATAACAAGGCAAAAAGGGACCAGAAAGGCAGTAATTTTCCACCACATGGACAGTGGCTATAAAGGGTAATTAAGAGAACTGAATACTTCACATATTAAGGCCCATGATAGTTCTGCAGATTCTAAGGTGGGTGAATTTGGCTTCCCTCTCTTCTACCTGCCTACTGCATTGCCATAGCCTCTCCTGTCCTTCCCATCGCAACTCAGATCCATCCCACTGCCGCCCTTCCCCCAAAACTGAAGATCTCACTCTGCCTCCCAGTGAGCAGACAGCTTCACACTCCCCAGCGCCTGACCTACCTCCTCACAGCTACCAACTTCATATCTTATACAGAGGGAGGCACTCTAGGTTGCATGCTAGAGACTCCTGGCCCTGACCTCATTCTCGCACTCCACTGGATCCCAATATGAGAGAGCAGGCAGGAACCAGCAGTGGAAGGAGGGAACTCAGCAGAGGAGAATCATCCTTGGCAGAGGAAGAGTGGGATCTACCACATCTCTCTGCAGGAATCATGACTTGGCCTTCCAGAGCCAGAAACGCTTGTTCCGCCCATCACAACACTTCTGAACAAGCCCTGTAATCAACCCTGTGGGACTGGCCAAAGTCCAAAGTGTGAGATCCCTCTTGTTCCTTTACACTAAACTCAGTTACATCAGTTCACACTGCTCCAATTTTCACTCTCCTACAGATTTTTTCAGCCAGCCCAGCAGTCTGCCTATGCATGTGGGAGGCATGGTAGTGTTGATAGGACACCCACATCCTTGATTGACTAGCTACTTTTCAGGATTGCTAATGGCAAGGGGCCCCATTTATCACTGCCAGCCCTACCAGTCATCTGATACTTTCCTGAATCACCTGGAGGACCAGACACAAGGAGAAAACCAAAAAGCAAAATGTAACCAAAAAGCGAGATGGAAAAAAAATGAAAATTTTTACTCAATCATGAAATATTTTTACCAAACAGAATCTGGTTTCTGTTTGTTGAAAACCAAAAACTTCCACCAACATGATTTTTTTTGTTCAAAGCTACTTTTGATTTTTAAAAAATTTCAAACCATTCCTAATCCCAATCTCATCCCATGATCAATCACCACCAACTGGGTTATTATTACCATTACTCGTCCCTGCCAAATCACCAGTATCAGGATCCTCCATCATATACACATGCTCGAGGTCTCATGCTGCTGGTACTAAAACATCCTTGGCATTTCTAAATATTATAGATGACAATTTCATCAGTCAAAAAGTGTTGTTTCCAACAAAAAGCCCTTGCTCTGACAGATAAAGAGGAACTGATCACAGAATGAAAAATTAATGGTTGTTCAGGGGCAAGTGATCATGAAGTGATCACGTTTATAGTGTCAAAAGAAAATAAAATCCAGACAAATAATATATATATTTGGTGCTTTAAAAGGGCTAATTTCACAAATCTGAAAACAATCCTGAGCTAAATCAACTGGGAAGAAGAATTTAATCAGAAAAATGTTGAATAATTTGGCATTGTTTAAGAACACTTTATCAGACATCCAAAAAGCTACAATCAATGAAGAAGGCGATATTGGTTAAAAAACTACCTGGTTTAGATGGGATATGAAGGCAGCTAGAAAAAAAAAATATATATATATATAGAATAAATGGAAGTAATGAATATAAGTCAGAAGCTGGGAATTGGGGGGAAATGATAAGGGAAGCAGGAATCATGGAGCAGGTCCTCAAGGAATCAATTCTGAAGCACTTAGAGGAGAGGAAAGTGATCAGGAACAGTCAGCATGGATTCACCAAGGGCAAGTCATGCCTGACTAAGCTAATTGCCTTCTATGACGAGATAAATGGCTCTGTGGATGAGGGGAAAGCAGTGGACGAGTTGTTCCTTGACTTTAGCAAAGCTTTTGACACGGTCTCCTACAGTATTCTTGCCAGCAAGTTAAAGAAGTATGGGCTGGATGAATGGACTATAAGGTGGATAGAAAGTTGGCTAGATTGTCAGGCTCAACGGGTAGTGATCAATGGCTCCATGTCTAGTTGGCAGCCAGTATCAAGAGGAGTGCCCCAAGGGTCGGTCCTCGGGCCGGTTTTGTTCAATATCTTCATTAATGATCTGGAGGATGGTGTGGATTGCATCCTCAGCAAGTTTGCAGATGACACTAAACTGGGAGGAGAGGTAGATACGCTGGAGGGTAGGGATAGGATACAGAGGGACCCAGATAAATTAGAGGATTGGGCCAAAAGAAATCTGATGAGGTTCAACAAGGACAAGTGCAGAGTCCTGCACTTAGGACAGAAGAATCCCATGCACCGCTACAGACTAGGGACCGAATGGCTAGGCAGCAGTTCTGCAGAAAAGAACCTAGGGGTTCCAGTGGACGAGAAGCTGGATATGAGTCAACAGTGTGCCATTGTTGCCAAGAAGGCCAATGGCATTTTGGGATGTATAAGTAGGGGCATTGCCAGCAGATCGAGGGACGTGATTGTTCCCCTCTATTCGACATTGGTGAGGCCTCATCTGGAGTACTGTGTCCAGTTTTGGGCCCCACACTACAAGAAGGATGTGGAAAAATTGGAAAACATCCAGTGGAGGGCAACAAAAATGATTAGGGGACTGGAACACATGAGTTATGAGGAGAGGCTGAGGGAACTGGGATTGTTTAGTCTGCGGAAGAGAAGAATGAGGGGGGATTTGATAGCTGCTTTCAGCTACCTGAAAGGGGGTTCCAAAGAGGATGGATCTAGACTGTTCTCAGTGGTAGCAGATGACAGAACAAGGAGTCATGGTCTCAAGTTGCAGTGGGGGAGGTTTAGGTTGGATATTAAGAAAAACTTTTTCACTAGGAGGGTGGTGAAACACTGGAATGCGGTACCTAGGGAGGTGGTAGAATCTCCTTCCACAGAAGTTTTTAAGGTCAGGCTTGACAAAGCCCTGGCTGGGATGATTTAGTTGGGGATTGGTCCTGCTTTGAGCAGGGGGTTGGACTAGATGACCTCCTGAGGTCCCTTCCAACCCTGATATTCTATGATTCTATGAAGTAAAGGGATATGGCCAGAAGAGATAGGAGCTTTTAAAGTACATAAGGAACAAAAATAATCTGACAGTGGTACTGGTCCATTACTAGACTGAAATGGTTTAATAAATAATAATAATAATGAAGAAAAGGCAGAAGTGTTCAATAAATATTTCTGTTCTGTATTTGGGGAAAAAACAGAAATAGTCTCATCATATGATAACACATCATTCCACTAGCTTTACAGGAGGATGTTAAAAAGCAGCTACTAAAGTTGGACTTTCCAAAATCAGCAGGTCTGTATAATTTGCACCCAAAAGTTTTAAAACAGCTGGCTGAGGAGCAGAGTGGACTGCTAATGCTGATATTCAGTAAGTCTGGGAGTACTGGGAAAGTTCCAGAAGACTGGAAGAAAGCTAATGATGTGCCAATATTTTAAAAGGGTAAATGGGATGACCTGGGTAATTATAGGCCTATCAGTCTGATAGCAATCCCAAACAAAGTAACAAAGCAGCTGATACAGGACTTGATTAATAAAGAACTAAAGCAGGTAACAACTAATGCCAATTAACATGGATTTATGGAAAACAGACCCCATTAAATTAACTTGATATCTTTTTTTCATGAGACTACAAGTATGGTTGATAAAGGTAATAGTGTTGATGTAATAGACTTCTGTGAGGTATATGACTTAGTACTGCACAACGTTTTGATTGAAAACTAGAATATAAAATTAACATGGCACTCAAATGGATTAATAACAGGATAATAGGTCTCAAAATAGAGAATCACTATCAAACGGGTGTGTTTTTAGAGGGGTCTAGGGTAATTAACCACTGAAACAAGTTACCAAGGGCTGTGATGGATTCTCCATCACTGGTGAATTTTAAATCAAGAATGGATGTTTTTTTCTGAAAGATTTCTCTAGGGATTAACCGGCAAAGTTCTATGATCTGTGTTATACAGGAGGTCAAACTAGATGATCACAGGAATCCCTCCTGGCTTTGGAATCAGTGATTCTATGAATCAATCAGCCTTAATCTAGGCCTGTTTTTGATACAATGGTGTAGAGTTTTCCTTAAATATACACTTCTAGTCTTATCCCAGCAGCCTCAATCCCAATTTCCCAAAGTTTGACATCTTAGATACCGTATCTCAACTATAGGAGGGTGCCTGCATGGTAATCCTCGGCATTTAACAAAAAATCCACATACCTTACAAGGGTTTCTGGTCAGAGCACACTTCACAGGAGGTCCTAATGCACAGTACTGTCTTCTGAAGTGCAGTGGGGACTCACAGAAGAAGTGTGCATGGGGTTTTTTGGGAAGGGGAAGAAAAATGGATGGCATTTCTAAATTCCTGCAAACTTAAACACTTTCCTCACACACAGCTCCATACATCACTATGCTCCATACAGGGGAGTTTTTCTTTCTTCAGCTTCTACAAAAATCTCACTTGGAAATTGACCTTAAATGCTATTCTGTCAATTTGGGAGTCTTACAATTGAAATCAGATGCCTTTCTAAAGAAATATGGCTTTAGTACGACCACAAGTTACTGGGCTACTAACTTTCTAGTCACATAGTACAGCCTGGAACCTGGGGTGTGAGCAGAATTCAATCCTCACCGTTCATCCCATCTGAAAATAGAGAGCAGGACTAAAGATGGCCAGTCCACAAGTGTAATTAACACCTGGATATACTGAATATCCATCCTGCCCCTCACTTACCAGTGCTGGGGGGTAGAGGTGTTTCAGGTCTCAGTACACCAGGGGGATAATGCTCCCAGAGAAAAGATAGCAGAGGCTCAAGTTGTGCCGTTTGAGCCAGCTAGAGAAGTGGGCAGGTGTCAGGACAGCCTGCAGTGTTTGCCATCTGTTAGGTACCCGCAGAGAATGATTGTCCCCTATTGAACTGTGAGCTAACACTGGTACCTGCTGGCGACCAGCAAGCCAGTAGTCAAACATTTAATCACGTCAATTCAGTCTGTGATGTTCATGTTTAACACTTCTCTGCTCAAGTAATCACGTAACAGGACAGCTTCTAAGAGAGCTGACTGGAAGGGGACTAAGAAACAAGACGTGTATTTGTTTATAGTAGGAGCATGGCTAAGAACAGAGCTAGGAGCCAGGAGACCCAGCTTCTGTTCCGGGTTCTCCTATTGATTGGCTGACATTAGATGAGTCAGTCTCTGTGCCTCTATTTTCCCATCTGTAAAAAAAGGGGTGATACCTAGTCTATCTCCCGTGCAGGGGTGCAGTGATACTGAATCCATTAGTGTTTGTGAAGAGCATCAAGGGGTTATACAACTATATATGCTGTTTATAAGATTATGCTCCCTGGGTTTTGCCAGTGAGTGAGGCAATTTCCTAGTGGGAGAGAAAATTTGGGTAAATAACTAAAACAACATGCATAGAAGAGACTGGCTGGTTTGTCAAATGCCAGATGCCCCTGAGCAAAGGGGGATTTGGAGACCTGCCTGTATCTCAGCTACAGTAGTTTGCTACTTACACCACTGTTCTTAGGATATTCTACATAGGAAGTTCTACCGGTATAATGTAGCGTGTGAATTTAAAATGTTATAGTTATACTGGTTCCATTCCCTGTGTGGACATTTTTATTCCTGCCCAAGCGTCCACACAGGAAGGTTATCCCAGTACAACTATCCTGGTTTAATTATACTGCTTGTAACTGGAAATATCTTCCAGGCAGAACAAGCCTTTACAGTGAGTTTGAAGAGGTCGCCTCTCCATAGATCATTCTCTCCTCCTTCCTGCTCTTTGAAACTCTCCTCATATTTCTCCCCTCTTGTGTCTCAGACACATCTGCTCTCCCTCCTCAGTCACATCATACTCTCCCCACCCGTGTGCTTTCCTTCCCTCCCTTGGGTCCCCAGGACTCTCAGTCAATTCAGCCTGACTAATGATAAGGAGCAGTTACCTTCTTGCTCTGCAGATCCAAAGGTGGGACTGAAGCACCTCACTTGGGTGGAACTCTGAGGCACCTGGGGTAATCAGACATGCACAGATTTCAGGACAGTCAAAACTTGTGGTGAGGAAAGTAACACCATCTTGTTGACCCTGCAGGTACCTAACAGGAAGTAGGCTGAAGACACAGAGTTCAGAGGTTCTTTGAGACAGATGCTGATACACTAATACAATGAAATGCATTCCTCTGAAACCTGAGAGACTCTGCTTCCTTAGCTCCTACACCCCTGTTAGCGCAGGAAAGGAACAAGTCCCCCAGCCACATCAAAAGGATGGAGGATGAGAGGTAACTAGGCACAGAAGTGCATTGATGTGGGATGGCCCCAGTTCCACCGCAAGTATTAGGCAGACAACAGAGCTATAAGAGGAAAGAGGGACCAAGTGACATTAGCAAACAAAGCAAATCATTGCGCTAATTTTTCTTGTAAGGCAAGTGTCCTTACTTTGTGGATAAGTTACATGACCTTAGCTCTGTCATACTCCCCTTACCATTACACTTTGACACTCACTCGTTGCTTCTGCAAGAGAGGAGCGAGTACTGTCAACAGCTCTCTTGCTCTGTAATAAGTTCAGAGTCGTTACTGGAAAGCTACACAGCATCGCTGCGGAGAGTAGAACCCCCAGTATTTGCAGGGGCCTCTGTCTCTTGTGAGGAGGCAGAAATGGGGTCTAATTCTAAATGCATCTTTGGCTCTGTTTAACAGTGCCATCTTGTGGTATGCTTTGGTTGTAATGTGCACAGCCATACAATTGGGCTTCACAGCAGTAACAGCCAAATTTGTGTACTTGTGCACATTACAACCTGCGTATGCTACATGTGGCTGCAAAGAATAGTGTGAAAACACATGAACTCTAAGAGATCAAATACCAGAAGGCAAATACAGACAACTCCCCAATTTCTTTTTATCTAATCTCATGATATTTGGGGCTTGAATCAATTTTTGAACATTTGGGGTTGACTCAGTAATTAAAGCCCAGATTGTCCCTTCCAGTTCCACTGATGGAGGCAATTACTTGGGTTATTCTTCCCCAATGGGACACATTAGACGGAAATGCTGCTTCTGTTCTATCAACTCCACCCTCCCCAAGCCTGTACAAACTTCTCTGCCTCAACTAAGGCCTGCAGTTGTGGGGGTGAGACCAAGGGTGGGAGGAAGAGGGTCGATGTCTGCATCCTTTTCCCCTCCTCAGGGGCCTAGAGGAGAGGGACTGTGCAGATGTGAGGTGCCTTGGAATGGAGCTCTGCAGAGACTCTGACGCCACCTCTCCCCCCCACCCCTCTGGATCTACAGCAGTGGCCATCCACAACCCCTTCCTCTTTCAACCCTCCAGCCCCTTCTCCCCACCCCGTGAAACCGCAGCCTTGGGAGGGGGAGAACAACCAAGTCACCTCATGGTAGTTACTAGATAAAGTGCCAGTAGATGGCACTCAACAATATGGGTTTTATGGGACCCATAAAGCTTCTTGTCCATGCATCTCTTTACATGGAGCTCTTAACCAGTGTCTTGGGACCCTGGCATGGCTTCTCAGGAGGCGAAAATGTGGTATCAAAAATTCTTTCAGTGATACCTGTGCAGCCTCCAGACTGCAGGATCTAATGAAAGTAAGTGGTAACCTGTCCCTCCTCCACTTTCACTCACTGTGTACATGGTCATTGTTAACCCTGTGCTATTTCTTTGTTTTTTAACCTTTTCATGAAACATACACACAATTTATGGGTTTTATCCCCCAAAATAAGGAGGTAATAAGTCAGATTTTGAGTCCCCCTCCTTGACACAAAAAACCTCTTTTCAGTATAGTGTAATGCTGATTTCACATTGTTGTTTGCACTGTTGGTCCAGTAAGAGGTATCACCTCACCCACCTTCTCTCACTGATTTCACACACACTTTGCTCTTCTTTTACCCATTGCCACCAGAGGTCGCTCAAGTAAGACTTTGATTTTTAAAATACCTAGATGGAGCCAGTGATGTTTACATGGATACTAAGCAAATGGTTTCTATAGCAACAATAACCCTGCAGAAGAACTTGCTTCTCTATTTGCATTACTCGATTCCTCAGAGGTTCAGACACT
Organism: Chelonia mydas; assembly: GCF_015237465.2. Lineage (NCBI taxonomy): Eukaryota > Metazoa > Chordata > Testudines > Cheloniidae > Chelonia > Chelonia mydas. The sequence goes on along the minus strand of NC_051251.2, from coordinate 70,788,930 downwards.
GCAGTGGGAATTGTAGCAACAGCAAAGGCTCTGAATAGCTGATCTGAAATTATTGCTGCAGAAACTGGCACAAGCACACTGGCAGAGATGGTATCAAAGTAACCTTCTACATCAATTGCACATCCTTATAAAGACATTTCTACATGCAGCATCTCAAATGATAACCTGCCGCAGTGTATTCTCCATATATATTGAATGACCAATTACTTTGAATATGGTGCATAATTAAGTTATATAGGAGCACTTCAAGTGTAACATCAAGCTGGCTTCAAGATATTTCACTTATAAGACAACAGGGCAGGTCAGTTAAGTAATTTTTAAACGGTCAAGAAAATGGGGGGGGGGTTGTTATTTAAATGTGTTTTGTGTACGGTTGTGGCTAATTCAAATCTTGTGAGATATGGGAACATACAAGAAACACACATTAAGACCCTCGATATTAATGACAATTTTGCCGGTGATTTCGCTGGTGCAGGATATGACATTAATTCCATAGTCAGGTTGCTGCCACTGTTCCATTATGAAAGAGACAGTAGCTGTAAAGTATAACAGGGCTCCTGCAGGGAAGTGTTATAATTAGATGAGTCTCCCTGTGGAAATGAACTGCGCTTGTTGATGTTTGCTTTAGTACTTGCAAAAAAATTCTGAGGAGGTAGGTGGAGCTATGGCCTGGTTCAAACCACAGTCACAGAACTAAAGAGAGTGGGCACATCTGTCAAAAAAACAAAATACAAAGTTTTCTTTAGATGTAGCAGCAAAAGGAGTTATTTTGCTACTCTCCGTGGAATTAAACACCTTCAAGAGCAATGGAACAAGATCCTGCCTTTATGTAGGAAGTGGGATTGCGTGGCTGCTGTCTGTCCTTTGAACACCATCCCCCTTGCCTTGGTTTGGTCTCACTTTGCAATTCCAGAAGGTTAATTCTTCAACAAGCTGGGATGCTATCTCAGAATCAACCCTCTGTGTTAGCAACGTTCTGCGGTGCCATGGGTTCAGAACAGCCCCTTGAGCTGCCTTGCCAGAAGGCGGATGGAAGGGTTAAGTGTTTTGTTCCTAACACATGGTACTTTTGTGGCTAGGGATGCAGACTGGAGAGCTATACTGGTTAATTCTATTACTGTAATTCAATTGCATAAAGTGTCCCTTATGCTCCAAGGGTGGACTGACTTCAGAAGTATCTGCTCCGGAACACCGGCAACAACAGCTGAGGAGAGATATCGTTCTACGCATTATTCAAAAAACCCTTTGATGTGAATTTAGACCCTGCTCCAAAGCTCACCGCAGTCCCCAGAAAGGCTCCCACTGACTTTCATGGGCTTCCAGTCAGGCCCTTAAGCAGCATCAGCATCTTCAAACAGCACAACAAGATCAGGCTTAGGGCCTCTATTTCAAAGGATTGCAGTGACTAACTGAAGAGGCGGACGGCACAGAATTAGTATGCTAGATGCTAGCAGTGTGGGGCCCTGCCTTTATCTCTCCCTTACCTACCTCACAAAGATAGCAGGGAGTTTAATTGGGCTTTGGGAAGGGCTCTGAGATGCCCGGAATAATTGCCTTCCTCCTGGGAGGATTCTTTGAGTCCCTCCTGAACCCCCACATCCCCATGTCAGAACCATTACAGTGCCCTGTTCATCTGTCCCACTGAGAGCCATGAGAGAATTGATACCATGACTCAAGTACCCAGAGGATGACAGTGTCTCTTCACCCAAGTCTTCCCCCACCCTACCTTACCCCAAAGCCACCAGCCTTACAGAGCTCCCAAAGAACTCTGCTTTCTGAACAGCTATTGAGCCAGGCTGTCTGATTTGTGCTGCTGCTTTATGCTGGATCCAGTGTTAGGTTCTGGCCATATAAATAGTGACATTCACCCCAGTTTACCTACAGAAATATACATCAGGGAGACAGGGGATGGATCACTTGATGATTACCTGTTCTCTTCATTCCCTCGGAAGCACCTGGCACCGGCCACTGTCAGAAAACAGGATACTGGACTTGACGGACCATTGGTCTGACCCAGTATGGCCATTCTTATGTTCCTTATTAACTCAGGGCCAGTTTCTCAGTTGATGTGCAGCATCTGGCTATTGATTTCAATGGAGCTATACCAGTTCACCAGCCCAGAATCTGTCCCTCAGCACCCAGTTTTACTTAACACAATGACCTTGCTCAGCTGTTGCTTCATTCTACATGCTTTTACCTCCTGTCCTCTTTCACTGAGAGACTAAAAGAACAGTTAACCTCCTGTAAGACTCATCAAACCATCCCTCGTTGTGTCTCTGTAACATAGGATACTAAATTCTGTGCTCAGATATGTGCCCACTTGCCAGGGACTTCAATGGGATTTTCGTGCCTTTTCTGAAAGCAGAATTTAGCTGGAAAGGTGGAACAGGCTGCTCAGTCATTCCAACACCCTGACATAAAGAGGAGCAGGGAAGAGCAGCATCTGATTGGGAAGAGGTTTTGTCAGGGGCTTGGTCTTGGTTTTTGGTCCTAAATGGAGGGCTGGCATTGGAGAATGGAAGGAGACTTGAATTGGGAGAGCAAGTCAAAGGGCCTGAAACCCTTTGGAGACCCCAAAATTAAGCATCTACAGCAGGTCCAGACTACTTATTTGACTCAAAGCCCCCAAGCCAGATCCTGATTTCTGTTACCCCAAAGTAGATTTGGAGTAATGCCATCACAGTACAACTGAGAACAGGATCTGGGACCTTGCCTTTTGAGAGTACCATCAGTGGAGAAGTAATTAACAACCAGCTGTGTTTGACTGATTAACCACAGATCTCTTCCCAAGACTGCTGTCCAGGTCTCAGAAGTGACTTATCATTATTCAGAAATCAGTCACTGAAGAACAGACGTGTCCTTTCTCTAGTAGTGGCCCTCTGGAAAGGCAAAGAATTATACTAGCAGCCTTCAGCTGGATCAGCTAGCCACAAGCTACTCATAGACAGGAAACCTGCAGCTAGACTGCAACGCTGATGACCCCATTTCAGAAACACTGCCAGGTACTGTATATGCCTGTGCAGAGCAGGGATCATCCAAGCAAAGAGGGCAGAGGGAGAACAGTAAACTGAGGAGACAGTGAAGAGTCAGACAAAAGTAGCAAAAAGCCAGATCAGTTGCTTGCCTGCTCCTGCAGACTGCTCAACCCTGTATTAAGCACCCTGGAGGTGCCTGCTCATTAAAGCAGATTAATGATTAAACTGTTCCATACACCTGAGCTGTGCACTTCTTGGCAGTCTCCCGGCCTGGCAGGTGTATGTCAACACCCCCATGATGTTCTTTGTGTACACGGCAGAATGCTGAGGCGTCCTCTGCCTGAGACATACCACATGACACTTCCCGAGAACATGCAAGGTCACTCCATCTCTCCCATTTACAGTCTCTTCTATAGGACTCAGCTCCCATTAAGATGACCTCCCCTGCTTGCTTTATTCCCAAAGCACACAGACTCTGCAGGATGCAGCAACTTTCTTCTCATTTGTTAGAGGAAAATTAAACCTACTCAAAGTTCCATACGTTTCCATGGGCCGGAGAGGAATGGCGTCCTGGAGCTCATTAAGTTAAAGGCACTCAAGGCCGGAGTTGCAAGTCAGCCATGATAATACAACAGCTTGTTAACAGCATAGCAGGGAGCTCTCTGCAGCCAGCATACACAGGCAACAGAGAGACCAATCGCTACTCTTACAACTGTTCTGCCTACTCCCCAAGTGGTAAGCTAAGCTAAGCAATGAACACAAACTTCTCTCAAGAAAGGCCTTCCAGGCCCTGTAGCTCACAGTAACACTAATCGGCTTGCAGGTTTTCCACATCTGAGGATTGGTCAACAGCGTTTAAAGCTTGGGATGACATTAAAAGCAAAACCCTGAGATTCTTACTGAACCCTAGGGAAATAGGACATGAACAATTCTGAAACTATCACTGCCTCTGCAATCACCCATTACAGACTGGCATCGAGGGGACGGGAGACAAGCAAAAGGCTGGGCTGTGTCCACCAGTCTATTGTTCCATCGATCTGCTCCCTTGAGTCCCTGGGACAGAAGAAGCTGTTGTCAGGGCCACCACTCGGGGTTTGCCTCAGGGACTAGTTTCCTCTTTTCATCTTCATTCGCACACTCAGTCAGGCCAGTTCTAAGTTTCTTAGAAAGCCATGCAACAATAGGTCCCGCCCAGGACACCAGACCAAGCTTTGCAGAGGACTTTGCTACTCAGCTCCTGGGTGCTAAACATGGCTGCATTAGTTACTTTATTCTACTTGAGCATTCTAACCCCTCTTCCCTGTGTCACACTTGGAATTAAGTGTGTCATGGACGTTCAGTGAGGGGTTTAAACCCTCAGTCTTTCACCCACCACTATACAGCACATTTCCCCAGGAGCCAATTCTAAGGTGATCCTAGGCCTGAGATACCATAGTCTATAAAATGAAAGTTTCTTCCATGGTCCCTTAGCAAGCATTTAAATATTCTAGCATGCACCTCGGTAGGCTGGACTCAACCCAGGTGGCAGAATTGTGATCACGCCTATTTAGAATACTCTTCTACCATGACACAGGCACACTTTCATTCTGTTCAAGCTGAAATATGTCATCACATTCATCCTGCTTAGCATGACCTAGATATACAGCTGGGAATATTTTTGACTTTGCCTTCAGTTAGATTCAGCTACTCAGACTGGTAGTGAGAATTCAAAGCTTTTCTGCCAAATATATGTATCCAGGATCAAATACATGTAGCCTGCAATTCAACGTGGGATGCCTTTTCCATGCCCCACATCCTCTACATTTTCATGCCTTTGTCATACAGCAACGTGGGAGCAGGAAAATTAGTCAAAAAGTCAGCCTCTGTTTAGGAGCTTAGCATGGGGCCAAAACCAAAATTGTGTGACATGAGTAGCCCATTTCTAAGCTTGAATACTACATCTATCCAGCCAAGGTCTCACAGACACCAATCCATCATAGTAACCGTGGATCTATACAGTATGCATCATCATATACTTCCTAAACTTCGCTTGTAATATTTGTAGAACATTTTGCCAAACAGATTATCTAACAGATCTAGTATACATATAATTCATGAAGCCAACCCCTAACTTGATGTATTCAACCAATATTATTCCACCAGCTTTGCTCGAAGTCACTACCTGAGCTGGGGGGGAACATTGCAAAGAATTTGCAAACACTGATTTGACTAATTACATGAACTCGCAGTTTCTTTCCATGACCCTTTTTATTTACACTGGATATTTGCACAAGTGAATTTTTCTTTGCAAGAGTGTTGGCAGGTCAGCGTCCCAGGAAGACTTCATGGGTTTGCTTCCATGAGTATTTGCAAGGATATCTTGAAAAGCTTTGTGTGGGCTTAGAATTCACCCAAATCAGCACAGAAAGAATGCCACATGACTCAGTGAATAGCAAGTTTGAATGGTCAATAATCAAAGCAATAGGGCAGGTGAATGGTTCGCAAGCAATCCATGGACTGGAGCATGTTTGCATTAACTGTTCAAACACCACACCCATTCATAAAAGCCTAAGTGTTTGCAGATAATTCGCAAATAGAAAAGAGAGCTACGTTTCTCCAGATATTAAGAAGTTTGTCCAGCCCTAGACACTACCATGTTTCTAGGATTCATTCATTCCTGCCCTATGTTTAGTATTATGCCCTCAACACAGGAGATTTGAGTTTCTGCTGCAAGAAGCTGTAAAGCAGGGGTGGCCAACCAGCAGCTCCAGAGCCACATGCAGCTCTTCAGAAGGTAATATGTGGTTTCTGCCAGGAGCCAACTCTTGGGGAACAATGGTGGGTGCTCAGTACCCACTGGCAGCCCTACCAGCCCCCTCTCCCTCCCCCAGCACCTCACGCCCGTCGGTGCCCCCCTCCTGATCAGCGCCTCCCCCTCCCTCCCTGTGCCTCCCACCCACTGCAATCAGCTGATTGTGGTGTTCAGGAGGCTCGGGGGGGGGGGGGGGAGGAGCGAGGACACAGTGCACAGCCTCCCGCCTCCCTCTCCCAGTGCCTCCTCCCTCCTCGTGCCTCCTGCCCACCGCGATCAGCTGTTTCGCAGTGCGCAGGAGGCTCTGGGGGGGAGGGGGAGGAGCGAGGATGCGGCTCACTCAAGGGAGGGGGCAGAATGGGGCAGGAAGAGGTGGTGTGGGGACTTGGGGAAAGGGCTGGAGTGGGGGGCAGCGCCTGGGACAGAGCCAGGGGTCCAGCACCCCCCCCGGCCAGCACCTGTGTCTCCTTGAATAAAGCACACGGTGATGAGCTGGTGTGGCAATTTTTAATCAAAATTTTTCTTACACCATCTAACACTGGAAGGCAAGTGCAAACAGAAAATAAAATACACAGATGAAAATCAAGGTTTCCAACAGAAGTAGGAGAATAAGTACTTTTTCGTTGAATATCATGGTAAGGCCATGTGTCGTCTTTGCCAGACGTGTATTTCTCTGTTCAAATCCTCAAACCTGCAGCTTCGAGCCATGCACATATGGATCAAGAATTCCCACAAGGTTCTGAACTCTGCACTTTAAAACTCAAAACTCTGAAAAAACAAATGGATGTAGAAGCCCAGTTCTTCACCAGATTTGCCAACCAATCGCAGATTCTAACGTTAGCCTCCTATTATGTGGCCTGGCACACAGCCTGTGCGAAAAAGCCCTACTTGAAGGCAAGTTCATAAAAATGTGCCTCACTGATGTGATTTCAATCCTGTCACCAGAGAACAAGAATCTACAGGAGAAAATTTCTGGTTACAGCTTTCACGCCACACAATAGAACGCAGAATCTGCGACCTGAACAGTGACATCGAATCGCAACTGCACTCGCAACTTCAGCAGTGTGAGTATTTGAACATCACTTTGGATGAGTTGTGCCATGCACAGGATAAACCTCAATTATCGGTATTTGTCCACACTGTGTCTGACGACTGTGTTGTAAGGGAAGAACTTCTCGATATCGTGTAACTAAAGGACAGAACTCGTGGACGAGATCTAAAGGAGGTGTTGATGTTGGTAGCTGCGAAAAACCACTTGCCTTTACAGAAGCTCACTGCCATTGCAACGGACAGGGCTCCATCCATGTGGGGATCTATGAATGGATTAGTAGGGCTTTGTAAGTCTGATGAGAGCCTTCCTGAATTGTGGACGTTTCACTGTATTATTCATCGGGAGCAACTGGTATCTAAAAATCTCAGATTTGATCACGTCATGAAACCTGTCTTGCACATTGGGAATTTCATTCACTCAAATGCATTCAATCACACACAATTTCAAAATCTAATTGAAGAACTGGATGAAGACAACTCCCCTGCCAATTTGCCATTTCACTGTGCAGTTTAATGGCTTTTGAGAGGTAAAGTTATTTCCTGTTTTTTTCGAGCTCCTGGAGCCAGTACAATTGTTTCTGGAGGAGAAGCACAGAATACACCCCGAACTTACAGATCCTGGATGGGTTCCAGATTTGTCATTTCTTGGAGACATGCTGCTGCATTTGGATAAACTAAATGTGGACTTAGAAGGAAAATTCCGGTTGCTGTCTGATCTAGTGCAAAGTATATTTGCATTCATGAACAAACTGCAGTTGTTTCACAGACAAATGCTTGAGGGAGAGCTGACACTCTTTCCTTCAATGTCACAACTTCATGCTAGATCAAAAGAAGATGTAGCAGAGCCCTTAAAATGGAGCACAACTAGATATGTGAGCGTGATTAAAGATCTTAAGGACAGTTTTGAGAAAAGATTTCAAGATTTGCAGCAGAAAAGCCCTCAAATCAGATATCTGAGCCTTTTAATGCTGAAGCCGATTGTCTGATGCCACCTTTAGTCACTGACGAAGCAACATCCCAGATGGAAATAATAGAACTTTTGGAAGATGACAGATTGAAATCTGTTCAGAAGACAGAGGGGACCCTTACTTTCTGGAAATCTGTACCAAAGGATAAATACCCCAACTCCAGAGGTGCAGCCCTAAAATTAATCTTGATGTTTGCCTCGACCTGTCTTTGTGAGTCTGTTTTCTCAACACTCAAACATGTGAAATCCAAGCACCAATCCATTTGGACAGTCAGCCACTTAAGAGAACTGCTGTGTGTGAGCACAACTAAATATAAACCAAACTTCAAAGGAATTGTTGAAAGCAAAGATTGCCAGAAGTCCTGCTAAGTAAAAGGTTACGTTTTTATTATCATGGTTAACTATATATTATAAATGTATAATGAATATACATTGTCAAATTATATAATGATTATGTGTGTACATATATATATATATATATACCCACATATACATATATAATCATTACATATTACTGTGGCTCTTTGGCAATGTACATTAGTAAATTCTGGTTACTTCTCAGGCTCAGGATGGCCATTCCTGCAAAGGCTTCCCTGCCCGTGAATCAAAATGGAATACAAGATCATCCCCTTCACTAGCAGCCACCTAATGCACAATTACAGGCACTGCACAGCTGCCTCTCAGCACAGCAGTTGGGCACTAGACCCTCCTGACTGGATGTTGTTCAGCCGAGTAGGATGCTAGTGTAACCCACACACCTCCTGGGTGTGGTGTTCTGTCCCATCTAGTGGCACCGAGCCCACTCAGAGAAAGAGATTAATGAGTGTGTTCTACAGCCTTAGCTAACAGCCTGTTGGCTTTTAGCTCATGCGGTAGAGGCTCATGCACTAAGCTCCAGAGGCTCCAGGTTCGATCCCGCCTGCCGACGACCAGGGTCTATCGGTATTAACACTAGCATGACTTCCTTTTGAAGCAGACTATTGCTGGCTGAGCACTGAAATGGATACATCACTCATCCGGCTGGAAGATTAGGTCTACATCCCTGAAGAGTACCATGACTCCTGTCACTCTCATCTGTTACAGACCCATCCATGGGGAGGAGGAGGATCAGATCACCAATGGGTCTTGTCCCAAGATGTTTCCCCTCCTTCCAGTCTATTGGAAGAGCTGGTCTGACCAGACTCCTAACCCAGGACCCGTGTAGAGGAGTAACTCCAGCACTGAAGTTGCAGGAACTTCCATGAGGTGTATAACCGACATGGAGAGGGATGGGATCCTGAGCAGGAGGAGTTAGAATGCTCCTTGTAATCTCATTATTTGTTTGACAGTAGAACCAACCAAGAAGAGAGTCCCATTGTGCCAGGATACAGACAGTCAGACAACCCCTGCCCTGAACAATTCACACGCTAAGTGAACAGGACAGACAGAAGGTAGGCCGGGAAAAGAAGTGACTTGCCCTAGGCCTCACACAGCTAAGAGCCGGCCAAACTCAGGATTTCCAGATTTACAATAAATTTGACCTATTGAAATCTGGTTTCACTGTGAATCTGAACAAACCCAACTTTTTTCTAAATTTCCCATGAACCACAATGTCCAAAAAAGTTGCATTTTGGAAACACTGAGGTATGGTGTTCCTGAAATGAAACATGCTCTCCAGGAGCCTGCCAGGTGCTGACTGAAATAGACATGATTCTTGTCAGTTTCACAGTTGGTTTTCACAGCACTTGGAAGGAAACCTGAAGCCCTGGCATGGTGGTGGTGCTGCCCAGGGCACCAGAGCCTTAAAGTCTGAGCTCCCTATCAACCCACTAGGAAGCCAGGCAGGGTTCCATCAGAACCCTGCCTGTGATTCAACAGAAGTTCATCAAAATGTTCCGGGTTCGATGAATTCGCAGTTTCCTCATTAAACGGTTTCCCAACCAGTTCTGCTCACTGCAGATCAGAGACAGAACTGGGAACAGAACCAAAGTCCCCCTTCCCCATTTGGAGTGCAAAGAAAACCAGACTGGGCCCCTTGTGTACATGAAATACTCCTCAGTAAACACCCTTTGGCATAGTGGCTGCTGTCTGGCACTGCCTCTGGGCCTCAAGCAGTTGCTCATTCAGTCCAACTGCACTAGAAGCAGCCCCAATTTGCACATGAGATCAAACAAGCACTGTAATAAAACATCATGGCCCAAGTCTTGCTGCTTACCTTGTCAATGACTTCTTGTTTTTATTGTCCAGCATTACAACCAATAGGCAGCAACAATGCTCTGGTCACAGAGATCCCCTTGGGACTGTCACATGATGTGCTGAGATTACCTCTGAGCCCGTTTTCCCTGCCATCTTGGGAGTCCAGAACCCTGCCTTGTTGAGCCTAGCCTACTGCAACCCAGACTCGGGGTCTAGACCAGGCCCCCAAAGCTGCAGGCTTTAAGTGAAAACAACTCAGCAGGCTACCTTCTCCAGCACCCAGAAACCCAGCTCCCAATGGGATCCAAACCCCAAATAAATCCATTTTATTCTGTATACAGCTTATATAGGGTAAACTCATAATTTGTCCACCCTCTATGAGAAGATAAGAATGGCCATACTGGGTCAGACCAAAGATCCATCCAGCCCAGTATCCTGTCTACCGACAGTGGCCAATGCCAGGTGCCCCAGAGGGAGTGAACCTAACAGATAATGATCAAGTGATCTCTCTCCTGCCATCCATCTCCACCCTCTGACAAACAGAGGCTAGGGACACCATTCCTTGCCCATCCTGGTTAATAGCCATTAATGGACTTAACCTCCATGAATTTATCCAGTTCTCTTTTAAACCCTGTTATAGTCCTAGCCTTCACAACCTCCTCAGGCAAGGAGTTCCACAGGTTGACTGTGTGCTGAGTGAAGAAGAACTTCCTTTTATTTGTTTTAAACCTGCTGCCCATTAATTTCATTTGGTGACCCCTAGTTCTTATATTATGGGAACAAGTAAATAACTTTTCCTTATTCACTTTCTCCACACCACTCATTATTGTATATACCTCTATCATATCCCCCCTTAGTCTCCTCTTTTCCAAGCTGAAAAGTCCTAGCCTCTTTAATCTCTCCTCATGTGGGACCCATTCCAAACTAATCATTTTAGTTGCCCTTTTCTAATGCCAGTATATCTTTTTGGAGATGAGGGGACCACATCTGTGCACAGTATTCAAGATGTGGGCGTACCATGGATTTATATAAGGGCAATAAGATGTTCTCCATCTTATTCTCTATCCCTTTTTTATTGATTCCTAACATCCCATTTGCTTTTTTGACTGCCGCTGCACACTGCGTGGACGTCTTCAGAGAACTATCCACGATGACTCCAAAATTTTTCTCCTGATTAGTTGTAGCTAAATTAGCCCCTCCTTCTAAATGGAAAAGCACTAGGTTTAAGATGGATTCCGGTATCGTGTGACATGGTCACATGTCACTGTAAGATTTCATTCTTCATTACCAACGGGCTGGCCACATGTATGCAGGAAGGCTTGCAGGCAAATAAACCATTTACAACCAATTGTCCTAGTGAATGGGAGCCATCAAGATTCTAAACCACCATTAATGGCCCACACTTTGCATAATTACAATAGGACCTCAGAGTTATACTTCATATTCCTACAAGATACAAGAATGATACAGTCATACAAATAGGATGAACACACTCAGTAGATTATAAGATTTGTAATGATACCTTACAAGAGACCTTTTGCATAAAGCATATTCCAGTTACATCATATTCACACTCATAAGCATATTTCCATAAAACATTATGGAGTCCAACATCACACAAAATCTCAGCTGACTGGCATGTTCTGTGTAGAGAAGCATCTAAGCACTCGTATGCTCATGTAAACCTCTTTGCTTGAGAAGTCAGACTCAAGATTTTGGGAGATCAGTCTTTCTTGGGCGGTTTCCATTGCTATCTTGTTTGGGTGGAGGGTGGCTTTTCTCTAAAAGATCTTGTATATGTGTCTGGCACAGACCAGAAAAGCAGACAGGAGTAGTCCATTGGATTGTACTGCACAAAAGAGGTTCCAGTTCAGTTTGCATTTCAGGCAAAGGTTTGGGTTGTTATCTGGATATCCATTGCTAATACCAAGCCTCACTCCCTCATGCAGGAATTTATTAAAATGGACAGAATGGACTTTTGTAAATCAAAAGAAACTCTGCTCACTTAGGCCCACAGCCTAATAGATCTGAAAATAAGTAGGATTTGCTGGGCAGTGCCCTCTAGAATACTATCTAGTTGAAGTACAAGCTTCTAAAGGACGTTCCCACCATCCAGACTTAGGGTACAGCCAACATAGACACTCTGGAGTGTGATATGTGACTGATAGGTTTAGCGTGCAGTGTGTGTAGACGGAAGGGGGGTTAGCCTGAGTTAGAGCTCCAGATTTACACTGCAGTGTAGCCGCACCCACAGAATAAGGGACTCCAGAAAAAAGAGGAGTAATATGTGGGCAGGGACTGCAGCATTTCACAATGACAGCACTATTGATGACAATGAACTTGTGCCAACTTATGCCAGGGATACAGTGGCCCTTCATTTTCAAAGCCCTTTATAAATATAACTCATTGCTAATTAAGATTTATAATGCCTCTGTGAGGCAAGTAAGCAGCTGCACTGCAGATTTTTTCCAAAACTAAAAAGATCCAGACCATGATAGAAAGGCACCTTAATCTCTCTTCCTGAGGAGCAGAGGTTAATCAGTCTGCATAATGATGACTCAGTGCAGGGCACTGTGCTGAACTCCTGAGCTGGATTTCTGTAGCATCTGTTTCTTCAGATTCTGTTTAATTGAAGCACAGAACTCAATATCAAGTTAGATTAATGATTAAAGGCAATCTAGATCTTCAGCAACAGGAACATTTATTTTATCATCTGTACTATATGAGAGAGACTAGTAATAATTACTTATTTCTCTCTGGAAAGCCAATAGACTTTATGTATGTATATCTTCCCAGACAACAGGAAGATTAATTTGGTACACAATGGTCAGCTTTTCATAGAAAAATGAAGCATTATCTCTTGTATCTCAAGAGGGTGATGTAAGGATACGATGTCATCTCTTTCCTATCAAAGCCAGGAATGCTTTCAGACTGGCTTTTTTGTTGTTGTTGTTGTTAAGAGCAGAAGTTCGCTTTATGCAACATTGAATCTCATAATGTGGCTATTTCTAGGGCGGGAACATGGTTTTCCCATTTTGTGCTTCTCTATCTTGAATCTCTTCTGCTATTTTGTTTCCGGCTACATTTTCATATTTTAAATATAAATACACAACTTTTCTAAAGACATTTTTCCTTGGGTTTTTGCCCTTTTTCCCCTTACCCTTTTATTGTGATTTTTTCCCTCCTGTGCTCCAAACTTCCCCACAATTTTATTTTTAGATTTAAAATAAGACAGACATCTATCTGAGACTCCAGACAGGCGAACAAGTCAGTAACAATACAGTGTATATAATGAAAAGCCACCAGCATTCCAGCAGGAACCCAGCCAAACATCTACAAAACTCATTTTCACCCTTTCATTGTTACTGAAAACTTACCCTCCATCCTCCCCCAAAGCCCTATCAAACAGATGTCTTTTGTACTGTATCTGGATGTCCACCAAATTGTTTCTCTCATCCTTCAGTCCTCCTCTATCTATGCACTTGCATGGTACTTATCACAGTACTATCCAAATGACCTTGTGGGATGGGGACCAGAGTGGCATCCTTTGTCATTTCAGAGAGGGAGAAGTTGAGGCCAAACTTGAGGGTCTCACCTATCAGAAGTGACTTGATACCTAAGTGCATTACTGTTCACAGGGTCACCTTTATAACACAAGTGTACATTGGACAGTCCTCTGAGGCCATGTCTACAGTGCGATGGAAAACCCCCACAGGGTCTCTGAGCCCAGCTGCAGCGCTGAACTCTGCTTATTTTTGGCTACTTAAAATTACAGTCCCAGCACTTACGGAGTGAGGAGTCCCTTACAGCATCTTGAGTAGACACTGTCAAGTGGGTTTCATGTTCAAGCAAATGATTCATAAAGTACCAGGGTAGGACCCCAAGTTCCACTCTGCAAGAGGACTGGGCTTTATACCACAACAGTCACACAAAAAGCAGGGAAGTTTAGAGGTTATTAAAGCTAGTCTCCCCCACAGGGGCAATCTGCATGTCTGTTCTACCTATTCTGATTTCAGACTTTGGATTCACTGCTTTTGACCTTTTGGATAAGCATAAAATGGCTGGCTCTGTGCTCTGCCACCATCACAGATGTGCAGATGAAATGCATCAAAGGGGTGATGGGAAGTGACTTATCTCAGCATCCAAGCTCCATTAACAAAACAAAGGAAACAGAAAGCAAGCCACTCAGGAGGTGCAGCACTATGGCTCAGCACCAGCAATTTGGAAGTCGTGACTGAGTCAAACTGGGCCTGGTGATGAGTGAGCAGAAATATAGCCAAGTCCCATCCATTTAAACCACTGTAACAAAGTCATCCTGACTGGCACTGGCAGGAACATGTGCCACCAGCAAAGGAGATACCAGCTTTGATTCTTCGCGTCTCAAATTAAATTGAGCAGCTCCACTGTCTTCAGCCATACAAACAAGGGGCAAGATTTGTCATGATGTGTCTGGAAGGAGTCAGGGAAGTGGCATTACCTGTCATATGGAGGCAGGAGCATCATCAGTACAGCAGAAGACTTCTGAACATCCACATCAATAGTAGTTAAAGCTGACTGAATAAAATACTTCATCTACACAATGCACAGTTTGCTGCAACATTGAGCCCCAGATCAACAAGACTCAAAAGAAGGATTTACACAGAATCATAGGATCACAGAAGATTAGGATTGGAAAGACCTCAAGAGGTCATCTAGTCCAACCCCCCTACTCAAAGCAGGACCAACACCAAATAAATCATCCCAGCCAGGGCTTTGTTAAGCCGGGCCTTAAAAACCTCTGTCATAACTATAAAGGGAAGGGTAACCACCTTTCTGCATACAGTGCTATAAAATCCCTCCTGGTCAGAGGCAAAGTCATTTTACCTGTAAAGGGTTAAGAAGCTAAGATAACTTCGCTGGCACCTGACCAAAATGACCAATGAGGAGACAAGATACTATAAAATCTGGAGGCGGGGGGGAAACAAAGGGTCTGTCTGTCTGTGTGATGCCTTTGCCGGGAACAGAAAAGGAATGGAGTCTTAGAACTTAGTAAGTAATCTAGCTAGATATGCGTTAGATTCTGTTTTCTTTAAATGGCTGGTAAATAAATTGTGCTGAATGGAATGTATATTCCTGTTTTTGTGTCTTTTTGTAACTTAAGGTTTTGCCTAGAGGGATTCTCTATGTTTTGAATCTAATTACCCTATAAGGTATTCACCATCCTGATTACAGAGGTGATTCTTTTACCTTTTCTTCAATTAAAATTCTTCTTTTAAGAACCTGATTGCTTTTTCATTATTCTTAAGATTCAAGGGTTTGGGTCTGTGTTCACCTGTACAAATTGGTCAGAATTTTTATCAAGCCTTCCCCAGGAAAGGGGGTGTAGGGCTTGGGGGGATATTTTGGGGGGAAAGACGTTTCCAAGTGGGCTCTTTCCCTGTTCTTTGTGTAACACGCTTGGTGGTGGCAGCATAAGGTCCAAGGACAAAAGGCAAAAGTTTGTACCTTGGGAAAGTTTTAACCTAAGCTGGTAAGAATAAGCTTAGGGGGTCTTTCATGCAGGTCCCTACATCTGTACCCTAGAGTTCAGAGTGGGGAAGGAACCTTGACAACCTCTAAGGATGGAGATTCCACCACCTCCCTAGGTAACCCATTCCAGTGCTTCAGCACCCTCCTACTGAAATAGTGTTTCCTAATATCTAACCTAGACCTCCCGCACTGCAACTTGAGACCATTACTCCTTGTTCTGTCATCTGTCACCTCTGAGAACAGCCGCGCTCCATCCTCTTTGGAACCCCCCTTCAGATAGTTGAAGGCTGCTATCAAATCCCCCCTCACTCTTCTCTTCTGCAGACTAAATAAGCCCAGTTCCCTCAGCCTCTCCTCGTAAATCATGCGCCCTAGCCCCCTAATCATTTTCGTTGCCCTCCGCTGGACTCTCTCCAATTTGTCCACATCCTTTCTGTTGTGGGGGGACCAAAACTGGACACAATACTCCAGATGTGGCCTCACCAGTGCTGAATAGAGGGGAATAATCACTTCCCTTGATCTGCTGGCAATAATCCTACTAATGCAGCCCAATATGCTGTTAGCCTTCTTGGCAACAAGGGCACACTCCTGACTCATATCCAGCTTCTCATCCACTGTAATCCCCAGGTCCTTTTCTGCAGAAAAGGATATGGATAACAAGAATATCCAGTTTAATTGTAAGGTTTTAAAACTCACCTGAGTTTTGGAAGGGAAACAAAACCCCAACAAATCAAGAGGGTGTTAAGAAGAAATTTTCCCATAAATATCCCATAACTGCTACTACATGGTTTCTTGCACCTTCCTCTGAAGCCAGTTTCAAAGGTTGCAAGGCTGGTGATAGAATTGCATGTGATAGAGACAGCTGGTTTGAAAAAGCATTACGTAGTTCAGGTGGGCCTTTTGAGATAAGTGTGGGAGAGGACATAGGTAGGGGCAAAGTACCAAGAAGCAAAGGATATAGTAAGTAGGAACAATCTCCTGTCCACATGCAGCACACAATTCCTTGAAGCGTGCATCATAAAGCCATATGGAATAATGCCTGATGCAAGCGATGGCCAAAGCCAAGGAGGAGCAGTGACAGCTCAAAGCAGCATTAAAAGGAAGGTGGAAAGCAACTGTGACAAAGAAAAAACGTTGCACATAATGATGCAGAGACCGTTACCACTCATTGTGCTGTCATTGCTAAGCTCTGAGTGGGCTAACAGCCAGGAAGCTGCTGATGCAGTTATGTTGATGACAATGGTAACTGAGGAAGAGACTAGAAGCACCCAAGATGCACAAAGGATTGAGAAAGGAAGACTGGGGCTGAGTGTAACCACAAAGCTAAAGCATCATTAACACTTTCCTATGGGCCAGAGATAGCATCCAGGAGCATATCATCTCCTCGTGGCATCACCATGCAACAGTGCAATGCGATGTCTGCCATACCCCAACTCCCTGAAACTGGGACTTGGTTTGGCATGGAAGAATGAGGCCAGGTCTGCCTGTTAATTGAACCTACAATGAAACAGTTAGGGAAGCAGTGAGGCTGGGATACAGGAGCTAGAGAAATCACTAGGACTAGAGATATGTGCTGTGTTATCAGTGTGGGAGAGAAGGTAGAGGATAGCTCTGTGTTCCATTGGCAATTAGCCTGGAGGAGAAAGACTTTATCTTGTGTTTCTTTTCCTCTTTAGATCAAATCAGAAGCACGTAGTGGAGCTGCACTACTCTAGTTTGTGCAGAAAATGTGTCTTTAAGCAAGAGGTGGTGCTCACACATGGACAGCTGCTTAAAAAACTGCTTGAAAGGTGTATGAAAGGTGTATGGGGAAAGCATCTGTGTAATCTTCAGCAGTTGTCCAGAAGTGCATAAGTAACACAACAGGAGGGGAGGGCTCCCGAGAGACAGGAAGCAAGGCAGGAAAAGACATCCTTAATTCCTAGATATGAGCTAAGTACTGTAAAGGAATAAAAGCAAGTTGCAAGAACCAGTGATGGATTTAGGCCCTGATTTTCAAATCCAGAATTTTAATCCAGAAGTACAGAGGATGTGAGGGGAAATTGCATTAGTATAAAGGAGACTGAAATTCCACATCCACATTTTAGGGATGAGCCCTAAATTGAGTGGTGGTTAGATCTGGTGGATTTGGATCAACCAAATCCAGTGTTAGGGGAAGCTTTCTATAAGCAGGCAGCTCTCCCCATCTAGTATGGGGCATCATAGGATAGAACTGAAACACTGAATTAACATTCCAAAAGGCAAAAAGGCAGCAGTAGCCATTCAATGACACTCTAAGTGCAATACTGGCCCTGATTTTCCATAAAGCAATATCAAAGCCAAGTGCCTCTTCCCACAAGTAACCAGAGCGTTTACACATCTCCACAACTTACCAGGTGCCTGTTTATTTTCAGTCCATCACAATAGTTAGGATCTCCTGCATCTAGATGTTGTGGTGATTGGTTTCTTGTATACACAATGGGTGGTTTTATTAGATTATTTACCCCTCTGATAAGAGTAAAGGGGGTAATTTTTCCACCTGCCTTATTTTGCTAGACTGCTTTAGTTTAAGTAGCCAAGAATTTTTTTTTAAGGCAAACACCAAGATGTTGCCTATACATGGCTGTTAACCCAAAGCTGATGGTCACCAGGCATTGCTTTTCTGCCTGTAATAAATACTTAGCAACAACAGCTGTGCTAAACAGTTTGGCCCCTACTGCAGCTCAAATACAAGTGGTGGGGGAGAAAGGGGATATTCTTTAAACTTACCCTATGGAAATTACAGTGAGACCTCTTTGAGGAGATCATAGGTGGGATGACCTATACTACGGCTGCTCTCTGCTCCATCATCCCTCTCATGTGTTTGTCTACACACAACAAGTAAAATAGAGGTGCACTAAGGGGCACCTCAGTGTGGTGAACTGCATTTGCTGGCATGTGGTAGAGTCAAGACGTATAGTCCAGTCCATTACACTAAAAGCTCAAAGGGATAAGCTAGAAAGAATGCATATGAATCTGGCCAGTATTTAGGATCCTACACAGAAGTAACCATACAATACTTCACCTCTTTGTGACTCAGTAAGAAGGTATAAATTTTTAACCGGTGAGGGTAAATAACCAATGGAGCAATTTGCCAAGGGCTGTGTGGGATTCTCCATCACTGTCAACTTTTAAATCAGAATGGGATGTTTTTCTAAAGGCTATGCGTTAGTTCAAACAGGAATTATTTTGCAGGAGCTGTATGGCCTATGTTATACAGCGGTCAGACAAGAAGATCACAGTTGTGCCTTCTGGCCTTAGTATCTATTATTGGGGTTTTTTTTTAAAAGTAATAAAGCAGTTCAGTAAAAAAAAACAATGATCAATTCACAAGTGTGACATTGCACACAGTTCATATGGCCAGAAAAAACTTCTGCTTAAAAGGGTTACCCATGAAAAAAGCCATTTGAAAAGGGGCACGTAGGTAAGAAAGCCAACTTTGGAGCAGGTTATAGTGTACAGTCATAGGTAATTTCACACTAATGTGCTGGCATTTAACAGACTTTGCCCCACGTTATTCCTAATACATCTTTTTATGCAGGCAGTCCTAAGGAAGCAGTCTGACGGCAGACAATGTAGGAGAGAAAGAAAACAAGCTAACAGAGCAGCCTAATTTTACTCTGTGATAAGGGAATCAGCAGTTGACAAAAAAAATACCGACCCCTCAAGAGGCTCTGGAGATAAGTCATCACCACTCTAGACAGCTCAGATTTCCTTCCATCGAATATCAGGGCCCACCTCTGGGGGCATATTGTCATCTCAGCCGGTGGAAACTGGTGTACCCTTGAATCTCCCTGAATGACCCATAAAAGCTGGGTCTAGCAATGCACTTTCTTCCCCCATTTAGTGTCAAGTGATGGGAGTCAAGCTTGTGACAAGTACTAGAAATCCTCCTATTTCAGTTCAGCAACTATTCCATGAAAATAATCCTGGGAAGCATTCTGATTATGTCAGACACTGTGACAGCAGTTACGTCTGAACACAACTGACTACACTAGTCCCAATAGTTGCATCACTTGCTAGATATTGCCAGATGGAACAATATGCACAATGGGGCCAAATGCTTGATACTCCAGTACTTTTAATTCCTTAATGGCTAGACAATAATTTCTGACCCAAAATAAGGGTAACAATAGCCAACATGCCCTTGTCTTTTGGAGACGAACACACAGAGAATAAAATCTGTTTAATTAGAGTGTGGCATTTCTGTGGAGAGCTAGAATGGAGGCTACCCTGCTTTACTTCATTCTAGGAGGAATGCAGCTACAGCTTAGGCAATACTGGGAATCAGAAGGTACCAGGGTGCCAGACTCTGGCCCTAGGGGGGAAAAGTTTACAAAAATAGAGTACAGTAAGTTTAGACTCAATATTGAGGCCCACTTCACATACTAAGATTAAAGGCTAAATTCACCATCAGGGTAACCAGACCCAAGTCCACTGAAATCGATGGAGATTCATGCCATCAGTGAATCTTGTCAAGCGTGGGTGACATTCTATCACCATCCTTGAATGAACTAGACAGGGTGTGTATCTCTCAGACACTGGGACAGAGAATAAGCTTCGGCATCTCAAAGGAGATGAATTTTAAGCATATGATTTAGAAGGGTAAAAAAAAAATTAATGTTTTTTCCCTCAGAGGAAATACATTAATGCAGACCTATTCAGAGAAAGCCTAAAAAACACCTCAGCTAAGACCCTTGAAAGTTTTAAGTAACTGAGCTAGTAATTAATTTCAAAATGGACCCTCCTTCCCCCCCCCCCCCCCCAAAAAAAAAAAAACCCCTCTGCTTGAGATTCAATCCTGGGAAGAGCTCCAGCTAAAATTACACACAGCCACATGCAGTTCCCCCCAAAATCGTTCATTTCAAAGCCTTTTCATGGGCTTTGATCTCCAGAAGCTCCAGCTGTTTATTAGAACTTGTTCTTCTTTAATTAAAAGAACTTGCCATTTCTTATTAATCAGTCAGCTCACTTTCAGTTATTTTTCAGTTCTGAACCTGCAGTCCCGTCTACCTGGGTACGCTCATATGCTATTCAGAGCCCCACTGACTTATACGGAACACCACACAGGACCAAATGGTTACCACGACAGGTCCAACTGCAGGGTCAGGGCTGCATTGTGTAGTCCAATGTTGTTAGTATAATTTTCATTTTCAGTGAAAGCACCTTGATATCCTCTATTCTGATATTCTTTCAATCTCAGACCTATTTTCATTCTGGTGAGCAACTGTACTGGATACTTGAATTTAAATATGAGAGGAAAAAGGTAGAGGCTTGAATTTAAGAGGCAAAATGGTTTAAATTGGCAGTGAACTAGGACTCAGGAGAACAGAGTTCTAATCCAGGCTCTGCCCCGGCCTACTGTGGTACCTTGGGCACATCATTATAATTCTGTTTCCTCACCCATTCTTTATCTATTTAGACTGTAAGTTCTTTGGGGTAGGAACTGCCCCATATTTTATTTTACATAGAATACGTACAGTACCTAGCACAATGGAGTTCTGATTTCAACTGGGACTTCCAAATGTTATTGCAATACCAGTAATAATTAGACTAATCCTACAGAATTCCGAATTACCCTGTTCCAAAGTCCATGGAGCTCAGTGGAAGTCTTTTCACTAACTCTAATGGGCTTGGATGAAGCTCTAACTCAATGAGAATTCTGGCAAGGGCCACATTCCAGCAATGAGTTTGGTGCGAGGAGTCCCCTGTCACACAGAGCCAAAATGACTCCATGTGACCACAGGGATTCACCTGTGAAGAACTCTATCCAGGACTGGAGACTAAGAAGGGCTGCAGGGCCCATAAAAGCACACAAGCTAAATGTAACTTCATTTTAGTGTGTGTTCATCTAAATGCTGCTGGGATATCCAAGCCAGTCAAACTGCTCTGCCATTAACTACGGTGTCACCAGAACCTCTCTCATTGTTCTGATGGGCCTTTTTTGTCATCAACATGCATGTTTTTAATTCTCTGTTTATTTGCATTACCCCCCAATTAAGTTTTCATAGCTGCACAGGGTTCAAGCTACATGACTCATGTTATCTAACGCATTTTGGACAAAAAAATGGAGCAATTCTGAAATCTTGGTGGCCAAATTAAGGCCTCAAGCTACATCAATATAGGAAGCCACAGTTTTTCGCCAACAGGTACCAACTGGTAGCTTTTCTCCCATACAATGGGGAGGCCAGCTTTTTTCTGTGTCCAAAGACCACACACTCTTGCATAACTTTTAATACAACACAGACAGCTTGCAGTTGAGCATTCAGTGCCATTGCAGGCCATGGAAGGAGACACCCAAAAAAGAAGCGACTAAAAGAGAAACTGCGTGGTGTTACGTTTGTGACCGGCTCCTAGCAGCCATAAAAAACTGCTGAGGCCACCTTTCCTACCCGGAGGAAGACAAGGAGCAAGAGTGAGGCTCCAAGTCCAGAGGCCTAGGCCATCCATGTCCGACACACACACACCTCTGGACCCACCCATCCTAGTGTTTTGAAAAAACATACCCCAGGAGTGGCCTGCATGAGGTACAGACTCAGCGTGAATATTGGCCCACCATAACACTCCCTCTGCAGTGTTAACATGCAAACTTCACTGGGCACAAAGTGCCCAAGGCCTCAATTTAACTTACTGTGTTTTCTTTGGTAGTTTTCTGCTCCCATTACTGATTTATATCTATTCTGTTAGATAATTAAGAACTAGTAGAACAGCTATCATAGAATATCAGGGTTGGAAGGGACCTCAGGAGGTCATTTAGTCCAACCCCCGGCTCAAAGCAGGACTAATCCCCAATTTTTGCCCCAGATCCCTAAATGGCCCCCTCAAGGATTGAACTCACAACTCTGGGTTTAGCAGGCCAATGCTCAAACCACTGAGCTATCCCTCTAGCAAATGTTTCCAATTTGCTAGACTGCTTTTTCATGCTAGTGAAAAAAACATAATTAAGCACTGACAACCAAGAAGAATGCAGAACACATATTGCTTGGGTCAGCAGTTTTTCTATTCAGTATTAGGCAAAGATATAATCTAAAGGCCTGGACCAACCCACAATAATTAGAAAACGGTAATTAATCCACTAAAATGTGTAGTATTACTTGACTATGCTTTCTACATTTAAATGTTAATTTGGGTTGCAGTAACACCAAAAGGCAGACTGGGCTTTTATAATACACAAAGCTTTGATAAATGCTATAAACATACAAAAAGACAGTCCTTGCCTCCCAGATCTTATAGTACAATGTAAACTTTAAATAAAGGCTTAAAAGCTTCTGTTCTAGCTATTCTTTTAATCTAAATTCCAATCTAAAGCCTATTGACTTCAATGGGCTTTACATCATGTCCAATCATGCCTCCATGAAGTTTGTACATAATGTAACATAGGCGTTTCTCCATTTTGAAATGCATGGTAGAGGATGCAGTATCTGAGACTGAAGAAATATGCTCAACAATAGTAAACTTTCAGAGTAGCAATAGTAAAGACAATTTTAAACACAAAAGACGGAATATGCTCTTTGGATATACTGAATGGAGCTTTGCCACTAATCCCACCATAATCCTCCCAGAAGACGTTATGAAAGTCATCCAGAAAAGTTACTTGGTACTTTGGAAGTGTAGAGTACCAGGGCATATTGTCCATTGGCTTTATTTCTGAATGTAGGTCATTATTCCACGAAACAGAGTAACTGTCACCTCAGAAGGAAGAGGGGATGTAATTTAAGAATTCATACACCCTCCAAAACCTCAATGTGCACTCCCTGGTGCTATTCTTTGGCTTCGGTTGCCAAAGAACTGGTTGCCTTGGCTACTACCTCAGTTACCCTTCTGAATTCTTCTGTGAGCTAATCAGTCCTGCTAGGGGTCTCCCTGTTTTGCAGGAATTTTTTTTATTAGATTTTTCCTGTAGGATAGCATCTCTTCCTCCCATCCATCTTTTGTTATCAGAGGAAAGAATTAAAAGGATTATCTGGAGATGGAAATGCCCTGCTAATGCAGTTGTATTTAACTAATGACAAATTTGCAGGTTGTTCAGGGGCCACTGTCTGCTATAAGGGAGCACTGGATCAGTTAAGAACAAGCCTCCTTTTTAAATTTGGCCATCCTGCAGGAGGATCCAGTATAAACGTCCTCCGTGCAGTTCCTTTAATGTACCTCAGTTATTATTGCATATGGCGGCTGGTATGTTCTTTGATGTTCAGCTACAGCAGTGATGTTTTCGCCTCTATCTCTAGGAAAGGAAGACAACTCAAACCTATCTATTTCTGTGCATCTGGAAAATATCGATTTCCTTTCAGTCTCTTTCAGTGTCTCTTTTACTTCCCTAACTTGTTTAAAGTATTTATTTTCACTGGTCCTTGAAGGAGTCTACTCACCTTCCAAGATTAGAGCCTCGTACAAGATATTTGATTGTTGGATATATTTGAAGGGAAATACAGCAGTATTTGGTGCAGTATTTTCTATGCACAGCAGGGTACAATGGTCTTTGATGCAATATTGATTTATACTGCTAAGTGTACTACTCCCTTTCTCCCCTATAAAAAAAGGAAGCTTTGGCTTAGTTTTATATTTTAAAGACAGGGAGACTGCTTGACAGTTTCAGGGCTTGTTTTTAGCAAGAAGCTAGCCAGTCTCATTAAGCAACTGAAACCTGGTGTCAATTAGTCTAATTGATATGAGAACTTGATTAGGTCCGAGAAGGACTGGATTTCCCCAGGAACAGCATCCTATTAAAAACAGCTCACCTTAAAAAGTAAAGAGAGATTACAGGAAGCAGAGACAATGACGAAAGCTTTGAAAACACTATTTGGGGCACCAGGCTTGAAAAATCACCCTACCTTACTATAGTGGCAGCAATCAATATGCTGATGAAAATCCAGTTCTAGTCCCCTATGAACCCTCATTAAGAATGTGTTTTGTATCACAAGTTCCATTTAATCCAGGAAACAAAGAGCCTATCTACAATTAAATTCCAAAATCCAGATTCAGTCACCTACACTGAGGTAACACTGAGAATCCACAATCCCATTAAGTTTACAGGAAGTTACTAGGTGCTCAGCACCGTCAAAAAAACAAGACCCACGTTTAGGCCTGGTCTAGACTTACTGTGTTCAGTCACAGAGACCCCCTTGGGACTGTCACCTGACGTGCTGAAATTACCTCTGAGCCCATTTTCCCTGCCAGCTTTGGACTTCCAGAACCCTGTCTTGTTGAGCCAGACACACTAGCCTGCTGCAACACAGACCCAGGTCTGGTCCACACCCCCAAAGTTGCAGACTTAACTGAAAACAGTTCAGCAGGTTACTTATATCCAGCACCCAGACACCCAGTTCCCAATGGGATCCAAACCCCAAATAAATCCGTTTTACTCTGTATAAAGCGTATACAGGGTAAAATCATAAATTGTTCACCCTCTATAACACTGATAGAAAGATATGCACAGCTGTTTGCTCCCCCGGGTATTAATCACTTACTTTGGGTTTATTAATAAACAAAAGTGATTTTATTAAGTATAAAAAGTAGGATTTAAGTGGTTTCGAGTAATAACAGACAGAACAAAGTAAGTCACCAAGCAAAATAAAGCAAAAACACGCAAGTCTAAGCCTAATACATTAAGAAACTGATTACAGGTAATATCTCACCCTCCGAGATGTTCCAATAAGTTTCTATGACAGTTATACAACTAGATTTCTTCCTAGTGTGGGCCCAATCCTTTCCCCTGGTACAGTCCTTGTTAGTTCCAGCAAATTTCTCAGGTGGTAAGCAGGGGTTTTCTCATGATTAGCAGCCCCTTTTGTCCTGCTCCACCCCCTTTTATAGCTTTGGCACAAGGCGGGAATCTTTTGTCTCTCTGGATCCCCATCCCTCTTTCTAAATGGAAAAGTACCAGATTTAAGATGGATTTCATTATCAGGTGACATGGTCACATGTCAGTGTAAAACCCATAGTCTCCAGTCCCCAGGGGCTGGCCCACATGTACACAGGAAGTCTTTCAAGTAACTAAGGCCATTTACAACTGACTATTTCTGGAGCAGCCTTTATGGCCTTCACTTAACATGTTTACATCAGTAATACAAGTTTATATCTTATTCTCCTAACTCCAGATATAGAAATAATACATGCAAACAAATAGGATGAACACATTTAGTAGATTACAAGCTTTCTAATGCCACTATACAAGGGGTATTTAGCATAAAGCACATTCCAGTTATGTCATATTCATAAGCATACTTCCATAAAGCATATGGAGTGCAACATCACACTTACATTAGGTCAACATTCATGGGACAGGATGTGCAAGAACCAACACATCTATGCCAACCTAATCCCCAGTGTAGACATAACTAGGTCAATAGAAGAATGCTATTGTCAACTGATTCAGGGAGGTGCTCCTACACAGAGGGAAAAACTCCTTCCATCATTGTAGGCTGTATCTACACTATAGGGTTATGCCATCGTACGTAAGGCAAGATAGCTATGCCAGTATAGTCTCCGTCATGTAGACACGTCCTTGTGATGTTGTACCCCATAATGCTCTATGGAAATATGCTTATGAATGTATATATGACATAACTGGAATATGTTTTATGCTACATATGCCATGTAACATATCTCTGCAAAGGTTATGATCTACTGAATATATTCATCCTATTTGTATACATGTATCATTTTTGTATTCAAAGTTATGAATATTGGCTGTGTACTTGTTTGATTTTAAATAGCCTTAGTAAGGCATTTGATCAGCTTCTTAAGAAAGGAATTTACAAGTTAAGTGCTCAATCAAGAAACACTTAAGCTGACAATAGACATTGATAGACGTCAATCCACATCTGAGCTTTCCTGGGAACATTCCTGTAGAGAACTAAGTCATGCATGGACATGTGACTTGCCCAGATGACTCCAAAACTCCATTTTGTAGAGGGGATTCTACACAGGGGGAGGGAGGGGGTTAGACCCATAAGGAAAAACTATATAAAGCCTTGGGAGACCCCTCCATTTTGTCTTCAGCTGGCTCAAGAGATAGCCTCTCCACCCCCAAAGGATGCCTGAAAGAAACTGGAGCAAAGGACAGTTACCACAGGGGTGTGAGTGATTGCTGAACCCAGACTAGAAGGAGGCTAGTCTGTAAAAGAAACTTATTGGAACATCTCTGAGGGTGAGATTTCATCTGTAATAATTTTCTTACTGTATTAGGTTTAGACTTGCGTGTTTTATTTTATTTTCCTTTTTAATTCACTTTGTTCTATCTGTTATCACTTGAGACCACTTAAATCCTACTTTTTATATCTAATAAAATAACTTTTTACTCATTAATTAACCCAGAGTATGTTTTAGTACCGGGGGTGGGGGGTGGGAACAGCTGTGCATATCTCTATATCAGTGTTATAGAGGGTGAACAATTTATGAGTGTATCCTGTATACGCATTATACAGGGTAAAACGGATTTATTTGGGGTTTGGACCCTGTTGGGAGCTGGGCACCTGAGTGTTGAAGACAAAAACACTTCTTAAGCTGTTTTCAGTTTAGCCTGCAGCTTTTAGGGGACGTGGTTCAGACCTGGGGCTGTGTTTGTAGCAGGGTAGCGTGTCTGGCTCATACAGGCAAGGTTCTGAAGTCCCAAGCTGTCAGGGAAAACAGGCTCAGAAGTAATCTCAGCACATCAGTTGCCAATACCCAGGGCGGGTTCTGTGATCTCAACCCATCACAATCCTTATTTAGGCACTTGAGTAAAGATTAGGAACCTAACTTTAGACACCAAGTAGGAAAACTGGGACCTTTATGCACAGCACTTTCTTGCCAGGGCTAGGAACTAGACATATTTGCCTAATATAGCTGAATTCTAGGCAACAGTGCTAGAATGATGAACGTTGATGCTACCCCCTCCCCGTGCCTCACTATGCTTATGCAAATCTGCTACAGTGATACCTCCACTGGACCAGTTGGCATTCTTTCAGTCCCTCCTTACAAGCTGTGCTGGAGGGACAGAATTGGCAGCAGTGCTAAATGGGTGACTGCAATTGCTTATTGCAAAGTAGGGCTGGTAAGGCGAACATTGAACACATCAGTCTTTTAATGCTTCTAGTTTGATATTTCAGTGAGGGCAGAGGGGGTTTAAGCATAACTCCTTAAAGAAAAAACAAAAATACTAAATGAAGTGAATCTTTAAAGGTCTTATAAAATATTGAGAAGCTAGTCACAGCTATTTAAATAACCCCCCCACCCAAACCAAAAATGGAGTATCTCGTTGTGACGGGTTGGATCACAGACACCCCCTGGGAGCTGCCACCTGATGTGCCAACACTACTTCTGCCCCTGTTTTCCCTGCCAGCTTAGAACTCCAGCACCCTGTCTTGCTGAGCCAGACATGCCAGTCTGCTCCAACACAGACCCAGGGTCTGAACCACGTGCCCCAAACTGCAAGCTTAACTGAAAGCAATTTAAGAAGTGTTCCTGTCCTTGACACTCAGATGCCCAACTCCCAATGGGGTCCAAACCCTACATAAATCCATTTTACCCTGTATAAAGCTTATACAGGGTAAACTCATAAATTGTTCGCCCTCTATAACACTGATAGAGAGATATGCACAGCTGTTTGCCCCCCCCCCCCAAGTATTAATACATACTCTGGGTTAATTAATAAGCAAAAAGTGATTTTATTAAATACAGAAAGTAGGATTTAAGTGGTTCCAAGTAGTAACAGACAGAACAAAGTGAATTACCAAGCAAAATCAAATAAAACATGCAAGTCTATGTCTAGTACAGTAATAAAACTGAATACAGATAAAAACCTCACCAGTTCCAGTAAGCTTTCTTTTACAGACTAATCTCCTTCTAGTCTGGGTCCAGCAATCACTCACACCCCCTGTAGTTACTGTCTGTCATGTTATTGACTTGAACTGGGACCATATAGAACATAGTTGCAACCAAGGTCCTGAAGTGGCACCAAATTTTGTATAAAGGGGGTCAAATAAGGTGTCTCAGACAAGGTTATGGTTTGCTGGTTATGATTATGCTGTCTATATGTGTGTATCATTTTTGTAGTTAAAGTTATGAATATTGGCTCTATACTGTCTGTATTTCAAACTTATGCTATGTTTCTGGGTGACACCCCAGACAAGTTGGTGTCAGCTCTGCCTAGCCTGCTTGATGGCCCATTAAGGACCATCAGCTATACAATTGACCCAGTGAGAGAAGGCAGACATGCCTTGTGACTCAGCAAGGTATGCAGGGACATGCCTATGGACAGAACTCTGAGGTTTTTCCATGCCATGTGATGGACAGCTTGTCTTTGAAACAAAGAAGGCAGAGACCACATGGCAAGAGAATATAAAAAGCTGCTGCAGCTCCTCCATCTTGTCTTCAATCCTGCTTCTTACCTCTGGAGGAACTTTGCTACACTGAAGCTTTGAACCAAGGACTGAAAGACCCATCCCAGCTGTGGAAGTACTCCAGAGACTTGATTTGAACCTGCAGTTTATTCGATCACTGCTGCAAGCCTGAACCAAGAACTTTGACATTACTGTATGTAATTGATTCCATTTTACCAATTCTAGCTCTCATCTATATCTTTTTCCTTTTATGAATAAACCTTTAGATTTTAGATTCTAAAGGATTGGCAACAGCGTGATTTGTGGGTAAGATCTGATTTCTATATTGACCTGGGTCTGAGGCTTGGTCCTTTGGGATCAGGAGAACCTTTTTTCTTTTACTGGGGTACTGGTTTTCATAACCATTCGTCCCCATAATGAGTGGCACTGGTGGTGATACTGGGAAACTGGAGTGTCTAAGGGAATTGCTTGTGTGACTTGTGGTTAGCCAATGGGGTAAAACCAAAGTCCTCTCTGTCTGGCTGGTTTGGTTTGCCTTGGTGTGAATAGAAACCCCAGCCTTGGGTTGTAACTACCCTGCTTTAAGCAATTTGTCCTGAATTGGCACTCTCAGTTGGGTCCCACCAGAACCAGCATCGTTACACTGTCCTTTGTTCCAGTTTCTTTCAGGTATCTTTGGGGGTGGAGAGGCTTTCTCTTTAGCCAGCTGAAGACAAAATGGAGCGGTCTCCCAGGGGTTTAAATAGACTTTCTCTTGTGGGTGAAGACCCCCTCCTCTCTCCTATGCAAAGTCCAGCTACAAAATGGAGTTTTAGAGTCACCTGGGCAAGTCACATGTCCATGCATGACTGAGTTCCTTACCAGCCAAGCCACATTCCTGGGAAAGCTCAGATGTGGATTGGCATCTCCAAGTTCATTGTTGGCTTAAGGGCTTCTTGATTGGGCACTTACTGAGAATAGTCTTTTCTCAGGAAGCTGACCAACTGCTTCACTAAAACCTACTTAGAATCAGACAAGTATACAGCCAATATTCATAACTTCAAATACAAGAATGATACATGCATACAAATAGGCTTAATAGATTCAGTAGATCATAACCTCTACAGAGATATGTTACATGGCATATGTAGCATAAAACATATTCCAGTTATGTCATATATATACATTCATAAGCATATTTCCATAAAGCCTTATGGGAGGCACCATCACACTCGTCTCATTAAAATCTGTAGCAGCTGAGGGATTGCAGTAATCCCACCAAATGAGGATAGATCCATCCCCATCATCGTATCCACTCATTATACTCCACACCTGAACATAGCCATTATATGGACAACATACCCCCATATCTCAATGTCTGTACTTTGACCGGTTAAACTTTTACCCCCAATCGGGGAGATTGCAGATTATGTATTCCTTACGCCACCCGTTCCTAAACTGAATTTCACACCCCTTGATAATCTGTACCTTATTCCCTGATAACCAGAAACTTCTATGCTTGAACTCTGAACCGTTTTCTTTTTACTTCAACTTTATCTTAATAAATAGTTTTTCCCACCTTGCAAGTCTTATTATACAGGTCTTTTAATAACCACATAATTGTGTCCTTCCATGGTGTGCTAGTCTTGAAAGTTCTGGGATTTAATACGGTATACTAATTCAGCAGCAACACAGTGATCTAAACCATTTCAGCCCAAAAGATAATCGTAGTTCAGTAATTTTTATTTAAAATGAGTTTCTCCAGTGT
The DNA here is from genome assembly GCF_015237465.2 of Chelonia mydas. Taxonomy (NCBI): domain Eukaryota; kingdom Metazoa; phylum Chordata; order Testudines; family Cheloniidae; genus Chelonia; species Chelonia mydas. The sequence continues at coordinate 70,758,377 of NC_051251.2, read as the reverse complement.
TGAGCTGAGCCAGGTGTGTTTCAATTATCACTTCAGCTGCATGTGAAGTTTCTCTAGACAGGATTAATGTTCTAGGTGGAACTATTTCTACAAATTCTTAAAGAATTCAAGTAGTAATGATCCAATATCAAGAGCCAAATCCACCCCCCTGCTGGAACTCCCCTGATCTCAAGACGCACAAGTGTGAGTATATACTGCACAACAATAATGAGACTCTTTCAGAGCACAAGGTGGTTCAGTTTGAGTTTTCAGGTTAGTATCTGCCTGAGCCACTTCAAATCATCCACAGGTGGAAGGGGTTTTATCTACCCAATAGAGACAAAGTGATCACACTTTCTGGGCATGAAGCTGAGAGTTAGAAACCCCATTCTGTTCTCCCCCTCTGACCTTCCCCTCACCCCCAAAGAGAAAACAAGATCTTGGTTATGGACAGGGCAAGCCAAAGGCCCAGAGCTGGTGGTTTTAACATTGCTCCTGGAAACGTTTCTTTGGAAGCTGTTGTATTTTCCCAAAGCAATGTCACAATGACAGTCTGTCAGAATGCCTTAACGTTAAGATTTTCTGGGAAGAACTGTGTCCACGGTGTCAAATATGCAGCTCCACGACAGCCTCATGTGATGGCAGCAAGTGAACTGTAAAGCTCAAGAACAAGGCTCCTCTATGCAGGAGACAGCTGGCCACGAACCACTAACTTCAGAGTGTAATACAGAACTCGCAGCTTCAATCTTAATAAATCCACCAAAAGTTACATCACTTTTTAAAGAGTTTCTTAAATGTGGGCATTAAGAGCGATAAAGATCCCCATATCTAACATGGGTCCATGACAGACTACAAACCCAAAGAGATTTCAACACCTCAGCTGTGCTTGCTTACTACCTTTATAGCACCCGCATCACTCCTCCACATATGCACAACAGTGGGATGGGCTGGCTGTACAAGCTGGAGGATTCGGAAAGGGCTGAGCGAATTGTTACTGAAACAGCAGCAGCATGAGTGGCGCTCAAATCTCCATACATCCAACTGCTGAAATTTTGCCTTGCATAAAGAGTGTTTGAAATTGCCCCTGCGTCACAAATTACAACTCCCCTTCTCATCTGAGGAGCCAGAATTCACCAAGGGACGTGGCTTACCCAGCAGCTCAGTGAAAATGCATTTTACTAAACTAAGTGATTCATCAAAGGACAATTGTAGTCCTTGGCTCTCATACAGAGAGATTTGCCTGTGTCAAGCAGATTTCCCTACATGATGGAGCTCATGCACACCATTCCATTGCAGATTGCTACCTGGGCCACTTAAGATTAAGGCAAGAACAAAAAAAAATGATGCATTGTGCAGCTCACTAAGGGAAATTATCGACTGGCTTTACTTGTTATACACTCCAGTCTGAAGAATACTTTATGCTTTTGCTGATGGATCAGAGTGATTCCTAAGGAGTGGCGGCTGTCCTTTTGCTCCCTGCCCATTATTTAAAATCACGTCTATAAGTACTCCTTAGATACATCCCCACAATGTTAGTTTTAGACTTGAATGCCAGAAGTCCTATTTTCTGGTTGTTCCATTATTCCCATTCAAACATCAAAACTTCATTTCTCTGTTGTAAAGCTGCCTCCAATAAGAAAAACTGTCTAACACAAGGACTTAGCGTGTAACACAATCACCGTGTTTGGTGTTACTAATCAAATATGAAAGCTAAATTCCACCAGGAGCTTGTGCAGATTGCCCTCATTGACTTTCAAGGTAATTTTTTATCCCCCATTGTCCTCAATATCCTCCTGCAGAAAGGCTCAGATACCAGAGTGATAGTTGCTATAGAAAACCTTATACAGCCCTCTCTCATACTGGGTGAAACAGACTTCGACTGTGGTTGTGCATGGGTGTAACAGGGCAGAATTGCCCACAGAAGACTGAATTAATTGTCCCTTTCTGCTGTCAGGACTGGTCTGCGTTTAGGGCTTCTGAAAGAATCTTACTCCTGTAATGGAAATAACTCAGGGTTGGAGGAAACAAAGGAGTCAACTCCTTTAAATTCACAAAGCCTACATTTCTATTTCACTGTGTCCAGTTGTAGCTGAAAATACCACCACTACAAATTAATAGTTCTTGGCGTTTGTCATAAATATAAAGGGAAGGGTAACCACCTTTCTGTATACAGTGCTATAAAATCCCTCCTGGCCAGAGGCAAAATCCTTTCACCTGTAAAGGGTTAAGAAGCTAAGGTAACCTTGCTGGCACCTGACCCAAAATGACCAATGAGGGAACAAGATACTTTCAAATCTGGAGGGGGGTGGGAAGGCTTTTGTCTGTCTGTCTGTGTGATACCTTTGCCAGGAACAGATCAAAGATGCAAGCTCTCCAACTCCTGTAAAGTTAGTAAGTAATCTAGCTAGAAAATGCATTAGGTTTTCTTTGGTTTTTTGCTTGTAAATTCGCTGTGCTGGAGGAAATGTGTATTCCTGTTTTTGTGTCTTTTTGTAATTTAAGGTTTGCCTAGAGGGATTCGCTACATTTTGAATCTGACTGCCTGTAAGATTAGCTTCCATTCTGATCTTACAGAGTTGTTCTCTTAGCTTGTTTTTTTCTTCTAATAAAGTTCTGATTTTTAAGAATCTGATTGGGTTTTTTGGGTCTTAAAAATCCAAGGGGTTTGTGCTCATCTTGTTTATTCTCAAGCCTCCCCAGGAAAGGGGGTGTAAGGGCTTGGGGGGATATTTTGGGGAAAAAGGAACTCCAAGTGGTCCTTTTCCCTGGTTCTTTGTTAAAGCACATGGTGGTGGCAGCGTTTTACCTAATCCAAGGGCAAAAACTTTGTGCCTTGGGGAAGTTTTAACCTAAGGCCACATATACACTACCTGCCGGATCAGGGGGTAGTGATCGATGTATCGGGGATCAATTTATCGCATCTAGTGTAGACATGATAAATCAATCTCTGCTCGCTCTGCCGTCGACTCCAGAACTCCACCACAGTGAGAGGCGGAAGCGGAGTCGACGGGGGAGTGGCGGCCGTCAATCCTGTGCCGCGAGGACGTGAAGTAAGTGATTCTAAGTCCATCTAAGATACGTCGATTTCAGCTACGCTATTCTCGTAGCTGAAGTTGCGTATCTTAGATCGATCCCCCTCCCTATTGTAGACCAGAACTAAGCTGATAGAAATAAGCTTAGGCGGTCTTTAATGCGAGTCCCCACATCTGTACCCTAGAGTTCAGAGTGGGGAAGGAACCTTGACAGCGTGTCTACAGCATCTTCCATCCAAAGTCCTTTTCAGCGAATAGTTATGCCTTAGAAAAATCCTGGTAGGTGGGGCAGCCTTTAGTTCACTGCAAGCTGGGATATGAATCTACCCTGAACTTGCCCGCCATGGGCTAACTGTCCGTGTGGACCCTGCTGATGCACATTAACAGTTTGATACTGTGCTTTTATCTAGTTGTGACAGAAGACACCACCGTGTTCACACCCTACATACTACTGGAATAATCTTTGTACAAGGCATGCCTTGTGAGTTATCATTGGAAAACTCGTAACTTGGTGATCCTAAAGGGGCTTCCTTTCAGAGGTGGTATGCTCAATTCTTCCCCAAAACTGACATCCCTACCAAGTAAGATGAGCACCCAAAATCACTTGTTGCTTCTGAAAGTCCTGGTCTACATCTAAGACAGCCACTTCTTGGCTGACAGTTGGCTGACAGAATGGGGAACCTTCAGAGCTAGGAGCATGAGTCTCTACAGCTTGAGTTAAGAATTCAGGCTCTCAAGCTGTGATTTTTAACACACCCCTACCCTCTTTTGGTCAGCCACACAACTACAGAAAGTCCTGCGGAACATTCCAGCTGCTTCAAGCCAACTACACAATGCCTATACGCTTTTGGGCAGTTTGTCTTCCTTGGGCTCTCACCCCAAAGGCTCAAGTCTTTTGAACTAGATTTCATTTAAACAGACGTGTATGTTGGAATTCTTGCAATGAACGGAAGTCCACTAACCTCTGACCAATGGGTCAGGCCAAGTCATTAGAGAGTGGGATGGAACTGTGAACAGCATTTGGTGGCCTGACTTGCATAATGTAATATAGAGGAACAAAAATTATTAAAGATCTAGCAAACAGGACCTGTGAGGGAAGACTGAAAAAATTGGGTTTGTTTAGTCTGGAGAAGAGAAGACTGAGAGGGGACATGATAACAGTTTTCAAGTACATAAAAAGGTTGTTACAAGGAGGACGGTGAAAAATTGTTCTCGTTAATCTCTGAGTATAGGACAAGAAGCAATGGGCTTAAATTGCAGCAAGCATGGTTTTGGTTGGACATTAGGAAAAACTTCCTGTCAGGGTGGTTAAGCATTTGAATAAATTGCCAAATGAGGTTGTGGAATCTCCATCACTGGAGATTTTTAAGAGCAGGTTAGACAAACACCTGTCCAGGATGGTCTAGATAACTTAGTCCTGCCATGAGTGCAGGGGACTGGACAACCTCTCGAGGTCCCTTCTAGTCTTATGATTCTATGATTAGTCCCATTCCCAGGTTTAAAAGTGCCAAATACCTTCTAGGGGAAGCCCACACAACAATCATCTTTGCGATGGGGTATATGGTCTTTCAAACATCCCAGCGGCCTCTGGGCAGCTGGACTGGGGCTGACCAGGTACAAAGGTCAAGTCCTCTTTCCTTTGTCTCAGCTTAATGACAGGTTTCAGAGTAACAGCCGTGTTAGTCTGTATTCGCAAAAAGAAAAGGAGTACTTGTGGCACCTTAGAGACTAACCAATTTATTTGAGCATGAGCTACAGCTCACTTCATCGGATGCATACTGTGGAAATTGCAGAATACATTATTATATACACAGAGACCATGAGACAATACCTCCTCCCACCCCACTCTCCTGCTGGTAATAGCTTATCTAAAGTGATCATCAAGATGGGCCATTTCCAGCACAAATCCAGGTTTTCTCACCCTCCGCCCCCCCACAGACAAACTCACTCTCTTGCTGGTAATAGCCCATCCAAAGTGAGCACTCTCTTCACAATGTATATGATAATCAAGGTGGGCCATTTCCTGCAGGAATCCAGGTTCTCTCACCCCCTCACCCCCCTCCAAAAACCACACACACAAACTCTCCTTACAACGTGCATGAAAATCAAGGTGGGCCATTTCCAGCACAAATACAGGTTTTCTCACCCCCCCACCCCCATACACACACAAACTCACTCTCCTGCTGGTAATAGCCTATCCAAAGTAACCACTCTCCTTACAACGTGCATGAAAATCAAGGTGGGCCATTTCCAGCACAAATCCAGGTTTTCTCACCCCCCCCCAAAAAACCCACACACACAAACTCACTCTCCTGCTGGTAATAGCCTATCCAAAGTGACCACTCTCCTTACAACGTGCATGAAAATCAGGTGGGCCACTTCCAGCACAAATCCAGGTTTTTTAACCCCCCCCCTCCCCCCCCCGGGGGCCGGCCACACACACACACAAACTCACTCTCCTGCTGGCAATAGCTCATCCAAACTGACCACTCTCCCCACAATGTGCATGACAATCAAGGTGGGCCACTTCCAGCATAAATCCAAGTTTAACCAGAAGGCCGGGGGGGGGGGGGGTAGGAAAAAACAAGGGGAAATAGGCTACTTTGCATAATGACTTAGCCACTCCCAGTCTCTATTTAAGCCTAAATTAATAGTATCCAATTTGCAAATGAATTCCAATTCAGCAGTTTCTCGCTGGACTCTGGATTTGAAGTTTTTTTGTTGTAAGATAGCGACCTTCATGTCTCTGATTGCGTGACCAGAGAGATTGAAGTGTTCTCCGACTGGTTTATGAATGTTATAATTCTTGACATCTGATTTGTGTCCATTTATTGTTGAAGCAGACAGGGAAAGGCTATGTGGCTGTGGAGCAAGTACAGCTATGCTTCCTAGGCCAAGCTCCCATATATAAGAAAGACAAACCTACAAGCTTCCCTTGCCAGAATGGCTACTGAACAGATTATCCCAGCAGAGATCACGCTCTCTGGCTTGGGCACCACAGAAGGTCAGGGATTTGGGGGAGGGAGGGAGAAAGCGGCTTATACCTTGCAACAAAAGGACATTTGAACTTCCATAACAGCAGGGGGTTTGGGGCCTGTTTTTGGAAGTGTGTTGGTCATATGCCATGAAGAGCCTACCCTGCAAAAATCTTAACCACTGACCTCCTGGTCCCCTGGGGCCTCTCTGGGGGTGCAGAGGGGCCAAAACACAGTTCTGTCCAGTCAGCTGGGAAGAATTGTCAAGTGGTTAGGGTACCAGCTTAGGACATGGAAGACCTAGCTCAAATTCCCTCCTCTGCCATGGATTCCCTGCATGACTTTGGGCAAATCACTTTGCCTCTCTATGCCTCAGTTGCCCATCTCTAAAACAGGGAGAACACTGCTCCCCTGCCTCACAGTCGTGTTGTGAGGACAGATACATTACAAGATGGAAGCACTTTGAAAGCTACTGATGAAAAATGCTAAGGACCTCAAGTTGCAGTGGGGGAGATTTAGGTTAGATATTAGGAAAAACTTTTTCACTAGGAGGGTGGTGAAACACTGGAATGCGTTACCTAGGGAAGTGGTGGAATCTCCTTCCTTAGAAGTTTTTAAGGTCAGGCTTGACAAAGCCGTGGCTGGGATGATTTAATTGGGGATTGGTCCTGCTTTGAGCAGGGGGTTGGACTAGATGACCTCCTGAGGTCCCTTCCAACCCTGATATTCTATGATTCTATGATATAAGAAATAGGCATTTATTACTTGTCACTGGGTCCACTCACCAGTGGCACCTCCTGCTGACCGTCCCGGGGATTAGTTCAGCCAGTTAGTGTGCCCTCTTCAGGTGGTGCTTCTCCAGTTGTCTTCTCTGCCTGCAGACCTGCCTTACTTCAGGAACCGCAGTGCCCTCTTTGTGACTTGGCCCTCCGGCCGGGTCATCATCTGTGTTTTCCCCTTCCAGGGATACCCAGAGTCCTTATATGGAAACAGTCCCAGGCAGTCTCCTGTGCTACCCCAGTGGTGCCATTTCCCCAGTGGCCAGTAGGGGACCTGAGTCCACCCTCTACTCTGGGCTCCAGTCCAAGGACCTCAGCTCAGCAGTTATGGGCTCTAACCTTTCAGCTCTCACTGCTCCTTCCCTGGACTGCTTCCTACTCTTTCTGATTCCCCTCTTCTTTGGGTGTACCGGCTCCAAACCAACTCCCTCTTCCCAAAGAGGGACTATGATTGCCACCTTTCTAATTGCTGGTGTCCGGACCCCTGAGGCCCCACCCCTTCCCCAAGGCCCCACCCCACTGCTTACTCCTCTCCCCACTTCCCCCCTGTCACTTGCTGGATTGTCTCCACCTCCCTTCTCCCCCCACCCCCCTACCAGCTTAAGGGATCCACAACACACTTCCTTAATGGTCAAAACAGAAAACAGAAATCAGAGGTAGGAGAAGTCCCCAGAACTCCTGACTGTAAAACAACTAATGCAAACCAAATATGAAAGCTCAATGGTAGAACTACACAGGCACTGGTCTACTTGGGATGCCTCTGCCCTGACCCCTTTTCAACAGCGTACAGAGGACTGCTTGTGATTGGACCCCTGTTGCAAGTTACGCAAAAGTGGGAAATTCCACATGTGGTCCCATGCTGATGGACTAGTCCTATGCCAGCCTTTTCCCGAGTTCCCCGCGCCCAGTTGTTTGGTACTACACCCAGAGTGACGCAGGTTGGAGCCACAATGGACCCTAGGACTGCTCCCTGACTCTGTCTCGGAACTCAATGGAGAAAAAACTACCAGGCACATCAAAGAGGCAAAGCCTACAGAAGGAGCAAGCCGAGGTGGAGCAAGATGCATAGAGTCTGCTTCCTTCTCCCATACCACACTCGTGCCCGTTGTTTGGAACCTGGGAACAAGCTATTTAAAGCATGCAACTAACTACAGAAAAGAAGGCTCTGCCCCTCTCCCCCGCCCACACTGCAAAAAGAAATCACTACCACGTCGGAAATTCAAGCTTGGGGGGGGAAATTCGCGGGGGGGGGGAGTCTGGGTGACTCATCTTTGTCAGTTTCCCTAAATTCTTTTGGTCAAGAAAATTCTAAAAAGTTGTTTCATTTTGGCATTTTATGGAGAAACGACTCAGATGCACAATTCCCTTTAATTGAATTGAAAATCAAAACCTGACACATTGAAATGGTTCGTGTGTCCCAGAACGTACTGTTCAACTTTTCTGACTGGCCTGCAAACTGAAACATCCATTTGCACCGTTCTGTCTCAAATCTCGATGGCTGGTGGATTGCATGCTGCTGCATCGGCGATCTTAGAGCGGGGACACTACTTGCAAAGGATTTGTAAGGCTACATTTTAGTCATGGGTATTTTTAGTAAAAGTCATGGACTGGTCATGGGAGTAAAAAAAAATTCATGGCCCGTGACCTGTCCATGATTTTTACTATATACCCCTGACTAAAACTGCGGGGGTGGGAGCCTGGGGGCACAGCCTGGGGGTGCCACAGGTACTTGGGGGGAGGTTGGCGGGGCTGGGCCAAGCTCCCGACCCAGCTCCTGAGAAGTGGTGACCTCCAGCTCCTAGCTCCATGTCCTGCCTCTGCTCTGCCCCAAGGCCCAGTTCTGCAGCTCCCATTGGCTGGGAAGCACGGCCAATGGGAGCCGCAGGGGCGGTGCCTGCAGGCAGAGGAGCTGAGGGAGGAGAGTTCCTGTTGCCCTTCTGGGGAGCCCCCCCCCAGGTAAGCACCGCCCCACACCCCAAACCCCAGCCTTGAGGCCCCCCCACTCAAGGGGGGGGACAAGACTGCCCAGCAGCAGCCAGTGTGACTGGCCCAGGGGCTGCCCGAGCTGCTCAGGTGGCTCCTGGGCCAGCTGCACAGGCCGCTGCATAAGTCACGGACTTAAATACTTGGAATGACCCCGTTGGTGAGAAATTGCATCTTCAAGCATTGTAAATCTCAGCTGTCAGCATGCAAGATGGTAAGTGGTTAATAGAATAATTAATACACATGGAGAGCGTCTCTTGTTATTGGAAGAACAGCGCCTATGATTTGTTAGCTTGGGGGATTTTGACCCCCCCCCAGTGCCTTTCTAATTACTGTTTAAAAGTCAGGAGTGTCAAGAGCACAATTTAGATGCTCCAGTGCTGGCTCCGAAGTTCTTATGCTGTTTCCTTGTCATTTAACATAGAAGCTTTTTGGAGCTTTTATTTGAAGCACAGCCACGTTCCCAGGAGCTTAATTGCTTCCGGTAGCGTTTACTGCAACTGTGCAGCCTGCTGTCTGAAGCCTCTTTACAGTCAAATAGATATAAACAAAACAAAGGTGGGGGGTCAGCGCCTGCGCCTGGCTGTGCCAGCTTGTGCTCCAGCTGACACCTCTGTTGCCATCAGTGCAATCTGATCGACCACACATTAGTTTGGGCATAGCAGATGGCTCAGGGTTTTTTTCCCCCAGCAAACAGCAATGTGTGCAAGACAGATTGGTGGTTGGGGGGGGGGGGGGTGAAGAGAGGAGGAGGGGGAAGATAAAGGGTTGCAACCATGTTAAAACCTCTAATGTAACCAGAAAGAGTCCTGAACTTTCCTTATGCTGCCAGCCTGGAAAATACAACTGCCGATTACTAAAATAGCAGCTGCCTTTTGGAAGGTGTTTGAGTTTAACATAAGTTGAAATCCATGTTCTTCAGAATTTTCTATTGTTTGGGGGATTTCTAACATTGAACCTTTTTGCACCAGGAGCTAGCCACGCCGGGGTTCGCACCCGGGAGTGAAATATTTTGGAGCCTGGCATTTACAGTAAAGCAGTCTGAAATATTTTAAGTTGACAAAACCTTCCAAGGAAGAGCTTTGTGCTAAAAGGCAGCCCACTCACTGTGGTGTGCCTTCAGCTAGTTGTCTGCCTGGAACAGAGTACAGAACACGACAGAAAACTGGCCCTCCCCTCTGCACGCAGGCTTCCCCCAGAATACTGGAGTCAAGTTCAAGCTCTCAGTTCTTATCATGAAGGTACTCAATGGCCTGGGGGAGCTTAAAGCTCCAGGATGAACACTGCTTGACAATTCAGCTTGTCAAGCCTCACTGAACTTCCTAGCACAGGGTCAAGCTCTCCTGCACAGATGACAGAGCTTTCTCCAGGGCCGGTCTAAGACTGGAACAAATTTGTACAAGCACAGAGGGCCATCACAGATATCACCACCTTCCACTCCCGGGGCAAAACACACAGCTCCAACCCGCCATCTCAGATACAAACGCATAATAGCAATGTACATTAACACAACTCCCCAAAACCCTATCAGAGACAGAGCACTGCACACACTGTTCTCCCTGGGGAACAGGATGAGAGAGAAGGAGCCACACACACCAGATGTTAGTTACTGTGCATTATGCTCAGATGGCGGGCACACTGATACTGTGCTGACAAGAGCAGTGTAAGAACCTTCACCAAGCAGGACAAATCAAGATGTGCCTTGCCGACCATGAGCTTTGTTCTTCAGTGACTTGAATACCAGGAGGTAAGCATTCCAGAAGAGTCACCTCCAGAAGGGTATGGTAGGAGGCAGAGGGAAGGGGGTTAAAATTCCCTGCAGTAGGCTTTTCCCCTTTGGTCCAGACTTCAAACTAGTTAAAAATTAACTCAGTAGGAGAGGACCCCTGCCCCCCACTTCATGTTACTGCGGTACAATGTTGATGTTTTTCCTGCTGTTCTACATTTACATGTCTTGAGAATCTGCGCTTTTGACATGAGAAGTCTACAAAGCACAGAGCATTTTGGACAACTTTTTGCTAGCTTATTGTCACTCCCAGAAGGATCAGCACAGGCCAGAAATGCTCAAAGGCTGGACTCAGTTTAGTCTGTGCGCATTCCATCTTCTCATTTACCGCTCAGTTGCTGTAGTCTTGCTCCTCTCCCTGCTAACATTTTAAACCATTCTGTGATGTTGTCATACATTTCCCTCCCAAGGCACCTGTAATTGTCACTTGTGCCAGTGTGTCCAATGCTTGGATAGCTGGCCTGCCAAAGAAAGGTTATCGGAGGCTTTTATCTTCATGCACTTCTGCTCTACTGACATTTCTCTCCCTGCTGAGCTCAGTCTGGGATTTCTCTTGGATCTAGACTTTTTTTTCTTCATGCCACAAGGGATTCTCCGACACTTTTCATTCCAACAGTAAATCAGGGCTGACCATTGTGGGATGTCTTCTGATGTTTTAACTAGATTTGACTGAAGATCAAGGGATCTTTTCCAGATGAGTCCCCTCTTGCCTTCATTTTATTTAGCTGCCTCAGGCTTCACCTCACTGATGTAGCACTAGGACTGTTTGTTCTACGTACTGCGGAAGGAGGGCCTATTAGTCTGCACAAGCTTTCCCTTGCAAAGCTGAGAACTGCCTGAACAGGTCAATGCTCCCTAAGCAATGGAGCTGGAGTCAGAGGGACCATATTCCCTGGAGGAGCTGCTATTGAGGAGACCCCACGAAAACGGGGAATGGGGGAGCTGGGCTGGCAGCAATGCAGCCACATGAACAGAGCAGTCCGCAGGGTTTAATAAAGTTCCACTTTGTTCAACTTCAGCTGAATGCAGCTTCACTCTTTTTTAATGAAACAGTGAAAACATCTTCCTGCATTTTAAGTGGAGTGTTCACAGGGACACTGAGTCTCTTAATTTAACACTACCCATGCTTTATATGCTCTTTGAATTCTCCACTATCCTGTACTTGGTTTTGAATCACTCCTTGCTTGTTTGGGGTTGGGGTTGTTTTTTTAAGCCTTCCTGGTTTCGGCACACAATGAAGCCACTGCTCAAATTAGGGTCAGGAGACATCTTGGATTCCTTTTTATCCCATTCTTAGCCCCATGGCTAGTCTATCTCTGGTCTTTCCATGTACTTGACCAGATGCACAGCTCTCTGGCTAACGTACGAACTCTGTTTATCAAGTTGATGGCAGGCTCTCTCTTCTCATGGTATCTCAGACTTCAAATTTTCATGCTTAAAAGCATTTTACTTTCAGGAGACATTATTTACAAGCTCATACCTACAATGAAGACACTATCAGTAGTTCACTTGTTAAGAGAGCATTGCCCCAAACAGCCCAGAAACCCACAAGAAATCTGCAGTACATAGTTAAAGTAGGAATCACACTCAAAGGAAAATATAACTTCTAAATTCATGAGGCCTACTGCATCTGGATGCTGTCTCATTTCTCCTACAGCCAAGGACAGAGGCACTACATTTTTCTTGCTCTTAATATAAACTGGTTAAAGTTTTCTTCAGACTAATATACCACTTCGTATTTTAAGGCTATCGGGGACCATTGTGATCCAGTTTGAGGTCCTGCATAAAACAAGCGAGAGAATTGTATCCAGTGACTTCTGCATCACCCCTACAGCAAATAAATTAAGACTGGGTGTGTGAAAGAGCTAGGAATGAACAATCCAATAATCTCTTCCAATGGTGAGTTACATTCCCTGTTAAAAACGTGCATCTTCTTTCCAGTCTGAATTTTTAGCCTTAACTTCCAGCTACTAGATATTGTTCTGCCTTCACCATCAGAAATCATCTCCCAGCATAGGGGAATTGATTGGCCTTTAAGCTCCTACCTTACCAAAGAGACTGAGAGCAAGATTGAACTCAGCTCTGACTATAAAACCCCTTTTATTAGACCTTGAAAAAACTGAGACAGTTCAAAGTAAAATTATGAGAATGATTCAACATCCTTTTCAAAGCGTGGACACAGTATTCCAGTCATTATCTTACCTATGCCATATACAGGGGTAATGCCACCTCTCGAACTACCTGGTATGCCCATTGATGCACCCAGAGATCACATAAGTTTTAACTACAGCATTGCACCAGGAGCTCACGTTCCATTGGTCATCTACCACGGTACTGCCAATGCGGCGGTTCAATGACAAGACAGGACACAGCTTTTAGCAAGCAAATGGCTGGTCTGCTAACAGGCTTCTGCCTGTCAGCTTTCCACCTTCCCCTTTATTCTCTCTCTCCCCCCATGCATTACATTCTCCAACAGATAAAAGGAATACACTGGCTTTGTTTAACATTCTTATTTACCAATTTCTATCTACCGCATTCCTTGCGCTCGGGCCTTGAGCCCAGTCCTGGGAGGCTTCCCATGGTTCATGTCATTTGGGCAAGATTCCAAGGTTGATGCCCTTGAGAGGAGCTGTGTGTGCACAGGTCCAGCACAACACTCCGGGTGTGCCCTGAATGTTACCAAGCGCATAAACTTTGTATGAATCCTACACTGCCAACTTCAAAGGTTCAAAAACCACGAGTCAGATGCCCAAAATCCTGAGACTTGCCTCCAAACCATTACTTTTTAAAAGACTGGGCTTCTGATCCATCTCGCCTACACACTGATTTATGAACCTCCTCTCCCCCAGCAAGAGAGACCATGAGGCCAACACGCCCAAGTTCAGAGTTGATTTGGCTCCTGCTGCAGAAGCTGTCATCCCTACAACGGCCCAGCCCCCCCCCCATAAGTTCTGCCTCCAATCAATTCTGACACCCCAGCTTCGCCTCTGCTCCTCCTGGGGTTCTTCACTCCCTCTCCTACTCCTGAGGGGGTTGCAGAAGCGTCCCCTCCCTCCCTTCACAGCCGGGTTGCAGCTCCAGAAGATCTTCACCCCTGCAATCTCTTCCCAGTCTGGGTATTGCACCAAGGGAGGGAGGGAGAGGTACAGTCCTTTCCCCATTACTCGCAAGAGGGCTATTTTCTGCTCCCTCGTCCCTGTCCTGTTTTCCAAGAACAACATCTGCTCCTGAGAAGAGGCAAATGAAAGTTCTGCCTGCTTCTTGCAGCAGCTCTGATTGGTGACCTTCCCACTAGTCCACCTCCTGGGGAAGGCAGCAACCAGAGGGTCCCCTCCTCCAGCAGAACTGAAGTTCCTGAGAGGACTGGAGCTTCTTGCATCATTGCCAGATGGGCTCCAGCAGTGGCCAAAGTCACGAGAGTTGGCAACATTGTGAGTCACTCTTTTTCAGAGTGCACTAGTCCATCAACCTGCAAGTGTGGCTTACCTTTGTCCCTAGAAGTGTAGCCTTGCCCTTCTCTGACCTTACGTTAGTTCCAGCACAACAGACTATCCATGTAAATACTCCAAGTTTTTGTCTGGAAGGGGCAGACATCTACACAGGCGATAAGTCCTCTCAGGTGAGTATTAGTGTTATGGTAGCACCTCAGTGCTCCAGCTGAGATCCGGGCACCAGGACACTAGGCATGGCACACACAAATGAATAGTCCCTACCCTGAAGGGCTTACAGTCTAAAGTGACAAGATTCACAAAGGATGGAAGAAAAAGAATATTTTTACCACCATTTTATAGATGGCGAATGGATGTAGAGAGATTAAATTATTTTCTCAAGGTCGCACAAGTAATCAGAGGCAGAGCCCAAAACTCCTGCACACCAATCCAGCATCTTAACCACAAGACTCTCCATCTCATAAACAGCATAGCTATGGCTGCACTCCACTATGAAGACCTGAAGAGGAGTTCCATGTAGCTCAAAAGCTTGTCTCTCACCAACAGAAGTTGGCCCAATAACAGGTATTACTTCACCTACCTCGGCTCTCCACTCTTTTCATACAATACAAAACTATTTGTGATGTCAATCGCATGGAGGTGATCCAGATTTTAAGTTGTCTTGCTCCTCTAAATCCTTACACCAAGCACCAGTTCATGATTGTGGACTAGGCAGACCATTGATATGACCCAGCATTGTAGTTCTTATTCTCCAGCTTTAAAGAACCCCAGCCAAACTCATCTGCCAAACCCCATCAAGATAGGTATAATACATGATGTGCAGCAGCAAAGTCTTTGATCTAGAGGAACTATCAGTATATAACCCAGGAACTCTCCTCTCATGAAAATCCAAGAGACAAAACAATTCATTAACAGAGTTTAAAAACTACTTTGTTTTAATCACAGGAAGCAAATTTGATTGAAGCTACCAGACCCAACCTACACCTCTCACCAAGAGTGTTGCTACTGTTCAATGGCACTTGTGAAAGGACAGCCACCTCCATTGATTCCGATCATGCTGCTGAATGAAGGGTTGTTGGCCACTGTTCGATGATGCATGTTGTTAAAATTGTGTACTACAATCAAACTGAACATTCAACACCCATGAGCTAAAAAAAGTCAGTTGTACCACAGTTGAAGAGAGCAACAGACAATTCCCTACATTTGTGCCCAGGAATTCAGGGAAGCAGGCACAGGGAGAGCACAGGTCCCCTTCCATTACAAAAAACAAAACCAGCTTCTACTCCTCCCCATGGCTTGGGTAAGTAGCGTTACCCACATTTCCCTCTACTCCTCAGCTGCTGGTGCTCTCTCCACTTGACCAGTCTGCTTTAACCACGGGCTGTGTCTACACAAGAGGTTAGCTCATGTTTGTCACTATTCCTTCAAAAAGGTCAGCTGCCCCCATGCTAGTAATACTGGGATCATTTAGTGGCAAAGGGCCACCCGTGTTCAGTGCCACATTATCCAGCTCAGCTCAGGCTATGTCTACGTAAGCAAGTTTGGTGGTCAACTGAAGTTTTACCAGCTTGCAGTTGCCAACACTTGTATGTCTCTGGAGCTTAAAAGGATAGTTGCTGGCACTCCTGCACTAGAGTGGCTGTAAGGGGGAGCTGAACTGGTGTTAGCAGGAGTTGGAGGTCTCAGAAAGCTACTGTGACACAGTCAGGCAGGACAGCTGTAAGAGGGTGGTCCTACTAGGTTCCTATAGGGAGGAGCCACGGAGCCCAGGACTCAAATAAATACAGGGGACAATAAAGAAAAAAACAGGGACAGGTGTGAAGATGAAAGGGTCAAAAATAGGGAACCTGAAGGGGACATCGAGCAGAGAACCCTGCAGGCAGAAGAGCTGCTTTCCTCCTGACAGGACAAGCTACTGCCCAGAGTGGGGCGGGCTTACTCCAGGCCTACAGCACCAGAGGGGGGAGCGCTGAACTCACTGAGGTGGAGGAGACACCTTGCCACATTACCTACTGAGGACAAGGGCAAAAGAATCTTTCTAGTATGTAGCGTTACAGATCTTAGCTAGGTTGTCTAAAATTGTGATTATCTGCAGGGAAACCATTTGCAGTGGTGGGAAGCAATCTGAACTAATTTTAGTGTTTAGCTAAAATGTTTCATCCATTTTAAATGTACAGTATTGGATATATGCAAGTCTCTAAGCAGTCTCAATCTATAAGCAAGTTTGTCTATGGTTAATGGGGAAACTGCTTCAGCCTTCACAGTACAGACAGTGTTTATGGAGCACGCATTTACCCAGTGTGGAATTTGGCCACACAGATTTCCATGAGAGCCACTTGGACCAAAAATGGACAGCCACAGTGAGCTGAGTGACATGGAGAGCAGTATATGGTGTTAGCCGAGGTGCCTGGTGTAGGGAGAACGGGAGGGAAGGAGCCAAATGGGAAGGTGTTTGGTGTCTCACCCTATGCAGACTAAAAAACCCCACAAGAACTCCTACAAGAACAGTGATTATCTTGCACAACTCACAGGGACTCCTATCACTGAGCAATTAATTTAAAACTTAGGTAAATTCCCAGGGCAAAAAACTAAGGTTTAGGTGAGAAGGACTTCTGACTGACTTGAGCCAAACAACCTTAGATAGCACCAAAGTGTCTCAATACAAGTGTTAGGAAGTCTGGAAATACAAACTTTATCCAACTTTACAAAAAAATCCATATGTATTCAAATACACATCTAGGGTTACACAGAAACCCTGAACTCTGACCCCTTGGGATTGCCAGCTTCCCAACTTCCCTGCTTTGTACTAAAGAAGGTGGAAATGGCCTGATTATCCTCTTCAATGTATCTGTACTACCCTGTTCCAATAGTTATTCACCACATTGTCTGAAATTCTTTAATCAATGCAAAGGCTGTATTTGCACTTGTGAGCCCCTGAGTTGGGCATGCCTAGTGCATGTGTGCAAGGCGGAGTTGTATATGCAGAAGTACATGTACATACTCATCCTTGACTTGCATCACGTGTGTGTTTTGTGCACAATGCTCAGGCACACAACTTTTACAAACATTTAAGCCACTATGTCTAGGAGAGCTTTTTAATACCCCACCAACCTAACTAGCTAAAGACTCCCACAGCAAACAATAACATTTGCCATTTTGTCATAGTCTGAGAAAAACGTTTCTTGCGATTATTACAGTCAGTAATATACAGCAACCGCTTCAGACCTGATCTTCAGAGCAAGCTGGAAGCAGAACAAAGCCACTCTTCCAGACCCCCTATTCTTAGAGCAACCTTCAGGCCTGGCCTAAGTCGTGCCCGCTGACCACCTCCCCAGTGGGCAATGCAGCACATGGGGATCACCAGGGTGTATGTACACTCCACGTATACCCCATTTCTTAGTAGTCACTCCCCCTCTACATGGGAGCCCAGAGAAGCCCCTCTACTGTCTCCTCCCGTCCCAAGTGATTCTCCTACTCTTGGAGTAGAGTGGAGAATTGCTGCAATATTTAAGACAACTGCACAGGGTGGTCAGATGTGCACCATGATTTGGTCCTGCACACTTGATCTATGCAGTATGTAATACTCTTATTCCTATACAGAACCCTTAAGGACAGGAAATCCATGCAGTTGACAGACTGGAGGCTTCCTACAACTCTCTAGGCAATGCTCTGTGCTTGACAAAACCCATGAAGAAAATTCTGATTTTATCTAAATGACAAGAGGAACAAAGCACTTACTGCCAAGGAATCATGGACTTAAGTCACCTACACAAAGGAACCAACTCCTAAAGCAGATGTACCCAATGTAGAGACTGTAGCTGGAAAGGAAAGCTACAGAGGATTTTGCCACCAGTTACGTCATGGGTTACATTATAGTTTTCAAAAGATCACACACTACATCCTGTGAAGTGACTATACATGTCCTGTAATAGGTTTTAAAACTACATATTGCATAAGGTAGCAAACCTGCATTGCTGAGGCAACATGGTCCAGCCAGGATCCTAGCATTCCATTCTTAGTTCTGCCACTGACCTGCTGTTTGATCATGGAAGAACCATTTCAACTCTGTGCCATTCTTTCATTTCTCCCCATTGTCTATTCACATGGTAAGCTCTTTGGGATAGGTGACTGCCTAATGTGTCCCCCACACAGTACAATGGGGCCTCATCTCGGGTGAGCCTTCCAGTATTTGCAACACAAACATTTCTTACCAGCTCTACCGCCTAACAACATGCTATGGTCACCACAAGTTACTTTTGGAGGAGTTTATTCTGATGACAGCATAGTGGCTCCCTTCAATGCAAGGGCATCACACTGCAGCTCATTTGCCAAGTACAATACAGACATTCCTAGTTAAGCCATTGTTTACCAATTATTACCACACCACAGAATCTAAGATAGATTTTTCTATTCTGTACAGAAAAATTCTGCACTCACACTGCCACAACACAGGAACTGTTGGTAAACATTGACTTGCCATTGGCAACTACCCATAGAAACTAGCCCCGTAGATAAATAGCAGCACTTTTATCACTTGGAGTAAAGGCTAATCTCCCACAGAAGCAGGAGCAATAGATTTTATGGCCTGGTGTAAAGTCCATGAAATCTGCTAATGTCACGCCTTTATTTCAGGGCCTCCTAGCCAGTATGGGGTTAGATCTGCACTTAACTATGCCATTGGAATCAAGCGCTCACGCACGCGCACGCACACACACACACACACAAATAGCTACTTCAGCAAGGCCTCTAACTGGTATGCATGCTATTCCACTAGCTGTCAACTAAACTGCGTTATATTCCACACTGGAATGTTCAAGGCACTAATTGGCTGCCAAGTAAGGGTTAGTATAATAAAGCAGTTCATCGTTTTAGGCTTGTACTCTTCTGTAGTGTAGTTCTTGGCATTCATTATTGGTTATGACCTGCTCAAAGCTAATTGCTGCTGAAGTCAGTGGCCTTTGCATCAGGCTCTGAGCTAGAGATCATGTACTATGACCTCACTATCAATATTTCCTCAAACACAAAGCTTACACATCACATTAACATTGTTTTTACTTGTTCACAAGAGATATGGCTCCAAAATTATTTTTAAAAGAGCTGCATTTTCAGACTGCATGTTTCATTCTCAGGTGCAAAATAAAATCATGTTTTAGTAAGGCTAATTGAGATGCATTAGCCCAAAATTCTGGGTGAGTTCAAGTCATCAGATTTCTGCAAGTATTTTGGTACCCATCAATGAAGTGATATATGCTTTTTTAGTTTTTGTTACCTGCCAGTCTGAAAACCCTACTCTGTTAACCTACATTTCTAATGTTTCCCAAAAAAAGTTTTTATTTAAACCTGCTTATCTTCTGAGACAGGCTGGGATAAAAAGAATATTATCCCTATTTTGGTGTCAAACATACACCCTGCTTCAAAAGTTTCTCAAATCCATGGAGCAAATCATTTGGAAGATGGCAAGGCCTACTTTTCAAGTTAGCTCAGTTAGCTTTTTCTATTTTGAGCTCCTCATAAAAAAAAAAGCTAAAAAATTAATGGGGGAAAATATATCCAAAGCGTCTTCAGGGCAGCGTGACTATTTTGAAGTAACATTCATAGCAGAGATATGCCCAATCCAGAACGGTAGCTCCAAAACCTCCAAATTTGTATGGGTTTTTTACAAAATCCAAATTTGAATTAAGTTGTTTCAGTCCATTCTCTAATTCATACTGAAGCATTCGAGAATTGATTCAGCTGAACAATTCTACTCTGGGGCACCATATTCAGATCTGAGCACCTGCTTGTCGTTCAGTGCTTGAGTGGGCGCTTATGTACGAAGGTGCTGATTACTATGCCCATATGTGGAACTGGACTCCCAAGCCTGAAAAAGGAGTTCATTACATGCAGTTACCTTTTAAGCAAAACCAGGAAGTACTACTGTAATCAGGCCAAGTCTGGCAGGAAACCCCACAAGAGGGCCAATGAGAAAAAACTTGTGATTTTTCCTTTATAGAATTTGCCTTGCAGTTCTCCCTCTGGAGTCCTCTCAGCCATATAAACCACAGGGATATGCACTGGAGGTCGTACTCTTCCATTCACCCCCACCTACCAGAGCCAGGGACTATCCTGCAGGAATGGCTGCTGTCCCATTCCCACAGTAGCATGCCCCATGGTAGCACTGAGTCTCTCTGTAACTGCTCACTGGCAGCTGCCAAGGAGACTCAGAAGAAAGGCCATCTCTGCACAGAAAATGGGGAGTAAAGCAACAAACTATCTGTCGGACACTGCTTCCCCTTCCCAGGCCCACCCTACAGCCCTGCAAGCTCCATCTTGACAGAGGTAAGTTCAGAGGGAAGGAGAGCACTACAAAGGCAGCATTCCCCCCTTTGAACATGGCAGAGGGGAGATCGGCACCATGCTGTCAGCTAGCGAGTCAACATTTAGCGTTCCCATCTCTTGGGAAAACAGCCACGCTCTGCCCTCAGATGCACACAGAGGGCACCCAGGAACTTGAACATAAACACATTTGAGGGAAGAACATGCCCAAAGTGTACAAACTTCCTGCCAAATATAATTGGGCAGATAACCTGAGGAGAAACAGATGTAGAGACTGAAACTACTTCGGAGCATATGAGTGAACCAACCACTCTTCCAACTTAGTCTCCTATTACATATCCCTGTGCACCCAGTCTAAGCTGGCACTCCACTGGGGTGTGAGGACACAACAGGTTTGTTAAACCAGTGGTTCTCAACAAGGGGTAAGTGTACCCCTGGGGATACGCAGAGGCCTTCCAGGGAGTACATCAACTCATCTAGTGGTTTCACAACAGGCTACCTACAAAGCACTAGCAAAGTCAGTACAAACTAAAATTTCATACAGACAATGACTTGTTTATGCTGCTCTATATACTGTACCCTCTAATCTAAGTGCCATATTTCAATGGATTTATTTTATAATTATATGACATTGAGAATTTTATAATTATATAAAAATGAGAAAGTCAGCAATTTTTCAGTGATAGTGTAATGTGTCGCTTCTGTATTTTTAGGTCTGATTTTGTAAGCGAGTAGTTTTTAAGTGAGGGTAAACTTGGGGTACGCAAGACAAACCTGACTCCCGAGAGAGGCACAGTAGTCTGGAAAGGTGGTGAGACACTGCATTAGGCACATCACGCTGATGTGCAGCAGGAGCTTGGTACAGTGGCTAGTAAGACTTTAGGACCTAACTTTTGAAGGAAAAAAAAAGACATAATCCAGCAGCATGGTATTGTGTAGGCAACAACAAAACAAGATACCACAGATAAAGCATTGAACTACTTGTCCTTGTCTATTTACAGAATGAATCACCACATTCACCTTGAATTGTTGGGATACTAGCAAGAGCATGTCTTCCAGTTCCTTCCAACCTTTGTGGACTAGAGACACTTAAAACGGAAGACTGGTAATGTGAAACAGAATCCTGCCTCCTCACTTAGAATCATAGAATATCAGGGTTGGAAGGGACCTCAAGAGGTCATCTAGTCCAACCCCCTGCTCAAAGCAGGACCGATCCCCAATTAAATCATCCCAGCCAGGGCTTTGTCAAGCCTGACCTTAAAAACTTCTAAGGAAGGAGATTCCACCACCTCCCTAGATAACGCATTCCAGTGTTTCACCATCCTCCTAGTGAAAACGTTTTTCCTAATATCCAACCTAAATCTCCCCGACTGCAACTTGAGACCATTACTCCTTGTTCTGTCATCCGCTACCACTGAGAATAGTCTAGATCCATCCTCTTTGGAACCACCTTTCAGGTAGTTGAAAGCAGCTATCAAATCCCCCCTCATTCTTCTCTTCTGTAGACTAAACAATCCCAGTTCCCTCATCCTCTCCTCATAAGTCATGTGTTCCAGTCCCCTATCATTTTGGTTGCCCTCCGCTGGACTCTCTCCAATTTTTCCACATCCTTCTTGTAGTGTGGGGCCCAAAACTGGACACAGTACTCCAGATGAGACCTCACCAATGTCGAATAGAGGGGAACGATCACGTCCCTCGATCTGCTGGCAATGCCCCTACTTATACATCCCAAAATGCCATTGGCACTTCAATAACTCGTGTTTGATGAATAAATGGTAAGGTTCTTCAGCGTGTGTTACGCATGCCATTAAGGCTTGATTATAATGGTCCTTTCTGGCCTTAAATAATGTGTGAAGTTGTTTTGTCAGTAGAAACCCTTTTCATTCTCTCCTTAGCTAATACGTTAGTCCCTCTACTCTAGCCCAAACTTTTTAATCTCTGATAGAAGGGCTCATTGCAGGGAATACATTCAAATGTATCAGACTTCTACAAATAAGAGGTTCTAGGGGATAACAAAGTGGCAACAACTAAACAACATCTAAGACATCAACAGGAACATTTGAAACACGAGATCAGATTCTAAACTGGTGACAGTGGCATTGCTCCATTGGCTTTGATTAAGTCACTTCATTTAACACCAGCAGAAGATCTGGTCCAAAATATTTAAGAGTGCAGATGATACCAAAATCATAAATTGGACTAATGAAGACCAATGGAACCAGATTCAATAGCATTTGAATAATTTAAGCAATTAGTCCAGCAGATGCCAAATTCTGTAGACAGCTAAAATATAGTCAGGAGGGCATTTTGAAAAGGGAATCTACTTGATCTCCACTTGTGTTTGTGTTTAATTGTCTTCACATGTGGTCTACAAGGGCAAACATATACATGCTGCATTTGAATGCCTATGAATCCTCAAACCAAAATTTGTATGTGAAAAGAGAAAGGGAAGTATGCGGACACGACTGTGTGTCTGCACAAAGAGGACTGGTTGTGAAGACCGGGAGCAAAGTAAAAGATGTGCAAAAATGGAAGAGTCGCTCAGGACACCAATCAGGCAGAGGTTTGAGGAGTTATCCTGGAGAAGTTATTGAAATGACACTGCCGCAATAAATAACCATCTTGCTGAGTGTACAGCACATTAGTGGAAACAAAAGTGTACAGCACATTACTGGAAACAAAAACAAAAAGGAGTCCAGTGGCATCTTAAAGCCTAACAGATTTATTTGAGCATAAGCTTTTGTGGGTAAAAACCCCACTTCTTCAGATGCATGGAGTGAAAATTACAGATTTGCATTACTGGAAACAGAACACCTGGGTTTTCCTCTGGACTGTCACAAAACTTCCTGTGTACATTTCCTAGTCAAGTTACACTCCCTGTGCCTCGGTTTCACTGTAAAATGAAAAAATTATACTTATTGCATGGTTTTTTGTGAAGTTTTAATTAAATACTTGCTCAGTGCTCTGATATCTTCCTATGGAAGGCATTCTTGGAGTGCAAGGTATTAACAAAATGGCAAACAAGGAATGTTAATAGCACACAATACAGACCAAGTGACACTAAGGCACTTGAGACCCCATCTGGGGCATTTAGTCACTGTATCACCAAAGAGATTGTATGCGAGCACACAGTCTCATGTGGGGAAAAAAAGAGGTAAGTCTCAAGAACCTAAGTTAATGGAGAGAGATTGTTGTGTTAGAAAGCTGAGATCTTAAAATTAGGTAACAGTACTAAAAAATGTAAGTGTTATAAAAACTAGATGACAAACGCATGAT
Source organism: Chelonia mydas (assembly GCF_015237465.2). NCBI lineage: Eukaryota > Metazoa > Chordata > Testudines > Cheloniidae > Chelonia > Chelonia mydas. The sequence goes on along the minus strand of NC_051251.2, from coordinate 70,734,803 downwards.
TAGGGAACTAAGAGTAAATGGAGAACTCTAGCATAATAATTTCACTCCATCAGTGGCAAGTGTTTCCAGTTGTTACCTGACAGAGTCATGGAATTAAGCAATGTAAATGAACTAGAGGGATTTTGATTTGTCTCAAGAGGTGGTGGTGGGACAATGATTAACAGCAGGAAGGTAGGATCAAAATAAACCAAAAGAGGGCAGCCGTATTGTACTGAATGATTGTTTCCTTCCTGTTCCTATCACTGATGTTTTGATTTCCATGGCAGCAGTCTGTAAACATAAGCTATAAGTAAAAGGGAAGGAAAAGCTGAAGTCCTTTATTTTAGTGTAGGACAAGGCAATACAATAGCTTACTGTGATGGTCCAAATCACAGCAGTAATGCTAGCATAATACAATAGCATTTGGGAGCATTACTATCAAGCTCTGTAGTATTTTCTACAGCAACTAGGTTGTGGGAGAAGCACTTTTTAAAACCCAGCCCTCAAAGAGTACTGAGGGAAACACAGAAATCTAATTGTTCCGACCACTCTTGTCCCCCCTTTCATCTACAGCAGCCTATGGCCAAAACTATTGCACACAGTAAGTGGATTAATTCACTGATTTGTTAAATAGTTGCCATTTTCTGGAACTCCTACACAAAGAGACACAATGGCCCTACAGAGAGCTCTCCTATAAGAAACCCCTTGAACCCACTCCTTTCCTGTGACATGCAGACTTTCACTTTGAGCAAATAAAGAGGGAGAAAAGCAATCAGATAAAGAGTAGTCTGTTGAAAAAAATAATTACCTTTCCAATTAAGTCACAAGCGGAAGGAAAGTACGCCTGTGTGAGTTGGTGCATCAAGGTGTTCCGCCTGTTGAGGTATTATTTTGCGGTTACCATAGCGATCAGTCATAATTAGTCAGTACAGAGAGAAACCTGCAATCTCACATGAAAAAGTCAGTCTTGTCTCTAGGCAGCTTTAGGTAAAGCACAAACATTTGGGGGAAGAAAACTAGAGGGTTTGTTTTTTGAGTAAGTTAGTTCTGCATTGCTTTTCTGGACTTACTCCTCTATTTCATATCCTCACATACAGACACACATGTGTCTGTGCATAGTGACTGCCCTACTTCTCCACCCATCTGGGTTTTTCACAAAGGGAAAGATGTTCACCTGTGCATGACAAAGGATAGACCTTGACTGAACTCCATGCTGTTCACCTGAGCACAGGTCATGGGTCAAAGGTTGTCAGGTAAATAATCAGTTATATCTTAGGCTATATCTACACTGTGGACCTTACAGTGGCACAGCTGTACTGCTGCAGCTGTGCGGCTGTAAGGTCTTATGTGTAACTGCTCTGTGCTGGCAGGAGAGAGCTCTCCTGATGGCATACTTAAACCACTTCCAAAGAACGGTGGTAACTATGTCAGCAGAAGACGCTCTCCCACCAACACAGCACTGTCTACACCAGTGCTTTTGCTGGTGAAACTTTTATCTGTCAGAGAAAGTTGTGTCCATCACTTCTGCATAGCTTAAATGAGTAAACCAAGCAGTGGAAGACTGAAAGGCCATTGAGTAGCAAGGAGATGTGGGGGGCAGACTAATGGTCAGAGGATGATGAAGATTAAGTCAGTAAATTTGGAAAGGAAAGCTTGTTTGCAGCTAACACTGTCAGGTGCTATTGTATTACTGTGCATATCAGAGAACTAGAAGGTGCATGAGGGTCCTGGTGCCATGTGCCCTGTCGTCCAAGAAGAGAAGCAGCTGATAACTCGGAGTAAGAGGCTGCAAGGGACTACTAGTATTGCTGAGAATTCCAATGATACTATCTACACTGCTCCACTCCAGCACACAGACATAGAGCACAGCAAGTAATAAGCAGCAAATCATGGGTGTCTTATTTCTTCATTGCCCCACTGATCCAGCACATGCAGTTTGCCTGATACCCTCAACAGATGCTGCAGTACAGACCTCAAAGCTAAGTCCCTCACCTTTAGGAAGTCACGATAAGCACACTATGGCTTTGTGTTTATAGGTAGCTAAGGTAAGCAGCCTCTAAGCTAAACTTCAACACACCTTTCCCCTCACCATGCAGCATCTGTGTCACCCTTGGTCCTCACCTTTGTGCATAGGGCTGAGCAGACTTTACATATTCTAATTCATTAATTTGAGGACAGAGCAGTAGAGAATTCATTCAGTTGTATACATTTATTAGATTCCAGGTGAAATTCGGTGAGAACAAGGGAGAAAAAGATCCGAGACTGGAATTTTCTCCAAAAGCAAAGTCATGGCCCCCATCTCGCTTTTGTTTTAAATGCACTTTCACTACCTTGTTTCTCTTATGTGTGTATTTCTAGTAAGATATTAGCCCACATTACTATGTCCTTTAGGCTTCAGGAGATACTTATGCTGAATGTGTGCACATCTTGCACTTGAAATACACAACTCAATACCAGCTTATTGGCAACCACTGCTATCAGTATACCAAGCTATTTATTAGTATGATTGCTTGATTTCTGCACAAAATTTTCTATTTTCCATGCTTGGCAATTAGACTTCACCAGAACCAGCCACTGTGCTTTCAGGATTGACTGCATGATGAATTAACATTATTACAGGAGACCTTAAATATGTGAAAATTAAGATACTGGATAGCTGCCCAGAAAAGCTACCATCATTAAAGAATTTAGTAATGCTGGGGTGTAGAAGAAGGATATTTATAATACTCTTTAAATACACTTTAATTCTATAAATCAGCACACCAGAATAATGAAGTTATAATATATTTATGATAATGTAATTACATGCCAGTTACTGGTACAACAGGATATAAGGGAAACCCAATATACCATCAGATACAGTTCCTTTTGACTGTACACAGAAAATATAATTAAGCAATAGAAGGGGAGTTGTTTCATGCTGAGTTCTGTTTCTGAGTTTGTTTAAGCTCAAGTGTGTCAGTTATAAAAGGCCAATCTAACTCAAGAAAAGCCAAAACCCACGCAAGATTCTGATGTCTGGTTGAATCCAGTTGCTGAGCAACGGGATAGTCACACCTACTGGTTGGGTGGCCTATTGTGGATTTTGCTAGTTTATTAAAAAATATGAAACCGCACTGGTGTTGTGTCAGTTACAGAACTCTTGGGCAGCTACACTAGTTTCTACCAACAGACTAACCTCAACTATCAAGGAAGTGACTCAGTCCAAGGTTGGGCAGAAAGTAATTTCCAGACAGTCTGATGTCAATATTCCCAAAAATCTCTTGCAGCAACTTGGAAGCAAGGACAACATCTTCCTGCATGTTCTGTACAGCACTGAGTGCCTGGTCACAGTTTTGACAATAAATTAATGCTACCTTAAACTAACAATGTAAGAATGGCCATATTGGGTCAGACCGATAGTCCACCTAGCCCAGTATCCTGTCTTCCGCCAGTGAACAGTGCTACGTACTTCAGAGGGAATGAACAAAACAAGTGAACCACCCCCTTTGTCCACTCGCTGCTTCTGGCAAATAGAGGCTAGGGACACTCAGAGCACGGGGTTGAATCCCTGCCCATCCTGGCTAACAGCCATTGATAAACCTATCCTCCATGAACTTATCTAATTCTTTTTTTTAACCATTACAGTTTTGGCCTTCACAACATTCCCTGGCAACAACTTCCACAGGTTGACTGTTGTGTCAGATAGCTACAGGAAAGTAATCCTATTGGGATCCGGGAAGTGCTAAAGGATCATCCCCCCCCTCCAGCCTAAGAGGGGGATCCGCAGGACCTGGACACCAAATAAATCCGGGGGAAAACTAATGAAATAACAGGGACAGAGTGTGGTCAAAGGGTCAAACGAAGGGAACCAGACCAGGACACCGAGCAGAGAACCCCGGACAGCACCCACTGCTCCTCAAAGGCATCAAGGGAGTCAGTGGACACCGCCCAGAGGAACTCTGCCGGATACGTGAAAGGACCGAGGATTGTAAATAGGCCCCACAGTCACAGGAGACCCCATCGGCCAACCTCCTCACTCTGGTTTTAGCTATTTTAGCTAGGGCCAGGAGGAGGTTGACCAGGAGATCCCGTGACTTTGTGGGGCCATGGATAGGGAGTGCAATAATAAGAAGGTGAGGGGAGAAGTGCAACCAATAACATAATAAAATATTGGTGAGGAGCCAGAATAGGGGCTGCAGCCTGGCACACTCCAGATATACGTGTGCCAGGGTTTCCCTCACGCCGCAAAAGGGGCAGGTGTCTGGGATAGAGGTGAACCGCGGCAAGAACACGTCCGTGGTCACGGCTCCGTGAAGGAGCTGCCAACTGATATCCCCGGCGGGCCTTGGGACCAAGGTGGAATATAGGCTGGCCCACCAGGGCTCCTCACCCTCCAAAGGTGGCAGGAGGTCCCGCCATTTTGCATCGGGGCGGGACACCAGGGTGAGGACGTGAAGGGTGTGGAACACGAGCATGTGTAGATGTTTCCTTGGCGCAGTTTGGAAGCAGACCGGCAGCCGGCTCACGGTGAAGGAGTGAGGGAGTCGGTTGGGTCCACGGGGCAGGAGCCCAATTAAAAGGTCAGGCGGGGCGCGCCCTCGTGCAGGACCCGGTCGAGATAAACCCGAGCAGCGGGCGGCAAAGCGGCCTTCACCTCCTGGAGTACGCACCAGGGAGTACGAGGTCTGGAGAGCCCCATGCGCTGAGCGAGCATCAGGGGATCCAGCCAGTCTCCCCGGTCATAGTCCAGGAGGTCTCCGACTCTTGTGACTTCTGCCAGGACCAACCTCTGGTGCACCGAGGGGGACTCCACCACCTGCACGCGAAGCTGGGGGTTGTGTAGCAGGGGCTCCACTAGGAGAACTGCCCCTCGGTGGCCGCCACGGACCTGATCTTTGAAAACAGTTTCCAGGTCTGGAGGAGGTCCTGGTAGAAGACCGGCAGCCCGGAGAGGTCTCGCGGAAGACCTCTCGGATGGAGATAAAGGAGCTGCCGGTCGTATCAGAGCCCTCGGAAACAGCGCAGGAAGGCGTGCGCCAGTATGCTCCATGCCAGACTACCTGCACCATAAAGGAGCCTCTGCAGGGCCTGGAGGCGGAAGACATGGACCTGAGTGTGCAGACATTTCAGGCCCTGACCTCCCTCCTCCAGGGGTAGATGGAGAGCCCCTGCAGGGACCCAGTGCAGTCCTGACCAAAAGAACTCCAGAATCGATGTCCAGAGGGTGGCTAGGAAACCCGGGGCCGGGACCAGGGTGTTGAGCCAGTACCTGAGCATGGACAGGACTAGTTGATTAAGCACCAGCGCTCTCCCTCGAAGGGAGAGGCACCGGAGTAGTCCTGTCCATTTCCGGAGCTGCTCTATCACCCCGCCCTCTAAATTTTGCCAGTTCTCTGGTGGAGAGGGATGCGTGGCAGAAAGATAAATGCCGAGATAGAGCAGCGGACCCGCGCTCCACCGGATGGCCTGAAGCGCGGGTGGGAGGGAGCTCGCCTGCCAGCCATCCCCGACCACCAAGCCAGAGCTCTTGACCCAGTTGATCCGGGAGGAGGAGGCTGCCGAATAGATGGCCTGGCAAGCCTCCACCCACGCCAAGTCCTGGACCACGAGGAGCATGTCATCGGCGTACGCCGACAGGACCAGTTGCAGCTCCAGCTCCCGCAGCACCAACACTGTCAGTCTCCTTCGGAGGAGACAGAGGAAGGGCTCGATCACCAGAGCGTACAGCTGGCCGAAGAGGCGGCACCCCGCCGTACTCCTCTCCCGAAGCTGACCGGTTCGGTCAGGATCCAGTTGAGCCTGACCAGACACTCTGAGGAGGCATACAGCGCCTGGAGAAAACCCACAAACTGGGGTCCGAAGCCAAATGCTTGCAGAGTGTTCAGGAGATACCCGTGATCCACCCTGTCGAATGCCTTCTCCTGATCCAAGGACAGGAGGGCGAATGACAGACCATCCCTACACCCGAGTTCCAAAAGGTCCCGGACCAGATATAGGTTGTCAAAAATACTGTGGCCTGGGACAGTGTAGGTCTGGTCTGAGTGGACCACGTCCGCCAGCACAGACCCTAGCCTCAGCGAGATTGATTTTGCCACGATTTTGCAGCCCGTGCTGAGGAGTGAGACGGGACGCAAATTTCGTAAATCGCAGAGGTCCCCCTCTATCGTTGCATCCCTCCGTCAGCTGGCGCCCCGGGTGCAGTCGCAGCAGAAGAGCTGGGCGCGCACCTTCCCCAGGTCCCACTACCTTTGCGCCAAGGGAAAGGCACGCCGCTGCCCTCGCCAGGCCAGCCAGAACTCCCGGAAGGACGTCACGAAGCCCACATCCTCCAACAGGCTGTTGTGGAAATGCCAATAGGCTGGCCCCGGCCTCTCCGTGCAGAGGGAGGCTGTCATGGTTGCTAAATGATGGTCAGAAAATGGGGCCGGCTGGATGCTGGAGGAGTGGGCTCGTGAATGGTGGAAATGTGATAAATAAATGCGGTCCAACTGGGAGTGGCGCGACCGATGGGCCTCCACCTGGACAAAGGTGAACGTGGAAATGTCATCCAGGTGGTGGTTGCGCCAGACATCCACCAGGGAGTGGTGTTCGACTATCTCCCGGAGGACTTCCGCTGCAGCTGGGCACTGCTCGGTCCCCGAGCGGTCTCGTTCCTCGAGGGTTGTGTTAAAGTCCCCACCCAGGACCAGACACTCATGAGGATTCAAGGTGCCGAGGAAGGCGGATGCCTGTTGATAGAATTGCAGCCGCTCCGGGCCCCATGTCGGGGCATAGACGTTAATGAGGTTGACCACGACACCCTCCATACGGACCCGGAGGTGCAGCAGGCGGCCTGGCACAGCCTCAGCGACCACCAGCACCTCGGGCCGTAGGTCGGGGGAGAACAGGGTCGCCACTCCAGCCGTACGAACTGTGAGATGGCTAAAGTAGACCCTGTCCCCCCAATCCAGACGCCAGCTGTCTTCGGCAGTCAGCTCCGTGGGGGATCAATGTTGCGATGGTGAGAGGTGCCATGGGGAGGGTTGGGGGGGATCCTTGCCGGCAGGGATGCACGTGGCTCCCGACGGGCCGCGCAACAGTCCATGACCTACCCCGTAAGTGAGTAAGGAGTCACGGAAGAGGCGGACTCGCCGGTAGGCCACGGCGCCTTGCTTCCCTGTCCTTTTACCCTCCCCCATGAGGGCCCTCGTGGCCCAGAGGATTTGATGAAAGTCCCCCCATTGCTGGAGAGCAAGCTGTACCTTGTTGCGGGAGCCACAAAAACTCTTCTAAAAACTCCCGCAACTCCTCTCGCAGCTCATGGGGGGATGGAGTTACGGTCTCCTGCTTATCCGCTGACGGGGCCCTTGGTACAGCTCTGTGGCCCACCGAGACGGGCATACGGGTGCAGACCCCCGATGGGGCGTCTGATGGGCTGGCGCCACTAGGCCCGCCTCGAACCCTGGGGCAGTAGGGGGCGGCGGAGGGAGGATAGCAGCCCCTAGTGGGTCGGGACAGGGAAACACAAAGGCCGCTCCCTGGGGGTCATCTATCGGAAAAGGGAAGGAGACAGCCCCAGGGGTGGCAATAACATCGTGGGAGGTGGACGGGATAGGGACAGGGTCAGCATCAAGGGGAGGGCCGGAATCATGAACAGGGGCAGGGGCAGGGGCAGAGGCGAGATTCTGGGCTTCGGGAGCCAAGCAGCTGGATGGTGGCGCTTCCCGATCAGGCTCAAGGGTTGAGGGGGTGGGGAGGGGGCTCTCAGCGATGCCGGGCGCAGGCTCTATGGTGGGTTTGGTAGCCACGGCATCAGGAAGTGGACTATCTTCTGTAGGGCCCCCGCCCGGGAAGGAAGTCGATTGCTCCACACCAACGAGGGATGCCCCTGGTGGCTCGGGTCCCGGCCGCGTGGCACTGGCTGTCACCTGAACAGGCTCGGTGGCCGTCAATGGGGTGCCATATGCGGCCGGGTTGATGGAGGAGTCCAGGGGCTCCTCGGAGGTGGGAGTGGAAGCAACGGTTAGGGGAAGGGAGCATGGGAAAAGGGGGGCTGGAGTGAGGTCGCCCATATCAAGGCCTGCTGGCATAGGGTTGTCCTCCCCCTGGGTGACCGGTGTCAGACCCAGGGCCTCGATCTCCTCATATATGGAGGCCCAGCCAGGGGAGCAGCAGTAGCAGCAGAGAGAGCCCAGGGCCTAACAGCAGCAGTATCAGCAGCAGGAGCAGTAGCCCTCTCCCTCCAGGCCAGAGGGCTACAGGAAAGTGATTCAAAGGCAGAGCTATGGGTCCCCGGTTAAGCAGGTCCCTTTTCCCTGGGTAAGATAACAGGGAAGGTTTTTTTTTTTTTTTTTTTTTTTGAAACAGAAAAAAAAATTTTATTGTGACAATTACAAGAATTACCAAAGAACCAAATCAAAGTATGCAACAAAACAACGCAAACAGAAGGTATAACACAGCAGCTTTCAGGAGGGAGAAGTGTTCAGGCTAGCCTGGGCCCAGAGCGGGGGGGCTTCCTCGACACTCGTGGTCTTCCACCCCCTCGAGTTACCCAGTGCAGCACCCGGTATCACCGATTATCCCCCCCCGAGAGTGCCCGGCAAGATGGGCACGGCTGCGGGGTGGGTGATTTGGGGGTGGGGGGGGGGACACCCACGTATTATAGGACCCCTCCTAGATGACAGTGACGATGGTGTCCACAGCAGCAATGGCTGGGGCTGGTGTCTCTCGCTCTTCCCCTCCATCAAAAGGTCAGACGGAGGGAACCGGACGGGGTCACCGAGCAGAGAGCCCCGGACAGCGCCCACCGCTCTTCGAAGGTGTCAAGGGAGTCAGTGGACGCCGCCCAGAGAAACTCCGCTCGGATACGTGAATGTACTGAGGATCGGAAAAAGGCCCTACAATCGCAGGACGTTTCATGGGCCAACCTCTTCTCTCTGGTTTTGTAAATGGCTGTTTTAGCCAAGGCTAGGAGGAGGTTAACCAGGAGATCCCGCGATTTTGTGGGGCCACGGATGGGGAGTGTATAGATAAAGAGGTGGGGAGAAAAATGAAGCCAGAAGCGCAATAGAAGATTTGTGAGGAGCCGAAAAAGGGGCTGCAATCTGGCACACTCTAAATAGACATGCGCCAGGGTTTCCCTCACATTACAAAAAGGACAAGTATCCGGGATGGAAGTAAACCGTGTCAAAAACACGCCCGTGCTCACAGCTCCGTGAAGGAGCCGCCAACTGATGTCCCCGACGGGCCTCGGGACCAGGGTGGAGTACAGGCTGGCCCACCGAGGTTGCTCACCCTCCAAAGGTAGCAGGAGGTCCCGCCACTTTGTGTCGGGGCGGGACACCAGGGTGTGGGCGTGAAGGGTGTGAAGCGTGAGTGTATACAAATATTTCCGTGATGCAAGTTGAAAACTGACCGGCTGCAGTTCATGCAGCCGGCTCGCTGTGAAAGGGTTAGGGGTTTGTCAGGATCGGCAGGGTAGGGGCCCAATGGAAAGGTCCGGTGGGCCTGGGGTAGAGGATGGGCGGGGTGCGCCCTCGCACAAGGCGCGGTTAACATAAGCCCGAGCAGCGGGGGTCAAGGCAGCCCTCACCTCCTGAAGTACGCGCCGGGGAGTACGGGGGCTGGAGAGCCCCATGCGCCGAGCGAGCGTCAGGGGATCCAGCCAGTCTCTCCGGTCGTAGTCCAGGAGGTCTCCGACCCTCGTGACTTCCGCCAGGACCAGCCTCTGGCGCACCGAGCGGAACTCCGCCACCTGCACACAGAGTTGGGGGTTGTGTAGCAGGGGCTCCGTGAGGAGATCTGCTCCCACGGTGGCCGCCACGGACCTGGTCGTGAGAAACAGTTTCCAGGTCCGGAGGAGGTCCTGGTAGAAGACCGGCAGCTCGGAGAGGTCTCGCGGAAAACCTCTCGGACAAAGATAAAAGAGCTGCCGGTCGTATCGGAGCCCGTGGAAGCGGCGCAGGAAGGCGTGCGCCAATATGCTCCACGTCGAACTACCTGCACTGTAAAGGAGCCTCTGCAGGGCCTGGAGGCGGAAAACGCGGACCTGAGTGTACAGACATTTCAGGCCCTGCCCTCCTTCCTTCAGGGGTAAATGAAGAACTCCGACAGGGGCCCAGTGCATTCCCGACCAAAAGAAACCTAGAATCAATCTCCGGAGGTGGGACAGGAAACCCGGGGCCGGGGCCAGGGTGTTGAGCCGGTACCAGAGCGTGGACAGGACTAGTTGGTTAAGCACCAGTGCTCTCCCTCGGAGGGAGAGACATCGGAGTAGCCTCGTCCATTTCCGGATCCGCTCTATCACCCCGCCCTCTAAATTTTGCCAGTTCTCCGGCGGGGAAGGGTGAGTGGCGGAAAGGTAAATGCCGAGATAGAGCAGAGGACACTCGCTCCACCGGATGGTCTGAAGCGCGGGTGGGAGGGAGCTTGCCTGCCGCCAGTCCCCTACCGCCAAGCCAGAGCTCTTGACCCAGTTGACTCGGGCGGAGGAGGCTGCCGAATAGATGGCCTGGCATGCCTCCACTCGCGCCAGGTCGCCCGGGTCCTGGACCACGAGAAGCACGTCATCGGCGTACGCCGACAGGACCAGCCGCAGCTCCGGCTCCCGCAGCACCAACCCCGTCAACCTCCTGCGGAGGAGACAGAGGAAAGGCTCGATCGCAAGAGCGTACAGCTGGCCTGAGAGGGGGCACCCCTGTCGCACTCCTCGCCCGAAGCTGACCGGTTCGGTCAGGGTCCAGTTGAGCCTAACCAAACACTCCGCGGAGGCATACAGCACCCGGAGAAAACTCACAAACCGAGGTCCGAATCCAAACGCCTGCAGAGTGCTCAGGAGGTACCCGTGGTCTACTCTATCAAACGCCTTCTCCTGATCAAGAGACAGGAGGGCGAACGACAGACCGTCTCTCCGCCCGAGTTCCAAAAGGTCTCGGACTAGAAATAGGTTGTCAAAAATGCTGCGACCCGGGACAGTATAGGTCTGGTCTGGGTGGATCACGTCCGCCATCACAGACCCTAGCCGCAGCGAAATTGCTTTCGCTACGATTTTGTAATCCGTGCTAAGGAGTGAGAGGGGACGCCAGTTTCGTAAGTCGCGGAGGTCCCCTTCTTCGGCAGCAAGGCGAGCACCGCTCGCCTGCACGACAGAGGGAGGACCCCGCCCTGCAAAGACTCAGCCCAGACAGTGACTAGGTCTGGGCCGAGGATGTCCCAGAACGCGCGGTAAAACTCCACGGTCAGCCCGTCCATGCCCGGAGATTTATTGGTGGGCATGCGGCGGAGGGCTTCCGAGAACTCGGCCAGGGTGAGAGGCAGCTCCAGCCGGTCTCGGTCGCCTACGCTGACCGTGGGGAGTTCCTCCCAGAGCACCTCGCAAGCGTCAGGATCGGTCGGATCCGGGGAGAAAAGGCTTGTGTAGAAGTCGCGGGCCCTCCCACACATCTCCTCCGGATCCGTGAGGGGGGTGCCGTCTTCCACTAGAAGGCAGGTGACGTGTTTCTTGGCCCCCCTCGTTTTCTCCAGGGCATAGAAGAAGCGGGAGCCGCGGTCCATCTCCCGAAGGAGGCGGATGCGGGACCGGACGAAGGCACCTCGGGCCCGGTGGTCCTCGAGGGCCTGAAGCTCCTCCCGCTTCTCCCGGCACGCTCCGCAGAGGGACGGATCCTTGGGGTCGGCGGCCAGGCGCCTCTCCAGCTCCAAGACCTCCCGTTCCAACTGCTCTATCACCGCATTTCTCCGCCAGCTGGTGCCCCGAGTGTAGTCGCGGCAGAAGAGCTTAGCGCGTACCTTCCCTAGATCCCACCAGCGCCGCACCGAGGGAAAGGCACGCCACTGCTCTCGCCAGGCCAGCCAAAACTCCCGAAAGGACGTCACAAAGCTCTCGTCCTCCAACAGGCTATTATTAAAGTGCCAATAGGCCGGCCCCGGTCTCTCTGCACGGAGGGAGACCGTTATAGTAACTAAATGATGGTCGGAAAAAGGGGCCGGCCGAATGGTGGAGGAGTGAGCCTGTGAAAGATGGAAACGGGATAAATAAATACGGTCCAAACGAGAGTGGTGTGACCGATGGGCCTCCACCCGGACAAAAGTGAACGTGGAGGTGTCATCTGGGTGATGGTCACGCCAGACATCCACTAGGGAGTGATACTCAACTATTCCCCGGAGGATGTTCGCAGCAGTTGGGCTCGGCTCGGCCCCTGAGCGGTCCTGTTCCTCGAGGGTGGTGTTGAAGTCCCCTCCCAGGACCAGGCACTCGTGCGAATCTAGGGTGCCGAGAAAGTCGGACACCCGCTGGTAAAATTGTGGCCGCTTTGGGCTCATTTGCGGGGCATAGATATTAACAAGGTTGACTACGAGCCCCTCCATACGGACTCGAAGGTGCAACAGGTGGCCCGGCACGACCTCAGTGACCCCCAGCACCTCGGGCTGTAGGGTGGGGGAGAACAGGGTCACCACTCCAGCTTGCCAAGTCGCGAAGTGGCTAAAGTAGACCCCGTCCCCCCACTCCAGCCGCCACCTGTCCTCAAAGGTCGGGTCCGTATGGGTCTCCTGCAGGAAAACTACAGAGTACCCCCCCTCCCGAAGGTAAGAGAGCACCTGGGACCTGCGGAGAGCCATCCTACAGCCCCTGGTATTCAAGGTTGCAATAATAAAAGGCATCATGCGGAGGGCTGCGGGGGTGGGGGTTTCTCAGTGGCGGGGGTGTTCGTGGCCCTTGGCGGGTTGCGCAGCAACCCGTGACCCATCTCATAGATGAGTAGATTGCTTTGGAAGTTGCGGGCCCGCTCGTAGGCCGTAGCACCGCGCCTGCCGTGTCCTCTGCCCTCCTTTATAAGGGCCCTTGTGGCCTGAAAAACTTGTTCAAAGTCCCCCCAGAGCTGAAGAGCTAGCTGTACTTTATTGCGGGCACCACGGGTGTGTTCTAAGAACTTCCGTAGTGCATGCCGCAGCTCATGGGGGGATGGGGTTACGGTTCCCGGGGTACTCCCCGGTGGGATTCTTAATACAGCCTCGAGGTCCGCTAAGGCGGGTAGGCAAGGTGCGGACCACCGACGGGGCGTCTGACAGGCTGGGGTTGTTAAATCCATTTCATGCCTTGGGGTGGAAGGGGATGGCGGGGGAAAAATTGCAGCTCCTAATGGGTCGCAACTAAAAAGTGCAGAAACTGCTCCCTGGGGGGAATCTGCAACCCCAGGGGCGGCAGGAGCATTGCAGGAGGGGGTAAACTGGGTGGGGGCAGGGGAGGGGGCAGGGGCAGAGGTAAGGCTCTGAGATTCAGGAGGCAAGCAGCTAAAGGAAGGTGCCTCCTGAGCAGAGTCGAGGGTTAAGGGGTAAGGGAGGGGGCTCCCAGTATTGGCATTGACTCCGCGGTGGTCTTGGCGGCCGTGGCATCAGGTGGTGGACCACCTTCTGCATGGTGCTCGCCCGGGAAGGCAAGCAAGGGGAGGGAGCATGGGGAAAAAGGGGCTGGGGTGAAATTGCCCATCCCGAGGCCAGCTGATAATATCTTTGTCGCACCCTCCTCCATAGGTTCTGCTGAAGTGGAAATGGCAAGGGTGGGACTCCCTTGCTCGCCCGGGCGTAGTAGGGAAGAAGTCTCCTGGGCCTGGGCGGGAGCAGCGATGGATTGAGTAGGAGGAGGGTTGGTTTCAGGTGCTGGGCAGCCAGGGGCGTCGGCAACAACGGGGCCGATATCCTGCCGGGTCTCGGGGGTCTCGGGTGCCCCTCCCCTCCGGGCCAAAGGGCAGTCTCTGCGGACATGCCCGGCCGAGCGGCAGAGGTAGCACCGGGCCTCTCCGGTGGAGTAGAAGACCCGATAGCAGGCTCCCTGGTAGGGGACTAGGAAGGACCCCTCGAGCGCCTCCCCGTCACGCACCCCCGCCGGCGGTAGAAGCTGCACTTGCCGGCGGAAAGAAAGGACGTGACGGAGGGTGGGGTCCTTGCAGCCCAACGGGAGAGGGCTGATGACAGAGGTAAGTTTCCCCAGGGCGGAGAGAGCGGGTAACAGGGTAGCATTGGGTAAAAAGGGAGGAACGGAGGTGAGGACGAGGCGAACGCCCAGATCTTCTAGCGGCTCTAGGGGGACGAACACCCCCCCCACCACCAGGCCCCTCTCCACCGCCTCTTGGGCGGTAGCCTCCGTAGCTAAGAAAAAAACGACCTTCCCATACATCTTGGAGGCTGCCACAATAGCCGTGGGTCCTACCACCTTCGCCAACGCCTGCACGTATGTCTCCACGTGGGGTGAGGTGGGCACCAGGAGGCAACGGACACCGTGCCTCCTGGTCAAGGCGGAAAAAAGGCCCCGGCTGCTGGTGATGGTAGCGGAGGCAGTGGGTGGGCGAGATGACGAGGCGGCAGGCAAGGGGGAACCTGCCACCGCCCGGGCATATGTCCTGGGGCCCGGGGGAGGGGCACTCGCAGAGCTGGTGGAGGGAACCGCGGGGAGGGGCATCGCGGTCGATGACGAGGCTACGGCTGTGGGGGCAGCCCCTGCCATGGAGGGCCCAGATGTTTTAGCGGGGCCCTTTCCTTTCGGCCCGCCCTGGTTTTTGCGGCCAGCTGGCAGGGGGTGCTTAGAACCTGACGGGGCAGGGGGCATAGCAGCAGCAGTAAGCACTCCGGTACTTCCTGCTGCCGGTGCCCCAGCGGGGGCGGTGGCAAGTATTTTGACAATCGTGGGGGGGGGGAGGTTGGGGGTTGGGCAGGGGGGGGGTGGGGGAGAAACAACTAAATTTGCCAAAGGGGCCTCGCCCCTCCCATTCCCTGCCATCGTGAGCAGGGAGAGACGGGGAGACAACCGGAAGGAGAAGGGGGGGAGAAGGGGAGGTGAATTAACCACTCCTCCCTACTAGACTACAGGCGGGCGAAAAGGGGAAAAATACCAAATGGGGTGGACAAGGAGGGGGGGGGGAATTCAGTAATAGGGGCAGGCTGTAAAATAAGCAGTCCGAAAGGGGGGGGGTATAAACCCACGCACGTTTGTCCAAAGAGTCTCGTATGGTCAGCTGTTATGTCCGGTCCGAAAGGCAAAGTCCAAAGCAAACAGCTGGATCCGAAGGCAGATGGCAGATTGCCAGCAGGGACGAAGCAGCGGGGGCCGTGACAGTTGTAGTAGTGGTGGGGGGGGGTGAGGGGGGCACCGATGGATCAGGGGGCAGCTTGTTGCCACACCCCCTGTGCCGCCACAAAACGCGATTAAAACACAGTCAAACTCCCCCCCACGAGAGTAGAATTCGAAAAATTAGTCAGTCATACGGCCCCCTTCACGGTGATTGATAGCTTCGTAAATTATTTCTCCTGTCTTCCGAAATCCTTCTTCTCCGGCCATGTTGGCTGTGTTCCAAGGCTTCCGGCATGCGAAGAATGTTGTAGAGATAGTCCGAGCTGCCAGCAAAGCGGCTGGGTCTGGGGGCTTCCACTCTCCCCTCCGGATAGCAAAATCAGCAATCTCCCCCCCCTCCTCCGGGGGTCTCAGCAAAAACAAATAGCTGCGCCCAAAAGCAGGCGAGGGCGGGGAGTGGTGCCGGCTGCAAGATGGCAGCCTGTCAGCACTCAAACAGGAGCAAGAAGCGGCAGAAATCAACCCAAAACAAAAGAAAAAAAAACACAAAAAGCATCCGGCCCGTTCGGGGGGAACTATGCAAGGTCCAAAAGTAAGAAAAATCCAGGCCAGGGGGCTTTAGGAAAGAATAGAAAGCAGATAGTTAAGGAGCGAGCTAGGGACGGTCCGTCCTCCAACAGGGAAGGTTCCCGAACAATCAGGAACCTTCTGGAGACAATTAAGACAGACAGGCTGATTAGAACACCTGCAGCCAATCAAGAAGCTGCTAGAATCAATTAAGGCAGGCTAATCAGGGCACCTGGGTTTTAAAAAGGAGCTCACTTCAGTTTGTGGTGCGTGTGTAAGGAGCTGGGAGGAAGAGGCACTAGGAGCTGAGAGTGAGAATGCGGACTGTTGGAGGACTGAGGTGTACAAGCTTTATCAGACACTAGGAGGAAGGTCCTATGGTGAGGATAAAGAAGGTGTTGGGAGGAGGCCATGGGGAAGTAGCCCAGGGAGTTGCAGCTGTTGCACAGCTGTTCCAGGAGGCACTCTAGACAGCTGCATTCCACAGGGCCCTGGGCTGGAACCCAGAGTAGAGGGCGGGCCCGGGGTTCCCCCCAAACCTCCCAACTGCTGGTCAGACACAGGAGGAATTGGCCTGGACTGTGGGTTCAAGACAATGGCCAAACTGAGGGCTGCCGTGAAGCTCCAAGGCGAGCAAATCCACCAATAAGCACAAGACCCACCAAGGTAGAGGAGGAACTTTGTCACACTGTGTTGTGAAAAATTACTTCCTTATATTTGTTTTAAACCTACTGCAAGAGAATAGATTGGGATGGACTATGCAGGTACATTTTATTACAGTGTTGCGGGAGGAGTTTGGAAACCACAGCCGAGTTCCCTGCCAGACTTCAAACCAACATTGAGCTCCATCCATATAAATCAGGCTGCTGTTTTTAGCCTTCCCTGTTAAACAGGGCACAAACGTATCAACATGTGCTCCGTGTTGATTCATTTCTCTCTCAATAAGGAGGGACTGCAGGAGTGACTGCTCAGAAACCACAGCAAGCCTTTGAATTTTGAACAGTGCTCCTCTGCTGGACTCTCTAGTCCAGAGCTACAATTTCAAACAAAAGGACTCCATATCAAAATAAGAGCCCGGCCTCCCGTCTCCCAGACAGCGTCAGTGTTCTTCGCTTCACGTCTGATTCTAAATGTTAAATATTCTTGTAAAGGGCAACATTCCTGAATCCATTAATGGCTAACAAACCAATCCTCCCCCTTTTTACTGTCTGAAAGGCCTTTGAGTTCCCAGAACGACATATCCTTTCATAATCCCATCCATAATCATCGGATTATACCGTTCAAGGCAATGAGCAACTCAGACGTTGACTGCTCTATTCATACCATTTACTGCACTTACGCCTATGTATTAGTGCCATTGTTCAGCATTAAGATTTCAGACTAATTAACATTGCAGCTTGATTTCAAACTATTGGTCTCAAAGGCTGCAGAATACTATCCATGTTACAGGCCAGATTCAGCCCTGAATTATATCCCTGCCATCTCAGTGTGAGTGAGAATGCAAAGCACACCACTCAGGCCACAATAGGGACCTACATTTACCAGCCATGCTACAGGGTAAATTATGGCTGCCCCTGCACAATGAGCACCTTTCTTGCCATGAGAAGGAGGAGTACTTGTGGCATCTTAGGCCTTCTCTACACTATGAGTTTATGTCGGATTTAGCAGCGTTAAATCGAATTAACCCTGCACCCATCCACACAATGAAGCCATTTTTTTCTACATAAAGGGCTCTTAAAACCGATTTCTGTACTCCTCCCCAACAAGGGGATTAGCACTCAAATCGACATCACCATTTTGAATAAGGGTTAGTGTGGACACAATTAGAAGGTATTGGCCTCCGGGAGCTATCCCACAGTGCACCATTGTGACCGCTCTGGACAGCACTCTGAACTCAGATGCACTGGCCAGGTGTACAGGAAAAGCCCCAGGAGCTTTTGAATCTCATTTCCTGTTTGGCCAGGTGAGCTCATCAGCACAGGTGACCATGCAGTCCCAGAATCGAAAAAGAGCTCCAGCATGGACTGAATGGGAGGTACTGGATCTGATCGCTGTATGGGGAGAGGAATCTGTGGTATCAGAACTATCCAAAAGACGAAATGCCGAAACATTTCAAAAAATCTCCAAGGCCATGAGGGACAGAGGCTACAACAGGGACGCAACACAGTGCCGCCTAAAACTTAAGGAGCTCAGACAAGCATACCGGAAAACAAAAGAATCAAACAGACGCTCCGAGACAGAGCCCCAGACATACTGCTTCAATGCTGGGCTGCATGCAATTCTAGGGGGGGCCACCACCACTACCCCACCCCTGTCCATGGACTCCGATGATGGAGTACTCTCCGCCATGTCTGAGGATTTTGCGGACAGGGAAGATGAGGAGGAGGAGTACGAGCTTGAGGAGAGCACACAGCACACCGTTCTCCCCGACAGCCAGGATCTTTTTATCACCCTGACTGAAATACCCTCCCAACCCAACCAAGCTGGAGAAGGGACCTCTGGTGAGTATACCTTTTAAAATATAATACATGTTATAGAAGCAAGTGTTTTTTAATGATTAAGTAGCCTTGAGGATTTGGGATGCATTCGTGGCCAGTACAGCTACTGAAAAAGTCTGTTAACGTGTCTGGGGATGGAGCGGAAATCCTCCAGGGACATCTCCATGAAGCTCTCCTGGAGGTACTCTAAAAGCCTTTGCAGAAGGTTTCTGGGGAGAGCAGCCTTATTCCGTCCTCCATGGTAGGACACTTTACCACGCCATGCTAGTAGCAAGTAATCTGGTATCATTGCATGACAAAGCCTGGCAGCGTATGGTCCCGGTGTTTCCTGGCATTCAAGTAACATCCGTTCTTTATCTCTCTGTGTTATCCTCAGGAGAGTGATATCATTCATGGTAACCTGGTTGATATAGGGGAATTTAATTAAAGGGACAGTCAGAGGTGGCCATTCCTACTGGGCTGTTTGCCTGTGGCTGAAAAGAAATCCTCCCCATAGTTAGCCACGCAGTGGGAGATGGGGGGCCATTGGCGCTGAGCTGTTCGTGTTTGGCTAGCAGGGATCTTCCCTGATACCAGCCACACTGTGGGGTGAGGGGTAAAGCAATCATCCCAGAGAATTGTTGGGGGGGTTAGTTTGGTTTCTGTTGCTGCACGTTAACAGAAAAACTGCAGCACTAAATGGCCAACTCAACGTGCTTTGCTTGGTATGGGAGAGGAGGGTGCTGCTGTTGTGAAGGTTGCAGAAGCCAAATGACTATGGATTACCATGGCTGCCTGCAAGCCAAATTCTGTTGCCCAGCACTGCGTGTGTGATTTCTAACACCAAAGCCGCAGGCACTCAATATAAGATGCAAAATGCAACGTTGTACCAAAATCACATGTGCTATGTAATGTGAATAGTGTTGTTCACCGTGAAAGAGTATAGCCATTGTTCTGTAAAATGTATCTTTTTAAATACATCACTCCCTTTTTGTCCTCCAGCAGCTGCAAATGTTTCAAGCCTCCCTCCTCCGTCCCAAAGGCTATCTCAGATAAGGCGGCGAAAAAAAACGCACGCGCGATGACATGTTCTCTGAGCTCATGCAGTCATCCAGCACTGACAGAGCTCAGCAGAATGTGTGGAAGGACACAATAGCAGAGTACAGGAAAGCGGACGATGAACATGAGGAGAGGTGGCAGCAGGAAGATCAGAGGAGGCATGAGGCAACGCTGGGGCTACTGCGGGATCAAACTGATATGCTCCGGCATCTGGTTGAGGTTCATGAATAGCAGCAGGATCACAGACTGCCACTGCAGCCCCTGTTTAACCGCCCTCCCTCCTCCCCAAGTTCTATAGCGTCCTCACCCAGATGCCCAAGAACATGGGGGGAGGCTCCAGGCACCCAACTACTCCACCCCAGTGGACAGCCCAAGCAACAGAAGGCTGTCATTCAACAAGTTTTAAAGTGGCCTTTTCCTTCCCTCCTACCCTCCTCCCACACCCCACCAAGGCTATCTTGTGAGTTATCTTCCTATTTTTAAAATCAAATAATAAGGAATACATGTTTTTTAAACAATAGTGACTTTATTTCCTTTGCAAGCAAGCTGTGATCGAAGGGAGGAGGGTGAGTGGCTTACAGGGAATTTAGAGGCAACCAAGGAGGCGGGTTTTCATCAAGGAGAAACAAACAGAACCGTCACACAGTACCCTGGCCACTCATGAAACTGGTTTTCAAAGCTTCTCTGACGTGCAGCACTTCCTCCTGTGCTCTTCTAACCGCCCTGGTGTCTGGCTGTGCATAATCAGCGGCCAGGCAATTTGCCTCAACCTCCCACCCCACCATAAACGTCTCCCCCTTACTCTCACAGATATTGTGGAGTGCACAGCAAGCAGTAATAACAATGGGAATATTGGTTTCGCTGAGGTCTAACCAAGTCAGTAAACTGCGCCAGCGCACTTTTAAATGTCCAAATGCACACTCTACCCCATTCTGCACTTGCTCAGCCTGTAGTTGAACAGCTCCTGACTACTGTCCAGGCTGCCTGTGTATGGCTTCATGAGCCATGGCATTAAGGGGTAGGCTGGGTCCCCAAGGATAACTATAGGCATTTCTACATCCTCAACGGTTATTTTCTGGTCTGGGAATAAAGTCCCTTCCTGCAGCTTTTGAAAGAGACCAGAGTTCCTGAAGATGCAAGTGTCATGTACCTTTCCTGGCTATCCCATGGTGATGTTGCTTGTGATCCACGAGTGCTTGCAGCACCATTGAAAAGTACCCCTTGCGGTTTATGTACTGGCTGCCTTGGTGATGCGGTCCCAAGATAGGGATATGCGTTCCGTCTATAGCCCCACCATAGTTAGGGATCCCATTGCAGCAAAGCCATCTAGTATGACCTGCACATTTCCCAGAGTCACTACCTTTGATAGCAGCGGTTTAATGATTGCGTTGGCTACTTGCATCACAGCAACCCGCACAGCAGATTTGCCCACTCCAAATTGATTACCAACTGCCCGGTAGTGGTCTGGCGTTGCAAGCTTCCACATGGCTATTGCCACTCGCTTGTGAACTGTGAAGGCTGCATCTCATTCTTGCGCTTCATGGCAGGGGAAAGCAAGTCACAAAGTTCCATGAAAGTGCCCTTACGCATGTGAAAGTTTCGGGGCCACTGGGAATCATCCCAAACCCACAACACTATGCGGTCCCACCACTCTGTGCTTGTTTCCCAGGCCCAGAATTGGCGTTTCACGGCATGAGCCTGCCCCAGTAACACCATGATCTCCAAATTGCTGGGGACCGTGGTTTTAGAGAAATCTGTGTTCATGTCTTCACCGCGCTGCCATCGCCTCTTTGCCTGGTTTTTCAGGTGCTGGTTCTTCATACACTGCACGATAATGCGCGAGGTGTTTACAATGGTCATAACTGCTGCGGTGAGCTGAACGGGCTCCATGCTTGCCATACTATGGCATCTGCTCGGGCAATCCAGGGGAAAAGGCTCAAAATGATTTTCTGCTGTTGCTTTCATGGAGGGAGGGAGAGTTGACTGACGATATTTACCCTTAACCACCTGCGACAAATTTTTGGCCCCATCAGTCATTGGGAGCTCAGCCCAGAATTCCAATGGCCAGCGGGGACTGTGGGAACTGTGGGATAGCTACCCACAGTGCACCGCTCAGAATGTCAACGCTTGCCACAGTACTGTGGATGCACACCGCCGAATTAATGTGCTTAGTGTGGACACATGCACGTGACTTTATACAATCTGTTCTCAAAAATCGACTTCTGTAAAATCAGAGTACTTTCGTAGTGTAGACATGGCCTTAGAGATTAATAAATTTATTTGAGCATAGGCTTTCATGGGCTAAAGCCCACTTCATCAGATGCATGCAGTGGAAAATAAAGTAGGAAGATATATATATATACAGAGAACATGCCATACCAACTCTAACAAGAGTAATCAATTAAGGTGGGCTATTATCAGCAGGAGAAAAAAAACTTTTTTAGTGATAATCAGGATTGCCTATTTCAAACAGTTGACAAGAACGTGTGAGTAACAGTAGGGGAGAAATTAGCATGGGGAAATAGTTTTTAGTTTGTGTAATGTCTTTATTCAAGCCTAATTTAGTGGTGTCCAGTTTGCAAATTAATTCCAGTTCTGCAGTTTCTCGTTCGAGTCTGTTTTTGAAGGTTTTTTTTATTGAATAATTGCGACTTTTAGGTCTGTAATTCAGTGTCCAGGGAGGTTGAAGTGTTCTCTGACTGGATTTTGAATGTTATAATTCTTGACATCTGATTTGTGTCCATTTATTCTTTTGCGTAGAGACTGTCGAATTTGGCCAATATATATGGCAGAGTGGCATCACTGGCACATGATGGCATATATCACATTGGTAGATGTGTAGGTGAATGAGCCTCTGATAGCGTGGCTGATGTGATTAGGTCCTATGATGGTGTCCCTTGAATAGATATGTGGACAGAGTTGGCAACAGGCACCCTATACCGGAAACCTTCTGACCACTATACTTACCTACATGCCTCCAGCTTTCATCCAGACCACATCACATGATCCATTGTCTACAGCCAAGCTCTAAGATACAACCGCATTTGCTCCAACCCCTCAGACAGAGACAAACACCTACAAGATCTCTATCAAGCGTTCTTATAACTACAATACCCACCTGCTGACGTGAAGAAATACACTGACAGAGGCAGAAGAGTACCCAGAAGTCACCTACTACAGGACAGGCCCAACAAAGAAAGTAACAGAATGCCACTAGCTGTCACCTTCAGCCCCCAACTAAAACCTCTCCAGTGCATCATCAAGGATCTACAACCTATCCTGAAGGACGATCCCTCACTCTCACAGATCTTGGGAGACAGGCAAGTCCTCACTTATAGACAGACCCCCCAACCTGAAGCAAATATTCACCAGCAACCACACACCACACAACAAAAACACTAACCGAGGAACCTCACCTTGCAACAAAGCCCGTTGCCAACTCTGTCCACATATCTAGTCCGTGTTCCCCCACACATGCAGTCCATGTTCCTCACCTATGATCAGCAGCACTGAACACTGGAGAAGGGACACGTTTTCGGTATATCGGTGAGGCCATGGCCACAGTCCTCATGCACTAGCAAGTGTCTGGAAGCCAAGCTGGGACCAGATACAAGCTACCCTCCAGAAGTGCAGCAGAATCCACTGAAAAACTTACTACTCCCCAGAGTCCTTGGGAGCATTATGCTTATTGCTTCTGCCATGCACAGTACAATAGCTCCAATCGCCTCTCCTCAGGTAGTGCACCCACCCTGCCACTCACAGTACTCAATTAATTCTGGTTGTTTCTCCATCTGTTTTGCTCGTATTATAGGGAAATCTCAGACAGTTCTGTTTAGTATGGGCAGGGCCAGAGAGGATTTCAACAGCAGCAGCAGACTAGCTAACCATCCAAGGAAATCTCCCCATGCAAAGCCTGGTGGTAACACACTGCGTGCTGTGGAGAGATTAGCGTGATCATCTAGGGAAGATAGGCTGCAGATTATCTGGGGGATGCTGGAGTCCAGTTTGGCCCTGGCATTAATTAGGACAGCCCAGGAGGCTGACTAACTTAAACTGAGCTATCCATGAGCCTTGGGCAGCAGGGCTTCCTGGTCAAACTCCCTTCACATCCAGAATGCCTCCAGCCTGCCCGTCAGCATATTCTGAAATATTCCCAGAGGCAGGAGTTCTTGCCAAAAGAGCTGGTCAGAAAGTGAAATGCTAGTTTAGAGCAACAAAAATGGGCCTTTGGGAACCCTCCCGTGTTCTTCACAAGCTAGGTTTCTCCTCATTTCTTGACTAGCTTTATTTGAACTTCAACCAAATCTGACACAAAAGTAAACCTCAAGCCACTGATGTCAGTCAGCTATCACCCTTTGTCTTTGGGTCTGAGCCCAACATACATTCACAAGCTTTCTTAAAAGCCATCTAGGGTCCTTGACACGAAGGAGAGCCCCAGGGAACAAAGGATTTGATCAGTAGCCAACCAAAGCTGTATAAAGAGACTTGAGGTCTTCCATAAGGAGGTGGTATCACCTATAAGAGCTGGAACTAGTGGTGCCAGCTTAAAGTGGTTTCCATCACATACAGGTTTACAGTTTGGTTCACTGGCTCAGTACCCCCACCAGAAAATTGTTCCAGCACCCTTGGTATCACCAGATATTTGGGGAGGGATGGCGTGTATTGGAGGTGCACAGAAAAAAGTTGGGAGAAAAGTTATTTGGAGGGTGGTCCAGTTGTGCTCGAGTGAAGTAGATGGGACATGGAGAAGGAGAATTCAACCTGCTTTAACTAGTACAAGCAGACAGATATTTTGCAGCTAACCCAGCTTTAACCAACATACAAGTTAACTGCAAATGAAAACCAGAAAATAGCAGTGACATTTACAGCCCAGTTAATGATAAAGCAGGTGCCTGAGTAAGCAGAGTCAGGATGAGCTCCACCCTGACATCTGGTGGTGAGGTGTGGCAAGTTGTGGAAAAGAACTTCAGGGGCCGATATCATTTGCATAGGCACACACACCCCGCCTAGAATGAGGCCATAGCTGCCCAAATGGTCACTTTGGCTGTTGTGGGATCCCCAGTGTCTCTGTTATTGGTGCAGAAAGAATAAATTGTTATTACCCTGATTATGGGAACTGTGCTTGGAACTGTACTTGGCCTTTTGTTATGATGGAGGGACTCACCATCAACTAAGTAGCACTCGCTAGGCAAGGGACATGGGTTCCAAAACTGTGAATTGAGAGAGGCTTGAGACAGGTATTAGTACCTGGTGGTGTTGGTCCCCTTTGTGAGGGCCTGAAATACCAATTGCACTTCTGTCTCTCTCCACTGTAGAGTGTCAGAGCTAATTTTGGGTCTATTAAGAGTCTTGCTACAGGTACTGTGCTGAATTCACTTTGGCCTTAGGGTGCACCAGCACTAAGACCCCCACTACTATGAGCTGAAATCACTGAGCACTGTGTCAAGTAGTGGGGAGCCGGAAGATCTAGAGTGCAGTGGTGCTGTTTGTGGATAGGCTGGTGGAGTGTTTGTGAGACGCTGAGCTGTGCAGAGTGGAGCTGTTTGTGAGACAGCGGAGCCCTGTGGGGTAGTCAGCTTCAGGTCACGTAAGGTGCCCCTTACCACTTTTCCCCCACACACAGGAACATTTTTAGCCAGACTGGGGAGTAACACTCTGCAGATGAACTTTTGAACTCTGGGGCTGGACTTTTTGGACTTTGGATGATTTGTGGATTGCTGGACTCAAGAGACGTTTGGGTTCTGGGACTCAAGAACCCGAGGGAAAGGATGTGGCCCAATTTGCTGGGGTGGGTCTTTGCTCATGGTTTGGTTAATGAACACTAGTTGTGGTGTTTCCCCAATTTAATGCTGATGTCGTTTACCTCATGTTATTAAAGATTCTCTGCTACACCGAGACTCTGTGCTTGCGAGAGGGGAAGTATTGCCTCTTTGAGGTGCCTAGTGGGTGTGTAAGATTTTCCCAGGTCACTGGGTGGGGCTCGAGCCAGTTTTGCGTTTGCTTTGATGAGAGGGAACCCTGCGTACTGAACCCGGCCCTTGCTGCTATCAACTTGAGCTGGCAGAAGGGTTACACCTGGTTCAGCTTCCCCACATGCACACACACACCTGAACAAAAAACAACAAACTCAAAGAGAGCTGGTGGGTTGCCCCCCACACACCTTACTCTTTTCTGGGAGCCTGACAGTGACATTTTTGGGCCTGGAACAGTATACATTTCAGAGCCCAGTGCTTTCACAAGTCTCACCAATACTTGTCTATGAGATACAAGAAGCAGAAGTGCTCTTCCAGGCTAAAAACCAGTAAAACCACAGTGGGGACCAATGTGAGAACATGGCATTCTGCCAGAAGATGGAGTGTGAGGAAGCTGTTCTTCACTTCACTGTGATGAACAGAGTATAGAACAAAGAAATTCACTCTCCCGTCTCAGTCTGTCGAAGATAGCACACTAACTGTAGGAGTTCTCTCTTGACACTACTGTACAGAGGCTTTGAGAGGCAAGAATGGAGTACTATATGCATGGGCTCATTGTGTCTACCAGCTTCCCACACATAGCAATCATGGCACAAGTTATGTTTTTGCTAAATATGGAAGTGTTTCATTAACATGGGAAATTAAGTTGCAAATAGACTAGTGAATGACTTGTCACTTAAGTGTCAGAACATAAGGGTACACCCTGCATTCACTACGACTTTAAGCCCTGGTCTACACAAGGAGTCGAGGTTGACTTTAGCTGCACTAAATCGATTTAACCCTGCACCCGTCCACATGATGAAGCCCTGTTTTTTGACTTAAAGGGCTCTTATAATTGATTTCCTTACTACACTCCCAACAAGGGGATTAGCGCTGAAATCGGCCTTGCCGGGTCGAATTTGGGGTACTGAAAATCAGTCCTTCAGGGAACTGATGGGCAGGATCCCCTGGGAGAATAACATGAGGGGGAAAGGAGTTCAGGAGAGCTGGCTGTATTTTAAAGAATCCTTATTGAGGTTACAGGGACAAACCATCCCGATGTGTAGAAAGAATAGTAAACATGGCAGGCGACCAGCTTGGCTTAACAGTGAAATCCTTGCTGATCTTGAACACAAAAAAGAAGCTTACAAGAAGTGGAAGATTGGACAAATGACCAGGGAAGAGTATAAAAATATTGCTCGGGCATGCAGGAGTGAAATCAGGAGGGCCAAATCCCACCTGGAGTTGCAGCTAGCAAGAGATGTTAAGAGTAACTAGAAGGGTTTCTTCAGGTATGTTAGCAACAAGAAGAAAGTCAAGGAAAGTGTGGGCCTTACTGAATGAGGGAGGCAACCTAGTGAGAGAGGATGTGGAAAAAGCTAATGTACTCACTGCTTTTTTTGCCTCTGTCTTCATGAACAAGTTCAGCTCCCAAACTACTGCACTAGGCAGCACAGCATGGGGAGGAGGTGACCAGCCCTCTGCGAAGAAAGAAGTGGTTCAGGACTATTTAGAGAAGCTGGACGAGCACAAGTCCATGGGGCCGGATGCGCTGCATCCGAGAGTGCTAAAGGAGTTGGCGGATGTGATTGCAGAGCCATTGGCCATTATCTATGAAAACTCATAGTGATTGGGGGAAGTCCCGGACGACTGGAAAAAGGCTAATGTAGTGCCCATCTTTAAAAAAGGGAAGAAGGATGATCCTGGGAACTACAGGCCAGTCAGCCTCACCTCAGTCCCTGGAAAAATCATGGAGCAGGTCCTCAAGGAATCCATGCTGAAGCACTTAGAGGAGAGGAAAGTGATCAGGAACAGTCAGCATGGATTCACCAAGGGCAAGTCATGCCTGACTAAGCTAATTGCCATCTATGATGAGATAACTGGATCTGTGGATGAGGGAAAAGCTGTGGACATATTGTTCCTTGACTTTAGCAAAGCTTTTTTTAACTGCCAGCAAGTTAAAGAAGTATGGGCTGGATGAATGGACTATAAGGTGGATAGAAAGTTGGCTAGATTGTCGGGCTCAACGGGTAGTGATCAATGGCTCCATGTCTAGTTGGCAGCCAGTATCAAGTGGAGTGCCCCAAGGGTCGGTCCTGGGGCCGGTTTTGTTCAATATCTTCATAAATGATCTGGAGGATGGTGTGGATTGCACCCTCAGCAAGTTTGCAGATGACACTAAACTGGGAGGAGAGGTAGATACGCTGGAGGGTAGGGATAGGATACAGAGGGACCTAGACAAATTAGAGGATTGGGCCAAAAGAAATCTGATGAGGTTCAATAAGGACAAGTGCAAAGTCCTGCACTTAGGATGGGAGAATCCCAAGCACCACTACAGACTAGGGATTGAATGGCTTGGCAGCAGTTCTGCAGAAAAGGACCTAGGGGTTACAGTGGCTGAGACGCTGGATATGAGTCAACAGTGTGCCATTGTTGCCAAGAAGGCCAATGGCATTTTGGGATGTATAAGTAGGGGCATTGCCAGCAGATCGAGGGATGTGATCATTCCCCTCTATTCAACATTGGTGAGGCCTCATCTGGAGTACTGTGTCCAGTTTTGGGCCCCACACTACAAGAAGGATGTGGAAAAATTGGAAAGCGTCCAGCGGAGGGCAACAAAAATGGTTAGGGGACTGGAACACATGACTTATGAGGAGAGGCTGAGGGAACTGGAATTGTTTAGTCTGCGGAAGAGAAGAATGAGGAGAGATTTGATAGCTGCTTTCAACTACCTGAAAGGGGGTTCCAAAGAGGATGGATCTAGACTGTTCTCAGTGGTAGCTGATGACAGAACAAGGAGTAATGGTCTCAAGTTGCAGTGGGGGAGGTTTAGGTTGGATATTAGGAAAAACTTTTTCACTAGGAGGGTGGTGAAACACTGGAATGCGTTACCTAGGGAGGTGGTGGAATCTCCTTCCTTAGATATTTTTAAGGTCAGGCTTGACAAAGGCCTGGTTGGGATGATTTAGTTGGGGATTGGTCTTGCTTTGAGCAGGGGGTTGGACTAGATGACCTCCTGAGGTCCCTTCCAGCCCTGATATTCTATGATGCTATGATTCTACTGTGGACACAATTAGACGGTATTGGCCTCCGGGAGCTATCCCAGAGTGCTTCATTGTGACCACTCTGGACAGCACCCTCAACTCAGATGGACTTGCCAGGTAGACAGGGAAAGGCCCGCAAACTTTTGAATTTCAATTTCCTGTTTGGCCAGCGTGGCAAGCTGCAGGTGAGTGCAGAGCTCATCAGCAGAGGTGACCATGATGGAGTCCCAGAATCGCAAAAGAGCTCCAGCATGGACCGAACAGGAGGTACAGGATCTGATCACTGTATGGGGAGAGGAATCCATGCTATCAGAACTACGTTCCAGTTTTCGAAATGACAAAACATTTGTCAAAACCTCCCAGGGCATGAAGGACAGAGGCCATAACAGGGACCCAAAGCTGGGCCCCGTGAAACTTAAGGAGCTGAGGCAAGCCTACCAGAAAACCAGAGAGGGAAACGGCCGCTCCGGGTCAGAGCCCAAAACATGCCGCTTCTATGATGAGCTGCATGCCATTTTAGAGGGTTCAGCCACCACTACCCCAGCCGTGTTGTTTGACTCCTTCAGTGGAGATGGAGGCAACACGGAAGCAGGTTTTAGGGACGAGGAAGATGATGATGATGAGGTTGTAGATAGCTCACAGCAAGCAAGCGGAGAAACCGGTTTTCCCGACAGCCAGGAACTGTTTCTCACTCTGGACCTGGAGCCAGTACCTCCCAAACCCACCCAAGGCTGCCTCCTGGGCCCGCCAGGTGGAGAAGGGACCTCTGGTGAGTGTACCTTTTAAATTACTATACATGGTTTAAAAGCAAGCATGTTTAATGATTAATTTGCCCTGGTATTCACGGCTCTCCTGGATGTACTCCCAAAGCCTTTGCAAAAGGTTTCTGGGGAGTGCAGCCTTATTCCGTCCACCATGGTAGGACACTTTACCACACCAGGCCAGTAGCACATACTCGGGAATCACTGTACAACAAAGCATTGCAGTGTATGTTTGCTGGCGTTCAAACAACATCCGTTCTTTATCTCTCTGTGTTATCGTCAGGAGAGTGATATTATTCATGGTCACCTGGTTGAAACGGTGCTTTTCTTAAGGGGACATTCAGAGATGCCCATTCCTGCTGGGCTGTCTGCCTGTGGCTGAACAGAAATGTTCCCCGCTGTTAGCCACGGGGAGGGGGGAAGGGCTGGCCACATGGTGCAGGGAGGCAAAATGCGACCTTGGAACAAAAGCACATGTGCTATGTATGTAATGTTAACAGCAAGGTTTACCGTGAAAGAGTGTACCCATTGTTCTATAAAATGTGTCTTTTTAAATACCACTGTCCCTTTTTTTTTTCTCCACCAGCTGCATGTGTTTCAAGGATCACAGGATCTTCTCCTTCCCAGAGGCTAGTGAAGATTAGAAGGCAAAAAAACCACACTCGCGATGAAATGTTCTCTGAGCTCATGCTGTCCTCCCACACTGACAGAGCACAGACGAATGTGTGGAGGCAGACAATGTCAGAGTGCAGGAAAGCACAAAATGACTGGGAGGAGAGGTGGCAGGCTGAAGAGAGTAAGTGGCGGGCTGAAGAGAGGGCTGAAGCTGAAAGGTGGCGGTAGCGTGATGAGAGGAGGCAGGATTCAAGGCTGAGGCTGCTGGAGGATCAAATTAATATGCTCCAGCATATGGTTGAGGTGCAGGAAAGGCAGCAGGAGCACAGTCCACCACTACAGCCCCTGTGTAACCAACCGCCCTCCGCCCCAGGTTCCATAGCCTCCTCACCCAGACGCCCAAGAACGCAGTGAGGAGGCCTCCGGCCACCCAGCCACTCCACCGCAGAGGATTGCCCAAGCAACAGAAGGCTGGCATTCAATAAGTTTTAAAGTGCTGTGTGGCCTTGTCCTTCCCTCCTCCACCACCCCTCCCGTTGCTTCTCTCCTCCACCATCCCTCCCGGGCTACCTTGGCAGTTATCCCCCTATTTGTGTGATGAATGAATAAAGAATGCATGAATGTGAAGCAACAATGACTTTATTGCCTCTGCAAGCGGTGATCGAAGGGAAGAGGGGAGGGTGGTTAGCTTACAGGGAAGAAGAGTGAACCAAGGGGCAGGGGGTTTCATCAAGGAGAAACAAACAGAACTTTCACACCGTAGCCTGGTCAGCCATGAAACTGGTTTTCAAAGCTTCTCTGATGCGCACCGCACCCTCCTGTGCTCTTTTAACCGCCCTGGTGTCTGGTTGCGCGTAATCAGCAGCCAGGCAATTTGCCTCAACCTCCCACCCCACCATAAATGTCTCCCCCTTACTCTCACAGATATTGTGGAGCACACAGCAAGCAGTAATAACAGTGGGAATATTGGTTTCGCTGAGGTCTAACCAAGTCAGTAAACTGTGCCAGCGTGCTTTTAAACATCCAAATGCACATTCTACCACCATTCTGCACTTGCTCAGCCTGTAGTTGAACAGCTCCTGACTACTATCCAGGCTGCCTGTGTACGGCTTCATGAGCCATGGCATTAAGGGGTAGGCTGGGTCCCCAAGGATAACTATAAGCATTTCAACATCCCCAACGGTTATTTTCTGGTCTGGGAATAAATTCCCTTCCTGCAGTTTTTGAAAGAGACCAGAATTCCTGAAGATGGGAGCGTCATGTACCTTTCCCGGCCATCCCATGTTGATGTTGGTGAAAGGTCGCTTGTGATCCACCAGTGCTTGCAGCACCGTTGATAAGTACCACTTGTGGTTTATGTTCTCGCCGGCTTGGTGCTCCAGTGCCAAGATAGGGATATGGGTTCCGTCTATGGCCCCACCACAGTTAGGGAATCCCATTGCAGCAAAGCCATCCACTATGACCTGCACATTTCCCAGGGTCACTACCCTTGATAGCAACAGATCTTTGATTGCGTTGGGTACTTGCATCACAGCAACCCCCACAGTGGATTTGCCCACTCCAAATTGATTCCCGACTGACTGGTAGTGGTCTGGCGTTGCAAGCTTCCAGAGGGCTATCACCACTCACTTGTGAATTGTGAGGGCTGCTTTCATCTTGGTATTCTTGTGCTTCATGGCAGGGAAAAGCAAGTCACAAAGCTCCATGAAAGTGCCCTTATGCATGCGAAAGTTTCGCAGCCACTGGGAATCGTCCCAGCCCTGCAACACTATGTGCTCCCACCACTCTGTGCTTGTTTCCTAGGCCCAGAATCGGCATTCCACTGCATGAACCTGCCCCATTAGCACCATGATGCCCACATTGCCAGGGCCCGTGCCTTGAGAGAAGTCTGTGTCCATGTCTTCTTCACTCTCCTCACTGCGCTGTCGTTGCCTACTTGCCTGGTTTCACTTTGCCAGGTTCTGGTGCTGCATATACTGCTGGATAATGCGTGTGGTGTTTAATGTGCTCCTAATTGCCAAAGTGATCTGAGCGGGCTCCATGCTTGCCGTGGTATGGCGTCTGCACAGAAAAAAGGTGCAGAACGATTGTCTGCCGTTGCTCTGACGGAGGGAGGGGCGAGTGATGATATGGCTTATAGCATTAGCTTACAGGGAATTAAAGTCAACAAAGGGGGTGGCTTTACATCAAGGAGAAACAAAAACAATTGTCACACGTAATAGCCCCCTCAAGGATTGAACTCAAACCCCTGGGTTTAGCAGGCCAATGCTCAACCCACTAAGCTATCCCTCCCTCTGGTATTTCAGGCAGGACTGAATCTCCATTAAAGTTTTCAGGGTGCCCCGACAGACCTCACCAAAACAATTGCCAGCTGTTGATTTCAGGGAGGGAGGGAGGGAGGGGGGAGCAAATGAATACAAAACAAATCTGGTGTATTTCTTGTTTTGATCCACTTCATCTATCTTTTACATCTTTGGCTGGCAGCAGATGTTGCACTAGGACTGCAAGCCATCCACATCTCCTGGCTGCTCACCATAAGATGGTACAATAGGACTGCCAGCAGGACTAAAGAGAATGACCTGGTCGAGTCACTCCTAATTTAGTCCCTGCACCCATGTCTGCCCAGGCGCTCCTGACCGACCTTACTGAGGCGGCCAGGAGCACCTCGGACACGATGACGATGGTTTTTAGGCCTATTGCACAGTCTGCTGCCACAAGGCAATGGGTTGCTGCTGCTGTGTAGCAATGCAGTGCCACGTCTGCCAGCACCCAGGAGACATACATGGCGGTGAGCTGAGCGGGCTCCATGCTTGCCGTGGTATGGCGTCTGCACAGGTAACTCAGGAAAAAAGGTGTGAAACGATTGTCTGCAGTTGCTTTCACAGAGGGAGGGAGGGAGGGCCTGATGACATGTACCCAAAACCACCCGCGACAATGTTTTTTGCCCCATCAGGCATTGGGATCTCAACCCAGAATTCCAATGGGCAGCAGAGACTGCGGGAACTATGGGATAGCTACCCACAGTGCAACACTCCGGAAGTCAATGGTAGCCTCGGTACTGTGGAAGCACTCCGCTGAGTTAATGCACTTAGAGCATTTTGTGTGGGGACACACACAATCAACTATATAAAAACGATTTCTAAAAAACTGACTTCTATAAATTCAACCTAATTTCGTAGTGTAGACATACCCTAAGTAATCTAATCTGTTTGCAAATCAGGAGTTGCGCTTCTGAGTTCCCACTCAGGATGGGTGGAAGGTTTGTTGCACTCACAGCACCTCAAAAATGCCCTTGAAACATTTTAAAAAAACACTTTGCAGCCAAAAGGAAGTACAGATGCTCCCCACCTATGAAAAAGTCAGAAATTAGGAGTTTAGGTTCCTAACTAAGCACCCAGGTTTATAAATTCTGGACTTGCCTCTGTGTGCCACATCTGTAAGAATTGTTTGTTTTTATGGAGTGCTTTGAAATACTTAGTTGACAAAATTTTAGTGCAAAATATTTTAAATAGACCAGATCCTGAAGTCCTCACCAAGGAATATTTCCATTGGCATCACTGATCCATTGTTATAGTTGGAAAGGGAAGGTGGAATCATCACAGCAGTCCAATGACCCGTGCCTGCCTAGAGAACAGAAGTAGTTAGCAAGCCTTTGTTACTCACCTCTCAGGATATAAGAAAGAAGAGTAGTCTAGTTGTAGGATGCTGGAATGGGAGGCATGGGACTTGGGTTCAATTCTTGGCTCAGCCACAGACCAATTTTGACCACTGTCTTATACCCATTTTACAGAAGAGGAATCAATACTTGAACACTCCTTTGAGGCAGAGAGGATAAAATCCCTTATGACCACAAGGCACTGGGTATTACAAGCAGATGTGAAGTGTGCTGTGTTTGATGAGATGGGACCAGTGAAAGTTATACATCCCATCACATCTTGTCAAGACTAAATAATGCTAGTTTTTGCCTCATTTATTTTTATGAAAACAAGACAAACCCAAAAAATGTTAACTTAACATTTTCTTTTTGTTTGAGAGAGAATCCTCCTTATTTCTGGTTCGATCTAGTTCCATTTTTTGCTCAGCGTGTTTAAAGTTTACTCTGATCGATCTACTTCAGGGTGCCTAAAAGTTGGGTGGGGGGTGCAGTTTGGATTTGTTGAACAGACACTCCAGGCCAAAAGCAGCTCTGTTGTGTCTACTGAAGAGAACCGAGTTACAGGAGCAGAGAGCCTGGCCCATTACTTCAGGTGTTTCTGCTAAACTGATCCAAAGTGAACTGGTTCAGGTAGAACAGAGCAACTCCCATCTGAGCTATTATTTCTGGCTGTTTACAGACCCTGGGGGTATGTCTACACTACAAAATTAGGTCAAATGTATAGAACTCGATTTTTTAGAAAGCGATGTTATACAGTCGATTGTGTGTCCCCACACTAATGCACTAAGCGCATTAAGTCGATGGAGTGCATCCACAGTACCAAGGCTAGCGTCAACTTTCGGAGGGTTGCACTGTGGGTAGCTATCCCACAGTTCCCGCAGTCTCTGCCGCCCATTAGAATTCTGGGTTAAGCTCTCAATGCTTGATGGGGCAAAAACATTGTCATGGGCGGTTTTGGGTACATGTCATCAGTCGCCCCTCCCTCCGTGAAAGCAAAGGCAGACAATCGTTTTGCTCCTTTTTTCCATGCGGGCGCCATACTGCTTTCAGCAGACGGTGCAGTAGGACTGCTAACCATCGTCATCCACAGCTTCTGCTGCCACTCTGCTCTCCTGATGCTATGAATCCACCTCGCAGGTCCTCTATATGACCATCATCATCCACTGCTTCTGCTAGCACTCTGCTCTCCTGCTCTCCTGCTGGTCTCTCAGGGCCACTTCTGCCGCAACTCTGCTCAGCTGCTCTTCTCTCGCCATGCCATGGCAAGCATGCAGCTCGCTCAGCTGTTGTGTCCTGGCAGCAGACAGTGCAGTAGGTCTGCAAAACTGGTCATTCAACCACCGCTTCCCCTGCAACTCTGCTCTCCTGCAGATGCCATACCACGGCAAGCATGGAGCCCGCTCAGATCACATTGACAATTAGGAGCACATTAAACAGCACACGCATTATCCAGCAGTATATGCAGCACCAGAACCCAGCAAAGCGAAACCAGGTGAGTAGGCGACGACAGCGCAGTGAGGAGAGTGATGAGGACATGGACACAGACTTCTCTCAAATCATGGGCCCCAGCAATTTGGCCATCCTGGTGGCAATGGGGCAGGCTCATGCCATGGAACTGATTCTGGGCCCGGGAAACAAGCACAGAGTGGTGGGACCACATAGTGTTGCAGGGCTGGGACAATTCCCAATCAATTTGGAGTGGGCAAATCTACTGTGGGGGCTGCTGTGATCCAAGTAGCCAATGCAATCACTGAGCTGCTGCTATCATGGGTAGTGACTCTGGGAAATGTGCAGATCATAGTGGATGGCTTTGCTGCAATGGGATTCCCTAACTGTGGTGGGGTGATAGACGGAACCCATATCCCTATCTTGGGACCGGAGCACCAAGCCGGCGAGAACATAAACCACAAGGGGTACTTTTCAATGGTGCTGCAAGCACTGGTGGATCACAAGCAACGTTTCACCATTATCAGCGTGGGATGGCCGGGAAAGGTACATGACGCTCGCATCTTCAGAAACTCTGGTCTGTTTCAAAAACTGCAGGAAGGGACTTTATTCCCAGACCAGAAAATAACCGTTGGGGATGTTGAAATGCCTATAGTTATCCTTGGGGACCCAGCCTACCCCTTAATGCCCTGGCTCATGAAGCTGTACACAGGCAGCCTGGACAGTAGTCAGGAGCTGTTCAACTACAGGCTGAGCAAGTGCAGAATGGTGGTAGAATGTGCATTTGGACGTTTAAAAGCATGCTGGCGCAGGTTACTGACTTGGTTAGACCTCAGCAAAACCAATATTCCCATTGTTATTACTGCTTGCTGTGTGCTCCACAATATCTGTGAGAGTAAGGGGGAGACGTTTATGGTGGGGTGGGAGGTTGAGGCAAATTGCCTGGCTGCTGATTACGCGCAACCAGACACCAGGGCGGTTAGAAGAGCACAGCAGGGTGTGCTGCACATCAGAGAAGCTTTGAAAACCAGTTTCATGGCTGACCAGGCTACGGAGTGACAGTTCTGCTTGTTTCTCCTTGATGAAAACCCACCCCCATGGTTCACTCTACTTTCCTGTAAGCCAACTGCCCTCCCCTCTCCCCTTCGATGACCACTTGCAGAGGAAATAAAGTCATTGTTGTTTCAAATTCATGCATTCTTTATTCATTCATCACACAAATAGGGGGATAACTGCCAAGGTAGCCCAGGAGAGATGGGGGAGGAGGGAAGCACCAGGTGGCGTGGTGGAGCAGGGAGGAGGGAAGGACAAGGCCATACTGCACTTCAAAACTTATTGAATGCCAGCCTTTTGCTGCTTGGGCAGTCCTCTGGGGTGGAGTGGTTGGGTGCCCAGAGGGCCCCCCTCTCCCCGCATTCTTGGGCGTCTGGGTGAGGAGGCTATGGAACTTGGGGAGGAGGGCGGTTGGTTACACAGGGGCTGCAGTGGCGGTCTGTGCTCCTGCTGCCTTTCCTGCACCTCAACCATATGCCAGAGCATATCAGTTTGATCCTCCAGTAGCCTCAGCATTGCATCTTGCCTCCTTTCATCATGCTGCTGCCACCTCTCCTGTTGCTCCAGCAATCTATCCTCTCACGCGTCCCTCCTGTCCTCGCATTCATTTTGTGCTTTCCTGGACTCTGCCATTTTCTGCCTCCATGCATTCTGCTGGGCTCTTTCAGTTTAGGTGGACTGCATGAGCTCAGAGAACATTTCATCGCTAATGCCTTCTTATCTGCACTAGCCTCTGGGACGGAGATGCTGGTCGCAGCATTGAGACATTTGCAGCTGCGGGAGGAAAAAAAGGGAGATTAAAATTGAAAAAGACACATTGGCCATTTAAAAAGGGGGGCTGATGTTTTCGGGTTAACGTGCAGCACAAACCCAGCTAAACCCCCAAACACACACAATTCTCTGGGATGATCGCTTCACCCCTCCCCCCACCTGGCTAACAGCGGGGATGATTTCTTTTCAGCCACAGGCGAACAGCCCAGCAGGAATGGCCACCTCTGATGTCCCCTTAATAAAATTCCCCTATTTCAACCAGGTGACCATGAATGATATCACTCTCCTGAGGATAACACAGAGAGATAAAGAATGGATGTTGCTCAAATGCCAGCAAACACCGGGACCACACGCTGCCATGCTTTCTTATGCAATGATTCCAGACTATGTGCTACTGGCCTGCCGTGGTAAAGTGTCCTACCATAGAGGAAGCAATAAGGCTGCCCTCCCCAGAAACCTTTTGCAAAGGCTTTAGGAGCACCTCCAGGACAGCTTCATAGAGATGTCCCTGGAGGATTTCCGCCCCATCCCCAGACACATTAACAGACTTTTCCAGTAGCTGTCCTGGCTGCGAATGCGTCCCAAGTCTTCAGGGCAAATTAATCATTAAACGCTCTTGCTTTTAAACCATGTATTATATTTACAAAGGTACACTCACCAGAGCTACCTTCTCTGCCTTCAAGGTCCTGGAGCCCAGGTTGGGAGGGTATTGGATCCAGGTTGATAAACAGTTCCTGGCTGTCAGGGAGAACAGTTTCTCTGCTTGCCTGGTGTGCGCTATCTTCAACCTCCCCCTCCTCATTGTCTTCCTCATCCTCAAAATCCTCATCCTTGTTGTGTGAGACTCCCCCCTTGCAGGAGTCCACGTACAGGAGTGGGGCAGTGGTAGGGGCACCCCCTAGAATTGCATGCAGCTCATCATAGAAGTGGCATATCTGGGGCTCTGACCCCGAGTGGGCGTTTGCCTCTTGGGTTTTTTGGTAGGCTTGCCTAAGCTCCTTACGTTTCACGCGGCGCTGCTGTGGGTCCCTGTGATAGCCTCTGTCCTTCATGCCCTTGGAGATTTTTTCAAATATTTTGGCATTCGTAGTTCTGATAGCACGGATTCGTCTCCCCATACAGCGATCAGATCCAGTACCTCCCATTCCGTCCATGCTGGAGCTCTTTTGCGATTCTGGGACTCCATGGTCACCTCTGCTGATGAGCTCTCCACACTGGCCAAACAGGAAATGAAATTCAAAAGTTCACAGGGCTTTTCCTGTGTACCTGGCCAGTGCATCCAAGTTGAGAGTACTATCCAGAGCGGTCACAATGGAGCACTGTGGGATAGCTCCCAGAGGCCAATACCATTGAATTGTGTCCACACTAACCCAAATTCGACCCGGCGATGTCGATTTCAGTGCTAATCCCCTCGTCAGGGAGGAGTACAGAAATCGATTTTAAAAGCCCATTAAGTTGACAAAAATGGCTTTGTTGTGTGGATGGGTGCAGGGTTAAATCAATCTAATGCTGCTAAATTCAACCTAAACTCATAGTGTAGACCAGGGCTGGAAGACAGCACTGCCTTGGGTACACTAGGAGCTAAAACTTTCATTTTTTAATGAAAGCCTAGTTTCTGGAGCACAACATGGCAGCAACTTATCAGCTTGAGGGCTTCACCTCTATATATTCCATGTATGCTTCATCCTCTGTGTTTGCCCTGGCACAGATTTCACAGATTCTTCCTATGCTACATATCTTTTTATAAAAACCTTTTAGCTCTACATTTACCTACTTCCTTCTATTTCCCCCTGCCCCTTCACCTTTTATTGTTGTTGCAAGAAGAAAGTAAAGGGGTTTTTTTGCTGGTTTTTGGGTTCCTTTTCCATGAGTGTTTGGTCTTTACACTTTTTGTCCTCCCCTTAACTCAGATCCTGCTCTGCAAAGTTCACAGATCCAAGTATCAATCTTCCCACACTGCTGACTCCTGCTCCATTTAGCTTGCCGACTCCACCTCTCCTCTTCTGAGGCGCTTTCCTCTTCAGACTTTCTTCAAGGCCAGCCTCCCTCCATTGCTGGGCGGACACAGCTGGCCATGCAGAAAGGCAGGGACAAGTGGGAGGGTGGCAGTGCAGGGAGTTTTCATTCAGCAGTGCTTCCTTAGTAACACAGCAGCTGCTTTGAAGCTCCAAGGTCCAATTTCTCCAGCTGAAGTTACTAGTAATAAAAAGTAGCAGCTAAATATATTCCAAGTGTACTTTAGAGCAAGTTCATTCTACCTTTAAAGCTTTGTCTGAGAATACAGAAGAAAGGCTGTAAATACATAATGCACCAAATGGTTGGAAAGCCACTAAGCTTGCTACATGCAACATACCCTGACAAAGCCATGTTACCAATGAAGTGGAAAACTAAGCAACTTAAAACCATGCCCTCTACTCTGTATCCCACAGGAACAGACTTTACCACTTCAACATCTGTACACCCCAGACCATGCACTGCTTCCCTGAGCTCTCTCTTGTGCACACTTCACCATACTACCCCGTCCCAAGGCAGGGTTAGCAGTCTGCTGTGGGTGGGGGAAGTTTGGTAAAGGGTGGGGACAGAAGTCTGGCAGAGGTAGCTGTGGCATAAAGCAGTCATTCAGATTACTTATGCCCAAAACCAGCCTTCACCCAATGAAGCTTTGCAGAAGTGAAGATTCACTTAACCCCTTATATTGCTACAATCGGTGCAGTCAGTTCTTTGTGGAGTGGAGGGGTGTGGGGGACCTGGGTAAAGAAATAATCTAAAGAGTTCAGCTCTTTCTGTTCAGTTACATGGGAACAGGGTGACTGATTTGTTTGATGAACATTGACTATACACCAGCCTACAAAGCTGATCAGAGTCTACTGGGAGTTAGGCTGTTCATCACTCAACATGGGTGATGTTCACCCCGTATGCAGGAAGCCCCTGAAGGAGCTATAATAATGATATATCAGAATTGGAAAAGGTATAGAAAACGGCAACAGGTGATTAGGGGCCTGGAATATCTTCCATTGAGGAGAGATTAAAAAGACTGGGACTTTACAGCTTGGAAAAGAGAGACTACTTAGGTGGGATATGATAGAGGTGTATACAATCATGAACAGTCTGGTGAAAGTGAACGGGGAAGTGTTATTTCCCCTTAACGTAAGAACCAGGGGTATTCCAATGAAATTATAGCCAGATTTAAAACAAAGGGGAGTACTACTTCACACAATGCACAGTCAATCTGTGGAACTCATTGCCAGGGATGGTGTGAAGGCCAAAACAATAACTGGGTTCAAAAAAGAATGAGATAAATTGGAGGATAGGTCCATCAATGGCTATTACCCAAGAGGGTCAGGGAGAACCCCATGCTTTGGGTCTCTGTAAGCCTCTAATTGCCAGATGCTGAGACTGGACTACAGGAGATGGATCACTTGGTAATTGCCTTGATCTGTTCATTCACTGTGAAACATCTAGCTTTGGCCACTTCCGGAAGACAGGATATTGTGCGAGATGAACCATTGGTCTGACCCAGTATGGCCCTTCTTATGTTCTTAGACATCACCAACCCTCGCAGCAGGGTCAATATTACTGTAAGTTCCAACCTATGGGTCTCATTCTCCTTACACCAGTCAGGAGCAAATCCACATAGCATTGTGCAAGAGGATCCTGACAGAGAACACAGCTTGTGAACCTATACAGGGGAGCTAAAACCAAGTCCTTCAAGTCTGGAGTGGGAAAGCAGTCAAAGGTCCAGGACATGCTTAATCACATGTTCATTTCCATTAGATTTCCTTTTCTTGCCCCCCAGTTTCTGTATATTCTCCTCCAGGCTAAGAGACTAGAACTACAACCAAGTTGTATATCATGACAACGAGAACATTTTGATTTATGTCTACATTTCACTGGTTCACATATTCATTCAAGCAAGTTGACAATCTGTGTCAGTTCTTAGGAGGGAACAGTTATAATGCCATCAGTTCTCAGTCACTTCTCATTAGGTTGACTTAATCAGAAATCAGTTTTACTATTTCATTATATTTTCCCTCTGTGTTTAGTGATGTTCCACTTGGTGGCCAAATACCAGAGAAGATATGAACGCTCTGAAGCATATTTGTAGATCTCTGACTTGAAACTGATTTGAAATATTTACCTTGTCAGGAAATTGAGTTACACTCCTAGTTACTATAGTCAACATCTAATCTTTTGTGGCCAGTGTAATGGAATCATAAGTGGTTTGTCAAAACCCCCTCCCCTCTCAAAATATCCAAGATATATCATTGCAATTTATTTCACATTTTACTGTATTCTGAATATTGCACTGTTCTAGTTGTTTGACATCAGTGGGAATTGGATCAGGCCCCAATGAGAGTTTCAGTGGGCTGCAAATAAGATTTAAATCAGGTAAATTGAATTTAAAAAATGAACATAAGATTCTAGTTAGTAACCAACAATGTTTTTCAGGGGGAAGATCTCAGTGCTTGGCAAACTTTCACAGCAGAGACACAGCATGAGAGTTTTGTATGAAAAATTTAAATCATTTTCCCAGTTTTTCAAGAGAAAACACAAAGCCCCATCTCCTACTTGACTTATAATAATGCTTTATTCTAAAGAGTAACTGCTTATGTTACAACACCTTCCCTCCAAAAGGAGCCAGGGTGTTCT
Source organism: Chelonia mydas (assembly GCF_015237465.2). Taxonomy (NCBI): domain Eukaryota; kingdom Metazoa; phylum Chordata; order Testudines; family Cheloniidae; genus Chelonia; species Chelonia mydas. Next base: position 70,693,750 of record NC_051251.2, on the reverse strand, counting down.
TGAAACAGGCCGTGATATTGTCTTTATGACTGGGTCTTTCAACACATATGGAGCATCCCCAAAAAATCCATGAGCTTGTCTTTCTACACCAATGACATTGCAGAATAGGAGCCTGTCATAACCATACAGCTAACAGTAGCCTAGAATTCCTCCTTACCTGTAAGCGGTTAAGAAGCTCAACTAACCTGGTTGGCACCTGACCAAAAGGGCCAATGGGGAAAGAAGATACTTGCAAATCGGGGGCGGGGGGGGTTTTTTGTGTGTTCTCTTGGGAAGCAGAGAAGCATCAGGTCAGAAAACTCCTTCTATAAACCATCCTAAAATGAGTCTCTATATTGCAAAAAGAGTAAGTAAATAAAGCAAGGCGCGTTAGATTATCTTTTGTTTTAGTTTGTAAATTTTCCCTTTGCTAGAGGGAGGTTTATTCCTGTATTTTGTAACTTTAAAACTAAGCCTAGAGGGAGTTCTGCTCTGTTTTTGAATCTTTTGTTACCCTCTAAAGTTATTTTCCATCCTGATTTTACAGAGGTGATTCTTTTACCTTTTTTTTAAAAATAAAATTCTTCTTTTAAGAACCTAATTGATTTTCAGTGTCCTAAGACCCAGGGGGGTTGATCTGTGCTCACTTTGTAACCAATTGGTTAGGATATTATTCTCAAGCCCCCCCAGGAAAGGGGTGTAAGGGTTTGGGGGGATATTCTGGGGGAACAGGAACTCCAAGTGGTCCTTCCCCTGATTCTTTGTCTAAATCACTTGGTAGTGGCAGCATACCGTCCAAGGACAAAGGATTTGTGCCTTGGGGAAGTTTTTAACCTGAGCTCGTAGAAATAAGCTTAGGGGGCTTTTATGCGGATCCCCACATCTGTACCCCAGAGTTCAGAGTGGGGAGGGAACCCTGACAGAGCCTGAATATCCTGTCTGCCTAAGGATCATTTCACTAACCCTAAGCCTCCTTTGGGAAAGCATGTGGCAATTGTTAACTAACACAGCACTAGCATGCAACAGTTACAGACCAATAGTGAATGCAAATGGAAGTACAGAGGGAACTATCAATATCTAACCAAGAGACACCTAGTACTAGGCCAATATGAGACGAAAATAGGTTTTGACAATCTAAGGAGACAGCCTGCCAAGTTTTAACACCCGACCAGCCACAAGATGCTTATGTGCATCCCTTGGAATGGGATAGATTATTCAGCTATGTTATGTTCTCAGATATGCATTTTCCCCATGGAACATTTGACACATACCAGCTAGAGAAGTACTCAACACAGACAGGAAAAAAATGGTTGGTGCACATAGGACAGGTGATGACAGGTCCAGGTACTAGAATGGTTTATAAAACACTTTCAAATAAAACTACACTAGTACATCATGTCATCTGCACAGAGTGCTATTTTAACATCCCTCAGGATTCCCCAGAAGATCAATCAAAATGCTAAATAAAGCCAGGCGGAGTCATACATCTCAGTGGAGCAGGATGGTGACAGGGTGACTCATGTACTCATTTGGGTTGGGTAACCCCAGAGGAAAGCACCTTCGTGGGGGTGGGGAGGGGGAAGGTGGCACAGAGTGATGGTGGAAAAGCTAACTCAGATGGGCATAAAGTCCACACAGACACGTGACTCCATAGACCTGGATCTTAAGAACCTACATCTCTGTGTAAGAGCATTGAGAGAGAGGTTACTTAACATGAGTGGTAATATTTTCTGTGTTTCAAAAAAGGGAAGCATTCTAGGCACAAAAAGAAAAGGAGTACTTGTGGCACCTTAGAGACTAACCAATTTATTTGAGCATAAGCTTTCGTGAGCTACAGCTCACTTCATCGGATGCATACTGTGGAAACTGCAGAAGACATTATATACACAGAGACCATGAAACAATACCTCCTTGTTTCATGGTCTCTGTGTATATAATGTCTTCTGCAGTTTCCACAGTATGCATCTGATGAAGTGAGCTGTAGCTCACGAAAGCTTATGCTCAAATAAATTGGTTAGTCTCTAAGGTGCCACAAGTACTCCTTTTCTTTTTGCGAATACAGACTAACACGGCTGTTACTCTGAAACTCTAGGCACAGTGCAGCTAAACACTGGTGCCATGGTAACACGTCACTTTGTAGACAGTGAAATAGAACAGGGAGCCATGAGGATGGATATTTTACCTCGGCTAGTTTTCCTCAACTCGGAGACATTGCCCATTATTGGCAGGTCCTATGAGGCTGCTTAGTCTCTTTCTGAAATGGAGGCTGGAGAACGCTACAGAAACAGTGTTAGAAGGCAAGTGTTGTGTGTTCTTCACTGTGGTAGTGAAGAAAGCACTGTGAGCTCAAGAAAACTGAAAGCCAGTTCTGCTGCAATTAGGAGAAACAGAGTGCTTTGAACAGCTAGTTATATGCCTCAGAAGGGCTGCGTTTAGCCCTTTAGAATACACTCTCAGTTCAGGAAAGATGTCTGTGTGCTTCCCAACCCATACTGTGAAAAAAATCAGGGGTCAAGCCCCCCAAAAATCAATGTGATTGTCTTAAGAGTAAGGTTTAAAGAAAATCAATTGGGGGGGGCATTATTTTCCTTCAGTTTAAGTCTTTAGGAGTCATATTTCTAAGCTTCTCTGTAACCACAAGGGTTAGAAACATCCTGCAATTCCCGCATAATCAATTATCTAGAAGCTGGGCCTTTAAGAAAACCAAGTATCACAAGACAACACAAATCCCAAGAACTAGCAGCACTGTGGTAGCAGGAGATACTACAAGGGCAGAAATGCTTACAGGCAGCTACAGAACCTTGTTCCTTCCAACGAGGTTATCAGAATATTACCCTATTTGCTTTGAGTTGCCAGTATTCCATTGAATGGCTGAAGAAGTAGCTGTAATGATGAGCTAAAAAAGTGTAGGAAGTCAGTCCATGCCTTTCAGCAGCCTTCCCTCTGCCTTTGATACAGAACCACAAAGGGAATAGTGTCAGCTCTGGGAAAGGCTGCAGCTGTGAGCCTGGGGAAGGCTGCTCGATCTGTTTAGACAAGTCTCTTGAATGCAAACTCCTCCAGGTAGGATTTTATATTTAGGAGTTGCTTGAAAAATATTCAGCAAAGAGTCCTGTGGCACCTTATAGACTAACAGACATATTGGAGCATAAGCTTTCGTGGGTGAATACCCACTTCATCAGATGCATCCTACGAAGTGGGTATTCACCCATGAAAGCTTATGCTGCAATATGTGTGTTAGCCTATAAGGTGCCACAGGACTCTTTGCCGCTTTTACAGATCCAGACTAACATGGCTACCCCTCTGATGCTTGAAAAATATTGTCTGTTATAAATGGAATTAGAATAGAGGATGCTTATAGACTGAACATGCTAGGAATCCTCTGTAGGGGAGAGATTGGGATAGATTGAAGCAAAGGGGCATCTGTTTCTTACACTTGATTAGGATGTTTATTAAACAAAACTTACCATCTTGGCCTTTCAACACTGGATTAAGTTGCTAGTTTGTCATGCATCCACATCACAGCTATTCAGATGCACTGCCTCTTTGGATAAGACGTGATGCAACTAAGTTACTTGGGGCCTTATTTTTGGAGGTACTGAACACCTGCAAAACTCAAGGGCACTATGAGCAGTCAGACTGCCTGAAAATTTTATCTGCAGCGTACACCATCTCTGGGCCAATTCCTGTGAGCCAATGGAGCAGGTGAAGGATCAGGCACATATAAGGGAAAACAGGAACAAGGAGCCTTTTGGTCTCTTTTTCAAGCAATTCTAGTCTTGGGATGACAAAGCTAAATTAGAATAGGAGGAAATGGGCCTGAGCTACAAATTCATAACTTCATCTGCTTTTCCTCCAGTGTGTGGTGTTCTTGTGTTTCCTTCAGTCTGCAAACTCATCCATTTGCCAAGCTAAATGAAAACATTCACTCATTTGTTTAGCCATGATAATACAACAATATTTTATTCTCTCCAGGACCTCAATTAACAATTCTCTATGTCCACTTTTATTTCTCAAGCATTCCGGTTGTCTTTCCTGTTTTCCCTTACCTAGCTATTTTCTTGTAAAATAAGATTTTTTCCCCCTACCTCTGTCATTATAAATCACATCCCTGCTTAACTGGTCACAAAAGCTTTGTTCAGCAGTATTAGTTCTCTCTCTATTACATTTCTTCCTCTTTGAAATGTGGCAAATCTAATATTTCACCAGCTGTTCAACACATCCTTTAAAATCTTCTCCAACATTTTTTAAGTGCACCTTGTTACACAGTACCAGTGTTCTTTTCTTCTTCTATATTCCCTTAGAGCTTCAACATTTAATGGCCATAATGTTTTAGTAAGAGCTTATCACCTTTCCTTTGTTTCTAGCTTCTTTGGTTCCTGCATGGGATTGGATTTAGCAACAGGTTGTTTTCTGTAGAGAGAAGAATTGTTTCATCAGCTGGCTTTTAACAGAGCTTCAGTTTACACCTTTCACACTGACATATCTGACCTCTAATAAGAAACTAGGAAAAGGAAGACCCCCAAATCGCTCCAACATTAGCATATCCTAGGATGCGACCCACATTCAGCACAATTCCACTTTACATTCAATTTGTATTTTTCCAGAAATATTCTCAGAAATATCAGTAAAATATAAATTGAACAGACAAAAAGACATAAGAACAAGGAAGTAAGGAGAAGGGAGGGTCAGGAAAAGGAAGGGGATAGCCAGTGATGTCTGTTTCCACCCACTAGTGATTAATCAAAAGGTGTCTAAAAAATTAGACCAACTTTTCTCCAATTTGTCTGTGGTCCCTCTTCTCTGAAAGATTACCCCCTCTTTAGCTGCCAGGTAAGCCAAGTCGCTGAGCCAAGCTTCTAACAAAATAATGAGTCATTTGGCTACATTTGCTCTGGAGACCCAAGCTTTCAGTGAGTTGGAGGTTTCCAGGATGAGATTTCCTAAACCACAGTTCTGAGAGGTAAATTTTAAGGAGATATCCATTATCACACTAATCCTTCTATCTACTTCTCTTATAGAATCATAGAATATCACGGTTGGAAGGGACCTCAGGAGGTCATCTAGTCCAACCCCCTGCTCAAAGCAGGACCAATCCCCAGTTAAATCATCCCAGCCAGGGCTTTGTCAAGCCTGACCTTAAAAACTTCTAAGGAAGGAGATTCTACCACCTCCCTAGGTAACACATTCCAGTGTTTCACCACCCTCTTGGTGAAAATGTTTTTCCTAATATCCAACCTAAACCTCCCCCACTGCAACTTGAGACCATTACTCCTTGTCCTGTCCTCTTCTACCACTGAGAATAGTCTAGAACCATCCTCTCTGGAACCACCTCTCAGGTAGTTGAAAGTAGCTATCAAATCCCCCCTCATTCTTCTCTTCTGCAGACTAAACAATCCCAGTTCCCTCAGCCTCTCCTCATAAGTCAACTTATACTGGAAGATATTAATAGCTACCATCAAGTGGGTCTTATCTATAGACAACTGTAGAACTGGTTAAAGCCCTTCTTTCATGCTAAATGGAAGGGAAATTTAAATGCCTCTATAGTGATAGTCAAAACAATGGAAGGCTACCGCTCAAGGCACTGAGCTTGGCAAATCTAGGTCAGTTGGGTTGGGGGTATTCTAGGACCGATTGCAAATACAGGGCTGTGGCATTAAATGGTTGCAGTTGTGATTGAGGCTGTGGGCCACTACGCCAGCATAGCTCCATAGTGTAAATGCAACCTACATAGCTGGAAGCTATTTTTCCATCTGTGTAGGAACATCTCCCCGAACGAAATCAGCTATGTGGATGGAAGCGTTCTTCTGTCAACATAGCTGCGCCTACAATGAGGATTAGGCACTATTATCAGTTGTCACCTTTCAGGGCAAGGGCTCCTCCTCCTCCCGGGACAAAGGCCCTGCTAAGACAAAGGCCACTGGGGGTGTTTCCATTCTTCCTTCCCTGTTAGGCCTTGCACCAGCACTGGGGGGTGCAGTTCATCCACCTCATGCCACCATTGGATGGGTTGGCAACCTCATTCTCCCCAAACCTAAGGCCCAAGGTATTGGGGGTTGCTGAAGTTGTGCTGAGTCACCTGCCACGCCTCAAGGTCCTGCCATTAGCCAAGTTGGCCATATATTAATCAAAGAGGAGGAGGCTGGACAGCAGAGTTCCTTGCAGCTGTGACTGTGGGGCTCAGTGCTGTGCCCTTGTCCATTCACATCTCCAGGCAGATTTCCTCTGCACCGCTGAACTCTGGAGCAGCAGTGGGTGCTGTCTGGCAGTGTGTGGCCCACTCTCGGACCCTGGCTGTAACCATTCTACCCTCCCTCCCCTATGACTCCCCATCCTATTTTTTCATTTGTTGTCCCCCAGGCTTAGTTGATCCTTGTGGTTTCTGAAAAGGGAGAGGCTCTTTTGGTTTACTAGACAGATTCACCATGTACATGAGATCAAATAGACCTGTGCACTGAATGAGGCTCCTGCTTCTCTTCTCCCTCATCCCTCTTATTCATTCCTCACCTCCTCTGCATCCCATCAGGCTGCAACCTCTCTCTTACCATCTGCTGCAGATGCCCAAGGAGCAGTGTGCACATATGAACATGTCCCCGCTCAGTTCTGATGCCCAGCACCACAGCAGCCCCTGGCAGAGGGCAGAAGTAATTACATGCAATGTCATGCTCAACTTCTGGGCATGCTCCAACCGAGGGCTTCAGAGCAGACAATTTTGGGCAAATTTAGCTGACAGACTCTAACAAGTCTTTAACTGAGCTGTATGAATGGAGATTTTGAGACTTTCAACATGGGCACATTTTCATGGGGATGGCAAAAGTCACATCTCTTGTATTAATACAAATATCCTGCTAAATTTCAAGACTCTGCACCAAAGCATGAGGCACTACAGCTTCCCAATTACAGCTAGAATCTTATGTGGGCAAAAATATGGCTTCCCTAATCTTGTTCTAGGACTGAACCAATTTTACTGCAACTTTCCTAATAAACTGAGCCTGAGGCAGACACCCAGCATGGAGAATTTCAGCCCAAACTGTTAACATTTGGCAATGTTATCAGCAAGTGAAAACAGAGCCTTATAATGGGAAGTGTCTGGCATTCTTGATTCTAGCACTGCCAGCTCCACTTAGAATTATTTGTTTTGTGCCAGTGCATTTGTTGCATCATTTTTGTGGAAAGGGGGCTTCCATTCTACAAGCTAAGGTGTGTAATAAGATAGGTTTCAGAGTCCTTGTTAGAGGGGTTGTTCTGACAACACAAAAGTCAGACTGAAAAAGCATCTGGAGTTAAAGCAACCGCGATTTTTAAAGTAGATTTACGGGGGGTGGGGGGGAAGCTCACCATCCCCGCCATATACAAGTCCATATAATGCTGTCTAATAAAAAGCTCTGGCGTCTTTTCAATTAATTTAAATTGACAGGAGCATCTAGTTTGTAATTTGACTGAATCTACCTTCTCTCAGCACTGAATTAAGATACTGATTGTATCCTGCAGCAATTTCTAATGAAAATATCGACGCACAGATGACGGCATCTTCCCCTTAAGAAACAGAGGAAGCAGTGGAGTCACTCCAAGCCAGTCTTGAACAAAAACCCAATAGAATTATTTGCATGGTAATTCTTGGGTCAGCTGTTGCTCTTCATCTATTGGTTCAATTCTTTGGGGGAAAAAATCCAGTTCAGTGCTCACAAAACACCTGTAGGTTGGAGGAGGGGCTGGCCACCTATAAATCCTGAGGAGTCAATGGAGATTCAGCACATCTGAAAAGCAGGCCACCTGCTTTATTTGCTCCCCTCCCCTTTGAAATGTTGACTGTGCAGTCAGAAATATTCTGGAGAGTTACTGTTAGAATTTAGAAGCCATAGTGTCTTCTACTGAAGCAGAAATTGTGGTGGTTTGTATGTTCAAGTGTCAGTGTAGACAGAACAGCGCTAGTTGTAATTATAGATGTTTCAGCTCTTACATAATTGCCTAGCACTGTGGGCACCATCTGACACTTGTCAAAGATTTTGTTTTACTTGATTTTAACGATAAATGACTTTGTTTTAGTGTCTGTTAAACTGGAAGGCTTATACAGGGCAGCTCTGCCTAGAGCCCAACAAGGTATTGCTAAATTCTCACATACAGTTCTACAAATCAATCTCACTTTCATCACCCGCAGACACGGAGTCCAATTCACTGTTTTGTCATAAGGAGGTCTGGGTATTTATATAAAAATGAAAATGGCTTTTAAGTGAAGACAATAGTTAACTATATCTTTATCATGCAAGCAACCGGGGAAATTGATTCATTGCCGAGTGGACTCAGACCTGACTGGGAGCAATACACTAATTTCAAGCCCTTTGGGGAAGTTAGATTTACCAGAAGTCAAATCCCCAAAGAAAAAATGGTTCTAAATATCATATCAAGAAAACTAAGCTAAAAGGATGTCAAGTTGAAGTCCAGCACTCAACTGGTAAAAAATGCTAGAATTAAGATTTCCTCTGCAACCTTAATTTGGCCCCGTATGTGTCTTTAATAATGCCCCTAGCCTTCTCAAATTGGACATGCAAAATTAGTGATCACTTCACAAATCTGTTCGTAATCTCTCAGTTCCCCAGCTGTAAAAGGGTGATAATGCTCTTGGTTTTAAGGATTTGTGAAGGGAAGTACATTAGCCATTTGTGCAGCACTCATACTATGGTGAAAGCACCACAGAAGTGTCCAGAAGGCAATTAATTTTGTATGTAGGGCAGGTTTCAGTACTGTGTGATTAAATAAGGCCTGGGACTACATATCAAAAAAGAAGGATGGGAACAAAATGGAACAGCTATCCATTCATTGAATGAGGCAGGGGTCCCGTGAATAAAATAGTATGTGATCATATCATTTACAACTATAGAACCTGTTTGTAATGACTCAGTTCAATGGGGACCAACCTGAGCCCTGGAATAAACTCCCATTCATGTCTTCCCTTCTCCTGCCCCTCCAAAAGCCTTCCCCCATTGAGTCCTTTTTAAACCCTCTGCTTTATTTGTTCATCCTGCTGGGGATGAAGTGAGCTGTAGCTCACGAAAGCTTATGCTCAAATAAATTGGTTAGTCCACTTCCACTCCCTGAGAAGAAACTAGGTCAAAATCATTTCCCCACTTAGGTCACCACATTAGCATATCCATTGTTCACTCCAGAGCACTGTCATTAAGATTAACAACTCTCCATTGTCCCTGGTCAGGTATGTACAGGCTGCTGCCTGTGTCAGAAAGGGGTAGATTCCACACCCACATCAACACGGTCCCTGTTGGAACACTTTTATAACAACTTCATGACACCAGCCAACAATAGTAAGTTGTACGGACAGATTCCCATATAGTCACAGGAGCCTACAGAACACTGCCCATGTAATTGCTAGGCAAGTGGTGAGCTCTGTTATGGAAACAGCTAGTCTTAGTGAAAATGTGATTCGCTCCTCTTCCCCACTCTTATCCATCCATTCATAGAAACACCTAATTCCTACCAAGTTCTTGACCTCAGTGATATCTTGTAGCAGTGAGTTCCAGAAGTTACTCAATATGCCTCTGTGACGGGTTCGGTCACAGAGACCCCCTTAGGACTGTCACCTGATGTGCTGAGATTACCTCTAAGCCTGTTTTCCCTGCCATCTTGGGACTCCAGAACCCTGTCTTGTTGAGCCAGATATGCTAACCTGCTGCAACACAGACCCAGGGTCTGAACCACGCCCCCAAAGCTGCAGACTAAACTGAAAACAGCTCAGCAAGTACTCCTATCTCCAGCACCCAGACACCCAGCTCCCAATGGGCTCCAAACCCCAAATAAATCTGTTTAACTCTGTATAAAGCTTATACAGGGTAAAATCATAAATTGTCCACCCTCCCTAACACTGATAGCTGTGCATATCTCTCCGTTTGCTCCTCCGGGTATTAATCACGTACTCTGGGTCAATTAATAAACAAAAGTGATTTTATTAAGTAGGATTTAAGTGGTTTCAAGTAATAACACACAGAACAAAATAAGTTACCAAGCAAAATAAAACAAAACACGCAAGTCTAAGCCTAATAAATTAAGAAACCAATTACAGATAAAATCTCATGCTCAGAGATGTTCCAATAAGCTTCTTTCACAGACTGGACTCCTTCCTAGTCTGGGCCCAATCCTTTCCCCTGGTACAATTCTTGTTAGTTCCAGCTCAGGTGGTAACTAGGGGATTTCTCATGACTAGCAGCCCCCTTTGTTCTGTTCCACACCCTTTTATAGCTTTGGCACAAAGTGGGAATCCTTTGTCTCTCTTTGGGTTCCCACCCCTCCTTCTAAATGGAAAAGCACCACGTTTAAGATGTATTCCAGTATCATGTGACATGGTCACATGTCCCGTGAAACCCCTAGTCTCCATTCTTCCAAGGCTGGCCTGCAAATAAATAGAGCCATTTTCAGGTGATTTATTCTGAAGCACCCTTAATGGCTTCCACTTAATATGTTTACATCTGTAATACAAGTTTATATCTTATTCTCCTAACTCCAGACATAGAAATAATACTTGCAAACAAATGGGATGAACATACTCAGTAGATCATAAGCTTTGTAATACCTTACAAGAGACCTTTTGCATAAAGGATATTCCAGTTACATGATATTCACACTCATAAGCATATTTCCATAAACATATGGAGTGCAATGTCACAAGTTCTTGACCTCAATGATATATTGTGGCAGTGAGTTCCAGAAGTTACTCAATATGCCTCTTTCATTTCTGACTGCTGAAAAGATAGAGCTCTAACAAGCTCATTTACCCTTTCTGTTGCCATCTTCTGCTGACTGTCCTGATTCCTCAGCACTACCAACTGGCATTCTGCACCTCTCTACGTGAAAAAACAAGAGGGCAAAGCACGGAACTGAAAGCTGCTCCAAGGAAAAAACACACCACATGTTAACAGAACACAGTTATGAGATTTCACTATAAATCCCTTGAGATATTGCAAGGTAATTGTACCAGCAGGAACACTGCAGGGTAGTGAACCAGACACAGATAATCCCCAAATCTCAAATGCTTCAGAGACCCCCAGACTCACCATGAGGAAATTACCTTGTTTTTATAATGAATTCTTTTAAATGCACCTTTCACCTATAGCACGGATCCTTCAATATGGGCCACTTTCTGCTCTTCATGATCCAAGGCTGTGACTTTGTGCTTCTTGTCTGCTTCCTATTTGGCACATTTACAAGCAGCATCTTTAAACTGCTGCATTTTTCAATTGCGGGGAGAAGGGAGGCAGACAGATCAAGGGGAGAGGAAAAACAAATGGTGTAACAGGGACAGAGCTGGGGGGGTGGGGGCAATGAGGAAAAGTGGTCTGTTCTATCAGATTTGTATTATGTTTCCTGGAAATTCATGGAGTAGTCCTGGGTGCTATTAAACTGTCACTCCTTCCCCCTCCAACAAAGAAACAACTAAGAAATGTTTTGAAATTAAAGTTAATAGATATAGATGCACCTGAAACTCTTCAGAGAGGAATAGAGAGCTGCTAAGAAATAAAGCAGGGAATACAAAAAATTAGCGATTGGACTAAATCATTAACTCTTTAGAGCAAGGACTTGGACCGTTGGCATCTACTTTTGTAGAGTGTAGAAGAGTGAACTCCTGGCTGGAGCATCCCCTCGTGGCAGAGCATGCCAGAACAGCTCTTTTCTGTATAGTGCACCCCCGCCAAGAGTCACGCAGAGGTTACCTATAATGTCCTACTTGGTCTGCCTCTTTTCGCAACTCAGCCTTTCAGCCAATCACTTGAAAGTCTCTCCCTTTCCGTGGCAACAAGGGTGCAACTAACAGTGTTCCACCTCTGCCCCATCTTGAGCTATTCCTTGGCCCATCCTTGAGTCAGTCTTCAGCCCAACCCTGAGCCCACCGGTCCTTACCCCAGGCATGTGCACCCTTTCTTGGGAATGGGAGGGGAACCCAGGACCAACCTGTGCTCTGGTTCTGGCCCAGGGACCCAGTGTTGAGCACCTAGGTCTCCCTCTCCAGACACAATGCTGCTTCTCTGGGCCACTTCCTGCTTCCAAGCCCTTTGTGATACTTTCCTGTGGCCTGTGCCTAACAGGTCTCTAGGTTCTCCCTACATCCTCCCTGCTCCTCCCTTCTCTGCTGGAATACCAACCCCTCCAGACTGCCTCTATGCTGTACCCCCTTTCCAGAGCCCACCCCAGGAATTAATTCCAGACTTATGGCCTTCAATCTACCTTCCCCCAGGCTCTTCTCAGACAGCAGGAACTCCGCACCTCTTCTCTCCTAGGTTTCTCTCTCTTGGGTCCCTCTCCTGGACTTCTCCTATAGCTTTCACTTCCTCCCCAGCGGGATCAGATAGCAAATCAATGAGGTGCAAGAAAGTGGGCTGACTGAGCTCTCAGACTCCTGTGTAAACCTTTGTTCACCTGTGTGGGATAGACATCCAATTACATAGAGCAACAAAAAATACCATTGAAAGTATTCTGGTAAGATCATTTTCACTTACAGAATGACTGACATCTTGTAGGGTTCTCTATGGCAAAGCTGGAAATATGGTATGGTACATAAGCCCTGCTTACATGTTACACGAGAAACTACTATAAAACTAGCAAAGAATGAAAAAGTAATGGGGGAACCACCACACCGATAGAGGCAACTGATTGACCTAGGTCCTCAAGCACAGAGATAGTGCCTAAAGTTTACGTGCTCTTGCCAGAACACATAGTTGCTGAGATCAACACACTGGAAGACCATCAGAAAGACCTTATTAGCTTGGTTGCAATTGTTGACTTTGCTCTTCCACATCCTGCGGGCAGACACAGGGAGATGCAAACACCTGCTACTCAGATTTGAAGGAGCTTTAGTGTTTGTGTTCTGCCTCATGCAGAGATGTTAAGACTGTGGGGTTATCATGAAGCTAGTGAATTCTTCTATTACCAAAAAAATCTGAGGAGGGTCATTCATAGTAATCAGTTGAGTGGTACATAGGGTCAAAGAACTGGTAATGGGGGGATATATTTAGGTTCACCTCTGACACTAGTTCAAATTGGCTAGGTCGGTAGTGAAAGGCAATGGTTAGCCAATGGTGTTTGGAGGCTAATGCAAAGAGAGAAGCCATGTCTATTGCATAGGGCACTGGACTGGGACTCTGGAGACCTAAGTCTAACTTTCAGCTCTGTCATCAGTGTGCACATTGTGTGTGACCTGTGTCAAGTCACCTAGTTCCCATGCCTTAGTTTCTCAGCTGTAAAAAAGGAAAAACTGCCTCACAGGGTGTAGGGGATAACTACATTAGATGCTGAGGTGCTCAGATGTCCCAGTAATGGGGGGGCCATACACCCATGATAGAATTTACAGGTTTGTGTCTTTGTAGCATCTGATCTGCTACTATGGAAACAGTTGCCTAGACTTTTTCTTCTTTTTAATAACCTGGCTTCTTAGAAGAGTACATGAAGAGATGTTCTTCAGATTATATTGAGCTATGGTAATAACTTGTATTTAGCAAGTCTCCTGTGACTTGCTAGATTGCTGATTTCTTTTTATAACTGCTCCAATGAAACATGCATGACCTGTCTGGGGGTAGGAGTCTCATCGTTAATATTACTGCACTCATCACAACTGAACAATACGATGGAGAATAATGAAATTCTCTCTTCTCCAGCTAAGTAGTTTTTAATCACATTAGCCATAAGGACCCCTGCTGCTAATCCTTGCTCTGGGCCCTCCATGTCCTGAAAGTAAAGCCTGATAGGGAATCCAATTAATAATTCACCCCATAGAATAACTTATTCACAGTAACAGAAAAAAATTTATATGGAAAAACCTTGCAGCCACAGATTTCAACTCTATTGCTTCTCTTCCACAATCTGGAATACTTCAAGCCTCATAAAGAAGAGAAAGCTTTTGACAAGGCATATCAAAACAAACCCTGAAAACTCTTATAAGAATTCTAATATCATCAGGAGTAACTCCAGGGAAATCAATAGAGTAACCCCAGGGTAAAATCTAAGATCAAAATGATGCCTTTCATATTTGTTCAGTAGTTGCCATCTGTGCTGAAGGTTCAAGACCCAATTCCCATTGTAATACCAGCACTTTTGTTTTTCAGACATCTGTCTGACCACTGAAACATCCCCTAAAAATATGAACTTTAGTTAACTTTTTCTGAAGTTGAGTTAAATCACTAGTTAACTTCCAATTGTATATTTCAAAGGCACTTCTTTTGAAAGGGGAACTTCAGGATTATTCATGTTAAAGTTCTTTTTTGTGACCAGAGTTTTATCCTCTAGTCATAGTGAAGCTCTTTTAGACTGTTTTGTATTGTACATATATGTACACATAAGATCAGCCAAGGAAAAAGTTTTTAAAAGGGTTTTATTTGAAATAGTTGTATAGAGTAATTACATGCAGTATAACAGCCCTCCTGGGAAGCAATTATTTTCCAAGTTTAAGTGAAACAGTAGATGTAAATACAGTCTGAATGAGCTCTTCCTAACACCTAGTGATGAGCTGTGGAAGAGGACTTCAGGAACTGATCTCGTTTGCATGGACACACCCACCCAGCCTAGGTGCTCAGCATGATGGGGTGCTTGCCCAAATGGTCACTTTTGGCTGGTGTTGGATCCTCAGTCTCCTTGTTATTGGGTCAGGAGTAATAAAGGGTTGTTTATCCTTGTGTAAATCGAGGGCAGCAGAACTGTACTTGGCAATCCTGATTGAGGGACTCACCCTCAACTGAATGGCACTCGCTAGGCAGGGGACATGGGTTCCAACTCCCCGTGAGTTGAGAGAGGGTGATGATGGGTACTTGTACCTGGTGGTGGGGCCCCTGTCCAAGGACCCTCCAGACACCGTTTGACCCTTCCTCTCTCCACTGTGTAATAAGAGAGCTAATTTAGACTCAATTGAGAGTCTTGTTACAGGCCACAGCGCTGAAATCGCCGATATCTAGGTTTAAGTATTAGACCTGCTTTGGGACACTCTCTCTGATACAATAGACTGCCCATTGTGCACTAGTAGTGAGGCTTCCCCTCCCTCCTCCCAAAAGTGGAAATCACTAAGACCTGTATTAAGTGGTGGGACCTGAAGGTATCTCAGAGATTGGCTGACAGGGCAGCCAGTGGAGAGTGTGGCACTCAGCCAGCAGTGGAGAGGACCAGAGCAGGGCCCCACAGATTGGTGTGGCAATTGGCCATCAAGGCAGCTGGCAGAGAAGGCCAGAGCAGGGTGGCTGGTGGTGAGGAGCAGAGCCTGGCAGAGAGGTGTGATGATCAGCCAGCAGGATGGCTGGCAGAGAAGCGTGGTTAGCGAGTGCCCGAGCAGCAGAGCGAATAAGGTGCCTTCCTACCTCCTCCTCTATCCAGGGTGGGAGGTGAACTCTGCAGATGCACCTCTGAACTCTGGGGCTGCACTGACCAAGGACAGCAACTATGAGTGGGGTGCACGTTCAGGGGACTTTTGGTTGCTGGACTTAAGAACCTGAGGGAAAAGGACTCTGCCCAACTTACTTGGGGGTGGGTCTTTTGCTCATGGTTTTTGTTTGTGAACCCTGGTTGTGAGTCTTAGAAAGGGCCTCATGCTCCAGTTGACTATGATGTGAAAATAAATGAGCCACAGAAATAATGCACATTCAGAAACTGCAGCTACTGCAAGTCTCCCCATATTGTACATTCCTCTAACATCAGCCTAAGGAAAAACTACTTGCTGGAGAAATTGCTGCAGAAAAAGTCCAGACAGCATAACCTTGGGGGCAGGGCCCAGAAAATATTACAACACTAACTCCCAGTCTCACTGTTAGCGCTTCCATGTTCATTCATGGGGCATCCTTACTTGGTATGGATTTTCCTCTTCCCTCATGTGAAAGTGTGAACTCACCACTGGAGTGCCTGCTTATGGCCAGGAATAGAGGCTCTTTCCTCTTCTAGCAGCAGCTGCTCTAGTGGTCCATCTCTTCCTGGGACTTTGGCCTTCCAGCCAGCTCACAAAATTCAGTCTATGCCTTCTGGAGTAAGAAAAGTACAACTAATGGTCCAAAATTTTCTAACAGAGCCTTTTGTCCCCTCTGGAGCTATTCCTCAGCCTGGTCTTTAGGCTCAATCTTCAGCCCTACCCTGGGCTCAGTAGTTTTTAGTAGTAGTTTTACACCGTGTCCTTGGGGCTGATAGGGGAACCCAAGCCCATCCTCTACTCTGGGCTCTAGCCCAGATTCCCTGTATTAAGCAGCTAAGTCTGCTTCTTCAGACATGCTGCTCTTTGCCTCTGCTACTTCCTACCTGCAAGCTCCTCATGTTGCCTCCTGAAGCCTGTGCTTAACACTGCCTCTCCTAGGGTCACTGGATCTGGCTTCTCCCGAGATTCCCCTCTGCCCCCAACCCCAAACTCCTTTCTCTGCTGGAATGCCCATCTCTCAGGATTGCCTTCCCCAGGCCCTTCCCTGAGACAATGTACTCATCTCCTCTCTCATGGGTTCCTCTGTGTTGAGTCCCTCTCCTGGGGCTTGCCCGCCTGCCCTCCCCACCCTGGCTGTCTTCTCACAACCTCTCTCATCTGGGAGATTGCAGACTTTCCCTGAAGGCCTCTTCTGCTCTTATATTCCTCTCCCAGCCCCTCCCCAGCTGTGCTCCATCCACAGTTAAGCCTGACTCTCTCTCTGGGTGCAGCCTGTTATGTTAATTGGCCTGCCAGGCCCCACATTAACCCTTTTGGAGCCTGTATGGGGATGCACTCTCCATTACACCTAGCAATACAGAACATATCAGTTTAAGTAGGTATTATATTCATCTGTACCTATCAATGAAAACCAGGCCAATGCTGCTCTCTTACGCCCCCTTCTGCCCCACACCCTGAAGACTGACAAAGCAGACAACACACATCTGAGTTTATCTTGAAAAGGCATAGTGCTCATTGCCAGAGAGGTCTGTATTATTTTCAGAGATAGTGCTGTTCTTGGAAAGTGCATTCCCTCATGATGTATAGAAAACTGACTCATTGCCCCGGCTGTATTTCAGACTGACAGTTTTTCCAGAGGTATTGCTTAAAAGGGCCAACCTGACCTCAGACTGGTTTAAATCCTGAAGAACTCAGTGGTAATAAGGGACTCCAAAGTACAGAGCACACACTCTGGCCTCAGCAGTCTGGAGATCCTGCCCATTCCATCTCATCTGCCTAATTGGATTGTTTTCTCTTGTTATGTGGAGCAGCTGTGTCCTTCCTCACTCTTAGACACTGACACACCAAACAGGAAAGATGGTCTGGGCCTTCCCTTTCAGGGAGATCAGTAGGATGAGGCAGACAACTGGTTTCCTCTCAGGGAAGCTAAATTGAAGTTGCTGTACTTCCAGGGAGGACACAGGTTGTTGTAGCAACCAGGCAAGGTACTAACAAGCTTCAACAGGACTTTATTTTCAAAGTGGAAACCTCTTTACCAAGCTGCTGCTGCACCCTCTGTAGCTCTCTCCCAGGCTCTCAACTCCTCCCCCCTCCTTCCTGTTTCCTGTCCTTTCAGACTCCCAACAGCCAGTGCTCCCAATTCTAATAATTACAAGCAACATCTAAACACCACAACAAGCTGAACTGAATCCTCCCATGAAAGATGGGAAAACACCCCAGCAAAAGATTGGCAATGCAAGTGAATGGGGAGGGAATGTTGAGGAGTGGAAATGTTGTCCAGCAAAACACCTGTAACAGATATTGTATCTGGTGTCTTAAGTACTCTGCCAATGACCAAAGTGCATGCTTTCAAGCCACTCAATTAAGAAACAGGCAGGGATATCAAGAATTGCTGAGCCTTGCTAAAGCAGTTTGAGAAACTGGATGAAAGCCACCATATAAAATGCAAAAGAGCACTCAGGTCCTACCAAGCTATTAGTGATTAAATACAGGGGCAGCAGCTATACTAAGGGCTTGTTTACAGTGCAGATGCTTCAGAAGCACAACTATGGCATTCCAGCTATGCCATGGTAGTACTCTAGTGTAGACACTTACTTCAGGGACAGAAGGGTTCCCCCTCCCCCCTGTCCCCATTGCTTCAGGGGATGGATTAACTACAGATGTGGTAGCTAGGCTGACTGAATTCTTTCATCAGCCTAACAGTATCTATACCAGGACTTAGATTTCAACCTAAGTTTTAGGGGTAGGTGAGGCCTAAGGGCTCAGTTAGCCACTTCCATCATTTTGCATGAAGTTGAGCACCTTTCAAGTGTGATTCAGTACCAGCCCTGCACTGAATCACCTGCACTTAGTGGGAGGCACTGGAGAACCACCACTATTTCTACTACAGTCAAGAAAATTGGCTCTTCCCCCACCACAATGCAAGCATGCTGCAGAATCCCACATCTTCAAACAGAAAAAAACTTCACCTTTAGCCACCCTACCTCCCTCTTTTCCTCCAAAACTGCTCCCACCATGGTCTCGCTTCCTGACCTATCTCAGAGCTTTCTGTTCTTGGCATAAAAGCAACTGAAGCTTGAATTTAACAGTTATGCATGTAAGTGTCAATAGAAACAAAAGCCTGCATTGCACTCCAACTGTCCCTGCAGCCTAGGGGGACCACCTCCCAGTGACCCCTAATTTTCACAGCCACATCCACATCCTTAGACAGTGACTACTGCCTCCCACATGCCTTCCCTCCATCCTTGTGCTCCATGACCTCCAGCATTTTCTACACCATTGATTGCTCTTCCATGGAATTCTTTCCTCCCTTGGCATTCCTAGTTATACTGTTCCAGTAGCTGAATCATGTCTTCCTTGGTAGTTCAGCCTCCTCCCCTCTCCATGATAGTCTAAACACCATTAACAATTGTTTCTTGGAATAGGTTGTCCTGGAACCCACAAGAGGGTAGAATTCTTGATTTAGTCCTAAGTGGAGCACAGGATCAGGACCAGGAACAGGAGGTGAATATAGCTGAACTGCTTGGTAATAGCTACCATAATGTACTCTAATTTAATATCCTTGTTGGGGGTAAAATACCAAAGAAGCCCACAACAGTAGCATTTAACTTCAGAAAGGAGAACCACACAAAAATGAGGAAGCTAGTTAAACAAATTAAAAGGAACAGTCACAAAAGTGAAATGTCTGCAAGCTGCATGAAAATATTTTTAAAAGACCATAAAAGAGGCTCAAAGTAAATGTATACCCCAAATTAAAGATAGGTAGATGACCAGAAAGAAAGTTCCACCATGGTTAAACAAAGTAAAAGAGGTGGTTAGAGGCCAAAAGGCATCCTTTCAGAATAGGAAGTTAAATCCTACTGAGGAAAATAGAAAGGAGCATTAACACTTGCCTTGCTAGAGTTTAACTACAACTAGCAAGCAAAAAAAAAAAAGAGTTTGAAGAGCAGCCAGGAAGAGAAAAGTGAATAGCAAAAGTTGTGGTTTTTTGTTTTTTGTTGTTGTTTTTTTTTGTGGTGTGTTTTTTGTTGTAGTTTGTTTAAGTACATCAGAAGCAGGCCCCAAACAATCAGTGGGACCACTGGACAATTGAGATGTGAAAGGAGCACACAGGGAAGACAAGGTCATTGTGGAGAAACTAAATAAATTCTTTTAATCAGTTTTCACTGCAGAGGATGTGAGAGAGATTCCTACACCTGAGCAATTCTTTTTAAGTGACATCTGAGGAACTGTCCCAGAATGAAGTGTCGACAGAGGAGATTTTGGAACAAGTTGATAAACAGTAATAAGTCACCAGGACCATATGGGATTCACCAAAGATTTCTGCAAGGAACTCAGATATGAAATTGCAGAATTACTAAGTGGTTAGTACTGTTATACAAGGCACTGGTGAGACCTCATCTGGAATACTGTGTGCAGTTCTCCCATGTTTAAGAAGGATGAATTCAAACTGGAACAGGTACGGAGAAGGGCTACTAGGATGATCCGAGGAATGGAAAACCTGTCTTATGAAAGGAGACTTAAAGAACTTGTCTTGTTTAGCCTAACCAAAAGAAGGCTGAGGGGAAATATGATTGCTATCTATAAATATATCAGAGGGATAAATACCAGGGCGGGAGAGGAATTATTTAAGCTTGGTACCAATGTGGACACAAGAACAGATGGATATAAACTGGCCATGAGGAAGTTTAGACTTGAAATTAGACAAAGGTTTCTAACCATCAGAGGAGCGAAGTTCTGGAACAGCCTCCCAAGGGAAGCAGTGGGGACAAAAGACCTACCTGGCTTCAAGACTAAGCTTGATAAATTTATGGAGGGGATGGTATGATGGGATAGTCTAACTTTGGCAATTAATTGATCTTTGACTATTAGCAGTAAATATGCCCAGTGGCCTGTGATGGGATGATAGATGGGGTGGGGTCTGAGTTACTACAGAGAATCTTTCCTGAGTGTCTGGCTGGTGAGTCTTGCCACCATGCTCACCATGCTCAGGGTTTAGCTGATCACCATATATGGTGTCAGGAAGGAATTTTCCTCCAGGGCAGATTGGCAGAGACCCTGGGGTTTTTTCACCTTCCTCTGCAGTGTGGGGCACGGATCACTTGCTGGAGGATTCTCTGGTCCTTGAAGTCTTTAAACCATGATTTGAGGACTTCAGTAGCTCAGACATAGGTTAGGGGTTTATTACAGGAGTGGGTGGGTGAGATTCTGTGGCCCGCATTGTGCAGGAGGTCAGACTAGACTATCATAATGGTCCTTTCTGACCTTAAAGTCTGAGTCGATGGTATGTAATCTATAACTTAAATCAGCTTGTGTGTCAGATGACTGGAAGATAGCTTGTGACACCAATTTTTACAAAAGTTTCCAGAGGTGATCCTGGCAATTATAGGCTGGTAAGCCTAGCTTCAGTACCAAGCAAACTGGTTGAAATTATAGGAAAGAACAGAATTATCAGACACACAAACGAACGTCTCAAAAAAAGATATTGGCATTGGAAAAGGTACAGAGAAGGGCAACAAAAATAATTGAGTCTGGAGCATCTTCCATATGAGGAGAGAGATTAAAAAGAGACTGTTCAGCTTGGAAAAGAAACGGGGGTGGGGGGGGTGGTATGACAGATATATAAAATCATGAATGGTGTGGAGAAAGTGAGATAAGGAAGGGTTATTTACTCTATAGCCAATGATTTTAGTTTATTGTTGGTTGTTGTGTTATGATTCACGTCATATATAATCATTGTATGCTAAAAATAAGGGTTAAATTGTAGGACTATAGAAGCATAAAATTGATCAGTAGTTACAAGCGATAATTATGTATTATCTAAGTAAGTATAGCTGAAAGGCAAGATCCTGTAAGATTTTAGTTTTGTTATTTTAAGCCTTAGAGATAAATGCTGACATAAGTTACTGAATAACCTGATGCAATACGGTTATGGGAAAATATGTACCTGGGGTGAAACTTCAAAAAAAATTAACTGAAAGATGCATTTTAATCTCACGGAAATGCTTTAGAGGCACATCTGTCTCTAACGTGTGCCTTAACTGCAGGATCCAGGTTGTGCGTCAGTGCTAATGAGAATAAAAGGAACTATACAGAACCTATATAAAATGAGGCCCTCAGGTTGTCTGGGGACACCAGACAAGTAAGGAAAAAGAGGGTTGACACTTTCATGTACATGTGCAGAATGTAGGCATAGGTAGAATCACATTATTTAAAAAAAAAAAAGTGGCCAAATTGGGTAAAATTGGGCTTTCTACAGGAAAATTTCAACAGGAACCATCCCTCTACTGATTATGAATCCATAAGCGACCCATCAGACCCTAACACTATTTTGGAGAATGTAAGGATGCCTGTAGCTATACCTGGTGCATGGATATATCTAGGATTGGTATATGCTGCAATATTCGTAACTTTGCTGGTAACTTGAATAAAGTTTACAAGAGGTATTAGACCTTGTTCTTGTGTTTGTATGCGTTACTTCCCTATGGTTTCATATGTTCCTATGATCTCTAGATCTAAACCAGGCAGAGGTAACTCTGTTGAACTTAAGACTGTAGCCACCAGAGCTGAACCCACTGATGTAATAGAACACCACTGTATTTATTTTAAATAAAAGGCTATGACTTCACATACGAACCAGGGGTTACCCAATGAAACATGCAACATGTTTTAAAAAAACAAAAGGAAGTACTTCATGCAAGGCACAGTCAGCCTGTAGGACTCATTGTCAGGTGGTGTTGTGAAGGCCAAAACTATAACAGGGTTCATGAACTTCTCCAGAAAAGAACTAGATGATAGGTCCATCAATGGCTGTTGGCCACTATGGTCAGGGATGCAACCCATAGCCATATCCTCTGACTGCCAGGTCATCCACTCCCAGCTTTTGGATAGATCACTTGATTGCCTGTTCTGTTCCTTCCCTCTGAACCACCTGGCATTAGCCACTGTCAGAAGACAATACTGGGCTAGATGGACCATTGGTATGACCCAGTATGGCCCTTCTTATGGTCTCTGCACCCTTTGGAATGCTTCATCCACTCACTTCGCTTCAGTATTACCTGTATACCTAACTCCAGCCTATTCCTTTCCTCCTGACCTGTCCCTCTTTCTAGCTTCTCATCTCCTCTTCCAAATTTCTTCCTGGATGTCTAACTTAATGGCCACACCCAAGCTCCTAAACCAGAGGTAGTCAATAAGCACACCACAGGCCAAATCTAGACTGCTAGAAACTTTTGAACAGACCCCAAAATTTCTATTTACTTGTTTTCTGTAGAGTCTGGACCATGACAAAAAATTAACTACCTCTCTCTACTCCAAGGGGAATTTTGTACCACTGCGCAAGCAGAGAACTAATGTCCCCTGCAGATTCTCCACCCCACTCATAATAATGGATTCTGACAGGAAGGCGAAGGGAAGCTACAATTACACCTTTTGCCCACCAGCGGTAGATGTAAATGTCTTGTAAGGAGGCTCGATCATGTGGTATTAGTACTTCCTCAAAGTACGCAGCCCGTGAGGCCAGGTGAGGAGGCATGGGATACTGGAGGGACAGATCAGGGCACACAGGGCTGCTGGGAGAGAGGCTGGGGCAGGGCACAGGAGCTTGTGGGGTGACCGTATTGAGCCAGCGGCTGAATGGGAGTCCGGGTGCTGGCCACATGGCAATAGAAGCAGCTATCCCTGGCTGAGTAAGGGTACAGGGACACATGGGAATACGTACAGATATGCCTGGCTGAATGGGGGTGCAAGGACGGGGCAGATGTTCCTGACAATGGGAGAGACTAGTGGTCAGGCAGGGTCTGCATGGGGGAATACTCCCTTACAATGCCTCCTCCCCAAAAAATCTTGTTTCATACTTCTCCCTCCCATGATCCTGCCCAGCAATTACTTCCCTCTCCCTCAGTTCCTGTTACCCCTGACTCTCCCAAGCCTTTGCACTGCTTCTGAGAGGTGCAGGAAATATGTTCCTGTATTGTAGTTAAATGAATTACTGAAAGTTCTGTATTAATATGCCTAGTAAGGCATCTATTTGTCAAACATTTTTGGAATCTTTTTTGTTGTCTATATTAAAGACATACTTGCTGATGGGTATTTTGAAATAAATTACCAAAATAACATAAATTGGCATAATTATATTGTGTTTTTGACAAATAAAATAATGTAGAATTTTAAAATATTGTGTGCAGAATTTTTAGGCACAGAATTCCCCCAGGAGTACCTCTCCTAAGCTTTCCTAATACCCCCATTAATAACATTTGTCAAAACCATTCTCCTCAAGGCATTGGCTTGTAGCTGAGAATCCGACTCCTCATTCCACCTGTCAAGCAGTGCCCAAATTCTCCTATGACTGCTTCTGCCACAACTTATCTATCCATGTACCCTGTGACTTGAGGACTACTATTTTCCCGTATCCTGACCATGTGTCTTGATCGCAGCCATCTCCTCTGGCCTCCCCAATCCTGTACCTCCAATCCATCCAAAGTGTGGCTGCCAATATTATCCTTTTCATGCAGGTCCCACCCACCCCACCTCTTTCCACTTACTCCCCACTCCAAATTTATGCCTCTTGCCTCCTACATCAAGGATCCGAAACTGTAGAGCACTTGCTGGTGGCAACTCCTCATTTGTTCTGCTCTGACTTGTATGGAAAGAGATAGAAATCGAAGAAAAACATTGGTAAACTAGTGGAGTCCCAATGGAAAGGGAAAAGATGTGTAGGATCATAAATAAGGAGACATACCCATGAATCACTATTAAGATATAGCCTACAATGGATATTGATAATCCATATGCTACACAACTTGGCTTTTCACGCCTGATCTCATCTTATTGCAACACTTTTCTTCCAAGATTGGTTTTGGCCACCAGGTCCGTGGCGGCCACTGAGGGGGAGGATCTCCTCGCAGAGCCCCTGCTACACAACCCTCAGCTCCATGTGCAGGTGGTGGAGTCTCCCTCGGTGCGCCAGAGGTTGGTCCTAGCAGAAGTCACCAGAGTCGGAGACCTCCTGGACTACGACTGGGGAGACTGACTGGATTCCCTGATGCTCGCTCAGCGAATGGGACCCTCCAGACCTCGTACCCCCCAGCGCGTACTTCAGGACGTGAGGGCCACTTTACCGCCCATTGCTTGGGTTTTCCTCTACCGGATCCTGCAAGAGGGCACGCCCCACCCACCCGACATCCTAGGCCCTCCAAACCTTTTCATTGGGCCCCTGCCCCGTGGACCTGCCTGGCCATCCCACCCCTTTACTGCGAGCCGGCTGCACGACTTGCAGCCGGTTCGGTTCCAGACTGCACCAAGAAAACATCTGTACCCGCTCGTGCTCCACACTCTTCATGTCCTCACCCTTGCGTCCCACCCCGTCACAAAGTGGCGGGACCTCCTGCCGCCTCTGGAGGGTGAGGAGTCCCTGTGGGCCAGACTATATTCCACCCTGGTCCTGAGGCCCGCCGGGGACATCAGCTGGCAGCTCCTTCACGGAGCCGTGAGCACGGGCGTGTACTTGGTGCAGTTTACTCCCTTCCTGGACACCTGCCCCTTTTGTGGTATGAGGGAGACCCGGGCGCACGTGTACCTGGAGTGCGCCAAGTTGCAACCCCTATTCCTGCTCCTTTTAGCTCTGTTCTTATGTTTTTGGTTGCACTTTTCCCCTCACCTGTTCATATATGCATTCCCTATCCGTGGCCCCACAAAGTCGCGGGACCTCCTTGTCAACCTTCTCTAGCCCTGGCCAAAATGGCCACCTACAAAACCAGGGAGAGGAGGTTGTCTGACGGGGTTTCCTGGGAATGTGGGGCCCATTTCCGCTCCTCAGTCCGGGCAGAGTTCCTCTGGGCGGCATCCACTGGCTCCCTCGACACCTTTGAGGAGCAGCGGGCACTGTCTGGGATTCTCTGCTTGGTGTCCCCATCCAGTTTCCTTCACTTTTTAGCTTAAGTCAACCAAGCTCTGAAGAGCTTCAGAGAAAAATCTTACATTGAAAAGAAGAGCACTCACACAAAAGCTCTGAAGATTTTGAAATCTCCTTCACTGATTAGTTAGTGCAAGTTGAATTCATACAAACACGCAAATACATTAACTGCCTGCTTGCAGACGTAATCAAATTTACCTCAGCCAGGGACATACCTGCATCCTTCCCACTTTACAGGGGGGTCTTGGAAGTTCAGAGTGACTGTTCAGACAACAGGGAGCAGGTTCTGGAGTCCCAGGACCCTCACTGACTTCCTTGCTGGCAGCTGCCTCTCCCTGTTAATGAAGCAATGTTATTATAACCAGCAAGGAAAGCTGTGAGCTCCTATGTGCAATATAAGCACTTTCTAGTAAGAAACATTGTTCACTTTCAACCAAGAGAAATAGCAATCAAGAGATTTTTGGAGAATAAGCACCTGGTAACTAGCAAAGGGGCTTACTCGGCAACTGTTTATTCCCATTCCTTCTCTGCTGCAGGGAACAGGTTAGCGCATTAATAAATGTATATGCAGGCATTTTATTAGTCTTACTTAGCTAATTATAAATCCAGATCAACTCCTTTAAAATCAGTGGACACTGAATCCAGCTGACATTTACCCTGAAAGTTCAGCATAGTTCTAAAGACAACCCTGGCATAATAGTGCAGCATTGTTACAGATTCATGTACAAGCAATTTTTTTAAAGGAGTGGTTCTCAACCAGGAGTACGTGTACCCTGGGGGATATGCAGAGATTTCCCGGGGGTACCTCAATTCATCTAGATTTGCACCTAGTTTAACAGGCTACATAAAAAGCACTAGTGAAGCGAGTACAAACTAAAATTTCATACACAATGACTTTTTTATACTACTCTATATACTGTACACTAAAAAAGTACAATATATTGATTTTATTATATGGTAAATGAGAAAGCAAGCAATTTTTCAGTAATAGTGTACTGTGACACTTATTTTTATGTCTGATTTTGTAAGCAAATAGTTTAAGTGAAGTGAAACTTGGGGTATGCAAGACAAATCAGACTCCTGAATGGGGTACAGTAATCTGGAAGTGTTGAGAGCCAAATGTTTATGCAGAGGTAGGGGCAGAAGCATGAAGGTATTTGTGCCTTATCAACTGTGATTCCAGTATTAGTTCAAAGCTGTAATTCTGACACCTGTGTTTGTCCTAGTCTCTCCAAAGAACTCTTAACCCTAAGTAAGGTACATATGCTGGATGCATAACAGAGGATGTAGTTGTCTGATTCTGCTGTTACACCTGTGCAAGACAGAAGCCACCGAAGTCAATGTTAAGCCGGTTTTACTCCAGTATAGCGGAGAACAGAACAACAGCCATGCCTAAAGTTTGGAGATCTTCATGCTAAGCCTTGCAATCTAATTAACGGATGTATTTCCAGTCAGACTGGAGTCTGGGGGGCAGCTTACCCAGATCTCATACTGATTTTACAGTGATGCCACTGACATGAGAATCTCTGGGCCACATTCACCCCTGGTGTAGCTCCATTTAATGTGAGTCACATCAGGCGCTGTTCAAAGGCATTGCAGTTGGAACTTTGGCTGGGATTCCAACAGCAAGTGTTGGACACTATGTCCCAACAGAATACACCGGAACTAAGGCTTCTTTTCAAGCCATTTCCCTTTCTACGGCTGTGTAATAGAGGATTGGCATCCACAAACTGACACAAAGGGGCAATGGTAACGTCAGGCTGTGTGTCATCTTAACCAAACAAACTGTGGCACTGTCTTGCTGAAGATCATTTGAGACTGAGAAAGCTTGGATACACGTGAGGCAGCCCAGTGAGTTGTCTCAGCTGCAGTTCTCACGTGTTTTGGGAGAGCTGTGAATATGCAGCATTGTTAAGTCAGTTTGCCCCTCAGTGAAGAGCTGTGCGTTTCTTAGTAGTGCTGCTAATTATAAAAGTAACCTCACTCAGAAAAAACATTTGCTTCCAAGTGATGGCTCCATGTAGTTTACCCTTTAAAGTTTCCTTAGTGATCTGTCTTCTGCAGCCCCACCAGCCTTCTCTCCTTTGACTAGGAAAAGGCCTTCCTGAAGCTTCAGGCTTCAATGTAGACAGTTGAGTTTTAGATGCTTAAGTTCAAAAAAAGTTCAAATCCTCACTCACCAATTCAGCATAACCCTCAGCCAGAATGGGAAAGAGCCTCTACAAAGTAGTGTAAGCTTAGTTCTCAGCTGGCTCACAGGAGAGCCAGCCTTCATGTTGAGGATCAGAGAGTTTGAGACCAGGGTTAGCCTCTGAGAATTTCCAGATAACATCCCTGTCTTTAATGCACACTTTCAGGCCTAGTTTACTGGCACTCACTTCTTTGGCAAAGAGGGAGAGGAAAAAAAAGACTGCTCAGGAAAGTACTGCCACTGAGTCAGATTATAGCCCTGGAGAACTGTGTAGGCTGACACAGGTCACATTAAGTTACATACCTTGCAAGTACTCCAGCAGTAACTCTTTCCTTACAGGGGAAATTTGCACATAAGGTGGAGTATAGTAACCCATGTAGAAGCAGGGTAAATTTAGAGCAGACTCATTTATAAAGAAAATATATATGTTCATTTGGGTGCAATGCAAGATTAAGGACTCATTAGCCAGTTGCCACTGGAAAATGGAGCATGGAGGTCAAGTGTCTTGAGAATGAGGGAGAAGTGCCTGGTTCTATTTACATTATCTTGTTTCTGCAGGACTACTCTATAGGAAGTTACGAGGTTAGGACATTACAAACAACCAGAATCATTTCTGAGGGTGGGTCACTCTAAAGCTGCTTTTGGTTTCTACCCATGTATCCAACTTCTTTACCACCTGACAAACTTGGATGAAAGCTTCTGGGAAATTAGACATTTAATGCCTTCTATGGAGAGTTCAGAAAAGTTCCCATTCTGGTTCCCTGCTCTTCCAGCAAACCCAGTTAAGGACCAGATTTTATATTCCACTATTTCCAAGGTAAGTTTGGTGCTGGCTTTAGAGCAGCCACTTTCATGTCTCTCCCAACTCCCAAACCATTTTCTTGCTTTTGCCCATCACCTGTTAAACATGACTCAGACAGTGCTGAACTGGAAGCTACTATGGTACTTTCTTCCTCAGCAACTTACACTGGAGATGCCCCTCACTGAGTGGGGGTGGGGGCAGACATTCATACTGCAGTGATTAAACACTTTAGGAAACAGATGAAGCAAGAAGCATGGAGACCTCTGTACAGGAGGGAATTTCCCTTTTCAACATCCAATCTACATATTGGGTACAAAAAAATTGTAAAGTAAGTTTGATACCCTCATGGGATTTCTGGTGACACTTGAGTATAATATCATAATATCATAAACCCCTTGATGGTATTATATAGCCTTGTAGTTACCTACCACTTAGTTCTTTGTATTATATAAACCATGCTGCCAGTGACTTGGAAATTGCTACAGAACCCACTAGTAAGTTATCAGCTGATCTAAAAAGGACATGAAGTAGTTACCCATTTTGCCACATGGTGCTTTGTCCATTTACAATGGTTATTGCATAAATGAAGAGCACTTGACATTTGTGCCCTCTCTAACTCAAAGCCCTGATGGTGCTTGTGCACAGGAAAACAATTGTCAGCAGAATGTGGCAGCTTATTGGCAGGACAGATCTCAGAGGCAGTTCCGAGCCTTCCACTCCCATTGTAAAAAAAAAAAAAGAAGGAAGATACAATGCTCTGCTGTTCCCGGACTCATGTTCCCCTGCCTGCCTCTTAACAGAGATTCAGTAAGGCAACATTTCATACAAATACATATAAACACCATAAGGAGGAGCTTTATTCTAACCCAACATCTTTAGGTTTAGAACTCTTGGGAAAAAATTATGCTTGGGCTAAATCTAGAAAAGAGGTTCTTGTCAGAAGAAAACCCTTAAGAATTAAGAACATAGGAACTCCCATACTTGATCAGACCAATGCTCCTAGTAGCCTTTTAAGATAGTCTCAACTCCAGTAAGTTAGACTTCAGCCTCAGACTTGGGGAAATTATTAACAAGCTTGAGTGTTACTGAGGGTCCAATAGAAATGTGCCAAGCATTTGAGACTTAATCTGCAAGGTGAGGAGCACCCTTGGTTTGATTCCTCTCCCATCTTTTGCACTTTCCTCCATGTTGCCCCCTACACTTACAGTTCTTTTAAAACAAGCTACTTCCCTTTCCGCATTAACTCTCTAGAGTCTTGGCCTGCTATATTTTTCGTTAACAAGGTTTCCCCCACCCCATCCAATACTGGGAGAGGAAAAGAGGAAACTATTTTAGTTTGTGTAATGAATAGTAAGTGTCTAATGCACTATCTTGGCCCTATTCTCATTTTAATCTAGATACTCGATTGGAAGAAATGCATTGGAGACAGGAGAACTAAACTGGTTCACTGAGCAGAGATCCCATGCAGCATTCAGGAACTTGACTACTGATTTTATGTAGAAGGCTCTTAGATACAATAATCTGCAGCAGTGTAAAACCTTAACGTGCATAGACAAATGGTACATTTAAGTGCACGTACAGTAAATGGATGAAGTTTGTGAAGGGCTTTAGACATGAGAACTTTCTGACTTAACCAGCCTTCAGTGTACAGAGAGCTCTTCCCTAACTGAGTAAGCCAGATGGCCCAGTGGTTCCTATGCAACTAAATTATTCAGTTGGATCCCTAATTCATTACTGATATGAAACATTGTTCTGAATAAGCACATTCATTTACAAGATATTAATTCAAACCTGTTGTACAGCAGTGAAAGTAATTCAGAATTGCACTCAATCCTACTGCACTTGTTTCTACAGTATCCCCATCCACTGAAGTCCACCACTGGGAATAACGGTTAATGCTAGTAGCATACATGAGGCTATAGGTGGCCACTGGCGTGTGTTAGCAGCCATGCTGCCCAAACTTAATCTGAACAGGTTTACACAACATGGCTGCAAAAATACCACAGAGCTTCTGGTGCTGTTTAAATTCATGCTCCCATTGTTGCTACCTTCCATGGAGCTACACCAGTATTACCAGTGGGCTGAGGGTACGTTTCAGAACAAGGCTTTTGCAGAAAAGGCCCTAGGAGGTGAAGGCACTTCCTCTCAGCAGTTCAGAGGCAGACCCAGAACAACCCAAGAAGCCTGACTTGCCTTTCTTCTCCAACTACTGGAACATGAAGCTTTCTCATGAATCTGTACTTTTAAGCAAGTCTCTAGCTTTAGGTGCTATTCTTATGTTGCTAGAAAAGCTACGAGCAATCATCTTTTTCATGTTTGTTCACTCATTTGTGAAGCTTCATGTGTAAAACAAGATGCCTGAAGCTATCAACTGTCTTCTCAACGCTGAGCTGAAGTCACCACACTACAGCCCATAAATCTTGCAGCTAAAGAGTCTGCAAAGCCACAGGCATTTTTCCAAACTCTAACTTCCAACAAAACCTTGGGATTTGAGTCCTTTCATTCTTTTTTGAACTCTGAAGGATAGTGACTTATGAACATAACGGTACAACACTGTCACTGCAGAGTATCATAGAATAGAATCATAGAACCATAGAATATCAGGGTTGGAAGGGACCTCAGGAGGTCATCTAGTCCAACCCCCTGCTCAAAGCAGGACCAATCCCCAATCAAATCATCCCAGCCAAGGCTTTGTCAAGCCTGACCTTAAAAACTTCCAAGGAAGGAGATTCTACCACCTCCCTAGGTAACGCATTCCAGAGGGTTTCACCACCCTCTTAGTGAAAAAGTTTTTCCTAATATCCAACCTAAACCTCCCCCACTGCAACTTGAGACCATTACTCCTTGTCCTGTCCTCTTCTACCACTGAGAATAGTCTAGAACCATCCTCTCTGGAACCACCTCTCAGGTAGTTGAAAGCAGCTATCAAATCCCCCCTCATTCTTCTCTTCCGCAGACTAAACAATCCCAGTTCCCTCAGCCTCTCCTCATAAGTCATGTGTTCCAGACCCCTAATCATTTTTGTTGCCCTTCGCTGGACTCTCTCCAATTTATCCACGTCCTTCTTGTAGTGTGGGGCCCAAAACTGGACACAGTACTCCAGATGAGGCCTCACCAATGTCGAATAGAGGGGAACGATCACGTCCCTCGATCTGCTCGCTATGCCCCTACTTATACATCCCAAAATAAATTAAATAAATTTAGTAAATTGTAGCTGAGCTACAGTGGCTGAATGACTCAAAATGCTGCCTCAAAGAGACTAAAGATAACCTCAGAGTTTCCTGAAGCATTGCCCGAAATACCATTTGGCATATTTAGCAAGAAAAAAAATCACTCAAGGGGCCCTAAGCTTCAGCTAATGACACTCAATGCCCGTAAATGAGTGGTGTAAGAGTTTCTGAAACAGGAGTTCAAGTTCAACTAATAGCTTTCACCACAGCAGACAGAGGCTGTTATGAATTGGATTTGAAAGTGCATCTGCAGTTTCTATCGTGTCTCGATTCTACAGTATCTAATACAGATAGGCAGAGCACTTAGTGATAGCCATGTTCAGACAACGAGTTTAATTGAATCAATGTTCTTAACTCAATATGTGGGAAGAGCTCACCTCATTCTACAGAGCAAACATTGCATTAGACTATTGTATGAGAGTTCAGGGACATTAACTGACAAGTCCAATAAACTGCTAAAAGGATCTCATGAGGTTGGCCTCAGCACAAGATTGTATAGCTTCACGGCCGTGGGTCTAGCACCATGTCCTTACTGCTGGTGAAGCACTGTCAAAGCTGACCTATTAGGTAGTTGAAAATGCCATTGGCAACCACTATTAGACATATAGACTACATTTTTCAAGAGGGTCTGACTGATTCTGGAGCCTAAGTCCTGCTTTCAACAATGGACGTGGACGCTTATGAGGCTAAGTGGCTTACTCACTTTTGAAAACCAGAAAGGAGCTACTGGAAGAAGTTTGTAGCTGGATCCAATTTCAGAAGTGTTTGGACCAGGCCTACATCTGCTCATGAGACCCACTTGAGGTCCAGCAGTACTAGGTCTTGCTGGAAGGACAATTTACCAAAACACACAATTAAGTATTACTGAAATTGACTAACAGTATTAAGAGATAAAAAACGTGCTAGTACACATGACAATAGAGATTGCCTGCTTATTGCAACTGCAGCAGAGAGTTTAGGGGAAGGTAATAGCTTTCTTGAAAACCAGGCATTTTTGGGTTCCACAAATATTTGGCTGCTGGTTTCATCGTAGATCTTAAGCCAGCAGCTTACCATAGTCTATTATAGAGAAATCCACCACCAATTAATCTAGAAGGCTTCTTGAAAAGTGATTTTTTTTCACCATGCCCACAAGAAAGTGTGCTTATTTTTGGCGTTAACATTACAGCATAACAAGCACAGCTTGGCTGAGCCTAGTATAAAACATATATGTGCTCATATGACAGAGTTCCTGGAAGTGTCTTCCCATATCCATTTGTTCAGATTCCCAGCTGATTCTTCCCAATAACACTTCTCACTTATCTGGTTTAGCGAATTAATTCTCAGTTGTCTACTACTTTATACACAAGGGAGTGCCTTGAATTTAGACACTGTTTGAGCCAAACCACATTGGGAGCACTCAACTCTTCTACTGATGAGCAGGGGTTGCTGTACCTTTTTTGTCCTGCTCTCCCGATCTGTAGGCCAGCATGGCTCTTGCTCTACAATCCCTGGGGGGATCTTTGAGAAAGAAGTTATCCAAATGGGCCTAGAAAGTGCTGTGGGAACTGAAGGAAGGAGTAAAATGGGGTGTTTTCAAGTCATACATGGAGCTATTGCCAAGCAGCAGTCTTTTTCTATTTGCTGTGCTAAGGTGATCAAAAAGGACACAAACTCTGGCTTGAAACCAGCAAACCCAAGCACGTTTTTTTTAAATTACGCCAAAACCATGTTTTAAGCATGGAATTGCATTTTTACACATTGGAGGTTTACAGTTAGAGGACTTTGAAAGTACCCTAACAGTGTCTGTCCTCCAGCATCTGGAACATTTATGATGTGGTCTGAAGCTCGAGGTTGGCATGGAGGTGGAGGTTAAGGAAAATGCACTGTATAACTATTACTGCAGCTTCAGCCACGCTGTCTTACATGCTCAGATCAGGATAATGGATTGCCTGCTTTGACTAATGACATTCTATAGCCATAAAACCAGCCTATCAGTTGCATTGAAAGTGAGGCACCAAATTTCTCATCTGCATCTCACACTAATTCCTCATCTCCATCTCACACTGGCACTGCACCTTTTCACTACAATCCCAAGGTGCTAAGACCTTTGCAGCACAGCCCTTTTCAATACATGCAATAGTG
Source organism: Chelonia mydas (assembly GCF_015237465.2). Lineage (NCBI taxonomy): Eukaryota > Metazoa > Chordata > Testudines > Cheloniidae > Chelonia > Chelonia mydas. The sequence continues at coordinate 70,660,129 of NC_051251.2, read as the reverse complement.
CTTAGAGGGAAGACAGTGACTGGAGCTGCTGTACTACAAATTAACAAGCCACCCAAGTGCCGCTCTTGAAGTTCATACCTCAATGGAAGGAAATCCTTGCAGTGCATGGATTTCCTAGCCCTTAATTTTTGTAGGGAGATTGACTCAATGGTACTGTGAGAGAGAGTGTTGAGATTTCCGATCATAGTAAAAGCCAAAGTTCAAATGATTTACACATTCCCAGTATCAGAATTTTTCCCCATATCAAGTCTTTAATCTTTACTTGCAAGTCAAATTTCTACCAATGTCACGACGTGTTTCGCCTGTGCTAAGTTTTCAGGTCTATTTTAATTTGAGCTCTCTTAACAAGTTATGAATATCAGCTAGTTTGTCATTTTGACAACTGAACCGCATTAAATTTTATTATAGTGTCTGCAGTTCTACAAGTGTACACTAGGGAAGACATTGCGATGGCCTGCTTGTAAAAAGATTCATTCTTCCATCTTCTAGCTGATTTCTCAAGTACTCACTAACAAGCACTTACTTTGGATAATTTGGAGCATAATGGTGTTGCATTCACACACTTACTACTATACAAAAAAAACTTAAATAGTCTTATTTTACAAGATGATTTACATCAAGTAACGCCAGGCTGGCTGTTTCAGTATGTAGAATCAGAATTTATGAGCATCTATACAAGAGACGGCAGCCGGGACTGCCAAGTACAAGATGTACTTTGAAATGCTTCAGTTCTCCTAAAAAGGAGCAGCTATCCAGTCATAAGGATTTGGATAGGCTGCTACAGAGGGTGGGGTCTGATAGTGGTTAGATCTATATGGAGAGGGAACTTGTGTTACATAATTTCTAAAAAGGATCTGTTCTGTTCTTGTTCAATGAGTAAAGACATTTTGTTTACTGTCATGGGTATTTAGGACCTGCTTCACAGTTAGAAGTAAATCTTTTTCCTTTTAAAAGCGAGACTCAATATACCTATCCACAGTGTTGCAAACACTTGTGATTTTATCACAAGTCTTCCAAAATTTGGCATTTCTGGAATCCTGCAATTGGGAGAACTGTGGATTTCCCTTTAACTAAAAGTTACTAGCCCTCATGGTTATGGAGAAGCTAGAAAGTGTTACCCAAATGCCCCCACAACAGTTTGAACTCAGCAGGCAAAAAACCACCCAGACACTTTTAGGAAAATCATTTGTCAGCCACTTGTGACTTTTGGGGGCCTGATATTTTGTCTGACACCAGGGGTTGGCAATACTATGCACATTTAGACATGTGATGAAACGAGAGGCTGCCTCCTCACAGTCCATATTAACCAGGTACGTGTCCCCCTTTTCCTCCCACACCTTCTGCCCATCCAAGTCAAGGGTCTGTATTCATGCTGCAGTAGTTATCCCTGTGTACATTCCCACCACATCAGAAAGCCTGTCAGCCTCAACACTCCCTATTGTTAAAGCCACATTTTGGCTGGGTGTTTGGTTTTATCAGCATTAAAGCCTGGTGACACCCATAGCTTACCTGGTTCAACTTGGTATTGATACACGTTTAGTTAAGTTGTGTTAACCAATGTAATAGTGACCACACAGTTTTGCACCAGTTTATCTGTTTAGCTTGCACTCATAAATTACATCCGGTAAGCTTGCCCTGGTAAAGCCAAGTCCACACATTGGTGTGCAGAAGTTTAAACCAGCAGAAGCAAAATTGGAGCAACTCGCTGTTAGACAAGCCCCAATTCTCCACCACTAGCAACAGGTAAAGTGGCAGATTCTTAGCCTTGACCAAGAACCTCAAACCTGAACTGAAGCTTTAAGGTTCTATGCTGTTTGGATTATGATTTTCCAATCAGTAATTAAACATTTCAGTACTTCAACACCAATCTCCACTCTGGGAGAAGAGCTTTCTGCAGCCAGTGCAGACCCCAGAGAACTATTAAGGGTCCTACTGCTGAGTACATAGGCCATCCACACCCTAGAAGATGTCAATTTTTGGGAGGAGTGAGCCTGAAGACTTACCCTCAAAGCTGGAGGACATTGACTAGGCTAGCCAGCTGCCCTCTCAAAGTTTGAGAGATGCAGAGGGTCAGTCTGCCATGGCTGGAGCAGAGAAGTGTTCTACCTTTTTATTACACCAAGGTAAGGGTGTCTAGGCTGTTGGAAAATCATGGGGCATTACTGGGGAGGTTAGCGTAGTTTAGCAGGCAAGATACTAGAGCTTTGATTAAGATCCAAACCCAAGCCTCAATCCTTTGGAGGTTGGTCAGGGCTTCTTTGCTTTTTCAGTAGGTCACTGAACCAACTAAGCACAGATTTGTTAGCGTTTATTGAAGGCAGTCTGCCAACTCTACAGAAGCCACTAGAGTTATGGCAACAATGTGAGCTTGTATGCCACTGCACAAGCACACAACAGCTATAAGCAATGGCACCATTATTTTAACAAGTTACTTCATGCATGAGCAGCCTTAACATCAGTTCATGCCCCATGACAGAAATAGTAAGCTACACTGCTACCCTGACAGGCATATGCCCTTCACGTACCCAGGCTACTGCTACAGAAGTCACTGATCAGCTAATTGTTTCCTTCACCCATTTCAATTTGTTCAAATACTGGTTTCAATATGAAAGATACAATGGGAACAGAGTTTTCCCTGCAGTACAGAATTAGACACTAAGACAGCAAGGAGAAAAATTCCACAGTAACACCAACTAGAGAAAACAAGAAACTCTATAAATAGAAAGATTCCTTTTAAGCTGCTTGTGACTTTAAGCCCAATTTTGAGCTAATATCTTTCTATGGAAAGACTCTGCAGGAGAGCTCCCACTATCAAAGCTATAAATAGCCTGAATGCATTAACAGAGATCTTTTCATTACCAAAGTTATTTTCCTGTTTTGCATCATGTCACTGTGGCTCCCAACCCATTCTCATTTCACAGACTGCAATTGTGTAGCTTCCAACCCAGGCTATTTGCTGAGAATTCCACAGGAAGAAAACAGGATAGATACAAAAAGCTGAAGCTTATTATTCCCATGCCAGAAAAACAGGTCAAAAAAGGCTAAGAAGCATGAGCCACGTCTTGAGCATTTTCAGAGCTCCGGTAAGCTTTGTTCTCATGACTTGCTCATGTATCAAGTGCTTCAAACAAAGAATAGTGTGTTTTATTTTAGGGACCTATAATTATTTTCAAAAGGTGTTCAAGGGAAGCCAAGTTCAAAGTCAAGGAAATTGTCAGGATCAACTACAGTAGATTCTTGTATCTATGTTTGTACCAGGTACAGCTCAGGCAATAAGTGTGAGCTTCCTAACCCTCCTGAAGTGCTTCAGTCCTGGGAGAGCCTGCTTGATTTGCCATGTGGTTTCACTGGCACAAGCCTTCAGCGTAGATGAGCTGCACCAGGTTAAAGGCTTACACTTTTGTCATTGCTGTGATGGGCACCAACATGGCATCTACATTAGGGGTTTGTGTGGGTGTAGCTTCACCAGTGTAGTCACATCAGTGCAAGCCTCCTTACTCTCAGCAAACCCTTTGTCCATGCCCATTCAGTTATCTTCTCTGCTGGACACCTTTGTCATTAGTGCCACCTACCTGGTGGTTTTATCAGGTGGACATGTATCCTCTAGGAACAGTCGGCCAAGTTCTGTTCCTATAAAGGAGGCAAAACCAAACTACCAGTTTGGGCTGGGTTTAAAGCAGCCTAAAAGCTAAAAATATCTATGGACATCAATCCAAACTGCTTCAAGTTCTTGTTTTAGTCCAAGTTGTAACCCAGCACCACTTTAAGTCAGCATGGTTATTTAAATGTAGTGATGTATTAACATCTCCCATTAACTGATCAGGTCCTCTTCAGTGCTAGATAAGAGGTGGGTTACCAAGCTTTATGACATGGGATTGTGGTATGTAAAGTTGAGAACCACCAATTTACACAAATGGAAGCTCACTCATTTCCTGCATGTCTGATTTATAAACAAACATTTGGCAAGTCACTCCAGAATGTGATCAAAACATTGCTCCACTTGAAGGGCAGCAGTACTTCGATACAGGAATCCCTGTGATAAATAGATGTGAACAAGGTACGTTCCACTTTCTAAGCATTAATCATTCAAGTGCAGCGTTAAACTGGTAGGCACAAACTGATGTTTGCAGTCTTGCCTCTTTTGCAACAGTAAACTCATCTACAGCCTCTCTCCTCCAACCACATAGCAGTACACCGCCCCGCCACACATACTGAATAAGTCCCTTCCAATCTCCCCAGCACCTCCTTGTAGTTCTCAGACAGACTCTTGCTGCCTGCCCCATGTTACCTCCCCAGCCTCTGCTCAGTCTCAGCCATCTCAACCCCGATGTTTCCTTTAGCCTCCTAGCATGGCTGCTTGTCTCAGGGGACAGCCAGAAACCAGATATGATGAGTATTGTCTGCCCTCTTAGTATGTCAAATCCACCCAAGTAAATCTTCAAAGGTACCTCCCAGCAACTCAACTCTGGCCTCCACAGGCCAGTGCTTTCTGCAGTATCACCTCCCAACCCTAGGAAACTAGCCAATCCCCAATGTATTTAATAATTAGAGGTAATAACCCTGAGTTAGATAATTTTGTTCTTGGCTTTTGAAACCTTGGCAACGAACTCTAATTTTGGGATCCTAAAATCCAAAACATTGGACATTGTTTCCAAAGCCTTGAGCACCCAGAAAGCCAGTTAAAATCACTGAGACCTATTCAGGCTAGATTTTCAAATGCAGTAAGACTTCAGAAGCTGTACACACAAATTAGAGGCCCCCTGGGGAAGCAGAGGTTAGCTGCCATGCCCAAGTTTCCCCATGTATAAACAGGAATACTATTTCTTCATGTGCATAAAGCTCTTTATGTCCTTAAGAAGAAAGTTACCTGCGGAATGGCTAATACTTGGCAACAGCTGAATGCACACTGAGGGATGAAACTGAAAGCTGAAATATCCCTAGCACATTTAACTATGAATAAGTGACAGGTCACTGCATGTTGCTACTAACCTGAGAATACCATGCAGGTTTTGCAATGCCGAGGTTCTAAGCACTCATGAAGGAAAGAACTTAAGGGCAGATCTTCAACCTGATTCAATCTGCTTCATGCCAGTAACCTGGTACTTGCTACTGTTGATTGCCAAGCACAAGGAGTATTTCTGTGTTACCTAAGGTCTCCTCACCCAAGATGTCTAACAAGAAAGACATGCATAGCTAGAGCACCTTAATGCTTTGGCAATCCTTGCCTGCCTGAATGGCTCATTGGGGCCATGGCAGCTGGTATTTTACATCAACCCTTAGGCTACTCAGGTACCTTACGGACCAGGCTGGTCCACAACCAATCCTAAAACAAGCAAGCCAGCCTCAAGCACTTCAATACAATGTGGGAACACAAGAACATTACAAAAAGAAAAGGAGTACTTGTGGCACCTTAGAGACTAACCAATTTATTTGAGCATGAGCTTTCGTGAGCTACAGCATCCGATGAAGTGAGCTGTAGCTCACGAAAGCTCATGCTCAAATAAATTGGTTAGTCTCTAAGGTGCCACAAGTACTCCTTTTCTTTTTGCGAATACAGACTAACACGGCTGTTACTCTGAAAGAACATTACAGTGTTTTTGCTTTTCACATCCATTATCAATTTGTGGGTTGTGGCTGTGAGGGGTTTGGGATCTTCCAGTATTTAAATAGATTTATGCACCAGAAAGCGATTTACCGTCAAGCAGTACCAATTCTCCACAGTGGCAACACCGGACACGCCTTGGTGTTGTGTCTAGCGAGGTGCAGATATAAACTGAAGTAGTTGTGGTTTTTCCCTAGGTGGTTCCTAGCTTTGAGTCTAGGAACTACAATTCCCAGGATGCCCTGGGCAAAGAGAGAGAGGGGAGAGAGGAGAAGCAAGGAAGAATGAGAGCTCTGTGCAAGAGCGAGGGGCATAAACCTCACCTTTGCTATTGTCAAGCTTCCTGAGTCTTCCTTAAAGAGGTTCAGGTACCAAAAAAACCTGGTGATGAGCATGAAAGAACGAGAGAGAAAGAGAAATTTAACTTATCCAAGTACCTCATGATTCCTGCTGTTGTGACTTGCTGCTCACAGGGAAACTCCACAGGCCTAAAGCCTGCTGCTATCTGCAACTGCAACTTGTGAGAAGAGAAATTTAAAGAAGCAATGCTTATTTTTTCATAGTGCTCCCTTTTCCCCAGCCAGCACCTTCCTCTGCAGTTCCAAGTACGCCAGCTGCATCACAAACAGCTTTCCAAGGCCAGCCAGCCATTTCTGTGACCAGCATTTCTTACCACCTAATTCTTCTTCACCTTTCTTGTTCAATTCACCAGATGTCTCCAGCTTGCTTCCATACTTTTTACCATGATGCAAATTCTGCCTCCATCATTCTTCATGCCTACCCCAGGAGATCCTCCACTGCCATGATAACGATGCAAGTTTTACTTCAGCAGCTAGATGCTTACTATATTGCTATGCTTGCAGAAAGTAGAAAGCCTTACTGCTTCAGTTTCTCAATCCTGCAAGGAAACAAGTCTTCAAGCATCTCCTTCCTTCTACTGGCTAACCACAAGCTACAACTCCATATGATGCTGCCTCCAAGCCGTGGCTGATTAGTAGAGAATTAAAACAAATGTTGCTGAAAGCTTCAGCTTCTCTTCCCATGCACAGATGCCTCACAAGCCCAACCACTATATAACTGGAGTTCAATGCAACCTGTGAATTTCCCAGTTTCACAGATGAAGTGATCAGAGATCAAATTGTTATGAAGATGACCAAGATTTGAGATTGACTCCTCATAATGGAAGGCCCTGCCTTGGAGAAAGCCATAGAAGCCACCTGGTGAGTGGAAAGCATTATCCCCTGTGCTAAGTCACTTTTTGTGACACCAGATGTCTTTGAGCTTGCAGAGATTAATGCAGTCCAATATGAGACTGCAACCCACAAAGCTCCTAAGTCTACATCCAAAATACTTTTACCCTGCTACCCACCATTAATGCTACAAATGCAGCAATCCTGGTCCAAGGCAGTCTTTCAGGGTGTCCTGCCACAAAATCAGTATGCAAGAAGTGCAACAAAAGGATATTTTGCTTAAGTCTGCGGTCAATATTGTACCTGGAGTTCTCACAGATAACCTCTGTGAAAGTGTAACACTACCTTAGTAGCAATGGTAATCAAGCACAAAATGGTTTCTTTATATCATCCAAGATCTAATGACCTAGTTGAACAGGCTGGTGAAAGAAAGTTTGCAAAAAAGACCATGGAAAGAAGCTTTACATGAAACTTTGCTTTCAGAACCACTCCACGCTCCACAGAACTACCATCCTTGAAATTGTTAGGAGGATGCAAGGCCAATACACTTACTATCTGTCAAGGGCTTAGGTGCTCTTCTTTTTCAATCAAACCTTCCAATGCCACTATTCATGAAGTGTTAAACAGTAGAAACAGACCAGATGTAGATCAGTGTTGTAGCTATGCTGGTCCCAGACTTGCAGAGCAGCGCTGTGTAAGCTTGTCTCTCCCACCAACAGAAGTTAAGCAAATAAGAGATATTACCTCACCCACCTTGCTTCTAGCACATAGATCAGAAAGATGCTAAACTGCAAAAGTTTCAAACTGGAGATTGTTCGTGTGAAGCTACCATACAAAATCAAGGAAGTATGTTCTGAGATATTCATGCCCTTTTCAGATGACTACATCTGAGGAGATTCTTCTGTATTAATAGATGAAGGAAATGTCACATTTCAAGATTGTCTACAGCTCAGCCAGCAACTGAAGAAAATGGCAATGTCCACCTTGGACTAGAGAACCTTGATGGACAATCTACAGTAGTTGGAATTGTTCTACCACCTAGTCTTGTTTCTGCCTCTCTAAGTATCATAGAATCATAGAATATCAGGGTTGGAAGGGACCTCAGGAGGTCATCTAGTCCAACCCCCTGCTCAAAGCAGGACCAATCCCCAATTAAATCATCCCAGCCAGGGCTTTGTCATGCCTGACCTTAAAAACTTCTAAGGAAGGAGATTCTACCACCTCCCTAGGTAACGCATTCCAGTGTTTCACCACCCTCCTAGTGAAAACGTTTTTCCTAATATCCAACCTAAACCTCCCCCACTGCAACTTGAGACCATTACTCCTTGTCCTGTCCTCTTCTACCACTGAGAATAGTCTAGAACCATCCTCTCTGGAACCACCTCTCAGGTAGTTGAAAGCAGCTATCAAATCCCCCCTCATTCTTCTCTTCCGCAGACTAAACAATCCCAGTTCCCTCAGCCTCTCCTCATAAGTCATGCGTTCCAGACCCCTAGTAATTTTTGTTTCCCTTCGCTGGACTCTCTCCAATTTATCCACATCCTTCTTGTAGTGTGGGGCCCAAAACTGGACACAGTACTCCAGATGAGGCCTCACCAATGTCGAATAGAGGGGAGCGATCACATCCCTCGATCTGCTCGCTATGCCCCTACTTATACATCCCAAAATGCCATTGGCCTTCTTGGCAACAACGGCACACTGTTGACTCATATCCAGCTTCTCGTCCACTGTCACCCCTAGGTCCTTTTCCGCAGAACTGCTGCCTAGCCATTCGGTCCCTAGTCTGTAGCGGTGCATGGGATTCTTCTGTCCTAAATGCAGGACTCTGCACTTGTCCTTGTTGAACCTCATCAGATTTCTTTTGACCCAATCCTCCAATTTGTCTAGGTCCCTCTGTATCCTATCCCTGCCCTCCAGCATATCTACCACTCCTCCCAGTTTAGTATCATCCGCAAATTTGCTGAGAGTGCAATCCACACCATCCTCCAGATCATTTATGAAGATATTGAACAAAACCGGCCCCAGGACCGACCCCTGGGGCACTCCACTTGACACCGGCTGCCAACTAGACATGGAGCCATTGATCACTACCCGTTGAGCCCGACAATCTAGCCAACTTTCTACCCACCTTATAGTGCATTCATCCAGCCCATACTTCTTTAACTTGCTGACAAGAATACTGTGGGAGACCGTGTCAAAAGCTTTGCTAAAGTCAAGAAACAATACATCCACTGCTTTCCCTTCATCCACAGAACCAGTAATCTCATCATAGAAGGCGATTAGATTAGTCAGGCATGACCTACCCTTGGTGAATCCATGCTGACTGTTCCTGATCACTTTCCTCTCATGTAAGTGCTTCAGGATTGATTCTTTGAGGACCTGCTCCATGATTTTTCCGGGGACTGAGGTGAGGCTGACTGGCCTGTAGTTCCCAGGATCCTCCTTCTTCCCTTTTTTAAAGATTGGCACTACATTAGCCTTTTTCCAGTCATCTGGGACTTCCCCCGTTCGCCACGAGTTTTCAAAGATAATGGCCAATGGCTCTGCAATCACGCTTTAGAATCATCTCACGCTTCTCCTAAAAGACTGCCTAAAAGACTGTTCCCCTACTCATGTGACAGTTTGGAAGTGACTGTTTAAAGTTTTGCAATGATTATTCTAAAGGGGAAACGTATGTTGTATCTAGCTGGGTGCAGATAGCTACCCAGGTTTGTATTTGTAACTGTGTTCTAGGTGGCTTCTGTAGCTTTGAGTCCAGGAACTACAACTCCCAGGATGCATCGGGCAAAGGGGGAGGAGAAAGAAGGAAGAGAAGAATGTGAGCTCCATGGGCGGTGGGTATCCACGGCCTCAGGAGGCTGTGCCTCCCCAAACAGCCTGGCGAGGCCACACCCACACCCCACCGTCGAGCCCCCTCCTGCCTGCTTCCAGTTCCCTTCCCAGTGCTCCAGAGCTGGGGTCATGCCGCCCACCCGGCGCTGGGGCTAGCCTCCCCCCATGGTTTGTTCACCTGACGCCCATGGTGAATTCTGTGAAAGAGTGAGAATAACCTTATGGTTTACCTTTGCTGTTATCAAACTTCCCAAGTCGTCTTCAAAGGGATTCAGGTACACAACTTGGGGCCCCTACTCCGAACTCCTTTTAAATAAGCTTTTACTTCAATGAATTTAGTCCCATTTACAATCAGTGAGAGGAGAGTCAGGCCCTGCTGCTATTCTTGCCCTCACATGGCTTCTGTGCTACACTATAGATGCTCCTTCACCCATGCATTCTGTTGGATTTGCCCAGTTTTGCAGAATTATTTTCCTTGTATTTACCATTGTGCTGGATAGTATTCTGGCTTGTGGGTGTTCCCAGAGTGCACTAGAGCTTCTTTTACATGTTTCTAGCCTGCCTGCTTGTGTGCATGGGAGTTTGTTGCCTGAGAACACAACAGGGCTTGGCTACTCTTTACAGGACTCTTCAGAAGTTGATTCTAGCTGGCCTGTACCATTTCATGTCATCATCTGCCAGTATCTATTTCTTGATAGACATCAAGTTGTTCTCATTTATCAGCTTTCCACTAATTTTTTTGGAAAGTTAGCCCCAATCACTGACCTGTACTGAATCCTCTCATCCGTCAGTGCACATTTCAGGCAGCAACTTCAGTCAGAGACTGCTCTGTAGCTGTTTGGGCCACACACTTACTGGATTTCTGGTACCCTAAACTTCATTTTGATTTCATTGATATTCAATCAGAAGCTGCTCTGCATCCAGGAGATTGTTCCCTGTCCCAAACTATACTTGTGTTCACCAGATTCTAGAGAACAAACATGTCTCCAGAATCTAACTGCCTATACATTCAGTTATATGCAGCTTGTAAGACAGTCTTTAACCCCATCTGGTGACCTTCAGTAGCATCTCATAAGCTACATCTTAAACATGGCATAGCTACTTTTGACCAACCCCTATGACTAGAGCCCTTCTCACAGCTTTGACATTGAGTAGCTAATCAGTTAGAATCATCATCATATAGAAATACCACCATTCCACATTGTCCCTTATCCCCGCCGCCATAGCAGAGGTTAGTGACGTGTCAGCCTTAACTGAGTTTTGTTGGTTTTCCTACCTTTAAAACAATTGCTTACTTGGTCTCCCTACCACGGTGCCGCTGCTTACTGCCCCCCCCCCCCGCCCCAACCCCCGGGTCAGGGTTATTACCCAATCCTCTTTATCTTCCCTCACTATTAAAGTCTAATTTGGACTGTATCATTTTCAGACCAGGGCCCTTTCCCCATATAGTACCAGGTACATTTATGACATCTTGAACAGACAATACTAGGAAGCAAAAATTTTCTTTCAAGCTTCTCCCTCCAACCTGGCTCCATCCTTTTTCTGAATATTCCTTTAAACTTAAGCAGAATTTTTTTGGCATCCCTTTTACGTGAAAGTTATCCCTGAAGTTACCTAAACGCAAAACATCTCCACTCCTGAATTCCATGACACCCTAAGGACACACCATTACACTGAATCACACTATCGAGCTCACTCATGCAGCCTACTGAATTTTCATGTCTGCTGATAAAAGATGGAAGGGCTTTAAAGGACAAATCTCCTTACCCATTTCCCTCTTGTTTTCCTCCTCTTTATGGCTGTCCGGTTTGACTCATGATGCACTAATTATGTGTTAAAAATAGTTTTGAATTTTTTGCTAATGGGCTGAAACTCAACCCAATCCAAGAAGTACTGACACCACTTGATCAAGCTTCCTTACAAGACAACTCAGGGAGTCAGTAGGTAAGATCCCATGGGAAGCAAGTCTAAGGGGAAAAACAATAGAAGACAGTTGGCAGTTTTTCAAAGACATTATTAAGGGCACAAGAGCAAACTATCCTACTGCGTAGGAAAGATAGGAAGTATGGCAAGAGACCACCCTGGCTTAACCAGGAGATCTTCCGTGATCTAAAAATCAAAAAAAGAGTCCTACAAAAAGTGGAAACTAGGTCAAATTACAAAGGATGAATATAAACGAATAACACAGGTATGTAGGGACAAAATTAGAAAGGCCAAGGCACAAAATGAGATCAAATTAGCTAGAGACCTAAAGGGTAACAAGAAAACATTCGACAAATACATTAGAAGCAAGAGGAAGACCAAGGACAGGGTAGGCCCATTACTCAATGGGGGAGTGGGGGGAGATAACAAAAAATGTGGAAATGGCAGAGGTGCTTCATGACTTTTGTTTCGGTTTTGACCAAGATTGGTGGTGATTGGATGTCTAACGTAGTGAATGCCAGTGAAAATGAGGTAGGATCAGAAGAGGCTAAAATAGGGAAAGAACAAGTTAAAAATTACTCGGACAAATTAGATGTCTTCAAGTCATCTGATGAAATGCATCCTAGAATACTCAAGGAGCTGACTCCTGGGGGAAGCGGCGCGGGCCAAGAGACGTGCTGGCTGCCCTTCCTGCAGCCCCCATTGGCCTGGAACGGTGAACTACGGCCAGTGGGAGCCGCAATTGTCCAAACCTGTGGACGCAGCAGGTAAACAAACTGGTCCGGCCCGCCAGGGGCCTTCCCTGAACAAGTGGCCGACCGGCTTTGAGAACCACTGGTCTAGGTAATACTTAGTCCTGCCTTGAGTGCAGGGGACTGGACTAGATGACTTCTCAGGGTCGCTTCCAGTTCTATGATTTACAGCTTGATCAAGACTCAAGTTTCAGATGGGCAGCCAGGCTTGAGCTTCACCCATCACTGATGATGCACAACCCAACCCAGTTCCCATTTAAATCAATACAGATTTTATCTCTGGGTTGCACCAGTGTGCTGCTCCCTTTCCTGGGGAGAAGAGTGTTACACTACTAGCCCAAGGTGCTATTTGAAACCAGAGTGTTTTATTAAACCTCAACAGACTCCACCACTGAGATTGCACAAGCCCCACTGCTAGTGTTCTAGGAGCTCCCAGCTCTGGACCAGCCACACCTTTGCCCTCCAGAGCTGCACCCCTCTGATCTCAGTTCCAACACTTGAAGGGACATGATACAGAAACACATAGTCCAGGCATTCCACCCAGTTCTTGCTCCAAAGAGATTTCATTTTATACCAATATACTACACAGGCAGCCAGTTGGCAGGCAGGAAGCATAGTGCAGAATCTCATACTAATGAAAATTTACCTCATAACCATGGGCATAGTTTGGGAAGCAGAGGGCATTGCCCCCCAAAACTGTAAGCCTTGGGAAGGTGTGGAATTTGCCCACACAAGTTGGCCTGACTGGACTGAGCCCCCCAACCCCCCAATATAGAAGTCACCCTGTGCATATGGGGCACGATGGGCTCCTCTGCTTCCCAGGTAGTCCCAGTAGATAATTTAGCCCATTCCCCAATATCATAACTGAACTGTGTTTGTTAACCCCTGAGGAAAGATGGCAAGTCCAACACAGGGATGACAACTCATCCAGTTTACATGGGAAGGACTAGTCAGATTTTAAAATAATGTTCATTTATTTTCATGAACTCCCCCTCAACGGTGATCTAAAGCACTTATAGCAGGCAAAGTCGACAGCAAAAAATCCCCAAGCAGTAATATCTGGTTCAGCAACACATATTAGTGTCTGATTTCCCTTCTGCAGTTTTATCTTGCCACTTCAGCTTGTATCATGCTACAAGAGCTAAATTGGACACTCAACCAAGAGGTGCTTGGGCCATTATTCCTCTTCCCTCTCTTTCAGCCATCCGCAGTTCTGTATAGGCATCTTCCTATTTTTTCCTCCCTCTTTCCTCTTCCAGGCTCGTATTTTCTACTTCCCTCAAGCTGCTCTTCCTCTGAATGGGTCACAGTTTAAAGGAAAGTTGCTGCCAGACTTGGACCTCTCCTGCAAGTTTTGGAAAGACTCTGCCCCTTTTCAATGTGATCAGTGACTGGCTACCGCTAGCAGTAGCGATGCAGAACCTCTGCTAGCAGCAGCAATGTAGAACTGCTAGAGACCCAAGCAGTGACTACAGTTCTAGGTCCCTGCCAGTGAGCAGTTAGGTTCTGGTCGGTATTCTGACTGTGGGGGGAAATGGGCAGTTTCAGTGTGGCGTACTCCAGTGGGCTTCCTCCTCTGTTTAAAGCCTTGCAGTTTAGCAGTCATTCAAGTTGACACCCATACGAATCACTTTCAGTCTAAAAGTTGTGCTAAGAAACTGTGCTCCAAAAAAGTCAGTTGTGGGGCTTTGGTTGACCAAGTATCCATCCCTCCAAATCCCTGGAGCAATATGCCAGGTAATTCTGACACCGCTATGGCTATAGCAGTTTGGCCTTGTCTACGCTAGGATTCTTGATTTACTATTGCCAGCTCAGTCCTGCCACTGCCTGCAGTGAGAGTGGCTGTAGACAAGGTGCTGCCAGCCTTCAGTACCAGGTTCTCTACACCTGCTCTGATCAGGATGGGGTGTCAGAGTGCTCAAAGCGGCAGTAATGGCATGGAGTCTTAACACTGTTCCTGCTCCACCAGTACTGCAGTGGGAGGGAGGTTTAAACAAGCAGTTCTCCCCCAAACAAACAGAGCGCCAAGCTCCAGAAGGCCAGTGGTGCATATAGGCCTCATTGAGGAGCAGTCACATGTAAGGATCACAGCAGAGCCCATGTATGTATTCATCCCCCACTGCAGGGAATCTGAGCCCAAAGCACATGCATGATTCTATTTTAACTTCTGCACAATCTGAGTGTTGTCTCCTGGGGGCACAGGTTGGAATAGTATCACCACCATTCTCCAAATGGAAACCTGTTTGAGTACAGTACTGCTTGATAAAGGTTGTCAGGATCTAGCCTAATGTGACCGGAGCTTTAAAGTTCTAAGCATGCACAATAAGCCTTTTCCATCGAGCCTCAGATTACACCTACGCAGCCCATAACAGTGATCCTCCAAGCCTGGATCAGCAGATGGGGGCTCGCGCTGCCAAGCTGAAAGTGTAGATGTGGTGGCGTGGGCTGGAGCTTGGGGCCTGAAGCTCATCCCCAGTCTTCAGAACCCGAGTTCCAGCCCAAGCCACAGCTTCAAAGCACTGACTACACAGCTCTGTTTATCACAGTAGCACAAGCCCAAGTCTGTTGACCTGGGCTGGGCGGCTTACTGCTGTGGGCTGTGTAGCTGTACCCTCGCAGTGTAAAGGAGTGAGCGCACAGTGCCCGCTTCCCAAGGAGGTCCTGTGCAAGGCTGGACTATCAGCAACTTGTTGGCTTTTGTCTACGGCCTTGAGATGGGTTAGATCAGACAAGTGGTGCAGTGATTATAGCAACTCATCTTAGAGTAACCCACGTGCAGATTTCAGCTTGCTGGAGGTCTGTATGTGAACCAAGCAGACATGAGTAACAGCTTTCCCCCTTGCTTTCTGCTTTGTTTTTGTACACAGCATATTCAAGTTACAAGAATGTTGCTCAGTGAAGTGCAGAAAGTGCGTTTCTTGTAAAGATGAATATGCTGGTTGATAATAAGCATGCTGTGATGGGGTGAGAGCCCCACACTAGCCCTGCAAGGGCAGAGCTGAGCCAGGTGGGCCCACTTAGCTAGTTAGGCTGCAAACAGGGGAGCTTTTGGCTGAAGACAGCTAATTACAGTGAGGCTCACCTGTGCAGGGACAGTGTAAAGCTAGGTAAGCTGGCTGAAGGGGCCAGGCGGGGGAGGAGGGTGCTGCTGCTGCTGCTGACGCTGACGACGACGACGACGACGACAAAGGCTGCAATTATTCCCTGAATGGAGGGAGTTAGAGGCTGGCAAACGGAGAAGGGGCAGCTAGATAAGGAGGAAGAAGCCCAGGGAAACAGCATCCAGAGGTAGGCCTGTACCTGCTTGTTATAGGGTCCCTGGGCTGGACCAGATGTAGAGGTCAGGCCCATAGTGACCTACCAGCCACTGGGAAGGGGCAAGGACATAAGAGAAGAGATGCCAGCTGGACAGTCAGCCCAGAAGGCCTTTGATTTCTCTGGAAGGGGAGGAATTTAGTGACTTGGCCAAAGGGCTAAACCACAAAGAGGATGCTGGGGTTCCTGAGGCTGAGAGAGGGGCTGCAGACCAGACAAAGATGATGGCATACAAACTGCAGGTGGGGGGCATCGGACTTGAGCTAATCCCCAAAGAGACCAGGAGGAAGTGCTGTACCAGTGACAAGTTGTGCACCCCAGGACATGCAAACATTCATATTTGGTACAGGAGAAGGGGAAATGCTATGTATGTAAGCCTGCTACCTAAACAACTGCTGTGTCTCATTTTTGCCCTACAAATCTTTACAGTATCACTTCAGTAATAAATGTGGCCCTGTTGGCAAAGTACCACCTATGTTACTACATAAGCTTGGAAACCTTAACTCGTATCTTAGTAACCAAAATCTTCAATGTATATCTCATGACTGTTCCTGATTTTTCCTTTCTTCAAGGTAATAGCAACTGTGGTGAAGAGATTAGCACAAAGTAAGCTGATTGTGATGTTTTGCATATCAGTTGGACTTACCGCAAAGAGCCCTTGTCTAAATACACTTGTAGTCTTTAGAGCGCAAGATTGCAGAGCCATATATGAGCAGTGTGTTAAACTACAATGTTCTCTATCTCACTTGTATCATGAGACTTGTTGTGCCCTATCCTACAAAGCCTGTCACTCAGACTGTCGTTACTTCTTGGGAATGCTCCTGTTAGCTACAAGCTGCTGTGGCCTCACTGAAATATTATTAAATGCACTCTGCTTTAAAACAGTCTTAAATTATTAAATGCCCCTCTGCCGTGTACATTGGTCAAACTGGACAGTCTCTACGTAAAAGAATAAATGGACACAAATCAGATGTCAAGAATTATAACATTCATAAACCAGTCGGAGAACACTTCAATCTCTCTAGTCACGCGATTACAGACATGAAAGTTGCGATATTACAACAGAAAAACTTCAAATCCAGACTCCAGCGAGAGACTGCTGAATTGGAATTCATTTGCAAATTGGATACAATTAACTTAGGCTTGAATAGAGACTGGGAGTGGCTAAGTCAGTATGCAAGGTAACCTATTTCCCCTTGTTTTCCTAAGCCCCCGCCCCCTTCCTCAGACGTTCTTGTTAAACCCTGGATTTGTGCTGGAAATGGCCCACCTTGATTATCATACACATTGTAAGGAGAGTGATCACTTTACATAAGCTATTACCAGCAGGAGAGTGGGGTGGGGGGAGAGAAAACCTTTTGTAGTGATAAACACCCATTTTTTCATGATTTGTGTGTAACATCTTCTGTACAAACATCTTCTGTATTTTCCACAGTATGCATCCAATGAAGTGAGCTGTAGCTCATGAAAGCTTATGCTTAAATAAATTGGTTAGTCTCTGAGGTGCCACAAGTACTCCTTTTCTTTTTGCGAATACAGACTAACACGGCTGTTACTCTGAAACCTTAAAACAGTCGTGTTTGTGGTCTATATTTCTCTGCCTTGTCTTTATTAAAAAGAGGAAGCATAAAAGCAGGCCTCTATCTGCACCTAGATCTTTATAATTTCCAGCAGAAACTGTCTGTAATCTCAACTGATTTTTGCAGAACTGATTATGTTGTCCAAGCAAGGGTTATGATTAGGGTGTGGGGTGTAAGCAGCAGGAAGGGGATGTCTTGAGACAAGTGAGTTTTGTTCTAAATCAAATTTGTTGAACAAAGAACAAGGGAAAAGAAACAAAGAAAAATGTGACAAAGGAGGGTTGTTTCCAAAGGGAATTTTTCATGTTTTTCCATCAGGCATCAGCTGCTCTAGCTCTTATGGACTATTTTGTTAATATTCCTACTAATGTAATGCTCAGCTCCAGCACTACGTCAAGAATGTAAAAGCAAAACACCAGCCATCTTTTTGTCATTTAGTTTTCTTCCCTGCTGATAACTGAAAGTTTAATTGTACCCATATAAAATTTACGCATTAGCGTTCTCTTTTTTCGAGATATTAGATGAATATTCCAGTGTCTGTTGCATAAAAGACATTTTTTTATACAAGCTAGTCAATGGCTTCATGCAGATAAAAGACAGGATCTGCCAGACTGCTTCCTGGGCACCAACCCAAGGAATACATTTGGTCCATGACACAGCTTGTGTCACACAACACCAGAGCCTTTAGACAACAAACAGTATAGAATTGAAGAGGAACAACTGTACAATATGGCTTGCAAGAAAATGAGCATGTTTACCTCTCCTCTTAAAACAATCACTAGCTAGTCTCCTGGAGTTGCTCCCTCCCCCAAAATACTAGGGAGATGCACCTAATGCAGTGTGAGAAGGTTGACTTCTTAGGTGAAGCCATTCATTTCTGTTGAAGGGTCTTAGTTCTCTACCTTAGAAATAAGGTAGTTCAGCTAGTTTATCTTATACCCATCCAAACAATACTATAGTCAGAAATATTTACATGCACCCTGTCATAAACATTCAGCTAAGGGTAGCATAAAATCCCTCCTTTACCTGTAAAGGGTTAAGAATCTCAAATAACCTGGTTGGCACCTGACCAAAAGGACCAATAAGGGAAGAAGATACTTTCAAATCTGTGGGGGAAGGTTTTTGCTTTGTCTCTTTTTTGGGTTCTCTTGGAGCCAGAGAGGAACCAGGGGCAGGAAAAAACATCTCTTAAAACCCTGCCTGAAATAAGATCTAGGATTACAAAAATTGTAAGTAAAGCAAGGAAAGGTGTTAGATTATCTTTTGTTTTACCTTGTGAATTTTCCCTCTGCTAAGAGGGAGGTTTATCCCTGTTTTTTGTAACTTTAAAGTTTTGCCTAGAGGGGAATCCTCTGTGTTTTGAATCTGATTACCCTGTAAAGTTACCTTCCATCCTGATTTTACAGAGGTGCTTCTTTTACTTTTTTTTCTTCTTTATAATAAAGTTCTGTTTTTTAAGAATCTGGTTTACCTATTTGGTTGGTATATTATTCTCAAGCCACCTCAGGAAAGGGGGTGAAGGGGTTTGGGGGGATATTTTAGGGAAACAGGAACTCCAAGTAGTCATTTTTCCTGAATCTTTGTCTAACTCACTTGGTGGTGGCAGCAGTACCCATCCAAGGACAAGGAAGGATTTGTGCCTTGGGAAAGTTTTTAACCTCAGCTGGAGGAAATAAGCTTAGGGGGTCTTTCATGCTGGTCCCCAAATCTGTACTCTAGAGTTCAGAGTGGGGAGGGAACCCTGACATTAACACACCCCCTTTCAATTGCAGAGAGTCCAATGCAAAAGAGTGAGGGAAACCGTGGGCAATAGTAAATGCAGTATTATTTATTCCAAGCTTTCCGAAATCATGCGTTGATCATGAGATTCATGAAAATCAGTTTGGGGTTTTTTAGGTCAGCTGAGTCTAAGACTCAGCTCAATGGCACCTTTCTGCCCATCAGGCTGAAATGAAAGCATTTATGAATACCACATCCAATCGATCCCAAAGGGTCAAGGAATGTCCCAGGCATCAGTGGCCAGAACCAGATTGATATTGGTGAAAAACTAGAAAAAATTGTAAAGGGAAAATGGGAGGGAGACAGACCCTCCAACAGCTGGTCAGCACAGCCAGCAGCTTCAGCCACCTCTACTTGTCTATAGATCACAGAACTAGTAGATGACTGCCATTAGCACATCCCAGCAAGACAGTACACCCCACTTTAGCTCTGCCCATCCTCCCAATTCAAGGCATCAACATGATAAATTGTGAGACCTTGAGAGACCCCTCCTAGCCAGAGAAGAGAATGGAGGGCACACGGAGTCACTGGCATGGAGAGTGGGACACTTGTAGGAGGTCCCAGAAATACAAGGGGATGGCACATTGGGAGCTCATTGGTGGAATGAAGGAATACCAGGTGCCCACAGTGTTTGCTGTAAGCTTGGCCTACAGAAGCAATAGTGTGAGAAACAAGGTGAGAGACCCTCTAGTTAAATCTGCCTACTGATCAGAGCTTTAGGGTGCACTCTGGTCAAGTTTTCAGATGTCACTGCAAACAGACTTTTTTCCCTACATGAAAATAGATGATCTCACAGAGTCCATTGACTCCAGGGGCCAAGCTTTGAACAACAGCCAAATAATGATATTTCTAATAAAGTGGTTCAAGTCAGCAACACTTGAGAATATCTGCTAAGTTCATTTTAGTAATATGTAAGGGACTAAAAATAAGGCGTTTATAAGCATCCTCTAATTTTGTTACTCCAGCACCCTTATGTCAGAATCCATAGAACATATGGTAGCAGCCTTGAGTGAATGCTCCAGAATAATGCCATCAGGACAGAACTGACTTGTTTCTAAAGTCTGGTGCCCCAAATGTGACCCATTCAAGCATTCTCCCTTTCAAATATAGTTGTTAGTTAAACTGACACTCAGCTACTGCCAAGCTCTGCTCCTGGGGCAAAGCCTACTCCATGCAGGCAGAGTGCCCTCTCTCAGCTGAACAGGTGGTACTCTAAAGCTCAAGATGTGCTGGGGAAGCCATGCATGCATCATACATGGAGTCCAAATACACTGTTCCCTAAATGGGGTATTGCAAGGAAACTTACCACGGAGCAGGGACGGCCAAGGCTAGGGATTATACTGTTACATATACTGCTGCAGAAAATGAGCTCTGGGTAGCAGAGGCTACCTTAGTCATTAGGCTGGAATAGCTTCCACAGGGAAGTCTCAAAAATTCTCCATGGTCTGGAGGATGGAAGGGATTCTCCCTCTCCCCCCACTTTCCTGTGGGCAATTTTTCATTTGAGATAATGGTGTGGATTTGTCCCTTTGTTACACCCTGTAGTGAGGCTGAGTGGCCTCCCTCTGAGCGGGAGAGTGAGGGACCATAACACGCACCTTGGAGGGCCTAGATTGCCCCGCCCCCCCCATCACTGGAAGTACCAGGCATGGCCAAAAGTATAAAAGGCTGGCCCTGCAGCACAGTTGTGGGAGAGCCTGCGGAGGAGAAGGACGCTCTGCCTGTTCTCCCGCGTCCCTGAGAGGAACCTGCGCCTGGTTGTTCCTGATTCCCAGACACTGACAAGGACTGGCCCGGAGTACCTGCTGCTGTATATCCCAAGGAGCTGGAAGAGGCCTGAAGGCCACAGGTACCAAACCCCGGGGAGGCCGGAAGTGGCCCAGGGGCAGCCCCGGAGCAGCCGGCTGCAGAACTAGGTGCGGCTCCATCGGCGTGTTGCGGCTGGATCCCCACCGATGCAGAGGCAGCCAACCCTGCCCCTGCCAGGGCCCTGGGCTGGGATGCAGTGAAGTAGGGTGGGCCCGCTTCCCCCTGCCAACCCACCACGGGGTGGCTGATCCCCTATGCTGTGCAAGGAGGCTCTAGCTCTGAAGAGGAGCTTCCCTTACCAGTCACCCTTAGAGACTGTTCTGTTTGCTGGCTGCCTGAACTCCATCCAGGCCACAGCCAGCCCAGATAGACTGTGTTTAAGGGTGACTACTTGAGCTACCCAAGCTCAGGCTAAAGCCTGACAGTGACTATTAATCGCCCAGCCCTATTGTGGGCTCTTGGCTGTCTTGCAGACTCTGGTCCTGGTCAGACAGGGCCAACCTGAGTGGCCTCCCTCTGAGCAGGAGAGTGAGGGACCATTACACACCCATGATATCCTACTGAGTTCAGTGGGACTGTACCAATGTGAAGGAAAGAACACCATCCCTGAACTAACCCCCATCAGATGCCAGACCTATCCATGTGTTCGGAGGAATTCTTGTCATGCTTACTTGGCAACTCAATTAAATGTTATTTTCTGTATTACTACCAAAAGAACTTTAAAAATGAGTCACTGAAACAAGAGAACCCCCAAGAGTGGAGTATAACTCCCTCACACTAAGACAAGAGGGATAATTGGCCTTCTCTAGCTCTTACCTACCACAAAGTCATGGGCCAAAGGGACCACCATAGAATCATAGAAGATTAGGGTTGGAAGAGACCTCAGGAGGTCATCTAGTACAATCCTCTGCTCAAAGCAGGACCAACACCAGCTAAATCATCCCAGCCAGGGCTTTGTCAAGCCGGGCCTTAAAAACTTCTAAGGATGGAGATTCCACCACCTCCCTAGGTAGCCCATTCCAGTGCTTCACCACCCTCCTAGTGAAATAGTGTTTCCTAATATCCAACCTAGCCCTCCCACACTGCAACTGGAGACCATTACTTTGTGTTCTGTCATCTGCCATCATGGAGAACAGCCTAGCTCCATCCTCTTTGGAACCCCACTTCAGGTACTTGAAGGTTGCTATCAAATCCCTCCTCACTCTTCTCTTCTGCAGACTAAGATCACCAGATCTAGTCTGACCTCCTGTATATCACTGGCCCCTAAGCACCAGCCAGCCACCTCTACACCAAGCCCAACACAACCAGAATTTGACTGATGTTTACAGCCCTCAAGGGACAGAACTATTGCGTGCCACGAACATCGAACAGGTCATTTGATCACAACTGCAACATGCCTTCAAGTCAGAAGTAAAGCCATCTGGTTGAGATGAAGTTCTTCCAGTCGGAGAACCATATTAATGAGAGGCAGCTAGACATGATTTGGTTTCCATTAACCACTTGAAAGGGAATTGCTCCTACGGGTTGCAGAACCATGACCTAGATTATGAAAGCCACAATATGCACTAGAATTACAGCATATAAATGTCAAAAAGAAGAGGTACAGAGAAGGGCAACGAAAATGAAGAGGAGTATGGGAGCAGTTCCATTCAAAGGAGAGATTAAAAAGATGGGGACTATCATCTCAGGAAAGAGACCACTGACGGGGGATATAATTGAGATCTACAAAATCATGAGTGGGGTGGAGAAAGTGAACAAAGAAGAGTTATTTACCCTTTCACAAACACAAGAACTAGAGGTCACCCAATGACATTAATAGGAGGCAGATTTAACACAGACATAAGGAAGTATTTCTTCAAGCAATGCAATCAACCTGTGGAACTAGTTGCCAGGAATGTTCATAGAATCATAGAATATCAGGGTTGGAAGGGACCTCAGGAGGTCATCTAGTCCAACCCCCTGCTCAAAGCAGGACCAATCCCCAACTAAATCATCCCAGCCAGGGCTTTGTCAAGCCTGATCTTTAAAACCTCAAAGGAAGATTCCACCACCTCCCTAGGTAATGTATTCCAGTGCTTCACCACCCTCCTAGTGAAAAAGTTTTTCCTAATATCCAACCTAAACCTCCCCCACTGCAACTTGAGACCATTACTCCTCGTTCTGTCATCTGCTACCACTGAGAACAGTCTAGATCCATCCTATTTGGAACCCCCTTTCAGGTAGTTGAAAGCAGCTATCAAATCCCCCTCATTCTTCTCTTCCGCAGACTAAACAACCCCAGTTCCCTCAGGCTCTCATAAGTCATGTGCCCTAGCCCCCTAATCATTCTCTTTGACCTCCATTGGATGCTTTCCAATGTTGCCAAGGCCAAAAGTATAAAGGGGTTCAAAAAAGAATTAGGTATGTTCATGGAGGATAGGTCCATCAGTGGCTGTTAGCCAGGATGAGCAAGGCTGCAACCCCATGCTCTGGGTGTCCCTAAACCTCAGAGTGCTAGTAGCTGGGACTGAGTGACAGAGGATGAATCATGCAATTGCCCTGTTCTGTTTGTTCTCTCTGGATGGCCACTGTCAGACAGGATACTGGTCTAGATGGACCATTGGTCTGACCCATTCTCTAGTCCTAAAGCAAGACCTTTGACATTCTGTATTCTTGTATTGCAAGACAACCTGTGTATGCAACAGCAATGTTTAGTGATGGATTCCATAAATGCATAGCTTTCAGATTTCTCTTGTCACACTCAACAGCCCTTCATCCTATAGCCAAGCACAGTTTGTTCTCAATAGTATTGCCAACCCGGGTGTAACTTCATGTTAGAAATAAATCATTTTAACAGAGACCTAAAGCATTAGAATCAAGCTAAGCGGAATACAGGCTGTTAATATTTCTCTATGCTTTTTGCCCCCCCCGAGCAATTCCAAGAAATCCATCACCAAAGTGCTTGCTCAGCCAGTTTACTTAGATCACATTAACATCTGGAGCCAGATAAGATCTAGAACCCATTCTGCTAGGCACTTTAGAGATGCAAGACAGTCATTGGCACAAAAAGTTTAAAACCCAAATAGATGGGAGATGGGGGAGAGGAGATTCAGAGAGAAAGAGAGGAAGTGACTTATGCAAAGTGTCACAGCTCCTAACACAACAGGTTAGCGGCAGACCAATGGCCCAGGTCTGATTACCAAGCTTCCTATCCTAGCCAACCCTACCTCCGCACATACTTCTGCTGTGATGAGACCCTAGTAAGCACCATGCGTGGTCAGCTACCTGAGCCCTATGTTCCTGCACTGAGACACCCAATTAAATAGGCTTCATCCTCTTCTAAGACATGTATTTTATAGCATGTAGATATTCATGACATGTTTTCCCTTACCTGACTTTCCAGCTAGATGCTCCCCCTGGTGTTATTAAAGCACACATTCCTCATTGACTACATGCAAGTCAAGAACCAGACTCTGGCCTTGAGTCAGGTTTAAATAGATGGTAGAAGTACACAAGTGCAGAGTGTGTAATTCACCACTAAAATACTGTTTCAATGCTTGAAGATAAATATGCTACCTGTGTTCTTTGGCTCCTCAGTCAAGTCCAGAGCAGATATCCCTTGGTTTTTATAGTGTCTGTTCTTCAGTCTACAGCATCTGGACCTTGAACTGAAAGTGCCACTTCAGCCATAATTGCATCACTTAACTTGGTGCTACAATGTACCTCACTACTGCCTGGGTGCGTAGTGTTAAGAGGAAGGAGTAAACAGCTTTGTCAGTATCCCCCAGAGGGATCCAACAGAATTGCAGTCCAGGAGCAGAGCATAGTATACTCCAGCTCTACTCCCACGGAACAGCTCACGCCAAAGGCAATGAGTAGACAGGTAGGTGTAGACTGCACCCCACAAAGAGTTCACTGTGCTTATGCAGCCTCTACATGTCCAGGATCTCTGGGAGACAATGCCTTCTATTGTGCCCCCCAGGGCTCTTCAACTCCCAACTATGCCCTATGCCTGAGTGACAATCTCACCCTCCACACATCACTTGTACCCATGTACCATATGAGTTACACACCAAGATACTGACATGACAACTAACTACACCATTGCTACTATCGGGGCAACAAACTGGTACTGTGTGAAGATAAATGGTGATTTCTTCCAAAGAGTGCCTCTCCAGACGAAAAAGCAAGAAAACTTCAGCAAGTATACTTCTTTGAAAAGTAAGGAAGCCATGTTATTATACTGAAATCAGTCAGCCCTGTCTTCTTTTTTTTCAAGTGTGCAGAAAAATGTTAGGGTTGGCACACAAGATCTTAGATGTGACTAAAATACAAGTGCATGGTTTGCCGCTGCCACCAAGCACGCTCTTTAGGTGAGAAGCCGCATTCTTTCTGTCAGCAAGTCAAATTCATTTTTGTAATGGTTAAATTACAAGAGGTTTAAAACTACATTGATGTAATCATTTCCTTTGGATCTTGCATACATATGCACAGTTGAATCTTAATTGTGACCATTAAGATTGACATTCCATGTACCCTGCGTAGGTGTAATTAATAAGCAGACTGCAAAATCAAATCCAGCAGGCATAAAAAGGGAGGCTGGATCTTTTTCTTATTATCAGAATTTTGCAACGATGGGGCTCATCTGAATTAGCCAAGGTTTCATTCAAGTCATCGATACCAGAGTTTACCTTGGTTTGACAAAGTATATTGAAGCCTATTGGAAATTATCCGGTTAAATTGCTAGATCTTCAAAGGAAGGTGTTATATGCTCTACTAAAGGGAATTTTAGTGTAATAAATGTGGTTGCAAGTCAATGGGTCAAACTTCAGTTTTGTTGCTTTTTGTGCACGTCTTGCTTCTGATTCTGTTCTGTAATTGTAAGATCCTGCTGGGGATTGAGAACTTCATCAACAGCAGCCCTATGTGGTGAGCACTAGGGCATTGATCAAAGTCAGCAGGAGCTCACGGGAATGGAGTCCCAGCACTCTCTAACAGCAGGAGCCCACGCTTTTTTTTTTTTTTTTTTAAACTGCCTCACTGGAAAAAGGGGAAAAGTGAAGCCTAGTAAAGAAGGTACGGTAATTTGAAATTCAACAAAGGAAAAATTCTTGAGGAGTGCTCAGACACTGACATTGCCACTATAGGGTACTTGCTTTCATGCTCTGACATACCAAAGAGGGGTGGAAAGGAAATGGTAAGGAAGCCACTCAACACACTCAGATCAGATTGGGTGTGCAAATCTGAGCTAGGCTAACCCAATTAACATCGCCTCTCAGTATAAGTTTTTAAATGGAGGATGCACAAGGTGAAAGTACAATTGTCATTAGCTACAGGGGTTAAGTGAGCACCAGTTCCAAAAAAGTAGCCTCGCTGGAAATGCGCCTGCTTACAGAGCCAAGCGTGTTATCCCTGAATGTGTCAGCATCTCTAGCCACTCAAGCTGCATTCAGACAAGTACTTGCACTTGAATACTGAGACCAAGGCCTCATGGATTTTGTCACCTATCAATTTTATACTTGTATATGGAATGCAGGGAGCTACTCACACAAAGATTGTTCTCTTGCTCTTCCCAGCAATTCCCATGTGCTGCCTGGTGCCATGAGAGCTATAGTGCCAACTGGCATGCTACACCTGGCTTACTACTGGCTGCCTGGACCTAATAGGCTTGAGGGCTGTCAGCTCTCCATGCCACTCAGAGGCAGTGGTACAACTTCTAGCGACAGCAGCAGCTACAGGAGGAGCCTCGCACCATTCACCAGAGCTGTGTGCACTTGGAGCAATAAGGAAACCTTATTATACTTCAGCTTGTCTCACTGCTGCATCTTTGCTACCCTTATGGTACATCTGCACTGCACAAATCTTAGTGCAGCTGTAGAGTACAGACACTGCACCCCACTCCAGCATGGGTATACACAGCAGTGTAAACAGTGAGGCACTGCTTCGGCGAGTAAAGAAACCTGAACCCTGTGGGTATGTACCCTACACAGCTCACTATACACCCAAGCAGTGCCTCACTGTCTACACTTCTTCCGGCTGCTGGAGCCTTTCCCTGCCATAGGGGGCTGCCAGAACCTTCCCCCCGACCAGAACCTTCCACTGACATGCATAGCTACACACTGCAGCTAGGATGCAACTTGCCTTTCAATGCATCATGTAGTTACACACAACTTACATACTAAGTCCAGTACTGTGCACCGTAGACGTAGTGCTAGCAAAGTAGACTGGTATTTTGGGGCACTGCATTACAGTATAGCTATTGAGAGCTCCATTTAAGAGTTGTCTGGTGAAACTATTTGCAGTGCACACAAGTTATTGGCCCAACGTGTAGGAACTGTGCAAAGTATTCTTCAGTGCCATCCACTGGCACCATATTTATTTAAACACTTGTGTAAGAAATGTGTTTATTTAAGTAGATTTATTCAAATAGACTGACAATTCCCCGGGAGGCACATTCATTATCTTGGCATTGAGTGACCAGAAATCTTTCCAGCATTCTAAGCTGAATACGTAAATGGACCAATTGTCAAAAGAAAAAGCATAGCTGGCATTAGCTGATAGGGTGACTCATGAAAGTCATAATTGTGCTCTAACACCATGGCCTTCCTTGCCCCTCTCTCACATGGGTGATAAATTCACCCCGAGTGAAGGTAAGAGAGTCTGCAAAATTCCAAGGCAGAGAGCTCTGCCAAGCGTGAGGGTCACATCAGGAGCATGCGTCTCCCAGGAGGAAAGTGAAATGAAGTATCTCTGCTCAGGCCTCTGGTTTGACGTCTGAAGCTTGGTTATTACTGCAATGCTATTTCAGTTTGAGCAAAATTGGGATACAGTCTCAAAATTTAAGGCAGCTATAGAGAACTAGAGATTAATGGATGCAAGAGATAGTATTGTGTTTAACCTCCTGTATTTGAACTGCAGGTACCTACTACATTGTTTACACTCCACTTTACTAAGGGTAAGGGTTTTACAGCAGTGCCAAAAGCCAATTCTGAGTTCAGTGTGAGATTATTCCTCCCTCGGAAAGTGCCAGTACATGTTCCCTCCCTCACACTACACCACTCCACCCCAATCTGACATCATTTATCTTCTCTGCATATGTTAGGATGAGGAAAGGCGCAAGCTGCTTTCTCAGTATGTGGTGGCTGTTCTTGCCTAGGTTGTATGTGGTCAGACACGATGGCTGCAAGTCTGTGGAAATGCAAGCCCCACTGGGAATAGAGGTTAAGTCCCCATGACAACCATATGGCTGGGGGAAATGAATTAGATAGCTGAAAAGCAGCAAAGAGATTTAACAGGCAGGGTTGTCAGCTGTGACAGTTGTGCTCAGAGAAGGATAACTGATTGAGTCATAATTAAATGAAATACAATGAGATTTTAGAGACTGTGTCTGTGAGTGAGAGCACACTGAACACTGCTTTTCAAGTCCCACTTGCTAGAATGTTATTCCATGTTATTTGCATCATGCTATTTTACTGGAATCACATAAAACTCATTTAAACAGTGAAAATGGAAGAGATTGAATGCGCATGATTGCTGACTAGCCATGATTGTTACTGTAATATGCAGTTGAAGCACAAACATGTGTATTGAAGTGTTTTCTTCTTAATGACTAGCAAGAACGTTATCTGCTAAATAGGCCATACTCTGCTGTTACAGGGATGAAAATCATTGAGAACCAGATCCTGCTTTTATGCAAGTCAGACCATGCCCATTATCTCCACTAGGAGAGATTTAACCCTGTGTTGACAGTAGGTTTTAGTACTTCCTCTTCAGACACCTTATTAAGATTTCTCAAATCCCCCCTTATTTTAGACCTTTGAAGTATTCCTTTCGTACAGTGATTCTCAAAGCCGGTCCGCCACTTGTTCAGGGAAAGCCCCTGCCGGGCCGGACCTGTTTATTTACCTTCCGCGTCTGCAGGTTCGGCCGATCGCAGCTCCCACGGGCTGTGGTTCGCTGTTCCAGGCCAATGGGGGCTGTGGGAAGGGCAGCCAGCAGGTCCCTTGGCCCGCACCGCTTCCCGCAGGCCCCATTGGCCTGGAGCAGTGAATCGCGGCCCATGGGCGCTGCGATCGGCCGAACCTGCGGACGCGGCAGGTAAACAAACCGGTCCAGCCCGCCAGGGGCTTTCCCTGAACAAGTGGCGGACCGGCTTTGAGAACCACTGCTCTAGTAGTTTTTTACTGGTCCTATTCCTTCCCATGAGGGAGGGACACTGGCCATATGGTTATGACACAGGACTGAGTCAGTAAATCTGAGTGAAGCCCAGCCACAAGCTTCCTGCGTGACCTTGGTTCAGTCACTTCATCTCTTCACGCCTCCATTTCCCAGTCAGTATACTGGAGACAAAGCTACTTCCTTCTCTCTCACCTAGCAGTAGTATTTGTAAGATGCTCACATACTCTGGAGTTGAGCGCCATAGAAATGTCCATGAGTGAAATCATGGCCCCACTGACAAACTGAATTTTGCAATTGGCTTCCACAGCACCATAATTTCACCCTATAAGTCTGATTAATTTTAAAAGCAAGTTCATGTTTTGATTTACCAGATCTTCCCTGTTGTAAAGAAGGCTCCTCCACAATGACCACTGCATTTGTAGGATTATCTGCATCATAAAATTTATACTTTGACTTAAACACACAGCTTCCGGCAGCTTCAGTAAGAGCTACATGTCTGATGAAAGAACTATACCCTGTTACATAGCTGTCGTAAATATAAAGGGAAGGGTAACCACCTTTCTGTATACAGTGCTATAAAATCCCTCCTGGCCAGAGGCAAAACCCTTTCACCTGTAAAGGGTTAAGAAGCTAAGGTAACCTCGCTGGCACCTGACCCAAAATGACCAATGAGGGGACAAGATACTTTCAAATCTGGAGCAGGGCAGAACAAAGGGTTCTGTCTGTCTGTGTGATGCTTTTGCAGATCAGGAATGCAGCCTTACAACTCCTGTAAAGTTAGTAAGTAATCTAGCTAGAAAATGTGTTAGATTTTCTTTTGTTTAATGGCTGGTAAAATAAGCTGTGCTGGAGGGAATGTATAGTCCTGTTTTTGTGTCTTTTTGTAACTTAAGGTTTTGCCTAGAGGAATTCTCTGTGTTTTGAATCTGATTACCTTGTAAGGTATTTACCATCCTTATTTTACAAAGGTGATTCTTTTACCTTTTCTTTAATTAAAATTCTTCTAAGAACCTTATTAATTGTTCATTGTTCTTAAGATCCAAGGGTTTGGGTGTGTGTTCACCTGTACCAATTGGTGAGGATTATTATCAAGCCTCCCCCAGGAAAGGGGGTGTAGGGCTGGGGGGGCATTTGGGGGGAAGATGTCTCCAAGTGGTCTCTTTCCCTTTTCTTTGTTTAAAACGCTTGATGGTGGCAGCATACTGTTCAAGGACAAGGCAAAGTTTGTACCTTGGGGAAGTTTTTAACCTAAGCTGATAAGAATAAGCTTGGGGTCTTTCATGCAGGTACCCATATCTGTACCCTAGAGTTCAGAGTGGGGAAGAAACCTTGACAATAGCCATCTGACACTTAGTTGAAGTCCCAGATTTCAGTAAGTTGCATCTTGGATCAGCTTTACAACTGATACAAGATTTTTTTCCCTCTCCCACCCCAGGTCTTTTCTCCATTGTCATTATTTGTGGTGTTCTCACCTAAGAATCCTGCTACCTTCATATTTTTAGCTATAGCTCTTTGCCATTGTAAATTGTGACAGCACATATTCTGCGTATACTTCATTAGAGCAGCATCCTACTCATAGAATCATAGAAGATTAGAGTTAGAAGAGACCTCAGGAGGTCATCTTGTCCAAGCCCCTGCTCAAAGCAGGACCAACCCCATCTAAATCATCCCAGCCAGGGGTTTGTCAAGCTGGGCCTTAAAAACCTCTAAGGATGGAGATTCCACCACCTCCCTAGGTAACTCATTCAAGTGCTTCACCACTCTCCTAGTGAAATAATTTTTCCTAATATCCAACCTAGACCTCCCATACTGCAACTTCAGACCATTGCTTCTTGTCCTACCATCCGCCACCACTGAGAACAGACTCGCTCCATCCTCTTTCGAACCCCCCTTCAGGTAGTTGAAGGCTGCTATCGAATCCCCCCTCATCCTTCTCTTCTGTAGACTAAATAAGCCCAGTTCCCTCAGCCTCTCATTAGTCATGTGCCCTAGCCCCCTAATCATTTTCTTTGCCCTCCGCTGGACTCTCTCCAATTTGTCCACATCTTTTCTGTAGTGGGGGGCCCAAAACTGGACACAATACTCCAGATGTGGCCTCACTAGTGCTGAACAGAGGGGAATAATCACTTCCCTCTTCCGCTTCCCTATAGTCCTATATATGTGTGATGCAAGTACAGTAATCAGTTCTGGGTATTAATGGACTGGAGAACAAAGAAAAAGAGAAAGAAACATTAAGCTAAGCATGTATAATTTGACTAAGAAGCGGGGATGTAAGTAGAAACTACACATGAGTGCAGACAGAGGGAATGGCATTTATGGTGGAACATGGAGTGGAGTTAAAACTGGATAGAAGCAGTGAATTTGGACTGATTTAGTTAATCTTTACTTCCAGTTAAAGTTCTTTCTAGTTGCAGCAAACCAATTTGTGATCATACTAAGCTAAAACTGACAGCTGTTCCAACTCCAGACTTTTCATATGAGGAAAATTGTAGAAAATCTCTTTGGTAGAGACATTCAGAACTACACTGGATAATGCACTACAAAGTTTAATAATCAGATAAACATTGCATTGGAAGGAAGATGAATTAGACATGTCTTTTCCATCTCTATGTTCTCTTAGTGTGGGCTA
This sequence comes from Chelonia mydas, assembly GCF_015237465.2. Taxonomy (NCBI): domain Eukaryota; kingdom Metazoa; phylum Chordata; order Testudines; family Cheloniidae; genus Chelonia; species Chelonia mydas. The sequence goes on along the minus strand of NC_051251.2, from coordinate 70,628,561 downwards.
GAAACTATGCCACAAAAAGGGGCAAAATACTGTGCTGCAGATAAAGAGGTCTGAAACCATAAGTTAAAATTGTACTCTGTGCTTATGGATATTTTCTGCAGTGGTATTAATTGTGCTTACTGTACAAGAACAGTTAGTGAATTTTACTCTGACAGTTGAAGTAACATTTAGTATGCTGTAAAAAAATTGTTCAAAAAGCACTTACTACACAGCATTCAGTTCTCTCCATACATTCTATGCAAATTTCTGCAAGCCACATCCACCTATGTGGGTGTTTCTCTTGAGGAAGTCCTATAGTATTTATCAGCAATTAAACCAATAGTTTTTGTGCAAGACACTAGAGAATCTGAGTTTTTAAAGTCATCCTTGCGATTCCTATAGTTCTCCAGTACATTCTACCTGGTGGTTGGATAACATCTACAGAGAACATCCAACTTTAGTAATGGACGGGGAAGACATCTCATGACATGGTGTACCACTACTTCAGAGCTATTTTGCTGCAGTGGTAGTTACTACATTATTGGCCTGAAGCAGCAAACCTTTACATGTGGAGTACTTACTGATGCACACAATCCGAACTGAAGCCAATAGGTCTATTGTTAAGATTTGTCGGTTCAATCATGTGCCTATCTTCTGTCACTGAGGAATGAAGTGACAAAAGCATTAATTTATTAGCCATTCTTCACACAGCTGTCTAGTTGAGCCTCCATGATTAGCTAGCTAGGAAAACCCTGTTTCCTACCCATTTCATACCAGCTTGATAAATCACTCCTTCCAGGCACTTTCTGGCATCTCCATACTGGGGTCAGGGTTCAAGTGATATGAAGCTTTAACAAGAGGAACTGAACTTCTGATATTTACTGAGTAAGCTGAACAGCTATTCACTTGCTCCTTAACATCTCTGGATTTGCACTTTGAGTTCTGAAACTTCAAAACCACCATTGTTACAGAGCATCACAATACTGAGGTTAGGGGGCAAGATACCACATATGTGTAGATGCCTGAATAAATTGCCTTCTTCTAAGGAGTGTTGAGCACCAAGCAACCGGAGAGATGCCGGCTGCTCAGCCCTTAAAGGGTATTACTCTACATCTTTGATTCTGCACTGTGATCCCCAGTGTAGACAGAGCTGAAGACTCTGGTCTGGGTCAGGAGTCCACACAGACAGATCTCATTACCAGGTTGGAGGCCTCTAACCTGTTTTGTCCTAAGTGTTTCGGGGCCAGTCTAATGCAGCTGTGCAGGTCAGTGAGGGGGACTGACCATTTGTGCAGCTGCATTAACACTCCCTGCACTTCAGCTGGAGAAGAACCCAAGCACCTGATCAGGGAGAAAGTGGGGAGGGAATAGAGTCCTAGCTCTGCACCAGCCAACCACTGAAGTAGTGCAAGGACAGAAAATAGCCTGCACTCAGTCAAGGGCTGGCTGAATTCCTTCCTCCATCCCACCCCAAAGCAAGGGAGAATGTGACAGGCACAATTCTTTTCCAGGGCAGCTTCTGGCACAGCACTATCCCCTCATAACAAGAACTAAAAACTCCATTTGGGCCCTAGTTTGTGAAGATTGGAGGAAGTTACAATGTAACAGCAGCTCCTGTGTAAGTGCATTTCTGACTGGAAATAAATGTCGGAGCCTGAAATGGCCAGTGTAGGGAGATCACAGAGTAAGCAGATGGATTGTATTTATTTGTGAAGAATCCATTAGTCAGTAAGGAACTACTCTAGGAGACTTTTTGGCTCAAGGTAATAAACCTACTTACTGAATAAAAGGAGAATTATTTGCCTTCTCTCCATAACATTGTCAGACATTATTTCAAGCACCCAGCCCCCTTTTTGGAAATTGCTACAACTCCTATAACTTAACCCAGGGTGTACTCCATGTGTATTGGGTAATTACAGGAGTTAATGCCTTGGGCAACACAGGTGTGTCTTGTGTGTGTTTCAATCTGTCAGCTGCAGGTATCCTATGACAGAGCTGAAAACTGAATCCACAACTCTCCTGCATATCTGAGTTCAGTACCTTATTGAGGTCAGCACATGTAGGGATGAAGTGAGAAAGGCCAAACGCCATGTAGAGTTGGACCTTGCAAAGGGAATTAAAACCAGTAGTAAAAGGTTCTATAGTCATATAAATAAAAAGGAAACAAAGAAAGAAGAAGTGGGACCACTAAACACTGAGGATGGAGTGGAGGTTAAGGATAATCTAGGCATGGCCCAATATCTAAACAAATACTTTGTCTCAGTCTTTAATGAGGATAATGAGGATTTTAGGGATAATGGTAGGAAGACAAATGGGAATGAGAATATGAAGGCGGATATTACCACATCCGAGGTAGAAGCCAAACTCGAACAGCTTAATGGGACTAAATCAGGGGACCCAGATAATCTTCATCCAAGAATATTAAAGGAACGGGCACATGAAATTGCAAGCCCATTAGCAAGAATTTTTAATGAATCTGTAAACTCAGGGGTTGTACCGTATGACTGGAGAATTGCTAACGTAGTTCCTATTTTTAAGAAAGGGGAAAAAAGCGATCTGGATAACTACAGGCCTGTTAGTTTGACATCTGTAGTATGCAAGGTCTTGGAAAAAATTTTGAAGGAGAAAGTAGTTAAGGACATTGAGGTCAATGGTAATTGGAACAAAATACAACATGGCTTTACAAAAGGTAGATTGTGCCAAACCAACCTGATCTCCTTCTTTGAGACGGTAACAGATTTTTTAGACAAAGGGAATGCAGTGGATCTAATTTACCTAGATTTCAGTATGGCATTTGATACTGTTCCACATGGGGGATTATTAGCTAAATTGGAAAAGATGGGGATCAATATGAAAATTGAAAGGTGGATAAGGAACTGGTTAAAGGGGAGACTACAACAGGTCATACTGAAAGGTGAACTGTGAGACTGGAAGGAGGTTACTAGTGGAGTTCCTCAGGGATTGGTTTTGGGCCCAATCTTATTTAATCTTTTTATTACTGACCTTGGCACAAAAAGTGGGAATGTCCTAATAAAGTCTGTGGATGACACAAAGCTGGGAGGTATTGCCAATACAGAGAAGGACCAGGATATCATACAGGAAGGTCTGGATGACCTTGTAAACTGGAGTAATAGTAATAGGATGAAATTTAATAATGAAAAGTGCAAGGTCATGCATTTAGGGATTAATAACAAGAATATTAGTTATAAGCTGGGTACGCATCACTTGGAAGTAACAGAGGAGGAGAAGGACCTCAGAGTATTGGTTGATCACAGGATGACTCTGAGCCGCCAATGTGATACGGCCGTGAAAAAAGCTAATGCGGTCTTGGGATGCATCAGGTGAGGTATTTCCAGTAGAGATAAGGAAGTGTTAGTATCGTTATACAAGGCACTGGTGAGACCTCACCTGGACTATTGTGTGCAGTTCTGGTCTCCCATGTTTAAGAAGGATGAATTCAAACTGGAACAGGTACAGAGAAGGGCTACTAGGATGATCCAAGGAATGGAAAACCTGTCTTATGAAAGGAGACTCAAAGAGCTTAGCTTGTTTAGCCTAACCAAAAGAAGGCTGAGGGAGCCTTCGAAGGGGAGCAGTGGGGGGAAAAGACTAAGCTTGATAAGTTTATGGAGAGGATGGTATGATGGGGTAGCCTAATTTTGGCAATTAATTGATCTTTGACTATTAGCAGTAAATATGCACAATGGCCTGTGATGGGATGTTAGATGGGGTGGGGTCTGAGTTACTACAGAGAATTCTTTCCTGGGTTTCTGGCTGGTGAGTCTTGCCACCATGCTCACCATGCTCAGGGTCTAGCTGATTGCCATATTTGGGGTCGGGAAGGCCCTGGGGTAACCAAGAGGAACATTGGTCAGTGCGGGGCTGATGTTTAGACTAACAACACGCAATGATCCTTTTCATTCACGTCCAACTGCCTTGCTGACAAATAGTTGACACATTTGACCCACCAATTAGTTAGGTAGCATACATGGTGTGTTCTTGGGACACAGAGACTGGAGTTAAGCTAATAAGTCATTTTGGGGATACAGCCATTTCCCTCTATACATTTGGAATGATTACTGCAGTCATTTAAGTTGGTCTTTTATAGTCCCAAATATCCTAACACTGAACTTATTTTCCTGAGGTCTACTATATTCTTCTGTTTCAGATTCTACGTAGGTCTTGCAGACTCCACTATTCCCCTGTATACTTCAAGGATACTCAGTCACTCTACTGTTTTACAGCTGTCATTTCTATAATTGAGATCAGTTCCGCTCCCCAAAGTCCCCATTGCTTTTCCTCCCACTATTTTACACCCCTTAGCAGCCTCTTAGCTTGTTTTGATTCACTGACTTCACTAATTAAAGCAGCCAGTTTGTGTTAGTTAGCATGCAAGATGGTAGAGTCACGTTTCAGAAAACACTGCTTAAGATCAATTTTTGACTTGTGCAAGTGAAGCCACTTCAAAGAAAGTTGGCACCTACTAAGTACTGGACAATGCTGGAGATTTTATAGGCCCTGTAGTTGAAGAGCTATGCTTTAGCCTAGGAATCTTATTAATCCTTTTGGATACAGAGCGTGGTGGCCTAGAATAAAATTTTCACATTGCATATATAACAAAGGCTGCAATATGCTATTAAAGCAATCTTAGTGATGCATGGCGACACTAATCTCTCCTCCAGATCTTTCAGGATTTCTTTTTCCATCATGTTTTATTATGTCTCATCCTGTCTACTTCTGGCAGACTTACTAGAAGATTGTTTTTTTCAAACTGTATTTGACTGTACCCCTCATTCCTCCTTTGGTTACCAGTTTTCACTTGTACAGCACTTAGCAAAAGGAGGCCTACTGCAGTTCCAATCTTTAAGCCTTCCTGTAACTAAGCCTTTATTGGAAGAGACAAGTATTGCTAATAAATTCACCATCTAGTTGCTCACTCTAGTCCGCATACTGTGTTAAAACACTATCATGACAAGCCCATGCAAATAAATAAATCAGCTATTGACTTAATTTGTTATTCATTTCATATGAGTCAACTCTGGAAGATCCCATGTAAAGTTCATCTAGTACAAAGTGTAGTTGCCTACTTTTCTGTCTTTCGTGGAACATAAGTCACCTAGTCATAATGTCATCAAAATTCACTATCTGCAAGTATTCTACTGTATTCACTTACAGTTCATCAATAGTCACAAACTTGTTCAAAATATTAGTGAATAATTTTGGTGAACTTTCACTAAAATTTTGCAGTGTTCACCCCCAGTTCCGGGTGTACACCTCCGAGTGTCTCCAGTGAAACAGCTATATTTACAATGCTTGATGTCAGTCTCTAGGGCTCCCATTCTGCAAAACCGTTTCCAAAAAGCTATTGAATGTTTACCTGACAGTTGCTATCCTCTTATAAATCAACAACCCTACTGGAAAGGATCAAATGGATTCTGCTAACACACTGAGAAATGTGACTTATTACCACACCTAGCTGTGTACTGAGAGAGAGGCTCTTTAGTGGAGGGATCTAGGCTATAGAATCATAGAATATCAGGGTTGGAAGGGACCTCAGGAGGTCATCTAGTCCAACCCCCTGCTCAAAGCAGGACCAATCCCCAATCAAATCATCTCAGCCAAGGCTTTGTCAAGCCTGACCTTAAAAACTTCCAAGGAAGGAGATTCTACCACCTCCCTAGGTAACGCATTCCAGTGTTTCACCACCCTCTTAGTGAAAAAGTTTTTCCTAATATCCAACCTAAACCTCCCCCACTGCAACTTGAGACCATTACTCCTTGTCCTGTCCTCTTCTACCACTGAGAATAGTCTAGAACCATCCTCTCTGGAACCACCTCTCAGGTAGTTGAAAGCAGCTATCAAATCCCCCCTCATTCTTCTCTTCCGCAGACTAAACAATCCCAGCTCCCTCAGCCTCTCCTCATAAGTCATGTGTTCCAGACCCCTAATCATTTTTGTTGCCCTTCGCTGGACTCTCTCCAATTTATCCACGTCCTTCTTGTAGTGTGGGGCCTATAGGTTTGTCAGTCCCTGAAGAACCCTAGGAATGTGGGAAATGCTCAGCTGAAGCCTTTGTAAAGGGAAGATACTGCCTTCCTTTCTCTGATTGTTACCTTACTCCTCAAATAGTTGAATAAACCAGATTGTGCTTGGCCAAGCAGGGAATTACGCTCCCCTCTGTTATGTTCTCACCTCGGCATTGACAGAGAAATACAAAAATACTCTATCTAGAAGGTTGCATGATAACACTTTATTTCTTGGACTCCAGAATCTAACACACAAACCAAATACAGACACAAGGCAGGCTGCTTCTTAAAGCGGAGAGGCACATCTCAACCTTCCTTTTTCCAGGCTGGCTCTTTGCAGACTGCCCAAAGAGGACCTATATCATAGGTCTTCCCTCAGAGCAGAACCAGGATAACCCCTTTAAATTGTAACAGTTTCCAAGACCCTCCCCTTCCTATCCCTTTGCTTGGACTACCCTCTTTTGGGTCTGGTGCAAAATCATCCCCTTCTACTAGATTATTTGCCACCTTGAGCAAACAAGTGGGCAGGGAGCTGAGCCTTGATTCCACTATGCCCCCTGAAATGTTTGAATAAAACACAGATTTCCCCCTCCCTCGTTGTCTGCAGACTCTGTACCATCCAGATAAATGGAAAGGTTTAGTCATGTCTGACCCCCTCCCCGCCAGCATATTTATTATATTCACAGACTGAATGCACTCATTTTGTCTATTCACTCCTCTATCTTACAAGGTCAGTGAAATGTTGTGGTCATGGCCAATCCAGCCTATCTGAATACATTCCATGAACTTCACTCAGCTGATCAGCTAACTATTTGCAGTTTCCTACCCTTTTTGCATATGAGTAAATTGGGGTGAGACTGGCTCTGTGTTACCCCTTGAACAATATAAAATAGATTCTGTTTCCAGAGAAACACTTCCTCCCAGGCTCTTTCAGCAATGTGCATCTGGCTGTATCCCCCGCACTGAAAAGTAGCTTTGAATTGAGTGCATTGCTGTAAAAATTGCTACAAGTCTCAGCAGATGTGATCTGGCTGTCTACAGCTTGCTGTTAATGTAAGTGCACCACACCTAGCACATGGTAAAGACAATATCAACACTTGATATACAAGCTTAACCTTTAAATAGAATATGGAGTTTGTTGCTCTGCATTTGATTTTGGCTCCAATTATCCACTCGTGACCCTTTTAGAGCCCTAATAAGCACGTCAGGAAGGTTCAGGGTACTACAGGGTAAAATTCTGATCATTTACAATGGAGATGATCTGGATAATTCATTGAAATCAAAGATTTAAGTTCAGATAGGATTCAAGTTCACCAGCATTGAAGTTGAGCCACTTGCACCTATTTAACCACACCTGAATTTATTTAAGTCACATTTGTTTTTCACCAGTGTAAGTGACAGTTCATTGGTCTGTGGAAGTTGGAGGCTTGCCTACACACAAATGCAGACACCTGTACTGGATTTGGAGCGTCTATATAAAGGCCTGATAAAAAGCTTGATAGGAGACTTTTTCCATTGGTTTCAGGGGGCTTTAGAGCAGGTGGAGAAAGCTTTCCTTGGAAAAGTTTCAGTATTTGCAGGTTCAATGTATGTTAATTTGGATGCCACACCCCTACCAATCTTTTGCAGTAAGATCTACTGTTAAGTTGCTCATCCTTCTGCCTCAATCCATCCACTATGTGTATGGAATTTTCAAATGTGATCTATTATTTTTTTAATGTTTGTATTTACTTTGTAAGGATCAAAAAGGAAAATTGCTCCTCACTGCCTGCCTGTCAGAAAGTCAGATGTAAAGAGCAAACTGGAATAAGTAAATTGTAAGGACACTTTTTCAAAATTTAACATTTCAGAATCTAACCTGTCAACTTGTGTCCCATTGTTTATTTTCTATTGGGAGGGATGAGTTAATGAAAGTTTTAAGTATATGGTTATCCTCTTTATGGGTCTATTTCAAGTGGATGCAGATTTCACTGCCAAAAGTTCACAATGCATCATTAGCTTGTCAAAAGCTAGTCCAATCAGCATTTATTTTGACAAACTTTTTTTTTTTTACACTGATTGTTCCAATAGATGGGTAACCACTGAACTCTAGTGTCATTGCCAATACAGCGCTTTTAGCAGAAAAAGCAGAAGGCAACCTTTTACTGCAGTGTCTCTACTGGAAAGGCTTGGACAAAGTTGAGTCTTTGTGCTTGCCAATATTTAATTGCTGTGTTTTATCATTGTTTCTTTCATGAAGTAGTAATCTGCAGGGTAAAGTGCCTTAGTCAGATATGCTTGAAGGCAATGCAAACCCATCTCTTAACACATTCACACCTCACCACAGAAATGTTTGATTATATCCCCTTTTGCATGATAGTTCTGAATACTCTAACAGTAAAATATAAATTATGACCAAATGAAGATAGAAGGAGCCTTAAATTTCAACTTTATTCCCTGGGGATACACAAGCACCTCCAAATATGCCCTGTGCTTTGGGGTTAATCCAGATCATCTTTAGCCTTAATCTACCCCTGCAAATGACAGCACAACGAGCAATTCCTAGATTCTACATTCATCTCTACCATAGTGTCAGTTCAGTGTAGCTGTGTCAGCCCCAAGATATTAGAGAGACAAGGTGGGTGAGAAACAAATGTGGCTTAAATAAATCTTTTGTTGGACCAACTTCTGCTGGTGTGAGAGACACACTTTCGAGCTTACACAGAGCTCTTCTTCAGGTCTGGGAAAGGTACTCTGAGCCTCGCAGCAAAATGCAAGGTGGAACAGTTTGTTTAGCATTTGTAGTTAGCGCACATTGTAAGGGAACCATTCAAGGTAGAGTGGCCCGTTAACAACTCTATGATTCTATAACAACTATGCAGTCATAGGACAAAAAGAGGGTGTTAGTGGGTTACAGATTATTGTAATAAACTATAAATCCAGTGATCACCCTCCAGTTTCCCTAAGCCAGACACACTAGCATCGCACCTATGTTTATGTAAATAGAGGGTATGAAGCTTTATCCTTTCCCCGCTATGAGGAGATCCCAACGTATCACACACACACCCTTCCATTCTTTGTATAAAGTCCAGAAATTACCATCCCACACCAAACAGTTTGCCATTTTAGAGGCCAGTAATTTACTCTCTCTATAAGGACTTAAAACTGCAATACCGTTTCCATATTAATCCCCCTGTTGAGGATCATAGACCTCCCCCCATCACCTTTACCCAATCCACTATATGTCATCTAAGCAGCTAAGTGGTGCGTAGCCTATTTAAAACTAGCCCAGTTAAGACTTTTACTAAGGAAGATTTCCACTTTCTGTATAATGGATTATTTTTGTCTTTAATTCCATGATTCACAGTCTCTAGAGCTCTAGTATCTAGAAATGTTAACTTAAAGTCTTTCCATCCATTGGGAAGGCCTAAAAGTTTTGTGTTGCCTGTTACTTTATCCAGTCACTCCACTCTGTTCATCCATCAGTGATTTTGGATCTAGGCTCAAGTTTATCTCCAGAAGATGACAATGTATCTAGTTCTGTTATTTGGCATCAATAAAAGTTTTAGAGACCTCCCTGTCTAGTCAGGAAGATAAGGACAAAGATGGCTGCTACAGTATGCTTTGCATCGCTCTGGTTTTAGATGTAATACTCTCAGATCTGAGATTTGTTTTGAGAATTACCTCCTGTTTCTGGTATCCAGAAACAACTCATGATAACTGCTGAGATTCCAAACAGGTTATGCCAATTAATATTTTCAGGATTTATTAAATTGTTATTACTCAATATTATAATTACAGTGGATCCCTAAGTGTCCGTTGAACTAGATCTTGTGCCATGCCTTTCCTGGGTTAGTATGTCCCCTGAAGAAACAGAAAGGCAAAACCTTGATTGATCAGATTGCACCTGGTGCATTTCTGAGGGGTTGTAATGTCATCTACCTGAGAAGATTGAAATTTACATAAATACCAGCCAAATAGCTAGCTGCACCCTGATCCCATGACACACTTACAAATATCCAGAAAATCCCCTTCAGGATGTTTCCATTAAGTAGAAATCTACCATCATCTGTTACCAAAAAAGGAATTCTAGAGATGCAGAAGAGAGTTAAACAGTAGGAGCTCTTCACTGGCTCTGGATCCAGGTTGGGGGCCGGGAGGGGGGAATCATACACAAGTTTTAAGCATGGAACAAGAATGCTTATTATGTCACTACTTTGAATACTAGCACAAGGGGACGGAAGCTCAGAATTGCTACAGGAAGATTTGTTCCGACTTGCCATAGTTAATCAATTGGTTCAAGAAAAGAGGGAAGCATGATTCAGAAAGTTTAGTTTTAACTTTTAATTCCATACCAGTGTTGTCAACAAGGCTTCCCTTTTGTTTATGAAGTAGCTTCAGTTTGTTCATGCCTAGCCATTTCTTCCCTTCCCTTTAGAATTTACACTTCCTTTGCAGTATCCTATGACGATGCTGACAGGATTGTGATAGAGGAGTTGCTTCGACAGGGAGGCATCCGTCAGAAACAGCAGCTCTGAGGGCCTTCACCATAGATTTCAACACCCAGGTTGTGTATTTAACCACTAGACAATTGGGGAATTATGCAGCTATGCCACCCTTCAAAGCACAACCAATGTGTCTAGCATATAGGGGCTGTGCAAGTGGCACAAGCATTCTGGAGCGATTCTACGTGTTCCCCCTGGTGTGGCTGGCTGGCACTAGCCAGCTTCTTCTGGTGTGCTAAGGCCCCTCAAGTCATCTCTACATCCCCCTAAGCTCAGGGTCAACAATTCTAGGCCCTTGTGGGAGTGACAGACAAGTTGGTGGCCACAAGATGCTACATGTATGTTAGAGCAATGCATCCTCTAAGAGTTAGAAAATCTAAACAAAATATCAGAACAACCAAAGGCCAGCAAGCCTCAACTTCAGTCCACCCTAGTAAGATCAGTAGGCTTGACAGAATTCAATTTTTAAAAATAAATTTCAATGTCCATGTTTATGTTTAGGCTTTTTTTTAAATCTATTTCAGTTATCACAGTTGTGGGAAATTATGGGCAGGGAGCAGATAACTTAATGACAGTGGACTTGAGATCTAGATATGGAGCCATTAATCACTATCCGTTGAGCCCGATGATCTAGCCAGCTTTCTATCCACCTTATAGTCCATTCATCCAGCCCATACTTCTTTAACTTGCTGGCAAGAATACTGTGGGAAAGATGAAAGACAGTAGATGATGAAAGACATGAAAGTAGAACATGAAAGACAGTAAGCTTTGGTAAAATCCCTTCCAACCCTACATTGCTATGATTCCTTAAATTAAGAAGTTAATATGTCCTGCCATGTGTAGACATTAAGCAGCAGGCAATTAAAATACAGTAGCTGAAAAGCCACCGGATGTTCAAGGCCATAGCAGCATAGACATTGCAGCTCATGCCGGAGCTCAGGTTCTCAAAACTAGGGATTCAGATGGGCTTGAGAGATCAAGCAGCAATGTCCATACAGCTATTTTTAGCACACTAGCTGGAGCTTCGCTTGTATGAGTCAATCTATCTGGACTGGGTGGCTCACTGCCAGCTGCAGAGTAGCTATACTGTTTCCAGGACATAAGAGAATCTTGTATGGTGGTTTGCTCTTTGAAATGAAGTTTAAGTCTGGAGTCCTATAATTTGTCCTGATCACCACGTAGCAATTCTACAGCTCCTTCAGCAATCTTAACACCTCCTTCTGAGGGTACTCCATACCCGAAGCTGAGGAAATTCACCATGCTTTGGAGACTTACAGATGTGATGAACTTAAGGAAATACTGAGGCTGCAGAGTACTTTAAATGAACAGATTTGAAACAGCAATTAAAGTCATGTGGCTTGGGTTCATAGTTCAGCAAGGAAAGCTGTGTTGTCACTTCCCCTTTGCCAGCACATCATCTCAGTACAATCCTCCTCTTCCCTGAAAGTTTAAAAAGCAACAGAAAGCCAAGTCTCATGCAACAGTGATATTTTAATGCAGAGAAAGTATTCTTTTTCAAGACACTTTTGCTCCTCGTTTTCTCCTGTAATTCCTGTGTAATTCCCCCTATTCATGCAAACCAGGCCCCTCTTCCTGTCACTTGTTTCCCTCTCTCTTTGTTCCCTTTTCCCCTACATATGTTATCTAGTTCCCAGGTCTGCCTCTCCATCCTCACATACCATCCAGAAACAAATTACCTGCATTGCTTCTGTAGATGTTCCATTTTAGGCTCTCATTTCCCCCCTCCTCCTCTTCATGTATCACCAGCCCTTGGAGACAGCTTGACTTTTAGGTGTCTTGGGTACTCTGCAATAAAGAGCAGTGGAATATTAGAATATAAGATCTCATCCCTTAGCCCCCTCCAATGGAAAGAAACTAGTCAGGCAGATCTGAGTTGAGGAGCAGAGGGACCAATACAAGAGTTCTGCAACTTTGTCTCTTCCCACCCCCACTCATGTTGTCAGTGCATCATACCTAGGGCTTTGTTCTGCTGGTCAGGGGTGACCAGACTAGGACATACGAGGCAAAGCCATAGTGCTATTCAATTTACAACATGGGAATACGCTGAGTAACAGAAAACTGGATCTGAATTACCTCATGCAGCAACTCCTATCTACTAAACCAGGTAGGCAAAAGAGGAGGGATGGGAGCAACAGCATCACATAGTCTCCTGGCCTTATGGGCAAGCACTGGATTTATATGGGTTTTCCTGACCTTTGCTGATGTAAGCAGTGTCAGAACGGGCTGTACCCTGACATCTGGTGGTGAGCTGTGCAAAAGGACTTCAGGGGCTGATCTTGTTTGCATGGGCACACCCACCCTGCCTAGCATGATGGGACTGCTGGCCCAAATGGTCACTTTGGCTGCTGTGGGATCCCCAGTCTCTTTGTTATTGGGGCAGGAGTAGTAAAGTGTTGTTATCCTGGTTATGTGAATCAAGGACAGTAGAAGTGTACTTGGCATTTTATGACAGAGGGACTTGCCCTCAACTAAGTAGCACTTGGTAGGCAAGGGACAAAAGTTCCAAAACCCAGTGAATTAAGAGAGGCTGGGGACAGGTATTTGTATTTGATAGTGTGGGCCCTTTTTGAGGGACCTAAACACTACTTTGAACCCTCCTCTCTCCACTGTGTAATAACAGAGCTAATTTTACTCCATGAGGAGTCTTGTTATATGCTGCAGAGCTGAAATCATGTTACCTACATCAAAGCATTAGACCTACTTTGGGCTAATGGTGCATCAGCACTGAGGCTACCCTACTACCAGCTGAAGTTACTAAGAGCTGAAATCATTTAGAGCTGTGTTTAGTAGTAGTGGGGGTGGGGAGGCTAGCAGGACAGCTGGCAGGGAGGAGCAGCTGCAGAAGACTGCAGCAGAACCCATGGAGAGGTGTAGCAATTGGCTGTCAACATGAGCAGCGGAGCACGTAAGGTGCCCCCATACCTTCCCCCCTTCCACCCATGCTGGGAGGTAAACTCTGCAGAGGAACTTCTGAACTCTGGGGGGGCTGCACTGATTAAGGGCAGAAACCGTGGGAGGGGTGACTTTGGGTTGCTGGACTCAAGAACCAAAGGGAAGGGACACGCCCCAATCTGCTTGCGGGGGGGTCTTCTGGTTCATGGTTTGTGTTTATGACCCCTTGTTGTGGTGTTTTCCCAATTTAATGTTGTGTTGTTTACCTCATGTTATTAAAGTTTTTTGCTACACCGAGATGCTGTACTTGCGAGAGTGGAAGTGTTGCCTCTTCGAGGCACCCAGGGGTGTGTGTAATTTTCCCAGGTCACTGGGTGGGGGCTTGAGCTGGTTTTGCATTGTATTGTTGAAAGGGAACTCCTATGTACTGAACCCAGCCCTTGCTGCTGTCAACTTGGCCTGGCAGAAGGGTTACACTAGTGTCCCAAAAGCCATGCAGATTTGGGATCATCTGCAGTTTGACAGGGTCAGACACTCAGTATGTCCTGTAGGAAAGAGATATTGCCCTGCCTGGAGTGAGCGAGCAAGCAAGCTCGCTCTATGACTGCAGAATTTCTGCACGCTATCCTCCATGCCTAGGCCCAGCTAGCTCAGTTTTAGTCAGCTCAGTGCCAATTTAGGTCTTGTCATTTCCACTGTCTCCAGCGGAGTGAAGCAAGCACAAAGTGTATCTTTTCCTGTTCCAGGATTTCTCAGGGGGAATAATCACAATAGAATCACACTACTAGAACAACATTCATTCCATAATTCATGTGTCAGGTACCAGTTATGAAAGACGAGCATTTGTTCAGCCCATGGGACACTAAAAATTGGCTCCTTGTTCTTTAAAAAGAGAGTCATCAATATATTTTATAGTGTAGCCTTCTCATGGAGTTTCAGTATTTAACTTGAGAAGATGCCTATGGTATTTGATGGACATTTACTGTTGTCTATGATTGCCTTGCCTGGACTGGCGCCCATGTGCCCCTTTTTAGACCGTACCCTCCTCCCCTGCTTGCAGTCCCTTTTCCCCCACCGTCTTTCCTAGGGCTTGTTCCCCTCTCCCTCTCCTGAATGGCGGGTGTACTCAAGGGTGGGGCTCCCTTGGTTGCTCTTGTTGCCCTCCCCTAATCTTTTCCTGCGGTGATCATCTCGACCGCCACTGCCAGGTTACTTGCCATCACTCCCACTGGGGCACTAACACCAGCGGGCATGTGTGGGGACTCCATTCTTGCCGCGACCTCTGCCTCCTCCACCTCTGGCAGAGCCCCCTCAGCCAGCAGGAAGGGCCAGGGGAGGAAGAAGAAGAAGAAGAAGCAGCAGCCTGTGGTGGGGCTCCTCCCCCTCCTGCCATGGCCCTGTTTTCAACCACAGCTCCCTCTCTTCCCTCCCCCGCTGTTCCTTCCACTGACTCTGGCTCGTTCCTCAGCCCCCAGAGCATACGCTCAGGTGGCTGCGACCCCTCTGCTCACCGCCTTGACGTCTGGCCCAGTCGCCTCCTGTAGTACCATCCCTGGAGCCCAGGGCCCCTTCCCCACCCTGACCAGGAAGCATGGCGTTCACTGCCTCCTGGTGTCGGCCTTGCCCCATATAGAGACCTATGTGTGGGCATTGGCACCGGTGGTTGGGCCCATGACTGTGGTAGCAGCTTCTAAGATGTACAGGAAGGTTGTTTTCTTCCTGGCATCGGAGGCTGCTACCCAGGAGGTGGTGGAGAAGGGCCTTTCAGAGGGGGCCTCTATCTCCCTCTCAAGTCTTTAAAGGACCTGGGCGTATGGGTGGTCTTAACCTCTGTCCTACCCTTCCTCCTTACTGCCACCCTCCTGCCTTTTGTCTCCACCCCCCTGCCTTTTGTCTCCACCCTCGGGAAGCCCCTATCTGTAATCAGGCCTCTTTCATTGGGCTGCAAGGACCCAAGCCTCCGCCACGTTTTGCTGGCAGGTGCAAATCCAGCTGCCGCCGGCAGTACATGGCAATGAGGCTTTGGAGGGGTCCTTTCTGGTGCCCCATTAGGGGGCCCGGTACCAGGTGTACTACTCTTTGAGGGAAGAGTTATCTCTGCCAGGCTCCAGGGCATGTTCGGAGGGACTGCTCCTTGGCCCAGTACAGAGGGGCGCCTGGACGCCCGAGACCCAGGAGGGTGCCAGCTCTGTCATCGCCGGTGACCCTAGTACCTTGGTCCCTGTGACTGCCCCTCTTTCTCCTTTGCCGGTTGTCACCTCCACTTGAGCCTCGGGGGTGGCCCCCCCGTTGCACCCAAATGAGTGGGGGGGCACCACCACTGTTGTGTGAATTTGGGCGGGGCCCGCAGAGGAGAGGGTGGCAGGGCCTTTGCCGGGCACTGGGAGGAGCTTACCCCAGGAGGAGTTTTCCCTTCCCCTTGTTGTCCTGCCTTTGTCTCCCCAAGCCCCGACACCATCACCCTTGCCCCCCAGCCCTGTTCCCTGATCTCGCCAAGGTCATTATGGCAGCAGAGGAGTCCAGTGTCCCTCCCCTCCTGGTGTCCCCTCCTGGTGCCCCCCAGCCCTGTTCCCTGATCTCGCCAAGGTCATTATGGCAGCAGAGGAGTCCAGTGTCCCTCCCCTCCTGGTGTCCCCCCCAGAGGAGGCCCCAGAAGAAGCCCTGCCCATCCCGTTGCCACCTGTGCCCCTTGTCAGCACCGAGGTGACTACTGCCTCGTTTGCTGCTGAGGGAGACCTTGTGGTGGTGGGTAGGAAATTTACCTCTATTTTTTAGGAGATTGAGGCCCTGGGCCTGACCCCAGCTATTCAGGGAGAGGATGGCCCTCTGTTGGAGATCCTCAGTCTAGGCAGTGACTGTGTTCAGCCACCCCCTCCTCTTCCTTCCCTTTCTTCGCAGGCCGCTGTCCCTGCTGGCATCTTTGAGGCACCCTTGAGCTCGTCCAGCCGCAATATGCACCCTGTCTGAGGCTGCCAAGCCAATTGTGGCGACCTTGGGCCCCTGGGCACTCTTCTCCCTTCATGGTGGGACAGCTGCCATTTTCCTCATCTAGGGGCCTGGGTTTAAGTGCTCTCCTATCCGGTGCTCCGACCGCGGGCACCTGGATCCAGCACCGTAGAGGGCCCCTTTACCCCATCTGTCCCTTTCACCCCTGTGCTCGGTCGGGAGGCACCACACCTCGAAGCCTTGGCCAATGGGGCCCCTGTTTCTATTCCTGATCTCCATCCTGTCCCTGTCCCAGATCCTGTTCCCACCCCTGTTGTTGATCCAACCCCTCTTCCCTCTCCTTTCCATGTTGTCAAGGCTGATTCCCCACTCTGGCACTTTGAGTGCAGAAGTGGGGGCCCACAAGGATTTTAAAAATTAATACTAGCCCTTCCAGGCTTGTATTAAACTCCCATGGTTACAGCTTTTCTCTGACCTTGGCTTGGTAAACACTGCCACCACCCAAATGCAAACCTCTTGGGACCCAGGAAGGAGCACTTGGGAATTCTTTCCTGTGGGGTACCCTCAAGCCCTTTCACACACACACCCACCCCCAAGGGGAAGAGCTGAGAAAGAAAACGAAGGAAATAAGCTGTTGCCACCAGCTAATTAAAGAACATATGCACAAACCTCTTAGGAACACAACAATCCAATCTTGTTCTTAAAAAAGGTAAATTTTATTAAACCCAAAAATAAAGGAAATACATTTGAAACTTAGGCTTTTGTTAGATCTTAAAAGAAACAATTATGAAATTTAAGCATCAAGATCGCTCTCTTGAGGTCCAGGTTAAAGGTTACAAGCAAAACAAAAGCATCTGAGGTTAGCACAAAGGAGTCCATAAGCTAATAAGAAATAAACAGAAATAACCCTAATTGCGTCTTTCTAAACATTCCTTATCTACTTACATATTTGGATTGTTAAAAGTAGTTCTAGATATGATCTGATGATTTTCATATCTGGCTTAAAGCTTCTCACAGCATAACTGCTCTCTGTTCCCCTCTTTCCCAGAGAACAATAACAAAACACAAAGGGAAAGCTTTTTTTCCTAATTTTAAAAAGTTCTAGTATTCCCATTGGTTCTTTTGGTCAGGTGCTCACTCCCTTTTCTTTACCTGGGGACTTTTTTAACCCTTTACAGGTAAAGCAAGTAGAGAACAGCTACCAAGAGGGACTTTATAGCTAACTGGCTGGGTGGGTATCCATAAAAGGGAACTACCCTCCCCCTTATTTCATTTATCACACATGTGTTGCCACCCCAGGGGTTGTCTCATTTCCTTTTTCTGATAGCTCCCCAGAGGCAGCCTTTGTGTTCTCCCTCTCCTGGCCCATTTGGGGCTGCTGTCTTCCCTCTGCTGCTGTCCTCAGTACCAGGGTTCGAGATGGGCTGTGCGGGGCCGGTAGAATGGGTGCCGCGTTGGGGGTCTGCCCCCTGTCTGCCCCTCTCAGTAGGCCATGGGGATGTTATGGGGATCCAGCCAGAGGACAGCTGGGGGTCTGTGACCTCTTCCCCCGATGTGCTGCAAGACAATCTGCACTGTTTTCTCCTGGATACTGCTGATTCCAGGAATAGGGTGCAGCTCGCTCTCCAGCTCTGGGGGGATTTCCATCTCATCCTCTGGGCCATGAGGGCCATTTTGGGGGAGAGTAAAGAGACTGGGAGGCTAGATGTTGCAGCCTACCTGTGGACCCACAGCTTCCATGACTCCCTCATGGCTTTCAAGGTTGGTTACAGATTGCTGCGGGGTCCAATAAGGGCTGCTAGCATTCCTGCCTGAGAGGATCATCCCCAGCCCTTGCTATGGCACTGACCATCTTCGCCATGCTGAACACCCAGGGATGTAGGGTGGGTCTCCGCAGGTGCCAGGTGCTCTCCTTCAGGATGGGGGGGTACTCTGTGATTTTCCTGCAGGAAATCCACATGGATCCAGCCACCGAGACTAGATGGCAGTTAGAGTGAGTGACAGGGTGTATTTCAGCCACCTCACAATTTGTTCATCTGGGGTGGTCACGCTGTTCTCTCCTGACCTATGGCCTGCAGTGCTGGGGGTTGCCGAGGTTGTGCCAGGCCGCCTGATGCACCTCCAGGCTGATGTGGAGGGGTTGACGTTGAATTTTGTCAATGTCCATGCCCTGACATCGGGCCCGGAGCGGGTGCATTTTTTCAGTAGGCATCCACCTTCCTTGGCTCTTTGGCTCCTCGTGAGTGCCTGGTCCTGGGTGGGGATTTTAACATTACCCTCAAAGAGCGGGACCACATGGGGACCAAGCAAAGCCTGGCCACCGGAGATATCCTCCGGGAGATTGTAGACCACCACTCTCTTGTGTACATCTGGTGCAACCACCACCTGGACAATGAATCTACTTTTACTTATGTCCGGCTGGAGGTAGATCGGTTGCACCTCTCCCAGTTGGATTGCATTTATTTATCTCATCTTTCACAGGGCCACTCCTCCCGCATCCAGCCAGCCCCATTCTTGGATCACCATTTGGTGACCGTAATGGCCTCCCTTACTTTGGAGAGGCCAGGGCAGGCCTGTTGGCATTTAATAACAGCTTGCTGGAGGATGTGGGCTTTGTGGCTTCCTTCCAGGAGTTCTGGCTGGCCTGGCGAAGGCAGAGGCACGCCTTTCCTTTGGCACAGTAGTGGTGGGATGTGGGGAAGGTTCGCGCCCAGCTTTTCTGCTGTGACTACACGTGCGGAGCCAGCCAGTGAAGGGGTGTGGCGATAGAGCAGCTGGAGTGGGAGGTTTTTGAAGTTGGAGAGGCATCTGGCCACCAGCCCCGGGGATCCATCCCTCTGCGGAATATGGCGGGAGAAGCAGGAGGAACTCTGGGCCCTTGAAGACCTTTGAGCTGGGGGTGCCTTTGTTTGATCCTGCATCTGTCTTCTTCGGGAGATGGATTGTGGCTCCCACTTCTTCTGTGACCTGGAGAAAAAGAGGGGGTGCTCAAAAGCACGTCACCTGCCTTTTGGTGGAAGTGGATGCCTTCCCTCATGGATCTGGTAGAGATGGGTGGGAGGGCCAGGGCCTTCTACGCCAACTTCTTTTCCCAGGATCTGACCAACGCCGATGACTGCAGGGTGCTCTGGGATGAACTCCTGACAGTCAGCGTGGGTGACAGGGACTGGCTGGAGCTACCTCTCACTCTAGCCAAATTCTTGGAAGCCCTCCGTCTCATGCCAGGCATGGATGGCCTGACTGTGGAGTTCATTTGTATATGCTGGGACGTCCTTGGCCCAGACCTTGCCATTGTCAGGGCCGAGTCCTTGGGGAGCGGGGTTCTCCCTCTCTCATGCAGGTGAGATGTGCTCACATTGCTGTCGAAGAAGGGAGACCTCTGCGACCTTCAGAATTGGCATCCCATCTTGCTCCTCAGCACGGACTATAAGGTTGTGGTGAAGGCCATCTTGCTGCGGCTGGGGTCCATGCTGGCAGACAGGGTCCACCCTGTCCAGACCTACACTGTCCTGGGCCATACCATCTTTAATAATCTGTATCTGATCTGGGACCTTCTTGAGCTTGGATGTAGGGATAGTCTGTCATTGACACTCCTGTCCCTGGACCAGGAGAAGGCGTTGGACCGGACAGACCACGGGTACCTCCTGGGCACTCTGTGGGCATTCCGCTTTGGGGCCCAGTTTGTGGGTTTTCTCCAGGTGTTGTACGCCTCTGTGGAGTGTTTGGAAAAGCTCAGCCAGACTCTGACCGAACCTGTCAGCTTTGGGCAAGGGGTGTGTCAAGGCTGTCTGCTGTCATGCCAGCTGTACACTCTGCCTATTGAGCCCTTCCTCCATCTTCTCCATAGGAGGTTGATGGGGTTGGTTCTCCGAGAGCCAGAGTTGCGGCTCGCCCTGTCAGCAAAAGCCAATGATGTGGTCCAGGACCCATGTGACCTGGTGCGGATGGAGGCCTGCCAAGCTGTTTACTCGGTGGCCTCTTCTGCCCTGGTCAAATGGGTCAAGAGCGCTGGCCTGGTGGTCGGGGATGGTTGGCAGGTGGGCTGCCTCCCACCCACACCCCAGGCCATCCATGGGAGTAGGGCTCTGCTGCTATATCTGGGCATTTATCTTTCCGCCACCCGTCCCTCTCTGCCTGAGAACTGGCAGGATTTGGAGGGCAGGGTGCTTGAGCGGTTGCAGAGGTAGCTGGGACTGCTCTGGTGCCTTTTCTTGTAGGGGAGGGCACTGGTGCTCAACCAGCTAGTCCTGTCCATGTTCCGGCACCGGCTCAACATCTTAAGCCCGGCCCCGGTTTCCTGGCCTGCCTCCAGAGGTTAACTCTGGAGTTCTTTTGGCCAGGACTGCACTGGGTCTCTACATAGGTTCTGGGTCTTCCCCTGGAGGAAGGAGGACAGGGCCTGTTTTACCTTCACACTCAGGTCCATATCTTCTGCCTCCAGGCCCTGCAGAGACTTCTTTATGGTGCAGGTAGTCCGGCATGGAGCATGTTGGCGCATGCCTTCCTCCACCTCCTCCGAGGGATCCAATATGACCGGCAGCTCTACCTCCATCGGAGAGGTCTTCCGCCAGACCTCTCTGCACTGCTGGTCTTTTATCAGGACCTCCTTCACACCTGGGAGCTGGTTTTGGCAACCAGGTCCCTGGTGGCCATGAAGGGGTAGATCTCCTTACAGAACCCCTGCTACACAATCTCCACCTCGGTGTACAAGTGGCGGAGTCCTCCTCGGTGCACCAGAGGTTGGTGCTGGCAGGAGTTACCAGAATCGGAGGCCTCCTGGACTATGACCGGGGAGACCAGGTGGCGCTCAATCAGCACATGGGGCTCTCCATCCTTCGTACTCCCCGGCATGTATTTCAGGAGGTGAGGGCAGCTTGTCTCTCAGGTTTACCTTGAGCAGGTCCTGCGGTTTGGTGCCCCTCACCCTGGGCCTCTGCCCCAAGAGCTTCCACAGCCATCCCCCCCGCACACAATCTGAGCCAGCTGCAAACCGCACTAAGGGCACATCTGTACACGCTCATGCTCCATACTCTCCATACTTCGTCACAGTATTCAAACTCTATCTTGTTTTAAAATGTAGGCCCAAATGTCTTTCAGGTAATTCCAATATTATTTGTATCCAGATTGTTGGGCCTGCCCCCTCTTCCACCCTACTCAATCTCCATTTTATCCCTGATATTGATCCTGGACCATGCAGAGGCCTCCTTGACTTCTGGAGAAGATGACTGTAACTGTAGCTGTAACTGTGCCTGCGAGGGAGATTTATTTGTAGTATCCCCTTTGTGCTTGGATCTAGCAGCTAGGATTTAAGCTATGCTATCTATTAGCCATGCTCTAAATGCTTATTTAGGGCTAATAACCCACCCTAGCTGCAGTAATTTATCTGCTTTCCTCAGGAAACACAATCTGTGTAAACCATTATTGCCCGATAAGTTGTTTTCCAATCCTGCTGAGCAAATGGGAGGGAAGTTAGAGTGGAAAAAGGCGCAGACCAATCACTACAAAAATAACTTGGTGTCTCACTTCAACAGTCTTTCCTATACATCCCTTTTAAACATATTGTTTTATTTTCCAGCCTGATCCGTGTGTGGAGCTGTTTGTTATGGGTAGCACTAGAGACCAGCTATTAAGTCTTAGGGCCCCATTGTGCACGGTATGGCTTGGAACTGAACAGAACTGCTGCTGGATGAAGCTTGTTTAAAGCTTGAAAGTCACTGATGCTGCATATTTGTCTCTTAATTTTATGTTACATAGCCAGAAATGATTCTTGAACCACAATTAATCGCTGCAGAAGGAATACCCAGGTTTTAACAGCTGGGGCCATTCCCAGCACTGCACTGTTAAGCCGCCTTACTGAATAGAACTAGGTCATATACAAACCTGAGCAAACCAAATACAAATATGAAGGTGGACCCATGCCCAGGGGCCTGGGTTGGTTCTAGACAAGGGAAATAAGCAACTGGAGTTGATTACACATTTATGAAAGAGAAAGCTACAAAAAAAGACATGTAAGATGACTTCTACTAGGGAAAGGATTCCTGAGCAATTCAGGCTGGGATATTCCCTAGATTCATCCATGGACAGAAAAATGTGCTAGAGGAGGCATATAGTTGGAACTCTGTTTTCACTATGGACTTAGACTTCCTTTTCTCTAGAGCAATACATTCTCTCGTGAAGTGAGTTTTTCAGATGGCTAGTCTGCTTAGTCTAAGGAGCCAACAGCAGATGTTGAGAAAGGGCAAATAGTAACTTCATTTTAGTTTGTCTTCAAGGTCTGTGTTAAAGGTAGCAGCTGATGGCAGTTACAGTAGGGATGTTCACATTCTTATGTTAGACTATGGTCAATTATTCTGGATATTATATTTTAAGTTCAGATTCTCTGCACTGACTCTTGGCATCTAAGAAGTCTTCTACAAGAGTTTCATACCCGGGATGAAAGGGCTGCAGCCAGTGTGCTAGATAAAGTTACAGCTGGTATTTCAGTAATTGTTTCAATACAAATTGAAAGAAAGTGAGTTTATTTTTAAAGTGATGAGATCTCAAACACATTAAAACCGGGCAACAGGCTCCACATAGAATCACAGTGTTAGAAAGAACCGCAAGGGTCATCTAGTCTAACCCCCTGTGAAGATGCAGGATTTGTTTTGTCTAAACCATCCAAGATAGAAGGCTATCCAGCCCCTTCTTGAAAATCAGCAGTGAAGGAGCTTCCACAACCTCGTGCTAGGCAGTCTGTTCCATTGTCCTACTGTTCTGACAGTTATGAAGTTTTCCCAGATATTTAATCCAAATCTGCTATGCTGTAGTTTGAACCCATCGCCTCTTGTCCAGCCCTCTGGCAAGAGAAAACAATTTTTCTCCATCTTTTTTATGGTAGACTTTCAAGTATTTGAAGACTGCTATTATGTCCCCTCTTAATTTCCTCTTTCCCAAACTAAACAGACACAGTTCCTTCAGCCTTTGCTCATATGGCTTGTGTTCCATCCCTTTGATCATCTGCTGCTTGCCTCTGGATCCTTTCCAGTTTCTCTACATTCTTTCTATACAGCTGAGACCTAACCAGCGCTAAGCAGAGCAGTACTATCACCTCCCATGACTTGCATGCTATGCCTCTGTTGATGCAACCCAAAATTGCATTTGCTTTTTTTACAACAGCATTGCATTGTTGACTCATTTTGAGGTTGTGATCCACCACAACTCCCAGATCCTTCTCAGCAGTGCTGCTGCCAGGCCAGTTATCCCCCATTCTGTATGTGTGCATTTGGTTTTTCTTCTCTAAGTGTAGCACCTTACATTTGTCTTTGTTGAATTTCATTTTGTTGTCTATAGCCCAGCTCTCCAAATATGTACTGCGATAGGTGCTTAGCCTGCTTGCAGCTTTGGAACAGAACCAGAGTTGTCGGTCTCTAGCAGCACAGGAATACTCCACACCTATAGTTCCCCTTAGTTGAGACAACTGCCACAGTCAGGATAATTCTATTCTACTTACCTAAATTAGAGGTTGTACTAATGGTAGTCAGGGTTCTGTGCTCAGATCATGGAATTTCCTGAGGAGTCTGACTTTTCACCTGACGTGCAGTTCCATGTTTGGCCATAGGGTCTGCCATTTTGCTGCAGCCAGGTGTCTGATGTTTTGTTTTCTGCTTCACTAGGGCTGGCTGCAGCTTCCTCTGTGCTGCTTTCACCACAACAGGGTGTGCCTGACATAAGCAGCACACAATTGCTGCCCTGCCATACAAGTGGTAGAGTCCGAAGGCAGGGCAGACCACTTGGTTTCTCAGTACCACTCTTACCTACCTTTGAAACCTGTGGGGAGAAAGTGGCAGCCAGGGACCAAGAAGATCAACTACAAGTGCTTGGCAGAGCTCCAGGTCACCTGGGCTGTAAGTGTGCAGGGCTGGATTAATGCTATCTGGGGCCCTTAACACTATAGAAGACCCCTTGTGGCTCTATCCCTGCACAATAGCCACACCCTCCACCTGAGGGGCAGTGACCTCCTCCAAAAAAGGCAGGACCAGTAGCATAGGGCCCCCTTTTTAGTTCAAGGGGCTTCCTCCCATTGGGAGGAGTAGATGCAACAGCAAGGTCCCCCTACACATGTCCCCAAAGAGGCATGGCAGCAGGCTGGGTCTCCGCACCACTGCATACATCTTCAGCTTCTAGGTGAAGTGGGCAAAGCCTGCTGCACTATTCTCCTCCTACAGAGTCCTCCATAAGGGTTGTATTGTGAGGGCTCCTGGAGCAGTAGGTAAGTCGTGCAGTTCATCCCTGTCTGAACTATTCTATCTGCAGACTCCAGTGGACATCACTGCATTGAACACTGAGGACTGGAAACCTTTAGCTCCCTTCCAGCCCTACATTTATATTTTAGAGAGGTCATCTAGTCTATTCCCAGCACTGCAACAGCACCAAGTAAACCTAGATCATCTCTGGCAAGCATGTGTGCAGCCTGTTCTTTAAAACTTCCAATGATGGGGATTCTAAAAGCTCCCTTGCTAACCTATTCCAGTACTCAACTGTTCTTGTTAGAAAGATTCCCCCCCCACCATAGCTAATTAAGTCTCCCTTGCTACAGATTAAGCTGATTATTTCTTTCCCGTCTTCAGTGGACATGGAGAACAATTGATCACCATACCCTTGTAACAGCCCTTAAAAATATCTGAAGACTTATCAGGTCTTCTTTTCTCAAAACTAAACATGCCCAGTTTTTTTAACCTTTCTATATAGTTCAGGTTTTCTAGGCCTTTTATTATGTTTGTTGTTGTCCTCTGGACTCTCTCCAATTTGTCCACATCTTTTCTGAAGTGTGGCACCTAGAATTGGACACAGTACTCCAGCTAATGCCTCAGGGACAAGTACAGTCAGACAATTACCTCCCATGTCTTACATATCACACTCCTGTTAATACACTCCAGAATATTAGCC
This sequence comes from Chelonia mydas, assembly GCF_015237465.2. Classification (NCBI taxonomy): domain Eukaryota; kingdom Metazoa; phylum Chordata; order Testudines; family Cheloniidae; genus Chelonia; species Chelonia mydas. Next base: position 70,603,288 of record NC_051251.2, on the reverse strand, counting down.
TTTCTTGCAACTGCATCACATTGTTGACTCATATTCAGTTTGTGAACCACTATAACCCCCATGGCAGACCAGATGCAGGAGTGGTTTGGATGGGTGCTTTAACGAGATTCCCCCCCCCCGCACCTTCGAAAAGTGGCTTGGCTTAATGCACATGCTGGAGATGACCCAATCCTCCAGGCCCGTCACCAAAAAACGAACGATGGGCGCCCCTTCACTTTTAGCACTGAGCAAGAGCCGGGCTTTGAAATGCTATAATCAATAAAATCACATTGTACCTGATCAAGTGTGTCTGTCCTTATTGCATGCTACTAAGGAACTAAACCTGACCCAGAAGTCTCAGTGGAGCAAGGACTGGGATTTGACACTCAAGTTTCTAACCTATTAATTTAGTTTAAGAATTTTAGCAAAAGGAAGAGTTAACTATACTTCAGTGTGGACCTTAAATTACAAATAAGATAGTTTAAAGCATTTGAGTTTTTCCAAGCTTTCTTCATGCTCACAGAGCAGTTACAAACATTTTCTGGTCTGCAGAGTGACCAGTGGGAACAGCACAAGTTGGATGGATGTGCAGAGAACCAACAGGAGTTCAATAGCTCTTGGCATCTTTTCAGGAAACTATCCCTAGTGTTCCTCCCCAGCCTCTCACACCCTAAGGTGTGAATTTAGAGGTAAAGAGCTGACGCCAGCAGCATGAACTTTCAGCAGTTTCTGAGGCTATTCTGTGGACTTGCCAGAGGAAGATGTCATGTAGAGCAGTTGCCTTCAGTTCCAGATGTACTCTGCTATTTGTCCAAGCAGAACCTTCAACTACATGTCCTATTCTGCTTGAGAATGTAGCTGTGAGGACTCAGGACCTCTTAAAGCCAGGTCAAACACATTGGCCTTGACTTGTATTTGGCTCAGGAGCCAAGGGAGAGAGGAAAGCTTGCTTTAAGAGACTTTTTCACTTCCTGTATTCTGGTCCAAGCTCCCAGCGTAGATAAGGCCTAATGCTACTGTCCTTGGTAGAGATGCAATTTATACTTGCACAAGCGTTCTTTTACTAGCACAGCTTATAGAATCTTAGAAATATATGTACCTATGTTGGCAGGAACCTCAAGAGATCATCTAGTCCACCAACTCATGCAGCGATAGGACCAAGTATACCTAGAACTTCCCTGCAGGTATTTGTCTAACCTGTTCTTAAAACCCTTCAACAACAGGGATTCCAAAGTATCCCTTGGTAAGCTATTCCAGTAGGTAACTCCCCTTATAGTTAGTGAAGGGTTTCCTAATATCGAAACTAAATCTCCCTTGCTGGAGACTGAGCCCATTACTTCTGGTCCTACCTTTAGTGGGCATGGAGAACAATGGATCACTGTCCTCTTTGCAACAGCTCCTGACATGTTTGAAGGCTATCATCCAGTCACCCCTCAATCTTCTTTTCTCAAGACTAAACTTGCCCAGTTTTTTTCTTAACCTTTCCTCATAGGTCAGGATTTCTCAACCTTATAATTTTTGTTGCTCTCCTCTGGACTTTCTCCAACTTGTCTACATCCTTCCTAACATCTGGCACCCAAAACTGGATACAGTACTCCAGCTGAGGTTTCACCGGAGCCAAATAAAGCAGGACAATTACCTCCTGTTACATATAACAATCCTGTTGATACACCCCAGAATATTAGCCTTTTTTGCCACTGCATCACATTGTTGACTCATATTCAATTTATGATCCACTATCACTGCCTAGCCAGTTCCTCCCCATTTATAGCAGTTCCCTAAACAAAATAAGCCATGCCGGCAAAAGAACTAGCCACTAAAACTGCACCAACACAGTAGGGCAGGGGTGGCCAACCTGAGCCTGAGAAGCAGCCAGAATTTACCAATGTACGTTGCCAAAGAGCCACAGTAATATGTCAGCAGCCTCCCATCAGCTCCCCGCTCCCAGCGTCTCCCACCCACCGGCGCCTCCCCCTCCCCCTCTCTCCCCAAACCTCCTGATCAGCTGTTTCATGGTATGCAGGAGGCTTCCGGAGGTGAGCAGGGAGGAGCGAGGGCCCTGCAGGCTCAGGGGAGGGGGCAGGGCCTGTGGCAGAGCCAGGGGTTGAGCAGTGAGTACCCCCTGGCACATTGGAAAGTTGGCACCTGTAGCTCCAGCCCCAGAGTTGGTGCGTATACAAGGAGCCACATATAACTTCTGAAAAGCCACATGTGGCTCTGGAGCCACAGGTTGGCCACCCCTGCAGTAGGGCTTATTGCCAGTGTAAAAATTGTTAAACCAACATTAGGCCAGCAAAAGCTTTTAGTGTAATCTTAGCTCTTTCAGTCAGAACAGTCTCAGGGTGGCTGTAGCTTGTACTCAGGTTAGCCAAGAGTGGTTTGGGGGACTAGACAATCACCCCCAAGCATGCTGCTGAAACACCGCCTGTGGTGGAGGAACATAAAGGAGTCTTAGGGCAGTGGAGAATCAGGCCTATACCTTTTTGTATAATGAGTTAAAAATTATATTTTGTCAAAACAGCCACTCTTATTCAGAATAATGTCCTTTAATTGCGGTCTCAAAACATAAGCAGAAAATCCACAATGGAGAATATGCAATACTTCATTTTATATAATTAACAGTGCGATGCTGCCTATTAGCCTACCTGTAAATTGAACTATAAAATGGTACATTTATAATAATTATGCAGTAAGTTGACACACTAACCAATAATAAATACCCTGTAACATAACCTTTGTAAAGAAATGTAAGTAAAAATACAAGATTGCAAAGCTATATTAGAAGAATCCATAAGTCAAAGTTAAATCTGTCGTGCATCTCTTTGTTCTTGGTAAGAATTAAGGGCCCAGCCTAATTCTCTACTACCTTGAACCTTGTGTATCACTTATGCCTGTGCAGCTGGTAGCATATTAAGACCACCTTGCATGCACTTTCACCATGGGTAGATGACTACACAAAATGTGAGACAATTAAAAAAAATCAGGCCTAGTATGTTTATATTTTGTTATGTGGGCAATTCAAGATTGGGCTCCTTGACTATTGATGTCCCTATTGCTCCGTGGTTAGGGTTGTGAAAGAAATTGTCACCTGGAAAAGGTACTTAATACTTTTATTCAAAAAGAGGTTTATGAGAGACAGCAATGGATAAAAGGTAGACAAATGGAAGCCTAGGTATTATTAGTTTTCATTTGGTAGCTGTCCAAAATAGAATAGTTAAATAAATAATCTTGTAGTATTTAAAGGTTATGTGTGCATTACCACCAACAAGGATGTTCAGGAGTTATATCCTGACCAGCAAAGACCCATCAAAAATTGCTACTCACTACCCAAGAATGAGGAAAGCTGTTTCTATGGTGTTTTCCTTTCATCAGAAGATGTTAGCCTAGGGCCAGGGAATGAGAGAAGGTAAGGAGAACCAATCTGACAAGACTGGTTCTCATCAGGAATTACTACCCCAGACACAAAGAACAGGGATAGCTGAGAAGGAGCAATTTCTGACAGGAATTACTACCCCTGGGAGAATGAGAAACAAGCTTTTTGCAATGAGAAGCTAGGCATGATAGAAAGTTAATGTCAGATTTTGCCAGTGGCAGAAAGACAGCCACAGAGTGGTTTACTGATACTACCCTTGTTCCTGGGTATTACAGTAAGGTAATATTGAAAATATATTGCTGAGATTGACAGTTAACTAAGTTCTGCTGGTGTTCTACAAATAGAGCTAAGGCAGTCTGGCCAGACATTCCTGTGCTAGAGACTAACACTTAGTACAGGTAAACCAACACTGCTGGCTCCTTCTGCCACCATATAGACACTTTTGGGTATGGGAAGATTAGTTTCTTATCAGTATAAGAGGGGATAAACAATCCAGTGCTAGAAGTGGGGAAGGAACAGCTAAGTAGGTGGAACTGTGACCCTGTTTGTGACAGAAGTCCGAGCAAAAGCCTAAGTGAGTTTGAGTGGAGCTATTCTAGCTTGAAGGAAGGGTTAGTTCTCTAGTAAGAAAAATCCAGAGAAAGCTTTGTAGAAAAAAGGAAATGTTTTATCATGAGTTGAAGTACTAGAGAGGATTCGTTTGATGTAAAGCCCCGTTAGAAAACAAATGAGGAACTGCAACCACAGACTGGTCCACATACAACTCAACAAGGTCTGAATAAATTACATATCAAATGTTTTATCCACTATTATGTTTACATGGTGAAATAATTCTACTAGATTAAAAAGGCACAATTTTCCTTTCTGGAGCTCTTGCTAGTTTGTCTATATTATGTTATGTTTTTCTAGATGTTATAATTTAGGCCATAAATTCAAAACTGGAAGTCAGACCAGTGCTGTTAGTAGGATTTATTTTATGCTACTAATGTAATGAAAAGTATTTAGTTTACAGACAACTGCTTTCAAGGGTTTCTATCTAAGAATGATATTTTATTTAACTTGAAACTGGGACATCAGGTCTCTGCTGAGGCCATAGCAGGGCTCACAAAGCAATACTGTATTTTACATCCCCTCTGATATACTATGGATTGCAGTTGTCATTTTTTTTGAAAAGACAGAAATGCAAATAACTGACATGTTAATGTTTGAACTTTTAGTACTGCAATTATTCATGCACAGTAACTTGTCTAGAGCATTTTAAATTAACATTCTGTCTTTTATCCTTTTTAGTTATTTAATAGTCAAAAGCAAACAGTGATGCAAAGCTCTGCAATAGTTCTGAGGAAACACTGAGTTATGTCTCATAGATTCATAGACTTTAAGGCAGTGGTTCTCAAACTTTTGTACTGGTGACCCCTTTCACATAGCAAGCCTCTGAGTGTGACCCCCTTATAAATTAAAAATACTGTTTTACATATTTAATATCATTATATATGCTGGATGCAAAGTGGGGTTTGGGGTGGAGGCTAACAGCTCGTGAACATCTCTGTAATAATCTTGCAATCCCCTGAGGGGTCCGACCCCCAGTTTGAGAACCCCTGCTTTAAGGCCAGAAGAGTCCATCACGAGCATCTAGAGTCTGACCTCCTGCACATTGCCATCCTCATCCACAGCCACTACTGTAATAGAACCCTAACCTCTGGCTGAGTTACTGAAGTCCTCAAATCATGATTTAAAGACTTCAAGTTACAGAGACTGCACTAGTTTAAAGTGACCCGTGCCCTCTGCTGCAGAGGAAGGCGAAAACCCCTGCCAATCTGACCCAGAGGAAAATTCCTTCCTGATCCCAAATATGGCGATCAGTTAGACCCTGAGCATTTCAGCAAGATCCATCAGCCAGACACCTGGGAAAGAATTCTCTATAGTAACTCAGAGCCCTCCCTACCTAGTGTCTAGAGTTGCCACCTTTCTGTTGGCTGGTAACCAGACCCCCGAGGCCCCATGCCTGCCCCACCTCTTCCCCCAAGGTCCCACCCCTGCTCCACCTGCTCCCTCAAGGCCCTGCCCCCTTCTCTGCCTTTTCCCCTGGACCTCCCTTCTCCACCTCTTCCCCCCATGGCCCTGCCGCTGCTCCACCTCTTCCCCCACCGTTTGCTCCTCTCCCCCCGACCCATCACTTCTTGGATTGTCTCAAGGAGCTTGCCTGCAGGTAGGAGGTGGCCCTGGCAGAGAAGGATCTGGTGCGGGTTAGTGACCCAGTGCCTCCTCCTGCCCCACGGTAACCGGACTTTTGGGTCGGATGTCATTTAGGGTTGCCAGGTCCCCTTTTCAACCGGACTTTCCAGTCGAAAACTTAAATGGCACCCGGACACAGAAGCCAAAACCTGGACTGTCCAGGTAAAACCCGGATGGGTGGCAATCCTACTAGTGTCCCATCACTGGCCTTTGGAGATATTTGCTGCTAGCATGCCATTGTAGGCAGTCTCATCATACCATCCCCTCTGTAAACTATCAAGCTCAGTCTTGAAGCCGTTAGGTTTTTTGCCCCAGTGCTCTTCTTGGAAGGCTGTTCCAGAACTTAATTCCTCTAATGGCTAGAAACCTTCATCTAATTTCAAGCCTAATACTGTTGATGGCCAGTTTATATCCATTTGTTCTTGTGTCCACATTGGAGCTTAACTTAAATAACTCCTCTTACTCCTTGGTATTTATCCCTCTGATGGATTTGTAGAGAGCAATCATATCTCCCCTCAACCTTCTTTTGGTTAGGCTAAACAAGTAAAGCTCCTTGAGTCTTCTCCAATAAGGTAGGCTTTCCATTCCTCAGATCATCCTAGTAGCCCTTTTCTGCACTTGTTCCAGTTTGAATTAATCTTTCTTAAATATGGGAGCCTAGAACTTCACACAGTATTCCAGATGAGGTCTCACCAGTGCCTTGTATAATGCACTTCCCCTGTCTCTACTGGAAATACCTACCCTGATGCATGCTAGGTTTGCATTAGCCTTTTTTCACAGTTGCATCACACCAGCAGATCATAGTCATCCTGTGATCTGCTAATACACCCAGGTCTTTCTCTGCCTCTGTCATTTCCAACTGATAAGTCCACAGCTTATAGCAAAAATTCTTGTTTTTAGTCCCTAAGCGTATGACCTTAAACTTTGCACTATTAAATTTCATCCCATTTCTATTACTCCAGTTTACAAAGTTGTCCAGATTGTCTTGTATGATATTCTGGTCCTCCTCCATATTGGGAATACCTCCCAATTTTGTGTTATCCGCAGATTTTATTAGCAAACTCCCACTTTTTGTGCCAAGATCATTAGTGAAAATGTTAAATAAGATTGGTTCCAAGACGGATCCCTGAGGAACACCACCCAGTCCTCCGGACTGACAGTTCACCTTTCAGTATGACTTCACCTTTCATCAGTGATTTTATTGATAGATCCATACTGTTAAGCATTACAATAGATGATAGTTCCATGTTGTGCTGACAGGGTGTTAGGGTGCACATTTGGTATCAGTGATCTTTGGGTGAATGGATTGACACCAGCTCTGGCTCTAGTATTTCTGCTGCCCTGGGTAAACTGGAAAAATATCCAGCCCACACAGCCTGCAGTCACTTACAAAATAAAGTCACTAAATGGCTTTCACCCCCTAATGAGCTAGACCAAAAGGAAGTGCAGTCACAGACTACTGCAATCCAACACTTAATGCAAAATTGTTGGTTTTGTGCTTAGTACATGGGTGAATGTACTAAGAGCAAATGCAAGAGACTATAGATAGATAGATGAGATACCATGCATCTTTAATCTGGAATTTGGAGTCAGTATAGTAGTGAGAGGGGTCTATTTCAGTCAGTGCCAGTCTGTGGGGCTTCAGGCTCCATGTGAGTACGCCATTCAACCAAATCTTCCTCTCTTCCTCTATCACTTGTTATAAGCAATGTCCCTGATCATCTCTGTTACATGTCGTCAAAGTCCTCTGGCTTTGGTCAAGATGAGCTATTTTCAATATTTATAAATGTATTATTAACTTTTCAAGGGTGCAGAAAATGTTCAAGGTGCCTCCCAAAATGAGCAAAGGCTTGGTCCCTGCCACATACCAAATTCAAGGAGACAAGCTGAGTGAGGTCCTGACTAGAGAGGAAAGGGGGGCATGTGGGGATGGAGCACAAGTCCATCTTGCTGATCACTCAATGAGGCATGTGTACCCTTGGCAGCGTTGCTTTCCTCTTTGGTGTCGACCCACATTTCGGGGTCAGGGGGGAAAGGGAAAGAAAATCTGGTTCCCACTAAAGAGTTGACTTCCCCCCTCCCCATGATGGTTTCAGATAGTTTTTTCCCTTTGCACTGAGAATGTGTAACCCACTGGTGAGTGTATGTTACAAGTCACTGTCTGCAGTGATCCACAGACCACAGAGGATATGAGTTGTTACAGCCACAATTTAAAGCAGCTTGGATGTTTAGCTCAAGTTTTAGTAACTCATACTTTTAGCTCTGTAGGTCCCTGGTTCAATCTCTCATGTATTAGTCAAGATGGTGGCCACTACAAGTGCGCTTCAGGGACCTCAATCCCTGTTCCCTACAGAGATGAGACTAGTGATGTATTGAGAATTGTGTTAAAATTGAGGGCTATCACTTTAAATTTCAAAGATTTTCCTGGTCCTGCTTGCAGGCTGGGGGATCTACAGGGAAGCATGTGATCTAGGTATAGCAGGAAGCAATCAGTATGCAAAGAGCTAGCCTACAGTAAGGTGTGGTGAGTTGTGCCTCTTAAGGTGCAGTCTGCTTTGTCTGTCTCTGTTTTTTTGGTTCTCCTGTGTTAAGATTCTGGATTTTAAGAAATAAAGTAGTGGTGCAGTGCAACCTTCCAGCAAGAGCCTTTTATGTTTTTATCTAACCTTTCTTTTCCTGGGCCGTGAACGTAACAGGCTTCAGGGTGGGAGTGAGGGGTACAGGGCAGCAGACACTGATTTAGCACCACCTCTCCCTCATCTTCTCCTCCCCGCCCCGCAACCCCCTGGCTCCACCCTCCTCCCCTTCCCTTCCCTTCCCTTCCCCCTCCCGCCCCCGGATCCTCCCCCTTCCCTGCCCCAGCCTGCCCCCTGTTTTTCCCTCCTCCCCCTTCCCCGCCCCCTGATGCTCCGCCTTCCCCGCCCCCTGATGCTCCCTGCTCCTCCTTCCCTTCCGCCCCCTAACTCTCCCCCTTTCTCGCCCCCTGATCCTCCCCCGTCCCACTCCCTGGTCCTCCATCTTCACCCCCGTTCTGTCCAGGCTGTGAAGGGCCAGGTGCCTCGCAGGGACTACAACTCCCAGAAAGCAGCGCGCAGGGACTGGGGAGGGGGCGGGGCAGCAGGGGAGCGCGGTGACGTCATGGGACGGGGCGTGGCCTGCGTGAGCGTGCCGCGGAGAAGGACGCGGTAGCTCTAGCGGGGCGGCCGAGCAAGGTTCTGTGGCGTGTGGGGTGCCCGGCCCCTCCCCCGCCCCCCTCGGCTGCTTGCGGCACCGGGCACCACAGCGAGGCCGGGGCCGGGCAGCCGTTGGGGGCCAGGAGCCGCCGGTATCCGCCCCGCGTCCCCGTGGGGCTGGGGCCCCCGCGGGCCGCCGCGATGAAGTGACAGCGGGCGGGCTGTGCAGTGCGGCTGCCGGGCGGCCCCCTGTGCCCGCGGGGAGCGGGTGGCGCTGCCGGCGCGGACCCGAGCCGAGCGGCCGCGCCATGAGCTACCAGCAGCAGCTGGCCAACTCGGCAGCCATCCGCGCCGAGATCCAGCGCTTCGAGTCCGTGCACCCCAACATCTACTCGGTCTACGAGCTGCTGGAGCGGGTGGAGGAGCCGGCGCTGCAGGGCCAGCTCCGCGAGCATGTCATCGCCATCGAGGGTAAGGGTTGCGGGCCGGGCCGGGGGCTGGGCTGTCGGGGGCGCTGGGCCGGTGGGGTGGACGCTGCCTTGGGGGAGGGGATGGGACTGCGCCAGGGCCTTGCCTGCAGTGCCCGCAGGGCTGGATGCTGCTGTGCAGTCTGTTGGCTGTGCAGGGTGGGGGCTGCTCTGGGCTGTGCCTGTCCGGGGGCTGCCCTGCTTGGGGGAGCTGCACCGGCCTCCCTACCTGCAGAGCCCTTGCTGGTGGGTGCTGCCCTGCAGCCTGCCCGAGGGGTGGCTGTGTTGGTGCGTGGGCTGCTTTGAGGCGCAAGAGCGGGGTGGCTGGATCCGTCCTGTGCAGTGGATGCAGGGCTGGGTTCTTCTTTATCGCCCTCTTCTCCGCATGGGATAGCGCGTTAGTTTCTGTGCAGAGGAGCAGCGTAGATCTCCCACTTAGCTAAAGCTGGATTGGGCTGAGGCTTGGGACGGGGGAGCAGAGCACTGTGGAGTCAAGTTTCGAGGTGCTTGCAGATCGCTGCCAGGATAGGGAGAATACCGATCTTGTTAGGGCTGTGTTGAGGCTAAGGGATGAGTCTTTCCTGCATTCGCAGGGATTTGGTGCAAGGGGAATTCTTTGCCTTTCTGTTTGTGTTGTAAACCCTTATGCTATAAATTCCGATTTAGATATATTAAAGGGCAAGCAAGTTCTACAGCTGGTTTATAAGACAACAGTATATACAGTATAAGAATGGAGGTGTGGAGTCTGCAAAGTAGAGAGAACCAGTTTTACTTCATAGATGTGAATATGCATCTACCTATATAGGACAGTTCTGAGTAGGCTATTGAACTGTCTTGGATGTGCATGATTAAAAATCCATTGCTTCTGAAAACTCAGGTAAGAGAAGCTTTTTCTGTTAGATGTGTTGATGCAGCAGTATGGGAATGCATTGGAGGAAAAACCGTATATGATATAGGGAAGCTATCGAGGTCAAAAGTTGATGACCTGGACCAAATTTCGGGCAGTAATTACAAACTTTCGCAATAGCTTTCAGTATGCCTTTTAGTGTAGGGGACCTACTGAGTTATGACCTGTAGCTTTAACATGTATGGTGGTCCTACCATTAATCTGAAGCAGAAATCAAGTTAGCAGAAGAATAATTGGAATTGACATCTAGCTAAAACCATTCAGCTTGGGTTTCTGTCCTGTCTTTTTAAAAGCACCTGTTATGAAAACCTTATAGGAATAGATGCTGTTGAGGCACAGTCATTTGAAAGACTTAATTACCCATCTTGAGTTTTATGAAATACAATTTGCGTGGAGACATACATAGCGAGTTAGTATTTGAATAACATAATAGATCTGAATAGCAAAACACAATGACAGCAATGACCAATTTGATAAAAGACATAATTTGATCCAGTGATGCATGGGGGTCGGGGGAAGGGTTCAAACAAACACATCATACTGCTGTGTTTGCTTTGTGGTGCTTGTAACTTACCTGAAATCATGGCAAACGGTTGTCATTCTGCTTGCTCCTGTTTCTGATTCCTCTACTTTAATAAGTTTCCATTACCTTCAATGAAAAGTAATGTGCATTGTTGGGAGAATGTAACACGAGCAACCACTTTTTTCTCAGTACTGTCATTTTTTCTCCCTCAGGGAGAGAAAATGCCCTGCTTTAGAATGTTTTCATTGGTAGGTAACATTAGTTATGAAGGTTATGCATCATCTTCTGTAGATGAGATGCCCCGAATGTCCTGCTACAAACAAGTGCATATTCATCCCTCTAACAAGATTTTGGATTAGAAGAGGCTCTCTATAATGCATCAATTTTTCCACTAATCTCTTGATCCATCTAAAGGGAATGTGAAATCAAACTGTGTGTATAGCTATCTACATAGCATATAATTTATGTATGTAGTCTCATTTATCCCATATTATCTATATCTGGCTCACTTCATATGAAAATCACTGAGTTTTCTAATAAAACTAAGATGATGCATGGCAGTGCTGATATACTTCAAAAGCTGGGTCTAGGAGTTGATGAGTAAAAATTTCTTAAAGCATTTTGTAGTTGTGTTAGTTGCATTGGACAGTGAGTCAGGAAACCAGTAAAACTGACTCATGAGAAACATGAATGAAAAAAGAGATCTTTTAAAATCATGCTACCTTATGTTCTCAAGGCTTTCCTGGTAACTGAGACTCTTGTGTGGCATTCATTCTATTTAATCAACCATTGGATTGTAACATTCAGGTCAACAAGCGCACTCTTCATTCATGTTCAATTTGCTTTAAAAGATATAGACATCTTCAGGGATAATTTATCAGATCCACAGTAATTTCCTACAGTGTATAAGATTGCTGTACTCTCTATTAGCTCAGCTTCTTTTGGTTATATAAGAAACAAGTATCTGTACTTCTGTCTGAGCTTCATTGAACTTAGTGATATTTATGAAATATTGGTATATTCTCCAAGGAAGTTATCTTTCAAATTTGTTTGCAAGTTTGACATATTTGAGTAACAAAATGTGTGACTATATTGTATAACTTGCTGTGGTTTGTACAACTCCATAGTTATTAGTAGTCATGTGAAATGTTGGGGTGTAGTTGCAGGAAAACTGATATGTATGGCTTGACAAATTTTGGTTAAAATGGAGTATAACTTTGACACTTATACCTTAGCAGGTACAACAAATCTGGTGGTAGAGAGAAATATGCCTGATACCTCTACAAATGCTATACCTGCTACTGCTGGATTTCTGATGGAGTCAGATTAGAATGGATTTGGAATTTGAAATCTAATAACTGAGTGAGGCTTATTTTAATGAATTAAAAAATACAACATCATTCTGAGAACTCCCTAAGTAAAAAAGCCATTTATCTAACAAATCGCTTAAAAATTGTAAGTACCATAGATCTTTAATTTCTAAAGCTATTGTGACATTATTATTTTAACTTTAATACCTTTTAAAAAAGATATAATGGGTTATGTCAGTGCAGCTGCTGGAACAAGAACTATTGAAATATCTTGAAACTCAGCCAGCTACAGCCGTTGACCCCATTATACTTATGATTTTTTGTTGTTGTAATTTCTTTGCATTCATTTAGCCCTTGAGATGTATTTAGTCCTATAGAAGTAAGTGTATTTGGCAATCACTGAATGTGCTACCACACTGAACCTATATTATAGTATATTGCTTACCGTATATGACTCTCAAAGGTAGTGTTAAAGCATTACAAAAAATCTTGCTGATAGTTGTGAACTTGTGCAATATTTGTGTTCAAACACTGCTTGGAAATGTTTTGTTTAAAAACTGTTTAATTAAAACTTTTAGTTGTTTTTGTGTTTCATATATTTTGGCACAAGTCTGTGCCTTTGTCTTCAAGTTCAAACACCACCTAACTAACTGAAGTATAAAATGAGTTCTAATTTTCATTTGTGACACTTGAGATTTAATTGACTTACCGATATTCCTTAAATGTTACAAAACCCTAAGCAGTAACTGAAGAAAGTAATGTGTAGTATTCTTTGTGAAAAGTGTGTTAAAACAGGGCTGTTTTAAGAAATTTATCAAATATACCCTGAGATGCCCAAAATATTTGGGATTTAATATCTGAATGTTACAGCAGGTATGTTGATGCCATTAAGTGAAAGATAATTAATTAAATTGGATCAGTTTTCTTGTTCTACTCTCGCCTGCTTTTATCAGCTCTACCTAGCATTTGATTATAAAAGCTTAACCATTGAATGGTATTTCTAGCATCAGTAATATTTTAGTAATTCTTGGCAGTATTATAGGACATCATTTAGTGATCTGTGGTCTGTAATTAAGCCAACATTACCTACTATACCAAACTTTGTTGTGGTACTTCTGTTTGCCATGCACAACATAACTGACAGCTTAAGTTACTTGGTCTAGGTTTTGTCTTGTAATACATAATTTCTAATTCTTCATGCAGAGGCACACTTCTTATCCTTAATACAGCTACCACAACCTTCAACACTGTTCCCTCAACTTATCCTTCTGCAAACACAACTTTACCAAATTTCTCCCTGCCAATGCTATATATAGCACAACTATTAGTTGTGGATATTTGTTGTAGTCTGTGTTGGGTGGAGCTAATTTGGTAAAACATTGCTTCAGGTGCTGATCAGAATACATTCGCTTGTGTTGGGGAGAGGCAGGAACCCAGTGTGTGTTAAACACCAAAGGACTTGGGCTGAAAGATTAGCTTTAATTGACACCTGCAACGGATAAAAAAAAAAACTGGGTTTTTTCCATTCATTTGCTTCTTTAGGATGTATAGAAAGCCTAAAAGGTGGGGTTTGTGTGGTTTATTTTTTTGGCAGGGGTAAGGTGAGGGTATTTTACTTGAAAATTTTGGATATGTTAATTGGATAGCCTTCAAATTTGGTGAAGGTCTTTCTATATGTCCCAGAATGTTCAGTCTGAATCTCTCTCCCTTTTAATTGGAAGGGAGGAATAGCTAAAAGATTCAAAGGTGTAATGCCTCTAGAATGATAGCTGGCTACTTAATTCAGTAACTAAATTCTAGCAATTGTATTAAAAATAATTTTCTTCTGCATTGCTCATTGTTTGCTTTCACATCATGTGACTAGAGAAATAACATCAGTGTTTGAGAGTAGCTAAAACCTGAATTTCTAATTTAGGGGAGAAGGGCAGATGAGTTTTAATTTTTTTTGATGTATAAAATAGGTTCAATCCCAATTTTAGTTTTCTTTTGCCAGGTCACCTTTAAACCTCATGTCCTACTACTTGTAGTGGCATCTGAAACCACCCTGGGCGGGGGCGGTGGGTTGGGGAGGGGAAGGAATCTGGCTCTTAAAGCTGGCAAGCTCTGCTTCATATTGCTTCTTTTAGCTCTGTTGTCCTTGATCTGAGAGTACAGTAATAGTCCCACCACAGGAATAGTTCTAGTATATCAATACCAGGTATGATATGAGAATAATACAAAAAAATAGGGACTAAATGGTAGAGAAGGGAAAACAGAAGCATGTTGCTCATTTTTGGAGTTGGAATTGCATTAGTTTCTTGTGGTTACTAATTCAGAAACCACCATTATTGCATTAATAGCTGCAAGACACAAAATAAACACCTGCCTACTCATAAAAGAAACTTTACTTGGTATACCATAATGAGGTAGTAGCGTGACCCAGATAGCATAGAGTTATTGCTGTTGTTCCTGCTCAACTTCTAATCTGTCATGTGTGCCCCCTCATTCCCTATGAAAATGTGGTCATGGCTAAGTGATGATTAACACAACAGTGCATGAGCAATGTCTGTGCTTCCTTTTCACCTCTCCATCTAGTCAGTCCTAATGTACAATATTTTTAGGTTTTAGAAAACCTGACTTTGATGTGCTAATAAATTCAATTTGAATGGTATCTCATTTTTCAAGATCAGAGCTGGAGTATGTAGATGTAAGCAGTTGTACTTAATGTGTGCCTCCTTATAGGCCTTGAGGTAAGGCAGTTTATCAGGAGGTAACATGTTTCCGACAGATTCCTTTTAGGTAGGGGGTGACAGATGCTTACCTCTCTGTCAGGTCGTCGTGTATTGTCTGCCTCACAACAATGGTTGCTAAGCCTGATGCTAATCAAAAGACTGTAAAATCTACAGGAGAGAGAACCTACAGGAGAAAACAGCGCAGTGAGGGTGGTTCTGTTCATGACTAAGATCAAAGGATTATTCTGATATCGGAGGCAAGCTAATATCTCATGAATGGAAGATCACAGCCAAGTCTGGCTGTAGAATGCTGGACTTTGAGTGACTATTGCTCTATAAAACATTAAAATGTCTGGTTAAGTCCAGGTTCTAGAATGCATGTTATGATTTTATTTTATATGTAACCATTTGTTTCCAATATATCTATTTGCTATCACTTGAATCTGTATACTTGGTTAAATAAACTTGTTTTCACTATAAACATAAGTGCTGTGTGTTAAAGTGAGTGGTCTGAGGTGTAATGGTAAGCTGGCGTGTACTGTTCCTTTGGGAGCAGTAAATCTGAGTCTCCAGTGGAGTAGGGGCTGGATATTCCAGGGAGATTCTTGGAGGACTTTGGATTTGGAGTGTGCCTATTGCTAACCTGTAAAGAGACAGTGGGGCTACGTAGGCCTAGAGGGGAGTGCTCATGTTGCCTGTGGCTGGTGGAGTTAGGAAGCTGAGCCGTGGCAGACACGGACAAGGCTTGGCCACGGTAAGGACAGGTGGCAGCAAGGTGTCTCATAGCCTTGGGTATCCCTGAGGCATCATGTTTGGCATAGATCTAAAACATCTCTTCGAGATATAGTGGCTGCTTATTGTTAGTCTAACCTAATCAGGTTATTTAGATGTTGGACTGGGAAGGAGGAGAGTTGAATATATTTTTAAATATTTGAATAGCTCATACTAATGTGAGATTTATTTTTGACTTGTTTTTAGACACCCTGTGCTTTAGATCAGTGGCTCTCAACCTTTCCAGACTACTCTACCCCTCTCAGGAGTCTGATTTGCCTTGTGTAACCCCAAGTTACACCTCACTTAAAAACTACTTGCTTACAAAATCAGACATAAAAATACAAAAGTGTCACAGCACACTATTACTGAAAAGTTGCTTGCTTTTTCATATTTACCCTATTGTAAAATAAATCAATCGGAATATAAATATTGTGCTTTCATTTCAGTGTATAGTATATAGAGCAGCGTAAACAAGTTGTCTGTATGAAATTTTAGTTTGTATTGACTTTGCTAGTGTTTTTTATGTATCCTGTTATAAAACTAGGTAAATCTCTAGATGAGTTGATATACTCATTGGAAGGCCTCCATGTACCCAAGGGTAAATATACCCCTGGTTGAGAATCACTGCTTTAGTGCAGTGGTTTTCAACCTGTGATCTGCAGACTGTCTAAGATTTCCAAAGAGGTCCACACCTCCATTTGAAATTTTTTAGGGGTCGTCAAATGAAAACAGGTTGAAAAACCACTGGTTTAGTGCAAGACGTTGCTGTGATTCAGCAACATCATTAGAAGGTTTTCATCATTAGCTCTACCTCTGAGGTTTCTTTGGTGATAAGTATGATATTTTTTTTTTTGCCTGAGGTATTGAAACCTAGAAATCAAATGGCAGAGGTCATTGAATCAAAGTTCACGGAAGGGGAAGACTCTACCTATTTTCCAGGTATATGGAATAACTTGCCCAAATGCTATGTGGCTCTTCAGTTTGGATATTGAATGTGCTACTAAAATTGCTTAATATATATGTGTGGTTGCAAATACAAGTTCTGGGCTGACTTCTTTAACTAGTGGAGAAACACCCATGTGCATGTAAGTGTACTTCATGTTTAAGAATCATATTTAAATGAAGTGTATTTTGGCTGCAGTGCTGCTCATTCTCCACACTCTATTTTTGGGCTGGATTGCTGTCATTACTTGAGCTGCTGCTGCTCATTCTCTTACCATACTGAATAATTTAAACACTTTTGTAGCCATGGAACTTTGTACTGAAATACTGTCAAATCTTGAGCTGGGGCTGGGTTGCTATTTAAATAAGGTGTCTAAAGATCATCTGCTGTGTATGTTTATGAAGTGCTGATAAACTATGGCACTACGTGAATAAGCGTTAAAGGAAATAGTGCAGGTGGGTGCCAGTTGATGTAGTGTAGTGCAAAGGGTCTATCCTCATGAGATGGTCATGGACATTACACTTGTTTATCTTTGAAACAATGAGCATGCTATGCAGATCAACCCAAACAAGTGACAGTAAAATCTTGATACCACATTACCCAATAATATCATGTCGTGTTTTTGAGACACACCTATAGATTTTTCTGAAGGTAAAAAAAATTCAGGGCAATTTTTCATTTACATGCACATCCATGTGCCTTAGTTACTATGACTCAAGTTGTGCAGTGCTCTGAGCTGGTAAACCCCCCTGAAATTTAATAAATACAAAACAAACAAGTTTTCTAAGACTTAGTGTAAGGATTCTGAAGTCTGACAGCTTGGGGCTGTTGCAGGTCTGGACATGTATATCTATTTGGAAAGCTGGCAATCTCCTCCCCTTTCTAAAAGCAAAGCACCTGTTTCTAGCTGCAAGATAATGAATTTTAAAGATACTTCCAGTGACAAAAAAGCTGTCCCTAGCTCAGAGCTAAGTCTTGTCATGGTGGGTGTAGTTTTTTGGGCAGTGCTGAGAGAGCCCTGATTTTGGCAAGACAATAAACATTTTTGTGAAGGGGAGGATGGGGTCTAAATGAACTTCAAATCTTAGAGTAAGTCATGGGGAGGTGGGTTAGTAAGAGGGGGTTCAAGTGAAGCAGTCAAAAGTGCAGGATGAGTCTTAACACATGAATTTCTTTCACAGATCTGATTTGTATGTACTTCCTGTGTGTGTACGTGAAAAGACACCATGCGATTAATGGTGATTCTAAATAGGGATAGTGGTCTAAATGTATGCCTCTATACTATCAGGTGGTTAGAGCAAAACTGCATTAAAGCCGTTTTTATATTTCCACTATGGGGGGACAGATTTGTGATCTTGTATCCAACAGACTTTTAAGTTTGACAAAACAGAAACACTTCCCTGTTATGGGTGGTATGATAGTGTTGGTTCCTGACTGCACATTTGGTCAGCCCTCTCTATGCACAGTTAGTTCTACTAGCTTCAGTAGCATATACATAATTCATAATGGCTTGTATCAAAAAAGAAAAGGCATTCCTGCCAAATTAAGACTACAGTAGGTTTAAAAATCATGAAAATATTAATTACATAGTCTCAATTGCTTGGTTTCATTCTTATCTGGTGGATGATACATTCTGCTAATAGTTGAATCATGCAGTAATATGTTCTTAATTGATTGGGGTATGTCTTTCTAAAGGTAGAATTTTGTTTGCTTTTCTTCAGCTAATAAAAAATGACTGTAGAAATTTGTAGCTTCCTTTCTTCCAGCTTCTAAGAGGACACTAAATTGATGCCATTGTGATAATATCAAAAGCTTAGTGAAGGAGTGGGTATAGCTGATTAAAAATACAATGCTGTGGTAATACTCTGTTCTCAAGCCAGGGATGGACATTTTACTATTAACAGATGAGAATGACCTCTCTTTTCTTAAAGCAAAGAAATAAAATAAGAGATGCTCTTGCGATGAATTATTCTGATATCTTCAGTCAATTGTGTTATGAGGGTTTAGTAGATTTTCCAGGCGGTGTGCAGGCTTCCCATGCCTTTTTGTTTGGGAGTATTAGTGTACATCTGTACGGAATGATAACACAGCATAAATTAGAAGTTCACACTGCAATGTGTATAAAACCATTGTTTTTAATTTCTGTTTAAATTAGTAAGTCTTATGCACTCTGTAAGCAGTGTACATGCCGTAAAGAAAATCAGGCTCAAGCTTTAAAGTCAGATTTTGACAGATCTTATGCACTGAAAGTGAAAACACATACTGTAACATATAGCTCTCTTGTCCTGATGCATCGAGATCAAAGCTATCTCTACACTGCCTCATAGCTGAGACTGGGGGTGTGAATAGCAGTGTACACCAAAGCAGCGTGCACCTTTTGAAGAGGACTGCAGTAATGAGAACTAGGAACCTTTTAGTTCATGCCCACAGCATCCACATGGTGGCGGGGGTTACAGTGCAGCACTTTTGTGGGCTCTGCTATTCACACCTCTGTAGTTTAAACTGTGGGGCAATGTCCATGAGCTCCAAGACCATGCAAAGCTGACTATTAATTTTGGGTGCTCAATCTGAGCCACCCTAAAAGGCTTGACTTTTTCTTTCCAGGTAGTGGGTGCTTTTCCCATTAAATAGTGGTAAATTGTGGTGTCCCCCAGGAATCTGTACTGGGCCCATTCCTATTCAACATATTCATAAATGATCTGGAAAAAGGGGTCAACAGTGAGGTGGCAAAATTTGCAGATGTTACAAAACTACTCAAGATAGTTAAGTCCCAGGCAGACTATGAAGAGCTACAAAAAGATCTCTCAAAACTGGGTGACTGGGCAACAAAATGGCAGACGAAATTCAGTGTTGATAAATGCAAAGTAATGCACATTGGAAAACAATTCCAACTATACATATAAAATGATGGGGTCTAAATTAGTTGTTATCACTCTTGAAAGATCTTGGAGTCATTCTGGCTAGTTCTCTGAAAACATCCACTCAATGTGCAGCGGCAGTCAAAAAAGCAAACAGAATGTTGGGAATCATTAAGAAAGGGATAGATAATAAGACAGAATCATATTGCCTCTATATAAATCCATGGTACGCTCACATCTTTAATACTACATGCAGATGTGGTTGCCCCATCTCAAAAAAGATAGATTGGACTTGGAAAAGGTTCAGAAAAGAGTAACAAAAATTATTAGGCGTATGGAATGGCTGCCGTATGAGGAGAGATTAATAAGACTGAGACTTTTCAGCTTGGAAAAGAGATGACTGGGGAGGGAGTGTGTGTGTGTGGGTGATATGATAGAGGTCTATAAAATCATGACTGGCGTGGAGAAAGTAAATAAGGAAGTGTTTACTCCTTCTCACAACACACAAACTGGGGGCCACCAAATGAAATTAATAGGCAGCAGGTTTAAAACAAACAAAAGGAAATATTTTTTCACACAATGCACAGTCATCCTGTGGAACTCCTTGCCAGAGCATATTGTGAAGGCCAAGACTATATAACAGGGTTCAAAAAAGAACTAGATAAATTCATGGATGATAGGTCCATCAATGGCTATTAGCCAGGATGGGCAGGGATGGTGTCCCTGGCTTCTGTTTGCTGGAAGCTGGGAATGGGCGGCATGGGATGGATCACTTGATAATTACCTGTTCTGTTCATTCCCTCTGGGGCACCTGGCATTGGCCACTGTTGGAAGACAGGATACTGGGCTAGATGGACCTTTGGTCTGACTCAGTATGGCTGCTCTTATGTTCTTAAAATCAGGCACCTTTTGTTGAGCACTCAGAATCACTCTTCACTTCCAAAATCACTGTCTCAGTGGTTATTTTTATCTTAATCCTTTACTACGTAAACAAAATGATGATTAAAAACTGTTCTCATGTCCACTTTTCCTTTTTTAATAAAGGATTTGAGTCTTTTCACCACTTGGAAATGGTCATAATACTTAATTTAAGGCTATTTAATATTTGAAAATCCTTTGTAATTTGTCTTTGACATCCTTGTAAAATGAGTATTACCTACAGTTTCTGAATGAAGAAACATTGCTACTAGAGTTCCCTGAGGTTATAGCCACAAGTAAGAGTTCCCTTGCTCAGATTTCACCTCTCTCTCAATTGACCTGTCCTTGTTATCTAACATTGTGCATGATGTGAAGTCCCTTAGGCAGAATTCTTAGTGGATAAGAGTCTAAACTCGTGATACTGAAATTACTACCAAGGGATCACTGGTTCTTGACAGCAGTTGGACTGAGTTAGAAGAAACCATGATGAAACAATCTAAAAACAATATTTTCAGTGTTTGAATTCTTGGTACCTTAAACATTTTTACGCTTGGGTATCTGTTGGTCAGTGTATTTCACCTCAGTAGAGATGCTTAAGGCTCTTTTCCTGTTCCTCCTTTGAATTAAGACTCACTGCTGGAGTGCTGCAGCACTGCACTCTGATGTCTGATCTCCCTCCCAGTTTACTTGGCCTTATTCTGAGAGCTACTCTAGGATCACTGCTTTTCACAACAGAGCTTGAGAATATAAATCAATGGCTCCATGTCTAGTTGGCAGCCGGTATCAAGTGGAGTGCCCCAAGGGTCGGTCCTGGGGCCGGTTTTGTTCAGTATCTTCATAAATGATTTGGAGGATGCTGTGGATTGCACTCTCAGCAAATTTGCGGATGATACTAAACTAGGAGGAGTGGTAGATACGCTGGAGGGCAGGGATAGGATACAGAGGGACCTAGACAAATTGGAGGATTGGGCCAAAAGAAATCTGAGGTTCAACAAGGACAAATGCAGAGTCCTGCACTTAGGACAGAAGAATCCCATGCACCGCTCCAGACTAGGGACCGAATGGCTCGGCAGCAGTTCTGCAGAAAAGGACCTAGGGGTTACAGTGGACGAGAAGCTGGATATGAGTCAACAGTGTGCCCTTGTTGCCAAGAAGGCCAATGGGATTTAGGGATGTATAAGTAGGGGCATTGCCAGCAGATCGAGGGACGTGATCATCCCCCTCTATTCGACACTGGTGAGGCCTCATCTGGAGTACTGTGTCCAGTTTTGGGCCCCACACTACAAGAATGATGTGGAAAAATTGGAGAGAGTCCAGCAGAGGGCAACAAAAATGATTAGGGGTCTGGAACACATGACTTATGAGGAGAGGCTGAGGGAACTGGGATTGTTTAGTCTGCATAGCTGCTTTCAACTACCTGAAAGGGGGTTCCAAAGAGGATGGCTCTAGACTGTTCTCAGTGGTAGCAGATGACAGAACAAGGAGTAATGGTCTCAAGTTGCAGTGGGGGAGGTTTAGGTTGGATATTAGAAAAAACTTTTTCACTAGGAGGGTGGTGAAACACTGGAATGTGTTACCTAGGGAGGTGGTGGAATCTCCTTCCTTAGAAGTTTTTAAGGTCAGGCTTAACAAAGCCCTGGCTGGGATGATTTAGTTGGGGATTGGTCCTGCTTTGAGCAGGGGGTTGGACTAGATGACCTCCTGAGGTCCCTTCCAACCTTGATATTCTATGATATTTTATAAATGGTTTCAGAGTAGCAGTCGTGTTAGTCTGTATTCGCAAAAAGAAAAGGAGGACTTGTGGCACCTTAGAGACTAACGAATTTATTTGAGCATAAGCTTTCGTGAGCTACAGCTCACTTCATCGGATGCATTCAGTGGAAAATACAGGTGAATGTTTCACCTCTCTAACTGCTAGGGACGAACTATGCATTTTCAGTAATTGAAACCTGTGGAAATTCTTCTAAAAGCAGCCTGAAGATGCTGGGTACTAAATCTGCCTTCCTGCTGACTCTGTCAAATGGTGTTGGTGTCCTTTAATGGAGAGGAGCTGTTTCTACTCTGGTCTGTCTTCTGCTAGTGAATTTGTTTTTTTAAAAAAAATACCTTCAGGTAGAGAAGACATCCTAGAATTACCCTTATATCATCTAGGTATTTCCTTCACATTGTAGTTTATTTTATGGAAACAAGGCTTAGAAAAGAATAGTGCATGAAGAAACCATACCACTGTTCCTCTTCATGCTCCATACAGCTCAAGAATGACGTTTTCCTCTCATCAGTACTAGTTATCAGTGTTATCTAGGACAAAACATTGTTTTCTTAATTTGATATATTGCCTTTCCTTCGGCGTTAAACGGCTCTCCATATAGGTTATATGGAGAAAGTATTTACATTTGTTTAACTTTTATCATCAGCAATAGCTCATCCAGGTTTTCAACAGTACGTTTAATCATGATACCTTGTTCATCCTGACCTTCATAGGCACGAGTTTAACAAAGTATGAACCTTCTAGATGTGTGAAACCTGGAAGCTACTTCAATTCCTAGTTAAAATGTCAAACCTCTGTAGATGTGAGCGACTCACTCACCTGATGTGAGCCTTAACCTCAGCCTGCTCCAAATATCAGACCTTCTCAAAATTTTTATAAGTAGCTTACATTAGGGATAGTTTCACTTACCTAAAGATCCGGTTCTCTGTCCTTAGTTCTTAAGCTCAGGTTATGTCTCCACCAGTGCTTCCCAAACTTGTTCCGCCACTTGGGCAGGGAAAGCCCCGGCCAGGCCGGTTTATTTACCTGCTGTGTCCGCAGGTTTGGCTGATCGCGGCTCCCAGCCAATGGGAGCTGCTGGAAGCGGCGGCCAGTACATCCCTTGGCCCGTGCCGCTTCCAGCAGCTCCCATTGGCCTGGAGCAGCGAACTGCGGCCACTGGGAGCTGCGATTGGCCGAACCTGCGGATGCAGCAGGTAAACAAACCGTCCCGGCCGGGGCTTTCCCTGCCCAAGCGGTGGAACCACTGGTCTACACTATTAAAAGTAAAATCCCCATGGCAGCAGGCCTCAGAGGCTGGGACTTAGTTGGGGATTGGTCCTGCTCCGGGCAGGGGATTGGACTAGATGACCTCCAGAGGTCCCTTCCAACTCTGATATTCTATGAACTGACTTGGACTTGTGCTACAGGGCTAAAAATAGTAGTGTAGATGTTCCCACCCAGGCTGGAACCGGGGCTCTGAAATCTGGCAAGAGGGAGGGTCTCAAAGCCTGGGATCCAGCCTGAGTGGGAACAACATAGATGGAATCTTTGAGACTCTCTGCTGCTGTGTTTGCAATGTAAATGTACCCTCAGATTTCTGGCACTGAACTTCTTTACCTCCATGTTTGTTTGCTTATAGCTGCTGGACAAGACTCCTAGGAAAACTGTGCAACTTCAAGCTGCTGGTGCAAGTCCTCACCACAACCTTCTTAATCATCCAGCGGATGACTTGCTAGTTCTTGATTGGCTGTGAATTGATGTAAACATATTGGGAGTCCTGTGCATTATAGAACCCTGTCTTCTGTTTGTCCTTGAAAAGATGGAATTCTGGTTAACCAAAAAAAGAGGATCTATTTTTTTACCTTTAAGCTCAAATACTAGAATGTGAAATTGATTTAAAATCATCCTACAAAAGACCAGAGTGGATAGTCTATTAACGTCAGTTGTATTCCAGGAGATATTAAAATGTTTGAGGGCCTCCAATATTTGAAGTTTGTAACAGATGAAATCAATGTATCAAGCATGAAAATAATCCAGTAGGCTGACTCCTGGAAGTATTAAGGTGTATTTTGCAGGGTATTCTTACTCTTGGGCTCAGAAGCCTACAGCTCTGTCCAGTGAGACTTGCAGTGCAATCATTTAAATGGCAGTTACTTTAACAAGCACTTCAAGAACTTTTCTGCTTGGCTAATGCAGCTTTGAGCTTTCCTGCCTCCCTGGGTTGAAAACAAGCAAAAAAAAAAATTCAAGTTTTTTTTGGTGAATTTAATCCCTTTTCATTTTTCTTGAAATAACTTGTTGCCTTGTCTTTTTCATTCACTAGGAACTACTTCTTACTACTTCCCACGAGTAATGGCCAGACCACTGGATAATCATATAGGAAAGTAATAGTTGACTTGTCTTTTATTTCTTAAAATAGATGACCTCCACTGTTCCAGACGGAACCTCATTATATTTTTAAAAAAATTGTCTGATCTCTACAAGTTAATAGAATTCTAGTTTTATCATCTATAATACTAGTATTGGCATCCTTCACCTAGTAATTAAAAAAAACTGCTGGTTTTGGATGCCACCTTTGTCAGGGTAGTGCCGCAGCAGTTCAACAGAATGAACCTAAGTGCCTTATGGTAGAATGAGCAGAGCCTAGTAGATGAGTTATAGCTAAAGCAGCGTTCGTCTTCCATTTTGATGATGAAGTTGCTTCTTGTAATTTTTTTTAATATAGGGCCAAAACAATTCTAGCATGGTTGAACCAGTGACTTCAGTAAATTGAATAAGGTATGCACTTAATATGATGGAATGTGTAGTTATTAAATATCTTCTAGCATATTGTAAGTGGATTGTGAGGGACAAGGTTGAAGACAGAATACTTCAACTAGCCAGACAAATGTGATTCCAACTGCTCTGCCTTGGATGGCACAGTTAAAAATTAAACACTTGTGAACCAGTCCATTTTTTTACATCATAATTACATAGCTCAGAATCCTGCTGTCTGACTGGATTTTTCCTTCATTCAGCCCACTTTACAAGTAAATGTTTTCCATGAGTACTTTATCTTCAGATGCACATGTAGTATGTCTGCTGATAGATCCTACAAGATGAGTTGTAACAGTGCAATATTGTAATTCCACAATTAGACCAGAATTTTACAAATTAGCTTTTTCACCATCTCTGTGAACTTTTGTATTAATTAAATGCTAAGCACTATGATGGGACGGGTCTATTTAACTTGATCTCATGGTAAAACTAAGGAAAAAATTGCGCACTATGGGGATGGTAAGCTTACACTGAATCTTAACTGTGAAAGACCAGATGTAAAATATTGTACCTGCAAGATGTTACTATAAAAAAGATTTTTTTTAACCACTTGTAGATTTTGAGCATTTTTGCTGTCTTAAGCATCAAAAACTAAGTATTATGTACAGTTGGATCACAATGATAAATTACCCATTGATGAAATAAATAAATATGAACAGTTTTTTTAAAAAGCAGCTAAATGTCTGGTGGCCTTAATTAAATCTGTAAGTTTTCTGCATTCCTTCAGTTTACATACACTTTTTCAAATGCCTTAGCTTAATCTAAGTAGATTTCTTTTGATATCGACATGGCATTCTTGGATTTAAAGCTGCTAGTTTGGAATTTAGATGAAAATCTTAAGTGTCTAACTTCAAAATATAAGGAGAAAAATATTGATGTACTTAGATGAAATGAAGTGAAATTTATAGGAAGAGTAATTTTGATCTTAATTGGTGTTTCCATTAACAGAGAAAAGAGGCAGTCATTCAGTGGGATTCTAGTGTTCGAAAAACACTGTCTAAGATTTAGTATTTTTGTGAATTTGTCAGTGGAAGGAGGAATTCTCCATATTGCTGCCAATAACACTCCTTTGTTAGTATTGTATCTTTAGTGAGAAATCTCTCCAAAACGCTCTTCGTTGAGTTCAAGACACTCTTGAAGTGAATTGGAAACAGAAGCTATGGCACTTACAAGCGGAGGATTAACCTACCAAACAGGATTAGCTATTTACTCTGAGTTTCTGCAAAAAAAATACCATACAAATAGCTTACATAATGCTCTTAACAAGGAGTATCAACATCACCCCCTCCCTGAGATGGCCCAGACTTAACTACTTCCTTCTCCTTTCCTTTCCGTTTTCCCATTGCTTAATTTCAGCAAGGCGCTTAACCAAATACCAGAAATAAACACCTAGGATCAATAGCAAGGTTTGTAATTTTAGCTTGTCTTTTTTATTAGCTTTCTTTGCTTTCATAGAAGGATAAGGCATATAATCCTAGCATGTTAACAAAGAATATTTTTGTTTGGTGTTGCTTGAGACCAAAATCTCGAGACCAATAAAAGGAGAAGAATGGCATTTTGACTGTACTTTAGTAAATGTGTTAAATAGTTGTTTGAATTTCTCCTTCAGCTTGCTAATTTTACAACTACAGATGAAGTTTTCTAACTGTCCTTAACTCATGCTGGGTTTTGTCCATATGGATCATTACCAGTAGGCTGATGGGCAGACAGCACCTTGAGTTACATCTGTACATCCCTCTTAATTGCCTTTATGGTAATTCAGGTTTTAGAGAAGATCATTTGAATTACCCCGGCAGTGTAGACAAGGCCTAAGTAGACCTAAGTTATGCTACTCCCACTACATGAATAACATAGCTGGAGTCGAGATAACTTAGGTCGACTTACCGCAGTGTCTTCACTGCACTGCATTGACGGGAGATTCTCTCCCGTTGACTTACCTTACTCTTCTTGGGGGGGAGGGGCTGGAGTACCAGAGTTGACTGGAGAGTACTCTGCCATCAATTTAGCGGGTCTTCACTAGATAAGTTAAATCAACACCTGCTGCGTTGATTGCAACAGCGTTGATCTCCCTGGTAATGAAGACAAGCCCGTAATGTTCAGAGGAGAACCCAGTCTGACTTAATCTTTGTACTGTGTTTGTACTTGTGGGTTTAGTTTAATACAGCCTTTGGATTTTGTGTTTGGACACTTCTGTTTTATGAACAAGAACTGTAACGTTTAACTTTCCAACTACTTCTGTTGGGTTGAACATCCATGGTAAACTACAGAGCAGGTTTCATTCAAAGTTGCAGGTTCATGCAGTGTACTGTTACGAGATGCTGTCTGTTCTATTCTTGTGAGCCAGTAAGCAGCTGATATATAAATGCAGGACTTCTATTGTCGTTCTATCTCCCACGAGAATGAAGCTAGTAAAGCAAAGGGAGTGACATAGCATGTCAACCAAAAGAAAACAAGTCTAAATTTAGGTCTTACAGTAACCCTGTTGGAGCTCACAGGCAGAAACCCAAAGGAAACCTCAAGTGTGAAACTTCTTTTCTGGCTTTGCAGCCACTCTTTAACAATGAAAAGGAGTACTTGTGGCACCTTAGAGACTAACCAGTTTATTTGAGCGTGAGCTTTTGTGAGCTACAGCTCACTTCATCGGATGCATAGCATATCGTGGAAACTACAGAAGACATTATATACACACAAAAAAAAAATGCTATGCATCCGATGAAGTGAGCTGTAGCTCACGAAAGCTCATGCTCAAATAAACTGGTTAGTCTCTAAGGTGCCACAAGTACTCCTTTTCTTTTTACGAATACAGACTAACACGGCTGTTACTCTGAAACCTATATACACACAGAGACCATGAAACAAAACTTCCTCCCACCCCACTCCCCCGTTGGCAACAGCTTATCTAAAGTGATCATCAAGTGGAGCCATTTCCAGCACAAATCCAGGTTTTCTCACCCTTCTCCCCCCCCCCCCCCACATACAAACTCACTCTCCTGCTGGCAACAGCCCATCCCCCTTTGAAACCCCTCTTTATAATGCGCATGATAATCAAGGTGGGTCACCTCCAGCACTAATCCAGGTTTTCTCACCCCCCCCCCCACACCCCCCCCCCTTTTTTCCAAAAACCACACACACAAACTCATTCTCCTGCTGGCAACAGCTCATCTTACAATGTGCACAGCAATAATCCAAGTTTAACCAGAACGTCTTGGGGGGGGTTTTGCAGGAAAAAAACAAGGGGAGACAGGCTACCTTGCATAATGACTTAGCCACTCCCAGTCTCTATTCAAGCCCAAATTAATAGTATCCAATTTGCAAATGAATTCCAATTCAGCAGTTTCTCGCTGGAGTCTGGATTTGAAGTTTTTTTGCTTTAAGATAGCGACCCTCATGTCTGTGATTGCATGACCAGAGAGATTGAAGTGTTCTCCGACTGGTTTATGAATGTTATAATTCTTGACATCTGATTTGTGTCCATTTATTCTTTTACGTAGAGACTGTCCAGTTTGACCAATGTACATGGCAGAGGGGCATTGCTGGCACATGATGGCATATATCACATTGGTGGATGTGCAGGTGAACGAGCCTCTGATAGTGTGGCTGATGTTGTTAGGCCCTGTGATGGTGTCCCCTGAATAGATATGTGGGCACAGTTGGCAACGGGCTTTGTTGCAAGGATAGGTTCCTGGGCTAGTGGTTCTGTTGTGTGGTATGTGGTTGTTGGTGAGTATTCGCTTCAGGTTGGGGGGCTGTCTGTAGGCAAGGACTGGCCTTTCTCCCAGGATTTGTGAGAGTGTTGGGTCATCCTTCAGGATAGGTTGTAGATCCTTAATAATGCGTTGGAGGGGTTTTAGTTGGGGGCTGAAGGTGACGGCTAGTGGCGTTCTGTTATTTTCTTTGTGAGGCCTGTCCTGTAGTAGGTGACTTCTGGGAACTCTTCTGGCTCTATCAGTCTGTTTCTTCACTTCCGCAGGTGGGTATTGTAGTTGTAAGAATGCTTGATAGAGATCTTGTAGGTGTTTGTCTCTGTCTGAGGGGTTGGAGCAAATGCGGTTGTATCGCAGAGTTTGGCTGTAGACGATGGATCGTGTGGTGTGGTCAGGGTGAAAGCTGGAGGCATGTAGGTAGGAATAGCGGTCAGTAGGTTTCCGGTATAGGGTGGTGTTGATGTGACCATCGTTTATTAGCACTGTAGTGTCCAGGAAGTGGATCTCTTGTGTGGACTGGACCAGGCTGAGGTTGATGGTGGGATGGAAATTGTTGAAATCATGGTGGAATTCCTCAAGGGCTTCTTTTCCATGGGTCCACACAACAGAACCACTAGCCCAGGAACCTATCCTTGCAACAAAGCCCGTTGCCAACTGTGCCCACATATCTATTCAGGGGACACCATCACAGGGCCTAACAACATCAGCCACACTATCAGAGGCTCGTTCACCTGCACATCCACCAATGTGATATATGCCATCATGTGCCAGCAATGCCCCTCTGCCATGTACATTGGTCAAACTGGACAGTCTCTACGTAAAAGAATAAATGGACACAAATCAGATGTCAAGAATTATAACATTCATAAACCAGTCGGAGAACACTTCAATCTCTCTGGTCATGCAATCACAGACATGAGGGTCGCTATCTTAAAGCAAAAAAACTTCAAATCCAGACTCCAGCGAGAAACTGCTGAATTGGAATTCATTTGCAAATTGGATACTATTAATTTGGGCTTGAATAGAGACTGGGAGTGGCTAAGTCATTATGCAAGGTAGCCTGTCTCCCCTTGTTTTTTTCCTGCAAACCCCCCCCCAAGACGTTCTGGTTAAACTTGGATTATTGCTGTGCACATTGTAAGATGAGCTGTTGCCAGCAGGAGAATGAGTTTGTGTGTGTGGTTTTTGGGGGGGGGGGGTTGTGGGGGGGGTGAGAAAACCTGGATTAGTGCTGGAGGTGACCCACCTTGATTATCATGCGCATTATAAAGAGGGGTTTCAAAGGGGGATGGGCTGTTGCCAGCAGGAGAGTGAGTTTGTATGTGTGTGTGTGGGGGGGGGAGGGTGAGAAAACCTGGATTTGTGCTGGAAATGGCTCCACTTGATGATCACTTTAGATAAGCTGTTGCCAGGGGGGGAGTGGGGTGGGAGGAAGTTTTGTTTCATGGTCTCTGTGTGTATATAATGTCTTCTGCAGTTTCCACGATATGCTATGCATCCGATGAAGTGAGCTGTAGCTCACGAAAGCTCATGCTCAAATAAACTGGTTAGTCTCTAAGGTGCCACAAGTACTCCTTTTCTTTTTACGAATACAGACTAACACGGCTGTTACTCTGAAACCTATCTTTAACAATGCAAATTGAACTACCCACTAAAATCAGATAGGCTCACTTAAATATAAATAGTTGAATATATAAATATAAATAGTTAAAATACTTTGCTTTCCAAATGTTAGGGTTAGACCCTTTTGATAAATGTGAATCAAAAGCAAGGCTCTCTAAAAATGCAGTCTGCGGCAGCTTAGTCTTGCCTTATTTCCATTGGGGTTGGAGAGGTTAGAGACCCCAATGAATCTCATAAGGCTGATGGGGGTGGCATGCGAACAGGTGTTGGGAGTAAACATCATTTGGGGAGCAGCTGACAGGCATACTGGGGGTAGCACTTAGGCTGCCATCCTTTGAGTCCGACAGTGCTTTGCTCAACCTTTAATTGCTCTGACAAGAATTCCTTGATACTGCTATCAAACAGCTTGCAGTTCATATAGTCTAGCACTGCTATACTCAGACGTTAGTGATACAGGAGCCAAATTAGCGATTAGCATTACCCAAAAGATCCACAGTAGTGTGAATTCATTGTTCATTCATTAAAAAAAATCATAGTTAATTGCAAGATTAAAATAGTCATGATTAATTGCACTGTTAAACAATAATAGAATACCAATTTAAATTTGACGTGGAAGCATGTCCTCTGGAATGGTAGTTGAAGCATGAAGGGGCATATGAACGTTCAGCATATCTGGCATGTAAATGCATTGCAGTCCCGGCTACAACAGTGCCATGCAAATGCCTGTTCTCACTTTCAGGTGACATTGTAAATAAGAAGCTGGCAGTATTATCTCCCTTAAATGTAAACAAATGTGTTTGTCTTCGCAGTTGGCTTCACAAGAAGTAGAACTGAGTGGACTTGGAGGCTCTAAAGTTTTACATTGTTCTGTTGGAGCGCAGTTATGTGTAAAAATTCCACATTTGTAAGCTTCACTTTCATGATAGAGATTGCACTACAGTACTTGTATGAGGTGAACGGAAAAATATTTCTTTTTACAGTGCAAATATTTGTGAGCACTGTACACTTTGTATTCTGTGTTGTAACTGAAATCAATATATTTGAAAAGTAGAACATCCAAAATATTTATAATATGTTTAAATTGGCATTCTGTTATTGTTTAACAGTGCAATTAAAACCGCAATTAATCACAACTATTTTTAAAATCTACTTAATTTGTTTTGCATTAATCGCTTGTGTTAACTGTGATTGACAGCCTTAATATATTATTCTCACACCAAAATGACTAACCAAGTATTTTATCAACTACAGTTGGTTAATAACATAGTAAAAGCATCTAGATTGGTTAAGTAAATCATAGTGTTTTAATATAATGTGCTGCAAATAGCCACAGGAGACACATTAAAGAGCCACTTGCGGCTCACGAGCCTCAGACTGAGTATCACTGGTCTAGCACTTGCCCAATATAGTGGATGGCACTAGGTAACTGGATGCCAGGATCTGCTTTGGAAATCACTATTTCTATTAGCTACCTGTGGTGGCAATTATATAGTGTTGCTATAAAATAGTTTACCTGTTCGTGTCACTTTCTGGCCTAAGGCTGACAGGAAGGCATTTAGAGTGATCTGAGAATGATTCAAGCAAAGCTCAGGATCCTGAACACCCTGGTGTGTGACAGTGTCCCAGAGGCTGCTGTTCTTTGTCTTTCAACTATTTAATAGTGCTCGGCCCAAATGCTTGCAAATGTGCTATATCAAGCAAGTAAGCAGATGTCTGGAGCAAGAGGCATATGTGATTTGTGTGACTAGCTCAACTAGTGGATTCTTGGGATTATGGCATTCACTGTAGCTCTGGACAAAAGGGAAAAAAAAGGAAGCTGGGTGTTAGAGGTATCTTCTGAGTTGGTAGCGGGAGGATTGTGAAGTTCATGAACAGGAAGCGGTTAGGGACGTGCTGGGAATTGAGTGCCCGGGACACTATGACCTGCTGCTGGACTTGAAAGCTAGTATTGGAGCAAAGAAACTGGCAGGCAAGGGATTCTTTCTCTGTCCCATTCCCAACCTGTTTCCAGATGGATTCACAAAGTATCTGGGGTGCTAAAAAACAATGAACTAGACAAAGTTGTTAATCTGCCACCCTTTTAAAATGATATGTTTCAGCAGTACATCCAGCTCCAAGATATTGGTCTGAAATTGATCATATAGCCT
Organism: Chelonia mydas; assembly: GCF_015237465.2. Lineage (NCBI taxonomy): Eukaryota > Metazoa > Chordata > Testudines > Cheloniidae > Chelonia > Chelonia mydas. The sequence continues at coordinate 70,571,076 of NC_051251.2, read as the reverse complement.
TTCCTTAAGCAGTCATTAACATAGTATTTGAGTACCTGTCTAACATTATCAAGTTTCCCTAGCTCATGGGTGTATTAAGGAGATATGGAAAAACAAGACACAAAGAGTTTGTGACATGCTCAAGTTTGCAAACAGAATGGCAGAGTTGAATTAGGGCCTCCAGAATCCCAGTCTCGTGCCTTAACTACAAGACCATCCTTCATGTTAAAATTATCATATTTTGATGGAGAAAAACTCCTGTGTTGTGCTCCTGTGGCTATAGGTAAAGGCATATTAAAGGAAGCAGATCCAGAGAGCTGAAACTAAAGATGAGACAATGGGTGGTTGAAACAGAAAAGCAATTGCATTAAGAATGTCCCTGTTTGGTCCTTTATTGTACTCGTTTGAATTTTTTTTAAACAAACTTTTTTTGTTACGATTTTACTCTAATACCTGTAAATTAGAGTTTTTCTCTGCAGTTGATAGTATTCTTGTCAGTTTAAGAGTTTCTAGTCAGTTTGTACAGGCATTTGACACAGCAACAATGGAGAGGGAAAACTGGAATTGCTGTAGTACTTGAAAATAGTTCTGGCCTTGGACTGGATTTCAAATAGATGATCTTGCTTTACCTGAAAAGTGGTGTCAATGTGAAATGATGTTCCAGAACTGAATTCAGTTCCTTGAGGGTCATGAAATTAATCTCTGCTTTATACATACACACCACTTGGTGACAACCATCTAGTCTATTACAGAAATAAAATGAAAATAAAGAAGCAAATGAAAGTTTCCTCATTTCCTTCATCAATAAAATCTATGCAATACACTATAATGTAATGCTAATGTGGTCAAGTCAAACTATTAGCATCTAGCATACTGTAAGTGGCTTTAAAAAAAAAAAAAAAGAGGGACTGAGTCTTAAATGCTTCCCTGGACACCATGCCAGGGTGGATTGATTTAAATGAATGTGATTTTAATCACAATTTCAAGTAATTTTAATCATGTTTTGCATTTGTACTTTTTAGCTACTTCTTAAAGTAAGGTTGATTCTCATTGGTTGGTAACCATTAGAACATGTTGATTTGCAACTAAATATAGCCTTTAAACTATATTTGGTGCCGTTTGCTAACCAGGAGGATACACTTATCTGTACATACTTAAGTACTATATGGTTTCATTGACTTTTGTTAAGATTCTTAATTTTTACATTTTTTATTATGTTAGAAAATGGTGAATGATGTAGTTCTTAAGTACTGGAAGAATTTTTTATTTGACTTTTGTGCCAAGCTGTATGTGGATGGGAATTCAAATTCAATTAAAATGCACAAAACCAACATTTTCAACTACTTTTATTTAACTAATAAAAATATCTTAAGATACATAAGAGAAAAATGCACTAGTTTATCAAAACTAAAACAAAGGAAGTCTTGTCTGTAGTTAGTGAATTGAATTGATGGCTTCTGGTCACCATGTCCTTCAAGATTTTATAACTAGTAGATCTCATCTTCTCACACCTTTTCATAAATTAGAAGAGAAAAACAAGCTTTCCTGTTTTTTTATCTTAATTTTGTAGAAACTAGTTATTGGACTGAACTAACTGAATAAACCGAAATGAAGAAAGTACCTCTGGTGACTGGGGAAGAAACTATTGTTAAAGCTGGTTTAGCACTTGAGCAAACTCTGGTTCCAAGTGCATAGCCAGTAACTTCCATCAACTGAGTGTCTGACTTGGCAACATACTACTTAATGTAATTTTTAATTTAAATTATTTTAATAGATTACTGTAAATTGAGGCCTTAACATAGGTTGTCATAATTTTAAATTTTATTTTAGGTACGTTTATATTTTAAAATAAAGCTGTATTTAAACTGATTTAAATAATAATTTTATTTTTAAATAGCTTTTATCAGCCCTGTATCATGTAGAAACCTTAATGTCTCGCCTTTAAAATACATTGCTTATTTTTATCTCCCTTTTGCACAGAATATAGGCAGTCCCGAATACTAATTTGCTTCTTACGGCATGAAGCATTCAGTTGTGATTCTTTGCATGTGCATTTGGCTGCAAGTGCTAGAGTATCTCTTAACCTGAAAAAAGTACGCACCCACACTCACAAACATAGTGCAGCTGCAATCTTTCTGTGATAGCTATTGTCATTAATCACCTGCAAGTATACACCACCCCAGTTCTTGAACTGTAACCTCACATGTTCAAGGTTACACTTAACGTGAAAATAAAGAATGCTAACTACTCAGAAAAGTGCTTCTGAGTAGGATTGTAACAACTTTGAGAACTAGGCTTTTTCACTCTGGGAGTTACCTTTCCTGCCCTGTCTAATTATCCTTCTCCCCTCAGAAGAGGCAAGGTTGTAATACCTGGAGCTGAATAACTAAGATAATACCTGTTCTGTTGCCAGAGTATGCTCTAGCATTTAGTGACATAATGTAGGTGTATGTATTTCCCTCATGTATTTAGAGTTTTTGTTATTGACTCATTTTGAAAGACTTAGAACTCCTGAATAGAATGGATCTAGCCAGAGAGAAGACTCCTTGCTGAGAGGCAGTATACCCACATGTTCACTTGTGGGTGTGCAAATAGCTGCAGCCCTTGGGGAGCAGTAATTGACATGCAATCACATTACAGATTAAAAATTCCCGCTAGCTCAAATACTCCAGTACTTAGAGGGCATATTTCCCTTGGCAATGACTGCTTAACACATTACTTAGCTAATGGTTGCTCTATCCAAAGTCATGAGGTCTGTGCGTACTTTATGACAAATACTTCCTTTTTAGTTTTAAAAAAAGCTAATGGAGCACAGAATACTTTATTCGTGTTTTAAGGAAACTTTTTGCTTCCTTTGAATTACAGTGGAGTATCATTAAAGGATTAGTAAATCAATTTATTATGCTAATTTGGCAGTCTGTGCAAAATGCATGTGCTAACTGTCCTCTGTTACAATCCCTCTCCAATGTCTTCTATTACAAAAGGTCTTCAGAAATGAATTTACATGCAAGTATGCAGATATTTTAAAAACTGCACCAACGATACACAGGTAAATGTGTTAAAGAAACAAAGGCAGTTCTATTCATTTATCTAATGTTAGTATGTCAGATATTGTCAGATGCCAATGAAATTATCCAGATGGCTCATTACACTGGGTAGGTAGCAGTTTTATAAGTTCTACAACTGCTGTATAAATATTACTGAGTTCTGAGAAGCAATTATTATAAAATAACTTGACCTCAGACTCCTAGTGCAGCTCCAGAAAGAGAAATATCCCCAACTGTTTTGTGTTGAAGAAAGAATGAAATGGAATACAATGTGATATTTCAAGAACTATGAATTTACAGATTATCAAGGATATTTTTGAATGGCCCATCTCATTTATAATTCATGTCCAGTACATGGTGAATTTACTGTAGATGGGTTATAATGGATACTGTGTAGGAAGAGGATTCTTTTACACTCCATGAATTCTCAATACAACAAACTGTCTGCAGAATAAGAGAAATGGACAAATTTACTCTTGTGCTGAACTTTAAAGATAATCTCCACCTTAGAATGTCTGTCTTGGAGCATAAGCAAAGACTTCCTGTACAAATACCATAATTATGAGAATCTATTTACATAAATTAGGTTTGGCAGATTGACTTTTTTTATAATCTCTATGTATAATATCAGTCTTTGTTTTTAAGCATTTTTAGATCATTTTAAATTTTCACTGTTGCACAAAGTTATGGATTTCAAGTGTTTATCTGTTTAAATTTTCATAGTTGCAGGAGATGATGGGTGAAAAATCAGACAATTTAATGACAGTATGTTGAGATTCAAAAAGTTAAAGCTTTATAACTGTTTAAAACACTGTCAAAATATACAAAGTAAATATCTGTTGAGTTTGGTTTGAAGTTCTCAAGCAGCGTTTTTCTTTGTCTATCTGTAAATGTTGATTATTGATGGAAATATTTTTTTCATGATTTGTGTAGTGAAATAGTTAACTGATGTTTACTAATATAAATCAAATCCTACCAAGCCTATATGTAATGTCCAGAATGTATTGAACTCAGCTATTTAGGTAGCATTTGTGTAATATGTTCACTGCCTCTTTTGCTTTTAATTCTTTTTTCTGGTGGAGGATAATTTCGGTTGTCTTGAGATACTCTAATGTATATACATTGTACTAAGGTTTTTACAGGACAAGTACGTATCAAGTATTCTATACCTGTCATGCTTTGCAAATGTTTTCATTTTAGCTGTCATAAGTTGAAAAACATTAAGAGTAGGCTTCTGGGTTTGTGATTTTCAGCATGTAAACAATACTGATCATTTTTACAGGTGTAAGCTCGACAGCTTCTCTCTCACGCCAACAGAAGCTGGTCCAATAAAAGATATTATCCACCTTACCTCTCTAACTTTCACAGGCTCATTTTAAGAGGGGAGAATAGAGTGTATATATACAATGTGGCAGTTAGAATCGAGGACAAGCTCAGTGACAACTAAACTTTGCCATAAGTTGAGGAGGGAATTCCTGTACTCTTTGCTAACCAAAGATGCTCTATTCTAAAGGTGAGCAAACTGCGGCTCGCAGGCCACATCTGGCCCGCGGGACTGTCCTGCCTTGCCCTTGAACTCCTGACGAGGGAGGCTAGCCCCCGGCCCCTCCCCCACTTCACCCCCCTCCCGCAGCTTCAGCTCGCTGGGCCGCCAGCACTCTGGATAAGCTACCATAAACAACTCATATGTTGCTATTCAGTAGCAACATACTTGTCATTTAAACTTCCACTTAAGAATTGGGTTCCACAAAACCTACACTTACCTTCTAACACCTGAAAAATATATCCCTTCTATTCAAGTAAAATACTGTTGCCAAAATGGCCAATGAGTTTTTTACAGCATGTTCATAAAGGTGAATTGTGTTTTGCAGTCAAAGATCTTCTCACTGGATCCAATTAAATCTGAAACCTAATCCGCATACAAGACTAGCTTTGCCCCTCTTGCATATATATTCTGACACATTTTCATTACGTGACCTACAAAAAAACTTTCATGAATGTTGAGAAAATAGAGTTCAAAGGGAATATAGACATATTACACAAACTACATTAAAACATTAAGGTTGCAAAGTCAGGAACTCAGAAGTTAAGAAATGCCAGCCTTAAGGTTGCCTGTGGAACTTTTGATTAAGCCCCTTTATGGATATGCGTTATGAGACTCTCCCTAATTACACTCTTTTTTCCACAGCATTTCTGCCTCATTCAGTGGACAGGATGGGTGTTGCTCACTTCATGACCAGATTTTGTTCTCTCCTCATTGTTCAGCGACCCTATGCCTTATTTACTGAACATTATTCAAAATCTGCTCTGAATACAGAATTACTCATTTTCTCATGGGGTTTTCTAAGGTGCTCATGTCTATAGTATCTCAGTTCTTAATATTTATCTTCCCAGCATCCCTGTGGGGGTGGTATTATCCACGTTTAACAGATGAGGAGCTGAGACATTAAGGTAAAAGAGCTCCACTAATTTTGGGTGTCCAATTTGAGGTAGCTCGGACCTGATTTTTGTGAGTAGTTAGCATTATATAGCACTTAGTATGTTCAAAGCACAAGTCTCAATGATTGATTGCAATTGAGCCATGAGTGCTCAGTACTACTGTAAATCAAGCCTTAGGTTCCGAAGTCAGAACAGAAAGTGAGGAACATGCAGTTCGTGACCACCTGCAAAGAGTTTAGTTAAGTGACTTCCTGAATATCTCTCAAACTCTGTCAGAGTTAGAGGGACAATGTAGTTCTGCAGGGTAGCGTTTAAGGAAGTTTAACATGAGAGAACCATCTTTTTCCCTTCCTTCAATCTTTTTCCTCATTTACTACTCACCTTCCAAATGCTGCAACAAATGAGTCTGGGGTTTTTCACAGTACACTGCACACTACGTCAAGCTCTGTGGACCTGGTGTTTCTAAGCACATGCTTGACCATCCACACTGCATTGTAAACCTGGGTTTACAGTCGCTGGATGCAGGTGTCTCAGCCATACTAATGTATCCATACTGCACGACACAGACCTTCTGGCTCAGGTCTGCAGTTTGACCTGTGTCCATGCTGCAAAATGTCAGGGCTTAAGTCACTGAGACTTGGTCTCTGACCCCTGCCTCCCCTCCCCTCCCCTCCCCTACTCTTTCCCCCCCCGCCCCGCCCCCCCCCCCCCCCCCCCCCCCCCCCAAGGTTCAGAACCCAGGTCCTGCATGCTTGTTGGTCTAAGAGGCTGATTTTTGTGTGACAGAAGGGGCGCTGGGGCTTAAACCTGAATCAGAACCTGTGCTCATGAGTGGTGTAGACGTGCCTTTAGACAACGGCCTCCTTCCATACACTACCCTGATTCATCCCCTGAGAAGGCCTATCCTGTGCACAGAATGAGGTAGTGTGCTGTGGAAAAAATAGTGTAATTAAAGATTGCCTCATAATGCATATGCACTAGGGAGCTGAATTATGGTTGCACAGGGCAACCCTAATTCTCACATTTCCTAACTTCTGCATGCTTGACTCTGCAGCCTTCATAATCTTGCAATGTAGTTTTGTTTTGTGTTTAACTTCCCAGCTTTTAAATAAGCAAACTGAAAAAATAGTAATTCCATCATACTACATGATATTGACACACATGTGGCTTCTCAGCAAGGTTGAGGTTTCAATCTTGCTGAGAAGCCAGAAGCTAGAGGGGGATGAGACACACACGGGCCAGTGGTTTACCGATAATTGCTGATAGCAAAGGAATGCTGAGACTCAGAATCTTGGGTTCCATTCCAGACTCTCAAGAGCAGTGGCCTTTAGTGGGCACAAACTCTTCAGCTCATTCACCCAAGCTTGACCCTTTTTGCTTTGTCCCTTCCAACCTGGGTCCCAGGTGCTGGCTTGCAGCCTTACCCCAGTCTTGGTTTTGGCTCCCTACGTTAGAATTAAATTGCTTCTTCCTCCATGCTTCCTGGTTGCCAGTAAGATGGTCATTGAGAGTATAGGAGTGAGGAAAAAATACTTAAATTATCTCAGCCACCAGAGTTTAGCACAACTTTTCAGTGCGAGTCTCCTCCAGATATGTGAAACAGGGTATGACAGTTGCACACAAGTTTTTTTCTCCTGTTGATAATAGCTCATCTTAACTAATTAGCCTCTTACAGTTTGTATGGAAACTTCCACCTTCTCTGTATGTGCGTATACATCTTCTTACTATATGTTCCATTCTATGCATCCAATGAAGTGGGCTGTAGCCCACGAAAGCTTATGCTCTGATACATTTGTCAGTCTCTAAGGTGCCGCAAGTACTCATGTTCTTTTTAAGTTGAATTAGTTTCTTCCTGCCTAACTTTATAGGGGCAGTCATGCTTTTAAACTGTAACACTATCACTCATGTACGCTAAAAGAAAATCAGTACGCTGTATTCAAATGTATTTTTCCCCCTGTTTACCTGAGTCTTTCCTCTTTGCACAAACAAAGCCAGTAAGTGAGGCTTCCTACTTGGAAATATAAGACTTTTCTTGGTAAGTCAGAGGTACTAGCTTACGGAGCATGGTTTGTGTGACTGTTCAGATAGAGTGCAAAAAAATAAAATAAAATCCTGATTCTTCTGAAAGGAGTAACTAATAAGAAACCAACATTGTCTTTCATACAGTTTTTCACATAGTTTGTGTAATCACTTTGAAAATACGGTAGTAGTATTTAATCTGTGCCCATTCTATACACAATCTCTAAGGCAGAACACTTGATTCATAAAGGAAAGTGAAGCACTATGCATGTGCTCTGTGTAGTTTTAATAACTGTTATTTAAACCAAACATTTTCAAAGCTGGGAAAGCATGCCACTGAGGACTACATAAATGTGAGTTTTGAAGCTTCAGATGAAGCTGAGTTGTCAGACCATAAAATTCAACCATAAATTCAAAAATGACTCAATCGATCTTGTCAAACTTCATGAAAGATTCTGGGCTGAGAATGAGCATGACAAACTTTCTCTTTGAAAAGAGAATTTAGTTTAAAATTCTGACACTGTAATGCGATTTAGAATGGAAGAGCCATCAATTCAAGCCATGTGTTATAGTGTTGCTATAGTATCTAAATGGCCAGCTGCAAATGCTCACATAAATGGGATTTTTAATTCTCAAGCCATGTCTACACTATCATTTATGTTGGCAAAACTTATGTCCCTCAAGGGTGTGAAAAAAACATCTCCTGATGGACATAAGCTTTTTCCGGCATAAGTGGTAGTGTGCACAGCTCTATGTTGGCGGGAGAGCTTCTCCCACTGATGTAGTTACCGCTGCTCATTGAGGATGGTTTATGTTGAGGGGAGAGCTCTCCCCTGACTGTGTAGAGGGGACACACAAGTGATCTTACAGCGGCCCAGCTGCATCAGTACAGCTGTGCAGCTGTAAGCTCTCTAGTGCAGACATAGCCTTAGTATTCAATAGAGAGGTTCTTTAGTCTGACCCTTATTTTGTGGTGTGAAATTTAATTAGGTCTCTTATGTTTCCAAGAAATTTTGGGATAAACTGGTCTTCTAAAAACTACTCTGGATAAAATATATAGGAAATGGAACTCTTAAGTCCTCTTTATGCTCCTTCTCTATTCTGCATGACAGAAGTTGTAGGGAATACTAAATGGGGGAGTCTTCCTCAGACTATATCATGCTAGTGAACACCTGCAGAAAGAATATTAATGTAGTTTAAAGTAGTCTTCCACCTCCTTAATCACTGTTTGACATGCATTACTCACTATTTTAGAAAGAAAGCTGTTCTGTGGATTTTTTTTTTTAAAGTATTTCAACAGCCAGTAAGTGATATGCACAAAACTAGTAAGCTTGTGAGGACAAGGAAGAGTTCAGTCTGGCTGAACCCTAATAAAAACCATGGTGTTTCTCTTCAGTCTTCCACTAGCCAACAGGACCGCAAGTAATCATAAAAATAGCAACCCGAGAACTAAAATGATCTGGATCATTACATTTTTCTCCTCTTTCAAGTATTTAATCATTGCTGTGCAGTCACTTATTGTAATCCATTAACTTACAGTATAATGTAAATACCATAAGGAATCTTTATTAGACTTTTTCAGTAAATTGTAGCTGATTTATATTTCCAGTTTGAATTTTTTTGTTAGCAACCCAGCATAAAACTGAGTCTTGACAAACAGAAAATCCATAGTTTGAGAAAGAGATTGTGTATACAAGAGAGAGTTGAAACACAGGTAGCTCAACAGATGGGACACCACCAGTAAGTACGGATGGCATGGTGTCCAAACTGGTTATTCTGTCATGCATGCAGTTTTGCTCCATGTGAAGACTTGACTTGTCCAATAGTTGCAGTTGCACAGCTTTCTGACACCTATCTCTCAGATCAAAAAACAGCTCCTGAAGTGTCTTTTATGGAGATTTCATAAGGTTTCCAGGAGCATATGGCAATTGTGGGGCAAGCGGTTACTCATACATAAATCCAGAGGGGAGACTGCCCTAAGCACCTGGGTACTAGGCTGTTTCCTAGTTGCCTCCTCAAATGGGAAGGTTCAGTTTTTGCTCAACAAGAATTTTGTTGGCAATTATTGAGTAGTACTTGCGAGGTAGTAGAAGTTGTTAAAGAAGTTACTGCAGGGAATGACTATATGGCTGCAGAGGTGGTTCTCCTCCATTCCCCCATCCCCAGCACAGTGAGAGGCTCGTACAGGCCTGGAACTACCAGTGATGTCTGTATAACTTGATTCTCCTTTTTGTAGTGAGCTGGGCCTGCATTGCGCCAGCAGGTCATCAAGATGCTGGCATTACTGTGGAATGGTCCTCGCTCCCATGCGTAATCTGGCTACCTTGCATGTTGACTGGTCATTTGGGTACGGTCTTTAGTCTGGGAAGTCCATGGAAGTTGCTGCTGTGGTGACAGTTCATGTGGCTCTGTATGTAGAACTGTTGGGGTTTGACAGAGATGGTCAGTGAGCCAGATATCAATGAGGGCTAGACGGCTAACTGTCTTAAGCTGTGGGAGCTAGGGATAGAACTCACATGCATGTTCTTTCTGACAAACCCAGGAGTACACTGCCAGAAGGGGGTACCAATCACCAGGGGGTCACAAAAACATTGGTTTTGGTCATTGCAGGTTCCTGGCCATATATGTGAAATAGCCAGGTCAAGTATATTGGGTTAGAATTTCTGAAAATGCTGAGCAATCAGAGGGAACTGATGACACTGCACAATATTACAATGAACGATATCATCCCCATGGTGACTGCTGGCTTAACAACCCTCTGATTACATAAATCCCAAACCATCAGAGCATCTGTGTGCTCAGCAGGTGCATGATGATGATGATGGAATGTGCTTTTGGGTGTGAAAGCAAGTGAGAGCTGACATAGAATCTTAATTCGCTTGGTAATAGCCAAATTATGCAAAATTTAACATGTTGCTATTATATGTGAATGCCATGGTGAAATGGTCTTTGAACAATTAAGTGAGTAGGTAGTGGGACTTGGAGCAAATTGTGCACAGCAGATAGTCAAGATGTTGCACCTGAGGCTAATTCCTTGTATTAGGAGACCTCTTCCTGCTTCCCTAGAAAAAGCAGCAGATGTTGAAGACCTCCTTTTTCTCCCAGTTTCCCTATACTCTGGTATAAAGCTAGAGCTAGGGAGGCACTTGACCCTCATTTGAGGCTACACCTACTGACTCAACATTAATAACAGCGTTCATTAGATCTACTTGGGTGCAGCAGTATTTGTACAAATAAGTGGCTTCTGGTAAAGTTGACCCTTCTTTAGTAAAGACCTGACAGGCCACCTAATCAGTGACTAGTACGTCAGGTTGTGGTAGTAGTAGTATTTGCATTGTTGGGGCTACTATATCAGAGCTTTCTGGCCAAACTGGCATGTGCTGGTGGAGAATGACACAGTGGATGACTAATGGCTAACCTTGCTTACAGCAACATTGAGATGATAATTACTGGAAGTGTTTTTTGTAGGTGGACACAATGTATTAGTATCAAAGTGCTTAGCATGCCAAGGGTGTCTATTATTGATAAGGCCACACAAAACAAGATAGCAGGTCTTTGTGACCACGTGGAATAAAGCTGAACTCTTACAGGTAATAGTAGAAGATAGACGGAATTTTCAATGAATACTTCATGCACAAGAGTAAAATTTGGTGATGTGGTCATTTGAGGTAATACAGAAATCTGATCACTAATCAGGTTTGCCCTGGCAGTTTTTTTAGTTAATATTTAACTTTAATATTTAATGTTAATATTTAAGTCCAGCAGAACAGCTGAAAAATAAGAGGGCTGATAAATGGACAAAAATTTCTAAATATATGGATGTGTATGTGGGTAATAAACACATTTGAGTAATTTCAGAACTAAAGGACTCTGGTTTTCAAAATTTATAAAACCAAACCTGTTGAATTCTCAAGGTACTCATAGCCCTATGGCTGTGAGACTTCAGATAGAACTTGCAATGGCCATAGATTTCCTTAGGGCTTGTGTTTTGTTCTAGTGAGACATAGGTTTCACTTGCTTTCACAAGTAAAGTACTTTGAATTGGATTTAGTTTGGTTTCTGCTTCCCTCCTCCTGTTGCAAAGTGCAGATTACATGAAATGATGGATTTATGTACTTCTAGAAGGTTATGTAATACTGTCCCTAGTGCATGTATTTTACAGTTCGCCAGTTTCTCAGAGCTAAGGTTTTTTTGTTTGTTTGTTTCTACTAATTAGCGGAGGCCTGTGCTTCTGGTTTGATTTCTAATGATGGTATCAGTATGTGTATGAACCCCTGGTTCATTATATTTAACACCAAGTATTAGAAGTAATTATTTTGTTTTTCCACAGAGCAGCAGGGAAGAAGAATCCCGCATTTAAAATAAGGGCTAGTCTATACTATTGCACTACAGCAGTGCAGCTGCAGAAGATGCGATTGCTGATGAGAGAGCGTTCTGCCGTTGGCATAATTACTCCACCTCAACGAGAGGCAGAAGCTATGTCGACAGGAGAGCATCTTCCCCAGTGTAGTGTGGTGTGAACACCGCTTTAAGTCCATGTAATTTACATCACTCGGGTGGGAGGTGTTTTCACAGCCTTGAGTGACATAAGTTACATCAATTTAAGCGGTAATGTGGACAACCCCTAAGAATCCCCCAGTACAACACTGGGAATTATTGACAGGAATAGTATTTTGAAACCCCTTCTGAACATCTTAAAGTTGACTGATTTAAAATGGGTTTTTTCCACTTACATAGGTAGTAAAAATAATGTGACATTTGTAGAACGTCTAGGATTGAAAACTTTTTTGACGTCCGTCCAGTTTTACCAAATGGTTACTTAAAAGACCATGTGAACAAACTCACCATATGTAGTATTTAAAGAACAAATACTGATATCCTATGGCTTCATTGTGTTTCCTCTTTTTACAATTTTAAAAGGCTGAATGTTGTGAAAAGGAAACAGCTGGAGTACATGTGGGTATGTTGTAATGTGCTGCCAGTTAATACAATTAAAGTTAATACAGTATTAACCTAAGGTTATAAAAGAAGTATTTATTGACTGAAAAGACCTCAGTGTGCATAAGTTGAGGAGGTTTGTAGCTCGGGGTATTTGCTGCTTTATCACTGAGAATGCTGCTGCTTTGGCTTGGAAGTTGAAATTTGGAGCCAGACATGTACTCTCACCTATCAAGTGTTTTTGACCAAAATTCTTTAAATGTTCTTTAAATTTCAAGGAATGGCTAAGTTTCTCAGATGAGGTTATTTATTCTGGATTGCTCAATCTACCTTTTAAATGTATATTACTTTTCGCTGTCCTGATAATTGAAAAACTGTTTTACCCAAGCCAGGCTTGCAGTGTAGCTGAAATTTAATTTTAAATATCAGTGCTCTTGGTGCATAGCTGCTGTGTACATACTTACACTGAACTGGCCGAAAGGCCATAAATATGAGCTCCAAACACTCTAAGAAACTTAGGCTATGTCTACATTAGCACTTCTGTTGTCAAAACTTTTGTTGCTCAGGGGTGTGGGGAAAAAAACACCCCCTGAGTGACAAGAGTCAGTGCGGTCCATACCGGCACTTTTGTTGGTGTGGACTGCACTATGTCGGCAGGAGAGCTATCTCCTGTCGGCAAAGAGCACCGACACGGGAGATCTTACAGCAGCACAGCTGCATCGGTACAGCTGTGCTACTGTAAGCTCTCTGGTGTCAACATAGCCTAAGTGTAGACATGGGCTTAGGCCTGTGCATCTTTGTTCAAGCTCTTTTCATCCCTGCAGCTAAAGACTTTATCTCAAGAAGACAACCTGAATTGTATTTATAATAAGTCTGAAAGGCCTCTCACCCCTCACCATTTATGGTCTTCTACATCATGCATTGGTCCTTGGCTCTTTATAATTAATATTGAAGACCTAGTTTAGTTAAAATGACTGATTTATATATTTTTTGACCTACTAGTGTTGCAAGTAGGATTCAGTGACTTTCTGCGACCTCTGTGACTACTTCAGCAGTCAGTGTGACTGACCGCAGGGCCGCCCAAGCAGCTGGCCCTGGGACCAGCCGCTTGGCCAGCCGTGGGACCAGCCGCTTGGCCAGCCGTGGGACCAGCCACAGTGGCTGCTGCTGGAATGGCTCTGCAGCCAGCCTCTTGGGTGGCCCCACAGCCAGCCGCACCAGCCGCTGCTCTGGTGACCCCAGGCAGCTGGCCCTGGGGACCACCCGAGCAGTGGCCGATGTGGCCACTGGCTCTCCCCATGAGGGGTATTTATGGTATAAGTCATGGACAGGTCACGGGCCGTGATTTTTTGTTTCTTGCTGCCCATGACCTGTCCATGACTTTGTACTAAAAATACCCATGATTAAATTGTAGTCTTACGTATGACTGCTGTAACCAAAAGATGAGAGGAAAAACAATTACTTTAATCTTGATTCAGCTCATTGAGTTTACAGTTTACAGCACTTTGGCTAAGTCTGCTTCCATGCTGGGTTTTTCACACTAACAAGGAGGAATCAGTGTCTAAAATGAAGGGGCAGGAGGACTAGGGGCAGACTTTAGAAATAGAAGCTAACTTGAATTTTTTTTTACATTACTTGTATTTTATGGTAATATAAATTAAAACACTAATCATAAGAGTGAAAATAAGCTTGAACACTTGGAGATGAAGCTTACTGGCAGTTTTTCATGTTTGAATATCTGCAACTCTCAAGTCTTTCTATAAACAACAGGAAACAAATATTACAGATAAAGGAGATGCACCTTTCAATATTTAAATTGGTCATAAAACTACTCAAAGATAGAAAATCTGATCTAAAAAGATAGACCTTGACCTGCAATCACATATATGTAACTTCAGGCACTTAAATCTGAACCTGTCACTTCAAATACTTAGGTATTTTGGACAATGGAGGTAACTTGATCGTAACCTTTTTTAAATGGGGATAGGGCAGCGTATGGGGTAAGGACCCTTTCCCAAACCTTGTGACAGTTTTCCACTGTATGTACAGTCAGTCACAAATGTGAAAGCCCTCTAATAGTTTGCTTAGGGTTACCATATTTCAGGCTCACAAAAAGAGGACACTGCGGTGGTGGGGGTGGGGTGGGGGAGGACATTTGGGGAAACTGGGGGGTTACCTGCAGTAGGGATACTCACTGGAGGGGGAGGGGCAGCTTCGCTCCCTCTGTCATGGTGACAGAACTGGCGCAAACACAGGATGCATCAACAGCTGTCAGTCAGCACCTACCTCTGGGACCTCTCCCCAGGGCTGGGAGCTGGGGCCTGGGTGAGTGGGATCTGGCAGCTGTGACTGAAGGGGAATGGACCTATCCTCTGCTGATGCATGGGAGGGACCATTCGGGAAGTGGAGCAATCGGGCTCTTTCTGAGCTGCAGCGTCTGCTCTGAAAAATCCTGGACTTTGCCTCTTTGAAAAATCTGCCGGGACAGAGGACGGAGGCTTAAAAGAGAGGCAATGTCCTGGAAATCCTAGACGTATTGCTAATCTTTTTTTGAAAGACTTCAGTGAGAACAAGACTCGGATGAGGATACTTTTATTTTCTCCTTGCAGCCTTATGATTGAATGCTGTCCAGTGGCAGCTCCTTCCTAAGGCTAATATGTAAAATTTACAGGGAGTCCAATTTTGAAAAAGTGGTTTATTGAATAATCAATCAGGTGTAGTCAGTCTCGTTCATTCACTGTGAAATCTGAAATTTGTCTGGATTGTCACAGCCTTAAGCTGCTACCTCCTGCTGTGGGGCAGTATGTGGGGCAGGCTTTATGGAGAGGTGTGTGCTGCTGTAAAGTACACCATTAAAATGATGATAAACCTTTCCTGTGTATGATCATTCCTTCATCACATGACTTGGAACGTGGTACTGGTGTTGTTAGTAATTGAAAGAAGTCTACTAACTGGTTAGATTACATCAATAACTTGAGGTCAGTAGTGTTGTCCTCAAGCACATCTCTATTCCCTTTTCAGATTTGCTGTAAAGTGCTTAAATATTTGGCTAATTTGACAATTTGGTTCAAAAGTCATAGATTTCTAACTCAGCTTAGAGTTTGTTTCTGACATGGTTCACAGTGGTTTTTTGTCGCATATAGGACTCATTATGCTCTAGTTGATCCAGTTTTGGGGACAAACTTTTTTCAGTGGAAAAAAAGATGTCTTTCTCAAAATTCTGATTTCTTGTTACCAATGAAGCCTGTTCCTTAGACAATATACCTAACTTATCGTAAAAAAGTCATAGTAAGCTATAAAAACGGTCAAACTGTAAACAGGATCTACGTACAGTGCTGACCCCAAATGTGAGAGAAACTAACTTTTGAGATAGTGGATGATAGGCTTGTTAATTAGATACTACTTAGAAATGAAAGGGAAAGGCTGTGGATCATAGAACAATAAGCTTACTTACAAATGTTGATAGTTACCTGGTTTAGAAATGGGGCTGATAAATAGGTCAGCTGATCTACAATTTACCATATGCATTTTTACTTGTGTTTTCAGAACCAGCAAACTGATTGGTATTTTGAGTTATTGGGGTGTTTCACTCACTTTCAAACATTAAGTTGTTTAAAAATCAAAAAATTAATTTTAAATGAATTTGGAACACTTTTTCAATTCAACCATCTTACAAGTCAATCTATTTCAGGAAGTCTGAAATAAACGCTTGATGCCTTTGTTGTGTCAAGGACGCCTGCAAAAACTGAAAAGGGAGTAAATATGGACTAATAAGAAATCACTGAAACTAATTGTTAGTGACAGAGCCACTGAGTTATTACTAACTGCTGCGGGAGGAATGCCTTAAAATGACAGATCTAATTACCTCTGTTTTAAGATTTACATAAACTGCTGGTGGGAGAATATCTATTCTGTATTTGAAGGTTATTAAAAAGACTTTGGCCACAGGTAGAAAAAGTGTGGTTTTTGAAACCACATTGGCTTTCATGTGGCTTCTGCAGCATCAGTTAAATGTTTTCAAGAGAATTTGTTCATAGTTCATAATGACTGGTGGGAAAAGTAACAAGCTATCACTGACTGTTCACTATCACTAAGATTTCCGAAAGTTAGAACTTTTAAAAAGGCAAATAGTGAAAATTATTGAGTGGAGTATAAATGTGCAGTGTACAGAATGGAAAAGCATTCTTTATAACAAACCTTCTGCAATGTAGAATAGGAGGGATAGCAAATTACGATGTAGCTGATACTCTTACAGTAACAGAAATTATCAGCATTTGTGAATATGCAAACAATGTGGGCCTTGCTAGCTGCTTTATTGTAGTATTAGCTCAGAAGACTGTTAACCAAATAGCACCTTAACTGACAAATACTTGGTTACACTGTTGAGGTAGGCGTACACTTGTTAATGTGTTACTAATATGTAAATGACTGCTTAACACTTCTGTACAGAAGTGAGATTCACTCAGTTCTGTTGGCCCACTTGCTTTATATCTTAGTTTTGGTACTAGATGTAGTTCCTTATGTTTGTCCTGGGAGTAGTGGGGCGAGTGTCGTTGACATAGCTAAAAATCTCTTTGCTTGAAGAAAAATTACTGCAATTACTTGAAGAAACTTGCTGCTTACAACATAAAACATCCTGATCCTGCACAGGGAGACCTGTATGCCCATGTAAATGGAGATCTGCATGAATATAGCGAATCTTCTGTGTAGTGCATTAGGCATAGAGCACTTATTTAAGACTTGTATAAATCCTGTTTAAATCAGATTCTCCAGCCTTGTCCAGTATTCCCTCTATTTTTTCCCATGCATGTGCAGAATTAATTTTTTGTGCACTAATATGGAGGCAATGTGTGACACATCTCCGTATTGGTGCACATAACAAAATTCATGTGGCGGGGTGGGGCCAAGGGGAGGGGGCTCAGGGTTGGGGCAGAGGATTGGGGTGTGGGGGCTAAGGGCTCTGGCTGGGGGTGTGGGCTCTGGGGTGGGGATGACGAGTATGGGGTGCAGGATGCCCCAGGGTTATGGCAGGGAGAGAGGACTCCCCCCTAGCTCCCTCTCCCCACAGCATCACCTGGGCTGGGGTGGGATGGGGGGGAGGGGAGAAGTGCCTCTCCCTGCTGCAGAAGCTCCTGCACTGGGTTGGTGCGGCGGGAGGGGCCCCTTTCCCTGCCGTGGCAGGTCTGTGCTGGGGGAGAGGCATTTTTCCCTGCTGCAGTCCTGAGCACCTAGGCAGCGCTTAATAGGCTGCTGTGCAGCTGCACAGCTTAGAGGGAACTTAGGCCTTGTCACTGTATCTTCTGGTACCGTCTGGGCTTTTTTCTTCACTTTCCACTTAGATTCTTGTCCTCCCATCCTAGTTCTAGGTCTTAAACCTTTAATCTCAAAGTACAGCATTATGTTTGATGTCTTCAATATTAGAAAAGCCAGTGACTCTTACATAAAAAAGAGTTCCCCTTAGAGAATGTAAGAGGCTAGGAAAAAATGTGACCAGGGAGGTTATCTGAGTCCATTCATACCAAAGGATATTTTGGGACGTTAATAAACTGCTTTAACTCTACTGCATAGCAGTTTGACATCAACTGATCCTCATTATTGGATTAGAGCGATTTTCTGAGCTTTTAGGCTTCCCTTTATATTTATATAGCATATTATAATATCTACACCTTTGTACTGGTATCTGTGATAGCAAAGGTGGAGCTCTTAAAATGCAATGTAAAAATTAAATGCAACAGTTTATCTGGTAACTAGAATATGCTTGTCTATGAATTTGTAGTGCCAGCTTTTACTTGGTAGCTAATGCTTAATACTGCTAAATAAGGTAGAAGTTGAAGGAAGTTACCACTGCTGCAGGATCCCAATTCCCTCTGCAGATGAGAACAGATAGCTTTTTGAAACACTTCACTGGTGTCTTCACCATGCAGGATATCCTCATACACTGAATTGCAGCTTGGCTTGATGTAAAGTTTAACAATATTTATTAAAGAAATAGACTTGTGCTCTGGTTTCAGCTAAGAATGCAGGTGTCAGAGCAACAACCTCAGGTGACAAAAACAGTTGTGTTGTGGGTTCACCAAAATGGGCTAGGAGATTGTTAGCCTGCCCGCAGTTGACCATAAGTACATGGCCACATACTGCACATGTTTGTTTTTTACTTTTTAAAACAGTATTTATTTGTTTGGAACTACAGTTGAGATAATTGTAATTCAAGAACTGTAGCAGGTTATGATAACTGTAAGCTGGCATCCAATAAAAATTCTAATGAAACTAACAGTTTCAGATTAGCAAATGTATTAAATATCAGTTTAGTGAAATCTTATGTCATACTTTGATAGCTACAGCTTTATTTTATGAATGACACTTAGTAACTTTTTCATTAGCCAGAAAATAAAATAAAATTGGTAGTAACTTGTCAGTTTATAACTGGAAGTAGTTTAGGAAAATAAGGCAGCAATGGAACTTCAAGCTTCCTGATCTGGCTATTTTTGTATTCTGTCAGGCTTTCTCAAACACTGGCTATTAAATCATTTGTCTGGATCTCTGATATCACTCCCTTAAGCTTTGCAGGTGCTTCAGTTCATCAAAGTAAGGATCCATTTTGAACCTGGCATAGTAAAAACAAGCTTCTGCATGAATTGCCAATGTACCTCAACTGTCTTAGGCTTTCTGTTGTAAAACTACATTGAAGTAGAAACTAGCCACTGTCAGACTGTATTATCCTGAGTACGGAACTGAGGACTAGGATCATACAACTAAATTAATTACATAACTAATCCCAATTAGATTTTTTTTCTTTCAAGGTCAAAGCTAGTGTGTTTTTAAATGTATATTACACACTTTGGAGAAATGACACCTCTATCATTTGTTTGGTACCTCACTGGAGAACAGACCTTCTGTTTGTTTGGTTTTTGTTTTTTCTGTTTGCTGTTTCCTTGGAAAAGAGCAATCCAATATGCTTGTAACAAAATTTCTGACAGGTAAGTGTGATTTGCCTGCTTTAATTACACCAATTTGGACAGCTGGGCTCCTCTGTGACTTCTGCAGCAGCCAGTGTGAATGACCTCAGGGCTGCCCAAGCAGCTTGATCTGGGGCCAGCTGCTCAGGTGGTCCTGGAGACAGCCACATTGGCTGCTGCTGGAGCAGCTCTGCAGCCAGCTGCACCGGTTGGTGCTTGGGTGGCCCCAGGCAGCTGGCCCTGGGGACCGCCAGAGCAGTGGCTCGTGTGGCTGGCCCCAGGAGGCCAGAGCAGCCCACTGGGGCACCGTCTCCCCTGTGCCAGCGTCCCCCTGAGGCATCCCCCGCAGCAGCAGTCCTCACCAAGATTTAATCTGGGGCATTTTTAGTAAAAGTCATGGACAGGTCACGGGCCGTAAATTTTTGTTTATTGCACGTGACCTGTCCATGACTTTTACTAAACTTACCCATGACTCAATTGTAGCCTAATTCATGATATTTAATGTCCTGTTTACAACAAAACTGTGCATCTTTGATGCTGTGGAGAGGGTGAAATCACCCATCTGCCAGTTGGGTCGGGAGGGGAAGATTCTTTGAGTGCAAAACAGGCAATTTGTCAGGCCTCCAAGATCCTAAGAACGCCAGTTCTGTGCTGCAAGTAAGTGGAGGGAGGACGTGGTAGTTAGCAGAAGCAAGAGGCTTTTGAAAAGCCCAGGAGAGCTTAAATTAGCGGTGTGGGGGGACATGTGGGAGCTAATGGGTGATACCAGTCCACCATCCCCAGCCTATGGAAAAGTTGCAGATGGGGGAAGCAGCTCCTTTCTTGCCATATATATACTTTTATGTGCTCCATCCCTACCCCTTTTGGGAACTATTACATTCTTTTCAGCCAATTCAGGATCCCCCTGTTCATTGCACTCTCCCACACATTGCTCCATGAAGCCTTGTGGGAGGGTTACAGAGAGGAACAGTTCAGTAAGATGGCAAAGATGGTGCAGGTGACTGGTCAGTGGATCGATAATCCACTCGGGAGATAATATACCTATCCTTTCCCTGAAGAAGATGTGCAAGGACTCTCAGACTGCTAGAACCAGTGGGTTGAAGTAGCAGCAGCTGCTTCCCAAACTACTGAGGTGTGGGGGGAGAATTCCTTCAAATCTCATCCAGTCAGTACTGCCCCATGAATTCAGCTGCTCTTCCTGAATCCTAGTTGTTAATGTCAGTTTTGTCCATTATTGCTGGTCACTTGCACACAAACATTAAGTCAGTAGGGGGTGTAGTGGGAGCAGTTTGGTTGTGGGAAGAGCATGGGTAAAATAGAATTAATCTCCTTCTTCCCAAAAGAGACACCCTTGAAAATTTACCTCAATGTATAGTCTGCCTGTAGCTTGAAGTTAGCCAGGGAAGTTGATTTAAATCTGTATCGCCCTCCTCAAAAGTGGCTGAAATTCTCATAGAAATCATTAACACCTGAAATAAGTATCTGTACGTTGCTTGGGACCTGAGTACTTGAGAGAGAGAGAGAGAGAGAGTGCACCTCTCTTCTCAGTGTCAACTGGCACAATTGAGTTAAGCAGAGGTGTATGAGTTGGGATCTCCCTCAGTATAAATGAGGGAGTTGCTGGTAGGTTTTCTCTGAGGACTGTTTGTTCCCTTTAGGTTTTTTAGTATGTCCAGTCTTGAGCTATCTCACTTAAGATGGCAGAAGACTGTGTGGGTTGAGGTGGATATGTTTATGGGTAGTCCTTTATTTGGTAACTTCTGACTTATAGGTGTCTGCTGTTGTATTTTAGAAATGTAAAGAAACAAACATGTCAAGTAAGCTGGCCCTGAGATCAAAAACCAGCCTGCCTCATTTTGGGAGATGTGCATAGAATTGTTACTCCTGAGAGCATTCGGCGCCCAAACATTAAAAATTCTGCACACAATATTTTAATGACAGGTTTCAGAGTAACAGCCATGTTAGTCTGTATTTGCAAAAAGAAAAGGAGTACTTGTGGCACCTTAAAGACTAACCAATTTATTTGAGCATAAGCTTTCGTGAGCTACAGCTCACTTCATCGGATGCATACTGTGGAAAATACAGAAGACGTTTTTATACACACAAACCATGAAAAAATGGGTGACTATCACTACAAAAGGTTTTCTCTCCCCCCACCCCACTCTCCTGCTGGTAATAGCTTATGTAAAGTGATCACTCTCCTTACAATGTGTATGATAATCAAGGTGGGCCATTTCCAGCACAAAGCCAGGAGAAAAGCTTGATCTGGATGCACAGAGGCTCGTTGGGGGGTTGCAGGTGCAATGGGACTCTGCAGGGGCTTCCAGATAAAGGTGGTTGGGGCTCAGTGGAGGGGTCTGGGTGTGGGGGTCTCAGTGGGGGTGTCTGGTGCTGGGGGAACAGGGTTTGGTGGGGTGGGGTCTGGGTGCAGCTAGTTGGGAGTCGGTGTGGGGGTCTGGATGTGGGAGCTCAGGGGGTGCAGGGGGGTGGGGGTTTGAGTGTAGGGAGCTCAGTGGGGGGTGGTTGGGTGCAGGGGTGGGGGGTCTGGAGGCAGAGGGTTAAGTGCAGGGGAGCTCTAGATGCAGGGGTTGAGGTTCATTGGGGTGGGGTTTGGGTATGGAGGGCTAGGGGGGTTCTGGATGTACTGGGTGAGGCTTGGAAGGGGTGTCTGGGAATGGGAGGGCCAGATGCATGGGGGTTGGGTGGATGGGTGAGCAGATCCCTTTACAGTGATCCCTCCCCCAGAGATGAGGACCACTGGGGGTAGGAAGCAGGGGAGGATGCTGAGCTTTCTGCAGCTGGGGGAGGTTTCTGGGGGTGGGTCGGACACAGCCCTGACCACTCCTTACAGGGGAAGAGGAAGTCCTGTCTTCTCCAGTCCAGCTGGGACTAGCAGCTGATCCTGGCTCAGTGTAGGAGCCACTGGCTGGGGTGTCCCCAGCATTGCTGTGATTTACCTCTCTGCTGGCTGCACCGGGTGCCTGAAACGATGTACCTGCGCAGCTAGGGAGTGGTACGTGACTGCTCTTGCAGCTTCCCGTTGCTTCTCTGTTAGAAAATCATTTTTCTGTGGGGAAGCAAAGAGATCTGCAGGGGACATGAATTCTGCACATGTGCAGTGGCGCAGTATTCCCCCAGCAGTAAATAATTGTAGTGTAATCACCTCTTTAATAAGAGGATCAAAGTCCTGTTCAAGTACTTGAAAAAGGAAGGGGAGAAAATTATAATAGAAGATATTTGGTACTGCTCCTTTAATTTGCCTTCAGAGATGCTTTGCTACAGTCATGTCCACACTGATTCGGATCAAGCATAAATACCACATCAGGAACTGGTTTCCATAAAGAACGTGAATCAAAAGCACTCAGCAATTTTTGGTAAAAGGAGAAGCTATTTTATCTTTACCTAGTAAAATTGTTAAATGCTTTTTTGAATAAAATGTGAAAAAACATATGCCTGTATGGATGACTTTGTAAGCTGTTTCATAGCTTGTTGTGATGATCTCTTATCAAGTCTTATCTTACCATCCCAAAAGATGGAGAAGCAGTAATCTGTTAAAGAAATTTTGGTTTAAGAAATTATGCCTTTTTATCTGTACATCAGTCTAATTTCCCTTTTAGGGCTGTGATGGGTGGGAATGCTTAATTATAGACACCCTTCTAAACAGTAATATTTCAAAGGACTGTCAGTGTAGTCAGAGGTGAATTGCCGGAGAGCCCATCAGACTCCACACTCTCCATCACTTGTGTTTTGTGGAATTTTTAGTTGTGTTCTATTTTTCTGAACAAGAGGAAGAACTAGAGAGTAATCGTTTCCTTTTTATGCTTTGTTCTTTAATGTAAGCCTGAGAAGAGCTGTACAGTATATTGATTCCAAACAAATAAAAGTAGAAGTTTGCAGTTGTTGGCACTTCATGAATCTGGAAATGTTAATCTTATAATAAAGTCTCTCTTGCCTCAGTTGGAGTAATCTTTTTTGTGTTTGTCAAGGTTCCGTCCCCACTCTGAACTCTGTGGTACAGATGTGGGGACCTGCATGAAGAACCCCCTAAGCTTATTTTTACCAGCTTAGGTTAGACTTCCCCAAGGTACAAACTATTTGACCTTTTGCCCTTGGACTTTATTGCTGCCACGACCAAGCGTCTAACAAATATATAACAGGGAAAGAGCCCGCTTGGAAACATCTTCCCCCCCGCCCCCCCCCCCCCCCAAATCCTCCCAAACCCTACACCCCCTTTCCTGGGGAAGGCTTGATAAAAATCCTCACCAATTTGCATAGGTGAACACAGACCCAAACCCTTGGATCTTAAGAACAATGAAAAAGCAATCAGGTTCTTAGAAGAAGAATTTTAATAGAAGAAAAAGTAAAAGAATCACCTCTGTAAAATCAGGATGGTAAATACCTTACAGGGTAATCAGATTCAAAACATAGAGAATTCCTCTAGGCAAAACCTTAAGTTACAAAAAGACACAAAAACAGGAATATACATTCCATTCAGCACAGCTTATTTTCTCAGCCATTGAAACAAAACAGAATCTAACGCATATCTAGCTAGATTACTTACTAAGTTCTAAGACTCCATTCCTTTTCTGTTCCCAGCAAAAGTATTGCACAGACAGAGAGAACCTTTTGTTTCTCCCCCCCTCCAGCTTTGAAAGTATCTTGTCTCCTCATTGGTCATTTTGGTCAGGTGCCAGCGAGGTTATCCTAGCTTCTTAACCCTTTACAGGTGAAAGGGTTTTTCCACTGGCCAGGAGGGATTTTAAAGGTGTTTACCCTTCCCTTTATATTTATGACGGTGTCTAAGATAGTTTTATCAAACTTGTAATTTTATTGTATTACATCATGTACTCTTAGTTTATACTTCTCAGATAGGAAGTCTCTGCTTGCTTAAATATATAAAAGCCATGTTTTATAAATTTAGTGACAAGAACTTTAACTTCTTGTTGACTCTTGTTCCATGTGTGATACAGGACAGCAGTAAACCATACAGGCTCAAATAAGTTTCCTTTGTGCTTCCTTAAGTTTTGTTGCTGGTATGTATTTCACATTAGTAAAGAGTTATCTTGCCTATCTCCTCAATGTCTTTTGAGGTTTACTGAGCATTGTAATATTTCAAAGGAAAATCAGTATAGTCAGAGGTGCATTCAATAGTGTGGCATATGAAAAAGCTGTATGCAGTAATTCTGTGAGCCTAAAGTGTAACCACGAGTAACAGATACATCATCTTGAATCAGTCTTCAACAAGATGGTAAATTATACTGTCTTCACTAACCTGACTTTTTTTACACTTGTGTTGGGAAACATAACTCATTTAAATAAGTAATCCAGCTCTATTTAATGATAGGCAGTAAAGATCATTTGAGCCTTTGACTAGGCTTTGGGGACATAACTGTTCCTAGACCTTGCATTTTCAGTGCTATGGCTCATATGACTTGCTTATTCTTTAGATAGAAACAAAGATTAATGAAATGTGTCCTCAAAGCAACTTTTGGAAAGAATTTTTTTTTAAAAGATGAAACTGCCTATGAAGAAAGTTGGCACTGAATGTATAAAGTGTAACTGAGCCAGATTGTAAAATATGGTGCAAGCATTCATCAAACTAAAACCAAAGTAAAGTCTCTATGTTGCATAGGCCAGGTCTACACTACACTTTGTATAGGTATAGCTGCGTCGCTCAGGGGTGGGAAAAATCCACACCCCTGAACGGCATAGTTATACCGACCTAACCCCCAGTGTAGATCTTCTCCCGTCGACATAGCTACTGCTTCTTGAAGAGGAGGATTAACTACACTGACAGGAGAAGCTCTTCTGTCGGCATAGGAGTGTGTTGACTTAAGGACTATAGTGGTGCAGCTGCTCTGATGCAGACTTTTAAGTGTAGATCTACCCATAGTAGTAGCTATCAACTTGTCTTGAAGATTGAGTAGACGTAACTATTTATTTGTTGTGTATAACGAATTTGTAGCGCTTGGTTTCTGTGCATTTCAGTAAGAAGTGCAATAATATAAGTCAATATATTTGAAGTAATTTATGAACACAGAAGTGTTGATTTAAACACAGTTAGGATCTCCTGAGTCTAAGGCTTTGCCTACACTACCACTTTTGTCAGTAAAACTTTTGTTGGTCAGGGTTGTGAACCTCCCCCCGACCAACAGAGTTTCATGAACAAAAGTGCTGGTGTGGATAGCAGTATGCTGCCGCTCATTGGAAGTGCTTTAATTATGCCGGCAGGAGAGTGGCTACATGAGAGAGCTTACAGCAGCACAGCTTTAGCGGTACAGCTGTGTCACTATAAGGCCTGTGGTATAGATGTGGTCTTAGTGCCGTCTGTGGTAGACACCCTTTGCATTAATTAAATTAGTGAGTCAGTTTCTCTTATTGAAACAAGGATAAAAACCTTAGATCATGGATAGCTCAGTGGTTTGAGCATTGGCCTGCTAAACCCAGGGTTGTGAGTTCAATCCTTGAGGGGGCCATTTAGGGCTCTGGGGCAAAAATTGGGGATTGGTCCTGCTTCAAGCAGGGGGTTGGACTAGATGACCTCCTGAGGTCCCTTCCAACCCTGATATTCTATGATTCTATGATGCTGAGGATGAAAAGCTATGAAGTACACATTGTGTCTTTGTATTACAGTAAAGTTTGGAATTGCACTAGAAGACCCAACAAATGACTGACTTTAAAAACAAGTTCAGTAAAGATCTCGGTTGAGTAATATGTGCTTGATAATTTCATCTTAGTCTTCATAATAGAACAGTTTCTTTGACAAGTGTATTCAGGAATAGTAAGGAATGGGAACAACTGTTCCATAGTGAACAATGTCACTGATGGGCCAGAAAGCTAATATCTACTTTAGAGAAACTTGGATTCTCTGCCCCGCCCCCAGCTGCAGGCAAAATGACATGATGGGAGGACATAGATTTTGAGCATTTAATGATGAATGCTAAGTTTTTCGATTTCCATCAACTGTCATTCACGCTTAACTAAATGCTTGTGAAGTATAAGCCCTTTTAGCCAATAACCAGGTGACTGCTACTCCACAAAGTTGATCAGAAATGCGATATGACACAAACCACTGTTCTGAACTAAACTGAAAGGAGCCCCAGTGACAAATGAAAGATAGAATTTGTAATATAATATTCAGTCACAGTTGTTTTTCTTTTAACAGTTACTCAACTCAGCATGCTTGTTAACTAAAGCCCAGGAAAACCAGTCGCACTTTGGAAAGGCTTATATGGGCTACAGAAGTTCGCTTCTTGGTTACTGATTTATAGTTCTCAATACAGCACTTCAGATGCCTATGAAAGTGGCTGGTGGCCATTTAGAAAATATATGGAATACTGTACCCAGTGGAAAATAATTGAATGGAGATGTAAAATTCATATGAGTAACATAAAAGCCTGGAAGGTGCTGAAACTATAGTGGAAATTGCAGTGCACTTTTAACTCGGAATGAACACTTTCCCACAGTCAACAGCTTTGTGAAATTGCTTTTCTAGTAGAGAACACTGGAAAACAGTGAACTAAAGCAGTTATCAAGCTGAACATCAGATGAGTAGGATGAGGACTTATGAAAAGTTAAATGACTGTTCATTACCTTTTGGAGATTTTTAAGGTGGGAACTAGTAACTGTAAAAGTCTGCAGGTCAGTCTAATTTAGGTATGTGTAACTAACTGAAAAAATTTTTTTTTATAATACTGTGACCCATTATTACTGTATGAATAAATTGTGCTTATGTTCCTGGGCTCATGCTGTTGACCTAGAAAGCATACCTACAAATGGGGAGTGAGTGTTGGCAGAAAAAAATATTTTCAAGAGTAATTATGCCAGTGGGATTTGGAGTGTATATTGAAGTGCAGGTGTACTCTAAGGATTTGTCTACACTGGAACCTGAACGACACAACTTTCCTCCTTCAGAGTGTGAAAACAGCCACCCGAATGACAAAAGTTTTGCCAACGAAAAGCACCAGTGTGAACAGCGCTTTGTCGGCAGGAGCTACCGCCTCTCGTTGGGGGTGGAAGTTTTTTGTCCGTGGGAGAGCGCTCTCCTGCTGACAAACAGCAGCTACACTGCATGCCTTTTAGCAGCACAGCTGTGTCACTAAAAGGTGCTAGGTGTAGACATAGCCTTAAAAGGTGGTGGGGCTAAGTGCTAAATTTTGCTCCGTATATCTATGTAGTACTTTGTATCACTAAATGGATATTGGCATTTAGTGCTGCTTATTTCTGAAAAGATTGCAAAACTGCAACTGAGTTAGATGGACTTTCTTCATTATTGCGCAACAACTAAACTATTTACTGTGTTGCAATTGGTTAAATCTGTTCAAACCGTTGAAAGCAGTGAGAAGAACAGGTGTCAACATAGACCTGATTTGTCCTAGAAAAACTTTAACAGTTGGTGATTTAAGGAAAAGGAACTTCAACTTTTACTATTGGTTCTCAAAGCGAATGTTGAGCAGGTGCTTGAGAATATAGGTATGTAAACTGAGCATTTTTCATATGAAATATTGTTAAATAGACAAATAGCCCTCAATACTAGTTTTCTTTCTTTTCTTTTTTTTTTTTTTTTTTTTTAAGAGCAAAGGTAGAGGAATAAACAGAACAAAAATGTGAATACCCATATATCTCTTCTCATTTTCATTCTGTGGCTTTCCCCTATGCCTCCACTGCTTGGCTTTTTATCCTGTTTTTCTTTGGCTTCTGTAGCAGCCCTGTGCTGCAGTGTCCAATCCTGTCAGTTCCACTCACTATAACTTGGTTTGGGGAATGTACAGAAGCCAGAGTTACATTAAATAAAGTAGTGCAAATTGAGCAGACAGTTGATAAAGGTAATATTTAGCAACTACAGTGCCTTGTGTGCATATATTAAATGACAGTTGGTGAATCTACTTTACAGGCCAGTCAATTTCAGTGGGTATCAAACTGTTCTACATGCAATGTCCTTATTATCCTCAGTGCTATTATGGTCCTTAACTAGCTTCGCTAACACTGATTTAAAGCTGTTCTGCCTGATGAATTTGCTGTTCACAAAATCGGCTTATTTCAAAACTTAAAAAATAATTAATTTCAAACTCTGAAACTTGTAAAGTCCTTTGTAAAATACTGGGAGGAAAAATGAACTGGAACAACTTAGATGAAACTTGACAAACTTCTCATCTGGACAAAACTCTCTAAAACTATTGAAGTTTTTGTTCCAAATGTGCATTTTTAGTTTAACTAGTTGCTAGACTTCGCAGTTTATTGTTTCACACAGAAATTGCTACAAGAGCAAGAGAAAAATGACTCTCAGTCCGATGAAGAGGTCTGTTAAGGGCACTTAGCTTGTAACTTTCATAGTAATGATCTGGTACAGACTTCTTAAAAAAAAAAAAAAAAAAAAAAAAAAGTTTCCTGAAGTTTTCTTTCATGTCTTGATGAGCCATTCAAGCATAATAAAAAAAAAAGGTCTTTCAGATTAATTTCACATTGAATTATGACCAAGTTAGAAGGATGAATTTGCTTCTGTGCAGCGAGCCAACACGGGGCCTATTTAAGGTCTAATTTAGAAATGCAAGTCAAACTGAAGTAGAACATATGTGCACCTTGTACTTGTCCTCCGCCACAGAGTGAATTGTGCTCAAAATCATCTCTGCTTCACTGGAAGGCTGTTCTTGCAAGAGTGATGCAATTTTTAGCTTACAAAACCTTAGGTATTGGCAAATGTATGCTTGTAGACTTATAGGAGGTTAAATAATAAAGTTTAATGAGAAATGAAAACACTTAAATCACCATAGGAAACGTTGGTTAAGTGCTTGTGTGCCATGCTTGAGACAGAGCAAATGTAAAGGTGGGAGGCTATGTACTGCTTTTACCGGCATCAACAATTTGCTTGCTTTCTGCTCATAGGTGTACTAAGGTATTCCTTTATAGTCGGGACTGGTGTAGATGAAAGTAGCAGGGCTGTGGTTGTGTGGTAAGGACAAATTCTAACTTATTAGGAAAAACTAAATTGTTTCAAAGACACATGAAGAAAATCAGCCAACTAAGAAATAACATGCATCTTACGTCTTAACTTAAGGAAAGTGCTCAGTGTTATGAAACAAAGGTTCAGCTGAGGGTGTTTTAAATGTTGGTTCATTACAAGGATGTGCACAGTGATAAGTTTTTCTGCTGCTTTTGTACCTTGCTTTAATTGTTTGAGATACTGTTACTGAATACTGAAAGATCATTTTAAGTGACTGAGAACTTAATTTTCCATCTATGAGTAAAGAGTCTGCTTTGTGATTTCAGTGTTGCTTTCTGGAATATTTTAGAGTGGTAGCTGTGTTAGTCTAAACTGTTGCAAGGATTGGTTACTCTAGAAAACCATTAGTGTTGGTTTTTATAGAATTGCACCTGTGAGGGATTTTTTAAAAGGCATTAATTTAGCATTGTGTTCAGGATTGTTCAGAAAAAAAGTATAGGAATGCCAGTTGAAATTGTGGATTATGAAAAGAGGCTTTGCTCTCACTTGTTTCTCCTTTTCAGATCAAAATGGAGATTAATTGAAGGGATTTGAAATGTTTCTTGAGTGCAGTTTGGCTTTGTACAGAGAACATTGCCATACTTCTCTAATTTGTTCGGAGGGGTAAACACACTAATGCAGTGTAATCTGGTAGTGAGTTAGGATGGTGCCAGACAGTCACACATTCCCTAAACTATTTTTGGGTGTTAATGAAAGTGTTGAATCAACATCCTGGCGTGCATTTGGTAGCAGTTGCGAATGTGTCATTTACTTTTCTGTTGGGAACGGTGGATAAAATGTATTGGTATAAAAGCAGATTCAAATACTAGTATGTGTTCAGTTAGCAAACAAGTGCTGTAAGTACTTTTGCCACCATTACTGCTCTGGTGTCTGTCCACGGGTCTGAAGTGGTGTTGTCAACAGGGCCTAGAGATTCAGGTTGCTCTCTACATCTGGGACTCCAACATGGCTAGGAACTACATTTGTTTAGGCAAACAGTACAGTGTTTTAATATGTTACTTTGAGATGGACTGGAATAATTTCTTCATGTACTTTATGCCTGTCTGTTGAATTTGCATTGGCAAGAGGCCCCATTTGGATTTGTTTCTTTCTGAGATGTAACCCTGAAGTCATGTTAAACCTGTGCTACAGTTTAGGTTTCTTGATTAAGAAGGTCAGTTGTAATTATTTTAAAGCAAAAAGTTCTTGGACTGTGAAATTCTGAGTGCTGTGTTTTTGGTAACTTACCAATCTTATTTACGTAGCTTAAAATGTTTTTGAATTTATGAGAAAGGATGTGATAACTGCACGGTATGAAAAGCTACATATTAGTGACATTGCAGACTGATAACCTAATGGCTTGCTCCTAAATATATGTAGTGACATGCTTGCAAAATGAAATGTGGGGGTTTAAGGGCAATATTTTTCAAAATTACTACTTTTGCAGCTGGTGTCAAACTGCCCAGAGGAGGTGATTTTCCGTAAGGTAGGAAGACTCTTTTGGTGGATTTCTAAGACTGAAGACAAAGATGCTTGAACGACCCAGGAGGGGGGACCAAAGTTTATCAATGACTATTTTGTTTTCTTCCAGGTCATGGATAATAGTGTAGGGCCAAGAACTGACACCTGCAGGACCCCACTAGAAACACACCCGTTCGATTCCCCCTTTACAGTTTAATTTTGAGACCTATCAGTTAGCCAGTGTTTAATCCATTTAATGTGTGCCATGTTAATTTTATATCTTTATATTTTTAATTAAAATTCGTCCAGTACCAAGGGAAATACCTTGCAGAACTAAGTCTATTACATCAACACTGTTACCTTTATGAACTAAGCTTGTAATCTCATCTAAAAAGGTCAAGGTAGTTTGACAAGGTCTGTTTTCCATAAACCAATGCTGCTCTGCATGAATTATATTACCCTCATTTAAATTCTTTGTTAATCCAGTCGTGTATCGGCTACACCATTATCTTGATCGGGATTTATGTCAGACTGAGAGGCCAGTAATTTTCCAGGTCATCCCACCTACCCTTTTCAAATATCATAGTATTTGTTCTGACATAAGTTACATAGAATTTAAACTTTTTGTGTTACCACAGTCTTCATTTCTATAATGAGTTATGTCTTTGCCTAAATGCATTTAAAATCCATAGACAAACTTCCAATGTATCTTTCGTTAAAGACTGAAACTCAGCAGTCTGTTTCCAATAGTGGAAGTGAATAAATTATTTACTTTATCATTTAGGGCTGGCAGTCTTTACATGGAAAAAGGTGGATATTGAAGTGGAGCAATTCATTTTAGCACTAAAAATCAGTTTCAACGGAAGTGTCCCACCAGCTCTGTGAAGCTAATTGGCAAATCTTGGGCTTTAAATGACATGTTTCCAATGGCATAGATGAGAAAACATAATCCTGTATCAGGCATCTCTACTTAGGAAATAGCCAGTAAGTAGGGCTAAATTTCATTGGAAGGAAAAGTCTGTCAGCTATAAAGATTCTTTCCAGGTCTGTCACATGTGAGTCTGAGTGAGGTCAGAATACTTTGGAAATACGTGGTTCTAAGACTCTTTTAAAATCCAGCTATTAGGAAACTGAAGTGGGATAGAATCATTTGAGTATGCCCAAGTGATTGGAGAGATGAGGCAGTATAGGTTGAACCTCTCTAATCCAGCACTCCCTGGTCTGGCAACATCCGTGGTCCGGCATAGGCACCGACTCCGTGGGTGCAGAGCATTCACTGGTGCCAAGCTCCCCCTGTGGCCGGCAGCTGGGACCCCAGGCAACAGCAGAGGGGCTGGTGGCCGGGACCCAGGGCAGGGGGCCATGCTGGACACAAATCCTGGGGGTGCTGCAGCACCAGCTGCACCCCTGCTTCCTGCACCTATGGAGACCTGCTGGCACTCTGCATTGACCTCCTGTGGTTTGGCAAATTCTCTGGTTTGGCCCCAGTCCGGTCCTGAGGGTGCCGGACTAGAGAGGTTCAGCCCCTATAAAATTTTGATTAATAGGTCATGCTGCTCGAATAAAGGTCAGGAGTATCTGTAATGCAAGTAACAAGTGGTTTTCTTGCAACTTCCAAAGTATATTGATGTAGTTGCTTTCTTATCGTGAAATGTAGGCACTGGGGAAGAAATAAATCTGCTATACTGAAATGAGGGATGTTTCAATACTGGAAAGTAAACCTCTTTGCATTTCAGCCTGCAAAGCTTTTCACCTTTGAAGATATTTTCAAAAATATATCTTTGACGAGTGGAGTCACAAGCTAGGCGAAAGGAAGTGCACACAAACAGGAAGACTTGGCTGACCTTGGCAGAAACTCAAAGTGTTTAGTGACCCAGCTGTGATTTGATTGTTCAAAACAATAAATATAGGCATTCAACTTCTAGTGTTCATGCGGGCCTTGTGCCACGGGTACTGTAAGGCAGAGTATCCTTTTGACCCATTAAATATCTAGTGATACTAACTTTTAATAAAATATGAAATGAATTATACTCCAGGGTGTATAGGTAGGGAGGTTGCCATGAGGAATTGCTGGTTTTAAATTTGTGTTTCAAAAAGGCATACTTACATAAAGGTTGCCTAACTATTCTTTGTAAATATGAAGGGGTTTTTTTGCGTGCTAGCTTGGGATTTCAGTTTAGGTTGGCAAATGAATTAGCATTCTCATAACTAGTCTAGGTCAATTCTCTAGGTTGAATAGGAATGACAAATCTGAATTCAACTATGTTAAACACAAAATAAATTTGGTGCATTGTGGGTCTGTAACTGACATGATTCTAAGTTTTGCTGGACAGTTGTCATAAGCTATTTGTGGACTAAACAAAAAAAATGCTGCATTATTGCACACTCATTACTCTTCACAACAATTCCTTGAGGAACTGTTGATAGCAAATCATGACCTTAGGTCCATATTTACAAAATTGGACCATATATCACTAGTGATCTATGATGCACTTGTTGGTGGTCAGAAGTTGTGAATGCTTCTCCTTGTCTCCACTTGCCAAAAGGCATTATAAGACAGCTAAGGATACATAACTTTTTATATTGTATGTGTAAGCAATTGCAATAGTGGTGTTATGTGGAAGCTTATGGTATAGGGTATGGTGGTCCTCACTGCAGACAATGCTGAGAAGTCCTGTCTTAGGCTGTTTGCCAGTCATTGGATCAGTTTGTCATATCATTATAATGAATCTTAACTGAAGACAAAAGGTGAATTCCATTTTAAGATTGTAGCTTCAAAACTGTTTTCAGCAACTTTTAGACACTATGTAGTTTAGTTTTTGCTTGGCCAACTTCCCTTACCTCACGGAAGTAAAGGACAAAATTAATCTACAATAAAAACTGCTTGCATGATTCATCTTTGCTGACTGAGGGGTAATCAGAACACTGGCAGAGCACTTGTGAATCGCGTCCGAAAACTTATAAATGGATTTTAACTGTTGCCCCAAGAAATTAAGGAAAAACAATTTTGAACTGGTTTATCTAGGGAGCTTGAAGCAGTAATCAGACTGGAAAGATATTATTTAGCAATGCTAATTTGTTTAACATTGTTGAGTTTTTGCTAAAACAAACTAAGACTTAAAGAAATATGAGCATGTACTCTAATGTGCACTGCATTCTCATTGATATCCCTGGGAGTAAAGCACTTATTAAAGACACTGTTTAAGTGGTGTTTGGAGCAGTAATTCATTGTTTCAACCTCATACCTGCCTCCTAGAAAATGCTGAAAGGCTTGAACGTATGTTAAAACCATTATTTTTATCAGATCAACAGTCATTTATAAATAATCATAGCACACTGAAAATGCAGCCTTTCTCCTGTTCGGGATGGGACGCTAATTTTCTTTTTTTATATTTTAAACATTTTTTGCTTGGATTTTCCAAAATATTCTGTCCTGTTGGTTTAATTTCAGGGCTTGTACTGATGCTGTGCTCAAGACCATTTTTGAGCAGGAGATGTGTTGATGGAAGCTAAGGCATATAGCAGGAAGAAAGCATACAAGAGTGAAAAAGACCTGCTTATTTTAGCATTTGATTAGGAAATAGGCTTCATGTTTCAGTGTAAATAAACTATGTAATATACTAATCACGGTTCAGAGGCAGTTGCAGGAAACAGTGGACTAATGTTATTAGCCTCTTTCAGAACTGTGTTAAAATTGAAAGCTTGGCTTCGATCCAGTCCAAGTGGCAGTTGTTAACAGCACATTGTTTGACATAATGACCGCCTGTGTTTTAGGAGGTTGAGTACTGGAATAGGAGAGGTGTGTCTGCAGTATTGCCAACCTCCAGCCCAAGAATTATGAGTCAGACCCCCTCCCCCAAGAATCATGAGCTCCTTAAAGACCAAAACCACAATATAATCAGTCTTCACTTTTGAACTCCCCCTGCCCATCCCCAGTATGTCTGTAATAACTTGTGTTGCCCACTCTCCCAAATGTATTAGGTAAGGTGATTTTGGCCCTTGCTTCAGGAGCTCTCACCCAAACCTCTGCCCATCCCCTTCCAAGCAATTCTTCTTTTTCCTCAATCCCCCTACCACTTCAGCCCTCAACCCTTACCTCTGCTCTTCCTAGTGTTCTTTACTCCCTTCCCAGGCTGAGGAGCGCAGCTCCAGCCTCTTCACCCCCTCTGCCCTTCCCAGTTTGGTTGCTGTAGGGGGAAGTGGGAGGAGCAGATGTGCAGTCCTGTAGGTGTTCCTCACAGGAGGAGCTGTGCGGTGCTCTTTGCACCCTCTGCCCCTGCTTCCTTGTGTGAGAATGGCAAGCTGAGGGAAAGGAGGGATTGGAGTTGCAGGGGGCTGCTGGACTCTTCTCCCTCCCTCCCTCGGGAATGGTTAGTAGAAGGGAGAGACTCTGCTCACTTCTGGGGCAGAAGTTTACCTCGTTTTTTCCTGCATATACTCCTGATACCTTCTTTAATGCCACTTTAGCATTAAAATGATCAGGCGTGCTTTCAGAAATGAGAAAAATCTGTCATTCAAACAAATTGAGAACTGGTCAAAAAGTAGCATTTGAACTGCTGCAAATATATGGTAGTATCTGATAGTACTGTACTCTGTACTATGAAATGTTGGATGGCAAAGGGGATCTTGTTAGGCTCTCTTTTGAGTACATACTTAAGCTGGTTATGAAAATATAATTTTCAAATATTAACCTGCAAAATGGGAATTTCTCTAAGTTCCGGAACTATACGTTTTGAAGAATAGCTTTTTAAAAAACTAAGCATCACTGAGACCACTAAGATGAATTATAGATCAAAAGTACTCAATATATTAGTGTTTACATATGTTGATGAGACCCGTGGAGTACCTCCCAGGGTTTCTCATAGAAAGTACAATGGGGATTGTTACCCAGATCCCTTAAGGAATTGCCTGCTAGCACAGAAGAGGCCAAAGTGGTATGTTTTTCCACCTCCTTTCCAGATTAAAGGATTTCCAATAGTCCTTTTTAGAAAAGGAATACTCACTTTCATATAATAAAACTTTAAAATACATGAATTAGAGATTGTAAAAATGTTACCGTAACCAGAGTTGGGACCAGTCTCACTCCAACTAGGTGGAAGATTCCTGCAGCTGTTTTAATACATAACAAGGAATTGTGGCATTTTGATGTGTTTAATCTTTCCACAGAGAAGCTACCTTAAAGCAAAAGCAAACTCTGTTAGGGTTTGCCTAGTCTAGTTAACTGTAACTTTTCCTAATAGTTATGACTAACTCTGACCTAATATCTACCTCTGGAAAAATGTTTAGATGGGGAAATTTTAGGATTTTTCTAATGAGTAAATGCTTCTGTAAAGGCTTATCTAAATGCAGTAAGGTGTATTTTGAGATGTGAAAGCTACAGTGTTCTTAACTAATGTGATTTAGAACTTTCAGTGCTTTAGTTAAAAACATAATAGTTTGCACAGCTCAAAATACATCTTTTATTGAAGTTTAGCTAAGCTCCAGATTCAACTCAAGTGGCTGGCAGAGATGGTTCCTTTTTAGCTTTTTCCTTCTTGGTGAGTACTGAACAGGGTAGACACTAATTTCCAGTATTATGTGGCATTTTCATCTATTTTCCTGTGTGATCCAATTAAACTA
The DNA here is from genome assembly GCF_015237465.2 of Chelonia mydas. Lineage (NCBI taxonomy): Eukaryota > Metazoa > Chordata > Testudines > Cheloniidae > Chelonia > Chelonia mydas. Next base: position 70,534,639 of record NC_051251.2, on the reverse strand, counting down.
GCCATGCCTACTAAAATCAGGTCAAATTTTCCCACTGTTGTGGGCATCCTTCTGTCTCTCTCCAGGGACATGACTATGGTAGCAGCCTATTCATGAATTTATTTTGTGAATCTTCTTGTGGACCAATAACCAGTACTGTTCCAAATTAATGTTGTTTTGGCCTTTTATTTTTCAGTTGCTATAGTTTAGAGCATCTGGGTTAGTTTCTGATTAATCATGTATTACTCAAGAGATTGAGATTTCAGAATAGGTTTTGTGAGGGTTTTCCTTAGCTCTTAATCTGTCAGTTTTCATAGGTATGTTGTACGGACATTTCATGTATTTTTGGCTAAATAACAATGTGAAAACACATACATTAAAAGGGGGAAAATGACATTCTTAATACTCTGAAGGAAAGATCTCATTCTACGTAAGCTTCAGCAATTGAACTGGTACACGGCGGATCCCTTTTATACTACTGGTATTTATATATTCTTAGACTAGTGCTTGTGGCCTCTGTGTAGTACTCGTCTGTAACTAAGCATCACGAGTATGTTGCAGTTTCTGTGAGGGTGAGATGTGAAAGTGAAATCTTCATTTCTTCTGTGATTGGCTTTCCCTATTCTAAGTGCTTGCTGTAAATCACTGGCGTGAACTGAATGAGATCATTATGCTACTGTAAACTTCAGAAAATGAAATGGGAACATTTTGTCTACATACTGAAAATAAAGAAGAGTAAACGGAACAGCTCTGAATAGCAAATTTAAAAACAAGTATTTCAAGTAAGGAATTAGAGTAGTGTGCCCATTTTTTTTATTCAATCAATGTAGGCATTTTATTTCACTTTGACAACACTAAGCAGTTTTCACATAGTCTTTAAAATGCTGCCCCCTTCTGGTTATTGACATATCTGTGTGCTTGGTTCAATGGAATAAAGGTAAAGATTGATATCTACTCTGTAAATAACATGTAAGTTGTTTAGAACTTAAAGCCATATCTGTCTGTTCTCACATAATACAGAAGGAAAATCAGGAAGAAGAGTGAAAATACTTGATTTTAAAAAGATGCTGTGAAAGGCAATAATTCATAACTAAAATTTGTTGTTAAAAATATGGCAAATAGAACAAATTCCAAATTTTGCTAGACCATAACTTTGAAAATACAAAAAGTGCTTGAAAACTGATACCTTATGTTGCAAATATTGTAGGGAAACATAAATTTTCTGGTTCTCGTGCATTAGCCCAGTCTGTAGAGTACTACTAATTTTAAATAGAAGTAAAATGAGCAATTGTCTTTCATTTTCTGAATTCTGTGAAACACTAAGTAGATAAGAGTATACCTTAATTATTCTTGATTCTTTTCATAATGTAAGGTGTTACAGCATACCGATTAAGGTGAAAAAATTGTATGCACCCACAACAGGGAAAGTTTGCAAGGTTCCAGAATTTTTAAAATTAATGCAGACATAATACAATACCTACTTAAGAAGTAATTATTTCAGTCCAGTTTGCACTGTTGGGAAACCATTGCAGCTTGAGGTTGGCCTTCAGAGGAAAAATAAATAGAAAAATCAGCATTTCAGGAAGATGTTTTTGTCTTAAAATGCAATGCTTACTCAACTAGCTGACTCAGCTAGTGTTTCTGCTCTTCCCATATGTCTTATGTATACAAGTGCCAACTGATGTTACTCTACAGCCCTGAGGAGCAAGAGCTGTAAAAACAGTTCTGGAGATGAGTCAAGCAAGAAGCATTTCTTTAACATCCCACCAATGCTCCCTTCTTTGGGTTCAGATAAAATAGGACCGCAGTTCTCAAACTGTGTGGGTTGGGACACCAAAGTGGTTCACGACCCCATTTGAATGGGGTTGCCAGGGCTGGTGTTAGACTTGCTGGAGCCCGAGGCAGAAGCCCGAGCCCTGCAACGCTAGGGCCTGGGGCCGAAGCCCCAGGGCTTCAGCCCTGGATGGTTGGGCTCAGGCTAGAGGCCCCTGTTCTCCCCGCCGCCCCCCCCCCCCCCCCCCCCCCCCCCGGGTGGCGGGGCTGAGGTGGGCTTAGGCTTTGGTCCTCCTTCCTGGGGTTATGTAGTAATTTTTGTCATCAGAAGGGAGTAGTAGTGCAATGAAGTTTGAAAACCCCTGAAATAGCATAATATCCCAAGCCCTTCTATAAGGATTGCAGAATCTAAATATTACTAATTTTCAGTGTAAATACACCTCAGCATGATACACTCAACTCTTAATGTTAAGGTGCATTGAATGCTTAGCTATTCCCTTGGGCTAATTTTAAAGAAAATAAGTCCCATTTCTTTAAGTCGACAGCATTAACAATAAGGTATTAAGTTTATAAATGTAGTCATTAGTTACCTGATAGCTAGAATGGGTAATTCTTGAGGGAACTGGAAAGAATAAGCAAAAAACCTCAAGCATAATTTGTTTTAAAATGGGTATTTGTTCTGGCAAAATAAAAGATCTGCCATCTTTTTCACAACTACATTCAAAGTAGGGGCAAACCTACACAATAAGAAAATAATTTTGACACCACTAAAACTAGAATGTAGCTGATGTTATCCAGTTCATGGATAGTTACATGAGAACTGTTTTTTTTGTTTGTTTTGTTTTGGTCTTTTTTAAACAAACTTAATAGAAATTGAACCTGAACAATGATCAGATAACTGAGTATGTTAGAAGCAGTATTTCATGTATGGTTTTCAGCAATACTATTGCTCCTCTCCAACTTGGAATGAAACTGACAAAATCAAATCCATGCTGGAGGAGGTCTAAGCAAAAGGGAAATACACCGCACATAATTTTGCCTCGGGTTGCATTCCTCTTGGAACAGTATTAAAATGATCAGATATATAATTTTTTTTTCATTTTGATCATGAAGTTGGCTCCTAGAAGGACAAACTTGCTTTAATCACAGATCACCGATGATAAAACTGCTCTTTCTGCCAGATATGTGCTATAACTGGTTTTGAAAAAAACTGTGCCAGTATCTTCTGCCTTGTGGGGAAAAATGGAATATCGTAGAAACATAATTATGTAAGAACTAAAATAGTAGACGAAAAAACTGGTCTGCCTTCCTAGAATATGTTTATGTACGCTTTGCACCTGAGAGCAGAAGAAACAATCACAATAGCTCCCTGGTAGAAGACTGGGAATTTGCCTTATGGAGTTCATGGACTAAAGGTAATAGTGCTAGCGAATGAATTGCAAGAGGAAAGAGAGACTACCAGGGACGGCTCTACCAATTTTGCCTCCCCAACCAGTCGCTGCCGAATTGCCACCGCTGCAACAGCAGCAGAGCTGCTCCCCAAAAGCTGCCATGGCGGGAAGAGCAGCGGAGCTGACGCCAAATTGCCGCCTCATTCTGAATGCCTCCCCAAGCACCTGCTTGGAAACCTGGTGCCTGGAGCCAGCCAGCCCTGTAGACAACACTGGATTTAGGAATTGCCTTCTAAAAATGTTCCCTAAATCCGGAACGTATAACCATGCCTTGTAATTCTAGGCATTGCCTTTTAAAAGGGTGAAGCCCTGTTTCTGAAGGTAAAATAATGAAGAGTTTTAAATGTGAATGTGTGCATTTGCCTAGTCAGGGTACATGGAACATATTAAAAGTATCTGTACTTGTATGTTTGATATGGAATATTCCTGGTACTAAAATTATAATCTACGTTTTATCTACTGAAATTTATGTGAGCATTCTGAAGTACTGAAAAGCTTGTTTGCTGTTGTACTGCTTAACTGCGATGTTTGCAGTCTGATCTGTGACCAATGAGTAAATAAGGTGGTCAGATTGCTAGTGCACTGATGGGATAGTTTTTGTTTCATGTTGAATTAAAGTAATGTTGAAAATGGACAGATTTAGTGATCAAATTGCTGTAACTTCTATAGTGCTTCTGCATTTTGTAATGTCAGGCAGTCAGGAAATGTGAACTTGCAGCAAACTATGGGATTGACCAATTAAAATTGTTTAGAAAATGGTAAACAGTAAGTGTTCAATAGTTGGATCACACTTGTTCTACTTTTCCTTTTGGATATGTAGTTGGATTAATTCAGTTCCTTTTTTCACTTGTCGGTTTTATCAAGTTTGTTCAAAGAAGGTATATGTATACATTCAGCAAAGCTATATTATGATATAGAAGCTTTTGTACATACATAAACACTACTATTTAAGACTGAGATTTTAAAATATAATAAAGAATAAAATATGAAGTGTTTTTGTTTAAACAGAATTTTACAACTGTTAACAGTAGGTGGAGGTAGTGAGATGTGTAAGCAAGTCTAAAATGGCCAGTTCGCATGTGGTAAAATAGAACAAATGATGATACAACATTGAATTGTAAATTCATGGTTTATATTCCCTCCATGTAAATTTCATTGAAATTACAGATGAATGAAAACATAACTTTTACTAATAAAACTTTTACTGATAAGACATTTTACTTGAGCAAACTACTCAGTATGTTTGCACTGGGTGGTTTTCCTGACGTGGCTCACAAGCAAAAAATTACTCCATCTTTTTAAGGCCATGTTGAAGTTATTTTTACAAATGACTTTAGAATGATAGACAACACTTGAATTGCTCGTCTATAGCAGAGTTTTCCCAAGGTGTGCCCTTTACTAACTATTTTGGCTAATATTTCATTGTCTGGTTTTCAGACTTCATTCGGTGAAGTTAGCTGCAGGGTACAAGAACAAATGTCAAGATTTAAATAATAGAAGAATGGCAATGTTGACTTAACATAGGAATTAATATACCAGATCTGGCCAGAGATCCTTCTTATCAGTACAAAGAAAAGGAGTACTTGTGGCACCTTAGAGACTAACCAATTTATTTGAGCATGAGCTTTCGTGAGCTACAGCTCACTTCATCGGATGCATACTGTGGAAACTGCCACATGCAGTTGATAGATTTCCACTCCATACGGCTAAATACAGTGCCTTGCATGACGACAGGTTTCAGAGTAACAGCCGTGTTAGTCTGTATTCGCAAAAAGAAAAGGAGTACTTGTGGCACCTTAAAGACTAACCAATTTATTTGAGCATAAGCTTTCGTGAGCTACAGCTCACTTCATCGGATGCTCATGAAAGCTTATGCTCAAATAAATTGGTTAGTCTCTAAGGTGCCACAAGTCCTCCTTTTCTTTTTGCGAATACAGACTAACACGGCTGTTACTGTACTGATAAGTTTCAGAGTAACTCCTAGCTTAACGTTGTAGTTATGTTGCTGAAAAATGTGACTTTAAGCGAATCCAATTTCCCCATAAGAATTAATATATATATAAAATATAATATTACGGTTGAGGTGGTGAAGTCAGAGGGTGGGATATTTCTCAAAGGATGCCTTACTGCTAAATGATGAACTAGCTTTTGGCTGAGCACTCAAGGGTTAACTCGTGGTTAATGTAGCCTCACGCTCTACAAGGCAGCACGAATGGAGGGAGGGGAGACAGCATGGCAGACAGAGACCAACACCCTGTGTGTGTGTATGTGAGAGATGTACATTGCTCCTTTAAGTATGCCGACCCCACTTTTTTAAGTACAGTGCCTTTTTAAGTTAATCAACAAGCTGAGACGGCCAGGAAGCTGTTGTGCATCTCCCCCCGCCCCATAGAAGACGGGGGTAAGTGGGGGAAGGGAGGGGGACACACTCCCCCGCCCCTCCCCCCCCCCCCAGCAAGCAGGAGGCTCTGGAGAGCAGCTCCAAGGCAGAGAGCAGGAGGAGCACATGGCAGTGGGGGGGAGGGACAGCTGAACTGCCAGCAATTGGTAGCCTGCTGGGCGGCTGCTGCACAGGGAACTTAACAGAACGGGGAGCTGATGGGGGGGCTGCCGGTCCACCCTGGTTCCAAGCCCCCCCCCCAGCTAGCTCCAATGGGCGGCTCTTCCTGCAAGCAGTGGACAAAGCAGGCGGCTGCCAAATGACGTTATAAGGGAGCATTACACAACTTTAAACGAGCATGTTCCCTAATTGATCAGCAACGTAACAATGTTAACCAGGGTGACTTTAAGTGAGGAGCTACTGTATCTTGTGTCTGACAATACCAGTACTGCATGCTCCTGAGGAAGGTGCAGTTACGTTGTGTCCCTAAGGAAAGTTTCTTTCTAATTCTAATCACTTGTTTTTATTACCCTTCTAAATTTTCTATCCTATGTTATGTAATTGACTTTTCATAATCTCTAAGCATAACATTTTAAAAATTCTACTAAGACCTTTGCCTCATGGGATTCATTATTTTGTGGCAACGAGTACCTAGCTATAAAAAGGGGAATAAGGACAGCCCACGGGATTACAGATCAGTCAGCTTAACTTTGGTACCCTGAAAGATAATGGAGCAAATAAACAATCAATTTGTAAGCACTTAGACGATATAATAACGTGATAAGTAACACGTTGCTTACTATGCTTAATTATTGCATTTATTTTTACAGGTTTAGTCCATTCATATTAAGTTATTAATATGGCCAGTGTATTTTTCATTGCAGTTAAAATATATATTTTAACCTGGCTTCTGATGATAATTCTCTAAAGCAGCTACATTAAATTCCCAAGAATGATGGATGTTTCCCAAACCTGCCTCGTAGGTGTTAGTCACAAGAGTTTAATAGTAATTCAGGGAATGTGTTTTCCTGTAGAATACTTGGCATAAGAAGTCTTTGGAGTGTTTGCCTTACTGTTCTTATTTACTGTATTGTATCTTGTACTGGCAATTGCTGCACCCTATAAAGCATATGCAGTGATTCAACAAAGCCCTGGGAAAATAGAATCTTGAAGTTGCTTTTCACTGTTCCCTCTTCAGCAGTGAAGAACAGATAAATATACACCTCTGAAGTGTGGTAGTCAAGAGGACTAAAAAGAAGGGAATGAAGCAATAGAATCTATGAGAAACCACGGAAAAGAGTGACTCATCAGAGGGGGGTAAAAGGGTAAAATAATGTTAAAGGGAAATCAAGAACAGGGAGAAAGTGACAAACTGAACATGTCTGCAACTAAAATTAAATTGAATATCCTGAGAACTCTAAGAAAACAGTTGAAAAACCAAATAATCCACCCAGCAGCTTTTATTAAGTTTTCTGCATGCCAGACTTAATTATTAGTTTTTGTTTCTACTCCTTCACCTAACCCATCCCTCCCATAATTTTTGCTTATTCCATGGGTTCTTCCTAAGAAACTGCCTGATGATTTTAACTTCAAGTGTTGGTCTGTAAATCATAGTTTTAGTTGTACCTTTCTATTTTATGTATGTGTGTAGGTGTGACTGTTGGAACTAGGCTTCCCAAAATAGGGGCCGCCTTTCTTTGTATCGGATGCAACACAACTTGTACCTTGCTCTCAGATAAAATTAAGTTTAATTGGTTTCTATTGCTCTATTTTCAGGAGTTAGTGGTAATCATATTTCATCTCAGAAGAGCTGGAGGCTGTTTTGGTCCCCCCTCCCGTTACAACAAAGTTTTGACTGAGAACTTCAGGCAGGTGCATCATCACTACAGTGGATTAAAATTGCATTAGGAAAAGCAAGAAGAAAGAAAAGCCAAGAGGAGAAGCAGAATTCACTGGAAGGTTTTGAATCCCAAAACTATTTGAGAGCCATAGGCATGGAATTGAAAACAGATGCAATCTGGGAACACTGCAATGCCAAAACCATGACCTTCCCTCTTCCTCTTGTTTCATCTTCTAATTTAAATTATAAATAACCACTTACTATCTTAGATCAGATGATGCATGCCTTTTCTATCACTCCCACTCTGTCTGATATACTCTTCTAGAGGCAGGATTCAACTCGTAACGGGCTTAGGCCTGGTCTACACTTCACAGTTAGGTTGATGTAAGGCAACTTACATAAACCTCATTATGTCAGTATAACTGTTACAGCCCTATCTCACTGATGTGCCATACTACATCGACATAATAACTCCACCTCCACGAGAGGCATAGGGTTTATATTGGCATAGTTCGGGCGACACAGTATCTGTTAGGTTGGCTGTCTTGTCAATTTCATGGCTCAGCTGAAGCCGTGAAATTGACAAGAAAGCCTGGCTACCCAGCTGGGTTTCTGCTAGGTCTCCACTCTCCAAGCCCGGCTGCCACCCAGTAATTACTGTGGTGGCTGTAAGTCGACATAACATAGGTCGACTTAAGATTGTAGTGTAGACATGCCCCACATCTGTAGCAAGGGAGATACTGGTTAGATACTACAGAAACCTTTCTAACTATAAGGATAGTTAAGTACCGGAAAGGGTTTCCGAGGAATGTTGTAGGATCCCTGTCATTGGAGGATTTTAAGAACAGCATAGACAAATACCCGTCAGAGATGGCCTAGGTATAGTTTGTCCTGCCTTAGTGCAGGAAACTGGACTAGATGATATTTTGATGTCCCTCCCAGTCTCCTTTTATAGGATTCCTATATTTAAGTGACAGGAGGTGTGGTTTCTGGGAGAAAGTGATGTTTTTAAGTAGCTGAGCAATTAAGCAGACAGGCAAAGGAGAGTTAAAGTTTTTATGTCTTGTATTAACTTCAAACTCTGAAAATTAAAAACAGCAAAAAAGTTTGTACAGCACTTGACTACTGTGGACACCTTTTTTTTGAGAGAGAGAGAGTTCAGTTCACCCTATTGTTTAGGGTTTTCATAAAGTTAGTACAGATGCAAGTTGATACTGTAATCATTGGCATTATGTTTCTAAATATATGATTTGAGTACTTTTTCTCGTCAGTCTGTGGTATAGCTTTGTAAGTTATTTATAGCGGTGGTTCTCAAAGCCAGTCCTCCACTTGTTCAGGGAAAGCCCCTGGCGGGAAGGGCAGCCAGCACATCCCTTGGCCCCCGTTGCTTCCTGCAGCCCCCATTGGCCTGGAGCAGCGAACCGCGGCCAGTGGGAGCTGCAATCGGCTGAACCTGCGGACGAGGCAGGTAAACAAATTGTTCCGGCCCGCCAGGGGCTTTCCCTGAACAAGCGGCAGACCGTCTTTGAGAACCACCGGCTTTGAGAACAGGATTTGAGTGAGTTTTGGGGGACCAGTATGATGTAATCGGAACAATTCATAATGTTCTGTTACTTGGTTATTTCAGCTTCTCATACTTTTAGTCTTGTTAAGAAAAAGATAGCTTTGCATAAAGTAAGTTGTTTTTATTTTTTAAATCATTGTGATTGTGTTGCATTTTTCCTTAGTCTACAAAATTACTCAACTTGCAGAAGTTTTGGCTGCTTGTGGATAGAATAGCACACCTTAATATTGGCCAATATTAGAGCATAATTCTTTTTTCTGTTGAAGGAAAACTGTTATCCAGAAACTTTCATTACCATCTCTATCACAAAGCAGAGTATAAGTTAATGCTGTTCATAAATGAACTTGGAGCTTTAGATTGGCATTCTTTAGACTGACTAAAAGTAGACTAAAACCAGCCTTCTTACAATCGTAGCTTAATCAGGAGAGAAGCAAAAGCTGTTGGTGGTGATATACTCTGCAAATCTTTTCATCTGTCTATTCTGAGGTCTTTCAAGTAGAAGTAATAGGGTAAGAAGTATGAGGCAATAGATACTATCTAAATAAATGAAGGCTATTCCCTTTTCTGCTGTTCCTCTTTGGAGGAAAGGGGTTGCAAGAGGCCACACCTGATTCTCTGTAATAGGACAAAAGGACTAGTTCCAGAGTCTCATGGGGAAGAATGTCCTAAAAAATGTAGTGTGCATTGATATAGAAGATTCGTAGGTACCTCAGAGGAGAGAATTCTATGTGAGGGAATTAATGGCGAGGATTAGCCAGGAGGAAGCCAGATTTTTGGGAGAAGTCTGTTTTAGGGAACAGTGGGTTATCAGTGGCCCCAGTTTCAAATCTACTAAAAACCCTTGGAAATGGATTTTGTGGTAGAACCTAGTAGCATACTACTTTGTGTACATTTACTGTGTATTGTATTTCTACTAAAACATTAAAATGTTGGTGTTTGCTGCACATACGTGCTATCTTTATTTACTGTACACATGCATATACTCCCTATTTTGTGTATAAGGTACTCGCATAACTGTTAGAACTATGTAACCTAGACATAAAAGGTGTGAGAGGTAAAGACTGCTGTCATAGGCCTGTCCTACACTACTGTGCCTAATTCTGACAGGAACTAACTTTAAGTAGCTGTTTCTTCTACTTAGAGCCTAGGGATGGGCTTTTCAGAGGTGTCTAAGGGAGTTAGTCAGCTCCTTTTGGAACTTCAGAGGAGTTGGATGCTTAACTTGCTTTTGAAAATTCCAGCTGAGATGTCTACTGTAGTTTTATTCCATTTATCAAGGAATAGTTAACCATCCCTATAGCTTGGATCTCTATCCCTTGTCTACTTAATTGGTCTCTGGGGTATTATGGTGTTAAATATTTCCGACTAACTTGTGGAGGAAGAGCAGTTCCAGATTAACGCTGATGCCACAAACACACATGCTGCTTTTGGTCCACCTGTTTCAGATAAGGATAAAGTTTCTGTTCATAGTGCTTTTATTTGGTAAGGCATGGAATCAAAACGATCCTCTTGGTCCTAAACATAGTGTGTTAGAGTGAGGCAACACTGGTGAAGTGTGAGGAAGGCTATAAAGCTGCTTTTCATACTTCATCTGAACTCCAGATAAATGGTTTGTCTCAAACTTAGTTCAGCATCATATAACAAGCAATAAAATCATCCCACAAAGAGTAAAGTTGAGAGAAAGAGAAGAAAAAGGGGTTTGATAAGACCTCAAGCTTGACTATTTTCTTTCTTCCCCAGAAGTGATGAACCGTGGGCAGAGTAGGACAAAGATTACTCCGATGAGGCTAAAATATTATTGGCCTAGAAACAATAAGATGACATTCTGGAAGCACTGTGAATAGACAAATCTGTTTGTCCTCATTTATCAATAAAACCAGTAGGTGGTTATCACTTTTATATTAATGCTGGAAGTGATGGGTCTGAACTTAGGTTGACATAGAAATAGCATACTTGGTGCATTTTGAAAACTGTTGTGAATTGATATCCAAAGAATGTGCTGGAGTGTCCTTGTACAGGCCTTATAAAATGTGAGGAATTATTCTCTTTATTTACTCGCATGGCAACCGTGATTCAGAATCTGCTTACAGAATGTGTGTACTTAGTATGCTGAAACAGCATTCAGCATGAATATAGTGAGCGCTCGCTCTCTCTCTCTCCTTGCTCTTACTGTATAATAGAGAGTTTGTATAGAAGTTATCATATGGTGATATGGCTTTAATACTAAAATGGAAAAAAAGCTCTGAGCGTTTACTTAGCAATTCCAGAGGTGGGTATGAGGATGCCATTTTTTACTGTGGGATTCCTCAATGTAGTGCCTCTCTGGGCTCATGCTGATTAAGGACACATTAAATACACAAAGGAGGGTTTCAACATTTCCCATAACTTATCAGAAGTTGACTTTTTAAAATTAAGGGTTTGTCAGTGGGTCACTGTACGTTCGGTTTATTTTTACATCTAAATTTCCTTTTTTTAGTTGTACAATAGGAGGAAGGTGAGGCTGAAACTGATAAGCATGATAGTGCACAGGGACATTTTGTCTGGATGGCAGTGCGACTGTCCAGACACATGCCCGTGTAATATTTTATTTTTTCATTTATTTGGTGATTTGTGTACATGTGATTATGAATGTGACAGCCTTTGAATTGGATTAAACTGCATTATTATCCGTGAATTTTTACAAATGAGAAGACTATTAATACACTTGAAATGGTTATTTTATTAACTGTTTGCTTTCACCTTGTCCTTTCTCAGTTTTATTGGAAGGATTGGTTTGTGTAGCAGAGCAGAAATAAAGGCTGATATCAGTACAAACCCACTGTTTATCCTCCTTTTGATGATTTCTAGAGCATTTAGCTAACTAACATTACCCTTGCTGTGGTATGAAATTTATTTTTACTCAATTGCTGGGCTTTGATTCCACATGGCTGTTTAAACTGGGGCACAGATGCATCTTCAGTGTATAATGCATGTGCATAATCATAAGTGCGGGATTGCAGTAAATAATTGATGTCAGCTGGGGCCCTTGGTTCTCGTAATGAGATCTCAGGGGCAAAGCCTCGAGCGCTTGGCTCCTTCCAGATGATCTATGAAATGGGCTTTGCTGTTACGGTTATTGAAACCGACAAATACTTAGTTAACAACTAATGGGATTTGTGTGTTATGGGGAAAGGAGATTCCTTAGCAGTTCATTCTATCCTACTTTCATTCCTCTTTGTCTCTTTAAGGATGAGATATAAAGGGAAACAATTTGTGGATGAAAATTAAAAAATTTTTGTAGCACAACTGATGACTAGCACTGACTTAAACTCAAGTGCTGCAATAGATTAAGGATTTTTTCGGATGATGGCTTCCTTTTATGGGCACACGCATGACATAATGTTTGTACACACACCCTCAATGGGAAGAAACTTTAAAATCTCTGAGGTCAGGTGTTGGTGCTTGAAAAATAAATGTTTAGAAAGTATATGTGCATGTGGTCAGGTTGAGGCTGCTTTTAAAAAATTAAGTGTTTGATCTTAACTTTGGTTCAGGTATATCAGAGTTAAAATATTGTGAGGGTATTGCTAGTTTCAAACAAGGTTGGTTCTCTGAAAGGATGAATTTGGTGGTTGTTGAGATGAAACTGCTTGCTTGTATTATATAGCTCTGGTAGTAGTGTAACAGGCTTGTATTTTCGTCTCCTGATTTGCAGCTTACTCACCATCTACTGAATTATATAAGAGAGAAGTGATAAGAAACATGACTTTACTTGCCTAACATAGGTTGGTTTCCTTTAATACAAGTTTTATAAAGTCCTGTAATCAAAACCTATCAGTTTCAATGGAGCCACTAATTAGAGTTCTGAAGCTCATGTAAATGAGATACTGTAATTTGGGACTATTTTCAGTTAGTGAACTTCCACTATCCTTTCAGTGCATTAAGAGTTGGGCTCCGTGTGTGTGCTGGAGAACCTCAACATGTATTTTTCAACCATTTATGGTTTTCCAACCATATTGAAATCCTGTGGGGGGAAAAGGTCAAGTTAGCACACCTAACTGTAGTCTCAGCCTAGTGTTTACCAGGGCACATTATTTAGTTATAATTATGAATAAAGAGAAATATGAAGTTATTAATATAAATTGTTAATTACTCTAAAATATTCCTTTGTGAATGTGTTTAATTGGTACAGACTTCCCTAGTGCGTAGTACTTTAGCAGTCCTGAAAAGCTCCTGTAATTAATAGTAAATTAACATATGGTTATGCTTTGTGGTTTATGCTGTATCTCAGCCCATCTGCTCTTCCTGACACCTGGCTTTCAGTGGTCCCCATGCATCATTGCTACTTCAGATGTTACAGCTCAGCCAGTTTCACTATTAGTATTTTCTCTTTTGCTTGCCTTTCAAAGTCTGTTTAAAAGGCAGCCCACCTGTGAATGCATGACTGTGTTTAGATTTGTATTCCTGAACAACCCAACCCCTGTGAGAGAACTCCTCCTGATATGTGCTACCCTAATGGATTATGTGGGGAAGTGAAGTGGACTGCTAGATTCTACTCTTGAGGTGACTCTAAACTTCTCCTCTGCTTGGCACTGTTCCTAACTGCATCAGCTTGTGTAATCATTCTCTGCCTCATTCCACTCAGTCAGTCCCTCTCTGCATAATACAGCCTCCCTGAGTGCATCTGTAAGTGCATTTTAGCTCCAATGCAGACTCACCTCTGCCATGCTGTTCACAGTGAAATTCCCTGACTTGTATATAAACTGCAGCCTTTCCCCTTTGTCCTAATCTTGTTCTCTGATCTATCCTTGGATTGACAGTTCCTTGGATCAGGGACCATCACTCCTGAGGACATTTGGAAAGCCTCTAGCACATAATGGATATTATTGTAAACAAATTTTAAGATGGGGAACTGAACTATGGAAAGCTGATCTGCCATTATTGGAGGAAACAGGCCAGAGAGGCTGTGTCTGTCTACACAGCAGCTTAGAGTGTGTGGTGTGTTGTCCCCCCACCTCCGTAGACAGACTTGTGCTAGCTCTACTTGAGCTAAAAATAGCAGTGTAGATATTGTTGTACAGGCAGCAGCTTATGTTACCTGCCAGAGTCCAAGCTTGCCTTCCCCCCACCTCCACCCCGGGTTCGAACTTGGTGGCTAGCCTTAGCCGGTATATCCACACTGCTCTTTTTAGCATGCTAGCTCCGGCAGAGCTAGTGCAAGTCTGTCCTCGTTGGCTGGCAGGCTCGCTCCCAGCTGCAGTGTAGATATACCCAGCATGGCTTGTTTCAGGCCAGGGGTTTTCTGGATTTGGGGTGTGTGTGTTTGGGAGTGGCAGGGTGGGGAAGATCATGCTGGTAGCAGTTGGTCAGGATGTCTGGTGGAGGAGAAAGTGGGTGAACTTTAAAAACAAAAACAAGTACATTTTTGGTACTTGTTCTCTTGGGAATAACAGGTGCTGAGAGTACAAAGCACTACTTTGAATGGTTCAGTATTTAGCTGTGTGGTGCAGTATTATGTATATTTTACTTAGATTTTCAGTTCCTTGGAAACAGGAGTTGTCTTCCTGTGTTTGGTGGGCATTGGTGTTTTGTAAATGCTACTATATTAGAAATAACTAATTATGTGGTCACTTGATATAATAACACACCGACAAAACTCCTAACCATAAGGTTGTTGCTAAATTTACACACACATACTGCCTTCATTCTCTGTTAATTAAATCAGCTTGATGGTCTGACTTGAGCTTTCTAGCTTGAGTAAAAAAAAGAAAAAGCTGAAGGAGTCAGGTATTCCCTACACACTTATAACACAGAATTACAGCTCATTGGTTTTGCAGTAAAGTGACCCTTGTGGGTGTGAAATTGACAACGTGGACAAAGTAAGTTTTTGTTGTTCTTGTTTACTTGCACATAGATTGCTTTTCCTTCCAGTCTCTCTTAACCAGAAATCCAATCTATTCTTCTCTTCCTACAAACACCAAAAGAAAATGACTACCTTTATCCTTAAAAATAGTTGAGGAATTTTAGCATGTTAATTTCTTATGTGAGTGTACATGGCAAATTTAGTGCAGAGCATAACAAAACAGTTAGTTCAGCTGTTCTGCAGAGACTGAATTCACAGAATAAGCATGTGTTCTGTTTTTTCCCTGAAGCTTAGCATGTAAAGGTCCTGTGGGTTTCTGCAGAAATGGTCAAATCCATTTTTCTTTTTGCCTTTGGCCATTAGAAGAGAGAAATCAGAGGCCTGCTTTTCAAACAAAACATGCCAAACGTTTTTCTTTCAATTTCAATGTCTCCCTGCTTTTAAAAAAAAAAAACCCCATTATTCACATTTTCACAGTTTAAAGAATTGCATAGTTGGAAAATGCAGATGAATGCCTTCAAAATAAACATGATTAAGGCAATTCTGAAAATATGTAATGGTAAGAAAGACTGAGTTCTTAGTCTTTAGACATTTTTAGCAAAGGTTGAAAAAATTTTATATGCCTATTTCAGCCATGCTGAAGCATTCATTAAACAAATGTACAGGTTTAATTCTAAACTTCATTGGCTGTCCTGGAGTTTTATATTTAACATTGGAATGTAACTATGTGAAATAAACTTTCTCTAGGTATTTAGGAGCTGATCATGGCCCTACATTTTGTTACCATATTATTTGAAATACAGTGAAGAACACTTATTTCTTGGCTACCTGAATTGATCTTAGCTAACTTCATTGCTAGCATCTTTAAAATCCTCTACTTCATGTTTTAAAGTAAAATAGTTAGACTGCTGTGCGAGTGAATAAAAAATGAAGAAAATTAGGTTAAAATAACAAGTATAATTTAGCCTGCCAAAAGCAGCGAAATGCGGAATTAAAGCTTCCGTTGTTATCCTTATGTCACCCTGTCCTTAGCTGCTGGAATGATCTCAGAATGTTGTCTGTTCTTACATACCATATGTGCTGCAGTACTAGGCAAAATATAGTGAGCTAAGTATGGAATAGTAGTTCTAAACTGTGTCATAAGGCTCTTAGAGGTCATTATACAGTTACATAAGTATTGTGTAGACCAGCGGTAGGCAACCTATGGCATGCGTGCCAAAGGCGGCACGCGAGCTGATTTTCAGTGGCACTCACGCTGTCCAGGTCCTGGCCACTGGTCTGGGGGGCTCTGCGTTTTAATTTAATTTTAAATGAAGCTTCTTAAACATTTAAAAAACCTTATTTACTTTACATACAACAATCGTTTAGTTATATATTAAAGACTTACAGAAAGAGACCTTCTAAAAAGGTTAATGTATTACTGGCACACGAAACCTTAAATTAGAGTGAATAAATGAAGACTCGGCACACCACTTCTGAAAGATTGCTGACCCCTGGTGTAGACCCTTCAAATGTGGTGAGATTCATACTTCACTGAGTATCTTAACATAAGTGAACAAAGACTGTTTACAGAAAACATGCAAACTTAAAATTCATACTCCATGTTTTCAGGCAGTGAGATCCAAAGTATGGGGGAAGGTGGTAACAGCAATACCATCACTTTCCCTCCCTCAATATCTATTCCCTCTGACAAATAGCCGAGCATTACACCAAAGAGGATGAATTGGACCTAGTTTGTGGCATAATAGCATTTACATTATGTTCACAGGTTGACTACAGGGGCTTTCAGAGATGAACAGCTTGAAATTGGGAGCCTCAAACTCCAGCGATTCAATTTTACCTAGTACTTAAATTCAGATTTGCCATCTGTAAAATAGGAATACTTGCGTTACAGAGCTAGGTGTGGTTTCATGTTTGTAAAGCATGTGGAAGGTATAAAGCACTCAGGTACTAAGTTTGCTTTTTTGGTAGAGGATTTTTTGTGCTCTGTTACTTGCTAACTCATCTACCTCGTTTGCTGTTGGTTTCCTTAGATGTCTTAGAATTGGCAGGGAGATATGGGAGACAGTAGTAAGCTTCTATATTTACATACAACACCTAGTCTTCGCTGTGTTGAGAGTTAGATGAGGCCACTCTGTCTTGACCTTCAGTGAAGAGACCTGCTGATGTAATCTGGATGGGAAGAAAGAAGCAGTGGATCTGTGGATTTTTCATAGTGCCCTTCAGTTTATTGCAAGGTATCCGTTTCATGTGTAGGTGACAGACAATTCAACAATAACAACAACAACCAAAAAAAAAAAAAAAGCCCCATCTCAGGGGATGAACAATGAATGGAACAATGGATGGACCACAGTTCATTTATTTTAGGCTTCTGTGCCATAAGCCATTGTACTATATATTGAGTCACTGGAAGTGCATCTCAGCAGAAAGCCAACTTCTTTGTCACTTGGTTTCTTTTTTATGATCTGGGATCTTTCAGTCAGAGGGATTCTGTTTCCAAGTGAAAGCACTGATGGACTCTTGTGTATGTGGAGGTTCTGAACATAATTTAAAACTAATCTTGCAGAATAACAGATGAACAATGTCTAAAAGGGCAAGCATCCAAATTTAGGGTTAAAGACTTAAAAGTAGGCATATTAGACATGCCTTTGTCTTACATATTCATGGAGTGAAGAGGGTTACTGGTTTTTATTTGTGTAGCTTTCACCTCAGAAGGCAGAAAAATAACGTCTCAGATAAGGAAGAAATAAGACAAGTTGCTCTCATTCTTTTTGACCAATGTAAACAAGTGGCTACTCAAGTTTTTCCTTACTAGTGAGTCTGTCAGGATGACTACATACTAAATTGTCTTGAATTGACTCTGACCATTGACTCCCTCTTTTGATGTGTGTTCCATGAATCTCAAGATCAGCAGGTTGTACAGAGAAGTACAGGAAGCTAGGCTGCTGATCCTTAGTTGAAAGGAGCTTCTTTGCAGGCCATCCATGACAGCCCAGTTTGCCTCTTCTGCTGTCAGAACCATAATAGATTTTTCAGTCCTTCCTTGCTTGCCCAAGTCAGAAATACCACATGAAGGCAATTAGAAGTAAAATTGGAGTTTTAGGCACCAAAGACTTAAACAAAATGTGTTTGGCAGTTGCAAGATGACATTGCCTATAACAAGTCCAGTTCTGAAAAGCAGTGTTATTTACTAAATAGATTTATCAAAGCTTTATTGAGAGATTCAGTGGTCACTTCTTGTGAACTTTTTCCTAGGTACTGGAGAAATGTTTGCAATTCAATTGTTTCACTTTTCGTGAACAATGCCTAATTGTTCAGTTGACTTAATAGGCTTTTCTTACAAAAATATATTGAATATGTGCATATACCAGTATGTTAATATTACACACACAGAGGTTAGTTAGAATCCTGTGCAGCAGCATGGTATTTGAGAAGCAGGACACATTGGACGGCTGAGGCTGGGATTCTGAGTACACCAACATGATACACTGATACTAGCATTCAAGTGCATTACTGTGACAGTGGCAGTCAACGTTCTAATCACATTACTACAGTGACGGTTCTCCCTGTATATGATGGTGGCATAAAATAAATACTAGACTAGATCAGAAAACTAATTTTAAAGAAAGTCATTTTTTATCCTTAGTTTGTAGGAAAAAGAGGAGCAATAAATTAAGAGGAAGAGTGGGTGACAATTGAAGTCAAATTCAGAACTGATATACATAAGCAGAATGCCACTGATTTCAGTGGGGGTCTACCAACTTATATCTGATTTGAATATGGTCCTTTTTGTGCAAAAGCACTTGTTTAGAAATATATCATCAGTAACTCCCAGATGAATTTTAGTTGACTTTTTGCACTGATTTCTATTTGACTAATTTTAATGTGATTTTCTTTAGTCTGTGGAAAATCTAGCTTTTATGCTGCTTTGGTCAATTTCAGGAAAGCATCAGTCCTAAATCTCTTTTCTGTGTTCTACAACAGGTGTTAATTCACACACTACACTGCAGAGAGTTGAGGATAACAGCAGTGAAATGTCTGTATAGTTTTGTTCAATATTTCTTAATTGGGGAAAACCCAGACACATAAGCAATTTGTCGAGAATAGTTGAGTGCAATTTGAAAGGTCATAACTAAGCCAAAATGTACATCCTATTCTGAACAAATGGTATTTATTACATCTTATTTCCTTGTTGATCCAGTAATATACTGGCAAAAGAGACTGAGCTCTGTGCGTCTGTCATACCAATAGTCATGAGTATTTTTGTACTAATAGACCTTCCCTTTCCTTTTTGAAAGTTAACACAGCTGCAGACATAGTCTACATGATGTAGTTTGCCAACTGAGTAAAACATCTGAGATTTATGTGCTTTCTGCATGATGACCTCTACTTGTTGATTCAGAAATATAAACAAGTGCTCTCCTGTCATTATTGGCTTTGGTGGAACTTGACCAAAAATCAAGACTTTGCTGTGCAAAATTTAAAGGTATGTTCTGAAGCCCTGGTTGAAAAAAATTTTCCAGCTGTTTTTGAGCTTTATGAGAAATTCAGTTCAACGTTTTGAATGATTTTTTCTGGAATGCAGAAAGCAATTTAGAGGGTCCTGGGCCAACAGGTTTGGGGCTTTCACCCTATTACTGCCTTTTTTGTGAATCCAGCGGAGGAATGCAGACTGAAAAGCAAAGCTACTGTGTGGGGGGAAGTTTGCACAAAGCCTGCCTGCTTTGTGCCTGGTGTAATATTAACCCTGCATTAGAAATATAGAAGCAGATCCTCTTTCCACCCTTCCAAGAAAATTAAAGAAAAACCTTGATTAATATTTTCAAAACTGACTTGAAAGCCCACATCTCATTGAAAGTCAATGAGACTTGGCCTTCTAAATCACTTTAGAAAATGGAATTTAGGCTCCTAAGTCATTTAGCGGGCTGGAAAATTTTACTTTGAGACTTTTTATTGCTTGTGTAAATTTAGTAGTAACTGAATGATGCTGCTGCATAAGTACCCTATTGTAATTGTAAAGGAAATCCAGCAATTTTTAATCTAAACCAAGGTTTTTAATGAAGTTAAGATAGCTTCCCAATTGAAACATTGTATCTGATATCTTGGCTAAAGTAGCTCTGTTTGTTTTTAGCCCCAACATTATGGTCCAAATACAAAATTTCAGCAGTAATTATATTGGTAGATGTATTGGTTGTACCATGTTTGGGATGGAAAATAATTTTCAAACAGCAGGAAGTGACCTCCTTTTCCCTAACATTTGTTTTGCTTCCAGCTATGTTGAGGGCCATCTGAATACACAGACCTTTTGCATTAGAGAGAGCCTTTTAATTTAATATTTATCAGTAAAAAAAAAAAAAACATGATTTTTTCAACTAATTGGGATACTATAGTATAATGTGTAGCAAGTAAAAAAGCTTAAACAAGCTTGAGTGTAGTTGGCTAGCATAGCTTAAGCTATGTCTTCGACTCTGTTCACTGTGTGTGAAGACTACCCAAGGTGTAAAACTATTTAGCTCAAGAAATGGAATATAATACAAGCAGAAATTTAAAAATGACTTGTTAATTTACTGTTAGGCCAATATTGCTTGCATCTTTGGTTAAATTATTAACTAGTCTTGCTTAGTTGATGATTAAGTGAAAGCTACTTATTTCATCATTATGGGATTTTGGTTTATCTTTTAAAATTTGGCCTATGTACAACTTTGAGCCTCATCTGAGTGGTCACTGAAACCTGCCAATTCACATGTTCCAGTGCTGTTTCTGAGGTTAACAGATGGCACACTGTGTTTGCTGCTGTGGCTCTGAGAATATGGAAATAGCTCCAGTATAGTTCTACATCTTCCCCTCTCTCCCTAATTAAGAAACTCCGCTCATTTATCAGAGGATTTCTTTTCCGGCCTTTGGTGTCTGTGTATAACCACTCCATTAGTCATTTTTATACCATTTAGTTTTTTAACTTGATTTATTTTAATAGTGCTATTCCCAGGGGCTTTATAGCATGTACAACTAGATGATTTGAAAAAAACCTCCTTTTGCTTTTCAGTTAGCACAGTCTTTTTAAAATTTGCATATTGACTTTAACACTGATCTTAAAAGTAGTTCTTCAAATTGGTAATGACCAGAGATTAAAAGTTTAATAGTTTGTTTTGTAATTTTGTAAACATATATGCATAATACTTGATGTTGGATGATGAAGAGTCAGGATATACTTCGCTCAAATGAGAAATAGTAATCTTGTGTTGGGTGGGACAAAAGAGCACAGCATATAATTACACAATCTTCAGAAACAGAGATCACAGTAATCTTATAATTTAGAGGAATTATATTTTGGTAGATTGCAGGATTTGCCATATCAGTTTACTTACCTGACAATTCATAAGTGATTCTGAATCCAGAGCAAACCATTACTAAAACTTACACAGTAACGGCAAAAAATAAACCACACAAGAATAGGAAGAGTCTTTCTTACCTGGTTGCTGTCTGATCAGATGGGGCTTTCAACCTTTTGAAGTTATTACTGTTTAGGTTTTTTTCTATCGTTTTCTTCAAGTCTGGGGGGAACTTGCCTCCCAGACAATGATGTGGTTGATTGTTGCCCCAGAAAGGGTTCTGACACTGAAATATTATAAAAGTGAGGGGGAAGGTGAGTAAATGGCAAGCTCTGTCTTCTAATATTTTTCCATGTTTAGAGACTGACTGACTTTCTCATTAACCTTTTTCACAAATGGATGCTCCACTCCCTACATCAAGAGGTGGAGCAACAGCTGCTGGCACAACAGAGGGTTCTTGAAATCCTGCTTAAGGAGCAGTAGCTCCTCCCTTCTTCTGAAAAATCTCAGGGAGCAGCAGTTAGGTAAGGATGGCTGACAGCTGAAGTGTGCAAGGAATCTTATCAATTACTGTGATATTTCTGATGGTTGCTAGGGTCATATCTGTACCCTGTAGTGCTTCCCAGAAATCTTTCGATCTGTCTTCAGGAGAGTAGTGATAGACTAGGCCTGTTCATCCTCTGCCATACTCCTAGGATCTCTGAGAGACTAATTCTTCTTTAGCTGGAGAGGAGGAGGAAGTGAAGTGGGATACATAATATCCCCATGGCCTCTTGCCTCCCTCTGTAGTAGGCAGATTGCCAGGAGAGGCGTAGAAACAGGCAGTGGATTCTTGAGCTACAGCCGGAGGAGTAGGGAGCTCAAGGTCCGTTTCGTAGTAGGCAGCCTGTTGAGTTTGCCTGCAACTCGTGCTCTTTGTTTCTAGCTCTGAAGCATAATTTGGTAAAGGTGCTTTTCCCTAGCTTCTGCTTCTCAGTCTATCCTTGACTCTTAGTGAGAGGTTCTGCTCCTCTCCCGCTTCTTGAAGGCGCAGTTTCTATTGCCACAGGTGCAACTGTTGCAGCTGTTCCTTCTTCCTACTGGTTGCTGTGGCTTTCCTGCCTCCACTTCCTGCTGCAAAGGACATGGTGAATGGAGCTGCACTTTGAAAATGTCAGTTCTCAGCCTCATTGACAATATAGGTGCTAAAAACAATCAGGAATGTATTGCTGTAACTGACCACTCCAAATCCTTGTGTTCCATATTCAGGTTCAGATACTCTACTCTTAAGGGCATATTTGAAATATTGATGTAGGTGGGTAAGGGGGAGAAGGGCTTAGGGGTATCGCGTTGCATTTTTTGGGGGCTTCCACTTGATCTCTGGCATCCAAATGCACCTCAGTGGTGGTCCCATGGTAATCTCCATGCTCCTCTGCCAGACCCTCAGATTTGCCTGCAAGCAACTATGCTTTTCTGCAAGCTTTTTGTTTTTGCTCAGTATTTCTACAGACATGTATGTAAATTGTTTCTTGCCTGCAGACACAGTAAAGGGGGTCACTTGTCTCACTTGTGACAGAGAAAAAAAGCCTATGTGGGCGATGCCTGTGAGGAAGCAGGAAACACGTTAGAGAAATCAGTCCCTTGGTTTTTACTTTTTTGGCATTTGTGCTTCCTAGTGATCTTTAATCTTTGAGGCAGAATGACTGGGGAAGCAAAAGAGTTTGCTCTGGCAATTTTTCCTTCGAATAATTCAAAGCAGGATACCGTGGGATTGAAGTACGTACAAAATGTCTGCCATCATGGATGACTGATTCTTCTCTCCCTTTCCTGGTGCTTATGGACAAAGCACCCAGTCAATGCCTCGGAGCTGTTTCACTTAACTTTCTCTTTGCAGCTTTCTTTAATTTAAAATTTACTGAATTTACAAATAATTTAATAATTACGTATGTATGACCCTCCAAGTTGAAAAAAAGTCAGTTTCCAAGATTCAAGCACTTGTTTTTTGCTTCAAGCATTTAGTCCTATATAAAGCTAAGTGAAAAAGCTACTAGAAAGGCAGTGCAACACAGACCGTAGCGTTTTGGGATGAGGAAAGCAAATCTTTTCTCTAAGTGAAATTAATGCTCCCATGCTTTGAGGAATCAAGTAGGTGAATGATTTCTGTGTGAGTAGTTAGCATAATTCAAGATTTAAGACCATTTTGTATAGGTGTGTAGATTCTCTTGAGTTTAATATTCATAGGTTTCAGAGTAGCAGCCGTGTTAGTCTGTATCCGCAAAAAGAAAAGGAGGACTTGTGGCACCTTTAGAGACTATTTGTTAGTCTCTAAGGTGCCACAAGTCCTCCTTTTCTTTTTAATATTCATGTGACTACTGAGGATGTGTATGAACAGTCCATGATATTTTGTCAAAATTACCTTTACAGTCACTTTACACAGCTCATACATATTTTTCTATATAGATACCCATATCTATCCTTTATCTTCAATGATTTGGTTTAGTGGAGAAGTATCTGAATTGATCAATGTGATCAATAATTATCCTGCTTTCCACTCTCCGGAGAAAGGATTTGGAAAAGTACATCTGTTTCCATGACTGATAAACAACATTCAAGTACTTCTTTTTTTTTTTTTTTAAATTACCTGAACTTTGCCAACCTTCTTGCAAATGGTTGAGCATACGTAGAAGCTTTCGTGTACCCATAACCAGAGTAAATACAGTTTAAAAAAGTCTTTCGGATGATAAATACAAAATGGATCTGGTAACAGTGGGAAAAACGGGAGACCATGTGAGTTAAATTGGTTCAGTTATAATTCAAAGTTAAGGGAAGAGGGCATACAGAGTAACTTGGTTTTCTGCTGTTGAAAATGATGGATTAATTGAAATTTTGACTCAATCTAGCTTCCTCTGAGCTTTTATTTAAGCATGACACAAAGTAATAGCCTTGTATTTACTTTTTGATTTCATATTTTATATTCATCTAGCTCATTTTCCACTACTACATTCATTCACTTAAACTCTTGTGTAGTCATTAGTTCCTTCATAATAAGCACTTAAACACTTCCATACACGTGACATTGTTCCGCATTTACTGTATGATTTCAATATCAGTTTTGTTTGGACGTAAAGGTTTTTGACTATCAGACTCCATTATACTCTCAGATACAACTGCGTAACCTCACTAATGTCAGGTTGGGACTGGCACCTTTTTCAAAATCTAAGTGTTAATCCTGATTTTTGACACTGTCTCCCACGGTATTCTTGCCAGCAAGTTAAAGTAGTATGAGCTGGATGAATGGACTATAAGGTGGATAGAAAGCTGGCTAGATTGTCGGGCTCAACGGGTAGTGATCAATGGCTCCATGTCTAGTTGGCAGCCGGTATCAAGTGGAGTGCCCCAAGGGTCGGTCCTGGGGCCGGTTTTGTCCAATATCTTCATAAATGATCTGGAGGATGGTGTGGATTGCACCCTCAGCAAGTTTGCAGATGACACTAAACTGGGAGGAGAGATAGATACGCTGGAGGGTAGGGATAGGATACAGAGGGACCTAGACAAATTGGAGGATTGGGCCAAAAGAAATTTGATGAGGTTGAACAAGGACAAGTGCAGAGTCCTGCAATTAGGACGGAAGAATCCCATGCACTGCTACAGACTAGGGACTGAATGGCTAGGCAGCAGTTCTGCGGAAAAGGACCTAGGGGTTACAGTGGACGATAAACTGGATATGAGTCAACAGTGTGCTGTTGCCAAGAAGGCAAATGGCATTTTGGGCTGTATAAGTAGGGGCATTGCCAGCAGATCGAGGAACGTAATCGTTCCCCTCTATTTGACGTCCCCCTCTATTCGGTGAGGCCTCATCTGGAGTACTGTGTCCAGTTTTGGGCCCCGCACTACAAGAAGGATGTGGAAAAATTGGAGAGAGTCCAGCGGAGGGCAACAAACATGATTAGGGGACTGGAACACATGACTTACGAGGAGAGGCTGAGGGAACTGGGATTGTTTAGTCTGCGGAAGAGAAGAATGAGGGGGGATTTGATAGCTGCTTTCAACTACTTGAAAGGTGGATTCAAAGAGGATGGATCTAGGCTGTTCTCAGTGGTAGCTGATGACAGAGCAAGGAGTAATGGTCTCAAGTTGCAGTGGGGGAGATTTAGTTTGGATACTAGGAAAAACATTTTCACTAGGAGGGTGGTGAAGCACTGGAATGCGTTACCTAGGGAGGTGGTGGAATCTCCTTCCTTAGAAGTTTTTAAGGTCAGGCTTGACAAAGCCCTGGCTGGGATGATTTAGTTGGGGATTGGTCCTGCTTTGAGCAGGGGGTTGGACTAGACCTCCTGAGGTCCCTTCCACCCTGATATTCTATGATTCTATGAGGTTTGTCAAACAGTATCTGATGCTGGGGACTGCTGACTCTAGGTACTGAGAGAGCTCCCTCAGGAGTGAAAGGACGATGAGCCATACGGTAAGTGGTCCTCTTGTTTAATAATAGCTCTGCTCAGCATGGCTCATGGTTGGTGTACATAAAAGCAGATGGTGTATATTTGAAGAATGTTGGAGTAAGCTCAGCATGTAAAGAATGTTTTGGCATATTACAAGACATTCTAAGAAACCACATTTTCAAGTAAGAAATTATCTCTTCAGTTAATTCGCATTAAGCTTGTAAGGAGAAAAACATCTCTAAGAAGTTATTTACGCAGATGTAATTGTCAAAAATCCTTATTTGAAAGTACTTATTATAGGACTCTTAATTTTCAGCTCATTTTATCCATTTTTCTTTATGCTCAGAAAAATCAGTTGTCCTTGTAATACTACATCAAATTGATGTTCCACTTCAATTAGCAATGCTTGATAAACAAAGAACAGAGTGACAACTCAGACGAGTGTAACATGATTTATTCTTTAATTTGTCCATTTTGTGGTGATTTTTAAGTCTCCTGTCATCTACAGCTTTCAGCTAATGACAGGACCACTGAAGGCACGTTTGTTCTCTTCCATCAGTATGGGACCACCTTTTTTTGCTGCTGTCATGGCAACAGCTCCTCCCAACACCACTATCTCCATTAGATGTTCCCTTAATTATTTGAAATGAGGCATGAATGTTTGTTCCAGCTCTGAGATGAGGCTGCATTATGTATGACTCGAGAATGACAGGCAGCAGGATTGTGAAAAAACAAAGGGAAATGCAGCGAATGATGGACAGATTGCTAAAGCATTGCTAGCGTGCTTTCTGTTTAGTTAGTTGACGTAGTTGACATTTCTTAACGAATTGTCAAAAAAACCTTATTGTGGGGCCTGTGTCCTAAATATGCAAGTAACATTAGCAGTAGAGAAATGGTAAGCAGTCACTCAGAGAATCCACAGAACTGGTAATAATCCTGTATTAAATATGTTGAAAATATTTTGAGTATTTCTGATGTGCTGTTGCCGAAACAGCTCTGCCAGTCTTCAGCTAACTGTGTCGTACATGTTCTGGTAGACTGCATTAATTTATTATCTCAGGCAGCCCAAGCTGTTAGTTTTTTCTATCAATTGTATTGAAATACTTGAGTTTCTGTAGATGATACACTTAAAAAAAAAATCTGGGAGTTCCCGCTAATTAATAGATATCGGACCAAGATAAAGGCAAATCTTCTTCAAGGGATGGTCCCTATATATATATTCCACACATGGGGATATGCATGTGCCCGAGTCAGGCAGGTTTTGCAAGCAATGTCTGTTGGCCCACATACATGCTCAGAACTGAAGACATAAAAGATGGTGTGGACTGATGTCTTTCCAGTTCCTTCTTACCCCTGCATGGTCTGAGTTGGAATCTTCATTGTCCTCAGCGTTTTTTTTTTTTACTGCATCATTGCTGTAAGCAAGTGTATATAGTTAGTTTTTTTTAAAATAGTTTTAGTAGTCTTTCCCCCAGAACTCGGGAAGTTCAGGAACCGAGACTTGGAAAACATCTTGTGGAGAAGACAGTGATGACCCAGTCAGATCTGGGTGGGGGTGGGACCCCATACAGCAGTCTCACCAAGTGGACAGTGTCCTTCTGAGCACAAGCTTGGGGTTGGAGGCTGAGACTGTTAAGCCTAAGGAGGAGGGATCACGTGAGAGCAAGGGGACTCTCATAGACATGGGGACAAGCCATGCCCTCAAGAAAGAGGATTCCTTCCCATCAGAGTTCGGATAGATGGCATGCACAGGTGCTAAGGACTTATGCCTGAGTGAATCTTCTCGACAGGAGAAGGTGAGCAGGGGTATAGCTCTGACAGTTCCTACATTGGCTCTGATGGTGAAGGCTCGGGATAAACAGCTCCTGGTGCTCCCATCCACTTATAAGACCTGATGCTGTATTAGTAGCAATACGGCCCTGGAGGGAGCCAACCGATGTGATGACCAAGGAAGCTCCGGTTCCGTTGCTCTGGCAGTGGACTCTCCTTGTACTCCAGAGCAATCTGAGACCTACATCTCATCAGAGGACATTTGGCTCTTCCTTATCTGCATTCACCACCCCCATCAGGACTATTCTGGAACACTGTGACACCAGAGGAAGAGACTGTCCTGATAGATGCAGAGTTGTTCTCCCATCTCACCTGTTTGTGTTGAGGCGCAATCATCAGTACCATTGGTTCCTCCAGAGATAAGGGATCTGGCTTTCTCTTTGGATGGGTCAGAAGACCCGCAGAAGTCTTTGGCATTGAGCAGAGGTGGCATGGTACAGGAGCACCAGAAGATCAGAGTTCTGGCCTCCAGCCAGATGGAGTTGGCCAAGAGACAGGTGGTATCCTATGCATGGGGTCTTACTCCACCAGTTGATCCAGCCTACTGGCAATATTGGAGATCATAGGATCCCTACCCTAGACACCCAGGAGTTGTATTTGCCATTGCCTGGACACGTAAGACTAGTCCCATCGGAATATTCAGAACGGGAAGGTGAGCTGGTTCCAGGACCAGTCTGGTCTTTCACAGGATGAGGCAGTTATTCTATAGTCTTTGTGTCTGCCAGATGACTTAAAAGCAATATCAGATTCAGCTTGAGTAATTCTAGGACCTCAACACAGTTTACTAGACATTCTTCAGCCTTCTGGTCCCAGTTGAGTGACCCTCGCCATCGAGGCCATCATGGACCTGGCAAAGATGATTTCACTCATTCCTGCTGCTTGTACTCACTCCTAAGGGGGCCAAGAAGTGCTATTTTATGCCGTCTCGGGGGGGGGGAGGATTTTTGTTCTCTCACCCACCCCGTAACTCTCTGATTTTTGCAGGTGGCTAGAGAGTGGCCCAAGCACCAGCACCCAAAGGCTATTCCCTTTGATAAGGGATACAAGCAACTCAGCCTTCTAGGGAGAAAGGTCTTCTCTTCCACCTGCCTGCAGTTCAGGATCTCAAATTATCAGGCCCACTTGGCCAAATAGGATTTTACTAATTATACTCTATTTTTGGGAATTTAAGGACACGCTCCCTGAGGAGGATAGGACCTGCTTCCAGGCCTCAGTGAATGAGGGCAGATGGGTGGCCAAAACTTCCTTCCTTCCTAGCCATGGTGGTTGTGGCAGATACTGCACCTAGGAGGATGGCTATGGATGTTATGAGGAGAGATTTGTGGTCGCAATCCTTGGGTTTCCCTAGAGAAGTGCAGAACACCATCCAAGATATGCCCTTTGATACTATAAATCTATTCCATGAGATGGATGAGTCTCTCCATTCTGTCAAAGACTCAAGGACAATGCTTTGCTCACTAGGCAAGGTGGTCTTGCTCTATACTCCTGACCATAAAAGAGAAACACCATATATGGGTATAGGGTAAGACCACCTCCTTGCTCCTTTTACCACTAACATCCTCAGGAGCTGCTACATGGAGGGTATATAGATCCAGGAACACAGCTATTGCTACATCCACCACTGCTTGGTACTCTGACTTCCAAGCAAAGAGTTTCTTTTTTATGGGATTGACGAAACCTGTGTCCCTTTATTGATTCCACTTCATTCCCCTCCTCTGACATTCAGAGGCCACCTTACCCAACTTGACACAAACTGGAGGTCCCTAACTACAGGCACATGGATATTAGAGATTTATGGTCGCCATGTGAGTTTCTGATAACTCCTACCCACAATCCCTCTTCCTGGTTCCTTTTCGGGGCCACTTTCATGAGGAGATTCTATGACAAGAGGTGAACTCCCTTTTCAGTGGACCCATGGAAAGGATTCTACCTCAACATTAAGGGAAGGGATTCTATTCTCCTTACTACTTGATCCCCAAGAAGAATGGGGAATAGAGTCCAATTCTCTTTCTGACAAAGCTGAATATGTTCACTTGAAAACAAAAGTTCTTCATGATATCCTTGGTATCACTAATTTCCTCATTAAAGGAGGGCACATAGTTTTCAGCTCTCTACATGAGATATGCTTTTTCGCATAGACATCCACCTGGCCCCCAGGTGGTTCCTCTTTAATCAAGACCATTACCAGATCAGAGTCCTCCCCTTCAGTCTAGCCACAGTATTCAGGTCTTTGCAAAGGTTTTTTCAGTAGTGGCAGTTTGGGTGAGAAGAAAGGGATTTTTATTATCTTTCTCAGTGACTGGCTTAAGATTTGTCAGTTCCTACAAGGAAGTCCAGCAGGCAATCCGTGTTCTTTTCAGCTTTCTGTCTTCCCTGGGTGTCTGCATGAATCGTGGAAAATCCATGCTGACCCCAGCGAGGTTCATAATTTTATGCAAGAGCATATCTACTTGAGGTTTCATGTGTGCTCTCATATATCAGATCACTCTCAGACCTAATCAGGACATCAATTAGAACTTGTCTTTCCCTCCTTGGCCACATGGCTTCATGCACATAGGTGATGCTGTTCATCAAGTTTAATCTTTTCTGCCTACAAACCTTGTTTCTCTCTGTGTACTCACCAGAGAAGGGTAACATGAATGACCATTCTGCTCAAATTTTGAGGGTCTCGGTGGACAAAACCAGAGAAGGCTAGGGTGGGCATCCTGTTCACACTAACACTCAAGGTAGCCATTGTTATCAATGCCTCCCTCTTGGGTTGGGGTGCTCAGATGGCTGATCATATGGCACAGGATATTTGGACCCTACAAGAGTCCAGAATGCATATAATTTTACTAGATCTCAGGGCAGTCTGTCAAGCCTTCAGTGCCTTCTGCCCACTCATCTGAACCTAACGTGGCCAAATATTATTGGACAAAATGACAATAGTATTTTACATAAACAAGCAGGGGCCAAGCAAGATCTCTCCCTCTGCGACAGAGGTAGTCACCCACTAGACTTGGTACATCAGCCATTGCATAACCCTATCAGCAGCAGATTTACCAAAATTCTATAGTGGACTACCTGAGCAGACATTTTTCCACAAATCATGAATGGGAGATTCACAGGTTGGTTCTCAATGACATCTTTGCCCAATAGGAAATGCTGGTCTGGGACTTTCTCGCCTCACTAGGGAAGAGGAAACTTCCTTGGTATTGCTCCAGAGTAGCCCAGGGCAAGGACTTACAGGTGTCATGGAAGGACTGCCTGGGGTACGCCTTCCCTCCCAATCGATACCAGAAGTTGTACAGAAGATTCACCAAGACAGCTTGAGTCATTCTGTGCCAAACTGATCAAGACATTTCTGGTGTACTGTTGAAGTTTTCAGTTCAACCACCATGAATATACCCACATTGCTGGACCGTCTAACACAGCACAGTGTCAGGGTCAAGCACCCCAGCCTGGGACTTCTGCAACTCAGAGCCTGATATTTGGATGGATGTCTGAAATAGAGTGCTCATGTTCCAAAAGGGTGCAGTCCATCCTTAATCAAAGCAGAGAAGATTCTGATAAGCTGCTGTTTAGCAAAATGGAAGTTTCTCTTCGTGGACTCACCAGTGTGACTTGTTTCCAGAATCTGCAAAGAACAAAGGAAGGCTACGATGCCAATACTTAACTTTCATTTTACATTTGTTATAAGGTGGATAGTTAAACTGTTGTCTTAAAATAATATGCGCGCGCACACGTTCTTGCTTTCTAGGTTATCCTTGTCAGCCTACATACTACTGTAAGATGTTATTTTCATAGAATCATAGAATATCAGGGTTAGAAGGGACCTCAGGAGGTCATCTAGTCCAACCCCCTGCTCAAAGCAGGACCAATCCCCAATTAAATCATCCCAGCCAGGGCTTTGTCAAGCCTGACCTTAAAAACATCTAAGGAAGGAGATTCCACCACCTCCCTAGGTAACGCATTCCAGTGTTTCACCACCCTCCTAGTGAAAAAGTTTTTCCTAATATCCAACCTAAATCTCCCCCACTGCAACTTGAGACCATTACTCCTTGTTCTGTCATCCGCTACCACTGAGAATAGTCTAGATCCATCCTCTTTGGAACCACCTTTCAGGTAGTTGAAAGCAGCTATCAAATCTCCCCTCATTCTTCTCTTCCGCAGACTAAACAATCCCAGTTCCCTCAGCCTGTCCTCATAAGTCATGTGTTCCAGTCCCCTAATCATTTTTGTTGCCCTCAGCTGGACTCTCTCCAATTTTTCCACATCCTTCTTGTAGTGTGGGGCCCAAAGCTGGACTCAGTACTCCGGATGAGGCCTCACCAATGTCGAACAGAGGGGAATGATCACGTCCCTCGATCTGCTGGCAATGCCCCTACTTATACATCCCAAAATGCCATTGGCCTTCTTGGCAACAAGGGCACACTGTTGATTCATATCCAGCTTCTCGTCCACTGTAACCCCTAGATCCTTTTCTGCAGAACTGCTGCCTAGCCATTCGGTCCCTAGTCTGCAGCGGTGCACTGGATTCTTCTGTCCCAACTGCAGGACTCTGCACTTGTCCTTGTTGAACCTCATCAGACTTCTTTTGGCCCAATCCTCCAATGTGTCTAGGTCTCTCTGTATCCTATCCCTACCCTCCAGCGTATCTACCACTCCTCCCAGTTTAGTGTCGTCTGCAAACTTGCTGAGGGTGCAATCCACAGCATCCTCCAGATAATTTATGAAGATATTGAACAAAACCGGCCCCAGGACCGACCCTTGGGGTACTCCACTTGATACCGGCTGGCAACTAGACATGGAGCCATTGATCACTACCCGTTGAGCCTGACAATCTAGCCAGTTTTCTATCCACCTTATAGTGCATTCATCCAGCCCATACTTCTTTAACTTGCTGAGAAGAATACTGTGGGAGACAGTGTAAAAAGCTTTGCTAAAGTCAAGGAACGCCACGTCCACTGCTTTCCCTTCATCCACAGAACCAGTTATTTTATAGGTTACTGGTGTCTTCAAGAGCTAGCTACACTTCTATTGGCCATTGACAAGTTTTCTCCGCCCTGTAGATTACTAGTATAGAATTAGAAAGTGCTTTTGATACCTACCCACGTGTTGTTTATATAGACTGTTTTATTTGCTGATAAATGCAATGTTGACTTACATTGAAATAAAAAAAAAAGCTTGTATTAACTTGCCCAAACCTTGAACTTATTCTCATTTACTTCTCATTTACTACTTTAATTTTGTTTTAAACCAGTGTTTTAAGGTCTGTGTAAGAACTCTGTACTATGTTTTAAAAAATTATACAGCATAATATTTAAGGCGGATAATTCAGGAAAGAGTTAAGCTTTTTACATTTGTGGGGCCCTCAACACACCTCTACAATTGGGCTTGACCAAAATATCAGACCTGCCCAGACTCAATCCAGAAATATGGAAACAAGTCAGTCTGGAGTTGACATTTCCCCTACTCCCACCACCTGAGTCCATGTAGATAAATTCTTAGCATCCAAATTTGTACATTAGTTTGTGTCCAATTTTTAACATTAAATTTACCTTAATGTCAGATAGTTTAGAATTACATTATGATTGAATATGCAGAAGGCCTCAAGTTCCAACAGGTCCGTAATACTGTGGTAAATGTGTCTTTAATGGACAGGCCACCCAACTTTGAAGTGAAAATGAATCTGCAAATACGTGATCATCTTTAGGGAAGATACAGTAATTGGACTAAGCTTGTATTACACCTTCTCGCTTCTCATTGTCTCCAGCAAGGAGGTGTGTTAACTATGCCCATAACAGCTTTTCTGTTGCAGAAATCTGTTCCCCAGTGTTTTTTTGTCTCTGATCATACTGGGTTTGCAAGAGCTCTCTGTGGGATAGCCCAGGTATAGCATGCAAAAGTGATAGCACAAGAATAAACACTTAGTAGTTTCATATTGACAAAACAAATGCTTGCGTGAGCGGAAAGCTAAAGTGGGGAAGAAGGCTTTGAAAGTGTACTGCAAAGCAAAAAAGAGTATTTGTGATAAAGGAATAGTGAAATCTTAATATTTCTGCTTTTTTAACATTCAAAAAAATCAGGTCTGATTATAGCTCTTTTGCTGGTAGACTAGTATGGTAACGTCTCATGAATGAAATGTGATTTGCTCCTCTCCCAAATTGCAGTTAAAAGGAAAAAAAGATGTTGAGATTAAGGTCTGATCTAAATAGTTTTATTACTGATGCAATTCTGCCTATGGGTGTGACTGTCTTAGCCTGAAAAACAGGATGTCTTAAATACGGAGGAGTCCTCCCTCAACTGGGAATTAGGTAAGCGATGGCATAAGCCTGTTGTGATGTCACTTAGTCCTTCAGTAATAAACAGGGCAGTCCAGAGTTGATATTCCTGAACTTTATGAAGAATTTCAAAACAAATCAGGTGAGTAAAAACAAGTGTCACCCAATAACTGCTGATGTGTAGGTGTCCTAGAGGTGCAATATTTTACATTTAGTCTGTTGGGGGCAGAAAAATCCAGTTACAGGCAATCAGAGGACTGTCTTGAAGGGTGTTTTTTAGGAATGTGACTAGTAGCCATATGTGAAACAAACTTGAGGGGTTATGTAGAGCACATTGCTAAATATCTATGCATGTTTTGGGATTAGAACAAAGCAGGACCTACATCAAATTAATTCATACTAATTTCTGCTTCAGTGGTTAGATCTGGGGTGATGCAGTGTGTCCAAACAATAAACCAGGCTACAGCAAAAAAAAAAATAGCCCTGACTAAGTCAGGGGCCTGTGCCATTCTTGTTCATGTGACTGAGACACATAGGTGACTGCCTGGCCCCTAGAACAGATTTATCTGAAGGCAAGAGAAGCCTTTTAGGCTGAGATTGTTGCAGATTGGGGTAATTTTTTCATAATTGTGATGTGTATATTTGTGCCTGTATAGTTGCCAACTAGATGTTTGTTTCCATTTACCTCTTTTTGTGTTTCTCTGTGGTGATCAGCCAATACAATTTGCAGTGTAAGGGAATTAGAATTAGGTAGAAATGTCTGAGACGGTATATTCATTCACCAAAGATGGGGAGCTTGTGCCATGAGCATTTTTCTGGAGCCTGCCATCATGCCCTTGAGAATCTAAGCTTTCACTTCCGAATTAAGTCATTATTGAGAGAACTCCAAAATAGAAGCTGTGAATAAGCTGGTGTAATGATATATTCCTGAGCCTGAAACAGCAGCCTCCCTCATTCATTTCATTGAAGTGTTGACATGGAAGCCTACCAACTATTGAACTAATTAACTATTTTGTTTCTGATCAAAACATATAAGAAAGGAAAAGGGCAATCATATAATAATCTGAATTATCTACTGAGATTGGCATCCAAGTTCTGCTGAGGGATAACTGAGTCAAACAAAGCCCTAAGTGGAAGAGAATCTGTAGTGTAATCAGTTCCACGATTAAATCCAGGCCAGGGTTTAGGCAGACCAAATGTGGTTCACTAAGGAACACAACTTGTGTTTTAATCTGCAGTCTAGAGATCCAGGTTGTTACAGGTCTGTGAGCCCAGCATCCTACATAAAGAATTCCCTTTGTGTTTGTTATACCTGAGTTGTCACTTACATATTGCATGGCATGGTACGGTCAAGTTGGGCATCTGAACCTCACCAAGCACAATAGAGCACACAAGACAGTGTTTTCAAAACCTGTACAACTTTCTGAAGGTTGTCACAATCTGTTTTATGGGCTAGACTTAGTTTGTGGCAGAGTTTGGATGTATATCACTGCTTTTTCCCTCCAGCCATTCCCCTAAAGATAAGGGCACATATCCCTAAATGTGAATATTAAAAATACCATTTAGGGTGGTTGCCGAGTCTCTCTCTACTCATGATTCTTTATATTCAGAAAAAAATGTAGTCCATCCCTGTTGGTCAAGTCAATACAAAATACAGTTTTTGATTGTACTGTGGGAAAAGCCTGCTCCTTATGGCAGAATACACTGATTTAAAACTCCTAATTGTCCAGGAATTGTGTTAACTTTCTGCCCACCACTGCTCATTAAGACCAATTCTGAGCACAGTGTTAAGTGGTTCGACAGTATCTTCCTCTAATTTTTTTTCTGCTTCATAGTCCGTATTGTGTATTTTTAGCTAAATATTGATGTGATGGAAGACTTGAAAACTACAGTATACTTCACTTTTTCTTAAGTATTCTGTGATGTGAATTGCATTGTTTCAATGGTTGTATTAAGGTTACATTTGTTTTAGAGCTTAGTTTTAGACTTAGACTTTGTAGAGCTTTATAATGTTGGCAGACCTTGAAGCTTAAACCATTTCCACTTGCTCCAAGTATGCATGTTGGTCAATGTGGTGAAGTAAACTGCAAATATTACTATCTCAGGATGTAGTGTACCTGGCTCTGTATGATGGGTAGAAAAAAACTGAACTTTTGCTGCATATTTTTGGTTATTAATCAATTAAGATATTTACGTTTTCTGGTGAAATAAGTGTTGCACAAGCAATAGTAATATTTCTTGATCAGCTTAGTCAATCATCATTTGCTAATTATTTGTTTCTCTTGCATTATCTTAGAAATTATTCTAATGCTCATTAATATTTCTGGATTGACTGTCCAAAACTGAAATCCTGCTTGTTCACAAAACCAGGTAAAGCCCAAGTGGCAGTATACAAGCTTTCCCACAAAACTTTGATGGTGGATCTCTGCTCTTAGAGGGAAAGAGCACCTCTGAAGTCAAAAGTAGGTATTCCCTGCCTATTGAACCATTGGCAGGTCTCTGTCTCAGCACTTGTGAAATTGGCCTTTTTTGCTTGCTGCCACTTGCATGTACCTGACTTGAAGAAGAGCTCTGTGGAAGTTGGATAGCTTGTGTGTCTCACCAGCAGAAGTTGGTCCAGTACAAAATATTACTTCACCCTCCTTGGCTCTTTAGCAACCAAGAGGAACCGCTAGGAACCACCTTGTCTCATTACGAACTAGATACTATCACCTAAAGCCACTGAACAGCAGTCAGATGGTTTTGACTTTCTGTTAAGAAGCTGGGCCAGGTTTGATCTGGTGAACTAGTTTAATGGTTTATCATGGTTAGTAATATTCTGAAACATTAGCCCTTCTTACACCAGAACTGCTTGGAAGACAACTTGAGTCTTGCTAGCTTCCTAATATACTCAACCATAGTAACTGTCTTCGGATGGAAAATTCACACATGAGACTATAGGAAAAAAATTTACACAACTGGGTATTCTTTACTGAAGGAATGTGTTGTCAGCCACATGGGACATGTATTGATTAAACAGTGTCTAGAAGTTTGTTTCCGACACATACCTTTCCATAGCAGAAGGGTATACAAAATTTAGTAATTTATAAATGAGGGAACAAAAGTTAAGTTCTCTATTTGAAGTCAGATCTGCATCCCAAAATGTCTTTATATCTTTTCCTGTTCACTCCTATCTCACCGGACGTTGAGCTGCCTTCAGGATATGGTTTGATTCAGAAAGCCTCATCAGATTACATGGCAAGTCAATTAATATGCTCAATAAACTGTATTAAAAACATTACACTCACCTGTGAGTTGCTGTTGGGAATGTAACTTTAAAAGTAACCTTCCCTCTCGAATCCAATACTACTTGTTTCAGCTGTTAATTTAAAGAAAAGCTAAAACGGGACCTTCAAACAGATCTTAATGCGTCTCTTAATAAAAAGCAAAGTAAGACCCCTATGATACTGTACTACTTAAGAGTGTTGGAAGTCGGTAATTAATGCAGCAGCAAGGACTAGTTGGTGGTTACTCCTTACAAGTCTGCTCCTGTCTGCTGTGCTCAGCATTTTCAGTGGAAGTCATCTGACAACACAATCCTGACTTATTCCCCTGATCTGAGAGCCCCATGACTTGGAGGGAAGGAGTTAATTAAGCAGCATTTCATGAGGAAAAATGGTTGCTGCATCCTATACCCTGGGAAACTTGATGGATCAGGGAATTAAGATTTTGGGAGATCACTTAAGTATCCAGACTCCTGGGAGGGAATCAGTGTGGAAAAAATTGCAGAGGGCTATAACACAATTCACATATGAGGTTGGCTGAGGCTGAGGAACTGTTTTGTGTTGCATTTTAAAGTTACCTAGTTGTGTTAATGTTTGCAATAACGTCGTCTTTTCTGTTCTGTAAAGCAGCGGTTTCTGTGAAGGCTGTCCAGGCCTGGAGACTTTCTTGCAAGTCTATAGTAAATTTTGAAAGAATTGGGGTAAGTTTGATACAGGATTTACTAGTCATTCAAAGGTTTTTATTACTGGGGGTATTTAATTTATGAGTTAATACATGCCACCAAAAGATTACTTTTGTTGTTTCATCCTTTCATGTTACCAAGAAATATGAAGTGCAAAATTCTTCCCACCTTTTCCTTTCATCGACATTTCCCTGGTAACCCATTATGTGAATTGTGTTTGCAATATTTGTCCTTCACATGCCATATTTGAATACTCTCTCAGGTTGAGTGCAAACACTAAATTCTTTTTTCTCATTTATTGGAATATATACCTACTCTGCTTTTTCCATAATGATACAAAATTAATCTCTTCTTCTTTCAGGCCTTTCACAAATTGTTAAATTCCTGTTAAAAATACTATGTGGATGCAAATTTGACAGCAAGTGAATGTTCCATATCCAAACAAAGGGAAATCAGATTAAATATTTGTTTTCTGTCTAGTTTTTGTGTGAGTTGATGATTTCATTGCTACTGCTTCCCCAGTCTGCTACCAATTTGTAAAGGGAGGAAATTTTTCTAATTTGCTACGAGCATTGTGACTGCCACCAAAAGGTATATCAAGGTATAGTAGTAGCTGTAGTTACTGACAGTCTTAGTAAAATCACTAAAAGACAATTGAATAGTATGTGTGTTACGGTCTTAGATTTTTTTTTTTAAACTCAGTACTTCTGCATGGTTGGCTGTTACCATCAAAAGAGAAGCTGTCTTGCTAAATTTTCTTGAGTATGAGAATTGCATCTAGAATGGCATCTTATGTGACAGTGACCAGTACCAGAGGCTTCACATGTGGGGGTAAAAACCCCACAGAAGGCAGATGTGGGGGTAATCTTCCACCTTATATCTCATCTTTGTCTCTAATGGAGATAGTTTTAAGTCCTGAAGCTTATGTTTTAATATCCTTTTCAGAATTGTTATTGTACCTTTTGGATATTTTTGTAACTATAAACACTGCAGTCTCGTCTTGTGTTCATAGCCTTAACTTCCTGTGGGAATGGGTTCAACAGACTACAGGCTAGAGTTTCCTTTTTATCAGTTTTGAATGTCAGCTTTTAATTTTCTATTGAATGTCCCCTTTTCTCTTATGACTCAGAGAATAAAAGTTCCATATCTACCTTTTCTATACCATTTATATACTTTTATCATGTCCTCTTATTTATGTCCTTGCAAGGCAACGTATTGTTCCTTCTGTTTTCACTTCTGAGAGATGGCTCAAATACCTATACTTCTTCAATCCTAGAAGTTTTCTGCCTTTGCAGGTTTCCCATTTTTCATTCAAGTACACTTGAATATAGAATCCATTGTACATAAAATTCTACACATTAAATTACCTTTGCCTATTTATTGGATATTTAAGATTTCAAATTAAGTGTTCTATATATCCATACTGTGGCTAATTTGCAAATACTGAAAGAATGGGTAATTAATCTTTTTAAAACTCCTGTATAATACATGAATTTATCAATCAAACATTCTGTAGCCTTAGCCTTCAATCCTTCTGAAGCAGTATTTCCTCTAGGGTAATTGTGGTCCATGTTTTGTGCCAAGGGCAAAGTTTCACTAGCATCAAGCTAGTAAAAGTATATGAAAAATGCTGCTTTTCTTTCCTGAAGTTTTTATTTGTGTGACTAGTCTGAGAACTCAGTATGTACACTGCAAAGCTAGTAGAATAAATAAAGTTCAGTACTGTGGCAAGATGCAATATATTTTCTATATATTAAACTCTTGTTTCAGTTCTGTAGCAATTCTAATAGATGAAAAACATGTCTCCCAACTTTAGTAATTGACTTTTTAGCTACTCTTTCAGTTACCCTACAAATAGATTTCTCAGTCAACTAAGTATAGTTCTGAATACTGAAAATCCCAAATAACGAGCTGATACTTGCCATGTGATTTACTGGGAGATCCCCTTTTTTTAAACTCCTTGGAGTGGTACATAGCCTACTCAAGCAACACTCCAACATGTGCCAGGGTGTGGTATAGCTTCCATGGTGCCTTGCTGAATCACAGCGTTGGCCTGCTTGGAGTGAGGGAGCTGGGTGAGTGGTAAGTTGTTCAGCATAGGAAGTGGCTTTGAAATTTTGTAACATGATCTGTGACCTGCTAAACTACTTTGCCAGCTTGCAGAAGCACATAAAGTAATAAACTGCTTGTGTTCCGTCTCAAACTAGCTCTGTGAAACAGCAGGGCTTGAACAGACTGTGGTGCCACCACATGTCACCACAGCACGCATCATGTTGTAGTGTGGGTGCTGGCAATATGTGATGTAGGGCAGTGTTTCCCAAACTTGGGACGCCGTTTGTTCAGGGAAAGCCCCCAGCAGGTTCGGCCGATCGTGGCCCTCACTGGCCGCGGTTCGCTGCTCCAGGCGAATGGGGGCTGCGGGAAGCGGCGGCTGGTATGTCCCTCGGCCTGCGCCGTTTCCCGCAGCCCCCATTGGCCTGCAGTGGTGAACCGCGGCCAGTTGGAGCCGCAATCAGCTGAACCTGTGGATGCAGCAGGTAAACAAACCGGCCTGGCCCGCCAGGGGCTTTCCCTGAACAAGTGGCGTCCCAAGTTTGGGAAACACTGATGTAGGGGGGTCTGAAGTAGAGAGGGAGAGAACTTGAAATGATCTCTGTGCTGAGAGCTTTATCCTCTTGACACTTGTGGTGGCAAACAAATGAATATACTTCATTACAAGTTGATTTCACCTTCAGATATAATTTATGCTATGTAACCTATAGTCACCTGAGTAAACAAAGTGATCTTGTGCAGATATAGTTGAATATTAACCAAGCAATTGAATTACTTTGATCCACAGCAGCTTCTAGTTAGCCCCAGGAAAAATAAGTGTTGATGATATTTTATAATCTTTGTTGCTTCTTCTTAATAGTTAATGGCCTGTGTCATGACCTAATTTGATCTGTATTTTAATATGGATTTACCGTATTCCCTCTTGTATTTGCCATACCATGCTTCATGTTGAATCAGAAATAGAAACTGAGTTCTGTTGGTAAATAGCACGTGAAAGAAAATACTTGTTTTATTTCCACGAAATTTATGAATGGAAGAAATCCTGATAAAATAAAATCTATTTCCTGTGCTGGACTTGAGTTGAATTGGTGTCTGCGTTTGTCTGGTTCAGCATGTTAGGAAGAACTGCTCCTAATGACCTTCATGGCTGCAAGCAATAAAAGGTGTTGCAAATTGATCCAAGAACGCTTCATGCCACCTGGCCAGGGAGTTACCAGATTATTCCGATTTTATACATTCTGGTTCACCAAAGAACGTCATGTAAGGACTTAAATGAAAGCCAGGGGCAGACTGTCATTAATATTGTTGTGAAATGTATGTACAGATACTATGTAAGGAGTTAAGTATGTATACTAGAAATATGTTCTTAGATTCTGTGTCACAGCACAAGTGGGAAAACAGGTTTCTGGTCGCACAAGATATTGATTCACCTGTCTCTATTACCTTACAATGTTTATTTACATGCTAACACAGTGGAGGCACATTTACATATGAAGTCAACAAGGAAGAGCACACAGCAAGCAGGGGTAGAGAGAGTTTTTCTGAACTATATTTGGGGAACAAAAAACACCCTGTCTCCTGCATCTAGAAAGTAAATGAGCAGTGCATTTATGCTCATGAAAATGAGCTCACAAAACCCGGCAGAGGACATTATGTGGTGGAATAAACTTCTTTATACAGGAGGTTAGCCTGCTAAGGTCAGTTTTAGTCTCTAGAAAATGTTATGACTTTGTTTTATATGTAACCTTTTGTTTCCATTTCTCTTATTCCCTCTCTATTGAATCTCTAATCTTTGATATTAAACTTATAGTTTTTCACACTATAAATATAATCTCAGTGCTGTGGTATTAAACAAGGAGTTGACCCTGAGTTGACTCAGACAAGCTCGTGTGTGCACTGTTCCCTTGGACAGCAAACCTTGTATTCCTGAGTGTTCAGTGGATAAGAGCCTGGACGCTATCAGGGAATAGTTCAAAGGGGCTTGCAGACTGGGGGATGCCTATTGTTAACCTGCAAGACAAGGTAAGGGTTGGCATAGCACAGAGAAGAGAGCTTGGGTGGCTAATGGGCTGCTGGTGGTGTCAGTGCACCCCCCCCCCCCCCCCCCAGTTAAACACAATCAAGCCTTCCTCACAGTGGAGGCAGGTGGAGTAGCAAGGTGATTTACAGTTCTGGGTACCTCGAGAACCATCATACAAGTCTTTCACCTTCCTAAAGAAAGGCACTAGGAGGGCTGCTGTGAATGCTAAATGGGTCTCTAAGAAAATACATCCAGTAGGTCCATTAATTTAGATGTCACTGACACGCAACTTGATAAGAGGAAAGTTAGCCCTCTATCCCCATTCTGAGCAGCCATTTCTTCTCCTGTAGGAAGGTGAGCTTAATTTAATTGGATACCAGTGGACAGTCTTTGACTTTTCTGAATTATGTGATCCACTCTTACGATTGATTGTTTACCAAACTATCCAGTTCTCTAAAAAATTTAAAATCTCTAGACTGTCCATTTTGAATCTTCTAAATAAAAAAAAGGTTTTATAATTCATTGTGTTAAACTGTGTATATTGGCCCATATTCTGTCACCTATCACCAGAAATAATAAAGAGAACCACTTGGGTGTATGTTGCAAAGGGCAACGTTAGTCTGAAGTGCACTCAAGTTTTAATTTTATCATGTGCGTATGGTAGTAAGTTTGAGTAATCAGATTCAAAATTTTCCCACTTGGAGAGCAGTGTGGTGGGAAATTTTGTGGGCTGGAAGAGACTGGAAACACAAACTTCCTGGGTATCTCCTCTTGAGAAAATTTCCTTTTGACTTAACATCTGTTTCTCTCTATCTCCAGATTAACCTTTAACATTATATTTGTTTTAAAGTTAACTCTTAATTATACATAGGGAAAATGGGACTGTCTTACAGCTCCATGTTTGAACTGTACATTTTCTGTGCATGTTTCCAACAAAAGTGTGAAATTTCTGTAAACTAGGTATTATCCAACCAGGATATAAAATGATGATTTGATGCACTATAAAATATACGTGGGACATTTTTTAATCATATTGTAGATTGGACTGCATGTGATGCTAACAGTGCTCTAAAATAGAAAACATTTCTTTAAATGTAAATTTTCTATTTCCCAAGTTACCATTCATCAAGCATTTGAAACCACACTTGTGCTTTGTTATAAATTTGGACAACACTGCCACATATGAAAGTTCCAAGCCTGGACATGCTGCAGAGATTGTCTGCCTTATGCCCATAGGTTATCTTTAGGACCAATGAAATCAATGTGCTTTCTGAGCATGTTTAGTAATGCAAATGTCCTAGAAGTATTTTCCAACAAATATTTGTGGCAATATTTTGCCTTAACTAAGGCTGCAGAGAAGTATAGAAGTCTTTCATTAGTTTTAAACATATACATCGTCTGTTGTAACTGTGCAAGTACTGGCTTAGTTGCTTGTGACAGAAAACTACGTTTTAACCCCTGCTGTTCCACTCTTAGATCATACTCCTCTTTGCTCATGGTAATTGGTACATTTATTCAAATATTAGTACAAAGACATCCATCTCTAACAGGTATTAGATCATACCTAGTATCCCTAGCCATATCTACTCTTCAGTGTAAACCCAGGGTTAGTAGAACTCGAGTTAGCAGAGCCTGGGTTTGTTAACCTAGAGTGTGAATGTCTCCACACATATGTAATCACAGGTTAGGAACCGTTGAACCCTGGATCCCAACTTGTACCTCCATTATGTGGCCCTGAGTCAACCACTCATATCCCAGACTTATTAACGCCCTCCCAAAATGTGGCCACCCTATCCCTTTCTTCATGATGCGATGTGCGAAAACTTGACTGTTCACCAAACTTGACTGTCCACAGGAGAAATGTCAGCCCATGGGGTTATGGCATACTTTTGGCAGACTCCCAGAGTACGAGTCTGGTGAGGCTGCATCTACACTTCAGAGCAATAGTGCTTGATTCTGGGTCCCGGCTTGACTCAGTCTTAGACCTTTCATTCCCATAGCTTCCTAGGACCCTGCATCTGAGCCTTGAGTTGGTGCAGTTAGTGTGTAGTTGGAAGGGGGATTAGGCTTGAGTCTGAATTTGAACTCTGGGCTTATTTTGCAGTATAGACATACCCTGCTTGTCCAAAAGCCAGTTGGGCTTTCAGATGTCACAGCATGCATCAGTCATCAGTGGTGCCCATCTGGGAACTCCTTGCCTGATCTCTCATAATCTTATGTAAGATTGGTTGGGGGCCAACAGAAAATAAGAGAAGGTGACA
Organism: Chelonia mydas; assembly: GCF_015237465.2. Taxonomy (NCBI): domain Eukaryota; kingdom Metazoa; phylum Chordata; order Testudines; family Cheloniidae; genus Chelonia; species Chelonia mydas. The sequence goes on along the minus strand of NC_051251.2, from coordinate 70,490,691 downwards.
GTCTTGTAAATTCCCTTCTCCCTCCCAGTGTACTGCTTTCACAGTGCTGAGATGCTCTGTCAACAAGTTTGTGGCCCTCTGAGTCGCTTTTAAACTTCCCAAATTTAGCTGTCACGATAGGGACTGCTCAATATTAAAATTTTAATTTTTATGAGTGAGTAGGCCACAAACTGGTACTAAAAGCTGTCTGGCTTCTGAGACGCCAGTCAAAATCTAGTTTGAAGGAAATCTATTAAAAATTAGAAAATAAGTTAATTTTTTTTATCAGCCTTTTACTAGGACCTACATTTTCAGAGTGAAAGGCTACACTTATGGCCCTACTAAATTCATGGCCATGAAAAATGCATCCCGAACTGTAAAATCTGATCTTCCGCTGTGAAATCAGGTCTTTTGTGTGCTTTTACCCTATACTATACGGATTTCACGGAGAGAACAGTGTTTCTCAAATTGGGGGTTCTGACCCAAAAGGGAGTCGTAGGGGAGGTCACAAGGTTATTTTAGGGGGTTGCGATATTGCCTCCCTTACTTTTGTGCTGCCTGCAGAGCTGGGTGGCCAGAAAGCAGTGGCTGTTGGGTGGGCGCCCAGGTCATGAATACCATACCATGCCACCCTTACTTCTGCGCCGCTGCTGGTGGTGGCTCTACCTTCAAAGCTGGGCTCCCGGCCAGCAGCTGCCACTCTCCAGCTGGCCAGCTCTGAAGGCAGCGCTGCCGCCAGCAGCAGCACAGAAGTAAGGGTAGCAGTCCGTTCCCCCCCCCCCCGCCACGCAAACAAATAATAATTACCTTGCGACCCCCCCCCCCAACTCCTTTTTGGGTCAGGACTCCTACAATAACACCATGAAATTTCAGATTTAGATAACTGAAATCATGAAATTTATTGTTTTTAAAATCCCATGACCGTGAAATTAACCAAAATGGACTGTGAATTGGGTAGGGCCCTAGCTATACTGAATGAACTGAACAATATTTTCCCTGTGGTGCTTCAGGTTGTTCAGAGAGATGTTAAGCAGGATAGTGAGTATCAGGCACTAATATTGCTGCACTATTGTGCATGACCCCTGTGCAAGACTGCTTCCTCTCTTATGCTTTTTGAAGACCAGTCTAAAAAAAATCTAAGCATAAACATAAGTTAGATCTTTTAAGATAAGAATGTAAAGCTTGTGCTAGTGGAAAGAAGCTTTAAAATTGGTCTAAAATTGAAAAATAAATTGCATGAAAGGTAAGAATACACAGTTGTGATGTTTTACTAAATATATGTGATCTTTTTATATCAAAATCTTTACAAATGACTGCATTAACATCTTAATTTGTAGAATAAAAAACTGTTTACCTTTTACCAATATCAGCTATTTACACACTTTCTTGAGTGACCAGTGACTGATGCTGACCCTAGCTCAATCTTTTTTATGACTTCCTTAGATTTTCAGGGAGCACTCTGTGTTTTCTGTTTGGGAAGTGCTATTGGAGAAACAAAAATGCTGTTAAGGCTTAAGTTAGCAACTGCTGAACTGCTTTTGTCTTCCCCTTTCTGTAACAAAACTTCCTCGATTTTGATAAAATATTGAAGAAAGCAATCTTGAAAAACTCTGCTTTGCAACAGAATAGGTTTTGAGTTCTATTACAAGCAGCTGCTTAGGTGACTATAATTAGAATTTTTTTGTACAATTTCTGACCATCTGAACAGTATTAGTTACAGTGGGAGAGCTTATGGAGTATGTCTACATTGCAGTGTAAGCTCAGGGTTCAAAATCAGGCTCAAGCCTAACCCCCCCTTCTGTCTATACACACACATCACACTAGCCCAGGGCTTGGTCCCAGGACCTCACTGGGTTGGAGGGGCTGAGCCTGAGTCAAGCCAGTACCTAGGGTTCAAGCCCTATTATCTGCACTATAAATGTAGCCTCACAGAAGTGTAGGACTGGAGGGGATCTCAGGAGGTCTTCTAGTCCAGTCCCCTGCACTCAAGGCAGGACTAAGTATTATCAAGACCATCCCTGAGAGGTGTTTATCTAACCTGCTTTTAAAAACCTCCTATGGCAGAGTGTTCACAACCTCATTAGGCAATTTGTTCCAGTGTTTAACTACCCTGACAGGAAGTTTTTCCTAATGTCCAACCTAAATCTCCCTTGCTGCGATGTAAGCCCATTGCTTCTTGTCCTATCCTCAGAGGTTAAGGAGAATTTTTCACCCTCCTCCTTGTAATAACCTTTTATGTATTTGAAAACAGTCTTCCAGCTAGTTATCCACCCACATTAGTAAGGCTTTTGATGGAGCTACTATAAAGTCAAGATATCACATCTACCACTCCCCACCCCCGAATCCACAAGGCTTGTTACCCTGTTAAAGAAAGCTCTTCGGCTGGTTTGACACAATTTTGTTCTTGACAAATCCATGCTGACTGTTACTTACCAACTTCTTATCCTCTAGGTGTTTGCAAATGGATTGCTTAATTATTTGCTCCATTATCTTTCTGGGTACTGAAGTTAAAGTGGCTGGTCTATAATTGCCCAGGTTGTCCTTATTTCCCTTTTTATAGATTTGCCCTTTTCCAGTCCTCTGGAATCTCTCCCATCTCCCATGAATTTAAGAAGGTAATCACTAATGGCTCAGATATCTCCTCAGTGAGCTCCTTGAGTATTCTAGGATGCGTTTCATCAGGCCCTTGAAGATATCTAACCTGGTGACTTGAAGATTTCTAACTTGTCTAAGTAATTTTTAACTTCTTCTAAAATCTCTATTTTAGCCTCTGATCCTACAGTAACTCCTCGCTTAACGTTGTAGTTATGTTCCTGAAAAATGTGACTTTAAGCGAAATGATGTTAAGCGAATCAAATTTCCCCATAAGAATTAATGTAAATAGGGCGGGTTGGGTTCTAGGGAAATTTTTTTCACCAGACAAAGAACTATATATTATATATACACACACTGTGTATACCTTTTAAACAAACAATACTGTACACAGCGATGATTGTGAAGCTTGGTTCAGGTGCTGAAGTCAGAGGGTGGGATATTTCCCAGGGAATGCCTTACTGCTAAATGGTGAACTAGCTTTTGGCTGAGCCCTCAAGGGTTAACACGTTGTTAACGTAGCCACACACTCTACAAGAGGGCACGAGTGGAGGGAGACATAGCAGACAGAGACACACACCCTGTGTGTGGTAGAGAGAGAGAGATGCGCATTGCCCCTTTAAGTATGCTGACCCCACTCTTAAGTACATTGTCTTTTTAAGTTAATCAGGAAGTTGAGACAGCAGCTGCTGCCCCAAGCTCTCTCTGTCTCTCTCCGTCTGTGTCCCCACCCTGCTCTATATGGAGAAGGGGTAAGCGGGGTACGGGAGGAGGGGGCCACCCTGACATTAGCCCCCGCTCCTGCCCCGCACAGCAAGCAGGAGGCTCTGGAGAGCAGCTCCAAGGCAGAGAGCAAGAGCAGCACATGGCAGTGGGGGGAGGGACAGCTGAACTGCCGGCAGTTGCTGCTGGGCGGCTGCTGCACAGGGAACTTAGGGGAGCGGGGAGCTAATAGGGGGGCTGCCGGCCCACCCTGGTTCCAAGCCCCCACCAACTCGCTCCAACGGGCTGCTCTTCCTGAAAGCAGTGGGCAAAGCAAACGACGTAATAAGGGAGCATTGCACAACTTTAAACGAGCATGTTCCCTAATTGATCAGCAACAAAACAACGTTAACCGGGACAACTTTAAGTGAGGAGTTACTGTACCTTCTTTTCATTGGCATTTACTATGTTAGATGGCCAATTGCTGCTAAACTTGTTGGTGAAAACTGAACCAAATATAAGTCATCTTGCCCTTTTGCCATTTCCACACTTTCTGTTGTTGTTTCCCCCACTCCCATTGAGTAATTGGCCTACCCTATGTTTGGTCTTCCTCTTGCTTCTAATGTATTTGTAGAATGTTTTCTTGTTACCCTTTATGTCTCTAGTTAGTTTAATCTCATTTTGTGCCTTGGCCTTTCCAATCTTGTTCCTACATGCTTGTCTTTATAGTCATCCTTTGTAATTTGACTAGTTTACACTTTTTGTAGGACTCTCTTTTGAGTTTCAGTTCATTGAAAATTTCCTGGTTAAGCCAGGGTGGTCTCTTGCCATACTTCCTATCTTTCCTACACAGTCGGATAGTTTGCTCTTGTGGCCTTAATAATGTCTCTTTGAAAACCTGGCAACTCTCTTGAACTGTTTTTTCTCCTTAGATTTAGACCCCTACCATAACATCACCCTTGTTTTTTATACCTTTTATCCTTCCCAGAGACTTTCAACATCTCGGCCTCAGTCCAAGTGTATATATCTTTGATATAGAAGGCAACATCACCTCTCTTCCCCTTGCCTATCCTTTCTTAGCAAGCTGTACCCTTCTATACCAATATTCCAGTCATGCCCATTATCCCACCAAGTCTCTGTGGTGCCAACTATGTCATAGTTGTGTTTATTCACCAGCATGTCTGGACTAGTGTTCTGGGAGTCCACCAGAATAATCCCATGAGATGACTTTGTCCTCTGAGGGACTGAACAGCTGTTTATTTCGTGCATTTAAAAAAAAGGGGGGGGGGACAACACTTCTTGGCTGTCAGAATGTATTGGTTGACTTTACAGGTGGATGAACTCAGCAAATTTTAACTTTTCACTACTGGGCAATCCTTACGGCTCAGAGATGGTAAGTATAACTAATACGAACATTGTTCCACGTTGCACCAAAGCAACCTGATAGTCAAGTTTTCCCACACTGCACCATGAACAAAGGGATAGAGTAGCCATATTTTGGGACGGCGCTAGAAAGTCTGGTATGAGTGATTGGACTTGGGGCCCACAGAATGCAGTGTAGACACCTGAAGCCCCAAATTGGAACCCAGGATTCAACCGTTCCTAACCTGAGGTTACAAATGAGTGTAGACGTTCACAAGCTAGCTTAACAAATCCAGCATCTGTTAGCTCAAACTCTACTAACACGAGAGGAAAGTGATAAGGAACAGTCAGCATGGATTCACCAAGGGTAGGGCATGCCTGATTAATCTAATCGCCTTCTATGATGAGATTACTGGTTCTGTGGATGAAGGGAAAGCAGTGGATGTATTGTTTCTTGACTTTAGCAAAGCTTTTGACACGGTCTCCCACAGTATTCTTGTCAGCAAGTTAAAGAAGTATGGGCTGGATGAATGCACTATAAGGTGGGTAGAAAGTTGGCTAGATTGTCGGGCTCAACGGGTAGTGATCAATGGCTCCATGTCTAGTTGGCAGCCGGTATCAAGTGGAGTGCCCCAGGGGTCGGTCCTGGGGCCAGTTTTGTTCAATATCATAAATGATCTGGAGGATGGTGTGGATTGCACTCTCAGCAAATTTGTGGATGATACTAAACTGGGAGGAGTGGTAGATACGCTGGAGGGCAGGGATAGGATACAGAGGGACCTAGACAAATTGGAGGATTGGGCCAAAAGAAATCTGATGAGATTCAATAAGGATAAATGCAGGGTCCTGCACTTAGGACGGAAGAACCCAATGCACAGCTACAGACTAGGGACCGAATGGCTAGGCAGCAGTTCTGTGGAAAAGGACCTAGGGGTGACAGTGGACGAGAAGCTGGATATGAGTCAGCAGTGTGCCCTTGTTGCCAAGAAGGCCAATGGCATTTTGGGATGTATAAGTAGGGGCATAGCGAGCAGATCGAGGGACGTGATCGTTCCCCTCTATTCGACATTGGTGAGGCCTCATCTGGAGTACTGTGTCCAGTTTTGAGCCCCACACTACAAGAAGGATGTGGAAAAATTGGAGAGAGTCCAGCAAAGGGCAACAAAAATGATTAGGGGTTTGGAACACATGACTTATGAGGAGAGGCTGAGAGAACTGGGATTGTTTAGTCTGCAGAAGAGAAGAATGAGGGGGGATTTGATAGCTGCTTTCAACTACCTGAAAGGTGGTTCCAGAGAGGATGGTTCTAGACTATTTTCAGTGGTAGAGGAGGACAGGACAAGGAGTAATGGTCTCAAGTTGCAGTGGGGGAGATTTAGGTTGGATATTAGGAAAAACTTTTTCACTAGGAGGGTGGTGAAACACTGGAATGCATTACCTAGGGAGGTGGTGGAATCTCCTTCCTTAGAAGTTTTTAAGGTCAGGCTTGACAAAGCCCTGGCTGGGATGATTTGATTGGGGATCGGTCCTGCTTTGAGCAGGGGGTTGGACTAGATGACCTCCTGAGGTCCCTTCCAACCCTGATATTCTATGATTCTATGATTCTAACCCTGGACTTACATTACAGCGTATACATACCCATGTAGTACACAAACCCATACTACTACATAATGCATTTAAACTCTCATTCTACAACAACATGGGAATAAGTCAGTTTAATCTCAAACAAAAATCTTTATAAAAACTCTTCACTTTCTGAACATTTGAGAATACTGAATAAAAATTTTCCATGCAGAAATGCTTAAGGTGACTTGCAACACAGATGCACGTCAGTCTGACTGATCCCTGAAGTAAGGTTATAATTAGTAATGTGTAAATTGGCTCATTAATATTAACAGCCCTGTAGAGAGCAGAAGATTTGTTTTGATGCAGTGTGGAATAATATGTTAGTATCCAGTGATGTTTACAATCGCGGAACTGTAAGTTATTGCCTGGTAGTGAAAAGTTAAAATTTGCTGAGTTCATCCACCTGTAAATTCAACCAATGTGTTTTGACAGCAATGTGTTTTGCTTTTTTTTTACTGCAGGAAATGACAAACAGCTGTTCAGTCCCCTTGTGTATATTTGTAAGAAATCAGACTTAGGGCATGCCTGCAGAACTTTACCCTGTATAAAAGGGTACAGCTTGCTCAAGATGGAGGGGCACCTAATTCTGCATGATATGTGAAGTGTTTCATGGCCCCCTCTCTGACTAATGGTTTGTTGCTTCTACCATTGAAAAACAGCATAAAGGTCACAGGGAGGAGGAAGATAAGTAAACTAAAGGCATGGAAGAAAAGTACTATTTGAGATCCCTTGGTACACCAAAAAAGCTGTAAAACACTGAAATTGTGAGAATGGAAAGAAAAACACTACTTTCTCCCTTGCAGCAGATGTGTGGGGGAATGGAGCTTTAAATAGATCAGATATCTATTAGCTTTAACTTCCATATCTGTCTCTATCAAGCAGGATCCACATAGCATGGAAAGAACTCTGGTAGACATGCAAACGTTCTCTCCCACTTCCTAATAGCCGGCTATGAAAGTAGGTGGCTATTCTTGATGCAGGGGATGTAACAGTCTTCCAAAAATGTTTCAGATTGGTGTTCGGTTAGTAGCTTAATGGCAAACTGCTTTGGACCCAGTATTCTTAGCTCATGATTGTGACAGATTTGCAGATCCAGCTCTAGAACACTCCAATTTATTGTATTCTTGACCACCCTGCCCACAGTGTACTCCAGCCCATGAACACCTGGCCATATCCAACTCTTTTCTCTTAGGCCTGGTCTGCGCTACAGAGTTAGGTTGACTCAAGGCAGTTTACATCAGACTCACTATGGAAGTGACTACACTTAAATTTCACTCACGCCAAAGTAACTGCCCCACTATGCTGACTTAACTCCACACCTCTGAGCAGCATAGAGTGAAGGCTTACGTAGTTATTTTGTTGCAGGAAACAATTATAGGATTGCGCTATAGGAAGGAGGAATTGAATTTAATGAGACGGTCACACCATCGTTCATGTTCTGCCAGGGGTATTCACTTGGTGTTCCAGTAGGTCTTTGCCATTTCTGGGTGCTATGATCATAACATCAGTGAATCTTGTGAGACTTAATGGAGGCATTAATGGATTTTTCCCACAACTAAAATGCTGGGACACTCATAAGCAGTTAACGAAGTGTCCGTTATTCTGTTTCGTAACAAAATCTAGAAATGTAGTTGTATGTGATAGGTTAGAGGAAACCTTTAAGTAGAAGTGTTGATTTTAGTGGGTTTTGGTGTCTTGTATTAGTGTCAGACTCCAGAGCCAAGCATACTTTCTTTTGTCTGTCTTGGTTTTCTTTTGAAGAGAAATGTATGTAATCTCTGGTAGACAAGAGCTGTTATGGTTCTGCTGCATTTGCACACACAACCGAATGCCTGGAATAGTCCCCAGGATTTTTTCCTAGCCTCCAAATGAAGAACAAATAACCTCTTGTGTTCTGTGAACCAGGACTTTGAGGCCTTCCTTCAAGATACACCTTACACATTTGCAGATGTGGTGAGCACATATTTCCCCATGCTGCAGATGGTTGCAAATCACTGCACCACTTTCAGAGAAGAGAAGAAGAATATTCCCCTTGGTTTCAGTGTGTATTGAGCAATATATTTAGTCCAATTTTTCTCAAGTTAAATTTCAGATGGAAATAGTTTAGGATCCTGAGAGCTCTTATGTGCAAATGTTACATTATGAAATAAATTTTACTAAATCACATAGGTCAGAGCATTAATTTGTTACAGGTAAAAAAGTGTATAATATATGACCCAAGTTGCAGACTTAGATTCTTAGGTGCTGAGTCCTCTCTCTTTTTGAGCAAGACTACAGAAGTAATTTCTGCCAGTAGCTCTATGTATTGTCTGTTATTATATAGGGTAATGGGCAAATGTTAGTAAACATAAAGGATGTATTGAAAAGGATTTTGCATGTTTTTGAGAGTTATAACTGTCCATGTCACATCTTTGAGTAGCTGAAATTAGTGGAAACTAGTATTCAGGGTAGCAATTGATTAATTGTATTGCAAGTTGATTCTTTTGTTAAAGATCACTAGTTGTATGAACGAAGTTGAAATAATTCTAAAAATATGTAAAGTGTCCTTTGTCCCAAAAGCTCCCCAAAACAAAGTGCAACAATGTCCCAACTTTTCACCAACAAAAAAAATTATATTGTCATGTTAACTTAAACTCCAACCTTAAATTTTGTAGGAACCAGCTATTGCAAAATGTGACTTAAAGATTTCCATTAAATAAGTTTTAAAACTATGGAAACCTTTTAAAAACATGTCATTCCCCTGAAGTGCTCAAATCAAACTCTACTTCATTATGAGTGAGAATCAAATGTTGTAGAAACTGACCATAAGAAAATGAGTTGTCAGTTGATTTTCTCCCTAATGGGCTCCTGATGTTCTACGTTCCTTTACAACTGGGTTCTCCTCATCTTTTAAGCCCGGGGGTCTCCTCCTTTTTAACAAATGCACCCATGGGGTTCACAGTGTAGTGCCAGGAAGCAGACCTGCTCAGAGAATTAACTGCCTCTCTAACTTCCCAGTGCTTTTGCCTCCACTTAAAGCTAGTATTTCTCATTCTCCTTTTTCTCTTTAGGCAGGAATTTATTTCCATTATGTTTTGGTTTTATTTTTCCTTCAGCTTGTTGCACCTGGTAGGGAGAGAATTCTTGAGTACAAAATCCCCAGTAACCCCCCACCCCAAAAAGGGGCAGGGACACAGCAATGTAGCAGGCCCAACTAAGATCTAAGTGGTTCTTGCTCACAACCCCTCTGAGCAATATTGCACTGCCTCCCTAATGTGCCAGGCAAGCCTTGAGCTGCTTGGGGTGGAAATTCAGCAGCAGGAACTTGGCATTTTGGAAGAAGCAAGCCAGATGGCTTTCCCTTTTTTTTTTGGACTGGGGTGTGAAATAATAGTGCCCAGGAGTCTCCGAGAGGCTACTAAATCAATTGGCATGAAAAACCCACAGCACAGGATCCCCCACTCCTTTCAGGTTGCCTCAGTAATCAGATATTTTCTCTCCAGTTCTTGTGGTCAGTTTCTTGAACCCTTGCCTCATTGGTGGTGTTGATGGCTTCCTCTATCAGAGGGCAGGTCTGACACTGAAATCACAGTTGACACCAAACCAACCACTCAGGTGGCTCAGATTCCCATTGTTTTGTACCAGTTGCCGTTACTTCAGTGAAGCCTGAGGATTCTGTGTACTAATTCTGTTCTTAGCTCCCTCAAAGATGGGTTTGTGCTGTGTGGCCGTTGAGCTTCTTTCCTTTGCCTCCCTCAAGCATGGCCTAGTTAGTCCTCAATTGTACTGCTATGTTCTGGCTTGTTTTTGTGCGGTGTGGTAGAGCAGTCTAGTCCCTACTGCTAGCCTAGCAGTGTCAGTAGAGATGGGTGACATTTTTTGAATTAATACTTTATTCAAGACAAATTGTGTTTGGGGGTCAACAGAAACTGTTCATGAATCTTGTCTATTTTGGGAAATACCTTTGGTCAAAACAAAAGGGAGATTGTTTGGGCTAGATTTACAAAACGGGAGGAGGTGCTTGGGGGTCTTATAACTCTTAGCCCAGTGGCTAGCGTACCCATCTGGGAGACCCACTGTGTATAGTCACAGGAATGGGGGCGTGAACTTGGATCTCCCTCCTCTCATGAGAATGCCCTAACCACTGGGCTATAATCAGTCTTTCTCTCTCAGGTCCAGCTACTATTCAAGTACTTTATATAAAGTGGAAGAGCTTCAACAGGAGAAAATTTAAATAGACCCACCTCAAAATACCCTATAACCCAATGATTAGGTCACTTTTCTGGGAGGTGAGAACCCTGTTCAGAATCTTCCTCCACATCAGGCAGAGGAGGGAAGTGAACCCAGGTCTACCACATCCCTGGTGAATGTCAAAACAACTTGGCTAAAAGTTAAGGCAGCTGCCGCCGCCTTGGCCTCAGGATGTTTTGTGAATTCAGCCTTTCATTTCCTTTATTTTTTTTAAAGTTATGAATAACCAGAAAGAAGTTAGTGATTTTTTGTTTTGGTTTGACCTGAACCGATTTTTTTTTTTCACATTTTTTTGGAACTGACAATGAACTGAAAAATCATTCTCTCCTCCACCCCCCCCCCCCCCCGCATTCTTGTTAGTAGCTCTTCTGTTTTGTTTGGCTTCCTTTAAGTTAACATAGCCTAACCAAACTTGCGTTTTTACAATATCTATGGGTAACAAAAGCTCTGCAGCAGAGCAGCCTACCTCACACTGCCAGCCTGTCAGTAAATCAGGAAAACAGAAGGAATCTGCAGGCAGCGACGCAGGTATGCTTTGTTGTCTTCTGGTATTCCTTCATGTGTGCTAGTTTGGCCTAGTCTGCCACATTATTGAGCTTGAAAGCAGCGTTTGTCCTGGTGATGTTGCTTAAGGTCTAGTTTGCTCACACCATGGGCCTGCCTGTTCCGATGGATAATCCCAGCAGTTGATCCTACGCGACAATGTCAGCAGGAAGAAAGGAGGATGCACCCTTTTGTTGTAAAACCACTTCGCAAAACTTTCAGAGCATTAATACTCAAGGAAAAGGCTTCAGCATGGGACCTCATACTCAGTTCTGCTCTTCTCCCCTCCCGCCTCCCCAAAATAAGGAAACAATTCATTCCTATCCTCTTCAAGGGGCAGGTTATAGACTGGACAGCAGTGGCTTTATTATTGTGAGGCCAACAAACTCAGTAAATTAGGGGTTGCTTTACCATTTGAGGTGGTTAATTCAGGCATTTAATCAGAGGCCTTTGTGTACCTCAACAAAAAGTAGTACCAAAAGGGTGTATGAAAAAGGGGAGGAAGAAAAAAATACCAAACCAAAAACTCACGTTGGGCTTCTAAGGGAAAAAATTATAGAATACAACTGCTTTCCAAATCAAATTAAAAAAATCCACATCAGGCAGATGGACTCTTAAAACTCAGTCTTCCATAGATTTTTTTTTTTTTTAAGTTGCCCTCCTTGGTTCATCCTGTCACCCCTTCCTTCCAGTGAACCGGCAATGAGGACAGCATTGCAAATCTCATATCACCAAAAGAATTTCTTTTCCTGGGGATTTTTTGGGTGGTAATTCAAGACTTTTCTGGTAGAGAAGAGGACAGATAAGTTTTACCCAATACTGACTTCCTCCAGACTAACAGTCTGCAAGGCCCATTTTTGCATAGAGTCTGAGTCTTTGGCACAGATCTCCTCAGGATTTTCTCTGTCATACAAAGAAGCCAGTCTTCATGTGCCATTTGGCTTGTTCCACCCATTTTGTATGCACTTGGGAAACTTGTGGGCACATTATCAATTCCATGCAGTGCCTTTTTGGTTTCTCTTCTGTTCCTTGTTTTCTCACCAGTCTGATTGTATTTCTGATGGTCAATCTGTCAAGAAGGTCGTAGGGGGCTTGTGGAGAGCCTACCCATTAAGAGCACTCGGTTTTCTGAACAGTTCCATTTGTAAGCATTACATTATGAAGCCGGAGAGGGGTTATTTGAAAGAAAAAAATGAGAAGTCTGCATGCTTGGAAGGTGACAAAGAATAACTCAGTTGTAACAGGTCATGGAGCACCAGATAAGAAAATATTATGAGTAGCAAAATGCTACTTTTTCCAAATTGAGAAAAATGTAACTTGCATAAAAAGTGAACTAAACTTTAAGATTATAATTTTAAAACAATATAATTTTAAAATGCTGAGATTTAATAACTAAGGTTGCAGTATTAAGAGGCAAGTTCTATATATTACATGTGACCTGGAAGTATCTTTACTTAAGAACATATCTAATTTATCAGTGATTATATTAATATGGAATTGAAAAGTCATTTTGAATAGAGGAGTCCCAAAACACTTGCTCTGGGGGACATAAGTAATAGGAGTTTCAAAGGCCTGGTGTGGTTGTCTTCTGAGTGGCACACCATTTACAACTTCTGACAGCTATTTTCCATTTCTAGCTTCTGTTAAATGGAGTCCATTTTGTTGCAGTGTCTCCCTCCCACCCCAACACAGTACATATTAAATACTAATCTGGAATCGAAGATGTCATTCTCTGAATGACTCTTACTTTCTAGATCAGTCTAGCTTGCGGACTAGTGTGGTGTTCCCATGCAGAAATATTAAATTCTAAAGGGTTACTTTCTTCAGGATGTAGAGAAATAAATCACGGAAAGAGAGCAACACACTAGTAATATTTGTAGACTTCAGGGCAGAGTCTAAGAAAAGACGTTGTGGTTTTCAGAAATCTTTGCGTGTTATGAGACACTAGCATTTAAAAAAAAAAAAAAACAACAACCTGTAAAGCAGAAACTGAGCTTAGCATATTTTGTTTAACCAGGTCTGTACTAAACGTGGTTTGTAAAAGCAGAAATGCTAGCACACCTATTATACCATCTGTTCAGACACCTGTGCCTTGTCTCTTACATTAAACCATACAGAATACAGTTGTTATAACACTGGTTAAACTACATAACACTGTTAGACTGTTCACACAACTGTGTCAAAAACAGCTCCACTACCCGTCAAGAACTAGTTGAGGTGCTTGGCAAAGTGTGGAACTGAGGAATAGGGCAAAGGAATATTTCATAGCTATGGCTGGCACATTTTACACTGACCTGCACTGCATATTTGGTTTGGAAGTAACCACTTTGTAATTATTTGCTTTACTGAGATTGTGGTATGTCTTGTGGGATTGCTTGGGAGGACTTGCTAATATGGTTCTTTAATGGGATGTGGGTACACTGAGCTCTTGGTAAATGCATACTGATTCCAAGCCTACCATTTAAAGGTGACCTGCAGAGGATTTTTTTAAATTTGGGTTTGTGCCGTTTATAGGTGCAAAAAAAAAAACCCACCAAAAACCAAACCTGACTTTTTTTTAAACAAAGACCGTTATCTGAAGTACCCGAAATGCCAATCTAGTATTCTCTTTGTAATGGAGGACATCTTGGGAATTTTGCATTGTAACTAAAAGGCAGATGTATTGAAGCAAATATGCTTATCTCTGTAAAATCGTAATCACTGGGGTGAAATATTAAAACTGATTAATTTTTGTTTCCCCGCCTCCCGAGTTGGTCAGCTGTCCAGTTTTTGCTGCTTTTTGTCATTTCACAAATTCTTTAGGAAGGGATTTTCATGTGCTCCTAGATGTCATACGTAGTCTTTCAAGGTAGACAAGATGATAATGTACAAAGCTTTAAAAAAAAGTCGGGGAGGGAACTTGTTGGGGAAAAAAGGCCTGGAAAGTTTTTGGCAATCATGAAGAAAAAAAGCCACAAGCCCAGTTGTTACATTTCTTTCCCCCATTAGGGAGGATCTTAATTTTAAAAAAGCAACCGCCTATTCCTGAACTTCAGAAACACCCTTTGCTTTAGTCCCTTGCACTTAGCAGGGCCCACAGGTTTCTCCCTTAACTGAGTGTCACCCAGACTAGCCAAGAGTTTGTGGAACATGAGGATGTGAACAGCTGTGTTCTGTACAGGGAAGAAATAAGTACAGTTGGCTCTACCATTACTTCCTTCTTGGTGGCACTGTTCTAAACAAGACATGCTTCAGTAAGGTAGGATCTTCCTTTTGTTGTCACTTCTCTACTGCTCTCTAAGCTTATCGGTCAGCTCAACTTCGGAAACTTCATTGTCTCAGCGGAAGTCCATAAAACCTTAACAGAGAAAGCAACTCACTCCAGGAATCTGTAAAAACCCCTTCCTAGGAAGGTTTGACTACTCTGCCTCTCCTGATTCTGTTGTGACAACCAGAGGTTGTCCTTTCTGGATCCTTCTGTTGACTATATTTTAGCAGTTCCTTCAGGTGCACCACCTTGCTCTAGAGAGGTCACCCAGGCCAAGAAGGAAAAAAAAAAAGTACTTTGGCCATTTTATGAAGATTCCAAGGAAAGGAGAGAGAAATGATTACTTGAGACTGACTTCATGGCATTCTTTAACAGGGGAAAGGTCTGGGTGTGACAATAGGAATTATCAACTCTCATATACATTTTTTGGAGTAGTTAACTTCCATTGGTAGGGAAAAGAGATGTTTTTAGTTACTCTTACTCAGCAGACTTTGGATATGCTACAGTAAACCAGCTTACGTTTGCTCATATTTCAACAAAAAGCTTAAAATAGCTTGGTAATTTTCTATTGACTGTAAACTTGTGGCAAAAATTGGAGTGTTAATACAACACTTTTTCTCTGCTTCATGGAGAGAGAAATGAACTGAGCAAAAACATTTTAAACTAAGGAAGGTTATTTGACTGGACCATAATTTTGTTGCCAACAGTCTTTGGGGAAATTTAGTTCAGTATTAGACTTTTAAAGTTCCCATGTCAAATTGTTGGTTATATTTCATTACATAAATTAAATGTGAGAGTGGGGACATGAAGTAAGATCTGTAACTGGTTTTACCACTTGAGACCTGCAATCATATTAACTAGTTGTTACATTATCCAGAAAAATGGAGGCAGTCTGAGTTGGTGCTGTTTCTGATGGTTAGTGGGTGTGTATTGTGCAAGTGGAGGACTGTTCCACTTCTGTTGGCTACCTTACTGATGCTACTCGACAAAGTAGATGGCTGTTGATCACCTCTTGGGGATGAGGTAATGGGAAAATATTATAGGTTGCTTTCTCACTTACCTTCTGATGGAATTCATTCAGAACTGAATCTGTAGGAGAAAGTATAACTGAATAAACTTTGTAACACATAATCATCATGTATATTACATAGGTATGAGTGAATCAATTAACAAACCATCTTAGGAACATCTGCTATGCTTGGGCTATAAGCGTCTACATACAAATGTGAAAATATACAGCTGACAAAACTGCAAGTGTCTATATGCCAAAACAATAGAGTATTAAAACTAGATACTCGTATGTGGGCAAGAAATTACTTGTGGATTAGATCTGCTCATTCTACCACTATGGAGGCAGCTTTGGTTTTTACCTGTTCTTTGGTGAGTTCAGATATTTTCTGCTGGACTGCAGTAGCACTGCACTCTGACCCCCTGGTCACTGCCACCTGAAAGGGCAGCTCTAGACTTGCTTCTGTGCTCACAGGGTTTGAGTTAAAATTTAATGCTGGAACTTTAAATGAACTGTCTGGAATAGTCAGAACCTGTTGATCTCCTTTTAGGGCAGCCTGAGAATCATTTAGTGTTGCATCTGCATTACTTTAGCCTCCCTCGAGTGTGTACATGTTTTGTCTCCTAGCCCAGCCCACCATTTCCCCACCCTTATTACAGTAATGCAACAGATTGATTTAGCCCATGCTGCCAGCCTGCCACCACTGTCCCATGCCAGCCATATGAATCCCTGTTTATATGGTCTGTTCTCTTTTTGTTGTGTTCTGGGCTCATTCTTTGCTCATCAGAATTCACATTTTATTCCTTTTCCACTAATTCCCTTTTATACTCTAAACATTAGCAAGTATTTCCCGATCACCTAGAATTATGAATACTATTAGCCTATTAATGCATTCTGTTATGCAATACCAGCATTTCCAGTACTGTTGGTGTTCCCCAGCCAAGGGATGTCTGGCATGCTTTGCCCTGTCTTTTTTTCACAGCATTAACTTTTCTAACTTCTATACCTGCTCTGACAGTAGGGCTTCAAACACCTCCTGACATCCTTTGAAAGCAATGCTTTTACAGTCCGTTTAGAAAAACAATTCCTTGGAGAGAGTTCAGAACGCTGTGTTGCTGGGCAGTTACAAGTGTGTTCTTCAACCCTTAAATACCCTGCTCCTTTAATAAATAAATCAAAAGCTGCTGCTGCTACCCGCTGCTTTTAAAAACAGTGTTTGGTTTGAAGGTGGGGTAATGAGTTAGAAATACAGCAGAAGTCTGGAGTTGGATATACCTGTGTTCAGGCCAAGTTAATCAATAGTGAGAAACTTCTGCTTGATACCATATGCAAGACTTTACATAAGCACAAGTGGTTTTTGTCAGGGCTTGGCTACATTTGCGAGTAAGAGCACATGAAAGGAGCCCCGGGCGCACTAGCTCACTACCCGTCCGCACTGGCAAGGCATGTAGAGCGCTCTGACTCCGCGGCTAGAGCGCTCCTGGTACTCCACCTCGGCGAGTGGAATAATGTTTGGTGCGCCCCTGCTGGAGCGCCGCAGTGCCAGTGTGATATAATAGGTGGACGCCCTGGTCTGTTAGTGCGCTCTGGTAGGCCTCCAGAAGTGTCCCACAGTGCCCGTTCTAGCCACTCTGGTCATCACTTTGAACTCTACTGCCCTGTCCTCAGGTGACCAAATACCAAATTCTCTGGGGATTTTGAAAATCCCCGTCCTGTTTCCTCAGCCAGGCGTGGAGTGCTCTCAGTGAATTTTTCCAGGTGACAATGCCTCCATGTGCCAGGCGATCCCCAGGATGGAGCAATGGCGAGGTGCTGGACCTCATCAGTGTTTGGGGGGAGGAAGCTGTCCAGTCCCAGCTGCGCTCCAGCCGTAGGAATTACGATACCTTTGGGCAGATATGAAGAGACATGATGGAAAGGGGCCATGACCAGGACGCACTGCAGTGTAGGGCTAAAGTGAAGGAGCTGCGGAATGCCTACCGCAAAGCCCGTGAGACAAACAGCCACTCCAGTACTGCCCCTGTGACCTGCCATTTCTACAAAGAACTGGATGCGATACTTGGGGGCGACCCCACCTCCATTCCAAGTACCACCATGGACGCTTCAGAGCCCAGTTCAACAAGGCAGGAGGAGGGAGCAGCAAAGTGGGAGCGAGGGTGCTGAGGCAGAGGAAGACACCCCAGAATCCCTAGATGCATGCGACCAGGAGCTGTTCTCAAGCCAGGAGGAAGGTAGCCAGTCGCGGCGGTCGGTGCTTGGGGAAGGACAAACACCAGAGGAGGTTCCCGGTAAGCGGCTTTCATTTTGGAAAGGAAGTTATTCGGTGCGGGCTCTTGGGGAGAGGAGGGTTAGGGTTGCATGCATGCCTTGATGCGGAATAGGGCATTGATTATACTCTCTCACATCGCGGTAATCGGCCTCAGTGATCTCTTCAAAGGTCTCATCCAGAACTTGGACAATCCGCTTGTGCAGGTTTCTTGGGAGAGCCACAGTGGTCCTTGTCCCAGTCAGGCTAACTTGTCTGCGCCACTGTGCTGTGAGGGGCGGGGGGACCATTGCTGCGCACAGGCAAGCTGCATATGAGCCAGGGCAGAAGCCACATTGCAGTAGAAGAGCCTCCCTTGCTTCCCAGGTCATGCTCAGCGGCGAGATATCTTCCAGGATGAACTCCTGTGGGAAAATATGGGGAGAGTGTTCAGTATAGGGACCCCCTTCCGCTGTTGGCTCTCCCCAAGGCACAGAAACCTAGAGGACAGTACAGCCGTGAAACAATCAGTCATGCTTGATCCTGTGCTTACTCACCATTTTGGGGCTCCCTTGGGTTATGTGCGCTCGCTTTGGGATGGGCAAATTATGCTATTATGTAGACTGTGCTTGCCCTTAAGTACGGGGGAATCACTGCTCTGTCTGGTGTGAACAGTGCTGTCTCTGTTAAGTGTTGCATTTTGCCTTTACAGATGCAACCTTGAGATCTCAGCTGTCCATGTTATCACCGGCCGAAAGACTCCAAAGAATCATAAAGAGGCCACGAAGAAGCAAGGAAGACATGTTGGATGAGGTAATGCAGCATTCAAGTAATGAAAATCAAAAAGTGCAGGAGTGGCGGGACAGTGAAAGGAGGATCCACCAGCAGAATGAGGAGCGCCGGCACAAAAGCGCGGTGCTCCGGTAGCAAAGCACGGATCGGCTGATAAGCATAATGGAGAGCCAAGCGGACTCTATCCAGGCACTTGGATTTTTTGGCTTTGAAAACATTCTTTTTCATTGCATAAAGTAAAAGATACCATAGCCCAAGTAAGAAACAGGCACTGCAAGTCAGTGTAGCAAACACAGATACCGACTAACATTGGAACCACTGCAGGGCACCAGACATTACTGGCGGCTTTCAGCCTCAAATTGCTTCCTCAGGGCATCCCTAATCCTTGCAGCCCCGCGCTGGGCCCCTCTAATAGCCCTGCTCTCTGGCTGTTCAAGTTGAACCTCCGAGTTCCATGCCTGAGTGAATCGTTCAGCCTTCCCTTCACAAATGTTATGGAGGGTACAGCACCCAGATATAACCGCGGGGATGCTGTCATCGGCCAGGTCCAGCTTCCCATACAGAGAGCGCAGGCGGCCCTTTAAATGGCCAAAAGCACACTCCACAGTCATTCTGCACCGGCTCAGCCTGTTGAACCGCTCCTTGCTGCTGTCAAGGCTCCCTGTGTAGGGTTTCATGAGTCACCGCATTAAAGGGTAAGCGGGGTCTCCGAGGATCACAATGGGCATTTCGACTTCCCCTATGGTGATCTTCTGGTCTGGGAAAAAATCCCGGCTTGCAGCTTCCTGAACAGGCCAGCGTTCTGAAAGATGCATGGGTCATGCACCTTTCCAGGCCAGCCTGCATTAATGTCAATGAAACGTCCACGGTGATCCACCAGCGCCTGGAGAACCATAGAGAAATACCCCTTCTGATTAACATACTTGGAAGCTAGGTGGGCTGGTGCCAGAATCGGAATGTGTGTGCCATCTATAGCCCCTCCGCAGTTAGGGAAACCCATTTGTGCAAAGCCATTCACAATGTCATGCACGTTACCCAGAGTCACGGTTCTTCTGAGCAGGATGCGATTAATGGCTCTGCAAACTTGCATCAACACCATTCCAGTGGTCTACTTTCCCACTCCAAACTGGTTAGCAACTGATCGGTAGCTGTCTGGAGTTGCCAGCTTCCAGATTGCAATAGCCACTCGCTTCTCCACCATCAGGGCATCTCTCAATCTTGTGTCCTTGCGCCGCACGGTGGGGCCGAGCTCTTCACACAGTCCCATGAAAGTGGCTTTTCTCATCTGAAAGTTCTGCAGGCACTGCTCATCATCCCAGACTTGCATGATGATGTGATCCCACTACTCAGTGCTTGTTTCTCGAGCCCAAAAGCGACATTCCACGGTGGTGAGCATGTCTGTGAATGCCACAAGCAAACTCGTGTCATATGCCTTACTCAAGTCGATATCATCGTTGGAGCCCTCATTGTCACTTTGGATCATAAGGAATAACTCGACTGCCAAACGTGACGTGCTGGCGAGACTCATCAGCATACTCCTCAGCAGTTTGGGCTCCATTCATGCAGACCGAAAGGGAAGACAGAGTGCGCAGTAGAAAAAACATTGAAAGATGGTGCCAAATGTGGAGGGAAACACAGGGATTGACGGGATGCGAACTAATGCATCATGGGGCGTTGGGACAGGACTCAGAATGTCCCGCCCCCTTCCCACAAGCCACAGCGACAGAATGGTAAGGGGTCCTCTGTGGGATAGCTGCCCATAATGCATCGCTCCCAGTGCTGCTGCAAGTGCTCCAAATGTGGCCACATCAGTGCGCTTGCAGCTGTTAGTATGGACAGACTGCAGTGCTTTCCCTACTGCGCTCTCCGAAGGCGGGTTTAACTCAAAGCGCTCTACATCTGCAAGTGTAGCCATGCCCTGAGGAATCAGGAAGCTCATCTGTTTTTCTATCTCTTTCCTTTATTCTTTGTTTTCTTGCAGGCATACTTACTGATGATGATGATCCTGGTGTTCCTCCAAAACAGAAAAGCTGTCACCTTAAGTAGAGTGGCTCTAAGAGTTTTTAATCAGATTACACAATAATTGCAGCAGCTATGAGCATTCTAGAATGAAATGTCAACATCAGGGTCTCATTATAGTGCCTTTACTAATTTAATTAATAACGTTGTCTGTTTAAAACATCTGTTAGAAGTTTGTAACATAAATTTTATGTGAAGTATTTGACAGATTTACACTGGACGCATTCCACTGTTTTTTTTAAAATAAGATGTTAGTACAAATTCTGCAGCAATTAAATTTCTGGCTTTTTTTGTTGAAACAAGTTTTCCAGCTCAATTCCTTAAGTGCAGCCATTTTAGAAAGTTCTAGCGTTTTCCTTCTAACTACTAACACCTTTGGAATTGCCAATATTTTCCACTTTTAATATAGTCCTAGTGAACTGTGGCTTTCCCCCATAATTCCTGTGTTTAGTTGTAAAGTACAAAAAGCAGTAATTTATGCAGAAAGATGATCTTTAATGTGAAATGTCAATGTAGAAATTCTTTCATTAAAATTTCACCCAATACAATGACATGGAAGCAACCCTGCATAACCAAGGAAGAAATGTGGTGGGAATAGATCAGTATGGTGCTGCAGATGAAACATTTTGTTAAAATGTAGAACAGATGTGAAGTAAATTTTTATAATTATGCCAGGAATTTATTTTAAAATATCCTTTCCTGAACTGTTTGAATAGAGTGGTTATGAAAATGGACAGCTTAGATGCCATTGCGCGTGTTTTCTCAGTTGGTACTCTGCGTGTATGCATGCACACTAAAAATAAGATGCTCAAGAAATACTGAGAATTGCTTTCCTCTCTGCAAAGCAGTGCTAATGAAATATATAATCTGAGCCCTTTTAAGCCTGGTCTTCAGGCCCATTGAATTAAAAGATCCTGCATTACGTCTTACAAACTAGCTTATAGCTTCCCTGAATCAGCTTTAAAGATATTGAAAATGTGGCTAGATAAAGCATAAAAGCTAAGAGATGTGTCCTCATTCCCCTAGCTGCATGCATGGAATGAAGAGTACACTGCTAATTACTTGGAAAGAGGCCATTTTTTTTATCGCTTATGAAAATGTCAGCCTATCCCTGGTGATCATTTCTGGATTGACCTGCATTTATATGTAGTATGGGAATAGCTGTTACACACTCTAAATGATGTAATATTTTGTGGGTGGAAGGAAATTTCCAAGAAATCTAGCACAAATCTATAAAGTGTTGTGCTTTTATACTATGAATTTATGAAGGGCAACTAGTGGAGAACTCACGGTAAAGTTGTGTGTGTGATATTTAACTAGTTCACGGTTTGAGTCTTTGAAACACGGTAACTAACACCAGAATTTTAATTCTTTATCCAGGTCCAGAATGTATTGAAAAATTGAAATTTAACATTATTGTACCACTGTCCCACTCACCATACATGGATGCTGCATACTGAAATGTTGTTCAGTTACTGAATTATTGTAGGGTTGCCCAGGAATAGCATTTCTCAATTTTCTGACTTCTAAACACTTCATAAAACTGGTTAGACATTACTCCTATTATACCAATAGAGTAACTGAGAGACACCAGAGGTTCAATTGGTTGCCCAAGGTCATACAGTGAGTCTTGGTGGTAGGATTTCTGGACTCAGAGTCTTAGCTTCAGTTAGCTCAACTGTACATGCCCCTTGATTCCAAGCTATCACACTTAGGAGTATTTTAAGTTTCTCTTCTGTTTTACTCAGGGTTGCACAGAGGTTTCAAGGGGCCTGGGGCAAAATCTGAAACTGAGCCCCCACCCCTTCCAAAAAAATTACCACTGAGGGTAGGCCTTAGGGGAGGGAAGATGGACTAGAGGGTGAGCTTGCACCACACTCATCCCGCAGCAGAGTCTTGGCTCCTGTCTTGCAGGGCTTGGCCTGGCTCCCCTTCTTCGGGCGTTGCGACACCACTCAGGTTTGGCCTGGCTGCTGCTTCACTGTGATGGAGGGGCTGCCAGGCCAAATTTCAGTGAGTGACGTTGAGGGATTGCAGTGCCTCTTAGGTTTGGCCCACCTGCCTCCATCATGACGGAGGGGCCACTGAGCCAAACCTGAGAGGCAGTGAGACCCTGCATGCCCTGTCACATCACCACTTGGTTTATGAGCCCTCTCAAATGTGGGCCTAGGGCAAACTCCTCCTTTTACACACCCTGGCTGGCCTTGTTTAGTAAGTAAAAAACAATAAGTACAGTTATAGCCACTTCGCTTTTCTGTATTGTATGTGTCACCTAATGATCTTACTGCTTCACATACACTAAGCTTCTCAATGCTCCTGTTACATAGGAAGTATTACACCTATTTTGCAGAAGGCAAAGTGTACAACAGTTAACTTATTTGACCAAGGACATTCAGTTGTTGGGAGAACAGACATAGAACCATGGAATACTACTTTCTACTGAATATTGCTTTTTCCTACTTTGCAAATACTTGATTGTGAAACTGTGTTATCTACCATACCTCATTCATTAGATTAACTGAAGCATGTTGATTGAACTGGTAGATCCCTGTGTGTTTTGGCCAGGAGTTCCTCTGATCTTGGTGTTCTGGCTTCCTCTGTGAGATAGAAGACCGCTTTCAAACAAAACAGCACCCTTGTAAGGCAATCTTATTGAAAAGTAGTGGAGTAATCAACCAGACAGTGATTCTGCCAATGAACAAAGACTGGAAAATGCTAGTTAATCAGAAAGGGTGTGCTAATTCTAGCTTGCCTGAAAGGAATTACAATGCAATGCATTTGACGTAGAGGGAGGAAAGTGGAAGACAGGAAAACACAGAATAGAACAGGGAGTTTTAAGGTACTCTAACCAATTGAAAAAAGGAAAACTTTACAGAAGGATCATCGTAGAACCATAGGTTTTGAAGGGAGCGCAAGGGTCATCAGTCTAATGCTCTGCTAAAATGTAGGATCATACAAGCAGTCTTTTCTGCATTGATTTTACAAGTGTATGTACTTAAATACTTGAATTGCAGACTTGCATGAATTTTATCAAAGTACTTTTTCATTAATTTTGTAGGCTCCTAAGTGCCTAAATCTCGTTCACAATGAGATTTAGGCTCCTAAATTGGTTAGGCTTTTCAATGCTCAACATCTAAATACCTTGAAAAATATGGGTGGTGGGGGTAGGGGGAGAGAATCCTGAACATGCAGTTAACATCTATCCTGAGGTTTTTCAAGGAAGAGCAGTCCACAGATATGCACTTCAGAGTTAAAATTCTCTTAATGCCCAAGTAGGAAAGCTGAGTTATGCCAGGATGTATGAATGCAATGCTGCTGGAGCTCCTGGGCTTTCTCTCTCCGGTCTCTGCTGTAACGACTAAAATGCTAGGTAAAGAATATTAGTCTTGAAGAAATTATTGAACATAGTGTTCATATTTAATCCACTATGTAGCAGCTATAGTCATGATTTTCTTATGCAGTTGAGAATTCTGTTAATTTAGCAACGTCAGCTAAACAGAAAAGGTGAGGGTGAGCCAACCCCCAGACACCTGAGATGAAATAGGGTAAAGTATCCTGCTAAGTACAATATTTTGGTGGGATGCCCAGATCAAAGGAAGATTACCAAAAATAAAATGCACAGCAAAATGAGTAATTTTGTTTTTCATTTGGAAAAACAATTTTTTGATTAGAATGGCTTTTGCTTTGATTTTAAATGTTTTTCCTGACCACCATTTATTTTAACTTGCTCTAAACCAAAACCAGTGTAGAAACAGTCAGTGATAAGGGTTATTTCTTTTTATCTTCTGTGTCTACTGTTGTGAAGTCAGCCTGATTCATTCTGACAGTTCTTTCCTGTTCTTATTCATGTGATATTTATCTACATACATAGTTCTGTGCTTCAATTTTGAATGTGATGAAGTCATAAAAGAAGGTTGAGAGAGGCTTTACTTCATAAGCATAAAATTCTTCTAATGTAGCGTTTTGATTTCTGGCCTGTTCACAGTATGTGAAACCTTTGACAGAAGTCTCGATTGATTCTTCCATGTTAAATGTGTTCATTACAATGGTATTTCCTGGACAGCTGGGATTGCTTAGCTTTAGAACTAAAATGGCAAAAGCAAGGAAGTGAATTTGCAATCAGTTTTTTGAAATGTAAGAAATTTGTGCTAAATATCCCACTTTCCATATTGATGGAATTAAACGGGAAATGTTTTGGGGACTGGGGAGAGAGTGGATCAATGCTATGCTTTTTATGCCATTGTGTACATTAGAAGCCTAGTTTCAGAGTAGCAGCCATGTTAGTCTGTATTCGCAAAAAGAAAAGGAGTACTTGTGGTACCTTAGAGACTAACAAATTTGAGCATAAGCTTTCGTGAGCTTCATTGCATCCGATGCAGTGAGCTGTAGCTCACAAAAGCTTATGCTCAAATAAATTAGAAGCCTAGTTTCAGAAATAACCTTGGGGCCTTCAAGGTGAGCGAAAACTGAAGTCATCGCAGTAATGACGTGTTTTCAAGTAGTGTGGTGGTTACAGCATTAGTCAGTGCTCCCATTCCAGGCAGTACAGTGATTTTTAAATGGTACAAGACTAGGCCAGAAAAAGGACTTGGTTTGATATTGATACCATATGGGAGATGTTAATTTCTGCAGTTCAAATATCCACATTTTAATACTATTGAGCCGTGGTCTGTAGTAAAATAAAACTAAGCCAATGCATAACATAATTTTGACAATCTGTAAACTGGTGTATTTGTAAGAGAAAATGTGCACTGGTTTGTAACCTTTATCTAAAAGGTGGATGGAAGAAGTGCTTGCAAGCGTGTTTTTCACTTTTATTCTAACTTAATTTTTTAAGTCTCTCTTGCTTTTCATACATGTTTCTTGTTTGAAGTTTATTTAAATTAAATGAAGCATGTTGATTGAGAATAACTGATAATTCAGCTGAATTTAGATCAGCAAAAGGACTCGAATAGGCTCTCAGTGGATTTTACTTAAACTGCATAATAATGTATAATATAAAAGGTAGGCTTTTCCTCTCTGGTAGGTTGAATAGTTTATAGAATAAACAAGTTTTCTGATACTTGTACAGGTCTACAACAAACTTTTCAACTTACAAGTTAAATATCTCAAACTTGCCCTTTTCCATCAGAAGCAGGCCAACAGTTCAGACTTTCTCCCACTTTAGTGGCTGCTATTTTCTTTACCCTTTTCAGGCATGTTAGCTGCATCTGCTTTCCAGCCAACTAATACCCCTACAGATCTGTCAGGGGAAATGGAACAGTGAGTCTTGGCCCTACTGGGACAGCCCCAGACAAATCATCCAGGTGCCTCCGTGTACCTAGACAAGTGGTATGCTCAATCTGCATTATATCCAGGATATGCCACTGTGCCCATCATCATGGTGTGATTACCTTGTGATGGGGGACACTTATCTCCCGTGAGCGCCTTCTGCCAGTTGGGTGTGAACCTCTATGCACACTCCTCACAGTGCCCTAGTTAGCTGTTGGCCTCGTCAGGCGGGTCTTGCGTGGCCCAGCCCTCTAACTAAGTCACACAGTCTAAAATGGACAAACAAACCGTAAGAATGGCCATACTGGGTCAGACCAAAGATCCATCCAGCCCAGGTGCCCCAGAGGGAGTGAACCTAACAGGTAATGATCAAGTGATCACTCTCCTGCCATCCATCTTCACCCTCTGACAAAGAGAGGCTAGGGACACCATTCCTTACCCATCCTGGCTAATAGCCATTAATGGACTTAACCTCCATGAGTTTATCCAGTTCTCTTTTAAACCCTGTTATAGTCCTAGCCTTCACAACCTCCTCAGGCCAGGAGTACCACAGGTTGACTGTGCGCTGTGTGAAGAAAACTTCCTTTTATTTGTTTTAAACCTGCTGCCCATTAATTTCATGCGGTGGCCCCTGGTTCTTATATTATGGGAACAAGTAAATAACTTTTCCTTATTCACTTTCTCCACACCACTCATGATTTTATATACCCCTATCATATCCCCCCTTAGTCTCCTCTTTTCGAAGCTGGAAAGTCCTAGCCTCTTTAATCTCTCCTCATATGGGACCCATTCCAAACCCCTAATCATTTTAGTTGCCCTTCTCTGAACCTTTTTTAATGCCAGTATATCTTTTTTGAGTTGAGGGGACCACATCTGTGCACAGTATTCAAGATGTGGGTGTACTGTGGATTTATATAAGGGCAATAAGATATTCTCCATCCCTTTTTTAATGATTCCTAACATCCTGTTTGCTTTTTTTACTACTGCTGCACACTGCGTGGACATCTTCAGAGAACTATGCACAATGACTCCAAGATCTTTCTCCTGATTAGTTGTAGCTAAATTAGCCCCCATCATATTGTATGTATAGTTGGGGTTATTTTTTCCAGTGTGCATTACTTTACATTTATCCACATTAAATTTCATTTGCCATTTTGTTGCCCAATCACTTAGTTTTGTGAGATCTTTTTGAAGTTCTTCACAGTCTGCTTTGGTCTGAACTGTTTAGTATCATCTGCAAACTTTGCCACCTCACTGTTTACTCCTTTCTCCAGATCATTTATGAATAAGTTGAGTAGGATTGGTTCTAGGACTGACCCTTGGGGAACACCACTAATTACCCCTCTCCATTCTGAAAATTTACCATTTATTCCTACCCTTTGGTGCCTGTCTTTTATCAGTTCTCCATCTATGAAAGTATCTTCCTTCTTCCATGACAACTTAATTTACGTAAGAGCCTTTGGTGAGGGTTTCTGGAGATCTAAGTACACTATGTCCACTGGATCCCCCTTGTCCACATGTTTGTTGACCCCTTCAAAGAACTGTAATAGATTAGTAAGACATGATTTCCGTTTGCAGAAACCATGTTGACTTTTGCCCAAAGATTTATGTTCTTCTATGTGTCTGACAATTTTATTCTTTATTATTGTTTCAACTAATTTGCCTGGTACTGACATTAGACTTACCGGTCTGTAATTGCCGGGATCACCTCTAGAGCCCTTTTTAAATATTGGCGTTACATTAGCTATCTTCCAGTCATTGGGTACAAAAGCTGATTTAAAGGACAGGTTACAAACCATAGTTAATAGTTCTGCAATTTCACATTTGAGTTCTTTCAGAACTTTTGGGTGAATGCCATCTGGTCCCAGTGACTTGTTACTGTTTATCAATTAATTCCAAAACCACCTCTAGTAACACTTCGATCTGTGACAATTCCTCAGATTTGTCACCTACAAAAGACAGTTCAGGTTTGGGAATCTCCCTAACATCCTCAGCCATGAAGACTGAAGCAAATAATTCATTTAGTTTCTCCGCAATGACTTTATTGTCTTTAAGTGCTCCTTCGGTATCTCAATCGTCCAGGGGCCCCGCTGGTTGTTTAGCAGGCTTCCTGCTTCTGATGTACTTAAACATTTTATTACCTTTTGAGTTTTTGGCTAGCTGTTCTTCAAACTCCTTTTTGGCTCTTCTTATTATGTTTTTACACTGAATTTGGCAGTGTTTATGCTCCTTTCTATTTACCTCACTAGGATTTGACTTCCACTTTTTAAAAGATGCCTTTTTATCTCTCACTGTTTTTCTTTTATCTCTCACTGTTAAGCCACGGTTGCTCTTTTTGTTACCTTCCAGGGTAACGAAATCCAACAAATGGTTGACCCTCTTCATTGTCTTCAGCCCTGTCTCTGGGTCTGTTTAAATTCCAGCCCTTTCTCAGGCCTTTTTAATGCTTTTAGCCCCTTCTTGCGGCTTAGGCCACTTCACCAGTGGCCAGCGGGGTGGGGGCTGCCTGCCGACTACTCCAGGTCACAAACCCAGGGACCCTATAAATAGC
Source organism: Chelonia mydas (assembly GCF_015237465.2). Classification (NCBI taxonomy): domain Eukaryota; kingdom Metazoa; phylum Chordata; order Testudines; family Cheloniidae; genus Chelonia; species Chelonia mydas. Next base: position 70,462,523 of record NC_051251.2, on the reverse strand, counting down.
AGACGTGTGCTGCTTTCTGTAATTGCTGCTGCATTTCCTGGGATGCTTCCTCCTCTGTCCCATCACCTTCTTGGAGTCTCTGTTCCTTGTTTGAATAGGATATTTCCCAGGCCTCCTTGCCTGATGAGTTTCTGTTTCTACCCTGACTTCTCAGGATCTTCTCTTAGCTCTCTTTGTCTGGAGAGCTTGTAAGAGTCTCTGCTCCCTTTTTAACCAGGATTCTTTCTCCTAGGCCTCTGTGTCGGTGGAGTATCCTAGCCCTCTCTCTGCTTGAGTAGGGTTTCTCCTCAGTCTTTTTCCCTGTGGAGTTGCCACCGCCTTTCAGTCCTCCTTCACTCTTCTGATTCCAGCCAATAACTGAACAGCTCAGGCCCAGTAGTTCCTTTTAACTGAGCCTGCTGCATCTGGGTTGGTTGCTTCCCTGTGGTCTTTCTAGGCAGGTCTGGAGGACCCACCTTCACTGCTCCTTTTTGTGGGTAGGGTGTGATAGGACCATAAGGCTTCCAGCAGGGGGTCTCAAAGGGCCCAGTATATCCCATCACATGCCTATATATAGAATTGTTGGGGGTACATGAATAGTCCAATAGCATTTTAAAAAATTTACAAGACTAAAATCTTTATAAAATGGATAGTGTAGTAGAAAAGCACATAATGGTGCCCACATGGGCTGATAGGCATAACTTGTTTGTGACTTCACAACTTGTGATTAACGTGAATGTGGGTTAGAACCTTTATACACATGATTACGGACTTTAACATTTGCTACAAAAATATATACATGTAATGGGGTCAGTTTGTTTTGGTTTTAGGGAGAGCAAATGGCTGAAAAATTGTAGTTTCCTGTCACCCAGGGGAACCCCCAGGTGTCACCCAGGGGAACCCCCAGCTAATATCTGACCGTCTTACAGTAGCCCACACAGCTTCTGTTCCTTGTGAGCTCATACGCTCAGAAGGGACTGGATGGATGTGGCCACATTGCTACTATATTATGGTGCTGGGTGGCCATAGCTGGCTAACATGCTTCAGAGCCAGTGTAAATCCAAGCGTCAGAATGAGGGAGTTGCAGCTGGCTCTTCTGTGTACTGCCTTGGCTGTGTTCAATGTGTTAGCTGACCCATGATATATAGACTGTACATACTGAGTATCACACCCTGAGGGGAATTTTCAAAAGCCCTGTGTTGGCCTAATTCTGCTCCAACAGTGTAACACTCGTGTTTATTTCAGTGAGAGTAGAATTAGTGAAAGCTCAGAGCGTATGAAAAAGGTCACCTACTATATACACCTATTAAGCCTACACAGTTTGTGCACATGTATAGATGTATAACCCACATGCTTTTTTACAGCAGCATATTATTTGTTTAAGCCCAAAGAAAAGGTGGGCAGCAGTGGGGAAGAATACCTGCTGGAATCTTCTTTCTGCACGTGTGAGACTGTGTATGTGGTAAATGAAGATTAGAAACTCTGTAACTGATGTAGCTGTTACAACTCAGGTTTCTGTTACATGAATATGTATAGTATAAAAGCAATACAGGGGGACAAAGTTTAGATTGGAAGAATTACACTGATACTGAATGGTTTGGTCTACAACACTTTCAAGTTTCAAATACTGCTTAAAATGCTTTGTTTGCTTGCTAATATTAACTGGAAATATAAAAATACCTCATTTAGTATAGAAATCACTATGGTTGACTAATAACTATTAAAACTTAAAAAGCCAGATTTCCAAACATGTTTGGCAACCAACAGCTCTTTTAAAAAAAAAAAAAAAAAAAAAGGGGAAGCTGACCTGTTGTGAAAATCTGATCTCAATTAAGGGTTGAACACTCATAAAGCTTGGCCTCAAAGTCAGGGTTTAAATACATTGCCCTAAGTTGACTTGACATAATCTTTCTTGAAGACCAAACCATGATACTCTCCTTTGTGCACTTTAGCTCACTAGAGGTACATATGTTGTCCTGATAACTTGATTACATACACTTGGGAGGTATCTGCAAAGCTACTTCATTATTCACCTTCAAATCCCTCCTCAGTATTCTCTTTTGCCAGGATGCTTACCAAAAAATTGACAATGACTTGACAGTGGTTAGGCTGCTGGTTGTGTGCTGAGACATATCATACTAACCAGTATTGGCTCATTGTTTTATTGTACTCCCATGTCTGTCCATTTCTCTTACACTTGTTCCTGGAGGCAGGGACCATCTTTTTGTTCTGTTTGTACACACCTAGCACAACAAGGACCTGGTCCATGCCTAGGGTTCCTAGGTGCCACACTAATCCAAATAATGTGCATATTATAAATACAGTTGAGATCTTTCTCTCAACTACATATCCATATTGAGTACATGGTGGTGTGGTGTGGCGTAAGAGGTATTACTGGTATGAGCTTGATAGAAAATTACTTATGTATCACTGCCACTTCCAAGCTACGAAGGTCAGCCCAAATGAGTACTGGTAGAATTTTACCATTACACATTATTCTGTAAACTCCGCAAGTCATAGTCCATTTTAGCAAAGTGTTCGTTTTCCAGAACTTATCGGGACTGATTTTTTTATATCCCACCTGTAAAGCCAGATGACTCAGTTGCCATGATTACAACTACTCAGAACAAAGAAGGAGAAATGAAAGTAACTTCTCTGCACACCATTTGTGCAGGACTTTGCAGGGGTAGAAGGTCAATATTTCAGGAACCTGAGTGCCTTCCCCTCCTAAAGATAAAGCTTCCATTTCTAGATATGTAGGTTTATGAGCTACTAGACTTGAAACTTATCACTGGTGCAGCATTGAATACTCTTCTGTATTGTTGTGCAGATGCAGTTTTGTGGAGAATATTTCATATTGGAGGGGAAGGAAGGGGCCATTTCAGTTTGAGTTCTTAAATGTACATTTGGAATGTTTGCAATAGCCTCTGGACAAAGACTAATACCAGTGAGGAAGGAGTTCTGCTTTTATACTGCCCAGCTCCCAGTTAGGGGCCAGTCCCTTGTTACACCACTGCTGAGTTCAGATTCTCGAAAGTGTGGGGGCCAAGGCCCCCTGTTTAAAAATGGGAGCAATGGCTATTTGGCCCCCATCTTCAGTGCCCATGATCAGAATCTACTGTTGTAATGCATTGAAAGGCATGTTTTTGTGTGTTTAGTACAAAGTCATAGTAGGCTTAGCACAGCAGATGTGATTTTTGAAAATAATAGAAAATTATTTCTGCTGGAATGTGATTCATTGCTGGGACCTTATCTGGTAAGTAGAGATGAATTCTTTCTAAAATTCTAACTTAAATGTTTTGTAAGCAGCTTTTCTCTTGATTAGTGTTCAGTTTGGGAGTGTGGATGAGTTTTGTTTATTAGTAAACATTACTGTTGTATAAATCTATACACACTTATCTATAACACTCCTGGGGGAATTCTCCATTACTGCGCATGTGCAGAGTTCATGTACCCTGCAGAAAATAGATTCTGTTGGAGAAGCACTGCAATTAAACCTTTCGCCCACCAGGGGCTTCTGAGGCCCCAGAACAGAGGGCAGCCAGCTCATGAGCTGGAGCAGTCAGCTGCAGATAGGGAGGGACAGTGGCTCTGTTCTTCACGGTGCTCTGCCCATGGGGCCAGGTAAGGAGGCATAGGATACGGGGTGGGGGATGGAAAGAGCAGGACACATGGAGCCTCTGAGGGGTCTCAGACTAGGATTCGGAAGGACTATTTGGGGGCACACTGTGGCAGGGGCACAAGAGCTAGTTGGGTGACAGCATTGAGCCAGAGGCTGAATGGGAGTGGAGGTGCAGGACCACATAGGAACGTGTGTGTGGCTGAGTAGGGGTTCAGGGCCACATGGCATCGGGGCTGGAACACCCACAGGAAAAAATCAGTGGGTGCTCTGCACCCACCGGCAGCCAAGCTCCCTGTCCCACCCCTCCGACTCTGCTTCCTCCCTGAGCGCACTGCGTCTCCGCTCCCCGCTACCTCCTCCCCAGTGCTTGCTGCTGTCAAACAGCTGTAGCAAGCTCTGGGAAGGAGCGGGGAGGAGCAGAAATGAGGCATGCTCAGGGAGGAGGCGGGGCCGGGGTTGGGATTTGGGGAAAGAGTTGAATGGGGCAGGGAGGGGGCAGAGTTGGGGTGGGGACTTTGGGGAAGGGGTTGGAATGGGGCAGGAGGGGGCGGGGCAGGGGTGGAGTCGGGGTGGGGCCGGGGTTGGCGGGGGTCCAGCACCCACTGGCGCAAGAAGAATTCAGCATCTCTACCACATGGGGGTGGGGGGAGGAGGTGCAGGGACACATGGGGACAGGGGCAGAAGTGCCTGACTTAATATGCGAGGCTAGGAGTCAGCCAGCGTCTGCAAGGGAGAGGCTCCCTAGCACCTTCCCCCCTCCAACCCCACCCCCCCATTCTATACTATTTCCACCTATTCTCAATAACCCTCCAGGCTCCTTCCCAGCAATTACTTCCCTATCCTTCAGCTTCTCTATTACCCCTGACTCCCATAAACCTTTGCACTGCTTCTGGGGGATGCAGGAAATATGTTCTGCTTTGTAGTTTAGATAAATTATTACTCAAAGTTTTGTATTAATATGCCTAGTAAGGAATCCATTTGTCAAAAAAAATTTCCTGAATCTCTTTTGTTGTCTATATTGTTTCAGACATACTTGCTGACAGGTATTTTGAAATAAATTACCAAAATAATTGAAACTGGCATGATTATATTGTTGTTTTGACAAATAAAATATATGTAGAATTTTGCAGAATTTTAAAATACTGTGTGCAGAATTTTTAATTTTTTGGTGCAGAATTCCCCCAGGAGTACTATAAGAGCTTACATGTACATTCTTCGTTGTTTCTCATTGCATGCATATTAGTGTGTATAAAACATATTAATTCAAATATTTGCAAAGCATAACATAATTCTACTTAATAGTTCTGAAGTGAATTACTTGATATTAAATTTGTTGAAAATGTATGTTTTGTCAAAGGTTTTTTCATTTGTGCTCACATCTAGAGAAGTAACATGGAGTAACTCAGCCAGAGGTTATGGGTCTTTTATGGGAGTGGGTGGGCAAGGTTTTGTGGCATGCAGTGTGCAGGAGGTTGGACTAGATTATCATGATGGTTCCTTTTGACCTTAAAATCTGAGTCTGAGTAACCCTTCCCAACTATTAATTTGTAGACTGACTATCTCGTGTTTTCTTCATTGTGTAGACTGCCTCACTTGAACTAACAGCAGTAATGTACAAAATGGGGAAAACTAATTTCTAGTGACTTCAAAAGTGTCTGAAAATTCAGTATCCAAAAGATGTAGGTGACATGGAGTATGGTAAATTTAAACATTGTAAGAGTTAATTAGGTGGCAGATAAACTTCAATTTATTTCACCTTTTTTATTGAAAAATCTACCAAATAGCATTATGCGGCCAGCTGGTTGGATAAGATTCTGAGGCCACCGCAAGAGTACGTATAGCCAGTACACTCTATTGTTTCACGTGTTAATTCTTTTTCAGCATCCTTACTGTTGACTGGATTATTCTGTCAGTGAACTTTTTTATGTTAGATACATAGAATTCGTTTTGTGATTAAAACCTTTGTTTAAAAATCTGAATAAAAGTTTATGCATTTTTTAAAAATTCATTCTACGTGTGTTATTTTACTTTGATAGGCTGATGCTTTATGCTGCTTCACAAGTCTTCTGACATCAAAGATGATAGGCTTCCTTTAAAAAATTCATCACAGTCTGAAAGAGTCTCACACAGAGCTCCTCCTTTTGGTTAAGATTAACTGTCTAGTGAGAAGACAACCTTAAGGTTAGCTTGTTATTTCAGTATCGCCCTGATTGCAGTCAGGATGTTGTAGGCTGATGAGGAGGAATAGAAAGAGGAATAGGCAAAATGTGTTAATCATGCTGGCTGCAGGAGCTTGAGGACAAAAATCAAAAGGACGTTGCTGCAGAATAACATTTAAGATTTTCTCCTTTTTCCTTGTAAAGAAACTATTCTTGGTTCCATTAAAAAAAAAATTAGATGGTATGTCTTGCTCAGCCATCAAAATATAAAATGTAACAATATAAGTCCATTACTTTTCAAACACCTTCATAACTCTCCCCCTTAGTAGAGTATAAGGAGGTAGCCGTGTTAGTCTGTATCCACAAAAACAACAAGGAGTACGGTGGCACCTTAAAGACTAACAGATTTATTTGAGCATAAGCTTTCGTGGGTAAAAGCCTCACTTCTTCAGAACCCTTAGTAGAGGTTGTTTAAAGAGAACTTGCAGTCAAATACCTACCTTGCACCTACATTGTATTAAGCTGCCATAATTGTTTGTTTCCGTATAACCATTGTCATAACTGGTTATGGCCTATTAAACATGAGAATGAATGGAAAAAAGAGGAAATGGAATATGTGAGCAGTAGCTTTATTAAGGGAATGAGCCTTGGTAACAAGCATGACCTAAATGGGAGTGAAAAAAGCATAAAAATCCACACTTTGAAATTAAAAGGAAAAAAATTAAACTCTTACTATACCGTATAGTTTAATAGCCATTATAATTACATATACTGTACTGTTAGAGAGGACAACCATTGTTTGACGTTCAAAAGCACTTGTATCTTGAAAAGGAAACATTAGCATTGTTTGTTTTCTTAGATCTGTATTACATTAAATGATGCCGTCTCAGCTAAGAGCTTTGGATAAAAATAAAGGTTTAGGATGCCTTGCTAAGATCTTTTTATCTTTCATAAATGAAATTGTAATGGAGTTAGCATATTTATCAGTTCTTATTTTCATCAGGCATTTTTTCTCTTCCTGGTTTTAGGTTTATAAAGGGACTAACGTAGTTAATTTTCTAAATGTAAATGTGATGGCCTAGGACCTTCCTACCTGAGACATTGCCTCTGCCTATGTAATCAGTAGAAGCATGTTCACTATAGCCTCCTCATTTAGACAGAAGAGGTGGTTTGCTGACAGGCCATTTTGCATAAGGGACCTTAACTTCTGCATTCATTCCTCCCTTGATATGAAAAGCCCAAATTGGTTGATGTATGCGGCAAAGGCCATTTTGTTTTCCCAAGCATTTAAGGAGAGTGAGGATGGGGAGAATTGAACTTTTTAATACAGAAAATAGGAAATAACTGGTGAGGTGACTTGGCAAATGTTGGTTTTTCATTGGTATCCACTATACTATATACCTTGAATTTGTTTGGGGTTACTTAATTTAATCTCTTGCAGATAAAAGAATTGCCTACGGTGAATTGAGGCCTTACTTAGTGGACGATTGCATAGTTGTACAAGAGCTCAGACCAGTAACTTAATGTAAAACCCTGTGGCCTGAGGCAGAGCTTGGGTTTAGATTCTGGATTGCTGTTAACCTCCAGCACAATATTATTCTTATCCAGATGCCTTCTCTTATGCCTTCATTGCACATTGATTTGTAGTGACAAACAGTGGACGGAAAGCAGTCTGTCTTTATCTCTAGATAAGAAAAGAGTGAAATATCTCATTTTATTGAACTGAACTGTTCTGGTGACCTAATTTCCCTTTATTCCACAAAGGAAGTTTGCTCCAAGAGGCAACTACCTGGAGTGATACTTTGCCACCTTGCCTCTAGAGTTTAACCTACAAGGATATTAACTGTACCCCATTATACACAACATTAAGGCTGTGACATGTGCTAACAAAATCAAGGAATTTCATTGTGGAGCCTTAAAATGGTTGGATATCTTCTGGCACTAAAGCGAAACGGAGGCATGTAAAGAAAGTTACACTCAAAGAGTTCAACTCACTGCCTAAAAAACTGTATCCATCTAAAATGAGGACTCATTACAACGCAACAGAACCATAATTATGTAGGATAAGCTAAATGATGTATAGTTTTTGTAACTTTTCAAATGCCAAGAAGGGAAGAATGGAACATCCCATGGCTTTCAACATGTATATAATGGGGAGTAGTGATAAGCAGTTTCTACAATGATTAACATTATAAGAGTATTGAATTTTTAAAATAGTTTAAAAAACCCATAATCATGACAAAAAGCTATATCCGAAGTGCTATATTATACTGTGTGTTTGCTTAAGAAGGGAGTTTCATCTCGATATAACTTCATTAAAGATGAGCATTAGAAATATTACTTGATATATTTAACTTTTAGAATGGTAGCCATGTTAGTCTGTATCAGCAAAAACAATGAGGAGTCCTTGTGGCACCTTTGAGACTAACAAATGTATTTGGACATAAGCTTTTGTGGGCTAAAACACACTTCATTAGATGCATGGAGTGAAAAATACAGAATATATATTATAGCATGTGAAAAGATGAGTTGCTTTACCAAGGGAGGGGAGGGGGAGTCAGGGCTAATGAGCCAATTCAGTTAAGGTGGAAGTGGCCTGTTTTCAACAGTTGACAAGAAGGGGTGAATACCAAGGGAGGGAAAATTACTTTTGTCGTACTAACAAGGCCAATGCAATCAAGGTGGATGTCGCCCATTTCCAACAGTTGACAAGAAGGTGTGAGTATCAGCAGAGGGAAAATTACTTTTTGTAGTGACCCATCCACTCCCAGTCTTTATTTAGGCCTAATTTGATGGTGTCCAGTTCGCAAATTAATTTCAGTTCTGCAGTTTCTTGTTGGAGTCTGTTTCTGAAACTTTTTTGTTGAAGAATGGCCACTTTTAAGTCTGTTATTGAGTGTCCAGGGAGATTGAAGTGTTCTAATGGTTTTTGAATGTTACAATTCTTTGTCTGAATTGTGTCCATTTATTCTTTTGCGTAGAGACTGTCCGGTTTGGCCAATGTTTATGGCAGAGGGGCATTACTGGCACATGATGCTATATATTACATTGATAGATGTGCAGGTGAACGAGCCCCGATGGTGTGGCTGATGTGGTTAGGACCTATGATGATGTCCCTTGAATAGATGTGCGGACAGAGTTGGCAACGGGCTTTGTTGCAGGGATTGGTCCATGGTTTAGTGTTTTTGTTGTGTGGTGTGTAGTTGCTGGTGAGTATTTGCTTCAGGTTGGGGGACTGTCTGAATGAGAGCTGGCCTGTCTCCCAAGGTCTGTGAGAGTGAGGGATCGTCCTTCAGGATAGGTTGTAGATCCTTGATGTGCTGGAAAAGTTTTAGTTGGGGGCTATAGGTGACGACTAGTGGCGTTCTGTTACTTTTTGTTGGGCCTGTCCTGTAGTAGGTGACTTCTGGGTACCCTTCTGGCTCTGTCAACTTTTAGTTACTCGTTAGCCATAATTGTGGGTATTTAAAAGATCATCAAAAGGAATGTCATGAATGACCATCATGTCATAAAATATACTTGTCTTTGACAGTTGCCCTCCTATGCATTTGTCTGGTTCAGTTTCAGTGCTGATAGCTTTCAGAAAAGAATTAGAAGAAAGATTTCTATTGAATAATAGATATGCAGTTGCCCTTCACCATATAGTTGCTGAACCAACAAGAGGTGATGGCATTTTAGATTTGGTATTCATGAGTAGGGAGGACCTCATAGAACTGGTTGTAGAGGACAACCTTGGTTTGAGTAATCAAGAGCTAATTCAGTTTAAACTAAGTGGAAAGATAAATAAAAATAGATCTGCAACTCCGGTTTTTTATTTCAAAAGAGCTAACTTTTTAAAAAAATAAGGGAATTAGGGAAGTGGACTGGACTGAAGAACTCAAAAATCTGAATGTGGAGGAGGCGTGGAATTTTGTCAAAGTTGTGGAAGCTATTTGAAGCCTGCATCCTGGGGAGTGGGAGAAAATTTGTAGGGAAGGGTGCAGACCAAGCTGGATGAATAACCATCTCAAACAGGTGATTAAGAGAAAGCAGAAAACCTACAAGGAATGGAAAGTGAGTTGGATCATCAAGGAAAGCTACCTCTTGGAGGTCAGAAAGTGTAGAGATAAAGTGAGACCTACCCAAAGCCAAGAGGAGTTGGACCTTGCAAAAGGAATTAAAACCAATACTAAAATGTTCTATAGCTATATAAAGTAAAAAGAAACAAGGAAAGAATTGGGACTGCTAAACGCTGAGGATGGGGTGGAGATTAAAGATAATCTGTGCATGGCCTAACACCTAAACAAATACTTTGCTTCAGCTTTTAATAAGGTTATGAAGAGCTTAAGGATATTGGCAGTGTGGCTAATGGAAACGAGGATATGGAGGTAGAAATTACCATGTTAGAGGTGGAAGTCAAATTCAAACCGTTTAATGGGACTAAATCGGGGGGCCTGGATAATCTCCAGTGTGTGCCTTGCACCTGGAAAAGAATGTGAACCAGTCACTCCTTGATCTGCACAAGCTGGCAACTGACAAGAATGACCCTCATTTGTGTGACTTCATTGAAAATATTAAAGGAATTGGCACATAAAATTGTAAACCCAATAGCAAGGATTTTTAATAATTCTGTAGACTCTGGGATCGTATCCTATGTCTGGAGAATTGCTAATATAGTACCTGTTTTTAAGAAAACCTAATCTGGGATACTACAGGCGTATTAGTTTGACCTGAATTGTATGCAAGGTCTTGGAATAAATTTTGAAAGAGAAATTACTTAAGGACATAGACGTTTACAGTCACTGGGATAAAACACAATATCGTTTTGTGAAAGATTATGCCCGACCAATCTGATCTTCTCTGAGAAGATAACAGATTTTTTTAGACAAAGGAAATGCAGTAGATGTAATCTACCTGGATTTCAGTAAGTCATGTGATACAGTTCCACAGGGGAAATTTTTAGTTAAATTGGAGAAGATGGGAATTTAATATGAGAATTGAAAGGTGGATAAAGAACTGGTTGAAGGGAGGACTACAATGGGTCATACTGAAAGGTGAACTGTCAGGCTGGAGGGAAGATACTAGTGGAGTTCCTCATGGATTGGTCTTGGGACCAATCTTATTTAACATTTTCATTACTGACATTGGCTCAAAAAGTGGGAGTTTGCTAATAAAATTTGTGGATGACCCAAAGTTGGGAGGTATTGTAAATACGGAGGAGGGCTGGAATATCGTACAAGAAGATCTGGATGACCTTGTAAACTGAAATAAAAGCAAGGGGATGAAATTTAATAGTGCAGAGTTCAAGGTCATGCATTTAGGGACTAACAAGAATTTTTGCTATAAGATGGGGACTTATCAGTTGGAAGTGACAGAGGAAATGGAAGACCTGTGTGTTTTGGTTGATCAGAGGATGACCATGAGCCACCAATATGATGTGGCCGTGGAAAAAAGGTAATGTAGTTCTATGGTACATCAGGGGAGGTATTTCCAGTAGAGAGAGGGAAGTGTTAGTACCATTATACAAGGCCCTGGTGAGACCTCATCTGGAATACTGTGTGCAATTATGGTCTCCCATCTTTAAGAAAGATTAATTTGAATGGGAACGGGGCAGAGAAGGACTACTAGGATGATCTGAGGAATGGAAAACCTACTTTATCAGAGGAGACTCAAAGAGTTTGGCTTGTTTAGATTACAAAAGGATGGTGGAGAGGAGATATGATTGCTCTCTACAAATACATCAGAGGGATAAATGCCAAGAAGGGAGAGGAGTTATTTAAGTTAAGCTCCAATGTGGACACAAGAACAAATGGATATAAACTGGACATCAACAAGTTTAAACTTGAAGTTAACCATCAGAGGAGTGAAGGTCTGGAACAGTCTTCCAAGAGGAGCAGTGGGGGCAAAAAAAACCCTAACTGCCTTCAAGACTGAGTTTGTTAAGTTTATGGAGGAGATGGGATAAGACTGCCTACAATGGCTTGTAGCCAATCTGCAACTGCCAGCAGCAAATATCTCAAAATGGCAGGTGATGGGATACTAGATGGGGAGGGCTCTGACTTACTGCAGAGAATTCTTTCCCAGGTGTCTGGCTGGTAGGTCTTGCCCACGTGCTCGGGGTCTAACTGATTGCCATATTTGAGGTCGGGAAGTAATTTTTCCGTGTGTCAGATTGGCAAAGACCCTGGGAGTTTTTCACCTTACTCTGCAGCATGAGACACAGGTCAATTGCAGGTTTAAACTAGTGTAAATGGTGGATTCTCTGTAACTTGAAGTCTTTAAATCATGATTTGAGGACTTCAGTAACTCCGCAGGGGTTGAGAGTCTCTTACAGGAGTTGGGTTGGGGGAGGTTCTGAGGCCTGCAATGTGCAGGAGGTCAGATGAGATGATCATGATGGTCTCTTCTGACCTTAAAGTGTCTGAGTCTATGAATGCATGCCAGTATGGAAATTAACTGCTACTAAAGTACAACTGCCTTTTTTCCTTGTGATTTTTCATTTGGCTTGAAATTCAGTGTGTTGTGTTTTCTTCTGTCACCTGTTTATCCCTAAGAGGTTTGGTCATGCAACTGATACATTGTTGGGCATCTTGTTAGATCAGCTGGGCATTTCTAGTTGCAGATTTAACAGGACACAGAGATGTGTTTGCCTTTGTATCTGAAAACAGCTTAAAGCCTGTTTTTTACAATGCTGTATTGCACAAAGGGTGTGGCTTTTGCATTGTTACAGAAATGAATGACAAATCTTTAGAAGCAGTCTGGATAACTGGCTTGTGTCTTACAACTGGGAATGTCAGAATGATTGCAGTCTGCCAGAGTGTTTTTTGGAAGAGGTGTACAGACTTAACTCAAGTGGAGAGAAAGATTCTCTGCTAGGAGCTTCATGTGTATGTAGGAGTCTGCCCAGAGTGGCCTTTCAGAATTAAAGCTTAAATGATCTACAATCAACCAGCAGCCAACTGGAAATATATGCATTAACATTTGCTATATCCTTTCTGAGCTGTAACATGGAAAAATAGGATTTCTGGCAACCTTTAAAAGAGTAAATTGTCTTAATTGTTATTAAGGGATAATTTTATGAGCATTTTTAGTCCTCCCCAGAGGCTCAAATGGAAAAGAGTAAAGGCCAAGTTAAAAATAATTTTAAAATATGAATCTCTGATAACCCGGGATGCTGAGGAAGTTAAAAATAGTTCTAGAAGCAGTTTGTATCTGTAGCAGGGGCCGCTAACAATGGCCGGTACTTCGTGTTTTGATCATGTTGCTATTAATGTTAAATGTTCAAAAAGTAAAGTGTGCTAGAGGCTTATATTCAGAAGTGATTTAAAACTAAACTCAGTTGTGTGCCTGGAAGTGGGAGACTGACGACACTGGCTAGAAGCAAAGCACATTTCGGAGAGGTGCACAGCAAACCTTCATATGGTTATGCTGATGCACCTGAGGCTGACCTGCTGTGTTCTAGTTCTAAGCCTCTCCTGTACAGCATGGTTTGAGTGTGAAGTTAGAATTCAGGCAAGTGTAATGAGTTGTTACCTTAGTCTAATCTTATGGTAAAGTATCTTGGTTTGTGTAAGGCAAAAGACCCGCCAAAATACTTTGCAGTTAAAGCCTCTTCAAAAAATAGTTGTTTAAACACATGCAATATTGGAGTAATTGACAAGTAGCATATAAGGAATGTTTCATAAATTAATATATACTAAAAGCCAATTAATATCCGTCTATAATATAGCTAGCAAAATTGTTTGTATCATGACTAATTGTGTGCGTTAACATTTTAAGGTGTCATTTTGCAGTAAATGTTAGTACAGTAGCTGTTTGTCCTTGAAGAGAAGCTAAAGGAGACCTGTTGGATCACTGAGTCTGCACATCTTCAAGTATAAGATTAAGCAGGCTATCTTTGTTAGAACATGTAACCACTGTGATTTTTGGTAGAGGAGAGGGAGATCTGTGAGGAAGCCAGCAGACTTGGATTTGGATAGTTTAGTTCAATTCTTGGATTAGCCACAGATTTCCTGTGTGACTTCAGACACCACAGTCTCTGCCACAGTTCCCCACCTGTGAAATAAGGATACGTTTTCCTGCCCCATAGGGAGATAGATATTTAAGTATTTCTGTTGTGCTCTGATACTAAATTGATGAAGGTTGTAGAAGTACCTTGATGGACTGCCCTTGAACTTGGCCAGTAGGCCACAAGAAGTGATGTTTTTATTTATTAGATATACATATTTGACATATTTAACTTGTTTTATAGCATTACTTCATTTGAAGGAATTCCCTGGAGGGAAAATGACTCCTTTAGCAAACGGTATTTTCCTGTTTCTTGCTTTTAGTATGTACAGGGCCTTTGACATCATACTTTTTGGTTCAGTGACATTTATTTAGACTTCACTGTGTGGTATGCAGCAATTTTTTTTATAATTGTATGTATGTATTGTAAAACTAAATGTAAAGTTTACAAAGTTGTATTCCTGCTATGGTAATCTTACAGTACTTTGTTAGGGTGAAATACCTATATATTCAAGAATGCTTCAGGGAAGTTGGTAATGACATGGGGTAAATCCTTTGTCAATTATGGAGGGGAGCAATGACTGCACATTCAGATGATGCACATTTGAATGCCAGCAAACTTGGCTGCATTAAAAGAAGTCTTATTTCAGTTAAAGGATGGTAAAAAATGCATGACTAGTCAGTTTGAACAGCAGATGAGTCCATCCACCACTGGTGGTCTCTTTGAAAGGGATTGTGTTTGTTCTTTGCAGAATGGTATCTGAACTACTCTTTAATATATGTACTCTCATAAGTGATGTAGATTGTAACAAACCCACAAGAATAACATTTATTTGACTGAAATAAGATAAATTCTATTGTAACAAAATCCAAAACCTGGCTGCAGCTTTCCAAGTGTAATTAAATGTTTATGCTGAGGAGCTTTTCACATGTGCCATCCTTTCCATTGGGACCTACTATTTTTTTCTGGTGGGGAGAAGGAGTGGGACTTGTGAATAGATGCTGGAATATACAGTCAACAAGGGATGTAACTACTGTGTTTTAGTTGAAAAGAATAGTGTGTTTAAAGAGAGGTTGAAAGAACACTTGTAGGCTATTCATTTGTGCTTGAAAGTAGTTCCACTGAAGATTCAGTCATCTAAGACAGACAAAAATGGATTCTTCCACTCTGTAGTAAGAAACCTACTTGCATTGTTCAGCACAGTGGAAATTGTGGCATGGATTATTTTTTGGAAGAATTTGCAATAGCCAATGATGCTGAACACTAAAATGTCTGTTAGGTTGTGTGAAGTTGTGTTGTAGTTGTGTTGGTCTCTCCCAAGATATTAGAGAGGCAAGATGGGTGAGGTAATTTTAAGCTGTGTAATCTTTAAAGCTTCTCTCACCAACAGAAGTTGGTTCAATAAAAGATATTGCCTTACTCACTTTGTCTCTTAGAGTTATGTTAATATTTTGTGACACTATATTACCTAGTGAGGGTATTGTGTGTGCTTTCACAAATACTGTATGATTCAGGACTACTTTAGCTCTGAAAAGCTAGAAATATTAGTCTGGAAATGTTAAATTTATAATGGCTTGCAGTATAGTGGAGTGAAATGATTAAATGTGCTGTAACTTGCACTTATAGTAAGGGGAGGAAGTGGCATTTTTAATATTCTGAAAAGCTTCATATAGATTTCAAAACTTTATCTTGCTATGGGAGTAGAGATGCAAACATCCACCCAGAAAAGATTGTAGAAATTGTGAATATTTGTTTTTTTTAATCCGAGTGCATTGGTGTGACTGAAGTGTGCAAACTCTATCCTGGCAGCAAAATGAGTTGTAAAATACAGTGAATCATAATGTTACAAAAAGAAAGGTTCAATCGAAAGGCAAGGATGACAGACCTTAATTCAGCCTATCATATGAAGTTATTTTAGAGGGTTCCAACTAGGATGACCAGATGTCCCGATTTTATAGGGACAGTCCAGATATTTGGGGCTTTTTCTTACATAGGTGCCTATTACCTACTGTCCTGATTTTTCACACTTGCTATCTGGTCACCCTAGTTCCAACTAGTGAATGATCTGTTAGATGTGTTACAGTGCATGGGGACATTAACAACACAAGTCATGGCTGTAATACAGAATCCCCTTGTTTGAAGTTGCAGTAATTTTTTGCATGTAGGTGAGGTGGTTTGCCCAATACTAAGGTTATTGTAGCACTGAAATAGATGCATCCAGTTTCTGTTTTGATTTAGTTTTGAAGAAGGCACAATAGGGGCTATCATCTGCAAAACTTTGGTTTGCTTTCTTGGTGTTAATAAAATTTTCTTAGCTTCTCTAGTTTATGCCGTTTTTTCCCCAGATGTGTGTTGCTTGTGAAGGGTGCCAGATTTAAGAGCATTAGAAAATGAATTCACTCTCTATGCACCAGATAGGCCATGAGTAGAACCACTGGAAGCTCTCCCACAGTTTTTGACCTGCCAATGAGTTTCAGCCCTGACCAGGTGGCATCTACAGGGATGAGAATATAGCTCATTCTGGATATCCTTTCCATTTTTGGCTTCTTAGAGACTATCCTCAATGCCAATTAGTGCCCTTGGTAGTTGACTGAGAGTATGTGACAAACTCAACTTGTTTTACCCACCAATCAGCTGTCTTTGGTAATACACAGTCATTACCCACTGACAAGGACTGGTTTAGAAATGGAGACCAACAGGTGAAAAGCTGCATATGCCAGGGTAGGTTCCAGGTTTTTTTTTTTTTTTTTTTAAATCCCTGAACATATTGATATCAACAAGTGGAGGAGGAATGACTGGAGGTGGTCTGAGATTTTGTAGGGCCATTAGATGAGTGACTTCACTTTGGAAGCAGTGATCTGGCTGGGGCAAGAGGTCCAATGAAGTGGATATTCACCCACAAAAGCTTATGCTCCAATACATCTGTTAGTCTATAAGGTGCCACAGGACTCTTTGCTGCTTTTACAGATCCAGACTAGCACGGCTACCCCTCAAATGTTTTCTCTATCTCTTGTTTTGTTCTCCTTTCCACTTTTAAAAAAGAAGCCCTTGCTGCTGTGCAATGGGCGTGTTTGGGTCGAGCCTAATCATTCCCCAGAAGAGCAGTAATCCACTCCAGCATTTCAATCCTGCCGCTACTGCTTGAGGCTGAGCTCTCTCCGAACACTGTGCGGACTATCTGCTGTTTCCTGATGCTGGGGGACGCGGCGGTGCGCTGACTGCGGTTGGAGGGGATGTTTGTGTGGGGGTCGGGTTACTCTGGCCCTCCTGCAATTGGCGGCGGCGGGCGTTTTCATTTTAAACATCTCCCTCGCCTCAATTCGGGGCAGTTGATTGTAGGGATAATTCTGCGCAATTTTCCGTTCGGAGCGCGGAGGAGAGGGAAGATAAGCAGATTTATTCAGCAAAAAGGACACAATATGTCAACGTGCAATCCACTGTAAACAATGAAATTTGCAGGCTGCTTCGGCTCCAACCCTAGGAATACCAGACCCTGCTTCTCCTGAGCGATGCATTTCGGGATCTGCAGGAGGATGCAGGCAGTTACTACATGGATTTTAAGCGGTGGTGCGAGTTATTTTAGGGGCGGCTGAGAGAGCTGGTTATTGCATAGATGGACGTCATGGAGAGACCAGTCTAGCGGTGCCGAGAACCGGCGTGGAGCAGCTCCCTCCTGAGGCGGAGGGTCGGCGGGTAGGGGTGGTGATGTGAATCCCCTGCCTGCAAGCCCCTGCGCGCAGCCAAGTGACTTCGCTTTGGGGCCGCCCGAGCTCGGCTGGGGCGGGATTGGTTGGCGTCGCCGCGGTTTCTGTGGCTGTGCCGCGAAGGGAGCGCTCGTCGGGGCGGCCCCGGCATGGCTCGGCTGGCGGCGGCTGCCTGACGGGAGGAGCGGGGCGGGAGCCATGTACCTCTTGGACAGCAGCGAGCCGCGCTCCGCCGCCTCCCCCGAGAGGATGCAGCGGGGAACCCCCCAGCGGAAAACCGTCTACCGCATCTCGGTGACCATGGTGAAGAAGGAGCTGCTGACAGCCGAGGGCAGCGGCCCCGGCCTGGAGCCGTCTCGACCCCGGCGGCGGGCGGGAGGCCAGCCGCCGGGCTCCGCCAGCCTGCCCCGGGCCGGGCTGTTGCTGGAGGAGGCCGAGGAGGAGGCCGAGGAGCTGCCGCCCAGTCCCTGCGGCTTCCGCACCTTCCGGACCCTGAGCACCGGGCAGCTGGAGCTGGGCCGGCTGCAGGTGGCCAGGCGCGCGGGGCGCCGCTCCCCTCCCGAGCTGCCCCGCAGGTGGCCGGGGCCGGCGGGGAGCGGGAGCAGCCCTCCCCCGGGGGGCGCTGTCGCGGGGCCGGGCTCGCTGGGGAGCCCGTGTGCCCTGGGAGCGGTCCCCGGGCCCGGCGGCCAGGGCCCCGGGGCGCCCCCGGAGCACGGGCTCGCAGCGCGCGGCGAGCCCGCGGGCCGCCCGGCGGAGGCTGAACAGGGGCTGGGGGAGCCGGGCCGGCTGCGGCGGAGCTTCAGCTTCCGGCACTGGAACGGCGGGGATCTGGCGCGGGCTCTCTGCCGGGACAAGCGCCACAGCAGTTCGGGCTGTCTGGCCCCGCCGCCCGGGCCCGCGGCCGCCTCGCCGGCCGCCTGTGCAGAGCCGCCCGCGCCCGGTGCCGAGAAGCGCAACACGCTGGACGTCGGCGAGGTGCTGAGCAAGGCGGAGCCGCTCTCGGAGCTGGAGCGCTGGGAGCGCGGCAAAGGCAAGAACCGGACCCTGGATAACAGCGATCTGCAGCGGCTCTCCGAGCACCTGGGCCGGGGCAGCCCCCCGAGCAGCGCCGCCTCCCACGAGCACAGGCTGCTGCGCTTCTTCAGCGGCATCTTCACCCGCAGGGGCGGCACCTCCACCCCCTTCGGCAGTCCCGGCGGCCGATCACCCAGGAGCAGCTTCTCCAGGCCCAGGGGCTACTTCAGCAGCCTCAGGAGAGCCACCGCGGATGTGCAGTCCAGCAGCGAGAGCATCAACGGCTCGCCCCACAAAGGTGCCCTTTCTTGTCTGTCGGGGAGCTTCGGGCGGGGGATGTTTGGGGATGAGACTCGCAGGGTGAATAATAGCACCCCTCTGAGGAGGAGATGTGCACTGGGTCTCCTGCTGCTCCTCTTAACCTTATCGCCAGTTGCACTCATTCCTTTGCTCCAGTGTCTATTCAGCGCTGCCCGCCACCTTCTACTCAGGTGCAAGAGGTAACCGCTTATGATGAAGGCAGATTGCATAACGAGTGAGGAAACACCGTCTTGTAACTTTGGTCACTGCTAGGATAGTTGAATGTGACACAAGTGCAGCTTGTTCATTTATATAAGGGGGATAAAGAATGCCTGTGTTGCTTTTTTATATAGGTTACTAGGTCACTCTGTGCTGTATTGTGGTTTAAAATCCTTTTGACCAGTTGGAGTATTAGAGAAACTGTGTTAAGTCTGTTCTAGAATACTTCCAGTATTGGTAAGTCTATTTTAACAGTATGATCGTGAGGACAGGCAAAGTATCTGTGTTTGTCCATAGATGGTTGGTGAAGCTAAAAAGCCATGCAGATATCAGAAATGCGAAATATTCCTTTTACACATTCCATGTAAATTAGAGCTTGCAGTAGTTAAGTATTATAAACTTACTTAGAAAATAACAGGGAGAACTTCTGGGACTCATTGCTATTAACCTTTTTGGAATACAAAAGTAAACTACCTTTCAGATTAAGTTAATGGAAAGTAAGTAGAATAGTTGGGATAGATTCCCCACACTGACAGCAGTTTGTAAGGCCATCTTTTTAAATCTGGCCTGGAATAAATTGTCTACTCAAAAAGAGAAACATTAAACATCAACCTGAATTTAAATTATTCAGCATCAGTGTAAAAAATCATATTTTTCTAGTTCCCAATAGTGCTATTTTCTGGAACTTTAATAGGTAATCATAAATTTTATATGACATTAATTATATCAGCAACTAGACTAAAAATACACCAAAGAGATTAAGAAAAAAGGTTATGGACAAATAACAACTGAAGTACCTCCACTGACAAAGGTTTTTTAGTATTTTTCTTTGCATGTGCAATAGAAAAATGTTTCCAGAGTATATACAGGTGTTCTTTTATTTTAAAGAAATAGTATTATAATTTTTCATCCATAGCAAAACGTTGCAGATCCAGTGACCCAACAGTTCAGGTGCAAATAATGGCTGCATGCTTTAGGTTGTAGACGTCATTATAGCAAAGTTGTAATGTATGCAAATAATAACTTCATGCATAATAACACTCCGTCAATAAAATATTAAATATGTCCATGTGGGATTGCAGCAAACGCTACCGTAACTTGTGGTCTGACCTCTAAAGTTTGAAGTAACCACAACAGAGATATTAACTTATTTCACACAGCTTTTGGTATTTGCTTCATGCCAAAATGCTTAGAATGTAACTTATATTGTTTTAACAGTACAGAGATATATATGGAAAGTACAACATTCTTACATTGGGGGTAAATATACATTGGGGGTAAAGAGAAAGGGACACTCTCATCCATCTTATAAAGAGGTAGGTGCACTATTGGTTAAGCAAAATTTCCAGTGAGTTTTTTTTCCAAATGCCAATACCATAAAGCTTGTCAGTGAAAATTTTAAAACTAATTGCAACCCTTAATGGGCTAATTCTTACCCTACTTAAAAAGTTTGTTTTACTGTATTATATGTATGAAAATATAGTTAAATGTCATGCACTGCTTACTGTGTGAATCCCATTTTGTAGGTTGGAGTGTCTGTTTTCAGCTCTGTGGGGGGGGGGTGTGTGTTTCGTTTTTAAATTCAGAACAATCTTTATTTTGTTTTTCCTCCAACAGTAACTCCATCCTTCTCCTCAAGAAAGGTGTATTTGGTTTCAGTGCTGTTGTTTTTTTGTTGGTGGTTTTTTCCATTTGTTGTTGCTACTACCAGCAAAGTACTTCTTTCCAAAAAACACATTTTGAATTTAGTCTTCAGTTTGGGCTGATGCTTCTTGGTATAATGCCAAGAAATTCAAATTTAACTAATTTTGTCCTTTACTCACCCTCTTTGTTTTTGGGTGCTGCTAGGGCTTTGGAGCTGACATGTCAAATAAGTTCCAGTATATAAATAGACCGTGTCAAGATAAGAATGGAGTGGCAGTCCTTAACTCTGCAGACTTTGACTCCTGACAGTTCAACTCTGACCCTTAATGTAACCTTTACGTTTTGCTGCCTTCAGTTTTTAGTAAACACCAAATAATATTTTAATTCATCAAGGTGTTATGGGAATCTGAGGTTGAAGTACTGGTGAGCAACAAACATCACAAGGAGCAACATATGCAGGAAGGAATGTTTTCATCTCATTTTCTTTTTTGTAGAGAGGACTTAAGTTATTAAAGCAGCTTCAGTATCATCTAATTCAACTTTCTATGAATCTTACTTTGCAGGGTTGGTATTTCTAATTTTTGTAGACATGCGTAGATTTTTTTTTTTTTTTTTTTTTAGTTCATATATTTTATATGTTAAGACAAAATGCTGAACCAAAACAAGGCATGTATAATGAGTAAGAAAATAGATGGCTTCCACACCAGTGTAAGGGAAAGGAAATTTGGTACCGATTATTCAATGTTTATTGAATGTTTTTTGTGTGTGGCTTTTGTTTTGAAATTGGCTGCTTGTCTCCAGGTAGTATGTGGCAACCTCAAATTTCTAAAATTTTTGAAGCAATACAATGACAGAAAAACATTTTAAAGCAAAATTACTTTCCAAAGTTAGGTGATGATACTTTACATCAGTGTTCTCCCAACTTTAAGTGGGGGTGGCTCCTTCAGGAAAACTAAACCAGTTGTGCTCCCTGCAATCCCTCCATGTGCTGGTGAAGGTTCCAGCCCAGTCCTGGTAATTCCTTTGCCTTGCCCTCTTCCCCCTCCCCACCAGCTTTGGGAAATGCATGATTTGATACTTTCTCTCCTTTCTAACATGCCTTGAACAACCTGAATTAGTTAATGTTGGCATTCAAAGTATCACCAGCATCAGAGTTACCACTCCTTAAAGTGGACAGTGCAATTCTCACCTCAACTGTTGTTTAGGCATAGAGCTAAAGCATACAATTTTCAAAAGCACCTAAGTCCCATTGAAAGTTAAGACTTAAGCTCATAAATCACATTAGTGCTTTTGGGGGAAAAAAATGCCCAAAGATTTGACTTAAGAAAAAGAAAAAAAAAAAAAGGAGGCCTCTTCGACACTTAGTTGTTTGCATCTGCCTTCAGGAGGTATGTGTGCGCCCCACATTTTGCGATGCTTTGCTTTGCATATTGAGCTAGTCATTAGCTCACTCTTGGTTTTTGTTTTCATATGCATCTTATTTTTTGGTAACTTTTAGAAAAAAAATCATGTATTTGTGTATTCTAAAGCAAAACCACTCAGGGGTTGAGGAAGCAACCAAGAAGGCAGGAGTCTGGGGCCTGAGAGATTTTTGTACTGGAGCTTATGATAAAGCAAATCACAATGAGATATTGAGATCCAATTATCCTTACAAGCTCTTACCTGAAATATCTCTCTAGGTCAGAGACCTTGGGGAATTTCATTGGACTCCATAGTTTACACCATTAATTTTTTGCTTTAGTGCGCTGACCCAGAAATCCCCTTCTTCCAAGAAGCTTATGTTGACTGACCCTCATTTTGAGCTAGGGGTGTTTACATCTCAGTTGTTTAGATCAGGATCTAAAACATAATGGCTGGAAAATATTATTTCCACAGTAATTTTCTAGTCTGTAAGGATTAGCTGTGTTTTTGAATTAGAGAGTGGGCTTTGTCCAGACATTGTCATGATAAAATAAAATCCAAGTGATAAAGGGATTCTAATCATTTTAGGAATTGTCATGAGTTGGTTAAGAGATTTTATTTTTATTTATTGGGGAAGTTCTGTGTCAGGCAGACTGGATGACAGCTGTACTGATACATCCAGATGATTAAAAACTGAACTGGTATTAAGGTCACTGGCTGTATTAGAGAGAAAGGGAAAGATTAATGTTTGTGCACTATTCAAGTATACACCAGATGCTGGCAGTGGTGGTTTTCACATTTTCTGTTTAGACAAAAATCAAATTTTAATTTCTGAGGTTGCTCTGTATTAACTTGACTGAAGTCAGTAGCTAAACGAATGGCATTATGACCTTTGTAACTTTCTGCTCAGGGCCTCAGTCTTGGCTGAACACTGAATGCTACAGTAATACAACTGATAGGTAATCCTGCATGTTCGGGTACTGGCATGCTTTCCCCTCTTCTGTCCCCCTCAAGCCAAGCACTGTTGGCTAAATGAGTATACATTTTGCCTGAAATCTGGCATCTTCTTGGCTTATGTACATGTCAGTTGTAATATTTGGCAGATCAAGAGAATTATGGCGCTTATCTAGATTAGTTGCTCTCAACCTTTCCAGACTACTGAACCCCTGTCGGGAGTCAGATTTGTCTTGCATACCCCAAGTTTCACCTCACTTCAAAACTACGTGCTTACAAAATCGGACATAAAAATACAGAAGTGTCACAGCACACTTACTGGAAAAAAATTGCTTACTTTCTCATTTTTACCATATACAATAATTATAAAATAAACAATTGGAATATAAATATTGTCCTTTCATTTCAGTGTATAGTTATATAAAGCGGTATAAACAAGTCCATTGTATGAAATTTTAGTTTGTGCTGACTTCACTAGTGCTTTTTATGAAGCCTGTTGTAAAACTAGGCCAGTTTCTAGATGAGTTGTACCCCAACGAAGACCTCTGTGTGGCCTTGGTTGAGAACCACTGAGCTGGATGATTAGACCATTAGCTACCCAAGGTCTAGAGCATAAAAATACCCTCTTCCCTCCTTTTTCCCCCAAGCCCCCAATCTTGCCTTGATCTTGATGAGCTCAGGTTGCACTCGGTAAATGGTGGTGGTTTTGTTTTTTTGTTTAGAGCTCAGCAGCTTGGGTCCAAGCTATAGCAGGTCTGAATGTCCATTGCAGGGCATTGGTATTCAGAAGTGTACTTAAGCGGGTCTGGACACTTTTTTTGTTTTTCCTAAGGCAAGAAAATAGAACTCTAAAGTGTTGAAGGTTACTGCTAATAGAGAACTTCAAACCTGTGTGGCACAGGCTATTGCAGTTTCTAAAAGAACTTAAGGTCTGTTGAAATTAACATGGAACAGTTGTTTACACTGGAACATTATTCTTCAGTTGTGTTCCTACTATCATGTTTCCAAATAAGTGTTTTGTAGGGAGTGCAAATTAACTGCTGGTGCACTGTAGACTTGTTTCATTCCTGATGTGGGTGAAATATAAAAAGGAGCATTATCAAAGATTAGTAATATATCAGTCTTGCCCTTTACAATAATGTTAGGATTTTCTCTAGGCATCTGCAGTAAACCTACAGTAGTGGGAGGTTTGTATGCCAAAAGAATCCAGAGTGGAAATTTTTATATGTGAGCAAAAGAAATGCCATTAAAAAATCTAATTTGAAAAGCAGATATCTATTCTGTTTTAGGAACACAAAGTTAACTTGAAGGAACCTTAAAAATAAACCATTAGCTTGACTCTGTTCACATATTTCAAACATATGTACAATTACAATGTTTGTTATCAAATAATTCCACAGTGTGTACAAAATAACTCCAAATGTTTTTTGTAGCAAACTATCCAGCAAGGTTAATGTTGTTGTGATAATACATGGTATGCTCCCTGTCTTTCAAAAGTGTCACTTCCTTCATGTCTTCTCAGACCTAGTAATCTGGCACAGGATATTAATTTGTATGCAGGAGCTTCTCATTATTATTTTATTGGAGCTTTGTGTAGTTGTGAATAAAATAGCATGATCGTGGGAAGAATTCATCTAGGACCTAATTTTTCATAGATTACTTAACGCCATAACTCCATTTAAATTCAACAGGAGCTGTAGGTATTCCACCTCTAAAAATGAGGCCCATGATCTACAAAAGCACATGCAAGTTTTGTAAGAAAATAATTGAATTCTTTACTGCTACACATGAATATCCTGGTGAGAAAAGCAATAGGAATTGCAACTGATGACCAATATGAGGGTGAGTTTGAAACTCCCGAATAAGGGACAGTGCACTTCAATTATAATTTCTTACATTTTCTGTAATTTACAGTTGTTGAGGATACTTTTTAAGGATTATCAATAGTTCATATAAAGTTACCTTCATGTAGCGTTATTGTAGTCACCAAAACAATGAACATCCTTATTCTAACTTGGAAGGAGACTCTAAAGACCTGGTCGTCCCTCAGTTACATAGCATGTACCTGGAGAAAATCTAAGCCCAAGAAACATTTATATAGCATGATTGTTTTCTTTACAAGCTCTTAAAGACAAAAACTTAGGTTAGGTCATCTTTAAAAGGGTTGTAAGGATAGCTTCTATTGCAAACTGTTTTTATACATGAAGATGCTATTGAAATAACTTTAGTTCCTGGAAATGCCTTTAAAATTCTTTTTAATTGTATGTTCTAGGTGGCAATTGATATTACCTCATCTCTGTAAAATGCAAACATCGTATTTCCAGATCATTTGATAGTAAAAATTCATTTGGGAGCAACATAAAGATATTGCAGAAAAATGTTATAGTAAAATATTTATAATAATTACTAGATGACACGTCATAAATCTTGTATTCATGAAAGTTGGATTTTATAAATGAAGATTTTTGTAGAATGTAAGTGTTAAAAATTATGTACTAGTTTCTAAGCCAAAATCTGACTCCTGCTATTTTAATTCTGAGACCTCAGTTACCTCCATGGAGTAATGAAGGACATTTTGGTTTAGGAGATAAGAACAGTTTATGGATGTGGCCTTTTATCTCTGGAGCTGCAATAAACTAAGAATGCAGTCCTTTGGAGCTGAAATGAATCTAGCTGTTTATTACTGGCAGTTCATTTGCAAGCTTCTTAGCAGTTGCTAGTTTATGTAATTCTTGTGTTCTTTTATTCTCCATTTCAGGGTTAGGGACAATTCCGGGAGACAGATTCCCAGTTTTGGATATGTATGAATTAAACTTCCTCTTTCTACCTACAGTCCCATGATGGATTTCAAGCAAATTGCTCTCTTTTATCTGAGGTTTTAAATGCTAATCTTTGTTGAAGCGGGACTGAATTTGAGATGCCAGGAATCACAAGTGGAGGGCAGAAAGCACTCTGCTGACTGCTACCAACTCCAGTGTTTCTGATTTGCTGTTCATGCACTGATTGCTTCAGATTTCCATGGATATGAACTTGTTGGTGGGCTTGTCCAGTTAATTGGAGAAATAGCCCATTAATACTCTCAAGATTTATATTAGAAATAGAAATATTTCCCAGCAGCTGTCGCTCACCCAAATTGTTGTTAATTTGAAACCTCCAGGTAAATATATTTTGAGAAGAGGTGATTCTCATAACACTAGTGCTAGTTCTGGCCATCTATCCTCACGATGATAATCATTGTGTTTATTCTAGTCATTAAGACAGGAGGAAGCCACATATAAAATCTTCCTTCTGATCTGAGAATGTCTTTCCTTATGGTACATAGTACATACGCTTTTGGGGAAAGGACTGCTGCTTCCTCTGTTTTGTAGGGTGCCAAGCACACTGACACTCAGTGAATTTGTTTCCCTGTACATATGGACATAGTGTTGTCTACTAGGGGCAATCCTCCAAATTAGTGATGTCCCTGATGTTTTGGTCATCACTGTACTATGATGATCCCTAATTTCAGATTTTTCTGTTGTTGGCTGTAAATGTTATTGACCACTAAAGTGTGGCACTTGAGAAGAAAGCTGTGCTCCTTGACTCTTTGAAAATAAAGCCATCTTAGGAAAGAGATTCAGAATTACTGATAAAAGAAAAGAAGTACTTGTGGCACCTTAGAGACTAACCAATTTATTTGAGCATAAGCTTTCGTGAGCTACAGCTCACTTCATCGGAATGCATCTGATGAACTGAGCTGTAGCTCACGAAAGCTTATGCTCAAATAAATTTGTTAGTCTCTAAGGTGCCACAAGTACTCCTTTTCTTTTTGCGGATACAGAATTACTGATGTTTATTCTGACTAAAAATGTTCTACTTATGTGGACATTATTATTACATGACTGACTGAGAAACTGGGACACTGTCCCTAGTATTCCTTATGCAGTTGCTTCACTCTGGAATCTTCTGGTCTGACAAACATTTTTATATATATGTTGGCAAGGGAGATTGCTTTTCCATCTCAATCCCTAGATCCCATGCAGAAAATATTTCATTGTGTTAATAGAGAACATGAGAATTAACTCTCTTGTAGCTGTTTAGAGTCAACTCTATTTCAGCTGTTAAAATTGGACTTTAGGCCTGGTTAGAATGTTTGACAGGTTGGTTTTATTATGCACAGGACTTGAAAAATGTACCTGACACTTACTAGCTTGAGCCTAGTAGCCTGTGCTGCCCCAGTAAGGGCAATTAAAATAAAATAAAAGTTGTGTACTATTGTTATTAAATAGAGTAAGGAACATATTGTCAATTAGTTTACTATTTCAGCTGTAATAAACATAACTTGTAACTACCCCTTTCTGTTAAAATGTCCATTTTATTTATTACCTGAAACTATATTTTCTCTGATGTGTAAGCACTGGGCAATTATAAAGTCAGACTGAGTGAGCTGAGTCTTGTTTAACTGCGTCCTGACATCTCTCTATTGTTTGGTGCTGCTTACCATTCAGGGGTTCTTTAATTTTGATAGTTAAATCAATGAGTTAGAGAGAGTAATTTGTTCAATAACCTGGAAAGTCCTCAAATTCGGATATCAAAGAGCCTGGCATCCATCACTTCTGCTTCATTTAGCTCTTCAGGAGCCACTTGCTTGGAAAAAAGGGAGTGAAAGTCTACCTTGTTTTGGAAGGCATTCAGTACATTCTTGGCCAAGGTATTTTCAGTATAAAAGGAATAGTGCAATCTTTATTTTGTCCATTTCTCATCTAAGCACTTTTCATAGTTCAGTGGCTTTCCACTAGTTATATCGAGCAGCTTTGAGTTTCGTAAAACACTTTACACACAGGTCTTTGTGTTGCCAAGTAAGCCCTTCTGTTTTTAAAACATTCAGAGTCACTCCAGTTTAAAGAGGGTGGGGGTGCATTGCTCCCTTTGAGCATGCAGGTCTTCCCCAGAGGTCTTATTCAAGTGGACTCATTGAGGGGAGCTCACTGTGTGAGGCAGGCATTCTGAAGGCTCAGAGGGTTTGGACCCAAGAGATGGTGAAGCCAAGGGGTTTACCCCAGTGAGAGTGTGTCCCTAAGGGGGCTAACACTCTGAAGGTGTCCTCCCAGGAACTATTCCAGAGCCATGCGAGAACACCAGACCAGTTCTTGGACCTCCTGTCAGTTCAGCCTTCCATGGCTTTTCCTCTCCTTGCCGACGACCTCGTGCAGGACTTCGGCTGCATCCTGAATCCGAAGGTCAGTTTCCTACACCTTACAGTGTGGGTGCTGTATGGCTGAATGAGGAGGAAGAGTGTTGTTCGGAGGCTGTCCAACAGGTCCTACTTAAGAGTTGGAAACCTTCCACTTGGACGGTCTACTTAGTGAAGTGGAAGAGGTTTTCCATGTGCTCCTTGGCCTGTGGGACCCAGCCAGTGGAGCTTCTATCCAGGACATCTTAAAACAGCATTTCTCAAATGCTTTTCTTGTGGTCACACTCCTCCCCTTTGATCAGGGGACCGGAGGCCAAAGTAGCAGCCCCTTCCTGTTGCTCCTGGATGCACTGTCTTAGTGTTGATTGCTCGGGCCACCAGCAGTGGTTGGGCCCTGCTCCTCATGTGAAGACACTTGGGGCACAATGCTGGAGGACCATGCAGCTGGTGAGTTTCCCACCTTCCCAGGGGCAGTGGGATTCAGGCTTTGGGCCTCAGCCCTGGGGTAGCAGGCTCTGGCCACAGAGCTTCGGGCTCCAGCCCTCCGCTGCCTCCTTGTCCCTAGGCTTCTTGATAGGGCTTTGTAAATCTGCTGTGAATAGAGATTTTTGTATGTTTGTTAATCTCTTTTCACAATGGACTTACTAGCTAGCAATAAATAAATTACAATGATTTGGCCGTGTATATGTGCATATTTATTTGTTTTGCCTAAACCTAATTAAGTATTTTAGGAAAAAGCCACCAGCAAGAATTGGTGGCCACACTCTGAGGCCACCAAAAATTTTGTTCTGAGAATCCCTGTCTTAGAGTACCTGCTACACCTTCAGGAATTGGGCTTGGCACTCAGTTCACTGAGAGTTCACTTTGCAGTAATATCCATATTTCATCCACCTAGCCAAGGGAAATTGTTTTTTTCCAACACTGTGGTGATGACATTTCTTAAAGGACTTCTCCACCTGCATCCTCCTGTCTGAGAACCAATTTAAGTTTTGCAGGCTTCTGGTATGAAGGAATTAACTACATAGCACAGTACTACAACTGTTTATATCCATGTATAGATGCATAAGTTAGGACTGTTTGCTGGATGCCAGATGAAGATGATGAAGTTAAATGAGTCTTGTTCTGAAGAACGCATTTTGTAAATACAGTGTTCCAAGCTATCTGGCAGTTAATGGCCTTTTCCAACCCACGCTGATACCCTTGTTAGAAAGAATGCTGGTTCTGCTCAGAGTAAGGAGTGACAGCTAGTCAACTGTAAAACTATAGAATTTTGGCTACTTACATGCGCATTCCAGATGTGGTTAATATTATACCTGGTTGTTTTTAAGTATCTCTGAAAAAGTGGAGGCTTCTGATTATGAAATGAACTGTACTATGGGATTGGCCTGATAATGCTATTGAAGAAAATGCACAATATGTCTTCACTATTTTTCATGGAGAATAATGCAGTTTCCTTTTTAACTCTCTGCCCTTTGAAACTTGTATTTTTGTTCACTCAAGGCATAACACTGGGGTAGTTAATCTAAATATTGCTAGTAGAGACCAATAGCCTTTGGTGCTCCGTGATGCATAGAATAAATTAGCAAAAAGAAAAGGAGTACTTGTGGCACCTTAGAGACTAACCAATTTATTTGAGCATAAGCTTTCGTGAGCTACAGCTCACTTCATCGGATGCTGTAGCTGTAGCTCACGAAAGCTTATGCTCAAATAAATTGGTTAGTCTCTAAGGTGCCACAAGTACTCCTTTTCTTTTTGCAAATACAGACTAACACGGCTGTTACTCTGAAACCTGTCAGAATAAATTAGGTGAATACTAAATGCTATTGCGTCAGCCAGTAGTTTCATTTGATGTTGCCAACACTAGTCTGGTTTGAACTTAAGCATATTTAAGTATTATTGTTATACAAAATACAGTTTTTTATGCATCTTTAAAAGCATGACATTCTGAAATCTTTTATTGCTATAGATTTATGCATTTAGTTTAAGAAAATCAGGGCTGCTTAATGGAAATAATCTTGATCCTATCATCTTGCTTTTAATTACTAAAAGTGCAAGAAATTACCTTAAATGAGAGCAGTATTATTTTTCTTACTTGGCAGTGTGATGCTGTGCCTGAGAATGAACGTAAAGAAATTAACAGGAATTTGTTCTGTGTTTTAGTCTTTGGGAACCTGAAGTTACTTGAATCTCTGTCAACATGAAAATAAACATGGTGAAAAGAGAGAGAGCTTTTATTCTTCCACTGAATTAATGTATTCAGTGATTTCTGTAAGCTAAATTCTGTTTCATGATTGTCTGTACCTCAGTCCCTTTCTGTCGTATAAAAGGTTAGGCAATGGGATTCAAAGCCTCCATTAACCTAAAGTGCCATGTACCTTAACCCCTAAGAACCTCTTGTGGGACCTTCTCTACATTAGGAAAACAAGTTCTGCACCAGTGCAATTATATTTGTGGCATCAACAATGGGGGCTGTGGTGTAGACATGGGACAGGTGTTTGTACAACCTTGTTGTCTAGCTTTGCAGGTTGTGTAGATGCTACCTATTGTGTCAGAAGTCCCTGGTCTTTTAGGATGCTTCATTTTTATTCACCATCTTGTTTTCGCTTCCCCAGTTGTGCTGCTTTGCTTCACCCCATTCTGTGAGGTGAATGAAGGGATATTTATTAAGCCTTTTGTCCTCAGCAGTGCTATCGTTGCTTGAGGGAGCAGTTTTAGTACTGATACATCCTACTGTGTTTGTGTGTCAAAACACAGAGTGACACTGAACAGCATGGTAGGAGGGAGAGACTGCAGAAAGGGGAGGGGAGACAATATGTCAATGACTATTAAAATAGCTTGTATTCATCCAAAAGAAAACTAAAGAGATACAAAAGCAATTTGGACCTGAATATGTATCCTGAAATAACAGTGGAAGGACCAAGTACTGAAAACACTAGCCTTCTTTTTTGTGTTTGCAATTTGTGGGCACAATAAAGCTCACTTAAATGTCGAAGCATTTGTTTTGGAGGTTTGGTTAAGTCGTTGGATGTCTAAGTAGCATTAATTATGCCTGCACTTTTGTGGGCTCAGAATTGCTTTAGACCTGCCTAAGGCTGGGCTGAAAGTTTGGCCCATCTGGGTCCTTCATTTTTCTTCTTCTTTCATATAATCTTACAGATGGATGGACATAGAGTTGGTGGTGATTCCTAAAGCAGAATCTAGTCGTGCTAATTGCAGTTGATTGATTGTGCACTCAAACTTACATATGCTCCTACTATAGCTTTCCAATGTCTAATTGTTGTTTCCTCTTCTGTACTTAAATACTTCAAATCTGGTTGTTCATAATGGTTGTTAAAGTAATGATCCAGCAGCAGACATACATGTGTGGTCTTTGAATTTTTGGCTCTCTGCTAACCTAACACCTTTAACTGCCAACATACTTGCATCAGTTCTGTTGTTAACCTGAAGCAAGGAATTGGCGGTGGGAGGTTTAAAAAGAACCCACCTCAGATGTAGGGCTAATTATACTGCATTGCAGCCACTTAGTGCCTGTAACTGAGTCTTTCATTTCTCCTCAGAGACCAGTAAACCTGACACAACCAAAGAATGCTTATCTGAAAAGCATGTTACAATATATAAATCCTTGGCATTGACACAGGAGCTGTAGACACTGCTGTAGACACTGAACTTAGGGTCTCTAAGTTCAAGCCAAAAGGATAGTTACTTTTAAGAGATCAAGACACTGGGAAACCAATTGTATGTTTATGGAGTTAAATTTTTCAGTTTCTTAGGATAACTCGTCCAGTTTGAGGGTATACTTTTTTTTTCTATGATCTCATTTGGAAATTCTAGGAGGTCTGGGACAACAGACTTCCTGCATTTTGTCCTAAAAATATGTTCAGGAAGGTGTATCATGTGATTCATTTTTAGCTATTATGCAGGACTTGCCCTCTGTCCATATAGTCCTGGCTTTTTTATACTGAAGTATTTTGACTGTATTTGGCAACCCATATTTTAAAGTTTTAGTTAACTTGCTCTGGTGGATGTAACAAATGGACACTAATTTTGCCATTTCATTGTCACCAAGCAAAACAATGCTAGATTGACGAAATAATGTCTGAATTGCCAAATCAAGACTAGGCAGTACCTGCAGCTGGTACAATAGATATGAAATCTCTGTCACCAGGGAGTGTGAATGAATTTAGAGGCAAACCCAACCTCCACCTGAGTTACAAGGTTGGATATTGGGGAAACTGATTGCAGGGCAAGCCGCAGAACAGCACCAGAGTCATGCTCTGGTCTAGCAGTTGAAGTAGTTTCTACAGGTCTACTGCTCACACTCAGCTTGTGTGTGGGGAAGGCAGAAAGAATGAGTGGTCCAATTATCTCCCCCAGTTCTCTCCTTCTTACATGCATAGTGCCCCTCCAAACATCTGGGGAGCTCTGTGCTGTGGTTCCTATGCACTGTCTTACCCAAATTCTTTGGATGCACTCTTGTCTGCATTAATCAGTTATTGGATACCCTCTGGACCCACAGGGGGAGGAAGGGCAGACATTGCTTCTTACTGCATTGGCAGTTCAGGTTGGAAATCTTAGTAGCTGTCATCAAAAAAGCGACTTGTGTATTATTAAGATGTGTTGCATGTTATGAGATGCATTTCATTTAATTTCTGAGGACAAAATTTACCTACTTCAAAAACAAAAATTGAGTGAGAATGCATACATATACATTATATCTATATATAATATATTTCAGCCAGTGAAGGAAGCAGGTTCCTTTTGTCAGTGAAGCAGTGAGTCAGTCTTCATGGGAGATTTTGGTGCCTAATCCTCCTCATCCTGGCATGACTCTGCTTCCCAGTTTTTCCTTGTCTTTCTGTCAGAAGCCACTTGAGTGTAAAGGCTTTCTTTTGGTACAGGTTTCCTCAGCTGGCCTTGAGATTCAGCATGGAGCTGAAGCTCTGCTTCTCTTGCTTCATTCATCTGTGGTTGCACCCATTGATAGTGGGAGCAGCCTGCACTGTGTTCAGGCCTGCAAAGACTTGCAACAGCCAGTTGTCAGCACGAGAGCTGGTGGGCAGAAACCAGATAAAAAATATTATGCTTCCCGGTACAGAGAGAACAAGAATTTGTGCTAGGCCATCAGAGCCAGGGCAGGGACATCAAGGAGGAGCTATGACTGGTTCAGAGTGGAAATGAGAGGGATCCCACCTATTACCTCCTTTAGATCAGAAACATGGCTCTCAGTGGCCTATGCAGCCTCCGTTTCCTCATGGAAGTTATAGTTGCATGTCACCACTGGAAAGGATTGAGAAGCTGGAAGTGAGATATCTTTTTCTGACAGTCTACCATAGAGATGTTCCTCAAGTGCTATTTATCCCTACTGTGGTATCCTCATATTTTTCCAAGAGCTGACTTCCTGGGATCAGTGGCACTCTGACCACTCCCATAGTTACTGCTCCATTTCCTCTATCTTCAGTTAGATCTCCAGGAATTCCCTGGAAGGCTTCCCTCATCGATGAAACCACCTCTGACCTGGGTGGATAGAGAGGCCCTGTTCCATTCATGATCATCCTCCCATTCTTCATCTCAACTATGGTGCCAGCCTGCATAGGTGCGGTGCCTAGTCCCCTTTTAGATCAGTACAAGGTGTTTGGTCCAAGGGGAAAAGAAACTTCATGTTGATTTTTATCAGAAATCAGGTTTGTCCGGAGTTCTATAAAGCTGTTATTGATACACAGAGAGGTGAGAGGTAAATTGCTTTTAGCCAAAGCTCCTTGTATTAGGTGACAGTCCTGAATTATGTAGCTAGATCTACCATATTGGAGGAACCCTACCACAACCACCAGCAGATCTTCATAAACCAGCCTCTCAGAGCCTTGGAGTTACCATGTCCCCCTCCCTCTCTCCCCCCCCCCCCCCCCCCGGTGAAGACACTGCTGTTCATTACTTTTACTACCAAAGCTCCTAGGAGCCCCTTGTGCTAGGTCTGTACAAACACAGAACAAAAAGGCAGTCCCTGCCCCAGAGAGCTTCCAGTCTCTTTTGCAAGTTGTTTTAAGTTTCACTTTTCCCAGAGGATGTGTGGAAGCAGCTGGGAGAAAGTAGGATTTTCTGGAGTCTGGCTGAGGGAGGGGAGAAGGAAGCTTGAGAAGGGGCTGTGGCCCAGAAGGGAGAGACTTGCAGGAGCTTCTCAACACCCTCTAAGGCTAAATTGGTGTATTAAAAGTGTGATTTCAAATTCTGTATGAAATAATCACGTTTAAGAGATTAGACTAATCATTGATTCCCTCCTGTGGTTTTTACAGCCCCCTTCTCTCTCAAAATCAGGCTTAGTTACACTTTTCAGTCTTAAAATAGTTTAAATAATTTATTTGAATATATTGAAAGATTATACTCAGGCATCTTCCTCTGAAATCCCTGCAGCCCCATAATGTGATCATGGGTCTGGGACAGACCAAGCAAATTCAAGGGAAGGAGCTTTTGGATACGATACGTCTTCCTGGTAGGTGCCATTCTGATGTCAAAAACAGGAAACTGCCCCAAAGGAAACTAGAGCTAACAGCCTCCGTATATGTATGCTAAAACATTTGTTATGGGGAAGGTCTTTAATGCTGTTGTTCACTGATAAAATATGGTCCTGTCGCAGCCCTTCTTTGCTGTACCCTCTTGCTAAACCTGTAAGAAATTATAAAGTGATTAGGTCAGAGGGTTGCAGATATACGCAAAATTAACTTGTGTTATCACGTAGCATAGGTTGGGATTTTAAGTCATGCAGTCATAGAATCATAGAATATCAGGGTTGGAAGGGACCTCAGGAGGTCATCTAGTCCAACCCCCTGCTCAAAGCAGGACCAATCCCCAATTAAATCATCCCAGCCAGGGCTTTGTCAAGCCTGACCTTAAAAACTTCTAAGGAAGGAGATTCTACCACCTCCCTAGGTAATACATTCCAGTGTTTCACCACCCTCTTGGTGAAAAAGTTTTTCCTAATATCCAACCTAAATCTCCCCCACTGCAACTTGAGACCATTACTCCTTGTCCTGTCCTCTTCTACCACTGAGAATAGTCTAGAACCATCCTCTCTGGAACCACCTCTCAGGTAGTTGAAAGCAGCTATCAAATCCCTCCTCATTCTTCTCTTCTGCAGACTAAACAATCCCAGTTCCCTCAGCCTCTCCTCATAAGTCATGTGTTACAGTCCCCTAATCATTTTTGTTGCCCTTCGCTGGACTCTCTCCAATTTTTCCACATCCTTCTTGTAGTGTGGGGCCCAAAACTGGACACAGTACTCCAGATGAGGCCTCACCAATGTCGAATAGAGGGGAACGATCATGTCCCTCGATCTGCTGGCAGTGCCCCTACTTATACATCCCAAAATGCTATTGTCCTTCTTGGCAACAAGGGCATACTGCTGACTCATATCCAGCTTCTCGTCCACTGTCACCCCTAGCTCCTTTTCCGCAGAACTGCTGCCTAGCCATTCGGTCCCTAGTCTGTAGCTGTGCATTGGGTTCTTCCGTCCTAAGTGCAGGACCCTGCACTTATCCTTATTGAACCTCATCAGATTTCTTTTGGCCCAATCCTCCAATTTGTCTAGGTCCCTCTGTATCCTATCCCTGCCCTCCAGCGTATCTACCACTCCTCCTAGTTTAGTATCATCCGCAAATTTGCTGAGAGTGCAATCCACACCATCCTCCAGATCATTTATGAAGATATTGAACAAAACCGGCCCCAGGACCGACCCTTGGGGTACTCCACTTGATACCGGCTGCCAACTAGACATGGAGCCATTGATCACTACCCGTTGAGCCCGACAATCTAGCCAACTTTCTAGCCACCTTATAGTGCATTCATCCAGCCCATACTTCTTTAACTTGCTGACAAGAATACTGAGTCCTTATTTTTTAGGGCAGATAGAAAACTGTAAAACTACAAAACTACACCATGTTACAAAGTTACCCTTTTGACCTGAGTGGTTAGCCAAAATTTCGGTTCCTATGGGTTGCTTTCCTTTAGGAGGAGGAATTGATGGTGAAGTCAGGTGTTTGATGCAATCCTGTTACATTACAAAGAATGTAGACACGCTCCTGTTTCCTGAACACAATAGGAATCATACAGCTGGAGGCAGTTTCTTTGCTCACAGTTCCATGCTTCTTTCCAGCCAGCACTGTACCCAAAAGCTCTAACTACACTACTATACTACACATTTCAGCCTGCACATCTGTTTTGGTCAGGGATATAAAGAGGAGTAATACCGGACTGACATAGCTGTGCAGGCAGAAGTCTGTAGCGTAGACAGATGTACTGGCAAAGCTGGGGATTCGGGAGGAAGGCTTATTATACCAGTAAAAAGTGCATCTCTGCCAGTATAGCTGTCTCAACACTGCCCGTGTTACAGCGCGGCTGCGGTGGTGCTACCGCAGCAGCGCTGTGACGTGGGCAGTGTAGTCATGCTTTGTCGCCGGGGGAGAGCTCTCCCGGTGATCTCTCTGTACTGCTGTCTGTACTGGTGCTTTTCAGTGCTAAAACTTTTGTTGCTCAAGGGGGTGGTTTTTCACACCGCTTGACGACTAAAGTTTTAGTGCTGAAAGTGGCAGTGTAGACACAGCCTAGGTATGTTTTACCTGTATAGCATACTGATATTCCTATATCCATAAATCACTCCTAGTGCAGTCATGGCCTCGGGGTCACACTAAATGTTTTGCTCTTGCTGTCTTTGGTGCTTCCTTACTGCGTTCTGTGTGTGCACCTGTGTCTACATTTCGTCTGCTCTCTGGCTGCTTCTTGCTTACAGACATACAGCTGCAATCAAATCAATACCTGGCCTCTGCATTTGTTGTTAGGCCTCCAGGGAAACCCCGTGGACTGCATGGGCCATCTATTACCCAGGCTGGTATGTGGTCTAGTAATTGAGTGGTGGATTTCCATTGATTCAGCTAGCATTAAACAAAGGAGCATTTAATTGTTAGCTTCCTTCCATTCAGGCTAATGAGGTGTCATGCCCAGCCCTTCCAGAGAGGTTTCAGAGTAGCAGCCCTGTTAGTCTGTATCTGCAAAAAGAACAGGAGTACTTGTGGCACCTTAAAGACTAACATTTGTTAGAGCATAAGCTTTGTGCATCCGATGAAGTGGGCTGTAGCCCACGAAAGCTTATGCTCTTATAAATTTGTTAGCCTTCCAGAGTGGTTCACTGGTTGCCCATCCCCCAGCTTAAGTGTTCTACCTTTGTGAAAATAAACTTGTGAGCAAACAGATACAGTGAGGAAAAGATGGAATTACTTCATTGGTTTGTAGTACACAACCACTCCATTACCCCAGTATTATATGATACAGACTAATTGTAAAAAGTTCATTCTTTCACTCACTAGCTTAACTTCTTTTCTGTAGAATAACCCTAGGAATGTGCCATTGTCTTCATCCCATATAGTGCTGGGCTTGTTTATTTGCACTTGCTGCCCTTTGTCAGCTACCATTCTTGCACCCGTCTGTGTGCTGGCACAGGTTTAGAAAGATCCATAGTTTAAAAAAAAAAAAAATCCTTCAGAACCTTATAGAGAAAAGATTTGGCAGGAGAGCTATGACCTCAACAAAAATGTCAATTTTTCTTTTTGCTTAAGTAATTAAATGTAAAACTCTAGGTATTTGTTTCTTCTGCTGCAGAAAACTGCGTGGTGAAGAACTGAAATTAGTACTGAGGATGCAGGTATTGGGATGAGATACATGAGCATGGAAAGGTTAGCCTGTGTATGGAAGATAACAAATAACGTTCCTGTGGCATATAATATTTATCTTTAAGTGCTTTAGTCACATACTGACTAAATTTAGCATATGAAAACAGGCAGTATTCATACCATAAACATCTGCTGTAAAATAGCCTGTTACATATACATCTAAAGAACAGAAATGTCTTTCTGACTATTGTATTGTTGTAATAGATTTTTGTGGGTACTTTGAGGTAGGTATAGAATATAGTCTGTGTATGCATTGTACATTTGACTTACTCCTCAGTTGGTGCTGTCAGTGTGCTGTTGATTTGAATATTTGTTTTTGCTTTGATCACAATTATGATTTTTAATAACTACAAAAAGATTGGTTTCAGAGTAGCAGCCATGTTAGTCTGTATTGGCAAAAAGAAAACGAGTACTTGTGGCACCTTAGAGACTAACAAATTTATTTGAGCATAAGCTTTCGTGAGCTACAGCTCACTTCATCGGATGCAACCAATGAAGTGAGCTGTAGCTCACGAAAGCTTATGCTCAAATAAATTTGTTAGTCTCTAAGGTGCCACAAGTACTCGTTTTCTTTTTACAAAAAGATTATATTTATTTGTTGGTTGGGTCTGCTTGTATATCTGTGTGGCTGTTTTTCTGTGAAGATTATAAATAGCCAAATATGTTAACAGTACAGTGAATCACTGTTAGAAGAAGAAAAGGAGTACTTGTGGCACCTTAAAGACTAACCAATTTATCTGAGCATGCTCGGGGGTCGTCCGATAACGAACGAGACTCTGGCATGCTAACTAGTTATGCGACCCGCGAGCATGCTCAGATAAATTGGTTAGTCTCTAAGGTGCCACAAGTACTCCTTTTCTTTTTGCGAATACAGACTAACATGGCTGTTACTCTGAAAACTGTTAGAAGAAGTTCTCTTCATCTCAATATTTTCTAAGGGTTCTCTTTATTTACAGCTCTCCTAGCATCTGTTGCCATTTACTAAAATTAAAACCTCAATATAAACAATGCAGTTTTGATTGAAAAAAGAATACAGAATGTAAGTGAGGAACTGTTCAATTATGTATTTAAAATTGTGGCTCAAATAAATAATTAAAATGGCTTTTAGGAACACTGTTGACTTACTGGACATGAATAACAGAAGGTTGCCATAGTTAGACCGTTATCTGAGTATGGTGTCATCCAGAGTTTGTGGTGGGAGGAACTGCAGTCCTTGTATCTGGGTTGATATACAACAAAAGAAAACTTTACCG
Source organism: Chelonia mydas (assembly GCF_015237465.2). NCBI lineage: Eukaryota > Metazoa > Chordata > Testudines > Cheloniidae > Chelonia > Chelonia mydas. The sequence goes on along the minus strand of NC_051251.2, from coordinate 70,423,401 downwards.
CTAAGAAGAATTTCCTTAATTTCAGTGTTTCCTTTTCTTAAAAAAAGACATGCAAATTAAATTCTACTTCTGTCTGAAATGCTTTGTAACGTAACTTGGTTAAACACCTACGATTACTATAGTCAAGAGTATGGTTTTTTTTTCTGGCTCGCTCATGTCACATGGGACATTGCAGTAAATTATGGATTACTACTATGGATTACTATGGATTGCATTATCTGTATCTCAGGGTAACTTTTTGTTCCAGTATGGGGCAGTGTTCTGTCAACCATAGGTGTAAACACAGTCAATCATTATTAGACATCCATAGTAGACATTTTATGAGAGTGCTTAGATATGCCTATTGGTTGTTCTGTGCTCTGTGGTACCGGTGTACCAAAAAAAGCACAACCTGATGAGTAGGCATCATAGTCCTCTTTTGCACTGAAACCTCTGTATCTCTCACTTATCCATATGCCTTAATTGGCAGTCTTACTTCTGCTGTTATCAGTGTGAGGCTAGCAGCGGTAAGAATTAGTTTGTGCAGGGAACCAGCCCATGTCTATAAGCACCCATGATTATGGGTGGTATCTGTTCTGTATACAGGGGTCAGAGCATATGACTACACTGTATTTCCCCTTTGTGAGAACATCAGCGTTAGCCAGGGAAAGAAAAAATAAAGTGTGTATTTGGGTGCTGTCGGTCAGGTGAGATATTAGGTCAAATTATTTAAGAGTACTGTTGTTCTTCCCTTCCTGCTCCTCATTTTAACTCTGCTGAAGTGTAGGCTTGAATTTTCTTTTTCAAGACTTTCTAGAAACCACTATACATAGTCAAACCCAGGGGTATTATATACAAAAACCTGAGATAATGGCCTAACTGCTCCCAGGAACGTGAAGAAAGAGTACCCCCAACATAACATGTAATTATTTGTTTAATACAATCATTTTTAAACAGCATATGAAATATTTGAAACAATGTTAACGGTGTTACTTACTGGGTAGTAAGTCTAGAGGTAGTGTGCTCTTCCTAAAGAGTTTTCCATTCTGATGGTTCTGCTATTACAGTGTAGCATTTCAATAAGACATTTAACCTTCATTCCTTCAGCATGCACACCCACATTTTGTTTCCCTGTGATTATTTTAAAAGATTGTATTTTAGGAGATTATTTTGAGAGAGAGCTACTCTCAGTAGCTCGTGTGTTCCTCCCTGAGTGCTTAGTGGCTCAACTCTCACGCTGAGGATGTGAACGACCTACAGAACTGCCTGTGTGTAATAGCGACTTTCTGTAACTTCAATAAAAGCAGGCTCCAGAGCCAGCAAGTCAGAATCTTTAGCTAGGTTCTTTACTTAGTGAGAATCAGGTTAATATTCAACGTACAATGTAGTATTTTCATTTTTTATTGGAGCTGCTTTTTTGGGACTTTTATTAAGGCAAAGCTTCTATTAGTATAGCCATCTTCTGGATGTGTCTGGGTGCTTCTATCCGAGTCCTTTGCACTACACTTAGCACGAGTGTACAGACGTAGATTCAAACCAGTCCGTTCCATGCCTCATCCCCACTGCTTTCTTTGGACTACAATAAAATAAAGTGCTGCGGCAATAAAAGCACATGGGTTACGCGTCTGGCTTTTAGGTCTATAGCCACAACACTTTCTGCTTTAATCCATTTCAGTACAGTCATTTCTTCTGATGGTGTGGGTGGTTGTGGCCACCAGCAACAGGGAGAGAAAATTCTAATTCTGATTGTAAAACCATTATAATTGTCAGGGGACTGGACCAGGTCTAGTTACTGAAACGGCTTTTAGCTAATTTTGTAAGGAAGCTAACTAGATTTCATGTTTTTTGTCTTTTTATTCTTTCTAGTAAAGGGAGAAAATCATTTGGACTCTTAAGGCCCTCTATCCCTTCATTCCTCCTGTCATTGCTTTTTGGGCATGTATGTAGCAAACTCCCATGAGATAGGTTGGAAACTAAATCCCCCGCAAAGTTGGTATAAATGCGATTGTTGGTCAGGTCAGATGACAAGGTACATATCAATCTCAGAAGAAGTCTTTCAGTTTCTGGGCAGGTATCAAATTTTAGGAATAACTACACCAAATGCTATTCTCTCATCAAAATAAATTTGTATTTGAAAGCAGTTTCTTTGGTGCTAAAAGTGTGTGTAAGATATATTCAGATTTTCCACAGTGGGTTTGTTTATAACATATAGAATAATTGGGTAGTTGATTTATGTCTTTATCATGTTGGATACCTGTGTATGCCACCTGCTTCTGTGCTCTGTGTGTGAGACACTGTGCTAATTGTAATATGCTTCTGAATTTGGGTGAGCAGTGCTGGAGATCAGGTGATCCATTTATTTACAGTTCACAAATCTCCAGCTTTCACAGCCAGTAGCTACTGAAGTGTATCTAATTGACTGTTTGACTTGCCATTGTGCACAGTACAATAGGGATTTAAGGCACTGTAGGCAAGCACTAATAAATTTAATGGAGGACTCCAACTATAAAAGCCGTTGTTCTTCATCTTACTGATACAGTACTAGGAGTGTCCCACTTTAGCAGAATGAAAGAGGTTGGTGTTGTATGATGATGTCAGCTCTAGCCGTAGCTTTTTAGCTGGTGAAATGGAGCCCTTTCAGTACCATGTCACAAGCATCTTCCAGAGGTGTACAGCACTGTTTCCATAATACACTCCAAATCATAGCTGGAGTGCATCTGCAGATAATGTAGGTTATAGTGTACATCAGTAGCACCACACTAAGAGAAATGTTGTGAAAGTGAGTTCTTTGAAACAAATTGTAATTTAACTCTCTGCTTTATACAAGGTAACATTAAGTGCAGTATGTTTTTCTGCTGTGGCTTTCATTCCCAGGGTGTTTCAAATTGTGTTCCAAAGTAATGAATTATATTTCTGAAGTAAATTATTGAAGTGGTGATTGATACTGCAGGGCAGAATGACGCATTGTAATTGAGAGCCCCTCAAGTTGCAGTGGGGGAGGTTTAGGTTGGATATTAGGAAAAACTTTTTCACTAGAAGAGTGGTGAAACACTGGAATGCGTTACCTAGGGAGGTGGTAGAATCTCCTTCCTTAGAAGTTTTTAAGGTCAGGCTTGACAAAGCCCTGGCTGGGATGATTTAATTGGGGGTTGGTCCTGCTTTGAGCAGGGGTGGGACTAGATGACCTCCTGAGGTCCCTTCCAACCCTGATATTCTATGATTCTATGATTCTAAGAGAGTGGGTTGTGCACTTTTTGGTGATTACTGCTTGTGTGTTGGCAGAGGTGGCAGCAATGATATGCTCAGCAGTAACTCACCGATAGGTTTGGACACTGGAACTTGTTTATTGAAAGAGAGAACGACTATTTTGTGTTTTAACTGTAATCTTCAATAGGGGTTAGTTTCAGCATGTTGATGTAAGTTTTGAATCACACCTCCGTTTGTTTGGGTTTTTTGGGGATGTTTAAGTGGCAAATATTAAATTGAACTACAGTATTGTAAGATTACCTTGTACGTACGATTGATGGTGATATACAGGAATTGCAATGGGAGGACAAGTGAACTTCTGCTTTGGTGTTTGAGCAGGTGACTACTTGTGGAGGAGGCTCTTCTGGTTGTCTTTTGATGGAGGAATTGGAATGAACATTGTCATGTTCCAAGATCCAGACCTTGCTATTTTAGATTTTGCTCTTTTTTGCACAAACACTAATAAAATAAGGGACCATAGGTGATTCTAAAATCAACAAATTTTTAGACCATTGCAGCTTAATAAAAAAACCCCTTAATTGCATTGAAATCTGTGAAGTTTATTTTGGTGAGATCATACTATAATCATGGTTTAATTACTATCTCGCTTTTTTTTGCCTTTTACTTTAGTTTTGATTTGGTGTTGGAAGATAGTCTCTTGAGAGATACTAGAGCTAAAACCCAGTGCTGTACAGTATACCAGCTTCCAGAAGTGATAGACCATTGGTCTTACTCCAGCAGTGCAAGAGACCCTGTGTTATACAGGAAGTCAGACTAGATGATCACAATGATCTCCTCTGGTTTTGGAATCTATAAAATCATTTGTATGACTCCTTGATTCAAGGAAAGGAGACTCTGTTGCCATTCTATACCAAGGACAAAAGATCTTTGCTCTTAAAATAATTTCTCTTCAGAACAGAATCTCTTCTTCGGGCTGTTAATCGTTCCATAGATCTCCCTTGCTCTTTCCTTGATCAGAATGGAAATGCTTCATGTAGTTGTCCTCTAGAGCAGTGGTTCTTAACCAGGGGTCTTGGGCCCCCTGGGGGGCCGTGGGCAGGTTTCAGGGGGTCAGCGTTAGACTCACTAGGGCCCTGGGCAGAAAGCCAAAGCCCCGCCGTGCAGGACTGCAACCTGGGGCCCCAAGCCCAATCACCCAGGACTGAAGCTGAAGCTTGAGCAACTTAGCTTCACGGTGTCCCCTGTGGTGTGGCGCCCCAGGCAGTTGCCCTGCTTGCTACCCCTTATTGCCGACCTTGGCATTTATGTGCAGGAAAATAGTTGTGGCACAGCTGGGCCATGGAGTTTTTATAGCATGTTGGGGAGGGGGAGGGCTCAGAAAAAAGAAGGTTGAGAGCCCCTTCTCTACAGGGTGTGTCAACAGATGACTACCTAAGGCCTTCTCTGCATGAGAAAATTGGACCAATTTTATTTAAAGGGTGACTTTGAAACTGATTTTAGTTAGACTAGTGCAAAAGTCTTTTACATGCTTTCAGTTTTAAACCAGGCTTATTATGGTTTAGTTTAAATCCCTTTAGGAATCTGTGTGAGCTAAGCCAAAATAAACCTCTCATAAACTGGTCCAAATCCTTGTGTAGACACTACTTAGGCTTCTATAACTTGGTTTAAAAACCATTTAAGTTAAACCATTTGAACTTTCTTGTGTAGACTAGGCTATTTTGTCCCTGACTGTCAAGCTGTGTTTCCTGTGGTTCTATGAGATGCTGTCTGCTGGTTTTCTAGAAGGTATAGGCTTCATGCCACACACCAGCATGGACCTTGTAGTGGTATTCCTAATGATATTGCTTCATCAGTCTCTGTTCTCTGGTGGAGGGGAATTAGTTTGCCACCTCACACTTTACCCATAAGGGCAGTAGAATACATCTTTTAAATCATTTCTCCTTGTGGTCCCTAACAGATCAAAAGGGAAACTGACCTACATTGGCCTAAAGTGGCTCATCAGCTTTGTAGTAAAAATCCATTTCAGGATGTGGCTGTCAGTTTGTGATACTAACAACTGGTGTGGGAGACAGCTAGGCACCGGCCAGTATCCAAGATATGTACATTTATCATCTCCTGTATGCTGTCCCAAATGCTGATCAAGGTTCACATAGGGCTACCTCCAGCTCTTTCACTGGTTGTGTGCGCATATCTGATAACACTTAAATCTCTTTGCAAAAACTACTGTGGGAGTTGCTGGAGTCCTCTAAATGTAAAAACTGGCATCCATCCCCCCAGCCAGGATGACTGGCTAATCTGGGCTGTCTCCCAAGAAGCCTAACTATGTGCAGTATAGAGTACTACGGGTTTTTGATCTGTTAAGCATGATATGGTTAAAAAAATCGTTTTCCTTGGCAGTCACTATCAGATCTAGAAATGTGGTTCAGCAGCAGAAAGGATAAGTCCGTTGTGTTGAGTACACAACATAATGGAACTGCTCAGATTCAGTGCTCAGATCCCCAGATTCTCTCTGTCAGAGGGCCTGAGATGACTTTGCTACCATTAGGGTCTCTTATGTAGGAGTTCACCTTTGTGTGGGATTGCGTTTCAGAGCCTTCCTATTGTTTCTACTACACCACGGCATGGTGGATAAAAATTAGACTTTCATAAAAAAAAATAAATAAAAAGGAATCCCATTTTTATTTAAATTGGATTTTTTGATTTTGTTAAATTATATTTATTGTTAAAAAATAAACCTGTTTAAAATGAAATCTGAATTTAATACAAAATATGTTAAGGCTCTTCTCTTCTTATGATTTAGTTGGAAGTGTGAAACATGTTTTGGTAAGAGAAGTTTATGTATCCAAAACCTTTGATGTTTTGTGTAATAAAAATAAATTTTAAATATTGTTTTGTGTGTGTAATTAAATTCTGGTCACCATTCTAATGCAGCTTGACACCAATCATGAGCAAAAAGTTAGTTATCTAGAAATAAGCAATATATCATTCACCATTTTCAGATGTACTAAAATATACAATTAATACACATCTGAAAATATTAAGCTATATAATTGCTTAAATAAATATATATAGTGTACCCTTCTAGGTAGCAAAAAGATGCACCAAATCTAGTGTGAAGGCTCCATTTAGTTGTCAACATATTTTAAAGGTGATCTTAATCAATTAGAAGGCACATTTCTTTAGAAAATAAATGAAATAAAATGGAAAAGATCATGAAAATTGGTGATTTAAATTGAGGGTTTCTACTTGGTGATTTAAATTGCCTTAATTTAAATCAGTGAACCCTGCACAAGGGGTGCCCAAGTCTTTTTAAGAATAATTAGGCAGTCTGTTAAAGAGCAGCTCTTCCATTCTGGTTTTTATTTTGAGTAGTCATGCACAAAGCTAATTGATAGATAAGCTTTCTCATGTTCCATTTTAGTGACTTTTTCAAAGTTAACTTTGAAATGGAGTGAAATAATTTTATTTTTAGTAGTTGTTTCCTATATACATAAGATGATCAAAACCCTCAATACACAGTCCCTACCTCAGTGAAGGGGACTGGATTAGATTCCTTCCGGTCCTACATTTCTAAGGTTGCTGTGAATAGAGCATGCACCCAGTTTAGTCATGCACAGACCTGAATGCACAAGTGCAAGTTTGAGTATGTATGTGCAAATGTTGACACAGCCATCCATCAGGAATAGGGGGTTTGGGGGTGGACCTTCACATGTATTCTTTGAAGATTTGACCAAAAATATACCTGTTTGTATTGGGAGGAAAATTATGCTCACCACATAGTCATAAAAAATGACTTGATTGGGAGGTCCCAGTACATGCAGTTTAAGGAATGTCTCACATCTCACTGCTCATAATTTAAACAAAACATCTGGCCAATTTAGAGGCAGAATTTATAGGCTTTGAAAGGACTCTAATGCAGCCTTTGACTAAAAAGTAACAATTATGTGAAATCTGGAGGGAGGAGTGTAACTTGGGATGAGGGGTTGAGAGGAAGTCAACATTTCAAACTTTCAAATGCCTGAGATCTGTTTTTTACAAAGAAAATGCAATTTTAATGGAAAGCTACATTGATGTTCGGTATTTACTTTATTGTTTAATGTGACAATGAAATTGGTAGATCCACCATGAAATTACAGCCCATTTCCTGGGCACTGTTTGCCGACTGGTGTATGATAAATCTATTTAGGTTAATTTGGCTGAGTGCCCTGTCTCAACCACCACTAGAGGAAACTGCAGTACCTTAATATGGCTCATTCCATTTGGTTGCCTAATTGCTTGTACGCAGTATCTAAATATAATTTTTAATTACCATCTGATCTTGCTCAACGTGATGTAACTGTAGTACCAATAAGATGCTATAAACTTATACACAGGGTTGGGAAAGCTATTTATCAGATGTGGTATCAGCATGGCAGCAATTAAGTACTTGGATTGTGAAGCAAGATCAGGTTTATTCTAACCAAATTGGTAAGCCCTCTTTGGGAAGTGAGCTAAAGAAAATTTACTTAAGTATCCCCTGTTTCAGTGCTGTCCTTTTCTTATTCCTTTTCTGAACACAATAAGATGGGTCGGGACAGAATGACCATGTGGTAGCAGTTTTGTTTGTCAGTGAGTTACTTATCAGAAAACACCCTAGCATCTCTGTGGCTTCCTCCTTGCTGACTCTGCCAACAAGGGTGTAAGGAAGAATCAACTGTCTTTACCCCTTAACAGATTCGTTACTGATGATGATAAAGCTGAAGTGTGTATTTAGTGCAATATACATCATCATGCTCTAACAACTGTTCTGTGGACTTGATTTTCAGGTGCAAAGAATCCTAGTACTTGTAGCCAGCACAGATTCTACCATGAATTGAGTGTTCCTGGTTGGCTCTTGGTAATATTTAAGTAATTAAAACTGTTGCGTGGGAGCAACTAAGGCCATGTCTACACTACAGACCATAGAGCAGCACAGCTGCATTGCTATAAGATCTCCCTTATAGCTCCTCTGTGCCGGCTGGAGAGAGCTTTCCCACCAGCATAATTAAACCACCCCCAACGAGCCGTGGTAGCTATGTCAGTAGGAGAGCGTCTTCTGCCAACATAGCGCTGACCGCACTGGTGTGTCTGTGGGTGTAACTTAGGTCATAGAATCATAGAATATCAGGGTTGGAAGGGACCTCAGGAGGTCATCTAGTCCAACCCCCTGCTCAAAGCAGGACCAATCCCCAATTAAATCATCCCAGCCAGGGCTTTGTCAAGCCTGACCTTAAAAACTTCTAAGGAAGGAGATTCTACCACCTCCCTAGGTAACGCATTCCAGTGTTTCACCACCCTCCTAGTGAAAAAGTTTTTCCTAATATCCAACCTAAACCTCCCCCACTGCAACTTGAGACCATTACTCCTTGTCCTGTCATCTTCTACCACTGAGAATAGTCTAGAACCACCTCTCAGGTAGTTGAAAGCAGCTATCAAATCCCCCCTCATTCTTCTCTTCTGCAGACTAAACAATCCCAGTTCCCTCAGCCTCTCCTCATAAGTCATGTGTTCCAGACCCCTAATAATTTTTGTTGCCCTTCGCTGGACTCTCTCCAATTTTTCCACATCCTTCTTGTAGTGTGGGGCCCAAAACTGGACACAGTACTCCAGATGAGGCCTCACCAATGTCGAATAGAGGGGAACGATCACGTCCCTTGATCTGCTGGCAGTGTCCCTACTTATACATCCCAAAATGCCATTGGTCTTCTTGGCAACAAGGGCACACTGTTGACTCATATCCAGCTTCTCGTCCACTGTCACACCAGGTCCTTTTCCGCAGAACTGCTGCCGAGCCATTCGGTCCCTAGTCTTTAGCGGTGCATTGGATTCTTCCATCCTAAGTGCAGGACCCTGCACTTATCCTTGTTGAACCTCATCAGATTTTGGCCCAATCCTCCAATTTGTCTATGTCCCTCTGTATCCTATCCCTGCCTGCCACCGTATTTACCACTCCTCCTAGTTTAGTATCATCTGCAAATTTGCTGAGAGTGCAATCCACACCATCCTCCAGATCATTTATGAAGATATTGAACAAAACTGGCCCCAGGACCGACCCTTGGGGCACTCCACTTGATACCGGCTGCCATCTAGACGTGGAGCCATTGATCACTACCTGTTGAGCCCGACAATCTAGCCAACTTCTTACCCACCTTATAGTGCATTCATCCAGCTCATACTTCTTTAATTTGCTGACAAGAATACTGTGGGAGACCGTGTCAAAAGCTTTGCTAAAGTCAAGAAACAATACATCCACTGCTTTCCCTTCATCCACAGAACCAGTAATCTCATCATAGAAGGCGATTAGATTAGTCAGGCATGACCTTCCCTTGGTGAATCCATGCTGACTGTTTCTGATCACTTTCCTCTCCTCTAAGTGCTTCAGGATGGATTCCTTGAGGACCTGCTCCATGATTTTTCCGGGGACTGAGGTGAGGCTGACTGGCCTGTAGTTCCCAGGATCCTCCTTCTTCCCTTTTTTAAAGATGGGCACTACATTAGCCTTTTTCCAGTCGTCCGGGACTTCCCCCGATCGCCATGAGTTTTCAGAGATAATGGCCAATGGCTCTGCAATCACATCCGCCAACTCCTTTAGCACTCTCGGATGCAACGCATCCGGCCCCATGGACTTGTGCACGTCCAGCTTTTCTAAATAGTTTCTAACCACTTCTTTCTCCACAGAGGGCTGGCCACCTACTCCCCATGCTGTGTTGCCCAGCGCAGCAGTCTGGGAGCTGACCTTGTTCGTGAAGACAGAGTCAAAAAAAGCATTGAGTACATTAGCTTTTTCCACATCCTCTGTCACTAGGTTGCCTCCCTCATTCAGTAAGGGGCCCACACTTTCCTTGGCTTTCTTCTTGTTGCTAACATACCTGAAGAAACCCTTCTTGTTACTCTTAACATCTCTTGCTAGCTGCAGCTCCAGGTGCGATTTGGCCCTCCTGATTTCATTCCTACATGCCCGAGCAACATTTTTATACTCTTCCCTGGTCATTTGTCCAATCTTCCACTTCTAGTAAGCTTCTTTTTTATGTTTAAGATCCGCAAGGATTTCACTGTTAAGCCAAGCTGGTCGCCTGCCATATTTACTATTCTTTCGACACATCGGGATGGTTTGTCCCTGTAACCTCAATAGGGATTCTTTGAAATACAGCCAGCTCTCCTGGACTCCTTTCCCCCTCATGTTATTCCCCCAGGGGATCCTACCCATCTGTTCCCTGAGGGAGTCAAAGTCTGCTTTCCTGAAGTCCAGGGTCCGTATTCTGCTGCTTACCTTTCTTCCCCGTGTCAGGATCCTGAACTTGACCAACTCATGGTCACTGCTTCCCAGATTCCCATCCACTTTTGCTTCCCCTACTAATTCTTCCTGGTTTGTGAGCAGCAGGTCAAGAAAAGCTCTCCCCCTAGTTGGCTCCTCCAGCACTTGCACCAGGAAATTGTCCCCTACATTTTCCAAAAACTTCCTGGATTGTCTGTGCACCGCTGTAGTGCTCTCCCAGCAGATATCAGGATGATTAAAGTCGCCCATGAGAACCAGGGCCTGCGATGTAGTAGCTTCTGCAAGTTGCCGGAAGAAACCTCATCCACCTCATCCCCCTCGTCTGGTGGTCTATAGCAGACTCCCACCACTACATCACTCTTGTTGCACACACTTCTAAACTTAATCCAGAGACACTCAGGTTTTTCTGCAGTTTCATACCGGAGCTCTGAGCAGTCATACTGCTCCCTAACATACAGTGCTACTCCCCCACCTTTTCTGCCCTGCCTGTCCTTCCTGAACAGTTTATAACCATCCATGACAGTACTCCAGTCATGTGAGTTATCCCACCAAGTCTGTTATTCCAATCACGTCATAATTCACACCCCTGAGCGACATAAATTTTACCAAGAAGAGTTGTAGTCTAGACGTAATCTAAGCCGTAAGGTGGAGTAGTAAACATTTAACAATGGGAATACCCTTTTTTTGGTCCTTTCCCTATATTAAATGATTTTATTTCAACTGGGGCAATAGTTCGCACATAATTCTTCAGTCATAGCTATAGTATATGACATTGGTAATCTGTTCCACCCATAGTTACAGATATTTTTGAGACATTAGAAGATACTAAGGGCAGGTCTACAGTTAAAAGGCTGCAGAGGCGCAGCTGCACCACTGGTTGGTGAAAACGCTACTAAATCGACGGGAGAACATCTGCTGTCGGTGTAGTTAATCCTCCTCCATGACTGTGTTGATGGGAGAAGCCCTCCCATTGACAGTACTATCTACACTGGGGTTTAGGTCAGTACAACTGTGTTACTCAGGCAGGGTGTATTTTTCACACCCCTGAGGAATGAAGTTATACCAATGTAGGTTTCTCATATAGATCTGGCCTAAATCAAACTTAGTCATAGTAATTTCAAAGCAGGATATAGTTCAATAGAAGGGCTGTGTGAGCTGTTACTATGCATTACCCTTTCAGACTGTTAACCACTAGGTTATGCTGGCTCAATAGGGCAGGTGATACATTACCCTCTCTGAGCTTAAGGGAAGTGAGCCTGTGTAGTGTAGGTTGGGAAAGGCACTTGTTCTCATTGCCCTTCAATATGATGCTAATGTGTTTGTGCTACAACTGAAAATAAAATTTTAATTTTTTCCTATTCTGTTGATTTTTAAAATGTACAATTAAAGTCCAGGATCTTGACCAATTGTGAAGGGCATAAAGGAAGTCTTGCTGGGTAACTAACTGCTGTCTGTCACAGTGTTTCATTGCCTGGGTCTTTGCTCATTAACATTCACTTAAGTAAGATTGTTACTAATAGAAATATCTTCAGTCACATTGAGAAATGTTGGATAACCATGAGTTCATAGGTAGCTGCTCTTAAAAGATTGAACTATATTAACTATTGCAGTTCAGTTTTTATCTTGTACAATATACATAAAAATGACATTTAGGTCGTAAAGTTAAGCCCTTGAATGTTAGGCAGTGTCAGATTTAAGGCTGCTCAGTCAACCTTAACTCTGCTCCTTTGTGCATTGAACCTGTGCATTGAATATTGAGCTGTGGGAAAAGTAGTATGTTACTATGTAATGAAAGACTGTAATATAATCCGTGTGCACAAGGGATCAGAAGTAAGGTTGCATGTACAACTGTAAATCTGCCATTTCCTGACTTTCAGGTGCGTGACCTAACAACCTAAATAATGCACCTTTAATGTAGATTCTTTGTATGTAATATCCCAACTTTTAAAAAGAAAAATAAATTCTATTGGGCACAACTGTAACAACCCTCCCTCCCCCCCACCTCCTTCCATGAATCAAGAGCAGGGTTTGAATCCTGAACCTTCAGCAGTGCAATACAGATTGCTACACTTGAGCTAGCTTAGCTGTTAGTAGAAGAGGGCACTTATCACAAAGCGGGGGGAAGGGTTGCTGGCACCATGTGCTAGATCTGGGAAGTGGCTGGATGGGAATTCCATGAGCATGCACTGCACTGGAGCCAAGTGTTCCTGTCCCATGTAGTGCTGATGGGATGCTTGGGGTCATTTGGTAGGTTGGGGCAAAGAGGTATAGCTCTTTCCCCTCCACCCCTCCCACTGTCCCAGCAGCTCCCAAACAGTCCTAGTACAGCGTCACTGGCAATCACATGGGCTCAGCCTTAAAATGTTAGGGTACGTCTACGCTGCAGCGTAAGCCTAGGATTCAAACTCAGGTTCAAGCCTAACTCCATTCTGCCTACAAAGAAATTGTGTTACCCAGGATTCAGACGCAGGGTCCCAGGGCAATACTGAGGCAGAGGGTCTGAGCCTGAGTCGAGCTGGGACCTAGGATTCTAGTCCCGGTGCTTTGCAGTGTAGATGCAGAAACTGCTGGACTTGTGCTCTGGGAGTCTGCCAAAAGAATCCCACAGGCTGACTTTTTGTCCTCTGGACAGTCAAGTGTGGTGGACAGTCCAGTTTTCTCATACTGCACAATGAATAAAGGGCTAGAGTGGCCACGTTTTAGGAGGGTGCTTGGAAGTTTGCGATATGTGTCGTTGGATTTAGACCCACAGAATGCAGCTGTAAATTCTGGAGCCCCAGGTTGGGATCCAAGATTCTACAGTTCCTAACCTGGGGTTGCAAATGAGTGAAGCTGCTCAAGTCCTAGGTTAACGACCCCCCAAGGTCTGCTAATTTGAGTTCTACTAACCCTGGGCTTATGTTGCAGAGTACACATAACCTTAGTCATCTGTTACCATGTTGGCATGCTGTCAAAACATTGAGGCACACAGCCAAAGGAGGGAAATACAGTTTCTAATAGTTCTTAGCTCATTCTGAACGGAATTTCATGGGACAAAGAAGAGGCGCTTTTCTAGCCTAAGGCCTTTCTCCCTTCCATTTCAAACACCTGCTGCAAACAGATTTTAGAGCTTCTAAATATCTTGCATGGTGGAAATTGTTAAACCATCTAAGTGAAGTGATTGCTACTAGATGCTCCTATAACTCTTATGGTTAGGCTCTCTGATGTGCTTTTTCTTCCTCAAAAATAAGATTTTGAGAGGAAACAAACATGCTAGTAGATTAGCTTTTGAAGAATGCAAATATTTGCCACATAGCTAGTGTTTTCCTAGCCCTTGGCAAATATCTCTTGTCCTCTTTCCCCCTTAAAAAATAATCAACTGGCTCACCTCAACCCCATTTATTACCGCATTGTAAATTCAAACTTTTAAAATTGTGTGTAGTTCAGATAATTATTAAATTAATGGATAGTTTTAATCTGAGATGTATGTAGATTTCCTTAGTTGGGTAAGCAAAGTTGACAGCAGGTAGAGAATGAGGATTTTTAATGGTTTGTGTTCAAGTTTTATTTTTGAAAATAGAAACTGAATAGAAGTTCATTTTGGTAGGTCTCTGACTTTGATAAAAATATCAAATATAAACTATTCATGGAAAAGGGGGAATAATTTTAAGATGTTCTGTGTAATTAGGGAGTGGGGGAAGCCAAAGGTGTACATAACCTGTATTTAAAATCCCTCCCACTGCTGTGTATGCTGCAAACATCAAAATTGACTTCATTAGCAGAATACGAAATGCCTGGTTATAAAATACCTTAAAAGCACAAGGCACTAGTTCATCCAAGACACAAATGTATTTAAAGTAGGTGTTTCTGGAGTAGTAGTAAAATCCAGTTGTGCTTAACAGGCTAATGGGCATCGACAAGTCAAAAATTACTTAGGCAAGTTAATAGATTTCCACTCCATACGGCTAAATGCAGTGCCTTGCATAATGACAGGTTTCAGAGTAACAGCCGTGTCAGACTAACACGGCTGTTACTCTGAAATTAGACAAGTTAGATTTCTTTAAGTCACCAGGGCCTCATGAAATGCATACTAGAATACTCAAGGAGCTGACTGAGGAGATATCTGAGCCATTTGCAATTATCTTTGAAAAGTCATGGAAAACGGGAGACATTCCAGAAGACTAGAAAAGTGCCCATCTATAAAAAGGGAAATAGGGACAACCTGGGGAATTACAGACCAGTAGATGTGATGTATCCTGACTTTTTAGTAAGGCTTTTGGTACTGTCTCACATGACCTTCTCATAAACAAACTCGGGGAATACAACCTAGATGGAGCTACTATAAGGTGGGTGCATAACCGGTTGGAAAATCATTCCCGGAGAGTAGTTATCAGTGGTTCAGTGTCATGCTGTAAGGGCATAACGAGCAGGGTCCTGCAGGGATCAGTTCTGGGTCCGGTTCTGTTCAATATCTTCATCAGTGATTTAGATAATGGCATAGAGAGTACACTTATAAAGTTTGCAGACAACACCAATCTGGGAGGGGTTGCAAGTGCTTTGGAGGATAGGATTAAAATTCAAAATGATCAGGACAAACTGGAGAAATAGTCTGAAGTAAATAGGATGAAATTCAATAAGGACAAATGCAAAGTACTCCATTTAGGAAGGAACAATCAGTTGCACACATACAAAATGGGAAATGACTACCTAGGAAGGAGTACTGCAGAAAGGAACGTGGGGGTCATAGTGGACCACAAGCTAAATATGAGTCAGTAGTGTAACACTGTTGCAAAAAAAAGCAAACCTCATTCTGGGATATATTAGCAGCAGTGTTGTAAGCAAGACACGAGAAGTAATTCTTCTACTCTACTCTGTGCTGATTAGGCTTCATCTGGAGTAGTGTGTCCAGTTCTGGGCGCCACATTTCAGGAAGGATGTGGACAAATTGGAGAAAATCCAGAGAAGAGCAACAAAAATGAGTAAAGGTCTAGAAAACATAACCTATGAGGGAAGATTGAAAAAAATTGGGTTTGTTTAGTCTGGAGAAGAGAACACTGAGAGGTGACATATGTTTTCAAGTACATAAAAGGTTGTTACAAGGAGGAGGGAGAAAAATTATTATTGTTCTGCTCTGAGAGTAGGACAAGAAGCAGTGGGCTTAAATTGCAGCAAGGGCGGTTTAGGTTGGACATTAGGAAAAACTTCC
The DNA here is from genome assembly GCF_015237465.2 of Chelonia mydas. Taxonomy (NCBI): domain Eukaryota; kingdom Metazoa; phylum Chordata; order Testudines; family Cheloniidae; genus Chelonia; species Chelonia mydas. The sequence goes on along the minus strand of NC_051251.2, from coordinate 70,407,736 downwards.
TAACTGTCAGAGTGGTTAAGCACTGGAATAAATTGCCTAGGGAGGTTGTGGAATCTCCATCATTGGGGATTTTTAAGAGCAGGTTGGACAAACACCTGTCAGGGATGGTCTAGGTAATACTTCGTCCTGCCTTGAGCGCAGGGGACTGGACTAGATGACCTCTTGAGGTCCCTTCCAGTTCTATGATTCTGTGACTAGGGGGGTGTTAATATCTGATATGGTCTGGTTAAATTGCAAGCCTGCAATAAACCCTGATTTGCTAGTAAAGGGCTGCACAGTCAAATTAAACTCTGAGCACCTGCTGATTGTGGTTTAACAAGGAATGAAAAGCCTGCTTCCAGTGAGTTTTTCTCTCATGATGCTACACGTAAGTCATCGTCTATTTGGATTGCCAGCAAAACCTCTATGATGTTGCTGAAAGTACTAAAAATATTTCTTGGCTCCTACAATAATGGTTTATTGTTCCTTCCTGAAGAGCTGAGTCCCTGTAATTAGTGAGATTGTGAAGCTTATTTTTGGTTTTGGTTTGTTTTAGTTTTGGATGCTAAAGCTACTGTATTGTAGTTAAATATTGACACAGCCATGATGAGACCAGCTACAGTTGTTTCAGCTGCTGCAATGTGCACAGTTGATAGTGTAACTGGATGTCCTGAGTGTGGTCTCCTGTTGTTTCCTCCTCCACCTGGCCCGGAAGAACAAATTCTTACAGTTAGGGCCTTACCAAATTCAAGGCTGAGCAAAATGCCATGAAATTTGATATCTTTCTTGAAATCTGGCTCGTGTACGGGAGGCGCAGGGCTGGGCGCTCTTACTGTGTGCCGGGCCCCAGATCCTAGTCTGGACAGGCTGTGGAAGGACAGGACTTCCTCTTGCCCTGGAGGGGCTGCTCCTGTAGCCAGGTCAGACCCACCTCCAGGAACCTCCCCAGGTTGCAGGAAGCTCTGCGGGGGTAGTAATATCATGCCCCCCCCCAATAGTCTTGCAACCCGCCGGAGCCCCCTTTTGTGTCAGGACCCCCCAAGCTTACAACACTGAAAGATTGAAATATCTGAAATAGTTAAATTTGCGATTTAAAAAATCCTATGACTGAAATTGGACAAAATGGACTGTGAATTTGGTAGGGCCCTACTTATTATAGTGGAGGAGCTGCCAAACATGATGTGACTTAGAACAGAAGATAATGAGGCTTTTGACGCTACATTCACAATCAGCGTATTTCCTGTTGGAGATGGTTCTTCCATTTTGCATTTACTTAGGAGGGGGACATTTTTGAAACAATGAGAAATTGATTCCTTTTAATTTGCAACTTGCTTGTATACCAGGGAGTTGATTTGTTTTAGGAACATACATTTCTACCAAGTAAAATCCAAAATAATTTCCTTGCCTTCTTCCCATAGGTGTGGTTTTTAGAGGCTAAAATGGTCATGTTTGGGTCTCCTTTCTTTAAACAAACGCATCACAGCAGAATTGACTACTGGGAGTTGATTCTGGAAGTTCTTTTTTGTTTAGTAATGATCACACGACGTGCCCGATGAAAACTTTTCTGTTGGAGGCCTTTGCCATGTGTATTTTTAATAGGTTTAGTTTGAACTATCCGTATTGATAAGCTGCAATTCTTTTCTCTAATACTTCAGTTTTCCTTATCTCCATTCAAAGGCTACCTTTGGGATGTCTTAATGGCTGCTAAATCTAGTCTCTGGGACTGAAGCGATCTTGTGTCATTTTCTAGCTCTGCCACAGACTCCTGGTCTGACCTTAGGCAAGCTACTTTATCCCTCTGCCTCAGCTCCCCATCCGTACAGTGGGGAAAATATCAATTCTTTAACTCACTGGTGCTGAGGATACATTTTTTAAGAGCCTTTGGCCTAGGAGAAGCTGCAGTGGACTGGGAATCAGGAGACAATGAGTTCCAGTCCCACCTCATGTACTATGACCCTGAGATACCATGGTGGTGATAAACTATTGTCTCTAAGTTTTGATAAGACTATCCAAGAAATACTTGGATTAAAAAAAAAAATTCTCAAGGTAACTTAACATTGAACAAACGCTGGTGGTGGTCCCTGCAATTCAAAATATGTTAGAGGAGCGGAGCGGTGTAGTTTGCAGTGCAGCTTCCCATCCACCTGTTCATTGGATATGTAGAAGACTACATTCTCCACAGCTGTCAGGATGATGTTAGAGTTGGTGGTGATAGAGATTCATTCTGTGACAGGTTGGATCACGGAACCCCCCTGGGAGCTGCCAACTGATGTCAAGACTACTTCTGCCACTGCTTTCCCTGCCAGCTTAGGACTCCAGCACCCTGTTTTGCTGAGCCAGACACGCCAGTCTGCTCCAACACAGACCCAGAGTCTGAACCATGTGCCCCAAAGCTGCAGGCTTAGTTGAAAGCAATTTAAGAAGTGTGCCTGCCTTTAACACTCAGAAGCCCAACTCCCAATGGGGTCCAAACCCTAAATAAACCCGTTTTACCCTGTATAAAGCTTATACAGGGTAAACTCATAAATTGTTTGCCATCTATAACACTGACAGATATGCACAGCTGTGTCGTCCCCCTCCCCCCCCAAGGTATTAGTACATACTATGGGTTAATTAATAAGTAAAAAGTGATTTTATTAAACATAGAAAGTAGGATTTAAGTGGTTCCAAGTAGTAACAGACACAACAAAGTGAATTACCCAGCAAAATAAAATAAAACACGCAAGTCTAAGTCTAGTACAGTAAAAAACTGATTACAGATAAAATCTCATCCTCAGAGATGTTTCAATAAGTTTCTTTCACAAACTGGACACCTTCCTAGTCTGGGCACAATCCTTGCCCCTGGTACAGCCCTTGTTTCAGCTCAGGTGGTAGCTAGCGGGTTTCTCATGATGACGTCCCCCTTGTTCTGTTCCACCCACTTATATATCTTTTGCATAAGTCGGGAATCCTTTGTCCCTCTGGGTTCCCACCCCTCCTTTTCAATGGAAAAACACCAGGTTAAAGATGGTTTCCAGTTCAGGTGACATGATCACATGTATCTGTAAGACCCCAAGCCTTCATTCCTCCCAGCATGACTCATAGGAAGGCCTGCCTGCAAACAGAGCCATCCACAGTCAGTTGTCCTGGTTGTTGGGAGCCATCAAGATTCCAAACCACCATTAATGGCCCACACTTCGCATAATTACAATAGGCCCTCAGAGTTATATTTCATATTTCTAGTTTCAGATACAAGAGTGATACATTTATACAAATAGGATGACCACACTCAGTAGATTATAAGCTTTGTAATGATACCTTTCAAGTGACCTTTTGCATGAAGCATATTTTAGTTACATTATATTCACACTTATCAGCATACTTTCATAAAATCATAGAGTGCAACGTCACACATTCGTTTTGTTTGTTTTCTCCACTGTATTGCTACAAAAATATTTTGGGATTTTTATTTTGGTTCTAAGAATAAACCCAGACATGTTCAGGTTCACTTGTCTTTGAAGGCGTTCCAGCTGAAAGAATCATAACAACCATTCCACCCAAATTATGTCCCAGTATGACAAAAATACATACCGTTCATGTCGTACTTTAAACTGAATTTCAGCTGCTTTTCTGTTTGAAAGGGGAACTCCGTATGACCAGTGCTGAGCTTTTCTAAAACTGGAAATATTTCCTAAACACTACAGAAAACTTTTCCTTGGGGAGAAAAAACACAATATGCTTCGAACAAACAGTGTAAGAAGTAAGAAATAGAATATAAGAAGTTACCATCCAGCTAACTTTTCATTTCCATTTCATGGCTTACACGCAAGAGATATCAAGTACAATTTCAAAAGAACTTCATCAAGATCCCAATACTCAAACACACACCTCAGACAAAACTTATTTTATAACACTGTTCTTAATAAACCTCTAAGTAATTATGATATTGGAGATCAGAGACCACCTTTAACTGAATGCATGGTCCCTCTGTTTCTTTCACTCATTCTACAAAACAGCTTTAATATATCTGAAACCCATTATTCTGCAACTTTTTAAATGACTCCTCCCCCTCACTGTTAGGATAATTAAAAAAATAAAGGTGTAATTTGTACAATCCTTCTTGCCCTCCCAGTTCTCCTAAGTAGATCTCATACCACTTTGTAACAAGCCAAAATGTAAACTGACTCCTTTCTGAAAAGACTATATCCAAACACTGCAGAGATATAACTGTTTCTTCCAGTTCTGTTTCTTATTAAAGCCATAGCTGTTCTCCTTTCTTCTCCTTGTCCCTACAGATAAGCTAGCAGGGCACTTATTTTCTGTTATTTGCTAAACATACTAGTGTATTGGAAACGTTTTGTGGTTTTGTGAAAGAGTGCTACCGGTGATCTGGAAGACCAAACTTCAGGAAGTTTTATGTAAATGTAATTTGAGACCCTAAAGATGATGATTTTTTGTTCTAATAGGGCATATATATTGAACTGATGGTAGGTGTGGGTTGGTTAGAACCAAGTGAATTACACTAATCTCTTTCCCAGTAGAATTTGTGTTTACTAGTTAATTTTTGCTTTTCAATACAGACAAAATCCAACAAGAAAACTAATTTAAAAATTGAACTCTCTCTAATCTTACAATTACCATTGTAACATGCAGGATAGTGTTAATATACATATGCAAAAACCATTTAAACAACCTTAATATTTAAACTATAAAACCAGCGGAGTCAATACTTTTCATCTAATGCAGGGGACACCACTGACAAGGCAGGGAGGGGAAGTATGAAAGCAGGGGAGAAAAAAGGAGGAGAAAAGGAAGGGGGCAAGAGGTCTGAACCAGCCATTACATTCTAAACCAGAGGTGGGCAAACTACAGCCCGCAGGCCACGTGCGGCCCACAGGACTGCCCTGCCTCGCCCTGGAGCTCCCGGCTGAGGAGGCTAGTCCCCAGCCCCTCCCTCGCTGTCCCCTCTCCCCCGCACAGGGCCAAGCTTACCCATATGCAAAGCACATCTGAATGCTGCTCTGGCTCTTCCCCAGGGCCCCGCCCCTGCTCAGCCCCCCCCCCCCCCCCCCCCCCCAAAAGCACTCACTGGCAGCATGGCTGAGGCCGGGTTGCTGCACTCCCGCTGCCCGTGAGTGCAGGCCCAGCCCCGCCCCCACTCCAGTTCTCCTGAGCTCTGCACCCGGGCTGGGCTGGGACTGCACTCACCGGCAGCAGGAGTGCAGCGACCCGGCCTCAGCCACGCCACCGGTAAGTGCTGGGGAGGGGGGGTTCCCCCTCACCCCTCAATGCAGCCCTGCTCCCACACGGAGGCTGCGGGGGGCCCCAGAATTGCTGGGGACAGCCCTGCCCCTGCAGCCTCACCTTGCTGTACCGCCAGTACTCTGGCTGGTTCCGGCCGGGCCACGCAGCTGCGAGCTCCTGCCGCTCTGAGCAGCATGGTAAGGGAGTTGGGGGGTTGGATAAGGGGCAGGGGTTCTAGGGGGCAGTCAGGGGATAGGGAGCAGGGGACGGTTGGATGGGGCAGAGGTTCGGGTGGGGGCGGTCAGGGGATGGGGAACAGGGGGGTTGGATAGGCTTGGGAGTCCTGGGGGGCCTGTCAGGGGGTGGGGTTGTGGATAGGGGTCAGTCAGTCAGTGGACAGGGAGCAAGGGTGGCTTGGTAGGGGGTGGGGTCCCAGGAGGGGGCAGTCAGGGGACAAGGAGCAGGTTTGGATAACAATGGTAAGAATGCTCAGTGCTTTTGATTCCCCCTCCCTGCCCCCCAATCTCATGTGACATCACAGAACCTAGGAAGAGGAGCATGTTTTTTTTCATACTTCACATGGCCACAGAGGTTAGAAATAGTCTTTGTGGTGTGAACCCCCTTACCATTAGAACACTCAGTATGACAGCTTCTCCAAGTGCAAACGGTCAGTGATGTGAGAACTGAGGGACAGAGGCTGATAGGTGTAAAATAAAAAGGGTTTTGTAGCTAAATAGCTATTGACTGTTCTTACCATAAAGTTCCTAATACATTTACAAATCAGTTTTCTTTTTCAAAGGAGAACTGAAAGGTGCCTACACAGTTCCATATAGAAATCAAGGGCAATAAAAATGATTGTGCTGCATTTCATTACATATTATGCATGCCCTACATGGTCTCACAGATAAATGTTCCTAAACAATTCAAACACACGCTTTTTTGTTATTTCTTAAATGTATTAATTTTTTGTGTAAATAATCGTCCCTTTTTCTGAGGTGTTTTCTTAAAGACCACAATCTGTGTGCTTTAAATGAAAAAGTGGAAAAAATGGAGACAAGTCTCCCTTTTTTTTGCTGAGTTGTCCAGTCAGAGCACAGGGCTCACTTAATTATTGCAAGTAGTTGCAAGGCATGAGGCAATAGCCATCCTGAGCATCTCTTCCCCATCTCAGCTAGTTGTGCAGCTGCTTTGGTATCCTGCTTTGCACTCAAATGGAAAGAGTAATGCGAGGACCGCAAGAATATTTTGAATGTATGCAGTGTCTGTCATCCAAGGCTCTAAGATCACTGGCCAAATGGGCACCAGTTTTACAAAAGAATAAAAATGTAACATGTGTAGAGGCTAGCAGTTGCCCAAAAGTTGGTGTCTGTTGTCAGAATCTTAAATAGAGCCCAGATCCCTTGATTTTGGTCCTCTGCTCTTACCATTAGGATTGATGCCTCTATCCCGCTTGACTTTTGTGTTTTTGCTGTAACTAAGGTCTTCACGCTAATTCCAACACAATATCAATTCCCTTTGAGAGAGAACTGGATTGCATTAACATTTTTTGACATTTGATGAAAACCTTTTTTTAAACAAGTCAGCTGTGCATTAGGGCAATAAATGTAAGAAGAGAATAAGATTATTCCTGCTGTGCTGCTCTCTGTTCTCATTTGTATGTTTTCCAGGAATTGTCTTCAAATCATTGCATGAATTATATCAAATTAGGGAAATTGGGCTCACTGTTACATATGGTATGAGCTGGGAAAAAGACAGTCTGTTTTGACAACCAGCATTGCAATCTCTGAGACATGACTTGAATACTAAAAAATGTTTATACAACAACAGATTTCTGAAAACAAGTCATAATTCTCCACATAGAGAAAATGAATATTTTTCCAAGAGTGCTGTTATGCTAATGTGTTGGACTCATTCTCTGTAGCTATGATTTAAAGCTCATAAAAGCTAATTTAACTTACTAATAAAATACAAATTAAACAGCATTAAAAATAAACTATGAATTGATCAAGGAATTATATAGAGTTAAGACTAACTCATTAATTCACATTATTGTGTCAGTGTACTGCAGAGTCTTAGATGTCTCACAAGATAGTGTATAATAGTAATAATTTTTTAGATGTATACCTTTACATATTGTGGAGTCCTGAGGCGGGTTGGGTGGAGTGTATGCTGTTTTCGCAATCTTGTTTAAGAACTGATTTTTAAAAACCAGCTTGCATTACACCAGCTTCCAACTATGCTAGGCTAAGTACTATGGATGAAAGTGGACTGATCAAATGCTTCTCTACGGTTTTAACAATGGTTTTAGTATGTTTCATTCCAGTCACATGTAGACCATTTTAGGGGGAATGTCTTCAAATGCTCAAGCACTGCCTGTGTAGAAAATCTTTGGACCGTGAGCCAGATTATTCCCTCACACCCATATAACCACATTGACTGGATTTGTACATGGCTGTACAGGCAGAATTTGGCTCTATGTATATTAACCACACTCACTGCTAAAATACAGCTACCTCTGAGGTGGAATGTGATGGCCAATTCCACAGCATCGCTATTACAGTTATTAGAAGTGAAGAATGAAAGGAGTTTTTTTTTATTCCATGTAAAAACATTTCAATAATGTTTTAGAAACGTTCCTTGGTGACTTCATCCTCCATGCTGATTACCCTCTCACCATGTGGGTCGTTGACTTGATTTGGTCTTCATGAAGCACTGCTCGTTTTCTTCTCTGTTGAGTTCCCCCTCTCCAATCATCACCTTGTCTTTTTCAGCATCATGCATCAGCCCCCTTCCTCACGCCCTGCCTTTCTGTGATGTCCAGTCCATCATCATTGACAACTGCTCTCTTCCCTTCCATTTATACTTCTGTTGATTCTCTCCATGCTTCACTCCACTCTACCTTTGACTCTACAGCTTTTCTCTTGCGTTGCAAATTCTACCCTACCAACCACTATCCCTGGCTCACAGCCAGCATCTACTTCCTCTGCTTCTGCTTTCATGCTGTAGAGCATCCCTGGCAGAAATTTTGAGACCAGGCTGACTTCCTCCACTATATATTTGTTCTCTCCTCCTTTACTTCTGCCATCTGCTTTGGTAAACAGCTCTATTTCTCCATCTTAACTGAATGACACACCTGCAATTCTAGTCATCTTGTCGTCATCTTTATCATCTTTGACTCACTCCTCAAAACCCTCCCCTCCTTCTGCCTTCACATGTCTCTCAGCACAGGATCTCACCATTGTTTTTCTAAGACAAAATCTGATTACCTCATTTCCACCCCGCCCCCTTCAGTTTGTCTTCCCTCTCTCCCACGCCATCTCCTCCTGCTTCCGGTCACAGATGCCCAAGTTTCTAGTCTGCTTTTGGCTAACTTCTCCACTTGCTCCAATGACCCCTTCCCATCTCCATTGTGTCCATTCTCATCCCCTCCCTCACTCTTCTCCTTAACCTCTCACTCTCTTCTAGCTTTCCCCTCATAGTACATACATGCTTAAGTCTCTACCACCTTTGACTCCACTTCTCTCCAGCTACTGCTCAATCTCCCTGGTCTCTTCCATCTTTCGTCTCATTGAATGTGCTGTCTACAATTGCTTTCTTGAGTTTCTCTCTGTTCATGTTTCTGTCCCATGCAGTCCACTAAAAGTGGTCTCACCAAAGTCTCTGTCTTTCTAACCAAACTCCGAACCATTATTTCATCCTTATCCTTTTTGACCTGTTAGTCATCCTCTTCTTGAAATGTTGTCCTCCCTTGGGTTCTGTGATTCTGTCTTCTGGTTCTCCACCTATCTCTTGATTTACTTCTTCAGCATGTCCTTTGCAGGATCCTCCTCATCCCCCCTCGTGCCCTCCCCCCCCCCCGAAACTTCCGTGGGGTTCCACAGAGCTCTGTCCTTTTCCTGTTTTTTTCTTTCTCTACAATTTTAGTCTGGGTAACTTCCTCCACAAATTCAACAGCTGATGACCCATAGGTCTCCTTTTCTATTCCAGACCTGTCTTCTGTCTAACCTAAAATCTTGGCCTGTGTCTCTGACATCTTGTGGATGTCAGTGTGGTATCCCTGCTTTCTTGATCACTGTAAACACCACCATTAACCCTGCCTGTGATCCAGCCCTATAATCAGGGTGTTATCTTACAGATGCAGACTTCTCGTGGTCCTCGTATCCTGGCTATGTCTAAATGTTGCCAAATTTTTCTGTGCAACAGCTTTCTGATACAGCCTTCCTGTCCAGCCACACAGCTAGAACTCTCATCCAGGCTCTCATTATCTCACATCTCAATTGCTGTAGTATTCTTTTTCTCTGGCCTTGCCAAATGTAATCTTTCTGTGCTCATATCCATTCCAAATGCTGCTGCAAAGATCATTCTCCTAGCGTGTTGCTTTGACCATGTCACCCTCTCTTTGAATCCCTCTGCTGGCTCTCCTGTCTTTATGGCATCACCCATAAATTGCTCATCTTTCCTTTCATGGCCTTTCACAACTTACTCTGACGGTTCCTGTCATCTCTTATTCACATGCATGTCAGCTCACATCTCCAGTTGATGCATGATGACAACCTCCATCTCCCTCTTCTTAAATTTTTAAACCATCATCTTCATGCTTCCTTCCATGCTGCCCCTCATGCTTGGGAGGAGCTCCCTGCAAACATTTGCAAAGCCATCTCATTCTCCTTAAACCTCTCTCCTTTCTGTGATACCAACAAAAAACTTACAGGTAAGCCAATAATGTACAGACTGTCATGTTGACAAGTGTTGTCTCATTGTTTCCTGCTACTCCCCCATCTGTCTGTCTCAGTCTGTTGTTTCTTATTTTATACTTAGCTCTTTGGGACAGGGACCATCTTTGTGCTGTGCTTGTACAGTGCCTACACCAGTGGAGTCCTGGCTCATGACTAGGACTTATAGGCACTCTGGAAATACAAACAATAAATAATTGTAAATACCTTTTTCTTCACTTTAAAAAAAGGATTTTCTGAAATGCACGTTAGTTCTGATATAATGTATTATCATCTGCATTTATTGTATCAAATGGCACCAAAGAATTTCTGTCATCCTATTATATTGATTCGTTGTCACCACTAACTTTTGAGCATTACATAAAAATTGACTATGAGAAGACAACTATTCAGTACAATATACTTAGGAAAAAATGCACTAATACTACAGAATTTCATACGCATATTTGCATCCATGAAGGAAAGAGGCCAAGATTTCAGCAGTGACTAGTGACTTTGAGAATCTCAACTTTGGGGTCCCCAGTTTGAGACCCATTAAGAGTCTGATTTTTTTCCCATCATTCTGTAAAACTCGGGCCTCCTGAAACGCTCAACCTGAAATAACTAGAAGGGATGCTCCCTCCCACAATCACTAATCACTTTTCAAGTCTTGTCCATAGACTTTCTGCTCATTACAGTTTAAAAATTTATCCCCCTTCAGACAGAATCTAAAACAGATAGGACACTTTGACCTCCTTTCTGGCCAAATAAAAACAATAGGATAGATTGCAATGACATGGAGTCTGCATGGACCTCTGATTTGTTTTATAGGCTTACGTGGTATTGAAATTTTCTGCTCTCTGCACCATTAATAGTTGCATTTAAACAGGCTTTGAAAACAGACATGCACTTAAGTCAGAAGGTTCATTGACAAGCCTGCATGTCTTGTGCTAGATGAAAGATCACAACTTTATGGTGGTTCCCCTGGCAGATGCATGTTAGATTTCAGGCACCTGCACTGTCAGGTGACCCACCACCATAAGACAGGGGGAGTCATTTAGGGTCGCTATTGGCTCGCACACATAGTAAACAACTAGAACCAAGTCATGCTGCCTGATAGAGCCAAATGACCTGGCTGTGGAAAGAATTTTAGGTAAGGCTCCTTTTTCTACTTCCCCTATATCAACATGTTTGAGTGGTAAAGTCAACTTATGTCTGTATAAGAGAATATATTATTTTATTGACCTATCAGTTAAGAACTGTATTGGTCTAACAACAAACAGTAGTAAATCCATTGCAGTGGTAGGATCTCAGACACAAATCAGTGTGATTTGAAATGTATCACATTTTGATAAATGACTCTGGCTTCACTTCAGTGTTTTTTTAGTATCAGGAAACCAAGATCCCCGTCTGTGACCACTTTTTTCTCCTTTGATATTACTGTTCCTTGAGCAGGCATTGTGTGGGATCTAATTTAAATGAGAAACACAGCCTAATTTATACTGAAAATAAAAACTCTTCAAGAAAGCTTTGCCAGCCAGAGCAAGGAAATTCAGTTAAGAAAGATGTTCCATTTTCACCCATAGCACTTGCACCATTCATAATTACACTGTGCCTACCTAAAAATTTTCTCCTGTAGTTCCAGTTGAAAAAAGTAATTCTCTGTTGCTCACCATCACTTTCTTCTCACCTTCCCTGCGTGTGCCTGCGTTTCAGGTATTGCATGAGAGTGAAAAATAACATACAAAATGAGTGTGTGTTTTACTTTTCAGTGATTTCTGTGCACCACATGGATTGACTGGCTGTTAACTTTGTTATTTATGTAAAGTCTATATTTCATTAAATGCTTGTTTTATTTGAATTCTGCATTAATGATGATCAACAGTTCACTCCTGGGGGAGTTGTGCATCCCTGCGTGTGCACAGAATTCATGGCCCCGCAGATTTCTTTGCTTCTCCCCAGAAAAGTGGCTTCTGATAGGGAAGCAAAGAGCCCCTCCCCAGGAGTGCAGGCAGGTCGGTTTGGGTGCCTGGAGTAGCCAGTAGAGACGTAAATCACAGCTGGGGGGAAGGGGATCGGGGTGTTTCTGAGGAGGTGGGCGTGGGACAAGCACTGTCCCCTCAGGCTGAGCAGAAAGTAGCAGCCTGCCTGCTTAATGACTTGTTCCCATTGTTCTTTGTGAATTCCCCCGAAGTATAAAACAGGTGTAAAAATGTGAAGGCAACTTTACATCGCCAGAGTGGTGTAAAGGAGCCTTATTTTAAAGGACAGTATGGCCTTATAAATGTTTATGGTGTTTTCAGTCCAAAAATTTAGGAAATGCTTTAGTGATTAGAACTGGTCTATCAAAATGTGCTCCGTGAACTGTTGCTACTGACCTTTCTGGCCATGGTCGGTAGCCAATATAAATTGTGAGTTTGAGTGCCCAGCTCTTGCTTGCTCTTCAGCTGCCTATGGTGTAACACTGAGCATATGGTTGCATATATTGACTAATAACTAGAAGTGTCAATATTAGCTACATTACTATTAGACAGAAGGGGTTTGTTGATTTCATCCAATGCTCCCCACTCCTATTCTCCAGCCATTGTATTGTAGTTTAAATAAATTACCAAAATAATTGAAACCAGTGTGATTATACTGCATTATTTTAACAAATAAAATATGCAGAATTTTTGCAAAATTTTAAAATATTGTGTGCAGAATTTTTAATTTTTGATGCACAATTTTTAACTTTTTGGCGCAGAATTCCCCCAGGAGCAACAGTTCCTGCCAATGCTGAAATGTCAGGATTTTCCTGAAATCCTGAGGCGGGCAATCCAGTAATATTTTAATTTCCCACCCTCCAAAATGCCTTGACAAGAAAGTCTCTTGTGCTTCTATCTTGGTTTAAAAAAAACTACCGTAATAAACAATCCTGCTTTATTTAAAAGTCTTTCAAACACTAATATTATTCTTTGACAACTAATATGTTTTGTAGGTTTTCTCTTCACTGTTCACTAAAACTTTGTAGAGAGAGAACTGAATTCTACTTCTAATGATATAATCCTATCTAATCCTAATCTTTTTGTACATTTACAAATGTGTTAGATTAGAATCTCTTATGAAATAATTAAAAAATATTAACTGCAACTTAATATATCCTTTCAAGAGTTTTCTAAGGGTAGAATATTCCTGCTGCAGAGGTGTGATCTTTTCTGGTGACTTGAAATCTCACCGCACATTTGTATGTACAACATACTTTGTAGCCTCTCCATCCAGACAGTATAGATTGGAAAGATTAATGGAGCTATAAGTATCCATAAACCAGGTATAATTGTGGCTTCTTACTGTGCATCTGGTTGATAATTTATGAGAACAAATAAGGGGTCAGTTTCCTTATGTGGAGACAGAAGAAAACTGGGAAGATTGATGGCACATTTAACTTAGTGAAGATGAAGTTTGATCTGGGTGATGACCTTTAGCATCTTAGTCTTTTCTTTTCTGCTTTATTGTTGCTTAATGAGGGAGAACTGGACAAGCTAGTGGGAAGTTGCAGAAATTATCTACAGCAACTTCTGACAAAGTATTTTATGAAATGCTTTGTTTCAAAGTAAATTGACTTTAATTTTTCCACTTTTATGTTGACGGAAGGGGGCTACTTACATGCCTGTTGAAAATTCTCCTTTCCCTTCCCCTCGCTGTTTTTGCCTACTTTATATCCTTTGCCTTGAGCCCCCGTGGTGTTACCACCATCCTTTCCCTAAAAGAGATTAGTTGGGTTGGTTCAGCAGTCTGTTGGCAATTATGCTGAATGACAAGGAAGTATGTTAATACAGCATGTTTTAAAAATCATTCAAAAAATGTTTTTACTCAGGATCTGTTTAAAAACAATGCAAAAATGCTCTTTTGCTTTGGCTTTGCGCCAGTGCATCTAGGGCTTTTCACAACCACTATATGCTTTTCAGGCAGAGAACAAGGATTAGATTATTTGTGTAGGTAAGAATAAGCACAGATGTAGCAGCTAGAAAAAACAAACAAACATGGCATTATGCCAACATTTCTGATAGAGAAGTCCATATTAAGTTTAAAAAGAAACTGATATTCCATGATGGTGAAGAGATGATTTTAAACATCCAGGCCCAGTGTTTATTGTATTATATAACAGCAAAATTTAACTTTGCGGTGGTTGCTATTACATTTTGTATCCTTGGCCATCTGGCTAACATAGGTAAGGCTTTGTTTTGCTTGCTTATGCATTGATAGGAATATTAATAAAACTGTTCTGGAAAGAAGTCTGCTAGTTAACTGTACAACAGCACAAGTACGATACTATTGCCGTCAGAATTAATGGTTATTGAAAAATACTTCAGTGTTCATTTATGTATCTTTAAATGTATTTCTGTCAAGAGGGTAAATCCCTTCAAAATTCAGTAAATTAGAGGCTTAGATCTTTAGTCATGTTAGACCTAAGCTACTTATGTATCTTTGTACAAGCACTAAGTATTTAGATCCTTTTGCTGGTTTCTCTACATATTTCTGACATGTCTTATGGGTGGGTAGTGCATCTATGTGACAAATAGAAAATGTTTAAATTAAAACCATATGTGCTGCTAAGTTTTCATTCTTTGCTCCACTGTGGAAAATACATTTGTGAAACAATCTGTCCTAACAACAAATGAACTGTGATGGAAGAAGAAACCATTAGATTAAATAAATATATTATTGTTAAAAACAATGTAATAATTTACTTTTGTAAAAAGACTTCTGCTTTTAAAAACAGTTTTTGTGCTTTAGAGCTATGGCTCTTCTTGGAGTGCTTTGTTCATGTCGATTCCGATCAGATGTGTGTGCGCACTTATGCACGGTGGCTGGGAGATTTTTCCTATAGCAGCATCTGTCGGGTCGGTCCGGGCGCCCCCTGGAGTTGCGCTTTCATGGCGCTCAATTTTGAGCCCTGCCGACCTGCCACCTGCTCAGTTCCTTCTTACTCCCTCTTCTGACTCCCCGGAGCAGTGATATGCCGTGGTCCCCAGGGTTTAAAAACTCCGTGGTCTGCATAAAGTGCATGTCAAAGAGTGATCCACGCTCCTCGTGTTTATGGTGCCTATGGGAGTCCAAAAGGATCGCTGTAAGATCTGCCACGAGTTCCACCCTAAACTCATAAAGAAAGGGAGCAGTGGCTTAAAGTGATCCTCCTGGAGGCAGCTCTACGCCCCCATTCGAACCCTGGCTCAGAGGACCTGGCTCCTAGCACTTCCTTGTTGATACAGAGCGCCCTGCTGCCATCGAGTTTGGTGCCAAGAAAGGGCTCATCCCTGGTTGCTTGGCACCGGCACGGCACCTCCCGAGGCCCAGCAGAGAGCAGGCACCGGTCTCACTCACTGGTGCCTGAGAAGAAAAATAAGCTGGACAGTTGGTCACCCCGGCTAAATCTAACGAAGTGAGACTCCAGGTGGGCCACAGTTCCGGATCTCCCATTAGGGCTGCATCAACTCCTGCCCAGGCGAGGCAGTTGAGTCCGGGTCCCCCAGTCCCTACAGGCCAGCAGCTGCCGCTTCCTTCAACGTCGGAAGCTTTCGAAGCTGCTTGGGATCTGCTGCACCTTACAGTGCCGTTCTCGCTCCCTAGGAGGGAGGAACCTCTGGCTCTGGCGATCCCACCCCACCCCCAGGTGCAGTCAAGAGGGAAGCCGGCAATGATATCCAGGCATTCCCCCTCTCCACATCCTTCGGCACTGGCCCACTTGGACAGAGAGCCTAGTCTCTCCCCAAGCTCTGGACACTTGATGCACTGAAGCTCAGCTCCTCCGTGGTCTTCAGTCTCAGAGACCTCAGAGTCTGACTCCTACCGCCCTTGGCGGAGTAAGAGCCAATGATCGAGGTCAAGGTGAGAGCTCCAGGAGTGGCCACCTCAATGGCAGAATCCACCACAGGGGCCATTCTGGACCCCCTGGGCCTTTCACCAGAGCCAGGGAGGGATCCAAGGGCATTGCTCCACAGCGTCTTTGATGGCCTGAGCCACATTCGCCCCGCCATCAACAGCGCAGCTCGCCTTGGTGCCTACCCACACGCCGACACCATTGACTGTGGCGCCTTCACCAGCATTGGCATCAGCGACTCTTTTGGCCTTGGCGCTGACAGCGATCTCTGTGCTGATTGCTGCTCCGGCACTGACAGCGGCACCTTAGTCGGCTAAGGCACTTGGTTCGGCACCAGCTCCGCCGGTGGCACCATCGGTGTCTCCGGTGCCCGTACCAATGCAGAGTTCAGTATTGACTGCCCTGGCGCTGACAGGCACTCCATCGGCACCGACTTTCCCCTGGGACTCCTTGAAAGCTGCTGGCAGGGAGCAGCTGCTGCTTATAGGGGCTTCCTCCTTGTCGTCTCTGGACGAGGCATTGGTAGCCACAGCCCCAGCGCTTGAGGACAATAGGGTGCTACAGCAGTTGCTGCGAAGGGCTGCTCAGGATCTGGGCGTTAAGGCTGAGGAGGTGATTGAGGAGGCTGATCTGCCCCCTCAGGTCCTTCTTGTATTGCTGTACCACTTAAGACTATTGTGGATACCACCAAGACCCTGTGGCAGACCCCAGCTTCCTTGCCACCGACTGCCAAGCACAAAGAGAGGCGTTATTTCATGCCCTCCAAGGGGTATGAACATTTGTATTCCCTCCCGACTCTCTTGTCGTGGACGCTGCCAATCAGTATGAGTGGCAGGGTTTCAGGGGCCCTCCACTAAAAACAGTCTTTTCGGGAGAAAGGTCTACTCTACAGGGTGTCTTCAGCTCCATGTTTTGAACCAGCAGGCCATTGTCAGCAGATACTCTTTTACACCTATGTGGCTATGGCCAAATTTGCAGAACTCTTCCCTTCAGAGTCCTGAGCCGAGTTCTTGGCCTTGGTGGAGTAGGGAAAGCTAGTCTCCTGGGCTTCCCTACAGGCTGCGTTAGATGGTGCTGATGCCACCACTAGAGTCATGGCTACTGGGGTGGCCAGGAAAAGGGGTTCCTGGCTCCAAGTCTCGGGGCTCCCTTATGAGGTCCAACAGACCATTCAGGACCTCCCATTTGAGGGTGAGACTCTTTTTTTCTATGAAAAGACAGACGACGCTGCATAGCCTGAAAGACTCACGAGCCATCCTCAGGTCTTTGGGCCTGCACCCTCCCGCCACACAGCAGAAACGCTTTAGGCTGAAACCTCCTCCAAGGTTCTGTCAGCAGAACCGCCAGGACGGTTCTTGCAGGAGGAACACGAGTGGCAGGAAAAGACAACACCCGTTCTCAGGCCAGGGCTCTGGCCAATCCAAACCATCTTCCGGTCCGAAACAGGCCTTTTGAAGGTGCAGTAGAGGACCGCACACCAGATCCCCAACTGGAGCCATGCTGCCTTAACTTCTTGTCCCGACTGTCCCCTTTCTACCGTGCATGGTCCTGTATTGCCTCGGACCTCAGGGTGCTCTGAGTGGTAGAGGGGGGAATACTCCATCCAATTCTGTGCCCTCCTGCCCTTCCACCCTCTTTCCCCGTCCCTCTTCAGGGACCCTTCTCATGAGTAACTCCTTATCCAGGAGATGCAGTCACTCCTATCTCTAGGGGCAGTGGAGGAGGTTCCTCAGGAGCACAGGGGAGAGGGCTTTTATTCCTGGTATTTCCTAGTACCAAAAGCCAAAGGCAGCCTCAGGCCTATCTTGGACCTGCAAGAACTCAACAAGTTCTTGAAGAAACTCAAGTTCCGCATGGTCTCTTTGGCCTCCATCATCCCCTCACTGGATCCAGCAGACTGGTATGCCACCCTCTACTTCAAGGACGCATATTTTCGTATCGCAATCACTCAGCCCCACAGGAAGTACCTCAGGTTTTGGTCAACAGTACCCACTACCAGTTTACCGTCCTTCTGTTCGGCCTGTCAGCAACATCTCGAGTCTTCAAGTGCATGGCAGTCGTCTCCGTGTTCTTGCGCAGGCACCGGGTACAGGTGTTTCCGTACCTCAACGACTGGCTGATCAGGGGCCACTCCAAGACCCAAGTGGAAGCTCAGGTCAGATTCATCAGAGCCACCTTTGACAACCTGGGTTTCCTTCTAAACGAAGCAAAATCGGCTCTGTCCCCTGTCCAGAGGATAGAGTTTATAGGGCAGTACTGGACTCTACTCAAGCCAGGGCATACCTTCCGGAAGCAAGGTTTTAGGCCCTGACTGATACCATTCAAGGCCTCAGACAGTTTCCCACCATCACAACGAGAAAGTGCCTGAAGCTTCTCAGACACATGGCTACCTGTACCTACATTGTGTGGCACGTCAGACTCCGGCTTAGACCTCTTCAGTCAGGCTCTCGTCAGTGTATCACCCAGCCTGGGACAGCTTGGACAGGATCGTGACCCTGCCTGGCCCGGTCCTTGACTTCCTCCTGTGGTGGCTCGACCCTCAGGAGGTGTGTTCAGGGGTTCCCTTAGCCACTCTGCAGCCATCTCTGTCACTAGTGATGGACACATCAGACTTGGGCTGGGGGACACATCTGGGAGACCTCAGGACTCAAGGCCTCTGGTCTCAGGTGGACCTGGGTTTCCACATCATCGTCAGAGAGCTGAGAGCGGTGCGCCTGGCATCTCAAACCTTCCGGGCACGCTTAATGGAACAATGTGTATCAGTCATGACGGACAATACAATAGCAATGTTCTATATCAACAAACAGGGGGGCGTACACCCCTCTCTCCTGTGCCAGGAAGCCCTCATGCTGTGGGACTTCTGTGTAGAACATTCGATACACCTGCAAGCGTCGTACCTTCCTGGGGTACAGAACGAGCTGGCGGACCACCTCAGCAGGTCGTTTCACAGCCAGGAGTAGTCCCTTCGTCCGAGTGGTCCCTTGGTCCGGATGTCATGATTTCAATCTTCCAGAGGTGGGGCTTTCCCCAGATAGATCTATTCGTCATGCGACACACTACAAAGTGCCAGCAGTGCTGCCACTTCCAAAATCACAGCCTGGGCTCCAGTGCGGACGCGTTCCTCCTCCCCTGGGGAGTTCTCTCCTGTACGCCTTTCTGCCCGTACTGCTCGTTCTCAAGGTGCTCCTCAAGATCCAGACACAACAAGCTCTGGTCATATTGATAGCTCCAGCCTGGGCCCATCAGCACTGGTACACATCTCTCCTAGACATGTCAGTGGAAGCCCTGATTACCCTACCGCTCTTCCCGGACCTTCTGACACAAGATCACGTCCGTCTTCAACATCCAAACCTTGAGTTGCTTCAGCTCACTGCGTGGAAGCTCCATGGTTGAACCCGATGGAGCTTTCCTGTTCAGACCAGGTTAGACACGTCCTCCTTGGCAGCAGAAAACCCTCTGATTGCCACATACCTTGCCAAGTAGAAGAAATTTTCAGTCTGATTGGCTCAGCGCCGTTCATCCCCGACGCTTGCCTCAGTGCTGCATATTTGGGACTACCAGCTCCATCTGAAGCAGCCGGGGCTTTTGTTGTCATCAGTAAGGGTGCATTTAGCTGCCATCTCGGCCTTCCACATGGGCACGGAGGGCTGCTCTGTGTTTGCTAATCCTATGGTCAGCCTGTTCTTAAAAGGGTTCGACGGGCTATACCCTCACGTCTGGCAGTCTGTCCCTGCCTGGGAACTCAACCTGGTTCTTTCTAAGCTCATGGGGACTCCCCCCCCCCCCCCAACTTTTAAACCATTAGCGACATGCACCCTGCTCTCTCTCTCTTACAAGGTGGTGTTCCTAGGAGTGATAACCTTGGTCAGCAGCGTGTCTGAGCTCAGGGCTCTAACATTAGAGTCTCCCTACACCATGTTTTATAAGGACAAAGTTCAGCTCAGGCCTCATCTTGCTTTCCTCCTGAAGGTTGTCGCAGTTTTACATCAACCAGCACATCTTTGTCCCGGTATTGTACCCTAAGCCTCATTCCAGCAGCAGGGAGCAGAGGCTCCACTGTCTGGATGTCCGCAGGGCTCTGGCCTTTACATCGAGGGAACGAAACCGTTCAGAAAATCAGTCCAGTTATTCGTGGCAGTGGCGGACAGAATGAAAGTTCAGCCTGTGTCGTCACAACACATCTTGTCATGGATAGCGTCCTGTGTTCACGAATGCTACAGTGTGGCAGGGGTTCCTGCACCCCCGATCACTGCGCACTCCACCAGGGCGCAGGCTTCATCAGCAGTGTTCCTGGCTCAGGTTCCCACTCAAGAAATCTGCAGGGCTGTGACGTGGTCCTCTTTCACCACGTGCTATGTGATTCCCCAGCAGGCCAGAGACTATGTGACCTTTGGACAAACAGTGCTTCAGTCAGTGGAAGACTCTGACGCCACCACCTAAACTTGGGCTTGTGAGTCACCTGTTTGGAATTGACATGAACAAGCACTCGAAGAAAAAAATGGTTACTCACCTTCTCGTAACTGTTGTTCTTCGAGATGTGTTGTTCATGTCCATTCCAGTACCCACCCTCCTTTCCCTCTGTTGGAGTAGCTGGCAAGAAGGACCTGAGGGGGTGACGGGTCGGCAGGGCTCTATATTGAGCACCATGAAGGTGCAACTCTAGGGGGTGCCCGAACTGACCTGACAGATGCTGCTATGGGAAAAATCTTCCAGCTACCGTGCACATGAATGTGCACACACCTGATTGGAATGGACATGAACACCAGATCTTGAAGAACAACAGTTATGAGACGTGAGTAACCTTTTTTTTCCGCATTTTGCATTTTTTTTGGGCAGAGAAGATATGTGCCTAAAACTGAAAACTGGCAGTTTGCATAAAAATCTGTTTGTGTTTTGTATTTTTAGAATTTGATTGAGTTGCACATAAACATTGGCAGCTAGTCATTTATTCAATTTTCCATTACAATTTCCAAATAGAAGAGAGCAAAATAGAAAGGAATTGACAGCTTTTTTAATGGATGTTTGTTTTCTTTTTTTAACAATAATGTAAATGGACCTTTTTTAGGCACTATAACAGTGTTTCTGTGTGGTGTGAGGAGAAGGCCAAACTGCATAAATTCTGTACGTCTTTTCATATTCTGGCCAATTAATTTTTTTTATAAATTCATTTCACTTAGTGATAAGTTGGTAGTAAATTTCACTGTTCCTTTTTACAATATTTTGCGACTAAACTTATATCAGTGAAGTGTAAAAACATGGTTAACAGTATGTGGGGTCACTTCTGTACTTTAAAAAATGATTTCTGAATTTTTGATAGAATAAATGATAACATTGGGGCTCACCAGGAGATAGTCCAGGAATCAGCTTGTGTTCAGGAGGACATTTAATTTGTGTTTCAAGTGAATCGCCGTTGAATGGCCTGGGTTTCTGGCTTTATGATAAATGTCAGATGAGTGAAGAGAATGAGTAGAGATGATTTTATAAAGCTTTGGAGAGAAAACCAAAATAAGTGTATGTGAACAATACTGTACTGGCACAACTTCCTTCTCTCTTCCTTCTTACACCAGTGATACAGTGAGTATTGATGGAAGTTCTAGAGCAAACAAAAGGAAAATTAGGAGAGTGATGTGAATCTCTATCCTTCCTGCCTCCCCCCCACTCCCGAAATAAAACTGAATAATGACAAATTTTGAAGTTGACTTTGAATATTAACTCTACTGGATATTGTGGAAGTATTCTATTCCTTATATTTATTCTTGTCTGTTTATACCACCACCATCATTGATTTATATGGAACTTAACAATCAGAGGGAGATAAGACCTCTGCATTCATAAACTCAGTCTGACTCTAAACAGGTATAGTATAAATGACTTAATATTTAAGTGTAAGTAGAAAGAGATGGCATTGAAGAAGGATCAGCATTGGAGCATAAGTGGAAAGCAGTAAGTGTTAAGGAGATATTGAGAGGAAAGGAGGGGAGGTGTTTGCTTGTGGGTAAAGGAGGCAATTCCAAGGATAAAAGCCATGAGATGACAGTATTGGAAGGGACAAAGACAGCACTAGGGGATACAGATTAGGTAGACTATAGAGTGGAAGGGAAGTGTAAGAAAGGAACAACTCTAGAAAGCCTAGCAGGAGCTTGTTTTATGCAGAAGAAAGAGCCCATGAAAAAGAGTTGCGGGTTATGTGGTCAGATCCAGAGAGAATATAACAGTGTGGTGCTTGATATTCTAAGTATAGAGATTATTTCTTGGATATCTTGTAACAAATTTATAAATGCACAGAGTAAAGGGTTTGGTTTTTGAGACTGACTGGAAAAAACAAACCAACAATGGTGTCAAAGTGTGTTTCTTATCTGACTGTACCTGGTTTACATTTAAATTGATTTTCACTGTAAATCTATTGTGCAATCAAGAGAGGGAAATGAAGCAAACTTCTCAGGTATGTCAATAAGTTTGTGATATCTGCACCCCGTCTCTCTGCCAGTAAGATAAGTATTGAAGGATTCATGCTCTTGAGCACCAGAGTCATAATTCAATACTAGGTTAAAATTTTTCTCTAGTACAGAAGTGTACCTATGCGCTACACAGAATGATGCATAGGTAGGGTAGGTTGGAGGGAAGGTGTCCTAAAAATGCTTCTCAAGTTCTCAAAAAACTGGGCATTTCAACTTAGTTTTATTTATAAATATCTGTTTCAAAACAGAAACTCTAAATAGTCTTGTAATCTTTAGACAAAATCACTGATTCGTATGAAACTCATCATACCTCTTCTTCAGCTTTCCCAGGAATACACAAATAAGTAGCCACAGCAAATATGCTGCTGAGAAACTTTTTGGAAATATTCCGTATCTACAAACAATCAGAGGACTGTATTGTGTACATTTATTTAGTTTTGTGTGTTTATGTATGTGTATAATAGTTTGTACATGTACTTTATGTAGCTTGTATATTGGTCCCATCTTCTCAATAGATGCATAATTACAAATTAATAATTTAATAAACAAAGTAGTTGAAAGTGCTTTTTGTCACGCAAAACCCAACCATAGGAATTGTTGCACCGTACAACTTACTACATTTTTACTTTCCTCTGATTCAGTGCACCATCTTTCTTCTTGTTATGCTGGGAAAAGATCCTTTTGCTGCACGTATTCCTGAAATAAACCCCTTACTTTCTTTGTAGTGCCTTGTCCTATAAAAGAACAGGAAAGGGACCTTGGGATACCCAGAGGCAACTTTTAAGAGGCTTTCTAAGAATCATAATAGATTCAAGCCTTTTATGTCTTTTCTTGAAAAGCCTTTCTTTTCTTTCCTCTTTACTCCCTTGAGGGACATTTGCCATGTTTATGTCAAAAATATATCTGTACGATTCATGAGTTTTGGTTTTAATTAATCGTCAAGGCCAAAATAATGCAGTGGTACAAGGGACAAAGTACACAGGCGGAACAAGAGATTGTACAGTAAATCAGATGGACTAGGCATAAGGGCAGCAGCAGATGGATGTATTAACCTTGTCAGGTTGATAACAATTGATTGCATGTAGAATCAAGGCATATAGGCAGTTTGATCAGGTCTCAAAATATAAGCTGTCTTCTCTTGTCAAAACTATGACAAGATACAGACTGAGAGAATTTAGATGGTTTGAACTCTTTAAGCAGGAGAGACAAAAATGTGGCGGGGGAATATCTATCTGATAACATTCAGATACAACTACTGAATCGGTAGCATGACTGACTAGCTGGCTTGTTAATAAAGCTCTGTGGAAGGAAACAGTTTGATTGGAACTTCAATATGACACAAATTCCCAAGTGTAAATTATTAAGGCATTTTAAGCCGATCAGATTGTGTTGGCCCTGGAGCTAGGAAGACAACTACTTGCCCTATAACCATGCTGTTAAGGTCAGCTGTAATGCTTTTGCTGGTAGTATCTGAAGCTGGACTTAAAATGGATGGCAGAGCTTTCTTAGTAAAAGTTATCTCATTTGGCACCCATTTCCATGACTGTATGTGCTCCAGTTACAATTTGGTGGCTGTCAAGGCACAACGGGGCAGGTTTATTATATTTTGTTTAGTGTTGTATTTAAATTTTTTTGTGATGGCATGGTGTTCTTCTCAAGTAACCGAAGTGGCATTGTCAGTAATTTTTAGGGTTTGTGCCCACTGTGTATTTTATTTTGAGCTTCTCCCTGTCCCAGAATCTATTTTACTTATAAAATCCGTTAGTGTGCACCAGTCCAAATTTCAATCTAGTGTCATTACTGAAGGTAACTGTGGTTATTTCCTCAGTGGCCAAGATCTCAGTGTTGCTAATGGGGAAATTGTTGCCTGGTAAAGTCGCCTTCTCACTATATATGCCCTTCACGGGAAGCCATGTCTCTATAGATATTGCCTCACTTGCCTCCTTTGGGCATGAAAACTCTCATGTGACATCCAACTAATATAAAAAATGAATTAAGAATTGTTCTCTGACACCGTTAAGAGCCTCTTCAGGCTTTCACAAGTAATGCTAATGCGGGTGAACGATGGTATACACATGGTCTCCCTCAACCTGAAACTCGCACTGCCTCTGAAAAAGATAAGGGGGCAGAAATCTCTTTCACGCAGATGTAAGGGACTTTGCTTTTACTTGAACATCTGATCTCAAGTATCAGTTTCCTGATCAAAGTGATACAGTGGGAAACTTCATGTAAAGCTGAGACTATTCAGTGATGGGAAGAATTGACTTATAATCCTGGCTCTTACCAGGCATGGTAGAAATGAGTATTAGTCATTTGGCAAGTTGAAGCAGTTCCTGAGATACAACAAGAGAAAATACCACTGTGCACCTGGTAGCTAGAACAAGTGCAGGGTGCTGATGTGAGGTTCACAGGCATGCTCAGTTGTTGCAGAGCTATCTGCATGATTCCCAACCAGCCCTGTCTGGAATTTGACCGTGTTTCAGGCTCATTCAGTTTGGGAAAAAAAAGTCTGCCTATAGCTTTGGTCAAAATGAAGCCAATTTATGTTGTCTAGAGGGGGTACTGTATGGAGTTGTGCAAGAATTGCAGGAACAGCTAGGTGTCATTCCCAGTGTAAAGCTACCCATGGGCATGACAGGACATGATTGAAACCATCTATGTATGTATAATCAGAGTAATATAACCCATTTTCCATATTATTTCTCTCCTCAGACAGTAGGACACAAACAATGGAGGGCTCTATGTACAACAGTGGTTTTCAACCTTTTTTCATTTGTAGACCCCTAAACATTTTCAAAGGGAGATGCGGACCTTTTTTGAAATGTTAGACGTAGTCTGTGGACCCCAGGTTGAAAACCACTGATCTTACAACATCTGAATAAGTTCCTAAAAGAGGGTTATCTGCACATTCCCATTTTATCATCCCATAGATAATTCCTCCTTATGGATAACAGTTCTCTCTTCTCCCCCTCCCTCCCCCCCAGCTTGATCAAGACCTTTTTATCTGATACGTGCTCTGAGTCTCTTCTAGGATCATGGCAATATTCATACTGGCTTTAAAGCACAAGCAAACTCAACTACTCTCCCAGGACAATTTTTCTGATTAAAGCTTTGTGGAATATATCTTGTGTTTATAATAAACAGACACACAGTGCCAGTGAAGTCAGTTCTTGGCCTGGGTTCCAGATGAATACTATCAAATCCAAGGTGTCATCTTAGGAGAATGTTAACAGAAGAAAGATAAAGGAGTTTGAGGCGCAAGTGGTCTTCTCGTCCATCCTCCCCATGGAAGGAAAAAGCCTGGGTAGAGACTGTTGAATCGTGGAAGTCAACGAATGGCTACACAGGTGGTGTCGGAGAGAAGGCTTTGGATTCTTTGACCATGGGATGGTGTTCCAAGAAGGAGGAGTGCTAGGCAGAGACGGGCTCCACCTAACGAAGAGAGGGAAGAGCATCTTCGCAAGCAGGCTGGCTAACCTAGTGAGGAGGGCTTTAAACTAGGTTCACTGGGGGAAGGAGACCAAAGCCCTGAGGTAAGTGGGGAAGTAGAAATGCGCGAGAGAGCAGGGCTCCTGCCTCATACTGAGAAAGAGGGACGATCAGCGAGTTATCTCAAGTGCCTATACACAAATGCAAGAAGCCTGGGAAACAAGCAGGGAGAACTGGAAGTCCTGGCACAGTCAAGGAATTATGATGTGATTGGAATAACAGAGACTTGGTGGGATAACTCACATGACTGGAGTACTGTCATGGATGAATATAAACTGTTCAGGAAGGACAGGCAGGGCAGAAAAGGTGGGGGAGTTGCACTGTATGTAAGGGAGCAGTATGACTGCTCAGAGCTCAAGTATGAAACTGCAGAAAAACCTGAGTGTCTCTGGATTAAGTTTAGAAGTGTGAGCAACAAGGGTGATGTCGTGGTGGGAGTCTGCTATAGACCACCGGACCAGGGGGATGAAGTGGACGGGGTTTTCTTCCGCAACTCACGGAAGTTACTAGATCGCAGGCCGTGGTTCTCATGGGAGACTTCAATCACCCTGATATCTGCTGGGAGAGCAATACAGCGGTGCACAGACAATCCAAGAAGTTTTTGGAAAATGTAGGGGACAATTTCCTGGTGCAAGTGCTGGAGGAACCAACTAGGGGCAGAGCTCTTCTTGACCTGCTGCTCACAAACCAAGAAGAATTAGCAGGGGAAGCAAAAGTGGATGGGCACCTGGGAGGCAGTGACCAGGAGATGGTCGAGTTCAGGATCCTGACACAGGGAAGAAAGGAGAGCAGCAGAATACGGATCCTGGACTTCAGAAAAGCAGACTTTGACTCCCTCAGGGAACTGATGGGCAGGATCCCCTGGGAGAATAACATGAGGGGGAAAGGAGTCCAGGAGAGCTGGCTGTATTTTAAAGAATCCTTATTGAGGTTACAGGGACAAACCATCCCAATGTGTCGAAAGAATAGTAAATATGGCAGGCGACCAGCTTGGCTTAACAGTGAAATCCTTGCTGATCTTAAACACAAAAAAAGAAGCTTACAAGAAGTGGAAGATTGGACAAATGACCAGGGAAGAATATAAAAATATTGCTCGGGTATGCAGGAGTGAAATCAGGAGGGCCAAATCACACCTGGAGCTGCAGCTAGCAAGAGATGTTAAGAATAACAAGAAGAGTTTCTTCAGGTGTGTTAGCAACAAGAAGAAAGCCAAGGAAAGTGTGGGCCCCTTACTGAATGAGGGAGGCAACCTAGTGACAGAGGATGTGGAAAAAGCTAATGTACTCAATGCTTTTTTTGACTCTGTCTTCACGAACAAGACCAGCTCCCAGACTACTGCACTGGGCAGCACAGCATGGGGAGGAGGTGACCAGCACTCTGCGGAGACAGAAGTGGTTCAGGACTATTGAGAAAAGCTGGACGAGCACAAGTCCATGGGGCCGGATGCGCTGCATCCGAGAATGCAAAAGGAGTTGGCGGATGTGATTGCAGAGCCATTGGCCATTATCTTTGAAAACTCATGGCGATCGGGGGAAGTCCCGGACGACTGGAAAAAGGTTAATGTAGTGTCCATCTTTAAAAAAGGGAAGAAGGAGGATCCTGGGAACTACAGGCCAGTGAGCCTCACCTCAGTCCCTGGAAAAATCATGGAGCAGGTCCTCAAGGAATCAATTCTGAAGCACTTAGAGGAGAGGAAAGTGATCAGGAACAGTCAGCATGGATTCAGCAAGGGCAAGTCATGCCTGACTAATCTAATTGCCTTCTATGACGAGATAACTGGCTGTGTGGATGAGGGGAAAGCGGTGGACGTGTTGTTCCTTGACTTTAGCAAAGCTTTTGACATGGTCTCCCACAGTATTCTTGCCAGCAAGTTAAAGTAGTATGGGCTGGATGAAGAGACTATAAGGTGGATAGAAAGTTGGCTAGATTGTCGGGCTCAACGGGTAGTGATCAATGGCTCCATGTCCGGTTGGCAGCCGGTATCAAGTGGATACTGGAGGATGGTGTGGATTGCACCCTCAACAGGTTTGTAGATGACACTAAACTGGGAGGAGAGGTAGATACGCTGGAGGGTAGGGATAGGATACAGAGGGCCCTAGACAAATTAGAGGATTGGGCCGAAAGAAATCTGATGAGGTTCAACAAGGACAAGTGCAGAGTCCTGCACTTAGGACGGAAGAATCCAATGCACTGCTACAGACTAGGAACCGAATGGCTCGGTAGCAGTTCTGCAGAAATGGACCTAGGGGTGACAGTGGACGAGAAGCTGGATATGAGCCAACAGTGTGCCCTTGTTGCCAAGAAGGCCAATGGCATTTTGGGCTGTATAAGTAGGGGCATTGCCAGCAGATCGAGGGACGTGATCGTTCCCCTCTATTCGACATTGGTGAGGCCTCATCTGGAGTACTGTGTCCAGTTTTGGGCCCCACACTACAAGAAGGATGTGGAAAAATTGGAGAGAGTCCAGCGGAGGGCAACAAAAATGAATAGGGGACTGGAACACGTGACTTATGAGGGGAGGCTGAGGGAACTGGGATTGTTTAGTTTGCGGAAGAGAAGAATGAGGGGGGGATTTGATAGCTGCTTTCAACTACCTGAGAGGTGGTTCCAAAGAGGAAGCTCTAGACTGTTCTCAGTAGTAGCTGATGACAGAACAAGGAGTAATGGTCTCAAGTTGCAGTGGGGGAGATTTAGGTTGGATATTAGGAAAAACATTTTCACTGGGAGGGTGGTGAAACACTGGAATGAGTTACCTAGGGAGGTGGTGGAATCTCCTTTCCTAGGTATTTTTAAGGTCAGGCTTGACAAAGCCCTGGCTGGGATGATTTAATTGGGGATTGGTCCTGCTTTGAGCAGGGGTTGGACTAGATGACCTCCTGAGGTCCCTTCCAACCCTGATATTCTATGATTCTATGAAGATGAAAAGGAAAACACAGGGCTTAACAGAAACAGTAGTCCAGTTCATATTATTGGAGCCTATTGGGAATATGGATTTCATACACAGATATGCTTCAGTGTTCCAGAGTTCATATGAGACATGCCCAGTAAGTCCTGTGATTCTCTCTGCATCTTGCCCCCATCATATTCATTTTCACAGAAAAAGGTTCCAGTGTATTTTCGTAACTGCCTTGACTGGTGGTGTAGCAAATCAGATTTTTTTGAGGGGATCAACTCTTGAGTGACTCAGGCAGAGTGAATCTTATGCTAGATGCTAGCTGGGTAAGGGAGGGGGTTCATTCCGGTCCTAATTCAGTTAAAGGAATAGATCCCTGAAAAACAGCTAGGAGAGCATCCACCAATTGGAACAAAATGATTCATTGCAGTCAGAGATCACTGTTCCTTCCATGGGTACTTAGATCTGTGGTGTTCAGGACAGTCCGGAAGTCTGTTGGAATTTCCATAGATAACCTAGAACAACACAATCATCCCTACCTCAGAAAATCAACCCCTACTAACCTTTGCAGAGCAAAGTTTCCTATCTCTAGCTGCACTGCCCAGTGAGGGGCAGGAAGACTCAAGACTTCGTGTCAGAAGTTGGTTATCAGGGTGGCTACTGCACCTAGGAATATCCTCACTAATATGGTGCACTGTTGACTGACTTCTTTGCTTCTGGGAATAGTGCCCTGTTGCCTTTCCATATGTCAGGATCTAGGACGTGAGGTTGTGAATGATCTCTTGAAAAGCTGGATAGTGTGTCTGCAGTATGCCTTCCCATGTTTTCCACAAGTTCCTAGAATAATGCAAAGATAGGAACAATTGAGCAGCAGTTTATACCTTTCTGTTGAAGAAGCTACAGCTCTCAGACTTGATTGATTTAATGCTGCGGTTTTTTTCTTTCTCTGAGGTTTGATATTGGAAGACCAATCTTCCATCTGGGACCAGACAGGTTAAAATAGATGATGAAGTTATCGCTCTCAGGGACTCTCAGAAGTCAATAAATAAAACTTATTGTACTGGTCGCTGCAAATTCCATAGCTGAACTGCCATTCTAAACTAGTGTGCAGTGTTGTAGCCCTGTCTGTCCCAGGATATTAGAAAGAGATGGTGGGTGAGGTATTTAGAGTAGCAGCCGCGTTAGTCTGTATTTGCAAAAAGAAAAGGAGTACTTGTGGCACCTTAGAGACTAACACATTTATTTGAGTATACGCTTTCGTGAGCTACAGCTCACTTATGAAAGCTTATGCTCAAATAAATTTATTAGTCTCTAAGGTGCCACAAGTACTCCTTTTCTTTTTGGGTGAGGTAGGATCTTTTATTGGATCAGCTTCTGTTTGTGAGAGAAACAGTCTTTTCTTTTGTGTCTCACCAGCAGAAGTTGGCCTCGTAAAAGATATTACCTCACCCACCTTGTCATGCTAAACCAGGGATTGGCAACCTTTGGCACGTGGCCTGCCAGGGTAAGCCCCGTGGCGGGCCGGGCCGGTTTGTTTACCTGCAGTGTTAGCAGGTTCAGCCGATCGTGGCTCCCACTGGCCGCAGTTGCTGCTCCAGGCCAATGGGGGCTGCGGGAAGCGATGGCCAGCACATCCCTCGGTCTGCACCGCTTCCCGCAGCCCCCATTAGCCTGGAGCAGCCAACTGCAGCCAGTGGGAGCCACAATCAGCTGAACCTGCTGATGCAGCAGGTAAACAAACCAGCCCGGCCCGCCAGGGGGCTTACCCTGGCAGGCTGCGTGCCAAAGGTTGCCGATCTCTGTGCTAAACTATTGAAATACAGCCTTGAGTTCTTCCAGGAGGGCCTTAATGTGGGTTTGTAAACAAAAAGTCTGTTCTTTTCAAGCTTGATTCCCTGCAGATGTCCTCCTCCTTCCTATCCATTAAATCAGACCTTCTAGTAGCTACTGTCTCCAATCTTATGAATGTTATAGTTGTGAGTTTTCTCAGCTAAGACTCAGTAGTCTTTTAATACAGATATGAGGTCTTCACAACTGTCATAGCATTCATTCCTTAAGTAAACTCAATAAATATTTTTCTGACAGCCAAAAAAATAAAATAAATAAAATTCTTCCTACTGTTTAGCATTAGTGTCCATGCTCTTGAGGACTGGATAATCGTAGTGCAGAGTACTCATGTCTCCTGTATGAGATCTAATAGGTGGCCACATGGCTATCAATATATACGTTCAACAAAATTCCACTGGTTGGTCATCCAGTGTTCAGCCATTCCCATATTTGGCAGTCTTAACATATTCCCAGGGAAGATGGAGGTTTATGTAATATGTCTGGTTTTGCATGATCCTGTTTCCCACCCTGGAAGGCACGCTGCTACAAAAATACCATTATGGGATCTCTGGACCACAGCACAAAGAAGAATAGGAAAATGCACCTGCTTACCTGAAAATTTCCTTTTTTTGGATAATGAGGTCCACAGATGAGTTGCACCTTGGAGCCAAATGCATCCACCAGAATAGAGGTGGAAATTGATATCCATGGACTTAATTTAGTTTTGTTAGGTAGGGCTTTGGAGCTGTGCTCCGGCTCCGCTCCAGCTCCAGTCAAACACCTGCAGCTCCACTGCTCCGCGCTCCAGCTCCGCGCTCTGCTCCAAAGCCCTATTATTAGGGAGAATTTCCCATAATCCTCAGTAGGATAAATTGTTGTGCATCCTCTCAAAGTATAATTAACACAGTCCTTAATTTAGAAAAGTAGAACTGGATTATCTTGGCTGTGGAAGTTGACTTAACTGGAAGAAACTTCAGGTTGTGGGGCATTCCCCTGCTGCTAGTAACCAATGGGTCTGGTTCTATCCTAAGCTACAAGCGGGCTGAAGGATGCATTGTAATGAACCTGTGGACATTATTACTGGAAGAAAGGTAATTCTCAGGTAAACACATGTACATTTTCCTAGTTTGTCAACAATACAGATGAAGTTAAACATTTCAGCACTAACTTCTCAATTTAATATCTTCAATACAAACGTTAAATAGTTTGTCAAAAACCTATATTTTGTGAGGGCATGTGGGAACAACTCAACATCTCATTTAATACTTCTTTAAAAAAGTTAATCATTCTCCAGTGTTTGCAGTTATTCTACTGCAATTTTTACTTCTACAGTAGAATTGGTAAGTGAAACTGTAAATAATTGAGTGTATGTTCAAGGTTAATTAAAGTGTTAATAAAGTGGATAACTAGCAAAAAGTATAGATTCCAGATTCATTTAATGCATTGTGAGTAACACAAGTAAGGAAATGTATTTTAAGAATATTTTAGGAATATAGTTTTACTTGACTTTTACTTCACCTTCTAAAAATCAAGGGTTGGCAACATACAAATTATAATCAGTGTATAACCTAAATGAACAAGACACATAACTGTGATTATTTTTAAAATTCATTCATTTCCTATGTTGTTAAACGCGATATATTGCATTCACTTGAATTCCAACGTTAAAGGAATGTAAACATAAGCCTCACAGTTCACCTGCTTCATAAATGATTCTTTTAAATATGCAAATCTGTTCTAGTATATTTAAATCCACACTTAATAGTTTAGTTTTTTATTGCACTAACTGTGTACTAACCCAACTTTCCCTTAATGTGCTATAAAGTGTGGAAAAATAGGGGAAAAATTGTATATGGATCTGTCTAATTTGTGACATAACATACCCACTAACTCAAGATGCATTGTGTTCCTTGTATGAAATGAATGTTAAAAATCTTGTCAGTCCTGTTTACCTACAAGTCTTTAATTTTTCTCACCTAAGTTCTCAAAAGCCCACAAATTAACTCAGAATCAGTCATTCATTATTCCAAGGTCTCTGAGTTATAGTACTAATTGGTGATATGTATATTTCTTCTTCTAACTTCCACTTACATAGCGATTTATTCATCCTTTCTTGCATATGTCATTTCTGCTGAAATTATTGGAGGTACTACATGCCATAAGGAGAGGTGAACAGGTGGTGCTGCATGAAATATTGTGTTTTTAATTCTTGTTCATAATTGCCCTCTAAAATTACCATCTTAATTTATAGTAAGAGGGGAAATATTCCATCAAAAACACAATTAGGTTAAAAAGACAAAACAATAATAATGAAATTTTTTGGGGGCAGGGAAAAATTATTTATACTTACTGAAGATAACTGACTTTTGAAAAGACTTAACTTAATTTTCTGGGCTGAAGTACCATTACTCTTTTAGTAGGTTGTAGCTTTTTAAACAAAATATCTAGAGTATTGAAGATTGGGGGAAAAATAATTAGACATTGAATTTGTTGTAGTATGCCATATGTCACTTGCAGATCAGAGTTAAAATGCGCAAAAAACGAAAAAGAAAAATAGAATCCTCTAATTTAAACCAAAATGTCAGTTATACAATAGGTTTGTATTTATTGTGGATAAAGTCCTTGGATATGTTAGGCATGGAGTCATTGCTTGTCAACTAACTCCTTCTACTTAAAATAAAACTGTTTGTTCTAAACATTTCCAAATGAGTACATTATTTACATAATAATTTAAACAGGAGCCACTGTTTATGCAACCATTTTGTAAAAGGCAGAACAGTCTTCCAATAGCTCAGGCCTCTGGATTTCACTTCTTTTTGTGTACAGTATTTTTACTGTAGCCTTTTAGTGAAGAGAAGGGGGTCAGAAAGAGGATTGTCACTCAGGTTTTAAGGGGACCAGGCACGTACAATATACCACTGGGCCCTGGTTGAATTCTCCTTTACTCATCTGGTATACCTACTAATGATTTCTCACTTCATATTTTTTGTCACAATATACAGGCTCTTGGGAATGACGACTCAAGGCTCTGGGCTGGGGTGGGACCCTTGGGCATAGGCATAGTTTGACTTCTGTTTTTTTGGGGCGAGGGGGGGTAAGGGCTGGTAGGGCTCAGGCCAGCTCCGTACAGTGGAGGGAGTCCAGAGAGGGAGCGTCACCTCCACCCCTTGACTCACCTCAGTAGGCCACCTAGCCTGTCTGGCTTGGGGGTAGGGTGGAGGGGCTCAACCAAAAAATATAACTCAAAGCGGGGACTCAGCTCAAAAAGTTTGAAAACCACTCAGGGTGCAGGCAGGGTGTAGCTAAACACACAGACATAGAATCATAGAATATCAGGGTTGGAAGGGACCTCAGGAGGTCATCTAGTCCAACCCCCTGCTCAAAGCAGGCCCAATCCCCAACTAAATCATCCCAGCCAGGGCTTTGTCAAGCCTGACCTTAAAAACCTCAAAGGAAGGAGATTCCACCACTTCCGTAGGTATACCAGTACTTCACCACCCTCCTAGTGAAAAAGTTTTTCCTAATATCCAACCTAAACCTCCCCCACTGCAACTTGAGACCATTACTCCTTGTTCTGTCATCAGCTGCCACTGAGAACAGTCTAGATCCATCCTCTTTGGAACCACCTTTCAGGTAGTTGAAAGCAGCTATCAAATCTCCCCTCATTCTTCTCTTCCGCAGACTAAACAATCCCAGTTCCCTCAGCCTCTCCTCATAAGTCGTGTTCCAGTCCCCTAATCATTTTTGTTGCCCTCCACTGGATGCTTTCCAATTTTTCCACATCCTTCTTGTAGTGTGGGGCCTGAAACTGGACACAGTACTCCAGATGAGGCCTCACCAATGTCGAATAGAGGGGAATGATCATGTCCCTCGATCTGCTGGCAATGCTCCTACTTATACATAAGGTGATCCTTTCACTTTGGCAACTAACTGCATTGCCTCTGTAGTGCTGTTGCCTTAGCTGGCCCATGGAATAAGGAATCAAATAGATTCACAAGCAGAACTGTTGCATACTCTCACAAATTATTGTTGTTCTACCTCTTGGTCAGCAGCAGTGTCCCCTCTAATTTTTCCCATGCGTGTATGGAATTAATTTTGTTATGTGTACCAATATGGAGGTGATGGTTGGGCTGGGTTGGAGCCGGTGGAGGGGCACCTCTTTCCCGGCTGCAGTGGGTCTGGGGCTGGGCTGGGGCTGGTGGGGAGAGGTGCTTCCCCCTGCCGCGGCAGGTCCGGCGCTGAGGGAGAGGCATCTCTCCCTGTCGCAGCACGCTAGCTATCTAAAACTAAACACAAACTAAACAAGGATGATGAGTTCTTGCTCATGTCTAGGGTGACCTGACAGCAAGTGGGAAAAATCCGGACAGGCGGTGGGGGGTAATAGGCGCCAATATAAGACAAAGCCCCAAATATCAGGACTGTCCCTAAAAATCGGGAATTCTGGTCACCCTACTCATGTCCATTCTAAGTAGGTGTGTGCGCACGCCGCATGCATGGTTGTCAGGTTTTTCCCTTAGCAGCACCTGTCAGGTTGCCTGTGGAGCCTCCTGGAGTCACAGCTTCATGGTGCTGTATATCGGGCCCTGCCGACCCCCCACCTCTTCTGTTCCTTCTTACCATCCGTGACGGTCGTTGGAGCTGCTTCTCTCTCTTGCTGTGACAAGCGATTCCCTAGTGGACATTTCTCTTTGTATCCTGTAAATAGTTAGTTTACCCTCCTAGACCTGTCAATGGACACACTGATCACCATGCCCGGGGTCCTGGATTTGATCACTGAGGACCATGGCCACCTCTGGCATCCCAGTCTCGAGTCTATTCACCTCACCGTGTGGAAACTCCATGGATAAACCCCTTGGAGTTGGCATGCTCAGACCCTGTTAGAGAGGTCTTCCTTGGCAGCAGGAAACTATCAACTATGGTCACTTAGTTAAGTGGAAGAGAATTCTCCATTTGGTCATTACAAAAGGACACTCTTCCTTTACAGTCTTTCAGAGTGGTAGCCTTGTTAGTCTATCAGCAAAAACAACTAGGAGTCCTTGTGGCACTTTAGAGACTAACAGTTTATTTGGGCATAAGCTTTCATGGGCTAGAACCCATCTGATGAAGTGGGTTCTAGCCCACGAAAGCTTATGCCCAAATAAATGTGTTGGTCTCTAAGGTGCCAGAAGGACTCCTCGTTGCTTTTACAGTCTTTGATTCCCTTTATCCTGGGCTATTTATTACACCTAAACAGCAAGGTCTGTCGATGTCGTCAATAAAGGTGCACCTGGCTGCAATCTTGGCCTTCCATCCCAGATTTGCCAGTCTATTGGTTTTTGCTAACCCAGTGGTTGGCCATTTCCTCAGAGGACTAGATAGACCGTACCTCAAGTAAGATAACTGATCCCTGCATGGGATCTTAACTTGGTACTTCCAAGTCTGATGCGGGGGCTCGCCTCTGAGCGCTTAGCTACATGCTCACTTCTTTACCTTTCCTGGAAAGTAGTGTTCCTGGTGGCTATAACTTCAGCCAGGAGGGTGTCTGAGCTTAAGGTCCTGACTGCTGAACCTCCATATACTGCCTTCTGTAAAGACTACGTTCAGCTACGACCCCACCTGGCCTTTCTTCCAAAGGTGGTTTCGCAATTCCATGCAAACTGACATTTTCCTTCCAGTTTTCTTCCTTAAGCCACCCGTCAACAACCGGGAGCGAATGCTCCATTCCCTGGACGTCAGGCATGCACTGGCCTTTTATGTCGAAAGAACTAAGCTGTTTAGTAGATCAACATAACTCTTTGTTGCAATTGCGGAAAGAATGAAGGGGCTTCCAGTGTCGTCCCAAAGGATATCCTCATGAATCACAGCCTGCATCTGGGAATGCTATTACTTGGCAAAGATACCTGCCTCCGCTCTGACAGGGCACTCCACAAGGGCACGAGCATCCTTGGTGATGTTCCTAGCTCAGGTCCCCATTCAAGATATCCGCAGGGCAGCAACATGGTCATCAGTCCACACCTTTACGTTGCACAGCACCATTACACAGCAGGCCAGAGACGATGCTGCATTTGGAAGAGTGGTGATGCAGTCTGCGACCTCCGACCCATCCTCCTAGCGAATGTTTGGGAGTCACCTACTTGGAATCAACATGAGCAAGCACTTGAAGGAAAAACGGTTACCTACCTTTTCGTAACTGTTCTTCGAGAAGTGTTGCTCATGTCCATTCCAAGACCTACCTGCCTCCCCCTCTGTTGGAGTAAGCAGGCAAGAAGAACTGAAGAGGCGGGGTGGTGTGTAGGGGGAGGGACGGGGAGGCGTCGGCGGGGCCCTATGTATGGTACTATGAAGGTGCAACTCCAGGGGGCTCCACAGCTGACCTGACCGGTACCAATAGGGGAAAAAACCTTCCAGTGACTCTGCACACGGTGCGCACACACCTGTTTGAAATGGACATGAGCAGCACATCTCAAACAGTTACGAAAAGGTAGATTACTCTTTTTTTTTCAGGCTCTCTGCAATTTCAGGCAAGTGTCTCTGCATTGGTTAGAATTGTTTCAGATTTTGGAGGGTTCCTTCGTAACCATAACAGCTAGACCTATTTTTTTCATTAAAGCTGAGGGTCCAGAGAACAGCTGAAGCATCTTTGTGCCACTCTGATGTGGCTAATTCTTCCTGCCACCTCAAAAGGTGTATCCCCCATTTAGGGAAATACTGGTTTATTTTGTGTCTTCCCGCCGCTCATCCCCACATTTATAAGAATATATGGCTGGCACAAGGGATTAATACTCCACATGACTGCAGGGGGAAGAAGGAAATTAATCTTTCTTGTCTTTTATTTTGTGATGGTTGAATATGCCACTTTGAAAACATCACAGTAGTAGAAAATACTCTTGAGCCTGCTTAGTAGTCTAATACTTAATACTGCATTGTCTTGTATGACACATCGGTTGAACTTTGAGGATACTCACATTGAATTAGCAATAGACATCCTTGTGGTTTATTAAAGGACTTGCATCTAGCCATGCTTAGGTGGCTGCAATCCGGACCCTCTGGCTTGGGTTTTGTAAAGGAGGCAGATTCTCAAGACTTTACATTGGCTATTCAGGACTCTTCTAGCTAAAACATAGTGGCTTTTTACACTTTTGCTTTTGAGATTATTAATACAGTAGATGAAACCTATGGCTATAATAATTGCAGAGTAGGTTAAATCAGTATAATAATTTTTAGAAACCTTACATTAATATAGGATGACATAAATAGCTTAGCATTTGATTTTGTTAAATTTACGTATTTTACAATGCCAGGATGTGTTGCTCATGTCCATTCCAAGATCCCTCTGTCGGAGCAATGCCGGTAAGAAGGAACTGGAGAAGTGGTAGGTCAGCAAGACCTTATACACGGCACCACAAAGGTGCCATTCCAGGTGGTGCCTGAACCGACGGGTACCGCTAGGGGAAAAACCTTCCGGCTACTGTGCATGCAGCATGCACACACCTTATTGGAATTGACATGAGCAACAGATCTCGAAGAACCACAGTTACAAAAGGTAGGTAACTGTTTTATGAGGGCTGAGTATAAAAAGAAGAGAGAAAATGCTTCCAACTGTGTATTAAATAACTACATTTTTGTTTGAGGGCTGGTGAGGGGGAAATGTGCATAGAGTAATGAAACATTAGGATAGAGTGCATGCTCTGAGATTTCTCCCATTATTCATAAAAGTTGCTGGAGAAGTTTGCATGTAGTTCATGCTTAGCTTGCGGAGAACACGGATGGCGTTTGTAAAGCATTTTCATAAATTGCGTTTATTACGAAGTAAGTAATTTTTTATCGTGCAGTAATTTAGGGCACTACTACTTGGACTTCAGTGCCTGAGACTGATTTCTTCTCCAGTATGCTAAATAAACTTTACCGAGAGAAGAGAGATGATACTGAACACTTGCTTAAATGTAGAAGGAATTGGCACATTTGTTTCTCCATAACAGAACTAGAGGTTTATTTCTGCCACTTATAGGCAAAACTTTACGCAACTTCAGCTACGTGAATAACATAGCTGAAGTCGATGTACTTAGATCTACTCACTGCGGTGAGCCGACTGCTGCTGCTCCCCCGTCGACTCTGCCTGCGCCTTTCGCTCTGGTGGAGTACAGGAGTCGACGGGAGAGCGCTCGGGGATCGATTTATCACATCTAGACTAGACGCGATAAGTCGACACTCTCTGGATCGATTGCTGCCTGCCGATTTGTGGGTAGTATAGACATACCCTTAGTGTATACTGAGTTTAGGGTGTAGTGTTTGACATTTTCAAGTTGGCTGTGAAGAAAACCTGTATCTTTTACTGAGGTTTGAATGAGGCTTCTGGTTTTTCCTTTATTTTAAGGTGCTTTTTTGGCTGCTGCACCAGGAATAAAAAATATACAGCTTTACTAAACTAATAGTGTATCTGTCTAAATATATGTGTGGTTTTTTGTTTTTATTAACAGATGCTTTTGTAAATAGCCAGGAGTGGACACTAAGTCGATCTGTACCAGAACTGAAAGTGGTAAGTATTATTTTATATTTACATGTGTTTTCTTTACTTCTGCATTCCATTCTTTCTGCATTTACACAGAAATGGAACATTCGTAAGGTTATATTTTAAAGTCTGCCAGATTTTTCCTTTATAAAAACATTTAGAGGATTTTAAACCTTGAATATAAATCTTAATGGGACATAATGTAAAGAAGACTCCTCTGTCTAAACTTTTAACCTACCACTGTTAACACCTAAGAATATTGCTGAGATTGGAGACAATGCTTTTCCCTTTTTTTTTTTTTCCCCCCAGCTTGGTTACTTAGTGCAATTAACAGTGTTTTGTGTGTAGTAGTCATTTTCCCAGTGTAACTTGTTTTGTTTTTTGGGGGTAGAGACCCCTTGCAGTAAAGGGGTGGGGCGGGGAGAGAAAAATGTTTGAAAATAAAAATATTTTAAAATGCGAAAATGGGCAGGTGGACTAGGAGGTACATGTAGTACCTGAACAACTTTTTAGCACTGCTTGAAATTGATCACTTTTTAAGGGGAATGTGTCTATCAGATTCCTCCAGGGTCTCTGCATAGGACCAATCTTTTCAAGGTTCCTTCCCCACTCTGAACTCTAGGGTACAGATGTGGGGACCTGCATGAAAACCTCCTAAGCTTATTTTTACCAGCTTAGGTTAAAACTTCCCCGAGGTACAAACTGTTTTACCTTTTGCACTTGGACTTTCGCTGCCACCACCAAACATCTAACCTGTTTTATTTTATTAGGAAAGAGCCCGTTTGGAAACGTCTTTCCCCCCAAAATCCTCACCAAAACCTTGCACCCCCCTTCCTGGGGAAGGTTTGATAAAAATCCTCACCAATTTGTGTAGGTGACCACAGACCCAAACCCTTGGATCTTAAGAACAATGAAAAAGCATTCAGTTTTTTAAAAAAAATTCAAAATTAATTGTCTAGCTGAAATGTTGTTTTTTTTCTGTTGTTTTTTGTCAGGACTCTATTTGATTTCCTAAAAGACTGGAGATTAGTGGGAGGCAAGATACCAAATGGTCTTAATGTTAGTTCCAGAAGAATGCGAATTAAAGCAGCTTTTTATAAATTGTTTATTTTTGGCATTACTTTAGCTGAGCTTGAAGAGAGTGTAGGTGGGAGATGCCATCGACGAAAGGAATATCTGGAGATAAAAATGCATGGCCCGGATGAGGGAATTTCACAGAGCTGCTGTTTTGAAAGCTAAGAACAACACTAGAGGCAGGAATTGGAGTGCCCCAAATGATAATGGGGTTGATAGAATAACTGAGAAGTTCCCTTTCACTGTAATGAGGCAGTTTTTGGGTTGAGGATGGAGAAAGAACTTCCTTCCAGCATTCAGATGGGGGCAGGAAGATTTCAGAGTTATCAGGCACCCAAGAGATACTGATACAAAGCAAAAACTGTGTGGAACCTGCTGGGGACAAACTCCTGAGAATCCCAGCACTAAGACACGGAACTAGACTTATTGCCTCTGAATGTCTGCAGCTTGGTGGTGGGAACTTTTTTGTGTGCGCACATTTGACTTTTATCGTGATTTCTGGTTAGTGGGTTGAGTTCTCTGGCTGTTAAGCGTGGTAATTTTTCAAGTCCAGAGCATAAAGCAGGGGCGGGCAAACTTTTTGGCCCGAGGGCCGCATCGGGTTTCTGAAATTGTATGGAGGGTTGGTTAGGGGAGGCCATGCCTCCCCAAACAGTCAGGCATGGTCCGGCCCCTGCCCCCTATCCGAAGCCCCCTGATTCTTGCCCCCTGGCGGTCCCCCCCCCGGGACTCCTGCCCCATCCAACCCCCCCCGTTCCCTGCTGGACCCCCAGGGACGTCTGCCCCATCCAACCCCCCCCGTTCCCTGCTGGACCCCCAGGGACGTCTGCCCCATCCAACCCCCCCCGTTCCCTGATGGACCCCCAGGGACCTCTGCCCCATCCAACCCCCCCCTGTTCCCTGATGGACCCCCAGGGACCTCTGCCCCATCTAACCCCCCTGCTCTCTGTCCCCTGACCACCCACAGACCCTTTGCCCCTAACTGCCCCCTGCCACCCCATCCAACCCCCCCCCTCCTTCCTGGCTGCCCCCCTGGGACCCCTGCCCCATCCAACCACCCTTTCTTCCTGCCCACCCCCAGAACTCCTGCCCCTAACTGCCCCCTGCCACCCCATCTAACCCCTCCTAACTGCCCCCCGCTGCCCCATCCAACCCCTCCTCTCCTTCCTGACTGCCCCCCTGGGACCCCTGCCCCCATTCAACCCCCGTGTTCCCCGCCCTCCGACCGCCCCAACCCCTATCCACACCCCCAGCCCCTGACCACTCCCCGAACTCCTCTGCCCTCTATCCAACACCCCCACCCCTCCCCCCCCCCCGGCCCCCTTACCGCGCTGCCTGGAGCACCGGTGGCTGGCGGCGCGGCTGCACCAGGACAGGCAGCCACGCCATGCAGCACAGAGCCCCGGGTCAGGCCGGGCTCTGCAGCTGTGCTGCCCCAGGAGCTCACAGCCCTCCTGCCCAGAGCATGGCATAAAGCAAGTTACAGTGCAAAAGATCTCGTTGTGGCCCAGAAGAAATGAATCCCCAGTAACTCTCCTGTGAACTCTCAGCTGTGTGTCTGTCTGTTCTAGGATATTTAAGTACAGTGGGACTAGAAACACAAGAGCAGCCTCCTCTGAGTTTCCTTTGCCTGTGGGGTTCTTATGACAAACCTCTCTTACTTTTTACCTCGTTGAATTGGTCATAGACTTCTTGTGTCTGCATTATGCTGTTACACCATACATAGTATGTCAATTGAACCTAGAGTAGCAAACATGTAGTTAACGGTAGGCATTGGCTATTCCCCAACAGTTCAACACCTTGGGGACTAACCAGTTCAAAAAGCTGGGCATGCTGTCTATGCTTGCTGCTTTCAGGCATTGCAGGAGGGGTGGAGGTAAGTAAGGGGCCTTTGTTTGTTTAGTCACAGAGGCTTTGGCTTCATTGCCCTGAAAAAGGCTTTTGCTTCATTTCCCTGTTACTGTGGGGTAACTAATACACATTAGGATTTTACAGAAGTATAGCTAGTGGAGACCAGGCACATTGTAGTTTTACCTGCCAGATAAAAAGTCATGGTGCCCTACCCTCATTTGTGGCTGACCTCATCTATTTACTTCACAATAAAAACTCCAGGGCCTGGTCTGGACTAGGGTTTTGCAGCGGGATAGCTGATGTATGTGTGTTGTCCCTCAGTGACAACAAAGCCGAAAACAGGATCTCATGCTGTTTGTGCAGGGTTCCACTGCACGTCTCCTTCTCTTTTCTCTGTCTTCTCCCCA
The DNA here is from genome assembly GCF_015237465.2 of Chelonia mydas. Lineage (NCBI taxonomy): Eukaryota > Metazoa > Chordata > Testudines > Cheloniidae > Chelonia > Chelonia mydas. The sequence goes on along the minus strand of NC_051251.2, from coordinate 70,365,478 downwards.
TCCCATTTTTTGCTCGCTTGGGGGCTGTGTGTGCATATGAGGTGGACCGTCTCAATTTCTCTTTTGCCTTCACTGGTTTGGGGATATGAAGATGTTCCCTTGCCACCTCACATTTTTCTTGTGCAACCAGATCAGAGTCTGTCTCTCTCTCCTGCTGCCTTTTAAAATAGAATCTGCGTGACAAGGCTGATATGATTCTGTAAGTTTGTGCAAGGATTTATTCCTGGTCTACATTACAGAGTTAATTTGATGCAGGGCAGCTTACATCAACGTAGCTATGTGTGCGTATACACTTACATTTCGCTCCCACCGACGTAATTGCCCTGTTATGCCAACATAATAAAATCACCTCCCCCATTGGTGTAGAGTCACGGTCGATGTAGTTAGGTTGATACAGTGTCAGCGTAGACATTGTGTTACTTACATCAGCGGTTAATGGCCTCCAGGAGGTATCCCACAAAGCCCAGCAGCCAGCTGACCAGAGAACTGTCTCTCGTCTTTAAAGCCCTGTGAATTTTTGAAATTCCATTTCCTGGTTCCCTGGCTTGGAGAGCACACCTAGCAACTGCCTAGCTGACCACACTGGCTACATGCTGCAGATGCTCCCCTGCCTGGAGAAAACTGGAGATGCTGGATTTCCTGGGTCTGTGGGGAGAAGAGGCTTTGCAGGTACATCTCAGATCCAGCCATAGAAATATCAACATCTACGAGCAGATCACTCTGGTCATGGAGGAGAAGGGCTACAAGAGGGATGAAAAGCAGAGCTGTGTGAAAACCAAGGAGCTGCAACGGGTGTACCAGAAGACAAGGGAAGCTAACAATTGCTCTGTAAAAGCAGCAAGTTTGTGACTATGCACCAAAAAGCTGCATACCATCCTTAGATGAGACTCCACCACCACCCCCAAGAGCCCTATGGATACTTCGGAGGAGCCAGAGTCAGAGGCCTCTGCTATGAACAGTGAAGAGGAGGTGTTGGATGAGGAATTGGAGTTAGAGTAGCATGGGGGGGACAGGTGATGGGGGGGGGCAGCTGCTCAGCAAGCCAGGACATGTTTTTGACTCCAGCGCAGTCCAGCAGAGGCGATCCTGATGCAGGGGAAGGCACCTCTGGTAAGTATGCTGTTTGCTTTGAAATTACAGGGATGGAACCCACAAAATAGCAGTAGACATCTGTTGATTTACTCTTATTCTAGAAGAGGTAGTGAAACAACTAATAGAGGAAGAGTTATTGTCTGCTTCTCATCCCCCTCAACTGTTAGGCAGAGGGGGCCCCATGGAACACACTATTTATGTGCACCAGGATGTCCCATGAATCTTCATAGATATCTCGATGAAACTTTCCTGGAGTTTGTCTGCAATCCTCTGCTGTAGGTTTCTGGGGAAGGCTGCCTTATTCCTTCTTCCGTGGTAGGACACTTTCTCATGCCCCTCAGCGATTACTTGAGCGAAAACCATTGCAGCATAGGGTCCCAGCCAGCAGTCAGCCTCCATTACCCTCAGGGGTGAGAGGTCAGCTAAAATCACCACCGCCTGTGGAAAGTGGTGCCAATATTCAGTTCAGTTGCCCTATACACACATACTCATGCCTGTGAGCTATCCCCTCTCATTTCCCCAGTTTGCCCCCCAACCCCAGGGCTGTGCTCACCATGGCTCATGCTGTATAAATCCCAGTGAGAAGTGAGAATGTGCTTACAACTTGTGTGGATCAAAGGGAGTGAGTTCAGCCTCCTAAGTTTTGGCTTATCTCATAAATGCACTGACAATGGTACTTCTGTGTGTTGTATCTTCAGCAGCTGCAAATGTGGCCATGAGGGTTTCTGCATCCACACCAGTGGAACGGAAGAGCCAGATAAAGAGAAGAAGGAAGAGGACTTGGGATGACATGTTCCAAGAGATCCTGCAAGCTGCTGCTGCCTCTGATAAAAGCACTTGGAGGATCACCATTGCAGACAGCATGGAGAGGAGAAAGGTGCAGGAAAAGGAGAGGGATGTGCAGCTGGAGATGCTTGCACTTCTCAGGCAGCAGACAGACATGCTGCAGACTCTGGTGGATCTGCAGGTTCAACAATCCTGTGCTTGCCTCTTTCTGCAGCCCATAGAGAACTGTATATCGGGAACTCTCTGTGCCCCCTGCCCCTCAATATTCTATGTGGCATCAGGTTTCTGCACTGTCCTTACCATTCCACCCTGGGAACATTAAAGACATTCACAGCTGCACATATGCTGACCTGAGAAAGACACAGTTGGTTTATGTGAATTTGAAATGGAAATGACTGTTCTTTCCCCATCATAAGTTTTTTCCTTAATTTATGAAGTTTAATAAAGTTTAAAATGTTTTTTCTGTTTGCATCATTGTGGAATAAATGTGTTTTTGGAAACATAATTCATGTTTATTAGTTCATAACATATGCTAGGTGGTGCTGACATCATTCACAGACTATATTAATAGGTGCATTGGCAATGTTATATTATTTCACACACAACACTCACCAAATGGTTCATACAGGGCTGCAAAAGAGCAAGGACAGGTAGAGCAAACTACAGCAACACACTCTACTTTGGCTCACTATTTAAAATGGTCTTTCAAAGCCTCCCTAAGCCGTATAGCTCCATGTTGAGCTCTTCTTATAGCCCTGGTATCTGGGTGCTCAAAATCAGCAGACAGCTGCTCCATCTCCACTTCCCTTTGCTTCACCGATACTATGCAGGACACAGCAGGCAGCTATAACTATTGGAATATTTTTTTCCCTGGGGTCCAATCTCATGAGTAGACCATGCCAGCAACCCTTCAAATGCCCAAAGGCACATTCAGCTGTCATTCTGCACCTGCTCAGCCTGTAGTTGAAGCACTCCTTGGTGCTGTCAGGGTGCTGGTGTATGGCTTCATGAGCCATGGGAGCAAGGGGTAGGCTGAGTCTCCTAGGATCACTAGTGGTAAGCTGCTGGTTGTGAAAGTAAGTCCCTGCTTTCAGCTCTCTGAAGAATCCTGCGTGTGTTGTGCACCTTGGCCAGCCCACACTGAGGTTGGTGAAGCATCCCCAGTGATCCACAAGCTCTTGTATTACCATGGGAAAGTAGCACTTTCTGTTGGTGTACTCGAAGGCAAGGTGGTCTGGTGCCAAAATGGGGATACGCGTGCCATCTATCACCCCACCGCAGTTTGGGAAGCCCATTGCTGCAAAACCACCCACTATGTCCTGCACATTGGCCAGATTCACAGTTCTTCCTAGCAGGAGGCAATTAGAGTCTGGCAAGTGTGCAGGGCCTTTGTTTTGGATTTCCTAACTCCAGATTGATTACTGACTGATTGGTAGCAATCTGGCATCGTAAGTTTCCACAATGCAATCGCCACTTGCTTTTCCACTGTCAGTGCAGATCTCGTTTTGGTGTAGCTATGCTGGAGGGAGCTCTGCACACAGATCCAGAAATGTGGCCTTGAGCATCTAAAAGTTCTGCAGTCAGTGCTTGTCATCCCAAACCTGCATGACCATCCTTGTTTCTTGGGCTCAGAACTGGCGCTCCACTGTCTGAAGCTGCTCCATGAATGCCGCCAACAACCTTTGAATTGTTTCTTTCCATGTCCCACAGCAGTCTAGCTTTCAAGGAATAATCATATTCCCCGCAGCTCCTCTTGCGGCTCTGCACATATGTCCTGCGCTCACGCTTATCACAATAGTGCAGAGCTATGCAGGATCCATGCTTCTGTCACAGATGGCGGACAGGGAGGTGGGACACAGGTTTGTGTGGGTGATTTTGAAAGGAGGCATGAAACATTTTGGGATAGAAAACACTGCATCATGGGAAGTTGAACCCATGCTCCGTGGGATCCCTGTGAGACTTGTTTCTGCCCCATGAGGCATTGCAAAACCTTCCCAAAACACCCTATACGGTGGCAAGTAGCACAGTGGGATAACTACCCATGGTACACTGTTCTCTGCATCTATACAGGCGCTCCTAGTAAGGACGCACACCACCGACACAAAGAGCACAGCGTCGACACACACACACTATGTAATAATTGTGCTGGCTGAATTCCCATGTAACTTAAGTTGACGTAATTCTGTAGTATAGATATGGCCATAGATGATGATGCTGAGATGAGGTGAGAAAAGAAAAGACCAGCCCCAGCTGATAATGCATACCGCAGGTTTCCAGCAGGAGCAGTGATGAAAACTAACAAGATTATGCTAAGATTTACTCTTTTTTGCTCAGCTTTTCCCATCAGGAGAGCACAAAATAAAACGTACAAAATTATATTAGTTTAACTTGAGAACACCTCACTCACTAAGTAAACTTTCTTGTACTGAGTGGGAGTCTCCCCTTCCCCCAGCCTTGGTTAAAGTGGAGATTATCCCAGCAAGCAAGAGACCGCAATGGTAGATTTGCATGTGCCAAATCCACCTATCCATCAGAGCAGCATCACAGCTGACAATGTGTTAATGACATGTCAGTTAAGTTTGTTTTTATTTCAGAAGTGTACATGCTACAGGGAGGGTGAAACACATGGTGATACCTAGAACACAATGATATTGAATGAAGTGCTAGTGTGACCACAACAGATTGACTTTCACTAACACTTAAATAGCCTATTGAATTTTGAAATAAAGGGAAGTTAGTTGTGTACTCTGTTAGTACTAGCAGTGTTCTGTTGTACAATTGTACTGGTTTGACAGACAAATCATTTGCTTAAACCATGGTTAGTGACACATATGATACATCTTCTCTTTATCTTCCTTGTCTCCTTGCTGTCTGTCCGCTTTACATACCACACTTTTTGGAAGGCTTGCGTTGCCAAGTGATCACATCTTGGCTGAGTATGAGAGTCCATTTCACCATGATTCCTATCCTTCTGTTTCCATAATACTGGGGACAGGGATTTGCAAGTAGAGGAGACAAACTTTTGACGTGTAGCTGCTGCAGAGAATGAAATTCAGGTTGTCAGGCAGCACAAGTCTTATGATGACCTTCTGCTGGTTTTGTTTTTGTGCGACCCCTGCTAAAAGCAAAACTCAGTTTTACCATTTAATAAAAACAGAAATGTGATTATACTACTGAAACATTATTCAAACGAGCAGCACCAGCTGTGCCTATGGCACTTGCGCTTCAGCAGGAAGGATGGCCAACTAGTTCCACCTCGTGTACATTCATTCTTACCCATAAATCTCCCCTCATGAAGGAACTTGTGTAGTGAGTCATCACCCTATAACAGGTCATGTTCCCAGACTAATGATCAACTACGTAATATGCCTGAGGAAGTGAAGGGCCATGTTAACTGCTAAACCTGCCTCTCTTGTGTCACAGCACTATCATTATGTTCACTGACACTTAGATTAATTTTGGGTTGTGCGCTTCTGCTTGTGGCTCTTTTGTTTAGGGATTTATGGAAATATGAAAAGCATATAACATTTGCTCCTGTCACAAGCTAGCGTATTAACAGCCTCAGTTAAATGGAGCAGTTAGGATGCAGACAGGAGAAGATGTTTACTGTAGTAAATATCATATGCTTTGGGGTTTGATACTTTAGTTGCTGAGTACTTCATGCAAGGTGCTCAGTGCCTACAACTCCCATCAGTTACTGGGGGTTTGCTCATTTAGCTTCATTGGGCTCTGTGTATATAGAGTTCTAGGTTGTCCTCTCCTGACCTCATTATTTCTCTTTACACACTACTCAAAAATACTGGGAGTTGCGAGTTAAACATCAGGAGGGTGATATTAATGTGCAGTGGAGCAGAATATTACATCATGTGGTATTTTCCCTTTTCAGTGGTGTTTTCTCTGCAGTGCCGATCAATGAAGTTAGCGTTACACAATCTACTATAGTTGTGTTATGTGCTAATGAAGAAAATGAAGCACAGGGAAGTAAAGTGACTTCTCAGAGGTCACATTAGCAGTGTTGTTGAAATAGAATGCAAATCTTTTGATTCCTAGTCTGAGGTTTTAATTACAAAAGTATCAACCATCTGGCTAGTATACAAAAATGACTTCTAGGGCAGCGTTTCTCAAATGCGGCCACTAGGGGCTGCTCTTGTGGCCACAGCCTCCTGGGCAGTGATTGGCCTGGGAGGGGGGCAAAGAAGTGGGCCTTCTTCTAGCTGCCAGCTGGGGTTGGGCCCTGTACCTCTCTGGAGCCACAAATGCCGGAGGAGCAGGCAGATGATGTGAATTCTCCACATTCCCAGGGGCAGTGGGGCTTGGGCTTCCAGCTTCTGCCTTGCAGTGGCAGGCAGCAGGCTCTGGCTGTGGGGCTCCATCCCCTGGCTGTAGGGCTTCAAGCTCTAGCTGCAGGCTCACCAACCTCCCATTGTCCCTGGACCCCCACCATTCCCTCAGCCCTCCATCGCCCCTGACCCCTGCTGCCTCCCTACCCACCTCTCTATCCAGGGCTTAATTTGTCACCCGGCTTGTGCCGGAGCTGAGTAAGTCTGCTGTGAAAAGCGATATTTGTATGTATGTTAATATTGCTTTTCACTGCCTCCCAGCTAGATAGTAAGTCTGCTTTTTAAAGCGATATTAACAAACATACAAATATCAGTTTTCACAGCAGTAGACTTACTGGCTAGCAAGTCTAAAAAAAGAATCAAAAAAGCAAAAGAAACAACAAAAAAGACAAGATCCTGCAGAGCATCTTATTTTGTTTCTATTCTGTCCAGTAAAGAATACAGACAATTGTACATTATTTTTATTATTGAATCAGCAAAAAACCCTACTTACGTAAATTACAAAGATTTGGACATGTAGATGTGAATATTTGTTTTTCCTAAAGTTAAATATTTTAGAAAAATTGTGAGAGTGGCCACCAGCAAGAGTTGGTGGCCACACTCCTAAGACCACCAAAAAATTTCTTGTGAGAACCCGTTCAAGGGGAGCAATGTCTATTTGCTGCCGAGAAAACGGATTACTTAACCCATGTGGTCAGGACTTGTAGTGGAGAGGAGGAGAAGGAGGTGGTTGGTGCTCTGCGAAATTCTGTTTGTAAACCAAGCTCCATTTATTTGAGCTAGTCAAATGAGACGCTACTGGCTAAAGAGTGTGCGTATGTAGTTTGCTGAGCACTGCTGAACTCAGGCTGGTGCTTCCATCATTGAGGTTCAGATATATCCCTGGGCAGGGCTGGATTAAGGCACAGGCACAGCTGGCATGTACTTAGGTCCTGGCTCCCAAAGTCAGGTAATGTCAGAATCTCAGCTTTTATTTTATCTTTTCAGTTCCTGGAGGAGCTATGGTAATCTTTCCCCCTGGAGTAGAACACAATCATAGATACACCATTCGTAAATTTAATACAGCGGTCCCCAAAGATACTGCATGGGGTTGCAATGTCTGTCACAGTAGCCTCAAAAGTGAGAGGTTACTGTTTTGGCATGGCCCAATAAAATTTGAGCCCCGCTTGTCCCTAATTACCACAGATAACATTCTAGCTTTCTTTTTATCAAGTTCTTTAATGGTGGGATTTTTTTTTCCCCAGTAAAATTTCCCTGTGTATTTGTGACACATCAGCTTGTAAATGTAAAGGCATTATTTTACTGCTTGCTTTCTGAAAAGGGAATTTCCTAGGGTTATGATTAAAGTCGTGGGCACTGTTGTATAGTTGTGTGGGTCTTTGACTTGCGTTATCAATTTTTTTCTCCTTCGTATCTGTGGAAATGGTTTTATTTTGTAACTTTTCTTGCGGCCCCCTCCAGGTCTCTGTGCTGTGCAAAAATTGAAAAGAATAAATAGATCTTGTGGGACCACGAACCCAAACTATAGGGTTGTATTCGTAAACAATGATGTGATTCTGTTAAGGGAGAGTCTATTGGATTTTTATTTTTAAAATATTTTTGGGACAAATTCTTCACTGTGCACAGTTGCTGGCTAGTTTTTGTTTCAGATTTTCAGACCTATACCTATTTCTGGTAATTTAACACACACGTTGTGATTATTCATCTGTTTGCTTTGCAACTGATATTACACTCCTGAGAAGTTATTAAAATAGTGCTGAGATTTCCACTCTGGTCCAGCTGGTTTTAGTATCTGTGTATGGAAGAACAATCATTTTCTTAGGTCACTGTAGGTGTAGCTTCTGCATTTATTGAGAAATCTTGTAGAATTTTGAAATATTGTGCATAGAATTTTTAATTTTTTGGTGCAGAATGTCCTCAGTAGTTAACACATTTGACTTGTCAGGTGCATTACTTACACTCATAATGCCTTTTTTTTAGCCAATGGATTGAAATATTGGAACCATGAAGACTTGTATGATAAATGCATATGGGCACTCTGTTACGTTGTAAGATTTGGAGAATCTTGTACGTTAATGGTGTATATATAACAATGAATAACATTTGTGAAGTGTAATGCTTTTGATCCACAATCCTCAGGACTTGAAACTAATACATAAAAAGGAGACCAATAGTGGGGAAAATACCACAATTATTGAATGAACTGTTGGAACCTAATTACATTTCCTCACTGGGACCCTTCCAAAAGATAATGCTGTGTCTCACAACCAGAACATTCTGTGTGCTTTTCTTGGTCAACTGTGTGCATCAAATGGCAATGGAGTTGATACATGTTTTAAAAGAAATAAACTTCAATTTGTTGAGGACATCATTAAAATGACCTCTTACTCTGGACATTTCAGTCCTTCCTACCTAGTCCCGCCCTGCTGTTTCATTGCCCTCTTCTCCACCAATTTGTAGCATAATTTCTCAGTTAGGTTGTGAGCTTTTCAGGGCATGAACCTCATCTTTTGTGCATACTGTGAGGCACTCAGCAGAGATTTTCAAGTGGTGTAAAATAATAATGGAAGTCCTGAAAAGGCCACGGATACATCCAATGGAAAACTGATGTGTAGACTAAGGCTATGTCTACACTACCATGGTAAGTCGACTTAAGTTACGCAACTCCAGCTATGTGAATAACGTATCTGGAGTTGACGTATTTTAGGTCGACTTACTGCGGTGTCTACACCGAGCTGGGTCAATGGGAGACACTCTCCCATCGACTTACCTTACTCTTCTCATTCCGGGTGGAGTACCAGTGCTGACAGGAGAGCGCTCTGCTGTCGATTTAACAGGTCTTCACTAGACCCGCTGAATCGACCCCCGGTGCATCGATTGCCGGACCGTCGATCTGTCGGTAGTGTAAACATAGCCTGAGAAATGACAAAATGTCTTTTCAAATACCTGGAGTCTTTGGGTAGATAAAAACAAACAAACCAAAAATAACTAGCCACGATAAAAATAGACTTCCTTTCTTTGTACCTCTGTTGTGTCATTCTGGAATCTGAGTTCATTCTTTTTTGATTGTTGCAGGCAGTTCCACCTCTAACAGACTTCTAGGTTTTTGACAGCCAGCATATAGCCTATGGTAGAATCAACATGCGCTTGCTCATGTTCTCAGCTACAGCGTACTTGCTGTGAGAGAGCAGATCCTGCCACTGTGGTGGTAGAAGTGAGATCATAGCAGTTCATTGGGGGGCCGCAATGACTATTAGTGGACCTGAGCCATTGTATGGCAGGCCTGTTCTGTTCTGTTTGCCTCATGGGACTTTCACCCTCTTCTTTGCGGGGTAGGATGGGAGTAGACGTGACACTAAAGCTCAGTGCCCTCCCCCAACCACCCCAATTTCACCAGGCAGATATCTTCCTTCCCTCTGATTCTTGGGATCCTGGGGAAATTCTGGGCACAAGGAGGTTCTCATTCACTTCAGAATGGTCCTGCTAGTCGTGCTGTTCAAACAGATGACCCTCTTGTCCAGAGGTCCTCTTCTCCTTCCTTTCTTACCCAAGGTCTCTTATTCAAGGCCCAGTGTATTGCCAAAATCCCCCCCTCCCCGGAAAAAAAAAAAAAAGAACAATAAAAAAACCAATTTCCATAAAAGGTTTGGCTCAAAAGAGAGAGCTCCTGGCTAAACAGCACTTGTCAGACCAGGTAGTCTCCACTTACAGAAATCCAGGGTGGCTATAAAGAGAAGCCCCTTCCTCTTCCCTCAAGTCCACCTTGGGCAAGCACTAAGGGGTTCCTGCTGTGGATTGCCGGAAGTGTGTTCCTGGAAGGCTTGAAAGGGGCTGCTTCTGTTGTGTCTCAGGGGTGGGCATTCATCTTGAAGGGATCCAATTAGAGAGTTTTCCATGAGCTTCTGTCATGTGATCTCCAGGTTCTTGAGTGGTCTAGAATCTCTTTGCTGGACCTCTCCTCCTTATGCTGGTGTGGAGTATAACTCTCGTTCTGCATAAATTTTGTTTTCCCTGTTTCAAGCTCCTTTGGCTTTGGTTTCTCTCCTGCTTTTCAGTCAAGACACTTTTGGTGGTCAGGTCCTGAGCTAGGAGGTTGAGAATATATCAATATATATTGAAGATACCTTTCGTGACAGTACACAATAAAACAAAGTTCTCCCTGGGTGGCTGTTGATTTTTTTTTTTAAATTTATGGCTATTAAGCCATTCATTTCTGTGCCTCCTGTCCTCTTCTTAGATGACCCTGTGGCACTACAAACCAGTAAATATTCTGTTTGTGTAGAATTCCATTTTTTTGCAAATTGAACAGTTTTTTGCTGTTGAAGGTGCAGAAATTTGGAAAAAGTTCCCCGTTCATAACACAGTTACTGTGTAGCTAGTGGCTTTAAGGCAATGTGCATAACAAAGGGTGGCCTTGCCCTCTGAGTCTGAGTCTGTTCCCTTAGATTTTGTTTGCAGTGCACATTTAAACTGGTTGGTTGGCAGCTGGGTTTGACTAACCAGTTTAGTCTAGCCAGCATCTGAGCACCCCACTGCAAAGTCATACCCATGTGACCTAAGGTTGCCAACCCTTCAGGATTGGCCTGGAGTCCCCAGGAATTAAAGATTAACCTTTCATTAAAGATTGTCATGTAATGACATCTCCAGGAATACATCCAACCAAAATTGGCAACCCTACATGGTAAGGAACAACTTTATTGGAGTAGACAAAGCTGTGGTGGTAATATGTAGCACATGACAGAGGAAGCAACTTCATTCAGTTCACAAGTTCTAAATGGCATGGAATTACCATGGATTGAAATGAGAGTTTATGGTATTAGTTGCCACACCTCTCACCTGATGCATCTAATTACCCCCCAAACCCCAGTTTTGAAGTTTAAGGGTATGTCTACGCTACGAAATTAGGTCAAATTTATAGAAGTCGGTTTTTTAGAAATCGGTTTTATATATTCAAGTGTGTGTGTCCCCACAGAAAATGCTCTAAGTGCATTAAGTGCATTAATTCGGCGGAGTGCTTCCACAGTACAGAGACTAGAGTCGACTTCCGGAGCGTTGCACTGTGGGTAGCTATCCCACAGTTCCCGCAGTCTTTGCTGCCCATTGGAATTCTGGGTTGAGATCCCAATGCCTGATGGGGCTAAAACATTGTCGCGGGTGGTTCTGGGTACATATCGTCAGGCCCCCGTTCCCTCCCTCCCTCTGTGAAAGCAAATGAAGACAATCGTTTCGCGCCTTTTTTCCTGAGTTACCTGTGCAGACGCCATACCACGGCAAGCATGGAGCCCGCTCAGCTCACCGCCACGTATGTTTCCTGGGTGCTGGCAGACGGGGTACTGCATTGCTACACAGTAGCAGCAACCCATTGCCTTGTGGCAGCAGACGGTGCAATAGGACCGGTAGCCGTCATAGTCATGTCCGAGGTGCTTCTGGTCGCCTGTGTGAGGTCGATCAGGAGCGCCTGGGCAGACATGGGCACAGGGACTAAATTTGAAGTGACTTGATCAAGTCATTCTCTTTAGTCCTGCAGTCAGTCCTATTGAACCATCTTATGGTGAGCAGGCAGGCAATATGGATTGCTAGCAGTCCTATTGCATCATCTTCTGCCGGGCAGGCAAGAGATGAGGATGGCTAGCAGTCGTATTGTACCATCTTCTGCTGAGCAGCCCTGAGATGTGGATGGCATGCAGTCCTTCTGCACCGTCTGCTGCCAGCCAAAGATGTAAAAGATAGATGGAGTGGATCAAAACAAGAAATAGATCAGATTTGTTTTGTACTCATTTGCTTCCCCCCCCCCCCCCCCCCCCCCGTCTAGAGGACTCATTCCTCTAGGTCACACTGCAGTCACTCACAGAGAAGGTGCAGTCAGGTAAATCTAGCCATGTATCAGTCAGAGGCCAGATTAACCTCCTTGTTCCAATAAGAACAATAACTTAGGTGCACCATTTCTTATTGGAACCCTCTGTGAAGTCCTGCCTGAAATACTCCTTGATGTAAAGCCACCCCCTTTGTTCATTTTAGCTCCCTGAAGCTAACCCTGTAAGCCGTGTCGTCAGTCGCCCCTCCCTCCGTCAGAGCAATGGCAGGCAATCGTTCCGCGCCTTTTTTCTATGCAGATGCCATACCAAGGCAAGCATGGAGGCCGCTCAGCTCACTTTGGCAATTAGGAGAACATTAAACACCACACGCATTATCCAGCAGTATATGCAGCACCAGAACCTGGCAGAGCGATACCGGGCGAGGAGGCGACGTTAGCGCGGTCACGTGAGTGATCAGGACTTGGACACAGATTTCTCTGAAAGCATGGGCCCTGTCAATGCATGCATCATGGTGCTAATGGGGCAGGTTCATGCTGTGGAACGCCGATTCTGGGCTCGGGAAACAAGCACAGAGTGGTGGGACCGCATAGTGTTGCAGGTCTGGGACGATTCCCAGTGGCTGCGAAACTTTCACATGCGTAAGTGCACTTTCATGGAACCTTGTGACTTGCTTTCCCCTGCCCTGAAACGCATGAATACCAAGATGAGAGCAGCCCTCACAGTTGAGAAGCGAGTGGCAATAGCCCTATGGAAGCTTGCAACGCCAGACAGCTACCGGTCAGTAGGGAATCAATTTGGAGTGGGCAAATCTACTGTGGGGGCTGCTGTGATGCAAGTAGCCCATGCAATCAAAGATCTGCTGATATCAAGGGTAGTGACCCTGGGAAATGTGCAGGTCATAGTGGATGGCTTTGCTGCAATGGGATTCCCCTAACTGTGGTGGGGCCATAGACGGAACCCATATCCCTATCTTGGCACCGGAGCACCAAGCCGGCGAGGACATAAACCGCAAGGGGTACTTTCCAATAGTGCTGCAAGCTCTGGTGGATCACAAGGGACATTTCACCAGCATCAACGTGGGAAGGCCGGGAAAGGTACATGGCGCTCGCATCTTCAGGAACTCTGGTCTGTTTCAAAAGCTGCAGGAAGGGACTTTATTCCCAGACCAGAAAATAACTGTTGGGGATGTTGAAATGCCTATATGTATCCTTGGGGACCCAGCCTACCCCTTAATGCCATGGCTCATGAAGCTGTACACAGGCAGCCTGGACAGTAGTCAGGAGCTGTTCAACTACAGGCTGAGCAAGTGCAGAATGGTGGTTAAATGTGCATTTGGACGTTTAAAAGCGCGCTGGCGCAGTTTACTGACTTGCTTAGACCTCAGCGAAACCAATATTCCCGTTGTTATTACTGCTTGCTGCGCGCTCCACAATATCTGTGAGAGTAAGGGGGAGATGTTTATGGTGGGGTGGGAGGTTGAGGCAAATCGCCTGGCTGCTGGTTACGCACAGCCAGACACCAGGGCGGTTAGAAGAGCACAGGAGGGCGCGGTACGCATCAGAGAAGCTTTGAAAACCTGTTTCATGACTGGCCAGGCTATGGTGTGAAAGTTCTCTTTGTTTCTCCTTGATGAAACCCCCCGCCCCTTGGTTCACTCTACTTCCCTGTAAGCTAACCACCCTCCCCTCCTCCCTTCAATCACCGCTTGCAGAGGCAATAAAGTCATTGTTGCTTCACATTCATGCATCCTTTATTAATTCATCACACAAATAGGGGGATAACTACCAAGGTAGCCCAGGAGGGGTGGTGGAGGAGGGAAGGAAAATGCCACACAGCACTTTAAAAGTTTACAACTTTAAAATTTATTGAATGCCAGCCTTCTGTTTTTTGGGCAATCCTCTGGAGTGGAGTGGCTGGTTGGCCGGAGGCCCCCCCACCGCGTTCTTGGGCATCTGGGGAGGAGGGCGATGGGTTACACAGGGGCTGTAGTGGCAGTCTGTGCTCCAGCTGCCTTTGCTGCAGCTCAACCATACACTGGAGCATACTGGTTTGATCCTCCAGCAGCCTCAGCATTGAATCCTGCCTCCTCTCATCACGCTGCCCCCACATTTGAGCTTCAGCCCTGTCTTCAGCCCGCCACTTACTCTCTTCAGCCCGCCACCTCTCCTCTCAGTCATTTTGTGCTTTCCTGCACTCTGACATTATTTGCCTCCACGCATTCATCTGTGCTCTATCAGTGTGGGAGGACAGCATGAGCTCAGAGAACGTTTCATCACGAGTGTGTTTTTTTTCTTTCTAATCTTCACTGGCCTCTGGGAAGGAGAAGATCCTGTGATCATTGAAACACATGCAGCTGGTGGAGAAAAAAAAAGGGACAGCAGTGTTTAAAAAGACGCATTTTTATAGAATAGTGGCTACACTCTTTCATGGTAAACCTTGCTGTTAACATTACATACATAGCACATGTGCTTTCGTTCCAAGGTCGCATTTTGCCTCCCCGCACCGCGTGGCTACCCCCTCAACCCTCCCCCCCCCCCCCCCCCCCCCCCCCCCGTGGCTAACAGCGGGGAACATTTCTGTTCAGCCATAGGCAAACAGCCCAGCAGGAATGGGCTCCTCTGAGTGTCCCTTGAAGAAAAGCACTCTATTTCAACCAGGTGACCATGAATGATATCTCACTCTCCTGAGGATAACACAGAGAGATAAAGAAAGGATGTTGTTTGAACGCCAGCAAACATACACTGCAATGCTTTGTTGTACAGTGATTCCCGAGTACGTGTTACTGGCCTGGAGTGGTGGAGTGGTAAAGTGTCCTACCATGGAGGACGCAATAAGGCTGCTGTCCCCAGAAACCTTTTGCAAAGGCTTTGGGAGTACATCCAGGAGAGCTGCGAATGCCAGGGCAAATTAATCCTTTCACATGTTTGCTTTTAAACCATGTATAGTATTTTAAAAGGTACACTCACCAGAGGTCCCGTCTCCGCCTGCCGGGTCCAGGAGGCAGCCTTGGGTGGGTTTGGGAGGTACTGGCTCCAGGTCCAGGGTGAGAAACAGTTCCTGGCTGTCGGGAAAACCGGTTTCTCCGCTTGCTTGCTGTGAGCTATCTACAACTTCATCATCATCTTCTTCTTCTTCGTCCCCAAAATCTGCTTCCGTGTTGCCTCCATCTCCATTGAAGGAGTCAAACAACACGGCTGGGGTAGTGGTGGCTGCACCCCCTAAAATGGCATGCAGTTCATCATAGAAGCGGCATGTTTTGGGCTCTGACCCGGAGCGGCCGTTTCCCTCTCTGGTTTTCTGGTAGGCTTGCCTCAGCTCCTTAAGTTTCACGCAGCACTGCTTCGGATCCCTGTTATGGCCTCTGTCCTTCATGCCCTGGGAGATTTTGTCAAAGGTTTTGGCATTTCGAAAACTGGAACATAGTTCTGATAGCATGGATTCCTCTCCCCATACAGCGATCAGATCCCGTACTTCCCGTTCAGTCCATGCTGGAGCTCTTTTGCAATTCTGGGACTCCATCATGGTCACCTCTGCTGATGAGCTCTGCATGGTCACCTGCAGCTTGCCACGCTGGCCAAACAGGAAATGAGATTCAAAAGTTTGCGGGCCTTTTCCTGTCTACCTGGCCAGTGCATCTGAGTTGAGAGTGCTGTCCAGAGCGGTCACAATGGAGCACTCTGGGATAGCTCCCGGAGGCCAATACCGTCGAATTGTGTCCACAGTACCCCAAATTCGAGCCGGCAAGGCCGATTTAAGCGCTAATCCACTTGTCGGGGTGGAGTAAGGAAATTGATTTTAAGAGCTCTTTAAGTCGAAATAAAGGGCTTCATCATGTGGACGGGTGCAGGTTTACATCGATTTAAAGCTGCTAAATTCGACCTAAAGTCCTAGAGTAGACTAGGGCTAAGGATACAGACTAAGTTCCCGCTAAGGTGCATTGCCATACAGGAAGTCACCAAGGGCCGTGCACTTAACATCCCCAGCCCCGGGGCTGCGGCGCGGCCAGGAGACACGCCTCTCCCTCGCAGCTGCAGGCCTGCAGCGGGGAGAGACGCATCTCCCCTGGACCCAGCCCCAGAGCTGCCGTGGTGTCCGAGAAGAGGCGCCTCTCCCCAAGAGCCGCTGGGGCGGCGGATGGGGAAAGGAACCTCTTCCCCTGCCCCAGCCCAGGTGCTGCTGGGACAGGGAGAGACGCTCTTCCCCAGCCCAGGTGCTCTCCCCCTGCCGCAGCCCATGGCAGCCTTCACCCCAACTCCTCATCCCTGGCCCCAACCCAGTGTCTGTACCCCCAGCTGGAGTCCTCACCCCCCTGTACCCCAAATCTCTGCCTCGGCCCTGAGGCCCCTCCCGCACCAATAACCCCTCATCCTTGTCCCGCACCCTCGAGCCCATACCCCCAGCCGGAGTCCTCATCCCCCTGCACCCCAACCCCATGCCCCAGCCCTGAGCCCCCTCCCACACTCTGAACCCCTTCGGCGCCACCCCCGCCACACATCATCTCCATATTGGTGCACATAACAATTCATTCTGCACATGGATGGGAAAAATTAGAGGAAGTGTTGGTAGTAGAGTCAAGTACTCAAAAGGTTAGGATTGCACAGACAACCTTAATTTGCCCCCATGCAGGTATGCATTATGTGATAGTGTTGTTACACGCTATACCGTACTATTTTTTCCACAGGACACCTGCATTGTGCAGGGCATAGGGTTACTCCTGAGCGTATTATGCGTCAAAAAATTAAAAATTCTGTACATGATATTTTAAAATCCTGCAAAATTTAGTAAGTTTTATTTGTGAATAAATAAATGCAGAGGCTCCAGCATAGCAGTGGGGTGCACAGGCCACTGGCTGTACGAAGGTGGGGATCACCCTGCAGCCTCCCCACCCCCAGGACATGGACCCAGTGGTGAGGCTGCACCCAACCCTGACACAGCACAAGGCCTGGGCCTGCCACAGAAACACACTGAGGCCCTGCTCCAGGTGTGGGGCCGGCAAGCTCAACCAGGCAGGATCCAAGAGTGGAGGGGCTCAGTGTGGGGGGATGCAGGTGTGAGGGGAGAGGATTCTGTGTGGGACTATCTAGATGGAGGCAGCTCAGTGGGGGTCTCAGTGTGGGGGATCTGGATGCACAGAGGCTCGTTGGGGGCGGGGGTTCCAGGAGCAGGTGCAATGGGACTGGGCCTTCCAAGTGAAAGTGGTTGGGGCTCAGCGGATGGTTCTGGGTGTGAGGGTCTCAGTGGGGGTGTCTCTGTGCTGGGGGAGTGGGGCTTGGTGGCGTGGGGGTCTGGGTGCAGCCAGTTGGGGGTCAGTGGCGTGGGGATTTGGATGTGCGGGCTTGGGCGTGCAGGGGCTGGGGCTCATCAGTGTGGGGGTTTGATTGCAAGGAGCTCAGTGGGAGGTGGTCAGGGTTCAGGGAGTCTCCAGATGCAGGGGTTGAGGTTCAGTGGGGTGGGTTTGGGTATGGAAGGCTAGGGGAGTTCTGGGTGTATGGGGTGAGGCTTGGTGTGGGTGTCTGGGTATGGGAAATCCAGATGCACGGGGGTTAGGCAGTTGGGGGAGCAGCTCCCTGTAAAGTGACCCCTCCGCACGCAGCTGAGGAGCGATGGGGGCAGGAAGCAGGGGAGGATGTTTCTGGAGGTGGGTCAGACACAGCCCCAGCCACTCCTTGTAGGGGAAGAGGAAGTCCTGTCCTCTCCTGCCTCCAGCCCAGCCGGGATTAGTAGCTGATGCTGGCTCAGGGTAGGAGCCAGTGGCTAGGGTGTCCCCAGCCCAGCGATGATTTACCTCTTTGCTGGCTTCTCTGGGTGCCTGAAACAATGAATCTACACAGCTAGGGACTGATGCATGATTGCTCTTGCATATTCCATTTGCTTCCCTGTCAGAAAGTCACTAAAAAAATAAATTGCGAGTAATTGCAGTTTTTAAGTACACTGTTAAACAATAAAATACCAATTGAAATTTATTAAGTATTTTTGGATGTTTTTCTACACTTCCAAATATGTTGATTTCAATTACAACACAGAATACAAAGTGTACAGTGCTCACTTTATTTTTCATTACAAATATTTGCACTATAAAAATGATAAAAGTTCACGTCATACAAGTACTGTAGTGCAATCTCCTTATCGTGAAAGTGCAACTTAAAAATGTAGATTTTTTTTTTTGTTACATGATTGTACTCAAAAACAAAACAATGTAAAACTATAGACCCTACAAGTCCACTCAGTCCTATTACTTGTTCTGCCAGTTGCTCAGGCAAACGAGTTTGTTTACATTTACGGGAGATAATGGTGCCCCCTTCTTATTTATAATGTCACTTGAAAGTGAGAAAGGGCTTTCGCGTGGCACTTTTGTAGCTGTCATTGCAATGTATTTATGTGCCAGTTATGCTAAACATTTGTATGCCTTTTCATGCTTTGGCCAGCATTCCAGAGGATGTGCTTCTATGCTGACGCTCATTAAAAAAAACAAAACGTTAATTAAATTTGTGACTCAACTCCTTGGGGAAGAATTGTATGTCTGCTGCTCTGTTTTACCTGCATTCTGCCATGCATTTCATGTTATAGCAGTCTCGAATGATGACCCAGCGCGTGTTGTTTGTTTTAAGAACACTTTCACTGCAGATCTGACAAAATGCAAAGAAGGTACCAATGTGAGATTTCTAAAGATAGTGTGACAAAGTTCCTTCTGTGCCTTGGTGGGTCCTACCCTTATTGGCAGATTTGCTCGCCTCAGAGGTTCACGGCAGCCCTCAGTTTGGCCACTTTTGTGGCTCAAATCTGCCGTTCACTCAGTTAGCCTCATCACTGGCCAGCATGGGGAAAAGGAAGAAGAACAATCCCCGCAGTTTCTGCTGATCCACCTAGTGGATCGGGGAACAGGCCAGAGACCTTCCCCTCTGGTGGAACCCACAGTCCAGGTCAACTCCTCCGGTATCAAGTAGGGAGTTGGGGGAATGGAGGGATGGGGGGAACCCGGGCCTGCCCTCTACTCCGGGTTCCAGCCCAGGGCCCTGTGGATTGCAGCTGTCTACAGTGGCTCCTGTAACAGCTGCGTGACAGCTACAACTCCCTGGACTACTTCCCCATGGTCTCCTCCCAACACCTTCTTTATTCTCACCACAGGACCTTCCTCCTGATGTCTGATAATGCTTGTACTTCTCAGTCTTCCAGTAGTACGCCTTCTCACTCTCAGCTTCTTGCACCTCTTGCTCCCAGCTCCTCGCACGCACACCACAAGTGAGCTTCTTTTTAAATCCAGGTGCCCTGATTAGCCTGCCTGTCTTAGTTGAGTCTGGCAGCTTCTTGTTTGGTGTTCTAATCAGCCTGTCTGCCTTAATTGTTTCCAGAAAGTTCCTGATTGTTCTGGAACCTTCCCTATTACCTTACCCAGGGAAAAGGGACCTACTTAACCTGGGGCTAATATATTTGCCTTCTATCACTCTCCTGTAGCCATCTGGCCTGACCCTGTCAGAATAGTTAAGCACTCAACCCAAGGATTAAGAATCTGAAATGCCTTCCAAAATCTGAGAGGGACGAGGCGAGGAGCATGCTTTCAGAAGTCTTAAAAGAGCAACGCTCCAATGCGGAAACTACAGAACCCAAACCACCAAAAAAGAAAATCAACCTTCTGCTGGCGGCGTCTGACTCAGATGATGAAAATGAACATATGTTGCTCTGCACTACTTTGGATTGTTATTGAGCAGAATCTGTGGAGCATGTCCTCTGGAATGGTGGTTTGAAGCATGAAGGGCCATATGAATTTTTAGCACATCTAGCATGTCCATATCATGCGATGCCGGCTACAGTAGTGCATGCAAACACCTGTTCTCACTTTCAGGTGACACTGTAAACAAGAAGCGGGCAGCATTATCTCCTGCAAATTGTAACCAAACTTGTTTGTCTGAGCAATTGGCTGAACACAGATGGATTTGTAGGCTCTAAAGTTTTTTGTTTTATTTTTGAATGCAGGGTTTTTTGTACATAATTTTACATTGATAAGTTCAGCTTTCATTATAAAGAGATTGCACTGCAGTACTAGTATTAGATGAATTGAAAAATACTATTTATTTTGTTTTTTACAGTGCAAACGTTTGTAATAAAAAATAAATATAAAGTGAGCACTGTACACTTTATATTCTGTGTTGTAATTGAAATCAATATGTTTGAAAATGTAGAAAACATCCAAAAAAAGGTTTAAATAAACAGTATTTTATTGTTTAATAGCATGATTAATCACAATTAATTTTTTTAATCACTTGACAGCCCTATGAGATTGTAAGCAATTTTTCAGTAATAGTGTGCTGTGACACTTTTTTTGTATTTTTATGTCTGATTTTGTAAACCAGTAGTTTTTAAGCGAGGTGTAACTTGGGGTACACAAGGTAAATCAGACTCTTGAAAGGGGTGCAGTAGTCCGGAAAGGTTGAGAGCCACTGGGCTAGGCTGCTGTATAGTAGTAGTAGAATGTTGAGCAACACGTTTTCAGCCAGACTGCAAGTTCACCCTGTGCCAGTCATGCAATTGGAGATGTCAAGACAATTTGTACACATAAATGTCTGTTTTCATGCAGGTTGGTCCTGGGATGCAAATTTCAGAGACAAGTTTTGAAAGTTTGGCCCAAAATGTTTGCAGCCACACAATTATGTAGCTGTCTTGTATGCTTTTGGAGGTCTGCCAAATGAATTGGCATGCCCCATCAGTCTTAGCAGGGTTTCAGCTTTTACCTCTAGTCATGACATAGTAACCTATAGACATTTTTGTCTTCAGTTGAAGCCATGTCATAGGTTACCAGAGAGCATTCTTTTGTTTAGCTGGTGTTTGAGAATGAGGCAAATCCAAGCTGTCCAAATGATTGAACTTGTCCAGAGTCTTACCTAACACTTATTTTTAGATGTATATGTTTCAGCATGTACCAGCATACTCAGTAATTCCTCTTAGATGAAATTAGATTAAAATCTTCCGGTGTGCTCTGTTTAAACACTCTTCAAAGTCGGCTCACACAGAACCCTGCTGAACAGATGGCCTTCCTACTACCACTTAGCTCCAGCTTTACTTGGGATTTATTTATTTTGGTCTGTTGCTTAGGTTGGTAGCACCTACGCTCATAAATACAGTGGCATTTCTCTTGACATAATCCTGTTAGTTTCTTTTGCTGCAGGTGACTCCCAAACTGCTTGTGATCAAGCTCTCTCCCCCCCAACAGCTGATTCATAGACTTGTGTTCCCTCATGCACTATGGCCCAATGCAGTAGCTCTGATAGCTCCATTTCCCCCTTTCTCTCTGCTTTTTTCTTTCTTTCTTGCCCTCCTTATTATCTATTTTAAATTCCTTTCTATTTTTATTCAGGAGAGTCTCTGGCACTCCTCTCTTTTTAGGGGAGGGAGGGATAGCTCAGTGGTTTGAGCATTGGCCTGCTAAACCCAGGGTTGTGAGTTCAATCCTTGAGGGGTCCATTTAGGGATCTGGGGCAAAAATTGAGGATTGTTCCTGCTTTGAGCAGGGGGTTGGACTAGATGACCTCCTGAGGTCCCTTCCAACCCTGATATTCTATGATCCAGAGCAACAAAAATGATTGGGGGCTGGGGCACATGGCTTACAAGGAGAGGCTGAGGGAACTGGGGTTATTTAGTGTGGAGAAGAGTGAGGGGGGATTTGATAGCAGCCTTCAAATACCTGAAGGGGGGTTCCAAAAAGGATGGAGCTAGGCTGTTCTCAGTGGTGACAGATGACAGAACAAGAAGTAATGGTCTCAAGTTGCAGCCGGGGAGGTCTAGGTTGGATATTAGGAAACACTATTTCACTAGGAGGGTGGTGAAGCACTGGAATGGGTCACCTAGGGAGGTGGTGGAATCTCCATCCTTAGGGGTTTTTAAGGCCCGGCTTGACAAAGTCCTGGCTGGGATGATTTAGTTGGTGTTGGTTCTGCTTTGAGCAAGGGATTGGACTAGATGGCCTCCTGAGGTCTCTTCCAATCCTAATATACTATGATTCTATGTTCCCGCACTTGTAGTCCACATCTCTCCCTGCACCTAAAGGTTTATATGGCCTATTGGGCAAGGGCTGTCTCCATGAGCTTGGATTATGAGCTCTTTGCTTAAGGTACTTCCACAGCTGCAATACTGGCTACCTTTGGAGTATGGAAGGAGAGTAAGCAACTTTCAAGAAGCTACCTTCACCTGTTCTTTACTGGAGTATGCTTGCAGTGAGGGAGAATAGATCCAAGATCATAAGGCTTTCCCCAGTTGGGGGGGAGGAATAGCTCAGTGGTTTGAGCATTGGCCTGCTAAACCCAGGGTTGAGAGTTCAATCCATTTAGGGATCTGGGGCAAAAATTGGGGATTGGTCCTCCTTTGAGCAGGGGGTTGGACTAGATGACCTCCTGAGGTCCCTTCCAACCTTGATATTCTATGATTCTAAGCCCACTGCCCAAACTCTGTCACTTTGGGATTGTTTGGTATCCTACATATCATTTTGAACAAACCACCTTAGTTCAGCATGCCAATAAGAAGGATCCCATGAAATGGATAGAATGTCTATTAATTTTGTAAAAAGAAAAGGAGTACTTGTGGCACCTTAGAGACTAACCAATTTATTTGAGCATAAGCTTTCGTGAGCTACAGCTCACTTCATCGGATGCATTCAGTCCCCACTTTTATTTTCCACTGAATGCATCCGATGAAGTGAGCTGTAGCTCATGAAAGCTTATGCTCAAATAAATTGGTTAGTCTCTAAGGTGCCACAAGTACTCCTTTTCTTTTTGCGAATACAGACTAACACGGCTGCTACTCTGAAACCTATTAATTTTTTGTTCATTAAACACCATTATTGTGTTCAGAGATCAAAAGTGCATAGTGGCACACAGTCACTGACCCAAGAGCTTAAGTACTGAACGAGATGGATAATAGAACTGTTGAGACTCACAATGAACAACCAGGAAAAAGTGTGGTCTTGAAATCATGTATAGTAGTATTCCACCTTTTCAAAAAGGTGTATTATCAAGTAAATGCTTTCAGAACTGTATTTTAAGGAGGAATTTGAATACAGGGGAATGATTGACAAATGCACAAGAGGGTGCTTCTTCCGAGTGTAGGGGACAGCTTATCAGAAGTAAATGAAGTAAATGAGCTACCAAAGGGGTGGTCTAGAGCAAGAATTTGAAGCGAACGGAGCAATTGTAACTGCCACTTACTTGCAGGTTTTTAACAAACAAAAGAAATTAACTTTGTGTGACTCATAACAATAGTATTTCTTCTGCTGACTCTGCAGCATCAGTTACATCAGAATTGCTACCTGAGATCATTGATGTGTTCTGGAAGTCTGGCATCCTCTGCGGGGTGGGGGGCAGAGCTAAGATTGCAGTGCACTATTGTATATAGTGTACAGTAGTGGTGATGTGTGTGCTGGAGGAGGAGTAGAGGGAAGGGACTGTAAATAGCTTCACTTCTCATGGCATTCCTTTTGTGCTATGTATGCGGTGTGCAGCAGCCTTAGTGCTCTCACAATGAATTTTTTTGGGGGTTGTGTGTTCTGAGATACATTGCTAGTTTTTCTTATAAATGGTATTTCTCATAAACTTAGAGGTTAAAATATTAAATCTTCTTTTGGGGGATTGAGAGATTTTTTGTTTAAAGAAAATTATACAAATCATACTATTTGTTATATTTTTTAAATATCAGAAGGTTTGATTATGACTCAATGTGTATCATCTTTTCATTCCAGGGAATTGTGGGGAATTTAGCTAGTGGCAAGTCTGCACTTGTGCACCGGTATCTGACTGGCACATATGTCCAGGAGGAATCTCCTGAAGGTAAGTGGATATGTGGATGATTAAAAGCATGCTGATTTTAATTCTTTTGCTTTCATGCAATGCACTGTTAATTGATGTTTTTATATATCATACAGAAATAGTACAGTAAAAAAAAAAATCATCATTGGTCGTTCTGCAATGTTGGTAAAAAATAAAGTGTGCTTCCTTTGAACATTTGTCATAGTGGAGAGGCAACAAGTACAATTGTATACCTTTTTTTTTTGTAGTATCTTATCATTTTTAAATGCTTTCCCATGAGGTATTTGTCCATATGGGAAATGTTCTTAATCTCAGTTTCATAAATTTCACTCACTGCCCAATGTAATGCTTACTACTATGACTACTTCCATTAATTCCAATTTGGCTGCTGAAGGCAATTACTACCACCCTTGGTATTGGATGTATACAGGATTGGGCCCTTAAGTTTCTTGTACCAGAGACCATAAAGATTTTCAAATAAAACTTCTGTGTTATGAATTTGTTCCATTATTTTTTAGAACACTAATTTTGGGGCCTGGAGAAGAACAGTTTTTTTTGTTTTGTTTTTTTTTAATTCTAGTTTTATGCTACAGTTTAATATGTAGTTCAAAACTTTCATTGTATTTATTTTAATTTAAGCTTAGTTACTTGTACCATTTGAGACCATGTATATCATCGTAGCACATAATTGAGGTATATTTTTCACTAAAAATATTTTCTTGATTTTTATTTATTCTCCTTATGAACTTTAAATCCAACTCTGAGACACTGAATTTCTGGTTCCTTCTTTTCCTTACTGGCTGTTCCATTCTTTGCAGATATGGATGCAGGTAACTATTCATTCTCTTCATGGCAGTGCTTGTCTTGTTTTGAAGAGGGAGGAGACACCGCTTTTGTACTGTAGCGTTTTCCCCTTGTTTTGTGTATCATCTAAATTTGTTTTTCTTTTGATTTTCTTAAGTTTTAAGCACATCTCTCTCTGTCTTGTCCCTTTCTGTAGATGTCTTTTTAGCAGTAGTCATATGTAGTTTCATTTGTCTACTGTAACACCTGTTTCAAATTAATGCTTGTTGTAGGAGGTTATACAGTTCAGAATGTTAGAGCATAGTATTCTTGAGGTTTTAACTAGTCTTTGTAGTTAAAAATCTGTGTGAGGCTCCACTGTGGAGTCGGCCATTTTCATGGGAAAATGCAATAGTGATGCAAAAATTTTCTAGATTTTATTACTTCACATGGAAGGGACTTAAGTTGCTTCTATACTACTATTGATAGAGGTGATGTTTGAGGACCATTGCAAAAGGAGCAGCAGTTGGATTTGTACATGAACGCTCAGAAATCCTCTACTGGAATGTTGGAAAAGGTGTTGGAAAGTCACTGGCTAGTACTGCCGCTTCAAGCGGCTATCAATAATGAGAAACAAATAAAAATAAATGGTGGGTAAGTCCCGAAACTGAGAGAGCCTCACAATGAAAAGAGCATAATCGGTATCTCCACTGATTTTTATTTATTTATTTATTACTCTCATGAGCAGAAGGTAATAAATATTTGATTAGTTCTTTCAGGAAACAAACTTGTTTCTGTTCTGTAGAACTTTAATGGCACTCAGACCTGGAATATTTTGTTTTTCTTGATTCTGTGATTTGTTGCTCTGTTCTGAGCGTATTCCCATCTGTCCTCTTTGTCTTTAGGGATAGTTATTTACTGTACTGTACTTGAAAGTGACATTCAGGCTGTTTTCATGGACAGGATTAGGTCACCAAAGCAGAGTCAGATCGTTTCTTTGCACATAAATGTAGCTGACAGGCCTTACTAATGGCACCATGCATTTTCATTAGCAGGTAAAATTGGAACAATTAAAAGCCATAATTCACCTTGTAAGTGATAGGGTTAGGCGGTCTGATGAAATCAGTGCTTAGGAATTTAATTAACTCCGACAATCTGTCATTAGTAAACATCATGTTTGGAAATAGCTCTAGCCCCACATAATTTGTGACAGTAATAGTTTATCCGCTCATTTTTATATATAAACTATATATATATATATATATATATATATATATATATGTGTATATGTGTGTGTGTGTATGTATATATGTATATATAGTTTATATTCTCGTGTGAAAACATACCCTGTCAATCTGGGTCCACACTGGCAGTTCGACTGAATTTAGGCAAGGAAAGGAGCTTGTTGCTCCAAGTTCCGCATTGGGATTTAGTTTCAAGCTCTATGCATAATAGTATAAGGGTTTCGGCTGAATTGTTAACAGTAATCTTCAGATTGGATGCTAATGTGAGGTGTTGCCTTTGCCCCTTGCTGATGACTGAAAAAGAATATGGGCTCTTTAAGATGGACAAAGAGTAGAACATATCTGAGATGTTGCGGCCTATGCTATTTCTCAAAATAAAACAGGTTCTTATGTCAGTGCTATTTGTGAGCTGTTGGTGAGCGCATATTGGGTACCATGCTAGTTTACTCAACAGCTGTACTACCAGTATCTACCTGTAATGTGCTTGGGATATAAAAGGCGCTAGATGCAGCCCCACACTATCTTTGTTCCCTTTATCATTTGCCTCCCAAGTTGCTGCCACCACAATAACCCTCATCTTCTGGCATGGGTCGGCTAAGTGCCAGACCTACTCTATGGCTTCCAGTGTTTCTCACCATGCCAGCAACTGTTTCTAGTGAGCATTTAACGATCAGTATGGGCAGTGTCTGTTTTCCTTCCACTTTCTTTGACCCTAAGTGTTTCTTCCACCCAAAAATACACTTGAACTACATCAGCATATGGTGCAAAAAAACCCTTTCTCATCTTATCTGGCAATGCTTTGGATTTTTAATTCTAAGTGAAAATTATGCATTGAAAGCTGATTTATTTCCTTCAGTAACAATCCAAGAAATAATACATGTACAGCAGGCTTTAATTCATTATACCAACCTCCCACTATGCATATATGCATACCCAGTGGGACAAGCATTTTCATTATGGAGGTATTTTGGTGTCTGACTTAAGAGAAAATAGATGTCTGAAACAACCTTGAAGCCAGAGTAGTGTCTGAGATTTGCAGTTACATCACGCAGATGTAGAAAAAAAGGGAGCTGATTAAATATAGAAAACCTATTGAAGTTGTCTGCCTTCTCATAGTAAAACAGGGAGCGATTAGAAAAACAGCCACCAATCAGCAACTTCTGTTGTGCAAGTGGAAGACATGTAGTTGAGCTGTGAATATGTCACATTCAAACTGTCATCTTCACACCTACATTTAAAGAGTAGTTCTGGTTTCTTGAGGGGGTGAACTGGAAACTGTTCTCTGTTGCCAAACTTGTCGTCTAACGATTATCTGTGGGTATGTTTACACTTCATTGAAAAACCCCTGGTTGGCCCATGCCAGCTGACTCAGGTTTGCAGGGCTCCGGCTAAGGGGCTGTTTAAGCTCTAGCCAAGCTCTGGGACCCTTCCACCTTGCAGTGGTCCTAGAGCCTGAACTCCAGCCCGAGCCCAAATATCTACACTGCAGTTAAACAGCCCCTTAGCCCAAACCAGCTGGCATGGGCCAGCCATGGGGTTCTGATTGCAGTGTAGACATCCCATATTTGAACTAGTAAAAAGCTAATACCATGGAAGGTGTTTTTCTGCACACATGATCTTATTGATACTGCTCTTGTGTGATGCATTCCATTTTGATGATGATACTGTGCAGTTCTAGGTCCCCTTCCATTTGAGAATATTAAAATGTTTTGCAAACATGAATGAATTAAGCCTTGAAACAATGGTGTGAGGCTGGTATTGTTGCCATTTTATAGAAAGAGAAACCGAGGCATGGAGCAGATATATGACTTAACCAAGGTGTCGCATACAAGAATAAAATCCAATCTCCTTACTTGTGTCATGGCAATTTAGAGAGGTTTTGTCTGTTTCAGCCTCCTTTTGAAGCTTCAAGCAAGTTAAATGGAAAGCATGATAAAATACTTCTCCTATCCAGGAAGCAGCTGTCAGCATGGGGAGGAACCCAGTACACACAGTAAACTGTGGGCCGTGTGGGAGGGTAAAGCAGGCAGCTGAGGGAAGGTAAACAAAGAATGTGAGATGCTCGGTCTGCCCAGGGTGTTTTCTAGAGATTGGAGGAGGGAAAGGAAGTAATAAGGAACTGTTAACTGGTTCCCTTTCTTTGGGACACAGGAAAATGTAAGAGCTGGTGCTGAGAGGGAAGCCGGTCTCCCGCTGGAGGGATCAGAGACAGGATGAAAGATAGCACCAGGTTATGGCTGGCTACCAAAAAAAAAGAAAATTCAAGATTAGAACACAAACACAATGGCAGCTTCAAAAGCTGTTGTATATTTAAAGATACACATGCTTATATAAAGATATTTAAGATTGTAAATTCTTATAATATATGCTGATACTTACAATTACCAGTACGCAGACATTACAAAAATCATCCTTTACTTAATCGCAGAGATTGGAGATCAGAGTTCTTTTCCTCTCTCTGAACAGCTGATATCCTCAAGCAGCTCCTGCTCTGCTTTAATTGTATCAGATTATACACAGCAGTATTAGTACAGGACCCTGAGTGGCCGCACTTTGGTACTTAAATTAAGGAAATATGCACAAAATATTAAATTATATTTAAAACTCTAGTATTTCAAATGTTTTTTAATGAGTGAAAAAAAAAGTCCATAAAAGCAATAAAAACCCTCCTTTTCCCTGATTTGAAGTGAACAAACATAGCACCCATTCTTGCAACTGATTCATTTAGGCAAATATCTGATGAGGTCAGCAGGACTCTGTATGAGCACAGGACTGCCCATATGTGGGACAGTTTACAGGATGGGGGCTATAGTGTGGATCGAAATGTGGCACAACACCCATTCCCCACCCTTTACACTTCTACTCCTGCTTAAATCTTTAATGTGACACTATAGAGAAATAACCTCCTACTCTGAAACTTTTAAATGGGGCATCGTTTTTATTTTCCAGGATAAGGATTTTTTCCCTATTGTCTAGTGTCTCCAAAGCTGGACAGGGCATGCAGCGTCAGATTATTCAGCTTCTCAGTGTTTTTTTCCCCCCACCATTGTCTCCTTTTACAGATCACTGAAGTATTTCATCTTAGTGTATTTGCTTTGGTTTCAGGCACCTGTCTAGAAGAGTCACATGGTATCAGGTTTTATTCCTCTTTCCTCAGGGTTTCTCCAGACTTGGTAAAAAGTATAGATTTCAGCTTGTGGTAAACTTGAATAATGGCTATTCCTTTAAATCCTTGGAGATTATTTGCAATGTCCCAGCAATGAGTGTGCTTAAACAATAAAGAAATATATAAGTAGTAAATAAAATGAGCAACAGAAGAGATATCATCTTCAGCTGTTAGTTACATAATAGAATGAACATTTTGGCATAATTATCATCAATAAACTTTAATTAAGTGAATTTGTTACCTAGCTTATTAAAACAAATGTAACCTACATTTTGTACAGGAAAGAATGGTTTTCTAGTGCAGGTTGGCCATAGGAAGTGTGAAATTGTTGCTTTTTTATGTATTGATGCTTTTGCTTGTCATATGAATTTTACTCTTAGTTTTGTTCTTCTGTTGTGTGTTGTCCAAGATATGACCTCTAGTACCTGTTTATTTTTACATACCTTACTGTTTTGACGGGAGATAATTCTGTGCAAGAAAGAGTGGGAGTAAATTTTCCTTTTAGAATTTCAGTCACTTTTGTGGTTTAACTTTCCCCTGACATTCCTTTCATCTGGTCATAAACTCATAATAAAGTAGTTGAATACATCTTTTACTGGAAAACTTAAATCTAAGAAATACTCAGTTTGTCAATCTTGATGATCTTCCATTTGATTTGTTCAGCTGGGCAGTTCACGAACTCATTACGATGCTTGACAGTTGAATAAATACACAGACTGAGTTTGAGCTTCTCCTGTTTTTCTAGTCAATTCAAAGTTTTTACTTTGTGTTTAATGTATTTTGCTTTGGGGAAGTGTTTGGAGTAACAAGATTTGAAAGGAACATCTTGTCCTGACACTTTCGTTTTTCCCCTCCAAAAGCTTCAGTCACCCCAAATTTCCATTTCTGCAACTGGGACCCCAGTAGTGCCTTACTATAATTTCCGATTCTGATGGACTTGAAATTGTAGCAGGTTCTACCTATCCTACATTATGGAAGGATTATCATGTGTCTTTATTCCCTGACATGCATATATGGGATGGAACTATTTAGAACAAAGATACTTTATGCATTTGTGTTATAAATGTTATAAAGAATAAAGACACAGTATACAGATTTAGATGCTGAGGGGTAGATCTTGCAATTAAGTCCACACAAACAGGCCAGGTGTAAGGCGTTTCCCATGGAGATCTGCTATGTGATTTCTGATTTCAATCATGTACTGCCCAGCGTTACATTCTGAGTTGAAGGGAGAAGCCTTGTCCCAAAGTTTACATTTTTTATGTACTATACAGTGCAAGTAATCCTTCAACATGTGAATAAATAAAGAATGCTAAATAATAAAGGTAATTTTTTATCCTCTGAGTAGAAACTCCTCAAAGGACCTCCAGGCCCTGCTGAAAATTCCATAACTGATGATGGAATAAAAATTCATGGACTTCTAAACCACGTAAACTAACTCAGCTGTGCAATGCCTAGAAAAATGAAAATAGAATTCCAAATGCTAAAATGATAGGATTTTCTTCCTGAAATGTGTTAGAATGTAATCTGTTATGATTGGACAAATGAACTTTATCCAGTTTGAACTTCACATAGATAAATACTTAAGTATTAGGGCTCTACTCTTGTTCCATGTCCCTTCTGAGTGGTCTGAAGCTATCTCCTGTTCTGCTAGCATGTAGTACCTTTCATGATACCATTGTGCTCCACTGAAATTGTTTAGGTGATGCACAGGTGCATTCAATGTGGAAAGTTGGGACGCGAGGAAGAGCTCTCTGGACAATTGAGGTCAACTCTTTACAAATGATGATTGGGGCACTTAAGAAAGATAAAGGATGCTGTCAATATGAAGAAAGTTAAAAATAATTTCAGTGTTTTCTTTAAAAACAGTCAATTTTGCATCACACTGTCTGACTCTCCTTTTGCCAGCCATCATCATGTAAAAGAGCCAGCCATATAAAAAACAATGATTTTTTTTTCTTGCACACAGTACACAATACCCTCAACCCTCGTCTCCCCCCAACCCTCCGAGATGCCTTGCACAGATGTTTGGTTTCTGATAAGCTCAAGATTTTTTAAAATTTGTTTCCGATTTGGAGATTGCTTATCCGTAGTGGCTTTTCTGGGAAGCTGCTGTTGGGGGAGTCTGTGTCCATGCTCTAAATACATGCTGCCACACTAAATTTACAAAGGTCTTCCAAACATCTTGGGGTGTTTACCTACTAAAAACATATTTCGGTGATAAGTGAGAGCTGATGAGAGGGATTCTAGTTGTATATTAATGTAGAATAGTAAAATTAAGTTGACCGATGTCCCTGTAGGGTGTGCAGAATATCCCACCTACTAAATGAAAGCTGTGTAACAACTGAAAGAAGCCAAAGTTATTTGAAGTGAGTTGGAATGTTTCCACTAGCCTTGCAGACATCCAGCTGGCGTTCTGAGGGTGTATGAAAGGATCGAGTTTTTGTCCTCAGGCAACTGAAGAGCTCTTATAAATAGATTTAGAGGGAAGCTAAGTGGAGTTGCATGAAATTGTTCTTCCTCTCTACTTTTTGCTCTTCACAGCAGCAGGAAAAGGAAGAAAATGGCTAGTCGGGCCTTGTTGCTGCTGATGGAGTGGCTGATTAGGTGCAGGATCAACATATGCTGCTTTTGCAGTAGAATTTCACAGAATCATAGAAACGTAGGGCTGGAAGGCACCTAGAGAGGTCATCTAGTCCAGTCCCCTGAGCTGAGGCAGGACCCTAAGTATACACAGACCATCGCATTCAGGTGTGTGGAATTTGAGGGCCTAAATATCATAGGCTCCTTTAAAGATTCCAACATAGATAACAATTTCAGTCAACTCAGATTTATAGCTAAGATTACAAGTAAATCTGCTGCTAGTGGTAAAGATAAATCCTGCCAACAAAGCACTGATTGACTTTCTGTGAGTGTTAGTGAGCTAGGGGTAACTTGATAAGCTATTGGTGAAAACAGGGAGTTCCTCACTTTGTTTTATATATTTGGCTTTTGGATTCATTTTAAAAACCACAAGTTGACCTTTTAAAAATACCTTTCTTGTTAACCATCTTAAACCTAAGTTAAATTTCCCTTGACCAATAATGCAATGGTATTTTCCCCAATTTCTATTAGATTTGATATTCACTAATTTTTATCCATCTAATTAATCCGTTGCTCCTTTTTGGGGTCTAGTCACAAATGTATGTGAAACATCAACTTCTTGCAGGCCCTTAAGTCTTCTTTGCATCAGATATCATTAGCTGATGTCCATTGTGGTTACCAAGAAGGGTCACGGTCAACTGCTGTAGATGCTTTTTCTGCTGACCTCCTACACCGCCAAGCATGGCAGGCACCTTCTGCCTGACCTTTGGAGGTGTGAGGGGAGGGAGTGGTTGGTTGGACCGTGAAGAACCCCTGTTTTCAGAGGAAGTGGGAGAGCAGAGCTTCCTAGACAGAGAGGGCCTTTTGGATAAGGGCACAATCCCTTCACACCCAGAATTCCAGCCATTCTGACTCAGCCACCTGTTTACTTTTTCCCCAAGTATGCAGATGCCTAGGTGAGCGTGTGCAGGGGAAACGAGGGCTGGAGTGCAGGACCAGCCTTGCCCCTCATGCCCATAGTAGGCAGTTCACAGGAGGAAAAACCAAGCAGAATTGTGAGGAGGAGAGAATAGGTGTTATTTCAGCAGAGACTCTCTGTACCAGAGAGGTCACCAAGAAGATTGTGAGCTCTTTGGGACAAGGGCATCTTGATTATTTGAGTACAGTGCCCACCACAGTGGGCCTTTATTCCGATTCTAAATCCTAATCTTTGGAATCCTAATTCCAAATCTTACTGTGTTACATATTAATAAACTATATCTGTGTGTCCCAGCTCCTATCAGTCATGAGTAGCGAGTAGCTTTTCACCTTCCTCCAGTAAAATGTCTGTAACAGGAATTCAAAGGATTCTGATTTCTTGGTCTGTGCAGTATACCATGTTCCCCTTAAATTTCTGGGAACAATGGCAAAAGGATATTTTAGGAAGAACTTTCAAAACTCTGCCAGATATATGATTTCATGTGAAAGAAAAATGAAAGCTTTTGCAGCTTATCTTCCTGGAAATTATCTTTAAGCCAAGAAAATAAAATGGGTGACTAAAATACTTCCATTGGTTGGAGAGAGTTCCTAATTTAGTGGACCTAGATCTTAAATTGTCACTGCTTAAAGTTAACTACCTAATAGACTGTTTTCTTAACATAGTACCTTCTTTTCATTTCACTGGAGCTTCTGGGTGCTCTCCACTAGAGAAAATAGGTCAGTTAGATTTCTAATAGTAAGCCCCTGTTTTTGAAAATGTTATCTGTGGGCTTTCAGGTGTTTCCTTTTCTCTGCATTATCTCTCAGCAGTGTTTGGTATGGACATGGAAGATGTTCAGTAGATATATAAAATAAAAGTGAACATTACATATACAGTTTCTAACTTTCAGTTACAGGGTAGCGTGCTCTGTCACAATTACTATACATTTTAAAACAATCTTGGTTCAAAACTGAGAAGAGAACCTGTTTTTGTGTCGCACGAAAATGCATTACTGTTATCCCAGGCTTTGTTTAGTTTTATTGCAGTTCTTTTGTTTGATTAGTTTACAGGTTAATTGCTGCTAGATCAGTCTAACTGTAACTTCAAGGGTATTAGCTGCAGTGTAATATTGTGATGAAAGGGTATCTACTGTACTGTCCAGAAGCTTTGTGGAGTTCTGTTTTAGATAGTCTTGGTATCCAATCTGGGCTGTGTACATTTGCTAAACTCTGTGAAATTATGCTGAAAGCTTGGGAGGTTTAGCTGGCCTAAAGAAACTTTAGAGAGCTGGTGTTAGTGAGAGATTGTTGTGTGTTCCCTAAATAACCTACAGAACATGTGTTAATGTTTGGTGAAATGAGCTAATGTTATGTAAGCTGAAACATTGAACATCTGTCCTGGTTTGGATTTTAGGAAATGCTTTTTGGAAAATAAGTTCTTTGTGTTTTGTTTTGTTTTTTCATTGGGGAATAAAAAATTAAAAGGGCAGAAGTACTTTCAGTTGTGGAAAAACTTTCCAGAGCTCCTCTTCTTCAGTAAGCACTGTTGTGTATTTGATCTTTTAGAACTTAAACATGAGTTTGAGCAGCTTTGTAAAGTATACACTTCAGTATATTGTGTCCTGCCCGACGAAGTGGATCGCTATTTTGAATGTTTTGGAGAATGGTGTATTGATAAAATACATCTTACATAGACTGTAATACAGAATTAGGGGGAGACTTTCAAAGGCACAGATGGTAATTAGGTGTCTGACTCCTGTTCGTGCATTAGAAAATCTCCCACTTAATGCCTGCACCTAACAAGAATTATTTCTTCTAGGTAAAACTAAGCATCACTAAATGTGCTTCATTACAAATAAATAACATGAAAAATGGAAGTTGTCTGCCAAAACTGAATAAATACATTATCACATAATCTGGAATGCCTGGCCCTTCATGTCCCTCCCAGATGCTGGTGTGTTTTATCCTAGCTCCTCTAGGGGAGGTATCGTTTAGGTTATAAGATCTTCAGGACATGGACTTCTCTCCCATGTTTTGTGTAAAGCACCTAATACTTGGTCCTAGAAAATAACGATGAAAATGTTTTTAGAAGCAGGTTGTTGATGGAGATTATGAAAAATTCATATTCTAATAGTGAGAGGTGTATTCAGGTACTGATTGTCTTGTTATAAAATAGGTTGAAGAATTTAAGTGGTTTACGTGGCTGCTAACTATGTTATGGGGGGAAAAATTCCCTGTAGGTGGTAATTTACATACTGTGTTTCTATACTAATTGGGGGATGGGAAAGGAACCAAATATATGGGGAGAGGAATATAATTTATAAATTGTGAGGATAAGCAGAGGAAACCATTTTGAATTTTTATATTAATCTTTATCTTGTACCATGCTCAAAATTTTTATTTGAGAATAGTTTGTATTTGGAGTTTTGTGTAGATTAGGCAGAAGAACGAGTCAGAAAGATACGGAAAAAAACAGGTAAAATATTTGTGGGATATTTTAAAACTTGTAATAGGATACTTGAGTTATTAAACTTTAAGTCCTTTTAAAGATCCCACTAAACAATTACTCGTTTTCACTTAACCCATTTTAGCACAGAGAAAAATCATGATTTACTTGATAGCCTTAAAAATCTTTGTTAGCCTGCTAATCAAAGCAAAATTATAGTCTAAAGAAGCTTGAGCAAATGTGATGGTATTGTGCAATCTCAATTAAATAAAACTAAGAGGAAATGGTGTTAGGAAAGGGTACTGAAAATAAGGAACAAAAGTAAAACAACAATGCAGGGAGAATGCCATTTAATTGTTTCAACCTAAACTTCTGTTTCAGGATTAGCATTATCATGTAAATTTGCAGTGATACAAGAGAAGTAATAGGTCTTCATGGAAAGGAGGCAAACTAGGATCAGGAGCAGACAATCCATTTCAATGAGGGTTGTTGAAAGCATGGCTGGAAAAATCTCTGAGGAATGGAAGCTGTCAAGCTGTGGTTTACATCCACTTTTTTATTTTAACTGTTAAATGAGTTTTAAATACAGCCTGAAAAAGGAAGGCATGTGGTTATGAGCATTTGGCTGTAGCATGGGGTTGAGTTGGGTTGCTACTGCACTGATCTATCTCTGAAAATGTCCCACCATTGCAGCTCTTCCAGTACTTGCAGCAAGGGAAGTGTTAGTAAAGAATGCTTGCTGGCACTTTTCTCATCCTGTCATAAAACTGTGCTAGTGCAGATGACATTGTTAAAAAGTCAGTGGTCAGTCTACATGAGCTATGACAACACTGTGAAGGTGGGAGACTTAGGATGGCCTCAGGGTAGGTAAATTCCTGGAGGTTCAGGTAGCCTTTTCGTTAGACAAACCGACCAACAAAAAAAAGAGACAGTGTCAGAGATTCAGCCTTCATTCATGTTCATAGGCATTACATGCATCATTGAGAAAATATATTTACTTTTAAAGCATGTAGAGTCTGCATGTAGATGTCACAGTTCAGGACAACTGCTCTGACCAAGCAAGGGCTCTCAGTCAGGCTTCTGGCTTCCCAGCCTGTGTCTTTCTGGAGTGAAGACCCGTGCCTCTCCCCCTCCTGACCAGGGTATTTCCAGGCTGAACAGTTCCCTGCCTTCATTGTTGTTCACAGCAAAAGACAATCTGTCTATACAGGCCTGCTTGCTTTCTCTGTAGAGAATAATAGTCATTTCCAAAAGTTTTAAGTTTTTATACAGTTTTTTTCTAAGCAAGCATAAGGTAAAAGCACTACAGAGAAAACGTATTGAAAACTGTAAAAGAACCTACTTGTGTGAATAAGCTTACAAGAGGACATCTACCCCATCCCCCCAGTCTCTAGAAGGGCTCTGGTTGGTGTTGGTCCTTCCAGGCCTTCCCTAAGGATTGAGCCCTCCGTGGAATGGGGGGCCGGTTTGTTTGCTGGATCAGAACCAGCTATTTGTCCAAAAATCCGTTGTTTGTCGTTGGTCCCTAAAGAATCCAGTTTGAGGTACCAGGGGGTGTTTTCAAAAGGGCTGATTACCAGAGGAATTATATTAGCATACCACCTCCACCTCGAGAAGCTACCTACAATCTCACGATAACACATAAACAATTGCATTTTTAATACAATGGACCCCAAAGGTATTAAACTTAGTTGAGTAAGGTTTGTCCAGGATATGGCAGGAAATTGTCATAATTGTTGCAGCAGTTTTCAGGGTCTGGGGCATATGCTTCTTACAGCAATGAAGAAGTGCATTTTCCCCCCTTATTTTAAATTCTTTGCAAAACTGAAAATACTTGGCAGAAGAAAATGTGTTAATTCACAGCGCTAGTTAGTATTGTGGACTCTTTAAAGCCCTGTCTATATTAGAACACTTTGTACACATATTCTTGCAATGGTCCAGCTGTACAGGTGTGCTCCCTAGTGTACACAGTGCTCAGGTGTTTACTGCCTTGTAATTTATACCCCTTAGAAGGTGGTAAATATTGTGCAGTCATGCCAGGTTGAACCCTGAAGAGTACTGAACATCTCAAACCTA
Source organism: Chelonia mydas (assembly GCF_015237465.2). Classification (NCBI taxonomy): domain Eukaryota; kingdom Metazoa; phylum Chordata; order Testudines; family Cheloniidae; genus Chelonia; species Chelonia mydas. Next base: position 70,328,400 of record NC_051251.2, on the reverse strand, counting down.
TGTTGCTCACTAGTTAGGTATCACTGTCACATGCAGGTTTCTTGTGCATCATGATAGAAGAGACACTGATTTTTAAACACACATCTGTGTAAATGTCATAGAAATTATAATATTTTAGGTGTGATATGAAATATACATTTAATATTCTAAATATGAACACCTTTTCTCTTTGTTAGGGCTAAACAATAAGGTTCACAGGAGAATAGAAGTGAGATCAGGAAGATACCAATTAATGCTTCGTTTTTTGATCCATCACAAGAGAAGCAGCTAGAGAACAGTATCAGGTACCTTTGTGTAGAATTAGTGTTTGCTTTTATGTCAGCTATTAAGTAGGGAGATTAAACATCATTGAACAGATCATGGACAATTGCAGATATTTTTAAATTTAAGTGAATAGGGGCCAGATTTTCAGATGATATAAAACGATGTTCCTTTATTGAAGCCAGTGGGACTATGCTGGTTTACATCTCTGGTTGTCCAGAGATCTCAATCTGGCACCTTATACTCTCACTAAGTCTCCTATATGTCCACTAAGCACGTAACCAGTACATCTATGGTAGGAGCAATACAAGCTTCTGCCTTGGCGCTATAATGTATGTAATGCCTGATGTATATGGACTGCCTCTGGGAGTGTAAAGTTGTGCATAAATTAGACTTTTTTGTCAAATTCTTCACTGATGCGACCACCAGTTCAGTTCCACTGACGTTTGCTATTGTGGGGTTGCTACTCCAGACAGGATAGCCATGGTCACTGTTACCACCAATGGGAAAATTTTAGCTAAGTCTACTGTAGACAAGACCTAAGCCTATTCAGAATCTGGACTCTTGGTAAGACTCCCAACAAGATGTCAAATATAATGGTGGGTTTGGGGAGTATGCAGTATTTTTCTCTGCGGAAAGCTCCACATTTCCTAACGGTGGGTTTCCAGAAGTATGGACTTATCATTGAGGAGAAACTTTGAAATGGCTTTATTGATACTAAATTAATCAGCAGCCACCATGTGTTCAACCAGATTTGTCAGAAACAGATGAGACAAGAATTGGTCCACTCCTGTGCAAGTGATCTTTTACCTGAGACATTGGTTTCTGTTGCAAAGGAGTCACCAGAAGTTAACAGCAACATTTGTGGCAAAAGGTATCCCAAATCAGTAGGTTCCTGAGATATCACACGGTAGCTTAGTCAGACAGGATGTTAGCTTAGTGGGTTTCAGAGTAACAGCCGTGTTAGTCTGTATTCGCAAAAAGAAAAGGAGTACTTGTGGCACCTTAGAGACTAACCAGTTTATTTGAGCATAAGCTTTCGTGAGCTACAGCTCACTTCATCGGATGCATACTGTGGAAAATACAGAAGATGTTTGTTTTTATGCACACAAATCATGGAAAAAATGGATGTTTATCACTACAAAAGGTTTTCTCTCCCCCCATCCCACTTAGTGGGATGCTTCTGTTGGTGGAAACAGAGCAAAGTACTTCATAAAGAGGAGAATAGTCAAAGTATCAAGCAGTAAGAGTTCAGGGTGATATGGAATGGCCTTGAAGCATTTAATATCGCTGCTCAGTTGGGATGACCACACTATGATTAGGCTTGGCAGAATATTTTCTTCTTCAAGTGATTGCTTTTGTCCATTCCAATTAGGTGTGCGCATGCCGCTTGCATGGTAGCCAGAAGGTTTTGCCCCTAGCAGTACCTGACGGATGTTGCGCCTTCATGGCATTGGATATAGGGCCCTGCCAACCCACCACCTCATCAGTTCCTTCTTACCGCCTGTGACAGTTAGCCGGAACACTCGTATCTCTTGCTTCGGCAAGCATCTCTCTTAGCAGTCTTTGAACTTTGTGTATATAGTTAGATTATAATAGTAGTTAATAGTTAATATAGTGTAGCTTTTTATATAAGTTTTATTTGGGGGTACTCCCTCCCCCCTACCCCCCCCCTCCTTTTTTTGTTCCTGGTACCGGGACATGCCTTGGTCCCTGGGATTTAAACCCTACGCAGCGTGTGGCAAGTCTATGCCCAGAAGTGACTCCCACACTTTCTCTTGGAAGTGTTTGGGGGAAAGCCACCAAAAAGAATGCTGTAAGATCTGCAGGGGGTTCCGTCCAAGGACTCAGAAGGAGCGAGATTAGCGCCTCAAGATCCTTCTGATGGAGGCTGCTCTCTGTCCACACTCAGATCCCGGATTGGCAGAGCCGACAACAAGCACCTCATCTTCGGTGCGCAGTGCGTCAGCACCAGCAGCACATGAATTGGCTCCGAGGAAGGACTCTGCCAGAGACCCTTGGCACCGCCAAGGCTCCACACATAGGGGCTCCACTCAGGTCAGCGGGCACCATTGTTCTCACTCCCCGGTGGACCATAAGAAGAGACCCGAAAGGGGCCGCGCCCCGACATCCAGACTGGCACAGACGGAGTCCGCTGCCTTGAGACCCATGTCAGGCTACGTGAGTTCAGCTCTGCCGACTAGGGTCTCGTTGACTCCTGTCCCTACAAGGGGCCACTCGAGTCCAGGCCCACAACACTCCCCTATCTGGGAGAGCTGCAACCTGCAGCTGCCATCCTGGCTGGAGGTATTCGAGGCGGCCAAGGACCTCATCGCCCCGACGCCACTGCCCTCCCCTCCAACTTGGGATAGGTCTCCTACATTGGTCTCAGCGGCACCTGTGAGACACTCGGTGCTGTCCAGGGGCAAGCCAGTGACGATGCTGCACCGGTCACCAGCACTCACGTAGGGGAGCTGCACTGGTCCCCAAGTTCCCGGCATCAATCTCCGGCACCGATGGGCACTGCTCCTCTGTTGTCCTCCAAAACAGAGTCCCCTACCGGTAGAGGAGAAGCAGGAGATCCAGGTCTGGTAAGCGTGGGTAGCAGCCTCATCTGAGACCGTGGCCTGATCAGTGGCAGGCTTCTGCCTAGCGTCCATTCTGGACGCTGTGGGTGTTCCACCAGGGCCAGAGTCAGAGGTCCTATTCCAGGTTGGCTTTGGTGCCTCTGGAGTATCAGCAGGACCAAGTGTTCCCCATGCTGGCACCTACTGCCCCAGAAGACCGGGTGCCAAGAGATCCCCTTAGCACCGAGGGTAAAGGAACAGGACCTGCTCCCAGCTAGGCCTCGTCCTCATCCTTGCCTGATGAGGCGGTGGCAGGAACATCGACGGCCCCTGTCCTGGAGGAGAGCAGGGTGCTCCAACAACTGCTGAGGATGGAGGTGCAGAACATGGGGATCCAGGCAGAGGAGGTCATTGAGACATCAGACCCCATGGTGTCTTGCCCCCTCTGGTCCCTCCCATATTGCTCTGCCACTTACCAAAACTATTAGTGGCAAAGAGGAGCGAACGAAAGTACTTTGTTCCCTGTAAGGGGTTCGAGTACCTGTATACTCATCCCCTGCTGGACTCCCTAGTGGTAGCTGCAGCAAATGAGCAGGAGTGCCAAGGCTACCAGGGCCCCTCCCCCAAAAACTGGGAGGCTAAAAAGCTGGACTTTTTGGGGAGAAAACTCTATTCCACAAGAGAGCTCCAGCTCAGAATATCTAACCACCAGGCCGTATTACAACTCCTGTGGAGCAATGGCAAAATTTATGGAGCTGTTGCCAGAGGACTCCAGGGTAGAATTTTCCTCCTGAGTAGAGGAGGGCAAGCTCATTGCTCAAGCTTTGCGGCAGGCAGCCCTTGATGTGGTGGATGTGGCCACCCACACCATGGCCTCGGGGACAGCCATGAGAAGAAGCTCCTGGCTTACAGGTTTCAGGACTCCCATACCCGTCCCTCTTTAGGGACCCTTCTCACGAGCAACTCCTCACGCAGGATGTGCACTTGGTCCTAATGCTGGGGGCAATGGAAGAGGTTCCTCAGGAACTGAAGGGCAAGGGGTTCTATCCTGGTATTTCCTAATACTGAAAGCCAAAGGTGGCCTCAGGCCCATCCAAGACCTGTGAAATCTCAACAAGTTCATGAAGAAACTGAAGTTCCACGTGGTCTCTTTAGCCTCCCATTATCCCTTCCTTGGATCTGGGGGACTGGTATGCTGCCCTCGATTTGAAGGACACTTACTTTCATATTTCAATAATGTCGTCCCTCAGAAGCTACCTCAGATTCACAATCATCATCAGTTCACATCCTTCTCTTCAGCCTCTCAGCAGTTCCTCGAGTGTTTACCAAGTGCACTAGTGTTCACTTGGTAAACACAGTCATGGCCATGTTCCTACTCAAACGTCAGGTGCAGGTGTTTCTGTACCTTGCCGACTGGCTAAGCAAGGGCCACTCCAAGGTGCGAGTGAGCTTCATAAGGGCTACTTTTGATGACCTGGGCCTTCTACTGAATGTACAGAAGTCAATCCTATCTCCCGTTCAGCGGATAGAGTTTATAGGGGCAGTACTGGACTCTACACAGGCAAGGGCATATCTCATGGTCCTTTCCAGTCCCTGTGCGATATCATACAAAGTCTCGGGCAGTTCCCTACTACCACAGCAAGGAATTGCCTAAAGCTTCTGGAACACGTGGCTGCTTGTACCTATGTGGTACAGGACGCCAGATTGAGACTCCGACCTCTTCAGGCGTGGCTGGCTTTGGTATATCGGCCGATTCGGGATGGTCTAGACAAAGTCTTCACTGTTCCTCATCTGGTCCTCGACTCTCTCCTATGGTGGCTCAAGCCACAGGAGATGTGGGCAGATGTTCCCTTAGCCAGACTACAGTCATCCCTCTTGTTGGTGACGGACATGTCAGCGTTGGAGTGGGGTGCGCACCCGGGAGACCTCAAGGCCTCTGGTCCCAAGTGGAGCTCTCACTTCACATCAACGTCAGAGAGCTGAGAGCGGTCCTTCTGGCATGTCAGACATTCCAAGTTCATCTGGAAGGCAAATGTGTATCGGTTATGATGGACAATACAATAGCGTGTTTTATATAAAACAGATGGGGGCGCACGCTCCTCTCCCCTGTGCCAGGAAGCCCTCAGATTGTGGGACTTTTGCATAGCTCACTCAATAAATCTGCAGGAGTCATACCTCCCTGGAGTACAGAACGAGTTGGCGGACTATCTCAGCAGATCTTTTCATGGCCATGAGTGGTCCCCACACCCTGACGATGCAAATACCATCTTCCAACAGTGGGGGTTTCCCCAGATAGAGTTGTTCGCAACGCAACAGAAAGTGCCTGCAATTCTGCTCCTTCCTGAATCACTCCATCGTAGATACATTTCCCCTTCCCTGGAAGGGACACCTCTTGTGTCCATTCCCTTCCATACCTCTTGTTCACAAGGTGCTCCTCAAGGTTCGAAGGGATGAGGCCTCAGTGATATTTATAGTTCCAGCCTGGCTCTGCCAGCACTGTTATACACCTTTCCTGGAAGTGTCCATAGAACTTACTGCTCTTCCTGGACCTGATAACTCAGGATCATAGCCGTCTCCAGCACCCGAACCTCGAGTCGCTTCACCTCATGGCGTGGAAGCTCCATGGCTGAATCCAATGGAGCTTGCCTATTTGGGTCTGGTCCGGGAAGTCCTGGGCAGTAGGAAACCCTCCATTAGGGCTACCTACCTAGCCAAATGGAAAAGATTCACAATCTGGTCTTCCCAATATCTCCCGTCTCCAACATGTTCGTCGATACCATGATATTGGACTGCCTCCTACACCTCAAGCAGAAAGGTCTTTCCTTGTTGTCAATAAAGGTCCACCTGGCCACCATCTCTGCCTTCCATCCAGGCACAGAGAGCCAGTCGGTCTTTGCCAACCCTTGATGAGTCGTTTCCTAAAAGGTCTCAACAGACTATACCCTCATGTACGACAGCTGATCCTGGTCTGGGACCTTAACTTGGTCCTATCTAGGCTAATAGGGCCACCCTTTGAACTGCTGGTGACATGTTCTTTGCTGTACCTCTCATATAAGGTGGCGTTCCTGGTAGCAATAACCTCAGCCAGGAGGGTGTCTGAGCTCAGGGCCCTAACATCTGAGCCTCCTTACACTGTGTTCTTTAAGGACAAAGTCCAGCTCAGACCGCATCCTGCTTTTCTCCCTAAGGTTGTCTCCCAGTTCCATGTTAACCAGGATATCTTCCTTCCAGATTTCTACCCTGAGCCGCACGCAAGCAGCAGGGAGCAAAAATGTTGTTAATTGGACGTTCGCTGGGCATTAGCTTTCTATATCGAGCACACAAAACTGTTTCAGAAGTCCATTCAGCTGTTTGTCGCAGTAGCAGACAGAATGAAGGGGCTTCCAGTCTCCCAAAGGATTTCGTCATGGATCACGTCCTGTATCTGGGCATGCTATGATCTGGCGAAGTACCCGCCCTTCCGTTTAAAGCACACCCCACAAGGGCGCAGGCATCATCAGTGCCGTTCCTGGCCCATGTTCCGCCCCAGGAGATTTGCAGAGCTGTGATGTGGTCATCAATACATATTTTACCTGGCATTATGCTGTTACCCAGCAGGCTAGAGACGATGCAGCCTTTGGCAGAGTGGTGCTGCAATCAGCGAACCTTTGAGCTCCAGCCCCACCTCCAAAACTTAAACTTGGTAATCACCTAATTGGAATGGACATGAGCAATCACTCGAAGAGGAAAAAACAATTACCTGCCTTTTGTAACGCTTGTTCTTCCAGATGTGTTGCTCATGTCCGTTCCAATACCCACCCACCAACCCCTCTGTCGGAGTGAAATGCAAGAAGGAACAGAAGTGGTGGTGCGTCGGCGGGGCCCTATATACAGCTCCATGAAGGTGCGACTCCAGGGGGTGTCCGGACCAACCTGACAGTTACTGTTAGGGGAAAAACCTTCTGGCTGCTGTGCACGCAGTGCTTGCACACCTAATTCAAATGGACACGAGCAGCACATCTCAAATAACAACAGTTACGAAAGGTAGGTAACTGTTTTTTTATTTTTGTATAATTTAGCGGATAATATCAATGTTCATTTTAAAAGTTTTTAATTTTTTTAATCAATTTTAAATTTTCATAGTTGTGGGAAATGACGGGGGGGGGTGTTGGGCAATGAGGGGGTCGGACAATTATTTAATGAGAAGTTGAGATTCAAAAAGTTGCTGCTTCACAACTGTTAAAACACAAATTGTCAAGATATGTCAAAATATACAGAGTAAATAGCCTTCAATCAAACTCTAATACATTCTCAAGCAGCATTTGTTTTTGCCTGTCTGTACATTTCTGATGATTGTCAATGGAAATATTTTTTCCATTGGTTTGTGTGTGTGTGGGGTGAAATCAACATTTACCAATAAAAATATAATCCTTCCAGGCCTAGCTATGAGAGATAACATGCCAGCTATGCCAGATCCGAACAAGTAGAGAAGAAATGGATCTCCTCACCTGCAACAGGAGATTAGTCTTAGAGTTTGAGCAAGACAAAAAATCCATAATCATTATATGCACACCGCATAAAAGGGAGATTTAATCTCAGAATATATTGGTTTAGCTGGTAATAGCTGTAGCTGAATGGAATCTCCTGCTCAGTTTCTTTTCCTTTGCAAAAAAAAACCCTGAACAATTTAGCTTCTGATCTGTTTGCCTACAAGACTCCAGATTCTCCTCCAAGAAAAGAACTCAACTGACATCAATGACTCAAAATTTGGACAAGGTTAAGGTACTGTTGCAAAGAACGTGGGTTGTCTCCAGCAACGCGAGAGGTGAATAGTATCTGAGAATTAAAGATGGGCTATCCTTTAGAGGACGAGTCCAATGTTAAAATGTCAAATAACAGCATTGTTTGTCCTGCTGGAGTCCGTGGAGGAAGGCAAACTTGTTTCCACTAGGACATGAAATGTTTCTGCAGGTTCACAGGACTCAATTGTGGTAATTATCTGTGCATCAAACACCCAACCTCGCTATTGAGCAGTCTGTCCCTCAACAGCTTGTCTATTTAAGTGGCTGTTCTTACAGCTGTTGCCACAGTGAGGAGATTTGGTGTTTAATATACTACCCATGGGCCCTCAAGATTGGTTCTGCGGCCTACCTTTTCTGAATGGAAACAATGTGACATTTTTCTCCAATGTCAACGTCTTTTACCATAGGACACAGGGAACAGTGCAGCAGTCACTCTATCTGAGGCCATCACATCCATCAGAGAGGTTAGGGCTTAAGTTAGATATGTGCAGGGGCTCTAAATCTTCAGAATGTGCATAAGTCCCTTCTGAAGAGTTAGCCTTTTCTTAATCTTATATCACGTACATGCAAAGGGTATGAAAACTTCAGTCTCCATTTTGCTGAATGGGGACTATATGAGAGGAATGAGCCTCACTCATCTTTTGGAATCAAAACACATTCCCAGAGAGCAATGATGACATCCTGCAGCGACAGAGGATGCTGGCTCATGAGAGAATGTAAACAGATAAATAGATTTTAAAGCCAGATGGGAGCATTATGATCATCTAGTCTGAAGACCTTTATAACACAGGCCAAAAAACCTTCACGATATTTTTTACATCAAGCTCACAACTTATGAGTGATAGCATATCTTTTACAAAGACACCAAGAGCTGACTTCAAGTGATGGACAAAGCAGCACATCTTTAGGTAAGTTTTTTCCAGTCATTAATTACCTTTCCTGTTAAATTTGCTGCTTGTTTCTAGTGTGCTTCCAGTCATTGGGTCTTGTTAAACCATTTTCTGCTTGATAAAAAACCGTCTACTGTCTGAAATCTTTCCCTTGTAGGTATTTGTAGATTGTGATCAAGTTACTTCTAAATCTGCTCTTGGACAATCTAAATAGTGAGACTAAAGAAGCTAAATCTATAAGGCATGTTTTCCAAACCCTGAATCGGTTTTGTAGGTTTTTTTTTCCTGCATGCCTTTCTGATTTGTCCCACATTCCTTTTGCAGCGTGGATACCAGAACTGGATACAGTATTCTAGTAATGGTCTCCTTAGTATAAACTCTGTATACTGCATTATCTCCCTGTTCATATTTGATATTCTCCTGCTTGTACATCCTAGGATCATGTTTGCCCTCTTAGCTACAATACTGCACTGGGAGCTCATGTTCAATTGATTATCTGCTACGAGCCTCTAAGAACTTCCATGTGTCACTGAATTCAAGAAGAACTGTCTCCCACCTTGTAAGTGTGGCGTACATTCTTTGTTAATAGGCATTTATTCTTTTGCATAGAGATACACATCTGACATCAGGAATCATAACATTCAAAAACTGGTAGGAGAACACTTCAACCTCTCTGGCCACTCAGTAAAAGACTTAAGGGTGGCAGTTTTGCAACAGAAAAGCTTCAGAAACAGACTCCAACGAGAAACTGCTGAGCTTGAATTAATATGCAAGCTACATACCATTAACTTGGGTTTGAAGAGAGACTGGGAGTGGCTGGGTCATTACACATATTGAATCTATTTCCCTATGTTAAGTATCCTCATACCTTCTTGCAACTGTCTAAATGGGCCATCTTGATTATCACTACAGAAGTTTTTTTCTCCTGCTGATAATAGCTCATCTTAATTAATTAGCCTCTTACAGTCTGTTTGGCAACTTTCACCTTCTCTGTATGTGTATATATATATCTTCTTACTATATGTTCCATTCTATGCATCCGATGAAATGGGCTGTAGCCCACTGAAGCTTATGCTCTAATAAATTTGTTAGTCTCTAAGGTGCCACAAGTACTCCTGTTCTTTTTGCAGATACAGACTAACACGGCTGCTACTCTGTAACATATGCATGTTAAACTAAGTATTTCAACAAGGGACACAGAGTTCCTCCAGGTGCTTCTCAAACCAAACCGTACTTGAAATAAGACAAAAATAGAAATTAGGTTAACAAGCCTGCCCTGATCTCTTCAGCCCAGTATTCTAATCCATGCCAGGCCTATACTGTGACTGACAAATCTGTGGTTGATGCATGGATTTATTTTCGTTTTACATTTATTGAAGCCAGGCCCTTTGTCAGATGGCTGGGCCACCTTTAACTGACACTCTAGCCTTGTATAACTATCCTAGAATTTTAGTTGTGTGCAACATGGGGGAAGGGAGCGTGAGAGATAGTTTATTAATTTTTCCCTAATCATGAGCACTTTCATGCATATGTGGTTTATGGTAGGCACACAGATCTCTCAGTGCATGCGTGCATGCATGAAGTTTTCACATATACAATAGTTGAGTCTGAGTCCATGCAGACATAACTTGCACAAACACTGACATGTTTGCACGCAAAAGTTGGTGTGCAGGTTTGAAAAAATGGGCTTGTGTGAGTACTTCCTAAATCTGCTCTGAAGAGACTGAAGAAATACTAGTTCTTGCCTTGTGCAACATTTTCAGTCATAACACTGAAGTTGAAAGATAACGCTTGTTTAAACTGATTTGGAACTCAGACTTCCTGTATCGGATGAAGTGAGCTGTAGCTCACGAAAGCTTATGCTCAAATAAATTGGTTAGTCTCTAAGGTGCCACAAGTACTCCTTTTCTTTATCCCTCCAAACAATCCTCTGACTTTCTCCTCACAAGATTTTCTTCTTGTAAAGCTGATGTGACTTCTTTTGAAGTCACTACATCGGTAGTATTTTTTTCTAATTACACTGGTCTGCCTGATAGCAAAGATTATTTGTCCATGAATCGATCAGTATGTTTAACAGGGCTTTCCCCTACCATCTTTCTAATAAACATTGCAAAACAGGTTGAAAGAGGGTAGCCATGTAGCCCTGGCTCCATGTGTTTACAAAGCAGTAATTGCTTGGATTTAGAGTTTAGGGATGAATTCCTTCTCTTTCTGAAATAGGGGAGCCCAAACTCTATTATTCACTTAGCTGTTTAGAATATCTCTTAGGGCTGGCCAAACTTCAGAATTTTTTTTCCTGGCTGCATCCTTCAGGATTTTAAATTGTGTAGGTGGGGTATCTTGGGAGGAATCCTATCTGTCATTTATAACTTAAAGCCAACCAAAAATGAGTATTTGAATGAGACCAATATCAATATATTTTCTGGTTTTGTTCTTCTGTTAAACATTCCTCAGTGTTGATAATAACTCCTCAAACTACTTATATCCTGATATTAGAATCCTGCACCAATAACTGTTATGGAATGAACATTCATTTGAGGTGTGTCAGTTTTTGTAGGCTATTGTTTTCCTTTTTTACCCTTTTAGGGTTAGAGTTTCTCACTTTTCAGTCACATTTATTTTGTAATTGGCTTCATTTTTGAGGGATCTCTTGTTTCCCAATCAGAAACTGACTGGAAAGTTCCAGTACACTAGATGGCTATGCTAGTGCATTCGTGAGCATTAGTCCTGTTGGGATCCAGGAAGTGGGCGGGTGGAAGCAGGCCGACTGCTAAAGGACCTCCCCACAGCCTAAGGGGAGGATCTACAGGTCCAGGATTCCAAATAATTACGGGGGATCGCGAGCACTGGTAGAAGGTATATAGTGTGTTCTCCTAAGCTCTGCAGACCAGAAAACCTTAAAATGCTCTGGGAGTTTTTCCTGTCTCTCACTGAGAACTAGGATCCCCCAGAGTGAAAATCAGGCAAGATAACTTCAGAAAGGTAGGGTTACAAGGAAAGTAAATCCTTCTTACATCTTTCCACATGTAAATCCAAGTTGTCATAGTATCATGAGTTACTACAGAGGCCTTAAAATGGCATGAAAATTGGAAACAAATTAGGAGAAATCTAAGAATTACTTCAATAACTTTTCTGTATGTGATCTTTTGATTTGAAGATTTGTTATCGCTGTACTTTCCAGGAATATAGGAAATGGTTGCACTAGCATATAAGTGTAAGGAATAAAAGATTAAAATAACTCCCAAGGAACCAATGTACTCAACTTTAAAGGCAGGGTACCAGACTCATTGTATTGGAGTTCATTCTAGCATGATTTACTTAATTAAATTGATGCAAATTTTATATAAGTAAGGTAGGAATGCAGTAATAGAAACAGAATTGTAATAACTGCCCTTTTGGTTTCTGAGACAAGGTGGATGAGGTAATATCTCTTATTGGATCCACTTCTGTTGGTGAAAGAGAAGCTTTTGAGCTACATGGAGCTCTTCAGGTCCTGGAATTGAATGGCAATGTAATATAGTGTTGTGTAAAGTGAAGATTCTTCAGGTCCCAAAGAATTCTCTATGTAGCTTGAAAGCTTGTCTCTTTCACCAACAGAAGTGGGCCCAATAAAATATATAGGCTCACCCAACTTGTCTCTCACGTATCCTGGGACCGACACAGCTACAAGAACACTGCAAACAACTTCTGGTTTATGGCATATGTTGTTTTGGAAGGAAAAAAAAAGCAACCTGTTAAATGAGAACTTGTGGATAACATTATACGTACCGAGGGGTTGCCAAACTGGCTCGCGAGCCGCATGCGGCTCTTTTACAGTTAGTGCGGCTTGTGGAGCCCCACTCCATTCTCCATCTACCAGACTCAGGGTGTGGGGGGGGAGCTCAGGGATTCTTCCCTGTGATGGGGCCGGGGCTTCTGCCGGAGACTGCTTGTGCCTGCTGAGGGGCAGGGAGGGCGGGGGGGGGGCACAATTTAAAGGTTCGTCGCCCTCCCTCCCCCACACACACAGCTTAACTCTCGCCCGCAAGCACACCCTCCCTTTTATCCTCAGTGGCCCCTCCCTGCAGCTCCCAGGTGTTAGCTCTGCCTGGAGAGGCAGCGGCAAACAGCTGGGAGCTGCAGGGAGGGGCTGCTGCTTTAGCTCTGCAGGGAGGGGCTGCTGCAAAAGAAGTGGCTTTACCTGCAGCTCCCAGGTGTTTGCTGTTGCCTCTTCCTATGGCCACAGCTCCCAGCTTGTTGGCTCCAGCAGCTGCTGCACAGGGAGGAGGCCTGGCGGCACCATGCGACTGAATGGGGCCAGCAAACCCTGGCAAAAATCTGGGGTGGGGAGCATGTGACCCCATGTGCTCCCACCACACGTCGCCTCTCGCTTCCACCTAGCGGGGAGGGGTGTCTCGGGGCTTCGGCCCTGCAGGAGATGCCTGCCAGGGCGTGGAGCCTGGCAGGTGCGCCCTCGCTCTCAAACTTCTGAAGATTGTTGTATGTGGCTCGGAGGGTCAGTAATTTTGGTTACCCCTGTACATCGCCTTGTCACATGTTGATTTCTTTCTTCTGCTTCCCCCAAAATGAAACTTTGATGTATCAGACACCTTTAAGGATATTAGGTTCTCCCAGTTCAATGCTAGTAAACTGCAGCTGCCACTTGAGATGATAGGGAGAAGTGGCAGTCCAGATAAGTGAAGCTTCAGAGGGGAAGCCGTGTTAGTCTGGATCTGTAAAAGCGGCAAAGAGTCCTGTGGCACCTAAAAGACTAACAGACGTATTGGAGCATGAATACCCACTTTCCCACGAAAGCTCATGCTCCAATATGTCTGTTAGTCTATAAGGTGCCACAGGACTCTTTGCTGCTTTTACAGATAAGTGAAATCTCTCTCTATGGTGGTTGCAGCCACGTTCTCCTTACTACCTACTTACTGTACACACTTACTGGGTTGTAATTCTCTACGTAAGCCTATGTTCCTCTTGTCTGTATTTAACCTATGGAGAGTATGTGAAAATGCATTGAGGTCTACGTGGCCCAAGACTTTTTTCCCCCCACAAGAGTGAATAAATTATGGATCATGAGTTAGATGGATGCTCTTTCTTAAAATGGGTATTCATTAACTGTTTTACAGTTAGCCTGTTCAGAGTTCAAATATTTACTGTTAAAAGGTGGAAAGGCTGAAAACTGAGGACTGCTGCAACAATTGTTCAGAATCTTCACTTTACATCAAACTACATGACCTTGGCATTCAGTTGTTTAGAGCTTAAAAATTTACATGTCCCCAGAGGAGTATATATTGAGCATTTACAATATTGAATTCTATTAATTCTTTACTAAGCTGATAAGGTCTTTTTTGGTAAACTTTATTATATTTTTTTCAAAGGAAAATAATGAGATTAATGGAAATTCAGACTTGATGATCTAAGATGGTCAGCTTTCTTTGATCCATTTAATTTTATTTTTAGAATTCTATTAATGATGGGCTTGAAAGGATTTTTGTCTGGGACTTGATTTTGGGAGCCGGAGGCTTAATCCAGCTAACCAAAAACTGTTCTGAGCTACAGTGGATCCCAGTTTTGTACAGTGTGATGATCAGACAAATTGGTATTTCCCACGATTTTACTGGTGCTCCTGAGCTATATGTAATGAAGTATAAAGAAAAAGCTATGTTCTAGCCACTTTTACTCAGATTTGTAGCTATCTTAAATACTGAATCAAGCTGTTCAGTAATCTCAGCAAATCAAGCAATTATCTATTCATATAGAGACGTAGCAATCAAGAAAGGGAAAAAGGTGAGTCTGAAGTAGCCAGTGTTTAATTTTGTATCATTTCCCTGAATTCCATTCAGAGTTCTGTTGGTTTCAAAGGATTATTGCTGGCTTCTGCATGCTGGCCTTTCTGTTTGTTGTTTGAAGAATGATACACAAAAGACTTGAGGTGAATGCTCTTCTATAAGAACACTTATTTCAGTAGGTCACTTTCATATGAAATATTTTTTCTAAAGTATTTTTCAGTTTTACTCCTATGACAAGTTTATGAAGAAAAAGTAGAGTTGCGAAATTAGGTTAAAAACAAGATGAGGAAGAGTTCTAATTGGAAGTAGCCTAAGTTTTAATACAAGAGGAAAAACTAGACACATCTTATACCAATAACATTATACTATTAGCATATCTTTGCCTGTTGAACTCAGATGTGGGTTAATTGGAAGGCATTATGCATAGAGGCTGAAGGCTTGTGTGGCTTAGTCAGTAAGATAAGAATGCTTTCACTTCTAGGAGCAGAGTATAAATCCATCCTAAGGGCTTAAATGGACCAGGTTTGCTAATCTTGGTTGAGGCTCAGTCAGGCTCAGAAACCTAAATGTAATCTGGTATTATCTGGAGTCTGTCATGAGAAACAGCATGGTGCCTGAAACACCTCTCAACCAAGGGAAGGGTAATCCCTATCCCACCTGCAGGTCAGACTTGATGTCATTGACCAGGGCAGTGGTGAGGAAATTTACAGTGCAGCTGCATGCCTCATTTAATCTGTGACTGTTGAAGAGGTCAGTTTCTGAAGTGCCAGTTCCCTGGTCTTCACAAACACTAAATACTCCATTTCCTTTCAAAATATGTATTTGAAGCCCAGAAATAGTTCTTGCTTCAGAGAAGGTTTTGTAGCTTCTACCATTTTATCTCTAACCCAAAATAAGTGTCTAATTCATTCTGTTAGTAAATGGCACAGCACTTCTTTCATAGTTTAGTACATCTCACGGAAGTGCCATCGTTGTAGTTCTTCTGTCTAACGTGTAGTGTTTCAGCACCCTTTCCCTAATTGTGACTTGTGAGTAGAGAATACCATTTTCATAATGTTAAATGTTGACTTTTAAGAACTGGGCTTCTCTTGAGGAAAAATAAAGGGTGTATGTAGCTTAATTATTTTAGTTCTCATATGAGGTAATGTGAAAATTCAGTATTGTATGTAACTTCAGATTAATACCATTTTGTTGACACTTGCATTTCCCAAAATTACTATTTTAAACCACATCTGGATTGTGGACAAAATGACTTTACTTCATATACTAGCTATCAAAATTTTGAACAATCTCTTATTTTCTTAAGCAGCACGTGTAATAGAGCCCTTGAAATATGCTTCTCAATCAGACTTATAACTCCTTAAAAATATGTAATTGAGTTAGCTTTTCTAAATAAGTCTTGCATCCATGAAACTTTATAGATTTGAGCTACATTTGTAATTAATACATAATGCTTATGCGAGAGTCTTAGAAATATTATTTTCCACAAGTGAAGCCTTTGTTTGTGTTTTACTTTTTCTTTTGTGTAATGAGTTACTTTGTGTGACAGGTGGGAGATTCAAGAAGGAGATAGTAGTTGATGGACAAAGCTATCTGCTGCTGATTAGAGATGAAGGGGGCCCTCCAGAGGCACAGGTGAGTATTGCATTTAGAGTTTTATTAGGCTAGACTATAGATCATGAAAATGAATAACTTTAATAAAATTATCTCACTTGATATAAGAAAAAGTGCAAAGAATTAAGTCAGTAGGTTGAGAAAACTTGATGTTTTCATAGGAAGTTTTTAAATGTCTTTAAGAATATAAATGTGATGGATTAAAACTTGCTCACGTAACTCAAAACAGAATGCACTGATTGCCCTCCTATGAAGGCAGCAGAATGTATTACTCCTGATGTGAACAAGCTATATCGCAATCTGCTCAGGTCACGTAACCTGAAAGCAAAGCTGGCTCGTTGCCCCACCTTTTCCAACAGCCTGATGAAAATGGAGATGTCATTTAAATCTACCTTTTTGGGGGAGAATTTCCATATGCTTGAATGTGTAAAGTCATCTTTGTATTTTAAAATTACATATAATTCATCAATAGTGATGGTCTCTGGGGCAATACTAAACATCCTCAGTTGAAAATTGGTTCTTTGGTACTTACAAAATGGTTTAAGTTGTAAAGTTCACTCTGATAAACTGGAGGAACATAGAACACGTGGACTTATCGTGCACAATTCAGGGCTACAAAGCTGATTCACTGACCAGGTAACTACGCTACATTACATTTTTATTAAACGTTCATATAAAAGGAATTGATTGAAGTATGTGATTAAGTCCTTTCATAATATTATCATAGCAGATGTACTCACACTGAAATGTGTTAGAAGTGTCTGCTTTTAAATCTTTGTCCTTCTTCCTCATTCTGCCTCATCTCTACTGCTTCTTCCTTGTAGTGTTGTGAGGCTGTCTCTAGCTCTCCAGGCCTCAATAGGGCGCCATTGTAATCTTATGCATTTCCTATTTGGTTACTGAACGTTTATTTAACTTCTTTTGTCCTGTAGAAGGCTGTTCTACTGCACCCAGGATTTTGATAACTCTGAAGAGGAGACAGATGGTCATTTTTCTCTGGTTCCCATACTCTGGGATGATACAAGTTGAAACCATTAAAATTTTTTGTCAGCATATGCTCATATGGGCATTAGTACATATGGTGAAACTCTGGCTACAGTCTGTGTGTCTGGGGCTACGAGGACAGATCCATTGGCCTGCTAAATGCAGGGTTGTGAGTTCAATCCTTAAGGGGGCCATTTAGGGGTCTGGGCCAAAAATTGGGGATTGGTCCTGCTTTGAGCAGGGGGTTGGACTAGATGGCCTCCTGAGGTCCCTTCCATCCATGATATTCTATGATTCAGACCCTCTGCTTCCCCTTACCCGGTTATTAGCAGGGTTGCTAAATAGAATCTACTGGCCTCACTGCCCTCAGCTGTTCCTGATGGAGCAGCTTCAAAGAATAAGCAGCAGAAGCTGCTGAGCTGCTCTGCTGCCAAAGAGCTGAATGTAGTGTTGCAAGCAACATCAGCATCTTCTGTTTCAATGTCCCACTATTGCCCATTAGCCATGGGAGGATTAAAGCATTGTGGAAGAAGTTTAGACAAAGGAGAAGAGAAAAGGTTAGGCAGAGGAATGAAGGAGACTTAGAGGAGAAGCCCTTAAGGGAAATTACAAACAAAAGACAGGCTTACTTAATTCAGCTGGGATCTTGTGAGGTAAACCTTCCTGTGTTGAGGTAAGAGAGAGAGCCAAACTACTTAACACTCAGTGTGAATAACTTGGCTGAGAAACGTGTTTACAACAGCCTATACGTGTATATAAAAGTTGATTATAATACACATGCTATATATATGTGTTGTGTGTGTGTGTATTATAATCTACCAAAAAACTGTTTTCTTGTAGTGTGTTCACTTAATACAACTACACACACAGTGGTTATAGATGCAGAATTTAGGACATGGCACCCAAAGCAGTGTTTTCATTGTATCTAGTGCTGCTACAAAACTATTATTTGACAGATAAATACCAAATATTAAATTGAAATTATCAGAATTTGTGTCCAACAAAGCATTTCATAAAAGTCATAATACGTATCAGAATGTACATTTTCTTCCTGTTTGCCAGTCAGTATTTTGTAGGAACAAAATATATGTCTACAGAAGTAATCTCTCTTCTTAAGTTGTTTTAATTATAATTTGGTCATGTAATATTGTTACAGAGAAGATCTAATTTGTTGTGATTTTCTCATATATCTAATACTATTTCTGGACAAATTAATATTGATAATTTCTATGATGGAAGTGGAACATCTGAAGGAAAATATTGTTTGTAACCTTCTCTTTTCCTTTGATTCACAGTGATGGCCTGATAAAGTTTTGGGTTTTAAAGGGTTTTTCTATTTTGTTTTTGTTAGCAATATTCTTTTTAATGGAGGAATAAAAGGGATGTGACTTCACAATAGGCAGAAACCTGTGTGGCAGCCTTCCCAGTCCTCAGTTCAGTGGGTCTTGACCTCTGGCCCACAGGCGAGCTGCAGCCTGTGTGACATCCTCAGGGCCATACGGGTAGTATTGGATGCGGCCCATATAACACCTTGTGGGGTGCACATGGAGCCCAGAATGGTAAATAGGTTGGAAGCCACTGCCGCAGTTGAAGTGAATCTTAGAAGTGCCTAGACATTCTCTTCTTTCTTAAGTGCCAACTGCTGCTCATGTTTCAGCTTATTGTGATGTCACCATTCCAGTCCTCTCGCAGAAAAGGGAACTTGGAGTTTGGGAATTGGTGTTCCAGATCCGATCAGTTGTCTAATACAAGAAGCTTCAGATGAAGGTGAAAAACCCTGAAGCTGGCAATTATAGATTAAATTGCCTACAAAGAACTTTCTTTTCTATCCCCTCGATTTGGAGTTTGACTTATGCCCTGAAAAATGAAGGTTTATATTGTAGACTAAACAAAAGTATGAAAATCCATGATAAAGGTGTAGTAAAGGACAATTACTGTTTTTTGCTTTGCATTTTTTCTGTGCCAAGTTAATACATAAACAATTTTAAAAATAGCTCATTTTTGAGGATAAAATCCGTGTGAAATATGTACTATTGGTCAGGTGATGGTAGTCTGCTTTTCATCCTCATCCTTTTTAAAGCATACCAATAATGAATAAATCGCCATTTCCATAGCTCGCCAGCCATGATTTTAGTTGTTCCTGACCTACCACAAAACTGTTCAAGTCTCCTATGATAAAACACAACAGTTAGGAGGGATTTGGATGGCTCATGATAGTTGCTCTGGGATACAGTTTCTAGGTTACTAGTGTGATTTTTGGCCTCATTTGAACAAGTGTTCACCTTAATTAAAAAAATAAAAATGGATGCCTTTGGTGCCATTCAAGACACTGAATGCATATGAAATTGAACTGTCCTCTCTGCCCAGAGAGCTGTTCTCTGCCACAGTGGGATTTGAAGCACATTAGTGAGGAAATGAAAGGGAAGCTTGAATTTGCCATTGCCCGTGCTGTTTTTCAAAGAGTTCAGTTTCTGGGGCTGTTAACATGGCACCTTCATAACATTAAATTACTTAAGATGGTGTGTAAATTATTTCTCTCTTTTATTCACACACACACACACACCCCCAGAAAAAAAGGTTACCCAAGAGAGCTATTTTATAAATAGCCTCCTTTGGTGTATCTCATAACCGTTAATAGATGGAATACCTTTCCATCATTGTACACTGGTTTCAATAAATTTTAATACATTCTATAGAAACCATTCATCTCATAAATTATTCTTTAAGAATATCAGCGCTGCAAGCAAGAATTCTGGGCAGAATACAATTGATTCCATGGTATGAAATTAATTATACAGTAAAATCCACCAGCTAGACTTCCTCCACAGTTTTTGTACCTCTCTCATGCTTTTCATTAGGCTTCCAGTTCTGACAACAGTTCAGCTCGCACACATTGACAGCGTTGAACATTTGCTGCCATATATTGTGTATTAGCACAATACAGCATTGGCAGTACATTGTAGGGGGTTGGCTTATTAAGTATCTGTCTTGAGAACTGCAAAGATTAGTTTTTGCTGTTCTTACACCTTGAAGGATGTGGAAAAATTGAAAGAGTCCAGCGGAGGGCAACAAAAATGATTAGGGGACTGTAACACATGACTTATGAGGAGAGGCTGAGGGAACTGGGATTGTTTAGTCTGTGGAAGAGAAGAATGAGGGGGGATTTGATAGCTGCTTTCAACTATCTGAAAGGGGATTCCGAAGAGGATGGCTCTAGACTGTTCTCAGTGGTAGCTGATGACAGAACAAGGAGTAATGGTCTCAAGTTGCAGTGGGGGAGGTTTAATATTAGGAAAAACTTTTTCAGTAGGAGGGTGATGAAACGCTGGAATGCATTACCTAGGGAGGTGGTGGAATCTCCTTCCTTAGATATTTTTAAGGTCAGGCTTGACAAAGCCCTGGCTGGGATGATTTAGTTGGGGATTGGTCCTGCTTTGAGCAGGGGGTTGGACTAGATGACCTCCTGAGGTCCCTTCCAAACCTGATATTCTATGATTCTATGATCCTAAGTGAAAACACATCCAGGTGTGTTGAAGTGTTCAAATGGTTCATAATCATTTAATGTGTATAAATTCTTTTAATAGAAATAATAAGACACACACCCCAAAAAATAGCCTGTGGATTCGTATTTTCTTTCAGAGTGTTGAGCCTTGAGGGTTCATGTTTTCAACCTCCCCCCCCGCCCCGCCCTCCACAACCATAAAAGCTAGGAAATTTTCAGTGTAAACAGGGATAATCACATGATCCTAGGAACTGATACTTTTAAAAAATGTGAAGCATTGCAAAGTTAAAATTGCGAGACTTAGAAATACTGAAGTAACAATGGGCATAAACCCAGGAGAACAATAATGCATAACACATATATCTAAACATAAAATACGCTAATTATGGAGAGCATAGAGGCAGTGTTGTCCAGTGGATAGAGCATTGGAGTGGAGATTAGGAAACTCATGTACTATTCCCGCTCGGACACTTGATGACCTTAGGTGAGTCACCTCGCCTCTGTGCCTCCATTTCCCCATCTGTAAAATGGTGTTCGTGATGTTGACCCGCTTTGTAAAGAGCTTTGAGATCTACTGATGAAAAGTGCTAGATAAGAAGTAGGTGATGTTATTTATTTGCCTAGTCTTCTCTTTGTAGCAGCATCTACCTTTTGCTATGTATTTGTACAGTGGGGCCCTGGCTAGATTGGTTCTGTATGTATGATAGTAATATGACTAATAACTATGAAGAGATAATGTGTCTTATTTTAGGTTGCAGCTGGTTAGCTTTGTATTATTGATGGAAACTTTAGTCTTGGAATGGACACAATTATAACACATGCTATTTATTAGCTTAAGAAATCCTCTGGCAATCTATAACCAAGATGAATTGCTGCCATGTTAGTTTCTTTTAATATTTCTAACTAGTACTTGTGATCTGAAATTTTCCCTTCAGATATGGTTGTTTTAAGCCTTACCTGGGCACAGAAGTGCCTCTCCTTCAGTAGATTTACGACACCAGGGAAAACCAGTTCCCTTTCCCACTACAAAACCTAAGGCATAATCATTTTACTTAAACTTCTATAATTATGGCATTTGCAAATTCAGATATCTTAAAATTTGAGTTTTAGAATATAAAAGAAATGCAAGCAATATTTGAGATTTTGCTCAGATCTGAAATTTAGTGGGTAAACATGTAAACCCTTGAATGTAGTGTTGTGCTTTGAATGTCAATGCTGATGCTAGTTAAGAAATCAAAATACATATATTAAGGGATGAACGGAAAGTAACGTAATAGGTTTTTGCACTAACCTTTCATTTCTAGATACCTGTTTTCTAATATTCCTGTCGTTCACAAGTGCAAAGGCAAGCTCATTTCATTCCCAATTTTTCTATGTAACAAAAACCGGTTACTACTTAGAATATACCTAGAATTAATAGCATACATTTTGTCTCCCAGATTCTGCCTGATTCAAGCCAATATTATAATACGTGTATTAAACCCTTACCTTCATATGCCCCAAACTCCCTGTAAAATTAAAAAGCAAGTTGAGTTAATAGTGTTAATGGTTATATTTCCCGAATGCAGCATTCTTTCTCCCCTCCCTTCAGCACAGGATAATCCCACTAATTTTATTGACTAATGCTCACTGCTTTCACACTGAATCTCTCTCCCCCCCTCCTTTTTTTTTCCTCTGTAGTTTGCCATGTGGGTCGATGCTGTTATATTTGTCTTCAGCTTGGAAGATGAAATAAGCTTCCAGACAGTTTACCACTACTACAGTCGTATGGCTAACTATCGTAACACTAGTGAAATCCCAATGGTACTAGTGGGAACCCAAGGTAAGTGCAGTCTTGGTTATAACATCTCTAAGACGATACCGGTGTTCTAGTTGCTGTCTTCATATTCTGTTATCTTTGGCTGATTACCTGTCTGAAAGTGTCTTTAAAGTGACAGTTTTGTATTGGAACTTTTTTTTAAAGACAAACATACTTAACTTGATCTATTTCCTTTCATACCAACCTTTTTGGGGCATAACTGAAAATGCAGTACATTCCAGATGTTAGCAGAAAATGGCTGTCTTGAACCTCGGGGGTAGTTTAAAGTGTTCGTAACTCTGACCAATCATGTCTGCTTGTTGTTCCGTCAACGAGACTGTTTTCATGCTCTGAGTTGAGTACATGCATAAGTGTTTGCAGGATCATGACCTAAATTAAGATGGGACTCAAATTGCTTAAAGATCCAGAATAGACTAGTCCTTTATTGCCCTTAAATCACAAACAAAACAGGAGACAATAACACTTGTCAATCATTCTGCTATAAATATTTATAAAAAATGAAGGTTGCCATTTGCAGGCCAGACCTCAATCCTCGTTATTTTAGATTTGCTGCACAGTCACTTGCATTTTGTGTCACTTCAAAAGAAACCCCACAATAATACTTCACCCCATTTAGGAAAAAGCTATCCTGCAGCAACAGTGCTAGAACAGCAATAGCCTTAGGCTATCACAGGACAGGCGAGCTCTGAAGGTGGGCGCAATTTCAGATCCTCTCATGAAAAGTAGCTACTTATTCCCCCTCTCTCCCCTCCTCGGTGTTTTCAGCTGTGGTTTCAGACTCCCCTTCCCCTCTAGCCTGCAGCAATGTGAAAAGTTGGGGACGGTTTAATGCTGATCTAGGGCTTCATTGCTTCCTCACTTTGTCTTTTTGCCAGTTAAGACAATGCCTGGGGACAGGGAGTGGCTTGACAGCCCAGTGCCTGATTGCAAACTCTGAAACCAAAGCTGCTCATTGTGAAGCCTGGGAAGTAGTGGGAACGTAGAGGGGAAAGAATAGTAACAAGGCGGAAGCAGGTGACAGATAAAAGGGAGAAGTAGATGATACAAAAAAATCCTAGGGTGAACAGAAGAAGCTGCAGTCAAAAAGGGAAGTGAATTGCTTAAAGGGATACTGTCAACTTAAAAATTTCACAATGTGTCAACACCTAAGACAGCTACTGTAAGAGAAAGGTTGGAGGGGAAAGATATTTGTTCAGGATTTCTTTGCTTTGTGTGCCATTTTCAGTGTTTTCCCTTACAGTGATGTGGTCGGTGTTGGAAGTTTTGTATAGGTCTTTTTCCCAGAGCGCCACAGAGGAGAAGGGGAGAATTTTAATGATAGCAGGGCTGGGAGGTAGAGAGGCAGGAACCAAGGGTAATACAAGGCATCATTCTTAGCTACACATCAAGGTGACACTGTCCTTTTTAATGTTATGGTGGTGATTATATCTGACTGGTTTCTGCTACTGATCCACTAATCATAGCTATTAGACTGGTTGTGAAATGATCTCTGAATGATCTCCCTAAAATGCTAGTGTCTGCCCCCCCGCTGCTCCTGCAACCAAAGGTGAATCCTCTCCCCATTGTGAATATGGAGGTGAAAAATAGAGGGAGATATTTTCTCCCCCATCTCCAGGTGAAATTGAGGTCCAGATTTTGACAACCGAAAAAAAGATATTTAAGTGATGCTGCTAATTTTAGATGCATTTATTGTCCACATGCCTTCAGCACCCTCTGCTGGTTTTAGAAAGAAAAATCCTTAGACTTGCTTCCAAGCAGACATGTTTGTTTTTACCTTTTAGCTGTCAGGTAATAGATAGCCGTATAAAAACCAATATGCTTCAGTTGGTACCTTACATCACAGATAAGATTTAAAATTTTTGAAACTTTAACCTAAGTAATATACTTCAGACAAAAAGAAAAGGAGGACTTGTGGCACCTTAGAGACTAACAAATTTATTTGAGCATAAGCTACAGCTCTCGAAAGCTTATGCTTGAATAAATTTGTTAGTCTCTAAGGTGCCACAAGCCCTCCTTTTCTTTTTGTGGATACAGACTAACACGGCTACTACTCTGATACTTCAGACAGGAATGCCAAGTGTAGTATTGATTCACAGTAATGGCAATTTATATTCAAAGTCCGTATGAGATTTTATCTTATGGGAACCTCATTGGTTTCTACTAAATAAATTGTAGCTGAATCTTAGGTACATTTTCTGATCACGTTTGTGATGCTGCAGTTCTTTGCATTGTTACTATAAGCTGCCATGGGAAATAGGAAAATTTTATCATTGTGTGTGTCGGTCTGATTTGTAATGGGTTTTAGTGCTATACATCTTTGAAGTATTTTACAATATTAATTAGTCCTTATAATACCCTGACAGGTGGATACGCTAATGCTAAAAACCGTATTAAAGTAAAGTGCAGTTTCAAACAATACATACATTATGATTGGGTCTCCTTGCTCTGTCAATTGTTCCATGAATAAACTCTTTAAAAAACCCTTTACATTATTCCTTTCAATTTTCTGCACTCACTAAATCCTCTCTTCAGATCTTCTCATTTCCTGTGTGGAATAACTACATCTCCCCACTTTGAAATGAATGAGGATCATCATGAAGGTGATAGCTTAGTATGCAGAATTCACAAATGTATGTATAAAAATATAGGTTTTATTTATATGTATTCCTAAATAGCAGCTGATTATATCCAGAATGTGCTGGATTCTTTTTTCATATGAATATAAAGGTAATATAGACCTTCATTTAGCAAAACACTTAAATATGTACTTAACTTTTAAGAATGTGAATAGTCAATTAAATTAATGGGACTTAAGCATGTGCGCTTTCCTGAATTGGGGCCATATAGCTCGTGAGGAAGAGGTGATATTTAAAATCTGTGTAGTTTCACACAATGTCAGTTTGTAAGTGGTACAGGTGAGAACTGCAATGTAAAACACTCTGTTGTAGTGGAGTTTTTTTCAGGACTAAACTAACCACTTTCCTAGTCAGTTGGCATTTCTCAGAGTTCTGAGAGCTGAACAAGGTGACAATGTGAGTACAATCACATCGCTTCAGAATATTGGGAAATCTTGACACATAGGTGATGGTTTATTATGAGGATCATACTATAGCAGCACTGTGGTTTCTGATCCTTGAAGCTGAAAGATGAACATCAGTAATAGTTTGTATATTACGATGGCTATGAGCAGTCAAGAGTTGATCCTCTCAATGACTTTTTCTAATTATGTTAATTGTTTATATTCAAGGGTGTTGATAAAGTCTATTTCTTTCTTGGTCCTGTGGGAGCATCAATGAGTATCTACAATCAGCTGCTATTTAGGAATACCACTATCCTGTTTTAAGTCAGTGTCATGTGTTGGGTCCTAAGGTGTGAAATTCATTTCTCTATGATATCCCTTTCTTTACTCCAAAGATTTTAGTGTGATTACTCTTGAATTCTTAGATGTTTCCTCAGATACCATCAACTACTTCAGCTTACATTTCCTTCTGGAAATGTAATCAGTTATGCATGTACTATGTTACAATAGGACATTGATTGCAACCCACTATCTTGAAGGTTGCATAACAGTTGCTATTACAGCCCCCTGTTTTCAGTTGCTCATTACTGACATTTTGATCTTCTGTGGATGAAATTTTCCAGAAATGATCGCTGCCCATAGGTGAGTGGTTTTGAAAGTTAGAGCAAAAATGGTTCAGTGTTTTTGAACACAAAGAGAGGGAAACCAATAATCTTCTTCCTATCATAAAATAATTCTTGCAGCCTATTCAGATCAGCCCTACAGCTAAAATGCCTGACATTTTAGTATTGAGATTTGCATGGCGAATAGTCCTCACTGAGGAGTACTGCATGCCTTATTGCATCAGAAAATGGGTTTGATTTCTTTGGCCTTTAAAATGGCATTTTGAGCATGTACAGAAGGTGTGTTTGCACATTAACGATGTAATCCAAATCCATTGACTTGAATGGGCTTTGGATCAGGCCCTAAGTGTAAACCTAAGGAAAGATGGGCAGTGCATGTATGCATAGCCACTTTAATTTTGCAGGTTTCAGAGTGGTAGCCGTGCTAGTCTATATCAGCAAAAAGAACGAGGAGGACTTGTGGCACCTTAGAGACTAACCCATTTATTTGAGCATGAGCTTTCGTGGGCTAAAACCCACTTCATCGGATCATGCAGTGGAAAATACAGAAGGAAGATATATATGTGTGTATATATATATACACACACACAGAGAACATGAAAAAATGGGTGTTGCCATATCCACTATAACGAGAGTGATCAGTTAAGGTGAGCTCTTATCAGAAGGAGCAACTTCAGTCTCCCTGGTCACTCGATTACAGACCTAAAAGTTGCAATACTACAACAAAAAACCTTCAAAACCAGACTCCAACGAGAAACTGCTGAATTGGAATTAATGTGCAAACTGGACACCATTAAATTAGGCTTGAATAAAGACTGGGAGTGGATGGGTCATTACACAAAAGAAAACTATTTTCCCTTATTTTTCCTCCCCCTACTGTTACTCACACCTTCTTGTCAACTGTTGGAAATGGGCCATCCTGATTATCACTACAGAATGTTTTGTTTTGTTTTTCTCCTGCCGATAATAGCTCACCTTAACTGATCACTCTCGTTATAGTGTGTATGGCAACACCCATGTTTTCATGTTCTCTGTGTGTGTGTGTGTATATATATATATATATATATATCTTCCTTCTGTATTTTCCACTGCATGCAACCGATGAAATGCATTTTAGCCCACGAAAGCTTATGTTCAAATACATTTGTTAGTCTCTAAGGTGCCACAGGTACTCCTCGTTCTTTTAATTTTGTAGTAAACGGGGCTATTCACCTACGCCCAGACCTGTGCAAAGGCTTCCGAGGACTATTTCAAATTGCAGTGATTGTAAGAAGGGCTGCTGTATATTGGATGTGTAGTGGTCAAGAAAAGGGAACTGGCCAACTTGTGAAGTGTGCAAGTCTCCTAGTTAGTCTCCTAACTGCCACTTATACCTAGGCAGGCTGGCCAGAGATATATACTCAGGTAAGCTAAATGTAAACTAAACTTAATGCATAGTTTGTGGGATGTGTAGGGGTGAACCAAGGTTATTGCAGAATCTATACGGAGGGAAGAACTCCTGTGACCCTTGTAATGTCTGCAAGGACTGTGGTGAGAGAGTTGAATTATGGAATTTACATTATACATTTTGGAACCCGGAAGAGTTTTGTTGCCTTTGGTCCTTAGCCAAGCCTTAATTTTTATTTTTTCCATCTTTTTATTTCTTAAAAATAAACAGACAACACTATCCAACAATACTACATGAAGAGGCCATTAATATTGGTGGTTAAACACTCAAGTGAAGAAGTGTGCTTATGCATTACGGTAGTAGGTGTAACATCACTTCCCCGTCCCTACATCCTACTACTCCGTATATCAGACTGTCCATGAAAGTCATTTTTACATCATACTTAGCATATTATTAGTCAATGTGCTGGCATCAATAAGGGATCTAAAAGTAATTTGCTTCCTTAAAGGACTACAGCAATATTGATTGTATTTTGTTAATATATCTTACTCTAAATATATTATTACTATTTAATACAGCTAAATATATTCCACCTGGTAGCCTTATATGCATTTTTATGGTAACTTAGGGGGGAAAGTTTCAATTTACTTTCCAGTTAGTATTGTATCAGTGACTGGAAGATCAGTAGTTAAAACTATGAACTTTGGAAACAAAATTTTCACTAATTACAGAGTTAAATGGTATTTTAAAGTATAGCCAGTTCTCTGGTGAAGTAATACTTGGCTTTATTAAGACAGCTTGTTAGGTCACAATTAAAAGTACAATATAGTAGAAATCATTGAAAAAAGTAATGCTGATAATAGGACTCTTATTTACATGTGTTTCCTGAGAAGAGTCCAAGATGCACCTCTGAACAATAATTTTATTGTGGAATATTACTAGAGGAAACGTCCCTTTAAATGTATAGTATATGGGTACAGAGGAAAAATTATGAAATTTACATGTCTTAAAAGGTAGAGAATTTATATAAAAAGCAGTTTGTGTTGGATGTGTATTTATATGGAAAAAGGGAAAGTTACTGTTATGTAATCTTAAATTGGCAGTACCTGTCTTTTTTGCTTATCTGTGCAACCTTTAGTCTCTTTATGAAGTTTTTTGTGTGGGTTTGTTTTTAGGATTACATTTAAGCACCTTGTAGGCTCTGTAGGCATAGGGTGTTTTCTAAATATAAACTGCTGCTGTTGAATACAGGATTTGTTATCACGATAAAACTGCTAATGCTGTTGCTTTTTTCCCCCCTCTGCATGCTGTTACTATAGATGCTATAAACTCTAATAATCCACGTGTTATTGATGATGCCAGAGCAAGAAAGCTGTCGAATGATTTGAAGAGATGCACTTACTATGAAACCTGTGCTACTTACGGGCTGAATGTGGAAAGGGTCTTCCAAGATGGTAAAGATGGATTTTTTTTTCCTACTCAGTATCTCATAGCATACTGTAACCAAAGTGTTCTCCAAATTAACAACCAGTGCCTGCTATATAGTTCAGAGGATTTAATCCTGGTTGGGATCTTTTATTTTGGTAGCACCTAGAGTCCCAGTTGGGAATTGCTCAGCACTGTGCACACACATACAGCCTTCTGTACTCCAGTTGCTGGGTTCAGTCCCTTCCTGGTTGGAAAGAAACAATACATTAGAACCATAATATCATGAATACATTTGTTGTTTATGCAGATTATATTTATATCTACTTAAGAAATGTCTTCATGCAGGTATACTATATAACAGACTGAAGTTGTGTGACTGTGGGTAATCTTTTAGGTTATTACTCCGACTTAATAGACATATATAATAAAGATATAACTAAACACATTTTTAAAAATTAGGGGAGAGTAGAATATGAAATCTGATGAGATAAATAAAATGCATAAGATCGGTATTAAAATTCTCTCATGACATCCACATAACTGTTATCAGTTGGCAATTTCACCTAGCCATCAGAGTAGAATTGAGTCTTAGCGGTATGTCTATACTACCCGCCCGATTGGCGGGCAACGATCGATCCAGCGGGGGTCGATTTATTGCATCTAGTCTGGACACAATAAAACAACCCCCGAGCACTCTCCCGTTGACTCCTGTACTCCAGCGCTGTGAGAGGCGCAGGTAGAGTCAACAGGGCAGCGGCAGCAGTCGACTTACCGTAGTGAAGACACCACGGTGAATAGCTCTAAGTACCTTGACTGAAGTTGCGTAACTTAGATCGATTCCCTGCCCCCCCCCCCAGTGTAGACCAGGCCTTAAAAGATAGGGAGTAGTGACTTTATGGACTAGTGTGAGAAGATGTTCCAAATCATAAATACAGCATGGAAGAAAAACACTAAATATGTAACTTGACTGACAATTGTTAACTTGGACGGTTACTCCTGGAAAAAGCTCCATTGTGTACCTGAGGGGAAAACACAATGGCTAAATAAACAAAACAAAACAAAAAATGGAAAAGAAATATGCAGTTCCTAAATGTCTTCTGTGTATGAAACAAGTCTCTGTGCTCCCTCTAGTGGTAGTTCCACATACTGTGTGTATTTGAGGCATCTCCTATCTTCCACTGTACTAATCAATACATTACTTTATCCCCAACTGTAAACTGGCCACTACAGAAATTATTCTAATTTTTAAAGAAAAAATTTTAATTAGTTAAATCTATTTCCTGAAGTTCCTGATCTCTGCCATGTTCCAGTCCCTAGGTTTTCTCTTCTAAGAACCATAGTTACCTGAGATCCCATCTCATCAGTAAGTGTCTAAGGCTATGACTACGCTACACGCCATTTCTGATGGCATGTAGTATATGTGTAGCTACATGCTGCAGTGAAAAGCAGGCTGAGTCCACGCTACGGTGTGTTGCTACGAGTGTCAGAACCTTTACCCAGTGCAAGAGTGTTTCCCCGTGGTGAGGCAGGGCTCCAGCAGTGGGGAGCTGCCCGAGTCTTTCTCCATCATCTTCCCAGTGCCAGAGCCTTCCTCTGCGGTGGAGAAAGGCTCCATCAGTGGGGAGGCAGCAGCATACTACACTGCTAAAAATAACAGTGTCGATAGGAAGACACTGCTTGAGCTAGTACACACATACCCACACCTTTCCAGCGTCTTCACTTGCCTAAGCCATTCCTCACTGGCTACACTGCTATTTATACCTCTGCTAGGGTGGCTACGCGGGTGTGGACACTACATATGCTAGTCTACAGTATACGCCATTTTTGGTGGTAAGTGGTGTACATGCAAAAGAAGTGAGGAAAGATAGACCAAATGGACTTTCTGTAAGTGGAAGTACTGAATGAATTGCTCTTGGTTTAAATTCTAAATAGAGAGGTTATTTTTATTCTTAACAATTAAGCTAATATCCTTTGTGTACCCATGTTGATCTTAGAGAGGGTGTTAAGGAGAAATCCATTCTATTATCTTCGTATTCCCTGTATCAAAGATTAATTTCTGCAGTTTTGCATGCAAAAAATAAAAGTTTAATTTCCTTGTTTGTGATTAGCTGCAGTTTATTTTTCATGACATATACCCTAAAAACTTTTGGGATTCCATCCTCTCTCACTTCTCAGGGAACTCTTGAGAGATGGAACCTGTGGAATTATACAGTGATACAACTCCTCCACTTCTTGTGCATATCTGTACTGGATGAGCTGGTTATTACATACTGTGGCCTTCTCCTATAATGTCAGAATGCATCCGATGAAGTGAGCTGTAGCTCACGAAAGCTTATGCTCAAATAAATTTGTTAGTCTCTAAGGTGCCACAAATACACAAGTATTTCTTTTTGCGAATACAGACTAACACAGCTGCTACTCTGAAACCTGTTTAAATGTTCAGTATGTTGAGTGGCATAGAATTGCCTATACATTAAAAAGTGAAGTGTTTTTCAGACTAGGACAGCAGTTCCTATTCTCGTTGAAGTCCGTGAGAATTATGCCATTTTCTTCAATAAAAGAAGAGGTAACCTTGGGCCAAAAGATAAATTTATGGCAGGTAATACAAATCCTGATCAATGGCCAGTTGATTCACTGATTTCAGACATCTTCGAGGAAACACTTACCAAGATTAAATATGATTTAATCTGAGATTTACAGCTGTGGGAAACACCAGATTCAATTTAGTCTTTACAAAGTGATGCAGTGATTCTGTAGAAACAAAATTACAGTTCCTTGAAAATGAAAAGGTCTTATGGTACCATATGTCAGTGCTTGGCCTTATGTAACGATGATTATGGGAGCGGGGAAAATAGCTGACTTAAAAGGTAGAGTTTTATTCTTATAGGAGCATGCCTGAGTAATTCCCATTAGTGCTCTGAGAAAATCTGTGTGTGTAATGAGGAATATCTTATGTAATTATTTTGTGTCTTTGTCACCATCTTACTTTTTGGCTGAAGAACAAAAAATCTTTTGTGAAGCCATATTTAATAGGTAAGGGAAAATCAACCATTTTTGAAAGGTCCTGTATTTAAAATATACTGTGTTCTATTTTAATTTCTGTACTTGATGGCAGGTGGAGTTAAGGACTCTTTAATTTTGTATGTATACTTCTGAGCTAATTTACTGAGGGTGCCCACAATGTGTCACTACTAATGCGCTAAAACAGCTAGAAGGTTGCCCATTGTAAGAGATTTTTGGTGGAGAGAGGGCCGATATGGAACATTTTAGCTACTTGTAGCTGTTTTGAACATGCTGTGTTAATGTTTTATTAGCTTTTATATAGCACTTTGTATGGTCGAATCTCTGTAGAGGCATTCAGTTGTTATCCCTCCTCTCCTGTGCTTCCCACTGGTGATATTGAAATAGATGGAGGTAAGAATAATTATCCTCATTTTATGTATGAAGAGTCTGAGGCCCCAATCCTGCAAGTTACCTAAACACCCACCTAACTTTAAGCATTCCATTGACTTGAGTACAGTGGTTCATATGCTTAAAATTAAGCAGGTGTTGAACTACTTTACCATATCAGATCTTGAAGTGACTTGTCCAAGGCAGCATGGCAAGTAAGTGACATAACCAGGATTAGAACCAAGGAGGTAGTGGACTCCCAGCCCTCCATCATTCCTCACCCAGGCCACTTTCCGTATTATTATTAGTAGTAGTAGTAGTAGGGGAGGGGTAGTGGTGGTAGTTACTGTTTGTTCAGGCACTTTACGAAACAGGAATACATTATTCCTTGCTTGAATTCTAATTTTAGGGACCTCCTGTGATGAGCATGTATAGAAAAAAAACTAAACAATGAGAGAATGGGATGAGTGAAGGCATATTGTAGCAATAAGATTAAGCTCTGATCCAGAATAGATATGCAGACATTTTCATAGCCCAGTTACAATTTTAAAATTCTATTTAATTAAAAGTTTTTGACTTGATGCTTGCAGCCTTTGTAGAATGTCCATTTTTAAGTAAGATTTGATGGTTGTACCTAACATAAGTGTGTACATGGTGGTGATAACCTAATGAGTGTGGTAATTCCTAATAACATTTGGTGGTAGAATAATTTCTCTGTATCTATGGAACAAACAGGCTTTAAAATGTGACCTTTTTTGCAAAATCTTCACCAATTAAGCAGTCTTCAGAAAGTCTTGTACACAGTATGATGCAGACATGCAGCAAGTTACCAGTATGTATGTAAGGAAAGTGGTTAATGGAGCCATTAGTAAGACAAGTATATGGGTACCAAAATTAATTGTAAAACACACCAGCTCGATAAATATCTCTTCTTGGATTTTACATATAGATTTTTATAACTTTGTGTTACACTGATAGGGGCTAGATAACTCTCTCTATTAGATATCTTATAAGCCTTCACAACTGTTTTTTGTTTGTATTATGTGTTTATGACCATCACTATGTATTATACAGATGGATATGTGCTGTCCAGTCACCTATTTTCTTATTCTCCTACTTCTTCCTTGTCTTTATTGCTGTCCTGTCATTCTGTTTTAGATTTTCCAGTAATGGAGCATGGTATTAAGCATTGTATAAAGAATAGAATTGTAGAATTGGTAGTAGATATAAATTTTTAGCATTAGGTTTGGAGCTCCCATGTTAGAATTTGAGTCATATTTTCAAAAATGACCTGTAATTTTGCACCCTCAAATACTTGTGGGTATAGGTGATGGAATATAGTCATCTACTTAACAGGTTACTTCCACTATCAGGAAATTAGGCTACATAAATTCTATTATGTAGTCTGCAGTTGACTACAAATTCAGAATTTCTAAATTCCTACCCAATAGCAACCCTAGGTTTCTTTCATCTTTTCCAGTTGGAATTTAATTGTATTATTTGTCCACACTTCTAGTATATCTTTGTTCTCTTGCGTATTTTCTGCCTTGACTGATGTTGGTAAATCCTCCGAATTAAATTTCATCTGCAAGCTTCAGTAAAGCGCGGTTGGCTCCTTCATTCAGATATTGTTAAGTAAGACTGGATGCAAAATTGATTTTTGCATTAACCACCTCCATACTCTCACACAGCTTAACTGGCTGCTGTTGACCCATAAACATGGATCATCTTTTTGCCACTTTTCAGTCTACTTCACTGTTCCTGTCAATAAGCCAATTGAATTTTTTTCCTGGTAAAATTTTGTGAAACGGTATCTCATGCTTTATGAAAATTCAAATATATTGCATCTAGCGTGTTCTATTAAAGTAATGGACATTTTGCTCTTGACTTAAATCACATTTGTGTCCGAAGAGCTACTCTTTATAAGTTTGTTGCTTTGTTAATATATCAGTGGTATTTTCTAGGAGTAGGTAGTTAATGATTCTTCTCAATATTATTTTTCTTTGAAATTTGAATTGTCAGGACAGCTCAGTTTTATCTTTTTTTGGAAATCTGTTCTGTTTGCTTTAGTCTTACTGTTTGGTATCCTCATGGTGGTTGATGATTTTTCAAAAGTGATTATTCGTGGTATAAGAAGTGCAACTAATTCTCTTAATTCCTTAAGATCCATAATTCTGGTCCCTCTGATGTGTATATGTTCAGACTTTCTCTTATGTGATTTTTTATTAGAAGTTATTTTTGCTTGGTCATCTTCTCTTACTAATCGTTCAAACTTCAATAAATCGAATTTGTGGGGTTTTTGGGGTTTTTTTTGAACATGATAAATAAAAGCCTGGTTTTGCCGCTGTTCTGCCTTGTCTTCTACAGGACTCCTGTGAGATAGGGCACTATTCAGGGTGAGTAAGCGTGGCAGAATCAGGCCATAAATTACTGCTCTAAATAAAAGAAAATGGGTTTTATCTTTGTGTGGTATTCTGTGCCAAACTTTTACAGGTCATAGGCTGTTTTTTGTTTGTTTGTTTGTTTTTGGTAGGAAAAATTGTGTGAAGGGTTGTTTTTTTTTTTTTTTACAAAAGTACAATAGGTCTTTTAAAAGATCTCCTCATTAAGATGTAGTTCTCTTTTGCCACACATCAAAATAGCTTTATCAGTGAAACTGAAAATGATTATTTTAATATTTCTTGGCGGCACAGTATTGTACTGTCTGTGTTCTGCCCCAGGTTGTCTCTCTAATTACTTTAGCCTGCTTGAATTAGCTTGATGTACCATTAATACTTAAGAATTGCTTTTATTTTTGCTGATGATGTATTCATAATTGCATGGTTTTTTTCTTTTCTTTCCTTCAGTTGTTCTGTTATTTGATCCATTTAACCCCACGCTATGTAACTATCTCAATGTACACCAACAGAGAAGAATGTCAAAATGTTATCTGCCTGTGTAGTTTACTTGCATCAGGTGCAAACTGATTTAAAGTTGTTCATGTGAGCCTATAATTTGAGTTTAAAGGACAGCCTGATATTGTAGTTTAGCAATGAATTTATTTTTCTTTTGCACTTAACAGTTGTGGAAGCTGGAGACAGTTGCATATTTTTTATAAGCACAACTTAAACATGAACCTCATGCAGGGTTGCTAACTATTCCTCACTAATACATTGTTGTTAATATAAATTAAAGTTATACAGAACACAGATATCATAGAATCTCAAGGTTGGAAGGGAACTCAGGAGGTCATCTAGTCCAACCCGCTGCTCAAAGCAGGACCAATCCTCAGTTTTTGCCCCAGATCCCTAAATGGCCCCCTCAAGGATTGAACTGACAACCCTGGGTTTAGCAGGCCAGTGCTCAAGCCACTGAGGTATCCCTCCTCCCCTCCTATGTTTATAGGTTTTTCACATTTCTAAATGTCTGGCGTATTTCTCTTTTAAATCAATTGCTTTAAGAATATGAGCTACTCATTTTGGTAGTGGTAATGAACAATTTTTCAAGGCTGGCTCTTGTGTTTAAAGATACGTTAGCAATGAGTCTATAGAGATAAAGCATTGCTGAAATTTCAGTGCTGCTTCCTGTCTAATTGTTAAGGTGCCGCTAGACAAATTAGAGCAGGCTCTGGAAATAAGTCATCACTTGAATGGAATCTTTCAGTGTGATTTAATTATCCCAATTACTGTGGGTAGTGTGGCTGCAATCATGTCTAATGAAAGGTGAATTCCTTAGCTTCTGAAATAGTTCAGAACATGTGCCAAAGGAGGAAAAAGGTACAAGGCTAAAAAAAAAAAAAAAAAAAAAGCTTGTTTAGCTATGTATCTAGTACGATAACTGGTGGGGTACTTGTATGGCTGTGTGTAAGATCTAGCCTCTCATCAGTTCTGCTGCTGCTGACTCTTGCATTTTTCCTTTTCTGGTTGACCGCGTATTAGCCACCGCCACTAACAGTCACTATCAAAGGCTTAATGTAGTGGTGAGGTTTGTAGACTTGAATGCACTGTGTTCTGAGTTATATGAACCAGGTATAAAAACCTCCAAGTTGGATCAGGAGAAAATTGACCGCAGTTTATAATTTGTGCCCTTTGCTATGTCCCCCTGACTATGTCAGGTTGAAGGAATCCGGAAGGGGAGCTGTTAGAATCCCAAAACGCCTACTGAAAATTAAATTGATTTTATTTGATGCAGTATATATCCAATGTGGTACACATGTCAAAAGTATATTTTATTTCCAAATCCTGCCCACTGTAGTACTGACTCAACTGTGTGAGCAGAAAGGTACTTTAAAGTGTGAACTACAATCTCTGTTAAAGGATAAGGATGACATATTAGTGCTTGTACGTTTGGATTACAGAGAGAGGCTGTCACTCACTATCAGTCTTATAGTCAGTTTTTACAGATACATTTTCATTAAGAAATGTTAATCAGCTTAATGGGTAGAGAATAAAGTCTTAGTCCTATTTACACTGACAGATTTTAGGAAGAGGCAATCTTCACTCTTACGCTGGATGTGGCCCCAAGGGTTCCTCAGTTGGAAGTCAGATGCTGGAGCAATGTGGATCCAAAGTATTATGCAGAGCAAGGGAGCAGGTCCTCTGGCTTCTGTAATTACTTTGATTTCCGTAATGTACAGCTGTGACCTTTCGGTAGAATGCTTATGGCTACAGCACAGCATCTGAAGTGACATGTGGCCCTGATTACCCATTAGCCAGGCTAGTCAACGGTGGACAGTGTCGGCCTGTTTAAATTCTGAATTGCTGCAGTGCAGCTGCAGCACTGGGGCATTAATCCTTTGGCTCTAGTTAGTCTCAGGTGTATGTATTTCTCCTTTTTTTAACAAAACAAACAAAAGATACCCAATTATTTTGTGCCACATTTAGCCTGGAGTACTAAAATCTCATGTATCCCGTTTATTTTAAGTAGCTATTTGTGTCATATGAAAGCACATTTTAATGTAACAATTTTTTTTATGGAAATAAAACATGTGATGTGTTTATTTGACCAGTATTCATGAGCAGCTAATTGTTATGGCACTATATTTAAGATCTGTATCTCAACTTGCTACATTCTTACTCTCAATCTAAGAGTAACATGACAGGATAAAGATTGCAGTTTTGATGTAGTCATAAAATATTTGTTAAACTCAGTGTGGAAGTAAAGAAGTAACTGTGTATCTGTTGTTTGGCCATTTTTCTGCTAATGATCTATTTTAACTAGTAGAGTATGTTTCTGTAGTGGATTAATTGAAGTGTATTCAATATCTAATTTCATTTATAGAAAATACATAGAGAATAGGCATGCCGGTCCATCAAGGCTGTTTTGTTTGGGTGTTATAAAAAGATTTGTCTTCTCTTGTTAACTTGATATGGAGAATAAGATTTTTTTGAAGTAGCTACTGCTTTTTGCCTCTTGTGTAATGTCCTCTTCATTTCCCTATATGCCTATACATACTTGTACTTAAATTCTAGTTAATGGCTCCTGGAGACATACAAATTATAGTATATGCCCTTTACTTAAGATGCTAAAGCAAGTGTTTAAAGTGTACCCGTATTTATAAGACTTTAACATTCTTGGGACACACCCTTACCCTTATTCTGACGTTAGATATATGGTAAAATTTTCAAAGATTCCTAAATCCCTCTAAATGTCAAAAATGCTTAGACTCCTAAGTCACTTAGGTGCTTTTGTAAAATTTCCCCCCTGAAGGACTAGATTATTTTGTATTTTATTTATTAAGCTTAGTTTGGAGCAATTAAGGAAGAAACTAGCTACCGTTGAATTAGTTTTGTTTATTTGCAGAATTACTGTGTTTATATGGAATACAGAATATTTTTCTACCAGCAGAACTTCTTGGATATTTTATCAAATATTATGGAAAAAATAAAGCATCTTTGTAATTTAGGAAGAGGTCACTAGGGAGCAGTGTAACAGTATCCAAGGATTGCTTTTATGCAGCTTCCCCTCCTCCCTGTTACTGTTGAGAATACAGGCATAATAAAACTAACACACTGGTTTAAGAGATCATTTAGACCTGCAATAAGAGAGACTCCATAAATTATGTAAAGTTATTGGATCAGCGGTATACAGAAGAAGTAGTTAAAAAGAAAAAAAGTGTTCCCTCCTTGGAAGAATGGAGGGGAAAGGCATAGAAAGGTTAAATAGTATTGAAAACTGGAATCTTTCTGGATTTGTGCAGCCCATTAAAAACAAAAAGTGAAGGTCAAGATCCAGCAAATGACTCATTTGCTATTACAATATTAAAATAATTTAAATATAAAATCTCCCCATGCTCCTATTGGAATCCTGCGCATCTGCCCTAATTTTTCCATTTGAAGACTCCATTCTGGAGGGCCCTATGTTGCAGTCACTGTAGTACTAGGTTGGATTATCTTCATTATCAATTAGCTCTGCTTTTAAATTGGCCAGAGGGACTCTAGCAGCATGCTGTGTATTCTGCAGGACAATGGCCTAGCATTCCAAATGTAATAGAGTGCACTGAAGTTATCTGAGGGTGCTTAAATTTTTTTTTCAAGTCAGAGCCCTTTTTGAATGAAATAAGAAAAAGGAGTCCAAGCAGTGCAATATATCTCATATTATTTATGTTGATATTAAATTCAATATAAATTTCTACAGGAATGTGTTTTCAACATATGCTGCTCCTAAATTTGGAGTTTGTATGATGCTGCAGGATTTTGTATTAACAATGTTGCATTACAGAAGTAGTTGAAGGAAAGTGGGAGACTTTGGCATGGGGTACGGAAAAGGTGGGAGGGTTTGGCAAGCTGGAAAGGATGAGAGTTGGTTTGGGTGTTAGTTGCTTATAGGGGATATATTATTTACTTCCTGTAGACGGATGGAGATAGCTTACCTCGTTTGGGAGGTAGTGGTGGAGGCGGTTGAGTTGATTTTCTAGTTCCCTGTACCATTAACTCTAGACAACGAGCTGATACCCTCAGCCTCCATTCTCGCAACAAGAGAGATACTTGCTAGCTGGATGTTACTCCTATAATGATCAGCAGCTTGATTTTTAAACGACATTGGGTTTTTGGGGGCTGGGTTTTTTTTTTCCTTTCAGATCGGTCAGTCTCTAGTCAGAAAGAACAGCAATGACTGTGTGATAATGGATGGCGTTTCAGAGTGCCCAGCATATACTTACTGTTGGAGTGTGTCTCTTACTGGAATCCATAAACTGTCCTGGATGCTGGATTTGGTATATAGGGTGGCTTAAGAATTCTGCTAAGTACCTTACAGTCAAATAATAAAGGCATGTTCCTGCCCTGAAAAACTTGCAATCAAATATAAGACACAATGAAAGCAATGACAGGTTTCAGAGTAACAGCCGTGTTAGTCTGTATTCGTAAAAAGAAAAGGAGTACTTGTGGCACCTTAGAGACTAACCAGTTTATTTGAGCATGAGCTTTCGTGAGCTACAGCTCACTTCATCGGATGCATAGCATATCGATATGCTATGCATCCGATGAAGTGAGCTGTAGCTCACGAAAGCTCATGCTCAAATAAACTGGTTAGTCTCTAAGGTGCCACAAGTACTCCTTTTCTTTTTTTAATGAAAGCAATAAAAACAATGGGAGAAAGGAAGCCTGCATGTTACAAATGTAAGGTTACTTAGGTGTGTCTTAGGCAAGTCTTAAATTCCTAAGATATGTACATATTGCTTTTTAAAATCCAATTAAATCAAATTTTAATAGTGAGGGTTTTTTAGGGGGAATGGAGCTGTTGACAGGAGTTTGGGAAGGAATGTGAAAGTGGGCAAGGACTGGGAGAGCAGGGAGATGGGACAGGGTGTTGAGAGAAGCTGAGGATCAGGAATAAGAGAATGAGAAGCATGGTGGAGTAGGGCAGATGATAGTGAGATGTCATTGGCTGGTTCTAATAGAGATTTGCATTTGGAGGTGTCAGTGCCCTGCTGAATATGAAAGAATACCAGTTTTGATATTACAGAAGGTGCTACTGCTCCTGAGCCCCCTGGGTAAGTTGGGAGCTTTTGAGCTCCATAGTTGGCAGACTCAGCTGAGAAGGTTGCTTCATGGTGGTGATCTGTCACTTGGATCTATTGATCTTTGGGCTGACGGCCCCAGGATCCAGTGATGGGAACGGTATGTAATCTTTCATGCAGGTTATAAAAATTTAGCTTTGGGGTAAAGGCTTGATTTACTGCCAGGTGCTCTGGGGTTTTGTTTCCTTTCTAGCTACTAGTTAAGATTAGGGTTAGTATCACTTTACATTTACTTCTAGCCTATATCAAACTGTATTATTATGTTACACTTAGTAATTGAATCTGGTTTCTGCTGCTATTCTTCACTAAATACCATGTTAAATTCATTGTTGCTATTAAATGCAGACTACGTGAGCAAAGAGTAAGATTCTGTGTAAATACCTGTCTAGGGTACAATGCCCTGTTGTTGAAGGTGGTGTGCAGCAGTATCTTTTTTAAAATGTACGACATACACGTTTCTGTTGCCAATCTGTTCCTGCTGTCTCCGTTTATTTCAGTTTTGCTGTTAGCACACTGTGAAAACATGCTGCTGCTAAGTGCTAGTGAATCAGATCTTGCACAGTTTTATTCTGAATAGATTAGAAATAAGCAGCCATCCTGTCAGTTGGAGAGAGGTGAGGTTATGAAAACCATCC
This sequence comes from Chelonia mydas, assembly GCF_015237465.2. Classification (NCBI taxonomy): domain Eukaryota; kingdom Metazoa; phylum Chordata; order Testudines; family Cheloniidae; genus Chelonia; species Chelonia mydas. The sequence goes on along the minus strand of NC_051251.2, from coordinate 70,287,727 downwards.
CGCTTTTAGGTTTTGAGTGCAAGATTTCCTGGTGGGACCAGTGGAAGAGGTTGAACAGAGGAATGATAAATTCCCAGATTCCTTTCAATGCCAAGGGATCTGAATCACAGTCTGATTACTTAACTTTGCTTATCAAGTTACTCTGCAAACTCAGGATGTTCAGTTGCAGGGGATGTATCTGAATGCAAGAATAAGAAAGGCAGCTCACTTTTTGTAATGGTTGCTAGCTAGAGCCTTAAGATCTGCTTTAAGCTGTTGCTAATGATGTTATAATGGGGGCTGGTTGAGTTCACCAGAAGGTTAGATAAGGGCCAGGAAGGGCTTCACCAGAGCATATGCTGCTGTAAGTGGTAACCATTTAAATCCCTTTGTCACATTGACATCCTTTTTCTTACTTCTGACAGTCTTGTTTTCTGAAGGCCCTTCTAAACTACTGCTCATTTTCAGCACAGTTGCCAACTTTCATGCAGTAAACAAGCACCCCGACTTTCGCAATAAACCAAAAGCCAGGCTAATCCCATTTCAAAACAAGGCCAAAACAAGCCATTCCCTAAGAAGCCCAACACACTATGTGACTAGATCCTCCCCCGGCGTGCAGTCTGGGACTGTGGTGAGCCCGCTGTGCACCCCGATTCTCTCCCACCTTGTCCCTGCTTGCCGGGAGCTGATTAAAAAAAAGAAGCAACAAGCTACAAGCCAAAAGCTAGCCAACAAGCAACTCACAAGCCAATTAAGCCAAAAACAAGCCCAATTTCTGCGTTTTTTTCATGGGTTTGGCATGTCTGATTTTCAGCACTTTTTTGGGGGGTAGACTATCCTTCACATTGCTCTTTTTTACTATTCTTACTGTAGGCTGTTGAATTTTGTATCTTGTCATATACAGGTAGCTCAAAGCTAGTATTTATAAGTGAGGGTTTTAACTGAAGTCCTGAGAGAACTTCTTTAACACTTAAATTTTCTTTAGTAATCCATTGCGCCTGTTCTTAAAAATGTATATAAATTACCACAATCTGTTTTTCAGCAAGGTTGGAGTTTAGCATGACATTGTCTGTGAAGTGTTTGGACTTTTAATTGTCCCTAATGTGTCCTTACTGTGTCTGTCTTACAAGGTTTTAATCTTCCAATAGCAAATATGGTGTTTCATTTTTAGTTTGACTTTAGTTTAACCTCTAGGTCTTTCACAGATTCATTTCAAACCATGTTCAGTGGCTTAGTGATAGTGAATGAACAGAGTTGGGGTAAAATTGTCAAAAGTGCCGAAGTGCAAAGATCCTTCGCAAGAGGTCAGGATAGGTATAAAGAGATGTAGCTTTCTATTATTATTGTCTACTCTGTAACAAAAGGATATAGAATATAAGCTTCCAGCTCAGAATGTCATTAGAACAGTGTCACTGCTTGTTAAGTTTCACAGCTTTAAACAAGAATTAAATATGTAAGAGCAAGAACCGCTGTTAGTAGACAGAATGGACAGAATCAAGATACAGATACCTGTGTGCACTCTGGGTGAGCTATTGAAAATGTTTCAAGGTTTAATCTCAATTTGCTGTCAACTTTTCTCATACAGCTTCCTATGCATAGTATACTCTCCTTTGTCGTTAGTGTGAATTTCTTGACTTTTCACTTTGAGCCAAACTTTTGTTGATTCCTGTCATATTTTTGTTTGAGTTTTCTGTGTTTTTTTGTAAGCTTAAAATATTTTGATGCAAGTAACTGGATAGTTATTTCATTTTCATCATATAAATACACTTGACATTGGCTGCTGTGACTTCTGAGTTGTCGACTGTCAGCCTTATAATATGTTTAAAATTAACATAATCTATTGGTGACATTTGATCCTGACAGTGGACGCGTGTGAAGGCCACGTTTTAAACAGAGTTGTATTTATTGAAAAATGTTGCAGTTCAAAAGAAGTGCCTGAACTACTTGGGTAATTCTGCCCTTCAGTACCTATGCGCAACTCCCACTGAAATATTTACTTCTAGGGGAGCTGCGTAGGTGTATCCAAAGGCACAATTCAGCCTAAACAACCCCACAAAACTTGCTTCTCTTTCCTCTCTTATGCATGCATATAAAAGCGCATGTGCGCCCGTATGTAATGAACCCATACATCACTTTCCAGAGATGAATGCTTGGACTTAAAATTACCATTTAAAATAGGGTTGAGTTTTAGGAGTACAAAAGCATTCTATTTTGTAATTAAAAAAATACTACTTTAAAAAATATGGTTCATATTGTTTGTGGCTGATTAAAAAACATTGAAAATGGAGTTGTTTAATAAACCTCTGACAATTGTTTTAACTATAGTGATAACAGTATGTTGCTACAGTACAAAGTATATTATCAAAGTAGCAGTTGTAGTAATTGCCTGATAAGAATTGCAACATTTATTCCTCTCATAATATTTTTAATCAGATTTTCATCAGTACTACTGCACAGTTACCCTTCAATATAAGTTTCTCTTTACTAAGTTTTTAGTCACTTTTGTGTTCTTCTATTGGCTACAGTTCACAAGTTCAGATCCTGTACTTGAGTTAAGCTCCCTGTTCATTTCATATTCTTAATTGTTCCATTCTTTGCCATCAAGACATATTTCAGTGCTTTTAAAAGCCATCCAGAAGAGGTTGGGGGTGTGTGTGTGTGTATGTGTACTCAGTACAGTAGTCAAGGCACCATGTCTAGGGCTTCATGTTTGTCATGAAGGTCACGGAAGTCACGAATTCTGTGACTTTCTCCGACCTTTGTGAGTTCTGTGGCGGCCAGTATGGCTGACCCCAGGGCTGTCCAAGCAGCTGGCTCCGGAATGGACCCGCAGCCAGCCACATTGGCCGCTGCTTGGGCAGCCTGGGGCTGCGGTTCCAGGGCGGCTGGAGCAGCCGCTACTTGGCAGCTCCTGGCAGCTGGTGCTGCTGGCCCCCAGCAGCAGCCCCCCCCCCACCGATGCCCTGTGCAGACGTGGCCTCCCAGACACCACACCCAGCAGTGACTCTTTCCCTCCCTCCCTCCCCCCCACGATTTAGTGTGGGTTATTTATAGTATAAGTCATGGGCAGGTCTGGGCCGTGAATTTTTGTTTATTGCCCGTGACCTGTCCATGACTTTTGCTAAAAATACCCATGACTAAATCGTAACCTTAACCATATCCATTGCGGTAGGCGAGACTTAAATTCTGTAGCAAGGCCCTTGAGTTCTGCGCTATTCTAGTGCCGTATTTTGTGGTTAACAGGAAATTTGGCAGCAGCTTCCTATAACTCCAGAGTGGTTGGTTAATTCAATATAAAGAATAATGCAGTCTGTCAGGATGGATAAAAATAGATGATTTAAGAAAAAAATTTATTTAAATTGGATTTGTTTGAATTCAATACAGGTTTGTTTTTTAAAAATCTTTTAAAAATTAAATTTGAAATAGATTGTCAATGTTAAGGCTTACATTTATTACAAGTAGGGCTATTGATTAATTGCAGTTAACTTGTGTGATTAACTCAAAAAATTAATTGCAATTAAAAAAATCATGATTACAGTTTTAATGGCACTGTTAAACAACAGAATACCAGTTGAAATGTATTACATATTTTTGGAAGTTTTTCTACTTTTTCAAATATATTTATTTCAATTACAACACATAATACAAGTGTACAGAGCTCACTTTATATTATTATTTTTATTACAAACATCTGCACTTTAAAAATGATAAACAAAAGCAATAGTATTTTTCAGTTCACCTCATAGAAGTACTGTAGTGCAATCTCTTTATCGTGAAAGTGCAATTTACAGATGTAGATTTTTTTTGTTACATAAATGCACTCAGAAACAAAACAATGTAAAACTTTAGAGCCTACAAGTCCATTCAGTCCTATATCTTGTTCAGCTAATTGCTGTGCCAAACAAGTTTGTTTACATTTATGGGAGAAAGTCACCTGAAAGTGAGAACAGGCATTTGCATGGCACTTCTATTTTTGAATGCAGTTTTTTTTGTACATAATTCTACATTTGTAAGTTCAACTTTCATGATAGAGATTGCACTACAGGACTTGTATTAAGTGAATTGAAAAATACTATTTATTTTGTTTTTTACAGTGCAAATATTTGTAATAAAAATAAATATAAAGTGAGCACTGTACATTTCATATTCTGTTTTGTAATTGAAATCTATATATTTGAAAATGTAGAAAACATCCAAAAATATTTAAATAAATGGTGTTCTATTATTGTTTAACAGCATGATTAATTGCATGATTAATCACAATTAATTTTAATCATTCAGTTAATCACAGTTAATTTTTTATCGCTTGACAGCCCTAATTATAACCTCTTAAAATCATTTAAATTAAATACAAAAAATATTATTAAGCAGTAAATTTTTGCTGCCAGGTTTTACAGTCAAACAGTTGGAACTGTTGGAAGTCACTGGCTAATCACCAGAGTTTGTTGAAGTGCTAAACAAGCTTTTGACAGCAGTAGCCCCTTCTGCAGGTGCAGACAGAATATTTTCTTCATTTCAGTTTGTTTAACTGGTTCAGTTCAATGACCATTTCATTTTAAAGTTAAGAAATCAATTAGGAGTTGAAAAAGCAGAATCTCTAATAAAAAACTAAGTGTGAAAGGATGAGATCTACTAGTTCTAAAATCTTGAGGGACATAGTCACCAGAACCCTCAATTCTGTGCCCTGACTACAGATATCTCCTTTGATTAACAAATCAGTTTTTAATGTAAAACATGTTTTGATCAACTTTTTTCTTATATACCCAGCACATTTAAGGTAGTCTGATTTAATAATAATGTAATACAATGCTGCTTTTGTGCATTTTTAATTGAATTGAAATTCCATCTAAATATTGACATCACAAATAAAAAATTAATCATCTAATAAATAAGAAATGTATCATTTACAATTTTAACATAAAAATGTAGAAATTAAGAATCGAAATAAATACTTAACCTATATTTATACAAATTTTCTTTATCTTGGTCAGCAAAAAGAAGCACACCACATTTTGTGTAAAGCTATATTTAGTTATAAGTTAGTGTGTTTTAATGGTTACCAACCAATGAGAATCAGCCTTCTTTAGGAAAACAAACAAAAGAGAACAAATGCAAAACATGATTAAAATCAATTATTTAAATCAAGATTTCCTTTTTGCTGGTTTAAAATCATGATTAAAATCAGTGATTTAAATTGTGTTGATTTAACAAAATCCACTCTGCTGCTGTACAGTATTTTTTGCTGGTATTTTGCTATTAAGTCTGTTTTGATCTGCCCTAAATAATTTTCCAATCGCAGTATGCCACAAGAGTTTTATTTTTTTTTAATTGACACTGCATGGTTGCAAAGTGGAAATTTTCAGGGGGAGGCTGGAGAACTTGGCAGATGAGTAGGAATAGTTCAGACTTTCCTACACTAGGAAAATTACCCATTGCTTAAAAATGGTTTTAGCGGTGGGGGAAGCTGAATGAATTCTGAAAGCATAGGTCAGAACAAATTGAGTTTGGTGTCAGTTTGGAATTGATCCCTGTGTATACTTCAAGTTAAAGTATTTTTAGATCTTCTGGTTTGAAAGGCACTATGATGGTTATCACTTATTTTGAGCATCTTCAAAGCTGAGATTGGTAGCATCTATTACTCTTTTTGCATGATATTTACACCAGTTTGAACACTTTTTCAGTCTGAAATAAAGCTTCTGTACTGCCACTGTTGCAAGTGTCACTTTTTAGCAAGATGGCTGCCACCGGTATTGCTCTTGGAAATGCCAAGTTTAATGGGAAAAAATGAAACTTTTAAATGTATTACAAAAGTTGTTCCTAGGTACCCATTTTTGTGCAGCATAGAAGTCTGAAAGCTAAAAAAGATAATACAGCAGAATTCACTTGATTGGCAGTCTGAGAGCAGGCATATTCGGAATAATCATGTAAAAGATTTAATATAGTGCATGTCAATGACTCAATAGATAAATGAGACACTGACTGTTATCTACCAGTAGTAGTAAACTGGTGTGACGTAGTAGCTGGCATGCATTCTCATTTAACTTTTAGTTCATTTCATGCTGCTTCTCTATTCTGTTTAATGAAAGTTGCGTTTAATGTAGTCTTTAAAATATTGTTTGAAACATTGACTTCTACATTACACTGACAGTAAACAAACTTTCCCAACAGTTACAATGTAAGAACCACACAATATGAGAACGTACTTATTTTCTATACTTGTAGGGAAATACTGCAGTAACTTGTGTACCACTGTGTGGTGCTGTGCATCAGTTGAGACCTTTTAATGGTGACCATTGTAAATATTTCCCAGCATAACGTGTTCGTACAAGTATCTGCTGTTTGGGAAAATCACTTAGGTCTGATCCTGGAAGGACTTAATCACTTTGCTTGTGGGTCTCTCTCTCTCACCCCCGCCCTTTTGCTTTTTTGCTTATGGTAATAGTCGAGTCTCTGTGTGTAAATTTAATCGTGTCTGTCTTTGCAGGATCAAGGCATTAAGTGGGATGTTTGATTTCCATTACTGCCTGTGTCTGAGAAGAAAATTCTTCTTTGTTTACCTTCCAGTCTACATTGGGTCAGGAAGATATTTGCCTTCCATTAGAGTAAATATTTGGACAGAGGGACAGAGAGCCCTTGACAGTCCCTTATAACAGAAGAAAATGTGTGCTTGCTACACAGATTTCTCATTAGTGAGTCTTTTGTCCACCAGATGGTGCTGCTGTTACAGCAACAGATAAAAATGTCAAACCAACTCCTCAATTTTAGCTCAGCTTCACCTTTTGGAGAGAAGCAAGAACCATGTCTTCAAATCTTGGAAATAGTCATTGTGTTCCATTGAAACGAACAATTAATATAACTAGACATAAAGCAGGTGTGGTGGGCAAACTGAAAGCTATTTACTAGTCTGTTTACTGAGAGCTGGCATGTTGCTATTGCAATCTCACAGGTGAACATGCTCCTTTTGAATCATTTGTGCTTTGTCTGTGCTCCAGAATAGGAGGGAAAATATCCAATAAGCACTAATTGGAGTGTGAGAATTTTCTGACTCAGATTCTAAAATTGGCAGCCCTAATTTGCTTTGCATTGCTTATTAATGCATGAATGCTCTTAAAATAAATAAATAAATAAATAAATTTTTAAAAGTCTGAAAATAGCTTCCAGCTTTGAAAATTATTTTGAATTTTAAGTTTAAAAAATTAGATATTACAGCCTAGGGTGACGATTTTGTCACAGAAGTTACTGAATCTGTGACTTCCAGAGACCTCCATGACTTGAGCCCCGAGCACCTGGGAGCTGTAGGGTCCCCCGCCACACCTGGTGGCTGGGAGCTGCGAAGGCCCGAGCTCCCAGCCACAGAGGGAGGCAGGGTTGCCCAGATCTTCGAGGCGGCAGGCAGACCCCAAACTCCTGGCCTCTGTGGTTAGCGGGGCTCCTGGGAAATCCCAGCTGACACGGGAACCCCGGGGCTCGGAGCCCCAAGCTTGGAGCCACTGCAGGAGGTAGGGGGACCCTGCATCTCCGACCCTGGGTGATGTGGGGAGCCTGCAGCTCCCCATTTTGTCATGCATAGTTTTAGTAAAAGTCACCGATAGGTCATGGGCTTCTGTGAATTTTTCTTTATTGCCCATGACCTGTCCTTGACTTTTACTAAAAATATGCGTGATAGAATCTTAGCCTTACAGATAACTGCAAGGAACATAACTGACAGAGAACAGAAGAAATATTTTTTCCATAGAAAATTTTTTATACGTAAAACCTGTTTGTTAATAGAGACAGGTTATTACCTATTTCAAGTCAAATAAGCAAACTCCAAGAGATGTAGTCCATTAGCGATGCACCTTTTTATTTATTTTTTTTTAAAGAGGGAATTGTGAAGAGTCAGTCAGCTACAGATCATCATATATACAGTTGACTTGCTTGCATCATTTATGCCACTTCATATAGTGGTTACAGTTGCTGACATCTTATGCATAATAATTTTCAGTACAATGGAAATGTATGTTTACATTTAAGCTATGCAGTGGTGTAGCCAAATATACCTTGATGATCAATAAGAAAACTGCCTAGACATTAATTGAAATCTGAGGTCTCAGAGCTGTTTCAGTTGAAAGAAAAATCTTTGAAGACGAGACAAACTTTGACTCTCATGCTCAGTTGTTACATGAAAAACTGTCCAGATAAATATTTGGCATTAGTCTCGTCCATAGTCATCCTGCTGCGTTGGTCAATCTCTAAAAGAATCTCATGGCTCTCTTTTGCACCTGTCATTTTGTAAATGTACCATTCTTGCTGAACCTTAGTCTTGTGAAAATGTCTAAATTTTCCCATTAAGTGCTTAAAAAGTAATAAAACTAAAGCCATTAGCCTTCACTCATCAGATCCATATCAAGAAAAATATTCTTTGGTGCAATAAATCTGATCAAGTGTTCGACATTTATATCATTCGAATTCATTCTCTGGAAATGGACCTTTGAAGGTAAATTGCATTAAGCAGGGCAGTTTAAATTTTTAATACAATCTTATTGTAACTGTTAGCAAATGATTAAAGTGCAAGGGGGGGGCCTTAATGTTTTGTAAGATTTATTCTGAATGCTATTTGATGCTTTTATTCAGGCAGGCTATTGATTTTATGACTGGCATTTGTGTTTTTAGCTATCTCCCCTCACCACCACCACCCCCCATGTAGAATTTAGCCATCGTTACAGATTCGATAGTGTTCTGTCCACTTCCTTAATTGTGGAGAACATTTTGGAAAGAGATTTATTTCACTATGGACTTTAGCAGCAGTCTTATTAACAGGCTTAACGACTAAAGTAGTAGATTTTAGGGTGAAAAGTAATGTATTTTCTAATGGGAAAATTAGTGTGTCTGAAGTAGATTTTGTTGTCTCATGAGGTCAGCCCGAACTCATCAGTTAAGGGGTTTTATCAAACTGAAGTGGTGTTTTACTGGCTTGGTTTGAGGGATAATTTCAGGGTTCTTTATGGAACAGGAAAACAGTGTTGTCATTTATTTCATCTTGATGACAGTGGGCTATATTTGCATACCCATATACTTCAGATCAGGTGACATTCCCATGCACCTTTTGGATGCTGCTGTGATTATGCTCACGTTTATTTAAATTTTTTTTTTTAAATGTTTCATATTCAAAGCAACATGTAAATTGCCCATTAGTTTCATGAAGGAGAATGGACATTTGAGGATCATGTTTTGCCAAGTAGTAGTACACTTGTGAAGTTAGAATAGCTGTCCTAAAATTCAAGGTATTTTGAACCTGAAGGGTTCTGTTCCTTTATATCATGGTGAAGCATAAATGAATGGTATTTACTATAATCAAAAGGAACCATGTTTTTTATTGTATTTTCCGCTGGGGTGATTTGAGCGTGCAAACTGAACGCTTTCTTGATATCACTTAAAGGTTTTGATGGACAGACTGAACTCTTTGGTCAGTAGTATGAAAACACATATGTGGGACTTGAGTTTAATTTGGTTTATAGAGGAAAAGTGATAGCAGATTAAATATATACGGTGAGGCAACAGTTAAAGTTCATATTTCCTAAATGAGAGAAATAGTGTGCTTTTAGGCATAGGGTCCATCCCTTCATGTATGTTTATACAGCATCTAGCCCAGTGGTACATTGGTCCTGACTGAAACCTTTGGGCACCAATGTAGTGTCTTTAAAATTCAGTTTTAATTTTGGGCATTACATTCATGATCACATAAATCCCACTTTAAAATGATTTTTTTTTTTTTGTTAAGAACTCTAAAACTGTGCATTGCAACCAATGTGACTGTATAATCAATTCCTTAATTTAAATGGAAGAGAAGTTGGATTAAATGACTTTATCACTGATATGAAACTGCAACAGATTAAAAATTCAAAATCAATCAGCTTTCATTGTTTAAATAATTAACATCTGGATGTGATTAGTAACAAACATGACATCTTAATCAGTAATGAACTCAGTATTCTAAATCTAAATACAATTAGATTTAGATCACTTAGATGTTCATTCTCACTTGGGCGATTAACCCTTTGAATAGCAAACATTTCAAATGATCTGCAAAAATGGCTCTGTCGACACTAATTCAGTTCTCATTTTATTTTGGGATGTATAGCATTTTGTTACTGTATCACTCCCCCTTGTCCCCACATGCATTTCTGATTTGTAATGTTTTCTTTATTTTACTGAATGCTGTAGTTCCACTATCAAATGCTCATAAGGGTTTTGGGTTTTTCTGGAGTTTAGTGTTTGACTTATTATGTAACCCATGAGAGCTCAGGGTTGTTCAGAAATAATGTTTCAAATTAACAGCATGATTATTAAACTACATAGGACATTGGTAACAGTTTTCAACAGGCTAAATTTAAGATTTATTTTTTTTAAAACAGAACTATAATTAAAACTTACTAGGTAGGAGACAGGGAAGTAATGTGTAAGTTTAATGCACAAAATCCTCTTTGATCAAAATTTCCAGTCACTTAATCACACTTCGTAACTGCATCATAAATTTACTGTAATTTGACATGACTAGCAGTCTCTGTCCATTCTAAATTTAGGACTGGAAGCGTAGGGGTGCTTGAGATTAGGTTTGAGGTTCATTGACATATCTGTTGGGTAGAAGACAAGGGTGGATTGCACAGCCCTGTTTGCAATGTGCATGGCTCTGGATAGTGCTATTGGTCACTTGCATTACAAAAGTGATACTAAACACCGCTCTTAACAAGCTCTGTGCAGCTTTTTGTGTCACTTAAAATCAAGCTAGTGATTTGTGACCAACAGAATACTCCAGAGATTACAATAATGCAAATCCTATTTCTTACCAGAACTAGGAGAAAACTTATTTTTAAAATTATCAAATTCACCAGGCATATGCCGGGTTACCTACTATCAAAAGAATTGTTTGTACCCTGAGTGAGCTTTCTTTTGGCAGTGGGTGCTCTCTTTAACATTTTAAGAGGAGGGATAACTATTTGTGTAAATGGCACATGTGCCATGGGGTAAACATCATTCTACATGTTAATCTCCACTGGGTTGGTGACATACCAAGCCTCAGATTATACTATGTGCATCTTTATATGGAATACGTGCTATATTTTTTCGTTCCAGACATACCCTGCCCCAGGGTTTAATGACACATGCCTCAGTCTTGCACTGATACCTTTTCACAGTGTGAGGTGGTCTGAAGGACTAGAGATAGATGCTATATCTCAGTGGGGACTTGGAATTTCAGATGTCCTGTTGTTGGAGAACCACCAATAAAAATCATACTTTCTGGATGGCTGAGAGAGAGATATGGAGAGAGAAAGATGGATTCCCTTAAATTTGGCTGTGCAGGTGGCCAGGAAGGACTCTTCAGACCTCTAGGGGACACACTGTAGTTTGCAAACCTTGATTATAAAGCATGAGTTTCTAGATTTGGTATTTTTTAGTATGCATACAGTATTATGCTCATCACAGTGATGTCTGGGCACTCTATTGGACTTTGGGATTGTCAGGCTTTGACTTATAAGGAAAGCTATTTTATATCCCTTTTGGAGACTTTAAAAACACGTCTATGCTATTCTTTCTGGCATGCCTGATTTTGGTAACTAAGGGAACTTGACTTTACAGATGGAAAGGATACAAAGTATTACAATTTAACAAAAATTTAACATAAAAAGCCCTAAAGAAACTTTTCTCTGAGGTGAGGCAAATGAAATAAATGTGACAAAGCATAAACTTTCCTTTGTACTCCTTGAACTAAAATTTCCATTTGTGGACAATGGAAATCTCAGAATCTTGCCTGTAAAGCCTTTCTCACACCACCCCTGTATATTCGTGTGTGGTCAGCAGTCCTGTTAGACAATTGCCAAACGTCCTGTTAGGCATGACTAAAGCTGTTTTTTAAACCACAATTTTATATTGTCCCTGAAGATGTTGCATAAAGCACTTCAAAATTTAGCTACTTACCGAAATAGCATGCCAGCTAGTAAAATGTTTACAAATAATACTGTAGTACCACATTTATTTAATAATTGATTAGATTACTCTTTTTTGAAAAGGTAATTACTACAGAGTGTTTCTAAGAATCTTTATTTTACACTGTGGTAGGTTAAAATTAGGCTTTGAAAAGAAGAATTTTGACAGACATGCTTCATTTGCATATCACTTTTCATTAAACTTGTATGCTAGCTTTTTTTTTTTATTTTTCTTCTAATTAACAGTCTGTCTTAAGGAGAGATGACAGCTTTCAGCACTTGCTCCCTTCATGTAATATAAGGTGGTAGCTGAATGTCTCATCTTACAGATGAATTCAAGTGCAAAGATCTTCACCTTAAGCACTATGTCAGAAACATTTCTGACTTGGAAAACTCTTTCTACTCACGTGACAGCTTGATGAGTTGAGAAGAAAGGATGGGCTCATTTTTTCTCATTTACCATTTAGAAGCCAGATGCTATCCAGATTGTATAGGCAGTTTGTTGGAATATTCACCTGTTTTATCATGGGAGGCAATGATTTGCGTCAGACTTGGGGCTATGGAGTGTTAATCGTATTCTCACCTGTGGAACAGGTTTAGTTTGGCAGTGATTCGAGATTTTTAATACAAAGCCTTATTTATAACCAGATTTCCATGCTTGGTAAAATGTGAATTGCCCTAATCTTCAATTTCTACAGCAAGGTGCTGAAATCTGTATTTTTACTGACATATCAATGAAAATGTAATGCTTGACTAAAGTTGAGTTTTTTAAATACTTGTAAGGGGAAGTACATGAAAAATTGACCTCTGAGAGTTGAAGCTGATTAAAGCCTTGTGTCTGGAGAACTCACTAGTAATAGAGGTGGTTGTGCAACAGTTTCTGACCATACAGAATTCACCTATTTACACAGATATTCCTCAATCAGTTTGAGTTATGAATTACCCAAACAAAACTGTCTCAGAATCTAGCTGCTGGGATATGAGCACTATAAAATAACAAATTTATCAGCAAGAGAGAATAGAATTATTCTTCCTAAGAATGATGTGTCCCTAAATTCTTCCAAGGTGCCCAGTTGCTGTCAAGAATTACACTTAAGCAGTGTGTAGTGCTAACAACATTCATGCTCTGCCTTGTGAAAGTTACTATGTGCAATGCAAGCTCTTCCTGAATTAGAAATACAATAGCAGGCACTAAAAGAACATTGTTACAAAGTCTCCTAATTGATTTTTTTCCTTGGATTATTTAAAGAACATCATGACTTGTGTGTGTAAATTGGGAGGAAGGACAGTCTGGGCTGCATGTTATATTGTTAATAGGACAGAGATTTTCCACTTCTAGGTCACTAGAAATTTGGATTATTAGTGATTAAAAGTTGTTAGTATCTGAAAGTTTTTTGGTCGATGGTATATATAATGAATTGTTGGTCTTGTTGAGTAACTAGATTGGAGACATTCATGAACACAAACCAACACAACAAGTAGTATGCAAAGCAAGTAAATGAGATCCTGTTAGAGGTGGCTCTTGGAACAGGGTTAAGGAACCTTAACTTGGTGTAATGGTGAAGCTTCCTTGCATTTTCTTGTGCTTAACCTTGGGGACTAAATCATAGAATCATAGAATATCAGGGTTGGAAGGGACCTCAGTCATCTAGTTATCTAGTCCAGCCCCCTGCTCAAAGCAGGCCCAATCCCCAACTAAATCATCTCAGCCAGGGTTTTGTCAAGCCTGACCTTAAAAACCCCTAAGGATGGAGATTCCACCACCTCGCTAGGTGACCCATTCCAGTGTTTCACCCCCTCCTAGTGAAAAAGTTTTTCCTAATATCCAACCTAAACCTCTCCCACTGCAACTTGAGACCATTACTCCTTGTTTTGTCATCTGCTACCACTGAGAACAGTTTAGATCCATCCTCTTTGGAACCCCCTTTCGGGTAGTTGAAAGCAGCTATCAAATCCCCCCTCATTCTTCTCTTCCGCAGACTAAACAATCCCAGTTCCCTCAGCCTCTCCTCATAAGTCATGTGTTCCAGTCCCCTAATCATTTTTTTGCCCTCCTCTGGATGCTTTCCAGTTTCTCCACATCCTTCTTGTAGTGTGGGGCCCAAAACTGGACACAGTACTCCAGATGAGGCCTCACCAATGTCGGATAGAGGGGAAGGATTACGTCCCTCGATCTGCTGGCCCTACTTATACATCCCAAAATGCCATTGTCCTTCTTGGTAACAAGGGCACACTGTTGACTCATACCCAGCTTCTCGTCCACTATAACCCCTAGGTCCTTTTCTGCAGAACTGCTGCCTAGCCATTCGGTCCCTAGTCTGTAGCGGTGCATGGGATTCTTCTGGACTCTGCACTTGTCCTTGTTGAACCTCATCAGATTTCTTTTGGCCCAATCCTCTAATTTGTCTAGGTCCCTCTGTATCCTATCCTTACCCTCAGCATGTCTACCTCTCCTCCCAGTTTAGTGTCATCTGCAAACTTCCTGAGGGTGCAATCCACACCATCCTCCAGATCATTTATGAAGATATTGAACAAAACCGGCCCGAGGACTGACCCTTGGGGCGCTCCACTTGCTACCGGCTGCCAACTAGACATGGAGCCATTGATCACTACCCGTTGAGCCTGACAATCTAGCCAACTTTCAATCCACCTTATAGTCCATTCATCCAGCCCCTACTTCTTTAACTTGCTGGCAAGAATACTGTGGGAGATCGTGTCAAAAGCTTTGCTAAAGTCAAGGAACAACACGTGCACTGCTTTCCCCTTATTCACAGAGCCAGTTATCTCGTCATAGAAGGCAATTAGATTAGTCAGGCATGACTTGCCCTTGGTGAATCCATGCTGACTGTTCCTGATCACTTTCCTCTCGTGTAAGTGCTTCAGGATTGATTCCTTGAGGACCTGCTCCATGATTTTTCCGGGGACTGAGGTGAGGCTGACTGGCCTGTAGTTCCCGAACCACTTCTTTCTCCGCAGAGGGCTGGTCACCTCCTCCCCATGCTGTGCTGCCCAGGGCAGTAGTCTGGGAGCTGAACTTGTTCGTGAATACAGAGGCAAAAAAAGCATTGAGTACATTAGCTTTTTCCACATCCTCTGTCACTAGGTTGCCTCCCTCATTCAGTGGGGGGTCCACACTTTCCTTGACTTTCTTCTTGTTGCTAACATACCTGAAGAAACCCTTCTTGTTACTCTTAACATCTCTTGCTAGCTGCAACTCCAGGTGTGATTTGGCCTTCCTGATTTCACTCCTGCATGCCCGAGCAATATCTTTATACTCTTCCCTTGTCATTTGTCCAATCTTCCACTTCTTGTAAGCTTCTTTTTTTGTGTTTAAGATCAGCAAGGATTTCACTGTTAAGCCAAGCTGGACGCCTGCCATATTTACTGTTCTTTCTACGTTTCAGGATGGTTTGTCCCTGTAACCTCAATAAGGATTCTTTAAAATACAGCCAGCTCTCCTGGACTCCTTTCCCCCTCATGTTATTCTCCCAGGGGATCCTGCCCATCAGTTTCCTGAGGGAGTCAAAGTCTGCTTTTCTGAAGTCCAGCGTCCTTATTCTGCTGCTCTCCTTTCTTCTCTGTGTCAGGATCCTGAACTCGACCATCTCATGGTCACTGCCTCCCAGGTTCCCATCCACTTTTGCTTCCCCTACTAATTCTTCCCGGTTTGTGAGCAGCAGGTCAAGAAGAGCTCTGCCCCTAGTTGGCTCCTCCAGCACTTGCACCAGGAAATTGTCCCCTACACTTCCCAAAAACTTCCTGGATTGTCTGTGCACTGCTGTATTGCTCTCCCAGCAGATATCAGGGTGATTGAAGTCTCCCATGAGAACCACGGCCTGCGATCTAGTAACTTCCGTGAGTTGCTGGAAGAAAGCCTCATCCACCTCATCCCCCTGGTCCGGTGGTCTATAGCAGACTCCCACCACGACATCACCCTTGTTGCTCACACTTCTAAACTTAATCCAGAGACTCTCAGGTTTTTCTGCAGTTTCATTCTTGAGCTCTGAGCAGTCATACTGCTCCCTTACATACAGTGCAACTCCCCCACCTTTTCTGCCCTGCCTGTCCTTCCTGAACGGTTTATATCCATCCATGACAGTACTCCAGTCATGTGAGTTATCCCACCAAGTCTCTGTTATTCCAGTCACATCATAATTCCTTGACTGTGCCAAGACTACCAGTTCTCCCTGCTTGTTTCCCAGGCTTCTTGCATTTGTGTATAGGCACTTGAGATAAGTCACTGATCATCCCTCTTTCTCAGTATGAGGCAGGAGCCCTCCCCTCTCGCGCGCTTCTGCTCGTGTTTCCTCCTGGTATCCCACTTCTCCACTTACCTCAGGGCTTTGGTTTCCTTCCCCCAGTGAACCTAGTTTAAAGCCCTCCTCACGAGGTTAGCCAGCCTCAATTTATCACTCTGACATCCTTACATATTCACTAAATGACCTATGGAAGATTCACACCTAAGCGGTAATGTCAACTTTTCTATCCCTGCATGTAAACGTAGCCCAATAGAAAAGACAGCAGCACCAGAAAACAAGAAACCAACTTAAATGTGGAAGAGGAAGCACTAAATATTTCCAACAGTTCTTGAACTGCACAAGAAAAGATAAACTAATGCATGAAAAATAAATGTGTCAGGAAACTAGAAGAATGAATGAGGAAGCAGAAATTAGTCCCAGTTTATAGAAAATGCAACAACTATCCTGAAAGCAGGCTATCAATTGAAGATTTCAGTAACTTCCATTATTTCTTGAAAGTGAAAAATCTTTCCTTGGGTTTATGGTTTGAGTAACATGGTTTACTTGTGACCAAAAGCATGCTTATTGTTGACTATGGGCAGGAGTTCATGATCTCAGTGTCTTGTTCACAGAAGAGTATAGATGATCAAATCAGATCACAGTATATTAATTTGAAAAGTTTAAATTTTTTTTAAGCGGAGAAAGTTTAAAACTAGTGTATTTAAACATCAAATGTCCATAGTATCTACTCCCTTAGTTTTTTTTGAGGGGGAGGATATATTTAAATACACTTGTATATTTGGCTGCATGAGAAATTTTCTCCTTTCCAAAATTAACGTTAGCAGCCTTGACTTTGTTCTGTCCTGAAGGTAACTGTTTATTACAGTCAGCATTTAAATCCCCCGATTAATAGGAGCAATTAAACAATAGCTTCATTTTCAGCAAATTAACAGCCCTAAGAAGTAATTGCAACATAAATGAAGATAAATTTGTTTTAATACAATGAGATAAAAAGAATACAGACAAGAACTGAATCTCAGATTAAAAATTCAGTCTTCATTATTTCAGGAGAAATTTGAAAGTTTCACTAGTCATCATAAATAAGTTTTACAGTAAGATCTGATTTAATCTTGAAATATGTCTCAGAAGGGCCTGTGTGAACATTCTGAGGCATTATGCTGTGTATGCACAGTACACACACTACAGATCGCTGAGAAATTTCAGGTGCGAATTAGAAATGTTTGAATTGAGTGTGTGTGTTAAAAATTATACTAATTTTTTTCAGTCTCTTAATCTGATTATGTTAAGAACTCTTATGAGTTTACCTGTGTCATGTCAAATGAGGGAAGAAGACTCATCCCTCTCCGTCTTCGAAAAACTAGTTTTTTAAAGCAATGTTATCTTAGTATGTCATAGTTTACAGACATTAACCAATCCACCTGTCATTTCCATGGGTATGTCTACACTACGAAATTAGGTCAAATTTATAGAAGTCTGTTTTGTAGAAAGCGTTTTTATACAGTCGATTGTGCGTGTCCCCACACAAATGCTCTAAGTGCACGTAGTCGGCGGAGTGCGTCCACACAACCAAGGCAACCGTCGACTTCCGGAGCGTTGCAGTGTGGGTAGCTATCCCACAGTTCCCGCAGTCTCCGCTGCCCATTTGAATTCTGGATAGAAATTCCAGTGCCTGATGGGGCTAAAACATTGTCACGGATGGTTGTAGGTACATATCGTCGGGCCCCCCCTTCCCTTCCTCCTTCTGTGAAAGCAAGGGCAGACAATCGTTTTGCGCCTTTTTTCTTGAGTTACCTGTGCAGACGCCATACCACGGCAAGCATGGAGCCCGCTCAGCTAACCGTCACCGTATGTCTCCTGGCAGACATGGTACTGCATTGCTACACAGCAGCAGTTTATTATCTTTTGGCAGCAGACAGTGCAGTATGACTGGTAGCCGTCGTCGACGTAGTCCTGGGTGCTCTTTTAACCGACCTCGATGAGGTCAGGGGCACCTGGGCAAACATGGGAGTGACTCAGCCAGGTCATTTCCCTTTTAAGTTTCGTCTCATGGCGATTAAGTCCTACTGGCAGTGCACTGTCTTTTAATCAGCAGCCAGCAGAAGATGATGGCCAGCAGTCATACTGCACCGTCTTCTGCCGAGCACCCAGGAGGTGACGATGGCTAGCGGTCGTACTGCACAGTCTGCTGCCAGCAAGATGTATAAAGATAGATGAAGTGGCTCAAAACAAGAAATAGACCAGATTTGTTTTGTATTCATTTTCTCCTCCCTCCCTCCGTGAAATCGACGGCTTGCTAAACCCAGTTTTGAGTTCTATCCTTGAGGTTTTGAGTTCTATCCTTGAGGAGCCATTCAGTTTCTCGCAAAGCCACCCCCTTTCTTAATTTTAATTCCCTGTAAGCCAGCCCTGTAAGCCATGTCGTCAGTCGCCCCTCCCTCCATCAGGGCAACGGGCAGACAATCGTTCCGCGCCTTTTTTCTGTGCAGACGCCATACCACGGCAAGCATGGAGCCTGCTCAGATCACTTTGGCAATTAGGAGCACATTAAACACCACGCGCATTATCCAGTAGTATATGCAGCACCAGAACCTAGCAAAGCGAAACTGGGCGAGTAGGCGACGTCAGCGTGATGACGAGAGTGATGAGGACATGGACACAGACTTCTCTCAAAGCACGGGCCCTGGCAATGTGGGCATCGTAGTGCTAATGGGGCAGGTTCATGCAGTGGAACGCCGATTCTGGGCTCTGGAAACAAGCACAGACTGGTGGGACCGCATAGTGTTGCAGGTCTGGGACAATTCCCAGTGGCTGCGACACTTTCACATGCGTAAGGGCACTTTCATGGAACTTTGTGACTTGCTTTCCCCTGCCCTGAGGCGCAAGAATACCAAGATGAGAGCAGCCCTCACAGTTGAGAAGCGAGTGGCAATAGCCCTATGGAAGCTTGCAACGCCAGACAGCTACCAGTCAGTAGGGAATCAATTTGGAGTGGGCAAATCTACTGTGGGGGCTGCTGTGATGCAAGTAGCCCATGCAATCAAAGATCTGCTGATATCAAGGGTAGTGACCCTGGGAAATGTGCAGGTCATAGTGGATGGCTTTGCTGCACTGGGATTCCTAACTTTGGTGGGGCCATAGACGGAACCCATATCCCTATCTTGGCACCGGAGCACCAAGTCGGTGAGTACATAAACCGCAAGGGGTACTTTTCAATAGTGCTGCAAGCACTGGTGGATCACAAGGGGCATTTCACCAGCATCAACGTGGGATGGCTGGGAAAGGTACATGACGCTCGCATCTTCAGGAACTCTGGTCTGTTTCAAAAACAGCAGGAAGGGACTTTATTCCCAGACCAGAAAATATCCGTTGGGGATGTTGAAATGCTTATAGTTATCCTTGGGGACCCAGCCTACTTCTTAATGCCATGGCTCATGAAGCCATACACAGGCAACCTGAAGCTGTTCAACTACAGGCTGAGCAAGTGTAGAATGGTGATAGAATGTGCATTTGGACGTTTAAAAGCGTGCTGGCGCAGTTTACTGACTCGGTTAGACCTCAGCGAAACCAATATTCCCACTGTTATTACTGCTTGCTGTGCACTCCACCATATCTGTGAGAGTAAGGGGGAGACGTTTATGGTGGAGTGGGAGGTTGAGGCAAATTGCCTGGCTGCTGATTACGCGCAACCAGGCACCAGGGCGGTTAGAAGAGCACAGGAGGGCGCTGTGTGCATCAGAGAAGCTTTGAAAACCAGTTTCATGACCGGCCAGGCTACGGTGTGAAAGTTCTGTTTGTTTCTCCTTGATAAAACCCCACACCCCTTGGTTCACTCTACTTCCCTGTAAGCTAACCACCCTCCCCTCTTCCCTTCGATCACCGCTTGCAGAGGCAATAAAGTCATTGTTGCTTCACATTCATGCATTCTTTATTAATTCATCACACAAATAGGGGGATAACTGCCAAGGTAGCCCAGGAGGGGTGATGGAGGAGAGAAGCACCAGGAGGGGTGGTGGAGGAGGGAAGAACAAGGCCACACAGCACTTTAAAAGTTTAAAACTTATTGAATGCCAGCCTTCTGTTGCTTGGGCAGTCCTCTGGGGTGGAGTAGCTGGTTGGCCAGAGGGCCCCCCACCGCGTTCTTGGGCGTCTGGGTGAGGAGGCTATGGAACTTGGGGAGGAGGGCAGTTGGTTACACAGGGGCTGTAGCAGCGGTCTGTGCTCCTGATGCCTTTCCTGCAGCTCAGCCATACGCTGGAGCATATTAGTTTGATCTTCCAGCAGTCTTAACATTGAATCCTGCCTCCTCTCATCACACTGCTGCCACCTTTCAGCTTCAGCCCTCTCTTCAGCCCGCCACTTACTCTCTTCAGCCCGCCACATCTCCTCCCGGTCATTTTGTGCTTTCCTGCACTCTGACATTGTCTGTCTCCATGCATTCGTCTGTGCTCTGTCAGTGTGGGAGGACAGCATGAGCTCAGAGAACATTTCATCGCGAGTGCGTTTTTTTTGCCTTCTAATCTTCGCTAGCCTCTGGGAAGGAGAAGATCTTGTGATCCTTGAAACACATGCAGCTGATGGAGGGAAAAAAAAGGGACAGTGGTATTTAAAAAGACACATTTAATAGAACTATGGGTACACTCTTTCATGGTAAACCTTGCTGTTAACATTACATACATAGCACATGTGCTTTCGTTCCAAGGTCGCATTTTGCCTTCCCCCTCCCTGTGGCTAGCCCCTCCCTCCTCTCCCCTCCCCGTAGCTAACAGTGGGGAACATTTCTGTTCAGCCACAGACAAACAGCCCAGCAGGAATGGGCACCTCTGAATGTTCCCTTAAGAAAAGCACCCTATTTCAACCAGGTTACCATGAATGATATCACTCTCCTGAGGATAACAGAGAGAGATAAAGAACGTATGTTGTTTGAACGCCAGCAAACATACACTGCAATGCTTTGTTCTACGATGATTCCCGAGTACGTGCTACTGGCCTGGAGTGGTAAAGTGTCCTACCATGGTGGACGGAATAAGGCTGCCCTCCCCAGAAATCTTTTGCAAAGGCTTTGGGAGTACATCCAGGAGAGCCGCAAATGCCAGGGCAAATTAATCATTAAACATGCATGCTTTTAAACCATGTATAATATTTTAAAAGGTACACTCACCAGAGGTCCCTTCTCTATCTGGCGGGCCCGGGAGGCAGCCTTGGGTGGGTTTGGGGGGTACTGGCTCCAGGTCCAGGGTGAGAAACAGTTCCTTGCTGTCGGGAAAACCGGTTTCTCCACTTGCTTGCTATGAGCTATCTACAGCTTCATCATCATCATCATCTTCCTCGTCCCTAAAACCTGCTTCCGTGTTGCCTCCATCTCCATTGAAGGAGTCAAAGAACAATGGCTGGGGTAGTGGTGGCTGAACCCTCTAAAGTGGCATGCAGCTCATCATAGAAGCGGCATGTTTTGGGCTCTGACCCGGAGCGGCCGTTTGCCTCTCTGGTTTTCTGGTAGGCTTGCCTCAGCTCCTTAAGTTTCACGCGGCACCGCTTCGGGTCCCTGTTATGGCTTCTGTTCTTCATGCCCTGGGAGATTTTGACAAAGGTTTTGGCATTTCGAAAACTGGAACGTAGTTCTGATAGCACGGATTCCTCTCCCCATACAGCGATCCGATCCCGTACCTCCCGTTCGGTCCATGCTAGAGCTCTTTTGTGATTCGGGGACTCCATCATGGTCACCTCTGCTGATGAGCTCTGCATGTTCACCTGCAGCTTGCCATGCTGGCCAAACAGGAAAGTGAAATTCAAAAGTTCGTGGGTCTTTTCCTGTCTACCTGGGCAGTGCATCTGAGTTGAGAGTGCTGTCCAGAGCGGTCACAATGAAGCACTCTGGGATAGCTCACGGAGGCCAATACTGTCTAATTGTGTCCACAGTACCCCAAGTTCGACCTAGCAAGGCCAATTTCAGCGCTAATCCCCTTGTTGGGGGTGGAGTAAGGAAATCGATTTTAAGAGCCCTTTAAGTCGAAAAAAAGGGCTTCGTCGTGTGGATGAGTGCAGGGTTAAATTGATTTAACGCATCTAAATTCGACCTCGACTCCTAGTGTAGACCAGGGCTATGACTTAAATCATGAAGTAAGAACTCCAGATGAGGAAATTGAGACAAATTGAGGGCTCATGTCTTGCCAGAATTAGAACTCTAGAATTCTAGGTGTAGGCTTCCAAGTCTATACAGTCCTCTAGATAACACTGATGCATGCAGAGGGTGCAGATCATTGCTGACAGTGGTTTGATGGTGTTTACAGCTCACAGAAAGGAGCTAGAAAGAGGAGTTTACGGGGTCAGTTTGTGTGTTCTGATGGGAACTGTAGACAGCACAACTCTTGAGTAGGAATGGGCAGTCAGAAGCTGTTATAAGTGAGATCATTGTCAGAAACATATTAGAAGAATCAAAAATGTTGTTGCCATGAAGATAAAGCACTCCAGTTTTAGAAGAGTTGTGCATGATCCTCTTTGGGGTTTACTCGTTTTTCTTTCAATATGATGTTTTCTTTGAGATGTGTAGAAACTGTGCTCAGTGCTGTAGATATTGTATATTAGTACAGATGGACTTCACACCAAATCTGTTTTTATTTACAAAAGGCCATGTTATATTGTCATTCATCATAACATTTCTCTGTGTGACTATTTGGCTATCTGGTCACAGTCTGAGGTGTCAGTGATTAGATGCTGCTATTCTTATACATGCAAGCTATTTTCAGATATGTTGTTCCCATTGTATACCTTGCAAGAAGCAGGGCTTCTTACCTTTTGATAATTTTCAAACTAATTTTGGCCCCGTTTATCTGTTTTGGGGTGGGTATTGTATAGCACCAAATACTCCAGCTCATATTGTGGTAGCTCACAGATTTGCTTGTGATTGTTAGCCACTTTTAGAAACAGGGAAAGCAGACACTAAGGCCTTGTCTATGCTACCGTGGTAAATCGATCTAAGTTACGCTACTTCAGTTACGTGAATAACGTAACTGGAGTCGACGTAGCTAGATCCACTTGCCGCAGTGTCTACACTGCGCTGTGTCAATAGGAGACGCTCTCCTGCCGACTTATATTACTCTTCTCAGAGAGCTGGAGTACACGAGTTTACCAGAGAGTGCTCTGCCATCAATTTAGCGGGTCTTTACCAGACCCACTTAATCAACACCGCTGCATCGATCTCAGCAGTGCTGATCTAACCGTAAGTATAGACAAGCCCTGACTTTCAGATGGGGACAGTCAGAACTGGAGGGTGCTTTAGATGAATTATGACTACTGTCCTCTTTGATCTACTGTTTAGGCCAGGGAAGAGGCTCCTTTTATATTTAGTAACTTTGGTCAGCTGCAATGTAGAATGGTCAAGTAGATTAGCATTTAAGCCTCTCTTTGCCTGCTTACAGATGTGTATTGAAAAGGGGGTAGGGGAGAGAGACTCTTAAGTGCACGACTAAAGTCTTTCTGTGCTTTGTGTGACACCTGCCCTATGTTCAGAAGTGAGTGAGATTTAATGGAATAGTCAACATGCAGTGATTAACTATACAATCAAATATAAAAAGCCTGTAATGACTTGATTGCTTAAGAACTTCTGAACTGAAGTTTTCTTTTGACACATTAAAAATGATATATCAAGTATCTACATACAAAGAGGCAGAATATCTATGAACAAAAGCTGTAATACTGACTAATGTATATGTTAAATGGTATTTGAGCGTACATGGTATTTTATCTGTCCCGGTTTTCTACAAATATATATTATATACACAAGGTCTTTGCTAATTTGGCTGTCATGGCAGCCTCGCTTACATGAAACAGAATTAAAATATTATTAAAATAGCCACACTGAAATAGGTTAGTTAGGAAGGAGAGAGGATATTGGGTTTTTTTTTTTTTTTTTTTTGTAGTTCTGAACTGAGGGTGCTGCTTGATCGTGTGGCTCCATAAAAGAGGTGGTCCTCTCAGCTGATATTGGAGCTGACTGGCCCTTTTCCAATATACCCACACAACATTACTGTTATTCATAGCAGCTAAAGAAAAACGCATCCTCTTCTGTCCTGAAATGTCAGGTTGTTCCATAAATGCAGCAAAAAAACAGACTAAAACTCCCTTGAGAACAGATTTTCTCTTGGGATTTTGGGGTTTGTACTGGTTGAAAATGTCAAGAGTAACCTTCATCAGAGAGCTTTGTTGGTTTTCCAGTCCCACCTGAAACCAAGGTATTCTAGATACATATGATAAATATATTTAACTTGCTATTTGGGGGAATGGTTTTGGGTTGGGTCTTTTTGTATCCATACCTGACATGCAGAGGATCACAATACAGGATATATGATTTGCATGTTAGTTAATTTTACATTTATTTAAGTTTTACATGATAATTTGTCTGGATACCATACATGCTAAAATAAGTGCAGGCTCTCCTTAGAAGTGCAGTATCAAAGTTGTTAGGCCTAGAAATTGACTTGCATTTAAGAGAGCACGCAGAGTGATTTTAAAAGTGGATGCTTATGTTAATGTTTCCTTTTTCACAAACATTTTAGTTTTAGTGCCTATTCTTGTCGTTATTACTGCTGTGCTCGTAATGTGTAATTGCAGAATAAATTTATTTTTTATTGAACATTTATTTATTGTAAACATGGGATATTGAACTAAAATACAGTTGCAATAAAGATACAAACCAGACTTACATCCCCAGTTCTAGCAATATATTGTGCATAATGGCTGTTTTGGAAAGGCTGGTAAACAAATTGTCATCAATAGGGTTCATTGGAGGGATGGAGAAACTAAATTGTGTGTGAGTAATGCATGGATGTATCTCATTCCTCCAACTCGGCTAAAGCATAATTTTACTGGTGATACAGTAATCATGGCTAGATTCCTTCCATCCCTTTTTCTCTTATTTAGCTTAGGTAAGTAATTTAGGAATAGGGGCTACTAGAGGGATTGGTTTATAATGTAAGGCTACTTATTGGTATATTATGGCATTTTTCCCATTAGTGAGCTTAGATGCTATTTTCTACTTCAATTTCTTCTCCTTCCCTATATCCAAAAACCTATTGCTCCCAGTCAGGGCAAGGACAATGGCTTAAGCAATTTAAAGAACCAGTACTCTTTGGTAGGTGAAATCAAACTGAGATTAGACTGTTACAGAGAGACTCATTTGAGAATGAAATAATCAGTTCTGTTTTGAGAAACCGAAATGTTTAAATTGTGCTAATTGTGGTGAGACCATTTTATGGTGTTCCACTTGTGTTATATTGCTCTCTTCTTTTTCAAAGTATATCTATACATAATAGATGGATGGATAGGGAACTACATGTAGATATTAATTTATAAATATACTTTTCTGAATATATACTGTAGAAATTTATCTGATTACTTATAAAAACTTCATTGCGTCTCCACTATGGGACCTAGGGGAAATATTTTTTTTAAAGGAAGGATTAATTCTTAGAACTTCCCCAATGTGCATTAGTTATGTGTATTTTGCTACTGTCCTTCACTGAATATGTTCTGTCAGTCCTTCTGTGTTGAGAAATCTCTAATGTAGTGCTTTCTAAAAGTCAATTAAAATAAGCTTTGTGTTGTGTCGAGTTGTGTATCTGATAGAAACAACAGCTAGGCTGGTAGACAGGGCCGTCCCTAGCAATTCTGGGGCCCTACGCAGCCCCCCCTGCGGGGGGTGTATGTGGGGCCCCAGGGCTCTGTGGGGGGGGGCCCCGGGCCTCTGTGGAGGGGGCTGGATTGAGGGGTAGGGGGGAACCCCCCAACCCCCCCCCAGCACTCACCAGTGGCGTAGCTGAGGCCGGGTCGCTGCACTCCCGCTGCCAGTGAGTGCAGACCCAGCCCGGGTGCTGAGCTCAGGGGAGTGGGGGCGGGTGATCTGTCTGATCTGGTTGGTTGTGGTCTCTGGTGGGGTGTATTTTTTTTAAATAGTAGATATAGATGAATAGTCCATCCTTCCATTGATTGGGCTTGATTTAGCCCCAAGCTACACCAGCTTCTCCATTTATACCCGCCGGTCTGAGAACTGTCCTAAACACAGTTTTGGCAGAAATAATGGGCTCTCCATTTGAGCCCCTAGAGTCCTAATTGCTGCCCCTCTTGTGTCAATAAACACCATTCCTGATAGCCATTATATCAGCTGCTTGTGTGTGTGAGTTGCAGGGGCTCCTTACACACAGTTCTCCAAAGACACACATCCAAAGGTTTTATCCAAAGTGATCTTTCAGTTTCATCTGACCCAGCGGTGTGTTTGCCTGTGTTCTTCCCTAAGCCACATTCATCCCCTGAGAAACAACACCTCCATACTTTGGATGTTAGACGATGTCTAGCCTTTTATCTGGATAGAACTGAACCATTTTGTGCTTCGCCTTGCCTGTTCATGTCATTCGCAGACTGCATGAAGACCCATTTCATCAGATGCATGGAGTGGGTTTTAGCCCACGAAAGCTTATGTCCAAATAAATTTGTTAGTCTCTTAAGGTGCCACAAGGACTCCTCATTGTTTTTGCTAAGTGGAATACACGTGTGCATCTACTCGAAGAAGAAGAAATGGTTACTGTAACTCTGGTTCTTTGACATGTGTACTTCTCGACCCATGCTCCGTCTCCTCTGCATCAGAGTCTCCTCTCATGAGCTTTCGATGCAAAACCAATGAGGAGTGTCAGGGCTGCGCCGCCACATATAGCCAGAGCAAGGGTCATGGTGGCACCGCCACATACAGCCAGGAGAGGGATCACAGCCATGAAACTCGAGCACCACCCCTCTATGGGTACTACTAGGCAAAAGTTTCTGCCTCTGCTGTGCTGGGCTCGCACACACCTAAGTGGAATACGCGTCTCCATCACGTCTCGAAGAACCACAATTACAGTACGTAACCATTTGATACAGCACCTTTTGAGATACATATTATGAAAACAGTGTGTTGCGGCAATGAGTGTGTCAGGCCTGATGTGAGTTACAGTGGAGGGGGGGGGTCCCTCTGCCAGTTGGCCTTGAGGGACTTCTCGGGTCACAACCACTAAAAGAATTGTGGAACCATCAATGACTGTGTAGGTGACTTGTTGAAGTGTGTCTAGTATGCCTCTGTCTGCAGCTGTGTCTTTAGGTTAGACTTAGCTTTTGGCAATCTGTCTGTCAAAATGTTCTTGATGTCAGCCTCTTGAGAACTTATTTGTGGGCTTATCATTCTTCAGTAGGTGAGGTCAGTGTTGAATATCTTTAGCAAACCAAGACGTATGTGCTTTTTATCACTGGCAATGTCTCTACTATCCTTGATGATGTATCATAGAACCCTGGGGACCAGCTATATTCAAATTCTTGAATTAGCAAATTCCAACTGTACATGCATCATCTGCACTGACTGGTAGTGGTGCCACTTTACCACAGACAATGTTTACTATTGCCTCTACGTGCTCAGTGAGGTCTACAGTTTGATACACAGCTCTAGCTTCTTACTAATGGCCTCTCTGTCCATTGCATCTGCAGCAATCTTTGTCTACATTTCTTCTTCATGGATTTCTTGTGTTTGCGCCTCTTTGCCGTCATTTATGTTTGTGATTACTTTCACCAGCCATCTGCCTAGGTGGAGTCTTAAGAGTCCAAGTCTTGAGAGTCAGACCAATTATGCCACCATGATTGTGGCCATACCTCATAAAGATGGTGATTCTTTGAGTGCTTGCTCATGTCGATTCCATTTTAGGTGTGTGCGCGTCCATGTGTACAGTTGTTGGAGATTTCTGCCTTAGCTGTGGTACCCTCTGGGCTGACAAACTCATGCAGCAGTATATCAGGCGCCGCAAGCTCTCCACCCTCTCAGTTCCTTCTTACTCCCCATGATGGTTGGTTGGAGCGCCTTGCCTTGCATCGCAAGAGCACTAGCGCTTTCTTCATAGTCTTTTGAATAGACTTTGTTCTACTGGTTGTTGTATGTAGTTCGTAGTAGCTATTTGATAGTGCTCAGTGAGTTAGTAGAGTGCCTGTGGCTACTTTGCCCCGAGCAGGGCATGCCCCGGTCTTCTGACTTCAAGTTGTGTTTGGCATGCAGCAGGCCGATGCCGATCAGTGATCCCCATGACAGTTGTCTCAAGTGTCTGTGAGAAAGCCACAGGAAAGACAGCTGTGCTGTCTGCAAAAACTTTCGCTCTCGGACCCAGAAGGAGTGAGATACTTGCTTGAGGGCCCTCCTGATGGGGGCAGCTCTTGGCCCCGTGTCAGAGCCCTCCACCATAGAACCCATGCCCAGTACATCGGCCTCAGTGCGCAGTGCACCTCCGGCATTGGACTCAGCCCAGCACTGCTTCCTTTTGTTGGTGCCCAGGAAGTGTCAGAAGAAGCGGAGTCACTCAGCACGGAATGACAGAGGGGTCACAGGCAAAGGACCTGTTTCAGGCCATGCACCCGCTGTGGGGCTTCATGGGGATGCTGCTGAAGTCAGACCTCCCAGCCCAGCTCGGGACCCACCCCCCACTCCAGGCAGGGGCTCCCAGCCTATCGTGGGGCCTTCAGTGCCCGAAGCGGTCCCGGTGGCTAGAGAGCAAAGCCGACCGGCTCTGCAGGGCCACGCCAGGTGGACGAAGCGACTCCGCCCCTGGCACCGAAGGGCAAGCCCACTGGGTTGCAAAATTGACTGGCAGAGCTTTGCTGGACCACAGGCACAGGTCCCTATCACCGTGGCCCCGGACCCCGGCATTCTCACTGGTTTTCAAGTTCCATAAACAAAACAAATTTGTATCCTAAAAAAGGAATGGTGCTACATACTTCATGGAGACTTAATAGCACTTACATGCCATTGTTTTAGTTTTCATTATGTCAGGAGTATTAAATAAAATCAGCAATGATAAGTCCAATTTGTCAGAGAACTGATGGACAGGATCCCCTGGGAGAATAACATGAGGGGGAAAGGAGTCCAGGAGAGCTGGCTGTATTTTAAAGAATCCTTATTGAGGTTACAGGGACAAACCATCCCAATGTGTAGAAAGAATAGTAAATATGGCAGGCGTCCAGCTTGGCTTAACAGTGAAATCCTTGCTGATTTTAAACACAAAAAAGAAGCTTACAAGAAGTGGAAGATTGGACAAATGACCAGGGATGAGTATAAAAATATTGCTCGGGCTTGCAGGAGTGAAATCAGGAAGGGCAAATCACACCTGGAGTTGCAGCTAGCAAGAGATGTTAAGAGTAACAAGAAGGGTTTCTTCAGGTATGTTAGCAACAAGAAGAAAGTCAAGGAAAGTGTGGACCCCTTACTGAATGAGGGAGGCAACCTAGTGACAGAGGATGTGGAAAAAGCTAATGTACTCAATGCTTTTTTTTGTCTCCGTCTTCACTAACAAAGTCAGCTCCCAGACTACTGCACTGGGCAGCACAGCATGGGGAGGAGGTGACCAGCCCTGTGCGGAGAAAGAAGTGGTTCGGGACTATTTAGAAAAGCTGGACGAGCACAAGTCCATGGGGCCGGATGCGCTGCATCCGAGAGTGCTAAAGGAGTTGGCGGATGTGATTGCAGAGCCATTGGCCATTATCGTTGAAAACTCATGGCAATCGGGGGAGGTCCCTGACGACTGGAAAAAGGCTAATGTAATGCCCATCTTTAAAAAAGGGAAGGAGGATGATCCTGGGAACTACAGGCCAGTCAGCCTCACCTCAGTCCCCGGAAAAATCATGGAGCAGGTCCTCAAGGAATCAATTCTGAAGCACTTAGAGGAGAGGAACGTGATCGGGAACAGTCAGCATGGATTCACCAAGGGCAAGTCATGCCTGACTAATCTAATTGCCTTCTATGACGAGATAACTGGCTCTGTGGGTGAGGGGAAAGCAGTGGACGTGTTGTTCCTTGATTTTAGCAAAGCTTTTGACACGGTCTCCCACAGTATTCTTGTCAGCAAGTTAAAGAAGTATGGGCTGGATGAATAGACTATAAGGTGGATTGAAAGTTGGCTAGATTGTCGGGCTCAACAGGTCGTGATCAATGGCTTGATGTCTAGTTGGCAGCCGGTATCAAGTGGAGTGCCCCAAGGGTCGGTCCTAGGGCCGGTTTTGTTCAATATCTTCTTAAATGATCTGGAGGATGGCATGGACTGCACCCTCAGCAAGTTTGCAGATGACACTAAACTGGGAGGAGTGGTAGATATTTTGGAGGGTAGGGATAGGATACAGAGGGACCTAGACAAATTAGAGGATTGGGCCGAAAGAAATCTGATGAGGGTCAACAAGGACAAGTGCAGAGTCCTGCACTTAGGACGGAAGAATCCCATGCTCTGCTACAGACTAGGGACCAAATGGCTAGGCAGCAGTTCTGCAGAAAAGGACCTAGGGGTTACAGTGGATGACAAGCTGGATATGAATCAACAGTGTACCCTTATTGCCAAGAAGGCCAATGACATTTTGGGATGTATAGGTAGGGGCATTGCCAGCAGATCTAGGGACGTGATTTTTCCCCTCTATTCGACATTGGTGAGGCCTCATCTGGAGTACTGTGTCCAGTTTTGGGCCCCACACTACAAGAAGGATGTGGAAAAATTGGAAAGCATCCAGCGGAGGGGAACAAAAATGGTTAGGGGACTGAAACACATGATTTATGAGGAGAGGCTGAGGGAACTAGGATTGATTAGTCTGTGGAAGAGAAGAATGAGGGGGGATTTGATAGCTGCTTTCAACTACCCGAAAGGGGGTTCCGAAGAGGTTGGATCTAGATTGTTCTCAGTGGTAGCAGATGACAAAACAAGGAGTAATGGTCTCAAGTTGCAGTGGGGGAGGTTTAGGTTGGATGTTAGGAAAAACTTTTTCACTAGGAGGGTGGTGAAGCACTGGAATGCGTTACCTAGGGAGGTGGTGGAATCTGCTTCCTTTGAGGTTTTTAAGGTCAGAGTTGACAAAGCCCTGGTTGAGATGATTTAGTTGGGGCTTGGTCCTGCTTTGAGCAGGGGGTTGGACTAGATGATCTCCTGAGATCCCTTCCAACCCTGATATTATATGATTTTATGAATTAGTGCATTTTGGAAAAGATAGCCATAATAGTTAAATGTGGGGGACCTTGCTAACATGCATAGGCCCATCCCAGGATGTACCTTTTACTTTAAAAAAAATTTATGGGTACAGTGAAAGTTTTGTTCACCCCAGACTAGGCAAGATTTCACTTCACTGGTCTATTGTGTGGTTTAGAGGTATCCTTGTACTCCAGGTTTAAAGAGCTAGAGCTAGATCTCTCTCTTACCTTGTGTGTTGGACTTTTTACACAAGTATTTTTCCCTCAGGAGTCTGACTTTCTTTACTTGAATAAAGCTGTACTAATGAGATTTTAGGGTCATCGCTGCTCCTGCCAAAGAAGTTTAATAATGCACAAGAAGTTGACACATGAACAGCCCTATGAACCAACAAAAGACAGCTCTCTCTCAATCCAGTTACTCTAGCAACACTGTTTCTAATGACAATTAGCTCAAATATTGAGCACAGTGAGGACTTGGTTCATAATGGAAACATAGACCTTGGTTTTAGGGAGAAGAGCTGACCTAGTGTTCCTCCCTAACGTGAATTCAGACCTCGGCTAGTCAGCCTACCTTCCTTTATGTCTGCACCCTTGAGAGCGAAGCAGGAGTGCTTTGTTTTGTTTTTTAAAACTGGGGTAACTTTTGCTTCAACTGCGGTTAACTCTTCTATGTGCGTGTGTATTAGAGTGGAGGTGGAAAAAAAAACAAACAATTTGCTTAAATACAAAAATGGTGTCCTGGATTTAAAACACAACGTTCATGTTGAAAAGTAGAATTTTTTTCTTTGTCCAAATTTCAGACTACTCTGCTACTCTTTTCCTGGATGGTACTACTTTGATTCAAATGTTGAAGATTTAAAAAAAAAAAAGCAAAAGACTATTATCTTCCATGGTCCACTATATCGGTGGTTAGTAGGGGATGCATACCAACTGCATGATTTCACGAACAAAACGGTTCTGTTAAGATGAAAGTTTTGAGGGGTAGGAAGATTAAATTAGTTTTTGTAACTTAGGTCAAGCATGAAAAAAGAGGCATTCAAATAAGGACTTCTTGTAAAAATTTGCTCATTTACCAAAAACTTTACATGCCTTAATTTAGCAAGACCTTAAAATTAAATCTGTTGTGTGCCTATTTATGAAAGTGACATCTTAATTTAGAAGGAGTTCATATGAATAGCCTCTTTCGAACACACTCTTAAACATTTAACTGTGTTGGGTGTTAGTTTTATGCTACCTTTATGGATTTTATTATTTTGACTGACTCCTGTACTATGGCCATTTTTCGTTTTATAAATAAAACATGTAATCTGGGTTGTTGTTTTTTTAAAGTTAGCAATTAGATTTTTTTATAGGTTTATATCTCTATAGATCATATGGCTCACAGTAAAACCATTCTGAAGTCAAGATAATCTTGTATATAAGCAATGAGAACATAATTTTCTTTAAAATAAGAATACTCTCAATATCTTTCCTACTTTGGAAATCTATTTTATAAAGAGTATGCCAGTATTATAAGCTTCGGTTTTTCATTTTTGCAAAAATCCATCAGCAGAGCTTTTATTCAAATTCACAAATTCCAAGATTAGCTTTGTGGACAGAGCAGACCCTGGAAATATGCAATTAACTGTATTTTCCTTCTAACACAAAATAAATAGGTTTTATTTCTGTTATATTTATCATACATACATACCATATGAATTAAGAAGTCATGGTTAGTGTTCAGATTTAGTCATTTTCTTTTGATGAATCTTGTATTGCAAATGAGAGAGGTACTCCAGTTTAAAGCTAAGCTTTCCAGCAAAGAGAGTCTGGTTTTACCTTAATTAGAGACAGATAAAACCACATGTGCCTCGCACACATCATGAGTCCTAGATATGGCTGTAATAAAGCATAAAATGTATGTTAATGTCATGATAGTGTCACTGTAGTTATGTTTTAGAAGGCCATTTAGTACTCTAAACCCCTATTTTCAGTCATTCATAGCTATCAGACATGAACTTTCTGGTTGAATGTTTCATGTTTAGAGCCAAATCATAGTTCGCTCTTTGGATTCAGTGGAACTGGGGTCTGGCCTTTGAGTCTGAGCCCTGAGATTTAACCCAGGTGATTGGTTACATATGTTTGTGTATGCAGGTGATGAGGCATGGATATATTTATGTTCCATTTTAAATATTTTTTTCCGGTATTAAGATGTCTCATCCTCATACGGTCACTTTACTCAGTCATGAAGAAAATATAATAAAGAAGTAGAAAACCTGTGGAATGCACGAGCACAGTATGTTAAGATACTTTCCAGTTAAGATTCTATTGTATTTAAGTTAAAACCTAAACAGATTTCACCCTGCCACACATCCAGCTAACTTTACTTTTCCCCTTCCCACCCTCTAAACAACTGCCCCTCAACTAACGAGGGCAGCAGGAGGAGTTCAGCTGATCTGTGGGGGTTTTAAGTGCCTGTCATTTTAAATTTTAATTACTTTTTCATTTCTCCTGATAGGCAAGGCTTGGATTCAATTCTCCTTTCGCAAGGTAGCGTTTGAAGGAGTTGGCAGTTCAGCTATTACCTCACAGATTAACTGTCATTTGTTTCATGTGTGTCAAACTTTGGAGGGTCATGGTGTTTCTTTAGGTCCTTCTAAGGCTCTTATCACCACAGTATTCAAGGGCAGGTAGCCCAGACCATCCAAAATGCTAATTGAATATTGAATATGTGATCTAATTAAGGGGTGACAGCTACATAAGTGTAATGAAAGAAGCCAAGAGCATTTGCTGTCTGAGATGAGATCAGGTTGTATAATTTTGAATGGAGGAGAGTTGTTTCAGGAAGAATTGGCAACTTTGGGGAGATATCAGACTTGTTGCCGGAATGGGAGAGGATTCAGGAATCTTTGCTGGCTGGGAACGGGGTTTCGGTTAAGGGCAGATCAATTTCTCCCTCTAACAAAGGATAAAACTAAGCAATTCAGTGCTTAAAAAGTACATTAAATTTGAAAATTTATAGATACAAGAAGTTGTCGTGATAGTGTTCCCACAACAACGTTGCCTTGGTTACATTGAACAAATGAGTATGTAGTATTTTTGATGACTGTTCATTCTGTTGAGTGTATTTTTGAGTTTGAATATAGTCTCCAGCCACACTATGGATATCTCTCTTGCCATTTGTAGTTATATACCAATCTGAGTGTTTCTAATACAGTTATTTTCATTATTTAGTCTTTGCTTGGATTTTCAGTCTTCAGATGCTGCCTCACATTGTGATTGAAGGCAAGGTTTTTGTGGGTAGAGTCCTGCGCGGATACAAAATTTGTATCCAAATCCAGTCCACAAACATGGTCCACGGATATCCGCATCTGTGGATATAAAGCGGATATCCACAGATTTGCAGGGCTCTATTTGTGGAACATTCTGCTTGTGACACCGTAAGCAGCACAGAGTAATACAGGGAACTGGTAGACATGGATGCTGCCATCCCGACCTTTTCTAGGATACAAGTTTAAAAAGGCTGAGGTGGGAATAGCCATGTGAATCCCAAATGTACATTCTCTACTCAAATAGCGCTAAAAAGTGATCAAAGAAGCCTGTCTCCTCTTATATCCGCTTGTATTAACTTAGATGGTTTGAAATACACCCCTTCTGTTTTTCACAAAGACTTTCCTCAGAGCAACTGTGGGAAAAGACAGGTCATAATAGGCCATCCAAATTCTAGCACAGGATTGTGACCCTGATATCAGTGTTGTGATCAGATAAAGGAAAAGCGCACACACCACCCTTCTTCTTCAGAGCAACTAACTTGGGTGAATCTGACTGTAGTAAATGTTCAGACAGATGAGAGCTTGGAGGAAATATTTCTCTTTGAAAGTCCAGAAAAGTTTCCCCTGACTTCTGGGACTTCTGTATCCTTGTGTTAGGCTGTTGCCTCAAAAAATTAGAAGCTTCTAGGAAAAAGTCTGGCTTCTAGGTCTCGCTGGTGTTTTTGAAATGTGTGTGAAACAATGTACTGTGTGTTAATGGGTAGACCTAAGGAGAAAACAGCTCTTGTACCAACTGCTTGTCTCTGCTATTCTACTACATAGTATGGTCTTTGCTTTTGAGTAAGAATATTTTACCTGTTGTGGGAAATATTTAGGGCTATATCAGCCCTTGAGGAAAAATAGGTCAGATATATTCAGTAATGTGACGGTGATCAAGTGGTTGGTTCAAATAACAGTTTATAAGTAGAGAGGGTAAAATTGTTCCCTGTGATAGTTTAAATAATCAGCAGTTTATTGTGGATTGCTTTGTGGTTTCCTTTCATGGTAATTTGGAAAGAGAGCACAGGGCCAACATTTTAAATGTGCATGGCTATGTTTATGGTGTAAGTGGTAACTCCTCAGTTCCAATTTCAGGAAAGAAGCAAATATTTTCCTTAATTGGTAATGTGTCTAGGGTGAGACAGAAAAAAGAACTTTTGCAAGGAAGGTGGCCTTTATTTATCTGTGAGATTTTTAATTCAGTTTTTGGTCTTAATATTGGCCTTTAACATGTATAGTGAAGATCTGACCTTTGCTTTGCTCTCTGCATTCACATAATGATTTTTAAAATATTCTAATATATGACTTCCATGATGCCAGATCAATAAACCAATAGTTCTGAAATGACAGAGTATTACGATATTCCTCTGTAATTTAAACATGATTAGCTGATGAAGGTTATGATCAATATGCTAGAAGAAGATAAATTAATTGATATCCTTTCAGGATGATAAGAGGCTTATTGCAGGTGGGAAGTAACTAATGAAGCTGCTTCTTCATATATATATGAGCCATTTTTAATACAATATATTCTCACTAAATCATGGTTCTGCCATCATTCATTTATATGAAAAACATAAGCTGCAGACCAGTTCCTGATTAAAATTACATTCATCTGAAAAGAAATTGTATGCATACACAATATCTAAACTAAACAATATCACTGTCTACATTATAATGTACTGGGAAAAATCATCTGCTCATTTACATAAATATTTTTTTATACTATGTAAACAGGAAAGAGATTGAATACTGTTGAATTTAATTACATCAGACTTCTAATTTCTTGTATCAGCCTCAACAATGGTTGCAGTAATTCCAGTGTAGTTACAGTTACTGGTGTGGGCAGAGCTAATGGACTACAGACTCCTTTGCAAGTTTTCTTCCAGAATTCCTGCAGATTTTAGGACAAAGTTCATAAAACAAGTTTCCCAGTTTCATTTAGAGAAATTAATTTAGATCTTAGCCTGATCAGCTTTCAGAGTGTGCGCAAACTGAATGGTATTTGAAATTAACTTTTGTACTAACAGACAAAAAACTTAGTTAGGGTGGCAACTATGTACAACAAGAGCTATTACGATTAAAAACAGAAGACCCACCTGAATTTTTTCAAGTATGGAAATGAACAAATTAAGTGAAGGCAGCTAAGCGTTCATGCACAGTTCATACAGTCTTTTTTTAAATAAGTGTGTGTATAAAATACTACACTGTATATTAAAAAAAATAACTTTGTCTGCCCTTATATTCTTGCCTCACCTTACCCTGTAGACCAATAATTTTGTTATATTCACCCACCCTGCCTCGTATACAGTTCCGAGTCTCAATACTCATTACCTTGTCTGGGGCATAAAAATCCCTCAAACTGTGAACCAGCAAATAGATATGGCCTATAGACAATCCTCCATTTCCCACACTCTTTATCAGCAAGGCAAACCAAAACAAACATAGTCCAACCCTTTTCTGTTCAGAATACTGCTTACCATGGTCAAGAGACCCCCCAATAAATTCCATCCTATTCCTCAGATATGGTCCAATATCACCTTTCCCCAACACAATTCCACAATGAGGCAGGAAAAACTAATCTACTTTTTCTAACCTCCACGTATGCACCGGAAATCCCATTATGCCAAACAGCATATTTTACATTCCCAGGGAGCTGCAAACCTTGAGGGTAGCCTATCCATCAAACCATAGAGGAGAGAAAGGAGTCAACATGTCTTTTAGAATGGATTGCATTTTCATTTGCAGTTTGATTTCAAAAGTGTCTAAAACTGGTGTCGTGTGTGTAACCCTGTTTGATCAATGGCAGGTGCCTGTGTGTGTGTAAGATGTGCTATTTTTACATGTGTATGTTGTTTGCATGCTTGAAGTATGACTGTACTTGAATATTTGCTTACCTTCCCTTTAACTGTTCGTTTCCTTACTTTACAAAAGCTAGAACATTCCTCACCACACATACCTAGTAATAATCTTAATTTACACTTAATAAAGTTTGTTTGCTTTTTTTAAAAATTGCAGGGCCAGCTTAGAACATGCGTGCTCCAAAGATTCTCATCACTCCCCAGGGTCTCTGGTTCTTTGCCCTTCAGCATTTTGTAGCACATTGTTTCCCAGGCCCCCAGCTTTCTGCCATGTGGAGCTTAGGAGCGAGCCATAGCATTCCCTTTTGTAGCTTGTATGGATTCAGAAGGAACCCATTTTGACATGTAGGCTTCCTAAAGTATACATGCCTGAAAAATACAAAGCTAGTTTTCGTAAACAGTAGAGTTAGGACCCTACCAAATTCACGGCTATGGAAAACACGTCCCGGACCGTGAAATCTGGTCTCCCTCCATGAAATCTGGTCTTTTGTGTGCTTTTACCCTATACTGTACAGATTTCACAGGGGAGACCGGGGTTTCTCAAATTGGAGGTCCTGACCCAAAAGGGAGTTGCGGGGTGTGGTCACAAGGTTATTTTAAGGGGGTCACAGTATTGCCACCCTTATTTATGTACTGCCTTCAGAGCTGGATGGCATGCTTCTAGACTTAGCAGTCACAGCTCCGTGGACTCTTCCCCTCAGGCCAGACTTGACCTCGCAGGATCAAGGGAGGCTCATCCATCCGAACCTCTCAGGCCTACATCTGACAGCATGGCTGTTGTGTGGTTGAATCCAGAGGAGGGGGCATGCTCTGAGCATGTGCAGCAGGTCTTGCTAGGTAGTAGAAAACCCTCTATCAGGGCAACCTACTTGGCCAAATGGCAACGCTTCTCATGTTGGGCAGTCGAGCGAAGCCTTTCTCTGACACAGGTATCATTGCAGTCTGTCCTAGAGTTCCTCCTCCATCTAAAGCTCCAAGGCCTATCACTGTCCTCTAGAAAGGTCCATTTGGCTGCAGTTTCAGTGTTCCATCCCCCAAACCATGGCAGGTCAGTCTTCGCACAGGAAATCACAGGCAGTTTCATCAAAGGGCTGGAAAGGCTCTATGCACACGTTTGTGACCCATCCCAACTGGTTCTGTCTAGTCTCTCTGGGCCACCCATCAAGACTTTGGCATTATGGCTGTTCTGCTACTGTCCTGGAAGGTTGCTTTCCTGGAGGTGATCACTTCAGCAAGAAGGGTTTCTGAGCTTCAGACTTTAACCTGTGAACCTCCTTATACCATCTTCTTCAAGGACGAGGTCCGGCTGTGTCCCCACACAGCTTTTTTGCCTAAGGTGGTGTTGCAATTTCAACCAGGATATCTTTCTACCAGTCTTCTGCCTGAAACCGCACAAGTCGGAAGAGGAGTGGTTTCTGCACTCTCTGGACGTAAGAAGGGCCCTAGCCTTTTATATTGACAGGACAAGATTTCGCAAATCAATGCAGCTTTTTGTTGTGATAGCGGACAGGATGAAAGGCCTTCTGGTGTTGGCTCAAAGGATCTCTTCCTAAATCACCGACTGTATCCAAGCCTGCTATGAGCAAGCAGGGATCCTGCCTCCAGCCATTGTGAAGGCTCATTCCACAAGAACGCCGGCATCCTCAGGGTCACATATTCTGATACAGGGCCGCGATTTGGTTGTCGGTGCATATGTTTGCATCGCACTACGCCATCATCGCACAGGCCAGAGATGATGCCAGCTTCTGCAGAGCTGTGTTACAAGCTGCATGTCCATGAACTCCAAGCCCACCTCCAGGGATATTGCTTGTGAGTCACCTAACATGGAGTCGACATGAGCAAGCACTTGAAGAAGAAAAAATGGTTACCTTCCTTTCGTAACTGTTCTTCGAGATGTAGCTCATGTCCATTCCGTGACCTGCCCTCTGTCCCCGCTGTCAGAGTTGATGGCAAGCAGGAACAGCGCATGCATACCTAACATGGAATGGACATGAGGAACACATCTTGAAGAACAGTTACAAAAGGTAGGTAAACGTTTTTTCACTGTGTGCAGGAGCTGCTACCAATATAGGGTACTCACCTTTGGTGGTGTGAGATCACTAAAATTATTTACTAAGATACTGTTGGTTGCAGCAGCTCACTTCCAATGCCACGGGTTGTCAGTTTTCCCCTACATCGATAAGTGGCTGTTAATGCGGAAATTTTACCAGGAGGCTTTGGCATCAACTGTGTCCCTGACCAACCTTCTACAATCACAGGGATTATGCATAAATACAGAGAAGCCCATTTTGATTCCAATCCAGCATATAGAATTTGTAGGGGGGGACTCTGGACTCTTTATCAGGGCCAAGGGAAATTCTAGTGCATAAAGGAACTTGGTGCTCAACTTAGACTGAGCTACAGGCACATGTCTGTTTCTGTCTCATTCTTCTGGGTCACATGGTTTCCCTGCACATGTGACCCCCTTCACAAGGCTCCATCTTCCCTGCCTGGGGCCCTGACTCAGGTCAGTTTATTCCCCAAGCAGAAATAGTATGAGCAAGCTAGTCTAGCTCCCCCAAGTATGAGAGGTTCTCTATCCTGATGGGAAAACAAGGATCAGGTCCTAGTTATTCTCCCTCCGCCCTGCCCCATCAGAGAAGACACTGATCACAGATGCTTGGCTGTTAGGCTGGGGTGCTCACCTACACAAGCGTACACCACAAGGGGCATGGTATACACAGGAGACCAGGGTGCACATGAACCTGCTAGAATTGTGGCACTCTGTGAAGCCTGCATGCATTTTCATCCCATCATTCAGTTCCTACCTATTCAAGTGATGTCACACAACATGTCAACAGTGTTCTGCATCAGCTAACTGGGAGCAATAAAGCTTTGGAACTGGTATATTCCCCAACAAATCGCCCTGTCGGCAGCATACCTGCCAGGGATGCACAACACGCTGGCAGACAGCCTTGGCAGATATTTCTCCCAGGACTGTGAATGGGAGATTCACAGTTTCATAGTAAACATGTGGGGATTCCTATCCTGGGACATTTGGGCATCCCCCGGAAACAGGAAATGTGAAATTTATTGCTGTGCAGGAACGCAGGGTTAAGATTCTGGAGAATATGCACTCCTAGTTCCCTGGTAAGGGTAACTTATGTATGCCTTCCCAGGCATTCCTCTCTTACCTCGGGTTTCAGAGTAACAGCCGTGTTAGTCTGTATTCGCAAAAAGAAAAGGAGTACTTGTGGCACCTTAGAAACTAGCCAATTTATTTGAGTATAAGCTTTCGTGAGCTACAGCTCACTTCATCGGATGCATAAAGTGGAAAATACAGTGCTGGAAATGGCCCACCTTGATTATCATACACATTGTAAGGAGAGTGATCACTTTAGATAAGCTATTACCAGCAGGAGAGTGGGGTGGGAGGAGAGAAAACCTTTTGTAGTGATAAACACCCATTTTTCATGGTCTGTGTGTATAAAAACATCCTCACTGTATTTTCCACTTTATGCATCCGATGAAGTGAGCTGTAGCTCACGAAAGCTTATGCTCAGATAAATTGGTTAGTCTCTAAGGTGCCACAAGTACTCCTTTTCTTTTTGCTCTCTTACCTCAGGTTCTGAGGAAGTTCAGGCAGCATGGGGCACTGGTTGTGTTGCTTTGCTCCCAGATGGCCTGGGGAGCCTCCAACCATCTTCAGATGTCAGCATGACCGTGCATTAGTTCCCAGAACTTCCTGGACCTGCTGACCCAGGACAGGCAGAATCAACTATCCCAGTCCAGCTTCCCTCCACTTGACAGCCTGTTTTTTTTGGATGAACATCAAACCTGGAAAATACGTGGTTGGAAGCAGTTTAAAGACGATAGTAGAAAAGAGTCTACTAGGAAATGTTACACAGCCAAGTGAAAACACAATCGTCAGTTCCTGAGGACTCTGACATCCCTATTATTTTGGAGTGTCTTTTATTCTTAAAGACCTTGGGTCTCTCAATTAGCTCATCTTTCCTGTCATCCTCTGATTGACTACTCCTGTTTTTACCCTCCTGTAACCGTATGTTTTTTGAAAGGCCAGGTTAGAACTTTTCCACCTGTGAGTAGGCCCATTCTGACATGGGATTTCAATTTGGTCCTCTCAACTCTCACAAGACCTCCACTGGAACTCTTGTCTTCATGCTCCTTATCCCATTTAGCCATGAAAGTCACCATTCTAGTGACCATCACCTCAGATAGAAGGAAAAGGAGGACTTGTGGCACCTTAGAGACTAACCAATTTATTTGAGCATGAGCTTTTGTGAGCTACAGCTCACTTCATCGGATGCATACTGTGGAAATTGCAGAAGACATTATATACACAGACACCATGAAACAATAGCTCCTCCCACCCCACTCTCCTGCTGGTAATAGCTTATCTAAAGTGATCATCAAGTTGGGCCATTTCCAGCACAAATCCAGGTTTTCTCACCCTCCGCCCCCCCACAGACAAACTCACTCTCTTGCTGGTAATAGCCCATCCAAAGTGACCACTGTCTTCACAATGTGTATGATAATCAAGGTGGGTTAGTCTCTAAGGTGCCACAAGTCCTCCTTTTCTTTTTGCGAATACAGACTAACACGGCTGTTACTCTGCAACCTGTCAGATAGAAGGGTGGATTAACAGAGAGCTCACCATATATGCAGTCTTTCACAGGGATAAAATGGCTCTGAGACTACATCCTAAGTTTTCTCCTGAAGTGATCTTGGATTTCTATGTGAATCAGTCAGTCAACCTACCTATCTTCTTCCCAAAACCTCATGCCATTAGTGAAGACAGAAGAGTTCACTTCTTGGTCATCCATTTAGCCATGGCGTTCTACCTACAAAGAACAAAACTATTTAAAAAATCGTCTAGACTATTTATATCTTTCTCAGAATTGATGAGATGGGAAGCAATCCCCTCCCAAAGGCTTTACAAGTGGATGTCAGAGTGCATTCTCCTGTTATGAGTTGACAAACGCTCCTCTGCTGTGATATTATACTAGAGCCCAGGCCTCCTTGCTAGCCTTGCTGCAAGTTGATCCTGCTGTCAGTTGCATTCGCTTGAAGAAGAAAGCGTAGTTACTTACCTTGTACATTAACTGGAGTTCTTCAAAAAATGTGGTTGCTATATATTTTCCACTATCTCTTTCCCTCTGCTTTGGATCTTGGATACAATTCATTGTAGAGAAAGAACTGGAGTGGCATACAAGGAGGAGATGGGTGCAGGCATAGAGCAATGGACACTGCTAGCAAAAAAGTCTTCTGGTCTCAGGTGCATGGAGCGCGTGTGCACCCACAGTTGAGTACCGACCACACATCTTGAAAAACTCAGTTATGGTACATGGTAAATAACTGCTCGTTATGTGTCTGACCTCATTTGGGTTTTTTGGAAGTTCTAAGTCTTTTTCTCACTCTCCCTTCCACCTCTCCTCCCATTTAGACACAGTAGCTAGTGATCATTCCCACTGACTAACCTTTTGTAATAGTTTAAAATGAATATTTATTTAATATAGTAATGCAGGGGTTCCAAAATTTTGGTTCCTGGCCACAGGTGGTGGTTTTCAGGGAGCTGACTGGCCAATGTGGCCTAATTCTTGATCCCCAAGTTTCATTCAAGTTCCTAGGAGCTCTAGATTTTTTGCACCTATGAAAATCAGGGCAACAGTGGTTTCTCCTTTTCCTTTCCTTAATTCCAGCTGAAAAACCAAATAAATAGAAACTGTGTTTTCACTTTACTCAGAATCACTCCCCATTCTTCCCTTCCCTTCCCCATATAGGAAGAAATATTAACCTCTTCACAACATATGTGAGGTTATAGTTCATTATGGAGCAGTTTCTGTAGCTATATTCTGTAACAATTTGTCCTTTAATCCCCTCTTTCAAATGAAATAATTTAGTTACCATAGGAAATAAACAGGAAAAGGTGAAATTATATAAAATAACACGACATAGTTAGTGGTATATGGTGGCCCTGTTTTAAAACTGGTTTAATAAACAGGAGTGATACTATGTTTTATTATGTAAATATTGTTTATACAGTGAGCATCTCATGTTTTCAAGTATTAACAATGAATTTTCGAGAATTGTGTGCTGTTTAGGGTTGCACATATAGTAGAAATTTCCATACCCATTATCAATTAGTAACCCTGCACCAGTGTGTTATAGGCATAACAAAGGTGTTTTTACCAGGATTCTTTAAGGGTTTGTCTCCACGTGATGGGTTCCTGTGTAATTGTTCCTGAATAACTCCATGTGTGGACGCTCTTGTTACAGAACAAGAGTGCCTTGTTTGTGTTTAGCAAAATGGAGTAGGGCACTCTTGTTTCAGAGTAAGAGTGTAAACTCGTGGAATTATTCAGGAATAGCTATTGCACTTTAAATTTACACCCTACCTTTGTCTGTTTACTTGCAAGTGTAGACAAGCCAAAACCATACTCAGTGCAGCTAGCATGCGCTAACATTTCCTTTGTTATAAGAACCCTTGAAGCGCTACCCATTATCAGAAATGGGTAAGAATTTCTAGTTTCCCTTATGTTTTAGATGAATGAAGCTGACTTTCAAATATCCATTGACTGAAATAAATGCAGAGGGATACAATGATGAGCACACCACAGAAAAACAAAATAAAGTCTGCCAGCTTAGATTTTTTTGAAGCAATAGCTTCGATTTTAGGACCTCAGACCTTGAAGATTAGTAGTTTAGAATTGTTTCCTGCCTGTGTTCTTGTCTGTGTTCTGTACACGTTTGAATTGTGATACCTTGCAGCCTACACTTTTGCTTAATCATTTACATGATTATCTCTTTTTTTGTTTTTGTTTCAGTTGCCCAGAAGATTGTGGCAACAAGGAAGAAACAGCAGCTTTCAATAGGCCCCTGCAAATCTTTACCAAACTCTCCAAGTCACTCGTCTGTGTGTTCTGCCCAGGTTTCTGCTGTACATATCAGCCAGGTACAGAATGGAATGCTTGCATTGAAAAGAAAATGATGGAATGTCAGAGTGCATTTAAAGCCATTACTTTTTTTGCTGCTTTGTCAGCAGTTAGATTTTTCTAAAAGCTTACTGCGATCTCTAGTATAAAACAGTGTGTTCATAATTGGCTCGACTTTGCTTTAAGTAACTGCTGTGACAAAACATTTTTATTGGGAATTGGCTTTAAAACAATTCTTGGTCATGCTGGTTATGTTCTGCAGCCTGCTGGTATGAGTGGAGGGATTGTTATAGTCACAAGATTTGCTGTTCTGCT
Source organism: Chelonia mydas (assembly GCF_015237465.2). Lineage (NCBI taxonomy): Eukaryota > Metazoa > Chordata > Testudines > Cheloniidae > Chelonia > Chelonia mydas. The sequence goes on along the minus strand of NC_051251.2, from coordinate 70,243,127 downwards.
TTTTTAATTAGCTTACAGTGCTTTGGTCATTGCCCTGGTTTAATCATACACTGAACAGTAGTTGGTACATCTCAACAGTTAACACACTTCAGTCTCAAATTTGGCACCACCATTCAATTTTATTACCCATTTCCCCTGTGCTCAATTGAAACCATACACCTTTAGTGACATTACTGTGAATGTTTGCTGAATTATTTACATTGCAGTAAATTGTTTGACGGCCAGAAAGTACCAGGTAAAAAATTAAACTGCTGCCTTCTATGCTGAAATACATTACTAATTTGCAATCAATGTTATAATGTATACAAACTGGATACCTGCATAACATTTAATGCTCGTAACAGTCCCATACTTTGTATGCTAGTGTATCTTTCCCCAGTATCTAAATTTAATTTTCCAAAAAGTGTACATTATAATCTTTCTTGTACTTACTGTGTCTGATATTTTGAAAGATCTTAAAATAGATTGTGAACATAGTGCAACGTTGTCTTGCAATATTTATTATTGTAATATCTTGTTTGGTGCTATTTTGAATGAAAATTCCATTCTGTTGAAATATTTAGGAACATTAGGAATAGGCAAGTTTAATTGTTTCCTTGCTTTTTTCAGCTTAACACAACACTATTCAATGTTAATACAAGTATGAAAGGCAAGAGAAAAATAAATTAAAAATTATGAGATATTTAAGAACAGTATCATAATATTCATAATATTTCTGCAGTATTTACTGCTTCTTTGTAACTTTGTTTTTTCTTTTTCTTTTTTCTAATCATTTTGAAAGGTGGAGAATAAATACTTCTCAAAAGGTGTATGTTTCATTGGATTCCACTCATGTCCATCCACCTAATGTGAGATTATGTGAGAGCTGCCATTGGACTCATATTTTGAACCTTTCGAGGCCCCATAGTTGTGCCTCTGTCTCATTTTCTCTCTCTCCCTCCCACACCAGTCAGGTATCCATGTTGCCTGGTCACTTCCTCTTTTGCTGCCATTAGCAGTGTCAGATGCTGTCCTGGCTAAGTGATGGGATTCAGTTCATAAAATGTTTTCGGCCACTGTAGCCGTTGATAGAGCCTTTCGTTAATCCCCATTAATTAAATGCCGTGACTAAATATTTTTCATTTTTGTTGGACACATCAGCTGTTTTTTTACCAGGATATTTTCAGACTGGGTTTTTATGGAGCTTCATTGTGTGCCTGTGACAGGGCATATGTATGCTGCTCTCCTTTCTCCCAGTATCCGCAGCTGGTGGAAGAAGTGGTAAAGCAACTCCCTAATAAGAGGGAGAAGCCCTGCCACACCCCAAAGGCTGTCTGCAGGATATATAGAGAGGAGCAGGCACCTGGACCTTATTGAGGGAAGATTGTATTTGAGTGAATTTGTTTATCTAGAAAATGTCTAGGACTAGGCTTGGTAAGTATCTGGCTCAAATTCCACTGTCAAATACATTTGCAGTGCCCTTAAATTGTCCTTTGGGCTGGTTACTGAAGGTCTGGTAGCATCCTCATTGCAGCCTAGATCTTGCAGAGGCAGTGGAGAAAAACCCATTTTCCTTGACAATACTCTGGATGTGTGGTGGTCACTGGCTGTGGCTGAAACTGGCTGGACTTTTGTGGTGTGGTGGTTTCAGGCTGTAAACTGTGACAATGGGATGCAAAGGCAACATTTTGCTTATAAACTACAAACCCTTTAGGCAAAGGACATACATTGATCTGTGGAAGTGGGCTTACCCTCCCACCCTCCAAAGAATATACTCAAACTCTACTGTCTCAATAATAGAAGATGCAGGAAACTGAATTTGTCCTGGCAAAGAATATCCCCAAATCCATGCTATCAAAAGAAATGTATTATTTTATTCCAAATACTTCCAGGTGCTTTAAAACCCAGGAAGACTTTGTTCTATGTTAGATCTAGAGAATACATTAACTGTCTGCTAGGGAAGAATTAACAATTGTGTTGCGGGGTCACCATATTTCTTCTAGACGCTACAGAGGAAGACAACTAGCTACATGCACACTTCTCAGATAGGAGAGTCTCAATTTCATGATATTGTAACATTGCTGCCAATACTGTTCTGGCCTGGCATCTGCATTGCTTGTTATGAAGTACTTAGTGATAGCAACTTACCTGCACAAGATGTCAAGTGAATACGTTGTACTATTTGAATAATCCGTCACCCTGGAATGGATACAAGGATCAATCCAGCCACTGTTGGGATGCTGGTGTCACTGTAGTTCAAAGTAAATTGTCTGACCTCACAGCTAGTCACCAGAAGACAAGTGGGAATATACAGGAGCTGTGATTGGAGTCTGGGAGCTTTGACTTGACTTGTCCTTTCTTCCCTAATACAGTATGAGAAAAACTGTTGACACCAGCAGGCATTGGCAAGTATCATGTTACAGATTTTGGGTGGCTTGATGGTCATAGATGTATTGGCAGTGTCCATGGCATGTCTGTATGTGAGGCAGTCTTACTGTATCTTGGTTATTGGTAATCTCAAGGTACATGGTCAAATTACATCAAGGAGGTGGGTTGATATATGAGCTTTTTTGATTTGATTGCAGTTCAGGGACAATATTCAGTTTAGGTTTGGAATTCCAGATTCTTCAAACTCAAACTGTAGGAAAAGCAACTGAATGGTGATTCAGTTGAGGAGCCCACGCAAAGGGTCCATCATACTTGGGGCACTCAGTTTCTCCAAGTCTAGAGTCTTTACGTAAATATCCTAGAAATCAGAGTATTTTTAGATTCACCAAGGACCTTCAGGGGCTTAGTACAATACTCTGAAAATTTGGTGGCCTGATCAGACCAGACAATCAGGTTACCATGTTTCCAGTGAATAAAGGAGAACATCATACTATATATTCTGAAGCCTTTCCATTGTGGGTGTGGGCTCTGTCCCACAAGGCATTCCTGGTGGCCCCTTTCCTGCGAAGGAAGGAAAGTGTAACTGCAGATGAAGCAGCCAGGAATGGACCTGAGTGAATGGCCCCTTAACTGGGGATTAGTAGTGTATTAAATCTTTTATCACATGTAATTGACCTGAACAAACAGCTTCTAGTATCTACTAAAAGCATCAGGAAAAGATCACCTCCTGCATGCGCTGGAAATGCCATCTTCATATGGAAGTGAAACTGCCTATGCCTTCCCATCAGTATCTCCAGCATTAGCAGTTCCTAACCAGTCTTGGGAGAGACAAAGGTTCAGTTGATCTTATTAACCCCATGTTTGCCAAGGCAGATACCGTTCTCAATCTTGTTAGAGATGGCCATAAGGAAACTCATCATCTTTTGGGGCTGGCTGAAATTGATGATTCAGAACAGGGCACTGCTCAATAGCAGAGCTGACAATTTCTCTCCCTATCCTCATGGCTCTGGGGGAGGATAATGATCCAAATAAATGGCCCTTTGGCCAGGTGTTTCAGAGCCATCTGGCTTCTTGAAAGGATCCTAAAGGAGAAGATTAAAAGTTGAAAAGGTTAGCTTTCCAGTGTGTAAAGGCCCGTGTGGAAGCTATTGGACAAAATTTTCATTTGTCTGAGTAGCTTAAAGACAAATTTCTTCATTGTTCGTTTGATAATTGTTTTTGGCTGCAATGAACGTGTCAAAGTTAGACCAGTTTTTCTGTTGGGTTTGTACAGGACGTGAGGCACTTCATTAACCACCCACAGCAGTGGGGTCATTTAAGTCTTAACCAGTCTGATTTGGAGCCACTGTTGGCTCAGATTTATTATGCGGAAGGTTATCTTCCAGATGCATGACTTCATTTTATGGTATGAGACTTCGGTGACACATATCTTATATTCTGTGAAGAATAGCCATTCATACAGATGTGTCCTAAATTCCTTGCATAGCTGGTGGTTGCAGTACACTTCAATGAACTGTTGTCCTTGCAGATATTTATCTTATGCCTGCATGCTCATCCCAGCAAGTTACTACTCCATAATCTTGATGTGAAAAGGTCCCTAGGTTTTATCTGGAGCAAACAGGAGGCCTTAAAATGCCACCCAGCTTTTTGTTTCATTTGACAATGCATTAGGTTCTAATGTTACCAAGCATATCTTTTCAAAGTATATCTGATTGTATTTTTTATTGTTACTGTCTGGGAGGCCTGCAGCTTGAAAATCATGTCAAGGCTCATTCCATTCTGGGCAAATCAGCTTTACCTAGTAGCCTATGAACTAAGTAGCCACACAGGCTTACACGCACTTCCCAAGTGTTTTCTTAGAATCTAGGCAAGAATCCAGGGTTAAATTATCAGTGTTGGAGCCCAAGCTCCAACTCCGTCTGGAGTTCTGTTCACTATGTCCTTATTCTATTGAAATGAGTCCATCTTTTGTACTTTCTAGATGATACTGTAATCTTATCATTGCTGCTTATGTTGTAATTTAGTCCTCATAAATTTAAAGAAAAATTTCACTGCTTTCATACTTCAGGGTATTTCATTGTGGTTGTTTTTTTTTTTTTTTGTGCTGATTACAGATTATTTTAGCTTTTGTTCTATGTTTTATTTGAAAGTCCTCCTTTGTGACTTTGTCTGCAAGAGAGAAAATCCAACGGGATTAGTTATCTTTGAAGAAAAGAAATTACCTACAGTTCTTGTTGTCTGAAGAAGCATATCTCCATGGATTAGCACTCACTCAGCTCCATTTAGAAACGCCTCTGCTTAGTTGGGTGGTTTCTATAACATTTTGTTATATATAAATTTTACATTTCAGATTTTTTTGGATGGATTGCTGCTCATTTTTGAAAGAATTGACTTTAGTATGCAAGGCTCAGTGTAGGAACATGAGTGGGGTGAGCATAAAATGCATCTCTGGAGGTCTCTAAACTTAACTTGGAATCCGTACCTGCTCTCTGGCTGAAAGCAAGACCTTAGAGTGTTTCTGCATATAACCAGGAGTGAATGTGGCTCCAAGTGTCTACCAAACTTGAAGTGGGAAAATCAAGCTTTTATTTTTAATATGTCTTGAAAAATGTATTGCTTTACAATATACTGAAACAAGTTTTTAAACCAATTTGTCACATTGTGGAAGATGAAAATATATCTACCTTAGCAGCAGAAACATCATATTTTTCTCTGAGGTGAATGGAAATGGCATTTTTTAAAAGAAGTTTAACAGTGCTATCAAGTGCTCCTAGGATAGGTATCACTAATTTGGTAAGCCAAGACACCATTCTTCCATTTGAGGGTTAAGTAGATAATGCTGTGAATTGGAAGTTGCTTAAAAGCAGCATAACACTGTTAAAACTAACTTTAATCATTGCAGACCAGTAATGGAGGAGGGAGTTTAAGTGATTATTCCTCCTCTGTTCCATCAACTCCAAGCACCAGTCAGAAGGAGCTACGGATTGATGTTCCTCCCACTGCCAACACTCCAACACCCGTTCGTAAACAGTCCAAGCGCCGCTCCAACCTCTTCACGGTGAGTGACCCAGAGAAGAAAATGTTGCTGTTTAAGTTTGACGACTGACTAAACTTAGATCCTGCTAAGCCACGCTAGTCTAGTCTAAATAGATGTGCCAGGAAGGTTCTGCTAGTTTCAAGGCAAAAGTCTGAAGATTTTTGAGGTTTTCCTTTATGTTGGAAAACTCATCCAGACACAGTGACGTTTCCTAGCATGGTCCAGGTATTTCACTGTTATGAAACTGATCATTTACTAGTGGAACAATTTCTGTTCAGGATATTCTGAAGCTTCTGCAATATGTTATAAAGCCCCAGCAGGTTAAACACTCCATATCATAGATACATGACTTTGATTCCCAGGTGTCTCTGTTCAAGCCTAAATTCTCCAGTTTTGTCACCTTCTGAGTTAGCAATGAGAATTCTGGACTTCTGGTCCAAAACAACTGATCAGGAAAAAAAAACTACTGATTTCAACTGTGGAAGCATCCAGTATATATTGAGAGAAAATTCTGAGCTGGGGTCTCTGCAAGGTAAATTATACATGGTACCAGAAAACTAAACTGTTCAATACTGGCTTAAAAATACAATATCTCAATTCATGTTTCTTCATCACATTCTTTTAATTCTGGGAGAGATCCTAATTATGTGTATTTTCTTCTGAAGTATCTGACATTGGCCACTGTAGGAGACAGGATAGTGGAGTAGGTGGAACATTAATCAGATCTAGTATGGCAGTTCCTATGTTCCTGCATAAGTATTTAGGGAAATGTAAATAATTGAAGAATTTTAATGTGTTTAGTATTGTGGTTGTGATAGGAGTATTCCATTGTGGGCCATTTTTCTAAGACAAATACAATTGTGGTTTTGTACTTAGTTTTGAAACTCTATTCTGAGAGGTTTCAGAGTAGCAGCCATGTTAGTCTGTATCCGCAAAAAGAAAAGGAGTACTTGTGGCATCTTAGAGACTAACAAATTTATTTGAGCATAAGCTTTCGTGAGCTACAGCATCCGATGAAGTGAGCTGTAGCTCACGAAAGCTTATGCTCAGATAAATTTGTTAGTCTCTAAAGTGCCACAAGTACTCCTTTTCTTTCTTCTGACAGGGTTATAACAGAGTGGATTTGTGTCCACACACAAATTCTTTTCTCATCACAGCCATGTGTCGGTCAAGTTCTACCTCACTCTGTTTGTGTCTGTGCCTTCTGGGGAAAAGTCCCATACTGCCTCATCAAGGGACAGAGTGCCTGAGGAACATACACAGAGCACCACTAGCTGTGTGTAGGAAGGTGTACGCTGGCTGGCAGGAAGGAGGGACCAGACTGGTTGCACGTACAGCTAGGAGGGGGTCTTCAGAAAAACAGTATGCTGAATTATTTATAAGAAGACAACCATGTGCCAGCCTAGACCTTTGATGAGTGCAAAACACTGTTACCTGCCATGGTTACAGAGTATAAACCATATTGGACACAAATCATGTGAAGTACCAACCTGTTACACAATCTGTTTAAAGTTGTAATATAGACAGGCCTTAGAACATCATACAAGTAGTTAAAGTTACGATGGATTAATATCTAGATATTAAAAAAGCATTTTAAAAAATAATGGTATCTGAAAGCTTGTCAGAATTGTGCTCTGACCTTTTATAAAGTGATCTGTTTTGATTTTTAAATTTAGATCTTGTGAATTATTAACTCCACTAGATGTCAGTGTCATCCTAGGAACTGAATGCAGGATAATAAATTTGAAAGTACTCACAATTGAAAACTGTTACAGCTCCATTTAGAAAAGCCTGCCAGCTTGCTCTTGTTCTAAATATGAATAGGATACAGTGGGGATGGTTATATGTATAGTAGTTGTGATATAGAAAACTAAGGATGGCCTAAACTGGAATAGGCAGAAGAGATGCGTAAATGTTTTTTGATGCATTTCCTATCTTAAAGGAGAGAGTTATAAAAGAATATGTAAAGTAACCTCTGTCTGCCATAAGCCAACTGACTAAAAATCTGTTTGCCAAAAAAAAGTATTTTAAAGTTTAAAATGTTTTATTAAAAAAAGATAAATATTCTGTAGTCATAATAAACAAAACCCTCCGTTTTCATTGATAAAACCCCTGTATTAACTATTACACTACTGATATTGAATAATACTTAACATTGTTTAACTATTGGCCCTGCATAAACCTTTATTTTGGAGGGAAAACCCCTCTTATAATCATGAAAGTTCATTGCTGTCCAGTAATAGGTAATTGGCATAAAAGTTTGTATAAATAATCTTAAAACCAAGTTTTAGACACCTTTTAAAGTGATCTACTTGTGTGACACATGGAAGGTAATTTAATTATGTAGTACTACATACTACAGTTTTTACAAAAACTTTGTGTAAAAGCATGGATTCACGGGGGAGGGATAGCTCAGTGGTTTGAGCATTGGCCTGCTAAACCCAGGGTTCTGAGTTCAATCCTTGAGGGGGCCATTTAGGGATCTGGGGCAAAAAATGGGGATTGGTCCTGCTTTGAGCAGGGGGTTGGACTAGATGACCTCCTGAGGTCCCTTCCAACCCTGATATTCTATGAATTAATGCCAACTATCTAGCCACTTGGAATAATATTATTGAGTGGACAGGTGGCAGATACTTTTCCATTAGTACTGTGGTGAGGAACAGGGATTCAGTTCTCACTGCAGTTTTATAACATAAGAAAATTCTGACTTAGTTGTGGTTTTGGAAGGTTTTTTTGGCCGAGGGCAAGGGTTTAGTTGGATGGATCTTAGTTATATCAGTTTGACTAAACTTGACACTGGTTGTCAGACAGGATATGTTCTCCTCCTCCCCACACGCATAGTTTTCAGTTAGCATTGGAGGGGAAGGGAACCCTTCTACCAAATGGTTTTAAATGATAAATGGATGATGTGACCTCATGCCTATTTATGAGTTTAGAGTGAGGATGGGTTTGAAGTATTTAAAAAAATAATCAAGTTACAGTATTGCAGGGAGGGATAGCTCAGTGGTTTGAGCATTGGCCTGCTAAACCTGGGTTGTGAGTTCAATCCTTGAGGGGGCCATTTAGGGATCTGGGGCAAAAATTGGGGATTGGTCCTGCTTTGAGCAGGGGGTTGGACTAGATGACTTCCTGAAGTCCCTTCCAACCCTTATATTCTATGATTCTATTGTATATGCAGCAACTGATCTTCTCACTCTTCGCTATACATCAACTTTTGAAATCAGAGTTGTTGCAGTGTTTATTTTTTCCATTGACAGCATAACAGATCAATAAATGCATCATTTCTGCAAGTGTCTTGTATCTTGAATTTCATCCACTAATAGTAAATACATCTGTTTGTAGCTCTCATATTAGGATTTAAGATATGCATAGGTTTTCTGCCTATGGTGTACTTCAACCTATATGACTAATACTACTACTATCCAAAACCTGGCTTTGGATAGTAACTATTTCTCTGATTACAAACCTGATCTGAATGAGCCTTCAGCCAATGGGATGTCAGTAGAAGCATCTGATTTCTCATATGAACTTAACTATCAGTTATATCATTATTATATAATGATATTATATATCATTATTATATAATGCACAATTTTAAGAGTGACTCTATAGTGATTCTAAATTAAAATCGCTACCTCTTCAGCACTGAGGTGGCACTTAAAGATTAGTACGTGTAGCTGTTGTCCTACCTAGACCTCTTTCTCATTATTACTGATATTCTGGTAATACCCAGACTTCCTAATCAGGGTTGGGTCTGCATTGTCGAAGGTGCTGTACACATACATAATAAAACACTTTCTGCACCAAAGAAAGTATATTCTGAATAACTGATTGTGAAAGGATATTAAGTTTAGATATTAGGGTTCTGCTGTAGTTCTGTCCAGGCTGTGTCTGATCCAAAGTAGCAATGGACCACATAGAATGCCAGTGCAAGATGGTGTTTGTTTAATCATTATTGTGGTGTTATATTTTTATATCGGGGGTAGCCGTATTAGTCTGTCTCTACAAAAACAACAAGGGTCCAGTGGCACCTTAAAGACTAACAGATTTATTTGGGCATAAGCTTTCATGGGTAAAAATCCCACTTCTTTAAATGCATGGAGTGAAAATTACAGATGCTAAATGTTAAATATTAGATGTTAAATATGCCTGCATCTGTAATTTTCACTCCATGCATCTGAAGAAGTGGGATTTTTACCCACGAAAGCTTATGCCCAAATAAATCTTAGTCTTTAAGGTACCACCGGACTCCTCGTTATATTTTTATACTCCCTTAATGAAATGTTAGTTGAACTACTAAGGAAAGAGTAGTTAAACTATTAAACATAGAGAATTCATTATGAATGCTGCCACTGCATTGTCAACTTCTGTTTCTGTATACTGCAGCATATAAAACGTATCGCTGTTTAGGGATCTCGGTACCGCATTGGCACAATTTGATGAGTTAAAGAACCATTTCCAAATTGAAATCTGCATTTGTCTGAAAATTTTGTGTTTACCATAGTTAAAAATAATAGCTAAGTTTATTATAACTAGCAAAAAAATCTATTATGTTTACTTTGTGCATTTGACAGCACCTAGTGTACAGTCACTTTCACTGTTTTCCCTTTATGTTCAATTAATAACTCCCTTGCTGAAAAGACCCTTACAAAGATGTATAGGGGAGCAGAAAAACCATTGTACATACAGATTTTTTTTTAAATCAGTACATAGTACTTAAAGTGTGCTCTATCAGAAACCGTTTTTCTTTTTTAAATCAGATTTAAAATATATCAAGTTAATAATGTCCCTTTTAAAGGATGGACTGGCTACCTTCCTCAGCTCCCTGAAATCTATTTTAGAGAAGAGAAGCAATGGTTCGTTATCCTGGAAATTGGATCTCATCCGTCCCACTTGTTTTGCTTTGTCTCAATTATTTTTTATTTAATTCACTGGCATGTCTTTCACAACCCTGAACCACAGTAACTAGCCTACTTGCATAGAGTCAGGAATAGCACAGGTCCCCTGGTAGGTAAATGTGCTCAGTAGAATGCTGTTACTAGGAATCTTTCTCTGTTTTCTCTCTTCCCCCCTCAAGGCAAGTGTGCTGGGTGATCTTCCTTCCTTCCTTGTATCCCTTCACCAGCTGGCTAACCTACTATGGAAAACGAGCATGACTCTATACATGATTCTAGTCTACGCCCCTATTTTCAATGTCTATTCTGACATCTCTTTTTAACTGTATTGAAAATCCAAAGCAGCATCTTGCATCACTCTGGTTTTCATTAGCTCTCCACTGTGATGCTGGACACCACAAGTGTATTCATTTCATATATCATTGGCGATTTGAAACTCACATGAAAATGTTTCCCCATTTTGAATTTTATGTGAGTAATATTCCCATTGGAAAGTAATGGAGTGAAGTTGTCACTTGTCAGCACAGTTATTAAGGAGGATGACTCTCAGATCCTTCTCTCATAATAAAATAAATCTGTCAGAAAATCATCGTGCTTGCACATGTCTCACTGTAAAGAACAAGGATCTAGAGTACTTGTTAAATTACATTGTGTTTACTTAATGGCCAGACAAAATTACACTGCAAATCCCCAGCCCCTAAAACAATTCTTGAATAGGTGGAGCTTGTATTTCATTTACAGAACATCATAATAAAGCAATTTACGGACTTTTTTTAAACTTCTCTCTCTCCCCCCCCCCTTCCCCCCATTCGAGAGTTTGCTTCTCAGTGCTCTTACGCTTTGCCAAAAGAGATTGGATTTTTCCAGCATCGGCTGCTAGGGTGACTTTGAAGTTACTATTTTGTAACCATTCAAAAGAAACAGGGGGGAAAATGAAACTTGATATAATCAAGGGTGCATCATAAAATCACACAGTTGAGTAGTTAATAGCATTTTGAACCATTCAGACATTACTTAAATATATACATTTATGTAGTAGGGTTTCTTAGTAAGAAGCTAGAACCCTCTTTCTTCCTTGGAGCTATTATAGGCAGTTTCTGAAATGTGTTCTCTTGATAAGCATTATTTTCCTATCTGACCTCTTGATTTCCAGTAATTGAAATATGAGCACTTAAAACTTAACAAATTTTCAAATCTAGGTGGAGGAGGACAGTATTGGGAAGATACCTTAGAAATAAAATAAATAAGATTACGTGATTGTCGCACCATTTTAAGATCTACATTCTTTTATTTCAAAATACATATTCAAAACAATGGTTTAAACAGGGCATCCCCTCTGTGTCAACCGAAATGTTTAACAGAGTGTGAACTTTCGTTTTGCTCTGCAGTCTCGGAAAGGGAGTGATCCAGACAAAGAGAAGAAAGTCCTGGAGAGCAGAACAGATAGCATTGGAAGTGGCCGTGCAATCCCAATTAAACAGGTATGCTGCTTTTTTGCTTTCCTATAGTTAGAGACACACCTCGGGTCTTAAACACTATGATGCTGGGCCTGTGTGCCAAGATTTGTTTGATGTGCTCTGGTGATGAATGTGGAAGTCACTCACTTGACATCAATTAGGAGAGGTTCCTGTGTGTATTAAAATAGGATCATTAGAATAAGAAGAGGGAAAATGTGACAACAGGCCTAATGAAGTGCAGTCTGCCGGCCTGCATATGGAGCATGTTTCTAGGCTGAGCTGGCTTCAAAGCCTGCCTTTGTAGAGAATGCTTTGATTGGGCCGTTTGCTGCCAGTCGACAGGGGTAAATCAGATCGCTGTACAAGAGCCCCTTGTGATAGCAGAAATAGCCTGATGTGGCCCTAATTTGCTGTTGCAGACGGACATCTGAACGCTGTTTCAGGCTGGTTTGTAACAACGAGGCAATTAGTTGTGATAATCATAGCCGGTGTGTCAGCTGTGTGCTCTTGTTTGTAATTTGCTAATGAAGGAATTGTAACTTTGATTAGGTTCAGTTTCATTTAGACCTTATTATATAAGAGAACATTTACAGCTGTAATCTGTGGCCTTAATTAAACTTCCCCATTACACAACAGGACTTGAATTCAAGGATTTGTTTTGGCCTGTTTTTACTAGCCTAGATGCACTTTCATTAGCCCAGAAACTGGATGCTAAATTGTTACTGTGTGCACTGCTTCATAAGGGAAAGATAATATTGGAATCCGTAGTGCAGAATGGAATAATTGACTTGTTCAATATAATTTAATCGGAAATCATGCAGCTGCGAGAGCTGAGCATTTTGAGCATTTGTGTGGGATAGTTTACAAACAGTTTTGTTAGCACTAGTTGCAAATTCTTTTCAAATGTGAGTTGCCGTTATGTTAGTAGAAAAGGTGCCAAGTGAAAGACAAGAGATTCTTCCCTTCCTTCACAGCTGCCACAGATTCTTCTTTTGTTGCTTTCTATAGGTCAGTTTTCCCCCTCCCTGCTTGGGCATGGACTCCTCTCCTTCCTGCATCATCTTGCTGGCAAGGCTACATTCTCCTGTTTTGCTTTTGCGCTCTACTTGTATGTGGCATTTTGTTTTCTAAAAAGCAGTTTAAAAATTTTTTGTGGCACCTCAGATAGTGAAATTGTGTGCTATTATCACTATAGATTTTTAGTAGACAAATGTAATCAAGCATGTTGCTATTGTGTGATTCCAGCACACAAACTCTCTACATTTGGCACTGCAGGGAATGGAGGAAATTCCAGAACTGGAGGGGGGATGGGGTGAGAGGAAAAAAAAAAATTCTAGCACTTGCCATGGTATTAGCTGTGGTAGGCTCAATAATATTTTTGAGTAGATACAGAGTTTTAAATTTCAGCACTATGTAATGAAATGGGGCCGCTACTTTTAATGCAAAAGCACAAATGGGGGAAACTGAGGAATATTGTTGATGCACATGTATTCAAAATTGTAGGTGCCATTCTTTCCAGAGCTCAGTTACACTGAGAGGGTCAGAAGAATCTAAGCTAAAATGGACTCTTCAGAGGCTATCTTAGGGTAATGCATATACAGAGCAAAAACATCTCCTGCAGGGATGTAATAAAATATCCACTGCATACAATAAAATCGTCTTCTGTTTCACAGAGCTCTTACCTCTTAGTTTGAAGACTCCAGTGGCTGATGATTATCTCACTGGGTGTTGAGGGGGGTGTCACTTTCCTCCCCCAGTCTTTGGGGAATGCTTTCCATTTATTAACCCCTATTCACCAAAAATGTAAGCAAATTATCCAGTGGGTCACTAGTCAAAAGATTTTTCCTGTTCACCCTAGTGCAAGCAGGATTGGGGGAGCAAGGCGAAGTAAGATTGCACGGCTTTATCACAGCACCCACCATCAATGAGTTTCAGCTCTGCAAACTCCCAGTAGGAGATTGAATTTGCAGAGGATTTGGCATGTGGCTTTTTTCCATTTTATAGATAGTAATCTGCACTTAAAATCAGTAAGCCCATCACAGGTCGCTATGGCCTGGTCTACACCTAAAACTTAAGCTGCCCAAGCTATATTGCTCAGGGCTGTGAAAGACGTCATGCGCTGTGTGACACAGGTCAACCTAACCCCCACTGCAGATGTAGCTAGGTGGATGGAAGAATTCTTCCATCAGTCTAGCTACCGCCTCGTGAGGAAGTGGATTTATTACAGTGACGAAAAACCCTTCCGTCACTGTGGTAAGTGTCTGCTGTACAGTGGTGTCGCTACAATGCTGCAACTGTGCCGCTGTAGTACTAGTACTGTAGACATAGCCTGAGTTACATAAATTAGGAAGCCTTAGGGAAAAAACGGTACCCTAGCCAAACAAAGGCACTTCATCAAATGTATGAATGAAAGCAGCTCACTTACCTGTGCTACCCAGTGGAGACTGACATTTACAGACTAGTGAGTGTTGGGTGGAGCTTTGGCACCACTGACCCTTGCCTTGTTCAGGGCATTACTTGAATACTAAGTCCTTGCGTAGGTCTTTACTATAATTCTTTAGTTTTATCTAAAACTAAAGAATAGCTAAGAGAATCTAAGCACTCTGTTCCTTCTCTATTTTTTAATAGATTGTCAATTGACTGGCAGATTTTAATCTGTTTTTTCATTTTCCATAGGGGTTGCCTGACAACTTTCTTTCTTCAGTTATTTTCCTTCATAAGATGTAAATAATCTTTGAGGTTACTACTTAGTTTTTCATATTGGAAATATTAAGTATTGGAAACACTAGACATACAAACTGAGAAATTTTCAATAACCATTAAAATAAAGAGATATTAGTTTGAGGCTGTCAGTTTATTAAAAATGTAACACAATTTATTTAAAGCTAATTTGCTCCATATGTGTCGTTTTCAAAACTTGTGTCAGCCATAAGTCGGAAAATATTATTCAGTGCTTGAAACTCTGAATGTGGTGAATGATCTTGCTATTAAGTCCTCTTTAAGTCTTATTCAGATAACTGCTCCCACATATTCATTCCTCCTCCCATGCACTGAATACGGAAAAGATTCCTGAATATGGGATGTCTGTCACACTTGCCTAATTGTTTAGAGTATCGTTTTTCATCAGCACTGAATCCTTAATTACAACTGCATCTAGATAAATTGTTAACATGGCTATATTGTTCTGAGCCTTTACAGATTACAAGCACTTGGAGATAGCTCAAAAGCAGTGTTCAAAAATCTTGTCTGAGAAGTTTCACTGTTAAGTTTATTTTCTAATTTCACCGTTGTGAAAGAGGCTGGTAGATACAACAAAGAGGACTCTTAGAAATAAGAACTTGAGTAATACTTTGTTTACTTTTACATGCAGTGGTTAAAAAAAAACCAATATAGCATTAGTTTATTTCAATGAGAAGGAAATGGTAGGGAGGTAGAAAGATAAATCCATTTTACTTCAGGAAGTGCAGTACAGATTGCAATATTCATAACCTCTCTGTTGCAAGAATATCATCTTTTACTGTTGTGAAAAAAATTCTATTTCATCCCCATATTTTCCTGTATTTATCCTCCTATTAGCCCAATTGTGACCTTGCCACACTGCCTCATACTAGAGGTTATTGGCCATCAGTGACTCCAGCTATGCTAAAGGTCCTGTGACTGCAGGACCATTCCTTAAACTGCTCTTGTGAGTAATGGCTTTGCCAGCTTTACTTGTGCACATGCAGTCTTTCATTATGCCACTGGGCCTTCTTTAAAAGCCTGTAGCTGTTATGCTTTTTTCCAGATCTGTTGTCAATGCTATTTTTCGACACTATGTAGGTTCTTATATGGCAATCATCACTGTAACAATGTGCAGATGTGCTAGCAAGCCAGTGCTTTCGGAGCAAGACAGAAAATAGCCTTTCCTCCAAGAGTCTAAGCTCATCATCACTGGCGAAAAGGGGGAGAGTTTCATGGTAGTGTTTGTGAGGTAGTACTTGCAAATAAAAAAAACTTTGCTACAGAATTATGGTTGAAATTATGTTGCAATGGATTCTGACTCCCCCAACCCCTGGCAAACGATTGCATTCTACACCATGTAAAAAAGTTCAGACGTTGAAGGGAAGGGTTAATGGATCCACCTTGTTCCCCCACTTCTCCTGGATGGTTCTTCATCAGTCATTTCATCTGAATTATATAGTTACCCAGCCTTGGTGTTGCTCCCTAAAATCTGGGGGGGGAATATGCAGATTTCTAGGAGATTAGAATGGATCCCATAAGTAAGAAGTAGGGCTTTATTCTCTCCTGTTCTAAAGGACAACATTAAGGTTGGGCGGACAGTGTTAATCGGGTGTGTGAATCAATGAGTGAAGGATTCCATGTCCGGGAGGAACAGACAGGATCCCTTAACTCTTCTTGTTCAGATGTTCTAACCTTTTTAAAAGGTCTAGATTTTGTTGTCTAGAAAATGTAATCTCGTTTTGGATGTTAGACTGCAGGGAAACCCACTCTCAACCTTGATTCTTCTCTAAGGCCAGGACTACACTGGGAACACTTTGCTGGTGTAGCTGTGCTCATATACTGTATAGGTAAAACACTCCAATGCTGGACAGTATATACCAGCAAAACTGCTTTTGCTGGCAAAGCTTGTCTCGGCACAGCAATATCAGTCAAACCACATCCTTGACCTGCATAGTTATGCTGGCAAACATATGTAGTGTAGATCCGGCTTATGCTTTTTGTTTGTGGTTTCCCAGTCCTTTAAATGAGCAACATATATACATCTGGTTGGGTACGAGGTCCACAGGAGTGATGTCTTGCGCTGACCAATCTTCTGAATGGGGGGGGGGGAAATAAGGAGAGGGGAAAACCCTGAATGTTGCAGTTTGCCACTTAAAGTGCATTATGTTGTGCAGAACATATCTCTACTCCAGTCTAATGTGCATAGATTGAGAATCAGGGCTTGCTTCAGCCTTCTCCAAAAAACCTCCAGCTTGCTATAGATGGCTTCAGCCAGGGAGAAAGCAAACAGCCCTTCATCTACTAAATTCTTTTAAAGCAGTATATAATCTTAATTTTTCCAATTCTTCCTTACTTTCTAACCTGATGAGCTGGATGTGCCTATGGCTACTTTTTATAACCCGGAGCTTAGTTAAGCCCTTTTTTGCTTATCTTCATGTGGGGTATCACAAATTGTCTTGATACTTTTATAACGTATCTTCTTTATTTCTCCAGTGAATGTCTTTCCTTTCTTCTCCAGAAATACTAAAAAAACATTTTTTCATACATGTGTCAACAGTGTCAACAAAACAAAACAGCCATTTGGAATGTTTAGCCTGAGCCATTTTGAAGCTATTGTGAATAACCTCCCCAACCAAAAAAATTAACCAATAGTGAACTTAATGTAACTTTTCAAAACACTATAATTTGAAAACTTCTGTGCTAATTTTTACCAAATTTACTCTAGTATGAAATATAGCATCTGAAATTTCAGGAAGGTCAGTTTCTTTTCAGGAATTTAGGGGAGCTGAAAATCAGGTTTAAGATGGGAAGCTAGCTTTACTTAACTAGAGAGTAGCATCAGCCCTGTCAGCTTGCACGAATAGCTGTGTGTTCCATGATTTTCCATTAAAAACAAACAAACAAACAAAATTATGATAAAAGAATAAGATTGCACAGTTAATACCTCAAAAATCAAGAATTAAAAAAGATGCATGCAAATTTCACTCTTCCCCTCTGTGTGTGCATTATAATACATGCTTTAATTACATGAACACATACTTCTCAGATTCAAGAATAGATTCTTCCTGCAACCTTAGATATCCACGTATAGTATCTTGTATTACTGTATTCCACTCTGTGTACCAGTCAAGCAGAAGCCAGAAAAATTTCAACCAAAAAGTTGAAATTTCTGGAAGATTATGAACAACTAAGAAATAGGGGCTTAAAATGGAAGGACTTAAGCAACTTTACTACAGCTTTTGCTGGCTTCGCTGTTGTAATAAGGTTAAGATAAATGGTTAATGCAAGATGAAATAGGAAAAATAACCCAGTCTACTCTCTGTTGAAAAACATTTATGAGAATTAAGCTTTGTTTCCTGCAGAGAGAGTGAATTTTCTAAAAACTCTTTATCAGTCAAGCCATTTTTTTTTTTTTAGATTCATATGCTTCCTACTAAGCTTCTGTAGTTGGAGTGTTTTGGGAAGGTTCATTTTGTTTGTTTTTGTGGTCTTGCTAAACCTCCATTAGTAGGACATATTCAAGTAAAAAAAAATCACAACAACAAAAATAAAAGCAAGAAACTCAGCTCAGCGGTGAGTGGGCTTGTCATGTATTAATTTTTCATTGCTGTGGAGAATTGTACATACATAATCACTTGATTGCAGTGGGAGTTAGCGAGCTCCTATGGTGTCATTTGCATAAATCTTGTTAAGTCAATGGCAGTTAATGAAGTACAAATGAGCCTGGAGAAGGTGACATGCAAATCGTGGGTGGCAGATGGGAGGTCTGTTTTTGGGATGGCAGCTGTGTGCTCTTTCTTTTTTCTTTTTTTTCTCCCCTCTCTAGTTTTGAGTGTAAATAAATACATAAGAGCTGGCCTGGCTTTCTGGTTTCATAAATTCTTATGTTTAGCATTTGCACTTAATCACAGATGCTCATATTATTCTATAACTGAACTATATAACCTTGACTCTGCTTTTACCCAAAATGGGAAGGCCGGGGCTTTGTTGGAAATAGCTTTTGGCATGACACTTGAGCTGTTTGGTCACACTTGTCAGTATGATATTTTTGCCCCAAAATTCAGGTTTAAAAAAATTCCAGCTGCATCTCCTAGAATAACAAATGCCAAATTTTGTTTCAATGTAAAGATTTCTGGTGACACTAAAAATGACACCAGTCACATTTATGGGAAATGTTTCAGAGTAGCAGCCGTGTTAGTCTGTATTTGCAAAAAGAAAAGGAGTACTTGTGGCACCTTAGAGACTAACCAATTTATTTGAGCATAAGCTTTCGTGAGCTACAGCTCACTTCTTCAGATGCATATGGGAAAGCTACTTTGAGGTAGTGAAGGAGGGATAAGCAGTATCTACGCTGTCCCAAGATTGAAAGATAACCTGTGATTATTGGAATTTGGTACTTTGTCAGTGTAGCTCCTCTCATTTTAAGAAAACATAATAAAACAATATGCACTTAAATAACTGCAAAGATCCCAATGGATCTTTGTTAGTGAGTGACATGAAGTAACTGCATTGGTTAAACATTCATTTCTGTTAAAGACTAATTCATATTTTTGGAAGTGTGCATTATCGCTTCTGAAATAGCGGGTCTCAACAAATTCGAACTTGTAATTTCTGAATCTGACTTCAGTCAGGAAAAATATATCATTAGAGCTGGTGGAAAATTCTGTCCTCCTCCCCGCCAACTCCCCCAACAGAAAATGCTGTTTCAACAAACGAAACTTTGGAAAAATTTTACTTGGACAGAACTTTTCGTTGTTCAGTTAAACATAATTTTGAAACTTTTTAAAAAGTTATGTTTTATTGTGAAAACACTCTTTAACTTGCTTTTTTTTTCTCACTGGCAAAAGCAGGAGGAAGGCAGAAAGTATTTTATGTTGTTTCTTTCCCCATCCCCCAAAAAAGTTGTGAAACTCCTTTTTGTCAAAAAACTCCAAATGAATAGCACCATTGAATTTTCTTCATTTCTTGTGAAATACTTTCACAAAATAGTCTCTTTTCAACCAGCACTGTATGGAATACTTGCATATTTGGGATGTTTATTCTAGGAACAGCCATTGAGTTGTCTGTCTGTTTTGAATCTATGACCTGGACACGTGAAAACAGACAAGTAAAATAAAAATGACTAGTGAAAAACAGTTCCGATTTTAAAATGCAGACAAAGTCAAAATAAGTTTTTTGTTTTAGTTGTTTGCCTGCTTTTTAAATTACAAATATCAGATCTTTTCTATGCTGCTCTTACTGGAAGACTCTATGGAGAACTAGTGGGACTGCTTTGCTGCTCCATGACTCATTCCTTCCTACTCTTTGTGTGTCTTATTTATTTAGATTGTAAATTTTTCATGGCAGGAATTGTCTCTGACATATGTTTGTATGGTGCCTATCACAGTGGTGCCCAGAACTCAGAGTTTTGGGGCACTGCTGTAATAAATTACAAACTGAAATGGAACAGTTTATATGGAAATAAATTTGTATACAGTCTGTTTAAAACTTTGCTTTCTGTTTTCTGTGATAAGTAGAGAATGTTAAAAATTCAAACAGCCCAGCTCCTTCAATTGTGGTCAGAGCCCACATTCAAGTTCTTTAGAGTGTCCATCAGTTAAAAGGAGAGATAAGGCTTGATATTACTCTTATTTCTAAAGGAGGGGGGGAAAACAGGGAAAAGTACCTTTAAAAAATTTTACAAGGTGGAAACAAACAACTGTTCAGGCTTTAGTATATCACAAAGAAGACAAAAGCATAAACACAATTCTTTTTTCCCTTTGCTTAAATGTGAAGGAAACATGTGAGAGCTGATCCCTACAACCTGCTGTAGCCTGCTGACCTCAGCTGGCTGGTGCCTTGGAGGAACATGAGGTGGTGCTTTGTGTGACGCTTATTAAATAAAGAAAACAATAATAGGTGTTTTGAGAAGGATCCACATAAAGATCAATACCATACACTGATGACTGGCCTGATCTTTGGCAGGGTGCTCCTCTTCTGAGGAAACCAAAGCAGAGACCAATCTGAAGACAGCTGCTATAAAGGGGATGGGTAGACTGAAACAGGGGAAGGGAAATCTGTTGCTTTTTTGTTTCGCTGGCTGGCAGTGACCAGCCGTTTGTTTAATATTAAAAACCAATTTCTTATTTTCTGTATAGATCCATAAATGTTTGAGTTCCTCCTTTTTTCTATCTTCTGATAAAATACAATGCAGTGTAGGCCAAAAAAGAACCTTTCCAGTAAAGGACACACAATGAGGTTTTTAATTCCTTATCACTAAGGTTATGGAGGTCATAGAATCCATGATTTTGTGTGACCTCTGCAACTTCAGCCCCGGACACCGGGGCCCGGGCTATTAGCCCCAGGTGGCAGAGCTCAGGCTTCCATGATTTATTGTTTGTTGCCCATGTCCTGTTCGTGACTTTCACTAAAAAATACCTGTGACTAAATCTTAGCCTACTTATCACTGAACATATTCCTAAATATATCTTTATGGCATGTTAACCATCTGGAGATTATATTTAAAAGGGATTCAATAATTTAGGTCTTCAAGGAATTTTCCTGCGTTAGTGCAAAAGCTGTCGCCTTTTGGTCAGGATTTTGTTGGCTTTATTGTGAGCTCAGAATTAAAATAAATGCATATAACCATTCCCAGAAAAACACCTACATTTTCCGCATTAGCTAGAATTTGTTCTCATCTAGACCATGAAATCTTTGTGCCTGACTCATGCAGTTCTTTTTGTATGGTCTTTATGAATTTCCAGCCTTTAAACTTCAATGTTGTCCAGTCTAGTGGCATTGCATCCTTCTCTCTTGCTCCAAGCAGTGGGACCATATCATATCCATCCTTTGGCATCTTCACTGCTTTTCTATATTCACCTTGTATCTGACTCCAAAACTGCCTTTTTGAATTTTCACAGCTTTTAATGGACTTAACCTGACCTTATGTCTACCTACTCTCCTGCAACTCACAG
Organism: Chelonia mydas; assembly: GCF_015237465.2. Taxonomy (NCBI): domain Eukaryota; kingdom Metazoa; phylum Chordata; order Testudines; family Cheloniidae; genus Chelonia; species Chelonia mydas. The sequence continues at coordinate 70,221,697 of NC_051251.2, read as the reverse complement.
CTTCTCTCTCTCTCCTCTTTTCAGCTTCCTACAATTATGTGTCACTCTTAGTCTTCTGCTGCCTTATCTGCAGTGGTTTCTGTCCTCATCCTAGCTAATCTTCCTTTTTCTCTTTAGCCTATGTTTGACTCTTGCTGGTGAGTTTTCTGTGCAATAGTTTATGGTACTATATACCAACTTAATGTCTAGTGCTGAATAATAAATTAATTAGTTTAATCTGACCCTTCCACTGAACCAAGTAGTATCGCTGTTGTAGCATCTGAAATAAATTTTCCTTTATAAAATATTTAGGCCTCTGTAGACAACTGTTTCAACATTTCAACAAGGTTCAGGGGAAATATCTTTGAGATAGATTTTGAAAAGAGATCCAGAGCTGCACATAGTCAGTCAAACTGATTTCATTAGTTCTCTTCACTAGCAAAAGAGCACTATAGTGCTTCAGGCAATTGTCAGACCTGAAACCCACTATCACCATAAATAACAAATGTTTTTATAGCAGGTTTCATGGATGTAAGTGCTTATATCAAACCTATGGAAAAGAAACCAAACAGGCGACCATCTTAGCAGTAACTGTTGCGGTTTAATTAATTCAGTCTGACAAGGTGAAGGAGTTGGTATTGCAGGAGTGAAACTGATTCACAGTGCTACCAGAAAGAGTAAGCATGTTAAAGGGTTTGTTGTCATTTATGTCAAGGCCAAAGTTTAACCAACTATTTTCCCTATTTTATATGTAATATAAAATCAAACTAACAAAATATAACTGGACTTCTTAATGCCAAAAATTATTTCAGTTGCCCAAAAACAAGGGCTGTAACATAACTAAAATCTAACCGATTTGCTCAGTGACCCATCAAATTCAGCTCTAGGTATCTCCCCAATCTCAAATGCATGTACTTTTGCACAATTTTTCTGTTCCTCTGAGCAAGCAATGTATGAAATACTTAGAGATCATGTTCTGAAGTACTTAGGGCTATCTTGTTAACTTTAACCCACAACATTTCTGTCCTGTTGCTCTTGATTACTCTTGTCTAGTATATTTGAAATTCATTTTTCGAGGAATATAGTTAGCTCATTTGTCTCTACTTCCTCTGGCAGAGGAAATGTAAATCTTAAGTATTTGCCTCCATTCTGAGTCTCCAAATTTTGTATTTTTCATCACTTTGCCTTTTATTGAGGTTGACAGTGTAGTAGAAATGTTTGTTTCCATCTTGCTTATCAGTAAATGGGTCCCTTTGCTTATGCCTTTTGCTCCCTACATTGAAGCAGCACTCAGCTTTGAGCTCTCTTCAAAACTGCTGTTGCAGAAAGCATACCTTTTTATAGCTGCTGTTGATCTCATTCAGGACATCTTTCAAGGTTGAGGTTTTGTCCTTCTGTTTGCATCAGAGACATTGCTTCTAACACCTAAAGAAGAGGGCAACTGAGGCCTTCTTATTGGTTGCTTTAGTTAAAGAATTCTAGATTAGGTTTTTCCATCCTTCAGGCATACTTTCTGTGTGTGCTATTGTTAGGTCATGTTTGTATATCATGGGGAGTCATTTGTGAACTGTTTAAAATCTCTAAAATTTGAAAACAAAAGCCAGCAGATATGGTATGTCTACAGAACTCTTAATGTCCCCACGATCTAATATATAATTTTATACCTTTCTCAATGCATTTTACAATGGGGAAGAATTCCTTGTGGGACAATGTCCTCAACTCAGAAAAGAAGAAAAATATATCAACAATTACACCTCAAGAAAATGAGGTCTCAGAATGAGGAATCTTTACACCACACAGATGTAAAGGAAAATATTGCCTAAATGAATGGATGTGTCACCGGGATTTAGGACGCCAGATTTGAAAAATTAGAGCAGAAAGTTGAAAATTATCAGCAGATTCCAAAAGATACCATAAAGCAAAATATTTTGAACCTAAATCAGAAGGCAAAAGAAAGTGGAGTTAAGTATAGTGCCTTTGAAATGAGTGAAATCTTTAATTGAAAAATGTCAAGCCCTTTAAATGTTGATTCAGCATTAGAATATCAATATTGTATATGGATATCTCTGATCCCTGTCTGATCAGCCGGGCACATGATACAACTCAGGGGGTTTTTTTTGTCATCAGATTGACTCTAATTTTTGTCGTTTAAGTTGTCCAGGAATGAGAGTGTCCCTTGCAGATCTTATTATAATACTGTGTACTTGAAAGTGATTGTGTAAGGCATTATTTCTATATACTCTCTCTCTCTCTCTCTCTCTCTCTCTCTCTCTCTCTCTCTCTCTCTCTCTCTCTCTCTCTCTCTTTTTTCTGTATTACTTCTGTTAATTCAAGTAAAACAGACTTCACCAGGTTTTGTTAGGCAGATAAAATACTGAGATTTATTTGCAGACGCCAGCATTAAAGATGGACTATCCACAATAACTGAGAGGTTGCAAAGAAATTACTAAAAGAATTAACATGTCAAAAGAAAAGCGTTGTGTAGCTTGAAATCTTGCCTTTGTCACCAACAGAAGTTAGTTCAGTAAAATATATTACTTCTCCCACCTTAACTCTGTATTGTCTGAATTTAACAATTCTAGGTTGAATTACAAAAGAATAACTGTTTCTATCAAACTGTAAAACGAGTTATCCCTAACTCTGTCTTTGAAAAGTGAAGAAGCTACAGCAATCAAACCATCAGTTGACTGGTTGTGTACTCCCTGGAAGGGACATCAGAGACTTCAATCTAAACATTCAGACCTGTAGTCATCTCATTGGACAAGCCTGGGACTTTGCTTTCACTCTAAGCAAAGGATCCACTCAGATTCCCTGAACTGAGACTTCTTCCCTTCCAGGAAAAAAGTAATGGAATCTGCATCCTGCTAGCTTCCTTGGCAACTGGTGTGCTCTAGCATGATGTTCTTTGGGACTGGCTCACAAACTTTTACATGATAGAGCCAGTTTAAAGGTACAAAAGATGTGAGTCCATCAGTAAAAATGCTAAAATATAAATCGAAAAAGCCATGGCATCAGAGAGTAAACAGATAGCAATTACAAGCAGATTTCACAACTGATACTGCAGAGAGAAACTCTGAAGGAGATCACCAGGACTACTAGGTAGTAATCCTACAAAGAGCAGTGTCTATGAAGAACAAATCCATTTTGCCATCTTGTATTCATCAACTGTAGGGAAGACAAACTCCCAAATTTCAGACTGGGGCTTAAGGCTGGTGGAGATCCCAAGGCTTTCTACTTTACTTAGAAAATGGATGAAGTGAGACTGACAGGGCTACAACAACACTGCATAGACTTTCTCTGGTGCGCCTCGCTAATTATCTGACCCATTGACAAGTACTAATGATATGACCTTTCAACTGCCTAGAGAGGTAGGGAGGTGTTAATACTCCCATTTTATAGAGGGGTACCAAGGAACAGAGAGATTAAGGCCCTGGCTACACTTAAAATTTTACATTTCACACCCCTTGAGAAATGTAGTTAAACTGACCTAATCTCCAGTGTAGACACCACTAGGTCAACAGACAAATTCTTCTGTCAATCAAGATACCTCTTTTTGGAAAGGTGGATTAACTGGAGCAATGGAAAAACACCTTCCATTGCTGTAGCTGTACCCTTGTAGGATCTCTAGTGTAGACATAGCCTTAGTGACTTGCATGAAGCCACCCAGGAAGTCTGTGGCGGAGCAGATAATAGCACCTTAATCTTTGGCGTGTCAGTCTGATCCATAAGGACCTTCTTCCTTCTCTTTCTAAATAACCTATCTGTGCACTGACTGCAGATAATAGGATGAAGGTAGCAGGTGTCTTTATAGTTCTAAATGACATTAGCTTGTAATTGTTTTTTTAATATTGATATTACATGCATTTTACTGAACACTTTTTTTGCAACATGGCTGAATTTTACGAGGAAGCAGAAAATTTCCTTTCTGTCATGCGTACCTCTGAACTAACTTGAGAATACATACAGCTCCTTCCTTGAGTGTGTAAAAACGGTTATAACCAGTGTAAAGCAGAGTACTTGATTTGGATTATGTTAAACTGCCAGTTTATGTTCCTTAAACAGAATTTACTAATTCTTTTTAGATTAGCCTGTTTTATATAGTTGTGCAGGCAGCTGATTTTGAATGCCAGCATGAGGGACCCTAAAATAATACGTTCTGGACTGACGTTATAGTAAGGGTGTTATTTTCCCAGAGCCCTTTCATTTATTTTTAATTTACAACCCAGGCAAGCAAAACTTTATCTCCCACTCATCTGGTGCTGCAGAATCCCATGCCCCTTCCTAAACTGAGCCCTGCTTGAAGAAATGTAACTGCTGTGGATGTCCATTGGTGTCACACTTCTGGTATGCACATTTTTTGAGCCATCAATAACATACTAAAGTTGTCATCGCTTCCTTTGTTTCCCACTGTCCATATTACTTATTTCTACTGCACTTCTCCTGTTCTCCTTTCTGCTGCAAATTCCTCTCCCACCACTATGAGCCTTGATCCATATAAATAATTAAACTAAGAATGCACTTGTTTTTCCTGGCCCCAGCCATAGAAATTATTCATAAGAAAAATCTAACCTCTGCCAGTTCTGCCTCCAAGTTGACTACCACTCTTCCACACTGATTTTGAGCACTTCACAACTGGTGTGGTCAGTGAGAATTTCAGCAGTGTCTGTTGCACCTGACTGAAGCTATCTGATAAACCCAAAAGGAAGGAACCAGTCACGTTGGACAGGTTGCCCTAACAAGCGTGGGAGTTGAGCCAACATTTTTCATGAAAGCATCTAAGAAATTGTTCTTTGCTCAGAATTCGTATCTGTAGTGAATAGCTCTTTCCAAAACTCAATCATAATGTGGCTAACAAAGAGATAGAGATACACAAATAGAAATACTGATTTGAGGCGTAGCATCTTGATTAGCACTTTGATCTAATCTTTATTCCTTCCCAGCACACAGTGATGCATACCAAAATATGCTTGTAGAAATACAAATACTCTTCATACCCAAATATTCTTAATGCTGAAATCTTCTATGTAATTCTTCTGTAATTGTTGATAATCATAGTACCCGCAATTTGCTATGTTTTTAATTAGTTGATTACTAGTTATAAAAATGTTCCATACTCACTGTGGTTCTGTAAATTGTTAACTGGTAGCTACCAGTATAATTAAATATTTCAGAGCACTTGGCTACAGTTCCATTGAACTGTGAAGAAATAATATTATATAGCCAATCAAAAAGAGATACTTGTAAACTCATTTAAAGCGTCAGTGTATGTTAGGACTATCATGGTGATGCTTATTGCAAGAGAAATTAAAGATACAGTTTTGTGCTAAGAGGCAATACAGAAATTAGTTCCTGAATTAGTTGTTAATTGATTTGGTAATTCCCTCGGGTCTGCATGCTCTTTTTTTCCCCCTTTTTTGTTGTTGCATTCAGTTAACAGTGACTATTCCCAGAACACTCAAAATATTTTTTCCAATTAGATCAACTGTGCCCTTACATCAGAGGAGTGACTGTAGCAATGCGTACCTGCTTAGAATAATGCTAAATTGGAGGGTGAAGGCTATTTTTTGTGTGTTCTTAACAATGTTTTCACATTTAATATCAAGAAATCCAGTACTCCTAAGTATTTGCACTGATATCCCATGCAAAAATATATTCCAGATCTTGGTTTTAATGGAAATTTTCCTCATGTTCAACAGGAAGCTTCCTTTAAGTTAGTTCTTTATGATGCTAAGTAGTGGAACAAATACTATGAACTTGATATATAGATAGCTCTGTTGTTGTTTCTTCAGTTTAGAAGAACTGCCAAATATGGAAAAAGTAAATGTTTCTGTGAGATACACAATTTTAAGACTATTTTGGACCTTTTGTTCTGGTTGTCATCTTAAATAGATTGCATGCAAAAGGCTGCATTCAACCGTCAAGTTTCTGACCTGCTACTTTTAAGTCTTTCCCATTCTCCTGTCATTGAACATTTTGCAGAGTGTGTACTGAACTGGCATTGTGAATGGGCAGAGTCCATCTCAACGGAGCACACAGACCAGTGTTAGTTCCAAATTTGCCCTTGTTCTGGGATTCTGGTTTAGTTATATAACTCAAAGAATAACCCAGCATAAAGCCTGAAACGGTTTTAAGAAAGAGAGTCATTGTGGCCTTACTCTGGGAGACCTACCTCAGCACCTGCAGGGGAACTGAGTTGGCACCAATCTCTCCAACTTGTTCTCTCAGGCTAAGGGAACTGCACTCCTCTTATACAGAAGTTGAGGGTCCATATGCATGAGATGTGTTTAGAAATTGAGGGATACTAATAGGTAAGGTTTGTTGCCTCCATAATGCTTCTTCAAAAGAACACTGTTTCATACTTCTTGACTCAGACTGCTGCATTAAAGGCTGGCTTTATCATCATTGAAGGGTACTTAATCATCACAACTGACCTATGTTGGACCAATCCTGAGTTTGCCAGGGGCCTATGTCCCCCCGAGGAATGTGCTGTTAGCACTCCAGAATTGGTGGATATCTGATGGTTGATTATCCCTACTGGCATACCTTTGATGCCGCACTCCACAATTTCCACTCAGTATAGATCTGTTAAAACCTGCCAATGCTGTTAATATTGCAGTCAGTGCTCACATTTACACTGTAGGTATCTCTGATGATGGACATCAGCATGGATGTATATTTACCCTCAGTAGATAATGTTTTCATATATCACTTCTCCTGTATCCCCTGTTCTCCTGCTACCTAGAGAGAAGCTTAAACTCAACAGCCCTTTTCTAGACAGCTCTGTAAGGGTCTCTAAAGACCGAAGTGCATGGCAAGACTATTTCATTCTAATTCAAGGAAAAGAGAGTTTAGATGAAGAAACTGTTTGGGCAGCTAGAACAACTAAACAGGAATACACATTCCCCTGGTCTGTCCATCCCCATTCCAAAAACTCAACAGACACAGTGTAGATAGAATTTGCATTTTTCTACCAGCACCAGACACACTGGGAATTTGGCAAAAAGCAGGCAGATAGCTAATCTGTCAGCAGGTTACGAGGCTAATTTAAATCATTGCCATCGTGAACCCACAGATTAGCCAGCATACCTCATGGCCCGCGATAACATCAATTTTCTTTGCTTCTGTGAATCAGTATCTTCAAGTGAGCCATCTGCCTCCACTTGGACTCTTTTTGAATATTTTGATTCGTTCACCCTCCCGCAAACGTAGGAGGATGACCACCAGGACCTGGAGGTCCCTCCTGCCCTGAATTCAATCCAGAGGGAACAATCCAGAACCTGGAAAAGCTGTTGTAAATGCTGATTTACTGGTAGACTTCTACCAACACCTACCTGAAAACACTTGCCTTCCTGCTAATAGCCATGTTTAAGAGGCCCTAGAAAAGGTGTTTTCTATCTCTCATACTGCAGACTGCCCTTATCTCTTCTTCTAAAAGCCAGCAAAGGTCTAGATCAGAGGTGGGCAAACTATGGTCCACAGGCCACATCTGGCCCGCGGGACCATCCTTCCTGAGCTCCTAGTCAGGGAGGCTAGCCCCCGGCTCCTCCCCTGCTGTCCCCCTCTCCCGCAGCCACACGGGTAGCATGGCTTGCGCCTGCCCACCTCCCAGGCTTTCCAATAAACCTGTCCTGCCACTCTGAGCGGCATGGTAAGGGGGCAGAGGCAGCGGGGGGTTGGATAAGGGGCAGGAGGTCCCGGGGGGGCAGTTGGATGGGGTGGAGGTTCGTGGGGGGTGGTCAGGAGACAAGGAGCAGTTGGGGTTGGATAGAGGGTGGGGTCCTGGGAGGGGGCAGTCAGGGGACAAGGAGTGGGGGAGTGGATGGGTTGGGGGTCCCCGGGGGCCTGTCAGGGGGTGGGGCTGTGGATAGGGGGTGGGGCAGTCAGGGGACAGGGACCACGGGGGTTGGTTAGGGGCGGGGGGTCCTGGGAGGGAGCAGTCAGGGGACAAGGAGCAGGGCGGGTTGGATGGGTCTGGGGTTCTGAGGGGGGGCGGTCCGGGGGCAGGAAGTGGGAGGGGGCAGACAGGGGGCGGGGGTCAGGCTGTTTGGGGAGGCACAGCCTTCCCTACCCAGCCCTCCATGCTGTTTCGCAACCCCGATGTGGCCCTTGGGCCAAAAAGTTTGCCCACCCCTGGTCAAGACTAATGTGCCTATTACTGCCCATTGGCGTCAATTAGTACTGACTATAAGATACTGACAAAATATTTTCTCCAAACTATTATTCACTACAATCAAGGTTTCTTAATTAAACATAGATATGGGGCTAGTGCAGGGGTGTGCAAACTACAGCCTGGGGGCCACATCTGGCCCTTCAGACATTTTAATTCTGCCCTCGAGCTCCAGCCGGGGGGTGGGGTCCAGGGTCGGGGGCTCGCCCCGCTCCACGTATGCGGGGGCTCCGTGTGGCTCCCAGAAGCAGCGGCATGTCCCCCCTCCACTTCCTATGTGTAGGGGCAGCCAGGGGGCTCTGCGCCCACAGCTCTCATTGGCCAGGTAGGTGCCACCTGGAACCTGCACCCCGATCCCCCTCCTGCGCCCCAACTCCCTGCCCCATCCTGGAGCACCCTCCTGCACCTCCAACCCCTCATCCCCAGAACCCACACCCAAGCCGAAGCCCTCACTCCCTCCCACACCCCAATCCCCAATTTCGTGAGCATTCATGGCCCAACTTACTATTTCCATACCCAGATATGGCCCTTGCCGCTTGCAACAATTAGCAAACTGAAACACAGATATGGGGCTAGTAACTTGCAAAAATGGGCAAACACCCAATGTACATCTTTCAAGACTCCAAATGGTGGCCTCTGTGATGCTTGTGTGTGGGATGTGGGTAGTTTAAGTCATGATGTAATCTGTGAGGGTCCTGCATTGTGTTTGAGATTTCTCCTTGGAGGTGACTTGCTGATAAGTTAACTGTTCATTTCTCTGTTTTCTGTTTGTGTTGGTGAAGGTATGTATCAGTTAGCAACTTCAGCTGTCTTTAAAAAGCAGCTTCTTGTTTAATGAGTTTTGTTAGTTTTGAACTGGTTTAGTGTGTAGGCTTCCTTTCGAAAATATTATTCCCATTGTGAATATGATACAATGTTGGAAAATGCATTGAAGGATAGCATCATATTGTTTAAGGGGAAAATGAAGAACAAAACCACTAAGAATCTGACAACGTGTGAGGAAAACCCTGAATGATTCTGTTCTCTTAGTATCTGTCAAACATTTTAAAATTCAGGTAAATGTCGTAAGAACTCATATAGCCTTGTGACTAACAGTAAAACTGAACTTTTTTCCTTTTCCCAAATTTAACAATTTAAACTTTTCTTTTTGTTTAAAGCAGCTAGGAAAGAATCACTGAATTGCAACTGGTAGCTAATGATTCTTGGTTGGTAAAGCAAGTGTGAGAATAGCTCACATGCATCACCAGATTTCCAGGGGAAATAATCAGGGCTCTGCTTGGGAGTAGAATATTAATGAGATCAGGCAATGCTTACAGAGTCAGGGGAGAGACATTGGAAGTATGGAGACTAGATGTGGGGAGATTAAGGAGAATATAAGGAGGATGCTGTCAGGGTCTACATGCATACCTAGAAATGGGGGGTTAACGTGTGTGATATTAAAAATAATCACTGGTTAATAAAACAGTTGCTGCTCCTCAGGGTTGGTTAACTTGCTTTCCAAGACTGAAAAATGCCTCTTAGAACAAAGGGAAAACAAGCAGATAACTCAGCCTCTGGAGTATTGAGGATTTGGGCTACTACAGTCTGGGTTTCTTCACAGCTTTCAGGGAGATTCCAGCAGAGGCTGCCTGTTGTCCCCTCCCTCCACTCCTGATGCTACCAGACTGTCTTCCTGAAAACTGACTGCTTGTTATCCCTTGATGAGGCACCATCCCTAGCTCGAATCTGCAGTAAAAGAATAAAACAGTCTCTCCAATGAGAGCAGCCACTTGGAAGACCTTCACCTGCTTAGGAATGATCTTATTCATCATTCCAACACAGGACAAAGTCAACACACCCCATCAAAGGGGGCAGAGGATGCAATGAAAAAAGATGTAAGATTGTTTTGGAGAAGAAGAGGGGGGAGTGATTGAAAGCAATGAAGACCACAACAAAGGAAGCTATGATATGACAAAGAAAATATGATTTTTCAGTGCTAAAGTGTTGTAACAAATCATGGTGGCATCTCGAAGTGTGACATACAGACATTGACAGGCATGAGGTCAAAAAGGTGGTCCTCATGGGACCCCAAGGCTGAGTTTGATCTTCTAGCCAAAAGTCAGTGACTAATACAGCCATAAGAGGGTATTTCTTGAATTGTTTTCTCCATGTTGCACCTAGAAAATGCTTACAAGGGGTATTCTCTTTATTTCAGCCATCTGTGTGTACCCAGATCATTAAAAAGAACCATAGAATCACTCAGTAGCTTATTGAGTGTGTGAGATTTATAAATAGTGATTGGTGGTAATTGTTGAGGATTGTAGAGGCTTCATAGTGGTGTTCCCTTTTTAAGAGATAATTGTTATTAAGGATGTAGTATAGCAAACTCCTCAGGATTGAGACTTTGTTTTGAAGTTGTGTATCACGTATTGGCTCTGTATGTGGAAGTTCATTCAAACCACCAGTATAAGATACACCATGGTGTCTTGCAAAAGTTCTGTGGTTTCAGGGGACACTTTTCAGAGAGAGAGAATGTATAATACATTAAAATTCTGGGAGCCAGAATCTTTTCATCGTGTGCTCTAGGTGGGGAATTAGAATGGAGATCAGTGACATATATAAGATTAAGTAGAATGATGATGACTGTTAGCAAGTCAAATTGCCTGATAGAGTTTGGTTGACACACTGATTATTAATGTGTTGTAAAGATGTTTTGGGGATTCGCCATATTTGTATGGTTGCCAACAAAATGTTGACAGTTGCATTGTGGTTAATAAATTCATTTAGATTTATAAGCATTGTTTACAGAACCTGTTCGCCTGCTGAAACTCTAACAGCATCTGTTCCTTCGTACTAATTAACTGCTAATTACGAATGAGCTTTGTGTGTTTGTCAGTATAACTGGCTCATGCATTTTGTAAAGAACATTAACAAATTGATTTACATAGTGGTAAAGCAATCAAAAGAGTAAACTGAACAGCAAGCATTTAAAGCCTTTAGCCTGATTTTCGAATGAAGCAAACTTTTGACATTACAAATATTTCCATAAATGTTCTGCTACCTTTAATTCTGTGGCAATCCTAGATAATCAAAACCAGTCTTTGAGGGCACACCATACAATAAAATTGGAGCAGAACAATGTGTGAGGAGAGAAGTGTACAGGGTTCAAGTAACAATGGCATATTAAAAGAAGCTAAAGGAGGGGGAAGAAGTGCTAGTCACCCTGGAAAAAACATTCACACAGTGTATGCAGTGCTGAATGACTCCCTTGTAGCAGGTCTTCTAAAAGAGTAGCGGTGTGAGAGTTAAAATCTCTTCCACTGAAATATTGTTCTTTATGGTACAAAAGTAAAGGTTTTGGCCTGTTCTTAGTCTATACAAAGAATTGGCATTAATTTGCAACCTCTCACCCTTATTCTCCAAAAATTTCCAGCTACACTAATTAGCAGTACATGTATAAAGCTTCCTTATCAGATGTGCCAGATGTTGACACTTAAAATAAATCTTCAGAGTTTAAAGGGAAGAATCCAGAAATGCAGTTTTTGAAAGTAATTTAAGGTTATTTTACACAAGTTAGTTTGTTAGAGATGAAATAATAAGTAAATACTGACCATTCTACTTAGGATAGCTGAAGATGAAGGCTCCAGCATTCTAACGATATACCGTATATACTCGATCATTAGCCCGTTCATATATAAGCTGACCCCCCCAAGATGGGTAGGTAAAAATAGTAAAAACTGTGTGACCCTTTCATAAACCGACCCTATATTTCAGGGGTTAGCCAACTTTGGCTGCCGGCCCGTCAGGGTAAGCCGCTGGCGGGTCGGGGTGTTTTGTTAACTGGAGCGTTCACAGGCACAGAGCCCCTCAGCTCCCAGTGGCCACGGTTCACTGTTCCCAGCCAATGGGAGCTGCAGGAAGTGGCGCGCCACTTCATGCAGCTCCCATTGGCTGGGAACGTCGAACCGCGCCACAGGGAACTGAGGGGCTCCGTGCCTGCAGATGCTCCAGGTAAACAAAACGGCAATGTATTAGATATTCAATTCAATGATTTCATAGAGTTTAAAATCATCACATTTTGGTGTAGACCTGTTTATAAGCTGACCCCTGCTCTTTGATGCGTCACATTTTTACCAAAAATATTCGACTTATGAATGAGTATATATGGTATATATTATTTGAATAACAAGGTCATAGATAATAAGACAGAAAATATCATAATGCCACTAAATAAATCCATGATACACCCACAGCTTGAATACTGCGTGCAGTTCTGGTCACCCAAACTAAAAAAAACCAAACATATGTTAGAAATGGAAAGGGCACGCAAAGGACACCAGAAGTGATATGAGGTATGGAACAGCTTCCATATAAGGACAGATTAAAAAGACCAGGACTGTTCAGTTTAGAAAAGAGATGACTTGGGGGGAGGGAGTAATCACAGAGTTCTATAAAATCAGGAATGATATGGAGAAAGCGAATAGGGAAGTTTTATTTCCCACTTCACATAGCACAAGAATCAGGGGTCACCCAATGAAATTAATAGGCAGCAGGTTTAAAGAAAATTCTTCTTCACACAATGCACAGTCAGCCTATGGAATTTGTTGCCAGGGGATATTGTGAAGGCCAAAAGTATACCTTGGTTCAAAACAAAATTGAATGCATTCATGGAAGACAGCTTTTAGCCAAGATGGTCAGGGTGTCCCTAAACCCCATGCTCTGGGTGTCCCTAAACCACTGACTGCTAGAAGTTCGGAACGGATGACAAGGGATGAATCACTCAATAAATTGCCCTGTTCTGTTCCTTACCTCTGAAGCATCTGGTGCTGGCCACTGTTGGAAAACAGGATGCTGAGTTAGATGGACCAGTGTCTGACCAGCGTGGCCATTATGTTCATAGCATGGCATTAACACACTTCCTTGACAGCTGACCAGAAAATGAGGTCGGTAGCAAATACTTGGGATTTTATCAATTTTATACCCAATTTTAGGTTTAAGAAATAGAACAGCACAGACACAATAGGAACACTCTGTATCCTGAACAGCATAATAAAGCTATGAGTAATAGGCAGCATGGTTTATAAAGAATAAATCTTGCCAGACACACTTGATGGCTGTTTGATAGAATTTCAAAATTAGTGGATGAAGGGAACACAACAGATGTTAAATATTTGGATTTTATTGAAGCATTTGCTACTATTTCACTAAATTGTAATTGAAAAATTAATTCAAATTAGCTTGGCTAAAAACAGTTATGTTGATTGAAAACTGTCATCAAGATTGTAATAAAAAGGTAAACCAGGATTGGAGTTGGTGTAAGTAAGTTGTCAAGTTGGATAGAGCAGGGATTAATATTATGTCTTTTTCTAGTTAACATTTTCCTTAATGATCTGAAAGATGGAGCAAACAGACTAATGGAATTCACATTCTGCTAAATTAGGAAGAGCTCCGAACACCAGTTGGGATGGAAAAATTATAAAAAGGGACAATGTCTGGAAACAGTGATAGAAAATAAAATGAGGATCAACTTGTAAAAAAGCAAGCTAATATATTTAGGCAACACTAATCCTAACCACATGTACTCAGTTAAGGCTTATTGTCTTGATGTTTCTCACCGTTGCTCCCACTAGTGCAATTTCATTAATGGTAGGAATGCTGAGAGAACACTACCGTGCCAAGGCACTGGTAGCTGCCAGCATCTCAACCACCTTGTCAACTAGATTTTCTCTGGGAAGTTTTATATGGCACTAGTGAAAAGTTGCTAAGCTGTCTAGAATAGCACATTCACCATTACTGCTAAATTGGTGGTAGCCAAGCTGTGGGAAATTTTAGGGGAAAAGGCTGAATATCTAAATAGGAGGAAGAATCCTGGAAAGCAGTATTGCTCAAAGAGATGCAGAGGTGTCAGTGGTCAGCAAGTTAGACTTGAGTTTGCAACTGGGAGGTGGGTGCAAAACAGGTCCATATTATTTGGGGCTGTATACAAAAACCCATCTTGTCAAAAGAAGGGGACGTATGTGGCTGTGGTCCAACTACACCTGAAATTTCAATTAATTTTTGGGCATCATATTACCAGTACTGTTAAATTTGAGGGAGTTCAAACAAGAATAGCAGCTAGAGAAATTAGTGTATTGTGAGGATCCATAAGCTAAATAAACAGGCTCACTGGCAACTAGTGAGTGCAGCATGAGAGTGAACCTAAGGTTTTGGCTCCAAAAACAGACCTCTGTGGCTTCTTTAGTTAAAAGATCCTTTCCTACCTGGCAGTAGTAGTAAACACTATGGCCACCACTATGGGGGGGCAACATGATCTGTTGTATTCACATCCCACATTAAAAGATTAAAAGGGCTAAAGATGTTTGGCTTAGGTAGGCTACTGCTGGGGACAATGGTAAGTATATGGGGATCTGAAGGGTACAAACACTGAGGAAGAGAAGAGCTAGTTTATATATATATATGCCTCAACATTTTTTATTTATATATAAAATGTTGAGGCACACCTACATAGGCGTGGGTTAACAATATGGAATGAAAACTTCAGGCATGTTAAGGAAAAACTTCCTTAATGCGATATCTGTTAAGCTGTGAAATATTCTCAGTAGGGAAACAATAGAAGCCAAATCATTTACGCTTTTAAAAGTAGATAGAAAAAAACAGAAAATGTATTGCAGAGAAGAATCCTGCATTTGTAGACAGATCAGATAGCTCATTTCCTTCTCTGACTTCTGTGATTCTTTAGCACAAAAATAAAATACATTGAACTGAGAGGTCCAATTATGAGTTGGTTTATAGTACAGTATATCATCTATTACGAATGACAGTATTTAAATGATTGGGTAGAGGACAGGAGAATAGTTACAAATCAAGTAGCTAGATTAACACCTAATATGCTACTGTAGTGAGTGATTATTTCAGAAAAACATGTAATTGTGAGAAGTCTTTTGAGTTCAGAAACTGCCATAAGTGTTGGAGAGAAAAAGTTTATTAAAGTAGTATAGTGTAAACATGGAATCCAGGGGCTTTGATGAAATTCTCAAAAAAAAGCCACCCTTGTTTTAAAAAAAATTCTTAAAGAAATTGTTCAGAATGTAGAATCTGAAATGGAATGTTTTGTATAAATTAACTGTTCATCTAGTGATAAAGGCTGCCATTTTTATGTTTTGTTTAACATGTATTTGCAGATATAAGAAAAGGTGCCTCTGATATGAGGATCTTTGACTCAAAATACACGTGATAAATCAAGCACACAAAATGCCTCCTTATATAAAATGAGAGATTAAAAATACAAACTCTTTATTCAGTGCAACAAAATCAAAGAACAAAAAAGCATTAGAGGCACCCACTAATCTAGGAAACATAAACCAAAATTATAACATCATTCCATGCCCAAACACATAAGTGTTTATATCCTCCAGCAAAAGGTATATGTTAGGAATCCCAGAATGCAAGCAGAGTCTGTGAATTTCATTGTGGACAGATTGGAAAAATAGTTCCAAGGACATGAATTTAAGAAGCATAAAAGTAAGGAAACATGGGGTTGGTATGCTTTTAATGAGAAACTGTCTCTTAAGAATATTTTCAAAGAAAAAGTACTGGAAAATTAGAAATATTGAGGCATAGCTTTTCAGTGTCATATCCAATGGACTAGTCACACACACATCTTCCAGTATTAGGATGAAAGCTGCGCATCTACTGAAAATGTATTCAAAACATCAAAGTCAATGTGCTGGCAAAAAACTGCCATGACTGGACCTAAGGATCTGGTCCTTTGGTTCTGTATGGTACACCCCTGCCACCTCCTCATCAGTCATGATAGTACATTAGTACTAGATTAGCAGAAGTTGAATTTGTGCATGCATGATCACGGTGGTACATAGGAATGGTCATACTAGGTGAGATCAGTGGTCCATCTAGCCCAGTATCCTGTCTTCTGACAGTGGACAGTGGCCAATGCTTTAGAGGGACTGAACAGGATAGAGAAATTTATCGAGTAATCCATCCCATCATCCAGTCTACGCTTCTGACACTCAGAGGTTTAGGGACACCGGAAGCATGGGGCTGTGTCCCTGGTCATCTTGGCTATTAGTCCTGGATGAATCTATCCTCCAACTTACCTTATTCTTTTTTTAATGCATTTATACTTTTGGCCTTCACAGCATCCTCTGACAAGGAGTTGCACAGGTTGACTGTGTGTTGTGTGAAGAAGGACTTCCTTCTGTTTTTTTTTAAATCTGCTGCCTATTAATTTGTTGGGTGATCCCTGGTTCTTGTGTTGTGTTACGGGGTAAATAACACTTCCTATTCACTTTTTTTGCACCATTCCAGATTTTATACACCTCTGTCATATCCCCCCCAACCCCCGTCCCCTTAGTAATCTGTTTTATAAGACGAACAGTCTCAATCTTTTTAACCTCTCCTCATATGGAAGCTGTTCCATGCCGTCATGGTTTTGCCGTTCTCTGTACTTTTTCCAATTCTAGTATATCTTTTTTGAGATGGGACAACCAGAACTGCATGCAGTATTCAAGGTGTGGGCGTACTATGGATTTATATAATGGCATTATGATACTCTGTCTTATCTATCCCTTTCCTAATGGTTTGACAGCTGCTGCACATTGAGAGGATGTTTTCAAGGAATTATCTACGATGACTCTAAGATCTCTTTCTTGAATGGTAACAGCTAATTTGGGCCCCATCATTTTCAATGCATAATTTGGATTATTTTTTTCCTGTGCGCATTAATTTGCATTTATCAGTACTGAATTTCATCTGCCATTTTGTTTCCCAGTTGCCCAGTCACCCAGTTTTGTGAGATCCCTTTGTTACCAACACTTTGATCTGGCATCCTTGTGATTTCTCTAACTACAGGCACTTTCTAAAATAAATCAGATGTATATGAAAATGAGTAACATTTCATAAATTAAAGAGCTCATCAATAAAAATGTTTTTCTATCCAGTTGGCTTGGCAATCAACCATCTACTGCAGCTCTTGTCTCTGGTAGTATGTGTTTAGTTACATGGGACCTGAGACTCTAGGCTTTGTTTTGTACATTGCCTTAGAAGGCCTGGCTGCTTTTTTTATATACAGATACTTTTTTTTTTGTCTACATAATGTGACAGGGTCGGGCCAGATGGCTACAGGAGAGTAATAGATGGCAGATATATTAGCCCCAGGTTAAGTAGGTCCCCTTTCCCTGGGTAAGGTAACAGGGAAGGTTCCAGAACAATCAGGAACCTTCTGGAGATAATTAAGACAGACAGGCTGATTAGAACACCTGCAGCCAATCAAGAAGCTGCTAGAATCAATTAAGGCAGGCTAATCAGGGCACCTGGGTTTAAAAAGGAGCTCACTTCAGTTTGTGGTGCGCAAGTAAGGAGCTGGGAGCAAGCAGCGCTAGGAGCTGAGTGAGAACACATACTGTTGGAGGACTGAGGTGTACAAGCATTATCAGACACCAGGAGGAAGGTCCTACGGTGAGGATAAGGAAGGTGTTGGGAGGAGGCCATGGGGAAATAGCCCAGGGAGTCGCAGCTGTTGCACAGCTGTTCCAGGAGGCACTCTAGACAGTTGCATTCCACAGGGCCCTGGGCTGGAACCCGGAGTAGAGGGCGGGCCCGGGTTTTCCCCAAACCTCCCAACTCCTGGTCAGACACAGGAGTCGTTGACCTGGACTGTGGGTTCAGAAAAACGGCCAAGCTGAGGGCTGCCGTGAAGCTCCAAGGCGAGCAAATCCGCCAATAAGTGCAAGACCCACCAAGGTAGAGGAGGAACTTTGTCACGATAGAATGTAATATTGGAAAGAGAAAAGGCAGTGTTAATTGTAAATCTCTTTGAGATGCAGTGATTATGCATCTGTTTCTGTTCAGTTTGCCTGAAATCAGTCAGGATTGTCTCCCGTGGTGCTAGGAGAAGAATCCACATGAATTAAGACGTTTAGAAAAGTGTTCTGCTGATAAAGGCATTACCTTCTATATTTTCACCAAGTTCTATTTCTACATAATGTATAACAGAGGTGTATGGTCCCCTTTACTCTTTGTATTTCTTCATCTGCTCACCTAACCAAGTCTTGTTGAATTTTTTCCCATTAGTTTTAATGGAAAGATACCAACGGTCACTGCTGTGAAGACCAGAGACCATTTTATGATGCTAGAAGGTAGTTTACCAGAACTCCTGTTTCCTTGCCATTAGAACTGGCTTTTGAGCTTTTGCAGGTCTGTTGAACAAAGATTCTAGTTGTCCCTATTGAGGTTGTTGAATGGTTTCCATTTTATAAGTCCAATTTTAAACATTTCTAACTTTCTGGGAAAATCTCCTTCACAAAATTGCTCCTGTTATCTTTGTTCAGAGGATCATTTATTTAATTTTAAGTTTGAGGTTAATGGCACTAGCTGACTTTAAGTTATAAGATGGAGAAAGTGATAGGGTTTTCTTTCCATTTCATGTTGTTTTTTCTTGACTTCTTATTTTGACCATTTTTAACTCAACAGCTTAATAGTAAAAATCAGACTTGCTATGTAGGCTCGTCACCAAAAAGACTGCCCAGGATTCTTTTTTAACAAATCAGCATAGAAACATTTTTAATTGTGAGAAGTGATCTCTGCAAGTGACCTCTGAGAGTTCTAGTGATTATTACTGCAAGAGGACACTGAGCCTAGGACGGAAAGGTGCATCTCAGTGTGCCTGTTAACAGGTTTGGGGCTCTTTAAAATTGAGAGCTTATACACAGGGCACAGGATTGGGAGTAAGCATGTGACCGACAAGAAGCGAGATATAAATGGTCTTGCCTTTTGGGCAGGGCCAGAAAACAGGAGACATCAGGGTCAGGGAAGCCCCAGTGTGGGTCTCCCCAGAACACCCAGGAAGGGCTACTAAATGGGATGGATGTGTCCTCTCCCTTCCCAGCTGTCAGAAAAACACTCTTTAGTGGTAAATAGATTAGTGAGAGAAGGGGAAAAAACAATAAGCTTTAAAGGTTTCTAGAAAAAAATTTTTTTTTGTCCATTTGTGCAGTTAAAGAAAGGAGGGGGGAAAGAATGGAGGACAGTTTTTTTTTTAAATTTTGTTGAAAGGAATAACAAATTAATGAGGAGCGCATAGACACCAAAAGGCCATGGTACTTGAGGTGCTGATGGCTTCAGGCCTGAAATGTGGAGATGAACCACCATTCGAGTGCTTCACCACCCCCCTAGTGAAAAAGTTTTTCCTGATATCCAACCTAAACCTCCCCCACTGCAACTTGAGACCATTACTCCTTGTTCTGTCATCTGCTACCACTGAGAACAGTCTAGATCCATCCTCTTTGGAACCCCCTTTCAGGTAGTTGAAAGCAGCTATCAAATCCCTCCCTCATTCTTCTCTTCTGCAGACTAAACAATCCCAGTTCCCTCAGCCTCTCCTCATGAGTCATGTGCTTCAGCCCCCTAATCATTTTTGTTTAGTGAAGCACTGGAATGAGTTACATAGGGAGGTGGTGGAATCTCCTTCCTTTGAGGTTTTTAAGGTCAGGCTTGATAAAGCCCTGGCTGGGATGATTTAGTTGGGTATTGGTCCTGCTTTGAGCAGGGGGTTGGACTAAATGACCTCCTGAGGTCCCTTCCAACCCTTCTATGATTCTATATCTTGTGACAATGACTGTTTTCTAGGTATGTTCAAGTTTTGTAAGTGCCTGTCACCCTGGTATCTGAGCATTAGCATAATGGTACAAATTATAGAAATATTGGTAAACACGTCACTGTTATATCTACCAACATATATGTGCTGCCGGTTGGTTACCCCTCTTAAAATTATAATCAAACAAAGGTAGGAGGATGGCAGTGGCAGTTGTTATTGTACCAATACACTGGCATTTTAAAACTTTACAAGCCACACATGAGGGGGAGGGTCCCAGAGCCCTGGCTCCATCCTGAACCCTAACACCTACACTGCATTTTACGGCCTCGCAGCCTTTCATGGTCACCCGAGTCCCGGAAGACTAAGTCAGCTGATGCCGGCCAGCCACAGGTGTTTAAGTGCAGGGTAGACATACCCCCTGTATAAAAGGAACAAAAAAGGAAAGGGAGGAGGCTGACACCATTATAGGAGCAGAATAAAGATAGCTGTGTTGTTGCTCTGACAGAAACATGCACTTTGTAAGTTTGTGTTAATGAATGACAGGCTAAGTTGGGTTTCAGTGTATGCATAATGTTAGCTGGAGATTTCAGTTTATTTTAAATTATTCATCTGGTGTTGCATTTCTCAACAACTGTTAGCTAACTGGTATTTTGTTTAGGCTTGCGTGTGCCCCATTCAATTGTCACCATTAAACAAGTTTAAAATATTTACAATTAATTTATTTCCTAATGTTCACTGTATTGCCTATGCCAGGTTTAAGAAATGCTACAATAACATTAGGTACGTGCAAAGAGAACATTCTAAATATTTTAATAGTGACCTGTAGGTGTGTACTACTTTCCATGATCTTCAGATTAGAAGTATAATCTATCATAGTGTTGTTAGATTTATGCTTTAAGGCATTTAACCAATGGTAACTATAGCTTTGCCCTAGTTTCCTGAAGATCCTTGAAGCACTTTCCCTTTTCATCTGAGCTAAGCAGGTATCCTGTTGGTGTTGTTCGTTAGAGCTCAAAGTAAAAATGACTTTGTTCTTTGCTATGTTAAATTGGCTGGTTAATTCTGGTGTTATTTACCCTGTAATTCATTAGTTTTACTCTGCCATTGGCAGCTGACAGGCTGTAATTTCACGCCTTGCAGTAAAAGATGTCTCATAATCTGCTTCATTTAGCAGCAAGAGAATTTAATGAAATTAACTGCAGTCCTAATTATGCCAGTGAATACTAAAGACTGCTATCAAGTTTCCTGCGCAAAGGACAAGGTCCACCTCATGAAGGATTTAGAATATAATTTCCTGGGAAAAGTTGCAAATGTCTCCTTCTATTGGCCAACAAGGGCCAATTAAAAGTGCTGATGTGACTTCAGTGAACTAGTTTGTTCTGAAGATCTCTCACAAGGAATCATTATTATTTTTAATCAAGTTTTTTAAAGAAGTTCCTTTACTAGGTGGTAATAATTATCCTGCAAATGTACTTATTGTGCTTACATTTCTAATACACCGTTTTTCTTTTGGTAGTAACTTGTTGCTGATGTGCTTTTCTCTTGAAGCTGAAATTCTGGGTTCAAATGCTGTTTTGATTACTAGTGAAAATACTGTATTGCTCTCTGTATGTATAGTTCTCAGTGGATGCTTCTTAGTTTGTCCTAATTTGGCATCATTGCCAGT
Source organism: Chelonia mydas (assembly GCF_015237465.2). Lineage (NCBI taxonomy): Eukaryota > Metazoa > Chordata > Testudines > Cheloniidae > Chelonia > Chelonia mydas. The sequence goes on along the minus strand of NC_051251.2, from coordinate 70,200,295 downwards.
TGTTTTTCTTGAAGAGGTGCCCAGGATTTCAAAGTCGTAAGATTTTCACAGATCCTAACAAGCACCCCATCCGAGCCACCCCCTAGGACTGCTGCTGGCAAAGAATGCTTGATAGGATCAGTGACAGAGATCAAGGTATTCATGACTGAGCTGTGAGGGGAAGCTTACCCAAAGTAAATCTACCTGCACCACTCCATGTCTTCATATGTGCTATCAGTCCCTTAGTTTTGCAAATACTTAAACATGTTGAAGATTTTGAATGGGGGACGAACTATTAATAATTATTTCAAATTAACAGCATGGTGCTGGCAGTTTGAGGTTCTGTAGCCCTAAGCTTATTTGTGAGATGTTAGTGTATGTGCATTGGCATGAAAAACAGATTGAAAAATCCAGAGTATTGAGCGACTTCTTCCTAGTGTTCCCATTTCATAAACACGTTCCATACTTACAAATGGAAAATAAAAGGATAAAGAATGGAATTTTATAGCTGAGCTAAATTACACATTTATGACCCTTTACAGAAATGTGAAAACTCACAAAAGGAAGAGTGATTGAAGAGTGCTAAAATTGCATGATTGTGAGAGAGGTTTTTAGAGGGGAGCAGTCCTATGTTGTGGAATCTTTAAAACTTCTTTTTGAAGTTTTTGCAAAGTGTTTCTTCTGACTCGTACATTTTGTGTGCATTTGTAATTGATAGTCTATGGATCTTACACTGTCTATTAGCAGACTGACCTTTAGTTTCAATTTTTAAAAATGTATTGGTTTCTGAAACCAAATCTGTGCTAAGTGACTTCTAAGCAGTTACTAGTGCCACAGCTGGACAAAACACTGTGGAATTTAACCACCATTTTATGGCTTAAATGCTGGTAAATGTAGTTAATTGGAAAAACTTTTAACTGCAGAGAATTTCCCTATGAATAGCCTTCATAATAACCATCTCACTATAAAACGCAAAATGCTTTGCTCACAGGGACAATTGTACTATAAAGGTGAAGTGTATTGATCAAATTACCTGAGATAATAAACTTTGGGTGAATAAGTTCTGTATTGATGAATGGGAAAAGTAGTCTTTTCTACCTAATATTGCCAGTGTGGTGGGGAGGGGTGGTGGTACTGCACATGCACTTGCCTCCGTAGTTCTGTTTATAGTTTGTAACTAAATGTCTACAAGTTCAACTTCCAATGGAAAATTGCTTGGTTTTGACCAGCTCTTTGCCTCTCTCTTCCTCTGCCTGCCCTGCATTTAATACTTTGTTTTCTGTGGAGGTAAAACACTTAATATTTTGGAAGCTTAAAAAGTCACTTCTCCCAAACAACTTACAAAGCTTTCCAGTTTGAATTCTGGCTATGAACTTCTGTGTAGCCATTGGTGAACTTACTAACCTGAGGTCAGAACACTGCTGGAGTGCAGTGAAAATTATGGAGATCCATGTATGTTAGGAAGGAGAGACTTTGGTAGTCAAAGAGAGAATAAAATCTGGTTGGAGAGACTTGAAAGACTAAAGAGAAATATATTTTATCTTTGCAAGGGATTTCTCTTAACTACTAGACCTTTTATTGCATTGTTAAAGGTCAAGGAAAAGGAACAGATTCTTCTCAATGTATTAAATTAGTGATATATATTGAGGTCAAAGAACCCTAAAAAACCCTGTGCTTTTCCATCAAAATCTCCTTTGTGAATCTGAGGGCACTTCGAAAACTGGTTTGTGATGTGGAGGAGCAACATGATGCACAGAACTGTGATCGAACCAAAAAATAAAAAATGTCAGCTACCTACACAATGTAGGACACACCGACTGATGGAAATAAACGTAGTGATATAGTTAAGAAAAATAGTGCAGGACTGTACCCTTTTCTACTTTGTTTTTTACAGTATGACGATCGTGTAGAAAATGAAATGTGAACAAGTATCTGAGGCATAGTAGTCATTTACAATTTAGAAGTAAAATGAGATCTAAATACTTGGGGAGGCCAAAATAAAAGTACACTGAAACTCAGTAACTCAAATTTTAGGGGAATAGTAGAATTCTGGGTCAAACTGAACATGGTAAAATAACACAGGAAAAGTATTCAAAGATAAGTATATTGCTAAATGCTAAAAAATGTGATCAAGAAAGATACTAGGAATGAAAGAGAACAAAAAGAAAATGAGGTGAATATGCAAAGCTGAATTTAAAAAAGCACAGCTGAAGGTTACAGAAAAAAATTACATGTGAAACAATAAAAACATATGCCAAAAATACTGTACAACATTTTTTTCAACTTAAGGCACAAGAAGTTAGTGAGACTAGGCCGTGGAGATGTCCAGGGTTATATTTTAAGAGGTGTTAGTTTATGAAGTTGTTTGCTTTCATGTTCACGATGAAAAATGTTGAACAGATGTTGATGACGTGTGTTTCCAAAAGGTGGAAAGAAAAAAACAACACTGAAAAGACACTCAGGATCATCACATCTGAAAAGATACTCAAGAAATTAGTTTACCTGAACACTGATAAAAGTTCAAGTCAAGAGGTTTCCTCTTCACATTTCTAAAAGATGAAGCAAATAATAAGGAACTCCTTGTTCTATTTTGTTTGGTTTTGATTTTTCATTTGTCTGTATCATGTGCTCTCTGCACAGTAGACACTAAAAATATCAACTTTGATGCAAAAGTATAAAATAATTCTCCTAAAAATTAAATATAGAGAGAAAACAGAAAACTTCACTTCTGAATATGTACTCTACAAAGGGGAAAACGATCCAGAACTGAATCTGCAGAGGGAATGCTCAAGGAGCAATGATTTAATGACAAACATTTAGATTTTATAGAAAGCAAGTATTACAAAGTTTTAGATTGATAGAAATAGCTTGATGAACAGCGTCTTGGATTTCACCTTTCTCATGCAGTGTTTGCAACCCTGCCATTACACCATTGCAGTATTTCACTAGTGCATGATAGCCTAAAATTGCAATGAAACTGATTAGTCTGGATTTCATTATCCAAGTCAAAAAGCAAATATTCTTTGTTAATGGTTAAAAGTAATATTGATTTTTCAATTATTTCAGTTTTAATAATCTAAAGTCTTGCAACAGTAACAATATTTATTTTTTAATAAAAACAGTTTCAATTTGACAGTGTCATTTCAATGAAGATTGGGAGCATGGATTCACAAAACTGAAATCATGCCTAACAAATCCACTAGAATTTTTTGAGCAAAATCACTACTGGTGGGTTTTTCGACCGTATTAATGCAGCATTGAGGAAGGAGAGAGATTTCCAAATATAAAATATTTAATCTCCAGGTTATTTTAAAATACTGCTAAAATATTTTGTAGTGCACAAACATATGAAGGATTGTGGGAAGAAAGGTGGCTGATGCAGATTAGTGTAGAGACAAAGTCATGAAATGAGCCTATGGACAGAACATGAATAGTTAATGTAATTTATAATAACTCTGGTTTAATACAGATAATCATGAATTAAGACTACTTTGTAGATAAATTACTACTTTCCAGATAGTGTTTAACAGCAATTAAAAAAAGCAAACCAAAAATGCTTGGATGCAAAAATAGTTTCCATAAATTGGAAGAAATTCTTCTTCTGCTGTAAAAGGGAGCAATGAGACAATGTGAAATACTGTATAGATCTGGTCATCTTATCATAAAAAGGATACTATAGAAATGGAAAAGCTTCAGCAGAGGGCAATCAGAATGATACAGGAATTTAAGGATCTCACTTGTTCAGAAAGGTTAGAGAAACCGGGTCTGCAGTCTTTGGAAATGAGATTTAGTGGAGCCTTCGTTGAATAGAGTGGATCGATGCTACAAGACTGTTTGAGCTGATGTCAAGTACAAGACAAGGGGGCAGGAACTTAAGCTAAGGAAAGGCCAGGCACCTCAGGAATTTAGACAGTGATAAAATAGAAACTGTCAACATGTTACATGGAAAACCGAGTTTGGAATATTCGTGAATGTTAGCTTGGTTAAGGGTTTAAGTGTTCATTTCTTAGCTGGACTTGATTTGTCCAGTTAACTTCGAACTTTGAAGGAATAAGATTTAGTTGAGTACCAAGGAACTAGACTGCCAAACTTTTGGCACACAAAATTAAAAGCTCAGTTTAAAATGTGGAATAGATCAGAAGCCCATGAAGGAAGAAACTTAGCTTTGTAAAAAGGGGCTTTGATGTACATAATGTCTATTGTTTAATGTCTGGTTTTTGCTTTTAAATGGCAGTGCACAGCATGGGCGCATTGCCCTCCCATTGTGCAACAGAGGGGGCTTTGGGTGGTAACCTAAAAAAGAGAAATGTTCCATCCTGTGAGGAAAAAGTTGACAGGTGTGAAAGCTTTTGGAGATCTTTTTTAAGAAATTGTGTTAAAGTGTGCAAATTTGAAGTAAGCATACTGTGTGCATGTGTGCAAGAGAAAGTTAGCAGTCAGTCAAGTTTTATCTCTTAATGAATAGAGACTGCTGAAGTAAGGGTTAGGTAATTGAGTTTATAATTAATTAGCCATAACCCTCATCAGATAAAGCAGTTGTCGAGATTTTTTTTTATCTCCTTTCTCTCCCCAGGGTCTGCCCTTCTTTGTCCTTGCACTGACAGCCAGCACTTATCTTAGGCCTTCTCCAGGACTGTGCCCATCAACCCCTCCCCCCTTTTGCTGATTTTGGTGGTCAGCTGAGACCCTTATTGTAGTATAAGGCTCACAATCAGCCTAGCTGTCGGGTGCTTGGATGATGAATTAGCAGTAGGAGTTTACGTATAGGTGAACTCCAGATTGGACCACCGATAGCTTGCAGAGTGGCTTCTGTTTGTTAGCCTTTTTCTACAGCTCTGATATACTGCTGACACTTTGCAACAAAGAGGTTAAAAAGGTAGATGTAGCATTGGTGCATTCCTTCAGAAAGTTAGGCTACTTACAAAGAACCCTTAATTCCTTCTGCCATGCAATTCATTATAACAATACAGAGAAAATAAATGAGATTTTACACCATTTCTTTTGGTGACCTTATCTCCCTTATATTGTGGGTCAGACTAGTTTGCTTACAGGGGTACAAACTTTGGACATACATTTTCAAAACATACAAGGTGGATGGTATCATCTTGTTGAACCCGATTAAGGGGACTTATATGTCAAATGGCTTCCTCTATCAAAGCACTGTCCTTCTATAGATGTGTTGGAGAAAAGGCGCTTTCATGCTGTGATTGCGGTAGGTTCATGTCATTGAGTTGGTTTTAGACAGGTTTACCTGCTGGAGAGGAATAGCTTTCAAAAACAATGCTGGGGTTTCTGTTCATTTAGAATTTCTGAATTAGATATGAGAGAAGAAAAGACTCCTGTGTCTTGTAATATTGTCTTTCAGGCTTATGATCAGTCCCGTTTCTTCTTAATCTGGGTGGGAGCACAACAGAAAATTGTAGCTGAATCTCCTGATGACGGAGGGGAGTTGATTCTTCTGACCCTGCTCCCCTATGGTTGCCATTCATTTTTAAGTAGATTGGTAAATCTTTTCTTTTCCCTTACAATGTTAGCTGTAACATGTATTTCTAGTTTGACTTGACAATCCTTTGTGGAATCAAGTAAAGAGAAACCTTCACTGGGCATTTGTGTGTGTTCCACAGTAGAATTTTACTGAAAGTTTAAACAGCAGTGTAGTACTTCACTTTCTTTAAGACTGTAGTTTTTGTGGGAGATTACTGATGACACAACAGACTAATTACATTTTTGATAATAGTAGACAACCAATAAGCTAGCAGTTGACCAAATAAGTCTTATAACGCTACAGCTATTCTGCCATAGCAGAATTATATTTATATTATATTTCTTACATTGTGAGATCTGCACTCCAGATTATCAAAAGGCATAAGGAACAAAATTAGCTGTTCTGAACTTTAACAGTGTTTTTGTTTTTGAAAATCTTCAGTTAGGCAACAATGTGCGTATAGTCCAGTCTGGAAAAGTGGAATTCCATTTACCCTTCCCTTGAGTAGTTCCTTTGGAATTCCATTAACCCTTCCCTTGAGTTGAGTAATAAAAGGAAGGAGTGAAGAAGACAATTCATTGGACCACATTTTGTTGTAAATCTGGGTCACGCTCTGATATCATTGTGATAAGCAGAATATAGATTTGTTTTTTGAAAATAAAAGTTCAGCGTTCATAGCAAAACATTGAAACGTATGAGAGATATTCACCTGCACTAAACTGAATATGCTGCTTGCATCTCGTACTGTATCTTTTTCAGCTTAAAGGTGGTTAATTTATTTTGCTGGTTAGTTCAGTTGAAACACTCTGATACGATTTACTACAGCGTCATTTTAGAGAAGAATCAAAATGAACAGTTTATTAGTAAACGTCACCATTTTCTTTCACCCTGTGAATGTTCTGTCTGCCTCTAGTCGGTGATACCTGATTTTCTTTCTAAGTGGATTAGTAGAAGCAACTTGTTGTGGTGTTTGCTTCTTAATTTTTATCATTAAGGAGAGGGATTGTTTCCAGGTCCTGTTTTGTTTGTGTTTAGCCTCTTCAAGATACCAAAAATATGTATTCCTTAGATATGTTACTTTGGGCAAAATGAAAAATAATGAAGTGGGGAGGGGGGTTGTTTTCCCTAAAGGGGTTGAAGCTGCATGGGACAAGTGTCAGTTACTCTACTGTGGTGGGGTTCTATTACTTGTGTTTGGCTATGAAATGTTCTGAATCATTAGCTTTGCTGGCTACCATAAGGCAAATTCAGTTCTTCTTTGAGTGCTTGTACACGTTAGGTGTGTGCGCGCCGAGCACTGTTGCCTGACATTTTTCTCTCAATGATATCCATCAGGTTGACTCTAGAGCCCTCTGGTGCTGCACACTTACACGAAGGTAAAAGGAGCACTGCTGGCCCCACACCCTCTCAGTTCCTTCTTACCACCCATGGCAGTTGCTGGAACATCTCCTCTTGCTTCGGCAAGGCGTATTCAGTGGTTTTTCTCTTCAGTTTCGTTTATTAGTTCAGTAGTAGTGTAAATAGTATTAGTTAGTCCCTCTTTCTTATCGTAGAGAGGCTCCCTTCGCCCCGGGGGCCAGGCATGCCCCGGTTTCAAACCTTGTGCCTACTGTGGCAAGCTTATGCCATGAGTGCCCACACTCCAGTCATCTGAAGTGTCTGGGAGAGAATCACATACAAGAGCGCTGTTGGATCTGTTGGGACTTTAAGCCTCATATGAAGAAAGACAGGGAGGCTAGACTGAGGGCTATCCTAATGGAAGCCGCACTTAAACCAGCGTCTGAGCCAAGGCAATTGGATTTGGCAACGTGCACTTGGGCTTCAGTACGAAGCACCCTTCAGCACCGCACGTTTCTCTGCACCATTCTCCATCCCCAGTGCATAGGAAGAAACAGAAGAAACAACGATCTGAGAGAGGACACTTGCCAGTGCCGAGACAGGATGAACAGGGAAGGCAATGGAGTGTGACCTGCCTCGGGCTACTCCTGCACCTCTGGTCCCCTGACGGCACTGTTGACTTCACCCCGTGGGCCATTAAGTTTGGTGCAGTACCTCCCACTGACACCAGGAAGTCATCACAGTGCCAGCGGGATTGCAGTGCCTTCTACCCTGGAGGCCTTTGCAGCGGCTAGAGACTTCCTATCTTTCCCGGTACTGCCAACCTCAATGGGACAACCGCCGGCTCCAATGAGCATGAACAGAAGAGAGCATGGGGCTTCAAGCTCTTGCCTGGCACTGGGGCCCTCGGTACGATCTAGGGGCAAGTCAGCCCTTCTTTCATCAGCGAGGTCATCCCCAATCTGGCACCGGTCCCCAGACCCTTGGCACTAACCAGCAGAAGCGAGGGGTTCCATTTCCCCATGGTCACCTCCAGACGACTCTTCTTCAGAGTCTGAGATGGAGCCCTATGGCTTTCCCAAAAGCCACCGCAGTTACTCATCCTACATCCCATAGGAACCCGATGCATGGCATCCCCCAGTGGCATCTTGCTGGGAAGACAGTGACCGATGTAATGGCTGTTCTGGAACCCATGTGGGTTTCCCCCAGTACCAGCACCGCCGTTGCACCCATCCTACTTTGTTGCATCCGAGAAGCAGGACCCAACATGGCTCCATTCGGCACCCAACCTGACTAGCCCAGTACTGACAGACAAGACATGGGGCTGAAGAAGAAGAGAGAGCTCCCACACTGGTTCAGGCCTCTTCCTCCTCCTCCTCACTAGATGAGGCCATCTTGGGGCCGAGCAGCTCGCTGCCGCAAGATGACTTTAGAGCCCATGAAGAGCTTCCAAAGAGAATAGCTGTTAATCTGGGTCTTGAGGTTGAGGTACTCAAGGAGTCTTCCTATAGCATCATTGATATTTTGGCTGCAGCAGCACCATCTAAAATGGCCCTACCCATCAACAAGGCTGTTATGGGTCTGGTTAGAGCCCTGTGGCAAACCCCATCTTCTCTCCCTCTCACTTTGAAGAGGGCAGAGAAGAAATACCACTTGCCGGTAAAGGGGTACTTGTATTCTCACCTGCCTCCCGGGTTTCTGGTGGTCACAGTGTCGATGAGAGGGGCAGCCCCTTGGGTTTTTGTGAAATGCATGGCGTTGGTAGCTGCCTTCCCCAGAAGGTGAGATGTTCAAGTCTACCCAGACCTCGATGACTGGTTGATCAAGGGCCGCTCAGAGGCTCAAGTAAAGAACAGCATCAGCCTGGTCCAAACCACCTTCTGAGCACTGGGCCTGTTGATAAACTAACAAAAGTCGACTCTCTTCCCAGTACAGAGAATAAAATTTATCTGGGCAGTGCTTGACTCTACCCAGGCCAGAGCCTTTCTTCCAGAAGTTCAATTCCAGACAATGTTGGATGTGATATCCAGGGTTCAGGCCCACCCTGTCATGACACCCTGGTTTTGCCTCGAGCCCTAATCCTCACCTCTTGTGACTGGCGAAAGGACCTCGTTCCCTTTGTCACCCCCCCCCCCAGCTGTGAGTAGCCCTAGTTTCAGATGCTTCCAGGTTTTTTTTAATCCTGCAGTTAATTGCAATTTTTTTTAATAGTTACACAACCATACTACAAAGCAATGTTTATTCTGTGGTTATTTAAAACCAAGACAGCAGTGGCCAGCAACATTGTGCATGGACACCACCACTCTCAATAGTACAGGTGCAATTTTTAGTTTGCTTTCTACCCCAGCTCTTTCACCTGTTTTAAGGACAGTTGGCAAGAGTTGTTGTCATTGGAAAAGTGTGCTTTCCACTCTCCTGGTCTTCAAAAAATGGATAAATTTATTTTGCTCACAATCAAAAGTTTTCACCTCTGGGCAGTGGCTAAGAAAAATTCAGCTGAGTAATTGAAACTAGTGACTTAGATTGCAATTGATTTTTAACTATGGAGAGTGTGCACATGTATGCATATGGGTATGTAAAATGTACTTGTGTATCTATAGCCACTTTTGAGCAGTAGAAGAGCAAAATGCATATTAAATAGGGAAATGTTGTATTACGCATCTCATTTAAAAAATTGACCCCTGCAAAACATACCTCCAGGTTGAGACTTTATACTTCAAAATAAAAACAATCCTGTATTACATTCATATAATGCTTCTCACTTGGAAGGATCTCAAATAGTTTTGCAGACAGTGTACTTTCCACATAAGGATAAGTTATGTCTCGAGGAGAACAGGGAGCCATTTAGTGCCAGAAACACAACACTGCTACTTTTAGGAACGTGTGACGAATAGGTTCTCACATTTAAAATTATGGGTGAGGAATCTAAATTATCCCAAGTGTGAGCCCAAAGCAGATTTTTAAGACCGAACTAGTAATATCCCCTAAAAAAAAAGGTGTATAGTAGTAGTATGGATGCATCCTTAACTGTACTAGTCCATGGGCTTCTGTAATGGTATGAGAAAAAAATTGATACTGTTAAAATGTCTTTCTGGGAAATCTTTGGGGAAAAATATTGGAGTGAAAAATACTTTTCACTGTGCTGACATAACTTAGTTATCAACAGATGATAGTGCAACATTTCTTTTTAGTACTTGCAATTTTAATAAAATGTCTTTTAATGTCTATAGTATTTTAGCAGTCTGGCACTACTAGACCAAATTACAAGTCATAATTTGAAGATGTGGTTGCTTATGAATCTCCCTTGCCAGAGGGGGATGTTGTATCAACTTTGAAAGTTGGAATCTCTGATTTCCAATGATATAAAGTATTCCTTTCGATTCCTGCCAAGATGTATCTTTAAAATCACATCATATTGTTTACTGTTTTGCTTGCTTTCCCCCCTGAGTTGTGACATATCATCACTGGCTACTCTCTTGAGAAACCTTAACACTAAGAGCCATTGCAATGCAAACTTTCAGATGACATAAAGCAGTAATCTGTATGCACTGCTTTGAATTTTAAAACATCACACTTGAAATGTTGAATTGGAGAAGTATGGAAATGAAGGTGATTGGAATGAGGAGTTCTTAAGAGCTGATATCTTGTGACCTACAATGGTTATGCTTTGACCAGCACAAATGCCTTCAGGACTAATAAACCTTTTCAAGAATAGGACTATGGCCAGTGGCCATAAAAAAAAGTTCTATCTTTGTAGAAGGTTGTATAGATCAGTGCTACTTCAGACAAACGGGCAAAGTGTGTTAAATCTAGATAATTACAGGGAGCTATCGCATCACCAAGGATTTTCTTTTTCTAATTTTTTTTTCCGTCAATAGCAAAAAAAAGTTTTTATTTCAGGTAATTAAGAGTTTTGAGAAAATTCTATAGTTCTATTGGACTCCATTAGCTCCTTCTTCTTTCCATATTACAGTGGATCTTGGGGCGGGGGGTTTGAGGGGACAGTTGTGTCCCTTTTCCTTCATGAGCCTTGTGAATTGATTAGGTAATTGTGGGGTTTTTGTTTGTTTTGCCACTTTCAGAGAACTAACATTTAAATGACAAAAAAATGTCTGTCTGACACGCCCGAGCATGGGGGTTTTAAAGTTGGTGGGACCAAGTATCATCATCAGCCATAATTGACAAATAATACCCCTCATAAATACTGCCAGTCTTTTCAATTAGTTTTCATCTAAAATTCGGGATGCAAAATGATGGCCTGTCAACTGACAATGGATGACAAAAATTAATAAATTGTCTTCTAAATAGTATGGACACTTAAGAAAAATTGGGCAGCTAATTTAGCACAGTGTGAACTGGGGGGGGGGGGACCTTTTGTACTGTTGCCGTGCCACTAATGTTCTCTGGGTCTTTATTAATGGTGCTTGGCTGCTGCTGACAGTTTTGTTGCTACTGGCAACTTTCTTCATTAAAATTAAAGCCAGCGTCAAATCCCATTAGCCACACTCTGGGTACCTTGCATTTTTATTTATATATTTTTTTCTTTATTAACGCATTCTCCATCCATAAAAAGTTGGAGGAGGTGGGTTAATAAATGGCCTTTCACTTTGTCCAGAGCTGGCCACTTACTTTAAAAAAAAAAAAAAAAAAAAAAGAAGAAAAAAAAAGTACTTAAGTTTTCTAACGCAGTACATTACACTCTTTCCACGGCTAGGTAAGGTTGCACAAAATTCCATATAAGTCCCTTTTAAATTCTCTCTTGTGCACACAGCGTTGGGTCTTCCAGACATGTCTTTATGAAGGAGTAATGTCCTCTGAAGAAAATCAAAGGCCTCTTAAACCATACTTGCCTCTTACATCACTTCACTTGCCAATCTAAAAATATCATTAACTGAGGAACCTCTCTGCTTACGGAAGGAGCAACTAATTAAAGCGAGTTACCTGTCTCTACTTTTACAGGAAAAAGCAGCTGCCTTAAATCTCTCAAAGAACCTTATTTGGATTAATTAAATTTTCTAGAACAGTTCCTTAAAAACAACTTAGTTTTGCATGCGAAAATGATAGTATTCCATGTCTAAGTAGCTGATTGGACTCACATGAGGTAGCTAGATAGACACACCTAAGATTTGAACCACATCTAATTGGAGACCAAGATGAGGCCCCTTTAGAAATGTGGCCTTTATTTGCCATGAGGTTGGCAAAAAGTTGAGACTTTTGGATGTCACAAATACTGAATTGTGGTGGTGTCAAGAATTGAATGATATTTTCATTTCTGGAAAAATTAAAATAAATAAAATTTAGTCATTGGCACATTTGTTGCTAACAAGATTACTGAGTGTAGTTCTTTGTGCAATGGGTATCTAGTTACTAGAAAGGGTACCAATTCATTTCATGCAAGCTGCTGAAAAGTAATTTTTTTCTGATGTGGCTTGGACTTGAACTAGTGATCTAGAGGTGGAAAGCTTTGCCCAGTTATCAGTGAGCCATCTGATCTGCCATAAGGCTTGGATTTAAAGGTAGAGATAGTTGATGTTTTAGAAGGATCAAATTCATTGTGTCGTTTTGTGGCATGGGTAAGGATGTAAAATGTGGAGTGTGTTCCTGATATGGCACTAAAAAATTCCTCTTTACACTTAAATCAGTATTTCAGAATTGCAATATGTGTAGTCTGTCACATCACGTCCAGGAATGAAAGCACATACCATTATATCAGTTAATTGCCTAGTGACCATTTGTTGCTGTTTGTGTGTATGAGAGAGCTGGTGAGTCTGTTTAAGAAAACTGGCAAATAAGTGTTCAGAATGTTCTGTCTTCCAGCACACCATTTTTATACCAGTATAAATAGTGCAAGTGCTGTATAGAAAATACCACTTAAATTTTCACTTAAATGGCTGCATTTGTGAGTTATCTTGTCTGGCAAGTGAAAAACAATTAACTGTTTAAATGCTATTTTAAATAGTTGCACTGACAGCAGTTCTTTTGACTGAAATATATGCTTTATGGCTCTCAAGTCTGAATTTCAAATAAACTGAAATGTAGATTTAAGTGATTTTATCATTCTTGAGAATGGGTGTTTGTATAAAGAAAGTAAACTGGGAATATAGAATCAGCACAAGTACAATAAATCCAGCGGCTGTCCCAGCTCTTCCCCAAAAACATTTTATGCTTAAAAGACTGTACCAGTTGTTCGTTAATTGTTGAACGAAGCTTAATATCTATGGAGGCAAATTAGGCAATAAATATACTATATAGAAAGCATTGTATCTCAAGTGATTTTAACATTAAAGCAATAATATAGTTTTTAACTTGCTGACACAGTATGCAAAATCCTGGGGTTTTTAAATGTCATTGATTAATGCTGAGTTGTTGAAAGGGCTCTGAGTGTGAGAGTCTGTGTCTCTGTCTGTATATATGCTCTGTCAGTACTCTGAAAGTGCAATAGGCCAAGAGAGCAGTGAAATCTAGCTGCTGTTCAGAGGTGTTTTTAAAAGTGAGTTTGGTTGCATGAAGGCTACCCATTGCCAATGTGCTAAAATGAAATTTAAAAAAAAGTCTAATTTTAAAGCACTGGTTTAGAACCTCTTGGGATAGTTCCTTCTAAACGTGAATGCTGGCAGGTTTTTTGCTTTGTGTTAATTTCTGTAGCATCTATCACAGCTGTAGCTAGGCGCTTCAGTTAGACAAAAATACACAAATTAGTTGTGCCATTTGGAAAAAGCAACTTAAAAACAAAACAAATGTAAAAGTGTTTGTTTTTAATGGCTCTTTATTATGCCCTTAACATCACTGGATTTGGCCTCTGATGGATTGCCAGTGGGACTAAGGAACAAATTGCAAATCCTTCACTTTAGCACAGCCACCAGGTTTATGGTATACATTACAGTAGTTAAGCCAAGAGGTGACGAAGGTATTGATAAAAAGAAAAGGAGTACTTGTGGCACCTTAGAGACTAACCAGTTTATTTGAGCATGAGCTTTCGTGAGCTACAGCTCACTTCATCGGATGCATAGCATATCGTGGAAACTGCAGAAGACATTATATACACACAGAGACCATGAAACAAAACTTCCTCCCACCCCACTCCCCCGCTGGCAACAGCTTATCTAAAGTGATCATCAAGTAGAGCCATTTCCAGCACAAATCCAGGTTTTCTCACCCTTCCCCCCCCCCCCCCCCCCCCCCCCCCACACACACATACAAACTCACTCTCCTGCTGGCAACAGCCCATCCCCCTTTGAAACCCCTCTTTATAATGCGCATGATAATCAAGGTGGGTCACCTCCAGCACTAATCCAGGTTTTCTCCCCCCCCCCCCCCCCCCACACACACCCCCCTCCAAAAACCACACACACAAACTCATTCTCCTGCTGGCAACAGCTCATCTTACAATGTGCACAGCAATAATCCAAGTTTAACCAGAACGTCTTGGGGGGGGGGTTTTGCAGGAAAAAAACAAGGGGAGACAGGCTACCTTGCATAATGACTTAGCCACTCCCAGTCTCTATTCAAGCCCAAATTAATAGTATCCAATTTGCAAATGAATTCCAATTCAGCAGTTTCTCGCCAACGCATTATTAAGGATCTACAACCTATCCTGAAGGATGACCCAACACTCTCACAAATCTTGGGAGAAAGGCCAGTCCTTGCCTACAGACAGCCCCCCAACCTGAAGCGAATACTCACCAACAACCACATACCACACAACAGAACCACTAGCCCAGGAACCTATCCTTGCAACAAAGCCCGTTGCCAACTGTGCCCACATATCTATTCAGGGGACACCATCACAGGGCCTAACAACATCAGCCACACTATCAGAGGCTCGTTCACCTGCACATCCACCAATGTGATATATGCCATCATGTGCCAGCAATGCCCCTCTGCCATGTACATTGGTCAAACTGGACAGTCTCTACGTAAAAGAATAAATGGACACAAATCAGATGTCAAGAATTATAACATTCATAAACCAGTCGGAGAACACTTCAATCTCTCTGGTCACGCAATCACAGACATGAGGGTCGCTATCTTAAAGCAAAAAAACTTCAAATCCAGACTCCAGCGAGAAACTGCTGAATTGGAATTCATTTGCAAATTGGATACTATTAATTTGGGCTTGAATAGAGACTGGGAGTGGCTAAGTCATTATGCAAGGTAGCCTGTCTCCCCTTGTTTTTTTCCTGCAAAACCCCCCCCCAAGACGTTCTGGTTAAACTTGGATTATTGCTGTGCACATTGTAAGATGAGCTGTTGCCAGCAGGAGAATGAGTTTGTGTGTGTGGTTTTTGGAGGGGGGTGTGTGTGTGTGGGGGGGGGGGTGAGAAAACCTGGATTAGTGCTGGAGGTGACCCACCTTGATTATCATGCGCATTATAAAGAGGGGTTTCAAAGGGGGATGGGCTGTTGCCAGCAGGAGAGTGAGTTTGTATGTGTGTGTGGGGGGGGGGGGGGGGGGGGAAGGGTGAGAAAACCTGGATTTGTGCTGGAAATGGCTCTACTTGATGATCACTTTAGATAAGCTGTTGCCAGCGGGGGAGTGGGGTGGGAGGAAGTTTTGTTTCATGGTCTCTGTGTGTATATAATGTCTTCTGCAGTTTCCACGATATGCTATGCATCCGATGAAGTGAGCTGTAGCTCACGAAAGCTCATGCTCAAATAAACTGGTTAGTCTCTAAGGTGCCACAAGTACTCCTTTTCTTTTTACGAATACAGACTAACACGGCTGTTACTCTGAAACCTGAAGGTATTGATGACACTTGTAAAGCCTGTTATAGAGCGAAATGGCCACAATCTCCTGACCAACCAGACCTGACGCTATAGACCAGTGTTTCCCAAATTTGGGACACCGCTTGTTCAGGGAAAGCCCCCGGCGGGCCGGGCTGGTTTGTTTACCTGCCGCGTCCGCAGGTTCGGCCGATCGCGGCTCCCACTGGCCGCGGTTTGCCGCTGCAGGCCAATGGGGGCTGCAGGAAGTGGCGCGGGCCAAGGGATGTACCAGCCGCTACTTCCCGCAGCCCGCATTGGCCTGCGGTGGCGAACCGCAGCCAGTGGGAGCTGCAATCGGCCGAACCTGCGGATGCGGCAGATAAACAAACCGGCCCGGCCTGCCAGGGGCTTTCCCTGAACAAGCGGCGTCCCAAGTTTGGGAAACACTGCTATAGACCATTGGTTCTGCTAGAAAATGTAGGAACAGCAGAGTTTCCGGTGTGGCCTTAAGTCTGCAAACCCTTTTGGCAAAAGGCAGGAATATGCACCCTCAGATGAAGCAGATATGCTGCTCTGCTCATTCCCCTAAATGGTTATCTTTTTAATTAGCTTGTTTTTCATTGAGATGTCTATACCCTCCTGCCAGACCTGGGGCGAGTAATTAGGCAGTGGGATTTGGAGTTCTAGGGAAAAACGTAGAACATCAACATATTCACACCATTGCAGCCTTAGCCTTCTCAGTCTTCAAATAACAGTTGAACAAGAAAGATCCTCTGAGACTTTTTAGAGAATGAGCAAACCCAGTAAAGGTCCACTCCATCCATCCAATCATGTAAGATCCCACAGGCAAATCAACAATACCTTTCTGGTCAATGATATCAAAAGCTGGGCACTTTTACCTTTGTCTCACACTTAGAGGTAGTTGCATATCAATACCTGTGTACCCTTTTACATCTGAATCCAGAATGAAACTTTGTTCTCATATTATAAACTACATTTTGAATATAAACTCAGTCCAAATGCATAGTTTCAAAAGCAGTTGTGTGCATTCTCAGAAGGCTCACTGAAAAGATGGGGCTGCTACTGCCACTGATAAGGTCTATCAAAGGTATTTTTTTCAAGGATATTTTGAACTTAGGCCTTTGTTCAAATATGCTTAAAAATAGTACTCTCTTTGAATATCTCTGATCTGAAGCTCTAGCCTCCACCATCTTGGAAGAAGATGGTATTTCAAAAATCCTCTAAATCCGTGCAGATATTCCACTCAGCCTCCAGTTGTTTGCATTTATCAATGGACAGAATTATAAGGACATCCACATGTCCTGGGATAGAGTGCTAGCATAAGGTACATTTTCGGTTGTCTGTAGCAAACATTTGCCTGTCTGTATGTGTGCATGTACTGTATATTGTCTGTAAATAAGAATGTTTCACAGATATCCTATGATAGCAAAATAATCTTGCAGTGTAGCTTTATTTATCCTCTATAGACTCTCTGGTGGGATATTAAGGACTATATTGTTGACTTAAATCTCTGTTCATGCTGGAGAGAGAGAGAGGATGTATCGGGGACCCAAGGAGGATTTCTAACCTGCTCAGCTAGAAAATCTCCTGGTATTTCCAAGGTGGATAAGCTACAGTGGCAGCTCTGTCAGAATAAAATAGTATGGGAGTATTTTTTACTCCCATCCCAACTCTGTTGGTCAGTAGAGGGTGGGTGGAATCCTGACCTGGACTTTGACTCATAGGAAAACTTCTTTGACAAAGATCTGATGTTCCAGGAAAGAGGATTACTGTGCTGGGAGGGGCTCCATCTATCAAATACTGGGAAGAGCATCTTTGGACATCCTCTGGCTAACCTGATAAAGAGAGCTTTAAACTAGGTCTTACTGGGGATGGTCACAGAAATCCATCCAATGCACATCTAGGCGCAAATAATGAACACAAAGGGAAGGGGATAATCTCTGGAGAAGGGACTTAAAACCACCATTGCATTAAAAAGGCAAGAAGAAAAGCAACAGGGCAGTCTGCAAAATATCTTCGATGCCCATATACAAATGCAAGGAGTATGGGGAACAAGCAGGATGAACTGCAAGTCATGGTATGTGAAGAAAATTATGACTTAATTGGCTCTACAGAGACTTGGTGGGACATTTCCCATTAATAGAGTACCAGCATTGAGGGATATGATTGTCTGGAATTATAGGTGTGGGGGGAAAGGAGGAGGCATTGCACTGTATGTCAAGAATGTATACACTTGCTCTGAGGTTCAAGAGGAAGCGATTGACAGACCTACTGAAAGTCTTTGGGTGAGGGTGAAAAAGGGTAAAGAATAGTAACAATGTTATGGTGGGGATCTATTATAGACCACCCAATCAAGAGGAGGAAGTGGAGGAGTCATTCTGCAAGCAGATAACAAGATTAGCGAATGCATGAGCTAGTATTGAGGGATTTTAATTTCCCTGATATCTGTTGGAAGACCATTACAGCAAAATATAATATGTCCTGCAAATTCTTAGCATGTGTAGGGGACAACTTTCTGATTCAGAAAGTTAAGGAAACAACTAGGGGGTCATCCATTCTGAATCTGACTTTGACATACTCTAATTAGTTGTGAATTGACAAACACGAATTGACAAACATGAATTACTTGCGAATGTGAGGGTGGATGGAAACTTGGGAGGAAGTGATCACGATCTAATAGAATTCAAGATCCTAAGGAAAGGAGGACATGAGAACAGCAACATAAGGGCACTTGACTTCAGAAAGGCAGATTTCAACCAACTCAGAGATATAGTAGGTAAGGTCCCATGGAAGGTCCAATTAGGAAGAAAAGGAGTTGAAGGGGGCTGGCAGTTCCTAAAAGATGTAATCCTAGAGGCTCAACATCAAGCTCTACTGATGCAAAGAAAAGATAAGAAGACCCACAGGAGGCCAGTTTAGCTGCACAAGAGCTTTTTAGCTATCTAAAAACCAAAAGGGATACATACAGGAAATGGAAGGTCTGGCATTTCACTGAGGAAGTATACATTGGAATAGCAAGATTGTATAGGGACAAAATCAGGAAAGTCAAGGCAAAGAATGAGTTGCAGCTGGCAAGAAATGTTAGACAACAAGAAGGGGTTCTTCAAATATGTCAGACAAAAAAAAAAGATCGGGGTAGTGTGGGTCCTCTGCTCAATGGAGGAGGTGAACTGGTAACGGAAGATTATCAAAAGACAGAGCTGCTCAATGCCTACTTTGCCTTCGACTCCCTCAGGGAACAGATGGCCAGGATCCCCTGGGGGACTAACATGAAGGGGAAGGGAGTCCAGGAGAGCTGGCTGTATTTCAAGGAATCCCTGTTGAGGTTACAGGGACAAACCATCCCGATGAGTCGAAAGAATAGTAAATATGGCAGGCGACCAGCTTGGCTTAATGGTGAAATCCTAGCGGATCTTAAACATAAAAAAGAAGCTTACAAGAAGTGGAAGGTTGGACATATGACCAGGGAAGAGTATAAAAATATTGCTCGGGCATGTAGGAAAGATATCAGGAGGGCCAAATCGCACCTGGAGCTGCAGCTAGCAAGAGATGTCAAGAGTAACAAGAAGGGTTTCTTCAGGTATGTTGGCAACAAGAAGAAAGCCAAGGAAAGTGTGGGCCCCTTACTGAATGAGGGAGGCAACCTAGTGACAGAGGATGTGGAAAAAGCTAATGTACTCAATGCTTTTTTTGCCTCTGTTTTCACTAACAAGGTCAGCTCCCAGACTGCTGCGCTGGGCATCACAAAATGGGGAAGAGATGGCCAGCCCTCTGTAGAGATAGAGGTGGTTAGGGACTATTTAGAAAAGCTGGACGTGCACAAGTCCATGGGGCCGGACGAATTGCATCCGAGAGTGCTGAAGGAATTGGCGGCTGTGATTGCAGAGCCCTTGGCCATTATCTTTGAAAACTCGTGGCGAACGGGGGAAGTCCCGGATGACTGGAAAAAGGCTAATGTAGTGCCCATCTTTAAAAAAGGGAAGAAGGAGGATCCTGGGAACTACAGGCCAGTCAGCCTCACCTCAGTCCCTGGAAAAATCATGGAGCAGGTCCTCAAAGAATCAATCCTGAAGCACTTAGAGGAGAGGAAAGTGATCAGGAACAGTCAGCATGGATTCACCAAGGGAAGGTCATGCCTGACTAATCTAATCGCCTTTTATGATGAGATTACTGGTTCTGTGGATGAAGGGAAAGCAGTGGATGTATTGTTTCTTGACTTTAGCAAAGCTTTTGACACGGTCTCCCACAGCATTCTTGTCAGCAAGTTAAGGAAGTATGGGCTGGATGAATGCACTATAAGGTGGGTAGAAAGCTGGCTAGATTGTCGGGCTCAACGGGTAGTGATCAATGGCTCCATGTCTAGTTGGCAGCCGGTGTCAAGTGGAGTGCCCCAGGGGTCGGTCCTGGGGCCGGTTTTGTTCAATATCTTCATAAATGATCTGGAGGATGGTGTGGATTGCACTCTCAGCAAATTTGCGGATGATACTAAACTGGGAGGAGTGGTAGATACGCTGGAGGGGAGGGATAGGATACAGAAGGACCTAGACAAATTGGAGGATTGGGCCAAAAGAAATCTGATGAGGTTCAATAAGGATAAGTGCAGGGTCCTGCACTTAGGACGGAAGAACCCAATGCACCGCTACAGACTAGGGACCGAATGGCTAGGCAGCAGTTCTGCGGAAAAGGACCTAGGGGTGACAGTGGACGAGAAGCTGGATATGAGTCAGCAGTGTGCCCTTGTTGCCAAGAAGGCCAATGGCATTTTGGGATGTATAAGTAGGGGCATAGCGAGCAGATCGAGGGACGTGATCGTTCCCCTCTATTCGACACTGGTGAGGCCTCATCTGGAGTACTGTGTCCAGTTTTGGGCCCCACACTACAAGAAGGATGTGGATAAATTGGAAAGAGTCCAGCGAAGGGCAACAAAAATGATTAGGGGTCTAGAGCACATGACTTATGAGGAGAGGCTGAGGGAGCTGGGATTGTTTAGTCTGCAGAAGAGAAGAATGAGGGGGGATTTGATAGCTGCTTTCAACTACCTGAAAGGGGGTTCCAAAGAGGATGGCTCTAGACTGTTCTCAATGGTAGCAGATGACAGAACGAGGAGTAATGGTCTCAAGTTGCAATGGGGGAGGTTTAGATTGGATATTAGGAAAAACTTTTTCACTAAGAGGGTGGTGAAACACTGGAATGCGTTACCTAGGGAGGTGGTAGAATCTCCTTCCTTACAGGTTTTTAAGGTCAGGCTTGACAAAGCCCTGGCTGGGATGATTTAACTGGGACTTGGTCCTGCTTTGAGCAGGGGGTTGGACTAGATGACCTTCTGGGGTCCCTTCCAACCCTGATATTCTATGATTCTATGATTCTATGATTCAGTCTTCTCACAAAAAATAAAATGTTACCGGACAACTAGCAAAATTACCATAGTCAATAAAAGAGAAGGGATGCAGATTGGGGATAATTAAAGAACATGTCAGAGATCTTCTGACCAATTTGAATGAATTCAAGTCAGCAGAGCCTGATGCTGTTCACCCAGAGGGTACTGAAGGAATTAGCTGAAGAAATCTTGGAGCCACTGGCAATAATATTTACAAGTTTATGGATGATAGGAGAGGTCCCGGAAGACTGGAGAAGGGCTAATGTAGTGCCCCTCTTTAGAAAGGGGAAACAGGAGGAGCCGGGGAACTATAGACCAGTTAGTCTGACTTTGATAACTGGGAAGCTACTAGAGCAATGTATAAAACACTCCATTTGCGAATACCTGGAGGATGACGGGGTAATCACTAGCAGCCACCATGGATTTACTAAGAGCCAACTATGCCAAACCAGCCTGATTTCCTTCTTTGACAGGATGACTGGTTTGGTGGATAGGGAGAGTGCAGTGGACATCATATACCAGGACTTCAGCAAGGCTTTTGACACCAGTCCTACAGGAAATTCTGATAAGTGAGCTGGAGAAATGTAGGTTCCACAGAACTACCATTAAGTGGGCACATGATTGGTTAAACAACTGCAGCAAGAATAACTGTGAATGGAATGATGTCAGATTGGTGGGAGGTCTCAAGTGGGGTTCCACAGGGATCTGTTCTGGGTCCAGTGTTTAACTTCTTTTTTAACGACCTGGATGTAGGAATAGAGAGCACACTGGTCAAATCTGCAGATGAGAGAAAGCTGGGAGGGGGTTGCAAGCACTTTGGAGGATAGAGCTAACATTCAGCGGGACCTTGATCAATTGGAGAACTGGGCTATAGCCAACAAAATGAAATTCAACAAAGACAAATGTAAGGTGCTATACTTAGAAGAAAAACCAAGTGCACAAACACAGAATGGGGGATAACGGGCTTGGCAGCAGTACTGCTGAGAAGGATCTGGGAATTGTGGTGGATCAGAACCTTAACATGAGTCAGCAATGCAATTCTGTAGCGAAAAAAGGAAATGCAATTTTAGGTTGCATTAACAGAGGCATGGCATGCAAGTCATGGGAGGTGATAGTACTGCTCTGCTCAGCACTGGTTAGGCTTTAGCTGGAGTACTTTGTCCAATTTTGGTCACCAGTGTATAGAAAGGATGTAGAGAAACTAGAAAGGATCCAGAGGTGAGTGACAAAGATGATCAAAGGGATGGAACACAAGCCATACGAGCAAAGGCTGAAGGAACTGGGTATGTTTAGTTTGGGAAAGAGGAGATTAAGGGGGGACATGATAGTGGTCTTCAAATACTTGAAAGGCAGCCATAGAAAAGGTGGAGTTGTTCTCTGTTGCCACAGCAAGCAGGACAAGAGGCAGTGGGTTCAAACTACATCATGGCAGATTTAGAATAAGTCTCAGGAAAAACTTTCTAACTCTAAGAACAGTAGGACAATGGAACAGACTGCCTATGGATGTTGTGGAAGCTCCTTTACTGGGGGTTTTCAAAAGGAGGCTGGATAGCTGTCTGTCTTGAATGGCTTATACATAACAAATCCTGAGTCTTGGCAGGGGGTTCGACTACATGACCCTTGCAATCCCTTTTAACCCTATGCTAACTTACCTGTGCATATTATCTGCCCTCCTCAGGTGCAGTGTGGCTGCTGACCCTAATGAAGGGGTACCAGGTTTGGGGAGGGGGTGTGGAAAATGCTCCTGGTTTTCTCTCCTGTCTTCCCAACTTTCATCCTTTTGATAGCCCTTAAGAAGGTTCACAATGTGATCTTAAATCTGTTAGTCATCAGAACCTCAAGATAGGATTCCTTTATATTGTTACTTATTGCTTTACAACTTCATTTGTTTCTATGTTACATAGATTTGCTACTCTTTCCAACATACACAAAAATGTGTAATTTTAATGGGGAAAGCAAATAGCTGAAATACAAGAAATTCTTATTCTTATCACTTTTTGTTTAGGAGACTGAACCTCAGTATATCTTCAGATATTTATATTTATGAAACTTTTCGTGTTTTGTGGATTATGCCATGAAGTGAAATTACATTTTTAACACTATCATGATTTTTTTCTCAAATTTTCATTTTCTTATTTCTTAATTTACTAATATAGACTGCATTTAGTGAACAAAACATCACCCACAAATTCAGACAGATATTAACCAAAAGACTTTGTATCCTAGTTGAAGTGGCTGCTTTATATTTGAAAGATATTAAGTTCAAACCTTGGTGTGGTTGTGTGTTGTGAACATTTCCATATAATTCGAGAAATCATAACAGTCTCTACACAATTGTCTG
Source organism: Chelonia mydas (assembly GCF_015237465.2). Classification (NCBI taxonomy): domain Eukaryota; kingdom Metazoa; phylum Chordata; order Testudines; family Cheloniidae; genus Chelonia; species Chelonia mydas. The sequence goes on along the minus strand of NC_051251.2, from coordinate 70,177,048 downwards.
TATTGTCCAGAAATTGACATTTATCAAAAAAACTCTTATTGAAGAGGAAATGCAATATAAAATATTTTTTTCTGAAATACAGTGACAATGGTGATATGAATGTACTTCACCTATATATTGAGTTTGTTTGACCTGTGTACTGTGTTACATTCTTTTTGTCTTTCTGTTGTTCTCATGGAACAGAATGTGTTCTGTCCGGTAGCTGGTTTTATAATTTCTCACCTTTTTTATTAATAGTGTATCACTTTAGATTTCTATTTTTTCCTCTGTTGCATGTATAAATTAATTCTTTCCTAAAGAACAAAAATAAATCTGTTCCACCCTTCCAACTCTCCAAAAAATACTGTGTGGAAAAAGTCACATTAGAAAAATGAGTCATCCATACAGCAAATATGATGTATCTTCTGTAAAAACAAAAAACCATCCTCATTAGAGAAGTTCAGTTGTTTAAATGGTCAAGTTAAACAAGATACAATTATGACTCAGTGGGTTCTCCCTCTCCCTGCCCTTTTCAGTTCAGAACTTCTGTATGTTTTTTTATGAACCTTGGGAAGCAGGGGTCCAGGTTAGCCTAATTACAACTTGTTTGACTTGACCATTTTAATGACTAACCCTTTTTGAATGTATTGCTAACACATCTACATCTCTGTGTGGCTGCTTTTTCTGATTTTCTTTTTAGTATTTGGAAAATGTTTTAAGTGTGTGCGCTTGTGTAATGCACACACACATATATTTATGTAATATAATTGTTATATATTACTTTTCCACTAATGCTACTCAAATACATATAAGCTATGTACATTACTAAAAGAACCTACCTTTAAGACAAATGTTTCACTTTCAAGGCATTGGTTTTGCTGAATTACTACCACTTGATTCTCAGTCTTTTTGGCAATTGGGCATTGTCCTGTCTTCTTCCAAGTTCTGTATATGTCAGCCACCGTGCGTTAAATCAGTGCAACAATATTACCTGTATTTAGGGAAAATAAATTGGTCTCTGCAAGTATAATGCATTTCCTTAATTAAAGAAACACTCTGCAGCACTTATGCCCCTAAAATAAGCATAAGTGTCTGAAATGCACGTTCATTAATGTTTAAATGCATAGTTTTTGTGGCAAGTTGTGTATAAGTTTTTCAGAAAGAGCTTAAAAATTTATTTCATTGAATTCCTTATCGTTCCTATTGCCAAATGTGCTGGCTAGAGTATGGTAGGTGCCTAAGTGTGAACAGCCTGCATCTACTGAAGATTACTGTTTTAATGCTCATTCCTCTGGCTGAATTGGAATTCTCATGCAGACATGGAAGACAGTATATTTCTATACCATTGTAAGTCAGAATATGGAATTGTTGATTTTTTTTTTAATTGTTGGCCTTAGGGGAGGTCTGAGGTGGGAGTAGGGGATGGGCAGAACGGAGAATGATTGAGCATCTTTGCACCACTGAGCCAGCTCAATAAGTCCCTGGGTGATGGTCAGCTTCCTGGAGCAGCTGAACTAGTTTCACCACCCAGTTATTAAGCATAGATATTGTAGTCACTGCTGCTGAGGATCCTGTGACAAGAGAAGGACAGGGTGAAAGGAAAGAAAAACGAGGCAATCAGAGATAATATTAACTAGAACAATAAAGAAAGTACCTGTCAGCCCTAGGAAAGAGATCCCCCCCCCCCATATCCCCCCCTCTTCTTGTAAAGGATTAAGGGCTAAATGTACAGCAGCTGAATTAAATTATTTTTTAACATAGAACACTTCTTTTATTTAAAAAAAATCTCCTCATAGTTCAGAGTTTCTGAGGGTTGCTCATGGAGACCTTTTTGGTCCCAAAACTTCACAACATGAAATGTGAACCCTTTCTTCACAATAATATGGACCACAATTTTTTTAAAAAATCTTCCTTTTCTCCATCAATGTTCCTGGTTTTGTTATTCAGTAGATGCAGTATTAAATTGGATTTTGTGTCCATCATTATTAAAATGTGAAGTGTGTCGGTCACAAAGCATACATTTCAGGGCAGTTAGCTGAATAATTCTTTTCTTTATTATCCCAAATTACTGCTGAGCTCTGGAGAGGTGAGCAGTTTAGCCAATTATTGCCATTTGAGCTGGATTTGTGGGTGATTAGCTCCTGGTCGAATTCAGTCCTGGCAAGGGCTTTGAAGCCTTCGCTTGTGTGATTTTCACAGCAGTGAGGTAGGAATAGACGCGGCTAATGACAGGAAGGTCGCTTGGGTTATGTGACCTGTGAGGGGAGGGTTTGGGTTTAGCAAATAGGGCATCCACAATAACAAGTGTGTCACTAACCCTGCCGTGCATAATCGGAGTTTTATAGGATTGTTGGAGATGCTGACAGCTCAATTAAAGTGTAACCCTTTGTACCATATACCCTGGCAGAATGATAGAAATATTACCAACAGAAGAAGGAAGGGGCCACAAGGGAACTGGTTAAAGATCCGGTATTCTTTTTCTTCCCCCCTTCATCGAAGCTTGCACAGACCAAGCAGCAAAAAGCATCCATTTGTGAAATAATAGGCTGTCCAGGGGAGGGGTATGGTACCAAACATGTCTACCAAAAAAAAAAAAGTCTCTGTTAAGTGGTCTTCCTAATGTTTCTATGGAAACACTTTAGATCAGGATGGAAAGTTAAAATCTGTTTTTAAGCCCAACAGGGCTTCCTTCCATCAACCTACTCCCTTCCCCATATACGTCACTTTATACAAATACAATAAAGAGAATTTCATGGTGCGGGGAATTGAGTTACAGTAGCTGTTGTGCCCACCTCGGTGTTGAGACGTCTGCATAATGGTCACTTTTGATTTTTTCGTTATTGCTTTTGTCTCTTGAAGAAAAAATGGTCTGTTGTCTTCACTGTACAGCCTACTTTGCAGCTGTTGTGTCATGGTAGGGCCCTTCCTGTATTCAATGTGTAACATTGTAATAGTTGTTTATGCTGCCAGTTTGAAATGTTTATTTTATTTTTAAGTAACAGTGTTTCATTGATGTTTTGTTTGTATTGGGGCAACGTCATTTGTCCCAATATAGCTAGAAGACGGTGCATGATACAGTAGCCACAGCAAGAAGTATTGTTCAAACAGAGCTCATAGCTGCTGGCTTCTGTACTTCTGACTTTGATCCCTTGGTATCAGCCCTCTGGTTTCCCCAACACTAAGTTAATGATTTGTATTGCAGTGCATTTTGTATGAGCACTCACAGTGGTCTCAAGGAAACCAAAACTGCCAATGCCAAAGGGTTAATAAACTTTTGATTATTAAAGGCTGTGATTTCTACAATGCAGGATAAATGGGAATAAACGGTGAAAGACAACAGAGCTCTCTATATGGTAGGGCAGAATAAAAATGTTTGACTTGCTTGGTGACATGCCTAGACTAGAATAGCTAATGGAGTTCATATCAAGGAATGCACAGTTCCTTTTTAAAAATGAGTAAAATTTAAAAATGAATGTAAATAAATCAGAAATCACAGGAAATAACTGCATCTCAGAATATAATGTCCTATTGATACAAATCCTTCGATAGTAAAAGTAATGATGATCAAGGATAGCGTACAAGATGGATACTCATTTATCATAATGCTGTCATCACAGGAGTGATGAAGAGCTCTCACTTCCTTCAGAAGGTACATTCTGTATTATTATACTGTGCATTGCCCACTGTACTACCAGCGTGTGGCTGGTGGTAATTCCTATAGTTTTAGGGTTATAAAACTGTTACTATCACCTCACCAGAGCGATGTGTGCACCTATAGTGGAGTTACAGCAGTACCTACTGCCTTTAGCCATCAGTTCCTATTTCACTGCTGACAGTAGAGGAGTTGCCTTATTCTGCTGTTGCATAGAAGCCTTTTTGCCCTTAAAATAAGGAAACATCCTCTCAGCCAGCTGAAGAGGATATTGTTGCACATTTGATACCAACCCCCCACTTTTGCACTTTTGTACCAACCCCGTACAATGATTTCTTGTCACTCTCCCTCCTATAGTTTAGTAGAGATGACTATGACCAGAGGTAAAACTACAAATTCAGCATGATTTCAGGTACCAGGATTCCAGTAGGCAGAGATTCTTATATTGAGAATTGTCTGTGTTCAACATGCAAGTCAGTAAGTAAACCTTACACCATTTTCTTTTGTAAATGAGATAAGACGACATCACCATGAGATAATTCAAACTTCTGGGTTCAGTTTCAAGGGTGCTCAGTACTTACATTATGCTTCAAGGGCTTGAAACTCCAAGCTGTAGCCTGCATCTATCAGCCCTGTGTGATTTCCCTATGGAAAGGAGGTTGTAAGATATCTATCTTGGATTAACCGAATCAACTCAGGCACAGGTGTCTTGAGAAGTCTCTGAAATACAGCAATATTAGGTAGACATTCTGCAGAAAAAGCCAGTCTTGCCTGGCATGTAGTGTCCTTCAGCCCATGTTACCAGGCAAGGAAAACATGTGTACTCTTGGTAATTCCTGATAATCAGAATTTCAGGCCTAGATCTCACAGCTTTCAACTAGTGGTAACTAGAGTTAAGTTCAAAATGATATGTATGGGAAAGGAAAAATTCTACCTCTGCTAGAGAAAAGCTACTCCCTATGCTTTTTGGAGCTGATCTGTGCTTCCATACACACAAAGACAATGTGCATCCACCTACTGATTCTTGCTCTATTCTCTGTTTGGGGAGCAACACATAATCTTACGCTGGATCTGGGTGACAGACTCCCTGTTAGATGCAGTGGCCTGGTCAAAGTCCAGAGGCCACTTATAATCTAATGAGGCTTCCAGATTTATTCTGCTCTGAATTATGACTACGGCTGTATCCACCCTGGGATAGGGAGCTCAGTCACAGTATTTGGCTTTCAAGGCACTTGGTTTCTCCAGAGGGGTGGGGTCTGCAGCTGTATACACTTCAGTCTGTCAGAGGCCTGTTCTCGAAAAGATGGCTGTAATTCAAGTGGACAATAATGCTATCTTATCTACCAACAAGTAGCAAAAGACTCTATGCTCCTGTGACAGGAAGCCTTGCAGAGGGGGAACTGGGCAGTATCTCACTAAATGTTGCTGCTTGTTACTTGGCAGGAAAAGAAAATATGGTCACAGATGTGCTCACCTGGTCAGTAACAGGTCCTCACATGTGGTATCAATATTGGAAGGGATAGGTAGCAGATCTTTCTCATGTGGAAAACATCTAAGATTGATCTGTTTGGCATATATCTGAACAGAAAGATATCATTTTTCTGAGTTCACATGCACAAGACAGATGTAGCCCATGGTAGTAGATACACTCTCATACATTTTTTCACTATCCTCTCTGGTCCTGCTAGTGGAAGGGACATGTGGGGGCAGGAGATGATGTGGCTGTGGGATCTGATGATCACGCAATCCCACGCTGCTTGATGGCCCACTATTGGTCCATTACCAGTTGGTAGCAGCTGCTCTAAGTTACTCCAGGGGCTAATCCTGGGATCAGAAGTGATGGAAAGATGATGTATCTGCTGCCCTCCTTGAGTTCTGCACTTGAGTGTAGCTTGCCCTTGGCTGAAACCAAGGATCTATCACTTTTTAAATGGGATGTCTTGTGAAGTGCGGTATATTGGGCCTGTAGTGGATCATTTTGCTTGTCCAACACAACAGTTGTTGAACTGCTTCCTCTTACTATGGTGTGAACTCCATACTTCATTCCTAGGGGTGGTCTTTTCATGACATGGTGTAGGTTAACCAGCTCCTGTTCAGACTCCTAATTATCAGAGTCTGTGGGGTCTTCATGCATTTTAAAAAAAAACTATTATCAATCCTTTGGAGCTTAATGTTCTTTCAAATTTGATCAAACCTCCAGTGAACCATGTTGTTCCTCTGAGCTTAAGTATTTTCAGTGGAAAAATTTATTCCTTGCAAAAAAAACCCCACACCCCTGCCTGACAAAAGCTTTACCGACAAAAGTGCCATTGTGGACAGCACTATATTGGCAGGAGATGCTCTTCCGCTGACATAGCTACTGCCACTCATTGTGGGGGCGTTAATTATGGTGTCAGGAGAGCTCTCTCCTGCTGGCATAGAGCAGCTACACAGGAGACCTTACAGCTCCACAGATATAGCGGTACAACTCAGTGTATGTTAGCAGTGTTGTGGAACTTCTGAGTTAAGAATGCCCCAATTTTCCCATTCTTTAGGTATATTTATTTAGCCAAGGATTGTGCTCTAGTTCATTTTTCTTTGAGTTATCTTACCTCTCGATTTTTATTAATTATGTTGGCACTGGCGATCACACCATTCTATTACTTTGAAGCCTGTTTTTGTTTTTTACAGTTACCCTGCTGTGTTAACTTCTTTAGCTTCCTGGATAGTGCGCCAAAATGCTGACTGATACTACAATCAGTTTCTAGGAACAGAGGTTTCATTGTACTTAAATTCTGGAGAATAGAAAGACACTTACCTGTAGTCGTTGTATATAGCAGGTATGTTGCAATGATAGATCTCCACACACACACACCTTTCTTCCCCTCAAAGTTAGGGATACATTTTGAACATCATTTTTTCACCTTTTTCCTCAGCTGAACTGATGCTTAGAGGTAGTAGAATCATAGAATGTCAGGGTAGGAAGGGACCTCAGGAGGTCATCTAGTCCAACCCCCTGCTCAAAGCAAGACCAATCCCCAACTAAACTAGTAGGGGCCACTACCATCACCTTAACAGGCACACATGCGCATGCTGCTTGCTGGTGAGGTGGTTTAATATTTATAGACCTGAAGTTGTCACCAATCACATGCTGGAAGTATGGGGAGAATTGGAGATCTATTATCCTTAGCGTTTCTGAGAGCAAGAATTACAGGTTAAGACGTGTTCTCTTGCTGAGTTGGACAAAACAGACAGTTGCAGTACAGTTAGTATAAGAGATCACAAGACTTCACAGGCCATCTTAGGTGATCTATAGTGGGAACTGCAGGGTTTGTCAGACTGTTTACAATGCTAATGGATTTGGAAGGAAGAGGATGCTTTATTGACCAAAATTCACATACAATAGATGTTTGTGAACTTGTCTGTGAAAGTTGACTCAGGCCTTTTTTTTTTTTTAAGTGTGGTTTTCCTTGTAAATAGTATGCAGATTACATGGCTGGAAAATACTTAGCACTGTTAGCTGCTAATTGCAACAGCTACTGATGAACTGGAGAGCTCTGTGGGAAATTAAGGATTTATGCAATTTATGATTAAGTGAAAGATGACATGTTTCATTCTATCAAAACAACAGCAGGAGAACAGAAACAAATATATACAAATATTTTCTTCTCAAGATGGACATGGTGGGTGAAATCCTAGCTCCACTGAGGTCAATGGGAGCTTTGCCACTAACTTCAGTGTGGCCAAGATTTCACTCCTTGATTTTAGCTCACCGTGGTAAGAAAAATCAAATATTTCTGAAAGTCCTCTTCGTTTAATAATAATAATAAAAAAAGGCAGTGCATCAAAGATCAGTTGAAATGTGTAGTAAGACTAGAACCTTTGTTTTAAGGAGTAACAAAAAATTGAGGAGTATTTTTGTTGATGTATTAATTTTGGCATCAGTAAGCCTCACGGAGTCCCACTAACTCTCCTCTGCCTGCCTCCATAACCAAAAGCAACAGTTTATAAGTTCCTATAAAACAGGGACGCAAAGGCAATATTAAGCATCTGTAGCTTTTTCAACAAAAAATTGTTTAAATGGTTTTATTGTGTAAGAATGAAAAAATATGGGAAATGGAGAGTTATTTACACAGCCTTGTGTATAGTACATACAGCTCCACTATGTAGAACCCAAAACACACATTAACCTTAAACAAACTCATGGTGGTTTCTTCATTCACTTGCATTTAAAGCTGCTTAAGCAGGTAAGGATTGTTGCCCAAGGCAAAGAATTCATAATTTCTAGATTTAATTGTTAACTAGATATTCAAACTGAGCTGGTTTTTAGAATACGTACTAGTCCCTAGAGTTTCAGCCCACCACCTTACGTGCAATCAATCCCACATGGGAGTCTTGTCATTAACTGTTCCTCGGATTGCCATAATGATCAGGATACCAAATCTGACAGTGGTCTGTAGCATCTCTTGGTACCTTGAAGCTCAACAACAGCAGCTGATTGGCGCAGTTAGGCCCCCGATCTGTAACAGCAAATGCAATCAATAAATCTTTGTTGGTAAATAATTGCTATTGAACAGAGTTTTAATATAAATTTATGAGCAGTGTTTTATCACAGCTTGGGGCTACAGCAAGCCACTGAGTGATAGATTTCAGATAACACTTACATTCATTACATTAACTTTGTAAGTTATTTAAAGCTTGTACACTTAACATTGCTTTTGGCTTGCAATGACCTCCTGGGACTAGATTCAGCGTACACATTACTAATAAAGAGATTGCAATACAGACAGACAGTTCCTCTGTTTTTTGCACGATGAGAAAGTTCCTTGAGCAAAAACTAAGCAATGAAGTGTGTGCACTCAAATCAAAGTATTTTTCTTGTAGCTCATTAAAACCACACAAAACATGATCTGGTATTAAATACTGTAAATACGAAGTATCCCACTATTAAATCCACAGCAGTTTTTGGGGAAGGTGATAAAATTGAATTTGAAGTGTTAAATGTTTTTCATAGTTGGTGAGCAAATTGGAGGTGTTAAAATCTGAAAGTCTTGAGGCTTGGGTCATCCATACCTAAATTGTACTGCTAAAATTGTCGAGATAGAGGAAAGCACGAAAGTGAAGTATGTACATGGATCAATTGTCAGATGAAATGATACTATCTGGTCAATGAGAGTTTTTGGAACAGACTTTTTTTAATAAACAAAAAGTGATATCTTGGAGAGATTTGAGGGCTAGAAATTATTATTTACTTAGATCAGGTATGTCCCTGAGTTGAATGGCCTGAGGATAAAACATGATTTTATAATGTACAGAGTGTACACTAGTAGATCTTAGTGGTAAGCACCACTTGAAAGTGGAGTGAGTTGAAGATTTTTTTAAAAATAAAGTATATTTCTTGCTTTGTGTTGTGTATCTATATTTTAAATCTAGTTTATGGTTAAGTGTATTTTTAGCTATTCTTAACTCCTAGGCTAAGAACATTCTCAAGACCATTCTCCAGGGTTGTCACAGACAGAGTGGCTCTCTTATATTAGAAAAATAGATATGTTTACATTTTTGCTTGATTAAACGTGTTAAAATGGTGACTTCATATAATTTTGCCTTTTGATCAGCATGATGTTAATTTTGAACAGTGCTTTTATCTTAGTGGAGCAGAAAATAGGTTTGTATACACTTTTCTACCTGCCCTTTATAGTCTCTGATTTCCTGGAAAGGTGTCCCTTGTATTAAACAATTAAAATACCTCCCTTCCATTTTTTCCCATTGTTTTCCTGCCTGATGTTTCTATACATTTCAGAGTAAAGAGCGAATTGAAGTGATTCATCCAGTCCCTTTTTTCCCTCTCTGCAAGGGGGAACCAATTCTGTTATGCATCTGAGGAGTATGGAAGAAATGAAAATAAAATTTTAATGTCTTGCTCTGATATGGAAAATAAGGTCAGGGAGATCTTAGGGACTGGCGCCGGGCCACAGACCGGCTGTTGAGAAACACTGCATTGGAAGAGATGATGCAGGGGGACTGTAATGTAGTCTCTCTTTTCCTTCCACTGTTCACTGCCTAACATGCACTTGCTCAGAGGCTACAGCAGTGGTGTCCAATCTGTGACTCTCAAGATTCTAAATGTGGCCCTTGAGGACAACTGTGTGAAGAGACTGTGTATTTTTAGGTATGTATGGATTAAAGAATAGAAAATGTGCTTCCTGAGCATCACCCTGTCACTTTTAACCAGAAGGGTCTGAATCAGCTTTGACATCACGGGGAGGAGTTAGGGGATCCTGCAGTCTCAGGGGTATATCTACATGGGGATAAAAAACCCATACCTGGCCAGTGCCAGCCTGTGTCAGCTGATTTGGGCTCACAGGATTTGGACTAAATATTGCTGTGTAAATGTTCAGGCTCAGGCTGGAGCCCAAGCTCTGGGACCCTTCAGCCTCGCAGGACCAATCCCCAACTAAATTATCCCAGCCAGGGCTTTGTCAAGCCTGACCTTAAAAACTTCAAAGGAAGGAGATTCCACCACCTCCCTAGGTAACCCATTCCAGTTCTTCACCAGCCTCCTAGTGAAAAAGTTTTTCCTAATATCCAACCTAAACCTCCCCCACTGCAACTTGAGACCATTACTCCTTGTTCTGTCATCTGCTACCACTGAGAACAGTCTAGAGCCATCCTCTTTGGAACGTCCTTTCAGGCAGTTGAAAGAAGCTGTCAAATCCCCCCTCATTCTTCTCTTCCGCAGACTAAACAATCCCAGTTCCCTCAGCCGCTCCTCATAAGTCATGTGTTCCAGTCCCCTAATCTTTTTTGTAGTACTCTGCTGGATACTTTCCAATTTTTCCACATTCTTCTTGCAGTGTGGGGCCCAAAACTGGACACAATACTCCAGATGAGGCCTCGCCAATGTCAAATAGAGGGGAACGATCACGTCCCTCGATCTGCTGGCTATGCCCCTACGTATACATCCCAAAATGCCATTGTCCTTCTTGGCAACAAGGGCACACTGTTGACTCATATCTAGCTTCTTGTCCACTGTAACCCCCAGGTCCTTTTCTGTAGAACTGCTGCCTAGCCATTCGGTCCCTAGTCTGTAGCGGTGCATGGGATTCTTCCGTCCTAAGTGCAGGACTCTGCACTTGTCCTTGTTGAACCTCATCAGATTTCTTTTGGCCCAATCCTCTAATTTGTCTAGGTCCCTCTGTATCCTATCCCTACCCTCCAGCATATCTACCTGTCCTCCCAGTTTAGTGTCATCTGAAAACTTACTGAGGGAGCAATCCACGTCGTCCTCCAGATCATTAAAGATCCCTTCTTTCCGTAAAACCAAAGACCCTTAACTACAGCTAAGTAAAAGTAATGTTTAATTCCATATTTTCAACTGGTGTTTCTAAAGTTGAGAATCCTGCTTTTCATGGGGATATTAATAACCTTGTGTTGAAATTAACTTACTTTGTGTGTACACTGACTATTAAAATCTTCACAATTTAGCCTTTGCCAGAGGGTAATTTTACCCTGGAATCTCTATGCTTAATGAAGAGAATACTGCAAATAAAGTGGTGATATGAATTGCTTCTGAAGTTATTATCGCTGTACTAGACATGAGTCTGAGCTAGAACCTCAGATGTGTTCCGTCTCAGATCTTGGGAATGTTCTGATCCAGAGTAGAGGTGGAGGTTCATTTTCTGTCCTTAAATGAAGCAGTATTAATTGTTCTACCGTGTTTTGAATGCCATTGTGGGTCAAATATCTCTTGTGAAGTATTTTATGTTTGGACTGATGGAGTGAATGGCTGACACTAGCTATAAATACTACTTTAGTCAGTTAATTCAAATAGTTAAAACAACAACAAAAACAAATCACATCGCAAGGGAGGTTAGATGTACATAATGTTCAATAGAACACTACTATACATAATAATATAGTGAAATCCTCTTTTTTTAAAAATATGGAGCTGTGTAACTTGCATTTTGATTGTCAGAGCGATGACTTCATCCAGATCCATGAATTGGAACTGCCTAACTCTTACATGGATAGTAGCGAAACCTTCTTTGTTCAAGAACCAAGTGCATTTTAGACATTTTAATATCATAGAACTTTTAGGATTGCCAAGGATTGTCCTGGAGTCTCCAGGAATTAAAGATTAATCTTTAATTAAAGATTGTCATGTGATGAAACCTCCAGGAATATGTCCAACCAAAATTAGTAACCTTACACTTCATTGATCTTATAATTGCCTTGAACAGGCACCTCCAAAGTAGTCAAATGTTTTACCTGTAATTGAGTGGCAGTCAAAAATGTGTAAAGCGCATTTCCACTTCTTGAAAATTTGAAGAAAGTGGATTGGAAAAAATTACCAACGTGATGCTTTACAGTTTAATTCCTAATAAAGAGTATAAAGAAAAAACATATCAGCACCAGTTAGGGAATAGCTTTCAGAAAGTAATTTTTTTAATTATAGTACAGTGATAACAGTGCAATCTTACATTTATGCGAATTCAGTTTTAGTTAGGTGCCGTATAAAAGACTGGAAAGGTGAAATGACATATCACCTCTTACAGACGAACATAGAAGTCAAAGGCAGATGTAAGCTTTCATTTTTAATAGAAGAAAACAATTTCTCTTGCATGAGAAGACAGTAATTAGCACATAAACCTCAAACTTGCAGAACCATGGAAAGAACATTCAGAACCCTGTTCCGTTTTTACAAGTTTGAGGTCTCCAGCCCTGGGAAGTTGCATCCAACAGCACCAAGAGAAACCTGACCCCAAAACTATCAGAAAGTTACTACAACACATTTGTGCCTCATTTCAGTCATTTAAAGTGTGCTTTTGGGTACAGTGTCTTTCATAGCCAATGTGGATTCTGAAAGGTCACTGTAGTGGCCTTTATTTAAAAAGTGTGTCTAGTAAAGGGCAGTTATGACCCTGGGACTCCCCTGTGTAACCATCTCCATGGTTGCTAAAGGAGTATTATGAGTCCATCTGGATTGTGGCATGGGGGATTTAGTTGAGGATTATGTCTGTCAGTGTTTGGGGGAGGGAAACTGTTTTCTGAAGCAGTGGAGCAGTTGTAATTGTGCATTGGAACAGGTCTGACCCTTGTCCCCCTGTATTGTTGGTACTCAGTCTGAAATGACATAATTTTATAAAGCAAGCTGTTGACTGAAAAAGTAAGCATGCATCACAGCTTGCTTTAGGTTTATTCATTTTAAAAATTTGTACTAAATAAAGTATCATAATAGTTGGAAATACTACACCTTTTACTTTCTATTTCCTGCTGTATTTTCCATGTACTAATATTGAATGCTATTCCTTCATTATTTAATTTTATTTAGTGGAAACATTCTTCTGTTAAATTCATAGGGATAAGATGAAACCAATGCATGTTTTAGTTCAAATTGCTGGTTGTGTTGAGCTTTAAATTAATAAACATAAGAGTCTGATTTTGGTTGGTACTGATCCATGCTGTTGAGCACCTGACACACCACAGGATTTATTGAATTTGCAGATTCTTCTCAGTACAAAATGACCAGGCCTAGCTGTGGGTCCCCAAGATGGTACTTGGGTACAAAGATAGAAGTTTGATATTTGCCTGAGTAAGAGCAGTTTAACTAGAAATATTCCTCAACCAAATTATACTGTGCAGCATTCATTAAGGGATGCCTTATAATTGCGTTTATCAGAATTTCTTAGACAAAACTGTTCCTAAGGCATTGGTTGGCATACCTTGATTAGCCTACTGTGGCAATTGACTTAGTGCATTTCAGTGTGCTTAGCTTTTTATTTACTTCAGAATATACTGAAATGCCACAGAAGTTCCAGCCAATCTAACTGTGATAATGAATTTTTAAAATATAAATCATGGCTTGTAAAACACTAAAATTCAACTGAGAGGTGTTTAGATCAAATGCTATATTAAAGTGGCTATATTATAGTGTTTCTGTTTTTTTAAACTCGTGATGAAAGACCTTTTAGTTATTAGTGATAGTTATTGAAAGTTGCAAGTTCCACATGCATGTTTAGTATAAGTTCAGTGTTTCAGTCCTTTTCCTTTTGAGTGTTACAATTACCAATATAGATGTAAACTATATTTCAGCATGGGCATAACTGGAATTGGAGAGCCAGGTGATAAGATTAAATGAATTGTGTATTAAAAATTGCTTTTGTCTAATGAAATTACTCCATCTGGTTTCCTGTCTCTCAACGCCCTAACCAGTCAACGTATAGTGTAATGTTGGGGGGAAATGTCTACTGGGTGAGACTACTTCCTTAGTGAACATGAAATGACACCATATGTTTCATGAGTTAGGTTGGTAGTAATTAAAAAAAGATCAAGTACATAAAAATATTTAGTTTTTTCTCTTGATTTTCTTTTCTTGCTCTTCCTTCTGTATTTTTCCCGTGTTCCAGTTGTTCATAAATTCCAGTTTAGTTTTGACTGCAACTGGAATTCCTTACAGACCATTTTTTGTCTTGAGTTTCCTTTTCATTTTGGTTCCTTTCCTCTCCAGTGTTTTTGTGTACTTTCAGTAGTTTTACATCTTAATTCATTGTTCAATCATCTCTTCCCTCTGCTGTGGTAAATTACTTCCTGTTTGGCTGCTCTTATTTTCCTTTGCACTCCCTGGAAATACAAAACTTGGCCTCTTCCCTCTCTTACTCCATGACTCCCAAGTTGTGCTTCCATTCATCTTCTTCCAGTGTTACCTTCTGATTACTCAAAAGTGCACTCTCAAGATCTCACCCTACAACTTGCTTTAGCTTTATTTCCTTGTAAGGGTCTCTCCTGCTGTCACCTGCATTAGTAGTGCTTCTCCTTGCTAGGATTATAAGTAACTGGAAGAATTCTTGTGCAGTGCCATCGCTTGGGAAAGGGAGAAGAAGCTGCACAAATTAGTAAAATGAGTGTTCAAGCAGAAACAATCAAATGCTAACTGCTGCATTTCCGTGCCCAAGCTGTGGCTGAGCTCAGATACAGCAGAGGAATCCACACATAGTAGTTGCTATAAAGGAATCCAAAAGCCACACACCAAAAACACTAGAATCCATAATTGCATGGAAAATCCATTCAGACAGAAATTTATTATTTATCATTTATTTTATCGTGCCCACAAGTGTACTAGGTGTTTGATCTTTGCTCAACTTAGAGTTTATTGTTATGGCCATAAATCTGACTGAGTGCCACCATTAAAATATAAATTCCAAGGGAGGTATAATTCAGTACAGAAGCTTCTTGTGATAGCCCTAGTGGACAGAGCAAATGTTGACACAGACTATATTTTGTTGGGCTAATCTGCTTTATTGAAAACCAAGTTGAAGAGCTACTACTCTACTACTACTGGGGCTACTGGTAGCTGCCATTCGATATATTTTGGCAGAAAGACAAGGGAGAAACAAAGTGAAGAGAGGGAGAAGCTTGTAGGGAAACACAGTACTAGAATGTTAGTAAATATGTTATAAGTTTCTGCTGCCCTTGCCTTTGAATGGCTATACATTTGCAAAAGATCATGTTTAATTCCTTTCTCAGCCTTTTCCCCTCTCCTCCTCTCTAACAGGGTGTGCTGCTAAAGCGAAGTGGCAAATCATTGAATAAAGAGTGGAAGAAGAAATACGTTACCTTGTGTGACAACGGTGTACTGACCTATCATCCCAGTTTACATGTAAGTATGCCACACTCTTTGCAGTCAGCACTTGTCAGACCACAGATCAAGTACTGTTAGCAGGCTCATCTGGACATGGTTTGACAAAAATATCCTGTCTCTGGTGGAAAAAAAACCTGAAGCTATGAACCTGTGGGCACACTGGAGCTAAATTCCACAGTATGATCACTTGTACAACAAGATAACCTTCCTTTATGCAGTTTACTAGTTGTTCAGTAGATGTAAGAGTTTATTTTGTGTTGGGCTTCTTCTAGACTTGCAGGAGAGGCTGTAAATATCAGGATTTTAAGAGATAACACTTTTTGACTTGGGAAAGGTGATTTGAATGCAGTAAATAAGAATGTATTTTTTTAAGTTTTCTATAGTTTGTGTTTCCTGGGTAGCTGTGATGGTGGCATTTTAAAAATAAAAAAACCTTTTAACACCTTTTTAGATTGTAAATTACTGGAATTTTCACATACACCATTAAACTACGTTATGTCGAAGACACTATTGCACCGGTCTTGCATTGGTGCTCAAGAAGCGGTGAAAGCGTGAGGCACCTCCCCTCCCTTTAGGCCCCCCTAACCACAATCCACAGTCACAATCATCTGGGGGAACTTGGTTGCTGCACAGTGCTAGCACTCCTGTAAGCACTAGCTACCTGAAAAGAGTGGAGAATCATAAAATATCAGGGTTGGAAGGGACCTCAGGAGGTCATCTAGTCCAACCCCCTGCTCAAAGCAGGACCAATCCCCAACTAAATCATCCCAGCCAGGGCTTTGTCAAGCCTGATCTTAAAAACCTCAAAGGAAGGAGATTCCACCACCTCCCTAGGTAACACATTCCAGTGTTTCACCACTCTCCTAGTGAAAAAGTTTTTCCTAATATCCAACCTAAACCTCCCCCACTGCAACTTGAGACCATTACTCCTTGTTCTGTCATCTGCTACCACTCGGAACAGTCTAGATCCATCCTCTTTGGGACCCCCTTTCAGGCAGTTGAAAGAAGCTATCAAATCCCCCTTCATTCGTCTCTTCTGCAGACTAAATAATCCCAGTTCCCTCAGCCTCTCCTCATAAGTCATGTGCTCCAGCCCCCTAATCATTTTTGTTGCCCTCCACTGGACTCTTTCCAGTTTTTCCACATCCTTCTTGTAGTGTGGGGCCCAAAACTGGACACAGTACTCCAGATGAGGCCTCACCAATGTCGAATAGAGGGGAATGATCACATCCCTAGATCTGCTGTCAATGCTCCTACTTATACATCCCAAAATGCCATTGGCCTTCTTGGCAACAAGGGCACACTGTTGACTCATATCCAGCTTGTCGTCCACTGTAACCCCTAGGTTCTTTTCCGCAGAACTGCTGTCTAGCCATTCAGTCCCTAGTCTGTAGCAGTGCATGGGATTCTTCCGTCCTAAGTGCAGGACTCTGTACTTGTCCTTGTTGAACCTCATCAGATTTCTTTTGGCCCAATCCTCCAATTTGTCTAGGTCCTTTTGTTTCCTATCTCTACCGGCCAGCGTGTCTACCACTCTTCCCAGTTTAGTGTCATCTGCAAACTTGCTGAGGGTGCAATGCACGCCATCTTCCAGATCATTAATGAAGATAATGAACAAAACCAGCCCCAGGACCAACCCTTGGGGCACTCTGCTTGATACTAGCTGCCAACTAGACATGGAGCCATTGATCACTACCTGTTGAGCCCGACAATCTAGCCAACTTTCTACCCACCTTATAGTCCATTCATCCAGCCCATACTACTTCAACTTGCTGGCAAGAATACTGTGGGAGACCGTATTAAAAGCTTTGCTAAAGTCAAGGAATAACACGTCCACTGCTTTCCCCTCATCCACAGAGCCGGTTATCTCATCATAGAAAGCAATTGGGTTAATCAGCCGTGACTTGCCCTTGGTGAATCCATGTTGACTGTTCCTGATCACTTTCCTCTCCTCTAAGTGCTTCAAAAGAGTTTTCTCCATTGGTCAGAGCTGATTGGTTAGGTAGGAGAGAACATGCTGCTGCATCTCTTTGAAGGGGGTGGAGCCAAAACTGCTTCTGCAATGTGGGATCCCAATACACTCAGGCTCTTCAGCGTGCTGTCCAGTACAGGCCATGACTTAAAATCACAATCTAGGCCTATGTTTCTGAATTTGCCAAGATCACAGAGATGGGGTGTGTGTGTATTTTTGTGTTGTAGAATCACATTCCTCACTATGATCAAAGGTCCGTCAAATTTATTGTCATATAAACCCAGCATCTCAGCAGTCTCATCTGTCTTTAAACTGAACATTTAAATAGTGAGCTCTCAAGCATTAAAGAATGTAAATCTTTTCTCTAAAGGGATGCATCGTAGTGGAAGTGCTTTGGCGTTCATAGATCTGCACGTTGGTCCTAGTTTTAGTGGGTTAAAACTGTTGGGGCCACCTGCTGGCCTGCTTCCAGTGCTGTACCAATTGAGTCTTTCTTGACTGCATTCAGCAGAAGAGCTCTCCTGGGACTACAATCCACTGAGCATTAGTGGTTGATCTGGCTTGGTACAAAACTGCTCAGCCTTACTTTCTACCCTCTTGAGAATGTCTTACTGTCATCTCTGATGTCACTTCCTTGGTTCTTTAGAACTATTGATTTCTATAAATTGCATGGCAGTTAGCTGCAAGGCACTCACCCGCAACAGAATTCATATCCCAAAATCTTTGTCTACTCCAGCAGGGCTTCATCCCCTGTTCTTCTGATCCTTTTAGAACAGCCCAACTGCATCTGCTTCTCTGGTTCTTCCATTAAATTGTGTGAGGCTGGCAAGGAAGTCTCAAAGCATTTGACCTTGAAGCAAGAGTTGAGCCTCCCTGCTGCAAGTCAAGACTATCAGCATTGCCCTTTTGTGAGCAATGCTGATACAGGGCAATCAATTCTGGTTTTTGCTGAAGGTATATCTCAGTGTACTACCACTTGCTCACCTTCCTCCCCATACATCTAAGGGTTTTATAACTTCTCATTACTTTTCCCTTACAATTTAAGTGTTAAAGTAATATCTACACTATCACATTGAAAGGAGCCAGCCATTCGAGCACCAGGAGCAGAGAGTTTCCTTAGCAGGGGTGTCACAAAATGTCTCACTTGATCAACTGGCTTAGAATTTTAAAGCTATAGGAATTTCCACCAAGTTAGTGGGTGCATAAAGCCAATAGTAATCCACTGAAATGTACTGTTGCAGTACAGGGTGAAGATTGATACTGTAGCACACTCTCCTTGCTATGGCTTGGTGTGCAGTCATGTGAATTTAGCAAATTTAAAATGCCAGTCTGTTTAAGGTTAGGAAGCAGTTACATTATATCCTTACTGTGGAGTGAATGATAACCTATATTATGTGATTTTAAATGTTATTTCCATTGGCATTAGTTTTGAAGAAGCCATTGGAAATCATTCCAAAAGTAACAAGGGTATCCATGGAAGATTTTTATTTTTGTTCGTTTAGGTATTATCAGTGTAGTGTGGAGCACTCTTACTCTCTCTGTCAACCAGGTGGCAGCCAATCACCATGAATAGTTTTTTTGCCTCCTCCGGGCTGTAGGTGCTTTCTGCTACTCATTCTGCAGCAGAGTTCCATGCAGAGTCAGTGGTCCACAGAGGAAATGGGAGAGTAAGGCTAGTAGATTTGGGTAATTCTGTCTCTATCCTTCATCGTGAACAAGTGCTGCTCTCCCCTTGGTGGGTTGGAAATGCAAATAGCTTCTGCCTAGTCATATATGTAAACCACAGCTTGAGGCAGAATCAGATATTCAACACTCAGTTACATACATAAGACCTGTTTGAACAGAATTTCTACATAAGCAATCTGCTGTGTAGACTCCCAGCTTGTTGTGAATATGAAACTGGAATGAATTTCACTCTCCAGAACCTAAAAAGAATGATCCAGAAGTGGATTCTCACTAGAAGGAACAATCCATGTAACTCATCTCTTGTACAGTGCACAATATTTTCTTGTGACTCTACATCTGTTCTTGAACCTGTTCAGAAAGCAGCAAAAGAGGCTGTCATTGGTTTTTCCACCCGTCATAAGGTTACTACTGATTAGTCTATAGAGGTGTGTTCATTCCATCTTCATTCTAAAACGAAGAATGCCCTTTCCTTACCAAACTCAGAGCCTTTGCACTAGGTCTCACGAGGGGAAGGAATCATAGAATCATAGAATATCAGGGTTGGAAGGGACCTCAGGAGGTCATCTAGTCCAACCCCCTGCTCAAAGCAGGACCAATCCCCAATTAAATCATCCCAGCCAGGGCTTTGTCAAGCCTGACCTTAAAAACTTCAACGGAAGGAGATTCTACCACCTCCCTAGGTAACGCATTCCAGTGTTTCACCACCCTCCTAGTGAAAAGGTTTTTCCTAATATCCAACCTAAACTTCCCCCACTGCAACTTGAGACCATTACTCCTTGTCCTGTTCTTTTCTACCACTGAGAATAGTCTAGAACCATCCTCTTTGGAACCACCTCTCAGGTAGTTGAAAGCAGCTATCAAATCCCCCCTCATTCTTCTCTTCTGCAGACTAAACAATCCCAGCTCCCTCAGCCTCTCCTCATAAGTCATGTGTTCCAGACCCCTAATCATTTTTGTTGCCCTCCGCTGGACTCTCTCCAATTTTTCCACATCCTTCTTGTAGTGTGGGGCCCAAAACTGGACACAGTACTCCAGATGAGGCCTCACCAATGTCGAATAGAGGGGAACGATCACGTCCCTCGATCTGCTCGCTATGCTCCTACTTATACATCCCAAAATGCCATTGTCCTTCTTGGCAACAAGGGCACATTGCTGACTCATATCCAGCTTCTCATCCAGTGTAACCCCTATGTCCTTTTCCGCAGAACTGCTGCCTAGCCATTCGGTCCCTAGTCTGTAGCGGTGCATTGGGTTCTTCCGTCCTAAGTGCAGGACCCTGCACTTATCCTTGTTGAACCTCATCAGATTTCTTTTGGCCCAATCCTCCAATTTGTCTAGGTCCCTCTGTATCCTATCCCTGCCCTCCAGCGTATCTACCACTCCTCCTAGTTTAGTATCATCCGCAAATTTGCTGAGAGTGCAATCCACAGCATCCTCCAAATCATTTATGAAGATATTGAACAAAACCGGCCCCAGGACCAACCCTTGGGGCACTCCACTTGATACTGGCTGCCAACTAGACATGGAGCCATTGATCACTACCCGTTGAGCCCGACAATCTAGCCAACTTTCTACCCACCTTATAGTGCATTCATCCAGCCCATACTTCTTTAACTTGCTGACAAGAATACTGTGGGAGACCGTGTCAAAAGCTTTGCTAAAGTCAAGAAACAATACATCCACTGCTTTCCCTTCATCCACAGAACCAGTAATCTCATCATAGAAGGCGATTAGATTAGTCAGGCATGACCTTCCCTTGGTGAATCCATGCTGACTGTTCCTGATCACTTTCCTCTCGTGTAAGTGCTTCAGGATTGATTCCTTGAGGACCTGCTCCATGATTTTTCTGGGGACTGAGGTGAGATTGACTGGCCTGTAGTTCCCAGGATCCTCCTTCTTCCCTTTTTTAAAGATTGGCACTACATTAGCCTTTTTCCAGTCATCCGGGACTTCCCCCGTTCGCCACGAGTTTTCAAAGATAATGGCCAATGGCTCTGCAATCACATCCGCCAATTCCTTTAGCACTCTCGGATGCAACGCATCCAGCCCCATGGACTTGTGCACGTCCAGCTTTTCTAAATAGTCCCTAACCACTTCTTTCTCCACAGAGGGCTGGCCACCTACTCCCCATGCTGTGATGCCCAGCGCAGCAGTCTGGGAGCTGACCTTGTTCGTGAAGACAGAGGCAAGAAAAGCATTGAGTACATTAGCTTTTTCCACATCCTCTGTCACTAGGTTGCCTCCCTCATTCAGTAAGGGGCCCACACTTTCCTTGGCTTTCTTTTTGTTGCCAACATACCTGCAGAAACCCTTGTTGTTACTCTTAACATCTCTTGCTAGCTGCAGCTCCAGGTGCGATTTGGCCCTCCTGATTTCATTCCTACATGCCCGAGCAATATTTTTATACTCTTCCCTGGTCATTTGTCCAACCTTCCACTTCTTGTAAGCTTCTTTTTTATGTTTAAGATCCGCAAGGATTTCACCGTTAAGCCAAACTGGTCGCCTGCCATATTTACTATTCTTTCGACACATCGGGATGGTTTGTCCCTGTAACCTCAATAGGGATTCCTTGAAATACAGCCAGCTCTCCTGGACTCCTTTCCCCTTCATGTTATTCCCCCAGGGGATCCTACCCATCAGTTCCCTGAGGGAGTTGAAGTCTGCTTTCCTGAAGTCCAGGGTCCGTACTCTGCTGCTTACCTTTTTTCCCTGTGTCAGGATCCTGAACTCGACCAACTCATGGTCACTGCCTCCCAGATTCCCATCCACTTTTGCTTCCCCCACTAATTCTTCCTGGTTTGTGAGCAGCAGGTCAAGAAAAGCTCCCCCCCTAGTTGGCTTCTCTAGCACTTGCACCAGGAAATTGTCCCCTACATTTTCCAGAAACTTCCTGGATTGTCTGTGCACCGCTGTATTGCTCTCCTAGCAGATATCAGGATGATTAAAGTCGCCCATGAGAACCAGGGCGTGCGATCTAGTAGCTTCTGCAAGTTGCCGGAAGAATGCCTCATCCACCTCATCCCCCTGGTCCGGTGGTCTATAGCAGACTCCCACCACTACATCACCCTTGTTGCTCACGCTTCTAAACTTAATCCAGAGACAGTCAGGTTTTTCTGCAGTTTCATACCGGAGCTCTGAGCAGTCATACTGCTCCCTTACATACAGTGCTACTCCACCACCTTTTCTGCCCTGCCTGTCCTTCCTGAACAGTTTATAACCATCCCTGACAGTACTCCAGGAGGGAAAGACTACCTTGTTTTGTGCCTGAAGTTGAAGCTGATGGGCAGCTGTGGTGTCACAGCAAAACACCTTCTTCTTCGAGTGATTTCCCTGTGGTTGCTCCACTTCAGGTGTCAGTGCATCCCAGTGCCTTTGCTCAGAGAGTTTTAGTAGTGCCCGTACTGGTCGCATTTGTGTGGTGCCAGTCTAGTGACACTGTTGGTGCCTCATCCAGTGTGCGTGCAACCTGAACCCCTTAGTTCCTTGTCAACCGTCCCCAGCCTGAGATGGAGCTCCCAGCACTCCTGTAAAAATTAGATAGTACTCCTGTTTAGATAGTTTAAGATAGTATAGGCAGAATAAGTTTTAGTTCTTAGTTAATTACCTATCCTTTTTTCACAAAAAAAAATATATTTTCCGTTTATCCTGTAGAACAGTTAGGATAAGACAGCAAAATGCTAAAATGCTTGGTTCATCGGTCTTTAAACGCTGCACGATGTGCAGGGAAGCTATGCTGATGTCAGACGGACACATTTAATATGTCTATTGCTTGGGGGAAACGCACATTGCTCAGAAATGTGTCCATTGTAGCAACCTCAAAGCCAGGGCTCACAGAGATAGAGACCTGAGGCTGAAACTCATTTTGATGAAGAAGTCTCTACGATCAGCCTCTGACCCGGGGCAGGAAACCCCCCCCCCAGACATTTCTCCAGCAAGGTCTCCTAAGACTCATTCTTCCAAAACACCTGCAAGGAAATGGGCATCTTCTTTGCCTCATAGAGCGCAGACCATGAGAAAGCTGTCTCC
Organism: Chelonia mydas; assembly: GCF_015237465.2. Taxonomy (NCBI): domain Eukaryota; kingdom Metazoa; phylum Chordata; order Testudines; family Cheloniidae; genus Chelonia; species Chelonia mydas. The sequence goes on along the minus strand of NC_051251.2, from coordinate 70,154,116 downwards.
AGCCAGGTCACTCTCCTCGGTGCTGACCGCACTGCAGCTCAGCACTCATGAAGCTCCGGGAACCTCTGGCACTGCCTGTGCAGGGGCCTCTGCAGAATCCCAGCTTTCCAGTGCGGAGTCAAGGGGCACCAAGCCTACTTCCTCCACTGCGGCACCGTTGATGACACTGACGGAGTCGGAACAGTCAGTCACTCTGCCAATTATGCCGCCTCCCATGATAACAACAGCTCCGACAAAGACCACAGCAGCGGCAGCGGCACCAACTGCTACATCAGCGAAGCAATCGGCACCCACCTCATCGATGCTGAAGACCCAGGCACTGCGCCTATTTCTGCACTAGAAAGACTTGCTGGTCTCATTGACACCAGAGTCCCCTCTTCTGGGCACCGACAGCTCCCCGGTGCTTGCAGTAAAAGAACTACCTCTATCACTGGTAGCCCCCCCCCCCCCACACACACACACAGACACTTTCAAGTGTGGAGGAGCATAAGAAAGAAGGGGTGTTCTCATCTCACCATTCCTCTCCACTCAGAACATCTGTGATACCTGGACCCCTATGAGCAAGGTTCACATAGGGATAGGAGGCACCACTATGGTGTGGACACCTATGTTGAGTCCACCCATACCATTCCCCACTCACTGGCCTTAATGGGACCCGTGGGGACCTTACAGAAGAGACCCCCACACACCCCCAGTCCACATCGCGAGGGCATTAGATCCCCACCTCCACCATCGGAAACGAGAACAACTGAACCAAGGGAGGAAACCACAGAGGAACAGGAGAATATGCCACCAGACGCTTCACCTCACATTATAACACCTCATCCTCTCCAGATGAGGAAATAATGCCCCCACCCTCAACAACCACTGATGATTTCAGCCATTTCCAGGATTTGTTCAAAAGGCTGGCTGAGGAACCGAAAATATTTCTTTGAAGAGGTTCTGGAGGCCCAACGCAAACTACTTGACATCTTGCAAACATCTTCATCATCTAAGATAGAGCTGCCAATGAATGGGGCGCTGATGGAACCTGCCAAAACAGTCTGGCAAACTCCGGCCACTATACCACCAATCTGTAAGAGGGCTGACAAAAAGTACTCTATCCCCTCAAAGTGAACAGATTTCTTATTCACCCATCCAGCACCAAACTCACTGTTGAGGAGGCGGCCACACAGAGAGGGAAGCAACAACATTACAGGTCAACACCCACTAATAAGGATGGTAAGAGGTTGGACCTATTTGGACGCAAAGTCTATTTCTCCTCCACACTCCAGTTCAGAGTGGCAAACTGTCAGGGTTCCCTCCCCACTCTGAACTCTAGGGTACAGATGTGGGGATCTGCATGAAAGACCCCCCTAAGCTTATTTTTACCAGCTTAGGTTAAAAACTCCCCAAGGCACAAATTCTCCTTGTACTTTGGATTAGGTAAATACTGCCACCACCAAGTGATTCAAACAAATATTTAGGGAGGGCCACTTGAAACCCTACCTCCCCCCATTATCCCCCCAAGCCCTACACCCCCTTTCCTGGGGTGGCTTGAGAATAAACAAGATGAGCACAGACCAACCCTGGGTTTTTAGGAACACTAAAAACCCCAATCAGATTCTTAAAAAACAGAACTTTATTAGAAGCACGAAGAAAAGATAAAAGAACAACTCTGTAAGATTAGAATGGAAGATAATCTCACAGGCAGTCAGACTTAAAACATAGAGAATCCCTCTAGGCAAAACCTTAAGTTACAAAAAGACACAAAAACAGGAATACACATTCCCTCCAGCACAGTGAATTTCACAAGCCAAAACAAAAGAAAATCTAACACATTTTTTAGCTAGGTTACTTACTAACTCTATAGGAGTTGCATTGCTTGCTTTCTTGATCTGTCCCCAGCAGAAGCATCAGACAGACAGACAAAGCCTTCCACCCCCACCCCCACCCCCGATTTGAAAGTATCTTGTCCCCTGATTGGTCATTTGGGTCAGGTGCGAGCCAGGTTACTTGAGCTTCTTAAGCATTTACAGATAAGAGGATTTTATAGTACTGTATCAGAGCTTCTTAACCCCTTCCCTTTATATTTGTGACAGAAACTATGTGGCACTACTTGCCAAATATAACCACAGAAACTATGGTAAATTCATGGATTTTTTTTCCTCAGGAATATTGCTAATAAAGAGACAATTTTAAAGCACTGGTTTCTGAGGGGCAAATGTTAGCGAGGATGGCCCTACAGTTGTCCCTAGACATAGCAGATACTGCAGCAAGATCCACTGCTCCCACGGTGGTCATTTGATAGCTTCATGGTTGAGCTCTTTGGGGTCCCCCCAGGAAATGCAGGCTAGTGATGAAGACCTTCCATTCACTGTCAAACCAGCGAGGTGTTACACACCATGAAAAATTTGCAGGCAACACTCCGCGGGTTAGGTATTTACACACCTGCCACAAAACTGAAACAAAATAGGTATCAATCATACTGAAGAAACAGATATTCACCCTAACACAACAACATCAGCACCAATAAGATCAACAAAAACAGACACCACAAAGACTCAGACCCCTACCACCTGCTGCAACCCAAGCTCCTTCATCCAAATAGCAAATTTGAAGGCTTGGTCGATGGTCTGAAGGACCTCCCTCACGTTACAGTGCCAACTACACAATCTGTTTGGAGATCATCTCCTCCCTTTCTACCTGAAGTGGTCTTCCATCAGCATGGACAAATGGGCCATAGAAATCATCCATACTGGCTATTCCATCCCTTCATTTCTATACACCCGCCCGCCCCTTGTCCCTCTTTAGGTTCCCACTCACGACCACCTTCTACAGCTAGGTGCAGTGGAAGTAGTTCCCACTCAACACAGAGGGAAGGGTTTCTATTCCCACCAGTTGTTAAAAGAGAAGAAAAACGGGATGGGGCCCTATATTGGATCTCAGAAAACTCAATAAATTTGTGAGAAAATGACAATTCAGGATGGTCATGTTATCAACGATAATTCCAGCACTGGAACCAGGGGACTGGTTTTCAGCTCTCGACCTACAAGATGCTTATTTTCATATTATAATATACCCTGATCACAGGTGGTTCCTAAGATTTACCTTAGGCACAGACCACTAGCAATACAAAGTGTTACCTTATGGCCTATCTAGCACCGCTGGCACCTCAAGTCTTTTCCAAAATTCTCCCAGTATTTGCAGCACACCTAAGAAAACAAGGGATAATAATATTCCCTTATTTGGATGACTATCTTCTGAAGTCACCTGCTTGAATAGTCAGCATCCGGACTACCCAACAGACGATAGACTTCTTCCAGAGTCTAGGTCTACAAATAAATGAGAAAAAGTCAACCCTAGAACCCGTTCAACAACTAGAGTTTATCATGGCTTACCTTGATTCAGTGGAAGCAAAAGTGTCCCTACCAATAAACAAATCGGACCCAATGACCAAGTTCATATCCGTACTAATGAGCAGCCCACATATATGAGCCTGCACATGTCTCCAATTTTTGGGTTACACGGCAGCATGCACATTTGTGGTGAAACATGCACATTTACCTATGCAATGCCTTCAGGGATGGCTAGGAACTGTGTACAGGCCAAACAAACATGGCCTAAACAGATGACTAATGATGGCACCCAAAGTCAAGGAATCCCTGAGATGGTGGACGCAACCCAACAACTTGTGCTCGGGGATTCCATTCACACAGGAACCACCATCATAGGTGCTCACAATGGATGCCTCCCTATGGGGTAGGAAGCACACATGCAACAACACACGATTCAGGGACAGTGGTCTACCGATGAAACACACCTACCCATAAATCTGTTAAAACTCTGCGCAGTTCACAGTGCTTGCCTCCATTTCCTACTGCTGCTAAGGAACCAGAACATATGGGTATGACCGACAACATTGCATACATGCTCTACATAAACAGGCAGAGAGGGGCCCGATCACACTCACTATGCACCGAAGCCATGAAACTCTGGAACTGGTACATCCAACACAATATCATCATCTCTGCCTCCTACCTGCCTGGATGCCAGAACACCACTGTGGACAAACTTAGCAGACAATTTCTCCATGATTACAAATGGGAGATGAATAAGGTGATACTAGAGACCATATTCCAACAATTCGGTCATCCAGCTATAGGCCTCTTCACAAAAATTCAAAACCGCACATGCCCGCAAGTCTGCTCGAGAGCAGGTCTGGGAATCCGATTGATGGGGGATGCATTCCGAATCAAATGGGACACATCTCTCCTGTACGCATTCCCACCCATACCACTGTTGTTGAAAATGATACACAAAATAAGAACAATAAAGCGAGATAGCCCCCACATGGCCAAGACAACAGTGGTATCCGTGCATAACGCAATCACCCTACTGCTTTAGACGGACCTGCTAGCACAACATAAGGGTCAAGTTCACCACCCAAATCTAGAGATGCTCCACCTGAAAGCATGGCTCCTCTATGGTTCACTTATGACAAATTAGCCTGCTTGGAACAGGTCAAACAAGTGTTGCTACATAGTAGAAAATATATTACTTGTAAGGCTTACCTACAGAAATGGAAGAGATTCACTAAATGGTGCAATGCCAAACAAGTCACCGCTATGTCAGCACCCCTTCCACTGACACTAAATTACATTCTCAAATTAAAAAACTCTGGCCTATTCATAAGTTCGAACAATGTACACCTTGCTGCTATAACTGCCGTTCACCAAAAAATTGATGCGACAACTCTGTTCACACATCCAGTCACCAAACGATTCCTCTAGGGCCTACAAATAATCTACCCAGATGTACGCCCACCTGTACCACCATGGGACCTTAATTTGGTTTTGAAAGGTCTCACCAGAACCCCATTCGAACCCTTAGTGACCTGCTCCCTCATGCACCTATCAATGAAAGTCACCTTTTTAATGGCAATCACATTGGCTTGACGCGTGGGAGAGGAATAGGGGCTTTCACGGCAGACCCACCACATGCTGTCTTTTTTTAAAGATGAAGTTACATTAAGGACCAATCTAAAATTCACCCCTAAGATATCCTCGTCCTTCCATTTAAATCAACCAGTACATTTTCACACATTCTTTCCCTAACCACATGAGAATGCACATGAAGCTACATGGCACATCTTGGACGTTAGACAAGCTTCAAGCATTCTACCTGGGTAGAACCAACCCATTTAGGAAATCCCCAAAACTCTTCGTTTCTATCACACAGGTTCCAAAGGATCCGCTATATCAGCACATAGACTATCAAAATGGATTATGTGGTGCATTCACCCATGCTACCAACTAAAGGACATGCAATCCCCATCGGGGACCAGATCACATTCTACCAGATCAATAGCATCATCAGCAAAACACTATGCAATAACACAAGGTCCAGAATCAGATGCACGGCTAGGATTAGCGGTGTTATCCTCCATCAACCAACCAACTCCGAAGCCCCTTCCATGCTCAGGAGGACAGACTGTCCTCTACGGTCACCTGAAGTAGAGCACCCACGCGGACATCACTTGAAGAAGAGAAAGTTACTCACCTTGTGCAATAACTGAGGTTCTTCGAGATGTATTCCTCTGTGGGTGCTCCATTACCCACCCTCCTCCCCTGTACTTTGGAGTGTGCAATATGACTCTACATTAAAGAAGGAACTGAGAGGTTCAAGTCACACACATGCTAGATGAGGCATCAATGGGGCCGTGAGACTGGCACCATGCATGTGCAACCCGTATGGGCACTGCTACTGAAACTGTCCGAGCAAAGGCACAGAGATGCACTGACACCTGAGCTGGAGCACTCACGGAGTGCACATCTCGAAGAACCTCAGGCCTGGTCTACACAAGGGTGGGAGTTCTATCTAAGTTACTTATCTTCAGCTCCGTGAATAACGTAGCTGAAGTCGACATACTTAGACCTACTCACCGCGGTGTCTTCATTGCAGTGAGTTGACTGCTGCCGCTACCCCATCAACTCTGCCTGCGCCTCTCGTGGTGGTGGAGTACAGTAGTCAACGGGAGAGCGCTCAGGGGTCGATTTATCGTGTCTAGTCTAGACATTGGATCAATCGCTGCCCGCTGATCCGGCGGGTAGTATAAACATACCTTCGGTTACTGCACAAGGTGAGTAACCCATTCCTCAGAGCTCTGGAGTTGTGGTTCCCTAACATGTAGCACTTGGCAACCCTTTCAGGAATAGCGGGGATGGGAAGGGTATATGGGGGAGAAATAAATGAAAAGGCAATTTCAATCCCTCTGTACTGCAGTTCGAGTTGATGCAAAAGTTGCAGGGACTAAAATATTTAATCTATTTTTTAAGAACTGACACTGTGTTTGGCAACGTTGCTTCATATCAGCTCTAAGGTCATAATGATCACAAGTTCTTACTCTCAGATATGTTCAGCAGCCTATGAGAAATGATTAGGTGGTCTTGGATCATTTCCGAGTGAAAAGTGTGTCACACAAACCGGTATCAAAATTGGCACCCTGGTAAGCAGTCTAGACATAGAAAATATCACAAAGATGCAGAAAGTGAACTAGCATCTGAGTTCTAGAAGTGATACCTCCAGAAGAGTTGAGAGAGAATGGTAGGGCAGCATGGGAAAGCTTGAGCTATAGTTTGCTAGCTAAATAAGTAACTTCAGTTGCTAATGCTGTCAGCCTGACGCCTTTCACAATCACTAAACTCATTTTTCTTTTCTTAAAGAAGGAGAAAATATATACATAAGCAACCTACATTTTCAGTACTTGGTGCTGACAGCTTTTTTCCAAGAACCTTAAACCTGCCCTTCCCTTGGTGTGCCTAAGGGACTACCTTGATAGAAAAATGGAGGGGATAATGAGAGAGAACTTTGACCTGCAGGTTTCACAGTACACCATCTCTACCTATTCATCTTACATGTCTGTCTTGCCTTCACAAAGGGAACCATGAGAGTTTGTGTAGGCATCTCTTGGTTCCTAATGGCATAGTGCCATGCATCAGGGCTCCCTGTGTATATTCTCTAGGATACTTGCTGAGTAGTGCTATTTTAATGGTGAAGGACAAGTTTGTGTTTGAAGCCTCTTTAACTTAGCGTTATCCTGATGAATACCTATTTTGACACCCATCTACCTTTTTGGGTTTTTTACCAGCATGCCACAAGTCAGCAGATGACACAGCTTTAGCTGTGGTTGTCCTCAGTGTAAAATGTTCTGCCCTTGGATCCACTTCAATTGTTCACTTTCCCACTTCTAAAAAAGAGAGATGAAAATGTAACTTTTTCCTGGGGGGATTTTAATTTGTTTTGTATTTGAATCAGTTTGTTTCTATATTTGTGTTTTTTACATCAATACACAGCTCCATGGTAGATTGTGGGGAAGGGAGGGTTTTATCATTATCCTGGTTATATGGCGCATGGGCTCCTTGGAAAGTGCCTTTCATCAAAGCTCAGAATTGTCTTTGTATTTTAAGAAATACAGCTTATTTTGAGAATTTCTGAAGACTACTCCGAAGATTGCTAAGGAGATGCTCCCTACTTTGTATTCCCAAGATTTCAGTTCTTACCTACTTTTCTTGGTTCTCAAAGCTATTGTTAGGGCACGTCTCCATGGAGGAAGTAAAATTAATTTGAATTAATAAAAGGTGTAAATTTAAAGTGGATTAGTTAAACTGCATTAAACCCCTGTGTGGACATACTCATTCAGAATTAAAGTTGTCTTAATTTGCTTTAGGTTACCGAATCCACTTTAAATTCCCACCTTTACTTAGTTCAAATTAACTTTCCTGAGTGTCCCCGTGCAGACAAACCCTAAGATTCCCAAGCAGAAAACCAAAGCCTAAACTTTGCCAGGGCAGAAACAAAGCTCCAAGGGTTCCGTTCCAAAAGTTCATCTCATCTCAGAATAAGGATGAAGTGGGGGAAGATCATCTAGTTCCAGCATGCGTGGCTCACCATTGATCTTAGACACAGTGGGTTCAAAAGTGTTCCAACAATTCTGGTATCTCCTGCCATGCGAAAGGTGGTAAGTTCCAACATCTCTGTAAAGGGAGGGTCTCCTCTTCCTCGTGATGCCTGTGGGAAAATGAAACCATTTAATAACTTTCTTCTGGGAAAAAGTTTCCACGGCTTTATTCTTATTTCATTGCCTTCCAAAATAACGAAGAATGCGAGGGAAATCCTGCTGATTGTCCTCATAAAACCCAGCTGTCCATCTAGCACCTATATATCTTGGGTACATATCCAAGAGAATGGTTTGACTGTGTACAGAGAATAGCATTGTATGGAGGCAGTTTGGCCTAGTGGATAGTGCACTGGGACTGTGGAGACATGGATTCTGTACCTGGCTCAGTCATTGGCCTGCTGGGTGACCTAGGGCAAGTCATCTCATCTCTGTTTCCATTTCCTCTTCTGTAAAATGGGGGTACTGATACTGACATCCTTTGTAAAGTGCTTTGAGATCTACACATGAAAAATGCTGTATGAAAGCTGGGTGTTTTTATCATAATGTTCTGAGGTCTGAGGCATAAGAGCACTGCTTATATTTCATCTTTCTCCCATTTGGGATAGACTCTGTTCAAATGACATTCACAAAGGTTGTTGGGATTGTGGTGGTGCTGCGGGAGTGACAAAAAAATGTTGTTATACTGTACCCAGATGAGACTCTTCTGAATAAGTTTGGCCTGGGAAATCACTAGGTGGTATCCACAACTCTGGAAATCCATTTTCTTATGAGCAGTGCTAACTGAAGGGGAAATGAGCTCATTCCATCATTCATAGAAACGTAGTTCACGTTGGCTTAATGATAAAGACCTTAGGAATGATTTTTCCATTATCAGACAAAGTAATCATGTTTCAATAATGGTGTGTAAAACTTCAGCATGGCTAGGAGTTGTCTTGCTTCGCACACATCTGCTCCGATATATTGTAATGACACTACTACCATAACAATACTTTGGCTTGTGAAATTCTACAGGCACTGACTGATCTTCTAGGACCCAATCAGAGTTTAAATGATGATCCAGGTAAAAACTGTTGAAATGTGACACACGAGTTGGTGTAGCCAACTCCAGCTATGTTCTCACATCTCATTATATTTAGTGTTGTTTTCTTAAAGCCTTAGCTCCTCAAGCCATGTGATTAAATAAAGCTGGGATTCTCGTGTTAAAAAAAAATTCCTTGACTTCATGCTTCTGCAGAAAAGTTTGAAAATGGGCACTATAAAAACTCAGTGGCCAAAAAGAACCCAAAATATATTATTGTTTTTAGGCCAATTTCATGATTTTGGGGACCTTACGAATGATTTTAGTAAGTATGGGGGCTGGGAACATTGGTTCTTGCAGTCTGCCTATCATTGTAGTATTTAAATGCTGTGTTGCACAACTGGGTATATGAATAACTTTGTGCAAACATCTTTGTCTGGCTCATCTCTTGCTCCAAAAAGTGTGTTTCCCCTTGAACTGTTTCACAGCCCCCAAGGTATGTATAGGTATGTTGGATTAACAAACTACCCACACTCTCCCTGATGATCGTAGTCAATAAAAAATAGTTTGCTTCAAATGAAAATACAACTCTAGATATTTGTGAAGTCTGAATTCTCTTCTTTAATAATTTTCTGGGAAGGGCCCTAGTAATCATAAAATCAGGTCACGTTGAATAGGTCTGGGAATTGACCCAAAGATAGCTTTGTTTATGACTTCATATTGCTATGTATCAATTAGGACGCAGATGTACTCTTTGAAACCTTTTGCATTCAGGGCAGACCCTGGGAAAGAGAAGTCGACAGGGTGATTTTAGGGGTAATATATGTTTGACAAAATTATCAATGCTCAAATTTGTGTTATAGTTATTTTTTATCAGTCAATATGTATGAAACACTGGAGTAAATGGAAAACAGGCATGAAAGATATATAGTGTTGTGTCTAATTCTAGCTGCATATCTGAGGTATTGATACCATACATCGTCCACACAGAAATAATTGTGGACAAGTTTAATAGCTTCTGTCCTAAAACCTTGTTCAGAATAGTATACTGCTTTATGATGTCATTTGTTACAATTTCTCTAGGCTTCATTTCTTAATTCTGTCATACTTTGATACATTGCTGCAGTTATTTTGTAGACGCTACATGGTAACCTCTTCAGCAAAAATGGTCATTAGAGCCTGTGCTACTTTACCACCTTATGCCATGATCATATGGGATATCACACGTCACCGCTGTGTGTTTTCAACTAATATATATATTGTGTGTGATAGCATGTGTGCTTGTATGGGAAACAAAGGGGTTGATAGCGCGCCAGAGGGGACCGCTGCAGGAGATCATCCATGCAGTTTGTTGTTTACAAGGGCGTTGTTTTCTTGAAATAGTGCTTCAGTAAGGATTAGTTTAAAAAAAAAAAACACCTAAATACATAGTTGCCATCCTTAAGGTAAGGATTGCACTGTGGGAAAACTGTCGAGGTAAGTAAATTTTAAATCCTAACAACCTTAACAGTGTCCCTTCAAACTGAGCGTAGCCCTAAGTGAAATCACCACTGCACCTGCTATGCCAAGTGAAAAATCACAGCAAACCAGGGGCATAATGAAATGTGGAGTTCTCAGTGTCCTGTATAATGGTCAGTAAGCTGTACCATAAAAGACTCCCACTTAAGCAGTCTGTGGTTAGGGTAATGAAGACTGATTATTCCTGCTGTTTCCATGTAACTAGTCCCACAACTGGGTAGAGATTCTCCTTGTTTGTGCATTAAGTGACCTGTGAATATATAAAGCATATTTAGCTTGGAATCCATTTGTTTCAGAGCATATGACACAAGATTTATCACATGTAATTAGTGTAGGGTACTGCAATGCACATGGAACTATTACTTGCAGAACAGTGTAAACTGCAGTATGTAATAGATATCAGCAAAGAGTGAAGCTCATTGTCAAAAAAGACTGTTTGGTTATTTGAACAAGTTGCAATTTAAATAGGCAAGGTATTGATTTATGAAGAGATGATTTATGAAAATAAAGCTCCATTTCTAGTAGAACTAACCAGTATAGACATACATGTTACATAAATTATTTGTGGTAGACAAATTGTGGATCTAGTGCTTACGAAATGTTAGATCTGTTCTTGTTATGATCTAGTGAGAGCGGGGGGAGTGAGGGGCAGAGACAGAATAACCTGCTCAGATTTCCATGAAAATGTGCAAACTATGAAAAATTAAATATTTTGTATGTTTGAGATCTGGTGTTATACATTGAAAGACCCCTCTGTCCCTAAGCATCAATTGATCTGATTAATACTATAGCATAGACATAGTGAATGTTTATTTTATTCCTTTAACTTCAGGGTCTCAGTTCCCAATGTTAATACTAAGGGAACAAGATGACCTTCTCAGAAGGAGCTTTAGGTTGATTAGAGTGTTTTCCAGAACAGACTGACACACACATTTTAAAATGACTGTCCCCCAATGTTATTTTCTGGGGAGGTAGCTTTGTAGTACCTTTTAAGAAATCACAGTGCACTAAGATGTTAAAGGACGTAATGTGCATATCTCTCTGTAGGAAGGCGTTTAGGGAAAATGTTCTTTCACTGCTGCTTGCACAGAAACCTGTGAAAAATATTTTCTTATGTGGCTCATAACAGGACTGTAGGTTTTTTGCTGAGTTCTCTGCAAAGAATGGGGGAAGTGGAGTTGGAGATTGTTGTTTTTTCGCAGGTGTGCCTGTGGCCCCAAATGGAAACCAATCAAGGTGCGATTTATGTTCATTAAGTGCTTGTCAAAACTGAAAAATTTTCTAATCAACAGCAATATAGCAGAGGCCCCCTCTATGGCTGGGAGTGTCGCCTCCGCAGTATCGGCTATTTGCCTGTTACAACTCTAGGCTAGAAATCCACTGATGATTACATTAGGCTAAGCTGTGAAGTAAATGAACCATGTCTTATTTAGGTGCAACTAGCTTCAGTGTAGTCCTGCCCCGCAGGGCACTTTATAGCGTTTTATGGTTTTAAAATTAGTGTAGCTTCCCATTTGCTGCAGGGTGCTGCATGTTATGCCTTTGAACTCAATAAGCAAAGGGAAGGGGGCCTTTTGTTTTTTCCCCTTATTTTTTTTTCCTTTGCAGTTTAGCAATTTTGTTTTGCATCTTTTCCAGACGGCATTTTGCAATAAAAATGTCTGACTGCCATGTACACACAAAAGTACGGCTTCAGCATTTACCAGTCTACGTCTCGCACCCGCTTCTGACAAAGCAGTTGTTGCTGACAATGAACAATAGCTTTGCAGGTTACCATTCACGGCTCCCTAAGTCAGTATTATTCTCTAAAATATGCCATCTTGATCTTAGCTCCCTCTCTCCAAAAACTTCCAACATTCCATCCTGAGATACAAACACGGGCTCTCTGTTTTAATACTTCAGCAGCATCTTTCACCTACGGATAAGGAAGCCTTAATGCAGTGAGCCTCACAAACATCTCTGTATGATAGACAAGCAGGGTCTCCTATCTGCTGACAGGGAATCTGACATACATGTATCAAATATCTGGCCCAGCACCACAGGGCAAACCAATAATAGTAGTGGGAGTAGAACTCCTAACTACTTGCCCTGTGTGTTAACCAGTTTCTAGCATGGGGAGTGGGAGCTGTCAGATTGTGTCAACACAAGTCACAGAATGGGAAGTATGTGTTTTTTTTTGGCTGCTAACACTTTGAAGACTACAGAAATATTCATGTACCACGTAATATTTGACTGGAAAAAGCCAGCACTCTTCAGGTTAAATTCTGTATTTTATTACCTTAGAGTAAGTTATTGATGGGAGACAGAGAGAGGGAAAGGAATGCAAGAAAGAAAATGAAAATTTGAGGGACCAGTTTTTTCTAGGACTTTCTGAGAAGTGAGAGGTTAGATTAGGTTTAGGTACATTAATTTTGTGACACACAGTAACCTTGCGATGAGTATTTTGATGTTGAGCATGCAAGAAGAGTGTACTCAGCCAAACAACTGTCAATGGTTAGGGCCCTACCAAATTCACAGTCATGAAAAATGCATCACGGTCTGTGAAATCTAGTCTCCACTGTGAAATCTGTCAATTGTGGGGCACTCCCTGGTATTGCCACCCTTGCTTCTGCACTGCCTTCAGAGCTAGATGGCCACAGAGCAGAGGCTGCTGGGCAGGCACCCAGCTTTGAAGGTAACACCACTGCCAGCAGCAAAGCAGAAGTGAGGGTGGCATGGTACAGGGAGGTTGTCACTTTTGGGGTGGGTCTTATGGATGGACACAGTGGGCAACTGCCCAGGGTGCTGTGGTCAGGGAGTCGCTGTGGTCACACACACCCCCACGCCTCCACATACACACAGCCAGCCCAAGGCCCCTTTAAACCTGAAGGCCGGGCTGGCTGGGAGCCCAGCTCTGAAGGCAGGGCTGTCACAAGCAGCAGTGCAGAAGTATGGATGGCAATATTGCAACCTTCCTACAATAGTCTTGTGACACCCCCCCCCCTTTGGGACCCCCCACAGTTACAACACTATAATTTAAATATCTGAAACCATGAAATTTAAGATTTTTAAAATACTATAACTGTTAAATATACCAAAATGGACCGTGAATTTGGTAGGGCCCTAATCATGGTAAACAGTATGTGTATTCTGTCGTGTGAGGGGAAGGATTGTGGAGAAGGGCTGCTTCAACTATAGTCCATCCAAATGCAACCAGATGGAGTCCTAAGAATCCCCTGCTCTGAGGCCTCCCAGGGAAAGAGCTGATATGGTTTCTATGCATGGAGGACCACACTGGAACATTGGACCTTTCACTGTATTTTCAGAACTGTCCAGTATCAACAGTACAAGGTTCAGTGTCTCCCAGTCCTGGTCTGCTTTTGCAGCAAGAATCTGAGTCGCTCATTTTTGTATATCACATAAAGCAGTGCAGAACACTCCCACTTAGGCTCCCAGGGTCTATAGCTATCTACTTGATAATTTCATTCTCTTTTAAAGTCTCACTTGCTTTGCAATACTCAAGCTCCATCTTTGCTTCTGTAACTCTGACAGACCCCGGTCGGTGGTGGGTGGGATCAATTCTGGGACCTCTGGAGCTTAGTGCATGAGCCTCTACTGTATGAGCTAAAAGCCAGCTGGCTGTTAGCTAAGGCTGTAGAGCAGGCTCATTTTATCTCTCTCTAAGTGGTCTCGGTGCCACTAGATGGGACAGAACACCACATCTAGGAGGTGTGTGGGTTACGCTTCCTTGCCCTTTGTATGGTTATTTATATCTGTGCAAAGTAATTGGAATGGTAGTATTTTACACCTACTTTTCACAAGTGTTGTTTAACCACAAGGAGAAATGCACTGGAGATTAAGGCCGTCAGATATAGTGGATTTTAAACCTGAAGTAAGTTTATGGTATTTGGTTTCTAAAAATTGAGTTTGCATATTGTATTAGTTTGTACATTTCACTAGCTGTTCTTAGCTTATTAGTCAGGTTGTAGAAACAAAAGTGATTGGGTGCTTGCAGGCGTTGCTCAATGGCAGGGGTAACTTTTTAAATGCGATGGAGCCATGAACAAATGGAGAGTGTTCTTGCATAATAAACTAGGTTTTGGAAATAAGAAAAGTGAAATGCAGCTGATAGACTTTGGTAATTTATTTATTTGTATTTCATCCACAATGTACTGTGCCATGCACTTAAATCATATTAACAATATAGTTCCTGTGCCAAGGCATGTAGAGTCCAGACAGGCAACATGAGGAATGGAGGGAACATACAGCAGGAACTCGCGTGGTCCTATAGTTCTGCCTTTAAAATAAACTCCGTGTCTGTGTTGTAAGAGAGCATTGTACACGCCTCCAAACCTGGTGGAGCTGTGTTCTGATTTTTTCTTATTTGAAGCAGTGTTGAAATAAAGGCCTATTCTCATGTGCAGACAGTAGTGTAGAGAAGAAATTAAACTACTGTGCCCAGTGTTATGTGATATGGAAGACATTTTTTGTGGTTCCTTTCTTAAGTTTTGAAAATTAAAGTTTGATTTTTTTTCCCCTTTAGACAAGATTGTGTGCTTCCATGACATGAATAGTGGTTTTGTTGAAGAATTCTTCATAGCAATTTTTATTAGATTTTTTTTTAATATAAAGGAGGATTCTAATTGTTTTGGGAATGAATGTATGATAATTGGACACCTGTGTTCACTGAATTTTGTGTGTGTGAGAGTGATTTAAAAAACTGAAGTCCACATGAATGTATACCAACAGTTGTGTAATGTTTTCATTGCAATTATTTATTCCAGTTAGTAAGGAACATCCTTAAATAGCAGTATTAAATATTCTCAAGACAAGGCCTATTTAGAAAGCAAAGTCATATCTATCTCTTTAGTCAGTCCGTGTGTTTGCCTAAGCAGCTTCCATCCATTTCACTGTTTAACTTAATTATATTTCCATTTACAGTGTTTCTGAAAAGAAAGCTGTATTATTGTGTATCATGTCTTTTCACTATGGGCAATTCATTTTGAGGTGTTATTAAATAACATTTTGCAGCTTCTAGAAGTATTTGTCCTTTCTATGGCAATCACGGGTATTTTAGCAGTTAATTTAGTCTTATAGATACTAGTCACTTGCCTTGAGTAGTCAAATTAACACTCAGTGGCGCTATATTTGAGCAAACTGCTAAAGGTGTTACCTCAGGATGAAAAGCAATGAGAATCAATATAGTGAGTGTATTTTTAGGGAATATTGATTGATTGATGTGTTCTAGGCTTAACTTCAAGTACCAGCATGCCCCACAGCTGACTAAGATGAAGTCGCCAGTTACTGATAACTGTAGGCCATTACTTATGTAGTATTTCACAAGCTCGGAGATTAGATGAACACTTTTTTAAACAATTTTTTAGCTAAAGAAGTTGTGTATGCGGTAGTTACAATATCTGTAACGCCTACCAAATCCTAGTAAAGTGCCTCACATTTTCCCCACTTACAGTGCAACTACCTGCCATTGCTGTGAGAATTGGAGAAGACATTGATTTGATTCAGTGCTGCACAGTATTCCTGTAGGGATCTGTTTGGTACACTGAGGCATTAATGACTTATCTCCCTTCCTCGAAAGGCAGCTCCACAGAAGGTGGTAGCCATGTTAAGCTGTGCTTCTGTCAGCAAGCTGAGAGCTGTGTCTCTCTGACACAACTCTCGATTGCTAGCAGGTTTCTCTCATTGCACCTCATTTGCATCTGGGACATCAATTAGCATGTTTGTTGAGGCTAATTGAATGAAACTCAATCATAGCTCTTAATTGCTTGACTATGTGAAAAGAAATCACATTAATGCAGCTAATTAAGTATATGGCAATAGATGCAACATAATTAGGAGTGAAATGTGAAAAACAACCGATGGCAAAGGTGTAAGAGCAGGAGTGTGGGGGGGATTCAGGCACTCCGTTATCTTGTTATTGACGCATTTGGGGAGGGTTCCCTTTGCTCTGGTGCTTGTTTTTTTCACAGTGCTGAATGATGAACATGGACAACTTGAGAAGAAAAATGCAAATGGATTTGCAATTACTACTTTTTCAAGCTGTTGAGGGGCAGAAGATGGCACTTCTGGGGTGGCCCGCTGTTGAGTAGGCTCTAGGGACTTGTTAAGTGCTGTTTAAAAGTACTTGGCTTTGAATTACCCTCATGCCTTGTTAAAGAGTTTTTTCCCCTTTTTTCTCAGATCAGCGTTTTCTACAACTAACATCTAGGGGAGTTAAATCTGTAACATTTGCATATCAAAATCAGACTTGCTGTCTTCTCTTTAACACATCATATTCCAGATGACAGCGAGACCCTCATCTGTTCTAATCTGATCAAACCACACGTCACACTTCTGACCAAGCTGCATTATTTTGTAGTTGTAACTTTTAATTCAAGTACAGATCTAAGATGCGTGGATGCAGGGCTAGGAGGGAGTTGACATCCTAGTGGAAGGAAGCTCAGTGCTTTCCTCTCTCCCTTTACGGGGAAATGTACAGGATTATTATTATGCACCCAGCACAGAATGAAAGGGTCTTTGTCACGTGCATTCAATACATCCATAGAAAGTAATAATGTAAACTGTCATTTAGTGCTTGTGGGGCTTCTATTTTGTTTGGGCACCTTTGTTTAATAGTAAAATAATAGTTACGGTATATTTATTCCCTGCTTCCCAACATTAATTTACTCTTTCTTCAGTAAGTTTATACCTCACTTTCAAACCTGATTCCTTCTCTACTTAAGGCAACTTAATCTGCACCTGAGACATTTCCGAAACTTAGTGTTAAAGGTGATTTGTGTACTCACTCCAGTTCCAGAATTTGTAGAGAACGCTTTAAACTTCTCCATTAGCAAAATTTAAATGGAATACATCAGTTATTGTATGTTAAATAAAATGTGTCTATTAAAAGAGCGCATGCTGAGGTTTAGTCACTATCTGATTAGCCTCATTTTAGAGCCCATAAGCAATAAATGCTCAATTACGTTCCTCTTATTGTATTTTAATTTGTGAAGAATTGGCATTGAACAAGAAAGTTATACCCAGTTGATGTTTTATAAGGGGAGCTATTCTTTTCATCTTGTACTGTACCAGAAATTAGTGAAGGGAGGGTTTTTTAATTTTCGGCTACTCCTCTGATACTTAATTTTCAGTGTCACTCTGCACTCTAAAACCTCCAGTGAACTGTTCCGACTCCCCCTTCATACCATGTAGGTATTTACTGCATTCACGAACAACCTGAAGAAATCTGATATAATTTCTTTATCAAACTGGATAAGTCTACCAGAAAATAAGTATTGCCCCAGTAGCAGAGTTCAGCATGTTTAAACAGAATGTGTATTTCATATTGTAAAATTTGTGTTGCTGTGTTAAAGGTGAAGTGGTGTTTATGGAAAATAAATAATTTACCATAATTGTAGCCATGTAAGAGTTGCAGTGATTTGGACCCATAACAGGCCTTCTTGCAAAACTATTTTAATCCTTCTGACTTTAATTCAGCCTTCCTAATCCCAACATTATGGAATCAAGTCAATTAATGGGAAACAACCCTGAAGAGAACATCGTTGTTATCACAAAAATAAATGTTAGCCTGGCAACTAAGAATTACAAGACTGTTTCCAAAAAAGAGAACAATATAAGATAGTTTCAATCCATTTTATTTCCATAGTTACCTATGGAGTTGAGGAACTCAGAAATATGCAACTCTGGTTTTTGCACATGCCGTTTTGTACCACTAGCATACTAACCACTCAATTTTTGGCCCTATTCGTGAAATATCTGGTTGCTTCAGATATAGTAGCTATTAGTCTGGCTAAATCTACATGACAATACTATTACATTGGTCACCCCACATACTGTTAGAGAATTGTATGGAAGAATTCTCTTTGGAGAACAGATGCAAAGGCCTCTTTTTTCTGGAGACTCTGTGCGGGAGTAAAGAAGATGAGTGTAATTTGCTGTGCTGCAGAATCCTAGTAAACAGGTGGTTGTTCCTATGCAAGCCGCTGACCAACCTCTTTCTGCATTAGGATCTGTCCTCTTGGTGCATTTATGTATTTGATAAGCAAGAATTATGAAAATCTTTTCCCACTTTTAGTCTCCAGTTCTTAATATACTATTCTAACTTGTAGGTTTCTTGTACCTTTTTGATTTTTATTGGTTTGTTTCTCTGCAGGACTATATGCAGAATGTTCACGGAAAAGAAATCGACCTTTTGAGAACTACTGTGAAAGTGCCAGGAAAGAGGCCACCTCGAGCGACATCAGCTTGTGCACCCATCTCCAGTCCCAAAACGAATGGCATGTCCAAAGACATGAGCAGTTTACACATCTCTCCTAATTCAGGTAAGAGAATAGCAAGTTGAGCAAAACAAAAGAACATATGTTCTCTTCCAGTCAAATACGTTAGTGTGTGAGAATGCATGCATATGTTCATACATATATACCACCTATGTGGAAATGATAGCTATGAAATAAATTACAAATTCAAGTGACAAATGACATCCATGACTGTTAAACTTTCCCTCTGTCTACTAATCCATTTCCCACAAGAGATCTCAAACCTCTGAGCACCTTTAAACTGCCACCTTTTTATTTATTTTAAAGTGCTTAGCCAGTGAAATATTTCCTTATTTCCCTTCTAAATTACACAAAGGCTCACGATGAGAAATATTCAGTCCTGTCCCAGTACGAGGTTATTGGGTCCAATATTTTGCATCCCTGCTGGGCTAGAAACAGGAGATTTATGCCATTGGAAAAGAGCACTTCCAATTTGCCAATGGGATTCACAGCACCCATGTCTAACTTTTGTCTCTTCCCTCTCCATGTTCTTGTCAGCTGTTGGAAGCGGGGTCAGAAGAAGAACATCTTCATTTGCAAAATCCTCCCATACACTGTGCTGCAGAAAGTGAGAGAGCAGCTTCCTTTTTAAAATGTCCCATGTTCCTCCAAACCGGAAGCAGGAAACAGTGGGTGAGAGTGGACGCTTCATTTCTTAGAGAACATAAGAATGGCCATACTGGGTCAGACCAAGGATCTGTCTAGCCCAATATCCTGTCTTCTGACAGTGGGCAGTGCCAGATGCTTCAGAGGAAAGGGATAGAACAGGGCAATTTTTGAGTGATCCATCCCCTGTTGTCCAGTCCCACCTTCAGGCAGTGGGACATTTAGGAGCACCCAGAGCACAGAATCATAGAATATATGGGTTGGAAGGGACCTCAGGAGGTCATCTAGTCCAACCCCCTGCTCACAGCAGGACTGATCCCCGACTAAATCATCCCAGCCAGGGCTTTGTCAAGCCTGACCTTAAAAACTTCTAGGGAAGGAGATTCCACCACCTCCCTAGCATGGGATTGTGTCCTTGACCATCTTCACTAGTAGCCCTGGATGGGCCTGTCCTCCCTGAACTTATCTAATTCTTTTTTGAACCCAGCTATAGTTTAGGTCTTCATAACATCTCCAGCAACGAGTGCCCCAGATGGACTGTACGTTGTGTGAAGAAGTACTTCCTTATGTTTGTTTTAAACCTGCTCTCTATTGACTTCATTTGGGTGACCCATGGTTTTTGCATTATGTGGAGGGATAAATAAAACTTCCCTATACGTGTTCTCGTAACCATTCCTGATTTTATAAACCTCAGTCATATCCCCCTTTCATAATCTCTTTTCTAAGATGAACCAGTCCCAGTCTTTTTAATCTGTCCTCATATGGAAGTTGTTCCATACCCCTAATAATTTTTTTTTTGCTCTTCTGTGTACTTTTTTCCAATTCTAATATATCTTTTTGGAGATGGGGCAACCAGAACTGCACACAGTATTACATAAGAACATAGGAACCAAAGGTCCATCTAGCCCAGTATCCTGTCTTCCGACAGTGGGCAATGCCAGGTGCCCCAGAGGGAATGAACAGAACAGGTCATCATCAAGTGATCCATCCCCTGTCGCCCATTCCCAGCTTCCGGCAAACAGAGGCTAGAGACACCATGCCTGCCCATCCTGGCTAATAGCCGTTGATGGACCTATCCTCCATGAACTTATCTAGCTCTTTTTTGAACCCTGTTATAGTCATAAGAACATAAGAATGGCCATACTGGGTCAGACCAAAGGTCCATCCAACCCAGTATCCTGTCTGCTGACAGTGGCCAATGCCAGGTGCCCCTGAGGGAGTGAACCTAACAGGTAATTGGCCTTCACAACATCCTCTGGCAAAGAGTTCCACTGGTTTACTGTGGGCTGTGTGAAGAAATACTTCCTTTTGTGTGTTTTGCCTATTAATTTCATTTGGTAACCCCTAGTTCTTGTGTTATGAGAAGGAGTAAATACCACTTCCTGATTTACTGTCTCCACACCAGTCATGACTTTATAGACCTCTATCATATCCCCCCTTAGTCATCTCTTTTCCAAGCTGAAAAGTCCTAGTCTTATTAATCTCTCCTCATATGGTATGGAACAGAAGCCGTTCCATACCCCTAATCATTTTTGTTGCCCTTTTCTGAACCTTTTCCAATATATCTTTTTTGAGATAGGGCACCCACATCTATATGCAGTATTCAGGATGTGGGCATACCATGTATTTATGTAGTGGCATTATGATATTTTCTGTCTATCTATCCCTTTCCTGATGGTTCCTTCCGTTCTGTTAGCTTTTTTGACTGGCCCTGCACATTGAGAGAGTGTTTTCAGAGAACTTTCAACAATGGTCCCAGATCTTTTTTTTTTTTAGTGGTAACAGATAATTTAGACCCCATAATTCTGTATTTATAGTTGGGATTATGTTTTCCAGTATGTATTACTTTGAATTTATCAACACGGAATTTCATCTTCCATTTTGTTGCCCAGTCATCCAGTTTTGAGAGATCCCTTTGTAACTCTTTGGAGTCTGATTTGGACTTCGCTATCTTGAGTAATTTTGTATCATCTCCAAACTTTGCCACCTCACTCTTTATCCATTTCTCCAGATCCTTTATTAATATGTTGAACAGTACTGATACCAGAACAGATCCTTGAGGAACCCTGCTATTTTAACTTCTCCACTGTGAAAACTGACCATTTTTTCCTACCCTTTGTTTCCTGTCTTTTAACCAGTTACTGTTCCATGGGGACCTTTCCTCTTACCCGGGACTACTTACTTTGCTTAAGAGCCTTTGGGTGAGGGACCTTAAGAACACGAGAGCGGCCATACTGCGTCAGACCAATGGTCTGTCTGGCCCAGTATCCTGTCTCTGACAGTGGCCAGTGCCAGATGCTTCAGAGGGGATGAACAGAACAGGGAAATTTTTGAGTGATCCACCCCCTGTTGACCAGTCCCAGCATCTGGCAGTCAGAGGCTTAGGGACTTCCAGAGCATGGAGGCAAAGGCTTTCTGAAAGTCCAAGTATGGTATATCCAGGGAATCACCCTTGTCCACATGGTTGTTGACACTCTGAGAATTGTAATAAATTGGTGAATCATGATTACCCTTCCCCAACAAATCATATTCTTCTAGATGTCTTATAATTCTCTTCTTTTCTATAGTTTCAACCAGTTGGCTGATATTGAAGTTAGGCTTGCCAGCCTGTAATTGCCAGGATTGTTTCTGGGACCTTTTTAAAAAATCAGCGTTACATTAGCTATACACCAGTCATCTGGTACACAGGCTGATTTAAGCAGTAGCTTACATATCATAGTTAGTAGTTCTGCAATTTCATATTTGAGTTCCTTCACAATTCTTGGGTGAATGCCATCTGATCCTGGTGACTTATTTCTGTTTAATTTATCAATTTGTTCCAAAATCTCCTCTATTGACACCTTGAATTTGTCATCTAAAAAGAATGGCTCAGGTGTGGAAATCTCCCTCATATCATCTGCTATGAAGACTTGATGGAAAGAATTGATTTAGCTTCTCCACAACGGCCTGGTCTTCCTCGAGTGTTTCTTTAGCATCTCAGTCGTCCAGTGGCCCCATTGGTGGTTTGGCAGGCTTGCTGCATCTGATGTACTAAAAAAAAAATGTCGCTGATGTTGCTGATTAGACACCTCTTTCCTTAGTCAACCACATGGCCAATTTATCAAAACACTGCTGATCACTCGGAGGGTTTTTGCCCTTTATTACTGAGTTAGCAATCAACTTTGATATTTGTGACCTTTTCACTCGCATTTGAAGGGGGTCGATGGATTGCTATTTACATTTTAAAAAATAGAAATAAATCCTTAAAGTATTTTACATTTTTTTTAAATGTATGAATCGGTGACGTTACTTAGTAGGCAAAAGACGCTTTATAGTCCTGATGTGAGTGTCTTTGAGAGGCAGTTATACTCTTTTGGCATCTTCTTCAACCAATCGGAGTGAGGTAAATATTCAGGTCATTCTGTTTGGACATCAATCCCTATGAAGCATATGCTGTCCTCCAGCGTGTGATGTAGGAGGGGAGTCAAACTGCAGCAAACCCTTATTAATAGGATTGTGGGAAGGGTCACACTGAGAGGTGCAGGTGCATACAGCATCTTTCCCATTGTCCAACTTGGTGTATAGTTGCAGTACTAGCTCTGTGCTTAACTTCACTCACCAGAGCAGAGCAGGGCCAGACTACAATTCAGTGCCAAATAGAGAGTGGAGCTGAGGGAACAATTCCTCAACACAGCTTATTCCTGTCTCAGGGCAGCAGAATTTCTAGTGCCCTTTCACTGCTGCCCTGAGCAGCAGTACTTCTCACTGGGCCACTTTAACAGACTTGGGCGTGGGTGAGTAGAGTGGGGATATTATAGTTAGATTGGTCAGCCAATCAGCAGCATGACAGAACCAACAGCGCTGCTCTAGAGAGCGAAGATCTGTAGGTCAAGATTCTTACTCCTATGTCATCCTTTGTTGGGAATTAGAAGCTCTGTCCTCCTACCATTCACCAGTGCTATTCTCACAAGACGGTCGAGGGGAGTATCATCTCAACAAAGGTTACAAACCTCTAGCAATATGTTTTCAACTTTCTCCATGAGATTCCCATGACCTGGAACTAACAAGCTGCTTCTCACTTCCCACAAGGTAGGTGGATGGATTGCTCTAGTACTGAAAGTTTGGCTCCAACACTGCCCCCTTTCAGGAGTTGCTTGCCCAGCACTTAGGAATGCCTCTGCCTTGCGTCCAGAAGAACTTGAACTGTCCATTCCATGGGCAGCGCAGATAGAAAGGCAGGGAGAAAGCAAACTGTACTGAGAGTCTGAAATGGGGGAGATTCTCTTTCTCATGCTAACAGCCATATCCTCTGCATGTCAGGGTGGGTAGTTAAACAAGACCTACCTCTCCTAGGGCAGACTTCCCAACATTCAGAGGATCCTTAGGGTGGTTTTGCACCACACACCTTGTCTTTCTACCAGGGCTGGCACCCAGGTATGGTGGTTGCCATCATTGCCAGAGCCCTCTTCATGGCTTACTAGGACAGCTATTAATATTGAGTGGCTGAAGTCTCTCCCGCATCTAGCAAAACTGAGTGAGTTGGGTACAGTGAGGAATGAAAGGGAACCAAATGATCAGACCACACTCACTTCTTCTCCTGTCCTGCTTTGAAGGCCATGCCCCATAGTGGTTTCCATCACTCAATTCATGCAGCCATTCTTTAGCCTGTGGGTGTCTTAGATGAGCAACTCTTTGATTTCCTTGGCTAGGGAACTGCTTCATGTGGATCCCTGATTTTTTTTTAATATAGACTGATTGCAGAATTGTCAGTTTGTATGATAACAGAGCAAAGAAGATGGTGTATTTTAAAGGATAGCAGAGCTCTGTAGACAGCCTTAAGTTCAGACCCAAATATGTTATTTTTTGGCTGTCTGATCCACGGTCCCTTAGTTCTGTTGACAGAGATCCCTTAGTCATGGCATGGTAGGGATCTCTGTCAACAGAACTTCCCAAAAGTGGGAAGTACATAATTTGTTATCCATCTGACTCTGTGCCCAAGAATGCCTTCTGTAGGATTCTATTGAGAGAACAAAGATGGTATCAAGTGTTGAGAGGGTTGCTGCATCCTAATGCCTATCAAGGGTGATATAATTTCCATAGTTGAAGAGTGAGGAGCTACAAGAGTCTTCCATCAGAGGACTCTTTCTTACTTTTTAAGCTCAGCTTAGTCCAAGAGAGAAGAATCTGGCTAAAATTGTGAAACCAAGAGCAAAAAATCCTCCAGAGGGACTTCTCTCTCTTTCTTTAGAGAGACTTTTTTTTCAGCTCTATAAATCTGACTGCTTCTGGGGGCTTTTTGAAGCTTTTGTTTTAAGGTTCTTGAATCATCAGATTCACAAAAGAGACCTCCTGAACATCCACAAGTGTCTGTTTGAGCATCCAGGAAAGATGATGGGGATTCCAAGGAGTTGGTACCAGGTAATGAAAGGTGAATGAGCGCAAACTGTCTCAGGATGTGTATAGAAGAGGAGTGATGGGACTGGTGTCATCCTAATAGGTCCACAGACTTGGATTCTCTTGACAGGTGTAAATATCAGCCTCTTGTCCATGGAAGTAACCTCTCTCCAGAGACTACAGGACCCAATGTTGCCAGTACCCTGTCAGGTTCAAACTGATGGGCTGGAACTTAAGAGGACAAATCTTTTGAAGACTCTGGGTATGCTAAACAGTTAGTTGATGTCTTCCTACAGTCTAGACTCTACATCCAAGGCCAAGTGCCATGTCTAACACATTTCAAACACTGGAATGCAAAAATCTGTCCAAAATCAACGGCAGTCAAAACTTGCCTTCGTTTTCTTTCTGATGATTTGTTGAAGGTCTGACCCTCAGCACCTATCTTATAGATGCATCTATAGACATTAGTCACCTTCGATTTATATACGGGGGAAAGCATCTCAAGCTCCTTATTCTAACATTGCCAGGTTCTCCAAGGTAGTAGTAAAACTGTATCCTGTAGTCATACTCCTGTAGCCAGCTGGAAGATGAACTACTTTTTGAACCACTGATTGACTTAAAAGTTTTTAATTGTCTCAGGTTTTACTCAGTTGTTTCTTTTTACCATTTTTAAATCCAGACATCACACCTCTTTTTCAGTGCTTCTGACTCTTAGGGAAGTAAGGGCATCACCAGTACGTCTGTCAGGCTATTACATTACCTGGACAGAACAAAGTTTGTCAGGGAAAGACAATTTATTTATTTGTTCCATGGGCAAAAATTATGGTTTCAGAGCTTTAAAATCAACCGTCTCTTGCTTGGTCTCAGCCACAATTCTTCTTCGAGATGAGTGTCCATGTGGGTGCTCCACTGTAGATGTCGGTGCGCCCCGCACCGTTGTTCAGAGATTTTTACAGCAGTGTGCGTATTGGCTGCGCATGAACAGAGCCTGCCTCACATACCAGACTTGTCTTAATTGTGCGCATGCGTGGCTGAACTCCTCAGTTCCTTCTCTACCGTCCCCGGCCTGAGTCAGACCTAGAGCAGACTCGTTAAAACTTTTTCTTTTACCCATTCTACATCCTTTTTTCCCGTTAGTTTAGCACTCTAGTTACTAGATAAGTTCATCCCTTTAAAAAAAAAATTCATTCCTGCTTGTTCCTCTCAGCGTCCAGCTGATGCTAATATGCCTGGCTCCCCAGGATTTAAGCGGTGCACTACGTGCAGGGACGCCATCGCTATCTTGGATGGTCACTCTCAGTGTATAAAATGCCTGGGGGAGTCCCTCATTCCTCAAAAATGTGCCCTTTGTTCCAAATTAAAATCCCTGGCACGTAAAGACAGAGAACTCCGCCTGAAAATTATTCTTGGGCAGAAGTCACTCGGACCTGCTTCTCACCCAGGTACGGGCTCCTCAGTGAACTGCAGCCCTCCCGCCTCCAAAAAGGACAAAAAAAGAAAACAACTGCCTCCCTCACCCAGAAGGGAAACATTGCAAGCAAAAAGATGGCTGAGCAGGTCTATTTCTTCTATGCAGACCTTCCCCTGGCTCAGCACCTTTGATGTGCCGGTTCCACCGGCATCATGGTAATTCCTGCCTGTGGCTGCGGTGACAGCGCAAGCTCCTGGTGCCGAGGCTTCAGGCTTCAAGTTGCCTGCCTCTCTCATGGCACCATCTGGCACCGCAGTGGACACGGTGCCAGCACAGATTACCTTGCCGGAAGAGACGCGGGCTGCGCTTACCTCCCTGGCACCACTGACCTCAGTGCATGCATTGAGCGCTACGGTGCAGAGAACGTTGGTGCCAAATGACCCTCCAGCGCCGCAGGCACCCCTAATTTCACACAGGCTCTCCGGCACTGCAGTTCATTCATTCACCAGACCTACAGGTGTCACCTAACCTACAGTCACCTCTAGTTGACACCTATTTTTCTCCAGACATTTGCATGTGGTCCGGACACCTGTCTACACCTGTATCTCACTTTTCTACTGATGAGGAAGCCATAGTGCACGGAGACTTTTCACTATACCAGTTCTCCCAGTCACAGAGCCAAATCAGCACAGGTCACAGAAAATCTAGGTCTTCGCTCATCAAAGACCTCCCTCCCTAGTATACAAACCCGTGGATGGTACCACCTATGCCCTTCCCCAGTCAGTGGCAATACTGGGGTCCATGGGCACCATATAAGCGATTCCACTATGATCACCAAGATGCCAAAAATAGGAGCAATGCCACCTCGCCGCCACCACCATTGCATACGGCTACAAATGAGACACAATAACAAGCTGTTACTCCACACTTCAATGAACACACTACACATGCTTCCCCAACCCTTGTGGAGCCCGTATCCACACAGGATGAAGCTATACTGCCTCCCCCACCAACACTGTTGGATGACTTCTTAAAATTTCAAGACCTCTTCAAAAGAGTTGCCAATGAGTTGAGGATTAATCTGGAGGAAGTTTCTGAAAACCAACATGAGTTGACTGACATCCTGCAACCTTCCTCCACATCCAAGATTACCTTACCTATAAATCCAGCCATTATGAATCCTGCCAAAACCATATGGCAGACACCAGCTACTAATACACCTACCTGTAAGCGAGCTGACCGGATATATTTTATTCCTTCCAAAAGGTCTGAGTTCCTTTTACTCACCCAGCGCCAAACTCATTGGTAGTAGAGGTAGCTAACCAAAAGAATGAACACCAGTTCCCAGGTCTACCCCAGCTGATAAAGAACGTAAAAGGCTGGACCTGCTTGGTCATAAAATGTATGCTTTGTCCATATTACAATTCCGGATATCTAATTATGCGGCCGCTCTGGCAAAATATGACCACAGAAATTATGAGAAACTCATGGGCTTTATTGATGACATTCCAGAGGGTAAAAAAAATCAGTTTAAAGCCATAGTCTCTGACAGACAAATCATCTCCCATACCGCACTACAAGCTGTGCTTGATGTTGCTAACACAGCTGTGAGGTCCGTTGCTAACACAGCTGTGAGGTCCACTGCTACAGCAGTCGTGATGCGTCCAGCTTCCTGGCTTTCATCGTCGTCTTTTCCTTGCGAGGTTCAGAATACCATCAAAGATCTCCCTTTTGATGGTGAAAAAACTATTTGCCAGTAACACCAACGATGTGCTTCACTCCACGAAGGACTCGAGAGCGACAGTATGGTCTCTCAGTATCCAAACCCCTGCAAATAGGAGGAGACAATATAGATACCAACCTTATCAACATCCACGCTACCCAGTGTATACTCAACAAAGTCATAGACCATATGAACAACGTCAGTGATCAAGATACCAACGTCGCCGCACCAATCCATCAGCTCTATGTCAACCCCCTCCCACTAATAAGCAAACGTGAAGATGTGACCGAGGGTATAGAAAACGTCATCCCTACTTCAGTGTTTATTCTTCCCCCACCCCCCGTCCCTTTTCAGGGACTCCTCTCACCAACAACTACTCCACCAAGAGGTGCATCACCTCCTCCAATTAGGAACAGTAGAACCAGTGCCTGACAACACAGAGGAAAAGGGTTCTACTACCATTACTTTTTAACACAAAAGAAAACTGGGGGATGGCGACCCATTCTCGACCTCAGATGCCTCAATAAATTAGTTAAATAAAATTAAAAAGAAAAAATACAAAATGGTGACTCTTGCAACCATAATTCCAGCACTGGAGCAGGGAGATTGGGTTTTCAGGCCTCAACCTGCAGGATGCTTATGTTCCTGTGACCATACATCCTGCCCACAGACGTTTTATTCGCTTCGTGCTGGGCTCACAGCACTCCCAGTACAGGGTCCTACCTTTCGGCCTCTCGACTGTGCCTCGTGTCTTTTCCAAACTCCTCGCAGTCATAACAGTTCATCTCAGAAGGCAGAGAATCATAATTTTTACTTACCTCAACAACTGACTTTTCAAAGCCAGGATCTTCCAAGAAGCCATTCAGTCCACACAACGGACAGTCCAATGTTTCCATGCTCTTGGCCTGCAAATGAACAAAGAAAATCTTCACTCACTCCCACCCAACAACTGGAGTTCATAGGAGCACATTTCGATTCACGCGAAAGAATAGGATCTCTCCCACTCCACCTTTTTAACATCATCAACCTTTTCGTTCCCAAGCTGTGCAACAGTCCACAAGTGGCTGCACGAGCTTGCCTACAACTCCGAGGCCACATGGCCTCTTGCACTTTTGCAGTCAGGAACACTCGCCTCTTCATGAGGTGTTTCCAAAGCTGTATTCCACGGTCTACAGACCAAATGTCCATGGTCTGAACAAACTTTTATATATACCTCCCAGAGTCTAGGACTCCCTCCACTGGTGGACATTGTCTCACAGCCTTTGCTCCGGGGTCCCATTTCTACAGGATGTCCCATCGGTTGTCATAACTACAGACGCATCCCTTACGGGATAGGGAGTACACGTGCCCCAGTACACTACTCAGGGTCTTTCGTCTCCTGCTGAGACGTCCCTTCACATCAGCGTCTAGAACTCTGAGTGATACGCAATGCCTGCCTCCAATTTCTCCCTTTCATACAAAACCAACATGTCAGGACAATGACCGACAACATTGCCTGCATGTTCTATGTAAACAGGTAAGGGGGGGTGAGGGCGCAATCCCACCCCCTTTGAACAGAAGCAATGAAACGATGGAACTGGTGTCTCAGACACAATGTCTGAATATCGGCTGCATACTTACCTGGATCTCTCAATACCACTGCGATGACTTCAGCAGAAGATTTCCCATAGACCACGAATGGGAACTAAACAAGGATATAGTACTAGACATATTCCACACATGGGGATACCCAACCACAGACCTTTTCACAACTGCAGCAAACAAAAAATGCCCAAGATTTTGTTCCAGAGCGGGACTAGGCAAACACTCACCGGGGGATGTGTTCATGTTCCCATGGAACACCGACCTAATGTATGCATTTCCCGATACCGCTCATACACAAATTATTGATAAAAATACGAACACACCAAGCCAGGGTCATAATGATAGCCCCACATGGCCCAGATAGGTATGATACCCCTTCCTTACCAAGATGTCGCTTTCCGCACCCATCCCACTACCCTCCACCCAAATCTCTTGTCCCAACAACAAGGTCTACTACTCCACCCCAGTTTGACCATGTTACACCTCAAGTTTTGGTTCCTTCATGGTTCTGAACTGGCTCGGAGCAGATTCAAAATGTACTGCTTTGTAGCACAACAAATTCTACATGCACCACCTGCCTTCGTAACTGGAGAAGATTTACACACTGGTAGATTGTCACAAACACCACTCCTTTTTTCCATGCCTTTCCCGCTAATCCTCGACTATCTGTTTAGAGATTAAATTCTCTGGACTCTCCCTGAATCCCATCAACTCCACTTGACTGCAATTACAATGTTCTATGATGCCATCGATGATAGAACTATCTTTGCTTATCCCATTACTAAGCAATTCCTTAAGGGACCCCAAACCCTATACCCAGACATCAAACCTCCTAATCCATTTTGGGACCTCCCCAAGTCTTAACATGCCTAACCAAAACCATTTGAACCATTAGCCACATGTTCCCTCATACTCTCTCTATGAAAACAGCGTTTCTGGTAGCAATTGCCTCTGTGAGACTCACAGGAGAAATTGCAGCACTCATGGCAGATCCTCCATACACCATATTTTTTTAAGGACAAAGTCACCCTACGTTTACTCTCTGAAATTCTCTGAAGGTGCACTCATCTTTCCATGTCAGTGAGCCTATCCATCTCCCTACCTTTTCCAAAAGCACATGCAAATTCCTTTGAATCTATGATGCACACTTTGGACATGCGCAGAGCTTTGTCCTTCTACTTCGACAGGACTGAAACCTTTAGGTGTTCCAACAAGCTATTCATCCCCATTGCAGAACGCTCTAAGGGCTCATTTATCTCTAACCGCAGACTTTCCAACTGGATCTCGAGTTGCTTTTGTCTCTGTTATCAACTACAGAACATGACTCCTCCTACCTTTATCAGGACTCACTCCACCAGATCCATGGCGGCCTCAGTGGCCTTTCTACTTAACGTCCCCCTTTAAGGACATTTCCAGAGCTGCCATTTGAGCTTTTGAAAATACATTTGCAAAACATTATGCTCTTACACAGGGACCCATCACCGATACACGTGGGCAGAGCTGTTTTATCGACTGTATTCCTTCCAGATCCAAAGTCCTTGCCTCCTTGAGAGAGACTGCTTTTCAGGCACCTACAGTGGAGCACCCACAGGGACACCTCTCGAAGAAGAAGAGTAGGAGGTTACTCACCTGAACAGTAACTGATGTTCTTCGAGATGAGTGTCCCTGTGGGTGCTGCACTCCCCCCTCCCCCATCTATTTCAGAGCTGGGGCAGCCTCCATTGTAGAGAAGGAACTGAGGAGTTTGGCCACGCATGCGCACTATTAAGACAAGACTGGTACGTGAGGCACGTATGCATGCGCAGCTGATACGGGTACTGCTGTAAAAATCTCCGAACAACGGCGCAGGGGCGCACTGACACCTATAGTGGAGCACCCACAGGGACACTCATCTTGAAGAACGTCAATGAGTAACCTCCTCTTATTGAATAAAAACAAGATAATATTAAAAACAAGTAAAAAAAAGGCACCTGCTTGGGCTGGTTTTACTGACTGTCAAATGTATAGCAGAGTTCCATTCTCAACATATTTTAGCATTCAGCTCAATAAAATAGAGGGGCTATATAACAAGCGATGGCTTTAAAGAATACTATGGAAATGTTAGTATTTTAGAAGATTACATCGCAATCTATAAATAGGTTTGCTCTTCTGACCCTCATAATGGTGAAGGATGCTGGAAACATTCTTCACACAGATAGAGGATCACAGCTTCAATTCAACTAGAGAGGAAATATAGACAGGTGCAGTTCAACTCCCATGCACAGCAGATAAGGTTCCGAAATCAGTACATATTTAAATTACACAATTGAATGTGTGTTTTGGTTGTGCTAAAAATATTTTTTTCGAAAGCTTTCTCACTATAACATCTTGCACATGAGTATAAAGTGACTGCGAAGAGAAAATGCACATAAATATGTTTTGAAGTACAGGAAACCTATATGTAGTGTATTTCACATTTGAGGACCTATTGAAAAACTAGTAGTGGTGGGGAGATTTGAACACTTTGTACAATACAGTAATGACAGATTGGAAACACTTCTGTTTTTGCGTTGGAAAAAGTTACTGAAAAGCAGTGATAGTGCGTAGCTGATAAGAATTGGAGAGAGATTATGTGAATTAGCCAGTGAAAATCTTTTTCTGAGGTGGTAATGAATGGGGAAATTTCATGGCCTGCTGTAGAAAAGTGCAAAATAGTTGTCTCACAACTTAAAACATTTGTAATTTGACCCTCATTGTGTTCATGGTGCTTTCACAGAAAAGCAGGGGTTTTGTATAAAGATTATAATGCAGTTGCCTTCAAGTTGAGTGTAGTTTGCTTAGTGATGTCCTGGTATTGTTCCCAGATTGGGTGAGTCTATTCCATGCGCTCAGGAAGGATCAGCAGATGCTATTTTGACTCTTGGGTATTTCTAAGACACTTATCACAATGGTATTTAACCATTACAGTAATATTTAAACTGCATTTCTTGGAGGGAGAGACTACAGCTAAGAAGTTAGACAGAAAATAATTATATTTTCCCCAATTCTTTTGGAATCAATAGTAATTACACAGTCCAGCCTGGGAATGAATTCTTGTCAAAAGTATATTTGGGAACTAGGTTCCTGTTAAAATTTTGAGAAGCCATTAGCTACACTGAATTTGAATATTATCTATGGTTTTAACACAGAAACATAAGCAGCCCTCTGAGAAAGTGGAGAGGTCTGCGCTCCCTTTGGCCTTATTTAATCCCCCCCATTTTATACAGGCAAGGAACTGTTGCATTTTCCTGTGTTTGATATTAGTATGTGTTCGTTTATTGCTTCAGAGTTTACCATTTCCTAAGAGGAGCAGTTCTCTGTGGGGTTTTTTTGTTTGTTTGTTTGTTTTTTGTGCTTCTGTCATTGTAGACCTAATGTCTCTGGTGCATGATAGAGCTCCTCATACCAAAAAAGCACGCCTGGCTGGCTTTCACTCTTATGTGACATAACTACATACTTCTTAAAAAAAAAAAAAAAAAAAAAAAAAAAAAAACTGTGTTAAAAGAACACGAAGGTTGCAAAGTGTAATACCCATTTAGAAAATGTGAGATTTATAATTCCTGTCCAACTTTAATTCAGCTTCTTTGCACTTATGCATTGTGATAGTCTTGGGCAACATCTCATAGGAAGTCGAATGGAACCCAGCAGTTCCATGCAGTGTCTTAAACACAAGAAAACATACCTTCATATTTAACAATTGTGTGCCTTATTGTGTCTCTCTTGTGCGCTACATAGGGCAGGGATCCTGTAAAACACATGATAATGTAAATCAACCTGTAACATAATACATTTCCACAAGAGGGCAGAATTAAGATTGCATCTTAATTCCAGGGTTTTCTGACCCTTGAGTGCTTGATTTTGCAACCTTAACATTCTTTTAACATTTTTAGTATGAACTGTCCTGGGGTTTTTTAAGCAAACTGAAAAAAACAGAACCATAGTGCCCTCTACATGGGCCATCCACTTTTTAATCCAGGACCATAATATACACATCACAGACTTCTCCTGCTCAATCTAAAGGAGTAAATGACAACAGTAATAGGCTATTGTCTTCCATGAGAAGAGGCCACTAGAGGGGAATGCTGCGTACGCTTTGCCTGTGCCTTATACAACTGTTTGCTAGACAGCAGAAGAATTTGGGAATCGGGAATCCTAGGTTCTATTTTGGGGTCTTTCGGGAGTGGAGTGTCATCTGGCAGCGTAGTAGGAAGAACACCTGAGATATAAGCCCTAGTATCAGAGGCCTATGAGGCATAACCTACTCACAAAATCTGGCAAGAACAGGGCCGATATTGCAAAAATACACATTCCTAAGAAGTGCTAGTCACAGAGTACTCACGCAAACACATCCCGATATCAAGTGGTATCAGAACATCCCGATATCAAGGATGGTACAAAAACATTCCCCAAGGATAACAGTAATGACCCCTGACCCCTCCTAAAAGATAAGATAAGGATGATATTATGTAATAAAGATGTTTTGATCGAACCAACATGTACACGGTGAGGGGTAGTAACTATGTCATGGGGCAGTATGTAACTTGTTTGCATCGGGGTATAAAGATCTATCCCAGAGGAAATGTCTTTGTCTAGCCTAGAGAGGAATGGAAAGTCCCACTGGTCACTGAGCTGGTCCATTGTTACAGGCATACATATATTAGTGGTGCAGTAGAGTCTGCGGGATACTAGTACCGTGCTTCGTCGACAATAAACCTGGCTGGGTTCCTGCATCCATTAACTGATCTTGTAGTCATTGGGTGGTTTGCTCGAGGTCTGCCATGCCGGCTGTCTGTGCAGGGCTAGGGCAACACACAAAGGGAACACACGCACACACAGCCAAACGTCTTATCAACATCTAACCACAGGTGGTTGCCGACAGCACAGCATATGGTTTTGGCTTATTAATTTTGAATAACATTGTAGCTACGTAGGTAACACTGGACTCTCTTCAGAGCCATGCCAGAACTGACCTTGTGCTCTTTGAATTTCCTTGTTTGTAAAATGGTGAGAGTGATACTTGCCTAAGGAGGCAAAATCCCACCAATAATTATTGTGGGCTGTGCTTTTGTCTTCTGGGCCACAAGCACCTTGCGGCCATTTGCACCTTCTTCAGTCATGAGACAGCTCTGCTGCAATCATAGAATCATAGAATATCAGGGTTGGAAGGGACCTCAGGAGGTCTTCTAGTCCAACCCCCTGCTCAAAGCAGGACCAGTCCCCAACTAAATCATCCCAGCCAGGGCTTTGTCAAGCCTGACCTTCAAAACTTCTAAGGAAGGAGATTCCACCACCTCCCTAGGTAACGCATTCCAGTGTTTCACCACCCTCCTAGTGAAAAAGTTTTTCCTAATATCCAACCTAAACCTACCCCACTGCAACTTGAGACCATTACTCCAATATGAGCTAAGAATGCTTAACCAGCACCTAGCCTCGCTTTTCCAAAAGATTACCTGTTGGAGCTCACATGCCTATATGAATCATTATCCATGTATATGATAAGATAGAGATTGGGATGTGTGCTTCAAAGGTACCTCTGTTTATTGTGCTCCAAATATAGGTCATAGCGCTCCTCCCATAACTCGTCAATCTCAAGATGTCATTAAATAGGTGACCTGTTCCCTGTCACCACTGTTTTCTGTGATGGTGCTATAACATCCCAGCTCTTTCCTGTCCTCTCACCTTCCATCTCCAAAGCCTCTCTGTACATGTGCATTTATTGCACATGCAATCTCTCTCGTTCTTCACCTACCAAAACCCAGACATATTTCAAAGATGTCTGCTATAGTATTTCTGCTTGCTTGAAAATTCTAGTGCAAAAGGGCCTTACAGATTCTTTTTTCCATGCTTCCAAAATTTTTAGCAGCAAAATTTCAGCATTTAAAATAGCATGCAAAAAAATGGCAGGATATTTTTCGTGAAATACCAGTGAAATGTTTTTGCCATTTCTGCATAAGGCTACCACAAAATGACAACTGGAGTTCCTTATCAGTAATTATCTCCATTGACATTTTATTTAATGCTGAGAGCAATGTCCCAGCTTTGTAAAAAATATATTCTTGAAATAGCATGACAAAGGACTACAGGATGGCTTTGCTACACATAGTCTTTTGGTAAAAAAGAAAACAGGCAAATTGTGGTGAGGTTGTAATGAGGCTCAGCAGTTACCCCATAATGTAAAATTTGTGAGCCAAACAGCACCTGGATGTTACATCCATTAAATTGGCTTTGTAAAATGATGTATAACAAGTACAGCATAGATTTCATGGACAAAAATGTGTTTAACTCTTAAGTCAATGTTGAAATTTTCTTCAAACAAGATTTTGTGTTTTACTTTCCACCTCGTCCCATCTGCTTGAGAACAAAGGTTTAGCCTTGCCTTGAGACATGTATCCCAGTTCCAGCAGAACTCTTGTGCTGGCTTTCTGTATTCCTGACTTTAAAGGCTTCACCAAGGGCACAGACATAACTATTCATAATCTTTACCTCCCGCCAGGCTGTTGTCAACATCCCCAGCATCTAGGAGAGTAAGCCAGGGAAATAAATTAACATCCTAAAAACAAAAAATCAAGTTCCCATTCTCCCCTTACTTAGCTCCAATTTTAGATGCTCTCTAACTTACTGAAGGAAAATAAATCCCTTAGTGAAGATATGAAAAGAAAAATTCTGAGTACTATCAATCACTTCCTTTCCAGAACCAGTAAAACTGATTGCCGAAAAGCTTTTCCCCCTAGCCTGGAATACGTCTCTAATTACGGCAGGTGATTTACCTGTTGGAGGCAAAGAAAAATAACCATCTCCTTTCCCCTGTCTCTTCCTAACAAGTCCTAGGACCCAACCTGAAGACATCTAAGGGCTTGTCTATATAGTGCATAGTCCACACTAACGCGGTCTAAATTCTTGTGCACACTAAGCGGCTAGTGTGGACCATGTTGGGCGTATTAAAGTTCCCTAGCGCACATTAATATAGACTCTAGGGAACTTTTAGTGTACACCAGCTGGATTCACACAGGCCAGTTAGTACGTAATATGCTAGCGTGCCCTAGAATTTACACCCCTCTAATGTAGTCTAATGCACTGTGTAGACAAAACCCTAAGGTAAGAAATAAGGGAAGGAGTGAGTTTGTTTTTTAGTGAAGTGCCATTTGTGGGAAGATCCCTTTAGAGGTTTAAGCTGTAGATAGTCTTCCAACCCAAGTTCCAAGGTTAGTTTGTTTGCAATGCCTATGATCCAAACTGCGGGTTTTAATTGGGGAATTGGGTTTGCACAGACTTGCCCACAGGCTAGGCTACTTGCACACCAGGTTGAGCAGAGAGGAGGATGGTACAAGTTCTCACTTCAGTTAGCATTAGCAAGGCTCATTTCATAGAATCATAGAATCATAGAATATCAGGGTTGGAAGGGACCCCAGAAGGTCATCTAGTCCAACCCCCTGCTCGAAGCAGGACCAATTCCCAGTTAAATCATCCCAGCCAGGGCTTTGTCAAGCCTGACCTTAAAAACCTCTAAGGAAGGAGATTCTACCACCTCCCTAGGTAACGCATTCCAGTGTTTCACCACCCTCTTAGTGAAAAAGTTTTTCCTAATATCCAATCTAAACCTCCCCCATTGCAACTTGAGACCATTACTCCTCGTTCTGTCATCTGCTACCATTGAGAACAGTCTAGAGCCATCCTCTTTGGAACCCCCTTTCAGGTAGTTGAAAGCAGCTATCAAATCCCCCCTCATTCTTCTCTTCTGCAGACTAAACAATCCCAGCTCCCTCAGCCTCTCCTCATAAGTCATGTGCTCTAGACCCCTAATCATTTTTGTTGCCCTTCGCTGGACTCTCTCCAATTTATCCACATCCTTCTTGTAGTGTGGGGCCCAAAACTGGACACAGTACTCCAGATGAGGCCTCACCAGTGTCGAATAGAGGGGAACGATCACGTCCCTCGATCTGCTCGCTATGCCCCTACTTATACATCCCAAAATGCCATTGGCCTTCTTGGCAACAAGGGCACATTGCTGACTCATATCCAGCTTCTCGTCCACTGTCACCCCTAGCTCCTTTTCCGCAGAACTGCTGCCTAGCCATTCG
This sequence comes from Chelonia mydas, assembly GCF_015237465.2. Lineage (NCBI taxonomy): Eukaryota > Metazoa > Chordata > Testudines > Cheloniidae > Chelonia > Chelonia mydas. Next base: position 70,116,536 of record NC_051251.2, on the reverse strand, counting down.
GTCCCTAGTCTGTAGCGGTGCATTGGGTTCTTCTGTCCTAAGTGCAGGACCCTGCACTTATCCTTGTTGAACCTCATCAGATTTCTTTTGGCCCAATCCTCCAATTTGTCTAGGTCCTTCTGTATCCTATCCCTCCCCTCCAGCGTATCTACCACTCCTCCCAGTTTAGTATCATCCGCAAATTTGCTGAGAGTGCAATCCACACCATCCTCCAGATCATTTATGAAGATATTGAACAAAACCGGCCCCAGGACCGACCCCTGGGGCACTCCACTTGACACCGGCTGCCAACTAGACATGGAGCCATTGATCACTACCCGTTGAGCCCGACAATCTAGCCAGCTTTCTACCCACCTTATAGTGCATTCATCCAGCCCATACTTCCTTAACTTGCTGACAAGAATACTGTGGGAGACCGTGTCAAAAGCTTTGCTAAAGTCAAGAAACAATACATCCACTGCTTTCCCTTCATCCACAGAACCAGTAATCTCATCATAAAAGGCGATTAGATTAGTCAGGCATGACCTTCCCTTGGTGAATCCATGCTGACTGTTCCTGATCACTTTCCTCTCATGTAAGTGCTTCAGGATTGATTCTTTGAGGACCTGCTCCATGATTTTTCCAGGGACTGAGGTGAGGCTGACTGGCCTGTAGTTCCCAGGATCCTCCTTCTTCCCTTTTTTAAAGATTGGCACTACATTAGCCTTTTTCCAGTCATCCGGGACTTCCCCCGTTCGCCACGAGTTTTCAAAGATAATGGCCAAGGGCTCCTTCACACCACACTTTTTCCTTCACACCACACTTTTAAAAAGTTGTATTGCTGTCATGGCACCCCAAGTCCAAGCTGTGGAATATAACTTAAGTAAACACAACATTTTATTTATTTAACTTTCAAGGTGAAGTGAAATTCTGTTTAGATTTTGTGACCGGTGGTAGACAAGCTTCACCCTGCTGACCAGTCAGTGTGCCTCAAGCCTGACCTGGGACTACCTCTACACGGGGTAATTTCCAGATCCCTTCAGCTTCTGCTGTATCCAGAGATACTGCCAAAAGATACTGCTGTATCCAGAGATACTGCCAATTCTGGGGTAATGTTACTTGATGTGGACATGTGTCCACGCGCTACATCAGCTGCTGAACAGCCGTTCTTCTGTAGAAGTTATTAGCACAACTCTGTGCCTTCAGATGGAGCAGACTCACAGGCCCAGTTTTCAACTACTACTGACCTGGGTTAGGTATGAGTTGGTGATCTGTGTGTCTGATGACTTGTCCCCGGAGCCATCTATTTTCTCTTACAAACAAACAAAACCACATCATATTTAGAGTCACTGAGGTAGAAAGTTCACATCTAGCAAGGTTTACTGTACCAATAAATTGTTGAATAGTTAACGCTGTTAGTTACAGAAGACTTCATATTGTATATTCACCATTGTATGTAAATTTAACACTGAAGTATTCAAAAATGTTTGTTAGCTGCACAGCTGTCACTAAGTTTGTTAAACACTATTATCATCTAACAATGTGTGACGCTTTGGACATGTTGCAAAAATGTAAAGATGCTGTTCTCATAAATGTGAGTTTCATAATCCTGGTCATCTATCAAAACTATGCAGTGGCCATTAAGTAATCTTATTGTACGCTGAAGTGCTTAGAATCAGATTAAGTTGTAATGAACTGCCTTCCAGACATTATTTAAAAAATGTTAAGTACAGAATTTATTTTTAAGTTAGACTAATATACTTTTGAAATATCTAATATGGTATCATTAGGTTCTAATAGTGATAGTTTTTCCTTACAACTAAAAGTTATTTTCTTTTAAACTGAAGTGAAATCTACCGCTTGGTCTGTCTCACAGCATATAGTTTCCACAAAATATTTCATTACAGTAAACCTGAAGATTAGTGGCAATAGCCTGTAAAATGTATCGTGGTACTCATTTAAAAAAAAAAAATCGGGAGGCGGGCACAGGGGAAACTTAATATAGAACCTAATAATACATGGATAAGGTAATTTATCTGTCTTAGATATGTATTTTTAATTTTCGGCCTGATCCAAAACCAACTGAAGTCAGTCTTTTAATTGACTTTGGTTAACTTGTGTGTGTGTGGTCCGTTTTAAATTGGGGGTATTGTGTGGGTTTAGATTTTATGATCAGTCATTTGCACCAAAGCCTGTAAGCACTGGCCAAGTAGTAAATATTCTCAGGATCAGTCCCTAAATTTTTTAATCTATTCTGGATATAAATGATGAGCAGTGAAACTAAATGGCCCAGAGTGCTGGGGTATTGTTCTAACACTGAATGTTTTCATTTTAAAATATATTTTGATAGTGTTAGCTGGCGAGGGTGTAAAAAGGAGCAGGAAAGAATATTTTCTTAAGAAACACCTAATTTTTGTCTAAAATAACTCTTACATAGTATGTAACACTTACAATATGCTATATTAGCAACAGTGTAAATGTGAATTATTTTAGCCTATTCCAGTACTCTAGCCAGCATTATGCAGTTAACATGAACTGTTTTCTCTCCTTTCTTTCTCACTTGGACACATTATGTGATTATACTGCAGACTGTAAACTCAAGAACTTGTGAGGAATTTTGTTCAAATTTTAACATTAATTACCAAAGTCTATTTTTGCTTAGACTGGGTTTCTACAAAAGACTCTCAGATGGATCATTTTATTTCTTTTGACAGGTTTCAGAGTAGCAGCCATGTTAGTCTGTAGTCGCAAAAAAAAAAGGAGGACTTGTGGCACCTTAGAGACTAACAAATTTATTTGAGCATAAGCTTTCGTGAGCTACAGCTCACTTCATCGGATGCATTCAGTGGAAAATACAGTGGGGAGATTTATATACATAGAGAACATGAAACAATGGTTGTTACCATACACACTGTAACGAGTGATCAGATAAGGTGAGCTATTACCAGCCGGAGAGTGGTGGGGGAAAAACCTTTTGTAGTGATAATCAAGGTGGGCCATTTCTAGCAGTTGACAAGAATGTCTGAGGAACAGTGAAGGGGGGGAAATAAACATGGGGAAATAGTTTTACTTTGTGTAATGACCCATCCACTCCTAGTCTCTATTCAAGCCTAAGTTAATTGTATCCAGTTTGCAAATTAATTCCAATTCAGCAGTCTCTCGTTGGAGTCTGTTTTTGAAGTCTTTTTGTTGAAGAATTGCAAGTTTTAGGTCTGTAATCGAGCGACCAGAGAGATTGAAGTGTTCTCTGACTGGTTTTTGAATGTTACAATTCTTGACGTCTCATTTGTGTTCATTTATTCTTTTACGTAGAGACTGTCCGGTTTGGCCAATGTACATGGCAGAGGAGCATTGCTGGCACATGATGGCATATATCACATTGGTAGATGTGCAGGTGAACGAGCCTCTGATAGTGTGGCTGATGTTGTTAGGCCCTATGATGGTGTCCCCTAAATAGATATGTGGACGCAGTTGGCAACGGGCTTTGTTGCAAGGATAGGTTCCTGGGTTAGTGGTTCTGTTGTGTGGTGTGTGGTTGTTGGTGAGTATTTGCTTCAGGTTGGGGGGCTGTCTGTAAGCAAGGACTGGCCTGTCTCCCAAGATCTGTGAGAGTGATGGGTCGTCCTTCAGGATAGGTTGTAGATCCTTGATGATGCGTTGGAGAGGTTTTAGTTGGGGGCTGACGTGATGGCTAGTGTTATTTTCTTTGTTGGGCCTGTCCTGTAATAGGTGACTTCTGGGTACTTTTCTAGCTCTGTCAATCTTCAGTCTCTCTGGTCACTCAATTACAGACCTAAAAGTTGCAATTCTTCAACAAAAAAACTTCAAAAACAGACTCCAACGAGAGACTGTTGAATTGGAATTAATTTGCAACCTGAATACAATTAACTTAGGTTTGAATAGAGACTGGGAGTGGATGGGTCATTACACAAAGTAAAACTGTTTCCCCATGTTTATTTCCCCCCCTGTACTGTTCCTCAGACATTCTTGTCAACTGCTGGAAATGGTCCACCTTGATTATCACTACAAAAGGTCCCCACCCCCCACTCTCCTGCTGGAAATAGCTCACCTTACCTGATCACTCTCGTTACAGTGTGTTATGGTAACACCCATTGTTTCATGTTCTCTATGTATATACATCTCCCCACTGTATTTTCCACTGAATTTATCTGATGAAGTGAGCTGTAGCTCACGAAAGCTTATGCTCAAATAAATTTGTTAGTCTCTAAGGTGCCACAAGTCCTCCTTTTCTTATTTCTTTTGCTAATTCAGTTGCTGATAGCCGAACAACACGCAGCCATTCTAGAAATTTTAAAAATGGTCACTTTTGTCACTTTGCAAACAAAAAAGAGTCAAGTAATAAATATCTTGGAGATTACCCTTTCATCCTGCTAGAGGGTGCTCTCTCAAGGTCATTTTTTCAGTTCTCTTCATGACACTGTTTGCCCCTCACCAGTACTAGAGAGAAATAATCATACTTTTGTTTTCAATATTCTGTGCTTCATAGAAAAGGGAGGGAAATATCAGGGCTACTTGAGTAAATGTTTTGGGGTTTTGGTTTTAAATCAGCATGAAACATTTTTGTGTTCCTTTAAAAATTTCTTGCTTTGATTTTAAGTGTGCAGGAGGTTTGATTGGGGTTCCTTCTTCCTCCAGTTCACAAATGGGGCTGAAGTCTAACAATTAACAAGACAAACATTAGAAATATGTTCTGAACTTTCATGGACCAGAATGTTGGTGCCAGAGTAGATGAGATCATTTACTGATGAGACTGCATTTGTTCCAAGATGACTGATTTGTATGCCTCACTGTATTCTTGCACTGTATCCTGGATAAAATCACAGATTTGTCCAGTCCCAATGATGGGGTCTTGTCGAGTTTTGACTTTTACATATTGTAATACTAACCAGTTGGATGTTCAGACCATTGCAAAACTGCTAGCTCTTTTATTCCCCCAATGATTTTAAAATATTAAGGCCATCAAGAGGGTTGAAGCTGATTTATCAAAAGGAGAAAAAAATGCACAAATGTGTTTGGAGTATTGAAGTGCCGTTGACATCTAAAGTCCTAACCATGCTGTTTTCCTCCACACTCCAGCAATCAGGACATCCAGCAAACCCATAAAAAACCAAACTAATAGCATGAATATTCAGTGACCTAGAATACTAATTATTGTCATGAATATTAATGTGATCGGACTTGCTTTTTCCCCTTCTCTTTCTCTCTTGCTCTCTTTTTTTCCACTCAGCCGGCTCTAAAGACGGGCCATAATGAGAGCATTTAAGAGAGAGAGCGCTCTCCGCCGTGACAGGGACTGGGGTAATAAGGAGAGCTTGATTAACGTGGTGCACTTGGGGGAGAGATGAGAGGATTCACGTGGTCCTGTTGTGGGGGAGGCAATGAGGCACCGGCGGCTGTGTTGCTGCTCCCTCAGATTAATGAGGCCTAAGAGTGCATTAGGAACAGTGACAAAGGTTTGATCTAATGGGCTCAGTCATTTTTCCTTTGAGTGACAGACGCACAGAAGTAATTGGCTGTGCAGAATGGCAGCTCATTGGCAGTACTTAAGGATACATTATCCCCGTTGTGTGGCCCGCAGAGGCTGTTTATCAAAACTGCTCACACTGCAGACATGCATTCGCTGAGCTGCCGTTACAGTGGTAATAGCTATAAAAAAAATTTAACATCAAAATCGTAGCTATTGTCTTTTAGAAAAAGTTTCTCTGTTTTAGTTTAAAATGATCTAGGAAATATTTTAATAATGATAATTTACTTTGTACACCAAGCATGAGTATTTTTAGGCCCACAATTATGGGTGAGAATTTGGGGAAGTCTGTTTTACTGGTACAGGAAATATGAAGTTAGTTTTTGCCCCATTGCTTAAGTCATATGTTAATTGTGTCTAATTTAGAGGTTATTTATCTAATGCCCAGGTAATGCTTTTTTCCAGTTTAGTTATTATTAAACAACTTCCATAAGTCTTCACAGAGATCCAAAAGCACTTTACAAACTATGGCCCCAAGCCTGCAGATATTTCCACATGTCCTTAACTTTACACATGGGAATTGTACTCTCTTTGAATTTACTGATGTTACATTAATCAATTCAATGGGACTACTCCCATGCGTAGTGTTAAGCACATATATAACCGTTGGCATGACTTCGGCCCAAATTCATAACACACACAAATAACTTCACAAAGAATGTAGCATAGCCAGCTCTGGGATGTTACAGTAATAGTAAATAGTATTTGCTCAGAAAATGTATAGCAAAGGGAAACGGTGCAAAGGGAATATAATATGAGCAAACTGGATTTTCGTCAGGATGATTTAACTAGAAATGTCCTTACTTTGCAAAAAGTGCCATGGGATCTTGAACAAAATCAGTTGGACAAGTTTGTGATCTGTCTTTGCATCCAAAAGATGGTACATGTGAAAACATAATTTCCCTAATCATATTTGGAGCTGAAAGAAAAGCATACCCTCCTGTTGAATCATTAATACCACTTCCTGCAGCACCAGAGTATTTTCTTGGAGTCCTCCCATGCGTTCATTAAACTTGACTCTACTTAGCTTGTGGCTACCAATGAGATCCCAGCCTGAGGTTGCAGGGCTTCAGGCCTTTATTATTGTATTGGTGTGATTACTGACTATGAAAGAAAACTGTATTGAAATCGCACAAAGTAATTCACTTTGGACAACGGCTTTAGACAAATATACCAACAAAGCTCTTGGAGGATTATTGAAAATGAATTCTGGGCATTTTAATGGGGGAATTGGGGGTTATTTACAGGGCTTTGGAGCGGAACCCAGAGGTGGAGCGCAGAGCAGCTCCGGAGCAGTGGAGCTGCAGGTTTTTGCCTGGAGCTGGAGTGGAGCCGAAGCACAGCTCCAAAGCCCTGGTTATTTAGACCCCTAGTCAAGTCCATCCAGGAAAAAAACAGAGGTGCCATGCTGTAGGCTGGTATTGCAGCTGGGTCCAAATGGAATTCATAGGAAGGAGACAAGTAAAGAAAACATGTTCTTTTGCCTTTCTCCATTAACAATCCCTGCCAATAACCTATCTGGCTCTAGTCCCTGCTCCTGCTGCTCCTGGTACCTAACTCCTTTCAGTAGACAGTCTCTCCCCCACTCCCCCTGCCCTCTTACGGACTCATTCTGAATGGGTTTGGGGAGATGCTGTCCAGTTAGTAAGAAGTAGTGGTGCATCTTGATTTCACCACTGGGCACAAATTCTGCCCTTGGACCAGCAGGGGAAGGGAAGAAGCACCTTTTATCTTCTTGGAGAGAGTTATGATGGGATCCTACGTGACATGTTGTCAGATTCCTGAGGGGCGTTTCCAATCGCTGTAGGGAAGGTCATCGCAACGTGTATGTTAGTAGGTACTGAAGAGAGCACAAGGCAAATGGGAAGGTGCTGGAAGATTACTTGCCTCCCACAAAAAGCTAGTCTGCCAAAGGTGATTTCTGCATAACTCTGGGAATTGGATTAATTAGGGTAATGGAATACTAAAGGAAGGGGACTATTAAAGCACTTCTCACAAAAGTAGTGTCTTTCCCCTCTCCTCGTCTACACCCTCATCCCCAAAATAACCCCAAATACAGAAGATTTTTGGCCCCGATTTTATAACAGTGGGCCAAGCTGTGGTTGAATCTTCTTGACAGTGCTGTTTAATGAATTAGAGAGCATTTCAGGAATATGCAGTATCTTGCAACATAAATTCACCCAAGATGATTTGGTACAATTAACCCTCTGATACCAGGAGTCAGGATTTCCTGACCCACTGCTCTAATGTATTTTTCATTAGTGTTAACAGCTGGGGAGCTGAGCCCTCTGGCCTGGAGAGGTTTATTTCCTTTTGGAAGAGAAACTCATAGTGATCATGAAGAGCATAGCACAAATAAACCATGAATGTAGTGAAGGCAGAGTAATGTGGTAGAGTTCACCCTATGCCCTGTCTTCTTCTGTTCTAATGTAATCTCTCTCTCTCTCTCTCTCTCTCTCCTGGTCTCATATATACACAGTTTCTTGCAAAAATTGTATAATGGTAGATTACCCAACTCTGGAATCATATATTCACCTCTTACTTTGAAAATAGTGCACTGGGTGCACCCTGAATAAAACCCCTTACAACTCAGTTGTTTGCCTTGGGGATGGTGGGAAATCACAAATGCACATGCTGCAATGAATGCAGGCCACTTGCATGCATTTAAATGATCTGTATCTCACTTTTTTATGGTACAGTTGTGAATTATATTCTTTTTGCGTTTGTAATTAGTGGGTAGAACAGATGGTGGAGGCTTAGTTTGAAGTGATGTGTCCATTAAAATGACCTGTGCTGCCCAGTGATGGTTCACGATAACATTTTTTTGTTAAGCTGAAATATATTGGACAAAGACCGGAGTTACAGAAGCACTCACCATTAGTGTTACAGTAGATACGAAAACTGTGCAAACAAACTACAGACTTCTGCAGAGCAAATGACTGCTTCAGAATAAGAATACCTTTTTATTATCCTCACTCTGTATTCAATAATTTTATTGAAAATTTTCATAACGTACAATTTTATTGTCTCTGGTTATAATTGAATAGGTGGTACCAGGTAGGCATTGAATGGCATGAAATCATGAGTTTGGATAAATCTTCATTAGTGATATTTTTTAAAAGATATTTCTAAATATTATGCACCTGAATTCTGTAGGGTCTAGCAATTTTGTGACATATTTGTGAAGACTGCTTAATCAGGCAGTGTATACCATGTGAATGGGGGTCTGTTCTCCCCACAATCCAGCTGTTTGTTTTTCATTGATGAGTTGTTCGCACAGGCACTAATGGGAACAATGCTACGCTATTTTCATCCATCTACATTGGGCCTATTATATGGGCAAGTAAACCTTTTGAACTCTCTTTGCAGTTTGATGCTGTCCACATTGGCTTAATGAGTAAATAAAGCACAAATTTCATTCGCCATGCATCTTCCAGTGCCTCACATTAAAAATCTCCCTCTGTTGAAAGGTGATTTTTTTTAAGCATTGACTAAAATTGGGAATGTGCCTTGAATTCTAATCGTGGTGGTCTTTGAAGAGGTTGATTGTTTGTGAAAGTGTAATTGAATGATGTGCAAACTGTATCATAACAGGATATTTTAGAATATCAGAAAAGATAGTTTTAAATGTTCTAAAGCCATCTATAGCTAGAAAGAGGAATTCTTCTTTTGATGCTGCTTTGGTAGATGAAAACATTTTTGTTCAATAGGAAACCAGCATCTTTTTTTGCTCATTTGAGATCACTTCTGGCAACATACTGATATTCATTCAAATATAAATGCCATGTTCACTTTGAAATGCAAATTGTTTAAAGAAAAATAGCATATGGTAGAGGTAAGTACCTTTTCAAATCAGCTCCTGCACTTTAGGGTTGTGAGTACAGCTAAAATTATTCTTTGGAAAGAAGCTGGAGCCTTTGACACATTGAAGCTTGAACTAATCAAGGCTTCCCAGTAAGCATATACACATATCCATATCAAGGAAATAGTCCTGAGAATACACGGATTAGCATAGTAATTTAACTGCCCCCCGCTAATCAACTTAAGCAACCAGCTGATGCATATATGATGTATTTGAAGAAGCATTTTTTCAGAACACAGAATGGACTAGGTAGTTGACCATGTATTTCATGTTAATGTTGATATATTGAGAGGGACAGAGAGGGAGACAGATGTAAAAGTGCAGCATGTCCTTGCTTCTAAGGTTTTTAGATACAAAGGCTTCATATTAGGTATTTTACCAGAATATTCAGAATCTACAGTGAACATTGTTGGCTCCATATTTTGAGCTGGCTGGCTTGTCTGCTAAGAGACTGCTATGATTCCTTGCCACTGGCTCTGTATCCTCACATGTAAAATTAAAGAAACATTGCTTCTTGAAGGTGGGAAGAGGAGTTTGCCTCCTGGAGGAGAAAAATGAGTAGGAGTGTTTCCTGAAGCTTTCTGTGGCAGAACAAGTCCATAAGAACAGCAGTTGGCATTAACAAGGCTCCATTTGGATGCATGTATAATAGCATTGTTGTCAACTTGATACGACTAAATAAGTGTGTCCAGGCATGTTATAATTAACCTGAAGGAGGAGTGAAAAATGAGCAATTGATTGGAGAAATATTTAAGTTCAAATAAATAAGGTCATCATTCAAAGATTGGTCCTGTGTCTGTTCAGAGCATGTTTGAGAAAACGCTCTATCTCTTATTCAGTTTTGTATAGATCAGCCTTTCTGATATGTCAATGACCACATAGGGACTTTTATGCAGTTTGGTTTATTTAAAAAATATTAGTGACCTCAGACAAGATTGAAAATTGTACTAATGCCTGTGATGGATTAAGGAGCTATTCGGTTGCAAAATCAGGTACAAAGTTGATAAATAGTATTATTGGCTACAAAACAAAGCTGCATTATGGATCACCAAGAAGTTAGCTTCCCAGATCCTACCATATTTGCTCCCAACTCTCCAAAATTCCTCATGAATCTGAATTGACAGAATTATTATATGATTCTCCTGAGTAATTCACTTTCTCTGTGGTGAAATTAATTTCACAGGCCAAATCATTGTGTTTCAAAATAAGTTCAAGGAATACATAAAATTTTGAACACTGCAATGTCAATATAAGAATCAACGTTATACATATTCTTTGTAAAGTTTTGCTCTTGTATCCCATCAAGGTTTAGAATGTGACTGGGCCTTTTTGTTCTAAATCTAGCTAAATGGCCAGAAAATGTTGACATTCAAAATATCACCTTTCTCCCCCACTCAGACACCCAGTTCAGACTGATGGCAATATATTATTCAAGCAAAGGTGTTCAATAATTGTTTTCCATCTTTCCATGATCTCACAAAAACATTCCATCTTTTCTTGCACATACCAGTTTTCTCCTTCTCAATCTCTGCTGTGAAGATTATTGCACAGGAATTCATCAAAAATAACTGTCCGTTTTATTAGACATGGAATGAGAGATAGTTAAAGGTTAAAAATGGGCTTACATAGCATCACGCTTCAGTCCAGCATGTTGGATGCCACTTGTAAGGTCTTTGAGATGCCTTTCAAGGAGTTTATCAATGGGAAATCTAATTCTGCCTCTGAAAAATAATGCATTTTCAAAGCCATTTACCCATTGTATTCTAAAGGTGCTAAAATAGATGCCATGGTGAACAGGAATGCAGGATCACTCTGTTGCGGTGAATATTTGTCACCTTGAATAGGTGGTTTTGTTCAATAAAGCTAATTGGGAAGTTAAGATTAATGTAGATAGTTGAGAACAAGCCTAGAAAAACGCTGTAAACGTTCTAAACAAGGCTTAAAACAAGTAAAATATAAAATATAATACATGTAAAAATCTTTACCCCCCTCAATGGTCCAAACTTAAAATTAAGGGAACCCAAAATGATATGTGGATTGGGAGAAGGTACCATTTTGTTGTGTGAGGACTTTAATAAGGTGCAAATAGTTAAGGAGTTTAGAGTTTAATGCGATAAAATGTGGTTTCTGAGATCAAGGAAGTGCAAGTAGAATTGTTTTGTTTTCAGATGAAAGAAAAAGTGAAAAGACCTGACTTATTCATCCAGCTGCTTCTAAATAGGTACACCGTGACAGAATTTACCTGATTCCAAAACAAATAATAAAGATTTCTAGTGACCCCCTACTACTCGGGTCAGCAGCAGTCCAACTCAGTAATCCTCTTCTAACACAAGCTATAAACTAGGCATTATTTCATATATAAGAGAGGAGAATTTCTAATGTGCAACATCTAATGTCCCAAATTCAGCAGCTAGGAGGCATGATAATAGCACATGCTTCCACAGGTAGTATGGGCTGTTTAAGCCATGGATATTAAATATCTTTGGTGTAATTATAGTCTATTCTTTGAGATATGTGTGACCTCATATATCTCCTAGCTGTGGCCTGAAGACAAGACAGCACCATGGGCAGGTCAGAAAACCTTGGAGTGCCATGCTCGGAATGCAAGAGTCAACGACCAGGCCAGGGACCAATAAGCCTTACTGGAACATCAAAGCAGAACAAGACAGCTGCTAAGACTGTTTGACCCCATAGTGTGACCAGACAAGCAGCAACATTTGCTCTTGACCCACATCCGATCTGCACGTCTTCTGTGAGTTTGAGACTGTTTGTTTTCAGCTGGGCTACTGGCTCACCTGTACTAAACTTTGCTGTGAAGAAAAGATCTGTGACCGAAGTCTTTAAATATAAAAACTCTAAAATCAATTCTGAGGGAGTACATTTAGTCCTTAAAGGAAATGTGCATTTTATAGATGCCTACTCACTAAGGCCAGAAAAAGATCATTGTGACCATCTAGTCTGACCTCCTACATAACACAGGCCATAGAATTTCACCAAGTTCTTGTATCAAGCCCATAACTTCTGGTTGAGCTAGAGCATATCTAATAGAGTGACTTTCTGTCTTGATTGAAAAGATGTAGTGATGTAGAATCCATCACATCCCTTGGTAAGTTGTTCCAATTGTTTATTATCCTTTCTGTTTAGAAAAAAAGATAGTGCCCTCTTACTGGTCTGAATTTGTCTAGCTGAATCTTCTAACTATTTGATCTTGTGTTATGCCTTGGTCAGCTAGATTAAAGAGACCTCTACTATCATAAATCATTCCGTATAGGTACTTATGGACTTCAAGTTAAGTTGCCCCTTAACTTTCTCTTGTATAAATTGAGCTTCTTTAGTGTCTCACTATAAAACAGGTTTTCCAGACCTCAGATCATTTTTGTAGCTCTTTTCTGAACCCTTACCAGTTTGTCAGTATTCTTTTAAAAGTCTGGACACAGGATTGCTTAAAGATCTCACCAATGCTGTAACCAGTGATAACATCTCCATACATCTACTCAGTATTCCCCTGCTTATACATCCAAGGATAGTATTTTCCATTTTAGCCACAAAATCATACTGGGAGCTCATGTTCAGCTGGCCATCCACAATGACGCTTATGTCCTTGTCACTCACTGGTTTCCAAAATACAGCCCCTTTTCCAGTAAATGTGACTTACTTCATAACCTCCTAGATATGACCTTCCATTTAGCTGTATTAGAACATAAGTGATCCCAGCTTATCGTGTGATCCAGATCGCTCTATAGAACTGATTTGTCCTTATTATTTACCACTCCATTAATTTGTGTTATCTGCATACCTTACCAGCAATGATTTATATGTGATCACTGATAAAGTATGGAATAGCACTGGGGCTAGGACAGATTTCTGTGGGACCCCATTAGAAACATAAAGCAATACAGCTTAGCCTTTCTCCAGCTCCCCCACATTTGCAAAATAATAGCACAATAATGTGATGATGAACTAAGTGATTCACAAATTAGTAGTGTCTGGTCTCTCTGGTATATGTGTCCCTATATGTCTGATCCACATAGGATAGGAGTCCGATAGAGCTCACAATCACAGAGTTTGACTTTTTCCTTCAAACTGTAAAGAATCATCTTTCAGCTCTGGAAGTTCCTGGTGTGTCAGCCAAAATGGAGTTGTCACAATAGTATTTTTTTTCTCATTAGCAAGTTTTTGACTCACGTTTTTTTCCCAGGCTATAAAAGCTGGAGGAAAAGTGTGCTGATATTGTATCATCAGCTGGAGTGCAGAGAGATTCATTTGGAGAAAAAGTATTTCTTTAATTAGAAAGAATGCAAAAAACTGTGTGTGTGCTCTATTTTAGTGAGACTTCAGTCAAGATGTGGGGTTCTAGTCTGAATCTTCACCACATACGTGCCGTTTTGTGGGCAAGGTTTCATTGCTGACCTGCACATGTGTTCCGAATGCTTTCTTAGAAAACACTGGCACAGGACGTTCAGATACTGGCCTTGTAAAATGCATTAAATGTGTTTGTTCAAACAGGCTCAAAAGAAGTGTTCACCTGTTGTAGTTTTAACTTGTGACCAGTGTAATAGATGCCATTCTGATTATGGAGATCACATGGGTGAAAGGATGACTTGGAAAAGGGGATTAGAGAGGAAGTCCAGAGGTAAAGGTACTGGCCAGGACTCAGGAGAACCAGGTTCAAATACATGCTCTACCATAGGCTTCCTATGTGAATTTGGGCAAGATATTTAGTCTTTCTCTGCCTCAGTTCCCCATCTGTAAAATATCTCCTGGTTATGTTGAGGATAAATTCATTAAACATTGTTGCATCTGAAGAAGTGAAGTCTTTACCCACAAAAGCTTATGCTCAAATAAATCTGTTAGTCTTTAAGGTGCCACTGGACTCCTTGTTGTTTTTGCGGATACAGACTAACACAGCTACCCCCTGATTAAAGATTGAGGTGCTCAGATCTTACAGTAATGGAGGTTATACAAGTACCATAGACAGATCGTGTTTGGTCTCAGGGAAGCTATCTCACAAACTCTAATGAGCACAAAGTACTTCACAAAGCTCTACTTTCTTTCAAAACACTGCTGTTGGGAAAAGTCGTGATGATGGAACTGGGAGTCAGGAGATCTGGGTTTTATTTCCCACTCTGCCACAGTCTTCTTCCCTGAGCTTTGGTCATTTAACCTGTGGGAAAAGTGGGAAGTAATAGTAGATAATAATTAACTTCCTCACAAGAGTGTTGAACCTTAATTCACCAAAGTTTCTGAACTCATCGATGGTTGTCCAATTGAAAGTGCTATAGAAGCGCAAAATTTTCATGTGAAAGTATCTTAAAAGAGTGTGTGTGTGTGTGTGTGTGTGTATATATATATATATATACACACATAGAATAGAGAGAGTCTTTAATAGCAAAGAATGGCAAGGTGCTTTACAAACTTTACTAATTGTGCACTGTGTGTAGGTTTAGATGACTTTGCTTCTAATTCAGCTCTGCTGGAAGGCCATTACTAGTTATTTTGTCTTTGGATGAAAATACTAAATGCTTTAAATCTGTCTATAAGAATATTATTCTTAAAACCGTTTAACCTTACTGTAGGATAGCCTTAGCAATGGATTCACAATGTCCGCTGTGTTTTGGTAAAGTCTGCCATGAAGAGATTGCAGCTATTAGAAAATTCTTACAAAAATCAAACTAACACTTTAAAAATATTTTAAATTTGTTTAAAAAGTAATTTCTAAATCAGTAATGTAGTATATGATTAAAAACTAAATGTCAGAGTGAAATTTCTAGTGCATGTCAAACACAAGAACAGAAAAGGTAGACTGAGACTACTGGAAGCCTAAGTTCATGGAGAGGGTTTTATTTATGTTTTGTCAACTAGATCACTGTTCAGCTATTTTTAATGCTGTGAATCCCATTTCCTCCATTAAACTTTTTACTGAACTATTATCTGTCACAGCCCTTATGGATCATGAAAGCGCTAAACCCATTGCTAATTAATATACAGTGTTTAAGGTTATTGTTCATATTATCTTTTAACAACCAACCAATTTAGGAATAAAGAGTATGCTGTTGCTTAACAAGAAGTGACTTTTTATAATGAACAATACATTGGTGTTGCCTCCATGTTGGTGATAGTTAAAAGTCTGTGGAAGATGGGTTTTATAGTTGATTTTATGCTACTAGTACCAGTTTATTTACTGGCACTGTAGATTTTTCAATTTTGGCTTTATTCAGCGGCGGGGTTACTCAATTAAAATAATTGAATTAGGATAAGAGGGTTTGAAGTGTCTCCATTTGATGTAGTTATTACACATTTTGTATGTTAGAGTTATGTTTAGAGGGTCATGTTACATTTTCAGGACTTGCTTTTTTAAGGGTACAATGGATGGTTTGCTTAATGCTTATTAGTTTTTAAGGATTAGCTTTTTTCCACGTGGCTTTTTTTGCACTAAGCCAACACTTCCCAAAGCCTGCTAGGTGGTACGAAGGACTAGCAAGGGCAGTGCAGAGGATATATAAACTAAGATGTTTAGGCTTTTAACAACATAAATCAGGGATGCACTGGGGGCTTGCAAGTATTTCCATTTTCTAGAACAGGGTCCGGGGGAACTCAGCTTCCAAAAGTTTAGAGAACACTGCACATTAATGAAATTAATGCTGTCTCTGCTCTGCGGTACTGTAAGATTTATTCTCCTTAATGTAAATCAGCATTATTTTGTACAGTAACATGATTTGTTTGTTTGTTTTGTTTCTAGGAAATGTGACTACCAGTACGTCTGTGTCTCAGATGGCAAGTGGGATCAGTCTAGTCTCCTTCAACAGTCGCCCCGATGGTATGCATCAGCGCTCCTACTCAGTTTCCAGTGCTGACCAATGGAGTGAGGCGACAGTCATTGCAAACTCTGGCATCAGCAGTGGTAAGAGACAAGCTGGGGTTTTTTTTGTAGAGCTCTTCTTTGAGGACTGATGTCACTCATCCGGGTACATTGACCTAAGCAAAGCTGCAGCCATTTAAACAGAACAAAAAGGATGAGAAGGAGGCAGAACATCATAAATTAACAAAACGTCTCTTCCTGTGGCATGGAAAGGCTAGGAGTGCCATGGAAGCAGCAAACGTAACTGCATGAGGAAGGAGATGCCTTGTGTTGTCAACTACCCCATGCCTGAAATTTCACATAGGCCCAAAATTATTAAAAGCATAGCAAAGTAAGGGTTGCTTTCTAAGTGCATAGCTTCCAAGGCATCTTCACTGCATCTGTGTATGGAGGTACACAGTTCTTATCCCCTTATTCCCTTTGTTTATGGTCTTAAGTGTTGAACTATTTATTATTTTATTTTTATTGTTGTAATTGGTTAGCTGTAGGCAGAGCCAGCCTTTGGAATGCGTGAATCCTGCAGCCACTGTGTCCATAACCTCAGTTGGAGGAATTTGTAAATGTCAGGACTACTCTATTTACTTTTTTAAAGATGTTTCTAGCCATCTCTGTTGTGAAGAGAGCCTTGAAAATGCTGACCAATCACAAGGGTTGCAAGTTTGTCATAGTGATTTGTCCAACAAAATCACAGGGTATATTCATGATTTTCATATAGCCATTTAAGGATTGTCTGTGGAGCCAACAAATCAGTTGTCATTGATATCTTGATTTCTGAAAAGATCCCAGACCAATTTGATGTTGCGTCAAAGGTGTTGCCTGAGCTGCTACAAGCTCCCTACGAACTTGTCGCAAACTGTTTGCAGTTGAGCTTGTTCCTCTACTAAACACACATTGTGGGCTTTGTCCTCAAGGGGGAATGTCTGAATAGCATGAAAGGTGCTGTGGTCCAGTGGACTACACATAGGATTGAGAGCAAGGGAGTCCTTTATTCCAATCGTAGGTCTAACACATAATTTGTCTGTGACCTTGGTCAAGTCACTTCCTGCCTTATTAGTCCCATCTGTAAAATGGGGCTATACTACTTACGTCACATGGTGAGTTGTGAAGATTCCATTAATGTTAGTAAAGCACTATTCAAGTGCTAAATTTGTAGTATTTCAAAGAGAGACAAGGAGAAGCACCATGGAGAGCCCACGAAAGTAATGGTGGAAGTAATGGAATGGAGAAATAAGAATGTGGAAACCAAGGGAACCTTGAACAGAGTAAATGGAGGAAGGGTATGGACACCACGGGATGAAGTGACTATAAAAGAGAATTAGAGAAAAAGAAACTACTGCTTTTGAGGCTATTCCTTAAAATAGTGACAATTGTAAGGATCTCAGAAGGACACGTTTTGTGGCACGTGTGTGCACGAACACAGCTGTGGCTGTTTTGGGTGTATCTGCTGATCTTAGCTTTTGTCTATTATCTGGGCAAGCCCTACAGCACTCATGAGTGTGTTATCTATGCTGGTATGAAAAAGAAGCCTTCCTTTCTCCTACACCCAGTTACATTTTATACTTCTTATAGTAAGGACATCTAATTCTGTTTTATGACTTGGCAATCATATGTAATTACTTCTGGATCATAAGAGACAACAGCCAGGGTCAGCTGTGCTACATTTACTCAAAGGACACAGGAAGACTGAGAAGTAAATAATGATAGAAAAATCGTATTTGCATCATTTCCTGGTTTGCTTTTACATTTTGAAAATACTGGGAGAACTTCTTTTAACTAGGTCAGTGCTTAGTGGACAGTCTTAGACAAACAAATGTCAACATAAACATTAACTATTGTGATTGATAAAACTACTTCAAAAACTCAGACATGATTCATCTCCATCAGTGTATCCTCTTTCACTTAGATTGTAGAATTTATCCTTTATGCTGGCAGTTGACACATGAAAAACCCTTTTTAATTTCAGCTTTTTTGCCCCAATAAAAGGTTTTGAATTTTAGAATCATAAAAAGATAATGCTGTGAAAGCAGCAGGGATAGGGAGAAGCTAAGCATCTTTTGGAATTCAAATGCCAGTGTACTGGAGAATATGCCTGCTTATTGTCACATGGTTTTATTGTAGACAAAATAACATATTGGGATTCAATTTTTCTCTGAACCTTTTTTCACATTAAATTAATACTTTGTGTGGCTCCGGAGAACTTTTCAAAGTCTTCCTATCCAGACCTTTGGTTTCCTGGGGCTTCTGTCTTTTAAGCAGCTGTGAACATCTCCTAATTAGATAAATTACTTTGTAGTGGGCAGAGCCACAAAACAGGAGGTGCTGGTTAAATTAAAGGGGAAAAAATAGAAAAATCCATTCTCTGAAATGGAATGCCCCACTGCTTTATGACTATTACTGTTGTAAGGTTTTACATTTAAGTACCTGAGGTTTAAAATTAAATGTCTAATATAATTTGGCTCTGGTAACAGGAAGCCTGTGACTGCCCTTAGAGAAAAATCTAGACAGCTTAGTTCAATGTTTCAAATTGCTGTCTGCTTGAGAGTGAGCAAATCATAGATTTGGATCGCTATTTAGCTAAATACCACATGCTGCTCAACATAATTTTAAATGCAGTAACATGTTCGTCTTTAAGTTTCTGAATTTAAAAAGACTGTTCCAGGACTACATGAAAAATTATTTTTTTTACCTTTTTTCTTACTCTTGTAAGTGTTTGACAGAAGTAATTTTAGCAGCAAGAGAATAAAAACGGGGGGCAGTAAATCCCCTGTCTGGGAACCTCTTGTATAGATTCTTTATGGACCTAGAATTGATCTACGTGTCAGATCCTGATGTAGCTTAAACTGTTTATCACCCTAATGGCAGAAGTAAGACCATGAACATCAACTTATAATCCTCTGTGAAAGAAATTGGTGTTTGCAGTCAATGAAGGAGCAGCTTAGGTGTACTGATAGATTTAGAACAATTACCTCTGCAACAACTATTGGCTGATGGGTTTTTTTGAATCTGATTGGAAGCCTGAGATTTTTTTTCTTTGATTAATCATTTTCTTGATGGATAATTTTCTTTAGAGGTGTAATCTGTGGCTTCACACTCCTGGGGATAGGAGGGTCATAAAGTCTCTGGGGAGCTATTCCTAACTTGCTTAGTTGTTAAATTTTACTTCAAAACAAGATCCTTTGTGTGTGCTTCACACATGCTTTTAGTGGAGTAAATACTGACTCTGTTCATCTAAACATCAGTTCCATTTTTTTTTCTTGGCACAGGAAGGAAGTACACACCCACTTTTGCATTTTCTTCTCCAAATTCAGTTCTAGTTTTCTCTTGCTTAGTATTTAGACTTCAGAGTTCTTGTTATTTGTATTTTATTTTTTATATTGTAAAAAATGGAAATAGCTGTATTTCGCTGGGCCTATGAATTTTTGGTCAATCATTGGCTGTTACTCGAATTATGAAGTATCTCAAGCTTGCGTAGGAAATTCAGTCTTTCAGAGGAAGATCAGTTGATATTACTAGCACTTTATAGAATCACTGGTGAATACTGATCACGTCTGTTCTCCATTACATGCAAATTATGGATCTTAACAGAGCTCAAGAGAGAGAAATTCCGTGATCTTAATAGGACGATCTCTTTTGATAAAAGGTGACCATAGCCAATTTTATGAGATCAGGAAACTAAGTTCTCCAGACCTCATTAACAAAAGGTTGAACATTCTTTTCCATCCCAAGATATGCAATGCAGCTCATTCATTCTCTCTTCTGAGAAGTCCATTCACCCTCTCTTCTGAGAAGTTAGGATTTAAGGTTTGATTTGTTGGAATGTGTCCCAAAAATAGTATATTAGATACTCTTTCCATTTCAAGCGTAACAAATGTTTATATATAATAATAGTAGTAATAATACCTAGCTCTTGCATAAGTTCTAGTGCCTCAAACTAGATTAATTCACATGCAGCCGGGTATTTGTACTCTGCTTTTATGGAGCATCACGTACATTTCTAGTATAAATGATTACCGTATTGTCACATGCCATCTTCTTGAATGCCATCTGCATATATTTTATCTCTGAAAGATGGTTTATTGTATTTACAGTGTCATCTCTTCAATAACTTGTAGAAAGCACAACACCTAGTTTCTATTCAGTCTCTAGCAGTTTGGTGTTATCAGGGTTTATCAACCTCAAATTAAGATCCTGCTGTGCCAGGGGATATAAGTGGTATTTTGAGCTTCTACGTTCATGCAAGCATTACCCAGGTTACTTTTCTGATGGCAATCACTTTGTCTCATACAGTTAGTGAGTTATGGGCTCTGAAGACCTATGGTACATTTGAAGAGAGAGGTTTGGCTTTGTGTGCGCACTCAGGAAAATTCTTCTGGCCGTAGTTTCAAAACTCAATTTTGAAGGTGAACTGGAAAGATTTTAGTTTTAAAGAATCATTTATAATCCCAAATCAATAACAAAGCTCGAGTAAGGTAGACTATATTGTATTTTTAATACATTCACAAAGCTTTTCAAAATTAGTTCGTCTGTCACTTATCTGCTAAGTCCTGCATACAAGATTTGGTACGTTCCCTATATTAGTTAGTATCATCACAAAACCCTCTAAAATAATGCTGGGATTCCTGTTTCAGGTGGTAATCTCATCAACAGTTGCAGAACACGTATAGAATCCTGAACTCAAGTCTCAAGTAGTAAACAGAGGAGGCATGGATTTTCAAATCTTTTCTTTTAAAATGCAAATGTGGGTTTTTTTTACTTTGTTGAAACACACAGGTCAGGTTACTGCTTTCTGGTTTTCAAATTAAATGTTTACATTTTGCTTTCAAACGAGTATTGCAGTGCCACTATTTTCTAATTCTTTCTAGCTTTCAACTTAGGGGAGCTTTGTTCTGCAAATTAGTTGCATCAACAAAGTCTCTTTGAAAAGTGGGGAACGCCATTAGAGAATTAATCCACCATTTTTGTTTTTCTGTAAGAGTGGAACAGAAAGTAAGCCTCTGTCCAAAAGAACCCTTTCTGATAACCTATCAGTGTGCATCTGTCACTGTTGCACCGTAGTAGCAACATTGAAATTTGAAAGGGCATGTCACAACTCAATCAATCATGCTGCAGCATCAACAAGACAGGCTTTGGTCAGTCCCACCAGATGAGATCTGCAAGGCTGCAACATGGTATTTTGGCCATATATTTTGCAATCATCATTACAATATTTTTCTGTGGTAACAAAAACAAAACAACAGCAAAGATTTAAGGTTTGGGCTATTACCCAGCTGAGTGCCTATATCTTCCCTATTTCTTAATTTGCTTTTTATCTGCTATAAGATACGTTGTTAATCATAATAAAAAAAATGATCTAAAGAAAATGCTTAGCTGCTGCTTAAAAGGGATAAGTCTTGATTAAGGCCTTAGTCAAAGAAGTTTACTTATATCTGACACTTCTTAAGAAAGATTTTCTTCCTTCTCTATTCATCTAATAGCAGATGAGTGGTGGCTGGTTATATTACCATGCAGTACTTATCTTTCCATCAGAAAGAAATCTCTCTTGGTTTTCCAGCAATATAAATCCTACAGCCAATTTTCTTTCTCTTTAGAGAAATGAGATGGTTTTAAGTAGAGTTCTGTGCATGTAGTGGTGTTCTCCCATTTAACAGTTGGTTAGCGCTCTGGAGTTTACTGTAGTGTCAATTATTTTTAACTTATAAAATTCACTGCATATCACTGCATATACAAATATAAAAATAATTTTAAATTGTTGTTTATCTTAAACAAAAAGGAAAGAAACAGTAAGCAAAGAAAAAATCTCTACATACAAACTCCCTTCTCACTACAAAGCAAACCACTCCCTGCAGAAAGTCAGTGTGTCAGAATAGCAGGGAAAACAAATTCCACAATCAAGATCCCTCTACTAAGAACATCATGAAGCCATGGGCTAAATTTTCCAAATTGACTAGTGAGATACCATCAAGGGACTTAATAATTACAGGACAGGTGTTCAGCACTTTCTGAAAACCAGCTCCCTCACTGAATCTGAATACAGACACCTCAAAATTGGGGCACCCAGATTCACTAGTCTCTCTTGGAAAATTGTATCTCTCATGATCCAGCCAACTACAACTTATGTGGCATGCACGGAACACAGGCTAATCTCTTGGGTATCTAAAATTCTAACCATATAGTGACAACAACGTCAGCACCTTCACCCATATGTGAAAATTATTAGGAAGTCCGTTCAGTTTTTGTTGATGTGACATCTTCTCTGCAGCTAATAGTGCCTAACTGGGAAACAGCCACATTCTGTATTACTTCTAGATTCAGAATGCTCTTAAAATTTAGCCCCAAGTAAAAACCATTGCAGTTCTCCAACCTGCAGCTATCCAAAATAAGGATAGAGATGTCAAAATCCAGACTTAAGGGGTATAATTGCAAAGGTGCAGATAAAAAAGATGCTTTTGGTATCTTACATCACTGGGATTCCCAGAACAAATTGTGAATTACTTAATTAAAAAGCGGCACCTTCCTGATCTCAAAACAGAGGACAGGAACTATCCTTACCATATGTTCGAGATCCTTCCCCCAACTCCTAGTCATCATCACCAACTTGTCCAGATTAGCCTTCAGACAGTTCGTTCTCGTCCAGATTGCATTTCTCACCAGGCATTATACCATCTATCTAGGTGCTATATAGGGTCCTCATCACTATAGTATCAGAGCACCTTGCTAAAGTACAGACTCTTACTTCTGTGTTCTTATGGGAGTGACATGCAGCAGCTCATATCATTTGCATATTCATGGTCTTGGCTACATATCATGTCATACTTTCCCTTAGCAGCATCACATATGTGTTAAACTGAAGGGGGCCACAGAATAGAGCCCTGCGGAAACCCATAAAAGATGTCAAAAAATAATCTGTAGAACTGTTTGAGAGGGAAGAAACAAGACTGGTTCAGAACTAAAAGTTACTTAGAATCAAAAGCGGCTAACACATACAAAGAAAAGTTGTCATGGATACCAGATCATTGTCCACTAGCATGAGATCACCAACCAACAGGGCCAGTGCGGTCTGTATCATGCGTAGGCCTAAAAATGGATTGAGATAAATGAAGGAAATCTGAGAGCTCCAAAGTTCACTGCAGTTGCCTGATTATAATTTTCTCATGATCTGTCTGGATAAGGAAAAATTAGTTAATGGCAGCAACACATGGTGGTTCCTTGGGTAAGTCCCTGATGACTTAAATTAAGTGTAGCAAAGTAGCCTATCTCTCTACAGGAATCTCAGCCAACAGGAAATCCAGTGCATCCTAGTTGCTTTTCACAAGCCCTGAAGACCATTGATCCAATTGGCAGGTTGTATGGTAAGCTCCCTGAGTAATTCTAGAATCTCATTGAGGAGTTTCTGCTAGCTTCACTTAGTGTAAATGCTATATTTGTGCTCTCCACACATGGAAAAGGCCCGGGCTGGGACCGTCAAATCCTGGAAATAAATGCATGTCTACACAGATGGTCTCAGTGAAAAGGCTTTGGCTTTTGACGATGAGTTGATGTTCCAGGAAAGAGGATTACTGTGTTGGGGGGGGTCCATCTATCAAATACTGGGAAGAGCATCTTTGGACATCGTCTGGCTAACCTTATAGGGAGGGCTTTAAACTAAGTCTTACGGGGGGTGGTGACAAAAATCCGGCCAATGCACATCTAGGCTTCAGTAATGAAGACAAGGAAAAGGGGCAAATTTCTGGACAAGGACTTGAAACCACCATTGCATTAAAAAGCCAAGAAGGAAAGCAACAGGGCAGTCTGCACAATATCTTTGATGCCTGTATACAAATGCAAGGAGTATGGGGAACAAACAGGATGAACTGGAAGTCATAAAATATGAAGAAAATTAGGACTTAATTGGCATTACAGAGACTTGGTGGCACATCTCCCATGATTGGAGTACCAGCATTGAGAGATATAGCTTGTTCTGGAAGAATAGGTGTGAGAAAAAAGGAGGTGGCATTGCACTATACGTCAAGAATGAATACACTTGCTCAGAGGTCCAAGAGGAAGTGAGCAACAAACCTACTGAGATTCTCTGGGCCAGGGTAAAAAGGGGAAAGAATAGTAGTGATATTATGGTGGGGGTCTATTATAGACCACCCAGTCAGGAAGAGGAAGTGGAGGAGTCATTCTACAAGTAGGTAACAAGATTAGCTAACACACATGAGCTAGTATTAATGGGTGATTTTAACTTCCCTGATATCTGTTGGAAGACTATTACAGCAAAACATAATACATCCAGCAAGTTCTTAGCATGTTTAGGGGACAGCTTTCTGATTCAGAAAATTAAGACTACAACTAGGGGGACATCCATTCTACATCTGGTTTTGATGAACCAGGATGAATTAATTGCGAACGTGAAGGTTGACAGAAACTTGGAAGTGATCGTGATCTGATGGAATTCATGATCCCATGGAAAGGAGGACATGACAACAAAACAAGGACACTGGAAATCAGAAAGGCAGATTTCAGCCAACTCAGAGAGACAGTAGGCAAGGTCCCATAGAAGCGCTAATTAGGAAGAAAAGATGTCGAAGGGGGCTGGCAGTTCCTAAAAGATGTAATACACGAGGCTCAACATCAAGCTATTCAATGCAGAGGAAAGAGAAGACGACCCATGGGAGGCCAGTTTAGCTGCGCAAGGGGTTTTTTAGCAATCTAAAAACCAAAAGGGATACATCTAGGGAATTGAAGGTGGGGCATGTCACCAAAGTAGTACATATGGGAATAGTGCAAGTGTGCAGGGATAAAATCAGGAAAGCTAACGCAAAGAATGAGTTGGAGCTGGCAAAAAATGTTGGAGGCAACAAGAAAGCGTTCTTCAAATATGTCAGACAAAAAAAGAAAAATCAGGCATGGTATGGGTCCTCCGCTCAATGGAGAAGGTGGACTGGTAACGGAAGATGATAGGAAGGGTCAATACCTACTTTGCTTCTGTCTTCTCACAAAAAATAAAATGTGACCAGATGACTAGTTACCATAGACAATAAAGGGGAAGGGATTCAGATCGGGATAAGTAGAGAACACGTCAGAGATCTTCTGACCAATTTGAATTCATTCAAATCAGCGGGGCCTGATGCTATTCATCCCAGAGAATTGAAGGAATCAGCTGAAGTGGAGCCACTGGCAATAATATTTGGCAAGCTCATGGATGACAGGAACGGTCCCGGAAGACTGGAGAAGGGCTAATGTAGTGCCCCACTTTAAAAACAAGGAAAAGGAGGAGCCAGGAAATTACAGACCGGTACGCCTGACTTCGATACCTGGGAAGCTACTAGAACAATGTATAAAACATTCAATTCCCAAATATCTGGATGGGGTAATCACTATCAGCAAGCATGGATTTACTAAAAACAATATCATGCCAAACCAGCTTGCTTTTCTTCTTTGACAGGGTAACTGGTTTGGTGGATAGGGGGAACGTGGTGAACATAATATACCTGGACTTCAGCCAGTCTTTTGACACAGTCCCACACAGCATTCTGATAAATAAACTGGAGAAATGTGGGCTCAAAAGCAGATACATAATTGGTGAAACAAGTGTGAACAAAGAGTGTGGAATAAATGGAATTATGTCAGATTAGAGGGAGGTCTCAAGTGGGGTTTCACAAGGATCTTTTCTGGGTCTGGTGTTGGTTAACATCTTTATTAATGACCTTGATGTAGGAATGGAGAGTATATTGATCAAATTTTCAGATGAGACAAAGCTGTGGGGGGGGTTGCAAGTACTTTGAAGGATAGAGCTAAATTTCAGAGGGATCTTGATAAATTGGAGAACTGGCTTATAGACAACAAAATGAAATTCAACAATGAGAAATGTAAGGTGCTACACTTAGGGAAGAAAAACCAAATGCACAAGTACAGAATGGGGGATAACTGGCTTGGCGGCAGCATGGCTGAGAAGGATCTAGGAGTTGTGGTGGATCACAACCTCCACATGAGTTAGCAGTGCGATGCTGTTGCAAAAAAAAGCAAATGCAATTTTAGGTTGCATTAACACAAGCACAGCATGCAAGTCACAGGACGTGATAGTACTGCTCTACTCAGCGCTGGTTAGGCCTCAGCTGGAGTACTCTGTCCAGTTTTGATCACCACTGCATAGAAAGGATGTAGAGAAACTGGAAAGGATCCAGAGGTGAGTGACAAAGATGACCAAAGGGATGGAACACAAGCCATACGAGCAAAGACTGAAGGAATTGGGTATGTTTAATTTGGAAAAAGAGGAGATTTAGGGGGGATATGATTGCGGTCTTCAAATACTTGAAAGACTGCCATAATAAAGGTGGAGAAAAGTTGTTCTCTCTTGCCACAGGGAACAAGACAAGAGGCAATGGGTTCAAACTACAAAATAGGAAGTTTTTTTGAGATTTAATCTAAATCTGCTAACTGTAAGAACAGTAGGACAATGGAACAGACTGCCTAGGGAGGTTGTGGAAGCTCCTTCACTGGAAGTTTTCAAAAGGAGGCTGGAGCCGTCTGTCTTGGGTGGTTTGACACAAGGTTAGACTAGATGACCCTTGCAGTCCCTTCTAACCCTATGATTCTATGGATCTGCTGCCCAAATAGTGAGTAAACCTGTTCTGATCTGATTCATTTTGTAGATGAAAAATTCTTCCAGTAAAATTTGTTTGAGCAGAAGCAGAAGCAGCCAATATTTCCTAAGTTGGTAACCATTAAGAACATTTTGCTGAATGTTGCTCTATGTTAACAGGGGATCACAAAAAAAAAAAGTGTTTTCCATCAGCATCCCATCATAGGACATCAAGGACTTTATCTATGTTATTTGTAAAGTACCTGTTATCACGTTATCTAGGCTGAGTCTACTGCAATTCATTTAACTTGAAAGATGACTTCCACTATTGGCACTCTGCCCCTCTGTTTCATCTATGGCAGGTCATGTGTTAACCTCATGATTTCTTTCAAAAGAGAGATGTATAGAAAGCAGGTTCTTAGGAGCCACACCAATTGTGGAGGGAAAAAGATCATCCTAATACACTATCAGTAAGGCTACGATTTTGTCATGGATGTTTTTAGTAAAAGTTATGGACAGGTCACATGCAATAAACAAAAATTCACAGAAGCTGTGACCTGTCCCTGATTTTTACTAAAAACATCCCTGACAAAATGGGGAGGGAGAAGGTCAAGCACCCTACCCCGCTGCATGCAGTGGCTGGGAGCTGTGGTCCCCCGCCCCTACCCAGTGGCTGGGAGCTTGGGGGGCAGTCCTCCACCACCCTGAAGAGCTGGGGGGTGGGGGAGTTCCCTACAGCAAATGGGAACTGCGGGGGAGGCCTGCACTAGTGGCATCTAAGCTACAGGGGGTGGGGGAGCACTGGGGAGCTACAGGGGTGGTCCTCCGCCACCCATGGCAGCCGGGCTGCTGCAGTGCCCCAGTGTCACAGAGGTCTCTGAAAGTCACAGAATGTGTGACTTCCAAGCCCTCCGTGACATAATCGTAGCCTTACCTATCAGTCCTTCAGTAGTGAGTCACCAGCTGCCAAGTGTTTGAACGAAGTTTAGACTAATCTTAATGTTGAAAAGTTTGAATAGGTGTTTTGGCATTTGGCATTAAAAATAATGTTTTGGATTTCTAAGCATGTTCTCCTCTGTGGCATTTTGGAGGAGTACAGCTGCACAGTGCCGCAGATAGGTATTTTCTGTAACTTTACCTAGTGTTGCTGTTTAAATATAGAATTGCACAACACAGCTTTTTACAGTTTCACAGTGCTACCGAAATGTACCTTCCTTTTTTGTCTTCTAAAATACCCTAGAATATTAAATTTAAAAAAAAAAGAAAATATTTTTTCAGACTGTACGTTTGAAAACAAAAAAGGTAGGAAACGTGAATGTGTTCCAGTAATTTCACCATGGCCACCTTAAGTATATATAAGCATTTGGTTTACTGTGTAGGTTGCTGAACGTTTAACTCAGAGTTATTTACAATGTGACCAACTCAACTTTGCTACTAGAGACTTAAAGCTTTTCATTTCTTGACATTTTGGTATCCAGATTTACAGCCTTAATGTTGATTTAATGTGAATTTTTCCCTTTAGTTTAGCTAAAGATTTAAACAGAAATGATGGAATTGCGTGTGGCATATGCCATCTGGCTAGAAAAGTTTCCTGTTTATTTTTCCTCTGGATTACTAATTAATACTGGTTTAATTTGACTTGATTATCTAGATAGGTTCAATACATCAGTCTCTTTTCTACATATAGTTAAATTTGTTTTCCCCCCTTCCTCAGAAAAATTACTCCTTTTATTATGCAGAATATGAACTATTGCTTCCCAAGATTTAGTCAGAATTGTGAATGTTCTCTATATCAGGCCTTCAAGATTATATCCCAGAGAGATCATAGGATTCTGACCTTTCAGGTAAAAGGTTAGTGCTGCAGTGTACTGTGCGTGCAATTTAAACACCACCAAAACTTAGTACTTATAAAGTAAGGAAAGTGGAAATCTGGCACTGGTATCCCTAGAAAGAGGGAACACTTTTAACTTCAAGTTCTGTAAAAGCAACTGTCTGCTTAGTGTGACTTCAACTACAAGATTGTTCTTTGTAGCTCAGACACTTGACATTTGAGAGATACAGTACTTAGAAGATTATAAAATACCTTCAGTTTTCAATTTCTGTATTAATATTTGTCAAAAGTTAAAGGTCAGTATTGAAGGTGATAATCCTACATACCATATACATTAATGTATTCATCAAAAAGGGAATATTTTAATCTCATTTGTGTAAAAAAGATGGTTTAATTTTTTTAATGGTTTTAATCTTCGAAAGATATGGCCATCGTTTGTAATACGGTTTTATTATGATGCCATTGTCAGGTTAGCCATCACCTAGTCTGAGATATAGTTTCAGCTATGATGGGGGGTTTTTCCACCTCCTTAGGAATAAACATTAACTATGTCCTTAAATTCCCTACAATATATATGCAGTAGCAGATACTTCATTATGGTGTTTAAATTCATTAACAGTAGAAAAGACAAATCTTTTGGCAATAGCTGTTAAATGTTAGCTGACTGTATTTTTATCTGAGGATATATTTATGCATTCTGAAGGGATTTCTCTTTATAAATCATAATCAGAAGGAAATAAGTATGTGAAACTCCTTCCTAGAATACTGAAGTTGTAGAGGATTTTTTGAATAGGAAGATATTCGTAGTAGTTATGGATTGTGTATGCCAAAGGCCAAAATTTCACATCCCCCTGCTGAGCAAATCATTATCATAAGAAGAAAATGTGGGGCTTTTAAACTCCGCTGGTGGTTTCAGCAGAGTTTATAAACTCCATACATTTCACAATTTTGGTTCAATGACCTTGCCTTCATCTTTGCCAGTGGAATGAATAAGCTCTCCAGCCCAGTAGGTTTGGATTTTTCATCAGTTCTGTTTGAAATAAATGTGGAGAAAAAAATACCAAATTTTCGGTTTATCTAATATTCAGGTTTAAGTTTAAACACACAAAATCGGGGAGCAAAAGGATTATAGTTCTGGCAGTATGTAAATTCCCACCCTTAATGTTATAAAGTATAAGATTTTTTTTTCTGTATTTTCATGTCTATAGTTTTGCATCTTGATAGGTATTTATAGGTATGTTTTAGAAGGTAGGTCTGATTAGAATCCCAGCAATATAATACAGTACAACACTTTGTTGTGTTAGTTTCTGGGTAAAGCATGTTACAAGCATATTTGATGCATTTCTTTCCTCCCAGGCTTAATGAAGTTTCTGTTCCAATTAATAATGGGAGAGTAGTTGTTTCATCAGGCATGTCTCTTTGCAGGCTTAGTTTCTTTCCAGTCTAGATCACAGAGCTTTAGGTGGAAGGTCACCATGTATACCTTACCTATGGAATCCAACACTTCAAAGCTTCTTCATATTGTATACAGTTCAAGGAGCGAAAGAGACCTGTGTGCTAAATCTGATACACTGCTCCTTCACAACCTTGTGATTGTTAGGGCACAGGTGAAGCACAGAGATTGGGACTTCCTGCAGATGGAAGAGCATCTCTTTTCAAGTTGCTGGACCCTTCATTTGTTGCAATTGATACCATCACTTAACTCAGCAATCATGGTGTGCTACCCACAATCCAGGCTGGTGTAAGAGATAAAATATCCAATTTCAGCATCTCTCAGCAGAGATACTGTGCTACTGTTTCTCCTGGTGCAGGGCTTTCATAGAGCAAGGAGGGAACTCTGGAGGGCTGGGAATTCAGGACTAGCACTTTTTTCAACTTAAACACTCAAAAGAGCTAGTAATTTCTGCAAAGGTAGAATGAATAAGTGATGCAGTCCAAAAAAAAATCTGCTTGCCAATGACAATTATGTACAGTCGTATAGCATCGGACATTTATAGAAAGAGAACGAGGATGTCATATCAGTAAAACTCAACGTCTTTCTACTAAGAGCAAGATACTATAATTGACAAGTAAAAGACAAAGTTCAACTAATTCGAATCAATTAATTGTATCTATTTAAAAGTGTAATTTTGTTTGGATCCAACCCTGCTCAGCTGTTTTGGAGCTCGTACTGTGGCACAGAAGCCATATTTGTTTTCTAGTTTGAAAAGAGTTCAGTTGGTGTCTCTTCCTGTATTTCCTTTATTTTCTGATGCTTATGTTCTTGACATACATTACCAGAAGGATCTTAACCTTTTTCTACCTAGCATGATGCAAATTAGCTGCTTGTTCGTTATATAGCAGTTGCTCAGCTTTAATTGTAACATGTTAATAGTAAGTGTCTCTTGATTTTGAAACACTTCTCATTTAAGTCCTGTGGGCGGACAATTAAGATTGTCCTAACCTCTTCTCAATTACCAGTGCAGTTTTTGATGCTGGAGGTTATCCATTGGTTATATGGAGGGTAGGATAATCTTGTGATTAAGGAATAGGTCTGGAGTCAAGACACCTGGGTTCTGTTCCTAGCTCTCATGGATTTCCTGTGTGACCTTGAGAAAGTTACTTCATCTCTTTCGGCTTTTATTAGCCCATCTTGTAATGTAAGGATAATATTTTACTAAATAATTATTTAGCAAGGCATGCATTAATATTTTCAAGTGATTTGAATAATGGTTGCTGTTATTAAAGCACTTGCAGTGACAGCAATAGTTAGATTACAAAAGAACCCCCCCCAAGACTTGCTTTTGTTAGGAGTCTGCCAGTGTTGCCATTATAAACCCTGTATTTTAGAAGGTTGAAACTTGGCAATAAAAATGTGCTTTGCATGGAAATTTGGTAACTAAGGTTTCCACTCAAAATTTTTTCTCTACATTCAGGTGTTTGTAAGATTAAAGGAAGGCAAAACAAATAATTTTGCGGGGTTTAGAGGTAACTGACATTCTAGAATTGTCTTTAAAGAAAATAACACAAAGCTTGTTTTGTTTATAATAAATATTGTGGGAAACCCATTGTACAGCAAACAGCCAGAGCCCAGATTGAACCAACCCACAAGGG
The DNA here is from genome assembly GCF_015237465.2 of Chelonia mydas. Taxonomy (NCBI): domain Eukaryota; kingdom Metazoa; phylum Chordata; order Testudines; family Cheloniidae; genus Chelonia; species Chelonia mydas. Next base: position 70,084,803 of record NC_051251.2, on the reverse strand, counting down.
CTCACTGATGCCAAATGCATCTAGAATTGAATAGTTGCTGCTTTCTCAATCATCGTCCCTGAAAAGGAGTTGTTTATGAGTTGGCAGTATTGGCATGTACACCAGCATAAGAAAATTTGAGGAGGGGACAGAACTCTGCATACTTGAAGTTGATCAGTATTGTTATCTTGGTAAGCAAAGGGTTAATAATGTTTGTCAGTAATTGCTTCACAATTCCATCACTTCCTGTAAACACTGAGAATGGGCAAAGGTCAGATCTTCAAGGGACAGATCTCAAGGAATGCAGAAGACATCCTTCACAAGATTAAATAGAAGCAGCCCATTGTGAGCCGACAGTTCTCAGAATCTAAAAGCCTGGAGATGATCTAGGTTATCCATAAAACACAAAGCAAATTCGTCGTCATAATCTGTTGAAGGAACACACTACTTACAGATGTTTATGGCTAAGGATAGGAAATGTCTCTTGGCCTTGGTCATATAATCTTCTATATGCTTGAAGATGATCAAACCACGAAGCAGTGTCCTAGATGTATCCCTCCATCTGCATCCCAGCTGCTTCCACTCCTGCAGATCACCATTAACCTATGGGTATCTCTGGGTATAAGAAGATAAAGAGGTTGTAAATAAGGAGACGTCGAGCCCCCAGGGCAGCGATAACAGCTGTTGCTAAGCTGCTCCACCCCCTGGCTTCAATCCTTGTTAGGTGTGCCTCATGACTATTGAAATGCAGGGGTGACGGACGACCCAGCCAGCACGGATGACATGGACACCAAATATCAAACAAGACTCTCAAGAGAGCAGAGTCAGAAAGGTCAGTTCTGTGGGGCCTCTCCTCACCACTTGGATGAAATCCAAAGTCAGTTACATTCAGGAGAGTTGTGAATGTGTCCTTCTGAGCAGATTCCATGTTCACATTGATATCTCAGGGGACGGTATTCCACAACGACTCGAACACTGGTACGAGCACCTACTCAGAGGGCTCAGTTCTGAAACTCTTCATATAACCTCATGATTTATATATAAGCAGGACCATAAATTTTGGTTCTACCTAAGAGCACAGGTAAGAATCGTTTGCTTGAATAAATGAATTTCCACCATTCGTGGTCCTTTGAATAACTTCCCATTTCTTCATTCTGTATAAAGTTGGTAACGAGAACAAGCTATGCCTATAGTGTCTGTCATCCACCCAATGAATGTTCAAGGCAACACTCTGTGATAGAATCATGAAGAGTGCTGGACAAATTCAGAATAGATCTGACACCGACCAACCAAAACATCATACAAGAGGAACCTGAGTTATCTGTTAATGGTCTATGTGGGGGCGATGGAATTTACCTTGAGATGCTGTGGTATCTTAAGGTATGTCTGCCTTAAAACCCTGCAGTTGGTCCATGCCATTTCACTTGGACTTGCAGGGCTCAGGCTAAAGGGCTTTTTAATTGCAAGGTGGGAGAATCCCAGAGCTTGGGTTGCAGCCCAAGCCTGAGCGTCTACGCCACAAACAAACAGCCCCTTAGCCTGAGACCCGCAAGCCCAAGTCAGCTGGCATGGACCAGCTCCGGGTGTCTAATTAAAGTGTAGGCATATCCTCAGAACATCTGAGACTTACCTCTCCTTAGCGAATCACACTACTTGCTCATTTTCCTCATCTGCCCAAATCACTTGTCACTCTTGATCACACCACATGGAGTATTCAACACATAATGGCAAACAAGGCAAACACAAAAATGCTTCAATGTAATATAGAATAAGACAAGTCTCCAAACTCAACTCTAGGAGTTGATTTATATGACATTAAGGATCTGAACTAAATCATATACATGGTAGTAATTCAGAGTGAAGGGCTGGAATTTTGTCCTTATTCATCTCTCTGATGCTAAGTATCACAGGCTCTCCAAAATGTGGCTGATCTTCACTGCTCATGCTTGTTGCGATATCTCAGTACAGTAGGGTGAGTTAGGGATGGATTTGTTTCCTGTTGGTAAAGAAAGGAACATTATTTCCTGATCATGATGCAGTGAATTTAGTTTCTTGGTTAGTGAGATATTAAACTAATTTAACTGATACAATCTTTAACCTCCGACTTCTCCTGCCGACGCTCAGATTTCCAGGGGCCGAGTGGTCTCATACCAGTGCTGTAAAAATTTATCTTTGGGGCAGGAGACTTCTGGAAAACAACCTACTAAGATAAAAACTTGCACACTTCATTGTTTACTTTCATGAGTCCTTTCAGATGTTCAGAAATCACAGGCCAATTGGAAATGAGATCTTAAATAGAAGTGCCTTAGTGTTCCCTCCATATGAAATAATTTGCCTAGGGGTTTTCCTCCACAAAAGTCACTGAAGACAGTCATTCTAATGTGTATACTTCAGTTACAAGACTATTTTTCCTCCCACAAATCTGCCAATAAGGTAACATTATACTTCCGTGTTTAAACGATCCTTGTGTTCTAAACTTGACTCCATGTCTTTTGCTCGAGGCGTGCAAGAATATCTCAAAAGCTACAGCCACAGAAGTAGGGAGATCTGTGTTGTCAAAGAGAAATACTTGTTTTTCTTATTTAATTGAAATTGCCATTAGAGGAAGGAAAGGCCGTCAGTAACTTGGGCATTCAGTGGGGCATTCTGTACATGACAGGATAGCTTTGTGATATATAGGCTCTAGGCATGAGACTGGAAAAATGGTAGATGCAATGGAAAAAGAATACTCCTGAGGCTCTTTCATCTCCATCAAGCTCAGAGCTCTCTTTTAATTTCTTCAAGTGCAGCAGGTTAATTTAAACCCTCTACAGCTTGAGTGTGGAACCTCATTCAGCTAAACAATGACCAGCTGCCCAGTACCTAATTCCATTACAGATTTGACTAACACCCAGCTTAAAAATTTGTTCACCTTATTTCTTTGTCTCCTTCTTATAACCCCACCCCACCCTGCAAAAAAAAAAAAAAAAAAAACCTAAATGGCTACCCTGACTTTTACCAAAGGACAATTTTGTCAGTTTCTTACTTTAAGTACAGTCACCCATACCTCCCTGCCTGACTTCAGCAGCAGCTGCTTTGATATCATTGCAGCATCCCTTTAACTCAAGTTTGAGGCAGAATGGGAATATAAAGAGCTTGATAGAACATTTATGGTGATCGCTGTAAAGATCGCTGTATAGAGGACTGGATTTCACAGTCAGAAAACCACAGCTCAGGAAAATGGGTCTGAAATATAACTATAGACGGTTTTAGTCTCGTTCTTCCCTCTTTAAATAAAAAGGTTGCTGTTTTCACCTCTTTATTTAAAACACACATACAGTAGATGAAAGTATCTAGGTATTTTTTTTATTATTATTCTGTCCAGCAGCTTCAGATGTCTTTGGTCTTCAACACTAATAGCATAGTAAAAGTTCTGAAATGCTCTCTTTGGATTCAGCCTTCCTTGGTTCATGGTGAAGATTCCTGCTGCAGTCAAAGCTGTTGCTGTTGTTTTCGTCATCGGTCTTTTCTTTTTCTGTTGAGCCTCGTGGTGTTAATTGTGTTGCCGCTTCTGCTCTTTAATTGATCCCATTCGCAGGTTCTGCTTTTGTAATATCTGACTTCTTGCCACTTTGGAAAATCAAAAACCAAATTAATCAATCTCCTGCCTCCTGAGAATAAGACCACATTAGGGAGCTAGGCTTGACAGAAAGTCTAATTTCACTTTGAAAGCCTGTTGGAAAATTTTAACAAGAAGATGCAAGAAAAATGTAAACCAGATCAAGCCAGACTTTGGTCTGTGGAGAATAGCATCACCTGTTGAGTTTTTTTTTTTCAAGTTTTGTAAATAGGTGATTTGACAAAAATATAAAATAAATCAAAAGATAAATGGGTAGCAAAGGTCAGAATATCCTTGTTTCCATTTTAAATTGTTACATGGGAGAGACAGGATTGTGTATGAATGGGAACTATGGTCCAAGTAAGAAACTCCATTCTTCTTTTTTTCTCTCAACACATCCTTTGTGTTGCATATCTCTTGTCCGTCCCATGTTGCCTGTCTCCCCATGGTTGCACTCCCCCCACCTACCCATGCCTAATGTCACTAATTTTCTTCCCTCTCCCTCATTCTTGCGTTAGCATCTTCTGCTGCTCCACTTCTGTGTGCACTGCTAGCAGCACAGTAAAAGTGACTGGAATACCAATCCTTAAAGTGCTTTATGCAGGCACTTCAGAGATTGGGATTCTTGTTAATTTCACTGTGCTACAAACACCTGCACCAGAGGACAATAGGCAGGGGATGGCTTTGAACTAACCTCCTCACCCTCCACAAATCCCATAGGAGGGCTCTTGCATTGTCCTTGGCTGGTGAAAATTGAATTGTCTTTTTCTCCTGATCCTGGAGCACATGCAGTTCTGAATAACAGAATCCATAAAGAAATGTAATACAGAGGACTTCTTTTTAATTTTCTATTTCACAACTGTACCATACTGAGAGAGGGTCGCAGACGTGCTTAAGAATGGAAGATAACCTTGGACTGCAACTCAACCTCCAAAGTCCTACGTGGCATCCACAGGTGTCCCCTACATGATTGCTTAAACTAGTTTAATCTGAGGAGGATTAGTTGATTGTTGGTATCATTTATTCCTCTTAGTGCTGTTCTATGCTTTTGGGTGAGCAGTACTCTTCACCTCTTCCTCCCAGTTTTTTCTCATATAAGTCAAATAGTGTGAGTAGTATAAGATGACTAATAGGTACTAAAACTGTGTATGGGGGTGTGGTTGACTGTACACACACATAGTGTAAGGAATGGAGTATGTAGGGGTACAATAAAGGTGTTATCTGGATGAGTTTGGGTTTGATCTTGTTCATCGCAGGTGAGTTACACAGTTTGTGTCAAACTTAAGCCAATTCAAACATCATAATATGCCATAGCTTATAGAAAAATGTAAGAACTTTAATAAAAATCATTAGGACCAGTTTTCCCTCTGCCTGGTAAGTCAGGGGCCTTGGTTATCAAGTGTCAATTGTACCAGGACTGAGGTGCAGCCATTAAAAATTCTAAAAATGACCTAAAATAACTGTGACGCTTACAGAAAAAAGTTCAGTACCTTAGGACTTTTGGGGGCTGGAAGCCTTTATTGTGTGCCATATAGGAAAATGACTCTGCCCTCTTCTTTGGTGTAACGCTCCTATTATTTCATGACTGTGTAGAGCTAGAAATGGAAGTTGTGTGCCATTGTCAAGGGGAGATTCCCAAATACAATATAGGTCCTGCCTTCTGCTTCATGGGTATATTATGGTGAAGAAGCTATAAGGAGCCTCTATGTCTCAAATCTCAAACTACTGCTTGATTAGGGCTAACAGCTGCACCAGCCCATGTATCAGATTTCCAAGGGAGCATGGATATGGGGGCATATCCATCCACAGCCAACTAGTGTATGTTGTGGTCAGCAGCAAGTACTAGCCAGGGGTACATGGTGTTCCTTTTCAGAGGAAAAAGTGCTCTTCAGTGCATTTTACCCCTCATGCCATTTACAGATCTGCCATAGGAGTTCTGGAGGAAAGGATGCACTGGCCAGCATACAGGGTTCCCTAGCAATGTGGACAGGACAGGATTTTGTCCTTAATGTTATTTAATATAGATATACACTCCTGAAAACGATGACCATCATCAGGGAAAGCTGCCTGTGCAGTCCATCAAAAACTGCAGAGCTAATGATGGGTTGGGCAGATAATCGTGGGAGAGTTAATTGTACGGTTCGATATGGCATCTTGTCAGTAGAGATAAGTTGTCACGTTTTCCACTTGAGCTGAAACTAAATGATTGTAAAATAAGTTATGAGTGTCCTTGGGCCTGTCTGCCAGAATGATGGCTAAGAATACATTCCTGGCCCATCAGTCTCAAGCAGCCTGCTTGATATTTATGCGAACTGAATGTTATTTTATTCCCCCTCTAGTCATGCTTGTCAGCTTCCCGAGTGAAAAGTGAAACTGCTTCTTTGACTCATACTTCAAGTATTGAAGCTCGGAGAGTCTGCAGATTGTTATTATTATTACTAGTATTATATATTTTTTTGGGTGTGCGTTGAACATTGATGCCCGATTGGGAAGAACTAATGGCTGACATTGAACATACAGGATGGCTGCAAAACAGCCCATCCCAAATCAGTGAAATGCAGCTTATGAGTTCTAGTGCCTCTGTCAAAGCTGGTTTAGATGTGGAGTAATGAGGCGCTTGCTTTTTTTAATTTGGCGTGCCTTTTTCTTTTCCTTTTTTCATATTAATAGCATTGGCACTGGTCGTCTGTTCTCACGCGTGGTAATTGATACAAAATAAAATGCATTATTTGTATTCAGTCAGGAGTAAGAAATTGCATTCAGTGGGCTGAAGCTTGAACTCATTTACAGTTTTCCGAAGCCGGGTTTTCAGGAGCCCTCTTTTCAATTTGAAGAATACCTTGTCAGGAAAGAGAAGTAGTCGAAGATGGGAAAGCACAGCGTATAAGCCTAGTACATTTTGATTGCTCATATTTTAAACCAGTAGAATGTTAAATAACTTCCATCTTCAAAAGGTGGTCTCTGAAACTAGAATATAGAGCTTTAATATACTAATAATATAAGCTCAGCATCGGTTTACTAAAGATTCACATTTCTTTTCTGGTTGAGGAGGAGGGAATACCTCAGACTCTTCACTTCAGAGCCGTTTGACTCAAGGATAGTAGGTTATTATTTGAAAAGGATTGTTGGATCATAAGGATTTACCATATTAGGGTAATTCTCCAGGTCTCATATATGAGAGAAGTTAGGTTATGCATATTTCAGGGCAAAACAATCTTTACAATCTGGGAAGGTCACGGCTGGGCTCAAGGGGTGTGGGGTTTGCAGGTATCTGGGCGGGGGGGACGCAACTGGGGAAGGGGGGGCGACTGAGGCTGGGCTCTGGGGGGGAAGGATTGCGGGTATCTGGGCTATGGGGTGCCTTGCGTTTGGGCTCTTGGGGACAGGGGTTGTGGGTATCTGACCCCCCCAGCTGGGCTCTGGGAGGAGTGGGGAGCAGAGAAACAGGAACTGGGTGGTCGTGGGGGTTTCTTTAACTCTCTACTCCTGGAGGAATTTTTGTGAGAGTCTGTATTGTTACAGATATACTTGCTGACAGGTATTTTGAAATAAATTATATAATAACACCTGTTTCAATTATTTTGGTAGTCTTATTTTAATAAAATTTGCAGAATTTTGCAGAATTTTAAAATTTTTGGCGTAGAAGGCTCCCACGAGTAATTAGTACACCCACAGAGGCATTAGAAAAATATTAACAGCCATAAGAGCATTAACCATGATTTGTACGATGAGTAAGGCTATGTTTTAGTCATGGGTATTTTTAGTAGAAGTCACAGGCAGTTAACAAAAATTCTTGGCCCATTACATGTCCATGGCTTCTACTAAAAATACCTGTGACTAAAATTTGGGCGGGGGACCACGGGCGCTCTGGGTTGGGAGTGCTCTGGCGGGACCGCTGGGGGAGGGGGAGAATGGGGCGCAACCCGGGACTCGTGCTGGGGCAGGGAGGGTTGGTGGGGCTGGCAGGGATTCTCTACACGGCTCCGCATCCCTGCAGCTCCTAGGCAGTGGAGGGGCACAAGCGCCGGCTCCCACAGCTCCCATTGGCCGGGAACGGGCCTGCAGGCATGAGCAGCACGTGGCGCAGAGTTTGTCTCCCCCTAACCCCTCCGCCACCTAGGAGCTGCAGGGCCATGCCAGTGGGAGCCCCCCACCCTGAGGTAAGCGACCCCCCGCACCCTCCAACCCCCTGCGCCTAGCCTTGAGCCCCCTCCCACACACCCGAACTGCTGCTGCTGGCCATGGGGCTGCCCAGCTTGGGCAGCCCCTGAGCCAGACCAGCCGCTGCAGAAGTCACGGAGGTCACAAAAAGTCACAGAATCCGTGACCTCCATGACAGACTCACAGCCTTAACTATGAGTAGTCTCATTTAAAGATAGGAGTTTCTTCTTTTTTGGCAATGTCATGTTTTTACGGTTTCCTAGGTACGGATCATTCCTGGCATCAAACATAGAGGAAAACATACAAAACAAGTAATGCTTTGTCTGTTTGCTTCACCAATTTGGCCTTGCATTTGTATCTTTCTCATCTTTTTGATCCATTTTATTTTTGCTGCACCTTCTCTCAGTATGGAATGGAGAGGAAAAGACAAAACACCCTTCCCCAAATGGATTTTGAATCTTCTCAGGAGTAGCAACTTGTTCTAATCCAATATTTATTTTTTTATTTCTTTGCGCTTGGAGAAGTCAAGATTTTTAAAGCTGTGTCCTGCTTCAAGCACCTCTTTTTACAGATACTTAGATCTACTGTACAGTAAATATGTACCCCATGCTTCTCTTTCGGTTTACATCATAAATTGCCTAATTTAAAAATACAGACGTGGAAAAAGGAATAATGAGGCTTTTATAGGAATTTTTTTAAATCCCTGAAATATGCCTGTGTAATTTGCCACCCACAGCTTTCTTTCAGTATTTTCCAACTAAGCATGCAATTAATAAACAACCATTTATTAAATAATTAAATCAGATATTTTCTTATAAGGTGTTTCTTAACCTTTTTTAAACATTAAGAAACTAGTTTGATTTTTGTGTGAAAATATCAAATCAGCAGTATTGCAGTGTTATTGTGGCTGTGTTGGTCCTTGATTATGAGAGAGAAGGTGGGCGAGGTAATATCTTTTATTGGACCAACTTCTCTTGGTGAAAGAGACAAGCTTTTGAGTTCCACAAAGCTCTCTGGAGCTCGAAAGCTTGTATTTTTTACCCACTGAAGCTGATCCGGTAGAAGACATTACCTTTCCTACCTTGACTTTCTCAAATCAGGTGTAAGCAGTTTTAGACACTGAGTAGAAAAGAATGCATCTTTGTTCTTCAACACAGAAATTGCAGCAGTTCCATTTTCTTTAATCTTTTAGAGTATTTTTTAATGTGTGGGACGTTATACTGAGTAAATAAAAAATAATTCTACATATTTAGCACTGTTCTTAACCAAAACATGAATTGCTATTAAACTGAAGTCCTATCTACCCTTGATCAGAAACTGAATGAAGGACTCTTAAGAAGTGTATCCTCAGTAAAAAATCACCTGCAGATTCAGAGGAAAAGTACCGTAGAAGTATTTCTTTCAACACAGGATCCCATCATATAATTAAAACTGTGGTTAAATGATATTCCTGTTTCATTTTTTTAAGACTCTTGTGGAGAACCGGGGGGAAAGCTAGCAAATATTTTAATTTGAACTTTTTCTTTGGGGTTCATATTTGGCTTTGCTTATTTTTAGATACTTTATCAAGTTTACAAGGGGAAAAAAGATATATTCTGAATTAATATTTTAGTGTTTATTGGCTAATTTCCAATATACTTTTTTCAATTTTCTTTTTGTATTGTGTCAACAAACTAACAAAATAATAGAACATTAGGTATAACAAATATATAGTCTGCCTTTTTTGTGCGTTATATATCTCATATCAATTGGTTGTTGATTATGTTGATCCATTCAATCAGAGGGCCCCAATCCTTTAATGGCGTCTTCTTGTGCAGCGCCCCCATGCCTGTGCAGTGTCCCAGGATTAATTTGGACTTCAGTGGGACTGCACATAATTGAGAAGTCCTCGTTAATAGATCCAGTTGCAAGTTTATCACATGAGACTATGGACCAGTGATAATGAATCACAGATTGTATTATTTTGCTTTATTCAAGAGAAAGGAATTTTAAAATCTATTTCAATTGTTAGTATATTAGTGTAAAGGATTATTAAATTATTTTTTCTGCTGGCATATTTATATATTCCATTACAAAAAATATGTTAAAAGAAGATTAAAGTTACAAAGCAAGCATTCAATAGTTAAGAAATACCAAACTTAAGGTTGCCTATGAAAATCTAGTGTCAGTTAAAAATCCAAAATGACATGGCTTTGACAGTATGGCAAATCTAGGTGGTATTACTAATTCCTACCATTTGTGACTGGTGGGTTCCTTGCATCTTTTGGCTTGAATCAATGTTGTGGTGTTAATGGTTTTTTTAAAAATATATGAAATACATGGTCGTAGTGATGTAATTTCATACTGTATTGCTGCCATATATATATATCGAGTTGCAAAACCAGCAAATCAGAGGGACTTTCCCCTTTCTCTGTATTTGCCAACTCCTATCAGAGAAATTGGGCCTGAAGAGCTTGTATACTATAAAATAATCCACCAACAGCACATGTACTTTAAGAATGATAGAAATTTTTAGATGAGTCATTCTGTTTCATATCATTACCCCTCAGTACCTAAGCATGGGATACAGAATAGACATGCAGGAATAAAAATGTATTTATGAAAGTATGAGAGATGGCATAGTTGCTATGTTTAAGTAATCGTACCTTTGGCTGAGTACAAAAGAGGTGACTTGATTTATGTTTGTAGTGTAGTAGCTGTGTTGTCCCGGGACAGGAAAGACAAGGTAGGTGAGGTAATACATTTTATTGGATCAATTTCTGTTTTAACAAAGCTTGGTCCAATAAAAGATATTACCTCACCCACCTTGTGTCTCATGATTTATTTAATTATGGAGGGAAAAACTACTTGCCATCATTATTGCTCAGAAAACTTTGTATATTATCCTAGAATACTACAGTAGTGGGAAAGTAGTGAGAAAATGTTATTTTTGTAATGTATCGGCTATCTGTAAGTATACACAAATCAGGTACCCCATCATCATCAAGTGGGAGAATTGATATTTTAATAAAATCACATTTAGATGGTAAATTAAAAAGAATCTGAATATGCAGTAATATAAATAACTACTAGGCAGTACAGAACTGTAATCTCTCAAAACGTTCTTATTTTGGCAGGATCTTTCAGGCATTTATTTAAAATGATGCACTGTTCATAGAGTTTCTCACTTTTTGTCTGCTTTGTGCAAATTGCAGATACTGGCTTGGGAGATTCTGTGTGTTCAAGTCCAAGTATATCCAGTACCACAAGTCCCAAACTGGATCCTCCTCCCTCCCCTCATGCCAACAGAAAGAAACATCGTAGGAAGAAAAGCACGAGCAATTTTAAAGCTGATGGTATCTCAGGCACTGCTGAAGGTAAGCTTTCTATGCTGTCGGGAGGTCCAGATTCCCAGTGTTGTTTCATTATCCTGAAAGCCTCCAAGTGTTGTCTTGAATCTTTGTTGTTGGATACTAGTTTAACTTGATTGCTAGATTTGTATCTTTAAAGGTGAACAGAAGCACATGTAAAGAGAAATCCAGCAATCCAACCTTTTCATGAAAAGCTGAATGGTAAAAGAGACATCATAACAGACAAATTTCTGTGATCCTCAAATCTTGTTTCATCAAATGGTGTTTGCTTTAAGAAAGGTACCCAACTTGTTCCTTAGTCATGTGCATGTGTGTCTGTCATCATGGGTAGCACAGATGAGGTTTGGGCCTTTTTATAAGACAAAAGTAAGTCAGCATATATTCAGTACATCTCCAATAAGCACAGCTTAAATCCTATATTATCTTCGCTCATTAAACACGCTCCATGTTCAGAGCCAGTTGTCAATGCTTTTGATGCCTGCTATTGTTTGTTTCACTAGTCAGCTGCTCGTGGAAAGATTGCATTATTAAGAGCAAGGAAAGGGGAGAGTTAAATGTTTGGGTTCATTTTTAAGAACCAGACAGCAAAAGCCAAAAGAGGTATTTTATTCCCTTAGTTTATCTTAATATTTCCAATGCTATCCGTGCTCGTAGTTCAACATCCCGCTGAAGAGGTAGCAATATGTACACAGTAGCTAGATATGATATAAAAACATACTTCTATCTGTAGAAAAGAAGAATAGAAACATGCTACAATTCAACTGAATGAGCTCCAGAAAAAAAAATGAACAAGGGTAGTGGGAAAGCATAGAAACTGGAGAGTCAAAAGGGAGAGAGTGGAATAACAATGTGGAAGAAGAGCAGTGTTAAGAAAAACGTTGGAGGGTAAAACTAGCTAATTCAATATCGAAGAACAAGGGAGCAAGTTCTGGAAACGGGATGACAATTGCAGGCATCTGAGGAGACATTAAAATAAAGATGGGATAATAATATACAACTGGGAAGGGACATATTAAATACTACTTAGTCATCCTTATTTTCCATTTACTTTAATTTCTCAGTTGTGGTGCTGTCACCTCTGGATTATGTTTTATTTCCATAGCTGCATGTGTGAATTCTTTGTTGAAAACCTTGGCTTTGTCCATAATAGCTCCTGCTGCTTTCTCTCCATGTTATGTGTCATCTTTACCGCTGGACTCCCTCTAGTTTGACCATGGAAAGCCAAATTTTATTTTAGACATTCATTTTTTACTTGGGTTCTTTTTCTACTCCACTTTACACATTTGCACATATTTGCACACCCAGAAGATTAAGAATGGGATTTTTCAAAAGTGCTCAAAGTCAGCTCCCATTGAGGTTAATAGAGGTTTTACCATTGCCTTCAATGGGAATTGAGATTAGCCAGCACCAAAGGCATTTGAAAATCTCACTCTTAATTTCTCAAGGGAAGGACAAAAGGTTAAATATGATCTCCACAGATTCCCCAGAGTTCCAAGAGCCACCTGAGCCATATGTGTTGGTGAGGAGATCAGTATTGTAAAGGAGTAAATGACTCCTTCATCCTCATTCCCTGTCCTCTTCGTATCCATGCAGCTCTGGACTTCTGGCCTGTCAACAAATGTGGGGATTTTTTCACATCAATTCCAAGATTTTAGTATTTTTTCTTTTCTCTTCTTGTTTTTCAAATCTTAGTCATAATTGTTTTCTTAGTCAGGAGACTGGGGAGCTTGGGTTTAGCTCTCAATTTGTTGTTGTTGGCTCATTATGGCTGAAGGCAAGTCTGGCCTGGGAGCATGTTTCACTCATACACAAAATGGGTGTCTGATTTACTCTCAAGCTTAAGGGGTTCAAGAGAAATACCTTCAAATTTCCCATGGAAGAGACCTTAGCTTCCTAGCCTGCAACCTTTTTGAACGCAGTTACAAGTCTTTCCTCCTTCTGTCTGAAGGCTTTAAAGCACGTTCGGAAGGACAAGACATGATTGTCAAGCATTAGAAGATGCTACAGCAGAGGTGGGCAAACTACGGCGGGACCATGCTGCCCGGCCCTTGAGCTCCTGGCCAGGGAGGCTAGCCCCGGCCCCTGCCCTGCTGTCCCCCATCCCCCGCAGCCTCAGCTCACTGCGCTGCTAGTGCAATGCTCTGGGCAGCGTGGCTGCGAGCTCCTGCCGGTCAGCGTGGCTGGCTCCAGCCGGTAAGGAGGCAGAGAGCAGGGGAGTTGGATAAGGGGCAGAGGGTCCTGGGGGGCAATCAGGGGACAAGGAGTATGGGGGATTGGATGGGGGTAGGGTCCTGGGGGGCGGTTAGGGGCGGGGAGTCACGAGAGGGGGCGGTCAGGGGACAAGGAGCGGGGGGGTTGGATGAGTCAGGGGTTCTGAGGGGGGCAGTTAGGGGGCAGGAAGGGGGGGCGGATAGGGGGCAGGGGCCAGGCTCTTTGGGGAGGCACAGCCTTCCCTACCCAGCCCTCCATACAGTTTGGCAACGCCGATGTGACCCTCGGGCCAAAAAGTTTGCCCTCCCCATTCTACAGTATCTTTGACAGCTTCCCATAAAAGTAGCACCCAGCACAGACATCTGCTTTTACATGCCTCTCCCTGAAGTATCAATGCATTTTGTCTGTTCCTGCCACTTCTGCATAAGGTTTCTAGTCTAGCTTCTAGGTGGGCATTCTCTTATGCTTTTGGCACTTAGCGCTTTCAGCTATCTAGGATGTGACACCATCTAGCCATTTTAAGAACAAAAGCATAAACTTGTCCCTCAACATCAACTAGAAAGTGGGTCAGCTCCCTGTAGAACCCTCCTCATGAGTCAGAAAGTAACTCTCAGTACCCTTCATCCAAACACCTACCCTCGTGGCAGCTTAATGGGACTAAATCGGGGGGGGGAGATAATCGTCATACGAGAATATTAAAGGAACTGGCACATGAAATTGCAAGCCCATTAGCAAGAATTTTGAATGAATCTGTAAACTCAGGAGTTGTACTATATGACTGGAGAACTGCTAACATACTTCCTATTTTTGAGAAAGGAAAAAAAAGTGATCCGGGTAACTACAGGCCTGTTAGTTTGACATCTGTAGTATGCAAGGTCTTGGAAAAAAATTTGAAGGAGAAAGTAGTTAAGGACATTGAGGTCAATGGTAATTGGGACAAAATACAACATGGTTTTGCAAAAGGTAGATCGTGCCAAACCAACCTGATCTCCTTCTTTGAGAAAGTAACAGATTTTTTTAGACAAAGGAAACACAGTGGATCTAATTTACCTAGATTTCAGTGAAGTGTTTGATACGGTGCCACAAGGGGAATTATTAGTTAAATTGGAAAAGATGGGGATCAATATGAAAATCTAAAAGTAGATAAGGAACTGGTTAAAGGGGAGACTACAGCGGGTCATACTGAAAGGTGAACTGTCAGGCTGGAGGGGAGGTTACCAGAGGAGTTCCTCAGGGATCAGTTTTGGGACCAGTCTTATTTAATCTTTTTATTACTGACCTCAGCACAAAAAGTGGGAGTGTGCTAATAAAGTTTGCAGATGATACAAAGCTGGGAGGTATTGCCAATTCAGAGAAGGACCGGGGTATCCTACAGGAAGATCTGGATGACCTTGTAAACTAGAATAATAGTAACAGGATGAAATTTAATAGTGGAGTAATAGTAACAGGATGAAATTTAATAGTGAGAAGTGTAAGGTCATGCATTTAGGGACTAATAACAAGAATTTTAGTTATAAGCTGCGGACGCATCAATTGGAAGTAACAGAGGAGGAGAGGGACCTTGGAGTATTGGTTGACCACAGGATGACAGTGAGCTGCCAATGTGATGTGGCCGTGAAAAAAGCTAATGCAGTCTTGGGATGCATCAGGCGAGGTATTTACAGTAAAGATAAGGAGATGTTAGGACCGTTATACAAGGCACTGGTGAGACCTCATCTGGAATACTGTGTGCAGTTCTGGTCTCCCATGTTTAAGAAGGATGAATTCAAACTAAAACAGGTACAGAGAAGGGCTACTAGGATGATCCGAGGAATTAAAAACCTGTCTTATGAAAGGAGACTCAAAGAGCTTGGCTTGTTTAGGCTAACCAAAAGAAGGCTATGGGGAGATATGATTGCTCTCTATAAATATATCAGAGGGGTAAATACCAAAGAGGGAGAGGAATTATTTAAGCTCAGTACCAGTGTGGACACAAGAACAAATGGATATAATCTGGCCATCAGGAAGTTTAGACTTGAAATTAGACAAAGGTTTCTAACCATCAGAGGAGTGAAGTTCTGGAACAGCCTTCCAAGGGAAGCAGTGGGGGCAAAAGACCTATCTGGCTTCAAGATTAAGCTCAATAAGTTTATGGAGGAGATGGTATGATGGGATAACATGATTTTGGCAATTAATTGATCTTGGACTATTAGTAGTAAATAGACCCAGTCTCCTATGATGGGATGTTAGATGGGGTGGGATCTGAGTTACTGCAGAGAATTCTTTCCTGGGTATCTGGCTGGTGAGTCTTGCCCACATGCTCAGGGTTCAGCTGATCGCCATATTTGGGGTTGGGAAGGAATTTTCCTCCAGGGCAGATTGGCAGAGGCCCTGGGGGTTTTTTGCCTTCCCCTGCAGCGTGGGGCATGAGTCACTTGCTGGAGGATTCTCTGCACCTTGAAGTCTTTAAACCATGAGTTGAGGACTTCAATAGCTCAGACATAGGTGAGAGGTTTATTGCAGGAGTGGGTGGTGAGATTCTGTGGCCTGCGTTGTGCAGGAAGTCAGACTAGATGATCATAATGGTCCCTTCTGACTTTAAAGTCTATGATTCTATGTTGCAGAGCAAACCATTCTACATCTAAAATTAAAATAATCTGTGGTATTTTTTTGCTCAGCCTCTTTGCCAAAGTCAGAAGTAGATGAAAAAGGAGGAGGTGTAGTCTGCTTGAACTATGTACTTGTAAAGGGTGTTTAGATTGTGCTGCAGCATCTGAGGTGTCTACCTATTTGTACTCATCCATAGTGACAGATTATCTTTATTGTCAGGTATCCAGATTATGAGTTGATCTGAACCCAGGTTCATGGCTTGATATCATTTGTGGTGACCAGACTTGTTTTCTGTCTTCCTCCCTGAGGCTTCAGCTCACCAGGATGAAGCTGATTCTTCATTTTGCTTATCTTTGTAGAAGTGTCCTGTGGGACAACCTTGTAGATTTGGAACAACCTATTTAATTACTCAGTCACCAATAGTGGTCACCATTTGATTGTGCCTCAGGGTCAGCTGGTGCATCATGCACATTTCTGCTAGCTTCAGAATGTACCCTCTTCAGACCTGACTTAGTACTCAATATCTTTCCAGATTCAATAGCCTCAACAAGGATCTGATTTTCCCAGTATTTGTCTAAAAATTTCTCCTATCCAGTGCCCTAAAGGGGGAGGGGGGGGAGTTCCTTTTGCTTAGCCTTCTCCCACCTTCATAATAGGGATAGATTTAAAACCTCCAATAGGAGAGCTCACCTAAGGTACTTGGACATGTTGCCTATAAAATTCAATGAAGTCCAAGTTATACATGAATGTGTTAGAAATTGCCTCCTTCTGGGATGAATTTGCTGCTTGTTTAATATCAACAGTGGGGATATATGAAAGCAAATTTGAGTGCGGGGGTGGTGGGGGAGAGAATTGGTTGTTAATCAGTAATTAGAACTTCAGTTTCGGTATATTTCCTCCACAAATTCACCCTTACCGATCTTTCTTCCCCATTTCTTCAGAATTTCTGTTTCCCATGCAGAGAGGGGGGACCTTTATATGCTTCTCTTCAGAGCCTTTATTTTGACACTTAGCTGCACTGTGACATGAATCCCCCTCTGAGAACTAAATAATTTCAGTCGTCCTAATGTCTGTGCAGCCCATCTCATGGGCTCCAGGTGCATGGGTATGTGAGGCAATATATTTAGAGAACCCCAGTTACTGGTAAGAACATAGATTTTGTCTTTTCAGTATGTATTAACCCATACATTTCAACACTTATGTCCCCCTTGTCTCCACACTCAAACCAAAATGGTTCACAGAAGAAGGGAGAGTAGGGAAATGCCCTCCTCAAACTCAGTATCCAGAATTCACGGGATATCTAATACTGTGCAGTACAGTCATCATATGAAGAACTAAAAATACTGCATTTATTCACATATATAATATATGATACACGAAAAGAAAGGGTATAGAAAATAAATACAAATGTTACATGTAATATTTCTTATGCTAAACTTTCCTTTCTGTGCTCCGTATGACCCCAGGCATTTCTCATATCATATTCGTTTATAAGTGCTACTATTTATTTAAATACTAAGAGTGCTTAACTCTGTACAAAATGCAGGCATTCCCTGATACAGGAAGTTATACAACAAATATAAAGTTAGCACATTTACCAGGTGATACACAGTAGTAATAAGTCCATTATAGCTAGAATAATTTTAAAAGAAACAAACCAACCCCTATGATGAGGCATACAAGGAAATTCTGTATGAATGAGGTCAATGCAAATGCCACTGAGACTTCGTCCATTAGACAGTTTTCTAACAGGAGCAATAATAGGTGTGCGTGGTTGGAGGGGAATGAATTCTTCAATTGAAAGAGGGGGAAATTGTGTAGCTAAAAGTACTTATACCTTCATATATCCTGTATATTTGCAGATTGTTATTGCTGTGTTGATCCTAGGGATGCGAAAGACAAGGGGGTGAGGTAATACCTTTTGTTGGCCCAACAGAAATTGGTCCAGTAAAAGATATTTACTCACCACCTTGTCTCTCTTCACAATTCAGCATCTTTGTAGTAGATGCAATGGTACTTAATTAACACTAACTCTTATTCTACTGCACTCGCAGTTAGCCTCAGAGAATCTCAATTTCTGACATCAAAGAGTTAGAATGCAGAGTCTAAAGATCTTTGGTTAACATTGGAGAGGAAAGGGCAGTATTCTGATTCCTTCAGAGTGTGGAGGATTCCCCTCCAGGCCCTGGCAGAATGTCGTCTGTAACATTGTCCAGAGGACAGCGTGATGTCCTGCTCAGAAACCTCTTCAGCACAAAAAATTCACTGCGTTATCACTCCCTTTTCACAAGAAAGAAGATGTGAAATATGTCTTGACCTGTTGCTATACAAGGGGAAAACTGCTCACTTCGTAAAGAATTTATAACCTTTGGGCTCAAATCTGATGTCAAGGTCATGTCTGGATTATGTTGCTGAAAGTAATAATACCTAAAATTGAGTAATATTATTGATGTTTAAAATTTAAAGGTCTTCCAGATTAACCACATCCAAATGAGGAATATTACTGTGATTTGTATAAGTAAATAATCATTTTCCATACAGTAAAAAGTTGTTTCTGATAGTCCTTTCATACCAATTGTGATAGATGGTAAATTCACTGGAACTGGAGGAGCAGATGCAGAGGCATTACTGAAGAACTTCTCTTAATTTAGTAAGTGGATGAGCCTTGTTTTGTAGTTTTACAGCCACAGTGAATTAGGTAAATCAGTTAAAATTCAGGGAAGGCCATGATTCCTAGTGAGTTTGTAAGATGTTCTGATCAGTTTGCTGAAAATCCATATAATACCAGAGTTAAGGTTGGGGATAAGTAAGTGAAGAACTCCAATTACTGCACAAAATGAGTAACCTCTACTTTTTCAGCCCTCTTAGTCTGTATTAATACACATCTAGCTTTGGGCTGTTCCTTGCTAAAACCTTCATTTGTTTCTAAGTCTTTGAGTGCCTAACTGGACACTTCAAAGGGCCTGATTTTCCAAAGGCAGGTACTCAGCAGTTTCTGAAAACCATGTAGCAGAGAAATCAAATTTTCCATCCACCAAAACTTTTACCAAAGGTAAGTTTGTATTTTTATTATTTATCCAGGGCTGCCATTGTGCCTGTATAATTTAACTCAAACCATTTACTTACTGCAGTTACACAGGTAATTGTTACACAGATACATTGCTATTGTAATTATGGAATCTTGTAAATTATATGAAAGAATGAAACTGATTTGGAGTAGATTTGTTTCATTCTCAAACAGGTTGTCTAAGAACATTTATAGTTCTTTTCTGAGCCAGAGGTTTTTCTCTACAATTGTGCAGAAAGTATGATGTCTTAAAAATGAGGCTCTCATTCTGCATTTGAAAAAAACGGGTAGTAGCAAAGGGTTTAACTACATTTTCCTTCCATGCCTATATAGACATTTAGGCAATATAAACTGCATTTGACTATAATTGTAATCAGTGACATTGAATGTACATGTATCTTTAAGGGTACTGCAACTGTCTCCAAAGGTTTCCACCTATTCAGTGTTCACTATAACTCAACTGATCATAATGACTTCATTCACTGTCTTGTAGGAGATATAACAGTGGACTATCACTACACACCTGAGAAACAGGAGGGCAGAAATTAATAAAATCTAGACCAAATCTACAGAGATTCACTTTTAACCAAGGGACAAAGGTCACAAGTTGGGAAACTTCCAGCCTTAGTTGTCACAGCCTATCTGACATGAAAGGTTTGCTGCTAAAAGGCTGTTATGTTGATGCTGAGGAGAAGATAAGGGAGGTGAAGCTCATCTATTGTTTTAACCTACTTCATTGCGGACCAAACAAGTTGAAAGGTTCCTTCTGGTCTTTAAAAGCCGTGTTAACTTCAGGGTCAGAAGGGGCTGCACGTTCCGCCTCCCTGGTTGGAGGGAAAAGTGTCACAGTGGCAGTCAACAGAAAAGGGGATTCTGGAAAGGGCGAGTCCCAGGATGAATTGGTGGTTATTGCAAGTACTTGCATACCTGGATATCTCTAAAAAGGTATAGAATAAAAAATATCACTTGTCTGTCTCAGAGAAGTGATCCCAGTACCCCTGTGGCATTTTAGGAACTATGCAACTATTTGGTGTACAGCACCTGATGTATTCTGAATGGGGTAGGGCACTGAGTGCTGCTGTAATACGTTTTGACCAATCTTTTTCTTGATGAGTAAAGGTTAAAATAAAAGTACTCTCTGGAGCTAGATGATACCTTGGGAGTCCTACTAACTTCAGGTACTACGGTATACTTAAAACTATTCTGTCAGTCAAAGGCAACAGCCCTGAGCAGGAAATTATTTGTGGCTCTTTGTTCACAAGGTGGGTGACTGGGAATAGAGGGGGAAAGCATTTTAAATGGGAATTGAAAATATACACAATTTTAAGTTTACTGTTGGAGAGGGATCAGAGTATTTCCTATAGTGCCTCTTGTTCTGCCTTGTTTTGGAAATCTATGATTCCCTGCCAGTTTCTCAGGTAGGAAAAGAACACATCGTGTTTGTTAAAGACAGTTATGGATCTTGTCCCAAGTAAACTTCTATTTGTACACTGAACTTCCAACAGACATTGAGAACCCTGATGCAAAGTTTCAGTGTGCAGCAGTGGCTATCTAAAACTAAAATAGTGCAATTAAAGATAATACTAAAGATGCTGATAAATAAAATCAGCTTCCCTTGAGGAGAATAAGATTTACATGTGACTGGACTCTTGTAATTACATAAACTTTGCTATCTACAGAAAGGAGGGGTTCATTGCATACTGTTTTTGCATTTTATCTTTTGCGTTCACAGAAACTTACAGTAACTTAAAAGTTACATGTTGTATAACATAGAACTTAGAATATGGCTCTACTGTTCATCATTTTTATAATCTGGGTAAAACTAGAACTTTATAATAAATCAATTATTTGTATAAATGTGTTTTACATAATTTATTTTGTTCAGCCTGAAGCACAGCCCTGCAGGGGATATTACATATTCTAGCTATAGAGCATTTCCTGGTACCAACAAGACCTGCAGTACCCATCCCCCAAAAAGATGGATTTTCCAGTATGAACTGCAAATGAACAGGATGTTTGACTAAGCAGGGGAACTAGTTCCAAAGTTGAGGGCCTCCCATAGATGGTGTTCTGCCGGCAACTCCCTCTGTTTTATCCTTGCGCAAACCAGCGGGAGTGCCTCTACTAATCATAGCTGTCTCAGTGTGGCATGGGAAAGAGGCAGTCTTTCAAGTACGCAGCTCTCAGGCTATTTAGGGTTTTATAGGTAAAAAAACAAATGCCTTCAACTACACACAGAACCACACAGGTAGTCAGTGCAGATTGCAAGCTGCTAACATTGCTGGGAACTGATCATACACTGCAATCTATTTAATACAGACTTGCCCCTGAAGGCACACAGTGGCCTCTTTTGTGGGCAGAAGATGTCAGCTGACGAGAACCTTGTTCTTTGATTCATGCTGTATAATTAGGGCCCTACCAAATTCACAGTCCATTTTGGTTAATTTCACAGTCATAAGATTTTAGAAATCGTAAATTTCATGATTTTTGCTATTTAAATCTGAAATTTCACGGTGTTTTAATTTTAGAGGTCCTGACCCAAAAAGGAGTTGTGGAGGGGGCACAAGGTTATTGTAGGGGGGCGGGGGTTGCAGTACTGCTAACCTTACTTCTGCACTGCTGCTGGTGGCAGTGCTGCCTTCAGAGCTGGGCGGCTGGAGAGCGGCAGCCGCTGGCCGGGAGCCCAGCTCTGAAGGCAGAGCCGCCGCCAGCAGCAGCTCAGAAGTAAGGGTGGCATGGTATGGTACTGCTACCCTTACTTCTGCGTTGTTGCCTGCAGAGCTGGTCTCTCAGTCAGCAACCGCCACTCTTCGGCCGCCCAGCTCTGAAGACAGCAGCGCAGAAGTAAGGGTGGTATGATGTGGTATTGCCACCCTGACTTCTGTGCTGCTGTTGGTGGGGCACTGCCTTCACAGCTGGATACCCGGCCAACAGCCACCGCTCTCCAGCTGCTCAGCTTTGAAGTCAGTGCAGAAGTAAGGGTGGCAGAACAGCAACTCCTCTAAAAGAACGTTGCAACACCTTCCCACAACTCCCTTTTGGGTCAGGCCCCCCAATTTGAGAAACTGTGAAATCTGTAAATCTGTAGGGTAAAAGCACACAAAAGACCAGATTTCATGGTCCGTGACACATTTTTCATGGCTGTGAATTTGGTAAGGTCCTATGTATAATGCAAGGGTATTGACTAATGGCTTGATCAGGAATGTGGCCTGTGACTTCTGCATGTGTTTCTGAATCCTGGCTAGATTAAGACCTTTGTTAAATGAGACACTACCTTTCGTGGACTCTGTTCTTCATGAATCGAGGGAGATTTGAGGCGATGGTGTGGGTATGCTGCATCCCTGTGGCCTCAAATGGAGGTCTCCTTCTCCAAACCTAATATAATGCATCATCTAATTTGTATGTTTCCAGTCAGTTAATAGGGGCTGATATTGGCTTGCAGGTTACCGTGTAGCTCTTAAGAGTTGCTCTTCGAGTTGATAGCCCCTCTCCATGGTGGCACTGGGATCCCTGAGAGTGGTTGACTCTGATTTAACACAGGCAATGGAGAAGGTCCTCAAGGAATCCATTTTGAAGCACTTGGAGGAGAGGAAGGTGATCAGGAACAGCCAACATGGATTCACCAAGGGCAAGTCATGCCTGACCAATCTGATTGCCTTCTGTGATGAGATAACTGGCTCTGTGGATATGGGGAAAGCGCTGGATATGATATATCTTGACTTAAGAAAAGCTTTTGATACGGTCTCCCACAGTATTCTTGCCAGCAAGTTAAAGAAGTATGGATTGGATGAATGGACTATAAGGTGGATAGAAAGCTGGCTAGATTGTCGAGCTCAACGGGTAGTGATCAACTGCTCGATGTCTAGTTGGCAGCCGGTATCAAGCGGAGTGCCCCAGGGGGTCGGTCCTGGGGCCAGTTTTGTTCAACATCTTTATTAATAATCTGGATGATGGGATGAATTGCACCCTCAGCAAGTTCGCATTTGACACGAAGCTGGGGAGAGAGGTAAAGATGCTGGAGGGTAGGGATAGGGTCCAGCATGAGCTAGACAAATTGGAGGATTGGGCTAAAAGAAATCTGATGAGGTTCAACAAGGACAAGTGCAGAGTCCTGCATTTAGAAGGGAAGAATCCCATGCACCGCTATAGGCTGGGGACCGACTGGCTAAGCAGCAGTTCTGCATAAAAGGACCTGGGTATTACAGTGGACGAGAAGCTGGATATGAGTCAGCAGTGTGCCCTTGTTGCCAAGAAGTCCAATGGCATTTTGGGATGTATATGTAGGGGCATTGCCAGCAGATCGAGGGACGTGATTATTCCCCTCTGTTCAGCACTGGTGAGGCCACACCTGGAGTATTGTCTCCAGTTTTGGTCCCCCCACTATAAAAGGGATGTGGACAAATTGTAGAGAGTGCAGCGGAAGGCAACGAAAATGATTAGGAATCTGGAGCACATGATTTACGAGGAAAGGCTGAGGGAACTGGGATTATTTAGTCTGCAGAAGAGAAGAGTGAGGAGAGATTTGATAGCAGCCTTCAACTACCTGAAGAGGGGTTCCAAAGAGGATGGAGCTAGGCTGTTCTCAGTGGTGGAAGGTGACAGAACAAGAAGCAATGGTCTCAAGTTGCAGTGGGGGAGGTCTAGGTTGGATATTAGGAAACACTATTTCAGTAGGAGGTGAAGCACTGGAATGGGTAATCTCCATCCTTCGCGGTTTTTAAGGCCCGGCTTGACAAAGCCTTGGCTGGGATGATTTAGTTGGTGTTGGACCTGCTTTGAGCAGGGGATTGGACTAGATGACCTCCTGAGGTCTCTTTCAACCCTAATATTCTATGATTCTATTGCTTCCTTTGATCTGAGGCTGGAGAAAAGGGTTGGTTTACTGGTTTGCCTTCCGAGGCTAGTAGAACCTGTTTGGTTTCTGATGACTGTGAGGAAGGGTATCACTTAACTGACTGTCCTCTCTGTTGATGGCTTGGTAGGATGATATTAACATAATTTTCCCATCTACCTCTGTTGGTGCACTGGTGCTTAAAAGCTCTCTTAGCTTTGTCTTCAAAGATCATGACTGTTTGCTAATTACCTACAAAATAGGAAACAGGAGACAAGATAGGGTGGAGTGCTAATGGTGGAAATCTCTTTCTGAGCCTAATTAATTATGGCCTCAGAAATTTTTGAAGTCCAATCTATGAATGTAGTTAGCCTCTACCATAGCATCAGCGAAGTTCTTATAAGCAAACCTGTTCCTGATACTGAACCATATGGTTAAACTGGCTAACAGTCAAGTGTTCACTCTGAGGAACTCGCAAATGCTTGATAAAATAAGAAAACTCTGATTCAGACTAAGTGCTCCATATCCATGGTAGCCGAGCTGTGTCTGAGAGGGTAAAAACACAGAATTGTCCAAGGGTGAACGTTAATTTATGGTCATTGGCTCCTGGCTTATTTAAGGTGGCCTTGGCCTTCTAGACATCACTTTGAGGGAAACCACATTATTTTTTTTCAACCGCTGTTAAAAACACATAATCCAATTGCTGCTGTTTGAAGAGCACATTATGACTAGTTCCTCCATCTCCAGCTCAGTCCCTGGAAAAATCATGGAGCAGGTCCTCAAGGATTCAATTCTGAAGCACTTAGAGGAAAGGAAAGTGATCAGGAACAGTCAGCATGGATTCACCAAGGGCAAGTCATGCCTGACTAACCTAATTGCCTTCTGTGACGAGATAACTGACTCTGTGGATGAGGGGAAAGTAGTGAATGTGTTATTCCTTGACTTTAGCAAAGCTTTTGACACGGTCTCCCACAGTATTCTTGCCAGCAAGTTAAAGAAGTATGGGCTGGATGAATGGACTATAAGGTGACTAGATCGTCAGGCTCAACAGGTAGTGATTAATGGCTCCATGTCTAGTTGGCAGCCAGTATCAAGTGGAGTGCCCCAAGGGTTGGTCCTCGGGCCGGTTTTGTTCAATATCTTCATTAATGATCTGGAGGATGGCATGGACTGCACCCTCAGCAAGTTTGCAGATGACACTAAACTGGGAGGAGTGGTAGATACGTTGGAGGGTAGGGATAGGATACAGAGGGACCTAGACAAATTGGAGGATTGGGCCAAAAGAAGTCTGATGAGGTTCAGCAAGGACAAATGCAGAGTCCTGCACTTAGGACAGAAGAATCCTATGCACCGCTACAGATTAGGGACTGAATGGCTAGGCAGCAGTTCTGCAGAAAAGGAACTAGGGGTGACAGTGGACGAGAAGCTGGATATGAGTCAACACTGTGCCCTTGTTGCCAAGAAGGCTAACGGCATTTTGGGCTGTATAAGTAGGGGCATTGCCAGCAGATCGAGGGATGTGATCATTCCCCTCTATTCGACATTGGTGAGGCCTCATCTGGAGTACTGTGTCCTGTTCTGGGCCCCACACTACAAGAAGGATGTGAAAAAATTGGAAAGCGTCCAGCAGAGGGCAACAAAAATGATTAGGGGACTGGAACACATGACTTATGAGGAGAGGCTGAGGGAACTGGGATTATTTAGTCTGCAGAAGAGAAGAATGAGGGGGGATTTCATAGCTGCTTTCAACTTCCTGAAAGGGCGTTCCAAAGAGGATGGATCTAGACTGTTCTCAGTGGTAGCAGATGACAGAATAAGGAGTAATGGTCTCAAGCTGCAGTGGGGGAGGTTTAGGTTGGATATTAGGAAAAACCTTTTCAGTAGGAAGGTGGTGAAGCACTGGAATGCGTTCCCTAGGGAGGAGGTGGAATCTGCTTCCTTTGAGGTTTTAAGGTCAGGCTTGACAATGCCGTGGCTGGGATGATTTAGTTGGGGATTGGTCCTGCTTTGAGCCGGGGGTTGGACTCGATGACCTCCTGAGGTCCCTTCCAACCCTGGTATTCTGTGATCTCTCAGTCACAGGAACGTTGCTGAGTATTGTCCCACGTAGCTTCTACTAGACACAGCAATGGTTATCTGTCCTTTGGTAATGTCTCAGCTGGACTTTTTTTACTCATTGGCTTGTAAACCAGCAGATGCAACACTGCACATATTTTATCTTGGAATTGGAAGACAGTTCTCCTTAGTTTTCATGCTGACCCTTAAGGCCAGAAATGCAAGTCCATTTCTGAACTCAAAATTAGGTTCAGAGCCGAACTCCAGGATCTCAGAGAGCTTTAGAACAGAGAAATCTTTAAGTTTGGGCCTCATAGTACTGTACATAGATTTATCTACTAGTGACAACCTATTAAAACTATTGTCTACTCCATATCTTGTTTCGGAGTGGTAGCCGTGTTAGTCTGTATCAGCAAAAACAAAACAAACAAAACAAGGAGGACTTGTGGCACCTTAGAGACTAACAAATTGATTTGGGCATAAGGTTTTGTGAGCTAAAACCCACTTCATAGGATGCATGCAGTGGAAAATACAGTAGGAAGATATATATACACAGAGAACATGAAAAAATGGGTGTGCCATACCAACTGTAACAAGACTAATCAATTAAGGTGGGCTATTATCAGCAGGAGAAAAAAATACTTTTGTAGTGGTAATCAGGATGGCCCATTTCAAACAGTTGACAAGAAGGTATGAGTAACAGTAGGGGGGGAAATTAGCATGGTGAAATAGTTTTTACTTTGTGTATTGACCTATCCACTCCCAGTCTTTATTCAGTCCTAATTTAATGGTGTCCAGTTTGCAAATTAATTCCAATTCTGCAGTTTCTCTTTGGAGGCTGTTTTTGAAGTTTTTTTGTTGGAGAATTGCAACTTTTAGGTCTGAATTTGAGGGAGGTTGACCAGGGAGGTTGAAGTGTTCTTCGACTGGTTTTTGAATGTTATAATTCTTGATGTCTGATTTGTGTCCATTTATTCTTTTGCGTAGAGATTGTCCGGTTTGGCCAGTGTACATGGCAGAGGAGCATTGCTGGCACATGATGGCATATATCACATTGGTAGATGTGCAGGTTAACGAGTCCTGATGATGTGGCTGATGTGATTAGGTCTTGTGATGGTGTCCCTTGAATAGATACGTGGACAGAGTTGGCAACGGGCTTTGTTGCAAGGAGAGGTTCCTGGGTTAGTGTTTTTGTTGTGTGGTTGCTGGTGAGTATTTGCTTCAGGTTGGGGGGCTGTCTGTAAGCGAGGACTGGCCTGTCTCCCAAGATCTGTGAGAGTGAGGGATCGTCCTTCAGGATAGGTTGTAGATCCTTGATGATGCACTGGAGAGATTTTAGCTGGGGGCTGAAGGTGATGGCTAGTGGCGTTTTGTTGCTTTCTTTGTTGCGCCTGTCCAGTAGTAGGTGACTTCTGGGTATTCTTCTGGCTCTGTAAATCTGTTTCTTCACTTCAGCAGGTGGGTATTGTAGTTTTAAGAATGCTTGATAGAGAACTTGTAGGTGTTTGCCTCTGTCTGAGGAATTGGAACAAATGTGGTTGTATCTTAGAGCTTGGCTGTAGACAATGGATCCTGTGGTCTGGATGAAAGCTGGAGGCATGTAGGTAGGCATAGCGGTCAGTAGGTTTCCGGTATAGGGTGGTGTTTTTGTGACCATTGCTTATTGGCACTGTAGTGTCCAGGAAGTGGATCTCTTGTGTGGACTGGTCCAGGCTGAGGTTGGTGGTGGGATGGAAATTGTTGAAATCATGGTAGAATTCCTCTAGGGCTTCTTTTCCATGGGTCCAGATGATGAAGATGTCATCAATGTAGGGTAAGTAGAGTAGGGGCATTAGGGGACGAGAGCTGAAGAAGCGTTGTTCTAAGTCAGACATAAAAATGTTGGCCTACTGTGGGGCCATACGGGTACCCATAGCAGTGCCGCTGACTTGAAGGTATACATTGTCCCCAAATGTGAAATGGTTGTGGGTGAGGACAAAGTCCAGCCACCAGGTTTGCCGTGACATTATCAGGGATACTGTTCCTGACGGCTTGTAGTCCATCTTTGTGTGGAATGTTGGTGTAGAGGGCTTCTACATCCATAGTGGCCAGGATGGTGTTTTCTGGAAGATCACCAATGGATTGTAGTTCTCTCATTGATGTAAGTTAACACACAATGGAAAAAGCTTTCTCTTTTACTTCAGGAGTCCGGGATTCAAGTCCTAGTTTTACTCAACTGCAAAAATTAGTTTGATAGTATCTTACTAATTGCTAGCAGATTTCTAAACATATTCTTACTGCTAATTTATATAGTATCAATTGCTGTGGCAGCCAAGTGTATTACCTGTAAAGAACAGAACACACAAACAGAACAAAAACACTGTCAAAGGCTAAACAAAATCAAAATATCTTTTGTCGTACCTTGTAGGACATTGGGCTCAGTCACTACCAGGCTGCCAAAGGTGTGAATTTCAAAGGTAGGGCCTCTCAGTTGAAACCTCTGTCCACTGTGCCACCCTCAACCATTCAAAGCCATGAGTTAGTCCTTCCAAATTATGAGATTTTTTTTTAAAAAAATCTTGTGTATTTTAAGCCCAATACATTTGGGATCCTTTTTATTTTTCTACTGTTTTTGAGCCTGCCGGGTCCACTCAGGTCATGTTTTCAAGTTTTTTTCCACAAACATGAGGGACAAAAAGTTATTCTTCAAAAAAAAAAAAAAAAAAAAAAAATCTGAGATTCCCATAATTCCAGGGGCTAGAGCTTTAAGTTGCCATAACAAATTGAGAGACTTGCAATAAAATTACAAGAATTGATAACATGTCCTGTCATTAAGCAATAAAGTGTCTACACTGATCTTCCAATCGCAAGTACTTTCCCACCAAACAGGTGAGATCGAGCATGGGACAAAAGGTGGGCTCTTAGATTACCAGCTGTGACCAGGGTCCCAGGGGAGCCAACTGAGGTCACTCAATTAGGGTGAACTGCAAAGAATGGAGCAGACAATCCCCAAAGCTGGTGGATATTCCAATACTTAGATTCACCAAGCCAGCACAAGACAGCTTCTATAATACCTCACTGGTTACCCAGAAGCCAACAACACAGTTCCCTTAAAGCAACCCAGCCTCAGGCCTCCACCCAGGTACCCAAGTCAAATATGATGAGGATTATGGAAAATCTTATTCATCATATAAGAAAGTTCTGCCACTCCCAAAGGATCGGACACATTACCTCCCAGGTTAATGAATATTCCAGATCTTTCCCAAATACACGCTTACAGCCAATTCTTATTAACTAAACTACTATTTATTAAAAAAGAAAAGAGAGAGTATTGGTTAAAAGATCAGTATACATACAGGCATGAGTACAGTTCTTGAGATTAAATTCATAGAAGAGACGGTGAGCACTGTAGATGCAAAGAGTTCTTTCAGAACTAGTTCATAGATTATAGTCCAATATTCATATTCAGGGTGATTCCAGGTTAGAACTGGAGATCTCAGCCTTGTGGCTTAAGCTTTCCCTGCATGAAGCATCAGGCAGATCTGAGATAAAAAGATCAGGACCCAAGGGTCTTTTATACAGATTTCTAGCCGCCACTTGACCATACAGTCCTGGGTGAACAATACCCTTTTGATGTAACCTTCTGTGTCCCAAACTTCACCGGTAATTAACTACACAAATTAACATAAGGCAGTTTATTCATTAGGCAGTCTACCACAAAGTTTAAAGAGACACATAGACCATGACATTATTGCACCCAACATTCATCTAAATGTTAATATTTCCTTTTGATCTCTGAATCAATAGCTATAGTAACAGACTGGAATTGTCTGTTTACATGGCTAGCATTTAACAAGATATAAGTAAACACATACAGTTAGTATCACCTTAATTCTTTAACAATACAGGTTTCCACTTCAAAGTTCTAGCCTATCTAACACGGAATGGCCCTAATTACCATTCACATACTTTTCTAACATGTCTCTAAAGGTTGAATCTGGGTCATTTATCCTACAGGGTGCTTAACGCTTTCTGGCCATACGTCACACTTTGTATAAGATTTCTTTCAAATATATAACAGTATCACCATGCAACTCATTGTTGCTACCATTTTAATTAGATAATGTCACATCAGCTTCCGGACCATTTAGGACTTTAAAGATTACCAGCTCCATCTTAAATTGCACATGGAAGTGAAGAGGGAGTCATTGTTGACTTAAAACAGCTGTTGTGTGTTCATTACAGTCCACGCTATTCAGTATTCTGACAGCTGAAATTGTACATTGTTTGGAGCTTCCTAGCAGACTTCAAAGACTAGGCCCTAAGTAGAGCATATTGCAGACGCCTAGCCAGGAGATAAAGATCTGCATGACAGCTGAAAGCTGGACACTTGAGAGGAGTTGTCTTCTGATCAGTTATAGATAGCAAGACATTATGTGATACCTCTGCTAGCTGGTATATTTAGTCTTGAGCAAAGAAGACTGAGGGGAGACCTGATAAGAATCTTCAAATATGTTTAGGGATGTTCTAAAGATGTTGGTGTTCAATTGTTCTCCATGTCCACTGAACGTAGGACAAGAAGTAATGAGCTTAATTTAGGTTAGAAATTAAGAAAAACTTTCTAACCATAAGGGTACTTAAAATTCTGGACTAGGTGTCCAAGGGAGGTTGTGGAATCCCCATCAGTGGAGGTTTTTAAGAACAAGTTGGACAAACACCTGTCAGGAATCATCTAGGTTTACATGGTCCTGCCTTAGCACATGGGTGTCTGGACGTAATGAATTCTTGAGGTCCCTTCCAGCCCTACATTTCTAGGACTCTGTAATAAGGAAAACTTTTTTTGCTCTCCAGGGATGACTACTATGTTGTGAGTTATTACCTTTATATTCTCTTAGATAGTTGCTTACCTAATATGATGCAACACATATTTGTTCAAAGTCCATGACAGAGTACTTGCCATCTTTGTATTCGGTTTCCTGCCTTTTTGCAGGGAGATATACAGTACATTACCAGTGTGTCCTGCTTTGTCCTTCTGGACACCAGAGACCAGTTTAATACCCTTATGGAAAAGTCCTATAGAATTCAGTGGAAAATATGTGGACCTTTCTAATTATACACTGGATTTATAAAGCACATACTTGACAGTATGTTCAAAAGACTCCTTAAATAGGATGCACACAGTACAACAGAATGTGAACTGAAATATGGAAGAGAAGTTACCAGCGTATGAATAAATAAGTCTCCTTGTTAGACAAAAAAACATTCCTGAAAATTCTGTTCCTGTTTACTGTTTTGTCTGCTGTGACCCATTCAGGAGAAGGTAATTCCCTTCCTAATAGACTATGGAGAAGTCCTGTTGAATGTAAAATAATTAAACCAACAAGGTTCTGTTTTGATCCTACAAAAATTACACTTACAATTATTATAGTGATGACCTTCTCTATGATTTTTTTAAATAATCATATAGAACTTAATAAATAAGTATATCCCTTCTATAAATTTAGTGTATTTAAATGAATCAAACTGTACCATAGAATCTCTATGGATAGAAATTCCATGCTCTAATAAGAAGAATATCGTGGTGGGGATATATTACTGACCACCTGACCAGGATGGTGATCATGACTGTGAAATGCTTAGGGAGATTAGAGAGGCTGTTAAAATAAAAAACACAATAATAATAATGGGGGATTGCAATTATCTCCCTGTTGACTGGGTACATGTCACCTCAGGACAGGATGCAGAGATAAAGTTTCTTAACACCTTAAGTGATTGCTTGTTGGAGCAGCTGGTCCTGGAACCCACCAGAGGAGAGGCAATTCTTGATTTAGTCTTAAGTGGAGCACAAGATCTGGTCCAAGAGGTGAATATAGCTGGACCACTTCGTAATAGTGACCATAATATAATTAAATTTAATAGCCCTGTGGCAAGAAAAACATCACAGCAGCCCAACACTGTAGTATTTAATTTCAGAAAGGGGAACTACACAAAAAGGAGGTTAGTTAAACAGAAATTAAAGGGTACAATGCCAAAAGCGAAATGTCTGCAAGCTGCATGGAAACTTTTTAAAGACACCATAATAGAGGCTCAGCTTAAATGTATATCCCAAATTAAAAAACATAGTAAGAGAACCAAAAAACAGCCACTGTGGCTAAACAACAAAGTAAGAGAAGCAGTGAGAGGCAAAAAGGCATCCTTTAAAAAGTAGAAGTTAAATCCTAGTCAGGAAAATAGAAAGGAGCATAAACACTTGCAAGTGAAGTTTAAAAATACAATTAGGAAGGCCAAAAAAGA
Source organism: Chelonia mydas (assembly GCF_015237465.2). Classification (NCBI taxonomy): domain Eukaryota; kingdom Metazoa; phylum Chordata; order Testudines; family Cheloniidae; genus Chelonia; species Chelonia mydas. Next base: position 70,052,689 of record NC_051251.2, on the reverse strand, counting down.
ATTTGATGAACAGTTAGCCAAAGACTCAAAAAGCAATAGCAATTTTTTTTTAAGTACATCAGAAGCAGGAAGCCTGCTAAACAACCAGTGGGGTCACTGGACAATCGAGGTGCTAAAGGAGCACTCCAGGACGATAAGGCCATTGCGGAGAAACTAAATGAATTCTTTGCATCCATCTCATAGCTGAGGATGTGAGGGAGATTCCCAAACCTGAGCCATTCTTTTTAGGTGACAGATCTGAGGAACTGTCCCAGATTGAGGTATCATTAGAGGTGGTTTTGGAACAAATTGATAAATTAAACAGCAGTAAGTCACCAGGACCAGATGGTATTCACCCAAGAGTTCTGAAGGAACTCAAATGTGAAATTGCAGAACTACTAACTATAATCTGTAAACTGTCATTTAAATCAGCTTCTGTACCAGAGGACTGGAGGATAGCTAATGTGACACCAATTTTTAAAAAGAGCTCCAGAGGTGATCCCGGGAATTACAGACCTGTAAGCCTGATTTCAGTACCGGGCAAACTGGTTGAAACTATAATAAAGAACAATATTGTCAGATATGTATATGAACATAATTTGTTGAGGAAGAGTCAGCATGGTTTTAGTAAAGGGAAATCATGCCTCATCAATCTACTTGAATTCTTTGAGGGGGTCAACAAGCATGTGGACCAAGGGGATCCAGTGGATATAGTGTACTTAGATTTTCAGAAAGCCTTTGACAAGGTCCCTCACCAAAGGCTCTCACACAAAGTAAGCTGCCATGGGTTAAGAGGGAAGGTGCTCTCCTGGATTGGTAACTGGTTAAAAGATAGGAAACAAAGGGTAGGTATAAATGGTCAGTTTTCAGAATGGAGAGAGATAAATAGTTCTTTCTTCTGTGTTTAAACTAAAATCATTCCAAGTATGTCTTGTGAGCAAGTTTCCCTTTTACAGAGGAGGTGCTCCAGATCCATTCTAGGGGAGTGACAGTGAAGATGTTTTCAAGGAGTTCAGATTCAAAAGTCTATGCAGAAGATATTTTCTTATTATTGACAGGGTCCTCAGATCTGACATCTCATTTAGTACCATCCCATAGGCATTTATATCCTTTGGAGCATGAGTTGGGGAGCACTGCAGGTTGATGCCCACTTTAGGTTTCAGCAGTTCCAGCCAGGTTTCCTTCCAGTAAGGTGTTTCTGAATGGCGTTGCTTTGAGCATCTCTCTCTCCTAGGATTCAGAATTCAATAATAGCCTCCAGATCCAATGAGTCTACTGTCCTTTTCCACTATTCTTCCCATTCAGTTTGTTTGTCAAAGTGTTTGTGATTTCTTTTTGAAGGCATATCAAGTACTAAATTGAGCAAAATGAGTCTGTATCCATATAAGTGCATTAAATAAAAATAAATATCAAGACAAACCAGTCTCTTGCCACCTTTAGAGTTCATGTGGAGCTCGTTTTGCTGATTTGTAGAAGAGGCATTCTGGAGATAGCAGTTGCCACAGCTGCCAGCACGTAAAAAACTTCTGACTTACATTTGCTTTGTCCACATATGTTCCTTCTTGTGATTCCAGTAGTATCAATTTAAGAGAGGGGTATAGGCAATTTACTCAGATTTATTGGGCCTTCAAAATGAAGTTCGTTCTTTCCTTTGGTCAGAGAAGTTGAGTTTCTTCCCCCTTCCCTTTTGTCCCTTTTTTTATTCCCCCCACCTTTGTAGTTCTGATGCATCAACACTGATGATCACTTATTAATAACTTAATTTTTCTGCAGCCATTCACTGTTCCCCTCTTCCATCTGGTTGTGTGAATCAGTTTGTGGAGAATCTGGAGGGGGGTAAAGTTGGTTGTACCGGGGCTGATGCATCAGCTTTTTATGGGCCACAAGGGTCACTCTGGGCACAATCATGGTGCACGTAGCTTGATGACTATACATTCTACACCTCTGCATATATTACTGTGTGGTTCCAACATGCTAATAATGCCTACAACTAATGCTGCTATTTTGGTGGTATTTGGCACATTCTAAAATGTGGAGATGCTAAGCTCCTCCTCCTGCCCTAAGAAGAGGAGAGCCTGAGTACTACTCCTTTGTGTAATTATGTGCCACATTAATAAACAAGCTTTGTGATAAGGAAACACCCAATGTCCAGAGTGATGTGTGGAATTTATTATCCCAAATTTTACCCTGATGCTTTTAATCTAAGATATAGAGATACGGAGAGAGAAAGAGAGAGAGAGATGGCCCTTTGGTTTAAAGAATTGTTTTAAAAACGTGGTAGGAGGTAGGAAAATGGTGGATTTTGACATATTCACTGTTCAAGAGACAGTTCTGTGTTCTCTGCCTGAAGGAAAAACAAACAGAAAAAACAATGTGGAAAAACAATGTGGTGTTGTTTTTAAATGCTCCCTGTTCTGACTTGTGCCTCCCTGGGAAGCAGTAGGTGCTTCTTCAGACAGACCAGCCTCCCCATTTGAGAAATGCAGCACAAGAGCAATTCCAGTTTTGAAGCTCTTATGGTATTGATGTTGTCATTACAGGGAGGCATTCGCAAGACAACCTTTAAAAAAAATCCACATCGCTGTTGTTTATTTCAAACTCCTGATCATTCAGTAATTTCAAAACTACATTGTTGTTCTAAGTTTTAATCAACTACTTCCCTTAAATTGGCTGTCAAATTCAATCAGCAGTACTCTGTGTCTATCTATTTGCAGTCTACCTTTCATCACATAGCTGCGTGTGGTTTTGTTTACTCGGCCGCATGTTTGTTTAGTAATCTGTTCATTAATCTACTTGTCTTCCTTTTCCACCTTTGTACCCTATGTTCTCTCATAGATCTGGATTGCGTATAATAGACACCAGGCATTAAATGCACTGTGTATCTCCATAAAAATAGGTAAAAAGAAAACTTCAACAGGCGGTGCCATTTACCCCCCAAAATTAATAAAGGCTTCTTTTGTAAGTGAGAAATAAAGAACATTGGCCATTTGTGTGTGTGAGGTAATAGGCTTTGCTGTAATATGAAAATCCATCAAATGATTAAATTCAGTGACATTATATCAGAGTTCATGAAAAGAGAATACAGCACACAGTTTAATTCTATTTAATTTAAGGAAAAAAAGCAAAGAAAAATTGTTTGAGTTTCTCTTAAGCTGATTTCTCTCTGCTTTTTCTTAAAAGTGCCTTTCTAGTTGCCACACAGTGATGTGATCATTATCTGTCACATCGTCGCCTTGCTGCCTCAACACACAGTAAAATACAAAAAAAAAAAAAAAAAAAAAAAAAGACCAGAGGAGCTTGTGAAGTATGACTTCCTATCCCAAGACTCATTGCCTGCGATTCGTACCGCTTGACAGTAATGATCTTATTACAGTACTCTGGACCTTGAAGAGATTTCATGAGGAGAGTGAAAGGACGTGCCTCCATGTAATCAAGTGGCGCTGAATATTCCACGCGTTTTTGATCACACACTGATTGGGCACAGTTTTAGCCCATCTTCTAGTCAATTATGCATGGCCCCTTGTGCTCCTGTGATAGTCAGAAACATTGATAGCTGTTGTCTGGGTTTTGGCAGCCAGCCAGGGGTTTGAAGTGCCTTACGCACAGTCATTCCAGGATAAGTGCTTTTTAGTTGGAATTGATTACCTTTCTTTGGTTTTGCTTAATAGCAAAACTGCATTGGAGAGGGCTTCAGGTGAAAAATGGACATATTAGCCATTTAGAGTATCTGAACTCCTAGTCAATTTTTAGCTTTCCACTGTTTCTGTCTAATTTATATTTAATGATGTAACATTTGATAATATTTGAGATATTTCATTTCAGTTGCTGTTGAACACACATGTTGAGTGTGTGTTAAATTATAGCGTATCAATTTTCAGGTTTTCCAAATTAGTCCAGTTTAACCGTCAAACTACAAGCGAGTGTGTGTTGGTGCTTGTATTAGTGGGTACTTGGGTTAGCCACAGATATTACAGAGTTTATTTGATCATTTAGAATGAACAAACTCTAATCTCACAGTGAGGGTAATCTGTATAAATTTTTAAAAAATCAAGGAAAAGTATTGGTTGTTTGCCTTGTTTTGTTCTTGGTTTAGATTCTTATATTGTAGAGACATTTATGACTTGGTAATTTATCACAAGTAAAACTCTCTCATCATACAGATGACTCCTAAAATCAGAAGATCACTGTTTGATCATTTTACATCAGGGGCCCGGGTATCACACTTTAAATATTTAGTCTATCTATGCAGCAGTACTACCTTTCCAACACCGAAAAGCTGGCATCAACATATAGTTGTGAAATAAAACAGCCTCACAACAGGAGTGTGAAAATGATGCACGTAAATCAATGTGGGATAGCTCAGTGGTTTGAGTATTGGCCTACTAAACCCAGGGTTATGAGTTCAATTCTTGAGAGGGCCATTTAGGGATTTGGGGCAAAAATTGGGGATTGGTCCTGCTTTGAGCAGGGAGTTGGACTAGATGACCTCCTGAGGTCCCTTCCAACCCTGATATTCTATGATTCTATGATCTCTTCAAGTCCTCCATCATGGGACTGCTCTACTAAAACAGATAGAACATCAGAATCTACAGGGCTCCTGAAACTGACAGGATGTGAACAAAAGCTTAGAACTCAAGTTTAAAAACAAACTTCCCCCTTTTAGAGCATAGCACTGCCTGTTGTTTCCTTTTTTTTTTTAAATCAGACTTTTGTGGTTCTTGTAGAGAGCATTGTAAAACTGAGCATAGATTGACCAACCCTAGCTCTTACAAAGCAGCTTTGACTTCTGTAGATTTCCACTATTCTTTTTCAAGGCCAGTTATGACTTCCTTCCTCTTTAGAGAGCAATCCAGAGTCAAGTCTAAGCAAGGTCATCAAAGTCGCTTCCTTTCTTCAAGCTTTTCAAAACAGAGCCCTTCAATCTTCTTCCAAGGATTTGAGGTTTAACTGATGTCTTAAATTCCAAAGGCTAAGGTTTGGTTTTGTTGTTTAACCTAAGACCACTGATAATATTTTACTGCTCCTATGTAGGCCACAAGGGTTCATAGTTCCTTTTTTCTTTGAAAGAAAAACCTTCTCCCAAAATCTGCTATCTATTGACAGAAAAATAAGTCCTCCTTCAAGGTGGCTTCTGCATATTCCCACTTGTGGGATGCATACCCTGGTTTCATGGAGTTTCAGCAACCTTCTGGAAAGCAAGGTCCACTACTACCAAATTAACACTCTTTTGTGACACCAAACATTCAAAGACCAGGTTATAGAGACCAGGCAGTGTCCAACCACCTCCTTTGCTTACTTTCCATGGCCAGCTCTAGGTGTTAGGGACCATCTCCCCCAGTCAAAGCAATATCTGGGGGATTTGACAAAAATCCATTAATTTCTAGCTAATTAGTTAATAAGTGTTGGTCTGCTTTCTTATTTAGTTTTTATTCTGGACACAGAGACCCAAGATTTTGGTCATTGCTAATCAGGTTTTCAAAGACACTGATCGAATAATGGATTTAAGCAACATGCTTCATTCTCCATGTTCCCAAAGGTGGACACGAAAATCCATCTTTATCGGGTGGAATGGCAGGTGCTCATTATTTCTCAAACAGTTGGCAGGGGTCACAATCAGTGAAAGAGTGAGAAATTCTAAGGCATGTCAGACCTTGCAGTATTACAGACTCTGAAAAGATGGACTTTTAGGGGAGGAAAGTCGACTTCTCTGATACTTTAAGTGTCTCCATGGACAGTTACTGAACTGTCAACCTAGCATGAGCTTAATATTTGGGAACGGGTGCTTCCTTTAATCAGCTAAAGAAATATTTCTAAACAGTAATAAGTCACCAGGACCAGGTGGACTTCTGAAGGAACTCAAATGTGAAATTGCAGAACTACTAACTGCAGTTTGTAACCTTATCATTTAAATCAGCTTCTGTACCAAATGACTGGAGGATCGCTGATGTGATGCCAGTTTTTAAAAAGGGCTCCAGAGGTGATCCTGGCAATTACAGGCTGGTAAGTCTGACTTCAGTATCACAGAATATCAGGGTTGGAAGGGACCTCAGGAGGTCATCTAGTCCAACCCCCTGCTCGAAGCAGGACCAATCCCCAAACTTTGCCCCAGATCCCTAAGTGGCCCCCTCAAGGATTGAACTCATAACCCTGGGTTTAACAGGCCAATGCTCAAACCACTGAGCTATCCCTCCCTGCTATAATCCCTCCCCTTCCTTCCCCCACCCCACCCCCCCAGTATCAGGCTAACTGGTTGAAACAGTAGTAAAAAACAAAACTGTCAGACATGTAGATGAACATAATTTGTTGGCAAAGAGTCAACGTGGTTTTTGTAAAGGGAAATCATGCCTCACTAATCTACTAGAATTCTTTGCGGGGTCGGGGGTCAACAAGCATGTGGACTCGGGGGATCCAGAGGATACAGTGTACTTAGATTTTCAGAAAGCCTTTGACAAGGTCCCTCACCAAAGGCTCTTAAGCAAAGTAAGCTGTGATGGGATAAGAGGGAAGGTCCTCTCATGGATTGGTAACTAGTTAAAAGATAGGAAACAAAGGGTAGGAATAAATTGTCAGTTTTCAGAATGGAGAGAGATAAATAGTGGTATCCCCCAGGGGTCTGTACTGGTCCCAGTCCTATTCAACATATTCATAAATGATCTGGAAAAAGGGGTAAACAGTGAGGTGGCAAAATTTGGAGATTATACAAAACTGCTCAAAATAGTTAAGTCCCAAGTAGACTGCCAAGAGCCACAAAAGGATCTCACAAAACTGCGTGACTGGGCAATAAAATGGCAGATGAAATTCAGTGTTGACAAATTGTAAAGTGATGCGCATTGGAAAACATAATCCCAACCACACATATAAAATGATGGGGTCTAGATTAGCTGTTACCACTCAAGAAAGAGATCTTGGAGTGATTGTGGATAGTTCTCTGAAACATCCACTCAGTGTGCAGCGGCAGTCAAAAAAGCGAATAGAATGTTGGGAATCATTAAGAAAGGGATAGATAATAAGACAGAAAATATCATATTGCCTCTATATGAATCCATGGTACGCCCTCATCTTGAATACTGCATGCAGATGTGGTCACCCCATCTCAAAAAAGATGTATTGGAATTGGAAAAGGTTCAGAAAAGGGCAACAAAAATTATCAGGGGTATAGAATGGCTTCTGTATGAGGAGCGATTAATAAGACTGGGACTTTTCAGTTTGGAAAAGAGATTATTAAGAGGGGATATGATAGAGGTCTATAAAATCATGGCTGGTGTGGAGAAAGTAAATAAGGAAGTTGTGCCTGCAAGGGCCAGGGGGGAGATACCTGCAAAAGGAGGACACTCAGGCCCAAGAATAGTAAACTATGCTTTATTGAAGGAGGGAAGGAAGAACTTACGCTCCAGTCTGCGCGGGGAGCCCCTAGGACACGCAGAGAGGCTGCAGGGGACTCTGGCCGTTCGGGACAGCTGACCAAGCAGGACTCCGCCGTGGGGGCGAGTCCTCTGCGGCGCTATATTCTCTGCGCTTATCTCGGGGTTACATGGGGTCGCAGCTGGTTACATTCTTATATGTATGATTTATGCTTATTACATAAACTAATTTGTTTACAGGCAAAAATATGCTGAGCTATGCTAAATATTTTTTGGCAGGGTCTGTCAGACAAAGTTCATTGAAACTGCCTACATCCTCCGCTTACATCCAGTCACATACTCAGTCCACCACTTAGCTCCTTGCCAATCTTCCACAACCTTGCCCCGACACTCCACCCCTTGGCGGACTGAGGTGTATTAGTTACTGCCATCAGTGCACAGCGAGCGTGTGCACTGGTTTGGGAGTTGCTAGTCAGGCCAGGAGGGCGGAGGAGCAATTCACGCAGCATTGAAGAATGGCAAACACACATACAAAGCCCAGTAATCTAATCAATAGCAGGAGCCCAAAGCGTCTCCCCCAGGGGCCGAGATCCAGAAGCCAGGAGGTTAGCCACCGCCAAGGGTCATCCCATACAGAAGTCTGAGCCCACGTCATGTAATACCTTCAAGTGGTCCGTCATATTATGAACATCAGTCTCGATGCGCTTATCCTGATTTGAGTAAAAACAACAACTTTCATTAATCAAGGCACAAATGCCACCTTGAGCGGCTAATAAATAGTCCAATGCCATACGATTCTGTAATACAACTTGTGACAAAGAAGCTACTTCTAATTGCAGGGCTTGGATTGCATCTATGGTATTATTCTCTATAACCTCTAACGTGGCTGAGATATTTACAATAGCCCGCTCCAGTTCGGTCACCCCTAGCCAGGGGAGGAAAGCACGGACAAACTGATGAAAGCCCGTGGGTCTCTGCACAACGGGGTTTGGGCTCCATCGTGGATATGCCACCAATATGTAATTATGCACTGCATAAGCATGCATGGCTTGCATTCCATACGTACAGGGGAAGAGCCGTCCCAATGTGCACCGTCCACACCATTGGTTGGGTAGGATTTTATACGCTCAACGGCCGCATAGCCAGTACAGCCCCAGCAATCCTGCCTTGGGGAGCCATGTGCTATCTGAGGTGTTGCGACACCAACTATCGGAGCTTTGGTTACACTGAGACCAATAATGTGCATGCAGGGTTTGCCCACACCTAATTGTGCTGAGGGGCATTCTCCATACGGGGGCACTGGCATTGTAGGAATACAGAAAACCTCCCATTTGGCCAGGAGGGTGTGTTCAGCCTCAAGATGGATAAGAATGTGTGGGGGCAAAAATGAAAGGCACTAAGATATTTCTGTGCCAGCTAGAAGTGAAAGGCATCCATGTCCTCTTCCTTCTGACATTGTAGATCTTACCCAACATCCTCTGACTTCCAGTGTCAATTCCAGAAAAGGCTGTCTTCATAACATCAGAAGAAGCCAGACAGTGTAAAACATTTTAGGCAGAGAACTACTTCACCAGCCACACATTCATCTTCCTCATTAGCATTCTCAAAATGATGTGTGCTTCCCTTCTCACCCCACCTCCCGTAATCCTTTCAGTCCACTTCTTTGCAGTGTTGGGGTGGAATTACTAGAGTACACAGGGAACTAGAAATCATTCAGCTTAGCTTTGTGATTCAGTTATGCTTCATTTTACTTAGAATTTTCAGCTCTGCCCCTAAAACCACTCCCCAATTCCCTTTACTAAATGCACTGGGTTCTCCTTCTCCTATGTTTGTGCACAGTACATGACACGTGTAATGAAAGTGCTCGTCTAATATTTTATTGTGTTGGGAAACAAATCAAAGTATTTTATTTTAAAAATAAATTAGCAATCTCAGGCTACTGTCGGTGGTGCCTTGATTTCTGAAAGTGGTGGCATTTGTGACATCATAAAGATAACTATGTAGAAGACAGCCCACCATTTTCCAGCCAACTTTCTTATGGTTTTTTATAAATTTATACTCTTTTTTAATGATTGTTAAAGTTCAGTTCACAGTTTACTTAACCTGCATTGAAATTGGTTGGAAGCTATCCTATTACATTGGGTTTTAATATTGTCATTGTCACGCACACAATTACTTTTTGGTTGGATGGATGGCAATGAGTAGGCTGTGACTGGTCAGTTATAAATAACTTGTTTCTCAAAAACCAATTCAAATTTATGGTGAGATGTGCTTAATGGGAGTGAACTGTCAGATTGCAGCAGAGTGGACAGAAAGGTGTATTCAGTGAAGGAAACAAAGTTCAGTGTGGAGTTCTTATCCAAAAGTCTATGCATATTTTCCAGTCATTATTAATTAACAGAAAAAGATTGCTTCTTCAGGTGTAATTACAGGTTCACAACTCCAATGATTTTTCTTTTCTGCTAATTCTTACTGTCTTATCTGTTGTTCAGAATCCATCAAACACATTTTGATCATAAAGGAAATACAAATGTACTTCCTATAACCTGGCCACCAACTTAGACTCACACCCACACTTCTCACTTTCTTATTTAGCTACTGAGGAACTTAAGTAGGTATGTCTTTCTGTGGGAGAGGTGGGTGTTTTTAACACATTTGAATTAATCAAGACAGCTACTGTGTGAGGGAAAGATGTACACATTTATTTTCTTATTGCAACCTGATCTGTAGCCCATTGATTTTAGTTTGTCGAGCAGATCAAATTTCCAGGTATGAAATTAGGATATTTATACCACACAAATGATGACAAATCAGATTCATAAGTGGTACTGTCTGTGGGCTGTAGTGATATGATCTGTGGACTATTGTATTATCTATCAGTGCCTTTGAGACATTCGGCTCTATCTCCTTTTCTCTGACCTAAGAAGCTGTTTCCCTACTTTATCAGTTACTGGTCAGAGTAGGGGCTTGGATGAAGTTCTGTTTGGACCAAAATCAGAATAAGGCTGATGGGGAAGCAGCAGCATGTTGAGGAATTGCATAGTCTGTTACTATTCCACCAGTTCAGAGCAAGTTCCCATCTTCTTCCCATTGACTTGTATTCTTGAAGTCATCCTAGACATACCTTCCTAGACTGCCAGATGATATCAGTGCCCCAAAACACTTAAAATTCTGGCCTGCCAAAAATATTTTCTTTTTTATGAAAATCTCACTTTGTTCATCCACACACTTGTGCTATCCAAAATAGATACCACAACATAATTTACTTGATATGACTAACTACAGTGGCTACTGTGCACCTAGTTGCAGAATGTGTCAGCCTGCCATCTAATAGCTTTTTCCTTGTAGAAGGAGGTGGTGGTGATGGTATTGCTGCCTCATAACTTCTTAGCAGTAAGAGTGTTAACTGTTGGATCATTTTACCTGGGGCTGTGGTGGATTCTCCATCACTGACAATTTTTCAATCAAGATTGGATGTTTTTCTAAAATGTCTGCTCTAGGAATTATTTTCTGTGGCCTCTGTTATACAGGAAGTCTCACTAGATGATCTCAGTTGTCCCTTCTGGCCTGGGTATCTATGTATCTGTACTTTGAAGAAGTTGACAGTAAGCTATGAGATGAAATTCAGGGGGCTGATTATTATCTACTGTACTTATGCCTAAATGGGCAAGAACCCAGCTACTTCAGTGCATAGGCACCGACTCCGTGGGTGCTCCGGGGCTGGAAACGTTGGTGGGTGCTCTACACACACCGGCAGCTCCCAGCCCTGCCCCAGCTCACCTCCGACTCCTCCCCCGAGCGCGCCGCCGCATCCTGCTTTTCCCCCTAGGTCCCAGCGCTTGTGCTGCGAAACAGCTATTTCCCATGGCCGGCCGGGGGGTGGGGGGGGGGGGAGGCGGGGCTGGAGCAGGGATTTGGGGAAGGGGTCCAATAGGGACAGGGAGGGGTGGAGTTGGGGCGGGTACTTTGGGGAAGGGGTTGGAATGGGGGCGGGGCAGGGGAGAAGTCGGGGCGGGACTGGGAGCAGGGGGGCACGAGCACCCACCGGTGCTGAGAGAAGTTGGCGCCTGTGCTTCAGTGAACCTGTAAAACTTGCCTTTCTGGCCCCGCACCTCCAGAAATGACACCTGTTTTCAGTGTCCTCCATGGTCAAGGTCTTTTCAGAACCCTTGTACCAAATATGGTTGCAGAAGGTTAGGACCAAAGTCTCTTAACTACCACGTACTGTCATGCAGAGTCCGTCTCCCTCCCCCATTTCTTTGTGTGTATATACATATTGTAGAGATATCGTTACTGACTCTATACTTGCATTATGATTCTACTTAAAGCAGGAGTAAAATTACTCTGTTCTCTATATTATTAATTGAATATAGGGGTGTACTGTGTGAGATTTTGTACATACTATAGTGAAGGTAATGGCTGAGATTAGAATCCTAGAATATCAGGATTGGAAGGGACCTCAGGAGGTCATCTAGTCCAACCCCCTGCTCAAAGCAGGACCAATCCCCAATTTTTGCCCCTGATCCCTAAATGGCCCCCTCAAGGATTGAACTCTCAACCCTGGGTTTAGCAGGCCAATGCTCAAACCCCTGAGCTATCCCTCCCCCACGATTAATGAACAAGAATCGTTATTGGGAATGGTTAAAATTTAACACGTTTAAAATATTATTACAATGAGAATTTATTCAAAACTGTTTTAGGACAGATAAAAGTATTATTTCTGCAAATTACATTAAGACAGAATTGAACAAAGTTATCTTATTAGAATCTGACAAATACCAGAATATTATTGTAACGGGGTCAGCGCCCACCTCTTGTGAGCACCCCCTTTCTCTGGCTGATCATGTACAATCACAATCTTTCCAACGGGACGCACTCACCTCTCACAGGCAGCCCGGTTTGCTTGGTTGGGTGTGAGCCTATGTTTGGTTTTTTGTTCTTTCAACAGGGAGGCACCGTCTATGGCGAGCGCCCTCCCAGCTGATGGTTCTCTCAGCAGGTCTTCAGCGACTCAGCCCCCCAGCCAAGCCACATATGCTGTCCCCCCTTCCAGGGTATACGGTCCCAAGTTCTTATCATGGCTGTGGTATGGGGTTGTAGCTCTTCGGCTTCTTCCCAGTCTTCTTCAAATACCCAGCCTCATTACCCTCAGCTGGTGTCCTCCCTGGGCTCAGTCTGCAACCAGATCAGCAGAGCCCTTCTCGGTACCCTTGTCTGGTCTGGCCAGGTTCTGGGCTCAGTCCCCTGGGCTCAGCCTGCCTACACTGACCTTTCGATGGTCCTACTGCTCTTCTATCCAGCCAGCCAGACATCCGGTCTTCGGCAGCCCCCTTCCCTGGGCTTGGTTCTGTCTGGTGAGCTCTCTGCAGTGAGCTGTCCGCAGTCCTGCTGTTCGTCTAGCCAGCCAGGTACCCAGTCCTCCCTCATCAAGCTCACACAGCAACCAAAGGCTCTGCTCTGCTCCTTGCCTTTTTTCTGGCCCTTTATTGGTCACTCCAGCAGCCCCTCTGATTGGCCGCTCCTCTGCAGCTACTCTAGCTGCCTGGCGGACTTCTCACTGCTCTTTTCTGAGGCAGGGTGATGCAGGCCATGAGGCCTCCAGCAGGGGGCCTCCAGACCTAGTGCATCCTGCCACAATTACACTATTTTATTCCATGAAATATAAAACCTGCAGATGCAGTTGCAGATTGTGTGAAATGTGTTTTTCCACATGCGTTTTCTCACTTCTGAGTTTCCCTTGTTTGATTTTCATCTACTTATATTAAAATTCAAATGAGACTATGACACTGACTTTCTAGTGCTCAGGATTGGGTGGGAAAGCTGATTTTTATATGCGTACTAGCTAAGTATGATCTTATAAGTTGCAGTAAAAAATAAAATCTTTCAGACAGTGAAATCTGCACTAAGAACTCACCTGGTGTAGATAAACAAAAAAATACTTCAAGGTATCCTCAAGGTTCCCAACACAGTTATGTTCAAAAAAACCATATTTGCTAGACAACTGAATTGTTCTGCTCCCTAGGGGAAGGTGCATAAGTGTGATTTAACTGTTTTGTATCAAACCTTGCTCTAAAAATTATGTACATGTGGTGTGATGTTCCAAAATAATTACTAGAGGAGGGTTCAGCAGATATTTTGTGAGGTGGATAATTGTCTTTACTTGATTTTTCCCTCCCTTCCATGGTAAATTCCCAAAATAGTAAATACATATCATGTGGATTCCTTTTCATTAGTCTACTTCAGCTCACCAAGTCAAAATCCATATTAGTAACTAGATTATTAGTGCTCATGGGGGATCATTTAGATTTCCTAATACCAAAAAATTGGAGAAGCAAAGATTCAGCGATGCAAAATGCAGGATATTTAGTGCCTTTAGGACTTTGGCTGCATTTAGGGTATTTTAGAAGGTCTGAGAGAGCTCTTTCTTTCCTAGAGTGAGGAGACTGATCCTCTGATCTAACTGTACATGTGTTAAAACACATTAGTAATAGAGTAGTATTCTAACAGTCACCTATAGGTGGTAAAAATATTTGCTAATTCAATCAGCAGGTAATTCTATAGGACACTTGCTGACACTGTTAGACTAATTACCAGGAAAAAGATGTAGTTTGAATGATAACTAGTCACCTAAACAAAATAACTAATTTCCCGTTCTGTCCAAATGTTTGATTCTGAGCTACGGAGCTGGTTCCAGACTCCTGAGAGAAGTCCAGTTCCAGATCTGCTTCTCCAAACTGGAACATGCTCAAAATTCAGGGGGTTTCAGATTCAGGGTACAGGTTTCAGCTTATCACACACTTAGAGAGATTTATACAAAACCCTCATCAAAATCTATGTACAGGTTTTATTAACAATGACATGAGAAAAATAAATAAAAAGGGAAAATTGAGCCTGTCCTTATCCATAATATTAATTTTTCACCAGCTTTAGAGGCACAAACGATCCACTTTTTGTGTAGTATCAATATAATTGATACACTTTTTCATGGATTCAGCTTTATTTTGCTATAAGTGTATTCCTCAGCAAACAGCTGAAGGCCATTAGGAAATACTTTAAAATATTCTGTTTAGAATGAACTCTGCTTATGTTCCGATATATTTTCAGGACTTTATTCCTACATTTACTGAATGAAAACAATATACCCCTAGGATTTTGGCGGCTGCTTCTGGTGGCTCTCAACCTGCAAACATTAGCCTCTGTTTGTGACATCATAATACTTTCCTCAGCAACCAGTGGTGATAACACAAATGGAGAATTACTGCTTTTTATGAGCAAAGGGCAGCAAGAAGCGGCTGAACTCAAACAAGTTTGCCTTTATATGAACTATTTCCAAAATAAAGAATGAAAGATAAGAAATATAGGAAAATATGATGTAAAGACAGTTTTGTTTCTAACTAGAATGATTTTCAAAGATTTTCGTGAGTTGTCCATAGATCTTTAAGAACAGGACGGAGTGCGTATGAATTGTTTGTATATCAGTTTTTCTAGTGGCCAACTATCTTTAAATGAATGCAATGACTGCACAAAGATACCCTTCTTCATGGGTAATTAAGGTATTTCACTGTCTACAATTCTTTATCCTAATGAAGAGGAAAAAGTTTCTTTTTGCCAGAAATATTTCTTTTAAGCTTTTTTATTTCCTCTGTAGGCTTTGACTTGGGAAGATGTTCTTGTTACATATCATCAGGTCCCATAATTTGTCATAATACTACTCAATGGCTCATCTCAAAAATTTAAAGGAATACTGTTAAGGTTGTTAGGTCCAAAGTTTAACCTACAGTGCCTTTGGAAAAAAAGTTGAACTTAAATCACGCCCCAGAGCCTGAAAAAAATCTGACAGCTTCCAAAATTAAAGCTGCAACCTGGATAAAATCCAAAGTCCTCTGCTAGGTAACTTGCAAAGTCAGTAGAATCATAGAATCATAGACTATCAGGGTTGGAAGGGACCTCAGGAGGTCATCTAGTCCAACCCCCTGCTTGAAGAAGGACCAATCCCCAATATATATATATATATATTGGTTATATATATATATATATAAGGTCAGGCTTGACAAAGCCCTGGCTGGGATGATTTAACTGGGACTTGGTCCTGCTTCGAGCAGGGGGTTGGACTAGATGACCTTCTGAGGTCCCTTCCAACCCTGATATTCTATGATTCTATATATATATATATATATATATATATACATACACCCAGTATATTGGTTTCTTCAAGAATATGCATGTGAAAATTGTTCTGTATCTTGTCACTGCCTGTCAACACTATTTGTAGGAAGATATTAAACAAAAAAACAACCTTACTCTACAGTGTACTTAGACAACAGGATTCCTGTATTTGTCAAATACCCTCCTTTATTTACAAGAATGAGGTAGGTCAGAGAGATAATCCCATGTGCATGCATTTGCAATCCAAAGGACAGCAACTCAGTTAAACTTTTAAGAATTATGATATCTAGCTTTTATGTAGTACTTTTCATCTGTTGCTTTACAAATGATTTACTCCTGGGGGAATTCTGCACCAAAAACATCAAAAATTCTGCACACAATAGTTTAAAATTCTGCAAAATTCTGCATGTTTTATTTGTCAAAATAACACAATATAATCACACCAGTTTCAATTATTTTGGTAACTTATTTTAAAATACCTGTCAGCAAGTATGTCTCTAACAATACATACAACAAAAAAGATTCAGGAAATGTTTTTTGACAAATAGATTCTTTACTAGGCATATTAATACAGAACTTTGAGTAATAATTCATTTAAACTACAATACAGAAAGGTATTTCCAACATCCCTCAGAAGCAGGGCAAAGGTTCGGGGCAGTCAGGGGTAATGGAGGAGCTGAGGGAGAGGGAAGTAATTGCTGTGAAGGAGCTTGGGAGTGAACCTGGAGGGTTGTTGGGTGTGGATGGGAGAAGTATGGAACAGGTTTTTTTGGGGGGGAAGCAATTGTTAGGGTATTGGGGAGCCTCCCTCATGCAGACCCCAGCTAACCCCTAGCCTCTTCCATTGTCAGGCACATCCCCCCTCTCCCATGTGTCCCTACACCCCTCTCTCCCCCTAGCCCCATGTGGTGCTGCACCCCCACTTCCATTCAGCCCCTTACTCAGTTATGTCATCCCACTAGCTCCTGTGCCCCCACCCCAGTCTGTTCCCCCATTATTCCCAGTCTATGTGACCCCCCCAGCAGCCACGCTGTCAGTCCCCCCCATATCCCATGCCTCCTCACCTGGCCCCACAGGCAAGGTGCTGTGAGGAAGGCAGTCACTGCGCCCTTCCTTTCTGCAGCTCACTGCTCCGGCCCTGAGCCAGCTGCACACTCTTCTGGCACCACAGCAGCCCCTTGTGGGTGAAAGGTGTGGTTGGCGCACTTCCCTGGCAGAATCTATTTTTTGCGGGGATATCTATGAGGGACATTAATTCTAAATAGTGGCACAGAATTCCAAGAGTAATGGTAATAGTTTTGTCCCATTCCCATCATGGGCAAACCACAGTAATTTTTTAAGCCACAGTTTTTGATTTGTAAAACTGATGTCAACATGGTTGGGGTCCAGGTTCCATTCTGTCTATATTGCTAAAGATTCTAGGGGCTAGAAAGTTTCCAGATTTGCCCATCTGTAATTAAAAGTACTATCACATGCTATGCAAGCAGAGGTGTGTGCCCTGGGGGCAGTATAGGTAAGGGAATCGTTCACTTTTCCATCAAGGTGATAGTAATGGACTTGACTGAAATAAGAAGGCAGTGCACTATGTTTGCCATGGTTACTGGAGAAGCCATGCCTTAGACCCCTTTGGGAATAGATTTTGCTACCTTCCCCCTCTCTAGATGGAACCACACAGTCCATCCACTTAGTATGTCTACACTGCACACTGCACACCATGGTAACTACACACCATAGTGAAATGCGGGCTGTTTCTTCTGTGTGGTGTGTAGCTACACGTGGCAATGAAAGGCTTTGACAGAGGGGGGACAGCAGAGAATGGGTACCACCGTGGGGAGCTGCGGGAGCCATTCTCTGGTGCCCTTCCACTGCCAGACCCTTTCCTTACTGCTGGAGTCTTTCACTTTGGCAGGAAAACCTCCCTCAGGGAGTTGCCGGAGTCTTTCCCTGCTGCCTCTCTCCTGGTGGAGTCATTTGCTGCAGTGAGGAAAGTCTCCAGGAGCAAGGAGCTGCCAGAGCCTTTGCTCAGTATCTCCTTTGCCAGGTCCTTTCCCTGCTGTGGAGAAAGGCTCCTGCAGCTGGGAGGCAGTGGGACACTACACTGCTAAAAATAGCAGAGTAAATGGGGGAGGCACTGCTTGGGCATGTGCCCAAGAGAGCGATGAACGGTACATATTTTTAAGATTCAGGCATCTTTACTCATCTAAGCAGATCCTCACCGGCTACACTGCTATGTATACCCGTGTTAAGAGAGTGTGCATTGTATGTACTATACAGGCTACCATAAGGAGTGTTCAGTGTAGACATACCCTTAGACTGGATCTCTTGGCCTCAGCCTATCTTTGCCAGCTGGGTTATCCCCGCCAGTCCAAACAGATGTTTGGCTCTGCTGTTAATCTCCCTCTGTTATCTGTGACAAAATAAGGTTGCAGTAGCACAGGAACATCTTTTTGAAAACTAATAGATAGATTCATAGACATTTAGGTCAGAAGGGACCATGATGACCATCTAGTCCGACCTCCTGCACAACGCAGGCCACAGAATCTCACCCACCCACTCCTGCGAAAAACCTCTCACCTATGTCTGAGCTATTGAAGTCCTCAAATCGTGGTTTAAAGACTTCAAGGAGCAGAGAATCCTCCAGCAAGTGACCCGTGCCCCATGCTACAGAGGAAGGCGAAAAACCTCCAGGGCCTCTTCCAATCTGCCCTGGAGGAAAATTCCTTCCTGACCCCAAATATGGCGATCAGCTAAACCCTGAGCATATGGGCAAGATTCACCAGCCAGATACTACAGAAAATTCTTTCCTAAGTAGTATTTAGTTGCTAAAAGGGACTATGCTTTTAGGAAAATGGGTTAAAACAGAGTCTTGTGTGCGTGGTTCCATACCTAAACTTAATTTCTCTATCTCCAGCTCAGGTAGGTCCAGCTTATTCCAACTCTTACTTGTAGAAGTCGACTGTGCTGTTCACAGTATGCACGTGCGTGCTCGCGCTCTCTCTCTCTCTCTCTCAGGTTTGTTAGCAGGGTGAGGCTTTCTGCAGACTTAGGTTTTAATATCCCCTTTGATCTTCGAGTGCTTGCTCATGTCCATTCCATTATAGGTATGTGTGCTTGCCACATGCACTGGTGCTGGAAGTTTTTCTCTCAGTGGTATCTATAGGGGACCGGCTATGGCGCCCTCTGAAGTGGCGCAGATATGCACCGGTATAAGGGGCAGGGCCGGCTCCCCCACTCCCTCAGTTCCTTCTTACTACCAGAGACAGTGCTGGAATGTCTCAGTGCTTCGGCAAGCTTTCCTCCTCAACTGTGCCTAGTTGTGAATTCTCTGGTATATAGTTCTTAGAAAGTCTGAGTAGTCTATTAGTTCCCTTAGTGTAGAAGTTAGAAATAGTTAGTCCCCTGTGACACCTAGCCTAGGGATGGGGCATGCCCTGGTCCCAGGGCTTTAAGCCTTGAGACCGCTGCAAAAAACCTATGCCATGCAGTGATCCCCATCAAAGCTGTCTTAAGTGTTTGGGGGAGACCCACATGAGCAACAAGTGTCGCATTTGTAAGAGTTTCAAGTCCCAAACCAAAAAGGAGCGGGACATTCATCTTTGTGCACTCCTCATGGAGTCGGCCCTTGCACCGGCCTCAGAGTTGGCCAGATCAGACTCCGCTCCAAGCACCTCAGCTTCAGTGTGGCGCGTGCTGCCGGTACCAGCCTCTGACTGGTGCCAATCCCCCTCCCCAGTACCGGCTAAAAAGCAGACAAAGGCTGGGAGGAGGGCATTGTCCTACATCCTGTAATAGGAAGGAGAGAGCCGGAGGAGAGCAAAGACCCATGTGGGGCAGCTCTTCCCCTCCGGACAGTGGCCAGGCTAATGAGCTCTTGAGCCCACTTCATGACCCGCCTGCCATGCCGGGAAGCAGCAGAGGCACTCGGCACTGGCAGTGCTGTCTATGCCGGAGGCCTTTCAGGTCACTAAGGACATATTGTTCCTTCCAGTGATGCCCATGCCAGCCAGCGAGGTGCCCCATTTGAGGGGTAAATCTGCTCTGGGACCTTTCCAGAGGTCCCCATAAGTGCAGCACCGCTCCCCGACACACAGGCTGCCCCTCCAGCGCTCATTGGAGCAGCGCCACCATCTTACCCTTCAGAGTTTCCAGTATAATTCCCCGAACTCTAGACAGCATTCCCTGGGATCCCGGCATCATTCACCGGTGGTCTGGCACAGACTTGTGGAGACGCGTTGCCAGTCCCTGGACTGGTCCCTGGAGCAGCGGGGTCAATCTCCAAGCTCGCAGCAGACACCGGTCCCCAGAGTCCCGTCTCCAGTTCACTGCATGCACGGTGTCGATTCCCTGAGCCAAGATGTCAATCCTCTCCCTCCTGATCCCCAGAGCAGCACCGCTCTCAAAGCGTGAGGCGTCAATTGCCGGGGTACCAGCGCCAAGCTGCCAAATGCTGCCACCGGTCACTGGAGGCGCGGAACCGGGAACCGTTTTCCGGTACAGGTCATGGGTGAAGACCCATAGAGAGGGCCGACAATATCTGGGTAGATAAGTGGCATCAGCACTGTCCTGGTCCCCCAGACAAGTCTCTCCCTCCTCAGGTTCAGAGAGTGAGAAGGAAAATCTACCAGCAGGCCAGGACCACCCACCAGGGGCATCGACATTCCTATCAGGACCATCAGTGTCCGCATGGCCCCAAGGTCAATAGCCAGCTCCCTGGCAGCTATGGGACCCCTGGGGGTTTCCCCAACCATTGCAGGGGCATCTAAAAAACAGTCAGCGACTGTCTCCCGCCCGCCCCCGGACTTGGAAGCAGAGTCAGACAAAGGTCCCCAAGGTCAGGCAGCCCTGGCTGGGGCTCCCCTGGCAGAGGCCACGGAGGTGGCAGACCCACTGTTACCTGCCTCCTCATCCTCTTTGCCTGATGAGACAATAGCGGACCTTCCCACATGGTCCCCTGGGATGATAGTAAAGCCCACCAGGAGCTTCTTAAGAGGGTGACTTTGAACCTGGGGTTAGAGGCTGAGGAACTGGCAGAACCCTCTAACTCCCTGTTTGATGTTTGAAGCACAACTGCCCCCTCCAGGCTGGCATTGCCAGTCCACGAGGGAGTGGTAAAGCTGATCAAAGCCTTGTGGCAAACTCCCTCCTCCCTGCCTCCCATCTCTAAGAGGGCGGAGAGAAAGTACTACGTCCCGGCTACGGGATTTGAATACGTATATACACACCCCACTCCTAGCTTTCTGGTGATATTGGCAGCCAATAAGCAAATTTTATTTGACGGCCAGCCTCCAGTTAAGAGTGGCCAACCATCAGGTCCTACTTGGCCGCTACGCCTTTTACATTTGGCAGTCCATGGCCAAGTTTGTGGACTCACTGCCAGAGGAGCCCAGGAAAGAGTTCCTGGCTATTCTGGATGAGGGCAGAGCTGTAGGCAGGGCAGCCCTCCAAGTGGCCTCGAAAACCTGTATTTGTGCTGGAAATGGCCCACCTTGATTTTCATGCACGTTGTAAGGAGAGTGGTCACTTTGGATGGCTATTACCAGCAGGAGAGTGAGTCTGTGTGTGTGGTTTTTGGAGGGGAGTGAGGGGGTGAGAGAACCTGGATTCCTGCAGGAAATGGCCCACCTTGATTATCATACACATTGTGAAGAGAGTGGTCACTTCGGATGGGCTATTACCAGCAAGAGAGTGAGTTTGTCTGTGGGGGGGCGGAGGGTGAGAAAACCTGGATTTGTGCTGGAAATGGCCCATCTTGATGATCACTTTAGATAAGCTATTACCAGCAGGAGAGTGGGGTGGGAGGAGGTGTTGTTTCATGGTGTCTGTGTATATAATAATGTCTTCTGCAATTTCCACAGTATGCATCCGATGAAGTGAGCTGTAGCTCACGAAAGCTCATGCTCAAATAAATTGGTTAGTCTCTAAGGTGCCACAAGTACTCCTTTTCTTTTTGCTAATACAGACTAACACGGCTGTTACTCTGAAACCTGTCAAATGCAGTGAACTCTGCAGCCTGGACCATGGCTTCGGCCATTTCCATGAGGCGTGCGTCCTCGCTGAAGTCATCGTGCCTGTCGGTGGAGATTCAGCAGTCCGTCCAGGGCCTCCCATTTGACAGCCTGGCGCTGATCACAGAACAGAGAGAGACAGCAAGTCACATGGCCTGAAAGACTCTAGAGCTACCTTGCACTCACTGGGCCTTTACATGATGGCCCTTGCGAGAAAGCAGTTCAAACTGCAGCACTCCCACAGGTTCGGGGGCCAATCCTGAACAGAGCCTTCCACAGAAAGAGTAGCAGCTAGAAGCTCTGGCAAGACCAACAGCCAGCACCCTCAGCTCCCCCAAGCTCTACCTGCATCCAGCGGGGTAATAAGCAGGCATTTTGAGGGTGCGCTCAAGGACAATCTTCCAGCCTGTCCTGGATCCAGCACCCTTGCTTTTTTCCAACCGTCTGTCTCCCTTCCTCCCTGCCTGGGCTTCTATAACATTGGACCAGTGAGTTCTCAGCACAGTAGCAAGGGGGTACACCCTCCAGTTTATTTCTATCCTCCCACCTCTCTCCCAGTCCCACTTCAGGGACCCTTCTCATGAGCATCGGCTCACTCAGGAGGTACAAAGCCTTCTGTGAGTGGGAGCTACGGAGGAACTCCCTCTGCATTTGAGCGGGCAAGGATTTTATTCCTTTCCTGCTTGATTCCTCTAAGGACCCCTTGTTGATCTCACCCCATAGCAAGTAATTTGTCATCCATCAACACACAGAGGTATGCACATTTATAAAAAATAATAGACATTTCCCAGTTCGTAAGTACATTTTAATAGATATTTGGTTTTAATAGCATTTGACATTGATTTTGAACTAGTAAGTGTCTTTGGGTTTTTATGTACTACTGTTGTTTAGTAGCACTGTCCACATCTTTATTAACTCAATATGAAAAAACACCACACTTTGCACTCAAAATAGCAGATTGATGGTTTGGAATACAGTAGACTCTCCCTGATTCCTAGCAATCCATTGTAAAGGAATGAATTTTGTGAATTACTAAGTAAGGCCTTATTTTAGCTAAGCACTTAAACATGCTTAAAGTTACAATTGTCTAGTGCAAGAGATCATGGTCTAGTTTCATTTGCTATGTGCAAACAAAATATAGTCTCGTTCAGTAATGTATATATACTCAGAGGTTTAAAAAGATGAAAACAATCATGAGCAAACTTGTGTGGGAAGAAATGCTTTAACCATAAAAATGTGAATGGTAATTGGGAATTGTTTAGGAATCCTTTATTAAATGTTCAAATAAACCACAATTCTGCATTCTCAAAAGCAGGCTTCTTTGGTTAGAGCACCACTGTTAGGAGGGGAAGTGAGAAGCAATAAATATATATATATATAAATTTGAAAAATGGGTAAGGTGACAGCAAATATAAATCAGCAGTTAGGCAGTGTAGACAATTGAGAGAGGATTCTGAGGGTATCAGTAAAAAAAAAAATCTATGGCCAATTGTGTTAACAACAATAAGAAGGAAGTATTGAAATATTCCACTGACAAATGGAATCCTAACAGTGGTGTAGATCTGATAGTATACAACAGTGCTAAGATTATTAATCATGATACAGAAAATTCAGAAGTATTCAATTCATATTTCTGTTCTGTATTTGGAAAGAAGCAGGATTAATATCTTAGTGGTCTTGAAATACTTTCTGTTCCATAATTTACTAGGAAGGATGTTAAACACCATCTACTGAAGTGAATTATTTTTTTAATATGCAGAACCAGATAACTTTTATCCAAGAGTATTAAAAGAATTGGATGAGGAGTTCTCTGAGCCATGAATATTGATTCTATTTTTAACAAATCTGGGAACACTCTGAAAGTTCCATAAAACTGGAATAAAGATTGATGCTGTGCCAGTATTTCAAAAGGGTAAATGGAACGCCTTGGGAATTTATAGGCCAGTTAGCCTGACATTGATCCTGGGCAAAATCATGGAAAGGCTGATATTGGACAATCATTAAATAATTAAAGATGATGGAATAATTAATGCCAGTTAATATGGTTTTATGAAAAGTAGGTCTTATAAAACAAACAAGTGTGTTTTGATCAAATTACAAATTTAGTTGATAAAGATAATTATTGGCATAATATACTTAGGCTTCTCTGAGTCATTTGACTTAGCTCACTTGTCATCCTGATAAAAAAAAAAATTAAAAAGCTATACAAAATCAACATAGCCCATATTAAATGGATTCAAAACTGATTAACCAATAGATCACAAAAGTAATTGTAAACTGGTAACTGTCAACTGGTAACTGTCATCCACTGAGAATGTTTTTGAGATCTGTTCTCAATCCACTGCTATTCAATTTCTTTGTCAGTGATCTGTAAAAAATCCTCGTTGGTAAATTCTGTAAAGTAGACAAAAACTGGAGTAGTAAATAATGACTGGGATAGGTCAGTTATACAGAGTGACCTGGATTGCTCTCCTCCCTGCCCTCTCTTCCCTGTCTTTCATTGATATGGTTGTTGATTCTCTCCATGCTTTCGATGAAGTGAGCTGTAGCTCACGAAAGCTTATGCTCAAATAAATTTGTTAGTCTCGAAGGTGCCACAAGTACTCCTTTTCTTTTTTCTCATCCTCCTGTGACTATTTTTCATTCTGTCCCATCTCTGAAAAGGACTTGGGGGTCATATAAGGTAACCAATTGAACATGCCCAGTGTGATGTTTAGTGAAGAGGGCATAGGTGATCTTTTGGATACATAAGCAAAGGGAATATCAAATAGGAAGAGGGAGGTAGAATTAGCTCTTTGACATTAGTGAGACCATGGCTGGAACAGTATGTCCAGTTCTGGTGTCAATGCTTCAAAAAAAGGACATTGGCAAATTTGAAAGAGTTCAGAAATAAGCTACAAGAATGATTCAAGGTCTGGAAAACATGCCTTTATAGTGAGAGAAGCTCGGTCTATTTAGTTTTGTCCAAGCAAAGGTTAAGAGACTATTTGATCACGATTTTCAGGTTTGTATATGGGAAGAGATTTCTGATAGTAGACAGCTCTATAATCCAGGGCTTCTCAAACTTCATTGCACCGCGACCCCCTTCGGACACCAAAAATTACTACATGACACCACAAGGGGGGACTGAAGCCTGAGCCCGCCCCAGGTGTGTGTGTTGGGGGAGGTGGCAAAGGCAAAGCCCAAGGGCTTCAGCCTCAGTGGGGGGCCTGTAACCTGAGCCTTGCCACCCAAGGCTGAAGGCTTTGGCTCAGGCTTCAGCCCTGGGCGGTGGGGCTCGGGCTTCAGCTTCAGCCCCAGGCCACAGCAAGTCTAATGCTAGCCCTGGCAACCCCATTAAAATGGGGTGGCAACCTACTTTGGTGTCCTGACCTACCGTTTGAGGACCGCTGCTTAATCTATGGCCTGTGTTATGCAGAAGGTGAGACTAGATCATCATAATAGTTTCTTCTAACCTTAAAATCTATCAGTCTCTGCTTATGTGGTTTGCTGAATCAGGGCCTAGGTGAGCAAATACTAAGAAGAGTAATGCATAACAAACTGTATTTGTTCGTTTAGTCCCCAGTCCAGATAAACACTTAAGGATGTGCTTAACCTTGAATATGAGTGTAATTCTATTCGGTCAATGGTAGTTCAGCACAGGCTTAAGTACTTTGTTGAATCAGGTCCATAATGTGTGAATGGTTTAGTTTTATTTATGATAAGCTATTTCATGCACATTTTGTAAATAAAAATGAGGGCTAACATAATGAAATGTTTGTGATATGAGTGCTCAACTTCGTATCTGCCTTTGTAGATTGTTGTACAATTTAGAAGGCATGAGGTTTAGTATTGTAGGGATTAGCCAAGCTGTACTTTGTGAATATAAAAACCTTTGACACATCACTTCTCAGTTTGAAAAAAATGAAATGCTTTTATTTTCTTTCTTCAGATATTTTTTAATCTACTTGTCCACATTAAATTTCTGGAAATTTTGTTTTCTGTATTTCTTCATATACAAAGATAAAATTTTTGGATGCTAAATTGAGAATACTGAATACAGTATGCATTTCTGGTTGCCCCATCTCAAAAAAGGATATATATTAGAAATGGAAAAGGTACAGAGAAGGGCAACAAATGATTAGGGGTATGGAATAGTTTCCATATGAGGAGAGATTTAAAAGACTGGAACTGTCCAGTTTAGAAAAGAGACAACTAAGGGAGGATATGTTTGAGGTTTATAAAATAAGACTGGTATGGAAAAAGTTAATAGGGGATTGTTATTTCTCTGAGTGATTGTATTCCCCTGTGGGTTACATATGCGCCCGGAGACGGAGAATTTGAACGCAGTCTCTGTTGGTCCATGCATGCACCCTGGCTCACCTGGTGCCTCCGACTAAGGGTTTAAAGGGCGGGAGGACCAACCGTCTCTCCAATTTCTTCTCACTGCCTCATGGTCTAAGTCGGAATCTTTAGTATCTGCAGCTTTGGTTTAGTTCTACAAAATAATGAAAAAATAACAAATAAAATGGTTTTAATAGTTTTTACTGTTAATCATTAGATTAGACTCCCGGGGGGAGGATATCTTCCCCCCACCCCATCCCTGTACCCCATTTGGGTACCAGACTTTGCCCAGGACTCCGGGCTTCAAACTTTATGCTTCCTGCCCACAATCCTTCTCAATCAGCAACAACCATGAACTTTGGATACCAGCCTCCTCACCTGCTCTGACGACCCAGACAAGCAGAACCCCTCTCATACTGGGAGATCTGAATCTGTTGCTGTCTCACAACCCCTGACCCTTCCCCCACACACAATTTGGGGGTTGACTAGTTCTCTTTTTCAACATCTGGAGAGCAATAACAGACAAGTGGATGCTGAATGTCTATGACTCTGTGTAATGGGATGAGACTCACTCTGCGGTGCCTCCTGCTGGTTCCTGGGAATTAGCTCTTTTTCCAGGTCCAGAGCGCCCTCTGCGGGCCGGTGTGCCGCTTGCCACTGGCCTCCATGTCCCTCCCAGACCCCAGTGCCCCTTTCCATGGCGTGCTGCCTCCTGGCAGTGCCCCACAGTCTCTGAGTCTCCCCTCCCTGGGGAACCCCCACCCACTATCCCCACCTCGCCTCAGTATATGGCTACTGCCCAGTCACTATCTAGCCCCCGTTCACTGGGGCAGACAGCAGTATATAAGCCAATCATCACAGGCAAGGGGGGGTTTGGACCTGCTGCTTCTGCCTACCCGTGGGCTGCCCCCTGCAATGCCAGTACCTATCTTAGGCTGGCCACCAGGCCTGCAGCCTGGGGCTTTTCCAGTCTGGAGCCTCCCAGCTCCTCTGGCCTTCCCCACCCTTACTTCACCTTAGGTACCCAGGTATGCTCCCCAGCAGCCAGGCCCTTCTCCCTCTAAAGGCAGAGAGAGACTCTGCTCCTGGCCCACTGCCCTCTTATAAGGGCCAGCTGAGCCCTGATTGGGGTGTGGCCACAGCTGAGCCTGCTTCCCCCAATCAGCCTGGGAACTGCTTGCTCCCAGCCACAGCCCTCTCCCGGGCTGTTTTAAGCCCTTTAAGGCCGGAGCGGGTGACCACCCCACTACACTCTGGCTATACGATAGTTTGCCATCCCTACCTCCTCTGCCCCCCCTTCAAGGACCACTCTCATGAAAGTATTTTCAAACAAGAGGTGAGTTCCTTACTGCAGCGAGGGGCAATGGAATACACCCCTCCTCAATACCAAGAGAGAGAGTTTTACTCAACCTATTTCCTGATACCCAAAAAGAAGGGTGGTTGGAGATCCATTCTCGACTTCCACCATCTCAACCATTTCATTTGCAAACTCAGATTTCAAATGGTCATGTTGGCAATGATAATTCCATCTTTAGAAAGGGCATGTACTTCCCGGCTCTCTATATAAAAGACACCTACTTTCATGTAGACATTCATCCCGCCCAGAGATGCTTTCTCAGGTTATAGTTGGCTCTGACTACTTTCAGAACAGAGTACTCCCCATTGGAATAGCAACCCCCCTTAGAGTCTTTACCAAGGTATTTTCGGTAATAGCAGTCCAAGTCAAACGTCACAGTCTTAATTGTTTGTTTTCCCCTACCTCAACAACTGGCTGCTTGTTGCCATGTCCCACCAGGAAGCATGTGCATCAACTACACCTCCCCTTCTCACTGGGAGTCAGCGTAAACGTCAAAAAATCTTTTTCTCACCCTCAAAGAATCTCTGGACTTCATTGGGGCAACCTTAAATTCTATTACTGCAAGAGCATACCTACCCAAAGGTAGGTTCCAGGGCATGAACAATGTCATAGCTCATGTCAGAAGCAACCCTTGAGTACCACTCAAGACATTTCTGTCTCTTATAGGTCATATGGCCTCATGCACCTATGTCACCCTGTTTGCAAGACTCCACCTTCATTGCCTTCAAACTTGGGCTGCAGTCAGTATACTCCCCAAGCCATCATTCCATGAACCTCATGATGACAGTTCCACCAAGATAGTGTCCTCCTTGCTATGATGGACAAATCCTCCTCAGGTATGCATGGGCATCCCCTTTCTCCCTTCCTCTCCAGACAGGACCATTATTTGGCAGCATCCCTGTTAAGTTGGTGGGCCCACGTGAACAGCCACACACCACAAAATGACTGGATATCTCTAGAGTCCAGGATGCACATCAATATCCTGGAGTTGTGAGCAGTCCGGAAGGCATGAAAGTCCTTTCTTCCATGCTGACGACGTCCTTAGAATGTCACACAGTTATGACTGTCTTCTACATCAACAAGCAGGGAGGAGCTAGATCCACCTCCTTGTGTACAGAAGCATTCAGCCTCTGGAGCAATCAAATCACCCTATCGACAGCCTACCTTTTTGGGAAACAAAATGTGCTTGCAGATTCCCTCAGCAGATGTTTCGCAGTCAACCAGGCATGGGAGCTCAATGACTTGGGATTGTGCAATGTTCTCATTGTGTGGGGAACCCCAACCAGGGATCTGTTTGCCTCTCAGGCAAACAGGAAATGCACCACATATTGCTGCAGAGAAGCCCTACACTCCCAGAGTGACACTCTGCTTTTTCCTTGGTCAGACCAGTTCAACTATGCCTTCTCCTGCCATGAGTTCTACACAAAATCCTGATTGCCCCCTTCTGGCCCAAACCATTCTGGTTTCCCAATCTCCTACTCATGTCATCCCAACCATTAATCATCCTCCCATCGTTCCCTGAGCTCCTGACCCAGGAGGAAGGCAAGATCAAGCACCCTTATCTGCCTCCACTCCACTTCAGGGCTTGATATTCAGATGGGCATCATCTATAGAATGTTCATGCACTACAGTGGTACAAGAGATCCTCTGTAATAGTAGAAAAGACTCTACTAGAAAATGTTACCAAGCTAAATGGAAGCACTTCTCTTGGGCTCACCAAAGAGGCACTTTCCCAGAGACTACAGATAATTCTCCTATCTTAGACTATATCCTATCTTTGCAGACATCAGGTTTGTCCATCAGTTCCTTGCAAGTCCACTTGGGGGCAATAAATGCATCCCATCCACCTTCTCAGTGCTACTTGGTCTTCGCACATCCACTGACTAATAGATTCTGGAAAGGCCTATTTCCCATCTAATCAGAAGCCTACTCTCCAGTGGGACCTAAATTCCTTCTCTCAGTACTCACAATATTCCTCCCCCCACCTTTAGCTACTTGCTCTGTGTCCCTCCTTTTCGTGAAGGTTGCTTTTGTTGTAGCCATCACCTCAGTAAGAAGGGTTGGCGAGCTTGTAGCGATGGCAGATCTTTCATACTCTATATTCTATAAGGACAAGGTTTCTTTGCGTCTACACCCCAAATTCACCCCTAAAGTAGTTTCGGAATTGCACCTTAACCAATCCATCCACTTACCTGTATTTTTCCCAGAACTGCATGCTTCCACAGAGGAACAAAGACTCCACTCCCTTGATGTTCAGCAGGCTTTGGCATATTACTTACACAGAACAAGACCAATCAGGAAGTCCCCAAGACCATTTGTCGCTATAGCAGAAATAGTCAGAGTCCACATCCCCTCCAAATGGATCTCTGGCTGCATTGTATTCTACTATCAGCTTTTGAACTTATCCCCGTCTCCAGGGGATAAGAGCTCATTCCACCAGAGTACGAGCAACAACTATGGCTTCTCTTCAAGAGATGCCGTCCTGGACATCTGTAAAGCAGCTGCGTCGGGCTCCATTCGTGCATTTGGAAGACCTTATGCCCTGGTGCAGGACTCTTCTGCTGATGCCTCCTTTGGGATGGTGATACTCCTCTCAGCCCTACCATCTACATCCTCGCACTCTCCTATTTAGGTACTTCTTGTCAGTCACCCACAGTGGAATACAACAAGGACCATCACTCAAAGAAGAAGGGGAGGTTACTTACCTGTAACTGGAAGTTCTTGGAGATGCCTTCCCCTCTGCTTTGTATCTTATATGATTCGTGGTAGAGAAGGAACTGGAGAGACGGTCCGCCCCGCCCTTTATCCCCTCGGTTGGCAGCAAAAGGTGAGCCAAGGCACATATGTGGACCAGTGGACATTGCTTTCAAATTCTCGAGCTCCGGGCACATAGTGCACATGTGTAACCCACAGTAGAATACAGTTAGGGACAAATCTGGAAGAAGCTCCAGGTACAGGTAAGTAACATCCGCTGACCCCATCATGTAACACAAGAATCAGGGTTCACCCAATTAAATTAATAGGCAGCAGATTTAAAACAAACACACAATGCACAGTCAACCTGTGTAACTCCTTGCCGGGATTGTTGTGAAGGCCAAAATCATAAGTGGGTTCAAAAAAGAATTGGACAAGTTCATGGAGGATAGGTCCATCAATGGTATTAGCCAAGATGTCAGGGATCCCTAAACCGATGACTGTCAGAAGCTGGGACTGGACGACAGGATGGATCACTTGCTGATTGCCCTGTTCTGTTCATTCCCTCTGAAGCATCTGGCACTGGCCACAGCTGGAAGACAGGATACTGGGATACATGGACCAGTAGTCTGACTGAACATATCAGTTCCTGCATTCTTAAGTGTGCTTCTAATGAGAGAAGCATAGTAACTGTCTGAGGTGTTTGCTCATCCTTCAAAAGAAGGAAAAGAATGACTGAATACATTTGACTTCTGCAGGAAGTAGAATGAGGCTATAGTACCATCCAGATAAAGTTTCCATTGGTGTGCTGCTTATAAATATAATGTTTCATTCATTTAAAAAAAAAATCACATATCGTAACATCTTCAAAAGAAGCCACATCCCTCTCCTCCATCTGAGGGAAAATGGCATTCGCTGCACACAGAAGGAAATGTAATATTACACTACAACGTAACAAACAACCTTGACAGGGTCTGTATGATGCTGCAGTTCAGATTTTGCCATCAAGGAAATCTGTAAACTATACTGAGCTTTCTGAAATCATTAATGCCTTAGTTGTATTGATGATTTCATTTCTCTGTTACAGGAGTGTGGCCTAGATACCTAGCTGCAAGCTTCAGCTTATTGTTTTTATGATACTCCTCTTTCTTTTCATGCTCTCCCTCCCCCATAACCAAAAAAAATCCATTGTGTAAATTGATTTGGGGATCAGCCTTGATAAAATACCAGCATTCAGCCCCTCACAACATCATAGCTGTATTGTTAGCTGTACTTGATTATTTGGATGCTCCAGTAGAAGCTGCCACATCAGAGTTGGAGGTGTGCAGAGATTAACTGGTGTCTGTCCAACCATTTGTCATACAAATAACAGTGCCGGTAGAGTGAAATACTATAAATCATTTTTTTCCAGGATTGAAACCTTTTATCAGTTGTGTCAGTTTCATTATTCAATAAGCGATTAGTAACAGCCATTGTCATTTAGCTGTTTAGTAGTTAACAACTCAGATTTCTGGCTAGTAAAGGAACTGTTTGACACTAGCATCTGATGTAAAAAGAAGTTTTAATATACAGGTGAAATGCAATTGGACTTGCTGGTCAAAATTACTTAATGCTTTTTGACAGATTAAAGACAATCAACCCTAGACTTGAGACTCTTAATTTTATGGTGGTTGTGCTTTCTCAAACGGCTACTTTGAATTCAGTTACAAATAGCCTGTTCTGTGCAAATGTTTTGATAAGATATGTTAAAAATATGTGACTATAAAACTGACCTCATAATTTTCCCTTTTTTAACTTAATTGTTCAAAAGGCTAATCACTGTAGTTCATGGGGATCTTTTTCTGCCATTCCAGTTATCTTCTATATAAGC
The DNA here is from genome assembly GCF_015237465.2 of Chelonia mydas. Classification (NCBI taxonomy): domain Eukaryota; kingdom Metazoa; phylum Chordata; order Testudines; family Cheloniidae; genus Chelonia; species Chelonia mydas. The sequence goes on along the minus strand of NC_051251.2, from coordinate 70,020,934 downwards.
CAAGCTATAACACTGCTAGTATTACATTAATGTAAAAACTACTGAGTAGAGAGAAAAATTAACCCTGAGCATGCTGGCTTATCTCAAACATTACTCAGAGTTCGGAGTGTGCTTGGGTATTGTGTACCCTCATCAGACTTCATTATAGTTTGTTTTAGGTATGTCATCAGGAAGGTCCTGAGAACCAACAGTAGGACATAAGTAAAGCTGAGGAATCCTAGCCAAGGTGAACCCTAAGTAATACACACATGAAGGAGTAAAATTTAAAATAACAGGCATAATTAATAGAAAACACAAAGTCGTCTATTTTATTAATAGCTAGAACATTTTTCTACCCTGTCTGTAACCTACAATTGGAAAAATCCCAGCAGTTACAAAGGAGCAACCAAACGGCAGTTCTTCCTCCCTGTGTAGCTCCTTGGTTTTTTTGGACACTTACCAGTAAGAACTATGTCACTGGATAGCCATTGGATGTTACTGTTTGCAATGTTGTTGTAGCCATATTGGTCCCAGGATACTAGAGAAACAAGGCAGCTGAGATAATACCTTCTTTTGGACAGCTACACAGAGCTATGCTTCAGGTCTGAGAAAGGTACTTAAGGCTAGTGGACACTAGATTCGCTACAGGGGCACAGCTGTTCCAATGTCGCCAGTGGCACTGGAAAACTTTTTATAGTGGGGGTGCTGTGCCTCCCCCTTACCCCTGTCCACACACCCCACCACACCCTAGAGCTGGGGCCAGGAGGAGGGCCGTGGCTCTGGGATGGGGGGACGTGGAAAGGGGGAAGAGGCTGGGGCCACAGCTGAGGGCGGACACGGAGCCCAGGGCATGGGGCCGGCAGCTGAGACCCCGGGCATGGGACCAGGAGCAGAGCCCTGCATGAAATGTGGGGGTGCTGCAGCACCCCCTCCTCCCACACTACTAGTTCCCAGGCCTGTGGATGGAGCTTGCTGCTGTAGTGGTGCTAGTGCAGATGCTCAGAGCTCTCCTGTCGGTGTAATTACTCCGCCTCCCCCAGCACTTAGGTCGGTCTAATGTATGTCGCTTGGAGGGTGGATTTTCCTGAGCAACTTAAGTTATACCAAAGTAAGCCTAATGTATACAAGTGCTTAGTGTGTCACAGCCAAATACAAGGTGGAGTAGATTGTTTAGCATAAGTGGTTAACACACATTGTGCGAGACCATTCAAGGTGAAGTGACCTGTTAACAACTCTGCAATAACAGGACTAAAAGGGAAGGTTAGTGGGTTACAGATTCTTGTAATAAACCATAAATCCAGTGTCTAGTTACATGTCTAGTGTCTAAGAACTAGGATCACTCCGCAATGTGCCCACCTCTTTACTGGTCACCTCAAGGAAGAACTTCCAAACAAATGCACCATGAAACTAATGATTTACAGGAGAGAGATCGATTTACATTTATTATCTTTTACAAGTAAGTTAACATAAACTTCAGCCTTACTCCTGTGTTTTAATTTCCCAAGTTTGTCTTCTGCCCTAACTACATGAATAGGTGGTAACTTGACTTCATGTATAGTAGAAACAGAAGATTATAATTAATAGAAATTCACAATAACATGGTGTAATTAGACGTTCTGCTTTTATAATTCCCTATGTACATGGCCACCCCTACCTTAAACTTGGTATTGACTATATAGTATGTCTCTCACACACAAAAGAAGTAGTTACAAATGCCAATAAGTCTATAAGATGAAAAGGCCTTGCCAAAATAGATCTCTACTATTAAGAGTTTTTCATGTGAAGAATCCCTGTTCTAAGGTGTTAAATTAATTATGGTTCCATAGTAGTTCTTATATAGTGTTTCTCATCCTTAGATCTCAAAGCACTTTTCAAGTGAGGGGTACGTATTTTTATGCTCACTAGACAAACAAGAAAAATGATCTTCAGAAAATTAAAGTTAATACAGATCCAATGGAAGCTGTTAGTATGTCACGACAAAAGTATGGGCATGATTTTCCATCAAGAATAGTCCAAACTAGTGTTGTGCATGCCTTCCCACAAAGTTCTTCCAGTGCACCTCAGTCCTCACCTACATTGCAAAAGAAACTCCAGCCTTGCACCTCTAGAGAACAAACTACAAATGACGCTAGATTTTGCAACATATATGGATACTAGAAACCACCAAACCCCTCGTAAGTATTTTGGGTGAAATGCTCCGCTACAAAGAGGGCCAACACATGGCTCTCTTTTCCATCACTTAATTTTCACATTAGACCTCAAAACAGGGCTGAAGTGAGATTTAACAACCTTCTAGTGGAAACTTTATTTTACATGTATTACTTTCCCTTCAACTGCCTGCCGGAATGGTTCCTCAGCGACACCATTAAACATTGCCTTATTTCTTGTAGGTACCATGACTAAGGCTGTGAGTCTGTCATGGAGGTCACGGATGTCCTCCATGACTTTTGCAGCGGCTGGTGCTGGCTGATGTAGCTTTAACCATGACAGGAGTTGGACTTGAGCAGAGTATCTGAAGGAAAACTTCAGTTTAGAGAGCACATTCCTAACTCACATTGTACATAAATATTTGTCAGTCTTTGAACACATTATTTTTATACCATGTCAGAGAATGGGTGCCCTGGAGGCTTGTCTCTAAATTTCATGGCTTTGTTTGCATCATGGTAGCTCAATGAATAGTCATTTTTTTTTAATTTACTGTTTTTTTCACACTGACACCTAGTATACATTGAAAAAGAAATTTCATTAAAAAGTGGTGGCAAAATAAGTTCAGAAATTTCAGGATCCCTGCTTTGAGAATAAAATTCCTTTTAGGAGAAACATCTTTCTGCTGTTTTGTAACTGTTTTCTTGACAGTAATTGCTTGCACTATCAACAAAATGTGGCTGCGTTTTGCTCAGAGAAAGAGTATAGAACAATGCATCTTTGGTTAATGGATTTAAATGCTGCTTGTTTATCAGCATATAATGGGCAAAGTTGCACGCTCCCTGTCTGTAGATGAAACTGATGGTCCAAGCCAAGAATAAATCCATCATGCCATAAAAGTAGTGGGTCTTTGTAGGATAAGCAAGTAAGCATTTTCTCTTCACTGTGAATCAATACTGAGTCTAAACAGAGGAAATAAGGTCAGCTTATTGAGAAGAACATGTTCACCTTTGTTCCATACTTGCTCTTCTGGTATTCCTCTCCTTTAAGCCCATTTTGGGCAGTATGCCCTGTTGGTGGGTTCTTCCCCTTTTCTTTGCTGCCATCTCTTATTTCTCCCCTCCTCTTTAGGAGTAAATCTGTTCGCTTATAATGCTAACACATTTTACTGTATGCAGTGGCAGCATTGCCAGTTGAGGATTGACTATCAAAAGCCATTTCATTTGTGATCTAGGTTTGTACTTGATTGGTTGTCACAAATGCAGGGCTTTAATCTCCATTCTAGCAGTGTGAACAGAAGTCCCGACTTGTGTAACAGTACACTGGACCCTCACTAGAACGCACATCTATATAGCGCGAATTCGCATATAACGCGGTCGTGGCCATGGATCCCAAATTTAATTACTTTAATTGCATTTCATTTTAACACGGTCCCCACTGTAATACAGTCCCTACGTTAACACGGTACTGCGCATGGATCCCAAATCCCATGTTCTAGTGAGGGTCCGGCGTATATTGTTTCTTGATCCTTAAATTTTAAGACTTGAACAAAGCAGTGGCACATGAGAAAGCAATTTGGCTCAAGCAGTGACTTGTCTGTGCAGTATCCTGATCTGATAGTGGCATCCAGTGTTTTATCTCCCGTGTTTGGAAGCTAATTCTATATTAATTACATGATGGAACCTTCACCTTGGCACAAGTATAAGAATGTTGATTACGTCTGATTTCAGAACCCTGAAATCTTTGAAATACCAGAATTTATATAGGGTACCTTCTTAATGTACCCTAAAAGGAAGTGTGAGAGTCAATGAAGGTAACAATGTATATTATATATTTTGCGCTTGGTATTAAGTTCAAGAAGCTTTTCTATGATGGAGTATCTCTAGTTAAGTATCTTGTTCTTAAACACATGAAAACACAGATCATATAAATAAATGTAAATTGTTGATAGGTTTAACAGTGACAAATGTACCATCAGGCGTTCTACATGCTCAATTGTACAAGTCACCGACAGACTGATCTTTTCAAACTTTTCTATAGCTGTTCCACTAACTCAGAACAAATGGAATATTGATGGTAAATATCAAAAAGCAATTAAGGACAAAAACCCCTTTTAACAAGCAGTTTCTTGGTTTACATTATAGTTACTGGAATAAGGTGGGCCGGAATATATAGAAAACTGCCATGTACCATTAAAAAACACTTTAAACCTGGGTGGTGATGGCCCCCAGTATGGTGTGTCTAGGGAAATATTTTTGTGTGGTGGTGTTAGAGAGGTTTCTCTTTTCCCCACCAGTTCTCTCTAGTTAAAATATGTGCAACAAATATGGAGGTGGAGTTATAAACTGATTATCTAATCTCATAATAACTCAGCTAGCCTCATGAAGCTGACCCAGTTGTCGAAACTAACCTTAGAAATTGGTCGATCAAATGCTACAAGCAAAGTACTTGTTTTCCAGTATAGAAGCTGGTGGTCTAGTGATCACAGCCAAGCAATTATGTCCCTCTTAGATAGCATGAGTACTAGTCATTAAATAATTATACCTTTGATTAGCTGCTTTAGCTGTTCGTTGCCTTTGAAATATGATAGCACAAATTAAAGCTTTTATTAAAAGACAATTTTTCTAGGTGGCTGAAAAAGATTTGTGTGTGTGTATAAAAGATGTGTAATTTTCAGCTGCAGGAAATTAAAAAGCTGAGGAAAAAATAAAAATGTTTCCAATTAACATCTATTTCTGTCTTTGTGAATCTTGAATGTTTATAGCACATTGCTAAAACGCTGGATAATCCTTTACCTTCTGCAGAAGTTTCAGTGGGGAAAAAACCTTATTCAGATGGAAAGAAGAATTAATTATTGTTAATATAAAACACAATTCTTCATTAATATTAGTTTGAGATTAACTTTTGTGTAAATGAGTATATATAAAACTTTAAATTTGTGTTAAGTGGTGAAGATAAACTTTTCTTCTCCCAATTTTCATCTTTTCTTTCTTTGAAATATATGAAGATGAAAAAGCTGCAAACCAAATTTAATTAAACTACAATTAGTAGCCTTAGATTGTTTCATGGCTGTAAAATGGAGCACTGATGGTCAGTTTCCATTTTGTTGTCAGATGTGAAATTTTAGTGTACAGTGTAAGTGATCTTCAAATCCAGAATTCAGTATTCCTACCAATTTCCCTTCTCAATCACCATCCTTCCAAAAATATTCAGGGCCCAATTATTTAAAAGTGGGACCACGTTTTCAAAAGAGTTCAGCACCCTGCAAGCTTGGATTTCTGATTTAATGAAGTACCCGGTTGTCTTTCCTTTTGTTTTTATTTCAGCTCTTGCCTTGGTCTGGTGGTAAATCTGTTAGAATCCACATTAACCCACTAAATGGAAATCTTCTGAAGCTTTCAAATCTCTTTTGAGTGTTTAAAGCAATTTTACTTTGGAAATCTAGTTTAGTATGAACTGCAATATGACCTACTCTGACAATTTGCTGGGAAATGCAGAAAAGTGACAATAATTCGTCGTCTCTGTTGTCAGATATTTGCGCTGTTTTGAATTTTTTTAATTAAGTTTAACTTTTTCATGAATTTTGAGTAGAATTTACAGGCATAATGTTACTCAGTCAGAAACTCAATTCAGCCGGGTTATTTCTGAATTTATGTCCTGTGTTGAATTTGCTTGGTCTTAGTTTTTTAATCCTTTCAAAGACCTTTTAATGGATGTTTCAACTTTACTACTTCCCTGTATGGCATCCTCTAGGAAAAGACCATTGTGTCAAGCCCCTTTGCAGTTGAAGTAGGGAGTTCACATAGTGTAAGAATCTTCTGGGTTGCATCTTATGAAATAATTCTACTCCTATTATGAAAGAACAGAACATTTACACAGTCTTGTTGACCCAATGAACGTTCAGATGGCCAACATAAAAGAGATCCCCAATCTGCAGCTTCTCAATGAAATGACAACTGATAAAAGATTATGGGATGCAGAGCACTAAAAAGTGTAAGAGGAGAACAGAACAGCAGAATCCTATCCCCACTGTGGTGTGTTAGCTTTATGCAGATTGTCCTGGAGCATGGGTCACCCTAAAATACCCCTCTGTCATGCAGGCCTGCCTTTCTGCAAATGTGGTATTTATACAAGTCTAGCATAGATATTTAAACTATACAAGTTAGGCTGATATGTGTTATCTGGAAAGGTTATCTTACATTTTCTCTTGCTTTACCTTGTGTTTCATAAAAAATAAAACTTCTTTATATGAATGGACAGGGTTATTTATTTTGTGCTGGTGATGATGAGATATTCTCAGATATGAGTGGCACACCAACTACATCCCCATCCCCCTTCCTCCGGTGTAGGTGAAAAGATCCTATTATTTCTGATAATTGATGCTGAGGGCTGTGGCGTGCCTCATTTAATCAGCACTGTTCAGCACACTCCAGGGATGTAATTCATGCACACTTTAACATCCAATATGGCTGACAAGGCTTGGGCACACAACCTAACGGCTACATCATTTTTTAATCAGCTATCTGAGGACTATTTATCTAATCAACAAAGAGCTCTGTCAGATGGAGACCAGAGGTGACATTAACAAGTCTGTAGTTTCTTGGTACAATGATGGAAGAAGATTTTAGAATCAAACTGTAGACATTAGAACACTCCTAAGAATGGAAGTGTATTTTTATTTCACTTACCAAAAAAAAAGCAATGAGTTGTAATGAGGTTTGTTTTAATAAGGTTTACAGGAGATTATATTCTTAAATTCCATTAGGGGGTGTTCCAGGTACTAAATGAATTTATATACAAGCACCCAGGTGGTACCGTGGTTTTGGAAATCACATAGTAGTAGTAATGGTGGTAAACATATTTGCTATAATATCTAGATAATAAAAAACCAGGGGAAAAATAGATTCATAAAAGTGAAATACCTGAGATCCCTATTAAAGAAAACAAACGCACACAAAAATGCTGTCTGCCATGGGATAGTCACAGATGTAAAGCTGTTGACTGAACAAATACAAAGATGTGCAGTAATTGGGAGTCATTAAGTTTAAATAATTCCCAATTACTCCATATCCTAGCAAAAGCAGCATTACTTTCTTATAGACACACTGTCCCTCTCTTTCTTTAATATGTAAGGGGTATGCATATATATTTTAAAATATAGAAATGCATGCTACATACAAAATACACCTGTGTTCAGTTTGCAAAACCAAGCACTTGAAAGTTAGTGAATTGCAGACTTAAGGTTGCCTTTCCCTCACAAATACTTATGCATTTATCTTTGTAACACTCCTGTGAAATAGCAGAGAATTATTATCCACATTTTACAGAGAGACCCCTTATGCAGAAGGAGACAGGCCAAAGCCTTATAGTCTTCACTAATTTGGGGGGGGGGGGGGGCAATGATTACAACCAAACTTGAGAAACCCCCAGTACTCAGTATTTGTATAGCATTTCATGTTCAAAGTTCAAACTAATTATTGCTTACAAGTCCCCAGTGTGAGAGTTATCCCCATTTTACAGATGGGAAAACAGACAAAGACAAAAGTGATTTGCCTGAGGCCACACAGTGAATCAGTTGCAGAGTTAGGATTAGAACTCCAGCCTTCCTGATTCCCCACTCTTGTGCTCATTCTTCAGACTACACTGCCACACTGGTCGAAAGGCTGAGCATCCAAAGGTCCCATTCACTCTGGTTGCAGGTGAGTGCTCAGCACTTGTGTATGTCAGGCCCCACCTGCCTCAAGTTAGGTATTCGGAAAATGAGGAGCACACAATTAGTGGAACACCTGGAATTTTGATTTAAGTGATTTGGCCAGAATGACATCAGAAATTTCTGACAGAGGTGGGACTGAGCTTTCCTGGCATTCACCTGCCTCAGTAGCGGTAGTGGTCTCTGCTGTGTATCTGAAGGTTATAGGTTCAAAGGCAGCCGAGGATGCATCGGAGAGATGGATATATGTAGGTTAGTGTGAAAACACTGGAATAATTGTTGAAATTATTTTATATTGCAAAACAGTATAATTAGAGGTGAATTTGGATGTTTTGTTAATATTTGTTTTATTATATTATATGTATTTTAGTTAATGGGCCCAATCCATTTAAGAAAGGGTGGGACACATTTTTTGTTTGAAGAAGATTGAGAGCAGGATGCTCTTGTGTTGTTGCTTGTGACTGCAGACTGTATAAGACCCTGCCTGTGTAAACTCCAGAAAAGGTCAGAACTTGGTTTAATAAATTTATCTTCCAGAAAACAGACTTCACACTTGAAGGTGTAACATTAGTATGGATTAGGAGACTTGGATGCCTGAGGACATTTGCTAATGATGAGCATCAGAGCCTTTTGCCTGTTTGATTGCCAGTACGAATCCAACCCCACTCAGGATTAAAAGTGATTTCTGTCTAATGGATGTTTGGCAGCCCCTATATGAGAAGAGTTTGGGGGAATCTCAGCTCCATCTCCCTAAGCACGGATTCACTACCTTGCTTTGCACTAATTGGCAGACTCAGCAGAGAAGCTAGGAACTTTCTGGGGCCTGGAACCTGAACTTATCCCAGTTACCCCTTAAGGAAGGTCCCCCACCCCACCACCCAATCAGGGTCAAGACACACTTGCAGGGCAGTGTGTGTGGAAAGCTTACCCAGCTGCTGTCCTGTAGATAAATGGAGGGCTCCTTTTTCCAAGGTTGCATGAGCACTAAATTTACACAACATTTCTGAAGCCAGAGTTTATGGTTACATACAAACTAGTTCAAATAATTTACATTTCCATAAAATGTTACCCATGGAGTGAACAAAGCTTGGCAGGTATGTAGAGGACATCACATACCACATTGAAACAGTGGATTATATATGCAAGAATAGCCCTGTTCTTACAGAAAACAAATCCAGAGCACCTCACGTGGTATGGCTGAGATTTGGGTCTGCCACACTGGAGTTCTGGGTTCTGTTTCCAGCTTACGTGACTTGTGAGGCATTGCTTACTAATAAAAGCAGTGAAAAAGATAGAATTATTAACACCAGCTGGTAAAAGTGGTGTGTCTAGAGAATGTATGATCTCCTGTGTTCCAGTCCAGTGTCCTCTCCCCCTAGTCCACATTTTGATGAGACAGAAGATGAGGAGGAGGATTCATTTCATAGAATATCAGAATTGGAAGGGACCTCAGGAGGTCATCAAGTCCAACCCCCTGCTCAAAGCAGGACCAATCCCCAATTTTTGCCCCAGATCCCTAAATGGCCCCCTCAAGGATTGAGCTCACAACCCTGGGTTTAGCAGGCCAGTGCTCAAACCACTGACCTATCCCTCCCCCCCAGAGATTCTACCCAGTGTGGACTGCTGAAGTGAGATGCTGGGGCAATGCTAAGAAAATCATGAGGGTTTCTGGCAGCAAGTCAATTTAAATGGAAACACCAAAACAAAGGTGCCTCCCTGATGCCAAATTTCAAAATCCTCTTACAAGCCAGCCAGAGAGTGTTTAAAGCACTTAAAATACTTTTGCAAATTCTTTTAATAAGAAAGGTAACAAGCAGGGATTGCTGCCACTCCCTCTATACTAACCACATCTTATTTATGAGGAAAGAGAATCATATGGTTCTGTCATATGGGTACACAATTCCCTATCAGGAAATATAAAAAAAAGAAATTTAGCCACAATGAAAATTACTGCATATAAGAACTGTTATAATTAATGTTTTACATTGATCCTCCTTGGAGATTGGGAGGAACCAGAGAAGTTCCTAGTTTCACGTGTGATAAATGGTGTATACTATTGCATAACTGTGCAGCCAGGAGTGTGTGATTTCCAACTTGGGTAGACATAGCTGCACTCTTTCATCAAGCTTGCACACTAAAAATATAAGTGTAGCCACAGTGGCTTGGGCTAGCTGCCCCATGTTCAATTTCACCCAACCCCCTCCTACCCCCAGCCCCAGTATGTATTCAAGCACCTAGTCCGTGCTGCTGCCCATGCAGGCACACTTACGCTGCTATTTTAGCACGCTAGCTCAGTCAAAGCTAGCTGGCTGCAATGTGGGCATAGCCACAGTGTGCTGAGGCACTGCTAAGCCTTTAATGTTGCAACAGACATTTTGGGGAAAGAGGGGAACAGGCTCTGCACTTCAGCATTAGACAAAAGATAGAATATTATGCAATCCATAAAGATGGAAGACCGATGAGTTTTCACGAAGTATATGGCTGTATCGCATGCTACAACAGGGCATATTAATGATCGTTATCTTTTTTCCTCAGAAACTTTGTTCACACAGGACATAGGTCACAGCAGTTGCTGAATTTAACTAGGTAAATATTTAACAGTTTTTAAAATGCCTGAACACAGTAAAGGAACCACTCTCTACCTCTTTTTGACATGAAAACATCTATATACAAGCTACACTTTATGAAAACTCATCAGTCTTCCCTCCTTATGGATCAGTCATTCTGCTGGATTCGATGGTCTTATACAGTATATTTGACCTACATAGTCAAGGAAGTTTGTGCCATGCAGAAGCAATAAATCAAGTCACAGAATGAAATGATTTAATCAAAAGTGGCTGGCTTGAAAGATTTCAAGAAGTCTTTTTGACCCCTTCATCTTAAAACACATGCTTCAGAGCCATGGATTCAAAGTCTTTTATGGCTTATCGTTATATAATCTCTTGCTATGATAATTATAACAGGAATTTCTGGGCTATATTTTGTGCTGAAGTAAAATATTATAACAATTTATGCTATTGTTTCACAGTGTAGCACCATAATGCAGCTCTGTAGTTAATAACATAGCTCTGTATTGCCAGGCTACATATAATGACTTATTGTACCAGTCCGGATTGGGAGTCAGAAAGCACAAATTAATTTTCCTGACTGACGGGATAGAAATTTAATCTCAGCAGTCTAAATTCTAGATGTTAATTCGTTCGGATGAGATTAAAATTATACTTGTAATCTAGCTGCGCTCTCAGGTTGGAATTTTTTGGTTTGTTTTTGATAGACAATGCGAAAATGCAAAATCAATGCGAGTTCAAAGACAATAAAAGGGTTTGTTGAAACCGTTTAAAATAATACATTAATACTGCAGGTTATGGTATTTCAACATTGTAGACAGAAAGCTAGATATGTCAGGGCAAACTAAAGAGCTAAAACTTGGATTTCTTGCAAAATTAGTAGGCTAAAAAAAGAAACTAGTATTTTTTTAATGGAGGAGAGGCCTAGGGAAAAAGACTTTAGCAAATCCAACTATTTGAAGATTCTTTCGAAATAGGAAGCTGAGTTACCATTAAAAACAAAAGAAAATAAATATTTATTTTAGATTCTTTATATAGAAAACTTGTTATGAGATTTAATAAGCAGTGCACGTCAGAGGTTGGAGATATAATCATCTTCTGTTGAACTGGCTTTTGAATTAGAAAGAGAGTCCAGACTAGATAGACAGAATGTCCTGGGGTATGAGTCAGTGACATATCAGGCACATAACTACCTGCAGTGCTTTGTAAGGCCTTGTTTGTAAGTTACAAACATTTGTAGTCCGTGCGTAATCATGAAGGCAGTCAGGGTAGGCTGTCTAAGATGGGCCTTGGTGTTCTCACATACATCAGTCAGAATCCTGGAGGCTGCATTTGGCATTGTCCAAAGCTTGCTGATGGTAACAGTATTGTATTATCTGAGGCAGTGAAGCACCACAAAAAGTAGACTGAAGTCCAATCAATGCTGCAAGACACACAAGGATGTATCAGGACCTCAGCTTCAGCCAGAAAATGTCCATTTGTTTAAAGGAAGAAAAAGGCATGACATTTAACACATTTAAAATTGATTATTTCATCAATAGGTTAATAGAAAACCAGGCTGCAAGTTCACTCCTGCTTATACATCCATTCTCTAATGTGCGATTAGAGTATGAAAAATGAAAATCATAAAGCAGACTGGGAAAGGGGCTTTATGTACTGGAGACAGCCTCCCCTTTCAGAGGGGTGCTAAGTCTAGACTTTGCTATTTATATGCAAATTTTTTTCAGAAAAAGTAAGTTTTCAGCGGGGAGATTGACCCTCTTTAGTTGTTAGTTCCTGCTCTGACTTGCTAAATGTCTCTTAAAACTAAAGGTTCATAATATTAAAGAGCACAGTAGACAGACACTTTTAGACTTGACCAACTTAAATGTATAGATAAATCTGACTGAATCAGTTGGTCTCCTGGATAATATTGTAGATTTTCATTTCAGTAATATATATTTTTAAAGTTAAGGGGATCAGTGACAGCAGTCAAGTGTCCAGGTTTCCATTTTTTCCCTCATCAGTGCATAGTATTAAACACTGAATGCCACTGCATTAAAAGAATGGATAGGTTGTTAACATTCTAGGATGTTTGGGTACTGCTCTTCAATTACAGCTGAATTACCATTTTATAATAGTGTTACTGGTTGCATGCAGATGGTAGTTATCATTCTCAATGCTGTACATGAGGAATTGTTCCAAATAGGCAACTTTCTAATACAGGTGGTAGGACAGGGTTTCTCCTTACAGCACGAAACTGAATTCAGCATATGATCACATCACCTACTGTATGAATCAGGTTATGTGCTCAATCTTTTGATTGAGCTACTTGTCCAGTATGGGAAAACAACTATTTTTCCATTCTTAGCCATTCAACTGAAGATACAGCTTTTTGTTAAACATTTGAATGAGTTAACAGTAATGTTACTTTTCCATATAAACAATTTTTTGGTTGAAGCACTTCTTGGCATTCTAAAATACACATCTAGAAAAGAAAACAAGAAAAACTCTTTTTCAGAGTTTGCATATATTATTTGTTGTGTGCATATCATCTCAAAGATTGAAGGGGCATACTGGGCAGGAGTGGGAGAAACAATATATACACCTAATTATGACAGATTTGTTACCAACAGATCCCCTGTTGACTGAGATGGTTGACTAACCAGTTCACTGCAATGCACCATCACAATTAACCTTGCAGTATTTGACAGCCTTAGACCAAGATTTGCATGAGGGAAGAGACTAGGTGGAATATAAGGCCTGCTGAAGTGTCTGTCTGTTGGCACTTCTCTTATTCTCTCTTCTGTCTGGCTTGAAGATAGGTATGAGCTCTAATACTGCTGACAGCTAATGGAGGTTTGCCTTTATCACTGTTGTTAGTATTGTGAAGTCTGTTCTCCATGCTGCATGTATACAGTTACCTGACAATCACAATGCCTGCTAAGTGGTGCAGCCATGAATTGCTGCTTTACCATCTCGTCCTGAGAAGTGGCCCCAGTAGGTTACATTTGAGACCTATTTTGGGATAGCGATGGGAAAGCTTGCTCTGCTACTGTCCATACATACTAGTTTGGTGGATAAATAATGGGTCAATTATCCAGTGTGTTAATGTTGGTTGTTGTTAAATGCCAACAGTGTGTGTCTGTGCCTGGTGTTGTTTTGAAAAGAAAGATACAGGCCCTGCCCAATGAAATTGACTCTAAAAATATTGTTAGTCTAGTTTCAGAGTAGCGGCCGTGTTAGTCTGTATCCGCAAAAAGAAAAGGAGGACTTGTGGCACCTTAGAGACTAACAAATTTATTTGAGCATAAGCTTTCATGAGTCCTCCTTTTCTTTTTGTTAGTCTAGTGTATTTCTCATGCTTTCAATTAACTTTTGGGGAGAAATATATAGATTCTGCTAAAAGACAGTGAGAGAATTAATTTCCCATAATGAGCAGAGGATTTAAGTGCTTTTTGTACAGTTCTGCCTATTAATGTCAAAAATGGGAGCTTGAAACAGAGAGATTTAAAAGTTTGATGTGATTCTAATACAGCAATGATGGCATTACGGTTTACCTTCCAAACAAGAATTTATACTTTGCCAGTAACCTGCCTCTGAAAAAACAAGATGTGCATAGTAACAGTTTCTACTTGATATTTATAATAATAATAAAGTAGAACAGCTAAGCATTACACTAGAAATAATGCTTGTGGTGGTTTAGATTATTTGAACCTATTACATCATCACCTGGAATTAAAGATTTTACTGTTATAGGCATCTAGTGATTAGTGTACCCTCTTAGCAAAAGGGGAAATCCTTTGGTTGGCAATTTTTGCTATAAATTAAACAGCATTATACCTCAGTAGTTGTCTTGTCTCTAATAGTGCATCATGTATACAAGAAGCACTGAGTGCATTTTCTATTCCATTGTTCATTGCTATTTTAGATCCCATTACTACTGACAAGTCTTGTCATGTTGTAAAGTCTTGAAAGTATCTTTTTCAGTGGAAAAAAAAGGAGCAAGGCCTTCCATGTTGGTGGCGGTTCTGAGAAGCTCTGTTTGTGTTTGTCTATGTTGCTGCTTCACATATAACAGGCTTGTGCTGGTATTTTACTTCACATGCTACTTTGACATTTCTTTTCTCCCCTTTTTCATATTTTTCTTTTCTTTATATTTTATTATTTTCTCTCTTTTTTTTTTTTTCTTTCTCTTCCCCTTCTGCTCTCTGGATGCAGCCAAACGCAAAGCATGGAAACTAAACCGTGTTGGTAGCCTGCGAAATATATACAGCAGCAGCAGCACCAACACTGAAGGTAACAAATTAAAACAACACGTTTTAGATGAACACCTTTCCCTCTCTCCCCTTTATACCTGCCTCTCCAGACTTGCTCCCCTTTCCTCTCACTTTCCAAATGCAGGAATGGAAATCAAATTTGCCCAAAGCATGCGTGCTTTCATCTTTTGTTTGCAGAGTCATTCCCATGGTCTTTTCATCTTTCTGTTTGTGCGTTTTATTTTGCCATTCATGTTCCTTTCAGCTTACTTAAATTCTGACCTTTCCCTCTAGTCGTGGAGTGGTGATGTTTAAATTACTTCGGGAACCCATTTTCTTTTATTTATTTATTTTCCCCCTTTATACATGTGGGTACTCAATGTAATATTTCCCAAGTTATTACAGTTTTTAAAAGTGTTAGTATCAGGTGTAATGATCTGTAGCCAAATACAATAGTGTGCCGTGACATTTAAGTAACAGTCTTAATTTGTTTTGTGAAAGCGTTCTCCATAATGCTCTTTGCAGCTCTAATCCAAAGGCGAGACAGAGCCAGGTCATTTGCATGTGCTACTCTTGCTTGTAAATTCTGTATATTGTTGTATTTCTAAAGGTCGCCTGGTGCCAAAGTTCACAAATTGACTTACATTGCTTTTTTCACTGAAGACAGCCGTCATGCCTTTTGTATAATAGCAGATTGAATTTTTCCCCACCTTCATTTGAACAACACAATTATAAACTGTCTTCTTTTTTTTTATTATTACAAATGTCAGAGGTCAGAATTACTTGGAAGCCAGGCAAAGAGAAAAACCCTCGGCCACCATCTCAGACAGCGAGTAAGAGGGGATGGTATATGAAATATGGAATGCAAAATAGGTCACATCTCGGTAATCTTGATATTATAGGGGGGAAATCTTTTTTTCACTTAAGTGCAAACCAAATGGGTCAAGTAATCGCAAGCGCATGCCCTAACGCTAATTGACTTATTTTGGAATGATTATAACTGTAATATTTTTCTTAATGTCACTGTTTTCTGGGCTGTTGATTTTAGCGATTGCCAAGTAGTGGCATTAAATCTCTTGTAAATTTTAAATTGCATGCTATTTCTGTAAACAAGTCCCTCTGTTCACATCCTGATCATTAACCTTTGGTGATTTATATCACCATCCTTTTTTTTGCACAATTACTACCGTATTCCTGTCTGATGCCTTGCTCTCACCGACAGATACAATGTGTCTGGGAAACAAAAGTGTGTTTTTTACTGCAGCTTGTTAAGGAAACACATTACATTATAATCTTGTTTTATTTCTCATTGGAAACTTAAAATTCTCACCTTTTAAGTAACAACAACAAAGCTATATCCATTGTGATACTTTTGTGTTACCTTTTAAAGCATTTAAGCACAGAGTGTGAAGTGAATTGAAGAGAAATAAATACTAGTTGCTGAACATGAATAAATAAGCTTTTTGCTATTTAAAAGGAAACTTCCGAGATACTTTTTTGTAATTTGCAAAATGTGGGGGGGTTTTTCCCCACTGGTAATCTCTTTTAAACTTGTTATTTTCCCGGATCAAACATGCAGGCGTGTTTGCTATTGTAGGATGACTCTTGACAAGCATGGGATTTACTGTTCTCTTTTTGCTAAACTTTTAACAATAAAATAAATAGAAATAATTGCATATATTTTACAGAAAGGGAGTTCATATTTGGGGGCCTGTTCAATCTTAGGTGCCATTTAACATACTGATACGCATAAATTAATATGAAAGGTATGCTGGGGTGTGTTCATCTGTGGGAGAACATAACTTTAAAAGTTGAACTCCTAAGACTTGCAACTAGCAGCACCAATGAGATTTTCTCTATCTTAACTAATTAGGCAAGGGACGGGGGGTGGTCTTTCTTGGAAGTACTCACCACATGGGAAAGAGAGTCCAGGAAATTTGTGAGTAATAATCGTGCATCTTTGAGCTATTAAACAAAGTCTGTGGATAATGGCTAGCATTGCAAAACTGGGGAATGCTCAGTAAATCAGGAGTGTACACAGTAGCAGTCTGTCACCTTGCCTCAGTGGGCCACAGCTGAAAATATCAGATTCAGGACAAACTGCTGAGAAATGGGGCAGACCTCCCTCCCCCCAACTGGTGGTTATTCCTTCATAAGATATACTAAGCCAATAACGAAAGTAAACTTCTGTCTCACCACACTGGTTAACATGAAGTCAGAAATGCAGCCTCCTTGGGTATCCCAGCCCTTGTTTCACCATCCAGACACGATACTGAATGATGAGTGGTTATTTAAAACCAATTTCATCAAACAAAGGGTTCTTCTAATCCCAAGAGATCAGCCACATACCCAGGTCAATATATAACTCAGATCTTACCCAATAATCATGCTGTTGCCAATCCTTTAGTATCTAATATCTAAAGGTTATTTATAAGAGGAAAGAAAGAGAAGAGAGTTATAATGGTCAAGGAAAACAAATACATACACTCATTGCAAAATTCTTGTATCAGGTTTGAAGCAGTGATGTTATAAGCTGCTGGCTTGTTAAGTCTCTGGTAATTTCCAGAAGATTGAAAGGTCATCTTTGTCACCTTTGTCCGGCTTGTCCTTATCCGTCCTGCCATGAATGCAAGTCAACACCACACCATTCTGTTTTGTTGCGAGCATGTTCCTTCCATTTCTGGCCAAAGAGCTTAGTCATGGTTTTGGCCCCGTGTGTTTTCGGTCTGCCCAGCAGTCACTTGTGGTCTCTGGGGATCCGGTCACTGATGATTGAAAGGTACTCAGTCCATTAGTAGAATGCTCCTGTTAGTGTAATTCCATAGTCCAGAGATGAGAGCAGGAAAGAGGTAAAATGCAGATGCTTACAGGGTTTGTTATGCCTTCTCCCATGTGGAGGGACTGCTCTCAGTCTTAGTTTGTGGGAAATAACAGGCACAAGGAGTCATCCACGGTCACATGAGCTGGTCACATGAGCTAGTCACATACCCTTGCATGCTTCAATGAGTCCTGGAAACGGTCACTACTAGTATTCTGGCTAAAACATCCCCAGGAAGGCCCATCAGGCGGGGACAGGCTTCTTCCGTCGTCTAAGTGTCCTTTAATGGGCCATCAGTTTGAATAGTCCATTCACAATGTGCTGGCCAAACTGGATGTAAATTACCTTGTGGGTGTTATCCCAGGAGCAAACACACTTGAAATACTAATACATAGTCAATATTCATAACTTTAGATACAAAGACGATACATACATACAAATAGATAATCATATTTGATAGATTATAACTTTTCCATTGATACCTTACATGACATATTTCATATAAATTTGTTGTAATTACATAACATTGGTAGCAATGGTGATATACATCATCATATTTTAATCATATAACATCACGGAGCCCCATATTAACATAACTATGCTTTCAAAAAGGTAAATGGTAATAGGAAATGGCAATCCAAAATAGCAGATATGCTTTAGAATATGCCTGTTCAGTTGCGTTTAAACCTTTTTCATCTGGACACCCAATCCTTGGTTGCTACAACTTCCATAACCAATGGATCTCTCCGTGTTCTCCGCACTATGGATCCCACCACTTTCCCAGCTTGCCCCAGGCTCGCTCAAATGGTATGTATGTCTACACTGCAATCAGAGATTTGACTGCAGCACATGTAGACAGACTTGAGCTAGCTTTGATCTAGCTAACTCAAATAACAATAGCAGTGAAGTCACAGCAACATGGGCTGTATAAGCCTGCCCAGATCCTTAAGTATGTAGTGAAGCGGCTAGTCCATTTTGCTGTGCATGCCACTGTGCCCAAAAATTACAAGTATTCTGTTGGAACTCTTGCATCCACAAACTGACTAGACTCATCATTTCTGAACTGTGATCTTGTCAATATCCTAGCCCATGACAGCATGGATTTAGACCAGTGGTTTTCAACTTTTTTTTTCATTTGCAGACCCCTAAAAAATTTCAAGTGTAGATGTGGACCCCTTTGGAAATTTTAGATGTAGTCTGCGACCCCCAAGCATCTGCGAACCACAATTGAAAACTATTAGACTGTTAATTTTTTGACATGCAGAGAAGTCCCATAGAGAAAGAGAGCTAGCAGGAGCTGGAACGAAACCAGGTCTCACTCCCTAGGGTGTTTCCATTAGGTCACTAATACATAATAGGTAATATATGCTAAAAGTGACCAGTGGAATCCCAGCAATTCAACATCCTTACACCCCAGGGCCCAAATTCCATCCTCATTTAGACTTGACCAACTATGCTGATTTCACTGGGAGTTCTGTGGATGTAATTGAGGGCAAAATTTGGGCAATGGTACCTGTCCAAGTAATAAAAGGGACTAAATTTGTCTAACTTCTACAATTAGAAAAGAACAAAGCTGTTTAAACCAATAAGGTTGTCTGTGTTCAAGGAATTGCCCCCTTGCTCTTACCTGCAATTTAGTGAGACCCCCATTATATATTCATTCACTGATTTAGTTCTACGTTTGCAAGGCCATTATTAGGGTTTGCTGCAAACATTAGGTTTAAGATTTTATTCTACCATAGAGAAGTGACAAGTTGAATTCTTATTGCAGGCAAAGCAATGGTCATTCTGAGTGAAAGATCCAAATGTTTAGAGGGGAAGGTATATAATATAAACTTGGTATGTTTATAAAAGACACCTGACCCCTCACACCTTTGTGATTTCAATTTTCGTAGTTATGCTGTTTAAATACAAATGTGATTTTTCAGAGATCAGCGCATTTGGAGCATTGTACACTGGTGTAACTTTCTAAAATTAAAGAAACTGATGCTGTGTTTGCTCAGTATGCTATATTTAAACATCTATAATTATATCAAAACCACATTTCTTCTAGTCTTCATTCAGGACTGCATGCATGACAAGTTTCGAGTGTTAAACCCAAGTTGTATTTTAGTTACCAAGTATAAAAAAAATCTGAAAACGTCTAATCGTATGAAAAAATGTGTCCATTAACTCCAAAATGCCTGAACAGATTTTTATGAAACAGTCCCTTTTTATGAAACAGTCCAGGCCACTCCTTGCCTACAGACAGCCCCCGAACCTGAAGCAAATACTCACCAGCAACCACATACCACACAACAGAACCACTAACCCAGAAACCTATCCTTGCAACAAAGCCCGTTGCCAACTGTGCCCACATATCTATTCAGGGGACACCATCACAGGGCCTAATCACATCAGCCACACTATCAGAGGCTCGTTCACCTGCACATCCATCAATGTGATATATGCCATCATGTGCCAGCCATGCCCCTCTGCCATGTACATTGGTCAAACTGGACAGTCTCTACGTAAAAGAATAAATGGACACAAATCAGATGTCAAGAATTATAACATTCATAAACCAGTCGGAGAACACTTCAATCTCTCTGGTCACGCGATTACAGACATGAAAGTTGCGATATTGTAACAAAAAAACTTCAAAACCAGACTCCAGCGAGAGACTGTTGAATTGGAATTCATTTGCAAATTGGATACAGTTAACTTAGGCTTGAATAGAGACTTGGAGTGGCTAAGTCATTATGCAAGGTAACCTATTTCCCCTTGTTTTTTTCTATCTCCCCCTCCCCCCCCCAGACATTCTTGTTAAACCCTGGATTTGTGCTAGAAATGGCCCACCTTGATTATCATACACATTGTAAGGAGAGTGATCGCTTTAGATAAGCTATTACCAACAGGAGAGTGGGTTTGTGTTGGGGGGGGGGTGGGGGGAGAAAACCTGGATTTGTGCTGGAAATGGCCCAACTTGATTATCATACACATTGTAAGGAGAGTGATCACTTTAGATAAGCTGTTACCAGCAGGAGAGTGGCGTAGGGGGAGAGAAAACCTTTTGTAGTGGTAAACACCCATTTTTTCATGCTTTGTGTGTATAAAAAGATCTTCTATACTTTCCACAGTATGCATCCGATGAAGTGAGCTGTAGCTCACGAAAGCTTATGCTCAAATAAATTGGTTAGTCTCTAAGGTGCCACGAGTACTCCTTTTCTTTTTGCGAATACAGACTAACACGCTGTTACTCTGAAACCTCCCTTTAAAAAAGTAATACAGAAGTGACATTTCAGCTGTAACAATGGCTTTGCTGCCTTGACACTATCGTTGTCACATTTAAATGTACTTAAACTCCTAACATTTGAATTATATGTCCACTTTGAAATATAAACTATAGAACTGCAAACTGAAATGTGAAATTGTTTTTAAAAATATTAGAAAAATTATCCATCTAGTATTGACATATATCCTGCATAAACTAACTGAAAATGATTTTATGGATTTCCTCAAACCCAAGTGTCCTACAAAAACAACGAATGCCTACAATAAAATAATCCACTCCCCTGAGCTAATAACAAGCTTTTTGTCTCCAGTTTGTCATGTAAGGGTGGTGATATAATTCATCCAGTAGATCACAATCTTTTTTCAAGAGCTGTGGGCCAGAATACCTGTGGGTGACTAATGGCAGAGTCACATTGACCTGATAGGGTTGAATTTCAAAACTAATTAGATTTAGACCACTGGATTTGGAGAGGGGAGAGAAGTATTAGCATAGTCATGCCCAGTGGGACATGGCACAAATTTATTTCCTTAATTGGGGCTGCTAATAAACATACTTATAATCTTCCAAGATATGAAGATAAATTACACTGAGTGACAAATGGTAATGATAGCAAAAATTATCAAGTACCTAAATAAATTAAAACAAATACCTTTGGTTTTGTACTTCTTTCACAACTACATGGGTAGGGTGTAAATATCTATTGCCTATTTTAGGGCATGAATATAGTTTTTTGCTGCAACCCTAAGTCTTTTCAAATGACTGATTCAAAAGAGTAGATGGGTAGGAATTTTATGTGGGGGTGGGCTTGGCTGGGGGAGTTTAAATCAGTCTTTGATACCACATTGTTATGAAAACTAAGCTTGCAATATGTCATTTCAGGCACATGTAATAGAATGGGTTTCAAGCTTCAGTCCCAACTGCTGAAGATGTTTTTGGATCGTTAAAAATATACCAATATCTTTAGTCCGACCCATCACTTGTTACTATATTTAAAGGAAAAGTACATGGTCCCTGTTGCAAAGTTAGTTGACTCATCCAATCTAAATGTGCAGTGTATTTATTAATTAACAAGTAAGCAGCCAGCCTGATGTACCTGTGATAATGGCTACATTATAGTAAGATCAGCATCCCAAAAATACGAAACCCGGTACCATGAAAAGAAGATTAATCTTATGATTAAGTCACTGGACTGGGACTTGAGAAGTCTGGTTTCACTTCGTGCCTCTTCCAGACCAAATATCCCTTACTCCCACTGGGCCTTAGTTACGAATCTGCAAAATCTTCCTTTCTTTCTCTCTCACTCTCTCTCTCCCCCTGTTGTCTCTTTAGATTTTAAGTATTTCAGGGCAGGCACTGTTTCTATGTCTTTGCATGATGCCTAATTCAATGGAACCCTGATCTGAGGTGAGGCCTCTAGGAGCTACCATGATACAAACCACCACCACCAGCGGATGCATAGTTCAGTATATGTTTGAGGTAACTCACGTCATTTAGATTAGACAATGCTGGATGTGGCAGCTACGATCACAAATTGATCTAGACATGATTTTAGAATTACTCTTTCAGATGAAAAGCCGACTGACATTTGAAAAGTTTTCTGGGAAGAGGTATAGCCTTTATGAAAAGAGAGTGATTTGAGTGAATCTTATTCCTTGGCCATGTCCAATATAATTTATCAAATTAGGCCTCTCCACTTGCTATCTGAATGTTAGAACAGGAAGACACTTAATGACATTCACTGTGGGCCCACTGCCTTTGTCTGTTTTCCATTGGGATGCTTCCTCACTTAGCATTTATGGGCTTACACAGAAGGGATACCAGAGATATCTCTTGACAGAGAATAAAGTTTATCCAAAAAGAAAAGCGTTGAGGAATCCATCCACTGAGGTAGCCTGAAATAATCATTTGTAAGTGTTATTTCATTGAATCCATAAGAAGTATTATCCATTTATATATGGCGTATCAATGTTTGTTTTCACTTGTATTGTACTTGGTATATAAGGAATATTTTTCTTTCCTAGGGTGGGTGGGTTGTTGATGCAATAACTTTCCTGTTGCCCCAACGAAAGTAACTAATAACCACATATAACTGAAGATGTCAGGCAAAATTAAAAACCAAAGGTGGTGGTGTAGGACAATAGTAAAAGCTAGATCTGGAATATAAGAAGTGATATTCTCACATGAAAGGGGCAGCTGTTACACTGAAACTTAAGAGAACTCTACAGTTTTTCTAATATGCATTGTCTTGGATATCCAGTTCTCATTGGTTCTTTGAAAAAGCATCACAGTGATGTATTACTCTTTAATTATAATGCAGTGGAATCCATACGTATGTGTCTCCCTCCAGCTCTTTCCAACTCCTGTTTTCCCATCCAAAAAGATATTCCCGTCAGACATCTCCTGTTGATAACAACTTCCAAATGTAAAACAATTGCAGCTGTTTTTTAGCACTTTAACCCTTTGTCTGCTAGGCTTCCAGGAAATAATTGATGACTGATTGGCCCATTAACCTTTTAAAAAAAAATGTTTGACAGCCTGGACTTGTGTAATGAGGAGGGATTCCTTGTGAAATCAGTTTGATGGCTGAGTTGCTTGCCCCTGAGGATGCAAAATTAGCCCCGTGGGACCTCGTCTGCATAGAAACTGGACACAATTAGTGTAATATCCGGTGTTATTAATGTAGTTTGGAGTAATTGGGCAGGTTGATTTCGACAGGTTGATGGTGCTAAAATACTATTATAGTGGACCTTTCTATGAATAACTGTTACACACGAAAACCTGTTTGATAAAGTGTTGTGATTAGACTCGGAGGGGTTTAAACAGCTCAGCGTATAACACTGCTGGGTAAAACCCAACAATTTCATCTTATTTTGTTACATGGATTTTTCTCTCTGTGTATGTAGCATTTAAAAATTCTAAACATACATGACCTAGCAGTGCATGCATTTGTGTAATCACAGTAACATATAATACGCTGTATTATTTGTTATTTTAAGATCACAGGTTTGAAACAGTAGTCTACCATATTTAGAATAGTTTAAACAGAAAAACTTATAAGAACAGAGATCTTCAGCTGTTGCAGTTACTTCTGATCTCCTGTTTTTAGCCTCCTCCCCCCTTTTCTGGGGAGGGGAACAAATTCGAAAGTGGAGGGCATGGGAAAAAGAATACTGACTTCCATTTCCTTCATGGGCTGCCTCTCTCAGCCAGTTGTGGTGAACATTTTGGCAAGTTTTCAGACCAAAATAGCATTGTAGCCCAATCCGAAAAATTACATAGTCCCTTTTACCAAGATGGGAGTACATGTAATAACCCTCTGGTTATGTGTGTTATCTGTGCCCTCTGTGCCTGAGCCACAAAGGGTATGAGTATGTTAGAGCCCATAGTATGGAGCTTAGCTGGAGACTTCTGGGTTTAGCTTTGAGGTTCCCAGCTCATACCCCAGTGTGTCAGCCAAGATGGCAGCTGTCACAATGTCATCTGGTCACAGCAAAGAGGGTCAGGAGATGAAACAAGAAATTTGTGTATCAAAAACTATTCTTTGGGAAAAGATAGTTTGTATGTAAAAATGGAACGTTCCAAAAAGTGCTTCTGTATGACACCATGTAATGTTCTTACTAGACTGTTTTGTACATAATGTATTTGGTAGACATTTCTATAAACAAGGAAAAATGTATAATTTGACTGAAATATTCCTGAAAAGCAAAACTGGCAGTTGAGACACACATTGATGGAAAATCACATTGGCCAAATGAGATTCTAACTTCTGGTTGTCTAGAAAGGGATACTGTGTGTTCAACACCAAAGTCAGTTCTGCCTGCAATACCTTGGCTGTCAAGAATGCCTGCCTAGAATGTAACAGGAATTCTTGTAAAGTCTTTAATGCAAAGCCAACATGATGGTTGAATACTAATGTGTGAGAACTACATTCTGCCTGTAATGTACTCTCATTTTAAATTCCTTGCCATTGACTATGGATGTTCAGAGCTTACTATGATACTTGGACTGGGGAAGGAGGAAGAATAATTAGTAATGAAGAGAGCAGTTGGTTCTGTCAGAAAACCAGATAAAGTGCCTAAGATCAAGTGTTGATGCCAAATTTTACTGGATATAAAACTGGCTGAATTGCTGAATTTATTCCTAATCCCAAATCCCTTGTTCCCACTTACGAAGTTAGCTTCTCTAGCCATAGTATGATGTAGGATATAAGCAATGAAAGGTAAGAGAATTTAATCAAACATTTTTTTAATTTTCATCTGAGTCACCAAGCAATTAGCAGAGACTTCCCAAATCCATACAAACTTAAAATATAGTTAAATTACAAATAGGATCATTGTCCACACAGTTCTCATAACTTGTATATGTGTTCAAAAATCAATCCTTTCTTATGTATGAGGGGGTTTCCCCTCTGTATCATTATGCTCCTCGTATTTTATTTTTCTATGAAGATCTCTTGGATCTTCACAGGACCTTCTGTATGCTTAGCAAAGGAGTTGCCTCAGTGCCAATGCACTCAGTGCATTTTTTCATTTTGAAAGGGGCTATACTGAAAATTTTGCCATACGCTGTTGCTTCTCACTTCTCTGACAACACATATTGTAGCTGAGCAGATATATTTCTCTTGTACAAATATATGGGAGCCTATTTATAGAATATACACCAGGAGGTTTTTCTTAAGTGGCAGAGGTGGTGCCACTGGGACTATAGAAATTCTTCAATACTTGCATGTTTGAAGGAAAGTCCTATTAATCCCTTAGAGACCACTAAAAAGAGTAAGAATGATAAAGTCTCGAAGTTGGACTCCTTAATACAGGAAGCTGCTAAAACAGGTGCTGGATCCTTCCCTTTCTCTTCTTGAACTAGCCTTCCACATTTTTTGTTCTGGCTCTCTTCCCCCTCAACAGCACTTGTAAGATAACTTATTTTGTTAATGTAACTTTAGTTTTGATAGAGATTATACATCGTAGATGTGAACAACGATCTAATAATTCAAGAAAGCAGTTTGGATGACATAATCACAAGATTTGGATGTCACTAAGATCTGTGAGAAGTAAATCCATGGTTTAACTATAGTATTTTGTGTAACATGAATCTGGCTATGTATTTTGGCATTACACATCTTGTTTTGGCATAGGAGTAGTTATATCGATGTCCAACTAGGAGGTTGCCGAGTTGAATCTTCTTACAGAAAGTTTAAATAAATAAACCCTGATGAGAGGTACTGTTAAATGTGGCTGGATTTCAGATCCTTTACATGCTTTCATTCATGCATAACTTTACTCACTTGAGTAAGCCTGCTGAAGTCAATAAGACTATTCCGCATTAGTGAATATTTGTAGGATCAGGGCTCAAATTAAGGAGAAAAACTGTTGATCTTGGCCCTTACAGTTCTCTGGGTCAGTTCTTGAGCTCATTTTCAGTTCTTACTCATTCCTTGGGCAAATTCCCACTGAAGTTATATGGCACCACATGTGTAGATTATGAAGTCTTCCTTCCAGTATTTATGTAAATTAATTGTTATTTGTGATGATGGTAGAGCCTAGACCCACCTGAAATTGGAGCCCCATTGTGTTAGGCACACAGAGATGGAAGACACAGGAGGTGTCTTCACTGCTAAAAAAGGGCTTTTTTTTACCACCGAATAATTAATGCGCTTTAGCTATTCTGCCGTCAAATCCTAGAGGAGACACAGCATCTGTAGTTTTTACTGTGAAGTCAGCCATAGTCAGGAGAGAATGCTGACCTCACCTAGCTACCTCGTGGTAAAAACTACAGGCACCTTGTCTCCACTAGGGTTTTACAGCAGGATAGCTAATACATGCTAGTTATCTTGCTGTAAAAAGTCACCTGTTTGGTAGTGAAGACATAGCCACAGAGTAAGAGACAATCCCTGCCCCAAATTGCTTACAATCAAAATAAGCAAGACAAAAAATGGTGAGAGGCAAGGGATATAACAAGCAAGCAGTGTGCATAATGTTGTGATTTCCTAGCGCCATGTTAGTTCCATGATTTTTTTATTTTGGATTTTTGTTTGTTAACTTTTTAGAGGTGGGAAGGTTCTGCTAGAAGAGTTAATAAAAGAACAGATGGAGTGTGGAAGATAAGTGGTGGCAGGAGAAGTCAGAGGAAGGGAAGGTGCATGGAGGAGGGGTTGGAATAAGCAGCCAGTCACCAAAGGGGAAAGAATGTTCAGAGTAAAAGCAGCAGAAAGCTCTCTCAGGACTATATCAGTGTCTACTGCTGCTGTGTCTGCTCATGCTGCTGCATCTCTGCTCAAGAGCTGATTCTGCCTTAGAATATTTTATTTTCTTGGAGCCCAGTGACAAGAGGGGGCATGGTGTCACATGATTCCTGCGGTTCCTTGGTGGTGGTCTCCAGCTACACTGTTTTTGGGGGGTGTAGGGAAAAACAGATTGTGTATTATTATGTAATGTATGTAGTAGTGTAAAGTAGTGATCCCTTGTGATTTTCCTGTTGGTTAAACAGTATATCATTGTTTTGCGTGGATAGGAGGGACTGTATCTCTCTCTCTCTTTTTTAATCATGTTTTTAAAAGTTGTAATTCACAATATTTTGATGCCAAACCAATGAATCACAAAGTTGGGACTCCTTGTAATTCACTGATGTGGCATCCTGATCAATAATTGCAACATATAATTCAAACTGTGGGCCAGCCCCAGGGGAGTACTTCTAAAAGCCGCAGCTGGTTACAAAAATGAGCCTGCCAAACAGCCATGGCTTTCATAAGCCTTTGCTGGGTTTTTTTACCCTTCTATGTTTTGATTTAAAAGGCCAACTTGAGGTGTCCTGATTCACCACAATATAATGTTTGCATTCTCTTCCCCTTGCAATCACAGGCCTTATCTCAAAGCTGACTTGCGCCTGAGGGAACCTTTTGTCCAGCCTTTGATAGATCTCTTCTTTGAGCCAGACTGGGCCTGACCCATCCTGGACACGTCATTTAAGTAAAAGTGAACCCTGGGCATCTTAAATTTGGGGCCAAATTATCTACTGATTTTTAATTGGCAAAGCTGTAATGAAGTTAGTGGCGCTCCACCAATTTACATGAGTGGACACTCAGCCTGTGGACTGGAGTTTGAGTTTATTGGGGAAAAAGTGTTGCCCCAGAGATTAAAGGAATGATTTCCAGTCAGCAGTAGAGCTATATTTAAGTGGACTAATTTTTAGACTTGTCATTTATCTGTACATGTTTATGAATGACAAAATAATGCAAAAGTTTCTTGGCTGTAAATGTATAAGTCGTTGGCAGACAAGTGAACATAAAATCCCTCTCTAAAGCAAACCCATTATACTTTTTGTTCACTGGTACATTATACTCTCTTATTCTAGTCGTTCCATGATTCCTTGAGCTTTTTTCAGCTTCCTTGAACTTTTTTTATTTGTCTTTGGGTGTCCCAAGTGTGTTTGGAATCTGTGTGTCCAACCCTGCAATATCGCTGAAACTTTCTTACACTGTGTTCCCCTGGCCCTGAAGTATTTTTCTTATGTTCCTGTTATCCTTGGATATTCCAGTGACCCTTTCTGTTGGCTCCTCAAATCATTTTCACGGCTCCTTTAGTCTCCCTGAGCTGCTGAGAAGAAAGTATTGGACTAATATTAATCCTGTATTGCAATTTATTTGAGCTGTGGGGAAAAGATATTATTCAAGACAGTTATCAGCTGTGTGTATGTGCATGTGCATGTACACTTAAAATGTATTATGTATATTGTATATGATACATACATGTAACATATACACAAGAGAAAAATTTACTCCAGAGGATTTGTATTATACATTTTTTATTTGGTAGAACATTCATCATAAGTTATTTTTCTAAGTGCTTCAGCAGATTTTACATTAGACTGATTTTACTTCAAATATTGGTTCTTAGATAGCTCTGAAGGTTAACAGAATATAGGCTGGGGGTTTTTACTAAAATTTGCAGGTCTCCCTAAAATAGTTGGTACTTTCATGAAATAAAGTTATGAAGCCAGGAAACAACCAATAAAAAACTACAAAATCTTTGAGGCATTTGCTGGCAAAGCGTGATGCTTCACGAGAGGAGAGATGTGTTTGGATTAGAATCAGATGTCCAAACTTGCCTTTGAGTGTAACACCATAGAGGTTCTGTCCAAGTAAAAGACAGTTTTTAGAATTGATTGCTGGTTTCATAAAATGTAAACTGTTCATCCCACTGCTGTTTTTCAGAACAAGAAGAAAACTTTGAGTTTATTATCGTTTCCCTCACCGGCCAGACGTGGCACTTTGAAGCAACGACATATGAAGAAAGAGATGCGTGGGTACAAGCCATAGAGAGTCAGATCCTGGCCAGTTTACAGTCATGTGAGAGCAGTAAGAATAAGGTAAGGTGCACAACATCACACTGAAAGTGAGCAAGGGCCATTGATCATTAGAGAGAATTGAGGATCTAGGGTATTGTGAAAAATAAACATATTCTGCAAGGTTCATGTACTTGTTGGACACAGCTAAGGAAAAGTAAACCATGCAAACTTGTATGCCTCCGAAATAATTCAATATGAAACATATTTTATCCTGTTATACATTCTGATTTTATATTTAAATAATTAAAATTATTTAATTTTTTTTGCCTTCCCATCTCTCACCATTTCAGATTTAGAATAATACTCTTTTAGTTGGATCACTTGCTCTAACAATACAAACTGTATTTTGATGGGGAGGTCTATGGGAAAGCCTCTAAGGGCTGAGAAAAGAACAGCTTATTTACAAGCTAAGTCTCTACTGGATGCTACTGGGCTTCTCCATGGCAATGTTCCATTAAATGCTCTGGATTACTTAAAAGTAATGTGCACTGCTATTCCTGTGAGTAGGAGCAGACTTGTGTATAAGGTGATACACATTTCAGAAGTAATGATCAATTGTTTTTGTGAAGCTACTGTGTAGTTTTTCTTTCCTTTAATTAAATGTAATTTATTCTTTGTGGTTTTGCTAATAGGCCAGTCTCAGGGGAAACCAATCAGGAAGCAAAAGCCTGGTCCTTTTCGTGGTGTCCTGGGGACAGGCTTCCCCCATCACATTCATATTTGGCAGAAGCAATTTCTTCTGCTTTCTCTGCAAAACAATTTATGGTAAACTCTGATACCTCCCCCCAACCCAAACAGTTTCTTTCTGTAGAGGGCTGACAGTTTGCTATTCTTGAACCTCTTGATTTTTCAAACATTTAATAACTAGAAAACAAGAGGTGAGCGAGGAGATTCTTTTCATAGACCTGTAGATCCTTTTGCTATCTATGTAAAGAAACTTCTGCAATGATTTATATTCTGTTTTGTTATTAAGAACGGGACCTATATTTTGACATGACTGCTTTTTTTATTACCTCTATAATCAGGGTAAACCAGACCACAGTAATTATCATTGTAATGTAATTTACTTCCCATTTTTTAAAAAATTGACTTTTTATATCTGAGGTGGAGAAAAATCACTGCCTATTTATTTCTCTGTGGCCTGTCTTCATTGAGATCAGTACATTATAAAAAGATGACAATGGAAATTAGGCTGCAAACATTAATACAAAATGTTAATGTAATAGGAGGTAAAGAATGCTGGTTTGAATATTTAACACACAGTAACTGAAGAGAGAATTACATTTTGGTTATATAAAGGCAAGAGTCTTTTTAAAAAAAAACACTTAAAAGTTATATTTGTATGGAGGTTTTCTTGCAAGGTTTTCTGGGAGAAGTTTTTATCATTCACCTCTGGAACTAGGGCTCAAGAAGCACTTGGAAGGCAGAAGTGAAATGAATTAGATTATCTCAGGACTCAGTGTCCTGTTGACAGAGCAGACGTATATATCTGAAACTATCATATATATGATTTGATCGAGCTCTCTTTTAATTCAGTGGCAATAATTTGATGCAGTTAACACTTTTTGCCTAGGAGAGATTGCAAGATTTAGCTGGTTTTGAGGCTGAGCTACCTCTACATGGACAATTGTCTCTCCAGGTCAAAGTAGAGGTTATGGGCAGGCCACAGTAGAAAGAAACACCCATTGTAGCCATCTGATAAAATCTGATCTTTTGATGATAAAAGGTTTTCAGTTCAGCTTCCTTTGCAGACCATCTCTTAGTCTTCAAGTACACAAGCATACATACCAGCAAAAAAAAAAGAGGGGGGGGGTTATAAATAATGTTATATAATTTATCTCCAAAAAGTACTTTACATGTGATCATGAATGCTATGCTTCATTTTTCAGCTCAGCTTTCCTCTACACAATCCCATTATTGGTCAGAGTCCAGTCCAATATCTCATAAATGCACAGACTTCCTGTGTTCTATGCAGGGAGCTTCAATAAAAGTTTGAGCTGTCAGAAATATGGATGAAAATGGGTAGCTGAGCTGCAGTACTTAAAGATGCCAAAGGATCAACTCTTTGAGAAGCAAACTAAAGATGTCAAATTCCCTGATCATGTTCATTCAACCCTGATCTGAACTTTCTTTTTTTATTTTTTATTTTTTTGCTTTTCACATTGCTGACAATTGTGTTGTCTAAACCTTTTCATTGGGTTCTTATTTCTTGTGTGTGTGTTTCTTTAAATATACACAGTCCCGACTGACAAGTCAGAATGAGGCCATGGCCCTTCAGTCAATAAGAAACATCAGAGGCAATTCTCACTGTGTGGACTGTGAGGCACAAGGTAAGTACAGCCATTGCTATAGAAGGACTGTTATCCTTGGCTTTATAAAGCTTACGCATTCTCTTTGGTCCAGGGTTACGTGAATACCTGTTTTGATTCTTTCCCTCTTGGTATTGTATTCCACATACCTTTGCAAGCTTGGTGTTCGTTATGAAGATTGATTCGTCAGGTTTACTTCACATTAATTTGTTATTAATATGTGCTGTTATAATAAGCCCTGATTTTTCACCAGTATTTCATCTGTCACATTAAACATGAGGTCATACGTTTTGTCTTTGAAGTTGAGGAAAAAATGGGTTTGTTTCGTGTTTCTTTTCAACATAAGATGCTACCGTTGTCCTCCAAGAAGGGGAAAAAATCAGGTGCCCTAGCAGTGTTGTTAGACATGTAAAGCTTTGCTTGAGCTTTCTGCTTTTCTCATATTACTGACAGAGGAGAATAAAGCATTCTCTAGCAGTGGAATGCTACAAAATTGATTCTGTATTTCCTTCCCTTAGTGCTTTTTTTTATTCTGAATTCTTTTTAAATATACGGACTAACAGTTAGCAAAGGATTGGCCAGTTTAATTTCGGAGGTGCTGTTCTTCTTCGAGTGATTGCTTATGTGTATTCCACAATAAGTGTGCATGCTTGCCACGTGCACTGGTGCCGGAAGTTTTTCCCCTAGCAGTACCCGTAGGGGGAGCTTCCCGCCGCCCCCCTAACCCGGGACCCCTGGAGCGGCAACTGCCTTGCGCGGTATAAGGGGGGCTGCACTCCCCCACTCTCAGTTCCTTCTTGCCACCAGTGAAGGTGCATCGGAACTGCTCGGTTCCAGCTTTGCTGCAGCTCGTCCCCAGAACTCTTCGTTTGTTCAGTAGTACCTGTAGTCCGTTAGCTAGTTCAGTTAGTTTAGTTAGTCATTGACCCTGGGCCGGGGCATGCCCCACGCCCCAGGCTTTAAGTCGTGTGGCTCTTGTAGGCGCTCAATGCCAGGGAGCAACCTGCACGTAGATTGTCTGCGCTGCTTGGGAGAAACCCATATCAGTGCAAGATCTGCAAGTCTTTCAAGCCCCAGACTAAAAAAGAAAGGGACGTAAGGCTCCGGGCCATCCTGATGGAGTCGGTGCTGGCCCCAACACCGGAAGGCTGCTCTGAACCAGTACCTGGCACCGTGGCATCGGTACGCAGAGACCCTCTGGTCCCATCGTCCAGTCAGCACCATTCCCTGTCCATGGGGCACGCCAAGAGGACCAGAAAGACTCCCTCTTCACAACGGCACCAAAGGAAGTCTGGGACAGAGGCTGCGGCCATGTCGGGTAGTCCTCGATCCCCATCGGGCCCTAGGCCTCCGACTCACGTTGAGAGGAGTAGCCCGGCCCCTTCGGAGCAGGCCTCTCCAGATGCCATCTACGCCCGAAGCCCTCCAGGCAGCCAGGGACATCATGTCCATGCCGATGCCCGGAGCTCCACTGATGTCGGTCCCACGTTCCAGAGGAAAGCCGCCGCTGGGATCACTGCAGTCGCCACTGGCCCAGTGCCGGTCTCGGTCGAGGGAACGTTCTCAACAACGCTCACCGCCCAGCAACTGTTCAGGGCACAGTCCATGTAGATCGCCCTCAACGCCGGCCAGACTGTCCTGATGGGTCCCGGCACTACTCGTCTTCGCGAAGCGAATATCAACGGGACCGTGGCAGACGTCGCCAGCAGTCCTCGTCGTGCAGGAGATACCACAGTCGGTGGTGGCACGATCGTTGACGCCATTCCCGCTCGGACTCCCATTACAAGTCTCCGCCAAGGCACCATAGCCCTGGGCTTCAATTGTCGGCGTCTCGCCAACGCGGAGCCGCCCGTCGAGGCCGTTCGCGGAGCAGCTACTACTGTCCGTGCCGCTCCTCCACATCGAGATCGCGGTCCTGTGGCCTACATAGATCCCAGTACTGCTGATTCTCCCGGTCCAGAGGCAGCAGCGGATCATACGCCAGCCTGGCCTCCCCTCACAGCCGCCAGTCTACAGGCCAAGCTAGCCAGCCCGAACAGCCAGCCCCGCCGGTGCCTCAGCAAGCGCAATGGCACCAAGCGTTGTGGCCAACCCAGTGAGCACCATGGCCCCCGGTGGGGGCTCACTCAGTGGCCGGGGCCTCAGAAGCACCGTCAGCGTCCATCTTTAGACCGCCAGAAAAAAGGTTGGTGGGACCTGTGTCCTCGGAATCATGCCCGGAGTCCGACCAGGTGGTGGATTCTCCAGTGCCGGATAACATCCAAAGCACCTCACTGGCCTCGTCCCATCCGGAGGAGCTGATTGCATCCCCACCCTCCTCCGTCACGCAGGAGGACTACCGGGCCCACCAAGACCTCCGAAAAAGGGTGGAAGCGAGCCTCCACTTCCACGCTGAGGAGATGGAAGAGCCCTCAGACTCCCTTTTCAATGTGCTGTCCCCTTCAGCACCAGGCAGGGTGGCCTTGCTGCTCCATGAAGAGGTAGCAAGAATTTCAAATGCCCTGTGGCAAACACCAGCCTCGTTGGCTCCCATCTCTAAAAAGGCGGAGCGCAAGTACTTTGTACCCATGAAGGGACACGAGTATCTGTATATCCACCCGGCGCCCAACTCCTTGGTGGTCGAGTCGGTCAACCATAGGGAGCAGCAGGAGCAACCAGCCCTAAACCCCAAGAATAAAGACTCTTGGAGGCTGGATACTTTTGGGAGAAAAGTTTATTCGTCGTCAAGCTTTCAGCTACGAGTAGCAAACCATCAGGTTCTTGGGTCACTATGATTTTAACCTCTGGGAATCCCTCCCCAAGTTTGAAGACTCTCTCCGGGAATGCGATAAGAAGGAGTTTAAGGCACTCGTGGAGGAAGGGATGGCGGCCGCAAGGGCATCCCTGTAGGCCGCTTCGGATGCAGCGGACACGGCCACACGATCCATGGCCTTAGCGGTGTCCATGAGACAGGCATCATGGCTTCTGCTCTCTCGGCTCTCCAGGGAAGCACAGTCGTCAATGCAGGATCTCCCTTTTGACGGGAAGGCTCTGTTTACTGCGGAAACAGACAAAAGGCTGCATGGCATGAAAGACTCCCGCATGACCCTCCAGACCTTGGGCCTCTATGTCCCTCCTCCAGCAAAATCCAAGTTCAAGCTGCAGCAGGCTCCCACCCAGGCTGTCCTCCTGAAGTACGAGGCTGCCCACAAAAAGCAGTGGGACGACAGAAAGCGCCCGCAATGGCAATCGCAGCCTGCCCCCCAGCCTGAGTCTTCTAAGGTCAAGCAGGCAGGCAAAAGGTGTTTTTGACAGGACGCTCGGGGGTACCCCACCAGTTCTCAGCAGGGACCTGCCCCCAGTGAAGCTCCCTTTCTCCAATCAGTTGTTTGCTTTCCTCCCGGAATGGTCGCGGCTCACCTCAGACCAATGGGTCCTCAACAACCATCTCCTGAGGTTATACCCTTCAGTTTACCTCCTCCCCGCCCAACTGCCCTCCGCCCCCGTCCCTCCTGGGGGACCCCTCTCACGAGGCTCTGCTCGAGCAGGAGGTGGGGCGGCTCCTGGACCTAGGAGCTATAGAGGTGGTGCCCAAGGAGTTCCTGGGCAAGGAGTATTACACCCGATATTTCCTTATCCCGAAGGCCAAAGGGTGGCTCAGGTCCATCATGGACCTGCGAGGCCTAAACCACTACATGGTGAAACTCAAGTTCCCCATGGTTTCCTTGGCCTCCATCATCCCCTCCCTGGATCCCGGGGACTGGTAGAGTGCCCTCAATCTACAGGATGCGTAATTTCACATCCACATATTCGAGCGGCACAGACGCTTTCTCCGTTTCGTGGTGGGACAGAGTCACTACCAATTCACGGTGCTACCGTTTGCTCTGTCCACTGCCCCCAGGGTCTATACTAAGCGTATGGCGGTGGTAGCGGCCTACCTCAGACGCCAGGGGGTCCAAATATTCCCATGTCTGGACGACTGGCTAGTCCACGGCACCTCCCGGTCGCAGGTGAGGGATCATGTGGCGCTCCTCTTGTCCACATGTACTGCCCTGGGCCTGTTGATAAACAACGCCAAGTCCACATTAGTCCCAGTCCAACGCATAGAGTTTATCGGGGCACTATTGGACGCAATGTCGGCTAGGGCCTCTCTCCCACCAGACAGGTTCGAGACCCTGAAAGGACTCATCGACTCGGTCACACGGTTCCCGGTGACGACAGCCAGGGCTTGCCTGCAACTGCTGGGTCACGTCTGCGTGCATATATGTGGTCCGTCACACCAGACTCAGAATGAGGCCCCTCCAGCTCTTGCTGGCTTCGCAGTTCTCCTAGGCCACTGTCAGAATGGACAAAGTCCTCACCATGCCGAACTCAGTGATCATCTCCCTGCAGTGGCAGTCCACCCAAACAACATGCTCCAAGGGGTCCCGTTCAGGGACCGGAGCCTGTTGTTGGAGCTGGTGTCCAACGCGTCAGACCTGGGTTCGGGAGGCCATGTGGGGAACTTTCAGACCCAAGGCCTGTGGTCGGCTCAAGACCTGACCTTACATATAAACGTCAAGGAACTCAGGGCAGTGCGACTGGCGTGTATGACCTTCTGCTCGCACCTGGAGGGCAAGGTAGTCAGGGTCCTCATGGACAACACGGCCTCGATGTTCTATATCAACAGGCAAG
This sequence comes from Chelonia mydas, assembly GCF_015237465.2. NCBI lineage: Eukaryota > Metazoa > Chordata > Testudines > Cheloniidae > Chelonia > Chelonia mydas. The sequence continues at coordinate 69,984,898 of NC_051251.2, read as the reverse complement.
GTGGGGCCCGATCCTCTGCCACAAAGCCCTCAGTCTGTGGGACTTCTGTATAGCCCACGACATTTACCTAAAAGCCTTCCACCTGCTGGGGGCCTGGAATGTGAGGGCGGCTCCCTTGAGCAGGAATTTTTCCTCTCAGCACAAGTGGTCTCTACACCTGGAAGTGGCTCACCAGCTCTTCCAAAGGTGGGGTACTCCCCAGGTGGACCTATTTGCGACCTGGCAGAACCGACGTTGCCCCTGGTTCTGCTCCGGGGAGGGGCGCTATCTCCAGTGCCTTTACCCTGTCCTGGTCAGGCCAGCTCCTCTACACCGTTCCTCCGTTCCCTCTGATCAGCAGGGCCCTGGAGAAAATAAAGACGGACAAAGCCAGGGGGGTCCTCGTTGTCCCGGCGTGGCCCAGGCAGCACTGGTACGGGACCCTCTCGGGGCTGGCGGTAGCTCCCCCATGGCAGTTGCCGCTCCGCCTGGACCTGCTCTCTCAGGGCCAGGGCCGCATCCTCCATCCCAACCTAGCAACGCTTCACCTCACGGCGTGGCTGCTCAGTGGCTAGGTGGCGAGGAAAGGACATGCTCAGAACAGGTTCAGTGCATCGTCCTTGAAAGTAGACGGCCCTCCACTCGCCGCTCCTATGTGGCAAAGTGGTCTTGTTTTTCGAGGTGGGCGGCAGGCCAGGGTGTTTCCCCGACGGCCTCCCCAATCCAGCTTATCCTTGATTACCTTCTCCACCTGAGGGCCCAGGGACTGGCGCCCTCGTCAGTCAGGGTACACTTGGCGGCCATATCGGCCTTTCATCCCCTGGTGTAAGGGCTCACGGTGGTTTCCCATGGTATGACTGGCCGGGCCCTTAAGAGTTTGGACCGTCTCTACCCATATTCCAAGCCCCTGGTTCCACAGTGGGACCTAAACCTGGTGCTAGCTCGTCTCACAGGGGCCCCGTTTGAACCACTGGCCACATGTTCCTGGTCTCACCTCTCGTGGAAAGTGGCCTTTCTGGTAGCTATCACGTCGGCCAGGCGGGTCTCGGAGCTCAGGACCCTAACCTCTGAACCGCCGTATATGGTTTTTCATAAGGACAAGGTCCAGCTCCGCCCACACCCCGCGTTCCTCCCTAAGGTGGTCTCCGCCTACCACATGGGTCAGGACATTTTTCTGCCAGTCCTCTGCCCCAAGCCTCACATGACTAGTGAGGAACGCCGTCTCCACACGCTCCATGTGAGGTGAGCTCTGGCTTTCTACCTCGAGCGGACCAAGCCGTTCAGCAAGTCTTTGCAACTGTTCGTTGCCTCGGCTGAGCATGCAAAGGGTCAGCCAATTTCCACTCAGCAGCTTTCTAAGTGGATCACTTTGTGCATCCGTTCCTGTTACGAGCTGCCTTCGTGACCCACATCCCCATCCAGGACATTTGTAGGGCCGCCACGTGTCTTCAGTTCACACGTTCACCTCGCACTATGCAATCGTCTCCCAGGCCAGGGATGATGCTGGGTTCGGCAGGGCGGTACTCCATCCCGTGAACTCCTACCCACCTCCAACAGATATAGTTTGGAATCACCTATTGTGGAATACACATGAGCAATCACTCGAAGAAGAAAAGACAGTTACCTTTTCCGTAACTGGTGTTCTTCAAGATGTGTTGCTCATGTCTATTCCACATCCCACCCTCCTTCCCCTCTGTCGGAGTTGTCTGACAAGAAGGAACTGAGGGTGCGGGGAGCACAGCCCCCCTTACACCCTGCCAGGCAGGCGCCACTCCAGGTGTTGCGGGGGGGCACTCCCCACATGGGTACTGCTAGGGGAAGAACTTCCGGCACCGGTGGACATGGCGAGCACGCACACCTATTGTGGAATAGACATGAGCAACACATCTCGAAGTACACCAGTTACGGAAAAAGTAACTGTCTTTTCTCACTACTCTTTATTACCCCTGCTTCTAGGGGTTTGTAAGTCAGCTATAAAAATTAGCTCAGGGCTAAAACTTAACAATACAAGGTCCCAGCTGAGAAACAATCAATTGGAGAAATAGGACGAAAGGGTATTTGAAAATTCTTATTTCTTTTACTTTTGAAAATCATACTCATTTTTTTAAGTGTACAAGGACCAAAAATGAAAATTTAGTAATTTCTGTTGCTTTTTGTGCTTTTATCTTAAAACTGATATTTTATAGACACGGTGTTTTATAAACTTGTCTATGTAGTTATCTACTTAAATCTTTTTAGCACCTTCCCTAGACTTAAAACAATTCATACAGTAATGCAGAAGCTTTCACACACTTAATTCACTGTCCATATAATGACCAATAAAATTGATCTCAATAACTCACCAAGAAACTCACCATAACCCTATCCCATCAACCTGCTTCTTCCTCACTTGACTTGGAGGGGATGTGGGTATCAAAAGACTACTGGGCATTTAGAATAGAAAGATAATGCATAAAGAAAACATTTAAATGTCCCTGTTGCTTTAGAAAGAAATTTTTTACTTTTTAAAAATGTGAGTAGAGTCCACTAAGATCTTCTTTGTTTTCTCCCTTTCATTGACCCTTCAGAGGGCCCAGTTCATACCAACGCCTCCTTGCAATTAAGGAAGGTTTGACATTACTTCCATTGAAATCTATCAGATATTCATAGGTTGTTGAGAGTGGGTCAAGAGTAATGCCAGTTGCTCCATCCCCCCAGGAGCTGAGCATGCTGGTTGTGTAGTGTTGGCCTAATTGTCTTGGACACTGAGTACTAGAGCTCTGGACCCTAATTTAGGTACCGTCAAGGCAGTGCACTGACCTGCTCTGCACAGGTCTTTGATGTAAATTTTACAGATACTTTTCATAGGGACTTTACATTTTATAAGCCAGTAATCCAAAAAAAGGACTATATATGATAAACTAATGGGTTTGTTGCTTTAGGATATATTCCACCATAGACAGACTAAAACAATTGTTTATTAAAAGATCTTTCCTATTATTATGGTTATCGATGTTGAGATTTACTCAGCGACTGATAGAGCTCAAGTGAAATATATAAAATATACATACAAAAATAGCTCATTTCTATAGGAGTGCTGAGAAACCGCCTAAATATGTATTTTGTTCATTCAGAATACTTCTGTATGTCAATAAACTACATTGTGAAATTCTATTTTCCTGCTCCTGTCTTTTACTTTGTAGGATTTCACTAAAACCTCACTCCAGTTGCCCAGAACAGGCTGGAAGGGGATATATGATACCTTCACAGGTCTACCTCCTAGACCTTGCTGCTAAGGTTCAACCAGTCAGTTATTAGTGTACTCAAAGGCTTAGCTCAGAAGTTCTGTGGGAGGGGCAAGTGGCTAAAAGTCTCAATTTCAAGGTCACCATTAAATGTGAAGCTTTTATTTTGAAAAGGTATTCTTCAAGCATGCATTCTGAGAGAGCATCTTTTAAACAGCATTTTGCCTTCCTGGGCCTGCCATGGTCTCTTTCTTCAAGCCTTGCTTTTGTAGGTTCCCACTTCTGGCATGTATGCACTCTAAACATTAGAGCTCAGAACACTTTGGAAAGCAATGGCCATTACAGGCCAAGTCTGCACCCTCACAAATCCAAATATTCAGAAGCAATGGGATACATAAGAGATTGCATCCCGCAACCAGCCTTCAATTCCTTTCAACTACCATCAACAGCTTCATGATCAGAATCCTCATTCATCCTGTTTTTTCAATGTTCTCATCAGTTACCATGTTAGCAGCTCGTTTTAGTGATGTAGGTTCTATTGGTGTTACTACTTTTGTGTTGTTTTATTGGTTAAGAATAGTCATTGCTTGGTTCCATCAGCCTGGCTCTTTAGCAGCTTTGGACTTAGGTTTTATCAGTGCCCTTCTGTCATAAATATAAAGGGAAGGGTAAACACCTTTAAAATCCCTCCTGGCCAGAGGAAAAATCCTTTCACCTGTAAAGGGTTAAGAAGCTAGGATAACCTCGCTGGCACCTGACCAAAATGACCAATGAGGAGACAAGATACTTTCAAAAGCTGGGAGGAGGGAGAAAAACAAAGGGTCTGTGTCTGTCTGTGTGATGCTTTTGCCGGGGACAGAACAGGAATGGAGTCTTAGAACTTAGTAAGTAATCTAGCTAGATATGCATTAGATTATGATTTCTTTAAATGGCTGAGAAAATAAGCTGTGCTGAATAGAATGAATATTCCTGTCTGTGTGTCTTTTTTGTAACTGAAGGTTTTGCCTAGAGGGATTCTCTGTGTTTTGAATCTAATTACCCTCTAAGGTATTTACCACTTTACAGAGGTGATCCTTTTTACTGTTTCTTCTATTAAAATGTTTCTTTTCAAGAACTGAATGCTTTTTTCATTATTCTAATATCCAAGGGTTTGGGTCTGTGGTCACCTATGCAAATTGGTGAGGATTTTTACCAAACCTTCCCCAGTACAGATATGTACTGTGGGGACCTGCATGAAAACCCCCCAAGCTTACTTTTACCAGCTTAGGTTAAAACTTCCCCAAGGTACAAACTATTTTACCCTTTGCCCTTGGACTTTCACTGCCACCACCAAACGTTTATCTGGGTTTATTGGGAAAACGTTGTTTGGAAACGTCTTTCCCCCAAAAATCCTCCCAACCCTTGCACCGCACTTCCTGGGGAAGGTTTTGGTAAAAAGAAATTCAGTTACAAAAAAGACACACAGACAGGAATATTCATTCTATTCAGCACAGCTTATTTTCTCAGCCATTTAAAGAAATCATAATCTAATGCATATCTAGCTAGATTACTTACTAAGTTCTAAGACTCCATTCCTGTTCTGTCCCCGGCAAAAGCATCACACAGACAGACACAGACCCTTTGTTTTTCTCCCTCCTCCCAGCTTTTGAAAGTATCTTGTCTCCTCATTGGTCATTTTGGTCAGGTGCCAGCGAGGTTATCCTAGCTTCTTAACCCTTTACAGGTGAAAGGATTTTTCCTCTGGCCAGGAGGGATTTTAAAGGTGTTTACCCTTCCCTTTATATTTATGACACCTTCTATTCTGTTCCCATGTCAGCACAGAGTGATGGACTAGTTGTTCCAGGGCAGAAGGCTGGCCGCAAACACTGCACCTTTTGCATGACTCAGATGTCATTGCCAGACCAGAGTACTTGCTGTGTCTCAGAAGGACACTGCTGTGGCAGTGCACAGCTTGTGTTGCCTTATCCCAGAGGGTATGAAAGGAATTGGAATCCCTGCTTTGACTTCCTTCTTGAGGAGCCACATAAGACAAGTAGTGTTGCTGAGGAAAACCCAGCGAAGTCTGTGCCTCAGAGTGCTTTGGCTCTTTCCATGAAGAGGCCTAAGGGGAGATCAAAGGATAGATCTGAGTCCAGTCCAACGCCTTCAGAGAAGCTCCCGAGAGCCAGGGGTCCAGTGAGCTTAGAGTTTCCAAGATCATAATGAAGAAAAAAGAAGAAGAATGGAAGTGGTAGCAGTTCAGCACAGTGCAAATCATCTAATCCAAAGGAGCTGGGACAGTTAACACCTTGGTATTAATGCCATTTTTTTAGATGATGACCAATCTGATTGTGGTTCTCTTCCAGGTGAAGAGAAGGACGAACTTCTTGGCAGGGATAATGACTCTGAGCATCTCCTTCAACTTGATGCAGAAGTATTTATATCACCGTTATCTCTTGTGAATTTCAAAAGTTTTCAGAACTTCTTATAAGGGTGCTGAAGCTTTTAATCTGGAAATACCAATAGTTCTACAGAGGTCATATTTGCTCTTTGACATACTGGAGAAAAAACGAAAGGGAAGAATGGCTCGTCCAATAAATATAGCTCTGCTTGAACAGTTAGAGACCTTTGGCTCATTCTAGCATTGTCTTGCTGTATCCAAAAAGGAGAAGAGAACCAATCATGTCCATACAAATGGTTCTGAGTATTTTTACAATACTCTAACCCCAGGATTATTGGCGGTATCAACAGGGAGTGAAGCATGTTTGGTCCAAAAAGTCTTTTTGATTTGCACCTTCTGAAAAAGACGGCAAGTGTATTCTCAGTTATCAAGCTCTACTTGATAGATATGTTTTTAACCCTGTATCAGTGATGAACCTTTTTTGCAACGCATGACATGAAATTACAAGGGAAATACTCACTTTCATGTGGCATGCTGGAGGTGCAAAGGTCAGTGGCACTTCTGCTATGTTAAATTTCAGAATAGAGCTTTTCTATGCTCTTATTTTTATTTTACAGCATCACACATGATGAACTCCATACCATTCACCAATCAGTTCCTGATGTCTGCCTTTAAATTCATTTGAGAACAATTATTCAGAAGAGTACATTGAAACAAAGGTCAACAAGAACACTGTTGCTTTTTTTTCATAGAATGAAAAAAATCAGACCATTTGTTCCAAGCATGCAAAACTTTGTTTGTGGGAATGGATTGATTGTTTAATTCAGTTCTGTTTCTTTCTTTGTTTTCTTGTTGGAACTGAGGTCAACAGCCTTGGTTTTCTTGGGGTCATTTCCAAGGACCTCAGCCATCTCATTCTTAAGTCTGTCCATATCTACTCACTTAAGATCTGTAATCTTCATATCTGACCATATTTTCTAGCTATTGAAACTCAGGATACCGTCCTGAAAAGATTTCTAGTGATTTCTTGATTGTATTAGAATTTGGTATGCTACTTTGATGTTACTACCATTGTCCGTGGAAGTAGATTCTTCATAAATATTTCTTATGAATACTTCTTCAGCGAAGGATAGGGAAGGTGAATTTAGCAATGCTCAAAGACAGTCTAGGACTCCTGTCATCCTGCCATCAGGGATCCAACACAGAGATCTTTAGTCTTGGCATGTGCAATTATTAAAAGATCTCTGAGAAGACTAAGCTAAATATTTCCTTAACGTAATTTTTGTGCAAATAAATCTGCTGAAGCCACCTTTTGAGTTTTTTGCAGAATGTTCTCCTTTCCACCAGAGCCTGGAGACATTTTTAGAGGCAATCACTTCTGCAAAGAAGAGTCTGAGAGATACAAGACCTGAGGACTGGTTCCCAGTGTTTCATAAGAAAATGCTGTAAATTCTTCACTAAGGCCCTGATTCAGCAAAGCACTTATATATGTGCTTAAATCCCATTTACTTCATTGAGGGTTAAGCACATGCTTAAGTACTTTGCTGAATCAAGGCCTATGATGGTTTCGTATGTTCATTTACAACACTCTATAAACGTGCTAATAGTTTTTCAGAAGTCTGACATACTACCCTGGGAGGCTAGATTACATGGTGTGGATGAGGAAAGAGAGTGCATTTGTAGAACAAACATATTTGCCCATCTTGGATACAGTCTGTGGCTTGTGGGGATAGATCTAAGGGAAGTCCACCTGTACTCAGAGCGGTTTCACAGTAGCAGCCGTGTTAGTCTGTATTCGCAAAAAGAAAAGGAGGACTTGTGGCACCTTAGAGACTAACCAATTTATTTGAGCATAAGCTTTCGTGAGCTACAGCATCCGATGAAGTGAGCTGTAGCTCACGAAAGCTTATGCTCAAATAAATTGGTTAGTCTCTAAGGTGCCACTAGTACTCCTTTTTTTTTTTTGTACTCAGAGAGAGTCTCTAAATGAGTGAGACTGTGTATTAAATCTTGCTATGGCCTTAACTCCAAACTTGAGGATGCCGAGCCATATTCTGTTAGGTCTCAAGCAAATTTTACCGCATACTTGACATATGACTGTCACAGAAATATATAATGCTGATATTTGGAGTTCTGTTCAGTTTTTTTGCACATTTGTTCACTTAATTTAGTTATTTGATATGATGCCCAGTACAGAAGAGCTGTCTTGCCATTTTTATTTAACAAATACTCCTCAGAACCACCTTCTTTATAATTTATTACTACTTGATAATCTTTCAGTGCAGATACGTCTGAAGAACTTTGGTTCTTTGAGATAATTGCCTATATAGATCCGCATTCCCACTCTGCTTGCTCATGTAGTCAGAAAAGAAACTTTATATATCCTCACTTCTGAGTGTCACAAGGCCTAAAATAGAGTATGGAGCTACAGTTTCCCCTTTGGCTGTTAGCAATATCATCAGTGTTGGCGGAGAAACACAGAACCGTGAACTCGGGCTTTGGCAGGTCAGTGAAAGAGATTTTATTCCAAGTTGCAGTCATTTGTAAATTGTAATTTAACACACATTCTCTTACTAATTTAGACCTTAAACAATTACTTTCTTTTAATCTTTTCAGCTAGCTTTCAATACTACACAAGTCCCCCTATGTGTACTGTTTGAGACATGAAAATTATCTATTAAAGATGATTGGAGGGTGAGGGAGGGAAAATAATTTGTGCCTTTTGTAGATCCTGTATGATGTACAAAGAATGCATGAAAGGAATAGCAAGTCTTGTCTTCCTTATTTTCACAGGACTCATTGGAAATCTAAGATTTGTACTGAGCTTTCTCAACACTTAATCAAAGGACTAGGAGTGACAATGAAGCTTTAACAAATAATTCTGTTCTTCTGTTTGAACTTAATTTTTTTAAAAATTCTTTATTAGGGCTGTTCAAAACATTTCCATCAACGGTTTTCAAGGGAAAATTGGGTTTTCAGTTAAACAAAAAAATGTATGGAAAGTGTCTGCCTTCCTTGAAAATATTTGAATTTTTGTCCAAAACCCAAATTTTTTGGCAGAAAACCAGAAAATATTTTCAGGTTTTGGCAGCTTTCAGTTGCAGAAAAATGTTCGGTTTCTGTTGCAGAAAATTCAGGAAAAAATCATTCTTATTGAAATGGAAATTTCTTACACCAGTGAGGGAATCCCATTTTCTGACCAGTGTTAAAATTTACAGTGTGAATAAAAATCTCCTGCCCTATGAACCAGGTTTTTCCTGCTTGATATCGTGATATACTAGCTCTTCAGAGCTCCATAGTGTCTCCCAGGAAAAGAAAGGTAGACAAGATCTGACATCAAGAAAAGCACCTCCAAAAATCCTCCCTCGGAAGTGTTTCATTGCATGTGTTAAAATTAATGTTTGTTCAAGAGAGGTTCAGACAAACTTGCATTTAAATAACATAGCATAGTGACAAAAATGAAACATCTTGAGAAATGACTTCAAATTTCTTGGCTTTTGCCAGGTTTGTCATAGCCTTGTGTTTTGGGCGGTAATTTTTTTTTCTGTAGAATTGTTCTTCCTAGTACACTTTAAAAAAATTGCACATTTTCATCTTAGTACTTATCTCCCTGATCTTAGAGATGAAGCATACCCCACAGCATGTTAGATGTATAAGTCCTAAGTAGGTGATGATATAGATGGTTATTAAGGGAGTTGATATAGTTAGCAACAGCAACATTGTATCAAGTAACTTTTTCTTTTGTAGTAATTGTCTACAAGTGGTTCCAGATACCCAAGGAGTGGCTTTTTCTACCACTTCATCTAAGCTACCTGCTACTCTCTTCTTATCTTCCCTATTGCTTCTTTTCTCTTTAGAATCACAGGTTCCCTTTGTCTGTTGGAGTGTTGCATGCGCCTTCCTTTGAGCCCACCACTACTTCTTGTCAACTCAATTACGGTCTGTAGGAGGAATGTCACATTGAGAGGGCTAGACCTAGGGACCAAACTTTTGCCTCCACTTCCTGTCAGGCTTCCTAACAGTGCTGTGAGACCAAGAGACCTGAATATTACTCCTCTTGCTTCCCCAGCCAAAATCATTATTCATAAGTTCTTCAGCTCTGAGAGAGGTTTAGAATGTGTCACAAGGAATTTTGTTTTGTTTTTTTTAGTGATTGTTTGTGTCTATCTTCCTGTAGACCCTGACTGGGCCAGTCTGAATCTGGGAGCCCTCATGTGTATCGAATGCTCAGGTATACACCGGAACCTTGGCACGCACTTGTCACGTGTACGGTCACTTGACCTGGATGATTGGCCTATAGAACTCATCAAGGTGATGTCATCCATTGGCAACGAGTTAGCAAACAGTGTCTGGGAGGAGAGTAGCCAGGGACGTATGAAACCCTCTTCAGACTCCACAAGGTAGGCTATTTTGTTCCCTTTTGTGTACAAAGCATCCATATATCAAAACTGTGACTAAGATTTTAAAAAATGAGTATCTAAAACTAGGCACATAAATACATATTTAGGCATCTAAATTTATGTCCTGATTTTCAAGACTATTTGCTTCAAGGGGAGCTTGCTGGGTCTTAACACTTTTTACTATTTATGGACTTCTAGGAGCCAAATTTCAGGCACCATTTTAGCATATGTCAGGTAAATGTGAAGTCTGACCAAAAAGTGCCAAAAATTGAGTGAGCTTGGTAACTTTTGTACTTGCCAAGGCTGCCTCAGCAGTTTCGAAGTCTTTCAAACGGTGGGAAATTTAAGCCCCCCAAACTTTTCTTCCATCATTTTCATTAGACTGTATTGTGTGTTTAGCTTTTGATAAACCAGTAAATCTGACCCTCTGGATACTTTACTGTAATTATCAATGTGCTTTCCATAATCATAAGCTAACCCAGCAAACTGCTGTCTTCTTTTACACCTAACTGTGAATTCTTGGGGCTATAACATTATTGCTCTTATTGTTTTGAGAGTTCTGTTCCAAATGAGGCTGCTTAATGTCCTTATGTATGTAAAGGAGTCGGTCTATTGGGTAAGTGTATGTTTTTCCATGACTAATACAATATTTTATCTACAAATCTTAGGTCAGCATACAGAAGATCCTCTCACTATGGTTTGTTATCCTAAAAGAAAACTAAGGTTGTTTTTGTATTGCATCCATATTATCAGTGTCAAATGGGTTAGAAAAAAGTTTAAATGGTTTAGAAAGAAAAGTTAACAGTGATGGGTGTTAAATGTAAGAGCTGATAATCACACTAAACAATTAAGAAATACTTGCTTGGCGAAAGCAATGTGACCACTGGCAGTCTCTATATCAGTAGAGCAGATTTCAGACATGAGGAGGAGCCTGGACTACCTTGCCCAGCTAGTCCAACCTTTTAAGTTGCCTTCAGAAGTGCGTGTGTTGCAGTTGTCACAGTGCCACACTCCAGGGGGCTAGCATGTCGCACTGACTGCATCTGAGCACCGTTTAGTCCCCAGGTGTCAGATATTCTGATGGAGGTTTAGCACTTGATGTCAGTGTTTGCCTCCTGGATGTAAGAGAATACAACAGAAGGGTACTTTTCCTTTTTTTTTAAATGCATATGCTTCATTTCTGGAGTTTATTGTACCCAATACCAGATTTACTGAAAGGATAACTGAATCTATACCTGTGCCTCCTTCTACCGAAGATAAATAGATTTGTCCTGTTGACTGTAATAAAGTTAACCATATCTTACTGCATTATTTCGTTTGCACTGAAAAATGAATTTGTGGTGCCACCTTTGGTTCATCTTAGAGAATGAAGGCAGTGTATTAATCTGGCTATTTATATACACAACTGTCCATCTAAATATGTGCATACTCAGATATACACATGGAGTTCATAGAACCTGTATATGTGTGCATATATTTGTAACACAGATCAAATAAATTAAGAATTTCACAAATTAAACTAGATCTAACTTAAAATATTGTTATTAAATCAGCAGCATTATCTAATAACTGTAAACTTCATCTGAAGACACTGTTTTGTTGTTTTGTTTGACTATAGCTCTTTAATAATGAGGCACTGGAAAGATTTATTGATTCCGAATATTAAAGGTAGGCTTCACTCTCAATATTTCAGTTCACAGTATTTTTAAAGATTTCTGCAAGGCTGGATATAATAAATGAAAGAAATTGTCTTGGTAAACCCATGCCACAAAAAAGATCTCAATGGAAGGAGAATACTAGTGTTGAAATCAAATAATTCAGTTCTCTGACAATGTTTGAATTAAGGCTTGGTTGGGTGGTTGCATTTTCTCTTTATATTCCGTACTTAGAATTTATTTTAAACTGTCCCTGCATCTTCACAATTCCTTCATGTATGTATTTTGTAGTGTAGTTTTCCAGCTGTTTTTATATTTGTCAGTAACTTAATTAGCCTTCCCTCTGTTAACTTCCCTCTGTTACACATGTTAATGAATGATTTTTTTTCTCAAAATTTGGAACAATAACTCATCATGGGACAATTGCATTTTTGATGGCCTTTAGTAAAATATTTAATAACTTTTGCACAAGAAACATTTTAAAATCCTCCTAGTTTGAAGTTTAACCCTGTTCTGTGACATTTAATTGGGTTCACCTGGTGTAAAATAATCATAATCATACTTGGTTTCACAGTTTTACTCACCACCTCTTGGACGTAAGTTAGACACTAGAATTTTAAATATAACAAATTATTCACCTAGTAGTTGTGTTACTCCTGAGTTGAGTTTCACAAAAGAAAGCCAACAGCCAGACACTCTACTATGGACGTGGAGTCTTGAGGAAAAAGTGCTGTTGTGGGACATGAGATAGGTTATGGGGTTGGATGGGGTGAGCAGGAAAGTGGGTGAGCTGGATGGAGAGCTGGATATTATGAGTTATAGTGGCTGGGTGACTTTATCATGGGGTTTGGAGGCTGAAAGCAGAAGGAGAAACCACTAGCAGGAGGGAAGTCAGTCTGCTCTGAGCCATAGCATGAGTTCCCCTCCACACGCTAAGGCTTACTGGTCCTTCACACAGCTCAGGGGCCATCCAGAACCTGAGATCTGCAGGCTGGCACATGAGGAGCCAGCAGCTCATACACTCACAGCTTAGTGGCTCGCCGTCCTAGTGAGCCATAGAAGCTCCATCGGGCAGAGGGGGTAGAGAATCACTAGTGCCTCCCTTCTTTCTCATCCTCCTGCACTTACCCATTCGTCCTCCACCCCAACATGGTCACTCATCTTTCATGGCCCCACCAATATCTCCACTCCCCCGTCCCACTCGCTCCCTCTCTCTCCCACAGGCCTGCTTAATTTCTCATATTTCCCACTCCACTCAGCTCGCCCACTGACCCACACTCCCTCTTGCTTGCCACATACCCCTCTAGCCTCTGAGCAGGGCCTGCAAACACATGCTAGAAAATGCAGGAAGAGAGGATAACACTGGGAACAAACAGTAGAAAAGAGTCAGAGGGATAAGTAGTGTTTTCTCCCAGTCCACCCTTCACGGTAAACTGTCCTTGGTTTCATTTAGAAAACAGGTGGGAGTAGATTGGCTGGGGAGAGGTAAGGGATGAGGACCGTGGCTGAAAACTTCATTCCTCTAGCACAATGGAACATTCTACATACTTGTAAAGCTCATCTGTTCTAGAGATGCCAGCCCACGACTGTGGAACTAACTCACACAGCAATGTGTAGCCTATAAGGCTATCCTGCTTGCTTGCTTATATATCTTTTCTTATGAGTTTAATCATTTGTTATATTATAGGTTTGTTGTTTGTTGTTATAATGGGTTTATCAATTTGTATTAGAGTATTTTGGATGGTTGTATTAGAGTATGTTAGCTGTAACTCAAGGAACCTACAGGCAACATCCTGTATGTTAAGCTAAGGCAAGTGAACATACTTATGTTTGAGACCTTTACCCTAAATGGGTGGTGATGAGCTAAAGCATACAGTATATATGTTTGTGACCTTTAACATAGATAAATGGGCATATTTAGAGCTAGTTGGTAGGTAAGGCCACCCAAGTTCATGGCCTTTTTCAGACTTTACAGGTACAGCACAAAGGACATGGAAACAACCAGTTAGGACAGAAATAGCAGAGGTGAGGATGAGCTAATGGTCACTAATAGTTACGAATATGTCATTAATACTCACGACCATGCCAGCCTATAGAGTAAGGGAACCCTAACGTTTTCATAGGGAGGAAATTAAGTTTTGAGGAGGGCATTTAGGGAAGAGGGCACTTAGGGATCAGGCCCTATAAAAGGGGCAACCCACCATGTTGGGTAGGTTCAGCTTGTTCATTGGTAGTTCATCCTTGTTAGTTCTTAATGGATAGTTTTAAGTAAACTTTAAGTTAGCTTCTACAGTCTTTCAGCAGCTTTTAGCTGTAGCTTCTTCTAAGTTCTTCACCTCCCACTCAAGACTTAAGGAACCTGAACCATCGAGCTCTCTTGGCATGCCAGAGGCAAGGCTGGTCTTTTGTCGCCTATCACCAGGTTATCAAGGAAGGGTGTGAGTATATTAATCAAGAAACCTTTATAGTATATAATACCACATATCCTGCTACAACAATATTATTGCTTTTGTAATTGATGGATTATTCGATTATTATTTGATTACTATTAAATTACTATTCCATTTATTTCAATAAAAAGCTTAAGGCTGCATTTTGTTCTCAGTGAGAGTTTTCTTGTCAGACATCCTGAGAGTCCCGGCAAATTCTGTGTAGCCTGATTCTGGGACAGGAACCTTATTATCTTCTGATCAGATTAATGGCGAGCCTATAACCCATATTATCTATTAATCTCCCATAAAATCAGGCAACAAATGAAGGATGAATACAAACCTCATCACCTTCTGCTCTGAAGGTAAGGCACTCTTCTTTTGCCTTTGGCTTTCTCTAACACAGCAGTTCTTAAACTGTAGGTTGGGACCCCAAAGTAGATTGCGACGCCATTTTAATGGGGTCGCCAGGGCTAGTGTTAGACTTGTTGGGGCTTGGGGCTGAAGCCCGAGTCCAAGCCCGACAGCTTCAGCTCTGGATGTCGGGGCTCAGTTTTCAGCCCTCCCCCCAGCCTTGGGCTGATGCCCTTGGGTTTTGGCCTTCCCACCTGGGGCAGCGTGTCTAGAGCAGGCTCAGACTTCAGTCCCCTTCCTCCTGGGGTCATATAGTACTTTTTTTTGTCAGAAGGGGATCGCGATGCAATGAAGTTTGAGAACTCCTGCTCTAACATAAACATATAGCTCTGTGTGTGCATATATATATAAATATTTTACTTTTTTTTTTAATGTTGCCGCGTACACTTCTCCCTCTGCTGAGGGGATGGGAGAACAAACAGATGACAGATGTCAGTCATGTATGCTGTGTCACTCATGTCACTTAATGCACTTCTGGAAGGTGATCAGATATTGTGGTGATGAGGGCAGTATAAGAACCCGTTTAGAGTATGGAGGAGTTGGACATCCTTCTCTTTCCTCCCAGCTGCTAAAATTCTCCTGTTTGAACCTCTGTAGCCCCACCAAAAGCTTTCTTTGCTCCCCACGTCCACAGATGCCCTGTCTTTTCACTTTGAAAGGCTGGGTTAAACATTCTGCAAGAGATGATCACAATGGTCTCTTCTGACCTTAAAGTCTGTGAGATTGCCCCCCCCCCCCAAAAAAAAGGCTAAATAAGAGAAATTAAACACAAACTCTGTCTCTCTCTGACAGGCATGGTTCCCAAAATAATACTACTTACAGAAGATATGATGCAAGGAAAAGTTGATTTTAAGATACATTTGTTAAGGAAAACAGAGCTACGTAGGTTTCACCATTTCATAGTATAGTTTGTCTGATGTGAAGCTACCAGTGGCTGCCTGCGGGCTTGGGGTGTGGGAGGAGGGAGAATGATTGACTCTGGTCCACAAATAGAGTACATCATGTAAGGATGCTCAAGGCAGCATTGAGGTAAAGCTTTAGGAAGTATTGTAGTAAAGACATTCTCTCCAGTCTCTTTCACACAGGACCAGGAGAAGCTGAAAGTGCTGGACATCATTTCAAGAGCAGTCCTTCCACAGTGTCAGGAAGCATCATTGACTGGCCACAGATGGAGTCCCATGCATTTGTCCTCTGTGGAAAGAGTGTAAGGGGGTGAGATATGCAGGTCCTTTAGGATGGAATTGTGAGCAGGTCAGCAGTAAAACACAGAATATGTGAAAAGCCATTTCCCAGAAAGTGGGAAGGGGCACGACTGTCATCTCCCAAACATTTTGTTTTATACAGTTTATTTAAGTGTGCCTGTCCAGGACTCTAGGTGCAGGTACAACATGTGTTTTAGATGCACATGCAAAATTGAGTTGAACCAGTATTAATACCAAAAACCTCCTAAATGAAATTCTTCCTTCTCAGCCCACTCAAACCTCTCTTTGAGGAAGACTTGGAAACCAGACAGGCTTTCCAGCATGTTCTGAAGATCAACAAATGGAGACTCTATCAGACTGGGCCACATAAGTTCCAACACTGAAGATTCTTCACATTTCATCTTCACTGAAAATGTCCTGCCACTGGCAGTCTTGCTTTATACCGGGGGCTGTTAGTTCAAACACCTCTGCTGATCTTAGTGTCACATGAGGGGTCAGAGACAGTCTGTGAGATAACAAGGACCCCAGACCTTTTAGAGGCTATATGTCAAAACCAACACCTTGGATTGCACCAAGAAACAAATTGGAAGCCAGTGCAGGCTATGGGAACACGGGTGTAATGTGCTCCCTAAAGGAAGCACTCCTGAGTAAATAAGCAGCCACAGTCTATACAAGCTGAAATTTGGGTTGAGGATAGTTGTATGAAAATGATGAGGAAAGAAAGAAATGTGTGTTACTAGTAAACATGGAAACTTTGTTAATGCGGGGGGAACAGTATGGTAGAATTTGTGAAACTAGAAAGAAAATGTGAACAGCTGGCCTTCTGATTGTTGTCCATGGGCCCCTGATTAGGTCAGCTTTAGAAAGCTTGTAATTGGTTCCAGCAATTATCAGCAGCCCTGAGAACTGCCGTTCAAACTTCTGGAGCATTGTGACAAATTGAAGCAGACTGCTGCTGAAGGAGTATCGACTTCCCATTTCTAAACAGGGGGATCATTAGTCAAGAAAAGCATCTTTTAATTACTCCCAGGAAGAAAAAAAATCTTTTTGGTATGGATCCTGCAACAACTTCCATTTTTTCCAAGTGTATTCAATATTAAATTTATTGTCTTGGGGGGTGATTTGCTCTCAATCCTTCCCTCAGTAATGTGGGTTTAATTTGCAGTGAGAAGTCAAATTAGAGTAGATCAATATTGCAACAATTAACCGGATCTGAGGGTGAAATCAGGATTTTCCCCTCTAATTGCTATTGATACTATTTAAGCACACACTTAAAAGATTGATTTTGAATGGTGTAGTCCTGAAGTGGTTTGTGGATAGTAGCGGTGGGCAGGTGGACAGAATTTACTTGATAAAGGAATGTGAAGATATTGTTGGAGGTAAGTGATGGAAGTCGGTCTTTGGAATCATCATTAAAGGATCTTATGCATAATGTTTGTATGCGCCTTTGTCAGTATTGTTTTGAAGTTACATCAGAATAGTGGATTATTTTGTGGACCTTTTCTTATGTGTGTGTGTATATATATAATATATATATATTAGGGCTGTTGATTAATTGCAGTTAACTCATGCGATTAACTCAAAAAAATAATCGCAATTAATCGCACTTTTAATTGCACTGTTAAACAAAAGAATACAAATTGAAATTTATTAATATTTTGGGTGTTTTCTACATTTTCAAATATTTTGATTTCAGTTACAACACCGAATACAAAGTGTACACTGTTCTCTTTATATTATTATTTTTGGTTAAAAATATTTGTACTGTAAAAATGATAAAAGAAACAGTATTTTTCAATTCACCTCATACAAGTACTGTAGTGCAGTCTCTTTATCGTGAAAATGCAACTTACAAATATAGAGTTTTTGTTTACATAACTGCACTCAAAAACAAAACAATGCAAAGCTTTAGAGCCTACAAGTCCACTCAGTCCTACTTTTTGTTCAGTCAATCACTCAGACAAACAAGTTTCTTTACATTTACGGGAGATAACGCTGTCCAATTCTCACTTTCTGGTGACATTGTAAATAAGAACAGGCATTCGCATGGGACTTTTGTAGCCGGCATTGCAAGGTATTTACGTGCCAGATATGCTAAACATTTGTATGCCCTTCATGCTTCATTCCAGAAGACGTGCTTCCATACTGATGACACTCATTAAGAAAATAATGCATTAATTAAATTTGTGACAGAACTCCTTGGGGGTGAATTGTATGTCTCCTGTTCTGTTTTACTTGCACTCTGCCATATATTTCATGTTACAGCAGCCTCGGATGATGACTCTGCACATGTTCTTTTTAAGAACACTTTCACTGCAGATTTGGCAAAATTCAAAGAAGGTACCAATGTGAGATTTCTAAAGATAGCTACCGCACTCGACCCAAGGTTTAAGAATCTGAAGTTCCTTCCAAAATCTGAGAGGGACGAGGTGTGGAGCATGCTTTCAGAAATCTTAAAAGACCAACACTCTGATGCAGAAACAACAGAACCCGAACCACCAAAAAAGAAAATCAACCTTCTGCTGGTGGCATCGGTCCACTGCTTTGGATTGTTATCGAGCAGAACCCGTCATCAGCATGGATGCCTGTCCTCTGGAATGGTGGATGAAGCGTGACGGGACAAATTAATCTTTAGCGCATCTGGCACGTAAATATTTTGCGACTCTGGCGCAACAGTGCCATGCGAACACCTGTTCTCGCTTTCAGGTGACATTGTGAACAAGAAGCAGGCAGCATTATCTCCTGCAAATGTAAACAAACTTGTTTTTCTAAGCAATTGGCTGAACAAGAAGTAGGACTGAGTGGACTTGTAGGCTCTAAAGTTTTACATTTTTTTATTTTTGAATGCAGTTATTTTTTGTACATAATTCTACATTTGTAAGTTCAACTTTCATCATAGAGATTGCACTACTTTACTTGTACTAAGTGAATTGAAAAATATTTCTTTCATTTTTTACAGTGCAAATATTTGTAATAAAAAATAAATATAAAGTGAGCACTGTACACTTTGTATTCTGTGTTGTAATTGAAATCAATATATTTGAAAATGCAGAAAACATCCAAAAATATTTAAATAAATGGTATTCTATCATTGTTTAACAGTGCGATTAATAGTGTTTAATTCTTTTAATCACTTGACAGCCCATAAATATATAGTGACCGGGCCAGATGGCTACAGGAGAGGGATAGAAGGCAGATATATTAGCCCCAGGTTAAGTAGGTCCCTTTTCCCTGGGTAAGGTAACGGAAGGTTCCAGAACAATCAGGAACTTTCTGGAAACAATTAAGGCAGACAGGCTGATTAGAACACCTGCAGTCAATCAAGAAGCTGCTAGAATCAATTAAGGCAGGCTAATCAGGGCACCTGGGTTTTAAAAAGGAGCTCACTTCAGTTTGTGGTGCGTGCGAGGAGCTAGGAGCAAGAGGCGCAAGAAGCTGAGAGTGAGAAGGCATACTACTGGAAGACTGAGAAGTACAAGCATTATCAGACATCAGAAGGAAGGTCCTGTGGTGAGAATAAAGAAGGTGTTGGGAGGAGGCCATGGGGAAGTAGCCCAGGGGGTTGTAGCTGTAACGCAACTGTTACAGGAGCCACTGTAGCTCTTATGGAGCCCTCACAGAGATGAACCACGGCCATGATGGGACACAGATCATATGGGCCAGCAATTGGCTGCAGAAAATGACGGGGGAGGATGACATAGAGACAGATCTCCTGGCCTTTGAGAGGACAGCCCTACGGGAGGCCTGGCCTCAAGATCAATGGTCTGGCATCCTTGCCCCATTCCTGTTTGGGGAGGCCCAGAAGGCCTTCTCTGATCTGCCTGAAGAAGCTGCAGTAGACTACCCCCAGCTGAAAGCAGAGATCCTGGCCAGATCTGGGGTAACGACCGCAGTGCGGGCCCAGCGGTATCACGAGTGGAGATACCAGGAAAACAAAACCCCGCTGTCCCAATTGTTTGACCTCATCCATCTCACACGAAAGCGGTTGCGAACTGAGTCCTGGAGTCTGGAGGAGATACTAGAGGTTCTGGTCATCGACAGGTACACGAGAGGACTACCGCCAGACCTTCGTGCCTGGGTAAGCCAGAACTAACCCTCCACCTACGACGAGGTTGTCGCACTGGTAGAAAGACAAAGGACGGTGAGGGAGTTGCCCCAACCAGTTAAGGAAGAAGCACCCCAGGTTAAACTAGCAGCACCAAGCCCTAGAGCTCGGGTGACTGGGCCACCAGGAGAGCCCAGGTGGAAAAAGAGAGAGGGGCTGAAGGCCCACCAGAAGCCACAAAGAGTCGGAGCACTGAGGGGGAAGAGGATCATGATGTTAGACTGTCCAAACCAAGAGACTGGGGAACGCCTAGGGCTCCATACGGATGTTATGCCTGCAGGGAGTGGGGACACATAGCTGCACAGTGTCCCAATGCTGAGGAGCCTATGCAGTGTAACCTGGGGAACTAGGCAGACCCATGCTCCCTAATCCACCTTGTGGGGGTCTCACTAACCCCACATATGTACACCAGACCAGTGAAGCTAAATGGGGTAGAGACCACGGCACTGGTTGATTCGGGGAGTGCTATCACGCTTCTCTCGGGGAAGCTCGTGAAGTGTAGTCAGCTGCTGTGGGCTAAGCATGCGGGGATAACATGCGTCCAATGGGACAGTTGATTATTACCCCACCATCCCAGTAAAAATTGACATTCAGGGGAACACTACTGAGGTAGCAGCAGGTGTTGTCCCTAAACTCCCATACCCAGTGCTCATAGGGAGGGACTTCCCAGGGTTTGGAGACTTACTTCTGGTAGGGGAATTGGAGAAAGGGGGAAACCCTGAAGTCAGGGAGGCATCCACAGTAGACTGTCAACCCCCAATCTTCTCTGAAATATCCCCAGATTTGTTCTCCACTCCCAGGCAGGGTAGAAAGTCGAAAAGGGAAAGGAGGGTAGCTAAGCCCTTGGGAACCCGAATACTGACCCAAAGCCAGAGGGTCATTCTCTTAGGTAGGCGGACCCAAGCAGCTGAAAAGGAGGCCATCCAGGAGGGAGAAGCACCCGAGTCTGACCCACACCCTAACGCCTCTGAACCAGCAGAGGCAACAGAGACTGGCCCCCTCGATCTCGGGCAGATTAGCCCCGGGAGAGGAAATTTTGGACGGGACCAGGCTGAAGACCCAAGGTATGACGACGTTAGGAAGGAGGTGACCAAAATAGATGGGGTCCCCATGGAAGGGAAAACCCAGGGACCAGGACCCTACTTCATAATGAAGAAGAATCTCTTATACCGCATTGCACCAGTACAGGGGCAGAAGGTACAGCAGATCCTAGTACCTCAAAAACACCAGAATGCTGTATTAAGTCTTGCCCATAGTCATCTTTCTGGGGGGCATTTGGGGGGTAGAGAAGACCCTGGCACGGGTCCTGCGATGATTCTGCTGGACCGGAGTGCATGATGAAGTGTGGAGGTACTGTGCGTCCTGCCCAGAGTGCCAGCTGCACAGTCCCCGTCCCCACTTGAGGGCACTTTTAGTACCCCTTCCCATTATAGAGATCCCCTTAGAGCAAATAGCCATGGACCTAGTGGGACCCCTGGAGAAGACAGCCCGGGGCCACCAATATATACTTGTTCTGGATTATGCTACTCGCTACCCAGAAGCCATCCCGCTGCGGAACACGGCCTCTAAAATGATAGCTAAAGAGTTGGTGGGGATCTTTGCCCGAGTGGGGCTACCAAAGAAGATATTAACAGACCAAGGTACCCCATTTATGTCGAAGCTAATGAAGGACCTCTGTACGCTGATCCATATCCATACCCTGAGAACTTCAGTCTATCATCCGCAGACCGATGGACTGGTAGAAAGATTCAACCGAACCTTCAAGGCAATGATAAGGAAAGTGGTACGTCGGGATGGGAAGGATTGGGACACCCTACTACCCGACCTTATGTTCACAATCGGGGAGGTACCTCAGGCCTCAACTGGGTTTTCCCCCTTTGAGTTATTATACGGACGTCACCCCCGTGGCATACTAGATATCGCAAAAGAAATCTGGGAAGATGAACCCAATGAGGGGAGCAATATAATTGACCATGTAAAAAGAAAAGGAGTACTAGTGGCACCTTAGAGACTAACCAGTTTATTTGAGCGTAAGCTTTCATGAGCTACAGCTCCTTTTCTTTTTACGAATACAGACTAACACGGCTGCTACTCTGAAAATTGACCATGTGTTGCAGATGCGAGAACGGATAGCCCAGGTCACCCCATTGTGCGGGAACATTTGGAAAACGCGCAGGAGACCCAGCGAACCCATTACAATCGCCAGGCAAAAGTCCGACCGTTGCTACCAGGGGATCGGGTGATGGTGTTAGTACCCATGGCAGAAAGCAAGCTTTTGGCCCAATGGCAGGGGCTTTATGAGGTGGTTGAACCTGTGGGGGAAGTAACCTACAAGGTGTGGCAGCCAGGATGCCAGAAACAAGAACAAATTTATCACATTTAACCTCTTAAAGCCTTGGCACCAGCGAGAGGTGTGTGTAGTGGCCCAAGAGACCCCGATCCAGGGAAATAACATGCAGGAGCAGATCAGGATATCCACTGATCTGACACCAAACCAGCAGAAGGAGGTAACTGAGATGATCAACTGATACCAGGACGTGTTTTCAACCAAACCAGGTTGGACCACCAAAGGATATCACCTCATTATCACAGACCCTAGGGCAAAGGTAACTTTAAGGCCCTATCGGGTCCCAGCAGCAAAAAGGGAGGAGATCAAGGCAGAGGTAAAAAAGATGTTGGAGTTGGGAATCATCGAAGAGTCCCACAGTCAGTGGTCAAGCCCGATTGTGTTGGTGCCCAAACCCGATGGCACCACTAGGTTTTGTAATGACTTTCGCCGGCTGAATGAGATATTCAGATTTGAGGCATACCCCATACCCCGTATCAATGAGTTAGTTGACCACCTGGGCAATGCCCGATTTTTGACCACCCTTGATTTAACAAAGGGGTACTGGCAGATTCCCCTGGCCAAAGATGCGAAAGAAAAGACGGCATTCTCGACACCAGAGGGTCTGTTTCAATATACTGTTCTTCCTTTTGGACTGCATGGGGCACCTGCCACCTTCCAGCATCTTATGGACAAGCTCCTATGGCCCCTTACCGGTTATGCAGTGGCATACCTGGATGATGTGATTATTCACACCCCCGACTGGGAAACTCACTTGGAAAAGGTGGAAGCGGTTCTGGACACGCTAAGACGGACTGGCCTCACAGCCAACCCAGCCAAGTGTGCTACAGGGCTAGCTGAGGCTAAATACCTTGGCTACATTGTAGGAAGGGGCATGGTCAAGTCCCAACTAAACAAACTAGAGGCTATCCAAAATTGGCCCCAGCCGAATTGGAAAAAGCAAGTCTGGGCATTCCTGGGTGTGGTGGGGTACTACCGATGATTTATTCCCCATTTCACTACCAGAGCGAGTCCCCTGACAGACCCTCTATTCCCACTTAAAAATTTACCCCAAAATTGAGGTGTGTACAATGAGTGAACACTATACTGTTAAAGCAGCAAAGAGTCCTGTGGCACCTTATAGACTAACAGACATATTGGAGCATAAGCTTTTGTGGAGGTATTCTATACTGTTAGCTACCTTTGTGTACCAGCTGAAATATATAAGCTCTCCTGACGCAGTGATAAGCAGAAACCTTCAACATAGAGAGTCCGGTTTTGTGTTATACTGCATAAAGCACACTTCTGAACTTGGGTACAAATGGGTTGGACTCTGCAGTCCGATTTTCACATTCAGCTGACATAAGAGTGAGGAGGAATTTTTTGCTTAAAAATCTGCAGCCTTGCCTTCAGTGTGGATTACAAAACCTGTCGTAGCTGAAGTTCTTAGGGATGGTGGGGAAAAAAATAAAGCTTACTTTATCCCCTACACTGTATGTGCTTCTTCTTTTCCTACAATCACTCTAGAAATATAGTGCGACTTTAAAGTCACCACCATGGTTTGCTGCCCCCAGCGTCGATTCTTTTTGAGTTCCTCTCAGATAGCCCATTTACATAGTGTTTTTTCTATTTGGCAAAGCTCAAAGGAAACATGAAAAGATTCTTAATTCAGTCTGAGAACTTTTGAATTAGGAGTTGAGTTTCTGAAATTATCCTTTTTACCTTAAAACATTACGTCTAGTTTGACCCCCACTCTCAAATGAACTGAGTCAGATGGTCTCAGAGAAAACATTATGCAGTTTGGTATATTTAACAGACTTTTTTTTTCCCAAACTCCAGGCTAAAGTCTAAACTATCTCCTTACCGTACAAAGATAATGATCACTACATAGGATGTGTTGGTCCCCTGTACTGAAGGCTCTTTCGGGTTAACCAGAAGCTGATTTATAGGTTAAATATGTTTGTCCTCCCTTTTTCTTAGAATATTAGTTCATTCCTATTTATACCCACAGTAAATATTGATAAAGGGCAAATATATCAAAACTGTGAACAGCTGGAGCCTGTAGCTTATGCTGAATGTGTAAAGATAGTCCATATCAACCTTTCTTTGTTTTGTTCAGTTTGATCATAAGATCACAGTATAGCCATGTCGATCTCAAATTTCTGGCATAAGGATGCACCATTACAAATGCAGCCTCAGGGAACATTAGTACCCATATATCCAAAATTGTCAGGTCTTATTATTTCTTAACAGTTCCTGGCCTGATGAGGTCAGTGTTTTGTCCCTTTTGAATGTTGTTTCGTGCTTGACACCTTTCCCATTTTCTGGGGCGAGGGAGAGAAGGGGTAAAAAAAAAAAAAAAAGACTTTATTGTGATGGGCTGACCAGAGCCCATCTGCAGTTGGGTGGCATCTGCTCCCCACATGTCACTTCCCTCATTAACAAGCAATTGAATTAATTAAATGCTACTCAGAACACGCATAACAAGCTACCGGCAGTGTCCAAATTAGCACTGATAATCAAGGATGATTTCCTTTATTATCCTGCTAAGTGGTGTGCAGGCTCTGATCTCCCTGTCTGCCCTCATCTATTTACATACCCCCAGCTTCTGCCTTTAGAAGCTGAGGTTATCTTACCTAGTTAATTTGCCACGATCACTAAGCATGGCGGATTGATATTCCTGCCTCTGCTGAAGCAAACCCCCTTCTCTCCCCCTTTCCTCCCTCCCCAAGCCTGGTCCTTTGTATCTCAAGCTCACTGATAAATTAAAAGCCACCCCTGTGGTCTCTCAAGTGAGTAATAGAGGCAGAAATTTCATTTTGCAACTGGCTGATTTAATGATCCAAAGGGTAATTAATGGCCTGATTATCTTAATGTTAAATATGTCCGGCAGCAATTACTGTGACCTCCCGCTTGTCAAGGTCCGGGCTATGCTCTTCTTTCAATTAAGTTCTCTGGGGCTTAATGGTATGAATAAACTCCTCTGATTCTATCATTCCGGACTCTGAGATTTAAGCGAGCTAGGGGCTCGTTTGGAGTTTTAATCAGCCCGTCTTCTACTTGAGCGATCAGAGTTAACAATTATAACAAGGACAGTTTAACTTTCTTCCCCCCTCCCCCACAACCCCTCTTCTACTTCTTTATATTCTATTTTATTTTGTTTAAGTGCTCCAAGGGAATTCTGTTGGCTGAAGCAGCAGCATTGCGAGGCTCGTCTCTCCCTATATAAATTATCATGTGAATGCTGCTGTTTTTCCATTTGACGGGCTTAATTAATTGGCAGGAGAGCCCAAAAATGACAGTGCTACTAATTGCAACTCAAAGTAAATTTCTGTCATTGTGGCACGCTTGTCAGCGGG
This sequence comes from Chelonia mydas, assembly GCF_015237465.2. NCBI lineage: Eukaryota > Metazoa > Chordata > Testudines > Cheloniidae > Chelonia > Chelonia mydas. Next base: position 69,959,425 of record NC_051251.2, on the reverse strand, counting down.
CATGCCCCAGTCCACACTGCGGCCAGAGTTTGTTGACGTTTTCCATTTCAGTTTTCACATCTCGTTGGGGAGCGTGATCATATGTGATAGCACTAACGGACCAAGATGTGCCTCTGGGTTTTCCAGGCACACAGTTTGTGTGCAAGAATGACATTTACTGCCAATAAAGTTTAGACAACTGTGCTTCTGTGGACCAAACAGCTGCTAGGGGACTTAAGATTTTACTTAAGATATTTTAGCGAGTTCTGTTAGCCAGAAGACTTTGAATCAAACTGTGAGTTGTAACTCACTCATTGTCTCATGACTGAACTACCCTTATTAACACATCTCTAAGAATGCTAGACTTTACTTCAGTTGTGCATTAGGATGCAAATATTTCATTGTAAGCATTCGGTCAATTATACAATTGCATAAACTAAAAGTGCATGAATACTGATATACATGTAAATAAAAGATATACATGTAAATAAAAAAATACTGATCTATTATGGCCAGTAAACCGAAGCTTTTCAGCCCACATCACTCTGTAGGAATGAACCAATTCTGACATGCTAGAATACAGTACTTTCAGGTGAAGCTATTGTCACTTCTCAATAATTCTCAGAAAATGCACCTACTGAGAATAATTCAGCAAAAAAATATTGTTATTGCTCATCTTCCACCTTCAGGAGGCCTGCAACTCACAAGAGAAAGCTAAGTGCTACAAAATGTTTTATTCTTCACAGCGTCGGAGTCAGTAAAACATTGGTGCCTAGATACCACTGATTGGTGCATGATAGATAAAAAGATAGTCCAAGCACATGCTGATGACCGGTTCAGATAGAGATCATGCTTCCTGGTGCAAATGTATATGTTTATGTAACAAAATTCACCTTTAATAAAACCAAACTACAGCTTACAAAACAATTTCAGTTAATACCACTAGAAACCAGACACAATCTTTGTCAAACTCTGTGTGCATATAAACTTAATGTTTCTCCATTGCAATGTATATAACAATGAATAACCTACAAAGGAATATTTTTGCTCCCTCTGAGGTTTACAAAATAGTACCTAAAAGGCAAGAAATATATAAAAAATAATTTTTAAAAATCTTTAACTTTCTAAGACTTGTTTAATTGTTTTATAAATCACTTGTCTTTTAACAACTTTGTATATATGTTATTTTGTATCTCTAGCATGTACACGTACGGTGCACACATACATGACACATCCTATGTGTGTGTGGGTTAGATCAATATGGTAAATTATGGGGCCAATTGATAGATTGACATGTCTTCCTTGAACAGAGATTTCCAGTTGTGCTAAGTGGATAATGGCAGTGTTATATACACCTTCTAATTCCCAGTAGCTCTTAGAGTAGCAGCCGTGTTAGTCTGTATTTGCAAAAAGAAAAGGAGTACTTGTGGCACCTTAGAGACTAACAAATTTATTTGAGCATAAGCTTTCGTGAGCTACAGCTCACTTCATTGGATGCATTCAGTGGAAAATACAGTGGGGAGATTTATATACATAGAAAACATGAAACAATGGGTGTTACCATACACAGTGTAACCAGAGTGATCACTTAAGGTGAGCTATTACCAGCAGGAGAGCGGGGGGGACGGGGACCTTTGTAGTGATCACTACAAAAGGTCCCCCCCCCCGCTCTCCTGCTGGTAATAGCTCACATTAAGTGATCACTCTGGTTACACTGTGTATGGTAACACCCATTGTTTCATGTTCTCTATGTATATAAATCTTTCCAGTAGCTCTTGATACCATTGACAAGTTGGTATTTGAGTTGATTAGAGATCTTGAAGGAAAGGGCCAAGCAGCTCTTCACTGGTGTCTTTCTGCATATAGGGGTATTGCCGAGTAATTGCTTGTCCTTTTTAAGTCTTTCACATGCAAGGCTCCCTATGGTTCCATCTGTCACTCCTCTTTTGTGATATTCATATGCAGCCACCAGGGGAGATTGAGATTTTTCCACACCGCAGTGTCACTAGATAGCTAATGATACTGTGCTCCCCATCTCCTCTTCATCAAATCCAAATTCTATAATATTACTCTCCAAGTTTCTAACAGGGATGAAGATCTGGTTGAAAATTAACTATCTGTGACCCAATCTGAAAGTAGGCAGGGGATAATTTTCAGAAGTAAAAGAGGTGCCTGTACCATCAGGTGAAGGTTTATACCAAACTTCCACCAAACGTGGATCAGAAGACAGTTCCTCTCAGGTGTCCTGCTTTTAGTTGTCATGCAGACCTTTATCTCCTGGCTAGGCATCTGCAATATGTTCTACTTTGGGCCTAGTTTTTGAAGTCTGCTTAGAAGCTCCAAACAATGTACAATTTCAGATGCCAGAATTCTGAACAGTGTGGACTGTAATAAACACACAACAGCTGTGGTAAGTCAACAATGACTCCCTCTTCACTTCCTTGTGCAATTTAAAGTGAAGTTTGTAACCTTTAAAGCCGTAAGTGGTCTGGGCCCTGGTTATCGAAGAGTCTTGCTTTTGTCCCATACCATATCTCACCCTGTGTGGTAGAGAAATACTTGCTGTTGGAAGATCAGTATAAACATTGGTCTATTGCCTAGTGACAGGCCATGTTGTCAGTTCTTTCAGTTTTTTTCCTAGTCTCTCAATTTGCTGTGCTTTTCTTAAAACTCCGGCCTCTAGAATTGTGGGAATCTCAGACTTAATTTATTTAAGTAAGTTTTTACCCTGCAGGGATGTGGAGAAAAGCTTGAAAACATGACATGAAGGCTCAGAAAACAGCAGAAAAATGAAAAGGACCCCAAATGTATTAGGCTTAAAAATCAGGAGGTTTTTTTTAATCTCATAATTTTGTGGGTCTAACTCATGGCTTTGAATGGTTGAGGGTGCCAGTAGTGGATAGAGATTTCTCATTTGAGGGGCCTTGCCTTTGAAATTCACTCCTTTAGCACCCTGTTAGTGACTTGTTTCAATGTCCTTCAGAGTACAAAACAAGATGCATTGATTTTGTTTAGCGTTAGACATTTTGTTCTGTTTCTGTGTTTTTCTCTATAATTAATGTATTTGGCTACCACAGCAATAGACACTATGTAAATTAGTCATAGGAATATATTTAGAAGTCTGCTAGGAATTAGGATGGTATTGTCAAACTCATTTTTTGCAGTTGAGTAAAGCTAGAATTTGAATCCAGGACTCCAGAAGTAAAAGGGAGAGGATATTTTCCATTGTGTGTGAACTTTTATCAATTAGAGAATTACATGATATGGTGTAGATATATAGTTTTTCAGGTTGTCCCTATAAGCTAACTAGAGCTGTAAATCTGTGTGTGGTATTAATGAGAATCAGACTTCTGATCCGTGTCTGTGTTCTAAAGTTCTCTCTGAGATCTTGGAGGAGTTCTGCATTGAACCTCATTCTGAGTTTAGAAATGGATTGGCCTTCACTGTCAGCATGACAAAGCAGGGTCACTTCTACACCAACCATGGAGAGTGGTCTTCCAATTCCAGGATGTCATATGTGCAGTGTTTTATCTGCTGGTTTAGAAGACAGTGAGTAAAAAAGCCCAGTTTAGAAGGTACCAAAGAACAGAAAACCATTGCTGTGCCTAGGAGAAGCTACGTGGGACAATGCTGAGCAATGTTCCTGTGACTGATAAATGGAGGAGGTAGTTAGCACAATAATCTGACCTTCAAATGGAGAGAAACTGGATTATGAGTATTTTTAATGGTAATTGAAAAAAAATGTTTCTCTCAAACTGATGTCTGGAATGGCAATGCCACCTTAAATAAGCTGGGAACCAGCCACCATAAATTAATATTTATTAACTCTGAAAATCATCTGATATCCACTAAATCGGTTTGGAAAGACATGAATGAATCAGAGCCTTTCATCAATATACATATGAAAATTTACCTTGGTTATACCCACAGAAGAAGATAGAACTTCATATTACCAGTATAACAACTATTCAGACCACGCTGATGAATATAAGAAGCAATAGGAGTCATGTAGATAATAAAATTATTGTCCTAAAATTGAGTCCTTCAGATTTCCACAACACAGAAAAATTATTAGAGATATGGAATGCATAAATGAATTGACAATGATCTGTAGGAGAGAGCAGTTCTAAATTGCTCCACCACCCGCTTTACATGTTACAAATGATGCCCAGGTCCAAAAGCATAGAAAGCTGAAGATGGATCAGAGAGCATTCCTGGGCAGCATACCTTTGAATTAGATTGCAGCAAAGGACAGTTGCAAACTTTTATAAGAAGTTAGTCCAATAAAAGATACTATCTCACCCGCCTTGAGTCTCAACCTTTATAAGGACATTATACGATCATCATCCTGAATCCAGACCAGGTTTATTAGTTAAATCTTATGTGGAAGTACAAAATGAAGCTGTAAGGTAACTTCTTTCCTTAGAATTTCATCAAGAACTAGAAGCGTGGAGATAACTTGATACATCTTATCTGATATTCACAGTTCTGATCAAGATACAAAGTACATCAGTGATGAATGATTTTGAGATGGGTAACAACCAGGATCTGATACGTTTTCTGTATAATAATCAGAAAATTGCCAACATCTTGACGAGCTTGAAATATGCAGTGTGAATTTAGAATTAATGATATCCAAAGTCTGGACCAAGATTAATGGCTTGAACTAATACCCTACAGGTTTGTCTATACAAACTGTTAGTTGGTGGCAAGCTGGGGTATGAATCTACCCTACACTAGTCTACCACAGAGTAACTGCCTGTGTAGTCCCTGCCGACATGAATTAACTGCTTGTTAGTGCACCTTGATCTAGTCCTCTTTGAAATAGGAATTGATCAATGCATATTAGCAAACTCTTAACAGGTATCAGCAGAGTCCACACAGACAGTTCGTCTGTGGTAGATGCTTCTAGAGTCTCACCCCAGTTTGCTGCAAACAAAATGTTTGTGTAGACAAGCTTTAGCGAAGAGTAAAGCAGGGGCATTGGTTAAGGCCTGATAATTAGCTAATGAGTCTTTCAGGTTGAAAATACCATTATCACAATGGCCCTCCAATGTTACTCGTATCTCCAACCAGTAATTTTTAGAATCCAGTGAATCAAAGTGAACCATGGAATTTTAGGTTTACGATGTACATTTCATCTATTTAACATAAAATAAATAGTATGACATTGGACCTAGGAGCATGCTTAGTGCAGCTAATATGTAGACACTCAATGGGGCTGTAGCATGCTCAATACAAATAGAATCTTTTGAGATCTTAGCAACAAAAAATTCTATTGATCATGTAGAAAATGATGACTTTCAGAGGATTATGACTGTGCCAAATCTGGATGGCTTTTCACAGGGACAGCAAAAGATACCTTCCTAGTTCCAGAATCATCTGTTTCCCAAATTTCAAGCTGCTGCAGCAAAGCTAGAACTCTTCAAAGGAACAGTTGGGGAAAATATTTACATTGACAAGAATAGCTATATATCCTTAATGCCATTCTTATGAACAGCTTAATTGTTTCTGCTGAAACTTTAAGAAAAAAATCAGCCTGCAGCATAGTGCAAGCATGGAAAATTTTAGCTTAAACAGTTAATGTCTGACAAAGTTAAAGGCAACTGAAAATGGGTCTTTACAATGTAAAGTTTTAGGCATCCTTAATTGTAGGGGTTCCTGCCAGCTCAACCTTTAATACCTGTGTTGTTTTATTGAGCCTTCTTGAAAGAAAAGAGTTCAACTTAACAACACTATCAGTTCTAAATTGAAGACATCTGATAGACGTAGCCCTGCAACAGGAGGAAAAACCCAGTAGTGATCAGAAAAAGAACATGCCGAGGGCTTTTCTATAAAGCGACTTAGTGCACAGCAAGCTGGTGTGCTGTCAGGTCATACCCCACCTTGCCGCGTGGTAACCTGCTATGTAGACAAGCCTTAGTACCAAACATCAGCTATTGTGGAACCCTTAGAAAGAATCATAGCCAAAGTGTGATGTTTGAGATTTGTTGCATTTAGACACCAAATTTGAGCAACTAGTGTTGCTGAACGTATAACTTTATATATCAAAGACAGGTAATAATTGATTGAGGGTTTTTTTAGCTAGCCAACAATGGTCAGTTTTTTAAGGAGTGGCTAGAGCTCATCAGAATACTCTGAGTGAGAAAAATCTATTAAACCTCTTCCATATACTCCATGCTGAAGCAGCTGCATTTCATTCCCCCTGACCGAAGATCACAGTATCTTAGTTCTGTATCTTGGGACTTGTCTAAATACAAAGTTGCACGTTTAACTAAAGGAGCTAAAATCATTTTATTAAATTGGCACAAAACCATAATGTTATGTATTGTTGGCTTATTTGGGTGAAGAACTGACTTAAGCTAAATTGATTTAAGTGTGTCCATATAACAGATTTTCACTGCTAGCTAACTAAATCTGTTTTTAAATCAATTTTAGTTAAGCCCATGCAACTTTATGTGTAGCCAAGGCCTCAGTAATACACTGTTTTGGCTGGAGTCAGATAAGATACAAACAGCTCTTCTGCATGACCCTAGCTAGAAGTTTTTTAGTCCTTGTGGTGGTTCATCAGCATTTTGTGTTTCAAGAGCCAAGAACTGCAGGCTTTTAGTAGTGGTCACACTAGATTGTTCTTCACCAAGTTGTGTTACATTCAGTAGTTATCAAGATAGTAAGAAGCTTTGGTGAACTTGTGCCATACTGAAAATAGGAAGATGCCTAAAAAAGAGAGCTAGTAATGGCAATGGTAATAAGACTTTAAAAAAGAAAAAAAACCCTGCAGCTTCAGGACCTTGCAGATGATACTCGCAGCTTTGCTGGTCGGCACCACAGTGACACTGGGCATAGAAGTAGCAGCAACAGCATGCTTCTGCTTTGGTCATAGTTACAGATCCTGCAGGACTCCAGAATAGTAACTGTGACCAACTTTCTCTGTCTTGTGATTTTTTTCCCGTTTTTCTTTGTTTAAGACTGAGCTTTGTTTCTGGCTCTGCAGGTAGCTGGTAGCCTATGGCAAGGGACTGGGGAAATGAGACTTCAGTGATAGAGAACTAAATGAAAAGGACAGCAGATTGCAATGAAAAGATGGTGCTGGCTTTTCACTGGACTAAAACTTTATATGAGTTGTCATCCCAAATGTAGTTTTCTTGCAGGTCTAAAACTTTGTGAATTTGTAACATAGAATCATAGGACTAGAAGGGACCTCAAGAGGTCTTCAAATCCAGTCCCTTGCACTCAAGGCAGGACTGAGTTATCTAGACCATCCCCAAGAAGTGTTTGTCTAGCCTGCTCTTAAAAATCTCCAATGACAGAGGTTCCACAACCTCCCTATGCAATTTATTCTGTGCTTAGCTATCCTGACAGGAAGTTTTTCCTAATGTCCAACCTAAGCTGCCCATTGTTTCTTGTCCTGTTCTCAGAGATTAATGAGATCAGTTTTTCTGCCTCCTCCTTGTAACAACCTTTTATGTACTTGAAAACTGTTCTATGTCCCCTCTCAGTCTTCTCTTCTCCAGACTAAACAAGCCCAATTTTTTCAGTCTTCCCTCAAAGGTCACATTTTCTAGACCTTTAATCATTTTTGTTGCTCTTCTCTGGACTTTCTCCAATTTGTCCACATTCTTCCTGAAATGTGGCACCCAGAACTGGACACAGTATTCCAGTTGAGGCCTAGTCAGAGTGGAATAGACTGGAAGAATTACTTCTTGTGTCTTGCTTACAACACTCATGCTAATACATCCCACAATTGTGTTTGCTTTTTTTGCAATAGCATTACATTGTTTACTCATATTTAGCTTGGGGTCCAGTATGACCCCCAGATCCCATTCCTCAGAATTCCTTCCTAGGCAGTCATTTCTCATTTTGTATACTGCAGATGTTGCTTGCTTGTGCAACACGTGTAGTGTTATTAAGGACCCAAAGGTGAACCCTTGCAGAGAGGTGTAACCAGAAAAACATGACCACTATTATAGAGACAAGGTGTGTGAGGTAATATCTTTTATTGGACCAACTTCTGTTGGTGGGAGAGACAAGCTTTCAAGCCACACAGAGCTCTTCTTCAAGTCTGGGAAAGGCACAGCTACACTGCATGACCACTATTATGTCAGCTTTAAAAAAAATAAATAAATATCCAGGTTTTAAAATTGCAAATTAAAATGTGCTTAACTGAACGTAGGTAAAGTATTCAATAGTCTTTGGACTCACTCTGGATTTGGGGATGTAGTGAAATGAAATCTCTATCTACTGTGCCCATTATTTAGATTGTGTAGTTGGAGCTAAATACTAGAGTATTTAAGAATTTTTGTCTGTGTTGAGCCTACAGAGTGACATAGCAGGAAGAAGCCATCTCTAATGATGGGTTTAATAGATGATTATTCCATAGTCTAGAAATCTTCCCAAGTACAGATTTTCTCAAGAGATTTCAAGTACATCCTGGGTTCAGCAAGGTCAGAAATACTAGGTGAGAAACTTTTTGTTTTCACTTCCCGTGCCAGCAGTATAGAGGCACACACAAAATTAAAACAAAAGGAGAATTTATCGCTTGAACTGAAAGAATGACCTCCAATGAACACCTTCAGCCTACATTATCAGATATTACGGAGATGCACAGTTGGTCACTTTTTCAGTGCAAGGAGCAAGACTTTCCAGCTATAACACTCAAGAGCTAATATATACGTATACGCACATGCACTCTTTACTTCAAGAGCTAGATTCTCTGCATGCCTTTTGGCTGCTTTGTGCCACTTTTATGGTGCAGAGTAGCCAGAAATCCAGCATAAAATGACTACCTAGGGAATTCCCTACTGCAAGGGGACTCAGCAGGTGCTTAGAGCCAGCATGGCCCAAACTAGTACACAGTCAGTCCTGTTGCTGACACAGAGTGCCCGAGGCAAGCAACAGCTGGGTTCGTTGCCTGGTATGCGTCGCGCTAATGACCACAACGGGGTGGAGAAGCAGAGAGTTTTATTTGGAGCTCCAAATAGAGCGCAGGGAGAATGAGCTGTCTCAAATCCTGCAGCAGTGCAGCAGATTCCAGTATACATTTTATACCTTTTCCTACTTCACTACACAAGCATATGCAACCTGTTGCCCCGTACAATACTGTAGCCAATCAGCTAAAGCAGCCAGTTGTGTTTTTCTCAGTAGCATTGCCCGAGCCTTGCCTTGTTTAGTCCTATTTGTTACCAGTTTTTGCTAAACATTTCTTCCTTATCTATCTGTTTCCCAGGCCGAAGCTGGCCTTGGCTGGCGAGCCGTGTGCAAACCTGTCTGTTTGTGTGCTAGCTTCCTCAGAGTTATGCAGGATCACAGAGGATTCAAGAAGCAAAGGGACCTTGGTTTATCCGGGCCTAGAGGAGGAGGGCTTCATCGACACTCATGGTCTTCCACCCTCCCGAGTTACCTAGTGTAGTGCCCAGTGTCCCCAACAGTCCCACAGATGGAAAAGTAGCAATAAGGCTTCATTTTGTGGAAGTGACATATCAGTTTGGTTGTAATTTTTTGAGTGTTTCAGAAGTTTTATTTGACCAAACTCTGAGTGTTTTTTTAAAAAAAAAAAAAAAAAAAAAAGCTTTTGAAACACCCAAGATTGATTTTTTTACACAGTTCATTTTAAGAAGTAGCTAGTACAGTTTATTTTGCTAGCCATAATTTCTGTGTAGCCTCTGTGCTGCACATTTTATAAGCAGTACAACTATGCAAAACTGAATGGTTTCAGTTGGTAGGGGATTCATGCAAGCCTGTTTTTCTTTTTGTAGGGATTCACACCTTCCTGAGTTTGGTTTTGAGCTTTGGCTTTCAATGAAACCAAAAACTCAAAGTAACAGTCCTGCATTTTGTATAGCTGTCTATCAAAACCTTGCAAAAACCATCAATTTCCATGTAACAGATGTGTAGAAACCATAAAGTGGCCCAGGTTCACTCAAAACTTGGCTTTGGTTTGCTTAAAGATTCACTATCTCGTCAAACCTAGCTTGTATTGTAGATTTATAAGGAAACGCCAAAACAGGTGATATCAACCAATTTAAAATTTTATAGTCACATTTTGTACAACTCTGGATCCCTTTCATTTTAACTCTTAAGAAGCCTTGACTTAGGCTACTGTTGTGCACTGAGTTCTCCATTAAAGCCAATGACAAAAGATGGACGCCTAGACTTTGAACAAACATAAACCAAGATTGTCAAAGTGACGAGTGATTCTGAGTGCCCAAAAGGCTATGCACCCCCTGAGAATCAGGCCCCTGTTGGACATGCAGTCAACTTTACTTGTCACTTTTGAAAATGTGGGCCACTGCTTTGATACAGTATATTGCACCTTATGAATTTGTTGGATTATAATTTGTTAGTATCCTTTCTTTTGTCTTTCTTTGAGTAGCATAAATCAAAAATCCCATGGAGCTACAACTTTGCAGACAAGATATCAGCCATAATGGGGTTTTTTTCCATTAACATACACTGTAAAACATTAAGCTTAATTGTAAAGGTCATAGAACAACATCAAGGAAAAGCGAACCTCTTTCAGTTTCAAATAGGCAAGAGCTATGGACATTCTCCCCATCAAGATAGCTAGCTTTTTACTTTTCAGAGTTCTCCAACCTCACTAGGTTCATTGCTCTAGGGCAAATTTAATTAAAGTCAGCAGAGAATTTAAAAATGGGGAAGGGGAACAAGAAAAAAAAACATTTCTTAATTATGCTGTGGAATTTCTCCCTGTAACATCTCAGGCAGCTCCTTTTGAAACAATCTCTTAGTGAAGTATATGGCATCCTCTACAGATCAACACTGAGACACTACAGCTATGCATCTGGCGTACAGATTTTTGATTTTTGCATGATTTAGCAATCAGGATTTTTGGAGGTTAAATAAACTGTTGTTTCAAATTCCTTTTAAATACCATTAAGTGTCCATTCTACATCATTAATTATTCTATTTTTAAAAAGTCATCATAATTTCTACGTTCTTCACACAAATGTGAGGTTTAATTTATAATTGTTTATAATGTGCCTTAAGATCCTCAGAGAGAGGGCACTGTCTGGATTTAGAAGGAGAGTCTCAAAAGTACAAAGTTAGGTGCCCAGCTCCTTTTGATTTTCAGTGGCAGTTACGTGCCTGATTTGTTTCTGCCTTTGAAAATCTCCCTCTTAAATATAGCTGCTACAATTACTGTTCCTATGTAAGTAAATTAAAATATGAAGTAGGATATAAGTTATATTTTGTAACACATATAATTGTATGAAACTATTCCAGCCTAATCACCCTTTTTAGGACAGCACAGGAGCCAAATCAGATAAGCTCATAAATGTCCCTCCATTTGTAAGTAAACAAGCAATATTGATTTTGACATAGAAAAAGTCCCATTCAGTTTGTCATATTTTATTGATTAAAAAGTTATAATCTGAAAGAACATGAAGCAAAAGTATCAACAAAATCTGAAAGATAGCCACTAAATTTGAATGAATATATATATATGCATACACACAATTATTTATTGTAATCTAAGAAAATAAGCTATAAATCCTAATGTACCAATCCTACACATAAACACCATCTTGACAGTCATGTTGTATATATTGGTTAGCAAACTCTTTTCTTAATTAATATGAGGCTTATTCTGGTTTTCTCTGCATCAGAGTCTGGCACTGAGTCACCACTGTTCTCTTTGCTATCAATTTTAGCTAATTAAGTTTCAGCTGATTTTTTGACCCAGTAGATATATTGTTTGCTCTGTTATGTGACTCCAAGTCTTCTTGGGTGAAATAAACTCTCTCTGTATCATGGTTGGTGAATGATATTTTTATCGATAAGAAAGATGCCTTCATTTAGCTTAAGTTGTTGGTCCCAAATTTGGAAAAAATAAGAATCCATCACTTTGTATTATTGCCTTTCTTCTTATGAGCTGAAAGTAGTACTTTTTTCTTTATCCTGGTAGTCATTCATTATGTACAATTACAATTTGTCTTTGTAGCTGAACCCTTTTGGTTATTTTTATTCGTGTCACAGTGATGAGATGGTCATCTCTCACATTTAGATTGTGTCTTTAAAATCATTTCTCATCTCCTCTTTCCCCCTCCAAAAAAACCCTCAACCCACCACACTAAAAACAGTGGAGGATCCCAACTCTCCTCTTTGTCAGGAAGTCCCAACACATATGGCTGGTTCTTAAGTAGGTCCATCCTATATGAAGTTTCCTGAGGATATTTTCCTTGTTCCTAAAACATCTATTTTGAGGCCTATGTTAAAAATCCCAAGATAGCCTTCATTCTCCTATTTTCAAGTTCTAAATTCTGCACTCTGCAACACAGCACATCAGTGTAGTGTTCAGCCAATTCAATGTGCTGTCCATCTTTACAATAGTACAAGAATGGGACCTTCAGCCAGAACGTGCCTAGCTGTATGCAAGACTAGTGATGGAGGCCATATCAGTGAGGCCTGTGGTCTCACTTACCACATAAAAGGAATTTTAGAGTTGAAAACATCTTGTTAGTAGATTTTGGCACCAGAGAAACCTGATGTTTATATTCACTCCTTGAGTCCAAACTTCACAAGATTGGAAATCCATAGTGTTATTTTCTGGCCACTTCCTCTTCCCATTGGGTTTTCCTTCACATGTGGTCTGCATGTCCTCAGCTTGATCTGCTTCTTCATAAGCTGTTAGCTCTATAAATTCATGCAAATGAATCAACACTTAAAAACCAACTGAAGATCATACATATTTTTCAAAATCTATCATTTTGTTATACAAGGAAAGAGATGGGCAAAACAATTTACAAATTGGAATTTTGCTATTCAAAATAAGTAAATAAAACTTCAACTCATTTGATGGCTCTAGAGTATCTTGGCATCAGTCCTTCCCAGCCTGGATTATCTTGAAGCCGAAGCTACCACTAGGATTGGGTGTGGGATAGGAATATAAATAGAATGGCGGAGGGATTGGGCACCAGGATGTGTTTTCCGATCCTGGGACCAAAATGTAAGTGTGTACCTTGTAGGGGAAGGTGATTTGAGGGGGAAACCAAATTTACGTTTTATTCCATTCTAGACCTGTCATTAACAAACAGCAGAAAAATTAGAGAGTTCCAAAGGCTGCATTGAATGACTTATGAGGAAGTATTAAGAGTTAACTATGTGTATCTTGGCTAAGTGGTTATTGTGAGGAAATGTGGGGACCGAACAGTTTACTAATATTTGAAGAGTGTACACACCAACAAAGAATGAATTGACACAGTAAAAAGAGTTTTAGCTAGGATTAATGGGATGAAATTAAGAGAGGAAATATTTAGGCTGATTATCAAGAAAATCTTCCTGGCAGCTAGATCTATTAGGCTGTGGAGTAGCTTCCCATGGGAAATGATGGAAACCTCATCACTAGTAAATGTACAATAGGGAACAATCCTGTACTAGCAAGGAGAGGCACTGAAAAAACGTCTTTTTTTGTTTCTAGAATATTGATTCTATTATTAGGGATTTTAGAAACAGACCATCCAGACTAACAGAATACACTTCTTAAATTTTTGTTTGCCTTTTACCATACCCTTGAGCACTCAAACAAAAGCAATGAAGTATAAAAAATGAGCCTGCAGCTGAAAGGCATGGGAAGGAGAGATACCACTGAAATAAAGGTCTAATTCCAATGCTGATTCCTCTTGTGTGCCCTCTCCCCCTATTGCATCCGCTAGATGTCCATTTCTGTAAGTTTTCCCTTCAGAACAAACCTATCATTTTTCACCACAGGATATTTACAGCTTCAATCAGTGCCAAATTCAATTGGCTTCTGATCTCATTGCTGGAAGTTATAGATGCAGATATTATTTGCACTGCGGTTAATTATGGAGCAATCAAACTTTGGCTTTTCCACTGTAATTTCCTCTGCCAGCTAATTTAATTAATCACCCCCAGCTCAGCTCTTCCAGCTGCGACCGGCAGGGTCATTAATTAGGCATGTGGCGGTAGCTCATAGACCAGTTCCTGTTAAGGGGCTGCTGCCCACTTGATCTCTAAGGGAGTGATAGCTTTTTCTAAGCATCCAGGCAGGATTAGAGGTGGTTGACACATTGTGTCCTCTCTAGAAGGAAAGGCTATTCCCAAAAGATGTTCTAGAAGTAAACAACATGATTGCTGTGACTACTGGCTTAGTTCACTGGCATGGCTAAGAAAGGAGGGGGCTTTATCTCATGCAATATTTTAGGGTTTTTTTAAAATCCTGTAGTTGATAGATGTGAGTGCATACTGTGTAGGTGTGGAGACTGCCTGCAGCCCTGCCAAGTGTTTAAAGGTTCCATCCTCGGTATTCCTAATGTAGGACCCCCCCCCCCCCAAAAAAAAAATAAAAATAGAACATAAATGCTAAAAGCCTCTCTACAGCTGTATTTGGGAGCTGATCAGTTTTCAACAAGTACATCTTAAATGTCCTGTTTCAGAAAGGCAAAGCACATTTTCACTGCCAAAAGAAATATAATTGTAGTTTTGTCTGTTCAGTTAAAAAAAACCCATGGTAATAACCCCGTAGGTCTGTGTCTTGTTCTTCTGATCTGAAAATAATCAGCAAAAAACTGGTGTGGGTTTTTTTTTACATAATATTATGTAAATTAATTTGTATGACTCACTTTGTATTTATTCAGATTAAGAATCACTTGCTGAATGTAAACAGGAAAGGCCAGTAATGTGATACGCTGGTCTGATAGGCTTCAAAATACCAAGCTCCAAGGCCATTTAAAAAAAAAAAAGATAAATCCTAGTCCCCTCATTTGGGATCATGTATTATGATATACACCAACCACATGTCTTTCCACCAGGTTCTGCCTTGTATGCTGATGCTTGTCTGATCTTCCAACTCAATCTCTAAAGCTCCTTGGTGTCCAGGCCCTGAAAACAATATTATAACACACCCCAGCTTCTTTGTGAGTTCTTTCTGTCCCCCTCGGATGACAGGAAATCCCCAGTGTTCCCTTAATATAGTGTAATATTGTGTCAGCCTGGACTATTGGAGCAAGTTTGATAGAAAAACCAAAAATAGGTAAAGTTAATTGCAACTCTCAGGCAGCCACTGACTACAGCAAATAACTTGGAAAGAGTTTTAACAAACTTTGAATCTGAAGCCCATCTCATTGACTGATTGGTATTTCTAGTCAATGTATCTATCCACCATATGTAGGTCACTGTTGAACTGGTTGGCAATTATCCCACTTCCTTCTAGAATAGACAGACTGTACTCAAGATAATTGTGTCTTGGGAATAATTTGCTATAGAACTACTAGCAGGTGCTTCAAAGTGCTTTCTTCCATTCACAACCTTCCCAAAAAAACAATCTCACACACCAAAAAAAAACTTAGGATAAAAGAGATCAGTTGCCTCCATCAAAAGAATAAGTGCAATTGAGCCAGTTTCAATAGAAGAGTAATTGTGTGGACGTTCTGTTTCTAGAAAGAAGACATTTCTGATAAAAACTCACTTCAGCATTTTACCTGGCGATTGCCTTATTTCACTGGATCTCTCAGAAGTTTATCTGCACACTCACATAAGAACTTTTTACCAGAAATCTCGCAGGTCCCAGACTTTTCTTTGTCTGGTCACAGACAGCCCTTTTCTCAAAGATGTAATTAATAGTCATATCTCAATTGAAGTCATAGAGATTGCACACATCCCATTTTCTTATCAAGCCTAGAACCCAAAAGGAATCCATTCACAACAAACACCCAAGTCACCACTGAGACCCTGGGTGAAATAGGTTTGTAATTGACATACCCCCAAAGCAATCTAATTCCTCACAGAAAATTCTGCACTTTCTGGTCTTCCTAGCTATGAAGTAAGGATGAGTGACTTTGTTTGTGGTGAGTTTCTACAAACTCCAGCAAACAATAAGTAAATTACTAATTCAAGAACAATACATTTTGCAATCTTTCTTCAGCCTTATACAGCTTATGGACTGAAAATTCTGCAGTTAGAAGGATGGAACATGAGACGATTAGAGCCTGATTCTCACTGAGTATCCAAAACCTCAAATGTCCCTGGACCACAAGTTAACAACATGCCAGGAGGTGCAAAGGGCAGACCAGGAAACAATATGTTTCTTCAGCTGAGTAGATGAATTTTATCGATTACATCTGTTCATGTAAAAGAAGTGCAACAATAAACATGGACTGGCACAGTCTCCAAACAATCCGTTAGGAAGAACAAAATCTGAAATACTCCGAGTTGCAGCAGATCATAGTGAGAATCAGGAAATTCAATGATAAATGCTTCTGCCTCAGCAGTGAACAAAGTAAGAGATACATTTCAACAGAAAAAAAATCTCAAAGCTAAGGCAGTGATTTTGCTATCATAAAACTAGTTAGTCAATTTATATATGCCTTTCCCCAATTTCTGCTCACACGGGAAGTGCAGAAAAATTAGAATAGATTTAGTAATTTTAATAGTCCTTCCATTAGCCCAGGAGATCTGATTCTCAGAACTGGTTTAAATTTCACTAGAGGGCTCTTTCAGTCTTCCTGCATCATCTATTTCAGGTTTCTGTAAGCATCAGGATTACTAAAATGGAGACGATAGAAAATAATCTAGGCTCCCAAAGCAGAAGAAATGATGATGTCATCCAGAAGAACATTTACTGCAAGAATTTTTTCTAGAATGAGTTTCTGTAACTGGGGTTACAGAACATCTTATATATTCTACAGCAGAGCCTGAAAATGAATTTGTTTTAGCTGTTCAAAAATTACAAGTGTCAGCCTTACACTCGGTCTCATCAGCAGAATGCAATCACCCCATCCCAGTTCACCCACACATCTCACTTGTTTTTGTTGACAATAAATATCTTAAATCTTCCCCATGCTATTGAATGCCTTCAGTGAAGACTCACCGTAGTCCTTAAGGCATTCATCAAGGCCTTCACTGAGCCACTGCATGAAGTATCCTTCTGCTTCTTATCAATCAAAACAGTTTACTTATAACTCTTTTCTTTGGCTTCCCAAAGTAATCAACATTTGATATTCCACAGATTGCAGAATGTTGTCCCTCTCACATTCTGTGCTAATTCATTACATGAACAGACATAATTCAGACAGAAAAGCATTAAAGATTTAAATGAGCAAGAGTCATTCCATAAGTGAATCTGCTAACTGCACCAGATGTCAGAGCAAAAAAGTATTCAAGACTCCAGCTAGATGACTCAAGAATTGCCATACTGAAACATACAAAGCAACAGGAAGTACGCATTCTGCAACAAGAAAACAAGTTTTTCATAGCATCTGTGTTTCTGTCATTGGCTGAAAAAATGAGTGTCCCAGTAGAAGAAATACGTAAACCAGCAGTATCGTCCATTATGTATACCTTCAAAGAGCATAAATTTAACTTTCAGTATTCACTTGAAAATCCTTTGGAAGGAGAGTGCCACAAGATGAGGTTTCCACTTACCAGGGTTTTCCAGACTGTTGAGGGGTCAGATTTACTAGTTTTTTCCTGATCTTATTTCCCTTCCTTTTTGCTAGCATTTTAGAACTTCCCAAAAGTGTTGGATTAGTGGACATATGCTTTCAAAAGCAGCTTGTCCACTAATCAAATGTCTTTTCCAAAAAAAAGTCAGATTCACTGCCCATATTTGTAGTGAGGAATTGGCATCATTTATTCATAATTTCTCTTGAGTATAATTACTAGTTTATTAGCTTTGGAAGAACTTTTTCTGTGGTTAATGCAGTGGACGGTCCCTCCTGACAAGAGCACCCTTGGGAATCAGGTCTGTGACTTTTTTCAGTACTCCAGAACTCAGTTTAAAAATCTAAAACAACTTCTTTTGGAGCTTACACCAATCTCTGACTATTAAGGGTTACAGGAAGACTATTCTAGGGAATAGATTCTCCCACATCCTGTCCTGCAAGGTTTCTTGCACTTTATCCTGAAACATCTGGTGCCAGGAGACAGAATACTGCACCAGATTAACCATAAATCCAGTCCATTTTGGCAATTCCTATTTTTCTATTCTATGGTAAAGGACTCAAAGGTCTCATCTCAGAGAAAAGAAAATGTAGGGAAAAGAGTGCCTTTTGGTGGGTAAAATGTGATTTTTTCCTGCAAAGTATGGGCAAAATGTATATTATTCTATTTGGGATACAAATATTGGACTAGAATATGGATTATGTATATACAGTCCTAGTGACAATCGTGAATAAGGCTTCATGCTGTCCAGTGTGATGTGGACCAAACTGTGGTGCAAGACCCCATTTGACTCAGGTTTTCTTCTGAAATAATTCCTCCTTCCCTTCCTTAGTAGTAAGTGTCTCCCTCTAGCTGGCATTGCAAATCAGTATGTCCCTTCCTAAGACAATACTATATCCAACCAGTGCGGAGCTGTGAAACAGAAACACCCTTCTTGCATGCTTATTACCTTTAAAACAAACCAAAGAAGAAGAAATACCATAGCAAAAGAATTGAAGACTTTTTTTAAAGAGTGAGTGGCAAGGGGAAATTATAAAGACTTGAGACAGTAATTATCAGTCACTGAGACAGCAAATCAAGCTGTCTGGGCCAATATACAGGAGAAATATGCTGCAGGGGCTGGGTAGAATGGTTAGATTAGGCCCGCTTGGGTGCGATCTGTCTGATCAGTGTAAGGTACTGATTGTAGTTGTCAGTTTTCTGCTGTTATAAGCTCTCCTGTTATAAGTGCACCTCATTCACTGCCTTTTAAAAAGGTTCCCTAAACCTCCCTTCTGTACCCTTCTGCTTAAAAAACACAGTGGCTGACAGTCCAAATGTTTGAAATAATTGGATTCTGCATTCTAATTCATCTGTAAAGTATTCGTTGATTAAATTAGCCTAATAGATATTATTTCTTACATGACTGCATAATTTCATCCTGATTGTATCTCTATGGCACTAACGAGTCCCCCAATTTACTATTGACTTGAGAATCACAGAAGGCTAGAGATAACTATCCTCTTGTTTCAAATTTTTTTTCCCAGGCTAAAAGTTAAACTGATTTATACTAAAAGGGCATACTGCTAATGCTGAACTGCAGTTGTGCAGTGTATTTGATTCTTCAAGACCAGCGGAAGAAGAAAAAATATTGTTTTATATAATCTTGAGCCCTCGTATTTACTCAGTGGGTTGTTCTTGAAGCAGAAAGATTAACCTTTTAAATTCCTTTGGGGCAAAATTGGAATATTTTTAAATAAAATAAGTTTGTATTATCTCATCAAAACAATTTTTCAACTCACAAACAAACCCCATAAGAACTGCACACATTCAGTGATATAAAAACGCTCCTTTAAAGATAGTGTTTCAAATAAAGTGGTTTTATCCTTTATCAGTAAGATTATCTTTGAACTGCAATTTAAATTAACCAAGAGAAGTTAAGGAAAGCAAAAGCAACCATCAAACCAAAATGTTGTGGAGCAGGGACAAATTAAAAATAGGCACCTTAGAATCCCACGCCGTCAATTTTTCGTAAGGAAAATGCAGCCTGTGATTGTACTAGTATCTTTTCAATTCTCTGCATGAAATTAAACCACTACCCAACAAATTCCAGGTCTGGAAGTAACTTTATGTTGGGAAAGGGTTAACAGTAAAATTCGCTTTCTCCCTGAGCCAGGAGCTGGAAACAGCTGGTGGGTTTTGTATTGCGCTGGTGAACTGAGCAGTAGAAAAAAAAAGTTTTGGCAAACACTTGGCCTACCCAGGACAGAAGAGGTGGGTAAACTCAGGAAACTGTTTTCATGAGTAAACGGAGGAAACAAAGGCAGCTCAGCAGGAACAGAAGGGATACCCACTCCCTCTGAATAGCTCCCCTAAAAACAGCTGAAAAGGAAGAAGGCCCATTTGCTTCTGGGAATCCAATAAATTGTTTCAGGAAGTAAAAGTCTGTCCACACTAATGGAGCTGTGATTGACAGTTGGATCTCATTACGGTGCCCATCAGGGGACAAAGTGCATTCCAAAGTTATTTAAGAGGTTAAGTAGAAATAAAATGCAGGTGACAGCCCAAGGCTGAGGCATCTTGTGACACTGTTCATACGTTTATATGGAAAGGCTCTGCAAAACTTAAAATGGGTGAGGGCAGAGGTAGCTTTTCTATAGCAAGCAAAATAAAATCTTATCAGGACTGAAATTTAGTGAAACCAAGAGAACAGGAAAGAAAGTCCATTTTTTTCCTTCAGTTTGAACATTTGTTTCAGTGAATTTTAGTGTTCAGAGTTCGTCTTCATGAAAGGTACCAGACTGGCAGTCACTGAAGTTCTCTGACTGCAGAATAGCTACAACATAGGTTGTGAGAAATGTGAGCTGCTTCACATCGCCCACTAATGAGTTTCAGTCCTCACTTGGACTTTCTAGCATAGGAATAGGAGGCTAATTTGGCCTCTCTGGCCATTTAGCTGATGGTGTGTCAGTGCTAAGATTGCAAACAAGGATATCATATGGATGTCATGTTAGGTTTTTTTTAATGTCATCTTTGTCCCCTAGGAACGGGACTAAAAGTACTAACTCATTTCATACAAGCCACAAAATATATGGGATGTAATGACCTAAGCCTGTTGTGCAATGCAGCAAGCTGGAGCCAGGTCTTCTGGCATGGCAGAATGGCATATCTGCTGCAGCTTTATTTAAACTTTAAAATGAAGTTTTAATTAAGTTTAGAAATGATGAGTACATTCAGTAAAATTGCGCTGCTTGACAATAAATTTGAAATGTTTAATGCTGTCCACATACTTTCAATTTTTGATACCCACAGATCTTAGTATTGGCAATGCATAATTGCGTTGTAAAATTTGTTGGAAAAGCTGGTAGCAGGAGACAGCTGGAGCTCTTGTTGGCAAGTGAGGATGGGGGAGGTAGTTTGGAGTTGTAGGATAAGCACCTGAGTATGATGATTCTGCTAAAATTATCAGCAGTGAATTAGTTAATATTAACATTTAAATTGTCATCTGTAGGTTTCAGAGTAAACACGGTGAATGGGCCAGTTTGCACCTCGCACAGCTATTGTTTCAGCTTGTCTGCTAAAAAAGAGGATAACACTGAATTGATGTACACTCCCCATGTTTTCAAGTCTTTATTACCTTAAGGGCTGGACACATTGTTTGTTTGTTTGTTTGTTTGTTTCATGGCAACATGGATTCTAGAGAACAATTGAGAGGCAAAAAAGTGGATTGCACACAATGCAATGACTTTAATTCATTACCTGTCTGGACCAGTAAAGGGCTCAGCCCATCACTAAGCCACTGAGCCATGCAGTCCCTGTTAAGTGCCCTCCATTTTGCTTATGTGATAGAAATTCTATAATTGTACAATAGTTGTCCACATGAGTAGAGCTGGACAACATTTTTTCAGCAAATAGCAAATTTGCTGAAAAATACAGACTGAAGCTATTTGAGCCGTCAGGTGAAATTTGGCAAATAGTTTCAACCAAATAAAAAACAAGGGGAAAAACTTGCAAAAGTCAGAATGTTGTTTCACCATTTTCTAAATGAACAGTTTTAACATTTTGTTTAAAAGGAAACATCGTTTCAAAATGTCATTTCTCAGCATTTCATTTTTAAAAAATTCATTTTTGTTTCAGCAAAAAAAATGAAAAAATTGAGTTTTGCTTTGGCAAGAACCAAACATGTTTTCAGATCTTTCAGTATGGCCACGAAACCAACAAAATCAGTAATTCAGTCAGGTCTGTACAGGAGGTTAGTACCCTTTGTGGGTTCTGCCTATATCTCACAGCTTGTTAATATTACTGCAAGTTAGAGAGGAAGATGGTAGAAAGAGATTGCATTTGTTCATTGCTCTCCTCGGTAGCAACTCAGTCAGCAGGCCCCCATAAGTGTATGGCTGCAAGAACTAGTGAGATGCAGTAACAGTGTTAGCTTTTTGTCTGCTGATGGTGCTGTTAGCGTGTGCCAGAACTTACTGCTACACTTACTAAGGCAAATCATGTAACATTTAGTACAATCAGATCAGATTTGATCAACTGCTAGCACAAATGGCAAGTAGTTTTGAAATGAAATATGTCAAGGCCCACACAGTGATATAACAGCATGTTTACATGACACCCTCGTCAGATTCTGATCTCAAAGACTACGGAAAGAAAAGAAGGTGGTACGAGGAAAATGTGCTCCGAATTATTAATCTAAGGTGCCTTGTACTGCCCGTACATATTAGCATTGTGATCCATGTCAATGCAGTACCATCGTAAACTGTTGAGTCTGGCATGGCTTTGGACATTAGAATGCTGACTTCTGTGCATCTTATATTGCACGGAGTCAGAGTTAAAACCAGAATCCTTATGTGGCCTTATTCAGCAGAGAAGGAAGAAAGGAAATACACTTGATGTAATCCAAAACACAGTGTTTCTTGTATAGCTATAAGCACCAAGCGGTATCAAAAATAGTGGCCAGAGTAGAAAATGTATTGAGCAGGCTGAAACCAGACTTGATTTTTTTTTTTTTTTTTATTTCTATACTTTATTTTTTCCTCGCTGACTGTGATGCCAAACTAAGCCATTATTGGGTATCTGGCACTTTTGGGTGTCATAGTGAGAAAGAAGTGTGAGATGATAGATCTAATATGAGTCACTGTATTGATAGAATAATACATGATGCATGATTAAATACAAGGATGTAATTTAACCAAGAGATTCACGGATGGCTTGTGAATGACGGTGAAACTCCCAAGTATGAAGTCTGTAATAAATCTGGTTCGGTACAGAATTAATGTGGTATTCAGAATTATTATTTACCATTTGAAGTACAGACATGACTATAAACAAGAAGAATAACTGTACATAGGGTATAGGGAGAGGGCACTTAGAGGGGAAAAATAACCCAGTGTGGTGTTTCACAAATACATTTCTGGGTTAAGACTAATGAGAATTATGCTTCGGAAATCTAAATGCTGGATTGATTTGTGATGAGATCAGCTCTAAAGAGTACATTTATGGAATGATAACCTGATTGGTGGCACTGCCTCTTGAATGGCTGAAGGGGTCTAATTGGCATATAACGCACTATAAATTTATTAGCATGTTCTGCTTTCTCATTGGTAGGCCCTTTACTGCTAACCACCAGGAAATTACCAATTTTCAGGAGTTAGTCACTCAAGTCGCACTGCATCTGGGTTTAAAAAAAAATCTACTTTGCTGCTATTATAAATCATGGGGTTATAGCTTGTACATCAATAGTCCTTAGAAAATTAGTCACTTTGCTAGTAGACTCCTTGGACAGCATGGCAGGCTGAGTGTTTACTGTTAAACTTTCCTTCCCTTCTTACTGCTTCCCTCCCCCATCCAAGTTTTGCACAAAGACCATTAGAAGCTAACTAATCAGTTTGGCAGCCCTTGGGCTGCAGCTGCAATTGACCAATGTATGCACTTTGTAGAAATTACAATTTTGTGGCAGTTTATGTTCAGGGCTTTGATGTACTTTTTGATACATTCAGCCCTAGGGCACATCAGGCAAAAGAAGACATACCCACCCTCTTATTTCAAGAGCATAATAGAAATATTCAGGAGCAGACATAATTATTTCAATTACTTCTCTCTGGTTTTGAGACACACACTCGAGTCACAAATTAGAAAATAATATTCACATGTTTTTCTAATTGGTAACAGATTAGAGATATTTTATCTTTTTTTAAATAATTTCCAAATGTGCCCTGAAGAGACTATGCAGGAAAACAGCAACAACAACAAAATCTTTTAAGCAAATATTGCTTTGGCAAATGGAACAGAATAATCCATTTTGGTGCACATCTGAAATTCCTTGTAGATACTTCCATCGAGTCTCTGTATAATAGGAACTTCTTGGCCTTACAGTTGGTGTGTATCACCTGTGCATGTTTACTTTTGCTTAAAACAAGTTGTCAGATTTTATGTGAGTTATTCATATTTTACAGATGCAGGTTCTGAGATAATGTTACTAAACCATAAAAGCTTAAGTTTCCAGGCATGTCTAATGATTTTGTGTGCCCAATTTCAGTCACCTTAGAGAGACCTCAGTTTCAGAAGGTGCTGGGCACCTACCAACTGAAAATCCAGTCCCTCTTAAGTGTCCCCAGTTGGACTCCCAAAAATTTTGGCCAAGGGACTATTCTAACTTTGTAAAACTAAGCAGATCTTTTTTTCCTCTCTTCTCACCTCTTCTCCCAACATCACAATCTCATCTCTCTCCTCCCCTTCTTCCTGGCAGCATGATTACATTGACAGCACAGTGACTGCCCAAAGAATACCCCAGCTTGTTGCTGCATATTGGGCTGAGGGTGGTGTTCACCAACAGCCATGCTCCTGGCCAATTTTCATTGACGTTAGACTAGAAGAGTAGCAGAGAGCCTTCAAAACTTAGTTGGACTGTGGTGATTCCTTATGGGCATCTAGGAGGGCATTCTCAAAGACGTGTGCAGGTTTTTTAGTTGTATTATTCCCATTAAAGTAAATGGGAATCGCACAACTGAAATCCCAGGTAACTCATTCAGAATGAAACCCCTTCCTTTCCTCTTCTTCCAGTGCCTACAAGCATCTCAACACGTGTTAACTCACTGTGAATGTTTTTCACTGGAATTCAGTTGAATTCCATTTTTATGGCTCTTTTCCGAAACAGTGCATGAGATAGGAGTATTGGGCAGTCAGAACTAGACAGGCATTTTACACGAGGCCTTCTATTTTCCTTGTTGCAATTAAATAACTCATTAATGGTTACTGTGTTGGTAAGTGTCTAAGATTCCTTTGCTTTTCATGTTGTTTGTTTTATTTTTGTTTCTAGAAGAGGTACTTGAGATGTTGTACACTTTCAGAAAATGTTGGATGGTACACTTTCCCAGCGCCAACTTTAAATGTTACCTCTGGCCTGATTTTTCAAAGGTGCTGAACACCTGTACTCCATTAGCTTCTAATTTAGCTCTTAAGTTATCGGGGGAATATGATGTATTGATGAAAAGAAGACACTCCTTCAGCTGACCAACCACGCCAATAGATAGAGCTTTATCACAAAATGATGTGGCAGTCAGTGACTTGACATTTTAAACATTGTTAATACACCACCAGACTTCTATCAGTTTTGGCTCCAGAACCTTGCATTAAATTATGATGGAGGTAAGAGAGGCCCAGAGTGGCTGAAGAAGTAGAGGTGACAGATGACATGGTAAGCAGGACAAAGAGAGATTTGGGGGGAGAGATAGAAGAGACTACAGTGTCTGAGAGAGGAGACGAGAGAAGCTCAAAGTGGTAAAGGATTGGAAAGGGAAGCAGTGATGATTGAAGGGTCTCAAATGGAGTCACTGGAAAGGGAGTTACTGACTATAGAGGTCAGTTGTATCAAAGCAAGGAGAATTTTCTGCATTAAAACTTTGATTACCATTTAGAATTTGGATATTTTTGTGATGTATTCTTTGGTTTTCACACACTAAAACTTCAACTGAAATTGTGCCTGTTCTTTGCTTCTGACGTTGAAAATATCAAAACTTTTTTTATTTGTTTGTAGCTCTGAATGCAAGTTTTTTTTCATAATCTGTGCTCAAGTACTGAGTTTTAGTACTGAAGTTTTTTGTTTAGCTATTATTTCATGTGTATGAGCCAGTATAATCTTTTTTTCCCCTCCCAAAGAGTGTTTTTATTTTTTATGGGGGCATAACAAATGTATCTGCAGAGATGGTTTCACTGGTAAAATATTTGTTTTTAAATTGTAATGTTATAACATAGTGAACAGTATGCAATGTAGTTGTAGCTGTGTCAGACCCAGGATATTAGAGAGACAAGGTCGGTGAGGTAATATCTTTTGTTGGACCAACTTCTGTTGCTGAGAGAGACCCACTTTCGAGCCACACAGAGCTCTTCTTCAGGTCTGGGAAAGATACTCTCAGAATCACAGTGGAAGGCAGGGAGGAACAGATTGCTTACCATAAGTAGTTAGCACACATTGTAGGGGACTATTCAAGGTAGAGTGGCCTGTTATGCAACATGTGGTGTACCTCATCCAGTGTACCTAATGCTGTGATAACAACTAAGTGGGTAAAACCAGACAATCATTGCGCTCTTGAATGAACTCATGGAGGAAAATGATAAAAGACAAAAACATGCTCTCACCTGTAGGTGAACACTTTTCCCAAAATGATCACTCCATATCTGACCTAACAGTCCTTGTCCTCAAAGGAAACCTGCACAACACTTTCAAAGAATGAGCCTGGGAGCTTAAATTCATTACTCTGCTAGACACTAAAAATCACAGGCTGAACAAAGACACTGGATTTATGGCTTATTACAACAATCTGTAACCCACTAACCCCCTCTTTTTGTCCTATGACTGCAGAGGTGTTAACGGACTACTCTACCTTGAATGGTCCCTTATAATATGTGCTAACTACTTATATTAAATAATCTGTTCCACCTTGCATTTTGCTGTGACACTGGGAGTACCTTTCCCAGACCTGAAGAAGAGCTCTGTGTTGCTTGAAAGCTTGTCTCTCAGCAACAGAAATTGGTCCAATAAAAGATATTACCTCACCCCTTTGTCTCTCTAATAGTTAATAGGGTAATTTTTTTTGTAGCCCAAATGGTTATATAATAGGTTGTTTTAGAAATTAACATTAACAAGAGGTTTGGATTGTCCAGTGATTTTAAATTTTCTATGTAAGCCCCCACATGTACATAATACGAACATCCTCCTCTGTTTTCTAGTCTTCAAACAAAAATTGTATACAGATTCTGTAGCTCAGATCTTCCCATGTCTTTCCATTCCCACTACTCAACCACTCCTGTGCAATCCGTTTGGTTATAGGCAAGTCCTTGTTTGAGATATTTTTTTTAATGTGTAAATTAAGTTTATTAGCTCTTGGATGGAGCCTGCATTTTTCCCTTTCATTATTTGTAAAGCATTGGTGCACTTATAGCTATGATACTTATCCATTTTATAATATTATGAGCAGAAGAAAAGCTCCATTTCTCTTCTTTCATCTGTTTATGATGCGATACGTTCCAAAGCAGATCACATCAGCGACTGTTATGGTATCCCTAATGCAGTGTGATAGTTGCATCGCAGAAAGAACTGCTGTAAAGTACATTGCTGATGTACATCCCTGTTATATGCCACATTACCAGGTCTCTGAGAATCTCACTTGACTACCTCGGTCTGCTTCTCACCTGGTACAGATTTATTGAGATTTATGCATTGAAAAATTTGTGTCACATTTTTTCTACTGCTTAAATACTGTACAAAAAACTCTACAATTATATGAACATGAAAGCAGAAGCCTGATGGATTTTGGTATAATTTACATTAAAGTTGTCACTCTTTTTCATAAATAAATAGGATAAAAAATTGTCTTCATTTGCACAAAATGTTGTCATGTTCATTTTGAATTGAAATGTCCATTCAAAGCAAGTCTCCAGTTTTTGGCTTACCTTTAGTGTGACAAATTCAGCATAAGAATAGAAATTGGTATGCTGTTTTTTAAAGAAGAGAATGCATTTTTTACAACCCCGTGAATGGAACTTTAAAAAATGCTTCCACTGTTCTAAAATGTGGTCTCCATATGGGAGACAGATACCTTTAGCAACTGGCATATTAATGGAATGCTCCATTAATATATAAGTGATATATATAAAATTGTAAACTGAAATTTCCAATGGAAATTTATTATTTACATACTTAATAGATATCTAGATAAATCAGAAAAAGAAAAGGAGTACTTGTGGCACCTTAGAGACTAACAAATTTATTTGAGCATAAGCTTTTGTGAGCTACAGCTCACTTCATCGGATGCATTCAGTTTTTATGATGAAATGCAGTGGGCATACCATTGCCGTTAATATTCTCTTTATTTACATATTATTGAATTCCAAGGCAGTCTTGCCATCAATTTTGTGGACTTTCAAAAGGCATTCAATAGTGTAAACAGACAAACAATGTGGAAATTGTGGAACAATATGGAATTCCAACAAAATTAATCAACATTATGAAGGCATTCTACGCCAACTCAAAATGCTGCATGAAAATGGATTGAGTAAGCCATTCAGTATCAAGACAGGTGTAAGGCAGGGGTGCATTCTTGTCTCCTTTTTTGTTTATGGTAGTCATGGACTATGGATTAAAACAATGCAACAGTGATAACATGTGGCCTAAAATGGAACAATTGAAGGCTATTTGATCTAGACTTTGCTAATGATATCGCCCTTATCAATGAAGATGCCAGCGGACTACAAAAATGCACAAACCAAGTAAAAAGTAATGGAGAAGATAGATTTGAGATACAATGCAAAGAAATGTAAAGTCATGTTAATGGGGACTACAGGGACAGAAATCAAAACTGAAGAAGAGAAACTGGAGAAGGTGGACAGTTTTACGTATCTTGGAAGTACGATCAGCCAAGATGGTACTAGTTCCAAGGAAATAATAAGAAGAATCGGGAAGGCAAACACTGCATTTGGAAGACTCAAAAACATCTCCCTCAAGACAAAACTGAATGTGTACAAAGCAATTATTATTGCCATCACAACATATAACCATGAGACATGGCAACTTACCAAGAAAGATACGCAAAAGCTGGATGCATTTAATCACAAATGTCTGAGAAGAAATTGGGAATAACATAGAGATAGGAAGAAGAATGAAGAAGTCAGAAAAATTACTGGCCAAGGCACCGTCTCACAAATAATCTACAAAAAAAGACCGGTGGCTGGGATATGTGCTGAGAATGGAAAAAGAATGCTTACCAAAGACCACCCTTGAATGGAAGCCAGAAAATGCAAAAAGAAAGAGAGGAAGACCGCGAGTAAAATGGAAACGAACGGTTCTGAACAACATCAAGCACCTTAACATGAAATGGGAAGATTTGGAGAGAAGGGCAGTTGACAGGCAAGGATTACAAATGTGAGTAGCCCAATGTGCAGCAAAGCATGGGATGGACTAAGATCGAAGGAATCACCAATAACATACTCCAGGGTTTATAATTTGTTTGTGTATCCGCTGTAAAATAATTTTGTGACTTTCTTTTTATTAAGTAATTTTTAGTATGCTTTAAAAGTTGCCAGATAGGCAAGGCTCTATCTATATGGGCTGATACATAATTTCAATGTAAATTTCCCAATGCTACTCTGAGATGAAATAATGTACGCTGTGTCCCTTGAATACATCCATCGCCTCCTAGTGATGACACTGCCTGCAAGAAAAACAAATACGGGGGTGGGGGGGCCCTCAAGAATGTGTTGTGGGTGGGGACATCTGTCTGCCAGGAACTGTTCTGATGGCACCAACTGTGTTCAATTTCTGTGTGCCTTCAAAGAGCTATTGGAAGATAACTTTTGTTCACTTCTGTTTTGGGCTGGGTTTGAACGATTCTGAGGCCTGTTAGAGATCCCACAAGCCACCCATCTCCCCCCTGCCCCCTCCCCAGTGTTTAGTTTCATTTTATTACAGATTTTTCCAAGCTGTGTATGGAAAAGTGTTATGGTTTGCTGCATTATTTTTCCTTTCTTTGCAGCTGTTGGTAGGACTGTCAAAAAATGACTAGTTGTTTTGGCTTCAGTGAGAAGATACCAGCTCTGGAAGGCATCATGGTTTATGAAGTGCATGTCTGACAGAAAATGTGGTTGGATTTGAAACAGGAAAAGACTTAACATATTTATAGGGTTTATAGTTGTCACACTTACAACCTTGTCATTTGTCTTTGATAACTTAAGAAAGCTTTCCTTAGTATCTGCAGTATTCCCTATGCTATATTGTGTGACTTTTATTTAATCACATACAGAGTAATCCTCAGATGTGATATATTTTATCAAACGTGCCTTAAAAATTATTAGGTTTAGTTGCGTGTGCTGCAATGAAAACACTAAATTTACTGCTGATTTATATAGTGTAGCAGAGTCCACAATTACAGTATATTTATCCAGTTCACTTCATGTCAGTAAGCCTTGATGTCCTGGCCAGGCTGGTAATTAATGTTGTACAGTAGTAACTTCAGCAGGTATCTAGCACCTGAGGGAAGCTCAGGTTATTTCATGGCATCACTGAAAAACAAAGCTTGAAAATACATGAAATGCAGCTATTTGAAAGACCCGGGTGGTGGTGGAGTGTCAGAAACGAAGTAGATAAGAGGGGCTGGTGTCTTCAGAAAATCAAAAAGATTATTATTAAATGATAGGTAACCTTCAATAAGTGATAAATCTGATAGAATGATTCATGTCAGAATGCTTGTATAAGAAATCACTGCTATTAGGAGCTCCTGAAATTTGTAGGACAAGTTTGTAATGGTATGACTGAAGTACTAAGTACAGTTGTGGAGTTACTGATAGAAAAACTTTTTGATTTGTGGGGTACTGAATCTCTCATGAATGATTTTTTTGTTTTGTTAAATATCAAGTGAAACTTCCAAAACATCAGAAAATGTCTCTTGCATCCTTTTGGTGTGAAGCCCCTTTTGTTTAAAAAAAAAAAAAAAAAAAAGTTGGGGGGGGCATTTCCATCTGAAAAATAGACCTGTTATTAATGTGAAATAGGTCCTATATTCATATTCATTATGAAATGAGAATAAACTTGAATTTGAGTAGTTCTGTAACACTGCATTATGAATTTTACACCTCTTCTTTCTAGTAAACTGGAAATAGAACACCATCCTCATCCAGATAGCTTTTCTGCCCACAACAGAGAATAAAAGCATTTCTCAACAAGATTCCCTGCATTGACTGACCCTGAGCTCACTGGCCAAGTATTGTAGACCATGCTTGTCTGCGTATTGCCGCAATACATTTGGATGTTGTCCTGTCCACAGCTTTTCTATGTGGCCCTATTTCATCTGTCTGGTGTATCTAACTGTAACTTGTAAGAAGTAATAAGCTTAATAGGTTGACTTTATTTATTTAATTATCCTTCTCTGTCCTTAAAGTTCATAAAACACCCTGCAGCTTGGCAAAACACTCATAATATTGATCAAGAGCCACAGGAATATTTATTTCCTCTATGCCCTAGTGCACATAAATCCTTGTCCTTTGCTTCCCTTTCTCTGCATGTGGGATTTACAGTGGCCAGTTTCTTAAAGGCTTTTGGTAATTAAGGAATAAATATCCATCGGTCTTTGTTTGCTGTCTGCGGCCCCCTTGTTAGCCAGGGGCCTACATCCCTAGCGGGCCTGTGCTCCTTCCCCCTTAGCAACGCAGCCTAGGAGAGAAGGCATGCATGTGAGGAAGCAGTCAACTGCTAAGCACTTACTTTGCAATAGAGTGGGGTCTTCTCCTGCAGAGAGAGGAAGCCCCCTCTGTTTTCTCAGCATATTGTTCCTAGCTCCTCTTCCATGCCTCTCCTCCCAGTTCCTGCTTTGCTAGAGGCAGGAAGACACTTTGGAAATTCCTTGCTGCTAGCCCATTCTTCTTACCCTCTCTTCCCCCCGCCTCCTTTCCAGTCAAATTTTTTAAAAAATTGTAAATGCCTCCTACCTCCTCACCTTTCCAATGTCTTTGTTCCATTGCTTTTCCCTACAAAAACACTACATTGCAAATTCCAACAAAACCAGGTGATAATTTATCGAATACGGAAACGTATTGTCTTGAATAGCTTTCTTTAAAGAAAATCTGCAGCATGATCTAGTGCCAACATAGCTTATGATGAGGTTGCAGCTTTGCTTGTATGATGCATGTTCCCTACATACTGAATCACTAAGTTAATGACACATCCTGGGATGCTACAGAAGATGCATGTAAAGCCAGTTTTAGGGGTTGTCGAAGGGGCGGGGGGCTTTACTTCACTTTCTTGGAACCGACGCATTATCCTTGTCAGTCTCTGACAGTCTGGCAAGGCTGGACTACTCATGCTGAGTTAGCCAGGTTACAAGAAGTTAAACATTAGTAAACTTGTTAAATATGCAGCCATAAATGGCAAAATAAATGTGACAGACACACTGTGCTTAGGTTTGAGTTGTCAAATATATAAAAGATAGTGAGAACTGAGAGACTGTCTCAGATAAAGCATTATCTATGACAATGAAGGTGTATTGTTTACGTATTTTTGTAAGGTTGGGGGATGTCGGTTGGGGGATAAAAATACATTTTAAAATGTTGACTCTGCAGACTCACTCTGTATTTTGTCTGGTATGTGAAATAGGCATGGTAGTGATTTCTTGATGCAATAAACCACCTCCCACTTTTTGTAGCATTTCTAATACAACCTTGCAACATTCCATTCACCTACTTACTTGGGATGAATAATTTTAGATAATGGGTGACTAGAATATAATTTTTTTTCTTATCAGTTTAATAAGATTGAGCTTGTAGGTTTTATGGCTGGGCTGGTGAATTCTCATGGCAAGTTCCCTAGGCTTTTCTCTCATACACTGTATTGACTAAACAACAAATTGTAAATTCCCATACTAACACTATTTCTGCTTCCAAAGTGCATGTTATTTCCTTATCTTGCTTTCTGGTTTCTCTACTTAGTACATTTGAGGAGGGGAAATGAGGTTGGAGGTAGAAGTATGGAGGGCGAGTAGGAATGATGCCAGCAATATTAAGCTTTTACCTGGATCTGTGTCAGGTATATAAACTTGAATATCTGATTGAAAAAAAGAGAGCCAAATGATGCAGTAGAAGTGAGTCTGGACTTCTAAATGAGTATTTTATGCTCCAACATACAAGCACACAACACAATCAAGTTCATGAAGCAAAATAATTTTGTCTTAAACAAATTTGCTGTTTCTACCCTCTCATCCTACCTACTCTGTCCCCCTCCCTTACAATCCCCGGTATGTATGTTTCCATAATAGTGATCTGATGTGGCTGGCAGAGTAATTTAAATAATTGGACATTATCTTGAGAAGCAAGCACCTAATTATATCAGAATAAACTGAGGGTTGAATTTTGTTCCATTTGTCATAAACTTTGGCTCATATACAGTATCAGAAACATGGCATAGTTTTCATTATTCACACTAAAGTGGATTAGATTTCAGTGATGATGGAGACACATACTAAAGTAAGGAAATTGATGGTGCTTTTTGGTCAAGACTTTGTGCATCATCACTTCCTTGACAAAGAGGAACAACATGATAATGATTATTCAGTTGTATCAGACCTTTATATAGACAACAAGGCTTTAAGTTTATATCAGTAAACTAGGTTCAAATGGATTGGTATTTACCTGAATAAAGGTAAAAGGTGCAAGCGCCACCTAATCTAATTTACTATACTTCTGCTTGTTGTTGTTAGTGTTATTTGTTTATCCATTAGTTTGTAGCTGATCATTAATCCACCTTGTGCGTGTGTGTTTAAAAAAAAAAATAGTACAGTGCAAGTAGGCTATATTTTGAACCAGCAAGGTCATTGAAGAAAGGCTGTGTCCTTCTCAATCACTGCATACTGGGTCAGGCAAGCTAGAGAAGATCCAGACACATCGTGTTGTAACATCTCCCAGGAGCTGGCCTTGGCCTGCTCTCTGATCCAGAGAAAAGGATGTTAATGAATTTTGGAAGTCACAGTAAACAAGCAAGCTAATTTTGTTTAAGATTAGGATTTGGCATGCTACAGCTACATCTGGGGTCCCTAGCACAGGCGAGGTTACCCAGAAAGCGGTTAATAGGGTTACAAGTGAAAAGAAGAAGAATATTTATTAGCAGATGTTCAGTTGCACATTTATTTTTAGGGATTGGTTCAGTGTCTTTCTCCTGATTAGTTGCTCTTTCTCTCATTTCCTCTCACTCTTATGCAGTTGATTTATTTAAAGGTATGTCAGCACAGGCTGAAATGAAGTACTATGCCTCCTCTTTCTGCTTATTGCTGACCGTTCCAATCATTCATTTTTTAGCTCATTAGCTAACGGGGGATGTGAACAGTGGTCCTCCAGGGGATTGGAATGAGGTTAAGTGATCTACTGCTGACAACTCTGCTCTTGGACTGGCCTTCCTTTGGGAAAATGAAAACTCAACCAGGACAAGCTGTGGATCCCAGAAATGAAATTGTGACATCAGAGAAACAGTTACACTATTTATGTCTTAGTGTCATAATTCCTAGGGTGAGCAGGTACAGTGAAGCCAAAATAGTCTTCCAGGAAAATCCTGAGAACTTTCCATTTTAAATTAAATCACTCACACCAAAGGAGAGAGAGCCTGTATTAGGGGAAATATAGCAGGAGAGGATGTCTGTGAAGCTTTCTGGATTTTTACTCAAAAGAGTAATAATTCTGAAGTTTGAATGCACCGACCCAGGGGAGTGTGGGAAACACACTGCCAGCTCCAGACAATGATCAGCTAATCAAAGATAGTTTCCTATAGGAATACCCAAATGGAATGTCTCACTTGTGCCCCATTTTGCACATTGGTTGTGTTTGGAACCTCACTTGTCATCAGAGGTCAGAAATGAGCTGCTCCACAGTGTGCTAAACATTTAAAGCCTTTTTATTTGTGTTTCATAGAATCATAGAGTATTAGAGTTGGAAGGGACCTCAGGAGGTCATCTAGTCCAACCCCCTGCTCAAAGCAGGACCAATCCCCAACTAAATCATCCCAGCCAGGGCTTTGTCAAGCCTGACCTTAAAAACTTCGAAGGAAGGAGATTCCACCACCTCCCTAGGTAACGCATTCCAGTGTTTCACCACCCTCCTAGTGAAAAAGTTTTTCCTAATAGCCAACCTAAACCTCCCCCACTGCAACTTGAGACCATTACTTCTCCTCGGGGGGAGGGATAGCTCAGTGGTTTGAGCATTGGCCTGCTAAACCCAGGGTTGTGAGTTCAATCCTTGAGGGAGCCATTTAGGGATCGGGGGCAAAAATTGGAGATTGGTCCTGCTTTGAGCAGGGGTTTGGAATAGATGACCTCCTGAGGTCCCTTCCAACCCTGATATTCTATGTTTCTATCATTCTGTCATCTGCTACCACTGAGAACAGTCTAGATCCATCGTCTTTGGAACCCCCTTTCAGGTAGTTGAAAGCAGCTATCAAATCCCCACTTATTCTTCTCTTCCGCAGACTAAACAATCCCAGTTCC
The DNA here is from genome assembly GCF_015237465.2 of Chelonia mydas. Lineage (NCBI taxonomy): Eukaryota > Metazoa > Chordata > Testudines > Cheloniidae > Chelonia > Chelonia mydas. The sequence continues at coordinate 69,924,533 of NC_051251.2, read as the reverse complement.
CTCAGCCTCTCCTCATAAGTCATGTGTTCCAGTCCCCTAATCATTTTTGTTCCCCTCCGCTGGACGTTTTCCAATTTTTCCACATCCCTCTTGTAGTGTGGGGCCCAAAACTGGACACAGTACTCCAGATGAGGCCTCACCAATGTCCAATAGAGGAGAACGATCATGTCCCTCGATCTGCTGGCAATGCCCCTCCTTATACATCCCAAAATGCCATTGGCCTTCTTGGCAACAAGGGCACACTGATTGCTTGCACTGATTGCTCTTCCCATGGCTTCCTGCTAGAACCCTCAAGTGGAATTTTGGGAATCCTTAACCAGGCCGGTCATTAACATCATGTGGTATTCAGATGAAAGTTTCTGTGGTATTCATCAGGAATGTACTTAAAATAGCTATTGTCTGTCTGGATGTATAACAGGCTGACACTTTCTCTCCAGTATATTCCCCCAATAACTACTGTGTCTAGAATTGTTTTTAAATAGTCTTGAAAACTAGAAACAATTATTGACATTGAAGTATCTTCCATCTGAGGATCTCAAGGTGCTTTACAGACAGTAAGGACAAGATTCTGCCACGCTTACACACCCTGAATTGTATCTTACTCCACAAATAGTCCCACTAATTTCAGGGGGACTACTTAAAGAGCAAGGCTCTACTCAGTCTGAGCGAGGGTGGCAGAATCTGGCCCTAATGTAATTAAAACTCTCAGTACTCATAAGAGATAGGTGAGTATTATGCACATGTTACACATGAGGAGATTGAAGTAAAGTAAAATTAAGTAACCTGCTCAAGGTCACACAGCAAGGCAGTGACATGGCAGAGTCTAATATAGAATGCAGAACCCTGCTTTTGCAAGTAGACACCCATTTCCTGAATATCTTGGATTACCAGTAACTCTAGCCATTGCCCAGCTCTGCAATAGATTTAGTGAAGTTGCACAGAATTCTGATCACAGCATACAGTAAGAGTCAGAGAGAGAGACAGTGGTTTGTGTCACGAGGTTATGTAGCAGTAGAAATCTTTAAGAGAGGGACCGGTTGCCTCCTGCACTTTGCCTTCCCCTGCTAAGCCAACAGGACAGCGAGTGTGGATGGCCTGTTCCCACCCCCACAGACAGACCCTATTAATGGATTACCCATAATAACCTAACAAGTTTGTGGTCTGTCCTCGTTACCCTTTTTGAAACAGTGTGATCATGTGGTCCCAGTTTGGAGCTTAGTGGCTCATTCCCGGTTCCCCCAGGCCATCCAGACATGACAGGATCTCATTGTGTGATAAGCCTTTGCATCACTCTCCAGCAGCTTTTTTTTTTCATATGCGTAAGATACACATTTTTAGAAGAGTTAATGTTTCTCCGTAAAAACCGCTTTTGGAGCGTATGTAAATGCTTTGGAGGAAAAATAGATAAACTGTTAAAAAATAGTGTAAACATAAAATACATTCTCATGAATTTTGTAAAACTTTGGGACCTAAGGCTCTGAAAACTTCCAGCTGATCCTGGCACTTTTAGTTGCTGCTTCTGTACACACTGAGGTATCAGCTCTCATGGGTCTGACTGAAGTTATGCTCATCTTTAATAAAAACAAAACAAAAATCCTTTTTCTCATAGCTGGATTGTGAGTAGAATAGAAGGTTTGTTTAAAATAGCTTGTTTCTCTGAACAGAGAGCAATTTCTGTTCAAGTCACGATTCCCACAACTGATGCCACAGCTGGGATTGGAACCGTGAACACCTGTTGCAGAAACAAGTGCAGGTTGCTGTTGCTGACAGTCCCCAGTGCCCTTTAAATTTAAGTCCTTAAGTTTAAGATTTTAAAGCTTTGTTGTGGAGCAGATGGGTAGAAGCAGCTCTGGAAAAAAATTGGATGTATGATTTTAAGAGGTATAAATTGACTGTCCCCTGACTTAGGCAGTGGTCCCACAATAACACTGTGAAATGCACTTAATCTGGGAGTCCTGCCCATTTTATAAGAGTAAATGATATATTTATAAAATATTTTGTACATTACACACATTTATTTTTAACAAACATTAAAACATTTTAAATGAGACTTACCAAATACTGTACCTGCTTGCTCCATTGACTTGGAGATGTACAAGATCTGGATAAATAATAGTTTTACAACCATCTATGGTTATTTTTTAAGAGTGCATAGAATACCAAAATGGCATCATGTGACACAACTCCACAGAATTCATGACATTTTAGGCAGCTGGAGCTATGCTATTCCATCCTTCTCACAGCATTGGTACTTGTTGGATTTGATTTTATTTGTACACAACAGCACAAGATAAGTGGAGTATTAATCTTCCCTCTCAATGTATGTTTGTGTCACAAGGTTAACAGTATTCAGAAGTTTTCTCTCGTGGTGAATGTTTTAAGTACTCCTTTTCTTTTTTTTAAAAGAGAATGTACTTTCAAGCATCAGCATCACAGGCTATTTTTCAGCCCCCAAGATGGTTTCAGTATTATTCAGAGTGTGGTGGTCGTTTGAAGGATTGTCCAAGCCATAATTTTTGAAATAAATTGAAAAATTTATACTTTTTTATGGGGAAAAATGACTGTACATTGAATAATTATAGGTTGACTTGTCATTTGTGTAGAAAAGTGCATGCTTTGGAAAGCTTTGCATGAAAGCATCCAGAGGGGTCAATGTAAGGTCACTCCACATGTACCAGGAAGTGATGCAAAACTAATCCAGATTTGCTGTTAGAACTATCTGTTTACATAAGTATTTAAAAACAGATTAGGGCTAACCTGACACTAGATTACTGGGAGTAGTGTAAACACTGCTGAAAGGTGTAAACAGAGCTTTCCTTTCTGTACTTGAGAGGGAAAAAATGTCATCAGTAAGTAGTTTTCCTACTAGGTGCTATATATGGTTTTCACAGGATAGACAGATTACCATGTAGATACCTGAAGTATTAGGCAAAGGGCACCTGTCAATGGGAATTTGCCTGTGACCACATCCCCCAAAGAACATCAGTGTGTCTTGAAAAGTTTTTAACAGAAATTGGAGTTACTTGTAAAATGTGGCATTATCCTACAATACAACTGTATCTAGGAAGCTTTTGGTGCTTACTTGGTACAGTGAGAGGAAATGATGCTTTAAAGTACTGAGATTTTCCTTAAAAAACAAAAACCTCCTGAACCTCTGTCCCATTGTGAAACAAACTGGGATGCTGTTGTTCAGTGGCCAAATCTTACAGAATGAAAAAGCAAGGCAGTATCTTTCATTAATTTCCCTTTTCTTTCTTTAATTCAAGCAGGAGTCAGTTTGTTCGTGGGAGTGAACTTTGAGGAATTTAGTGCTGCCACTGGCTACATCTAGGCCCACTGCAGGCAAATTCTGTGCACACTTCCCTGTGTAGCTTTACCAGCACATCTCAATCCTGACCTGGAGCTCCGCTTGGCTGCTCCAGTCTTGGGCCTCTCTTGAGTAGAGATGGCCGGTTTTGCTGACCTATGCCAAACTTCATGGCACCAAAGTTGTTCCACTTGTGGCCCAAGGCATGCTTGAGCCTCTGTTTCTGGAGGTGAAAGGCTGGTCCATGAACCCAATACGTAATGTAGCTCTCCGGCCAGGTACAACCAGGTGAGAAATGTGTAGGTGTCATAAATTTTGTCGCAAGTATAAGGCATAAACGAAATGTTTCAGAAAGAAGCTTTTTTGCTGACATTTACAAGAAGAAAATGTTTTCTTGCTAATTAGCCTCTCTGTATGGCAGTGGTTTTTTTGGATTGTTTGTCTCCAAAGGTGAATATATAACATCACACAAAGGCAATGGAACCAGTTTTTGAATGGCATGTTTCTTTTTGCTTCTCTAGGGAAGAAAAAGAGCGCTGGATACGTGCTAAATATGAACAGAAGCTCTTCCTTGCACCGCTGCAGTGCCTGGAACTTTCGTTAGGCCAGCATCTGCTACAAGCTACAGCTGATGAGGACTTGCGGACTGTCATCCTGCTCCTGGCCCATGGAACCCGGGAAGAAGTGAATGAGACCTGCGGAGATGGGGATGGGCGCACAGCCCTTCACTTGGCATGTCGGAAAGGAAATGTAGTGTTAGTTCAGCTCTTAATTTGGGTAAGTAGCTGCCTTGTGGTGTTGGGTATGCAGTGCTGAGTTATGTTTCACTCGCCCCTGTTGTCTAGCAAACATTATTTCAATATGGCCTTTCAAAATCCTGCTATGGGAATATTCCAGTGGGGTGCTCAGGGTATCTCCCTCTTTTCCTTAGTCTAAATGTTCCTATTCCTTTCAAATGATGACACTTAAGCCTTCTTGGAGATCACTTGCAAAATGTGTCTTTTTCCACATCTGTTTAAATGTGGTAAAAACTGGAGTGAGGCACGGGAGATGGGGAGAGGGATAGGTGCACACACTGTGGAAAATCCACATAAAATGGAATGGTGAGAGATCATTTGCATGACTGGCAGCAGGTGAGGCTCTTCCAGTAGAAAGCTGTATGTGCATGAAGCATGTTTGTCATGTTTAGATTTACAAACCCTTCAAATAAGGAGCGTCTATCTTTGAGAATTTCTCTCCATCCGTCGCACCCCTCCCCTTAAACTCAGCTCTAGCTGTGCTGTTTTCTTTCACTCCATTTTAACGCTGTGTTAGCAGCAGGGTCTCAAATGACATTTGTTTTTTTCCACAGTATGGCGTGGATGTTATGGCCCGTGATGCCCATGGGAACACGGCTTTAGCCTATGCCAGGCAAGCCACAGGCCAGGAATGCATTGATGTTCTCCTGCAGTATGGCTGCCCTGATGAGCGCTTTGTCCTGATGGCTACTCCCAATTTGTCCAGGAAGAACAATAACAGGAACAACAGCAGTGGAAGAATGCCCACCATCATCTGAGGAACGTGCTCATTTCTTCACTGACCTGAGTAACATCCGCAGCCTCATACTGCTCCATTTTCTTCACAGCTCTGACCTGTGAGTCTTATACCTCCGCATCTCCCCTTTCCCCTCAATCTCTGTCCTCTTCAGAAAAATCACATCTGGACAGTGTGAAGTGACCAGAGGAGAAAAGGGGGCTGCAGAAACCATTTATTTTAATAAAAGGTCTTGAATAAGGAAAACTGAAAAAGAGAGGGTTTGTGAGAGAGCGTGGTTGTGAGGTCTCTAATTATAGCACGACATGGGACCATTTTACTAGTTGTCTTTAGACAGAGGCTTTAGAAGTGTTGAAAGAGAGGTTGGAGGGAGAAGAAAGGAGGAGGAAGAGGAGAAGAAAGAAGAAATGGTAACTTTCCTTAACTGACAGTTAAGCATATCAGTACATTTCACCTCTACCAAACGGAACACTTGGATTTCATTCTCTTCTCCGAAGAGCTTGACGGCATAAATCAGAAGCAAGCACAGAGTTTGTCAGGTTTGAAGTTCCTATGATGGTATGTGTCAAATCAGTTGTAGCTAATCTGTCCAGGGAGAATACTGGCTTCATTACACTTGTATAGTTGAGTTCTTCCAGCATTACTGCTGTTTAATAGAACATGATTAGTCATCACGGAGAAAAAAGCATATTAGCTGAGGAGGTAGTTACATGGCACGCTTCGGTGATTGCTTGGATGTGATTGCAATATTCTTAGAAGCATCATATTATCTCAGACATGTTCTTTCAAGCCCTTGGAGCCCTCCTTTCTAAATTCACTGTCATAATTTAGTATCTGTTTAATTTTTCAGTCCAAAGAGAGGAAATCGGTTGCTGAGTGTTATTTGACTGCAGTCTCCTTGGTGTAAAAACAAAATGGAAAAAATAAATAAGAATAACTATGAAACACAAAAAGAAATAATGAATACTGCTAAGGAAAAACATTTCAAGTACATTTAGTAAAATAAATAAATGCATTAAAGGCTACTATTTTTTTCAGTCACAAGAAATATGTTATGTCATTTTGCCAAGTAAGTGTGTTGAGTTTTTTGGTCACTCTTGTGATGCATTACCTAAATTATACAGATTTTGTATTGTGTCTTTAGATTATATGTATGTAAAATCTATTTGAATAAACAAGTTCATAAATATGCATTGATTTTTGTACAGACAAATGACACTTCTGTTAATTTATAAAGTATAATGGATGTGAACGAAATAATGTGCAAGTAGTTAGGATCTGAGGTTTACAGATAATTGCACATTGAAAATATTCCCAGCAGTGAACTGTATTTCCATTTGTTTGATGCAAACCTTTGAAGAACATATCGGAATGAGAGGATGGCATATTTGGCTTACCAAAAAAAGGTGTACAGTATCTATTAGGAAGAAAAGGAGGATGTCTCTCAGTAGCGTAAACATATTTTACATTAGAAGCTGTGATGCTTTCACAGACCAAGACACAGCCTGGGGGTGGGAGGAGAGATCAGATTTGTCTAATAGCTAAACTTAATGTCATTCTCTGAGATGGGCATGGCCTGGCTCCTTTGACTCTCAACTTGGCTGCTTTATGGAGCAACAATGATTTGTGGAAGGAGTTTGGACAGTTCATCCATCTACCAGTTTTAATACTTGATTCAATATTTTGATAGCACTAGACTGATGCTGGTTTCTGAAGTCTTCTAAAAACTGAAATTGTGGCACAGAGAAGTAGATTGCAAGGTTTCTGGCAAAAAGAGAAGTGATTTTTAAGTAGCATATGGTAATATGAAGGTGGGAGAAGGGTGTATTTCAGAGAAAGTTGAAATCTGATCTGAATCATGTGGCAGAGGAACAAGTGTATGAAGTTGGTCAGGTGTACACAGCACACTAATTTGCTCATCTGCCTGATCTTCCTGTATTTCATGAGTTTCTGCACTTCCTGGGGCTCTGTATGTCTGTTCAGGTCAGAATGGGAAAAGAAAATAATAAAATGTATGTGGACAAAATGGGAGGGGGGGATGTAATATCCCATGGGTGTCCAAAAGAGGCAGGTTTGGCCCAAAAGCCATAGTGATCAGGTGAGAGAAGCCCCAAGGGCTCAAGCAGGTGGACATTGATGGGCTTTCCTGGTCCTTTAGAATTCTGCTTTTATGCTTTGTTGCAATAGGGGCATTTAAAGGTGAATGGAAAAAGCTTTTAGTGTTCATTTTACCAGCCTAAGCTGGCAGCATCATGGGTGCACATGTGCATTCAAAATGATAAAGCTGTTTTTTGTTTTTTTTAAAGTAGTTTGCATAATGGTGCCTTCTTTACTCACAATCTGCCGTCTGGACTTAGATATTGACAGTTGTCTTCCTCCAACCTTGGATGACTTCGCTAACATCTACAACCGAACATGAAACTGCACACTCAGCATTCTGCTGCTGGGTATTGATGATTTTACCATCTGTGGCAGGGGACTCAGTAACCTGATCTCAAGTCTCTTGGCAGGCCGGTGAAGTAGGAATTGAGAGTCTAATTTCCAAAAGTGCTAACCAGCCCGCCTCCGTTTAAAATACTTTGTTTTAAAACAAGTTGCCATTTTTAAGCCTACAACACAAATGCTTTTTCAAAGCTGGTATTCTTCTAGGTTTAAAATGCTTTTCCATTCACCTTTCAATTATCTCTTTAAACCAGTCTTCCTAGCATGAAACACACAAGGGCATTGAGAAATAAGGGGAACCGGGCTAAATTGTAACAGGTTTCTGACATTGTGGAGGTCCATCATATCCTTCTGTGGTAAAGGAGGACATTCAGAAATTGTAGCAAAGGAATCTTTAGAAAAGGAAACTCTACTGTATCATAGGAAGGATGGTTTATTCAGACAAACAGAATATTAACACACTACTTTAGATAAAGCAGTAACACAGTTGTGTTTAAATTAGCAGATCTTTTTCATAGACATATTAGTAAGGGATGATAATAGCAATGTAGACCAGTGCTTTTGTAGAATATGAGATAGCTCACCTCTTTCTAGTGGCATATCCCAAAAGTCAAGGGATGTCTGCAGGGAAGATATACAGCCCATCCACTTGGTGGCATTCTCTGTGAAAGACTGGGAAGGCCACCCATACATTGTCCCTGGAGACAATGTAATGCTTACTAGATGTGGAAGGCTTGTCATTGCTTTGATAGATGTGGTTTAGGCCCTGACAAACCTATGTTTTTTGTGCTATCTAATATGCATACCTGTAACCAATCCCCCCTCGCCTCCCATGAGATGTGAGCAGTAGCAGAGGTGTTACTGAGGCACAAGCTACCATATGTGAGCAGATTCAGGTATATTTGTCTCCCACGAAGTTTGCATCCTCAGGTACATATTCAAGGAAGGTTGGTCAGAAATGGCTGGAAAGGCGTAAGGCATTGCTTGGGCCTTTCGTCTCTAGGACTCACCGTGAGAGGCAATGTGACAAGATCAGGCCAGTGTGAATACCATCCCCTGCTTGTTGCTAGCTCTCTGTCTTGTACAGTGTAATTAATATGCACTGTACTTAAAGAAACAATAAAAATCTTCTTACCTGGTGTTCCAGTCTCTCTCCTAAGTTTAAAGCTAAGAAAAGTCTCATGTTTTCCCTTGTAAGATAGACGCCATTTTACTTCCTTCACACACTAGGGTACAAGGTGCCCAGAGCTGATGTTTAACAAATATTAGCAACTGTTAGTCATCTCCCAGATATCCAGCAGACCTAGTCTGACTTGGATTGGCATTAGAAACTGAGATTTGTTGACACTACGCGCTTATAGGTGATGTGGTAGCATTTTGCAGAGGGTGATCCTGACCCCACCAAGACATTGAAACACAAAGGAATACAGTAAGACTTCTAGACTCCACGGTAATTTTTTTTACACTGATTCTGCTCTTTTAACCTGTCCACTTCAGTTCCTCACTTTTGCTTTTAGCCCCTCTTCTTGCGATTCTGGAACCCACTTGCCAGAATGTTTACGCCTTTTGAGCGTGTTAGGAGCAACTTAAAAACCAATTGAAGGCCAGGCAATAAGAAATCCCAACAGAAACATGCTGGGGAGCTAAATCTTCTCAACTAAATATTTATCAAATAATGGAGATCCATAATGTCACCCATTCAACCCTTTTCCTGCTCCCATTATCTTCTTTCCTATCTCCTCTGCAGTTTATCCACAAATAATAAGACACTAAAATCAAAGCCATCTTTGCTATTAGCATTGGCATTTCATTTCTATTTATTTGAATCCAATTGCTGTTGAACCATAGAGATGAGCCTGATGTGCAACACTGGGGTCTTGATGTTCCCAGAGTTTGGAAGGCTGTGTTTCATCTTGTAGACAGAGGGGCCAGATCCAAACTTCTGGAAAGTTTTAGGATTTTCCAGATCAAAGGGTTTGGTCAGGGATCCTCTCTGTTTAATAGATTTCAGTTTTATTGCTAAATGGGGGCAGAAGAATAAATGTGTCTTGAAAGTGTTGGTGCATTCTGGTTCACATGCCATATAGAAAGCTGTTTAACTATTCATTGGGAAAGGGAGAAGATTTTTAGGCATTGCTACTTAGGTACAGTGTATAACTGCTGTGTAAATATTAATACTGTTTATTTTGCATCTCTTTCCCCCACCTCCTTCAATTATACTTTGTAGGGAGCAAAGAGCTTCCCCTTCACTTGATATGAGATTTGCTCATGGGAAGGGGAAGTTGAGTAAAATAGGAAAGAAGCTGGAGAGAGAATACATAATGTTAAATACACTCCCCTAACAATTGTATCTAGCACTACAATGTACCATTATTCATGGGGTCTGCACTGAGGGTCCAATTTGTTGCTATTTTCATCTTTTATATTTGTAAGGTGATCAATGAAGTAATGTGTGGGTTTAATAAAGTAGCAGTAGCTAAGACAAGCACAGATTTCACAAAAGATTTCTAAATAAGTGGATTCCTTCACTACTGTCTCGGGGAGCCATGTTTGCACCCCAAGAGGGAACAGGTGTTCATTCAAGCTATTGCTTCTCTACTTTAAGAATGCAAATGTAGGGGGACCAAATTTGGGGCAGTTTAGTCCTTGCTTGGGAAAATGCTGATGATTCCCTTGTTCATGTTTTATATTAAAGCACCTTTATTTTCTCACAGTGAGCTGCTTTTGTCATTGGTGTGGGGGATCTCTGACCTTTGCTTCATTAGTCTCGGACCCCTGATTTATTTTAACTTCTCTTCTTCCATTTTTGTAGATTTGTCATTTAGAAAGGCAATCTTTGGCATTTTATCTGTTTGCTCCATGTAAAAGCACTCCAGGTCACAATGCTTTTTGATGAAAGAATAAAATAACACTAATAAATCTCAAGTTTGAAATTGTGTTTTTCAGATCAGGGTTTACCTCTTGCATATTGAACTACAAGAAGAAGAGTGGTTCAGTAGTTTTAGTTTGAAAGGGCTCTCCCATTTGGAAAAGATACAGATTACAGAGCCAATTATACAAGCCGTTGATGTCATGTGACCATGTCCGGTTTGGTTGTCATGAGCCAAGTTTATTTTAGGCCACTGGTGCTCCCATCTCATGGTGCCAAGCTTCATTTGACTGAGTCCACATCACATATTTTAAGCAGAGGAGATAAGGGGGTTTCAGCAGCAATTAGTCATTTTGGGTGCGTCCATTGGGAATTTCAGAGGGCTGGGTACCCAACACACCCTGAAAATAGGGCCCTCAGACTGGGCCCCCAAAATCGCTAGTCGCTTTTTTGGAAATCGTGGCTTTTGCTGTTTTGTTTCATGTGACAGCAATATGTGGGTGAATTCATTCCCTATACTTGTCCTCTGAGCATTTTAGGGACTTTTGTTTAATGGGCAGATAAAAATAAACATCCTTCAATGTTTTAACATGGTTAGCTTTCTTATTTACATCTAACGTTTCCAGCACATCCACTTGACAAAGGTGAGATTCACTGACTCTCAAAAGTTTCTCGTCTTCTCTCTTGGCCACCAACCGCTGGGTGTTTGTATTGAACGCCCACTGCTCAAAGTTCTAACAGCTGAGGTTTTGCCAGTGCTCCAGAGCTAGTCACTTTCAATGTAGTATGAATGTTAGATTAAAACGTGAGGGAGAAAGTGGTGTGGGGTGTTATAAAGGTTTTATTGGCATGAGTTTGGAATGACCGTATCATTGACCAGCAGTGATAACACCATCAGGTACTTTATGTGGCCACATATTTTACAGAAAAACTGATCAATGATTTCTGGTTTCAGCAAATATCAATGGTACAATTTTTCTTGTATCTTTCCACCTTTAAAGCTAAGTTGTCTAAGTCAAGGTGGAGGATGGGAAAAAGGAATACATTTTAGAAACCTCTTGAAATTATCTAAAACTTTTTATAAGTCATAATATTGCAGCTTTAGTCTGAAATTTCGTGTCTTGTCACAGCTATAAACAGATGCTCTATCTGATTAGAAAATTGGGTCAGTCCTTGCTCCTCTCCAGTAGCATTTAATCTTTTCCTAGTCCTGATGGACCACAAGATATGGGACCTTAAACCTGCCACTGGTGGAGGACTTAACATTGCCCAACCTGTGGATAAGGCCAGTGTAATTCTCAAAGCTAATTCCACAGTTAAGGTGGGGGGAATGTGCAGCAGGTTAATTGTGGGGTTTTTTTCTTATACAAATGTAATGGTGGTTGTTTGGCAAGCAGCTCAGTGATTTGGAATCTTAGAATGAGACCCAGTAGAGTTAGATTATTACTGGGCAGAGTGCAGGAGAAACTGGCAAAGTTACAAGATTTAGGCAATGGATGGATACTACTAAATGTACGAAACAAAAATATTTTGCAGTCTGTGTATGCATATGTTAATATATATATATGCTATATATAACACATGCGATATAATTTTATATATAGTGTGTGTACATATATTTACATATATGCAAATCTAAAGTGAGTGCCAGGGTTTCAGTTAGGTGTGCATAACTGTGCACATTTTTACATACCTAATTTATGTGCATGAATATGTGCATGCATGAAGCAGGTGTCTGCAAGCATAAATGAGGCATGCACAGAACTGTGGCTGCCCAGTCAACAGTAGACACTGTGTATGTGGATATAATTAGGCAGAAAGAGACATGGACAGTGGTACTTTTGGGTGCCCATTGAACATAGGGGCTCTTAGTTCAGAGGCAGACAACTGGTTGTGAGCATCGATTCAGCTCATTCAGAAAACTCCTTCAAACTATAGGTGCACGCAGTGTCTTTATCAAAAAACCCCAAACTCACCACTCGTCGCGGGGTATGCCAACTCTACCGTGATTTAAAATGGCATAGTCAGCCCACAGGGTTAACCACTGTGGTCTAGGCAAGCCATAGTGGTGTGTTTCTATTCTATGAAAGATGAGCAAAATTCTAGGGTGGGAAAAAGATGCAAAAGTTGAGAGCGGGCTCACCAGTCAGAAGCCGATTTCGATATATATAATTATGGGGAAAGTGCTGAGAACTTCAGCTGACCGGCTGAATTGAACTCTGAGAATGACAGTCTGACCTTCTGCAGCTGTTTTAAATTAATGCCATTTGACGTGTTACTGCGACTTACATAATGTGTATGTATATAGGATAGTTCAGGAATTCACTCTGAGGAAGATGTTTAAAAGAGCTCTCTCCAAGTTGATAGTTTCCTTAGACCTCTCCCTGCCCTTCCCTTCACATGTTTGTTAGCTAAATTGTGGCAGTATATTAGTTTCTGAAGAGATTGTAAGCATTGACTCTAGGGTATGTTAAGGCACTGCATAATAGTGGGCAGTGCATAAATATTAGATCATGATTCACACCATTGCTTTCAGTGACCATTTCAGTTTATAATCGTGGTAGGGGAAATAAGTTAAAGAGAGCTCAAACCTGATAAGGTAAAGATGCCAGTTCTCTGCAGTGAAGGGAGGTATGTTGGAAAACACAGCTGTGGGGGTGTAATATTTTTTTACATTTTTTCCCCTTCTTATACCTAAAAATCCTCTAGGATGGGATAATTCTTCTTCAAAATGACTGATGTATTCCAGGCTTGAATTGGATTCAAGATGCACATTGCAGGTCTGCACTGCGTCCATTGGGGTCATTTTGCCAATCCACAGATAAAGTCTGACTGAAGTGTCTCTAAAGCACAGCCCTCTCCTCTGTGGAAATACAAGGATTCCTGAGCCACAGAATGAGGGATACAAATTGGTCCAACCAACTTTATTTTTTTTAGGCTAAAGAAAACTTCAAGATAGTTTTTAATTGTTACACAGTTTGTACAGACTGCACAAAGTGAGAGGGAATATGTGGACTGATGGTCTTTTTAAACACTTGTTAGGGAGTTGTGCTGTTTAGAAAAGATTTGATAGCTCTTCGTAGTTTCTCACTTCGTCTCTCCTAGATTTAATGTTTGCTCTGAGCCCAGTCCTGCAGCCTTTACTGTGGCAATCCTTCCGTTGGCTCCAGTGGGATTTAAGCACAACCTTAGGTACTTTGCTGAATCAGAGCCTGAGTAAGGGCTGCAGAATCAGGCTGTAAATCACAAAGGGCTAAATTCTGGACTCATTGAAGTCAAGGGGAGTTTTGCCCCTGAGATCAGAATTTAGCACTCAAGCCAGCCAGCATGGCTTATAAGATTCCCATTGTTTTGGAAGACCCATTGACCACCAGTTTGTGGTGGTTAAATATTTGTGTTTTATACCCTGCCTGAATGCAAACCTTAGATTTTTAAACTGTTTTACTGTTCTGTCCCATTCAGCCATCAAACCCTTTAGTTTCCCTGCATTGTCACATTGGCATGTTTCTTAAAGTGGGGTTTGGGGGAGGGGGGAAGGGAGCAGGTGAATGGTGATGCCCGAGAAATGTTTCTTGGGTAGAGGCAGGAAATGCCTAGCACACAGCAGACTTTATAGTGTGTTTTTTCTGTTTCTGTAAATAGTCATGTATAAATGACAGAGCAGTGTGGAAATTATTAAAAGAAAAAAAAAGTCTCTTCTGTTGTTGTTTTTATATTACCTCATTCAGCAAGTTTGTTTTACAATGACGCAATGATGCTTTATTTATATTGTTTGTACTGTAATTAAAACAATTGACAGACATTTCACTTTGCTTGTTGTTTAATATGATCTTGTTTTGATTAAATATGCTGGTTTGTATTATGTTTCCCCTCAACCCTTGCTCCACCTTGAGATTTTTGTGTCAGCTGTACAGTATTCTGAGTTTTTAAGAAAAATGTAAAGTAATGCAGAGAGGGACTGCCATACTGTATAGGTCTCTTTCTAATAAAGACGACAAAACATATCTGTCATGGCTTTGGTTCTTTGCCTTAGTCTTCACCACAGAGCATGTTGGGAGATAACTACTCAGAACACCTGTCAGGCATGGTCCAAATATATTCAATCCTCTCTCCGCACCAGGAGCTGGAGAAGATGGCCTCTTGAGGGCCCTTCCAGCCCTACATATCAAGATTCTACTTTTTCCTGTTATGAATGATAGGAGATGCTTTGATTTTATTAGATTTCTTTGGAAGGGTCAGCTAAAGTAGCACATAAAGGGACCACTGGTCGACATAATTTATGTTTAAAGTCCTTTGACAAGGTTCCTCACAAAGGCTATTGAAGAAGCTAAGTAGGCATGGGGTGAAAGGCATGGCTCAAAAACTATCTAAGCGTAGTAAGTGGTGCGTTTTCATCATGACAAAAGTTAAAAGCAGAATACCACAATGTTCCTTACTGGGACCAGTCTGTTTGTTTTTATTAATGCTCTGCAAAGCAGGCGGGCAGTGAGGCAGCAAAACTTGCAGATGACACAAAATTATTTGATTAGTCAAGTCAACGGATGACTGTGAGGACCTAATCGAACTAGGTGGATGGGGCAACACCATAGCAGATTAAATTCAATATTGATGAATGCAAAATTGTGCAAGTTGGAAGGAAAAACTGGAACTACTCATGGACTTTACTGGGCAATAAGTTAAATATCAACTCAGGAAAGGGACCTGGGAGTCACTGTGGACAGCTCAAAGAAGACTTCTATTCAATGCGCCACTGTGGGTGGAAAAATCCAATAAAATGTTAGGATGCATAAAGAAAGGCGTGGAGACTAGCATGGGAAATATAATGCCATTATATAAATCAATGGCTTATCCTTAGCTGGAATACTGTGTTCATTACCAGTTATCCTATCTTAGAAAGGATATTGCAGAAAGAGAGGGGGCCCAGAGATGAGTCAGGAGAATGGAGAAGCTCTCGTGTGAAGGGAGATTGAAAAGATTGAGATTGTTTACCTTAGAAAGACAAAAAAGAGGGGACATGATAAAATTATTCAAAATAATGACTGGTATAAAGAAGGTGACATGTAGTAGCCGTGTCTCCTGTCGGTTGTCATACATTGGTCTAATTTCAGTTGTTGGGCTCTGTGTACGGGTGCTGAGTTGGTGCCCTGTGATATGCAAAAGGTCAGACTAGATAACCTAGTCTTAAACTGTATGGTTCTAAGGTGGATTTCTTTTCTCCCATTGACGTAACAAAAGAATAACTGGACATGCAATGAAATTGAAAGCCATCAAATTCAAACCTGATAAACAGACATACATTTTCACACAGCACATAGTTAAGCTGTGAAACTCATTGTCACATGATGTTAATGAAGCCAATAGCTTAGCAAGATTCAAAAAGAGATTGGACGCTTATATGGATATCAAAAATATCCAGAAATATAGTAATGAATACTTTTTAAAAAAAACTTTAAAGGGGATATAAAATTATATGCTTCAGTATTTACACCAATCCCTAACCATTTCTGGTGTTAGGTCAGTGTGCCATGCGAAGAGGGTGCAAGCAGATTATCCCTCTTCCCAACCTGCAGGCTTTCTTGCACCTTCCTCTGAATCATCAAGCAGTGGCCACTGTTGGAAACTGGATACTGAACTAGGGGGACCATCAGTCTGATCCACTGTGGAGATTCCTGTGTTACCATGAGTTGCTTTACTCAGTTACAGAACACAGCCAAAGGCATCATGACAATGAGGCAAGTACTACATCCCCTTCCTTAAAGACATCATGAGACCCCTGACTGGGTGAATCTGCAGCCCAGCTGCCAAAGGGCCTGGTTTTTAAATCATGCCCACTTCACGTTACAAATCCTGGGAGGAGGCTGTTGGAGAAGAGATGTTCATCAAGATTCCTCCACATCATCACTTTGAGAGGGTGTGGTTTGCCCCCAAGCAGCAAATGGAGCAGATCCCTTCTCCAAATCTGGAGAATCCCTATGGGTATGTCACAGCGAAAAAAACAACAAATCTCACGGTTGGCCCGGGCCAGCCAACTCAGGCTCACGGGGCTGAGGTTGGGGAGCTGTTGTATTGCTGGGTAGACTTCTGGGCTGTTCCAGGACCTTCCAACCCCCACAGGGCCCTAGAGTTTTGGATTGACCAGAACCTGAACTATCAGGAGGCATGATCAGATCCAGGCTCCAAGTCTGAAATATGAAGATGTTTGGATTGGAAGGTTTGTTTTTGGTCTCTCTGTGGTTTAGGACTTCAGGTACAACAGAACTCTGAAAGAACAGGCTAAAAGAAAGAAAATAGAAACTGGGGAAGACTGAGAGATTGAATTTACCAGATTAAGTGTGAAACATCGTCATTCCCTCTGCCTTCCTAAAGAAACATAACTGTTGACTATATGACAGGCCTGGCTGAGTGCTGCTGATTGAGTTTCCCTCTCTTCCCTAATAACACACTTTCTAACCTCTGATTTCTTATGGAAAATTCTGGTGTGAGAATGGCTGAGCAGATTTAAAGATGTCTTTTATTGCAATGTTTCTTACTACCTGAAACCCACCTCCACACACCCTTGCAAATTCTCTCAGCTGGTGGCATTCACAGATCTCTAGGAAGAAAAGAAAATGTAACACTGCAAGGCAGCAGAGGTCAAAAAGGAGATTTGAAAGGAAAACACTGCAGCCCTAATGGGAGTGGGAGAGCCCCCTTTTCTAGGACGATGTAGCAATTACTATAGACACAGGACTGTTGCTCTGTCATAAGGCCCCTCCATTCTTTTCCACCCTCCCTGACTAAGAATCAGCACTGCTAGAGCTGAGGAGCAATAACTTAGACACTTCCAGAGCACACAGGCCATAGGTCTGATCCTCCCTGGTACCAAGTGCCCTTGGCTCCTAGTTAAAACACTTTGCCCTGCAGTGTCACTGTTTCCCTTTTGTTCTTTTGGATCAAATCCAAATGGGAAAAACAGAGTGGGAGGAGAGAGAATGCGGATGCAACATACACATCTCACACAATGCGATGCTGTCATCAGAGCTGTATATCTCTCCCATTTGAGATTCCACAGCAGAGTTGAGAATCCAACCAAAAAGCAACACCAGATCCATATTTGTTTAAATAAACATTTCAGTTCACTCAAACATGACATTTTTCACAGATGGGTTGAAGACCACCTTTTCCTTGTTATATTCACATATTTTTCTCCTCATCCTCTGACGTGTCAGGGCTATCACAGTTTTCCTGTCTACTTGGAATAGAAAATAACTGGAGGGTATTGGCCAGCAAATGTTGACTGTGCAGAGGTAACTTCTGTGTCATGCTGAACCCTGTAGCAGTCTCATTCCTTTGACTGAGCTCTATGTCCTACACATAGCAACACAATAGTACAAAGACTCAAACCCCCCGTGTGATAATACAGTACAACCCCTATTTTTTTAATTAATTGGGGATTGAGAAGATCGTAAAATTGGACATCTCCAAGTTACGGTAGGCATGACGCATAAGTGGCAGTACGGTGCACTCAATTGCTTTCTTGTCCTTCAAACTACTCCAAAGCAACTTCTCATGCACTGAAGGCATTGGGATGTGAAAGGATGGTGACTTGATCTTCGCTGACATCACTTTCATTATGAGATTCCCCCCCCCCCCTTGGGAAAAATGGTTCTTATGACTGGTCAGTGGTAAGACTCGTGTTCATAAAATCAAGGCTCTGCTGTCTCACTAAGTCCTTTCAGGACAGGACTGGGGTTTTTTTTTTCACGTTGCCTGAGGAAGGAACATTATAAAGATGACCTACTCTGCTCCTCGGGCAAAGATTAGCCTCATGTCGTCTTGCTGAGAAACCTCCCCTAAATGAGGGGTGCCCAAAAGACCCCCAGCTCCTGCATTTAAAACATCACCCTTCACTACAAATACCATATTAAAAGGCCAATTACAAATACACTAGTGCAGAGTAGTCATGAAAACCTGGAAGACAAAGTTCAGATGGAAACGCCATTTTATGTGTGCCATTAAAAATGATTTAATTAGCATATACATAGATTTCAGTATTTTCCATAAATGTTGCCGTTACATTGTATTTGGTATAAACATTTCTATCCCTACTTTACAAATAGGTAAATTAAGGCACAGGAAGATTGTCACTGGACCAAAGTAGCACAATAAATCAGTGGTAGAGCTGAGCCTAGAAAAGAGATCAGCAGATTCCAGTTCTATTATCCTGTACCCTGGAAGTTTGCTATTATGCTCAGAGATGGCAAATTCAATAGAAATATAAGCCCAGGAAGCCATATTAAGCCTTGAGTAGATCTGAGAAAAAAAGTGTCCTTGCTTTGTTAAATTTCCTTTAGAATTCATTTCCCATTCCCGCTCCCCCTATTTCCAGGTCCTGGGATTCTTCTGAACGGGTTGCAGGTAGCATGATTTCCAGCTGATGCAGTACTGTATCTCTATAATGCCACTGTGTTACAATTCCTACCACTGACAGCTGGAGTGATACTCCCCAGAGCCCTAGATTGGATGAGTTACTAGGAAAGGCCTGTGGAATGTATTAAGAAAATGCATTTACTTGTGGTGAAACCACTAAATGTAATGCAGTAAAACCACAACCCACATTCCCTCTGTGACATGATGGGTGAACCCACTAAACTGTAATTTATCTCTTCTAAAGTCCAGTAAAGCGCCTAATTGGCCAATAAATGTGGTCACAATAACTGCACTTGACACACAGTGACACTGCCTGCAATTAGCACTTATTTATTTGCATATGATATTGACCGCTCTCCAGCTCAACTCGTTTTCAAGATCTGTTTGTTTTGAAGCCAGGAAACATCTCATTTGCCACAAAGGAGAGAGAAACTAAAACAGCTAAAAAGTAAAAGGCAACACCATACCAGCAAGCAGGAATGATAAAGGAATCTGGCCTTGCAAATCTAGCTGCTGGGCATGTTACAACATTTCTGTAATTAATTTTATGCTGGCACTGAGTCTTCTAAAAAAAAAAAGTTACTAACTGGTGCTGAGATTCTGAATTCTTCCATTGCAAGGAAGGGAAAGAGGCATGTGGATTAAAGAAGACACTAAAAATTAGCCTGATCAAAATGACTATGATTTGCTACTGCAGTTGATAACACCTCAGACGAACCTTGCTGGGTCTGAGTTGGCCTGTCTGCTCAAAGCATTCTGCTTGTATGAAATTGCTTGATTAAGGCAGGACCTCTTGAGGGTTTTTCTCTCCTACATTTACCCGACAGGCCAGGGGCAGTCCAAACCTTTTCTATTAGTGAACTACGTCCTTATCTTGAGGGGTGCCATCCTTTTTGTGGGGAAGGGAGGCTGGCTAAGAGGCAGCTAGCGTACTCAGGCTGTCTCAGACCTGGTAGCTCAGCTGCCATTGCCAGCTGTCATGGATGCTACCTCATTACCTGGACTCGATTTTGTGACAAATTCATCAAGGGCTGAACAGCAACAACACGAAATAGGTTTCATCCAGGCAGAGAGACCCATGGCTGTGATTTTAAATGGCAAGCTCTGTTATGACAACAAATTCAACCAGCTCTCTCTGACTCACTGTTTGATTTGTTTTCCCTCCCTTTGTTTCTTTGCTATTGAAGCATGTGGGACAGCATAATTCTTTGGAGTCCTCCCCACCCCTCATCTTCAGAGATGCCGGACATTCCCTGTAAGGTGCTGAATGCCCTCAATTTCCATTGACATCAGTGCAGCTTGGTGGGACTCAGCACCTTTCAAATTAAGGTTGTTACGTGGGACATCCCACCTGCCCCAGACTGCACAGCTGTGTTAGCAGCTTCCCTGCCATATATGTCAAAACTAGAATACAGCAGGGAAAATGTAAACAAGGAGATAATGCATCATCATGTGATTTTCATGACTCTTATGTGTAATCTGTGTTGTTCTGTACTTGCATATTAATTATAATACTTTGCTGTTCTATATGGTGTCTTCCATCTGATGATCACAAATCTTTGCTCTGCTATGTTGTACATGTTTGTTAGTAAAGTCATCATGCTTCTGTCAATGGAGAGTGCACCAAGGAGACACTATGAATACAGCGTGTGATGAATCCAGACAAAATCTCTTTTACTTATAGCTTTTCAACATTGTGCTGTCACTAGGCCATACATCAAGATTCTGCCATTGCTGACAGCAGTCACTAAGGACTCCCGTGCCCCAAAGCTTTCAGTTGGATGAAGGAGATGGTGTGAGGGAAGAATTTGGAGCCAGGCAGAGAAAATTGAGCAGTGCGTTGAGGTGGGGAGGGGTGAAAAAAATTAAATGGGCCAAAAAATAGAAATAAAATGCCATGTTTACCCTTCTGAATGTGCAGAATTTTGTGACATTAGCCCTTGATTTCTCAGACTTTGTGGCCTGGAAAGTGTGTGTGTCGCCAAATTGTTTTGGTCAGAAGCAAAGCAGTATCATTCTACCTTGCGCTCCACAGTGGGACTGATATCTTTAGGCTTTGTACTTCCTCTTTTATTTAACGATCCCCAAGATTGATTGTCTCCTGTGACTATTGACAGATGAAGAGCACTTGGGGGGCACTGTTCCTGCCCACCCCCATAGTGAACCCCACCCTCCAAAACAGAAAGCTATCATAACACCCATCTACTGCTAACAGTGCACAGTTCCAACTGGTAACGGCCGAGCTGATTGACTGCAGATTTCCCTGTAACTGAACTTAATTAGCAAGCCATTCAGGTCTGGAGATGGTTCCAATTTATTTATTGGCTGATGGCATCCCACAAATTGGCCTGGCCAGTTAATATCCACAAAGTTGAGGTTTTGTGCCAAGTGAATAAATAAAACAGGATTTATGCATTCAGCCATGCAGTGACTTGAACAGAGCTGGCAAACTCCTCTTAAGCCACTGGGAAGCCTCTGCCCTTAGATTTTACAAAGCGATGGGCTGGAGTGCAGGACAGTAGCTGCAAATCACAAAATCCTCTTCCAGTGACAACGGGTAACAACCAAAGGCAGGGAGGCCCTGGTAAGAAAAATCCCACCACCTCTCTGTGTTCAGTTAGAAAAAGAGGTGCATGAACTGTACAGGCTGTGAAGCAACATTCAGAGTCACAAGAATTCGAATTCAAAAACTCACCTACATTCATGTGACATGACCATGTGTTATGACTTATCCTAATGGTGGGGGAAACTGAACAGAGCTAAGGAATTTCTCCAGGTTAGCCTGCTGTAATGGCTGTGATGCTCAGCTGAATGTGAATGGTCAGTGATGTGGTGTCTGTGGTTAGGTAACTGAAAGAAGAGGGTGGCATTCTGTTTTCTGTGTGCTGCACCTTTCAACGTAGACAAGTCTCTCTGCTAGCTGCAGAGGCTGTTTTTCAGTTCAGAAGCATGACTGAGTTACTGTGATCTCTTTTGTGGAGACTTTGTATTGGTTCTTTCTTTGGAAGTGTTTTTCCTGATTCAGAAGTAAAAGTCATCTAGCTGGAAAAGGGCTCGTTTTGTTTGGAAAACATAATACATAACAAACCTGATGAAATTATTGAGTAGCTTTGTTATGTAGAAGACACTTCAGTCAATAATACCCTTCTTTCCTGATTTCCATTACCTTCTTGTCAACACTGTTAATGGTTACCTATAACAGAGCTTTTTCCTTCATTGGTCCTGTACCCTTTTCAGTTTCTTTACCTTGGATAAAAAAGAAAAGGAGGGAAAATAGCAGAAGATGTGGCATTCTTGATCTCCCGTTTTCCTGGAAGCAGCTAGTGACTGTCTCGGGGATGTGCATTGTTAGTGCTCTGCAATTTAAAAGGCAGGTGGTTTGAATCTTTAAAACACTGTTTTTGTTAATAAATTCTACATCAATTGCTAATTAACATGTTGAGGAAAGGATGTCTTTGTTAAACAGTCTACCTAAAAATCCCTTCCCCTCCCAATTGCTTCAGTGTTTATTGTTTTCACTCTTGTGAGGTCATGTTTTCATTAGATCTCTAGACATTCAGTCCGAAACAGGACCTACATTTCTAATGGAAATAAGGAAGGGAAGAAGAGACTTTCAGGCCACCTTCCATTGTCAAGAAGCAAAAAGGGCACAGCCATTTTCTTTTCATTGCACTCACCTTTAAATCTCTTGCTGAACCTGTAAAGTAATCTGCTAAAACAACTCTACAGAGCTTCTTCTTTGATTTGAGTCTCCTGATGAAGATACAGTAATGATACTTGATGGCTAATTATTGGGTGTATAACAGAAGCCATTGCATTTCACGCAGTTACCCCTGTGTTGAGCCCAATAACTTGTGTTTAACCAAAGCATACCCTTCTGTTTGGCTAATGTATATCTTCCTGGAAGGCCTCCTGTCCTGATGTCAAGACAGCAAGAGGAGAATCCACCAATTCCCTTGATAGTTTATTCCAATAGTTTATTTCTCGTTTTTGTCTGGCTTCAACTTCCAACCACTGGTTCTGATTCTGCCCTTGTCTACTAGGTAAAAGAGCCCTTTGGCGAGGTGACACATAGGGTGGGCATGTGGGGGTCAAGTGCCCCCCACAGCAGCCGGTCCAGGCAGGGAGCAGAAGGGGCGGGCCCAGAGCCTGTTCTCATGCTGGTCACTGCCTGAGAGAGAGAGCCTGGCTGTGGTGGCAGTGGGCAGGGGCAAAGCGAGCCAGTGCCCCCCTGGCATGCTCAGCCCCTATCCATGGCAGCCGAGCCCGGCTGGGAGCTGGCTGCTGCTGCCACCCGTCCCCAGTCAGGTTCTCTTGCGGGCAGTTGCTCCACTGCACAGAGCAGCGATCAGGAGTGGCTTCCTCCCGCTCCCTGCCTGGGCCTGGCTGCTAGGAAGAGAAGAGGGACATGCTGGGGGGAGGGGTAGCCAGCACAGCGGAAGGACAGAGCCCCTCCCCCCTAAAGTTAACGTGGGGTGGAGAGAGTGCAGTGGCCCAGGGCTGGGGGCAGGGCGGAGGAGGAGACACGTGGGGCAGTCATATGTCCTCCCCTTTAGATTGCTCCCCTACCCCCACCCCCCAGTATGGGAAAGCACCAGTGGTCTATGGGGACCGGGTATTTTCTGTCTGTGAAGGAACTGATACACTGTAAGCAAGTCACCTCTCAATCTTCGTTGTGATGAGCTAAACTGATTGAGTTCTCCAAGTCGCTCACTGTAGGGCAGTGGGTCTCAGAATTTCTACTGGTGACCCCTTGCACACAGCGAGCCTCTGAGTGCGACCCCCCTTATAAATTATAAACACTTCTTTTCTATTTAACACTCATAAATGCTGGAGGTGAAGTGGGATTTGGGGTGGAGGCTGACAGCTCGCAACCCCCCAGGTAATAACCTCACTACCCCCGGAGGGGTCATGACCCCCAGTTCGAGAACCCCTGCTGTACGGCATTTTCTCTGGCCCTTGCATCATTTTTATGGCTTTTTTCTGCACCCTCTCTAGTTTTTCAGCATCCATTTTAAGTTGTGGGCACCAGAACGGTGGCAGTATTCCAACCGCAACACGCTCTCACTCCCCAGTTCAACACCCAGCCAGGGGAGGGCTCCGCAAAGTGCCAGGCAAACGAGAGAAGATGAAGAACTTGATGAAGGCAGGAAGGAGGAACATAGCTGAGGAGAAGACACGGGGTGGTGGGATGGAGGTATGGGGGGAGCTGGAGAGGTTGAGGGGGGATCTCAGAGGTGCTGGGGGCATTGGGAACATAGACATACAGAGGTGGTATGGGGTGCATAGAGGAGCACTAAGAGGGAAGTGTGAGGTAAAAGTAGGGTGACTAGATAGCAAGTGTAAAAAATTGGGATGGGGTGGGGGGTAACAGGTGCCTATATAAGGAAAAGCCCCCCAAATCAGGACTGTCCCTGTAAAATCAGGACATCTGGTCACCCTAGGTAAAAGAGTACTGATAACACAGGAGGGATACCCTTTTTGGGGGGTGCTCCTAGATAACACAGTGTTGGGTGTATTCTAAATGCCTTGCTGGAGAGTGGGGGAGGGGTTAACCAGGGTGAGTGAGAGAGAGAGAGAGCAGGGGAGGGACAGGATAGACATCCAGGAAGGAAAGAATGGAGGGAGGAGAGATGGTCAAGAAGGGGAAGTGAGGGGGAGAGAGGGCAGGGACAGGAAGAGTCTGCGGGTGAATAGAGACATCTCAGGGAGAAGTGCTAAAGGAGAAGAGACCCCAGGAGGTGAGGCCCAACGTACTGAAAGGTAGGTTGGCTTTGTGATTAAGGCACGCGCTGGGACTCAGGAAATCGGGGCTCAAGTCCTAGCTCGGCCACAGGCTGCCTACATGACTTTGGCTTAATCCCTACTGCTGACACGCGCTCTTTTGTGCTTCAGTTTCCTCTCTTTAAAATGGGGATTACGCTTTTCTGCCTCTCCGAGGTATCCGGAGCCTCAGCCATTAATGCTGGCAAGGGGCCCATACTACAGTGATGCGGAGCGGGAAGTCATAAAAAAGGCTGTAATGAAACACTGGTGAGACCCCTGGAGGTGGAGGTATCTGGGGATGAAAATAACAGGTTAGGGAGGGAGGATGGAGGCAGGAGTCATACTGTGGTGATTTGTGCAATATAAATACACGTGGAAGGATGCAGAGAAAGATTTATAGGGAGAAAGGACGGGAAAGAAAAGGTCATTGGTGGGAAAAAGAGACAGGTAGATAGAAAAGGAGGAGCAAAACCCTAAAGCACAGAAGGACCAGAACAAAAAACAGAGGGAGTCTGGCTATGTCCGTTGTCCTGTTAGGTGCCAGAATGTTACATGCACACTGTCCTTTATTTGACATATCAAGAGACCTCACGGGACTGGATTCTCTAGGACAATGGCGCTTGGGAGCCCACTGTGTCCTGGAAGTTTATGTAAAATGTCCTCTCTCTATGTATAGAAGAGGAGAACCCGCTTTGGTCTGATGTGTATATGTTTAATAAGGGTGATTCTGGCTAGTTTTTACATACTCAGGGCATGATTTTGTTGTGCTCTGTGTAACTTCCCAAACATCTGCGGCCTTTCCCAGATGTGTGCTTCTCTAGCCACTCGCAAGTGCAACTACGGGATTTGCGCACACATTCAGTTGGGCACCCAGAGATATGCATGTGCAAATACCTGCCTCCTAGGGCACGGAACACCAGCCTAGTATGATTCTGTATTCATTTAATGGATGACATGCAAGTTAGCTGGGACACTGGGCTTTTGTTGCAATTGGTCCATGCATTTTAACAGGGCTGTCTCTCCTTAGTGGCATATGGAATCTAAATGACGTGGCCCTTTCTCTCTCAATAGCACCGTCCTCTGGTGCAACACAGTACAATCTGTACCATATCCCTTGTAATTTATTGCAAGATTATTTGGCACTACCTGTAAATTTCCAGTTTCTGGTGTGACACAGCCTTTGGTACTGAAAATACAGAAGTACAATAAAGAACCTGTCAGGGAAAGCTGAGAGTTTTGGCAGCTGGTTAGGGAACAGATGGGGGTTTTGGCATCCAGGAAAGCATGGGAGGTGACACAGTTGAGGTTTTTGGTACTGGAAAATGGTTGAAGCTCTTCCTTCCCCTGTTTGGGCAGGTCTGAATATGACGTTATATTTTGGGAGAAGGGGGGTTTAAAAATAATTGTTTCTTAGCCCAGCAGCCAAACCCATAGCCATCTCCCTTCACTCCCATCTCCACCCCAATATCTGCCACTCCATCCAGGAGTGAAGAACATTAGCTGGGTGGTTCTGCCAAACTGATCAGCTGGGAAATCTCAGAAATGTAGGGCTGGAAGGGACCTTGAGAAGTCATCAAGTCCAGCCCCCTGAGCTGTGGCAGGACCAAGTAAACCTAGACCATCTCTGACAGCTGTTGGTCCAACTTGTTTTTAAAAGCTTCCAATGATGGGGACTCCATGATCTCCCTTGGAAACCTATTCCAGAGCTTAACTACCCTGATAGGGAGCAAGTTTTTCCTAATATCTAACCCAAACCTCCCTTACTGCAGATTAAGCTGATTTCTTCTTGTCCAGCCTTCAGTGGCTACGGAGAACAATTGATCCCTGTCATCTTTATCACAGCCCTTAACCCAGTGCAAGACTGTTATCAGGTCCCCCATCAGTCTTCTTTTGTCAAGACTAAACATGCCCAGTTTTTTTTAACCTTTCTTCATAGGTCAGGTTTTCTAAACTTTTAGCATTTTTGTTGCTCTCTTCTGGACTCTCTCTAATATGTCCGCATCTTTCCTAAAGTGTGCAACCCAGAACTGGACACAGTGCTTCAGCTGGGGCCTCACCAGTGTCTTACATACAGCACTCCTGTTAATACGCCCAGAATCGTGTTAACCATTTTTGAAGCTGCATCACACTGACAACTCGTATTCAATGTGTGGTCCACTCTAACCCGCAGATCCTTTTCAGCCCAACTACCACCCAGTCAGGTTTTCCCAATGTTGTAGTTGTAAATTTGATTTTTCCTTCCTAATTCAAATACTTTGCACCTGTCTTTATTGAATTTCATCTTGTTGAATTCAGACCGATTCTTTGATTTGTCAAGGTCATTGTGAATTTTAAACCTGTCCTCCAAAGTGCTAGCAACCTCTCCCAGCTTGGTGTCATCTGCAAATTTTATTCACGTACTCTCTACTCCATTATCCAAGTCATTAATTAAAATATTAACTAGTACTAGACCCAGGCCTGCCCCCTGTGGGGCCCCAGTAGATACACCCTCCCAGTTTGACAGCAAACCACTTATAACTATTCTTTGAGTACCATCTTTCAACCAGTTCTGTACCCACCTTATGGTAATTTAATCTAGCCCACATATCCCTAGTTTGCTTGTGAGAATGTCAAGTGGAACTGAGTCAAATGCCTTATTAGAATCAAGATATATCACATCTAATGCTTCCCCCTATCCACTAGGTCAGTAACCCTGTCACAAAAGGAAATTAAGTTGGTTTGGTGTGATTTGTTCTAGGCAAATCCATGCTGGCTATTCCTTATGATCCTATTATCCTCCAGGTGCTTATAAATTCATTGTGTAGTAATTTGCTCTAGTATCTTTCCAGGTATTGAAGTTAGGCTGACTAGTCTATAGTACCCTGGGCCACCTTGGCCCCTTTTTAAAGATAGATACTATGTTTGCCCTTCTCCAGTCTTCTGGCACCGCTCCCGTGCTCCAGGAGTTCTCAAAGATAGTAGTTAATAGTTTTGACATCTAAGGCATCACCATCCATTTCAGAGCGCCAGCCCCTGATTTGTGGGGGGGCAGGTCAGGTCCCTCTGTGGGATGGCTTCTGGCAGCTAACTCAGGCAGACTTCACTGCAGTAATTACATTCACACCAGTGACGGATAGGTAAGCGGTTGACAGAGGTGAATGGGCCACTGAGGAGGAAGGACACAATGGAGCAGAACACTGGAGGACTAACCAGCAAGAGCAGAGTGCCTATGATTGGGGTTGGGGCATGGGGTGGGATGGAGGGAGAGCACCTGGGAGAGGAGTGCAGCTTCTGACCACCAAGGGAATCCCTTGGCCTGGTTAGGGTGTAGGAGAATCCCTGGGCCTGCTGGGGAGGAAGGTGGAACAGCTGAGTGCGGGGAGCCCTGGGCCTGCGGGGGAAGAAGGTGGAACTCCTGGGTGCGGGGAGCCCTGGGCCTGCGGGGGAAGAAGGTGGAACTCCTGGGTGCGGGGAGCCCTGGGCCTGCAGAGGAAGAAGGTGGAACCGCTGGGTGCAGGGAGCCCTGGGCCAGCAGCAGCCAGCAGTTGTGTACATCAGGTGCCAAACATTGGGGGAGGACTTGCCGCTGAGGATCTGACCAGTGGAGGAGTCAAAATTTAATCCTTCCTTCCTTCCTCTTTTTCTGTTCCTTTCTTTCCTTCTCTGAACTCTTAGGCTTGGTCTACACTTAAAAGTTAGGTCGGAGAGTTACATTGGTCACGGGAGTGAAAAATCCACATCTGCGACCGGCATCGCTATGTTGACTTAAACCTCAGCATAGAGACAGTTACACTGATGCTTCCAATGACCTATTTACCATCATTCGGGGGGATGGTGTTCCTGTAAATAGACAAAAGGCGAGAGAGTGCAAAGAGATGACGTGATTTGCACAAACTTACCCATCAAGTCAAAGGCAGAGTTGGAAATAGAACCCAGTTCTTTTGAGTCCCAGTCCTGTGGCCAGTCAGTCTCTGACCTCTGCCAGGACTGCCTACAAGAATATCTTTCATGATGTGCACTGAGAACATCACAGGTCGTGGAGCAGTTGCCATATGGCAGGTAGTGACTCAGTATGAAAAGCTCTGTCTCCCATCTCCAACCTCCTCAACCACCCAGTGCCACCAGCAAATGAAGAATCGAAAAGCCACGGCTACATTTTAATTGAAGAGCTTTCCACGCTACAAGCAAGTACAATGGAAGCAAATAGAGGTGAGATATTATGAGAACAGAAGTAATTGTAATAGAGGTGCATACAGTCGTTTAGTATGTAGAATACATTAATCCTGAGGTGTACTCTAGAATGTATTTACATTCGACACTGTTACATGGATAAGCAACAGCACACAAAAGAGCAAATTCTCCAACAAGGGGTACAAAGCTGGTATAAAGGCTATAAGGTTAGTGAATGAAAAGGGGGTGAGCATTGTAGAAGGTACATATGTGGAATGAGAGGCTTGCTAGTATTGCCTTATATTTCATATGTTTTTGCATGCACATGGAGCAACCATACACTTCTGGTGTAACATTCATTTAATTTTAGCTTAAGGAAAGACAATTATAAGAGAGAACAAAAGTCATAGAGGTTAAGGCCCAGAGGGACCACCAGATCATCTAGAAAGTAAACTCTCCATGGGTGAGAGCGCAGTGAGTGCATGTCTTGTCTTTTTGACGGTCTGCATTGATCTCAACAACAATTGGCTGACAGTCTCTGTGGTCAGAAGAGACCGTGGAGATTTAAAGGTGCAGTGCACAGAAAACAAAACCAGTTACATAACTGAATACAGCACAGTAGCCACCATTCTTTATGTGGAGTGTGTGTTTGGGTGCAACTAAAGCAGTTCTCTGTTGATACTGAGATTGGTTCGGTATTAAAAGACCTGCTTTCCCCCCCCCCTGGTTTCCTCAGAATAACTGTGAAACCTCCTTCTGAATTAAGAGTTATTAGCCGGAGTAATTGGGATCACCTTACTTTACAAATGTTACTTTGCAAAATGAGTCAGGAAGACAGATCCATCTCAACTATTATTCATTAAGGAAAGTCCTTTATAAATCCCAAATTAACAATTTCTCTTAGAGAGACTTACTATTATCCTTCTTTCGTGGCAACTTATCACAGCTTTGGAAATGTAGAAATATGAAAATAATTGAGGGGAGGTGAGGAGAAGGGAGGAATATAGCAATTTTAGACCTAGGAGCAAGGCATCTGCTTAAACAAATACTGATGTGTGTTAAAAAAAGACCATTAGCCTGATGGTGGAATGCAATGTGTTTATCGATAGATAATATTAAACTAGGAATATAATGATGTTCACAAAGTGTATTTTCAGCAGGGAAGAGGTTATTTGTATGTAGTGCATCATGTCACTGTACAACTGCCAATGGTTTTATGAAGTTCTTTTATACCATATATTCAGGCCAAGATCGTCAAAGGTAATTCCATTGATTTCAGTGGAAGTTATGCACCCAAATCCCTTTGAAGCAAAGTGAGGATGCACTAATAGGTCTCGGAAGCCATTGTTGCTGGATCCACTAAGTTACCTTGCCAATTGTTGGTAATGTTCCCTATATGTTTATATAGCATTGTATTTCTGCTGAGCCACCGGGAATGTTTCATAATTTGGTCCTTTACATATATAGTAAAACTATGTTTACCCAGAATCCCTTGAATGCATCAAAGGCATTTGGAGTAACTGAATGAGCTATTGGTGAAGAGACGCACATTCTGGGGCTGTTACTAGGACTTGGATGAGAGAGTTTCAGATTAAAAGGGTTCAGATAAACAGGGCTTTACTGGACTGTATCAGTTCCATTTCCTACAACAGGAAGGAGGAACCAGCCCATTTTGCTTTAAAGATTTTTTTTTTTCATTGTGATTCTTTTTTCAGGCATAGCTCTCAGACATTCTTGTTTTAATAGGTTGTATTATTGTGTTCTGTGTCACAGCTTACACAGGCAAAACTCCCATTCACATTCATCTTGACTCAATTGGGAATTTTGCCTGTGTAAGGACTGTGGGAATTGGCCCCATGGAGGATCTGTGACCTCAAAGTTCTAGTGTTTCAAAGTCAAACAATGGGAGGAATCCTGTTTGTCACATGTCACTGATGCCAGATCTGTCAGCTTCTCCTTTTGGTAATGAGCTGAATCGGCCAGTGGATAAACAATTATTTAATTTGCATAATTACATCACCACTTTGATATCCCTGTGTTTTTTTTGTAATTGTTCCTGTTCTGAGGATATGAGGTAGTGATGCTGTCCCTGGAAATGCTTGCTGGTATGTTGCAAGGGTACATTTTGTCATTGTTCTCTTTATCAATTCTAAATGCTTAAGTAGCAGCAGCAGTCATCCAGAAAAGCATATTGGAAAGTACAATAGCAAGCTCTGGTGCTGAGGAGTGAAAGCATGTAAACCTTTGCCACCTATTATCAGGGCCTTCTCACACAAAGCATCATGAAAAGTCATCTTTGCAAAAAAAATAATTAAAGGAAAAGCCCATATTTGAGGCAACAACCTTCAGCTGATTTTGGAGGAAGTTCATAATAACTCCACTCAGGTGACTGCAGATAAGCCATATTTGTTCATAATGTATGTTTAACTTCTGCATTATGGGTTTATGAAACAGCAATGTTTTGTGTTCTTATTCATTTTCCTCTCCTTTGTCTTGCCGTGGAAAGGGAATGACGACAGACACTTTGAAATGTGTATTTACACACTTCAAGTCAATTTACTCATTGTTTATAACACTAGTCCTAAGAAGTTTATGGGAACCCTCAGTTTGTCTTTTGAAGCATCTCAGTTACACTGTTTGAGAGTTGAAACTACGCCCATGGAAGTCAATGGCAAAACTGGCATTACTGACGAGGCTCAGACCTTTTGGACCCAGATCCTCAAAGGGATTTAGGTATCAAACTCCCATTGATTTCACTAATTCAATCATCCTGATGGATTTAAATAAATTACCCATATTTTTCCGCAGGTTTTTAGAATATGCTCTAGCTCTGTGATCATAGAATCATAGAATATCAGGGTTGGAAGGGACCTCAGGAGGTCATCTAGTCCAACCCCCTGCTCAAAGCAGGACCAATCCCCAATCAAATCATCCCAGCCAAGGCTTTGTCAAGCCTGACCTTAAAAACTTCCAAGGAAGGAGATTCTACCACCTCCCTAGGTAATGCATTCCAGTGTTTCACCACCCTCCTAGTGAAGGAGGGTGGTGAAACAATTTTCCCATTGGAATGCGGGGACTAATTCCAAGCATCCGTTCCTTCACAAATGGTGGTGTGTCCTATCACGAACGAAAAGTGATGCTTCCACTGGCAATGGATAAAGTAATTCAGTGGGTTTAGTCTCTCTATCCAAATCTAAAGAAATATCATTAAACAGACGTTCATTTGATGCAAACACATTTTGTACTTCTGACATTTCCTGTAGACAAAGAGGACTGATCCCAAGTCAGTGAGAGCCTTTCCATCTATTTCACAGGGCTTTGGTTGTGGGTTCGGTTGTCAGCTCTGCCACAGATTGTGTGACCTTGGTCAAGGCACTTAGTCCTTCTCTGCCTCAATTCGCTGTCAGTTAAAGGGGGATGATAATGCCTTGTTTCCCCCACACTTTATCTGTCCTGTCCACTAAGATAGTAAGAGAATTCCAGCCCCACAGAATTTACAGCCTAGCACAACATGGCCCTGAGCTGGGTTGTTCTTGTGACACAAACAATAATAATTAGGGCAGATCCTGTTCCTGTTTAAACCAGTGGCAGTTTTGTCCCTCGTTTTGATGAGAGCAGCATCAGGACCTTCCTCTCTGTTCTCCACTGTTCCCAGTTTCCAAGATAAAAAAGGGCAACACTTTCAGGGACTGCAGTTGCACCTCCCTGGGTCCTGGGAACTATGGGTTTGGTTGTTGGTTTTTTGGCCCTTTGATCGTATGCACCTCCAGAAATGCGCAAAACTCTGTGAATTTTTAACCGATGCAATGCAGGATCACTGGGCAAATTCAGTTCTCTGCGTATGGCTATCGCCGGTATTCTTGGCCTGATTCACCAGCGTCCCCTGGGGTACCTCGGTTGAAATCACCGGAGCAGAGCCGGCTGAGTAACAACACAGCGCTGCTGCTTCCTCTGTGCCATAGAGCGAAAGGGAAATGGGGGGAGGGGAGAGAGACTTAAGGGACACGTGACTCAGACCTGCCCTGGGATAATCAAACCTCCCTGTGATACCCAACTCGAAACTCAACCTCCTCCTGCCGACGTTTTTGGCTAAGATCAGCCCCAGTGCTGTGTGTGTGCGCTCGCGTGCAAGTGTAAATCACCAGAGAAAAGTTAAGTAAGTTTGCAGAGCAAGCTGAAGGGAGGTCACTGCAGATCGACTGGCAGAGTTTAATAGGATCAGGTCAGTGTAATCCTGTTTTATCTATTGTAATTCAGGCAGCCAAGGAGACCCCAGACGAGAGGGGACGGGGCTTTAAAAAGATCAGCAGTCATACCACAAAGCCAGGGGCTGGTGCCATGACAAAAGCAGGAGAGTGGATGAAGTGGCTTGAAATAAATAGATTAGAGTTCTCTCTGTGGCCGAGGCTCAGCAGGGAAAAAGCGCAACCCAGGGCCATGCAGACTCGGTTCTCTAATGCCCAGGTTGCCCTTGCATGGCCCTTCCTCTCTTCCCAGGGCCGGGCTGCACTTGTGGAAGCCCGGTGATTTTCTGAGAGGGAGGGAGAGGGGCAGGATTGTGTCCCTCTGCAACAGACACCGGGACTACATGTAATATTGATTGGCAAAGCAAGCCAGAGAGAACAGAGAATCATTTAATTGAAGATCAGAAGGAAACATTCTGAATGGCTGGATCAAAAGGCAAAATGAAAGCATGTGCCTCCCTCCTAAATTCGGTGGTGTTTTCTCTCTCTCTCTCTCTCTCACACACACACACGAGTTTGCCCCAAGGCTATTGTTATAGGTGCTGGGGTCTGTGCATGGAGGGAAGGGCGTGCAAACATCTCACTGCTTGGTGAGAATCTATCACCCTTATTTATTACACTTCTCCTGCCCTTGAATGATAGCGCCACGTGAGTTTCCTCAGAGCCCAAACACAAATAGCCACTGTCTGCTCAGGAAGCCACTGTACACCTGCGGGGGGGGGGGAAAGCTGCATTCAGCATAGCAGCCAAAGATCTAAAACCAATGCAGATTCCAGAGGTGTCTGAGGCTCCAGATGATTTCACAAACTGAAATTCCTGAAGTCCTTGTCTCGGCTTGCGTGAGTGCAGAATTCACGGGTGTTTCGAAGCAGACACGAATATACCTATGACCTTAATGACTGCAACACACAAGGTAGATCGAAACAAGTAAGAACACAAGAGACACTTTTGCTTTTCTAAACGCATGAGGGTAGGAAGAGATGCTGCAAACTGTGGCGCGCAGCTGGGAGTCTAGCAACAGATTAAAGGAATAGTGGTAATCTAGGCATTTGGAAAACAATCTGTTGGCTCCATTTCTGTGTATGCCGGAGTTATCTGATCTAGAGTGGGGTGGGGGTGTAGTGCTCGTGGTCTAAGTACCTGGCTTAGTACTTCCGAATTTGCTGGCCTGTCTGTTATGCAACAGAATCTGGATTTAGATTCTGTTTGTAATTTCTCTTCCCTCCCCCCCGCCCCGTCACGTCCAGTGGTTGTTCTGTCTCGTGCAGCTAACACTTTCTCCCAGGGTAGGAAGATGATGCAAGCAAGAGTAGCCCATCACCTATCCAAGGGGTGCGCTGGGACTTGCCCGCCTGCACTACGCAGCTTGACGGTCACAGCTGCAACTTCCGATCGCGGTGCCTAAGGGGCCGTTCAGTGACATCTGGCAGATGGCATTCTCCAGTGAGCCCCTGCTCCGCCCCTACACAGGTCAGCGTCTCTGGCGCCTCGCCCCCCAGCTGGAGGGCATGCAAGCAGCTGTCTCCATGGCCAGTGCCGATGCCTCTCGAGTTGGCCAGCAGAGGGCGGTGGTGTACGGTGCAGTCTGCTGTGACATTTGGGGATGGCACTTAGTGGCCTGGAAGTTAAGGTCACCTTCTGAAATCAGTCCCTTAGTCCAGTCCAGGTGTTTGAGAGAAGGAGGTTTGTGCCTAAATTACCTGAGTTGAGAGATGGGAAGTAGGAGGGTCAAGACCCAAATAAGAAAGTTGGGTGCTTGCATGTAATTAGAGGCCACCCCAGGCTGGGATGGGATTTGGCAAACCACTAAGGCTGCTTCTCCCCGGCCCTGGCCCATGCCAAAATATTGGCTTCACAAAATGGGTGCGATCACCAGAAGGCACCGTGACCTTTAGCAAGAGAGAGCGAGGTGAAAGTCAACACCGATTTGTGTGTGTGTGTTTCTGAACGGTTAAAATGGGCAATCAATTTTTATGATGTAATTTATAATTCATACAGGTTGTCTTCATACATATGGTGTTGCTTTTGTGTGTCAGTGTTTCAGGTACTTTATTACGGTGACAGTGTGATTTGCATTCATGTTCAGTTACCCTGCTCATATTTCTCTTGTTTACACCATAAGGTCCGAATTATGAAGATTGATCTCGCTGGCGATGTTTGCTACATCCCAGTATAGGCATAGATAAGCTTGGCTCGGTCCAGATCTTGCTGTCCGATCACTGTTTACCCGGCGTTTTAAAAGTGCTGATATATAATCACACCAGTTCTTATTCTTAAATGCAATACTTATTCTTAAATACAATTCCTCTCTCTTCATTTCAGTGACTGCTGTTTGACCACATTACTCAGTCTGCCTAGAGATCCACAAACTTTCTCTCGAAATATTCCTCACTATAATATTAGCTCAGCCCCAGGGGAGGATTTTGGATATTTCCAGGTGGGTTTTTTAGAAATCGAGATAAAGTAATTATTACATTGAAATCAAATTAATCTTTTTTTATTTAAAGGAAATTGATTTCAAACACCTGATTTCGTAGGGGGACAACGATCACTTTCCAAACTGCTCTTTCTTGGGAAAAGGCATAAGAATGCCAAGCTTGGTTCAGTTTTACTTCTGTTTTGGCCCTTATGTGCCATTGCTTCGCGTGGGTTTCTGTCCGTGCTGCTTTAACCTTTCTGTTTGGCCACCGATTATTTGCAAACATCTCTTCCAAATCTCCAACCTATTGCGTTGTCCGCTGAAGGCCAGTCGGGTTACTTTCCCCCACTGCCTGAGAAGAAAATCGGCGACAGATAATAATAAATTAATTGCGAAAGCATAATCTCCCCTCCCACACACCACCTTTGCTGGGGTCTGGGATAATAAATTCATCCCGCGTTTCCAATGGAAAGCGAACAGTTCTACTTTTATCTCAATGCTTCAGCACAAAGGGACTTTTGTAAATTGCAGGATGGCTAAGCAATCTGCATCCTTCTGACAGAGATCACTGGCAGACCCCTGGGGCAGTTAAAAAGGTACAATGCTGAGTATTGCCAATCACAGCTGAAATAATTAAACCAATTAAGTCAATACAAACAGAAACAAGATGGAAGAGAGGTCTGATCCTTCGGAGGGGGGAGGTGTCTCGACTTCTTAGAACAGATGTGTTTGCCCCAGAGACATATGTGTAGTGGTAAATTGCATGCAATATAGGGAATAGCACGATGAGTTTACAATAATACAACATGTAATGATGGTCATCAAAGCTATAAAAACACAAGTGGGAAACGCAGTCAATGGGGAACCTAAAGATCACCACCAAGAAGAGATGGGAGGTCATGTTAATAATAATAATAATAATAACAATAATAATAAAAAATCCAAACCTGCGGGCTCAAGGACTAAAGAAATAGTTGTGGTGTGTAGGAGTATTAAACCCAAATTGGACACAAGGATTCGAGTGGTAGCAGACCCTCTACACAAGCCTTCCTGATCACTGGGAAAATGTTAGTACCTTTCCTTTTGAAATGACACCTCTAACAGAACACCAGTTAGCCCTTTCTCCTGCTTCCCTGACATCAGTGCAATGAAAGTTGCTAAGTTTAAACACACTCTGCTTGTCAGTTAAGCACAGCTCTAGCGTGGCAAAAAGCCTAGTCTTTTCTGATAGCTTTGTTTTAGGTGCCTCGTGTGCGTGTGGTGGTGGTGGTGGAGAGTATTTTCTACCAAAATAATCTCCCCCCTCCCATCATTTTCCTAATGAGATGATTATAAAGACCAGGAGTGTATTTAAAATGCATGTATCTGATCTAATAGAATTGCATCGCACCAAGAAATGAGAGGGATTGTTTGCATGAGAATTAGTGGTAAATTTACTTTTTGGAAAAAAATCTAATATTTTATAATAAAGTGTCAAATAAGAGGGGCAGATGAGCTGCGAATGGTTTGGAGAAAACTCCCAACTTTGGGCTGGTCAGCTTGGGCCCCGATTTCTGTTCTATGACTGAGGCATTGTAGTGATTTGAGCTGCAGATGTAACTGGAATTTATTGTAACAACAAATATAGTGATGTCAAACCCCAACCTTGGATTAAAGCAGGCAGCCAAAGGGGAAGTGGATTAATTTCAAACAGCATCACAGGCCAGTGCCTATTAGGACGAGCTATTCTTCAGGCCCCCCCATCAGAATTAATCATTGGGAGTTAATTTGAAGCTCAGACAAGTTGCTGTTAATTTAGTGCAGGGAGGACGGGATGGAATAAAAAGCTGAGGTGCTGGCCAAGCCTCCTGGGTCTCATTAATCAGCGAGCTGAGACGGCCTGGCTTGATTACAATTTGCAAAAAAATTCATTAGAGCCTGGGCGATTGACAATTTTTCTCTCTGCCTGTGATCTGACTCATTAGGCAGCCAAATGAAAGCCATGATCGTGGTGATGATGACAGCTATCAACCCCCCTCACTTGTTTATCTTCTTTTCTTCTGTCCCTGTTTCCACTTCAGGGCACCTCAAGCCCTGTATCTCCCTTTCTCTCTCACATACTTTGCAGCTATTTTATTTGGGTGGGGGGGGAAAAACTTGATTGGTAAGTAACTTTGCTAAGCATTTGGCAGCTGCGTACTTTTATTGTATTTACTGTCGCGTGTGTCTCTCCCCTCCCAGCCCCCTTGGCGGAAAAGGGGCAAAGAACAGCTGTTCTTTGCTCAGATGAAATCCTCCCAGCTCTGGAGCGGTGTAACTGACCCCAAGCCAAAGCGCTCGCGTCATTCTCGCATTCCTCCCAGCTAAGGACGGCTGGAAAACTTCTTCAGCGACTTGAGCTTCTATTTTCAGGGTTTTCTAAGAAGGGACAAACGGTAGCCACATAAGTGCCTGCGCTTCCCTTTGTAGACTAAAGATTGCACTGTAGTGCTTCTGGCATCGCTTAAAAATACATAGAGATCATGGATAGAAAATTTAGGGTTTGTCATGGGGCTACGCATTTTTATATTTCCCATACTTTCTTTTTACTTCTCCAGGGGGTGCAGTTAGCTCATACATTTCTCTGCTTGATCTGGGTGTGTCAGTATGTGTTTGACAACTGTACGGGGACTGCACCTGGGTTTTATATATAGCCACACACACGGAATCCCCACGCTCCAAATTCCATACAGACATATACCAGCCCCTTGCCTAAAGAGCACAGGTACATGACAGCAATTCCTTTCCTTCTGCACTTTATTCCCCTGAAACAACCCACATCCATGCGATACACCGCTCACAGTCACACTTTATTCCTTCAATGCCTCTGCGGCTATAAATTGTTTTCTATGAGGTGTGATTCAGGTCAAAGCCTCTGTATCCATAGATTTTTTTAAAAGGACCAGTCATTATCTGCTGGTGCCGAAATATTTGGCCTTGTCCTTTCAGTGGCCATGATTCAAATGTAGGCTATCTATTCATGACCCTCTCCTATCATTCTCTTTTAATCCATCTAGGCCGTTTATCAGTCATTATAAATAATATAGTCTTAGTGCAAAAGGGGAAAAAATCGATGTTGATCAGGCTACTTACTTGGAATATTTTTGGGGCAGTTTAGAAGGGAAAGCACACACAAGATGCTGTGTCCTTACAAAGCTTCATTTCCAGACCGTTCTAATGCAATTTAAACCCCAGCATTAAAAAAAAATATATGATGAAGTGCAACTGATATAAATTATGTCAATATTGGTATTGACCTTCTGGAACATTTGATTTACTCACTGAAGCTTAAACTAGAAGTCTCAGCGCTATCTGCATAGCAAATTGCTCCTTGCAGCTCTCCTTAATTGTCCACTTTCACAGCCAGTTAGGAGCTGGCTGCTTTTTTTGTTTGTTTTTAATTTTATTTAGCAAATTAACGCTTTTAATTCCTGTCTTTCTATTTGTAGGTCGCCTCTGTCCCTGATGCCCACAGTAGATGCGTTATAGGCGAGTGATAGAGACAATATTTTTGTTTAAATATCTGTGGGAGGAAAGGTAGTATTTAGCGTTCAATGATTGTTAATAATCAAAGTCTTTTTGTTAGCAAACAAGCTTTCGATAGAAGGGGGGGGGAAGAGTAGACAATCAAATATATATTTCAACCGTTGATGTGTATGCTCATAACCAGGCGGAAACAAGTTCTGGTCTCCTAATCCCATAATCATGTGGAAAAGAAAAATTCCCCATTTCGATGGGTTTATTTTGGCCGAGCTTTTAGCGGAATATTGTCATTTTTATCATGTCGTTACAGATTATTGCATTGTGCGCATCCCAATTAGTGTGGCATCATGACAACTTTGGGGGGGAACAGGGGCTTTGCTTTAAAATATCACTAAAGACCCTCCACAGTTCTGACAACGTTGCGGGGTTGCAGTTTTTCTTCCTCCTAATCAGACAGATCGTAGGCAGCGAATAGATACTGACTTGGCCCTGTTAATTTCCTAGAGCGTTTATCAAATACAGCGCGGCAGGTCAGATAACAATACAAAGTCAGTCCCACTTGCAAGAGTAAACTGCCTGCATCTCTCTCATTGTCTGACACTCCACAGTAACCCTGCACACGACTGGAGCAGAAGTAAAATCAGAACAGTTCATTGACAGACTTTTCAGTACCGGCTGGTTTTAAAGCGCCAGGTAATTCGGTGCATGGGTGTGTGTGTGTTGAATATTTACGGAGGGGGCAGAAGACCTGTCTGATCCTTTTCAATTCAAGGTACCTAGAATCACAGGCATGGCTACCGTATTCCCTTCTGGTCAGCTCCCTCCTGGACTAGGTTCTGCAGTGCCAGCCTGTTTCTATAACATCCATTTCAGCAGGGTTTTGTTGACAGTTTATTATAGATTAAATTCGCTTCCATAAACTCAGCCAGCACCTTGGTGGCAAGCTCTCCCTTCCCCCAGAGTTAAACTTTAGGTATTTTGCGAAATGTTTCCTACTGACAATAAACCTCACCTTTATGAAGCAGAGGACCCATACCTAAACTGATACTGTCGTAAGAGGGAAAATGCTCCCACTATCACACAAGAAATTCGGTACAGAAGTCGGTTGGGTTTTTTCTTTTTCGCTTTTGATTTTGTTTATTCACAAGACTGAGTTTCTTTTTAAATTTCATAACTTATCAGGAAAAGGCTACATTGAAATAAATTAAACACAATAGAGAGGATCGTGCTTTTCAAACATGGCTTAGTAGAATATGCAACCAAATCGACAGAAAGCCAGGCAAAAATAAAACAAAATAATTCACCCAAATGTCTGCCACTCAGCCAACCCAAAAAAGGGAAAACAAACCTCTTAGTTTTGTTTCATTTTTACCTTTCAAAATGATAAGGAACAAAACCCCAAAGATGGGTAATAGGCATTGCAGTTTTTGTTGTTGTTCTTCTGGAATGTCAGAATTCATGTCACTGGTTATTGGGTCCCAAAAGAGTCAAAACACTGCAGCTGACATCCAGCACTTTATACACAAGGTAGGACAGTATCATAAATATTTATTAGGTCTCTTCAAGGGTTTGATATTCCCGCTCCAAAACAAAACACAGGTTTTAAGCCTCATTAATAGATTCTTGCTTTACTTGATATGTCGAAAGGTTCAGATTAAAGTTTGTGTGTGTTTGTTTTTAACCCGATTTGGAAACATTGATCAAAACTTTTGGATGGGGGGGCGGGGAGGGGTAGTGGAAAATGTATCAGGGTCTGGCTTGTTCCAGCTGCTGGTGCTGACTTCTGATGGCAAATCTGCTGACATGGACGGGGATGGGTACCACAATCTTGGGGTTTCTGGATGGTTCTCCTGTTTTCGAGTTGGCATTGCCGGCTTTCACCCTTTTCCACTTGGCTCTTCTGTTCTGGAACCAGATTTTGACCTGCACTTCACTGAGTTTGAGGGCGTGAGCGATCTGGGATCTCTCTGTCAGAGACAGGTACTTTTTGCAATGAAATTCCTTTTCCAACTCTAACAGCTGCTCGCTGGTAAAGGCTGTTCTCCTACGCCTGTTTTTGCCAGTGGATGTGGTGGTGTTTGAGTTATTTGTGCTCTGGGTGTTTTCTTCTAGTGCGTTGCCAGAGTCCTCTTCTTTATGAGCGGCTTGGCTTGTGATATTGTCATCAGAGCTATAATCTAGATCGCTGTCCATCGAGAAACTTTCCTCTTTGCCTTTAGAGTCGTCTTCCGCTTTGGAATCATCTTTGGCCTGAGCCCGGCCAGCCCCTACTGAAAGCAAACCAAAGGCATTTCGTTACATTCTGCACGGCTAGCTCTGCAGACGTCCCAGAACATTTTCCAGCATAAATTTTAGTTCTACTGAATTAAATCCTCCTCGATTTATGTCTCTCTATTTATACAGGGGAGGAAGATCTATTCGGGTTTGATGAAAGCAAGCGGGATTATAGGGAGGAAAGAGAAAACCGATCTTGGCAGACACAAAGTAACATTTCGGGACATACAGCTGTTTCCTTTAGACTGAATTTCTCACTGCCCGTTTCAACACTTCTCCCCTGGCCGATATTTTCTCATCATTTGTTGGAATAGCAGCCACCATCCCCCATAGCCTCGCACCAAGCCGATTTATGAAATGTTACCTTCTGCCACAACACAAGATTGAAGAGACAGTTCTCATACATGGCTA
The DNA here is from genome assembly GCF_015237465.2 of Chelonia mydas. NCBI lineage: Eukaryota > Metazoa > Chordata > Testudines > Cheloniidae > Chelonia > Chelonia mydas. The sequence goes on along the minus strand of NC_051251.2, from coordinate 69,883,209 downwards.
CCAGTAGCTGCATGCAATTTCACTTGCCAATAATTTTCTAACAGTGAGAGGAAAACCTCTCAAAAAACGGAGATTGGGAAACTTAATTTGTTTGAGAAGTACTTAAACTTTTCCTCTTTGGATAGCACTGTGAACAATGGGAAGAAAGTGTTTAAACCGAGATTAGTTCTCTCTGGAAAAGACATCTTTCCCCGGAAGGATTAAATATTTCAGAGATGATTCTTTCCTGCGTGCGATTTTTTTAAACGCTTGAAATCAATTGTAAAATCCAACTGGCCTCCTGCCGCACAGCCAGCGCTGTTATAAATAGCGATTAGACAGACGGTAGTAATTACATGTGACATAGATTTTAAGTTTTCAGGTTGATAAGGTTGCGCTTTGCAGTGTTATAGCTCATCAACCCTTGTCGAGTGCATTCCTTTGGAAATAATGTGTGGGACTCACCACCTCCCCCAGGATTTGAGTGGGGGGAGAGGGGTTTATTTCCTAGTAAAAAGTACCTGGAGATCACCTATTTCGATGGAATGGAATTGCTAAATTTGTGAAATTGACATGGTTATTCTGTGGATGGACACACACACAATCTGTCCTTATCCCCTGGCAATAACCCTTCCCCCCCACCCCGGCTTCACTGAAAGGGAGTAAAAACTTGCTCTAACGGAGCGCCCAGAAGAGTCATTTGTCCACTCACCCAGGGAAGCCTGCACGGCTTCTGCGGCGGCGAATGACAGCAGGGAGCTCTCCTTGCCCAGGAAGGATTTCCCCTCTTCGTTCTCCTGCGGGAGCCCTTCGCCCTTGTCGAAGTTGCCCTGGAGAGCTTGGGGGGCAAACTTCCGGGCCGCCTCCTGGTGCTGCGGGGAGGCGGAGAAGGTGCTGGGCAGCGTGGCCATGAGCGTGGAGGTGAGAGCCATCCCTTGGGCCAGGCTGGAGCAGAAGCCGGGGGGCAGGCTGGGGATTTGGTGGTGGGGGTGGGAGGGCGGCAGGGCGGGCTGCAGCGAGGCTTGAGGGAGGGTCGGAGGGGGCGGGGGCGGAGGGGGCAAGACCACCGGCCGGTAGGGCATGAACATGGGGTAGCCGGTGTAGACGAAGTGGCCCGGGCTGGGCTGGGGAGGGCTGCCTATGAGCGAGTCTATGCTGAAGGCCGTGCTGCTTCCCAAGGGGCGCTGCATCATCATGAGGGAGGACTGGAAAGCCGCACTCATAGAGCTGCCGGGGACCGGAGGCGGCGGAGCAGAAAGGCAGGAGCAGGCGGCCGGTCCCGCGGCGCGCAGCCAGAGCCGGGCAGATCCAGGCGCCCCGTCCCGCGCGGGCTGGGGGAAGTGGGGCGGGGCGGGGGGTGCAGGGCAGAGCGACAGGAGTCAGGCCGGGGTCGACGCCGGGCCGCCTCCGGTGCTGCTGGGGGGCTTCGGGGGCATCCCCTCGCCGGCTCCTGGGGCCCCGCTGGGCGGTGCGCAGAGGCGGCGGCGGAGACGCTGCCTGGGTCGGAGCGCGCGGGGCTCTCTCCGGGCGCCGCCAGCACCTTTAAATTGCGCTCTCCTCTCCCGTGCACGTTTTGCCGGCTTCCGACCCGCGGCCCGCCTCACGTGGGCGCCCGCCTGGCCGCCCATTGGCCGGGGGCGGGGGACGGGGGCGGGGCGGGGGCCTGGGCCCCGCCTCCCCGCCGGGGCCGGGCTCTGGGCAGCCGCCGCGGCCGAGGGGCGGGGAGGGGTCAGAGCTGCCGGGGGCGAAGGGACCGGCCCGCGCGTCCCGGGCAAACTTGTGAAAAGCCATTAACACTTCCAAGGGGCCCCCCCGCCGGCCCCATTCACATGCAGCGGCCCCGCCGGCAGCAGCCCCGGGCCCAGGGCTCTGCTCCGCGCCGGCAAACGAAAGTCCCCCGGTCCCTGAGCCCGTCTCTGGATGGAGCTGCGGGTTGATGCTGTGTTTGATTCACGGGGGGCAGGATAAATCCCGGACGGTTTGCACGGGGGGTTTCCTCCCCCCACCAATTCGGTGTGTTCCCTTTTTCGCGGAGAACAGCCCCGCTTCGGGGGTTGTTGGTGTTTTATTTTTTTAATTCTTCCTGCTCTTTTGAAACCCTAATACACCTTTTCCGGGCACGCACCCCCCCACACTAACGGCAGGGGCGATTGCGATAATAAAGGGAGAGGCTGTTGTTTTTTTTAATGTGGTCGGTCCTCAGGGAGAAGCGGGGGGCTTGAAATGGTCGCCTGCTGATATCGCTGGAGCCTGATGGAGGCTTTACGATGTTTGTTCAAATAAAACCCCACTTTTGAAAATATGCACTAATTATATGATCTTGTCTTGTCTTTTTTAAAAAAAGGACAGTAGATCCGCTTAGTTAGTAGGAAAAGGAAGATTTAATAATAATGAGCTGTAGCCCCTACAGGCTTAAAACTGTCTTTCACTGGGCTGATTTTCTGGGATTAAAAGGTTATCAAAAGTTGATTTCTCTCTCTCTTAAAACTAAGATTAAAATATAAAAGATTCCACGGGAACCTAAGCCGGGGAAAATACAAGTCAAACCGGTGTACAAGCCAAACAGATCTACTGAAGAGATCCCCACTGATTTACCAATGCTTTGCTGTTCCGTTTTAACAGCTGCAATAGGACAGAAGCTGGGGGGGAGGGGGGCGGATATCATCCTTTTGAAACCTTAACCGAGATAGTGATCAGAGAGATGGGTGCTGTTACCCTTGTGATGGGAGTCTTTTTACATGAACATTTAATTGGAAGATAAAGGCAAATCGATATTTATGAAAGTATCGATCCAACTCTTTGCAAATCTGTCTGTCTTTTTCTCTCCCAGACTCCTAACTCTATGGCACACTAGGGAATATCTTCATCCCAGTATAATTTTTCCAGCGAGGTTACGTGATGGGGGGAAATCCACTTTGCATCACACCGGACTGTCTGTAACGCTGCAGACTTTATCCTGAAGGGGGAACACAAACATCCCCCAGCACATTTTAAAGACATCTGGTAAGTGTACCGGGAGAGCCGTCCGCATGCCTGCATATTTGGAGGGAATCCCTTAGAGCACCGTGTATATTTACATCAATTCGTTATGGGTGCGCAGGCAGAGGGGGCATGACTCTGTGGGTAGCAGTAGACAATTACATTTCACATGAAAAACTACTTCAGAATCTACTGATGTCACCTGAGTCAAAATCCAAATAGAAACTCGGAAGCCCGGAGGAAGTTAAATAATCCCACCCATTGAAATACCACAGCAATTCACCCATTTACTGGCGTTTCAAAATGGTTATGACAGACCCTTAATCTTTCTGAAAGTTGTCTGGTTTATCTTGCCCTGGCACTTGTCACAGATGTGCCCATCAGTTGATTTTTAAATCGCCAGGCGAGCAAATATTTCCAATCAATCAAGAAACAAACTTCTGAAATCCAAACTTCTGAAATACCATGGTGGGAACTTTCGATGTCTCTCGAAAATTGCCATAATTCTGTATTTAAATGTCACTCACCAAACGATTTAAAACCCCTCCAAGTACCTCCACATTTAGAATAATTTTATGGCATATTATTTGCATCTATAAAGTGCTCCTGGAGATATCGACGGCAGAGGGCTTGTTGTATAGGGACTCCGGCATAGTCCCATCAACGGGCGTTTTTATTTACTGGTGTGCTTTTCCTAAAACGCAAAAGTAATATTTTCTCATGTAATGTTTAACTGCTTAGAAAACGACTGTACGTGTCATAAAAGTATCCTTGAGTTTTGTAGTGATTAACAAGATCGATCACAGACACCACAAACTATCTGCAATGCGTTTAAAGCTTGAGGACTGCAGATAATAAAATCCTTTACAGTTTTTAGCCTGCTCCTTGTACAGATTAACCAGTATCTATCTATCTATCTATCTATCTATCTATCTATCTATCTATCTATCTATCTATCTATCTATCTAAATCATTAGCAGAGGGCCGCAGTCTATTCTTCTCATGCTCTGTATGCAAGCCAATTTGCATATATTCCTTTGCAACTTCGATCAGCAGAGGAAGAGCAAAAATCATTTCAGGAAAGCCACCGAAGCTTCACAAGCCAGGCACAAGTTTAGCTCTTTCGGTAAAGCAAGCACTCTGTCCGTAAGAAAAGTTTACAGCCTACAAGGTCATGAAAACACTCCTGACACCAATTTTAGACCGGGTAGAGGCCAGTGTTAGTCAGCATCCCGGGCACCAGCTCAGAAGTCTCTATAGCAACGCCAGATTTTGTTTATTTCAGCGTGCATATTCTTGCATGTAGGTGTGTAGTGCCTGGAGTGAACGGCATGTAAGTGGTTGGTTTCTAGCTAACACAAGCAGGGAGAGGGAACTTTAATGTGGATTCCTGTAATTTTCGGTGGAGGAAGCGCCCACCTGGTCGTTTGCTGATGTTACCGGGGTTGGAGAGGAAATAACTAAAGGAAACACAGCACATAGGCAGCATGTGAATGTCTGCTTCCAGCACTCTTCCTTTTGCTTGCGGTGCCGCTCTGCACTTCTTGCTTGGCTAACAGAGCAGCCCCATTTGCCCGGGGAAATGTGTTGGATTTTCAGGGAACTACTATTATTGGGGGTTCTTTACAACGCCCGGATCAGTCAATCATTATTGCAACCTTTCCTGGGAAGGCGTTGGGAAATAGCTGGGGATGGTTTTATTTAGGGGCAGGGCGATTGCATTCATATCCAGCTAACCTAGAAGACTCCCTCAAGTGTCCACGATGGGCTCACAAAGGGGTTCTTGTGTAAAATCCCCCATCAGACACACCAATTTGCAAATGGCAAAGCATTAAAGCCTCATCTTTTTAAACGATTTTATTCATGCTTCTTCTTCGTCTTCTTTTTTTAATCTGAAAGCCCAAAATAGACTCCATGCGGTTCTAAGTGAAGTCAGCCCCTGGCTTGGCTTTGAAACAGCTCCTGCAATTATGTAAAAGAGCCATTCACTAACAGGGTGGAATTAAAAGCGATCTAGCCTGCTCCCTTTTCACGGGCAAGCCTCTCATGTTTGGCGTTTCAAAGCCCTGCCAACACGATGTCTTTCTCGAGGACAAAAGGCAGAACAAAAAAAAAGTCCCCAAACTTGTAAATTGAACGTCAAGGGAACTTTAAACAATTTAAAGCCCATAAATAATGATAAAGAGACCTGGCAAAAAGGCAAACCCATTCAATTAATAGAGTTTCCCAAGCAAAGATCAAGTGCTTTCCAAAATACAATAAAAATAAAGTTTGACTTCTATTCTTCTGCCGCGGTGGAATTTAGAAATGTAGGCAACACCCCCGCCCCCCCGCCCCCCTCCCGTCTGCTGCAAACCTCACTGGGGGATGGGATGGGAAATAAACGTATTTACTGGTACACTTCTAACTAGGCAGTGGAGTGCCTGTATTCTTGTTTTGGTTGCAAAGTTGGCTTGAGGGAATTTGAAAGTTTGCATCCAGCCAGATGACTTTTCTTTTCTTTTCTTTTCTTTTCTTTTCTTTTCTTTTCTTTTCTTTTCTTTTCTTTTCTTTTCTTTTCTTTTCTAGAAATGGCCTAACACTCTCTGGGTTATAACTTGGTTACTTCAAACTTGCTGGTGTGTTTACTTAGACCTTGCCATTCCATGACCATGTTTTCATCGCCTCTCATTAGTATTTCTATCCTTACAAAAAAGCAGTAAATAGTGCTAGGCTCGGGGAAAGGCAGACTGTGTTTGAAAGCTCTTGTTGTCCTGTGCGGAGTTCCCTGGCTGTTGGACTGTAGACACAGGTCCCTGCAGTCACTGATGGCTGGGGTGGAGTTGGCAACTACAGATTTCGGCGTGACCACTGGGTAATGAATAACCTTGTCTGTCCCCCCCCCCTTTACCTTTTTTTCCCTTATAATTTTCTCTCTACCTCTTACTGGTCTCTGCCAAGCTTTTGATTGAACACATACGCAGAGCACTATCCTCATGATCAGAGGGAAGAGAACAAATCCAGTTCTCACACGTAGGAAATAAAGCAAGTACCAGTCCCCTATTTCAATCGGCCAGATACAGTTTGTGGCTAGACGCAAAGTTGGTGGAGGCGGAGGTTTCATTCAAAACGCACAGGCCGTACAATGGCTCGCAGGAAACTTTCTGGCAAACCAGAGGGAATGTGCCAGACTTGTGCAGCTGGGAAGTGTCGGACCGAGCCCGTCTTGTGCAAGAAAGGACCGAAAAGAAGGGTAGAGGGAACAGCTGATCAATGAGGGGGCTAGGCTCGTCTAGAGGAGATCAGGGGAACCCTGGTTCCGCAGGAGGATGGCCAGATATTCAGCTGGCTAACGCTACTCTTTGTAGGGTAGGAAGAGAAATTACAATCCAAGGAGAACTGAAGTCACTGAACCTCTCCCACGGGAGAGTGGGGCTGTCCTCGGGACGGTGCCATCTGGGTTGCTGAAGCAGGCAGAGAGCGGGCGTTTGACGACAGTCTGTGGCCGGCAGGAAGCAGTGGAAAGCTTACCCTGCGGGTTTCCAGGGGCCAGGTGAGTCCTTATCTCCTAGCCCTAGAGATTTGTTTTTCTGCCTCCAATCTGCTACCGATCTCCTGCGAACTTCAAACGCGCCCCTATCTCCCTCTTTAGACCAGTAGCCCCACTTTTGTATCTGCCTGCCACAGAGTATTGTTTGCGAGATCGCAGATATGCTCATCCCTGGTACCTGTAAACACCGGGCGGGGACAGGGGAAGGGTGAAAGGGGTGACTGAGGCACCGCATTGTGCGCTGGGTTTGTGGATGGGTGGCTGCCTTTCAGGGCAGTTCGCTCTGCAGCAGCCCCGCCAACTCTGAGTAATATTCCCCGCCAGCTAATTGAGCTCCTTAGACCAAACGCTTACGAAGGTTCATAAACAAATCTCAGCCTTTGCAATCGAAATGGCCCAGCTGGGTCAAAGTGCCTTGAAATTACTCGTCAGAAAAGAAAAATGAAACAAGCCAACCTGGTTGAGCTGCTTGTCCAAAGGAAGAAGAAAGAAACTGGCCCCTGTGCCCAGGCAGGGGTTGATTACATGACAGGCATTTATAAATCATTGGATCAAATATTTTCTGGGGAAATGAAAGAAAAAGCAGGACAGATGTTTGGCATTTGGCTAAAAAGGAAGGGCTGGGGGAGAAGTGAGCAAAATGACAGTAAATCAAGGTTGAACGATGGGCGCTAAGGAGCCGGCTCAGGGAGGAGGAATAACTGGCAAGCATGCCTTGCTTACGGAGCTGTTCCAAACGAAATGCAGAGTAACTGAGCTCTGGCATCGCTCGGAGGGAGAGCCCATGCTCAGGCATCGCTGTCATAGCAGTTTATAAAGCAGGCCAAAGCTCAGCTGGAGAACCCCCTCGGGAACAGCAAGGTGGCAGGAAAGGGATTAAAGTTTTCCAGGGGGAGCTGTGTTTTCATTCCTTCCCCATCCCCCTATTATTGTTGTATTTGTAATGCAGCCGCACCTAGAGGCTTCAGGAGAGAGCAGGGCCCCTGCGTGTAGGCGCTGTGCAAACACATATACTGAGTGTCCCTGTAAACCAACTGTCCTAGTCCCAGAGACTTTATCATCTAAATAGACAAGATAGAGAGAGGGAGATGGGAAGCAAAACAGAAGCAAACAACTAGAGTCAAGAAGGTATTTAGGCTCCTAACTTCCATTGAGTTCTTTGTGGATCACTTTGTGGAGCTGGGTCAAGGTGGACAAAGTTTCATGATATAGTAGGATTTCTTTTCAGTGTGAAGGGGTATTCTCTTAGGTACATCAATATATCCCTTTACATTCACATATTGTAGGGTAGGGGGCTCATCTCCCCTCTCTCTCCACCCCTGCACTGATTTCAATAGGAGCTCTGAATGCACAAGGGAAGCAGACATGGTGAAGTCCTCTCAAGACCTAAGGATCTGGGCCATATGCTCCCATGGCTTGCAAGCTGTAAAGCCCAGCAGCTTGCTAGACATCTGCCTCCATGTTCTAGGCAGAGGCTAAATAAGCTTTTCCTTGGGAAGCTGCCATGTAAATTACAACACACAAGGTAACATGACACGGCAACCCCAGGGAAAGGGGGCGTGGCTTGAAAAGATGTGGGAGGAGTTAGGGACATGTACTGTTGCTGCTACCCTGGAAAAACAATGTAAAGGCCAAATACTGCTCATTACAAGGGTGGGACTCAGAATAATTCTGTCCAAATCCATTTAAATCAATGGAGTTAGTCATGAGCTCAATCCCTGTAAATGAGAGAATTTGGTCTTCAGCTACTCCACCAAGCGGACAGTAAGTCAATGCTGTGCTATGTAGGGCTGTGTCTTTCCTGGCCCTGCAGTTGGGGCAGGCTGTCCCTTGCTTATCCCACAATGACCTTGCAATACATGCCCAGAGGACCACAAGATTATTGCGGTTTCCTCATAAAAAGGTTTTGTTCAGGGCCTCCGTCACAGCTGGTGCACAAGGGGGCGGCAGCATGCGGGCTCATGGAACTGAACAGCCGCAGTTGGGTGACCCCCTCAGTGGGCTGTGCTTTGCACTCATAGCCTGCAAAGTTGTAGATTGGCTTGAAGGTCCACTTGTTGACTTGTAGCCCTTATTACTGCAGCGTTGGCTATACCGATGTCCGCCTTGATCATTTCTGTTAGCCTCCAACTTTCAGGGAACCCAGGGTCACGTCTCAGGTTGGCCGGTGGTGAGTTACTATTATGTACGGTAGCTCCTAGAGATCCCATTGTGCTGTGTAAACACACAGTAAGAAGCAGTCCCTCCCCCAGACAGTTCAAAATTTAATCTAACTTTACAATCTAGACTAATATAATCTAATTTTACAATCTAAGCAAGACGGTCAAAAGGTGGAAAGAAAGGAAAGATTCCCACCCCATTTTACAGATGGGAAAGTGAGGTGCAGAGAGATTAAGGGTTTGCCTACATGGTGGAAATCGAAAGGCATAGCTATAATAGAATAATTATCCTGCTACAGCTATGCTGATATAACCCCACATTCGGACACTCAATTCTAAAGTGACTTTTAGACTCTTCCAGTAGAATTACACCCCTTCCAAAGTGGAACAGCATCTAAATGCCTTTAAAAATCTGCACCAAAGAGCCTCAAACTTACTCATCTGAGACTTTCAGAGGCTTGGAAAAGTTTTCTTTTACTACTCATTTCCATACGCCCTGCCCCCATATTACAGATGCTGCCATATGTGTAATAGTTCAGGGCTCAGTAGCTTCCCCAACACAGAGTCTGTAACTTTTTGATCTCTTTAGTCAGTGTTTTCTAGCGTGCCCACTGCTAGTTCCCTCAGATGTTTTCTTTTTTTCTTGTGACTGCAGGATCTCTCCATGATCATTTTGTGTGATCATTTGATGACCTCAGCCTTCTCTATACCGCTTGACAACAAAGAGGTGAATATGGCCCATTTTAATTAACAGAGGCATTCTAATCTCACAAACCTTTGGCTGCATTCTCTTCTGGCTTCCACCCTGTGTCGCCGCACTGAAGTCATCGGGGCTGCAGAATGTGGGGTGCTTGGCACTCTAGGAAATCAGGCTGCCAATTTAGGTGCCAAAATATGGAATTAGGAGGTTAGATTAAGGCCCTGCTTTCGAAAAGCTTGTCCATAACTTTAACTTCAGCACAGCTACATTCAGATGAATCAGAAGTATCAGTGTAGCCTGAATTCAGAGGAATCAGTTCCGCACTCCACTCTGGCCTCTGTATGCTGCTGTGGCAGTTTGCAGAGGTAGAGGGAAACAATTCCCCAGACTGGTGCAAGTGGCTCTGTGCTGCTTTACAAGCCCAGCGTAGGGAAGTGTTGGGGGTGGAAGGGTGTGTGTCTCATAGGCACTATGAAGGATTCTGGGCTCTGGTGCAGCCTGTAGACAACCCTGAGGAGGGTGCTGGAAGATAGAGCAGCCCTTAGGGGCCAGGTTGGCTCCTGCAGAAGCCCAGAATCAGTGCAAAAGTAGTGTAAAAGTCACCTTTGTCATCTCTTCTCCTGAGGCTGCTCTGTCTGCGTTTCCCATCTCAGGAGATGCAGCACTGTAGCTAGCCCAGAGTGTCATTCCTCCTTATGGTAGGCTACCCAATGCAGAAATCCAAAGCCCAGCAGACTGCATTATGCTGTGAAGAGCAGAAAAGTAAATATTTATGAACATATAATTGATTAAAAAATCTTCCAGGAAAGGACACTGGACTGTTGGCATGCCAGATAATTAGACCTGGTAATCTGTCAGCACATGGCACGGTGCACCAACACTCCAGCTCTTGTATTGTCTGACCCCTTAAGAATCTGCCCACAAACAAGTGCACTTGTCAGACAGGAGTATTAGTTCAGATGAGACCAGACTTTTGTGCTCCACATAATTAGCTGATTTTTCTCTAGCGAACTGCTATGATTTCTGATTGGTGAGGAGGTGAACCAAGTGTGATTGCGCCCATGAAATGGAATGCAGGAGGGCCAAATTGCTCTCTCCATTCCATGCCGCAGAGAATACCAGGGTGCAAGAGAGCATGGGAAGGCCCCTAAACTTGTAGAATGGGGGGGAGTCATCCTTATTCCTGAGCATGTGGCAGGGCTCTGTGGGTTTAGGGTGGTGTGGCTGAGGCAAGATGGGGGGAGGGAAGCAGAGGTGGGTAGCAACTGCAGTGCTTTGGGCCCAGTAGGGAACCAGCCTTACTTTCCATCTATGTCTTCTACACCCTCCACCCCCAGGAAGAGGCTAGTGCCTAGGGTCATATTGTGGGAAGGAGAGGGGTGGCATTCTCCCAAGTGCTGCCTACACAGCACGACTCCCCCACTTATGTTGCCCAGATGAGCTATCCTGGGCTGGGCTCTGGGAGAGGCTCCCCCGGCTGGGTTGGCTTTTTACCCTGCCTGTGTTCTAACTTCGGAATTGCTGGGGCTGCCCTGGCTCCCTTCAGCTCTCATGTGCTCAAGTGCAGGATCAGCCTCAGCTGTGGTGCTCAGGACTCTCTCTCAGTGGTGTGGTCTGCAGGCTCCTTCTGCAGAAGGGGCCAAGCCTGGCTGTGGTTTCATGCTGCAGCTCCATCACCTCCCTAAGGGCCAGTGGCGCTGAGGCCAGCCAGGGGAACAACATGGCGGAGAGCTACAAGAAAGTATTAACTCACTGGATATACATGCAATGACCCTTCCAGCTGCTCATGGGCTGAAGGGGAGTATGGCGGGGAGCTCCTCAGAGACCCATGCTGACCCAGGCCCTGAGGAGCGCTGTATCCCTTTCCCAGGTATCACAACTTCTGCCGTGTTTGTCCTGAGTCCCTTGCAGAGCTGGTGGAGCCACGCGATCTACAGGCCCTGCTGCTCTCTCCTCTATGAGACGATAAGTCCCTCCTCCTTGAGGGGAGCAGGAGGCACCAAGTCTCATGCATGGAGCTGTGGGCCCTCTCCATAGGTTTTTTCCCCTGGGATGGTCACATGTAGCCATGAGTTAAGGTTCTGTGTAAATGGAACCTCACAGAAAGGCGGAGAGAACGGCTGCTTTCCCCGGCATTATCCCTTCCCTCAGCCGCATGGACATTTCTGTCGCACCAAGTCAGCCAGCATTAATGTGTGTGGCTGTCCCCACCACACGGCAATTGGCAGCCCGGCTCCTCTGCTAGATTGGAGTGAGAGATGTGGAGGCTCTGCTCCTTCATGTGGATAGTTCTGGTGCCTGGTGGATTGCCTGGTTCCTGGGTATCCCATCCACTGCCTCTCCATTGTGTGGAACAGGAGATGGGGTAAATGCTACTCCCCTGGGCGAATGACCTGGTGGAAACTCTGCAAGTCCTTACTCCAGTATTCTCTCAGGGCTCACTAATAGTAGTCCCATGCACTTCAGAAGTCTCCCATTAGCATAACCGGGCTTGGATCAGGCCATAGCATAGGAATAAGCCACCAGAGGATGATTCAGCCCTCAGTTATGGAAGGTAGTTGTATCTGAATAAGCGACTTCTCCATTACCTGGCTTCTCTTTTTGCCTGCCCTTGCAGCTGCAGTGAAGTGACAAAAGCCCTATAGCATCAAAGAGTCTTGCCCACGAAGTGATTGCAATGCCCCAAGCACAGCATTGGGATGTCACAGGAGGATCAAAATATCCAGGTATCTTTGCAAATTCCTTTGAGTAGTGCGTAAAAATGGCAAAGGGTAAAATTTTCAAAAACACATGGATGATTTAGGAGCCTAAGTCCCATTGAATTTCAGTGGCACTCAGGCTCCTAAGTCACTGAGGCACTCTTGAAAAGTTTGCTCAGATCATCCCCCATAAAAGCAAATGTAAGGGAAACAGGAAAATCCTATGTAGGACACAATTTAGAGGGGGAGGTTTAATTTGAGAGGAATCTGAAAAGGGAAGAAAAAAATTACATGAAAGAGAGTACTTCACAATAAGTAACCAAGACAGCTGGACTAATCATGAGCTAATATGGGAATGCCTGAGCACTGTACAAGGGGGAGGCACATCAGTATTAAATAACAGTAACTTCCTTTCCAGGGAGCGGATCTTGCCTGCTTTGAAAATCATGGGGGCTACCGTTTCATGTAGGATTTCCATTGCTGCTCCCTTTCCCAGTTCTCGCTGGGGAGCAGGATCAGGATTTACTGGGGTTGTGGAACCTTTTCTTGTACATTCCTGGTAGTAAGCAAGCCTTCATCTCACCATCCGTCTTAGAATTAAACAACAAAACAGGGACACCAGTGGGAGATTGTCCTTCCATGTGGGGTGTCTTGCACCAGTCATCAACCTTGCTGTCATAACCATAAGGGTAGCCTAAAAGTCCTCCTTACCTGTAAGCTCAAATAACCTGGTTGGCACCTGACCAAAGGAACCAATGGGGACAAAAGATACTCCCCCAAAATATCCCCCCAAGCCCTACACCACCTTTCCTGGGGAAGGCTTAAGATCCAAGGGTGGGTCTGTGTTCACCTGTACCAATTGGTGAGGATATTATTCTCAAGCCTTCCCCAGGAAAGGGGGTGTAGGGCTTGGGGGGATATTTTGGGGGAACAGGAACTCCAAGTTGTCCTTTCCCTAATTCTTTGTCTAAATCACTTGGTGGTGGCAGCATACTGTTCAAGGACAAGGTGGAATTTGTGCCTTGGGAAAGTTTTTAATCTAAGCTGGTAAAAATAAGCTTAGGGGGTCTTGCGTGCGGGTCCCCACATCTGTACCCCAGAGTTCAGAGTGGGTAAGGAACCCTGACACTTGCATTACAGGGTATGCACTAAGTTGGGTAGCACAGGATTTTTGTCTCCATGTTAGTCATTGGTTCATTAAGATTTTAGCCATTGTTTTTTCAAGAGGGGGAGACGGGAAGGTTGGGAAATGGTGATGGAGGAAAATGGATAGAAAGGTAACTTGCAATACACAAGAACTAAAAGCAAGAGAAAGTGGGCACGGGGGCTTGAAAACAAACTAAATTGATTCAGAATTGATCTAGTTCTGGTAGTGCACTCCCAGAAGTAAACTTAAATTGAGCTAAGCTTTTTTTAACTGTAAACAAGGAATGTGCTAGGTGTTTGCACCTGTGTAACTAGTGACATTTAAGATCAATTGAGTTACACAAATGCAACTTTTCTTGTAAAGGCAGGACTGAAAATGAATGCAATAAATATTCTGATATTGGTTTAGAGAGAGGAATCTAAAACATCTTTTATACAGAAACTGATTTTTTTATTTGTAAAGATTCAAGGAAAAAACAATGGTATGTAAGGATGACTCAAACAGTTCAGCTTACAGAGCCCAGGCACAAGGATTTCTATTAAATAGTTTTGAACTGTAAAGCAGCAGTTCTCAACCAGGGGTCCAAGGCCTCCTGCGGGGCTGGGAGCAAATTTCAGGGGGTCTGCCAAGCAGGGCTGGCATTAGACTCATCAGGGCCTAGGGCAAAAAGCCGAAGCCATACTGCCCTGAGCCCTGCCATCCAGGGCTGAAGCCAAAGCTTAGCTTTGTGGGGCTCCAGGCAGTTGCCCTGCTTGCTATAAGGATAGCTCAGTGGTTTGTGAATTGGCCTGCTAAACCCAGGGTCATGAGTTCAATCCTTGAGGGGGCCATTTAGGGATCTAGGGCAGAAATTGGGGATTGGTCCTGCTTTGAGCAGGGGGTTGGACTAGATGACCTCCTGAGGTCCCTTCCAACCCTGATATTCTATGATTCTATGATTCTATGTCCCCTTAAATGCAGACAAAACTCTGTGCTACAGGGCGGTACACACTGCAAAGGCTGGAACTGTACTGCACTTGGATCTTTAACTTTGTGCCTCACGCTTACATGGGTGTAAATGGGGAGTAACCCCATTCCAACCAAGGGAGTCACATTGATGTGATAGGAGAATTGAGCCTTTTATCTTTCCTCATCCAACTGTACAGAAACATTACAGCCCCTGATGTCAGAACTCCACTGAAATAACTCTGCGGGCAGTTACTCCATGGCTGAGGGGATGAAGTGCTGTACGTATCCAGCATGTAGAGTCTATTGCGCTGAACTCCAATGTGCCTCCTTTCCACCCAGTGCTGCTTCTATTGTACAGGCAGGGTGGGTAGAAAAGGGGTGGGAAGAGCCTCTGCAGGCTCCACTGGGCAGTCTCGTTGCAGGATTAGATGAGCCAGAGGTTAGAACGCCGGAGTCTTGACTACACTACAGCTGCCACCTTTGCAGTGCTTTGCATTCCATGTTCTAATTTTCCTCATGTAGACAAGGCTCTTGCGTCCTGGAAGGTGTGTGCAGGTGGGTTTTAAGAGGGACCATACAAAGCCTAGCTCATGCAGGAACATGCTCACAATATTATACAATTTAAGGGCCAACTCCTCCAAATGTGGAGACTCATCGTGTTGGTATATGAAGAGCATCACTATGCCATGGGAAGGGCTGTACTGAACATGCATGTGGTCTGTAGTCGGCAAGTCATTGTTCCTAACTATGGGTGTGATCCAAAGCCCATTGAGGCCAATGGAAAGACTTGTGTTAGATTTAATGAGCTTTGGATCAGGTTTAGCAGCCCTGCTGACTTAAACTGCAGAACTGAAGCCTAAGGGACCACCTGGAAAGCTTTGTTTTATGTTTTTTGGTTTAAACCAAAAAACTAATCTTACACCATTGTGCAGGGCTGTACATTTTCGGATCATGTAACATCAGCTTTTTATTTTTAAATCTGGTAGGTTTAATTCCTGGCATTCAGTAGAGTTAAAAAAAATAGCCAAATACTGCGAAAAATAAATTAACAAATTATAAAGCAAAACTAACTTACAAAGGCCCTAACAAGGCAATCATTTAAAACAAGCCCTGCCTTCATCTGGGAGATGTGCTGAAATTGTAATTACACAGTACATGCATTTTAAAGCTCCTCACACTAATATGTAAACTACATGCAATTAAATCAATTTTAGGGGGAAAATAACCTAACGTGCCAGGGCAATGTTTAATGATATGTAGTTTACATGTGATCACTGAGGACTTTAAGATAGGAAAGAGACACAAATAGTATCCTTTAGTCCTTAGGATTTCATTAGGAATTTTGCCTGACTGAAGATTGCAGGATTATACCTGCATTTTCACCACTTCACCGTAATAGCACTGGCTACTCATCCGATGGATATTTACTCCTGGGATGGCTCTGTTGTGATTTGCTATGCTCAGTTGGATATGGAGAAGTGTTTTTGGTGTCTAGCATGTGGCAGAATTCCTGCTTTATCCCTCTTCTTTCTCCTTAGCCACTTCCCTTTTGTGCTCAAAGGGCAAATCCTGCAGGCCTCACTCCCGGCAGTTTTGCCTGCATGAGGGAGGCAGGATTGGATCCTATGCAGAAGGCTGCGGAAGGCTGTTCTGCACTGATTTCTGCAGGGCTGATTGTGACCAAATCACAGTTACTGTGACAGGCCTGCTAATTATCCCCCTGTCAAGTGCAATCAGGCTGCGGCTCTTTGACACTGGGAGATCTCACAGCAGAATGTGACCCCCAAAGCAGGATCCCTGCAAAAACTCTCAACCAGTGTTACAAGAGTGAGCTGGGTATTTAATAGTGGGGGGTGCTGAGAGCCATTGAACTAAACTGTAAATCCTGGATATGCTGGAAACCACTTCAGGCCAGGGGGGTGCAGTTCTCCCAACACTGCTAGTTCCAGCACCTCTGCTCCCCATCAAACTGCTTGTCAGCCCCTTTGATTGAAATCTCTCTCTTTTTGTTCTTCAGGAAAAGAGAAAACATTCGATGCTTAATCCAATTAGCTCGTTTGCATGTTTCTCTTTAACTCATTTCAATCTAGTGACTATGCTTCAACAACTAGCTAATTTCTCCCGGATTGCTTCCCCTATTTGCATAGAAAGCATATCTATGAATTCTGTGCTCAGTGTTGTCTCTTTTGGGGAGGGTTGTAGGTTTCCTTCTTTACATGGCTCCTGGCTACTGTATACATTTGCTTTGTTATTTAATTCATACTTGCTGCCATAAAAGGAAACCATAGATGCTGATCTTAATGAAAAAGATTTAAAAGATTTTAAAAAATCAGAGGATGGCAGAAAAATGAGAGATGGTTTGAATAATCTTGGTTTATGTTCTTACATTAATTAATTCCAATGATTTGGTGACCCAGATTTGGAAATATATTTCACTGGATTTTTGGAAAGCAGTAAAAGTAAAAATACTGTAAGAAAAGTAAAGCAGAGGTTAATAAACCTATGGTTTGCAAAATTCTCTCTCTCTCCCTCTAGATATACCTACGAACACACGGGTATACACTCACTCCTGCATGGACTAGAGTTGAAGAATCTGCTGGTTTAAAATCCCGAATAAAAATCTAAAATATTCCCAGGTCAGGGGGGCACTGTCTCATTAAAACCACCATGGTCCTGAAACTGCAATGCAGACATTAAAGTGCAGTATTTTTCAATTAGAGCTGACGAATTCAATCAAAATTCCATAGATTAGGATGAAATGAGGCATGGGTCATTTACAGGGGAATTTAATTGCAGAGCCATTAGACAAATAGTATATTTGCCATTCTCACATTATCCATCATTTTAGACATCAATAGAAGGAACAGCATCTTTACTAATACTGCCGCACTTCCCAATCTCAGCCTGTAAACACTCCCTTTCCCCAGAGCTCCTGATTATATCTGATTTCATTTAAAGCCATGGGGGATTATAAATGTTCATGCAATCAGGTTCATTAGGACTCCGAAATCTCATTTCTGATTTGTATTGCTTTGTGGATCAGCCGCCTCAGTGCAGCTTGTGGAAAGCCTCTGCTTTTAAAATCAGACGGTATTTCATTACAAGGGCCAGCTTGGGGGGTTGTTGGGGTGGTTAGCGTTTTACCCACTCAGCCCCAGGTAATTCTGTAAGTATATTCCCCCCCCCGAAATTGAGGACCCGCTCCTGAACCCCAATGGGGAGTTGCGCCATTGCCTCCCGGGGGGCTGGATCGGGACCCTGTTCAGCCGTGTGGATGTGGTTGAAAGGCTAACAGCGCCCGTAGTTTAAGTAAAGCAAACTATACCCCCCCCCCGCCACAAAGCAAATCTGGGACAGGACATCGGGACACTCTATGTCCTAAGGGGGGGGGGGGGTCTTGCCAGATCCAGTTTAGCACTTGAGTGGGGCTGGCGGGGAGGGGTCTTGCATTTCAGTGCCATCGGGCTCCTGCCTGGGCCAACGAGGCGAGATTTGTTGTGTCTGTGAGGGCAGCTCGCTGGTTGCCGTGTCCGGAGCCACTCGCTGGGAATGGGCCAGAATCCGCCCCTACCAGGTTAAAACCCCGAGTCACCCTGGAAGTAAGAGTTGGCCAAGATGGCCTTGCAACTCGCTGTTCCTCCTAAATGTGCTGGGTGATCAGGAGACACACGGAGACCGTCGCTGGGTGGATTCCCAAGCCCTGAATAGATCTTATTTAGACGGGTTGGGGTTTAACGTTTCCTGGCAGCGTCTCACGATTGAAATCTACCGTGTGACCGCCAAACCCTTCAAGGCTCCCTTCTCTGAGCAGCCCCACGCCGTCTCTCCTGAAAAGCTCGGCGCGGAGGGTTTGCCCACGTTTCTCGTTGCAAGGCACACACGGGGTAAGCAACTCGTGCAAAGAGAGAGGGAGACGTGTTAAGGTCACTGACATTTCATCCATAATAGCAGCTTAATACTAACGGCATCTCACAAAACACACGAGCATTCAGAGTAAAAAAAAAATCCACACACACACACACACACACACGCACCCCCCGCCCGAAAAAGCCTCATTTTACCCAAACGTATTGTGTGCTCATTGCTGGGTTAGCTGCCTCAGTAACTTAATTGGAATGAAACGTGAAAAATGTGTCATTTCTGAAGAATTTATGCATCACTTCCTAGAAATCTCATTGTGTTAACTAGCAGCCTACTGTGTTCTGTTTAGCAGTCATCATCGCATTTTTATGTGTCTCTGTATTATAAGTTAATGTGACCTCCTGTCTTTAGCTGATGAAAAAACGGATCCCTTCCCATAACATCTGCATCAAAACCAGGGGCTGGTAGGAAAATACTGAAATGTGCATTTCAAAATGTTCCGAGGAAACTTGCTAACTTTGCTCCGAGATGGGGAACAAAATATGTACAGAAAACTGCCTGACTACGCAGAGAGTTAAAAACCACTGCATTTAGCAGAGGCAACAGCCGATGCTGCATTTTCAATCCTGTTTATTGCTTACAAATTACGTTACAAAAGAAATTTACTCTGTTTATTGGAGTGCTTAAGCAAACCCTTTTAGAATGGCAGTGGCACTGAAATGCCCGATCTCAAAAAATGACGCCTGCAAACCCTAGGTACTTACCCCCAGGGTTAGGTGTGTAATTCTGCTAAAGACCTGGTTGGACACACGCTCGAGAATGGTGCTGTCACTATAGATACAGAGAGGCGGCTTAGCCCTGCATTTATGTACAAACTCATAACCTAGACAATGGTCGTGATTCATACAGAGAAGGCACTAGCACAATCCAATAATCAATATTTTAATTACTGAATCTCTCTGGTCTTGGGCTGGGCAGTACGGGCCTATATTCTACTCGAGCTACACAAGGCTGCTATGTTCCCTTAAGGAGAACAATCCGCTCCCCACGTCAAACGCCTTAATTCGGATGAAACGCAGGTAACGACCACCAGCCAGGCTCATAGTGCGACTGTTGTGCGTATGGCGCCACCTGGAGGATGCAGGGAAGATGCCGTCAAACCATACAGCAATCAGCAATTTCCCTTGATTTAGAAAGCTGGGTTATGCTGTTCTGGATGTCGGCTCCTCTTAGATATTTTGCAGTGGCTGTGGATGCATGTAGATCTGAAGCTGACACGGGTCTCCTATTCTATACCTGGATTGGCAATGACGACACAGGAAGAGATATTTAAAGAGAGTGAGGTGGGAACCTATTGGGTTCTGGATGTACTGGTCAATCAGGATAGGAGAACATTGATAATAAGACAGGGGG
This sequence comes from Chelonia mydas, assembly GCF_015237465.2. NCBI lineage: Eukaryota > Metazoa > Chordata > Testudines > Cheloniidae > Chelonia > Chelonia mydas. The sequence continues at coordinate 69,863,795 of NC_051251.2, read as the reverse complement.
CTTGAAATAAACTAGAATAAGTCATGGGCCATGCAAATCTCCTTTTTCCTTGCTAAGGCCATATTTCTTATCTGTGAAGGCCAGTTTACCTTCTCATTATACGTTCTGGTGGCTTATACACTGGGCTGCCAATTTACTACCTTGTCCTGTGCTTTCATTCTGAAATATGTTTTGAACACTACACTCAAATATGTACTGTTTTATTGAGTATGCCCCTCTGAGAAGTTGCCATGCTAATTATGTTAAAAAGCGCCAGAAGGATATGTGACTGCTACAGTGAAAATGTTTTTCTTCTATATGCAACCGTGCAGATGGAATATGAAAAATAAGATGGGGTGAAAACCAGACCTATCTTTGCTGGCTTGGATACAATGGTACTCAGCTCTGACACCCCTTATACCCAACCTCCCCTAGCCCCCAGATAAACCCAGCCCAAAACAAAAAAACCCCCTGAAACAATCAACCTTTAAAAAAGGTTAATGAAATCTTACAAATCAAAAACAAACACTCTCCACCAGACAGAGTTTTTACCTTTAATAGGGTGCCAGAGACTTCATGAAGTCCACCACAGACTTTAGGATTGCTATAGATTTTACATGAAAAGGTGCTCAGACAGAATGGTGATGGGCAGCAGTATGGGCGACGCCTGTTGAAGTTATGGATGCTTATGAATCGCTGGGACTATTTGGGTACTTACAGACAATCGCATGTTTAAGTACTTCGCAAAATCTGGGCATAATTCCTGTTGTCATTCCATTCTCTTGTGCATATATGCTACTGGCAACAGCCCCAGCTATTATCTAAGCCTTCAAGAGTGGAGCAGAATTTTGGTAATAGGGGCCTCTTCAGTCTAGCAAACAAAAGTATAACAAAAACAAAAGGAGTACTTGTGGCACCTTAGAGACTAACCAATTTATTTGAGCATAAGCTGTAGCTCATGAAAGCTTATGCTCAAATAAATTGGTTAGTCTCTAAGGTGCCACAAGTACTCCTTTTCTTTTTGCGAATACAGACTAACACGGCTGCTACTCTGAAAGGTATAACAAGATCCAATGTCTGGGAATTGAAGCTAGACAACTTCAGACTTAAAATAACAAGCATGTTGGGGCCAAATCAGAAAGGCTACGACGCACTATGAGTTATGTCTAGCAAGGGACATAGAAGGCAATAAAAATAAGTTCTTTAAATACATTAGGAGCAAGAGAAAGATGAAGGAAAGTGTAGACGTTCTACACAGTGGGGAAGGAGAGCTAATAAGACTGATGACACCAAGAAAGCGGAGATGTTTAATGTCTACTTTGCTTTCGTCTTCACTAAAAAGGTTGACGGTAACCAGATACTCAACACAACTAATACTGTATTAACAACAAAGGAGAAGGAATGCAAGCCAAAATAGGGAAAGAACAGGTTAAAGAAAGAATGCATTCAAATTGGAAGGGCCTGATGAAATTCATCCTAGGGTACATCGGGCACTAGCTTTAGCAATCTTGGAACAGTACCTATCTTCAAAAAGGGGAACAAAGAGGACCCAGGGAAGTATAGACTAGTCAGCCTAACTTTGCTACTTGGAAAGATACTGGAAAAATTGTTAAATAATCAATTTGTAAACACCTAGAGGATAATAGGGTTACAAGGAATAGCAGGCATGGAATTGTCAAGAACAAATCATACCAAACCAGCCTAATTTCCTTCTTTCACAGGGTTATTGTCCTAGTGGATGGGGGGAAGCAGTAGATATGATATATCCTGATTTTTAGTAAGGTATTTGACACAGTCCCATAGGACATGCTCATAAACAGACTCGGGAAATTTGATCTAGATGAAATTATTATAAGATGATCACAGAACTGGTTGAAAGACTGTACTCAAAGAGTAATTATCAATGGTTTGCTGTCAAAGTGGGAGGACATATCTAGTGGGGTCCTGCAGAGGTCAGTACTATTCAGTATTTTAATTAATGACTTGGACAATGGCGTGGAGAGCATGCTTATAAAATTTGCAGATGATACCAAGATGGGAGGGGTTGTGAGCATTTTGGAGGACAGGATTAGACTTCAAAATGACCTTGACAAATTGGTGAATTGGTCTGATTTCACCAAGATGAGAGTCAATAAAGACAAGTGCAGAGTGCTTCACTTCAGAAGGAAAAAATCGAATGCACAGCTACAAAATGGGGAATAACTGGCTAGGTGGTAGTATTGTTGATAAGCATCTGGGGGTTATAGTGGATCACAATATGAACTGAATATGAATATGAGTCAACAATGTGATGCAGTTGCAAAAAAGGCTAAAATTCTGGGGTGTATTAACAGGAGTATTGTATGTAAGATACCAGAGGTAATTGTTCTGCTTTACTTAGCACTGGTGAGGCCTTAGCTGTGTCCAATTCTGGGTGACACACTTTTGGAAAGATGTGGACAAATGGGAGAGAGTCCAGAGGAAGCAACAAAAATGATAAAAGGTTTAGAAAAACCCGACCTATGAGGACAGGTTAAAAAACCTGGGCATGTTTAGTCTTGAGAAATGAAGACTAAGGGGGACCTGATTCAAATATGTGAAGGGCTGTTATAAAGGGGACGGTGATCAATTGTTCTCCATGACCAGTGAAGGTAGGACAAGAAATAATGGGCTTAATTTGCAGCAAGGGAGATTTAGGTTTGATATTAGCAAAAGCTTTTTATCTCTAAGGGAGTTAAGCTCTGGAACAGGCTTCCAAGGGAGGTTGTGGTATCTCCCCATCAGGGAAGTTTTTAAGAACAGGTTGGACAAACACCTGCCAGTGATGATCTAGGTTTACTTGGTCCTGCCTCAGCACAGGGGACTGGACTTGATGACTTCTCGAGGTCCCTTCCAGCCTGACATTTCTATGATTCTATAAGGCAGTGGTTCCCAAACTTGTTCCGCCACTTGGGCAGGGAAAGCCCCTGGCGGGCCGGGCCAGTTTCTTTACCTGCTGCGTCCGCAGGTTCGGTCGATCGCGGCTCCCAGTGGCCGCGGTTCGCGGCCCCAGGCCAATGGGAGCTGCTGGAAGTGGTGGCCAGTATGTCCCTCAGCCCACGCCGCTTCCAGGAGCTCCCATTGGCCTGGAGCAGCGAACCACAGGCACTGGGAGCCGCGATCGGCCGAACCTGCGGATGCGGCAGGTAAACAAACCGGCCCGGCCTGCCAGGGGCTTTCCCTGCACAAGTGGCTGAACAAGTTTGGGAACCACTGGTCTAAGGCATTAGTTTTTAACAGTTAGGGTAATTAACCACTGACCAACTTACCATGGGGTGTGGTGAATTCTCTGTCACTGGAAATCTTTAACTCAAGACTCAAGATTGGATATTTTTCTAGAAGACATGCTATAGGCAAACTGGAATTAATTCTGGCAAGTTCTCTGGCCTGTGTTATACAGGAGGTTGGACTAGATGAGCACAATGATCCCTTCTGGCCTTGGAATCTCTGAGTTTATCCCCATTTACTGGGTAAAATCCTAGCCCTACAAAAATCAGTGGGAGTTTTTGGCCATTGATGGCAATGAGGCCAGGATTTCACCTACACTTACCTATTTGCTGTAGGTTGGGATGCTTTCGAAAGGAGCCTAAGGGAGGTTGGTGCCCAGTTCCCATTGGCAGACATGAAACAGTGAAACTCATTGGGAGCTGGACACCTGGCTGTCCTTTGAAAATCCCTGCTCCAGTGCCTGAATGTAAGAGGGTTAAGGAGAGGGCAACGGCCATTAGTCTAATGCTCCATGTTTTGGTCAGAACACTATTGTTTTAAATTTGTATTAAATAGATTTAGAAAGGATCCTAAACGTCTTCCCTTAATTTTCAAACAAACACTCCCCAGCTGTCCTGCATCAGTCCATACCAGCGTGATCGGAGGGCCCCCGACATGTGACTCAGTACATCGTGACACATGCTCAGAGCAGAGCTGCACTCATATGTGGTGCCAAGAGCATCTTTGGAGATACTGCAAGCTGCCTGTGGTAGGATGGAGCCATTTTAATTTTAATATAGGAATCAAAGAAAAAGTTTGTGTGTATGTAGAGTAGTCAGCTTTCAGCCACAGCCTGGTCTTTAAAGGACAATTAAAATGCTAATAGGGTCTAGTCTCTATTTAGGCTTGAAAGAATTAGATTTTTATTGGCAAATGTCAGTAAATGCTGATTTCACCATACACACACAAAGTGATGAAAAAATATTTCCATTGATAATAATCAAAATTTACAGATAGGCAAAGACAGACAAATGTTGCTTGAAAACTTATTAGAGTCAAAGTCCAGCAATTTAGAGTTTAGAATTAGGCTTGTTACAAATGGACTAGCAAATGAATAGTAAAAATAAGGGTGATTTCCTGATTTAAGGCTTTGTATATTTTGACATGTGATGTTGACAGTTTGTGCTTGAGTGGCTTATAATGCTTTGACTTTTTGAATGTTAACAGCCACTGTCATTAATTAATTGTCCGCCCCCACATAATTTCCTGCAACTTTGAAAATTTTAATTGATAAAAAATGCTTAAAGTCCATAAGTTGGTTAACCATGAAAATTTACATATATAAAATCTAAAAAGATGCTCAAAAATAAATACTGATATTATCTATCAAAATGATTTAAAAAAATAGAATTCTGCCAAGCCTTTCTATATTATAGGTTATCCTCATCAGTTTGAGCATTCTGCCAAAGGTTACAGCAGTGACTCTATTAAGGGCCAAATTTGGCTCTCTTTACTCCTGGGAGTGATACCACTGAAATCATTAGGCGTGCACATGGGTTAGATCCTGCTGATGCTTACACCCATTTAACACTATGCATATGCGTCATCTCATTGACTTCAATTAAGTTTTTGTAACACGTACTACTCATGTCTGTAATATGCTTATAACAGCGATTACTCATTTGTTAACCCTTCATAGACTATTAATAAGTGTAACCTGAACATATAATGTGATTAAAAAACATTCCATACACATTTTCAACTGAAAGCAAATTTTTAAGTTACAGTGTAAATCCCTGAAAAACAATTATTTATAATGGAAATGACAGATCTGTAATTCTAAAGGCACACACAAAATATACTGTGATATACTACTGAGGATCCGTTAGTAAAAGGACAGCACTTCAAACCAGTATTCCTTCAGGTTCCAGCAGCAGGTAGTTTTGTAGGGGTTTGGGCACAGGTAATAAGGGGATAAGGTAGTGGCATTTGATGCCAAATTTTTTCCGAATGGCACAACGGCACAAATGTTGCAGACCCCGAGGTGTGCATGACAGCATGAAAAAGGATTCGTAAAAGGGCAGATGCATCTGTAAAGCAAGAGAGAGTAAACCTTGAATTCAGTTTTTGGATAAGCTAGACAAAACAGAGAATTTTCAAACTGAAAATCAATAGCATGATTAGATTAAGTAAGGTAACATCATTATCGAAACTTGTTTGCATGTTAAGAAGTTTAGGTACTGGTAGGATTCTCTGAGATGAAACACAACTACAAAAATAATTCCCATCAGAAAAGGACACACAAAATTTCTGCAGGTACAACACCTCATTGTGGAAAACAGTTTTATTTTTTTGTGATTTTAAATATACTTGACAGCAGAATTCTTCATAAAGCATTAGCATGCTGACTCGAAGTAAAGGAGGCATGGAGCTTCTAAGATGGCTGCTTAATCCTTGGTAGAAACAACTGCAGAACGCACAGAGAACAGCCCTTATACGCCAGCTTTCTTTCTCTTTCCAAGTGTGGCTGGGGTAGATCTACGAGGATCAAAGGATGTAGCAACAATCAACGACTGCCACTGTAGTGCTCATTGCTGCCTATATGCTGCCATCCACCAGTTGTAAACACACAAGGGTGAGATTTTAGCTGGGCTGAAGCCTGGTCTCCCTGTCTAACAATTTGATGTGCCCCCAGAAAAGGAAGGGGTGGAGATTTTAAATGTTGTAGCCCTAGGGCTTCGAAGGAGTTTGGTGCCCAGACCCCATTGACTTTGTGGGGCAAGGCTGGGGGTTTTCAAAAGATTGACAAAGGCCAGGATTGTGCTTTGTAAACCCCAGCCTTATCCCACAGCAGCTAGCTTGGCTCTTATGACCCGAGGACACAGAAACCACAGGCCTGAAATTGGTGAGCTAAGCAGCAACTCTGTTAGTGGAAGGAAGCAACAGAAATAGGGGGTGACGTACTGCATCCATTCAAAGCAGTTCACAAATACACCAACCAACAAATGATAGATCTCTGCTGTGGTTACAGGAGCAGTGCAGAGACTGAATGCTGCCATAAAGAGGCAGCTGATGATTGCCCTGGTATGGGGCATTATGCCAGCCCCTTCTTGCCTCCTTAAAAACGAGGAGTCTGGTGGCACCTTAAAGACTAACAGATTTATTTGGGCATAAGCTTTCATGGGTAAAAAACCCACTTCTTCAGATGCATGAAATACCCATGAAAGCTTATGCCCAAATAAATCTGTTAGTCTTTAAGGTGCCACCGGTCTCCTCGTTGTTTTTAAGGATACAGACTAACATGGCTACCCCTCTGATACTTGCCTCCTTAGGCAGGGGGCATATTGGGGCTGGCTAGGAGTAGAGAGGGGGGTTCCAGGTAATAGGAGACATGATGGGGACTAGAGAGGGGGGAGTCAGAGTGCAGTATGCTTCATTGGCTCTGGCTGAAGGAACAGTCCCTAGGGAACAATACTGGCTGGTGCTAGCTAGAGCTAGAGCTGTGTAGTGGCTTTCCAGGACTGGGACGGGTGTAACGGTGGCTTAGAGCCACTCTTGCCTTCCTTCCCTGACCTATGCCAAGTGCGAACTCACAATATTTGAGGACTGACCCACGGTCGCAGGACTGAGCGGGGAGAGGGGATGAGAGCGCATCTAAGGGTAAATCGGAGGTTTGATTGGAGCATGGGTAGGAATACCTGGGTGAGCTTTAATCTAGCTAGCGTGGCAAAAATAGTGGCAGTGAAGATGTGGTGGCACATGAGTACATATTCAGGGTCCCTGGGCATGTACAGATCACACTGTTGCATCTACACTCATACGCCTCGACTTCATGGGTGATGGAGCAGCCACGGGGAAAAATGGTGGGTGCTGAGCACCCACTGGCAGCCCCCCATCAGCTCTCCTCCACCCCCACCCAAGTGCCTCCTGACCACCGTGGACCCCACAGATCAGTACCTCCCCCTCCCTCCCCGCGCCTCCCTCCCACTGCAATCAGCTCTTTCGCGGTGTGCAGGAGGCGGGGGTGAGGAGGAAGGAGTGAGGATGGGACACACTCAGGGGCGGGGGTGGAATGGGGCAGGAAGAGGTGGTGCAGGGTTGGAGTGGGGGTGGGGGTGTGGCATTGAGGGAAGGGGTGGAGTGGGGGTGGGGCCTGGGACATAGCCGGGGGTCGAGCACCCCCTGGCACAATGAAAAGTCAACGCCTGTGTCTACACTGCTCTTTTTATCCCTGCTAGCTAGATCGAATCTGGTGTGGGTATCCCTAGCTGAACTGCAATATCATCTTAGACTGTAATGTAGACATTCCCTGAGGAGATAGAGCAGGAGGGAGGGTGGCCTTGTGATTAAGGCTGCAGCCTGGAGACCGGGGTTGTGTTCCCAGCTCTGCCATGGACTCCTTGTGAGACCCTGGGTGACTCCCTTACAGTTTCTATGTCTCAGTTCCCCCTCTGTTGTGAGGCTAGCTGCATTAAAGATTGTGTGGTGCTCAGATGCTATAATAGCCACTCAGATATAGCTATCATAGATATCAAGGTCAGAAGGGACCATCATGATCATCTAGTCTGACCTCCTGAACAATGCAGGCCACAGAATCTCACCCACCCACTCCTGTGATAAACCTCTCACCTATGTCTGAGGTATTGAAGTCCTCAAATCTTAGTTTAAAGACTTCAAGGTGCAGAGAATCCTCCAGCAAGTGACCCAGGCCCCACGCTGCAGGGGAAGGCGAAAACCCCCCACGGCCTCTTCCAATCTGCCCTGGAGGAAAATTCATTCCTGACTCCATATATGGCGATCAGCTGAACCCTGAGCATATGGGCAAGATTCACCAGCCAGATACCCAGGAAAGAATTCTCTGTAGTAACTCAGATCCCACCCCATCTAACATCCCATCACAGCCATTGGGCCTATTTACCATGAACATTTAAAGAACAATTAATTGCCAAAATCTTGTTATCCCATCATATCATCTCCTCCATAAACTTGTCATCCCAAGACCATATGCCAGAGATTGCTAGTGCAAACTATCTAGACCTATAACAGGGTTCAAAAAAGAACTAGATAAGTTTATGGAGGATAGGTCCATCAATGGCTATTAGCCAGGATGGGCAGGGATGCAAAACCATGCTCTGAAGTGTCCCTAGCCTCTGCTAGAAGCTGGGAATGGGAGACTGGGATTTCACTTGATGATGACCTGTTCTGTTCATTCCCTCTGGGGCACCTGGCATTGGCCACTGTTGGAAGACAGGATACTGGACTAGATGGACCTTTGGTCTGACCCAGTATGGCCACTCTTATGTTCTTATCTAGGGATCATGGTGCCATGAGTTTCTGTATACCAATGCTGCAAAGGTGCAATAATCATCTCATGTTCTAACAGGGTCTCTGCCATCTTCACTCTTCAGTATTTCATCTTTTCAGTGTTCTCTCACAAATCTCACCAGGAAGGGACAACCTCATTTCTAGAAACAGCAGCAAAATGGCTCACACTGAATTCTTCCTGAACGTCTAAATTTTGTTGAGTGAATCCAGCACGTATGAAAGGGACAGGCTTGACCAGACCCCTCTGTATGTCCATGACAGAGAGACAGCACTAGAAGTGCAAGTGCTTCCCCGACTCTTCACACCAACGTAACCTCAGCTGGGACCTGGAGGAATCTCTCCTAGGAATGAGATTGTCGTTCAGATTTCAGTCCTTGGCTTCCCTGCTACATAAAGCCAAATGGTTTCATGATGTGGAAACCTGCATACTAGTAGCTGGCCTGAGACCATCTATTTATTTCACAAACAGGCATCAGAGGGTAACAACTTTTGATCACTATTAATCTTATTATAGGTATGCCTGGCAAGGGTCCTGTAGAAAAAATAGTATGTAATGAAGACTATCTTAATGCATATGTCCAAGAGGGGTTGAGTTAAAGTTGCCAGGCATTGGCTAACTATTGAATGCTTGCCTTTGCAATGTTCCTTTAATGTAGGGGTTTTGTGTGTGCAATTATTTCTAGTACAGTAATGCTTAGAGATGCAGACCAAAATTGGGACCTCATTGGGCTCGGTACTGTACAAACATATGGTAAAGAGACAGTCCTCACTCCACAGCATTTACGATCTAACTAGACAAGGGGTGGGAAGGGACAGAGTGGCTCGTGCAAGGTCCCGCAGCAGGTAAGTGGCACAGCCAGTCTCCTGAGTCCTCGGTAAGTGCCACACCCATTGTACCATGCTGCCTCCAGCTTGGATCGGAGGTAGAACTGACCTAGAGGACTCAGTGTATTTCCCTTTACTCTCAGCTATTCACTGCCACTCCATTATTTTTGTTACTTTCCAACATTTAAAAAAACAAACAAATGAAAACTAAAGCTATTCTGACCCTCTCTCTTAAAACTGACATTTAGCTAAAAAAGACAGGATTTGGACAGATTCTCAAAATGGAGAAAACTGGAAAGAACATTCAAAACAAGCGGTTGGTTGTTGGCCCTTTTGATTGTAACTTTCTATGGCTGGATTTTCACTGACCATTGCCACTCATTTCTGTGTCATCAGTGCAGGATTTGCAGGGAAGTGATGTCACAAATGCACGTATTGGTTACCACGTTGGGCTTTACTGTGCTCTCATGCTGGTGTAAATCAGGAGTAACGCTTTTTGAACTGATGGCGTTAATCCAGTGTAAAACTGAAGAGATGAAATTTAGGTCTGTTCTATATAAAATGTTCCCAGAGTAAACATTCTTTTTTTAAGGTCTGTTTTAACAAAGTTTAATATTCATTTTGGAGTTGCTCCTTTCTATTTGTGCCGTCCGCTGGAAACTGTACTTGTTCTTGATGCCATTTGGCTATTTTCATTTTTAGAGCAGGATCCTAAGCTACTGGGTGCAAAGAAGGGGCTTGATTTTTCATTGCCTTGCACCTTATTTGGTTATTTACATCTGTGCAGGGTAGGTGTAAGAGGCAACCAATCTGATGGTGGGAGTGGTGTGGGAAGGAACCTGCAGTGCTCAAGGTCTCATGATGGCACGGCCTCAGGCACTGTGGGATATGAACCCATGTCTTAGGAGGCAAAACTGTGCCATTGGCTATATGCCTATCTAAGAAACCAGCCCACAGCTTTCCTACCTGAAATATCTCCTCTGGAATAGCCTCCCGCCACTGCTCGGAGACGGGGACTTGAGAGTAGGAATTGAAGAGGATTTCAATGATCTCTGGCACAGATGCACAAGACCTCAGCACCTAGAAGAACAAATGCAGAGGTGATGTTGTGAGGTTTCACTGGGGGTGCTGTACACGCAGTGCTGAAACTCTTAAAAATCCCAAATGGGACGGCTGGAGGTTTCACTTTTCATCATGTCACTAGATGAAAGGGTCAGAGGTTCCACCAATGACAGACTAATTATCTGTGTAAACCACTTAGCCAAGGCACTTGAGAATGGTGCACACAACATTAAAAGAAGAAGTTCTGCTCTGTAGCAAGTCCCTAAATCTCCTTCATATGCAAAAATCATTGGAAGGCTTGTTTTTATTGTGAGGTTATTTTCACTGGATGCACCATTTGCTTTTTCAACGAGAAGTCCTTGTGGTACCTTAGAGACTCAAATTTATTTGGGCATAAGCTTTTGTGGGCTAGAACACACTCATCAGAACCCACGAAAACTTATGCCCAAATAAATTTGTGAGTCTCTAAGGTGCCACAAGGACTCCTCGTTGTTTTTGCTGGTACAGACTAACATGGCTACCACTCTGAAACCATTTGCTTTTTGTTTACACTCTTTGCTTGTACATAAGCCAGGATAATATTTTCTTTATGCTTTGAGGTAAAAATCAATGAAATGCAAAGCTATATCAAGACTACTTTGATGACAAAAATACCAAGTTGCTATGCCATGGCTCTGTGACAGATTAGATAGATTGGGCACGCTGTTTCTTAGCCTCCACAACAGAGCTAGTTTCAGCCTATCCTAACCCTTTCCCCCTTACCCTCCTATAGACTTCATACACCCATCACCACAAAGCATTTCATTCACATTTTAACGTTCATTACTCCAGGCAGCACGATCCCAGTGAAAGGTTCCCCCCTCTCAAATCAGATTGAATTTGAGCACTTTCAGAGGCCATCAAAAAGTCATCCCTTTACAAAGCAAAGCACTCTGGGTAAAATTTTAAGAAGTGTCTAGATGACTTAGGTGTCTAAGGCCACTGAAACATTCTGAGCAGGATAGGAACCTCTCTGATCACTGAAATAAGTTTCCAGCGTGTATTTAATTAACATAAACATGGAGGGCAATAAGCCCCTGCACTTTTGAAAACTTTACCCTCTGTCTGCATGTGACCAACATTGCTCATTAAAATGTGATTTAAAGCCAAATGATGTGTGACGTTAAGGGCCTGATCCTGAGAGACACACAGCGCCTCTCAAGGTCAGGCCCCAAATGAGGCGGCAAAAAATATACAGGGTGTGATTCACTACTTTGTGACTTAGACTATGTCTACACCGCGCACCTTTCAGTGACACGGCTGTGCTGCAGCCGTGCTGCTAAAAGGCGCACAGTGCAGCTGCTGTTTGTCGGCTGGAGAGCGCTGTTCACACCGATGCTTTTCATCAGCAAAACTTTTGTCGTTCGGGGGGGTGTTTTTTTCACACCCCTGACTGACAAAAAGTTTGGTTGTTCAGGTTCCAGTGTAGACAAAGCCTTAGTGGAGGCACACCAGCATCAGACTGGACTAACACAGTGCTGAATTGGGCACAAAGAAAAAAAATCACATCGTACACATGAATTCTTAGTGTAGCTGCACTGACTTCAGTGAAGTTACCCCAGGGAGGAACATCACAGATTTTGATACAGATGGATAAATAGAACAACCCAACCTTGCCTCCTTCCCAAACCCAGAACTATTTGTTTATGTCAGGGGATGTGATGGTCCTTTAAGTCCCCAATGGAACTAATTAGCTGCCTCCAGGGTTCAGGTCATAGCTGCAGGTCACCTGGTCCTTAGATCAAAGGCCAACAAGCAGCTAAATGTGGACACAGCTCTAGCTGCTTGCAAGGAGCAGGTAGGCACCTGCACAAGGCCCCCAGCTCAGGGGAGAAGGCCCTAGAAAGGGGCCAAGCAGCTGGACATGGTTTACCTGTTTAATTTATCTTGGGCTTTTTTTTGTTTTGTGAAAAAAATTGATATCCTGCTGCAGTTTGAGAGCTTTTATTTGATGCCCTACCTGGCTTAGAGTTTACCAGCTAAAGCTCCCAGCTCTGTTGGTTCTTCCTACACATGTGTGAGCACAGAGTAGCCTGTGTACATGGGACAGAGTTCATAACTCAGAAGCCTTCTAGGGCCAGGTTAAGATCTAGGGTAACTCCGTTTTCTTCACTGGAGTTACCCAGAGGAAATGTTTAGTCCTCAACATGTAAGTTAACTGAATACGTGTTGGCAACGTATTTAAAGTTTGTAACCTGCTTTGGGTGCCGTATTCAAATGACGAGTTTCTTAAGAAAAGGATGTAAATCTACCGCAAGAAATGTTTCGCTCTCAACATGGAAGCTAACAGTCACTATTATCATGCTGGGGAACATTTTCCAAAGCGCTTCTGTTGATTTAGGCTCTTCAGGCCTGTAAGCATGTGGGACTCACCCCTGCGGCACCTCCTGCTGGGGTCCTGGGAATTAGCTTTACTTCCAGCCTTGGAACACCCTCTGCAGGCCGGTGTCCCATTTACGCCAGGCCCCCGTGTCCCTCCCAGACGCAGTACCCCTTGTACGTTGGGGTGCTGCCCCCTGGCAGTAACCCCTCACTTGCAGGGTCTCCCCTCCCTGGGGAACCCCCACCCCCTATCCCTACCTCGCCTCAGTTGTAGGCTACTGCCAGTCACCAGCTAGCCACCGCGCCCTGGGGCAGACTGCAGTATGAGCCACTCATCACAGGCAAGGTTGGGTTTGGACCTGCTGCCTCTGTCTAACCTTGGGCTGTCCCCTGCAACCCCAGTACCTGTTGGGGCTAATACTAGGCCACAGCCTGGGGCTTTCCTGGCTGGAGCTCCCCAGCCCCGCTCCAATCTAGGTACTCTGCTTAGGTCCCTGCAGCCAGGTCCCTCCCTCTCACAAGCTAGAGAGAGTCTCTTGAGCCTCAGCCCAACAGCCCCTTTATAGGGCCAGCCGAGTCTGCTTGGGGCGTAGCCACAGCTGAGGCTGCCTCCCAATCAGCCCAGCCTAAGGCTCCCAGCCCCAGCCCTCTCCAAAGGCTGGCTTTTAACCCCTTTGGGCTGGGAGCGGGTGACCGCCCCGCTACAAACCTCTTGTTGAGGTTCTGGCTGCACTTTTCCCCACACTTGTTCCTCTTTGCACACCCTATCTGTGGCCCCACGAAGTCGCGAGATCTCCTCGTCAACCTCCTCCTGGCTCTGGCCAAAGTCTCCATCTACAATACCAGGAGGAGGATGTTGGACGAGGGGGTGCTCTATGACTGCAGGGCCTATTTCCATTCCTCCCTAGTTTCATGCATCCGGGCAGAGTTCCACTGGGCAGTGTCCGCTGGCTCCCTTGACAGCTTTGAGGAGCAGTGGGCGCTGTCCAGGGTTCTCTGCTTGGTGTCCTCATCTGGTATCCTCATTTTGAACCTCTGACCCTCACTCCGGTCCCTGTTTTTCATTAGTTGTCCCCCGTAATAAGTTGGTCCCTGGGTCCAGTGGTCCCTCCCGCTAGGCTGGGGGAGGGGCCTTTAGCAGTGGGTGGGCTTGCGCCCGCCCAACTCCTGGGTTTTTCCCATATGACCCTGCTACAAGGCCCATTTTCAAAAGTGACTTAGGAACCTTCATCTCATTGCAAATTAGTGGAGCTCAGGTTTCTAAGTCCATTTTGCAAAGCTCCAATGACTTGAAATGAGGTGTAAGTCACTTCTGAAAATGGGACTTCAGAGCCTAAGTCACTTAGGTGCTGTTGAAAATGTTACCCACTGTCACTACATGCGAGGTGAGTGGGGTGCTATTAGCTTGTTGTTCCCGTTCCTACATTGACTAGAACTGCTCACCACTCTCTCAACAGCCAGCTGAGTGCTGACATCGGCCTTTTGAAAGAGGCTTTGTCCTCCCTTCTTTAAAAAAAACATGTGAGTGAATTTAGTGCTCAGGCAAGGTGCTGGGTGGCTGGCCTCAGAGGGCTAATTCCTCTGCTTAGTTACAGACCAGGGACAATACAGGCAGTTACATTGCAAGTTTCAGCCCTCACCGCCCCACTGCAGCCAAAAGGGTCACTTCAAAGGGGGCTAAGAGAGCAGGTCAGTCTCTGCTGAGATGGCCAACAAGGATGCCAGTGCTGTGATGTGAACTCCTGTCTGCTGAAAACTTGCCTGAACCACCAAATCCTTTTCACATAGGCCACTGCACAGCCCTGGGCTGCTAACTGCCCTCAGCCATTACTCGCCTGGATTAGAACTAGCAATCAGTTGGCCAACCTTACTGTAGCCCTTTACCGATCCCCTTGGAAAAGGCTTGCTGGTATTTAAGCTGGCTAACTGCCTCTGCCTCTAGCCAATGAGTGAGACAGTACCTTCCCGAAGGCCATAGGCCAGATTTTTTGGGAGCCATGGTTCAGCAATGTCTGCACTGTGAGATGTGGCCTCAGTTGCTGCTTGAAGGCTGCAGTCTGTAGGATACAGGACAGGGGGGAGACTCCGTTGTAGTCAATGGCATTCACATCCGCTTTATTCTGCAGCAAAAACTGGACCAAGCTGTGACTGGCATTCTTGCAGGCTTTGTGGAGTGGACTCTTCTCCTCTTCATCTGTGGTGTTGACATCTGCTCCGTACTTTACTAGCAATCTGCACATCTGCAAGTAGCTTCCTTGCTCCGCTTGTTCTTTTGCCTGTCCGCAAGTCACACTGAGTGCCGTTTCTTCCCGACTGTTCTTCCTATCCGCACTAGCGCCGTACCTCAAGTACAGGAGAGCATGATCATAGAGGCCATGTTTAGCTGCTATGTGAAGGGGTGTCTCCTGTGTCTCTTCACTTGGTAGATCAACCATCGCACCATACTTCACCAGAAGTTTCGCACATCTGTAATGAAGTGACACGGCCATTTACTGAAGGAGAAATGGAAGCTGAGTTGTTTGACTTGGTTATTATTGGGCCATCTTTGCCACCTCCCATTAACGAGACCACTAAGATTAGAGAAAACAGATCTACCAGCCCATAAGCTCTTGGGTGGCCTCCACAGACTTCTGATGGGACTTGTGCTCCTAATTCACTTAGGTACTATTGGCATGATGGGACACTAGGTTAAAGGAATGGAAACAATGTGGTTAAGGCTGGGTGGCCCACCTTGACGGGGTGCCGACGCTCATATGAGCAGCCTTTATTTAAAAAAGAACTGAAATGTACCGTAAATTGTGTTTTCTTTAAGAGCAACGCACAGAAAAATCAGCCGTGTCTGCCTGAGATGGTGGCAGATGCAAGGCAGCCAGCACATGCTGGGCCACCAGAAGGGGAAAAAATGGGGTGTATGCTGTTTTAGAAAACGCTCTTAACCTGCTACTTTTCGCCAGTGCAGAAGAAGTGAGTCTTTTGGCGAGTTCTGGAGGAGGGAGTGGGGGACGCTTGGCAAGCCAGCGCTGTGTGGGCATCCTGTGTATTGAGGGTGGTGTGGAGGAGCAGGGGGAAGCATAGAGATGAAACTGGAGAAAGGAACGAGGCGGGCATCCTGGGTGGGCTGGGATGTGACCTGAGAGGAGGGCTGAGACAGAGTGGTATGTAGGGTCTGGAAAGGGAGAACAAGAAGGTTAAGCTTGATGCAGCGAGGAAAGGAGAGACAATGGAGGCATTAAACAGGGGTAGATGCTGTGGTCAAATCAGTGGGTGAGATAACTGTGTTTTGAAAGGGGTGGTGGCCAGGACTGGGGTTCGGACACCGTCCCACCCAGGATAGGGAGCCCAGCACCAGGCTGCGTCATCACATTGCTGTGTCCGGAAGGGGCTCCACACACAAGGGAGCCTGCTCAGAATAAGCACTGAGGGTGATGTGCAGGCAGAGCTCTCGGAGCCTGGCAGACAGCACGGCATTGGTGACTTGACCTTGAGGCAAACACCCCTTGGCCCAGTGTAGAGCGCCCTCCGTTCTTCAAACAGGGGTTGTTAAAAGCTGTGAGTCATCAGACCTGGTAAGTCTCCTCCAAAGACATCCAGTTTCCAGCCCCCTCTGCTGGGCTTTTCAGGCAACCTCTCGGGAACCCCAGAGAGGGAGCCTGAAATGATCCCAAAGGCTCTGCATCCTGGCAGAGATGGCTTCCTTGCTTCCCTCTCCCTTATCTATCCAAGGTACTTACATGTCCTCCATCCCCTCAGCGTTTAAAGCATTTATCCTCACAACACTCTCATGTGGTAGTGCAGAGCTGTTATCCCCAGACAGAGGGGGACCTGCAGCAAGGAGAGGCGAAGCGATGGCCACAGAGGAAAGCTGTAGGGGAGTAGGGAATTGGACCCAGGTCTCCCTGGCAGAGCTACCCAACAGCTGTGGTTTCCCTGCAGAGCCAGCTGGTCAGCGGGGGGTGGGGGTGGGGACAGCAGGCTGCGGTGCAGAGTAGGGGGCAGACAGGAAGCTCATCAGCAGATGAGCAGATGGGGAGGGAGCAAGGTTCTGGCTCTCCCTCCCCAGAAAATACTCCACAGGGAGAAGGGGGGATCCCCTGGCCCTGCCAGAGCTTAGGGGAAAAGGTCTTGTTGCCTCAGGCAAGACAGGAAAATCAGGGGTGAGGGGGGAAGGTGAAACTCAAGGAGGAAGAAAAGGAGGACTTGTGGCACCTTAGAGGCTAACAAATTTATTTGAGCATAAGCTTTTGTGAGCTACAGCTCACTTCATCGGATGCATTCAGTTTTTTTCCACTGAATGCGTCCGATGAAGTGAGCTGTAGCTCACGAAACCTTATGCTCAAATAAATTGGTTAGTCTCTAAGGTGCCACAAGTCCTCCTTTTCTTTTTGGGGATACAGACTAACACGGCTGCTACTCTGAAACCTGTCAAGGAGGAAGCAGGAGCATACGGGAGGGGGGTGTTAGAGAGGATTATGGAAATGTGGTCATGCATATTCACTGAGCATGCATATTGGGGTACTATTTGCATAATCTTCCAAATCTGCAGCCTTATTAACACTGGAGCAAGGTGAGAGCAGCTCGCTTCCTGCATGCCATGGCTGTGCCTAGCAGTTAGCTAACCTCTGCAGCTTTCGGGACTATGGTCCACACAGCCACCCACAAGTGCTTTCCAGGCACGGGGAGAAAGGTGGTCTTCTTTGGCTTATGTGAAAGAGTCTTCTATCCCCAGCTGTTTAAAAGCTAAGGCTGTGACTCTGGCTGATTGCTGTAAGTGCAAACATTGGGCTATGGTCCAGAGCCTTGTCCACACAAGGAGAAAGGAAGGGCACTGGTTGGAAAGGTTCACACTCAGTACCAACCCCAGGCACTTTACAAATGTTGAGTGTAAGTGCCTGGTTGCAATGCCTTGGGCCATGATCAGGTCTGGCTGTGTCAGTGTAGCCTCCTGTGGTTTCTTCTTCATATGGATGGGGAGCCACAAGCAGTAAAGCAACGATGCTTCAGCCAGTCCTCCCAGTGCCACCCAGCAAGGGCTCTGGGCACTACATAGTAGGTGCTCCTGGAGACCCGCGTCCACTGGTACAGGCAAGGTTACAAGGCGGGCACTGCATGTGGATGTGCCAGAAAGGTTTTGTCAAAATCAGTGTTGCTCTGGAGACACGTTAAACTATTGCAAGGACACATGAGACAATCAGCCAGTTCACGCAATCAATGTGTCTGCAGTCATTTCATCTCTTGGTGTAGATAACAGCCCCGGAGTGTTATGCAGACTATCCATATAATCCAACTCTTGTCTGACACGTATGCCTTAGGGCAAGGGTCTGTGAGTAGGCGGTAGGTGGGAGGCAGTGTAGAAAGGCAAGGTTCTTTATATAGATGTCAGCTGTAAGTGAATCAAGGAATGAGTCTCAGCTGAAAACATCAAACCCACTGTCTGGACCTTGGCTGCTGGTGGTCAAGGCTGTTCACGCTGGTATTGAGCCAGAATAACTAGAAGGGAACAAAACTTCTATAGCTACTTAATGCATTGACTTTGGCTGCTTTGAGACACATGGGGTGCTGTACATGGGCAGGTTTGGCATTAAAAATGCTTTCTCCACCCATTTCTGACAGTGCCACTTAAGTGACCAAAACTACCGCCTATGCCTTCTCCAAGTTTCAGAAACTAGTAAGGTGCTGAAACATATTCCCTGGCTCTCCAAATGTAGTGTAACTTTACTCACACTAGAATGGTCTATTTCCAAATTGTTGCCAGAGAAATCTCTCAATAGCCTTGCATCAATGGGAGAACAGATGTTTAAATTGTGAGGTTAAAACTTTGAGTTGGAAGAGAATTGGGGCATGGGTGGCAATTATCCAACAAGAACTACTTTTCCGGTTTGTTGTCTTCCTTGGTCAAGCTCTGCAGTCTTTCCTGAGTCCCTCCTTATTCAGACAGAAATCCCACTGATGTCTATGGGAGTTTTGCTTGAATAAGGAATGTAGGATTTCACCCCTTGTGTGTACTGCAGGGGAACACTTCCTTTCTTGGTTCAAGCCCACCGAAAGGAGTGTATTTTGTGAGCAGTGTACAGAATTGCTTGCTACCCAACTTTGGGGACTGTCCCATGTGGCAGCACCTGCCATTTCAAGAAGAGCAGGGTTTGTGTTTAAACAAAAACATTCCTGTAATACAAATTATCTTGGAAATTTGTAAAAGAGTGATCTCAGATCAGGGGAGGCTGCCATGAAACCTTGGCCATTAAAAGGACACCCCCCCCCCCCTTTACAATATTCTATTTACAGCACAGAATGCCTTCTGACAAACAGAAGGGGGTTAAAGATAAACAGTCCACACCAATGGTTTCTTAATGCAAGTAAGTGAATGTGATAAGCCAGTCTAAATGAATCAAAATTACTGCTACTTTTTCTACTAGAAGTTGACGTTGTAACCGTTGTAACGGTGACATGGTGGCAAAACAATGTCAAATTCTGCAGTACATGCAAAGGGCAGTTGGCACCAATGCCAGTACAACTGGCCATGCTGTGATTAGGATTTCTATTAGGTAATGAGAGGAGGGCAGCAGGGAGGAGGGGAGACTCACAGGTAATAATGCAAGACCTTGAAAATATTCTGGGATGTAGATTTCATAGTAGAGACTGATGTGACAGTATTGGGCTCAGCTGTACAGCAATCCCTACCTCACGGATATTGTCCACCTCTGATTTATTTGGTTCTATGTAGATATTTACTCTCCTTTGTGGCTTGGCCAGTAAAAATCCTGTCTAAAGTTTCTTCTTATGTATACTGTGCACCTATTTTGCTCAGAAATGCTTCTACAGAGTTTAGTGATGTTCAGTGCTCATATTTAACTGAAATGAAGCTTGCTCAGGTCCAGATTGACTCATGCAAACTTCAAGCAGGTTTTCTTCCCCCTAGCTCTCCTTATACATGGCCATTTGGCTTTGGTGCCTAGAACAGTCTGACTTGTAACCATGTTAAAGACTACCAGGTGCCTAATGAAAAATCTGTTTGGAGACCCTTCTGACAACATGTTATGTAGCTACTTAATTCTTCTCTCTTCTCTAATTTTTCTTTCATTAAATGGTTATATTTCCATGGAAATTGGAGGTAAGGGCTAGATCCCCAGCTCATCCAAATTGACGTAGCTCCATTTGGCCCTTTGGTTGTGGAAGATGACCTGTAAAGGACAAATGAAAATCAAACTAACCTCAGTACTATAGTCCTGGTTTAGGAAAGCCCTTAAGCATATGTGTATACCACTGTTTGGTGCATGTTATGTGTCCCCCTCTGTAACCAGTTCACAGTCTGCTACAGGCCCAGGTTCTTTAGATCAATCTATAGAGACTCACATATTTAGCTCTGGAGGTCCCTGGTCCAACCTCCACTGTTAGTCAAGATAGTGGCTATCACATAGCAAGGGCGGATGGGGACTTGAACTGCTGTGGGCCTGAGAATGAGTGTCTTCTCTCCAGAGGAAGCATGTAACCCACTGGTTAGTGTACTGTAACTCCTCACTTAAAGTCGTCCCGGTTAACGTTGTTTCATTGTTACGTTGCTGATCAAATTAGGGAACATGCTCATTTAAAGCTGTGCAATGCTCTACTATTACGTTGTTTGGCTGTCTGCTTTCTCCACAGCTGGCAGCCTCCCTACGCCCCCCCCCTTCCCACAGAGCCTCCTGCCCGTCGGCAGACCCCATGGATCAGTGCCCTCCCCCTCCTCCCCCTGCCTCCTGCCGGCGGTAATCAGCTGTCTTGAGGCTTGCAGGAGGCAGGAGGGAGGAGGGAGGAGCAAGGACTCAGCATGCAGGCTCCCCCTCCCTCCCCTGCCTCCTGAACACCGCAAACCAGCTGATTGCCCCGGGCAGGAGGCAGGGGGGGAAGGAGGGGGAGCCTGCACGCCCAGTCCTCACTCCTTCCCCCTCCCTCCTGCCTCCTAAACGCTGCAAGCCAGCTGATCGCCCCCGGCAGGAGGGAGGGGGAGGAGCGAGGACGCAGCGTGCAAAGTAAAGGGGGAGGAGGTGGCGGGGAGAAGAGGAGGGTCAAGGGTGGAGGCTTGGGGAAAGGGGTGGAGTGGGCGGGCTGAGGGTTGAGTGATGACGATCCTGACAGGGAACGCAGCTCCAAAGTGATTAGGGGAGTTGGTCATCTAATGACTTGCTATAAATTTACCAAGAAAAAGAAAGGAAAGCAAAACAAAGTCTAGATGTGTTTTTTTGAGTTCAGAAAGTTCAGCAAGAGGAGCAGCTGGACAATCCACCCTCTTCCACTGTCTGACTCCACCACCTCAACCAAGCTTCTTACTCAGCAATGATGACTGTAGTATTAAATTGCTTGTTTAAAATTGTTTAAAATGTATATAATGCCTTTTGTCTGGCAAAAAAAAAAATTTCCCTGGAACCTAACCCCCCCATTTACATTAATTCTTATGGGGAAATTGGATTCACTTAACATCATTTCACTTACAGTCGCATTTTTCAGGAACATAACTACAATGTCAAGTGAGGATTTACTGTACTATGTACCTGCCTCTATGCCTGATCCACAGAGGATATGTGTCTGTTGAAGCTCTCAGCTTGAGGCTCTTTCGCTCAAGGGTTGGGACTTGTGCTTTCTGCTCTGGCGGTTCCATAGGCGCTGACTTCTGCTAGCGCCGGTGGGTGCTCGACCCCTCTCAGCCCCCTGGCCCTGCCCCTATTCCAACCCCTTCCCCAAATCCCCATCCCGGCCCCTTCTCTTCCCTGCCTCCTCCCCTGAGCGCGTGCCAATGTGTGGTGATTCGTCCATGTTATCAATGTATATTCGTAGCTAGATGACAGGGCCTGTTTGCCATCTTCTCCTCCTTGACCTCTAGGTTATGGGTGCTGGTGGATGTTGGTGGCCTGACGCATACAAGGAGGTCAGAGTAGATTGTCTGGTGGTTCCTTCTGGCCTTCTACACTAAGACTCTATGACACTGTTGATCACACACTCCTTGAATACTTGTGCTCTTTTGGCTTTTGTGACTCCTTCCTCTCCTGGTTTTCCTCCTACCTCTCCAGTCACTCCTTTAGTAACTATTTTGGTAATAAAGGTAAGTAACACATAAGACTGTGGGGAAGTAGATCTGGTCAACATTTTTTGAATCATAGAATATCAGGGTTAGAAGGGACCTTGGGAGGTCATCTAGTCCAACCACCTGCTGAAAGCAGGACCACTCCCCAATTTTTTTTGCCCCATCCCTAAATGGCCCCCTAAAGGATTGAACTCACAACCCTGGGTTTAGCAGGCCAACGCTCAAACCACTGAGCTATTCCTCCCCTCAGATATTGACTGAAAATATCTTCCACTGTGAAAATGGGGTTTAAGTCAAAAGGAAGATTTTTGTGGGAAAATGTCATTTAATGCAATGTATGCAGTGCTGTTGTAGCCATGTTGGTCCCAGAATATTAGAGGGACAAGGAGGGTGAGTAATATCTTTTATTGGACCCACTTCTGTTGGTGAGAGAGCCTGGTAAAGAGCTCTGTGTCAGCTAAAAGCTTGTCTCTCTCGCCAACAATAAGATATATTGCTTCACTCTCCTTGTCCCACTAATTGGAGGCAAGGAGAATTTACATTTTGTTTCTATTTGAAATTTTTGTTTAAGTTTTTAAAGATCAAAGTATATTTGAAATGTAGAATTTCAATCTCCTCTTTTTGACAAGGTGCAATAACATGAAAAATGTCAAAGTTTTCTTCCCTCAACACACTCTTCCTCTCTTTCCCAAGCTAACTTTTTACAGCTTCTCCAATGTTGGAAAAGTTAGAGAGGGAAGAGGATGGAAAAAATCAAGGAAAAAGTGGAAAAACTCAATGACATAGTTCATTCTGTGGTGAAAAAGAAAAAACAAATAAAAAATTGGATTATTTTAAAATCTAAAATAAAAAATTCAAACCATTTCCAAAAATTTGCCACAGAAAATCAAAATTTTGAATGGCAAATTTTTGTTTACAATTTTTTTTCAGGGGAAAAAATGGATTTTTTGACCAGCTGTATTGGTAAGAGTAAATGTTTTCCTCCTGCTCCTGGTCCTGCTATTGTTATCCTGATCCATATTAGATAACATCCCTTTCACATAGCAGAGCTCAGCATCCTATTTCTCCAGTGGTTACTGTTACATCTTGCCTTTAAAGAAAACTTGTGTAAATTAAATCAGCCATTCCAGCTAATTAATGTAACATATATGGAGATATCTAGGATGGAAAGTCAGGGTAAATGCTCTGAGCTCCCTGACAGAGAAGAGGCTTATCAGACTCTTATTGGTGGACATCTGTCAATACCAACTCCAAAATTCAGTGGTTTGGTGGTCCTGCTTCTTCTGCCAAGGCTTGTGTTAGCCATAGAGTTGACTACATCACCTGGAACGTCTCTTTGCTGTGTACTGCTGTTCTCAGCACAGAAGCATGGACAGGGGCTTTCTGGGTGCTCTCCAGAAGCGTAGGTAGTATCCTCCTTGGTTTTGTTCAGGTGTTTGCTGTTCCTCCTCTGGGACTGATCTCAGGAATCGTTCTGATGTAGGACCTTGGTGCACAAAGTTGGTTGGAGACTCTGTTTGGAGTCTAAAATTCTTTTTTCTCCAGCAAGGGGTGGGGGTTAACTATTTGGCATTCTTGTAATATTTCTTCTCTTCTAGTTTCCTGTTGCAGAGCTCTTTGGAAACTTTTTTAGGGTTAATTATTTCTAGCTCAAGGGCCTTGTTAGGCAGAATAATAAAAAACCTTAGTGCCAATCTATGAACTGGTGGATCTCAAGGCGTTGTGAAGTGTATTGCAATATTCCAGCAATGCTAAATATGGGTCCCCTGAATTTGACAGGAATATTTAAATGATTGCTTTTGCTATTTGTAATGATTCTTACTATGCACAGTCAAATACATTAGCAGAAGAGTATGATGTGGTGTGCTTGAATTGATATTTCAAAAAGAAAGGCTAAAATGAGCCACTAACTAGTTGTGGGCCATTCTCTACTAGCTCACCAGGTTTCCATGAGCAAGAAGTGATACATGTGCTCTTGTAGCACTGCTACCTGATATGTCTGTGCAACAGCTGAGTCTTAAAAATGACAGGTGTAGTTTGTTACAAAGGGATTATCTTTCCCCTTTAATTCAGGTAGCCCTTCACCAGCCTTCGCCCAAAGGCCATTTGAAATCACGTGTGGTTTCAGTGGATATTTTACATTCTGTTTCCTATATGTGCTGAAAATTTCACACATGGATCTTAAGTAGCAGCACCCTCTACCCTTTTGATTTCTTGCAAACATTATTTCATGGAAAATTTTGAAGCATCAAAATCGCCGTTTCCAGGTTGCCGCCAGGTTCCTTTTCAGACTGAGGAATTCAGGTGGCTTAACTTGCTCTCTTTGTGCAAAGATTCAGTTTACTTCTGACACCATATAACAAGAGCATGAGACCCGCAGGGGTGACAGTAAGAGACTGCGTGTTATTTTCTCACCCCACTACCTGGTTACGGTTACAACAGGGTGGGACCCTGTAACAGGGATCACTGTTCAATGACTATTACTCCACTCTCCGTGGGGGTTCCCCATGGACTCTGCCACTGGCACCTCTCCCTCCACCCCTTTATAGACCTCGGAGTGATCGTCAGCTCATATATGTTGTCAGCTACCATATACATGCTGATGTTCCTCAGATCTGGGTCTCCACTCTTGACCTGTCCTCACCTATCCATATCCACACCTCAGCCTGTCTCTCCAAAACCTCCCCTGTGCCTTACGATTGACTTCAGCTTAACATGGCCCCAAACTCACCTCCTTATCCTGCTTCCCAATCCCTTCCCACCATCTCTGTCACCATCCTCCCCCATTGCTCTCAGACCCATAGCATACAGGTCATCTGTGATACCTCCCTCTTCCTAGGCCCTGTGTATAAATCGTGATGCTTCTCCCTTCTTAAAATTGCTGAGACCTGACAGCCAAAGCTGCCATCTAGGCTCTCACCATCCACTATCTTGTTGGCTACGACATCCTGCTCCTTGGTAGAACGCTTCACTAAGACATAGGTACCTGTCCCAAGTGGCACAGAGTTGTTTGTTATTTACTTATCGTTGGGCCAGGTCAACAGGGAAAACCCTTACGAGATTCACAGGAGGCGAACAGGCCTAGGAGGTTTCTCTTCTGGATTTCCCTGGTATTATCCTGACTGCTGGGAGAGGAGCATAGGGGTGCTGTGGGTTCTGGAAGGCTGAACCCTTTCCAACCATGGGGATCTCCAAAAGCCACCATGACAGAGGAGCTGCAGCTGATTGTGATGGCACCAACCATCAGCTGCAATTGGCAAGGCTCCCTACTGCCATGGGTTGGGGTCCCAGAACATTAGTCCCACACAGAAACCTAGGAGGAGAGCTGGGACAGGGGCCTGGGAATACTTGCTCCACCCTCTCCCATTGCTGGCTTCCGATCCACGGAGCTGCTCCAGAAGCACATCTGTATGAAGCAATGGGGTGGAGTCAGGCATTGCCACAGCAGAATCTCTCTTCTCCCGTCCATGTAGAAAGCAGGAGGTGTGCGAATGGAGGGCCTAACTGCACGCAGAGGTTTACCTGGAGCACGCCAGCCCATTGCTCACCCTCATGTTCCTCGCTGAAAACAATGGATCTTTTCATTTCATACAAATGTGTCTCCATCTCGGTCTGAAGCAGACAGAAATGTTCCACAGATCCCAGTAGTTCAGCACCAGCACACCCGACTCTTTCCAGGCTCCTGTTTTTATTTTCTCCTGGAGCCACGGACAAAGTTTAGAAGCAAAGAACCTTTTCTCCCCCTCAATTTTAGTCTCTTTAGAAGAAAAAAGGAAAAATCAACTCCATTCTCCTCTTTTTAATCATCCCACCTTTAGCAAAAGGGAAAAAAGGACCGAGTGCAGTGAATTTAGCGGCTCGTCTTACCCCACCATGTTAATTATCTCTGCTGTAAAAAGGAGGTCAAGGAGAGGAACTCTCTACTAAATAGGGCGATGTTGGCATGCATGGCTCCTAAAGCGAAGAAGGTAAGAGTGAACTTTACTGGAACTTTTTTTTTTAAATCTCTTCAAAAAGCTCCTAGATTAAAGCTCTGATATGCTTTTTTTTTTGGGTTGAATTCTCATGGATTCTGAAGCTCAAATGGCTGGAAGGAAGCCCAGGTAATTTTTTTTTATCCCAGTCACTCAGAGGCTCAAAGGTTTTAAGTCCTGCCCCCATGGTGAATTGCCGACTATATGGGAATACAGAAGAACCCGACACATAGGTGTTCTGGCCATTGTTATCAAGAGGGAGAAAAATAAAATAGCTCTGTATGTAGGTCAATGACCTGCTCTTTACTGTCAGTAAAAAATTAAGGATGACCTAAAATCTACTACTCAAAACCAGGGACAAGTAGTCTCTCTTAATCAGACAAAATGTTTATGTTACCAAAAGCTTGACCTCCTCAGTGTCTAACTTTAGCAAAAGTCTTTGCAATTGAAAAGCAGTGGTCGAAACCTCAAAACCTGTCTGAAATGTCTATTAATTTTTGATCCTTCAAGGTAGTTGGCTTAGTTATTGTAGAGGCGCCCGGTAGCGCTGCTGTAGTTAAGGGTCTGCCAAAATTTCCATTATAAAGCCCCAATATTCAAGGGCTTATAACTCAGCTGTTTCCACATTGCCTCTGTCTGTAACTTGGATTACAGGTTGGCAGCTCAAATGCCATTCACCCCTGCCTCCCCATTCCTGTAAAAACACGTATATCAGCAAAGGCTGGAGAGTGACTAAAAGAGCCGAGCAAAAAATCCTGTGTGGGAGACTTTTATATTTTATGCCAGCAAGTAAAACTGTCACCCTCCTTCCCGTAATTTTTATGGTATGGGAGAGTGAATCTGGTGTCTGGGCAAATAAATAGTTTTGATTGCAAGGCTGTGGTTAACAATTATTTTAGGTCATAGGCTTGTGGCCCAAGCTTTCTCTTCCAAGAGAGAAAATATTAAAAGGGAAATGTAGGGATTAATCCTGCTCTGATAGAGATGAATGGGGGAGAAATCAGGTCCTTTATTAGCAATTGTGGCTCAGTGTCACAACACAATATTCATCCAGCTACCCTCTTGGAAAATCATTTTTGCTTTGTTTGTGTCATGCAAGAGCTTCCCTGCATCATCAAGTTGTTCTTCTATCTACCCATGTATTTTGGTCGAATCATTAGTATCTTTTGGTGCTTTGCAAAGATTCACATTTATAGGCAATGCTTGAGAGATGTAGTTTTGAAATCTGCCTCCCCTGAGCGGATACCTTCTTTTCTTAAGAGCCTTACTCACACACCTGTCCAACATGTGGCCCATCATATTTGTGTTCTCTAGTGTTACCCCAGACTCTCAACATAGTTTTGCTTAGCGTCTCTACCTGTCTAACGGGGACTGGTTTGAAGCCAGGATGGCACTTCATTGAAACTGGCAGGCAACAAAGTTCACTACACTTGTAAGCATTGTTACCAAGATATCAAGGTAGCCTTGCTTTTTAAATAAAAAGCTTTCCAAGTTTTAATGATTCAGACACTTTAAGTCATACTGGGCTGAAACTTGACATAGATCACAACCAAGATGAATGTTTCTTTAAACATTTATACCAGAGTCTTAATCTATTCTGCTGTAACACGTGGCGTGTGTACTCTTCCTGAGGTTCCAGACATTACTTTATTGCTATGTCACACTAGAATCAGTATAGTATTTGTTGCAAGACAGAAGGGGCTGCAACCCTGATGAAGTGGGTATCTCCTTCTACTCAAAGGGCCTCACAGAAGCTAAGGGAATTCGCTCCCGGAAGAGGACATGCAGAGTTTCCATCACCACACCCCTACGGGAGATATTCCAGCAGAGGGCTGCTTTAAAACCTGCCAGGACCCCTAGGTGCACTACTTGCAGAGACTACCCTGCAGATGCACTGAATCATCATCATGTTCCATGGTATCCTGGCTATACTCTCTCCCTGGTCATCACCTGCCCCATTGCTCTGCTGATCCCCTGCAGAGCGGGAGTGGGTGAGCGCAGGTATTGTGTCTGCTTTCCACAGTCACAGCCTTCACTCTGTGGACTTTCTGCCTCTGGGAGCTCTGGGCAAGTGGCAGAAAGTGCATGGAGGGGAGGCTGTGTGATGGGTGTCTGCCCCACACAAACTCTGAGGGGGTTAATGTGGGGCTGGAGGGGCCCATTAACCTAAGATTGCTGCACCTAGAGGCAAACTACTTACCAATGGAACAGCCAAGGCTTCCTCAGCAGTGGCCTGCTTCTACCTTGCAGCCAGGCGGCACTGCTTGGGCAGGGCCAATACCTGTCCCCCGGGAAGGCATCTGCGATGGTCTGTGGGGGCAGAGCCAGCGCTCGGCGCAGAGACTGCCTGAAGCAGAAATGGGTGTGGCCACGGCGGATGTTGACGTTGACCCACAGGCTGGGTGGCTCTGAGGTGAGTCTGGGAGGGAGGTGGCGCTCCCTCCCCACCCCCCATAGAGGCTGCCCCAGGCCCTGCCATATGGGGATGGAATGAGCTGCCTGGCATTGCCACTTGCTCCCCCAAACGTTCCTCTATGTCCCCCTTGGGGGGCGTGCTCTACAGTTTGAAAACCTCTTCCCTAGAGGGAAAAGAGTTGGCCAGGGACAGGAGAAGATCAAGTGCTGGGGTCCTGCCCTGGACTAGAGCGTCTGACAAGCGATCTAGAGAAGTGAAGTAGCCATGGGGAGCGGAGGAAGCTCCTGGGGTAAAGCCAGAGATAGGCAAGGAGATAGAGAGGTGAGGTAGGGAGGAGTCCAGGGAAACAGCAACCAGGTTGGAGACTGAGCAGACCTGGATTGCCAGTGAGAGGGTTCCTGGGCTGGGACCGGGGGTAACAGGTGGGACCAGGTTCCCAGTAGCACAGGACCTGGAGTTGGAAGAGGAGACTGCCTGCAACAGTATCTGGACAGCTTGTCCGGTGGGACTTTGTTATCCTAGAAGGGGGCACTATATAGTGACCTGGCCGGAAAGCTGAGTCACAATGAAGGAGGACTGAGTCAAGGAGAGAGAGGGGGCAGTAGTGCAAGTAAGCGTCAGAAGGGGGCAAAAGCTAAATCCCCAGACCCAGCCACCAGTAGCAGTGGGTGGGGAGCCCTTTACAGGCTGTGACTGTGAAAAGCAGCCACAGCACCTTCCCTCACTCATTCCCCCTCTACAGGGGACCCGTAGGCAGGTGAATTTAGCTTAGGGCTGTGCTTTGGTGAGCAACAGTGTTGAAACAGTGAGCATTTTTACTCCCAACAAATGTGGTTTTGTGTGAGTATGCACAATGTCTGCATGGCATGGCAATGTCTGTAACCAATACATTTGTTTGTCTTCTCCAGACGCCCTGTGTCAGAGGGCTGTGTGTGGGGTGGTGTCTCTGATTTGTGCAGCACAATATATGACCCTCTGTAAATTATCAGTTAAGTCATGTTTGCATAAAGTGTGGTCACACCATCCCTCCTGAAATTTCACTTCTCTGTGGAATGACTGCTGGTAAAAATTTCATACCTGGTTTTTTTTTTTTCCACAACTTAATTTTTTTCTAGTGCTGGGAAAATTTTTTCACAATTAATATTAATAAAAAATGTTTACTGTGTTTAAACTTCAAAAATATTTTCATAAATAAAAATAACTGGATAGTGGGTCAAAAAGATTACTTTTTGCACTTTTTTTGTTGGGCTTTATTTCCCTGTTTAAATTCACAATCAATGAAATGTGGTCAAAAAAATCCAAGTTTGAAAAATGTTGACCTGCTCTATTTGAATCCTGCTAGCACCTTAGTTCTGGCTACTGGCCACAGATAACCAGACAGACTCTTCAGAGCATGGATTGTAAGGCCCTAACCCTGTCAACACTTATGCATATGCTTTACTTTATTGCCATGAGCAGTCCCATTAAAATGAAACACCTGTGTAAGTATTTGCAGGATTGGGGGCTAAGACAAGAAGCAATATAAATGTGGTGGAAAGAGAGATGCAATCATAGTATGCACATTTAACATATTTAACATATTTAAATGCTCCAGCTATATCCAAGTGCCCTATCACCTATCTTATTAATGGATAACTTTTTGTTGTAGGCATTATGGAGGAATGAACTGATTTTGCAGTTCACCTGGGAGGCAGAGTGTTCCATGGAAGCAAGGTACAAGTAGTAAAGGAAGGGAAGTGCCATAAAAATGGCCTCTGAAGAGCAGTAGGCAGTAACATGGTAGGTGTGGTAAGGACTGACACAGGACAGATGGGATTTGCTCAGCCACTGGGTGCATGCTCTGGAAATGTCAGAAATGGCTGAGGTCACCTTCTGTTTGGTGACACAGCCAGCTATCTTACAAGGGAAAGTGAATGTGATTCTGTGGAACCTGGAGGGAGGAAGTTCATTGTCTGTGGGAATTCTGAGGAAGAATTTAAGGTTGAAGTAAGTTCCCAAGGCAGTTGTGTGGCTGTTTGGCTAAAGTGATGAGGCGTGTACGCTGAAGCAAACCCAATGGCATGTTTTAGGACATGTGCTTGATAGAGGATGAGGGAAGAGCCAGAGGACTCCTAGAGCCAAGCTATAGGGCTGTATTAGAGCTGATGATGTTTCTAGTTATAAAGAAGGCAAATTTATACCTAACCTATCCTCAAAAGGCCAAACTACTTATGTGATTCTTAAAGCCCTAAGGATGTGGGCCAAGACACCGGAGGAGGGATGGTGCAGTGGTTAGAGTGCTAGCCAGAGACCAGGTTCAAGACCCTCCTCTGCCACAGCCTTCCTGTGTAACCTCAGACTCTGTGGCTCTGTTCTCCACCTGTGAAGTGGAGATAATACATCCCTACCTCACAGGTGCATTGGGAGTGGTGCAGATACAATGGGCACCTGAGGATTTAAACAATCTCTTAAGCAGGCTTCTATTGACCATAGCCCCATTACTGGCATTTGATGGTGTTTCCAGGCCTACAGTCATTTCAGCAGATGCCAACAGCTACACCCTTGGTGAGTTGCTACTCCAGTGGCACAGATATGGCTGGCAGCTTATAGCCTATTCTAGGTCCCTTTGTCCCCCAAACAGAATGTTTGTCTCTGTAGGGGTGTGCAAGAGTTTAATATTCTACTTGTACAGTCTTAATCATTTCAAGTTGCCCACAACCACAAGCTGCTCTTGCTATTAATAACTAGAAAAGACCTGGCCACTGCCAGACCCACCACCAAAGACAGAACTGATTAAAATAGCCATTACTGTTGGCATACACCCGCAATAGTGTGCAATAGACATTGTTGGCCAAGTTACTTGCCACGGTCCCACACCTAGCTCATGAAATCTATGCTCTGAAGCTGAAGATCTGATTAAGTATGGTGATATTTCTCCAACAGTCCTTGAAGGATACATGAAGGATACCAGGGCTTTAGATAACGCTGGGATTGAGCCCGAATGGCAGTATTGTGGCCCAGCACAGGGAAGAGCCTAAAATTTAAGATAGAATTACGTGAGTCTTGCAGAATGACCAGGAAGAAATCACAGAGAACGTCACATCTTCCATGTACGTGTTCCAGACACTACATATGCCTTTGGGAAAGAATAGCACCAGAGCTGTGTGAAAGGGACGCACCTACGTGGAGTGACAATTTTTTTACATCTGTAGACATTCTAACTAGATCTACAACTCTCCAGGTCAGAACATCTTGTCTCATATGGCATTCTGGAAAGAGAGAGTTCCTGATAATGGACCACAGTTTGCCAGCTCTGAATTCCATGCTTTTGGGAAACAGTGTTACTTCATGCATATTCCAGCCCCCATCACCATGAGGGAATGAACTGACTGGTGGAGAGAGCAGCACAACTAGCTAAGAGCATACAAAAAGTCCCTGTGTTAGCTCCGCTGAGTGAGAGGGCATGGCAGCTGATGATAGGTCAATTGGCTCACATTCTGAGCCAATGTGAAAAAGTAAATCATCATCCTAAATGGCCTTGCTTAAAGTGTGCAAGGCTGAGAGGTGCCAGATCTATGAAGTTTCAGGCTGTCTTCCTCAGCTGCTGGCATGTAGCTCAAAACGTACCGACATTTAAAAGAAAGACACTTAGTCTTGTTAAGACTGGATAAGGCAAAACATTGGCCACCACCCATTGCCACTGGATGTAGCTGTGCTCCATTCCTTGGCCCCATGTGAGTCCACCTGACAGAGACCAACTAAGGTCCTCACTAGAGCTGGCCAGGATTCTTAGATGACATGTTTTACTGTCGGAAAATACCAATTTATCAGGAAGATTTCTCAGCTCCATGGTGGAATTTTTGGTGTATGAAGATGGCAAACACTGTCTAGCTTAATGGCACTCCTTTGGGATGTGTGATACCCAGGTTCAAGTCCTGCTCTGACACCACCAGAGCAGTGACTTGAACTTGGCTCTTCTACATCTCTGGTGAGTGCGCTTACGAGAGGGCTATTCTGGGGTGGCTCACTGATGCTCCCTGAAAAAATTCAAAAGCTCTTGACTTTATCCAAGTGTAAAAGGAAACAAAATGACAACACCCTCAAAATTTTTCATCTCTAGAATTCCTGTTTTCCCATCAGCCCGAGTCCTCACTACAGAAGGACCAGGCAGCATCCGCAGCAGGTTCCAAACCCAGCTTGTTTGTGAACCTACTTGCATCACGGCCAGGGTGGAGGGAGGTAGTCCTGCAGAGGAGAGTCCTAACCATACTGAACATGAGTCTCCACTTGTTTGGATTTGATAATCGCTGTTAGTCAACTGGACAAAATCCTCCTCAAGGCTAAATTGTGACTGGATTTTGACCTAGAATTAGTTAAACATTAATTATTGTTATAGATTGCTTATGGGAAAAAAGGTGGGGGGAAAGACATGAAGTTGTGGTTACTGCATCTTTACATTGGTAGCAGAAAGGTAGAAGCAGCAGATGGACAAAGCTTGTAGGCATAAGTTCTACAGTGAAGCAGAGTCACTTTATTAGAATAGAGGAAACAAGCATTTTTGCTGAAGTTCCTTGTTCAGTGTTAGAAGAAAGAGACTGTGTCACTGTCGCATGGCAGTAATAAGTGTGGTAAAGCAGGTGTGCTGGATCTGCTAAGCAGGGGACTACAACTCCCATCAGTTCCCTCCCCACGGCACATCCTTTCTGCTGGCTAGGTAATGAGAAAGGTCCTGAAAGTGGCTGGGCTTAGTTGAGAAGCAGCAGCTGGCCTGTGTGGCGAGCCAGGAGCACCAAAGAAGCTGAACACAAAGTGGAATCCCCAGGAACGGTGCGTGGAACAAGGCTGTGTGTGCTAGGTGTTACAACTGGGAGCAGGTATGGGTGAGGCTTATCGGGGAGCAGCAATGGCTGAGCAGGGAGCCAGTGCAGAGGGGTCCCAGTGAAACACTAACTGAGCCTGGCCTGGAAACCTACAAGCTCTTACTTGCTGGAAAAGAGACTGGACTGTTTTGGAAGTTTGCCTGAAAAGGGTTGTGCCTAATTCTGCTTTCAGTTAGTACAGAATAAATCAAGAGTAATTCCACTGAATTGAATGGCATTATAGTAGCGTGGACTTGCCTTGAAGTCAGAACCCTGCCAACAGGGCCAAATTCAGCTTGAGTGTAAACAGTAGTGAAAAGTTATGTCAAGGGTCAGAGAGGAGTAATAGCATCACACGTTCAATGGGCATGCAGAATTGGTACCCCTGCACGTAGGTAAATCTTGATCAGTCACATGATGTAACGCCAACATGACACCAGGGGAGGAACTGCTTCAGTTATTTCCATCAGAATGGAAATTACAGCATGACCCAGACGATGCAGTAGGAGGGGCTTTATCTTTTGCTGTCCATTGCTCTTCCTGCTATACTCAACGCTCGCTCCCTTGGCATGTATGTTACCCGTTTTGCACAACCACCGAATACCAAATCAGTGGACGCGACACAGCTTTACCACTTTCATCCACTTGGCACTGGGTGTTCCATGTTTATTCTTCTCTCCAGGACTGTGGCATACGTAGGCTGTGGTTATTAACACTGCTTTCTACGTACTGCTGCACCGTGATGTTTTTAAAAGGAGTCTGCCTGGCTGCAGAGCAACTGGTACCTGCTGATAGTGGGAGGGGGGAAGAGTAAGGGAAGAGGACTTCAGCAGTGTTACTGAGCATGCTCAGTCTGTGTGAGCACGCTCAGTACAAACCAAGCAGCAAATGGCGGGGGGGGGGGGGGAGGGCACATGATCCTGCATGCCCCGCCCCCCCATGTATCACATCTGCCTGGCTGATTTATGAGGCAAAGTTGATACAGCATGTTAGAGGCGAGAGAGCCACATGTTCACACTGAGATCTCTCCTGGAGACAGCTTTGCAATTTTCCTTATTCCAACATATGAAAATCAAACTTGTTTTGTGGCAAAATGTAAACATTTCCCGGTTTTGCTCAGATGTACTCCATCCAAGTCAACTTTTTGTTCTGTCAGCCGGAAAGGCTAACTGGTCTTGGTGTTGCATAATATCTCTTCACCTAGATCAGTGTTTCCCAAACTTGGGACACCGCTTGTTCAGGGAAAGTCCCTGGCGGGCCGGGCTGGTTTGTTTACCTGCCGCGCCCGCAGGTTCGGCCGATCACGGCTCCCACTGGCCGCGGCTCACCACTCCAGGCCAATGGGGGCTGTGGGAAGGGCGGCCAGCACGTCCCTTGGCCCGCGCCGCTTCCCACAGCCCCCATTGGCCTGGGGCGGTGAACCGCGGCCAGTGGGAGCCGTGATCGGCCAGTGGGAGCTGCACTCAGCTGAACCTGCAGACGTGGCAGGTAAACAAACTGGCCCGGCCCGCTGGGGCTTTCCCTGAACAAGTGGCGTCCCAAGTTTGGGAAATACTGACCTAGATAAAGCAGAGGGGTCTGATATATGTAGTTAAGCTGCAATTGTGGTGGACACATCTGTGCATTAGACTTAAAGAGTCTATGCCTGGAGGTTAGCCAAGCTAAAATCCAGTTCCCGTTGCTATATTAGCTCTGCAGGGCTAACAAGGAGTAAAAACCGATTCCAGTCATTAACAGAGTCAGGAGAGGAGATGCTGACTACACACAGGAAGTACATCTGGCGTGTAAGAAGCAGTCAATTTTATGTAAATTCTTCTGACTCTAATTCCCCTTGAACTCAGTATTATAGGGGAAAGTCACTTTGCTTGGGGCAGGTTAGTGCTGAGCAATCTCCAAGAGGCTATAGGCTCTATAGGAGTCTTTCTATAGGCTCCAGTGGGCTCTCGATCAGGCCCACGTAGAGAAGAATGTATGGACTGGTGGAGAGAAGAACTGCACAGCGAAGGTTAAATGAACATTACAATTGCAAGGGTGGTGGTTAATAATGGGAGAGAATGGAGGGGGGGGGGGTACATGCTGCCTGGCACAGCCCTCTTCTTACCCCAGCGTGTTCTGGTTGGTGCACAGATGCAGTGGTGCCAAGCCTTCCTCGCTCAGGAGATTGGGGTTGGCTCTGTGCTCCAGCAGCAGCTCCGTGCAGTCCGTGTGGCCTCCCTCGCAGGCCTCATGCAGAGCACTCTGGCCTCCTGGAGCCATGTTGGGGTCTGCCCGCCAGAAGAGCAGGTGACGCACACAGGCAGTGTGTCCATTTCTGGCAGTGATGCACAGTGGGGTGGTCAGTTCCCTCTTGTATTCCAGGGACCACAGGCCTGTAGGGCAGAGTGAGAGAGAGACAGAGAGAGAGAGATGTGAGAAGGATGGACTTGTGATTAGGGCACAGGATAGGGACTCCTGAGATCCAAGCTCTTCCACAGGCTTCCTGTGTGACCTTGGGCAAGTCTCTTAATTTTTAAGTGCCTCAGTTTCTGATCCTCAAAGTGGTAGCCATGCTTCCCTTCCTCCCAGGGGTGAGGATAACTTCATTAGCAGCTGCCCAGCTTTGATCATTACAGTGCCAGAGGGAAGCCAATAAATGACTGGGGTGAGTGGCAGACACAGATGTCAGAGACTTTGCCCTTTTACACCAGACAGACAAGGTGGTTGAGGTGATATCTTTTATGGACCAACTTCTGTTGGTAAGAGAGACAAGCTTTCGAGCCACACAGAGCTCTTCTTCAGGTCTGGGAAAGATATTCTGAGTGTCACAGCTAAACACAAGATTGAACAGATAGAATATGTGCGGCTAACTGCTTGTGCTATGCTAAGGGCCCATTCAAGGTGAAGTGGTCTGTTATTTTATACAAGACATACAGTAAATGTTATACTTTTCAGCTGCACAAACTAAGGCCCTGTCTACACTACAAAGTTATGTCAACCTAACTTACGTCGACATACAGCCCCGGCAGTTATAAAATAGCTTGTGCGTGCACACTTAGCTCCTGGTGTCGGTGGTGGGCAGCCTCACCAGGAGCACTTGTATCAAGAGTATTGTCAGTGTGGGGCATTGTGGGATGGCTTCTGAAAGGCAGTAAAAGTCGACGTACGCAACGCAGTGTCTACAATGCTGCTGCGTCGACCTGTGTACATTGACCGTGACTCTACGCCGCTCGGGGAGGTGGTGAAACTAAATCAGCATAGACAGGCAAATGACATTGATGGGAGCCAAATTTAAGTGAAGCCACTTCCACAGCGATGTAAGGCAGCTCATGTCGACCTAACTATGTAGTGTAGACCAGGTCTGAGAGAGGAGCAATTAAAATACAAAGCCAAACAAAGAGACTTGGCACCTGCGGGCCCCCTCCCCTGCCTGGCACACGGTGCACAGGAAAAGGAATTTGAGAAAGTTCTGAGCTGCAGAAAATGCCTGAGTGTTTGCAGCTCTTTAATGCACATTGCTCTCGAAAAGGATTACTGGCTCTGCATTCAACACAATTCTGGTCTCTTTCTTTCCCCCTTTTTAGTTCTCTGTGTGTGCAGCTGGTGCCCTTTTGCTGAATAAAACAGGGCAGTGCATGTACATTTTTTCACTCTCTGAAAACTTTGGGGCTTTCAAAAGGCCCGTTTAAGGTTGTTAGCCACTCTGAGCAGTGGTGGCTATAGGGGAAAAGAAAATTCCCCAGTGAATGCACATCAATGGGCAGGATTTCACATGGTAGGAATACCGTCTTATAATGATGGAAGAATCAATATCATGTCTGTAATGAGCCGCAAAGGGTACCTTATTCAGAGACTTAACTTCTTCCCCTGAGCCCACGCTGAGAAGTTTTAAAAGACAGCTTATTAATTACCCACCTGCATCTAATACAGATTTGTAACCTGTTGAGGGCTGTGCCTGACCCCTGGGTGTGCAGTTTACTGTTCATCCAGGGGAAAGCCTGTGTTAGCTGGACTCATAGTGGGCCTGAAGTAACAGAGCCAAAACTGGAATTTGATACGACAGTGACCCTGGACATAGCAACTGCCCTGGCAAGGATAGAGTTTGGATTTGCAAAGAACTATGTGCGTGCATTCCATTCAAGAGGCTGGCTTCTCTGCTTCGTAGCTCCTGTGTGAAGCTAGCCATCAGAAATGTGCTGGTTGCTCAGTTCCACTGCCCCCTGCGTGCTTTATGTACACACAATCCCCTAAAGCCAATATGCCATGACACATAGCAGGTCAAACCCTGCAGGCTGCCTTCTGTAGATCAAGAGCTACATTAGTTTGGGAGCCGGTACACCCTTTCTCTAGGTACTCCAATAGCTCTATAATACCCAAGTCGTGCCACCAAAACATACATAAATAGATTTCCCCAGCATGCTGGTGAAGCATTGGCATGGGAAGTATTGTCCCCTCTTTAGATATGGGCAACTGAGGCAGAGAGATGAAGTGTGGAGTGATGAAGTTCCAGGTCTCACAGGGAGTCTGGGGCATCGTTGAGGTTGCCCAAGTCCCAGGCTAGTGCTTTCCTCTAGTGGTGTAGTGCCACATAACCAGACTTCCTCCCGATGCACAGGTAGAAATCCTGCAAATTATTTAATCCCCTTCCCTTCAGTGGTAGCCTCAGGATATTAAAATCCAGGAGTCAATGATGCATGCACGTATGGTGTATCTCCTCTCCCAAACCCTTCCATTGCAGGAAGGATGGAGGCTATCGTTTCAGACCAAAGTTTTGGATGGGAAGATTTTGTGATTGCTTTGACTGCCTATTTTGGGACTGCTTTTGTCCCAGCTTTTCCCATCCCTTGAACCAAAGGAGGTGCTGGGTAAGCGCTATGAAATGTTACCGATCCCATTCAGTATAGACACAGTGACACATTAAACGCAGGAAAGCATTTAAAGAACTGCTTAGACAAATGTCTCCCCTTGAGCCCCTGGGATCGGTTCAAATCTTATTTCTGTCACCACTCCCTGAGCCAGGACATCTAGCACTTCATGGCAACAGCAGAGAGGGAATTCAGATTCGTCTGCTTCAGAGGCCACTTGAGCTAAAGGGGCAAGTACAGGGCCTGTGACCTACAGCTGAGTGGTGACGACACTAGGTGGAGGCATACGTTCATACTAGTCGTGTGTTCGTCTGTCGGTGGTGAGGGCTCAGCCTAAAAGTCAAACTCTCAGTTTCTGCATATTTTAATATGTACAATGTAATCAGAGCAATTAAAAATAAACCTCGTTAAAGCAACTTAGCCCATTCTGACATGAATGACTTTTTTGTCTATTGAGGCCGTTTCAGTGACACTGGTAGGAGCCCTGCTTTTTCAGGCCTTGCCTCAGCAGCCATATGTCTAACTTCAAGCAGGGGAATAGCCCCATAGAGTTCAACCTCGCCTGCTTTAAAGATAGGCACAAGCTGAACTGCACTTTAGCCCTCTGCAGTGTGGCCTAGTGGACAGACTGGAACTTGGGAGACCTGAGTTCTATTCCTGGCCTGCTGGGTGACCTGGGAGTCAGCCTGGGGCGTGATCTCACTGGGTGCGGTGCTTACTGTTGGGTAGAACTGATTGGAAAATGGAATTTCCATCCTGTGGGAAATTGATATTTGTTTGTGTCCTGAACTGGGACAAAAACCTGAAATAACCAAGCTTGTGGCACAGTAAGGAGTTCAGAAAGACTTTGATTTGAAAAGGTTGAAACGCCATGGAGAGGCAGTGGTGCATCATGGGAAATGTAGTCCAGCCAGTGAGATGGGCTCATAGGGGAGAATGGGAGCATAAGAAATCCAGAAGTACAACTCTCATCAGGCCTGTGGCAGCTCAGCACACTGACCTGAAGGAAAACATTTAATTTCAATTTTCTCTAATGGAAAATTCTGTGAAAAGCCCTCTCCTTTCCCGTGGGAGATTTTGTTTTCAGTGAAGCCCCATTTTCTGACCCTCAAGTGTTTTGTTCAATGTTTTTACCCAGCCCTGGCACTGCGAATATAGTTCCATTGCCCATGGTGGTTCTGCCTAGGCATTATGTAGGTGCACAGTGGGAGGGAGGGAGCCGGTGCAGTCCGGGCAGAATGGCATTGTGCGCACTGGTTATTGCAGGCTCTGCTCCCTCACTACTTTCCTAGGGGGTCATAGTGCTAATGAGGGGCTAAGAATAGGCAGAGCCTGGGTGTAAAATGCTGCAGGGATATAGCACACTGCATGCTCCAGGAAAGCTTCCATCTGCCCAGGGCAGGACATCTCCAGCGTGCCCCCTGCTGCAGTGTCGCTCTGCACCCCTTTATCCCTCTGCCCCGAATGCAAAGCTACCTGTGAGCGGCACAAACTGGTCCCATGGGACTATCCTTGGTAATAAGCACTGTGGATACAATGTTCAAACATGCCAAAGTGCCCTATTAAAAACAAGTTAGGCACTTTAGGCTCTTCAATCACTGAACATTTTACCCTAGATCTGTTAGTGCAAATTTGCAGAATCAGGCCCTTCATTTTCCCTGTCTAGAGCACTTGCTAACAGCGAGGCACTGCAAACATTTAGCACAAAGGGTGCATCTGCCGAGCACATTGTACAATCATCTCAAAAGAAATCAGACTCCTCTGTAACATATTAGCAGGCTACTTAAAAAC
This sequence comes from Chelonia mydas, assembly GCF_015237465.2. Classification (NCBI taxonomy): domain Eukaryota; kingdom Metazoa; phylum Chordata; order Testudines; family Cheloniidae; genus Chelonia; species Chelonia mydas. Next base: position 69,824,103 of record NC_051251.2, on the reverse strand, counting down.
AGAGTGTAATTCATTTAATATAAACACACCACACCTTTCTTTCAATCAGTGTTAGTAAGTGCCTGTTTACTTTTTAAACTGGTCCTTGAAAGCAAGAGTACCTGACAATCCAAAAGAGGCCAGGCTTTTCACTTGCCATTCCAGCTCATTTTTACTGATCTCAAAAATCAGATTGACGTCTTCATAATATTTATCAGTCAGGACCTTAAGGTTTCTCAGGTCTCCCGTGACCAGTGCTGTGTAGTACTTGTCCGCTGGAGCATGAGCCATTAATGGGTGCTCTGATTCCACTTTCCGAAGGATCTGTAGCTTCTCTATAACGGGTCCCGGCAGCTCAACCATTGCAATGCACTGCAACTTATTTTAGTACAAGACCTATCTGTGTGGATAGATGGTCTTTTATAGTTATTTCCATTGTCCTGTTACCATTGTCCAATTATAATCCAGTTAGGGCTCTATTGTTGTTGTATTTATAACTCCAGTGGGGTCAGATGATTATGGTTACTTGATACAGTAAGGGTCATATGGACTTCTGGATACAGCAACAGCAAGCCTGCCTAGTTATATATATACATATATATATATGTATTTAATCACAAGGTGATAGCTAAGGTCAAATGTTCACCGTGCAGCTTTGTGTCAGCACCTCTGTGATTAAACTCCCGTTTTAATTCCAGACAGCAGGTTGGCAGAGAAAGAGACCAGTTTAATCTGGGAAGAAAATTTCCCCATAATAAAAGAAACCACCCACCCCAAGGCCTTTAACGTCTATTTTTCCCTGGCTGAATGAATTTATATCACTTCTGGAGTCTTCTGGAGTCTGTGTAAAAATACATGTTGTAAGTGGTTTATCTGGGAGACTGGTTTTTTTCAGGACTATGATCCATATTTCCAGTGCTATCGACTGTCATATGCTTTTGAGCACAAAAGAGCCATTAGATGCAATTGGGTTTCACATTAAGTGATAATACTGTGCTGCAGAAGCCGTGCTCAAAATAGCATCTTCTGAGTATCTCAAAGCACTTTACAAACATGAATGAATTAAAAACTCACAGCACCTTGCGATCTAAGGATTAATATCCTTGTGCTGTTTATAGCAAAGAGACAGAACCTAATCCTGTTACCATTTAAATTAATGGCAAAACTCCCATAGACTTCAATAGGGTTTCAAGGATGTTTCAGTTCTGCCGCTCTCACTGAAGTCACTGGGAGTTTTACGAGAGCAGGATCAAGCCCTAACTAATATACTCAAGCTCACACAGAATGACTATGCAGAGTCAAGAATCGACGATGGCTCTCATGACTCCCAGTCTGATGGCTTAAGCACAAGAACATTCCTCTCAATTAATAGGTTTCATATAATCTAAAACTTTAAGATCCATGTCCATACCCCTCCCCCCCCCCCCCGGAGTAAATATCCAAAGAAATCTCCTTGAGAAAACACAATGACCTAAAGAAATTGCAACCCAAAGAAGCCAGCAAACAGTGTACAAAAATGGAGGAGTTGTGGCCTTGTGTTGCAATTCTATTACATCTCTCAAACTAAATAGGGTCACTAGTTGGATGGAATATTTGACAGACTATGTAGGTGAGGATGGACGTGATTTTGGCGTTTCTGTAGAGGGTGTTCTTTACAATCTGACAGCTTTCCATTGTTTCCCAGAGTTTGTCACTGTATTGCTTTGTTTTCCTTTTACCTTCTTTCCCACAGACCCATGTGTATCATTGTGCTACCATGTCTGCAGTATAGATGCCACTATAGCCTCTTGTGCCACCTCATCAATGCTACTGCAAAGAATCAGAGGACCATGTAACGAAGCACAAACCCCCTGCTCAAAGCAGGTCCAATCCCCAACAGTCCCAAATGATAAGTTACTTATGTCTCATTCCATTGAAACCAATGGCACTAGTTGTGGAGTAAAATGCTTCTCTACCCGACTAAGGGTACCACAATGTGTTCCAAAGTGATCGTCCTAGTTTCAATGTTTTTGTCATTCTTCCTTCCTTCTAATCCTCAAGAGAAAGTCCTTGATATATAGTTTCACTGTATTATTTTGGGTGGGCAGACTAATAAACAAGTTTTAGTTTTAGGGCCTGATCCTGACAATAATTATGCATGTGAGTAACTCTACTTAATGGACTGACTCAGATCTGTAAATTACTCACGGATGTATTTGCAGGATAGGGCCCATAAAGGTACAGCACACAAGCATGCCTCCTCCATTAGCAATAGCATTACAACCATTAATCTTTAATATGTTGTAGTATCTTACCCTACTTTCTGAATGTTTGTAGAGTACACCTCATTTAACAAAACATTAAGCAATTTTACTTCTTCAGATCAAGTGTGTCTATTAATAATGACTCAAATTGTCTGAGCTGATTTCACATTATTAGGAAAACTCATTATTGTCAAGTGAAAGAGCACAATATGCAAAACTAAAAAGAGTAAATTGAGAGCATGTTTCCTAATTTATTACCCTGAAGCTGCTACATAACAGCTTAGTTAGTTTCTAACATTATATAGGTTTCAAATCATAACTTCCAATACTGACAAACCCAAGGATTCAAAATCACAAGATTGGCTTAAAAATCAGGAGATTTTTACATTTGGGGGTTTTTACACTCCATATGACTTTTAAACCTTTAAGGTGTATTCTGGTTAAGTTTTGAAGCCTTGCTCCACAACCAAGAGAACTAGACATTTTTTAAGTGAAATTCAAGATTCTTACATATTTTAAGAAAAATTCCAAATAAGCATGAGAAACATGATAGTTACAAGAGGTGTCAACACTGATTAATAGTGTAATCTCTAATGATTGTGTATGAACAAATTTAAAAGTAAATAACTAATTGTAATTGAGACATGAGTGTTTCATTCATAGTTGTGTAAATATAGAAAAACAAACAAACAACGCTTCCCCCCCACAGGAGATATGAATCTCATTCAAATTCTTAAAGGAGGTAAGATGCTCTTTGACTGTGATCTTAGCTCTGATATTTGTAGTCCATGAAAGTACTAGTAAGTGCTAGTGCTGGCAGGAGTTTTTGTGGAAACAAGAAATTGAGAAAATATTGGAAAATATTCATCATGTAAATCATGCAGTCATAAATATGAGCATTATTAATATACAGTTAACATTTTTCAAGTAGAAGAATCTCTTCAGAGCTTACCTTCTACATTCTTATCAGAACAGTACTTCTTTCATTAGTACTATTGTGATCAACACTAAAGGTGAGGTAGAAGAGCCTGCATTTTATAGGCTCCTAGACGTCTCTTCCCATCATGCTTTGCTAAAAGCAGGTTGATCGAGGCCTCCCTTTTCCTTGCTATTTCAGAGAATCATGTCTGCTCTAACCATGTCTTAAGTGTGTTCTCCAGGTAAGGATGAATTTTGTAAGGTCTGCTTCCTCACTTTGTTTTTTCTCTCTCAAACCATTCTGTCCCAGATGGATAACCCTGTGAAAGGAAGAAGGAACCCATTCTTTTTCAGGGCTGCATTCTTTGTTTGTGAACAAACAAGGAGGGAGGATGCATTTATCTTGTTACAAAGCATGGTACGTTTTCCCCTAAGGCCCTTTTCTCATTCCCAGGGACAGTTTGCTTTATTGCAATAGCGTTGATATGTTTACAATTATTGTGCTGCTTATTTACCTGTGGAAATTACTCATGTGACTTAGATATCCAATTAAAACAGCTCACATTTACATATCAGGTTCTTGCAATTGATTGCACACACGCTATAGACTAAGAACTTACCACCAACATTATTAGGAAATGATGCTGAATCATAAATAAATTTGAAACAACTGCGATGGAGAAAAAGGCAAAGTTTGTCCAATAAATTATTAATTATAAATTTTGTCCAGCTCAAGCATAAACTTATTGTTCTTGAGACTGATTCTCTGCTGTCTTGTATCGTGTGATTTGAGAGCATTTTGCACACTCTGAGATATGTAAATGAAGGCACAAAGTACAATGCAGGGGAGAACCAACACCCTTGGTTGGACTGTAGATCTGACACACAATTATGTAGGTCAGGGAAGACAGAGAGGACTGTGAAACTCTTCTGAGAGACCGAGCAAAGCTAAGTGAATGGGCAACATGATGGCAAATGAAGTTCAATGTTGATAAATGCAAAGTAATGCACACTGGAGGGAAAAATTTAAATGACTCGTACACCTTACAAAGTTCGGAAGTAACCATATTAATTCAGGAAAGAGAAAGGATAGGCTTCTAGGGGCACAAAGCTCTAAAGATATAGAGCAGGTTGCACAGAGGAGCCAAGAGGCCAGTGAAGAAGCTTGGCAACATGTGACCTCCAGAAGAGGTAAGCGGAATGTCCGGGTTCCAGTAACACAGACACAGGTAACTAACCGCTTTCATGTTCTCTCCACAGGTACCATTGCGGAGAGTGGACCAGATGATATGTCTGGGGGGAGAAAGCAGAAGGAGACTCCGCTGGTTGGAAGGCATGAGATGCGATGTCCTGAGGTTGGGGGTTCCACGACCACCACTCCCAAGAGGAGAAGGCAGGTGGTGGTGGTCGGGGACTCTCTCCTCCGGGGGACTGAGTCATCTATCTGCCGCCCTGACCGGGAAAACCGAGAAGTCTGCTGCTTGCCAGGGGCTAAGATTCGCGATGTGACGGAGAGACTGCCGAGACTCATCAAGCCCTCGGATCGCTACCCCTTCCTGCTTCTCCACGTGGGCACCAATGATACTGCCAAGAATGACCTTGAGCGGATCACTGCGGACTACGTGGCTCTGGGAAGAAGGATAAAGGAGTTGGAGGCGCAAGTGGTGTTCTCGTCCATCCTCCCCGTGGAAGGAAAAGGCCTGGGTAGGGACCGTCGAATCGTGGAAGTCAACGAATGGCTACGCAGGTGGTGTCGGAGAGAAGGCTTTGGATTCTTTGACCATGAGATGGTGTTCCATGAAGGAGGAGTGCTGGGCAAAGACGGGCTCCATCTTACGAAGAGAGGGAAGAGCATCTTTGCCAGCAGGCTGGCTAACCTAGTGAGGAGGGCTTTAAACTAGGTTCACCGGGGGAAGGAGACCAAAGCCCTGAGGTAAGTGGGAAAGCGGGATACCGGGAGGAAGCACAGGCAGGAATGTCTGTGAGGGGAGGGCTCCTGCCTCATACTGGGAATGAGGGGCGATCAACAGGTTATCTCAAGTGCTTATATACAAATGCACAAAGCCTTGGAAACAAGCAGGGAGAACTGGAGGTCCTGGTGATGTCAAGGAACTATGACGTGATTGGAATAACAGAGACTTGGTGGGATAACTCACATGACTGGAGTACAGTCATGGATGGTTATAAACTGTTCAGGAAGGACAGGCAGGGCAGAAAAGGTGGGGGAGTAGCACTGTATGTAAGGGAGCAGTATGACTGCTCAGAGCTCCGGTACGAAACTGTGGAAAAACCTGAGTGTCTCTGGATTAAGTTTAGAAGTGTGTGCAACAAGAGTGATGTAGTGGTGGGAGTCTGCTATAGACCACCGGACCAGGGGGATGAGGTGGATGAGGCTTTCTTCCGGCAACTCACGGAAGCTACTAGATCGCATGCCCTGATTCTCATGGGTGACTTTAATTTTCCTGATATCTGCTGGGAGAGCAATACAGCGGTGCATAGACAATCCAGGAAGTTTTTGGAAAGCGTAGGGGACAATTTCCTGGTGCAAGTGCTAGGGGAGCCAACTAGGGGGGACGCTTTTCTTGACCTGCTGCTCACAAACCGGGTAGAATTAGTGGGGGAAGCAAAAGTGGATGGGAATCTGGGAGGCAGTGACCATGAGTTGGTTGAGTTCAGGATCCTGACGCAGGGAAGAAAGGTAAGCAGCAGGATACGGACCCTGGACTTCAGGAAAGCAGACTTCGACTCCCTCAGGGAACAGATGGCCAGGATCCCCTGGGGGACTAACATGAAGGGGAAGGGAGTCCAGGAGAGCTGGCTGTATTTCAAGGAATCCCTGTTGAGGTTACAGGGACAAACCATCCCGATGAGTCGAAAGAATAGTAAATATGGCAGGCGACCAGCTTGGCTTAATGGTGAAATCCTAGCGGATCTTAAACATAAAAAAGAAGCTTACAAGAAGTGGAAGGTTGGACATATGACCAGGGAAGAGTATAAAAATATTGCTCGGGCATGTAGGAAAGATATCAGGAGGGCCAAATCGCACCTGGAGCTGCAGCTAGCAAGAGATGTCAAGAGTAACAAGAAGGGTTTCTTCAGGTATGTTGGCAACAAGAAGAAAGCCAAGGAAAGTGTGGGCCCCTTACTGAATGAGGGAGGCAACCTAGTGACAGAGGATGTGGAAAAAGCTAATGTACTCAATGCTTTTTTTGCCTCTGTTTTCACTAACAAGGTCAGCTCCCAGAATGCTGCACTGGGCATCACAAAATGGGGAAGAGATGGCCAGCCCTCTGTGGAGATAGAGGTGGTTATGGACTATTTAGAAAAGCTGGACGTGCACAAGTCCATGGGGCTGGACGAGTTGCATCCGAGAGTGCTGAAGGAATTGGCGGCTGTGATTGCAGAGCCCTTGGCCATTATCTTTGAAAACTCATGGCGAACGGGGGAAGTCCCGGATGACTGGAAAAAGGCTAATGTAGTGCCAATCTTTAAAAAAGGGAAGAAGGAGGATCCTGGGAACTACAGGCCAGTCAGCCTCACCTCAGTCCCTGGAAAAATCATGGAGCAGGTCCTCAAAGAATCAATCCTGAAGCACTTACATGAGAGGAAAGTGATCAGGAACAGTCAGCATGGATTCACCAAGGGAAGGTCATGCCTGACTAATCTAATTGCCTTTTATGATGAGATTACTGGTTCTGTGGATGAAGGGAAAGCAGTGGACGTATTGTTTCTTGACTTTAGCAAAGCTTTTGACACGGTCTCCCACAGTATTCTTGTCAGCAAGTTAAGGAAGTATGGGCTGGATGAATGCACTATAAGGTGGGTAGAAAGCTGGCTAGATTGTCAGGCTCAACGGGTAGTGATCAATGGCTCCATGTCTAGTTGGCAGCCGGTGTCAAGTGGAGTGCCCCAGGGGTCGGTCCTGGGGCCGGTTTTGTTCAATATCTTCATAAATGATCTGGAGGATGGTGTGGATTGCACTCTGAGCAAATTTGCGGATGATACTAAACTGGGAGGAGTGGTAGATACGCTGGAGGGGAGGAATAGGATACAGAAGGACCTAGACAAATTGGAGGATTGGGCCAAAAGAAATCTGATGAGGTTCAATAAGGATAAGTGCAGGGTCCTGCACTTAGGATGGAAGAATCCAATGCACCGCTACAGACTAGGGACCGAATGGCTAGGCAGCAGTTCTGCGGAAAAGGACCTAGGGGTGACAGTAGACGAGAAGCTGGATATGAGTCAGCAGTGTGCCCTTGTTGCCAAGAAGGCCAATGGCATTTTGGGATGTATAAGTAGGGGCATAGCGAGCAGATCGAGGGACGTGATCGTTCCCCTCTATTCGACACTGGTGAGGCCTCATCTGGAGTACTGTGTCCAGTTTTGGGCCCCACACTACAAGAAGGATGTGGATAAATTGGAGAGAGTCCAGCGAAGGGCAACAAAAATGATTAGGGGTCTAGAGCACATGACTTATGAGGAGAGGCTGAGGGAGCTGGGATTGTTTAGTCTGCAGAAGAGAAGAATGAGGGGGGATTTGATAGCTGCTTTCAACTACCTGAAAGGGGGTTCCAAAGAGGATGGCTCTAGACTGTTCTCAATGGTAGCAGATGACAGAACGAGGAGTAATGGTCTCAAGTTGCAATGGGGGAGGTTTAGATTGGATATTAGGAAAATCTTTTTCACTAAGAGGGTGGTGAAACACTGGAATGCGTTACCTAGGGAGGTGGTAGAATCTCCTTCCTTAGAGGTTTTTAAGGTCAGGCTTGACAAAGCCCTGGCTGGGATGATTTAACTGGGAATTGGTCCTGCTTCGAGCAGGGGGTTGGACTAGATGACCTTCTGGGGTCCCTTCCAACCCTGATATTCTATGATTCTATGATTCTATGATCTGTCATTGCAAGCTGCTCAATGAAGACCTCTGCTCAGTGTGGTTAAATACACAGAGCTGGTCAAAATTATTCCAGTGGAACAGCTTTCCATTGGAAAATGCTGATTTGACTAAGTTGCCCGGTTTTGTGGGAACATATTGATTTCATCAACATTTTTGAAGGGAAATTATCCAAGCATTTCGATAAGGTCACAATGTTCTGTTTTGACTCATATCACATAAATATATATAACATATTTTAACAGAAAATTCCTGTCCAGCTCCAATAATAGTGTACTAGTGTCCTCTGCTGTCTTTTCAATTTGGTTTGGTGCAGGCAGAAAAATTATAGCTCTTTGTTTAATTATAAATAAAGACATTCAGATATGGATTTAGTTTTTCACTGACCAAAGAAAGAACACTCCCTCAATATCTATGTAGACATTTCATCTGAATCCACATCAAATCAAATTTCCCATGAAGCTGATGTTGGCAAAGAGAACATTGCTTATTATTTTTGCCCTGTGTCACACAGCTATGAAATGGTAAGGTGAATAATGGGGTGTGAAGCTTTGGCAAACTGACCTCATGTCGTATGGCTTGTGAAATTCCATCAGTTACAGTAGGTTTGCTTATTAGCACACCCCATAGTGCTCTCACATATACAATGATCTCTCCCCACTTCTCAGTGATAGCTAAGTACAGTCGTGATGTCTGATGTTACCAAGACGTCATTATTTTCATAAATTGTGCTGGAAGACACTTACTTGTACACCATGAAGTATCATAAATAATTTAAAGAAAGCTCCATTTGTCCAAATCAATGTCAAAAGTATGCAATGACGCATTATCCTTGCTCTCCTAAACTGTGTGTTCCCTTCAAGGCTAATCCACAACATCTGGTAACTCGCAATGGGGCTTCCAGTCATTAATGTGAATTTTCAAGGTTTTACTGCCTTGTTCAAAGATGCAGCATGACGGCGAGGGCAGAGCTGAAACGTCACCTTTGAACACAGCTGACTTTAAATATGAGGGGAGTAGGGGCTTGAATTCCTCTACGTTAGCAACTCCCGATTTGCTCCCTCTGTCTCTCTAGCTGCTTTTATATGCCTTATTGCCATGTGCCTCACGATTGTTAATGACTTTATCCCTGCAACACCCCATGAAACAGGGCGGTACTTCTATTCCCATTTTGCAAAGGCCCAGAGGTACTCAGACTTCTAAGGCTACTGGGCACCTCTGAAAATCAGGCCCTGTGGGACTTGCCCAAGTTCACACATGCAGCCTGTGGCAGAGCTGGGAATTGCACCCAATCTCTTCATGCCAGGCCAATGCCTCAACCACTGACCCGTCTTCATTGCCCACAACCTCTGCACTCTGACCCCGCAGACTCCAGGCTCCAAAAGCTAATTCAATACAGAGCATTTAAGCAGCAGATTCTGCAGTCTGATACCCCCAGGCCTGAGGACTGGGCCTAATCAGTAGTCCTCCCAGACCTCTGACAGCACTGCTTCTTCTTCCCAGCTGCTCTCTGTGTGCCTGCTTCATGGCTCTTTCTCTGAATGCTGCACTGCATGGGAAACCAACTTACCTAAAAGGGGAAATTAAAAAGTCTGATTGTTCTCTTGGCTAAGTTCTGGCCATTCCCCTTGTATTCCTCCCTCCCTCCCTCCAACTTTTTCTTGTATTTGGAAAAAAAAATTATATAGAACAGTTTAAAAACAGAAGAACCAGGAAAATAATGTACCCCCCGAGTGGATTAGACAATGACAGGACATGCTGAATTGGCTTATTTGGACAAGACTCATCCTTTTCCTCTCTCTCATTCCGCATGACTATTAGAGTTGCGGAGACTATGGCCACAGTGTCTCCAGCATGGCCAAAAGTCCTGAATGTGTGGAAGCCATCCTGAGCGCCAGTGAAATCCCCTTTCCTTGTGCTATGTCCTGAGTCCAAGTCTCTGCCTTCCTCTGAGAAATGGGTACAGGCCACTCTTGGAACTAGTTCTATATCGAACTTTGTTCTGTTTCCTGGCTGGACAGAGGAGCTGCGATGCTCAGAAGTGTGCCCAGTCCATTTTTCTCACTATTTCCATGGGAAAGAGGCTCCTGTGTTGATACAGAGGCATAACACTTTTGTCTGCACATTGTCCTCATACACACGATGCAACAATAACTTCCGGTTGCTTTAATTTTAAGAAGTGACGTAGTGTTTGCACTCTGGTATCAAGATTTTCTTTAAAGGGTTAAAGTGTTAATATCGAACTCAAAGCAGCTGAAACAGAAGGCAAAATTGTTGTGTGGCGGTTGTTTTGGTGCCACACTGCCCCTACGGGTGACAAAAAGTAGCTGTAAAAGCAGTGATGTAAATTGTTCAGTGTAACAGAGGAGATTGGGAATGTTGGGGTCAGCACCATGTCATCGGGTGGCTTGCCCCTCTAAGGCCAGAGGCCTGGAAACAATTAGTCTGGGCTAATTAGCCTGCCCACCACAGCTGAGTGGGGATGTGGATATTAATTCGCTGGCTATAAAAAGGAAGCTGCAAGCTAAGGTGGGGATGTTACAGACGGCACCAGGCAGGAAAGCCTGAGACAGAGGCTGAACCAATAGAAGGGACTGTAAAGATGTCCAGCTGGGGAAGCCTAGGGGAGACTCGGACCATCTAAGAGAGAGACTACAGAGCTATCCAGACAGCAGGGAAGCCTGGGGCTTCCTGTAGCAGGAGCTGCTGCTAGAGGAAGCTGAGATTAACTACTCAAGAAGCTGCTGAACTAGCAAGGGAGACTCATCCTGGCTTAGCTACCTGAAAATTTTGCTTGGGCTCTGTGCTAAGCGCCTTTAAACCATTGTGAAAGTGCTCCTTTCAGAATGGTTTATTAAATGGAGCGATGCTGATGTTAGTTAGAGAGTTTGGCTGCTCCTTGACAGGGCTGTTAAAGTGAACTAATTGTTACCTTGTCATAGGGGAAACTGAGGCAGGCCACAGCAGAGCCACAGGCAGCCACAAGTGAGTGCTCGGGAGGTGACAGTGACCCTTGGGTATACCAGGTAGACAGAGAAGCCAGCAAAACTCAGTAAACTGGAACATAGAGGCCTGAGTGCTAGGATTGCAAAAGATTCATGTGATTATTCCTGTTAGGGAGTGGATGGAGTACTTAGCTCCGTTAGATGGGCTTTTGTCCAAACTCTAATTTACAGAGAGAGGCAGACTCCAACAGAGTTAAATTATGAGTGTTATCTGCCTGGAAATTGTTCTAATGCAAGGTAGGGTTGAGAAACACTCTTCAGTGCGGAGAACAAATTGATCTTTGATCCTAACCTGATTGCTGCACTTACGGAGGCCTGTCTGCTAGAATAATGTATTCAATTTTTTGAAACATGGCAAACTCCGAGCATAGGGTGGAATACTGGAAAGAGGCGAAACTAGGGTGATGATAATCAAGCTTGGAGCTAGTCTAAAGTGCCAGCTCATAGCATGGAAAACCGGTGCCCTGTTAGACTATATCTAATTTTCAGGTAAACAAAATTCCATCTGTCAATTTCTTCCCATTCATGAATGCTACTTCTTCACAGAATTAAAATAATGCTATTTTAAGTATCTATTTTTGCCATTTAAAAAAATATCGCAGTTACCTACTAGCACTAAAGGGTGCAGTTGAGCTTGTGGCTCCTTCATCCAGTCATCATTAGATAGTTCTATGGTGGCATTCACATGTTTAACTTCAGTGCAGATCAAATCCATCACTGTGTTCTCATCCCCGACTTCCAGGGCAGACTTTAATCTCTTCACCAAATCGGAGCTGGACGGGTGATCAGGAATACAGTCAAAGCTGGACATTTTCAATTCTTTGCACTTGGGAAGCACGTTTTATTATTTTTAATACAGCATACAAAGTCAGCCAGTTGTAAATGAGAAGCGTGTGTGCTTTTGCTATAAAAAGACAGCGCCGCTCATGTTACACCAGTTGGGAATTACAAGGGGAGAAGGAGCCAGATGTAAGGGAGCCACTGAAAAGAACCATACACAATAAACTATCTTTCGAAAGGTGGAGGTGATTTTTTTTTGTTAACTTTGTGTTTGTACAATAAGTGTAGCAGGGGAGAAATTGAGACAGGCCCTCCCAGAGGACTTCCAGAGGAAAGGCTGTTGCATTCAGAACTGTCACACAGAACAAGGAAAAAGAAAAACCCTCACCCAAAACACAATAAACCCTCTGTATAATGCTTAAAAAATAGTTTGCTGAGATTAGAGTTTCAAAACCTCTGCTCAGCAGGAGAGAAGCTTTTTGATATTTCTCTCACTTGAGAGATCAATTCTAGTTCAGCAGGGGGGTCAGTCTGACCAGAATGGTCTAATTTTGACCAGAACTTTGTTTTAATTTCCAGTTTTCCCTTTGTCTGCTGAAAAGACAATAATCATCCAAAGAAAGAGAGATAAATAAAATAAGGCCATGCTCAAAAAGAGGTCTGCCGATTAAACAATGCATCACACATTGGAGCATTTGAACTGTAGGATGGATTTAAGGAAAAATCCTGTCTACTGTGTATTAGGCAGAATCAAAAAATGCTTGGGTGGATGGACAAGTGTTTTCATTAGTGAGGTGAGCTGGTTAATGATTTTGTAGTCCTTGTGGCTAAATTGCATCCCCAGGCTAAAATCTAGATTGGACGTAGGCTGAATAGCTGGGCTGGATGCTGGGAGGTGCAGTCAGGAATCTTCCTCCACCCCTGGTGGTAAAAGCTGCTTTAGCCCCATGACTGAAGTGGCATATGGAATTGCACATTTGGAAATGGCCACAGATCGGCCAGCAATCAGTGCAGCTGCATTGGTGCTGACTCTTTGGTATAGGCCTGGGCAAGTCAGGGTTTGGACCGATTGCAAGTAGGGATAAACCCCAACTAGCTCAGTGTATGCAAACCCCTACATGTAGAGGTCAACACGAGCTCAGCTACGCTGATCCCTAGCCACTGATTGTTGAGTTGGGTCTATGACCCAGTATTAACCAAGCCTGGGTGTGGATCATATATGGCCTTCCTGTGCTGAGATCTGTGCAGTAATGGATGCCCTGCCACATGCCCACCCATCCAGCATAGCTCCCCCACCTCCAGCCCCCCCATTAACACAGCAGAACCCCACTAATTGCACAGGGTCTTGCCCAGCTACAGAGGAGAGAGTTGGACTTGCTCCTCATTGACTCTGAACATACCCTGGGGTAACCCAATAACATCAGTGATGTTTACTATAGACTCTCACTGGTGTAAGTGAGAAGAGAATCAGGCCCAACTTTAACACAGTTTTGAATTGGCTAAGCAGAAAACTAGAATTCCTTTCAATCCCCTTCCCACTGAGTGATGACCTTCCAGGGTGGAGATGCAGGCACACACCCCTCCCCTGGTTAATACGGGGAAGTGGGAGAAACTCTTCTATGAAATACCCTGACCCAGGAAATAACTTGTCTCTGGGGAAAGGTAGCAGCCATATGGTGACCAGCTCAGGGCAGCTGACTGCAGGGGAAGCTGCTGTGATATGTGGGGGAGCAGGTTAGGACTGGCAGAAATTGCACCTGGACTCAGGTCTGTACAGAATTTGTTGGGAAGCCGCAGAGACTGGGCAGGGGTCCTGCAGCCAGAAGGCTGAGCAGAGAGGGGCCTGAGGGAACTTGTGGGGATGCAGAACCAGCAGCTGGCCTGGGCTCTTAGAGGGATAAGGGCCTGGAGAAGGCTACACCCAAGGAAGTGCCCTAGACACTGAGAATTAGCCTGGGCAGTGTACCCTAACTGGGATTGATCTCAAGGGACTGCCCTTGTAAAGGGCAATTATATACAGCCAGGGCAGTGTGGGCTCTTGCAGCCTGGCAACCACTGTGGCTGAAGAAGCTCGGTGTGTGGAGGATGCCATTTTGTGCTACAGAATGGTGCCCACCACATGGCATGACCTCTCAAAAGTTCCAGAGTGTGTCCTGGACCATTCTAGCTCCACGACACCACTGGCCCCAGGGCCCAAGCAAGGAACCACCCATATTTACTTTCAATTGTAACTAGTTAAGCTACTGCACATAGGATATTTGCAACCTTCCCCTTTTCTACTAGCCCTATTAAAATATCCCTACACTTACTTATGTGGGACCCACCAGGGCTATTGTCTATAGGGCCCAGCAGCTGACACACCTTTAGCACTTGCCTCCAAGTCATGGTACATCTGGCCTCAGAGGGCAAGTTGTGTACAGTCTCTGAAGAAATGCTGCTTTGTTGTTAGTTTTGTGATGCAGGTTCTTTTGGGGAAGCTTTTGCTCTGTGCCAATAATTGACTCTCGTTAGAGAGATTAGGACAGCGTTGCTCCCTGAGTACTGTTTGGGCTGAGATTCCTGAAACAGAGGCTGAGGTTCCTGAAACGGGTTTGCCCATGCGCTGTTTGTGACCGCCCCTGTTCAGGGACTGTTGAACACAGTGTAAATAATTTGCACTAAGAAAATATCCATCCACCACATCACAAATGTCTCCTTCAATGGGAAACTGACCTGTGAGCCTGAAACCTGCTTCTATTTGGCATAGGGACTGCCAACAGTGACCTGCTGAGATGATAACGGTTGATCACAGGGGACTGCAGCCCAGGGCTCAGTCTGAGAGTGGGAGAATTGCGTGATTCCACCTCTAGAGAGAGGGCGCAGACTCCGTGGATGCTCCAGGGCTGGAGCACCCATGGGGAAAATTTAGTGGGTGCTCTGCACCCACCGGCAGCCAAGCTCCCTGCCCCACCTCACCTCCTCCTCCCCTGAGTGCGCCGTGTCCCCGCTCCTCCACCTACCTCCCAGTGCTTGCAAGCTTCTGGAGGGAGGGGGGAGGAACAGGAACGTGGCACACTCAGGAGAGGAGGTGGGGAAGAGGCGGGGCCGGGGTGGAGATTTGGGGAAGGAGTCGGAATAGAAGCAGGGAGGGGGCAGAGGGAGGTTGAACACCCACGGGCACCCGTAGAAGTCGGCGCCTATGAGAGGCGGTGACTAGAGGTCTATGTGGGGCGTGTGCTTTGAGAGACCAGGAGGGGTCAGAGGTGTAGTTAGCAGGGTAATGGTGACAAGTATCGCTTCCTAAGCACAATGATAAATCTTAGCCCAGAGTCCCCCTACCCCACTGAGCTGGGGGTGGAAGGACCCACTGATGCCCTCCAACAGAAGGGAGAAAAAGTGTAGAGCCCACCCCATCCCAACAAGAAAATTGTGGAGTGGAAGATGACAAAGAGCAGAAAAAAAATTTAATTAAAAATCAAAATAAAAAAGACACATTCATTCATACAAATAATATAGTCTCTCTTCCTGATTTCAGGACTGGCATCTTGTTTTGATAGCAGAGTTTACAATCAAAGGCACTGATTACATTGTGCACAGTAGTAAAGCTAAGCACATGCAAAAGTCTTTGTAGCTTAATGCTTTGATTTTGGAAACATGTAGGGCTTTGCATGACTTGATTTGCATGAGTAAAATTCACCATGTGCCTAAAGTGTTGGTTGAGTGACCCAGGTCCAGTATTCCTGATTTAAGAATAAAGACTATAGAGCCATGATTAAAAATTTTGACACTGGATGCTAATAGTTGATCTGTGAGAATTAAAGCTGATTAAGGTGTGCAGCTGTTCACTTGGGGGGCAAGCTGAGAGAGAGATGGTGGAGAACATGAGAGGTGGTCTCATGGTCTCAATGGAAGGGAGTTAGAAAATACGCCAAAGAGCAGAATGAAACATAGTAACATTGCATTTCCCTATACATTGGAGCTTCTGATTTTCAAGTCAGTGTCCCAACGTTGGGCTAGTTCCTCTGTCTAGCTTCACTTGGTAATTATATCAGCTGACACCAGTTGAGGATTTGGTCCGACTTGTTTTGCAGCTCAGACCTCTACATAGCGTTTGTGGGTTAGATCCCTGGCTGGTACACTTTGGTGTAGCTCCACTGAGAAAACCTTCGGAGATTTAAAAAAAAAAAAAAAAAAAAAGGCTTTCAGGCCCAGTTCTAAAAGGTATACAAGTGTCGAACTCCCATTGATTTCATTGGGATTTAGGGAGTGGTGCTGGAACAATTTTTATAATGAGGGTACCGAAGGCGGAAACTGTGTATTTGGGTTGTTATTACTACTTTAAGCTGGGGGAGGGGCAGCACCTACGGAGATAGATACCTAACTACCTTTGAGGAGCTAGGCCTCAATCCCTCTTTATAAAGCTTAAATAAGCAAAAGGGCACAAGTCTGTTCTTTTCCTTTGAAGGACAACTTAAAAGTTGGACAAAGATTCAGGATAGTTGAACCCCTGGCAGGAAGGGGAATTTCACTATGGCATACCCAATAATTTTTTTGCTACATGCTGCTTTGGGGTTGCAATGATCTTAAGATAGGAAATTCTGTCAATGTCTGAAAAACAAGAAAAAAAAAACAGATTTGGAGAATTTGAGCATTATTCAAAAGGCCTTCAGTTGCCTGATTCAGGTAACCCTGCAATAAGAGGCTGCTCTAAAACTTTCTTGGAGATGTGAGCTCTGGCACTTTAGGTCACCAAGAAAATTCGATGTGTAGAGCTGAGGATGCAGGTGATGTTTGTGCAGGAGTCTGTAGTGTCCATAACAATTTAAATTCAGGATAATGGGAAGATGATTGCAGGAATTCGGGTAAGAGAGACGGATATTAATTTTGAGGTGGACCCATTTTTTAGGGAAGAAAGTAACCATCAGCTGTGGGGAGAAAACACTAAAAATAGCATATTTATGGAGCTAGTCTCCAGGTACCTGCTGCTAAGAAGTTATGCAGATAATTGCTTACTTTCTGGGATGCAGAACAATAAACTTGCTCACCCTTTTAAAATTTGTACTTTTCTGGGGGATTGATTTATTCCTTAGCACTGGATACATTTGAACTTCACTTGTCAGCATTAATTAGTGGGGACTCTGCCTGTGTAATTGTGGACACATCATCTTTTTGGCACATCTGTAGCTTAATGAGAGAACCATCTGGTTTCTTAAGATCCACTTGCATTTCACTGCCTTCATTCCATGTGTCTTTTGGATGGCTAGGAATAATGCAAAGGAATGGGTTATTCCTCGTTAACATCAGTTTCTCAATTTGAACTCAAATGTATCTGGGAGTAGACACATTCTAAATTACAGGATGCTGAAGTTTTGGAACAATGTGCTAGATTCTTTGGGTTGGGCACGACACCTGGTTCCATATATCATTTTGTCAGCTCTCAGCATTTTGCTGCTGAACTTTTTTCCCTAATGGTGAACTATTTGTCAATAGGGAAGCAGCCACTATACCCAACAATTACCTAATTGTTCACTGTCTAAATGCTATGTTTGCCTGGTATTTGTTTCTACAGACTTTCATGAACCATTTAAGAGTAAGATAAAGAAACCCAAGTTACACTTTTCCTGGTACACTCAGATAATTTTGTTGAATGGTGAATGTAAAATAACAGCTAAGGAATGTTTATCCAAGATTTTGGGAGGTTGTGATTAATAGAGCACACAAGATAAATGTAAACACCCGATTCTTACTGGTGACTAAGGTATGCCAGTGGGTGAGAGAATCTAGAAAATGTAATGGAAGTGGATTGGAAAATAGATGGTAATTGGTAACTTTATTGTTGCAGGGTGATAGCTGCGCTTACTCAGTACATTTGCCTTTGTGAAAAATGTCCCATGACTTCTAGGTTTCTCAGGGAGTGAATCTGAGAGAAGCCAGTAGATTTTGGATCTTATTTCAGGCTTAACAATTGCACTGAGATGACCAGAGCCGGGTGAAATTTTTTGGACAGGTAGTGTATTTGCTGAAAAATGCAGTTTTAGGTTGACCAAAACGATTTGTGAATTCAGTGCTGCCCCACAGCGTAGAGAGGAAACCAGGCCAACCTGGCGCATCATTGCGGCAACTCTGGATGAGCCAGGGAGTAGCCTGTTGAGCTTGGATCTACGAGCAAGTGGACAAGGAGGTAGGTGCAGTGATGGTCTCCTGAATTTACGTAGAGTGTTAGACTCTCTTTCCCACTGACGCTTCCACTTGATAAGAATGTGGGGACTTAGCTGTCGGGACCCCACTACTGAATCCAGGCCCGCCATCCTTAGCCTCTGCACCTCAGTGGTGCTGCACCTCAGTCTTAGTGCTAAAGGCCGACAGCCTCACAGAAGCCATGCCCCGAGCTGCTGATTGGCTGGACAGACAGCATTCTCACTGGGCTATATAAAGACCCCAGGAGTAAGGGGAAGCTGTCTGAGCAACAGGCTGTTGGCCACTGGTTGCTGCCTAGATCGCCTGGCCCTGCTGCCTTGATTGACCCTGCCTTGCCCTCATCTGACCTCACCTCTCCAACCCGCTGACCTGGCCCCTTGGTTTTCATCTTCTGGCTACTGACCTCTGTGAGAACTCTGACCATTGACCTAGGCTGCCTCTGGTTCCAGTTGACCTCCCAGCTACCTGACCACCCATGCACACCTGTGACCATGGCTCTGGACTGCCTCCTAGCCTGCCTTGGCCATTGGGCATTACAGTTTGCTCAGACTGCTTTGATCTCCTCCTTGGCTTGTCCTACCTGAGAAGGGTATGGAACCTACAAGAACAGTGCTACAGCTGCCAGGGGACACTGAGCCTCCAGGAGCAGATTGCTCGCTAATAGGTGGAAAATCAAGCCTTACAGGCCATAGTTGACCAGCTTTGGATGGAAAACTGCACCCTTCAGGAACTGATCGCAGAATTGCAAGTGGGACCTCCTTCTGCATCCCTGCATCCCACGTTGCCTTAGGGACCTGAACCCATGGTACCGTTAACAGAACGCTATGATGGGACTTGCAGAAAGGGTCGAGATTTCATGAACCAGTGCAGGCTCTATTTCCTGTTATGGCTCACACCAACCAGCTGGACCAGGCAAAGGTGGAACTGGACATCAGCCTTCTAACAGGTGAGGCTCTGGGCTACGTATCCACTCTGCTAAAGCAGGATCATCCCATACTGGCTAGCTAGGGCACCTTCCTGAGTGTCTTTGTGACAATTTTTGCTGACCCATACCAACCTTGCACTGTGGAGGTGGCCCTACAGAGATTCCTCCAGGCCTTGGGGTCAACTATAATGCTTGAAGCTGACTTCTGCTGCCTGGTGGCGGATACAGTTTGGAATGAGCTGGCCCAGCTACACTGATCCTGTCCGGGTCTCAGTAAGGAAATACAAGGCGAGTTTGCCTGTGTGGCACCTTCCATGGATCTAGGCGCATTTATTGAGTTATGCCTCTGAATTGACACCCGACTTAGTGAGTGATGACTCAAGAGGAAAGGGATTCTATCCTGCATCCGGGCACTATCCACCCACCCACCCCTGTGAAGGCCCCCTCAGCCAAGTCCATGCAGGTGAACACTGCATGGACCCAACTGGACCCTTCCAAATGGAAACACTGACAGTGAGAGAGGCTTGTGTTTTTACTGTGGTGGTACTGGCCACATGTTGTTTGTCTCTGTCCTGCCAAGTCTCCGAACTGCATAGTCCTTGGAAACTACCATGCCCACCCTCAATAAGGGGGTCGAGCCTGGGCAACACTGGGAAAACTCCACAGAGCCCCCTCCAGCAACCCATTCTGAGTGCCCGGCCTGAAACCTTGAAAATGTTCTCACACTTACAACTCCAGTTGAACGCTGGCTCTGGCATCCGGGACAGGTACTTTTTCCCTCGTCAGCCCTACCCCCGCCCCCAAGGCTCTGATTGACTCTAGGCTGGTGATAACTTCATGGACACTACCGTGGTTCAAGTACTTGGCTTACCCATGCAGCCTAAGGCCACCCCTGATTTAGCTGAGACAGAAGATGGATCACTGCTCCCCTCCTGCCTAGTTTTGGTGGTGGTGGTTGGGGAGCACCATTATCTCCAATTTAGCTTGATTTGGTCCCCACACTTCACTTTGATATTGGAATCCTGTGGTTGGTGAAACATAACCCGATATCTCCTAATGTCAGCACACTGACATTTTATTCTAAGTTTTGCTGGGACAGCTGCCTTCTGAGTTCCAAGCTCAAGCCACCAGAACTTCAAGTCGGATGCCTTGCCTGGGGTTCAGAAATAGGGAAGAGATGTTCAGAACAGAGTGGAGGCCTTCTTGCTGTTAGGGACAGCCGTCTCACAACCCACAAAATATCAAGAATTTTCAAATGTATTTAAAAAAATGAAGACACACTTCCCCTCACCAGGAATGAGACTCCAGGATGGACTTACAGTTTGGGGTCAAGATTTCATTCAGGCAAATATACCCATGTCAGAAGCAGAATTAGCTACCCTTAAAGACTATGTCCTCAAGAATCTGGAGAAAGGTCTTGTTCGGCATTCCCATCCCCAGCCAGGTCCCCTGTCCTTTTTGTGGGACGGGGGGGTGGGAAAGACAGCTCCCTAAAGCTATGTATGTACTATCCAGGGGTGGCAGGTCTGTAGAAATTTTGGTGGTGCTTAGAACCTGCCCCCCCAAACTCTGCCCCCCCCACCTGCCTGAGGCTCTGGGAGGGAGTTCGGGTGGGGGGAGGAGGTCTGGGGTGCAGGCCCTGGGCTGGGAATTAGGGTGCAGGAGGGGTGCAGGGTGCAGGCTCTGGGAGGGACTTTGGGTGCTGGGTGTAGACTCTAGGCTGGGGTAAGGGGGTGCAGGAGGGACTGAGGGGTGCAGGCTGTGGGACAGAGTTTGGGTGTAGGCTCTGGGCTGGGGCAAGGGGTGGGGGTGCAGGAGAGGGTGAGGGGTGCAGGCTCTGGGAGGGAGTGTGGAGGGCTGGGGTGCAGGCTCTGGGAGGGAGTTTGGGGACAGGCGAGGGTGTGTGGGAAGGGGGTGGGGGTGCAGGCTCGGGAATGGGTGTGCAGGAGGGGGTGAGGGGTGCAGGCTCTGGGAGGGAGTTTGGGGGCAGGAGGGGGTGCAGGGGTGAGGGCTGTGGGGTGGGGCTGGGGATGAGGGGTTCATGATGCAGGAGGGGGCTCAGGGCTGGGGCAGAGGGTTAGGGTGCAGGGGGATGAGGGCTCTGGCTGGGGCTAGGGATGAGGGGTTTGGGCATTGGAGAGGCTCAGGGCTAGGGCAGAAGGGCAGGGTCAGGGCAGCCTTGCCCCGCTATTAGTGAATGGGAAGCACTAGGACCCTGCGGCCGCAGTTGATGCAGGGAGCCGGCAGAGCAGAGTCAGCGTGAGCTGCAGGCTCTGGGGCAGGTGAGCGGGGGCAGCAAGTGGGGGCCGGGGGACACTCGGGGGAGGTGCGGGGGGAGGTGGAGCCAGGACCCCGGGCCCTGCATTTTGCTGGAGCCTGGGCACCACCGGCCCATACAACTTGCCGCCCCTGGCTACCATATCCTAAATAAAACCACCATGTGGAATTGATGCCTGTCACCCCTGATCCCAGAGCTCCTGAATCAGGTAAAAACAACCTGGGTATTCACCAAATTAGACCTCAGAAGGGCATACAATTTAGTCACAATCCTGTCGGGGATGAATGGAAACCCGTTTTTTGCACTTGTCAGGGCCAGGCTGGGTGTGTGGCCTGTGTGCACTGGTCAGCTACTAAGCTGCAGTCAGGAGACAGGTCGTGGGGTCGGGATCGAGCCAGGTCAGAATGCCAGGAAGTCAGGGTCAAGCACCAACTTGCACGCAGATAGCAGAGTTGGAGTTGAGCTGGGTCAGGATACCGGGATGTTGGGGTAGAGCACCAAGTTGCAGACAGCAGGCAAATAGCAAAGCTGGGGACAAACCAGAGTCAGAAGCCAGAGACTAGAATCTACAGCAAGCAAGGTCTGGAATGGAAGCAAGCATGCCGTCTGCATTGTTGCTCAGACAGCTCCCCATGATGGCTTCCTGGTTGAAATACTAGCATCAGCCAGTCAGCGGGCTGTGAGGGGCCACCACTCAGGTCTTGCTGGGCGGTACTTCCTGCAGAGCCTAGTTTCACAGTGTTCTCCAGTGGAAACCTAGCCTAAACTTCTAGTGGTGATGCAGAAGAATCAGCCTCCAAGGTTCTAGTCCTGCAAGTTCTTACAGTATGATCGCTTTGAATACCTAGTCATGCCTTTGGCCTTACTAAAGTGCCCATGACCTTTCAGCTTCTAATCAATGATGTCTTCCGAGGTATGCTGGACCACTGTGTGGTTGCCTATTTAGCTGACACCCTATTTTACTCTGAAGACCAGCCTATGCACAACCAGCATGTGCTCTGTGTCCTAGAAAGACTGCCAATATGGTCTTTGCGCTCAGCTGGAGAAATCGTACAATCATAGAATATCAGGGTTGGAAGGGACCTCAGGAGGTCATCTAGTCCAACCCCCTGCTCAAAGCAGGACCAATCCCCAATTAAATCATCCCAGCCAGGGCTTTGTCAAGCCTGACCTTGAAAACCTCTAAGGACGGAGATTCCACCACCTCCCTAGGTAACGCATTCCAGTGTTTCACCACCCTCCTAGTGAAAAAGTTTTTCCTAATATCCAACCTAAACCTCCCCCACTGCAACTTGAGACCATTACTCCTTGTCCTGTCCTCTTCTACCACTGAGAATAGTCTAGAACCATCCTCTCTGGAACCACCTCTCAGGTAGCTGAAAGCAGCTATCAAATCCCCCCTCATTCTTCTCTTCTGCAGACTAAACAATCCCAGTTCCCTCAGCCTCTCCTCATAAGTCATGTGTTCCAGACCCCTAATCATTTTTGTTGCCCTTCGCTGGACTCTCTCCAGTTTGTCCACATCCTTCTTGTAGTGTGGGGCCCAAAACTGGACACAGTACTCCAGATGAGGCCTCACCAGTGTCGAATAGAGGGGAACGATCATGTCCCTCGATCTGCTCGCTATGCCCCTACTTATACATCCCAAAATGCCATTGGCCTTCTTGGCAACAAGGGCACACTGCTGACTCATATCCAGCTTCTCGTCCACTGTCACCCCTAGGTCCTTTTCCGCAGAACTGCTGCCTAGCCATTCGGTCCCTAGTCTGTAGCTGTGCATTGGGTTCTTCCGTCCTAAGTGCAGGACCCTGCACTTATCCTTATTGAACCTCATCAGATTTCTTTTGGCCCAATCCTCCAATTTGTCTAGGTCCCTCTCTATCCTATCCCTGCCCTCCAGTGTATCTACCACTCCTCCCAGTTTAGTATCATCCGCAAATTTGCTGAGAGTGCAATCCACAGCATCCTCCAGATCATTTATGAAGATATTGAACAAAACCGGCCCCAGGACCGACCCCTGGGGCACTCCACTTGACACTGGCTGCCAACTAGTCATGGAGCCATTGATCACTACCTGTTGAGCCTGACAATCTAGCCAACTTTCTACCCACCTTATAGTGCATTCATCCAGCCCATACTTCTTTAACTTGCTGACAAGAATACTGTGGGAGACCGTGTCAAAAGCTTTGCTAAAGTCAAGAAACAATACATCCACTGCTTTCCCTTCATCCACAGAACCAGTAATCTCATCATAGAAGGCGATTAGATTAGTCAGGCATGAACTACCCTTGGTGAATCCATGCTGATTCTTTGAGCAGCCCCCCTTGAAATTCTTAAGCAACATTCTGTCTCCTGAGAGTCTGCATGGATCCCTGGAAGGTCCATGATTGGGCAAAGCCATTAAGCAGTTGAGAAATTCAGGGCTTCATTGGTCTTGCAAATTTCTATAGATGCTTTATACAGGACAACTCTTGAATCCTGGCCCTTATAACCTCTCTGCTGCGAAAATCTGCCAAATTTGCTTGGATGCCAGAAGGTCAAGAAGCCTTCAATCATTTGAAAACAGCATTCAAATCCATGCCCATGCTTGCACACCCTAATCAAAGTCAGCTGTTTATCCTGTAAACTGATGCTTCCAGTGTCATCACTGAGATGGTGCTGTCTCAGAAATGGAACCTCAATCAAGAAGTTCATCCCTATACGTACTATTTCTGCAAGCTCACTCCTGCCAAGTGCAATTATGAGATTTTGGAGAAAGAGCTACTTGCCATTAAAGCAGCTTTCGAGACCTAGAGGCATTATCTAGAAGGAGCCAGACACCCAGTTTGGGTTTTTCACTGATCATAAAAAATCTAAAATATCTGTGCTTTGCTAAAGCCCAAACCCAATGACAGCTACACTGGGCTCTCTTCTTTTCTCCATTTGATTTTACTACCACCTACGGCCCTTGTTCCTGCAATAGGAAGGCAGATGCTCTGTCTCACAAAGAGGAATATGCCATGATCCTAAGGGACCCGATGAAGAGCCTCCTTGCATTCTGAAACTGCATTACTTCCTCAGAGGATCATTGCTATCTGATTTGGTCATGATCATACATTCAGCCCTACCTTTGCTCAGACACGCCTAATTTCCAACACCGAGCCCAAGGATAATCTCATTCAAAAGGATGGACTCCTCATTCAGGGGCATACCTACATCCATAAGGGATTCCTCCATTTGGAGGTCATATGCATTTGTCATCACATCCCTTGGGCTGGACACTTCAGTCAGGCAAAGACCACTCACATGACATATCCGTTGTTCAGGTGGCCAAAACTATGGTCTGACATTCAGGCCTACCTCAGGTCTTTTGACACCAACAGCTGTACCAAAGTCCCCTGAACTAAATCCGTTGTGATGTTAATGTCTGCCAAGGCCCCCTTGAGGCTTTGGATATAACAATGGACTTCATTGTCAAATTACCATAATCTGAGGGATGCCATACCATGTGGATCAAAACTGATAAAGATCGCACACTTCATTCTCTGCGCACTTCTTCTCACCACTTAGGACTCTGCTCATCACTCATGTGTTCCATCTCCATCACCTCCTGGACCCATTATTTTAGACCGGGGGGACTCAGTCATATCTTGGTTTTGGTGGGAGGTGTTCTGCCTACTAGAGGTGTGTCTCCATGCATCGACTGCCTACCATCCACAAACTGATGGCCAATCAGGAAAAGCAGCTTCATAAACTGCCATGAAAATGACTGGGCCTCACTGATTTCATATGTGGATTTAGTGTACAACAACACAGACCATGCCCTGACCAAGATGAGCCCATTCTTTGAAAATTATGGCTTCCAACCCTATTTCCACCTTGCACTGCCCATGGCACTCACAGTTCTCACAGCCTCAGACCTGGTTCATCAAATCCGTCAAACATAGATAAAGAGTTGAAACAAAACGTAGGTGCAGCCAACATGGCATACAAACATCATGCTGACCATCGTTGGTGGGAGGGCCCTACATTTGCAGTAGGACAAAAAGTATGGCTACTGGCCAAATACCTCAAGAAGGGCAGACCCATGTGTAAGGATACAGGCTGCAGGAGCTGTCCTGGGAACAAGCCCATCATGTTCACACTCCCCAAAAGGTCAGAGCCTTCCACAGAACCCATTCAGATAAGCCCCATCTTTCAGCACCCTGAGGTTACCCCAAGGAAGGAGGATGATGTCAGAATCCCAGGACTGAACTGAGGCCCTGTGATGGGGCAGCTGCCCCTCACTGGTATGGAAGGGGTTAAAGCAACTCTGGGGAGGCTGCACAGAAGGCAGCCAATAAGGAAAAGGCTTGTCGTGCCAGCCAATTAGGGGAAGGTTTATTGGAGGATATAAGAAGGATATAAGAAGATTCCATATAAGAAGGGGCTGCTGAGCAGAGCAGAGGCAGTCACTCCCTGGAGTTTGAGGGAGGAGGACTGACTGCTTAGAAGGCTGGAGCACCATAAATAGAGCAAGGCAGGGCAGGGCAGGGCAGGGTCAGCAGAGTATGCAAAAGCTCCAGGCTGACGGCTGCCAAACTGATGCCCTGATACAAGGGCAGAGGAGGTGCTGAGGCTGCGGGGAAGTGGCCCAGGGAAGGAGACAGCGGAGTTAGAGGAGGGGCAGTATGTGGCTGCCGGCTATAGGGTCCCTGGGTTGGGGCCCAGAGTAGCGGGTGAGCCAGGCTACCCCCTTTTGCCCCCGCTGTCCACTGAGGAAAGTGGCCAGTGCATGGACTGCAGTCTACCACTGAGACAAATGGCTAGGACCTGGACTGCAGATTGCCACTGAAGCAAGTGGTTGGACTGAGGACTGTCAGCCCCCGGAAAGGGGGAAAGAACTGAGTGGGGCACAGCCAGAGGGCTGTGTCCAGAAGACAATAATGCAGTCCTGGGGCCAACCCGGGTCCTGGAAGTGAAGACAGGAGTGATGACGGATGAGACATCACCTGAGGAGGGCGCACTGGCAACCCCGAGCTAATTCTCAGGGTGGCCAGCGGGAGGCACCGCAGTGGCGAGTTGAACCCCGTCACAGGCTCGCTTGGTCCTTAGAGGGCACCCTAAGCCTCCGTGCCATGGTGGTGCACTGAACCACCATCTCTGACCAACAGCCAAAGTGTTAAAGGCCCTACAGCCCCACCACAGCCGTAGCCCATGGTTGGCTACTGGACAGACAGCATTCTCATTGGGAACCTGGGCTGTATAAAGACCCCAATGGGAAGAGGAAGTTGTTTGAGCAACAGGCCATTGGCTGCTGGCTGCCTCCTAGACTGCCTTGCCCTGCTGCCTCTTCTGACTCTGCCTTGCCACCTTGTCTAACCTCACCTCCCTAACCTGCTGACCCTTGGATTGGATATTTTGGCTACTGACTCCTGTGAGAACTCTGACCATTGCCCTGGACTGCCTCTGATATCGATTGACCTCCTGGGTACCTGACCACCCCCACACACTTGACCACTGCTCTGGACTTACCCCCTAGCCTGCATCAACCACTGGGCATTCAATCAGCTCCCTGGTGGCGCTGATCACCCATGTATGGGAAAGAGCCAGTATCGCTCTTGTCCAGGAGTGCATGAGCTGTCATTGCAAAGGGGTATTGAGATCAGCCATAGTGTCATACCTCGATCCATGGGAGTGGCTTTCCACCCCCCGAATATAAGCAGTCCTTTGACTTGGCTCTGTGTGTTGTTTCCTGGGACATCAGTCCACTGGAGTTGTAATAGGTTGATTTTATCTGTCACAGCTCTCCAGGCAGACTTAACAGTAATGACATCACGTTGAGTATCGGGCAGAGCTATGCGCTCCAGCACATACAGACTGGAGGTTGGTGTATAATTCAAGCAGCCTCTAACAATACGAATGGCTGAATTGAGCTGAGTGTGGTGAATGCATCCCCAAACTGCTCAGCAGTATTCAGCTGGTGCAAACACCAGGGCCAGTATAGATGTATGAAGGACTGAAAGGTCTGCTCCCCAGGAGGTTCCAAATAATTTTCATATCAAGGTGGTACAGGAAGAGATTTTCATT
Organism: Chelonia mydas; assembly: GCF_015237465.2. NCBI lineage: Eukaryota > Metazoa > Chordata > Testudines > Cheloniidae > Chelonia > Chelonia mydas. The sequence continues at coordinate 69,796,859 of NC_051251.2, read as the reverse complement.
TTTCATGTGCTCTAGGTGAGGCCGGTATATCAGGCTATGGTCAAGTTTTACTCCCAAGTACATGACAGCTGGTAGCAATGGTACTAGCCATCATTGTACATGGATTGAGGTGGGTTGATTGGCAAGATGATTGTTTAGATGGAAAGTATTTGCCACTGTCTTGGTTTCACTAAGGATTAGTCTCCATACTTTTCAGTCTCTGTTTCAGGAAGGTCGTATGTGTATATATTAAACAAAAAGGGAGCCAAAAGCTTTGTGGAAGGCTGTTGCAGAGATGTTGATTTTTCTCCCTGACTAGCAGGACGAAGCTTTGGATGAATCCTGTCTCGGCTAAACACACCATTGGCCTACAAGTAATAACTTGCAGCAGCTTGGGAGTCAGCCAGGCGTGCCATGCGGTGTCATAGGCTGCCGTCAGGTCAATAAGGACAACAGCAATTTTCCTGACTCAAATGTATTCTCTGTGTCTTGAGTCAGACAAAATACCTCATCTTGGGTGCATCATCCCCTCCAGAATACAGCCTGAATGCCAGGCAGCTCAGGATTAACTACCTCCATCAATCAGCTTCAGGATTAGTCTCTCCATCAGCTTTTAGGTAACACAGAGCAGAGAATTCGTTTGTTAGCTCTTTGTGTCTAACAATGGTTTTCCTGGCTTGGGAGCAGTTACAACCTCTGCTCTGTGCCAGACTTTTGGAATGCTACAATCCTAGGTACAATGATTTGGAAACTGAAGCAGGCAGCTTTTGCCGATTGGCCCAAAGTGAGTGAGAGATGAATTCATTGTGGATGTTATCTAGAATTCAGGTTGAATTTGGCAACTAGTTTTGTCCAAATTTTTGTGTGTGGAAAAAGTCAAAACGTTTCATTTTTACATTTTTGAAATGAAATGTTATGCCTTTTTGTTTCGAAAGATGTTTCATTTCAAAATGTAGCTAGCTTTATTTAAAAAGCCTAAAAACAAGATGTAAAAATGATTCCAAAATTAAACAAAACAAAAAATCTGACAAATATTTAGTTTGACCCAAAAGTTTTTCATTTTGCGAAAAAACCTCAAAATATTTCCATTTTGGGTTGACCCGAAACAATGTTTTTTTGATTTTTCAGTTTGGTGATCAAGCTGAAAAATCAATTATTCACTCATCTCTACTGATGAGTGCTCCAGCTAAAGAAATGGGCCATAACTAAAGTGTCTTTAAAGGAAGACAGTAAGGGACTTTGGGCCGAATTCTGCTGTAAATCAACTGAAGTCAGTTACATGGGTTTAACAGAGAGCAGAGTTCAGCCATTTGATTTCACTTCCAGGATATGAGGAATCCACTTGTCAAGTAGATACAGTCTAGCTTTTACCATAGCCTGGTCTGTTAAAGAAAAGTATACCTGGTTGTATTTTTATGGCTTGTTTTAAATTAGTTTGGTTATGATTTAAGGGTAATTGATGTCTGATTTGCTTCTTACTTTGCATAAAACAGAGCCGATTGCACTCACTATCATCTTCAATCCATAGGTATGGCCTGGGCATGCTACATATCCAGTCATGCAGAGGAGCAGTTGTTGTCTCTCTGGCCCACACCTGTCTTTTAAAGAAGGGAGTAGCTGCCAGTTACATTGAAAAACTCTGTGGGCTGTGCTTTTGGCCAGTGGTTCTTTATAATCTTGGTTGGAAGCAGTTTTAAATAATTTACAGAATGCCTTTAACTTTTTCACAGAATAAAGGATAAATGTTCTTATGAAAATAGAAAAGGAGTACTTGTGGCACCTTAGAGACTAACAAATTTATTTGAGCCTAAGCTTTTGTGAGCTACAGCTCCCTTCATCGGATGCATCCGTGAGCTGTAGCTGTAGCTCACGAAAGCTTAGGCTCAAATAAATTTGTTAGTCTCTAAGGTGCCACTAGTACTCCTTTTCTTTTGCGAATACAGAGTAACACAGTTGCTGAAACCTGTCCTTATGAAAATAGTTTCCAATATTCCCCATTAATATACTTTGTAGAATATTGTTTGCCATGTATATATGCTGATGCTAATAGCAAGTCACATTGTCTTCCCAGCGAGCCTACTTATCATCTAAGGTTTCTAACAGTTTGCACCTTTTGTTGCTTTGCAGTGTTGCAGCTGTGTCTTGGATCTGTTCTAGGCAAAGCTGTAGGTGGTGCTAAAGAGGACAGAGTTCAGTAGCAGTACAGGGTGTGGGCGGAGGTTCTCCCTTTCCCAGTGAGGATTCTGGATTTCAAACACCATCAGAGGCTTTGTCTTTGTAGGGAGCCAGGGTGGCCTCCCTCCGAACCAGAGGGTAAAGAGTCACCCGCTCAGCCTGAGTGGGCGGGGCGAGACCAAGTTTACCCCACTCCCCAGAAGGGGAGGGGTGGAACAGGAAGTACAAAGGGCCGGGCCCTTTGCCCAGTGAAGGGAGCACCAGGGTGGGAGCAGACCCAAGCTGCTGGCTGTTCCCTCCAGACCCTGCTGCTGACCCAGGGGAGGCCCTGGGCCCAGAGAAACCTGACCTGGAGGAAGGACTGAGGCGACCAGGACTGCCAGCTGCCGAGTACCCGGAGGACCTGGCGGGGCCAGGCGGTAACCCGGGCCAGCGTGAGTCCGACACAGAGGGGGAGCTGGAGCTGCCCGCAGCGGAATACCCGGACGAGCTGGAGGGACCGGAGAGGCCCGCTTGAGAGACCGGGTAGGAAGTAGCCCAGGGGCAGAACTGCACCGTGTGGTGGGCGTATTTGGTCAGCAGGGCACGGATGGCTCCCCGCTGACCCAGTGGCGGGACCCTCTCCTCCCGCCACTGTCAGGGCCCTGGGCTGGAACGCAGTGGAGGTGGGTGGACCTGTGTTCCCCTGCCCCGGCCAACCCGCCTTGGGTAGCAGAATCCCGAACGCCGCAGACGTCCCCCTCCCCCCCCCGGCCCAAGGGGCGCGCCGCCGACTCGTGCCGGCGCTCTCCTCCCCCCCCGCCCGAGGGGCGCGCCGCCGACTCGTGCCGGCGCTCTCCTCCCCCCCCCCGCCCGAGGGGCGCGCCGCCGACTCGTGCCGGCGCTCTCCCCCCGCCCCCCCCCCGACTCTGGCCGGCGCCGACCCCCGCCCGAGGCACCTTCTCTGCTAATTCCCCAGTGACCGAAAGGTGAGACTGAGGCCTGCCAGTGGGACAATTTTTAGAAACACACTCAAATAAACAGACCCATAAATTCCCGCAGATCAACTCAGAGAGGGGTAACATAAACATAACAAAAAGAAAAGAAGTACTTGTGGCACCTTAGAGACTAACCAATTTATTTGAGCATAAGCTTTATGCATCCGATGAAGTGAGCTGTAGCTCACGAAAGCTTATGCTCAAATAAATTGGTTAGTCTCTAAGGTGCCACAAGTACTCCTTTTCTTTTTGCGAATACAGACTAACACAGCTGTCACTCTGAAACCTATAAACATAACTGAGATCAATCAACCCTACACACAAGCCCCAAAATCTCCTACCTCCCCCACCCCATTCTTCCCAACACCTGTCTCCTCAGGAGACCTGGAGAGAAGCTGGGCCTTTTTGTGTGCCCTGAGTGCTAACCACTCTGCTAATGGTTGTTACAGGCCTGGGGAGGAAGTGAATTCTAAAGGCCCATAGCCTGAAGACAGATTGTCCTGCCAGCCAACCCCTCTCTTGTAGCGAAGGAGCTTCAACTCCAGTGCTTCTGCTAGCTCCAACTGTGGCAATGTGTTGCATGAATAGCATAAATGTCACTTCTAGTATAGAAACAGCAATGGATCCAGGCCTGTAGGAGTTAAGGATCTCTGCGGAAAAAACATTTGAATGTACCTGTTTGTGATTATCTTTATTTTAAATCTGGCCTCCCATTGCTCTTTAAAAAAAAAAAAATCTCAGACAGATGTGAAATCTGCTCGTAGCTTGAGGATGTGAACCGGAACGCTGTAACTCTTTCATGCCTGACCAATATGCGTGTGAGTAATCAGCTGTGAAACAAGTGCTTCCCAAAGAACCTACTTCATCAAATACATTTTCATTTCCAGAGCGGGGTTGAGCGAGTGGCGTACAGATAGAGAGAGAGTCCTGGCCTTCATCTTCCCCAATCTCTCTTTCAGATGCGCTGAGTGGTGGTTATAGATCAGTGTGAGCCCTCCATAATCTCCAGAACTGCTTACTTGACACAGGCCATTTCGCCCCTAAAAGCAGTTAAAATGAACCCAGAAGCTAAGGCACCGACTGAAACAGAAATAGCAACATTTAGAAAGAGGACAAGGGGGAACAATCTGACAAAGGTCAGCTTAGCTTGTTAAGAAAACTCCATTTAGAAAGATCAGTCCTGTCCAAAGCTGCTTGCAAGGAAAGCTTCAAGAAACATGTCAAAATAAGCGACAGTGAACCAGCCAATGTCAGTCTTTTACTAGACCCGTTCTATTCTCTATGGGTTTTCATAGTGCTTGGAGTCGCTCTGTATTTTGACCTGAAACAACACAAACAGTGTAATATCAAGCACAGGCCTTCCTCAGAACACTGATAGGCCACAGCATCAGAGGGTAGAAAAGGGAACTGGGATGTTTGTTCCGGCTGGGTATTCGTAGGCTAACCTGGCTTGAGGGACTCAGGAGAGTAGAAGCAGCCGGTGAGCTAGCAGGCTTTAAACTGTTTTACCAGCCAAAGCCTCATAGAATCATAGAATATCAGGGTTGGAAGGGACCTCAGGAGGACATCTAGTCCAACCCCCTGCTCAAAGCAGGACCAATCCCCAACTAAATCATCCCAGCCAGGGCTTTGTCAAGCCTGACCTTAAAACCCTCAAAGGAAGAGATTCCACCACCTCCGTAGGTATACCAGTGCTTCACCACCCTCCTAGTGAAAAAGTTTTTCCTAATAGCCAACCTAAACCTCCCCCACTGCAACTTGAGACCATTACTCTTCGTTCTGTCATCTGCTACCACTGAGAACAGTCTAGATCCATCCTCTTTGGAACCCCCTTTCAGGTAGTTGAAAGCAGCTATCAAATCCCACCTCATTATTCTCTTCCGCAGACTAAACAATCCCAGATCCCTCAGCCTCTCCTCATAAGTCATATGTTCCAGTCCCCTAATCATTTTTGTTGCCCTCCGCTGGACGTTTTCCAATTTTTCCACATCCCTCTTGTAGTGTGGGGCCCAAAACTGGACACAGTACTCCAGATGAGGCCTCACCAATGTCGAATAGAGGGGAACGATCACGTCCATCGATCTGCTGGCAGTGCCCCTACTTATACATCCCAAAATGCCATTGGCCTTCTTGGCAACAACGGCACACTGTTGACTCATATCCAGCTTCTCTTCCACTGTAACCCCTAAGTCCTTTTCTGCAGAACTGCTGCCTAGCCATTCGGTCCCTAGTCTGTAGCGGTGCATGGGATTCTTGCGTCCTAAGTGCAGGAGTCTGCACTTGTTTTTGTTGAACCTCATCAGATTTCTTTTGGCCCAATCCTCTAATTTGTCTAGGACCCTCTGTATCCTATCCCTACCCTCCAACAAATCTACCTCTCCTCCCAGTTTAGTGTCATCTGCAAACTTGCTGAGGGTGCAATCCACACCATCCTCCAGATCATTAATGAAGATACTCAACAAAACCGGCCTGAGGACCGACCCTTGGGGCACTCTGCTTGATACTGGCTGCCAACTAGACATGGAGCCATTGATCACTACCTGTTGAGCCCGACAATCTAGCCAGCTTTCTATCCACCTTATCGTCCATTCATCCAGCCCATACTTCTTTAACTTACTGGCAAGAATACTGTGGGAGACCATGTCAAAAGCTTTGCTAAAGTCAAGGTACAACACGTTCACTGCTTTCCCCTCATCCACAGAGCCAGTTATCTTGTCATAGAAGGCAATTAGCTTAGTCAGGCATGACTTGCCCTTGGTGAATCCATGCTGACTGTTTCTGATCAGTTTCCTCTCCTCTAAGTGCTTCAGCATGGATTCCTTGAGGACTTGCTCCATGATTTTTCCAGGGACTGAGGTGAGACTGACTGGCCTGTAGTTCCCAGGATCCTCCTTCTTCCCTTTTTTAAAGATGGGCACTACATTAGTCTTTTTCCAGTCGTCTGGGACCTCCCCCTATCGCCATGAATTTTCAGAGATAATGGCCAATGGCTCTGCAATCACATCCACCAACTCCTTTAGCATTCTTGGATGCAGCGCATCCAGCCCCATGGACTTGTGTAGTGAGTAATATGTAATAAGGAGCTTCTGGGCCAATTATTTGAACAGAATAAGAAGAGCTATATTGTATGCAAAGGCCCTCTTACTTGTCTGGGGTGAAGATGATAGTGCTGTGTGCATAAGTCAAGGCTTGACAGCAGTAGGAATATACTAAACCACAGGGATATACATTAAAAGAATGGCAGCCCACACTGTTCTGCAGAGGTATTACAGCTAACATTGCCTGGCATGTACAGCTACTCACTGTCTGATGACACCTTAGCACAATGAGGTTGTTTAAGAAGATGCTATTTCAGCCTGAACTCTGTAATGGTGAGCTCTTGCTGGTTTAACCTCTGATATGCCGAGATCTGCCGGGAGTGTCAAAATCAATAAATACGAGGCTCCCTCCAAATCCTTTTTCATAAAATATATGAAATCCCATAGTCTCAGCAAAGTTTCCCAACTCTAAGGACCACTCACCACTCCATATTTGTTCTGTTGGGTTTTACTTCTAGGGCAGGGATTGTAATTCAGCTGTAAAGTGTGCTGATACCAGTGGTACTCTAGAAATGGGTAATCATTACCATGTACAGGCCTTTAGAAAGGTAGTACTTGACGTATTTTATTGTTGTACAGAGCTCAGGTCCTGAAGAAGAGCTCTGTGTGGCTCGAAAGGTTATCTCTCACCAACAGAAGTTGGTCCGATAAAAGCTATTACCTCACCCACCTCGTGTCTCTGTCCCATGCTGTCAGATGTCAGGGCACAAAGGAGGCTCCCCCATCCCTGTCTAGCCTGAGCCATTCTTTGCATGTCCTCTCTGTTGCTAAGTGCCATAAGTTTTCCCTTTCTGAGTATGTTTGATGGAGGGATTCTTTCAGTCGGTCCCTTTTGTGCATTCCTCCACTGCCCAATAGCATCATCTGTTATGGCAGATGCTCTGGCTTCATTCTTAACACATGTTCCATCTTCTTTTCTGGATAACTCTAGAGACAAGGGGTTGTTGAACTCTGACACATCTCAGCATTTGTTGTAAATTCATTCCATTTTCTAGCTAGTGTTCTTCTAAGGCATTTGCTTTCAAAGGCATTTTGGATGTCTGTCCGTACCTTTGGTGGGTTTATAGTGGAAACATTTTACACACCTTTAAAGTAGAACTGTGGGCACAACTACAAAAACTCTCAATAGAAAGCAGGAGATAGCTGTCCGTTCCTCAGCTTTTGCATTGTTTCTTTGTTTGGTTTGTCCAACCTGTTCATTGCTCCAATTGTTCATAATGAGAATGTGATATTCTACCTAACCTCTGTTTGCTTTATTCAGGCCGTGGCCTATAATAACTTTATATGCTCTCCAGTCTAATTGGTCCTTTCACAGATATGATCTTCCCTAGTGCTCTTTGATTTTTCTGGTGTTTTTCTTTAAATTTTAACCACCCCACTTTGTTTGGTATTTGTTACATTCATGGCATACAAGCAGAGACGTTAGATAAACAACATGAAGCACTCTTGCTGGAAGGTTGCAATGTAACACTATTTTATTTTTTAGAATTCAGAACAAGGGAACACTAAAACAGAGAGAGACAAAGCAGGCTGCTCCCTAGAACATCCCGATTACACTCACCCACCTTATTCTAGGCTGTTTGCAAACTGATGCTTCCCTACAGAGCCCCCGGCCCTACCCTGCAAGCAGGAACCCCCCCTGAAATTTAAAATGACAGTTTTTACAATTTTAGCATAGCTCTCAAATACACCACAGTACTCAATCTCAATTCAATTTTAGTTAGATACCTAAAGGTTCATTCCTTAAAATAGCCCTTATGTGGTCAGATTTGGTGCTTTCTCTCCACTTTTCCATATGATTCACAACAGCTGAGATTCATAGCATAGTTATGGTGCTGTGTGGGATTCAGATGCAAGTGTGTTGCTTCTTTTCATTACAAGTTAATTTCTATAAAAATGGGTTCAGCCAGTCATATGTTTGGCTTATATTTTGGCAAAACATTAGTGTCCTGTTCTTGTTCTGGGTGAAAATATCTGGTTTTGGGTGGAATACTTGGTCTGTGTGGCTCTGGGGTGTTGGTCACTTGCCAAATTCCCTCTAGTCGCTTGTGACATAATCAGACGCAAAATTCCATTTCCCCTTTAACTCTTACTCTTCTTCTATTACTATTAGGGGGATTTAAAAACTACAACAACTCAAGCATGTGTATTACAAATCTATAACACTGTTGTCAAATAATACATTGTGTTCATGAATCTGTTCAATGACACATGCCAAAGTCCATTGGATAAAGTGTTAGGAATGGGTGGTCTGACCAATCTAGTCCTAACAGGTGTTGTAGCAGGCAGGCAATAAAGCAAGCCCTATAATTTCTCAGATATTCCTGTATAGCAAGGAGTACTCAGCAAACTACCTCAGACTATAGCCAAAATTAAAATGGAAGGCATGGTCCCAGCTCCAGCATTGCCATATACTTGAAGGAGCATGTAGTAAACAAACCTGCTTTTTCCCCCGAGTTACGGTCTTATGAGGAAGATTTGGGTTCGAGATTTTGATCAGGGCCTCATCTTTAATTTTTATTCTACACTTTCAAAAGCTTTGAAGTCAGAACAAGAGACAACCAGAGGTGGTTCAGATCACATAACAGACCCAAATCTCTTTCTTTGGCACTCCAAGGTTTAGACAAATGAATGTAAGAGTTAGGGGAAAGGGGCTGGGGAAATGTATATAGTAATAATTATTATTGCTATTGTGCTAGCACCTAGGAGCCCAATCATGAACCAGCACCCCATGGTGATAGGTGCTTTACAAACACAAAACAAAAGGACAACCCCAGCCCCAAAGAGTTTGCAAGGAATCCTAGAAACTAAATAGAAAATAGGTTCTTGGTAAGCATATTCTATGCTCAATATGGCCAGTGTGAGGGATAGGGGTCTCTCGACTCTATCCCCATTTCAGATATTATGCTTCAGGTCATAAGATAGTCACTCCCAGATTGGGGTTAGGGTAAATTTTCCCCCTTAGGCATGTTATTGCATAAGTCTCTATTATGGGGATCGTACACCTTCTCGCCAAGCCTTTGGAGCTAGCCACTGTTGGAAACGGGATATGGGACTAGAGAGACAGCTGGCCTGATTCAGCATGGTATCCTGTTCCTATTATCAGTCTTGTGACTCACTATTCTGACTGCCCTTTAATGGAGTTCAGGCTAAATGCAGGTGGTGCATTTCCTGGAATCTGCATGCATTGGTCAGGACTGGAATCTGGCTCCACAGTGTGGCTTGGGGATGGGAGGGCAATCTCAGTTGGAGGTTATCATTAGCGTGGCCTGTAAGTTCAGATGGAATGCATGATTTCCCAGCTCCAAGCCTAAACCATCAGGAAGAGAAGATGTAACAATGGTGTTTTTTCCCTGAGGTGAAGAAATTCAAGAGGAGCACGGAGAACTTGCCAAATCGCATCCTGGGCTCCCTAAACAGCCCACTGGCTTTAAGGAGAGGGAACCATGAAGATTCTAGGTACGAACTTTATTTCCTTCAGCGACTAATGACTGGTCCCATTGCCAGTCTTCCAACACTGTGAGTACCATAGCAATCCAAATGAACTCTGTGGCAGCTGAAGTCCTGATTTTCTGAACTGAAGGGTTCATGATACAAAATGCTCAAAACTCCAGGGGGCATATTTAGCCTTTGCATCTGTCTTTCCAGCTATGGGAATCTCTCTGACCACCTCACTACTCCCCCAGAGCCCCTCTAATTCCACTGCTGCCCTTTTAAGAAACCCTTTGTGACAAGGGAGATACAATGGCCTTGGAAACAGGCTTCACCAGAACCTCCTGGGTGCCTCTCTGCCAAGGAGTTTTGTGAACTGACAGTGATGGGCTTATGGAAGGCCAGACGCAGGGCACAGGGGGCCTTCATGTCCTGAACGTGTCTGATCCCAGTTTCCTGGTGAGAGAAAAGTGTGTGTTGATATCCCCTCTGTTTATGGAAGGAGTGAAACTTCCGTAACCTTGCCTTACGCATACGAGAAGTGACAGCTGTGATTTGTTTCTTAATCATATGTTCCTGGGTTCACCCACCATCGCATAGAGGTGGGAAACAAGGAAGATCAGCAGGTCGGTATCGTGGTAATTCATTACGTCTGCTTCATACCAGCATCTCTGTGTGAGTGTGTATTCATGCATGTGCCTGTAGGCCACAGCTGTATTTTCAGGAGAAAAGGATATTTAGCTACATTTATTAGCCATTCCTAATAGGTGTTAACATCAGTCAGTGACACTAATTGATAGAAATTGTTCACATCCCATGATTCCTGGCTAGGTTCTATTGGATTTAAAGAGTAGGCTAAGAGAAGCATTCGTTTTACTGTAACTCCTTTGGGCATTACTCTAGCATTTTAAAAGAGAAACTGCAGAAGATATTAAATTAGGCTGCCTTTTCTCTGGCTGGCCCAGCCGGCTGATTTAGGCTTGGGATGAGTTTTGGTAGGGATACAGCAATGGAAACCATAAGGTTTCATCTTGCTCGGCATGTTGATGGATTGCAAATAGAATCTCTGATGGTAGTGCCCTGGGACCCCTCAGGTGGATAACACTGAAGTACTGAGAGCTTCTGAGATCTCTTGGGTCAATGAAGTCCAAGGGATACATGGGATCTAATCAGCACTTGATCTGCATTTCTGCTTTCTTTTAACTTGTCAGATTCTGCAGTTGGACCCAGAGCCTTCTGCTTCCTGCCTTCACACTCAGATCATGTGCCACTGGGAGGCCAAACAGGAATAGGGCTACCTGCAATACCTGCAAGTGCTTCGGTTTCTTCTAGAAATAGTAGTTTTGGGCATTCTTGGGGATGGAAGCACATAGATGGGGTCTCCTCAGTTCAGGGTCCTCCACTGTCCGTCCCAGGAGGGGGACATGTGACAGCCCAGCTGGACTCAACTGCTTTAAAGAGAAACAGGAGAAGAAACAGCTGGAGTCCCTGCAGATGACATCACTGCTCCTGTTGCAAGAAGCAGGCAGGCAGAAATATTCAGCAGCTCCTGCAGGAGTGAGAAGGAACCTGCAGTTTGCGACCAGAGAGGGAGAGCACCCAGAGCACCCGCCCCTTCCCCAAAAGACACACTTCCCCTTCCATTTCTGCACTCTCCCTCCCTCACATACTAGTGGAAGGCAAGTGCCAGGGCAAGCACAACCTTATGCCATGCTGCGTTTCCCACACCCATTTCAGCGATGGTAGCAATAGACCCGCAGAGGAGACTGTTTTGGTTTTTCGGATCCAAATCCAGGGGAGTTGCAGATGCAGATTCTGTCTTATCCAGCCCCGCAGTTACAGGGGATTTGGTAAAAGGCTATGCCCCACCTCTAGGACTGAAAATTACCCCCCTTTTTCCAAGGTATCCATGTGGTTTTTGATGGACTTAGGAGTCAGTCTCTTTGACATTGCGGTGTTTCAAGTCCTCCCTCTTTTTCAGGGAGATATATCATGTCTAACTGGAACTATGCGAGACAGCAAACGGGTGACATAATCTGCAGAGAATGCGGCAGCTGTCATCGGATCCCGTTAGGCGAAGCGGATGGAAAGAGCTAGTCCTGGTGTGGAAAGTCTAATAGCTCGAAGTGCTGAAACTGCTCGCCGGAGCATGTGACAGTGGCTCATGCTGTGGAATCCTGCTTTGGAAAAAAAAATAGCGGCAGCTCCCTGGAACTAGGAAAATAAATGAGTGAGACACACCTGTAAAAGTATCTCCGCTTTTAAGGCTTGATTTTTACCCCGTTACACACCCTGAGTAATACCTTACTGTGTTTAAATGGGATTACTCATGGAGTAAGGTACTACTCATTCAGGGCAGCAGAATCTGGTCATAGTGACTGACACAGTCAAAGTGTGCTCACTCCTCTCCTGGCAGAGATAAGCATTATCCCTCTTTTCTAGATTGGGAAACTGAGGCAGAGATGAGGTGCCTTGCCTGAAGCCATGCAGCAAGTCAATGGCAGAGGATGGCTTTGGAGGTGTGTCCTCAGCCACCTTCTGATTGGCTGGCTGGGTTTTATTTTATTTTTTTTAATATCACACCTACTAATCAACTCCCAATAGTGCACAGCTAGAATTTCATCACTGAAACATGTCTCTGTGTGCCAGCTGTGGTCTGCAAAGCTGGATCCCTGTTAGTTTTAATAGAGAGGGGACTGGCCATAGAGTGTTTTCCATGAGGGGCTCTAAGTGAAGGCACAAGCTTTTGCCTTTGTCTGAAATAGTCAGATTGTTCAGGGCATGCTGCTAAACCCATCATTTCCTGAGCTTCAGGAAAGGTTGGGGCCAAATGGTGGGGTGGGGGGGAGGGAGGATGGAGCCTTGGAAATGGAGGGTTGATAGGAGAAGTCCTGCTTATTGGGTTGAGTTGTGGCAGGGTGCCATTTTGCTGGAATCCTTCTGGTTTGCTGCTGGGTTTGTAGTATTGTTCTAAGTACTGTCAGACACCCAGAGTAGCACAGTATCTTTCTATAATGAATAAAGAAATGCTTGTTGTCCCCTCTTTCTGCTTTAAGGTTCCCTAGAGCCACTGGACACCCCCTCTTTTCCCTGGAATAGCATGGCTGCCCCTCCCAAAAGCCACTTTCAACTAACTTTGTATGCAATGGGTACGTTTGGAATATTGAACAATTCCCAATGTAGCCTTTACAACAGAAAGACTGTGTTCCAAGTGAATGAACTGCCCATCAAGAATTTTCATATTAAAAACTTGCTACCAATCTTTGTTACACAATAGGCTTTTTGCTCTGTTTATACTGGAAATTTATATCAGTGTAGAAATGTCAGTTTAAGTGTGTTTACCATAAAACTATTCATAACACATTTGACTGGAAATTTATGCATGTGGTATAAAAGTTAAAGACTTGGGCTAAAATTTTCAGAGACTCCATGTGACTTGGGACCCTAATGCTCAATAAAGGTCAATGGGATTTAGGTCCCTTGATGCTTAACTTGCTTTTGAAAATGGAATTTAAGTTATTAGGTCCCTTAGGCACTTTTGAAAACTTATGAGCAGCTATGAGGCACATGCTCTTATTTTCAAAGTAGAACAGACATCCTAATAAAAGGTACTATATTTGCTCCTTTAACTATTGAATAAAACAACAAACATTTAAAGAATAAACCAAGGACAGCGACATTGTAAGCTTGTACAGCAATTATACAAGTGATATGGGCATCATAGTGTTAACATATTAAATACTTGATCTATTACCGTTCTAGCTAGTTGGTAAAACATTCTGAGCAGCTTGATCCAGTGCCTACTGAAGTCAATAGACTCCCACTGGGTTTTGGATCAGGCCCACATTGGAGGGTACTGGTAACACTTTCTACTGAGAAAAACAAAGATAATCCATCCTTTTAAAAATGTACTGTTTGGCAGGTTTTAATTGAGACAGACATTCTATTGGTTTAGGTTAGCTTGGCGTACGTTTCCACAGTGCATACTGTGCTTCAGACTAAGTCCTGAAGAACTGAGTTGAATTCACCAAATCAGGATATTTGAGCCCATCAATTCACCTGACGTTCCATTCAGCCCATTAAATGCTGCCCTCTTCTTGTTGATGTTGGTTGAATTATCTGGAGCAATGTCCATCTTGAGGCCATTATATCTTAGCTCTGCTATTTGCTTGGCTGAATTTAGCAGGTGTTTATCAGTGAATTTCAGCTATGTTATGTCACAACCCTTGGCTTAGAGCTTTTTTTGCCTCTTTTCATGAGTTCCTTACTTGTTCTCTGTTGAGCGGAGGGAGCTCTGTGTCTAACCTGACAAGACCTGGGAGCTATTACCCATATTGCCATCCCCAAGCAGTCAAAAATCATGAGTCAGGCCCTTAAGATGTGACTGTCTAAAAAAATGTATATATTTTTAAAAAGTGGGTTCTTTTTATTTCCTGTCTAGTTTTTCAGCCTTTAATGTTCACATTTTCAAGCTTTCTCCACAACCATGAGTTTCGAAAAAAATGAAAGCTTAGATTCTCACAATCACATAGCTCCAGGAGCTGGGGCTTGAAAAATAACCCCAACTAGAGCTAGCAACATTGTTCACTTTCTAACCTCTGTAATGTTCAGTACAAGAAGGCTGTTCCTCTTGACCAGTTTTCCCTCATTCTCTGCCCTCCACACTGCCCCCTTTCCACTCCCACCCAACTCCTTTCTTTCAGTAGTTTCCTTTTCATAGAATTGTAGGATTAGAGGGACCTCGAGAGATTATCTAGTCCAGTCCCTGCACTCATGGCAAGAATACCATCCCTGATAAATATAAATATCATCCCTGATAAATTGTCTAACCTGCTCTTAACAATCTCCAGTGATGGAGATTCCACAACCTCCCTGGACAATTTATTCCAGGGCTTAACCACCCTGGCAGTTAGGAAGTTTTTCCTAATGTCCAGCCTAAACTGTCCTTGCCACAATTTAAGCCCATTGCTTCTTGTCCTGTCCTCAGAGATTAAGGAGAATAATTTTTCTCTCTCCTCCTTGTAACAACATTTTATGTACTTGAAAGCTGTTATCATATTCCCTCTGTCTTCTCTTCTCCAGACTAAACAAAGGCAGTTTTTTCAGTCTTCCCTCGTAGGTCATATTTTCTAGACCTTTAATCATTGTTGTTGTTCTTCTCTGGACTTTCTCCAATTTGTTCACATCCTTCCTGAAATTTGGCACCCAGAACTGGACAGAATACTCCAGTTGAGGCCTAATCAGCATGGAGTAAAGCAGAAGAATTACTTCTTCTCTCTCTGTCTAATAGAGCTGGTTGAAAAATGGCAACATAAGAACTGCCCCTGAATGCAACGGAAATAGTTATTACTTTTCTCCACTACTTCCCCCCCCACCACCACTCCCCTTTTTTTTCTACTCTAACTTTTCCAAAAGGAGGAAAGGAAAAAAAAGCATGTGTGGTGAAGAAGGAGAAAATGATACCCTGACATTCATTCTTTTGCATTCAGTGACAAAAAAGAAAAAAATAAATCCCAACTTTCCAAAAGTTTTTTGGTTTCAAAACCGGGAATGAAAACTTCAATTAGAAATCAAAACATTCTGATTCACTTGAAATCTCGTGTCACAAAATTAAAAAATAGTCAATGCTTTTCCCCTGAAACATTTTGTTTTTGACACAACTCCTCCTCCCCGTACCTCCCCCCCCCCAAAGCGCGAGACCTTTTTGATAAAAAATTTCAACCAGCTCTATTTAATTAAGACATTCAGAATTCGGACTCTGAATACTCCCCCAGAAATGTTTGAAAGGGCTGGATAGTTTTTCTGCAAGATGACTCCCCGGAGCTGCTCTATCTTGTGCTGGGCCTTGCTCTGCTGCTGGCCAATCAAGGAGGCAGCCATTTGCGTGAGTTGGGCTTCAGCCGTTTATTACTTGTCTGTACTGAGGATGGGACACCCTCAGTGGATTGCGAACCCCAAGCCTTGTGCCTGGAGACCCCTGCTGGCCTCCCACTAGGGCCCACTGGTGAGGCATGTTCGTCCACCACGTACTATAGAAATATCAGTTTCAGTGCTAATCATGTTACAGCACTCCTCCACGCTTGCTAGCTCCGCCATTTTAACGCCGCCTGCCTCTTGACATGCCAGAGCACCCATTTTAAACGTAGCTCTTTATGCTGGCTCCCCTTCTGCCTCTCTCGGGGTGTTGTGCTGGGAGACGGTTCAGCTTCCCCATCTGCTCTGTTCAGAGAGCTAATGTGAGCCATTTTTACAACACTTACATGCAGGAAGCAGCATGGCAGTACCGGTATTACTACAATTTACAGCTGCCTGTAAGCAGAGCGGGTCACCTGCGAAGGCACCGGCTGCTGTGCTGTGGGCCAGGAAGGCTCTTTCCTGCCTCTATAAATCAAGTGATTTTCCAGAGCAGTGGGAATCCAGCATCGGGGTCACAATGCTGAAGGGCCAACTCGAGGGCATGCCAGGTCCTTTCATGTGAGGCAGGCACACAAAAGTGCGCCAGCACTTGTTTGGTCTGCAGGAGAAGCCGCCCCACTTTTGCAGCGCAAAGCGGAAAGATGTCCTCCCAGGGCACAGGCTTTTCAATGTAGAGCCTTGTCAATACCTTTTGTTAGACGAAGAGTGGGAAATTAGACAGAACCATGTACACTTTTGCCTTTGATTGCTCTGCAGCAGTGGTTCTATCAGTCAGCCTTTGAAAGGCTTCCTCAGCCAGATGTCATCATTGTAGGCCACCATCTATACGTGCGATGGGCATGTCATGGCAGCAGGCACAGTGCGTTGTTCAAGGCCAGATTTTGAATTACGGGACAGGTCTAGAATTTCAGATCTGGACTCATCTCCTCAGGAGCTTAGCTAGGTCAGCCCCACGGATGCAGCACTACCAGGAGCACATAAAACAAATGTGGAAGAGAATAGAGCCCTAAATGATTTGGGGTTTTTATCCAGCTTGTTATCTTATGTATTTTTTTAATCTCAGCAAGAAATAATCCTCTTTTTGTCAGAATAAAAATGGTTTAATGCCATGAGAAAATAAAAGGAAGCCCTACACAGTGCTGTGATGATTTGCAAGGCTAGAGAGAGACTCCATAAGGCTTTTTCAAATAGACTCCAATATTTTCAGTGCTTAAAGAGGAGCGAGTATGTGACACTTTTTGAAGTGCCGATTTACAATAGGCCCTAGCTGAGTGCATTATAATTTGCTACCAGAAGTTCCAAAGTGCCAGTACTTTCAATAATGGGAAGAGAAACCCTAATATGAGACGGCTTTTGTATTGAGTTTAATGAAAAGCTAAAAATGTGCTAATTTGTAAGTCCTGTTGTGGTAGTAGCATTAGTGGCTTTTGAAATGTATTACTGACTTATGAGGTATTAAGAAAAAGTGACATTTTGCTACTAGCAGAAAAGTCAATTATAACATTTCAACACTTTAGAAACTTGCTGATGCAGGATGGGAGTTAATAGAACAGTCAGTTTCACTTTGTATTATAGGATTTTGTTTTTGCTGGGGAGAAACATGTTCTATTTTTAATGGCCACTTAAACAATCAGCTACAACCAGCTGTGCATGAATGGGAGGCTTGTGCATGCCTGGAGAGTGGTGTAAGGGCACACGGTTGATGTTAGATTTATTTACTGTGGCAGTGCCTAGAGGACCCAGCTCTGATCTGGGCCCCTTTGTGCTAAGCCTTGTACCTACTGCAAGAGGCAGTCCATATCCTGCTGAGGTTGTATTCTAACCAGTAGAGAGGTGGGAGTGGAAATAGTCAGAGGAGAAGGGACTTGCCTATGGTCAGACAGCTGGTCATTGGCAGAGATGGGAATAGATTTGTAGTGTCCTGAGTTGTAGCCCAGTGCCTTAATTTCCAGGCCAAACAGCCTCCCACGTTGAGAGCCTTCCCTGAGAAGATACACCGATGGCCTGGACTGCATACTCCGGTGCTCGTTACTCAGAAATGGATTCCGAATTTGGAAATGTCACTTTTTACAGTCAATTTGAGATTGAATGCAACATTCTTTCATTAGAAACCATAGTCCAGGTTGGGATAAGAGAAGGCAATATGAGCACTTGCACTCTGTTAGAGTACCTTTATTGGTAAAGGAACTTTCTCTGACCTTGCTTTCCCCCCTCTCCCCCAATCCCTGAAGAGGCAAGCTATTCCTTCAGGAGCTATTTGTGATCTAATGGTCATTTTCAAGTCACTTACCAAGGGATGGATCCTGTAAGCAAGGTGCCTGGGACTCTCAGGCAGCTGTATGGCCACCATTTCCAGAGTAGCCAAGCACTGCAGAATTTTGTAATGGATGTCTCCTCGCAGCACTCCTGTGAGGCAGGGAAGTGCTATTATCTGCATTTTACAGGCGGTGAACTGGGGCACAAAGAGACTAAGGGAATCTCTTTGCTGCAGCTGGGAGAGAGCCTCCCTGCCCCGGGGGAGACAGACTTGCGCTTGCTGGAGCCGAGCTGGCACGCTAAGGATAGCAGCGTAGATGTGGTGGCACCTGCTAGCCATCCGTGCTCAGACCCAGGGGTCCAGTGGCTAGCCCAAGCCTCCACTGGTGCCCCAACACCCACACTGCAATTGTTAGTGTGCTACCTCAATTCTGTCTACCCAGGCTGCTGCGTAGATGTACCCTAAGCAGCTAAATGTCTCTCTGGATCTGGGCCTCAGTGACTTATCCAACGTCACGCAGAAAGTAATGAACAACACTTCCTCTTCCCTTGTCTTCAGTGAGAGCTCAGCCTGCCAAGAGCTTGCAATATCAGGCCCAACGTTGGAAGTGTTAACCAGCTCCCGACGGAAGTACTGTAATAAGTGAAAATTGGAGGAAGTGAGAGAGGGGCTTATGAGAAATAGCGACTCAGACTGCAGATAAGATATAGGTGGAGGCTCTGCCCCTGGAAATACACACAGACATTTATCACTGACATGAAAGGGACTACTCACATGCATAAAGCTGAGCGAGTATGAAAGTGTTTGAGCCAAGTTACGATCCAGTCTAAGGGAGCCTGCACCTGGCTCTCTGCACCACTTATATCTCATTTTAGTCTCACATTGAGGCTTAAGCCATGCATAGGGACTTGTGAGTACTTTGCACTTGGGGTGAATTTCACCCTATGGCAGTAATGCACATGCTAGAACAGCCTGGCTTATTGGTGATTTCTGCAGAATCCTGTGCAGTCTATTACACGGTCCTTAGGAACAGACAATCCAATTTCTGTGTAGAGCAGAGCAATGTGTAGAAAACACAAGAATTTTTGCATGCCTTGCCCCACCCTTCTTTTTTTGAGCCCTTTTTTTCTTCTGCCTTGAGACAATACAATATATTTTTATTGAACTCCAGAGAAGGGAGTTTTGCAAGGAAGCAGGAAACTATTGGAGTCTTACTGCAATATGACCAGAATACATAAGTGCTGTCTATAAAATCCACGTCCAAAAGGAGTCAACTCTTTCTGGAAAGCAACTGCAATCACAGATACATTATCTCTAAATTGGTCAGTGAGGAGTACCAAGAAAAAATATTTCATTTGAAACTTGCAATGATCAAAGGCGAAAGTTGGCTCTCGTTATAACAGGAGCTACGTTGTCTGATTAAAGGACTTTGGCACTAAAGACATAACCTGAGAGCTTGACATAAACCAGGTCTCTAATAATACCACATGCTTACATTGTAAAAACATGACTTCATAGTGCTTTTAGCCATCTCCATTTTTAAATAAATGTCTTGTACGTGGATTAGTCCAGTGCTTGGAACTTAGGCACTTCGGTGTCCCTACTTTGCTAATATGATCTGGTGTAGGCACCGTTTGTACTTGTTGTAAGGATTTCTTCCGTGCTTGACTCAAAGGTCAAATTAAATCCTACAAGCTGTGTCTAAAGCCTAACATTGGTTCACGGGGCTATTTTGGCTGCATTGTTGAATTTTCTTCAAAAAGCAGCTTTTGCTCAAAAGAGCAATTAGGCTTCTAGCCTAAAGCACATAGAAGTAGGATTGTGCGTCCGCACCAAGCCTGAACCCATGCATGGTTTTAAAGTTTAATAGATTCTGTGTGTATGGGCTGTGACAAAGTTCCTCCTCTGCCTCGGTGGGTCCTGCGCTTATTGGCGGATTTGCTCGCCTCAGAGATTCACGGCAGCCCTCAGTTTGGCCACTCTTGCTAGTAGCTCAAACCTGCCATCCACTCAGCTAACCTCATCACTGGCCAGCATGGGGGAAATGGAGAACAATCCCCGCAGTCTCTGTGTCCCACCTAGTGGGTCGGGGACAGGCCAGATCCCTTTCCAATTTAGACCTTCCCTTCTGGTGTTTCTCACAGACCAGGTTCAACTCTTCCTGTGTCTGATCAGGAGTTGTGGGGATGGGGGGAACCCAGGCCCACCCTCTACACCGGGTTCCAGCCCAGGGCCCTGTGGATAGCAGCTGTCCACAGTGTTCCCTGTATCAGCTGTGTGACAGCTACAACTCCCTGGGCTATTTCCCCATTGCCTTCCCTCCAGCACCTTCTTTATCCTCACTGCAGGATCTTCCTCCTGAAGCCTGATCACGCTTGAACTCTTCACTCCTCCAGCAGCACGCCTTCTCACTTGCTGCTCCTGGCACGCCCCCTACTAATTGATGGGAGGTCCTTTTTAAACCAGGTGTCCTGATTAGCCTGCCTGCCATAATTGAATCTAGAAAGTTCTTAATTGGCTCCAGGTCTTGATTAGCTTGCCTGTCTTAATTGGTTCTGGCAGGTTCTTGATTGCTCTAGGGCAGCCCCTGCTCTGGTCACTCAGGGAACAGAAAACTATTCCTCCAGTGGCCAGTATATTTGCCTTCTACCAGACTCCTCGGACGTGATCCACCCAGACCAGACCTACACCGTCCTGGGCTGCACCATCTTCGACAACCTATATCTGGTCCGGGACCTTTTGGAACTCGGGTGTAGGGACGGTCTGTCGTTCGCCCTCCTGTCCCTGGATCAGGAGAAGGCGTTCGACAGGGTGGATCACGGGTATCTCCTGGGCACTCTGCGAGCGTTTGGCTTGGGACCCCAGTTTGTGGGTTTTCTCCAGGTGCTGTACGCCTCCGCAGAGTGTCTGGTCAGGCTCAACTGGACCCTGACCGAACCGGTCAGCTTCTGGCGAGGAGTACGGCAGGATGCCCCCTCTCGGGCCAGCTGTACGCTCTGGCGATCGAGCCCTTCCTCTGTCTCCTTCGCAGGAGGTTGACGGGGTTGGCGCTATGGGAGCCGGAGCTGCGGCTGGTCCTGTCGGCATACGCCGACGATGTACTCCTCGTGGTCCAGGACCGGGCGACTTGGCGCGGGTGGAGGCTTGCCAAGCTGTGTACTCGGCAGCCTCCTCCGCCCGGGTCAACTGGGTCAAGAGCTCTGGCTTGGTGGTAGGGGACTGGCGGCAGGCGAGCTCCCTCCCACCCGCGCTTCAAGCCATCCGGTGGAGCGCGGGTCCGCTGCTCTATCTCGGCGTTTACCTTTCTGCCACGCATCCGTCTCCGCCGGAGAACTGGCAAGGTTTAGAGGGCAGGGTGGTAGAGCGGCTCCGGAGATGGACGGGACTGCTCCAGTGTCTGTCCTTTCGAGGGCGGGCACTGGTGCTCAATCAACTAGTCCTGTCCATGCTCTGGTACCTGCTCAACACCCTGGTTCCGGCCCCGGATTTCCTGGCCAACCTCCGGAAATTGATTCTGGAGTTCTTCTGGTCAGGACTGCACTGGGTCTCTGCAGGGGTTCTCCATCTGCCCCTGGAGGAGGGAGGGCAGGGCCTGAAGTGTCTTCGCACTCAGGTCCATGTCTTCCTCCTCCAGGCCCTGCAGAGGCTCCTTTATGGTGCAGGTAGTCCGGCGTGGAGCATACTGGCGCACGCCTTACTGCGCCATTTCCGAGGGCTCCGATATGACCGGCAGCTCCTTTATCTCCATCCGAGGGGTCTTCCGCGAGACCTCTCCGGGCTGCCGGTCTTCTACCAGGACCTCCTCCGGACCTGGAAACTGTTTGCAGCGACCAGGTCCGTGGCGGCCTCCGTGGGGGAAGATCTCCTCGCGGAGCCCCTGCTACACAACCCCCAGCTCCGTGTGCAGGCGGCGGAGTCCCCTTCGGTGCGCCAGAGGTTGGTCCTGGCAGAAGTCACCAAAGTCGGAGACCTCCTGGACTACGACCGGGGAGACTGGCTGGATCCCCTGACGCTCGCTCAATGCATGGGGCTCTCCAGACCTCGTACCGCCCTGCGCGTACTTCAGGAGGTGAGGGACGCCTTGCCGCCCGCTGCTCGGGTTTACCTCGACCGGGTCCTGCGAGAGGGCGCTCCTCGCCCACCCTCCACCCCAGGCCCTCTGGACCTTTTCATCGGGCCCCTGCCCCGTGGACCCGACCGACCCCCCCGCCCCTTCACCGTGAGCCGGCTGCACGAGCTGCAGCCGGTCAGGTTCCAGACCGTGCCAAAACAACATCTCTACACGCTCGTGCTCCATACCCTTCATGTCCCCACCCTCGCGTCCCGCCCTGACACAAAGTGGCGGGATCTCCTGCCACCTCTAGAGGGTGAGGAGCCCCAGTGGGCCAGCCTTTATTCCACCTTAGTCCCGAGGCCCGCCGGGGATATCAGTTGGCGGCTCCTTCACGGGGCCGTGAGTACGGGCGTGTACTTGGCGCGGTTCACCCCAATCCCGGACACCTGCCCCTTTTGCGGCGTGAGGGAAACCCTGGTGCACGTCTATCTGGAGTGCGCCAGGTTGCAGCCCCTATTCCGGCTCCTCACCAATATTTTGTTAAGGTTTTGGTTGCACTTTTCTCCTCACCTTCTTATCTACGCACTCTCTGTCCGTGGCCCCACTAAGTCGCGGGACCTCCTGGTCAACCTCCTCCTGGCCCTGGCTAAAGTGGCCATCTATAAAACCAGGGTGAGGAGGTTGGCCAACGGAGTCTCCTGCGACTGCGGGGCCTATTTCCGATCCTCCGTCCGTTCACGCCTCTGAGCAGAGTTCCTCTGGGCGGCATCCACCGACTCCCTTGACGCCTTTGAGGAGCGGTGGGCGCTGTCCGGGGTTCTCTGCTCAGTGTCCCCGTCCGGTTCCCTTCTTTTGACCCTTTGACCGCACTCCCGTCCCTGTTCTTCATTAGTTGTCCCCCGTAATTATTTGACTTCCAGGTCCTGTGGATCTCCCCCTTAGGCTGGGGGGGGGATCCTTTAGCAGTGGGCGAGCTTTGCCTGCCCACTTCCTGGATCCCAATAGGACCAGACTCCTGCACCCCACTGGTCTGGATCTGTCACAGGGCAGATGATGTTTGCATAGCTGAAAAATCCATGAACAGCCAGCCCCGGCTAATTTTCCTCCCAACATTTGCCTCGCTGGCCCTTTTCCATACATTCTCAATTTCCTCCTCCCCATCTCACATGAGATTATTTCAAGGAAGCACCCAGCACCATAATATCTGGGCATCAGGGGTGGACTTCTCTGTGGCACTCAGTGTAGGCCTAACTGTTCCCTGATTTAATTCAATGGGATCTTTATTACTAACTTCACTGGGAGCAAAGCTAGACTAGCAGTGAGTGCTTTTAAAAACCCCACTCCATGTACATGTGTTGAGGGCACATTGTTGAGGGCAGTTCAAGAACAACAGATCCAAACGATTTTAGTTTGTGGAGTATTTTTATTTATTCCTTTCCTAAGGTACCTTTTTCATAAGTGATTTCTGTTTCTTGAAATATGATATTTATTGCTTGACACACATAACCAGAGCTTACATCCATGCTTAGGGAAGGGTTGATGGAGAACTCCCATGTTAACTTTTGGGAGCAATTGTTGCTGCTGAAAATTAAAGTGCTTTGATGACATATTTGCCATACCCAGACGCTTGACAGCAGGAATCCGGTAACTCCCTCCTCTGGTCTTTGCACGTTGACTGTCCATCCACCAGAGCGGTACTTGCATATCTCCTCACGATCATTGCAAAACAGTGGCACCACTTCCAAGCAGAAGGTGCACATATTATGCTTGACTCTCAAAGGATTACACGTCCCTTTTTGGTTTAACTTTTTAGGCCTGGTCTACCCAGCTTGTGACGGTATAACTATTTTGGTTAATGGTCTGATTTATTTTACCAGTAGTTATACTGGTATAAATGTGTTTATACCAGTATAGCTGATTTCCCTGTGTTATACTATGTTCCATATGTTAAGTTATACGGGTATTATTGAGCCCACACAAGGGGTGGGGGGCTGATGGGACTGATAATGAGATTGTAACCGTTCATATAAAGATTGCTGATCAAATCCGGCTTAGAGCATTAGTGACTTAGAGATTTTACTGGCTGGAAGTGCTCAGGTTGTACTATTTTAACGACACCCTCTTTTTTGGTATCAGAGTTGGTTGTCTAAAACTTCAGAGCAACAGCAAAATGCCAGTTCCGTTAAAGCAGTACAACTTGTGAATAAATAAGACAAATTGAAACCTGGCATTTTTCCTTAATACATTTAATAGGTCGAAAAATACTCTAGGTACTTTCCATATCTGAGGATACTTACAAACAGTAAATTCTTGTAAACAGTGACAGGTCTTATCTGGGCCTGAACGGGCCAAAAGGCTCTGTTAGACTTAGGTTTAGAAACTACTGCAAAGGCCACAATCACCTTTTCAATGTTTTAACTCCCCCCTATATTTAGTTCTAGAGTAATAAATGTTGGATGGAAATTAATGAGTGAATATAAACGATTTATTTGTAGCTCTAGCGTGCAACAATACATGGCTTTTGCCTTCCCAGCTCTGAGAAATTGATTTAGTTTACTATTATCTAATTGTAAACTAATTATCTAATCTAATCAATTATCTAATTGTAATCCTTTGTAGGAATTTTATTTCTAAAATGCAAACCATGAATTTACCAGCCCAGAGAATGAGTTCATGCATTTGTTATCTGAGACTATTTCTTGTTTTTTAAGGTGACATTTGTTTTTTTGGTATTGAGGTTATTTGCCTAAAACTTTCAGTGCAATGGCAAAATAGTTTCAGCTTCTTATCCATCCTTTTTCCAAATACTACTGGTAAATGACATGTGTCATTTTAGGTTTATCTATCAAGTTTGTAAGTGCCTCAGCTTCAGGAAAAATACATTGCATTATTGTAACAGAAACAAACCTAAAATATTTTGTAATTTGTACTGGACCTTTTATCCAAAGACCTCCAGCATGCTGTACGAACACTAGCTAAACCTCACAACATCCCTGTGAGATAGGTTAGAAGTAGAGCTATTTCACACACAGATAAGTTGAAGTACAGATACTTAGGCCCTACAGTCCATTCGTTTTGGGGGGCTTAGTTTTTGGTGCACAGTTTAAACATCTAGGAGTCTCCACCTAGGCATCCAAATTTATGGGCTCCTTTGAAAACTGGAGCTAAATGATGTGCCAAAGTCATACAATTAGTCAGTTGCCAAGCACACAACTCAGGGCTTCTGACTCTGGGATCTCTGCTCTAACTACTAGACTACAGTCAACTTGTGAAAGTTTGTAGGTCTGTTACTAGCCTGAAATATCCGCATTGAAGTCTGTTCTTCCACTTCAAAACACTGAAATTGCACATTAGCTCTAAAGCTATGTTTAAAACACTGCGAAAATATGAAGGGCCAATGCAGATGCCTTTGTGCCCACTGGGGTAGAACAGTCCAGTTCTGCTCCCTACTCATGGTGGAACTTTAATGCACAGAGGTATCCTGAAAATTTCGGATCACGTTTTTCACCTGATGAGATTGACCGCTAAAGGATTAATGAAGAAATAGGAAGGAAATATGAACATTGAAAAAAGTCATATCATATGTAGTTCTCCTGGGTTTGTAGAAAGCAATTAAGCCAATTAATTTATTGGTAAATTATCTTATGATGAATTACAGAATAACTGCAATGAAACTCTGACATTCACATTAATACCAAATTAGTTACTGTATTATGACTGTTCTTACAATGAATGCCCAGTAATTTAATAATAATGGGACACTTAAATAATTTAACCAATAATTCTGTAGATCACTCACATATATAAATGAGCATGACAGCTTCCTTTCTCTGCTTTGCTGGTGCTCTTGAATTAGCTTCCTGGCAACACAGAGAACAATTCTGGCAGCCAGACAGCTCCACGCATTTGCACTGGGATGCCGTTGGGAGTTGTAAAATAGAGAAATCAGCAAGACATTGTGTTACACTGTGCCCCCTTCAGAAGACTCTTCACTGATTTCCTCTACACTGTTGCAAAGTGCCATTGCTATAAGAAATGTACCCATTCTGCTGGGACTTTTCAAAGTGAGGGATTCCCCTCCCACAACTCTGGATTATTTTGAAGCTGTGCTCCATTTGCCATAAATGCAAAATGTCAAGAGAAGTGCCATTGGTATGTTAGAATGAGGTAGGGAGCCCAGCCACCATGCTGTCCATTATAAATATTTGCTGTATTGCAAGATGTGGCAAGTGTTATAAACAGCCTTTTCCTACAGGCAAGGCCTGCCGGGGTCCTGGCCATGACTGTGGGGACCTAGATGCTACTGCAATACAAACAATAATAAGTTATGGTTTAGGGAATCAAACCCGCTGTATTATTAACTACAGTAATTTAGTGACCACTAAATCAGACCCTGTGTATTGCAAACGTTGACCATTGTGTTTATTGGTCTGCTCTGGGTAAGCCCTGCTGGCCTCACAGTACTGTCACCGTGTAGCAACACCCATTTCTGCAGGAGCCATAGTCTAGGGATGTCTTCACTGCACAGTTCACTCAGGCTCTTACCTGAGTTTTAGACACACTCCTTCCCCATCATCCACACAGAGAAAAGTCTGACCTCAGTTTGGAGGTGCTTTAACCTTGGGCAAACTGTCCTGGCTGTTGGCACAGGTTAGAGCCAGGTGTTACTCCAGTGCTGATAATCCCCCAATGCCTTCCCACAATTCTCCCAAAGGGCAGACAAGTTCTCCTGAAATTGCCTGGGAAAGAATCCTAAAGCATCTCAGCACAAAGAACCATGGGATATGCC
Organism: Chelonia mydas; assembly: GCF_015237465.2. Taxonomy (NCBI): domain Eukaryota; kingdom Metazoa; phylum Chordata; order Testudines; family Cheloniidae; genus Chelonia; species Chelonia mydas. The sequence continues at coordinate 69,770,182 of NC_051251.2, read as the reverse complement.
CCCAGTCACACCCAGCTGGGTGCAGAAACAGGGCGCAGCAATGCAGGTGTGGCTTTGTTACTGGAACACTCGCACCCAGGCCAGGCTAACCTGGGTGCTCAGAACCAGGAGCCAGTCACCCAGGTTAACTGAGCAGTAGAGTTACCCCTCGTGTTCTGAGCGTTTCTCCTAACCGCTATTGTAAATAACTGTACTATCAGAGGGCTGTAACAGGAAGACTTAAAAAGAGGCTGGAGTCTAATTACACTATATCTGATATACAGCTGAGAAGTAATCCGCCCTGTAATTGTTGCAAATACGTAAGACTCACAGAACACCTTTAGCAGCAATACTTTCATGAGCATTATTAGCCTCACAGTGGGACCTAATGCTAGAGCATCTACTGGGGCCACTTAATTACATAGTTCAATCATTAACACTGAAATTACAGTGAGTGTTGCCCCTGCTTGACACAACAGTTTTATTTTCAAATAGCTACACATTCCCGGATCATCATTATATCTTGTACTTAAATAGCAATAAAATTGCTCCCTACCTTTTTTACAAGACTGATGCTCTTTGGAGGTGGTGTAGGTATACATTTACACACACCAAAGCAACCTGGGAGGCTTTGTGCCATTCTGGCAATGCAAGTCAGCTGTAAACCTAGCTTAACCAGCCAGTGAAACTGTCCCATAATGTTCTTTCTTGCTACGTAGATATGCCAATTGTGGTTTCCAAGTCCCAGTCCTATTAATATCCATGTGCAATCCAGCTTCATGGCTTACAAGGGCAGAGCCAGTAGAGCACCACTGAGATATTCAGTTGAAGGATAAATTGAGAAGAAATGGAAACATTTAATTACTTCCATAACATGGAAGAACACATGGAAAAAAACTGGAAGCCAGATTCTCTCCTGTCATGCAGAGCTGTGCAGGCATGTGAGTGGGCATGAGGAGCTCCGTACCTCTGCGTATGTGGATAGAAATGGAGCAATATGCTAAGGGGGACACACACTATGCCAGTCATGTTGGATGGAATCCAGGGAGCTGCTTGGTTGCCTAAACCCAGAATTAGGCGCCTAAATAAGTTCCCCACCGTGGTCAACAAAACTCCCGCGGAACCCTGTAAGCACCTCCCAGGAGAGAGCTCGAACCACTAGACTAGAGAGTCATTCTGTGTCTGGCCCAATCACTCTGTCTTTATTTATCCACAGTGGAACAGCTTCCGCAGGAGAGACTGAGAGACACCCCCACATCAGACTGTCCTGTAGCTCAATGGTTAGAGCATGCTCCTGAGAGATGGGAGACCCCCGTTCAAATCCTTTCTCCCCTGTCTGCCAGGAAGGGGGGATCTGAACCTGGTTTGCTCACCTCCCAGGTGAGTGCTCAAACTACTGGGCTAAAAGTTATTAGGTTGGCAGTGGCACCACCACCTTCTACTCCAGCCATTTTGTGTAGTGGGGCAGGCGCCTAATTCATTCCTGCAAGAAACTAGGTACCTAAGACAGGATCATGGGTTCCTGTTTGTGGATTGCTAGCAGAGCTAGGCACCTCCCTGCATCCTGGACTGAAGCTCCTATCACTGAGAAAGGGGCAGGGCTTAGCACATTGGGGTCTCCCACTGGCTAGCCTAGACAGGGAGCTGCCTAGTGTGCTGGCTTTTGTGGATCCCATTCCTAGGTGCCCATCTCTTCCCATTCATTGTACAGGGAGCCTAGATGCCTAACTCAGGTTTTATGTATTGCAGTGTTGTTCCTGTGATATTTTAGCTGCCTAAACGTTAGGTGTTGCAATGCGGAGTGGTGCAATGATGAAGTCCCTTCCTGGATTCCACCCATTGTTACTTTAGTTTTAAGATGAATAATACTATTTAACCTACTTGAATGTTATATAATGGCTTTACTTATGTCCAACCTAATCTTATTTTTATCAGTTCATATTCTGCAATCAGTAATACCCGAGCCACCCTGTTGAAGTTGACCGTAACTATTATGTGTAAGAAGTCAGTGGGGCTGAGGGCATAATTTGTCCAAATTTGTTTTCCTGCTTTAGAGACTACAAAAGGTTAATACAAAAATTAACAATATTATTTTTAGAGCCTGGAACTCTTTGGGAAGGATAGTTAGAGATTTTTTTATTTGGAATATGTTAAGATCAGGATGCCTGAATTTGTAAAGCTACCAATGAGCTGCAGCCGAGTGTCTGTAAAAAATTACACCAAATTCTGTAGCTGTTCTGTGCAAGTGATTAAATACATGACACTGTTCATATTCATAGAATTTCATTGTTCACTACATGTCAAGACTCTAACAGCCAGGGGACTAATTACCAATGGGATTCCAGCTGCTACAGATGGGGTGGGAAAAAAGAAGCCTGCACACAGAAAGATCTTGCTTTTTGCTCTAAAAATTGTCAGGCTCAGATGGATTTCTGTTGGGAATTGTTTCATTTCCATGGAATGCAAGGACTGTTGTAGGACGGATGGGTCAGTACATAGGGTGGTGAACTGGGCCTCAGAAAAAATGGGTTCCATTTCCAGCTCAGCCACAAAATTCTTGTGGGGCCTTGGGTAGGTCGGCAATCTTCCCTATGTCTTAGTGCCCATTGGTAAAACTGGGGGATTACTTCCTCACAGGGGTGAGGAGGATAAGAATATATGAATGATGGGAATTGCTCAGGGACTGTAGTGGTTAGGGCCCAAAGAGACCTATTTCTGAGGTATCACCAGCTGTAGTAGTGAGTCAACATGCCCTTTCCCCCTGGTAGTAGTGGCAGAAAAGAGAGGGTTTATTAAACCAGAATCAACTAGTTCTTCCCACTGTGCTCAGGGATATGGTTCCCAAGGTCCTCCTATAGAGAGTTAATCTCTCACATAAGCTTTTTAGATTTATGTATGTTTTCTTGCCCAGGTTTCTCTTCCAAGCTAGTATCACCTTCAGTATCAACACCCTTTCTAGAACTAACTGTGATGTAAGAGAGTCTGTTATAGGGCCTCAGACTCTTCCCCTTCCCAGTATGCTTTGTTAAGAGGAGCTTGACAAGCGGGCTTTTCTTTCCCCAGGCCTTTCAATAGGACACACCTTTTTGGCAGCAAACTTTGACCATTTTCTAGGTAAGAACAAACTTCTCAGGGTTTATTTCTGGGTCTTTTTTCCTGGAACCACTGTGCTCTGATGTGGAAAACTGGGGAGAAAGGGAAGCCCTGACCCACTTTTCTCTCAGGACTTTAGCTTTGAGATCCAAACAAACCAAACAGAAGAATACAGGCAGTTTGTTTAAAAAAATGATCTCTTTTTTCCCTCTGAGGACCCTTCCTAATTCCCAGCGACCCTGTCGCACCAGAACGACAACAGCAGTGAATTGATAGCCAGAGGAGGACATGGAACACAGGTGTACTATGGTCTCATTGGGCTGCCTTATCTAAAAGTGAGATGATGCAATCTTCATTAGATGAAAGTGCTGGCTGGCCTTCTAGAGTAATCCCGTGTAGCATGGGTTACAGTGTTCTAGCTTTGCGAAAACAAAGGTATGTACTATGACACCATGGTGATGATGAGCATTGTATATAAACCTAAATAGCTATGATAGAATACACATTATGAAGCCCACACCGAAGCTGCAATCACTTGGCTAGTGAGAGATGAAAGCAGGTATTATCTGGTTTATAAGATTATAAGTTTAGGTGCACATGTGAGTCCTATTAGACCTCCAGGCTTGTGAGCTAACTTGATAACAAGCAGTCATATTCCCTCTACTAAGGTGCAGTGGAACATTTTTTCATTTCCTCAATGTTTATTCCTACCAACAAGCACCAGGACTGTGAGATGGTAAGCTGTCGTACAGGTCCCAGTCTTTGTTAGATGCTGGGTAAAAGACCTGTTGAGGTATCACTGGCATACTGATGATACTGTACCCAATAGTGGCTCCAGCTCGCAATCACCTCCAAAGGCTTTAGAGCTGGTCCAGTTATGAATAACTCAGGTAAATTTCCTTGGGTAAACTACTTTGTTAATAAATGGTGTCATTATTTGACTACTCTGTTGACCAAGTGATATTCAGTGCATGATTCATTTAAGGATTTTTTTCCTATCAATTCTTTAAACAAGTTACTCATGAATAAATGCTTTCATTCTTCGACTTGCCGCACTCTATCGGTTAAACAAGAAGGACAACAATAGCAAATGCCCAAGGGAGCCAACAATTAGAAAGCTGTCTGTCAGAAGCCTCTGGGGTCTCCCTGAAAGGAAGAGACGATGCCATTTGAAGCTTCAGGTTCTGTTGCTACAAGCTTATACATACACAAACCATGACCCCAATCCTGCAAAGCCTTAAGTGCATGCACGATGTCATACATATGAGAAGTCCCACTGAAGTCAATGGATCTGTTACGTTGAAGTCAATGGAACTGCTCAGGCGTATAATGTAAGTCTTTGCAAGATGCGGGCCCATACTATAAAAGTGTGCATATTTTTGAAAACTTAGTACAGGTCAGGCCAAATTTAGCCTAAAATCTAGGACCAATGGAAGTATTTCCATGGCTTCTTAAAGTTCCAATCTTTTTTTTTTTTTTTTTTTAAAAATCCTCTTACAGTGTTAGCAACCTGAATATTGCAGAACTGTGCCTTGAGCTAGTCAAATATCACAAAAGAGTATTCAAAAACACTCTTTGAAATAAATGCCACCCAAGTGAATGTCCTCTGTGTATGCTTCTTTCTATATGTTTTCTGCTAACATTTGTATCTGTGAATGTTTGTGCATGGTGACATTTGTAGAAAGATAAAGTGCGGCGCTGGTCCTCATGTGAATATGGACATGCTTCTGTAACTAATGTTGGTCAGCCTATGGTAGACTACATTAAGTGCTTGGTAACAGCCCACGGTCAGAGAAAAATTAAAAAGAGCCTTTATAACTGTTTTATTGGGAATTATAATACACTAGACATACAGGTATGGAAAGCAGTTAGTTTTATAAAGCAACTAAGTTAATAAAATAAAAATAAATAATTAAAGGCTCTTAACACGACATCAGTTTTTAAGCAAAATTCCTCATTGAAATCAATAAGGAGTTTTGCCTAAAAACTGGACGGTATGATATCGTCATAAGTAATTAAAAAAAAACTCTTTAGAATAAGTGATGCTTGAGAAAGTCAGTGGTCATTAGCTCTTAATCTTGTTGGAGTGAAATGTCACACTGGTGTCTCATCCTATTTGCAACTTTTTTTTTTTCGTGGAACACACTTAGAAATATATTCTTCCCCCAGAGCTGGCCACAGATTTTTGTGTATGTTGTCTCTAATGTCCTCATCCCTCTTCAGAGAAATGGATCAATAAGCTTCCTGTGATGTATTCCCAGATGAGATCTCCTCAAGGAAATAAATTACTTTTTCTTCTTTTTCCCTTTCTTTCCTCCCTTCTTTTTCCCTTTATCCTTTCCTTTTCCTTTTCCCATTTCCTCACCTTCAATCAGTGCTCTGGCTCGTGCTTTCCCCAGAGGTGTCTTGGCATACCAGACCTGGAGAATCAAATAAGTGGTTAGAGGGGAGGAAAAAAAAGCATGAAAGAACATTTAAGTAACTTTTGCATGTACGATGGAGTGTTCCTAACAAAAACCTTACAATCCTGGCCGGCTCGTGGAGAAGCTGAAACAAGATCCTTAGAACTCTTGAGAACACCATTATAACAAGAAGTGTAGCAATCCTCTGCTTTCAGAGTCCCTCATTAACGTGAACACTTAGCTGTGCCACTTGTGTTGCTATAGTTATGGGAGTGTTAGAACTTCTATGATCAGCCCTATTTCCAAGGGTATGTAACTCTTGTCAAAATTACCTCTGATTGGAAACTTGGCAGTATAAAGAGCATATTTTTTGGTAGTTCTTAAAATCTGTTCAGTTGTTTTTCATTTCAAGGGGAAAGTTAAACAAATCATAATTTTTAAAAAGCTGTTTATTGGTTTCATGTGCTTGTTCATAGTTTTGTGTCTCGTAAATGGTTTTGTTTTGGTTGCTTTGCAAACTTGCAAAGTTCTGGGACTGTAATGGCAACAAGGCCTCTCTGGGATAATTAAAATAATTTAAAAGGGCTGAATTGGTAATATTTGAAATCAGGTGTGCACAGGAAATAACCTTTCCCTAAGCTTGAAGTGTGTGTGTCTGTAGTAACAATGTCATGGTCCGTTCTGCAGCTCAAGATGTGATCAGATATTGGTGTGCATGATGAAAAACCTATTCACTATGTTCATCTCTTTTGTTATGCCAGGAATGAATTTGGCTTTTTCCCTCTCAGACGCCTAAGGACCGGTACTCTGGTGTCTTGACTTCGGCCTCTCACCTCAGAACCCTACTTAGGCCAGCTCTCGTCTCTCTCTGCTCCGCTCCATCCACACTTACACCTACACTATCTCCATTCACAATGATGTTGACTCTGTTGGGGCTTGTAGTGTCTTGTGGATTAAATGCTTTAAACAGGTAAACGAAATGCATTAGTAGCAAAATGGCCAACCAGTTGTGGAACAGCTATAATAATGTGACCCGCAATCTAACTATTCTGATTTAGCTGAATACCTACTCTTCAAACCTCTCTATCTTACCCCCTCTTCTAACTCTGTATTATACAAAATCTCACCCAAACTTAGGTGGGTTTGAATAATTAGGCTGTACTGTACTTGGGTCGGGGATGAGGAGGGGAAGGGGCTAGTGATGGTGCACATACATTGTGAGCTAGGTACAAACTTTTGAGGCGTTGCACCTTGAAACCATAGGGCTGTTAGACTTCTCTGAAGAAATTCTGCTTGGTGATGGAACTCTTAGGAACACATTATTAAGGACTAACTAAACAGTGTGGCAGCACGTGGTAAATGTGAGGGAATATTGAGACCTACTCCAACCCCCTCTCCATATTGCCAGCAAAGGGTTTGCCTTATGTGGCAGCGTGGGGTTAATGATTTACAATGTCATAGAATCATAGAAGATTAGGGTTGGAAGGGACCTCAGGAGGTCATCTAGTCCAACCCCCTGCTCAAAGCAGGACCAACACCAACTTTTGTTGGTGTCATCTGTTGTTTCCTTTTCCTTACTTTTGTATATTCAGTTTAATTAAATAATTAACCTATTTACTGGCATGTCCCCATAATAGTTTCTTCACAGATTCTGCAATGAGTGGAACTGCTCCAAGATATTACTGAAGCCAACCGCTTAGAAAGAAAGAATCAAAACCAGATTAGATTTTCTCTAATGAATAATAAGATACACAGGTTTCTGTTTATAAGAGATTTGAACCCTGAAGTTTCAGGGCATAAGTCAACAAATGACTTCCTTGAGTTAAGAAAAAACTTCCCCTGGGGGCATGCTGATCTATAATTTTCTTGCACCTTTCTCTGAAGTATCTTGTACTGACTACTGTCAGGGAGAGGATGCTGGACCATTGGTTGATCCAATAAGGCGATTTGTTTGTTTCTATTTAACTATTTTGTATCAAATAGGTGCAGTAAGTAGGTCACTTTTTAAATGGGTGTATATAACTGAATTTAAGAAATCCTATTATCACCATTTTCCATTATTTATATTCATTTTGGGAACAGTGGCAGAATATAACCACATGTCAAATGGGGAGATTCATGTTCGGAGGGAATAGAAATCAAAGATTCATCAGCATACTAATCCTCACTTTGAATACTGCTTTAAGTTTTAGTCACTTCACTTCAAAAAGGACAAAGCAATACAAAAGGTCCAGCAAAGAGCAATGAAAATGATTAGAGGCTCAGGGTATAGTCACTTCCATGTGAGGAGAGATTAAAAGACTTGAATTAATTAATGTGAAAAAGAAAGCTAAGAGTGATCTCTGAATGTTACAGTGAAGGCCATTTTGGCAATCATTTCCCCTGTGCCATGACACAAGAACAGGGGCTGCAGTACATGACATATAAAGGAAACAGATTTAAAACAGGTAAAGGAAATACATTTTAAAGAAGGATATATTTAATGCAAAGAAATCATTGCCACGGGATATTGAGGGAAATATTTGAGCTAGATTCAAAATTATTTGATTGCTGTCAGCATACTTTGTGCTGTGCAGTTGTGTTTATAGGAATAACATTTGCTGTTTCACTAGCTCAGTTAAAAAGTGACAACAAATACCAGGCCTCACATTTCAGGGCATAAGTGGATTGCCACTTGGAGTTGGGAATGAATGTTTCCTGCTATGGTACAACACTGATCACACCTCGAGGCAAGATACTAGACAGATTGTAAGGGTGAGCAAAAAGACTAAAATGCCAAATTCAAGTATTGAAGTACTGACCATATTCATAGAGTCAAATGTTTCTGAATAGAAACTGGAGACTGTTCAACTGACTCGGGGAGTGTGTGCACCAAAATGAGATTAGAAGTTAGAGAGAGAGATGTAAATGTCTCATGAGAGCAATCCAGCCAACCAGTGGCTTGGTTTAGACTCGGGTGATTGGTGATCAGTGTAGTTAGAGTCATTTTTATGTGTTGAAGTTGCTGGAAATTCCATACTGCTCGTTGCTGGAGAAGTAAAGAAAGAAAACCAGAGTGCAGCACTGATAGCTGTTAAAAGTTCCCCTTTCCAGCCTACATAGTATTTTATTGTGTGTACATAGGATAAGTGAGAGGCAGAGAGGGGCACTTACACGCTGCTATTGGCTGCAGTGTAAGGGCGCAGTCTGGGACGGTGCCAGGTACTCTCAACATCCATTGACTTCAGCTTTGCTCAGTACATGGTAGGACTGAGCCTCTTGTAACAGTGGAGGGGACAGCATGAGCAATTAGTAGACACAGTAGACCTAACCCAGTGAGACACTCGGCACCAATCCCATTCAGGTGCAGATACCTTCTAAAAGATGCAGCTTACTACAGCTAGTCTGTAGCAGGTCATGTTTTGGTTGTAGTTAGAGGACACACATGTGGGAGATGGGTGAGAACACTGAAAGGGAGAGTGAAAGGGACATTGTTTACACAGATGTTAATATCACCTGGTACGTTTCTTCTTCCTCTTTGTACACTGGGTCCTGCCTGGCCAGGGAACTCAGGAACTCAGCAGCTGTCAGCGGCTTGTTAGTCATCTGCCTGAGGCGTCGTTCACTGAGGACAGTTTGCACTGCACAAACGATGTGTCCCTGGGTGAAACCATCGGAAACCTTTGCTAGGCAACTTATGTTCAAAGATTTGGTGACAGCCCCTCCATTCTGCAGGATGATGTGTTTCCATAAGACTGTTTATCACCAACAGAAGAGGGAAGAGAAACCCGAAAACATGTATTAAGGAGACGGAAAAGCAATCTGAGTGACTTGGCTAATTGCTTTGAACCTAAAGTTCTTTCTGAGAAGGAAAATGAAAATATAGGACATCAGTACAATCAGCAAACCAAAAAGATTTGATTTTATATATATATAGATATTTACATTTGCACCTTGTACATATGGGGGAAATACACAATTAAACTAAGCATATTTTAATCTACTCTGTATATATCCATGTGTGTCTGTATATATGCATACACGTAATTTGGCCAGATTTTTAAACCAGGGTGCCTAAAATTAGACACTTACATCCATGGCATGATTTAATAGGTGCTGAGCAGGCAGCTTCCACCACAGTCAATGAGAGGTACAAGGGCTCACTACTATGTTTTAGGTGTCTAAGACCCTGATCCTCCAAAGACTTGGGCACACGTTCAAAATGATAGGTGTATGTCTTTGCAGGTGTAGGGCTATGTCTGCAAATACTACGGTGCATTAATCTCATGCCTTTGTCTTTTAGCTTGCAAACTCTGGAGGACAGGGACCACATTTTTCATATTTAGAAAGTGCCTAGTGCTTTGTGGGTGCCCCCAAAAAATCTTAATAAATAAGACTAACATCCTTCACCCTTTGTATGGGAACGCATAGATCCCAAAGTCATGCTGATTACAATCTTTATACTACCACAGATTCCACAGATTCTTAAACATGTCTCCCTAGAAAGTCTTTTTAAAAATATTTTCTTTGTCTGAAAAGTAAAACAAGTGAAAATAGTGACTTAGACAAATTGCATCTAGAGGATTGAAATTGTAGTAGTGTAGCATGGTAGTGCAGTTTGTGCCACATGAGTGATCTGTGTTTGAAGACACAGTATATGGCATAATAATATGCATGGGGAGAGTTACAATTATGAGACTGTTGCAGCATCCAGTAATAGTCTTTGTGTAAGAGAAAAACTGCTTCACCTTTCTTTCTACTGTAATGTAGATATTATGGACTTTTACTCATAACCACTGACTTCGTTTTTCATTCTAGAAAACAGTGTTCTTCAACTTGATTTATACCTAGTCTCAATAACTATTGGCTGAATCACTGATTCATAATAGGGAAATTGATACATGCAGCGGTGAACATTTATTTTGTGTTTCCCTGTGTTGTGCAGCGTAGCTTCCTCTGCAGTCGAGGATCGTGGATAAGAAGAGAAACTGATGCACATCATGACTAATATCAGATCTCCAGGTGCAATGACTGCCATTGTGTGTTTGCTGTACCCATACTGGGTATAAATGAAAGATCTTGTGCTGTAGAAAAGTAGAAGGGTTACAGGCTACGTGTGCAATTTGGGCAGCTGTAATTATCAATGTCTGGTGTTTTAAGGCTGTTAGAAATCAGCTATAAGAATTCGATTTGACTCTCAAACTGGGGGACTGGCCATGATAGGTGCTGAGTTCCTAATGTGAAGGAGTTAATGGGGAGTTAAGGGTGCTTGGCACCAAGAAAGTGCTCTCGCATGTTGCAAGATTTTCTACTGTTTGTCAGTATGATCTCAAGAATAAACTTACTGTTTGGTGAAAATGTGTGATGATTTTAAAGGGGCAGTGTCAAATGATTAAGGCCCAAATTTTATGCACCTTAAAATTTAGACAGTGGTGACTTTTCTTTGCATGCTCAGATTAAGGATTAAATCCCTTTAATCTCCTTTGGATTCTAAATTAATGATGAGTAAAACCCATAAAATGGCGGTTAAGCCCCCAGCGGCTGATCTGAACTATTCAAACTCACTTTCTTCCATCTCTCTTCTCCACATCCTAGTCATGTCTCACTCCCCTAATTTAAGAAGAGCCTTATCTGTTATTAACTTGTCAGGGCTGCAGCATGCATATCCTACTGTTGTTATACAGTTTGGTTCTGTCTACAGGCTAGTGTTCTATCTGCACTATGGAAATGATGGCATGTGGGACAGAGTTGCAACAGAGTAGCCCCTTAACACAGTTAAAAATTTGCTGTTTCTTGCACCAAACTGCAGTGAGCAAGCTCCTGAATGGTGATACAATGCTGGACTTCCCAGAGCTGTCGTATGAGTTGGTAATATGGTGAATGTATGATGCAATCCTGTGTACTTTGCTTGGGGCACAATCACGTTGTAAATAAGTGCCCCAAAATGACTAATTGTTGTACAGCTGGGACTTAAGTCGTTCGTTTTAATTCTGTTTTAATTCTGCCTGGGACTTCAACCACAAGTGATAAAATAGTATGAAGAAAGTCTGTTGTTTTAGCAATTGTGAGCAGCTGAGGTGCTTATGCTAACAGCCCCTGGCTCAGATAGGAGAGGATTGGTGGCAGGATATCCTCAGTGAGGAGTATGATGAAAGATCCTTAATTTTAGACCTCTGGTTCACCACAGCACCTCATTCCAGACTTTTTCAGGAATGCGAAGGGGAACTGATTGGCCTATTAAGTTCCCTGGGGTCTGTAATTCAACCCAAATTGACCTAAATTAACTTAAATAGCCTTCGCAGTTTTGAAAGTCACTAAGTCTGGGCTCTTCTGAACCATGGGGAAGTGATTTCAAAAGATGAAAACACATAATTGAGAATGCTCTGCTACCAGTCCGTTCCCAGTTCGATCAGGCACCTATCGACTTACGTGGCTCAGCTGCTCACAGCTGTGCCAAGATATCAAAGGAAGAGAGATGATCTTACCAATAGCTAGTGGGACTCAGGAGTGAATGATGGGGAGCAGATTGCTGTGGAGTTGGGCAAGTCTTTTAAAATGTCTTAAAAATGTCTGTTTGATTCTGGTTTGTGGTTTTAAACTGTTTGAGTGCCCACAGAATTGATAGCCACAATGTATGGCAATGAATAGGTAAATAACAAGCAACTTTAAGATTTCAAGGAACCAAAACTCCAGGAAATTCACTGTTAAAGATAATACTTTGTTTTGGGTGTCTGTGTGGCAACGGGAAGAGTTGGGGCTGCAGAGAAGTATGGAGGGCTTAAATCTTAATTGTGACTTTTCTGGCATCTGCCAAGTTTGCCTTCGAATCTTAAACTTGATCTATAAACCTAAACAAAGGATTTTTGATAGTGATAAAACACAATATTCCAAAAATGAAACAGTTTATGAATAGAACCTAAATTATGTTCTTTAAAATGTGGAACCCAGTTAGAAATAATAGCCGTTCAGACTCTACTTCCTGTAAAAAGTTGGGTTAAAAATCAAAATGAGCACCCAGATGGGTTCTGGTCATTTATAGAGCCAGAAATAATAGTCCAAGTCCAGATTCAATGTATCTCAACCCTAAATACATAACGTGAAGTACAGCCACAGGAGAATAAAACTTTTTTCTTCATTTTTATGAGACTGATTTTGTTTTAACTTGTCTTATACCATAATGTTAACTGAAAATTTCAGGTGCCTAGGTGCACACAGTGTGTGAGTTCAGGTTAAATTGTGTTTTGACAAAAGCCAGATAAAGGGATCCCTCCTGTGGCATGTTCTTTTTTTAGCATGTTTTCATATAAACAGCTGATCTCGTTCTGCCATGGTGATTTAATATACTTGCCAAATCTTGAAGCATAGTCTGGCCTGGGAATCAGAATGATTTTTTTGTACACTTTGCAGAAAGGTCGGAGGTCAGCATCAAAGGGACGTTTGGTAGTCCCCACAACCAGGACTCTGTCCTCTGCTTTCAAACTCTTCAGGATTTTGGGGAGATTCTTTTTCAGACGTTTAGGTTCCATCTTCAGGAGCAGATATATATATGGAAAAAAGTGAAATGTTAGCACCCATCCTTTAGAGTTAGGCAGGTGAAATAACTCCTAAAATAACACCTTCTGAATGCTGTATATAAAGCTTTATGGCTCTCTGTTGTCAGAGGTACACTTACATTTACACTTAGTGTAAAGAGAAGAGATACTCAGCATAAGTGGGACTCAGTTAAGCTTTTGCCTTCTGGGTCAAGTCTAACTATTGCAGGTTGAGTCAGCACTTAATTTCTATTACCAATTTGTGATTTTTTTTTTGAATTCCTGTGTTTCCCTGTTTCATCTGAAGGCACTGACTAATGCAAAAGCAGGAAGGAGGAAGCTAGCTTTTTTTTTTTTTTCTTTTTAAATATCTTAATATCAGCTGGATAATATCAGTGTACTTGGTTAACTTCAATACCAAGAAAACTGCTGGGATTTGTAATGTTTGCTCTTGTATCTTGGAGATCTAGATTTACAAACAAGCAGCTGTGTTTTCAATGAGATAAGTGGGTTCCTCACATTCTGCCATGGTTTTTGCTTAGCAAAGCTCCAAGTGCATAAACTTAAACACTTGGCTGTGAAAACTTAGTACTTATTTATTTGCAATAGTTTGCAGTCATATTTCATCATAGATATTATATCACTAGTTAGCAGGGCCCTGCAGAGGTTATATGTTGCTGTGGTCTTATTGTATCTTTAAAATTCAAATAAACTGATGCATGTAGATAAAAAATAATCAGCTCTGCAAAGCAATGGATTGGGGTAAAAATTTTAAAAGGGCCTAAGTGATTTGAGAGCCTAAGTTCTATTTTCAAAAGACACTTGGAGCCCAATATTTAAAGGTATTTAAGCACCCAAAGGGATTTTCAAAAGCACTTTGGTGCCTAACACCTATTGAGGTCAGTGGGAGTTTGGTGCTTAGATACTTTTGAAGTTGGTGCCTAAATACCTATAAAAATATAGCCTCTGGCATTAGGAGCCTAAATCTATTGAAAGTCAATGGGTCTTAGGCTCCCAAGTCACTTTTTGGTCTTTTGAACATTTTACTTTGTCTTATTGTTTTTACTGTATGTCAGGCTGCAACATGGGAGATCTTAACTTAGCTCTGGACCCAGCCTTCCATAGTGCAAATATGGAGGAAACTATGTACTCTGAGGTATCTGAGTTTCAAGGATGGACTATATCCTGCTCTGTGAATGCCCTTGCCAGGCAAAGTTTTTCATCTGCTTGTACCAGCAGTTGCTGAAAGGAGGGAAGTGCTTATTCTTTGGATTAAAGAGTACAAAGAAGGAGAAATTAGAAATGAAAGAAAACTCTGAACAATCAAGGGGAAGAGGAAATATCATTTTCTTCCAGTTTAGTTAGATAAAATATATATATATATTCTCTCTTTTTCTAAATCATTCTTCAAAGTCACACTGAGAGTCTAGTTACTAGATTGCCAATTGCTTAATAATATTAGAACTGACGTGTTAGTGGGCAACACAGTTTAGTGGTCTGAAATAAGGACTTCAAACACCAGCCTCCTGAGTGCTTTACCCCAGCTTTGCCACTGGTTAGTTAGGTAGCCTTTGGTGAGAGATTTCACTTCTCTGGCCCTGTTCGTACTAGCGTACAGAGTATCACTGAAAGCACTTTTTAAAATAAAAGTTTGCGCTACCGGTGAGGACTGGCCACACACAGTTGTGTTAAAAAGGGTTTGTAGCCAGTTCATACTGGCAGCACAACTGCCCAATATTTAGGGAGACATTTGGATTTTTACTTGCCTATTTTATAAGGATGTTGGAAGGAGTCCTTAATGTGAGTAAAGTGTTTTGAAAATGAAAACTGTTATTTGAGAGAATTATCATTATTAAATGGCACTAATTAGGCTCCAAAATTAGCACTGCGCTGAAATGAATGGTACAGGTTAAACTATTGCTGCTGATTAGAGATCCTAGTTTATAGGCCACTAATACATCCCTTCTACTGGAAAGGGTATCTTGGCAACAGGAACTGTCAGATAATTAACAAAAATAAAAATTCTCCTCTGCTCTTTCCCCTAGTCTTTGTGCTAAGTCCTAATTCAGCCATTACATTCTGAGCAATCCATTTTTTGGTAGAGGTAGTAGCTTTCTGTATTTCCACAGATCTAGAGTCAGTTACAGTGAGAGCTTATGTTGTCAAGATGTAGGAATCTTGATTTTAAAATCTAAATGACTGTACTAGTGCCAACCTCCCACCCCCCAACAGTGCCTCCATTCGCATCCACTCCAGTGTGGAGCCTAGAAAGCCATTTTGGCATTAGTGTGTCTACAGCTCCTGTTGTATATTTGAAAATAATATACGACCATTGTATTGTAGGGATATATCCTGAAAGCTAATAATACTCCCATTCACTTTGAAAGAAAAATGTCTGTAGCAAGAAAGGCCATTGAGCAGGGGACCCAGGGTTTCAGCTGTCTTCCAAATCTGGATTGGAGAAAGTGGGGGGTATTGTGAAGGTGCCCCAGGTTCCTGAAGAAAGATAGTGACTATTGCTTGCACCACCAGCAACTGGGTTACCGTGACAGATTTAATACTTGACTATCTGGCTGTCAATTCTGAAAAGGCAGGAAAGGGCTGACCTGAAAAGAGGAGGGCAATGGAGGCCAGTTTTATAATGGGCCTTCCACAAAATATAAGGTTTTCTATTATCACAATCTAAGTCATTGTGCCAAAATCATTGCCTGGGGAGGTGTACAATTGGCTCTCAGTGACTGTGTATGTATCCAAAGGCAGAATTTAGCTTACCATCTCCAGCTACCTTTCTGCTTTCTGTTACCTATTTTCCTTGATTCCTCTTTCCCTATGCTGCCATTACTGTTGGGGGTTCTCTTATTGAGGCCTGCTCAGACTGCTTGTTAATGCTAATCAGAGGAATACAGACTCCTTTAGCTGGTTCAGAACAGCTTGTGCTATTTGTGTAACAGTGAGACTAGAGACAAGTGAGTTCAGCCATGGAGCCCATCTATTTTCATCAAGGAAATATGTGAATTTCTACTAAATGTGAACAGATCGGAGTGCAATTTATATGACTGTCCCTAGCATTGCATTTTGGAAGTTATATCAGAGCAAAATTCTGTCCTCAGATGCACACAGACTGCTGCTAATGAAGCCAGTAGACAAAGGCTATGAACACTCAAGGCAATATTTGTCCCACAATCTTCGTTACAATAGCAGTTGCAACCAAGATTTGAGAATTAGGGAATTATTTGCTTTCAGTATGGTACGTCAGCCACCAGAGGGCATCAATCACCACATACATAAGTCATAAAATAAGTACTCTAAACAGCTTGTGAAATGACAGGCTAATTTAAGACAGTATGTCGTCAGTATCTTAAAAATATTGCATTTGTGTCCAGACAAAAAATACAAACTGCCTTTTAAAAAAAAATTAAAAATGGTTCAGTCTGACATAGAATCAAAAGAATCAATTGTGGCTAAAGTCCTGAAAGCTTTGTGAATTGAATGAGTATTTCCCATGTGACCCTGTTTGCTGTTGTACAAGTTGCTTTATATGAAATGCAGTGTGTTTCTGCATGTTTTTACTGTTCTTTACTAGTGGGAAATTGCTGGTTATGGGAAGGAAAGAAAGTAATTAAAATAGGAATTCCAGGAGGTAAATAAAAACCTGTAAACTTAACTGTTTGACCTATACTCTTGGTTTTTACAGTGCAGATTTATCCTTGTTCCTTTATTATTGATAAATAAAGCTGAATAATTTAAGCTCGTCTTCAGTCTTAGTTTCTTCCTTTGTATTTTTTAGGTCTTCCGTTTTTCTTTCATTGTTATTTCTCTTGCTGTGCCATCAGCACTCATGAGCACTGGGCAAATTACTTTTAAATAAGGCCAGTTTAGGTGATTTCTTCAAGAGCTTGTGAGAGGTCATGAGACTTTCTTTTAAAAAGTGAAAGTGAGGCAAGCTATTATAAAGTGAGCATTGGCAGGTCTGGTCGTAGTGGTACATGTTAAGCTGAGAAATGCCCCTGTTCCTTTGGGTCAGGTCTACTACGGTATGTGAAATTATTATAGGTTTAGAAATCAAACAGGAGCCCTTCACCTCTTTTTCAGATTTCGGCACTCTTTTGTAGAATGTTTTTTCTGTGTCTCCAATCCAAATGACTGAAGGCTGCAGCTGCTTAGCCACCTAGGAGAAATGAGAGGAAATATATGAAGTTAATTAAAATGGCTAAAATTTCAAATCTGCCCTGCCTGCGTTTACTATTATAGTGGCTATATCTCACCAAATCAATTCCCTGCCATTTGCAGGAGCCTTGGACATTGGTGCACCTTGGTCCCTCCTAGTCTCTGCCTGTGGCACACAGTAGTTTAGTCTCCCAAGGGCTGTACTGCTTTTGTCTAATCCAGGGATAACTGGTGGGGTAGAGTGGCCTGTGATGTGCAGGAGGTCAGAGGAGATGATCTTTAGTCATAGATGAACTCTGACTCTACATCCACATTTAGGGATCAAAGAAGACTGTTTTCTTCCCCCAGAAGGGCTGAGTGCTTGTAGCTGCCATTGGCTTTATTGCTGAGCACTTTTTGGCAAATCATGCCTCTTTTATTTAGGAATCTAATGTAATGTACTGAGATGTGGCTTGAAAATTTTGGCCCATATGTTTATCTCACAGTAATTGCTACAATCTTCTGGTTTAAATTCGATACCAAACTCCTAGTACATTGTCGTGACATGCTATATATTTTATTTGTGAACAAGAGGTCTGTACTGCAGCATTACACGATGTAATTAAGCAAAATAGGCTGATGTGAAATGTCAGCATTCAGAAGGCATTGCACAATTAGCAGCTTAGCTAAGAACTAAGACAATATATTAAGTTTTGGTGCACATATTAATGTGCTTTCTACATCAAAACTTAGATGGACTATACCTCTGGCTCACAGCAGGATGGCAGCAATGCTGCAGGCTTTTTCACAACTGCACTTCCTATTGCTATAGTAACCCTAGTGGTTTAGGAATTCTGCTGCCAAGTATTAATCACATTGCAGTTGTTGCTGTCTGAGCTCTGTTAGATTGCTCCGTGACGGAAGTGCTGGCTGTAAATTGTAACTAGGATTAGTTTTTCTGCCATGCTCTTGTTCCATTCCACTTCTTCAGGTGAAGCTGTTGCGACTGGAAAGGGGGATGTAAATATCAGAAGCTTGTACGCATCGTGCTAATGTATGATTAATGACCATTCCAGGATTTACAGCCCATGTACACTCACTTAGGATGTGGGAGACCCAGGTTCAAGTCCCTTTCCAAAGTAGACAGAGCAGGGATTTGAACGAGGGATTTTCCACATCCCAAGTGATTGCCCTAACGATCAGGCTATAAAGTATGACTTTTTTTTTTTCCATGTAAAAATTTGAAAGGTCTCATTTTCACTCCGCACTGGAACAAAAACAATTTTCAAAACCTTGAAAATTTTTTTTTCTGATATGGAATTGTTTTCCGGCCAGCCCTAGAAATAAACATTCTTTTGAAAGTACTCTTAGCTTGGGTTTAGGCATTCCAGCCGCACTACACAAAAAAAACAGTAGAAAGTAGTCATTTTAAGTGGATTTCTAAATGTATGCTTGCCCTTTCTCACTGTTGATGGTTCCAAGAGGAAGTGATGCAATTTTAGACATGCCATACTTCAGTGGAAATAATCCATCAATTCTGGAAAATGTCAAGTGGTATCCCTCAGTTTGTTACTTGACTAGAACTGTTTTACCTGAGGAAATGAAAATCTTCACTAATTTTGGAAGGCATGAGCAAAAACGTTGAGTTATAATACTGAAGATTTATTTAAAATAAAGAGACTGGATGATAAATGACTATATGTGAACTCTGCCAAAATTGCATGTGTGCAGATAGGCAGATATCTGCATCTCTATTTACCCGTATGTATAATTAGAGAGATGAAGTGTGAAGAGTGATCAAAGAGCACATGGAGTAAATAACCTGGATTAATGGCTAAAGGTATAAAATTATGCAACAATAAGGCCACGTGGTCTTAAATTTCAAATAATCTGGTTTCTACATTTTCACAGTTATATTTTAGGCACCTCGAAACTTGCACACACATTGCTGGGATAAATTTAGAAGGCACTCTTGAAAATTTGGTCTTTATTATTTTGTAGCAGAATGGCAGACTTTTATCTTTATTGTATTGGAGCTGAATGGCAGATTTGGGGATGCAGGGCTCTTCCGCTGAGTCATCTTGTTATCAGGTATTTGAGACCTCCAATGTAACTATTGCTGAGTCATACTAACAGGTAGATTCTGTTAGCTCCAATCAGGGTATAAGAGGGGTTGGGTTCTCTTTCTCAGGAGGCGAGGGAATGAAGGCCTGGGACAGAGGTCATACATTGAAAAACCTTATGTTTGGCCAAGCTTGGGGAAGAAAACTTAGGCTGGAGTCTAAATTGTTAAGTTACCGAGAAAGTCAAAGCTCCTTAAAGGGTTCATACAGTATATGTATATAATCTATTCAGAGAAGTGCGGGAACTCTGCTTGCTTGCATATATTGCTTGGAGGGTTAGACTAGATGGCCTTTGTGGTCCCTTCTAACCCTATGGTTGTATGATAAAGCACCTTTTATCGAGAGATCCCCAAATCCTCAGCAAGCTCTACACAACTAACAAACCTTTTGTCATCTAGCACTTTATGGTCCCCTCAGGGCTAGCTTGTGCTCCGAAGCACAGAGGGAGCTCATGGACTGCTCTTTCCATACACCCTTGAGTATAAAGCCAGGGAGACCACAGTGAATGGGAGTTTGCGGAGGGATTGTGCTTTCCCTGGAGTGGAGGGTTACCTCCCGGTCCCCTACTCAGAACTGGGGCTAATTGCTACAGTTTAATCTTCTATTAATTTAGTCTAATTATAGGATATGCACATACACATCAGCCCACCCTACAGATTAGATTTTGTTGCCTGATATACAAGGGGTTTTCCATACTTCTTTCATTTAGGGGTCTGTGCTGCTGTTGCTATATTTATGTGTCTCCCATTAGTTGTTCAATCACATGCTGCGATGGGTCACTTCTCCCTTAATACTTACACTAATTGCTAACATTAATGCGAAGAGGAACTGCATGTGAACATTGAAGGGGGACTAGTTCCTTATGGGTGTTTTTGCTTTCCAAGGTAAATCGGTTGTACTAAGCTGATAGTTCAGTCTTTCTGATGCCCAGGGAAAGGTTACGGGGAAAACATGTTCCATATCTTTTACCCGACATAGTGGATAATGCTCTGCAGTTCATGTGGAGAACAAGGGTGGGGATTTCCAAGAGCACCAGGCCGTGGTATAACTCTGTTTCCTTTGAAGTCAATAGTGAACTCCCATTTACATCAATGGGAACAGGGTTAGGCTAATGCCGAGTTCTTCTGAACATCCCCTGCTAAACATGGTATGTTGTGTATGGACACACTCACTTAAGTTGTACACAACACCCTGTTCTTTTGCGGGTATTCTCTGGGATCCCACTATGGCCTTTTCCTCTAGCAAAGAAGGCTGCCTCCGGATCCCCATCTCCTCAATATTGTTTCAGCAGTGGGGTCGTTAGAGAGGTCTGAGGCACTTGTCTTCCTTCCTCAGATGGCTCCGATGCTTAATTTGGGACCTGTACCTGTTGCAGCACTTTGCACTGCTAACTAGGCTATGGGCCCACTTTTATTCTAAATAACATTTACCCTTTTTCTTTCTTTTGGCACCCCTGTTCGTCTTTTCTTTGCTATATTTCCCCATTGTTGAAGCTAACTGAAAACAATGTAGAGAGTGAACCTAGTTTCTACCATCTCTTGAATAAAGCAGATACTTCAATGATCTCTGCTTTCTAATTCACAGCAATGAACTGTGAAAGAACAGAGGAGCATAGCATGGAGCAGCAGAATTCCACATATATGCTAATATGACATGATCCAACACACTGCTTTTGTCCTAATTAAAAAAAAAAAATCAGACACCCATAATCCATTGGTATCTAATTTAAATTGTTGGCAGATACAGAGCAGACTGTATGTTCCCCTGAAAGTGCTTTATTTGAATTATCCATGGGTAGTTTGAATCCATGGATAATTAAATGCACTGTACATAATTAATTTATAATTGAAATTTTATTAGCATTGCTGCATTCAACAATTTGTTGAAGTCACCAGCAGATGGCTCCTTAACCCTTCTAATACTGCATTAAGTTAGCAACATTTGATAAAAACTGATCTTCACTGTAGTTTCAGCTACTAATCTGATGTACATTTATGACAAAAATGTTCTTTTGCTGTAACTCTTGCTCCTTCTGTCCATCTCCATTAATCAAAAATGCATACAATCTGCATGTGCTGATCTGACTTTGTGTTTTTCATGGCAAATTCTCTTGCATGTGCCCAGTCAGGACTAGGTTACCCTGCATTTCTGAATTAAAGCAGAACAGAAAGTAACTACTAAGTGGATTTTGTTAGGTATAATGGGTGATAACCACCGTGGTTCTGCTGCTCCATGGTTCTGTTGTCAACATTTTGTCTTAGAGCTATTATTTCAGTTAGTCTCCAGACTGCTTTGGAAGGAACGCTATAACTGCAACTGTAAGAAACTTATGCTAAAATTTTCAAACTTGGGTGCCAATAAGCACTTAATGCCACACATGGGCACCCAAATAAACGGCCTGATTTTCAGAGTTGCTGAGTATGCACAGCTCCTCCAAGCTCAAAGATTCCAGCCTTAATTTAAAATGAAAAAATAAAGTTAAGTTTCTGCAGAAATTGATGGTTCAATGAAAATCAGCTCAGTCCAGCCCCTGATCACTGTATTTTCTACAGTTGCTATATTGACAGCACAAGCCTAGATAAAGCACTTGTGAGATCAAACTGATGAAAATCATAAATAAATATTTGCTCCAAATGTGTGAGGTTGACTAGAACAAGTAACAAGTAGAACAAGACGTCAGTAAGAATGTGGAAAACATAAAACTGAGTTCCTTTAACAGATATTGGTTTTACAGATAATATATTTTGGCTTGCTATAGAGACAGTATAATAATAAAATCCTCTAACAGATTGACTTTTATTACATTTTAACTTTAGGAGATAAAACAAGATAAATCTGATCCCTTCCTTTGAAATGATATTATACATTTATTGCATTGGATATTTGGCAATAATCACCCTTTCATGAATATAACCTTCTCACAGGTTTTCCTTTTAGGCAGGCTTCATTGCACCATGCATAAGAGAGTACACCTTCTGACTGTTAGAATAGAAGTCTGATCAGTATTTCAATCAGAGCAGGGAAATATTTCACAGCAGCGAAATGTTTAACAAAATTTGCTTTTTACCAACATTTTAGGGTAACTTCTTATTGATCTTTTTCCGATTTCAGACAGACACAACACAAATGTTCTGAAAGGACTGATTTATCTTTGCCTTCGGCTTTGGTAAATTTCATAACCAATATCCTTGTTACTCAATCTTCCAACACTGATGCTGTTTGAAATAGAATGCAGTATGTTTCAACAGAAGGAGCACTATTGTGTCCACTCTTCAGTCTATCTGGCTTTGTGTCTGAGCTAAATTGCTTGTGTACACACACATACAGCCTGTATTTCCTCCTGGCCACTTTTCCAACCCTTTAGTCTGATCAGTACTGTACCAGTAGCCCTTTCCCATCAGTGGCTCCTTGTATGATGCCTTTTCCGTGTGCTGCTGCCCTGGGAAAGATGTTAGGTGAGGTGTGTCTGTACTTGTGATTAATCTGATTGCTGCCCTCTTCAGTGTTGTTGCCTTGCCAGTTATATTTTTTGCCTCAGAGTTGTGGCTTACAAACTACCTACATTTTTATACCTCCATGCCTGAGAGAGTTATGTCTTATAGCTTTTTCCCTTGCTCTTCTCTGGATTTGTTGCTACCATTTCTAGGCGGCCTCCACTAACCTTTTATTTTGTCAGATAAATCAGACTCTTATTTCTCCCACGGAAAACTTTGTATAAGGTACAGTTTGCTGAAGCGCTGCTCATGTATTTAAACAGCATCAGTAGAAACAACTGAGGCCCAGCTCAGCTGGCATAAACGGGCAGAGTTCCACTGACATAAGTCAGGCACAATGTATGGAAAATGGTTATATGCAAAATACTCCCCATGTATGTTGGTTTCTATGTGAAGCAGCTGCGCCAGAACCGTTGGTGGTGGGGGGCAGCGGGACATGGCATGTCCACTTTTTGCTGGGGCAGACCCTGGCTCCTTTCCATCCTCTTCCCCTGAGGCCCCAGCCAGGCCAGCGTGGAGCCCGGCCGGGGAGGGGAACATGGGCAGTTGTGGGAGCCGCACACGTAGACCCTCCACCTGCCCGTGGTGCGGGGGGGCTGAGAGTAACCCCCGGCCCATGTCCCCACCCCCGGCCTCCCCGCTCGGCCCAGGGCAGGTGGCAGGTCTGTGACTCCACACCGGCTCACCACAGCTGCCCAGGCGGCTCTATCCCCGACCCGGCTCCAGCTGCGGGGGAGGGCCTCAAAGCCGCAGCCCAGTCATGGTAAGAGCTGCGGGGGCAGCTGTGGATCCTCCACCTGCCCTGGGAAGGGAGTCTGGGGGGCGGAGACATGGGCTGGGGGTTGCTCTCGGCGGGTGCCCCACACCATGGGCAGGTGGAGGGTCCACTGCGGTTCCCCCACAGCTGCCTGTACGGCTCTTACCATGGCTGGGCTGCAGCTCTGAGCCCTCCCCAGCTGGAGCTGGGTCGGGGAGAGCTGCGTGGGCAGCTGTGGGGAGCCTGAGACACAGGCAGGGAGCTGCTTTTGGCCCCCCCCTACCCCGGGGGTGGGGAAGATGGGCTCCCCAGCCCCTCTCCAGCTTCCAGCTTGACTGGGGGCGGGATCTCCAGGGGAACAGGAAGGGTGGGGGTTTGCCCTTGGGGGAAGGAGTGGGGCCTCAGGGGAGCGGAACCCCTGGTTCCCCACTTTTGAGAAGGATCTGGTACCCTTGACATGAAGAATCAGATTCATTTCAGGCACTGCTGAGACTCCGTTCAGTATCAGATGGAGACCCTTCCTCTATACTCTGAAACAGATCATTGTGCTATATGACTTCTCTGTGAGAACACACGTGCTTATTTTTTGACACTCACAGCTTCCTTCAGTAATTTTGCTGTTAAATATTAATCACTCATATGTTTTTCTGGAACGACAGAGTGAAATTTCAGTGTTTTCCCACTAAGGTAAATTAGGTCATTTCCTCTAAATTACATTAAAAGTGACAGTTTTTAGTACCTTGAGTCCCTTTTTTGTCAGAGCTGGTTTGTATCTTGCAACAGAGCCCTCCAAAAATAATTATATGAAAAAAGGATTTGGATTTTTGCATCTGAAACAAATTAAAGTCTCATTTTTTTTCCAGCGTTGTTCTCTTGTCTAAGGTGTCTCCTGTGAAATAACTGCCATCAGTTCAATTATGGATAGAAAGTTTCCTAATGGTCATTTAATGCTCTCTAGAGTTTAATTTAGTTACCAAAACTCTTTTTTGTTTGTTGAAGTGATTGGTAATCAAGAGTTCTAGGTTACTTCACCTTCATCATAAGGCACCAGAAATACATATTTAGTAAATCTCATGGTTTAGGAATGGTTACATAGATCATATAATAACATGAGAAATAACTATTGCAATGTTTCCTGTAATTTACTTACAGTTATAAGTACACAATCTTTATTTTGTTTGGCTAACTATAAAGAAGTATCTTTGGCAATACAAATGCCTTCTATGCCAGTCTGACTAGGGCAACAGTTGCTGTTGCATGCAAAATTTATAATTGAAACTATCTGTTATTGAGACCTGTGAATCTACACACAAGGAAAAATGTAACGAGGTGAACTCTTATGTGTGAGACAGTGAGATTCAGAGAGCTGTGGATATAAATACCACATGTACGCTGCCATATACTGAAGTCTTTTATGTCAAGAATTATACTGTGAATATACTCTTGCAGTGATCAGATACATTACCTGTGCATATACGTGCAGTGATCAGATATTACTCTACCATGGAGAGAGGAAGAAACCTTTGGTGGGAACAAATAAGCTTCCCTCCTCATGCATTGTGAATGTGTGTGGTGAACAGAGGGAGTTTGCCGGGGAGTTCGGTTGGGGGGAGTTCCCACAGAATGTTTTTGCCTTTCACGCTTCTGTGAGCAGTAAATACAACATCTGAAGAGGCTCTTAGAAGGAAGACAATGTGGATAGTGAGCGATCAGCTGTTGTGACCTGTACGGGATGTGCCATGTTTGTCTTTTTCCCAGAAGACAGAAGCGACTTTGTCTGTACGAAGTGCAAGCTGGTCTCCATATTGGAAGACAAGGTTAAAGGACTAGAGACCCAAGTATCAACCCTGTGTTGCATCAGAGAAAATGAAGATTTTCTGGATAGAAGTCAGCGTTGGGTACTTCAGGCACAGCATGCTGAAGAATCAGAGAGGGCAATGCAGAACGGGAAGAAAATTGGCAGTATGTGACCTCCAGAAGAAGAAAGAGGAGAACCCATGTACCCCCAATGCAGATAGAGGTAAGAAACCATTTTCAGGCTCTCTCCACAGATACTATGGAGGAGAACGGTTTGGAAGAGTTATCTGAGGGAAGGGATCAGAAGGAGACCCCACTGACTGGAAGGCATGGGATGCATTGTCCTCGGGATCAGGGTTCCACGACCACCATTCCCAAGAGGAGGAGAGGAGGAGATGGGTGGTGGTGGTCGGGGATTCCCTCCTAAGGGGGATGGAGTCATCCATCTGCCGACCAGACCGGGAGACTCGAGAAGCGTGCTGCTTGCCTGGAGCTAGAATTCACAATGTGATGGAATGTCTGTGTGATGGAGTGTCACAATGTGATGGAGTCAAGCCCTCAGACTGCCACCCCTTCCTACTTTTCCCCAAGGGCACTAATGATACTGCCAAGAATGACCTTGAGCAGGTCACTGCAGACTATGTGGCTCTGGGAAGAGGATAAAGAGTTTGAGGTGCAAGTCATGTTCTCGTCCATCCTCCCTGTTGAAGGAAAAGGCCCAGGTAGGGACCGTAGAATTGTGGAGGTAAATGCGTGGTTGTGCAGGTGGTGTTGGAGAGAGGGTTTTGGATTCTTTGACCATGGGAAGTTGTTCCAGGAAGAAGAATTGTTAGGAAGAGATGGAATCCACCTAACAAAGAGAGGGAAAAGCATCTTCGCAGGCAGGCTTGCTAAGCTAGTGAGGAGGGCTTTAAACTAGGTTCCCCGGGGGATGGTGACCTAAGCCTGGAGGTAAGTGGGGAAGTGGGATACTGGGAGGAAACACAAGGAGGAGGGTGCAACAGGGAAGGCCTCTTGATTCATACTGAGAAAGTAGGGCAATTGGCTAGTTATCTTAGGTGCCTGTACGTGAACGCAAGAAGCCTTGGAAACAAGCAGAGAGAATTGGAAATCCTGGTACAGGCAAGGAACTATGGTGTGATTGGAATAACAGAGACTAGCTGGGGTAACTCACATGACTGGAGCACAGTCATTGTTGGGTATAAACTGTTCAGGTAGGTCAGGCGGGGAGAAAAGGTGGAGGAGTTGCACTGTATGTAAGGTAGCAGTATGACTGCTTAGAGTTCCAGTATGAAACTGGAGAAAAGCCTGTTGAGAGTCTTTGGGTTAAGTTCAGAGGTGAGAGCAACAAGGGTGATGTTGTGGTGGGCGTCTGTTTTAGACCACCAGGCCAGGAGGATGAGGTAGACGAGGCTTTCTTCGGACAACTAACAGAAGTTTCCAGATCACAGGCTCTGGTTCTCATGTGGGACTTCAATCCCCCTGACATCTGCTGGGAGAGCAATACAGCAGTGGACAGACAATCCAGGAAGTTTTTGGACCATGTTGGGGACAACTTCCTGGTGCAAGTGCTGGAGGAACCAACTAGGGGCCGTGCTCCTCTTGACCTGCTGCTCACAAAGAGGGAAGATTTGGTAGGAGAAGTACAAGTGGGTGGCAACCTGGGCAGCTCTGACCATGAGTTGGTCGAGTTCAGGATCTTGACAAAAGGAAGAAAGGAGAGCAGCAGAATATGGACCCTGGACTTCAGAAAAGCAGATTTTGACTCCCTCAGGGAACTGATGGGCAGGATCCCATGGGAGGCTAATATGAGGGGGAAAGGAGTCCAGGAGAGCTGGCTGTGTTTTAAAGAAGCCTTATTGTGGGTGCAGGAACAAACCATCCCGATGTGCAGAAAGAATAGCAAATATGGCAGGCGACCAGCTTGGCTTAACAGAGAAATCTTTGGTGAGCTTAAACACAAAAAGGAAACTTACAAGAAGCAGAAACTTGGACAGATGACTAGAGAGGAGTTTAAAAATATTGCTTGAGCATGCAGGGGTGTAATCAGGAAGGCCAAAGCACAATTGGAGTTGCAGATAGCAAGGGATGTGAAGGGTAATAAGAAGGGTTTCTAGAGGTATGTTAGCAACAAGAAGGTGGTCCAGGAAAGTGTGGGACCCTTACTGAGGCAACCTAGTGACAGATGATGTGGAAAAAGCTGAAGTACTCAATGCTTTTTTGCCTTGGTCTTCACAGACAAGGTCAGCTCCCAGACTGCTGCACTGGGCAACACAGTATTGGGAGCAGGTGAGCATCCCTCAGTGGTGAAAAAACAGGTTAAGGACTATTTAGAAAAGCTGGACAGGCACAAGTCCATGGGGCCGAATTGAATGCATCCGAGGGTGCTGAGGGAGTTGGCTGATGTGATTGCAGAGCCATTGACTGTTATCTCTGAAAACTCATGGAGGTCCCAGACGATTGGAAAAAGGCAAATATAGTGCCCATCATTAAAGAAAGGGAAGAAGGAGAATCTGGGGAACTACAGACTCACCTCAGTCCCTGGAAAAATCATGGAGCAGGACCTCAAGGAATCTATTTTGAAGTACTTGGAGGAGCGGAAGGTAATCAGAAAAGGTCAACATGGATTCACCAACAGCAAGTCATGCCTGACCAACCTGATTGCCTTCTATGATGAGATAACTGGCTCTGTGGATATGGGGAAAGCGGTGGATGTGATATACCTTGACTTTAGCAAAGCTTTTGATATGGTCCCCCACAGTATTCTTGCCAGCAAGTTAAAGTATGGATTGGATGAATGGACTATATGGTGGATAGAAAGCTAGCAAGATTGTTGGGTTCAACGGGTAGTGATCAATATCTCAATGTCTAGTTGGCAGCCAGTATCAAGCGGAGTGCCCCAGGGGTCGGTCCTGGAGGTGGTTTTGTTCAACATCTTCATTAATGACCTGGATGATGGGATGGATTATACCCTCAGCAAGTTTGTGCATGACACTAAGATGGGGGGAGAGGTAGATCTGCTGGAGGGTAGGGATATAGTCCAGAGTGACCTAGACGTATTGGAGGATTGGGCTAAAAGAAATCTGATGAGATTCAACAAGGACAAATGCAGCGTCCGGCACTTAGGATGGAAGAATCCTATGCACTGCTACAGGCTTGGGGACTGACTGGCTAGGTGACAGTTCTGCAGAAAAGGACCTGGGGATTACAGTGGATGAGAAGCTGGATCTGAGTCAACAGTGTGCCCTTGTTGCCAAGAAGACTAACGGCATATTGGGCTGCGTTAGTAGGAGCATTGCCAGCAGATCAAGGGAAATGATCATTCCCCTCTATTCGGCACTGGTGAGGCCACATCTGGAGTATTGCGTCCAGTTTTGGGCCCCCCACTACAGAAAGGATGTGGACAAATTGGAGAGAGTCCGGCGGAAGGCAATGAAAATGATTAGGGGTCTGAGGCTCATGACTTATGAGGGGAGGCTGAGGGAACTGGGGTTATTTAGTCTGCAGAAGAGAAGAGTGAGGGGGGATTTGAAAACAGCCTTCAACTACTTGAAGTGGGGTTCCAAAGAGGATGGATCTAGACTGTTCTCAGTGGTGGCAGATGACAGAACAAGGAGCAATGGTCTCAGGTTGAAGTGGGGGAGGTCTAGGTTGGATATTAGGAAAAACTATTTCACTAGGAGGGTGGTGAAGCACTGGAATGGGTTACCTAGGGAGGTGGTGTAAAACATCTTTAGAGATTTTTAAGGCCCGGCTTAACAAAACCCTGGCTCGGATGATTTAGTTGGGGTTGGTCCTGCTTTGAGCAGGGGGTTGGACTAGATGACCTCCTGAGGTCTCTTCCAATGCTAATCTATGATTCTATGATCTTTTCCTTTATGGAGAAAGCCATTCTGAATCCATAATCTCTCCTGGGGATTCTGGCACTGGGAAAGGGAGATCTTGTTTTTTTTTTCTTCTCAATTTTAAAGGATTCCTCCTGGGGCTGTAGGCCTGCACCCTTTCTCATCGGAAATGTGAAGATCATGGAATAAAGAAGAAATTGGGCCCTGACTATGTCCTTAAGTAAGGGATCTGGACACATTCATAATTAATACACAAGGTTTAATTTCCAAGCCCACCATATATTATCTTATATTTTTGTTCCTGTAATTCTAAGCTAGAATTCCTTTTTCAAAATGATGACTGCAGCTAACCAGAGAGCTGTGTAGCAGAGAGCCATTTGTAGTGACTCCTATGCAAGAAATATACCCCCAACCATAGCCAGCATTATTTGACTACACAGTGCTTCTCAAAGAAATATTCCTGATCGAAGTAAACAGAAACACAGAAAAGAATTTTGTTCTATATAATGCTTTTCATACTCAAGGTAACTCAAAGATCATTCAAGTGGTGACATGGAAAAACCTTCTTGTATCAAGTGATTTCTCTTGGGACATTAAATTCTCCACAGTGGTGAACATATTGGTTGTCAGAACATTGTTTTAAGGAAATTTGAAAGCCATGAGACTTGTTTTGACCTTGGACAGCTGTGCTTTCTTTTTGGTGTACTCTGACTCTGGTTCTTGGCTTTATTTTAAACGCAGAGCAACTGGCTTGTTGAAGATCTTCTCTTTGAAGTTGAGAAAATGGGCATAAGTGATTTATCATCCACAAGGGGAAGGGGAATGAAATGTGGACATTTCAAGGGCACCATACACTCTTATGTCTTACAGATTCATGGATTTTAAGGCCAGAAGGGACCACTAGATCTTCTAGTTGGACCTAATATAAAATGCAAGCCAACTAATTTTACCCAATTACCCCTGGATTGAGCCCAGTATCTGAAAAGTGGAACTTATTTAAAAGAAAGTAGGATATGATTCCACAGGAGTTTTAAGAGAAGAAATAAAAAAACACACAACAGACTAGTGAGAATCAGCTGTCAAAAAGTACAGTACCTTGAACACCATGTGGAGCATCATTTGCAGACCACTCTTGCCTGGGTATTTCCTAGCAATGTTAGAGGCAGACAAGTTGAAGAGATTGGCTCCTGTTTCTGTGCAGAGGGCATGCACCAGCATTTTCTTTCCTACCCCTGTGGGCCCAGCTAGCAACAAGGCTTTCACCAAAGGAGCCTTCTCATGTACTGCTTGAGAACCTATAAAAAGTAATAAGGCACTATTATTGCTTTCATTTAAGTCTGCCATAAATGTAACGGTGAATGATTCTTCAGTTTTTCTTCCTGATAAATATTTCATAATGTGAACTCTTCATCTCACTAACATAGAGCAAGTGGTGTAGAATTCACTTTACAGCTGTAGAATACGTTAGCCTTTCTTCGTGGCAGGAAAACCAATAGTACTGAACTTATTTTAATTGTGACTTTCAGCAAAATTCTTCTCAGGTCCAGGGTGACCGTTTCACTTTGCTTAATATTGGATATGGGCTGTAACAGGCTAAGGAGCATTGAAATGAAAACGAGACACATAGTTACATGCAGAAGACAAGCCTGACACCATGCACAGTACACATCTGCCTTCAATTACACCTAACTGTTAATTGACTGCCTGTTGGCTGTCAGGCAGATGTATGGTTGTAGGTATACCTGTGGTCTAATTTAAAAGAGGAGACAAACATTCTGCCTCAGAGCTGTTCCCCACTTCATAATTGGAAAAGGGAGGAAATTCCTGTCATATGTTAAAATAGCAGAATCCCTTATCTGTGCCAAAAATGACACTTTCCAACTTCCATAAGAAAACAAACTAATTGGAGTATTTTCCTGATCAGCATTCTTCTGTAATTTAAAACCAGATGTCATCATCAGTCTTTCTTTTCCCCTTTCTTCCCTCACCACCCTTTTTTTCTTTTCCCCTTTCTTCCCTCACAAGCCTTTTTTTGGAAAATTTTCTCTTTATTACATTTCTGCTTTTAGTACGTGTGGGAGAGAGTCTGATCCCTTGATTGTAGGAATGGAATTTATCTGACTGAGCTGGGTGATGACAGCACCCAGGGGTGGGGTTGCTGTGAGTGTTGTCAAGTCATCCTCCAACAAGGAAAGATTAAGCCCTATATAGAACTCTGCTACTTCATTTATGAGGAGAGGCATAGTATATACCCATTTAGTGGCTAATCTGCTTTTTGTTCTCTACTTTTTTAGTTGAGACAGTGCAGATGCTGGGTTCCTCCTTTCACTTGCTCTGACAGGGAGGATGATGACCAATCACCATCCAAGATTTCACTGCTCTCTCCTTTGCTTCTCCAGTTTAAATGCTTCGGATCTGAAAGAAATGAGGTTGCCTGTTCTACCTTGATAGTCGGATCAGTGAGTCTTGTCGAAGCCTGAGCTTGGAAAGCCCAATGGGAAGGGTGCCTGCACTGTCTTAACAGAGCCACAGAAAGCAATTTCGCAGGTAAGGGGCAATGTTTTGTGGCTCTGGCTGTGACTGCACAGATTGGGTTCTGTATAGTGGCATCCTATGGAAAGCCACCCTAGAGAGGGAGAACGAGAGACTGAAAAGAGGGAGCCTGAGGTCATGAAAAGGAAGGGCCAAGCACCTCTGTCTCCTTCACAGCTTCCAGTGTCAAAGGCTGGTAGCCACCCCAGACACTTCTTTGAGGAGAATCTCTCCTTGAGGTGAACTTCTCTCCCTTCTAAGCAAGCTGAGCTGTTTTCTGCTGCATTTCGGACGTTGTTTCAGCCACTGCTTTGCTCCACTGATTGATTGGAGAGTTCCTCAGTGAGAGAAGGGAAAAGTGCTTAATGCTCCAATGAGAACGTGCTGCTGCAAGAGGTGCAGGCAAGATTTCTCATTGACAGCCAAGTGGTGCAAGATGCAGTGGCACAGAGGTTATCTTCCTCTGCATTGCTCATTGCTCTTAGTGAGGGATGGACTGGAGAAAGGAGGTGTAGAGAGCTGAGAAATGCTGAATGGTAGTTGTCATCATGCCTGTCAGTGAGAGGCAGGACCCAGCATCTGTGCTGTCACGGACAAAGCCACAAAAATATTTGTTACTATAGTATGGTCAGCATCCCTCATAATAGAATTTGGAAAGTAGACAGTAAACTTAACAGCAAACATATAAATTGCCTCTC
Source organism: Chelonia mydas (assembly GCF_015237465.2). Taxonomy (NCBI): domain Eukaryota; kingdom Metazoa; phylum Chordata; order Testudines; family Cheloniidae; genus Chelonia; species Chelonia mydas. Next base: position 69,737,805 of record NC_051251.2, on the reverse strand, counting down.
CCTTGATGGTCCAATAAAATCAGTGCCTTTTACTTGCCACATAAAAACATGCCCTTATCTTGATGTAGTGATTACCACTCCAAAGTAACTTGAACAGTTATGCCTCTCATCATGTGCTGAGGGTGTGCAAACTTTCTGTCTGCCAGCTAATTGGTAGGGGGAAAAAGTCCAGAAGGTGAGAGCCCTTTGCGGGAGCTTTGCCAGTTCTGGAAAAGTTCTATTCCAGGTACTGAGAGCAAGAGAATCTCTGACTCCTACAACCACCACAGAAGGAGAGGCGATTGTTTAGCTAACCATGCTATTAAAAGTGAAAACAAACCCATCCATCAATGTGTTAATGACTTAAAGTAGCCAAATAAATTACAATGAACAAAGTATTAAGATGAATGTCATCGTAAGCCTTTATTCCAATACCATGAACCATGTAGTGAAGTTACCAACCTCACAGGTTATATGAATATTTTTGGTCATTTAATACCAATTTACTACTATTATACATTGATTATAATGGAACAGTAGAAACCCCTCGAGAGAAATGTAACTTCCATTAGAAAGTCTCCTTTCAGCAGCTTATAATTTTCTCAGATTCCTTTTGGGCTGAAATTTTCTCAATCAGGTGAATATTTTTGGGAAAGCTTTTACTTACTCTCTCTCTCTCTCTCTCTCTCTCTCTTGCTCTCACTCTCATACAATGATTAACTAGTTCTGAGGCCAGTTAAGTAAAATGTCATCCATAAAATACCACCCAAAGGTGAAATTATTCCTGAGACTTTTTGGCTTCAGGCAATATATTTTTAACACACATTTATAAATACAGCCTATATTTGTTTTACTGATTGAGGGTATTTTTCCTCTCTCTCATTTTCTCTCCAACTAATGGGAGGAGGTTTATGGGCCGCTCTTACCTTGGCAGGAACAGTCTTTGGGCTTGATTACCCTGGAAAATTAGTTTAAAGCATGACCTTGCAGTGTAGACAGGGATGTCATGTTTATCTTTGTATCAGCTGGTTAAACCTATGGTTCTAGTAGAGTTAGCCAATGACCAGCTGACATGGTCTTAAAATGAAGGTCCCTGTCTACGCTGACTGCAAAGTTCCATTTAACGTAATGTTAGAACTCAGCCTTGAGGAGTCAACTAATACAACCTAACTTGCTACTGAAGGACAAGCCCTTTGAGGGAAAGCTCTCGCTCCCTCTTTTCCAAATTCCCATAGTTGTAGGATGGGAAGAGTCTTCTGTATGGTGCAGCCTGCTCCCCATGGTGCACTGGGCCCACTCTGTGTGCCCGTGCAGAGGGGGCTGGCGCCATGGAATGCACATGGTGTGTTCCAGTGTGTACAGAAAGAGCAGCCTGAGCACAAGGATTGCATTTGTCCCTGGTCTTTGTTAAAGGCACACAAAAGGGAGGGGAAGGAGAAGAGAAGGCTCCCTGCTCCCCTCCATCCTAACACCAAAACAAGAGCCAGGGACATTCTGGCCTGAGGTTGGAACAAGTGGACTGAGTGGCAGAGAATGAGGGACTTGGAGACAGAGAATAGGACTTGGCTGGCCGAGGACTTGCCTATCCTCTGACAGAGGTCTCCCAAAACATTATGAAAGAAAACTATAAATAGCAGAAGCAAAGCCCCTTTATGTAGTAAGTGCCTGGATTCCTCATGGCTGGCCTACTGTCATCCTGTCAGTCTTGAGAAAAATATTGGGGGAGACAGTATGTTTAAAAAACCCAACTAAGCCTTGTTTCATATTAATAGTGGCTGGCATTTAAAACTACAAGGACATTTAAAAGTGCTCTCTTTCAGCTATCTGAAATCTACTCAGACTAATTCCTTAACTGTTCACCTTGTTTGGTTCCAAGTAACATTAGCCAGCTTGTAAAAGGTAAATTGCAACCTTAGCCCTTCCCTTAACTTGATTGATTTTAATCACTGGAGCTTGTTTTAGCTATTATCTTTCCCATGTGATTTCCTTTATATGCTGCCATTCACAAACTGTTAAAATGCAAACAGAGATGGCAAAGAAATGCAATACCTGACAATAGCATGTGCATGCTCTTTTATACACTATTAAAATGATATGGCCTTCACTGAGAATGCTTAATTGAAAAACAATTATACTGCAAAATGCTTTAGACTACAATCAATCAAGCACTGTCAAAGCTAGTAAAAATGTATGTTACTGGCAGGAAGCAAACCATCATATTCTGCCCTTTAGTAATTTTTGCTGTGCTCTTACCTAATGGCAATATTCCATACAGTGCTATTAGCTGTCTGACATCTGTGAGAGAGGGCATTGGCTCTATATCTACCAGACGAAGCGTAGTCCCCAGATAGCTGTAGTCGCCTGCAGGGAGGAAGCATGGGCTTAATAAATGTGACACTGTATTGTTATAAAATGCATAATTCAAATAATGAAAAACTACCACGGAATACAAATTTTGCATGCTCTGAGCAAACCCAGTTCTGTCAGGGGTAAGGGACTCAAGTAGGGGAATGTTGCCATGGAATACAGGCCTAGAAGGAAAATGAAGTTAAGCATACATTCCTGTGCTGACTCTCCCTACTAAGCAGGTTGTGGAAGGCATTCAGCAGAGAAATAAGTCTTAAATAACCTTTTAAAGAAACTTTGTGGTTCACAAAAGAATCATTACTGACACCATAAATCACATCAATAGCAGAGAATTTGGGGAGTTGAGATGTCATATTTTTGGAATCACCAATGAACCAAGATGTATCTAAGGGATTTCAAAGAGGGAAAAATATATTGTTTAAAAGGTTACTTAATTTTTTTTCTGAATGCTGCCTGCCCCCAAAATTCCCACCACATCTTAGTTAGTGGGGACACTCTGCACTGCAGTCTGTGTTCAGTTCACTGTTTTTTTTGCATCGCACTTCACCTTTTTAATTTAAAAATAGAGTGAAATGCACTGCTGCAGACTGAAGCAGTCTAAAACTAGAGTCCTGCCTCATCTTGTTAGAGAGCTGTAATCACATTGAGGACATAATGGGACAAAGATCCAGAAGGATGGGACATAAGCAAGAAAATTAAGGCTACGTCTACACTGGATCTGTAGAGGTAATTTCCAGCTTGAGTAGATGCATGTTAGCTCACGCAAAATAGCAGTGTAGCGATGGGATGGGCTAGCCGCACCAAGTACATTCCTAGGGATTTCAGACAAGATTGTACTCATGAAGCTAAGACTACACTGTGAGCTGGAAATGTCACCTCCAGATCCAGTGTAGACATACACTAATAGTGCAGGAAAAATACATTCAAGAAGGATTAATTTCTTTAGCATAAATAACATGTTCTGTACCTAATACTATTTTGTATTTTGATGATGATAACTTCCAAATAGGAAGGAAGAACATCCAGCTTGTCTGGGATAGATGTAAAATTAGGTATAAAATGAGAGAGATTTGAGAGATATAGTATAGTCATAGTTTGGGCAAGGAGATGGACAAGCACTGGCATAGCCTCCCCTCCCCCTTTGAGGGTAAAATTCATTTCAGGTTTTATCTTTTATTTAAGGAGAAATCAAAAGAACTGGCTAGAAATTAATCTTCAGAGATTTAATTAGAAGGCATCAAAGGGTTTAATTGCAACTGGCCATAAATCATGATGGATATTCTCTGACTAATTTAGATAAGGTCACCAAGAAAATTAGTTCAGCAATGTCGGTTTGTCATAGGGACGGACGTTTCAGTACCTTTACTCATTGTGTGGCTTCTTGCACAGTTCTGCCCTTTGTCTTCTCCCCAAGAACGGTGAGTGAGAGAGCGACCTTTCTAGGATTTCAGGACTCAGGGCTGAGGGGCACTCATTTATTTCTCTATGGGCCATAACTCTAACCTTGCAACTTTAAATGTTGCTTTTGACTTGATATAAAGCCAAAGATTTTAGGCCTCGCTCCTGGGAAATGCTAAGTACCGTTTGCCTCACTCTGACAGTGCAAGTGGGACTTAAAGCTGCCCTAAATGGAAAGCTGAGAATTCCCTGAACATGAGAGAATCTTCTGCTGGGGCAGGGCTGGCTTTGACAGCTGTATGCCTCCCCCTGCCTACCCAGAGTAGGGGCTATGTGGGGATGTGCTGGGTATGAGCACTCTGTGTTACAGTGATCCCCCACCCAGTGTAATGGCTCCTAGGAGGTCAGTGCTGCTTTTATGTAACTTAGAGCAGCCCTGAGGCCACCCTAAGCTATGACAGGAGTCAAACTGACCCCTGAAAGCTTCAGGATCAAGGGATTACAAAGATGGCTCCAAGCCATCATTGCCCCTCCCCCACCTCTCCAGTTGGTGCACTTGAGGTTTTGGTGCTGAGTATTTTATTAAAATTGTGAGAGGATGTTTTGATTTTTACAAAATTCTACAATGTTACCAGCCACTAGCTAGCCTATTGCCCAAGATGGTCTTTCAAAGTGTCTGTGATGGAAATGTCTGTCAGCCATAAACGACCTTGGGAAGGACAGCTGGTAGTGGTTGGGCGAGTGCAATAATAATGAAAAGCTTCCATGACTACTCTCAGCACTCTATGCTCTTTAACGAGTATGCAGTGAATAGAATACCAATACCAGCTCGTTCTCTAGAGTGGGCAAGCACTCTGTTGGCAATAAATGCTGCTTTTAGCAGTTTATAAAAACATGGCACTTACAGCCGATATGAAAGACTCCCGTTTTTCCTGCTTAGATATATACCATATTAATGGCCAGATGCACTGTACGTGCTAGGTACTGACAAGCTCTTTAATTGTGGTCCTTTAAATTAGTGGATTTTTCCCCTGATATATTGCAGCTTGTTCAGTTTTAGTGAATGTCCCAAAACAATCTCAGAGAGTGTATCAAGCCACTGTGAGATTGCATTTCTTCTCTGAACACTAGCCCCATTGCACTCAGATCTTTCTATGGTGCTTTATCTTGGGGTTTTCTATTTGTGTATGTGGGGCTGTATAATATTGGCTACTATTTTATTTTCTGGAAAATATTTTGGACACAATATAAAACACCATGCCGCTATGCCTTCAGGTTCCATTGTATTGCCTAGCTCCATAGATAGGCACTTCAACAGTGCAAATTGTGGATACCGAGCACTTCTGAAAATCAGGCTTCTGTTGATTTGGGTGCCTAACTTTACACACTCAGGTTTAAAAATTTTGTCCCAGAATCTTATTGAAATTGCAACTGTACTTCATTTCATCCTTGACTTGACTGGTCATAGCGATTAGTGAACCTTGGAAGGTTTGCATGTTTCATCAGATAAAACATACAAACACTTGGATGTTCCAAATCCAAATATCTTTGAACTGGAAAACTCCTAGGAAAAGGTTTTCCTGAAATCTTGGTTATGTCTGGACTGTAAATAACATGAGAACAGCTTCTTACAATATTTTGGTACTTCTCTTTCTGGCACCTGGCAAATTCAGGAATGACAAAGTAGTGGCATGCAAACATGTTTAAAAATGCAGAAAACAAACCCATATTTCAAATCTTAAAAAGAGGGTTGAATTTATTCTGACTTGCATTTTTGGTCAGCTGTTTCATTCAATCTATTTCATCCATCTTTTATAAGCAGCCAAACTGGAGTGCACTATGGATGAAGTGTTCTCATAATATTCAAGATATACATTAGTTCTGATATGTAAGACATTTAAAAATGTATACATTACCAACATAATCAGAGAGTTTCACTGTCTTGGGCTTTATTAGTAATCCTTCTTCTACTAGTTCCTTGTACAGAGAATCAATGGTCCTACAGACAAGATACATAATTTCAGAAAATTCTAGAGATCTGCAAAAACAGTCCAATCCGTCAGTAACAAAACTAAATGGAACATTTACACATCCTTAGCTTTATAATATATAATTTTTTACTGACAAATATATAATTTGTTGCTGTCAATATTTAATCATTATTGACTTTTATGTGTCATCTGTTATTTGTTCTCCTTCCCCTTTAAGTAATAGTCCTACACTTTTATTTCCTTATATACCACATGATTTCTTATAGCAGTTATGACTACCTATTTCCAGGTGATGAAGATCACTGACTACTGTTGTACTCATTCATTAATACCAATTACTGAGAAATTATTTTAAAATCCGAATAACAGCACATAATGTTATGCTTCTGCAATTAGTAATTCATTAATCTTCTTAGAATTTATTCCGTTTTCAATAGACCAACTTCCACTCCTTTAAGAACATCACATCATTTATTATACTGGATCAACCAATGGTCCACCTAGTTCAGTATCCTCCCTGATGGGGGCCAGAGCCAAATGTTGTAGAGGAAGGTGGGGAAAAATCATGCAGTGGACAATTATGGAATAACATGTTCATTGAGGAAATTTCTTCCTATCTCCTGTCAATTTGTGGGTGTCTTTTGCCCTAAGAAATGAGGATTTATACCCTTGAATTTTTTTATCTATCTAATGTAAATGTGGATTTCTCATTATCTATGTAACTGTCCAATCCTTTTTTCCCCCTTTGGTATCCTGCTAAACTCTCGGCATCAATGATATTTTTTGGCAGTGAGATCTACAGATTAATTAAAATTGCTTCGAGAAATAATTCTTTGCACACTATAAGTATATTGCCTTCCATTTTAATTGAAGGTCATCGTCTTATATTTTGAGGGTAAATAAGAATGCCTAACTTGACCTTCTCAAGATCTTTCATTATTTTGTATACCTTTAACATCATCTCTTATTCATCTCGTCTTCAAGCTAAACAGTTCCAATCTGTTCAGTGTCTCATAAGGAAGTCTTTCCATGCCTCTAATAATTTTGGTCACCAATCCTAACTGAGGCATTTCAGTACTACTAAAAAAATACAAATATTTAATAATAGGTATAAGTTGGCCAATAATTTCATGTCTCGTGTGTTTTCAAATAGACATTTCATTTTAAATTTTTTATGTCCACACAGTGCATAATTAATACATAAGCAGTAATAAGGAAATGCAAAATTTAATATGCCTACAACATTAACGCTGCCACTCTGGTTCTTGTTTTCATAGCTGAATGTATAACGTGATGATTTTTATGGTAGGTGTATATCACAAAACGGTCAGCAGGTATAATGTGGACAAATAGCACTGCTGTAAGAGCCATAACTCCTGCATTATTATTTTAAATGTGCAAATTTAATGATGCATGAACTGAGTCTCCTCCATGTGGAAGTGTGTTACGCTCAGTCCCTTCTATCAATTGAAGCCCCTGTGTTTCTCTACCACGTAACAACACACAAAGATAGACATGAACCCTTTTTAGCTATTTCTGGAATTTTACCCCTTCTTCTGAACAGCAGGCGAGAGCAATGTGTGAAACTTCAAGGCCAAATAAACTACCATAACGAGCTAGCAACTAAAAAGCATATCATATAGTATTAAAATAAGTCACTAATAGCATAGTATTATAATAATTACATATTTTCTGAGTAAGCCAGGCCTGTTAGCTGTGGCACTCTGTCCCCCCCATAGAGGTGGGTAGGTCAAGTAGACGTTGATTGTGCTTGCTACAGCCTTGGCTAAGAGAGCTGGTGTTTTAGTTCAGGCAGCAGAGCCTCATGCATTAAGATCTAGAGTCCCAAATTCAATCCTTGATGCTGCTGACCCACCCAGAGGCATCAGCATTACAGCTGTATAAGTGTATGTTTATATATGTGTAAATAAGTATAATAATTGTAAACGTGCATATGCATTTAATTGATAGACCCTGGAGCTGCTATATGGTATGAGAGGTCATCTTCCATACACTTCCATGAAATATGTCTTCAACACTTACTTATTTGGCTTAAGAGTTTAACATCTGAAACCAAAATAAGACACCATTCTTGATCGATTGTATTGCGGTAGTGCCCAAAGGGCCCAGTTGTGCTAAATCCTATACAAGTGAATAGGACTGGATCATAATGCAAGGCACTTCTTTCCACCAGGTGCTGAGCATACTTGTCTCTACAGTGCTCTTGGGCCCTGCTGCCTAGGAGCGCAATCTGTCCCTGTTCCACGCTGCTACTAGATAAATTGGTGCTAGCTGTGATAACTCAGCATAGATTTTGTATTATATGTACAAGTGAAAAATGGGCAGATTCTCAGTAGATGTGTCATGTGTATGTTGAAAATGCAGGTGTCAAAACACGGAATTTGCTCAAACCCCTCAAGTAAAATAAACTCTGCCCTCAGAACAGAAATATTTAACAAATTGTAAAGTGCCCTCAAGAATTTATGTTGGTCAGACGAGAAATAAGACTGATCTATGACATGTACTTTTTACATGAGAAACAAAGGCTGCTTTATTGCGGTATTTCACTAGGGCTGGCTACAGCCTCTCTTCTCAGGGACTTTAAATTGGATGGAAAATCTGTAGACATCTGAGACTGCCAGGTGTTCCTGCACCTGCTGGTGAGGGGCTGGGGGAATAAAAGTAAAAGGGTCTTCGTTAAAGAAGTGGGCCCAAGAGCCTGCGAAGACTTACATGCATGCTATGTGTATGCACTGTGAGTAGTCCTAATGGTATCAATGAAGTCTGGGTGTTGAAGTACATGTGTAAGTCTTTACAGGATCAGGGCCTTGGCTTGTACAAAGTACTGAAAACAGCATAATTAAAGGGAAACATACACAGCACAGGTCATTATTGTACAATGTACACCATCGAAGCAGCATTTGTTTTGTAATGGGTAGCACTACAAACCTATCAGTCAAGAGGTCATGTAGCATTTACAGACAACACAGAACGAATTTTACTTTGAAATATTTCAAAGAGACTAAAATGAACATTTTGCAAATTCATGACGGGTTTGTTTTATTTCTAGACGTCTGTGGATATTTATAGCTGTTATCCAAATGGTTCTGTTTATTGTAGGGTTCCTCATGAGTGTGAGGCTGTTGGCACTGGTAGGTTGAAATGTAAACCTACCAGTTCTGACACTGTCCTTTTGTAATTAAACAAAACAAAAAGGGTTTGGCAGTGTGGCAAATATAAAGGATACATAATTTTGTCACAATGTAACTCTCAGGATGAACAGGTGCATTCTTTACCTGTCGGGAGTCAAATCTTTCTCCTTCTTTTTCTTCCCACTTTTCTTCCCTTTTTTCTTTTTCTGAGGACCATAAATGTAGACAGTAATTAATGACATAAGTAGTTGGGATGTAGAGCTGAATGCTATTGGAACTGATACGAAGGCCAAAACTTGCCGATCCAACTTTAATAAACCTAAATATGTCAGTATTTGTATTTTCCACTATCTATGTACTTTTATGTGGTCCTCACCAATATAGTATCTGAGGAATAGATTGTATCCTTGCAGCACTCTGTGAGATAGGGAAGACCTATTTCCATTTACAGATGAGAACCTGAAGCACAAAGGAGACCAAGGGTATGTCTACACTACGAAATTAGGTCGAATTATAGAAGTTGATTTTTTAGAAAGCTATTTTCTACAATCGATTGTGTGTGTCCCCACACTAATGCACTAAGCGCATTAAGTTGGTGGAGTGCATCCACAGTACCGAGGCTAGCGTTGTCTTTTGGAGCGTTGCACTGTGGGTAGCTATCCCACAGTTCCTGCAGTCTCCACCGCCCATTGGAATTCTGGGTTAAGCTCCCAATGCCTGATGGGGCAAAAATATTGTCGCGGGTGGTTTTGGGTACATGTAGTCAGTCACCCCTCCTTCCGTGAAAGCAATGGCAGACAATCATTTCGCGCCTTTTTTCCGTGCGGGCGCCATACTGCTTTCAGCAGATAGTGCAGTAGGACTGATATCCGTCGTCGTCATCCACCACTTCCGCTGTCACTCTGCTCTCTTGCTCTCCTGATGCTATGAATGTGCCTCGCAGGTCCTCTATATGACTGTTGTCATCCACCGCTTCCGCTGGCACTCTGCTCTCCTGCTCGCCTGGTGGTCTCACAGGGCCGCTTCTGCTGTAACTCTGCTGGGCTGCTCTTGTCTCACCATACCACGGCAAGCATGCAGCCCGCTCAGCTGTTGTGTCCTGGCAGCAGACGGTGCAGTAGGTCTGCAAAACTGGTCATCCAACCACCGCTTCCCCTGCAACTCTGCCCTCCAGCAGATGCCATACCACGGCAAGCATGGAGCCTGCTCAGATCATCACAGCAGTTATGAGCATTGTAAACACCTCGCGCAATATCATGCGGTATATGCAGAACCAGAACCTGCAAAAGCAGGCGAGGAGGCGGTGGCAGCGCGGTGACGAGAGTGATGAGGACATGGACACAGACTTCTCTCAAAGCACAGGCCCCGGCAATTTGGCCATCCTGGTGGCAGTGGGGCAGGCTCATGCCGTGGAATGCTGATTCTGGGCCCGGGAAACAAGCACAGACTGGTGGGACTGCATACGTCTGGGATGATTCCCAGTGGCTGCAAAACTTTCGTATGCGTAAGGGCACTTTCATGGAACTTTGTGACTTGCTTTCCCCTGCCCTGAAGCGCAAGAATACCAAGATGACAGCAGCCCTCAAAGTTCAAAAGTGAGAGGCGATAGCCCTCTGGAAGCTTGCAATGCCAGACAGCTACCGGTCAGTCATGAATCAATTTGGAGTGGGCAAATCTACTGTGAGGGCTGCTGTGATCCAAGTAGCCAATGTAATCACTGAGCTGCTGCTATCATGGGTGGTGACTCTGGGAAATGTGCAGGTCATACTAGATGGCTTTGCTGCAATGGGATTCCCTAAGCGTGGTGGGGCGATAGACGGAATGCATATCCCTATGTTGGGACCGGACCACCAAGGCAGCGAGTACATAAACTGAAAGGGGTACTTTTCAATGGTGCTGCAAGCACTGGTGGATCACAAGGGATGTTTCACCAACATCAATGTGGGATGGCCAGGAAAGGTACATGACACTCGCATCTTCAGGAACTCTGGTCTGTGGGAGCGGCTGCAGCAAGGGACTTACTTTCCAGACCAGAAAATAACCACTGGGGATGTTGAAATGCCTATAGTTATCCTTGGGGACCCAGCCTACCCCCTAATGCCATGGCTCATGAAGCCATACACAGGCAGCCTGGACAGTAGTCAGGAGCTGTTCAACTACAGGCTGAGCAAGTGCAGAATGGTGGTAGAATGTGCATTTGGACATTTAAAAGCGTGCTGGCGCAGTTTACTGACTCGGTTAGACCTCAACGAAACTAATATTCCCATTGTTATTACTGCTTGCTGTGTGCTCCACAATATCTGTGAGAGTAAGGGGGAGACGTTTATGGCGGGGTGGGAAGTTGAGGCAAATCGCCTGGCCGCTATTACGCACAGTCAGACACCAGGGCGGTTAGAAGAGCACAGCAGGGTGCGCTGCGTATCAGAGAAGCTTTGAAAACCAGTTTCATGGCTGACCAGGCTACGGTGTGACAGTTCTGTTTGTTTCTCCTTGATGAAAACCCGCCCCCTTGGTTCACTCAACTTCCCTGTAAGCCAGCTGCCCTCCCCTCCCCGCTTTGATCACTGCTTGCAGAGGCAATAAAGTCATTGTTGTTTCAAATTCATGCATTCTTTATTAATTCGTCACACAAATGCGGGGATAACTGCCAAGGTAGCCTGGGAGGGGTAGGGGAGGAGCAAAGCACCGGGTGGGGTGGGGGAGGAGAGGAGGAGGGAAGGACAAGGCCACACTGCACTTCAAAACTTATTGAATGCCAGCCTTCTGTTGCTTGGGCAGTCCTCTGGGGTGGAGTGGTTGGGTGCCCAGAGGCTCCCCCTGCCCCTGCGTTCTTGGGTGTCTGGGTGAGGAGGCTATGGGACTTGGGGAGGTTACACAGGGGCTGCTGTGGCAGTCTGTGCTCCTGCTGCCTTTCCTGCACCTCAAGCACACTCTGGAGCATATCAGTTTGATCCTCCAGTAGCCTCAGCATTGCATCCTGCCTCCTTTCATCACACTGCCACCACCAATCCTCTTGATCCCGCCACCTCTCCTGTTGCTCCAGCCATCTATCCTCTCGCGCGTCCCTCCTGTCCTCTCATTCATTTTGTGCTTTCCTGGACTCTGCCATTGTCTGCCTCCACGCATTCTGCTGGGCTCTTTCAATTTGGGTGGACTGCATGAGCTCAGAGAACATTTCATTGCGAGTGCGTTTTTTTCGCCTTCTTATCTGCGCTAGCCTCTGGGACGGAGATGCTAGCTGCAGCATTGAAACATTTGCAGCTGCGGGAGGAAAAAAAGGGAGATTAAAATTGAAAAAGACACATTGGCCATTTAAAAAGGGGGGCTGATGTTTTTGGGTTAACGTGCAGCACAAACCCAACAAACCCCCCCCCAATTCTCTGGGATGATCGCTTCACCCCTCCCCCCACGACGTGGCTAACAGTGGGGATGATTTCTTTTCAGCCACAGGCGAACAGCCCAGCAGGAATGGCCACCTCTGATGTCCCCTTAATAAAATTCCCCTATTTCAACCAGGTGACCATGAATGATATCACTCTCCTGAGGATAACACAGAGAGATAAAGAATGGATGTTGTTTGAATGCCAGCAAACACCGGGACCACACGCTGCCATGCTTTCTTATGCAATGATTCCAGACTACGTGCTACTGGCCTGCCGTGGTAAAGTGTCCTACCATGGAGGACGCAATAAGGCTGCCCTCCCCAGAAACCTTTTGTAAAGGCTTTGGGAGTAGCTCCAGGACAGCTTCATAGAGATGTCCCTGGAGGATTTCCACCCCATCCCCAGACACATTAACAGACTTTTCCAGTAGCTGTACTGGCCGCGAATGCATCCCAAGTCTTCCGGACAAATTAATAATTAAACATACTTGCTTTTAAACGGTGTACTATATTTACAAAAGTACACTCACCAGAGGTGCCTTCTCTGCCTTCAAGGTCCGGGAGGCCAGGTTGGAAGGGTGTTGAATCCAGGGTGATAAACAGTTCCTGGCTGTTGGGGAGAATGGTTTCTCCACTTGCCTGGTGTGCGATCTCTTCAACCTCCCCCTCCTCATCATTTTCCTCGTCCCCAAAATCCTCATCCCTGTTGCGTGAGACTCCCTTGCAGGAGTCCATGTACAGGTGTGGGGTAGTTGTAGGGGCACCCTCTAGAATTGCATGCAGCTCATCATAGAAGTGGCACGTCTGGGGCTCTGACCCCGAGTGGACATTTGCCTCTTGGGTTTTTTGGTAGGTGTGCCTGAGCTCCTTAAGTTTCACGTGGCACCTGCTGCGGGTCCCTGTGATAGCCTCTGTCCTTCATGCCCTTGGAGATTTTTTCAAATATTTTGGCATTTTGTCTTTTGGAATGGAGTTCTGATAGCATGGATTCATCTCCCCATAAAGCGATCAAATCCAGGACCTCCCATTCGGTCCATGCTGGAGCTCTTTTGCGATTCTGGGACTCCATGGTCATCTCTGCTGATGAGCTCTGCGTGGTCACGCCATGGTGGCCAAACAGGAAATGAAATTCAAAAGTTTGCGGGGCTTTTCCTGTGTATCTGGCCAGTGCATCTGAGTTTAAAGTCCTGTCCAGAGCGATCACAATGGAGCACTGTGGGATGGCTCCCAGAAGCCAATACCGTTGAATTGCGTCCACACTAACCCAAATTTGACCCTGTGATGTCTATTTCAGCGCTAATCCCCTCATCAGGGAGGAGAACAGAAATCAATTTGAAGAGCCCATTAAGTCGACAAAAATGGCTTTGTTGTATGGATGGGTGCAGGGTTAAATCAATCTGATGCTGCTAAATTCGACCTAAACTCGTAGTGTAGACCAGGGCTAAGTGACTTGCCTAAGGTCCCATAGGATGGCTGTGGTTGAGCCAGGAATTGAATCCAAGTCTCCTGAGTCCCAGACTAGTGCCCTAACCAGTAAACTCCTTCCTACCTCCTCTTTGTAATGCCTCAGGGAAGAAGTAGCATGAGGTCAGGATAACTAGAGCAGGTCTTCTCTTGGGATTTTCTCCACAGTAACTGAAGCATTATGAGAAGACTACATATTGTGCAAATGGCTTCCTCACAAATTGCAAAACCCCATGGAAAACAAATAAACGCAAGTATGGGAATCACATATGCTAGCACTCTCCATAGTCATTAGAAGTCACTAGACACAAATATACTTATCAACATAACAATTAACTAAGGACAGCACTTGGTTAAGCCATGTGTGTAACACACAGTGAAGCTAGAGCTTGGTGTAGTAGGCCCAGTCCAGCAAAGCACTGAAGCATCAATGTGATTAGTCATGTTGAGGTCAATGAGACTACTCCACACATTTAAAGTCAGGCATGAGCTTAAACGATTAGTTTCCTCAACCCTTGGGAAGAAGAGACTATATAACCTCCTACTCATGCATTTATTTATTATTTTATTGAATTATTCACAAACCCTTATGTAGCACTCCAGGGGTTGCACGTTTAAAAAAAAATCCTATCTAGCTATCTGGAAAATGCTGTTGTTCCCGGAATAAATCAGCAATCATTAGAAATGAATCTATTATAACTTTCCAAAGACCGGATCATACTTTAGACAATCTACTGCTCATATCATCTGTTATTGTTCATAATACAATGTAAATAATCTAGACGTACCCAGAGCTATATAGTTAAGAGACAACTGGAGAAAGCTAATATTTGTAATGGACCTGCATTAGAATAATACAAACATATCCAAATATGCAGAACTATACCACAGACTTATTTATGTAAATAGTCCTAGCAGTGTGTATTGTTTTATAGGACAAGGAACGTTACACAAACATCTTTAGTGACGGCGTCAGAAAAGTATGTATCACACTGTAGTAGCAATTGGGAGATTGTGGAGATACTGGCTCTAGTGGGTTATTGCCAGTGCTTCTCTAGCATTGTTTCTTTATATTTTTTAGGAAATTGGAAGAAATTATAACATCATGGGCACTTATTGGGAAAACAAGATGATTTTTTTTCTTTATAAAGACACTGAACATATGCTGAATTTATTGGCCAACTAGTAACTTTTTCAGGGCATTTTTACCAGTAAACTAACTCAAAAACTTAAAAAAAAAAATTTGTTATATGGAAAAAATGTGTTTTCCTAATTAATATCAGTGTTTCTGGGAAATCTGGCAAGCACTGAGATAAGAGGAAATGTGAATTTTAGACTGTGGCTTTCCTACAAAATATATCTTATTGACAGCTGCTTTTACTGTATAGTAAATGCAAACAGGCTAATCAGTTATGAAAACCTATTTGATTTTACCTTTAAATGTGTCCATCTATTCCATCCCCTAACCACTTTGTAGGTGTCCCATTTATTCATAGTTATTTTCCACTTTCTTGCATATCCTTTACTGTATAATAAAACTCCATTTAGTTCTGGCTGATCTAATGGTGCGTCATCTCCATTCCTAAGTGGGGTGTGCTCAGGGTCTTGTCTCTTTAATGTGTGATCACTAACCGGGTTATGAGCAGTTCAGGTGTTGCTGTAAGCATACACAGAATCAGTCTGCAGCAAGATTCTAGAGCACAAGGTGGAGGAGATCTTAATAGAGTATCTTGTAGACACTTTCCCTCCAAGTCAAAATTGCATTGGCCACTTCCTCTTCATTTGCAATTGTACAACGTACCTGTGGAAGGTACATGAATTGCTTATGTGGACAAGTAGCATGGAGAAAGTACTTCCTGCATTTTTTTTAGCTCTCTTTTAAGTGCAGTTCAGGGCCTGGAAAAGAGGGGAGCATCACCATGTAACCAGCTCTCTCTGAACCATTTGCAAGTGTTTTATGGACTGCAACTGATCCCTAGATGGCAGGTGAAGAAGCCTTTTCTTCTCATGGAGGGCAGCATGGCAGCATGCTCACTAGCATATTTGTACCATGTCATATTATGCTAACTCACAGGGGACATTAGAGAAGAAGGCAACTTTTTAAAAATGATAGAAGCAGATTCTGAAAGTAATCACAGCAGCTAACGTATCTCCTCTACAGATTGCAAATGATACAGCAATGGCCTTGTGCTACTGCACATTTTCGTAAGTAGTGCAGGGAAATGTCTTCACAGCTCTGTACCTAAGCACTGAGTATCCTAAGGCTATGTCTACACTGCCCCGCAGTTCAGACTACGGGGTTGTGCACTGCTGTTCACACCCCTATAGTCCGAACTGCAAGGCAATGTAGACAAGCCCTTAGATGTATCTCCAGTCTTTCTGGCTAATGCTACTGTGGTGTGCTGCCACCCAATGTGTTATGTCAGAGATCAATTATGAAACCCTTTTATATTAGAAATATGATACAAGTAACACATACACACACAATCTGAGCCATTTTCTTTCCTCAAAGTTTACAGTAGTTTCTTGCTCATTTTCCTTGATCTTTGTTCAATGAATTTGTGACAAATGTTTACAGTATTGGTAAGAATTGACTAACAGTGCCTAGAGAACATGACTTGTGAGGCATAAATGCCCATGAAATAAGAAAACCAAGGGGAGAAGGCAAAGCCAGGACTTGTGTATGCAGCAAGTGTGCTATGTTGGTATAGAGGGCCAGACTCTGATACCCTTACTTGCATTGAATAGCACCTTCTTCCACGGTAGTCCCAATTTCTAAACCTTGCCACTTTTTCTTACACAATATCTCTAAAATCCTGCTTTTCTTTTCTGCCCATGCAACCAAAGCCCTCATTATTACCACAACTTCCTCTTTTCTGGGCTTGACTGGCACACCTCAAGTCTATTTAGTATGGGTTTTCAATAAGTCACTTCGGTACTTCTGAAAATTTTACCCCTTGTTAAGGTCTTCAGATTACTAGGGCAGCTATGTAGGGTGGGGCTATTAGAATCCTAATAATGTTGACTCTTGCCTTTGCTCTACCAGCGTTCCCAGCCTGCACCATCCACCAGTCAGCTTTTCTCTCAAACATCTCCATGGCTTCTCCCATGCTGCCCCATATGCATGGGGCAAATTCCCTGATAAAGTTAAAACAGCCAGTATCTTCCTTTAAATCCATCCTTAAAACTCACCTCTGCCCTGCTGCTTACAAACCTAGTCTGCTCATCATGGCTGCACAGATGACAAGGTGCAACTGTGCCTTTTTTCCACCTCCCCACCTCTACAGCCAATTAAAGAAACCCAACCCTCAATCCATTTAACTATCAAGCTGGATCAACTGTTCAAAAGATTAATTTGCTTGAATGTTGCATTCTTATCTCTATCCTCCACCTGTTGGTGTGTCTAGATTGTAAGCCTTTCAGGGGCTCAGGAATGATCTCTCTTCAGTGTTTGTACAGCACTCCGCACAACGGGGCCCGCAATCCTGATGAGAGCTTTTGGGTATTACTTTAGTATAAATATTTAACAGTAATAAAATACTTTCATGGGACTGCTTATGGAGTAAGGCGCTGTTTAGCCTGAGAAGGGTATCTGAGTCTGGCCCAGAATAAGAGGTGATTTGGCTTCTTACCCATCATGCCCAGCTGATTGATGTATTTTCCTCACAGCCTAATGGCTAATATTCCAAAATCTAATCCACCTGCTCTTTGGCTGTGAGGCAGCGGGTGAATATTTAGGTTCCTTCTAGAACTATTGGGCCAAATGAAACCGTGGTGTAACTCCACAGAAGGGATAAAATAGCCTGTTATCTTCTGGGGGAATGTAAGTGATTTTTGCTCATTTTTCTTTTAGAATGCTAAATGATATTTAAAAGTCCTGAAATCAATGGCAAGGCTCTGCTTAGAGGTAAACTGTGTGAACTAAGAGGGCTGACAGCTTCCTTCTGGATTTTAATGGGATGTCTGAAAGACTCAAACTTTTAAAATCCAAGGTCATATTTAAGGGCACCTTTGCTGTAATGGGAAAAAAAATATATGCAGCTAAACAGTTTGACAGTGAGAAACAGTCCATTTCCTTACAGTGGCCTTCCCAAGAGTTCAATCTCAATGGTGCTTACACATCTCAGCACATGTAAAGCTGAGCTGCCTCGGAAAAGGGAACTCTGGGAATGATCTATGGCAGGAGTGTTTCCTGATGGATTGAGAGCTTTTCTTTTTCTAATTCTTTGCATTTTTTTTAACCTCTGACTACTTATTCTAATGTGCCACTATAGAGACTGCAATGGGGCTTTCGACCTGCACATCAATTCCTAGTGTGTCTATTCCCTAGTGCCAAAGAGGAATAGCACTAAGATTGGTGGGCTTGCAGTGAATGGTAGTTGTAAAGCAAATAGAAAAAAATCTTTCTAAAAGCTGCAGTAAGAATTCTCAAGAAATATGGCCTCACAAAAATGGAGCATGCCCCAACAAAAGAACATGAACTCTGCTTTTCAGTATTCAGCTTGACAGTTATTATACTCTCTGCCAACTGGTAACTGGACATAGAAACAAGGGTCTGTTTCTGTAGGAGTAGTCTTGGGAATGCTGTTTGCAAGGCAGGTTAACCCCCATTGAAAAATTTGTTTTACGTCTGGCATCCCTTAGTCTTCACTGGCACCATGAAATCTACAAACATTCCCTAGTTTGTATCACCTGCTTCAGAGGCCCTGGATCCTCTAGGGAAAGGACTGGATGGGTCTGCCAACACTGGCCCTTGATCAAAAGAAGGGTTACTACTGAATAATTAAGTACTCTTCATCAGCAAGTTGGCAATCTGCTTCCTAACTGCTCCTAGTCTACATTATGCCAATTTCAGAAATCCAAATTCTCAAAAATCCAGTCTAAGGTCCATATGCTTTACTACAGTGACTCAGTGTGTATGAACTGTGGGATATTGTGTACACAAATGAGAATTGAGGTAATGGGTAATGTGTCCATGCAACTATCCATTTTGTGTGCTGAGTCACTTTAACTGCACGTGCATTTTTGTGCATTGCCTTCCTTCTCTTCAAAGTTACCCCGGCATTTTTTAAATTGGGTCTATATAGTATTCATATATCAATTGTCAAAGATGCCTCAACCTAGCTTTATTAAATTGCCCTTGTAATTTTTTTTGTCAGGTGCAAAGAGCATTCTAAATTTCTAAAAGGGCTGAGATCTAAGTAGAAGTACTGCAGATAAAGGTATTGGCATGCACAAACAATTCCAAGAGTGAAACTTCAGCACAAGATTAGGGTTTGTTATTTGCCTTTAGCGTTTTAAATTGAAATGCTGATTCCATCTGTAAATGCTGAATGCCTGTTGTACAAATGTTATCTGGCATTTAAATTCTTGGGTAAAATAAAAGTGCACATGCAATTCAAAGGAACATGCAATTGTGAAGTTCTCTGCATGCTGTAATGCTGTGAACTACATGTAAACACTATATGTCAGCACTCAAGTTGTACTAGAACACTTCAGAATGCTGTTCTGGTACTTTTTTAGGAGCTGGAATGGTGTTCTGGCACTTCCCTTGGATCTGGGCCAGGCATTCCCTTCTCAGCTGCAGCATGTCAGGCCATCAAGTGCCATTGGCAGGCCCAAACAGGGGGTGCTGGACAGTGGGTCAGCAGAAGGAACTGGGGACACTACAGCCAGAAGCGGGCAAAGGAGCATAGAGGTGAGGTGGGAGATGTTGGGAGCCGAGTATCAGGGCCACTCAGACAGCAGAACCCACCATGGGGAGCAGGAGTCAGGCACAGCTAGGAGAGGTGGGGGGCAGGACAACTGCAGGGAATCAGTCTCCTGCTTCACTGGACCTGGACCTCTCCTAGCTCCTCTACTGCCTTCCTCCTAGCTCCCCCGCTCCCTCCTGGGGCCTCCCACTGCCCTGCATTCCAACAATTCTTTTTTTAGGACTCCAGCACTGCTATATTTGCTGCATTTTAATGGGTCAAATACACTAAAGTAATTTATGCTGCTAACATATTTCCTTTTCCTAAATAAATTTGGTTTAAATTCTCCAGTGGTTAGCAGAATACATTTAAATAATATTTACTAAAATGCACACATTTGTGTGTCAGTCAGTTCAGACACTTGACTGATTAGACCAAGATTTCCAAAAGTGACTAGTGATTTTGGTTGTCTTCGTTTTTGGGTGTCCATTTCGAGACAACTTAAAGGGACCTGCTTTCTGAATGGAGGATACTCAGTCCATGGAAAATCTACTAGCTCCCAGTCCCATGCCTTAATTACAAGACCATCATATTAATCTGGATCAAGCAGGCTCAGAATATATGGTCTGATTTTCAAAAGTGCAGAGCACCCTCCATTTCCGTTGGCTTCAGCTGGAGCTGTGGTTTCAGAGTACTCTTGAAAATCAGATCAATATTGTGGGGTTGTTCCCTGAGAATGGTTTGCCTGGTCCTAAAACGTAAAATAAAATAAAAAGTGTAAGAGTTGGTCAACACTGAAATCTAAAAAAACTACAAAGAACACAAAACAAAACTGCCTAAGAAATCAGCTTACATGTGAGGTGGTTTTGACTTCTTGTGACCTAAGATTCACCAAACACACACAGAGGGAGTTTCACTATTGACTTTAATGGAGGTAGGAGTTCTTCCTTGGTATTTAGGGGCTGAGAATTGTGATGCATGCAGGCTTCCCCTCCCTTGCTGCACTCACCTTCTTTCCACCTTTTTTCCCCCTTGTCCCCTTTTTCTGTTTTTTGTCCTTCTCTCTGTCCACTGCCAGTTTCAGATTCTTCAGTTCCTGTCGCATCAGCTCATCAACCTATTCAGACAGGCACAGGGTTAAATTTTTTTCTTAGTTTTTCCATGCTGGAGCCATGCAACCGAAATCACTCTGAGGACAAATATGCAGCCAAACATTTAAGGAAAAAAATGGACAGGGCAGCTCCAAATGGATCCAAGGTCTAGATGTCAGGGCCAGTTCTTACAGCCACAGGGAAAGCCATGCCAGCAAGAACCATTCTTATAAATGTCTTGTTATTATTTTAAGCACACCTGCACTCTGATCTCCTCCTCCACTTCTTTCCGCTTCTCCTCTTTGATCAATTCTGGGTCATACTCCTGGGGGAAATTCCATTGCTCATCTCTGTTCTGCCAAACGTCTGTTATCCAAAAGCAAAGAAAGGGGGCAAAAAGTTATAGAAGACATTGCTTTTCTAGCTGTTGTTGAAAAAACCAGGATGGTTGAAATTATTATGAATTATATAAAAAGAAAAGGAGTACTTGTGGCACCTTAGAGACTAACAAATTTATGTGAGCATAAGCTTTTGTGAGCTACAGCTCACTTCATCGGAACTTAATTATATGTAAGTAGCAGATGCTAGAGACCCCAAGCAAGATCAGAGCACTATTGTGCTAGGCTCTGAGATACTCAAGGTTAACCTTCTTTGCCTTGTACTGTAGTTTGGTATTGGATTTCAGGGGGATAGTAATGGATATTGAGATTATCACTTATAGGTTGCAAGTCCTAATCCCTAGAGCTGTATTTTTCACTTGCAACCTTAAGGAGTAATGATATAAAATGAGTTTGACCATGTCACTTTACTTTGGAATCCCTCCACTGACTCCCTCTTGCTTACTGTATCAAGTTTTAAAATGTAGCCATGGGAAAGTCACTAAAATAGCTCCTACCCAAGGAGCATACAGTCTAAAAGACTGACACAGAAAAGATAAGACAAGCTGGGGGACCAGAGGCACAGGTTAATCTAAAACGTTAACTCCTCATCATCCTCATTCTTCCTTGCCCAGTTATATAATACAATGCTGTATTAAATACAATAGAATGTGAGGGCATTTGACTGATGTGGGATAATATTTTTGCCTCACAGAAGAAGTGAGTCTTGGGAGTAATTTGAATGAAGATGAGGTGTGGGCCTGGACCACTGGCTTGGGAAGCCATTCCACACATAAGGGACCTCATAGAAGAAGGCATGAAGATGGGAGTGTGAGATGGAGGGGGCAGTGAGGCTGCCATCATTTGTGGGACAAAGGGGAACAAGATGAAAATTGGATCCAGTACATACAGGTGCGGCAGAGCTGGGCAGAACTTTGAAGGTGAGGGCAAGAAGTTTGAACTTTATATAGTAGGCCAGGGGGAGGCGGTGGAGGGATTCCAAAAAAGAGTCATGTAGTCCAACTGACATTACATCACTACTTTTTAATGTTGCATAGGTCAAACACAAGCAATAAGCAGACTACATTTGAGGGAAGGAAAGTGAAAAGTGCAAGTCTATGGCAAAATTTCTGTTTATGATAAAGTACCTAATGATTTTACTTTGTGAATATTTTTATTTTGAATGAAAACTACTTTTTGTTTTCCAGAAAAGTAAACTGAAATTTGGAAAGCCCTGTATTTGTTTGAATTCTGTGGTATTAACGAAGGAGACACATTAGCAAGCGAAACTGCTTATCTCCTCTTTCGATAGATTGAATTAATTTTAAAAGGACAACTCCATACCTCGAGTTTCCCTACATTCCAAACCCCGGTAGTATCTTTATAATGACAGCTTATCTCCAGCAGTATGCACTGATTCAGTTTCCAGATGATTTAAAATTACAGTTTTCTACCTTAAAACATAGACTCCTTTATGAAGCTGTTTTTCATGGACTACTCTTTTCACTACCCTCTGCAGTGTCTAAGACACTGTAAACTGAGAAAGATATTCATAGCACCGACAGGAGATCATGCAAGATTTAGTCTAGTTAATATACACGCTGCTATCTACTGCTTCTGAGAATTCTCTTGGATTCCAATTATGTGCAAAGTTTGTGTGGTTTTACACATAGGGAATAGTTTTTGCAGGTGAAGAGTCCTAATTTTATAACTAAAAATGGTAACGATTAAGGAGGACAGTGGATTTTTGGTAATAAGGAAAGGCACACAAAGGTATAGACGTCAATTTCTTTAAATGACTCCAGGCCTGTCAAATAACATGACAGATGCCACATAATATTTCAATGGAAAAGGTTGACTTGCCCTAGTTAGAAGGCACGTCCCCCAGGGTTATCCTAGTTTGGAATTTCAGCCTTGGGGAAAGGGGATATTACATAGAAGAGATGTGAATTTTTAAACACTTTCCTGGCTGGGTCAACAGGTTGCAAGTGCTATGTTTTCACAGGAGCATTAAGCTTTAGGTATTTATTTTTCATAGACTGAGCCACACTTTTTATTTTATTTTTCATAATTGTTTGTCATTCTGTGCATGGATTAGTGGGTAATAGGCAGTCCAGACAAATCAGGGACAGCCTCCTTCCTGCACCTTAGCCAATAGGCTTTATTGATATTACTTGGCAACTGGCTCGCTGAGGACTAAATTAGTCACTAGGTTAGAGGTCTCTAATTTTAGAAGATAGATCAATAGCTTGTAGATGTTAGATGCTATGTTATTTTTTTCTAGATCAAAAAATGTTTCTCAGTTCTTTTTAAGCAAGGTCGGAAGGTTAAGGACATTCTGTTTTCACTGAGTGGTCAAAAGTGCATGGTGTTCAGTTACATATAGGGCCATTTACCTATGGGAGTGTGTGCATGTTTTTGTGACATGCAGTTGAATCACCTCTTTTTGAAATGCATATAGCTTTCTCGAGATTCATCCTTTTTCTCTGTCTTTATATGGCTGCTAGCAGGCTGCCCTTTGGGCTAACACGGCTGTCAGCATCAGCAGTTACAGTGCACTGGCTCAGACTCAGAAAACTTAGCCTTTTTAATGTACAAAACATTATTTAGTGTTAATATTTTCATTGCAGAGAGCAGCCAGTGATCAATACAGGGGGATGCTTAATTGTCACACTCTTATGGAAACGTTCAACCGCTTGGGGACAGGGTTTGAGATCTTTCAATGTAAGATAAACATGAAGTCATGTCACCACAGCTTACAGCACTGTTAAACATATAGGAAGCATGGTCTAATGGTTAGAGGCCTGGGATGGGATGGGCTATAGGAGACCCAGAGTCAATCCTGCTCTGCCACAAACATCCTGTGTGACCCTGGGAAATCATTTAGCCTGTAAAATGAAGGTACAAGCCCTGCCCCACAAGGTCTTGTGAGGATAAATACATTAAGAATATGAGGTGCTCAGTGAGAGGGGCCACATAAGTACCTTTAGTAGGTAGAATATCACAAGAACAAATTATTGCTTGTGCCACAATTGAAGTTGTGCAAGCCGTACATTCACAGTGTTCTGGACGAGGTTGCTTTCCTCTTACTACAGCATAAGGGGAGATTACATATATACATGTCGTGTGTGTGTGTGTGTGTGTGTGTGTGTGTGTGTAAAATATGTTTTAAGTGGCTATCACTTACAGTTAAGATTCCCTAAACATTTCCATTGTAGGCATCTGCTTTTGGTCACTCAGAATAATGCTTACTTATTAGATTGAAATTTTCTAGGCTTATTCACTGCTAAAGGTGAGTTTTCTTCAAAATGTCTATAAACAATAGTCAAGCACTTTCAAGCAAGGGGAGAGTGAAAAAAAATCCAATATTAAAATATTATGGCCTTTTCAGAGTCACTCTACCATCTATCTGATTTGATTCTTGAGATTTTGAAAAATTGCGCTTCACACGTGAGCAGTACATTTTTGGCTAGTAGTAATTTAAATGAGAATTGCAGAGCAAACTAAGTGAAGGTAGAGTACATTATGCATATCTGTAGAAGGATATAGCTATGTAATAAACTATACTGAATCATAGAATAGATCGTAGGACTGGAAGGGACCTCAAGAGGTCATCTAGTCCAGGCCCCTGCACTCATGGCAAGACTAAGTATTATCTAGACCATCCCCGACAGGCGTTTGTGAAGGTTACTTGTGAATGAGGTGGGGGATGTGCAGTTTGTAGAAATTAATAATTTATTAAAAAGCAGTGAAATGTGTGTGATAATAACCAGAATATTGGTTCAGATAGTCTCAATCCACAAGTGCACAGATAAAAGAAGTGAGGCAAAGCTGAACAGCTATGGATACTTTCCTGTGAATACGTTCATCTTGGACATACCCATTGCTATCCTTTGAATCTCATTGGAGTTACTGTTCCCTCTCTAAGGATTTCTGGATGTGCTAAATATTGGTTAAATCTGAATCCCCAGCTGTAGTTTGAATTTACCCCAAATGGATTCTAGCAGTGTCTCTTGCCTACACACGCTCACTGTTAAGTGCTCCTGGAGATATTTTCAGCGCATAGTGTAGTCACAATGTGTCATATAATTTATCAAGACTCTAAACCTACATATTTGGAGCCCCTACAAGTGTATCCTGTTAGGGAGGATTTAAGAAGGAACATACCTTGGCTACATATACAATTTATGGCAACATGTACACATCTGTTTTTAGTTACACTTTTGACAATTAACTTGCCCCATCAGCTCTCAAGCAGAAGTAATAATAAATGGACATTTTTTTGAAAGGGCTAGCTGTGAGATTTGGGAAGTCTCTCTCCCCACATCCCATCCATATCACGGAGTCAGTACTCTTAATCCAATCATGCATATTAACGTAAATATTTTAAATTATTTAACTCCTCCCTCACCTCTCCAATGATGTACATACCACTTACAAATATATGTGAATGGAGCATACCATTTTGTATTTCTACCTTTTACACTTGTAGCTGAGGAATTTTTTCAGTACAGCTGTAGACAATCAATATACACAATTTCTGGGGGATTAACAAGTAGTATTTGGGGCAGCATGGAGCTGTGTTGTCCCAGAAGGAGTGCCAGGACACCTTCTGGCCCTCAGGGGTCATTAAGGGAGTACTGTGTATGCTCCCCCACAAGCCTGGCAGGCAGTGCTAGCCAGCATGGAGCCATCCCATCTTCTCCCTGCCCCCTATGCAGAGGCTGGTGTCGGCAGCGCTGCTAGCCCTGAGTGCAAGGATTCCCATTGTTGTTGCAGGATGGGGAGGCACTACTTGTGCCCTCTGCCTCCATTTTGTGCCTATGCAAGGACAAGACCCAGAGTGGCCCCAAACATGCTTAGCAGCACATATGAAACATTCCTTGCAAGTTAAGGAGCAATTTCTTCTGTTCTCACATCTGTGAATCTCGTGTTGATTTCAGTGGGAGCTGTATGTGTGTATTCAAGGGCTTTGAGCCCTCCTTTGATTCTTACCATGAAACAACTCTCTGTGATTTATAATTTACAAAAGAAATTCCATGAGTTAACAAGGTAGAGGCTGGGCAGCACTCTGCTGATTACAACTAATTTTCAAACTGATAACTTGTTTTTCCCACAGCTGACCTGAGGCAACTCAGTGTGAGTGACTGCATAACAACAAAGGATTTCAGGCGAGGAATTTAGCAAGTCAGTAACACTGTAGAGTGTTAAGAAGAAGAGATTAAAAAAAAATAACTTTCTCATGAGGAGCATAGTAGGCATGGAAGTAGTGACAGCGAAACTCAAAACCTTTACTTCAGAGTTTGGTCTCAAGCTTTCCAAGGTCAGATACTTGTAGCTTATTTGCACGTTTGAGGCCTTACACTATGGCTCATGAATCATACTTCCTATTCAGCCTCTTACCTCAAGAGACTCTTGATCGTCCTGGTTGGGGAGTACTGGGGTATGTCTGCAAAGCAAAGAAAAACCTGCACCTGTCCCACGCTAGCTGACTGGGGCTCACTGGGCTTGGGCTGCACGGCTGTTTCACTGCTGTGTAGACTTCTTGTCTTGGGCTGGTGCCCAGGCTCTAGGGACCTGTGGGTTGGGAGTGTCCCAAAGCCTGGGTCTGACCCGAGCCCAGAAGTCTATGCAGCAATGAAACAGCCCTGCAGCGCAAGCCCCGTGAGCCTGAGTTGGCTGGCCAGCCACGGGTTTTTCTTTGCTGTGTAAACAGACCCTTGCTAGCTCCTTTGAGTAGTTAGGGTATGGATTGCAGAGCTTTGGATAGGGAAGAGGGGAAAAGGGGACAAGTGTGGAGGATGGGGTAGAACAGAGCTGGTTGAAAATGTTCGAAAAATACCGGAAAATTTCAAACTCTCTTTTTTTATCAAAAATGCTGCTGAAATT
The DNA here is from genome assembly GCF_015237465.2 of Chelonia mydas. Taxonomy (NCBI): domain Eukaryota; kingdom Metazoa; phylum Chordata; order Testudines; family Cheloniidae; genus Chelonia; species Chelonia mydas. The sequence goes on along the minus strand of NC_051251.2, from coordinate 69,711,022 downwards.
TTTCATTTACCAACAGCTGAGTTTTCTGTAAACAACAAAATGGGATGTCTGTTTGAATAATGGTTTTGACTTAAAGAAAGTTGCAAAAAATCTTTGCAGGAAGCACAAACATTCAAATCAACTGCTTTTTGGAAAAAAATCTCCATTTTGAAAAGCTCTCTTTCTAGAACCAGTCTTTTCATTCAGAAAATGCTGACCAACTCTAGTGTGGAAGAGTGTGTATCAACAGCCTTGTCAGTGAATGAGAGGGCAAAGAGGGTAAGAAATTTAAGGAATGTGGTTGTAACCTCAACTGCTAGATAGGGCTTTCCATTTAGTGGCCAGTCAGTACTATATATAAGCACAGATGACTTTTCTGAAATAAAAATAACAAAAAATTAAAGCACTTACAGAAGCACTACAAATACTTTGGGCCAGATTCTGCCACCTTTCCTTGCACTGAGTAGCACTTCACTTTAATAACTGTCCCCTTGAATCGTCTAGTCACAGAGTATGGCCCTGATATTGCACCTATTGTGAGAGCAACTGCTTTGATTGCATATTGTCAGCTGTATGATCGGAGCCAAAGGCCTGAGTAAGGGTACTGGAATCTGGTCCTTGCTTTATGATATCCTAATGTTACCAGAAAGATCAAAAATAAATTACAGGGGCAGGAGGAATCTCCTTTCAAATTTTACTTTGTCTAAAGCTTGCACTTCTGTAATGTTCCATACTTTAGTTTGATGTGACATGGATGGCATCCAATCTAAGTTTAATTAGAGAATGCTCCAACTATGATTATTATCTCCCTCTGCTGACCTTTGTATCGGTTGTTTCCTTCCTCCATTATAGGGAGGAAATTACTAGGAGCCATTTTCCATCCCTCCTCTTCTTCCTGTGTGAAGAAAATATAGAATATCATTGTATTAATCACGAGATAGAGAGCCATTAAAAACACAGGGTGACAGTATAATGAAAAATGGGGTCACGTGTAGTTTTAATTCACAAGTGATTATCAAAAAGTTATTTGGTGAAAATTGTTGGATAATACCCCTGAACTAAATCATATTTTTCAAGCTGATCATATGGTTGAACTTCCTCCACAGAGATTGGGGCAGTTCATGTTCAAAACCAGTTGGGTCACATTAATTTAAAAGTCGTTAAACTACCTTGCTTTTGTAGTGTAAATGGGACCTTCGAGCATGGCAATCTATTTACCTTCCAATCATTTTTCTTCTTCACAATGTGCTAAGCACTTTGGTGTCATGAAATAAGGATTGTTTTTAAGCAATTAGAGGATTATTGTTTGAGGAAAAAAATGGGTTTTGAGAAGAGAAGTGTGCTGTGAAGGATCATAAAGGATATTGCAGGTACAGGGAATATGGCCTGGGAGATGGCATGGAGGTGATTTTGGGGCAAAAGAAGAAAGGAGGCATGAAAGAATTTTAATCAGTAGAGTGCATGACTTGACAAGGAGGTGGTGAGGACTGGCTGGAGGGGTATGCTGAAGAATAATGCAAGGAAGAGGATTCAAGGGTGGAACTCAAATTCTCTGCTGCTTCTGCTGCACTCCCACCTTCTGCAGGGGCTGAGATTTCTGGGGCCCATATCTGGATCTCCTGCAGTATGCGATATACTGCATTTAGACTATCAGGCCAGCCCTGTTGCATTGCTTTTAATTTTTTAAGTCAAACTTTTTACACAAAATGACATTTAGATGATTAGAAGTTGCATTTATAACAGACATACATTTATATTTTGTTCATGACACAAATATTGCTGTGAAGCGTGAAAACTCAATCGCTCCCCATTAATTTATTTAGCCAGTGAACATCATAGTGCATGTATATTCATTATTTCTTTTATCCTTAGGAATAAGCAAAGCAGTCATTATGATGGCTAACGTCACTGATTTTATACGCTGAAGTAAAGAGTATTTCTATGCCAATACAGTTCAAATATACAACATATTGAAATAGATTTTTTTTTCAAAATAATTTAGTATATAGTGAACAGCTCCAATAAATATGGGCCTAAATTCTACATTAGCAGTCAGTGTTTTTCATACAGTGTTAGAAAGATAAAGGAATTCTTTTCTTGATATTTTCCCTACATTCAGATGATAGAATAGCTGAGTCAGTGTAGCGTGAACTGTGGTGGGGCACCTTGAACCGATAATACCAGTTTTAATCCAGCCACAGATACGGGGGTAACAGCTGGATGAACACTAAGCATGTGTTTGAATCTTTCCACAGACTGATCTGCATTCGGAAATCCACACTTCGAGGCTGTGAAGAATCTGAATTGATATCCACTGTGCTGTTTGGCTACATTTGCCTGGTCACAGTGAAAAGGTTCTGCCTGTGGATCTCCTTGATGGCAGAATGTTGCTTTAAACTCAATATGGCTGGATGAAATTTGCAGAGAGACCACCACCATATTTATGTCTTACGAGCAGGGGTCAGTACACAGTATATTACTATATAAAATAGTTCCAAATGGTTCAACATATGTCTTGAAAAGTCGCAGAAATAAAAGGCTTGTGAAGAGAGATTATATTGTGCTAGGTTTCTGTTATTTCTTTCTTAGTACCCAATGGGAAATCACATCAACACTTAACAGGGAAGAAAATGAAGTTACTTTGATATCAAATGCATATTTCTAAAGATCACTATCAGACTTAAGGAATATTTAAATCTCCTTCTGGGATCATAATGTTGTTTTCTTAAAAAACTGAACTTAGGAACAAGGCCTTGTTTGACTGCGTCACTATGCCTTATAGCCTACGCTTATTTTAACAAGGTCCTTCTGTTAGAACTTTTCAGAATACTTCTGAACCATTCCAAGATGATTTTTTTTCAGTATTACAAGCAGGGAATAATGTTCTCTTTGTTCTATCTCAATGAGCCACAGAACACCTGATATAATGGCCTTGATTATTACTTTACAGAGGCTGGGGCATCAGAAGAGAGGAGATCTACAAAAAATTATAAAGCCCCCATAGTTCTGTACTGTTGTTTCTTCACAGATCTTCAAAATTTCATACCAAGACTCAACTAGAGCTGTGAGAGGACAGGGACACATTTTTGGTATTGCTGTTTATCTACTGAGGGATACAAAGCAATCACCTTACCTCATGAAAGACTGGAAAGTTGGGTTTTTAAGTCAGGGGAGTGAATTTCACTGCAATCTTTGAAGCTCAGATCTAGTTCAGAATGTTCAGTGGATCTGAAGCTATTTCCTCCTGACCTTTTCCTGGGTGACTTAAAAACTGAAGTATTGTTAGGATACATTTTTGCAGCATGTGTGGAAGGACCCAGGACAGAGACATACCAGGGCTTTGTTTTGGGAGGGCCATTTAGGAAGAGTGGGGGAATTAGAAGCAAGGCCTCAGTTAGCAGTACAAGGACATATTGGTAAATGCTTCTCAGGCTGAAGGGAACTGCGTAATATCCTAGATTGCATGGCTCTGTATGATATCGTCATTTAACCAGTGTAATTCTAATAATTCCTTTAAACCCTCACTTAGGTAGAGATATACAATGACTGTTAGTTGATTCTTCTCTTAGGGCTATATTGTGTCCTGCACTGAGGGGAGGGGCAGTGCAGAGGTGCTCTGTACCAGTGTGAATCAGTGGAGGCATTCTGACTTAGTAACGCAGGATGCAGCGGGTATCCTGATAGCTCAGTAGTCCTGGAAGGAGCAGTAGGGGATGGGCCATAGATCCACCCTTCACCTATTGAAGTCTAGTACAGCTATTGAGGCTGTACTCTCCTGGTGCTTGTGTAAAATCATAGAATCATAGAATATCAGGGTTGGAAGGGACCTCAGGAGGTCATCTAGTCCAACCCCCTGCTCAAAGCAGGACCAATCCCCAACTAAATCATCCCAGCCAGGGCTTTGTCAAGCCTGATCTTTAAAACCTCTAAGGAAGGAGATTCCACCACCTCCCTAGGTAACGCATTCCAGTGTTTCACCACCCTCCTAGTGAAAAAGTTTTTCCTAATATCCAACCTAAACCTCCCCCACTGCAACTTGAGACCATTACTCCTTGTTCTATCACCTCATACCACTGAGAACAGCCTAGATCCATCCTCTTTGGAACCCCCTTTCAGGTAGGTGGTGATGTCCTGGGGCAGAAGCTGGAGGAAGGTTACTTATATCCGCTCACAGCTACTGTCCCTTTGTAATTAGTTGTTCAATATGAGTGGACAAGAGTTTGAGAAAATGTACTTTTGCTGCTTCTTGCAGATAAAAACTCATTTGAAAAATTACCTTAGGTGGAGGTTATATAACATTTAAAGTTCTTCAGACCATCCACTTAGTATCTTTGACATACAAAGACAGCTACCTACAATATACTGTAAATGGATGCTCCCACGTTACAGTGTCAGAATCTGATAACCTCTAAATTAGAAAGATTGACACTTATTTATTTCACTTAGTTTAGTCTCGTGGCCAGCTGTTTCTATTGTTTCAGACAGCTTGATGGACATTGCCTAAGAAACCCTAGTCTTCATGTTATGTGAGTGTCCCACAGTTAGAGCTAAACGTATAACTTCTCTTCAGAAGACTTTACAGTGAGGGAATGTCTGGGCCCCAAGAGTCCCCTCCTCCTAACACTCAGTGATAATGATCACTAAAAGATTAAAGATTAATGGTATCTACAAAAAACGAAATCACTGTAGAAAGTTCACAAGCAACAAAAGTTGCTGTTACAGCAAAAGTCAAAAATTCTGATTGCGCAGCATGATTTAGAATTAAGACAATGCAGCTAAAATCCATCACAACCTTGTGGTTGGCATATCATTTGTCTGGTGTGTTCTTCCATGAACCTGCTATTGAAAAAAGCTCATTGGAGCAACAGAATCTCAACCTTTCAAAGCCTTCAGGGAGGATAGCATTCTAGTAGTTTTGTTAGCAAAAACATAAATTTGGCCTACAAACAACCTGAGGTGAAAAGAGCTCATACTTTAGGGTCATTTTAAGTAAGTGAATTGAAAAAACATGGCCACTATCTACAGAATTGCAAAACATTGGTTTAAATTATAAAATAAATGGTTTTCAGATAGTAAATTGTACTTAAAAATTAGTCTGAAATATAAGCAAGTGTGCAGATTGGATTGGTAAAATGTTAGCTTCAGGGAGAGAGTTTGCCTGTTTCACAGTGTTTGGATACATAAGGGCAGGCAGAATGCTGGTCTTTCCACCTCTTGAGTGAAAGGGTGTTGGTGGCTAACTTTGCCCAGTAATCCATGCTCCGAAGAGGTCATGCTTGGGTGATAGCCAGCATTCTGTCATCTGCACACCAAGGGTATGTCTACACTGCAGTTAGACACCCCTGGCTGGCCCGTGCCATCTGATTCAAGCTTGTGGAACTAGGATTAAGGGGCTGTTTAATTTGTAGCATAGGTGTTTGGACTTGGACTGGAGCCTGAGCTCTGGGACCCCTCCCACCTCGCAGGATCCTAGAGCCTGGGCTCTGGCCCAAGCCTGAATGTCTATACCCAGTGCTTAATTTGTAATGAAAGAGATGCTGGGGCTCAGCAATATTTTTACATTCATAACTGATGCAGCAAGCCCAGCAGTGCCAGGGCTATGAACTGCGAAGCCTAGAGGTCCTGAGGCTCAGTCCTGGCAAGCCCTGGCACAAATTAAGCACTGTCTATACCACAGTTAAACAGTTCCTTAGCCCGAGTCCTGCAAGCCTGAGTTAGTTAACATTGGCCAGCCGCAGGTTTGGAATAGCAGTATAGACATACCCAAAGAGGCCTGTGCTTGGTGGAGAACACATCATACTTAAAGCATTGTAACAGCCTCTAAGCATATTCTTTCCCATCCATACCCCTGGAGTCAATCCTCCCACATCAACATTCCACAGGCAAATATCCTCCAGCTATTGCCACAGATACAGGAAGCTTCACAAACCCCCACCCCAAGCCTCTGGTTTTGGAAGCCTAAATAAAGTCTCCATGGCCATCAAACTTAGACGAAGTAAGATGCATGAGGATCTCATCCACTTCCAACCCTCCTGTAAGTGAGGCTGAAGCAATGGTGGCAAGTCAAGTTTGTCTACACGCAGAAACCCAGTGATGCCACATGGATTGCACAGGCCTGAAGCTTTCGCTGCTTTAACAAACTACTGAACAAATTCACATTTGAAAACGCCTTACAGTATCCGTCTTTCCTTTTTTCTCTTTTCCTTTCCCTTTTTCTTTCCCTTTCTTCTTCTTTTTTCCTTTTTCTTTTTTCCCCTTTTCTTTGGTTTTTTTCTTTAGAGCTGCTTCTTCTTCTTTAGCAGCCAGCTCAGCAGCAACCTGGGAGAGAGTCAAAGTAACACATACCATTATCTTTATGTTTTTAAATATAAGGAATATTAAAGTATAGGAAGCAGGATAAGGGATGTTTCTGCCTACTTGAAATACATTTTCACTTTCAGAATGGGCCATGATTTGATATTTCTCTCCATCCTTCAGTTTCACATTCTTGTGCTTTTTTCATTATTTAATCTCTATTTTCAAAACGTCACCCATTGCTAAATGGCTGTTAGTTAGTATAAATTGACTGATTTTATTTATTTTACATGTCAGAAATGTAATGGTAAGCACTCAGTCTGTGCTCTGGACACCTACCTCAATGGTTAAAACCACAAAATCAGCAAATGATTTCCCATAAATGTAACCACCTCAACCCACTCCCTTTACAACAGCCTTGGAGAAGAGAGGTAAAAGATGGGCTTTGTAGTGTGCCCAGAAGCCTACCACATCTAGGTTTTGGCAGACCCAGGGGGTTGAGAGAGCAAGTTCCAAAGCACAGCACCACTCACTGAGAACACCCTGCCTGGCGCTCCCTTTCATTTACACTGAGGAAGCTCCAGCTTGAGAACTTCTGTTTATATCAGCGGTGGCAATATACTGTAGAAGAGGGGTGATTTCTGAGGTAACTAGGTCCCAAACCATTCAGGGCTTTATAGACTGAAACATCTTGAATTCCACCCAGAGCCATAACATATCAGTGGGCCCAGAAGCAAGAAAAAGATGCATAGACCCCTTCTAGTCTTGGACTCGCCTCAGAATCTGGCTCAGTGTTTCCAAAGCAGATTGGTTTTATATAGATGGATTTTGAGATGTTTCCTTCAGGGATGTAGTGGATGTCTAGCTTCAACATCTGGCTGAATATTGGACCCCCTTGGAAATGGTATTTGTCTGAAGCCAAACACTATGTAGGACTGTAAACTCAGAGGTCCAGATTGGTATAGCTGTTAAAATCTGGTATAGCTCTGTTAAAATCAATAGAGCCAATTTCTGATAGCTAAGGACTTGGCTCATTATATTTTACTAGTTGTAAAGGTGTTGGGTCTTAATTCTTTGTTTCTTTATGCCATTCTCTCTCCCCTTACCCCCTTTTATTTCCCACTCTTATGCATACGTTTTATATGCAACTCTTTGCCTTCTAAATCATTCTTTCTATGAGTCTCTCTCTCCCTTTATATTTTCTTTCTTGTCCCCATGTTTTTCATTTTTAATAGTTCCTCTTCCCCACTCCCCTATATTTATTTCTTTACTGGTTCTGAGTACCCTCCATACTCCCTTCATCCCCCTATTTGAACTCTCAGGTGAAAAAGGGGCATCTGGCCCCTGCTTTCTGAGCTGAACTCCCAGAGACGCCAGGAATCATTTGGGGCCTTGCCTTAGGCTTGCCCCGGACAATCACCTTGCTTGTTTTCTCCATCTTAACAGTGTTCCTACTGTCCAGTGTAAATTGGTGGAGATCATGGCTTTCTAACCTGGTTGTTACAACTCTTCTGCAGTGTGCTGAAATCTAGGACTGCTGCTCATTCCAAAAATACATTGTTCCAAAGCATCTTACAAGGCACTTTGCAATGTGTCATCCTAGACTTCCGTCAGCTGCAGCTACTTTTTGGCTTCAAATAGGTATTGAAAAACTGACTTGCTATAGCTAAATAGAATAATTTCATCCAAAATTCAACTAAATACTTGCAAAACCAAATTCTGATACAGCCATACATGTACAGTAGGAGTAGGATATGCTAAAGAAAGGGCAACCACAAACAAAGAGTAACTATTAATGGAATGCTGTCAGATTGGAAGGAGGTCTCAAGGGGGTTCCACAGTGATCTGTTCTGAGTCTGGTGTTATTTAACATTTTTATTAATGACCTGGATGTAGGAATAGAGAGCATCCTGATCAAATCAGCATATGACACAAAGCTGCGGTGTGGGGGTGGAGTATGGGGAGGGGAGGTTGCAAACACTTAAGAGGATAGAGTTAAAATTCAAAGGGATCTTGATAAATTGGAGAACTGGGCTATAGACAAGAAAGTGAAATTCAAAAAAGACAAAGACACTTTGTGCATTTGGTTTTTCTTCCCTAATATAGAATGGGGGATAACAGGCTTGGCAGCAGCATTGCTAAGAAGGATCTGAGAGTTGTGGTGGATCACAACCTCAACATGAGTCAGCAATGTGATGCTGTTGTGAAAAAAGCAAATGCAATTTTGGGTTGCATTAACAGAGACAAGTCATGGGAGGTGATAGTACTGCTCCACTCGGCGCTGGTTAGGCCTCAGCTAAAGTACTGTGTCCAGTTTTGGTAAATAATGTCTAGAAAGGATATAGAGAAACTGGAAAGGATCCAGAAGTGAGTGACAAGGATGATCAAAAGGAGTTGGCGGATGTGATTGCAGAGCCATTGGCCATTATCTTTGAAAACTCATTGCGATCGGGGAAGGTCCTGGACGACTGGAGAAAGGCTAATGTAGTGCCCATCTTTAAAAAAGGGAAGAAGGAGCATCCTGGGAACTACAGGCCAGTCAGCCTCACCTCAGTCCCTGGAAAAATCATGGAGCAGGTCCTCAAGGAATCAATTCTGAAGCACTTAGAGGAGAGGAAAGTGATCAGGAACAGTCAGCATGGATTCAGCAAGGGCAAGTCATGCCTGACTAATCTAATTGCCTTATATGACGAGATAACTGGCTCTGTGGATGAGGGGAAAGCAGTGGACGTGTTATTCCTTGACTTTATCAAAGCTTTTGACATGGTCTCCCACAGTATTCTTGCCAGTAAGTTAAAGAAGTATGGGCTGGATGAATGGACGATAAGGTGGATAGAAAGCTGGCTAGATTGTCGGGCTCAATGGGTAGTGATCAATGGCTCCATGTCTAGATGGCAGCTGGTATCAAGCGGAGTGCCCCAAGGGTCGGTTCTGGGGCCGGTTTTGTTCAATATCTTCATAAATGATCTGGAGGATGGTGTGGATTGCACCCTGAGCAAGTTTGCAGATGACACTAAACTGGGAGGAGAGGTAGATACGTTGGAGGGTAGTGATAGGATACAGAGGGACCTAGACAAATTGGAGGATTGGGTCAAAAGAAATCTGATGAGGTTCAACAAGGACAAGTGCAGAGTCCTGCATTTAGGACAGAAGAATCCCATGCACCGCTACAGACTAGGGACCGAATGGCTTGGCAGCAGTTCTGCAGAAAAGGACCTAGGGGTTACAGTGGACGAGAAGCTGGATATGAGTCAACAGTGTGCCGTTGTTGCCAAGAAGGCCAATGGGATTTTGGGATGTATAAGTAGGGGCATTGCCAGCAGATCGAGGAACGTGATCGTTCCCCTCTATTTGACATTGGTGAGGCCTCATCTGGAGTACTGTGTCCAGTTTTGGGCCCCACACTACAAGAAGGATGTGGAAAAATTGCGAAGAGTCCAGCGGAGGGCAACAAAAATGATTAGGGGACTGGAACACATGACTTATGAGGAGAGGCTGAGGGAACTGGGATTGTTTAGTCTGCGGAAGAGAAGAATGAGGGGGGATTTGATAGCTGCTTTCAACTACCTGAAAGGGGGTTCCAAAGAGGATGGATCTAGACGGTTCTCAGTGGTACCAGATGACAGAACGAGGAGTAATGGTCTCAAGTTGCAGTGGGGGAGGTTTAGGTTGGATATTAGGAAAAACTTTTTCACTAGGAGGGTGGTGAAACCCTGGAATTCGTTACCTAGGGAGGTGGTGGAATCTCCTTCCTTAGAAGTTTTTAAGATCAGGCTTGACAAAGCCCTGGCTGGGATGATTTAGTTGGGGATTGGTCCTGCTTTGAGCAGGGGGTTGGACTAGATGACCTCTTGAGGTCCCTTCCAACCCTGATATTCTATGATTCTATGAAAAGGATGGAATGCAAGCAATATGAGCAAAGGTTATATTTAATTTGGAAAAGAGGCCAATATGTGGGGGATATGATAGCGGTCTTCAAATATGTGAAAAGCTGCCATAAAGAGACAGAGAAAAATTATTCTCTCTTGCCACAGAGGGCAGGACAAGAGGGAATGGGTTCAAACTACACCATGGAAGATTTACATTAAATCTCAGGAAAAACTTCCTAACTGTAAGAACAGTAAGACAATGGGACAAACTATGTAGGGAAGTAATGGAAGCTCCTTCATTGGAGGTTTTCAAAAGAAGGTTGAATAGCCATCTGTCTTGGATGGTTTAGACACAACAAATCCTGCATCTTGGCAGGGGGTTCGACTTGATAACACCTGCAGTCCCTTCTAACCCTATAGTTCTATAATTTTACGATTCTAAGGGAAAAAACAGGAAAAACTTTTTGGACTAGATGACCTTCTGGGGTCCCTTCCAACCCTGATATTCTAAAAAGGAGGAATCCTAATAGGAAGTACCAAAGACAGGTTCATACAAAAATGCATCCCAAGAGAGGGTATTAAGGCTCAAATTTATCAAGGAAAAGCAGGTTATTTCAAAGTGAACAAACATATGAGTCATCACAGTCAAGCATTTATTTGCAGTGGTCTTGCTTTTTTTGTTTGCAACATAGGTAATGTAAGCTAGTCCCTTATAACAAGACTAGGGTGACCATACATCCCAGTACAAAGGGCTTTGTCTTATATATGCCTGAAAAAAAAAGTGTCCTGATTTTTCACACTTGCTATCTGGTCACCCTAAACAGGACTAGCATGAAACTCAAAGGAAGAAGATGACATTTTCCATCATGAATGGTAATGTCCCAGATGGCTGGAACTGTATAGAATGTTAGAATAATACTTATAGACCAGGGATCGGCAACCTTTGGCACATGGCCCGTCATGGAAAGACACTGGTGGGCTGGAATGGTTTGTTTACCTGCAGCGTCCACAGGTTCGGCCGATCGCAGCTCCCACTGGCCGCGGTTCGCCGTCCCCAGCCAGTGGGGGCTGAGGGAAGCAGCGCTGGCTGAGGGATGTGCTGGCCGCCGCTTCCCGCAGCCTCCATTGGCAGGGGACAGCGAACCATGGCCAGTGGGAGCTGCAATCAGCTGAACCTGTGGACACTGCAGGTAAACAAATCGTTCTGGCACGTCAGCGGCTTTCCCTGATGGGCTGTGTGCCAAAGGTTGCCGATCCCTGTTATAGATAATGTTGGAGATTTAATTCTCATGTCAGGTAACCAGTGATAATGATGAAATACAAGCTCTGTGACACTGATGTTTAATTGCAAAAATACATTTTAAAAATGCTGACAACACAGGAAAAAATAAAATAGGGAAGACAGAATATTTCTAAGGCTAAAACAAACATCTATAACAGTAAAATATATTTTCTGAAGAATGCCTTTTAAAGATGCATTAAAGATCTCACAGTGGAAAGAAAGGGAGGAAAATAGACATGGCTATACATTGCAGTCATTGGAATCTCATTAGCGGATTTCCTCAAGCATTCAGTATCTTACATTTAATTAAATATGGTAATTTAAACCCCAAGCACCATTCAGTCATATCTTGCGTTTATAAGCAGTGAAGCATTTCATTCTTCTGGATAGATTAACAGAATGACTAGAGTTCAAAATGGGTGTTTATTGTCCCAGCTGGGCTGTTGTATCCAAAACCAACAGAGGTACTCAATATTTCTTCCTAACTGAAGTGGTAGTACGATTCCAGAAGTCCAAACTACTTCCACCTCCACCCCCTGCTCTGACTGATAACTAAAGGATAACTGTAACCATTTACAAACAACTCTGGAGTAGATCTATTTAGTGAGAATTTCTGTAACTCTGCATGAAAGTTACCAAATATTTTAATTTTAGGCAGCACTTCTGAGTTCTACTGGCATTATTTTAAAAGTAAAGTATCTCCAGACTATGATTAAAGATAGATATTTGTTTTATAAATGTGAATAATGTGATATTGAAAGAGATTGAACAGACTTTCTGTATTCATCGGCCTGCTATAATGGTATTGAATTACTGTCTTGTTTGGCCCAATTTTATAAGGGTGAAAAATAAGAATCTTGGTTGAGATTTTCAAAGTTGAATAGTGGATTGTCACACAAGTAATGGTGCAAGAGTGATCATCTCTTGCTTTACCCGGAGACCTAGGGACTCTGCACTGAGTGCGTGATTCTTCTAATCCTTGGTGTAAATGGGCCTAGACTAGTCACTCATCCAGATACAGGACTACATTGATGTCTGAGCTGAGCATTAACCACTGCCAGCTGCTTGATAAATACTGTTGTTGCAGTAAAAAAGCTAAAAGGCTCATGCTATTAATGGTCACCCAGCACATAAGAACAGATGTATCTGCTATGAGCTAGTCTGATGGCTCTGTGAAAGTAGGCACTTATAAACTGAGTTTCTCAGATCAGACTTTAGAGGAAAGTGGAATGAACAGTAGTGACAAAGGGACATGGGGGATCAAGACCCCAAACAGAGTGTAGCCATATTCTGGGTGGAGTTTACCTACCTCTAATAAACACCCAGGGGGGTTGTGTCTTCTTAACACTTTGGCATAATTTCTATAGCTTGTCATGCCAGAAGGTCTCATTACACTAAAACTATGAAGCCGTGACAGAAATTACTGTCAGTATGTGGAACCTGAACTCTCTGAAGAAGCCGTTCAGTTTCCAGAGGTTAATGATGGCACAAAGACCTTCTTTCCTCTTCCATATGAGGAAGTACCATGAATAGAAGCCTTTCCCTCTGTATTTCTGAGATGCTACATCTACAGCCCTACTCCCACTCTGCTCTGAACAGTTCTTCATGAGAGAGATTCCTGAAAAGAATGGAGGGGAACACACTGGGATGTGGCATGGAGTGGAACTGGATTGCATATCCAAGCTGAATGGTCTATAGTACCCAACGGTCCATAGTAATTCCACTTTAGGCTACAAGAAAATCGAGTAAACCGTCCCCAAAAGGAGGGGGAAAGGAACTGGAAGTTAAAACCCAGCATTGGGCTCCTAAGCAACCCATCATATCTGCAGCCTTTCTCCTGAAGGAAAGCATGCTGGAAAAAGCCATTCTTTTCTTGAAATGTTTCAGAGTAACAGCCGTGTTAGTCAGTATTTGGAAAAAGAAAAGGAGTACTTGTGGCACCTTAGAGACTAACCAATTTATTTGAGCATAAGCTTTCGTGAGCTACAGCTCACTTCATCGGATGCATACTATGGAAAATACAGACGATGTTTTATACACACAAACCATGAAAAAATGGGTGATTATCACTACAAAAGGGGGGGAGAGAAAACCTTTTGTAGTGATAATCACCCATTTTTTCATGGTTTGTGTGTATAAAACATCGTCTGTATTTTCCACAGTATGCATCCGATGAAGTGAGCTGTAACTCACGAAAGCTTATGCTCAGATAAATTGGTTAGTCGCTAAGGTGCCACAAGTACTCCTTTTCTTTTTTCTTGAAATGTTTTAGATTGTCCTTCCACTTCTGATGTTGCCAAGGCTTCCTCTTCTGGGATTGATGCTGGAAACCTGAAAACACCAGGTAAGGTTTCTGGTACTTGATAGAAGATATTGATTCAGGCCAGAAAAGAAAGACAGAAGTAGTCCCAGAAACCTAGAGGCACATTTTTCTTAGTGTCTTGTCCATTTTGAGGCTGAAAAGACCTTCCCTTTCTAATAGGATGTCCTCCACACAGGCCTAAAGGCCTTGACTACTCAGGTTGCATCAGTTTTAATTAAAATAAATATTTAAATTGCTGTAGTTAAATCCGTGCAAACCCCTTAAATTGAGCTAGGAGTACCAATTCAAATTGTTGACGCCAGTGTATGAGTCAGGGTGTCTGAAAATCCAAATCCACCTGTAGAAATTGCTTGAATGCTAATGTGCTACTAAGCCACTAATCCTCAGGAAACTGGTTGATTAAAGGCAGCATCTTTCCTGAAGGTGAAACTGGCACCTAGCCATGATGGCTCAGTAACTGGCCAAACAGATATTTGGCGTAGACTTTCTGCTCCCTAAATGTAAATCTCTTTGGCATCCTTCTTGATGAGAAGGCCTGACCTGCCTTGGACTTCTCATCCCTTCATTGACTGATACCACCAAAGAACCAAGAATAAGATGGGGTAGGAAATAATGATGCTGTGGCACCTGAGAAAGGCAATCTACCTCTTAAATGTGGAACTTAGATTTATAGTAATTAATGAAGAGCCAGATTTGCAAAAGTATTTAGGTACCTAAAGATGCAATAGGTGCCTCGTGGGATTTCCAAAAATGCCTAACTCCCATTCACTCTCCTGGGCCCAATGAATATTTAATTAGGTATACACAGTAGAACAGCTCCAACAGGAGAGATTGAGAGGTACCTGCCCCAGAATACCCCATAGCCCAGTGGTTAAGGCACTCTCCTGGGAGACCTAAATTCAAATCCCTGCTCCACATTATTTCCCCCCTTCCCCCCTCGTTTTTCATGAAAAGCCACTAACCTGGCCTAGGTACCTAACTCCAGGAGGTTTATGGCTGTGAATTCCAAGTAGAGAAAGGCTTCTAACTACTTTGGAGGGGTGGGGCTTAGGCCATTCCCCTCTCCTTGGCATTTCCTACTGGGTCGCTTACCATGCTGATTTTTGTGAATCCCTGTCTCCATGCATTGTACAAGGATCCCGGGCCTGAACTCAGGCTTGTGAATTCCACTAGGCAGCAGGGTGCCTAACAGCTAGGTATTGCAGTGCCTAATCCCCCTTGTGAATCCCACCCTCAGTGACTTGCCCAAGTTCATCCAAGAAGTCTATGATATTGCAGGGATTGCCTAACTCCCAGATTAGTGCCCTACAACTGGACCATCCATTCTTTCTCTTGTATTTGTTGTATGTAACGTACAGACCCCTGTTAATGCTTCTTTTGCTTAAATAAACTAAATTACAGGTCCTTTTATATGCTGAATATTCCTGTTAAGGTGGTGCCATTGTATGTCAGTTATTCATGGTACTTAGGATAATCATATTTCCATTAAGTGTGGCAGAATTAGAAGCCTCAAAATCCCATCATGCTGCTTGCAGTTAACACTTTGGATTCACTCCATTTGAGAAATGAATTAGCTACCTTTAAGTTTGTTTTCTCTTGGTAAGGCATGTTTGAACACTGTTTACACTCCAATGTGCATTTACACACAAAACCTAAGCTTTTAAACCTTTAAAAGCAGCCACAGGGATTTGTACCTTGCAGGAATGGATCCAAGATGATGAGTGAGATTCTGTGGGTCTCCATGGACTTTGCAAAGTCTTTGTTTTGAGGATCTGCCACACTTTGTGATCAATGGCAGATTAACACAGTAGTCTAGTTTTGCAGACACTGTTCAAATCTGGTTTACCTCACAAGCACAGCTAGCTTAGTGCTTTGCCTACTCCCCAGTAAACAGTTGAAACTTCGGGTGGCTTGGTTTCTGTGTGGTTAACTTGAGGTACTTAGGTCCTGATGTTCTGGGGTGCATGATCAGCACCTCTGAAAATCGCCCAAGGTTTCTTAAGTTGGGCACCCATAATTAGTGGGAAATGTAGAAAATCTGGGCCTATGTAATTTGGCACAATTTTCAGTCTGTGTTCACTGCCTGAACCTTTTGTGAGCAGTGTGTTGCAGGTCAGGACTAAGTGCATTTGCAGAGCTATAGGAAGCTCTTGTTCTATAGAAACTCCAGAATCTGTAAAAAGAAAAGGAGGACTTGTGGCACCTTAGAGACTAACAAATTTATTTGAGCATAAGCTTTCGTGAACTACAGCTCACTTCATCGGATGCATGTAGTGGAAAATACAGTGGGGAGATTTTATATACACAGAGAACATGAAACAATGGGTGTTACCATACACACTGTAACCAGAGTGATCAGGTGAGGTGAGCTATTAGCAGCAGGAGAGTGGGGGCGGGGGGGAAACCGTGTGTAGTGATAATCAGGGTGGGCCATTTCCAGCAGTTGACAAGAATGTGTGAGGAACAGTGGCGGGGGCGGGGGGGAAAATAAACATGGGGAAATAGTTTTATTTTGTGTAATGACACATCCACTCCCAGTCTTTATTCAAGCCTAAGTTAATTGTATCCAGTTTGCAAATTAATTCCAATTCAGCAGTCTCTCGTTGGAGTCTGTTTTTGAAGGTTTTTTGTTGAAGAATTGCCACTTTTAGGTCTGTAATCGAGTGACCCAAGAGATTGAAGTGTTCTCCGACTGGTTTTTGAATGTTATAATTCTTGACATCTGATTTGTGTCCATTTATTCTTTTACGTAGAGACTGTCCAGTTTGGCCAATGTACATGGCAGAGGGGCATTGCTGGCACATGATGGCATACAACCGCATTTGCTCCAACCCTCAGACAGAGACAAACACTTACCCAACACAAGATCTCTATCAAGCGTTCTTACAACTACAATACCCACCTGCTGAAGTGAAAAAACAGATTGACAGAGCCAGAAGAGTACCCAGAAGTTACCTACTACAGGACAGGCCCAACAAAGAAAATAACAAAACATCACTAGCCATCACCTTCAGCCCCCAACTAAAACCTCTCCAATGCATCATCAAGGATCTACAACCTATCCTGAAGGATGACCCATCGCTCTCACAGATCTTGGGAGACAGGCCAGTCCTTGCTTACAGACAGCCCCCCAACCTGAAGCAAATACTCACAAGCAACCACACACCACACAACAAAAACATTAACTCAGGAACCTATCCTTGCAACAAAGCCCGTTGCCAACTGTGTCCACATATCTATTCAGGGGACACCATCATAGGGCCTAATCACATCAGCCACACTATGAGAGGCTCGTTCACCTGCACATCTACCAATGTGATATATGTCATCATGTGCCAGCAATGCCCCTCTGCCATGCACATTGTCCAAACTGGACAGTCTCTACGTAAAAGAATAAATGGACACAAATCAGACGTCAAGAATTATAACATTCAAAAACCAGTCGGAGAACACTTCAATCTCCGTGGTCACTCGATTACAGACCTAAAAGTGGCAATTCTTCAACAAAAAACCTTTAAAAACAGACTCCAATGAGAGACTGCTGAATTGGAATTAATTTGCAAACTGGATACAATTAACTTAGGCTTGAATAGAGACTGGGAGTGGATGGGTCATTACAAAAAGTAAAACTATTTCCCCATGTTTATTCCCCTCCCCCACTGTTCCTCACACGTTCTTGTTAACTGCTGAAAATGGCCCACCTTGATTATCACTACAAAAGGTTCCCCCCTACCCTCCCCCCACTCTCCTGCTGGTAATAGCTCACCTTACCTGATCACTCTTGTTACAGTCTGTGTGGTAACACCCATTGTTTCATGTTCTCTGTGTCTATAAAATCTCCCCACTGTATTTTCCATTACATGCATCTGATGAAGCTTATGCTCAAATAAATTTGTTAGTCTCTAAGGTGCCACAAGTCTTCCTTTTCTTTTTGCGGATACAGACTAAGATGGCTGCTACTCTGAAACCTGTCATTATCCAGAATCTGTCTTTCACATTGTAGGTATTACAGTTCAAAGTATTAATTAACAAGTGAACAGAACATTCCATATTGGGTGTATGTGAATGTTTCAATATACGATTACATTAACACGCAAACAAATAATGTGATTCAAGATAGCTTGATAAAATATGATGTAACTCTCCAAACTGAGTCTTTCATAGGTATAATGGGAGTATCTAAAGCATTGCTATTTATACCTGTACAAACTGACTGTCTGAATATATGAACTATTTTAGTTTCATGGTGCTGATTAATAATAATTATGATAATTTGTATTGTGGTATTGCAAAGAGTCTCCAGTCAGGATGACGCACATATGTTTGCACAGCAGACAGCACATAATCCCCCCGCCCCATTACTGCCTTCACATTATAAAGCTGAAATTACAGTAATTCAGAACTGACGTTCTATTCTTGACACATACATTTAATTTGCAACCAAAAATCCCAGGAAGCAGATTCTTTCATTTCTTAAGCTTCTGAATGTTGGAAGTAATTGGAGGGATGATGTGATTTCTAGACAGCAACTATAGTGGGTTATTTCTAGTGAAGAGTCATTTATTTAAAAGGATTAATTGCAGAAACAAGTTGTCATTTTGTTGGCAGTAGTATAAAAGCAAAGGCAAAAACTGTCTTCATAGAAGGATATAAAAGACATAGGGGATAAAAATCTGAAACAGATGCAGTAAGATTATATTGATTTTCACCAAAATCTTAAATTATTTCCTTAAGGGACAAAAGCCTCTTGTCAACAAAGAAATAATATATTTTTCAGTATAAATAACCAGAAAAATTCCTACAGGGACACCTTTTGCACACTTTATTTTTAATTATTATTATTATTATTAATAATAATAATATTTTTTATTATTTATATTTTACCGTAGTTAAATATATGCACAAAATTACCCTCAAAGTACAAAAGCATAGTTTGTGCAGAAGTACCAGGCTATATTATAAAGTCAAATAAGGTCATAGTCATCGAAGGATAAAGAAATATTGAATGTGTACTAATGTAGCAATGGTTTGAGAAATGATAAATTTTCATTTTATTTTCCCTGAAGTGTCTTTACCCAAGGCTTTATCAAATGTTCACTTTTAAATACAATCCTGTCTTCATTTTTCATAGAGTTTAACTTGATAGTAACCGGCCTATTCACGGAAGGTAATACATACAAGAGGTGAAGTCCTGGCCCCATTGAAGTCAATGGCAAAACTCCCATTGACTTATATTACCCAGAATACCAAAGTTGAACAAAAACAGTTGCATAGTAACAGGTTTCAGAGTAGCAGCTGTGTTAGTCTGTATCCGCAAAAAGAAAAGAAGTACTTGTGGCACCTTAGAGACTAACCAATTTATTTGAGCATAAGCTTTCGTGAGCTACAGCTCACTTCATCGGAATGCATCTGATGAACTGAGCTGTAGCTCACGAAAGCTTATGCTCAAATAAATTTGTTAGTCTCTAAGGTGCCAGAAGTCCTCCTTTTCTAGTTGCATAGTAGTTGTTCTTCCGGCATCAACAGTATGTTGAGTCAGACAAACAGAAGATCCTTTACTTATATATTTGACAGTTAGGTAGGAAATTCATTAACATACTTCAATACCCTCTCTATAGGGCAAACATATTCTGAATATCTGAGAGAACATGGGTCATATTCTGATAGCAATTATACTGATCTTAAGGAGAAAAATGGAGGCAGAAATTATGTTAAATTGGATAATTTTGATAATGTTGCCAGCAGAAATAGGTGTATTTTACTTTTGTATTGTTTTCCTTTAGTGCAGGGAGAAAACAGTAACACAATCTCTCAAACTGTTGTTCCAGGTTTTTGAATTCCTATATTTATAATGTAGTGATGAAGCAGATGCCCAAGAAACATAGCAAAATAAATGAAGATAGGAATTAAAAGCTGGGGAAAAAACATACTCCAAAACCTACTGCAAATCAGTATTTCTTGGTGGTACCATTTCTTGTCATATTTTCTTTTTGTTCTTTTTGTTGGCAGGGGCAGGTCTAATTATCCTCACGTCCCCTGAAGGTATCTCTAATAACAAGCAATACCTGCTGGGCAGCTCCCTGCTGCTTAGAACAGCCTACAAAGCCCTCTTGACTCCAGCATATGTTTCTGCTTTAAAACCTGAAAAACTTAATGGACTGTTTTTCCTCATTCTGTCTGGGACTGAACAACAATGAGGTTTAGATAGAGAGACTGGCAGGCTGACCCTAGCAAACTGTGAGCTAGAGTATGCCAAACTTCAGTTTTGGTGAGACTCAGAGACCTACTTCTTATTATTTTCCTTATTCTGAGCAAAGTAACTGACTTTGAGAGCACTCTGCCTTAGGCTAGGTGAGTCAATATTTACACTTGTGAAAAACAGAAATATTTACCATTGACCTATCCCCGGCTCTTCTGTTGGATTTTCCAGAAAACAATTACATTCAAATCACGTTTCATTATAGTTTCATTAAATAAGATAAACAATTGCATGCAGTTAATAAAGACAATAATCTTGAGGAACGGGAAACTTTATTTTAATAACCAGACATCAAGTTGTATTTTTTCCTCAGCCCACTAGTAGCCAGCCAGTCTGGTTCGCTCGGTGGGTCAAATTCTACTATCATGTACAGGAGTTCCCAAGGGTTATTTCCTCAACAGATTCATCATCCAGCTAAGGTCACTTTTGATGGAGGAAATGGCTCTGAGTGCCAACCTCTGCCTTTGCTATGCCAACTGAGCTTAATCACATTCTCCATGTGACACCTTGATGGTCAAGGAAAGAGATTACGAGCTGCTTTTATTAGTCAGAGGGGCCAGAAAAGGGTTTTAACAGGAAAAGCAACTGAGAGGGGTTGCAAAAAGGTGTAAGATAAACTAAGCCTCTTCACTCACTTTAACTTAAACCTTTTTATTGGCCAGTGGCAGTAAATTAAAGCAACTTAAGCCTGGTGTATATTAGAAACCTTTATCTGGTTTAACGAAATATTTTAAAATCAATGTACTTAGACTAGTGCAAACACCTAATGTAGAGACATAAGAGTCCTTACTTAAAATGATTTAGCTTAATTTGGTAATTTACTGATGCGACCTAAACTGCTTAAAACGAGGTTTAAAATGGATTAAATGTACCTACATTGGGACATTGGGGGTTTGCATCAGTCTAATTGAATACATTTTAAAAAATTCATTGAGGTAAACTGGTGTAACTCTTCTAAGAGACTTCTTTGCCCTTAGACTCTCTTACACTCGCTTATCAATGTGTAATTACATACTTTACATATCACCTTCAAATGTGGCTTAGAAGCTATATATGCTATATGGGAATGAATCTCTGCTTATGAAGGCAAAGGAGTAATGGAAACTCTAAATTTACTTGCTTAAGAAAGTAAATAAGGAAGTGTTATTTCCTCCTTCTCATAGCACAACAACTAGGGGTCACCAAATGAAATTAATAGGCAGCAGGTTTAAAACAAACACAAGGAAGTATTTCTTCACACAATGCACAGTCAACCTGTGGAACTCTTTGCCAGAGGATGCTGTGAAGGCCAAGACTATAACAGGGTTCAAAAAAGAACTAGATACATTGATGGAGGATAGGTCCATCAATGGCTATTAGCCAGGATGAGTAGGGATGGTGTCCTGAGCCTCTGTTTGCCAGAAGCTGGGAATGGGTGACAGGGGATGGATCACTTGATGATTACCTGTTCTGTTCACTCCCTCTGGGGCACCTGGCATTGGCCACTGTCAGAAGACAGGATACTGGGCTAGATGGACCTTTGGTCTGACCCAGTATTGCCGTTCTTATGTACTTTGAGTACATACCCATTGCCATCCCAATAACAAGTTTAATTAAAAAATTTTAGAGCAGTGGAGACCATTGCTATAAAATCTCACTTGGGTAGGTATGGACACTTTTGTTTTTCTTAATTTCAACCTCTAAGCATTTTATCCCCTTTTGAGGGGGAAGAGGCATTAAAATACCTGATCTGGGGTTTTTTGAGAAAAAATAGCAGTTGAACCTCCCTCCTCTTCATTAGGATAGTCAGGAAACTTGCCTGTAATATGCCTGCATGCAAAACAAAAGAAGACTCAATTAAAATACAATATCTGCCAATCCTGTTATTAATCTGATAACACCAATGTGTTATGGAGAGTCATCCCATCATCATACTCAAGATTGAAGGAATAGCATCACCTTCTAAGGCAGATATTCACGCAGCAAATTCATTGTCTTTCTGTTATGTTTGTACAGTACCTTGTCTATGATTGGAGTCACTAATTACTATTGCAATAAACATAACATATAAAAATACATCCATTATAATTACAGGCACTTTTGCTTGCATACTGAACAATTTCTATTTGCACATGTATAAATAGCATCAGATGGAAAAACTGGTTCCCTGCATTTGCAATAAATCAACATACATGTGAAAAAGGATTTTCTCATTTATACTACAAAAAGTTTTTAGAGGCCAGTTGAAAAATGGCCCTTAGAACCAAAAAAGAAGCATAGATCATCTGTTCTGTTGAATGTTAGGCCACATTTGATTTTACAAACGTATTTTATCTCTAAGATAAGTAAGGATTCATTCAAATTTTTGACTCAGTGAAAAAGTTTAATATTGTATTAGATGCAGCTCCTATGTTTACATAATGCTAAGAGTTTGACTTAAAGCGGATAAACGCCAGAGCATTTGACATTAAGGTGTTTACTGCTTTATTATTAATGCTAGGTGAAGGGAAAAAATGACAATGTGAACTAAAGGTGAAGAATCAGACTGAACTCAACCCCTTTAAGCAATTTACTATAAACGTGTATTACAAAAATGTTTTATTTTGGTATTTTTGTTTACTTTTTATTTAAAAATAATTCATAGATACAAATGGATGTTACTTTCCTGAGAGACAAAAATTCTGTTTCTTGAGCAATAGATTAGGTAGGTTTTCAAAAGCATTAACTGTGAGAGGCATTTTTTTTGTTAAAAGTTGCAAAAAATCTTTTTAAGATAATTACGGTGTGCTGAATCCAAATATGGTTGTTACCAATCTGTATGTTGGGTATAAAGGCCTCACAAACAAAGAAACATGGAAATGGCTGGAGTGTAAATCTTTATTTCCTTTTGTCGAGGATTAACATACTTCAGTTGGACCTTAATGAACAATACGATGTAATGAAAGTGAGCAAATAATATGCACAACCTTTTTATAAAGCTATTGGATTTCAGTTTCTCATTTGTAAGATGTGCTAGAAATATTTTAATATGTTATACAACCATGAAAGAGCATGTTTGCATGCCTCTTATCATTTGAACATTTGCACCTTGAAACAAAAGCATTCAAGCTAATTTAAAGATCAGAAATACAACACATAATCTGAAAACACCCATTTTTAAAACAAGTGAAAATATTTCTTGATTCAACCTTAAGTAAACATTTTAATGCACACAAGTTAAGCACACATCTTAATGTACTATTCCAAGAAATGTTGGTATGCAGTGGCAGATTGAATCAGTCTTATTAGGTCACATATTATGGCACAGCTATTTATTTGATAGTACTGTCCTGGTGAACTGTCATGTACATTGACACACCCTTGTTCCAGTTCTCTACATTTGCAATCTCCTGTACAAACAAGTTGCACTGTCCTGCACCTACATCACTGACTTCTGCACCCTGTTGGGCAGCCACAGAATATTGCCTCCATGCAATCTGCTGGGCATTGGTGGCTGTTACATGAGCTGTCCTCCGATTTCCAACCCATTGTATCTGGAGGAGGAAATATAGGATTTTGGGGCAGTGGGACTGTCTCCAAGCTAGTGACTGGTAGTGAGCTCTCTGCATGTGAACAAAAAGATCCTCACTTGTTGGAGGTAAAGTGTCTTATAACGACATGTCTGTGAACAAAATAACATGTGCTTTGTCAGTGCTGTGGACCTCTGGCATGCCATACATTTTATAAATAAACTCTTCTGCACTTTTCACCTCCTTTGAGTCTAGGTCACATTGTACAAGACAGTTAGAAGCTGATGGTGTTGTTGAAAAACTTTACATGAGGTCTTCTTGCTTTGTCCGGCAATAAAAGAAGTACCAGTCAGAGCATGAAATGGGAGCAGAGTTTCCAGAACAGTGGGTCCATATTGTACTTTCTCACAAATGGCATGAATAGGAAAGTACTTTGGTTCCCTTGATGTACCAGCTTTCATCCAAAGCTGCCTACATGTCATTTTGCTGTAGCGACCCCCACCCAAAAAACCCCTACATCAGTGTCCCTGGCTGTGACAACCACACTGTCAGCACCACTGTGGACAGTGTAAAATCATTCCTGTGTCTGCTTCTTCCTGATGAGCACACACTTGATTAGTGTCAACTATTGCTGTTGAGCACTGTATTTCAGCCTCATCCTGAAATCCACCAGCCGGACAGATGATTTTGTCATACGGTTCTTCTGTCATTAGTTGCTCTTATAGAAATGTTTCAAGGTCCTCCTTATTGTCTGGAAGCTCAATCAAATGCATCCAGTTACTTGGAAGATGCACATATTTGACTTCCACCACTCTTCGGATGGGTCTTGTACCTCTTTAGCATTTTTCTGTTGTACCACCCTCAACAGATTCCTTGTAGTACCTGTCAAACACAATGTCTATTCTGTGGAAGTCTGCTCCAGTCCTAAGTACTGTTTTTACAAATGTGCCTGCAAGGTCTCCAAATGTTTTGGATGGCTCGCGATGACTTTCCTGTAGCTTGTCCCAAAGCTTGTGTATCTGTCACAAAACAGCGTCTCCCAAAAGGGGTAACTGTTGGTGGGCAGCTGTCTGTACATCACCAAGTACTGCTTTTGTGCTTGTTCTTAGACTGCCACTTGTATGTGCTAATTGCAAAGGGACAGGCATTAACTCATGTTTCAAAATATGTTGCAAATTCACAATCCTGCTGGCTTCATAGTCTGTGATAAATTGCTGAAAAATATTTCTGTCTGCCTTCATGCTTGAGGCTTTTTCTTTGACTTCTTTCCCTACCTCATATATCATGAAAAAATTTGGAGCATTATTTGTTGGCAGTGGATCATGAATGTGTACACATTCAGGTTCTCCCTCTTGTTCCATAAGCCATTTCTCCACAAAGCTTTCCAATTGCATTTGTTGTAGGAGCTATGCCTTCAACAGTGTGTCTTGTATGGCTTCAGCAGCCAGATCTTTTGTTGCAATATTTTGCAACGAAAAGTATGATTCCTACCTGGAGAAAATCTTGAACCTCTGAAGTGTTCATAAGAATGCACTCTCATCTTCTTTGTCACACTGCTTGTTTGGCTTTCTTGACTCTGTAACAGGTGAACCACTCGCTGCTAGGGCACCTCCTAGCTGGCTGCTCTGGGGATTAGCTCCATCCAGGTCTGGTAGACCCTCCGGTTGGCAGTGCACATGAATGAGCAACCCTCTCTCTTTTTCTGTCTTGGAGACTCAGGGTGCTCTCTCTTCATGGCTTGGCTGTTTAGCCAGGTCACTGTGTGTTTTCCCCTTCCGGGAAGTTATCAAAGCCTCTCCATCCAAAGTGGCAGTCTTCTCCCTCACTGCCCTGACTGTGCCACTTCCTCAGTGGGTGGTAGGGGAACCCAGGCCTGCCCTCTACTCCAGGTTCAGTTCAGGCACTCTCTAATCAGTGACCAAGGTCTGCAATGTCCTACCTTGCTGCAATTTTCCTGAGCCTTTTCCTGCTCCGCCTCTCTCAGGATTTTGCTCCATCACCCTTCTGAATAAACTATTCCTTCATGGCCTAGCTCCCCTGGGGTTTTTACTCCCCTGCTGAGTTTCCTTCCTTCTGAGTGTCCTCCTGACATCCAGAGAGTGGCTGCAGGCTCCTTCACTGCAGCCCTTTCCCACTGCCAGCTTCCTGGGTTTATACTAACCCTACCTGTTCCTTCTCAGTTGGGCGGCTTCATCAACGATTCACGAATAAGTTGGTCATCCAAACCAACATGGAACATGACTCTGGTGTCCGCTGTGATAGGGACTCTCAGGTTGTAAGAAAAGGCAAGTCTGCTGAGGGCTGAGTGTTGGCAATGCCTACAATTCCACGTCCTTTCTTTCCTGTGCCATTAAGCTACTCTTGGCTCTGATCAGGGTTCACTTGATTGAACTTCTGACATGATCTCTTGACAACAAAGTTCCTTTGCAGGAACTCCTCGAGCACTTCAGCTAGTAGCTGATGCATTTCTGCAATGCAGGTGGCGTCCCACTTTGCATAATTTGTGTGGTCATATCACATGAAGAATGGCAGTGTACGCTTGAAGGTGAAGAGGTGTATCTCCCAATTTCTTTCTCTCTGTGCATGGGGGAACATGAGCAGTAGGGCCACCATTTCCATGTACTGTCACCAAAACCTGAAGTTCACACTACCTTGACCTTTGGTGCTCAGAAATGTGGATGTGAGATTTCAAACTCTTTCAAGTACAAATGGACGTGATCTCACTATAAGAATGTGACTGATGAGCTTTGACAATATCCTCTTTGCACTCTTGATCGTGCACTGCTATAAACTCCAAGAGTTGTGAAAGAAGCAGGTACCACAGTAGCTTGAAATGTCAGTTTGTGGGCCCAGGTTGCCTTAATGTAAGACTTGCCATTCATAGCTTGCTCTGCAGAGTTTGGACCAAGAACTCCACTTTCAATCTACTGCAAGTCCTGAAGCCTGTGTGTGCTGGCCTATAAGTTCATCCCTCCAAATCATGGAAAAGCCACTCTCTCTGCTCTGGTGTGGCCCATTTTAGTTCCATCAGTTTACGGTACAGTTTCATCAACAGTTAGACCCACATACTGCAGCCCAAGCACAAACATGTGAACATGTTTGTATCTCCATACAGGAGTACTGAGGGTGTCTAGTTTATGGGAAGGAGCTTGAATGATTGGCAAGTATCCAGTGGCAGATATTTCTGGTTCTGTTGTGTACAAATGGTTGAAATAGGTCCATTCACCTCTTGGGTTCTCATTTTGATATTTAATGATAAAGCTAAATATCAGAAGCTCTTGTCTGCACTGCAGTTTTGCACTGTTCTTCAGAGTCTGAGTACCACTCTTTGCAAACATGGTCCTTGAATACTGGTTTAGGTTTACCATTTCTTACATTGGCTGCTCTGATGGTGTCGATTGCATCAGGAACATTGAGCGTGCTGCTGTTTAGATCATTCAACATTTAGATAAGGGGTAGATTCTCTTTGCCAAGCAGCAACTTGGGTTGCATGGAATATGTTCTTGCCATTCAGAGAAGCATCATTTATGGAAATATTGGTGGCTTTATAGTGAACAAATTCCTGGGAACCAGGCTGGGGGGGAATAACAGTGCCATTCTCAGCATCCATAGTTTGTATGGTTTTCTCTGCAAGGGCTCTCCCCACCTTTAGGATTTCTTCATAACTAATACTGTGGACAGCCTTATGGGAAAAGCTGAACAAGTTGTTTTTGACATTATTGCCTGATGGGAGGTACACCCAAGACCAATATGCTTTGGTGTCCCTTTCTTTCCACCACTCACACCATATACAATGTCTTGTGCTAAACTAAGCACCTTGAATTTCCCTAATTCTTGTTTCTCAAAGTTCTCTTCAACAGCATCACAGTCAAGGAGAAATTGGCCTTATACAGCAAGTGAAGGAACATGTACAGCAGCTGAAGGCTATCTGGAGTGCAAGCAACTGCGTCATCCTCACTGACATTGAAACCTTTGTGGCCAGGATCTGACAAAGTATCTCCCTGAATTTTCAATGCAACATGTACCAGTGACAGAAATATGTCGTCTTGGGGCTGATAAATGCAGATGGCCATCTCGTCATCATGGCAAGAATCCATCGTTTGTGAGATGGGTACATATTTATACTTGGATGGAACTAAGAGTGTTCACCTTGATCGATCTCCTGCTTAGAGACAATGAAATAAATCACCCAAGTGAACTTGGAGTTTTCCCTTGAATGATGATCTACAACTGATATAGGAATGGGGAATTTCAATGCCAGTTTCCTTTGCAAGATTGCTGTAATGATGCCAAAACTCAGATACTTTCAAAATATGGCTGCATGCTGAAGCTCATTTTGAAGCCAAAGTATTGCTGTGCCAGTAACTTTGGTACCCTCATTCTTTTGCATTACAGACCTCATAAATGGGATGTAACAAGTCAGGTAGTACCTGCCTTCAGCAGCTATGGGGTCATTTACTCCAGTAAAGAAACACTCATTTTGTGGTCAAATACAGCTGCCTTCATTATCTGTTCACTCATTTTGAATGTAGTTATGAAGGTAAGTCTCTGTTTAGGGCACGCTTCTTGACAAAACAGGCAGCATCGCCAGTCCATAAGTTTCACAGACCTGGACTGTCTTGTATTACAGACACTGGTCTCTTTATTGGGATCACTACATCTTGCCACATATGATACAGCAGTTGCAGATGGTTTTGCTTTCTGTAACCTCTGGATTTTGCCTTTGTCAATGTATTGGGCATAGAAATTTCTGTGCCAGACGACTGATAGTGTCTGTTCTGAATGAAAGCTGGACTCACTTCTGTCAATGGCCTCTCTGTATTTGACATCTCGCTGTTTCTTTCTAATGGCTCTTGCCCTCCTTCTTGTTCATGGGCTTCATGCACATCTTTTTTACTTGATTTTTGGCAAATAATGCAGACACTGTAGGAAACTGGTGCAGCTCTCTTGAAATTTACTACCAGTTCCATCGTTTACTACAACTTGGAACAATATGAGTGCCATAAACCACCACCTCCTCTAACTACTGTTGCTCTCTCTAGTTGTTAAAAACAAAACAAACAAACAAAAACAAAAAATCCCATCACCGTCACTTCTATGTTAATTCTACTCTCCAAAGCATTATTACTATAAAACAAATATTAAGCATGGAAGAAAATGAAAAAATGATTTCACATATTACAGGAAAAATATCATCTGTGTTATGATTAACTTATTTCTACTATTACAGCATATGGATGACTAAATGTTATAGAAGTTGCAACAGGCGTAAAAACCATGTGGTGTGCCCTCTCATTTCTTTATTTAATAGATTAAAAAGACTTGGGCTCGCGGGACTTGAGCTCTGGCTCTGGGGCTGAAAATTGCTATGTAGGTGTTCGGGCTCAGGCTGGAGCCTGAGCTCTGAGACCCTGGGAGGGTGGAGGGTCTCAGATCTTGGGCTCCAGCCTGAGCATCTACACAGCAATTTTTAGTTCTGTAGCCCAAGCCCTACAAGCCCCAGTCAGCTGCCCCTTGCCAGCCGGAGCCATGCCACGGGGCTTTCATCCCTGTATAGACGTACCCTTAGTGTACTGGCTGAGGGGTTTATTCTACCCTTTCTTGGGGGACAGAGCCCACTGCACATATGGTCCAATATCCATCCTGATGGGCCTGGGCAGCAGTGGAAAACTTCTACTGGGCACACAGCATTTACTGATCCAGAATGGAGCGGCATGTGTCCTGGCCTGCCTAATATGTGCTAAAATGCTAAGTAGGAATCCTCCCCTGCTTCTGTGCAGCTGTACTTGGTAGGAAAGAGGCTCCCTTCTCCCTTTCCCCCAGTGCACCCATGCAATATATACAGGGTGGCATTTGGCAATAACTGCATATTCAAATAAAGTTTTTCTTTATCTGAAAGATAAGTGACTCCAAAGAAGTTGCTTGGTCTGTTACTTAAATACATATGCACATAAATACTTTTACAGACATATGCTTTATGTAATTGCTACTGCTGTGTAATTAATTCTAAACTGACACCTGCTTTGAAAATTCTTGGAAACTATTTAATATTCATGACTATAACAGGATTTTTAAATGCTAAAAGCAAGTAAACCAGAATACATGAGATGCTGTGTCAAATTTCAGCCCAGAATGAACTTTTACTTTCTCCATATTATGAACTTTGGCATGAAAAGGCTTACTATGGGAATCCTTCTCCGTTCCAATTCCATGGTGCAAATGGCATGGCTAT
The DNA here is from genome assembly GCF_015237465.2 of Chelonia mydas. NCBI lineage: Eukaryota > Metazoa > Chordata > Testudines > Cheloniidae > Chelonia > Chelonia mydas. The sequence goes on along the minus strand of NC_051251.2, from coordinate 69,681,296 downwards.
GCTGTTAGCTAAGTATTTCAGATGATATAGCAGCAGACACCTCTAATAAGCAACCAACCCTGATAATCAGAGTGGTGATGAAAAGGACATTACTCTGACTCCCACAGTGTTTCCGTCTCAAAGAGCTGGGGTATGACGGCATTTATTGCAGGCCACAGCCCATTTGTGGAGCACTGGAGATTAATTGAGAACTTCAAACTACTTGCTGTCAGCAAGATCACTCTTCATTAAGAATTTCTAAAAAAAGTATCTGGTCCATGTTTCCCTCTAGTCTGTTCAGTGCTCAGTTCCCACAGAAATATCACCTGAATGTGTTCTCTGCATGCACAATGGTCTCTACATCTGGATGACAGACAGGTCCGGACTAAGACCTTTAGAGGCCCTAAGCACTGAAAAGATTATGGTGCCACCACATATGTAATTCAAAACCAAAACAATACTATACCGTAAAATAAAATTTTATTTTTCGAAATGACACAAAACTTACACGTATGCTGAAATTAAAATAGCTTCTTTCTAGATTTTCTGATTGCAAAATTCTGGATAAGTTCATCGAAGCTGACTCGACGAAGCATGTCCGCTTCCATACACGATAGGGAAAGTGAATCAAGTCTGTCCTGACACATTGTTGTTCTCTGAGGGTTTTTTATTCTTCTCAGCTGAGAAAAGGAGCATTCTGCGGAGCAGTTAGTAACCATCAATGCTAGAAAAATCCATCGTGCGATCTCTGCATTTGGAAATACACATTGTATTCCGTCTTTCAGTAGTGTGTCATGAAGATCAATGAGACTGAATTTCATTTTTCCTGTTTCATTAAACTTTGCGCGCATATAACAGTGGAACTGCCGTACTTCTCCACAGAGATCCATGTTCAAGTCAACAGGGTATGAGTCAACTAGCTTTTGGGAACCTTGTGAATATTGTTCGTCAGGTAAGTCCATATTGTTTAGAAAAGAAAATCTACTTGATACTTCTTTGTACACTTCACCTCTTCTCTTCATATGAGCTTCAAGTGTATTAATTATAGTGCTGTAAGTAGATACGTGAAATTTGTCTCTAGGATTCAATGCTGTTTCTGTTGCACTGCTATCATTTGCTTGTTTTTTCCTGATTCACTTGCAGGCCTGGGCTTCTTTGTAGTTAGTATCAGGCAAGATATCTTTTGATATGTCTTCAAATCTTTCGAAATCATTCCTCAAAGTGTTCAAGTGGTCTGCTAATGATTGACAGAGGTCTGCACATGTTTTCAAATCCAGTTATTTTTCTTGGAGAGCTTGACTTGTGTGGTAAAAGTGTTGTAAAATTTAATTCCACATAGTCAACATGAATACAAACTCTAGTTCTTGCATCTTGTTCACAATGTTTTCTGCCTCTCGCGTAGTTTCTCCCTTTTGTGATTGGTCTTCAGCTATACTTTCTAATGCATCCACAATCTTTGAGTAGGACTCCAGAATTGCACTTGTTGCCACTGCATGTGCCTCCCAGCAAGTATCAGAAAGAGATTTCAACACACGATCATTGCCCAAATATGTTTTAAGAACTGCCCATCGGTGTGTTGAGGCAGAGAAAAATGTATAAAGTAACTGGACTGTTGAGAAAAAACTAACTGCCACCGGACAGCAATCAACAGTACTGCGGCCAACAAGATTGAGAGAGTGTGCAGCAAATGGTATGAATATGGCATGTTTATTCTGTTCTAAAAGCTTCTTCTGCATTCCTTGATAACACCCTGACATGTTGGCAGCGTCGTCATAAGACTGACCTCTGCACTTTGAGAAATCTATTTTGCAAACTTGGCACAGATAATGCAGTACTTGATTTGCCATTTCTTCACCCAGTGTGGCTTTTAAAATTGAGGAATGTTACAAAATCGTTCAACTGGTTTTCCATCGGTGGGAGACACATATCTTAGTACAATACTCAATTGCTCAATATGTGAAAGATCAGGTGTAGAGTCGACAGATAAACTGAAGTCCCCAGCAGTACTTATTTCATCCACAATAGCTGAACGAACTTTGTTGCTCATTAGACCAATGAGTTCATCACATATTGTCTTGAATAAGTATGATGGGTTACCTTTGCCAGCATTCCCATATTTTGAGATATGGCCTGCTAAAAAAAAAATCTCATTTTTTTTGGTGCCCCTTGCTTTGCTGGTGCCCTAAGCACGTGCTTAGTCTGCCTATTGGGTAATCCAGCCCTGATGACAGATCACTTGCAAAATGCATGGGCCCTGTGGCCTTTTTGCATTTTTGTTTGTCAAGGAAAGGGGAATAGTGTCCAAAAACACTGTAGTCAGGTAAGTCTTAAAGTAACCAGTTACATAGCGGGGCTTGGGTTGGAAAGCTTATACTAGGGTAAGAAGAATAACATTTTGCTTGTACTAGAGTGAGTAATGTACTCAGGAGAGATACTGTATGAATGTAAGACTTTGAAGAGGGACCTGATTCAGTGTCAAGACAAAACTTAATGAATGTGGCACTGTTCTTGTTTTCTCTACATTGCACAGAAATGCAAACTTGCTTTACAGCATCTCATAGAAATGTAAAAACCTCCAGAATTGGATGAAGCAACTCTCATTTTTAACTTGATGATCATATCATCAGGCAAGAATCAAAGAAAGCTCAAGGAAAGTAAGAAAGCAGCGGCATGTGGTACAGTATACTATCAGAGTTTCATATATAGCATACAATTTATTTGTAAAACTGTTTAAAATGAATATGATTGGGAGACATTGATTTGCAAAGAAAAGTTTCCTAGTATGGTCACTGGGTGGGATTGGGTTCAGTGGCTGCAGCAGAAGCCAAATGGAAGATGCTACAGATCACGGTTAGGAAGAAATCACTCTCTGTCCACCATATCTGAGGAGACTAGCAGAGGCAGTAACCTAGAGAATCCCTTGTGCTCACAGGAGAATAAGGATTACCACTTTCTAGTCCTTGAGCAGGGACACAGGCAAGATACCTTGTGGCCCCTCCCTCCACATTGTGCACTTGCATAGCGCTGGGCAAAATGAAGCCTCAAATGATCAGGATTTTTCATAAATAAACTGCTTCTGATCAAATCGATGAGTTCTAGAGAGCACCATAGGCAAATATCTTTCCCTCAAACTAGTGAGTCTGGCGCAAGGCACTATGACATGTTTCTGCTGCAAAAGACGATGCATTTCTCAGGGACTGTGGAGAAAGGGGATCTTGGAAAATGAAACAGGAGGGTGATCTGTAAGAGAGCCAAAGCACTTGAGAAATTCATTTCCTTTCTGGATAGCAGTGATATGCTTTCAGCGGGAATGTAGTACATTTGGCAATCCTTATTTCAGTGAATAGACTTACAGACACATGCTTCAAAAACAGACTCCAGCGAGAAACTGCTGAGCTTGAATTAATATGCAAACTAGATACCATTAACTTGGGTTTGAATAGAGACTGGGAGTGGCTGGGTCATTACACATATTGAATCTATTTCGCCATGTTAAGTATCCTCACACCTTCTTGTCAACTGTCTAAATGGGCCATCTTGATTATCACTACAAAAGTTTTTTCTCCTGCTGATAATAGCTCATCTTAATTAACTAGCTTCTTACAGTTTGTATGGCAACTTCCACCTTCTCTGTATGTATATATGTATCTTCTTACTATATGTTCCACTGTATACAACCGATGAAGTGGGCTGCAGCCCACGAAAGCTTATTCTCTAATAAATTTGTTAGTCTCTAAGGTACCACAAGTACTCCTTTTCTTTTTAAGGTACCACAAGTACTCCTGCTCTAAACATTGGGCATTGTTAATCAACAAGTTAAAATAGCCAATGAGAAAGTTAAAGCAAGGACAAAATGAAAAAAGAGGGATCTCTTTGGGTTAAAGAACTGGAAAAAAGGCCTTATGAGATTCATCCATCACTACTGTAGACATCTCCATATATTTTTGTGCTCATCTGCCCACTTCACTATTGCGTTACTCTTCCCTTTCCAAAAATGATTCCTCTTATTACTTAGATCTGACATACTAGAATGACCTTCTCAGGCCAAGGACATTAGCTTTTCACCTAGGAACACGTAGGGTGCACTCCCTGGCCCTATTTATGTCAATGGAAGTGACTTCAATAGGGCCAGGATTTTACCAGTTTTGTCTTGGGGCACAAAGTGAAATATGTTTTTGGTTTTAACGAGGCCTGAATGCTTCTTTGACATTACCACGGGAAATGGCACAAATTAGTGTGATTGGAAGTCTGCATTCAGGATAGGCCCAAGAGTTGAATGTCAGTACACTTCAATTCTGACTTACAACAAATTCCTACCATACATGAGTGAGAAAACAGGAAGATGCACAGTGGATACATTTGCTCTGCTGGGCTTAAGTCAGTGCACTTTCATGAACACTACAATGTTAATATTTTCCTCTCTATTCTGTATTGTTCAAAGATGGTTATAGTAAAGACCCAATATGGATGTTGATTTATGAGAACACAACATTAACTTAAACATTTTCCTAGTAATAGACTCAGCAACTTACTACCTACTCTCCTTACTCTGGCATGGTTTTACATGTATTATTCTTTCATCTTGGCCAGGACTTCTCTATCTAATTGCATAAAAGGCCCTGCCAGAAAAATAAAAAAAATGGTTCTTTTGAGGAAAAGGAATATTTAATTCTTTTCAGGGTAAGAAAGCATGTGGGATTTGTACAAAAGAAAGCACAAGAATAATTTCTGTGCACTCTAGGCAGAAGTTCAGTAGTACAGACTACAGCAAATAAAGGACAAAATACAAATAAAAATCCTTTAAAGAAACAAAACCCTATTTGTTATCATTCCTGCCAGTTTCTAAAATCCCACCTGCTATGGGCTCAGTGTAACAACTTACATGGTTTATTTTAGTTTTCTTAACTGTGGCATTTTCCTACATTTTCTTGCTTTTTTTGTTTTTCATTTTTTAAAAAACGCTTTGGAAGCTGCTTCTAAAATAAATCACACATCCAAATGTCGCTCAACAATATATAATGCTTAATTTCCTCACAGCACTTGCCATCTCTAATGGTATGGTATAGGAGTGTATTGTGGATAGCATCACCATTTATGATGTAAGGCCCTGAGCCTCCAAATGCTTACATGAGTAACATTATGCATGCAAGTAGTTCATCTGATTTCAATGGCACTATTCACGTATGTGTTTGGAGCACTGGGCCTGTACTTACTATGTATTTTTCATGTGATGTTTTAAGAAATGTAAAAGGAAGTGTTACCAGGCCAGCGTAACAGGAATAAAAAGATAAAATACTGTCACAAGGGGGGAGCCACAAACACAAATGGACTGTGTGGTGATTAACTGCCAGTATTTTATTAGATGCAACCTTCCTAGAAGTGCCCAAGAAGATAGTTCTTGAAAGAAAAATTTAAGGAATTTTTCATGATACTTTCTATTTGACCCTCCTATTGGGTCCCTTTCCTCAGTCCCACTAGTTGGCAAGCTGGACTTTTGTTGATGCATAAGAATACTCCTTTAAGATATGTCTATGCTTTGAGCTGGAGGTCTAGATTCCAGCTCAAAGAGACATATGCAAGCTAGCTGTGATTGAGCTAGTGCACTAAAAATGCAGTGTAGCTGCAGTGGCAGTCCGGGATAGCTGCCCCGAGTCTGTACCCATCTCAGACTCTAGGCATGTACTTGGGGCGGCTTGCCATTCACACGGCAGAGCCTACACTCTGATGTTAGTGTGCTAGCTTGATCAGAGCTAGTGCAGGTACGTTTCCTCATGCTGGAATTGACACCTCCCACTTTAAGTGTAGACATACCCATGTCCCCAAATCTTGCAGTGAAATATTGATTCTCTCCCACCAGAGTGTGAACTCTCCATTTAAGGGTAGCTCTGGGTCCAGTCCGTCCCTGCTCCTTCTGGCCCTTCAAGGCCAGGAGCTAGGATGCTAGGACATCAGAGATAAGAAGACCCATTGCATCCCTTTCAGGAAAACCCCCCTCAATACCCTAATGGTGGTCTTGTTTCCCAGCCTGTCTTTCCCCTGCCAGGAGTTATGGTTTCCTTGGCCCCTAATCACACTAGGACTGGAAAACAATGATTTCCTGTTCCTTGTAATGCCTTAAACAAGCCAGATGACCTAAACCCTTTTCAAGGGCTAAAAAGCCAAACTCATACTGCAAATTTAGACAAAACCAGAGAAAACTATATTAACTTTACGAAGAAGTGAATAGAAATAAAGTGAGATCAATTGAGAGAATCCTTCCCTCTCCCCTGGCAGGGTGTTGTACTTCCTTATGCTCAGTCTTTGCAATACAAAGTTGTCTCAATCCTACTCCCATTAACTATCAGTGATGCCAGAACAAGCACATTACAAGGTTCTTCACAGTGCATGGTTTTCTACAACCGTACATTGTAACTCTCACTCTATTCCAAACAGAATGCAAACTCCATATGCTGGACTTCAGGACTGGTCAGTGCCAGCAGGACAGCCTACTTGTACTTTGTATTTTGGTGAGGGGTTGTGAGAAGAGAGCAAGAGATGTAATTGTGCTGTAGTTTCCAATGGTTTCATTGTCAGCCAATCAGTAACTGCCTTGACAGTGAAGCACTCATCAGTCTCGGGGTTCTGAGAAAGTGAGTTTCTGAGACCTCCCTTGCAAGAACCCCTGGAGAGGCAGAAGACCTCTCTTTGGTTGCCCCTCTAAGACCCACAATAAAGCATATCCCAGAGGCATTGTTGTTGATGACGATACAATAGCTAATAGTAAAATATATATGCATACTGAAAAAGCAAAAGCAAACCACAGATCATTTGTGGTCCATCCATGCTATCACTTACCTGATTTGAAATTATTCCAGTTTTGGCTGCAGGTTAATGATAATGTCAGAAATTCTGCTTGTTGGGTCTAAACCCTCAGAGAGTAATATCTTGCTATACACCACGTTTCATGTAATTTGCTTGGGTACTCCTTATACTAACTTCAACCCCCGCCGTTCTAAACCGGACTGATCCTGAAGGGTCAGATCCTGATATGTTTGTTCATGGTCCCATTGGCCCTTCAGTGGGACCACCCATGAAGAGAGATGCTCTTTACCTTTTCTCACATTACTGGACTCTGTCCCAAGATTACTGGAAATTGTCTTTGTCCTTTCTATGGGCCAGCCTCTGACAGCAATACTTCATTTGGACTGAGAACAGAGTAAGTCTTACTGAAATTGAATAGCTCCTATCAGAACCTGTCTTTAATTGTCTGAAGGACTCTACTGTGTTGGAGCAACATGTATGTTGAAGCTCAAAATTCTGAACTGATTTACTTTTATCTTCCAGTTCCCTTGAGGCTGAGGTCAAAAGTGCGGAAACTGGCTCCATGCAACAGCAGGCCAAATACCCCTGTACTTCCTGAATACAAAAAAACCCTCTCACCCTCAGTCAGACCTATCAACCAGATCTTCTCAATTATATGTGCATGAACAGATCAGTGACATTTCTGTGTGGCTACTAAACTCAAGACAGGGAATAAAACAATTATGGCAAGTCTTGAGAAAGATAACTTCAACCCAAACTAGAAGCTGCAAGTACAATTTTTATACAGATTCTGACAGAGGAAGCCAATAGTACTTTAATACAAGATTCTGTAAAAAAATAAAACACGCAATATTTGAACAAAGCTAGCCAAAAGAAATAACCTACCCACTAACATCACTGATTCTTTGGGAGATTTTAGTGGAATGAGGTATAAAGAGTGTATTGATTTAAAGGTTCTCTGTGAGAAATGTTTATGCTCCTAGTAGTTAAGGTGTTGTCAGCTATGGAAACTGAATACGCCGCTTTTAAAAAAAGTCCACAAGCCAGGTAGAGACAGGCAGTTGTAGTGCGTCTCTTTGCAATGCCCCACCACTGACCTCCCCTTTGACCTGGAGGGATTACTTTCTTTATGGGCGAATAGTGCAGCCTGGTAGACCCACTTATGTAGATTATAAAGACACTAATCACACACTGACTCTGTCAGCTCGCTCAGATCCATGACCCTCCACTTCCTATAAAATGTTTTTGCATAAGTTTAATTTCTTTCTCTATCAAAAGGTATCAGAATCGATCTCAACAGAAACCTGACTGCAAAAAGTACTCCAAGTATTTCATGGGTTCATTGCTGTAGTGATAGATTTCATGGCTCCAACCCTTAGGTCTTCCTGAACTCCAGTCAAGGCAAGGATGGCTGTACTCAGAGCTGGTCAAAGATTTTCCAGGGGAACTGTTTTTAATACAGAGGGGGTGGGGGGAAGCTGATTCAACAAAATTGAAACATTTCATGGGAATATATCAATTTTGTTGAAATTTATTATGGGAAATATTGAAATGTTTTGATAGTGTTGAAACGTTCCTTTTCACCTTTATTGTTTTTACTTTTGTTAGTTGTATTATAAAAGTCAAAAAGAAATGAAACATTTTGACTTGTCAAAACAAAACTTTTTGGAGTATTTTGTTTCATGAAAAATTCCAAGATTTTGACTTTTTGTCTCAAATTGGGAAGAAACAAAATTTTGAAAATTTGGAAATTTTTTTGGGACAGCAATTCTGTTTTTTGGCTAGCTCTATTACACAGTAAATGATGCTTGTGTAACATTAGTAGTTCTTAAATAATTATTGCAGTGAAAATATGTTGTCATACAAAGGTCTCTTAAGTTTGTAGCTAAGTTAGGCCTTGTCTACACTAGCAATGTAAGTCGATCTAAGTTATGCTAGTTAAGTAACTTACATCAACCTAACATGGTGTTTCCACCATGCTATGTTGACAGGAGACGCTCTCCCATTGACATAGCTTCTGCCTCTCATTGAGGTGGATTAATTAAGTGGACAGGAGAGCGCTCTCCCGTTGACTTATTGTATCTTCACCAGACCTGCTAAATTGATGCCTGCTGCATCAATTGCAGCAGTGCCGATTTAGCCTGTCATGAAGACAAGCCCTTGGTGTTATAATGACTGGTCTTATACCCTACACTTCACTTAAGAAAAAAGATGCTAATGAGTAGGGAGAGTGTAGAGTACATAGGGACTGACAAATTTATAAATGCCATTGGGATAAAAACTTGTCATATGAAAATGCCTGTGTCAATGAAATGAGATCAGAGTGAGATCAGATTTATACCTGTAATTTAATTCATTTGAATTAATTTCAGAATAGATCTACCAGTGTAAGGAAAAGTAGAATCAGGCCCATTGTGTTTGTGGTGTAAGCAACACAATATCACCAAAAGAAACTCAAAAATGAGGTGACTTTATTTGATTTTTAACTGTTAACATTGTTTGAAAGTTGGTCTGTGTGGTGAAGGTCTCCTTAGACAGGCCAGAGACAAAGTCACAGATGATGCTTAAGGTGTTGTTAGACTCCCCATCCCATTTCACTACTAGACCCCTGTATGTTGTTAGGCTGTCTTAGGCCTACTTCAACCCACTTTACCAATACGAAGGGTTGTCTACATTGATGTATCTTTATCACACATCATCTTCTGGCTTCTTGGTGTTAAAACAAGATGAGGGCTTGTGCTCTCCATGCCAGCAACCCAATTATGGCTGCCCCATGTGTGGCTCACTATGCCTCTCACCCCTCATGTGCCCACGATCTGGCCCTAAACTTTTATAAAAGACTACATACGGTCAACATCTGTCAAGCACCGCACTACTGCTCTGGAGAGTGGTTTATTGCTACATTTTTAGACCACTATCATAGTATTGTGCTAATGACACTATATTTATGGTTGAGAAGACACTTCCATTAGAAGTACTTGTGACATGCAAGAAAAAATTTGATTGGGGAATGAGAATTATAGCAACTATAAACACCAGAGTGCAGAAGAACAGTATATTATTGTTAATTTTTAAACAATCCATCAAGGTATGATTCTTCATATTTTACTATTACTAACATTCTCATCCACTTCACTTCCAGATATCCAGTTCACTCTGTGGTCTTCTTGAGTTTTTAAATGAACTATTGTATCATAAATCTGACGCAATTTCATGCATATGAAAACAGACACAGTGACTGAATTTCAGTGTTCATTCCAATTGGTTTTTGGGGCTCTATTTGAATAAATCATAATCACATTAAACAGAATATAGAAAAGAGGGCGGAAAACCTAGATTGATATTGATAATTTTTAAAGAGAGGCTGTAGAAACAGTTAATTAGAGAGGTTTAGAGACTGTTGGTCAGTGCTAATTGCAAAATACCTAGCTTTTTAGTTGAAAGTGACTAACATGTGACCCTTAGCAATATAAATTGTCTGAAATCTCTACTTTATTTCCTGTGATTCCTAAAGTGTGAAAGAAGATAGGGAGAAATATTTCAAATGAGTTAAATTAAAAGCCAGTCTCAGTGCAGTACTAAGCCAACCAATTTACCAACATTGCTAATTGAAAAACTCAGTCATCTTTGCAGTCCAAAAAACACATTACGGTTCTGTGATGCCAAGTTCATTAACCCACTCTCCTGTTTGTAAAAGGAAAACTGAGTGCCAGATTTTCATCTATTGGGCATATCTGGGGTATGCGGCTGTATATTCTTCTTAAACTGGCTGACAATTTTGACACTCTGAAAGAATAAGACATTCGATGCTGTTTAGAGCACTCTGGCCCTACCCTTAGTATTGCTTGAACAGTCTGAGGTTTGTCTGTATGAACACTTAATTTGTGGTAAGCTGGGATGTAAATATACCTCGCACTAGCCTGCTGCGCATGAAAAGTTCTGTAGTGTGCTTTGCTCCAGTCTGCTTTGAAACCGTAGATTAGAACACCCGAAGGAACTCTGAGTGCATGACAGCAGGGTCCACACAGGCACTTAGTGCGCATCAGGCTAGTGCGGGGTAGATTTAGATCCCCGCTTGTTGCAAACTGAGTATTCATATAGACAGGCGCTAACTCTCCTGCACATGCTACTATATCGAATTCCGAGGGATTTCATTCAAATCAAGTGCAGAGAATGGGCTCTGAGTTTGACTTCTACATGCTCTGGTTTAATCAAGTGCCTTTCAAGCTTATGTTTAAGATGGAGAGACTATTACAGCTTTTAATTCAGTGCAGTTCTCCTTATCAGAAAGAGTAATTAAGCAACAATAGATCTGACATTTATTCCTACATACAGACTTGGAGCTTGGTTGTGTACCTGGGAATCTCTGCATAAAGATCTTCCTCCTCTTTGCAGAAGATTAATGGTCTGTGTCCCCACTTTCCCAGGGTCTCAGCTAAAGAGTTCTGGGGGGTTGGGATTCCTGCACTGGGTGGGGATTAGGGCTAGGGAAGATGAGTTTATTTTCCCAACAAGATCCTTGGTGACTACCTGAGAACTTGGGGTGGTATTACCTTTTCCATGGAGTCCACTCTGCAGTGGAGAACTCCACCTTAGGGGTTTCCTCACGGACTGCGGGCAGCTGTGGCCAGCTGAAGTCATTGGTAGTGAGGCTCCGGTGGAGCCAGAGGCATTGTGTTTCTGTGGGGATTGCTCTCTCTGTGATTTGGGAATGCACCTATGGTCAATTCTTGTGGGAGGTAGGGTGTGCACTGGTAATGTCCTCCTACAAGAAGATGTGTGAGTAACTATGTCAGATGAGTGATCCCTTCCTGTGGATTAGTGCAGGGTGCATTCTGAGCCTTGAATATTTCTCGAGAGTTATCTTCCAACCTGCACTGCAAACTACCCGCTGTGGTTTCAAATACAGCTTGGCTAGTTTATACATTTGCTTCAAATTGTTCATGTGTTAAAGTCTGCCACATAGAGTCTGAATGCTTTGAGTCTTGAATTCTGTAAAGATTCTTAGATGTTGGCAGGGGCAGTGCTGAATACCATGAGCTTCCAAAACCCACTTCCACATTCCAGCCGCCAGTCATATGAGAGAATGCATCATCAGTTCATCGTTTGTTAGTCTGCTGAACAACACTGCAGCCTTATTTCTTCTTTTAAAGAAAATTATGACGACATCATCAGGAGGTGGGGCTTTAAGCTGCAGGCTCTCTGCAGAGTGACTGCAGAAGAGGATTCTTTACTGCAGCCAGGAATGGATGATATTTGAAGGGAAAGGCATGCTTGCCTGCTGAACTGAAACTGTAAGGGAAGTCTTCTATGAAACTGGAGTCAATCCTTGCTTACATATCTCTCAAGCCAAAATCCAATTGCTTCACACATTCTCAGAACTTGGAAAGCTTTACACTCAGCACCTACAATGGATCGTTTCTCTAGAGCATCCTCCTTATAGTGAAGCACATGACAGAAACTTTCCTGGGAGAAAAGTGTAAGGATCGGACTTGGAAAACATTACCAGCAATACGAAGAGGAGTACTTGTGGCACCTTAGAGACTACCAGCAATGCATACATGTGAAGAGGCTACAATGCGCTTCCTCCCCTCCCCCGCATTACACTGCATCCCCAGCACTGAGGCCACTCACAATTTCAAACTTCACACTCTGTGCACATCTAGAATTGTCTGTGATGCTAGACTCCCCAGAAGGGTGTGAGGTGAGAGCTGGGGCATGGCCCTACCGTCTCTGCACCAGCCCATAGGGCTGAGCTGATGATAGGGGAGCGTATATATGCAGTATAAAAGGTGGCAGAGCTCCTGCTCTGGCATTTGCTCCCACAGAGGAATCAGGATGTTTTAGGGGATGACTCCTGCTGTGTGGCACCCCTCACCTTCTCCTCCTAGCAGAGACTGTGTCTTACATTCACAGATACTGGATTTGACATTTTCCAGAAAACCTCTGGTAATGAGACAGATTTCATGCATGATCAGGAATACAAAATGAGCAAGTAGATTTCCTTTTCAAGACATGAAAGGATTATTTTATGAGTATGACTCTTTAAGGAGGGAGACAGAGAAGGACTTTAACAGATTTTTGTCAGTGCTGCAGTTTTCTTATCCTACATAGATATTTTTTCAAAATTTATGTAACTTTTACATTTAAAATCTTTTTGCTTCAGTGAAATTATTTTTCATACTTTGTACAGATTTTATTAGTGGGACTTAATGCTCCTCTGATTTGTAAAAATAGAGGCCAACAAGAACTAGCAATTCACAAAGCCTCATTGTCAATCGCTCTGCTTTATGTTAAAATGTTAACTTTTAACATTTCATCTGTGTAAATCCTAGCAATGATTGCAACCACAGACAAAACATGGCTGGTTTATGAAAGGTAATGGCTGCGTGTGTTTAAACTAAATTATTGCAAATAATTAGATTTTCAGTTGTATATGTACAGCACTGAAATACAGTGTGACTCAAAAGCCATGGACTCTGACCTGGATAATAAAAACAACCTGCTTGGTGGGGTTTGTCTAATCCAAACGGATTCTGAAAGGAGTAGACGAGACTCAGATTTCACCGAAACTCTTGTTCCACCCATAGAAATACAATCTTCAACCTTCCCTGTAAACTTGGATTCAACTTGAATATGGGGTTCAGATGAATCAACTTTTGTAGCTAACTTTGCACTGAGAAAAGTTTAAATTAAATGCTTGCCGAGCCATGCAACATACTGTTCATCCAGCAAAGGGTGTTCTAAGGGTGTATAACCTGTTTACAGGAAAAGCTTTGCCTCGCTTAGCATACTCTTGCCAACCACAGGGGGAGACCTAGTTCAGTGCCCTGTCAGTACTAGGCCTGTACCAGCTGTTTTACTGCAGAGTGCAAGAGACCCCAGAGTACTCAGTTATGGGATAACCTAGCCACCCAGGGAAAGTTTCCTGTTAACTTGGGATAAAAATTGCCCTAGATTGTGAGTGTTCAGATCCTGCCCCAAACTCTTGCTTGTTCTCTTAATATTTACAATTATTGCTCTGGATAATTATTAACCATATAAATGCCTAATTACTTTTTGAAGTATTGCTGTGCTCTTGTCCTTATCGTGATATCCGGTGGCAATGAGTCCCACAAGCTAGTTGTGTGCTGTAGCAGTTGGTCTTTATCAGGGGGCAAAGCACTTTATTCAAAGTACAAGCAAGAGCAGAGAAATTGAAGTGCAAGGCTTGGGGAAGATATGTCTCTTGGCAATTTGAAATACCAGGTTAAATTTCCTGCATTTTAGAACCATGAAACAACTCCTGCTATCTCATACATTCCCACTGGCAGCACTGTGAACTCTATGCCATCTCTGATAGAGAGTGACCCAGAGATGTTGTATGTTAAATGTTGAACATGTTATTCGTCTGAAATTTTGTTCTAGAAAACTTGTGATGGGCTTGTTAAATAATCAAAACCACACACCAAAACCACAGACCTTCCCAAATTAGAAATATTTCCCATCAGACAGATACCCAGGCACCCACTGTGGAAAAAAGATTAAACAATTTTTATTCTAAACCAAAAATGTTCCCCATAACCCAAGTTACCTCCTGGCTGGCTCTCATCCCCACCTCATGTCAACAAGCATATATTTCAAGATCTCAGACACTATGCAGACAGATACTCTGACTTCTCAAAATAAATTATATGCAATCAAACATTTCTTTATATTTTAGTTCAATTTTTTTTGCTTGCTGTGATGGATCTTCAGAGGTTTTGAAAAATAGGTTAAACAAACATCTGCAGAGATGGTCTACATATACTTAATACTGCGTGAGCACAGCGGGGACGCACTAGATCTGTGGTTCTCAACCTATATACCATTGTGGGCTGCATCCAATACTACCTGTATGGCCCTGAGGGTGTCACATGGGCTGCAGCTGTGTGCTGATGGGCCGCAGGTTGAGAACCACTGGACTAGAAGATCTCTTAAGGTTCCTTTCAGTTCAGCTTTTCTATGATTCTGTTATATTGGGGTACTGTTCCCTGTGTTGTGCTGTGTTCTTCGAGTGGTTGCAGACATGAACTCCAGTCCAAAGCTGGACAACGTTGTTTAACAGTACCTGGCTGTATAAGGGTGGTTGCGCTGCCCTGACCCCTCTTAGTTCCTTCTCTCCTAATGCCTAGAGTCAGAGCATTTGGTGTAGTATTTACCTCACAACTTTTTAATTTCAGCCTGAGATTTTGTTGTAAATAGTTTATAGTTAATAGTTAGTAGTACCCTTAGTAGTAATTAGTTTAAATAGTTATCCTGGTGGGATGTCCTATCTATCCTGTCTGTCCTCCCTATAGCGAGCCCCACACACAGTGTTTATTGCGCCTAGAAGAATAGCACATTAAAGACAGCTGCTTCTTCTGCAAATCTTTTGAGAAAAGGCCGATGGCAGGGACATAAGCAACACTTTATAGAACGGGCCAGGAGGCGCACATCAGCACAGGGGACCACCACAGAACATCGAGCTCCTCAGACAACTTCAGTGCCAGAGTGAGCCAATGTTCCTCAGCCAGACTCTGATGCTTCTCCCAGAAGGAAGAGAGATTGTTCTTTTTACTCAGATCCTCCAAGGAAAAGGTCTCATAAAATGGATTGCAGGCACTCCACAGCTCAGGGAAATTCATCCTCCTCTTCCATGAGGAGTGCAGATTGGCACTGTGATTCTTTGGGTATGTGAGATGAAGCTGGGCTGTCTACCCGATCTCCAGTACCAAGGTAACATCAGTTTGAAACTGTGTCATTGACTCCGGTACCTTCTGTGGGATGCCCATTGAGTCTGGTACCAAATACATTGGCTCTGAATGTTTCTAAACCTTTGGCAAACCAGGCAGTGTCAGTATTATTTTGCTTATCTGTTCCTGACTCCCCAATTATTCAGGAGCATTCAGTTACTGGGATTTCTTCAGTGCAGTCCTCGTTGCCTACTCCGTCCCCATATCTACTCTAGCGACACCATCAGAGGACCCAACCACATCAGCCACACTATCAGGGACTCATTCACCTGCACATCTACTAATGTGATATATGCCACCATTTGCCAGCAATGCCCCTCTGCCATGTACTTTGGCCAAACTGGACAGTCTCTACATAAAAGAATAAATGAAGTGGACACAAATCGGACATCAGGAATGGTAAAGTACAAAAGCCAGTAGCAGAACACGTCAATCTTCCTGGACAGTCTATAACAGATTTAAAAGTAGCTACACTTGAACAAAAAAACTTCAGAAACAGACTTCAAAGAGAAACTGCAGAACTAAAATTCATTTGCAAATTTAACACCATTAATCTGGGCATGAATAGGGACTGGGAGTGGCTGGCTCACTACAAAAGCAACTTTCCCTCTCCTGGAATTGACACCTCCTCATCAATTATTGGGAGTGGACCACATCCACCCTGATTGAATTGGCCCTGGTTCTCCACTTGTGAGGTAACTCCCTTCTCTTCACGTGTCAGTATAATAATGCCGGCATCTGTAATTTTCTCTCCATCCATCTGAAGAAGTGGGTTTTTTACCCACGAAATCTTACGCCCAAATAAATCCATTAGTCTTTAAGGTGCCACCAGACTCCTTGTTGTTTTTATGAGCAACTCTGCATTCCTTGGGGATTTATACCCCCGCAACAAAGTCATCATTTTGTGGGTCAGCAACAGCAGCTCCAATACAACCCCCAGCAGTATGTCAGACAGACACCTTACCAGTCTAAGTACCAACACTACTCTAGAAAGGAGTCACTGTTTCTTCAGCAGATCTAGACTCTGTGTGTCCTGGGAGATATAGAGGACTCTATCCCGGTACTTCCTGATTCCCAAGTCCAATAGAGTGATGAGACCTATCCTCAGTCTACATGGTCTGAACAATTACATCAAGTATATGAGATTCCATGTGGTTATTCTGGCTACTATTCTCTCCGCATTGGATCACAACGACTGGGGTACTGCTCACAATCTTCAGAACACCTGTTTCCATGTGGCGATTTTTCAGGGTCACAGGAAGTTTCTGAGATGCCTAGTCACTGGACAACATTATCAGTGCACAGCTCTTCTCTTTGGCCTGTCATCAGCCCCATTTGTCTTTACCAAATATATGATGGTGGTAGCAGCCTGTCTCAGAAGGAGGGGAATTCATGTCTTCCTGTACCTAAATGATTGGCTAGTGAGGGGCAGATCTGAAAAACAAGTCCTCGCTCACATCCACACTGGACCTCTTTGATTGATTGGGGTTGATTTTGAACAAAGTAAAGTCGACACTGACTCCAACTAAAACAATAGAGTTCACTGGGGCCCTACTAGAGACTCTGAATTCAAGGGCCTTTCTCCCACACAAGTGATTCCAGATGATTTGGCACCTTTGTCTGGACCTCCAATCTCATTCTTTGACCAGGGTCTGTGTATGCCTAAAGTTACTGGGCCATATGGCTGCATGCAGTTACGTGGTTCAGCATATGAGACTGCAACTTCGTCCCCTTCAGTCATAGTTGAAGTTGGTCTGTCACCAAGCAGCCAGTCATTGAACAGGTTTGTCTGAGTGCCTCCAGAGATACTGGAGTCTTTACAATGGTGGGCAGAACAGAACGATGTGTGCCACATCGTTCCCTTTGCCTGTCCTCAGCCAACCAGAACTGTGGTCACCAATGCCTCCACAATAAGTTGAAGGCATTAAAAGTTAAAAGTTCAGGGTTTGTGGTTGGAGGACCAGGCCCTCCATATACTCAGGTTTTCAAAGACAAAGTGTCCTTGAGGCGACAACCAAAGTTTTTGTTCAAAGTGGTCTCATGGTTTCACCTTAACTAGGTTAATTACTTGCCTTTATTTTTTCTGAAACCACCCTCAAATGCAGATGAACAGTGTTAGATATGAGGCAATGCTCGGTGTTCTCTCTGGAAAGATTAAACCATTTTCTTCATCACCTTGACTTTTTGTCTCCTATGTGGATAGAATGAAAGGTCAGCTGGTCTCCATGCAGATAATTTCCAGGTGGGTAACTTCCTGGATTACCATGGCATATGAAGTAGCTCAAGCTTTACCTCCACAGACGTCACAGGCTCATTTGACAAGGGATCAGTTGACATTGACCTCATTTCTCAGCGATGTTTCAATATTGGAAATGTGTAGGGCTGCTACGTGGTCTTCTATGCATATGTTTACCAAACATTTTGCTATTACCGCAGCATCTAGGTCAAATGCAAACTGTGGGAAGGCAGTTCTGCAATCATTGTTTAGGTAGGCGCCAAGCCCCACTGTTGAGAGTCACCTGAGTAGAATACATATCTGCAACTGCTTGAAGAAGAAAAGATAGTTACTGACCTGTATTGTAATTGTTGTTCTTAGAAATGTGGGTGAAGATGTGTATTCCATGACCCGCACTCCATCCCCTCTGTATTGGAGTCCCCAGCCTTAGATTCTGGTGTGAAGGAACTGACGGGGGTCAGGACAGCGATGTCCATGGGAAGGCCTGATGGTACAAACGCTGCCCTGATGGATGTTGCTAAGCAAGGATCTCTGGCTTTGGTGTGTTGGGCACACGCACACCTGAATGGAACATGTCTGCACTCACATCTAAAGAACAGCTGCTAGAGTACAGGTAAGTAACCGTCTTTTTTTTTTTTAACCACCATTAGCCTACTTTATCTATATACTATTTTTAAAATATGTATTTTCCCCCCTACACATTCTTCTTTCATCCCTCTTTTCTGATTCTGCCTCTCTTTCTCCTCACTCGCTGTTTCTCTTAATTCTTCACTCAGGTTCTCTTATTAATCTTTGTCACACTTCTTTCACCCTCTAGCCCTGGGCTTCTCCAATCTTTTCATTGCACAGACTATAATATAAGAGCACCATCTCCCTCCCAACACCCTATTATCTCCATTCCTTGGTTCTCAGAACATTTAATTCTGTGAATAGGTCATAGTTTGAGAAATAATGTTCTTGCTTCTCATTAATATATTCTCTCTCTCTCCCTCTCCCTACTTCAGATAAACCATCTCTTTTCTACACCCAATCACACTTGTACTTACCTCTCCATTACCATCCATTAGATCCCCCAGTCCTCCCCAACTTGCAGCCTTCCCAAGGAGACATTGGTGACATCTTATACTGATGAATTCTGAAATGTCTCTAGCCAACCCAAAAGAGCAACAGACTTTCACAGAGTGGGAAGGGAATTAAATATACGTTAAAAATAATTGCTCCATCCCATGCCCGTACAATGTCTCATTTTTCCCATATTGCAACTCACTATAAGAGGGTTGTTTACATGATGCAGCAATGCATACTACAGAGTGTGATTTCTAAAGTGTATTAATGTGCACTAATGTAGTACTGTTACCCTAATGCATACTAGGCAACTTTTAATGCACAGTAGCTGGGTCTACACAGATCAGTAAATGTGCAGCACGTTAGTATGCTTTAGAAACTGCGTACACAGGGCCTTAGACATCGCTAATCCTTTCTCCCTCTCCACCAACTGGCAAGCCCCCAATCCCACATTCCTATCTCCCCATTGTACCTCAATTCCCTCTCCTTCAGTCTGCTGTCACAAAGTGAGAAGAGGAAGAATCAGTTCCTTTGCACAATGTTTCCTGGCTTTCAGTGGAAGACAACTGTCCTATCTTTGAGAACTCATGGAGGACAGGTGAGGTCCCAGAGAAGCTTGTAGTCTAAAGGCCCAAAAGTTTGAGCACTCCCTGCAAGGTGCTGAGCTCTCAATTCCAACTGAAAGTACCCTGTAAGATCAGACCTTTGTCTACACTGGCAAGTTTCTGCATAGTAAAGCAGCTTTCTGCAGTGTAAATCCCGAGGTGTACACACTGCCAAGCCACGTAGTGCGCAGAAACTGCGCAATTGCAGTGCTATTAAAAAAACACCCTGATGAGAGTCGTACAGCTTTCTGCGCTGGGGCTACAGTGCCGCAGTGCCAATGTAGACACGCTGGTCAATTACAGCGCCGTGACTGGCCTCCGGGAGATGTCCCACAATGCCTGTTCTTGCCTCTCTGGTCATCGGTTTGAAGTCTACTGCCCGGCCCTCAGGTGACCAGCCGAGAGCCCTACCCCTTAAATTCCTTGAGAATTTTGAAAGTCCCCTTCCTGGTTGCTCAGTGACACATGCAGTGGTCTCAGCGCATCTTTCCATGTGACCAGGCCTGCTCCACGCACCAGGCGATCCCCCGCTTGGAACAAAGCCGAGCTGCTGGACCTCATTGGCATTTGGGGAGAGGAGGCTGTCCAGTTCCAGCTGCTCTCAAGCCATAGGAATTATGATACCTATGGACAGATTTCACGATGCATAACAGAAAGGGGCCATGACCAGGACACACTGCAGTGCAGGGTCAAAATGAAGGAGCTGTGGAACGCCTACCACGAGGTGCGGGAGGCAAACTGCCACTCCAGTGCTGCGCCCACGAGCTGCCGGTTCTACAAAGAGCTGGATGTGGTACTCGGTGGCGACTCCACCTCCACCGCGAAGGCCACTGTGGATACTTCGGTGGCTCGCATGCCAGTTGAGAGTGGACCGAGCCAGGAGGAGGAAATCTTGGATGAGGAGGGGGACCCAAAGCAGAGGGCGACTTGGAGGTCAGAGATGCATGCAGCCAGGAGCTCTTCTCTACCCTGGAGGAGGCTAGCCAGTCACAGCTCTCGGAGCTTGCGAAGCGCAAACAGGAGAGGAGGCCCCTGGTAAGTGGCTTTGATTTTGGGAATTGCTGAAGCGAGTTGTTGGGGGCAGGAGGGTTGCAGAAAGCTGGCTTGTGCCTGTATGATGCATGTACCACCACATACCTAGTCTGAGTGGTGGAACAGGGTGTTGATTGACTCCCTCACTTCATGGGAATCTGCCTCAGTGATCTCCATGAAACTCTCATGGAGATACTGGGCAATCCACTGCCACAGGTTCTTTGGCAGAGCTGCTTTGTTTCTTGCGCCATTAAAGGTAACTTTCCCATGCCACTGTGCCTTCATAGTGGGGGGACGACCAATGCTGCACACAGGCAAGCTGCATAAGGGCCAGGGTGGAAGCTGCAGTCTTGAAGAAGACCCTCCCTTGATTCCCTGCTCACCCTCAGCAGCGAGATATCTTCCATAATGAGCACAGCCTGTGGAAAATGTGGGGACAGGAATGTTTATAAGGCCCCCCCTTCAGTGCTGGCTCTCCCCAACAGCCACATGCCCAGTGTACAGCAGGGTCCAGGAAGAGTGATTTCCCCTGCCCCTGCAGTTACTTACCATTTTGGGGGTCTTGTGGCTCATGTGTGCTTGCCTAGGGTCAGCCAGTTAGTGACAGGTATGTAAATAATGGCTGTGTTTTAAATCACTGAATCAGTGGCCTGTGTGTTGCAAACAATACTACTTCTGTAAAATGTTGCATTTTGACTTCACAGGTATGTCCTTGGGAGCCCAGCCTCCCTCTTTGTTATTGCTGTCTGAACGGCTGCATAGAATTATAAAGCGGCCACGAAGAACTAAAGAAGACTTTCTGCGTGATGTCATGATGCACTCCACGGCCGAAAAACAAGACTTGAAGGAGTGGTGGAACAGCGAGAAGAGGGACCAAAAGGAGAATGCACTGCGTCAGAACGAAGCCACGGAGCGGCTCTCAAACGTTATGGAGCTAATAGCACGGCAAACCAATCAGCTCTGTGCCTACCCTCCCCTGAAGCTGCTGTCGCAAAACTCTTTCCTGTGCTCCCCCCAGACACTGCCAACACACTTATCAACCTCCTGGCTTCAGTCTGTACACGCTGCATTCCACTCCTGCCCTGTCACCGTCCAGCCCTGCGGACTCCCAGTACCCACCGCACTCAACACCCGTCCCTCTGCAGTTTAGCCCTGCTAAAGCACAGTACCCGCTGCACTCCAAAGGACAAGGTTGGATATGATACCTGAACATACACAAATCTTTAACCATCCCGGGACCCCACCTCCGCCTGGAACCCTCCCTTCCCCCATCCCCCATAGTGCTGATATGTTTTTTTTGTTTGTCTCTCTTCTCCAGTTGGTGTTTTTTAATAAAAGAATTGTTTTGGTTTGAAAGCCATCGTTATTCCATTCATTGAAAGCAAACAGAACCCTGCAAAGCAACAGGCAATATTCTTAAACCTTCATAGTGCATCGTTTGCACCAATCACAATCACCTCCTAGCATTACAAGCACTGCACTCCCGAGCATAGCAACAAATATTAGTGGCTTCCAGCTTCAGCTTGCTCCCTCAAGACATCCCTGATCCTTATGGCCCTGCGCTGCGCCCCTCTAATAGCCCTGGTCTCTGGCTGTTCAAATTCAGCCTCCAGGCGCTGAGCCTCAGCGGTCAAGCCCTAAGTGAAGCTTTCACCCTTCCCTTCACAAATATTATGGAGCATACAGCATGTGGCTATAAGCATAGGCATACTGTCATCAGCCAGGTCCAACCTCCCATATAGGCAGTGCCAGCGAGCCTTTAAGTGTCCAAAAGCACACTCAACAGTCATTCTGCACTTGCTCAGTCTGTTGTTGAACCGCTCCTTGCTGCTGTCAAGGTTCCCGTGTATGATTTCATAAGCCACGGCATTAAGGGGTAGGCAGGGTCTCCCAGGATCACAATGGGCATTTCGACTTCCCCTACGGTGATCTTCTGGTCCAGAAAAAAAGTCCCTGCTTGCAGCTTCCTGAACACGCCAGTGTTTCCAAAGATGCTTGTGTCATGCACCTTTCCGGACCAGCCTGCCTTAATGTCCGTGAAATGCTCACGATGATCCACAAGTGCTTGGAGAACCATAGAGAAATACCCCTTCCGATTAATGTAATTGGTGGCTAAGTGGTCTGGTGCCAGAATTGGAATACGCATGCCATCTATCGCCCCTCCACAATTGGGAAGCCCATTTGTGCAAAGCCATCCACAATGTCATGCACGTTGCCCAGAGTCATGGTTTTTCGGAGCAGGATGCGATTAATGGCCCTTCACACTTCCATCAAGATGAGTCCAATGGTCGATCTTCCACTCCAAACTGATTAGCGACCAATCGGTAGCAGTCTGGAGCAGCCAGCTTCCACAGTGCAATTGCCACGTGCTTTTCCAACGACAGGGCAGCTCTCATTCTGATGTCCTTGTGCCACAGGGCTGGGGTGGGCTCATCACACAGTCCCATGAATGTGGCCTTCCTGATGCGAAAGTTCTGCAGCCACTGCTCGTCATCCCAAACGTGCACGACGACGTGATCCCACCACTTAGTGCTTGTTTCCTGAGCCCAAAAGCGGCGTTCCACTGTGATCAGCACCTCCATGAATGCCACAAGCAATCTCATGTTGTAGCTACTACGTGTGGCGAGATCAATGTCGAACTCCTTTTGCCTTTATAATTTAAGGAATAACTCCACTGCCACTCGTGATGTGTTAGTCAGAGCGAGCAGCATATTGGTCAACAGTGCGGGATCCATCCGTGAAGACCGAAGAGGCAGAGAGCGCAGTACACAAACCGTTGAAAGACGGCGCAAAATGCAGACAGAAGCACAGGGATTTCTGGGATGCAAAGCTATGCATCACAGGGCATTGGGACAGGACCCAGGATGCACTGTGGCCCCCTCCGCCTTCTTTGTTTCCACCTAAGACATATTTTAGGCTCCTCGATTACTTCAAAGTGTTGACATTAAATTAAAGAAATTAAAGAATAGTAGCAGAGTCTTTTGCATATATGTCAAATCATCTGGTAGAACTGGCAATTGTTTTAATTTGAAGTATAAACTCAGAAGCCTTATGCGAATGTGAAATGAAATGCTTCACAGTTAGTAATGTTTCAGAAAGCAGAGCTAGTGAAATTATCAATTTCTCTCTGGAGGCCTGACACTAGGCTTCAACTGGTGTGTTTTAGATGCATGCCACAAAGATTTATCTGTTTCACCAAGTATGAAAAATATATGAACCACAGGGCTTCCGGCAGATCCCCCCCAAAAGCCATCAAGCCACCTCCATTAATATCAGCACACTCATAAATTTTCAGAATGCACTGAAGTAGGCAACTTTTGCCACTGCACAGAAGCTTCCAAAGTGTCCCCTGCCCCCTGTAAATCCAGCAACACCCTATAAAGCAGGTTAGCTACACATGGACTGAATTTCACATGACACTCCTTTTGGAAATAGAGGGGTTCACACTTTTAAATTGGACAGGGAGGAGAGGGTTGTCCAAGCAACCAAAAAGATGACTAAATTTGTCATTGTTTAAATTGCTAACAAATCCAGAGTTTTGACTCCCATCAGTGGGAAATGGCCGGTATAATCATGGCTACAGATTTGGCCTCCTCACATGTTGTTCTTCAGAATCATCTTGCTGGGTAATTTTCATCTTGCTCTTTTTTTCCTGCCCCACAAAAACAATACTTACATTTATCATAATGTTACTTTTCCTCTGTTCAAAGGAACATTACATGGGAAGTGGGCTATTGATTTTGGCTTCTCTTCTGCTGAGAAAGTCATGCATTTGCACTCCATTTTCTTTGGTCTTTCAAGTCCTCAATATTTCTACCAAAATTAGTACATGTAATAACTAGATACGCAATGGAAGCTTATTAGACAAGTGAGGGAAGACCCATACATTGCCCATTAGTGTTTACATTTCCTTAATTATAAAATATTCTTAGTTTTACTCTTCCTTTTGTAAAGGAAAAATCCATCCATGTTTCAGCTTAGCAGCCTGCAAGCACAAGTATTAAGCAGTTCACACCAAGAATAAATTGTCAGACTTTATTTGGAAAATATAATACTGCTGACTCTTCAAGGCCTGCTCCTGGTGGTATTCAGTATCTCCAGAAATATGTCCTGTGGTTGACAGGCCATTGCTCTCACGGAGTTGATGGTGCCTCCTGTGGAAGTTACCACATGGCATGATATGATTGTCTGATTCAGAGATACAGTGACTGAAACAGGATGTGGGTTAAGGCACCCAACGTGACAGAGCTGGTCCCCTGAACTGAATTCAAGAAAATGTGCAGGATACCTGTTGATGATTTTATGGTTGCTATGGATAGGCCAATTGGGAGCACTTTGTACTAGTAGTGATTCTTGCCTATGCAAAATCTTAGTTTGTTACCCTCTGAAAATATAGATGAACCTGTTAAGGCTTATCCAAGTCAAAATATAATTAATTCCTCTTGTCTTTTGTGAACAAAGAAGTAGCAGGAGTAAAGCCCTCTTTCCTCAGTACTGATGAGGAACATCTTCTATAGATTCCACTGGAAAAAGCGGAGTTTACGTAATCTCTCAGCAAATGGGAAGGATACCTGAAAAAAGGTGAGGAAAGGGGCTGGAGAGTGACCTAAAGTGGAACTGACTGAACTAACCTCTTCATTTTTTCTGGTCTGTATGGAATAGAATTATTACGGGTAGATGTGTTTAAGAAGTTACCCAGATATTCCCCAAACGAAAAGAGGTGAGTTACAGGCTTCCAGGTGTATCTTCTAACTCACTGGGTAGCTGAAGCAGATGCAAAGGATGTACCTGGTTCAGGGAACCAGCGGCATCTTCTGGTGTGTGGATTTCTACTTCTCCAAAACACACAGTTCATGGAAAGACTTCTGAGGACATCTGTAACAGGCCCTGCTCCTGCACCAGCCTTCTTACAAGAAAAATCTGATCCTGTTCTCAAGTCAATGAGAAATTTTCCAACTGCTCTTTAAACAGATCCAGTGCCTTGAATGGAAGGCCCTCAGTTATAAACCTCCTGTGACAGATCATACCCATGGAGCCACAACCTTCTCTGCACTGCTATTGCATTTGTCTTGATACACCTGTAGTAACATCCCAGGCTGCCCAGACAGCAAGCTTTGTGTCTCTGCCAATTGATAGACGGGACTTAAGGGAGTTGTGTCCTCATCACCTGCAATGATTGAACAGATCTGAGGGGACATGGCAATGGCTTCTTCAATAGCCTTGCTCTGAATTTTTGATTCTGTATGGGCTGGCACATGCATGTGGTACCAAAGACCTGTGAGTATGTGCCACCATCTCCTCAATCAGAGGAAAGGACATACTGGGAATATTTATAAGCTGGAAGAGAGGGAGGTGGTGGTTTCTTTGAGGGTTCAAATCTTGTGTCTGCTGAATTTAAAGGGCCAGCTATCAGAAAAGCAACCTAGGAAAGGTTCCTATAGAAGAGTAATACTAAATGGCGGACCAGGGGAGGTCAGTAGTGACCAGACAGTTGTAAAGAGAGATGACTGCGATGAACAGGCTGACCTCCAACTTTATCTCATGGCAAGACATCCCCAGGATGTCCAGGTTGCAGCCTGTTGTTAAACAGCTGTCTTTTTTTAATTATGTTTTTTATAGTAAAAATCGGAGAAGCTATTTTGCTATTAGCTGCTTTCTGCCTTTTGTGTACTATCATCCTATCGCATGGGTTATTCATAGCTAGAGCATTCCAGCCAGGGCTGAAGATGTGGTGTACCAAGAAGTCAGGCTTTTTTCAGACTGCTTGAAAGAACGGGTATGTCCTCTTGGACCCAGAGAAGCAGTTCCTCCAAATCAGGGATGAGGTACAGTGCTGGGGCCACTGCTCAGCATTACTACGGCTCAAAGCTATCTCCATCCCGTGGGCAGGACTTCAGTTGCTGAAGCTGTCATCCAGCACCCTTCATAAACAGTAAAATTACCTTTAGAAAGAGTAATGAGTACAGAATGTGAAATGTAATATGGCAGCCCCAGCCTTACACAAATAAATGCTTTCCCTAGTCTGTTGACTTTCAGTATGAAAAAACTCTTCCTCCATTCATCTCCTTCCCGCCTTTTTCTGCTCCTCCCTCTCTGCTTCCCATGGAGTCCTGTGAACAAGCATCTTGGCATTAATCTCAGCCCAACAAAACAGTCTTATGAAAAAAGAAAATATAACGTGATCACCTCCTATTTCTTTTCTACTCCCCTCTTGATCAAAGGCTGAGCTGGCAGTCAGGAATGCTTAAAATGAATCAATAAAACGCAGGAACCTTCTGCTTTAAAATGAGTCTCATTCATTCACAGTGAAGCTCAGATGGTTCACTTTGACAGTACTCAAGTCAACAGGCTGAGAAAGAGGATCTTTCAAAGCTAATCAGTAAAGTATAAGCCTATTACGAGAGCACATTTATCCCTGGCTGCCTCCTTCCCCCAGAAAAGCAATCCCCAAATCTGTGGGAATAACACATAACACATACATAAAAGTTGCTAATACTTAGCTCCCCTGTTATTAGGTCAGCAATGCCACTGATGAAATGTTCCCTGGAGCACTGAGCCGAGACATATAAATCCTCCAAGAAATTCACAAAATAATTTGTTACAGCTAGAGGGCATAAGATATATTACAGCCAATCCTGTATATTAGGCTCTCCCCTGTGACTCTTGAGGCTATCTCAAGTAATAAAAACCTCATCTTGATTTCTGATTTTTCATCTTGACTTCCTTCCAAAATGAATCTAAATTCATTATCCCAAGAAATTTGACAAAGGTGTTACTTTTTTTATTCAATGTACACAGGAGCTCTTTCATGTCTTTTGACTGTTTAGTGCTGACTGTAGCTTGGGTTTGCAGTTATCACACACTAAGAGGTAGTTACTTTGAAGAACTACAAGCGAGTGCTGCTATTGTGTTCAGGGTTGTGGTTTTAGGTTTAAACCAGCAATAAAAAGCATATAAGAAACACTATTTTTCATGTATCAGGGGATAGCTGTGTTAGTCTCTATCCACAAAAACAACAAGGAGTCCGGTGGCACCTTAGAGACTAACAGATTTATTTGAGCATAAGCTTTCGTGGGTAAAAACCCCACTTCTTCAGATGTATGGAGTGAAAATTACAAGGGAGAGTGTCTCCCTTCTCTTCATGTGTCAGTATATTTATGCCTGCATCTGTAATTTTCACTCCATGCATCTGAAGAAGTGAGGTTTTTACCCATGAAAGCTTATGCTGAAATAAATCTCTTAGTCTCTAAGGTGCCACCACACTCCTTACTATTTTTCATGCTGCTTCTGCTCTCCCCACCTTTTTGCAAACTTTTCAATGGAGAGAGAAGAGTGGCAGTTAGTTCATGGTGCACATGCATGTGAAACCCCAAAAGGACTCAATTTACAGAAAAATGCTTCCTACATCTTGAATAAAACCGAAGCCCTAGTTATGTAACTTCTAATTTCTATAACAACATAAACCTCTGCATTGTCAATGTGATGTGTGGGGGCTTCTCTGGGAGTTGAGTGGCTGAAACCTGGAACAACTGGGAGGGATTTCATTACAGATGCTATTAAGTCTGGAATATTTGTATCCTTGTTCCACAATTCGTAAGGACAGTTGTGATAAATAAGAGACCATTATGCACACTGCATTTCTCTAATGTGAGTGGCTATACTTCTTTAAATGATTTTAAGCTTTTAACAATTACCCTTATTTTCCAGGGTGGTTCGCAGGACCCAGACAAAACAGAAGCTTTGAAATTTTCAAGTAAATGATTCACCAGGCAGAGAGGTACAGACTCAGGCAAATAAGCACACAAATAGATAAGCAGAATGATGCATAGCAGAGCTAAAACCAGGATCATAAAAGGAAAGAAGTTATAAAACAAGAAATGTAGAATTCTCCAGTAAGACTCCAGTGACAGTGCTACAACAAAAAACAGACCTTTGCATTTATTTTATTCTGTTGGGAAGGTTTATTAGGACCTCTATCCCCATAAAAACTGTCTTGGATTTAGGAATGACTGACGTTACGCTGGGTCTTTTCTGCAAAGAAAGAGGGTAAATATTTATAGCAGCACTGCCTTTTACAAGTGGGGAAATTCAATATCTGCCCATTGTTTTTATAATACAATAACAGCTGTCTTGAAAGACAACACCTGCTAATTGTACGTGCTGTCACACCCTTTTCCAATTGACTATAAGGCATGGGAGGAATGAATAAGCTTGGGTTTTATTTTTTTAGTATATGTAACATGATTTATCAGAAAGAAAAGGACCTTTGTAAACCTTCTTCAGTTATTGGATTTTTAATAGACAATGGAAGATCATAAAATCAATCAAAAATTTTAGTTAAAGGACAATTTATAAGCAACATTTAAAAGTTTATCTTGTTTCTTAATTTTAAGGCGATTAAAAATATATCCTGGCATGTAATAAGAAATGTAAATCTTGGCACTTCAAATGTTCAGCCTCTGATCAGTGAGGCATGCAAGGAACAGGACACAGAAATTTTTCTAGTATTAGAAGGTTCATCATGCCAACAGTTTAGCTCTACATGTTACACAACCCTTCCATGTTTAGCAATCTGCAGATTCTCTTCTTACCTATTTAGATGGAAATGAATATGTCTGTGGGAAGCTTGTTTTGGTCACTTACGTGAAGCCTCCCATAGAGAGCAAAAAGGAAGGCAGATAATTTATTGTGACTTATGTCACTGCCATTATGGAGTGGCTCAAGACTGTGAGTGCCAACCTCAGGGCAGACTGTCAAGAAACAGGGCATGAACCCCAAACTGGTTGTGTGTTCTATACTTAGATTTCATCAACCAAGTATCAAGTGTGAACTCCTCAAGCATAACCCCCTTAACATGGAGTCACAGACAGTCCCCTTGGGTACTCCGGTCTATCTTCCCAGCCAGGCAAGCTGGACTTAGTGATAGATGGTCCTTGAAACCAAAAATCACATCAATATTTAGGTTACTCCCAGTCCCAAAGGACCAGTCATCCCAGCTCAAGTGTACCCTAGATCTCTGACCAAATGCTTGTAGCCAGTCCTATAATAAACTAACTAAAGGTTTATTAACTAGGAAAAAGAAATGAGAATTATTTACAAGGTTAAAGCAGGTAAACATACACACGCAAATGAGATATAGTCTTAGGTTCAAAAAGATGAAAGTAGCTACTATAATATGCAAGCTTTATATGTCCTTTAGGGCACTGATTCTCAACCCTTTTTGGACCAGGACCCATTTATAAACATTGATGGCCAGACCTGACCCAGTAAATATCTTAAGTAGAAAACACACTAGTATTTTGACCCCAAAATATTTATTATCCACTACATGTAACAACAACAACAACAATGATACTAAGTTAAAGCAGCTCAACAGGCAGAAAGTTAAAAGCAGAAATCAACATCAAGAGGAACACATTAACAACAGTATAATAAATCCTAGGTTCCACTTTATGAGAAACTTGAGCTTGCTTCTCTTTGATGAGTTTATCAAAGTTTGGTGTAATTGTAGTCAGCACAATCTGAAGGTTGTGTTCAACATCCAGTCTGTTCCTGCTTTTATTCTACAGTTGAGTCAAGGCAGAGAATCCAGTTTCGCGCAAGTATGTTGTACTGAAAGGCAAAATGATTCCAATAGCATGGAAAGCAAGAGAAGGCTATTCTCCAGGAGCACTGCACAAAAATTGGGGAAGGGTCATTTCGGTATATTTTCTTTGTATATTGCAATCACAAGATAACTCGACCAGTTGAGATTCTTGCTTCATAGGTAGATGCATGTTTTCCAACACAACTTCAAATGGATCCTGTACCCATTCTTCTCCCTTCAGTTGCTCATCTGGAAAGTAATCACAGAATCTTGTGTGTTTAACTAATCTTAGTTAAACGATTACTGATAATTTTCTTCAGTGCTTCTGGGCTAGCAGAATATTTCCATTATTTTGTTTCTAGAGACACGTTACGAAACATGTCCATCCTATCATTTGAAGCATGTTTGTTCCACAGGGAGAGGGTATTTTTGAATGCAGCAATTCTGTCAGTCTACTCAAAGCAACTGTGCCCTCTGCCCTGTAAAGACAAATTCAAATCATTCAGCTGATCGGATACATCTCCCAGATATGCAATTCGAGCAAGCCATGTGTTGTTACTGAAGTGCTCTGCCAGGTGACACTTTTTTTCTTTAAGAAAAGCTGCCAACTCACTTTTAAGTTTGTATACATGAGACAACACTTTACCACAGGATAGCCAATGAACCTCAGCATGGTAAAGCAGATGTACATGTGCACTGCCCATTTCCTGACTGAAAACTTGTAAGCATTGTGAATTCCTGGCATTTTGTTTGATGTAATTCACAGTTTTGACAACATCTTTAAGAGTTTACTGATGCTCAGGTACATGTCTTTAGCTGCTCATGCCTCCCTGTGCAGGAAACTGTGGTCCCACGTTTCATTGGATGCTTTCAAAAGGATTCTTTGAACAGCTCCTGAAAGTTTCCCTACTGGTCACTGAAGCAGCTCCATCAGTTGTAATACCAGCACACTTCAACCAGCTCAATCCCACCGACTCCAAGTAATTAGCTAGTGTAACAAATATATCAGCAGCGGTAGTAGAAATAGGCAAATCCGCACTAAACAAGTACTGTTCTTGAAAATCACTTTCCCATACATGCCTCACATAAACCACCAAGATAGCACAGTTTGAGACATCTGTAGATTCATCTAATTGTAAAAGAAAACAGTCGTTTACTGAAAAATGATCAGTTGTTTGCAGTTTGATGTCTTCTAAGATATCGCAAATTCTTCTCTGTATTGTGTCATCGGAAATAGGGATTGTGTTTAATTTTTTTCCAGCTGACTCACCCAACATTTCTGTGCACATGTCAATAGCAGAAGGTAAAATTAACCCCTCAGTGACAGTGCGAGCTTTTTTACATTTCGCAATGGGGTATACAACAAGGCAAGAGGCATGCAATGCTTGCTCCCAGGCAGTAGATACACATTCAAGTGTTTTTTGTGATGTTTCCAAATCTTTGCTTTTTTGTTTAAATAAATCAAGAGGCTTGTCTTTATAGCTAGAATGCTTTGTCTCCAAATGGCTATATAACTTTGATGGTTTTAGGGTTTCATTTGCTAACAGTTTACTGCAGATGACACACTGCAGCCTGTGTTCATCATTTTGGTCCTCAGTAAATGAAAACCCAAAATTTAAGTAAGCAGGGTCATACCTATGACTACTTTTCTTCTCAGGTTGTGAGGAATTCCTACTATCACTGGTACTTTCAGTTGCAACGGGACAGTTTAAAAATTTATCCATTTCACTGACTAAAGACTCACTTTGTGGTTAGTACGCAAATTCTTCACCGAAAGTTTTAGAGAACACTCTTTCCCCATAACTCTTCACATGGTGCATTCAATTGGCTAATCAGTTACACTACGAGTGGGTCACTTCCACCGCACTTCTGCTGAAGCCCCTAGCCCTGGCAGGTGCCTCCGGCAGGGCTGAAGGCCCTAGCCCCACCACCCTGCTGGAGAGCAGAAGCCCTGAGCTCCCCCTGCCCCAGTCTGGTAGGTGGAGAATGGGATGGGGATATGGGGGGCTCTGCAAGGCACACTTTAACTGTAAAGAGCTGTGGTTTGGCCACCCCTGCCTTATAACATGGGATACAGATATCAGTAAGGTGAATACATGCAGCATCCTACAAGCATTTCAGAAATTCAAAATACTAAAGACATTCATATAACTCTAATATCTATTTTAGCAGTACGAACATATAGGCAAGCCAGAGTGGTTTCCATCTATGCCTTTGTAAGTGTTCAGTGAGGCCCAGGGGACTTGGCATGAGATGGCACCTGGTCTGTCAGCGTCACAATCACTACCACAACCCCCATATCACTGAGCCAGATTCAAATTAACTAAAATATTGGGTGACGTCCTGGCCCCATTGAAATCTATGCCAAATCTCCCATTTGCTTCAGTGTGGCCAGGATGTCACCCATTGTGTCTACAGAATCTGATTGTAAGTGTTTATGCATCTCAAACCCAGTTTAGTGATGGGACCCCTTAATGACTGCTATAATTTCTTTTCCTATATTTAATGTTATTCACTTTTCATTTTCAGATCTTTAAAACTCAGCAGGTACATACACAGGTCTTTTAGGTCCTCTTCTGTGCCCACTGAAGTCAATGTAAAATTTCACCATAGCTTCCATGGGCTTAGGACCAGGCCCTTATCACTTTATTTTGTTGAGATAATGTTCAGTGTACTGCAGATCAATAATGTCCTTTAAAATATTCCAGATTTTCCATTTAGTTTCACTGCTCATATTCCACATACTCTCTACCTCAAGCTTTTTAGGTCTGTCTTTTTGAAGACTATCATCTGAATATTTTTGCCTTCACTCTTGCAGATTCTTATGGTCAGACCCTGCCATTCTTGCTCTCAGTGAGTAATCCACCAGCAGCCCCATTGTTCTCAAAGGTACTACTCATTGTAAGTAAGAGTGGAAAAACTGCTCAACACTATAATGCAATGATCATTGGCACCAGTTATCTACAACTTCCAGGCTTTCAACAATTCATACGCACACTTACTGTTATGTACTAAACAGAAACTAAAGGAAGTCATGGAGCACGTAGACACAAGCAGAGCAGGATTTAGCAAATTTGTATCTTAGAAACACATGAAGACTCACTGGTGATATCAGTTTACAGGCAGTCCTCGGACTTATGACACAACTGGTTCCTTACAATTGCGTCGTAAGTCAGAACATTGTAACTTGGTACTGCGATCTACTCCATTGTAGGACCGAGCGTCATAAGCTCGAAACCTATAGTCATAAGTCGAATCAGGGTGTCAATGTAGAAGCGTCGTAAGTACCGTTTGTTGTAACTCGAATGTCGTAAAGTCAAGGACTGCCTGTATTTGTGACAGTTGAGTACCACATGAAGGCACATTGTAGGGAGGTACAACCAACAAAGC
The DNA here is from genome assembly GCF_015237465.2 of Chelonia mydas. Taxonomy (NCBI): domain Eukaryota; kingdom Metazoa; phylum Chordata; order Testudines; family Cheloniidae; genus Chelonia; species Chelonia mydas. The sequence continues at coordinate 69,647,849 of NC_051251.2, read as the reverse complement.
AAAATATTGACCAGGAATGTAAATGACACAGTTCCTGAAGTTAAACTATCATTTGTCATGTAAATTGGGCAAACAGTCAAAACGGCAAAACATACATTAGTAATCATGAACAGGTGTGCAAAGCAGTTGAAACTCGACTGATAAATCCCTGGATTTGCCATTTGAATCTCAATTTTCTTTTAGTTAACAGATCTCAAAGATTGGTACTGGAGATTAGTAGTATTTTTCAAGCAATTTGTACTTCCTTATTATGCTACTTCACAACAATAATACCATGCTAGAGTTGAACATCTAGAATTTCATCAACTAAAGAATATTTGCCTAAGGTGAACTTGCTCAGAAGTCCATATGTATCAGTGGTCTGAGCTTGCACACACTTACGTAGGTGCTTAACTTTATTCATGTGCTAAGTTCTGCTGAAGTCAATAGGAATACACACAAGTAAAATTATATATGTGCTTAAGTGTTTGGAGGATCAGGCTCCTTGTGGGATTTTCACACTAGCTATTGGACGCTGCCAGTGGCAGGAAAAGGGATCTAAGTACCAGTTATTTGATCCACTCTGTCAAATCCCTGTTCCTTTGTCTGATGGGAGGCTTGACGATTCCTCTCATTCCCTAAACATTCTAACAGGAAGCATTACCTCACACCTTGTAAGTATTCAGATGTAGACACAAAGCTAGGACACAAACTGAAGTGGAGTTTAAACGTGTCCTGAATTTTAATCTCTCTGCCAGATTCTGTGATCCTTACTCACTCCGAATAGTCCTTCCTCTATGAGTAGTCCAACTGGAACTAAAGATGCTACTCAGAATAATGCTGGCAGAATTAGGCCCTCTAAGGCAAATGCTATTGCTACAGTGCAAGTATTTTCTTTCTTCTCACCGGCACTCAATGAACCATTGGCGGATCTGCTCCTGAAGACTTTCCTTGATGTCAGGACCTTCTATTTCTCTCAGATGGGTCTTGATGGATACCAGAGCATTCTCGTACTCAGTCTCATGTCTCCCCTGGACCTCACACCTCTTGGTTTCCACATTCTGGGCACGTGCTACTGAAGCACTAATCCTTTGGAAATGAGGAGGTGGGTTCTGAAAATGAAAAGGGAGAATGAGATTCAAAATAAAAGGTACAAATTAAAGAAATTTAACGTATGTTGGAATGCTGGGTTGATACTCATGTTCTCTAAGCCTTGTTTTATGTGTGAAAAATTAAAAAAAGGAGAGAGAGTAAAAAAAAAGAAAACCTGCTCATAAAAAGTGCCTGGATACACACAATGGTCTATTGTTAGTGTTTCAACCTTAATTAACAAAATTGCTATGTACAAAAACAATCCTTCCAGCGTGGGATCCTGGGATCTCAACGAGACAGGTGAGAAGACTGCTGTGCAGCAAATGCCAACTTTATCCATGTCAGAAGGGTGCCAGAGTTTTTTTTAATTGAATTTTCAAATGTTTGGATTTCCCAGTGGTTCTTTTTAATTAGACAGCATTGTTTTTAATTTGTTCAGTTAACATTTTTTATATGCACTGTTTGGTCAGTTGTTTCCTGGTATTCTGTGGCAGCTGGTAAAACTCCTTTAGGAAATCCACTTCCCTTGAGTAAAACATATATTTATAAATAAAAATCCAAACACTGTAATAAAAAAGGAGCTCCCCAAATTTCCCATGATTAGATAATCCTGCCAAGGAGAACTTTAGGTGCTTAGAAGTCAGAATAAAGTGTTACAAAAATAAATAAATAAGCTCAGCTTTCTGATTGATTTTATATATGCATTTTAGGATAGATACAAATGAAAGTCTTTCATTTGTGCAATCAAAGAAGTATGAAAAACATCAACTGTGGGGTTGAGATAAAACTTTACTAGACTGTATTTTCCCTTGTGTGATCATTTATAAACTGAAAATGTGTTCCTAGTGTGTCAGTAAGTATTCTCCAGATCAGTTCCCTGTGCTGTTCTCAAAGGCGACCTACATGAGTAGAAGTATTGGCCAGGGAAATAACATCAGGCCTGGTATTGTGTAGCTAGGCCAGCAAAACTCTACCCTACTGCATCCTGCTCTTATAGATTGCCGTAATTGTTTCTGTGAATAGACAGGCTTACAGGTACTGTTTGGTACAACACAGTGGGTATCCTGTTGGAGAGTGCCTTTCAAAAAGGAGATTCTGGCTGGACCCTCATTAGAGGTAATTTTATTTGGAATGATTGTTTATGTCTCAAAGTTCTCTTCATCCATCAGCGGTGAGAAGAAAGGTGGAAGGAGAGAGAACTGGGAGTGTGAGTGTAAAATAGTTGGGGGTGTGAACCCCATGAATGGAGGAATCTGGGGCTATGGTTGAATATTTCCCAGTGAGCAGAGAGGGGTTCTCCTCTGACCCTTCTGAGCATAAGGATTTGAGAGGAGAGAGAGAGAACCACACATGCATTTTTTCTGACCTGGGGCAACTTAGTGTCTCTCTTTATGAGGAATGTGTGTTAGCGTATAGTCTAAACCAGCTGGCCAGGCCTTGGCAGACCCAGTCCATGAACTGGCCTATAGGAGCAAGAGGTGGAGGGCAGCGGGAAATTTCCTACTTTACGAATACAACGGGCAGCCAGTGGCAGGGAGATCTGCTGTGGCTGCTTCTTGCTGCAGGGACTATTCTGTTATCTCTTGTTAATTCTTAGGGTACTATTTTATTAGAAAGTAACAATATGTGCCACTTATACCAAGGAGAGTGTGAGCATCCTCTGTACATCTTGATAATAAATGAAAGAAAAAAGGGGGGAAATTATAAAATTTACTTTCATTAGATGTTATGATATATGCTAAGACCATCAATCCAGATTCCTTTCTTTCTTTTCTTAATATTTCCTAAATTAAATTACAGGAATTACTGTGAAAATGGTGTATTTAAATGGGGAAAGAGGCAGCAGTTGATATGACATGTTGCTGCTTGATTGTTTTCATCATGGAGAAGATGGAGCTAACTCAAATATGAAGGGCCAGATAAGCAAGAATTACAGAAGAGGCGTAGGAGAGAGATTCTGAAATAAGAAGCAACAGGGGCTAGGATAAATGACTACTGATGGATTCATTGCAGTCTGATGTGGTACACACATTATGATTCTGCTTGTGAGTGAAGACCACAAGGTTTACACATGTCAGAAATACAAGCTGGCTTCTGTTCTCAAGAAAAATGAGGAGAGTGATGAACTGCAATTTAAAAATCATGTAATGCATATTTGGCTTTTAGTAAAACGTTACATACATACATCCAATGGACCTGCTTCACCATTGGGTTACTCCTGTTGAAATCAATGGAATTATACTGAGGGGAAAAAAAGGGGTGGGGGGAGGCAAAGCACATGGTGAATTAGGCCCAGTAATATGTCGCAGGATCTTTCAAAATGAATTCAGATTGGCTTAAATATGGAAACTAGCAGAAGCACCACAAAGAATATTCACACAGAGCAATATATCAACCTAGGTCCATGACTAGCAGGGAAAGGGATTGACACAAAAGGAAAGGGGTGGAAAGAGCTTGTTATGTACACCTTGGCTAAGCAATAAGTAAAATTGAGACATAATCTATATAAAGTTCATTTAATCTTGGTGTCTAAGTACTAATCACAATGATGACAAAATGATAAATTTACAAATATGTGAAGGATATAAACAACAAAGAACAGAAATTAGTTGATAGGGTAAAACTAAGGATGAAGGGATGAAATAAAAAAAGAAAATTAAAGCTGAACATGAAGGAAAAAACTCCTGGCATCGAGACTTACTAAGATATGAATAAAGAGAAGGAGTACTTGTGGCACCCTAGAGACTAACCAATTTATTTGAGTAGCTCACGAAAGCTTATGCTCAAATAAATTGGTTAGTCTCTAAGGTGCCACAAGTACTCCTTTTCTTTTTGCGAATACAGACTAACACGGCTGCTACTCTGAAACCTATGATATGAATAGTCTCCCAAGTGAAGTGATAGAAACCCCACCACTTGGGTCAATTAAAAAGAACAGTGTCAACTTAACATAAGTGAGTTTTAAAAAAAATAAACCCACTATAGTTTTATATACCATCCTGGTTCCTGAGTTCAACAACCAATTTTTTTTTGCGCACTTACAGGTGTATTTCCCTACTTTCTTTAAAAAGGGTTTTTCTTCTACTCTTGCTTTGTGAAAGACTCAGGCAGCTAACAAAGGAAAATGACAGACTACACAAGGAAACAGTGCTGAGTATCTTGGTTTTTTACACTAGTCACAAAAGTATGTTGGTTTTTTACACTAGTTACAAAAATTTTAGTTACTTTTAAAACAAAATCTTTAACTAGGATCTCCGGCCTTCTCAAATTGAAATGAAATGAAAGGAAAAATGAGTTGAACATTGCCAATGATGGTACAGTTGTGATTAGAGAATAATTTTTTTGTCCTCTTGCTTTACAAAGAAACAAAGGCAATAAGATGGTATATTACTGGAGCTCTGTTTCTGTGGACCTTAGGCTTTTCTCTTTGTATTCAAAGTTTTGTTTTTTATGTCATCTTAAATGTCACCTGTTTGAGGTAGTATCAAGAAACCTATTTTCAAACTTTGGGGCCTACATATGTTCCTAAATCCCACCTAAAGGCCTCACTGACCTTGGAGATGACGCAGCACCTAGAGAACCCAGCAGGGTGAGCCCTGCTGAGTTTTCTTTGCATGCTCCTTTCAAAGAGGGAGATGTTCAGGGGACTACAAAGGAGACATGAGGCATGACATACACACTAGAGCGTCCCAGGATGCAGGGGAAAGTAAACATTAACCTGATGGAAGGGTTGCCCTGCTTTCGTGGTGACTGTCCTCCAAGACAACATGACTTCAAACAACCCCAGCTACTACAGTATTCAGATGACAATCTTTGAATACTACCAAACAATATTCCAGATCAATATTCCATTGACAGTCCCCAGAATTCTTAAAGTTTTCATAGATATCATCTATATACTTAATGCACATTTTAAAAACAAAAGCCAATTTCTTTTCTATGTTGTTTCTCTGAATGCTTTTAATGTGGTTGCTTTTGACTCCTAGGGAGGTACTCTGCAGTCAGACACTAATAAATACCTTTTCCTTGGGGGCAGAAGCATTTTTCCATCTTAAAGAAATTTCTCTGGCCATGCAAAATTCAAATTTGTTAACTCGCCTTCTAAACAGCAACTCATTTAAAAACAAATTACAAATATTAGACGGAGACAGTGAATTCAATAATGCACTATAGCCACATCAGCTATAGAATAATGCATCTTAATGAAGGCTTCCCATGTGAATAAACCATTATATTTACAAGCTTTCCATAGTTAATGACCCAGAACTGGATAACGAAACTCACATTTTTAGCGAGGTCCTCTGTCAGCAAAAGTATACATATTAATAATTGATGTTGCTGTAAAAATAGGACATAATATGAAGCTTCCTGAGTTTGTGGGAAAATAGGACTACATGGCCCATTAACTTAAAATGCTTATCTAATGTTTGATGGGCTTTGTCTTTAAAATCCTTGTTTAAATTAATAAGGCAAAATGGACATTTGTCTAAAAGAATGTTTTTCCAACTCATCAGTCACAAGTACACTGAGCGAGATGCTTGCTGTTGTGTTCTTTGTGTTTTCTAAAGAGAATTTAGGTTTTATGAAAAGAAAAAGCCGAGCAGTAGAAGTTCCCTGCATTTTTCAAGGTAAGCCAACATGAGGAAAGCTCACTCAATGGTACGGGTTTCACTTGAGAACTGGCTTGTACAGACCACTGTCTCAAGGTGGGAAAATCACACTCTTTATGCTTAGTCAGCTCAACAGCTCTTTCCAACACAGGCTGCTTCATTGTTCATTACGAAGCACGTAGAGGGGTGCAGGCGAGCTGAACATGCTTGAGGCTATAGTTCTGCATCTAGGATGCCCCATGCTGTGGAACTAACTGCTCTTCAATTGTTCCATTAAGATTACATTTAAGAGGGAAAATAGTCTTAATTTCAGTAAATAAATATATCTTATTTTATTTAATATTTTAGGACTATCGTGCCTGAAAGGTAAATTTACTGTACTTTTATTGTCAGGTATTTTGCTCAGGACACAGTATCTTGGACTCTTTTTGCAGACCTCAAACCACACATTTTTGTGGGATTTCTGCTGTATGGATTCTCTTTTGGATAATTTTCTCCAAAATTGTATTCTTTAAACAGAGCTGTGTACAACAAATACCCATTAAACTAGTAACCCTGCAGGACTGAGCAGTGCATCTCATGCAATCCATAGTGAAATCCACACATCAACCCTGGTTTCAAATAGTCCCTGGGTGCCTATATAGCTACTCCACATTTACATTGTTTTATAATACACTTTTGTAGCAGAAGAGATATTTCTCAGCAGAATATATATTTATTCAGAGCCCGATTATAGGCGCCTTTACTCATATGAGCAGTTCCACTGAAGTAAATGAGGCTACATGTGTAACTGCTTATTAGTCAAAGTAAAGGAGTTCATGATTCAGCCTTCTAGAAGTCTATTCTTTTCTCATGTCAGTTATTCTATTGAATTTTAAACTTTGGTTGTCTGGACATTCTTTTAACAAGCTTACTGTATCATTGGTTATTTAGGGTTTTTCTGTATTTCTCAATATATTTTGTTTGGAGGAATGGAGAATAGATTTTAAACAAGTCTCTTATCTTACTAAGCATTTGTTCATAGATCTTCCATTTTAGCACAATACAAAGCACCATATAAATTTATATGACTGAAGTCCCAAATTAGGTACAAAACGGAATCACAAAGCAAAATGTATTACATTCATTAAAGCTTGCCACTATATGATTCACTCCAATAGCTTTGCCAATTAAAGTCATTGTCACATGCATTCAAACAATGGTATTTATTTGTAGTAGGAGGTCTTGGTAGAAAAATATTGAAAATGGCTCAGTTTATATCATTATGAAACTCACAGTACTTATTAAAAAGATAAAAGGAACATTACATTTGGTGTGGAATTTAAAAAAAAACCTTATTTTTATTCATAATGATGTTATCTTGTACAGTCCTGGTTGTATTTATTTCAGATATTAATCCTGGGCATGCTGCAAAACTTCTTTTACTAAAGATGATAATGCATGTTTTTGATTGTAAAAGCCAATTGTTTAAATATTAGCACAATTTCATAAAAAGAAGGAGCAATAGCAGAAAATAACAGCGATGACTCTGTGTTGCTTTCCAATATCTTACAAGTTTGACACTAAACACATTAAAAAATCACATTAAATCTAGGATAGCATTCTTCAGATTTTGCAAACACATAACTATGGGGAAATAATACAAAACCCCCTTTGTGCTGACTTCTCAAACATAATGGTAGGCTATAAATCAAGCCAAAATAGCATTTTAGATTTAGGTTTAATAAAAACAGACTTTTGGGCACCCTTCAGCTATCCTGTTTATCCACTTCAGGAGCTGGAGAATTATTTTATGCTCTACTTATTTATACAGTTTGCAATATCCAATCAAATTATTTATTTAGCTACAGACTCCAATGTTTACTCAGAAGGCTATTCTGGGGAACACTGATTCTTTATTTTTTTTTTGGACGGGCTGAAATGTTATATATTTATTAGGAATTCAAAGGGTAAAAAATTGTTTGGAAATTCCAGACTGTTTCCTCAGATAGAAATATAACCCTTTCCCAAGCCAACATGCCTAAATTAGGGTATGTTTAGAAGAGGTAAGGAGGAGAGAACATAGTTATTTACTGAAGAGCACATAATGTCTTTCAATTGAAAATCCACATGAACGGAGGGGAAAAAATCCTCTAAAACTATATGGAAGAGCTTGTATTAACATATATTGTACCTTAGACTCCCTTTTTATAAGAGCATAAATGATTGTATAAAAGCAGAGTGTCAAAGTTGCCTAGCAGAGCACAACATATAAATATGTACATGTCCAACAAATAAGGCCTCAGTCCTGTAAACCACTTCAGCGTGTGAAATATTTAACTTCAGTGAGACTGACTCCTTGTGTTTGAAGTTAAAAACGTGTTGAAGAGTTTTGCCAGATTGGGGCCAGCGTGCACTGCACCCTACAGGATTGAGCCGTTCATCTCATGCAATCCATAGTGAAATCCACACATCAACCTTGGTTTCAAATAATCCCTGGGTGCCTATATAGCTACTCCACGCTCATATTCTCTGCTGACAAGATGCATAGGCTGTCGAGCACCAATTGCTGCTACCAAAGACAGAGCAAATTTGCAGCATGGAAGTTTGTTGAGTTTCCAGAGTGTGTACTTTGGTTTTCCTTCCTGCCCTCTCCTTCTCTGACTCCTCCTCTCTTCCCATGGACCAGACTTGTGTAGAATTAGTCAATTTGCAAATAATTTTTAATAACTTTTTATGTTAACAGATTTTCCTCTAAGCTAGCCTGTGTCTTGAGACTATTGAGTACAGGGGGAGCCCAAGATATCCTCACTTAAGGACCAGTCCTATTAGGAGATGGGAATCTCCAGAGATGTGCTGGATACCCTCAACTCTCGCTGACTTTTAGAGGCACGTAGCACCTCACAGGATCTGGCTCTATTCTGAGCACAGCTCTCATTGATTTCAATGGAAGGCGCATCTGTGTTAGCAAAAGAATTGAGTCTAGGTTTAGCATTGTGCTCTGGCTGCTTTGCACCACTTTAGTGAAACAAAGCAGCTGCAAACATGGGTTAGCCAGCCAGCTAAGCTGGGTTTGTGGCTGCTTTGGATCACTGGACCAACACAAACCAACCACAGCATACTGGTGAATCTGGCTCCTGATGACTGAAGTCTTAACATTAAGCTGTTCTTGAGTTATCGATAAACAAGAGAAATTAGCTACTAGTTTTAAAAAAATCAGAAGCACGGCATATAGCTGGCCTGTAACTTTAGTACGGCTGGAGGAAGAAAATAAAGGTTTCTTCTGGACGAGGCATGTACATTTTCAGGACAATCTAATTATTATGCCAGAGTCAGAGTGGGTTAAGCGTAGAATTTAGAATGGAACGTTGACTGCTGAATTAGCTGTGGAGCTGCTACTACACAGCTCCATGGCAGGAATTTGAGGAAGACCAGGAAGCAAGTCAGGAGACAGTTATAAAGATATATGTGTTCCTGGTTAGGCCTGCTTCTTTTTACAAATGAAGCAGGTTTTTCAGATCATGATTTATCTGAGATTTAGAAAAACGTGCTGAGGGAATCATGCTGTTTCTGTATAAATAATAATAATAACAACAAGACTTTGTACTAGAGCCAAGAAAAATCTCTGGAACATGGACTTCTACTCTGTCATCAAGTAAAATAAGAAATAGGCTCAAACTCAAGAAAACTGACAAAAAGTGTTTCTGTCAGCACGGAGACATAAGACCTGACAGCAAATTGCATGAGCACTGTTAATTCAGAGGCAGTTAGGATGGCTCTTGGACTATCTTTGTGTATATTCTTGTTAGGTCCATATAACTGAATGGCCCAAAAGTCATTACTAATAATTTAAAGTTTTTCAATTCCCTCTGCAAATTGTAAATTACAGTGCTTTATAAATAAGTTTAAAATAATAATTTAAAGTGAATGTATATTTCTTGCAGTATAAGTCCTGACTCGTTTGTAATGGACTTAAAATAATAGATGGCCATGTCTTCTAATTTATCTAAGTCTTAAAGTATTAGAAAAGCAAATTCAGCATGTTTACAGCATGAAGACCTGTGATCATTTTTTAGAGGGCTGACATGATCATACATCAAAGGGGCTTGACCTTTGGAGCTCTCTGCTGATCCATCAACGTGATTTGATGCCTGTTTGCCACTTGTTTCCTTTAGAGGCCGTAGATGGGAATGTGGCATTAAAAATGCAGGAAAAACACAAATCCGAAATATGAAAACATTGGAAGACAAAGCAGTTTTCATTTCCTCCATCTCCCCCAATTAGATATTTGATGTCAAATAATGGCTCTACAGAGAACAGTGTTGCAAACATCAATTCTATTGCTCCTAAAAAACGGTCAGAAAGTGAAGAATCTGGATGTTGTGTTAGGTTTTAAGCCCTCTTGTCCCCATGAATGTATAGTTTTTCCCATAGGGTATAATACATTGCTGTCTTCACACCCATTATCAGTGTGCAGGCACAGTGAAAAGAGGATGCAGCTGTATACCCGATCACACCTGTGACCTCCACTCCTCCATCATCTTCTAGAGACTAGAGCCCTCTCTAAGACTTTTAGGTAACCAATACAGAATATAACAGCGAATGATCCCTTGGGTTCTGAAAGGCATCATTTCTAAAACATTTATGTTCACTAAATCCCAGTGTTCCAGCATTTTAGTCCTGCCCCTGCTGAAGTCTAGGGGAGTTTTCTCATTGACTTCAACAGAAAGCAGAATCAGCACTCACTCCTCATTTGCCACAATGAGTGTTCTTTGGAACTGCACAGGAGAAATGTTAGAAAAGAATCCATAAGAAAGGAATTTCCCATTCATCTTCATATAGCTTAGGGCAGCGGTTCTCAATCTTTCCAGACTACTGTACCCCCTGAGTTGTCTTGCATACCCCCAAGTTACACCTCACTTAGAAACTACTTGCTTACACAATCGGACATAAAAATGCAGAAGTGTCACAGCACACTGTTACTGAAAAATGACTTTCTCATTTTACCATATAGTTATAAAATAAATGGATTGGAATATAAATATTGTACTTATATTTCAGGGTATAGTATATAGAGTAGGATAAACAAGTCATTGTCTGTATGAAATTTTAGTTTGTACTGACTTCGCTAGTGCTTTTTATTTAGCCTGTTGTAAAATTAGGCAGATATCTAGATGAGCTGATATACCCCCCTGGAAGACCTCTGTGTACCCCCAGCGGTATGTGTACCCCTCATTGAGAACCAATGGCTTAGGGCACTGGTTTTCAACCAAAGGTCTGGGGCTCCTTGGGGGGGCCATGACCAGGTTTCAGGGGGTCCACCAAGCATGGCCCGCATTAGACTCGCTAGGGTCCAGCACAGAAAGCTGACGCCCCACTGCGCAGGACTGCAGCCTGGGGCCCCAAGCCCCAACACCGGAGGCTGAAGTCAAAGCCTGAGCAACTTAGCTTCGCAATGCCCCCTGTGGCGTGTGCCCCAGGCAACTGCCCTGCTTGCTACCCGTTAATGCCAGCCCTGGCTTTTATATGCGGAAAAACAGTTGTGGCAGGAGCAGGGGCATGGAGTTTTTATAGCATGTGTGTGTGGGGGGGGGGGAGGTTCTCTGAAAGAAAAAGGTTGAGAACCACTGGCTTAGGGCAATTCAAAGTTCTTTCTGTAGGTTAGGCTTTGAAGAACATTCTTAAGTAATGCTCTTTTCTGTATGTTGTTGGGGGTAGACTTAGTTTTCATAAAGCAATGACCTGCCTAATTATAACTTCACTGTTGGATAAGAAAATTGTCCAACCCATGTTTTGGGGCAAGCAGAAGGTATGCTTCAATGATGGAATATTGATTTTGATTGTTTTAGATGATATTTTAATAGCTCTAGAGTACAAAAAGTCATGCATACATCTAAAAAAATACATGATGAGAATGAATATTACTGTAAGGGCAGTATTGTAAAAGACTGTCATTTGAACACAGTACCAACAGTGCATTGTTGTAGTAGATAAGGGGACCTGGAGGGCATGGCACCAATACTGTGTCATATAAAATAAACACTACGGAGTGGAGAGGGCCAGGACAAATGCATTTGAGGGAATGGATGACAGCTGGAAAGGTATGGGGAGATTCTATCCCGTCTCCCAGCTAGCTGCTGGGAGCACTATAATTTACCGCACACCTTATATTCAGCACCAACAAGATGCATAGGCTACTGAGCACCAGTTGCTGCTTCCAAGGACAGATCAAATTTGCAATATGGAATTTTGTTGAGTTTCCAAGGAATGAAGGGAATGGCTTTCCTTCGTGTCCTCTCCTTCTCTGACTTTTCCCATCTTCCCACAGACCAGACTTATGTAGAATCAGCTGCTGCTTCCAGTTGCTTGGAGAAGCTCTATAGCCGAGACATGGAGAGGCTGGGGGAAACACACACCTTCCTATTTCTGCAGGGAGGAGACGGTTTACCTTACGTGATTATGGGAGAGGGGGAAACTCCCCTAGGCTGTCCTTCTATTCTCTACCACTCCTGGTCTAAAAGATCACTGTGTATGTTTATTTTCCTCTTTTGCCTCCCCATGCCAGGAGCTCTGAGGTGTTGTTTTGCCTCTTCCCTCCCACGTGGGCCTAAGGGATATATTTATTTGGCAGCTTTTTACTCCCCTTCCTAACCACACACACAATGGGAGAGGGCCTGCAAAATGGTGTGAGGAGAAGACTTGACAGGTTCAACTCTGCTTCAGGAATAAAGCATCTTGAGTCCTGAGGCATTATGAACAGAAGACCGACTAACATGAGTACCTTGCTCTGCCATGCCTGGATCATATCCCCCAAATCCTGGAGCAAAATCTGTCTGTTTCCACATCTGCAGTAGATATGGCACTAATGTATATCATAAGAGGTTATAGCAGAAGTGAGATTGTCCTACTGCCACACCATTAGTCATTTCATTTGAGTTCTTTGGTCTTAAAGACCTCTTTAAAATATGTGGAGAGTTTTAGAAAATGAATGTCTTGTTCTCCCCTACTGTTAAATTACAAAAATCCAAAGGGAAAACAAAATACAATCTTGAATGCATTTTACATTCTTTGGGAAGCAAAACTTACCATCCCCAGAAATATCATTTCCTCTTCTCTCATTTTCTCTGTTTTCTTCCACTGGGTAAATCCACGCCAAACCTGAATTGTAAACATGACTCTAATGAGATAAATGGGCCCTGTTACTGCTTCCTTTACTGCAGGAGGCACAGGAAAAAACAAATAGAGGAAGGAAAAACAGAATATACAATTGAAGCAATTACTCCTGAACAGGTTGCCATCTGCTGTATTATTTTAAACAAATTCTGAAGTCTGCTCTTCCCCCTCCTCCCAGCACATATTAAATGCATAATTGTAGAAAGCTTGTTTAGATCTAGGTTCATTCCTGCTCTCACTGAGCTCTGTGATCCTGCCAACACACAGGAGTATTCACCATGTGGATCCTAGCAAGAAATGGCCTGCCGCTCAACTTCACACTGACTACACTGTCTCAGTTTTTGCAGGGTTGCTTCTTTCTATTTAGGGGCAAACTCCCTTTTGCCCCAGAAAAAGCAGCAAGTTTTACTCCCCAAACACATGAATCACCAGTGATACACTTGGATCTTGGGGTGTGGATCAGAGAGGACTGTTTGGGCCACTGAAATCAGAGGACTGCCCCTGCAGGTCAGTTCCCTTCACTTTCGTTTCTAGTGCTTTGTCCAGTCTTGTTTGGAATGGCCCACGTAATGGGATTCCAACCAGCTACACAATTAGGCTAATGCCAATTCAGAATGTTCTGTATCATGAGGTTCATTTCTGTTCATGCTGCTCGTGTGAACAAAACACATTATCAATTCTGCCAGCACTGTTCTGACAGAAACAAGACTCACCTTTTGAATACAAAGTGCAGCAGCATCCAAATTTGGACCTTTTGCTCCCTGAAGTTTGGCTTGTCTTTCTCTCTTTTCTTCCAGGTAGATTTGCTTCATGAATGTAGCCCTTAGGCGACCCTGCCGAGCCCTCTCAGAAATCTGGATTACTCTAATGACTTCTTCAAGAGGCAAGGGCTTTACGTATTTCTTCTGTGGTACAGCGAAAAACAAACAGATAAATGGGCCTGTTATCAGAACATGTAGATCTTAAGAGTTACTTCCCTGAATCATTTTGAAAATTCAGATGTGTCTTTTGTTAACTCTATTTTAGTTGGCAAATTGAATAACTAACAATATCTTAGTGGAATCCATCCAAGACAAAAGTAGCCCCAATGCAGAGAGGGTGAAACCCATACCTCAGGACCACCTAATTTTAGTTTTGACAGTTTGGCATTTTGATAATTGTACCAGGATCTTAATTTTAACCTGAAAAGCATTTTAAGGAGAAAGTGAACCAGACATGCTATAACCATCATACCTTTTGGTAAGGTAGCATTTTGAGGGGGCAAGGAGTTCCTGATGACATGGGGTAAAAAGTAAGAATCGTTCTTACTGTAGTTTCTGTAACAAAGAACTTATCCCTTTTATTTTGTTTGAGAAATAAGCCTAAATATCAGTATGGCTAAATTCTATTAAACTAATAGCTGTATATTGACTTCCTCTTATTTCCCTCCTAAATTCTGAAGATAGGAGCTTCTGGATATGCCCATGAGGTCTAGAGTTCACCTGCTGGAGAGGCAGGATTTTTCCCCTCTCCTGTTATTGACATCCTCAGTTGGATACAGTTCTGTATACAAATATTGAGTTGGGCTCACTGTACTAAATTTTAAACTTGGTTTTCCCTACAAGGAAAAATACATAATCTATGAGTACACAAAAATGATATCCATAGAAGTCCCCTGCTGAACTATTTAATTTTTAATGCATGCTCTTTAACAGTTTTTTGTTACATGCATATGGGAATACAGAAGCTTGTTAGCAGACAGCCAGAATTTCCTGAATGTATATGGTTCACTATGATGCATACTAAAGTGCAGAAGACTCAACAGCAATCTCAGTGGTAGTAGTTGAGCACAGGAAATAAGTAGACAGAATTAACTGGAAGCAGAGCACAGAGCACATATATAAACTGTGTTAATAAAAAAGATTATTCAGCTTTACAAGCCTCACAGGGTGGTAGCATGTCAAGAAAGACCTGCCCTACAGTTACACTAGAGTACACAATGTGTAAAGTCCTCACTCCCATGTAATCTGGCTCCACACCAGGCAGATGCATCCTTAGTATGTCACTCTTGGTGAGGGAGGTGGGCAGAGCACAGGTAGGCAAACACACTTTAAGATAAAAACAACGAGGAGTCCGGTGGCACCTTAAAGACTAACAGATTTATTTGGGCATAATCTTTTGTGGGTAAAAAACCACTTCTTCAGATGCCTGGAGTGAAAATTACAGATGCAGGCATATAATAAATAAATCTGTTAGTCTTTAAGGTGCCTTGTTGTTTTTGTGGATACAAACAAACACAGCTACCCCTCTGATACTTGACACTTTAAGATGTGCAGGGATTGAGACTAAGGAACTGCCTATGAATATTTTTGTTAGTTCATTATGAAATGCACAGGAGCCCTCGCTCAACTCCTTATTTTCACTGTCCAGATTAGTTCAACCACAAATTATTGGTGTTGAGAGTCTCACGTACCTAGTAGGGAAGAATAATTTCCTCCACCGCAGGGTGAAATTCTATGGCTTGGGTGTAGTAGGAAGTCAGATTATATTATCACAGTGATCTCTTATGGCCATAAAGTCTATGACTCTAAATTAGCCAGAATTAATGCACAGTTGTGCACTTTAGTAGTTTAGAGGGCAGGAAAGCTTCCAAAGAGTACTGCACATATGCAGCACTCTATTTGCAAAGAGTCTTAACTCCATCAGCTCAAAACCAGTTTTCACCAGGCTGTTCAAAGACACTTCTCCTCTCTAAGGATTGTCTCAATGCCAAATTTCAGTTTTCTTCTCCTAGCTATTGCAGCGGCATAGCTATACAGAAAAGAGCACAGGAATTTTTCAGAATGTTATAAACAATTAAAATGGGAGATTAGAATGCTAATAGTTATGCAACCTTCACTGCGATTTCTGTTCTTGTTATGGACCCTGACTCAGCACAGTACTTAAGCATGTACCTAAGTTGAAATCAGTGGGACTACTTGTGCAATAAAAGTTAGCCATATGCTTAAGTACCCTGCTGAACTGGGGCCATAATGCTGCCCTTCTATTACTTTCACAGCATAAAATGAAGCCAGATTATTTTGCAAAGTTACCATTGTTAATATTGCTCAGATTGAAGACATTCCTTCCTGGTGGAAATGTACATTATGTTTCTTTCCAGTTATGCTTCACCCATCAATGCAGTTTGATTAAATATATACTACAAAAATATTTCTCACTTCAATGTTTCATTATAGATTGGTATGGGGAAAATGCTTCACTCGTATGTGTGGAAACATGTTCAATTACAAGGTAAAAGGGTAGGCAGATGACTGGATAATTACGGTACCTATGGTATACTAACCGGTTTGATGTCTTGCAATCCAGCATTAATTAAAATCTGAGCAAGGATTTTCTCCCTCTCTCTCAGCACCTTCAGCTTCTCCTTAATAAAATACCTTGGAATAGGGATTTCTATGTGCTCCTAGGGGAGAGAAATATTCATGGGACACTGTTAGAGCTTTGTTTAAAACCATGTTGCTTATTACCTTAACACCTTTCCTTTACAGACTAATTAAGTTGGCCTAAAGATTCTAGAATTTCCAGGAGTGTTGTGTGACTTGACCTATGTAACAGCTGCTGTGCTATTACTTTGCAATTACTCAAGGTCTAAATCAACAACAAAAAATAAATCCAGTTTCATACAGATTTCCACAGCATTTTTTAAAATTGTGCAATTACAAATTAAAAAATTAGCAACTATTTTGACCATTTCAGGGTTTGCTGGTATTTAAAAAATGCACAGACAGGGACTTCCACTTATTTTAATAAACTCATTAGTATGATCCTCCCACATTATTTAATCAACATCTTGGAAAACAAATCAGCTATATTGCATTGATATTATTACAAGGAATTAATTCCAGATTAATTATCTAGCCTCTTCAGTATTTCTAAGGTGCCTATCCCTGTAGTATCTAATCACCTCTCAGAATCAAGAATGATTGGAAATGTCTACACAAAGTCTGCCTTTACTCACTTGTATGATAAAAATTACAACTGTCTCACATTTCCATTGATTGTTTCTTACAGGATTATTCACTGATGCCGAGAAGTGAAAGAAGAGGGCTTCTTTGAGAGACATGCAGAGAAAGAAGAACTCCCAAAAGATCTACGAGTTAGCAGAAGCCAAGGCATTACTGAGTAGCACAACTGATTGTTAGAACCTTGCTTATGAATAGAGGCAATTCTTCCAAGAGTACGCTATCACTAGCAGTCCTTAATGGCAAGTAGAAATTAATGAAAAGGCATTAGAGAGACAAGATGGGCGAGGTAATATCTTTTATTGGACCAACTAGTTATGGTGCAGAGACAGACTTTCGAGCTCACACAGAACTGAAGAAGAGCTCTGTGTAAGCTTGAAAGCCTAACTCTTTCATCAACCGAAGTTGGTCCAATAAAAAATATTACCTCGCCCACCTTGTCTCTCTAATATTCTGGGACTAAACATGACTACTATGCAGCTGCAAACATGAAAACACATTGACAGCAGTCTCTGTTTTGGACTCCTGATAGACCTGGAACACAATGGTGCCATTAACAAAGATTTTATTAAAGAAATGGCTAAAATATTCACTCAAGCAAATGGACTGTTGCTTTTGTTTCTACAGAACCCTGGCTATCACTTCAGATATGGGCAACAGTACGGTGCATAAGCAGCGAGGTGAAAAGGCATTGGATGCCCACTAAAACAGCACCAATGTCTAGCTAAAGATCCTGGGATATACTGTATGTTTCTGTGCTTTGTGAACTCTAAAGTGTGAGAGTGTGATGGAAGGCTCAAGTGCTAAGGAAAACAGTTTCTGTAAATCAACATCTTACCACATGTGAGTAGCAAGCCCATCTAGCTTTCCTGTTAGTGGCTCCTGTCCTGGAGCCCAGGCCCCCCTGTTGTGGTAGTGTATGTAAGGGAAAGCTCAGGACTGGGTTTGTGTCATGGCATAGAGAGTTTTTGCCTCTTTTACATAATTGTCTCTATCACAACAGAGGCCTGATCTGGGAGGTTTTCTGACTATATTGTTGGCCTAGTTTTCTGCTTCTTCCATCGTAATTTTTGACTGCTCTTAATAGCATGCTGTGTCACAAGACATGTGAGGCCTCATCTGGAGTACTGTGTCCAGTTTTGGGCCCCACACTACAAGAAGGATGTGGATAAATTGGAGAGAGTCCAGCGAAGGGCAACAAAAATGATTAGGGGTCTAGAGCACATGACTTATGAGGAGAGGCTGAGGGAGCTGGGATTGTTTAGTCTGCAGAAGAGAAGAATGAGGGGGGATTTGATAGCTGCTTTCAACTACCTGAAAGGGGGTTCCAAAGAGGATGGCTCTAGACTGTTCTCAATGGTAGCAGATGACAGAACGAGGAGTAATGGTCTCAAGTTGCAATGGGGGAGGTTTAGATTGGATATTAGGAAAAACTTTTTCACTAAGAGGGTGGTGAAACACTGGAATGCGTTACCTAGGGAGGTGGTAGAATCTCCTTCCTTAGAGGTTTTTAAGGTCAGGCTTGACAAAGCCCTGGCTGGGATGATTTAACTGGGAATTGGTCCTGCTTCGAGCAGGGGGTTGGACTAGATGACCTTCTGGGGTCCCTTCCAACCCTGATATTCTATGATTCTATGATTCTAAGGTGAACTAGAGAAAGGTGGTGCAAAGATAACTGGAGAAAGATAAAGCTTAAATGCTTGAGTGGCATACCAAAAATAAAACCAGTGCACCTCAGAATCATTCATCAGATGTAACATGCCTGGGATTTAGCAATTCTGAATATTCCTCACTGTTATCATGATTATGCTGGACTACAAGCCCTTCACAACTGATGAAAGTAAGGGCCCTGGTGCAAAGATGGGGGAAGTCCCATATAGATATATGGAGTTTGTTGTGTGCATTGACCAGGACCTTAGTACTGGAGCCAAGGATGTTACAGATAAAAATATAATCAAGTCTATGTTGTCATCAACTGTTAAGAATAGTTCTAAACCAGCCTCCCCAAGCATCTCAATGCTATCTTCACTCAGCAGGTACACCTGCCTTGTTAGTTCTAAGGTGGGGCAGAGGGACGAGAATTCGTCTTCATTTTTTTAATACCTGATGTTAAAAATGTTACATTTCAAACTCATCAACTTTTCTCGCTTGGTTGATTTACCTATAAATCGTCAAAATACAGTAATGTTCATAATTGTGGTTTTTAAAAAAATCTAATACATTTTGAGTTATCAGATTCTGTATCATGCCTTTATATTCTCCAATATGTCTTCTGATGGTCAAAATAGTTCTCTGTTATGAATAAAATAGCAAAAAGATGGTTGATTGAAATAAGTAGCGATCACTGTACTATACATATTTATATGGCAAAATAATCAGTTAAAAGCTGCAACATGTTTCATATCTAAAACCCGAAGAACTAATTCTATAATATATTAAGACACCACGAGGAAATTTCTTTCACATCATAACCAGGATCCAGAAAATAGTAATCATTTAAACAATACCTTTGTTTACTTTTCCATTAGAAACCTGTTACCTACAGTACCCAACTTTGACAACAGGTAGAGTTGTCAGAAACAAAAGGAATTATCAATCAAATCACCATTATTTCTCATCTGGTTTTTATACCTTCAACCTTCAAGGATCCATATTATGGCCATACAGTAGAACCTCAAAGATACAAGCACCAGAGTTAGGGACTTACCGGTCAATGGGACACCATGTGAAACCGGAAGTAACCAATCAGGTGGCAGCAGACACACAAAACAAAACAAAAAAGCAAGTACTGTACTGCCTGTATTGCATCTTAAAGACAGGCACAGCTAGACTGCTTGTCCCCCATGCCCGGAGCCAGCAGAGCAGGAGCAGTGCTGGGGTCTATTTCCCACCTAGTTTTATCTGTAACCTCTGAGAGAGTCATGAGTCATGAGCTCAAACTGATTCATCTTGAAGCAGAAGGCAAATCAAACTGAACTCTGACATCAGCTGTGGCTTGGTCCTGAGTGGACCATCCTATGTGACCCTACAGTAAAATCAGGGTGGATTTGCAATGTTGCCATTATTAACATAGAAGCTGACTTATTCTAGCATGAGTTCACTTTAGGACCAAGCAGAACAAGTCAGACATAAAGGAAAGACATAACCTTTATTAAAAACTATACATCTTTGGTAATATTCCAGACATATTGAAATATAACGTATTGATCAAGCAGATTCATTTTTAAAATCTTGCTCCCATGTGAAAATCTCACTCGCGAATGAATATATTCTGTGTAGTTATTTTTAACAGAAATACATGACTATGCAGTAAACTAGTGAGCATATAGTAGGCCAAGTTCTCGGCTGATGTAAATTGGGGCAGTTTCATTGAAATAAATGGTGCTGTGCCAATTTACATCAACAGAGAATTTAGCCCAGTGCTAAATTGACTTTCTGGTAAATACTAGGCTAGATCCTCAGATAATGTAAATCAGCATAGATTCATTGACATCAAGCGATTTACATTAGAATATAGAATATATAGCATATATTCCTAACTTGCTTATGATAAAAGTATACCTACAGGGGACAGCTTAAGATCTTGCAGGATATCATCAAAGTAATGAAACTCCGAGTTCTCCAGCTCCACCATTTCATTCTTTAGCTCCAGGATACGGCCCATCACTCCCTCCAGCACTTGCCGAATCACTAACCGTTTTTGTGGGTGAACGATCTGGTCGTAGGCAGTCTCCAAGTTACAGAAAATTTGCACATATTTAATGTAGAAGGTGGCTAACATCTGGAACACTGTTATGCGATCCTTCTGTACCTTTAGGAGCTTATCTTCTATCTCCCTCTGGAGCAGACCGTTGAGGGCTTCTTGGGCTTCTGCCCACATCTTATTATAAGTGCTAATTGAAAGGAGAAAAGAATATCTTAGCTGCAGCTATATGCATTGATTAGCACACAATTGGTAGCACAGTTATTGAGTGTCTCTATGACTCCAGAAGTGTGGATAGCTGACAAATGCAAGCACTGAAGTGCATTTTAATTCCAAAAAGATTTTAAAAAAACTTAGCTAAAATGTATTTTAAAGCAGAGTTACTGAATTAAACCATAGTTCTTTTTTTATTGTCTCTACTAGTAAAGCAGCTTTAGAAATAGGAGTTTCAAAATTATGCTTTAATAAAATTAAAAAGTTAGAAATTCTTGGCGTTCACCACAAAATATAGTTGTAACAACAGCCCCAGTCTAGCAACGAGCTCTGCATAGGCAGACCCCTGTGCCTATGTGAAACTCCACTGAAGTCAATGCAGGATCAGAACCTAAGGCATGTACGTCAGGTGTCACAACCCTTATTGCATGATTCAATGGCCAGTGGTTACAATTTAAAAAAATAAAATGTTAAGCTTTCCTTTTTATTCTCCTGTCAGGAATTGGGCTGCAGCAGCAGCAAAAAGGAGTTTAAAGGTTACAATGGTGGTGATTTTTTTTTTCATTGGCAATATGATGCAAAATGTGGACATGGAATTTATATCACCTGCATCTTGGAAACTGTAGGTTCTGCAAGGAATTGCTTGTATTTCCACAGGCTGTGACAATAACAGCAGGCTTCTCTTACAAGGCAGTCTTTCTAGGCTGGCTGCAACAGCAATGATTGTGGGGGGATCAAGGAAGGTAGTGTGGCCTAGAAGATAAGTGCCTGGGTTCTAGTCCCAGCTCTGCCACTGGCCTGCTGGATGACCTTGCGTAAGTTATTACCCCTCACTATGTGTCAGTTTCCCCATCTATAAAATGGGCATAATGATACTCACTTCCCTTTGAAAAGTGCTTTGGATCTACTGATGAAAGTGCTATATCAGCACTAGTTGTTTGTTTTTTTTACAGTGCCAACATAGAGTATATTGGAACATGCTACTGTAAGATGGAAACTGGAACATAGGAATGGTTAAAGAGGTATTCTCAGAGCCATGCTGGAAATCCTGAGCTAAGAAAGGAACTGCCATGTACAATGGGTTGGAACTCTGCTTTCACCGTTCATCCTGTGTCTCTCAAATGCTGATGCATGACAGCTAGTAAAGTAGGAAAATAATGTGAGAAAGGACCTCAGATGACAGAATGTATAGTTTTGTGGTTAACACCATGGGCTGGGACTCAGGATATGCATCGGTTCCTGGCTCTGTCATAGACTTTCTGTGTGACCTTGGTCAAGTTACTTAAACTCCCTGTGCTTCAGTTACCAATATGCAAAATGGGGTTAATAATACTGTTTTTATCTGTCTTGTCTATTTACACTGTGTTTTCTTCAGGGCAGAGGCTGCGTCTCACTATGTGGATGGTATAGCACCTAGGAGAATGGGGCCTCTGAGTTACAGTAATTCAAATAAATAACATTGTTTAAATCTCTAAGGTAAGTAGAAGAGGCAACTAAAAAACCAGACCTGACTCCCTCAGAATTCTGAGGAGATTTGTATCTAAAGCTGAAAGTAAAGTTTTACTTCACCCAAAAACTAAAGCAAGCAACCCTGGCTAGAAAACCTAGAGGGATGGAGTTCTCTGTTCCCTCTGTTGGGGAGAAGTGGAAAACCCAGCTCCGGCTAACTTCATTTACATGAATTGTAATATTGTTTACCCATAATTCCACTATTGAGTTTTTGTTGTTTTGGTTGGAAATATTTGTTTTCATGTGTAAAGGTGATAATAGGTTGTTGCCGGTACTGTGCTCATTAAAGGACATAGAACTGTGCAAGATATGCCATGGGTGAGGAATCACCCTGACTGAACAAGAAACAGACTTTGGTTGGATAACAAAGCTTGGCCTCAACAAAGAGATAGGAAGTTTTGTCTTGAAGAATTCTGATCTAGAGAATAGGGATTTTATCCTAGGGTCCAGTTCTGCGCTGTGCTCCCCATGTGGCGATTCCCTAACCTCAGTGAAAAACTCCATAGAGAGGTCTGTCTGGAGCAGTGATGGAGAAGTAGAGCTGGTTCTGTGCGGAGGCCTCACTGGTAGCAGTGGAGTAGAGTTGGTTCCACAGGAAGTCCAGACCAGTGGTGGCAATAGTGAGCTGACTTCACAGTGTCCTAGCTCACTCAGCTGGTGCAGTCAGACCTGGAAGCACTGGACTGGCCTAGGTTGCTACTTATTGGAGTCAGATCTGGCAGAATAGTTCTCTGAGGTCTAGAGCTGACAAGCAGAGGAGAGCCGCCCCTGGATATCCTTTGGTTACCACTGAGACTAACTCAACCTGTGAGTGGGGTTTTTAGTGGGTGGAGTTTGTGGTGATACAGGGTTCTGGAGTTCCATAAGCTGGACTGGGAGATGACCAGACTCTTGGTGTATTCATTTGGGTTGTTCAGTTTCTAATATATAAATATATATCATCGTTTTGTGTCATGTTTCTTTTGGTTGTGTTCACCTTTTTCCCCAAATTAAAGATTCCTGTGTTCCATATTTCTGAATGACTTTCGAGCGCTTGTGAGTGGGGAAAGAACTTCCTGTAAGCGTGACAAGGAAAGCTTTATTTTTATTTTCCAGAGACAAAAACAAGAGTACTGTTCTGCATGGGGTTTGAATCATATATCTATTTATCTTAGAGAAGGACCCCTAGATACATTCAACCTGGCCCTTGTTGCTGTCACTGGTACCTGGCAGAAGGATTATTAACACATTCAAGAGTAAAGGAGCAGGACAAGGATACAATTGAATTATGTCTGTTACATTTTATAGAGCCATTTTGGACCAGTTATCTTGCTGGTCTGATTGGGACTGAGAATGCAGTTGTGTATTAATTTTCTGTTGTGATGAAGAGGCCAAGCAGCTGTAACCTGTGTGATTTTGTCATCCATAAGTGAATGGGTTGGAATCTTTGTAAGCCAATCATATTGTTCCCTCATGCCTATGCATTTTATCATACTGAATGATATACTTGCAATTGTAATGAGGCTATGGAGATGACAGGATAATATTTTAGTAAGGTCTCTCATCATGGACATAATGGCTTGAGCTCTCTATATTTGTTTATTTCTTCAGTATATTGATGGGGATGTTCTGACTGACTAGAATGATCAGCAAAAATTTTAACAATTTGAGCCTGCTATTGAATTTACATGCTTTAATTTTTTTTAAAGTGTATACTATACTTTTCAGCTTCAGCAGGAAGCAGCTGGCCCTGCTCTTCTTAATGTATTAACAGCCCACCCAGATATTTCCCCCTTTCTTCCGACTTCATTTACATCCCATTGCACCAAGTGACTCAGTAGATTGCAGCAATTAACCCAGGTGCAAGAGATAAACAAAATAAAACCACTGGGATAGGAAAGATTGGCACAAACAAGAACACCATTAGCTGTGCCCTGACAGCTCAGCCAATTGATCAATGGGGTTTTGTACACTTTCTTAGAATTGGGGACTCAGATGAACGGAAACCAATGAGACTCATGGGGTACTCCAGCACAGAAGAACACAATACGCTGTTGTACTTTCCTAGCTGTGTGTATCTAGAATCAATTTGCAGTGGAAAGGTTATAAATCTTTTAGGATGTCTGGGCCTATAGACTGTACCCCAACTACAGGCTTGATTTATGAACAGTGGGTTTCCTCAGGCTAGAACATTTCAAATGCAAGTTGTTTCAGAGCTGACAATAGGCATCAGTGCAACCAAAACTGCCCATGCAACTGTCCACTCCATTTTACAATAACCTCTTTCTCTCTCCCCAGTCTGTGGAGAATGCCAAGTGTTCTCCCATTGTGCCAGCTACTATTCAGTTTCTTTTTATATTTTTGAATCTTTTTTTAAAAAAATTAAAGCATGTTAACGTAAGGCAAAATAGTATCAGATAAGTGTAAGATAATGACAAATTACTGCAAGCATGTTGTTATGGATCGGTTTCATGTCTGTGGAGATCATGAAATGTTTCTCTGTTTTTCCAGCATTAACATTCAATCTAAATAAAGGACGGGAAGTGTGTATGTGGGGGGAATAAAGTATAAAACATTAAGAAGAGAAAAAGGAGGGAAAAGAATGACATCAAAACAATGAAGGGCAGATTCTCACATGGTGTAAGTCAGCATACATACTGTAAGAGGCTAATTAATATATATTATTGCTCATCTTAATTAATTGGCCTCTTACAGTTTGTATGGCAATTTCCATCTTCTCTGTACGTATATATATATATATATATATATATATATATATATCTTCTTACTATATGTTCCAGTCTATGCATCCGATGAAGTGGGCTGTAGCCCACGAAAGCTTATGCTCTAATAAATTTGTTAGTCTCTAAGGTGCCACAAGTACTGCTGTTCTTTTTGCGGATAGACTAACACGGCTGCTACTCTGAAACCTGTCATTAGTTTCTACAGTCTATTCTCCCTCTGTCAGAGTGGCTAATGCTCCCTGTGTGCTAGAGGGAGCAACTTCTGTGCTGAGGGGAGTGCCTGGCCACAGCCCAGGGACCATAGGAGAGGAGTGAGGGCCTTGAGCCATCCCCACCTTACTAACCAGGCAGCACAGGGCCCTTAACTCACTTTTCATTTTGCCCATTTGCTATGGTTTTCTTCCCACAAGCTTGAAAGGGCACTGCACCCCTGTCTTCTAGAAAAAGAGGGACCTGTGGCAAAAATGGCTTCCAGCCACCAAGGAAAGAGTGAAACAAAATCCTGACTGCTGACTTTTCTTTTAATCTTAAAGGAAAATCTTTGCTAGTTGTGATGTATACTAGGAACTGTCATAAAGACATCATGAAGACTGGCTCCCTTTCCTTCATTATTAGGCAATGGTCATTAGGGTCATATGTACTAGCGTGTGAAGTTATATCAGAAGTGGATTTAACCCATTAGGGTGAAGGTCATAATTATGACCCTGATCCTGCTGATACTCATGCACATACTTAACGTTACTATCCCAGGTAGTCCCATGGAATTCAGTAGGGCTACACATGGTAGTAAAATTAAATATGTGTGTGACATTCCCCTCTGGTGTTATCCGGACTGGTGATCTGCTAGGTCACTCCAATCCTT
This sequence comes from Chelonia mydas, assembly GCF_015237465.2. Classification (NCBI taxonomy): domain Eukaryota; kingdom Metazoa; phylum Chordata; order Testudines; family Cheloniidae; genus Chelonia; species Chelonia mydas. The sequence goes on along the minus strand of NC_051251.2, from coordinate 69,622,005 downwards.
GACGCTGGGAGACAGCCTTACCTCGCTCTACTGTAAAAACCCCCACTCCTGGGCTGTTCATGCCCAGCCTCTGGCATGTAAGCTGCTCCCAGCTACTTGCAACTGAGTGACACTAGCCAATATTTCCGGTCCCAGACACAACCGTAGGAACCTCCATCTTGCGGTGTCCAGTTAAATCTTCTGGTTGCTGCAAGCTTATATAAGTTCATCAATTTAACAAAGAAATTGATATGTACCAAGGGCAGCCTCTGACACACTTCAAACCAAATGCACTGCTTCAGGTAAAATAAACAAACATATTTATTAACTATAAAGATAGATTTTAAGTGATTATAAGTCAAAACATAACATGTCAGATGGTCAAATGCAATAAAATCAAAACGCATTCTAAGCTGATTTTAACACTTTCAATGCCCTTACAATTTTAGATGCTTCTCACCACAGGCTGGCTGGTTGCTTTTCAGCCAGGCTCTCCCCTTTGATCAGCGCTTCAGTCACTTGGTGTGGTGGTGTCTGTAGATGTAGGTGGAAGAGAGAGGAAGGGCATGGCAAATGTCTCTTCCTTTTATTAGGTCCTTTCCTCCCCCTTGGCTTTGCTCCCCCTCTTCCGAGTCAGGTGAGCATTACTGTTGTGGCCTCATGCAGGTGAGTCATTGCATTGTAGCTCCCTTGCTGGACAATGGCTGTTGATGGATTGTTTGACATCCCACCTAGGCGTTGGTTACTTTCCTTGCTGTTGCCTCTGGGGAGCTAATATCTGGCTGATTCCCCCAACTTACAGCATGTGTTAGTGACAACCATACTACACAATTCTCATAACTTTATATGCATTAATGATAGACATATATGGATAGAGAAATGACTTCTAGCAGATCATAACCTTTCCCCTGATACCTTACAAGGAATGCTTTATATGTAAGATCAGGATTATATGAAAATGAGGAATATGGAAGTTACAGCACGCTCCCCCAAGGTATAGAACATCACAATGTGCATGAGTGTTTTCAGAATGAAGGTCTATAATTGTTCCTGGGGCATCCAACATGCTTACTCAGTAGTGGTAGGAATCAGTGGCAGGAGTAGTAGCAATTGCAGTTAACTATAAAGAGTGTAAATGACTACATTCAAATTTTGAAAGTGTGATTCAAGAGATGAGGAGATGCAGGAAGGACGAGTATTTGGAGGTCTAACCTACTCTATATTAAGTGTTTGGGGGGGAACTAATGCAAGTGAGTGTAATTTTCATACTTCCAACCTTAGAGGAAGAAGTTCAGGGGAGGGCAAGAGCCCAGGTTCTCAAAGTTACACACACACACACACACACAAAGTATAAGCAGTACTGCTGATTGCCATAGCAGCTGAAAGGCAAGGAATGTTACAGGGGAAAATAAGCAACACTGAGTAATGGGATGAGAAAAACATATACACTCACTTAATTCCAGAGGCCCTGAAGTGCATTCTGGCAGCATTTACGGCTTTTGGGGTAAAAGAGAGTCCTGCCTTTCTGATCAATGTGTCCCTTCAACTCTCTATGCTCCCGGGGAGAGTAAACAAAGTCCAGATACTAGTAGTCAATCAAGAATACTTTATTAATCATCCAGCCTTTGTGCCGTAGTATGGCTTCTTCTAGGTTGAACTTTATTTTTATTACTCAGAATAAAATATGACCTACTCATTTAAAAATGAGGCTTAAAGATACATTTCTGTGGTCAAACTGACACAAAAATTATTTAAAACACTGTCAATTTATTTTACACTTATTTAATATTCCTGTATCCTCTGAAGCCTGACAATACATTTCCACCTGACATTTTTTTTCTGGTTTGGAAAAACTAACTTAAGTGCTGTTTTCAACAAAGTTGAAATTAATCTGGTTATTTTTGTTGCACCAATTCCACATTCATGCTGAAGTGTTTACAGAATTAATGTTAAGCATGGGAGTTGTTCCATTGACTATTTGCAGGATTGAGGCCTTAGTGACTTATGTCAACTAATTTTTGTGAACCAGCAACAATTAGTTAACTTCTGCTGCAAAGCCAGCAGAGGGAGATCAAAATACTTTGGGCCACACTGTGATTTACTGGAAGCTGCAACCCACTCTGTGGGGATGATGAGGACAGAGGAGCTATGCTCCAGCAGATGTCACGGAAGATAATTTGGCCGACACAGAGGAGTGCAAACTGCAACAGCCGGGCTGTTACTCCACTGCAGGGGACAGCTCACACTCTGTGCAGTGGCCTTCTGCTGATTGGTATACACAAGCAGAAGTGTGGCTCCCCATTGGCAGACTTCTACCTCAGGGTAAAGGAAGAAAAGCCCCCTCAAGCACTCTCACACAGGGCTGGACACACAAGTACGGAATGGGCTGGAGATACCTTAAAGACACCAATCTCTTTCTTGGGATATTTTGGCTTTTGATCACAGAAAGAATTAGTAGTTCCTGAGGCCCATGAGAATGAAAGGTTAGCTGACTTCCAAAAACATTATCCAAACCTGTTCTGTTCTAAATCCTTCAATTCCAGTTTTGGACAAAATTTTGGGTCAAACTTGCTCACTATCCCTAAAATTAAGCTTGGTTTTAAAATTCTTCCCAAGCTATTCCAGGATGAGGGAGCATACAATGGAACGACATGAATTGCCTTAACTATTTCCAGGCCAGTCAATGATTTTCTATAGATTCAGTAGCAAAGGGGCAAAATAAAGGAGGATAAAGCTCGATAGACTCTAGTCACTGGAAAATGTAAATACAGCATTGTTAACAGGAACAGCCGTGCACTTCTACCTTCTCCGATTTCATTCTTCAGTAGTGTAACAGAGTGAACACAGGATAAAAGATTGTGTGGCACAAACGTAATGGGAAACCACAGCAAAGACAAGGAAGCCTGCTTCACTAAACACCAGCTGTAACACTGCACCTCAGTAGCTTTCAAGCACCTGCTCTTGCCCAAACTCACAAGGCTGATGAAAAGATACTTCTTTGGTCAAAGAAGGGTATTGTGCTGGTGAATTTTAATACAACAGCAGGAATAGAAATTTGAGTAATTTACGTGGAGAAGAGATTACCATATGCTGAATTTTACCTTACCATGCTCTAAGGAGCAGCCTTTTATCTAACTATTGCAGCTTCTCCAGCCTGAGGGCAATATAATGCCCTCTGCTTTGAGACGAGGAAGGAAGCAAATGCATGCTTTCCCTGGCAAAATCAGAAGAATATTCCTATGTTGTCTGTGGCTGCAGAAGTGTGTAAAGACAGCTCTGCAGTATGATAGTAGTACTGCATCCCTATCCGATAACCACCAGTAGCTATTCCATATCGAAGATCCTGTATTGCATTAGGCATGTTGAGTGGATGAATGGGATATGGCTAGCCAGAAAGGGTCCAGAGCTAGGAAGTAGCTGTTCTCCACTGTATGCTCCAGCTCCAAGATGCCTTAATTTACACCGCACTGTACTGGGCATGGTAATGAGATTTATTACAGCATTAACTCCCTCCACACAGTTTCTTCCCTCTTGGAGGGGGAAGTAGTATCCAGCTATGCTGCTGGCTGCACTGCCGTTGCTGGGGAGGGGAGGGGAGGACTGCAGACACAGGACAGGCACTCTGCTCAGATGTCCCAAAGTCCGCAAGCGGCCAACATTTCCTATTAATGCTTAGGGTTCATGTATGTAAACTGCTATACAACTCTAACCCCTTTCACACTGATGAGAATATGGCCTATTTTCTAGCATAACTGTCGTTGTAAATTTCCCCCTGCCAATGTTTATGTTTTTCTTTCAAAGCAGAAGACCATGACCCTTAATCCAGTGACCCTCTCCTAAATGGAATCTACAAACTATTCCAAATTCTATAGGTCTAATAATTATACAAGGCAGTCTTTGAATACATGAAGGATGGCAATACAAATTGTTTCCATGATAACAGAATGAACTCCAACATGCAAATATTTTATCTGATAAGTATACTTGATCCCTCTTGAAAGAAATATGATTGACTAAAAAGTCATTTGCTACAAGTGCTCAAGGAATATCTTCATGTGTGTTTATAAAACGATCTAATTCTTCAGTCAGCCAAAATGCTTCTTTAGCAACTACAGTGTCATCTAACTAATTCAAGACACTTCAGTTCCTCATTTACTCTTGTTTTAACAAGCATATTCTCCTAGGTTACATGTGGCAACCACAAAAACTAAGCACAAAGAAATAAGCATTATGAAAATTTAAGACAATCTAAAACTACTATTATCAGATTATACTAAGTTTTTTAGTTGAATAAACACCCTTGATAGCCTGTGTCAGGGTTCCTTCCCCACTCTGAACTCTAGGGTACAGATGTGGTGACCTGCATGAAAGACCCCCTAAACTTATTCTTACCAGCTTAGGTTAAAAACTTCCTCAAGGTACAAACTTTGCCTTGTCTTTGAACAGTATGCTGCCACCACTAAGCGTTTTAAACAAAGAACAGGGAAAGAGACCACTTGGAGACTTCTTCCCCCAAAATATCCCCCCAAGCCCTACACACCCCCTTTCCTGGGGAGGCTTGAAAATAATATCCTAACCAATTTGTTACAAAACCGTCAAAGACCCAAACCCCTGGATCTTGGAACAATGGAAAAATCAGTCAGGTTCTTAAAAGAAGGATTTTATTAAAAAAAAAAAAAGAAAGGTAAAAATCATCTCTGTAAAATCAGGATGGAAAATACTTTACAGGGTATTCAGATTCAAAACACAGAGGATCCCCCTCTGGGCAAAACCTTAAAGTTACAGAAAACAGGTATAAACCTCCCTCTTAACACAGGGAAAATTCACATAAAACAAAAGATAAACTAATCCGCCTTGCCTGGCTTAACTATACTGGTTGCAATATTGGAGACTTGGATTAGGATGGGTTGGAGAAGATGGATTTCTGTCTGGCCTCTCTCAGTACCAAGAGAGAACAACCACATAAACAAAGAGCACAAAACAAAAGCCTTCCCCCCGCCCCAGATTTGAAGGTATCTTGTCCCCTTATTGGTCCTTTGGGTCAGGTGCCAGCCAGGTTAGCTGAGCTTCTTAACCCTTCACAGGTAACAGAATGTTGCCTCTGGCCAGGAGAGATTTTATAGCACTGTATACAGAAAGGTGGTTACCCTTCCCTTTATTTTATGACAGCCTGAAACTTTCTGATGCCATCAGCTAATTTGTTAGAGTCATAGATTATAAAGCCAGAAAGGACCACTGTGATCATCTACTCTGACCTCCTGTATAACACAGGTCATAGGGCTTCCCTGAATTAATTCCTGTTTGAACTAGAGCATCTCTTTCAGAAAAACCTACAATCTTGAATTTTCAGTGATGGCAAATCCATCGCAACCCTGGGTAAGTTGTCCCAATGGTTAATTACATTTACTGTTAAAAATTTGCACTTTATGTCCAGTCTGAATTTGTCTGGATTCAGTTTCCAGACATCTTGTTTAAACCTTTGTCTGCAAGATAGAAATGCCCTATCAAATTTCTGTTGCCTGTGTCAGTACTTATAGACTGTGATCAAGTCACCCCTTAACCTTTGCTTTGTTAAGCTAAGATTGAACTCCTTGACTCTATCACTATAAGGCATGTTTTCCAGTTTTTTAATCATTCTCATGGCTCTTCTCTGAGCCCTCTCCAGTTTATCAACATTCTTTTTCAGTTGTGGATACCAGAATTGGACACAATATTCCAGTAGTGGTCACACCCAGTGTCAAATACAAGTAACATAACCTCCATTCTCCTGTTCGATATTTCTCTGTTTATACATCCAAGGATCACATTAGGCTTTTGGCCAGAGTGGCACTGGGAGCTCATGTTCAGCTGATTAGCCACCATGACCCAAAACTCCCTTTCACAGTCACTGCCTACCAAGGTAGAGTCCCCCTACATTCTTTTTTTCTAGCCGTATGACTTTAAATTTGGATGTATTAAAATGCATATTGTTTGGTTGTGCCCAGCTTATCAAGTGATCACTCTGTGTCATGACCAGTCCTCTTCATTTACCACCTCCCCAATATTTGTGTTATCTATAAACTTTATCAGAGATAATTTTATATTTTTCTTCCAGGTCATTTACAAAAATGTTAAATAGTTTTGGGCCTAGGATTTCCAAGTTGCTAATCGCACAAAACCGAACACCCTTCCACCACCCCCTCCCCTGCCCCTTCTCTGAGGCCCCTCACCCATCCACTCCATCCTCCCTCCCTCTGTCACTTGCTCTCTCCCACCCTCACTCACTCACTCATTTTCACCGGGCTGGGGCAGAGGCTTGAGGTGTGGGATGGGGTGAGGAGTGCGGCTGGGAGTGTGGGCTCCAGGGCGGGGCCAGAAATGAGGAGTTCAGGGTGCGGGAAGGTGCTCCGGGCTGGGCATTGGGTTGCAGGAGGGGGTGAGGGCTCCGACTGGGGGTGCAGGCTCTGGGGTAGAGCCAGGGATGAAGAGTTCAGGGTGTGGGAGAGGGCTGGGGATGCAGGCTCTGGGGTGGGGCCGGGGGTGAGGGGTTTGGGATGTAGGAGGGGGCTCTGGGCTGGGGCCAAGGGTTCAGAGTGCAGGAGGGGGTTCTGAGCTGGGTCAGGGGGGTTGGGGTGCAGGAGGGGTTTGGGGTGTGGGCTCCAGGAGGGAGTTTGGGTGCGGGAGGGGTCTCAGGGCTGGGGCAGGAGGTTGGGGCATGGAAAGGGGTGTGGACACTAGGCGGCACTTACCTTGGGCAGCTCCCCGGAAGTGGTGACATGTCCCTTCGCTCTTAGGCATAGGGGCAGCCAGGTGGCTCTGCACGTTGCTTCCACCCACAGGCGCCACCCCCGCAGCTCCCACTGGCCATGGTTCCTGGCCAATGGGAGCTGTGGAGCTGGTGCTCGAGGTAGGGGCAGTGCTTGTAGGCTCCCTGGCCGTCCCTCTGCCTAGGAGCTGACGGACCTGTTGCTGCTTCTGGGGAGCTATGCAGAGCCAGGTAGGGAGCCTGCCAGCCCCGTGCCAACTGGACTTTTAACGGCTCAGTCAGTGGTGCTGACCGGAGCCTTCAGGGTCCCTTTTCAACCGGGTGCTCCGGTCAAAAACCGGATACCTGGCAACCCTATTAGGGCCAAGAACCAATCCATATAGGACCCCACTAGAAATGCACCCTCTCAGTGATGTTTCTCCATTTACAATGATATTTTGAGGCCTACCAGTTAGCCAGTTTTGAATTAATTTAATATGTACCATATTGATTTTGTGTTTTTTCTGTTTCTTAATCAAAATGTTGTGAAGTACCAAGTCAAATGCCTTACAGACATCTAAGTATATTACATCAACACTATTACCTTTATCAACCAAACTCGTAATCCCATCAAAAAAAGATATAAAGTCTGAAAAGGTCTGTTTTCCATAAATCCATATTGATTTGTTCAGAGAAGTCATGGGAATGACTAAAGGATTAGAAAACAGCCGTATAGAGATACACTCAAAGAGCTCAATCTATTTAGCTTAACAAAGAAAAGGTTAAGGGGTGACAATTACAGTCTATAACTATCTACACTGGGAGCAAATATTTGATAGTGGGCTGGAAGTTGAAGCTAGACAAACTCGGATTGGAAATAAAGGTGTAATTTTTTGTACCACTGAGTGTCATTAACTATTGGAACAATTTACCAAGGTCATGGTGGAGTCTCCATCGCTAACAACTTTTACAGTCAAGACTAAAAGATTTTCTAAAAGATTTGCTCCAATTCAAAAGGAATTATTTTGGGGACGTTCTCTGGCCTGTGCTATACAGGTCGGACTAGATGATCACAGTGGTCCCTTCTGGTCTTGGAACCTGCGAATTTGAGTCCCGTAGCAGCCATTCTGTTTTTTTGCCTGAGACTGATATCAGGCTGAGGTGCTTGTCATTACCCAAATCTCCCGTTTACCCTTTTAAATATTGGCACAACACTAGCTTTCTTCCATCCTCTGGAACTTCCCAGGTGTTTCATGACATTGAAAATCAACATTAATGGTCCAGAAAGCTCCCCAGACAACTTTTAAAAAACTCTTTGGTGCAAGTCATGTAGACCTACTGATTTAAAAATGGCTAGCTTTAGTTGCTGTTAACACCCTCCTTAGCTGCTGCTGGAATGGAAAGCTTTTCATCACCAACATCTAATATGAATACATCCTCTAGCTTTTGCCCAAATACTGAGCAGAAATAGTAAAACCTCTGCCACCAAATCTTATCATAAATGTATGTTTATGTCTCAAATAAAATATCAGCTGTCAGTCTGAAGAAAAAAAGGAATGCACTGTTATTCCCGTTCATAAAATACAAACACCTTAACAAACCCTCTTCAGTACAGCCCACTGTCTGCATTATACCAGACAAGTTGAAGTTTATTCTGTTTCCAACGTAATGACATTAGAGCTAAATAGAAAATAAAGATATTTGGATAGTCAAAGTAGTTTAAGTAATGTATCAATGAATCTGACTCACTTTCACAGTAACTTCCTACACCAGGAAAAATTATTTGCAACCCTAACAAAAATAAATATGATCATGTATTAAAGACCGTATTATAATGCATACACACAAGGTGGGCAAATTAAGGTTGCAAAGACATTCTTAAGTCTAGTATTTCTTTATTTTAGAGCCTCTGACTTTGCAACCTTGAACAATGTTCTTTTAATGTAATTTTTTGGATGGAATGTAAAATAAACTGTTGGTTTCTTTTAGTTGCTTTGTGAAAATTGGAAGGGAGAGACTAAGATGGTCTTAATTTCAGAGTTCAGTGATCTACTTTATATAAATCCAGTATTCTCCGTTATGACAACTGGATTGTGTTGGATCATGATGATATTTAAATGATCTTCACTATGTTCTTTTCATGGAAGATGCCATAAAAGAAAAAGTTAGCACTATTCATAGCACTGCCCAGGCTCTGCTGTCAGTAGACCTGACTTCCTGAGGCTTGGGCAAGCTGAGAAGTTACTGCTCAAGCTCTTATAAGCCACATAAAAGGTTGAGGAACTGGTAAAGGTAGAAGAACACTCAGCAGGAAAATATACAGTGCAAATACATCTGTGAAAATCTCCTGTTGTGTGTGGAACAAAAGTATATCTGTATGCAAATGTTAGCCATTAGAATAGTTTAGAAAGTATGCTATGTTGAGCATTTCCTAAGCAGCCCTAAGTGAATACAACACTCTGCACCCTTTATAGGTTGCAACCATCCTTGCAAATGTTGAACATATGACATGCAATCATCTAACTACACAAACCTGTGGTTACTTGGAGTGAATGTGCATTGCAATTACTTAATTCAGCTGTGTACAGCTGGCAGATTATTCAGATATGTACTTGTGAGTATTTGTATTGAACACTGCATCCATCCCCATGCTATGGACACCTATGTATATCTGAATGGAGTGATCACACAGACTGGTCCAGCTAACCATAGGTGCATGTAGCTGGATTATCTCACCAGCTTCACTTCTTGGTTTGGAATAGAACCTGCACAAGCTCTTACCTTGTGGTAGCTGGACTGTGTATCATTTTGGAGGAACCGATTAACACTATTGTATAGGCAACCTTGTAACACCCTGCCCTGTCCTGATTTAAGCTAAATGATGTTCAATAAAGAATTGTATCAGAGGCTATTTCTTCATTGCAGAGTTAACTCAAAATATATACACTTGACTTAACTTCTCCCGAGTTAGCCTAACTTGAGTGAGAGAAGCCATTCTACAAAATAAAACTCCAGTTGCAAAGAGTAACTAAATTAGCAGCATAGAAAGACAGTGTTAGCAGCTGATGAGTTATACTAACTTGAACTGTAGCCTCGACCCTCTAACGGGCAAGTCGACTTGAGTTTAAAGCACACCCCCTCCATTAGTTTGTGGACTAATCTGTGTGTTGATGGGACTTGCACTAGGGGAAACGTTTGTGTTATAACTCAAATTAATTGCAGTGAAGATGAGCTTTAAGATTACTTCCTAAAAGGGTTCAAAGTAGTTCTTACTATGCCTGTTCATTATTTTAAAAGTTGAAGTTGAGAGCTAGAGTGCTAAAAAATAGAATGTAGCCATGGCAACACAGGCAGGAGGGGCTAGCTGCCCAGAGGGTGTGCCTGTCACAGATATTAAATACCTACTATGGTGGCTAGCCCCTCCTGCTGCTTGTGCTGTCACAGCTATGCTATTCTTAGCATGCTAGTTCCAGTGGAGCAACACAAATATGTCTCCTTGAGCTGGCAATCAATCCCCAACTTGAAGTGTAGGCACACGCTGTAAATCAGGCCCCTTAAAGTTGGGCACCTAAAAACGGAGGCATCTGAAATCACTAATCCCTCTTGAAAATTCAGCGAGTAATAGTTAATACGTTGCCTGGAGTGCTTTTACAAAACAATACAAAATAATATTTTTGGCTTGAAAACTAGTCCATTTCAATTTTTCTTTGTTTATATTTTTATATGATTTTCTCTTCTCTCTTGATGGTTGATAATCAACACAAACAGGAAGGGAAAGTGACTAATTATAGAAGATAAACCGTGAAACTGACCATATACAAAGTGAACAAAGTAAACAAACTGGAGGGAAAAGTTTTTCTCTCTAATTCCTCTCAGATAAATTTTAGGTGTTACTTTTAACAATGATATGTTAAAAAAAAATAAGACATAAGTATGATTTGCAAGTCGACAAAATGTGGCAATGTCCCCTTTAGCTCCTGGTACTGGCAATACTGCGAAGTAACCATAGAGCAAGGATGGAAACATCTTCCTGGGTCCTTGCACAGCAAGAAATGGAACTGGGTTAATTTATTCATACACACTCTCTCTCTCTGCAACTGGGTTAATTTACACACACACACACACACACACACACTACATCCAGATTTTTCAAATGGGTTAATTCACACAAACACACACAAACAGTACATCCAGGTTTTTTCCACTCGGTGAATTTACACACAGACACTCCCTCTCCACCCCACCCCATCCAGGGTTTTCCACAGCACTAAACTTTATGAGCCTGGTTCTTTCCAAACCTGCCTTTCAAACAAACCATTCCCTGAAAGCTCCCCAAACCACCAGGTGAGATGTTTACTTACATGTGCGACATGCTTTTGGCTTTTCCTCTTGTCTTCACCTCACCGCTTTCTCATCCAAAATACCGCGGCTGTGTTTATTGCCGGAGGAGGGTGAGTGTGGGTGGAAGGGGTTGCCTGCTCCTTAATAAACAATAGAAAAGCTGGTGCCACAACCTCTCTCTGGTGGCCCTGATCAGAAGGCACTCGGGAGGCCCCAAAGCCCCATGATTTTGGGCCCCTTCTTGGGGCAGTCTGACCCTGCACTATGGGGCCAGTCTGAGGCTGCTGCTGAAGCCTATCATCACACCAGCACGGTGGCTTTTGTTTCACTCCTTGCAGGTCAGACTGGCTTGGCCCAGGCCTGCTGGAGGCTGCTTGTTGTGCCCAGAACACCTAGTTACAGTGGTTGTCAGCCTCCTCTCCTTCCCTTAGCAACTGGATGCCAAGCCTCCCCGCGCCCCCCCCCCCCCCGGTCGTTGCTATGGAAGCCAATGGGCCTGCGGCTGCCGCCTGTGCCTGTGTTTGCCCTTGTGCTGCAGACTTAGGGTGACCAGATGTCCTCATTTTATAGGGACAGTCCTAGTTTTGGGGTCTTTTTCTTATACAGGCAACTATTACCCCCCACCCCCCGTCCCGATTGTTTACACTTGCTATCTGGTCACCCTGTGCAGACTAGGGTTGCCAACATTGTATTTTGAAAATACGGGACTTTCCGGGGGCAGAGTACCCTGGGCCCATGGAGACCAGGGGCGGGGTGCCCAGTACCCCGGGGCGTGGGGGGTGCTAACCATGCTGCAGTTGAGGAAACCTTCCCCTCCCTGAAGCAGTTGGGCAGTCTTGGCTGTCAGGACCCAAGTCTGGAAGTAAACAGGGCAGCACTGAAGGTCCCGGGTTGGGCGGGGGGAGTGGAAAGATACACTGGTGAGTACTGACCCCCTGCTGGACAGGGCCCCCTGCTGACTCCAGCCCTTGAGTGCCTCACAGGCTCTGTCTGGCAGGACAAGTGGCCGGGGCTGTGTGCCCTGGAGCTGTGCTGAAGGGCCAGGGTCCGGAAGGGGCTCTGTCTGGCAGTGGGGTGAGTACTCCCGGGGTGTAGCCTCCCTGCTCGCAGAGTCTCTGCCAACATCCCCAGCAGAGGAGCATAACTGCGGGCTGGTGGCTGCTGCAGCAGTGGGGGAGCGAGGTGGGCAGGGAGCTGGTCCTGGCAGCCGAGACCACCTGCATAGAGTCCTGTCCGCTTCTCCTGCTGGACAGAGTCCCCTCCTGACTCCAGCCTTTCATGCCCCCCGATAACCTTATTGCACTTGCCCCATAGTTTGGGAACCTCTGTGCTACAATTCCATTGGTTCAGTAAGTCGTGGGACCGATTCTGCATTACTACATTGTCTAATTTTACAAACTTTAGATCATCGGAAGGTGAGGTAATAATGAAACTGGATTTGTATAATGATCATAGTTCTAATATGTTGAAATACAGGATAAAAAGTGTCCTGTACTGATTTAGCATGGGGCAGGCAACTTCCTATTTAAAAAAGGGACGTCCCCCGTAATATGGGATGGTCGGCAACCCTACTGCAGACTCATGTGTCTGCTAGGGCTGGCAGAGCTGGAGGCTGCAGGGCCCTGTTTTGGTGCCCCTCAGGCCAGGTATGTGGCTGCTCTTTGTTTTCCCTTGAACCATACCAGCCTCCACTCCATGGTGGGGGAAGTGCGGGGCAGTTTGTGCATGGCACGGGGGGGAGGAGGAGGCTGCTGGGATGCAGTTCATATACACTCAGGTGGTCTTTGGCTAGCCTGGAGCTCTGCCGCTGGGGCTGGCAGCTGGGGGTGCGTGTGTGGGGATGTGTGTGGAGAGAGATGGGGATGAGGCATGGAAGGGAAGGGAGTGTGGTCATGGCCAGTGAAATGTATGTGTGTGTGAGAGCAAGAGCGAGCAAAGTGGGGTGTGTGAGAAAGGAAAGGTGTGGGGGTGTTTGTGTGTGAGCCGTGGGAGCTATGTGTGAGGAGTGAGTGAGTGTTGGGGGGAGTTTTTGTAAGAAGTGTGTGTGTGGAGGGGTGGGGAGAATGAGATGCCCTGTGGGCATTCTGTGTGTATTAGGGGAGCATATGTGTGTGACATGGCTGGTAGGTGTGTACGGTATGTGCACAAGTATATATACTGGGCAGAGCAACTTTCTAAAACCCCGGGATTAGCGCAATTTCTAAACTATAGCAGTCCAGGGAAGAAAGGTTATTTCAAGGAAGCTATTCTGTTTGTGTCCAATTTTTTCTGCATCAGTGCCAGTACAAATATCAAGACTAATGTCTTTGGTGGTTTTCTGTTCACTTCTTACACAGAAAATAGAAACTTTTTTCAATGTAAAACAAAAGGCGTTTTCATATATTTTTTCCAGTATCATTCCTACTTAAGTATACTCATAAAGGATTCATTTCAGAGTGGCTAGGAAGTCTGGTAAGAGTTTTGAGACATTTTCCTCCTTTAATTCAAAAAATGCTATACCTACCTGTCAAGTCTCCATCATTTACACTGAGACTCACTCATTTTGGCTTCATTTTTTAAGCATCTCAGTCAGCAATTAAGGACATGGTAGTGATGCAGAAAGGGAAAGTATATTAAAAGCACTGAAACACTGTTTCCAATACTAAGGCAGGGTTAGAACACATCATTCTGGAAAAAATAGATTTCCAGACCTCTCTTAAAAGAGTAGAAAAAAAGAATGAAAGGACAAGTAGAAGGTTTGGGCACCCACCCAAATTTATTATTTTTCCAAATCAGATGATTCCAGTGTCAATCTTGTGATTCTGGGGAGCTTGACTAATGATTTTGAACAGTTGGGGTTGGAGGTTATTTACATCTTATTGCCAGATAAGGCTTGTAATTACACCAGTTAATTCCAGAGCAGCTCTGTTGAAACAGTGCATCAGAAGCTGGATCAGACCCTCAGATGTTCTCAGACTCATCCTCATCCTTCTACAGTAAAGAGAGTCTCAAAAGCAGCATCCAACTTCAGACCAAATCTAGTTCATAGTCTTCTTCGCCCCTAGTCATTCTTCAGATCCCTAGTGGATTACTGTTAGAATTCTTGCAGTATATTTTCTGTCCATTAATGTAGCCTTTTTGACAGCTGTCTCTTTTTGCATAATTTCAGAGCAGTTCTACATCTTCCATAAAAACATGTGGGTTTAAAGGGCTGATTTGGCCTTAATTCCTAAGCAATATACATTTTTTTCGTAGGGCACAGAACATCTACCATCTACCATCCCTCTTCCCAGATCCCAAACATCCAAGAGAAAAGGAATGATGCTTACTTGTTTAATGAGCAACTAAAACGTATATCAAAAGCTCAAAATCCTTCTAAAATCCTACCTTAGTATTTTTCTTTCTAAACCCTAAGAGTCTCAAGGAAAATGTTATTTAAAATACTGATAGCTAAATGACTCAAGCATGCATGTGAGAGGCTAGAAAGTGTGAATCCTTAAAAGAGAGGTGACCAGATCACTAGATACAAGATGGATTGAAAAAGGCTGTGTTTCACATGCGATCTGTATACGTTTCATTATTCAGAAAATTTTCCTTCCAGGGACATGCACTACTCTTGCAATCCCACCCAATGAATGGCAGACATGTTTAAGATGGAGAAGGAGGGAAAAAAGTCTTAGTAGGTGATTAAGCTCTATGGTCCCTTATTAATGATTTGTATTACGTTTGTGCCTAGAAGCCCCTGCAGAGGTGTGGGTCTCATTGTACTAGGGGCTGTACATATTCAGGAGACAGCCCTTACTTTGAGCAGTTTACCTCCTAAATAGATAGGACAAAGGGCAGGAGAAGGGAAGTATTTTTAGTCCCATTTTACAGATGTGAAACCGAGGCACAAGAGGTATGTCTGACTACACTGCATTTGGGAGCCAGCCTCCCAGCCTGGGTAAACAGACTTGCATTAGTGCACTAAAAATCGCAGTGTGGACTTCGTAGCACTGGTGGCAGCTCAGTCTTGCCACCTGAGCTCAGACCCAGGGGTGGGGTGGGCTTCAACCTGGGTGGCTTACCCAAGCCTCTGTCAGTACAGCAATGTCCACAATGCTGTTGTTAATGTGTTAGAGTGAAACAGGTCTGTCTACCTGGTCTGGGAAGCTTGCTCCCAGCTGCAGTGTAGACATACCCAAAGAAATTAAGTGACTTACCCAAGGTCACATAGGAAGTACCTGTCAGAGCTAAGAGTTTGTTTTTCTTTTATGTTTTGATGTGAAACTGAAAATGGAATCATTTGAGTGGAAAATCGTGCTTCAGTGTTACGCTTTGAAAAGAAAATCTGATTTTTCCCATGAAAATGAGTCTGGTTATAAACACAAACAGGCAAGTGTTTGAGTGACAAATGGCCCATTTTCCCAGCAAAGATGGCTATTGGACTAAAACCAGGGAAGTTGGGTTTCTACATGTTTTCACTCTGAAAATTAGGGAATAAAGCAAGGTTTGAAAGAGAAGTGGAACCGCGCAGATTGTTATGTATCATTCTGGACACTGATGATCTCATCAAACTGCTCTCTACAGTTTTTTCTCTCAGTGTTCTTTTTCCACTGCTGATTGGCTGATGGCTCCAGCTCCCTTCTGCCCCTTCCTTCACAGTCTCTTCACTTCAGGCTCAATCCAATTTCCCTCCGTGTCATACTCCATCTTTCTCTCCTCATTCTTTCCTTCTCATCCGGCCTGATCTCCATCCTCTCACCCACTATGTCTCTGAAATACATTTAATATAAACAAAACATACTCCAAAATTTTTCTTAAAAAGAACCCCAATCCCTCAACCAAACTAAAAAAAAAACTCATGGAACTCACACGACCCCTGCAAATCATCACACTGTTCACTCTGCTTGTATTTTCTATTCCCTTTCCCCTGCCCGTTGTTGGTTATGTCTATTTAGATTGTAAGCTCTTTGGTGGAGGGGATAACTTGTATTCTGTGGTCTCGTTCCTGCAAAGACTTGTGCGCATGCTTAACTTTATTTGAAGTCAGGCTACTCATAATGTGCAAAGTTAAGCATGTGTGTAAGTCTCTTCAGGATCAGGGCCCATGTATGTAAAGTCTAGCATAAGGGGACCTGGAAGTGCTACATACTACCACAGTACAAATACACTAATAATTATAATAAGTTCTTCAAAACAAAAATCATATCTTTTGCACAGCTCCTGCAGTGACCTCCTCCTCCTCCTTCTCACCATTCTGTATTACAAAAGAAAATAGTCTATTTAATGTACAAGACTTAAATGCAAGGGTAGTTTTTAGAACATATTACTTATGAGTGTCTGTCACCTGTTAGCTTCTTGTAAAAAGGAGTATAAAAATTCGGCTGGCTAGGAAACTACTTGCCACCATGTTCACATTGGTCTTTGTTGCAAGTTTAATAGGTTACTGGTGATCTTACAAGGAGATCAATTATGAAAATGGAGGCTCTTGTTCCTCCAAAGTCAAACTTCTGGCAAACAGCTGTCCTAAAAGGGGAGCTGTGGGGTGGGGTGTGGGGGCCGGGTAGGGTAGGGTAGGGTTTGGAGGGGCTGAAGGTAAAGCATGGAATATTACAGAAATAAGTATGCAATTGCAGCTCAGATTTCAAAGCATTTTATGAAGGGCTGGATTGTGCCTTTAGGCCCAGTCCTGAGCAAGGAGTAATTTGTAAATTGTACCACCCCAGCAGGAGCCCCAGAAGGCATTGTGCCTTTGAGACCTTTTTCTCCCCTCTGGCACCAACCCCTAGCAAGGAAGACTAGTCCAGCAGTTAGGATGTTAGTTTGGCACTTATGAGACCTGGGGGTTTCAATTTCTTGCTCTGCCACAGACCTCCTATGAGATCTTTGGCATAACATTTGGCCCAGATCCTTGAAGGCAGCTAAGCAGGGGCATTGAAAATGCTGCCTTAGTGGTGTATGTAGGCACCTAAATCCCATAGGTGCCTAGGTTTACAGCCATTGGTATTTGCAAAGCCACCTAATTACTGATGCCACACCACTGCTAATGAGCTGCTCGGGGCCTAAGCTCAAGTGACCTCAAACTGAGATTCTCAAACTAGGCACAGGATCACCTATCTCACGAGGGCAGTTTGATCCTGTAGGCATGCCCAGAACATGCCTAACACCTGATACCTGCCAGCCACTGCACTGGAGGGGCAGCAGCGCACCCAGACAAAAGGCAGCAAGGGGCACAGGGACATGTAGGGCGAGCATGGAAGAGGTATTGAATGTGAGCAGGAGACAGGGAGAGAGGGCTTGCTGCTAGAGCACGGGTTACCTAAGTGGCTGACCTGGCTTAGGTGCCGCACTCCAGGAGAGAATTCATAGATAAAGATCTTGAGCAGAGGGAGGCACCTGTCCCTGGCCTCTCAGCCAAGTGCACCAGGTCAGCTGGCTGGCTTCTGAAAATTCTTTCCTTAGGTATCAAACTCTTCCTTCATTGTATGGGAGCTTGGGTGCCTAGCTTGGGGCTGAAAATTCCCCTGGGCAGCAGGCCGCTTAGGACTTAGGCATTGCAATGCTGAGCAGAGCAACACCAAAGTACCTGTAAGGATCTGGGCCTAAGTCTCTGTGCCTTGGTTCCCTATCTGGGAAAATTAGTACTGCCTTACCTCAACCAAGGGAAGTAAGTAGCCTTACCCTTGTGTGCCTGGACCTAAGATCGGGCAGCCCATTTAGGGAGGTGAAGAAATGTCTTTTCCCCCTAGCTTAGGCCAGTCCAAGTCAGAATCTAGCCCAAAGTAATGATTTAGGCCCTGATTCTTTACCCTTACTCATGCAGGTATCCCCACTGAAATCAACAGGCCAACTCATGGAGTAAATTACTAGGCAATATGAGCAAAGGTGGCAGAATCAGGCCCTTGTATAGTGGCCAGACAGAACAGCCACGTTGCACTCAGCACTGTAAAGAACAGCACTGGACAGGAGAGTGGGTTGTGCAGAACACAAGGGTTATTCCCTAGACTCTCCAGAAAGTGCCAAGGATGCTTATTCCTCATTCTGGGCATTCAACAGAGGGACTTCCATGGAACAGCCCGTTAGAATGACAGCACCTCCAGCAGTGCAGTTTATCCCTATGGCCTCCATCTTGCAATAAGCGCCATGCAGACAGATTCCCCCCCCCCCAACACTTATGCTGGTCCCTACTGAGGTCCGTGGATGCGTTCTGGACAGGTGTTCACTGGAGGACTAGAGTCTAAGCAGTGTCAGCTGGATTTGAGTTCAGGTACTAGTGTGCCTGTTCCCCTGAATCCAGATGCAACAGTGCTGCAAAATAAGCTGTAGTGATCAGTTTATGTAGTCCTCAGGCTAGTTGTCCAGGCGAGGGAGTGGCTGCTGGCTAACATGAACTACCATGATCTACAGTAGGATTGATGCTTAGTTCAAGGCTAAGTGAATGGGATTTGACAGGAGCCAGGTCTATTTGACTTTGATACAGTACCAGCATGTTCATCAGACCCAGGCACAGTACATGGAGGAGGAGGATTGGATGAGAGTTAAAAGGTATAAAGTTCAAATTTAATTTGAAGAATTTTCCTCTGCACTTAAATGTAGGAAACTGTTCCTGTGGTTTCAAGTATAAAATGTCATACTTCATAAGGAGTGCGAGTTTTAAATCTCAGCCAGATATTAAATACCATGCCACACTCTACTACTTTTTTGTTAAAAATGAAACCCCCAAATGATGGCTTATGAAATAATTTGCTCAATAAAATTAAAGCGTCTAAAAGAGGTAGTTCATAGTATATATACTCTCTGTTCCCTATCATTAGGAACAGCTGGTAATGAAACATCTATTGATTTTTATTCTGTATTGACTATTGCTTATCAGCATTCATTTATTTAAACATCTAGGACCTATCCGCAGTCCTAAATCTTACAGTCAATACAGATTGTAATTAACATATACCAGATGTTTTTGGTGAGAAAGACATAGAACTAGGGATTGATTCCAGGCTTCTGGCTATTATCCAAGTAATTTGTTAGCAGAGGTTTGAGAAAACTATTTGGTTTTAACATTTGGCTTGATCCAGCATATTCATAATAAATCAACACAAGTATAGTGTCAGGGATTAATCAATTAGGAGGATAAAGGTCGCTTTTATATTATAGTGGAAAAGAAATATCAGAAAATTAGAAACTAAATTGCGTTAGCTCAATATGAGCAGTGCAAAAGATTTATTTCATACAATCCATGAAATAGCGCTTTCAGAATCTGTCATGTTTCTATCCTTTTAATATGAATAGAAACTATATCCATCTCTTTGCTCTAAATAGAGTCACCAGACAGCAGTATTTTATCCTTTTCTTTTTAGTGTTCATGCTAATTATGAATACAGAGGGCCAGATTCTGCCACTCTGACTCTTATTTGAGTATTACCTTACTCCTCAAGTAACCATGTTAATTTCAGTGGGACTCCTCATGGAGTGAAGTACTACTCAACTTGAGTAAATGTGGCAAAATCTGACCCAGAACCACAATCCTAGCAAGTGTTTTTGATTCTATTTTGCACGCTTTTCGATAACAAATGACGTAAATTTCCAATAAAGTAAATTTTCACATTACATTTCTTGAGCTAGAATGATATCAGATCTTGCAGGTACCATAAACAGTGAGAAAAGAAAAGAGAGCCGTGTGCATGTGGACAGTGCTTCAGTCCTAAAGAAAGAAGTCCCAGAGCGCTCTTCTGGTAAGTGATAGAACCAGAACACCATTTCAGCTCCCTAAATATTTATAGTTTAATTTATTATCAGCTAAAATATAATTTGAAATTTCAACAGCTCTTGTAGTCTTGCTCCTTGTAATAATTGTTTTGAAGTCCTGCTCTCTTTGAGTTACTCACTCACATTGATTATTTTCTGGAATCATGTTTGCAAATATCACTCCCACTTTTTGGTGGGGCTAGGAGTGGTTAAAGGTGGAGAAAGCAGGTGAGAAAGGACAATGACTCTCTTCTGTGAGCAGCTGTAGGAAGGAAAGTTATTTACATTGGGTTGGGATTTGTGAAAGTTCATTAAAACAAGATTCAATGAGCTAAAATTCTGCCTAGTGCAACTCCATTGTCTCCACTTGCGCTGGTCCAATATAGTTCACAGTATATATATTTCAGAAACAGCCTTACAAAAGCATTGCTGCCAATAGGAAGTAGATTTTGCTAATTTGAAGGGAGCATGCTGTGAGCTGTCTTAGGTGAGATCCAGATTTGGGAGCTCTGTGGACAGCATATTCCGCCATTCTTTGGAGCTGTTCAAATGCCCTGAGAGGCTTTGGACACAAATACCCTAATTCTATCCTCAGACATGTGGGTGCACCTCCCATTGTACTCAGCATGAATGCTTCACCATGGGGAAGTTGAGAAGCATCATGAATGGGATGAAGAGGGGTGTGAAAAATCCATAGTGTTTACTAGGCTGCTGGGAACTTTGGAGACAGATATGCCATCCTCAGTGTTTGGTGCAGGCAGAGTCCAGCTTGTTTTAGGGTAAGCCCTCACAGGATAAATTGTAATGCTTTAGATACTGTATAACTGAATGAACTGTAATGTAACTAGATTCAGCAAGAATTAATGTTTTACTTATTATTATTTGACTACAGTGACAATTACTGGGAGACAGTGCTGCCTAATGGGTAGAACTGGGGGGTTCTGAAACAATGTGGGGCCTCTCTTTCTGACTACTGACACTGGGTGAGATTCTGTGCTGCACCTCTTAAAGGTGCACCACAGAACTCATAGCCCAGTGGGAAGGAGTCTAGGGCCAGTCTACAATATAAACGTACATTGGAATAACTATGTCACTCGGGTTGTGAAAAATGCCCCCCGCCTTCCTCCCCAAGCGCCGCAGTTATACCGATCTAACCCCCGGTGTAGACAGGCTTATCCCATCAACATTACTACCACCTCTCGAGGAAATGAACTAACTGTGCCAATGAGAGAAGCTGTCCTGTCTTCACTGAAGTGCTACAGTGATGCAGCTGCAGCTTATTAAGTGTAGACCTGCCCTAGGGCTTGTCTACACTTACATCTCTGCCATGGCGCAGCTGCATGGCTTAGTGAAGATGCTGCACTGCCAGGAGAGCTTCCCCCATTGGTATAAGTACTCCACCTCCCTGAGAGGCAGTAGCTGTGTCAACAGGAGAAGCCCTCCTATCGACATAGGACTGTCTACATGGGGGGTTAGGTTGGTATTACTGTGTCACTCAGGCATGTGGATTTTCTACCCCGTGAGCAATGTAGTTATACCGACATAAGTTTGTAGTGTAGACCAATCCTAGAACAGTTTTAAGCCCTCTTGCCACACACTTACCATTGCGCTATTCCAAGAGAGGCTCTTGGCATAATTAATAGTCTTGGCAGGGGGAGAAGGGGAGTTGTCTAACAGCAGTGCTGCTCAGAATTTCAGTAGTGATGTCTGCTGTGGTCCCACCCCAACATGTCCCTTCCACCCCAGCTCTGCTGTCTGGTCTGGGACTTCAAAGGGTGTCCTCAGAGGGCATCCTTACACCTATCACTGCAGTACTTGCAGCAGAAGAATCCGTCCCCAGCTGGGTGTGGACTTTTAGGGCCCCTTTATGCCATTCTGGTTCTTTTACCTGGTGTAAAGGAGCTGGAAGGAAGGGAAAGATCTCACCCATTGACTATGCCAAAGCCTTCAGTGACCAGTGAAGTGAATGAAATGTGAGGGTGCACAGCACCTTGCTGAATCTGGCTCTCACTGTGTGCTCTTGAGAGAATCACCACCATTGTGTGCCATAGTTTATCCATTTGTACAATGGCTCTTCCCAACGTAAATTATGGGATTTAGAACCAGATTTGTCACTTACAGTATGTCACCCCCTAGTATGTACCCAAGCTAGCTAGATTACAGCTAGTTCAGATATGTCTACCCAAGCTGCGATCACACTCTGTGATTGCAGTGTTGACATACCATTAGACTATATCTACACTACAGACTACAGCTGGCATAGCTATGTGTGTCAGGGGTATGAAGAAGGGTGATCCCTGACTGGCACCGCTGTGCTTTTACTGGTATTGCTTGCTTCTTTTGTGTGGGGTGGTTGTACTATAAACTGGTGCAAAGTGCATCTTTGCCAGTGTATCTGAATTCACAATAGGAGCACTTTGCCATTACAGAACGCTGGTATTCCTATACTGGTAAAGCACTCCTAGAGTAGACATAGCCACTACAGAAGCACTCCTCTGATGGCATAGTTGTGTCTACACTGGGGGTTTTGCCACATACCTGTGTCAGCTAGGAGGAGTGATTTTCTTTTCAAATTCCTAGCTGGCCTAACAATGCCCACAAAATGTTGTATTGTAAACCAGGCCTCAATAGTACCTTATTCCATGAATAGTCCCATGGATTTCAATGGGATAATCCACAGAGTAAGCAATTATTCAAGGTAAGGAAAAGTGGCAGAATCTAGCCTTTAACAAATGTTTGTAAAGGGCTCTGAGGGCCTAATGTGAAAGACACTAAAGCAAGCATTATTCGATTCTTTGGTATTCTGTCTTCACTGTTTCCATTTTTGTTTTTTCTCCGTTTTATTTCTTTTACTCCTCTCCACCTTTTTTTTAGTGGCCAAAAGGGAAAAACAGGAGATGTGGGTTGGGAACACCCAAACCCCAAAACAAACAAAAACATTTTCAGTTTGGTTTTTGGTTTCACATTTTGGGAGGGAGGTTCATTTTTTCATAGAAAAATTAGAAACCTTCAGATGTTTCATAGACAATTTGAAAAATTCTCATGTTTTTTTTTTTAAAGAAAAAAATTACGTAAAAAATTTTAATGTTTTTTTCAATCACCTCTAATTATTACTATTGGGGATTTTAGTGAAGCTAAGAGTTGACTGTCGTATGAACGGTGCATCACAAATGAATATCAACTATTGCTGGGGACTTGGCAATACGCTTCCCCCCCCCATTTATTATTAGAATCAGAAATGGGCCTGAGTAAAGAAATCTGGATCAGGAATGGGGGAGCATTCAGAGCTTTCCCAAAGCTTTGTTTGGGACCAGAGGAAGGATGGATCCACAGTTCCAATTTCGGGTGCATCTTAAACTAGAACATGTTATTTCAGAATAGTCATTTTTAAACTCTGCATTGATAAATATTTTCTTGAAGCTATTACAACAGAATAAGATATGCAAAAAAGGTAGAAAATCAACCAGGTCATTGCATCACAGAATAATTCATTTAAAAGCACTGAATTATTATGAGCTACTGCCTCTATCTATCAATATATTATTATTCATTTAAAAGCACTGAATTATTATGAGCTACTGCTTATCTAGCAATATATTAATAGACTGCCCAACCCAGAGGTTTCTAGGTGCAAGCAATGTTAGATGCAGCAACTCCTTCTTTGTCTTGTTGAGAGTATTCTAATCTGAGTTACAGGCAGTGAGATTCATTTGTATGGTGGTGATGAAAAAAACCCTGTGCCTGACTTGTTAAACATTTAAAATAACAAGTGAAAGGGTTAACAACTTAATTAGAGTTGGAAGAACAATACAAACTAACCACACGATGAAGTGCCCCTTTTTACGTTGCATGTGTGTCACTTCCACGTGGAAGTGAGAATGAATTTCTTTCTTCCTCCTGCTTCAACTGTGTGTTCTATAAATAAAACTGTCCAGTGTGAGAAAAAAAGAATAATAACAAGGAACTGCAGTTTCTATGTGCCAGTGGCAGGATGTTTTTTGATTATCCTGTTTCTTGTAAACACGGAGACAGCTTTTGTAGCACAGATGCAAAGGAGGCTGCTGTTCATTGTTTTAACACCTGCTATCCTTTAAAGTGGACCTGATTTCCATAAGCCATTGATAAAATTCAGACTCAGAAACCTGCTATGCACACTGACCTATCACGGATAATTTGATAAATCTCCTGAGAATCTAACATCCGCCCAATTTTATTTATATTTGATTTAGGGTGCTGGGAGGGGAAGGGAAACCTCTTATTTTTCTTCCCTTGTTCTCACAATCGTTATAAAAACAATACTTTCAGGCTTCAAGGTGGCGACCTGTGAGAAATAAAAGCAATAGCTATATTTGCTATGCTAGGCTTCAGCCAACTTTATGAATGAAGCCACCAGTTGCATTTTTTTTCCAGAACTGGACCTACTGCTGAGACAAAATGGAAAATTGCATTGCCAAATGGTGTGATAAATGAGTATGGACACAATTTACAACATTCTCCCCTCTAGTGACACCCTTGCAACCCCCACTGGTGTAAACAAGAGTAAACAAGGGCAAATATTTCACTTCATTGCAACTGCACCAGGGATGTTCGTGGCTTTGTATTCATTCATCTTGTCCATCCCCTTCCCAGTACAGGATTGTTCCTTATAGTATAGTTTACTTAGTCCAGACTAATTCTAAAAGACTCAAGCGATGGAACTTCCATCATATCCTTTATAGATCTATTTTGTAATATCATGAAATAAATAACAGCAATAATTTACATGTATATAGGTGGTTTTGTACTGATACACCCCAAACCACTTTGAAAACTACATACTCTCAGAGGTGATGGATCAGTTTTTATAATGGGGGTGCTGAGAGCCATTGAACTAAACTGTAAGCCCTGAATATAATGGAATCCACTTCAAGCCAGGGGATGTGGCAACACCCCTAAGAACATAAGAATGGCCATACTGGGTTAGACCAAAGGTCCATCTAGCCCTGTATCCTGTCTTCCGACTGTGGCTAGTGCCAGATGCTTCAGAGGGAATGAACAGCATAGGTAATTGTCAAGTGATCCATCCCCTGTTGCCCATTCCCAGCTTCTGGCAAACAGAAGCTAGGGACACCATCCCTACTCATCCTGGCTAATAGCCATTGATGGACCTATCCTCCTTGAACTTATCTAGTTCCTTCTTTAACCCTGTTCGCCTTCACAACATCCTCTGGCAGAGTTCACAGGTTGACCCCTAATTCCAGCACCTATGCATACTATACATAGAATGCCATAAAAATCAGTTCACCTCTGGGATGTACCATGACAGCTCAATGGCACATAAGTGTTGTGGGAAGGAGCCTCCTTCAAGGAGGTGAAAGTTACATCAAGGACACCAGTCAGATTTCCATTGTGATGTGGGATTTTTATAGGGTAGTTATACATCTTAATCACACATTTGTGTTTATTTAGGACATTAAGAATAAAATAAGTGATACTGTCCGTATATGTTGATTGTTAAAGTTCATTTTAGGATTGTGTTTCTTCGGGTTTGTCCACACATAGATGTTGCACTGGTTTAATTTAAATTGGTTCAGTTAAGCCAGTGCTTTTTTTTATGTGCAGACTCTCTTATGTTAGCTTCAAACTGGTTATATTGGTATAACTTGTGCCTATAAATTTACTGAGGCATGTCAAACAGATATTAAATCAGGTTTAAACTGATCACCGCCCACCCACAAAGTTTCACCAGTTTAACTACATTGGTCTAAAATCACTCCTGTTAGTTAAACCAGGATAACTGTGCGTGCAAACCAGGCCTTAGTTCACACAGCTCTTACATTCAAGTCTGGTGGAAGGTGGGAATTGGGCTATGGGATCTGATGGGTAATAACAGGAGAGGACTCCATGTTACTTTGTAAAGAGGCAGTTTATTTTTGGAGGACTATTTATAACAGTGCTTCAGTCCCCCCACTGACTGGCATTTGGGGACCAAAACCCAGGGTGATAAGACAGAGGTGAAATAGTAGAACAGGGCAGTGAGAGTCCTGTGATAGGGGACCCTTTCCACAGCTCCACTGAGAGCAGGAGACGCATAAACTTTTCCCAATCTGGGACCGCTTCCAGGAATAAGCTCCTTCACTCTAATGCACACCGCTCCACCACCCACCCATGTCTCTGGCTGGAAGGAGATGGGCACACTAGGAAGCCTACACCTCTTGCCAAAAGAAGAGGAAGTCAGATGGTGGCTGTGATTCCATCCCAGGGTCACTTCAAAGGTTTTCTTCCCTGGAAGTGAAGACTGGGGTTGTAATCAATGAAATCCTGAAATAATCACTTTGCTCTACATTTGTGGTAAGGTGGAGACTTAGATCTCCACGCAAGGAGGGTTACATCCTGCCCTGTGCAC
Source organism: Chelonia mydas (assembly GCF_015237465.2). NCBI lineage: Eukaryota > Metazoa > Chordata > Testudines > Cheloniidae > Chelonia > Chelonia mydas. The sequence continues at coordinate 69,595,870 of NC_051251.2, read as the reverse complement.
AGCTGATGCAGAAGGCCGCCTGGCAGGAGAACCTGTGTGCAAAGCTGGTATTAGGATCTGAAGGAATGCACGGGGTAGCTCAGCTGTGCAGGAGCTATCTTCCTGACCTCAAATCTCTAGCCATTTCCCCTGCTATTGAGGCTTAACCACAGCTCACTGAAGGTGAGGGAAAGGCTCCCATTGACTTCACTGAGCACTGGCTGTTAAGCTTAAATTTTATTTTACTCCCAGTCATCCCATTCCTTGTAGATATACTCCCTTGGGTTGCGCTGAACATCCCTTTTCCTCATTGGTGTTTGTACCCTTCAGATGTTTGTAGGCATTTGTCAGTGGCAGAATCTTGATCTATGCATGGAGGGGGCAGATAGGTACCAGATGATATGATCATGTGACAAACAAATATTTACACAATTAAAATGAAAATTAAAATAAAATTACAGCTAGAATTTTCAATTGAGTCTCAGGGAGTTAAGCCCCTAAGTCCCATTGGGTTTGGGTAGGGTGACCAGATGTTCCAATTTTATAGGGACAGTCCTGATATTTGGGGCTTTGTCTTATATAGGCGCCTATTACTCCCCACCTCCTGTCCTGATTTTTTACACTTGCTGTCTGGTATCCATAGATGTGGGGACCCTGATACCTTTAGACTCCTCTAAAACTATTGTCTTACATTGTCAGAGGGAAGTCTTAGACATGCTTATATTTTTTTAGTGAGTGTCTTGCGGTTTCTTTAAATTTTCTTTCCCTGGCCTCATTTACAAACAAGACAGAGAAAGTGGACAGAATATCATCCTTAATTTTCCTTATTACATGTAGTTCAAGAAAAATGTCCTTTGCCCATATCCTCTTTTATGGTAAAATGTCAGTGCTTTTCTATGATATTTACCAAGAAATCTTCTAAGGAAAGCTAACCACATGATATGGTTGGTGCATTAATTTGTCATGCCTCGTTAGATGTCCCTGATGACCTTTCATGGTAATTACACTAGGTCTGAGATATTTGTCTCAGACAGAAGCAAATGCCCTCTTCAGATCTTTTTAGCCAGGTGCAATTTATACTGTTTTCTACATGGATCATCGGGTGAGTGCTCTGGCTGTACGCTGTCTGTGTATTCCGTAAAACTATAGATTATTTCTCTGAGGTGGTTTAAGTGGCTGAATATTTTCACAGAGAATCTGATATGATCTTGAGGAATCATCAGCATTGCCCTTTATACTGTACATCGAGGCCCTGATTCCAGAAATTTTCTATTTTCCAGGAAAACAAATAAATGCATGTTAAAGTCCCATTGAAATTGCACTGTTGTATTTCAAGAATTGTTTTTAAAAAAAATAAACACCAGAAAAAGGCAGGTTTCCTTTCAAGGGATTCTTAGCAGAACTGAAGCCTTGTTCAAGCGGCTTACTATAAATTACAACCTGTTTTACTTCCTGTTCCTGCTCTCTGCAGCTCGCTTCTTGGGCATACCTAATTTTCTGTGTGGTTACATACAGGGAAATCAGCAGGCAAACAAGAAATGAAAAGTTTTTAAAATAGTCTTTATTTAGCACACTGCTAATTAAGCAAATTTCTGCTTAAATGTATGCATTTATAGTTCAAATACAAACTGATTTTTTTTATTAACTATGAGAAATTAAAATAGCCAAAAATAAACACTGAAAATGACTAAAAATAGAAAATGAAATTGACCATCCCCATTTAATTATGGTCCACATTGTGTGCAAGAATATAAGGTTTTGTCTATTCTTGGTATTCAGCAATTGGCAGCGAATAACTAGTGTAACTGTCGCGGTGCAAACCCCAGATATGCACATGGGAGTTGCTGTGATTTCTCCTGCAGGAGTTAGTTCAACCAGTGTAAATCACAGCTTTCCTTGTCTACACTTGGAGTTTGCACCTGTGCATCTGCAATACAGACGAGGCCTAAGTGAGGAAAGGGTCTAAGCAGCCTCTCTCCCTTGTGCTCTTGTACAGGGGAGCCCGGCACAATTGGAAGGACTCCATGACACTGTGCTATCTCTCCAGACAAACTGGGAGGATATGTGTGCTGCACAGCTCCACTGAAGTCAGCAGAGCTATGCCAGTTTACATCAGCTGAGGATCTGAACCTATTTCTCTTGATTTATGGACAGTTAGGGCAATCTGAACCCTTTTTGCATAACTGTAATGTGATTTGCCCAGGGAGGATTCTGAGTCTGAATACATCAAATGAGGGAACGACATTACATGCCTTCTTTTTTTAAAGTATGTGAAAATCAGTATTTTGCTGCACTCACCTGGAGACTGAAAAAGCACTGGCCTTAAAATGTATTATTGGGCTGAAATTGTTCTGGCCTTAAAGTGTTTATTCCATTTTTGGCTCTATCAGCGAAAGAGAGCAAAAGCAGAGGATGCTAGCTAGGAGATAAATTAATTTTCAAAAAAGCCAGCATGCTGCATGTTGTATCTTTTGTTCTGTACATAACAAAAATAATGTGAAGAAACTACAAGGGCACAGTTAGGTCCCATGTAATAGTATTTTACTGATTACACAGAAACATACAGGATACATCTACACTGCAATAAAAAACTAGGGCTGTCAAGCGATTAACAAAATTAATCGTGATTAATCATCCTGTTAAACAATAATAGAATACCTTTTAAATATTTTTGGATGTTTTCTACATTTTCAAATATATTGATTTCAATTAGAACACAGAATACAAAGTGTACGGTGCTCACTTTATATTTATTTTTTGTTATAAATATTTGCACTGTAAAAAACAAAAGAAATCGTATTTTTTCAATTCAGCTAATACAAGTACTGTAGTGCAATTTATAATGAAAGTTGAACTTACAAATGTAGAATTATGTACAAAAAACCCCCTCCATTCAAAAATAAAGCAATGTAAAACTATAAAACCTACAAGTGCAATCAGTCCTACTTCTTGTTCAGCTAACTGGTGAGACAAATAAGTTTGTTTACATTTGCAGAAGATAATGCTGCTCGCTTCTTGTTTACAATGTCACCTGAAAGTGAGAACAGACGTTTGCATGGCAATGTTGTAGCTGGTGTCGCAAGATATTTACATGCCAGATGCGCTAAAGATTCATATGTCCCTTCATGCTTCAATCACCATTCCAGAGGACAGGCATCCATAATGATGACGGGTTCTGCTTGATAACAATCTAAAGCAGTGCAGAGCGACGCATGTTCATTTTCATTATCTGAGTCAGGTGCCACCAGCAGAAGGTTGATTTTCTTTTTTGGTGGTTTGGGTTCTGTAATTTTTGCATCAGAGTGTTGCTCTTTTAAGACTTCTGAAAGCATGCGCCACACCTCGTCCCTCTCAGATTTTGGAAGGCACTTCAGATTCTTAAATCTTGGGTTGCATGCTGTAGCTATCTTTAGAAATCCACATTGGTACCTTCTTTGCATTTTGTCAAATTTGCAGTGAAAGTGTTCTTAAAATGAACAACATGTGCTGGGTCACCATCAGAGACTGCTATAACATGAAATAAATGGCAGAATGCAGGTAAAACAGAGCAGGACACATACAATTCTCCTCCCAAGGAGTTCAGTCACAAATTTAATTAACCCATTTTTTTAAAACGAGTGTTATCAGCATGGAAGCATGTCCTCTGGAACAATGGCCGAAGCATGAAGAGACATATGAATCTTTAGCACATCTGGCATGTAAATATATTGCAACACCAGCTACAACAGTGCCATGCAAATGCCTGTTCTCACTTTCAAGTGACATTGTAATTAAGAAGTGGGCAGCATTATCCCCTGTAAACGTAAACAAACTTGTTTCTCTTAGCGATTGGCTGAACAAGAAATAGGACTGAGTGGACTTGTAGGTGCTAAAGTTTTACATTGGTTTGTTTTTGAGTCCAGTTATGTAACAAAAAAACTGCATTGGAAGTTGCACTTTCATGATCAAGAGATTGTACTACAGTACTTGTATGAGGTGAATTGAAAAATATTACTTCTTTTGTTTATCATTTTACAGTGCAAATATTTGTAATCAAAAATAATATAAAGTGAGCACTCTACACTTTGTATTCTATGTTGTAATTGAAATCAATATATTGGAAAATGTAGAAAACCTCCAAAAATATTTAATAAATTTCAATTGGTATTCTATTGTTTAATAGTGTGATTAATCGCAATTAATTTTTTAAATTGCGATTAATTTTTTTGAGTTAATCACGTGAGTTAACTGCTATTATTCGGCATGGACTCTGCTGGCCCATGGAGGTTGAATCGGGCTTGCAGGGCTCAGGCTGCCGGGTAAAAATTACAATGACATTCGGGTTTGGGCTAGAACCCGGGCTCTGAAACTCTGCGAGGATGGAAGGTCTCAGAGCTCAGGCTCCAGATGAACCCTGAATTGCTGCAATTTTTAGCCCCACAGCCCGAGCCCTGCATGTCCAAGTCAGTTCACCTGGGCTCTGAGACTTGGAGCCACAAGTTTTTTATTGTGTGTAACAATACATATGCTCTGGTTGTTTTTGGTGGCTTCTAAAAAACTGGAATACAGTAAGTGCCACTAGAGGGCTCAAAAACTATTTAAAGGGATATTCTATATAGTATGCTGAGTTCTTTTAAAAATCTAGACATAGGTGTCACAGTGAGAGAGTCTGGATGCTAAGCTTGTTTCAAAATCTGACCAGGGGTCTAAATAAGATTTGAGATCTTTTGAAAATCTGGTCCCAGGTGCATAGAAATCTGATACTGCACCCTTTTGAAAATGTCAGGTTTCAGAGTAACAGCCGTGTTAATCTGTATTCGCAAAAAGAAAAGGAGTACTTGTGGCACCTTTAAGACTAACCAATTTATTTGAGCATAAGCTTTCGTGAGCTACAGCTCACTTCATCGGATGTAAGGAGAGTGATCACTTTAGATAAGCTATTACCAGCAGGAGAGTGGGGTGGGGGGAGGTATTTTTTCATGCTTTGTGTGTATAAAAAGATCTTCTACACTTTCCACAGTATGCATCCGATGAAGTGAGCTGTAGCTCACGAAAGCTTATGCTCAAATAAATCGGTTAGTCTCTAAGGTGCCACAAGTACTCCTTTTCCTTTTGAAAATTTATCTCAGTGGAAACTGGCTGCAACCTAAACTATACAACCTAAACTATACAGCTAATGCTCAAATAAATTGGTTAGTCTCTAAGGTGCCACAAGTACTCCTTTTCTTTTTGCGAATACAGACTAACACGGCTGCTACTCTGAAACTATACAGAGACACCCTTGCCTTTCTGCGATACAGTACAATGCATTCAATAAAATGTATGTACTGGTAATTAGAGAGACAAGCTGGGTGAGGTAATATCTTTTATTGGACCAACTTCTGTTGGTGAAAGAGACAAACTTGCGAGCTACGCAGAGGTCTTCTTCAGGTCTGGTACTGGTATCGGTATTCATACACTGAGTGGTTCGCAGCATTTCCAAATAAAATAGAACAGAGTAGCTGTTTTGGGTTACAAATTAGAAGAGAGATTAATTTGGATATCATACTTTTCTGATTGTAGCATTTTAAGATGTTACTGCCTCGCTGAAATATTTGTCTTGTGAACAGCGGTCTGTTTTCAATTAAAGCACGGCTCTTCGTGTGTCTGTCAACATGGCAAAAAGAAAATCCACAAATCTAATTCTGAGGGTTCAATATGGAAAGGAACCAACAAAAAAAAGGGCTATTTTAAAAAAATCATTTTGGTTATTTATTAACCTCAAAACATCTTCGTTTTTCAGTGCCAAATTTTGCAAGTAATTAACCTTTCCCCAAAAAGGGTGATGCCACTGCAATGAATTCCTGTCTTTCATGAAGCTGCAAAGAGAGGAACTGAGAACAGGTCCCTTTATAACAATGGAGGATTCATTTTTCTATACAAATCATTCAGAAATAGGCCTGGGACTGCAGTGAAAACATTTGGAGTATGGTTCTTGGTTAGGCATGACTCATCCCGGAGCTACGGTAGTACAGGGGGAGTAATTTATTTAATATACAACAGTGCTAAGAGGGAGACCTCTCATACCTGCTTCTATGCAAGCTGCTGTCTGGGGACTGGCCACATACTTTCAGGGGAAATAGTAGAGTGTTGCTGAGGGACTTCCGTGGAGCTGTACAGAGACAGCCCGATGCTGCACCAGTGTGTTTTGGAATGCTTATTTGGGTCTTCTAGATGTATAGTCTCCTGGCACCTTCACTAGAATAATTAGAGCTGGGATTTATTTAACATTCAGTTGTTTAAAATGAGCTGATTATGTGCTGTTCTCCCCTTTTCAGCCTTCAATTTAGGACTGTACAGGGACTTGAATAAGGAGCTTAAATAGCATTATAACTGTGTGGCCTAAAGGCTCCATTCAGCACTCCATTTTCACTCCTACCCAGCCTTCCAATTCCCACTGAAGTGAGTTCCTTATCCAAAGGCCTTGGCAGGCTTGCCATTCACCTCAGTTATTGTTTAGTATTTGTACTGAGGTAGTGCCTGCGATGACCAATCACTGTGCCAGGTGCTGTACAAATCGAAAGCAAAAAGACAGTCCCTGCCCTGAGAGCTTAGAAATAAGTGGGATGCATATCTAGATCTGGCAGTGCGTGAGAAGAGTGCTGAATATGGCCCCAAAAGCTGGAGTTTATATTTCTAAAGGTGACTGGAAAACAGGAATTAAAAAAAGCTCACTTTTTCACAATCTTCCCATCCCACTGTCTACTTTTTTGTTCAAATTTTTTGTTCAATTCAAAAAGTAGCTTTCTAGTTGGTTGAAAAATGGGAGGGTGAATAACAAATATTTAATCAATCCCCGGACTCTCCACCCCTTGTCTTTTCATGGTCATGTTTCAGACTTTCAGCTCTCCTTTTTCATGAACTTTTTTAAGTGGGAAAAGTGTCACCAGCTCTACACAATGCTCATTGTGGGCCAGAATGTAACCCCCCCAATTCCACTGGTGAGCACTGACTCACGTGACTTCAGTGGGGCTACTCACATGAGTAAATGCTCACCTGCGTGTGTAAGGGTGCCACAATTTAATTGCATATAATTAAATTCACACCTGTCTCACTGTAATATTTATCAAGGCCTGGTCTACACTTAAAACTTACACGTGTGTAGCTATGGTGATCAGGGGAGTGAAAACAACATACCCATTAGTGTGCGGACAAAACTCCCAGTGTTGAGTGCTTCTGTTGGCTTAGGTAATGTCATTTGGGGAGGTGGTGTTCCTACACTGGCAGAAAAACTCCTTTTACACTAAGGGGCTACGCCAGTATGAACTCTGTAGTTTAGACATAGCTTTAGACACTCTGTTGGGTGGTTGGGGAGAGGAATGCAATCTTAACTGTGCTAGTAACATTTTCTTTATTACGGTTTTGATTCAGGAAAGCATGGGACTTAAGCACATGCTGAAGTGCTTTCCTGAATCGGGGCCAAACCGATTTTACATTATTTCTCTTCTCCTTTCTCTCTGCTGCTGCCAGGCCCCACAGATCTTGAAAATGGGTACATGGAGGTCCTGCAAATCATCACACTCCAATCCTTCACCCAGCAGCTCACAGGGAGCAACTGGGACTGGAGTCCATGAAGCCCAGCTCAGGCACAAGCCCTGCCCCATCTTCTGATTGGGAGAGCTCCAAGGCCCCTGATTGGGCTGCAGCCCCTATTTAAGCCACAGCAGGAAACAGAATGTTGTCTGTACAACTGGGCTTCACCCTGCCATGGATGGCTGGCCTGGAATTTACGTGGTCCTGCCTTCTGATCTTGCCTGGTAGTATCCTGACTTGGGCTGGCTCTTGGTAATTGCACCCTGGTTCCTGCCCTCTGGTTTGTCTCTTGATTCTGATCTCCTGGCATTCCAGTGCAGCCTGGTTCCTGGTAATTGGTTCCTGAACACTGGACCATCAGCTCACCCCCAGTGCTATCCCCTAGACCAGGCCACTCATGCCCTGGTCCTGACAGCTGCATATTTATTCATTGTAGCTTCTCGACTATTTATTGCAAGAAAAAAATCACTTTATTTAGTTACATGTTGCTGAGGAATTAAGAGTAGACTGTGCAGAACGATCCTGTATTGGCAAGAGGGGAGACATATGACCTAGTCTTTTCTGTCTCTCGCTTCTACAGTCCTAATTATATTCTAAATGGATTCTTTTTGTTTAGCATCTCCCCCTCTCCCCAGCCCTTCATGAGCTCTTGTCTATATTTTTAGATCTGTCAGTGTGGAATGTTACAAATAGTTGTTGAATGATATTATTGAATGTTAACGTGCTTGGCTGCATTGCACTAATGATGGGGCCTTGGGGATATGTAAATCAATTAATTGAGTGTAATTGATGTAGTAGCTGTTTGGAGGAGGCTATTGAGGAGCACCTGCGAGGGCAGACAAAGAGGGAGAAATTTGGAAGCAGTGAGGGAAGGGGATATTGGAGAGCTGATGGAAGTCATGGGGTAGAGGTGTTCATTTGTAAAGGATTTGTATTCTACTCTCACAGGAATGTTGGGCCTGATTTGTCACTTTGAGAATCAGTCCCATTGTGTCCAGTGGTTTTGTCCTTAAAAAAATAAAAAAAGTCACAGGCCTGATTCTTATTTACATGATGGCCCCTTTACATTACTCTGGAAGTGTAATGGAGCCTTAAAATGGGCAGAAATGTAATTTAAAGCTTCTCTACAGCTCATTGTATGAGAATCAGGCCCTACAAGGCAGATGCTACAGGTTGCATAGGAAGAAGCATTTCCTGATTCCTCTTTCTGTCTGTCTTTCCTTCTGTCTGTCTGTCTGCAATATTATTTTATATTCTTTTTTCTCTGCTATGCACACATTATCTGTAGAAGCCTGGGCACTATGGGGTGACTTTTCAATGTGCTGCACAGATGGTGCTCAGAGAAATTCTGTTTAATGGAATTTGTGCAAAGAACCTTCTATGCATTACTTTAAAATGTATGTGTAAAGGATGTCTAGACTACTCATTCATCACACTCAGCCTGTGAACTATTCTCTCCATTGCATCTGAGAGTCTAGCGTTTCTTTCTTTGGGACTACTCTCAGACTAATTCCGGTAGTAGGGTTGCCAGTTTTGGTTGGACGTATTCCTGGAGGTATCATCACATGACATAATCTTTAATTAAAGATTAATCTTTAATTCCTGGAGACTCCAAGACAATCCTGGAGGGTTGGCAACCCTCTCTATTAGGGGGAAAACAATTGCAGAGGCTAGGCTGCACTAAGAGGTAGAGATCTCTTCCTGTGTGTGGCAGGGTCTACTACCACTTTAAGGGACAGTTTCCAGTTTACAAAAGCCTGGGTATAATCAAGGAGTCCTGCCTTACACTGGGGCAGGCTGTATAAACAGGAAATGAATGTTGGGATGTTTAAGAGGCTAGGAGCTATGCTGGTTGCTACAGGTTGCAGGCTCCAGGCCAGTAGCCTGACCTAGGCCCTACAGACTTTGTTTTCTGACTAAGTTTAGTTGCTCTGAAGTAGGAAGGGCCTTATAAACTGCGTTAAGCATTTTCTCCCCTCAGCCTGATACCTAAGGGAAAAGGGGAAAGCCTCCTAGAACATTTAGGAAGCTAGGAACTTGGTTTGGAGGCCTTTTTAAAGGGACATGTTTGTTTAGTGTGGTGTTGGCCTCCTCTTCTGAGCTTCTGTGCAAAAAGGAATTGAAATTCTAACTACCAAATTACATATTAATGGACAGATGGTCTCTTCCAGCTCATTAAAATGATTAATCTGTGGACGTGTCATGTCCCCATCATATGTCACAGCCAGATCTGGTGGGGCACTGCACTTCCTGGCAGAGAGGGACCATGGGCCCCTCCACAGGTTTTGTATCATTCTGTAGCAGGAAGTGGCCTTTTAGCCTCCCAGTGGTGATAAACTAAGCAAGGCCTGAGAAGAGCCAATCTTCTGCTAAGTTGGGTAGTTATGTGCGAGGTGTGCCGCTCCCACACACCCCATCTTTTACGAACTGCTTGGCATTGCTGATGCATTGGCTGCTAATTTAGTATATGTTAAATTTCAGGCAGTGGCACGGTCACTTGAGAAGAGATGGAGGCTTCAGCAGCTGCAGTGACTAACAGACGGTTATGATACAGTAGCGATGTGTTTCAGGAAATTCAGTGTCCATATGTTTACTAACTAACCCAACACGCATCCTCCAGATGCTGTTCCCTGAACTCCTTTTCAAGCATGTATGCAACGGGAAGGTGAGTCATACAGCGTAGGCAGGCCACTGCATCATCCTCTCTTACTGTGAAGAGGTGGCAAGTGGCTTTCTCTTTGAGGCTTACCTTCACCACTAACATCAGAGGCTCCTCAACCTCTCCCCCGTTCCCCCCAGTTTGGAATGTATGCCTAGCTATACATCAGGAACAGAGCATAGAAGGTACAGTTTCCTTTGAGAGAATGAAACATGACCTGAAACTGACTGATCTTAGATTTGGTGCCTAACAAAAAGCTTCTCAATAGCCACATCAAGCTAGGATAAGAACATACATATCTGTGCCCACTCAGCCCCAGGCTAATGGCTGTCTGCCTCTTCTGATCAGTCTTGGAAGGTTAGAAACAGAGTTCCTCTCCAGACTGGATGAGGTTTCCATTGACTGCACACAGCTGCCACCAATTCTCCCACCCAAAGCACAGTGAAGAAGGCTGCTGCAGAGAAACAGCAGTTGCTCAAAGCTGAAGATGCATGCGCTCTCCAGTGGTCAGAGCAGGGTCTGAAGCAGCAGCTTGATTGTTATTAGGCTTTTACTGCCACCCATGCATCTCTGAACCGCCGTCTCACCATGCATTGTGTTACAAAGCTCTGGCAATGGTCACCACGGCCTCTCACCTTCCTCTGTAAAAAAATAAGAATCTGCTCTCCAAGCAGGAGAGATGTGCTAATACACAAAGTGGAACCTTGGCTGGCCATAGACATCACCACCTTCTGGATTTGACCCTCCAAGACTGGCTTGAGGCCACCGTGCCCACGTTTTCCTCGGGAGGCTATGACCCTGGTGGGGAGTTCTTGGGTAGCCAGCTAAGGCAGCTTTGTGGCTGCTTTGCCCTTCCAGCGCAGCCTAGAGCAGAGTGGAGGCCCCTATCTGACTTTTTGTGTTTTATCTAATTTTCTTCCAGGGGTAGAATATGGGCAATGATGACATACAGACGAGCCTGTGGAAGAAGGAAAATAATCTGTATAAACACTGATCCATGATAACACTGTAATGTTTTCTACAGGCTGGAATTCATCTAGAAAAGCAACTCTTCTGAAGCAGCAGCCCTCCCTCCCCATTGCCAAATATCCATTTGTACAGTTTCATAGCTGGCTCAGTTCTGCAGATTCTATCACACTTATAATAAGGCCGATTAGCTCTGATTTGTTTAAGTTATAGTCTGGCTGCTTTCAGCTCATGCAGACACAACACTATTGCTCTGCACAAGAGAATGTGCTGTGGTCACACCAGCCTGCTCAGCAGAGGGGGAGCCATGTTTTATTGCTATTGATGTGTAGCAGATGGGATGGAATTACCAGGCCCAAGTCTGAAAAAGCTAGCAGAGCCAAGGTAAAAGGGCTGTGCTTATGTGAAACTGCCAGAGCAATGGAGCTTGGGACTGGAGCTCCAGCCCTGTCCTGATCTGGGGCCATGCGGATTTGCTCCATCCCCCATCTCATGTCTGCATTCCCAATATTTGTGAGCGACACCTCCACATCTTCATCAAATTCTCCTGTGGATTACTCTCTTGCAACTCACATCCAGGTTCCACATGGAGGTGCAGGGACCTACTGCTTTGCTCTTTGGAGCAGCAGAAAAGCATCAGTATTTTGTCCTAATAGCACCTGTTTAAACCACTTCAGGATTTGGGCTTTTCAAATCAGCAAGCAGTTCAGAGCCCAAATCTATACTCTTCAGCTGCTCACTGTAACCTTCTGCAGTAAAGAGTTGTCTTTCTCTAGCATGAAAGATGTAATTATACTATCACAGAGTTGCCTCCAGAAAACTGCAAACCACGCCTCCCTCACTGGACCCCAGAAACTGTGTTATTTTCTCTATTTTATTCCTCTAAAACTTTCAATACTATTGTTTTTCAGTCTGAGGTCTTTTCTCTGTTCCAAAGAGAGGCCAAGGCAAATAAGCCAAAGTACATACACCGTCCATTGGTCCGATTCTCCTCATTCTGGAAGTATAATAGGTGAGTACAGTGGGGTGGAAGTAGGCCTAGATTTCATTGAAAGCTCATGGAATTCTTTTTCTTTTCATTTTTAATTTTTTTTAAAGAGGTGGTTATTAGAAAAAAGTAGGCAATTAAACCTCAAAAAACTACATTAAAGTAATACTAAAGGTCTCACGAAAGCCCACCAAGCCAGGAAATTTCAAGTTAAGTTTGAAACCCTATTCTCTACTCCACTTTAGTGAGGTTAATTGTTGCAGGGTTCAAACAACGGGTGATCTTACATGCAATATGGACTGCAATACCTAGCCATAAATGTCAAATTGATCCCTGGAACAAGCTGCTGTTTACAATGGGCTCATACCAGAGTTGAATTTGATCCAATATGTTGAGTTAGGATGGAGTTTCAACCTTAATTCTGAATTTCCTGACTCTTGTGGATTTAAGTCAGACCTTTAATGCTAGTTGAATGTCATTTTTTCTTGTGGTTGGATATAATAATTTAGCTCTGTGGAATAATTTGGGATACAGTTTTTATGAAAGGTACTTGGCACAATAAGGCAAAATATGTCAGTGGGCTCAGAAGAGCAGCAGGATCAGGCCTGAAAAACAAATCCTAAGATAAATGTTAAGAACTCGGCACAAATTTATAGAAATTTCCTTAGCTTCAAAGAGCCCTCTTCTGCCCAAGCTCCATTGCACTGGAGAAATTCCCTCACTTGTTGCTTAATTACCTGTTCATATTTGTACTTCAGCAGAACCAGGGAGATTGGCTTTCGGGTACTGGATTAGTCATTGCCATGCATGAAACTGCACTGCTGCTGTTCAAGATCCCTTTTTTACTGGTCTCTGTGTTTCAGTCACGTAGTTCAGTGTATTCTATGGTAATTGCACACAAGTGCACTATCCAAGTGGTTGTTGCTGCATGTATTGTAGTGATAAATTGTTAATAAGAGTATTAATTACAAAATTAAATAATAATAATAATTAATAATAAAAAAAATAATCAAAAAATAATTAAATGATCATGATGACTATTAAATATTGCAGTACCACCCATGCAGCTAGATGCTGTACATACATATAGTAAATGATACTCTCTGTCCCAAAAAGCTTCCATGTCAATGAGCCATAATTTCCGCTGGCTAGGTTAATTTGGGATACAGTAACGCATAGAAACATGGGTTATGCCTGGGATCCCTGCCCTGCCAGGGCAAGTTGGAGGAACTGCTCAGTGGATCAGTTTACCAAGCTGTAAAATGGGCATATCAGCATTCCATTCACCTTTGGAGAGCACTCTGAGACCATTGGGTAAAAGGGCAAGAGGCCATTTTTGAAGAGAAAATAAAAATGACTTCTTTTCTCATTTGCTGCTGTTTTTATGAGACTGGTAAAACTGTCCCACATAATAGTACAGCACTCATTATTATTATTATTTATTTGTATTCGTGCAGGCAATGAAAAACAGTCTTGGTTTAGGAAAAAACATTTCCACAAGAATCTGAGTTTTGGAATGTTTTCCTTTTTTATGAGGAATCAAACCTAACAGTTTTCAGCTCTTTTTACTGAAAAAAAGAAAAGAAAATGCCCATGAAAAATTAAAACAAAAATCAGTTTTTAAAAAATTTGATTTTGAAATCTCTGTGACAATATTTACCATTTTCTGACCAGCTGTAATGTGTTACATTGTATTAAAATCTCAAATGATAAACCCAAATATCACACTGTTTGAAGTGGGGAGAGAGACACTGTACCAAATTCAACCATGGGGTAGACCAGTGCAACCTGTATTGAAATTTCACCAGTTTACACCAGGACTAACTCTCACCCATTTTCTGGCCTGACTTCTTCAATTTATCCTAAGAATACACCTTCAAAACTGGCATGAACAATCCTATATTGGACAGATTTTGTCATGAAGGTCTGTTCTGATCATACGTATGTTACTAATACCAGGGTCACTATCATTCTTAGATTTCTCGTGATACAAGGCCCAGTTCAGCTCCCGTTGAGAGGGACTTGGCACTCAGGGGTTAATAGAAAGTTTGCGGAACCTTTTACTATCAAAGCTCATCATCTTTCTAAGGGGTACTAACATAACTGACTGACACCAACTAGAACTTCAGTTTGCAAACACTTATGCACATGAATGACTTTATATATGTGAGGTCAGTGAGAATACTTACATGCATAAAGTTACTCGCATGCTGAAGTGTTTGAAGAATCAGGACATACAAGATATCCTTACATATAGAGATCCTACTTCCAGTTAAACAAAACACCAAGCACTGGACCTGCGTCTATTCAAATTACCTTATATTTGTAACCAGCTGTGGCTGGCTGTTGACTGGAATCATGAATCTCCGTTCCCTCTGGCCCCTTCTCTTGTTATAGGAAGTGTTCATTTCCTTCCTAACTCAAGCATACCTAATGTGCCTAGTTGGTATGAGAAAGCTTCATAGGGTGCAATTGGAATTTAGCTGAGTGAAATCTGACCAAGATTGATTTTTCACAAATTGGATCACTAAATTCTGGCAAGGAAATGATCAATTTTCAGCAAGGAAAGGAGCAAATGAAAAGGTAGTGACATAAGGCCTGCACTAAGCCATGTCAGTGAACGGGCCAGTAGATGTGGCAGCATTCTCCTCATTCAGAGTGATGAGAACACCTTCTGTTGTAGTAGGTTCTAAAATTAGTAGTAGGCTAAAATTATTTGAAATGGATGCAATTAATTTTCAGTGGATAGTTTCTGAAAGCCAGTTAGGTTCATAATGATCCCATTGTTGGATTTGTTACTATGTATATTTAAGAAACATGAATCCCCATTCCTTGCTGCATTCTGTCTTGGCACCAAACCTTTGTGTAAGTATCAGATCTTTGGCAGCTACTCACTGACAGTGCTCTCCTCAGATTCTTATCTTCAATATTTCAGAACTTCATGGTGCTAACCAGGTCTCCTTAACCTTAATCTTATATATAAGATAGCCATCTTAAGTTAGAATGACTTCTTTAGAGACGGTCTCATACCTTAACTATGCTTAAAGTATTCGGCTTATTTACAGCCCAGGTGTGAAGTGTACAAGACAAGCATTTTTTCAGATCAGGTTAAAACCACCTCAGTTGAAAGCAGCCATAATATAGGGCCAGAGCCTCAGCTGTTCTAAACTGGTGTAGCTCTTTTGACTTCGATGTTGCTACACCAGTTTACATCAGCTGAGGATCTGGGCCAAGCCACTCTCTGCTATTTGATCACTCTGAGGCCTGGTCTAATGGCAGTGCAGTGGCTTAATTAAAGTTCTGATTTTTATACTGGTTTTGTTAAACTAGTGCAACTGTGTTTGGACGCTCTTAAATCACTTTAAGCCTGGCTTATAGCAGTTTAGCTTGTGCTGGTAAAACTTATGGGCATAAGTTTGACCAAATATTCATTGATTCATAGATGTTAATGCCAGAAGGCACCATTCTGATCAGTTAGTCCGACCTCCTGCATAACTCAGGTCACAGACAAAACAAAGCGTGTCTTTTTGAAAGACAGCCAGCCTCAATTTAAAGGATTCATATGATAGAGAATCCAACTCATCTCTAGGTAAATTGTTCCAATGGTTAATTACCCTCACTGCTAAAAATGTGCACCTTATTTCTTGTCTGAATTTGTGTAGCTTTAGCTTTCAGCAACCGGATCTTGTTATGCTTTTATCTGCTAGATTAAAGAGCCATGTTCTATCAGACATCTCTTCCTTATGTAGGTACTTATAGCCCATGATCGAGTCTGCAGTCAAGGATATAACCAGTTTTAAATCAATATCTGAGTGTCCACACAGGGGTTTACTGTACCAGTTTAACTAAATCACTTTTTAAACCAGATTAAACTACTATGTGCAACTACGTCGTAGAGATAAGCCCTCAGTGTGGGAAGGCTGGTAGAATACGTTAACTGTCCCTGATACACTAAAAAGGACTTCATTGCAAAACCAATCTGGCAAACCTTGGAACTACTTATTAGGATACTGAACAAACCCTGCTTTCTGAAGGAGGCCATTAGCATGTCAACAGTACATTTAAATCTGGCATTCACATGGGTAACGGGATTTCAGTGACCCATCTTGCTTCAATGCTTCATGAAGACTGAGTACAGCATAATTTTAATGTATCTGAAGGAAGTTATGAATAACATGGGAGCAGTTTTTGCAATCTGGTGCCTTTTCATGTATTAAAATTAAGAGAGGCATGTCATTTATTAGACTTATAAAACTAAGAGACACAGCTCTTAATTATTTGTTTTGCTTTAAACATTCCCATGTCCTTCTCATTAATTTATATTCCTGATGCCTTTGGCTACTTCAAAAAAGTCATATGTTAAAGTTAAAATGAAGCAAATCTCCATCAATGGCAGAAACATGGTTTTGTGCTTCCAAATCTCTTTTTCAACACTTAATTCTTGAGTGCAGTTTTTAAAAAAGTAGCTATGGGCCTAGGCTATAAAATTAGGATCCAAATCCAGCTTTGAGACCCACAAAATTCAAGAGTGTGAGATTCAGCAGTGAAAACATCACTCCCACTGGCCCTTTATGCCACTTCAAAGGGCCAGGGTGGTGTAAAGGGGTCCTAAAAGCTTTGAATCTGGCCAGGGGAGGATTCATCAGGGTCAGGCAGTGTGGAAACAGCCACTGGGCTGCCTTCTGAGGACCCCTTAAAAGCCCTGATATAGGCGATGTTCCAGGAGTGGGACTAGGAGCAGGAGGTGCGTGCTTGGGCAGAGGTGCAGCACTGACTCTCATTTGCAGGGGTTTGGTTCAAGCCCAGATTTGGATCTGATGGAGATCACAATCTTCACATTTTCCACAAATATTAGCAGTCTCCGCAGTGCAGTTTCTAGCCTTGCACTTATTATCAGCTGATGTAACCAATGCTAGAATTTTCTTTCTTTCTTTCTTTCTTTCTTTCTTTCTTGAGCAGTGCTGGGGATGGGTCGGGGGGGGGAGGTACACATATCACTTACATCTCAATAAACTATTACCAAGACATTTTTCTGGAGTCCTGAGTATTATCTTCAGTCAGTTCAGTTATACATTTTTGTATGTTCTTCTTCAGTTTCAATTTTTTTAGGGACGAATAGTCACTGAGAGCTTGATCCAGCCATATGCTGGCCCTGAGCCAGCAAAGCATTTAAACCCATGTTTGACTTTAATGGGACTAGGCCGGGGCTTAAAGCTAAGCACTTGTTTATGAGCTTTGCTGGATCAGGGCCAGAGTGCTCAGCACCTTGCAGAATGAAGCCCACACTGGGATCTGGTGAATACCACAGTCTTCCCGTTGTCCAGGAATATTAGCAGCTTCCAGCACTACAGTTTCTAGCTCTGCGATTCTTATTAGTTGATGTAATCGATGCTCCAGTGCTAGGGTCAATTTCCAATACAACACAGTTGTACATCTTGCAGCATGGTATACAAGACGTACAAGACCTCTCATGAGCCTGGCTAATTCAGCAGGTAGTGAGCCTGGCTAGCTCAGTGGGTAGAGCATCAGACTTTTAATCTGAGGGTCCAGGGTTCAAGTCCCTGGTCAGGCAATGAACTATTCCCCAAGGTCTTAAAAGTCTATCTCTTTTTTGGGGGGCAGGGGCAGGGGCAGGAAATAGCTCAGTGGTTTGAGCATTGGCCTGCTAAACCCAGGGTTGTCAGTTCAATCCTTGAGGGGGCCATTTAGGGGTCTGGGGCAAAAATTGGGGGATTGGTCCTGCTTTGAGCAGAGGGTTGGACTAGATGACCTCCTGAGGTCCCTTCCAACCCTGATATTCTATGATTCTATGGATCATTGGGTGAATATGGACCTGGTGAAATCAATGAAATCTAGTCTGATCCCCTTCACCTGCAAATAACTGAGACCACCTCCTTCCAAAAACCTCAAAATACTCTCCCTCCTCACCAGGTGTGAACATCTGCCTGTCTGCTCTCCAGCACTTGTCAAGCAGTGGGGAATAGAACATCCTGTAGAAAAGGGGAAAATGGAAGATTTGATGGAGCAAATTTAATACTGTCCCATTCTTTTCCTGTAAGTAGATTTTTGTGGGCATTTAGTAACATTCTTTCCCAGTCTTTTAGCTCTAGTTGCATCCCTAATTGATGTTGATCAGCGCTGGTAGAAAAAAAAGGGGAGGGGGATTAGGAAAATTTTGACTTTTTTTGTCCATCAATGTTCAAAATTTCAATCAGAAATTTCATCAGACATGTGAACTTTGAATTTTTTTCACTAGCCATATTGGCAGCAAGTGCCAGTAGAATTTTGAGATTATTTTAGGATTTAGCAGCTGATCCTGCACTATTAAAGTCAATTGGGAGTTTTGTCATTGACTTCGTTGAGTGCAAAATCCCTTAATGACCTTTTGACCAAAGGTGACTGCATTTTATCAAAGTGGCCTGAAGAATCAGCTTTTTATTTTAATTTCATAGATGCTTAAGGCCAGAAGGCACCATTAAGTATGTAACCTGACATCCTGTATCTCACAGGCCATGGATTTATTAAATGTTCCCTATTAGCAAAACTCAAGGCACACGCAGTAAATTAAAAAACAAATCCCAAATCTACACTTTTTAATCACATTTGGGTTACTTGAGTAATCCCTTACTTCCCTACATAATCCTGTTTGTCACTGAACTACTCAAGGAATAAGGAACCAATCCGTCTGAGAATCTGGCCCAGTATAAAAGGATACATCTTCTCTCCAAGCAAAGTAAACCCCAACCTTTCCTCCCCTCTCTCCTCTGCCAGGCAAAAACCTTGCACAAGTGATGGGCATAAAAGCCAAATAAATCCATTAATGTATCTTCTGTGCACCATGTAATTTATTGCATCCAATGAATCTATGTAATAAAATCCATGAAGACAGTCGATTTAGGTCTTTCTCTAACAGTTGCTAGACAAAACAGCTTCATACATGAACCAGTTTCTCATTTTCCTTCTTGTATTCTGGTTATTCCTGCTCTAGAATGACACCAAAACGGTAGAGACTGGAGCTGGCCAAACAATTTCTAAACTTGAAAATTTGTCAATCAACATTTGAAATATTGGAAAAAATGAATCTAAAATGACTATATAACTAAAACTAGTAAAGAGCAGGCAATGAGGTCTCTAGAGACAGGATTTTATACAGGCTGGGATAAGCATTCTCCAACCGTCCACCAACCAACACCTTTGCCCCCAAGTAAAACCAAACTTGCTTGGCAGTTTATAGAAGTTGTTAACTTAAAAAAAAAATCTCTCTTTGCACTATTTGCTTCCCACTAGACCCAGAAGTGGAAACACTGAAGTCCCAGAAGAGGCATTTTCCATGGTATTTCTGGGATACCCAGAGACAAAAGAACCAGAAATGTTTTAAGAAAACCTACTGGAAAATTTTCAGGCAACTTTTGCCAAGTGAAGATGTTTGGATATTTCAGCTAAGCTTAAACACCTAAACACCAGATAAAACACCTGAAGTGAAATCCTGGCCTCACTGAAGTCAGTGGGAATTTTGCCATTGGTTTCAGTGGATCTGTGAATTCAATGATGGAATCTGATTCTTTTCATTTACACCAGTGTAAATCAGGAGTGACTCCACTGAAGTCAACTGGTTTGCACTGGTGTAAAAATGACGTGAGGAATTAGCCCCTGGACTCCTCACCTAACAAGGGGTTTAGACTTGCAGTCCTTGCTCCGGCACAATTCCCATTCCCCTTGACTTCGGTGGTAGTTTTCCTGAAAAAGGAATATAGGATCAATCTTTAAACTTTTGAACTTTGTCCTCTACTAGAAACATTTTGAGTCTTAGTAAATGTTGATGCTTTTTAGATGAATGTCCAAACCAAATCCAGCAGTCCTTATTCAGGCAAAACTCCCATTGGATCCAGCGTAGTACTGGCTCGCATAGTGCAGTTCCAGTATGTTGCTTAGTGGTGCTGTGCACCTGCGTGGATAGAGAATCATAGAATCATAGAATATCAGGGTTGGAAGGGACCTCAGGAGATCATCTAGTCCAACCCCCTGCTCAAAGCAGGACCAATCCCCAACTAAATCATCCCAGCCAGGGCTTTGTCAAGCCTCACCTTAAAAACTTCTAAGGAAGGAGATTCCACCACCTCTCTAGTAACGCATTCCAGTGTTTCACCACCCTCCTAGTGAAAAAGTTTTTCCTTATAGCCAACCTAAACCTCCCCCACTGCAACTTGAGACCATTACTCCTTGTTCTGTCATCTGCTACCACTGAGAACAGTCTAGATCCATTCTCTTTGGAACCCCCTTTCAGGTAGTTGAAAGCAGCTATCAAATCCCCCCTCATTCTTCTTTCCGCAGACTAAACAATCCCAGTTCCCTCAGCCTCTCCTCATAAGTCATATGTTCCAGTCCCCTAATCATTTTTGATGCCCTCCGCTGGATGTTTTCCAATTTTTCCACATCCTTCTTGTAGTGTGGGGCCCAAAACTGGACACAGTACTCCAGATGAGGCCTCACCAATGTCGAATAGAGGGGAATGATCACGTCCCTCGATCTGCTGGCAATGCCCCTACATATACATCCCAAAATGCCATTGGCCTTCTTGGCAACAACGGCACACTGTTGACTCATATCCAGCTTCTTGTCCACTGTAACCCCTAGGTCCTTTTCTGCAGAACTGTTGCCGAGCCATTCGGTCCCTAGTCTGTAGCAATGCATGGGATTTTTCCGTCCTAAGTGCAGGACTCTGCACTTGTCCTTGCTGAACCTCATCAGATTTCTTTTGGCCCAATCCTCCAGTTTGTCTAGGGCCCTCTGTATCCTGTCCCTACCCTCCAACGAATCTACCTCTCCTCCCAGTTCAGTGTCATCTGCAAACTTGCTGAGGGTGCAATCCACACCATCCTCCAGATCATTTATGAAGATATTGAACAAAACCGGCCCGAGGACTGACCCTTGGGGCACTCCACTTGATACTGGCTGCCAACTAGACATGGAGCTATTGATCACTACCCGTTGAGCCCGACAATCTAGCCAACTTTCAACCCACCTTATAGTCCATTCATCCAGCCCATACTTCTTTAAGTTGCTGGCAAGAATACTGTGGGAGACCATGTCAAAAGCTTTGCTAAAGTCAAGGAACAACACGTCCACTGCTTTCCCCTCATCCACAGAGCCAGTTATCTCATCATAGAAGGCAATTAGATTAGTCAGGCATGACTTGCCCTTGGTGAATCCATGCTGACTGTTCCTGATCACTTTCCTCTCCTCTAAGTGCTTCAGTGGATCTGTGAATTCAATGATGGAATCTGATTCTTTTCATTTACACCAGTGTAAATCAGGAGTGACTCCACTGAAGTCAACTGGTTTGCACTGGTGTAAAAATGACCTGAGGAATTAGCCCCTGGACTCCTCACCTAACAAGGGGAGAAGTTCATGTGTGATCCCTTAGGCCCCTATTCTAGAAGAAACTGAGTGCCCTTTACTCCTGTTGTCTTCAATGGGAGTTGAGGGTGCTCAGCACCACTAGGTTTGGACCCTGTGTTAGCAACTGCAATTGATCTCATAAAATGAACTGGAGCCACGTGGTTTAAGTGGCAGTTCCACATGCAGAAGGCTTGCAGGTCAGATGCAATATTTCTCTCCAACAGCAAAGTGATTTATTAAGGCTTTATATTTGCACGTCATGTACCTGTTCATTTATTCCACCACTGCATTTTTCACTGTGTGACATATAAATTATATGTTGCAACAATAAAATAATAGAAAGAGTTGCCACAAAAAGAAATAAAACTTATGCAGCTCTCCCATCTGATTATTAATTATTATTATTATTTATTACTATTATTTTACTATAATTTATTTGTTTGTGGTAGCACCCATAATGTGTAAGCCACTTTCTGGGCATACAAGAAGCAATGGTCCTTCCTCTGAACAGCCTAGACACTTGGATAGTTGTCAGGGAACTAACAAAAGGGATTTTCCAGACAAATCAACAGGAGTAACTTACAAGCAGCAGGGAAGAAGTGGATTTTTAAGAAATACTTAGTGGAGAAGGTAGGAGGCTTATGGATGAGCTCGGGGACATCCAATCACGTATAAGTGGCTGCACTTGTTTGCCTTTGTCTTGAACATGCAGGCAATAGGGGGTAGTGGCAGAGTGCATGGGATGGAGGCAATGCAAAACTTAACAAAGAAAGAGAAGTAGAGAGGTAAACAGATTTATACAGAGCCTTGAGGGAGGTGAATATGCGTGAAATCCCACCCTGTTGAAATCTTTGGGATTTTTGCCACTGAGTTGAAAGATGCCAGGGTTTCATTCCAGTAGGTTAACAAGGTTGGGGAGCCAGTGGAGGGAGTCAAAGGGGAGAGAGACATCTTCAAATCTACGAACAAGGAATCTACTCACTTGTCTACATGACTACCATTTGTAAACCACACAGAGAAATGTAATAACCCCTTCCCCCCAAAGCCAACACTAGCTCATCACAATTTCCCCCTAGACTAAAATATGAAATGTTTCCTTTCTGGTTGCTGATCAGATCTATACACCAAACTGTACAAGACCGTGAAGTCCCATTGCACTGCTTTGGCAATGTGGCAAGCCTCAGGCCTTGTGGGAGAAGATGGGGGTAAGTGTTTTCATTTGCTGCAGTGTGATCTGCCATCTCTTTCCGCTAATTTAACATTGCTGTGATTTAAATGCTAGCTAAGGAAGAGACACCGACCATTAAATGAAAGCATCTGGATTCAGACAGCAGACCTCGCCAGGGCACTAACTTATGTCTGTGTAGAGTGGCTGCACCAGCTGGAGCACAGCTCTTTCGTTTTATGAGTGCCTCTTTGGGTCTGCCAGAGAGAGTTCTGAGGAGTTCAGCTGGGTACCACCTGGGTCACAGCATTCAGAAATGGAATCAGCATGGAAAAAGAGAAGCATCCACAGACTTATTAAAATGCATTCTTCTGGCATCCCACCTCACTTCTCAAGCTGACATCCAGCCCACATGCTGCAGAGTTTTGCTTCACTGACGTTCCTTCTCCACCTTCAGTTGCTTACACAGCTGGTCTAAGTGAACTCAGGAAAAACATACATTTCATACAACTATTATCCTGATCCATTTTGCCCACATTATGTGAGATCAGCAGTTACAAACTGTACCTTAAATACCGGAAGAGCACAAGAGCTACCGATAGTTTGCAGTTAACATTTAAAAAATCTCTTTCACTGTTCCAGGTATCATAGAAAGCTCTAGTTCCATTCAGGAATTAATTCAG
This sequence comes from Chelonia mydas, assembly GCF_015237465.2. NCBI lineage: Eukaryota > Metazoa > Chordata > Testudines > Cheloniidae > Chelonia > Chelonia mydas. The sequence goes on along the minus strand of NC_051251.2, from coordinate 69,572,480 downwards.
GGAAGTCCTATGGACTGTGTTAGGCCTTGTCTACACTACCGGGGGTAAATCGATCTAAGCTATGTAATTTGAGTTATGTTAGTAGTGTAACTCAAGTTGACGTACCTTAGATCTACTTACCATGGGGCCCACACTACGCTATGTTGACAGGAGATGCTCTCCTATCGACTCCCCTTACTCTTCTCATTCTGGTGGAGTACAGAAGTCAATGGCAGAGCGATCTGCGGTTGATTTAGCGGGTCTTCACTAGATCCACTACATCAACCATTGATGGGTTGATCGCCGCACGTCGATTCCCAATAAGTGTACACAAGCCCTTAGATAGAAAATCAGACTGCATGATCACAGTGATGCCTTCTAGTGAAAACAAAGATTGTTTTATATATATATAAAATGTTTCAATGCAGCAGGGAGGGAATTGTACAGAGTCAGTGTCCTGGGTTTGAGAAGGCTGTTACATTTCCCGGTGTTGATTATAAATGGCAGCACTATAGCTAAGTGATATTGGCTTCATCTTCACTGTGAAAGGAGGTGTTTTTTTTTACATTGAATCATTAACGTGAGAGAGCTGATTTGCTGTAAAATTCTAAGGGAGACAAGGCACAGGTAGTTCTTGACTAGCTACATCAAGGTTAATTCTCATATCACCCACCAGGGTTTACCTTGACTAGTGTCACTGAGGTTAAAAAAATTACCCCAAAACAACCCCCCAAAACTATATTGCCTTGTTCTCACTAGGGTTTCACACTGAAATAGCTATCTTGAGTTAGCTGTCTCAATGTAAAACTACACCATTTCTCAGTGAAGACAAAAGCTTAGATATCCTTGCTGAAGCAGACTACGTTTTCATGGAAAATTATGCCTGCCATTTTTGAGAGACGTGCCTATTGACAGGTCTCCTGGGATAGTAATATAGGCTGCAAGAAAAAAAGAACTTGAAACAGGTCCAGGTCATCTAGTCTCCCATACCCAGTGGTGCAGCTCAGTAGATCACTGTATGGTCTTGCCTAGAATCATCATAGAGCAATAAAGAGAGACTTGTTTCCAAAGTGGAGGAATGTTGCCATGTGTAGTTAAAGTTCTGAATGGCTTTGCATCCCTGACCAGTGCAGATTAATCAGTATTAAAACAGTTTACTTAGGAGTACCTTTCTCTAGTAGCTTCACTGTCACTTACTTGGCTTTATTTTTAAACACCATCACTACAAGGTACATTTCTTAACGACTATATTTGTAAAGTGAGTTTAGGGCTTGCAAAAGGTATTGGACTGACCAGACATGTAACTGATGCCAACTGTTTATGCACAGAAATCCATCAGAGGGATAGCTCTCTAAATTGCTCTACCAATCTGCCCCATTGCTACATTGGGGGGACCATAATTCAGTCTCCATGAGCATTCTTGGCCTCTCTGAGGGGGGCCAGGTTTGAACTGTTGACCTACAAGTAGAAAGCTCAGTATTGCATTACCAGTTCCCTTCAGCCCCCTTCCTTATCTTCTTGTGGTTAGGAATGAACCTATCACCATGTTTCCTATCTATACATCTTCCCCCACATAAAGGATGGACATAACACCTGTGCCTGCTAACATGTCCCTACATTCTTCACTTATTTAGTGACAATAATGCTGTAAGTCCCCTGGCTGGACTTTAAGCGTGGTAAGTATTGAGTTCCACTTCAGAAACATTTAGCTTTGAAAAGATGACGTGGGATAAGTACTTTGTCTGCTGCCAAGGACTCACTGTCATCAGAAGTTGGACGGGTATATTTTCAGAGCTTCCTTTTCCTTTCATAGCAGTTGAGGAGTGTGTGTGGGAACATGTACAAGTTCTCAGGCTCTGGTTTATGTGTACATCTCTCTCTATCCCTTTGTAGGCTATTTTCTGTATTTGATATGTCAACATAAAGCCAACAGAACTGAAGAATGCATTCAAGTTGATAGGTGTGCACCCCACAGATTTAACTGAAGATCATAACCCACTCATAAACCCAGAGTGCCAGCAACTCTGAACCAGCTCTCTTGCATTGATTTACATTTGCTTTTATTTCTCTGCAGAGGTAGTAATTCTTTAAAGGTACAAGGGATTTGTTAATACAGTCGTAAATTATTCTCGTAAATACCTTAAGTGCATCGTGGGAATGCGCCATCACTTAGGACAGCTCATAATTTACTACTTCTCATGTTTTAACAGTGCAATAAAACATTTGTAAATGTCCAGGTGTGCAGGTCCCTAAAGATGTCATCAACACCCGCACAGCTCATATGATACTCCTGCAGGAAAGTGTAGAACAGGCTAGCAGTGATGAGGCTGAAAATCCTGGCCATCTATTCCGGCAATGTGGCGTTAACACAGGTGAAGATGGAGGGAGGGGCAATGATTTTGCTGCATGGGACAGTAGTGGCCTCTCCATCCCCACTCTGTGGAGCTCTGATGCTGTGTGATAAGATCCCCTTGTGACCCAATGGCTAGCCAAGCAGATAGCCATGTGGGAGATAATGTTCCTGAGACAGATTAGTATCCTCTGTGTGTCTCCAACCCCTCCAATGAAGGGGAGGCTGCACAGGTATGGGCAGAGAAGCCAATGACAACACAGCTCCTTTAGGAAGAAAAGAGATGGCATTGTGGAAAGGATCCCGCCACAAGGTTAGCGTTTCCTTTTATCTTGGATTCTCATGATTGGCCAAGTAGAAACGCCTTCCCTCTGTGGGTACATTAGTGGTTAACTCCTCTTTTCCTTACTCAGGGAGGTAGCTAATGGCTCAAAGTAGTTATAATGTTTTGTCCCCACGACCATGTAAATGTGGTGTTTAGTTGCCTGCTTATAACCCATGGGCAGCTGTTACACAGAAGGATGGTTCTAAGAGAAAAAGAAAGACCAGGACAGAATAGGTTCAGCCAGGAGACCATACTTCACTGAGGTGATAGGCTCAGTGTCATCTAAAAAGATTTGCCTTATGATTGGCAATAAGCATTTTGCCAAGATCTAACTCCTGTGCATTCAGATAAACAGACTTTGTGTCACTCGGTGTGACTCCCAACAATGTTACATTCACTACTTACTAACAACCATTTGGTGGCATGTTTGACGTGAGCTAGTGGTCTCCATTCAGGTCCTAGTGAACAGGTTTACACACCACAAAAATGATTACCCTGACTAATACATTTTTCAGGCAGGCTCAACAAGGAGGTCAAGGACCAAATGTACATGGCAACTGCATTGCCTTTGTGTCCCCATAGCTACTCCCTTCCACAACATGGCTGAAGCACATTTGTGAGTGTGGGAAGCTCGTACCAGTTCTGCCCATACGGTACCAGTTCTATGACTAAATAGATGATTTCATTCTCCAGAGCTGTCAAGATGCGATCTATCATCAGCATTCAGTTCACGCTAGGTGCTTTCCTGCTTCTTGGTGCCATTTCCTCTCTTAGAATGCCTTGCTGAGCTCTCCAGCATGTGCCAACTCTGTGCCCGGACTAATTTACCAGTTATGTGAAAATTATTTTAAAGAAATCCTACCTTATGTGACTCTACTATGCAAGCTTCATGAAGGTCACTCTTCCTGTGTAAAGACTCCATACATTATTGATGACTGGGATGCTAAGGGAAGTTGGCCTGTACCGCACTGTTTCATTTTCAGATCTGTTCTTGTAAGACTCTACTCTTCCTTTCCGGTTCTGTTCAAGATCCCTATTATACAGTTTGAACCAGGGTGGGCTGTAAAGTCCTTGTAACTTCTTCGTCTGGGTGCATTCCCTAGTTGAAATGATGGAATAATCTATGCTGATTTCATACAAACATCCATAGAAGCACACTTTTTTCCTGAATGAGAAGGCTCCGGAATTGCTGCACAGTAAGTAAACACACCGAAGTGGTGTGTTTCTCTTACTTGATATTGGGGTTTCTAGTTAATTCTGCTTTCAGATGCACATGCTTAATGCCAACAATTTTTTTGGAGCAATGCATGGCATGGCAGTCTTTTGACAAAACAGATCTTGAGGGGTTGAGATATCAGCATACCACAGTCTGCTTATATTAGCTCATGCAGAACTGGCAGAGGTTATATTGCTCATGGCATAAAATAAATACCAGCCACAGGGGAACATTAATCTTCTTTATGTAGGAATTGTTCATGGCACATTGACCTGTCCTGAACTTGCAGTAAATCAAAATGTATTATCAATAGTTTAGCTGATTTTCAAGATACAGCATAAACACAGTAAGTGTTACCTTGACTCTGTGTAAACACAACGGCTCATACTTTCAATAACAATTACAAGTCTTGTCCCTTTTACTGCCCTAAATTCCCTCTGGTTTAGTTTTTTACATCTCAGCATGGGCTTTACTGGTATAACAAGTTGTAATGAAACTGACTGGTCATTGGCTCCAGATGCTTATCCAACCATGGCTAGTTCTTGTCTGTGGAAGACTGTCACTGTAAACCAAACAGAGATCAGTGCCAGCAAATAGTTTTGTTCACACACCTTGAAGAATAAAAAAGATGCCTCCCTAGAAAATATAAAAAACTCATTAAAAAAAAGCATTTCCCATGTTTGTTTAACAAGAGCAATAATAGTTGAGGGGCAGGCAGGCCTCTTCAGTGATCACTTAACTACTCAATGGATCTCTTTCAGTCCACTTGGATTTGACTTGTGACCTTGAACTCATCCATCTGGCCCTTAATTGTTTGATAAAGGATCCAAATGGGGAGCAACGGTGGTTTAGGATAAACAGCGTAAGTGACAGTCAGCCTTGTTGTATATACCACTGCTAGTGCCCGCTGCTTTGATGTCCCTTGATTGTATGTACAAATTAATAAATAACCCCAGATGGTTTTGGGAACTATCTGTGGGGGCATGCCAGTTACACCACTACAATTGATGTCAGCATTTTAATGTGATACACCCATATATTTAGGGCTTTCTAGCCTACTCAGAAAAACTCTGCTTGAGCATTTGGCCAGAGAACTCAGTTCCCCCTCTGCTTCTATGAGCAAAGAGCATCAGATCCAGGCAGAACCATGGGAAGAAGATACCAGCCATGCATTGCATTTGGAGCAAGAACCATATCTGCCAAGGCATGAGGGGACAGGACCAGGAGATGAGCCAGCCACTCTCTGCAACATCATTCCCACCCTTCAGTCCCACAGAGCATACCCAAGTAAATTCATGCTGTGCTGGGCCAGCTTGGTTCTCTTGCTGAAACAGGAAACCACACCCCAGATGGAGAGTTCGGAGAGCTGGTGGGGGTATCCAGGGATTATGGCTTTGCAGGTGCAATGTAGCTGTGGGAGGGAGTAGACTTGTAACCAGTATGGAGGTACAGGGGCTCTACACTGATGGCTGTGGAGTCTGGAGCTTTCTTGAGAGCTGCACTGAACTTGAGAGAGAATTAGATGCCCATGCCAACCTTCTTCTAAGTAGGGTTGTTTTTATATAGCATCTATCCCTGTGGTAACTAAACGAGGAAACACAAAAAGTGTGTGTTTTTCTCTTCATTCCACCTGGGCAGAGGAGTGACACTGTGTGTTAGGGATGGGGTCTGTACTGAGTCCAGTCCTATTCAACATATTCACAAACGATCTGGAAAAAGGGGTAAACAGTGAGGTGGCAAAATTTGCAGATGGTACAAAATTACTAAAGATAGTTAAGACCTAGGCAGACTGCGAAGAGCTACAAAAGGATCTCTCAAAACTGGGTGACTGGGCAACAAAATGGCAGATGAAATTTAATGTTGGTAAATGCAAAGTAATGCACATTGGAAAATATAATCCCAACTATACATATAAAAAGATGGGGTCTAAATTAGCTGTTACCACTCAAGAAAGAGATCTTGGAGTCATTGTGGATAGTTCTCTGAAAACATCCACTCAAGGTGCAGTCACAGTCAAAAAAGCGAACAGAATGCTGGGAATCATTAAGAAAGGGATAGATAATAGGACAGAAAATATCATGTTGCCTCTATATAAATCCATGGTACGCCCACACCTTGAATACTGTGTGCAGATGTAGTTGCCCCATCTCAAAAAAGATCAACTGGAATTGGAAAAGGTTCAGAAAAGGGCAACAAAAATGATTAGGGGTATGGAATGGCTTCCGTATGAGGAGAGATAAATAAGACTGGGACTTTTCAGCTTGGAAAAGAGATGGGTAAGAGAAGTTATGATTGAGGTCTATAAAATCATGACTGGTGCAGAGAAAGATAAGGAAGTGTTGTTTACTACTTCTCAGAATGCAAGAACTAGGGGTCACTAAATGAAATTAATACGCAGCAGGTTTAAAACAAATAAAATAAAGTATTTCTTCACACAACACACAGTCAACCTGTGGAACTCCTTGCCAGAGGATGTTGTGAAGGCCAAGACCATAACAGGGTTCAAAGAAGAACTAGATAAATTCATGGAGGATAGATCCATCAATGGCTATTAGCCAGGGTGAGCAGGAATGATGTCCCTAGCCTCTGTTTGCCAGAAGCTGGGAATGAGCGACAGGGGATGGATCACTTGATGATTAAGTGTTCTGTTCATTCCCTTTGGGGCACCTGGCACTGTCCACTGTCAGAAGACAGGATACTGGGTGAGATGGACCTTTGGTCTGACCCAGTAGGGCCGTTCTTATGGCTTTATTCAGAGATTATAAAGCCAAAAACAAAGCAAAACCCCAAAACCCCCTCCTGTAAGCCTCTAGCCTGACATCCTGAATAACACAGGCCAGAGAAATTCCCTGAATTCATTTCCCGTTTGAATGAGAGCAGATCTTTTAGAAAAACCTGCTGTCCTGATTTAAAAATTGGCTGTGATGGAGATCCACCACAAACCGTGGTAAATTGTTCCAATGGTTAATTACCTTCACTGCTAAAAGTATGCTCCTTATGCTTAGTGTGTGTTTGTCTTGCTTCAGCTTCCAGCCGTTGGAAGTTGTTATAACTTTGTATGCTAGATTGAAGAGCCCTCTATTATCATATTTCTGTTCCCCATGCAGTTACTTACAGCCTGTGATCAAGTCATCCCTTAACCTTCTCTTTGTTAAGCTAAACAGATAGACTCAAGGAGCTCAGTCACTATAAGGCATGTTTTCCAATCCTTTAATGCTGAATCCTCTCCAGTTTATCAATATCGTTCTTGAACTGTGCACACCAGAATAGGACACAATACTCCAGTTGTGGTCACATCAGTGCCAAATGTAAAGATAATACAGCCTTTCTACCTTCCTATTCAATATTCCCAGGTTTATGCATCCCAGGATCTCATTAGCCCTTTTGACCACAATGTTGCACTGGAAGCTCATGTTCAGCTGATTATCCTCCATAACCCACAAGTCCTTCCCAGAGTCACAGCTTCCCAGGGTAGAGCCCCCCATCCTGTAAATATGGCCTACATCCTTTGTTCCTAGATGTATGACTTTACAGTAGACTGTATTAAAATTCATATTGACTGCTTGAGCCCAGTTTACCAAGCAATCCAGATCACTGGGTATCAGTTGAAGGAGTGTGTTTCATGCCATGACCTGAACTCTCTCAGGCTTGGGCTGATCTTTTGTGGCAAGGAGTTCCATAGCCATGTACCACCACTAAGAATGTTCTGTTCCAGTTTGTTTGATCTGCATTTCGAAGTGAATGTCTTGCTTTACTTGAAGCATGTGCTTAGATCCCACTGAGCTCCAACTTCTGCAAAATTTCAATTTGGAAATTTTGAAATATTTCATTTCAAGTCAGTTTGGCATCTACCTGAGCTACTGCCGTGCCTTGTGGGAATTGTAGTTCTGGTGCCTACTGCCCAGGGCTGTCCCTAGTTATTCTGGGGCCCTATGCAGCCTCCCCACGGAGGGAGTGTGTGGGGGGCCTCAGGCCCCTGTGGGGGGGGCTGGCTTGGGGGGGCGGGGGGAACCACTCCCCAGCACTCACCGGTGATGTGGCTGGGGCCGGGTCACTGCATTTCCTGCCGCCGGTAAGTGCAGGCCAGGCCCTGCTGCAGTCCTCAGGGGAGTGGGGGCAGGGTTCGGACAGAGCAGGGTGGAGGCTTTGGAGAAAGGGTGGAATGGGGGCAGGGCTGGGTCAGAGCAGGGGCGGGAAGAGGCAGGGCGGGGCGGAGGATGGAGTGGAGGTTAAGGATAATCTAAACACTGAGGATGGAGTGGAGGTTAAGGATAATCTAGGCATGGCCCAATATCTAAACAAATACTTTGCCTCAGTCTTTAATGAGGCTAATGAGGATCTTAGGGATAATGGTAGCGTGACAAATGGGAATGAGGATATGGAGATACATATTACCATATCCGAGGTACAAGCAAAACTCGAACAGCTTAATGGGACTAAATTGGGGTGCCCAGATAATCTTCATCTAAGAATATTAAAGGAACTGGCACATGAAATTACAAGCTCATTAGCAAGAATTTTTAATGAATCTGTAAACTCAGGGGTTGTACCGTATGACTGCAGAGTTGCTAACATAGTTCCTATTTTTCAGAAAGGGAAAAAAAGCGATCTGGGAAACTACAGGCCTCTTAGTTTGACATCTGTAGTATGCAAGGTCTTGGAAAAAATTTTGAAGGAGAAAGTAGTTAAGGACATTGAGGTCAATGGTAAATGGGACAAAATACAACATGGTTTTGCAAAAGGTAGATCGTGCCAAACCAACCTGATCTCCTTCGAGAAAGTAACAGATTTTTTAGACAAAGGAAACGCAGTGGATCTAATTTACCTAGATTTCAGTAAGGCGTTTGATACGGTGCCACAAGGGGAATTATTAGTTAAATTGGAAAAGATGGGGATCAATATGAAAATTGAAAGGTGGATAAGGAATTGGTTCAAGGGGAGACTACAGCGGGTCATACTGAAAGGTGAACTGTTAGGCTGGAGGGAGGTTACCAGTGGAGTTCCTCAGGGATCGGTTTTGGGACCAATCTTATTTAATCTTTTTATTACTGACCTTCGCACAAAAAGTGAGAGTGTACTAATAAAGTTTGCAGATGACACAAAGCTGGGAGGTATTGCCAATTCAGAGAAGGACCGGGAAATCATACAGGAAGATCTGGATGACCTTGTAAACTGGAGTAATAGTAATAGGATGAAATTTAATGGTTGATCACAGGATGACTATGAGCCGCCAATGTGATATGGCCGTGAAAAAAGCTAATGCAGTCTTGGGATGCATCAGGCGAGGTATTTCCAGTGGAGATGTTAGTACTGTTATACAAGGCACTGGTGAGACCTCATCTGGAATACTATGTGCAGTCCTGGTCTCCCATGTTTAAGAAGGATGAATTCAAACTGGAACAGGTACAGAGAAGGGCTACTAGGATGATCCAAGGAATGGAAAACCTGTCTTATGAAAGGAGACTCAAGGAGCTTGGCTTGTTTAGCCTAACCAAAAGAAGGCTGAGGGGAGATATGATTGCTCTCTATAAATATATCAGAGGTATAAATACCCTGGGGGAGAGGAATTATTTAAGCTCAGAACCAACGTGGACACAAGAACAAATGGATATAAACTGGCCATCAGGAAGTTTAAACTTGAAATTAGACAAAGGTTTCTAACCATCAGAGAAGTGAAGTTCTGGAACAGCCTTCCAAGGGAAGCCGTGGAGGCAAAAGACCTATCTGGCTTCAAGATTAAGCTCAATAAGTTTATGGAGGAGATGGTATGATGGGATAACATGATTTTGGCAATTAATTGATCTTTAACTTTTCATGGTAAATAGGCCCAATGGCCTGTGATGGGATGTTAGATGGGATGAGATCTGAGTTACTACAGAGAATTCTTTCCTGGGTATCTGGCTGATGAATCTTGCCCACATGCTCAGGGTTCAGCTGATCACCATATTTGGGGTCGGGAAGGAATTTTCCTCCAGGGCAGAGTGGAAGAGGCCCTGGGGGTTTTTCGCCTTCCTCTGCAGCATGGGGCATAGGTTACTTGCTGGAGGATTCTCTGCACCTTGAAGTCTTTAAACCACGATTTGAGGACTTCAATAGCTCAGACATAGATGAGAGGTTTATTGCAGGAGTGAGTGGGTGAGATTCTGTGGCCTGCGGTTTGCAGGAGGTCAGACGAGATGATCATAGTGGTCCCTTCTGACCTTAAAGTCTATGAGTCTATGAGCAGGGCAGAAGCTTTGGGGAAGGGGTGGAGTGGGGGTGGGGCTGGGGTGGAGCAGAGGCGGGAAGAGGCAGGGTGGAGGCTTTGGGGAAGGGGTGGAATGGGGACGAAGCAGGGGTGGGAAGAGGCGGGACAGAGGCTGGAGCAGCACGCAGCTGTGAAGGGCACCAGGAAATTTGGTGCCCCAAATTTCCTGGTGCCCTATGGAGCTGTGTACTTTGCATATGGGTAGGGAGGCCCTGCTACTGCCACCATTCTCCTCAAACAGGTAGGCTCCCCAGCTGCACTACATTGCCCATAATGCACTATGGCAGCTCAGCCAGAGGGCAGACTGTGATTTTCTTGAAATAAAAACATTTCAGCAAATTCAACATTTTCTGATGTTTCAGAAACAACATTTTCTGCTGAAGAAATTTTTTGCTGGAAAATTCCTTAGCAGTTCTACTCTTTGGGCCAGGGAGTTTTCCAGGATTAGGACTGTAGTTTGCATTTAACTATGTAAGGTTATTTTGTTAGCCAGCCAAGCAAAAATCTGCTAGATCTTTAGAGACTGATTCTTGCCTGTAAAATTCTCTGCAAAATGAGGCAGCATTTCCAGAGCTATTTGTAGCTAGCTTTTACAAATATGTTTGCTTGACTCACCAGAATAGGCGTTAGTAAACTGGTTTGTGGTTTCCTTTTGGATACCTAATCAGTGATGAATTTATTTCGGAAGAGCCTTCGTAAATGCATCCTGCAACTCTGTAAATCTAACCTTTCCTTCCAATCCTTAAAATGCTGCTGTCTCCTTTCTAAAAGTATCCAAAGTTCAAGTATCTGGCTTTAACTTTTAAGCAAGTATCTTAAATGGGCCTGATTCTGACTGTCACAATTGTAACTTCACTGACTTGTCTGGAATTACTGCAGATTTCCATTTTTAAAGATTATCCCTGAAAACTAAACACAGATCAGTGCCCCCCCCACACACACACACACAAAGATGCCTCTGGTGTAGCTGAGATCAGGATTCTGGTCTTTTATTTTAGTACCTTCTAGTTGTGGAAAATGATTTGGCTCCTACAAGACGGAAATAGAGCCCCTTGGTTGAACCTCTCCTGTTTGATATTCATTAATAATATTGCGCTTTGAAAACAATTACATTCATTTTTATTTTTTTCCTCCCAAGTGAAGTTAGTGCTGTTGAGAAGTGCTGGATTGGCAGCCCTGGAAGCTGAACTCTTCTACTTGTTTACAGAGCCCTGGTGGGAGAAGCTATTTCCTAGCAAGACAAGGTGGAGCCCATTTGCTGACATAAAGGAAGGTGGGTGTTTCATGATCTCTTTTTAGTCCTTGTGTGCATCCTGGTGTGTTGTACAGGTAAGAGACACAACCCCATCTCCCGTAGGTTACATACCCATCCTTCTCCTTGCCATAGCAACCTGTGATGGAGTGTGTATCCCCACACAGGCTTTGAAGGGGTTAATGTGGGCCTCAGAGGCCAATTAACATACTTGGCTGCCCCATGTGACAGAGAAAGCCCAGCCTAATTGATAATGTAGCCTAGCTGGGGAGGGACTGGGTGGTGATTATAAAGCCAGGGAATTTGAAGCAAAAAGGGTGCTGCAGGGAGAGAGTCTGTAGTCATTTTTTAGGAAGGTGTCCAGGGAGGCAGGGAGAAATGTGAGGGAGTAGACCTTGATTGCCAGATACAGGGCCTCTGGGCTTGAACCCCAGAGTAGAGGAAGGGCCTGGGTTCCCTGACCAGCCACCAAGGAAGGTGGGGTGAAACCCCCTTGAGGCTTGTGTAAATGGAAATCATGCCTCACCAATCTATTAGAATTCTTTGAGGGGATCAACAAACATGTGGGCAAGGATGATCCAGTGCATAATGTGTATTTGGTCTTTCAGAAAGCCTTTCACAAGTTGCCACACTAAAGGCTCTTAAGCAAAGTAAGCTGTCATGGAATCAGAGAGATGGTCCTCTCATGGTTTAGTAACTGGTTAAAAGACAGGAAACAAAGGGTAGGAATAAATGGTCAGTTTTCACAATGGAGAGGGGCAAATAGCAGGGTCTCCCAGGAATCCGTCCTGGGACCAGTACTGTTGAACATATTCATAAATGATCTGGAATAACTGAAAGGTTAAACAGGCAAAGTTTGCAGATGATACAAAACTAATCATGATAGTTAAGTATAAAGCAGACTGTGAAGAGTTAGCGGACGACTCTACAAATGTGGGTGACTGGGCAACAAAATGGCAGATTAAATTTAATGTTGATAAATTCAAAGTAATACACATTGGAAAACATAATCCCAACTAAATCTACAAAATGATGGGGTCTAAATTAGCTGTTACCATTCAAGAAAGATCTTGGAGTCATTGTGGCTAGTTCTCTGAAAACGTCTGCTCAATGTACAGTGGCAGTCAAAAATGCTAACTGGATGTTAGGAATCATGAGGAAAGGGATAGTTAATAAGAAAATATCATAATGCCAGTATATAAAGCCATGGTAGGCCCACACCTTAAATACTGTGTGCAGTTGTGGTCATGCCATCTCAAAAAAAGTTATATTACAAACGGAAAAATGGCAGAGAAAGGAAACAAAAATGATTACCGGGTATGGAACAACTTCCATATAAGGAGAGATTGAAAAGACTGGGATTGTTAAGCTTAGAAAAGAGACAACTAAGGGGAATGTGATAGAGGTCTATAAAATCATGAATGGTGTGGAGATATGAATGAGAAAGTGTTATTTACCCCTTCACATAACACAAGAACCAGGGATCACCCAGTGAAATTAATAGGCAGTAATTTAAAACAAACACAAGGAAGTACTTCACACAATGCACACTCAATCTCCTGAATTCATTGGCAGGGGATGTTGTGAAGGCCGGAAGTATAACTGGGTTAAAAAAAAATTAGATAAATTGATGTAGGATAGGTCCATCGATGGCTATTAGCCAAGATGCTCAGGGATGCAATCCCATGCTCTAGGTGTCCCTACAACTGATAAGAGGAAATGTTTTTTAACACTGGGCCTCATTATCCAGTAGAACTCTTTGCTACAGGAGATCAATGATGCCAAGATCTCAGCAGGATTACAAAATGGTATTTGCACAGGGAATAAGACTATCAAATTATGATGATGAATCAAAGAGCTTTGCAAGGAATGTAAATCCTCATACTTCAAGAGATAAATCACCTTCTGGCTCACGGGAGTTGGGAAGAAACATTCCTGGGGACAGGTTGTCCCACAATTGCCTGCTGCAGGGTTTCTTGCACCTTCCTATGAAGCAGCTGGAACTGGATACTGCCAGAGACCAGATACTAATCAGATAGGTCTGATCTGGACTGGCAAACCCTGTGATCCAAGTGTGACAGATAGAGTTCAGATATAACTAACCAGTGTTCTGTAATGGGTTCTAAAGTAACTCTTTGCACCAAACATTGATGCAGCACTGCTTTCCTCAAAGTAAATAATGCCCCGTTGAGCTGCTGGTGAGGTTGTAGGGAGGATGCTAGTAGTCTCCATTCCGTCCATCCCTGGAGGAGAGATTTGTTCTGAGAATTTCTTTACTGAAAAGCTTTTGTGAAATTGCACTGATTGGCTGTGAATATTCATGTACATGTATGTAATGTACAGCTGGAGGGAAGCATGAACCGTGTAACACTGTTAATTGCAATTTAATGTGTTAATTCTCACACTGTTTTCTCATTGGTAGCAAAAGAATCCCAATTAGTTTCAATTTCGCTTGATTCAGGAGTGAAGTTATCAACAATTTAAAATATGCAGACCTGTGAAATGCTGAGTTTGAATATTGCATCCCTTATAAATATTTTGTCTTATCTGCAAGATTCCAAGAGTGTCTGAGGCGTTACTTTGGCAATTCCACCTTTTTTCGTTTAACAAGTGAAATCCTGACTTAATGTTCAGCTCTACTGTGTAGCTTACTGTATACGTTTCAGGATCAAGCGTTGTACTATCTAACTAGAAATCATGCAGTGGCACACAATGGGGAAAACCAGTGGAACAATTCACTTTTTAATCAACTTTTTAAACAACAGATTCCCTGCTCAGAATTTAAAAGTCTGTGCACGGTAAACTAGAGCTGTGCAAATAACCATTTTTTTCGCTTCAGTGGCCAAACTGACAAATCATGAAATCATCATGAAATCTCCGCAAATCAAAAAATTGATTTGGGGAGATTCAGAACAATTTTTTTTTTAAATTTTCAGTGACCCAAAACAGGTTTATTTATTTTATTTTTTTTTGTTTATACATAGATTTAGGTCAAATGTTTGAGTTGAAAAGAAACTTTTTGGTTTTTTCTTTTGTAAAAAAAAATTGTAATAAAATCAAAATAAAATTGGAAACAATGTCATTTTGCATCAGACTTTTTGACTTTTCCAAATATATACATGTGAAATCAACTGAACAATTCCATAAATTCACCACAAATTTGCAAAATATCTTGGTCAGCCTGAATCTGCATTTATTTTTTTTTTTAAGCAGAAAAAAAGTTTTGTCTGAAAAGTTTCACCCAGCTGAATAACAACCAGTTTTACAGACCAGATTACTAGGTACTAGCACAGTTTGTAAGATGGCCACATGCTTGGACATTGTTTATGCTATCATTTTCAGAGTAATCTTCTCACCATTGGATCGTGCAGCTCCACAGATTGTAGGTAGATGGGATATGACCTTGTTATTTAGATCTACCCTGCAGAGAGTTAGATGAGCTGTTGGTGAAAATGTCTGTGCCCTATTTGCACTAGGACTGATGGAGCTGCACCAGTGGTAGTGCAATGGTGGCAGATTCCCCAGGAAAGGCTACTGTAGATGCAGTCTTTTTTGCTACCAGGGTCTAGAAGTATACAGGGCACCATTCACCATTGCCCTATCCCTAGTGTAGACATTGTCACCATTGCAAAATGGATATAAAACACCACTATTCTGATTTGATAGTGTTTTACATCCATTTTGCACTGGTGACAATGATTATACTAGGGGCAGGGCAATAGTGAATTGGGCTCATGTGATCTTCACTGTAGAGTTAACTCAGGTGATCAGCATTTGGGTGTGAACTATCACACTGCAAAGCCCTGCTTGAGTTACTGAGTCTTCACTGGTGCTGCACTCGCCTGTGTGTGCTGCTAGGAATTCTGGGAGCATATCCAATGGTTCTGTGTGTTACAGTAACCTGAGATGCTCTATGATTCCCAGTGAATTATGGGAGAACTTCTCTGTCCTTCTTGGCAAATGGAGGGTGGGGGGAATTGTGGGAAGGAACTGGAGGATGATCAGCATTTGGGTGATTTAGCCTGCACCCTCACTTCAAAGTGGCTGAGTTAATAGCCCAAGTGAAAGCCTCAATCAGGCCTTAGCCTACAGGCCCAGATGAGCCAGCTAACCTGGGTTAAAAGTGCAACTAAACTCCAATGACAAGGTTTTGTGTGTGGACAAAATGGGAGGGGGGTTAGGGGCCACAGCCTGGTAAGAGCCCAAGTTAATGCTGCAGTGAAGACATACCCTTCGTAGTCTCTGCAATTTTTTCCTTGTATTTCTGGGGCTTGAGTCTTCTCCAATTTATCACAGTTTTACACCAGTGTAACTTTGTTTTACACCAGTGTAACTGACCTCAGCAATACCAATTTTACACCAGTGTAACTGACCTCAGCAATATGACTCCTGACTTACACCCATGTAAGCAAAAGATTTTATATTATGCTGCTTTTGTTCATGAACTAAATGATCCCTTAGAATTCTGTCAAATTTATAGAAGGTGAAACATTGAGATGAATATCAACATCATTCTGAGCAAACAGAAAGCAAAAATGGTGGTTTGAGACACCAGTTTTTCCTGAGATCTTACAAATGGAGGGGGAAAAAAATCCTCTTTCTTAATTTTACATTATGTTTCCCGCATACATCCGTTCCCTCCTTTGCAGTATGGGACTAGTCAATGTGGGATGATTTACAAATAGCTTTATCCAACAAAAGGAAAAAGTACAATGAAGGAGGGGAAATCCTGGCCCCAGTGACGATGGTACATCTCCCACTGACTTCATCAGGGGCAGGATTTCACCCTAGAATTGCGAATAGTGCAGTTTGCACTTCCCTCAACCATAAACCACAAATAATGCTTGGAGAGTTATTACTTTCATGTGCAGAGTTGTGCTTAGAGCATGTCCTCTGAGATCTTTCCATGGGGATCCATATAAAATACCCCTCCTGAAAGCTACCCGGTATGCAAACAAAGGAACTCCATCCAGTGCCTGTAACAAAAAGCCTTCACATACGCATATAAGCCCAGATCTCTCATTGCCAGCCTGTGTAAGACATCAGTGCGATTAAACAGGATTGAGATGCTTTTACCACAGGGGACACTGAGAATGCTCCTTGGTGAGCGTCTTTCTCAGAATTCTGCACCAACGAAAATTGTCCTCTTTGTCATGGAGTGAATGAAAATTGTTGTTGTTCCCTTCTCCTTGGATTTATGTTAACACTGGGTTTAACTAGGCTGGATCCCTTACTTTATTGTAGTGCAAACAGTAGTCAGTGGCTTGTCCGTTGAGATCGCCTGAATTTGTTTTAAGGTTGAGTCAACTCTCCCTGACCCAAGGCTGAACTAAATCACGTTCCCTGAAGATTCCCCCACAGGATATCAGATTCGAAGACAGAATGACATATATAACGAGCTCCTGTATAAATCTCCCCACTGTATTTTCCACAGTATGCATCCGATGAAGTGAGCTGTAGCTCAGGAAAGCTTATGCACAAATAAATTGGTTAGTCTCTAAGGTGCCACAAGTACTCCTTTTCTTTTTGCGAATACAGACTAACACGGCTGCTACTCTGAAACCGGTTCAGTTCAGTTACAACAGAGTCCTTGTTGAATTGAGCAAGGCAGCAGAGCTGTTCCTTTGCTTTTGTAGCAGGGCCCTCAGTTGGGGAAACTCAAGGACAGGTTCCTATGCCTCCCAGTGACTTCTCCCCATACAGTGGAATTATCAGTTGCATTCCTTGTATTTGCTGTCCAGAGGGAAGTGGTCGATGCCTTCTTGCATGGATATTTATGTAGAAAATATTAGGCTGAGGTCTAGTGTGACAGCTTTGTGGGACTCTATGTAAGAGCTTAAAGAAACTAACAGAATTTTTATTTGTGTGCTCTTTTTAAAAGAGAAGGAAACGTGGGGAACCCCTGCGATACTGCCCATCTCCCACAATGTCATTATGGAGTGATGTTGCATTGAAAGGTATCAATACTGCATCAGAGAGTAAGGACACAGACACTACAAAATTTTGGCTTCATGAATTTATCCTGGAGGACAAAGCTTCTAAAAAGAAGCCCGCCTTCTTGGTGTAAAAAGACTGGGTGCATTTTTTATTAAGTGCAAAAAAAAAAAAGTAACAAAACTATTAAAAGCTGCCCAGTAAACGTGGCAAAGGCAGGAAATTGGAATGCAAAGGTTTCTGCAGCAACAATTGACTTGGTTTTGTTGCACATAACCCAAATTCTCAGCTGGTGTAAATAGCTTTGGAGTTCTGAGAATTTACATCAGCTGAGAATCTGGCCCATGTAAGGTTTTTTTCTACTGCTGTTTTTCTTGTTAAATGTGCAACTAAATATATTTAAGTTAATCATATGCAATCAACACTCAATGGGAATGACTTAATATTTCTCTGTTAACCTTAGCGTTTGCATCTGTTGCTTTCGTTATTTTGGCTGTGCATGATGAACACATTTTTTGTAGTTAATCTCTTGTTTAACAAAATATATCTGCACTTAATAAATGGTCCTGATTAGATGTTGAATTTCACCCCTGACTGGGATAAAGGGGCGAATGTTTACTATGAGGACTGAATTGGCAAACGAAAAGATAAAAATGAAATCGCTTCTGCATGCGTGCGACTTTATTTGTGCAACTAATTTCATTAAAATTACCAGAACTATTCGTGTGCAAACATTTGTGCATGTGCATCCTGATTATGGGATTGGGGCCTTCATTTAAAAAACCCATATTCTTATGGTTTAGAAAGTATTGCAGAAACCCTAAAATTATCCACAGCTCTTTCATGTCCTCAATTCTCTCTAGTTCGTTATATTAGCCTAGGCCTTCTGAATAAATTAAACTCCTAATTGACCGATCAGATTAAAAGGACACCATCAATTTGAAATCTTGTCAGGGTATGTCTTTACTGCAGAGTTTAATTTGAGTGTAGAGAACTTGAGTGAGTTAGCCTAGCTCGAGTCAGAGCAGCCACACTGCAGAATGATACTGGAAGAGTTGTAGGGTGACCAGACAGCAAATGTGAAAAATCGGGATGGGGTGGGAGGTAATAGGAGCCTATATAAGAAAAAGCCCCAAATATCGGGACTGTCCCTATAAAATCGGGACATCTGGTCACCCTAAAGAGTTGTGTTAGCAGTTGATGAGTTGTGCCGACTCAAGCTGTAGCCTACACCCCTTGGGGAGCCAGCCAACTCGAGTGAAAAGCCAGTTCGAGTTAAGGGTTTTTGCATGAGGATGGGACTCATGTTAGGGGCAACACCCACATTATAATTTGAGCAGCGAAGACAGGCCCTCAGTTTCAAAGATAAAAGCACCTGCCTCTGAGGCCTCGCCACCAATTTTAATGGTTTTACAATTAAACATACCTACCTTTGTAAATGTTTTTCTGTCCTCTTTTGCTTATGTGAAAGACTCATGCAAACACAATAAGGCCCCAGTCCTGCAAGGAGTCCCCATGAGAGGAGATGATTTGGACCTATATAATCCAGTGTATTTTTCCCCCTCAAATGTGGTTGTGCTGAAGCACTGAAGTCAATGGGAGCTGCAGGTGCTTAGCACCTTGAGGAACCAGATCACAACATTGCTGAGTTTGAGTACTATGTAGAAAAAGCATTATTATTTTTTTTTACATTATGGGAAATATTGTTAAGGTGGGAGGCACTAAGTGGTGCTGTTCGCTAGTCATAAAATGTCCATGTTTTGTGCAGGGACTGTTCAGTCTCTGAAGAAATGTTGCATCATTGTCAGTTTGCTTTGTAATTCAGATTCCTTGTTGGGTGGGGTGGGGTGGGAATAGAGGAGGGGAGAAGAGAGCAGGGGAGCTACGGCAAACAGCAAGAAAGCTGTTCTCTGCTTTAATCTCTCTAACTGGAGTCAATGCTTAGTGCAGAGTTGCTCCTTGGGAACTGGGCATTGGTTTTTGATCTGAGATTTGAGAAAGGGTTTGCCTGTGTGCCATTTGTGACCACCTCTGTTCCAGGACTGGTGTATATGGTATAATTAAACCAGATACACTAACAAAAAAAAAATACCCTGACTTTATGTCACTGATTTCTCCTCCACCAGGAAGCTAACCTGCAGGGCTGTAATATCTGCTACCACTTTGCAGCAGGGTGACAATATTTCCCCTCCCAAATCTCGTCCCTGGCTCTTTCGAAGAGCTTGATTCTGCAAGGTGCTGAGCACACTCATGGACCCAGCCAAGCATGTAGGCATGTGCCAAGTGTCTTGCTGGATTGGGAACAGTATACCAAGCATCTTGGAGAATTGAGCCCAGAAACAAGAACATAGATTTTCCTCGTTGTGCAAAATAACTCACATTGCAGCTGAAACCAAGCATGGCAAAGGAGAATTATTCAGAGTATTATGATTAAGGCTAAGATTTTGTCACGGATATTTTTAGTAAAAGTCACAGACAGGTCACTGGCAAAAAAGAAAAATTCATGGAAGCCGTGACCTGTCCGTGACTTTTACTAAAAATATCCCTGACAAAATGGGGATCTGTGGGTCCCCACGCTGCCTGAAGCGGAGCAGCTGTGCAGGGGCTAGGAGTCACCTGCAGCAGCTGGGGGCTGTGGGGTACCCCTGCTGCCTGCTGCTCTGGGTATCGCCCTGCTACCCATGAGGGCTGGGAGCTGTGGGGCACAGTAGCTTGGAGCTCCAGGTACCTCGCAGCTCCCTGCCCCTGTGGTGGTGTGGGACCTTGCAGCTCCTGAGCACTGCAGGCTGAGGTCACAGAGATTGCTAGAAGTCACAGATTCCGTGACTTCCGTTACTAAATCGTAGCCTTAATTATGATCAAATAAAACTGGTGGGGAAATAACTGGAACAGTTTTGTAACCTTTCGCATTTGCAGCATTTATTATCAAACTAGAGCAAATAGCATCATGATTAGCAATGAAAAATTACTTGGTGTTAGAGTTTACTTAATGTTGTCAGTAAGTCACATATGGAACATTATGAACCTGATTCTCAGCTTCTGTAAATGGGTTAGCTCCATTGACTTTGGTGGAGCTGTGTCCATTTACAGTGGCTGAGAATCAGGCCCTATTTCTAAAAGTGCTTAATTATAATGTTGTCATTTTCCCCTGCCCAGGATATATTTGCTTTTCTTCCTAGAGGACTGTTTAAATATCCTACTTTAAAACAATGTCTTTTTCCTCCACGGAGAAAATATGATATGCCACTGTTGAATTAATACCTCCATGAAAGAGGAGTATGTTCTTTCATGATGTATCCGCTTTCTGCGTGATTTATGATTTCACGCATTTTAATTTCATGCAGGCGTCTCTTTTTTAGTTATTTACCTCCTTACATCACTTTCTGCCCATTTCCCCCACTTTCTACCTCAATTTAAACTTCCTTTTCCAAGTGACTTTTTAACACTTGTTGCTAATGGAAAGTTACAACCCAGCTTTCTATAGGCAGGGTTTTGTCAGAATCTACTATACTACTGATGCAAATGTACCAGATTGCTAATCCCATTGTTCCCACAGAGACAATTCTGCATGGAGGGGAAAATTTTTTAAAAACAGTGCTTATATCAAAATCAATATATCTGAAGATTTAATTGCTACTTGCAGTAATTGCTGAAGGCAGAATTCTTGCTCAGAATCCAATTTTATCTCCCATGTGGTCACACACTTGTTCCTTTTCAAACAAATTACAATAATCTCTTTGACAGTAGATTATGAAGCCACAAATAACATATACAGGTGCCACCTTTATTTAGTGGAAGAAGGGTAAAATGGAAATGGACTGTGAAGGAGAGAGCCATCTTCAATAATTATTAGCTACATGGGAAATATTCTTAATTACAGGGATATAGATTTTTCTTTAAAGCTCTCTTTGCACTGAAAACAGTATGTCCATTTCTCTGCCTTCCCCCCTTTCTTGGCCTACTGCAGCAAGTTGGAATGCAGGCTACACCTGGTTTGGGGCTTTCTGGAAACTTGCTAAAAATGACATAGTTGCAATTCTTTATGTGATTGATAGAAGGTGTCCTGTGAGGTAGCTGGATCCAGATATTAACCTCTCTAGTGTGGTTAAGCTGCAGCTGCTAATGTAATAATACCTAACTCTTATACATCTCTTTTTTCATGTGTAGATCTCAGAGCTTTACAAAGGAGGTCAGTATCATTGTCCCCATATTGCAGATTAGGAGACGGAGGCACAGAGCGGTGAACTGACTTGTACAAGGACACCTGTCAGGCCAGTAGCAGAGCTGGGGATAAAATTCAAGTCTCTAGTCATGGAGAGGAAGCATTGCCAAAGTTATCAGGAAAGAACTGAACAGTGCAGCCAAAAACTGGGCTGGACCATTGATTTTGACAGACACATGTAATACACTCCATGGCATAATTAAATTCACATTGTTCCCTTTTCCCCATTAACCCTAAAAGGACAAATACTGAATACAGAGGGAAGACTTAATGCCTGTACAGGAGGTTCAAACCTCACTGTTGACACACATTTTTTCACAAGTGTCGCAGTATTTTTTTTCTGAAAGCTCTAGCTCTTGGAGTCCTGGGATTACATGAGAACTTAGGCTTTCATTAAAAAAAAGTTTCTGTGTTGTTTATTGCTGAGAACAGCTTGGAATGTGACCCCAAGGGCTCCCAGATCAAGAATTCAAATAAAAACCCTCTCCAATTGATCGTTTTGTGGAACCTGACTACTGACATGTAATGATTGGGTTTGGCAATAGTACCGTCCAGCAGTTCGAGCGCAGGCTCTGGCCACTAGGGGGTATGGCTGCTGTTCCCAATTCTGCTACAGACAGGGAGTCAGTGCCTGCATTTTCCCCTTAAGTAAAACTCACTTTCCCTGTTTAAAAGCAATCAGGCCCTTTTTTGGTGACCTTTGGCATTTTACTTTATCTGCTCTGTGCCTCAGTTGCTCCATCTATAAAACAGGACTAATACCTTCCGCACAGAGAGCTGTGCGGCTTAAATGTTAACATTTTCTGTTAATGATCCTTTAGCGCCTTCCATGGGAGGGTTGCATGGAAGCACACACTGTTACTACAAATAGCTACTTAGCTCTAGCACATTATAACAAACGAGCGTTCTTCTTTAAAGCTGCTCATAGGTAAAAAGAACCCACCACACCTTCGAGAAACATTTTACTTAGGTTGTGAGCTCTCTGGGGCCAGGGCCGGGTGTTTGTTCCATGTTAGGTCCTGCTGGGGCCTCCTAGCTGCTACTGACATTCAAATAATAATATTTAGAAATCATTTTCCTTATCAGTGATATAAATGTCAAGCAACAAATTATGCCAGCAGGCAAGGTCCATGTGTTGGGAGCAGGTGAACTCGTGGGGCCCATATGGCCACATGCTCAGTGCTCTCAGTTGGGGCCAGACTCTCAAAAAGAGCTCAGCTCCCACTGAAGAACCTAAAGCAGGTAGGTTTGGAAAAGACCTCAGCACTCAGTAGCTCCTGTTGTGACACCTATGGGCAGATTTTCATGTGCATCCAGAGTGCTCAGCTCTTTTGAAAATTTGGCTCCGACTGCAGGGGGAAGAGTTCTGGTCCAAAACCCACTGGAGTGTTCTAGGGTCTGGCCCCATTGACTTCAAGGGACTTTGTTCCCTAAAGGCCTGCTCCAAAGATCCAGTTTTCACACAAGGTGTCATGAATATCTATAATAAGGGCAATACGGACTACACATACCCTACGATAAACACGACTGGACCCAGGCCTGCTCCAATGGTGGTTTTGCAGTTGAAAAAACTGCAGCAGGAGCAGGAAGAGATATGGCCTTATCTCCATTAGATTTGCTTTCCCCTTTTGTTAGTCCACTGGTGACAGCTATATGTCCAGTGTAGGCAAGGGACAGGTGGCCACCAGCCTTTTAACTGTCTAATGAAGCAGCTTGGTCTAGGGCACAGGGCACTGGGGTAGGGCTCAGGAGAGCTGGCGACAGGGCCTCGTCTGGAGTCAAATGTCATAGCTCCATAGTCAATAGAGCAATGACACTTTACACCAGGATCTAACCCCCTGGCGTCTAATCCTAGCTCTGCTATTGACCTGTTGCACAACCTCTGGCAAATCTCCATGCCTCTCTTTCCCACCTCTTGTCTACTTCAATTGCAATCTCTTTAGGGCAGGGACTACTTCTCAGCACATACAGCACCTAGCACAACGGGGCCTCAGTCTCTAAGTGCTGCCGGGGTACAAACATGATAATAATAATAGATATGCTCAGAGCAGGGTTAGACCATAAAGGCTGCTTGATGGCCTTTGCTAGAATTGCCACCATCTGGGAAGCTGCGCTGGTGATTGGAGCAGTAGGGAATTTTGGGGACAAAGCCTGGAATGGAACAGGAATGTGTCTAAAGTTGTCCAGGAGGCATCAAGCAAGTTCGTAAAGTCTCTATACAAATGAACAAAAGCCAGGAAATTAACATTTACTGCGGACACGCTGCCTTTGCTTCATGCTTTTGTGCCTCTTTTTATCCAGAATGGTCTGAGTGAGAGAGAATAACAGCACTAACTTTGGATTTCCTGACTTTTGTTGGTTGCTGCTTAACCTGATTTAGATATAGGCTTAGTGTGAGTATTTTCTGTCGTAGAGAGTCAGGTGAAACTGAAAAGCACCACAGCCATTCTTAGCCCAGATAAACTTAACTTATTTTTAATTTCTATCTTCAAAGAACTTCACAGAAATGGGTCTGTAAGTAGTGATTTTCTTTTTTAATTAGTCTGGTCATTTGTATGGTTCTTCCATCCATCATCACAATTACGTTATAATGCCCATGTCAGGGAGAGAACAGAAATCTAGATGGCTTATAAGAGGGAGGAAATTAATATTGATTTTTTGGTACTGACTCTCATTATGAAGATCATAGTAGGTTATATTAATTCTGCGTACCTGCCCCAATCAGAGCTTGAGTCGAGTACACAGAGTTTACAGTCCGTCGTTGTGTCTTCATGCTCGCAAAGGCTGTTGTTTTGTTTTGTTTTGTTGTCTGAGAGAGACCTGGGCATGTTGCTGGCTGTGTTTATGCTTTGGACGACAGTAACAGGGCTGGCCAATTTACTGTGTTATGATACTGGATATATGATGATGTCTCTCTCCGAGACCCACTCTCACAAATGTGTGACGCTGTTCAATCTTGCTCCTGCTTCATGCCAAGTCTCATGCTGTGCAAATTACAAATATTTCCATGTCTCTTTTAAATGTTTTTGTGCTCTTGAGACAACCCCTCCCCTCCAGTTATTTACTTTTTATCACACCAAAAATCTTTCCAGCACTTGTGGCTGCCAAGTTACATTTCTGTACTTGATTAAGCAGAGCTGGGATTGAGTGCCCATATACTGGCCCATTAAAAAGGGAAGTTTAAAGAGAAAGCAACATTTCCAGTCCGTGTTTCTAATACAATCAGAAGGTGGGTGCTTTCTGATTTGCTCCTGTGCATAAACATTAGTGGCTCATACTGACAAGCAGCAGTATAGTATAAGCATTAGACTGGTACTCAAAATACCTGAGTTCAATTCCCACCTCTGCTATGGTCTCTCTGTGTGACCTTGGTTGAGTGGCTGTAAAATAGGGGTAATCCTCCCTTTGCCCAATTTCTATATATTGTTAGCTCTTTGGGCCAGGGACTGTCTCTTAGTACATTTTATGTACAGTGCCTAGCACAATGGAGCCCTGATCTCAGATAGGAGTTTCCATACCAGTGATGATGATGGTTTGAGAATGGCGGGGCAAAAGAGCCCCTGTAAAAGGCCCATCAAGAGTCAACTGGGCAACGCCTGAGCTGTGTGAAACCAAATGGGATTATCGGCTATTACCATTCACTAGCGGCTAGTGGTCACACTCACAACAGGCTAGGCACTTTCCACATTAAAATAATGTCCTGGAGATTACTGTTTTGTTAACTGAGGTCATATGGATCTCACAAGCCTGAGAGGAAGGAACGGGGGAGTTGGGGGGGGGAAGGGGGCTGCTGTCACCTTGGGGGCCCCACATGTAATCTAGACGGCAACCTGCAGCTGCCTGCATCTTTCATGCGTAGATGGAGCTTGTGGATATACAACCACCCGCCCGTACCAAGAGGCAGCATGGCATACAAGAGCCGCTAGTCTCTAAGTGGCGGCAGATGGAATGTTCATGCAAATTAGATGTGGCCCCCAGTCTCGTGGCGTGTTGCCAGCATGGCGCCTCTCCCCTCTCCCTCCGCCCGTTGCCCCCCCCCCCCCCGCCAGGCTGAGCAAAATTTGGGCCCTGACATCTCGGTGACTCTGCCTGCCACGACCGAGAGTGATTTAATGTTGTATCGTTTTAAAGTTTTCCGCCAAGCATTTCATCTGTGAGTGCCAAGCACAATCTGGCTTTCATAAGGGATGTGTTCGCCTGCCCTGCATGAGGAACGCAGTCCCTGAAAATGATAGCTCGAGGGAGGAGAGTGGAAAATTAGGCACAGCTAGGGCTGGCCGGAGTGTCTGAAGAAGGCTGCCAATGATTCGTGAGCGGCAGCCAGTCCAGCGCTGGGTATTACTGGGCAATATATTCAGCTTTTTTTTTTTAAAAGGCTAGAACACTTCCGACAGCGGATCTGTCTGGTTCCTAGCAATCCAGGGAAGGAGAGTCTGTGCTCTTTGCTGAGTGCCTATGGATTCCTTTCCTGCCAGGATATTTTTTGTGTCAGGCTTTTGGGCCCCCTTTCGGAAAGGCACTTAAGCATGTGCTTAGTTTTACACAGGTGGCTAACCCCATCCCTATTCACCAAAGCACCTAATCACAAGCTGAAGCCAACAGATATAAATAAGCGCTCAAAGTTAAGCAGGTGCTGAAATGCTTTGCTGCATAGGAGCCTTGGAGATTAGTAGGCTCCTCCGTGCCCTCTCCAGCAACAAACTAAGGAGGGAAAGGGAAACTAAATACATTTAATCAGAAGTGCCCCATCTGTGAAGCAGAGGTAGGGCTGCCCCCTCACTCAATGGGTGTAATGCATGTTCTGAGGAGCTCTGCAGGAATAATGGGACACCGGCAGGTCAAGGATCTCCACAGAGAGAGCTGGTGCCTCCACCCTACACTCCGGCTCCTCACAGCCTCATTACAGCATGGCTCCTTCAGCCTCTATGCAGCCACACAGTGCTTGACAGTGCCTGTTCCCCCAAACCCGCCCCAGAGGGGTCTAATGCCTGTGGGCTCTGCCCTTTCCCCAGTATCACCCCCTTCTGATCTGCAGGGCACTGTGAAGTGGCTTCCTCAGGATCAGAAAATGGGGACGATGACTAGGGTTGCCAGGTGTCTGGTTTTCAACCGGAACAACTGGTCGAAAGGGGACCCTGGCGGCTCCTGTGAGCACCGCTGATCAGGCTGTTAAAAAGTCCAACTGGCAGCGCAGTGGGGCAGGCAGGCTCCCTCCCGGCTCTGTGCGGCTCCTGGGAAGTGGCGACATGTCCCTCCATGGCCAATGGGAGCTGCAGGAGTGGCACCTGTGGGCCGGGGCAGTGCGCAGAGCCAACTGGCCGCCCCTCCACTTAGGAGCTCGAGGAACATGTCACTACTTCCTGGGAGCCGCCTAAGGTCAGTGCTGCATGGAACCCACACCCCGAACCCCCTCCTGTGCCCCAACCCCCTGTCCCAGCTCAGAACCCCCTCCCACACCCAAACTCTCTCCCAGAGCCTGCCCCCTCCTGCACCCCAACTCCCTGTCCCAGCCTTGAGCCCCCTCCCTCACCCTGAACCCCTCATTTCTGGCCCCACCACAGAACCCGAACCCCAAGCCCAGAGCCCATACCCCCTCCTGCACCACTACCCCAGCCCTGAGCCCCCTCCCACACTCCAAACCCCACAGCCTAGGGCCCCTTCCTGCACCCCAAGCCCCTCATCCCCGGCCCACTCCAGAGCCCATACCCCAAACCCCTGACCCAGTCTTGAGCCCCCTCCCTCACCCTGAACCCCTCATCCCCGACCCCACCCCAGAGCCTGAACCCCAGCCAGAGCCCTCACCCCCTCCCACACCCCAACCCCATGTCGCAGCCCGGTAAAAATGAGTGAGTGAGTGAGTGAGTGTGGGGGAGAGCGAATGACAGAGGGAGGGGGGATGGAGTGAGCAGGGGCGGAGCCACAGGGCAAAGGGCGGGACAAGGGTGTTCAGTTTTCTGCAATTAGAAAGTTGGCAACCCTAACAATGACACTATGTGGCCAGTGTTTCTTCCCACTGCTCCGCCCATCTCCACCCACACTGGCCACCCTAAACATGCAGAGGTGGAGGGGATAATCGGACCAGAATTGTGGGTGGGGGAACAGGGCAAATTTTGCTCTCCTACAGGTATAAATTTGGAGTAACTCCACCTCTTACTGAGAGTAGAATGTGGCCCTATGGAGTCCTGATTGCTGGGAAAGGAAGAGGCAGTAAAAAGCCCAGTTAAAACAGAAATGCTTTTTAAGGAGAATGAAGGTGTCCTGGTGGTTAATAGGATGTTTTTAGCCAGAGGCTCTGTATATACAACAGTAAATAAGCTTTTCTTTCCCATGGACTTTTGTTTGGGGTACTCTTCTTAAAAGCTCCTTCTAGCATTACATAAAGTAACAGAGTCCCTTTCTCACTCTGTGTGTCTTGAAGGAGTAGCTGCTGTCCCCAGAGAATCTCTTGAAGGTGGAGGGTTTCATTCAGGCTCTTTCTTAAGCAGCAAAATAGATTCTGGTTTAAGAACACGTTGGCCAACAGATTTTAGCTAATGTTCTTCATCACTAATGTAGATAGGGTGAAACATCATACAATATATTTGCTGGTGGTGGTCACCCCCAGGGTTTAAAGGTGCTAAAACCTGTCTACGCTAGTGTTTTTAAAAATGCACCAGTTTAAATGTCTTAGCTAAGCTTTTTAGCTACACTGGACAAGGGCTCAGGTACAGAGCCACTGGAGTAACAGAGAAGAACTTGGCCCTGAGGTTTTGAACTTCACTTTCCTTTCCCCAGCTGTGTGTGGCGCATTAGGAAAAAAAGAGAAGTGCAAATACATCATTTTGCTGTGCCTATTTTAGGAATACATAGGACTGTGTGAATACCTGAGTCAGATCACTTTTAGCTCTCAGCGCTATTTTCAAGCTTCAGCAGTTGTGTACTCCCATTGCACAATTTATATTTTCATTCAAGGGAATTACTGCTTTGTTGGCAGGTAGATTACTGTCTAGTCCTAGCATCTACCCCCAGGAAGGAAAAAGATCAAGCTGTGTTGCAGTGTTTTCAACTGAGCTGTAGCTGAATCCATATAAATGGCTTTTTATACTTTGCTTGGGCATGGCAAAATGCAGCCTTTGGTGCCTAATGGGACATTTTCATGATGTGGTTTCATTTTAGTAACAGGGAGAGTGATGAGGTGAGTTAGCAAATCTTACACTTTGTCATCGTACTTTGGTCAGATGTTATTTTTTCTTGCTGTGGGAGCAGGAAGAATGGTTGTGAGTTTACTGCCTCCTATTGTATAATCAGTTCACAATTTTCTGGTGTCAGGAGAACACTTGTAAATTTTTTTTTCTGACAAAAACTTTTTTTCTCTCCATTGTTGCTTTCTTATGTTGGAGGCATAGGTGCAGGAACTAGTGGTGTTGGGGGTGCTCCTGCACCCCCTGGCTTGAAGTAGTTTCCATTGTATACAGGATTTACAGCTTGGTTCAATGGCTCTCAGCACCAGCACTGTACAAATTGTTCCAGCACCTCTGGTTGGAGGCTTTCTAATCACATAATGCCTGAACCTTGCAATCTCTGCTGTTAATTTTAGTGGATGTATAAAAATAACTTTTTTTTTGGAGGTGGGTGTGCTTTTTTTTAGGAGCCAAAATAGAATTGGATGGCAGTTTATTTCAGAACAGCCCTACAAAGTGTTATCTAAGTAAGGACTGCTTTGAATTTTATTTTTATCTTCATGTTAAAAAAACCCCCAATCATCTTGTCTGAAGAGCTTCCGTGGCTTGATTTTTTAAAATGCTAAATTATAGATTCTCCGGTCTAAATTTTTAAGTGACTAATGATTTTGGTTGCCCATTTTGGGGTACCGTAAAGGAACCTGAATTTCAGAGGAAGGGCACTGAATACTTTCTGAAAATGAGGTGTCTTTAATTGGGCATTCAAAAATTAAAGCAAAAAAAAAAAATCACTTGTTGGAATATTTTGCACTTGAAATTATGGCTCCAGTCCCCAAATTTGTTGCTTCCTATGGATGGAAATGTGAATTTTTTTTAAGCTGAAGTATCTTGGAATAAAATGTGAAGAAAAAAAAAACATTTGCTGAACAGGAAAAACAAATATGCAACAATAACACAAATATTTATCCTTGATCAGCCAGGGAAAGAACATTAGCATTAGAAATTAGAATTTGGGCTCCTTCACAGATGAAAGAATGCAAATGTCTTTCAGGTTTTTTAAGGCTGTTCCCTGAAGTGTGTTTCGGGCTGTACTGAAACTGTAAATGTGATTTGTACTTTACACAAGTGGTGATCCGTCAAATAAATTAAAAAAAAAAAAGATATTGAAAAGCCACACAACACAGTGGGCTTTGAAGATTTCAAGAAATTGGCCTTAAGATCAAAGTCTTCAGCAGAGTTAGGAAATACACCTTTTCGTGTGTGCATGTTTGTTAAAGGGATCAAAGATCTATAGACACCCAAGACAAGACAAATATTTGATAATTGAAGGAGACAGGCTAATGTTGGCTTTGGGGCTTTTAGCAGGATGCAGGTGACAGATCCCACTCAGAGGGACCCTGGCTCAGCTGTACTCGGCTTTCCCAGGAAGGTGATTGTGCAGAACTGCCCAGGCAGGAAACAACAATCCAGCCTCAACTTTCCACCTCCCCGCCCCAAGGATTTTGGGCAGGAACCTACTTACAAAGCTGCCACCTAGAGGCGCTTTTCTGCGGTGTATATAACAGCGAGGCAGCTGGAAGGAGCACTCAGTCCCTTGAAAACGGCTCTGCAATCAGGGTCTGAAGGCAGGAGGAGGAGGAGGGGAGAAGCCCGGCCAGTAGGTAAGGAAACGAGCTCTGCTCAGCGCTGTAGGGCAGGGCGAGAGAAAGGGGAGCGTGGGAATGCGAAGCAGGCTGGGCTCCTGGGGCCCAACGCGTGCTTGCTCCTGGGGGGGAATTCACCGAGGCTGGGAAAGGTGGGGGCATTAGAGAGCTGCCTTGAAATGAGCATTAAACTGCAAACGCGGGCTGCTTTGGCTCAGTGGGGCTGGGGGGGTTGCCCGCCCCCGGGCGGAAGGCAAACCCAGTGCCCCGGGGGAGAGATCCTCCCAAGTGGCTCTGTTTTGCATT
Source organism: Chelonia mydas (assembly GCF_015237465.2). Lineage (NCBI taxonomy): Eukaryota > Metazoa > Chordata > Testudines > Cheloniidae > Chelonia > Chelonia mydas. Next base: position 69,541,846 of record NC_051251.2, on the reverse strand, counting down.
CGAGATTAGTCAGCGTGGATCTGGTATGGGAGAGAGTGACCTCTTACTCCAGTGCCGACTCCCCTCCTCGGGCTCTGACCTCCAGACTTAACCCCGCGGCTGGTGCCGAGTCTCGGGATGCGGACAGAGACAGCGCCCCCCCGGGCCACTGACACGCCCGGGTCGTTTGGGGGAGGAGAGCAGCGTGAGCGACTTTAGTCCCGCGTTCCCGAGACTTGCTCGGAAAACCTGCCGCGAGTGGGAGCCGCGATTCTTTCCCCCGGGACGGGCTCGGGCTAGATCGAAATGTGCAACGCGCGGCTGGCGGCCGCGGTCGTTGGCAGCCGTATTGGTGGGTAACTAACTGATGATAACCTCTGACCTCCCCTACAATCCCGGGCTGCTTACCAGGCGGCTCAGCTCGGGGAGCTGCAGATCTCCAGGTTACCTAGACTCCTGTTTCTGGAGGCCACCAGGGCTCATCCGATTCGATCTGTTTGTCTTTCACTCTTACCTGACCCCTCCTTAGAGGCGAGAAAACGGAAGGGAAGCGCCGATGCCTTGACAGCAAACGCCCCTGTTTTAATAAGCGAAGCCTGTGAGCGGGGCTAGGAGAGTTTGTTGGACCGTCGGCCTGGGCTGTAGTAAGGCAGAGTCCCCTCAAGGAAGCCTGGGATGGATGCGCAATAAACGGGAACTTCTGGGGGGTAATGAGGCGCTGTAAAGTTATTCCAGCCCGTTGTTAAAAGCAGCATAATGAGGTTTAAAAATGGGAGAGTGCCTCATTAAAGGGTTTATGGAGGCATTTGGTGACATTCCCTAAAGCTTGCATTCTGCCAAGATCGAAGGGCCGCGGTGGTAACTTTTTTGTTCTTTCTCTGACGCAGATGTTGCCTTTGTGTCTGTGCCTTTCTGAAGGCAAAACGTGGAGCTGAAGGAAGGGTGCATTGCATTTTATTTACATGCCTAGCAAAGAAAGCACAGCCTGGCTGGAGTCTCTTCGCAACTTTTCACCAGCAGGGGGCCCGATTCACCTCCTGTTGAAGTTCCAGTGGGCAAAACTTCCACTGATCTGAATGGGAGCAGGATCGGGCCCGTAAGAGGGAACATATCTTTTTTTGCAATTCATCCTTCACCTTAGGAATGTTTCCAGGGAAAGTCATTGCCCGGGCTTCTAAATCAGGGTTAGCTCTTCTCTTCCCATTTTTGGGGTGAAATGTTTGAGGAATAAATACATCTGATATTGGATGCAAAAATGTAAAATGATGTTGCAAACCTCACCTATTCCTCCCATCGTGGGTGTGCGTGGGATTCCCCCCCACACACACCCCTAAAAAAATCCTGTGGAATGAAAAGCATTTCCCCCGCCAGACTGATCTTACCCAAAGATATATGATGTTCTGTGAAATAATTCACACGATACAGAGAGAATGGCCCTGTTAGCAGCAATCCTCAGAGGATCTATAAATATCTCCTAATGGGGGCCCATCAACTTTCTGGATTTGAAATGCCTTTAAATTCTGAACAGTAGCTTTTTGTGCGACTGTTTCAGGCATAAAGTCAAACTGTTTTCATCCATCGAGAGAATGTGGGAGCTGCTTGAGTGTAACGCAAGTGGAAGAGAACGCAGGCTATCAGGGTAGGCAAAGTGAGCAGCATAACTGTATCTAAGATGCTTATTTGTGCTCCAGCATCTCTCTCAAAACTATTATGCATAGCCACTGTCCACGCTTGTCTGAGAGGGACTTTAAAGGCCAGGTGTATTGATGGTGCAATGCAAACATTTGGTAGAAGAAGAAACTCCCTCTCCCTGGGTTTGAAGAGGTGGTGGCTGCAACAATATCTTCCTGCCCCCGTTAACTCTGAGGCCAGCTCTGCTTTCCATTGTACACTGATGTAAATCCAGAGTAGCTCCATGGAAGTTAATGGATCTCCTGTGGATTTCCACCGGTGTGACTGGGAACAGCTTGATTGTTTGGTAAGCGTTGGCAGCATGCTTGGCACTTCCCAAGAGAGGGCGCCTGCCTAAGAGTTCACAGGTGAAGGGCTTGACCCTGCAAACACCTACCCCTGAATAAAGTGCTGGCCTCAGACTCCGTAAGTGTTCCCAGGATCGGGCCCTAAACACCAAACCAGAAAAGACCCTGGGAAGACACAAGAAGGATTAACACAATTATATTACATGCATACAGTAATGGCTGAGGGTTTTCAACACCATTGTAACTCACTCACCAAATAACATCTCATGATAGATTGCCCTATCAAGTGGGACAGCAACAAGTACTTACCTTGTCTAAATGCATTTTCATAGCAGATAGTTTTTATCAGCTCAAAGAAAGAGAGAGGAAAGAATGGGCGGGGCTAGGGAGTGGAGTGTAAAGCTGTCTGGAATTGGTTGGCTGAGACACAGATAGTGAGAATGATTGCAGAATTGCAGACCAGAGTTAGCTTGGAGAAAACTCAGAACAACTCTTTGTTAGGGGTCCAGTGTATATTGATGGGTCGGGTAGCTACTCTCTTCTCCTGTACTGATCTCTCTAGTTTAAAACAGATTGTTCCTTTAAATGCAAGGTTACATCTGTTATCAGCCTTCCATGCTAAACCACCATCATGTCTAAAAAGCGAGCTGAACACGGAAAGAGCCAAATTGCTTTAGGCAGCCACCCTGAGGGGACTGATAGGCTTTTTTTCTACCCCCGAAACTAATCTGGGTGGGAATCTGAGCTCTGGTTACACAGCCAATCCCAGACTACAGACAGACTGGCCTTTGCATGCTGTAATCTCTGAATATAGCTGTCAGGATTTCAATTCCAGCAGCTCCTCCCCAGTTGGGGATTTGAGCACAATGGACCATATCAGCTTTCTGGATGGAGCTCTTTTATCACTGACTGGGTGTGTGGGTTTATGTAGAATCACACATGGAGGTACTCACACACACACAGTAAAGGGATAGTGGCCTGCTAAGATTCACCAGATGTACAGGACGGCCCTAATTTGCATGCAGCAAGATCACAAGAGTCCTATTTAATGAGTGGTCAAGATTGCATTGTTTTTGGCTTAGCTGGCTCACCAGACTAGACAGCCTTGCTATTCTAGGCTCAGTGCTGGCAGGTGGCCAGAGTCCTCAGGTCAGTTTAAGCTCTCTGCTTTCAAGGGATATTATGGTCCCATTTTTTGCATACATTTCACCAGGGAATAGTTACACAGTATGTTTTCTGTGACCCTGATGACCTAACACCATGCATTGCCTTGGTTTGTCTTAGATTACATTTGCTTACAAGTAACCTTAGAGGATTCCTAATGGTATGAGGATGATGTCTTCACCTTGATAGTTAACTTGGATCAGTGTCTCTGTTTGTGAAGTCAACAGTTCATTCAACTATTAATATATCTCCCTAGATCAGGGGATGCCCTTCCAGTTTGCATTTAGGCATCCAAAGGAGAGGGGTGAGTTTTACAAAAGGGGTAAATGTGACCCAAAGGGAAATACTTTTGAAATGTGGCAGTATTGCCAATCCCCACTCTTCAAAAATCACAAGTCAGACCCCCCCCTTCGAATCACATGGTTGGCTTAACAATCATGAGATTTTTTTTAAAATATCAGGGTGCGGTTTGCTTTCTGGGTTTTGAGGTGCTAGAACATACAGGGGTCACGTTTTCAAACTTTTCTGCACAACCATGAGGCCTTGAAGTGTTTTTTTAAAAAATGAAAGTGGAGAGTCTCCCATAATCCTGCTGGCAACTGCAACTTTAACATTTTGACTTGGAACGACAGATCGCTGAAAACAAACTGCTTTTTTATTTATAGCCCTCTCCCTGAGATGTCCCTGGCTAAGATATGGTTGGTGCTTTATTTCTTGAGCAATCTTAACGCCATTCACAGCCCTCGTGCTGACGACGAGATAGCCTCTCTATAGTACATTTTATATGCTGATTTTTCCACATGGGACACACTGGAGCATGTGCCTGTAAGCCAGTGTTGTCTTAACTGAGCCTTCTAGTCTCCTCGGACCAAATACATTGCTGTTGTAATTCCCCTGATCTTGATAGCATAACACCAGAAAGGGATTTGGCCCATCTTTGGCAGATGGCTCATAAGCACACAGCACGCAGGTGGATAGTTTTGGCAGATGTGGATGAGAAATCCTCAGCAAAATCTCAGAGGCAGATGGGCTCAGAATGATTGATTTATTCAAGCAGAGGTTGGCCTCTCCTGAGATGCCATAACAGCAAAGTGCAGGGAAGCCTCTGTCTTGTGCCCTCTGACTTACACGTCAGAATAAATCAAGAGGTCAGCATGAGCTCTCTCCCTGTGCTTTGCTCCAGTAACAGCGGTTATTACAAAACTCTGGTGGCCTGTTCTGAGAATTGCTGAGCAGCTGGAAGTCCAGCTGAAGTGAGCAGAAGCTACGGTTGCTCAGCACCTGGGAAAACTCGAACCCAATGTCTCTTGTCTATGGTACTTATCTGGCCTCCATCACAATACCTCGGTCTTTAATGCATTTATCCTCAGAGCACCGCTATGAGGCAGGGCAGGCCTATTCTCCCCATTGTACAGATGGGGGAACGGAGACCCAGAGAGACTTGCCCAAGACACACCGGAAGGCTGGGGCAGGGCAGGGGACTGAACCCAGGCTAGTGCCTAACCACTGGACTATCCTTCCCCTTGAAGGAGAAGGAAGAATATTGAATGGATCGTCTTCAATCCATTCTTGCTCTGTGACGAGTTTAATTCTCTTTGTGTGAAATGAGACATGTTCTGCCTTTAGAGTGAATGGGACTTGGGCCAGATCCTCAGAGGGTTTAAATTGATGTCGCTCTATTGACTTCTGGGGGTGGATCTGGCTCACTGTGTTTTGCAGGCTTCTCTGTTTGTTGTGGCTGTTACGCTACAGGAATCAAGTAACACCTGTGGGAGCTAATGCCTTTGAAGTGGGAAGTAAACCCGAGTCCCGTCCCCCCCCACCCCCCCGCCCACCCTCATGCCGGTCTAACTCTTGCCTTTGCAGTCTATACAGTGCCTGTAGCCGTGCTACCAGGATAACTGAACATGCTGATTTCCACAGCGGACTGGTTTTTCCTTTTGCTATAGATCATTGAGTCTGGAAGATGAAATCCTCATCACTGCGTAGGTCAGATGAGATTTCTCTCTGAGCTTGTATTTAAACACTACTGCTTGGCACGTGCCCAGAACGGAATGGAAACCAGCAAGGAATACAGCTCTTCAAATAAGATCCTGGCCTCTATGATTAGCCACAAAGAGCAGTTCCTCCAGTACTGGGCATGAGCTGAAGCAGCTTCGTTTTACTGAAGCGAGGCTGTCCTTATTAAAACAACTGGTTACTCTTTTATTTAACGATGCCCATTTTGCTCCCAAAGCTCTGACTTCAGACTGTCAATGGGCTAAAAGGATGATGGTCTATGTGCACTTAAAGTGATGATCCAAACCATGTCCCAGGACAGTCTGTTCACTCTTTACGTAGGGGTCTGATCTCTCCTGTTATTATCACCACTAAGTGTCCAGCCAAGGAACAGTGGACCTGTTAATACTCTTCTGTTATTGTTTCCCCTTATCTCCCCTCTCTCTTCCTCAGCTTGTATCAACAGCAGCACCCGCTGTTGGGCTTGCCCAGCACTAATCATGTAAATTGGAGCATGCCACTTGAACCATGCTGTGTACGCAAGCAGCTACCTCCCTGCAAGGCCAGGCTCGCCTCATGCACTCCTTGCAATTTCAGTCCCCAACAGAGCAGTGCTTCGAGCAGCCTAACGTTATGTCACGTGGCGCTGATTTTCCTTGTTAGTTCGTGCAAAGTAGCAGGCCCCACAAACCCTGCTGAAGTGTCCCGTGTATCTGAAAGATTCTTTAACGAGGAGAGAGGGAGATCGGGACTGTGCACAGATGCAGACTGCCATGTAAATGCTTTCTTTGGCGTGGCAGCGTAACAATTTATTAAATCAAATTAATATTGCCCCAGAGGCAGCAGCAAAAAGCAGAAGGAGTGGGTCACAGCTACACCCTTTTCCTTTAATGGGAGAGGCTGCGTATGTGTAAAAAAATAAACCCTTGTGCCTGGCAACCATCCAAGATGTCTAAATTTCAGAAAACAGTTCTATCCTAAGGGGGAGAAGAGGAAAGGGAACCATAAAAAAAGCCATGAAGTGAGGCAAAGACTGAGGAATTTCTTGTCCAGCTGACCCCTTGTGTACCATCCCTCCGGGCCTGCCCAGGAGGCCTGCTTGTAAAGCCTGGCCCAGTGGGCAGAGTGAGACAAGAGAAGAGCTCCATGTTAAGGTGAAGGGACCAGGAGAACAACACTCTTTTCCGCAAAGTCTGGGCCAGAGTGTGGGAGTGAATTACTGCCCTGCCCTGGAGGGGTAGCATTGCATGCCCTCCCTCCACTGACTCCAGTTCACTAGGAGGGAGTTTGTACCATTTGTATGGCATCCGGTGGGTTGTACCATTTCCCTCTTCTCAGGCCGGTATGTAGCATCCCTATGGCTTGAGGAAGGGTCTGTCCCCTTGGGACAGCACAGCGCTGTGATTTCAGAGCACGCTCAGCTGAGTCACACTGGTTTATAAAGCGGGGGTAACTCCACTGAAACCAATGGGCCTGATACTCCGCTGCTCTGCTCCTTGTGTTGTCATTTATCCCCGTGCTAAGTGCGTATATGATGCGCCCAAACTGCGACTCCGTGCTCCCTCTCACCAGTGTTAGGGTTTCAGGCTCATTTTGCACTACAACTGCAGGCCATGGGGAGTCAGGTCCAGTGGTGTTACACTGGGGTGAAACCAGAATGAGTGAGAGGAGAATTGGGTCCTGATTGCCCTGAACCCCGCACTCCTTCTGGCTGATCCCAGGCACAGCTGCTGTTCCTGGTCTTGCTTCATACTTGTGGCAACTAACCAGAATGGTTTCATTTTAAAAGCCCCAAATAAAACCTGGAGCTCAGAGCAAGAATCTATAATCACTTTGGAGAGCTCCAAATTCTACCCCCATAAGCCTTTGCTTCCAAGGAATTTGTCCTCAAGCCTTCTGCTACTGTTACTGCATATGCACAAAGGTGGATGAGGGCTAGCATATCCAGTAAAGACCTGGGACATCTCATTAAATCCCTATTCACTTCTTCTTGTGGCGACCCTTCCCTACTCATTTCCTGGCTGCACATTGATACAGTTCCTCGATGGTGAGATACGGCTTCAGCAGCCTCCCAAAGGTCTTGTCTATACTTGGAATTAGCCCCGATTTCGGCCATTGGTATTGCGCACCAGTGCGAACCCCTAGTGGAGAACAGGGAAACTACAGGTGGATTTAGTCCTTGAAACAGAATTAGGTGTACAGGTGCAAATCATGTCTACAGTAAGGGTTTGTATTGGTGCAACAAAACTGGTGCCTGGCTGAAACTGGGGCTAAATCTAAGTGTAGTGTAGATGTTACACATTGATCTGCGTTTTACATGTCTCTCTCTGCCTGATCCAGAAGGGATGTGAGTCTGTTACAGTCCCCACCTACTGTGCCTGGTCTTTTAGCGCATGCTGTAGATACTCATACTTTTATTTCCTGAGATCCCTGGTTCAGTCCCTGATATTGTCAGCCACGTTGGCAGCCCTCACCAAGACAAGGTCTTAGAAAGGCTGACTTGCTGCTGTGGGTGGTATTGTACCGTCCACAGGGCTGCAGTGGCTGTTCGCCACTCCCAATGGGTAGCAGTAACTGCCACAATGGGTCCTGGATTTTGTGGGAAGCTGTAACATTCTGTTGGTTCCATCCTTCTGCTGGCAATACACGTAACAAGTAGCTCACCTCTTTATCTGCTCTCTGCAGACAGAGGAACTGTTGAAGCAAAAATAATAATAAAACACATATATAGAAAGTGTGTGTTGCTGAGAGAGAGGCTGGGCTTCAGCAGCTGGGGTGAGGGCGTATTCTTAAATCCAAGCTCTCGTCTAAGAAAGAAAAATGAGTCTTGCTGCTCTCAGTTACACAGCAGCCAGGCTCCAATTCTCTCATTGCGACATCATAATTGTTAAACACAGAGGGATGCTTCATTAGATGTAATTGAGAGGGTGGGGAGCAAGAGCCTGGATAGAAATTGGGAGGAGAGTACAAAGGTCTTAGGTCTACACTTCTGTTTAATGCATCTGGAGCTGTACTTGATGTGATGCTTAACAGAACCTGTGGTAACTGTTTTACAGTACTCTCAGCCAGATCAATTCTACTATGCTTGAGGGAGTGCAGATAAAATGGCTTAAAGATTTCCCTGCTAAAAGCGATAGCATCATCTTTTCTGTTGCAGAAGACAGATTCAGTCGCGTGACATTTATTTGGCCATGGTGTACTTTGTGGATTTCACACCCAGGGACTACAGCCAACCTGATGATGTCATACACAGACTAATAAAAAAGCACACAAAAAGCCAATGTTGTTTCTCTTTTGCAGACCACATGAGTTTTGTTTTGTGTTCCTCAGTCCCAGCTTTCTCTTTAACTGAAAGTACTTTATGAGGATATGACACAATTTAAACAAAGCATCCAATAGACAAAATATTCGCAGAGGGATAGCACAAGTGTTTTGATACAAGGATGCTAGCAGAGAACTCTAACCCTTGCTAACCAAGATATTTTCTTATTCTTATATTGGTTTTAGGTTATTTGGATTCCAAATTGACTGGCCATGAGTGCAATTGACTTGACTTCCATCCTTGATCTTCTGGACGTGGGAAATTTCTCTGATAGCAACTGGACGTGCAACAATGGAGACTGCATCATTGTCGATACACTCTCGTGCCCTAGCACACTTAATAAAAGTGTCTTATTGTACACCCTCTCTATCTTCTACATCTTTATCTTTGTGATAGGGCTGGTGGCCAACTCAGTGGTTGTCTGGGTCAATCTCCAGGCCAAAGCAACTGGTTATGAAACCCACCTCTACATCTTCAATCTAGCCATCGCCGACCTGTGCGTTGTCATCACCCTTCCAGTCTGGGTGGTCTCCCTTGTCCAGCATAACCAATGGCACATGGGAGAAATCACATGCAAGATCACTCACCTCATATTTTCCATCAACTTGTATGGGAGCATCTTCTTCTTGGCATGTATGAGTGTGGACCGCTACCTCTCGGTTGCCTACTTAACCAACTCCAGTAACCGCAAGAAGAAGATCATCCGACGCTTTATCTGCATCTTTGTGTGGCTTCTTGCCTTCTCTGTCTCTCTCCCAGACACCTATTACCTGAAGACTGTCTCTTCAAACAATGAAACTTACTGCCGCCCTCTCTATCCAGAGGAGAGCTTCAAAGAGTGGCTGGTTGGCATGGAGCTCATCTCTGTTGTGTTGGGCTTTGCCATTCCTTTTCCCATCATTGCTCTTTTTTATTTTCTCCTTGCAAGGTCCATCTCTGCCTCCAGTGACCAAGAAAGGAAGAGCAATGGGAAGATCATTTTCTCTTACGTTGTTGTGTTCCTTGTCTGCTGGCTGCCCTACCATGCGGTCGTCCTGCTCGACATCTTCTCGGTCCTTCATTTTATACCCTTCAGTTGTCAAATGGAGAACTTTCTGTATGCGGCTCTTCACATCACCCAGTGTTTCTCCCTCATCCATTGCTGCGTCAACCCCATGCTCTACAGCTTCATCAACCGAAATTACAGATACGAGCTCATGAAAGCCTTTATTTTCAAGTACTCGGCCAAAACAGGCCTCACCAAACTTATTGATGCTTCCAGAGTATCGGAAGCTGAGTACTCTGCTCTGGAGCAAAATGCCAAATGATCGCCACTCCATAAGGACTCGTCTTGGACCTTTTCATACTTGTCTCTGATGGGGCATGAATTCACAGCTTGGAAGAGAAATAAAGAACCATAATGTAAATTTAGAGTTTTGAGCAAACCAAAATCATGCATTATTTTAATGTGTTTTGTTTTATCTACTGCTAGCTAATCCAGCCTTTCTGGACCGAGACCACGGTGCAAATTCTATGCAAATGGGGGAGAATTTGTAGTAAACAAAGCCATTGTGTACCACAGATATCACGTGTCTTCAGGATAGGCTTTTTTTCCCATGTGTAAAGGAGACCATCTCTTGGTTTCATTGTATATGTGTTGTTATATAGATATAGATATATATAGTGCGTTGTATTTAAAAACCAAGACTTTATTTTCTGGCTGTTGGTGTACCTTATACAAATGTATTTGAAAGTTTAAATATATTTTTATCATGTATTTGAAGTATATTGCTGACAATTGTATCCAGAGTGCTGTAGTCTGAATGTTAGTCCAGTTATAGTCAAAGTGAATGACAAAGGATGACTTTAATAGCTATATGGAGATTATGTATTATGTGTGTGTTTGTCTACTTTGGCTGGCACACTTTATTTACAATAGCTTTATGTTGTGGTTTATACCTATATGTATGGAAATAAGCTGTATATACAGTACTGTGATATAGTTTGACATCATATTAAAATTAACAGTAATGTAAGAGGTTAACTCCCACTTCCATGTTTCACCAAGCAGTATCCTTATGCACAAAATGAATGACCTTATTTCCAAGAGTCCTCTCTATTTGTAAGTTATTTTTTTTAAAAAATAAAGATCTGGAAAAATACACAACAGTGGTTTAACTTCTTTCCTTTTTTTTTTTTTTTAAACTAACCTTTTTACTTTCTTTGATGCAAGAGCAGACCTAACACGTACATGTGTGTGTGGTGTGTGTTAATGGCAGCCAGAAACAATTTAAAGAGGAATGTCAAATAGGATTTGCTAGTGGTAAAGCTAAGGGGGAAAAACAGTGATGTGGATGGGAGTAGGCTTTTGAACAATCAATCTATTTAGAAGATGAGTCAGCTGTAATCTTAAGGTAAATGCATCCGATGAAGTGATCTGTAGCTCATGAAAGCTTATGCTCAAATAAATTTGTTAGTCTCTAAGGTGCCACAAGTCCTCCTTTTCTTAAGGTAAAGGCTGCTGGGAAAGACAGGATCCTGAGAATGAATACACAAACAATTTGGAGAGCATAATAAAGCAATAGGATTTGACATAAACTAGGCTTAGTCCCTTGTTATTTCATTGTGCTAGAATTCAGAAGTTTGCAAGCTTCCTTCTGACAGTCCAATTATTTTTAACTCGCTTTATGGCTTCCTATTTGTATCACGATAGTGCCTAGGAGCCCTAGTCATGGACCAGTACCCCACTGTGCTAGGGGCTGTACAGACACAGAACAGAAAGGTGCTCCTTGCCCCAAGCAGCTTCCAACGTAAGTACTTGCGACATCAAATTTGCAAACCATTGGGCCAAATTCAGCCAACCAAGGAGAGCCACTGAAGCTCACAGCACCACAAAGGTTCTTTACTCCTTGGTCAGGTAATATACGATCACATGGGTAACTTCTTTCTGTGCTGACTGGCTTACTTTCACTGGTTTGCATGCTACTTTAATTATGGCGCTCTGGCAGTTATTTCCCAGTCAAGGTTGCTGCTGAGCTTCCATTAGAAACCTAATTTTGGCTCCCCTTAAAAAAAAAAAAAATCAATTTTGAAATTGGAAGGTTGGGGTTTTCCTATAAAATTTGGATATGGTGTTCCTGAATTGGATGCTCTAAAAACTGTCTGTCAGGGTTCAAAAGTCTTCTATCCCTTCCCCCACACTTTCCTTAGGCCTGTTCGGTGCTGCAAAATTTTACAGGTTAAAAGTTGCCTTATTTGCAGCCACTCAAAAGCGAGACTTCAAAACCCTGTCAGTCAAACTAAACCTCCTCCCCAAAGGACAGAAGTCCTCTAGTGCCACTCTTTCACTAGTACAGTGCCAGAGTGGACTCTGCATTACCGTTACTGATTCAAACAGTCCTCCTGGAGCAATCCCACAGTGCCCCTATTCCTGCATTGATGACTGCTCTGGTCACAATTTTGAATCTGGTAAAACTTTGTAGTGAAAATGTGGCCTTAGTTTCCCTTTGCAAGAAAAAACAAAACAGAAACCAGGAGTTAAATAAGACTTAGTTTATTAGACTCTCTTAGGTAAGGACTTGTCTACTTGGGAAAGTTTGACGAGTTATATCAGTATAGTTAAACCAATATATAACTCCCCATGGGGACACTCTCTTATTCTAGCATAAGAATGACTTAACAGTTTAGATTAGACCGTTTCCAATAATACATAAACTAAACTGGAAAAAGGCACACTTCTACTGGAATAAGTGTGTCCACCAGGGGTGTTATGCCTGTATCAGTTTAAATTTACACCTGAGCTTATACTTTCCTCTCTATACAAGAATACAGTACCTGGGACCAAAATTGAATCAAATTAAAAGGAAGCATCTGTGTGAAGAGGAGGGGGAGGGGAATAAACCCCCGGGTCCATGAGCTGTGCCAGTGAAATCAAACAAAATAGTTCAGAACTTATTGGTAAGGAGTTAACTATACTGGAATGACTTCATACAGGAAGAATGTGACCTGCATTAAAAGTGCTATCCATGGGGTAGGAATACCCATATAGATGAATGAAATCTAATCATTGGTTTGTAGTCCCAATTTACCTTCCAAGCTTCACACACCATCTCCCCTAAGTGCTGCATTTCGTATTAGGGTCTGAATTAACAGGAAGATCTTGACAATCGCCTGTTGTGAGCGAGCTCCTGGCCCAAGATGGCTACCAGACCTTGTCCATCCCAGCATATGGATGGAAGAATTGAAGAATGGCCTGGTAGTTCTTGAATGAAAGGGAGGCTAAGCCCTTCCACTTTTTGTCTGCTCTGCTGGGGGAAATTCCAGCACAGAGGTGGAACGCATGTGTTGCTCCCCTCACGCACCATTTTAAGGCTGTCTGTGACAGGGCACCATCAGCAGCACCCTGACTGACATGGCTGCTGCCTGGAGAAAGCTGCAGGCCCAGCCCTGGGTGGGGGATTGTGAACAGCTGGGTGACAGTCGCTAGGCTAACAAGGTAATTGGGGGAGAAATATAAGGAGAGGAAAGAAGCAGGGGCAGCTAAAGAGGAAGCTCAAGAGGAGTGTAGAGGGTGGGCCTGCGCTCCAGAGTAAGAGCTACAGGGAAGCCAGTCCTGGCTATAAGCCTGTGTTGCATGCTATTGTGAGGTAAAAGGGCAATAAATGCAGCCCTTGATGGCAGATAGATGGGCTGGTGTGCGTTTGTGACTGAGACCCTCTGAACTGGCTCAGCCAGCGAGGCTCACCGGGTAGCGGTAGGGCCGCCCTGGGACGCTGCAGTAATTCAGTGTCACTGCAGTATAGCCTGTAGGTTTCTTTGCGTGTCCTCCAGAGGCACATGTCATTCTTCTGTTTGGTGATAAGTATCTCAGCTCAGGGACAGGCAGTGGCCAGTATTAACAGAAGTTCTCATATTGCTGTACAGACTGCTCCCTGCCTTAAGGAGCCGATGGTATAAGGGCTATATGTTGCCTGTTGCAGCCGGAAGCATGCCCGAAGGATTGTGGCGGGGCTACCCTTAAGTAGAGGGCCCTCCCCAATCAAGAGAAATTCAGCTATGATTCCTTGTGGGGGCTTCCCTGGGATGGACTCCAGAATGGCAGCTCCACCTCTCTTGGAGAAGGTGCCCTGTATATTCCACAGCACGCCTGGCCAGCTTTGGTGCCCGGTGTCAGGGGGCAGGTGGGTCGTGTCCCTAACCCTTTTACTCACCATAGAGGCACTAGAAGGGAGCAAAGCTTGTACTTTCCAGCCACATTTTGACTAGTCCGCATGCAGAGGTGCAAGGGAGAGAGGTTTGTGCCTCACACAGGGGATGACTTCAATCTGAGTTTCAGTTGGACATCCCACAGAATGGGATGATAGCAAATGAAAAGGCTGGAGGAGTGGTCATGGGGCAGAGGGGCGGGGGCACGGAATGTCACAAAGGGGAAAGATCGTAAGATACAGCTGTTCTTACATAGGTTGCATTTGGAACTTTTTTTGTGGAGAAATCAAACAATTTCAGGGAAATGTTTTGATATTGATGGAAAAAAAACCCGGCAAAAAATGCCAACCCGCTGTACTCACTGGTGTCCATGTGGAGTAGTTCCACTGCCTGGATTGACTCTGCTATTGCAAAGCAGGACTGGAGTGCTTTGAATGCTGGGAAAAGGTGAGTTTATCAGAACCACACAAGCAACTGAAAGTAGGGGTATAGAAGGGAAAAGGAATGTGTCCTAGGGAGACTGGCCCCTTTAAGGGAAAAAGGGGCCAGGCCTGCTGGTGTCATAATTAACTGCATCCCAGCCTGGACTAATGGGGCTGGGTGTTAGTCTGATGAACAGAGGGACCTGTTAGAAGGGCTGAGAGCAGCTTAGGCGCCTGTGGGAGGCCCTGAGATAGGCTCTATAAGAAGCAGCCAGTTTCCAGGAGGGGAAGCAATGGGAACCTACTAGGAAAAAGGGCCTCCAGGGAGGAAGCTGTAGGAGGCAGTGCTCCGCTAGGAGAGCAAGGAAGAACTCCACGGGGCCAGGGAGGAGGGATGACTAGCAGGGGACTTCCAGGAGTGGTAGACTGTGAGAGGGACTCCAGGGGCAGGAGCCTGGAAGTCAGGGCTCTGAAACAGGGCAGGGAAAGACCATGAGGTAGCCCAGAAGGGGAGAACTGAGCCCAGAAAGCAGACTGAAGAGGAGCAGAGGAACCGTTCGTTTGGACTTCTATCTGGACTCTTGTTATGCTGGAAGGGGTTACATTTGTCCAGTGGCCTGGCCAGAGAGCCAAGCCACATCATCAACAGTAACTTGCATGGGGAAGTCTGAGGGGACCCCCCTCAGATGAAGAAACTGAGGCAGAGATGTGCAGGGCTCCACCATGCGGTGCTCTAGAGGCAGCAACCCCGTTACAGAATGGAATAGTGACTGTAAGTTGTAGCATTAACAGTAGCGCTGGTTACTACAAGCTGTCTAATAATGAAGGCTCCAATCCTGCTTTGTGCAAGGGGAGCCCTGTGTTTGCACAGGGCTAGTTGCGGGAATACAGCCTAAGAGAATTACTCAGTGACCCGCTTCCCAGATGTGCTGAGCACCCAGAAATCCTCTCGACTTCATTGGGAATTGCACGTGCTCAGTTACCAAGAGGCTGGGTTATGTACAAAAGCTCTGAATGGCAAAACGTATAAACATCAAACAGAACCTGTCATCATACCTTTGGAACCTGTCGTTCTGCTTCGCTGGTTTACTTTATGGCCGAAAGAATTCCAGAGCAGTAAGAGTCCACATGCCTTAGAGGCAGGGACTAACCAAATAAAAATCCATCTGCTGGATGAGAAAAGACTGTGTGCAGGCCTGTTTTATTATTATTCAAACACAGATTTTTTTTTTATGAGTCATAGATGATAGCCATTGGGGGTAGCACAGTGATTTTAAATCAGATCCTCTGGCAACCTTGTATTGTAGGAAGTGCCTAAGTAACTGGCCTGTTTCTCCTTTGGCTTAACGCTGCTGACTTCAGACCCCAGCCTGTGATAAGGTCACTGGGCATAAAATCCATTTAAAGTTCCTTAGAGGTAAGAAATAACTGTGAAGGAAGTTTTATGCCCATGTCCATGGTGGCTCTGCCAAAGATAATGCTTAATCCATTTAAAAGAGCTACTTGGTGGGGTGAATGGAGGAGTTTTAAGACTTGAACCATATGGATGGACCGTACACCTGCATGGAGCCTCTGTGACATCAGTGGGGTTCTTCCTGGGCAGAGGGGATGGCCCAGGTGGGTGGTACGTACAAAGCAGTAGTCTCATTTGTATGGTGACACTGAGAATCCCAGCTCTAATATGGTGTGTGGCTATGGACCTTTTGGGCCAGGATCTGCTCTCAATTACAACCCCAGAGTAAATCAGGAGTAACTCCACTGATTTTACTAGAGGTTATCTAGGATTTCCACTGGTGTTACTGAGCACCATGTTATCCTCTGGAATCCCAGCAATGATCCTGAAAGGCTTGCATGCATTTGTTTGGGAGTTTGGGTTTTGCAAGATACCTTAAAGGTTGTATGTGCACATTCCATGATTGCAGAATGATTTTAAAAGATATTGTTATGGAATATCTCAGCTATAACAGTAAGGAACATACATAATATTTATAGCACATATTGCTGCCCGCAGAGTTATCATTATAGCTATACCGAGGCTTTCTTTCCTTTCAGCACTTGCTGTTTTGCGAGGACGCCTGTTTTTGTTCTTCTGCTAACCAGTAGCTTATGTTCAAAAAGGGTATTAAATTTCCAAGGATTATAAAACATTTACATAGGTCAACAGCATAAGGGACAGATCCTGAAGTCCTTATTTAAGGGCCTGATCCTGCAAACATTACTCACATTAGTCGTTCTTACACATATGGTCCCGCTGATGGTGAAATTACTCCCATGAGTCAATTCCATGAGTTAGGGCTGGGGGTTCAGATCTCTAGTTCTCACTTGATTAACACACTGCATTTAGTGGATAGTTTATCTAAGGACAGAACTGAATAAGGAGACGTCACAATTTGGCTTTAGAATACAAAATAACCACAAAAATACACATACAAGAAAAGGAAAAAAACAACATCCTCATCTTTTGCAGTGGATATTCTATCCTACCTTATTTGTACATACTCCTCTTTTAATGATTCACGTTAATTCCTTTCACTAGGAATTCTAATTATGAGGGTCAGCCGGACTGATCACCCATACATTCCATTCTTACTGTGGTGTCCAGCTCATTGATCAATTATTGAATGATAGCTTGGGAGCTCCCTCACCACAAGGCCAGGTCCTGATGTTCTTATTCATGTTGCATAGCACCTTGCTCCAAGAGTGGTCCTGTTGGAAGCTGCTATTCAACCTGCAAAAGGGCCCCAGAATCAGTCCTCCTGGGAATCCCACCTTATCTAATATATACACAGAAATATTAAAACAAACCAACAGGTTTTGTCCTTTGGTAGTGTAGCTCAGCTTAGCGCCATTGCAAAGTGTGAAATCCACAGAGCTAAACTCGTTTTACACCAGCTGAGAATCTGGTCCATGATGTTCTATATCACGTTGGATCCTGTTATCCAGTAGTTCAAAGCTGACTGATGTTTTTTACCTTTACTTTTCAAGGTAGGAAAAGAAAAATACTAACATCCTGTACTGTACTATTTTCAGAATAAAGCAAAAGAATTAAATTACATTTTAACAGCACAATCCTGACAACAGCAAAGGTCAGGGAACTTTTAAGTAAGGTCACCCTATCGATTGCAGCAGCAAAAGGATTAACATCAAATACTTTACCATGAAACGCTGAAAAGAAGCAAATTCAGCCTGATATATTGAAACCCCAGTCTCTTTCATACATAGCAGAGCCACTGACCTATTACTGTTCAAGCTGCAATATGTTGCCTTGCCAACATATATTCTGAGTTATCCAAGCAGAGTTAATGCTTTTGCAGAAATGACTTTCTTTTTGGGAGAAGGGTTTTTCTTTTTCTCTCTAAAAAATTGCTACAGAAGATTTCGAACCTACCTAGGAAATGACCTTAATCAATTTAGTTCCACCACCAAGTATGAAAACTCAGATCTTTCTATTTTGCTTCCTCTGAACATTGTCTTGATGGCACTGAACAGGGTGTTGAAGTCACAGCTTGATCGAAGCTGGGTTTTTGTTGTTGTTGTTGTTGTTTTTTTTAACCCATCCGACTGGCAGTTCATTTTGTGGGGAAGGATTGATGTGACTGACAAGTGTTTTGAATTTCAAACTGAAAGGTCTCAAAATGAATGAAAAGCAAGCGACACAAAGAGAAAAAGTAAATCCTAGGAAACAAACACAAACAAAAAAATCTGCAAGTTCTGCAAAAGGGTCACAGAGGCTGCATTCAGATCTTTTTCAAGTCAGCATTTTTGGACCACCTACAGGCACGTTGTTGGATTCTGCAGCAGGAAATCTGGATAGATAATGAGCCAGATCTTCACCTGGTGTGAATCTAAGTAGATCCATGGAGCTACTCCAATATACACCAACTATAAGGATCTGGTCCAGGTTCCGTGTTGCTTACACAGCACTGCTTGTTTCAGTGTATTGGTGCAGAAGCAAGTGGGTCACGTTGGTGACTTTGATTAAGGGTGTGTTAGTGATTCCACTCTATAATCCTGTTCTCAGGGACAACAGCTTCATTTTTGCCCCAGAGGGATTATCCAGGCTGCTGGTCTAAATAGATACAGCTCCATTGACTTAATGGCATTTCACTCAGCAGAGAATTTGGCCTTTCATCAGGAAGGATCCCCCACCCTCAAATATTATTACTTATTATTTGTATTGCAGTAACACCAAGATAATTTAACCAAGATCAAGGCATCACTGTGCAAGGTGCTGTACAGCCACATAGTGAGAAATAGTTCCTGCCGGAAAGAGCTTATAAAATAAGTATTTATCCTTTGATGCCTGGTTGGAAGGACTGGGAGGTGGAATGAATGGGTCCTGTATGGCACTATATTGTGTTGGAATTGGGTTTATATGTGGGCTATTTCCTCCTTGTTTTCCCCCCGTGGATCTGTGGTCTCAATCTCCTTTATATTCATAAGGGAGGCAGTGTTGTTTACAGTGGCTGGACAACTGGAGTGGAATCAAGAACCCTATTCTAGATAGCTTTGTACGCTTCACTCCTCCCCACAGTCTCCGAGCACAGCAGTGCATTAAGCAAGGTGACTACACAGCAGTGTTTGTTGGCTCATCCTCTCCCTCAGGGGGAGAAGCACATGTGGTGGAGTGTCTTGCTTTGGTAGGGTTTTGTGTGTGTGTGGCGGGCGGGGGGGGAGGAGGGGAGGAGGGAAGGTAGGTTGGTTGGTTGTTTTTTGGTGTTGCTGTTGCTTTATCTTTTAAATATAGATGTTGCTATGTGTTTGTTAGAGGAGGCAAGGTCAAAGAAACATACCCAGTCCTTGAAGTGGAAAGTGGTGAGCGTGCGTCAGAAATCTGGTCGTTATTTGTATTGCAGTAGCCCCCAGAGGCCCTGCTCAGGGGTGGGCCTCATTGTGCTAGATGCTGTGCATGGATGCAGGGCGAGACAAACCCTGCTAGTTTCTACTCTAGGTCGAGAAGAGGTGCAAAAGGAAAGCAACTTGCACCAGATCAGAGGTGGAGCTGTGAATAGAATCCGGGTCTCTGGACTCCCAGGCCAGTGCTTTGTCCACTAGGCCTCACTACCTCCTCTGTCATGCTCTGTGCCCGTGGATACAGTAAGACAGGCAATGCTCCATCTGTTGTAATTTTCTTTCACCATCCATGGGAGAGACGGGACAGAAGTGGACTATCACTTCTAGAGATTGTCTATGAGGGCTAGACAACTACGTTATGCTGACGAGTATTTCATTTGCCTTCACTGCTGTACATGAAAGACGGCTATTAAAACAGACCAAACACTTAGCCCCCAATATTGCTGTCTTTGATAGGATCATGATAACTAACGGTCCTGGCTTGTCCACTCGTTGGGGCCAGGACCATCTCTTTGCTCTGTTTTTTTAACCATGTCGATATGTGAAAAAAACCCTGCAGGGTACAAAAACCCAAAAGAGCTAAAAAGAAAAATGTTTGACACTCTGGCCCCAGTTGTGGGTGCTGAGCACCTGAAAACCAGGCCCTGAGCTCCTTCACAATCTGGGCCTCTTGGGATGTGTCGAAAAATGCCTTGAAGTTCAAGGTTGCTCCCCGTTTGGGAGGTTTGTAAAAAGAGCCTGGTGAATGTGACATTTTGGGTTGAAAAGTTCTGCGGAGTTGGAAAGGCAGTCACTTGGAAACGTTGATTCTGCAAGCTTTCAGGATCACTGTCTGCTGCCTCCTTTCAGCTAGACTGGTTTATCATGAGCCTGAAGTTTTTGCTTTAATGAGCAAGTTGGTTGGAATATTAGAATGTATACCTCTCGCTCTGCCTTTGCCGTGAATCATTAAAAGGGAAATGTTTCAGATTCCTTGTTCCAGAAGAGAATGCTCCTCTTTGTACAGTTGTATAGTAAAATGCCAACTAGATTTTTCCTTTAACTTTAACTAACTATGTCTGGGTCTCAACAGCCTTTGACTCTGTCATGCAAGTTTGAGAAAGTAACAAATAGTACCCAATCATTTCCCATTGTGAATCCAAATACAATGTCACTATTTGTACAATGAAGTTACAGAATTAGGGTTGATGCCTGGATCCGTAGGAGATTTCTGGGAAAGGAATGTTCCAAGCTTGGAAAGAGCATATTAGAAGAGAACATTTTGTGAGAAAATGTTACAGAAGGAGACGTCTTTTTAAAAAAAGTTGGCCTCAAGGCCATGTGTCAGAGTCTGCTCTCATTCATACCAATTTAACTGAGCAGAGGCGAGCCTTCGGTCTACACTTGCAGGGCAACCGTGGGCCTAATTTTCTGCCAGTGTAAATGGGTGAAACTATATTGTTATCATTCAGTTACGCTGTCAGACACCCACATTTCTGGCTGCAAACTGTTAGTGGCCGGTGACCTTCCTAAGGGCTGAGAATTAGCCGTCTGTCTCAGCATCAGAAAGTGTGGAGGTGACTCCAAATGACAAAACTCCTGGGTCTTTGAAATCAGGCTGGAAATCTTATGAGGTTTCCAGTCCTTGCTGCTTGTGGCCAGATTGAAATCCAGAAGTGCATTAATGATTAAAGAACAAAAGCAGGCCTCAAGAAAGGTTCCATTCCAAGACCAAACTGGAATTTCAGACCAAGTCTCTTGTGTGCTGGGAAAAGGCTTCTATTTTATCTGAGTAGATTTGCCCCTGGGGGATGAAATACATGTGGAAGTGGAAAAAGGGATAAAGGGAATTTGAACGCAGACATCTTAGTTTTCTTAGGAATAGAGCAAGAGTCAGTCTAACTCTAATAACGCGAGACTTTAAGGCAGGGCCTGGGCAAGTGGGAAGCGAGTGGGAAAACTGTAAAAGAAGCTGTTTTGACCTTGTGTTAGATAAGAATGGAACTCAGACTGTAGCAGGAACTGCTGAGAAAAAGTAAGATATCAGGAAGGAATATGTATAAACAAGATGCAGCGGTTGCTTTTTATTGTATGTAACAAAAGGTATAAATGCTTGCCCTAATTGTTTATCGTGCGGAGACCTGCCTAGGAAGGGGGAATCCCTGTATGTGTGCAGTCTCCCCCTTGCAATTGCTTGAGAATAAACTGTCTCTGACTTGTTGCAAACAACCGAAGAGTGAAGACTGCGTTTTTTTTCCACATACACATGCCGGATCCCACCAGCCTTTCATACTCCAAGGCCCAGATTCTCTCCTGGTGTAAACTATTGTAGCTCTATTGACTTCCGTGGAACTCTGCTGATTTATACCAACGGAGGATCTGGATTTAGTTTAATTTAAGTTAATGGGATTTACTTGTGTGAGTAGCTGAGCATGTTTGGGTCTGTGACGATATTTTTGAATGCAATCCATATATTCATGAACTCCTCTCTCTTGCTACCTTAGAGAGTGAGTTTCAGGCTCTGAAAGCAGGGTTTTGTATAGCTAGCCTGCTGCTCTTTGCCTGAAGTACATTTAGGACCCCCTGGGGTATTTTAATTTTTGTTTCCTGGTCAAGTCAAGCTGTTGGTTTAAAGCAGCGTATACATTGTGTCAGGAAAAGAAAATCTTCCAGCGTTAACAGTTATTAAAGAAATTCAACCAAAGGAAAAGACATTGAAATAAGTCTTAGGAATCAGATCCTGCACTATGCTACTGCTCCTTTGGGTGCTCCAGCGGCACAAAAGGGCCCAAAAACTGTATGACATCAAAAAGGGCCCAAAGACAGATGGGGAAATCCCTGAAGTAGGGGAATTCCCTGCAAGCTGATGTAGCCAATTCCATGTCGCCCCTTCCACCATAGGGGGCGTGCTGTCTTCGGGCGATCATTGCTGGCGTAATGGCCTCAAGGGAGCCATGACAAGGCGGCATAAATTAGAGCAGCCTCACGTCTCCTCTAATTCACCCCAAGGGCCAGAGCTTTGCAAAAGTGGCCTGAGTGATTGACTTAAAGCTCAGAAAAGCCAGAAAACTTCATTGTTAGACCTCTTGCTTTTACTCCCTCTGCCACTGTCAGAATTGTCATTTGTGGCATATACGCAACTTGATAGAGCTTCCTCCAGGGGAGTATGGCTGCTGATTTAGTGGTAGCAGGATGGGACCCACAGCTGCATGATAACTCACGATGATATTCATCTTGAGCCAGTTACTCATGCTGAAGAACACCTCATTCCACAAACAGCCGCGTGGACTACAATGGGACTCGCCTGTGAGGACCTGTCTCTCCGTGGGTGGAGGTGCTTGGGCCAAGGAGTCAGTTAAAGGGGGAGTTTCAGTATTAACTTCTAGGTTCTAGGGTGGGATTTTCAGGGCAAAATCCTGGCCCCATTGAAATCACTGGGAATTTTGACATTGACTTCAGTAGGGTCAGGATTTCACCCTCGGCGTTTGCCAAACCCAGACTCTGCTCCCACTGAAATCAGAGGGAAGTTTACCG
This sequence comes from Chelonia mydas, assembly GCF_015237465.2. Lineage (NCBI taxonomy): Eukaryota > Metazoa > Chordata > Testudines > Cheloniidae > Chelonia > Chelonia mydas. The sequence continues at coordinate 69,519,431 of NC_051251.2, read as the reverse complement.
CTGGGATCAGAATTAGGCCAACGATGCACAAGTTTGACTCTTCTATCATTCACGTCTTAGCTTTTTACAGCTTGACTCTCCAGCTATTAAGAGGTACACGATCCCCTCAAAGCATGGCTGTAACCTCTAGTGAGACTTGAGCAGGCCATTCAGCTGGGAATAGGCATGTTACAGCCTGATCTTGCACACCTTACGTGACCAGACCTCACTTATGTGATTGGTCCCATTGGGGAAAATTCTACAGTCCTCAAAGGACCCAAAATCCCATGGTTTCCCACCAGCTTTTAACATGCAGAGATACTGTGGAGCTGGGACACATGGAGGAGTAAGATTTTGAAGGTGGGGGCTGTCTTTTTGTCCTGTTTTTGTACAGTACCTAGCACAATGGGGTTCTGGTCCATGACTCTGGTTCTTAGATGCTATTGCAATACAAGAAGAAGGAGACATAGATCAAAAGGTAAAGGACTCAGAGCATTAGCTAAAATTGGCACCTTTGATTGTTAAAAGACTAGCAAGGCAATCCTACAGTTGGGGAAGGAGACATAACCATCTCAATCATAAAACACAGGAAGTGCTACTTGGTCGATAACACAGAACTTCTAATATCCTCAGGTGAATACCTAAGCCCTGACATTTTATGAGGCATTAGATTACGTGCAAATCATTTTCAATACAAAGGGAATTCTCAAGGAACTGCACGTCATGAAACTCCTGTTACAATAGTGCATGTCAATGGTTGGTTTTGCCAAGCTGATATAAAAATCCTCCTTCAAGAGGTAATGCTAACATTCCAAACTAGGGAAAGTCAACAGGTCGCAGGCTAACTAAAACATGTCTGATTAAGTCACTAAGATAACCCATAACTTAGGGTATGGTGGCTCTGTAGAAAAAGGAGGGAGAAAAAAAATTATTCAGTCACAGAGTGTCACCTCTGATCATAGGTGCCGACTCTGTGGGTGCTCTGGGACTGGAGCACCCATGGGGAAAAAATGGTGGGTACTGAGCACCCACCGGCAACCCCCCTATCAGCTACTTCCCCCCGCAGCACCGCTCTCCCCCTCCCCCAGGGCCTCCCGGCCACCACAATCAGCTGTTTTGTAGTGTGCAGGAGGCTCTGGCGGGGAGGAGCGAGGACCCGGAACTCTCGGGGCAGGGGGCGGAACTGGGCGGGAAGAGGCGGGGTGGGGGTGGAGCAGGGGCAGGAAGAGTTGGGGCTTTGGGGGCGGGGTCTGGGGCAGAGCCAGGGGTTGCGCACCCACCGGCACTTTGAAAAGTCGGCTTTTGTGCCTCTGCCATTGTAATTCACACGTATGGTGTTTATATGTAACAATGCCCTTCACAGGTGCCAGCTGGACCTTCCCATAAATAACAATTCTCTTTACAAAGGGCATGTCTACACTGCAATGAGACACCTGCAGCTGGCCCATACCAGCTGACTCAGGCTTCCAGGGCTTGGGCTATGGGGCTGTGTCAGGATTCCCTCCGCACTCTGAACTCTAGGGTACAGATGTGGGGACCTGCATGAAAGACCCCCTGAGCTTATTCTTACCAGCTTAGGTTAAAAACTTTCCCAAGGCACAAATTTCGCCTTGTTCTTGAACAATATGCTGCCACCACCAAGTGATTTAGACTAAGAACAGGGAAAGGACCACTTGGAGTCCTATTCCCCCAAAACATTCCCCCAAGCCCTTACACCCCCTTTCCTGGGGAGGCTTGAGAATAAACAAGATGAGCACAGACCAGCCTTAAATTTTTAAGACCCAAAAAACCCAATCAGATTCTTAAAACACAGAACTTTATAAGAAGAACAAAAAAAGATAAGAGAACAAAGCTCTGTGAGATCCGAATGGAAGATAATCTCACAGGCAGTCAGATTCAAAACATAGAGAATCCCTCTAGGCAAAACCTTAAGTTACAAAAAGACACAAAAATAGGAATACACATTTCCTCTAGCACAGCGAATTTCACAAGCCAAAACAAAGAAAACCTGACGCATTTTCTAGCTAGATTACTTACTAACTTTACAGGAGTTGGAGGGCTTGCATCCTTGATCTGTTCCCGGCAAAGATATCATACAGACAGACAAAAGCCTTTTCCCCCCCTCCAGATTTGAAAGTATCTTGTCTCCTCATTGGTCATTTTGGGTCAGGTGCCAGCCAGCTTAGCTGAGCTTCTTAACCCTTTACAGGTGAAAGGACTTTGCCTCTGGCCAGGAGGGATTTTATAGCGCTGTCTACAGAAAGGTGGTGACCCTTCCCTTTACATTTATGACAGGCTGTTTAACTGTGGTATAGACATTCAGACTCGGGCTGAAGCCTAGGCTCTGTGACCCTGAGAGGTGGGAGGATCCCAGAGCTGGGCTGCGGCCTGAGCCCAACCATCTGCACCGCAATTAAACAGGGCCTGAGTCTCCTCTTGCTTACCGCAGAGTAACTCCATTGACTTCGGTGGAGTTACTTCTGATTTGCACCAGTAAGTCTGTGGAGATATAGGCCACCATTTTTAACTGCCCAGTTACTACCCACCTGGCTAACCAGCTTATCTATCTGGAGGATCATGTTGCCCTCTGGTGTGTAGTGTAACAGTCACACAGCTGAAAACAAGGGAGTGACAAGCACACAGATTTTCATTATTATTGCTTATTATCTGTACCACACTAGCACCTAGAAACTTGATTCACACTGCCAACCCATCCTTTGTACTAAGTCAAGGGCACTCAGTTAGTCATGAAACGTTAAACCATTTTTCAGGTGTTTTTGAAGTGCGTGGCCTAGAGAGGGTTTAGGGTTGATTGGGTTAAGCACAGATTCCCTGCCTGAGATAGCTGACCAGGATTGTAGGAGGGTCAATTATGCTGAATTATGGGTCGCTGTGTGAGATTGGCTGGCTTTTGACTTACAGCAAACAGAGTTAATATTCTTGGTTACTCTATCCTGTGTAACTTCAGTCATCACTCTAACATTCTACCATTAATGGCGTTCTCTGTCTGGAATCAGAGGATTTCATTTCCTGATCAACAGTGGAAACCCTTAACTGTGGGAGAAAAACAGCCTGGAAGAAGTATAGCCTTATTTTGTAGAATCTTGATAGAGACAGATAGACACTGCAACCTAAAACGATGGGCTCCTTTATCAGGGAATTGTATTCACTGTCACTGCTGTTGGGTCACACCATTAGCTGTTTGTAAAAAGTCATTTCTGTGCTTCTCTTGGCAAACACCCAAGTGATACCGATGATTATCCTTTGGAACAAGCTGTTTGTTATCCTGAAAAAGAAGCAACAAGAGCTACATGTGTTTCATGCTAACATACTCTGCAACTCAGTGCATTGCACCTAGCCAAATGATGAGGATAAAAATAACAACTGATAACCTTATTGTTATACAGACTCTCTTGCACTGTGGGCTATTGCTTGTAATGTAAAAAGGGCTTGATCCAAACCCCATTCAAGTCCATGGGAAAAACTCCCATTGATTTCAATGAGCTTTTGCATCAGGTCCTAAGATCCAGTTCCTCAAAGGTACCTAGGGGCCCAACTCAATTAATTTCAATGGAAGTTAGGTGCCTAAATATCTTTGCGGCTCTGGGCCTAAGCTAATGCATTCCCTATGTTAGCTAATACATGATAGTTTCCAACTAGCCTATATTGTAAAGGCTGGTCTCTACAGTGAATATAATCACTGATTTCTGTTGTACTGGTGGCTTATGATGGTGACACTTAATAAAACTGGACATTTAATAAAACTTTTCTCACTGATTTGATAGACCTGCCACTCGTAACAACCTGTTGCTATGTGTAATTAAAGTCACCGTGTGACCCAATAATAACCTACAATCAAACAGAGCCTAACCCTTTGTGACAAAGCTCTGTCCTTGCCTCCATGGGTCCCGCATTTCCTGGCGGATTTCGCTAGCCTCAGAGGCTCACTGTGACCCTCCACATAACCCTTCTTTCTCTAGAGACAAGCTTCACAGTCTACTGAGCCATTTTCATCATAAGCTAGCAAGGGAGATGAGGAGAAATTATCCTTCCTTGCACAGTCTCTGTTGTCTCCCAGTCTCAGTGGTTAATCAGGGCACCCTCTACTCCGGGCTCCAGCCCAGGGACCCGAATAGTATGAGTTATGGTAGCTGACCTTTTAGAAACATGACATGTACAATTCCCTGGGCTACTTCCCCCACAGCAGCCCTCACTTCCTCAAGCTCCACTTCACCCTTACCTCAGGGCCTCCTTCCTTGTGCCCGATATGGTGTGTACTGCTCAGTCTCTCCAACAGCACAACTTCCTCCCACAGCTCCTGACATGCACACCCACCTGACTGGCTGGGAGGCTTTTAACTAGTTTCAGCCAGCCCCTGATTGGCTTCAGGTGTCCCAATCAACCTAGCCTTCTCCCTTCCTTCTGGAAAGTTCTTAATTGGCCCCAGGTGTCTTAATTGACCTGGAGCAGCTGCCATTTCACTTAACCTGGTACCAGGGATTTGTTTAGCCTGGAGCTAATATATCTATCTCCCACTACTTTTCTATAGCCATCTGGCCTTGCCCCGTCACACCTTGCACACACAGGACTCAAGCCATCTTCAGTGGAAGTTGACTGAGCAGGTATGGTATATCTTGACCACTGGAGTGCACAGTTAGGGGAGTATTGCTCTGCTGGTTACAGAAAGACATGAATGGCTTCCTCTGTTGGGTACAAAGGATCTTTTACAATACATCTTCAAAACAACGTGTCCAAGAACCGTAGCTGCATAGGACCTCCCAGTCACAATACATATGTTCTTGTGTCTAATAACACAAAGCCTTCCTCTTTATTCAGCTCCCTAGAGATGTACCATAGATGGTCCATGTCTCTGCTGTTTTAATACATGACTCACATGTCTTTATGTTTTTGTTCTGTCTACTGCAGCTGTGGTTGAATCTATGCAAGTCCAAAGTGGGTTAGTAATATATCATTAAGATAAAATAATAGGTTTTTCTTTGGTGTCAGACTTTTGGAAACATCTGGACAGATAGTGGAATACCCAGCACAGATAAATCATGCTTAAAAAGCTTTTATCTTAAAAATTTTTTTGCTTAGATTTTCTGCTTATATATCATGGGCCATATCCCCCATTGATGTAAATGGATATAGCACCAATTAAGTCAGTGGAGCTATGCTCTATCTGAGGGACTGGCTCCATAAGACTATATGGAAATAATTAGTTACAGAATCCTCTGAATTCAATTTGTCAATGAGCATGACATGGCTGCCTTTGAAGGCTGAATCTCCACCTAATATGTGTATTCCTTTAAAGCACAAAATGTATTTGCACAAAGTCCCTTTGAGAATATCTGATCCATTAATTTAGATACTGGCTGTGGCAGTCTGTACCCTTATGTTCACCATTTTTATAAGATTCTGATAAATTTTGTACAAAGTATGTCTTGTGAATATTGGAAAACTCATAATCTGCTGAACATTACTATCCTGGTAAAATCTGTGTGGCAATATTGTATGTGATGTTATAAAATTCTACTGTATAAGACTTGTTCCAAGTCTAGGGAAACAGCTTCAAACCAGTTCCTCAGAAACAAAAGGCTACCTCTGACACCAGCATATCTGCCGGGTGTCAGCATAATCAAATGGACTATCACCATTCTTTGGCAGAAAAAAGGGTATGAGTGAGAAATTTACATGTTGGCAAAGAAGCAGCTGGAAGTTCCCATCTCCTAGACTCCTGTCTCCTGAATCCCAGCTGGAAAGTATTCTCAAAGAGGAGGAAAAGATATAAAAATGGGGAACAGAGGCCCTATATCATCTTTCCTCCCTTTCTCTCTATCCATGACATCCACAATGCCTGAAGGACAAGGGAAGGAGCATTGGACTGGGGAGCAACCTTGGCTGAAGAATCAGACAGTAAGACATGTGGTGAGAGAGATCCTTTGCTTTGAATTCACTTTAGCTTGTTAAGTATAAGTTTGTGTTTTACCTTTTATTTCTTTGTAACCAATTCTGACTTTTATGCCTCATTACTTGTAATCACTTCAAAATCTAGCTTTCTGGAGTTAATAAATTTGTTTTATTGTTTTAACTAAACCAGTGTTTGGATTGAAGTGTTGGGGAACTCCATTTGAGATAACAAGGTTCGTGCATATCATTTTCTGTTAATGAAAGGATGGATTTTTGATGAGCTAATATAGTCCAGGAGGGTGCTGGGCAGTACAAGACACTCGTTTCTGGGGACAAGTCTGGGACTGGGAATTTGCTGGTGTCACTCTACAATATAATTCAGGAGTGGCTGGCTAAAAGCACTCCTATAACTCAGCTGGGAACAATTTACATGCTGGAGGGGGTGTGTGAGCAGGCCAGGAGTGGTGGCTCTCATAGTGAAGCAGTATAAAAGGCACCTCAGGTTGGAGAACTGAGGAGACAAAGCAGTCCAACAGTCAAGATTGTATCCTAGGTAATGTCACGCTGGCTTTTCAGATGCATTTTATAATACTAAATATTATTATAGGTGGGGCTGGTAGCACTACCTATTGTTAAGGTTTCCTGACACTTCCCATTATAAGACCCTGTTTTCAAACATTAACCATCTTTGTCAATCTTTGTCAAATTTTAACGCTCTGTACTGAAATTTTCCATGCTGGGTGTTTGCTCCAGGCTGTATTATTTTTGGAAACTTTCAGCCAAAATGGTTCAGCTGTTTCTGAGAATGAGACTAAGGGAAAAAAAACATTGTTTTGCCATGTTAATGTTTTTTGGCAACCTTTTCTTTGAGATGCTTTTGTCTGGTTATGGTTTTGGAGCAGGGACCTGAAATTTGGCAGTTGATGCCTCGTGTTAGCTGGTGGTCACACACTAGAGTGGATTTGACCATTTAGCACAGTCCTCCATCTGCTGGCGGCCTCAGTGTATGTGCATCCTGCACATTACCATTATCGAGCACTGACCATGAGCCCTTGTTGTTCAAAGGTGGCAGCCCGACCAGTTGAGTCCATTGAGTTAGGATCTGAGCTAACCTGGTCTCTGTTAAAAACAGGTTTTTGTTACAGCCATTTCCAGCTGAGCCAAGCTTAGCACAGATCCATCTGGAGACTCACTTTGGGTCACCTGGGAGAGTTGAAGATCCTGGTTCAAGGTCAGCTGCAGGATGTACTCACAGTGATTCTAGCCATCCTATGGGGAACTGTCTCTACTAGCTGATTAAGCTCATTGTAGTATCTGGAGACTAGATCCTCTGCTGATATAAACTGGTGTGGCTCCACTGGAGCTATCATGATTTACATCAGCTGAGGATTGGACCCTGGATATCCATAGACTGACACATGAATAGTCTGAGGACTGAAAGTGAATTGCTAGAATTAGGATCTCCTTCCAGTTGGGGTGGTGGTGGTGGCAGGAAATCCCTCCTCTGCAGTGGCTGCCAGCAGACAGATGTGGGTTGGGAATGAAGGGGATGAGCTCAGCCTACTTCCAAGCCCTCCTGGGAATTGTTTTCCAGGAAACTCTGCAAAACATAATGACAGAAGTCATTTGATACACGCGAACCTGCTTAAAGCTGGTCTCCAGAATGCTGCTGAGCAGCTAGTCAAAGCCAGGCTGGAATCTCCATTTGGAATGGCTGTTCTACTGGGGCTTGATGTGTTGCCAACTGAAAGCAATGGAAAAGCTCACACTAACTCAAATGAGGCCCAAGATGAGCAACACACCCCATCACCACAGGTCACATTACTCAGCTCAGGGGCTGCCGTAGGAATTTTGCATCCAAGCCCCCAAACACCAACCACTACTGCTAATAGTAATGCTTTTCATTGGATGATTGCAAAGAATTTTACAAACCCGAGTGCAATCTGCTTCACCACACATCCCTGGAGGGGGTGTTATTTTATCCCCATTTTACATATGAGAGAACTGAGCCGTTGAGCTGCTAAATGGCTTGGCACACAGCAGATCAATGCTAGAGCTCTCAGGAGAATCCAGGAGCTGGTTCCCAGCCCCCCCTGCTTTAAATACCAGACCATGCGGACGGAAACCATCAGAGTATATTATCCTGACAGGTAGGTTCTGCAGATAAAGGGAAAGAACACGGTAACAAATGGTGTTAGATACTCCAGGGACAACTTCTCTGCTCATGCTAGTGTAAATCCAGAATTATTCTGTTGAAGCTAAATGAGTAACACTATAAAGCCAATGTGAAAGGAGGATCACACCCTATATTAGATTGCTCTGATAAGAGGCAGGTTTCCTGTAGAGAAAAACTAGTGTATGATGAGGTAGTTGAAGACTGTTTCATAAAGCATACCCACAAGAAGACACAATCAAGGGTGCATGTGTGATGTTAATTCTAGCCTTTCTTATCTTTACATTGCTCGACTTTGGAACCTCAACCTTCTTTTGAAATTGTATGTAATTGCCTCAGTTTTTTAACAAAGGAAACTGAAACAAATAGAAAATCCAACACATGGAACCTTATTGACCTCCTGTCAACAGCAGGGTTAGGCCCTTAAGATCCACAAGACAAATTTCTACCAGTTGAGATAACAGAGTAACTGGTAGCAGTAGTAGGCTGTTAATCTGTAGGTGGAGCAGCCACTAGAAAGATAACTTACACACTTTGCCAGTGGGTGTCACAGCTATGTACTGACAACAGAGCAATGCTGGAACTCAGGAATCCTGGGTTCAATTCCAATCTCTGGAGCGGAGTGTTTTTTTAATGGTAATAGATCCTTTCCCCTCTGTCTGTTTTCCTTTACCGCTAGCCTCTGTACTTGCCCCTCTCTGCTCCCATTCTTAGCTCCTGCTCCTATCCTAAGCCCTTCTGCTGCCTAGAAAAAGGAAAAAGGAAGCAAACAAAACCCGTGGCTTGGGACATGGGTCAATGAGCAGTCCCTCTAAGGAAAAGACATTTTGGTAGAACACAAAGGTATTTTTCAGTCTAAATGAATCCCGAAAGCAAAGACATTCAAGGCTAAAAAAAAATTACTACTTCAGTTGACATGACTTGCAGCTCTGGTCTGTTTGTAACTGATGCAATATTATTACCCTAATTCTGGCTGGGCATGATAAGAAAGGCAGGCTGGAGTGAGATGGTTATTGAGAAGTTCAGAACACAGTTGAAAGCAAGGCACCCTATGCCAGGGGAATTTATGCAAAGCATGGTAGCATAATACATATTTATTTTCAATTTATAATTAATTTGCTTTGAATAAATGAGTAATCTGCATGAGAAAGGCTTGTAACTAGACAAGTGTCTTGACAATTTTAGCTCCGAGTTATGCCTATGCCGAGTTATGCCGAGTGTGCCTATGATAACAGCGTGGAGTCCAGAGGAGTCTTTCTGGCTACATTCCAGCCTGCAGGTAAAGCATTCATGGCAGCTGAATACAGTAGCGGATTTGGGAGTGACTGTAAAAATCCTACAATTACTGGGCTCAGTCCTGCAATCCTTCATAGAGAGGCAGAACTCCCACTCTGAGCCCATTCCCCAGGAACAGGGCTATTGTTTGGTAGCAAGCCATAGGCCCAGTCTTGCAAGGGACACAAGCCAACTGGAGATGAGGGTGTTCAGCGCCTTGCAGGAGCAGGTCTGGCGTGCTGTGTGTTTGTGGTTGCTAACCCCTGGGAGCAAAGCAGAAGCTACCACAGCATTGCCTATCCGGGGGCTTGAGGATTGACTTTGAGGGATGCAGAGCTCTTGACAGTGAAAACTAAATATTGCATAACGTTGCAAATGAAGTGCACACGCATAATGGTAAAAATCCCCTATGAGTGACAATATAATTTGAAATGCTATTTCAGCTGTGAACTAAGGACTAAAATAAATGTGAAGAATCATGGAGCTAGCATATTTTAACTGGCTTGACATGACATAGAGAGTTTTTCATTCAGAAAGCTCCTTGGAAACTTGGCCCGCAAAGTACAGATGCATGTGCCTCAATTTAAGCATTTAACTCAGTGACACCACTTACATGCTTCAAATTAGACAGGTGCTTCATACTAAGAATGCCAGTAATCCCCAGCTCTTTTTCAGCAGTAGCTCGCAAAAGCACTTTACAGTGTCATGATCCCCACTTTGGAAATGAAGAAACTTAGGCACAGAGCTAGGAAGTGACTTGTTTAAGGTCACTCAGCAGGCCGGGGCAGAGCCAAGAATAACATGCTGGTGTCTTCAGTCCTAGCCCACTGCTCTATCCACTTGGTATTTTCACCTCCCTACCTTCAAGTATCTTTCTGACCTGGAGTCTTGACTAGTTAAAACAGTCACATCACCAACTAGGGGGGAATCCGTTTTAATATCCTGCCAAGCACTTGGTCTCAGTGTCATCATGTGGCAATGAGTTCCACGGGTTAGTTATGCATTGTGTCAAAATATTTTCCTTCACCAGTTTTCAGATAGTTGCCTTTAAATTTCAGTAAATAACCCCTGTAATCTTGTGTGTGAGACAGTAAATAGGAGCACCCTGGTCTTTTGCATGAATTATTTTGTATCCCTTTGAAATGTCCCCTCTTAATAATCGTCTTCCCTTATACTAAACTGTCTCAAGCTTTTCAAGCTCTCATCTGAACATTGCTCCATGCCTCTAATTGCAGGGCATAAATCAGCACAGCATTTGGCCCAGGTAGTTTAGAAAAGCCAGGGAAGACTATCTCACCAAACTGTAACTATAATGTAGCCCAGTAAGGTGCTAAGAAAGTATTTCCAAGCCAGTGCTAGAAGAATGCTATGGAAACCCTGTTTTTATTAATTGTGTTTAATTTTATAATCAGACCCATATGGCTGGCCATCTGGACCCTCTTCCAATCAAAGTTTTCACAATTAACAGTAATTTCCTTGCCCCTAGACTTCCATGATCCCTACATGTGTTTTTCCTCTCAGCCTTAATATGTGTGGTCCACTCATACAGCATTTACGACTGAAACCCTATCCTGGGACTTGGCCATAACTGATTGTAGGAGAGTTAGCAACTGTTTCGCTGAGTGGTTCTCAGAAGCCACTTGGATTCTTGCTAGTGGGTTAATTTTTTTGTTTTGCTTCATCAATCCTCTGTGACAAGCACTGATCTTAGTTATTTACAGAAGATGGAGATAGGCTGCCTATCCGCTCCTTTTCAGAACTGTAAGAGCTACGATTGAAACAATGCCATTGAGTTACCAGAGTATACATACAGTCATGTGAGAAACCTGATAGAAATTAATTGGAACATGGAAATGAAGTCCCATCTTTCCCACCAGACTCCAGGCTATCTCTAGAGAGATCACAGAATGATCTTAGAATCGCTGGTTTGCTACTGTGATTTAGATTATTGAATTTAATTAAGCAAACTACAGCTGATTCCCCCATGGAAGTTCTTTGAGAGCATTAGCAGCTGGAAATGATAATGGTACAAAACACAAGCCAAATGCTCATACATTTCTATGCAGTATTCCCACCAGAAAGTTTGGGAAACCTTCATGGCTTTCAGCAAACTTGAACTCTTTACTACTAGCATGAAGACAGTTACCAGAAGACCCAAGTAATGAGAAAACCCAACATCTTAAGGGAAATTTATCCCTGGGGCTAACTCCACTGACTTCAGATGAATTTGGTCCATTGCAATTTGCAGTAAAATAGAGGTGTTTTCAGTGATAGCGCCAAGGAGTCTGCAGCTGACAAACAAACCTTTCCAGGGAATTTGGGAGCTGCTTCTGTATTTGCAACAGCAGTTTGTAAAGCAACATTTCTAGTAGATGACACTCTTGTGCAAATGACATTTCCTCACCAGCAATGCTGCTCTGCTGGTACAGTTATATTACTTTCACGAATGACATTGTCCTGATGGTGGATGCAGGTAGCATGTATTTTAATGCCCTTATGTCTCCAGTGACTATGTCCTTTCCTAACCTCCTACAGCTTAATAAAATTAATATCTAATGAATACTAGATGAAAGATCTGAATAGCAGGATTTAAGATCTGCCCTGTGCATTATGTGATTGTTAACTTCGCATATTATCGTGATATGGTTTTGCAAACTGAATAGGAAAAAAAAAGAGAAGCTTTTTCATTCATTCTTCAGAAAAATCATTTGATTCTTGCTGATTCGGTGTAGCGCTGATCTTTTGACTCTTTGGTTTACCAGGTCAAAGAACAAAACTGTATTTTCAGACACACAGTGTGCACTAGAATATGGCCAGGCTTCAGCTTCCACGTTATTTATTTGCAATGGTGTATTTGAGGATAGCCTCATGAAAGGCAATAGCTCGTTTCACAGGGCTCCCTGGGACAGCTGCCAGGCATTAGGTCTGCCATGAAAACCAGCATATCGTTTCATACAGTACAATCATCAGATCTCAAATACACAGCAGAGAAGTGGATGTGACATTGCTCCAAACCTTTTCCTCGTCGTAGTCTAAAGAACAGCAACGATTAAAGCAAAGCGATGACTGAAGAGTATGCCTGCCTAGGCAATGAGGTGGTTATTACTGGAGCTGGTTGAAAAATGCTATTTTGTGCCCCAAGTTTTGAAAAGTTTTGGATGAAATTTTTCAGAATTTTTTTTCAATGAAAATCCAAAATTGTACATTGGGGGTTTTCTCTCCTCCACCCCTTCTTCCTGTTTTCCCCTTTCCCTGCAAGACATTCTGCTTTTTCCAACCAGGACTCAATTCTGTCTCTATGGTACAAGAAACACTAGAGAGAATTATACCATAGAGAGGAAGGATGGTCCAGTGGTTAGGACACTACCCAGAGACCTGCATTCAATGCCCTGCTTCTCCACAGACTTTCTGTATGACATTGGGCAAATGACTTAGACTTCTATGCCTCAGTTCTCCATCTGTAAAATGGGGATAATAATGGGTTGCTATAAGAATACGTATATTGAAGATTGTGAGGTGCTCTGATGCTAAGGTAATGGGACTATATCAGTACCTAAGGTACCTAGAGGAAAATCAGAAGGCACCGATCTCACCGAATCCAGAGTTGGTTCTCTCAGGTTGTGATCCTTGTTTTTAGAAGCATTAAGCTATTACCTCCAATTTGCTTCTATGTCATATTTACATGCAGTCTGACATGATGAAAACCAGAATGCCAATTTAGTCTGATTCGGGGTGCTGACACTGGATATTTCTATGTTCACGTCCTGCAAAGGGGGATTTGAACTTGTTTCCTCCAATCACGTCACTTACAATTCCTTAGTTCATCAGAGAAATCAGTCTGACTTGCCAGCTGGCTTCCAAGGCTCAGCCCGAGAAGGAACAATATGTTACTCGCAAAGGCATTGTGACCTTGATGTAGCTTTGTTACTGGATAACATTAGAAGGCTGAACAAGGAAAGAGGTGTTCTAACTGGGCAGAAAGCATCACTGGATCAAGTGAGAACAGGGGATGGGGCAGCAGGCATGGTGAATGGGTGCTAGGAAAGGGAGAGAATGAAAAATGACATCTGCTGGAAGTAGACCCTTATTTTAACCCATTTATTGTTGCAGTCAGAGTCCCATTGTCTGGCTGCTATACAAATACAAAGCACAAGCAGTTCCTGCCCCAAAGAGTTGACACTTTAAATAGCCAGGACAGACAAAGAATAGCAAGAGAGACGGATTGCTATGCCAATGGTAACACTAGGGAGTGAACCTGGGTCTTCTGAGTCCCAATCCCTAACCATTACTCCAGCTTTCTGTCTGCTTGAAATTGGCCAAATCCCAGGGCCAATCATTGTGCTGCAGAGATGGGGCCTTGGGAGCATGCAGACTGGATAGACTCCAGGAGCTGAGGGAGTGGGAACTATTAGATGCTAAGTGTCCTTCTACTACAGAAAAATAGAAGGATAATGAAAAAATCTAAGTGTGGGCCATGTTTGGCTGGAGCTGTGTGGCCTGATTTTCAGAGGTGCTGAACACCAACGAATCCTTTTGTATGTGCTGAGTACCATTCGTACAGAGCACAGTACTGTCTCAAGGGCTTCCAGAAGCATACAGGATTCTTTTCAGGAAGCCCATGAAGTACGTGACAGTTCAGTAAACTAATGCATTATTATTCATGAACTTTTCTTTCTTTTCCCTGCTCCCTTGAAAGATGGCAGCATAATGTCATCACTCCCCAAGCAGAACCCAGCTCTTGAGCCTGATTAAAGGGAAATGAAATAGAAAATATTGCAATGAGTTATTTCCATGAATACCTCTTGTGTGCACTGACTCCACTCAGACAGTCTGTCCTCCTTGTTTACTCACCAGAACTGCCGGATCCCATCACATTTAATTAGCCAACTCGGAAAAATAAACATGGTGTAAAATTTACACTGTGCAGATGGGGATGAATTGCTGCACTGTCTGTGGTTGTTCAGTGGTAGTGTATGAAACCATTTTGGGTGCGTTTTTGCATTTTGCCTGCATGTTGTTCAGACCACATTCTCCTGGTGACCTTTGTTTATTCAACCTCATGCAGATCTGGATCGGATATAGTCAAGTAAATGTAAAAGGGATAGTTTCAGCTGTGCTGCTTGCAGACTTTAATACTGAAAAGGAAATATGAGTATATTTACCAAGCTACTGGCTTGCTACCCATAATGCCGTGCACTTTGCTTCCGGTAGTCACCTTCAGCCAAATGCTCTCTGATGGTTCTGCAGTCAGAGGTGGATCTGAAGGATGGATCTCTGCATGTGCTCCATGAGGCACCATGAGTGGGGGCTGGAGGTGACAGCATCATCCTTATCCCCAGGCCCCAGCCAGGCAGTCAGATACCACTCTGATGGGCCCAGGCAAAAAATACATAGAGAATCTGTCAGCACCAACTTAGCATGGTTCCCCTGTTGTGATGTGAAGCGTGTCTGAGGGCAGCAGGTAATGAAGACACTGAGGTAGATCAGGCCGTTCAGAAGCAAGCTACCCTGGGAGCCTGTGACAGGGGAGACATTGACAAGAGTTAGGAGAAAGCCCTGTTTGTTTGTATCAGGCCCGCAAGGATGGAGCCCTCAGAGAAGCCTGGGTGAGGATATCATTAGACCCCAGACTGGGACTGTTTGGTTTCAGGATAAAGGCCAGGAAGCAGGCCCTGGGAAGTTTATCTGTCTCTGGAGAGTGGACTCAAGGTGTTGCTACAGCACAGGGAAAGAGTCAAGGAAGAGGCGCTCGCCGTCAGTCTCCTTTAGCAGGCACTAATCTTCTGTCACTGATAGGCAAGATGTTGCTGAGGAAGGAGATGATGGTTGCTGTGCTGGGAAGAATGCTAGGTGGTAAGCCCCGAAAGGGGACATACAGGTAGGAAGGAGCATCCTACGTGGCAGAGTCTAGCTGTATATAGACTGGCTTTAGGGTAGTGATTACTGGGTACTTTGTGGGAGCTAGTTATTTGCAATCTAGTGTCTACAGAAGTAATAACTACCCTGTTTTTTTTTAAATAGAGCTGCTTCATCTCAGTTCTTCTTTATTCTGCCTCTTCATCCTGCCTCTTTGCTATGGTTGGTGAGAGTGCTCTGCAAGCCTATACAGGGAAAGTTTTTGGCCCTAATTATTAGGAGTAAGCCCAAAACGGAACTTGTGATCTTAACTCGAAGGCGCTGGAAATCTGGTTCCAAATTTTGTGGCTTGGCTCACTTCTACTCTTGTCTGCCCTTAGAGCTTGAAACAAACAGCAGCTGTGACCCACTGATGACTTCCCCCTTCCTTTCTCTAAAAGCCTTTCTGTAGCAGCTCTGTTTGAGCTCTGGCAGAGTGATGGAAGCCCTGAACCCGACGACAGGGGCCTACTGTATCGTTATATTGCAGGGCAGTTGCTGAGCTGCTGCTGTGTTTATGGCACATGTGTAGCTGATGATCCCTCTGTGAGCCCTAGGAGGAGGTTTCGAGGGTTGGAAGTAGGAGCCATGCCTGGGGCGATTCATAGTCTCTGCTACCATTCACTTTAATGACAGCAAGCCAGTTTCTCTTCGGGGTTTATTTTATTACACTCTTGGTCGCAGGCTCTGTCAAGTGAAACTGTAACTTTAGTGCGTCACACTGGGGCCAATTTCCTACCAAATATGATTAAAAGGATGTGGGGTCATTGGCCCTGACAACACCTGTGACAGTTTCCAGATTCTTATCTCTTAAAAATGAGTGCAGAATTCAATTTAACGGTGAGATTAGGGCTGATTTGAAGCAGGGGCATAAAATGTGTCCAACTCCCCATGGAGAGAGAGGGAGAACTATACATGGAGGAGAGTGACCAAAAGCCAAGGACCCCAATGCTCTCCTGTGTGCTGCAGAGGATCAGCAACTGATCTGTGGAACTACAGCTAATTGGAACACTTCTGCTGAAGATGAAGGAGGAGACACGACTCACACTCTGGAGACTGGTAGATAGAGCCCTGGGCTGGGATGCAGGAAACCCAGGTTCAAGTCTGTGATCTGCGAGGAAAAACTCTGCTCTGAATCAGGCAGAGCAGGGGCTTGAACCTGGGTCTCTCACCTCCTGGGACAGTGCCTTAATCATCAGTACATGCACACACCTGCCTTCCTGCGGTGAGACGCTCAGGTTCTGCTCCAGAAACGGACCCATGCTGATCCAACTCTGTTTTCATGAACATTCTTGAAAGCTGTTGGTTTCATTCCAATGCGGAACAAAAGCAATGTTCAAAGATTCCAAATTGCAGTGAAATGGGCTTGTCGTCCTCAGGTCAGCTGTACTTCCCACCCACCTGGGAGCCCATAGAACCCCTGCTCCAGGCCTACCAGGTGGCTTGAGCTTTGAAGGGCGGGAGTTATTGTATGTGGGAGGGTCTCTTTGTGGCATGGTGCCCTCAGGACATGGCTGATGTCCTGTCTGAAGTCTATGCTCTTGAATGCAGGCAACAATATCTCCCCAGTGAGGCTTTTCATCTGTCAGAGAGGGGATCCTGTCAATGCTCCTAGTGGAGCCTTCCTGTCATGATGGGGCCCAGGTAGCAGTGTAGAAGGGAAAGACATCCATGGGAGTAGTGGCCAGTCCATGTTAGTTTTCCCTGAGAGACCTTTGACTCGGCTCCTCTTGCTGGCTGTGCCCAATTCACCAGGCCCTAAAGCCCTTCCCCAGGAGGCCAGAATGCAAATTCATTCCCATTGGTGAAGCTAATGCAATGCTGCCTGGAACCAGATGTGTGCACCACTAAATTAAAGGAGGACGCTGAAACTCTTTAAAATTGATTGGGATGTGCGTGGGTAGGGGGGTGGGGAAGGGGAGGGAATGGGGCACTTGTTTCCCTTGGGTAGTTCTGAAAGACTCCACCGATAAGCCTTGCAGCTGCAAACAAAGGTCTCCATTCCCATGGTGGCTTCCATCTCAGCAGCTGCAAGCAACTCCCCTCCCGACAAAAGGTTGATGGTTTCAGGTACCTGAAACTATTTTGTTGGCTGATGAGTGGACCCCAGGTTTGAACAGAGTGAGGAACCTGGCAGAGTTAGATGCCAATCAGCTTTCCACAGACTCCCTCTGCTAGTTGATTCTATGAGCTTCACCAGCAGTTATCTGCCTGCTCAAGCTATCTAGCACACACATATGTCCTGTACTCTGCCCCTCCCAATCCCTCAGGTTCTGACAGGACACATTGCGGGGGCTCTAAGTTCTCTCCTCCCCGTGGCTGTGAGACTTCCGTCAGGTGTGCAGCAAAGTGACAGACTCTTAGGCAGCTGCAGCCTTACTCAATTCTCAGCAATAAAAGCCATTACATCCTCCACTTGCATGGTCAGACTCTGTTCCCTTTCAAATTCAGAAGCTCACAAGGGCTAAAGAGCCCTGACATGGGACAGATCCTTCTTGCTGTTCACATTAAAACACCCAGATTATTTGTCACGAGCTACAAATTCCAGGACCCGCCTCGTTCTTTAGGAAAGGATTTAAAAAAAACAAAAACCGAGGGAGAATTGGAGTCTTCATTTCTCTGGTAAATCTGTTGTGGTGCAGGAAAGGTTTTGCGCTGGTAATGATGCACATTTCAGCTGCTTTACCAAGGGTACAATTTATCACCCTCACACATGCTGAGCACATTTATCTCATCACTCCCAGACCATGGTTGTACTGGTTTTAAGATTGCACTTTCCTTTTTTTGAAATAGTCTGCAAATAACAAAACAGCACAGAACGGACAGCTTGTAGCACAGACTGGTCTGTGTTCGCTTCATCCAAGGCTGTGACTTTGTACATTTGTGTTAATTCAGGAATCTGCCTCTCTCTGTTATGCAGCCCAAACAACGGCTTTCATGCATGTTAAATTGTTGCAGTTTAGACCTGCCGCATTCTAAGTGGGTAAAGCTTTTCCTGTCTGCAGAATGAAGACAGCGCTGATGTTAGGCTAATAGTTAGCAGCACAAAAGAGAAGGGAGTTGGCTGGAACATGGTATCTCTTGGGAAGTTCGTGTGTGGCAATGCTAAGATTGAAACGACTCTAAAAACAGAGCAAAAACACACATCTTCCTCACACCCGGCAAAGCGCATACTGAAATGGGCAACTTCAGTATGCAGTGTCGGTCCCAAAATAGCTGTGTCGGTCCCAGAATATTGGAAAGCCAAGATGGGTGAGTGTGACATACCAGGACACAATCCAGACTAGTGAGTAGCTGTGTCACCCCTGCCCTCTAATCTGGAGTGCCCTTTATCCTGCTTTTCTGCTCACAAACAGCCTCCAGCCTGAGTCACTCCCAGCTATGTGTGTGCTGCAGCCAGCCAGCCACACCTTGGCTCTTGCCAGCCTTTAAGCTTAGCCCAGGGTGGCCCCACCACACTCCGAGTCTCAGATTTCCCCCTAGAAACATGCCCAGCCCTCTCCTGGACAGTACAAATACACTGAGTCTGTTATTCCTTGTTACCCCAAATGGAGTTACCCAGACACTTCAACTTGAACACACTGGATTAGCTAAAATCGAACTTGTTTTATTGTTTTAAGTGAGTACCAGCAATGAGACATAAGTTAGAAATGGTTACAAGAAAAACAAAGATAAAATGCTTACTAATGCCTAACCTAACAAACTATATATTAGATTCAGCAAAGTTTTTCATCATGTGATCCAGCAGATTACTGACCAAACTCTCGTGTCAGGACCCTCCCTCAGTCAAACGACTGCTTCCTTTGTCTCTTCAGGTGCAGTAAATGTGATAGGTAGCGAGAGAAAAAGGGGTGCCTTCGGGTGCTTGTTCCTCCTTTTTATAGTTTCAGTCCCCCTCATGAAAAACTTTTCCAGCTGAGAACAAGGAGACAGAGTATATGTGGAAGGATATTCCCTGCTGGTTTCTGGGTTCTTTTTTTCATTTGTTTGAACTTCTTCTTTTGTCTTCCCTTCCTGCTTGAGCACACATTCCTTTGTTTAGGACAGATCAGTTAGCCAAATTCTGTTTGGGCAGGGCTGTGGGGTTTAGAACAAGAGTTAATAACACCATACAGGGGAATCTTATAACTTCACATACAAAGTTGCCACATATACTTTACCAGGACTATACTGACCAGCAAATTACAAATTTTCCAATCTTACCTTTCAAGACATACTTCATACAAAGATTATTACTGTAGGGTGTGAATACAGGGGTATATTCTGTCACAGTGAGGTAATATCTTTTACTGGCTCAACTTCTGTTTGGTGAGCGAGACAAGCTTTCAAGCCACAGAGAGCTCTTCTTCAAGTCTCATTGTCTATAACCCTCTGACCACTACATACAACTCCAAATACTCTGAACAGCTCTGTAGGTGGACTTCAGAGAAACTGAGGAACCCCTTGCTTCACCTCTCATACTCCAGAAGGGACGACCCCAAACACATACTCCCACATACTGGAGGAAAAAAACAAGGAAATTCACCTAGAAATCATGCAAGAAATCCAAAACAAGTATCAAAAAAATCTGATGATTGTCATTCAACACAAAAACACCTCCACCACACAACTGACTTCCTCCACAAACTTTGCAACATTAACAACCTCCCTCAGAACACCATCCTTGCCACCATGGATGTCAATTCCCTGTACACCAACATCCCTCAAAATGAAGGCATTGCTGCCTGCCTCAAATATTTACAAGTCAGATACCGACCCCAAACACATCGCCAAACTCTTCCATTTCGTCCTGACCCTTAACAATTTTACATTAAACTACAAATACTTTTCCCAAACCATGGGAACAGCTGTGGGTACTACGATGGCTCCCCAATATGCCAGCCTCTTCATGGGCTATCTTTGAAGAAGAATTTCTGGACAAATGCACCACAGAACCAGTGATATATGTGAGATACATTGATGATATTTTCATCCTCTGGACAGACAGCTTAAACTCCTTCAGAGATTTCCACCACAACTTCAGCAACCACCTTCCATCCATTAAACTCTCTCTGGAACACTCCCACACTAGCATCAACTTCCTGGACACCACAATTGACTTCAACAATGGAACTCTACAGATAACCATATACAAAAAACCCCACAGATCACCACAACTACTTTCATAGATCCAGTCACCACCCAAAATACATCAGGAAATCTGTTATCTGAATGCCAGGCTGTAGATACCACATAATATGCTCCCAGGAGAAAGTCCAGGGGCATACACCTTAACATGCTCAAAACTGCCTTCACCAAACAGGGACACTCCACAAGAGAAGTAGATTGTGGAATGGGCCACTCAAATATCCGGAGAGAATCTGCTTCAATACAGAAATAAAACCCCCTTCAACAGCACACTCCTAGTTTCACCTACTGCCCTACACTGGAACCTGTACAGGATATCATCATATAACTCAAACCCATAATATTTCCTGAACCCCCACTTCTGACCTTCAAACAACTCCTCAGCCTCTCAAAGTTCATCATCAGAAGCAAGCGCCCCACAGACCAAGACACACCAACTCAAAGAAGCATCAGAACCTGCCAGAAGAGATGCAAAACCTGCAGACATATCTCCCCTGCTACAATGATCAACAACCCCCCCCACAACACAACTTTCAAGATCCAGGGATCCTACACACGCTTATCACAACATGAGGTGTGCCTCATCCAGTGCACTAAATGCCCCAATAATAACTATGTGGATGAAACCAGCTTGAATGAGCTCAGACAGGAAACCAATAAAAGTCAAAAACACCCTGTCACCTGTGGGTGAACACTTTTCACAAAGCTATCACTGCATATCTGACCTCTCAGGCCTTATCCTCAAAGGAAACCTACACAGCACGTTCAAAAGGACAAGCCTGGAGCTTAAATTCATAACTCTGCTAGACACTAAAAATCACAGGCTGAATAAAGACCCTGGATTTATGGCTTATTATAACAGTTTGTTACCCACTAACCCCCCTTTTTGTCCTATGACTGCAGAGGCGCTAACGGGCCTCAGTACCTAGACTGGTTCCTTAGAATATGTGTTAATTACTTATGTTAAACAATCTGTTCCATGTTGCATTTAACTGTGACGCTGGGAGTAGCTTTCCCAGACCTGAAGAAGAGCTCTGTGTGGCTTGAAAGCTTGTCTCTCACCAACAGATGTTGGTTCAATAAAAGATTTACCTCACCCACCTTGTCTTGCCAACTTCCGTATGGCAGATGGCTCTCTTCAGAGGAAAGCCTTCCAAGCAGTGATTAGCAGCTAAAACACCTTCCCTCCTGGTTAGGGAAGCCCCTGAAGCATTGGGGATTGCCATAATTTTCTTTCCTTTCCCTTACCTCAGCAGTTTGCACCCTATCTTTTAGCCCTTCTACTTTGCTATTTTCATAGGTTCTTAGATTTCAAGGCCAGAAGGGACCATTGTGATAATCTAGTCTGACCTGCTGTATAACACAGGCCAGAGAACTTCCCCAAAGTAATTCCTAGAGCGGATCTGTGTATTAGTGGATGGACTATTCTTTACCCTTAACCTCCTATGCCATCTCCTGGCACATGGGTGTCTGCTTTACAGCAGTTAAATCTTTTGGAAGATTATTTTTTTCAAGTAAAAAATATCTTTTTGATCCAAAGAAATGTATGTGGAGCAAAATTTTCTGGTTTAAACTTTTTTTTAGTAAAAATCTTCATTTGGGGGTGGGGAGGGATTGTGATTTTTCTCTTTATTAATCTTTCATAAGGAGACAGACAAGGAAAAGTACAAAAAGATAACTGACATACAGCTTGTGTATTTTGCCAAATACTGTACACCTCATGAGACCACCAATAGAATAATGCAATTTGACAACTTGTCAGAGAAACCAGACATATGACATGAGGGGGGGGATGACAGTAATGAAATAAGAAGAGAGAACTTTTTACCAAAAGTGGAGCTCTTCACTGGAAATTCTGGAGACTGTCAATTATTTTTGTTTAAATTTCCCACAAAAATTAATTGATGTTTTTTGGCTGGCTCTGGTCTATTTGATCACTTTCTCTATTTTTCCTCTATTTATTTACTTTGGTTTTTGTCTTTGATGTAATTTTTTTTTTATTTTCTTGGTATTTTTTGCTCCTCCTGTTTTCTTTGCTCCCCCCATTCCTCCACTCACCGAGGGGGGGTATACAATACCCATGGAAGGTCTGTTAAATGGCTCTATAGTGCGGGCTGCTAGTGCTTTCACAGCTGAGCTCATTGCACTGACAGCAGAGCAAAGACTGGAGTGCCTGAGTGCATAGGCCAGTCCACTGCTGGCTGCACATGGGCCTGCTGTGCACACAGGGAGGGAAGGTGGATGACAAAGAGCTGCCTGTTTTACTGGCCATCATAGGATCCTGCTTGCATTGGCAGCTGGCTAACATGCCCAGACATCTTTCCCTGTCCCACTCCTTTCCCCGGAATCACTCTGGCATTTGTCCCCACTCAGGAAACTTCCCAGTGTCCTCTGGTCCTAAGTCCGTGACACCGCCCCTAGCTCAGGAGAGCTCAATGAGGTGCCTGCCAGAGACCTGAGCTCATCAATACGGCTCCGTGAGTCAGCCGCAGACTTTGCTAGAGTTCAGAGACGAGAAACTTCCTTCCCCAGAGCGAGGTGAAGCATTCCTAGCTCCTGCCAGCTTTGAACATTAAGCTGAGGCAATGAATACGGGCTGCTCCTAATGTGCTATGCCATCTGGAGGGCCACACCTGTGGTTTCTTCGGAAACCTGAAGTTTTACTGGTCAAAAGCGCTGTTATAACAAATGCTCCTTGTTCCTTTCAATGAGCTGCCTTTATACATTAGAATTATTTTGTGGTCCTGCCTGTAAGCATCTAAATCATCATTTCAGGCTGTCTTAGATGTGTGTCTATTAGGTATGTTCTCAAAGAGGAAGGACAGTCCAGTAGTTAGTGCACTAGCCAGAGGCATGGGTATAAGACCCTGCTCTGCCACAAGTCGGTGCTCAGTTCACCATCAGTCAAATGGCGTTAATAGTATTTCTTTGCTTCATGTGGGGTGTTGTGTGGATAAATCCATAGGAGTGTGAAATGTTCAGATGCTCTAGCAATGGAGACCGTATAAGGACTGAAGAGAGAAAATGTTCCCATACTCAATTCCACGTTATAAATGCACAGTTTCCAGGCTTCAGAGTAACAGCCGTGTTAGTCTGTATTCGTAAAAAGAAAAGGAGTACTTGTGGCACCTTAGAGACTAACCAGTTTATTTGAGCATGAGCTTTCGTGAGCTTTCCAGGCTCTGATTCCTCCATGAAGAAAGGCAGGATATTCTGTTTATGAACCCAGGATGCTGCATTCTGCACCTGGTAGCAAAGAATTCAGTTCTGAAGCGGTTAACTGGCTTCTCAAGAAGCCCAATCCTTGGGTTTTAACAATGTCTTGTATCACTTTTAAGCTGTTCATCTGGATGCTTTTGTTAGCTCTTATGCACTTCATCTGGCGAAGCGTCTTATAGCAAGTAACTGACTCTTCTCCAAACGTGGCAGTATATGCTTGTACTGTAAAAATACAAATACTCTTTTAAAGAGAAATTACTGTCTTTAAGACACTCAAGGAAAAAATTCAGTGGGGCAACTGACAACTCTGGCTGGATGTTTTGGATATTGAAGTATTATTAAACCTAATCTCTGGATAAAAACACTTTGAGGGCAGATTGGAAGCTGGATTTGGAAAGCACTGTAGCTCTAAGTTACAACTACTGAATAACAGATCAGTACTGGAAATGCTGTGGAAATAAAGGCAGTCTAGTCTGTGCATAATACGTGGAATTGATCATGTGATTCTACTTGAGCCAGAATATTCTTTCAGAAAGAAAACTGACCAGATGTCTCTTTATTACCTTGGACAATGGTGCACTTATAGTACAACAATCCATCAGGGGTCTCAGCTCAGCCCTACAGAAAGTCCTTGACACATTTATACAGACGAGCCATGTTCTCACAACTTTGGTGCATTTTTACACTTGACAAATAGCTGTATGACTCTGGTTTTGTTCAAAGTCACAGTGAGTCAAGCACAGTGGCCCTATTCAAGAGCCCACCAATGGTGGTCTACAACTCACTGTTTCCTCCTTCTTTTCTTGCTTTGTTTTCCCCTTGACAGACACTTGTGTACTACTTCTCTCATGTATCTAGACTTCTAAAAGGGTTCTGGGGATTTCAGCAACAGCAAAATACATATGCTAAGAGCTCTAAGAACAGGGGCTGGAGAGTCTGAAGTGGAGAAGTGTCATTTGCCTCATGACCTTGTCGGCTGTTGTATCTTCTGCTTCCTTCCTACTATACTCCGTGCTCTTGGATTTCTCAAGTTCATAGATTATAAAAGCAGAAGGAACCACTGATCGTGTAGCCTGATCTCAGAGGCCATAGGACTTCTCTGAATGAATTCCTGTTTGAACTATAGCATTTTTTTTTTTTTTTTTTAAAAACATGTGTATAGAAGTGGCTAATGAAGCCCTTGAGCATCTTCAGAATGCCATCATTTGGCTATTCGTTGGCTCTTTTGTACTGAGGGATGGAACCACCGGAGATGAGCTCAAACCCAAGGCCAGCTCTGAGCACACTTCAACTTCAGGGAAGTTAGGATCTGGATCTGAACTAAGTGGTCTGGGTCCACCTCTAAAACCTTTAGATAAAGATAAAGCTCTTCTGTCTAATGCATTTAAAAAAAAATTATATATATATTTATGACAGATGTGCCTAGAGGCTCCAACAGAGATCAGGGGCTCATTGAGCTAGATGCTGTAGAAATGCCTGAGAGAGAAAGAGAGAGAGAGAGCCCATACACTTCAAGTGGTTCTGAAGGTCCAGATCTAGACTCCAGGCACCATGAAAAGTCAACAGACGAATAAGATGGAGCTGTGAAAGTCCCAGCCAGGAAGAAATTGGGCACAGAATGAGTAATGGAGAGCAATATTCTACTGAAAAATTTGTATGAGCAAAATTTCCAGCCCAAGGGCCTTGGTTTAATCTTTGTGTATAAGTAAAATCCTGTAATTCTTTCCTGGATAATGCTCCCTTTGACTGCAGCAGGTATTTTGCCTGCTTGGGGAATATATTTCATTCATTTACCTTAAGTGGCAGAAGATATATGGAATATGGAGAGAGACAGAATTTTAGGGACCCAGTGCTACAAACTCAACACATGTGCATAAGTATTTGCAGGACTAGGACCTAAATATGCAAGTATACTTATTAAAGCCACTTATTTAGCATTTTCTGACATAGTATCATACAGGATTTAAATCAATATGAAATGTTTAGGCTTTTTTGCTTTAAAATGTCGGCATATCCAATAGTAAGTTTCTCAGAGTAAAAACAGCAGTGAGGTAATATCCACTTCCAGCCGCTATTTAAACCTGGGCTAGATTTGAACAAACAAGCTTCCCAATGGCAAAAGGCTTCCTAGCCTGTTACCAATCCTGCGCCATCCTGTTGCCTGCTTCCGTCACTCTTGAAAAATGGAAATTTCTGCCACTAATATTCAGTAAAAGCAGGGTGATCTTACACAGCCCTCTGAAACATAAACCTTTGTATAATAGTCCTGCAGTATCCCATCCTCCACGGATATCAGATGCAGCATTGTAAATGTGGCAGGTTATTTAACTTCCCATACTCCTGCCCCTCTACCTGCTTAAATTATGGCAAGTGCATGATGATTTATCTCTCCTATTATCATTCTCTTCCTATTGCTGTTCTTTTAGTCATGCATCATCAATATGGAGATCTTTGGTGTCTCTTCGTACACTCCTATAATTTTTCCAGAGCTTGGTTTATGTGCCTTCAGTCTAAGCATCAAAATGATCTCACAGATCATCGCAAGACGCTTTCTAGCATAAGGTCCCAGGGCTCTTGTGGCAGGTGACATGAGCTGCTTGACTGATCACTTTTAAATGGGAATCTGGGATTAATCTTTGTAAGAAAGAATCTAACTCATAAACTCAAAGTGAGCCCTGTCTAGCGCTCTGTATTAATTAGCATAGTGACAGTGCATCCTTTCTTACTCAGAAGTATAAGACTCAGATTTGGGGGGTAAAAATGGAGAATTAGCTCCTTTTATTAAATTATCAATATTAATAACCCCAAGTATTCAAAATCATGATTCTGGCTAAAAGGCTTGAGGTTTTATTTATTTTATTTCCCATCTTCTAGTTTTTGAACCTTTAGGTGTCATGCCATCTTCAAGCACCGCTTTTCTGAAAACTTGAGGGCTAGGGACTCGAAAGCTGAGGTTCTCATGTTCCCATATATGCTGGGGCTCTACGTAAAACACCAAGTATTGCAAGAATAGGTAAAGTTGAATTTTTTGCTTACCTTAATATTTTTGCAACTTAGAATCAGTTCAAACTCCTGCAGCAAATGCCTCTATCAAACAATGGATTTTCTTTTGTCGACCTTCTTGCAGAATTGATTATACACATTTGTGAATTGGAATCTTTTGTGTGCATGTGTGTCAGGAGGAGGGGGAAAGAACTTGATGTATTTCCATATAAATCTGTGTGCAGTAGGACTTGTTTTGGCAGATTTGCAGGAAATAAAGGAGTCCCTGAGGGATGAGATGAATGTCTGACAAAAGCAGATAGTGTCTGACAGCTCCTATCAATGCTGAGGGGTCAGACTGCGGAGCTGGAGGGCACGGTGATCTGGTCTTACTGTATTTGGGGAAGAGTCATTCTTAAGAATAGTGCAATATTCTTTTGTGCTATTCAAGGCATTCACTTTCACTTCCAGTGATTGAGTCCCTTGTTGCTACATCATTGCTTATTATTAGTGTTCATTCCAGGGGATATAGCTGGTGAAAATACAACCAAAGAGAATAGAGCGAAGATGTCTGGACAGCTTGTCTCTTGTTAAATTGCCCTTTTTTTCTCTGTTAAAGGACCGATCCTTCAAACCCTGACTTGTTAGACTTCTAAGATTCAAAGGTTTCAATAGACCCAACACCTGTGAACTACGGTTGCAGCTTTGTGCCCCAATCCAGAGCCAGATTGTGTCCCCCAAATCCATATGTCAAAGGGGCCCTTGACACACAGATCTTCCCCTTTGGCAGGGAGGAGGAAAGAGACAGCTCCCTCCCTTGAACTGTCCCCTGCTGCTACGACCATGTGTAGGGCTCTTTGGGGACTTCAGTGGGAAAAGACTTGCCCCTTGATTTGTTTGTAGTGCGTTGTGGCTAAATGCAGAATGAGCTGAAAAATATCTATACCTTGGGGTCCTTGTTTATAGAGAGGAAAGGTCTCCACTTTCCATATGACTTAAAGGCTAAATCCAGCTCTCCTTACTCCAGTGAGAAGTCCCATATAAATCCATTCCCCTGCTGTAGCCTGCCCAGAAGAGCGAGGCATGTTGGCAGGGACGTACAGGGAAGATGGTGTTGCTGCCCCTGCGCTGCATGCTTTTTGTGGATAAATAAATAACTCAATTTTCCAGCTCTCTCCATGCAGCTGCCAGTACTGGTTTTGATGTAGTGCTGTGCTGGCCTGCTTTGGAACACTACTCTGAGTGAGCTAAGTACTTCTGAAGGTGAAGGTCTGATTGCAATTGCTTAAAACCAGGCACGGTCCAAGCTTCCCTAATATGCCATCCCTCACTCTACGTTTCAGCATCTCTGCTATGCTCTTTTGTTCAGCAGAGACTGCCTGTTAGGTTGAGTTATAGGTTGGCTTTGTGAGGTGGATGAAGATCCACAAGCAATCCCCAAAAGCTTGTGACCTGAAGCAGAATTTGAACCCAGGTTTCCAGAAATGAAAGGCCAAGCCACATACAAATACAGTAAGAACTGGTTTCCGAAGAACTCAAGGGTTACATTTTGATTACAATTCATAGCACTGTTCGAGTTCTGTGCCTCTCTACAGAAAGTTCATGAGAGAGAGAGTATGGCTCCGCTCCCGTGAACTGCTCTGGAAACATTAGGATATAGGATAAGTGTATTAAGACATGATTCATTTCTGCCATTGAGTCTTGAAATTTCTTCCATGAGATCCCAGCATATTCATATGATTTGGCTTTGCAGCTTGTAAGGGAGTTGAGAGAGAACTCAGCACAGCATGGGCAGTTCTGATTTGTGGTGTTGTATAATTCCTCATGGCAGGCAGCTTCCCAGTGGGTATGATTTTTGTGGTGCTGGTTGCATTTTCCTGTAAAATACTTATGCCTAAGTCCTTTTACCATATATCCAAATTACTGTGTTCCTCTGGGACTTATTCCAGGATTCAGGTCTAAGGCATCTTTTTATTCCGTAGCGCATCTGTTTTGCTCTTGCCAGATGTGCATTACTTTAAGAGGCATGGGCCTACATTTTTAAAAAATGACGAGTGGTTTTGGATGCCTCAGTGTCTGGATGCTCAACGTAATTCCCCTGAAAGGGGAATTTTCAGACAATAGGGAGTACATGCCCTCTGTGAATGAGGCTTCTTCAAGGTGTCAGGCTGGGTACTTAAAATCACTAGTCACTCTTGCAGATGTAGGCTGTCAAAAATCTGTCTGTCTGGGTTCCTTTCTTCGCTGGGGTGGAGTGGGTGTTATGTGTTAGGTCACCTGCTCGGCTATTTACTACCTTGCCGTGCCAAGTGGTCACTTCAAAGAGGTCCTTTCTCCTTGTGCTGCATTTACTATTGGCTCTGGAATGCGGCACCTGCAAAAGACAATAAAGCACCAACCTGGCCACTTCTAGAAAGAGATGCATGTTGCACCACTTTGCCAAGGCCTTCCCATGTGACTACATCCTGATTTCTAGATGGTTTATAACCAGGCAGCAAGGGAACATGGGGTTTAGTCTCCTCTCAAGATCTTGAAGACCAGGCTTGATAGAGGAACCCAGGACGGGACTTGTACAAAGGCCAATGGCAATTGAATGACCAACACCCTTAGGCCCTTCTGAAAAGTTCTGACCCAGGCATCATGATGATGGTCACCAAATAACGGCTTGGAATTATATGTCAATTTCTCATCACCACTCAGGTCACTTCCTGAGGATACTGGCTTCACTGTTATTCACTGCTGCTCAGGTTATCACTGAAATGTGCACACAAGGACAAATCTGGGTCATCGATTCATCACCTGAACTTCAACTGATTTCTCCTGGTAAGGAATCTTGGTTGAGATTTTCAACCCTTATGTTTAGCAGGATAAATCAGCATTTTAGTCTCCCTACATGACACTGTTCCAGTTCCAGGAAGGAATGCTTCTACCAGTTTGCTGAGAAAGCTAAAGATACTATTTTCAGATTGTATCTTGGTAAAATGAGTTTGACTATGGCTTTGGCTTCTTGGGTCAGAGGATGCCTGATTTACTTAATGACTGAGAACTTGCACTGAAAAATATGTGCGGGAAGATTGAAGCTGGTGCATTCTATTTTCATATTGCTAGGCCATATGCTTCTCTTTCTGCAGATTTTTCCCATGCTGGGGCTTTCAGATGAGCTTGTACTTGCAGAATTTCCTCCCCTTTATCCTGTGGGAGAAGGCAGTGGGGTCAGGACTCAAAATCTGCAGATGGCCAGCGGTGCTCAGATCCAAAGCTTTTTGAAGTCAATGGAAAAAGCTCTTGTTGACTTCAGTGGGAGCTGGATCAGGCCCTAAAAGAATATTTATCTTACAGCCTATGTGCATGGGCTAAATTGAAGTAAATAGGAATCTTTCCAATGGCTTTAATAAGGTTTGGATTGGACCCTTAATTACTGGACTAAAAACAACGTGAGCTGGTCAGAAATTTTCTGTTAATGCTTTTGACAGAAAGTGTGGCTTCCACAAAATCAAACTTTTCCACAGAAAAGATTTTTTTTCATCCCAAACTTTTCAGTTTTTCCATCATGAAAATCAAACCAAAATTGATTTTTGTTTTGGGTCATCCGAAATTGAAACATCTGGGCTTGTTGAACTGAATCACGATGTTTTCTTTTGGCTCAGGTTTCCATTCATTTGTATCTATCTGAGCGGCCACTTTGCCTCATGGGAGTTGTAATTGGGCAACTCATGCCCCCAGTCTCTTCAATATGCTGTGCTGCCTGCCGGGGCTACATCTCCCAGGATGCACTGCAGCTTCCCCTCTGGCTGAACTGGTGCATTGCAACATGGAAGTCTCAACTGAAGACAAAAACAGTAGTTGAAATATAGAAATTTTCAGCAGAATGGAAACTCCAATTTTCAATCAGGTTTTAAAATTACACACTGTGTTCCAGAGCTCTGTATCTTGGAAAATAGCTGAGATTTCCCTTTTCTTTTCTTTTCACCATAGGGACAAAAGAATTCACTGTCCTTGCTGGAGTTAGACCTGGGAATAACACCATAGATGAACTTACCTTTAAGCCTGACTGCCTTCGAATAGCTCATAAATAATACATACAAATAATCAACTTATTCAGTGTAATTGATGATGGGACTACTGCCAAGGCATAGTATTTCCAATCACATCTTCATCTAATTTGTAAAGAGACACTATATTCCACCTTGACATGTTTATTATTTGACTCCGGAGCCAGTTATCTATATGGGCTCCCTCTATATCTCCTGCCACTGACATAACAATCTCACATTCTGACTCTCCTACATGGCTTGATATTGCAGCTGTAAAGGAAAGTAACTACAGAGAGTGTTCCCTTTGGACCAGCTTCTCTAAGCTGATGACACATTCAATTAGCCTGTTGCTAGAAAGGTTAGGGATGTTATTTTTTGCCAACACTATTAAAGCATTTCTCCTCTGAGTTGAATATATCAAATAGACTGGCAGATTCAGACACAAAAATATCCCTTTCTTATGTTCATCCAAAGCGTGTTCCTTGTCAGGTTCCACAATGGGCTAGTTCCTGCATTCCTATGAGTCAGTTTGACCTTCTGTAATCCTGTCCTTAAGCCCTGGCAGGGGTAATTCTTCTAACCTATCCATCCACTGGCATCACAGCAGTTAATATGGGGTGTTAGTAAAGGTCACCGCTGCGTATTTGCAGGGAATGATCTCTGAATCTGTTGAAAAATTGAGAATGAGACTTTTAAAGACAAATATAAAACCCCCGGTGCATTGGTCAGTGCAGTGAAGCAAGGAAAGTAACCTGCTGATATTTTGTACTATTATCTTCCTTTGAGATGTTGGGTCTGATTCTCCACATCTCTGAACTAGTATAAATATACACAATAAAATGTACCATATCTATATGTATCTCAGGTCCTTATATGGCACCCATTGGCACCTTACAATCTTGTAATATAGTTAGTCTGACAACAGCCCTGTGAGGTAGAGAAGTACTATAATCTTCAGTTTTTAGATGTTGAAATGAGGCACAAAGACTAAGTGACTTGCCCAAGGTCATACAGGTAGTCTGTGGCAGAGCAGGGAATTGGAACCCTGGTCTTCCAAGAGCCAGGCTAAGCCCTTGCTGCTGTACCAGATAACTCTGCAGTCTGTAAACAAATTGAGAACTGAGTCTTGTACCAGTGTTACTAGAACATTTGTTCAAGATGGGTGTGGTTTCAATAAGATCTATAGACCCCTAATGCCAAGCAATAGCTAACCTAAGCATCCTCTGTATTTTGATCAAAAATTGAGGATGAAAGCAAAATTGAGCTGACTATCTCCTTCCAGTGCACCAGGATCAAAACAGCATCATTTTGCATCTCCTGTCCTCACCTCTAGAGTTAATTATAAATTGCTATTCTGGTAACTACTGGTGTGCATAACAAATTGACAGTCATCTGAGGCAGGTTTTTAATGTTCTGAAATGCCTTTGCCAAGAAGGGTTGCACAGAACTTTCTTTGGAACCTATTAGTCAGTGAGGTTGTGACACTGTGTGACACCATTAGCCCAGAGTGAGAGCCTTGGTTGGGGAACTGAACGGGGGTGTTTTAAAGAAGTGTGGTGAACTAACCTGCTTAAGCCGGGATGAAAGGTGTGGTGCTAATGTGTTCACTAACATAGTCTCCCAACACAGCTTTAAATCCTGGGCTAGATGAGGCTCGGAGGGCCAGCCTAGTGAAGAGCGCTTCTACTCCACTGCAGGATATGCCGGTAGCACCGTGCTCTGACTCATGCACTGTGCTGACATAATTATGTGCTACAAATCACGTCCTAAATTGTTGCTGGAAGTTCTTTTTATCAAGGTCCAGCCACAAGCAGGGCTTAGATAGCTGTGTGTTTATTTATAGTCCATGTGCGTTTTGAGTACCATGGTCATGGTCGATTATACCACGACGTTACTGAACTCCGTAGAATTCTTTGACCTCTAATACACATGAACCATGATTCAATCTTGACATCCCCTTGCTTTTCTGGGGGAGGACAGGCGGAGGGGTGGTGTCTGTGTCACAAAATACCGTAGCCCATTAAGGGTCAAAGCCGGGGTGGAAGTGAGCCGGTAGGGGCCGGTATGGTGTACCATTAAGAGCCCGCACCGGCCCATACCCAGCCCACGTTAAAGCGCTCCCTGCCCCTTTTGCCTCCCCTGTTGGCGGCCCTGCCGGTACGGACCCTACCAGCAGGGCCGCTGACGGGGTGGGGCTGGAGGGGGGTGCCCAGCAACATGAGAGTGCTGCTGTGGCAATGGACGGTCCTTAAAGGGCTGCCGTGGCAGGGCTTTAACGTCGCTGCCCCTTCCCCCGTCGGGGAGGCAAAAGGGGCAGGGACATTAAAGCGCTGCTGCTGCAAAGGACCCTGTAGCGCTTTAACGGCCCTGCCCCTTTAGCCCCCCCTGGCCGCCAATGGGCCGGGGGGGCGTGGGGCAGGGGCAAAGGGAGCAGCTGTCCTGGGGCTGGCGATTTAAAAGGGCCGGGGCTCTGGATGCCGCTGCCACTACGGCAGCAGCGGTGTCCAGGGCCCCGGGCCCTTTAAATCAACGGGAGCCCCAGGCGGCAAGGGCCACACAGTATGGAAGGGCTGGCTGGAGGACCCCCCAACCCCGCCCCTTCCGCTGGAGGGCCCGCCCCTTCTGGGAGCCGGAGGCCCCCCCACCTCGTACCATAAGTGTCCTCAGTTACTTTCACCCCTGGTCAAAGCTATGGAAAATCTTGGATAGCCTCAAGAAAATAAATATCCTTAATTTCTTCCAGCCCATGAGGTTGTTTTTGGGCAGCTTTGCCAACCAGAGAGAAACAATGAGCCCTGAGAGAGATCTCCTTCTCTCTCTTTTAAATCCTAAAACTGGGATTGGGTAAATCATTTTAAAGTGTATCCATCTTTTCTGAGCCTTGAGTTGAATGAGTGTTCTGTCTTTCCTTGGACACTGATAATGGTTCAATAGACTCTTTGTAAATTACAAGTGTTTCCAATCTGAAAGCAAGGGAGTCAAGAGATTGTGTCACTAATTCCACCCCCTTCCACACACACATTTTATTTGCATTAGGAAACTTGATACAATGTGTTGAAGTAATTACCTCCAATTGCTTCTCCTCAACCTGCTGGATATTCATCACCTTCTCTCTTGGGTCTGCTTCCTCCTTTTCTACAGCAGCTGTCATGTCACTCTCAATATCATCATTTAAAGCTTGCAGTTCTTAGGTGTCCTGTCCTGGCCTGTTCCCCACCTGGCAGCATGGGCATTACAAACAGCTCTGCAAGCTATGTCAGATACAATTGAAACAAAAAACCTCATGGCCACACACTGCTGATTTCTCAGCTGTTCCAAAATCAGGAGCTAGACTGGGGTTGGCTAGTCATTAATGCCACCAATACAAAACTATTCTAGCTTGTCTCCATCCCAGAGATGGCGATGAGGAGTTTTTCTCTAACACTGACTTTAGCCTGGATAAAACTGGGGATGTGGAGCTAGATGTTATCCCCTGCTGATGAAAACCTTCCAAAAGATGCCAGAACTATTCAGCGTGAAGGGGTTTCCCTGTGCCAAACACACACAGAGGGTCAAACTCCTGCTGTTACAAATTGTACTCAGCTAAGAGATGTATCAAGTGACATGTAACCTGTCTGGATACCAGTGTGGGTCTTTTGTCACCCTGTGGTGGATGGACCACAGAAAGAGTTCAAATTCTGTTGCTACAGAACCTCCAAAGGCAGTGGTCGGCTCCTCCAATGCTTTTGGATTTTGAGGTCCAAGTTCAGTCCCCACAGGAGACTGAATGAGGCCTTCTCTCTGTTCTTGCTGACATGGTTCTGGCAGTTCCTCACTTTGGGTCATATCTTGGGCGCTTCCTAACTCTTCCTCCACATCTGAGCCTGACTCATCATCATATAGTGCTTAATCCATATAGTGCTTAATCCAAACTCCGTTAAAGTCAGTGAGTTTCTCCATTGACTTCAATGGGCTTTGGATACGTTCCATAATCAAGAGAATGCTGAGCAGAAGGTGTCAATGTGGCACCTATATATATGGAGCATGGAGACAGCCTGAGTCCAGGAATGCATGGTGAGCATGAGTGGATCTATTTAGCTGTTTGCTGAAAGTTTCAAAGACTCAGTAGCTCCACTTCTTCCCAGGAGAAACAGCAGCAGGATGAGGAGAGGGCTGATATGCTGACACCTGATGCCTACCAGTGGAGAAGGAGCTGAGAAGGCCAAGCCAGGAAGGAGTGGAAACTTTTCCATTTTAGTGATGGTTGGTGTTCCTGCTGCGGGCCTCATTGCCCATCTGCTCAGACAGGCACTTCACTTGCTTGTCTAGGTCAGTTGTCTGATAAAGTGGTGAACACAACTTCAGAGGTAGGCAAGGAGACTGGAAGAAGTAGCAAAGGGTGGAAATACAGATGTGAGAGCCACACTTCCAGAGCCAGACTAGGAGAACTCCATGTAAATATGCCCTATTTAGCCCTGTCCCATACCATGGCCAAAGCTCCAAATTGTGGCCATCCATGGGCTGGTGGAGTCCCACTAGCTCTCTTTTGGGCAGGCTGGGCCTCTCCTCTGCCCCAGATCACTGGCCTCTTCAGGCAAGCTGGGGTCCCTCCCAGAGGATGGAGGACATGGTGCGCACTGACTGAGCTCTGTATTGCAGGGGCTTCTGCCAACACCACCCAAGCAGAGCCATGATTGCAGATCAGCAGTGAGGGCCCTGACCCACAATCCCCGGCTGCAGGAGTGTTGGGCAGGGATGCTCAGAGCAGTGGTGGCTACAGAGTTCTCACTCCATTGAGATGAATGGGGCAGTTAACATCTCTTAGCTATAGTTTCAGGCTTTCTGCAAATTCAGATACATATTACTTTGCAACTATGCAAGCTAGCAACAACAGCTCATCTTTTAATGAAAGCAGGAATCATGTCATCACATGACTCCAAGAGCCAAAGCTTAAGCTTAAGTCTATCCCTTAATCTACTGTGGCCCTGTACATGAATGGCCCCCATTTTTCTATCATACATCTTATTTATTAGAACTGGTTGAAATGTCTAACTCTTTCCACAAACTTTGAAAAGTCATGAAAACCATTTTACTGCTTTTTTTTACTAGCTCAGTTACTTATTCTGTTTGACTATTAAATTTCCATTATTTGTTTTTTCTTAAAAAATAAACTAAACACGGATATGCATTTGGTTATTTACATATGTGCATGGCTACATCCGTGTCGCTCTGAGTCTGATTGGCTGCAGGTGTGTTTACAATAGCCCTTGTCTTATCCCAGACAGCAGCATAAAAAGGTCTTCCAAATTATTCCACATCAGAAGCGAGAAGGATTTGGATAGACTCCTATGGGAAGCTCTTGAAGTGTTGCCCAAACCTCAAACCCAGTGCTGTAAGTCAGACACGTGGCTGAGATTTTAGCTGCCCAGCTTGGACTTAAAGACTTTTTACTCATTGAGGAAATGGATACTTTGGAGCAATTTTAGTCAATGATTTCTGGGAACTGGACTATCCTCTTTTTCTCCATCCCCTGCTGAAGGTTTTGCTGCACCACTCCCCAAGAGACAGTTCTCTGTGAGAAAAAGGGCAGCCATTTTGGCAACCAGTGAGATTTGGTCTGCCAGCATCCAGAAGGGCAGGGACCAGCACCAGCCTGTCAAGGCCCAGCAGGCTGAAATGAAAGGAGGTGCCTGCTGTCAGCAAGGCAGTTCTTGGCTGGACCCAGATGAGTGAGGAAGGATGCTCCCTAGGCTACAGCCAAAGGAACCAGGCTGGGCCCACTGCTGGGCACAATCAGTGGCAGGAGTTCAGGGGGAAACCTGCTGACCCAAACCTGGAGAGGGAATTTAGTCTAATAAGGCAAAAAACTGTTTTGTTAACTGGCCCCAAAGGGCAAGGAACTCCTTCCATTTTGAGTTTGTTGTCCCCGAGAAGGAGTTTTGGGCCGTGTGACCGAGCCAGGGGCCACACAGTAGCTACAGAGGCAAGTTGAAAGCCTTCAGGGGGCGCTGAGAGCTGAAGAGGGTGATAGTTTTAGCATGCCTCTAGCTTCAAAGTTATAATGACCTTTCATTTATGTTTCACCATTCATGAAAATACCCCACTAGCTTTACTGTGTAAAAATGACCCTGGTCAGGCTGGCTGTGAGGATCCAACCCAGGACATGTGGATCTAAAAAGCGTGAGCATCTAGTGTTTAAGCTAAAGGACTACCTCTCTGAGCTGGGCGACAATAGAAGACTGTATACCTAAGACAGCCAATAGATGGCGACAAAGTGCCACTTTGGGTTTAGCATGAGTCGCACTTGCACAAACTACTGCATGGGCAAAATTGTGCCCTTCCCTTTCAGAGATGCATTGCTGGGGGGATGGAAGCCATGCCACCTATGGGGTGAGAGGCATCTTCCTGTATAGGGCAGGGTGTAAGATCAGGCAGGCACCAGGGAAGTGAACATAACTTGAAAAGTAGCTACCATTTTCCTATCCACCCTAACTAAATAGGTTAGGACAGGAAGAAAAATGTCACTGGGTACTAATGTTCTCTAGTGCTCACAGTATCTTGATTAGATAGGATTAGTTTGGTTTTAATCTTCTAC
Organism: Chelonia mydas; assembly: GCF_015237465.2. Taxonomy (NCBI): domain Eukaryota; kingdom Metazoa; phylum Chordata; order Testudines; family Cheloniidae; genus Chelonia; species Chelonia mydas. The sequence goes on along the minus strand of NC_051251.2, from coordinate 69,482,263 downwards.
TCCTACCTCATGAATGGGCTCTGGCTCAAGGGCTTTTAGTATCCCCAGCCCCAAGTGGTCAAAAATCCTGAATCAGCCCCCCCTCCCCAGATCATCATATTGGTTTAAAATGTATGTGGTTAAAAATGGGGCGGGGGGAAGCTTTTTATTTGCCTTCTACTTTTATTCTCATGACCCAGGAGCTGGAGCTTTAAGAAAAACACAAGATTAATGAAAAACAGAAGAGTTGGCTCCCAGTATAGACGTGTTCTACATCTGTGTGAAGCAGGGTCTCCATGGGGTGACTTACATGATCTGGAAGTGGGGTGACTTACATGATCTGGAAGTGAAAATGCAGTCGTGCCAGCCCCAGACTTTCAAACATTATCAGTCAGGCCCCACAGACCAGGAGAATTTTTATAAAAATGGCCCTGTATTTGCCTGCTGGTCTTGGAGCCTTGAGGGCTAATAACTTTAAGCTGCAAAGAAAAGCTGGTAACCCCTCCTCCTTTTAAAAAAAAACAGAAGGCTTTATCCTATGAACCCATGACTCCATGAACAGGGGTTTTAAGAAAAGGCCCACATATCTCTAGATAAAATTGAGAGTTGACAATCTGAAGTCAAGTGATATTGACTTCAGAGCTCAGGCTCACCTTGTCTCTCAATCATTACCAGGTAACATCTGTATTAAGAGACTGGAGTTTAATATTTAATTCCTATTAAAACCTGGCTAAAGGCCATGAAACCTCTTGGTCTTTGTTACACAGTATCCCCATTCAGAAGAATATTTAAAATGAAGAATATATGATAACTCTATCCAGATGAAGCAGCTGAAATTACCACTTGCTATCATTTGTCTAAATCTGTTTCCAGGGAGCCATCCCAGTAAAGAGGCTGTCCTGATTAAATGCTTTGCCATTAAGTGGAGCAGACTGTGCAAATAACTCTGGAAATTATCGTATGTGGAAATCATGGAAAAAAACATGAAAGATAAACGGATTTATGTGCCAGTCTGATTCATTGAATCCAAGGGTTTTCCACTGGGAAAATCCCTTTTTAACTACATTGTTATCCGGCTGGCGACAGCTTCTGTATCCAGGTAGCTATTGCTCTGTGCTTTCTTGCTTTTGCCCCAGACACATCATCTCATAGGGTGTTCAGTTCACTATTGTTACTGGCTGTAATTCACATGCCAATACCCAGCAGTATTAAGAGGAAAAACAACTCTTCAGTCTACATCCTTGATTCTCCTTGATGGTTAAAATGCAGGTTTAAGATTAGAATGTAAATTTAGCCATGGGACTAACCATGGGCAGCAATTTAGAAAGGCCACTAAGCTTGTGTGTGTCCTTAAACTATTCCTGCCAACCCAGAGCATTAGAATGAGGAACAGAAGTCTCTCTCATCCGGCTAAACAGCGGCTTCTGGTCTCTTTTCAAATGTCCATTAGACTTATTGATGGGGGTGGGGGGATAGGGGTCAAATCCTCATGAGGAAGCTGTTCTGACTTACACCAGCTGAGGATCTGGCCCCACAAGTTCAAAACGAAGCTAACAGCTTGTGCAAGGCAGCATGGAGGCGATCCACAGTTCCCACTGCAGTGCGTGGCTTTAATTTCAATCTCAGCCATAAGGCTGTATTGGCAGGCAGTGTTTTTTTTTAACCAAGGGATATACGGAAGAATTTAGACAATCTTCTATATTGCTCAAAGCAGATTCCGAAGAGACAACCAATGCTTTGTTTAAGTATTCCTTTTTCCCTCTACTTTTCCTCTCCTCCAAAAAATACAGTGGTCAACCTGAGCAGAGATTCCAAAGGAGCATCTGCTATAGCTCCTAATGAAGAAATTTAATCCCTTAGTAATTGGAGATGGAAACTCACATCTTACATACCTGACGAGGCGCAAGCCTCCTTGCCAAGATTCCAATTGTCTTAGAGGAACTAGAACACTGACAAAGATACACAACCCTGCAGTGTAAACACTGAGGCCTGGTTCTTCAGCTGGCATACCTGGATGCAGCTCTGACTTCAACAGAGCTATGCTGATGTGACATCAGCTGGGAAGCAGGCCCCCTAATAGCAACTTTTCCTTATGCTGTCCGCCAGTGTGGACCATTCATCCAGTGAAGTTGCTCAAGTCTGAGGCCTGTGTTTTAACAAGCATCAGCTGATATTGAAAACCTGGATATCTGTTTCACTATCTTATACCCTTTCCCCCACCAGCTCTGTTTAGGCTAGGCCTTCAGTCTCAATCACATCTGGAGAGTTGCTTGGTTTTTAAAATATAAATAACTCCCCCTGTGCTGCACTAATTGTAAAGTTCACCACCCCGACCACAGGACTCATGCCACAGAGCCAAAAGCTGAAGAAATACTATGAATTGGAGAAGTGACACTGGATTGTAGGTCTGCTCTTTCTTAGAACTGTGATTTCCATTTTCACATTTCTTGAGGAAGCCGTGACCTCTCAGTGAGCCGTGACCACTTAATGATCTTTCAATATAAGCACAATCAGAGGTGCCTCGTCTGAAGCAATGGTAAAACAATCTACCTGTGATATGAGATAAAAATATTAACTTCTCTAGCATTGGAATCTTGTAGCAGTTTTGTCTAAGACTTAGTCTAAATACAGAAGTTGCACCTAGTTAAAAACCAACTTAACCAACTGGTGCAAAACCCAGTGATATTTTAAATCAGTTTAAATTGTGATCAGACAAGACTTCATCTTACTAGCACAAATTAACCAACGTTACCCAGTTTAGCTTTTATATTGATTTATTTAAAGCAGGCCAACTGCATGTGGACGCTCCGTTTGGTTATATCTGTTTAGCTGGTGCCTGTAAACTTACCCATGCAAGCTAAGCTACTATAAGCCAGGTTTGTAACCAATATGAGTTTGAGTTTGCCACAGTTTAAATGGTGTAATGTCTGCATGTAGATGAGGCCTAAGGAAGTGTAGCGAGGGGAAAACCGGGAGAAGGATTAAAGGAAAACACTCTGGACTAGATCAGTGGTTCTCAACCTATATTGTTAAGGCTACGATTTAGTCACAGGTATTTTTAGTAAAAGTCATGGACAGGTCACAGACAATAAACAGGTTTCAGAGTAACAGCCGTGTTAGTCTGTATTCGCAAAAAGAAAAGGAGTACTTGTGGCACCTTAGAGACTAACCAATTTATTTGAGCATGAGCATCCGATGAAGTGAGCTGTAGCTCACGAAAGCTCATGCTCAAATAAATTGGTTAGTCTCTAAGGTGCCACAAGTACTCCTTTTCTTTTAGACAATAAACAAAAATTCACGGCCTGGAACTGTGGCTGCTCCAGCCAACACCCATGGACCGCTGCCCAGGGTTGCAGACCGCAGATGCTCTGGCAAGCCACCCAGGGACCTCTGCCAGAGCCGCCAGAGCAGTGGCTGGTGTGGCTGGCCCTGGGGCTGCTCCAACAGCAGCTGGTGTGGTGGCCACCAGAGCAGCTAGCCCCAGAGCCAGCTGCTTGGGTGGCCCTGGGGTCAGCCACACTGGCTGCCGCAGAAGTCATGGAGGTCACCGAGAATCATGGAATCCATGACTTCAATGATCTCCATAACAGACATGGAGCCCAAGCCATTGTGGGCTGCGTATGCAACTCTCCGTTATGTGGGCCACGCCCACACACAATATATATATACTACCTGTATGGCCCTGAGAATGTCACATGGGCTGCAGCCGGGTGCTGACTGGGCCACAAGCAGCCCATGGGCAGCAGGTTGAGAACAACTGGACTAGACTGTGGCCGCAGTAGGTACTGCTGCCCTGGTAGCTAGGGCAGAAGGGCACCTCACCAGTAGCACTGGCTGTGGGTAAACAGAGCCAGATCCTACACTGACTTGTACTCTGTGCAACTGCACACAAGTCAATAAGGTATAAGTAGAGCAGGACTTTTGCCCTCTGTCTACAGAAGAGACATGCCAGCAGACCAAGCGCACACAGGAGTAGCAACTGTGAAGTCCTGTAATAGGCTGCAGCATGCACTTCCGCGTCCCAGGCTTCATGCAGTGCAGAATGCAGGTGAGACCACGAGGCCCTTCGTCCTGCTAGTGTGGAACGACAGCTCCCCTGCTTTTGCTCAGAGTGAGCACTGAGAGTCTGAGCTCCCTTGTAGATGGAGGCGGGAGAAGGGTTCTCCTCGCTGACACTTTGCCTCCCCCGTCCAGCTGCACTGAAGCAGCCGGACAGAATCTGGCTCTAAAGGCAGTGAGACTGGAGAGAACTCTCATGCGCTGGTTAATTTACTTTGTAAGTTGTCAACTTCTATTAGTTTTTCCTAATATGACGTTGAGCCATTTACTTCCCCTGCAACCTTCCTTGGTGGGGAGGAGTCACGCCCTTGGCCCCAGGACAGTGTGGTAGCTGTGTAGTGTCACTGGGCTTGGGGTACTTCCTCCCAATACCCAGAGGCCTGTGCAGCTGTAGATGGCTCCACCTACCAGCGGGGTTCTACAGATGTAACTAAGGGCCGAATTTAGCCCGATACATGTTCTGCATTAGTGATGTGCCATATGTTTCATTTTCTGAATTAATGCAGGGAACTTGGATGGTTTCTGCTGTGTGCATTCAAACTAGGGGTTAGTTGCACTCCACTCTGGCAGATGCTATAGCTCATTTGCATTCAATTGGTCACACCAGCCCCCTCTAATGCACAGGTCTGCCCTTAATTTTACTTTTTCCACGCTATCAGCAGTTGGAGACACTTGAGCCAGAGGCTTGGCTAAACCCTAGAATATCTTCTGCAGTGCTCTTTACACATTCATGCTTCCATGATGCCAGCTTCTGGTGACTCTTGTTCTACGCTTGCTGTCCAAGTGAGAATTAAACTGCACAGAACTCCAGAGTCTTCCTCTCACCCTTTGTTAACTCCAGAGCCCTGTGATAATACAACCCCATTCCAAACCTCCTATACTTGGTGAATATTCCATGGTGGCTGTTACCGTATAACTACTAATATAGGGAGATCTTATTTTACTCTGGAGGCCTGTAGTTCATCAAATAGTATCAACCAGTTGTGGATTTAGTCTAGTATCCAGTCACTGAGAATGGCTGGTATTGAGTGTTTTCAGAAGAACGTGTAAGGAGAACCCTGCAGTAGGCATTTGTGGGATAATTTTTTCCACTATGGAAAAAGTCCTCCTAATTTCCCATAAGTAGAGAGATTGACTTAAGCCTTGAAGTTTGAGGGTTTATATCCCTGAAAAACCTGTATCTTTGAAAAGATATTTACTGTTATAACCCTGGATATACTTGTTCTCCATATAATCCTTTTTTGAATCCTACTAAGCTCTTGGTTTCAATATCTTGCAGCAATGAGTTCCTCAAGCTAATTATACACTGTGTGTTTAAAAATATTTTTGAGTCTTGAATTTGCCTTCTATTCCTTCCTACTCTTTGTCTCTTAGCCAGTTTGTGACTGATAGGGCTCTGCCTCTCAAAATAGAACTACTTTCTCTAGTGAAAGCTTTGGAAAGCCTAACTGGATTGTCAACCGGTTGTCCAGTGTATTCAATTAGATGGAAATATATGGGCTAACACTGTTAACATAACCCAGTCACTGTCCAACATTAAACACTGTTAAACAAAGTCCAGGGTTTTGTATACAGAGACCCCCGTCTGCTTAGTACCATGACAAACAAACCATTAAAAATCCTTGTTGCTTTTCTTTAAAGATAAAGCATTTGAAATGCAAAGTATCAATAAGGTTTGAATTTTAATGTCCCCTGTTCCCTTTCCCTTTAGTTGGGGAGCATTTTTAGAAGGAAAAAAGCCCTTGATTGACAGTCTCTGAGATGGTATTAAAGATGACAATAACTGTTCTTTTAAGGAAAAGAGAAGAAGTCAGTAGCGATGGGTGGGAGCTGTTGTTGTTAAACCCTGATCCAGTTTCATCCCAGGATTCAGCTAGAGCTAGTAGAGGTGGTGATGTCATCTGGTTCCCTCTTTCTGGGCTGGTCTGGCCAGGACATCTCTCAGGATCAGGATGAAGAAGGCCCAGAATCCCAGGAGATGGTGGGGGGTGGCAGCCATGATGGTGAAGCTCATTTCAGTAGCCAATTTTTCTTCCAAAAGCCTGTCTTTAAGGACTCACAAAGGGAACGCTGGGCAGAACCCTTCACTGTTTTGTCCACTAATATGACCTTGTTTCCAACACCACTTTTAGTACATTGATTTCTGAACTGTCATATTTACCAAGCATGATCTTAACAGAGTCCTTGAGTTATAGCAGAAAGACCGAATGAGACCAAACAAAGGCCTTCTGTCTCCCTTTGTACCTTTTCCCTTCAACAGTTGTTGTTATAGGTTATTGTAACATTTTATGAACTTTCACATACTTTTTACAGCTGAGCCCACAACTAGGGTAAATTTGTAGGCCCAATTATTACAACAGTCCTATATCCACTATTATAGAGCTGTTAGCAAAAATTGGAAAAACAGCTTTTTGAAGAAGAAAATTGGAAATTTTTGAAGTTATTTCCATTTTGCAGGGTCTGAAATGCACCCAGTTTTTATACTTTTTTTAAAGAATATTTTTATCAATATCTCAATCAAACATATTTGAAATCATTATCTCCACTTTTGTTTAGCAAAAAATTTGGTTTGAGTTTTGGTAAATGAAAGAACTAGATAACTTTAATTAAACATTTTTATTAAAATATCTAACACTTATGGAAATTTACTTCTTTCTCCCCCTGTCCCCTAACTGACAATGTTGATGATACTGACAATTTTTGGAAAAATTGTTTCAGGCCATTTTTTTACAAAAGGAGAATTTTTGAGTAGCTGTTCTAGTCTCTTGACATGGTCAAATAATTAATAGGTTTGTACAGCACCTTGCAGAGGTAAAAGAGAATGTGGGTAGGACATTAAGATGTGTCTGTTAGAGTTTTTCCAGCGGACACTCAGTGTGTTCAGTCGGGATTTCTGTGACACTGTTCTTACCACCCAAGTGATGCAAATGAACTGGCAGAGAATCTGCCCCAAACTATTGCCACTGGCACAGTGTCAGGCCTTTATATCTTTGCATAAGATTGTATCAGAAGAAAACAAACTTAAACTCTGAAAGAATGACCAATGTATGCTTTTAACACTACCAACAAGTGACACTCTCACTGTTGTGTATCCTGAACTTATTTCTCCTCCTCTGCAGCACTGATGGTCTATCATCTCCTCTCAATGAAAACATGAACTTCTCTGAGTGTGTCCCACTTTCAGTGATGCAGCTCGGAAGGTAATGTATTGAGAGAGCTCAGTTCTACTTAGAACCCTCTGCACTCAGCTCTAGACCATAATCTCAAAATCTTTATGTGTGAGGGGTTAGTCATGCAGCTGTCATTGACACTAGTGCCAGGAGAGTGACTAACCCCATAGACACTGCTTTGAAATGTTTACTATTAATGTAATCCTTCTTCTTCCTGCCGATCTGTCAGAAGCTCTTTATGCTCTTGTGAACAGCTGTGGGTGGGAGCCGATGAGGCTTAGGGAAGAAAAAATGATTTGGTCATTTATTATGTATGCTGTTTAAGTGCCTCCGGTACTGCTGGAAACACCCCAGAAGGCAAGTCCCTAACTGAAGGAGCTTACAGTTTAAGGGTCAAATCCTTCAAATTCTCTGCTTGTGGAACTCATTCCTTTAAAAATCTCATTGCTACTCATATAGTTATATTGAGCCCTGGAGCTCAATTGAGAGCCCTGAACTGAAATCAGAGCCCCAGGGTGCTCTGTCCTGTACAAACACACTAAGACAGTCCCTGCCCCCAATGCATCTGATGAAGTGAGCTGTAGCTCACGAAAGCTTATGCTCAAATAAATTGGTTAGTCTCTAAGGTGCCACTAGTACTCCTTTTCTTTTTGCCCCCAAAGAGTTTACAATCTAAATTGACAAGACCAGCAAAGGGTGGGAGGGGAAAACTGACTTGACCAAGGTAAGTTAGTGGTTAAACCAGGTATAGAACCCAGGTCTTAGAACTCCTAGTCACTGGACTATGCTGCCTTTCTGATTTTTTTTTAAATATACTGACAAGTAACAACACTTAAGACTCCTAGAACTGAAAGATTTCAACAAAGTGTTTTCCTCTGTCTTGTTTACTTTGTTGACAGTATAGGACAGTATTTTGTCTGTAGGTTGTTTCAGTTTTCCCTGTATCTAGTCTCAGTTCCTTATTTGTGGGCAGGGGCAGTTTTCCCCAAGGAGCAGCCAAGAAATCTCTTTTAAAAGTAGGAAAATGTGATTGTAAAACTACAAAGATAATTGGCAGGGGCAGGCTGAGAATCTGAAACTTCTTCTAACTTACTTTTAAAAAACCCGCCGTCCTGATTGGCTCTCATGTTGATGCTGTCCTGTTAACGGGAGTTCCATGCTGTGAGGGGGTTGCAGGATTGTGGTTCTAAATCACATCTTTGGTTCTCTCATTCTTGGCTTGGTTTTAGTTGTCATAAGGACTAAGGCTCAGACCATCAAAGGTATTTAGGTTCTTAACTTCCATAGAAGTCAAGACCAACAAAGGGTGGGAGGGGACACTGAAGTCCAAGGAAGCTAGGAGCCCCAATATCTTTGAAGATCTGGGCAGAATTCCCCATTTTGGGATAAAATATAAAAGACTACAAAGTCATCTGTTCTGATGTCAGTCTCTGGCCTATAGTCAATCCAAGCAGGCAGCATTAAAAGCTATAGAGATTGATGTCTAGTAAAAAGATGAGTACAAAGTGGCTGTATCTAGTGAGAATAGTGCCATTTATAAGATCAGTAGCACAGGCATCTACTTCAATGAGCATTCTTCATTCATTTCCCTTTCAAAAGCAATACTCATCAAAATTTCTCTGACCATTTTTTTCCTTCATGTAAAACTACTGAGTTTTAATAACCCTGCATCTAAAGGTACCGGTAAGGAATGCATATTGGGAGAATAGCAATCAAAGTACAATGGTGCTTTGAGTTGTCTGTCAAGATTTGACAAGATTTAGCCTTCAGAGCTCAATCAGCACAAGACTATTTGAGAGGCACTGAATTTGAAACACCTGTATCCCGTTGCTAAACAATACTGACATTCTATGTGTCATGCTGCCCACTCTTTCACCCAGATTAAATACAGGAAATAAAGTCCAGGCTATTGTGTATACATGCATAATCCTCCATCCAGAAGCATTTACAAGGTTCAGTGGTGGCCTACCTTTCACCGAAATAATTCTGCTAGAAAGATCTAGTGAACATACTGACAGTTTAGCACAATCTGAATAAAAAGCTTATTTTTCAAATACTAGAGTTTATTCACCAAAGTGATAAACCGTAACATTGTTAGGTTATTTCCTTTAGGAATATAGCATTTTACTTTATCTGATTGGCGAAAGGTATCAGGGTTTTAGAAAGCAAGCTTAGGTATGTTTTAAAACATAGCCATTCTTTCAAGCCCATTCCTCTTCTGTTTCAACAAAACACTATTGTGCCTTACTCATAAGGTATGTTCTGGAACTAGTTCATATTAATCCTCCTATTTGTTTTTCTTGTGGTGCCGTTGCTTTGTTCTGCTAACTAGTTTGAAAGAAACATTCCAAGACATTAGTTGTGGAAACTGCCAAGCTGAGTCACTCCAAGGCATTATGCAAGAGCAGTGAACTTTCGGTTATATTCAGCAAGCTTTCAGCCTGCAACTCTACTGGGAATCAGCCTGTGCTTTTTAATGGGAACATGACAAGATGTTGAACAGCGTGGCAGCAGCCTGGCTAAGTCAAAAGGGGCAATGTTGAGTGCTAGTGTGCTCCCAAGCTAGGAGCAAGGGGGCAGGGATCTGTTATTTGATGCTGTGGCCCCATAAGGGATAACACCACAGTAGGGATATTCTGGGAGACAGCAAGAGTTGTGAAGCAGGCCCCAATTAAGGGCAAAAACTGTCTACTTCCAAGGAAAAGCCTATGTAAATTAGAGGTTATTCTGAGTTCCACCCCATGGAATTCTGGATGCAGAGGGACTTGTGCCCGTTTGGCATGAGACGTGTCCCAGGATCTGCAAAGATCTCAAAGACACCCAGCAGACCCCAACACTACCCATGTGCCCACTGTTTCCTCTTCTCCTAGCCCCATGACTGACCTTGGATTCCATTGTGTAGATGGGAGCTCTTGCTGTGGGAGCGATAATCCATCTTTCTAACCTCTCTGTTGTGAGCTCAATACATCAAATGGACTCATCATGAGAAGAAAAACTTGGGGCTGGATAAACTGGCTAATATAAGAGCTGCTGTAATACCCAACCCCTCACCCAGAATTTAAGACGAACCTCAGCTGAACTGGTTCTGAAGGCAGTAACATTTAAATATTTCCCTTGCTATCTTCATTCACTTTTGGGTCTAACCAGGAGCCAATATGGGAATTATGGACAGCAACAAAAGAAGCTATTCTTCTTTTCTGTCCTGTTCAGCTTCTCACACCAGGCACACCACTATGGTATCTCAGCAAGACAGAGAGAGGCAGGACAAGCGTCTGTATCTCTGAAATTTCCAGAACTGTAGGTAAGAATCGAGAGATTCTGATACGTTGGGTGACACCTCTAATTTTTTAAAATCTAATTCTGAGGATTTAACTGAATTCTTTCAGTTTCCCCTTCAATACTGTAAGATCCAGCTAATGAAAACATACAGCAGCAAGTGGAATGTAGCCTTTGACCTCTTCATAGACCCACCACAGCTGTGACATACAAGTTTTATTTTGCTTTTCTGACCAGAAAATTTGCAAGAGTGTGTCAGGCGAAAGGTGACTTTCTTTTGCCTTAGCACAGATTATATAAATAGATAAATATTTAGGACCTAATCCAGAGACCAATGAAAGTTAGTAGAAAGACTCCTGTTGTCACTAATGGGTTTTGAAACAAACCTTTGCACTCTAGTAGCATACAGAATAAATTTTCCCTTACTTGGTTACATACAATTTCCCAGTTACACCACATGTCCTGTAGGTTCTGAGCTGGAAATTTTAGGCATCTATGGATTTTTGGCTTAAAGTTATTTTAGAAAAAGATTAGCTTGGCATTCAGTCTAACAAATTCTTGCATACTACATCATGGAATGATCTGTTACCTTGGACTATTTTTTTAATTGTCACTTATTCTATTTGGGAATTGAGAAGCTTCCCAAAGGTGGAATTCTATACTGTCTCCAGCTTTTGTGAGCCACTGAACTGAGCCCGTAGTTTATGCTGTAGCCAGCTTTCCATTATAAGACTAATTTTAATCCTCTTCTAAACTCTGTTTGGACAAAGCCTTTCTGTGAAATTCCTTCTGGCTGGCGTTCTGCTAGAAGATTATTTTCTAAGAGAGCTTGTGAATGATCAGAAAAGGCACTTTAGGTATGAGACTTTGGATAATTCGTGGTGCAGTATTTCACTTTTACAAACGTGTGCTTTTTAGTTTTATATAAATCTTTTGCAGCATCATATCAACTTTTCGATTTCATACTGCTGCCCTATCACCTTAGCATCTGGGCACCTCCCACAGAAAACCAGTAGCTAAATCTTTAGAGAAGTGTCTGGCACTCCTTCCTTTTCAGAGTCAACTCAGCATGCAGTAAGGTAGATTGTTTTGGTATGGGGGTGGTTGCTTTTGGGAGCTTGGTAGAAGGGGTGTCAGTGAGTGTCGTTTTTAGGGCGGCAAACCCTCTTCACAGAGGAAAATTCTGCAGCACTTCCTAAAGACCCAAGTTCTAGATTTGCCAAATTTCCTCTGGAAATTTGTTTCCTAGCTAGATTCCCTTGAACAAGAGAGCTTTGGCTGTGGGTTTTTGTTTTCGTTACATCTAAAAAAACTCTCCACCTTTTGAGTTACTCAGTTTTTTCCTCCAAGAGAAGTGGTGCCTTTGACTATTCCTGGTAACTCAGAATGATTGATTTTGCAGCATTGCCAACTCCAAGTAGTGAAAAATCATGAGTCTGGTCTCTCAAAAAATTATGAGCTTGGTTTAAAAACCACGAGTTTTTAAAAATAATGTTGGGTCCTCTGCTCCGTTTTGTGAGCCTTTAGAGGCCCTGTTTTCAAGTCTTTCCTGGCAACCATGAGGGCTAGAAACTTTTTTTTACATATATAATGAAAGCTGAGATTCTCACATCTTCATGAGGCTTTAGAAGCTGGGGTTTCAGGAAACACCAAATATAGCACAAGACCTGTAAAGTAATCATGAGTTTAACTATGGATTTTGAAGCTATTAGCCATTCCACTTCTCAGCCCCTCTTCCCCCCCCCCACCCCCAAACCTCTGAACTATGCCTCGAGGCTAGCAGAGATTATCAATCCGGCAGGGTCACTGGGACAGTTTATAAACTCCACAGGGTCTCTAGTCCAGACCCTCAGCTGTTGCAATTTGGGAAGATGCCAATATACACAATTTGGGAAGGGGATCCAGTCAGCTAACTCTAAAGACTCTTTAGCAAAGTTCCTAAACTTTAGGGAGTGGAGACAGGTAGGTAGGCTAGGGCATGTAACCATGTATAACAAGCAAGAGCACAGACCCACTGGGGCTGAGAATCCTACATAATTTATAAGCTCCACATGGACAAGAAGACTCACCAGATCCAAGGAGAGTGATAAACTACAGCCTCCCAGAACTGTAAAATGTTTTGGCATGGAGGATCTAAGCTTATATGCATCGCAGGAACACTGGTTCACCCATCGGGGCTGGAGTACTTGCTGAATTTATAAAATCTGCCACCAGGGGCAAATAGAGATGCTGGGGCTGACATTTCTGCATATCTTACCAGCGTGGAACTACGGTCTGAACAGCTGCCTGACAGAGATCCTGATCCAACAAACTGTAAGCATATGAGTAGTCAATGGAACTTGCTCACGTGCTTAAAGTTAAGCACATGCTAAAGTGTTTGGTTGGATCAAGGCCTGTGGAAGCAGAGTTTTTGATGTTATTCTTTCTACTTAAACTTATCTACTGCATCAGAAATAAATACTTATTAGAATAAGCACTTAGAATATGGCAGTTAGTTAAATATGTATTTGAAAGCTAGGAAATTCTAAATGAAGATGAAAGTCTCGGGGGTCAAGTGACTGATTATCAGCCTACAAGATCAAACTCAAGTCTCCACAAGTACCTCAACTCTACTTCTGCTCTGTGTATCCAACTGCTAGAGCTAGTGTGCTCTGAGATTGAATTGGCTTTGTTTAGGGCTTGGGCTGCTCAAAAATTTCCCATCAAAACGATTCCATGAACAGTTTCAGCTTTCTGCAAAAAAGGAATCTTGATTTTTATGAAAAAAAACAAAATACTTTGGCTGCAAACAGAAATAATTCAAGTGGGATATGCTGCTGCTGTGCCTCATGGGAGTTGTAGTTTGATTTAACACATTCTTCTCTATGGGCTGGGAACCCTGGCTGGACTACTTCTCCCGTGATGCACCCTGAGTGTTGACTCCCATGATGAATTGATTCCTCCATCCAAGAGCCTGCTCTGCATAGGAGAATGGGAATTCCACAAAGCATTTCCAGATCATATCTTTTTAGTAGCTGAATTATCACCACACAATCAAATATTGCCATGGAAGAAACCCCACCCCCACCCCCAACCAGCTCTGCTCATGGCATCTCTGATGTACTTTCTGGTGGCTGCCATTCTGTGCTCCAGAATATCAGCTTTCACTAAAAACAAGTCAAGGGAAGGTGGAATTTCTCCGCCTTTGGTAAAGCTCATTTCCTTCTGTGGTTATTGCTAGGAGTCCTGCCTGGGTTGCCTTCTTATCACTTAAATTGCACCCATCTGTTAAACTCGATCAGTTATAAGGCAACATGTACCTTCTAGGTGTTAGATGTGGATAATCCCTGTCAGAATTTAAGCATATGAGACTCAGAGCTCAGCTGGTGCAAATGTCATCGCTCCAGTGTCTTCAAAGGAGCTACATGGATTTACACCAGCGGAAGATCTGACCCACAGGCTAATCTGTGTTTGACATGCCATAAATGAAATCTGTGTCCCAAGGGCTGGAGTCTGCACTGATACACAAATTAATGGGGGTTGCACAGAGTGGATGTTAGGGCAGGAGTTGGCCTTTAGTGTCTGTATATTTCTCTAATACCCTGATGCTTTCATCTTCTTGCCATGATTGCGGATTTACGCAATGTGTGAAGACAGGCAGTTTGGAGGTGATGAGGGGAACAAAAATCCCTCCGGCTTGCTAGGAGGGTTACTGTCTAGTAATAAATCTAGCGGAGGAATGCCTATGCTGCTCTGCTCTTTTCATGCCTTTGCATACCACCCTTTAAGTGGAACATGAAATGAACATCTGCACAAATGGTATTTAAAAAGATGTGCCTATAAATATTTTTCTTTGAAACTTCTTGAAAGGCTTTAGTTCCCCAGTTGTCCTTGCTAAAAGATGCTATTGACTCGACAGGCTCTCCACAAATGAAGCATTTAATGACTGTCGTGCGAACGTCAATAAAAGGGCATTCCTGCCGGGGGTGTATTCTCAGCTTAATGCGTGGGCACTTACACGTGTAACTTCCTCAAACTGACTTGAGGTTTAAGCAGGTCTGCAGTAGAAAATAAGGATTAGGGAAGCATTCCATTCGCATAGGGTATACAGTATATAAATGTGTCTGTTAGAGTAGTGCCTGAGAGCCCCTACTGGGGATCAGGCTCCCTCTCATGCTACAGATACATAACCATGAAGACAGGGTGATTGCATCTCTGAGCACTAAGGAAAGAAGGAAACCAGAACCTTATTAGGAAAGAGCTCTGTTTGCATTAGGTAACAAAACATGGCGGCAGGATTAATGCTGTTTAATAAAGAAATGCGGGGATGGGCAATGATGGAACTAATACACAGCAATTGCTTTTGTGACCAGGTTTTGCTGCACTGAACAACCTACAGCCCAGACTATTCAATCCGTTTGCAGAACAAAACAGCCTGGAACTATTTTGCAAGCAAAGACGCTAGTCTGAGCCACATGAGTCCTCCTCCAGTGTATAGGTTCCTCTATCAGATTACTAATTTGGTTTTCAAAGGGGATTACATGCTAAGCAGTAGCTCTTTATTTAGGAGGAAGGTAAACAAATGATGTAGGCAAGATGTTTGCATTTTCAGTGCATTATAATAAACCTTAATGGAAAAAGCTGGAAGATTTTTTTTTTATAAGCTACTTAATGGGTGCATATGCATGGCTTCCTGCGCGCAAGCCTTTAACATAAAAACCAGACAACAGCTGTTACTGTTCAGTGTGGAAAACTAGCTGACATACTGTACCTGTGGCTCTCATTCTGATTGTCGTATTTAGGCCCACCCTAAACCTCTGCTGCTCCTTGTGCTTCTTCTATTCCTTGTACTACATGTCAGTGTACAGCTCTTAGTGACAGGAATGCAGCTAGGAGTTTGTCTACCCTCTTCAGGATGTGGTCCTGAGTTGGGAAATCCAGGTTCCTCTGCACAGGAGCAAGGATCCAGGTCACATCTTGGTAATTGCAGGGGACTGTATTGTAAGGATTCAATGGGAATCCCACTAAGTGCTTATCTGTATCTTTAGGCTCCTAAATATCTTAAAAAAACTGGCCCTATGTGACTTGCCCACGGTCATAGAGGAAGTCTGGGGCAGAGTAAGGAAGTAAACCTGGATCCCACTAGATCATTTCTTCTCTCTATTTTGAAAGGATCATTTATGTCACCAAAAGCTTGATATTTTTGTTATTGGGTGGTGCGAAGGGGGCACATGTGGCTTGGAGAGCTGAAGCTGGCAGCCAAGCACTTTGGAGTGCTCATTAGTAAGGGTAAAAATGTGGATCCAACACATCATTACACCTTTGGGAAATGCAGCAAATACTGCAGGGAGCGTACGTGCCACTAGAATGGAGCAACGGTTATCCAGGCCTATGGAGTGATGCGATGTCCTGTACCCGGTTTGCTGGGAGGAGATACTCCTGAGGACAATACAGATCCTGAAAAGTTCTAAGTTACCTCAGCACAGGGATTCTCCTGAATTGGACACTGGAAAAGCAAAGAAAAGCTTCTGGGTGCTCTGGCCCCAAACCTGCCAAAAAACATGTAGGCACATGCTTCACTAATGAATTTGCAGGCCAGCAGGGGCCAGAGTGCTCAGCTAGTCTGCCCTACTGTATAACACAGGCCATACGCCTTCCCCAAGATAATCCTATAGCATATAACTGAGAAAAACCCCAATCTTGATTTGAAATGGTCAGTGATGGACATGCCACCGTCCCTCTTGGGAAGTTGGTCCAATGGTTAATTACTCTCACTGTTAAGAATTTACACCTTACTCCCATGCAGAATTTGTCTAGCTTCAACTTCCAACCATCAGATTGTGTTATATCTTTCTCTGCTAGATTGAAGAGCCCATGATTAAATATTTGTCCACATGTAGATACTTCTACACTGTAATCAAGTCACCTCTTAACCTTCTGATTGTTAAGCTAAATAGATTGAGCTCCTGTAAGGCATGTTTTCTAATCTTTTAATCATGGCTCTTTGCTGAACCCTCTTCAATTTTATCACCATTTTTCTTGAAATGTGAGCCTCAGTACGAGATGCAGTGTTCCAGCAGCAGTCACACCAGTGCCAAATGCAGAAGTAACATAATCTCTCTACTCCTACTCAAGATTCCCCTGTTTATTCATCCCAGAATCACATTAGCCCTTTTGGCCACAGTGTCACACTGGGAGCACATCTCAGCTCTCCAAGTCAATGAAATTCTTAACTTGCTGAAAGTTAAGCTTGTGGTTGAGTGCAGTGCTGGACTGAGGCCTGTAATCCGGAAGTGACTTTAGAAGACTGAACTGAACACAAGCTATCCAGACTCAAAAGAGATGCAGCAGACAACTGAACTGGCCTCCTAGAGCACTGGGTCAAGTTGAGGACAAATTATTGGCTTTGGTTTCTTTATCTTTTTGCCACAGTCATAATACTGAACAAACATGGGACAGAAGGATTTGGATTAGTATGGAAGAATATAAGCTCCTTTTTAATGCCCTCAGTCTGTTAAATTTTGGAGAATAATTAGAAATGGATTAAAACACAGAAGAAAAAGGTGAAATCCGGAACGACATATGCTCATTCCTCAGGCAGAGTATTAGGAGCAGTGCTGACAAAGTAACATCTCTTCATGTGATGTTATGTAGATAAAAATCGTCTGTCTCCTCTGGTATGCATCGGCTTTCCAATTAGTGAATAGAACTGGAGGTTGAGAGTTTAGACTGGTTCTGACCTGTTTTAATTAAGGCATTTTTTAATATAACCTCTGCTTCAGGTCATCTGATAGAACTAATCTGGCTGTAATGCCTAACCTTCTTAACCTTCAATTGTTACTTGTGCATTTTAATGGCCATCTTAAAAAAACATTACTCCATAAATTAGACGCCAGGTCCTGAAGAACAAAAACGCCTGTAAATTAAAATGCTTTTAAGGGATAATTGGACGTGTCTTGAAAATCAGCTGCCAGCTGACTTTCCTGGCTTGCCCATTAACTACATTAATGCTTACATTTCTCTTGGTAATGCTGTCTATAAGCAAGCAGATGGATTGAGAAATAGATTCAGAAGGGGGTCTTTCTGCAACTGAACCCACTTATGATGTTGGTTAGGCAATCAAGTTTTTCATCTGTATATGTAGCAACTTGCTGAAAATGATGAGCCAATTCAAACAAACCTAAGCAACATGAGTTTGTATTTTGAGCACCTGCTTCTTGCTTTTTTCACCAGTCTTTTAACATAGGGTATCTCCCAGCTTCTAGGAAAGCTACACATTTACAGGCCTGTTTGCTTGGATAAGGTCATCCAGCCATCAAATTGGTACACGGAGACATTACCCCTGGTTTTCAATGGCTTAGCCAACACAATACATAAGGGCAATATTGAGATGACCCTCATGTGGCACTGCAGGCAGGATGATCGATTGATTACTGAGGCATTAATAGACGAAATGCGTGGACTGTATAGTTTTGAGAGCACTTTTATAATGTTCACTTAGCCAAAAGAGGGAGCCTGTATTGTTCTTAAAATTTCCTGTAAAGGAAATGGAATGCTAAGTGATTCCAGAAACCACAACCTTTCATGAAAAGCATATGCAGTGCCATATACAGTTTTTGGTTCTCTTAACCAAAGCAGCTGAAATATTTTCATTGGCTGTTGAACATTTGTGAATGATCAAGCTACTTAAAATGTGGAGAAAATACAGTATGTTTGATGGAGAGGAAGAAAGATACTGTCAATGATTTTTTTTTTTAAAAAAAACACCTCAGTGTGATTTGACCTGGATTCGGAAATATAGGCTGGGATTGTCAAAAGTGCACTGGCCTAACGCTGCTCCCACTGAAGTCAAAGGTGACTGCCGTTGGCTTTAATGGGAGCAGAGGTAAGCCAATTTTTGGAAATCCCATTCATAGAGTAAGTGCCTTTGAAAACGTTGCCTGATGGGCCTATGTTTCAACACGGACCTGTCATGCCTAAAACACACTGGTGCAATATAATTGTTAGATAGCCAAGTACCAGTGCTGAGATTTCTCTAGAGACCGTAACACCTCGGTTCCCAAGAACTCGGCTTGAATCCAGATTTGTCATTCAGGTATTTTTACTGGCATACACTAAGACTACACAGAGTGGGTACAGGATATACCACAAATCCAAAGAATAAAAATACTGATTACTTTAAATACAAATTTAACCCCATCCTGACACATGCGTCTTCCTTTCTACATCCAGTCATACACTTTTGATTGGTCATTTTCAGGACCAAGCCCTGAAAACAATGTGCACAGTGTATTTTGTTAGTGTGCTCCTTTTATTTTGTTAGTTTCCTCCCTGTCTTCTTCCACACAGTCTTAGCTATTGATGCTGACACAATTATTTCTAGCACCTATTTTTACACAGCTTATCTCTTTCCTCCCCCGTGGCTGCTGGAGCTCACTCATGCCGAGTGAGGCTGACACAGTGTGCTCCCACAAATCAGAGTTAGACGTCTAAGTGCCATCATCGGGGCCCACAAATATTTGCTGGCAAAGGCCGGTGAGCATAGAAAACAAAACCCCAAAAAACCAACAACAACCAAAAACAAAACCAGGGAAGAGCCCTCCAAGGGTTCTCTTATCTTCTCAACTAGCATCTCAGGTGATTTTTCTTTAACTATAAAGCACTAAGTAGTTTGGGTCCAGGTTACCTTAGAGACTACCCCTTTCCTGGTGCAACACTGCAGTAACTGTGATCAGCTGTGGTGCTAGAGCTATTGGTTCCCTTGGTTTAGGTCTTGATTCATCAAGGTGTTTAATCAGGTGCCTGCCTAAAGCTTCAACTCAGGCATGTGCTTGAGAACCTTGCTGAACTGAGGAGATTTAAAGAGAAGGGGACAGTTGGCAGGGCCTTCTTCATGAAGGGCCGTTGACTGTGGATTTCAGATGGAGCAGCCTTTTGGGCATGTGGCAATTTTTTTCCCAGGCAGGTGGGGGGCTGAACAGAGGTTTTGAAGTGAAGGGAGAAGTAGTTTATTCTGGTGGATAAAGAGTAAATTCTGTGGGATGTTTATCTGACTTCTTTATGTTTACACGGATTGTGCAGTGCCTGCATCCCCCAATAAGCTTAAATGAATTAATAATAAACGGTAGAACCTGCCTGATCTGTTCAGGACTAACACTTATTATTCATTCAACCCATCCTGATTTTCCTTGAATGCATTCATTCCTGGTAAATATTTGCCAAATACTTTGTCTAAAAATTGTTCAGCCAATGGGCTGTTTTCGCCAGCTGTCGATATTCGTTAATCACATTGTGTGGTTGATCAGCTAACTCACATGGCTTTTTCTGTGCCCTGACTGGATAAAATGTTATAAACAGTGAGATATCAAAGCAAATAAGGCGCTTCAGGTACAGTGTTTCACCTGAATAATCATCTGCAATAAAATTCATGAAACTTCTGGGATTTGTGTGTAGCTGAACAAAAACCCGGCTGAATAACCAAACAATAAGTAAAGAGAATTTGAGATTCACAGCAAATAGAGGAAAAAATGATTTGTGAATATTTTTTTAGTCAATAAAAAGTACCTGGTTCAATTCTACCAGCTTTAATAGACTAATAAAGTCTTCATATTAGAAATCAACATTATTTCCTAGAAAGTAAGGAAGAGAGAATGGACCATTGTGACCAATGCTTCCTGAATGCAATAAAAGATATTGAGGAGTGCAAGAAAAAGAGAAACAAAGGATTGGCTAGAAGAGCTGCTATATTCTAAGTCTGTTCCCTAGGGTGTGGGGATGCAATCTTTCATGACACTAGTTTCATGATTTAATTTACTATATATTTTGTTTCAGAGTAACAGCCGTGTTAGTCTGTATTCGCAAAAAGAAAAGGAGGACTTGTGGCACCTTAGAGACTAACCAATTTATCTGAGCATGAGCTTTCGTGAGCTACAGCTCACTTCATCGGATGCATACTGTGGAAGTATGCATCCGATGAAGTGAGCTGTAGCTCACGAAAGCTCATGCTCAAATAAATTGGTTAGTCTCTAAGGTGCCACAAGTCCTCCTTTTCTTTTTATATATTTTGTCTTCAGTAAAAAGTTTTTGCTATCATTTCTAACTGTATTTCTTCATAATTAGGGATCCCATAAAATGACTTTTTTGGGGTATGTGATACAATGACTACCTCTGTGCAACACCACAAAGACCCCAATATTCAGCAGGTGTAAATCAGAGTAGCTTTGAATCGGAGGAGGGAGGGAGGTAAAATTAACTTTGCAAGCAGCACAGGTGAGACCAGGTCTGGTGTTTGCATTTCAGAAAGGATCTCTCAAAATTAAAACGGGCTCAGAAAAGAGCCACGAAGATGCTTCATGTTTTGAAGGCATATCTTATGAGAAGCCTGAAGGGCTCTATTTGTGGTAATTTACCTAAAAGCAAGTTCAGATGTTACTTTGATCACTCTGTAAGTACCTACTTAGGGAGAAAAGAGTTGATAATAGAGGCTCTTTAATCTAGCAGAAAAAGGCATAACAACTTCCAATGTCTAAAAGTTTTTCAGAAAAATGTAAAATGGATATAAAATGGAAATTTTTAACAGAGAAAGTAATTAACCATTGGAACAGCTAACCAGGGGATGTGGTAAACTATTAATCACTTGGAATCTCTAAATCAGGATTCAACGTCTGGCTCTAAGAGATGTGGTTGAACTAGATCACAAGTTATTGGATTTGATGCAGGAATTAGTGGGTGAAATCTACAGCTTGTGTTACACAGGAGGCCAGACTAGTTGACCACAATGGTGCCTTCTGGCTTTAGAATCTATGAATAAAGCCATGCTGTTTTATACAAACTGGGAATCTGTCCCAAAGGGAAAATTCCTTGTTGTGCACCAATTAATTCCACCCCCATTCCTGTGCACCTCTTAATTTCAAGGTCTTCAGTGGTGCGTAGGCCTCATGCTGGCCCTCTGCGCTGGGAGGGAATCTCACCCTTAAAGAATGCTTTGTATTGTCAAGACAATATCCCTAATTCCCCATCAAGTCTGCTCCTGGATAGAGCAGCGGTATTGTGCTTCCTAACTTGATTAGAGTTACCACCGTGACCCTCGATGATATATGATCGTGTCTTAACTCATTATGTCATGTCAGCCAACACTGTGTTTATTAATAGGATCGGATCTGATGCGGCGGCAGCTGCTTTGAAATTAAAACAAGAAAGTTGTTTGTGCACCAGGGAGCACATCTGTTTTGTGGCATAATTCAGATTAATTTCAGGGAATATGCTACATGTCCGTGTCTTCAATAGTGACACAAAACGCAGAGAAATCCAGACACTGGAAGCTTTTGTGAACACTCCGCACTGAGAACAGTTTAAATGATTTTTTTTTTTTAATGGTAATGTCCCATTTCAACCAATTTGATCGAATTCTCTGTTTGATTGTAATTGATTTGATTGTAATTCCATAAACAGGAATTCAGTACCATAGCGGTATCTGCTCCAACATGGGTGAAGAGATTAGCTCTCCACCTTTCCCCTGGGTGCCTGGCTTGAAATTCAAATTGATGGTGTCAAACCTTCCTGTGAGAACACATAGCGAAACTGGCCCAGACCAGAGCAGACCCATCCCCTTAGAAGGCTCCCTATGCAAAGGACCAGAGTTTGCAGCTGTCCTCTGTGTGCCAAGTTGCTAATGAGAGCTGTGCATATGTATCCAAGGGCAGAATTTGACCCTAAAGGTACGGCTGCACTGCAGCCAGAGCTGTGACTGCAGCCTGTGTAGACGTACTGAGCTAGCTAGCTCAAAGAGCTGTAGCAAGGAAGCTGCGGCAGCATGGGCCAGCCGCTCGAATATGTACCCAGGGTCCCAAGCCAGATTGTACAGCCCATGCTGCTGTGCCATTCAAGGTAGATAGATCAAAGCTAGCTCAAGTGTATTGACACATGCTGAAATCACACTTCTGATTGCACTGTAGACATACCCAAAGAGAAGCAAATACACCATCAATTTAGCAAGCAAGTTTGGTAAAGAAGGGAAGGATGCATGGTACCTGTCTGCCCTACACCTATATTATACCAGCGCAGTCAATCCCTCTATGCCAAATTCACTGAGTTTCAGAAGGTAGTATGGAGGAAGCAATACTGTTTCTATTGAAAACTGGGGATCTATTGAAAGCACTTCCACAAAGCCATGTGGGAACAATTGGCTGAATCACAATGGTCCACTAAACATCAAGATTTCTTCCAGACCTAAACTATGAAATAAACAATAGACTAGCTATTGTATGAGCAACCTATTAGCTACAACAAGAATTTTAAAAGCGAAGGTCCCCATTGCCTCCTTCCAATACCAGTGACTGTTTTAAGGTTCATTCCAGACAAAATCTTTCAGAACTGTAGGAGAGGACTTCTACATTGCAAACAAAGGCAAAATCTGGTGCCTGACAGAACTATAGTAAAGGTATTGTTAATATTAAATAAATATTAATAAAATACTATTATAGAGCACTATTGGTGTACACAGAACTTTACAAACAAGCTAAAAGATATGGTGCATCTCCTGAAGAACTTTAAATTTAACCCACACCGATATAGTATAGAGCATAGTTCAAGGGCAAGGGCATTTTCTTACTATATGTATTAAGATAATGTCTAGAGTCCCCAATTGAGCTGACACTGTACAAATGCTCCCTGCTCCAAAGCACGGCCATCTAAATAGAAGACAAAGAAAGGAGGGGTATTATTGTTCCCATTTTACAGATGGGGAGCTGAAGCACAGTGAGACAGAAATCACACAGAAGGCCTGTGGCAGAACGAGGAATTAAACTGAATCCATAAGCTAAACTAAACATAATCATAGAATCATAGAATATCAGGATTGGAAGGGACCTCAGGAGGACATCTAGTCCAACCCCCTGCTCAAAGCAGGACCAATCCCCAACTAAATCATCCCAGCCAGGGCTTTGTGAAGCCTGACCTTAAAAACCTCTAAGGAAGGAGATTCCACCACCTCCCTAGGTAACGCATTCCAGTGTTTCACCACCCTCCTAGGGAAAAAGTTTTTCCTAATATCCAACCTAAACCTCCCCCACTGCAACTTGAGACCATTGCTCCTTGTTCTGTCATCTGCTACCACTGAGAACAGTCTAGATCCATCCTCTTTGGAATCACAAGACCCTCCTTAGTCATCAATGAGGTCACTGGACAAGACTTAGTGAAGCAGGTTTTTTTTTTGAAGAAGAAGGCTTTGACGGATATGAGTTGCTCCTGGAAATAGAAGATTGTTCTAATACATATCAGATACCAAATGCAGATATTTAATTGGCTCTCCAGAGATTTTCTTAAATGTCTCCTGTCTGAAATATTAACTTTGTCTAAAAAAAATTCTAACCTAGTTCTGTCTGAACTGAACTTCTCTTTCCTTCCAGATATGTTGCATAGGCTTATATAAACATTCACAATTGAGCGTGTACCAATAGCTAAGAGAAATTCCTACAACCTTGTGTCAGCTGACCCTTGGAGGAGTACTTTTGCACGGAATAGGTTAATGCTATAGACATAGGTTGTTAAATTAATACAGCGCTGCCTAGTGGCTAGAGCACAAGCCTAGGACTTACAAGTGGGTTCTATTTCTGGCTCTGCCACTGGCTTGCTGGATGACCTTGGGCCAGTCACCTCTCCTCTCTATGCCTCTGGTCTCCCATCTGTAAAACGGGGGTAGTGGTGCTGACCTCCTGTGGGAAAGTGCTTTGAGATCTTCTGGTGAATAGCACAAGGTAAGAGCTGGAGATTATTATTATTCATGACGGTAGTCAGTACCTCTCTGACCTTTCAAAGGGTTTGTTTTCCCCTAATGAAAGAAACAAAGCCCCCAATCCTGCAGACACTTGTACTGAATGTAATGCTTACTACAGTGGGCAGGTCTCATTCAGTGGGACCCCTTGGTAGGCAGTGCAGCACCCAGTACTGTTGACAGGATTGAGCCTTACTGTATTTGCTCTCTACAAAACATTAAGAATATGATGCAGTTGGGTTTGAAATAACAGTGTTTACTAACAAACATACCAGGCCTGAGTTGATTACAGTCTGTAAGTAGCTACATGGGAACAATGGGCTTTTCAGTCTAGCAGAGAAAGGTAAAACATGATCCAATGACTGGAAATTTAAGCCAGACAAATTCAGATGGAACTATGGCATAAATTTGTAACAATGAGAGTAATTAACCGCTGAAACAGTTTGTCAAGGGTTGCGGTGGATTCTCCATCACTGACAATTTTAAAATGAAGAGTGGATGTTTTTCTGAAAGTTCTGCTCTAGGAATTATTTATGGGCAGTTCTCTGACCTGTGTTATGAAGGAGGTCAGTCTAGTTGACCACAATGGTCTCTTCTGGCCTTGGAATCTATGAATGACATATATACAGGCTGATCTCTTAGGGCATGTCTACACTTACCTCCGGAGTGATTGATCCAGTGGGGGTTGATTTATTGCATCTAGTGAAGACACAATAAATCGACACCGAGCACTCTCCCGTCGACTCTGGTACTCCACCAGAGCGTAGGCGGAGTCGATGGGGGAGCATCAGCAGTTGGCTTACCACAGTGAAGACACTGCGGTAAGTAGCTCTAAGTACGTCGACTTCAGCTATGCTATTTTCGTAGCTGAAGTTGCGTAACTTAGACCGACTTAGCTGGCCCCCCCTCTCCCTAGTGTAGACCAGGCCTCAGGTCCTTGTGGCTTCTGTAATTGAAGATGGTAACACCAGAGGGCTCAAACTATTTAAAGGGATAGTACCCAATTCTGATACAATATTAGAGCCTGCAGTGTATTTTCATTATTGTTTGCATTGTGGTAGTGCATACAAGACCCAGTCATGAACCAGAACCCTATTGTGCTAGGTGCTGCACAAACATAACAGTATAATGTACAGCAGTATAATGCTGAGTAGAGTAAGTGGGCTATATACCAGCTGTTTCTAATGTCTCTTCCTCAACTTTTTCTTCCCAAAATAGCACCAGGTCCTTTTTTAAATTAATCCACTATCCGGTCCCCTTTTTAAATCAAAGCTTATAGCTGATATTTTCCATAGAGCATATTGCTTATTCTTGTGGAGACCTCACAGCTTGATGGAAAATACTGTAAAACTGTGTCCTGCATGTGCTCTTTTCAGTGTTAAGTGCTTTTCTTCCACCATGAGTAAGGGTGTACAATAGCTGGGAGCCATCAGATTTACTATTCTGCTTTTGTTTGGCAGCTTGCAATAATCTGTCTCTGGCATAAACGTCAGATAGTGGCTTTTGATAACTGATAGCCATGAGCCTGGAGACATTCTAATGGGTGCATTTTTAAAGATCAATCAGTCAGAAAAATGCAAAGGTCCTTGTACCTCCCTTTTTAAAATTCAGAGTTTTTGTCTTCCAAGTGGAATAAGATAGCATTTAAGTGGGATCCTCCTGAGATTTGAATTGAAGACTTCAGAAGGCAATTTTTTAAAGGATGTAATTGGTTTGGAGCCCTCTGTGGCATATATACTAAGTAGCCAAACACTCTCCATCAGAATCTGATTCATGGGCAGTTCTTATTTTGATGTGGTTCTGATCAACCTATTTTTTTTCTCTGAAAGGTTTCTCTCTCTTTAGCTTGCACTTTTTATTGAATCATAGAAGATCAGGGTTGGAAGAGACCTCAGGAGGTTGTCTAGTCCAACCCCCTGCTCAAAGCAGGACTAACCCCCACTAAATCATCCCAGCCAGGGCTTTGTCAAGCCAGGCCTTAAAAATCTCTAAGGATGGAGATTATACCACCTCCCTAGGTAACTTCCAGTGCTTCACCACCCTCCTAGTGAAATAGTTTTTCCTAATATCCAACCTAGACTTCCCCCCTGCAACTTGAGACCATTGCTCCTTGTTCTGTCATCTGCCACCACTGAGAACAGCCTAGCTCCATCCTCTCTGGAACCCCCCTTCAGGTAGTTGAAAGCTGCTATCAAATCCCCCCTCACTCTTCTCTTCTGCAGACTAAATAACCTCAGTTCCCTCAGCCTCCCCTCATAATTCATGTACTCCAGCCCCTAATCATTTTCGTTGCCCTCCACTGGACTCTCTTCAATTTGTCCCCATCCTTTCTGTATTGGGGAGGGGGGACCAAAACTGGATGCAATACTCCAGATGTGGCCTCACCAGTGCTGAATAGAGGGGAATAATCATTTCCCTCGATCTGCTGGCAGAGCTCCTACGAATGCAGCCCAATATGCAGTTAGCCTTCTTGGCAACAAGGGCACACTGTTGACTCATATCCAGCTTCTCATCCACTGTAACCCCCAGATCCTTTTCTGCAGGACTGCCATTTAGCCAGTTGGTCCCCAGCCTGTAGCAGTGCATGGGATTCTTCCGTCCTAAGTGCAGGACTCTGCACTTGTCCTTGTTGAACCTCATCAGATTTATTTTGGTCCAATCCTCCAATTTGTTGAGGTCACTCTGGACCCTATCCCTACCTTCCAGCATATCTACCTCTCCCCCGAACTTAGTGTCATCAGCGAACTTGCTGACGGTGCAATCCATCCCATCATCCAGATCATTAATGAAGATGTTGAACAAAACCGGCCCAGGACCGGCCCCTGGGGCACTCCGCTTGATATCAGCTGCCAACTAGACTTCTTAGCTCATTTCTCCACCTGGCTGTCCTTGAAGGTTAATTGTGCCAACATGCTTACTAATCTAGCCACCATCTCAGGCAGAGGATTGTTAACCTGTCTAATTTTGTGCTTGCCAACAGTTTGCACAATCACCAGGAGAGTTTATTTACCAAGTCCTGGATTGCTATCTCATCATTTGTGCCTGAGCAGAAAGGAACCAAACAACTTCCCCGTGAAGCCCAGAGCTATGGTGGGAAGTTCTGGCTGTCATTTCAATTTAGACTTGGCTTTCTTTTCCCTCTTAATTTTGGGGTTCTTGGATAACAATAAGTTTTTATACAGCAATTTACCTTAGCAGATTACAAAGGAGGTCAGTATCATTATTTCCATTTTTACAGCTGGAGAAACTGAGGCACAGAGTGGCTGAATGACTTGCCCACGATCACTCAGCAGCAGAGCCATGAAATGGAATTCAGTTCTCCTGATTCCCAGTCCAGTGCTCTTTCTACTACGCCACAGTGATGGCTGCCTTGGATGGAAAGATCCCTGGCTGTCAGTCTTATCCCTCCAGAGCCGATATCAAAATTCCCATTGACTTTCATGAGAGCAGTACCCAGATCAGGTCATCAAGACACTTGCCGTACAACTGACCCGAATTAGTTGAACCACATTCATAATTGACCTCACCCCCTTGTCTTCAAGGGAGTTAAATTAGGGATGAGTCTTGGTCCACTGAACGTGTCAGTAAATGGAACCAATGAGCTTGGAGGGTTGGTATGGTGCATCTGCTCAGACATGCATCAGGCTTTGGCTCCCACACACATTCTTAAACGTCTCCTTTCAAGGGGATTGTAGTGTGGGAGGCCTGGTACAAAGAGTAATGCATGTTTTGTTATGTAGCCATGCATAAAGTGTGTATACACAAACACATTCATTTCAATGGGAACAATTTTCCATCCCATTTAATAACAAAACACACACACGGCTCTTGTGGTTACTCCTTCAATCCTTCACCAATTATCAGCTAAAACTTCCCCCGTCCAAAAACCCTGCCTGGTAAAAAACCCATCACTTTAATGCTGACAGCTATGAGTGGCTATTTTTTGTGATGAAAAGGGACATCCCAGCCCATATAAACTATGGGCATGCTGACACTCGACTTCTTCATGCTGAGTAACATGGCTGTAAACTTTACCGTGGACAGGAGATTAATGTTTCTGTCGTGTCAGCACTAGAACTTCTAGTCATATATTACCATTGTGGTAACTCACATGATTATAAGTTCAAATGTAAACATACTGTAGGCAGAGATTTTTTTTGGAAAAAAGACTTTCCCATTTGTTAAGGTAAAATGCTGAAATTTTAAAATTAAAAGTATAATTAAGTCGTATGTCACATATGAACTTGAATGGTAGAGTTGATCAGATCTGTATACCAAAAAGAAGGCTTTGTTGTACCTTAAATCAAGTGGACAGTGCCATAAAAACTTTATCACGTGAAAAGAATTGTCTCTTTTCTTTTTTCCCCAACTTCTCTTCTTTTTCTCTGTGACTCTTGAAATTTTTTCATGGATCTTAAGGTCAGAGGGACCATAGATCATCTAGTCTGACCACCTGCATAACAGGCCAGAGAATTTAATCAATTACCCCTGCACTGAGCACAATAACTTGTGTTTTGTTGAAAGCACACTGTAACAGGTCAGGACTCATCACCGCGGTGCCTCCTGCTGGTTGTTCCAGGAATTAGCTCAGTCCAGCTCCGGAGTGCCCTCTGTGGGTGGTGTCTTGCCCGTTGTCTGTTCTACTCTGCTGTTTCAGACCCGCGTTGCTCTTCAGGACACTGCCCTCCAGCAGTGCCCACTACTTCTTCCTCACCTCTCTTCCGGGGGTCACGGCAGTCCTTTGGCTTGCACCCGCCTCAGGGCTCAACCACAACCCAAAGTCTAGCCCCTCACTTCAGGGGCAAGTTGCAGTCAGTATTGGCAATGCTCCTCTTCGGCCAGGTGCACCCGCTACTCTGGGTCCCGACCCAGGGACCCTCTAGCAGCAGCCTCTCTGCCCTCCTTCTCTCCCCTTGTCTGCCTATTGTCCCTGGGCCACTTCCGCTTGGCCCTTGCACCTTCTTGGCCCTTTCTGGCAGGGGCCTGCAGCTTAGCAGGTGACAGGCCAGAGATCACCCTCCGCTCCCCTGAGCCTGCCCAGCACTGCTCCCTCTCAGGTGCTATCCCTGGGAGCCAGTCCTCCTCCCTGCCTGTCAGGGAGAGACTCCCCTCTGCTCTGCTGGGCAGCTCCTTAGAACTGGGTTGCCCCAGCAACTGGCTCCTGTCTGGCTCCTAACAAGCCTCCCCCTAATTAGTTGCAGGTTTCCACAGCCACCCTGGCTGCTTCTGCCCCACCCCCTGCTGGAGTGGGCCACCTGCACCACTACACACTCCTTCCAGAAATGCATCCACTCTTCATTTGAGGCCATCAAATGATGGAGAATCCACCACTTCCCTTGGCAGTTTGTTCCGTTGATTAATCACCCGCACTATTTTAAAAATCTGCCTTTCCCCCCCAGGCATTTAGTTCTTATTCTTATTTCCCTTGATCGTGAAGCTGGAGTTAGGCCTAGAAACTTTACAGCATTGTCTTCTTGCTGTTACTTTGATCAGCTAGCTGAGTGTCCTTAAACGGAACAACTATTCTTCAAGTATCAGAGGGGTAGCCGTGTTAGTCTGGATCTGTAAAGGCAGCAAAGAGTCCTGTGGCACCTTATAGAATACCAGACGTATCGGAGCATACACTTTCGTGGGTGAATACCCACTTCGTCAGATGCATCCGATGGAGGCACCCACGAAAGCTTATGCTCCAATATGTCTGATAGTCTATAAGGTGCCACAGGACTCTTTGCAATTATTCTTCAGCTTGAAATGGTCTCGATTCTTTTTCTTTGCTAAATTGAAGATTTTTTCCCCCTTAAATTTGTTCATTTCGTTAAAACAAAACAACATTTTGGTTGCTGAAAGCTGAAAAGTGTTGGGGCTTCTGGAAATCCTACCGCTGACCCATCAATCAGAGATGAAGCCAATCAAATTGTTCTTTTCTCTCTAATGTTTGTCAGGGTTGTAATGGTGGTAAAGTGTTTGAATAAAGGAGGTTACAGGAAATAAATAAATAAAAGAGTTACAGTTACGTAATTGAATTGGGCAAGGTACTATACTTGTGCTTTCAGTCTCCTTCATACCCCTGGAGTAGTGCACTGGGGCCTTAGCCTGGGATAATATCTGTCCCAAAGTATGTGCTAAATGAGTAGCTTATGGGTTGCAAGAGTGAAAGGGGTTTGTGTATATTGCAGGAAAAGTAGTTTGAATGTAGTTGTATGTTTTCCATTGTATGCAGGGCTAATAAAGACTTTTAAATTGCAGACATTTTGTAGTTTACGAGACAGAATTCATAGGTCCATGATCCATGGAGAATCACCAACAGTCCTGGCTGTGCTGGTGGGTATCAGGCATGGTTTGATATGACAGAACAATACAATTCCATGTGGCTCAGTAATAGCCCCATAGCGCACAGCTGGGAAAGACGTTTGGTAGCAATTGCTTGCTGCCGTGTGGTGTGACTGACAGTGTGACACCCCGAGTACCTAATCTATAGAAGAAATTGTTATGCTGTAAATCTGAATGACGTTGACTGCTCTCCTGCAGTAGAAATGGAATACACCAACTTATGACTGAGATGCTCAAAAATGGGTGTGTAAAATTTAGGCTTCTAGATCCATATTCAGGCTCTGAAGTAAGGTGGACAAAGTACTGAGTATTCTGCATCGCACAGGAATCAGAATGAACATATGTACTTGGAAAGGACCTTGAAAAAGAGCAAGGAAGATCTTGTGATTAAGACAGTAGCATCAGAATCATTCCCAGCTCTGCCACAGAATTCCAGTGTGACCTTGGGCAAGTCATTTAATCTCTCTATGCCTCAGTTTTCCATCTGTAAAATGGGGATAATATTTCATTTCTCTTGCCCTTTGTCTGTTTAGAAAGTAAATTCTTCAGGAACTGTATCTTACTGTGTCTTGCATAATGGGGCCCTGATCCCTAGCTGGTCCCCCTAGGCACTAGCCCCATGCAGATTTCACTGTGTACATATTATATGTATACAATGTACTGATGAATCTCTGTCTGTTTTAAAATGTCATTGGTTTCCTACGGAGAGCAGCCAGTGCACACTAGGCCCCATTTTATGGCTCTTTCTAATGTTGAAAAAGGGTGGGAAGTTTCATATCTATTTACCTTTCCCCAACTCCACTTTGATTTTCTTTAATAGTGAGTCCCTCAGTCATTGAGCACAAAAGCATCTGGAAATTGAAATTGTTTGGTTAAAAATGGCCCTGTTGGAATTTATTAGCCATTCCAGACTAGTTTCAAGTGTCTGACAGGAAAAACTGAATACAAAAAGCCTCTTTGGTATTCATTTGTACAAGGTTTTAGGGTTTCCTTGGATAGTCATCAAGGAGATTGAATCCTTCACTAGCTCCAGGAAACAGGAAATCAAGAAACTGTTAATGGGTCCAGAAGTGGTTGCAGCAAGCATTACAGAGGACAAAGCCACATTTTTAAAGAAGTGCCCTGAGTAAGGGCCTGATCTTGCAGAGATCTATATAGGCGATTAACTTTATTCACACAATAGCCCCTTTAACTTCAATACGATTACTTAGGTTCTTTGTAAAGTTACTCATGCATGTGAATGTTTACAGGATCAGTCCCTTTGAGCTTGGTGCTTCATTGCCTTGCATCCTGCATCATAAATTGCATCTGCACAAAGTGGTTGTGAAATGAGTGACATATTGAAAACTATGTTTAAAATTACAAGCTTTCACTTTAAGTTTTAAGGGGTTTCCTAGTCCTGTTTGCAGGCTATGAGGGAAGTGTGCTATCTGGGTCTTCTGCAGTTAATTTGAAGAGGCCCAGCCTAGAACAAGATGCAGTTGTGCCTGTCATCTTTAGGAAGCAGTCTGCTTTGTCTCTTTCTCTGGTTTTGGTTCTTTTTTGGTAGGGTTCTGGATTAAAAAATATAAAGTTGCAACCTTCCAGAAAGTTAAAATCATACAATACTCAAAGTTCTGTTTGTAGGCCATGAACATCATAGAACTCTGGTTTGTTAGTGTTCTCCACCCACCTCAGCAAAATTCTGGTTGATGTTTTTCATGTGGGAACGTTTTCCCGCCAAAAAATACACAAGTCATAACCGATATTTTTCATGGGGAAAAATGTCAGTTCCAAAGAGCATGTTGTGATTTCCTGGCAGGAAATGTTGAAATCAAGCTTTTTTGCTTCAAATTGATATTTTGAAACAGAATGAAATTTCGACTGTAAAAACAAAATACAGTGTTCATTTTGAAATATTTGTTCAAAGCAAATATTTTGCTTAGACTTGGCTCAATTTTTCCCATGAGATGTTCCAGCTTTCGGACAAGCTCTAGCACTGTGATAGAATGTACCCATGTGTCCACACCCTACACACTATTGTTATAATCTTTGTACAAAACATGCCTTGTGAGCTGTTATTTTAAACCTTAGCCTTATATGTGAAGTTATAAACATAAGATGAAATCATGACTAAAAGTATGTTTTCCAGAGAAGTCTGGGGAATGGCCAAACCAGTTCCTCTGAGACCAAGCTGAAGCCCCAGCCAGGTGTAAACAAGGTTGATGGACCATTACCTGCTAAGTGGCCATTCTTTGGCATGAAACGGGGTGGGGGCAAAAAATCTACATCTTAGCAAAGCAACAGCATGGAGTTCCCTTCCACACGGACTACCTGTCGCCTTGCTCCCCACTGGAAGTGCTTCTCAAAGGTGGGACTGTACTACATAAAGAAGGAGCAGAAACCTCAAGGCACCCCTCCTCTCTCTCTCTCTCTCTCTGCCCATAAATTCACTGCACCAGAAGTGACAAAGGAAGCAGCAATTGACCTGGAGAAGGGGTCCTGACCTAAGAAGTTCAGTCAGTAAGACTGCTGAAGGCATGTGGTGAGAAAAACGTTCTTTGAATTTAACATAGTTTAGGCACCAGTTGTGTTTAACCTTTATTTTCCTTGTAACCATCACTGACTTTTATGCCTCATGACTTGTACTCACTTAACATCTCTCTCTTTGTAGTAAATAAACTTTTTCTCATTGTTTTATCTAATCCAGTGTGTTTGAACTGAAGTGTCTGGGAAACTCCATTTTGGGGTGGCAAGTTATATGCATATTATTTTTATTAAAGCAATAATGGACTTTATATGAATTTGTATTGCCCGGGAGAGGGTTGGGCAGAACAGGACATACATTTCTGAAGGGAAATCTAGGACTGAAGGTGTGTCAGGGTCACCCTGCAGTATAACCCAGGCAGGTGAGATCCAAGGTGTGGCTGGCTGGCTGCCGCACACACACAGACATAGCTGGGAGTGACTTGCATGCTGGAAACTGTTTGTGAGCAGTTCAGGCTGGAGGCTGCAGCAGCAAAGCAGTGAAAAGGGCACCCCAGGTTAGAGGGCAGGGATGCCACAGCTGCTCAATCTGGATTGTACCCTGGGTACATCAGAAACACCCACTTTGCACTCACTGGCCCAGATTCTCTGCTGCATTCACTCTTTGCCGGTTACAGAAGGTGGGTGGGCAGGCGAAGTCATCCATTATTATTTCACCATGGTAGGCTGGGTCGAGAGTTGTCCACTGAAATATAGAGATGCTCAGAACTGAGTTGGACTAATCCCTCCCTCTGCTGGATTTCAAAATATTGGAATAAAAGTTCCACTGCAATCAATGTGTCCCTGGTTTCCAGTGAAGGCTGTGGGGGAAAACAATCAAAAAGACAAATGGGAAACTCTTCCATTCCCCAAAAAAATCTCCTGTCTAATCCATAGTGCGGGTCTTCTGTGCACTCTGTGGGTCTCCATCACACACTCCATACTTACATCTAGGCATGGAACTGTCATTGATGTCAATGGGGCACTGAATTCAGAAGGTGCAATGGAAATCCACAGTGCGACTATGAGGAGATGTCCCTCCTCCCTGCTTTCCCCCAACTGTTTTATCCAGGATGTAGAAGAGAGAGAAAATAAAATCTCAAATTAATTGTAAAGTTTCTGGCCTCCTGGCTCCTTTCTGGTCTCCTACCATAAGCACTTTGAGAAATTAATCTCTCGGCTGTTTAACTCACATCATGCTTGGATCACTG
Organism: Chelonia mydas; assembly: GCF_015237465.2. Taxonomy (NCBI): domain Eukaryota; kingdom Metazoa; phylum Chordata; order Testudines; family Cheloniidae; genus Chelonia; species Chelonia mydas. The sequence continues at coordinate 69,447,983 of NC_051251.2, read as the reverse complement.
GTTTTAACCACAATCCCTCTTTAGGAATGAAGATAAAGCCAAGACTTAATGGAAGTCATAATACCTATAGTTCTCCCCCTTTTTATTCATAGGCTTTATATGTACACAGGACATTCTGCTGGTCATGAACTCTAAGGGTCTGGTTTGAGTACAAAGCTTCTTAGGAAAGTATTTTCTCAGTGCTAATCTTTTGGCAGGGGATTTAGCCTCTAAGACACAATTGTTGTTTTTATCCATCTATGAATGTTTTACTGATCAAGCTGGGTGGTCTTAAAGACACCATATACAATTGTAAGCTGACTTTGGATAGCTGAGATGCAGTATCATTGATGAAAGTGAAAACATGAGACCAGTCGAATTCCTTGAATGCTACATGTTCAGAGGTGGTGATTAGGTCAATGCAAGGCAATGCAGCATTCTTCTCAAATGATTCATATGAGGTGATCTAGAGATGATGCCTTGATAGCAATTGCCTCCGGCTGTCCATCAGCCGACTAGAGATACTCAGTGCTATCATTCTTGAAGTATTGCCTCTGAAAAAGGCAGCACCACTGGAAATAACAAAATAGGTCCTTCAAACCAGTTTCCCACACTATGACCTCAGGCACTGGGTGCACCTGGGTCCCTCCTATTCTCTTTCTGTGGCACATAGAGTCTAGTCTCCTGTGGGCTGTTGTACTTTGGTCTAATTTCAGTTGTTGGGTTTAGTGTGCGGGTGCTGGGTGGTGTTGGTGGCCTGTGATACACAGGAGGTCAGAATAGATGATCCGGTGGTCCTTTCTGGCCTTAAACTCTATGACCTAATCCTCGGAAGTAGCACTGAACATACCATTGCTGATCCATACAGTTGGCAGGTATCTTCATAGCTGAAGGTATTTAATCTCCACTGGGAATTCCTTCAAAGCCTCTGGAACATTCCACAGTTTTGTTACACAAAATAGTTCCTGCTATAATTGGAGGAAGAGTTCAATTTTTCTTTACAAAACATTACTTTCATGTTTTGAACCTATTATATTGCAAACTATGGACAGAAATTCCACACTTGAATAATACGAGTCTAGCAAAAGGAATATACTTCTGACTACCTGACAGGGAGATTGTGAAATGCTCAGGGAGATTAGAGAGGCTATAAAAATAGAAAACTCAATAATAATGGGGGTTTTCAACTATCCTCATACTAACTGGGCACATGTCACCTCTGGATGGGATGCAGAGATAATTTTTCTAGATACCAGAAATGACAGCTTCAGTCCTGGAACCCACAAGGGGAGAGGAAATTCTTGATTGAGTCCTAAGTGGAGCACAGGATCTGGTACAAAGGTGAATATAGCTGAACCACTCAGTAATAGCAACCATAATGTAATTCTATTTAACATCCTTGTTGTGGAGGTGGGGAATGGGGGATGGAGGAATACCAAAGAATCCCACCACAGTAGCATATAACTTCAAAAGGGGGAACTACACAAAAATGAGATAGTTATATGGAAATGAAAAGGAACAGTCACAAGAGTGAAATGCCTGCAAGCTGAATGGAAACTTTTAAAAAACACCATGATAGAAGCTCAAATTAAATGTATGCCCCAAATTATAAAAATATAGTAAGAGGACCAAAAAAATGCCACCATGGCTAACCAGCAGAGTAAAAGAGGGGTTTAGAGGCAAAAAAGGCATCCTTTAAAAATTGGAAGTCAAATCCCACTGAGGAAAATAGAAAGGAGCAGAAACTCAGGCAAGTGAAGTGTAAAAGTATAATTAAGGAGGCCAAAAAAGAATTTGAAGAGCAACTAGCAAAAGACTCCAAAACTGACAGCTGATTTTTTAAAAGTACATCAGAAACAGGACTCCTGCCAAACAATCAGTGGGGCCACTGGATGATTGAGGTGCTAAAGGAGCATTCAAGGAACACAAGGCCATTGTGGAGAGACGAAATGGATTCTTTGCCTTGGTCTTCTCGCAGAGGATGTAAAGGAGATTCCGATGCCTGAGCCATTTGTTTTAGGTAGCAAATCTGAGGAACTGTCCCAGATTGAGGGGTTAGTAGAGGAGGTTTTGGAACAAACTGAAAAATTTAACAGTATTACGTCACCAGGATCAGATGGTATTCGTCCAAGAGTTCTGAGGAACTCAGATGTGAAATTGTAGAACTACTGCTATTATGTAATCATCACTGAAATCAGCTTCCGTACCAGGTGACTGGAAGGTAGCTAATGTGACACCATTTTTTAAAAAAGGCTCCAGAGGCAATCCTGGCAATTACAGGCCAGTAAGTGTAACTTCAGTACCAGGCAAATTAGTTGAAACTATAGTAAAGAACAACATTATCAGATACATAGCTGAACATGATTTGTTGGGGAAGAGTCAAAACAACTTTTGTAAAGGGAAATCATGCCTCACCAATCTATTAGAATTCTTTGAGGGAGGTCAACAAACATGTGGACAACAGTGGTCCAGTGGATATAGTGTACTTAGATTTCCAGAAAACATTTGACAAGGTCCCTCACCAAAGGCTCTTAAGCAAAATAAGCAGTCATGGGATAAAAGGGAAGTAGCCTCTCATGGATTAATAACTGCTTAAAAGACAAGAAACAAAGGACAGGAATAAATATTCAGTTTTCAGAATGGAAAGAGGTAAATAGTGGTGCCCCCCAGGGATTTGTAGTGGGACCAGTGCTGTTCAACATATTCAGAAAATGACTCAAAGTAGTCAAGTCCAAAGCTGACTGTGAAGAGTTACAAAGGGATGTTACAAACCTGGGTGACTGGGCAACAAAGTGGCAGCTGAAATGTAATGTTGATAAAATTCAAAGTAATGCCCATGGGAAAATATAATCCCAACTATACTTACAAAATGATGGGGTCTAAATTAGCTGTTACCACTCAAGAAAGAGATCTGTAAGTCATTGTGGATAGTTCTCGGAAAACATCTGCTCAATATGCAGCAGCCGTCAAAAAAGCTAACAGAATGTTAGGAACCATTAGAAAAGGGATAGATAATAAGGATAAATATCATAATGCCACTATTCAAATCCATGGTACGTCCACATCTTGAATACTCCATGAAGTTCTAGTCTAGAGCTAGATGGGATGAAAATTATATTCAGGAAGGGATTGCTATTTATTCCCCTGCAGTCAGTGTGTTTTACAAACAACTGATTAAGCTTCACAACATCCCGTAGAGGTGGTAAATGGTGATACATCATGGTTTCATTTCTTCAGCATATCATCAGGTACAGCAGTTAATGATACATGTAATTTCGAAAACTGAAAACAGAATCTCTATATACATCCAGTGTCATGGAAATCCCTGTATACTAAGAAATACACTGGCACAGGTCTGAGAGAATTCCAGTCATTAGCCAATGAACTGCCATGCTTGCCCACTGAAGGATACGATATCTGCTTTCCTATTGGCTTGGTAGCTATCTGCCACTGCAAATTCAACTTGTCTGTGAGCAGTCTGAGTCAGCGGGGATGCTGTTTTATCTGACACAGAACATCCTGGCATGCCGTACTGACATGTGGCATGTTAACTTGCTCTTCTGTTGCATCCGTTCTTGAGCTGGTACCTGAATGGATGTGACATTAGAATTTCAACAAGAATGTTTGAATCCTGAGGTGACTTGGAATCACTCCTTTGCATGCTCCTTTCTTCAGAATGTATATTACTGTTTAAAAATATGAAATTGCGTCACTGACTGGCTAGGGCATCTGGGTCAAAGACTGCTGCTGTTTACTTACAGAACAGCCTGGATATTGGTAGTGCATGCTCTTTGCATGCCAGCCCACCACTGCGGTTCAGCTTTATCCCAGAGGGTGCCCTCTCAGAGGTTCAGGCTACATGCCCATTCCAGGAAATCTTGACAACTGCTGTCAGTTTGTGATATGAGATTTTACAATGTGGACGCTTGCCCACTACTAATTGGCCTGAAACCACTCATTCATTCCCACAGACCAGCTGTTGGATGGTAACAAATATCACTATCACCATCACGGTATCTATCCCTTGAGGCATCCAGTCCCTTATTCTGAAGGATGGCAAACACTCTTCTGCCCCACCCCAGCTTCCATCTGTTTAACATAAACCAGCTATAATCCTGCTTAGAGTGGTGCCTGAAGGCCTCAGATCAGGGCCCCATGGGCTAGTCAGTGTTATGACATTCTGGGGTGCAATCCAGACCAGGGAGGGGATGTGTCACCGGCTTCCCTGCAACATGGGATGCCTCACAATGCTTTGCTGCTGTAGCTGCCAACCTGGGCACCTCACAAATGGCATTTAGGTCACACCCTGAGTTCCTGTGTATAACCACAGCCCTGGTCCAGCAACACTCACCCCACCCCCCTGTCAACAAACACCAGTCACACTCTGGTTCCTAGCAGCCTTGGTTACTACCTGAAGAGTGACCCCAACACACTCCCAGTCCTGATTTTCCCCCCAGAAAATTTGTGTTCTGCACACTCCAGCTCTCTCCTGGACAGTTCCAATGTTTTAGGGTCGTTGTGCCTGTAAGGGAACAATATACAACATCTTGCCACCTTAACTGGAGTTACCCACATAGTTCACAATGCTGGATTAATTCTGATTAAAGAACAAACAAAGTTTATTTAACTATAGAGAGATAGATTTTAAGTGAGTACAAGTATTAAGGCATTAAAGTCAGACATAGTTACAAGAAAAATAAAGATAAAACTCTTCCTAGTACTAAACTTTTAAAAACTAGGCTCGGCACAAGGTAATATTCTTACCACATGCTTCCAGAAGCACTGCTGACCGATCTCCAGGTCAGGATCCCTCCCAAAGTCAAAGAGCTGGATTATTTTGTCTTCTTAGGTTCAAGAGAGAGGGAGAAGGGAAGATAACTTGGGGTGTTTTTGCTCCTCACTTTTATAGTTCAATCACCCTTTGAAATACATTTTCCTGAGAGTGACCATAAATAAAGTTCTTTCCATCTGAAAGCAAGGAGACATGAGGTCTGCTGGAGAAGGGGCATTGTGATGTTTCTTTTCACCTGTGTATGCTGAAATGCAGATTTTCTTTGTTTTCTTTCTTCACTCTCTCTCTATCTCAGACTCAGGTTACAATTTATGTGCAAATTGAGGTAAACACACATCTCTTTGTTTAAGACAGGCTTGTTTGACCAGTTCCACCTAACTGGGGCTTTGTGAGTGTGAACATGTGCTTTTAACATCGTACAGGAGGGATTTCATAACGTTGCACATATTTTGCTACATACATTTCACCATGATGTTATTGACCAGCAAATTATTAGCTTTCAAATGACACTTAAAAACGTATTTTGTACAAAGATTATTACAATGGTGTGTAGGGTATGAACACAAGGGTGCATGTGGTCACAACTGTACAAACACATTGCGACTGGGAGTTTCATCTGCCAAGAGATTACAGTCTAAACAAATAAGAGGTAAAGGGGAAATGAGGCACTTGACATAGCAGAGTTAGGAATAGAACCAATCCACACTGCTTGGGGCAGTGCCATAGCACCAGGTCACACTATCACCCAACAAAATGGCTCCATAACTAAGTAATATATGTATTTTAGCTTCTCCACACTCGGTGCTGCAGAGCACCCTTCACTGGGATGTCTGTAGCTTGCAAACAATATACCTTATACGCCCTTGCAACAACTCAGCCAGTGTCGTCAAAAGCCTTGTTATTCATCATGAGGTACAAGCTGCCACAAGCACTGCATTTGGAGGAGCTCACTCAGTCCTAATTCCACCCCACATTGCAGTTCTTTGTGTTTTGAAAGTACCCAAAAAACCCCGTCTCCTGTGACAATGCTGGAGGCTGTAAAACAGGCTGTAGAATTTGTTGCAAAATTGGCCCTTTTCTAAACAAATTTTTTTTCATAGTTTTTTTTGGGGACTTTTCATTAAAAAAAGGAAAATCTGATTTTGGGGATGAAAATGCAATTTTTTATTATTTTTCCCATCTCTCCTTCCTCCTTCCCCCTCATTTTGCCAGTGGAAAAGGGAGAAGAAATGGAAGAAAATCTCCCAAAACAAACTTTTTTGACAAAGAACTGAAACAAAAAGCAAAAAAACAAAAACAAACCAAAACAACAACAAAAACCAGACTTTTTAAATGGCATACATTGAATAATGCATTCATTATTAAAAGTTCATATGTTGTTTAATCATTATTAACACCAACTTTATATATTTTATGAGTCATATAAACTCACTTTACATATCTGTAAAAGTATTTTTTATTTTTATTATTTCTTTTAAAAAATCCAAGAAAAAGAATTATAATTTTTCAACCAGCTGTAGTTTTAAGACATGTGTGGAAGTGACAAAATAGTCTGGATAAGAAAACAGTGTTGAGGATCAGCTACATTAAACTGTTACAGAGACAAATGAGGCAGCCATCCCTTTCACAGGCTTGATGTCCCTGTAACTGTTTTCTCATTTAGTACCACCTGGGGCCTGTCATTCTGAAGCTACAGAACTCACCCTTCTTGCAAAATTGAGCTCCAGAATCTAAATTTTATTTTTTTAACTCATGTTTCTAGTTCTCATGGTTGCAAAGATATGCTTGAAAGCGTGAACTGAGTGTAAAACCATGTAGCAATCTCTGTCTGAGACTGCAGAGAACCTGAGCCAGTCAGGCACTACCTCATCCATCCTCAATGGGTTGTTAACTCTAAAACCTAAAAATGACACATTCAGTGTCAAAATTAACTATTTCACTGCTGACTCTTTTGACAGAAAGCTCTAGCTTATTTGCTTATCCCACAGCCCCCAAATAAAAACATCCCTCATTGAATTAAATATAAAAAGGACTAATGTAATTGAAAACCTTAATTTTTTTAAATTCAGCTAAACCTGCTGGAGAATTTCTAGTCTGGTGTACCAAGATCTCACATTAACGAGGAATCTCCCTGCAGAATTTAGTTCCAAATGCTGCAGCAAAGTCTGGGCCTTATTGGTAACTCGAGCACCCGATGGGATAAGATCATAGTAAAGTTTTCAAGTACCAGAGATGAAATTCCTGCTCCTCTGTAGTTAATAGCAAAACTCCTGCTGATCTCAAGGAGGAGGGGAGGGTCAGTAGTTCCCTTCAGGTGGAGGAAGGGTAGAGTGATTTGTTTAGGGGGCCTTTTCTCTTTAAAGCTCTCTCTGCAGTGACACGGAGACTAGAACTTGATACATTTTAAAATCCAGCTCCTGTTCTTATGGTTTAAATAGATCTTCCGGGGCCAGCATAGCATAATCCTTTACAAAACATATTACAAATTCCTGAGAATTCAGGTAGGCACAAGGGTTTTAAAAGACCATGTACTGACTTTACAGGTGAGGCAAACCTGATTTACAACATGTCGGAAGGAACTCTTTATGAAATGAGTTAAAAATGGTTCTACAGAGTGTGAATGCATGGAAGTCACCTGCAAAATGCACAGCAGAGGTCAAAAGAAACAAAGATGATCATCTATTTTAAGACAGGGATAGAGAATGATCTGAGAATATTATAATGCCATTGTATAAATCGGCGGAACATCCTCACCTTGCATACACTCCACATGCTTCTGTTCTTAAAATGGCCAGAGCAGAAATGGAATAGGGCCAGAGAAGGGCAGCAAAAATGCTTAGGCGTCTGGAAAGATTTCCATAGGAGGAGAGGTTAAAAGGATTCGGGCTGCTTAATTTAGCGAGAAAATGACTAGGAGGTGTCATGATGGAGGTACATGAAACAGTGAATGGTACAGAGAAGGTCACTCAACCACTCCTACTGACCTGTTCATATATTTTACAATACACCCAGTGATACTGAACGGGGACATGTTTAAAGCGAATAACAGGAAATTCTTTCCTGATACAGACAAGAGCTTTGTAAATACATTTCTGCTGCAGATGTTATGGAGACAAAGAACTTAGTATGTGAAAGGGGACGTTTGTGTAAATAATAATAATACTAACTCTTATTTAGTAGTTTTTATCTTTAAATCTCAAAGCACTTTGCAAAGGAGATCAACATCCCCATTGAACTGATAGGGAAACATACATACCTAGGGAAATGCAACCTAGATGGAGCTACTGTAAGGTGGGTGCAAAACTGGTTGGAAAACCATTCCCAGAGAGTATTATCAGTGGTTCACAGTCATGCTGGAAGGGCAAAATGAGTGGGGTCCTGCAGGGATCGGTTCTGGGTCCGGTTCTGTTCAATATATTCATCAATGATTTAGATAATGGCATAGCGAGTACGCTTATAAAGTTTGCGGACGATACCAATCTGGGGAGGGGTTGCAAGTGCTTTGGAGGATAGGATTAAAATTCAAAATGATCTGGACAAACTGGAGAAATGGTCTGAAGTAAATAGGATGAAATTCAATAAGGACAAATGCAAAGTACTCCATTTAGGAAGGAACAATCAGTTGCACACATACAAAATGGGAAATGACTGCCTAGGAAGGAGTACTGAGGAAAGGGATTTGGGGGTCATAGTGGACCATAAGCTAAATATGAGTCAACAGTGTAACACTGTTGCAGAAAAAGCAAACATCATTCTGGGATGTATTAGCAATAGCTTTTGCTTACAACAAGACACGAGAAGTAATTCTTCTGCTCTACTCTGCGCTGATTAGACCTCAGCTGGAGTAGTGTGTCAAGTTCTGGGTGCCACATTTCAGGAAGGATGTGGACAAATTGGAGAAAGTCCAGAGAAGAGCAACAAAAATTATTAAAGGTCTAGAAAACATGGCCTATGAGGGAAAATAGAAAAAAACTGGTTTCAGAGTAACAGCCGTCTTAGTCTGTATCAGCAACAAGAACAGGAGTACTTGTGGCACCTTAGAGACTAACAAATTTATTTGAGCATAAGCTTTTGTGGGCTACAGCCCACTTCATCAGATGCATATATGAAGATGTTATCTATGCATCCGATGAAGTGGGCTGTAGCCCATGAAAGCTTATGCTCAAATAAATTTGTTAGTCTCTAAGGTGCCACAAGTCCTCGTGTTCTTTTTGAGAAAAAATTGGGTTTGTTTTGTCTGCAGAAGAGAAGACTGAGAGGGGACATGATAACAGTTTTCCTGCACATAAAAGGTTGTTACAAGGAGGAGGAAGAAAAATTGTTCTTCTTAACCTAGCAGGATAGGACAAGAAGCAATGGCCTTAAATTGCAGCAAGGGAAGTTTAGGTTAGACATTAGGAAAAACTTCCTAACTGTCAGGGTGGTTAAGCACTGGAATAAATTGTCTAGGGAGGTGGTGGAATCTCCATCATCTGAGATTTTTAAGAACAGGTTAGACAAATACCTGTCAGGGATGGTCTAGATAATACTTAGTCCTTCCATGAGTGCAGGGGACTGGACTAGATGACCTCTTGAGGTCCCTTCCAGCCCTATGATTCTATACATGGGGCAGGGAAGTGTTTTGCCCAAGATCACTGAAAAGGCCAGTTAAAACGCTTGGATGAAAAACTCTAGATAAGAGCTAGGTGTTATTAATATTATTAATAATAATATTAATATTATTTACAAAGGGGGATCAGTATCATCTCCAGCTTAACTCTATCATCTGCAGTTACAATAGACAGGATAAAAGTCTGTAAGGGATATAAACCCTCATGCTTTGGGCTTCCGAATGCTTTAGAAGAGCCAATGGGATTTAAGCAAATGCTTTAAGGCTGGTATTTTCAAATGATGTTAGGCTCCTGAAATTCTATGGGAATTGGGTGCCTAACTCCCTTAGGTTTGTTTGGAAACTACTTCCTAAGTGCTTTGATTAATAGGGATGGTACTTAGGCATATGCCAAAGTCTTTACTGAAGCAAGGCCTCAGGGCTTATTACTGCCTGGGATCACGAAGAGATTTTCCTTGAGTCCACTCCAAACAGCTTGAATGTTGACTAGTGACTCCTTGCAATGAACTGCTTGCCGACAAGCTACTGACCAAGAATGAGTTGGTGAATTTGGAATAACGTGAATTAGAGAACAAGCCTGTATCTTTGTAGACAATTCTTTGAGCAAAACTGAGGTGGAATTTGTCCAGGTACTTGTTCTGAAGAACTGGCTCAAGAGTAGTTAAAATACAGCACATTCACTAAATAACTGCCTTAAATCCATGGACTTTGAAGACTGAAGATTTCTTTTGTGTCAAATGTTGCTTGAGGCTACTACACTGTGGAGGGGCCAGACGCATTTAGGGTCAGATCCTCAGCTGGTGAAAATCAATGTAGCTCTAGTGGCTTTAACTGAGCTCCCTTGCTTCACACCAGCTGAGGATCTGGCCACGTTTACATCATCAGTAAAGAAGCAAATTTGCCTGAGACAATCTTTGTCTACCTCAAATTATTTTATAAGGAAACTTCTTTTCTCAGGTATTATAACACACTAATCAGAATAAAGCAGACAGCACTGTAAATTTATGTGGCACTTTATAGCAAATACAGAATCCATGGTCCCTGCCCAAAGTGTTGTATAACCAGTACTGCTAATTCTGAGCATTCAAAGATTGAGTCAAGGCTCCACCTCCAAAATCATGAGATTTTTTAAAAATGGTAAATGTTGGGATCTTTTTTATTTGCAGTCTGGTGTATGAGTCTTTAGGTGTCTTTCTCCCCCACTCCATTCCAACCCCTTTCCCCTGCAGCTCCTCTCTTTAACCATAAGAGCTAGAAACTTTTTTAAAAGGCAAGTTCAAAGCCTCATATAATCACATGACTTCAGGAGGTGGGACTGTAAGAAAAACACCAAATATTGTGAGATTCATCATGAGAAAACCTCAGGAATTGACAACACTGTTTAACTCACTGCTCAGTGTGTATTATGCAGGCCCCTGTCCACCTAATCCATAGGATAGGATTCTATTTCAGCTACTAGCTAAAGGAGTTAGTCTTTTAGCTCATGATTTCGCGGCTCACGCTTTCAGTAGAGTAGGTTCTTGGATCCATCCTTGCTCGTGACTAGGAGGGTGGTTGTTATGCTCACAATTTAATTGAGGTAAAAGCATACAAGTGGAGTGTATAAGAATTGGGTAGTATCCCTTCCTAAACTTGGGGAGCCCTTCAGCGGCCCTTGCAGCTTTCTATGTTCCAGAAGCCACCAGACCCCTGCAGAGTGGCAGTGTTTGTATGTCTCCAGGCCTCGAATGTCCTATGTAGCTAGTAAACATGGTTATTTGGATCCCAGGGTCCCCTTATATTTCCTTCATGTTCTGTCAAGAGCACAGGACACAAGCTAGGGAGGCCCTAGAGGTGGCTAAAGGGTCCCTGAAGAGGTGTAGTGGAAGGGATGGGGAGAGAGCTTCATGGATGAAGGGGAGGTGGGAGATTGTTTAATCCGGTGGGGGCAGCTATTGTGTAAGGCACGCAGCCGGAGGAGGAGATGAAAGGAAGGGAAATGAGATCAGAGAATGACATAGGTCAGGATTAGATAGGACTTTTAGGCATTTCGGTGGCAGGAGACGACTAAAGAAGGAGGTGACAAAAACTAGCATTTCTGGTGCCTACAACTGCAAACGCTCTTCGTCTGATGAAGCGGCTCGTAGACCCGAATCACACTGACTCTTCAGCCCCATGCCCTTTGCACAAGGCTGGCGTGCCTTTTCATGGCTGCTTCTTCTGACAGCATTGCACACTCAGTTCCTGCCTGCATTGGGGTCGTTAGGTGCTGACAGCTGTGCTCTCATTTCACTGCCAACGTCATTGTGTTTGAAGGGGCTCTCTCTCCCTGTCACGCCACCTGTGCAGCCTCTGCCAGCTAATGAGCCAGCTGTTTTCCGTAGCCTAATCCCTTCCTGTTTCCCTGGTGACTTTGGGGGAAATCTACTGTGCTCCTGTTTGTTTTGATCTAATCATGAATGCCCTGCATAGGCAGCCCTTGGTCTGTTCAGCAGCAGCTCATCAGCCTGTGGATAAGCCATAGCCCGTCGGCAAAGGTACGGCACGCTAAAGATGCAGGTCGAGGTGTGTCTCTGGATGCTCCTGGGGAGGGGTAGTTAAAACGTAGGATAAACAGACGTTCTTGGATGAAATCATTTGTTTGTGCATCGCAGGTTGTACATCGCAGGATGCGCCGGGAAGGAAGAGTGTAGAAGCACTTCCAGTACCACGTAAAGTTGAACCTGAAAACGAGCAGAGCTCAGGGTGGGTTTGGATCAGCACAGAAGAGTGGGGAGGTTTATCTGAAGCTTAATCTGAACCACACGTGCCTTGATAACTGGGCAGGACAACGGGTGAGAAACAGCTTTTTGAGGGCTCTTGAGGTTGTTCTTCTAGCCCTTAAGACCCACTTCAGCCCCATTTTGAGGACGTAAGTGGTGCCCAGCCCTCATGCTGAACTGCTGCAGAGGGATGGGTTTCCCCCAGTCAGAGCTGCTCAATATTTGGCCCAGCAGATGCCAGCTATAAAGCAGCGTGGGGGGAAAGCACCGCACTTAGGTGAGCGCCTCTGAACCTCAGCAAAGGCTCAGTGCAGGAAGTGGGTGAGGGTTGGAGCTGGGAGGGTGGGAAAGGGGCTTTTTTATCTAACCTGGCTCACCCAGGGGGCCTCATGCCAAAGGCTGGGTTTGAAAGCACAGCTACAGGAAGGTTTGCTAGTGGCTGGATGTACCGAGTAGATACTGGCTCTTGTAGGGAGCCGAGCTCAGCTGCTTACCCGAGAGTGGCAGGAGGGGGTGTGGGCTAGTGCAAGAGGGGGAAGGGCCATGGTGCTATCTCTTCCCAGCCCTTTTCAGATGTGAGGAGGTGAATCCTAGAATGAACACTCATTGAGTGGGGTGATCCACAGGGACTAGCTCAAACCTCCAAAGTGTCTGGCCAGTGGCAGGACATTAGCACGGCAAGGGATGGGTGTGGCAGTGACATCACACAGGCCTTTTGCAGGACCTCAGCCTATTGGTCAAAGGTGGTGGGGAGGTGGTGACCGCACAGAGAGATGCTGACATCAGCCAGGCAGGACAGGGGCGAGGGGCTAGGGAAATCTCAGAGACCCCTGTGGCTTTGCTTCAGCAAGTCTCCTTCTCGAGGTCTCTCTTTGAGGATTGAGAGAGTATTAGGGTTCTCGTACGTGAGCGCCAGGAGGAACCTCTTTCGAGTCTTCTCCTTTCCTTTTATTGATTTTACTAGAAAACAGACGTCCCGGTTTAGAAGGTAAGAGCCTCCTCAGGTCTGAAACCTCTTCAGTCTGATCCATCTGGTGACAGTTGACTTCTAGGTGTGGAAAACACAAGCTTAAGAGGCAGTATTTTATTCCGCACCTAGAATTTTGTCCTTTAGAATCACTGGGGACATTAGGGTTTGTCCTTTTTGTTTCACCTTTTCCTCCATCCTTCCTCCTTTCTCTTCTTCTCTTGCTTCTTTTGTCCTTTCTCCTGTTCCCCTCCCAACACCAGGAGGCGTGTGTGTATGTGTGTGTGTGTGCTCTGTAGCTCCCGTCGTGGGAGGTGCACCCAAAAATGTGGGCTGAAAGAGTGCTCGGGCAGCAGGACCGGCTCCAGGCACCAGCTTCCGAAGCAGGTGTTTGTGGCGGCATTTAGAACGGGGCGGCAGTCCATGTCTCGCGGCGGCAATTCAGCGGCAGCTCCGCCTCTGTTGTGGAGGCGGCAATTCGGCAGCAACTGCTTGGGGTGGCAAAATTGGTAGAGCCGCCCCTGTCGGTCATTGATCCCCACCAGTGACCTGGGCCATCCTTTGGACTCTCTGGTGAGAACCCTCAGCCTCCCGTCCTCAGCCTCTACCCTGATTGGCTGAGCAGGGGGTTATTGACAGGGAGGAGACTCAGGTCCTTGTTGTTCTCTTTTAAGACCAAATAAGTAAGTAAGTCATAACCAGTCATATGTTTGACGAATTTTGCTGCTTCTCTGCATTAATTGTCTCTGAGCAGTTCATGATTCTCTCTGATATTTCAGTTCTCCTAAAATGCTTGCTGAATAATTACTGTGCACCGCTGTTGGTCTGGAGCTCATATGAGAGCACTTTATTCAGGTCATTCAGTGTATGACCTTCAAGATCCGATGGTTAGTGTGAAAATCAGGGCTCTTGGGTCCTATTCCCAACTCTGCCACTGACTGGCTGTGTGGCCTAAGTCAAGTCAATTCTCCTTTCTCAGTCTTAGCTTCTCCCTCTTTCAAGTAGGGATAGTAACGGTCCACTCCTACCTACCTCACGGTGGGTGGAGGATGGGGATCCATTGGAGAGTGTCACTAGGAGTAGTGCATAATATGAGGTGTCCTATCACGTTTACTCAGATCAGATTCTGACAGAATAGAATAGCTGAAACAGTCTATTTTATTTCTATTTTCTTATCGAATTTTCAAGATCTAAGTGTCTCCTATTTGTGTGCGATGAGACAATTTAACACACTGTGACAAAGAGGAGATGCCTTTGTTTTGCAACAAAATTTTTTTGCAGAGAACTCTCATCCCACTTGTTATGTTTTCAAGAAACAAACTGGTTTAGTCTGAATGGGATTTTCTGACAGAAACGGTTTCAATGAAATTTCCCCACCATCTCGATTCCTGGGCTCTATCCCTGCTTCTGGGAGGTTTGTTGTCCATTAGAACAGGAGACAGGACTGGTGGCTTCTCTTTCTGGCTCTGCCACTGCCTTGCTGTGTAGGCCCTTGGGTAGGTCACTTCCCTTCTCTGTAGCTCAGGCTCCTCCCCATCTGTCCAATGAGAAGATGGACAGTTCTCGAACTCTGGGCAGTTGTGAGCCTGAGTGAGATAAGGGGCATTAAAGCTATCTGTGAAGGAGAAAGGGGAGTTTCACAGTGTTTAGCACCAAGGAATTCTAAAGTTTGCTAAAATGTCTAGTCTGTGGAAAAAAGAAATGGTCGGGGCCAAATTGTTTAACCATTGCCTTTTTTAAAGCCCATTCAGGGATGTGAGTCCCTGTCTTTTAGGTGCCTGAGGTTCTTTGCCAGCAGGATAGAAGAGGTTCCTGCCTCCAGTTTTGTGCCCCAGTTCTCGTCTGAGATCCCTGAAAAAGAACATCTTCCCATCCATTAACAAGACAGGACCTATCTTGAAAAGGGGAACAAAGAGAACCCTGAGACTTGCAGACTAGCTAGCCTCACTTCCATAGCTGGTAAGATCCTGGAATACATTATTAAATAAGCAGTTTGTCAGCACCTACTGGATAATTTGGTTCTTAGGACTAGTGAGCATGTCTTTGTCAAGAACAAATCATTCCAAACCAATTCTATTTCCTTCTTTAGCAGGGTTACGGGCCTAGTGGAGGTGGGTAAACAGGAGATGTGATCTATCTTCGTGTTACTAAGGCTTTTGACACAGTCCCATAGGACATTCTCACAAGCAAACTAGGGATATGTGGCCTAGCTGCAATTGGTGTAATGTGGGTGCAGAGCTGGTTGAAAGCCCATACTCCAAGAGCCCTTCTCTATGTTTGGCTGTCCAACGGAGAGGGTGTACCTAGTGGGTCCAGCAGGGATCAGTCCGGGGTCCGGTACTATTCAATATTTTCATGAATGATTTGGGAAATGGAGTGGAGAGCATGCTTCTAAAATTTGCAAATGACACCAAGCACTTTGGAGCACAGGACTGGAATTCAAAAAGCCCTTAGCAAATTGGAGAACTGGTCTTCTTGAGCCAGACTCCATGGCTGGGCCCCTCTCTATAGACTGGGCTGAAGTGAAACCCCAGAGCCAAACACTCCTCCTCCTCCTCCTGGGCAGTGCGCTCTGACCTTTAATGGGCAGATGCTGCTTTGCACTGTCAGAGCAGCTTTTGCTGGGGGATTCTCCCAGCACTTTCCAATTGTGGAAAGTATTAAATCCCCATTTGACTACTGGGGACAGAGCCATAGACGGGGGAGCAACTTGCCCAAAGTCCCACAGGAAAAGGAAAACAACCAGCAATGGAACCAATAGGAAACCCAGCAATGGAACTCAGGAGTCCTGACTCCCAATCCCCTGGTCCAGTCACTACCGCAGAGCACACTCCCTCTCAAAGGCAGGGGGAGCGGACACGAGGGCCTGGTTGTAATTGCTAGCTGTGGGAGGGAGTGTGCAGCAGTGGTTAGTGAAGGGTCCTGGAAATAAGGACTGCTGGGTCCCATCCATGGCTCTGACACTTGGTGTGACCGTGAGAGAGTAGCTTCCCCTCCCCAGGCCTGTTTCTCATCAGTCGGGTTGGGGTGGCAGTCCCTACAGCCCAGGGGGGCTGGGAGGCTCCAGAAAGGTGTGTAAAGTGCTGGGATGTCAGGATCCTGGAGGCGCTGTCAGTCCCGTAGTAGCGTGGTGTTCTGCATCCCCTGCTGTTGACCAAGTTTCTCCATCCCTTGGCAATGAGACAGACTCTTGTTTTCACAGCCAGTTGACCACCCGCTGTCATCACCCTGGCTGCTGGCTGGGCAGGGTAACTCCTCAGGTCACCACCACCCTCTCCAGCCTGCCTTGGGCTTGGAAAGTGAGGAGAAAGGCGAGGGACGACACTGAACATCCTCCATCCATCGCTCCATCAGCTAGAGCAGGTGAGTGGCATTAGGGTTCCTCTGTGGCATTCCCTGTCTGTCTGGGGAGAGGCAGAAAGAGGGGGAGAGAATCTCTCCCAAAGGAGATTGGATTTGCAAACAGCCCCCAGGAGCTCCTGGCTCTCAGACCAGGGAGGGGCTTCTCCAGAGGCATCTCCAGTGCGTTTCAAAAGCTCCCAGCAATGGGTCTCCCAGCCCTTCCCTTGTGGGAGACTGTTCCCCAGGCTGAGAGTCTCTGAGCTGGGCCAGACCCTGTGAGCGGCTGAGCATTGAAATCAATGGGAAACAAGGGGGCCCTGACCTTTCTATGCCTGGGGACTTTGAAGTGGGGAATGGTTTCCCAGGAGAAGTCCGGACTCCTGGGTTCTGTTCCTTCTCTAGCCGGGCTGGGGCGGGAGGGGGTTGTGAGGAGGGAAGTGTGGCCTAGGATGGCACGAGGGAGCTGCTTGTCCAAAGTGACCAATGGTCTTTGTGACTGACCCCAGTGCTCGAGAGGAGGAGACTCCCCTGTTATTGCAGCACCAGGGATGACGAGGGGGACAGTTGGGAGCAGATCATGCAATGAACTCCTGCCAGTGTGTGTAGCTTGCACTCCCTGCACTCCTGTGGGGGGTTGGGGAAGAGGAGCTGCTCTGTCTGGGGCAGGGATGGGGAGAGACCAAAAAGGCTGGTTAGTGGGAGGCTGCCTTGAGCCCAGACTCACGCCTGCTCCCCGCTCGGGTCCAGGATGGCCAGGCTCCTGAGGGTGTTCAGGAAGAAGGCTCTGCAGGTGGCCCTAGAGCCTGAGGGAAGCAGCTGCCATCTTCCCCAGGAGCAGGGCGGCCCCTCTGTCCCCACTGGCGGGGAAGGAGCTCGCGGCCAGGCCAGGAGGTGGAGTGCCCAGCCTTCTGGCAGAGGAAACCCGCTCCCGGCGCAGGCACCGAGGTGGCAGAGGCAGTGGCCAGGCCCCAGTGGAGTTGGGCTAGGATGCGGCTGGGCAGGCAGGACCCAGCCCAGGAGCGGAGCCGGGCAGGGTGGCTCTGGGGCTTATTGTGTGGGCAGCAGCGGCCCCAGGAGTCCAGCCCTGATTCCCAGCATGAGGCATCGCCCTGCCTGGTCACTGAAGACCTTCCAGCCTCCCCAGGGCAGAAGGTGGAAGATCCCTGTCCCAGCACCAGCAGCTTGGCCCGCTCCCCATGGGACAGCAGCAGCGCCTGGGACTTGAGCAGCAGCCAGGCCGATGGACGCCGCTGCTTTGTTCCAGGTGAGGAGCTGGGCTGGGCTCAGGGAGGGGTGAAGAGGGGCCTGTGAACACTCTGGGCCCAGGCCCTCGACCAATGCTATGGGGGGCAGGTCCCCAGCCCAGGTGTCTGGACTGAGCCACATGAACCCCACCTACACAAGATGCTGCCACTTTGGTAAATGGTGCTCAGTTGGATGGAGGGTGTGTGGGGAAGGCACCTCCCAGGAAGTCCAGGAAGGTGGGGAGGGTCTTTTTGCTATGGACTTCTGAAGGAGTTGGAGGCTGAAGGCATCACTGAGAGGGGGGAGTGTGGGGTCCGATCTTCCCTAGGACCATGCCCCTGTCCTTCCCACAAGTGGCAGCAGAAGTCACCCTGTCCCCTTCTCTCCCTGCTGCAGGGACCGCCAGAGTCTAAAGAGGACTCAGAGGATGAGGAGGAGGAGGAGGAATGGGTGGACGTGGTCACAGAGGAGGCAGCTCTCAAAAACATCTGAGAGCAGTTCCAGGGCCGAGAAAAGGTACAAATGTTCCCCAGCTGTGCTGGAACCGAGATTGTCCTGCTCCTTCCCAGCATCTCAACCCCCTGCAGAGGGTCTTACCCCTCATGAGCCATCCCCCGGAATGGGGACCTTTCTCCTGCATGGTCTGGGACCCCCAAGATGCGGGCATTTGTCACACACCAACTGGGATCTCCTCCCCCCACAGGCACTGTCCCAGTTCTTGACCCTGCTTGTGTAAGAGTCGTTGGTGATTTGGACAACGGGCGGGTCCCCACTATCCCGCATTCAGGCCTGAGTCCTGCAGCTGGTGTGGCTGGGGCAGAAAGGTCCCTGGCTAACTGGCTCTCTCCCCACACCCCACTCCTGGTGGGTGCAGGATGAGGCCCAGCAGCTCACGTTCCTGCACGCCATCTACCCCGCATGTCTCGCTGCACACCAGAGAGGGCAGGACACACTGGAGCCGCACTGCTGCAAGGCGGCTGTGGTGGAGAGGATTGTGGTGAGCGAGACACGGCGCCCAACAGCTGGAGGGTGAACAGAGACATGAGAGGGGCAGGGGTCTCTCCAGGACGATGGTTCGGGGATGGCTGGTACTGGAGGGGCAGCTGAGGGCAGGGATTGCTGGTGCTGAACTTTGGGAAGAAGAGACAGGAGAAATAGTGGGCAGGAATTGGAGGAGCGGGAAGCAGGTGTGGGAATCCTGGTGGCTGGGTGGGGTGCTGGCTGTGTAATATCCTCATTGGGAAGTGTCAGTGAGGCCTAACTCTCACACGCTCGTTTGTTTCCTTTGGGTTTCACAGGAGGTCATTGAGGAGCTTCCTGATGACTCTCCACCTCATGCCATCCTGGCCAACTCCCTGATTGCTGTGGGCAACCTCAGGTACCGAGACTCTTTTGCCTAACCCCCGTGCTGCTGAGGCCCTAACCCCTAACCCCCGTGCTGCTCAGGCCCACGGCTGGGAGTCACTGCCCCGCCCATTCCCAGGTCACCTCCCAAGGGTGACTCCTCTGGCAGAGGTGGCGGGAAGGTTCACTCTCTCCTGGCTGTGCTGTTCTTTTCACTCCAGTAACAACAGTGCAATGGCTTTGGGGAGAGGCTGACTCCCAGGATCAGATAGAGGAGGGGCAGCAGGGTCCAGGGAACAGGCGCTATTCCTGCCCTGCCACTGTCTGTCTGGGAAACCTTGGCCTTATCATGCCCTGGCTCGGTGCCTCAGTTTCCATTCTTGCCAGCCTCTGCCTATTTCCCTGCAATTTCACGTCCTTGTTGGTGCCAGTCCCACCCCTGCACTGCACAGTCTAATAGCAGCTCCTCTCTCTTGAGACCACCATGACACCTGCCCTGGCCGGAGCTGGAGACGCACCTCCTTTGAGCTGCCCTTCATGCCGTGTTCACCCTGGGCACGGAGAAGGACGCCACCCAAGTCTAGGTAGATCATGCTAAAGTCATGGATTGAAGAGCTAGTTGTCATCCTGCCACAAATCCTTGCTAACTGCCTACAGTGGGATGTGAATGAGAGAGGCCAGGATATGTGTTTGGGGGTCTCACCACTGCTTCCCACAGATCCCTCTTCCTATCCTGTGGCAGGTGTAGCCCCAGTTTCCCTAACTCTGACCCATGACTCTCCCTTGCTTTGCAGGATCTGCATAGGGTCTTGCTAGACATCCTGGATGCCATGCTGGGGAATCTGCTGGCAGAGTCCCCAGGCATCGACAGGTTCCACTACCTCTTGGAGGTGAGTCTGATGAGAGGAATGGGGGCAATTTTACCTTAACTCTTCGAGCGATTTTCCAGTCTGTCCTCCTAGCTGGGCCCGCAGTGGGCCGTCCTTGGTCAGGGCAGTCAGTGCAATGCAGTGTCAGGCCCTTCCTCCTGGAAGGACAGAAGAAGGAGCTGGGACTTCAAGCCAGAGCTCTGCATGGGTCTGTTGAGCACTAACCACAGGGCCCCTGGCTGGCTTGGGGAGTGAGAGTCCGAATCCCTCCTGTGAGATCCAGAAGACGGTCCTCAGAGAAGAGTCACAGCCTTGTTCCTAGAGAAACAGGAGGACCCCAGAGAATCAGCCCTTGTCTCCGACGGGTCCTGAGATTCCTGGGGGGATTGTGCTCACAGTCAGTCCCTTCACCCAACCAAGGACTTGAGAGCTAGGGAGGGGTGAGGGGTCTGTCTCTTTCCTGGTGAGCTGTTCAGGAATCAGGGTTTCAGGGAGGATGGGACCAGCCCCGACACCGAGCATTGCCCCAATCTAGAGAGACAGTGACAAGTTGTGACCTGCAGGAGACAAGCATCATCCTGGGGGCAACAATCCCCTTCTAAAGCTCTGCGATCAATGCATTAGATATTCCACCCCACACACAATGTCTTAGCCCTCTGGGGATGGGGAGGGGCTCATGAGCACAACACATGCACCTGCCCATTGATCCTGAGCTGCCTCCTTTCCCCACAGCACATTAACTACTGGATCGTGTCCAGGGTGTCGTGAGAGACAGCCAGGGCCATTAGGAGCATCACGGCCCTGCTTCGATCCACCATCACCCTCCCTGAGTTCGACATAAGTGGCCTCTGACCCAAGGTTCCTGCCTCCAGGCGTAGCAGGTATGGTGAGCAGGAAATGAGCTTGACTTGAGTCAAGTTCTTGTCCTGGTTAAGTGATGACTTTTAAGGGGACCCTGCTCCAGATTCATGCCTTCCTGTCACCCTAGAGCAGCCGGGGAAGCAAATCCTCATGGAAGGCCCTGCCCACATCCCTGTGGTCCAGGCTCCCTTGCGGGGAGAGAAAATTAAGGGTCTAGCTCTAGCTCCTATGCTCTAGCGTTTCCTGCAGAGGGGCTGAGGGGAAGGAGAGTCCTGGCCCAGGTGGGGACTGGGAGCCAACCGGAAAATGCTGATGGAGTCCCCTCTCCCTCTCGCTTCCATTAGAACTCAACCGAATTCCCCAGGATGGCTCACCACATGGCACAGCTGGCTCTGTTCGTCAGTGACCCATCTGAGGACATCAGGCGGCAGGCCAGGGAGGGGGTTGACCGGCTCTGCCAGCTGCTGCTGCACCACAGGGGCGACGAACTCAGCTGGGAAATGGCACCCGATAGAAGAGTGAGACTGGGACCCCAGCCAATGTCTCTCAGACTGACCCCAGCTGGGGGATGAGTCTCTATCTCTTTCTGTGTTCTACACCACCCCCTGCAATTGTGTTGGGCCAGGCACACAGCGAGGACTCTGCCCACTGTGCAGCCACCAATGGGACTGGAAGGACACAAGCACTGCAAGCAGAATGAGAAATGTGTGTGCGTGTGTCTCTCTTTCCCAGGCCTGACCATCCATGAGGCCGAAGACCTGTGGGTCTGGGACTGACACCAGGACAGCAGGCTCCTGGGCTACAAGAACACAGCCAGGGTGGGGGAGGTAAGGACACTCCGCAAGGGCACGGGAGTGTGGGTGGCTGCCTCCTGGAGCCACGAGACGGAGATGCCGTTCTAGTCCAGGATTGGAGCCTGGTTCTGGGCAATCTGCCGAAGCCTCACATATGGTTGGCTTTAGGTCTTCGGGAAGTTCTTCTCGGAGGAGCAGAGAAGATTCTTCCTCCGGACGGCAGTGCTGGCCATCCACAACCCCCTGCTGCATGTCAGCCAGGCTGGGCTGCTCCTCAGCTACTCCCTCCTAGGGAAAGGCCAGCAGCTGATGGGGAACAAGGGAAGCAGCTGCATTAGACTCAGGAGATTGGGGCAGGGCCCAGGCCTCATTCCCCTACTATGGCCATTCGCTGGCCTGGCAGCAAGGAACCTGGTGGGGGATGAGGGTGAGAGCAGGTGCTACAGGGCAGGGAGATGAATTCACCTTCACGAGCAAGAGGGAGCCAGCTTGTTCCCGGAGCAGCTCCAACCCTGCTCTTTAGCAAGGCTAATTACTTACAAGCATTGCCTCATCACGGACTTATGTTCTTAGGACATGGTGTTCTCACTCTTGGGAAGGACAGCAGAGTCCCCTAAGTGCCCTCTGCGAGCCTCTCCTGTCACCCGAGCCACCACCCAGAGTTGCTCCCAACACTGGCAGCCTGGGAGGCCAGGGACTGATGGATCATGGTGACTGACTGGGCAGGGCTGAGGCACATGGGCGGGGGAAGCTTGTCCTGCTGCTGGCAGGGTTGCACCCACTCTAGAGAGAACGGGAGGATTCAGTCAGCAGGGGCAGCTGATCTGCCCCATTCCCCGGGCTGCCATGCTGTGGTTTCAGCATGAATGGCCGGGATGACTTGTGGAAAGGTCTCAACCTCCCCCCATCCCACTTCACTGCTGCCAGAATCCTTTCTGCCCCCCTGCTACAGCCCCTTCCCTGCCCTGCCTCGGTGGGGGTGCAGGAGACGGTTCTGAGAACTTGGGCTGTGGATTGGAGGTGGAACAGCTGTCAGGGGCACTGAGGGGGAGGAGGCAGGAGCTCACCCTACATGGAGAGGGGTTGCCACTGGAGGTCACTCGAAAGGACAACAAGACTCCATTCTGGGGGTCAGGAGTGTCAGTACATCCCTCAGAGGTGGGCAGGTGCTGGGTGGAAATGCTGCTGGTTCCAGGCACCCTTAATCCCCTCTGATTCCTTGGGGCGTCTTAGTCTATGACAGGTTCTCATTCCCTTGCAGCAGGAGGCCGTCATGGCCAATATTAGGCACCAGCTCCACATCATCCGGCACTTCCTCCAGGTGCCTGAGGCACTGCAGGGCCTGTGCCTCTGAGGCCACCAGCAACTCTCGCTCCCTGCTGCAGGTACTGCTCCTGCTCCCTGTAAGTGGGGAGCTAGTGGAAGGGGAGATGGAGCCCCCTGGCAGTCTCTCCCCTTTGATGTGGGGGTAGGACAGAGGCTCAGGGCTAGCTTCACCTCCTGCCCTTTATTCTCTCCTTGGCCCTTCTATGGGGTCTCTGGGTGTGAAATTAATAGGAACCTCCTTCCCGGCTGTCTTCCAGGCCCTGGGATCTGGCACAGCCTCCCAGACAGGCGCATCCTGGAGCTGAGCCACGTCAGGCAGCAGTGGGGACAGGTCACCTCGTCCCACCAAAGCAAGCAACGCTGGCTCTCACAGAGGCTTTGATGGAAGACCCTGCTCCTTCCTGGAGGTAAGAGACATTGACTCCTTGGGACATGGGGGTCTGTTGGGGGAGAAATGGGATCCCTGATACATTGTCTGGCTGATAGCTTCCCCCATCCCTTGATCCCAGCCTCAGGACAGAGATGTTCCCATCAATGTTCCACGCTTGTTTCTTCCCTAGCAAGAGGCTCCCCAGAGATGTCCTTGAATCTGGACTCCTGAGCGCATTTCTGGCAGGAGGCTCCAGCACCTCAGGCATGAAGAGAGCATCATGCAGTCTTCTTCCCATGGCATCTCCGCTCCGCAGCTCCACTTTCCCAAGCAGAACAAACGAACCGTTCAGCTCCCAGAGTCCAGACTCTTTGACCTCCTTCTGATCAGCAATGGGGTTTCTCCAGCCCCCTCACCACATCTGTCAGCCTCTGAAAGATGAAGGGCCTGAATGTCACAGTCACCAGAACAAGAAAAGCTTCAGCTGTAGCTGGTGGAGCCTGTGTGGACTCAGCCCCTCTGGAAACCAGCTCTGAAATGGGGAGCAAGGACCCCAGCCCAGTAACAGCAGGCCTGGGCAGAGAAGGCTTGTAATGGGGTGCTTTCTCCTGGGCTGCAGAGCCTGGGGCCTAGCCAAACTGATTACAGAATAAGCCCTACCTGAGCGGGACCATTTACCTCCCCCTATAGATTCAGACTTCAGCAGTGATGAAACCCAGCTGGGCTATGAACTGGAATGAGAATAAGGTAGGAAGCTCAGAGCAGCAAGAAAAGTCCAGAGGGGAACTTGAGAAGAGAGGGAGGAAGTACCCAGGGAAAACTTCAGCCAAGAGAAAAGAGAAGACCTAGCTGTTGGGTACAGGGCCCTGGTCATTGTCAAAAGAAGGGGGGCATACATGCACCCAGAGAGGGTTACCAAACACAGCAAGGGGGCTGCAGGCTGAGCAAGAGCCCCACCTTTCTGTGGAAAGACCTCTTTGGACTTTCAGTGTGAGGCAAGCTGGGCCCTGGAAGGGTGGTCTATAGGTAGTGACCTGGCCAGAGGCTGAGAAACTGCCATGGTGCTCGAGGGACCATCAATGGGGGATGCCAGGCCGGCAAGAGGGCTGTGATTCCGTGCCTGGTCACCAGAGAGCATGTAAGGATGAACAGATTTGTTTATGATTTTCATAGTCGGCAGGATTGAATTCCCCCTGTGATCCCAGAGAGCTGATGGAAGTCTTGGTTGCTGAAGGCAGGTCTGTCCTCCCAAGCGGAGCTATTGAGGGACCAAGCTGGTAACTGGATTTTCCACTTCAGTTCCAGGGACTGGTTAAGCAGCCAAAGCAGGTCGAGAGGTTTCTCCAGAAGCTCCTAGGAAACCAACAGAAGCAGTAGGAAGTGCAGAAGAGCTACAGACGCAGCTGGCAATCTTCATGGAGCAGCAGCAACACCTGTCAGAGGTCCTGCAAAGGGAAATCAACACAGGATGTGCTAAGCCCATCGACAAAAAGAGCATGCCGGGGCTGTGCTGGGAAGGTTAGGTCAGGAGAGCAGGGCATGTGACAGTGCACTCATGCCTAATACTTAAAGCCTGATGCCAAGATGGGGACAATGACCTCTTGGAGGTAAGAGCCATTTACTCCTTGGGGCATGTGGGTCTCTTGGGGGAGAAATGGGATCCCCGATACATCACCTGGCTGGGAGCATCCCCCATTGCTGGCTCCCCAGCTCTGGGACAGACATCTCCATCATCATACCACCTTGGTTTTGTTCCTAGGAAGGAGCTCCCCAGAGAGGTCCTCGAACCTGGACTCCTGAGGACGTTTCCGACAGGAGGCTCCAGCCCATCGGACATGAAGAGAGCATCAGGTAGTCTCATTCACATGGCATCTCTGGTCTCCAGCTCCACTTCCCGCAGCAGGGCAAACGAACCCATCATCTCCCAGAATCCCAACCCTTTGACTTCCTTCTGCTCAGCAGTGGGGTTTCTCCAGCCCCCTCACCACACCTGTCAGCCTCTGAATGATGAAGGGCCTGAATGTCAGAGTCACCAGAACAAGCAATCTCCAGTTCCAGGCAGTGGGGCCTGCATGTACTCGGCCCCTCTGGAAACCAGGTCTGAAATGGGGAACAAGGACGCCAGGCCAGTAAGAGTAGGAGTGAGCAGAGCAGGCCTGTAACGGGGTGCTTTCCCCTGAGCTGCACAGCCTGGGACCTAGCCAAGCTGACTGCAGAATGAGCCCAACTGAGAGGCACCATGGACCTCCTGCTAAAGAGCCAGACCTCAGTGGTGACACAGCCCAGCTTGAGTATCCGCAGGAATGAGAATGAGGCAGGAAGTTCAGAGCATCAAGGAAAGTCTAGAGGGGAATTTGAAAAGAGAGGTAGGAAGTGTTCAGGGAAACCTGCAGAAAGAGAAAGGAGCAGATCTAGCTGTTGGGTACAGGGCCCTGGGTTGCTACCGATGTCAGGATGGGACTGGGTTCCCCTACTGGCCCCAAAGAAGGGGGCGTACACACACCCGGAGATGGTTACCAAGCCCAGCAAGGGGGTTGCAGGCTGAGCAAGAGCCCCAGCGATGGCAGAAGGACTTCTTTCTGTGGAAAGACCTCTTTGGACTTCTAGTGTGAGACAAGCTGGGCCCCAGAAGGGTGGACTGAAGGTGGTAACCGGGCCAGAGGGCTGAGTTACCAGGCAGATAGTCTGCCATGGTGCTGGAGCGATCATGCCTGGGGGACGCTAGCCAAGCGAGTGGGCTGTGATGCGATGCCAGGCTGCCGACGGGGGGGCGGGCACGTAACGATGAGTAGATTGGTTTATGATTGACAAAGTCAGTAGGACTGAATTCCCCCTGTGATCCGTGAGGGCTGATGGAAGTCTTGGTTGCTGAAGGAAGGTCTGTCCTCCCAGGCGGGTGAATCGAAGGACAGAGGACCTTGTTTCTGTTAAAGACATTTTTGGACTTTTAGTTTGGGATGAGCGCGACCCAGGAAGGAGTGGACTAAAAGATGGTCACCTGGCTGAAGGGCTGAGTTCCCTGGCAAAAAACTGCCAGAGTGCCCTAGGACTATTGGCGAGGGTGCTAGCCCAGCAAGAAAGCTGTGGCACCAGGCCTTGCCAGGAAGGGGCACCTGTTGGTGAGTGAACTCTGTTTCAAGCCTGCTTCCATTATGGAAACAGCCTGGTAATGGAGAGCGGTGGGGATGGCCTATGGGAGAGGATGGCTGGAGTGGTCCTACAGAAGGGGCAGCAGGGTCCAGTGATGAGAGCAGGGAACAGGTTGTAGTGCAGCCCTGCCACTGAGTGGTAACGTGATCCTGGCTAGGTCACTCTCCACCTTGTGTTTCACTTTCTCTATCTTTGAAATGGGGATCATCCTGACCCACCTTAAGAACGTGTTTGATCCTCTGCTATTGTTTTCCCAATCCCTGCCCTCCGTGCCCCACACAGACCTCGGCCCTGTTCCTGCAACTTCCATGCCCATGTTATTGCCTGGGTCGCCCCCCAACTGCAAGGTCTCATTTATCGTCTCCTGCCAGCAAACTGAAGCCGGTCCTAGATCCAGAACAATTCCGGTTGATTCAATTTATAATTCTCCGGGGTTCAGACCCTCTGTTCTCCCCCTGGGGTGACAGAACCCTGATTGTCATATCTGTCTTTCAGGCTCTGTCCCAGCCTCTCACACAGCTATATCCTATAGCCCGCCCAGCTCAGGGAGCAGTGGGGACAGGTTATCTCATCCTATCAAACCAAGCAACATGGGTCCCATTGAGACTTAGATGGAAGATCCCATGCATCTCCTGGAGGTAAGAACCGTTCACTCGTCCTGCCACTTGGGGCTCTTGCAACAAACAGGGGGCTCCTGCTTCATATCCTGGTTGGGAGCTTTCCCTGTTCCTGGATTCCAGCCCTGGTACAGAGATTTATTTCTCATCATGATATCCTCATGTTATTCTCAGAGGATGTGTCCAGGATCCTGGAGACTGTTTCCTGCGGGAGGTTTGAGGGGGCAGAGATCACTCACTCTCATGACCCACAGGTCTTCAACGCGGGTCTGCAGGATTCACAGAAGAAGCCACACTCCACTTGGAAGCCTGCTGAAAATTGCTTACCTTGGACACACAAAGTTCAACCCCAGTTTGAGGCTCCACTCCTGAGGTCCTATTGGAGGAGTCGGAGAGCAGCTAATTGGCCCCCTGGCCCTGCTGAAGACAGCAGCGGGAACAGGAAGCTGTCTGGACACCAGGGCTGCTCCCTGTTCCGGACCATGTGCTGCCTCTTTCTGCTGCTGCTCCCCTGGCTTGATTTCCTGGCATCTGATTTGTGGTTGTGATCGCAAGTTTGTCTTTTGCTGCTGATCTTCCAGTATCCTGACCCAGCTGACTCATGACTCCGGTCATGTGAGTGTGGACTCTGGCTCTGACCAGTAGGTCTGGCTGCCCTTGACCCAGAGATTGACTTTTGTACAATTTCCCCAATGCCCTTTTCTGCTCTCCAGCACGATACACCAGTACCTTGTCTTTTCCAATGGGAATCTCCCCAGAGCAGAGGAGAACTCTGCTCTTCTCTTAGGATCAGTCCCGACAGTAATTCCACCCACCCTGGCCTCAGCTCAGCTACTTTGTTTACCTGGGGCCAGGGACCACCTTTGAAGCCCTTAGCATGTGGTTGGAGATGGGAGCAGAGGCTGAAGCTCCAGAAGTTTCTACAAAGAACATCACCCTATCGTTCTATGATCTGATTAGGGCTCATCATCCATCTGGGAGCTGAACACCAGATGCAAGCTAATAGATTGTCCTTGGTGGGGCATGTTCTTGTGTGTGATGGAGCTGTGTGCCAGAAAGGGCCAGGAGCAGAGGCACCACATGTGGCCAGGACCAGGCTAAATAGCCTGTAATGCTAAGTGAGTCAAACCACGGCCACATACAGACACCCTGGGCGTCTGTGGTGACTGAATCTGGGCCCTTCACTACCAAGAGCACAACTCACTCCAACTTGAGTCATAACAGTGGTGACCCCTGCCAGCCCCTCTGAGGTGGATCAGTATTATCCCCGTTAGCTAGGGCTCAGGGATAGAAAGCAACCGGCTGCAAGGTCACACACAACATCACTGACAGAGGCAGGAAAGAAGCGTGGTACTGATACCAGTCCAGCTCCAACCATTAGACTCCACCCACTTCCAAAGCCACAGAACCCAGGAGCCCTGACTCTGACACCTACGTCTTAGATGACAAGACCAACCTCCCTCCACTCAGGAAGCCATAGAAGGGACCATCTGCTGAGCTCCCCTTTGCAATGCCACTGTCCGAGACCATTGCTAGTAACTGAGCAAGGAATTCCTTGACAGCCACCTAGAAACTTGCAGGTGTTTCCCTGTGACTCTGTGGGAGCTGTGGAAAGAATGCTGCATTGAAGAGACTCTCCTGCTCTAACAAAGGGTTTTGTTCTCCTTGAGAGTCAGCCAGTGAGGCCAGTTTGCAGAATGTGGAAGAGCCGTTTGGCGATGGGTTCGAGGATTCAACATGTAGGTGGCAGCAGGTGCAGTGCCTGGGTCCCCATGGGCCAAGCCTCCACTCCTGACACTCCAGGCTAATCTCCCACTGCTCTCAGTGGGGCTTTGGCTTTAGCTGCTGGGCCTGCGTGCCTAGACAGAGGACTCAGGTGTTTCCATCAGGCTGCTCAATGGCAAATGCAGCCGCTCAAAAGAAGTGAAGAAGAATGGAAGTGAAAGAGCAAAGCTGGACCATCTGCTGAGCTACTGCAATCAAGTGAGCAGAGGCAGGGAGAGAAGAGGGAGAACTCGAAGGTGGCTGGTGGCAGTAGGGAGGAGAAGCAGTCTGGGAGCTGGGAGAGTAGAAATAAATAGTTCATGACAAATACTGCAGGCTTTGTCTTGTGTGGTGAAGGGTGGAAAATGGGTCTCTTTACTATCAGACTAAACTTTAAAATAGCTGTGTATGATGAAAGGGCAGGTCTATAAAGGAGAGAGGTCACTCTAGGGGCTTGAAGTCCTGGATTCTGTAGCTATTACCTGCTTCTACCAGCTGATCTCAACCCAATAAATCCCTCAAGTGGTAGCAGTAGTAAGTTCTTGTCTTTTTTCTGGACTAGCCACCAGAAAAAGGAAATGATACACGTGGCCAAGGAAATAGAGAGGCATGGGGGGTCACTTGCAGTGTTGTCTGTTAATATGGCTCTTGTGGGGGAGCATGGCAGGTTACTTTGGACTAGGTAGGAGCCACATGTCTCCAAACCTGCACATCCTGAGGCTCCAGAGACCTCTCTCCAGATCCCAGAGCTTCCTCAGAGTCCTAAAGAGCCAGATGGAATGTGGCCTCTCTCCCCCGACCTCAGCAGTCCAGGAAAAGTTATTTGTAGACATGTTATGTGCCCTCTCCTGCCACACTCATCTGTTGGTGACTAATGTAGTCACAGAGTCCAGGATCAGTGTTGTGCATTCCTCTGGGCTGTGACAAGCAGGAGGATGTGAGCTGCAATGGATCCTTGTGTGCTTGGGCTGAGTGGGCAACCTCTCTACTGTGATATCTGGTTTCCAGCCAACATGCACTAAGGAGGAGGTGATGGATTTACCCCAAAGGTGGGGTGGGAAGAAGCAGCGTGAAGAGGTGATCAGAGAGCCATCCCATAGCATTCCTCCTAGAGTCACTCCAACAACCGCCTGGCTCTTTCCTGCCGTAGGCTACAGCCCCTAGGTTCCATAGAGAATTTTTGAATTAACCCTTTAGAAAGCTGCCTCTGGCTCTCTACAAGCTCTCACACAACCCTGTCACGAGAGGTAAGGAATAAGGTCCTGCCTCCCCCAAGTGCTCGGGGGAACCCTCTCAGAGAAATCGGTGCAGGGCTTTATACATCTCTACAAACAGATCTCTTTGTGTGGTGGTGTCAAGAAGCTGCACACCCCTTGGCAGCTCTCTTTAGAGCAATGTTAATTCCCACAGGGATTTCTGCTCTAAATGCTCCAGGCCTGAGGGAAGGATTGTGTGGAAAACAGGCCTTTCCTTGCTCCAATCCAGGCTCTGCTGTTCTGATGCTGCAGAGCTGATAGGGAAGGTGTCATAACCATACAGCTAAGGGTAGCCTAGAATTTCTCCTTACCTGTAAGGGGTTAAGAAGCTCAAATAACTTGGTTGGCAGCTGGCAATGGGGAAAGAAGATACTTTCAAATCTTGCGGGGAGGGGGGAGGAAGGCTTTGTTTGTGTATTCTCTTAGAAAGCAGAGAAGCATCAGGTCAGAAACTCCTTCTCCTATAAACCATCTTAAAAGTCTCTCATATCACAAGAATTGTAAGTAAGAGCCAGGCAAGGCGTATTAGATTATCTTTTGTTTTTGCTTGTGAATTCTTCCTTTGTGGGAGGGAGGCCTATTCCTGTTTTTTGTAACTTTGAAATTAAGCCTACAGGAAGCTGTGCTGTGTTTTTGAATTTTTTGCTACCCAGTAAAGTTATTTTCCATCCTCATTTCACAGAGGTGATCTTTACCTTTTTTTTTTTTTTTAATAAAATCCTTCTTTTAAGAACCTGACTGATTTTTGCATTGTCCTAAGACCCAGGGCTTTTGGTCTATGATCACTTTGTAACCAATTGGTTAGGATATTATTCTCAAGCCTCCCCAGGAAAGGGGGTATAAGGGCTTGGGGGGATATTTTGGGGAAAGAGGAACTCCAAGTGGGCCTTTCCCTGACCCTTTGTTAAATCACTTGGTGGTGGTAGCGTACCGTCCAAGGACAAAGGATTTGTGCCTTAGGGAAATTTTTAACCTAAGTTGGTAGAAATAAGCTTAGGAGGCTTTCATGCGGGTCCCCACATCTGTACCCTAGAGTTCAGAGTTGGGAGGGAACCTTGACAGAAGCTTGAGGGTTCCTGGAGAGCATGCTGCAATGCCAGCAATCCCATGCTGCCTCAGTTGTCCGGGATTACAACTGGAAAGTCTCTGAAGCTCAGGACGTGCTTCCTCAGCTAGGGAAAGTATGTAAACCACACACCTTCTGCTGCCTCAGTGCCTTTGCCCATTCTTAGCTTCCGGCAAACAGAGGCTCGGGACACTTCAAGAGCATGGTTTTGTATGCCTACCCATCCTGGCTAATAGCCACGATGGGCCTATCCTCCATGAACTTAACTAGTTCTTTGTTGAACTCTTTTATAATCTTGGCCTTCACAACATCCTTTGGCAAAGAGTTTCCCCAGGTTGACTGTGTTGTTATGTGAAGAAATACTTCCTTTTGTTTGTTTCAAACCTGCTGCCTCTTCATTTCATTTGGTGACCCCAAGTTCTTGTGTTATGAGAAGGAGTAAATAACACTTCCTTATTTACTTTCTCCATACGCGTCATCATTTTATAGACTTCTATCCTATCCCTCCTTAGTCATCTCTTTTCCAAGCTCAAAACTCCCCCCGTCTTATTAATCTCATCTCATACGGAAGCTGTTCCATACCCCTAATCATTTTGGTTGCCCTTTTCTGTACCTTTTCCAATTCCAATACATCTTTTTGAGATGGGGAGACCAGCTCCAGTATTCAAGATGTGGGCATACCACATCTTGGGATTTATGGTATGGATGTGGGATTTATAGAGAGGCAATATTACATTTCTGTCTTATTATCTCTCCCTTTCCTAATGATTTCCCAACATTTGTTGGCTTTTTTGACTGCCGATGCACATTGAGTGGATGTTTTCAGAGAACTCTCCACGACTCCAAGATCTCTTTCTTAAATTGTAAGAGCTAATTTAGACCCCATCATTTTAGATGTAGAGTTGGGATCATGTTTGTCAACGTGCATGACTTTGCATTTATCAACATTGAATTTCATCTGCCATTTTGTTGCCCAATCACTCAGTTTGGTGAGATCCCTTTGTCACACTTTGCACTCTCTTTTGGACTTAACTAACTTGAGCTGGTTTGTATCATCTGCAAATGGTGCCACCTCACTATTTACCCCTTTTCCCGGATCACTTAGGACTATGTTGAACAGTCCTGATCTCAGTACAGACACCAGGGGGACACCACTATTTACCTCTCACCATCCTGAAAATTGACCACTTAGTCAGACCCTTTCTTTCTTGCCTTTGAACCAGTTACCTATCCCAGAGAGGACCTGTCCAGAGGGGATCATGTTCACTGTTCCCCAACAAATTGTGTTTATCTATGTGTCTATAATTTCACCCAATTTGCCTGGGACTGAAGCTAGCCTTAGTGCCCTGTAATTGCCGGGAGCATCTCTGGAGCCTTTCTTAAACATTGGTGTCATATTAGCTATCCTCCAATCATCTGGTACGGAAGCTGATTTAAAGCACAGGTTACAAAGCACAGTTAGTTAGTGTTACTGCAATTTCACATTTGAGTTTCTTCAGAACTCATGAGTGAATAGCATCTGGATCTGGTGACTTATTACTGTTTAATTTATCAACCTGTTCCAAAATCTCTTTACTGGTCCTTACTGAATACAGTCAAGTCATGATCACTGGGCCTAGAGCAACCACAGACATCCAGTCCAGCGATCAGGCCCACAATAGAGTCAGGTACAAAACTTTGTATTAGAAAAGTATCTATAATTTTTCAAAATCTCCAAGGACAATTTACTCCTGGCTACGTGAGACCTCCCCCGTCTGTCTCCCAAACGGAAGTCCCCCGTGCTAACCTAATTTCTTCCCACAAGTCACAGACAGGTGCTAAAGGAGAAACATTTCCTGCTCTCTGGTTTGGATTCAGTGAACTGTGCCAGCCTCACACCTGTTCATCTACTGGGCTGTGTTAGTTGGCAGATTGATCCCTATCCATTCGAAGTCCTGGGGTTTCTCAATAACCAAGAACGTAAACAGGTAATGATGTGTCTAATGCATGGGTTCTCAAACTTTATTGCACTCCGACCCCCTTCTGACAACAAAAATTACGAGACCACCCCAGGAGCGGGGACCAAAACCTGAGCCCTCCGGAGCCCCTCTGCTCTGGGTGTGGGAGGAAAGCCCGAGTCCCGCCACCCTGCATGGGGAGGCCAAAATCAAAGCCCAAGGACTTCAGCCCCAGACAAGGGGCCTGCAACCTGAGCCTGACTGCCCAGGGTTGAGGCCCTCAGGCTTTGGCTGCGGCCTCAGGCAGTGGAGCTTGGGCTTCAGCT
This sequence comes from Chelonia mydas, assembly GCF_015237465.2. NCBI lineage: Eukaryota > Metazoa > Chordata > Testudines > Cheloniidae > Chelonia > Chelonia mydas. Next base: position 69,414,628 of record NC_051251.2, on the reverse strand, counting down.
TTCCCCTAGCTGAGGAATCGCGTCCTGAGCTTCAGAGACTTCCCAGCTGTAATTCCGGACCACCCCTGTAACGATGCAGCCTCTGGTGGGACATGACTGACAGTATCATAGAATATCAGGGTTGGAAGGGACCTCAAGAGGTCATCTAGTCCAACCCCCTGCTCAATTCAGGACAAATTGCTTGGAGAAGGCCCAAGGCTGGATGTCCTTTACTATTAAAGCATGCCAAACCAGCCATACAGAGAGGACTTTGGTTTTACCCCACTGGGTAATCAGAAGTCATACAAGCAATTCCCTCAGATATTCCAGTTCCCTTGTATCACCACCAGCACTACTCCTTATGGGGATGAATGGTTATGAAAAGCAATACCCCAGTGAAAGAAAAAAGGTTCTCTCAAAGGACCCCAAAGGACCATGCCCCGGATCCAGGTCAATCGACAAGTCAGATCTTACCCACAAATCACGCTATTGCCAATCCTTTAGCATCTAAAATCTAAAGATTTATTCATAAAAAGAAAGAAATATAGAGGGAAGTTAAAATTGTTAAAGGAATCAATTACATACAGCAATGGCAAAGTTCTTGATTCAGGCTTGTAGCAGTGACGGAATAAACTGCAGGCAGAAATCAAGGCTCTGGAGAACATCCACAGCTAGGATGGGTCATTCAGTCCTTTGTATAGCGCTTCAGTTTGTAGCAAAGTCCCTCCAGAGCTATGAAGCAGGATTGAAGAGAAGATGGAGGTGAGGCATCAGCCTTTTCCAGTCTCTTGCCATGTGGTCTTTGGTTTCTTTGCCCCAATGACACTCTATCCAGAACGTGGCATAGAAAAACCTTCGAGTTCTGTCCATAGGCAGGTCCCTGTGTACCTTGCTGAGTCAGAAAGTGTATCTGCCTTCTCTCAATGGGTCGATTGTATAGCTGATGGTCCTTAATGGGCCATCAAGCAGGCTAGGCAGAGCTGACACCAACTTGTCTGGGGTGTTCCCCGAAAGCATAGCACAAGTTTGAAATACAGACAGTATAGAGCCAATATTCATAACTTCAACCAGAAAAATGATACACATACACAGATAGCATCATTATAATCAGCCAATCATAACCTCTCCATAGACCCCTTACATGACAACCTTTATACAATATTGGCTGCAAATCTATAACAGTGGTCGCAACAGTGATCTACACAGTTAAAAATTATGTCAGTAACGTCACAGGAGGTGACACGGCGTCAGTGAGACTGATATTGGAATACTGCATCTAGTTCTGGTGTCCTCATTTGAAAAAGATGTTGTGAAATTGGAGCTGGGGCAGCAAAGAGCCATCAAATGTTCTGAGGGCTGGAGAAAAATGCCTTCGAGTGAGCTATTGAAAGAGCTCAACCTGTTTAGCTGATCAAAAGGGGATTGAAAGGTGACTTCATTGAAGTGTTGAAGTGCCTTCATGGAGGGAAAATACTGGGTATTAAAGGGCTCTTTAATCTAGCAGAGAAAGGCACAACAACACCCAATGGCTGGAAGGGGAAAAGAGACAAATTCATGTAACAAATAAAGCACAAATATTCAACAGCGGGGACGATTCTCCCCAGGAACAAGCTACCAAGGAAAGTGGTGGATTCTCCATGGCTTGATTTCATTTAATGAAGACTAGATGCCTTTCTGGAATGTGTTTGCCTAAAAAGTAGCTATTGTGTCATACAGGAGTACTGCGATATGCAGGGGGTCAGATGAGGTACTCTAATGGTCTCTTCTGGCCATAAAGTCTCCTAATTGCTGACAAACTGAGTGTCGCATTGGGAGCAGCGTCTGGTGTTTTACTGTCTAGCCGGCTTGCTTCCTAGAATGAACACTCATTGAGTGGGGTGATCCACAGGGACTAGCTCAAACCTCCAAAGTGTCTGGCCAGCGGCAAGGAAGGGGTGTGGCAGTGACATCACACAGGCCTTTTGCAGGACCTCAGCCTATTGGTCAAAGGTGGTGGAGAGGTGATGACCTCACAGATAGATGCTGATATGAGCCAGGCAGGACAGGGGCGAGGGGCCAGGGAAATCTCAGAGACCTCTGTGGTTTTGCTTCAGCAAGTCTCCTTCTCGAGGTCTCTCTTTGAGGACTGAGAGAGTATTAGGGTTCACGTACGTGAGCGCCAGGAGGAACCTCTTTCGAGTCTTCTCCTTTCCTTTTATTGATTTTACTAGAAAACAGACGTCCCGGTTTAGAAGGTAAGAGCCTCCTCAGGTCTGAAACCTCTTCAGTCTGATCCATCTGGTGACAGTTGACTTCTAGGTGTGGAAAACACAAGCTTAAGAGGCAGTATTTTATTCCGCACCTAGAATTTTGTCCTTTAGAATCATTGGGGACATTAGGGTTTGTCCTTTTTGTTTCACCTTTTCCTCCATCCCTCCTCCTTTCTCTTCTTCTCTTGCTTCTTTTGTCCTTTCTCCTGTTCCCCTCCCAACACCAGGAGGCATGTGTGTGTGTGTGCTTGTGTGTGTGTGCTCTGTAGCTCCCGTCGTGGGAGGTCCACCCAAAAATGTGGGGCTGAAATAGTGCTCGGGAAGCAGGGCCGGCTCCAGGCACCAGCTTCCGAAGCAGATGTTTGTGGTGGCATTTAAAATGGGGCGGCAGTCCGTGTCTCGCGGCGGCAATTCGGCGGCAGCTCCGCCTCTGTTGTGGAGGCGGCAATTCGGCAGCAACTGCTTGGGGCGGCAAAATTGGTAGAGCCGCCCCTGTCGGTCATTGATCCCCACCAGTGACCTGGGCCATCCTTTGGACTCTCTGGTGAGAACCCTCAGCCTCCCGTCCTCAGCCTCTACCCTGATTGGCTGAGCAGGGGGTTATTGACAGGGAGGAGGCTCAGGTCCTTGTTGTTCTCTTTTAAGACCAAGTAAGTAAGTAAGTCATAACCAGTCATATGTTTGACGAATTTTGCTGCTTCTCTGCATTAATTGTCTCTGAGCAGTTCATCATTCTCTCTAATATTCCAGTTCTCCTAAAATGCTTGCTGAAGAATTACTGTGCACCGCTGTTGGTCTGGAGCTCATATGAGAGCACTTTATTCAGGTCATTCAGTGTATGACCTTCAAGATCCGATGGTTAGTGTGAAAATCAGGGCTCTTGGGTCCTATTCCCAACTCTGCCACTGACTGGCTGTGTGACCTAAGTCAAGTCAATTCTCCTTTCTCAGTCTTAGCTTCTCCCTCTTTCAAGTAGGGATAGTAACGGTCCACTCCTACCTACCTCACGGTGGGTGGAGGATGGGGATCCATTGGAGAGTGTCACTAGGAGTAGTGCATAATATGAGGTGTCCTATCACGTTTACTCAGATCAGATTCTGACAGAATAGAATAGCTGAAACAGTCTATTTTATTTCTATTTTCTTATCGAATTTTCAAGATCTAAGTGTCTCCTATTTGTGTGCGACGAGACAATTTAACACACTGTGACAAAGAGGAGATGCCTTTGTTTTGCAACAAAAATTTTTTGCAGAGAACTCTCATCCCACTTGTTATGTTTTCAAGAAACAAACTGGTTTAGTCTGAATGGGATTTTCTGACAGAAACGGTTTCAATGAAATTTCCCCACCATCTCGATTCCTGGGCTCTATCTCTTCCTCTGGGAGGTTTGTTGTCCGTTAGAACAGGAGACAGGACTGGTGGCTTCTCTTTCTGGCTCTGCCACTGCCTTGCTGTGTAGGCCCTTGGGTAGGTCACTTCCCTTCTCTTTAGCTCAGGCTCCTCCCGATCTGTCCAATGAGAAGATGGACAATTCTCGAACTCTGGGCAGTTGTGAGCCTGAGTGAGATAAGGGGCATTAAAGCTATCTGTGAAGGAGAAAAGGGAGTTTCACAATGGTTAGCACCAAGGAATTCTAAAGTTTGCTAAAATGTCTAGTCTGTGGAAAAAAGAAATGGTCGGGGCCAAATTGTTTAACCATTGCCTTTTTTAAAGCCCATTCAGGGATGTGAGTCCCTGTCTTTTAGGTGCCTGAGGTTCTTTGCCAGCAGGATAGAAGAGGTTCCTGCCTCCAATTTTGTGCCCCAGTTCTCGTCTGAGATCCCTGAAAAAGAACATCTTCCTATCCATTAACAAGACAGGACCTATCTTGAAAAGGGGAACAAAGAGAACCCTGGGACTTGCAGACTAGCTAGCCTCACTTCCATAGCTGGTAAGATCCTGGAATACATTATTAAATAAGCAGTTTGTCAGCACCTACTGGATAATTTGGTTCTTAGGACTAGTGAGCATGTCTTTGTCAAGAACAAATCATTCCAAACCAATCCTATTTCCTTCTTTAGCAGGGTTAGGGGCCTAGTGGAGGTGGGTAAACAGGAGATGTGATCTATCTTGGTGTTACTAAGGCTTTTGACACAGTCCCATAGGACATTCTCTCAAGCAAACTAGGGATATGTGGTCTAGCTGCAATTCGTGTAATGTGGGTGCAGAGCTGGTTGAAAGCCCATACTCCAAGAACCCTTTTCTATGTTTGGCTGTCCAATGGAGAGGGTGTACCTAGTGGGTCCAGCAGGGATCAGTCCGGGGTCTGGTACTATTCAATATTTTCATGAATGATTTGGAAAATGGAGTGGAGAGCATGCTTCTAAAATTTGCAAATGACACCAATCATTTTGGAGTACAGGACTGGAATTCAAAAAGCCCTTAGCAAATTGGAGAACTGGTCTTCTTGAGCCAGACTCCATGGCTGGGCCCCTCTCCATAGACTGGGCTGAAGTGAAACCCCAGAGCCAAACACTCCTCCTCCTCCATCTTCATAAATGATCTGGAGGATGGTGTGGATTGCACTCTCAGCAAATTTGCAGATGATACTAAACTGGGAGGAGTGGTAGATACGCTGGAGGGCAGGGATAGGATACAGAGGGACCTAGACAAATTGGAGGATTGGGCCAAAAGAAACCTGATGAGGTTCAATAAGGATAAGTGCAGGGTCCTGCACTTAGGACGGAAGAACCCAATGCACCGCTACAGACTAGGGACCGAATGGCTAGGCAGCAGTTCTGCGGAAAAGGACCTAGGGGTTACAGTGGATGAGAAGCTGGATATGAGTCAGCAGTGTGCCCTTGTTGCCAAGAAGGCCAATGGCATTTTGGGATGTATAAGTAGGGGCATAGTGAGCAGATCGAGGGACGTGATCGTTCCCCTCTATTCGACATTGGTGAGGCCTCATCTGGAGTACTGTGTCCAGTTTTGGGGCCCACACTACAAGAAGGATGTGGATAAATTGGAGAGAGTCCAGCGAAGGGCAACAAAAATGATTAGGGGTCTGGAACACATGACTTATGAGGAGAGGCTGAGGGAACTGGGAATGTTTAGTCTACGGAAGAGAAGAATGAGGGGGGATTTGATAGCTGCTTTCAACTACCTGAGAGGTGGTTCCAGAGAGGATGGTTCTAGACTATTCTCAGTGGTAGAAGAGGACAGGACAAGGAGTAATGGTCTCAAGTTGCAGTGGGGGAGGTTTAGATTGGATATTAGGAAAAACTTTTTCACTAGGAGGGTGGTGAAACACTGGAATGCGTTACCTAGGGAGGTGGTAGAATCTCCTTCCTTGGAAGTTTTTAAGGTCAGGCTTGACAAAGCCCTGGCTGGGATGATTTGATTGGGGATTGGTCCTGCTTTGAGCAGGGGGTTGGACTAGATGACCTCCTGAGGCCCCTTCCAACCCTGATATTCTATGATTCTATGATTCCTCCTGGGCAGTGCGCTCCGACCTTTAATGGGCAGATGCTGCTTTGCACTGTCAGAGCAGCTTTTGCTGGGGGATTCTCCCAGCACTTTCCAATTGTGGAAAGTATTAAATCCCCATTTGACTGCTGGGGACAAAGCCATAGATGGGGGAGCAACTTGCCCAAAGTCCCACAGGAAAAGGAAAACAACCAGCAATGGAACCAATAGGAAACCCAGCAATGGAACTCAGGAGTCCTGACTCCCAATCCCCTGGTCCAGTCACTACCGTAGAGCACACTCCCTCTCAAAGGCAGGGGGAGTGGACACGAGGGCCTGGTTGTATTTACTAGCTGAGGGAGGGAGTGTGCAGCAGTGGTTAGTGAAGGGGCCTGGACATAAGGACTGCTGGGTCCCATCCATGGCTCTGACACTTGGTGTGACCCTGAGACAGTAGCTTCCCCTCCCCAGGCCTGTTTCTCATCAGTCGGGTTGGGGTGGCAGTCCCTACAGCCCAGGGGGGCTGGGAGGCTCCAGAAAGGTGTGTAAAGTGCTGGGATGTCAGGATCCTGGAGGTGCTGTCACTCCCGCAGTAGTGCGGTGTTCTGCATCCCCTGCTGCTGACCAAATTTCTCCATCCCTTGGCAATGAGACAGACTCTTGTTTTCACAGCCAGTTGATCGCCCAGTGTCATCACCCTGGCTGCTGGCTGGGCAGGGCAACTCCTCAGGTCACCATCACCCTCTCCAGCGTGCCATGGGCTTGGAGAGTGAGGAGAAGGGCGAGGGACGACACTGAACATCCTCCATCCATCGCTCCATCAGCTAGAGCAAGTGAGTGGCATTAGGGTTCCTCTGTGGCATTCCCTGTCTGTCTGGGGAGAGGCAGAAAGAGGGGGAGAGAATCTCTCCCAAAGGAGATTGGATTTGCAAACAGCCGCCAGGAGCCCCTGGCTCTCAGACCAGGGAGGGGCTTCTCCAGAGGCATCTCCAGTGCGTTTCGAAAGCTCCCAGCAATGGGTCTCCCAGCCCTTCCCTTGTGGGAGACTGTTCCCCAGGCTGAGAGTCTCTGAGCTGGGCCAGACCCTGTGAGCGGCTGAGCATTGAAATCAATGGGAAACAAGGGGGCCCTGACCTTTCTATGCCTGGGGACTTTGAAGTGGGGAATGGTTTCCCAGGAGAAGTCCGGACTCCTGGGTTCTGTTCCTTCTCTAGCCGGGCTGGGGCGGGAGGGGGTTGTGAGGAGGGAAGTGTGGCCTGTGATGGCAGGAGGGAGCTGCTTGTCCAAAGTGACCAATGGTCTTTGTGACTGACCCCAGTGCTCGAGAGGAGGAGACTCCCCGGTTATTGCAGCACCAGGGATGACGAGGGGGACAGTTGGGAGCAGATCATGCAATGAACTCCTGCCAGTGTGTGTAGCTTGCACTCCCTGCACTCCGGTGGGGGGTCGGGGAAGAGGAGCTGCTCTGTCTGGGGCAGGGATGGGGAGGGACCAAAAAGGCTGGTTAGTGGGAGGCTGCCTTGAGCCCAGACTCACGCCTGCTCCCCGCTCGGGTCCAGGATGGCCAGGCTCCTGAGGGTGTTCAGGAAGAAGGCTCTGCAGGTGGCCCCAGAGCCTGAGGGAAGCAGCTGCCATCTTCCCCAGGAGCAGGGCGGCCCCTCTGTCCCCGCTGGCAGGGAAGGAGCTCATGGCCGGGCCAGGAGGTGGAAGTGCCCAGTCTTCTGGCAGAGGAAACCCGCTCCCGGCGCAGGCACCGAGGTGGCAGAGGCAGTGGCCAGGCCCCAGTGGAGCTGGGCCAGGAGCGGAGCCGGGCAGGGTGGCTCTGGGGCTTGTTGTGTGGGCAGGAGCCAGCAGCTCAGCCCGCTCCCCATGGGACAGCAGCAGCGCCTGGGACTCAAGCAGCAGCCAGGCCGATGGACGCCGCTGCTTTGTTCCATGTGAGGAGCTTGGGCTGGGCTCTGTGAGGGTTGAGGAGGAGGCTGTGAACACTCTGGGCCCAGGCCCTCGACCAATGCTATGGTGGGCAGGTCCCCAGCCCAGGTGTCTGGCCTGAGCCACGTGAACCCCACTGACACAAGATGTTGCCACTTCGGTAAATGGTGCTCCATTGGGTGGAGGGTGTGTGGGGGACGCACCTCCCAGGAAGTCCAGGACGGTGGGGAGGGTCTCTTTGCTATGGACTCGTGAAGGAGTTGGGGGCTGTAGGCGTCACTGAGAGGGGGGAGTGTGGGGCCCGATCTTCCCTAGGACCATGCCCCTGTCCTTCCCACAAGTGGCAGCAGAAGTCACCCTGTCCCCTTCTCTCCCTGGTGCAGGGACCGGCAGGGTCTCAGAGGACTCAGAGGAGGAGGAGGAATGGGTGGACGTGGTTACAGAGGGGGCAGCTCTCAAAAACATCCGAGAGCAGTTCCAGGGCCGAGAAAAGGTACAAATGTTCCCCAGCTGTGCTGGAACTGAGATTGTCCTGCTCCTTCCCAGCATCTCAACCCCCTGCAGAGGGTCTTACCCCTCATGAGCCACCCCCCAGAATGGGGACCTTTCTCCTCCATGATCTGGAACCCCCAAGATGGGGGCATTTGTCACACACCAGCTGTGGTCTTCTCCCCCCACAGGCTCTGTCCCAGTTCCTGACCCTGCTTGTGTAAGAGTCGTGGGTGATTTGGACAACGGGCGGGTCCCCACTATCCCGCATTCAGGCCTGAGTCCTGCAGCTGGTGTGGCTGGGGCAGAAAGGTCCCTGGCTAATGGGCTCTCTCTCCCCACACCCCACTCCTGGTGGTTGCAGGATGAGGCCCAGCAGCTCACGTTCCTGCACGCCATCTACCCCGCATGTTTCGCTGCACACCAGAGAGGGCAGGACACACTGGAGCCGCACTGCTGCAAGGCGGCTGTGGTGGAGAGGATTGTGGTGAGCAAGATACGGTGCCCGGCAGCTGGAGGGTGGACAGCGACATGGGAGTGGCAGGGGTCTCTCCGGGCCGATGGTTCGGGGATGACTGGTGCTGGAGGGGCAGCTGAGGGCAGGGATTGCTGGTGCTGAAGATTGGGGAGGAGAGACAGGAGAAATAGTGGGAAGGAATCAGAGGAGCGAGAGGCAGGTGGGGGAATCCTGCTGGCTGGGTGGGGTGCTGGCTGTGTAATCTCCTCATTGGGAAGTGTCAGTGAGGCCCAAATCTCACACGCTCCTTTCGCTTTTAAAGGAGGTCATTGAGGAGCTTCCCGATAACTCTCCACCCAGCGCCGTCCTGGTTAGCTGTGGGCAACCTCAGGTACCGAGACCCTTTTGCCCGGTTCCCCTAACCCCCGTGCTGCTCAGGCCCACGGCTGGGAGTCACTGCACCTCCCATTCCCAGGTCACCTCCCAAGGGTGACTCCTCTGGCAGAGGTAGCGGGAAGGTTCACTCTTTCCTGGCTGTGCTGTTCTTTTCACTCCAGTAACAACAGTGTAATGGCTTTGGGGAGAGGCTGACTCCCAGGATCAGATAGAGGAGGGGCAGCAGGGTCCAGGGAACAGGCGCTATTCCTGCCCTGCCACTGTCTGTCTGGGAAACCTTGGCCTTATCATGCCCTGGCTCGGTGCCTCAGTTTCCATTCTTGCCAGCCTCTGCCTATTTCCCTGCAATTTCACGTCCTTGTTGGTGCCAGTCCCACCCCTGCACTGCACAGTCTAATAGCGGCTCCCCTCTCTCTTGCCAGCACCATGACACCTGACCTGGAGCCGGAGCTGGAGACACACCTCCTTCGAGCTGCCCTTCATGCCGTGTTCACCCTGGGCATGGAGAAGGACGCCACCCAAGTCTAGGTAGATCATGCTAAAGTCATGGATTGAAGAGCTAGTTGTCATCCTGCCACAAATCCTTGCTAACTGCCTACAGTGGGATGTGAATGAGAGAGGCCAGGATATGTGTTTGGGGGTCTCACCACTGCTTCCCACAGATCCCTCTTCCTATCCTGTGGCAGGTGTAGCCCCAGTTTCCCTAACTCTGACCCATGACTCTCCCTTGCTTTGCAGGATCTGCATAGGGTCTTGGTAGACATCCTGGATGCCATGCTGGGGAATCTGCTGGCAGAGTCCCCAGGCACCAACAGGCTCCACTACCTCTTGGAGGTGAGTCTGATGAGAGGAATGGGGGCAATTTTACCTTAACTCTTCGAGCGATTTTCCAGTCTGTCCTCCTAGCTGGGCCCGCAGTGGGCCGTCCTTGATCAGGACAGTCAGTGCAATGCAGTGTCAGGCCCTTCCTCCTGGAAGGACAGAGGAAGGAGCTGGGACTTCAAGCGAGAGCTCTTCCTGAGTCTGTTGAGCACTAACCACAGGGCCCCTGGCTGGCTTGAGGAGTGAGAGTCCGAATCCCTCCTGTGAGATCCAGAAGACGGTCCTCAGAGAAGAGTCACAGCCTTGTTCCTAGAGAAACAGGAGGACCCCAGAGAATCACCCCTTGTCTCCGACGGGTTCTGAGATTCCTGGGGGGATTGTGCTCACGCTCAGTCCCTTCACCCAACCAAGGACTTGAGAGCCAGGGAGGGGTGAGGGGTCTGTCTCTTTCCTGGTGAGCTGTTCAGGAATCAGGGTTTCAGGGAGGATGGGACCAGCCCCGACACCGAGCATTGCCCCAATCTAGAGAGACAGTGACAAGTTGTGACCTGCAGCAGACAAGCATCATCCTGGGGGCAACAATCCCCTTCTAAAGCTCTACGATCAATGCATTAGATATTCCACCCCACACACAATGTCTTAGCCCTCTGGGGATGGGGAGGGGCTCACGAGCACAACACATGCACCTGCCCATTGATCCTGAGCTGCCTCCTTTCCCCACAGCACATTAACTACTGGATCGTGTCCAGGGTGTCGCGAGAGAGAGCCAGGGCCATTAGGAGCATCACGGCCCTGCTTCGATCCACCATCACCCTCCCTGAGTTCGACATAAGTGGCCTCTGACCCAAGGTTCCTGCCTCCAGGCGTAGCAGGTATGGTGAGCAGGAAATGAGCTTGACTTGAGTCAAGTTCTTGTCCTGATTAAGTGATGACTTTTAAGGGGACCCTGCTCCAGATTCATGCCTTCCTGTCATCCTGGAGCAGCCGGGGAAGCAAATCCTCATGGAGGGCCCTGCCCACATCCCTGTGCTCCAGGCTCCCTTGCGGGGAGAGAAAATTAAGGGTCTAGCTCTAGCTCCTATGCTCTAGCGTTTCCTGCAGAGGGGCTGAGGGGAAGGAGAGTCCTGGCCCAGGTGGGGACTGGGAGCCGACAGGAAAATGCTGATGGAGTCCCCTCTCCCTCTCCCTTCCATTAGAACTCAACCGAGTTCTAGCTCTGTTCGTCAGTGACCCATCCAAGGACATCAGCTGGCAGGCCAGGGAGGGGGTTTACCAGCTCTACCAGCTGCTGCTGCACCACAGGGGTGAGGAACTCAGCTGGGAAATGGCACCCGAAAGAAGAGTGAGACTGGGACCCCAGCCAACTTCTCTCAGACTGACCCCAGCTGGGGAATGAGTCTCTCTCTATCTCTTTCTGTGTTCTACACCACCGCCTGCAATTGTGTTGGGCCAGGCACACAGCGAGGACTCTGCCCACTGTGCAGCCACCAATGGGACTGGAAGGACACAAGCACTGCAAGCTGAATGAGAAATGTGTGTGTGTGTGTCTCTCTCTTTCCCAGGCCTGACCATCCATGAAGCCGAAGACCTGTGGGTCTGGGACTGACACCAGGACAGCAGGTTCCTGGGCTACAAGAACACAGCCAGGGTGGGGGAGGTAAGGACACTCCGCAAGGGCACAGGAGTGGGGGTGGCTGCATCTTGGAGCCACGAGACGGAGATGCCATTCTAGTCTAGGATTTGGAGCCTGGTTCTGGGCAATCTGCCGAAGCCTCACATATGGTTGGCTTTAGGTCTTCGGGAAGTTCTTCTCAGAGGAAGAGAGAAGATTCTTCCTCTGGACGGCAGTGCTGGCCATCCACAACCCCCTGCTGCATGTCAGCCAGGCTGGGCTGCTCCTCAGCTACTCCCTCCTAGGGAAAGGCCAGCAGCTGATGGGGGACAAGGGAAGCAGCTGCATTAGACTCAGGAGATTGGGGCAGGGCCCAGGCCTCATTCCCCTACTATGGCCATTCGCTGGCCTGGCAGCAAGGAACCTGGTGGGGAATGAGGGTGAGAGCAGGTGCTACAGGGCAGGGAGATGAATTCACCTTCACGAGCAGGAAGGAGCCAGCTTGTCCCCGGAGCAGCTCCAACCCTGCTCTTTAGCAAGGCTAATTAATGACAAGCATTGCCTCATCACGGACTTATGCTCTTAGGACATGGTGTTCTCGCTCTTGGGAAGGACAGCAGAGTCCCCTAAGTGCCCTCTGCAAGCCTCTCCTGTCACCTAAGCCACCACCCCAAGTTGCTCCCATCACTGGCAGCCTGGGAGGCCAGGGACTGACGAGTCATGGCGACTGACCAGGCGGGGCTGAGGCACATGGGCGGGGGAAGCTTGTCCTGCTGCTGGCAGAGTTGGACCCGCTCTAGAGAGAACGGGAGGCTTCAGTCAACATGGGCTGCTGATCTGCCCATTCCCCAGGGCTGCCATGCTGTGGTTTCAGCATGAATGGCCAGGATGACTTGTGGAAAAGTCTCAACCTCCCCGCATCCCACTTCACTGCTGCCAGAATCCTTTCTGCCCCCCTGCCAGAGCCCCCTCCCTGCCCTGCCTGGGTGGGGGTGGAGGAAATTGTTCTGACAACTTGGGCTGTGGATTGGAGGTGGAATAGCTGTCGGGGCACTGAGGGGGAGGAGGCAGGAGCTCACCCTACAAGGAGAGAGGTTGCCACTGGAGGTCACTCGAAAGGACAACAAGACTCCATTCTGGGGGTCAGGAGTGTCAGTACATCCCTCAGAGGTGGGCAGGTGCTGGGTGGAAATGCTGCTGGTTCCAGGCGCCCTTAATCCCCTCTGATTCCTTGGGGCATCTGAGTCTGTGACAGGTTCTCATTCCCTTGCAGCAGGAGGCCGTCACGGCCAATATTAGGCACCAGCTCCACATAATCCAGAACTTGCACCAGATGCCTGAGGCACTGCAGGGGCTGTGCCTCTGAGGCCACCAGCAACTCCGGCTCCCTGCTGCAGGTACTGCTCTGGCTCCCTGTAAGTGGGGACCTAGTGGAAGAGGAAATAGAGCCCCCGGCACTCTCTCTCCTCTCAAATTCCTTCATCTGGGACAGGAGCTCTTTCCCTCACACCCATTCCCTTCCCCCCTGTTCTTGGTCCACCCCCGTCCCATTCCCTGTACTCCCAGGCAGAACTCTCCCTGCCCCATATGGTGTAGAAAGGCCGATGTGGCAGGGCCACAGCTCCAGCCCCACCGAAGCTTGGAAAGCTCCACTTTTGAGGAGGCAGGGGTGGGACAGAGGCTCAGAGCTAGCTTCACCTCCTGCCCTTTATTCTCCCCTTGGCCCTTCTATGGGGTCTCTGGCTGTAAAATGAATAGGAGCCTCCTTCCCGCCTGTCTTCCAGGCCCTGGGATGTGGCACAGCCTCCCAGGCAGTCGCATCCTGGAGCTGAGCCACGTCAAAAAGCAGTGGGGACAGGTCACCTCGTCCCATCAAAGCAAGCAACGCTGGCTCTCAAAGAGCTTCGATGGAAGACCCTGCTCCTTCCTGGAAGTAAGAGATATTGACTCCTCAGGACATGGGGGTCTCTTGGGGGAGAAATGGGATCCCTGATACCTTGTCTGGCTGATATCTTCCCCCATCCCTTGATCCCAGCCTCAGGACAGAGACGTTCCCATCAATGTTCCACGCTTGTTTCTTCCCTAGCAAGAGGCTCCCCAGAGATGTCCTTGAATCTGGACTCCTGAGAACGTTTCTGGCAGGAGGCTCCAGCACATCAGGTACAAAGAGAGCATCATGCAGTCTTCTTCCCATGGCATCTCCGCTCCCCAGCTCCACTTTCCCAAGCAGAACAAACGAACCGTTCAGCTCCCAGAGTCCGGACTCTTTGACCTCCTTCTGATCAGCAATAGGGTTTCTCCAGCCCCCTCACCACACCTGTCAGCCTCTGAAAGATGAAGGGCCTGAATGTCACAGTCACCAGAACAAGAAAAACTCCAGGTGTATCTGGCAGAGCCTGTGTGGACTCAGCCACTCTGGAAACCTGCTCTGAAATGGGGAGCAAGGACCCCAGCCCAGTAACAGCAGCTCTGGGCAGAAAAGGCTTCTAACAGGGTGCTTTCTCCTGGGCTGCAGAGCCTGGGGCCTAGCCAAAATGATTACAGAATGAACCCTAACTGAGGGGGACCATGTACCTCTCCCCATATACTGCCAGACTTCAGCAGTGATAAAAGCCAGCTGGGCTATGAACTGGAATGAGAATAAGGTAGGAAGCTCAGAGCAGCAAGAAAAGTCCAGAGGGGAACTTGAGATGAGAGGGAGGAAGTATCCAGGGAAAACTTCAGCCAAGAGAAAAGAGAAGACCTAACTGTTGGGTACAGGGCCCTGGTCATTATCAAAAGAAGGGGGGCATACACGCACCCAGAGAGGGTTACCAAACACAGCAAGGGGGCTGCAGGCTGAGCAAGAGCCCCACCTTTCTGTGGAAAGACCTCTTTGGACTTTTAGTGTGAGGCAAGCTGGGCCCTGGAAGGGTGGGCTGTAGGTGGTGACCTGGCCAGAGGCTGAGAAACTGCCATGGTGCTCAAGGGACCATCAGTGGGGGATGCTAGGCTGGCAAGAGGGCTGTGATTCTGTGCCTGGTCACCAGAGAGCATGTAAGGATGAACAGATTTGTTTATGATTTTCATAGTCGGCAGGATTGAATTCCCCCCGTGATCCCTGAGGGCTGATGGAAGTCTTGGTTGCTGAAGGCAGGTCTGTCCTCCCAAGTGGAGCTATTGAGGGACCAAACTGGTAACTGGATTTTCCACTTCAGTTCCAGGGACTGGTTAAGCAGCCAAAGCAGGTCGAGGGGTTTCTCCAGAAGCTCCTAGGAAACCAACAGAAGCAGTAGGAAGTGCAGAAGAGCTACAGACGCAGCTGGCAATCTTCATGGAGCAGCAGCAACACCTGTCAGAGGTCCTGCAAAGGGAAGTCAACGCAGGATGTGCTATGCCCATTGACAAAAAGAGCATGCCGGGGCTGTGCTGAGAAGGTTAGCCCAGGAGAGCAGGGCACGAGAGAGTGGACTCATGCCTAAAACTTAAAGCCTGATACCAAGATGGGGACAATGACCTCTTGGATGTAAGAGCCATTTACTCCTTAGGGCATATGCGTCTCTTGGGGGAGAAATGGGATCCCTGATGCATTGCCTGACTGAGAGCTTCCCCCGTCCCTGGCTCCCCAGCTCTGGGACAGACATCTCCATCATCATATCACCCTGGTTCTATTCCTAGGAAGGAGCTCCCCAGAGAGGTCCTCGAACCTGGACTCCTGAGGACGTTTCCGACAGGAGGCTCCATCCCATCGGGCATCAAGAGAGCATCAGGTAGTCTCGTTCACATGGCATCTCTGGTCTCCAGCTCCACTTCCCGCAGCAGGGCAAACGTACCCATCATCTCCCAGAATCCCAACCCTTTGACTTCCTTCTGCTCAGCAGTGGGGTTTCTCCAGCCCCCTCACCACACCTGTCACCCTCTGAATGATGAAGGGCCTGAATGTCAGAGTCACCAGAACAAGCAATCTCCAGTTCCAGGCAGTGGGGCCTGCGTGTACTTGGCCCCTCTGTGTAAGCAGGGGAATAGTCCCCCTATTGTGGGGAACTTTCCTGGCTTCTGCACTACCCCAGGGAAGTGGGCTAGTGAAAGGATCTGAGCCCTCGCTCCCACTTCCTTTACCCAGTGGCCTCCCTGCCCTTGAGGACTCCCCTTCCACTCTCCTGTCTGCCAGAGTCCTCGTAACGCCAACAAGGCTGGGCCAAGGATTCCTGGGGGGCTCGACCCCCAACCCTGCTGTGGTCACCTAGGACAGGGGCTAGGGTGTCCCCACTCCGGGGTACTCTCTCTGCCCTGGGCACTT
The DNA here is from genome assembly GCF_015237465.2 of Chelonia mydas. Lineage (NCBI taxonomy): Eukaryota > Metazoa > Chordata > Testudines > Cheloniidae > Chelonia > Chelonia mydas. Next base: position 69,398,969 of record NC_051251.2, on the reverse strand, counting down.
CTCTGACCCACTGACAATGACATACAAGTTAAAGCAAATGCAAGTTATTTAATCAACAATTAATTTAAAAAAGAATAAGGAATAATGGGAAAGGTTAAATGAAACACATCACCCTGCTCTGTGGCAGGGAACATCACAAACAGTGTCTCTGGAACGTCAGAGCAGTTCACAGTCTGTTCATTGTAAGCCCCAGGCCTCCTGCTCAGGCCCCGGCTGTGCTGCAGGGATGCTGTGGGTTGGACACTCGCTCTGGTGGTGGCCACACGCTCTCAGGCTCTAAGTGGTGGGACCCTTCTTCCCAGTGTCGCCCCCGCCCTGTCGGGGTTACGATCCAAGGCTGGCCTGCAGAGCCTCTTGGCTGAGGCGTCTCCCTGTGCTGGGCCCGCTGCCCGGGGTCCCCCTCGCTCTCCCCAGCTGCTCACCACACCCAGCTCCAGACTGCTCCCGCCCCAGCTGCACCACTCGGTCTCTGCACTGCTGCTGGTCTGCCTCCAGCTCCCTGGGCTGCTCCTTTAACCCCTCTGGCTCTGGTTGCTGCAGCTCTGCTCCCAGGACAGGTCTGCTCTGCAGGCTGCTTCTGTGACTCTGCTCCCAGCACTGACCTGCTTCCTGGGCTGCTTTTCTGGCCCCTCTGGCTCTGGTTGCTGCAGCTCTGCTCCCAGGACAGGTCTGCTCTCTCTGGGCTGCTTTTCTGGTCCCTCTGGATCTAGCCCAGCTCCGCTCCCTACCTCAGCTCGGGCCCCTGCTTTCTCCTTAGCTCGGCCCCACTCTGTCTGACCCAGGCAATTCCGGCTCACACGGAGGACGGGACCTCCCTGGCCTCCTGACTCCCTGATTAGCCTGCTCACCCTGTCATTCAGGCTGACCTGGAGCATGGGCCTCTCCCCATTGTTCCTGGGGGCTGTCAGTCTCAGGGTCCTGATTCCCCATCGACCCTTCCCTCTTTTTAGTACTGGGAGCTAGCAACTAAAACACCCCCAATGAATGTTAGTAAGGGGGCAACAGTCCCCTTACATCTGGAAACCAGGTCTGAAATGGGGAACAAGGATCCCAGGCCAGTAAGAGTAGGAGTGAGCAGAGCAGGCCTGTAACGGGGTGCTTTCCCCCAGGGCCCTGGGTTGCTACCAATGTCAGGGTGGGACTGGGTTCCCCTACTGGCCCCAAAGAAGGGGGCGTACACACACCCGGAGAGGGTTACCAAGCCCAGCAAGGGGGTTGCAGGCTGAGCAAGAGCCCCAGCGATGGCAGAAGGACTTCTTTCTGTGGAAAGACCTCTTTGGACTTCTAGTGTGAGACAAGCTGGGCCCCAGAAGGGTGGACTGAAGGTGGTAACCTGGCCAGAGGGCTGAGTTACCAGGCAGAGAGTCTGCCATGGTGCTGGAGCGATCATGCATGGGGGACGCTAGCCAAGCGAGTGGGCTGTGATGCGACGCCAAGCTGCCGACGGGGGGGCGGGCACGTAACGATGAGTAGATTGGTTTATGATTGACAAAGTCAGTAGGACTGAATTCCCCCTGTGATCCATGAGGGCTGATGGAAGTCTTGGTTGCTGAAGGAAGGTCTGTCCTCCCAGGCGGGTGAATCGAAGGACAGAGGACCTTGTTTCTGTTAAAGACATTTTTGGACTTTTAGTTTGGGATGAGCGCGACCCAGGAAGGAGTGGACTAAAAGATGGTCACCTGGCTGAAGGGCTGAGTTCCCTGGCAAAAAACTGCCAGAGTGCCCTAGGACTATTGGCGAGGGTGCTAGCCCAGCAAGAAAGCTGTGGCACCAGGCCTTGCCAGGAAGGGGCACCTGTTGGTGAGTGAACTCTGTTTCAAGCCTGCTTCCATTATGGAAACAGCCTGGTAATGGAGAGCGGTGGGGATGGCCTATGGGAGAGGATGGCTGGAGTGGTCCTACAGAAGGGGCAGCAGGGTCCAGTGATGAGAGCAGGGAACAGGTTGTAGTGCAGCCCTGCCACTGAGTGGTAACGTGATCCTGGCTAGGTCACTCTCCACCTGGTGTTTCACTTTCTCTATCTTTGAAATGGGGATCATCCTGACCCACCTTAAGAACGTGTTTGATCCTCTGCTATTGTTTCCCCAATCCCTGCCCTCCGTGCCCCACACAGACCTCTGCCCTGTTCTTGCAACTTCCATGCCCATGTTATTGCCTGGGTCGCCCCCCAACTGCAAGGTCTCATTTATCATCTCCTGCCAGCAAACTGAAGCCGGTCCTAGATCCAGAACAATTCCGGTTGATTCAATTTATAATTCTCTGGGGTTCAGACCCTCTGTTCTCCCCCTGGGGTGACAGAACCCTGATTGTCACATCTGTCTTTCAGGCTCTGTCCCAGCCTCTCACACAGCTATATCCTATAGCCCGCCCAGCTCAGGGAGCAGTGGGGACAGGTTATCTCATCCTATCAAACCAAGCAACATGGGTCCCATTGAGACTTAGATGGAAGATCCCACGCATCTCCTGGAGGTAAGAACCGTTCACTCGTCCTGCCACTTGGGGCTCTTGCAACAAACAGGGGGCTCCTGCTTCATATCCTGGTTGGGAGCTTTCCCTGTTCCTGGATTCCAGCCCTGGTACAGAGATTTATTTCTCATCATGATATCCTCATGTTATTCTCAGAGGATGTGTCCAGGATCCTGGAGACTGTTTCCTGCGGGAGGTTTGAGGGGGCAGAGATCACTCACTCTCACGACCCACGGGTCTTCAACGCGGGTCTGCAGGATTCACAGAAGAAGCCACAGTCCACTTGGAAGCCTGCTGAAAATTGCTTACCTTGGACACACAAAGTTCAACCCCAGTTTGAGGCTCCACTCCTAAGGTGCTATTGGAGGAGTCGGAGAGCAGCTAATTGGCCCCCTGGCCCTGCTGAAGACAGCAGTGGGAACAGGAAGCTGTCTGGACACCAGGGCTGCTCCCTGTTCCGGACCATGTGCTGCCTCTTTCTGCTGCTGCTCCCCTGGCTTGATTTCCTGGCATCTGATTTGTGGTTGTGATCGCAAGTTTGTCTTTTGCTGCTGATCTTCCAGTATCCTGACCCAGCTGACTCACGACTCCGGTCATGTGAGTGTGGACTCTGGCTCTGACCAGTAGGTCTGGCTGCCCTTGACCCACCCGTGACATTCATAGACTCATAGACTTTAAGGTCAGAAGGGACCATTATGATCATCTAGTCTGACCTGCACAACGCTGGCCACAGAATCTCACCCACCCACTCCTGCAATAAACCTCTCACCTTTGTCTGAGCTATTGAAGTCCTCAAATCATGGTTTCAAGACTTCAAGGTGCAGAGAATCCTCCAGCAAATGACCCATGACCCATGCTGCAGAGGAAGGTGAAGACCCCCCATGGTCTTTGCCAACCTGCCCTGGGTGAAAATTCCTTCCTGACCCCAAATATGGCGATCAGCTGAACCCTGAGCATGTGGGCAAGACTCACCAGCCAGTTACTCAGAAAAGAATTCTCTGTAGTAACTCAGATCCCATCCCATCCAACATCCCATCACAGGCCACTGGGCCCCATCTACCACGAATTGTCAAAGATTTATTAATTGCCCAAATCATGTTATCTCATCATGCCATCTCCTCCATAAACTTATCAAGCTTAATCTTGAAGCCAGATAGGTCTTTTGCCCCCACTGCTTCCCTTGGAAGGCTGTTCCAGAACTTCACTCCTCTGATGATGGTTAGAAACCTTCATCTAATTTCAAGTCTAAACTTCCTGATGGCCAGTTTATATCCATTTGTTCTTGTGTCCACATTGGTACTGAGCTTAAATAATTCCTCTCCCTCTAGGGTATTTATACCTCTGATATATTTATAGAGAGCAATCATATCTCCCCTCAGCCTTCTTTTGGTTAGGCTAAACAAGCCAAGCTCCTTGAGTCTCCTTTCATAAGACAGGTTTTCCATTCCTCGGATCATCTTAGTAGCCCTTCTCTGTACCTGTTCCAGTTTGAATTCATCCTTCTTGAACATAGGAGACCAGAACTGCACACAGTATTCCAGATGAGGTCTCACCAGTGCCTTGTATAACGGTACTAACACCTCCTTATCTCTACTGGAAATACCTTGCCTGATGCATCCCAAGACCGCATTAGCTTTTTTCACGGCCATATCACATTGGCGGCTCACAATCATCCTTCGGTCAGCCAATACTCCAAGGTCCTTCTCCTCCTCCGTTACTTCCAATTGATGCGTCCCCAGATTATAACTAAAATTCTTGTTATTATCCCTAAATGCATGACCTGACACTTCTCACTAATAAATTTCATCCTATTACTATTACTTCAGTTTACAAGGTCATCCAGTATGATATCCCGGTCCTTCTCTGAATTGGCAATACCTCCCAGCTTTGTGTCATCCGCAAATTTTATGAGTACACTCCCACTTTTTGTGCCAAGGTCAGTAATAAAAAGTTTAAATAAGATTGGTCCCAAAACCGATCCCTGAGGAACTTCACTGGTAACCTCCCTCCAGCCTGACAGTTCACCTTTCAGTATGACCCGCTGTAGTCTCCCCTTTAACCAGTTCCTTATCCACCTTTCAATTTTCATATTGAACCCCATCTTTTCCAATTTAACTAATAATTCCCCATGTGGCACCATATCAAATGCCTTACTGAAATCTAGGTAAATGGCCACAGATCCACTGCATTTCCTTTGTCTAAAAAATCTGTTACTGTCTTAAAGAAGGAGATCAGGTTGGTTTGGCACGATCTGCCTTTTGTAAAACCATGTTGTATTTTTTCCCATTTACCATTGACCTCAATGTCCTTAACTACTTTCTCCTTCAAAATCTTTTCCAACACCTTGCATCCTACTGATATCAAACAAACAGGCTTGTAGTTACCCGGATCACTTTTGTTTCCTTTCTTAAAAATAGGAACTATGTTAGCAATTCTCTAGTCATATGGTACAACCCCTGATTTTACAGATTCACCCTCAGAGTTCTTCGGTCCTGCTTCCATCTGTAAGTCTGAGCTTTTCCCTTCAGCCTCCTCGTGTCTTCACTCCATCATCTACTCAAACTCCCTTCTAAACTTGACCAGAGTTTCCACCTGCATCTCCAATCCTCGGATCTTTTCCTCCATCAGCTCTATCAGTCAGCACTTCATGCAGATGGAACTCTTTTCAGGTAGCTCCTTCACGACCATATACATCCACTCATCTTCTACGTCTACTCATCTTCATTGTGTTCTCCACCGCTTGGGTCACTACCACTTCTGCCTCTGTATCTGTCATTGCATTCTCACCTAAGTCCTGTAAGTCCAGGAAACACAAACCACACCAAAACACCACCACCCAAAGCAAAAACAAACCCCAAATGAGCACCACAACACAAACTCCCCTTACAAACTCCCACTCAAGCTCCCCTGTTTACAGCTCTGTTTGCTAGCTCCTGTGCAATTTCCCCAATGCCCTTCTCTGCTCTCCAGCAAGATACACCAGTACCTTGGTTCCCAAAGTCCTTGTTGACTGCTATTCAAGGGCTGAGGGGTAGTGCTCGTATTGCCCCCAGCCCCACCCCAGCTACTTTTCCTATGGGAATCTCCCTAGAGCAGAGGTCTGTCCTCCCAAGCGAGTGCATAGAGTGACCGAGCTGGTCACTGGATTTCCCACTTCAGTTCCAGGGACTGGTTAAGCAGCCAAAGCAGGTCTAGAGGTTTCTCCAGCAGTTCCTAGAAAACCAACAGAAGCACCCAGGCACTAACATGGGCATGGAAGTTGCAGGAACAGGGCAGAGGTCTGTGTGGGGCACGGAGGGCAGGGATTGGGAAAACAAGAGCAGAGGATCAAACACATTCTTAAGGTGGGTCAGAATGATCCCCATTTCAAAGATAGAGAAAGTGAAGCACCAGGTGGAGAGCGACCTGGCCAGGATCACGTTACCACTCAGTGGCAGGGCTGCACTACAACCTGTTCCCTGCTCTCATCACTGGACCCTGCTGCCCCTTCTGTAGGACCACTCCAGCCATCCTCTCCCATAGGCCATCCCCACCGCTCTCCATTACCAGGTTGTTTCCATAATGGAAGCAGGCTTGAAACAGAGTTCACTCACCAATAGGTACCCCTGCCTGGCAAGGCCTGGTGCCACAGCTTTCTTGCTGGTCTAGCACCCCCGCCGATAGTCACTAGGGCACTCTGGCAGTTTTTTGCCATGGAACTCAGCCCTTCAGCCAGGTGACCATCTTTTAGTCCACTCCTTCCTGGGTCGCGCTCATCCCAAACTAAAAGTCCAAAAATGTCTTTAACAGAAACAAGGTCCTCTGTCCCTCAATTCACCCGCTTGGGAGGACAGACCTTCCTTCAGCAACCAAGACTTCCATCAGCCCTCATGGATCACAGGGGGAATTCAGTCTTACTCTCTTTGTCAATCATAAACCAATCTACTCATCGTTACGTGCCCGCCCCCCCGTCGGCAGCCTGGCATCGCATCACTGCCCTCTCGCTTGGCTAGCGTCCCCCATGCATGATCACTCCAGCACCATGGCAGACTCTCTGCCTGGTAACTCAGCCCTCTGGCTCAGTTACCACCTTCAATCCACCCTTCTGGGGCCCAGCTCGTCTCACACTAGAAGTCCAAAGAGGTCTTTCCACAGAAAGAAGTCCTTCTGCCATCGCTGGGGCTCTTGCTTAGCCTGCAACCCCCTTGCTGGGCTTGGTAACCCTCTCCGGGTGTGTGTACGCCCCCTTCTTTGGGGCCAGTAGGGGAACCCAGTCCCACCCTGACATTGGTAGCAACCCAGGGCCCTTGGGGAAAGCACCCCGTTACAGGCCTGCTCTGCTCACTCCTACTCTTACTGGCCTGGGGTCCTTGTTCTCCATTTCAGACCTGGTTTCCAGATGTAAGGGGACTGTTGCCCCCTTACTAACATTCATTGGGGGTGTTTTAGTTGCTAGCTCCCAGTACTAAAAAGAGGGAAGGGTCGATGGGGAATCAGGACCCTGAGACTGACAGCCCCCAGGAACAAAGGGGAGAGGCCCATGCTCCAGGTCAGCCTGAATGACAGGGCGGGCAGGCTAATCAGGGAGTCAGGAGGCCAGGGAGGTCCCGTCCTCCGTGTGAGCTGGCATTGCCTGGGTCAGACAGAGTGGGGCCGAGCTAAGGAGAAAGCAGGGGCCCGAGCTGAGGTAGGGAGCAGAGCTGGGCCAGATCCAGAGGGACCAGAAAAGCAGCCCAGAGAGAGCAGACCTGTCCTGGGAGCAGAGCTGCAGCAACCAGAGCCAGAGGGGCCAGAAAAGCAGCCCAGGAAGCAGGTCAGTGCTGGGAGCAGAGTCACAGAAGCAGCCTGCAGAGCAGACCTGTCCTGGGAGCAGAGCTGCAGCAACCAGAGCCAGAGGGGTTAAAGGAGCAGCCCAGGGAGCTGGAGGCAGACCAGCAGCAGTGCAGAGACCGAGTGGTGCAGCTGGGGCGGGAGCAGTCTGGAGCTGGGTGTGGTGAGCAGCTGGGGAGAGCGAGGGGGACCCTGGGCAGCGGGCCCAGCACAGGGAGACGCCTCAGCCAAGAGGCTCTGCAGGCCAGGCTTGGATCGTAACCCCGACGGGGCGGGGGCGACACTGGGAAGAAGGGTCCTACCACTTAGAGCCTGAGAGCATGTGGCCACCACCAGAGCAAGTGTCGAACCCGCAGCATCCCTGCAGCACAGCCAGGGCCTGAGCAGGAGGCCTGGGACTTACAAAGAACAGACTGTGAACTGCCCGGACATTCCAGAGACACTGTTTGTGATGTTCCCTGCCACAGAGCAGGGTGATGTGTTTCATTTAACCTTTCCCATTATTCCTTATTCTTTTTTAAATTAATTGTTGATTAAATAACTTGCATTTGCTTTAACTTGTATGTCATGGTCAGTGGGTCAGAGAAGTGCCCAGGGCAGAGAGAGAGTACCCTGGAGTGGGGACACCCTAGCCCCTGTCCTAGGTGACCACAGCAGGGTTGGGGGCCGAGCCCCCCAGGAATCCTTGGCCCAGCCTTGTTGGCGTTACGAGGACTCTGGCAGACAGGAGAGTGGAAGGGGAGTCCTCAAGGGCAGGGAGGCCACTGGGTAAAGGAAGTGGGAGCGAGGGCTCAGATCCTTTCATTAGCCCACTTCCCTGGGGTAGTGCAGAAGCCAGGAAAGTTCCCCACAATAGCGGGACTATTCCCCTGCTTACACAGTGGGGCCGAGTACACGCAGGCCCCACTGCCTGGAACTGGAGATTCCTTGTTCTGGTGACTCTGACATTCAGGCCCTTCATCATTCAGAGGGTGACAGGTGTGGTGAGGGGGCTGGAGAAACCCCACTGCTGAGCAGAAGGAAGACAAAGGGTTGGGATTCTGGGAGATGATGGGTTCGTTTGCCCTGCTGTGGGAAGTGGAGCTGGAGACCAGAGATGCCATGTGAACGAGACTACCTGATGCTCTCTTGATGCCCGATGGGATGGAGCCTCCTGTCGGAAACGTCCTCAGGAGTCCAGGTTCGAGGACCCATCTGGGGAGCTGCTTCCTAGGAACAAAACCAGGGTGGTATGATGATAGAGATGTCTGTCCCAGAGCTGGGGAGCCAGGGACGGGGGAAGCTCCCAGCCAGGTGATGTAACAGGGATCCCATTTCTTCCCCAAGAGACCCACATGCCCCAAGGAGTAAATGGCTCTTACCTCCAAGAGGTCATTGTCCCCTTCTTGGCATCAGGCTTTCAGAATTAGGCATGAGTCCACTCTCTCATGCCCTGCTATCCTGGGCTAACCTCAGCACAGCTTTTTTTGTCAATGGGCATAGCACATCCTGTGTTGATTTCCCTTTGCAGGACCTCTGACAGGTGTTGCTGCTGCTCCATGAAGATTGCCAGTAGCTCTTCTGCACTTCCTACTGCTTCTGTTTGTTTCCTAGGAGCTTCTGGAGAAACCCCTCAACCTGCTTTGGCTGCTTTACCAGTCCCTGGAACTGAAGTGGAAAATCCAGTTACCAGCTTGGTCCCTCAATAGCTCCGCTTGGGAGAACAGACCTGCCTTCAGCAACCAAGACTTCCATCAGCCCTCAGGGATCACAGATGGAATTCAATCCTGCTGACTATGCAAATCATAAACAAATCCGTTCATCCTTACATGCTCCCTGGTGACCAGGCACAGAATCACAGCCCTCTTGCCAGCCTAGCATCTCCCATCGATAGTCCCTCAAGCACCATGGCAGTTTCTCAGCCTCTGGCCAGGTCACCACCTATAGCCCACCCTTCCAGGGCCCAGCTTGCCTCACACTAAAAGTCCAAAGAGGTCTTTCCACAGAAAGAAGTCCTTCTGCCCTCGGTGGGGCTGTTGCTCAGCCTGCAGCCCCCTTGCTGTGTTAGGTAACCCACTCTGGGTGTGTGTACACCCCCTTCTTTGACACGGGTAGCAACCCAGGGCCCTGTACCCAACAGCTAGGTCTTCTCTTTTCTCTTGGCTGAAGTTTTCCCTGGGTACTTCCTCCCTCTCTTCTCAAGTTCCCCTCTGGACTTTTCTTGCTGCTCTGAGCTTCCTACCTTATTCTCATTCCAGTTCATAGCCCAGCTGGCTTTTATCACTGCTGAAGTCTGGTTCTATAGGTGGAGGTACATGGTGCCCCACAGGTAGGGCTCATTCTGTAATCAGTTTGGCTAGGCCCCAGGCTCTGCAGCCCAAGAGAAAGCACCCTGTTAGAAGCCTTCTCTGCCCAGAGCTGCTGTTACTGGGCTGGGGTCCTTGCTCCCCATTTCAGAGCAGGTTTCCAGAGTGGCTGAGTCCACACAGGCTCTGCCAGATACACCTGGAGTTTTTCTTGTTCTGGTGACTGTGACATTCAGGCCCTTCATCTTTCAGAGGCTGACAGGTGTGGTGAGGGGGCTGGAGAAACCCTATTGCTGATCAGAAGGAGGTCAAAGAGTCCGGACTCTGGGAGCTGAACGGTTCGTTTGTTCTGCTTGGGAAAGTGGAGCTGGGGAGCGGAGATGCCATGGGAAGAAGACTGCATGATGCTCTCTTTGTACCTGAGGTGCTGGAGCCTCCTGCCAGAAACGCTCTCAGGAGTCCAGATTCAAGGACATCTCTGGGGAGCCTCTTGCTAGGGAAGAAACAAGCGTGGGACATTGATGGGAACGTCTCTGTCCTGAGGCTGGGATCAAGGGATGGGGGAAGTTATCAGCCAGACAAGGTATCAGGGATCCCATTTCTCCCCCAAGAGACCCCCATGTCCCGAGGAGTCAATGTCTCTTACCTCCAGGAAGGAGCAGGGTCTTCCATCAAAGCCTCTTTGAGAGCCAGCGTTGCTTGCTTTGATGGGACGAGGTGACCTGTCCCCACTGCTCCTTGACGTGACTCAGCTCCAGGATGCGACTGTTTGGGAGGTTGTGCCAGATCCCAGGGCCTGGAAGACAGGCGGGTAGGAGGCTCCTATTCATTTCACACCCAGAGACCCCATAGAAGGGCCAAGGGGAGAATAAAGGGCAGGAGGTGAAGTTAGCCCTGAGCCTCTGTCCCACCCCCACCTCCTCAAAATTGGAGCTTTCCAAGCTTCGGTGGGGCTGGGGCTGTGGCATTTCTGCACCATATGGGGCAGGGAGAGTTCTGCCTGGGAGTATAGGGAATGAGACGGGGTGGACCAAGAACAGGGGGGAAAGGAATGGGTGTGAGGGAAAGAGCTCCTGTCCCAGATGAAGGAATTTGAGAGGAGAGAGAGTGCCGGGGGCTCTATTTCCCCTTCCACTAGGTCCCCACTTACAGGGAGCAGGAGCAGTACCTGCAGCAGGGAGCAGGAGTTGCTGGTGGCCTCAGAGGCACAGGCCCTGCAGCGCCTTGGGCACCTGGTGCAAGTTCCGGATGATGTGGAGCTGGTGCCTAATATTGGCCGTGACGTCCTCCTGCTGCAAGGGAACGAGAAACTGTCATAGACTCAGATGCCCCAAGGAATCAGAGGGGATTAAGGGCACCTGGAACCAGCAGCATTTCCACCCAGCACCTGCCCACCTCTGAGGGATGGATTCACCCTCCTGACCCCCAGAATGGAGTCCTGTTGTCCTTTCGAGTGACCTCCAGTGGCAACCCCTCTCCTTGTAGGGTGAGCTCCTGCCTCTTCTCCCTCAGTGCCCCACACAGCTGTTCCACCTCCAATCCACAGCCCAAGTTCTCAGAACCATCTCGTCCACCCCCACCCAGGCAGGGCAAGGAAGGGGCTCTAGCGGGGGGGCAGAAGGGATTCCGGCAGCAGTGAAGTGGGAAGGGGGGAAGTTGAGACCTTTTCACAAGTCATCCTGGCCATTCATGCTGAAGCCACAGCGTGGCAGCCTTAGGGAATAGGGCAGATCAGCAGACCCTACTGACTGAATCCTCCCGTTCTCTCTAAAGCGGGTCCAACCCTGTCAGCAGCAGGACAAGCTTCCCCTGCCCATGTGCCTCTAAACTGCCTGGTCTGTCGCCATGACCTGTCAGTCCCTGGCCTCCCAGGCTGCCAGTGATGGGAGCAACTCTGGGTGGTGGCTCGGGTGACAGGAGAGGCTCGCAGAGGGCACTTAGGGGACTCTGCTGTCCTTCCCAAGAGTGAGAACACCATGTCCTAAGAACATAAGTCCGTGATGAGGCAATGCTTGTAAGTAATTAGCCTTGATAAAGAGCAGGGTTGGAGCTGCTCCGGGAACAAGCTGGCTCCCTCCTGCTCGTGAAGGTGAATTCATCTCCCTTCCCAGTAGCACCTGCTCTCACCCTCATCCCCCACCAGGTTCCTTGCTGCCAGGCCAGCGAATGGCCATAGTAGGGGAATGAGGCCTGGGCCCTGCCCCAATCTCCTGAGTCTAATGCAGCTGCTTCCCTTGTCCCCCATCAGCTGCTGGCCTTTCCCTAGGAGGGAGTAGCTGAGGAGCAGCCCAGCCTGGCTGACATGCAGCAGGGGGTTGTGGATGGCCAGCACTGACGTCCAGAGGAAGAATCTTCTCTGTTCCTCCAAGAAGAACTTCCCGAAGACCTAAAGCCAACCATATGTGAGGCTTCGGCAGATTGCCCAGAACCAGGCTCCAATCCTGGACAAGAACGGCATCTCTGTCTTGTGGCTCCAGGAGGCAGCCACCCCCACTCCCGTGCCCTTGCGGAGTGTCCTTACCTCCCCCACCCTGGCTGTGTTCTTGTAGCCCAGGAACCTGCTGTCCTGGTGTCAGTCCCAGACCCACAGGTCTTCGGCTTCATGGATGGTCAGGCCTGGGAAAGAGAGAGACACGCACACACATTTCTCATTCTGCTTGCAGTGCTTGTGTCCTTCCAGTCCCATTGGTGGCTGCACAGTGGGCAGAGTCCTCGCTGTGTGCCTGGCCCAACACAATTGCAGGGGGTGGTGTAGAACACAGAAAGAGATAGAAAGAGACTCATCCCCCAGCTGGGGTCAGTCTGAGAGAAATTGGCTGGGGTCCCAGTCTCACTCTTCTCTCGTGTGCCATTTCCCAGCTGAGTTCCTCACCCCTGTGGTGCAGCAGCAGCTGGCAGAGCTGGTCAACCCCCTCCCTGGCCTGCCGCCTGATGTCCTCAGATGGGTCACTGACGAACAGAGCCAGCTGTGCCATGTGGTGAGCCATCCTGGGGAATTCGGTTGAGTTCTAATGGAAGCGAGAGGGAGAGGGGACTCCATCAGCATTTTCCGGTTGGCTCCCAGTCCCCACCTGGGCCAGGACTCTCCTTCCCCTCAGCCCCTCTGCAGGAAACGCTAGAGGATAGGGGCTCGAGCTAGACCCTTAATTTTCTCTCCCCGCATGGGAGCCTGGATGTGGGCAGGGCCCTCCATGAGGATTTGCTTCCCCGGCTGCTCCAGGATGACAGGAAAGCATGAATCTGGAGCAGGGTCCCCTTAAAAGTCCAGAGTCATCACTTAACCAGGACAAGAACTTGACTCAAGTCAATCTCATTTCCTGCTCACCATAACTGCTCCAGCCCACCTACGCCTGGAGCCAGGAACCTGGGGTCAGAGGCCACTTACGTCGAACTCAGGGAGGGTGATGGTGGATCGAAGCAGGGCCATGATGCTCCTAATGGCCCTGGCTCTCTCACGACACCCTGGACACGATCCAGTAGTTAATGTGCTGTGGGGAAAGGAGGCAGCTCAGGATCAATGGGCAGGTGCATGTGTTGTGCTCGTGAGCCCCTCCCCATCCCCAGAGGGCTAAGACATTGTGTGTGGGGTGGAATATCTAATGCATTGATCGTAGAGCTTTAGAAGGGGATTGTTGCCCCAGAACGATGCTTGTCTCCTGCAGGTCACAACTTGTCACTGTCTCTCTAGATTGGGGCAATGCTCGGTGTCGGGGCTGGACCCTCCTCCCTGAAACCCTGATTCCTGAACAGCTCACCAGGAAAGAGACAGACCCCTCACCCCTCCCTGGCTCTCAAGTCCTTGGTTGGGTGAAGGGACTGAGTGTGAGCACAATCCCCCCAGGAATCTCAGGACCCGTCGGAAACAAGGGGTGATTCTCTGGGGTCCTCCTGTTTCTCTAGGAACAAGGCTGTGACTCTTCTCTGAGGACCGTCTTCTGGATCTCACAGGAGGGGTTCAGACTCTCACTCCACAAGCCAGCCAGGGGCCCTGTGGTTAGTGCTCAACAGACCCATGCAGAGCTCTGGCTTGAAGTCCCAGCTCCTTCCTCTGTCCTTCCAGGAGGAAGGGCCTGACACTGCATTGCACTGACTGTCCTGATCAAGGACGGCCCACTGTGGGCCCAGCTAGGAGGACAGACTGGAAAATCGCTCGAAGAGTTAAGGTAAAATTGCCCCCATTCCTCTCATCAGACTCACCTCCAAGAGGTAGTGGAGCCTGTTGGTGCCTGGGGACTCTGCCAGCAGATTCCCCAGCATGGCATCCAGGATGTCTAGCAAGACCCTATGCAGATCCTGCAAAGTAAGGGAGAGTCATGGGTCAGAGTTAGGGAAACTGGGGCTACACCTGCCACAGGATAGGAAGAGGGATCTGTGGGAAGCAGTGGTGAGACCCCCAAACACATATCCTGGCCTCTCTCATTCACATCCCACTGTAGGCAGTTAGCAAGGATTTGTGGCAGGATGACAACTAGCTCTTCAATCCATGACTTTAGCATGATCTACCTAGACTTGGGTGGCGTCCTTCTCCGTGCCCAGGGTGAACATGGCATGAAGGGCAGCTCGAAGGAGGTGCGTCTCCAGCTGCGTCTCCAGGTCAGGTGTCATGGTGCTGGCAAGAGAGAGGAGCTGCTATTAGACTGTGCAGTGCAGGGGTGGGACTGGCACCAACACGGAGGTGAAGCTACAGGGAAATAGGCAGAGGCTGGCGAGAATGGAAACTGAGGCATCGAGCCAGGGCATGATAAGGCCAAGGTTTCCCAGACAGACAGTGGCAGGGCAGGAATAGCGCCTGTTCCCTGGACCCTGCTGCCCCTCCTCTATCTGATCCTGGGAGTCAGCCTCTCCCCAAAGCCATTGCACTGTTGTTACTGGAGTGAAAAGAACAGCACAGCCAGGAGAGAGTGAACCTTCCCGCCACCTCTGCCAGAGGAGTCACCCTTGGGAGGTGACCTGGGAATGGGAGGTGCAGTGACTCCCAGCCGTGGGCCTCAGCAGCACAGGGGTTAGGCAAAAGGGTATCGGTACCTGAGGTTGCCCACAGCTAACCAGGACGGTGCTGGGTGGAGAGTTATCTGGAAGCTCCTCAATGACCTCCTGTGAAACCCAAAGGAGCGTGTGAAATTTGGGCCTCACTGACACTTCCCAATGAGGAGATTACACAGCCAGCACCCCACCTAGCCAGCAGGATTCCCCCACCTGCTTTCCGCTCCTCCAAGTCCTGCCCACTATTTCTCCTGTCTCTTCTTCCCAAAGTTCAGCACCAGCAATCCCTGCCCTCAGCTGCCCCTCCAGTACCAGCCATCCCCGAACCATCGTCCTGGAGAGACCCCTGCCCCTCCCATGCCTCTGTTCACCCTCCAGCTGCCGGGCGCCGTGTCTCGCTCACCACAATCCTCTCCACCACAGCCGCCTTGCAGCAGTGCGGCTCCAGTGTGTCCTGTCCTCTCTGCTGTGCAGCGAGACATGCGGGGTAGATGGCGTGCAGGAACGTGAGCTGCTGGGCCTCATCCTGCACCCACCAGGAGTGGGGTGTGGGGAGAGAGCCAGTTAGCCAGGGACCTTTCTGCCCCAGCCACACCAGCTGCAGGACTCAGGCCTGAATGCTGGATAGTGGGGACCCGCCCGTTGTCCAAATCACCCACGACTCTTACACAAGCAGGGTCAGGAATTGGGACAGAGCCTGTGGGGGGAGGAGACCCCAGTTGGTGTGTGACAAACACCCCCATCTTGGGGGTCCCAGATCATGGAGGAGAAAGGTCCCCATTAAGGGTGGAGCCTCATGAGGGCCAAGACCCTCTGCAGGGGGTTGAGATGCTGGGACGGAGCAGCACAATCTCAGTTCCAGCACAGCTGGGGAACATTTGTACCTTTTCTCGGCCCTGGAACTGCTCTCGGATGTTTTTGAGAGCTGCCTCCTCTGTGACCACGTCCACCCATTCCTCCTCCTCCTCCTCCTCCTCTGAGTCCTCTTTAGACTCTGGCGGTCCCTGCACCAGGGAGAGAAGGGGACAGGGTGACTTCTGCTGCCATTTGTGGGAAGGACAGGAGCATGGTCCTAGGGAAGATCGGGCCCCACACTCCCCCCTCTCAGTGATGCCTACAGCCCCCAACTCCTTCACGAGTCCATAGCAAAGAGACCCTCCCCACCGTCCTGGACTTCCTGGGAGGTGCCTCCCCCCCACACCCTCCACCCAACTGAGCACCATTTACCAAAGTGGCAGCATCTTGTGTCGGTGGGGTTCACGTGGCTCAGGCCAGACACCTGGGCTGGGGACCTGCCCCCCATAGCATTGGTCGAGGGCCTGTGCCCAGAGTGTTCACAGCCTCCTCCTCAACCCTCCCAGAGCCCAGCCCAGCTCCTCACCTGGAACAAAGCAGCGGCATCCATTGGCCTCGCTGCTGCTCGAGTCCCAGGCGCTGCTGCTGTCCCATGGGGAGCGGGCCGAGTTGCTGGTGCTGGGACAGGGATCTTCCACCTTCTGCCCTGGGGAGGCTGGAAGATCTTCAGTGACCAGGCAGGGCGATGCCTCGTGCTGGGAATCAGGGCTGGGCTCCTGGGGCCACTGCTGCCCACACAACAAGCCCCAGAGCCACCCTGCCCGGCTCCGCTCCTGGGCTGGGTCCTGCCTGCCCAGCCGCATCCTGGCCCAGCTCCACTGGCGCCTGCCCATGCCTCTGCCACCTCGGTGCCTGCGCCGGGAGCGGGTTTCCTCTGCCAGAAGGCTGGGCACTCCACCTCCTGGCCCGGCCGCGAGCTCCTTCCCCGCCAGTGGGGACAGAGGGGCCGCCCTGCTCCTGGGGAAGATGGCAGCTGCTTCCCTCAGGCTCTGGGGCCACCTGCAGAGCCTTCTTCCTGAACACCCTCAGGAGCCTGGCCATCCTGGACCCGAGCGGGGAGCAGGCGTGAGTCTGGGCTCAAGGCAGCCTCCCACTAACCAGCCTTTTTGGTCCCTCCCCATCCCTGCCCCAGACAGAGCAGCTCCTCTTCCCCAACCCCCCACAGGAGTGCAGGGAGTGCAAGCTACACACACTGGCAGGAGTTCATTGCATGATCTGCTCCCAACTGTCCCCCTCGTCATCCCTGGTGCTGCAATAACCGGGGAGTCTCCTCCTCTCGAGCACTGGGGTCAGTCACAAAGACCATTGGTCACTTTGGACAAGCAGCTCCCTCCTGCCATCACAGGCCACGCTCCCCTCTCCATGCCTCCCTCCTGCCCCAGCCCGGCTAGAGAAGGAACAGAACCCAGGAGTCCGGACTTCTCCTGGGAAACCATTCCCCACTTCAAAGTCCCCAGGCATAGAAAGGTCAGGGCCCCCTTGTTTCCCATTGATTTCAATGCTCAGCCGCTCACAGGGTCTGGCCCAGCTCAGAGACTCTCAGCCTGGGGAACAGTCTCCCACAAGGGAAGGGCTGGGAGACCCATTGCTGGGAGTTTTCGAAACACACTAGAGACGGTTCTGGAGAAGCCCCTCCCTGGTCTGAGAGCCAGGGGCTCCTGGCGGCTGTTTGCAAATCCAATCTCCTTTGGGAGAGATTCTCTCCCCCTCTTTCTGCCTCTCCCCAGACAGACAGGGAATGCCACAGAGGAACCCTAATGCCACTCACTTGCTCTAGGTGATGGAGCAATGGATGGAGGATGTTCAGTGTCGTCCGTCGCCCTTCTCCTCACTCTCCAAGCCCAAGGCAGGCTGGAGAGGGTGGTGGTGACCTGAGGAGTTGCCCTGCCCAGCCAGCAGCCAGGGTGATGACACTGGGCGATCAACTGGCTGTGAAAACAAGAGTCTGTCTCATTGCCAAGGGATGGAGAAACTCAGCCAGCAGCAGGGGATGCAGAACACCGCGCTACTACGGGGCTGACAGCGCCTCCAGGATCCTGACATCCCAGCACTTTACACACCTTTCTGGAGCCTCCCAGCCCCCCTGGGCTGTAGGGACTGCCACCCCAACCCGACTGATGAGAAACAGGCCTGGGGAGGGGAAGCTACTGTCTCAGGGTCACACCAAGTGTCAGTGCCATGGATGGGACCCAGCAGTCCTTATATCCAGGCCCCTTCACTAACCACTGCTGCACACTCCCTCCCACAGCTAGCAATTACAACCAGGCCCTCGTGTCCGCTCCCCCTGCCTTTGAGAGGGAGTGTGCTCTGCGGTAGTGACTGGACCAGGGGATTGGGAGTCAGGACTCCTGAGTTCCATTGCTGGGTTTCCTATTGGTTCCATTGCTGGTTGTTTTCCTTTTCCTGTGGGACTTTGGGCAAGTTGCTCCCCCGTCTATGGCTCTGTCCCCAGCAGTCAAATGGGGATTTAATACTTTCCACAATTGGAAAGTGCTGGGAGAATCCCCCAGCAAAAGCTGCTCTGACAGTGCAAAGCAGCATCTGCCCATTAAAGGTCGGAGCATACTGCCCTGGAGAAGGAGGAGTGTTTGGCTCTGGGGTTTCACTTCTGCCCAGTCTATGGAGAGGGGCCCAGCCATGGAGTTTGGCTCAAGAAGACCAGTTCTTCAATTTGCTAAGGGCTTTTTGAATTCCAATCCTGTGCTCCAAAGTGCTTGGTGTCATTTGCAAAGTTTAGAAGTATGCTCTCCACTCCATTTCCCAAATCATTCATGAAAATATTGAATAGTACCGGACCCCGGACTGATCCCTGCTGGACCCACTAGGTACACCCTCTCCGTTGGACAGCCAAACATAGAGAAGGGCTCTTGGAGTATGGGCTTTCAACCAGCTCTGCACCCACATTACACCAATTGCAGCTAGGCCACATACCCCTAGTTTGCTTGTGAGAATGTCCTATGGGCCTGTGTCAAAAGCCTTAGTAACACGAAGATAGATCACATCTCCTGTTTACCCACCTCCACTAGGCCCGTAACCCTGCTAAAGAAGGAAATAGGATTGGTTTGGAATGATTTGTTCTTGACAAAGACATGCTCACTAGTCCTAAGAACCAAATTATCCAGTAGGTGCTGACAACCTGCTTATTTAATAATGTATTCCAGGATCTTACCAGCTATGGAAGTGAGGCTAGCTAGTCTGCAAGTCCCAGGCTTCTCTTTGTTCCCCTTTTCAAGATAGGTCCTGTCTTGTTAATGAATGGGAAGATGTTCTTTTTCAGGGATCTCAGACGAGAACTGGGGCACAAAACTGGAGGCAGGAACCTCTTCTATTCTGCTGGCAAAGAACCTCAGGCACCTAAAAGACAGGGACTCACATCCCTGAATGGGCTTTAAAAAAGTCAATGGTTAAACAATTGGGCCCCGACCATTTCTTTTTTCCACAGACTAGACATTTTGGCAAAGTTTAGAATTCCTTGGTGCTAACCATTGTGAAACTCCCCTTTCTCCTTCACAGATAGCTTTAATGCCCCTTATCTCACTCAGGCTCACAACTGCCCAGAGTTCGAGAATTGTCCATCTTCTCATTGGACAGATCGGGAGGAGCCTGAGCTACAGAGAAGGGAAGTGACCTACCCAAGGGCCTACACAGCAAGGCAGTGGCAGAGCCAGAAAGAGAAGCCACCAGTCCTGTCTCCTGTTCTAACAGACAACAAACCTCCCAGAGGAAGGGATAGAGCCCAGGAATCGAGATGGTGGGGAAATTTCATTGAAACCGTTTCTGTCAGAAAATCCCATTCAGACTAAACCAGTTTGTTTCTTGAAAACATAACAAGTGGGATGAGAGTTCTCTGCAAAAAATTTTTGTTGCAAAACAAAGGCATCTCCTCTTTGTCCCAGTGTGTTAAATTGTCTCGTCGCACACAAATAGGAGACACTTAGATCTTGAAAATTCGATAAGAAAATAGAAATAAAATAGACTGTTTCAGCTATTCTATTCTGTCAGAATCTGATCTGAGTAAACGTGATAGGACACCTCATATTATGCACTACTCCTAGTGACACTCTCCAATGGATCCCCATCCTCCACCCACCGTGAGGTTGGTAGGAGTGGACCGTTACTATCCCTACTTGAAAGAGGGAGAAGCTAAGACTGAGAAAGGAGAATTGACTTGACTTAGGTCACACAGCCAGTCAGTGGCAGAGTTGGGAATAGGACCCAAGAGCCCTGATTTTCACACTAACCATCGGATCTTGAAGGTCATACACTGAATGACCTGAATAAAGTGCTCTCATATGAGCTCCAGACCAACAGCGGTGCACAGTAATTCTTCAGCAAGCATTTTAGGAGAACTGGAATATCAGAGAGAATCATGAACTGCTCAGAGACAATTAATGCAGAGAAGCAGCAAAATTCGTCAAACATATGACTGGTTATGACTTACTTACTTACTTGGTCTTAAAAGAGAACAACAAGGACCTGAGCCTCCTCCCTGTCAATAACCCCCTGCTCAGCCAATCAGGGTAGAGGCTGAGGACGGGAGGCTGAGGGTTCTCACCAGAGAGTCCAAAGGATGGCCCAGGTCACTGGTGGGGATCAATGACCGACAGGGGCGGCTCTACCAATTTTGCCTCCCCAAGCAGTTGCTGCCGAATTGCCGCCTCCACAACAGAGGCGGAGCTGCCGCCGAATTGCCGCCGCGAGACATGGACTGCCGCCCCATTCTAAATGCCGCCACAAACACCTGCTTCGAAAGCTGGTGCCTGGAGCCGGCCCTGCTGCCCGGGCACTCTTTCAGACCCACATTTTTGGGTGGACTTTCCACGACGGGAGCTACAGAGCACACACACACAAGCACACACACACACATGCCTCCTGGTGTTGGGAGGGGAACAGGAGAAAGGACAAAAGAAGCAAGAGAAGAAGAGAAAGGAGGAGGGATGGAGGAAAAGGTGAAACAAAAAGGACAAACCCTAATGTCCCCAATGATTCTAAAGGACAAAATTCTAGGTGCGGAATAAAATACTGCCTCTTAAGCTTGTGTTTTCCACACCTAGAAGTCAACTGTCATCAGATGGATCAGACTGAAGAGGTTTCAGACCTGAGGAGGCTCTTACCTTCTAAACTGGGATGTCTGTTTTCTAGTAAAATCAATAAAAGGAAAGGAGAAGACTCGAAAGAGGTTCCTCCTGGCGCTCACGTACGTGAACCCTAATACTCTCTCAGTCCTCAAAGAGAGACCTCGAGAAGGAGACTTGCTGAAGCAAAGCCACAGGGGTCTCTGAGATTTCCCTGGCCCCTCGCCCCTGTCCTGCCTGGCTGATGTCAGCATCTCTCTGTGAGGTCACCACCTCCCCACCACCTTTGACCAATAGGCTGAGGTCCTGCAAAAGGCCTGTGTGATGTCACTGCCACACCCCTCCCTTGCCATGCTAATGTCCTGCCACTGGCCAGACACTTTGGAGGTTTGAGCTAGTCCCTGTGGATCACCCCACTCAATGAGTGTTCATTCTAGGAAGCAAGCCGGCTAGACAGTAAAACATCAGACGCTGCTCCCAATGCGACACTCAGGTTGTCAGCAATTAGGAGACTTTATGGCCAGAAGAGACCATTAGAGCATCTCATCTGACCCCCTGCATATCGCAGGACTCCTGTATGACACAATATCTACTTTGGGGGGGGGGGTGAGAAAACCTGGATTTGTGCTGGAAATGGCCCAACTTGATTATCATACACATTGTAAGGAGAGTGATCACTTTAGATAAGCTATTACCAGCAGGAGAGTGGGGTGGGAGGAGGTATTTTTTCATGCTTTGTGTGTATATAATAAGATCTTCTACACTTTCCACAGTATGCATCCGATGAAGTGAGCTGTTGCTCAAGAAAGCTTATGCTCAAATAAATTGGTTAGTCTCTAAGGTGCCACAAGTTCTCCTTTTCTTTTTGTGAATGCAGACTAACACGGCTGTTACTCTGAAACCTGAAATTTCAGAAAGGCATCTCGTCTTCATTAAATGACATCAAGCCATGGAGAATACACTACTTTCCTTGGTAGCTTGTTCCTGGGGTGAATCATCCTCGTTGTTGAATATTTGTGCTTTATTTTTAACATGAATTTGTCTCTTTTCCCCTTCCAGCCATTGGGTTTTGTTGTGCCTTTCTCTGCTAGATTAACCCAATATTTTAATACCCAATATTTTCTCTCCATGAAGGCATTTCAACACTTCAATGAAGTCACCTTTCAATCCTCTTTTGATCAGCTAAACAGGTTGAGCTCTTTCAATAGCTCACTTGAAGGAACTCCAAGTGGGCCTTTCCTTGATCCTTTGTTAAATCACTTGGTGGTGGCAGTGTACTATCCAAGGACAAAGGATTTGTGCCTTGGGGAAGTTTTTAACCTAAGCTAGTAGAAATAAGTTTAGGGGGCTTTCATGCAGGTCTCCACATCTGTACCCTAGAGTTCAGAGTGGGGAGGGAACCTTGACAGAAGGTTGAGGGTTCCTGGAGAGCAGGCTGCCTCAGTGGTCCTGAATTACAACTGGGAAGTCTCTGAAGCTCAGGACATGCTTCCTCAGCTAGGGGAAGTATGTAAACCACACACCTTCTGGTGCCTCAGTGCGGTCGCCCATTCCTAGCTTCCGGCAAACAGAGGCTCGGGACACTTCAAGAGCATGATTTTGTATTCCTGCCTATCCTGGCTAATAGCCATGATGAACTTATCTAGTTCTTTGTTGAACTGTGTTTTAATCTTGGCCTAAACAACATCCTCTGGCAAAGAGTTTCCCCAGGTTGACTGTGCTGTTGTGTGAAGAAATACTTCCTTTTGTTTGTTTTAAACCTGCTGCCTCTTCATTTCATTTGGTCACCCCTAGTTCTTGTGTTATGAGAAGGAGTAAATAACACTTCCTTATTTACTTTCTCCATACACGTCATCATTTTATAGACCTCTATCCTATCCCTCCTTAGTCATCTCTTTTCCAAGCTCAAAACTCCCCCCTGTCTTATTAATCTCACCTCATACGGAAGCTGTTGCATACCCCTAATCATTTTGGTTGCCCTTTTCTGTATCTTTTCCAATTCCAATATATCTTTTTGAGATGGGGAAACCAGCTCCAGTATTCTAGATGTGGGCATACCATGGATTTATAGAAAGGCAATATTACATTTCTGTCTTATTATCTCTCCCTTTCCTAATGATTTCCCAACATTTTGTTGGCTTGTTTGACTGCCGATGCACATTGAGTGGATGTTTTCAGAGAACTATCCACAGTGACTCCAAGATCTCTTTCTTAAGTTGTAAGAGCTAATTTAGACCCCATCATTTTAGATGTAGAGTTGGGATCATGTTTGTCAATGTGCATGACTTTGCATCTATCGACACTGAATTTCATCTGCCATTTTGTTGCCCAATCACTCAGTTTGGTGAGATCCCTTTGTCACACTTTGCACTCTCTTTTGGACTTAACTAACTTGAGCTGGTTTGTATCATCTGCAAATGTTGCCACCTCACTGTTTACCCCTTTTCCTGGATCACTTAGGACTATGTTGAACAGTCCTGATCTCAGTACAGACACCAGGGGGACACCACTATTTACCTCTCACCGTCCTGAAAATTGACCACTTAGTCAGACCCTTTCTTTCTTGCCTTTGAACCAGTTACCTATCCCAGAGAGGACTTATCCAAAGGGGACCATGTTCACTTTTCCCCAACAAATTGTGTTTATCTATGTGTCTATAATTTCACCCAATTTGCCTGGGACTGAAGCTAGCCTTAGTGCCCTGTAATTTGCAGGAGCGTCTCTGGAGCCTTTTTTAAACATTGACAGGTTTCAGAGTAGCCGCCGTGTTAGTCTGTATTCGCAAAAAGAAAAGGAGTACTTGTGGCACCTTAGAGACTAACCAATTTATTTGAGCATAAACTTTTGTGAGCTACAGCTCAGTTATGCTCAAATAAATTTGTTAGTCTCTGAGGTGCCACAAGTCCTCCTTTTTTTTTAAACATTGGTGTCATATTAGCTATCCTTCTATCATCTGGTACGGAAGCTGATTTAAAGCACAGGTTACAAAGCACAGTTAGTTAGTGGTACTTCAATTTCACATTTGAGTTTCTTCAGAATTCTTGAATGAATACCATCTGGTTCTGGTGACTTATTACTGTTTAATTTATCAACCTGTTCCAAAACCTCCTTACTGGTCCTTACTGAATACAGTCAAGTCACGATTACTGGCCCCAGAGCAACCACAGACATCCAGTCCAGCGATCAGGCCCACAATAGAGTTGGGTACAAAACTTTGTATTAGAAAAGTATCTATAATTTTTCAAAATCTCCAAGGACGATTTACTCCTGGCAATGTGAGACCTCCCCCGTCTGTCTCCCAATAGGAAGTCCCCCATGCTAACCTAATTTCTTCCCACAAGTCACAGACAGGTGCAAAAGGAGAAACATTTCCTGCTCTCTGGTTTGGATTCAGTGAACTGTGCCAGCCCCACACTGGTTCATCTGCTGGGCTGTCTTAGTTAGCAGATTGATCCCTATCCATTCGAGGTCCTGGGGTTCTCAATAACCAAGAACGTAAACAGGTAATGATGTGTCTAATGCAGGGTTCTCAAACTTTATTGCACTCCGACCCCCTTCTGACAACAAAAATTACTAGACGACCCCAGGAGGGGGGACTGAAGCCTGAGCCCTCCCGAACCCCTCTGCTCCGGGTGCGGAAGGAAAGGCAAAGCCCGAGTCCTGCCACCCTGCATGGGGAGGCCAAAATCAAAGTCCAAGGGCTTCAGCCCCAGACAGGGGGCCTGCAACCTGAGCCTGACTGCCCAGGGCTGAAGCCCTCAGCCTTTGGCTTCGGCCTCAGACAGTGGGGCTCAGGCTTCAGCTTTGGCCCCGGGCCCCAGCAAGTCTAAGCCAGCCCCGGTGACCCCACTAAAATGGGGTTACAACCCACTTTGGGGTCCTGACCCACAGATTGAGAACCGCTGGTCTAATGGAAAGTGCCACCCTGCCCACCACTTTTTTTACCCTCTCTCCCATACCTCAATGGGTTGTAACCAGCGACACGAACATTCCAGTCAGATGCATCGTCCCACCGGGTTTCCCCATTTCCCCTCTCCATGGAGAATTTCCAACTCTTCTTCTTTATTGTCCAGATTCCGCTGTCAAGAGCAGGGTTGCTTCCCTTCACTAGTGAGATCTTGCTGGGCACATACACCTCAGCACAGCATTCCCCTGAGTCCACACTTGTGTTACTGCAGGATGGGTTATCTGTAAGTCAGGGAGAGACTCCATCTCACGTGTCCCTTTCTTCCCTCCATTGGAAGGTGCCAGGGGAAAAAGAAAATGTGTCCTCAGGACTGAGGCAGCAGAAGGTGTGTGGGTTACATACTTCCCCTAGCTGAGGAAGCGCGTCCTAAGCTTCAGAGACTTCCCAGCTGTAATCCCGGACCACCCCTGTAATGATGCGGCGGGACACAACTGAGAGTATCAATTCAGGACAAATTGCTTGGAGAAGAGCAGTCACAGCCCAAGTCTGGATGTCCTTTACTATTAAAGCACCCCAAACCAGCCATACAGAGAGGACTTTGGTTTTACCCCACTGGCTAATCAGAAGTCATACAAGCAATTCCCTCAGATATTTCAGTTCCCTTGTATCACCACCAGCACCACTCCTTATGGGGATGAATGGTTATGAAAAGCAATACCCCAGTAAAAGAAAAAAGTTCTCTCAAAGGACCCCAAAGGACCAAGCCCCAGATCCAGGTCAATCGACAGGTCAGATCTTACTCACAAATCACGCTGTTGCCAATCATTTAGCATCTAAAATCTAAAGGTTTATTCATAAAAAGAAAGAAATATAGAGGAAAGTTAAAATTGTTAAAGGAATCAATTACATACAGCAAAGGCAATGTTCTTGATTCAGGCTTGTAGCAGTGACGGAATAAACTGCAGGCACAAATCAAGTCTCTGGAGTATATCCACAGATTTGGATGGGTCACTCAGGCCATTGTTCAGAGCTGCAGTTTGTAGCAAAGTCCCTCCAGAGCTATGAAGCAGGATTGAAGACAAGATGGAAGGCTTTCCAGGGCCATTTATATCCTCTGCCATGTGGAAGGACCCCTTGGTTCTTACTGTGGAAAATCACAGCAGCAAGGTGGAGTTTGGAATCACATGGGCAAGTCACATGTCCATGCATGACTCAGTTCTTTATAGGTAGAGCCATTGCTCACATGCTACCTTGAACATTCCCAGGAAGGCTTCTCATACGTGGATTGGAGTCTCCCAACGTCAGCTGTGAGTTAAGTGATTCTTGATTGGGCACTTAATCTGAAAATTCCTTTCTCAAGAAACTGCCCAAAAGCTTCACTAATGCTACTTAGAATCAAACACATTGAGATGCAAGTTCATAGCCAATAGTCATAACTTCAAATACAAAAATGATACACACATACACACAGCATCATCCTAACCAGCAAATTACAACCTTTTCATAGACACCTCACATGACCTCCTTTGTACAAGATTGGGTGCAACTCTAGGACCTTGGTTGCAGCAACGATCTATACGGTCCCAGTTCATGTCAATAATGTCACAACCCACCACTTACAACACCAATAGATCCCAGTTGTCAGCGGGCAGAATCGAACCTGGGAGCTTAGTGCATGAGCCTCTACAGCATGAGCTAAAAGCCAACGGGCTATTAGCTAAGGCTATAGAGCAGACTCATTTAATTCTCTCTCTATGTGGTCTCAGTGCCACTAGATGGGACAGAACACCACACCTTGGTGCAACAGGAGCAGGTCCTCCCTTCCCTCAGGGAGAAGGACCTTCAGGTAGTTGCTGAGGGAGAGATCCTGCCTTCCTTCTGTTCTTCTCTCCTATGTACCAGCAGGGATGGATGGCCTTTTCTTACTGTGCTCTGGGGAGCACTGGGTACTAAGAGTCTGAAGAAGCTCTCAAGGACTAATTTTTTAAAATATTTTTTATCAGTGAATTGGGAGAAAACATATAATCGCTGCTGATAAGATTGGTGGGTGACAAAATGGAGTGGTAGTTACTGATGGAGTGGTAGTGGAGTGGTAGTTACTGATGAGGAGAGGGCAGTGATACAGAGCGATCTGGCTCATTCTGCAAGCTGGCCCATTTAAAGAAAACAAGTTTGACCAGAGCCAAATGCAAGGTCCTATAGCTAGCAACAAGGCATGCTGGCCACACCTACAGAATGGGGAAGTGTATCCAGGAAAGCAGTGACTCTGAAAAGGATTTAGGGACCAGAGTGGAGAAGCCACTCAAGATGTGCTCCCAGCGTGATGCTGTGGTGAACAGGGCTAAAGCCATCATTAGACGTAGGGGCAGAGCCGTGAATAGGATAGGGAGGTATAACAATGCTGGTTCTGGCAGGAGCCAACTGAGAGTGCCAATTCAGGACCAACTGCTTCAAGCAGGCCAGTTAGAGCCCAAAGCTGGGGTTTTTCCACCTCTAAGGCAAACCAAACCAGCCAAACAGAGAATGCTTCAGTTTTACCCCAATGCCTAAACACAAGTCACACAAGCAATTGCCTTAGACACTGAAGTTTCCCAGTATCACCGCCAGTGCCACTGCTTATGAGGATGAATGGTTATGAAAAGCAATACCCCAGAAAAAGAAAAAAGGTTCTCTCAAAGGACCCCAAAGGACCAAGCCCCGGATCCAGGTCAATTGACAAGTCAGATCTTACCTACAAATCACGCTGTTGCCAATCCTTTAGCATCTAAAATCTAAAGGTTTATTCATGGAGGGAAAAAGATATAGATGAGAGCTAGAATTGGTTAAATGTGGATGTGCCCAAATGGTCACTTTGGCTGCTGTGGAATTCCCAGTGTCTCTGTTATTGGGGCAGGAAGAATAAATTGTTATTACCCTGGTTATGGGAACTGTGCTTGCAACTGTACTGGGCCTTTTGTTATGATGGAGGGACTCGCCATCAACTAAGTAGCACTCGCTAGGCAAGGGACATGGGTTCCAAAACTCTGTGAATTGAGAGAGGTTGGGGACAGGTATTTATACTTGGTAGTATGGGCCCCCTGGTGAGGGCCTTACATGCTACTTGCACTTCCTCCTCTCTCCACTGTGGAATATCAGAGCTAATGTTGATTCCAGTAGGAGTCTAGTTACAGGCTGCTGAGCTGAATTCACTTTGGGCTAATGGTGCACCAGCACTAAGGCTCCCCTACTACAAGCTGAAATCACAAAAGAGCTAAAAACTGACTAAGAGCTGAAATCACTGAGTGTTGTGTTAAGTAGTGGGGGAGCCTGAAGATATATTGTGGAGCAGTTTGTGGGATGGCTGGAGTGACTTGTGGACCGGCTGGTGGAGCAGTTCATGGGACGGCAGGAGCTGCTTGTGGGCTGCGGAGCGGAGCGGTTCATGGGATGGTGGGAGCTGCTTGTGGGACACGGAGCAGTTTGTGGACTGGCTGGTGGAGCGAAGCGGAGCCCTATGGAGCTGTGGGGCAGTCAGCTTCAGATCATATCAGGTGCCCCTTACCTCTTCTCCCCCCCCGCCCCATCTCCACCCAGGTTGGGAGGTAAAATTCTGCAGATAAACTTTTGAACTTTGGGGCTGCCCTGACCAGGGACAGAGACTTCTGGGCCATTGGACTTTTGGGACTTTGGGTGATTTGGGGTTGCTGGACTCAAGAACCTAAGGGAAAGGGCATGCCCCAATTTGCTTGGGGTGGGTTTTTGCTCATGGGTTGTGTTATGAATCCTGTTTGTGGTGTTTCCCCAACATAATGCCACATTGTTTATCTCTGTTATTAAAAGGCTTTTTGCTACACTCAGACTCCGTGCTTGCGAGAGGGGAAGTATTGCCTCTTGGAGGCGCCCAGCGGGGGTGGTATATATTTGTCCCAGGTCACTGGGTGGGGGCTCGAGCCGGTTTGCATTGTGTTATTGGAATGGAACCCCTAGATACTGAACCCGGCCTTTGTTGCTGCCAACTCTGATGGGCAGAAGAGTTACATACAATATTGGCTGCAAATCTGTAACAGTGGTCGCAACAGTGATCTGCCCAGTTACAGATTATGTCAGTAACGTCACAGGAGGTGACACGGCGTCAGTGAGACTGATATTGGAATACTGCATCCAGTTCTGGTGTCCTCATTTGGAAAAGATGTTGTGAAATTGGAGCTGGGGCAGCAAAGAGCCACCAAATGTTCTGAGGGCTGGAGAAAAATGCCTTTGAGTGAGCTATTGAAAGAGCTCAACCTGTTTAGCCGATCAAAAGAGGATTGAAAGGTGACTTCATTGAATTGTTGAAGTGCCTTCATGGAGGGAAAATACTGGGTATTAAAGGGCTCTTTAATCTAGCTTGGTGCTGCCGGCTCCCAGGGCTTCGTCCTGCTACTGCATGGCAGGCTCTGCCGGCAACCAAGCTCCCCCCTCCCCCGCCTCTTCCCCCAGCTTGCTACTTCCCTCCCTCTCCCTGCCGCCGATCAGCTGTTTGCCAGAGCCAGGGAGGGCGGGAAGCGGAGAAGAGGCAGGGGCGGGGCCTTGGGGAAGGGGTGGAATCGGGGCATACCCCCTCCAGCCCTCTGCCATGAGCCACTCAGGGCAGGGGGATGGGACGACCCCCATGACCCTAGCCCACCCTCCCCCAGCCCTCTGCCCTGACTCCTGCACCTCCCTCATGCCCTGCCCTGATTCCTGCACCCCCCCCACACCCCCAGCCCTCTGCCCTGACTCCCCTGCACCCCCTTCGTGCCCCCCAGCCCTCTGCCCTGACTCCTGCACCCCCTCACACACCCCCAGCCCTCCAACACCCCATACCCTGATTCCTGCACCCCCCTCACACACACCCAGGCCACAGTTCTGACTCCTGCACCACCACCCCACATCCCCACCCCCAGCCTGAGCACCAAACGGGAGCTGCTGCACCCTCCCCCCCCCACATACCCACCTGCACCCCTCGCACCGAATGGGAGCTGCCCCAGGTAAGCGCTCCACACCCCAACCTCCTGTCCCAACCCTGAGCCCCCTCCCTCATTCCAGCTCCTGGACAGACCCTGCACCCCAACCCCCAGCCTGCTCCTGCACCCTAACTACCTCCCAGATCCTGCACCCCCAGCCCTGAGCTCAGTGCACCCCCACCCTCAGCTCGGTGCAGAGCGAGACGAAGAGAATGGGCTAGAACCAGGGTGACGGTAGGTACCTGCTCTATGTGGGCAGGGGTGTGGGGGGGAAACCATTTACCCCCTCCCCAGCCCTGCTGCACTTGCAGTTTACCCCCAGCCCCTCTCTTGCTCCAGGGACCAACCCTAGCTCCCGCCCCGCTGTGCTTTTGCCCTCAGCCCCTGCCTTGCTCCAGTCAACAGGGGCTAATCCTCCCCCCATGCCCCGCTGTGCTCATCTTGCCCCTGGTCCCTGCCTTGCTCCAGCTGGGGACCAGTCCTCCCCCCGACCCATGCCCAACTGTCAGAGTGGATAAAAATCAATGATTTTTTTTAAAAAAAATCAAATAATCAGATTTTTTCATTTAAATTGGATTTTTGAGGAAAAATATCTAAAGATAGTTTTAATAAAGGTACATTATATCTCATCATGGAATAGGGATTATACATTTTAATTCTATAGTATGAGACAATATATTCATGTAATGTTTAAGAAAAGTTTTGTAAATGAGTTCTAATAGTTCATGGATTAGGGACCCAATCTTATGGGGTTCCACAGGCTTCTGTATAGATTATTTAGGTTAATTTTTCTATCTACCCAATGGGACTCAGTGCTCAGAGATACCAACAGAGATGCTTAGTTTTGCAGTTCTCAAACTGTGGATTTGTGTCTCCAGAGGTAACATGCTTGTTAACAGCAAAAAAGTTTTAAATAAATAAATAATATATAGAGGTGAAAATAACAGACCTCAACTCTATTGTCCCTCTGCGAATTTGTGTACACAGAGTCAACCCCCTACCTCTCTTTAAAAGTGAAAAGTTTCAAAAAGTTCAATGAATATAAGATTGTTGGGGACGGAATAGATCTGGACAAGGAAAAGAAGTCTGGAGATAAATGTGAGAAGTGAGAGACATATGCTTTTTTGTTAAACTTTTATGTTTGCTGTTGAAGAAAAATATCCAGAATACTTAACGTTGTTGTTTTAGTTAAATAAAACAATTTAAATATCTGTCTGGTGATGTTCTCTTCCTAATACAGTCTGGCAAGAAAATCCTCCAAATATTAATGATTAACCTGTTGAATTGGAGATAGTTCACCTCCCAATAACTTCATAAATATCTGCTTCAGTTATCTTTGGTAAATGAAATAACCAAACACTCATTCATTTTGTGATATAGCTGTAAAACTAATCTGAAAAGTTTTCAAAATAAATCACAGTTTAAAAATGTATAGTGTTTACCTTCTAAAAATGAAACCTACATCTATCTCTGAGTTGTGAAGAATACGTATTAAGGTTATAACAACCAAAAAGAATGCACTTTTATGTAGAAAACCATGATTAAATTGAGTCTTCCTGACTAGTGATTTAAATCAAATTCACCCTTCCCGCTATGCTCTTGCCCCTGGCCTCTTCATTCGCCAGGGGGGCCCACAAATATGTTTGGCGCTGGGCCCACAAAAAGTTAATCTGGCCCTGGGCATGGAGAGGGGAGGCTGCTCCCCTCGAGCTATCGCTGCACTCAGAAATGCATAGGCCCTGCGGCCTAATAGATATAATACTGGCCTGAGAGTCAGAATCAGGTTCCAACCCCAGCACTACCACTGAGCTGCTGTGTGACCTTAGGCAAATCACCAAACCAATCTGTTTGGCCTTGCCTGTCCATATAGGCTGTAAGCTCTTTGGGGCAGAGGCTGTCTCTCACTAGAGGTCTGTACGAACTCTAGTTTAGCATGACCCTGCCCTTGGTTAGGGACATCAGGTACTACTGTAATAAAAGCCATAATAAACATAAGGAGTTCTTCCCCCTTGTTGTTAATGTTAATTGTGTTGAGTATCCGGTCACCTTGAACCTTTTTAGTGATGTCTGAAGCAAAATAGGCATTAAAACATCTCAGCCTTCTTGATGTCATCAGTTACTAGATTTCCTTCCCAGCTAACAGAGGACCTGCACTTTCCTTCATCTTTTCCTTGCTCCTAATGTATTTAAAGAACTTCTTCATATTGCCATTTGTGTCTCTAGCTAGGTGTAATTCATTTTATGCTTTAGCTTTTCTGATTTTGTCCTTACATGCTCGTGCTATTCTTTTTTGTGTCTCCTTAACAATTCATCTATGTTACCACTTTTGTAGGGTTCCTTTTGATTTTCATGTTATTAAAGAGCGCCTGATGGAACCACGTTGGCCTCTTACTAGTCTTCCTATCTGTTCTTCACACTGGGATAGTTTGCAGTTGTGCTTGTAATGTTGTCTCCTTGAGAAGCCACCAGCTCTCCTGAATTCCTTTATCCTTTACGCTTGTGTTCCCGGGGACCTTTCCTACCAGTTCTCTGAGTTTTAGCCTGATTTTTTGAAGTCCATTGACCTCATTTTGCTGCTCTCTCTCCTTCCTTTCCCTAGAATCATGAAATCTATCATTTTATGATCACTTTCACCCAAGTTGCCTTCCACTTTCAGTTTTGCAACCAATTCCTCTCTGTTGGTCAGAATCAAGTCTAAAATGGCTGCCACCCCTGGTTACTTCATTTGATTTCTGAAAGAAGAAGTTGTCCCCCATACATTCCAAGAACCCTTCACCCTTTAGGCAAGATGCAACACAGAAAGATGCCACTACAATGTTTAAGTGCTCCAGCTAAAGTACCCTGAAATCTTCTTTTCTACTGAACTCAACCTATTGGAGGGGGTAATCGTGGCACAAGAGAATTCTCTGTAATATAGAGACAATGTTTTAAAAGCTATACTGTTAAAGGAGGAGATAGGAGCCAATGCATTGAGGGAATCACATGCAAGTAAGGGGTGTTGTACTATACATGAGAAAGAGAGACATGGCAAGACACAGTTAAAAACGCTTCCATGCTTTTCTTTGTAGTGTCATCATTGGCTTTATTAAGGCCCCCTCTTGCCTCTCTGTGTGGATGAAGCCAGCACAAGCCCCATTTGGAGGGCGTAGGTAGGTTGTAGGTTGTATAGGCATTATGCTGCCTTTTTGCACAGAGTGGAATTTCACCCTTTGGGAGCTCATTTACTTGGTCCTTTTTTCCAGGGTCCTGAGGCTTCATGTAAAACTCTGCAAAATGGACCGAGATCAGAAAGCTTTTTTAAACACCCCTCTTAGGAAGGGTTTATGCTGAAACATTTTAGCCCAGGCACAAACTTAAAACAAATGTTCAACTGCACAGGGATCAAAACCATGTTAAATGAAAGCCTTCTTAAGGTCAGTTTAGTTAGATGGATTCTGAGCGCAGTCAGTTCTGCAGCGTCCTGGGAGCTTTAGAGTCATCGGCAAGGTCAGATTTCTCTTACAGCATCAACATTCATGTGGTCATCCCACCATAATGATTTTCAGGCCATGTCAATGTTGCCATTATAAACTCCTTATTGTAATTCATTGGTAAAACACAATTCACGGTGAAATCTAGCATGCAAGGTCAGAGTCCCATAGCAATTGTTCCTCTCTGCCTTCAAGTTTTAAGAGGTGAGTTTCGGTTCAGTCATTTTCACGGCAGTGCAAAAAGAAAATGAGAATTGAGTGGCTTTCAAACATTTGGTCTTCTCTTGGAAGTCGCCTTGTTAAACCTGTGGATTGCAGCTGCCTCTATCTTCCTGCAGAGGGACAAGCGGGGAATAACCCAAGTGTATAACCTTATGCTTTAGGCAACTCCATAGCTGTCTTCTGTGCAGAACAGCAAGGAAGTGTGAGTGTGCAAAAAGCTGCCCCTCTTCCTTGTACCCCACCTCCACCCCATGGAGATACAAGCTAGAGTTCTCTTATCTGCACAGACTACTCCCTGCTAGCACCTCCTGGGGTGCTAGTGATGTTCAAGGGGACAGGGACGGGGCAGGTCCCTCTGTTCCCTATCACCGCAACTGGCCAGCAGAATAGGCTGATCACACAGGAAAGGATACTGCTGCATCTTGTTAGGGAAATGGACATTGTGGTCCCTGTGTTACTCTGCACTGCTCCCAATGCAAAGCTGTGGCTAACGGTCTCAGCAGAATCCAAGTAAACAACAGCACTTTGCGTAACGGTATGGCATTCAGTAATCCCTCTGGGCCCAAGCACTTGAAAGAGATCCTCTTTATTCAGCGATGCAGCTCCCAACTGCCTCTGAATCCCAGAGCCTCTGCTTCTGCCATGCTCCTCTCTCCAGACTTCCTGCCTGGGAAGCTAAACCACTTAAAGGTACGGTTCCCAATACCACGTCTTCCTTTCCCAGCCGAATCTTACTAATGACACCCGTCACACAACATTTCTATAACACACCCAGTGCCAAATAGGTATAATTAACCAACTAACCAACGTTACTACCAACCCTCAATTAATCTGCAAGGTACCCATGCTATCACTTTGGCTTGTGGGCCTCCCTGAAAATAGCAGTACTGCTGTTGGTGAGATGAGATCACTTGCTTTTTTCAGTGTTGTGGCCTGGGGCTAGTTTGCCTGTAGTTGTTGCCTAACTGAGACCTTCTCAGGCAAAATGGCAGCCTCAGTGCCCCTTATCTCCATTGCTTCTGGACGTTGGAGAAGGTGTCGCCTATTCCTCCTCAGTAGATGTCTGTCTGGGGTGACAACCTCATACAAGCGTTGGGCAACCTCCGGTGACAGCGCTGCTGTTTGTGACCTCTGATTTCTCCTCAGAGAACTGCACTGCATTGCTTTTATGAGGAGGTGGCAGCTCCTGGAACCCTAAATAATATTGCTTTTGTGTTCGTTTGCTTGTTTGTTTAGCTTTATCTGTCTCTTCATACATCTGCAAATCCCCAATTCCCGACATTAGCTTCTAACATTACAGGCATTCGAGGTCTCCGTTTCTATTAAACAAAGTATCTGCAGACGATAAACCACCTTTAATGGCTTCTGTCCTGTAATTTAACAGTGACTCTGCAGCCTTTTTCAGTAGCCAATTTGTTATTTGAACATGATTTTCCACCAACCCATTGGACTGGAGCTAATGGGGGACTAGGGCTCTCATGTCTGAAACCCAGACTTCACTGCAAACTGTTTGAACTCATGCCAGCTAAATTGCCTCAGATTGTCAGATGTTACTAGGTCAGGTATGTCATGTCTAGTAAAAATAGATCTGACATGCACAATCACCTGTTTAGCTGTTGTGTGTTCTAGTGAAGCTAATTCAGGGTAGTCAGAATAATAATCTTGATGAGTTATAATTTTTTTTCAGTCAGTGTAAACAAATCTATGCCTATTTTGCTCCAGGGGAACAGTTTTTCCAATGCTATCAACACAGACTTGTTTGCTTGACTTGGTCTGTTTTTTTGGCACATGCAACAAGCCTAATGCATCGTCCTTTTTGTGCACTCTGCTGGTGTGTGCAAACTATTTTGCAAAGTGATAATCCATTGCATTTCTTGCATCTTTTCCCATATGCTGGACATTGTCCCGGCTTGTGCTGATTATCACAGCATGTGCTGATCCATGTACTATTCTGGCTTGATTCTGACTTTGAGCTCCACGTGCTTTTCTGCTTCAGATCTCCTACCTTGCTTATGGTATTTTGGATTCTCAATCATGCCTGTACCATCAGAGAACTGTCCACCCTGAATAAACTTAATTCTGGATTGAGTGACTTCTGCTGCTTGGTAAATCCCAATTGCCTTGTCAAGGGCTAATGCTGTGTCTCCCAGTAGTTTCTTGCTGAGATTTTTGTTCCTGATCCCAATCTGGTCTCTTATCAAGGACTCTATTAGCCCCCCAAAATTGCAAGGTTGGCTATTCAGCCTCAGATCAGAAACAGACTTCCATAGTTTCACTTTTTTGTACCCTCAGATTAAAAACATCTCTTATATGTTTCATTTTTATGCGGAGTGCACGCCCCAAATTTCTGTACTGAAACTTTCATAGTTAGCCTCTTCTGCCTGTGTTAACTGAAAACCGTTAAGCACATCAAGTGCATCCAAACCTGCTACTGTCAGAAATAAGGCAACCTTCTGATTGCCTTCCTTTTCACTGGCACCCATTGTCTGGACACACAGAGTGAAGAGCTCTCTGGAATAATTTCTTCCATATTTCCAGAGACTGTCAGCTTGGGTGGATCTTTTAGTTGCTCCATTCAGGTTATGTTCTTTAATTTCTATTTATTCCCAGTCCCATGTGTTGTACAGTAACCGCTCTGGGCCAATGGTGCTTGACGTAGGTACTTCTTATTCAGTTCCAACAGCCTCTGCATCACAGAGCAGGAAGCTAAACCTCTGGAAGCTGCAGTTCCCAATACTACAAATGGGGTGAGCTAAGGATAGGCCCAGGGCACTATTTCACCCCAATACTGGCTTAATCTTATTTTGCTCTATTGTTTCCTTTACAATGACACACTTATCAAGCAGCACAGACCTGAGCATCTTTATTAGCCAGATATGGGACATGTGAACTCTGACACCTATCTGTTAGGTATATTGCTGCTGGGACCTAAGGCTCTGTCTTTCCCACAGGGCTGAGGTTCCCAGAGCACCTGTGAATTAAGTCCTTACACTGAAGTAAAAAGATACAGTAACTTAAAAGCTCACCCAATGTTTTTAAATCTAGTGCAGCTGGGTAGCTGCACTAGATTTAAAAACATTGGGACCTGAAAATTTTAAAAACAAAGTAAATCAGAAAATCCCAGATGTAAAAAATGCCAGTTCCTAGTCTTTATTCTGTTTCACTAATCTGTTATCAGAGTTTGCTTAGCTAATTACAAACAGCTTAAATTCGGGCAATATCCTCCTGAAAGGAGATACAGGTAACTTGTAAAAAGCTTTAATCCATTTTATAGCTACCCTGTTGCACCCATGGAACAGGCAAACAGCTGATAAATAGGCTTGATATTTAAATGTCTGCCTGGTGAATGGGTGTAAAAACCTCTCTGGCTTTATAAATACATCACTAACAGCACCCTGGGGACTAAATAATGCTGCCTTAACCATTTGTCAAATTCATTTTCATGTACAGTGATCATTCCCCAGATGAATCCATCTCCAGTACCTTTGGATGCTTGTAAACTTATTTTTCACCAGCATTTCACCCATTCTCATCCTGAGAGGTTTCAATGTCCAGGCACAAAACCTAGCATCTTCTCAAGCTGTGTGATTGCTGGGTACAGTTACGCAATGCTGGATTAAGCACAGCTGCTACACTGTGAGCTCTTCGGCAAATGTATGAATTGCCACTCTTGTAAGGACCTTAGGTTGTCTTCACTGAAGATGCAATTAGTACCAATGCTGATAAATTCACCCTGCTCGGCCTTGTCTTTCTTACAAAGACAATTGTTAAGATGCTATGTTCTACTTCCATTATGTTATCAGATGGGACTGTTCCTTCAGAGCTAGCCAACAGGAAAACAAACGGGAGTTTTGCAAAGGAGTTCAACAGCTGGAGGAGAAACGACCACATGACTCTTGGGGTGAGTTTGTTGTCTGTTTGAGGGTTGCTTGCCTGCCGTGTGCCTGCTTGTTTGAAATGTATAGTGTGGTCTGTTTGGGGGGCTGTGTATGGAGCCCAGCAGCCTGCTTGCTAGGCAAGGCTGAGAGCTTCCAAGCAAGGCTCCAGCCTGCCGTTCTTTGACCCCTAATCCCTTTAGGATCCCTTGGCAAGGGGGCGGGGCTAACTCAGGGAGAACAGGGGTTTAAAAAGCCAGCTCCTAAGCGACTAGAGGAGATAGAGAACAGATGAGTTTTGCAAGGGAGCTTAGAGAGGGAGCATGAGAGCCAGGTACTCCTAAAAAACATGCCCCATCCCCACCTCTAAAATACCCAAAGAACACACAAACAAAAACACTCTGCAAGAGTAAAAAGAATGCAGGCAGGTGTCCAGCGGCAGAGTGGGGGCTAGCCAGTTTATTGCACTCAATGGAGCATGTATGATTACCTGCCATGTGTGCACTCAGTGCAAGCAACTCACGGCCTGCAGAGACCAAGTACGGGCTCTTGATACCAGAATGGCTGAACTGGAGGAGCTAAGGGAGACAGAAAGCTTCATAGACGAGACTTTCCAGGACACAGGAGAGCAGTCCCACCCCCCGTCTGAGAGCCTCAGAGCTGTTCAGGAGGACAAAAATCCCGGGGAAGAGAACATCAAAGTGGAGCGGAGGGAAACAATCTTCTAGTTGGGATCCTCCTTCCAGATGATGTCATACTGTCCTCTCACACTGAGGAAAACCCTCTGGGGCGGGAACATTAGTTATTAGGAAGAAACAGGTAATAGTGATGGGTGATTTGATTATTAGAACTATAGATAGCTGGGTTTGTGATGACCGGGAAAACTGCATGGTGAATTGCCTGCTAAGTGTGAAGGTTGTGGAGCTCTCAATGCATCTAGATAGACTTATGTGCAGTGCAGGGGAGGAGCCAGTGGCTCTGGTACATGTAGGTACTAATGACATAAGGAAAGGAAGGAGAGAGGTCCTGGAGGCCAAATTTAGGCTGTTAGGTAAGAGATTAAAGTCCAGCACCATGGTAGCATTCACTGAAACACTTCCAGTTCCACATGCCAGTCAGAGAGGCAGAACTGCAGGGTCTTGATAAGATGATGGTGTAGAGAGGAAGGTTTTAAGTTTATTAGAAACTGGGGAAACTCTTGGGGAAGGAGGAGCCTACACAGGAAGGATGGGCTCCACCTAAACCAAGACAGAACCAGATTGCTGGCATGTAAAGTTAAAAAGTTCATAGAGGTTGGGGGAAAGCCAACAGGTTGGAGTACCACATAGTACTGACAGCGATGTCTCTTAGAGGAGGATTTATTAAAGGGGATACTCTATATCCCAGTAAAGAGGAGGGGATAGAAGTTGATAAAGTACAAATTTTATAAGTGCGTGTGTACAAATGCTAGAAGTAGCGTGACCAGATGTCTCAATATTAGGGGCTTTGTCTGACATATGCAACTACAGCTCCACCACGAAAAAATGTCCCAATTTTTCACACTTGCTATCTGGTCAGCCTAGCTAGAAGTCTAAATACTAAGATGGGTGAACTTGACTGCCTGGTATTAAATGAGGATATTGCTATAATAGTTATCACAGAAACTTGGTAGAATGATGATAATCAATAGGACATGGTAATAGCAGGGCAGAAAATATATAGGAATGACAGAGTAGGTGGTGCTGGTGGGGAGTGACATTACATCTGAATTACTCAAGATAATTAAGTCCCAAGCAAACTGCTAAGAGTTACAAAGAGATCTCACAAAACTGGGTGACTGGGCAACAATATGGCAGATGAAATTCAATGTTGATAAGTGCAAAGTAATGTGGATTGGAAAACATAATCCCAATTTCAGAGTAGCAGCCGTGTTAGTCTGTATTCACAAAAAGAAAAGCTCACGAAAGCTTATGCTCAAATAAATTTGTTAGTCTCTAAGGTGCCACAAGTCCTCCTTTTCTTTTTATAATCCCAATTGTACACACAAAATGATGGGGTCTAAATTAGCTGTTACCATTCAAGAAAGAGATCTTGGAGTCATTGTGGATAGTTCTCTGAAAATATCCACTCAATGTGCAGTGGCAGTTAAAAATCTAACAGGATGTTAGGAACCATTAGGAAAGGTTAATTAGGAAAGCCATTAGGAAAGACAGATAATAAAAGAGAAAATATTGTAATGCCACTATGTAAATCCATGGTACATGCAGACCTTGAATACTGAGTGCAGTTCTGGTTGCCCCATTTCAAAAAAGATATTCAAATTGGAAAAAGTACAGAGAACGGCAACAAAAATTATTAGGGGTGTGGAACAACTTCCATATGGGGAGAGATTAAAAAGACTGGGACTGTTCAGTTTGGTAGGAAATGACTAAGAGGGATATGATAGAGGACTATAAAATCATGAATGGGGCTGAGAAAGTGAATAAGGAAGTGTTATTTATCCCTTAACATAACACAAAACCCAAAGGTCACCAAATGAAATTAACAGGTAGCAGGTATAAAACAAACATTAGGAATTACTTCTTCACTAAACGCAAAGTCAACCTGTGGAACTCATTGCCAGGGGATGTTGTGAAGATCAAAAGTATACCAGGGCTCAAAAAAGAATTAGATAAGTTGATGGAGGATAGGTCCACCAATGGCTATTAGCCAGGATGGTCAGGCATGCAATCCCATGCTCTGGGTGTCCCTAAGACTCTGACTGCCAGAAGCTGGGGCATGGATCATTTGATTATTGTCCTGTTCCGTTCACTCCCTCTAAAGCATCTGGCTCCGGCCACTGTCAGAACAGAATACTGGGCTAGATGGACCATTACTCTGATTCAGTATGGCCATTCTTATGCTCTTTTCTTTTCTTTGCCTGTAGGAGTTTTATTTCTTCTCTGATTCAGGTCTAACAGCTCATTCACTTGCTTCATTTTTTGCAGCCGATATAACCAGTAAGGGCCAACTTTTCAAACCTTGCAGCTTAAATTATAGTCCTATGGACATCTATTTACATATTCAATATGAGGAATTGGGGGAACCAATGCATGCTAAAGAACAGGTATTTACCTGTTTGTGCAAGAGAAGTTTGCACACGCTGTCAGATGTGAGATTTGTTCATGAAAAAGACACATGAGCAAATGTTGCAGGCCCAGATGTTAGTTGGTCCCACGTTGTACGTGGTAGCGATTGGCAGATCCCAGAAGGTTAAAAGGCTTACTTTGGATAAGTACCCAATTTATCTGAGCTTTATCCATACTCGTACAAAGCGGCTTTCAGATAGAGAAAATAAAGGTGACCAGCATGTCCAAGCAGTGTAGGTTGAGTTATAACAACTATGGGGTATACAGCAGGCAGATAAATCTTTGCTACATCCACCTAGGCTCATCTTTCCAACAGTTCACTTAATCTAAAACAGGAAGTAAATAATTCAGTTTGGCATCAGCTCCATCCTTTACAAAATTGCTGCCATCCCATTTACTGTTAATGATTTTGTGTTTGTCAGACACTGAGCTAACAGAAAAGTGTTATTTGTTAACAAAATCAGTCCAGCAGATTTTGAGAGCCATAACTGAGATCCAGCCACCGTGCATACTTGTGAGCAGTATGAACTCGATACAGACTGCAGTTTAGCGAAGACTGTGCCGAATTCTTGTCTTTCATCCCCTGATCAAACAATCACTGAAAGAAAACGACACTCAGCCCATTCATTCCAAGATAAGCCAAGAGTTCTGCCTTACAATATTCCACTGGTATCAAGTTAGGATTTTTCTTTTCCCTTCAACAGAATAGGCTGAGGCCAGTTTTCATCACTCTAAAGCAAAGTGTGTCCCTTCCAATGTTTTCCCAAGTGTTTCTTTAACGCAAAAGGCACTTTCAAATTGATTCCCATATTTCACTTTGGTTTCACATACTCTGTCAGTTTGGCTCAACTCAGAGAACACTGCAGATATGAAGGAACTGTTCCAAGCTACTGGATACAGCACATTTCAGGGTTTTAACCTTCTGTACTCTTTCTTTGTTGGTCAGATGGGTTTTTACCCTTATAAGGGAATGTACAGCACGCAGCCGCCTTTATACTTGATAAAGAAATCACAGATCATAATGTTAAACATATTCCTGTTGGGACCATCAGTTCATAGCAAAAAATTGAAGGGAATGTGGAAAATTTCTCCCTATTAAAGCCATAAATCTCCCCACCCAAAATCATAACTATATTAAGTTTGGTCCTCAGATACGTACATATGGACTTTGCCAGAAAATGCATCTGTACATGAGGGCAGAGTTTGGTGCCACACAGAAAAAATTAATAGATGTAGAGTTTGGCCCATACTCATAAAAAGAGCAAGACAGAGAGGAGAAATGCACTGAGCTCTAGTTTTGACACGTGCCATTTAAATACCACCTATAGCTGGGCTTTGCAAAGGAGCTTGGGCACTCAACTGCCTTTCCAGGAAAGCAGTGGTGCCTAGTTGATAGCACACCCGACTGGAACTCAGGAGGCCTGGGTTTTATTCCTGGCTTTGCTGCTGGCCTGCTGGTGACCTTGGTCAAATCTTGTCACCGCTCTGTGCCTCAGTTTCCCCATACATAAAATGAAGATAATGACACTGCCCCTTTCTGTAAAGCCACTGATGAAAAACCACTATAGACGAGCTGCTATTATCATGACATTTGGGTACTATGGGCCAGACTTGTAAGGTGTTTAGGTGCCTAAAGAAGCAGATAGGCACCTAGTAGGAGTAGGCACCCACTCACCTAATGTCTATTGAAATCAGTGGGAGTTAGGCACCTACGAGGGATGTTCACAGACAAATAGGTGCCTCTGCATCTTAGGTGCCTAAATATCTTTAAACATCTGGCCCTAGCTTCCTTGACAGTCCCAGCTTATCGATTCAAAATCTGAGTTCGAGCTGGCTGAAAATTTTCCATTGAAATGTGGTTTTCTTTCTTTTTTTTTTTTTGGACAGAAAATGGCTGTTTTAACCAAAATGTCCATTTTCATTGAAATCTTTGAGGGAGGGGGTTGCTTTGAAACAAACAAATAAAAAACCCTCCCCAACTGAGAGCTGTTGGTTTGAATCTGAAAAAAGTTGGTTTTCAAGTTTTTCTGTTAAACTCCCCCCCGCCCCCCAAGTTGCAATTTTGTTTGATAAAAATGAAAAATGTTGATTTTTCACTGAGATTTTTCAGTGGGAAATTTTTTTTCCTGACTTGATCTAAGTTTGTAGACGAATTGAAGGGATGAGTCACCAGAGCAGTAGAGCTCAACTCCTTATTAAAATTAGCGTGACCCTCAGATGAATGGATTTGGAACTACTGCTATCTGAGCATTAGTGTGGCTGCATCTTCCTTTAAGGAAGATGTTTGGGTCCGATTAAGAAAAGTGTTTTAGAATGACTCAATTTGCCAGAAGGGACCATTTTGGTACTGACCATAACTGCTGTTCATTTTAATTTCTTGTGATAGTTTGTAAGAGAATAGGAAATAAAAGAAAACGTATTGCCCCCGAAATTATTTGTCTTTACATCCCAGTTCCAAAGTAGCACACAGGCATTACGCTTGAAGTAGCCACCACAGGAAGATAATTACGGAAGGGCCGGTGAGGTGGGGTTTGGATGCAGGTTAGGTTTCAGCGAGGGTGTGGGTTCAAGGCTGTATCAGGCTCAAATGTTATTCAGATATGATGGTGCCAAATGTTGCAAGCAGTACTCATGGGCTTTTAGCTCATGATGGAATTTGTGCTATCTCACATGGTGGAAACGTTATGAGATCAGTTGCTTTCCTGAGACTTAAACCATGTCTAAACTGGAACTAGAAAAAATGATCTGGCTTTAGACCAACATGGAAGTGGAACAGTAGGAAATGATCCAGATGCAGAGATTCAAATCCAAACCCCCAGCTCGAAATATTAGAGGAGTTTGGATTTGCAGTTCTGGTGGTGGTCCATCAGTAAGAAGAAAATGGTTTTCATGCTGGACTGTCACCAGGAATCTTTGTGTCTTGTCTTTAGAAATGTGTGTGTTGCTAAAAAGAGAAAATAAATTAAATTTTTAAACAGTTGCATGTGTTCTGCATAAACCAATCCATCCTGCTTACAGCTGAGTCATATTTACCGCCAGGAAAAAGTAGATAAAGATGGATGTGTCCTTACAAATACAAAGCAAGCAGCCTGTAAATGAAGACCTGCCTCCAGCAAGCCTGTCTTCTCCAACCAGTTGGCAATACAAGTATCTAATTCCTGAGTACATTGCTCAGAGACTGTTGCAAACATACATAAGAAGAGCCTGAGTACCATTGATTCAACCCTGGTTTTGATTGTCATTTTTAGCCACAGAAATTTCTTCCTGTTGTTAGTTACATTTTGACCCAAAGCAAGGAAAAGGTCATACTTCTGTAACATCAATTACAGATTTTTGTGTGATGTATTTCATGTCCTGTATTATAAAAGAGCAAATCCTCAGAATGATTTATTAAATGCTTTTGTGCTAACTTATATGGCATCACATCTCTTGTCACAGAAAAGAATCAGCAATGATTAATATACATTGCACAGTTACAAGCAGGAACAGGGTTATTTAAACAGCATATTAAATACAAATAGATCCCACAAAAATACATGAAAACATATTTTACATTGTGAATGAAATGACTTGTTAAAGTTTAAATGAAATGCTTTGTGCCTCTTGCAGGGACATGTTAGGTATTTATTGAAAAGCTTTGGGAATTTCCATGCTCTAACACATTTTTATTTTAAATAATAAAAATGTTCAAAAGCAACTGACTTTGGGTGCCCAATTTGAGACACCTTAACATAGCCCCAGAGTGTGGGGGCTCAGCACTTTGTGAAAATCAGGCCCCAATA
Source organism: Chelonia mydas (assembly GCF_015237465.2). Taxonomy (NCBI): domain Eukaryota; kingdom Metazoa; phylum Chordata; order Testudines; family Cheloniidae; genus Chelonia; species Chelonia mydas. Next base: position 69,355,169 of record NC_051251.2, on the reverse strand, counting down.
AGTATCTCAGATCAGGGTCTGAAAATCTTCTGTCATTTAGCCAAAATAGTACTGGCTGTTAGCTAAGGCTGTAGAGCAGACTCATTTTATCTCTTTCTAAATTAGGGTATGTCTACACTATGAAATTAGGTCGATTTTATAGAAGTCGATTTTTAGAAATCGATTTTATACAGTTGATTGTGTATGTCCCCACTAAGCGCATTAAGTCAATGGAGTGTGTCCTCAGTACTGTGGCTAGGATCAACTTACAGAGTGGTGCACTGTGGGTAGCTATCCCACAGTTCCGGCAGTCTTCACTGCCCATTGGAATTCTGGGTTAAGCTCCCAATGCCTGATAGGGCAAAAACATTGTCGAGGGTGGTTTGGGGTACATGTCGTCAGTCGCCCCTCCCTCCTTCTGTGAAAGCAATGGCAGGCAATTGTTTTGCGCCTTTTTTCCTGGGTTACCCATACAGATGCCATACCACGGCAAGCATGGAGCCCGCTCAGCTCACCGCTGCTGTTGTGAGCATTGTAAACACCTTGTGCATTATCCTGGAGTATGTGCAGAAACGGGCTAAGAGACGCCAGCATGAGGATGATTGCGATGAGGACATGGACACAGACATTCCTGAAAGCATGGGCTGTGGCAAATGGGACATCATGGCAGTAGTGGGGCTGGCTGATACAGTGGAAAGCCGATTCTGGGCCCAGCAAACAAGCACAGACTGGTGGGACCACATAGTGTTGCAGGTATGGGATGATTCACAGTGGCTGCGAAAATTTTGCATGCATAAGGCCACTTTCCTTGAACTTTGTGAGTTGCTTTTCCCTGCCCTGAAGCGCAGGAATACAAGATGAGAGCTGCCCTGACAGTTGAGAAGCAAGTGGAGATAGCCCTGTGGAAGCTTGCAATGCCAGACAGCTACCGGTCAGTCGGGAATCAATTTGGAGTGGGCAAGTCTACCGTGGGGACTGCTGTGATCCAAGTAGCCAATGCAATCACTGACATTCCGCTATCAAGGGTAGTGACTCTCAGAAATGTGCAGGTCATACTAGATAGCTTTGCTGCAATGGGGTTCCCTAACTGTGGTGGGGCAATAGACGGAATGAATATCCCTATCTTGGCACCGGACCACCTTGCCAATTAATATGTAAACTGCAAGGGGTACTTCTCAATGGTGCTGCAAGCTGTGGTGGATCACAAGGGATGTTTCACCGACATCAATGTGGGATGGCCAGGACGACTGGAAAAAGGCTAATGTAGTGCCCATCTTTAAAAAAGGGAAGAAGAAGGATCCAGGGAACTACAGGCCAGTCAGCCTCACCTCAGTCCCTGGAAAAATCATGGAGCAGGTCCTCAAGGAATCAATTCTGAAGCACTTAGAGGAGAGGAAAGTGATCAGGAACAGTCAGCATGGATTCACCAAGGACAAGTCATGCCTGACTAATCTAATTGCCTTCTATAATGAGATAACTGGCTCTGTGGATGAGGGGAAAGCAGTGGACGTGTTATTCCTTGATTTTAGCAAAGCTTTTGATACAGTCTCCCACAATATTTTTGCCAGCAAGTTGAAGATGTATGGGCTGGATGAATGGACTATAAGATGGATAGAAAGCTGGCTAGATTGTCAGGCTCAACGGGTAGTGATCAATGGCTCCATGTCTAGTTGGCAGCCGGTATCAAGTGGAGTGCCCCAAGGGTCGGTCCTGGGGCCGGTTTTGTTCAATATCTTCATTAATGATCTGGAGGATGGTGCGGATTGCACCCTCAGCAAGTTTGCAGATGATACTAAACTGGGAGGAGAGGTAGATACACTGGAGGGTAGGGATAGGACACAGAGGGCCCTAAACAAATTAGAGGATTGGGCCAAAAGAAATCTGATGAGGTTCAACAAAGACAAGTGCAGAGTCCTGCACTTAGGACGGAAGAATTCCATGCACTGCTACAGACTAGGGACCAAATGGCTAGGCAGCAGTTCTGCAGAAAAGGACCTAGGGGTTACAGTGGACAAGAAGCTGGATATGAGTCAACAGTGTGCCCTTGTTGCCAAGAAGGCCAATGGCATTTTGGGCTGTATAAGTAGGGGCATTGCCAGCAGATTGAGGGACGTGATTGTTCCCCTCTATTCGACATTGGTGAGGCCTCATCTGGAGTACTGGGCCCCACACTACAAGAAGGATGTGGAAAAATTGGAAAGCGTCCAGCGGACGGCAACAAAAATGATTAGGGGACTGGAACAAATGACTTATGAGGAGAGGCTGAGGGAACTGGGATTGTTTAGTCTGCGGAAGAGAAGAATGAGGGGGGATTTGATAGCTGCTTTCAACTACCTGAAAGGGGGTTCCAAAGAGGTTGGATCTAGACTGTTCTCAGTGGTAGCAGACGATAGAACAAGGAGTAATGGTTTTAAGTTGCAGGGGGAGGGGTTTAGGTTGGATATTAGGAAAATGTTGTTTACTTGGACGGCGGTGAAGCACTGGAATGTGTTACCGAGGGAGGTGGTGGAATCTCCTTCCTTTGAGGTTTTTAAGGTCAGGCTTGACAAAGCTCTGGCTGGGATGATTTAGTTGGGGATTGGTCCTGCTTTGAGCAGGGGGTTTGGACTAGATGACCTCCTGAGGTCTCTTCCAACCCTGATATTCTATGGTTCTATGATTCTATGAATATAATGACAGTGGGTTGGAAAAACAGAAATTCTGACATTTCTAAACTTATTTTTTCCCCAAATCAGAATACAAAGTCAAAACCACCTGCGCAATGGAAACTTTGAAAAACTGAAATTCAGGAACATCAGACTGATGCTATCAAAACATTTCACTTCACTAAAGTTGGAACATAATATATTAAGTTGGAATGAATTGACAGTCTAAATGGAGTACTCCATTTCAGTTTTGTATCATGTCGACATTTTCCATCATACTTTGTCAAAAAACAACACATTCCCATGAAACATGTAGAAGAAATGGTATTTTCTGAAGGAAAAGAGGCTACCAGAAGGTGAAAGAGATAAAGAAACATGTTCCATTATCTCTAAGATGTGCACAGAGAGAAAGCAATGCAAGTGCTTCCCATGAGGGACACTGGAGTTTGAAATTAATTCCCCAGCGTGGCCTGAAATAACTCAAATGAACTGACCTTCAGGGCTCACAACAAGAGTGATCTCTTTTCCTAGACTTTTGGAGAGGCGTGTATGCGCCTGAGGGCACGAATCTGTACCTGAACTGCCCTTTTCTTCCATGTTTTTGGAGGCAGTTGCCGTGTTTATTACTGTATCATAAATTTATGCCTAGGTCCAGATTCTCAGAAGGTATTTTAGGTGCCTAACAAACATTATAACCAAAAAGATCACCCCATAAATAGAGCCCAACACTTTGGGACAGGTGGGTAGTTAGTATAGTCGTAGATTTTTGAGGCCAGAAGGAAGTATTTTGATCATTGAGACTGACCTGGCATGTAAACTAGGGCATAGAATTTCATCCCATGCTTCCTATGTCAACCCCATAACATACGGTTGAGCCACAGCATCGCTTGGAGAAAGAAATCCATTCGTGATTTAAAGCGCAGGTGGACCAAGCACTAACATGCACAGAATGGACACGGCGCACATCTCTTAACCACTGTGTGACATCAGGACACAGGGCCTAAAATTGTGTGAGCTCTTTTCTGTCAATCATGTTTCGGAAGTACCTGTTCAAGCAGTCTACTTGAGAGTCCAGTGCGTCTGATTTTGATTTTAAAATCTATTAAATATAGGTTAGACATTCTGGGTGGTATTTTCAAAAATGCTCAACTTTGGTCAAACTTGGCTCCCGCTGAAACATAGAGAGCTTTTTGAAAATCTCATTCTCTAATTACTTCAGGCCAGATTCTCAGCTGCTGTTGATCATTGTAGTTCCATTGGTGACAAAGGAGCTACAGTGATTTACACCCTGTCATAAATATAAAGGGAAGGGTAACCACCTTTCTGTATACAGAACTATAAAATCCCTCCTTGCCAGAGGCAAAACCCTTTCACCTGTAAAGGGTTAAGAAGCTAGGATAACCTCGCTGGCACCTGACCAAAATGACCAATGAGGAGACAAGTTACTTTCAAAGCTGGGGGTGGGGAACAAAGGGTCTGTCTGTCTGTGTGATGCTTTTGCCGGGACCAGATCAGGAATGCTCTTCAGAACTCCTGTAAAAAGTTAGTAAGTAATCTAGCTAGAAATGCGTTAGATTTCCTTTTGTTTAAATGGCTGGTAAATAAGCTGTGCTGAATGGAATGTATACTTCTGTTTTTGTGTCTTTTTGTAACTTAAGGTTTTGTCTAGCGGCATTCTCTATGTTTTGAATCTGATTACCCTGTAAGGTATTTACCATCCTGATTTTACAGAGGTGATTCTTTTACTTTTTCTTTAATTAAAATTCTTCTTTTAAGATCCTGATTGCTTTTTCATTGTCCAAGCGTTTGGGTCTGTGTTCACCTATGCAGATTGGTGAGGATTTTTATCAAGCTTTTCCCAGGAAAGGGGGTGTAGAGCTTGTGGGGATATTTTGTGGGGAAGACGTCTCCAAGTGGGCTCTTTCCCTGTCCTTTGTTTAACACGCTTGGTGGTGGCAGCATAGTGTTCAAGGACAAGGCAAAGTTTTTACCTTGAGGAAGTTTTTAACCTAAGCTGGTAAGAATAAGCTTAGGGGGTCTTTCATGCAGGTCCCCTAGAGTTCAGAGTGGGGAAGGAACCTTGACACACCCGCTGAGAATCTTGAACTATAGTTTAAATAACTTGCATAAAAAACACAACACTTCCTGCTGCAGTATCCTTGGGACTGGTTTACTTGCGAATCAAGTCCTTGAACAGTGATAGAGATTCTCCTGATCAATAGGAGTCAGATTTTCCCACAACGGATCTAAATGCTTATGCATTAAATCTGTGGTGTAAGCTGTGTGTTTCTGCTCAATCAGAACACAAGCACCTCAGAAGTAGCCTCTGCCATGGGGTGAACCATGTGAACAGTCGAGGAAGCCCCGACACCCAATCTAGTATCATGTGGTGGCCGGATCTGGGCCCAAGGACTAGCTGAACTTTTTGTGATAGATTATAGTACAGACCCTGAGCTGGCATCTGACACCTGTCAAGAAGATGTTGGCTTAGACTAATAAAATCTAGGGAGGCTACTACAGCGTATTACTCTTTGAAAAGGCACGGTCTGACCTGGGTCTGCTGCTATTTTATCTCCCATGGTTTTTAATCCTTTCTAAAACATGGTTATCCCTGAAAGTGTGACAGTTATGAGGATTCTTGTCTAACCTACCTAAAGCAGTTAGCAAGAGTCTTTCCTTGTCTGCTTAGAATGCCTCTGTGTAGGGTTGCTGATGGCCTTTTAGTGCACAATTACTCTGCATTATTTTCTCTGTGGCTTTGTCTTCACTGTGGGAGAAAAAAAGTGTGTTTTTTACCACAGGAAAAATAACACTTGTTAGCCCTCCCACTGTAAGAGGGCACTGTAGTTTTATTGTGAGGTAAACTAGGCCATGTCCCCCAGAGGCAGGCAGTGGAGCGCTAACCTCACCTAGCTACCTTGCAGTAATAACTACAGTGCCTTGCATCAGCTAGGATTTTAATGTGAGATGTCGGTCAGACCTTAGCTATCTTACTGTGAAACACCTCTTTTTTGGGAATGAAAACAAACGGACACTTTAGTGACAGCTTCCATGACTTCCATTGTTTTTAAGAAGGTTTCACTCCTTCCTGCAATGTCACCCCTCAACCCACACGCCTTTCCCTGCCCTGACTAAGGGCACACCTACAGTTCAGCCAGGGATGGGAAAGGCACCTTGGGTAGATGTACCAGCTCTAGCTGTATTGGAGCTAGCTTGCTAAATGTAACAGTGAGCACCCCGGGGTGCGGGCAGGCTGCACTAATGGGGGTCAGGCGGGCATGTGCAGCCACTGCTGAAGCCCACAATGGGGCACCCTTCTCACTTCTATTTTTAGCAAGCTAACTAGAGCCATGGTTCCCAACCTTCTCTCTGCCACGGCACTCCTTGATACCTTTAATTATTTTGAGACACACCACCATTTTGTCTCCAGATGAATTATGAGCCAATTCAGAATTAGGCTAGTCGGGTTACAATCAAAACCAATGTTTCTGGCGACTAATGTTAGATCAAGATCTGTCTTTTGCGCCAGAATTAATGTTTTTAACCGTGGAAACTAACAAACATTAAAGCTAAATAGAAGAATTCTGGACAAAAGCATGCTCCGTGGAGAAAGTGACATGCACTTGAGAATAATATTTTGGAATGACAAACAATTAATCGTTTCTTCTCATTCCCAAAATCATCTTCCCAAGTGCGTGTAACTTTCTTTGCTGTTTATAAAGGCAATATAATTTAATTATGTCCCACTCAGAGGATTGCCAACCTCAAGAGAGCAAAAAGAAAATGAGTCGGACTCCAACAAATCAGGAGATGTGGTTATTTACAAAGAGATCATATTGTTTTTTCACTCTGTCTAATGATTGGTGAATTGTCCCTGCCCATCCTCAGAGAGAAAGAGAGAGTGGGTTAGTGCTGCCCATGCTCCCAAATGTATTGGGTGCAAGGATTTTGGTCCCGTCTGTAGGAGTTCCCACACCCCTACATCTGCCCGTCCCCTGCCTAGCAATGAATTATGCCCCCAACTTCCAAATCAATCCGGTGCCCTGAGTCTCCAACTCAGTTCTGCCTCCCAGCCCCCATCAGTTCTGCCCTCACCGTCTACCAGCCCCTACCTCACACCAATTCTGCCCCACTCCCACACAGCCCCTATCCGTTCTTCCCCCACCTCCTAATTCAGGCCCCCAACCTCATTGCTGCTTCTTCTGGGGTTCTTTCCCCCTCCCAATTCTGGGGGGCTGCAGCAGGGGCCCCGCTCCCCTTCCAGGCTGGGGGTGGCTCCAGGGGCTCCTCTTCCCCCTCCCCCTGGCTGGTTGCTGAAGGAGGGAAGGAGAGGGGCAGAGGAGCTGACCCATTGTTCACTGGAGGGAAGGGGGGGAAGAGGGAGATTGAGCTCTGATTGGTTGCTCTGCCCCGGAGGAGGTGGGGCAATGAGGCCGACTGACAAGCACAAGGCGACTGCCCCCCCTTCCTTCCCGGTCCTCTGCGCTCACCCTGCAGGACTCATATTTACTATCTTAACCACGCTTTGGGGAATGGAATGTGACACATGCATAACATTTGAAAGGGGCCTCGTCCCGGAGAGCAACAATAGAGACTGCGATTTGGCACCGACACTAATTAAAATACATGGGAAGGGTTTTTTGTTCTCACATGTAGTTTTTCAAAAAATTCCGACAGCACACCTGTTTGGGCCCGACAGCACACCGGTTGGGAAACACTGAGCCAGAGCACAGCTACACACGCTGTAAATCACGCTCTCGGCTGGAATGGAGACATACCACCTCATTTCTCAGGGTGTTTGAAATCATACTGGGCAGCGTGTTGTAATGAACTTTTTTTTAAATACCATCTACTATGGACCAGGTTTCACACCTTCAAAAACAGGCTCAGGCTTAGAGGGAGCCTGGGGCAAGACAATACAGCCTTATATACGTATTAATGACTTGATTGTCAGAGAGCACCCAACACTCCCAGACATTAATGGGTGCCGTGTGTGCACCAGCAATCCAGCCAACTGTGTCTGTGTGTGTGTGTGTGTGTGTGTCTGTCTGTCTTAGGAGCACCTCAGGAGTGGAGACAGTTATTGCAACTCCAGGGGAGCATCAAAACCTTAGGTTAACCCAGTGTTTGTTAACTGGAGTTCAGTTAATTCTAACTGCAACTCATTTAGGCCATGTCTACACTACTGCTATTGTCGGAAAGACGTATGTTGCTCGGGGTGTGAAAATATCCATTGGCATAAGTGGTAGTGTGCACAGCGCTATGTTGGCGGGCGAGCTTCTCCCACCGACATAGCTACCGCCACTCCTTGGGAGTGGTTTAGTTACACTGACAGGAGAGCTCTCTCCTGTCGGCATAGAGCGGCTACACAAACAATCTTACCGTGGCGCAGTTGCATCGGTACAGCTGTGCCGCTTAAGCTCGCTAGTGTAGACATGGCCTTAATCACCCAGGTAGGATGAAATTTACCCTTTCCCACCAGAAAGTATCAGGTATTTGGGGGTGGACTATGGCGGGGTTGGAAAGGTAAGATCCAGCCCCTCCTCTAAGCCACAGGCCATTGTGCATGGCTGCTGTTATGAGCTAGAACAGTGGTTGCCGCCCTCCCCATGCAGCGATGGAGAACACGGAATTCCATGGGCAGGTGGTTATCATAATACTTGCCCTGGTCTTTGGGCTCTCAATGAACTCCCGCTTCAGATGTTCCTGATCAGTGAATTTGGCCTCCGTTGAGCAAGTACTGCTCCTAAGCCGCATTCAAGGGTGGGATTTTTCAGAGGAACTCAGCCATTTAGAAAAATCTCAGCTGCTGTGAGTAACTCGTGCGTGTTAGGCACAGCCCGGCAGAGTTGTCCTGCTCCAGGGAGACAACGGGGAGGAAGGGTGGGATCCAGACCAGTTCCCTAGTTCCCAGGCAGTGCATGTCCAGTAGTGCACTCCTCTGTGTGCCAGAGACACCTCCCGTGAGTCAGGACTGCACAAGGAGAGTGGGGGAAGATCCCTCCTCTCCTCCCACTCCCCCGTGCACTCCCATAAATGGCAACTTTGCTGACCTGTGTCTAAGGAGGGTGTGTGTGTGTGTGTGTGGAGATGATTTGTCTCCAGCAGAGCAAGCTGTCAGCCAGTCAGGGGCTGATTCTCCACTCTCGCACACTGGAGTCAGCTAATGTTGTACTGTTGAAATGGAGGGGAGACCTGGGCTCTTAGGTCTCACCTGCTTGAACTAAGAGCTCATGGTTAAGCTTGCCCATGTTATGCAGCAGGCACGTCAGTGACCAGGGCTGGGAGTCGGACATGCAAAACATGATCTCTCAGCCATGTATTGATACGGTGAAAGGAACCATGGCTCCAGTTCAGGCTCTTGAACTGTGTCTAGCTGTTCTGATTCACTTCATCTCCATGCTCTCTGGAGGCTCACACATATTTCGGGTCTTTTCTACTCCCTGTCTGAGTCTCAGGGCCAAATTCTCTGCTTGTGGAAACTGGCGCAGCTTGCTGAACCTTGGTGCAGCTCTATCACTTTATAGCAACTGAAAATGTAACCCTCAGTTCTTACATGGCCGAGTGCCAGGGAGCTAAAGCTTCTGTGAGAAGCATAGTAATGCCTTCCAGGCTAATATACATTCCAAAATCAAAAAATGAATGAACATCAGCATTGCAAGGTGATGAAATCGTTGGGAGTGACTTTACTGGAACAGTCTGTCCTGTTCAATCTGGTGTTTATAGATGCTAACAGGGTGGATCACTAAAAAGCAGGCAGAAGATTGTATGAAATGTTTGACGCTGGGGAGACGTGCAGCTGGCTGCGTAGCAGATGTTCGAAGCAGAATGGGTCGGGCAAATTAAGGGCTAAAAAGCAGATTTGCCCAGCTCCCCAACCCAAAGTCAATGCGTCGTATTGCCCCAAGAGCAGCTCACAATGAAAATCTGCTTTGAGTCGTAACAAAAAGACAGACTGTAAAATTTTCAGGACAGGGACTAAGACAAGAGACAACAGCTAAAGGGAACATCAGGCAGCAGCCAGAAGCACCATCAGCACTTTGTTATTGACATCAATTAAAAAATATTTGAAAACATTGCACAACGTTCTGAAAAATAAACATGCCAGTAAATCCTGGAGGCCTTTGCAAACTTCCCCATGCGCCTCAGTTGCATTTCAGCAGGCACAGAGCCACAGGCCATTTCCAGCGAGCTGCTGTGTTCGTGTTCTGAGAATCTATAGTCTTACTAGTTCAGAAGAGAAATAGCAGTGAAGCTCAACCACAATGGCTAGGTGTCTTCCAAGCTTACTGCAGGGAAAACCCACAGAAAGCTGCCGTTTTACATAAACTACGACTTCAGTGCTGCTCTCTCTTAGTGCCATCATCAAACAAGGACAGAGGAAGTGCAGCAAAGGGGTCACTGCAATCAGATGAGGTGCAACCACCAAATTGTTACCGAAGCAGGTTCTTTCTACCCTCCTCTGTCCCCTCGGCCAGAGCTTCTCAAACCGGGGGACACACCACCCGGGGCGGGTGGTGTGGGCATGAGAAGCTTTGGGGAAAAAATAAATGTACTGTGCACATTTTACCCCCAGCAATGAATAACTAGCAAACCGGATTCCTCCAGACATATCAGGTCCTCCCTCGGCGGGCCCTGTGCCTTTGACTCTAGAGGGCGCTGTGCCCTTTGATGGATTTCTGTTATGCTTGCACAGCATTCTACGAAGTGGTTGCCATCTGTCCGTGAATCTGTTTGCTGCGGCACGGTGGGAACATTGAATTGTAAGCATCAACCACAATCGCAGCTTTGCCTTTGCTCTCATCACAATGGGTCGTTGGCTCATTTGGGCAATCCATGAACGTGCTCTGCTCCGAAAACCAGGTGTACCCGGAAACAGCATCTCACGTAAAATGTACATTACTATATACTTCAATGGCTATGTTTGAATCAATGCCATACCGTCTGTAATATTTAATGAGAGTTGCATGTTGGTTATTTTATTGGTATATGTACTTGTGTGGCGGGGAGAGGTGTAAACAAGTACAGACACAAAGAAGGAGATGTGTGATCAGATAAGTTTGTGAACCACTGCCCTAGGCCACATGCAGATCTCCCTAGGCAGGAACAATTCTTGGGAAAACTGCACTACCATTGCTGAGTGCCTGGCATAGGACTGCTAGATCCACAGCTATTGCAAATCCCAAGAGAGAGAAGCCAAATGAGTTTATAATGGTCATCAGCTGGCTCTTGCCAGCCACAGCCATTCTAAACCCAATGGAAAAATCCAAGCTTAACCAGAGTGAACCATTATTTCTAAGCTCATGGCTATTCAGTGCACGTAATGAAGGGAAAAAAATGTCGGAGAACAGAGAAGTTATGTACCAGAAACTGGCCATGCTACCTCTGCATAGTCGTGCTAGTGGGAAAGGCTCCCCCTGTGCTGGGAGGGAAAGCCATGCCCCTTGTGAGGGACAAATGGCCATTTGCTGGGGTGTCACCTTAGCGGAGCCAAAGAGCCTGTTTAAATAGAGAGCCACCAGAGTCTGGGTGAAGGTCAGAGCTCTCCCTTGGACATTTCCTACCCCTCTGGACCTTGAGCCCTGCAGCTAAGCATTGCCTCGGGGGCAGCATGAGCAGCAATAAAAACCGGCTGAGGATATTAGTGAAGTCAGGTCCTAGTCTAGAAAACTGCCCCCCAAACAGCCATTTCCAGGCCTGCTGATGAGCAGAGCTGACAGGCTGGGGAAAGGAAGTGCCTTTAAAAAGAAGATGGGGCCCTGCCTCAAACATTGGCTGCACTGTGGACATGCTGAGCCAAGAGAAGCCACCAGATCCCTTCAACTCCCCTGTGCTGAAGGGAGAGAGAAAACAACCCAAACTCCTGCCAATAAAGAAGGGCCCAGGGAGAGCCCATCTCTGCCTGCCTTGCACCGAAGCAAGAGGAGGATGAGGTAATATCTTTTACTGGACCAGCTTCTGTTGGAGAAATAAACAAGCTTTGAAGCTACACAGAGTTCTTCTTCAGGCTCTGTGTCTGCAGTACCTCCCACCTGCCAGCAGAGGAAACTGCCAAACAGCATGAGAGAAAAACAGTCCCAAGACTTAGCTTGTGCCCACCTCCAAAGCACGTGGTGGGGAAGGTGGTGGAGAGGATCAAGTGATGAGGAAGGGGGAGGTGAGAGAGCAGCATGTGACGGGGGAGTGGGGAAAGGAGTGAGGGCAGGGCCTCCAGGAAAGAGGCGGAGCAGGGGTGGGCCTTGGAAGGAAGAGGCGGAGCATGGGGGGGCTGGTTTTCAAAAATTAGAAAGCTGACAACCCTATCTTCAGAGGGAGGATTAAACCATAAGGATGGTTACGTGAAAAGCACATGCAAGAGTCTGGGGTAAATTGGGACCCATTAACTCTAACAGGAGGGGCATTTTCCTTAACTCATCGTTATAACCAGCAAACAATCTGATAAACCAGACACTGAGGCAAACCGGAGTGCCTTCTCACAAATGCAAATCTCTTGGATTTAAGGTAACTCTGTTGCATCAGATTCTCCTCTCACTTACACAAGTTTTATGTGGGTTTAACTCCATTAACTCCAGTGGCTCTGCTCCTGATTTACTCCCATTTAAATGAGAGAAGAATCAATCTGTTATGTGCAAGTATTGTCTACATACTGTTGCAATAAATAAAGTGGTGATTTCGAAACAACAAGGTTGGTTTTGTTGCTGAGAGGGCTTCTGTTAACTTTCTTACACTGTGAGTCCAAACTGCAAGCCCACTGCAGGATGTGTAATTACCTGCATTATTTTCAGAAGAAAAATGTCTTGGTAAGAGTGTAAACAGGACAGTCCTGGAGATGCAAGTTGAGGCGGTAAAGGATGCTGTGTTATGAACAGTAGGTGTGCTGGAAAGAAAGATTAAAACTCTAGGGACTCTGTTAACGCTCAGCCTGTCACTTGTCAGAAGCAGGAATAATCTGTAAGGAGCAATATCCAACCATTAAAAACCAAAAGGAACAGGATTTGCTGTCTAGTGGTTTGAGATCTGCACTTTCGACTGCACTTCGATTCTCAAAAATAGACAGGCTTGGCAGGGTTGAATTGAAAATCAGGAGATGTTGGTCAGCGTTGACTTCAGCTGACGCACTGAAATGGACGAAAAAGATATTGAGCAGTAAGGACTGGCAGGTGTGCAGCCTTCACCCACCTAGCATTGCAGGGACTGAGTGTCACCGGCCCGCAGTAGTGCAAGGAGCACCGTGCAGCTCTGTTGTCATGGACCCACTCCCTCACTTCCTGACAGAGCCATTCAGCAGTGGGGTGGCTTCCCCCATGGCTGGCAGCTCGTCCTCCTGCTCCTCACAGTCCTGGCCAGGGGTCTCTGCTCCACTGGGCTAGGACCACAGCCTCATCTGCACCTTGCACCCCGGTGTCTTGGGTCCCTCTGTCAGCATGGGGAGTCCCCTGCAATCTCACTGGCAGTACTGCCCTAACCCCAGCCCTACTCCCTCCTCTTAATTCTCAGCCACTGTACAAATAAAAATAGTTAAAAGAATCAAATTCTACCAAGCCTAAAACCAAAATATACAGAGATGTGAACAAACTGGAGAAAGTCCAGAGGAGAGCAACAGCACGATAAGAGCTTTAGAAAATCTGACCTATGAGCAAATACTGAAAGAATTGGACTGTTCAGCCTAGAAAAGAGAGAATTTAAGGGGCCCCTGACAGCAGTTTTCAAATATGTAAAAGGTTGTTATAAAGAGGATAATGATCAATTGTTCCCCATGTCCACTAAGGGTAGGATAAGAAGTAAGCAGCTCAGTTTGCAGCACGGGACATTCAGGTTAGATATTAGGAAAAACTTTCTCACTATAAAGGGTAGTTAAGCACTGGAACAGGCTACCAAGGGAGGTTGTGGAATTGCCATCACTGGAGCTTTTAAGTACAGGTTAGACGAACCCCTGTCAGGGAGGGTTATTTAATCCTGACTCGGCACAGTGGGGTGAACTAGTTGTCCTCTTGAGGTCCCTTCCAGTCCTACATTTCTATGATTCTATCATGCTCATATCTTGTGGACTACTATTAAAAACAAAACAAATCTCTTTAGGGTTATCAGTATGTCACATGTGATAGGTTTTATGTTATTTATTTTATGTACTCCACAAACCTTTTACCAGTTTTAATAACAAGTGAAGAACAATTCATGCCAGCAGGAATGGTTACCCAGAAAGAACGACACAGTAAAAAGCTATTCAACCAATTGCAAAAGAAAAATCAAGAATTTCAGGTGATAAATTGTTAGACTTAGTTATAGTCCTAGGAAAAAGAAATAGTCAAACAATCACTCCAGGAACTATAATAATAATATTTATGGCACTGGTTAGTCACACTCCAATCTCATGAAACTATATAACAATCAAAAATATTCACTTTTATCTGGGGGAAAGACAGAAGATGCTCTTACATCATCATCAGATGATGATAGACCTTCAGTGCCTTCCCACTCCCCAACCCTCAAGTCATTTGGTCCCAGTCTCCGTGTAACCCCAGCTAGTTTGGGAGACTGAGAAAACAAAAACCACTCATGCTATAGTTCTGCATCCCTTTCTGCTCAGTTCCCTGGTGGGTAGGTCTCAAGTTCATTGATCCTGTCCCCTCTTCTATTCTACCTAATGCCCAAGCTGTTATATGCACAAAGTGAAGGACTAGCACTCAGAATGCTTCTGGTGAGTTCTTGTGGCACAAAATGGGTGAATGAGTCCCGCTGCCCTCACAGATTGATATCAGTGGATCTTGTCATCACAGGGACAACCTAAACACGCCTAGTTTACAGTAGACAGGTGTCTCATCACATTTATTTACAGGATTTTACAAGGCTTTCCCCTTTGGTTCAGTCCTATGGCGTAACAGAGAACCCTCCATTTTTAACCACCTCGTGATCAGTGGAGCCCTCTGGTGGCAAAGTCCCCATCATTGCTTTAGTGACATTTCTAGTACATAATCTACTGGTCACCTCTGTTAGAATCTCGGCTCATATGAAAACAAGTTCAGGGCAAACAATGGTGAGATCCAGCTGTTCTAGTGTTACCCAAGGAAGTGCTGGTAACACAAGGACCTGCTCCTATTCATAACATGCCCTGAAATCCCACCTGTTCCAAAATTTCAGTACAAAAGCAATATATGCTGTGTCTGAAGATAGTTAGTTAATACAGAGAGCACCATCTGCTGGACTATAGGAATATCTGGTATTACTCTTCACCTTGTAGAGTCAATGACATTTTTGTTGTGTCTTGGCTGTCACACCTAATGTGGTAGGGACATAAGAATTGCCATGCTAGATCAGACCAGTGGTCCACCTACTCCTGTATCCTGGCTCCCCAAAGTATCCGGCATCAGCTGCTTCAGACCAAGGTGCATGTAACTTTCGAGTGCACAGTGGTGAAATAAAGTTTCTTCCTGACTCCCAGTTGCTAGATATTGGTTCGTAACCCATCTAACTCTAGATGGTCTTATCCATATAAATGTTACATCATTTTATCTTGGTACTGATATCTTGTGACAGTGAGTTCCACAGGTTAACCATGGTTTCCGTAAAAAATGTATTTCCTTTTATCCATTTTAAATTTTCTGCCTTTCCATTTCACTGAGTGTCTCCTTGTCTTTGTATTATGAGAGGGAAAATGGAAAGGCCTGATCTAGTTTCTCTGTGCCTTCCATGCTGTTCAGGGTGTTGCCACTCTTAGTTTTGTTATTTGGCCTTTTCTTAATGCCCCAGCTTCTGGAGTCAGGTGAGCATGGGAAAATTTCAGCTTCATTTCCTAAAAACAAGTTTCTGGTGCTCATGGTTATGGAAAGGAGTTAGGAAATGTGACCACCCCTACAGACTCAAACACCAGAATTCAAATTAAAAACAATTGACAAGTATTAGTCTTAAAGCCTCACTTAAATCAATCTCTTGATTTTTGGGGGTGGGGAGGAGTGCCAGGGGACAAATTGATTCCCCACTCCTCCTGCAAACAGATCACCAATGTCCCTCTTTGCCTGGGGTGGCTGGGAGGAGGGGACCCCAAGCACAGGGTGCTGCCATGTGAGAAAGCACTGCCACCCTTTACTTGGTGCTCCAGTCCTTATGCTCAGGCAGGGGCAGGGGAGCACAGATCCTGCTCCCTTGCAAGCTTCCTGGTTCTCTCACTGCCTAGCATGGGAAGCAGCCAGACACATGCCCCCTAGTCCATGCAAGGTTGCTGCTTAACACTTGCGGGAAAAGGCACAGAAGTTTTTCTGAGTGCTCACTGAGCAGGCTGCTGCAAAGAGAGGAGCTGACTGTAGGGGAGCCAGTGAGGGAGAAATGGGAAAGCACCTCCTAGTGCCTCTGTATAGTGACTGCACCTAGTGCCTTGATCCTCACTGGGGTCTTTGTGATATTATTACACAAATATTTTTGCTCCAAAATAAAATGATTCAGATACATTGCAAGCCCTTTGGAAACATGTCCTCCCAGGTGTGTGTGCAGTCCCTAGCTCACTGTGGCTCTGATTGTGATGAGGACTTTTAGGTACTACTGTAATACAAATCTCCTTTTAAAAAAGGAAATGTGCTCTGGCTACAAGTGCTGAACAGAAGTTGATGAAATTATGGACTGATAAAAACATTACCTTTGGTACCAAACTGAAAATTGATCAAAAAGTATACTAATAATATTACTCTATGGTCTGGAAGGGGCTGCATTGCATTAAACAGGCATCAGAAGGCTAGAGGCACTAGAGAAGAGAGTTCTCTGGAGGATGGCAGGTGTAAAGTGGAATGATTTCAAGACAAATGAAGAAGTTAGAAGGAAAGTAGGATGTGAAATGAGGGTACGAGATTGGATGCAATCAAAAGAGATTACCATGGCAGAGATGCTGAGTAGAAGACAAACAGATGATAGGATGCCAAAGAAAATAATGTAAATGCAACCAAGGTCAGTCAGACCTCGAGGCTGACCACTAAGAAGACAGAAGAACATCTTACACAGGGAGATGACCAGGCTGGGCTTAATGGAGCAACAAGCCGTGGACAGGATTGAATGGTGACCCTGTCTGCAAAGACGCTTTGAGATCAGAGGAAGAAAAGTAGTACCACAAATAATATAATGATGATTTATTGATGTCTCAAGATCTACACAGACTCAGGGGAAGAAGCTATTGCTTCTCTGAGCTAAACTCTTACTCCCCCAGCCTCGAAGGCTTTGGTTTTATTTCCATCAGAACTTCATCTGAAGAAAGGTAAAAACAACCTTACTTATTAGACAATGTTAGTGCTGCTAAGGTTTCTGCCTACATTGGTGACTAATGAAGATACTGGTGATGTTGATACCAAAGATGAGTTTTCAGATTCATTGGTGCCATAATTTGATTAGTTTGCAAAGCATCACACAGGGATTACTGTATGGAAAATTACAGATTATGCCAGAATGCTCAGCTTCCCTCCCCTCCCCCATCTGAGGTCCCCATCTCTCTTTCCCTTCTCTCTTCCTCCATTTTTCTTTTGTCTCTGAGATCCCTCATTTCTTCCTTGTTATTCTCTTTTACCTCAGGGGTTCCAAGTTTCTATCTTTCCTATCTATTTCTCCCCTCTCATCCCTGCTTCATATTCCAATCCCCGCCCCGGTCATCTTGGAGTGGACAGGGTGAATAGAAGGGACTTTGATTAGGAAAATTAATAGTGGAGGCAGGGAAAATATAACAAGTTATCTCATCTTAACAAAATAACGTAACAACCTAAATAGACAGGATAACTCTTCTCTGCAGGGACTTTTTCTTTTTCTTTGTAGACCACCTAGCATAATGGAACTCTGATCCTGACTGGGACCTCTACACACTATATTAAATGCAGTAAGACTAAGACACTGGTTTATAATGCATTATTTCCAGTTATTTAATAAATTGACACCCCCCAGGCACGTATTTTCTAGATATGTCATGCAAGTAGGGCCACTCAACACTGTCGAATCCTTTTTTGGCATCCACAGCAGGCAGAAAGGCTTCCGTTTATCTGGGATTAAGGGATGAGGTGTATGTTTTTTCACATGTTGGCAGAACTTGAAAATGAAAATAGAAATTCTGATGTTATACTTTATTTTAGTCTTTAACCAAGCATACTGTCTTACTTCACAGGAAGGCATGCCATTGCTAGAAATTATAAAAGAAAAAACTGGATGATATTGGTTCTATAACCATTCCTGCTTAGGTCTCCAAGGACCTCAATACTCTACAACTTTCATCCAAATATCTTATTTAGGAAAGGACTTAAGTATGTAATTAAGTTCACCCCTATTTAATATAGCACTTAAGTATATGCTTAACATTAAGCATGTGCTTAAATTCCCATGACTTTAAAGGCAATTAAAGTCATGCATAATGTTAAGCATGTGCTTAAATTATGTCCTGAATAGGGATGATTTCCTGCGGTGGGACCCAAACTTGTAATAATTTAATGATATAGTTTGGTCTAAACACAGTCTGTGTCCATAACTACCATGGTCAATACTTGGTTAGTAATGGCAGCTAGTTGCATTTAATCCTTGCCAGCAAGCTAGGTTAGCACTTGATTTACTCTTTGTAACTGGTTTGGTACAGAGTTTTTCTTGTTTGTTTGTTTTTTGTCCTTATGTAGGTTCCATGCCTATGGTACCAATTTGGCCAGTTCTTCCTGCTATAGGACATCCCAGAGTGCTTTGTTCCATCTGCTTCTGGTGCTGTTTTACACATATATCATCTGTGTAGACACAGCTGCCACATCAGATAAAGTGTCAACAAACTAGTTACAGAAATACCATTGTACCAATAACGTAGATGGGTCAACAGATGCCATTGACATTGCAATAGAGCCATGCTAGCTACAGTCACATTTAAATACAGAAAAGGAGTACTTGTGGCACCTTAGAGACTAACCAATTTATTTGAGCATAAGCTTTGGTGAGCTACAGCTCACTTCATCAGACGCATTCAGTGGAAAATACAGACCGTAGCTCACGAAAGCTTATGCTCAAATAAATTGGTTAGTCTCTAAGGTGCCACTAGAACTCCTTTTCTTTTTGCGAATACAGACTAACACGGCTGCTACTCTGAAACCATTTAAATACAGCTGTTTCTAGCAGGGTTCTAGGGTACTTTTTCTAACCAGGGTTGCCAGGGATTTCTCTTTTTAAGAATTGCATTCTGTGATGGGGCAAGGCCAGATGGCAATAGGAAAGTAGTGGGAGACAGATATATTAGCCTCAGGCTAAACAAATCCCTGTTACTAGGGTAAGCAAATGGTAGTTGCTCCAGGTCAATTAAGACATCTGGAGCCAATTAAGATCCTTCCAGAAAGCAGTGAAGATAGCTAGGTTGATTGGGACACCTGAAGCCAATTAAGAGCTGGCTGGAACTAGTTAAAAGTCTCCCAGTTAGTCAGTGGGCGGTGCATGTCAGGAGCTGTAGGAGGAAGCTGCACTGCTGGAGAAACTGGGCAGTACAAACCCTATCAGGCACAAGGAAGGAGGCCCTGAGGTAAGGGTGAAGTAGATATTGAGGAAGTGGGGGCTGCTGTGGGGAAGTGGCCCAGGGAATTGTACTCATCCTATTTAAAAAGTCAGCTACCAATAGCTGCTATTAGGGTCCCTGGGCTGGAGCCCGGAGTAGAGGGCGGGCCCAACCTCCACCCCTCTCCCACACTCTCCCCAATTAATCACAGAGACTGTGAAGCAACAGAGACTGTGCAAGGGAAGTTTGCTTCTTCCCACCTCCCTTGCTGGCTTATGATGAAAATGGCTCAGTAGGCTGTGACCCTTGCCCCAGAGAAAGAAGGGCTAAGTGGAAGGTCACAGTGAGTCTCTGAGGCTAGCATAATCCGCCTGGAAGCATGGGCCCTACTGAGACAAGGTCAGAGCTTTGCCACAATTCATAAATGCTGCTGTTGGCTACCTCTTTGTTCTAAACCTTGTATAGATTAATTAGAGTATAACTGTTTATACAAAGATTTGGTTGTGTATAAGCCAAATTCTAACTAAAACCAAAACTTTTAGAGGGAAAGGGCAAATTTGGTTTGGGCAAATTTTTTGACTATTTTTTTTTAAATTTCAAAATTGTCAGAAATTCTGACTTTTTTAAATGAAAACCTCAGGTTTTCCATTTCAAGATTATTTTTTCTTTGATTTTTAAGCTAGAATAAAAAAAATAAAGTGCTCAAAATGAAAATGAAATGTTTTGAAATTATGTAACCAAAATATTTTGATTAACTCAAACGGAAAATGTAGATGGATTTTTGGCATGTGAAAATCCTCAAGATTTCATCTTTCTGTCCTGATTCGAGACAGAAATATTTTTTTAAAGTCTCCAGACTTGACAACCATTTCCTTCTGAGCTCTAGGTCTAACATAGTTTGGCTGGTGAGCAGTGATGTGGACAAACTGTGCTCAAAATCTGCACTCTGTCTCTGGGTAAGGAAAGATATTTTGTTGGTACATAGTTTTAAAAATCTATTCTGGTTGCCTCCACCACATTGGTTCTGGTTCAGCCACAGCTGCTAAACAGTTGTAAGACCTCTGTTGAAAAGGCAATTAACGTATATTATGGATCTATCATAATGCTCAGTTTAAACAATCCATCCAACTACACTGGTTAGGGAAACCAAACTATAGCCCTGCTCACAGGTTTTTAAACACAATCATTGCTAACAGGATGTTGATGTCAAGGTAGACAGATCATAACAGTAAAGGACTGGAAGTGACCTCCACACAGTCAGGTCCCTTGCTATCACAGACAGCGACATCATATAATCCCTTTCATAAACTTCATAATCCCTTTCATAAATTTAAATTTCTATCTTAAAACCAGTTAAATTTATTGCCCACATTACTGCTATTGGAAAGATGTTCCACTACCTTACTCCTCTGATAGTTAGAAACCTAATTTTCTGCCTAAATTTACTCATGACCAATTTTTCCCCATTTGTTCTTGTGTTGACATTGTCCTTTAGCTTGAAAGGTCTCCTTTGCACTCTAAACTCAACTGATTGGCCTCTGAAACCACTTATGTGCTGTAGGATTCTCAAGCATTCCCTTGTTAAAATTCCACCACCATACTCAATAGTATTGGGGTGATTTCCCCTGCCTCTACCCTAGTTCAGCATTTTTCTGGTACTTTAAAATCATACTTGTTGGAGAGGACTTCTCTGTAGGGTTGGTGAAAATACTTCTCTAGCGCAAATTTGCTTGATTTTGGAATGGACCAGACTGTGCTAAATCAGGCGTTCTCAATATTCTCAATGAGCTAACAGCTCTGGCTGGGATGATTTAATTGGGGATTGGTCCTGCTTTGAGCAGGGGGTTGGACTAGATGACCTCCTGAGGTCCCTTACAACCCTGATATTCTATGATTCTATCAAGGGATCACGACCACCCTGCTTTTCCCATAGGAAGGAAGTTCCAGTATGGAAAAGGTAGAGAAATCACTACAGAACAGTAAAAAATTCCCAGGAGGCTGTCACCAGGTCTTTCTATAGAGTTTTCACCCACCACCCCTTCTTCAGCTTCCAAACAGTGCTTTACTAGCTAGGGAGTTTTTTTTCAGGAAAAAAATATAAACATCTCCATCAAAGTGCAACCTTAATACTTGTTCCTTGCCCGGAGGTGCTGGATTGGTATTTCTGTAAATGAGAAAACAAACCAGCTTCCCCAATATTTGGTATTTCTGTAAATGAGAAAACAAACCAACTTCCCCAATATTTTACCCTTCCTTTCTGTCAGATTCCCCTCTCCCTTCACCATTGGTACCTGGGTTTTATCACATATATATGAGAAAATATTTGTGGCGGCCCCTTGTTAAAATTACTGGCCACATATCACTGTTTGCTCCAGTTAGACCACAGATTCATCCTGCAGTGTATATGAAATCAAACCCTATTTTAATTGTGTGGTTCTCTTGGATTTGTTTCCAGGCTGCGGGACCACCACAATGTGCTCATTTATGACTATTGTGTTATAACTTGGTGACCCCAAATGATAAAATCTGTCATGCAGACGGGCCTTTAGCGATGGCATTTCCCTTCTTTCCACTGCCCACCCACTTTTGGGAGTGATTCTGAATCACAGCATCTGCTTGCTTCAGCTGCTGCGATTAAAACTGAAAAAGAAAATGATCAGTGAGTCTCTTTTCCCCCCAAACAATACCGAAAATCTTCTGAAAGTGACACGGTCTGTACAATTTGAATCAAAAACTCTGCATTAATAAGCACGCTTTTGGACCCTAAGAAGTGTCTTTTGTGCTGCGCTCTCCCTGAATTTTAATAAGCCTGGCTTTTTACAAAGAGCTAAAAAGAAACAGACACACACACACACAAAGACAAATTTAATTAGGCTCTAATCTCCAATAGGCAGTCCCTTCTTTGACAAATACGCTCCTGCAGATTTCTAAACCCTTTCAGCCAAGTAACCCTTTTTTTGTTCCCACCAAAATAAAATTTGTCTCGGAAAGGTGCACCCCAGATCTGTGGGCAGCGCACAATCTGTTGACATTAAGCGAAGCTATGATTAAAAGGGTAACACCTTTTCTGAAGGTGAGAGGTTGTTAATAAGGTGTCCCATACTGTAGCAGCTCAACAAACCCTTTGATTAAAAGCATGCCAAGTGGTGAAGGCTGATTTATATTTGTATTCAGTCACTTTCGAGGAGGGTGGTGATGGTTAGGGGAAAACTGGGAAAGACAGAAATGAAACACTGAAATGCAAGGCAGGTTTGCTTATTTTGGCAGCAAAGTCAGAGCTGATGGCAAGAAAGGTTAAATGGCAGAAGAGCTTGCTTTGTATATTGTATGTGAAGAATTACTTTGAAAATTAAGTGGGGTTTTAAAAACAAAAACAGGAATCTCCAAGCTAAGGAACTTAAGTCTTGTCTACACTAGAAAGATGTGCTATTTTATCTATACTGGTACAGTTAATGTGTGAACCTAGTGGTGTTAATATAAAGGTATTTCCCTTGTGGGAAGGGGAATAATTACACAGTATCCCCGATAATGTCACGGCAAACCTGGTGGCCGAGCTTTGTGACTCTGTCGTCACCCACAACTATTTCAGATTTGGGAACAATGTATACCTTCAAGTCAGCGGCACTGCTATGGGTACCTGCATGGCCCCACAGTATGCCAACATTTTTATGGCTGACTTAGAACAATGCTTCCTCAGCTCTCGTCCCCTAGTGCCCCTACTCTACTTGTACTACATTGATGACATCTTCATCATCTGGACCCATGGAAAAGAAGCCCTTGAGGAATTCCACCAAGATTTCAACAATTTCCACCCCACCATCAACCTCAGCCTGGACCAGTCCACACAAGAGATCCACTTCCTGGACACTACAGTGCAAATAAGCAATGCTCACATAAACACCACCCTATACCGGAAACCTACTGACCACTATGCTTACCTGCATGCCTCCAGCTTTCATCCAGACCACATCACATGATCCATTGTCTACAGCCAAGCCCTAAGATACAACCACATTTGCTCCGGTCCCTCAGACAGAGACAAACACCTACAGATCCTCTCTATCAAGCATTCTTAAAACGACAATACCCACCTTGGGAAGTGAAGAAACAGATTGACCGAGCCAGAAGGGTACCCAGAAGTTACCTACTACAGGACAGGCTCAACAAAGAAAGTAACAGAATGCCACTAGCAATCACCTACAGCCCCAACTAAAACCTCTCCAGCGCATCATCAAGGATCTACAACCTATCCTGAAGGATGATCCCTCATTCTCACAGACCTTGGGAGACAGGGCAGTCCTTGCTTACAGACCCCCAACCTGAAGAAAATACTTACCAGCAACTACACACCACACAACAAAAACACTAACCCAGGAACCAATCCCTGCAACAAATTCCATTGCCAACTCTGTCCGCACATTTATTCAAGGGACACCATCATAGGACCTAACCACATCAGCCACACCATCAGGGCTCATTCACCTGCACATCTACCAATGTGATATATGCCATCATGTGCCAGCAATGCCCCTCTGCCATGTAAATTGGCCAAACCGGACAGTCTCTATGCAAAAGAATAAATGGACACAAATCAGACATCAAAAATTGTAACATTCAAAAACCAGTAGGAGAGCACTTCAGTCTCCCTGGTCACTCAATAACAGACTTAAAGTGGCCATTCTTCAACAAAAAAGCTTCAAAAACAGCCGTCAATGACAAACTGCAGAACTGGAATTGATTTGCAAATTGGACACCATCAAATTAGGCCTGAATAAAGACTGAGAGTGGTTGGGTCACTACAAAAAGTACTTTTCCCTCTCTTGATATTCACTCCTTCTTGTCAACTGTTGGGAATAGGCCAGATCCACCTTGACTGAATTGGCCTCGTTAGCACTGACCCCCCACTTGGTAAGGCAACTCCCATCTTTTCATGGGTTGTATATTTATACCTGCCTACTGTAATTTTTACTCCATGCAGCTGATGAAGTGGGTTATAGTCCACGAAAACTTATGCCCAAATAAATTTGTTAGTCTCTAAGGTGCCACAAGGACTCCTCATTTTTTTTTTCTGATACAGACTAACATGGCTACCTCTCTGAAACCTGTCACCATGCAAGGCACTGAATTTAGCCGTATGAAGTGGAAATCCATCAACTTAATGAAAAAACTCATGCAGACACAGGCAGACATCTTCCTTTCCAAATGCAAACAGATGGACATCATGCCAAAAGGACTGAAGGTAAAAAATTCATTACAATCAACATACCACACAGACTATGGTGAGACATTGTGCCACACACTCTCAAAGAAACTGTGGAACCACCTGATCAACATCCTATACAGCAAACAGGAGAAGATCAAGAATGAGCTCTCAAAACTCTCATAAAAGACTCTCATAAAAAACCAACCTTCCACACAAACTTCCTTGTGGCTGGACTTTACTAGACAAGCCATTTACAACACACACTCTGCTTCCCTACAGAGGAAAAAGGACACTAAACTATCTAAACTCCTACATGCCACAAGGGGCCACAACAGTGGTACCCTTAACTCACCCAACAATATTGTTAATCTACCCAGCTATACTCTTAGCCCAGCAGAAGAGTCTGTCCTATCTTGGGGCCTCTCCTTCTGCCCCACCCCCCCCACAAACATGATACAGTTCTGTGGTGACCTGGAATCCTACTTTCGCCATCTCCGACTCAAGGAATATTTCCACCACACCACTGAACAGCAGACTAACCCACAGAAACCTTCCTACCAATGCTACAAAAAGAAGGATTCTGCGTGGACTCCTCCTGAAGGTTGAAACAACAGACTGGACTTCTACATAGAGTGCTTCTGCTGACATGCACACTCTCAAATTGTGGAAAAGCAGCATCACTTGCCCCATAACCTCAGCCGTGCAAACCACAACGCCATCCACAGCCTCAGAAACAACTCTGACATTATAATAAAAATGGCTGACAAAGGAGGTACTCTAGTCATCATGAATCGGAGTAAGAATGAGAGGCTGCTAGGCAACTCTCTAACACCACATTCTACAGGCCACAATCCTCTGATCCCACTGAGGGGTACCAAAAGAAACTGCACCATCTGCTCAAGAAACTCCCTGAAGAAGCACAGGAACAAATCTACACAGACACACCCCTAGAGGCCCGAACAGGGGTATTCTATTTGCTACTCAAGATCCATAAACCTGGGAATCCTGGACCCCGCATCATCTCAGGCATTGGCACCCTGACAGCAGGATTGTCTGGCTATGTGGACTCTCTCCTCAGGCCCTACGCTACCAGCACTCCCAGCTATCTTCAAGACACCACTGACTTCCTGAGGAAACTACAATCCATCGGCGATCTTCCAGAAAACACCATCCTGGCCACTATGGATGTAGAAGCCCTCTACACCAACATTCCACACGAAGATGGACTACAAGATGACAATTTCAAATTTTTTCCTGTTTCCAAGTTGAAAAATTCATCAAAACGAACATTTTGTCACTACCTTTTCTTACCAGCTTTTCACCTCCCCCTGCCACTGAACAGACATTGTGTCGCTCCCCCCAGACTGCCACTACCAATGAAACCCCCTATGTTGGGCAGGGAAAGGGGCTTACTGTGTAGTGTGGGAGTCAGTGTAAGACGATGTTGACTGAGTCAGCGCTGTTACACAAGAATCCTCCTCGGGCTGAAGAGAGCCGCTGTCCCTTCCCCATTCCCATCCCCTCCCTGCATGCAAATCTTAATCCCCACAAAGCCTTTGCAAACTGGATTCCACGACATTGGGAGAAGAAAGGAGGAAATGCCACACGGCTGGCATCTCCCACCTTTCTACCTACACGTCCAGCCCTGATTTTCCCCATCTGATGTACCTAACCTGGAGTCATGCCAACCAAGCTGTAGCAATGAATAATTATTGAAAATCAATGAGCCTTGTTCTCCTAAATCACTCAAAGTGAGTTTGAAAATCTTACCCTTAATGTCGTGGAGTGGGGGGAAATGACATACAGATATGATGCAGCACAACATATTTAGAAATGAAGCTTGCTCCCAAACTATATGTTTCTAGTATTCAGTATCTGCAGTTGGAAATTTGAGCTATTTTGGTTGGATACACAGGTCACATGATAGGCTGCTGCTCCCTGATTGCTTTAGGGTAACTCTTAAAATCAGGTTTCCAGTGCAAATATGGATTTAAGGTTCATTTTATATAATTATCCTGCAATATTTGGTTAAACTTCACTCTTTTGATTAAAATTCCTGCCAGTAAACTCATTTACTAGGACAACCATAGAAAATGATAACAAAAGGGACACAAACACACTCAAAGCAAATTTATTTAAAAATTCAAGCAAGTGTTCATAAATAGATTTCGTCCCATTTGCCCAGATCTAAGG
Organism: Chelonia mydas; assembly: GCF_015237465.2. Classification (NCBI taxonomy): domain Eukaryota; kingdom Metazoa; phylum Chordata; order Testudines; family Cheloniidae; genus Chelonia; species Chelonia mydas. Next base: position 69,328,672 of record NC_051251.2, on the reverse strand, counting down.
CCATCATGCATCCTTCCTAAAAGCATATTCCCAGAAGGTTACACACTTTTAAAGGTTTTATATTTACTGCACCTTCTCCAGTGTTACCTAATACTGTAATAAAGAAACGAAGTGATAAAAAATTAAATGGCTTCACCAACAATAGGAAAGGAGGGTTAAGAGCAAGCCGGGGGTGCTCATTGCCATTGCTTGAGGTTAAAGCACATCTGCAGCAAACAGGAACTCTGAATCAAGCCACGAGATGTGGAAAGAGCACATCATTCCAAATGATTGTTCATCCGTCTCAAAAAGGCATTAATCTTGATAGCTGAAACCCCTGACATTAATGGCCTGTTTCCAGTGATCAAAAATACAACCTAACCAAACACAGACATATGATTTCAAAATATATTCTAGGTCACTCTGGTCTTGGGAGGAACAGTTTAGTGCCATGAAATAGTTAGGCTTTCAGAGAGTTAGTGAAACTTGGCTGTCTCCAAACTTTCAAGAACATAAATATCTCATACAAACCACACCCTGGAAAATTCATTCAGATTCTATTTTAGCAGGTAATTCTTACATTACAATTCCATTATGGCTGGAGGGAATATGACAGGCTTTGCCAAAGACAGTTCCATTTATTCACCAATGTGCTTTGCCTTTCTCATTAATTTCTCCCCTGCTACTTTATTTGCATCTTTGACAGAGCGAGCTGCCACTAAGAAGGATCCTCAGGGAAGATTTTAAAAAATGCTTTTTAGCAAGCTGGATTCACTCTCCCCTTTTGTTTGTTACAGTCCCAGAGCTGGAGCTCTGGGAGAAAGGAAGGATCAAGCCTCTCCTTTCACCCAAGTGGTATCTGCCTGGGGCAGGCTGTTTTCAGGAAAAATAAACCCTGACCCAGGCCCTAGATTATTTATTCTTCCCTGTAGAATGGCTCTAAGGTGTTGGTGTTCACCCAAGAGTTCTGAAGGAACTCACTTATGAAATCGCAGAACTACTTACTGTAGAATGTAACCTATCACTGAAATCAGCCTCTGTACCGGGTGACTCGAAGGTAGCTAATGTTACACTGATTTTTTAAATGGATTCTGTGGAGATCCTGGCAATTACAGGCCAGTGAGCATAACTTCAGTACCAGGCAAATGGGTAAAAACTATAGTAAGGAACAGCATTATCAGATATAGTAAACACCATTTGTTGGGGAAGAGTCAACATCAGTTTTGTAAAGGGAAGTCATGCTTCACCAAGCTATTAGGATTCTTTGAGGAAGTCAACAATCATGTGGATGAGGTGATCCAGTCAATATGATGTACCTGGATTTTCAGAAAGTCTTTGACAAAGTCCCTCACCAAAGGCTCTTAAGGAAACTAAGCAGCTGTGGGATAAGAGGGAAGGTCCTCTCTTGGATCAGTAACTGGCTGAAAGATAGGAAACAAAGGGTAGGAATAAAGGGTCAGTTTTCACAATGGAGAGAGGTGAACAGTATGGTTCAAGGATCTGTATGGGGACCCGGGCTGTTCAACATGTTCCTTAATGATCTGGAAAAAAGAGTGAACAGTGAAGTGGCAAAGTCTGCAGATGATACAAAATTATTCAAGATAATTAAGTCTAAAGCAGACTGTGAGGAGTTACAGCATGATCTCACAGAACTAGCTGACAAGGCAACAAAAATGGCAGATGAAATTGGTAAGTGCAAAGTAAGGCACATGGAAAGAATAATCCCAATTAAACAGACACGATAATGGGTTCTAAATTAGCTGTTACCACTTAAGAAAGGGATTTGGGGGTCACCATGGATAGATCTCTGAAACTTCCACTCAATGCATAGCATTAGCAAAAAGGCTAATAAAATGTTAGAAACTATTATGCAAGGGATGGATAATGGACAGAAAAATATCAGAATGCTATGTAAATCCCTGGTGCACTCACACGCTGAATACTCTGGCCAGTTCTGGTTGCATCATCTCAAAAAGGATATAGTGGAACAGAAAAAGTTCAGAGAATGGCAATAAAGATTATAAAGAGTATGAAATGGCTTCCATATAAGGAGAGACTAAAAATATTAGGGCTGTTCTGCTTAGAAAAGAGATGACTAAGGGGGAATATGATAGAGGTCTATAAAATCATGAATAGTGTGGAAAAGTGAATTGAGACGTGTATTTACCCTTTTGTAGCGGGGTGGTCACCCACTCCTGCCCTGAAGGGCTTGAAATGAGCTCTGCGAGAGGGCTAAGGCTGCGAGAGGGCTGCTGTTAGGGAAAGCAACAAGCCTCGGCTGATTGGGGGAAACAGCCACAGCTGCGGCCACACCCCAATCAGGGCCCAGCTGGCCTTTATAAGAGGGCAGTGGGCCAGGAGGACAGTCTCCCTCTAGATGTTGAGAGGGAGGGGCCTGACTGCTGGGAGCTGAGCAGGGTACCTAAAGTGGAGCAGGGCAAAGGCCAGAGAAGCTGGGGAGCTCCAGCCTGAGAAACCCCCAGGCTGCAGGCCTTGATGAAGGCCTAGGAAAAGGGTACTGGGGTTTAGGGGGCAGCCTAAGGGTAGGCAGAAGCAGCAGGTCCAAACCCTCCTTGCCGATGATGAGTGGCAATTATACTGCAGTCCGCCCCAGGGAGCGGGGGCTAAATGGTGACTGGCAGTAGCCAAAGACTGAGGCCAGGTGGGGATAGAGGGTGGGGTTCCCTGGGGTGGGGAGACCCAGATCTGTGGGGGGACTGCCAGGGGGCAGCACCCGGGCATGAAAGGGGCACCAGGATCTGGGATGGAGCAGCTGTTTATCAGATTATCCTGACTCAGTTTTGTGGCTGGCAATACATCCAGCAAGTTTTCTCTTTCAGATCAGAAAAGAGCCATAGGAGTCTCAATTGCACTCTTTATTCCTTGAACAAGCTGCCTGACCCACATGCTGACTCCAAGAATAGCTCTTGCACAAATACAAATCAAGCTGCAACACCGTGTGGGTCTGAAATCTACCCCGTTCGCTTCTAACAACCTCTCTCGTGTTTTCACATGTCAAAAGAGACAATAAACTTGCAATTAAAGTTGCTGTCTAAAAATACTGGTCAAATATCCCCATGCACTTCTCTCCAAAGCAGCATAATGTATGCTGACAACAAATCAGTAAAACACAATTAAGTACGTCAAGATCAGAAATGGGCTTGGGCAAAAATCCCGGCTCCCAAAAGCTCAACATCTGCTGCTTGGATTCAATGGCCAAAATTGTTGGATCAGGCTGAACTGTAATACAAGTGTTTTTTAGAGCCCTGGTCCTGTAAATAGTTTGCACATGCTCAAATTTAAACACATGAGTAATCTCACTGACCTCAAGGTAATCATGTGCATGCTTAACTGGAAGTGAATGAGATACTCATGTGCAGGATTGGGGCCTACAGTGCTGACTTAAACAAATGAAGACATGGGTGAGCAAACGACGGCGCACAAAACAAATACTGTCCATGGAGTTAAGAAATATCCCCCCACAGCTACCTTTATATTGAATATAGATAGGCATCCTATTGAGATGACAGGTCCCAGAATGCAATCAGTCCCACCATATAGCTGAAAATAGGGCCTTAGACAACTACCAACCAATCTTGGGTTGTAACAGAACCAATGACTAGAGGTCAAAGACTCCTTGCAGAAGAGATTATTAACGAATAAATCAGAGCGGTTTCACATTAGCAACTGTTTCCCGTTAACTGCAGTAGTGCCAAGCTGTGGCTCACAATAGATGGGAGAACAGATATCATTAGCTCTCTCTAGCACCAGCACTGTGCAGGGACACAGTAAGGACATACATAAACAGAACATGTATTTATCTGAGACCACTAGATCAAAAGTACAATGCTCAAAAGGAGACTCTCGGCTTACTAGGGTAAACGGCGGACAGGAAGCAGTTTTTAGTTAAGCGTAAGCCTTTTCCCCCCTCTGGGCTCAGATTGTGACTGAAGAGTTCATGAATTTGCTCAGCTTTCGGCGACTTCACTAACGTTTTATGTGAACATATTCCACTCTCTGGGATGCTCTCAAACCATTTTCTGCAAGTATATTCAGCTCTGATCAGTTTGTTTTTTTTCCAGAAATGGAGAAGGCAGTGAATAGATAAAGTGCACCGATTCTCTCTCAGCCCACTGGGCGGGGGAAGGGGGAGTGCAGTTGTGGGGAGAGGCCAGCTGGCTCTGTGATTTAAATTTGCTTCACACTGCTGTGGTTTAGCTGGATTTGGAGTGCCTGACTGATTTGGTTATGTGTGCGGGAGAAGAGGCAAGATTAGCAATTCTGGACACAGCACTTTGGTTCATAGTGAGGGAGACAAAAAGAAACCTACGGTGATACAGCATGGCCAGAGGGCAGCAGCAGGAAAGTATTGGAAGGGAGCCTTATTCCCTGTAGAGGGAAGAAAGTTTGCTATAGACTAATTAAAGCACCTGAAGCCAATTAGAGCACCTGAAGCCAGTCACATGATAACCCCCCCCCCCGCTTCAATCAGGATGAGTTGGAGTAGAGAGTGGTTTGGAGTTGGAGCAATTTGAAGGAGTTGGAGCAGAGGAGAGTTTGGAGAAGTGCCGTGGCTGGCTAGCAGACCAAGACCCTAGGTAAAGAGACACCCGGCTTGTGCAGAGAGAGAGAGCAGGAAGCCCCCCAAGCTGAAGAGCAGAAGAGGGAAGTAGCCCAGGGGAAGGAAGCACTAGTTCAAGTGGCTTACCACTATCCCTGGGGCCCCTGGGCTGGGACCCGGAGTAGAGGGCGGGCCTGGGTCCCTCCCTCTCCACTACGCTTTCCTGGGTTACTAGTGGGACAGTAGATACCCTAGTTCTGGGGCAGGACACTGCGCCCTGAACCCCCCCTCCCCAAGAAGAGGAAGCTCAGGACCCATCATAATCGGACTGGCAATTTGCCACACTACATTAGAAGGGGGTGGAAAAATAAAACCAAGGAAAAGAACTGAGACCCTTAAAGGAATAAACAACGCAACTTTTTTTTCTAGTTATCTGGGCAGCAAGATAAAGACATCTAAATATAAAACACTGAAATGTATAATCTCTCCAGTATAAACAACAACAAATATTTTCCCACCTAGCAGAGAAATGGGAAAAAATCCATTTGGATCCCACAGGCAAATTTTGGGCAAGATGAACATCTACCCTATAAAAACACGACTCCTATCCAGGAGCATAGCCATTCCCAACATTTCAGGATGATACAACCATAATCGGACAAGTCTATTTCCAGTGTACGTCTTGCATTTGTTAGAATCCTGTTTACAATGGGCCATGCCAGGGCACTGTGGATGGCCATGGAATTTCTCAGCATTTGCAAAGCAAATCTTGCCAGTACCATTACGAGAAATTAAAATAAAACCCAGCCTGTGTCTGTAGCAGCACCTTTTAAGGACATCTCTCAAGCTCCAGTTTCTTTGCAAAATACGCCTAGTAAGGTCACCAGTGACAACATCTGTTTGTTGTGACCATCTGAAATACTTTTGCATGTATAATTGTCCCTCAGAATTTGAAGGAGCCTGCTCCATCACTGGCTGGAGTCGGAATAGGTATTTTCACTGTTGATTGAGAAAAATATTGTTCTGGCAGGCAGGCATTGGTGCTCTTTTCTTTACATTACCTTGGGTCGAATTCTTCAAAGTTGGCAAAGGAAAAATGGTTCTGAACTCCAAACTTTCTCAAGAACGTAGAGACTGGTATCCAAAATATCCTCATCCCTGCGCCCCCCAAAAAACAAACCAAAACCAAACCAACTACCACCAAAATGTCTGGGATAGTTTGGATCCAAATTCTTCGGCTTTGGGCTAATCTCTATTACAAAACTTGGCCCTGATCCTGCAATTTGTTCTATAAAGTGGCCTATTGTGTTGGCACAGAGCCCCATTAAAGTCAATGACAACAGTCTACTAACGTACAAGAAATGATCTATTGCCCCAATCCTTCCCAGAGAGGATTCATGTGGGTAAATCCCTTTGCAGAATCGGAGCCTAATCTAATTTATTGTTGAGAGTGGTCATCACTGAAGCCAAGATCAGATTATAAAGGACATTTGCAGCGTACAGCCAAACTGTGGCAAAAGGAAAAAAATCATACCCGTTGTGTGTTTAATAAAGACTCACATTAGAGAGACACTGCTTAAAAATCAAAACCAGCCTAGATTGCAGGGGTAGGTACAGAATAAATGTTACCATAATGCGGTAGAAACAAGGGGGCAGATTTTTAACTGGTGTAAAGTCCCAAAGCTCCATTGAAGTCACTGAAGCTATGACAATGGGACAATGACAATTTACCCCAGCTGGCGTCTGGCCCAAGTGATTTTCAATAACCTTAGTGAAGCTGTGGCTTTCACAAATGGCATTTCTTCTTCTTTAAACCAAATGGCATGTGAAAGAAGGAATGAAAGCAGCTAGCAGAATCCTGTGACCTATTGTGGGACCTGAAAGAATCCCATAAAACTGAAAGTGCTGGGGTTTTCTGGTAGGAATTCATAGAGCACAAAAGGATGTTGTATCAAAAATGGATGACAGGAAGGCTTCAGAACTAAAGGTGAGAACAATACTATGAGGCTATGACTAAAAAGCTAACTCTGGTATAGTACTGTGTGTTTGGAATGGAAAGGAAAATGTTATGAACAGATATAATTTGAGGAAAGAAAATACCAAACATTGCAGATAAATTAGATCAAGTTTTCTATAGCACAGATGTTGGCATTAAGAAAATTGAATGAAATCTATAAACACTCAAACACCTCATTCCATTGAGATAAATTTATGCTTAGAACAAACTACAAGACAGAGATTTTAGAGAAAAACCCTGAGCCAAGATCGTCCAAAACTATTTTGCACAGGGCAAATTAGCCTGTGGAACTTATTGTTATAAGATGTTATTGAGGGCAAGACTTTTGCATGATTTAAAAAATGGATTGGCCAGTTATATGGCTAACAAGAATATCGGGAATTATAACAATAATTAAAAGAATAGACAAAAGTCTTTTAATAAAGAGGAACCCTCATACTTCTTGACGTAAGCCAACCTCTAGCTAATGGGGTCAGGAGGAAACTTTCCAAAGAGTCAAGATGTCCCATAAATACCTGCTGCAGGGTTTCTTACACCTTCCTCTGAAGCAGCTGGTACTGACCACCATTGGAGACAGAATACTAGACTAAATGGACCGTGGCTCTGATCCAGTCTATCGTTTCCTCTTTCTATCCCTGGCATAGCTGCACTGAGGTCAGTGGAGACACACCCAGGATGAATGTGGTCCAACTGGGTTGAATTAAGAGATAGAGCCACACTTTTTAATGAATCACATTGTGTTCTTTCCTTTTGGATTCACTGGCAATATCATTACTCCCCAGATAGTCAGTGGCAGATCCTATTTTTTGAAAGTGCTCAGATGCTCAACATTGGAGTGGGGTCACTTCTCTGAAATAATAGTATATCTTCAGTAAGTATCTACTGAAGCGAGAGCAGTGACCATGAAATGCCACATTGTGGAAACCAGAGCCCCACAGAGTCCCATTTATAGGAAATGCAAGGCAAGTACAGAATTTGACTGTAATGGCTTCCACTTTATGTTTCTGATATTTCATAAGTATAACATGACATTGCAAACATCTGCCGCTGAACAAAGGGAAGGTCCCATTCCTACCGGGCTGGTCAATAAGTTCACCACCAAACACATTCTGCTGCTGTTCCCGTGGCTATGTTTTGCAATGCTATAGACGTTCCACTATAGTTTAGAATGTTTTTAAGGAAGCCTTTCTTTAAAAGCAGCAGATGCTGAGGAGGAAAGAATAGTCTTCACTCATTTCTTACACAAACCTGAAATGACAGTGTTTAGTGGAAGACAAACAAGCTATGAAATGGACTTAAAAGTAAAGGGTTTTATTAATATCAGACCAAGACACTATCCAAACATTACAGGATAAACAAGTGTTCACAAAGCAATGAATAAACAACGGCTGTCAACATGGTTTGATATTTTTGATCAGCACACTTCAGAAGACAATCTCGGCTTGCACGACAGTATTTTTTCAGATCCCTGCTGCGTGGCCGTAGCTTTCTGTTTATGTATGGCTTGCAGAAAGGATAGTCACAACAAAAGGAGCATTGCAATAGGCGCCTGCAGTTTATCCTATTTTTAGAGTTAAAAGTACCATGGATGTCCAAACCTTTCATGCAGCCGTCTTGGCATGAGGCTTCTGTTGTGTCTGCCCTCCCCTGCACCTCCTCCATAGCCTTTCTTCAGACCATGGCAGAGACAACACAAGCACGTCTTGTAACTGAATTGTTGGCAAGTCTCTAGGTTGTGATAGAAGGCGACAGCTATTTGCAATTCAGGGGTGAAATCTGCCCCAGTAAAGAGCCAGCAAAAAATCTCTGTACCACTTCAACCTTCTACATTGAGGCCTTTTGCTTGGCTTCTGCACAGCAGTGAATTCCACCCTCGGACAGCCCTGGTGAGAAATCAGCTCTCTGGATACACTGGAGGATGGAAGTAGCTGGGAATAATACTTAATGGAAACAAAGATTTAACAGCATTGCTTCTACTTTATTCAACAGATGTATCTGGTCTCAGTGCATCACAAACATGCACTGTTCCCCCATTTCATAACACCCTATCTTTATGGTACTCATTGAAAGTGGAACTGTCAAGGATATCCACTTCTCCAGAGGAGAGCTCTTTCCCCAGCTCTAACTGGCAAGCAGGCAGCAGTTGGGTGCAATTCAGATTCCTGGGCCCCCGTAACAGGGTCACCTCTTAGAATCATTAAACATATCAAGCGGAGAGAACAGTCCATAGACTCACCAGGAAAATACAGGAAATTAATTGTCTTTAGCTTTATAGCTAACCATTAGACATCTGATGACAAGATTCTCCAAGGGATACCTGGGAACATATGTACATAGCTGTTTATGGGGCACTTCTGCATTATTATCTCAAACAGTTTGCAGTACTAAGCCTTCTTATCTTGTGTTAGCTGATGGGACCAACATGTACAAACTTAGCATCAGTAATTAACCTCCTTCAGGATACTCATACTTCTAATGTGCCCTTTGACATGTTTGACAGGAGAAATCCAAGTCAATCACTCACCACTGTCTTTAAGTAGCCATGGGCAATCTATTTAACCCCCCAAATTTAGGGTCCTAATCTTATTTAATTTGTACTGTCTGGAAACCAGGCTAAATATTTAAGTTGAACTCACTAAAAGGATTTTCCTGTAAAGGGAATCTCCCCATGAAACCCATAGTAACAAAATATGGAAAATAGAAATGTAGAAGTTGACACTTGGGCTGCACTTCAAACCTGCTATAGATCTAAACTTCTTCAGAATTTGGTGGTCTGCAGACATGGGAGGTCTGTTATGACTGAGGTGAGGCTGGACACAAGCTTTGGATCAAGATCTAAATTCCCACAAAATTTGGATCTAGGATTCTGGTTTGATTCCAGCTTTAATAATTTTATTTCAAAGAAATGATTGGAGGCGGGGTAAAGGGGGTGAAGGAGACACTGATTATAAACTGACTGAAATGTTACAAAATTAACTCAAAGCAAGACTATACGAACCTTTCATTTGATTCATTATTTGTTTATTTACTGTACCAGTCTAATGCAGATTCCATTTCTATGTTTAGTGGCACACAAAGCTTGTCCCGTTTGTTTCTATTTGAAAGGACTTGATTAGCATTTTCATACAAGGAAGAGAATGTTTCTTATTTCTTGTACTTTCTCTGGGAAGCAAAACAGTTTCCAATTAATTCCCCAACACTCATGTTCATCTCTATGGCCATGTGACTGTCCGTTGTACATCCTAGTATACCGGCATCCACATTTGGACAAAGCCATGTGATGCTTTTTTTGCCGAAGCATCCACCTTGATCATTCTGTGCTCTGGAGGTAGAAACCCTGCCTCAGAAATCCTCACCAAAGTTATTTTTGTCCATATTCGTCGCTGTCAAGTCTTGTTTCTCTTCTGACCCCAGATGCCGCAACACTTGAACACAATCAAGTGGATTGGGGGGGAGGGATAGCTCAGTGGTTTGAGCATTGGCCTGCTAAACCCAGGGTTGTGAGTTCAATCCTTGAGGGGGCCATTTAGGGATCTGGGGCAAAAATTGAGGATTGGTCCTGCTTTGAGCAGGGGGTTGGACAAAATGACCTCCTGAGGTCCCTTCCAACCCTGATATTCTATGAATCCTGTCATCCTTAGTCCGACAAAACATTTGCTGCATTTAGTATGGGAAGAAACCCACCACTCCTCAGCAGGAAGAGGGTTAGGTGACTTCCTGATATTGCTAGAGTAGATGCAAGAGGTGACAGGAGAACAGCAGAGGAAAAAATACTTGGAATGCGAATGGTGCTGGTCAAAATGTTTCACATTTCAACAGAATTTCTCATGAAAAAAGAGGGAAGGACTTGTCAGTAGTCACAGTTCCACCCCTGCAAGCTCTATACACAAGTATGGGGAGTCTCGCTAGGAAGCGTAGCCGTGAGACAAGCTAATGCTGCTAAAAGGCCTTCCCCAGAGCACCAAGTCTGCGTGTGAAAGGAGATTCTGCAGAGCCTCTCTTAAATACTGTCTGGCCTACCTATTGCACCTCATGCAACACCACAGTCCCTGTGTGCTGTGTGAGGCTACATGGAATAGCTGGGGCAGCAATAAAAGGCCAGAGCAGTGCTATGAATTAAACTGTTCCCAGTGTGTGCTACATCTGTACGACTGAAGTTCAAAGGTCACTTTTTTGTATGGCATATGTTATGTTAATTTGTCAAGTTTTATCTATTTTTGCTACTAACCCAGCTGCGGTGTAAGTAAAAATATTCCAGTCTCTCAGTGTCAGCATTCCAATGAAAGGCAACAAAAAACATAGGCCAGCAGCCTTTTTCATGTAAATGCCTGTTAACAGCGTAGTGGCTCTCAATCGGAAGGCGCTTGGCTGGACAGGTTTAAAGTTCTGCAGTTTGGATTCACTGTGGCAGCACCGATCATATTGAATTTGTTTGCCCTTCATGTGGCCATCACATGTATTTTCCATTGCTTAATGATATCTTTTTCCATTTACCATCCGTTCGTAGGCACTTTAAATTAATCATTTTCCCTTTATATTCTCTTATTCCTTCATTGCTGATTGGGGTGGGATGAGACCATCTGAACTTTACTTTCTGCCCAGAGACATGAAAAAACGATGGCAAAACTGACAGAAGTTTTCCTTCCCCCTGAAGTGTGTGGGCTCTCTGCAGAACATTAAATTAACATTCTCTGCTTAAAAAGAGGCCACGTTATAATTGTTTTTTCAGGCATATTTGCCAGGAATATGAATATCTGAAACATTTGAGAAGTGTGGATGCAAATGAAGCTCTGTTAGTATCCAAATTTCATCTAAACAGTGAGGTGATAACTGACTACCCCAATACTGCAAAGAGTGGTGCGTGTGCTTAACTTTAGCACATGAGTACGTCAGTGGGACTATATATATGCTTAAAGTTAAGTACATGCATCTGTCTTTGCAAGATAAAGTAATTAAGGTGCAAGATAGCGTGCTTAGAAACTTTTTTTTTGTAAAACTCCTATTGTACTGCAGGTTAAAAGTAGAATATATTTATAACTAGCTTTCAAAGATTTGAACAGGGCTGTTTCAGTTCTGGACAAGCTATCTCAGAAGTATAATAATTTTAAGGGGCCAAAACAAGGTTTTGAAGTGAACTCTGCACTAAGATAACCAGAGGAAACTCAAGTCTCTGGTGCTGTATTGTTTCAATTCAAACAGTCCAGTTGCAGAACAAACAAGATAGCAGGGGTGTTGATTTATGAGGTGATGGCCAAGTTCCCAACCAAAAGTAACAGAGACATTGTGTTTGTATGTAAGCTCAGAGGTCTGCGATCTGGCTGATGTCCGCATATGTGTAAACTCTAGCAGGGTTATTGGCAGCTGGGCATGCACACTGGTTGGAGAACAACCTCCTACTACAGAACCTAAACCCAGGGACACTTGGGATTCTCTAGTGCTTCAATTTATGACATGTATGATCCTTTCTTGATGTTTATGGCCCCTGTGCCACAACGTAGCAGGGCACTGGACTCAGGGTCTTAGGAGGTCCCTACCAGTCCTATGTGCTACGTCACATGTAGTGCACAGGCAGGTTGCTGCACTGGCGTTGAGCAAGCTGATTCAATGGGACTCTGCGCAGTAGCAGACGCCTGCGATGTGCTATGTTACAGGATTGGGGTCCAGCTGCTTTTTGACTGGTATGCATTTCCCAGAACTTTTAACCCAAAGCCAGTTCATCCCATCAAATTTAAATCCCCATGGACCACAATGGGCAATTCAAATAACAATAAAAAAATCGGTGGCATAGTATGGCCCCCAGATCCACAAAGGGATCACATTCAGGTGGAGGATGGGTGGCTTCAACAGGTTTGCAGGTCGTTTAAGTTACAGAAGTGCCCAAAGTTTGTATTGAATCTCCTTATGGCTGTAAAACTGGGAATATCAGGAGATGGTTAGCTGCCTTTCTTGGGATAGTTTGACCCTCCTATATCCCCTACCCAAAGGAACCTGGAAGCACAACGCTGTCCGGACAGGGAAAATAAACGATTCTCCCCAGCCAATTAACTGAACTTTGTTGAACCTCAACCCCTACCCTGCATCCTCAAACACCTTTGTATCGTGCAAAGAGGTTTGCATAGAATGGACATGGGATAAATGTATCCAGACTGGATCTGCCATCCCTAAGACCCTGTCTATATTACAAAAATAACCGGAAGAGGAAACCAATTTCAAAAACCCATTTGTAGTTAATTCAATTTAGTTGACAGTGTGGCTGGAGTCGTAACTGTCATGCCACTTTTGAAGATGTCTTGAGAGAATGGGTTGCTGAAACCTGTCCTAAAACAGTTTTGTTTTTGTTTTGTTTTTTTAAAGAAAACACCACATATGGGGACAAATACAAAGGAGGTATTTTGTGGTGGGAAGGGGAACACTCTCCACCAGCGACGCCTAGTGGTCAGACATGGGTGTGGCAAGTTGTCTTTCTCCCGCAGATTCCCCTCCACTCTGCAGTTGTCTGTCCTTTCAGTGGCTCAGCTCTCCAGCACGCCCACGTGTTCAAAGGCACCACTTTTCGTGTACATAGAGAGAGTTCAATAACGAGGAAGTCTTTGGGATTAAGCGAGAGACTCAGGGCTTCCTCGCTGATTCAGGGTCTTGTGATCCAGACCCTTGATCTTTAGGATCTTCCCCCGACTAGATTCCCAACCAAGGGATAGACTTCCATATTTGTCCCTCGATATGGGTTGGAAGGGGAGCCTGGGCTCACCCTCTCCTCCAGCCTCCTATCTAGGGCCCAATGGTAGGCAGCTACGTCCAGCACCGGGGTGCTCTGCAGCTGCCTCCCTGGATCACTTCCTACCAGCAAGAGCGGCTGTGGTGCTCCGTCCAGGGAGTTCAGAGCAGCGGGCAGCTCGCCTCCTCTGGCTGCCTGCCTGCCACTGGGCTGTTCTGCTCCCCTTTTTAAACTCTGTCACAGATCACAGGGTCGGTGCTTTGGAACAGTCCCTGGGAGGACCCTTCAGGGTGCCAGTTCCCCTTACGGCCTCACTCTGGTACTAGGGAAAGCCACTCAGTTTTACCACCTCCTTGGGGTGAACTTCTGAGTCTTCAGCCTCCCTGTGTCACCCCGTGAGCTCCCTTAAGTGAGTCCACCTGAGAGAGACTTGTACACCCCAAGGGAGCGATGCACCCCAACTGTCAGCATCTGCAGTGACTCTCAGCTGGCGCTGTGACAATAGTCGGATTTATTAGTTATCTGGAGCACTGCGTAGAAAGTCCTGGGTTAGCACAGAGAACAGAAAGTTACAGCAGAGTCCCTTCTGGTTATCTCACAGCCCCAGTCAAGTGGGGCCCACCCCTTGGCTCCCACCCTGTCCCCTCTTTCTTCAAGTTCCCAGGCCAGTCCCACCTGGCCCCTCCTCAGTTCTTTGTTGTCCAGCAGGTCAAACAGGCTGGCTTCCCGCAGAGGGGTGGACTGTCTACGGTTGTTAGGTAGCAAGTGTCCCGGGTGTTGGCTTCACCATTGTCTTCATGGACTCTCCAGTGACATGGGCCCCAAACTCGAGACTGCTAGGTGTTAGCCACATCTGTGTGGTAGCCTGCCCAGGAGTAAACAGCCCTTTTACACACACCTCCACAGGCGACAGTGCAGCATAGGGGGAATCTGAGGCACCGTATTCATACAAAATATTTACAGAAAATTCCCTCTCCATCACAGGCTCTTCCCCCAGTCTGTTCATGCTTTGCAAGTGCAGAGGGATGGGACCACCTGGGCCCAGAGCAGCTCTCTAACCCCCTTCTTTCCAGTGTTGTGTTTGTACATACACCCCATCACACATGGATTTATAACTATTATAACCATCGAGAACCAATGGGTAGGGAAAATAAATCTTGTCCTCTCAAGGGTTGGGGGACAAGAAGTTCCATGCCCATGAATATATTGCCAAGTCTCCCAATATATTTTATGAGCACAACAACTGCAAACATAACTTACACAATTTTAATTTCAGCCTTCTGTGGACCCAATATTGCACTGCACACTCTAGCTAGGGAACTTTGCTACATCAAAACACCTGTTACATGTACACCAACAGATCAAATAGTCGTTAACCATTCCGAATCTGTGTGTTTACCTGCACATGACATCTGACTTTATGAAACATCAAGCACACCAGCTGGCCTACATACTTGTATGGACTTGATCAAAGAATAGAACAAACGGAGAAAAGTCCAGACACTTCTGAATGGATCCGGCCATGAGAAGTCCTTTCATCTCCTCATTTAACTATACTAAATACATGAAAGTGCCTTTTTGTCTCTGAGCTCTAGAGAACGAGCATACGAGGATGCTGTTTTTCATTCTGTTACTTCGTTTTTCAAAATGAGATTCTGTCTGAGACTAAAAGAATTTTTCTTGTGATAATATCAAAGCACAGGAGAAAACCTGAAACTGTGATGGGTCTTGCAACAACCTGTTGTGTTACTAATGGTTTTTCTTCATTAAATTTTCACTGCCACCTCTCGTACTCTAATCTGTTTTGCACAGTTTTAAATTGGGCACAAATAGCCAACTGTGTAATTCATAGGGACTACTGTTATACAACTGGATAGAAAAGACTATACCCAATAATTAAAGGGGAAGTACCTTGAATAGTTATTTTAGTAAATTAGAATGTACCCTGAAAAGAAGGACACCATGTAGGAGTTAGCCTGGCCCACTGTAGCCTGTCATTTATGAAGACCCCGGATTCATATCTTGTCATAGGTCACATGTATGTTCTCTTGCAGTACTTAAAATTTTTTTCTATGACCCCAATCATTGTAATAGCTCACAAATGCCAATAAATCTACTCTTTGGAGATCCCTCTGAGGTGGGGAAAGCATAATCCCACCCTTTACAGTTGAGGAACCAAGATACAGAGATAGAGTGATTTTGGCCAAGGTCACCCAAGGAGGCTGCGGCTACAGTGGGAAGAGAATGTAGATTCTCTTTGTGTCCCTGACCCCCAAACCAAAAAGTTTCATAGGGACCTTGCTTGCTATGTTCAGACAGAGAAGGTGATACAAGAGCAACCTATGGTTTTGTTCCAATTCTAGTTCTCTTCGCTTACATGAGGGTGAAACTCAGTCACCACTCAAAGCCTGAGTATATAAGGTTTCCACAGGGTCCCTGCCTAAGGACTGCGTATTGAATCCTTCCCCTCCAACCCAGAGGCAGCATACATGTAGGCTTGGGAGGATTTTAAAAAAAAACAAATAATGCCAAATGCTGATTTCATCCCTACAAAACTATTTCCAGCGCTAGCAAGTGAAGTGCACAGATAGGCACAGGAAGAAAAACGCTGCTTGAGAACTGAACGGGTTCAAACCATGTTTCAGTGACTGCTGCACAGCAGCTGCCTTATGTTCATTTCTGAATGTCAATGCCCACTCTCGTCAATAACCATTGTTTGACACCTCCCATAGCTTCCTGCCACGGTGAAAATGTAAATCGATAAAAATGGAAACCAACACTTAACCATCAATATCAGCCATCAGAATTATTAAAACATAAAAATCAACTTCTGCCAAGCTGACACAATTATTATTTCAGCTTCCAGGCTGAGATGGCACCAGCAGCCTCCTCGGCCCCCTTGTATTGAAAAGAGGGTGTCTGGGGCCCAACAGAGGATAAGAGGTTAAACAAACCCTTATTCACTGTTAGAACTTTAAACCAGGTCTAGGGCTTTGTGATAAGTTATCATTGATTTGCTCTTATACTGACAACCACCATTTCAAATCTTTTGAGCATTGGCCTGCTAAACCCAGGGTTGTGAGTTCAATCCTTGAGGGGGCCATTTAGGGATCGGGGCAAAAATTGGGGATTGGTCCTGCTTTGAGCAGGGGGTTGGACTAGATGACCTCCGGAGGTCCCTTCCAACCTGATATTCTATGATTAAAGATACAGAAAAAGGGAACAATTAAAGCATTTGAAATGCAAAGTATTAGGTAAAGCTTTCATTTTAACCTTATCCTTTATTCCCTTTAGGGGTAGAGTTTCAAGAAGGAAAACCCCTGGTTGAACAGGGTTTTTTTCGATGGCACTATCTGTCCTTTTCAGGGAAAAGAGAACTCAAACTGTTGTTGAAGTCAAATTCTCCTTCTTTTAAAGTAAAACAAGAGCATATGTGGGGAGAAAAGAACAGCAAATATACAGAATGCAGCATCACTAGAGAGAGCACTGGTCTGGGACTCAGGAGACATGGGTTCTATTCCTGTTTGCCCTGTTGGGTGTCCTTGGATAAGTTACATCCCTGCTCTGTGGCCTCAGTTTCCCCATCCATTAAGTGGGGATAATGAGACTGACCTCCTTTGTAAAGCACTTCGAGATCTGCTGATAAAGGCACTAGATAAAACCTAGGGATTATTGTTCTCTCTCTGGTCCTGACTGTCACTTGCAACCTGGATGCTGGAGAAAAACAGACACAGCATACAGTCTTATCAGCTGCTTGGTGACCTAGCAAACTTGGAAAAGCTTGGAGCTGTTTAAGGCCTTGCTTTTAGCTGCCTTTTTCTGGTCAGAGGCTCACAGCAGTTTTCCAAAAGTGGTGTTGCCTTGTCTGGCTCAGACAGATTACCATTGGCCAGAAAGCAAAAAGAGAGAGAGGAAAGAGGAGAAACAAGGTGGGGAAGGACAATGAGCCAAAGCGTGCTGGTGAGAGCAGGACCCCAATTCTCCCTGTCCAGGTATCATTCAGGAGTTAGCCAAAGCCCCTGGAGCAGGTGGTGTTGTTGGTTCCCTTGCTCTGCCTTGATCTGGTCAGGTTGCCTTGCACTCTCAGGAAGAGGAAGGCCCACTCACGTCCTGGGGGACTGCAAGGTCCCAGGAGATGGTGGGTTTGGTAGCCAGGACAGTAAAGCTCACACCTTTCAATCCACCTGTGCCCCCAATCCCACTGACAGAACCCTCCCCGCAGCTAAACCATGTACAAGAAGAGGGGGTGGCCTCACCCCATACACACCAACCAACCAAACATGCCAATGATGCATCTTCTTCCCATTTCTTGCCTTTTTTAGCCCACAGTCCTATCAGCCTGTGACTTTACCAGGAAGGCCCCTTAGCACAGCTCATTAAATGAAAACAATTCATTTAACAATCCCCCCGGCCTGTTGGTCATCAGCATGTGCTGCCTTCCACAAAAAATTCCACGTCACAGTCCAAGTTGGACTGTGTTAGGATATAGATATTCAGGCCTGTCTGTAAAGGCCTATACTCTAAGAATTTAGGTGTATTCTTATCACTTAGCTAGTTATAGAGGTATAAAAGAAAGAATGAAAATCACTGTCTGCCAGTGTAAGGTCCTTCTCTTACTGTGACAGTCTGAGGCCCTGTTCTTAGTCTAAGGCCTTTGGCTAAGCGACAGAGGCAGCCATAAGCTGGGAAGCGACCCGTCACATCCTTACATTCCAAAGTAGTCACATTGAAAGAAGGTGCTATTGGGCTGTAGGAATACAATCCTGTCCTGATAGTGCCTATCACCTCCAGAGAAAGGGAAGTGCCTAGAAGATGTGAAAGGAAATTGAGGTTGATAGTTTTCTGTCTGGTAAGAACTCACTTATCAATAGACACAGCTGGGAAACTCTTATGTCTTTATAGATGTACTTGTGAAATCCTCACTTCTGTATTGTTTTGTCATTATAGTTCCCACTTTGCTATTGTTTATTGGCATGGTCTCTGTCTGGTTCCGTGATTGTTTCTGTCTGCTGTATAATTAATTTTGCTGGGTGTAAACTAATTAAGGTGGTGGGATATAATTGGTTAGCTAATCATGTTACAATATGTTAGGATTGGTTAGTTAAATTTCAGTAGAATGATTGGTTAAGGTATAGCTAAGAATATTACTATATAAATTAGGGGCAAACAGGAAGTAAGTTGGGATTCGAAAATAAGGAAAAAGGAACTTGTATTTAAGCTTGCTGGAAGTTCACCCCAATAAACATCGAATTGTTTGCACCTTCGGACTTCGGGTATTGTTGCTCTCTGTTCATGGGAGAAGGACCAGGGAAGTGGGAGAGTGAAGGAATAAGCTCTCTAACAGACTGTTGTTGCCTCGGACAAAGTAGGGCACAGGTTTGAGCACAGCAGCCCCCTCCGTGGGGTTAGGGACCCGTGGAGTGTACGGAACGTCAGTCACACCTCGCTCGTTCCCTTGGTGACGCCATCCCCCGGCGCACACAGAATGGTGCTCTGCAGCACCCTGATGTTCCCAGCGCAGGCCCTCCACAACATGCTCCTACCCCTGGGCAGTAGCCGCTTAGCATTTCAGCTGCACTGGCTGACAGAGGTGGCGGGCAAGATTTCATTCATTGTCTGCACTCCAGGGTGACCGGGGATGAGGGAACTGTAATATCATGCAGCTGCTTCCCAAGTATCCCCTCATGGCCAGAGGTCACATTACAGTCCCTTGCCTCAGTTTCCCCCTCTTTGGGACACTTTAAGAACTCACATTTCAAAATGGTTCAAACAATCCCTACAAGGCTTGACATTTACTTAGTCCTCTGATACATACTGGCCCTCTAGGGCCCAGCCAGTTCAGTGTCTCTCTCTTGATTAACCCACACTAACACAAGACAAACTCACACAGCCTTCATCCCAGCTTTACTGTTTCTCTCCTGCTTGGACAGGGTCTCCCCCTGGCCTCCCTGGAGAGCTCTCTCCCACTCTCTCCTGCTTTTTTTCTAGCCAACTCAGGAGCCCTCTTGCTCCCTCCCACATCTACAGATCTCGCTGCCCTTTCCTGGGCTTCCTCCTCCATCAGCTGCCAGCTCTTGTTATCCTGGTAGCACCTGAGTCAACCCATATGTGGCTCATCCTGTAATCAGGGTTGGCTAAGCCACAGGCTCTCCAGCCCATGGGGCAAGCCAGCCTGTTACAGGCAGGGAGGGAGAACTGGCTTTAACAAGTCAATTATTTTGTGTGAGTGAAGCACTTTGAGAAAGCCAAAGAACCTTCCCCAAAAGTGTGGCTTTGAGGGGCACTCCCTTCAGTGCGGGACTGATGTGATACTTGACTAGCTGATCTATTACTCTCCTTCCCACCTCCACCCACTGTAAGGTTATAATGTCCCTGGGCAGACGTGTCATATCACACACAACGTGCCCACTAGCACGACAGCTATAGTCACACAAACAGCTCCAACTGGGGCTAGTATCATAGAGTCATAGAATATCAGGGTTGGAAAGGACCTCAGGAGGTCATCTAGTCCAACCCCCTGCTCAAAGCCCAACTAAATCATCCCAGCAAGGGCTTTGTCAAGCCTGACCTTAAAAACTTCTAAGGAAGGAGATTCCACCACCTCCCTCGGTAATGCATTCCAGTGCTTCACCACCCTCCCAGTGAAAAAGTTTTTCCTAATATCCAACCTAAACCTCCCCCACTGCAACTTGAGACCATTACTCTTTGTTCTGTCATCTGCTACCACTGAGAACAGTCTAGATCCATCCTCTTTGGAACCCCCTTTCAGGTAGTTGAAAGCAGCTATCAAATCCCCCCTCATTCTTCTCTTCCGCAGACTAAACAATCCCAGTTCCCTCAGCCTCTCCTCATAAGTCATGTGTTACAGTCCCCTAATCATTTTTGTTGCCCTCTGCTGGACGCTTTCCAATTTTTCCACATCCTTCTTGTAGCGTGGGGCCCAAAACTGGACACAGAACTCCAGATGAGGCCTCACCAATGTCGAATAGAGGGGAACGATCACGTCCCTCGATCTGCTGGCAATGCCCCTACTTATACAGCCCAAAATGCCATTGTCCTTCTTGGCAACAATGGTACGCTGTTGACTAATATCCAGCTTCTCGTCCACTGTAACCCCTAGGTCCTTTTCTGCGGAACTGCTGCCTAGCCATTCGGTCCCTAGTCTGTAGCGGTGCATGGGATTCTTCTGTCCTAAGTGCAGGAGTCTGCACTTGTCCTTGTTGAACCTCATCCGATTTCTTTTGGCCCAATCCTCTAATTTGTCTGTATCCTCTGTATCCTATCCCTACCCTCCAGTGTATCTACCTCTCCTCCCAGTTTAGTGTCATCTGCAAACTTGCTGAGGGTGCAATCCATGCCATCCTCCAGATCATTAATGAAGTTATTGAACAAAACCGGCCCCAGGACCGACCCGTGGGGCACTCCACTTGATACTGGCTGCCAGCTAGACATGGAGCCATTCATCACTACCCATTGAGCCCGACAATCTATCCAACTTTCTATCCACCCTATTGTCCATTCATCCAGCCCATACTTCTTTAACTTGCTGGCAAGAATACTATGGTAGACCATGTCAAAAGCTGTACTAAAGTCAAGGAACAACACGTCCACCGCTTTCCCCTCATCCACAGAGCCAGTTATCTCATCATAGAAGGAAATTAGATTAGTCAGGCATGACTTGTCCTTGGTGAATCCATGCTGACTGTTCCTGATCACTTTCCTCTCCTCTAAGTGCTTCAGAATTGATTCCTTGAGGACCTGCTCCATGATTTTTCCAGGGACTGAGGTGAGGCTGACTGGCCTGTAGTTCCCAGGATCATCCTCCTTCCCTTTTTTAAAGATGGGCACTACATTAGCCTTTTTCCCAGTCGTCCGGGACTTCCCCGGATCGCCATAAGTTTTCAAAGATAATGGCCAGTGGCTCTGCAATCACAGCCACCAACTCCTTTAGCACTCTCGGATGCAGCACATCCGGCCCCATGGACTTGTGCTCGTCCAGCTTTTCTAAATAGTCCCAAACCACTTCTTTGTCCACAGAGGGCTGGTCACTTCCTCCCCATGCTGTGCTGCCCAGTGCAGTAGTCTGGGAGCTGACCTTGTTCGTGAAGAAAGAGGCAAAAAAAGCATTGAGTACATTAGCTTTTTCCATATCCTCTGTCACTAGGTTGCCTCCCTCATTCAGTAAGGGGCCCAAACTTTCCTTGACTTTCTTCAAGGAAAAGGTCTGACGATTACACCCACAAATGCCAGTGGGCCATAGGCAATGTTATGACTAGGAAAGAAAGAACCGCACACAGTAGTGTGATTTATTATTTATTTGTATCCCCGCAGCAGATGGGGTATGCCTGTCAAACTAGGGCGGGATTTCCCTGTGGATTTCCTGTTATAAATGGAAGAAGCCCTGGGAATTATGGTTCTCCCATGAGAAGCTCTGGGTGAGGGACCAGGGGCACCCACAAATTTCTACAGTTGGTAATTCCTCCGTGGTGACTATGTTGCTCCAATTCCAGTCAGTTTGCTTCATCAAGACCAACTGCAGAACAGTTTATCAAAAGCAATTGTCGAGGGGCCTTCTGCCACCTTTCAGATTCCAGTAAGTCTGGCGTGATCATCTAATGCACAAAACAATATTTGCTGTTCACTCCAAGAGCCTACATTCCTTTCACACTACTAGATCTTTCGTAGCTCCTAGATCTGTGCATAATTGTGTCAAACCTTTCCCAGCTAATGAGGGAAAGCAGCTTTTCCATACAGAGCAAAGCATGAAAAGGGGAAGACGCGATCAGACAGAAAGGCACCTCTGACTTGGCAAGCAGAGCCAAAGAGCAGAGACACACCCTAGGTTAACAACATGCTGCTCCACCAGCTTCTATCTAATCTTGGAAAATGTCCTCCACGGCAAAGGCAAATGGCAAAGTGATTATGTGACTTGAAGAAAGGTCCTGCTCTGCTGTCTAGACAGCTTTGAAAAACAGCCAGTGAGGGTGTTCCTATTTATGAAAAATGCAGCTGTACATTTCTGCCGCCTTAATACAAGGGAAAGAAAAGGTAGAGGGAGGTCATTGGCTGCATCGTGTTCATTGAGCTTGTCCCCGGGAATTTATTCCCCTTCGTTGATTAGTTTTATTCGCTCTACTTTACATTTTCTCATGCTTCTAACCTGCCTCCCTCAAGAGTTTTCAGCCTCTTACCTACAGGAATTGTTCTGGGGAGGTCTGCAGCAAACCCATGACTGTCTCACATTCCTCTTGGGGAATGAAAGCCTGGGTGACATTTGGGGTTTTGCTACAGCTAATGAACAATCACTAATCTGAAAGTTTGTTACCATCTTTTTGTGACCCAGCATAATGAGGCAGTACAAACTGGTTTAAAAGGCTGCAGCTGCCGACGCCCTTATAAATTGGAAGGTTTTAGTGGCCTTAAAATGCAACCTCAGCAATTCCCTTCAAGTTTATTGTTCTGATACATTATTTAGGGGGTTGGGATTTTTTCTAACAAGATCCACCTAGGTAGATGTTTATCTCAATACTATGGGCCTGATTTTCAGAAACGCTGAGCACCCACTACTTCATCTGTAGCCAATAGGAACAACAGGTGCTCAGCACCTCTTAAAATCAGGTCCCCTATGTTTCCCAATCAGCTCCTAACTGGTTCCTGGAACTGGTTGATTATAAATGAATGACTACGCTGTGACACCATTAAATGTGTTAACAGCTCTTCATCAAGGTTTCCTGTGGGTCCTACAAAAGTAGAAATCAGGCGCCAGATACGTTCATCTCCAGCTTGTTCTCCAATTTTTGGGGACAAGCGGCAATCTTAGTTTAATGGTGCAATGAAATCATTAGGAATTCATAATGAACTCTGCTGCAACCATATAAAAAAAGTAGGTCATTCCCATCCAGGAACACTTCAACATGAGTCACCCAATGTTCATGTATAATGAATGAGATGACTGGGGGCAGCCTGACAGCTCTGTCTTGGGATTTGCCAACCAGACC
The DNA here is from genome assembly GCF_015237465.2 of Chelonia mydas. Classification (NCBI taxonomy): domain Eukaryota; kingdom Metazoa; phylum Chordata; order Testudines; family Cheloniidae; genus Chelonia; species Chelonia mydas. Next base: position 69,305,402 of record NC_051251.2, on the reverse strand, counting down.
TTTTAGGATCAAAAGAGCCCAAAGACTATCGACATTCCTGGAGTTATAGACTCTTAATAAGATGACCTTTAAAAAAAAGTCTGGCTGATTAAAAATAGCACGTGCTCATTTCTGTACTAGGTCAAGAAAGACACAGGGAGGAGATATTCTGCCCTTGATAAGTTACAAGGGGAGCAGAATGAGGGGAGGGCATTCGCCAAGATAGAGTCTGCGGCAAGTGGTGAAAAGTAAGCAGGGGAGAAAAGTGATCTCAATTTAGGACTCAGTGCAGAAGAGGATAGGCAGGGCCATCAAAGAACATTAGAAGGATCGGCTGCCACTCAGGCATCAAGACAGACAAAGTGTGTCCTGATGATTGCTGGGGAAATGCCGAGTATTGTCATCTACGGCCCCAGTCTGGCCAACATTTACATGCCTGAGCTTAATTTCACTCACGTAATTTCATTGATTTAAATGGGACCACACACTTGTCTAAAGCTATCCGCCAGTGTTGAGTGTTTGACTGATTGGGGTTCTGTGGAGACAAATGCCAAGTACGAAGGGAGATTCAACAGCATTGGGCAAGACTTTAGGGCTCTGGAAACAAAACAGGGGGTCAGGGCAGATCACAGTCTTGCAGACAGTTCAGGTGCCAAGAGTGAGTGAAGGAAGGATGACACCAAGCGATAGCTATGTAGATGGAGTAAAGAGGGCTTGAGTCACAGAGCATCACCAATACATTCTGTGATGAGGCCAGGGTTGCCAGGGAGACAGAGCATTACCATTCTGGGTGGAAAACCAATGGTGCTTGTTAGGAAAGGCTTAAACTGTAGACAGAGGCCTGGCCTAGGGATCCAAGCACAGGACGGGATGGTGCTTTAGGTTAAGACAGGATCCCCCTTTTGCATGGCTGAGCTTGCCTCTCCATTTGCATACTGGGCTGGCATGGAAGATTGCAAGGAGCTGCTTGTGTGTGGCTCAAACAGCAAGTGACAGGGAGTGTAAGCATAAGCCAAAGCTGCAGGGCTGTTGACTCCAGGGCACCCAATCTTGCTAAGCCCCTTGCTGCTGCCCCAGTGTCAGCCAGGGTGGAGATGAGGGACTGCAGTCTGTAACTCGCTTGACATGTCTCTAAAAAACAACAACCCCAGGCACGTGATTTTTGAAACCCAGTTATTTAGCTCCCTGCAGGAAGCGCCAAGCAGAATTGGGTATGTATACTGCCATCTGCAAGGAAAATGCGGCCATTTAAGAACAGAAGGCGTCAATGCGCTGATAAAATACTCCCAGAAATGGAGGGAAAGGTGTTAGAGTAACAAAGGGCCCTCCGCATAATTTTGTATTGCTCCCACCCAGGCACTTTCCTTTGAGGACAGTGGTTGGAACAGCGGCTCCCATTTTCCCTCCTGCCCCAGCCCATTAGCTTATCCCACTCTGAACTTGTCTCCATTTCTGCACCTCTAACCTTGTGCCCACCCTTGACCCCTTCCCACCATGTCAGCAAGGAAATGGCCCAGCCTGCACTCGACGACCCCTTCCCTTCCCACTGCCAAAGGTTCCTTGTGTGACCCCAGTGTATGATTGTTCAGTTGCTATCCGTGGTTACAGCAAGTGCGATTACAGAATAGCATGGCCAGCGTCAGAGAGAAGAATGTTTTTACTTCTTATACCCTCCAGATGTGATCCTCTGTGATCCCAGCACCCCTCCAAACACCTCTGTGCACACTGTACCCCACAGCGCAGACCTGGGAAAGCCCAGCACCCCTCCATCACCCCTCCACACACTGCACCCCCATAGCACAGCCCTGGAAGAGCCCAGCACCCCTCCACACGCCTCTCTGCACACCGCACCCCAAAGCACAGCCCTATGAGAGCCCAGCATCCTTCCAATCACCCCTCTGCACACTGTATCCCGGAGCGCAGCCCTGTGAGAGCCCAGCACCCCTCCAAACACCCCTTTGCACACTACACCCCCACAGCACAGCCCTGTGAGAGCCCAGCATCCCTCCAAACACCTCTCTGCATACCGCACACCCAGAGCAAAGTCTTGTGGGAGCCCAGCACAATTCCCCAATTGAAACACACATGTAACCCTGAGAAAGCCTTCCCCATCCCCATATGAAACGCGAGGTACCTGCACAAACATCTCCTGTCTTTAAAGGCTCCTGGCTCCCCCTCTAGCCCCTGGGAGTCTTTCCTCCTCCTCTTCCACTTCCTTAGGGTATGTCTACACTATAAAGTCAACCTATATTAGGTCGACTTACACCACCACAGTCTCCTTGGGTCGGTGGTGCGCGTCCTCACCTGGAGCACTTCCACTGACCTGACGGGGCAGTGTGGGGAGCTGAGAGCCTGGTCTCTCCGCTCTGTTGGCAGCTCCCTGCCCGGAGCCTGGTTGTCCCATAGACTCCTGGGTTCCCAGCAGGCTGCCCCCACCCCTGCTGGAAACCCCCGGGAGCTTCTCCCCTACCTGTACTCCAGAGGGAGCCATGACACTGACAAGACAACACATGTAAGGGACACAGTGTCTACACAGACACCGCCTCACCCTAACCACACAGACATAAGCCCTACGCGGCTCGTGGAGGTGGCGTTATGCCGGTGTCGTTAGGCACTTACATCGGCGGGAGGGAGGCTGTACTGTAGACACTGATATAATTAGGTGCATATAAGCTGCCTTATGTCGACCTGTGTAGCATAGACCAGGCCTTAGTCCCGGAAGGCCCTTTTTCCTCTCTCACTCTCCCCGGCCCTAGTGAGCCCAGGGAGCCCCTTCTCCAGTTCACTGGCTCTCTGCTTGCGAAAACTCTGCGGCCCGTCCACCCCTCCTCTGCCTGTGCATCCTGTGGGGTTGTGCTTTGGGGATGCTGTGTGTGTGTGTGTGTGTGTGTGTAAGGGGTGCCGTGGGAGGTGCCTGGCATGCACAGCGGGATGGCTGAGGCTCCCCACCCTGGCAGAGTTCAGGGAGCAGACAGCACAGACGGTGGCCCGTGGCCATACAGTGAGTGACGCCAAGGTCAGTTGCCTACAGCTTGGGCTGCTTCTGGCTCCCATTCCTTCCTCAGAGCCTCCTCACCACCTCCCCAACTCCTCAGTGCCCCAGGGGAGGAGAGGTGGGCGTCAAGCTTCGCTCCAGGCTGCACCCTCCTCTTCCAGCGTGAATGGCCAACAGAAGGGCGTGGGAGAGTTTACTGTGCTGGGAAGGGAGGAGCGGGGCTCCTGCTCCCCGTTCTATGCCTGCACCCTAACCCCACAGTGCAGCTTTCGCAGGCTGGCTCAGAGCAAGCCAGGCTGGAGGCAGCCGAGTGACAGAGCTGCGAGGTGGAGGTGACGCCAAGGGGTAGCTGTACTTGGTCATCTTGGATGTCTGGCCCTGCCAATGCTCCCTCCTGCGTCTCAGTTTCTGTGGTGGATCCCAGTGCTCTCTGCTCAGGGGCCCACTATGGATCTGTGGATCCAATCTCTGTGGGTCCATGGGCCCTTACCCAGCCTGAGGCTCAGTTCTGTGGATCCTCCTTGCAACTACCCCTGTGTTTACTATTAAAACCTTGATTGCCTTATTTAACTCTTCTAAGCCTTTGGGAGCAAGCATTTTTCAGCACACTAAATCATGACAAACAAAGCTTAATGGGAACAATCTCCTCAAATCTAAACCCTGGGAAAGTTTGTACCTGGATCTTGGCCTATTTCTCTGCAGGGCAGTTCTGCCTCCTGTTGCAGTTTCACTGAGAGTCTTGTGATATTAGCTGTGTTTTTTTAAAGTTCCAGCTCCTGGAGTCATGTTATGTAAGAATCTCTGCCATTTTTTTAGGCAGGGCGGAGTGATAGTAAGAAAGGGGAATGCACGGGAGGAAGACAAACTGCCATATCCTTGAGTGTTCCCCTTCACACCATGGCAAACCCAATTTGCATTTGTCCTCATCTGTAATTTCTTTAAAAAACTGTTCTAGGTGTTTTAGGACAGTTTTTAGCAACCCATTCTCTCAAGACATCTTCAACAGAATTATGAGAGTTATGACTCCATCCACACCAGCAACTACATTGTATTAACTGCAAATAGGTTATTAAATGCAGACAGGGATAAATAGGTACAACAATATAGACACCCCAAACAACATTCTGGACAGATGTGACTAAAGCAAGTCCAAAAGTATCTTCTACTTATGATTTTCATTTAGTTTGAAAAAAAAAATTGCAGAATTTTATGAATTTTTTTAATGAAATGAAACCTGAAACAAAATTATTTTTAAACCCCAAAATATTTTAGGTTCTAATTTTTCCATCCCCCTCTCCACCCATTCTCTGTCCTCCCCCCCCCGCCCCGGCCAACTTTTTAACACTGAAAAAGGGCTGGGAAGACAGCAGGGAAAGTAAGGGAGGGGAATCAAAAAGTAAACCCAAACACTTCTTGGTTTTCCATCCACACACTGGAAAATTTCAATTAAAATGAAAATTTTCAATTGGTCAAAAAGCCATTTTTCATAAAAAAAAGTGGTCTGTCAAAAATATTTTGACCAGCTCTGCATGTGACTGCAAACAATTTTACAGGTAATAGATCAGACAGACTTTTTGACTAGCATGGTCAAAGCACAAAGCTGCCAAATAATTTGGCTGTGTAATCTGAGTTACATTAAAGGGTGGGTCTCTCTAACTTTGCCATGAGGCAATTGTCTTTGCAGTCCAATATGAGCCTTTGTGGGCCAAATGCATCCCTGATGCAACTCCATTGAAGTAGTTTTGCTCTGTGAAACTAATCCCATTGACTTCAGTGAGTGGGACCTCGCCCGATGTGCCTGGAAGAAGCATAAACATCTGAGAAGTTTCCTACCCCTCCACCTAAACCTTGACATTCTGATGGCCTTACGTAATTTCCCTATTAGCCACCAAGAAAATAAATAAATCCGCTCCCCACATGGGAAGACAGGGGAGGGGATATGGAAGGGAGAGAGAGAGTTTTGCATGGCTAACGAAGGTTCCTAAAGATAGGAGAGGTTAAAAAAACATTTTCCTAAAGATGCAATAAGACGTGGTAGGTTTTTTGAGAAAAGGGCGTTTGAAACAGGCACTTTATAAATATTTATACACAAGAAACTGTATTAAAATAACACTCGGGGGCTGGTTTGAACTTAGCCAGGAAATTCAGCATGAAAATACCAGTACCAGTGTCTCTATGGCAGTTTGCATGCTACAGACTCGCTGGTCTGAGGCCCGCTTTCCTCACTGTACAGAGTCACCTTTAGACAAGTGAAGGAGGCTGATTATTTGACTTAGGTTCAATTTTTATGTCTTTTGTGTCAAATGATGCAGACCCCACTCAGGCAAAACTCCCAGGAGAGGCTGGTCTTGTGCTTAAGGCACTAGACTGAGGCTCAGGAGAGATGGCCAGAAACTCCCTCTGGGACCTTGGACACGTTACAACAGCTCTGTGCATCAGTTCCCCATCTGTCAAATAAAACAGCTTCCTTTCTCCCAGCCTTTGCCTGTCTTGTCTACATAGACTAAAAGCTTTCCAGGGCAGGCATATATCTCTGTGTATGTCCAGCACCGAGTACGGAGAGCCACTGTGGTCCTGGAAGGCCGATGGCAGTCGTTCTCCCAAAGCACTGGTCACTGGGGGCATGTTGGTCAGTGAACAGCCCTTCCCCATCTCTGCTCAAAAGCCCTTTGTGCTAATTCCACACCACAACTCAATCTTCACACTGAGGGAGAGATCCACCCTGTTCTCAGGCCAGGGTCTTTTGTAAGGTGCAGAGCAGCGAGCTGCATGGAGTGCGTGCTTGCTGCCCTGCTCTGAAGGTGCGGCGAAGTTCTTTCCTCACAATGCTCTTCACGCTGTCGGCTCATTATAAGTCCCGGGCTGGTCGTCAGGAGAAGACTTGCCAAGCAACTGTTTTACTAACTGTTACATTCCCGGGGGTGGGCTAATCATTCTCACACGGTCACACTTTCACTAACAAAAGCAAGAACAGTCCATTTCCCCACTTAAATGTTTTTTTCAGATTCACCGTGCTCCCACTCCAGTGTCTGCAGCTGGGGTACTAGTCCCATGGGTTAGCAGAAGGCTCCATAGTCTTTATTTTTAGCCCCACTCCGGGCTATTTAAAACGCAAGCTGCAGCGCTGGAAACTTTCATCACTTCCCTATAAGCACATTCCAGCAGACCTCCTTGATTATTCAGGCCTAGGCATTGCATAGCTAACCACAGGGATAAAGCATGGGGTTCCTTTCATTCACTTTCACATGCAAGGGAGTGTTGCACATTAATTCATACAAGCCCTTCCCTTTCTTCTTCATCAGGCACAAGGGCCCATTTTCTCTTCCTCCTCTGCGCATGGTTATCATTATTCTTCACTGACTCAGTGTTTCAGAGTTTTTTCCTCCTTGTTCCCCGCAGGCAACACTACAAAAAAGAGCTACATGGGAGGAGGGGGAAGCATAGTTCAGTTATGCCTTTTAAGATAATCCTATCTGTGTTTCCCATTAAGGGTGAGCAGGTCAAGCTACACAAGAAGGTACTGTGAAAATCCAGAGTTCAAACCAGGGTTGGCGGTTCTGAACTTCACCCCAGAGCCATGCACCTGTTTCATACAGAGAGGGGACCCGCCTAAGAGTGCCAACGGATTGCAATGACTTCCTGAGCCAAGCAGACCTGTCCCTGGGATGATACTTTGCACTCCTCTAATGCTGGCTGGCAGAGGATCTCAAAGCACTTTCCAAATGGCAATGAATTAATCCTTCTAACTCAACTGTGAGGAGCAGCATCACCTCCACTTTACAGAGGGGGAAATTGAGGCCCAGAGTGGGGAAGTGACTTGCCCAAGCTCCCACAGAAGGTCCTAGGCAGAGCTAGAAATTGATCCAGGAAAGAAATGCCCCGTCTCCCTCTCTTGTGGTTTAACTATCACACTAGATCGTGTGGGACAGTGCATAGAGCCTGGGAATCAGGAGACACCCGTTCTGTTCCTAGTTCTGCCACTGACTTTCATCACCTTTTTCTGTCTCGTCTATTTAGACTGCAAGCTCTTTGGGGCAGGGACTCACTCCATGTTTGTACAGCGCCCAACGCACTAGCCCGCTGAAGTCAGTTGGGATTAATAATCAATGCAAAGAATGAGAATATGATCCTCTGGAGGCTACACTACTGCATTCAAGATGGGAGTGGCTACAATATACAATAAAAAGAAAAGGAGTACTTGTGGCACCTTAGAGACTAACTAATTTATTTGAGCTTTTGTGAGCTACAGCTCACTTCATCGGAAGCATGCAGTGGAAAATACAGTGGGGAGATTTTATATACACAGAGAACATGAAACAATGGGTGTTACCTTACACACTATAACGAGAGTGATCAGGTAAGGTGAGCTATTACCAGCAGGAGAGAAAAAAAACCTTTTGTAGTGAAAATCAAGGTGGGCCATTTCCAGCAGTTGACAAGAACGTCTGAGGAACAGTGTGGGGACGGGGGGAATAAACATGGGGAAATAGTTTTACTTTGTGTAATGACACATCCACTCCCAGTCTTTATTCAAGCCTAATTTAATGGTGTCCAGTTTGCAAATTAATTCCAATTCAGCAGTCTCTCATTGGAGTCTGTTTTTGAAGTTTTTTTGTTGAAGAATTGCGACTTTTAGGTCTGTAATCGAGTGACCGGAGAGATTGAAGTGTTTTCCAACTGGTTTTTGAATGTTATAATTCTTGACGTCTGATTTGTGTCCATTTATTTTTTTACGTAGAGACTGTCTGGTTTGGCCAATGTACATGGCAGAGGGGCATTGCTGGCACACGATGGCATATATCACATTGGCAGATGTGAAGGTGAATGAGCCTCTGATAGTGTGGCTGATGTAATTAGGGCCTATGATGGTGTCCCCTGAATAGATATGTGGATACAGTTGGCAACGGGCTTTGTTGCAAGGATAGGTTCCTGGGTTAGTGGTTCTGTTGTGTGGTGTGTGGTTGCTGGGAGAGTATTTGCTTCAGGTTGGGGGGCTGTCTATAAGCAAGGATTGGCCTGCCTCCCAAGATCTGTGAGAGTGATGGGTCGTCCTTCAGGATAGGTTGTAGATCCTTGATGATGCACTGGAGAGGTTTTAGTTGGGGGCTGACGGTGATGGCTAGTGGCGTTCTGTTATTTTCTTTGTTGGGCCTGTCCTGTAGTAGGTAACTTCTGGGTTTGGGTGTCCTGGATTTGAACACAGTCAGGCTCTGTCGAGTTGGTAAGTCTTCCGTGGGTAGACGGTAGTACAGATACACTGCTTCATATATCATTTTGCAGGGGGGTTGCCTCTAATCATTGCCACACACTTCCTGGGTTAGTGGTTCTGTTGTGTGGTATGTGGTATGTGGTTGTTGGTGAGTACAGAATACAGAACGCCACTAGCTGTCACCTTCAGCCCCCAACTAAAACCCCTCCAAGGATCTACAACCTATCCTGAAGGATGACCCAACACTCTCACAAATCTTGGGAGACAGGCCAGTCCTTGCCTACAGACAACCCCCCAACCTGAAGCGAATACTCACCAACAACCACATACCACACAACAGAACCACTAACCCAGGAACCTATCCTTGCAACAAAGCCCGTTGCCAACTGTGCCCACATATCTATTCAGGGGACACCATCACAGGGCCTAATAACATCAGCCACACTATCAGAGGCTCGTTCACCTGCACATCCACCAATGTGATATATGCCATCATGTGCCAGCAATGCCCCTCTGCCATGTACATTGGTCAAACTGGACAGTCTCTACGTAAAAGAATAAATGGACACAAATCAGATGTCAAGAATTATAACATTCATAAACCAGTCGGAGAACACTTCAATCTCTCTGGTCACGCAATCAGAGACATGAAGGTCGCTATCTTACAACAAAAAAACTTCAAATCCAGAGTCCAGCGAGAAACTGCTGAATTGGAATTCATTTGCAAATTGGATACTATTAATTTAGGCTTAAATAGAGACTGGGAGTGGCTAAGTCATTATGCAAGGTAGCCTATTTCCCCTTGTTTTTTCCTCCCCCCCCCAGACGTTCTGGTTAAACTTGGATTTATGCTGGAAGTGGCCCACCTTGATTGCCATGCACAGTGTGGGGAGAGTGGTCAGTTTGGATGAGCTATTGCCAGCAGGAGAGTGAGTTTGTGTGTGTGGGGGGGGGTGAGAAAACCTGGATTTGTGCTGGAAATGGCCCACCTTGATTATCATGCACGTTGTAGGGGGAGTGGTCACTTCGGATGAGCTATTACCAGCAGGAGAGTGAGTTTGTGTGAGTATGGGGGTGGGGGAGTGAGAAAACCTGGATTTGTGCTGGAAATGGCCCACTTTGATTTTCATGCAGGTTGTAGGGAGAGTGGTCACTTTGGATAGGCTATTACCAGCAGGAGAGTGAGTTTGTGTGTGTGGTTTTTGGAGGGGGATGAGGGGGTGAGAGAACATGGATTTCTGCAGGAAATGGCCCACCTTGATTATCATATGCATTGTGAAGACAGTGGTCACTTTGGATGGGCTATTACCAGCAAGAGAGTGAGTTTGTTTGTGGGAGGGCGGAGGGTGAGAAAACCTGGATTTGTGCTGGAAATGGCCCAACTTGATGATCACTTTAGATAAGCTATTACCAGCAGGAGAGTGGGGTGGGAGGAGGCATTGTTTCATGGTGTCTGTGTATAAAATGTCTTGTGCGATTTCCACAGCATGCATCCGATGAAGTGAGCTGTAGCTCACGAAAGCTCATGCTCAAATAAATTGGTTAGTCTCTAAGGTGCCACAAGTCCTCCTTTTCTTGTTTCAGACCAAGTTATAATTGCAGCTAATGGTAACTGAATAGATGATTGTGTGCTATTCTTAGTTTAAGAAATGGCTTATTTGAAAACAACAACAACAAAACAGACTTCTGCTTGAGGATCAATGCCTTCTGCTTTGCAAATATGGAAAATGTCTAGGCTTGGTACATTTTCCTTCTGATAAATGTCTCTCTCTCTGGTTATCTGCAATGTTGTTCCCATGTCAGTCCCAGGATATTAGCGAGAATATCTTTTATTGGACCAACTTCTCTTGGTGAGAGAGACAAGTTTTTGAGCTACACAGAGCTCTTCATAATGGGTGTAAATAGGCCACTTCACCTGAACGGTGCCTTAGAATATGTGCTAACTGCTTATGCTATCCGGTCCATCTCATATTTAGCTGTGGCACCTAAGTACCTTTCCCAGACTTGAAAAAGAGTCTGTGTGGCTCCAAACCGTGTCTCTCTCACCAACAGAAGTTGGACCAATAAAAGATAGTACCTCACCCACCTTGTCCCCATGGTTATCTAGTAGGTGACTCCGTCCTGTGCAGACAGATCCTGGTAGCATGGTAAGGGAGTCAGGAGACCTGGATTTCTAATCATGGCTCTGCAAGGGACCTCTTTGCATCTCAGTTTCCCCATCTGTAAAACAGGTCTGATGACACTTATAAAAGTGCATTGAGCTCTACGGATAAAACAATCTGTTTTGTTTAACCCTTTTGCCAATCTCTGCAGATGAAAAGAGTACCAAACCGGACATGTAGAATGGTGGCAGCCATTATGAACAGACAGACTGACTTAGAGAATCACAATTTTCAATTAAACAACATTGGTATTTGTAGCTTTTTCCTATAGCAAATAAGGGGAAATATGAGAAAATACTGCAGTAGTCTTATCTCTTTACCTTATGTAAAATTGGCAAGTTTTCGTATTTCTCCTGCAGTGTATTTTCTCTTTTCATACAGATGGAAAATGAAAGAAAAGTAATACCAGCTCACTTTTCCTCATCTGGGCTGTGTTTTGCTTCCTCAGCCCCCAAGCTTCAATCTGGCAGCATAGTCTAATGGCTAGTGCCCCGGACTGGTCGGAGTCTGGCAATCTAGGTTCTATTTCTCTGTCACTCAGAGCCCTTAAATCAAGACTAGATATCCTGAAGAGGTAATTCAACCACAGTTATTGGGCTAGATTCAGGAACCATCTGGTGACATTCTGTGGCCGGTGTTATGTATTTAGTTGGGTACGATGGTCCCTTCTGGCCTTAAAGTCAATGAAATTCTGACTTTAAAAAAGTTCCACCTATATTTGGTAACATTGGGCTATTGAAGTCAATGTGAATCTTTCCATTGACTTCAAAGGGCATTGGGTCTAATCCATAATGTGCTTCTATTTTGTTTTATTGAAATTGTTGCCTACCTTTCATCTCAAATATTCATCCTATTAATCATTTTCTCATCCAGAGTAAATGACTGCAAAACACCAGATCACTTCAGGATCATTTATTAGTGCCATTGCCAGACATAAAGCCACTATTCATATATTTTGAAGATTTCAGAAGCCAATTTCTCCCTAATCCCTTCATTTCCCACGCTTTTGTGAAGACTGAGGAACGTACGACCTCACAGTAAAATCTAGTTATATTTCTGCACAGAGAATAGCGAGTTTGAATGAAGTGTGGTTGGATATACATTTATTATTTGTTTCATAAGGCAGGAACATAAGACATTTTGTGGGCCGTTGAAGTCAATGGGAGATTTTCTATGGACTTCAGTGGGCAATAGATCGAGCCTTAAATGCATAGGTAAATAGAAGTTATTTTTAAACATCTGGGGACATGTAGCCAAATCCAGCTAGCTGCAAGCTTATTAAACAGATGGTAACATCTTATTTACATTTCCCATATCAAACCATCTGTGCTTTAACTGGGGAGAATCTGTTTCTTCACTGCAGTTGGGAGTTTGGCTGCAGGGGCTTTAGCATAGCTGCTGTTAGCTGACAATTTTGTTATCTCTTTAGAGTTGCAGTTTTCACCATAGTTTTATTTAGCCCTGTTTTAATTAAAGGGTTACACAGTTGCAGTTGTCTCTCTTTGGCATCTGTTTGCTGGCAGTGAGCTTTACTGCCTTTAAACCGACCTCAAATCTCGTGCTTAGTTTGTTTTGATACCTAGCCTACATTTTGCTTTCTCCAATTTCATCCCATTGCTCCATCACCTTAAATAATTTCTTTTCCTCCTTAGGGTAACAACCTGGCCCCACTGAAGTCATTGAAAGTCTTGCCATTGATTTAAATAAGGCCAGGATTTCATCCTTGATGTTTATTTTCTTTAAATACTTGCAGACTGTTGTCCTGTCTACCCATTCCTTTAGCCAAGTTCAACTCCCCCATCTCCCTCTCTCTGAACTTCTGCCACTTGGTGGTCTTTAAGTGCCCAGAGGTGAACATAATATTTCAGGCACTGTTTCAAAATCATATCATGGGACTCTTGCTTTTCCGTTCTGTGACTACAGGTGCAGTTCCCCAAAATGCATTGGCCTTTTTTATGCTGCCATATCATGTTGCATGGTCATGTCATTAATGAAGATGTTAAATAAAACTAGACCTAACACTGACCTCCAAGCGGAACATATCAGCTAGGGCTGTCAATTAACCGCAGTTAACTCATGCGATTAACTCAAAAAAATTTACTGTGATTTAAAAAATTAAATGCGATTAATTGCACCGTTAAACAATAGAACACCAACTGAAATTTCTTAAATGTTTTTGGATGTTTTTCTACATTTTCAAATATATTGATTTCTATTACAACATAGAATACAAAGTGTACAGTGCTCACTTTATATTATTATTTTTGTTACAAATACTTGCACTGTAAAAATGATAAACAAAAGAAATAGTGTTTTTCAATTCACCTCATCCAGGTACTGTAGTGTAATCTCTTTATGGTGAAAGTGTAACTTACAAATGTAGATTTTTTTTGTTACACAACTGCACTCAAAAACAAATCAAGGTAAAACTTTAGAGCCTACAAGTCCACTCAGTCCTACTTATTGTTTAGCCAATTGCTAAGACAAACAAGTTTGTTTACGTTTACAGGAGATACTGCTGCCTGCTTCTTATTTACAAGATCACCTGAAAGTGAGAACAGGAATTTGCATGGCACTTTTATAGCCGGCATTGCAAGGTATTTAAGTGCCAGATGTTAGGGGGCTTATTCCTTCACCCACTTACTTCCCTTGTCCTTCTCGCATGAACAGAGAGCAACAATACCCGAAGTCCAAAGGTGCAAACAATTCGATGTTTATTGGGGTGAACTTCCAGCAAGCATGATTCCAGTTTCCTTCCTTAGTGTCCCCCTTCCTAGCTCTGACACCACAGAGCCTTACACCTGTGTCCTTGTTCCCATTCCTGCCCTTAGCCAAACATGATTCCAATTTCCTTACCCCCATTCCCTGTTCCCATCTCCCCCCCGCCCACATACACCCCCACACCCACCCCCTCACTTCCTGATTGACTGCAGACTATATAGTAAAACTTGAGTTCGGCTTAGCTATACCTTAACCAATCATTCTACTGAAATTTAACTAACCAATCCTAACATATTGTAACATGATTAGCTAACCAATTATATCCCACCACCTTAATTAGTTTACACCCAGCAAAATTAATTATACAGCAGACAGAAACAATCACAGAACCAGACAGAGACCATGCCAATAAACAATAGCAAAGTGGGAACTATAATGACAAAACAATCCAGAAGTGAGGATTTCACATCCCAGCTATTGATAAATGAGTTCTTGCCAGACAGGATGCTATCAAACTAAGTTTCCTTTTACATTTTCTAGGCACTTCCCTTTCTCTGGAGGCAATAGGCATTATCAGGACAGGATTGTATTCCTAACAGCCCAATAGCATCTTCTTTCAATGTGACTAGTTTGGAATGTGAGGATGTGACCGGTCGCTTCCCAGCTTATGGCTGCCTGTTGCTTAGCCAAAGGCCTTAGCCTAAGAACAGGGCTTCAGACTGTCACAGTAAGAGAAGGCCCTTATACTGGCAGACAGGGATTTTGATTCTTTCTTTTATATCTCTATAACTAGCCAAGTGATAAGAATATACCTGAATTCTTAGAGTATAGGCCTTTACAGACAGACCTGAATATCTATATCCTAACACCAGATACGCTAAACATTCATATGTCCCTTCATGCTTCGGCCACCATTCCAGAGGACATGCTTCCATGCTGATGATGCTCATTAAAAAAACAATATGTTAATTAAATTTGTAACTGAACTCCTTGGGGGAGAATTATGTCTCCTGTTCTGTTTTACCCACATTCTGCCATATATTTCATGTTATAACCATCTCGGATGATGACCCACCACATGTTCGTTTTAAGAACACTTTCATAGCAGATCTGACAAAATGCAAAGAAGGCACCAATGTGAAATTTCTAAGGATAGATACAGCACTCAAACCAAGGTTTAAGAATCTGAAGTGCTTTCCAAAATCTGAGGGGGATGAGGTGTGGAGCATGCTTTCAGATGTCTTAAAAGAGCAACACTCCAATACGGAAACTACAGAACCCGAACCACCAAAAAAGAAAATCCACCTTCTGCTGGTGGCATCTGACTTAGATGATGAAAATGAACATGCATCGGTCCGCTCTGCTTTGGATCGTTATCTAGCAGAACCCGTCATCAGCATGAATGCATGTCTTCTGGAATGGTGGTTGAAGCATGACGGGACATATGAATCTTTAGCACATCTGGCACATAAACATCTTGCGATGCCAACTACAACAGTGCCATGCGAATGCCTGTTCTCACTTTCAGGTGACATTGTAAACAAGACGTGGCCAGCATTATCTCCTGCAAATTGGAACCAAACTTGTTTGTCTGAGCAATTGGCTCAAGTAGGACTGAGTGGATGTGTAGGCTCCAAAGTTTTACATTGTTTTGTTTTTGAATGCAGTTATTTTTTTGTACACAATTCTACATTTGTAAGTTCAACTTTCATGATAAAGAGATTACACTACAGTACTTGTATTAGGTGAATTGAAATATATTATTTCTTTTGTTTTTTACAGTGCAAATATTTGTAATAAAAATAAATATAAAGTGAGCACCGTACACTTTGTATTCTGTGTTGTAACTGAAATCAAGATATTTGAAAATGTAGAAAACCTCCAAAAATATTTAAAGAAATGGTATTCTGTTATTGTTTAACAGTGTGATTAATCGCACGATTAATTTTTGTTAATCGCTTGACAGCCTTAATATCAGCTGTAGCAATTCAGTAGTCTACTGGCTAGCATGGCTTTCTGCTTAGTCCCCTAGCTTTCAGTCTCCATTGCATTGTTCATATCCAAGACAACTGAAATGAATTGAGTAAGATATTAAGAGACACTCTGTCAATGGCTTTCCAATCATTTTAAAACAGTGGAAACTAGAGCTGTGCAGGAACCTGAATTTCCATTTTCTGGGAAATGCTACCATTTTGAGTTTTACTTTCATTCCAAATCGGAAAAAACCAGCACATTTCAAAATGTCCTGCAAAATGAAAATTGTGGGAAAAAAATGTCATTTCAGGTTAAGTGAAATATTTTGTTTCAATTTTCACTTTAAGTCATGATATAAAATAAAAAGCTTTAGTCAAAAAACTGAAGAGAAACTTCATGAAAATGGACATCTTCCAGCGGAACATTTTGATTTTGACAAATTGGTGCTTTTTGATGGAAAACTATTGCACTGGAAAATTTTTGACGAGCTCTTGTACAACCCACCAGTACATATTTTCCACACCAAAGCTGGTGATTTCTCCCCCCTGCTAAGGAAAGATGTAATAGCAGAGCTCTGTAGTGTCTCATCTTACTAAGATTTCATTACGTTTATCATTCTACTGCAGTAACAGAATAATAGACTCTGGAAAAGTGTCATAAATAATTCAAACTAAACTACAACTATGCAATGAGGAAAATACGTTGAAGATACATTATCCCTGCTTTTTTGTTTTGGTATCTTTGCATAGTTACTGATTCACAGTTGTCAGGAATTTGCAATGCCTCTCCCAGTTGTTGGTGTGAATTAGCAAGCATCTGCTATTTGTTACATCTTGTGTTCCCTTCATTCCTCAGTTTTATAATACTATTAAAAAACCAAACTGGCTTGTTTGGTATGATTTTGTTCTCTATGAACCTTTCCTGTTTGGTTCTCATGGTTCTGTTTTCTTCAGCAGTCTAGCCCTGTCTCAGCAAAGCATTTGAGCATGTGCCTAACTAAGCACGTGCTCAAGTCCCAGTGACATAGGAAAATAACTCAAGTGAGGGCAATGCAGACTCTTGGACAGAGAACATCAGAAACAAAAGAACATTTGAGATGTGACTGGGAGGATGTTGTAAGAATAGCCTTTGTGGAAGTGAGCTGGGTATGCACACTACCTTCTCGTTCCTAAAACGGACTGGATCTATTTTTTGTGGTTCTCAGTTTGTGGCCCATGAACCACTGCTGGTTTCTGAAGCACTTCCAAGTCCATGGGTCTGCGACTTTCCCAGTAGTGAACACCTGCCAGTCTTCAAGCAGTGATGCTTCCTGCTAGTTGTAGCCCAAGTCCAGAATTATTTTTAGAGTTTTTAGAAACTTTTTTAACTGACTGTTTAAAAAGTGCCTTCATGGCTGCTTCATGGTTTGTTGTTGCTGGGTGATTCTTTGGCTTGAATTCAGTTGTCACTAGACTCCTAGATTACACCAAACACTCAGGAGGACAGAACCAAACTGCACAGGAGAAATTAGAGTAGCATTGTAGGCAATGAGAGTTTCATTACTAATAAATGTACAGTCCTATAAACCCAGGGAGAAATAAGCAGCACAGATCAAAGTGGTGGAAGATCTCCAAACAGCAGCCACATTTCCCAGATTATCTCTTGGCTCTTTAATAGTGTCTTATTTTACTATGTCATTATACCAGCCGAGCACTAGAGTTGCTGCAGGGAAGGTGGGAAATTGGTAAGAAGGTGAAGTGTTTATCAGAGGATCTCCGTCTTAAGATGTCTACACCACAAAGAAACTGGAGGACTGTTGGTCCATTTCATCTTATTTGCAGTTCTCAGGGAAAAGAGCGCTTAAAGAGTGTCAGGTGAGCTGAAGTATATTTGTCCCTTGGATTCATTGTGAGGAAGAAATGGGGCATATATTCAGTTAAACACGTGACTTTGGGGGCTTCCTACTGATGCACATTCATTGTGTTTGATTGTATTTCAGATTAATTCTTTTCTCTTTGGCTTGTTTGAAGTAGTTTGTGCTGGGAATCTGTGTTAGGGTCAAACCACACAGTTGGTCTTGGCAATGGTGGTGCCAGTGTAGTGCAGTAGGAGGCCGACCACTGCCATCTCTCTGTATATGGACTATACTAACTAGTTACAACCGTTTATGCTAGATTCTGGTTCCGAGACACCATGTTTGGTCTCAGTTCTTCCAAAAATTCATGTGTGTGACACACATGCCACAGACCATTTATTGGCAACAGCTGAGATAAATATTATTTCTGTTTCATGAGTGAGGGTGAACTCATATCTCTGGAGGATTTCGGGGGTAGGGGAGCAATTTAGTCATGATCGGCCCTTGGTCTCCCTTTCTTTAGAGCTGTATTCTTTTACAACAAAAAGAAAATAAAAGAGAAAAATGAGTCTGTTAATGAAGCACATTTCAAAGTTTCTCTTCATGAACCCTGGGCTGCTCTTTCCAGGAAAATTCCTCAGATTGTTTATCATGGCAATCTACAATCTACATCATGAGCCTGAATTTCCTTCTCAAAGTCAACATGGCCCTGAGCCCTTCAATCTACAATAGGAGGGCTCAGGGCCATGTTGACTTTGAGAAGGAAATTCAGACTCATGATTTTTTCCTCAAAGATAAAAAGCTGAAACACTTTCTTCCACTGCCTCTGAATTATCACATGGATGCTTTGTTGTGTTTGCTGTGGCCATGTTATTTAGAAAGGAGGGGGAGGCTCCTGGGTTGGCTGACAGCTGGGTTTCAATGCAGACCTCTTTACTTGCTAATGGCAAAATACCTAACATTTGACGTTACGGTGTGGTGAATTTGGGGTGAACATTCACGGTGAGGTGTTCCCAGCACACGCTGAGTATAAAATGTAACCCTTCTGCCCGTCAGAGTTGGCAGCAACAAGGGCTGGGTTCAGTATCTACGGGATCCATTCCAATAACACAATGCAAAACCGGCTCAAGCCCCCACCCAGTGACCTGGGACAAATATATACCACCCCCGCTGGGTGCCTCCAAGAGGCAATACTTCCCCTCTCGCAAGCACAGAGTCTGAGTGTAGCAAAAAGCCTTTTAATAACAGAGAGAAACAATGTGGCATTATGTTGGGGAAACACCACGAACAGGATTCATAACACAACCCATGAGCAAAAACCCACCCCAAGCAAATTGGGGCATGCCCTTTCCCTTGGGTTCTTGAGTCCAGCAACCCCAAATCACCCAAAGTCCCAAAAGTCCAATGACCCAAAAGTCTCTGTCCCTGGTCAGGGCAGCCCCAGAGTTCGAAAGTTTATCTGCAGAGCTTTACCTCCCAAGCTGGGTGGAGATGTGGAGGGGAGAGAGAGAGGTAAGGGGCACCTTACATGATCTGAAGCTGACCGCCCCGCAGCTCCACAGGGCTTTGCTCCGCTCTACTCCACCAGCCGTCCCACGAACTGCTTCACTCAGCTCCGCTCCGCGGCCCACAAGCATCTCCCGCCGTCCCATGAACTGCTCCGCTCCGCATCCCACAAGCAGCTCCCACCATCCCATGAACTGCTCCACCAGCCAGTCCACAAGGCGCTCCAGCCGTCCCACAAACTGCTCCACAATATATTTTCAGGCTCCCCCACTACTTAACACAACACTAAGTGATTTCAACTCTTAGTTCAGCTCTTTTGTGAATTCAGCTTGTAGTAGGGGAGCATCAGTGCTGGTGCACCATTAGCCCAAAGTGAGCTCAGCAGCCTATAACTAGACTTCTAATGGAATCAAAATTAGCTCTGATATTCCACAGTGGAGAGAGGAGGAAGTACAATTAGCATGTAAGGCCCTCACCAGGGGGCCCATGCCACCAAGTATTAATACCTGTTCCCAGCCTTTCTCAATTCACAGAGTTTTGGAACCCATGACCCATGCCTAGCGAGTGCTACTTAGTTGATGGCGAGTCCCTCCATTATAACAAAAGGCCAAGTACACTTCCAAGCACAGTTTCCATAATCAGGGTAATAACAATTTATTCTTCCTGCCCCAATAACAGAGACACTGGGGATCCCACAGCAGCCAAAGTGAGCATTTGGGCAGCTGTGGCCTCATTCTAGGCGGGGTGGGTGTGCCTATGCAAATGAGATCGGCCCCTGAAGTTCTTTTCCACAACTTGCCACACCTCACCACCAGATGTCAGGGTGGAGCTCATCCTGACTCTGCTTACAATAGATGGGACAGCTTTCCCCAAGAAACGCTGGTAAAGCTGCCTAGTGTCCTGTTATGGAGCTGTGCCTGGGTAAGGTCTTCAGGATTGGGCCAAAGGCAGAGCTTAGTTGTGTGGTGCCATAAATATAACGGGAAGGGTCACCACCTGTCTGTAGACATGCTATAAAATCCCTCCTGGCCAGAGGCAAAACCCTTTCACCTGTAAAGGGTTAAGAAGCTCAGCTAACCTGGCTGGCACCTGACCCAAAGGACCAATAAGGGGATAAGATACTTTCAAATCTTGGGGGAAGGAAGGCTTTTGTGTTGTGCTCTTTGTTTACGTGGTGGTTCTCTCTTGGGACTGAGAGAGGCCAGACAGAAATCCATCTTCTCCAACCCATCCTAATCCAAGTCTCCAATATTGCAACCAGTATCGATAAGCCAGGCAAGGCGGATTAGTTTATCTTCTGTTTTATGTGAATTTTCCCTGTGTTAAGAGGGAGGTTTATTTCTGTTTTCTGTAACTTTAAGGTTTTGCCCAGAGGGGGGATCCTCTGTGTTTTGAATCTGAATACCCTGTAAAGTATTTTCCATCCTGATTTTACAGAGATGATTCTTTTACCTTTTCTTTAATTAAAATTCTTCTTTTAAGAACCTGATTGATTTTTCATTGGTCTTAAGATCTAAGGGTTTGGGTCTGTGTTCACCTGTACAAATTGGTGAGGATTATTATCAAGCCTTCTCCAGGAAAGGGGGTGTGTAGGGCTTGGGGGGATATTTTGGGGGAAGACATCTCCAAGTGGTCTCTTTCCCTGTTCTTTAACTCGCTTGGTGGTGGCAGCATACTGTTCAAGGACAAGGCAAAGTTTGTACCTGGGGGAAGTTTTATACTAAGCTGGTAAGAATAAGCTTAGGGGGTCTTTCATGGGGGTCCCCACATCTGTACCTTAGAGTTCAGAGTGGGGGAGGAACCCTGACATGTGGAAACAAAGGAAGGACAGTCTTGGGGTTACACTGGACGGGAACTCAGGAGAGCTGCTTTCAATTCCCAGCTTCCCAGGAGGCCTTGTCACTTCACCTCTCACTGTTTCCTCTGCCCACTAGGGATAATATTAATAAAATTTCTTGTGTCTTGTCTATTTCGAATGTAAGCTTTTGGGGGCAGGCACTGTCTCTGACCTACTGCACCCAGCTCAAGGGGGTCTTGATGCTGGCTGGGGCCTCTGGATACTACTGTAATACAAACAATACTGTGTCGCATGTCTTCATCTTGGATGGTGGGCCTCCTGGCTTCCTTGGCATCCAACTGAGCACCGCACTTGTTTTAAATTAAATTAAATTAATAGGTAGCAGGTTTCAAACAAACATAAGTAAGTATTTCTTCACACAATGCACAGTCAACCTGTGTAACTCATTGCCAGGAGATGTTGTTAAGGCCAAAAGTATAACTGAGTTTGAAAAAGAATAAGGTAAGTCATGGAGGATCGGTCCATCAATAGCTATTAGCCAAGATGATCACGGATGCAACCCCATGCTCTAAACCTCTGAGTGCCAGATGCTGGGACTGGACGACAGGATGGATCACTTGATGATTGCCCTGTTCTGTTCGTTCCCTCTGAAGCATCTGGCACTGGCCATTGTTGGAAGACAAGATACTAGGTGAAGTGGACCTAGTATGGCTGTTCTTGTTTGATACCTTCTTCCACACCTCCTTTCTTAAGAAAACCCTATTACACAGAGCTCTGACACTCTTGTTATCCCCTTCTTCCAATGCAGGCAGGTTCCCATAATTAGAAAGTCAAACGAAATGCAAAAAATGATCTTTCTCCAAAAATTATCAGAGTTTTTGCCTGTGGTAAGCACAAAAAATGGTGCCGTTATTGCTCAACCAAGTGGGTATTGCTCAGCTTGCATGCAAGCGCGCACACACACACCCACACACACACACTGAAATTAAAAAATATAGGCCCAGACCAGCAGCTATTGTAAATGACTGGGGCTCTACCGAAGTCTATATCAACTGACACCTGCTGAGGACCCAACCTGCAAAGTCTGCGTTTTAATACCCCGCTTTATGATTACTCAGCACGCCAGCCCTAATCTACCTCCTTCCTCATCTTATTACGGAAAAAACATATTAAACAAACCCCCCTAACTTTGGTTGTTATGAGCTGCCACAGCCATGCACCAGCTTTGTAAAGGGGCCTGTCCAAAAAGAAATCACGGATGTTGTGTAAATGGACTAGGTTTAAAATGAAAACTGCAGTAACAACAGGGAAACGTGGAAAGATGAACGTCTGTTTTTTTCCCCTGTCAATTACATTCCATTAATGTTTCCAGTGTGTCTCTTTTTTAAATTATAAAAAATAATCACCCCCCCCCACACGCTTATATGTACATTTTTACAAAGCAAATAAAGACCCCCAACCTGACGCATGACTCCTGCCCTTCAAACAGAGCACAAGGAAGTTGTTACACTTCTTGGCTCTCCTGTGCATTCAGATTTATGGCTATTCTATTGGAGTGATGACATTTGGTATTTCTCATCCCCGGCTATAAAATGCAACCTGCTATTTCCTAAGGCTTTACCATGCCTGAGGGACTTTGGAGACCACTCCCCAAGGGACAGAGAACAAAAGACTTAGGGCTCGTCTGCATGGGGGAGGGAGGGTTACTAGCTCAGGTTATTCTGTTATGTAGTTATGGCTTTGTGCCTTATGCAATCACTGTAGATTTGCTAAGGAAACATTTCACTGGACTTCTTTGTTTCCAGCAATGCTGTGTTTTCCTGATGAGGTGGCTGTCTGGGAAAGGGTTGTTCCTTTCCCTTCTGTTCTGTCCCTCAGAACTCTACGCAGCTCAGGGGCTGCATGGGGAAGGCGGGTGGCCAGGGAGGGGAGGAGCTGGTGAACTGCAGGGTGTTTCTCCTCTGAGGTGGACTCAAGTCCACCTAGAAATAGGTGATTACTAAATAGTGCATGAAGCAATTTGGATTAGCCCTCTGCATGGCTTAGTGGAGGGGCTACAGAGCACTGGGACTGTCCTGAAGCCAATGACAGCACAGCTGGGATGTGGCTTCCTGAGCTGTCCTCAGAGGAACACAGAGGGGGTAAGAATCCTTCCATGCTGTTAGCAGGGATCTATAGGACTGGGGACAGGGTTTCCCACCTATCCCCAGTCTCAGCAGGCTTCCTGGGTCCTGCCCATGGGGGATGTCCCTGTAAGGTGCTGGCAGCTCTCAGCCCCCAGTGGAACTGGTGGGAGCTGAGGGAACTCAGCACCTTACCGAGCTGAGCACACAGTGCATTCCTGCAGTTCCTGGGGACCAGCAGGGAGATGGCGGGCGCAAGGGTTGCATATGGAAACCAATGCAGATTCATTCTGCAGCCCTACCTCAGAGGAGAACATGGGGCCTTCCGGGACATTGCAAAGGCACCAACAAACCAAAAATGTTTGGCTTTGCTCAAGAGAACAAACATTTCACAGGACAGCAGGATAATTATTCTACCAGAGTATGCAATTGGAGCAGCCTTCACCCAACACTCAAGCTGGGTTGGAAACGGATTTCTTGTCCTGTGAGAATTCTCAAGATTTTTTTTAAAAAAACATCCCATCCTGATTCAGGACAAAAGTCAATCTCAAAAACTTTCATGAATCAAAAAATTCCAAAATTTGGAATGGGTCAAGCAAAATGTTTTGTTGCAGTAATTTTGAAATGTTTTGCCCTGGATTCCAGTGGGAGCAACCCCACAGGAACTGGGCTGTCATGAAACCAATACCATAACCCCGATTAGCTCCCCTTTGACATCGAGATCATATATTTCACCAATGTTCCAGAGCTGACTCAGTGCAGATACATGCTGTTTGTTGGACCTATTCATTACAATTAGTTGACATCCAGAATAAACGATGATTAAGCTCCTTTTACCCTATCGCCCTGCATGGTGCTTTGAATTTGCATTGTGATTGGATCTCTACCATGAAAAGCACTGGGATATGTATCATCAGATTTCAATAAAAGAGGATAAATTACTGAATACTTGCCCATGTGGGTGTAGGGTTGCCAATTTTGGTTGGATGTATTCCTGGAGGTTTCATCACATGACATAATCTTTAATTAAAGATTAATCTTTAATTCCTGGAGACTCCAGGACAATCCTGGAGGGTTGGCCACCCTAAGTGGGTGACGTCTTTCAGTTAAGCCCCATGTGTTTAGTCTGATTTACAAACAGTGTTAATAGTAAAGACTGGTTGGCAAAGATGGTTTAAATAGTGGATCTGAAGCATTTCTAATCCCTCTTGGTAAATAAATCATATATTTCAAATGAGTGCATTCTGCAGCAGCTGGGTTATTTGAGTCACATGTTAGAAGGTGGTGTGCATATTTCCCACCTTTACCTACTCTTAAAGATTTCTTTGGGGAAAAATATATATAAATTATTGTACCACTTATTCCTGCCTATATTACAGAATTGGAGTCATTTAGTGGAGATTAATGTTCCCCCTCCATTGTTATGAACACTGCTGCTTATCCCAGTAGTCCAGTGGCTAGGCCCTAGGGCTGGGACTGGGCATATTGGGGTTCTATCCCTGACTTTCAGTTTCATTTTAGCCCTGTGTTAAGACTTGCTGTAATGGTTCAGTTTATTTGAATCATCATTTTTCCCATTTTTTCAAACATACCCGGTGAATCTCTTAGTAAAGACATATTGCCCTGAATCTGCAAAACATCCTTGTTCATTTCAGAAGAGTCAGAAATATTGGCAGCTCTTGACAGAATAAAAAACAACCATTCGCCACATCTTGCTTTTGCAAAGCTGACAGTAAGTGATCGACATTTCTGTTTCTGGTACAATTCTTTGCTGTTCTAATTTATGGATGTTTTTGTTTCTGCATTCTCCATTCAATGACCTCACATTTTCATTTTCTCACCATTTCTTTGACCTCCCTCAACATTTAAACTTACAAGAATGACAGCATTGTCTGAAGATAGCCCCTGCACCATCTCTCATATAATCTTTTCCTTTTTTAAAGCCCTGATTCAGGAAAGCACTTAAGCATATGCTTAAATCTCATTGACTTCATTGGGATTTAAGCACTTAACTTAAATGATGTCATGAACAGGGATGCTTCCCTGGATTGGGGGCAGGCCTAAGATTGTAGAACTGATAACTGCAACTGTGAATGGAGTCTAATCCTAGTCCTATGCTTTTAGGAGTTCCTGGGATATATGATTAAATAAAGCTGGGCAGAGAACAGCAATTCTGCTGTGCAGAAGATTTTGACACTTTAAAATGTGGATTCGTTCATCCATGTCAGTTCAATTTCAACAAGTCAGCAAATTTTGACAAAAATAAATGTTTCATTGAAATTTTTGCGATCAGCTGCAGAATTAAGTATTACACACGTGAGAAACCCTCCACACTGCTAGAAAACGGTATGCTTGCCCAGATGTAGTAAGCTATAGATGCAGACCCAAGCCAGAAGAATTAGAAGCCAGGGGTAGCATTTTCAGAAGTGTTCAGCATTGGCTTACCTACGCCCCCAGCAAAGTCAATAGTAAAACTGCCACTGAGATCAACAGGAACAAAGCAAGGCTAATGCTGAGAGATTCTGAAAATCTAGCCATACAACCGTGCAAAACTTCTTCTAGTTACAGAGTTCTTCTGCTTACGTCCATTGCTTGACCAAATTCCACCCACTCAACATGTAACTTACACTCTCATATATTTCATGGCTCAACAGGACCAACTCCTGGCTTCTCATGGAATATCAAGTCAAATTCAAGGTTTCAGGCTTTATCTTTCTGGTGCTTAATGGCCGTTAAAAAACCCACCAGAAATTCCAGGATGAAGCTCATGGGTGATAATTCCACATCTCAAGCACAATGGAACTTTCTACAATAAGGGTAAAGCTTGTGTATGCAGGAGACAGAGCTTTCTTGGAGGCTGGTCCCAGATTGTGGAATGAACTCCCTCAAAAACTAAGGACCATCACAAACCTCACCACCTTCTGCTCCACGTGCAAGGTGCACGTCTCTGATCAGAACAAAATGCTGTCCTGCATGTACAATTTTCCCTTTGAGGAGAGGATAAAAGAGAATGAACCACACATGGCAGATGTTAGCCATATTACTTAATGTACTACTGGAAGGCACTTGGCTGTTATGATGAGGCGAGTGGCAAAAGAACTTCCTTGTCAAATACACCCACTTACAAGTTGGCCCAGTAATTATGGTGAGCATGACCTCCAGCCCTGGATATAAAAGAAATGGGGTGGAATCCTTCTCGTAATCATTCTTATTAACAGTGGGCTACTCATTGCAAAGGCAAGACAAAAAAGAAGGAACTCTTATTTTTGATCTGCTAGGGTCTAGCTCATTCATTCCCAGTTTGTCCTGAGGGGGCAAAACTGACGTGAGGAAAGGTCACTTGAGTAAAATCCCGCAAATCTGAATATTAGAAATTGATTAAACCTGGCAGGGAATACAATGAAGTGGAGCTGCTTTGTCAAATTTACACAATGAAACTCCCATATTTTCCAATTCTGCTACAAAGCTGAAATGGAGACTGTATCATCTGGGTGATCCACAGGGATCCAGTAACCCTTTTGGAGAACCTGATCTAAGTTTCGACCAAACCTGTGCTAATTTATGGTTTTGAGTGGAATCCATGGGAAAATAGAGTTCCAACCTTAAATCCGGCAAAACTTGACTATTTTGACTGAGCTTTACTCTTCCAGCTTTGATCTTCTATCAAGTTTTGGTATGTTTCTTTGAATGCAAAATCAGGGATAAGACCTGCACACATTGAAATGTGTGCCAAACGTTTGCATGAACTCCTGCTAATTAATATGATAAGTTTCCCATAGTTCTGCAATGAAAGGATTTTTATGGTTGTTTCATTCTTTCCCCCACTGCTGAAGAATGTTTCACAGACGGATGGGCACAAGCTGCAACATTTGGATCTAGACCTGGATCTGAGTTTCAGGCATCCCAGAATTTGGGATGGTTCAAATCCAGGTTTAGGTTTGGGGCCAGAATTGGTTTCACATTTATTAGTCAGACAGCTGTGGCCTGATAGGATGGATTTTCTTATATCAGAAGGAAAACTGTTTTATACTCTCATACCTTGTTCTTAGTTTCCCCATGGAAAATCCACGCAGGGTGGTGATTGTAGGTACCTATTTAGCTCCCATCACCATAAAAGTTGAGCACCTCACAATCTTCTAGTTTTTATTAGTGGTAGGCAATGAGAGAAATAACACCTTTTCATACAGGATTTTGATATTTCTAAGTTGGGTTTTGTACCAGCTAGGAAGAAAATCCTAGAATTTTGAAATTCTCGTGGGAAAAACAATGGAGTCCCAGCCCCAGGGCAGTCCCACTGGCGGGCCACCCCAGACCTTCGAAATCCAGGCTTTTGGGTTGGCAGAAAACCAGGAAGGCCGGGTTCCATGGGACCCCTGCCTGGGTTCTGCTGGAATTTCAGGGAAATTGAACAATCTCCATGAAACGTTTTGATTTCGCTGAACTGGAAATTCCAACTACAACATATTTATTTGGATTTTTTCAGACCAGCTGTTGAGTGTATCTTCACAATACCAGGTGAGGCAGGGTAGTGCTATTATCCCCATAATACAAATGGGAAACTGAGACACAGAGCAAACAGGGTATGTCTACCCTGCCATAACAGGCCTTCAGCACTGAGTGTCAGAGCCTGCATCAATTGACTGAGACCCATGGGGCTCAGGCTGTGAGGCTAAAATTAGCAGTGTAGACATTTGGGCCCCAGCCCGATCCTGGGCTCTGAAACCTGGTGAGTGGGGAAGGGTCTCAGAGCCCGGGTTCTGCCTGGAGCCCAGATATCTACACTGCATCTTTTAGCCACTCAGCCTGAGTCAAATGACCCAAACTCTGAGACGCAGAGCTGCAGGTTTCTCTTTGCAGTGTAAACATAAGAACATAACAGTGGCCCTATTGGGTCAGACCAAAGGTCCATCTAGCCCAGTATCCTGTCTTCCAACAGTGGCCAGTCCCCCAGAGGGAATGAACAGAACAGGTTATGATCAAGTGATCCATTCCCTGTCGCTCATTCCCAGCTTCTGGCAAACAGAGGCTAGGGACACCATTCCTGCCCATCCTGGCTAGTAGCCATTGATGGACCTATCCTCCATGAATTTAACTAGTTCTTTTTTGAAACCTGTTATGGTCTTGGACATCACAACATCCTCTGGCAAGGAGTTCCACAGGTTGACTGTGTGTTGTGTGAAGAAATACTTCCTTTTATTTGTTTTAAACCTGCTGCCTATTAATTTTATTTGGTGACCCCTAGTTCTTGTATTATGAGAAGTAGTAAATAACACTTCCTTATCTACTTTCTCTACACGAGTCATGATTTTATAGATTTGACCAAGGCACACAATAGGGCTGTGGTAGAGTGTAGGGAATTGAACACAGGCCTCCCAAGGCCCAGATGGTGCCTTAACCACTGAACCATTCTTCCCATTAGTATGATCTAATGTCCCCTATCCCTCAAGTACATTTCTGCCACTGCACTTTGCTTAAATCATAAGCTGTTTGGGACAGAGCCTCTCTCTATTTGTAATATGCATGTGAACAGTGGGACCCTGCTCTGCAATTGGGGTTTCCAGGTGTCACTTCAACAGAAATCATTAATAACTGTTCTTGGAGTAGCAGCACCAGTCCACAATATTTCCAAGATTATTTTTTGTTTATCATGGAAATATTTCACAGGCTTCCCAGCTGTTCAAGACACTATTGCACTTTACAGCCTCAGCTCATTGGTTTTTTAATTGCACAATTAATACTGTAAAAAAAAATCAATTATGGGATAGTGAAGCAGTTAAAACAATTCTAAAGCCCCCTAAATTTGAGGGAGTGGAATACAGAGTTTTAATTCCTTAACAAGCACAGCTACTCTTACTGCACAACTGCTACTCTTTGCATAAAGTGGCTCTTTCTCTGTAAAAGACAGTGTCACAAACCTTCACAAATGACAGTGAATTTGCATTTAAGTTGCACCTTGAGTTATGGGGAAGTAATTTTTCAACATCTAGGGGCTTGCCAAATCTGGGTGAAATCCTGGCTACAGTTCAGCCATGGGGCAAGGATTTCATCCTCTATTTAAACAAGTCCTTGCTCCCTTCACAGATCCTTCCTCCCAAGGGACTGACACATGCTTAATTGCTTTGCTGAGCAGGGGCTTACATCCCATTGAGTCATCTTCACATCCCATTGAAGGCATCTCCGAGCTCCATTGAAATTGAGTGCTTTGCAGAATTAGCAAAAACAAAAGGAGGACTTGTGGCACCTTAGAGACTAACAAATTTATTTGAGCAGAAGCTTTTGTGAGCTACAGCTCACTTCATCGGAAGAATGCAGTAGAAAATACAGTGGGGAGATTTTATATTCACAGAGAACATGAAACAATGGGTGTTACCTTACACGCTGTAACCAGAGTGATCAGGTAAGGTGAGCTATTACCAGGAGGGGGGAGCAGGGAGGGAAAAAAAAAACCTTTTGTAGTGATAATCAAGGTGGGCCATTTCCAGCAGTTGAGAAGAACGTGTGAGGAACAGTGGGGGGGGGGGGGGGGGAGAATAAACGTGGGGAAATAGTTTTACTTTGTGTAATGACACATCCACTCCCAGTCTCTATTCAAGCCTAAGTTAATTGTGTCCAGTTTTCAAATTAATTCCAATTCAGCAGTCTCTCTTTGGAGTCTGTTTTTGAAGTTTTCTTGTTGAAGAATTGCCACTTTTAGGTCTGTAATCGAGTGACCAAAGAGGTTGAAGCGTTCTCCGACTGGTTTTTGAATGTTATAATTCTTGACATCTGATTTGTGTCCATTTATTCTTTTACGTAGAGACTGTCCAGTTTGACCAATGTACATGGCAGAAGGGCATTCCTGGCACATGATGGCATATATCACATTGGTAGATGTGCAGGTGAATGAGCCTCTGATAGTGTGGCTGATGTGATTAGGCCCTATGATGGTGTCTCCTGAATAGATATGTGGACACAGTTGGCAACAGGCTTTGTTGCAAGGATAGGTTCCTGGGTTAGTGGTTCTGTTGTGTGGTGTGTGGTTACTGGTGAGTATTTGCTTCAGGTTGCGGGGCTGTCTGTAAGCAAGGACTGGCCTGTCTCCCAAGATCTGTGAGAGTGATGGGTCGTCCTTCAGGATAGATTGTAGATCCTTGATGATGCACTGGAGAGGTTTTAGTTGGGGGCTGACGGTGATGGCTAGTGGCGTTCTGTCATTTTCTTTGTTGGGCCTGTCCTGTAGTAGGTAACTTCTGGGTACTCTTCTGGCTCTGTCAATCTGTTTCTTCACTTCAGCAGGTGGGTATTGTAGTTGTAAGAACGCTTGATAGAGATTTTGTAGGTGTTTGTCTCTGTCTGAGGGGTTGGAGCAAATGCGGTTGTATTGTAGAGCTTGGCTTTAGACAATGGATCATGTGGTGCGGTCTGGATGAAAGCTGGAGGCATGTAGGTAAGCATAGCTGTCAGCAGGTTTCCGGTATAGGGTGATGTTTCTGTGACCATCGCTTATTAGCACCGTAGTGTCCAGGAAGTGGATCTTTTGTGTGGACTGGTCCAGGCTGCGATTTATGGTGGGATGGAAATGGTTGAAATCATGGTGGAATTCCTCAAGGGCTTCTTTCCCATGGGTCCAGATGATGAAGATGTCATCAATATAGCGCAAATAGAGTAGGGGCTTTAGGGGATGAGAGCTGAGGAAGCGTTGTTCTAAGTCAGCCATAAAAATGTTGGCATACTGTGGGGCCATGCGGGTACCCATAGCAGTGCTGCTGATTTGAAGGTATATATTGTCCCCAAATGTGAAATAGTTGTGGGTGAGGACAAAGTCACAAAGTTCAGCCAACAGGTTTGCCATGACGTTATCGGGGATACTGTTCCTGACAGCTTGTAGTCCATCTTTGTGTGGAATGTTGGTTTAGAGGGCTTCTACATCAAGAATTATAACATTCAAAAACCAGTCGGAGAACACGTCAATCTCTTTGATCACTCGATTACAGACCTAAAAGTGGCAATTCTTTAACAAAAAAACTTCAAAAACGGACTCCAACGAGAGACTGCTGAATTGGAATTAATTTGAAAACTGGACACAATTAACTTAGGCTTGAATAAAGACTGGGAGTGGATGTGTCATTACACAAAGTAAAAACTATTTCCCCATGTTTATTCTCCCCCCGCACTGTTCCTCAGACTTTCTTGTCAACTTCTGGAAATGGCCCACCTTGATTATCACTACAAAAGGTTTTTTTTCTCTCCTGCTGGTAATAGCTCACCTCACCTGATCACTCTGGTGATCACAATGATCACCCATTGTTTCATGTTCTCTGTGTATATAAAATCTCCCCACTGTATTTTCTACTGCATGCATCCGATGAAGTGAACTGTAGCTCACGAAAGCTTCTGCTCAAATAAATTTGTTAGTCTCTAAGGTGCCACAAGTCCTCCTTTTCTTTCTGCGGATACAGATTAACATGGCTGCTACTCTGAAACTTGCAGAATTAGGGCTCTAATGCTGAATCTGTGACAACAGAACATTTCTCGGGTGTGAGGTTTGTTATATAAACATAGGCGGACGACTTCAAAGCAGGGAGCTGGCAGAAGGGGAAGTTAAGCTTTAAAGCATAAATCTCTCCCGCAGACGCAAATATCTGCACTAATACCAAGATGAATACCAAAAGAACATGGCTTTTTGAATAAATATTTCATTTTTCAGTTGCTCTACTTTCAAAGTTTCTGTATAAGAAATAAACATTTTTGCCTTATTTGGAAGAAAAGTGGCATGCCGCAAAATAAAAGCTAAAATGTAACAACCCGGGCTTTTCTCTGACTCACAAAGCAGAAAAATCAGACAAAATAATAGGAATAATGAAAATACCTAGCTTGTAAACAGTGCTTTTCCCCTTTGCAAAGGAGAGCAGGATGATTATCCCATTTTTTTCACATAAGAAAACTGAGGCACATGAAGCTGAAGTGTCTTGCCTGAAAAGATCACCCAGGAGGTCAGTGGCAGACCTGGGAGCAAAATCTAGGTCTCCTGACTCCAGTCCAGTCCCCTAGCTACTAGACCACACTGCCTGGGAAGCAGATCGAGACTGAGACAAATGAGATCCCCTAATGGCATCAGAAATATAGATGATGATGTAAAAGATGATGATCTATTTATAGAGTACCAGCAGCAGGGTAGGACCTCTGACATAGCGCAAGGATCATTTCAGGTGCATGGGTAAGCAACGCTGAGAGAGGGCGAAGGTTATAAGACCCATCCTGAAATCCTTAGTCAAGCAAAACTGCCATTGAAGTTTGCTTCAGGAAGGCATGTCAAGACTACTAGGCCTGTAATACTTGGCTGACCCTTTGAAGTCCTAGACCATATGCACTGAAAAGCTGGCATTAGAGCCAGCTGAATTACTCACAGCAAATAAACAGCCACTGTATATATCACTCTCTTTCCTGTTCCCAACAGACTCTGAATAATTCTCAATGGCAAACAAATTAGGAAAGCAGAGGGGGCCTGCAACGAATTCGAACCTGATGATCAGCTGGTGAAATGTTCATGTGTTGACTATTTATAGACATAACATGTGATTGGTCCCTTAGGTCACAAAATATTGTTTTGGGTCCCTGGTTGGATGACTGAAATTTTATAAATGGTGGAATAATAATGACCGATGAGTAACAAATAGTCGTCATTGTGCATGAATACCCTTGTCAGTACAGGGTTTTTGGAAAGAGAACAGCCGCTCCCCAATCAGTGGTGTGAACAAAAAAAAGTCTGCCCACCAGTTAGTGAACGATCGTACGAAGCAGCAGGAACTTGGTTGACCCAAACACCTGTGTGGCATTTGAGAAGAGGGTTGAAGAGCTGATTGTGCAGTATTCTGTCCAGTGTTTTTTGCATGCTCATCTGCACTGAACTGCACCTCTGTCATCCTGCTTCCTTCAAAAGCACTGCGTGCCCTCCCTCTGGTTGAGGAGAGCCGTAATAAAACCACTCTGGCTGAGGAGGGCTGGGAATTTGTTCCCCAATGGGATCAACCTTTGTTCAGGCGAAGGGAGTCCTTGAGAGCCATGCACCATCCCCCCTCCTCTCTAGGGGAGACACAGTGTCTGGCATACGCCCAGCCTTTGCCAGTCCAGGATCGAACTGAGGGCCCGAACGTGGACCCCCTGTTCTGCAGTGCATTGCATCATCACTACACTGCAACAGCACAAATAACCCATCATTGTCCTACCTTCCAGATGCTTCCAGCCATGTCCTGGGGCTTTACCCGAGTCCGCGTTCAGTCTGGTCACTGAAAGCAGCTCTAGGGGCAGCGATGGGACAGCAGAAATAGCAAGACTGTTTGCTTAGGAAAGGGTGACAACCTGCTTATTACTGGCTTCTGCTCAGCACAGGCTCCTCTGTTACAACTGTGCATCTGGGGACCTTGTCTGTGCTGCCAAGAAAAAAGAAGCTCTCTTTTATGAGCTGCCCCTTCCTCCCTTTCATGCTGTAAAAAATTTCTTCACATGTGTCTGTTTAGTAAACTCCTTTAATTACGTTCCATTGGAGTGACAGTAATCCACTGATGTTTGGCTTCATTAATGCTACCAGACTGAACGCTTGACCTCCTCTCTTATCTTGTTGCTTTTCACCCCAATGACGTGTAAAAGAGAAATGCCCTAGGATGATAACCAACTGTAACTCTTGCTTGTTCTGGCTTGAAAGGAATGATTACCTTGAATTGCACTTAATCCTGGATTTCAAATCTCGAAGAAACAGGACACCTGAAAACCAGGACATGTTATTAATTAGCTTAGTTGTATCTGGGTAGCACCCACAACATGCTAGACACTTTCCTTACAGGTAGGGATGACAGCCCCTAAACTGAAGAGCTCACCAGTCTACATCTAGGGCTGGTTGAAAATGTTCTTGAGGTGCGGTTTTCCACCTGAAAAAAAAAAAAAGCCATTTTGTCATGATGGAAACTTTTCCACAGCAACGTGCTGATTTTGACAAAATTTGGTTTAGAAAACAATTGAAAAGCATTTTGGTTCTTCACTGCAGAACAATTTCATTTTGAAATTTATTTATATTACAGACTTTATATATTATGTTAAGATATTATGATTTTTTACAATTATAGAACTTTTAAAAAGTCAAACTCAGAAGTGCTTTTATTTTATTGAAATTTTGATTGATCCAAAATAAACAATAAAATCCAAAAGTTTCATTTAGCTAGAGATTTAGATTTGGGGAGGGGAGTGGTCCGAGTTAGTAAACCCTTGACTCCCCCAAGGTGACTTCCCTTCACTTTATTGTGCTAACTCATGTTAAAACTACAGACTCCCTCATCTTTACCTCACGTTCATTACCATGTGTTAGCTAACATGAGTTAAGAACACCCTTTTTCCCTAGTGAAAATGCACCCAGTGAGAGACATTTTACCTAAATCGAGATGTGGCTAGTTAAGTAGCAGCAGGTATGTGATTGTCCTTGTTTTGTATATGAGGTTTATTTTTCTTTAAGAAGAATTCCTTTCTCCTTCTTTCTCCTGTATCCACTTGACTCCGGATCAAACAGTGTTGTGGGAAGATTATACCTTGGTGTCGCACTTGTAATGGGACTCAGTTTACACCACAAATTGAAAAGCCTCTTCTTTTCTCATTGCTTTACTGCTTCTTTGTTCTACAAGCCAATCACAATCAGGTCCCTTGCTGGTGATATCAGCAGAGAGGTTAAAGGCTAAATGAGCACAGAGAAGCTGACCTCTCGTCTTGAGAGATGGCCACTCCAACTCAGAGTTGAAGAGCGTTGGGCAGGGGAAGCTTGCCCATACTTATCCTTTCTCCGGGGCTGGCAATCCAGCACCATTGGCGAGTGCAAAATTTACTCTCATGGCCAGAGACTCCCAACACAAATTTTATTTTGAATCTGAAAGTTTGGTTGATAAGAAGTTTAAATGCTTAACTTCAGGAAGGCTGGTCTTGTGGTTCGTGCAGGAAACATGGATTAATAATATACAGCACTTTTTCTCAGTAGATCTCCAAGCACTTTGCAGAGGACGTCAATATCACTATCCCCGTTTTACAGATGGAGAAGCTGAGGCATGGATGGATAAAGTGACTTGTCCAAGGTCACCCAGTGGCAGAGTTGGGAATAGAACCCAGGTCTTCAGTCCGGGGTGCTAGTCACTAGGTCACACAGCCTCCGCAATGCCAGCTCTGCTACAGACTCCTTCCCTGTTCTTGGGCAAGTCACTTCAGCTCCATGCAACTCAGTTCCCTATCTGAATAATGTGCACAATACATATTTTCTCCCATCTTTTGTCTGATTTGCGGGCAGGGACTGTCTTCCTAGATGTATGTTCAGTACCTGCCACGGTGGATCCTGATTGGCACATCGAGGCACTAGTGCAATACAACTTCTATTGTCACGATAATGTGGCACGCTAACATCGTTCACATTTTACACTGATTTGTAAGTGGACCAATTATTAGCAACCAGCTTTGGAAGGTGGAAAAAGTCAATAATACTTTAGCCATTTTTTAAAACCAGGCTGGGTGATGGAAGCTCTATCGGCAATCTTGTGAATATTTATATGGTGGTATATACCTGTGAACAATTCCCCTTGGCCCTGAGTGCCCCCTTATGGTTGGGCACTGTAATACCAGGGTTAAGATCCTACCTCCTGCTGTGGAGTCCTTAAGAGCCTGAGGAGGAGGAGGAGAGGGGAGGGCGGGGTGGGTCTCTAGTCTTTGAGACTGGTTTATTACAAAAACATAGTGCAAATAATCCATAGCAAATGTCCCAACACATACACTGTCCATTCATCTCCTCCACTGCACATAGTCCTTAAAATCTCAAAACGTCTATTCCATCAGTGTAGCACAGACCATGGCCTGGCATCTTTTACCACATCTGGGCTCTTCTTGGGTCCTCTTCTGACCTTCTGCCGGCTGGAGCTCAACCCTACTCTTCCCAGGAGGAATACTTCAGCTTCTCTACTGGGAGTTCATCCTCACTCCCCCTTCCACTATCATCTCATCAGGAGATAGACCTATCCCTGGCTCCCCTGGCCCTCAGCTCTCTCTGGCCCTCAGCTCCAGCTTGGAAGTCAGCAGGCAAACGTCCTCTACTACTCTTCTTCCTTCAGTCTCCCCCCAGGAACCTCCTACAGCTTTCTTCATGGATCTCCCCCACTCTGATCTTCCCTGATCCTCTCTAGCCCCGGGTGCGGCTCTGCCCTCTTAACTGGCCAAGCTGAGAGAACCTGTACTGGCATAGAGGCTCTTGACCTGCTCCATTTAAGGGGAAAGCCAACCTGTGACAATACCGTGCTTGGGGAAAGGGGAAACACATAACCTTTGCCATTTCCAAAGCTATCAAAAATTCCGCCCCTCCCCCGCCACTTCGGAGGATTTGTTAGGATTGAATGGGTCGGCATGTGTAGGATCACTCTAAAAAGAAGCCATCTGTTCTGTGATAGGTGGGGTTCACAAACCCAGAAATAAATCACATTGTATTGACTATGAATTTTGCTGGGAAAGTGAAATATCACTCGGAATACAGTCCCTGATGAAGCCAGCACCGGGGGGGAAATACAGACTCTGATACCCGTATCCACACTCAGTAGGATAATACTCCTCGAGTAGTCCCACTGACTGCAGTACTTGCAGAGTAAGGTACTACTCAGCAGGAGTTAAGGGGACCAGAATCGGGTTAGTGCTATATAAGAGCTAGGTATTATTATTAGACTAGTGAAGGCAAGGATGTAGTATCTATAGTCACGTTACCTAAAGGGAGGCAGTGTGTCCTAGTGGATAGGGCACTAGACTGGGGCCCAGGAGATTGGGGCTCTGTTCCTGCCTCTGCCACAGGCCCGATTATGCAAGTTACTTACCCTCTATGTGCCTCAGTTTCCCCATCTGTAGACCAGTGATAATGATACTGACCTCCTTTGGGAAGCACTTTAAGATCTACTGATGAAAAGTGGTGTATATAAACTCCAGAGCAGACACACTCAAAGCCCATCACTCCTCAGAGATGATTGGGAAGTGTCTTTGTACGGTGAAGTCAGGGAGGTGCCTATGGCTAATTTCAGCTGTATCACACATACTGTATGTCAGCATAGCTTCCTTGACAGCCTGTCACACCCCACATAAGGTTAAGCTCCTCGCTGGAGCTGACCCCAGTCAGGCACTCTGGAGACATTACCCTCTTGGGAGGATCCACCTTTCAGATGAGACAGGAACATTCACCAGCCAGCACTTGCTCTTTGGCAGAGATGGATGGGACTTACGCAAACATCCGCAGCTGGTGGATGAGATTATGGAGGTCACGTGAGGAACTCTAGCTGTATCTGCATGTTATCAACGTGGTACACATATACCTTGGAGAACAGAGCAAGATAAAGTACAGTCTGTCAGTCAAGCTCGCTGGGGGAGGAACAGCACATGAGACACTGCAAGGAATGTTCAGGGCAGGAGATTTTGTGCAGCTTCAGCACATCATTGTCTTCATCACTCTCCGTGCTTCCTCCTCTCCTATTCTTACTGGAATTATTTTTCCAGATGATTTGGGCAATAATTCATAGCTATGATATAGAGACTGTCTTGTATCTACTAGATTGTATAATTTAAACCAAACCGTGATTGGTATTATTCATTACAGCTAGTCGAAATGGTTTGCCCTTGGAAAATGCCAGTTCAACCACAACAAAACGTTTCACGGGAACCTACCGATTTAATCAGAAGTTTTGACTGGAAATGATCAAAATGGTTCATTTCAATAAGGTCCACATGTTTCATTTTGACTTAC
The DNA here is from genome assembly GCF_015237465.2 of Chelonia mydas. NCBI lineage: Eukaryota > Metazoa > Chordata > Testudines > Cheloniidae > Chelonia > Chelonia mydas. The sequence goes on along the minus strand of NC_051251.2, from coordinate 69,268,328 downwards.
ATGTATTATAGATTATAAGAGTCAAAACGTTTCAGTGAGGTTAAACAAAAATATTTCAGAATATTTCATTTTGGGACAAATTCTGAGATTTCAAAACTTCTTGTTCCAATTTGAGACTAAACCAACTTTTGAAATCCTGGAATTCCCAATCGGATGGAAATTCCAGGTCTATAATTTATCTTGTGGTACAGCCCAGAGTTTCCAACCCAGGCTGAGCCGCTCTTGTGCTAGATCTGTACGCAGATAGAGACGGTCCCTGCTCTGAAGAGTTTACATAGGCAACTGACAAAGGGCAGGAGGGGGGAAAAAAGAGGCAAACTGATTTCTCCCCCAGGGTCTCCCAGCAGATCAGTGCCAGAGGTAGGAATAGACTCCACTTCTTCTGGCACATAGCCCTGTGCCTTGCCCACTGGACCATGAATCTACAATGCATTACTGACCATGTCCACCAACCACAAACATTTTCTTCGTGATACAGGGCGCAGACTAAACATGAAAAAAAGTTATTCCTGTTTATCCTGCAGAATGGTACAAAACACAGACAACACCTGCATTCTGATACAATGTGAGGCAAAAATTAGGCATGTGGGAACTGGTTCATATCATGAGCCAACCCAGGGCTTCACCCCACCCTCTAACCCAATATGATCCATCCATTGCCTAAGGTTTCCATAAAGTCCCTCACTGTTTCTCCCATTACTGGTTTTATTTGTGCTCTTCCTTGGGTCCAATCCAGCTCCAGCAGTGAAACTGTCAATGTACTGTAAGAAATGCTGCTCTTGGGATATCCCTAGGCTGACCAGCAGCAGGACATAATGATGAGAGTATTTCCACTGGACCACAGTCCCTCCTTATTAAACTGAACCCTACCTTTAAGCCATGAGTTGGAGGCAGTGCAGGGAAGGTCTGGGAAGGATTCTCTCTCAAAGCACACACTGTCCCTCTCCAGCATTGCTTTAATAAGTGGAACAATTAAGCATGGCATGCATAAACTCCAAGGGAACACGTTCTTGCTGATAGTTAAGCTGACTATTTGAGCAGATGGGTAACACATCAGAGAGATCTGCACATCTGGCCAATGTCACCATGCTGAGCCAGGTGTCGGAGAATGCCCTTGTTTGGGGATTCAGCATAAATCCTGCAGGATCCCAAGCTGAACTGCATTGCAGAACAGCCCATAAATTGAGATGTGTTATGTGTAATCCACAGCCCTGCTAGTGCAGTATGTGACTTTCTACTGTAAAAGGTTAATTTGATATAAAGATTGTTGGCAGTGGGTCCCGGGATTTGAGAGAGACAAGGTGGGTGAGGTAATATCTTGTATTGGACCAACTTCTGTCAGTGGAAGGTACAAATGACACTCTGGTTATCTCCCCCAGACCTAAAGAAGAGCTGTGGGACTTGAAAGCTTATACCTTCCACCATCAGAAATGGGTCCAATAAACGATATTACCTCACCTATCTTGATAAAAAAATGTGCTTTTAGCATTTGCCCAAGACGCTTGGCTGTAAACGAAACATATGGACATAGCAATTTCAAAGGCAATGAACTGCTCTCGGTCAGATTATAGATGGTCTGAGAGAACTCAAACCAAGATTACAAAACTAATTTTCAAGTTGGCAGCATTGAATTATACGAGCCAGTACTGGCATGTGCCAATAAAACCTTTACACCCAAACCCCGTTAGCATGTATTCTGCATCTGCTACATATTCTACCGAAAAGCTAGATGGTTTAGCGTTTTTAAAAAAAATTGGAACAATACATCTTTGAAAATCCCTCTGACTGTAAAGTTTGGTGCCTTAGTTACTATGCTTCCTACTGTACAGGCCTCAAAGAGGGAGGAGAAAGTTATAATTGGTACATTTTAAAATCGTCTAAAAATGACTTGGAAGCTTTTTCCCTTTCCATATGTCACTACGTAAGCAGTTTAAAATCAAATACCTCTGAACCTACAGGAGCAAGAGCATAATCCTATCAGAGCAGCTGGTTTTACTTCTGAGGACTCATGAGATAACAGAGCTTCGACCAGAGGCTAGCACAGGAGTGAGTCTTGCCCTTCCTGGGCTTTTGGGGCTGGAAGGTGGGACGTGACATTTGGGGAGCAGAGAAAAGAACATTTCTCTGGAGGATTTTATTATTATTTTTAGATTGTAAATAGCTGAAAGATGCTCAAAGGGTTAGCAAGTCAGAATAAGTCCCCAGGTGGGGCTCTGGGATGTGTTAGTACAAGTTATATTAGAGTGCAGGTTAGGCAGCCAAAGTTGTCTGACCGGCTCTGTTAGGATAGTGGCTGCAATTTCACACATATGCTGTCCTGTGGATCCCAGGACATCAATGGGGCTATGCCCCTGTTCAGTCCACAGGTTGAGACAACCCCTCAGGAACGCCAGGAGCAGAAAATCCCTATGTTCTTTGGGTAACTTCAGTTCTCCGGCCGATGTTTCTGTAGGTGAACTGTGAACTAATTTGTCTCTCTAAAAATTGACAGGGTAATAAAATGGCTTTTTAAAGCAACCTATTTTATGGAGTGGCTCAGTGATCTCTAGGATGAAGTAGCTTCATAGTTCCAACACGTGCATTCATCAGGAGTTACTTATGTGGCGACGGGAGCCTAGCCAGCCCGCCAGATCAGAGGTCTCATCCAAGCCGTTTTACAAATCTGCTCATTGAAGGGAGAATCAGAGTCTGTAAACATCGCACAGCAAGAAGAACACCCCTGCTTATTTTATATTGCTGAGCCATTAGATCGTTGTGTGGAAAGCACCAGAAGCGCAGGCTAGAGAAGAGCTCAGTGTGGCTCAAAAGCTCGTTTCTCTTACCAACAGAAGTTGGTCCAGTAAAAGACATTACTTCACCCACCTTATTTTTGTTATGATAGACTGCGGAGACATTTAACATCCTAATTAACCCTGTGTGCGATACGGTTGCTATTTGATGAGTTGGCTTTAACAGGTAGGAGCTAACTTCTAGCATGGGACCAAAACAAACCCCTGTGAGACCTACCACCTAAAGATTTTTATTTTTAAACATTCATTCACAGACTTGAATGCTCTGTCCATATGGGAGCCGTCAATGCTGCCATTTCTGTTGTTGCTACACCAAGATATGCAAGAACTGAACTGTTCCTTTATTTACTCTCATTGCTTAGTGCTGTAACTTGGAAGAATGACTTTCATTCAATTTTAATAGATAATCATCTTAATTAATGTAATAACTGATTCATTGGATTGTAGACTCTTTGGGACAGAGACTATGGTGCAGATTCTCAAACTCCCAGGGGTGTTTCAATAGGAGTTAGACACTTTTGAGGATCAGGGCCTATGTGTTTGTCCAACGCCTAGCACAGGGGAGGCCTAATACTGACTGGGGGCTCTGGGAGACACTAATCAATGAGTCAGTCAAACAATCAATAATGATAATTAACATGTATCGGGTTCATGTAGAACCTGAGAGGAGGTCTCCCCTCTGCTACAGACCCAGGATGCTGCTAGAACGGTGTACAGGAGCCATGAAGTCCCCTTAGCTAGCAGGGTGAGAATTCCTCCAGCGCGAGCACCGCATACAATGGCTATAGGCTGCAATGCAGACTCCCTCACAAGCCTCAGAATAGGAGACACATCAGGAGTGGAGCCTCAGATGGGAGAGAGTTAGGGTTGACAAATTTCTGATTGCAGAAAACCGAACATCCCTGTCCCGCCCCTTCCTGAGGCCCTGCCCCTGCTTATTCCATCCCCTCTTCCTCCATCTCTCGCTCTCCCCCACTCTCGCTCATTTTCACCAGGCTGGGAAGGAGTTGGAGTGTGGTAGGGGGTGAGGGCTCCAAGGTGGGGCCAGAAATGAGGGGTTTGGAGTGTGGGAGGGGGCTCTGGGCTAGGGAAGGGGGATAGGGTGTGGGGCTGGGGTTGAGGGGTTCGGAGTGTGGGAGGGGGTGCAGGCTCTGGGAATGAGTTTGAGTGTGGGAAGGGGCTCAGGGATGGGACAGGGAGTTGGGGTGTGGGTTCCAGGAGGGAGTTTGGATGCGGTAGGGAGCTCCAACCTGGGATTGGGGGTTGGGGCGCAGGAGGGGGTTTGGGGTACAAGTTCTGGACAGCACTTACCTCAGGCGGCTACCGGAAGCGGCCGGCATGTACCTCTGGCTCCAAGGTGGAGGCGCAGCTAGGCAGCTCTGCATGCTGCCCCCGTCCGCAGGCGCTGCCCCCGGAGCTCTCATTAGCCATGGTTCCTGGCCATAGTAGAACATGTTACTTCATTGGAGCCAGTAACTGGTGGTGAGCCAAGGAAAGAAAGAGATTGACCGAGTTCCAAACAGAGTGCAAAGAGAGCAAAGGATCTGCTCCGGGACTCCCATATCTAAGTATGAACTGTGAACCCAGGCTAATGTTAAAGGCCAACAAGGTAAGCACATGGCTAATCACATCATTTGTGTGCTCAGGATCATGCTTATGCCCTTGTCCCCCCAGACATGCCCAATCTCTTCCCACAGCATGCTTCTTTTCCTCCCTGAGCACTTGAGAGTAAGGGGAGCTGGCACTTAGGGACTTGACTTTGGGTCAATGTGGAGGGTTATGCCTACAGCTTAACATTGTTTGTGTTCATATTTATCCTCTATTCAAACTTGAGCTTGTGATGACTTTGCACGCTGGGCTGTGCACTGCACAAGGACTTGCAGGCTCAAGGTTTTTATTGAGGTTGCCATGAAGTCAATGAGATCTCCCCTATTTGCTGATCTCCACCTATTGCATGACCTGAAGAAGAGTTCTGAGTAAGTTCAAAAGCTTGTCTCGCTCACCAACAAAAGTTGGTCCAATAAAGGATATTACATCATCCACCTTGTCTTTCTAGTGTGCACCACAGTCATGTGACTCCAATGATACACCATGCAACTCAGAGTGACAGGAGACTGAACTGCATCATGGGAGATGTAGTCCAATGAAGAAGCCTGGCCCACAGGGGAGAATGCAGGGTGCAGGAGGCAGACTACAACTCCCATGAGGCACCACAAAAGATTCTAGTTAATATTGAACTGATTCAAAACAATTTTTTTTATTCCGTTCAAAACCTGATAAGTTTTGGATCAATTTGTCTGGAATTGAAATGAAATATTACAGTTTAATTTTTCTGAAGGAAAACCAAAAATGTCAGCAAAATCGAAATTTCCCTGTAGAAAATTTCAATTTTGCAGAAATTGAATTTTCTATATAAAAAAAGTCATTTAGATGGAAAATTCCTGACAAACTCAACAGCTGAGTTATTTTGATGCAAGTTTATGTATAGACCAGCTAATAGTCAGTTGAACTGTCTGCAAAAATTGATTTCTGTATAAATTCTCCATGGTAGACACATGCTTTCTAATAGGTCTCAGAGCTCAGTTTGAACACACTGTTATAGTTGCATTGTTCACTCATGGCTAAGGAATAGTTCTCATAAGCTTATAGGTCACTTTGGATGACAGCTGCCTTAAAATATTAGGCATCTGAGACAATGCTGCAAATGCGTGGAAATGAATAATTTAAACACCTGATCCTATAATCCTACTCACATGAGCAATCTTTACTGAGACTAGCAGAACAAATGAGCAAAGCTCATTAAAGTCAGTACAAATCTTTCCACAGATTTCCATGAATTTTGGATCAGACTCATTGAGTTCAGTAGGACTGCTTAGAGTGTTCCGGGATTGGGCCCTAAATCTTTAATATTTTTGCACAGCATGGTGCAGGAGGATAATATTCAGGCAACTGAGAGCCGGTAGTGCCCACACATTCCAGATCGCTTCCAGTTCTTTTTTCCTAAATTCCTTAATGTCAAATGATGGAATTACTGTAACTATTTCTCTGATAGTAAATTACCATGTCTCCGTGAAGAGACGCCGTCAGTTATGCCATACAAAGACATATTTACAATGTGAAACAACAATCAAATTCTTATTAAAAATGATAGGAAATCCACACACAGCACTGGCACTGCATACTACAATCCGGTTTGACCTACCCCCCTTCCCATCATTCAGAAACACAAAGGCAACTAGTCTGGAATATACTAGGGCCCGGTGCTGCTAAAGGAGACTGTGATGCCGCACAAGGACTAGAAGCTAAGCTGTATCTTGGTATTGGTAGCAGAGTTATGGTGAAAACACACTCGTGGCTAGAAAAAGGACAGGTCAATGGTGCTCTTGGTATGGTTACTGACATAGTGTATGAGCCAGGGTGCAAACCACTGGCAGACATGCCCATAGTAGTTTGTGTAGACAGATACACAGGACTGAATTTTAAAAATATAGTACCCATGTCATCAATCACCTGCTGCTGAAACACCAGCATAGGTTGCTCTGGGAGCCAATTTCTCATGATTTTGGCTTGGGCTGTGGCTAGTTATTAGACACAAGGTCTTTCATTATCAATGGTTGTTATTGACAATGGCAAACTTGTAGTCAGTTGCATGAACATGACGGACCCACACATCTGAGTGGATCATATTTGGCTCTGGGTTCAACTATCAGCGTATACACATACAAATTATGAAACCGCTAACACGATGCAGAGAAGAAGAGAAGCAACTTAGGCAACGATCACATTCAGGTTTAGTGCTGTAAAATTGCTAGAGATTTTAGTCTACGCAGAATATCCACAGAATCACTCTGTGGTTTTTCAAAAAACCCGAAAAGCCATTTGCACTTTAAAAAGTTAGCTAAAACACAGAGCTTGGCCTACGTGAGCCACAAAGTGTGTGACCCTCTCTAGTTTATATTTATACATAATTAATAGTAAAGTATATTACAGAATGCCCAAAGCCTGTACTCAGGACAAAGGCCCCATTGTTATAGGGAACTTTGCACCCTTCGTGGTGACAGAAAGTAAAATTAATAACTGCTGCCCACCCCTGCCTCTATCATCTCCATTTATTTTATTCCTTCTGGCTGTGGGGCCATATTGTTCATTTACAGTCTAAGGCTAGAAGGGATCGCTGTGATCTGACCTCCTTCATAAACCAGGCCATAGAATGTCACACTGCAATTTCTGTATCAGGCTCATTCCTTTCTACAGAAAAGACAGACTGACCCAACACATCCTACAGGGCATCCTAAACATCATCAGACTTGGGCGATGGCAGATGGCAGGAGAGAGCAAGTTCCATAGCTGAGGGCCCTCCACCCTCTCTGGAGTTCAAGTTAAGGAAAGAAAGCAAGAAACTTACAGCCACATCCAATTGCCCTGATGGGACAGCAGGGAAAGGCAGATACTAGCCAGGCCCCAGTCCACACAGGGGTATCCAGTTGAGGCACGTCAAGTATAGTGGCCTCACCACCTGATGTTCCAGGACCCCGTGTCACTGACATGATTTCCTGCCATGTGTTAGCAGCAGCAAAAAAGAACAGGTTCAATTATCTATTGGTTCCTTTTAAAATTAACAAACCCACCAGCTCATGCCCCAGAAGCCTGGGAAGTTATCTTTCCATTGCACCCTTACCAGGCAATAATTCCCCTCTTGCTAGCACAGAGTCTGCATATGAAACAAGGAAACCTTTATTAAGGGAACAGGCAACACAGCATCATCTTGGAAGAACACAGCACTACTGTATTCATTAAAGCAATCAGTAAAACAACTGCCTTCCGGTATCTCTGGCAGTGTCCTCACCGCTGTTCCCCACCTGTCACAGTGAACAACTGATGAACAAATCTCCCTTTAATACATTACTTTCCCCATCCCTGTTCCCCTGAACCCCACTCACAGTTTGTTGTCAGTAGTTAGCAAAGTCCCAAGGTCTAAGAGGGCATTCAGGCAGGTCCACCTCCAGCCCGTAGGGGAAGCCTGCCTGGTCTGGTGTGGAGGCTCCAGCTATAGTGATTTCAGCTTTGCTGGTGCTGGGTAGGGGACCCCGACCCGAATTCTGAGGCCTTACCGCAACACCTCTGCTGCACCATCTCTTCTCACTAGACCACCCCTGACGGTCAAGGTCCAGTCCTGAGGCTCCAAACCCTGACCCAGCTATAGTGATTTCAGCTTTGTCAGTGCTAGGTATTGGCGGGGGAGCTCTCCCCAGACTTCAGTCAGCTCTGTTGCCGCCCTGTACAATTTCCATAAAGATCCCCTTTCAGTTTTTCTTCACAGAATCATGAATGAAGGCATATAAACATCATGTAAAAATCCCTGCCATCCAGCACATCCCCCTCACAAGAAGCTCTTCTGAGCTGTGACCAACCTCCATTACCCAACAGCACAAGACCTGGGCTTTGTTTAGGGTGACCCCTTAGGAGTACAGTTCTGCTGCCGACTAGTCACACAATATGGACAACAGCGTTTCATTACCCTTACGCCCAAAACTTACATGGTTTCTAAAGAAAACGGACAAAATGTTCATACTGGGATGGTGGTGCAAATGAAGTCTGGCTCATTGGTTTTTCCTCCCGTTCACCAATAGATGTCAGCAGAGAGTTCCTTCCCTTGAAAGCCACAAGCTTACCCTTTGAGCATCACTACATTACCCTGCCTATGCTCACGAGCTGTGCTGGGAGGCATGCCCCTGGTTTGCACTCCCCTTCCCAGGGCAGGCTGCATCTCAGAGGTGCTGCTTGCATACAGTTTGTGAGGTGCTTTGAGCTCCTTTAGGATGAAAAGCGCCACTGCCCTGATTCAGGAAAGCATCAGGATACCACTTACACTTAAACCTAAATATGAGCTTCGGTGCTTTCCTGAATTGGGACCTAGATAACGTGAAGTATACTTGTGTGACCATTCTCTGCCATCTCTCTCTCCAGTTTTAAGGTATCTCAGAGCCTGTCTCTACCCCTCCTTGCTTTATCAGTCACAAATTCTTTCCATCACTTATTCTGATACATAGGATCCAAATACAATCGATTTTTGGCTTTGTGTGGACAACACCAATAAATCCCAGTTCCATCTCCCAGGCTCTCTTACTGTGGGTCAGATAGCAGCAAATTCATTTCAGGGCAGGGGGTGAAATACCTTAGCAAGGTCAGTTTCCAAGCTGCAGAGTCAACTTATACCCTCTCTGTTGCTCACTACTTTGTTCCCTTCAGCCATATGTCAGTCTTATCACAGCTAAGGCAAATCTCCCATGGTTTCACCAAGATATGGGAAATTCCAACGAGCAACAGCAGTGAGGCTGGGGTTGCCAAAATGGGCTAACACAGTTACCGAAATAAAACTCCCTGAAATGACATCATGGCAGCCAACAATAACATAAATCTGAAACTAACTTCATCCACTGGCTGTAGCACTGGGGTAGAGATTTGGCCAGAGCCTCGTGCTCTGAACAGGAAGCTGTCATTTGTTGGCCATCCCAGTTATGATTAATTCTTTTATTGTCTGGGAATCCCCTTTTATGATGCACAAACTCTCACTGTGTCTGGCCAGCCTGTTTGTTAAAGGATATAGCACTATCTGAGCCAGAAGAAATAGACAGGTGCTGTATAATTTCCAAATTCACAAGGGCCAGATTCTCAGCTGGTTTGATTCTGCATATCTCCATATAAGTCAATATTGATTTACACTAGCTGAGGATTTGACCTATAGTTTATCTTCCTTCCTGTATTTCTTTGCCCGTACCACAAGACAAACATAGTTAAAATTATCTGTGAAAGGGTCTAATGTTTTGGACTTGTTTTGACACTGCCTGTGGAAGGCAGCTGTTTGTTAACAGCTGGGAAAATAGCCTGCAGTGTTAATGAGAGAAAATCCAATATAGTCCTATTCCAAATTGTTTCCATTCCAATTTCAAAGGTTTTAATTAGTGTCATATTAAAGTAAAGCCAAAAAGGAGACACAAGGGAAAAGACATATTCAAAAGGTAAATTCATCTCTGGAAGGGATTTACTCATACATGATGTTTTAATTTAATTTTTCTTAAAAGAATTTGTTCAAGTCTTCTCTAAATTCACTTTTGGAGTCAGGCTCAAGCCACAGGCTGCAATCTGCATGCCCCTGAACTCTGGGGAGTCAAATGGAGTTGCACTGGTTTAACTAAAGTTGTGATTTCAAATAGATTCATAGATATTAAGGTCAGAAGGGACCATTATGATCTAGTCTGACCTCCTGCACAACACGGGCCACAGAATCTCACCCACCCACTCCTACAATAAACCTCTCACCTATGTCTGAGCTGTTGAAGTCCTCAAACCATGGTTTAAAGACTTCAAGGAGCAGAGAATCCTCCAGCAAGTGACCCATGCCCCATGCTACAGAGGAAGGTGAAAAACCTCCAGGGCCTCTTCCAATCTGCCCTGCAGGAAAATTCCTTCCCGACCCCAAACATGGCGATCAGCTAAACCCTGAGCATATGGGCAAGGTTCGCCAGCCAGATACCCAGGAAAGAATTGTCTGTAGTAACTCAGATCCCACCCCATCTAACATCCCATCACAGGCCACTGGGCCTATTTACCATGAATATTTAAAGATCAATTAATCGCCAAAATCATGTTATCCCATCATACCATCTCCTCCATAAACTTATCGAGTTTAATCTTGAAGCTAGATAGGTCTTTTGCCCCCACTGCTTCCCTTGGAAGGCTGTTCAGCTAAATGGATTCAGCGAAATCAGTATAACAACATCTACCCCACAGATCTCAGTGGAGACCACTGGCATTATTGCCATTTTGCAGAGGGAGAAACAACTTGCTCAAGGTCACACTGTAAATCAGAAATTGAACCCAGGACTCCTGAGGCTCACTCCAGCATCCTATACACTAATTAATGCTTTAGCATACAGCGCACCACTTTAAGTATGCTGTTTTTTTAAACTCATTTAAAACTACATCAGTAGAATTCTGGTTATAGACAAGGTCTGAATCTGGATCCCAACTTCACAGTTTGGGCAGTCTTCAGTCTCTTTTGTCTTCAGTGGAGCTGGCTGGGAGTTTTTTAATAAAACATTTTTTGGTCAAAGAATGCCGAGTCATCAAAACCAAAAGTTTTGGGGTAATAGGTGGGTTTGGACAGGTGTCTCAGCTTGAAAAAATGTTGGAAAAAAGTTTTGAAGTTGTCTAAACATCCAGTTTTAACATTTTTAAATGAAAAATTCTAGTTTGCCCGTTCAAAATGACTTTCCTTTTTGAATTTTAAGCTAACTAGAGTAAAACATAAATACAATAAAAATGATGAAAATCAAAACAAAATGTTCCCATTGACTTGAACTGTTTTTTTTTTTCTTTTCAATTTTCAGTTCATGAAAATTTTGAAGATTTTAACTTTTCATCCCAATTCAGGACAGGAAATTTATTCAAAATCCCAAATATTTTCATGGAAAACCATTTCCTTCTGAGCTCTCCTGGCCTCTCTTGTTAGTGTTTTGTGTGTAAAGGGGCCCTGAAGCTGCTTTACTTGCACATGCAAGGCTATTGCACAGGGATCTCAATTAGTAACAACGTCTGACAATGCCAAGCTGCGTGTCTGTGCTTTGTAAATATCCCCTTGTGTGTCCCTTTTCGTGTCCCCCACCCTGTGCGGCCCTTTTATACGCCATTGCTGCCTAGCATTTGGCCCATACAGATCACAGACTGTTTGTGCAGTATGGAGGATTAGGCTCACAGAGCCCATCTGCAGAGACCCCCAGGATGTGTGGAGAGAGAAGAGGAGAGGATAAAGGGGCAAAGTGCCCAAGGGAATAATTGGTGGGTGCGGTGGGTATCCTCAGCATCCATCCTGTGCTTCTCAGGAGTAGACAAGGCTCTTTGCAGCCTAATACATGAGTATTGCACTAGGACAGACTTTGGGGAGCTTACAGTGGCTGGGACCTGGCAGTCAGTGCTTTTCCCCCCTCCAGATTTATCCAGTATTTGCCCCAGCAACTGCTTATGCCCCTTTTCATGCCTAGCCAGCTGCCATCATAGAATCATAGAATATCAGGGTTGGAAGGGACCTCAGGAGGTCATCTAGTCCAACCCCCTGCTCAAAGCAGGACCAATCCCCAACTAAATAATCCCAGCCAGGGCTTTGTCAAGCCTGACCTTAAAAATATCTAAGGAAGGAGATTCCACCACCTCCCTAGGCATCCTTTGTGCCCTTTTGGAGGTGGTGGTGATGAATCTCCAAATTCTCCCAGAGCCTGCTACAGGTTCAGTCCAGGGATTACAGTACTTATTTGAACAGACAGGGAGGGGGCTCTGGTTGGAAGCACTGTAGCGGGATCTCCTCCCATTACTCAGAGGAGCTCCTTTCTGGATTCATGCATGTCTGATGGAGAAACCAGTTGTGTAGTCCCTGACATCAGAATACCCGTGGACCTGCAGCTGCTTTACTTTACACCTGAAGTCCAGCAACGAGGCCTTATGCCCCACTCCGTGCAAGCTGTGCTCAAATGGACGGGAGGGGGGAGGCAGCGCAAAGCTGCTAACAGGGGCATCCCTACCTAATAGCAGCGTGGGATCAGGCAGAATGCTCCACCACATCCACAACATGACCTCAAAGCAGGGATGGGGGTGGCTGGTGTAGGGAAGGGCAGAACAGCATCCATCCCTGGAAAGATTCCTGCACAGGAATGATTCTTTTTGGGCCTTCTGCTGCCATACGGCCACTTCACACCATGGACATGGCCCAAAGTAGCCTGAGTGGACAGGAGAATCTGGGCCTGTGTCTTCCGTTATTGCAAGCCACGTTGTGCCATCTATACTCACATGAAGCAGCAGCTTACCCTGTGAGCAGTCCCATGATCGCCAATGGGATTTCTGGCAGCGGGCTGTACTACAGTGCAGAGGGGTGGGCAATGGGGCCCTATGGCACTCTGATAAGCAGTTTCAAAAGAAGAAGAACCTCAGCTGGAACCTTCAACATAGCCAAGAGAAGAGTGGAGGCTTGATTTTCCATGGTATCTGACACATCTCATCCCAGCCACTCCCTTGGTCAGGAAAACTCCCATGGTGTCCAATGGGAATAGGAACTGCAGATTGGGCCTCGTGCATAATGTGTCAACAATGAAAGAAAACAGCGTATAGAGTTCCATTTACTGCTAGATATTTTAGGGAGAAACCACTCCAACACCTTCTCTTTATAAGGTAATAGTCTTCAGTGTAACTTACGTCTCTTATCTGCTTTTCTTAGGGCAGCATTTAGCCAAGAATAAGTGTTTCATGTAAGTGCAGGTATTTCCATGTGGCCACATGTGTTTGCTTTCCCTCCTCTTCATACTAGACTGTCATATTCTTTGGATGTTCCTTCATGGTACCACCTTTTCCCTCCAAAGCTAGGGGGAATAGGTTTTGATTGTCAGATAAATATCCCTGGAGAAATACTCCCTTAGCAAACTGACACTCTGCCATCCTCCAGGGCTAGAGGCTGAAGGGACACATTGTCTTGCACAGAAATGTTCTGGAGGAAAGGCACACTGGAAACCGAGGAAGGATTATTTATCCCCAGCTAAGGCGGCTACGTGACAACAATGTTCTGTCTTATTCCCAACCCCAAGCACTTAAAAGTGAGAAAATGAATAGTTAACAATGCTCTAAATCTTCTTCTGCCCACATAATAAGCAAACACAGTGCGCAGGACCCAGCCCCACTGAGAGCAATGGGAATTTTGCCATTCACTTCAGTCAGCCCAGGATTTTTATCCATTACTCCTATTAAATATTAAGAAATTAGGGCCGTTGATTAGTCACAGTTAACGCACGCACACAACTCAGAAAAATTAACTGAGATTAAAACCATTGATCGCAATTAATCACACTGTTAAACAATAGAGAAAACCAATTGAACTTTATTAAATATTTTTGGATGTTTTTTTACATTTTAAAATATATTGCTTTCCATTACAACACAGAATACCGTGTACAGTGCTCACTTTATATTAGTTTTTATTACAAATATTTGTACTGTAAAAATGATAAACAAAAGAAATGGTATTTTTCAATTCACCTCATGCAAATACTGTAGTGCAATCTCTGTTGTGAAAGTGTAACTTACAAATGTAGATTATTTTGTTAGATAACAGCACACAAAAACAAAACAATGTAAAACTTTAGAGCCTACAAGTCCACTTAGTCCTACTTTTTGTTCAGCCAATTACTAAGACAAACGAGTTTGTTTACATTTACAGGAGATACTGCTGCCTGCTTCTTATTTATATGAAGGGACACATGAATCTTTAGCGCATCTGGCACGTAAATATCTTGCAATGCCGGTTACAACAGTGCCATGTGAATGCCTGTTCTCACTTTCAGGTGATGTTGTAAACAAGAAGCGGGCAGCATTATCTCCTGCAAATGAAACCAAACTTGTTTGTCTGAGTGGTTGGCCGAAGTAGGACCAAGCGAACATGTATGCTCCAAAGTTTTACATTGTTTTATTTTTGAATGCAGTTATTTTTTTGTACAGAATTCTACATTTGTAGGTTCAACTTTCATGATAAAGAGATCGCACTACAGTATTTGTATTAGGTGAATTGAAAAATACTATTTCTTTTGTTTTCTACAGTGCAAATATTTGTGATCAAGAATAATATAAAGTGAGCACTGTACACTTTGTATTCTGTGTTGTAATTGAAATCAGTATATTTGAAAATGTAGAAAAAAATCAAAAAATATTTAAATAAATGGTATTCTCTTATTAACAGTGCGATTAATCACACAATTAATCACGATTAACTTTTTTAATCACTTGACAGCCCTAAAAGGAATGAATATTACAGCAAAGCAATTTTAGCTCTGGCCCTCGGGTTTGTGTTGTTTTTAATCTATTATTTTTGTTAGCTGGTGTGTGAAGTCTAAATATTTCATATGATGAGGTGTTGCCAAAGGGGGACTATTATTGGCAAATATGTTTATCAACTGACAGTAAAATTTCTTTGGTAAGGTACTTATTATTATTATTATTATTGGAGAAAAATACATATTTTTATTATTACCACAACCAGCACCAGCACCTTGTCCTCCTCCAGCTGTTTTGTGCAAGATGCCTAAGTCCTCTTGTGAATATAGCCCCCCCAAAATATTTGGCTGAAACTGCTTGACAAATATGTGTCAAAATTTTGGGCCAAAACTATTTGACAAATTTGTGTTGAATTTGCAAATAGCTTTGGCTCACCCCAAACTGCATTTTTTGGTGACTACGTTATTCATAGAATATCAGGGTTAGAAGGGACCTCAGGAGGTCATCTAGTCCAACCCCCTGCTCAAAGCAGGACCAATCCCCAATTTTTGCCCCAGATCCCTAAATGGCCCCCTCAAGGATTGAACTCAGAACCCTGGGTTTAGCAGGCCAATGCTCAAACCACTGAGCTATCCCTCCCCCCACCGTAAACATTTCACCCCACTCTACGTGCATTAAGAATGAATATGGAAAGCAGGGCTTTGTGTGCAGTTTTGCCAGGAGTATCATCAGTGGGGCCCTACCAAAATCACAGTCCATTTTGACCAATTTCACAGTCATAGGATTTTTAAAATCCTAAATGTCATTATTTTAGCTATGTAAATCTGAAATGTCCCGGTGTTGTAATTGTAGGGGTCCTGACCCAGAAAGGAGTTGTGGGGTGGTCACAAGGTTATTGCTGGGGGGATTTGCAGTACGGCAACCCTTACTTCTGCGCTGCTGCTGTCGGCGGCGCTGCCTTCAGAGCTGGAAGCCGAGAGAGCGGCGGCTCCTGGCCGGGAGCCCAGCTCTGAAGGCAGAGTCACCGCCAGCAGCAGCAACGGAGAAGTAAGGCTGGCATGGTATGGTACTGCCACCCTTACTTCTGCACTGCTGCCTGCAGAGCTGGGCCCTCGGTCAGCAGTCGCCACTTTCCGGCCGCCCAGCTCCAAAGTCAGCAGCGCAGAAGCAAGCATGGCATGGTACGGTATTGCCACCCTGACTTCTGCGCTGCTGCTGGCGGGGTGCTGCCTTCAGAGCTGGGCATCCGGCCAACAGCCGCCGCTCTCTGGCCGCTCCGCTCAGAAGGCAACAGTGCAGAAGTAAGGGTGGGAATACCATGACCGCCCCCTAAAATCACTGTGCAAATCCCCTGCAATTCCCTTTTAGGTCAGGACCCCCAATTTGAGAAACGCTGGTCTCCCCTGTGAAATCTGTATAGCATAAGATAAAAGCACACAAAAGACCAGATTTCACAGGGGGAGACCAGATTTCACTGTCTGTGACACATTTTCCATGGCCATGAATTTGGTAGGGCCCTAATCATCATGTAGTATATTTTCTACTTGCTGCTATTTATATGCACTATTTTTACTCTATAAAGAGAAGTGAATTGGAGGCCTGCTCCATTGATTTCCATGGGGCTGCATGCTGTAAAGACAATGGGCCAGATTCATTGCTGGTGTTACTCCACTGAAGTCCAGGGTGTTGCACCAGAGTTTTATGTGACCCAATAGGTGGGCCTATTACATATGACCAAATAGGCTGTACCAGAGGAGGCAGATGATTGGCCAGGTAGGGATTCTGACCCCACCCCACATTGCTGCTATTTTATGTTACACAAAACCTTGGGTATATTTTTAAATAACAAAACCAGAGATGTAAGCGGCGGCTGGTGTTGTGTGTCTATGGATGGCTTCTGGCTCGGCTCTGGGGTTTATATTCAATTCCATGGGCGACGCCTTGCTTTGAGTAGGACTAAGTTTGGGTAAGTGGGACATCCCCCAATCACATCGATCCTTAAAAGCAAGGAAATGCCAAATTATGAGGCTCCTCATGACCACATCCCAAAGCCCAGGCAGAGCCATTCTGCCTGACAAAATCAAAATCTTCACAGAGAACGTCCTTCTGCCTCCAACGGATAAGGAAACACACAAGGAACATCCTATTAATCTCTCTTACAGCATCATGAGTTCAAAACTTAAATGCCCACCTCAGCAGATACCCTGTGTTGAAACATGGACACAGGTTAAGAGCGTAGTGTGAGTGCAGGGAGGAGGAGATCATTAATTATTTAGTTTGAAGAAGAAGAAGTCAGTCAATTGTTAGCAAAAGGAGTCCAAAAAAGGCGTGACCCGGGGGCCTCATTTTTAATTCAATTTCAGCTCTGTGAAGTAACAAATATAGTTAAAAAAATCCACAGAGAATTCAAACTGGCCTGTACATTTGGGGAAGTTGTGCTGCTTGATTTCATGCCAAGCAGATGAGTGAATCCTTGCTTTAAAGTGGAAAACTTAATTTCACTTATTACAGCAGCACGAATGTGCCTCAATAAATGTTGATGAATCTACCATGGTCTTCAATGATACCCGTCCACTGAAGATGCCTGAACCAATGTAAGGCACATCTAGAAGCCCCCTCTTTATAGAATGGGGATACTTAATTAGGTAGACAGAGACCCAGCTAAAACCCATAGTGGACTACTAGGCTCCCCTGCTGGAGTGGAAATAGACAGAACAACACCTCTTGTACTAACACTGGATCAAGTTTTGCCATGGGCTCAATTTATGGTAAATCATTTTACTGGAAGAGCAACAGAGGGGAAGGGAAGAGGTTGTTTCCTCAGACTTACCATGGAATTGAGTTACATTTGCATGAGCCTGATGTAAGATTTTACTCTGGTGGCCTGTGCATTCTGGGGCCAGGAATTCCAGAGCTACAGCGGGAATTTCCTAGAATGAATTTTCCAGGGGTTGTTAACAATGCCATGGAGTCAGTGACCTTAACGCTTGTTAGGCCCCATCATTTCCCTGAGAAAAGATGAGGTGACCAGACTGTGACCACAGAGAGGGGCAGCTGTTCGATGAGGCCTCTGAGGTGTTAAGATCAGGCACCAATGTTAACCATTAGTCCTTAGATAACACTGTGCTATAAAATGAAGAGAAAGGCTGTTGGGTCACCAAGCCCATGCATGGACTGCTGGAGGAAATCAGATATCCCAAGAATTTCAGTAGCCAGTGGGAAGTAGCTGTGTAGTTTCCAGTGGCTCTTATTTAAAAACCTCATTGGTCTTGCATGAGCCAGCCCTTCTTTCCAGCTTTAAGATCGGCATGCCATATGCTTTGATTTTTACTGCTTTCTAGTGGTGTGGCCTGAATGAGGGACACAGCCTTGAATGTGCTTTCAGTAACTTTGGGACAGTGGCAGTTTAGCAAAGAAAGCATTCTGCAGCTGTGCTCATTTGGAAGAAATAAGTTCAGCTCTTTTTTGAACTGGCCTTCAAAGGACCTACCTTCTGAATCTGTTCCAGACTGGAACAATCCAAGGATCACTATGATGCTAAGAACATACAGTTCAGGGGAGAGGATGCTCTCAGCCTTTTCACTTGTACTGGAACCACTTCAAAAGAGTCCAGCAGGGTCACTAGAAACAAGAAGGGACACAGGTGCTTTTGGGGAAAAGGAAGAACAGGTAATCTCTTCCTTTCCTAACACACCTGCATGGAATAGGACAGCATAGAATCATAGAATCATAGAATATCAGGGTTGGAAGGGACCTCAGGAGGTCATCTAGTCCAACCCCCTGCCCAAAGCAGGACCAATCCCCAATTAAATCATCCCAGCCAGGGCTTTGTCAAGCCTGACCTTAAAAACTTCTAAGGAAGGAGATTCTACCACTTCCCTAGGTAACACATTCCAGTGTTTCACCACCCTCTTGGTGAAAAAGTTTTTCCTAATATCCAACCTAAACCTCCCCCACTGCAACTTGAGACCATTACTCCTTGTCCTGTCCTCTTCAACCACTGAGAATAGTCTAGAACCATCCTCTCTGGAATCACCTCTCAGGTAGTTGAAAGTAGCTATCAAATCCCCCCTCATTCTTCTCTTCTGCAGACTAAACAATCCCAGTTCCCTCAGCCTCTCCTCATAAGTCATGTGTTCCAGACCCCTAATCATTTTTGTTGCCCTTCGCTGGACTCTCTCCAATTTATCCACATCCTTCTTGTAGTGTGGGACCCAAAACTGGACACAGTACCCCAGATGAGGCCTCACCAATGTCGAATAGAGGGGAACGATCATGTCCCTCGATCTGCTCGCTATGCCCCTACTTATACATCCCAAAATGCCATTGGCCTTCTTGGCAACAAGGGCACACTGCTGACTCATATCCAGCTTCTCGTCCACTGTCACCCCTAGGTCCTTTTCCGCAGAACTGCTGCCTAGCCATTTGGTCCCTAGTCTGTAGCGGTGCATTGGGTTCTTCCGTCCTAAGTGCAGGACCCTGCACTTATCCTTATTGAACCTCATCAGATTTCTTTTGGCCCAATCCTCCAATTTGTCTAGGTCCTTCTGTATCCTATCCCTGCCCTCCAGCGTATCTACCACTCCTCCTAGTTTAGTATCATCCGCAAATTTGCTGAGGGTGCAATCCACACCATCCTCCAGATCATTTATGAAGATATTGAACAAAACCGGCCCCAGGACCGACCCCTGGGGCACTCCACTTGACACCGGCTGCCAACTAGACATGGAGCCATTGATCACTACCCGTTGAGCCCGACAATCTAGCCAACTTTCTACCCACCTTATAGTGCATTCATCCAGCCCATACTTCCTTAACTTGCTGACAAGAATACTGTGGGAGACCGTGTCAAAAGCTTTGCTAAAGTCAAGAAACAATACATCCACTGCTTTCCCTTCATCCACAGAACCAGTAATCTCATCACAGAAGGCGATTAGATTAGTCAGGCATGACCTTCCCTTGGTGAATCCATGCTGACTGTTCCTGATCACTTTCCTCTCATGTAAGTGCTTCAGGATTGATTCTTTGAGGACCTGCTCCATGATTTTTCTGGGGACTGAGGTGAGGCTGACTGGCCTGTAGTTCCCAGGATCCTCCTTCTTCCCTTTTTTAAAGATTGGCACTACATTAGCCTTTTTCCAGTCATCCAGGACTTCCCTCATTCGCCACGAGTTTTCAAAGATAATGGCCAATGGCTCTGCAATCACAGCCGCCAATTTCTTTAGCACTCTCGGATGCAACTCGTCCGGCCCCATGGACTTGTGCACGTCCAGCTTTTCTAAATAGTCCCTAACCACCTCTTTCTCCACTGAGGGCTTGATGCCCAGCGCAGCAGTCTGGGAGCTGACCTTGTTAGTGAAGACAGAGGCAAAAAAAGCATTGAGTACATTAGTTTTTTCCACATCCTCTGTCACTAGGTTGCCTCCCTCATTCAGTAAGGGGCCCACACTTTCCTTGGCTTTCTTCTTGTTGCCAACATACCTGAAGAAACCCTTCTTGTTACTCTTGACATCTCTTGCTAGCTGCAGCTCCAGGTGCGATTTGGCCCTCCTGATTTCATTCCTACATGCCCGAGCAATATTTTTATACTCTTCCCTGGTCATATGTCCAGTCTTCCACTTCTTGTAAGCTTCTTTTTTATGTTTAAGATCCGCTAGGATTTCACCGTTAAGCCAAGCTGGTCGCCTGCCATATTTACTATTCTTTTGACTCATCGGGATGGTTTGTCCCTGTAACCTCAACAGAGATTCCTTGAAATACAGCCAGCTCTCCTGGACTCCTTTCCCCTTCATGTTAGTCCCCCAGGGGATCCTACCCATCCGTTCCCTGAGGGAGTCAAAGTCTGCTTTCCTGAAGTCCAGGGTCTGTATCCTGCTGCTTACCTTTCTTCCCCGCATCAGGATCCTGAACTCAACCAACTCATGGTCACTGCCCCCCAGATTCCCATCCACTTTTGCTTCCCCCACTAATTCTTCCCGGTTTGTGAGCAGCAGGTCAAGAAAAGCTCCCCCCCAGTTGGCTCCTCTAGCACTTGCACCAGGAAATTGTCCCGTATGCTTTCCAAAAACTTCCTGGATTGCATGTGGACTTAACATTCCTTACAAGTCTAGGTGAAAGGGCTGCGGGGCTGGCTAACATATCCAAGGGCTCTTTGGAGGCATGGTCATCTAGCTTAACGGTATCCTAGGCTCCACTACGCCCATGCTGCTGTCAGCTGCAGTTACTAGGGGCGCAGATGCTGAAGATTCATCCCCTTCCCATGAATCCATCTGATCCCAGCAGGAGGAATGGCTCATGGACACTTTATATGGATAAAATTACAGCTGCATTTACATTTTTAAAGCAGTTCCTCCTCCGTTATTCTATCTAGACCCAATTTCAGGGTTATGTGTTCCAGCTGCAACCACTACAGACATGCATCACAAGCCCATAAAATGGAACAGAGGGTACACTGCTTCTGTTGCCAAAAATTATATGGGTATGGCAGGGGGGAGGAGGGAGGGAAGGTGCGAATGTGAAAACCACCACAGATTGGCCTAACTGAAATTCATGACTACATGCAGAATAAAGCTGCAGTCTAATGTCTCATTGTTACTTTCACAGCATGATGAGATGAATAATTTTTCCTTCATATTTGTGGGATACCAAATGTTTGGCCATGGATAGATTTCAGGAGCCTATAGGGCTGGGGTGCAAATTCCAAATCTAGGTACTATGGGCCAAAGGCAACAGAAAATGGAAAGAAAGGTGGATAAGTCAGCGTGGGGATCAGGGTGGCAGAAGGAAGTCACCATAAGAGTGAAGGACATTTGAGAATCTATCTCTGAAAGCAACTAGTGGTGGCAGCCATTTTAAGTATTCCCCATTGGAATTTATTTTCAGACTTAACCTTGCCTGACTAGAAAGGTGCCAGGTTTATATCTGACAAGAAAGTTAATCTCTGTTGTATTGTCAACCACATTTTGAGTAAATACAGGGCTCTGTTGCGAAAACTAGGAACATATATTTTCAGCAGAGTTCTTGGCAGATTCCTGAGGCAGCTGGTTTAAGGCTGTCGGTGTCAGTCCTGATAATCTTCACTTATAAACAGTTCTCTCACTCACACAGGTGGAAAATGAGGCATTTGTTCTCTTTGTTTTGCTGCTCCAGTTCCAGTTAACAAAATGCATGTTAGTTTGGCTGCAAAGAAGAATTCTGTGTTTACACTGGGGACACCACTGATTCCTGTCAGCAGAACTGGGCTGATATCAGAATCCAAACATCCTCTGGTCAGTGCAAGAAGAGGCATTCCTGTAATGATTTGGACTTGATGTGATGCAGTATGAATGTCATGGATAATTCAGACCAAGGGGGAGAAAGAGAATAAAAAACATTGTTTTATTTAAACACCTTCCTTTCCTTCCCCCCACCTTGTTCTCCCCCCTTGAGGATTCCCGACCAACGTAAAACAGCACAGTACATACGCTAACAATAACACAATATTTTGCACATTTTCCAGCCTCTTTTACCAACATATCAAGGGGTTTACAAACATTCATTACCTTCCCCACACAGGAACTATTACTATACCAGCTGAATGCCTTCCAAGGCACAAAGGTCTAAGGCAAGAAATTATATCTTGAGCATCTAACATTAGGCATCCGAGATTGCAAGTTTGGGCTGAAATATCTTGGCCAAGGTCATGCAGGAAAACAGTGGCAGAGCTAAGAATGGAACCCAGGAGTCCTGATTGTCATGGCTGCTCAGAGCACTTGGACTGTGGCACCACATCTCCTTACTAAGGAGCAGGTTGTGGCATCCTTACACAAGGGTTTGATAATCTGGCCCGAGCACAGCAACCCCAGCCCCAGAATACAAGCCTTTTTATGGGTCTGTTCTTCCAAGGAATGCAGCCTGTACAATATGAACATAGATGCCTGTTTCTTTTCTTCAAAGCCCCTTCATTAAGTCTTGTATTACAGTTTGGAAGTGCTAAGGATAGATGGTGATAGGGCTATTTCCTGAGATAGTAGAAGATGTTTCTGCCTGCCCTTTTGTTCTGCAAATGGGCATGTCATCCATGAGACCTTCCTCTGATGCATAGGGACAGCAGTTTGCTTAATAAAGAGTGCTGCTCAGTCTCACACTCAGGTAGTTTAGGAGGTGACGGAGAAGTCTGTAAAAGTCTTCCCCGAGGTTTAAGCAGCCAGCCACATGAAATATGATGTGTTGGAGAGACACCTGTGGCTAGCTTTCCTGTGTGTGCAGTAGTATTTCCAAGGAGATGAGAATTACCTTAGACAACATTTCCCCCCCCATTTGTACCATACTACCGCTCTACATGTTAGTTCCTGTGGCAATCTCCAAAGCGGATTCCTCCGTGCAAATACCAGAATCACACCTAGAGAAGTGCTAAGGAAGTTTACTGATCAGCTGCTTGTTGGTACTTTCCCACCTCTCTGGGACTGAACTACTCATATTTGTAAGGGTCCTCTCTCCTGTAACAGAATGTGCAATGCACACAAGCTCTGGGAAATCTATCAGAGAACAGCTATACCTGGAACTCTATGGGAGCTTGTCATGAGTTCTACAAAAGTGTCTCACAAATATATACACAAGTGTGACTTAGTTGGAGGACACAGCGGTGTAATGGCTCAGGCATAGTAGCAGATGTCAAGGAGTCTAGTCTGGGTCTAACCTGACCTTGGGCAAATCATTAACAGCTTTGTGCATCTCCCTGCTTGTGAGTTGGGTTGGATGGCTCCATCGAAAAACCCCTAGCTGGACAGAGAAAGGAGTTAGTTCTTACTGGAGGGCTAAGGGTGGAATGAGAGGAGGTCAGCCACAAAGGTGGGCGACAAAGGGAGAACAACTGGGCATTGTGAGAGATCTGCAGCTAGCTGTGGCCAGTCTCTGGATCTGTTTGCTGGCAGGGTGCAGGCTGGGGGAAGACGGGTCATCTAATGGCAAAGGATTACCGATTATTGGCCTAAGCCCCCGTATCACAGCAGGTGTCAGCATCACTGTTAGGCATCACCAACCACCATCAGGTGAGAGCTGTTTTCATGAAAAATTTCATTTTGATTAAATCCCATTGATGACAAAGCTTTTCATGGAAAACGTTGACCGACTCTAATTGTTAATATCCTATCATTAGAGTGCAGCAGTGTGAAAAATTCCACTGTGGGATTCCACTGATGTGTCATACAAACCTATTTAACTGTGAGCCTGATCGTCTATTAGGGGCATGGAAAGATGCTGCTCTTTATTGGTGGAAGTCACTGCTGGGGTTTCCAGGCATCCAGCTAATTTTTAGACTTCTCTGAAAATGCCAGCCTCTTTTCAACATGAATCACAGCATCACCAATCCAGCCCTTAATCTTGCATTGTATTTGCCATTTTTATTGTTCTGCTACTTCGTCTTCTGAACTCAAGGAGCAAGCATCCAAGCTTTTGGAGCATAGACTTGCAAACAGATGATGTGCTGATAAGTTCAATTCCTGAGCATCCCTGGAGAATCTGTTTATGAAAAGAGAGAAACCCCTTGAAAAGAAACTCAGCAGAACATCTGGAAATCCACTAATGGCCTCCAAATTTACAGTGACAGCAGAATAGAACCTGTTCGTCTGTAAAGAAGGACCCTTGTTTGCTGTTCAGAACTCAAGGACACAATGCTGTCATGAATGTTTTACATGCCTCCCAGCAATGCACTTGAACTCCATCAGTATAAACGTGAGAAAGATTTTCCATTTCCAGGGCCAAATCTTGAAAGCCACTGTTCACGCCACACACACACACACTCCTAGGGCAAAACACTTGTCCCAATGAATACGTGTCCCCAGCACAGTGATGCAAGTAAAGAGAATGGGATGAAGGCTTCCTTGAACCTTCTCTAACCTCTTGTGCACCTGCACACTTAAAAGCTCTGCTGTCGAAAGCCCTGATTCAGGAAAGCACTTAAGTATGTGCTTAAATTCCATTCACTACAACAGGAGTTAAGCATGTGCTTATGTGTTTATTGGATCGGGAGATAGCTCCAGCAGAGCGCTTTACACCAATCAGTTCTTCTGAATAAATACTCTGGTTCCACCATTTTGCTTGTCATTGAGCTTCACTGCGTGGTTGGATCTGCCCCTTCATGAAATATATTAAAATTCCCTCATGCTCAGTTGAAATTCTGCATCTAAATAGCAGCACTGTTGTATATGGCTATTTGTAAAATCTTTTGTTTTCAAACAGAGAAAAATATGAAAAGCCACAGGGAGAGATTTTTGGTCAAATTCTCTGCTAGTGTAAACTGGGGCAGCTCCACTGATGTCAGCAGAGACTTTAGCCAGTTGACTAATAATTTCATCATCATAGCCCTGAAATAAAATAGTAAAATTGGCAAAAAAACCCAACTATTTATCCATCCACACAGCAGAAAAGAGAATGATTAACAGCCATTACAGAGGAAATGCATTAAGTTTGTAAATTATCTTAAAATAAATTCCATATAAATTCTTAAAAGCATTAAAAAGTGAAAGAAGTGAAGGAGATCAGCAGCACTTGAACCTAAAATTCTGTACTTCCTGCTTTCTCAGAGCCTCAATTTTGCTTGACTCACTAGAAACTTGGAAATATATACTTCATGTCTTCTGTTAAACAAGTATTAAGGCTGGAAGGAAATTTCTGGGTCATCAAGTCCAGTTTCCTGCTACCACAGGCAACACCATCATATAGTTGAATTAATAAACTTATCAGGCTCCATTTTAAAACCAGTTACATTGTTTGCTACTATTGTAAGGCTGTTTGGGAACTTCACTACTCTGGAGTGGAGAAGCTACACTGAATACAGCTGGTAAAAATTCAATAGTCAGACCCTTAAAGATATAGAATTTTCAAAAGCACTTAACACAATAAGGCAACCGTAAATGACTGCAGAAGTTTTAATGGGCCACTCTCCCTTCCTTGAATGGGCCCTTACAATATGTGCTAACTATTTGTGCTAAACAATCTGTTCCACCTTGACCTTGCATTTCGCTGTGATGCTGAGAGTACCTTTCCCAGACCTGAAGAAGAGCGGTGTGTGACTTGGAAGCTTTTCTCTCTCACCAACAGAAGCTGGCTCTATAAAAGATATTACCTCACCCACCTGGTCTCTAATTTTTTAGAAACATGTTCAGTTTTTGGCTTTCAAAACCAAAATTTATTTTTACTGAAAACGGTTTTACCAAACTGAACATTCAGGGGTTTGGTTTTGATCATTTGAAATTTCCCTGAAAAAAATAATTGGAATTTTTCAATCACCTCTAAGTGTAACCTAAAAGATGTTAAAAACATACATTTTGTCGAGATTAGACCAAGTTGTAAAGCATGGATTTTGAACACTACAAATATCAGTGGCATTCAGGCATGAGGTTTTGATTCTGAGCCCATTTCTATTATGTTGTAATGCATCTGATCAAGTTTTAATCCCCTTGAAGTTTTATAATCAATGTCCTCCAATAACGCAATAATTAAATGTTTAAATAAGACATATTTTCTACACGTTTCAGTTAGTTATGGTTTAACAAACAAACTCTTCCTGCTCCTGATGCTTAGTTTAATCTATGCAAGACCTGTTTTAACAGCATGAATGGTGTCTTTTCTATAGTGCATTAGGCATTTTACAAGGCAGCATAATAAAAGTCTTGTTCAGGCAAGAATTTCATTAACTTCAGTGTCCCTGTTATACTAAATGTCATTGCTATTGGTATGTAAGAGTGACTGGAGTTTGTGGTCGGAAATTTCCTTTTTTTTAAAATCCAGATTTAAAAATCCTTGGACAGGCTATAAAAGGATGCCAAGCAATGAAAACCTTATTGTTATTTATTATTTCTTATTGTACCCAGCTGTTCTATATTTCAGGATTCCCTAAGGACTGTAAACGGTGCCACATCAGCAAATGAACTCTTCACTGCAAGTATTAAGTCTAACTCTTTTCCTGCAAAAGCAGGAGTGTTTACAAATGGGGTAAAACATGAGGTCTTCATGGAGAAAACACTCCCAGACGGAGGCTCACTGTGGGCAACTCCCTGCTACAGCAGTGATGATACACTGCTCTTATACAGCACGTTTCATCCACAGCTCTCAAAGTGCTTCACAAAGGAGACTAATATCATTACCACCATTCTACAGATGGGGAAACTGAGGCATGGTGTGGGGAAGTGACTTGCCCAAGGTGACGTAGCCAATCAAAGCCAGTAATATAACTCGGGTCTCTTGAGGACTGAATCCAACGCCCTAGCAGCTAGCCCACACTGCTACTGTCAGGTTACCCTGGGGAGTGAGGTTATTTGGGACTATATCTGTAAGGGCTGAGCTTCCCAGACAGAGTCTGGGGCAGGGCACTGTGGAGTTCTTATTATGCACAGTCAGCTGGAAGGAGACCTAGAATACAGCAGAGCTCTAGCAAGCACCTTAAATGCTGAGTGATCACTGAGCACCGCATGGGTACCAGGAGTAAAAAAAAAAGGAAAGAAAAAAACTAACAAAAGGTCTCAGTGGAAGAATGGAGCACCAAAGCTAAAACCCTCTGGAAACATAGAAAGCAACTGGAGTATGTTAAAACAGCACTTCGCTCTGAACACCCCAGAGAAGAGGCAGGGATGGGCTAGAGAATGGTATTCACTACATTGGTCAACAGGAAATAAAACATGTTATTCAGGAAACCCCTAAGTTACTCCACTGGAAAGAGTATCTGAGCAATGGAGATTCCTTCATGGTCAGTTCATACTAAAACATGTGACTTCAGTTTAATGGCTCCTTAGCTCCGCCCTAGAACGGCCCTCTGTGGCTCAGTACGTGGAGGGTCTGCAAAGCAGGAACTCACAGGTTTGGGAATAGAGTGGCCAGATGCCCTGATTTTATAGGGACAGTCCTGATTTTTGGGTCTTTTTCTTATATAGGCTCCTATTACCCCCCACCCCCGTCCCAATTTTTTACATTTGCTGTCTGGTCACTCTATTTGGGAAGAGCTAGAAGTGGGGGGATCTAGTTGCCCCCCCCATGACTTACCCCCTTCCTGGGGTTTTCCAGGTATATTGTGTGTGTGCGCATTTGGCCTATGATTTGTAAATTCACTCAATGGCTGACAACCCTTGCATTAACTAGGCAAAAGGGAAGAGATTCACAGAAAGTTCACGACACAAATACCTGGAGCTGAAGGCTGCCACCTTTGAGTATTTTCTGTGTGGGATGGAGCAGCCATGTCAGTCTTAGGGTATGTCTACACTGCAATTAGACACCTGCAGCTGGGCTATGCCAGCAGTGCTTAATTTGTGCCAGGGCTGAGCCATGTCACTTCTAGGCTTGGCAGTCCATAGCCCTGGCACTTCTGGGGTTGCTGCATCAGTTATGTAAAAAAATGCTTGAGCCCCAGTACCTAATTGCTTGAGCCCTGGCACTTTTCATTACAAATTAAGCACTGGGGCCAGCTGACTCAGGCTCGTGGGGATCGGGCTAAGGCGCTGTTCAGCTGCTGTGCAGCTGTTCGGGCTCAGGCTGGAGCCTGGGCTACAGGACCCTGCAAAGTGGGAGGGTCACAGAGCTCAGGCTCCAGTCTGGGCCCGAATGTCTACACTGCAGTTAAACATCCCCGCAAGCTGGAGTCAGCTGGCACGGGCCAGCCCTGGGTGTCTAACTGCAGTGTCGACATGCCCTTAGAGCCATATGACACCATGATGTTGGCATCTTCACACTGCAATGTTTTGTCAACAAGGGCCTGATCTGAAACCCACTGAAGCCAATTATTTATTATTAATCTGCATAGTAGTAGTGCCCAGAGGCTCCAGCCAGGGATCCCATTGTACTAGGTACTGGACGTACATATAATGGAGATAGTCCGAGCCCCAAAGAATTTAACAGTTAAGTGTAAGATGAGTCACGGGAAGTTTTTCCAGTGACTTCAGTAGGCTTTGGAACAGCTTCTGAGTGAACGCATTGAGTGTTTAACCATCGCCGGTTGGGAGGCCCTTGTCAAATGATTTAAAGGTCTTCTGTCAACATTTTGCACAGCTCCAGGTTGCACTGCTTGCACTTCTTTCTGTCCCAAACCAGAAAATCAGCCCAGAAAACTTTGCCTGAAAGTCAAAAGTTGTGTGGAAAAAATAAATAACCTTGCTCCAGTTTTGGATTTTTGACTACTCGCTTCAGCGGTGGGCTTGGTGTTGGATGCCATCGCAACCATTTTGTGCAACTCTAAAAAAGTTCCAATGGATCCTTCCCTGTGCCTGGTGGGAATTCAGATGTGGGTTAGGTACATAACTGCAGATTGCAGAATAATGAATTTGTGTGATACAAAAAAACATAAGGGTTTAATCCTTAGCTGTGCCAAGTAAATGCTGAATGTTGCTGAGCGGGAAGCCATATGTTGTTTTCTGGTCTTGGAGCCAGTTCTACATTGGCCTAGATCTCAGGGTAGGTTTATGGGAACCGTGAGGCTGCTCTAAACTACTCTGGTTGGCTGTGGCCCCAAGGGGCCAGTCCACAATCTGGAGTTCACCTGAATGCAGTGATAATCTGGTCACACCCCCTTCATCCCAACTGTGCCCCCAACATGCTGAGGGCCAGGAGGGGATGGTGTAAGACACAACTATGCCAGTTGTCCACCAGCCAAGGGATTCCCCCAGCTCAGGGTATCCTAGATGGCCCATTCCATCATCTTTCCACCACTAGAGTAATGCAAAAAGGCAGGAATGAGGCCCAAGGTCTGGTTTATAGTAAAAACCCACATGGAATCACTGCATGTGCGTATGAACTGCTTTCTAAACCTCTCTATCGTAGCAAGTACAATAGAACCTCAGAGTTATGAATGGACCAGTCAACGACACACCTTATTTGGAACTGGAGTTATTCAATCAGGCAGGTAACAGAGACAAAAAAAAAAAGCAAATACAGAACAGTACCATGTTAAACATAAACTACTATAAAAAGAGAAAGCAGCATTTTTATTCTGCATAGTAAAGTTTCAAAGCTTTATTAAGTCAATGTTCAGTTGTAAACTTTTGAAAGAACAGCCAATGTTTTGTTCAGAGTTACGAACAACCTCCATTCCTGATGTGTTTGTAACTCGGAGGTTCTACTGTATACCTAAGGGAGCCCAATTTCCATTGAAGGTCGATGGAAGGTAGGTGCCTACATTCCACAGCTACCTTTAAAAGTAGCAGCCTATATCTATTTTATAAATACAAAGAGACTAGCGGCTTGTAAAACCGCCTTCATAAAACAATGCTGTGCTAAGGCACACACAAAAACATATTAATTCTAGTAAACATGCCTTTTTTTGTGCACGTAACATAAAAAGCTCCAACTTGCTCCCAGACTCCCCGCTCTTGTGCCACGTTCCACCCGAGTGAACTTTTATGGGGGAAAAAAAATCTACAAATAGGGAGTTATAATAGCAATGTTGTCAAAGCCTTAACTATAGCACTACTGTATCAGATGTGCCAATCTCTTTATAGGTCCCTGAGCCATGGTTAGTGCATTTTGGACTCTCCACTGTACTAAACTCCATTATAATTACCTTCCTTACATGTTTATGAGCATGTATGTTTATGGGAGTAGCTCAGTTACCGTAAATAAATAACGGTGAAAGGAATAGGTTGTTACAGGAATAAACAGTTACATGGACTAAATAAGACACTGAAGTCATTTTAAATGAACAGCTGACAAAACATAAAGGCTCTACACAACCCAAGTGTGTGTCTGACATCAGCTCTCTAAAGGACCCATGAGGCTCCTGCTCAAGTAGCCACTCAGGCTTGTACCTAGATCTTTACTGACTTCAAATATCATCTATGTGCGCCATGGTACATGTATGTTTGCTGTGAATTTTTTTAGGTTTAAATCTCAGCCACAATGGTCTGTTCACATAGGGTCACGTTCTCAGCTGAGGAAAACTGACATTGCGCCAGTGACTCAAACCTGCCTTTACTGCCTCAGTTTTGTAATTTAATAACTTGCACATTAAAAAAAAGCCAGTTTACAGAAGTAAATCAGGTTGTGGGGTCTCATTTGTGTGCACAGATTGGGATTTCCCCCCCAAGTCAGTTTACAGATCATATTGGAACATTTGGCCCCTATGGTCATCGCTAGCGGACATGAGACAGGTACTGCTTGGCGGGCACAGTCCTTCCAAATATCCAGCCACAGACAAAAGCAGGACACAACCAAGACACACTTTCCAAACTCCAGTCTGGGCCAGATCCTGCAGCCATTGAAGTCATTAGAAGTTACCTAGGCATTAGGACAGCAGCATCAAGACAACTGAGAGAGCACCCTATGTAAGGGTCAATGTCATCACTGACTGTGGCTGTTTTACTGCGGTCTTAGACATGAAGCAAGATATGCGGGGGACAGAGACAATTGGAATGAAGGAGACTTTTGCTAGTGAGTCAAATTCAAGGAAAGTGAGAGGATAATTTTTAATTCATTAATGTAGCATGGTGGCACCCACCTCTCTCAAGTGCCCCCTCTCCAGGTGCATGTCCCTGCACTCTTTTAGTCTGCAGACACCCCTATGGGTGATTTCTCAGGCAGGTTTCAGTGACTCAGCCCTCCAGGCAAGTCACACACACAGTCTGAATGTAAAACAAAAAGACCCCTTCTGGGGTGTACAGTCCAACAGAGGCCTAGCCCATTACTTCCATTAATATCTCTGTAGCCCTCCCCGGGCTCAGTCTTTAAAGAGTCTGGCCCTGGTATGGGGCCATGCTCCCAAGGCTTCCTCCCTGGAGACTCTTCACCCTCTTTGAGGCTTTCTTCAGCTGGGCCACTTAACAGTTCACTTCCCACTTCAATATTCAGGCCACTTCCCCAGTGGCTAGTGGGGGGCAGGGCCACAGCCCACCTACTACTAGAGTCTCAGCCCAGGGACCCTATGGACAGCAGCCACGTGCCACTGCATCCCCTTTAACTCTTCACTATACTGCTACAGTTCCATGGGCCACTTCCCCACAACCCCAGCTCCTTCACGAACGCTTCACCGTTACCGTAGGGCTGAAGTCTTATACTCAGTCTGAGCAACTAGCCAGGAGCTCCTTCTTGCTCCCCAGGTCCCTGTCAGCATCTGCTCTGTCCACTGTCTTGTAGCTCCCTTAGCCAGCCAGAAGAACCACCTTCACTCCTCCAGCTCCAGGCAGCAATTGGCTAATTCTGGCTCTGCAACAACTTTTATCTGGCCCTGCTGGGCCCTAATTGGCTGCTCCCCAGCAGACATTCTAGGCTGCTTGGAGGACCTCTCTACTGTTCCTTTCTGGGATGAGATGTGGTAGGACCCTGAGGCCTTTAGCAGGGGACCTCTGGGCCTGGTCCACCTCATCACAATTAAACTAAAATTGTACTTTTGTATTCACTTTTCATCTAAAGGTTTCAAAGCCTTTTAGGAACATTAATTTTACACAGGAACACTAAAGTAGATAATAATTAGTGGTCAACATTTTTCAACAATTTTTTTTAAAGGATAAAACTTAGTTTCTACAAAATCTAAGTGCTTTGCAAAAGACAGGTCAATTTTGATGGAATTTTCCATAAAAACAATTTAAAATGCAACAAGATAACATTGTTTCATTTGGAATTGACATTTTTGTTTAATTTTGATTTTTGAAACCCAAAACAAGAAGGAAATGTTAATTATAGACAAAATCAAATTATTTTCATATCACAATGTGTTAATATAAAAAGGGCACTGTTTTGCAAGATATCCATACAAAGTCATTTTGTTTGAAATTTTTCAGAGGAAAAATATCCAATTTTTCAACCAGCTCTGTGAGGAATTATCATCTCCATTTTGCAGGTGGAAAAACTCAAAAAAATGCTTGGATTTTCAAAGAACGATAAACAGCAGACTCCCAGTGACTCTCCCGTAGAACTCTGAAAATGTCACCCTAAGTAATCCATGTCAATGACAGAACTGAAACTAGAATGTAGGGATCCTCTCTCAATCTTCCTCTCTAACCACTAATCTAGAAATTGTAGAGGAAAATGTGGTCAAGCTATTATTACTTCCAACCTCTGACTGTTATATACGTTCTTATGGATCATGCTGATTTGTGGTGGAAGCATGACTCAATCTGAGTATTATTTTAATGCCAAATGCTATTGCTTCAAGCATTTAACATGAAGGGGGAAAATCCCCAACTTTTCTTTATTGAATAAAATATTTTATTCCATTTAGGTTTGTAGTACAGCCTCACACACACACCCACGCACATGCCCTTGCCCACGCCAATAGTTGACCGGCCATCCACCTCAGCAACTATGTTCATGGATGCTGATGACATTTGCCAGCCAATAGCCAGAAGGAGCTCTGAGGAGCTGGAGTCCTCCCTGTCATCTGACTGTGATACCTTGGGCAAGTACTTTCTGAAGTAGTGACTTAAACTAACCAGACTAAAAACAGTCTTATCTTGTTTCCATCTCACCATCTGGTTAGCTCATTGACAGCTGCAGACCCTGCTGAACCATCAGCCAATCGGTTTTGAACCGTACCACCTTACGCGAGGAAGAAGCTTGATCGCTCTGTCTTTTTGAGAATATATCAGGAAGACACTTGTTACAGTCCAGTTGAGTTGTACCCTTCCACAGGCTTGCCAGTGATTCATGGGGTACTGGCGCTGCAGCTTTACAGACATCTACCAATGCCCTAGTTATTGCACCGGCTGACTTCTGTGCAGGAGCATGGGGTGCCAGTTGTTGTGGGAAGTGGGACTCGGTGATCCACTCTGCCCTTCGTATCATCACCGGTACAACCCAGACAACTCCAGTCCGTAACCTTCCTGTCCTGGCTGACATTGCTTCCCTGGCAATTAGGCATGAAAGCAGGGCCCTGGTCTCATTACTACACGCAGCCACCTATCATGATGGCTTACTTCACAATTTCATCTCAAAGCCACATGAAAAATGCTGGCTCAAGTCAAGATGCTCCTTCTCTGACAGAGTGGAGCCTCTCAGATGTGGCCTTTCTAAGGACCAGCAGCAGCAGGCAGCGCGGGACTATATTATTGACCAATGGTGCATTTCTTGGTGTTTAGACAATTCAGACCTGCATTCCCTGGCCTCTCTAAATCAGCTCTCATGCCCCTCAGGATAATGAAATGAACCAAAAAATTCTTCCTCATTACAACAGGATACATGGTGGTCATGGGTGATTTAACTTACATCTTTACTGTTGTGGCTTCTTGAGCATCCCATCCTGCCCCTGTGGAGCTCACAAACAAGCAGCCTGCCGTCTGATTATGGACTGCCCTCTGTATCATCTTGGTGGCGGATGGACAAGCTTGACGTCTCCAGATGATGCTACCATGATAGAGTGGCTATATCGCTTACCCTCCACCTAATACATTGCTTGTGCCATCAGAAGCCATATGCCAGAAGATCTATAGATCTCAAAGCATTGTACAAAGGAGGTCAGTATCATTTTACAGATGGGGAAACTGAGGCACGGGTCACTGACATGACTTGCCAAAGGTCACCCAGCACACCAATGACAGAGCTGGGACAAGAATCCAGGTCTCATATGCCAGTTCTCTAGTCACTAGGCCACACTGCCACCCACAGAACAGCAATCAAATCTATGTGTGTACTCTCCTTCTGAGTTACACAAACCATAACTTCAGTTACTGTCGCTTTAGAGCTGTCTCTTTTTCTTCCTTCATAAACTAAGGGCTGCTCTATGCTTCCAAAAATTTTTGCCAGGAAACTGTGTCAGTCAGGAATGCAGAAAAAAAAACCCACCTCCCTAACTGATATAGCTGGGCCGGCAAAAGTCCTAGCGTAGGCACAGTTATACTGGCAATATAGTTTATTTTTCTCTGGGAACTCTTGCTGGTATAAGCTACATCTACTAGGCGGGTTTGCCAGCATAGCTACACTGGTTTAGCTATATCAGCAAATTCTTTCCAGTGTAGACAAGGCCTTGGATTCTTGATACCTGCTATCATCATGCTTGTCCTTTGCTTCACCCTGTTCAAGGCAGTAATATCTTCTCAAGGGGTTACACTCTTGTGAGTAATTCTTTTGGCTGCAGTACTGTGCCATACTAATATTGCATTATCTCAGGGAAACAATAATTAACTCAGCAAACAGCTGTAGCTGGAACAATAGTTAGCACAGACTAGTGGACTCTCAAGATACCATCCAAAGTTTATACAATCAATACAAAATTTTAAGAGTTAGCTCAAGAGGATTTGGGTTCCTTGGCTTCCTTTGAGAATCCCCACCCTTTAACATGAAGCATGTTTAATATGGCCCCGATTCTACAAACACTTAAGCACAGGAATAGCTGCCTATGTGTTTACAGGAGTCTGACCTATTGGATATTTTTGGGTGGTTCTTGCGCTGCAAGTTATTTAAGTGACCTGCTATATCATATTACAGATTAAAAGGACCTATTAGGTCATCTGTCCAACCCTTGCCAATGTAGACTTCAAATGGCCTAACTGGGAAACTATCTTGCAGTCTTGTAAACCTTATGGGGACTGTAGTTTGTCTGCTATTCAGTCTATATTTTCTTTTGCTCAGCTTCATCCATTCACTAGCTCAGTCATACATAAATGAAGAACAATAAAATGTCTGGTCCTTGTAAGGTCAAACTTTAGAACCTTTTAAATCAATTAAAGCGAACAACATATTTGCAGATATTTAGCACACACTTAACCAGATTCTGTTCCCATTTACACCAGCGTAAAGCTGGAATGAATAGACAGATTTCAGTGGGAATTGTAGGTGCTCAGGACCTGTGGAAAAGTCAGGTCTTTGTCTAAATATGGAATTAGGTATTTAATTTTAGGCACCCAAATCTGTCATATTTACCTTTCTATCGCTAGTATTTCTAAGAGGTCAATTATCTTGATATTTAAACTCCATAATATAACGTACCCTGCACTGGCTAAGTGTCACAGTGCGTTCGTTTAGCAGGCTGCCTCTCCCTGCTGCAAGTCTTGACTCCAGACTCCACATAGGTTCCAAGAGAAATGAACTCTGGTCTCAGCTGAGGCCCCCCCAGCACTTCTCCTCAATGGCTTCAGACTCAACACGGACCTGACCAGACCCACTCACTCGGGCTCTAAAGCGCAAGGCCACACCAGGTGACATGTCCATGAGTTCAGACTCACAAATTTGAGGTGAAATAGTTTAAGCAGCCAAAGATACTTTCCGAGTGCAATTCTCTGTACCATGCTCCTGACTTGAGCAGGAAGCTGTGCTGGACTTAATCTTCTCAGGTCAATTATGACAATGGTTTTGAAATGCCAGATTTCAGTGGGAGTTGAGGGCATTGAGCATAATGCGGGATGGGATCCCGTGATCTGAAGAATCTGCTCCACAGAATTTCACTTTACACAGAGTCAAGATCTTATTCAGCATCCTGAATAGGAGCAGCTGGCTGGCCTATTCCTCCCTGGAGAAATTAACCAAGACTAAAAGAAGATCGTGTTGCAGTTAAGGAGTTCCCGTACAAGTCAATAGTCTTGTCAGTTAAGTGTCTACACCCACTGCTGGCCTGGGAGACTAGCACAAGAATAAGACAAAGTATATGTTAATGGAACCAAGAGGGACATTTCATTAAACTCTTGGAGGGTTTTAGCAAGAGTTAGGAGGAGAAACTGAACTCTGTCTGGTATCTTTGTCCAGTAGGAGCCGAGTCCTGTGCTTAAGATCTGATCCAAAGGTCATTCATACCAATGGAAAGACTTCCACTGACTTCAGTGGGCTATGAATCGAGCCCTTATTAATTTCTCACTGTTCCACACGAAAGTTTATTAACAATACACTGATTCAAAAAATGAAGGAGGCAGTGAAAGGAAACTCAGTCTCATAGAAAAAGGACGAAGGGAACAGATAACTTGAGGGGAGTGTCTGTGCTCCTTCCCCATGACCTTCTGGTCCATCTCCAGCTCCAGACATCACAAATATGACTGGTCAAAAGCTTTCTACTGAAACTTGTTTTTGATGGAAAACTGCATTGCCAACTAAATGAATGTTGCAGAAAGTGTCTGCTTTCCTTGAAAAAAATTCACTTTTTTTTCAAAAAAGCTAAAAACTTTTTCAATTTTTTGATGAAAAGTCAAAATTTTCCACCGAGTGTCAATAAAAAGGAACTGTTTTTGCTTTCACCTACATTTCCAACTAACTCTGCTCACGGCAGCATCATGGAAGTAGCGCCACTGTTCCACCTTTGTGCCTTTTACGGACTCATTTTAAACAAAGCGATTCACACCTAAACTCCCCTAAGAAGTGCCAGCTGCTGTCACAGGAGCAGATCATAACCAATCTATTATTGGGATTTCCTCACTTTTTTTTCAATTAAATTTTAAAAAAATTAAATTACATTAAAAAACAAAACAGGAAATGCTGACTAAAAACAAATCCAATGGAGAGTTCATTTTGATAAAAACAGTTTGACCCTGCTCCACCCCCTATCCCTATTGGCAAATGAGAGGAAATGAGGGGTTGTGACTTGCTCGCAGTCAAGGCAAGGCAGGAAAAGAACCAAACATACCTACCATGTACTCGAGTACTCAGCAATTCGTTACTGTAGCTGAGGCCAGCAGATGTGCCGGTCGTTATTCTTATCTAACCAGAAGCGTGGGACCTTCAGAAACCTTGCACATTTTTCAATTTGTGGATGAAGTCTGATGCTCAGCAGTGGCTTATTTAATACTGTAAGTGGGATCTGGGATATTCCAGTGGGAAGCACATTATTGCAAACAAGCTAATAAAAGCAATTGTACACAGTGGCTTGGAAAGCTTTTGCATAGATATACAGAGGACAGCTCAATCTGCCCTGAAGAAAAAAAATGAACTGTACCTAAGGAAAATCATTTTAACTGTTTTAACAAATGATAAAACTCTGTATTGGCTTCCTGTGTGTTTGTTTACCTCTATTTACCATTATAAAAGTTCAGCAAGGTTATCAGATCTTCAAGTTTCATCAGCCACTTGCTGTTCTAAATATTATGGGCTTGATTCTGCATTGCCCTGCACTTTCTACAGTCACTGACAGCTGTGCACAGTGGACATAAGACCCTGCCACTCTAATATTGATAGAGTTTTGCATCTATTTTGCAGTGGTGAAATTGAGCACACAAAGTGAAGGGCAGTGGAGAATCAGGCCGTCTGTTGGTTTAACCCTGTTCAAAGAGTTGGGGATCCCTAAGGGATATGGCAATTTCATGGTTTTTAAATCCTGCTTCTCAGTGGAAATTTGACCCTGAGCCAGCTGCTGTAAGGTGTTTCCTCTGGAATTTTGAATCCTTCCCCTTTGGCAGAGTCAATATTTCACTGAAGGTCAGTCTATGAAGTCCTGGTTGCCAGGGTCATGTCCTGATTATGATGGGAAGGGTGTGCATGGGACAGCTTTATGTCCTAACACAGGAAGTGATCAAGAGATAGGAGGTGAAGGTTCAACAGTTATAACAGGGACTGTTAATAGAATAGTATCAGAGGAGTAGCCGTGTTAGTCTGTATCCACAAAAACAACGAGGAGTCCGGTGGCACCTTGAAGACTAACAGATTTATTTGGGCAATAGCTTTCATGGGTAAAAAACCCACTTCTTCAGATGCATGGAGTGAAAATTACAGATGCAATAACTCCCTTCTCTTCATGTGTCAGTATGATAATGCCTGCATCTGTAATTTTCACTCCGTTCATCTGAAGAAGTGTGTTTTTTACCCATAAAAGCTTATGCCCAAATAAATCTGTTCGTTTTTAAGGTGCCAAAGGACTCCTTGTTTTTGTTAATAGAATACTATGAGCTGTGCCTGTCTTCTCTCTGGAATATTTATTCCACGTGGTGTGCTTGGCTAAGTTAAATTTCTTTCCCCATGTTTCTCTTGTCCTATGTCCACCTCACTTGCTTTTCAGACCCACCTTATTCTAGTACTTATGGAAACTATGAAGCAACAGGCCAGAAGCTTTTCTTTTTTTTACATTGTACTTCCTTTCACAGTCCTGTCTACCGAGGCCCATGGAAATTAGAGATTGAGAGGACCTGTTCGGTTATTTTTCCATGCCCCGACTAAAGCAAGATTTTCCCCTACAATGTAATCTCAAGAGCTTTGGCTATTCCAGTTTTAAGTGCCCCGAGTACACTGCTGTTCCAGTTTTATGGAACCAGATCATCAAGAGTGAAAAGCGACGCTGTTCACATGGAGTTATAGAAGCAACTTTTGAGACACACGTTCCTTCTGGACCAAATCAGAAATCTGGCTTCAGAAATGATTTTGGACTATCACACCTTTAGTTAGCAGGGAGCAGCAGAGTCACAAAGAGCAATCTGTGTTCTATGTGGGGCTATGCATAGCCTTCTTTCTAAGTACTCAGGTCCCCTTGAACCAACTGTGCCACCAGCGGGGCCATAATGGGGCTGAAAAGGTGTGGGTAAAAAGCCCAGGACCCTCATATAGGGCTAAATTCTGCTTTCATTTACACTGGTGTAAATCCAGAGTACCATCATTGACTTTGCATGGCAGGAGTGGCCCGTAAATATCCATAAAACCACAACATTGTCCTCCTCAATCCCTTTTAAGACTCATATCTGATAGAACACTTGGCAACGGTGAGGCAATTGGCATGCTGAGACTATTGCTTGTTACACCAAACAATTATTCCCCTTGCCCTTACCTTGCCCTCCTCCCATCCTGCTCTTTGTTCTTTCTATCTGTTCTTCCTCGTCAAAGGCTAAGACTATAAGCTGCTTGGCACAAAGAGTGTACAGCGCCTGGCAAAATGGGGTTCTGATCCCTGTATTGCGACTGCAGTACAAATTAACAACAATAATAACGGACTAACTGTGGATTTACACTGGTGTAGCTGGATCCCCTCTCTCAATGGAAGCAAAGGCATCTTTGATCGGCCATATACCCTGCGTCAGGGCCAGTGCAGACGGGTCCAACTCTTCCCACTACAATGCCAAATTATCAGGTGATAACTAAACAAACTATTATTAGGCATGGAATAAAAGTGACTAGACCAAAGCAGAGCTCGCAATGGTTCCCTAGCAGTACAAGCCTGCACTAGTAAGTAAAGCCCCACAATCCTGAGGAAGCCGCTCTTAGGGAAGGTTGCATGACGACCATGCTAAGCCTTTTGGTGTGCTCCCTGTCTCTGAGGCTCAGAGCAGAGCTGGCTGCAGTTCGAGAGGAGGGATGTAAGGCAGAGATGGTGACAATTGAGCACTCTAGAGGGAACTGTTAGGAGGCAGAAGAAGGGGAACTCAAAGGATGGCCATCAGTGGGCAGAGAGGTTGGCCTACCAGCTAGTTGGTGCTGTATGAACCTCCTTCTGCCAGGTCCACAAAACACAGCTGACCAAGTCCTCAGCTTGTGTAGATCAGCAGTCAATAGAGCTCTGCTAATTTACACCAGCTGAGGCTCTGGCCCAGAGACTTCAAAGCCCACTAAGAACATTGATCACAATTCTAATTGGGATCTGTGGACGTCCATAGACCCTTCCCTAGACATATGCCTCAAGCAGAAGAGCTTTACAGGGGAAAAATCCAAGGCTTCCTTGATACAAGCCTAGAAATATCATGGGAATAATTCCTTTGGTGCTTCCACTGCTAGTTAAATACCAGGAAGTGCAAAGGGGTGTGAATATTTTAATGTTAGTTGAATATTTGAGCCTTTAGCTAGGTTCTGGTCTAATTAGTTCAAGTTCTAGATGGAGACTCGGGTTCACTTTAGATCTGAGTTGGTTCAGTAATCCCCTACATTTAATTATCTGATTAGGACATAAGCTCTCTTCGGCAGGCAATATCTTAGTGTTATATGTGCATGCACGGCTAATCTAGTGGGGCCCTGATCCCTGACTGGGGCCTGTAGGCAATATAAATAATTATAAATAAGTAACTATGGAGGAACTTCAGTGGCTGGTCCCCAGTCACATGAGCAGATCTTCAGCTAGTGTGAATTGTCAGAGCTCCGTTGAAGTCAACGCCAAGTAAGTTGTCATGGCTCCTGTTGGGGGACTTATTCCTTCACCCACTTACTTCCCTGGTCCTTCTTGCATGAACAGAGAGCAACAATACCCAAAGTCCAAAGGTGCAAACGATTCGATGTTTATCGGGGTGAACTTCCAGCAAGCATGATTCCAGTTTCCTTCCTTAGTGTCCCCCTTCCCAGCTCTGACACCACAGAGCCTTACACCTGTGTCCCAGTTCCCATTCCCCCCCTTAACAAAACATGATTCCAATTCCCCCCCATTCCCTGTTCCCATTTCCCCCACCCACCCACTTCCTGACTGACTGCAGACTATATAGTAAAATTTGAGTTCTGCTTAGCTATACCTTAACCAATCATTTTCCTGAAATTTAACTAACCAATCCTAACATATTGTAACATGATTATGTAACCAATTATATCCCACCACCTTAATTAGTTTACACCCAGCAAAATTAATTATACAGCAGACAGGAACAATCACAGAACCAGACAGAGATTATCCAGACAAACAATAGCAAAGTGGAAACTATAATGACAAAACAATCCAGAAGTGAGGATTTCACATTCCAGCTATTGATAAGTGAGTTCTTGCCAGACAGGATGCTATCAAACTAAGTTTCCTTTTACATTTTCTAGGCACTTCCCTTTCTCTGGAGGCGATGGGCATTATCAGGACAGGATTGTATTCCTAACAGCCCAATAGCACCTTATTTCAATGTGACTAGTTTTGAATGTAAGGATGTGACGGGTCGCTTCCCAACTTATGGCTGCCTCTGTTGCTTAGCCAAAGGCCTTAGCCTAAGCACAGGGCCTCAGACTGTCGCAGTAAGAGAAGGCCCTTACACCGGCATACAGTGATTTTGATTCTTTCTTTTATACCTCTATAACTAGCTAAGTGATAAGAATACACCTAAATTCTTAGAGTATAGGCCTTTACAGACAGGCCTGAATATCTATATCCTGACAGTTCCATCTGCCACAACCTACCCTCAGTAAGCAGGAACTCCCCTTTGCCCATTATCAGAGCTCAGGGTTTTCTTCACATTTCCCTTCTTCTTTGTTTCAGCTCCATGCGTGCTCAGTTTGTTTCCACTGCCAGTGTGTTCTACGCTGACCTCAGCCTCTTGTGGATGTCCAAGGAGGAAAACACAGGATCTGGGGCCAGCATTTACTCCAAATATTTACCTCATGTGTCACCCAACTCTGCACGCAGCACTGAACTGACATGGAAAAGATTGGCAGCCGCCACTGAAGTTATGACTTGGCTGGTTTTGTAACCCAGAGAAAACAGATGCCTGGTAAATATTGAACTTTGAACGGGTGAAAAGTTGGACAATTCTATTACAATAGATGTTAGAAGGAGAGAGGGAGGGGAGGCGCCTCTGGTATCCTTCCTCTCTCCCCTCCCTCCACTGCTACATCTTGCTATCATTGGGCCTACTTAAAACCCTACATTACAAAGCTGTGACTGCCACCAGAGTCCCCCAGCTGGATTCTTCAATTGATCGGAGGGGCGTTCGGCATTGCTCCCCAAGCCAGGGGATGAACACACTGGCCCTGCCCTGGAAAGTATTTCACTCGCACTGGTAGCCAGCGCAGTCCACAAGCACTCGCAAACTTTGGGTGCAATCCTGCACTCCTTAGTCACTTCACCTCTTCAGGGGTGCTCTAGTGAACATGGGGGAAAAGGATTACAGCAAAGGAAAAAACACAAGAGCTTAATATGGACAAAGGCATCAACTGCTTATTAAGCCAAACAGCCCAGGGCTCATTCTTGCCCTCATTACAAGCTCCAGGGCTTGATCCATGCCTATGGAAGTCAATGAAAGGACTCTCATTGACTTCAGTGAACATTGGGTCAGACCCCGTGTACAGCTCAGCAATTGCTTTCATTAGCCTGCAGTGAGGCCGCTTAAGACAATCTGCTGCCCTAGGCACTGCTCCAGCTTCCCTTAGAACAGAGGTTCTCCAGCAGGGAAGGAGATGTGCACCCCCTGGGGGCCGTGAAAGACCTTCTGAGGAGCGTGGTGAGTCTTCTGTTCAATGGTCAGGTAGAAGTCGGAAGGCTAAGTGCCAGGTCACAGCACCACTCATTCAGGTTTGATCTGGCCGCCCCTCCATCATGACAGGGATGGCCATGCCAAATCTGAGTGAGTGGCATTGCATCCTGGTGGATAGGGCCACAGTACCACTCAGGTTTGGCCCAGCTGCACCAGCAGAATCTGGACCTATAGCTAGAGCAGGCCCATGGTGCACATGTTATGAGGTTTTGGTTCAGCTAGTGGGCTTTAGAATAGAGCAGAATGAACCCAAAAACTTTCTGGGCCTGGAAAACCAGTGTAACTTAAGAAATATCCACTGGGCTTTAGTCACATTGAAAATGT
Organism: Chelonia mydas; assembly: GCF_015237465.2. NCBI lineage: Eukaryota > Metazoa > Chordata > Testudines > Cheloniidae > Chelonia > Chelonia mydas. The sequence goes on along the minus strand of NC_051251.2, from coordinate 69,225,406 downwards.
TTCCATCACATTTGTAAATAGAACACACAACTCAACTCGATATAACAAGGCCTAAATGTTAGAACTTCCATGGATCAGATCCTCAGCTGGTGTAAATGTTTTTTAGACTGTACATTCATAAGTAGGGCCCTACCAAATTCAGGGCCATGAAAAATGGACCATGAAATCTGGTCTCCCCCTGTGAAATCTGGTCTTTAGTGTGCTTTTACCCTATACTATACTATACAGATTTCAAGACGGAGACCAGCATTTCTCAAAGTGGGAGTCCTGACCCAAAAGGGGGTCATGTGGACAGGGGGTTGAGGGATCACAAGGTTATTTTTTGCGGGGGGGGTCACAGTATTGCCATCCTTACTTCTGTGCTGCCTTCAGAGCTGGGCGACTAGAGAGTGGCAGCTGTTGGCTGGGTGCCCAGCTCTGAAGGCGGTGCCCTGCTAGCAGAAGTGCAGAAGTAAGGGGGGCAATGCCATACCAGGCCACCCTTACTTCTGCGCTGCTGGTGGTAGCAGCTCTGCCTTCAGAGCTGGGCACCCCGCCAACAGCCGCCGCTTTCCAGCTGCCCAGCTCTGAAGGCACCACGGCCAGCAGTAGCACATAAGTAAGGGTAGCAGTACCACAACCCCCCTACAGTAACCTTGCAACCCCCCCCCCCCCCCCCCCACATACACACACAATTCCTTTTTCCGTCAGGACCCCAACACTTACAACACCATGACATTTCCGATTTAAATAACTGAAATCATGAAATTTACCATTTTGAAAATCCTATGACAGTGAAATTGACCAAAATGGACTGTGAATTTGGTGGAGCCCCTATTCATAAGGGTATAGACTGTTATTTCAGTACAGCTCCTAGCACAATGGATACCTGATCTCTGTTGGGATCCCTAGCTGCTACCATGATAGAAATAATAAATAGGCATGCACCCATGTATACCAGGTGAGGATCTGGCTCACGTTGTTTTGAAAAGATTCTTCTGTATCATGGGCTCTGGATTATCCCTGGCCTCTAGAAGGAATTACAGTCTCTTCTGTACATGAGAAAGCAAGGAGTGGCTTTTCCAAAACAAAGCTGAATGGAAAAGCCAGCTGTTTGCCGGAAAAGGTATAAGGACAAAGAAGCCATTGCTCCAAAATATTCAAGTAATTGAGAATAAAGCAGCAGCATGAAATTTGATCCTCCCACCTCTGGTAGTAGTAATGTGACATTTACCATTAACTCAAAACTGAGTTAGCTGTGTGGACAGACAGGTGGTATATCATTGGCAGAGAATTCCATAACAAGATGATACAAATATAAAATCTTCACAGTTTTGATGTTGCCCAAGTAAAAAAAAAAAAAAACATACGAGAGGTTTACATGCAGCTGTCTGAACTTCTTACCATCTATGGATCAAAGCCTGCCTTTCTAATTCCATCTATTGTTACACCCACTCAAACATGCACATAATATCCTTGTGGCTCTGTTGGATGGGCAGGTGTTTATAACATGCATGCAATTACAGGAGATTAACAGATTTTAAAATGAGTCCCTTGAGACGTGAGCTATGCATTATACTCCCATTCAGAAGTGGTATATTTTTTCCTGAAAAGGAAGCTTTTGCATGAGGACCTTCCAGTCTTGGACTAATAGGCTGCTCCTTCTCCTTCCTGTTGCTTGGGAAGATGGTCCACCTGTCTGTCCACATAGCTAACTCAGTTTTGAGTTAATGGTAAATGTCACATTACTACTACCAGAGGTGGGAGAATCAAATTTCATGCTGCTGCTTTATTCTCAATTACTTGAATATTTTGGAGCAATGGCTTCTTTTCCAGCAAACAGCTGGCTTTTCCATTCAGCTCAGTGGTTTGAGCATTGGCCTGCTAAACCCAGGGTTGTGAGTTCAATCCTTGAGGGGGCCATTTAGGGATCGGGGGCAAAAATTGGGGATTGGTCCTGGTTTGAGCAGGGGGTTGGACTAGATGACCTCCTGAGGTCCCTTCCAACCCTGATATTCTATGATTCTATGATGGTTGCACCTACAGATCCCAACTGCAGTTGGAACCCCATTGTGCTGTGTGATGTACAGATATGCAGTGAGAAGTCCCTGCCCCAAAGAGCTTACAATCTAGGACAAGGCAAAAGGCAAGTTGGAAGAATACAGGCCAGTGGAGGTGAATTGACTCATCTAAGGTCACACATCTAGGAATAGAGACCAGAGACACTGGGTAGCCACTGAGACCGGAGCAGATGTGGACTGGAGGAGTTGGGGCTGGCTAGCATGGAAACAGAGTCAGGCTGGAGCAGAAGCAAGGGCTACCCAGGGATGCAGTCTGTTGAAACAACTGGCAATGGGAATACTCCCAGCCAGGTACTGACACAGAAGCAGTCTCACCAGTCTGCTCGCTTAGGAGCCTATATACCTGCCTTGGGATCACCTGGGTGGGTCCTCACCTGTGGATTGGCTGAATCCTAGTTGAATGGCATGGAGCCTATTACGAGACCTGCAGGGAATTGCCTCTGATGCCTCATCACACTCTCCGGCTCTGTGAGAGCTCATCAGGTTTAAGCAGGCTCAGGCTCATAGGTAACTCAGGGAGGCTCAGCAGTATCCCAGGTCTTCTGACTCTCCCCACAGCACCCAATCCACTGGACCACACTGCCCCTCCTGACTGGCAAAGAGAGGTCAGAATCAAATCTGGTGTCAGTGGCTCTGACTCTGTGGAATTACCTTCTTACCTCAGGTCTGAATCTGGTCAAAGATCTTCCATGCTACAACTTCCACTTCAGCATTCCTGCCTCTTTTACTCCTCCTTCTCCTTCTACTGACTAAAACCAAGCCAGTTAACTGCAACCTGCCTTGGTGGATTATCACGGTGGTGGAACCCTTCACACAGATTCACTTGTCTCCTTGGCTCCTAGAAGCCACTACTGTGATGTGTCTTTCACAAGGTTATCCAGAATTCTGGATGGAAATAATGGTCTATGCCCAGCACTCTGCCAAATCCAGGCCTGACAGCAGACTTCAGATAAATAGAGGGCATATTTAGACAAAACGAGCTAGCAGTTCTGATCTCTGCTATTCAAGATGGCATATGAGGAGGCACAAACATCTACACAGGAATGCCTGATAAGGGTGTGTGATTGGATATACAAACCCCACACTGGGCAATATGAGCTAATGTGGGCTCAGGTGGCTCTGCCCCATCACACCGGTGAGAAGCGTGAGGATTGGAGGGAGAGGAACTTAAGAAGGAGATCCCCAGTTCAGTTAATGGTAGCCCAAGGAGGAAAGCAGGCTTTCAGTGCTTGGCTCCTGCCCCTGACTCCTTCCTGAGGAAAGGGAGGACCGGATACTGATGGACCTCAAGCAGGAACCATTCCCCTCTATTACCTGTGAACTCAGATTATATGTGTTAATTCCCCTTGTCTCCATCCATTGACAACTCTGGAAATGGAGAGACTGTAAGGCAACCTAGCTCGAGGGGCCAAATCATAAGGATAGGCAGAATATTCTTACAATAATATGATCTGCTGTACTTCAAATGCATTCGTAATAGAGCTGTTCAAAAGTGTTCAGTCAAGCATTTTTTAATTAGAACAAGCTTTGACAAAACTGAGAGGGGCGGGGTGAAATCCTGGTGAAATTCTACTTGTTGAAAATGTTTGGGGTTTTATTGAAAAAAAATCCAAACAAAAGTTCTGATTTGTGGATTTTGTTTATTTTTTTAAAAAATGGAATTTTTTCAAAGAAATCCTTCCATGAAAAAATGTTCATGTTTCGCAAAAAATAACCTCCCAACCACCTCTAATTTCAAAGTCTACCTTGTGCGTTTCTATAGTGCCGCTACATAATGACAGACAAGATACCTGAGCACATGCCTAACTTTAAGCAGACGAGTCACCTATTTGTAGTCAATTGAACAACTCACATGCTTAATATTAGGCTCATAGTTAAGTACGTTGCTGCACCCAGGGCCTAACTCTTGTTGATTTGGATATTGAGGGTCTGACTAACGAACTTAAGCTCTTTGTATAACATCACAATAGTACTGGCAAAGGAAATCCATTACATTCCACAGCTTACTTCAAACCCTTGGGAAAGGATAGGCAGGAAGATAGTTGTTTTTCTTTGTTTTGCTTGTACTGCATTCATGTTAGAGTCACATCGTTTCTTTTTCTGTTGTATACAACCAATAAAAAAAATTGGCATTTGTCCACTTTGATTGCAGTGGCTTATGTGAAGCAAGCTTTGATGCAGTGGAAGGAAATCATGTATTTATACCTTTGATGCAGGACAGACACAACTAATATAAAACAGGATACCCAGGAGATAGGACAGGGTGTGGGGAGCCTTAACCTTGGCTTAAAAGCAACAGTCTGTTTAATTTTTATGTTAAGTTAACTTCCCCACTATTATCATTGAACTAAATCATTTTCTCCTCTGTATTGATTTTAGTTCCCTTTAGAAAGAGATGAAAGTGAAAAACTTCTTGTAATCAACTTTCCAGAAAATAAATTCAAATCCTGGACAGTGCACTAAAACAGAACACCTCCCCACCCCCTTGGCAATCTTTCCCAAGAACAATGATTTGATATGACTTTGAAAACAAAGAACAGGATGTCTTATTTGTTCATTATTGCAGTGCTAGATTCCATTTCTATTGTTATAGTAAAATATAATACACACATGGCATAACTGAGTTTGCAAGATTCTCATATGGTGACTGCCCTAAAGGAAGTCAGCACTTAATATGAATAGAATAAATGCCACATAAAATATGTCATCTGCAAGTGTTTCACAAGCATTGTGGACCAAAGGTATAATCCTGGCTCCATTCAAGTCAATGGGAGTTTTGCTGTTGACTTTGAATTTTGGGGCCTATTTTCATGAGCTCAGCACCATAGAGAGCACTGCATTTTCCAAAGTGCTCAGCAGAGAATGTGCTCGGCTCTTTGAAAGCTCTGGCTACTAATCTTGGTGCCTAAATGGGAACTGAGCTTTTTAGAGAATCTAACCCTAAAAGTTGCAGGGAGCCACTAAAACAGTTGGTATTAAAGAATCTACATTTGCCAACAGATACCACAGTGTTACCTGAGACTGTTTCCTCAAGGTCCATACCAGGAGGGGATGCCTCATGGAAGGCTTGTTGTGGGTCCAGGAATCCACACTGGGTAAGTCCTGGGCAGTTGTTTGGCCTGGGAAGAGAGGCCTGCTAAATTCCTCCCTAAACACAGCCCCCCAAGTTACATCATCTTTTTGCAGCTCTCGGTATGTGGTTGAGGAAGCAGACAGACCCGTATTGTGGAAAGCCTGCTAGGAAAGGACATAAGGCACAGGGCCTCAACACAGGTGCCCTGGTGTCCCCCAGAGTTCTCTCAGGACAGCCAAACATTTTGTAAGCCAATCCCACAACCTGCTCTGCAGGGAAGCAAATCCCACCTTCTGATGGGACGGTTGGAAAGAGCGCTTCACAAAGAAACCCTCACAGGTGTCTCCTCCCTTGAGCCCTTTCTCCTGCTTTTTCCAATGTGGGGGAGGCTGCGATATGGCCTACAGTTATGTCACATTTTATCAAATCTGGCCTTGTGTCGGGTGGAATTTGTAACCCTTCCCGGCCATACTATCCTTCAGTCTCAATGGCATTAAGGGGTAACTCATAAGGATCAGCTAGAAACTGACTTATTTTACCACCTTCTGTCCCCCCGCCACAGCATGGGCAGGAAGGGGTTAAGCCCTAAGGATGCATTGTGCCTCTGGGCCGAGGGAACCTGACTGCAGGGGCTTCAGCAAACCCAGCCAGAGAGGTGGCTCAGCAGGGAGGGTGCCTAGGGGATGGAGCAGCCCCGCACTCCCTGGGGGCAGGACCCAGGGCAGGGAGGAGAGTGCTAAGCCCCTGCCCGGGGGGCTGCTGTGGAGCCTGCAGGTTTGGGGCACGAACAGGCTGGAAATCACTTCCCCACCACCACTGCAGAGCTTAGCTGAGGGGTGGAGAGGCTTCCCCATGCCAGCGCTGTGTGGGGCTTTGGCCCACGCAGGGCTCGGCTCCCCCTGGCCAGCACCCTGGGCCAGAGGGCCTTGGGCTTTCCCGGGGTGCTGGTGGGGAAAGGAAGGCATCCCTGCAACCTTTGTCTATGACTTGGAGGCCAGGTCATACCACCTCAGTTCTTTCTCCCCTCGGCAGGGATAGGTCAGCCATCTTTCCCATGCTACCATCCCTCCCATCATGAGGGAAGAGGCAGCTTATATGCTGCTCTTTCCCAGAACTTATCCTGGTTGGCTAAGAGAGAAGGGACTCTAGTCTCACCCTACAATACAAGGTTCCTGATCCCAGGCCCTTAAAGAAAGAGTAGCCTGTTTTTTTTTCCAGACACCCACTAGCATTCTGGAAGCATTCCTGCCACCCAGCACTGCTTTTGCCATTCCTTAAGCCATCATCTGCTCTACAGTTCCTGGAATGGAGTAACCTAGTCTCCCTGACTTCCCCCGCTGGTCATAGGGGGTCAATATAACCCTTACATTCAGCAAGTACACTTGATAAAGGAAGGACATATTCTTCATCCCACATAAAAGTCAACAGTTAAAAGTGGGGAAGGATCTAAACAAGTGCCCCGAATAGAGACATCCCCAAACTTGGGGGAAATTTGCCTCTGGATGTTGCTCTAAACATAGGCTGGGGGAAAAAAACCAAACTAAACTGATCCGATCACCCCTTAAACTTTGCACCTTGGGCTAAAACTGAAAAAGAGCCTGATCCAAAACACATAAAGTCAATGGAAAGGTATCCATAGACTCCTAGAATCATTGGATCAAGCCAAAAGCTAGCAAATGAATATGAGTCAGAAGTGATGCATGACACATAAGGACAAAAAGGAAAGGCCATTGGACTCATTAAACTGAATGACGCTGAGACTCTGGCAAGGTAACTGCTCGACTACGTATTCCTAACCAGTGCCAGGTATCCCATCCATCTCAGGATGTACTGTCCTTTCTAGAATACAGCTGGATGTGGGATACATTTAAATTGTTTGTACAACAAACATCAGTCCCCATTATTTTTTTATTTTCCAAGCTGACAAAAATAATCACACCAACATTTAATACGATAGTAAATTATGGGTCAAATCCTCAGCTGGTGACTTCAATGAATTACATCAATTTGCACCAGCTGAAGCTCTGGCCCTTTATCGACATCCAAAATACAAGCTCTCAAAAGCACTGTCACAAACACATAGGCCAGATGCTCAGCTGGTCTGACTCAGAGCTCCACTGAAGTCAATGGCGTTGTCTTGGCATACAGAAGTGGAACATCTGGCCCCTTACTGACCTATGGTATTACTTTATAGAATGCACAGTTCCTGAAACTTTTTTGCATTTTCATTTGGTTAGAATGCAGTTTTCCTTAATAAGCTCATTTATCAGCTCATCGTTCCACAACATTCAGACCAATCCAATCTGGCAGTCCCTATTTGGGCAAAATGCCTCATTCACTGCATAGATCATAACAGAGCTGGTGAAAAAATTAAATGTATTTTTTTTAAATAAACTTCCAACCAGCTGTATTTCAGAATGAAAAAGGACTGCAAGATTAGGATCTCTTGTTTCTGGTTTCCATTTGTGCAGCATCATTTGTCTGTTCACTGAAGTTAGCCTTTAGCAACAAAAGACAGATTGGGGCTATTGGGCCAAACCCCTGTAACTTTATTAACATCAGTGGAGTTATGCCAAATTACACCAGAGGAGGATCTGGCCCATCGTCATTCTATTAGCCATGATTATGGGGCACTCTCCACCCTACCCTTATGTGCCCTAGGAACCTCCCAGGCTCACTTCAACAAACAACCAGTGAGGCCACTGCATGATTGAGGTGCTAAGGGAGCACTCATGGAAGAGAAGGACATTGCAGAGAAGCTAAATGAATTCTTTGCATTGGTCTGTAGTGCAAAGGATGTGAGGGAGATTCCCACACCTGAGCCATTCTTTTTAGGTGACAGATCTGAGGAACTGTCCCAGAATGAGGTGTCGACAGAACAAGCTGATAAATTAAACAGTACAAATACCAGACGGTATTCACCCAAGAGTTCTGAAGGAACTCAAATATGAAATTGCAGAAATATTAACTGTGGTATGTAACCTATTGCTAAAATCTGCCTTTGTACCAGATGACTGGAGGACAGCTAATGTAACGCGGACCTTTAAAAAAAGGTTCCAGAGGCAATCTCGGCAATTACAGGCTGGTAAGCCTAACTTCACTATCAGGCAAACTGGTTGAAATACAGTAAAGAACAGAATTATCAGACACATAGATGAACATAATATATTGGAAAAGAGTCAACGCAGTTTATGTAAATGGAAATAATGCCTCACCAATATATTAGTATTCTTTGAGGGTGTCAATCAGCATGTGGACAAGGGGGATCCAGTTGATATACTGTAGTTGGACTTCCAGAAAGCCTTTGACAAAGTCCTATGCCAAAGGCTCTTAAGCAAAATAAACCGTCATGGGATCAGAGAGAAGGTCCTGTCATGGATTAGTAACTGGTTAAAAGATAGGATACAAAGGGTAGGAATAAATGGTCAGTTTTCACAGTGGAGAGAAATATATAGCAGGGTCTCCAAGTATCTGTACTGGGACCTGTGCTGTTCAAGATATTGATAAACAATTTGGAAAAGGGGTAAATGGTGAAGTGCCAAACCTTGCAGATAATACAAAATTATTCAGGATAGATATGACCAATGCTGACTGCAAAGAGTTACAAAGGGCTCTCAGCAAACTGGATTTCTGGGCAACAAAATGGCAGAGTAAATTCAATGTTGATAAAGTAATGCACATTGGAAAACAAAATGCCAACTATACAAACAAAGTGATGGTATCTAAATTAGCCCTTATGACTCAGGAAAAAAATCTTGGAGTCATCATGGATAGTTCTCCAAAAATATCCACTTAATATATAGTGGCATTCAAAAAAGCTAACGGAATATTAGGAACCATTAGGAAAGGGTTAGATAATAAGACAGAAAATATCATAACACAACTATATAAATCCATGACACACCCTTGAATACTGTGTGCCATTCTTGTTGCCCCATCTCAAAATAGATATATTTGAATTGGAAACAGTACAGAGTAAGGCAATGATTACGGGTATGGAACGGTTACACACAAGGAGAGATTCAAAAGACTGGGGCTGTTCAGCTGAGAAAAGAGACTGCTCAAGGGGATATGATCTCGGTCTATAAAATCAGGAATGATATGGTGAAAGAGAATGGGGAAGTGTTATTTACTCCTTCACATAACACAAGAACCAGGGGTCATCCAATGAAATTAAAGGCATCAGGTTTAAAACAAACATAAGGAACTACTTCTTCACACAACACACAGTTGTTGCCAGGGGATGTTGCCGGGGAACTCATTGCCAGGGGATGTTGTGAAGGCCAGAAGTGTAACTGGGTTCATAAAAGAATTAGATAAGTTCATGGAGGATAGATCCATCAATGGCTATTAGCCAAGATGGTCAGGGACACAACCCCATGCTCTGGGTGTCCCTAACCTCTGACTTCCAGAAGCTGGGACTGGATGATGGGATGGATCACTTGAAAATTGCTCCATTCTGTTCATTCCCTCTGAAGCATCTGGTACTGGGCACTGTCGGCAAACAGGACACGGGGTTAGATGGACCGTTGGTCTTACCCAATATGGCCATTCTTATGAGTGGCAACTTTGTGTGATTTATCTACATTCCCATCACCGGCACCAACACAGTCCCATGCAGCAGTATTATATACAAGGCTTCTCTTCCTTTAGCCCTTTCCCACAGGGCTGGGGATGAACAGAGATAAGCACAAACTGGGCTCAACTATCTCGGAGTTCCCCATTGGTGCTTCCTTTCTGTCCTCCTTATACCCTTCAGCTGATGGACCAATTGGCTCATCCAACCTCCCAGCCTGAACACCCAGTTAGCTTGAACATTCCCACTCAGCCTTCTCCAGGAGAGCTGATTGATTCCAAAGGGCACATCTGCACTGGAACAAAAGGCCCGTCGGACAGCTGGGAGCTAGGGCTGCAGAGCTAAAAATTGCTGTGCAGACATTCAGGCACCGGCTGGAGCCTGGGATCTGAGACCCGCCCCCCCTCCCCCCAGGGTCCCAGCACTTGGAGTCAAGCCTGAGCCCACAAGACCAAGGCAGCTGACCTGGGCCAGCTGTGGGTGTTTAATTGCTATGTGGACGTACCCTAAGTGACCAGAAAGCTGGTTCACCTGCCAGCTCCCAGCATTGTCCCGCTCCCCCAAACTAAATATTTTGGATCCTTTGTAATATCATTATTTTAACGTCTCATTCTAACAGAACATGGTTTCATCTACCATCAAGAGCCGCAGTCCCTACCCAAAGGCTGAATAAAATCATGCTGGAAACAGTGTGGAAATAGTTGTTGATTAAGACAGGGAGGTAGCAATGGCCTTTAGTGCAGATTTCAATGAACTCTGCAAATTTCCATCCTAAAGGAATATAGAATCATAGAAATGTAGGGCTAGAAGAGACCTCAAGACGTCATCAAGGCCAGCCCTCTGCGCAGAGACAGGACATAGCCTAGGCCATCCCTGCCAGGTGTTTGGCCAATCAGTTCTCAAAAGCCTCCAATTCCGCAACTGCCTTAATAGTTAGTAAGTCTTTCCTAATATCTTACCTATATTTCCTTTGCTGCAGATTAAGCCCATTACTTTTAGTCCTACCTTGAGTGGACATGGGAAACAATTGATCCCTGTCCTCTTTATAATAGCCCTTCACATATTCAAAGGTCTTTATCAGGTCCCCCTTCGGTCTTCTTTTCTCAAGTCCAAACATGCCCAGTTTTTAATACCTTTCCTCATAGGTCAGGTTTTCTAAACCCTTTTCTCATTTTTGTTGCTGTGCTTGGACTCTCTTCAATTTGTCCACGTCTTTTCTAAAGTGTGGCCCCCAGAACTGGACACAGTGCTCCATCGGAGGCCCTGCCAGTGCCAAATAGAGCAGGACAATTACCTCCCGTGTCTTATAGATCACATTCCTGTTAATACAGCCTTTTTTGAAACTGCATCCCATTGTTGATTCATTATCCATTTGTGACCCACTATAACCCCCAGAGCCTTTTCAGCAGTGCTACCACCTCACCGGCTAGTTCCCATTTTGTAGTTGTGCATTTGATTGTTCCTTCTGAAGCATAGTAATTTGCACTTGTCTTCATTGAATTTCATCTTGTTATTTCAGACCAATTCTCCAATCTGTCCAGGTCACTTTGAATTCTAATCCTGTCCTCCAAAGTGCTAGTGACCCCTCCCAGTTTGGTGACATCTGCAAATTTGGTAAGCATACTGTCCGTTCCATTATCTAAGTCGTTAATGAAAATATTGAATAGTACTGGACCCAGAACCTACCCCTGCAGGACTCCACTAGATACACCCTCCAGTTTGACAGCAAACCATTGCTAACTACTCCTTGAGTTCTGTCTTTCAACCAGTTGTGTACCCACCCACCTTATAGTAGTTTAATTTAGACTACATTTCCCTAGTTTTCTTATGAGACGGTTATGTGGGATTGTGTCAAAAGCCTTACTACAATCAAGATATACGATGAGACTACTCCAAATCATATGCACTTCCAACTTCCATTCGCTTTTCCATAGTTCCAACATTTTATATCCTTTTTTTATTCCTATATTTTCTGGCTCTGTCTAGCAGGAATGAGTGCCCATACCACCTGATTCTAATAAGGTCAGTGACCTTCATGAGCTGTGGGGTGGCACAAGCTAGTTTAGGTTGCATGGGGGAAGTGCCACATTAGACATTCATTGGCTGACACCCTTTTGCTGAGTATCTAGCTCAGATACCAGATAGGAATGACATCTGTGAGACTGAGATGTGCTATCAGTCCTTGATGTCCTACAGGGGAGCAGGTTTTTCCCCAGCTGACTGACTGACAGTCAGCCAGGAAAGAAATTTGAAGGAGGTATCACCCAAAGCAGGCTCTCTTTGACTGAGAGTTCCATTCTGGTGCTGTGATTACTTCCTTAGCCCTTATTGCAAGAGTGCCACCAGTATGGAAAAATCTTCCTCAGAAATGAGTGGTAAGGAACTGTCAACCCTCTCAATAAAAACAGGATCATAGCCAGAGCAGTTCATCCATCTCCTCACTGGGTGTAACACAGGGTGTTTCCACTGCCCTAAGTTTGCTATGCCCCCACGGGCTGCAAGTCATGAGTGAAGAGACATGCAATCCCAACAGCCAGGAGTTGCACAAAGGCAGGGAAGCAGTGAGATCATTTGCTTAAACTCCCTTCCCCTGACCAGTTCAGTTTGGGAACTCCCTGCTATGGAACTGCGGTATGCTTGTTTAGTTTTGGTTTATGTGGTTTGCTGATCTTTCCCCTGGGTAGGTGGTTATGTTGCAGAGCCAGCATCAATGGCCTTCTGAGCTATTGCACTGCTGATTTGTTAATATTATTGCACACTTTGTTCCATAATCAGTTTCTAAGTTCTGTTTTAAAGCTGAATTCCATAACTGACATAATCAGGTGGACATTTAATTACCAATATGATCAATATCATCTAATTCCATATAGGTTGGAGATGGGCCTAGACCAAAACCCCAGGCCCAAAGGCTCCTAGTCTTTGAAGTTTAGATCCATAGTTACCAGGTTGCCTCTTCTATCTGTAAAATAAGCAGAACCCAAATCCTAGAACCAAACACACCTGAACTCTGGGGAGGTTCAGATCTAGACCCAAACGAGGCGGCTCAGGACCATTATTAACAGAAAGGATTGGTAGCTTTCCACTGAGTTAGACAGGGCCTTTTTCTCATTATTTGGAATGACCAGAGCCAGTATTCAGCCAATGCCTTGGAAACGAGCCCATCCAAAGTCAGATCCCTACTTTCCAGGTTACTCTGAAAAAAGGACAGTTCATGAGAGAGAGAGAGAGAGAGAGAGACAGAGAACCTCTTTCTTCAAGCATTGCAGTGGCAATATAAATTTAATATTAGGCTCCAATAAGGACACAAAGTAGCCCTTGGGCTTGATTCTCCTTTCACAGTAGTGTAGGGGAGGACCAACTCAAGCGAGTTATGCTAGTGTAAATCTGGCATACATCAGATGAGAATCAGATTCCTTATTTTTTTAAATCTACTTTGTAAAATTCTCTTGCAACCACTACCCTCTTGTGGTGAGTTTTCATCACTGCTCCAAGTTAATTTTTTCCACTTTCTTATTTTAAAGTGAATAACAGAGATAAATACAGCATAAATACATGCTACAGACACCCAGGAACTCGTTCTGACCTTTATTGTTCCAATTGAGAAAGGAATTACAGGTATTTTATTGATTTTTTAAAAGAATATATGGTCCCCTTCTCTTTGTATGAACAGGTGCCCAGTATGAGAAGGTATTCCCCCTAACCTCCACGACTTAATTCACAGCTGGTATAAGAAGGCAGAATTCTTACCCCATTTGGTGATACATACTGTTCAGAACCCAGGGCCTGATCCAAACCCCACAGAAGTCAATGAAAAGACTCTCTTTGACTTCCATGGGCTTTGGGTCAGGCTCATAAGGCATCGTGGTTTGATATGTCTCCCAAAAGAACCAGCTCTGGGGAAACACACTAGTCAGCAGAGTTAATACGGTCCTGTAAGGAAACCATGTGGATGTGAATGCACTGGAGGACTGTTAGCTACACGTGCAAAGCATGCTATGGGAAATCTTGTGGACATCTCTGCTGACTGATTTTGGAGATTCAACAGTAGCAGCTGGTAAGCCTCCCTGCCTATATTAACACCGTGTACAGAGCAGAGCACACTGTCTGCATTTGGCTAATAGTCAGCTAACACCAAACTCCACTTGAAGTCAGTGAGCAGTATGGGTGCTCAAGCTCAGCCCCTCCAAAACTCAGGGCCATAATGGAAGATCACTTGTGCAACCAGTGTGTTGAGTGAATCCTTCCCAATCTGGGAAAGATCATCTTTATGGACAAATGAGTCATGCAGAGCCCAAGGCAGAGTGGGTGACACTTGTTCACAATGCTTTGCGCCAATATTTATAAAAGTGCTCATCTATTTTGGGTGTCCCCCTCAGACATCCTCAGCCCAAGAGCTGAGCACCTGCTGCTCCAATTGACTGCAACTGGAGTGGGGGGTGCTGCAGTACCTCTGAAAACCAAGCTCCAAAGTATCTGAAGCTGGGCAAGCAAAACCAGTGGACAGTTTGAAAATGTGGGTCTCATTCCCTCCATTCATTTTATGCAGTGAGAATTTTAAAGACTAGCAACATGACGACTCCCCAACGTGTGCTGCTCATAATTCCCCAAAGTCTCTCCATCACTTGACACAGCAAACTCTCTAGCAAACTTTATTGCTCCATAATATAATACGTGAATCAACATTTATGGTGAAAAGTGATCATGTTCTGCACTTCTCTGACTTCCACAATTACAGTGGGTTTAGAGATGTGTATGACAAGTGGTGAGTTTAAATGAGCAGATATAGATGCTGTACAGTAGATCTCCTCATACAGTGACATGCACTTGGGTAAATGAGAAACCCTTGCATGCAGTAGACTCATATATTTCAATTCTGTATCCAGAAAGAGGATTTCACAGATGAGCAAAAATATCATCACCCAATAATGTGGTGTGCATAATTCCACCATGGTCTGTGGCCTTCCCTAAGCAATTTGGTCCATTCAAACCACATGGCAGCAATCAAGGGGCATGGTCATATAGCATTATGGATCAACTGTCTCATATTGACTAGTTTATCAACCACCCTGACATTCAAAAACGTTACCCCTGGTATATAAATGTATTTTGGAGAGTCAGTCTATTCTAACACAGTTACGGAGAAACTGCCTCATATGGCTACCCTAGCTGCTCTTTAATCATACTTGGTCAGACCACACCCTCCCACGGTGGGTGGAGGGGTAAAGAGGAAGAAGTTGCCATGAAGTGTTCATTGCGGAGATTTAGCCCTGATCATTCTGCTGGAGGGATGGTAGCGGTGTGGCCAGCTGGACATCAGTTAGGGAGGGATAACTCAGTGGTTTGAGCATTGGCCTGCTAAACCCAGGGTTGTCAGTTCAATCTTTGAGGGGGCTATTTAGGGTTCTGGGGCAGAAATTGGGGATTGGTTCTGCTTCGAGCTGCGGATTGGACTAGATGACCTCCTGAGGTCCCTTGTGATTCTAGGCCAAAATTTTCCATGTGAGGACATTAGGTATCTATGGTGGTTCTAAAACTCCAAGCACCACACTGGTGATTAGGCTCCAACAAAGCCATGGTGGTAGGGGCCCTGCAGCCAGTGGACACCCTGAGGACCACCTTAAGACAGAATCCCCATGAGGAGGGCAGCTATGGAAATGTAATACAGTTTATAGCTGCAGGTGGCCTATTTATTTCTCTGCTGGACCAACCCCTGCCTATCTCATCCAGACACACAGATCTCATCTAATCTGCACTGATATAAAAGGCGCTGTGTTGATTTACACCAACAGAGAATTCATAATCTATCCTGGTGAAATAATAGCATATTGTCAGAGTCCCTGATTCAGTAAATTCAGGAAAGCATTTAAGCACATGAAATCAATGGGATCCAAGCATATGCTTATATGCTTTCCAGTATCAGGGCGAGAAGGAACAGTTTAGGAGTCATGAGGCAGAAAGTAAGCCTCTGATCCACACTGCACTGACGTTAACAGAAAGATTCCCACTGACTTAAACGGGAATGGGATCAGGCTCTAGATAAGCTGACCTGACAAACTGGTGCATTACTGGAAATTTAACAAGAGATACTAGAAGAACTTGTGTCCATATGTTTGAATTTCAAAGCAGCTTATGTAGGGGTGGCACCAAGTGCACTGAGCTGAAGAAAACAAAGAGAAAGCCAGATCAATATGGATGCTGGGGATGCAGAGCATGAAGGCAAGGTCAGCATTTATTTAGGAATACTGTGGAGTGGTACACAAGCCGGGACAGATGGTAATAGACAGAGCAGCAGCGCCACCACCTGAAGGAAAGATGACAAGGAGAAGCCAGTCAATTAAAATTCTAAGCAGAAATCCCAGTGTAGGTTCTAATTTTCTCACTAAGCAAATGCAGCAACTGATGGGTAGAAATTCAAATAACCCTCCAATGCAGACAGCTCTCCTAAAGAAAATTGCCCCCTCGACTGTTCTTCATTCCTAATATTGCATATTGCATAGAGACTACTGATGTAAAAGTATTATGCATAATATATTAAAGACACGGACAAAGCAGCAGCCATAAATCACCTCTCTCCAGTGTTTTATATTCTATTACTGTTCTTTATACAGAACTACAGTGCTGCATGGTGCTTTGACACAGGACACTGAGGGGAGGGATAGCTCAGTGGTTTGAGCATTGGCCTGCTAAACCCAGGGTTATAAATTCAATCCTTGAGAGGGCCATTTAGGGATCTGGAGCAAAAATTAGGGATTGGTCCTACTTTGAGCAGGGGGTTGGACTAGATGACCTCCTGAGGTCCCTTCCAACCCTGCTATCCTAGGTGTAACCCCTGCAAAAGTTACAGTCATACGCTCCAATCTTGCAAACATGCCTATGTCTTGGTAGGATCAGGATCTAAGGACCCAGGGCCATACCACGTGGAAACTGATGAGAATTCAGAACACAGTACCTCTCAGTATCAAGCCCAAAGTTAGTGACTTGGGTGCACTGTATTTTATATTTGTTTCCTTGGCAATGGATCAGGAGAGAAGTGAACAGTAGTTGAAAGAAGCAAGACATTAGGAAGGACAGGAAGGTGAGCAAGGAAGCCTGGCACAATGGAGCTGTGAATATACTCCCAGCAGAGGGTGGCAGTATGAAACACAGTGGAATATGGTTCCTAGCATCTTATGACCCATCTTCTCCTATCCTGAAATCTGATCCAGACAGGTTCCTGTGCAGGATGGAGCCCCAGTGACTTTACTGGGACTATGTACGGTGTAAGGTCTATCTGTGTGGGGCAGACTGTGGAGTTAGCACAAGCCCTTGATACAAGGGAGTGTAAAGACAAAGCTTTCAGTCTCTCGAGATGTCGTAATGTCACTCATTCTTGTTGCTGAAAGAGTCCCAGGGTAGACAAGACATGAATTTCCAACATGATTACAAACAAGACGGCGTGTGGCGGTGGGAGGAAACCTTAACAAAATGCAGGCCTTTTCTTTATAAATCATAAAGGAACAAATCAGAATAAAAATATACATGCTGTGGTGGAATTAGCCGATAGAGCTATGGGGTGATAGGGACTCTAGGGTGGAGTGGGAGGCAGTTAGTGAGAGGATCTCGACTTTGCATATTGAGTTTTTCAGTATAGAAAAATGGAGATCTGGGTGCTAGAGACTTTAGGGTTAAATATGTTTGTGAAATGCTGGGATTGTCTAAGTATAGCATTGTATCCTTCCACCAAAACATCCCTTCTGCCCCTCCCCCACCCAGCCTCCCCCAATCCCTTCAACATCCCCTCCCCCCACAGCAACCCCCCAATATCCCCCTCCTGCAACATCCTCCTCCCCCCACAGCAACCTCAATATTCCCCTCCCCCACAGCAACCCCCCAATATCCCCCGCAACATCCCGCTCCCCCCACAGCAACCGCCCAATATTCCCCCATAGCAACCCCCAATATCCCCCCCCACAGCAACCCCAATATCCCCCTCCCCCACAGCAACCCCCCAATAAGCCCCCACAGCAACCCCGCAACATCCCCCTCCCCCACAGCAACCCCCAATATCCCCCGCAACATCCCCCTCCCCCACAGCAACCCCCAATATTCCCCCACAGCAACCCCCCAATATTCCCCTCCTGCAACATCCCCCTCCCCCCACAGCAACCCCCCATATCCCCCGCAACATCCCCCTCCCCCCACAGCAACCCCAATATCCCCCTCCCCCACAGCAACCCCCCAATAACCCCCGACAGCAACCCCCAATATCCCCCCGCAACATCCCCCTCACCCACAGCAATCCCCAATATCCCCCTCCTGCAACGTCCCCCTCCCCCACAGCAACCCCCCCAAACACCTCCCACCGCGCCCCGCCCAGCAGTCCCCCGAGTCCTCCAGTGTATACGAGACGGGCGAGACAGAGCGGCTACAGCTCCGGCCCTCGGCAGCGGGCGGAAGTGCGTAGCCCGCCGAGCCGGGCCCGGAAGTGGTGGGTGGCGCGCGCGGAGTGGCCGCTGCGGGCACCGAGCGGAGCGGGGCGGCTCGGGGCCGGGGCCGCGGGGGAAGATGCCAGTGGCGGTGATGGCGGACACCTCCTTCAGCTTCAAGAAGCTGCTGGAGCAGTGCGAGACCCAGGAGCTGGAGGTAGCGGGGCGGGCGCTGGGGCTCGCCGCAGGCGGCCAGGGGCGGCGGCAGCAGCAGCCGCCGTGAGAGACCGGTGGCCGCAGGGGCGGGAAGAGGGCGCGGCGGGGTGACGGTGACCAGTGGCCGCCTGAAGAGGTCGGCGCTGCTGCTGCTGGTGGACCCCGAACCCCTCCCCCCTCCGGCTGGTGAACCCCTCCCGCCCCCGCGGCTCAGCCCGGGGCCACCGCCTCCCGGGGAGCCGCTCAGCCCGCTTCTCCCCGCGCTGGGACTCGGGGGAGCGGGGGCTGCCGCCGGCCTGCTGGGGGACCTCGCGCGGCTCGCGTTCTCTCTCTGCCTTTCCCTCCTGGTGCCCCCTGTCTCGCCTCTTTAGTGTGTACCTTTTCAGAGCCCCGACTGTCCCTGGCTACGTGTGTGTGTACACACACATAGTGCCTAGGATGATGGGGCACCAATCTCAGTTGGGCCTTCTCTCCATTACCATAATACTGCGAACAATAGTAGTTCCTCCCAGGGTTTAATACCTGGGCCCTTAGAGGAGAAATCTTCTGTAGCTTTCTGCTAGAAAGCCTCTAATAAACTTCAGGTTTCAGAGTAGCAGCCGTGTTAGTCTGTATTCGCAAAAAGAAAAGGAGGACTTGTGGCACCTTAGAGACTAACCAGTTTATTTGAGCATAAGCTTTCGTGAGCCACAGCTCACTTCATCGGATGCATACTGTGGAAAGTGTAGAAGATCGCTCACGAAAGCTTATGCTCAAATAAATTGGTTAGTCTCTAAGGTGCCACAAGTACTCCTTTTCTGATAAACTTGAAGCTTTCTCCTAAACTGGCTGCTTAGAAGAAGGAATATTCTCTTTTCTTTTTCCTCACATCCCAGAGCCCACTGGCTACAGCAAAGTGGTCTCCACTAATATACCCCCCTCTGCTGGTTTTTTTGGGGTCCTACTCAGTATGTGTTTTGTGCCTGTCTGCAACCATGTGAGTATCTTGTCAATTTCACTTCTGCACAGTAACCTTCTGAATAGCAGCAGTTTGGACGCTGGAGAAGGCTGGCCAACTTAGTTCTACTGCACCTTGAGAAAGCTCTGTGGCATCTCCTCCAGGCTCCCTGATGTTGGGAGCAGGGAGTTGCTGGAACTTAGTGAGCTCTTGGGAGCTGTTACAAGCCAGCGTAAATTTTAGAGGAACCTCAAGGCAGCTGTAAGTTATCCCAGCATCAGATCTAGGGACGTACCACTTTCCTCCTGCACTTTGAGCAGAACACTGCAACTAGTTCTCAGTCTCAGTGTGTTTCAGTAGATGAGTTTGTTGAAGCCCTTTAACCAAATGAAGTAGCCGTGCAACTATCTGCGTACATATGCTTGCTGCATTGTCCTTATATGCACAGCACAACTGAAAGTCTAACAGAACTCATTACACATGAAAATTCTATATTTTCAAATTTGTAACTTTGTTTTAAAACCTTTTTCTTTTTTTCAAACTCAGCAGAGTGTGTGCTGCTTATATAGTACATGTCAAGTTTGAAGTTGCAAAGCTTGACTGGTGTGGAGTCAGTAAATAAGGAAGTGTTATTTTCTCCTCATAACAAGAAGTGGGGTCACCAAATGAAATTAATAGGCAGCAGGTTTAAAACAAATAAAAGGAAGTATTTGTCACACAATGCACAGTCAGCCTGTGGAACTCCTTGCCAGAGGATGTTGTGAAGGCCAGGACTGTAACAGGGTTCAAAAAAGAACTAGATAAGTTCATGGAGGATAAGTCCATCAATGGCTATTAGCCAGGATGGGTAGGCATGGTGTCCCGAGCCTCTGTTTGTCAGAAGCTTGGAATGGGTGACAGGCGATGGATCACTTGATGATTACCTGTTCTGTTCATTCCCTCTGGGGCACCTGGCATTGGCCACTGTTGGAAGATAGGCTAGTGGGCTAGATGGACCTTTGGTCTGATTCAGTATGGCTGTTTTTATGTTCTTGTTCTCAGTTGGTAATCGGGGCCGGGGGGGAGGGGGGGAGAATGTACATTCATCTCCAAAATGGCCAAAGGAATTTTGCTTAGCCTTTGTTTAAAAAACAAACAAAACTTTCATGCAGAGACCAAGTATAGTAAAGTTCTGCCTAGAAACTAAAGGATTTGGAATGTCATGAATGAACACCTGGAGATGGGGCTTGGGTGGGAACTGTCTGGATCCTGAAGTATAGTGGCTGCTGCTAATGTCAGTGTTCTAATTGATGCTCATGTAACGAAAGACCTTATTGTAATATACCCATGCTAGGGAACAGGATTAAGGTTTCTGACTTGTTGGAATTAAAATTTTGACCTTAATATTGATGTAATCTTTTATATAATTTATAACAAAGTCAAACTGGCTGTGAACAGATGCGCGCGCTCTCTGATGTGGAAACTAGCTAATCTTATGTGAAATGTTAAATTATGGGTTCTCTCCTGTTGGAATCAGAGATATTTAGTAAAAAAAATTACTTCAATTTCCCTTCTTAACTGTTTAAGATGTATAATCCAATTAAGTGAGTTGGATTTGTTTTTTAAGGCCCCTGGAGGAATTGCAACACCCCCAGTTTATGGTCAGCTTCTAGCACTGTACCTGCTGCACAATGACATGTAAGTAGCTGTTACTGTCACCCTAGAAATTTAAAATATGTACAGGAATTCAGTATCATAATTAGAACTTGACCTAAACTTGACAGAACTGTTTAAAAACTGTTGTGTGTTAATTATCCAGTGCACTGGGCACAAGTATGTGAAAACAGCAGTAAATGTACAGATAAACTAATGATCTTATTCTTTTCTTCCTTTTCAGCTTGTCAGGAATAATAAATGCTATTTCCCTGTAAAGTCTTTTTCTTCTCTCACCTGCCCCTTCTTGAAAGCCTGGGAAAATAGATGGGTCTTACAGTGTTCAGCTTATTCAGCTCTGGTGGCTCATGGCTGGTAGCTTTCCAGAGTCAGTGGCCACGTCTCTGCTGAAATGTCTTGTCTTCATATTCTTTGCAATTAAACCAGGGGGCTTATCTTCTCAAGTACCATAGCCATGGTTTCATGCAAGGAGAGTGTCAGTTTTTCAAGCAGACATTACCCAATCCAGTTACTTTGGCAGCTGGTGCAGCTCAGGGGAAACAGCTTGTAATTTACCTCCTTCTGGGAGAGACTGTATTCAGCACTAGCTGAAGCTTCCAAATAGTCTTCCAGCATAGCCCAATGTAGTGTGAATACTGTGATCTGTTCTGGAGATGACGGTGGGAAACTGGCACGGTCCACGTAATGAAGAAAAGGTCTCAACCTTCTAGACTAGAGTGGTGGTCCGCGGACCGGTGCCGGTCCGCGAGCCATCAGCTGCCCGTCTGTGCACACACTGGGGAAAAAAAATTGCCGGTCCCCCACATCAGATAGCTTGAGAAGCACTGTTCTAGACAACCATGGATGGAAAAAACATTTTTGGCCACCATTGGCTACCTAAATATTAGAGGCCATTGAAGCAAATGAGATTCCCCCACAGACTGCAACGCTGTATTGCAACTGGTAGACAATCATAGAAGCTGAAAACCTCTAACTAGTTCTTCTGATTGGGCATCAAAACAATCATCAAACAATTACTTTTAATCTTGTCTGTAATGCCAACCAGCTCTCCCTAATTTAAGTCTCAATCTGGTAAACACCGGGTAAATTGCTTAATCGTAGTCTGAAATTTAAAAGACAGTATTGAGATTGGTTACATTTCAATCATATTTAACACTTTCTTATTGCTGCTGTAAAATCCTGTAAGCTTTTTCAAATGAGCCACAATATAGATAAAATCCAGAAGTCTTTGCTTCTCAGCCGTACAGTATGTGCATATGCTGTGACACTATATTGATATGCATTGTTCTTGAGGGTGTATAAGAACTATCAGGAATAATTCTGCTTTCAGGCTTCTGAAAGCATGGGTCACGTATGCAGTTTTTAGCGTTTTAAGAAGTCAGCATCTACCCATGGATACCACAGAGTGGTATCAGAAATCGCAATATTTCTCTTTACTTACAATGGAAGGTCAGAGAAATATCCAGCCATTGTGTTTACTATGTGGCTAAATGGTGATATTGGTATTTTGGCTGCTCATAGGAGAGGAGGGATCGGCACAAACTTTCCGGTTAACGGGCTTGTCAGTTTTAAGTGGGCACTCTAAAGATAAGGAACAACCTTTTCCTATATTACTAAATAGCATCTTGGATTATTTAGGCTGAGCATTTTACCTCTTATTTACTTCTTGCTACTTGCATTTCACTAGGCTGGATAATGAACATAGACTTCAGTTTCTCTTTGGTGTTATCATGTGCTGCTGTTTGTGTTCACAATATTGCAGGGGAATGTTTTCATTAAACTTCAGTGTCATGACGTTCTGAACACAGGCTTGCAATATGTCCTCTTATTGCATCTATTTCAAAATTACTTGCATAGTTGAATTTTTGTATCTCCCTTGATATAAAGCCATTTTACTGCAGATTTTTAAGCATTAAGATGACATGTATAGCATAAATCGGTGTGTGATGCTATTAAATGCTTGATTTGTTCACCCCATTAAGTGTAGCACTTACATCAGAAGACATCTTTAATATCACTGTCTTTTCATAGGTTTCTAGCAGTAATTATCTGATGAATATAATTGTTAAAAATATTTTTAACTGATCTTTATTTTGTTTATTAGGAATAATGCACGATATCTTTGGAAAAGAATTCCTCCTGCTATTAAATCTGTAAGTATTCCCTTCAGTACAGTTTAAGACTGGAGATGGTACTGTGCTCTATTCTACATGTTTAGAGATAAGGGTTTTTCCAAAATGTGGCATTTAAAATAAATCTTCACTTTTAGTCGGAGCTGTGCGGTTGATGACTGGCCCAGGTTCAAAGTTTTGAGCTCTTCAACCACTTTGCCAGCAGATGGCACTGACCAGGCATGCCAGCCTGTTCCCTTTGCTGATAGGTATCATCTGCATCTGTCTGCTCCTGCAAAATGCTCTCTTATTCTGTCTATTTTGCTACCCAAAATAATGAGCCTTTCAGGCCACCTCCTCAAAATACATTGGAGTTCAGCAAATCAGCAATAGTTGTTGCTGGAAACCTAGTTCCTCATGACAAAAATGGCCATCAGCAGAAAGAAGGCAAAGGACCCATTCTGAGTACTTCCAGATACCAAAAGTCAGGCAGATACATCCTGCAGTTGATTCACAACCTCAGCCAACTTTTCAAAAGGTCAAAACGGTGTCTGGGAACACTTCTGTCACTGTTGGAAAGAGGAGGCTGATAACGTCACTGGATTTTATTTATAGTTATATTTACATGTGAATGTATCCCCTTATTGGCATGAATTTCAGAAGGTTCTGTCTGACTCTCCACCTGGGCTTTAGGAGACACTACAGTGTTCAGTGTAAATTACTATTCTCCCTATGATACACTGGAATGCAGTAGAATCCTAAAAGACGCATCTCAGAAGAAAGCTTTTTTTCTTCCTCCTTGCACTTCTTGGTATAATGGATAGAGGACTTGAAAATAAAACAGCCAACGGGTATAGCAGGAACCAAACTCCACATTTTGCGTCTCATAGCTACAGTGATGTCTAACTACCAGAAACAATAGAATGCTTCCATATGAGGCACTCTCCAAGATATCTGAGATATGTGGCCACAAGCCAGACTAATCCATCATTCCAAAGCATGATTTAATGAATTCCAGTGGCTGGGTTTCCAGATTACAAGTGAATACTGAAAGCTTTGTGTTGAACTACTGAATCCATAAAAAGAACAGGAGTACTTGTGGCACCCTAGAGACTAACAAATTTATTAGAGCATAAGCTTTCATGGGCGACAGCCAGCTTCCTCGGAGGCATAGAATGGAACATACAGTAAGATATATACATACAGAGAAGGTGTTCTCCACCTTCTCTGTATGTGTGTGTGTGTATATATATATATATATCTTCTTACTATATGTTCCATTCTATGCCTCCGATGAAGTGGGCTGTAGCCCATGAAAGTTTATGCTCTAACAAATTTGTTAGTCTCTAAGGTGCCACAAGTACTCCTGTTCTTTTTGCGGATACAGACTAACACGGCTGCCACACTGAATCCATAGTGTAGGTTTACTGTAATGCCCTGCTTGGATTAGAACCACCTTTTGAGAAGTCAGGTCTCTAATACCAAAAGTGCTTGCCTGTTTGTAGGATTTTTCTTTAGGATTTGGGTTTCTAAAGAGACAGTTGGGGCAGAAAGCTTTACATGAGGAAATAGGGAGGAAGTGGCACTGCAGTCCTCTGCCAAGAAGTCCTTGAGGTCTGAGACTGGGTAATAAATCCTCAGATACCTCTGAAAACCAATTTCCTAGTAGTGAAGGAAAGGTCAATCAGGCTCAGCCATTTGATAATAAAAGTCAACTAGTGGTCTCAGTAATATTGCTGGGTCAAACCTTTTTTTGTATCACACTTGCGACATAACTTGCCACACTTAGTAACTCCTCGTTAACAGTAATTGTCACAGCAGCTTTTGCATCCTCTGACAAAACTCATGGGAGGTGATTTCCATGATCCTCATGCCCTTTTGTGGTTTGAAACAGAATTGACCTGTCCAACAGGAATGAGAATCAGATTTACCTTTCATGCTGGAGGTCTTTCCTCTTCTTATCACCAGACTGCTGCCTATTTCTATTCTAATATGTAATTATTAGTGACATGTTGCTCTGGAGACTAGTTAGCAAGATCCACTTTCTTGGCTACATAGAAGAATCTTTATTAATTGCTTCCTATATTTATACAGCTGGTTTCTAACTTGTCCACCTGATTGCTTTCTGTCTATATTTGTTAGCATATTTATCTGTTCGTACCCTTAATCATCCAAAATTAGTCCACTTTTAAAAAGTGTGGTATAATTGTGATGTGTGTGTTTCTTGCTCCCTTCTGCACCACATTTTTTGGATGGTGACGGGGGTGTAGAAAGATGGAATAGGCAAATAACACACTCTTTACTGTATGGTGCTTGTTTTTTGAAGCGTTACCTGCTTTGTTAGTGTAAAAAAAAAAATTGGAATTGTTTGAACTGGATCATCACTCTTATACCAGTATCAGTGACATATGCGGTATCATACTGTCTGAATCTTAATATCAAGATTACTGTGGTATTTCATTCTAATTGTTGTTGTGATGCCTACTTATTCAGAGAGGGGAAAAAATATACTTCCAGCAAAATGCAATTAGTAGTGGAGTGGTCATGGCAGAGAATAATACATCTGTTCTGTTTTGATTGCTTGGTTGCTTTGTCACTGTAGGCAAATTCTGAACTTGGTGGAATTTGGTCAGTAGGACAAAGAATTTGGCAGAGAGACTTTCCAGGAATCTACACAACAATCGGCGCACATCAGTGGTCTGAGACTATTCAACCAATCATGGAAGCACTTAGAGGTACAAAAATACTTTTTAATTTTTTAAACACAGATTAAGGGCAGAGAAGTTTAATTTGAATTTGTTTTGTTGGCCATATCGGACTATATGCTACCATTAACCCTTGCTCAAGACTCACTGTGCGTTCTAGGAGGTTGTATTTTGGCTTGGATTTTTAGTGTATGCTAACTTGCTGTCAGAACAGTTTTGCTTAGATTGTGTATTTCTTGGCGCAAGGACATTCAGCCAGGCACTTTGACAGTTCTTGATAAATAGAAATGTGCTTTCTGCAGTAACTGAGCAAATACCCAGGTGTTTTTGTTAAGTAGAGCAGTAAATATTGAAAAATCTGAATCTTGAACATTTTGAAGAAATTTCTTTACCCATATAAGTTATTTATGAAACCAACATGTTTTGTACTCTCAAAATATTCTATCAATCTGTTTATACTACTGATTTAAAATTTCATTTGAAAACAAAATTAGGCCCTGATCCTGCAGTGTGCGCTGTGCAAGTAAAACCTCTGCTCATGTAGAACTCATTGCAGTGCTGGGCCAAATTTTGTTTACAAATGAAATATTAATTAGTACTGTAAACAGATGGATAGAATATTTTAAGTGTACAAAAGCTACTGGTTTCATAAATAACTCACTTGTGGAAAGAAATGTCTTCAAAATGTTCAAGATTCAGATTTTTCAAGATTCAATAAGTCTGTGGGCTTCATTGTTTTTGGGAATATACTATTCTTGACAGGTTTCAGAGTAGCAGCCGTATTAGTCTGTATTCGCAAAAAGAAAAGGAGTACTTGTGGCACCTTAGAGACCTGCATGAAAAACCCCCAAGCTTATTTTTACCAGCTTAGGTTAAAACTTCCCCAAGGTACAAACTATTTTACCTTTTGCCCCTGGAGTTTATTGCTGCCACCACCAAGTGTCTAACAAATATATAACGGAAAGAGCCCGCTTGGAGACGTCTTTCCCCCCAAAATCCTCCCAAACCCTACACCCCCTTTCCTGGGGACGGCTTGATAAAAATCCTCACCAATTTGCATAGGTGACCACAGACCCAAACCCTTGGATCTGAGAACAATGAAAAAGCATTCAGTTTTCTTACAAGAAGACTTTTAATAGAAGTAAAGAAATCATCTCTGTAAAATCAGGATGGTAGATACCTTACAGGGTGATTAGATTCAAAACATAGAGAATCCCTCTAGGCAAAACCTTAAGTTACAAAAAGACACACAAACAGGAATATAAATTCCATTCAGCACAACTTATTTTATCAGCCATTTAAACAAAACAGAATCTAACGCATATCTAACTAGATTGCTTATTAGCCCTTTACAGGAGTTCTGACCTGCATTGCTGCTCTGGTCCCGGCAAAAGCAACACACAGACAGAGAGAACCCTTTGTTTCCAGGCAAATAGACAGAAAACCCCTCTAGTTGCTCTTAGGTTAAAAAAAAAAAAAAAAAAAAACCCTCTTCAGGTCTATGAAGACCTGTGAATTTCCCTGCAGGAGGTTAACTACCCTGCCTTTAAGTAGAGAGAACTCCAGCTCACAAAAGACAATTCCCTTTTGTCTCTGCTCTGGCCCCCAAGCAGACACAAAAAAACATCTTAACTGCTTTCAGCTTAAAACCTGCTTTCCAACAGCCCAAAGGAAAAAAAATTTCCTTTTAAAATCTGTGCTTCTGGTTCAAAAAATCTCAAAATTTGTTAGTCTCTAAGGTGCCACAAGTACTCCTTTTCTTATTACTTCTTGAATATCCCTCTCACTCGGGGGTGGCCAAAGGAGCCAGAATTTACCTAGGTACATTGCCAAAGAGCCACAGTAATATGTCAGCAGCCCCCCATCAGCTCCCCTGCACCTGCCAGCAGCCCTGCTGATCAGCACCTCTCCCTTCTTCCCCATGCCTCCTGCAGCATGCAGGAGGCTCTGCGGGGAGGGGGAGGAGCGAGGGTATAATAGGCTCAGGGACGGGGGCAGGAAGGAGTGGGGGGGCCTTGGGGGAAGGGGTGAAGTAGGGGCAGGGCCTGTGGCAGAGTCAGGGGTTGAGCAGTGAGCGCGTGCACACACACCTCCCGGCACACTGGAAAGTTGTCGGCTGTAGCTCCAGCCCTGGAGTTGGTGCCTATGCAAGGAGCCGCACATTAACTTCTGAAGAGTCGCATGCGGATCTGGAGCCACAGGTTGGCCACCTGTGATCTAACTGAATAACTGAAATTTATACAGAGGGTATCACAACCACATTGTGTTGAAGGGATATTTCCAACTTGTTAAGAATAAAAATCAACCTTGAAGATTGTCCCATAGCCTTCAGAGATCTTAACTGACGGATTTCAAATATGAAGCTCCAATATAAAACCTTTACAGGAACACATCAGTTTCAACATTAGATTTAAATGATTTCTTCTAATAAACACCGTGATGTACCGCAAATAGAATGATGGGCCTCTTTTGCTTTCACATTATAGTCTAGTTTTAATTGCATATCTGGAATGCTGATGATCAAGCTTCTGATATGACACAACTTTCAAAATAAGTCCCTCTTATTGGATTCCACAAGCTTGACAATGTCCCTTTAAAATTAGTCTTACACCTTGCAGGATTCTAAGGAATCTTACTTGGAGTTTGCCTAATGTAAGCAGTTATGGGCAAAGATTCTACTTTTTCTTTTTTGAAAATTAAAGACACTTAGTGCAGATGTTTCTGAGTGGTAACATCTTGCTTAACACTAATGTGCTAATAGCTTTTCACTGCAAGGGGGCACTAGAGTCTGTGAAAATATTTTTTTGTCGGCTATTTCACTATCCCCTCTCAAAACATGAATTCCAGTTCATTCTTTGGGCTAATAAGGAAACAATTTGATGTAGTGTTACTTTGGAGCCATATTGGGATTAAAGCATCATTTAAGACATGAATCTGTCATTTATTTAAACATTTATTATTTATTTTTAATTATTGAATAATTATATTTAAACTTAAATTAGTAATTGACTTTTTAGAATTTTGCAGAAATAAAATTGGATAGCTAATTAGCTATGAACATTTCAGTTTTACTTACAGTAAAATTGGAAGCATTTTAGCACTTTCTGGAGTTACACCAAAAATGTTTTAAAATACTAAGATGATTTTCAGAACATGTTATCCAGATCTTGTCTTTCTGAATGAGCCTAGTCCTGGGCTCGAGCAAAGTGACTAGACTGTACCTCATACCCTTTGTGCTTAAATGTTAACTGTTAAGGCACAGGGTTGGGAGTTAAGTGATCGAGGTTCTGTTCCTAGCTCTGCCACAGCCTTGGGCAAGTTCTTTTAATCTCTTTGCCTCAATGTCTCTATCTGTAAGTCATGATACTTACTGCTTGCCTCAGGGGTGTTGAAGCTCCACTAATATTTACAAAGCCTCTTTTAAGCTTGCACTCAATGGAGCATACTGTGTAAATATAAACTATTAGTATTAAGCACAAGATTTGCAGAAATGTGGCTCTCCACTGTTAGGAGACACAAAGCATTTTCAGACTTGCTGTGTGTTTTGAAGACTGAGACAATTGTATCTTTTAAAAATGTGTTCCCCTTAATAGATGCAACTAGGAGACGAGCTTTTGGACTGGTTTCTCAGGCATATACCTCAATAATTGCAGATGATTTTGCAGCCTTTGTTGGACTTCCTGTAGAAGAAGCTGTGAAAGGTAGCTTACTGTTTTACTTTCTGGATTACCTTTGAACAGACTATTTTGTTTTGAGGCTGAGACCGGAATTAAATTGACCAACTAAAGAATCCCATTATAAAATAAAAGGGGTTTAAGAACACTTTCCCTTCCTTACACCAAGTCAAAAAAAGGCCAGAGGGCCCTCTGTATTTAGAAAATTCATCATTGTAGGCCTAACAGATTTTGGTGAAAATGTTTCAAATAAATTGAAGGAAAACTGGAGATAAAGTTGACCTTTATGAAATTTTAATAATGGATTCTTGTACGTTCCTGATTTTTAATGGAGCGCTGTTCGACAGCTTGGGTCTGAAGTCTTGTCCATAAAAGAAAACCTTTACAAAACCTAATTAATAGGGTTTCCATTAATGTAAATCTGTTCTTGGAATTTAAATATTTCAAAGCAGTGTTACAATGTGAATATTGCCAACAATTGCTTGTACCAGAGAATTGGAAAGTGATACTGGTTAGAAACCATAGTGACATTTCCTAGTCTGTATTTCACTCATCTTGTCAGATTAAAATAAAGTAAAATTAAAGCATAAATGTATACATTAAATAACATTTCAAAAAAATTTCCATTTTAATAATCTAGGAATATCTGTAACATGTGAAGTATATCGTGTGGAGTAGGTTTCACCCTGCTCAGTTCTCTGCTCAATGAGGTCCCACTTCTGCCCCTGCTGCTCTTGTAACCCCTTTTAAGGCAAAGGGATGGGGAGTAGAGGGGTACAGCAAAATAAATTGGGAGGAGGATCCAAAAATATACATAAGGTTGAGATTATTATGAAAGCAGATGATTACTGAGAAGGGAAACAGTAAAAGCAAATTGCTTAATTTTTAGGATGGGAAATGTATTTGAGTTCTCCAGTTACCACCATTTACTAGGTTAGGATCCACAATAAACCTTCCTCCTTTGAAATAGCGGAGGAATTCCATTTTTCGTAAGAGTGTGAGAAGCCCACGCTCCAGGACAAGAAATGAAAGTAAAGCTTTGCATCAGGCCTGACTGAATAAGTCTCAGGGTACTATCACTTCTACAAAGGTCATGCATTTATACAACTAAATGTCTCCAGCAGTGCATCTTGTCATAAGCTCTTCTGAGAAATAAATCTTTAAAAAGTTGGATTGCAGAGTAAAAGTGTATTCAGACATTTTCCAGTGAGTGGGAACTTTGGATTATTTGATACTGGAGTCAAACACAGAGGATATCATTTCTCCCTCACCCCTTTCCCTTCAGTGTGCCTACCTGTTTCCCTTTAGCTGATCACCGCCTAAATAAACCTAGTGTCTTCCCCCCCTCCACCCCCCCCAAAAGTGGATCTAACATGACACTTGCTGTCATCACTTTGTTCACTTTGCTTATGTGTTCCTACCCTTTCCCTCACACTGTCTCTGTATTGTCTGTTTAGATTGTAAGCTCTTCAGGGGAGGGAGCATGTCTGTGTTGTGTTTATACAGCGCCTAGCAAATGAGGTGCTGGTCCATGGCTGAGGCTCATAGGTGCTATGGTAATACATATAATAAATTGTAATTGTTTCGTTCTTATGAATTTTTAAAATGCATTTTCAGGTGTTTTAGAACAAGGATGGCAAGCAGACTCAACAACTCGTATGGTAATGCCTAAAAAGCCAGGTAGGTGGAGCTGTTATTCCATGATGCATTTTGGATCTGGCTTGATATTTCTAGTATTGTATCCTTCAGTGTAATTAAAATTATGCCTAATATAATTTGAGTTTGTTTTGTATAGCAAGGACATCTTGACACAGGAGATTAGGGGAGCGGCTTCACAGAGCATACTTTTTGCCAATGACATTATGCCGTTCCGTAAAGATAAATACTAACTGGAAAGAGACCTAGGGTTGCATTGTAAGAAAATGGTATACAGATCAGCCAACAAAAGATGGAACACGTGCAATACTTAATTGAGAGGGACAACAAGAAGCCAGTAAAATTAGTTAGTATGTGCGACAGTTGAAGTACCTCGGTTCAATGTTGAGCCATTCAGAGAATGTGATTTGAATAGCGTTTGGTGTAAATGAAGAGAGTTGATGGGAATTCTCTGCAATAAGAGTATGCCAAGTAAACTACAGAGCAAAGTATGTAAGATCACGATTAGGCCAGCCACGGTGTATGGGTCGGAATTCTGGCCAATAAGGGCGAGAGAACTACTTCTGCTTCACGCTGCTGAAATGAGAATGATCAGGGGAACACTTGGGTAAGACCAGAGCTGGTATGCTACGTAATGAAATGGTACAAGCTAGGAGGCAGAAAGTCTCCATTATGGAAAAGCTGAGGGAGTATCGACTTAGATGGCCGAGTCCTGTGGGATGATGTGGGTTACATTGGCCAGGGAGGGCAAGAGCTAGTAATTGTGGGACAAAGATGACAAGGAAGACCTGGAAAAGGATGGTTCGAAATGCTGAAGGAGAACATGAAAGTTGGTGTCAGCTTGGAATATGCTCAAATAAATTGGTTAGTCTCTAAGGTGCCACAAGTACTCCTTTTCTTTTTGCAAATACAGACTAACACGGCTGCTACTCTGAAACCTGTCAACATTATTAAGGGACTGGAACACATGAATTATGAGGAGAGGCTGAGGGAACTGGGGATGTTTAGTCTACAGAAGGAAAGAATGAGATTTGATAGCTGTTTTCAACTACCTGAAAGGGGGTTCCAAAGAGGATGGCTCTAGACTGTTCTCAGTGGTAGCAGATGACAGAACAAGGAGCAATGGTCTCAAGTTGCAGTGGGGGAGATTTAGGTTGGATATTAGGAAAAACTTTTTCACTAGGAGGGTGGTGAAACACTGGAATGCGTTACCTAGGGAGGTGGTGGAATCTCCTTCCTTGGAAGTTTTTAAGGTCAGGCTTGACAAAGCCCTGGCTGGGATGATTTAATTGGGGATCGGTCCTGCTTTGAGCAGGGGGTTGGACTAGATGACCTCCTGAGGTCCCTTCCAACCCTGATATTCTATGATTCTACTCGGTTGCCACCTAAAAGTTGCCAATATTTGGCAGTTGCCAATAAGCAGAAGGCAGGTTTGTGAGGCTGCAGCTAGGGAAGGAAGCACTGTGATGTGCCTTCCCTGGCTGTAGCCTGCAAACCTCATTGCGGGCAGAGCAGCCCACAGGAAGGGCCGCTGGAGCCCAGGCTTTCTGCGAGGAGCAGGGGCACTGGGAGCCCATGGAACTGAACAGTACCTCTTCCTGCGCTCTCTGGGCATCAGTCCCAGACCTTCCTTCCTTGGGTGCAGCCCCCAGGCAGGGTACAATGCTGAGAGCACAGGGTGAGGTACTGTGCAGCTCTAGTATCCAAGTTTTAGCTACTGCTCTGCACATAGCCTCCCCACCCAGCCTGCAGCATCTCCCCTCCTGTGCGGTCCAGGTGCACAGGCAGGTTTGCAGGGCTGCAGCCCCAGAAGGAAGCACTGGGATGTACTGAGCACAGGCTGCAGGAACGTTTGCAGGGCTGTAGCCAGGGAAGACCCATCCCAGCATCTCCCTTCCTGGCTGCAGCCTAGCAAACCTGCCTGCAACTGGGGGGTCTCTTCCAAAAAATATTGTGAATAAATGGCATGCCATTACTAGTATCCAAATCCCATTAACATTAAACTCAATGGGACGGGATTGGTTCCTGGCAAAATGTTGCTGTTAACCAAAAGTTAATACTTACTTCATTTTACACAAAGTAGATTCTGTGTTCAGTATGAACAGTGCTGTGTGTAAAAAAGAAAGCAAACATTTTGTGCAGATCCTTCAAATGTGTAAGGAGGCAGACAGTGGTATGGTCTAGTTCAGCATGATCATGTATTTATGTGTCTGTGTTTTGACACAAGATTATACACTCCACTACTTTTTTTTAATTGTAATTGTGATACGGTATTGAAAAGATAAAGCAAGTTTTTGCAAACAGCATACTGGGAAATGCTTGTCTTTAACAAAAGTAATGCTAATTAATTCTATTTATGTAAAAACTTGAGTAAAATTTTGCAAAGAGCAGAGACTACTGTTCTAAACTTCTTAAATACTAGTTTTAAACAGCACCGTAAAAACAAGGAAGAGAGGTGATTAGATCTGCCAGAATATATCTTGCTCCTAAAATGTACTGTTACATTTAACGAGCTAGGAAAAAATCCTACTGTCTTGGGCTCCGGAACAATTAAAATCCTGCTCACCTGAACAAAAAATAATGATTTAATGTGTTCCAGACAAGGTGGTGAAATTCACTTATAGTCCTGGGTGTATTGACTGACCTGAGGTTTGAACACACACCACCTGACTCAGCTGAACAGGCATATCCTCCATTTTTTCCCCCTGCGATAGGATGATGTTTACAGCAAAACAGTTTGCAACCCACACTGTGCTAACTAGTGCATATAACTAAAAGTGCTGCGTGGGGCTGAACTTCCATTGTGAGACAAATGAAATCGGCAGGAGGGCCAGTCTTCATTTTCAGTCTGTCATTCACTATGCTTAGGAGTTTAAATGGACCGATATTATACTATACAATAAAAATTTCCATGAAAGAAAATAGTAATAGGTTTGTTTCTAAGGGCTTGTCTTCACTACGGGGGTAAGCTGACCTGAGTTACGCTACTCCAACTACGTGAATAACAGCTGGAATCGACGTAGCTTAGGTCAACTTATCCCGGTGTCTTCACTGTGCTGCTTCAACAGGAGACGCTCTCCGGTCGACTTCCCTTACTCTTCTCAGAGAGCTGGAGTACTAGGTTGACCGGAGCGCACTCTGCCATCAATTTAGCGGGTCCCGATTCCTGCTGCATCAATCTCACCATAGTGAAGACCAGCCCTATGGATTATAGAGTTTTAGACAATTTTGGCTTAGTACATTAGAACTTTGCATAATGACAGGTTTCAGAGTAGCAGCCGTGTTAGTCTGTATTCGCAAAAAGAAAGGAGTACTTGTGCACCTTAGAGACTAACCAATTTATTTGAGCATAAGCTTTCGTGAGCTACAGCTCACTTCATCGGATGCGATGAAGTGCGCTGTAGCTCATGAAAGCTTATGCTCAAATAAATTGGTTAGTCTCTAAGGTGCCTCAAGTACTCCTTTTCTTTTTACATTAGAACTGTATTTTTAGCAGAATGGGTCCCTTAATGGATTAACATTTCCATTGCATTTTTCCTTTAGGGGCACTGGAAGCTTCCTTTAACAGATTTATTCCTTTACCAGGTATTTGCTCATTTTGATTTATTTTAAAAAGTGTAATATAGATAAATACACAATTTGCCTTTCTGAAACTCTTATGTGCCCTTTACATACGTAAACAAAACAAATAGCTAACTCAGCATCACCTTCCCAGCAATGTCAAATGAAACACACAACCTCCAGCAATTCACTCACTGACCAGGCAAAATTAACCCCCTCCTCAGTTTCTCTCTCCCACAGACGTCTGAGTGAGGGTGAGCATTGTAGCATGCCCAGGAACCAGTAAAACCCAGGCTAGTTTAGACCAAGTAGAGAACTGGTTCCAGAATAGAAACACCCTCGGAGAACTGCCAGTCCCCTCTCTTAAATTGAGAATGATCCAGCTCAAGCATCTCAGTTATGATTGTCATAAGGAGAGTTACCTCTCAAGTAGGCAAGTCCCAAGTGTTTAAATGGCTTTATAGCCTCTGTATGATGCAAAGAATGTATTATCTTAAACTTTCCTTTAGATAAAAAATTTGAAGTGACTCTTCCAGCTTCCACCTCTCATTTTATTTTTTTTAATTAAACTGAAGGCTTCATAATGGATTAAACTGTACAATTTTCATTGGTGATGCTGGCACCTAAAACTCTGTTCTCCATATGATACAACTGAGTATATTCAGAATACATCTGATTTGATGGTTTGACACATGTATTATAGATTCCAAGTGAACTTACATTTAGTGGAGGTTTGTCTTCCCAAGCCAGTGTGAAGTCTCTCATTTAAAAAAACATGCTTTCAAAAAGTGATAGCCTTCTGTTTTCCCCCATCTGGAAGTGGGGTGCTTTGCATATTTGGGGTTGAGGATTCATTTTTTTTATACAAAGGCTAGGTGAATATCTCCCAAGTGTACTTTCCCTCAGAGAAGACCTTACAGGAGGAATCACTTCTATATAACACATTGTTTGTCTGCCTTCCCTTTCCTCAGTTTTGACTCCTTGTGTTGTTTTCCTTTCTTCGCACTATTTTTCATTTCTCCTCCTAATTATCTCTTGCCTCTATTCTTGACGGTCCCTTCAGTTTATTCTCATTCTACTCTCCTTTTCTCTTACCCCTAAATTTCATTCTCTGTTTCTCTTAATTTTCCCTTCCATTTTCAGTTATCCTCCTCTCTAACCTGCACTTCACCCTTACCACTAGATAACTCCGCATTCTTGTAGAGTTGGTACATGTACTATGGCTGCCTTCTCTTGCCAGCCATCCAGTGCTTTTTCCACCCTGCCTTGATTAGGTATGTCTCACTTTATCTTAGAGACAAAACTCAGCAGACATGCTCATTATTGCTGCTTCTAGAGCAGGGGTGGCCAAACCGCAGCTCACAAGCCGGAGGCGGCACTTTACAGTTTGTGTGGCTCACAGAGCCCCGCCTCCCTTACTCCCTTCTCCACCTACCAGACTGGGATTGGGGGTTGCTCAGGGCTTCTGCCCTGCATCAGGGTGGTGGGGCCTAGGGGCTTCTGCCCTATGGGGAGACGGGTCTCAAGCCTTCAGCTGAAGTCCCAGCTGGTGCACCCTGGAGGGCTGAAGCCCCACGTCCTGGCTGGCACTCCTGGCTCTCGAACTTCTGAAGATTATTGTATGTGGCTGAGAGGGTCAGTAAGTTTGGTCACCCTTCTTCTAGAGGAAGGCAGAATGCAAGCAGACCTATAGGAACTTTACTGTAGGTGAAGATGCTGCAGGAGTCATTTCCAGAGTTCGCAAACAGACATGATGTGCTGGAAACTTGGCAGTCCTTCAGTTTATGCCAATAGCTCTTGAAGAGTGAAGAGGTCTAGAAGTAGTGATAGACGTATCCTAGCTATTTGTAACTTTTGTTGCAGTAGTGGTGTGTTATGGGCCAAATAAGTAATTCCTTCTCCACAACACAACAAAGAATATATGAGGAGATCGCGAGTAGGAGTGAGAGTCACTCTCGGGCTGATGAGGAAACAATCTGAGGAATTTAGTATGCATTTTTCTTTAATGTCAAGGCTGCTGGGATGGGTGATGTTGGGCTTTGGTTTGCCTCCTTAATTTTATTAATGCTGTGTGTGTTTGTGTTCTTTATAGAACCTGCTACAGTTCCACCAATTCCTAATGAACAACAGTTGGCCAGATTGACTGACTATGTGGCTTTTCTTGAAAATTAATGATCCCAATCCTGTGTTCAAGACAGAACCCGGAAATTCTGTGTACTGGCAGTTCTACTATCTAAAACTTACTTTTTATCCTGTTTGTTGAATGTTGCAGCCTCCCACTACTGGAATATGTTGATAAAATATATATATAGTATATATTTTGTTCCTATATGTGTTTTGCCAAAGCAAAGTTAGTAGTTGAAGTAGTCCTTAACTCCAATAATATTTATCCATTAGGTACACAACAGTATTACATGTTAAGTTTTATTCTCTTATGACTCTCAGTGGGAAAAGGCATATCTCTCCAACTGTACTGATATAGTCTATTGCAAAGCAGCAAGCAGAAGGAAAGAAGAGTTTCCATCAGCAAAGGAGATTAACGTAATCATTAAGTCCTTTGTACTTGTGGCTTTGATGCTTCCATTGCTGGCAGTGGAATACTTACCAGGAAAATCAGTCACAAATGGATTAAGTATAAAGAGGGGAAAGCTATTCTACCTGCATCTGTAAAGGGGAAGCCTTGCAAAGTACAATAAATATTTGGTTGTGAACTATAAGTTACATTAAGTTACAGTAACTATTACTGTACTTTCCTGCAAGATTCCTTCCATTTATGGTGAGATTTTTATAACTGGTTACTCTTGTATCCATCATTGCTTACCTATTTTTGAGTTGTCTTATTTCCCCTAGGGTTAGTTTTGAGTGCTCTGTGAAAGCTATTTGTAGTCTGGTGTACTTATTTTTTTTTTTTTTTTTTTTTTTTTGCCGCAGACTGATATTTTTAATATACCTGGGGCACCTAGAGAATACATTTCAGAAAGTTGCTATGGGAGTTGGGGGAGGCAAATGTTCACTTCACTTGCTCTGAAAAAGCATTTGGTTTTGGAAGGCTTAACTTTTAAAAGCAGCCACTCTTCGGGCACTCAGACCAATATTTTGCCCTGTAACTTGTTAGAAAGTTATGCCGTGATTCTCAATACTACTCTAAAGCCTGGATCTACTTGTGTCATAGGCTGGTGATGGCTTCACTGGAAGGAGTTTTTTGCCTGCCTTTTTAGCTTTCTGGACTGCTCTTTTCATTGGAAAAGAATTTAAAAATTAGATGCCTTTGAATAAAAGAAATCTATGGAGGATGGGCTGGAGTATGCTGCACCATCAGTTGGAGTAGCATACGTCCTGTACTGCTGTATGAATCCTTGAATTCAAAATTAACTTCAGAATTGGAAAGGAAACAACTTACATTCTCTTGCCTGATCCTAATGTTTAAAAAAATGGAATCGGGGCACATAGTCGTGCCTTAAAGGGCAGTGCATGCCTTTACCTTCCTCTCTCCTTTCATTTGGTTGTCGTCAACATATTCAGTGGCTTGTCACTTGAAGATGGCAGGTTCCTGTTATCTGTAGTGACATTCTCCCAGTGTGTGCTACCTACTGTACATTCTTTTGTTTTGGGTCCGAGGGAAAGGGGTTCTAAATTGTGCGCTGTTGCTTTTAGACCCCCTTTTACATGTAACCATTTACATTCAAAAGATTATTTATTTGAAGCCCTTCCAAGTCTTGGATCTCTATAAATATTGATGCAAATATAATTTCAGTGATATTAAAACATGTTTACACTAAGCTTGTGTACCTGATTTCATTTCCTTCAAAGAGTAAATGTTCAAATCTGATGGCTAGCTGGTCAGTTTGAATGGTAAAGCTGTATGAAGGTTAATATTGTACATTATGCTTATGCGGTTATTTAATGAAGATTTATACACAGCATAAAGTGCCCTATGCATATTCCCACTCATGGGATGCTCTGACTGGTGCAGCCTTGAATGGTAGAATTCTAGATATCAGTAGCTGTTGGAGCACTCACTCATCTCCTTTGCCCCACCCTTCAGTGAACATTGAGTGTTTCAGGCAATGGTATAAACAGGGTGTGGTTCTCCAGCTATCTCAGTTCTGTCTAACCACGACCAGCTAAACAGATTTGTGTGGAGCTCAGGAATCCGTCCAGATCCATGATTAGCTGGCTAATTTAGATCTTAGTTAAGTGTTAGTTTTATTAGGGGTAGTAATATAGTTAATTGTGTGGAACTGAAGAAGAAACACGTTTTCAAAAGATGTTTCCAATGCTCTTGGATCCAGGTGAGCCAATTCCGAAAAACGAGGCTTGAGGCACCGGTGAAACAAGAAGGTACTGTGGCACCGGAGGCTGGTAGCAGTGTGGCACTGCAGCAGATAGTAGTCAAGGCACAGGTTCATAGATCGGCCAGAGAGGATCAATTTACAGTAAAGGAACAAGAAGATGATGTACCTCAACAGACTCAGATATGTATTTCTCCAAAAAGCAGAGATCATGTAGAGGAATTTAGAATTTCTCCTCTTTTGACATCACCTAAAATGCTTTTTGGTTCTTCAGAGAAAATATTTTCTCCAATTTCCCTTCTTCAGCCAAGGGTATTACTGTCTCCAGTTATGTCTGAACTAAGAATAACCTGAGAGTGGAGGAAGAGTATGGATCGTGGAAAGGATCTGTAGAGGATGTATTATAGACAAAGATACCTATATACCTTGAATCCATCTGGGCAAAGATATATACCATCAGATCTGACTATGGGTTTCTGGCCTGACTAGCAAATACCACCTTGGATTTGATGGTAACAATGACTTTCTCCAGCACCTTACTATGAATTTGCTATGTATGGGACTATTTCTCCACTTAGCTTCAAAGAGGAGGTGTAATTACTGGACCTGAAGGGTACTGATCCAGTAAAACCTATAAGCCTTGCTGTGTCTCCTACATCAGGGAGAGAATTATCAGAAGAGGGGGAATTAATGGAGTGGTGAGTCAGATCCAGACTCTGGAAGAATGACGTCCCCAGATGAGAATGTAAGGGGCAAGTGAGCCTCGCACCTTCAGACAATACAGTGGCATTCATGAGTTAGTGGATCATATGGTGAAGACATTGGATATTCCCTCTGTTTCAGTTGAGGAATTATCTCATTCCATTTTTATATATTGGGAGCAGCCACTAGACAAAGGATTACTCTTCCCTTATTGGAAGGGCTGTTCCAACTAGCAAAGGCAGTCTGGAACAATCAAAGAAGGCTGACAAATTGTACCAGTTTTCTTGGAAAGATTTCACCATGTTTCACATCCACTCATGTCCCAGTTCATTGGTTGTAGAAGCAGCTTTACAAAGATCAGAGGTGCTCAGTTGCACTCCACTCCCCCCTGATGTAGAAGGGAAAAGACTAGATGTCATTGGTAGGAAAATGTTTTCTACCACCACTTTAGCCATGCATGTTTCAAATTGAGGTTGTCATGGCAAGGTAACAGTATCGTATCTGGGGGGAAATGGTGTTCATCAGTATCTGAGGAACATAAGAAATTAGCAAACGCTCTGCTCTTGGAATGGTAGCATGTTGCTAAATATCAATTCAGATGCTTCAGCCATCGTTTTAAGAAGGCATGCATGGATTAGATCAGCAGGCCTACCTCTAAGAAGATGAGGTTTGAAGGGGAAGGTCCATTTAGCGTATGGACAGATGGAGCACTGAAAAGATGAAAAATCTGAGATCTACAGCTATATCTCTGGTCTTTATGAATAAGAGATTGTTCACAGCTCCAAACTTTAGATACCAAAGATAGTATGTTGTCTTGTACATTGATTCCTTAATAATGCCAAAGAAGGAATTATTCTCAGCCTCAAATATCATGTCTCTCAATATTAACATCAGAAGAAGTAGTCTTACAAGCCCATAATAATGGAAAGAATCACTTTTGTCATATGTGATTCCTACAAGGTCTCAGATTTGACATAAGGATTTGGAGTTATAAAACAGCCCAGCTGGACATGGTTCACCCAAAGTTTGGGTACTGTTTGTCCCAGTTTACCACAAATGGCAGTTAACATCACAACATCTTCAACAAAAAAAAACAAAAAAACTTCAAAACCAGACTACAACGAGAGACTGCTGAATTGGAATTAATTTGCAAACTGGATACAATTAACTTAGGCTTGAATATAGACTGGGAGAGGATGTGTCATTACACAAAGTAAAAACTATTTCCCCTTGTTTTTTCTCTCCTCCCACATCCCCCTGTTCCTCTGACATTCTTGTCACCTGCTGGAAATGGCCCACCTTGATTATCACTACAAAAGGTTTTCTCCCGCCCCGCCTCCGGTAATAGCTCACCTTACCTGATCACTCTGGTTACAGTGTGTATGGTAACACCCATTGTTTCATGTTCTCTGTGTACATAAAATCTCCCCACTGTATTTTCCACTGAATGCATCCGATGAAGTCAGCTGTAGCTCACGAAAGCTTATGCTCAAATTTGTTAGTCTCTAAAGTGCCACAAGTCCTCCTTTTCTTTTTGGGGATACAGACTAACACAGCTGCTACTCTGAAACTTAATGTTTAATTTCTCTCAGTTTCCTCTCACACAGAAATTGATAAATACGATAAGATAGGACAAAGCCAAAGACATTGTAATAGTGCCAGCATGTCCCAGACAATGAGGGTATCCAGACTTAATTCACCTGTTTGGAGAGCTAATGTAGCCCCTGCCACTGGCACCGGACATGTTGTTGTTATAAGGGGATAGTTTATCACCTGGCTCATCAGTCTCTCCATCTAGCAGCATGTCTGGGGATGTTAGAAAACAATTATGCCTTGGAGGTGCAGAATGTATTGAATTCCAGGAAAGAGTCCATGGGACAGTTCTAGCCAGACATGGAAAAGATTTTTTGTGAATTTCCATGTATACAATATAATATATATGTGCAGCACCAATTAGTGATGTAGCTGAAAAAGTAGATCTTTCACTATCTTCAGTAAAGGTTCATCTCTGTCACATCAGCGTGTCACGTACCTGGGGGGGGAGAATCATTGTTCACTAATGATGCAGTTACAGTGTTCGTTAAGGGCCAAAATCATTTATTCCGTCCAATAAGATACACTATGCCATCTTGGGATTTAAACGTAGTGCTCTCACAATTGATAAGACCTCCCTTTGAGCCTGTAATTTATTTCCTCTGTCTATTAGAAGTGTTTTAATAGCCATTATCTCTGCAAGATATGTAAGTTAACTACATTTGTTAATGACTGATCTGCTTTTTACCGTTTTTCATAAAGACGGGGTAGTTCCTCACACACACCCAAAGTTTTTACAAGACCTCATATAAACTAGTCTAAAATTTTATAATTTTTTCCCCAGCTCGTGAGGGCAAAGCTACGTAACATGGATGTTTAGACAGGACTAAACAATTTAGAGTATCCCAACAATTGTTTATTGCTTATGAAAGAAAGAACCAGGCAAAAGCTATTTCTGTACAGTTGTGTATTCAAAGAGCTTATGAATTGGAAGGGTTGTCCCTTCCCCAGAGAGTTAGAACACATTCTACTAGGCTGAACGCAGCTTCCGTGGCTTTTTCTAAACACAGTCCTCTAGCAGAAAAACGTAGAGCTGCAACAAGGAGTTCTGTTCATGCATTATTAAAGGCTACTTAGATTTAGAATCTAGATCTGATGCGAGATTTGGCAAAGCAATTCTGCAGTTCTGTGGTCTGACCATCCAGGGTGAGTCTACTGCTTATTAATCTATGCCATGAGTGGGAATATGGAGAGGACGTTTGAAGGCAAAATTAATGTTACTTGCCTGTAACTGAGGTTCTCTGAGATGGACTCGCCAAGCTTTTCTACTACCTCGGAGTCATACTTACCAAAAGTGCTTAAAATCAAGGAGGAAGGAACTGGATGGTTGGAGGTGGATGGAGCACCACACCCATTTTATACCTGTGGAAGCAGAAAAAGAGAAGGTCATGTGAGACAATATCAAAAGCCTTACTAAACTAAACTAAAGAGACATCACATCTGCCTCTTTTCCTCCACGCCTCAAGGCTTGTTACCCTGTCCAAAAAAAAAATTATTAGGTTGGTTTGACATAATTTGTTCTTGACAAATCCTTGCCTATTACTTATCTTCTTATCATCTAGGTGTTTGCAAATTAATTTGTTTGATTGTTTGCTCCATTATCTTTCCCAGCACCAAAGTGAAGCTGACTTAATTCACAGGGTTTTCCTTATTCCCCTTTTTATAGATAGGCACTATATTTGCCTTCTTCCAGTCTTCTGGGTTCTCTCCTGTCCTCTATGGGTTCTCAAAGATAAGCACTAATGGCACAGAGATCTCTTCAGTCAGTTCCTTATGAATTCTAGGATGTATTTCATCAGGCCCTTGAAGACATCTAACTTGTCAAAGCAATTCTTCACTTGTTTTTACCCCATTTACACGGATGTTTGCTATGTTAGTCATCTGAACACTTGTCAGGGTTCCTTCCCCACTCTGAACTCTAGGGTACAGATGCGGGGACCGGCATGAAAGACCCCCTAAGCTTATTCTTACCAGCTTAGGTTAAAAACTTCCCCAAGGTACAAACTTTGCCTTGTCCTTGAACAGTGTGCTGCCACCACCAAGCATTTTAAACAAAGAACGGGGAAAGAGACCACTTGAAGATGTCTTCCCCCAAAATATCCCCCCAAGCCCTACACATGCCCTTTCCTGGGGAGGCTTGAGAATAATATCCTAACCAATCGGTTACAAAATCATCAAAGACCCAAACCCCTGGATCTTGGAACAATGGAAAAATCAGTCAGGTTCTTAAAAGAAGGGTTTTATTAAAAAAAAGAGAGGTAAAAATCATCTCTGTAAAATCAGGATGGAAAATACTTTACAGGGTATTCAGATTCAAAACACAGAGGATCCCCCTCTAGGCAAAACCTTAAAGTTACAGAAAACAGGAATAAACCTTCCTCTTAACACAGGGAAAATTCACATAAAACAAAAGAGAAACTAATCCGCCTCGCCTGGCTTACCGATACTGGTTGCAATATTGGAGACTTGGATTAGGATGGGTTGGAGAAGATGGATTTCTGTCTAGCCTCTCTCAGTCCCAAGAGAGAACCACCAGGTAAACAAAGCACAAAACAAAAGCCTTCCTTCTCCCAAGATTTGAAAGTATCTTATTCCCTT
Organism: Chelonia mydas; assembly: GCF_015237465.2. Taxonomy (NCBI): domain Eukaryota; kingdom Metazoa; phylum Chordata; order Testudines; family Cheloniidae; genus Chelonia; species Chelonia mydas. The sequence goes on along the minus strand of NC_051251.2, from coordinate 69,181,594 downwards.
ATTGGTCCTTTGGGTCAGGTGCCAGCCAGATTAGCTGAGCTTCTTAACCCTTCGCAGGTAACAGGATGTTGCCTCTGGTCAGGAGGGATTTTATAGCACTGTATACAGAAAGGTGGTTACCCTTCCCTTTATATTTATGACAACACTGCTAACGTTTTTGGTAAAAATAGAAACAAAAAAAGGCATTGCCTATTTCTGCCCTTGCTGTGTTTTCTGTTGTTTTCTTTGTCTCCTCATTGATTCTCCTCTGTCCTTGGTCTTCCTTTTACTTCCAATGTATTTGTAAAATGTTACCCTTTATTTCCCTAACTAATTTAATCTCATTTTGTGCCTTGGCCTTTCTAGTTTTTCCCCTACATATTTGTGTAGATTTTTTTAAATATTCTTCATTCATAATTGACCTAGTTTTCACTTCTTGCATGATTCTTTTTAGAATTTCAGGTCATTGAAGATCTCCTGGCTAAGCCAGGCTGGTCTCTTACCATACTTCCTATCTTTCCTACACATTTGGGATAGTTCACTCTTGTGCCCTTAAAAATGGGTCTTTAAAAACTGCAAACTCTCCTGAACTCCTTTTACCCTTAGGCCTGGTCTACACTACACAGTTAGGTCGATGCAAGGCAGCTTACATGGACCTAGATGTGGATGTGCCTTCATTCACCTTCATAAAGAATTCCATATCGGGACCTCCCTAAACTCCACACCCCCTCCCCCCAAAAAATTCCACATGGCGTCAAGGATGGGTGCAATATCCCAAACCACTCCACCTGGGGGGATATTAAAGACAATCACAGCTTCACATACACTAAAATTTCATACAGACAATGACTTGTTTATACTGCTGTATATACTATCCACTGAAATGTAAGTACAATATCTATATTTCAATTGATTTATAAATATGGTGAAAATGAGAGTCAGCAATTTTTCAGTAATAGTGTGCTGTGACATTTTTTTTTACATCTGATTTTGTAAGCAAGTAGTTTTTGAGTGAGGTGAAACTTGGGATATGCAAGACAAATCAGCCTCCTGAAAGTAGTCTGGAACGGTTGAGAACCACTGGTCTACAGTAGACCTCTACCATGACATCACCCTTGTTTTTTATCCTGTTTATCCTTACCCAGAGATTTTCAACGGGTCTGCCTCTCACTTCTATCTCTACCTTAGTGCAATTGTTAGTCTCTAAGGTGCCACAAGTACTCCTTTTCTTTTTAGTGCAATTGTGTACATCTTTGATATACAAGGCAACACTTCCACCCTTTTTTCCCTGTCTATCCTTCCTGAGCCAGCTGTACCCTTCTATATCAATATTCCAGTCATGTGTATTATCTCATCAGGTCTCTGTGATGCTATTATGTTGTAAGTATGACTGTTCACTAGTATTTCTAGTTCTAGTAAATATTTTACAAGGCACACCAAGAACATAATAAGTTTGAAGATGTGTGTGGGAAAAATCCTCTTGCTACATATGGTGATTAGACATCTTTATGTGATCTGCATATCTTTTTCTTGTGGCACACTGAACAGATGCTGCTTGCGACAGTGAAGATCAGACTTGATTGGGAGTAGCCATCTCTCGTTCTTCAGTGGTGTTCCATTGAGGAAAGGAAGAACGTAGGCATCCATTGGTGTGATTTGTAACTTGCTTGACTGTTGTGGTCTATTGATGTTTCATTGGTTATTCTTGATATCTCTTCAATTTCAATATGAGTTTAGTAGTTTCAGATACTGTACCCATCCATTGCGAAAGCTATTCATTTGAATAGTTGTGGGTGCAATTTTTGTTCCCCGTCTGTTGAATCTTAATAGTTTGTCCCTTAACTATTGCTGGTAGTGTCATTACTCTAAATGTGGAAAGAAATGGCCCTGCAGTTACACAAAAAATCTATTTTTATTTAAATGCAAGGAAATAGTTTTATCTTATTTATCGAATATGAGAGGTCACATATAAATTATTATTAGAATTCTCAATCAACACCAGTGATGAAGATAATATTTCTGTAAACGATTGTCTCTGCAATCAAAACTGTATTAGCTCATATTTAGACTGTTATCTTCAACCGGGAGGCTAGATTTTTTTAAAAATAAATTCTGCAGATAATAAGTGGATGAGCTGATTCTAAATCTGTAGAATGTGTGGAAATCTCTCACGCAGACTTAGTTATCTTCATCAGTAGATACACAAACTAAGGATTAACTCATGATTTAACCCTTTATGTACTATGCCATGGTATATGTCCAAAGCCACACTACCTGGAATACAGGAATCTGCCCTTGTCCATCTGTGAAAGAATTTCCATCTATCCCACCAAAATGTCCTTGATGTTAGGATGTTCTTTTCTATGCATGGGAAACCACAAGGTACAAATCCATATGGGAACAATAGTGCTACTTTTGGCTTGAATTCAAACTGGAGTAGTGATATTTTTAAGTATCAAATACAACTTAATTCTTTTTGTACTGCTTTGAAATACTTAGGTAGAAAGGGCTATAGATAAGCCCCTACAACATTCACGGCCAAGAAAAACACATCATGGACTGTGAAATCTGGTCTCCCACCACAAAATGTAGTCTCTTGTGTGCTTTTACCTATACTATACAGATTTCACGGGGGAGACCAGCGTTTCTTAAATTGGGGAGTCATTACCCAAAAGGGAACTGCAGGAAGGTCACAAAGTTATTTTAGGGGGGTCACTGTCAGTACGGATTTACCATGGTGACAATGGCTCCATAGCACCAGGCCCAAGCTCAGAAGGGGCCCATAACACTCACTTCCTCCCCTCTCTCTCAGCGCTGCAGAAATGGAGCCTTGGAGCAGCAGGGATCCAGCCTGGGAGCTGAGAACCCAAGGGGCCCTGGGAGCTGTAGTTCCTTGGCCAGCTCCCTGCGTAGAGGGGCCCTGGAGCAGGGAAGGAACTACATTTCTCAGCATTCCCTTGGCAGCTATCAACCAGAAAGGGAGTGGGAGGGAATGGGGAAGCTGAGACCCCATGCGCTGCAGCTCGCTGTGGATGGAGAGCTGGCTGCTCGAAGGGGGTGGCGCTGTGAATGGGGAACAAATGTGCCCAAGGAGTAGAAGGCTTTGGCCCAGATATCACCCTCAGAAGACTTCCCCAGACTGGATTAGGGATACTGGAGTGACCCCGCCTGGCAGCCCCCAAAGAAGGAATTGAGTGGACTGAATGGACAGTGCCCCTCTCTAGCTGAAGCCTAGCAAGGGAGGTATGTGGATCCCACCAGAAGTTAAAATGAAAAGTAAGGACGGGGAGGGTCTACTAGAAGACCTGGGCAGCTTTCGATACAGTACCAGGCATGTAGGAGGATTTCCACGTCTGAGCCATGGAAGCAGAAATTGGCTTTTCCTTTCCAGATTTATCTAATATTCAGAAAGGGAATCAAGCACCGGCCTTCCAGATTTGAACACACTCAACATTCAGGAGTGCTCAAGCTCAATTTAGGCTGCTGTTACTTCATTTCTCCCAAATCAAATATGCTGATTCACTGTAACTTGCTGTAGAAAAAGTAGGATAAAATTGAGCAACAAATGCTGGCATCTCCCCAGTGCTAACTAGGAGTGAAACTGCTATTTTCAATAGCCATTACTGGTTTTTTTAGTTTTGTTTGTTTAAAAGGAAGACGGTAATATTGCATTGGCAAATTCCCCATAGAAACGAAGAGTGGAACAAAAGAATAACAAAGGCACCTCCACTTTTCCTCATTTATGTAGGACAGACTTATAATATGGATCCAGATATCCTCCAATCACACAAGCTGAAAACTGTTCCACGTTACTGCAGTTCTGTAACCGTGCGGGAACCAGTCTTGTCTGTGTGCTGTGCACATCCAAAATTCCAACTGAATTCAGAAGTCCTTGCTTTTGTGACCACATGACCTGATATTTTCAGCCTTGGTAAGCGAAGCAGGTTTAAATTTAGTAATTGGGCGGGAAGCCTCTCAGAAAAAGTGAGGTGGTATAGGAGGTGTTGCTTATTCACTGGGTCATATGAGACCTTCCTGTTACAATAAAATGCACTTTGCTCCTGGAGTCAAGAATGGGGTCCTTTGCTTCTATACACAGCCCATTAAAGATAATGAAAAGACTCCCACTCGCTTCAACAGGCTTTGGACAGAACTGGTTATACACAGGGTAACTCCACTGTCTTCACAAGGTCCTGGTCCCACAGCGGCGGGGGGCCATGTGAGCTTATTACAGAGCTGCTGCTCAAGGATGGGAACCCCCTGGAACTCCAGCCTCCAAAATCATTCAGGCTGCACTTTCTGCTTGACTATGTGCAAGCTGAGGGGGAATTGGTGGCCTCTGCTGCAGGTGATGGGCATTTCAGGTACTGAAAGCCATGGCCTAGAGGAGGGAAGCACTTAACTGCAGAGTCTGCGGCTGCCTACAGCCAGCACTGAGGATTTAGAGTCCCTAGTTTCACCGTTGCAAGGTTCAAGCATGCTCAGCCTTGGAATTACCACCCCTCCCTTGACTAGTCGCTGCAGCTACCTAAGGCTGGCCTCTGGCAATTGGCTCCATGGCTATAGCCAAAGAAGCTGCAGGTGGCTCTGTGACTACTGGGGGCCATTAAGCTAGAGCAGATAAAGAAACTTGAATTAACCTGAAGGAACAGAGGTCACCAGTAGGAAAGGAATGTCAAGGGAAGCAGGGAAAGAGGAAGCAGGCCAGGCATGCAATGGGAGAGTAGCCCCAGCCTGTTGGGGAGCATGTCCAAAGTAGAAAGGAAACAAACATGGGGAGAGGTGGTGGTGACCAGGCAGTAGCCTAGCATGTGGTTAGGAGCAGAGGGAGAAAGGCTGGTGTCTCCAGATTCCCAAGGGCTAAGTCCTCACTTTGGGGAAATGGTGTTCGCAAGTGGCTTGCTCAAATGGCAGGATGGGCGCTGGGGAAGGGATTTGTCAGAACTGATCAGGTATCTGCTGGCTTTGGAACTTTGAGCTGAGACTAGGACCACATACAGTGACAGGTGACACAGGGTGGAACTGGCGACATGGCTACAGAAGGGCTGAATGAGGAAGGAGATAAATCTGTGGGGAGTTTCCATGATCACGATGAAAGTTCCACTCACTGTGGACACTGGTAAACCCACATGGGTGTACAGCTCCATGAGAAGAACTGGGGGCTGAGGGAGCTGCGTATGGCAATGCCTATAGTCATGCAGAGGTGTGTGATCAAAATGAAAAACGTCTCAGATTCAGCACCAAGGATACTATGGCCCCAATGGCCCTGCCACACCAGGCCCGCACTCAGAGCCCGCAATGACTACAAAGGGGCCCACCAATATGTTTGGCACCAGGGCCCAGAAAAGGTTAATCCATCCCTGGTCACAGTATTGCCACCCTCGCTTCTGCGCGGCCTCAGAGCTGGGTGGCCGGAGAGCAGCAGCTGCTGGCCGGGAGCCCAGCTCTGAAGGCAGCAGCCCGCCAGCAGCAGCGCAGAAGGAAAGGTGGCAATACCGTACCAGGCCGTCCTTACTCCTCCGTTACTGCTGCTGGCAGTGGCTCTGCCTTCAGAGCGGGGCTCCCAGACAGAGCCCAGCTCTGATGGCAGCACCGCCTCCAGCAGCAGTGCAGAAGTAAGAGTGGCAGTATTGCAAGCTCCCTACAATAACCTTGTGACCCCCCCCCCCAAAAAAAAAACTACTTTTTGGGTCGAGACCCCTACAATTACAACACCGTGAAATTTCAGATTTAAATAACTGAAATCATGACATTTAGAATTTTAATAAAAATCCTATGACCGTGAAATTGACCAAAATGGACTGTGAATTTGGTAGGGCCCTAGCTATAGAAGTGCAAAGTGCTTTGCAGGCACTAACACACTAATTCTTGCAACATGCCTGTGATATAAGGAAGTGTTGTGCCTATTTTACAGATGAGGAAAATGGAAGCACACAGGGTAGGCTAGACCCAAGAACATACAGGAAGGCTGTGGCCAAGGCAAAAATAGAATCCAGTTCCCTGAACTCCTGGTCCTGTGCCTTAACTGTGAGACTATCCTTCTACTTCCTAGTTAGGAATAAGGTTAGCAGTTATTTAAATACTGTTTTGTGAGTATTAGAGAGAGAAGGTGGGGGGGTCATATCTTTTATTGGACCAACTTCTGTTGGTGAGAGAGACAAGTTTTCGAGCCACACAGAGCTCTTCTTCAGGTGTGTGTATGTCGTAAGCAACTAAGATCTTCAGGCAGTCATCTATTAAATGTATTTTATGTGATGTCCAGATGGTTGGCCATGACCAATCACATTTAACATGACATAGAGAAATAATATCCACACATATTGTCACTGAATTAATATTGCTAATAAGAAATTGGAAAAGCTCCATTTCACGGAATCATTTGGGTTTAATTGGGGAATTTCAGTAGCTCCTCTAGTCTATCTCTCTTGCATTATGGCAGCATTGACTTCATGATAACTAAGCCATCCATCTTTTCTGGGTGGATGTCATGTCTAGACCATCCAATCTCTTCAGGGTAGATTCAATAGCCATCTCTGAAGGTGTGAGATAATCACCTAGGCTGGCTTAAAGGAAACAAAAATCAAATATATCCCATATTTTAGATGACCTTTTTAAAGTCAGAATGAACTATCCAATATACTGAAGTCTTTTTCTGTCGGCTAACTATTTCATTCTTCTGTCTTCAAGAGATTTTGGTGAGGTAATGTTTTAGCTCTCCTTGGTTCGGAAGATGGAGACTCTGGGCAAGAAAAGCCAAAAGCTTGGCAGCGTAACAGGCTGATCCCGAGGCGCTGAATAATGAAGAGAAAACACATGTTGGCTAGTTACTGTTGAATGGGAGCACTAGCCTATTATTCACTCGAAATGAACAGCAGATTGGTTTCTGTTCACATACTGCACTTTACATTTGTCTCCAGTGCTCACGTTAGTCGGACACAGCTTTATGTTTCCCTCGTCAAAACAAAACTCTGCCGTGGTGAAAACCGTAGGCAGATTCATTCTTTCCTAAAGCGGAATCTGCTGCCACTTAAATGCCTCCCTAGACAGGCCCTTGATGCGCTTAACCCTGTGCTTTCAGCTCTGCTCTGAGAAAAGGAAATAGAACATTTGCTAATTTTATTTGCTGTTTAATTGCAGTGGGAAATGCGGGGGTTGGAGTTCTTCCAAACAAAGCATTTTCTCTGCAGACTTCAGAGCTGGAGCTCTGAAGTGGGAGGCTTTTTGGATTAAGAAACCACTAAGAATTTGGTTGGGAACAGAGAGATACTTGCAGGATTTGAAAAAAAAAAAATCCATTGGAGGTTGTTTTCCATTTCTTTCTCCACATCCCACATGCAATTAAACGTACAGTTTTTCTGCATAGTACAGACCATGTTACAAGCTATAGGTTAATACTGGTCATTTAACTGCAGCTCGAACCTGCTTTGTGAAAGTGTTGTCTTCAATTGGTGGGACTAGAAAAATCCATGACAGGAGCTGGCTCCTACAGTTTGAAGAGAAACGAGTCAGTAGGAAGTAAGCAGCTCCCAACCAAGATACATACCTTTCCAATAACTGCCAAAGATCATGCAAATCTGGGATTGGACTATTCAGTCACATCAGACATTGCAAACCCTCTACATCATAGGCTGCAATTCCCAACACCTCTCATAGATGAAAGGATGCCAATTATAATTATTTATATTAAAAATTATTTGTCTTCAATTTGTGGTACTAGAAAAGATGGGTGGGTACAGGAAAGGCTCTTCCTGTAGAGCTCTGCTTACACTAGGGCTTGACTTGGCCCAGCGTGTCTAATGGTATAAATCCTGCCATTAAGGGATGTTTTACTGTCTCAGCTGCAAAAGAGAGAGACACGTTTTAATGTACAAATCTGGATCTAAACTTCTCCAGCGGCCATAGTGTTTTGATCTATGACTTTGGTCAGGTTCATTTCTTAAACTCTGTGCATAATATAGGGGAACTTGACCTGATTAGCAGATATTTGTCTAATTCTGGAACAGCAAGGACCACAGATCAGAACTGAATACCATGGTTCCTGCCAATGAAAGCTTCCCGAGCAGTGCTCACCAGCAGCATGTATTATATCACCAGTACTATATTGGTCTCTTCCATTCGTGAGTATTGGAAAAACTCCCTTTAGAATAGAGGAATTTTAAAGTGGACTAATTTCTCTGTTATATACAATTTAAAAGGAAGCCCTAAATCACAGTTTAGCTTTCATCAAATGATTGCTAATGGTGACAAAGCAGGCCCAGGTCCTGCACTATATGTGTGTCTAAAAGAGGCTTTGTGTTTTTGGAATCACATTCAACCACCCTCAACTTCCTCCGTGAGCTTTACCACAGCTGAATGTGTCAAAGGCTAGCCAAAGATGAGAGAAGACCCCATGCCTAGGTGAGTAGCAGGACAGAAGAAAGTTTCTTCAGAAACAAAATATTTGTACACTGGGAGCTCCTCTAAGGTGAAGGTGAAGATTTGCCAGTCAGCAGAAAACAGCCCGCAATCCATGAACCCATTGTGGGACCATGATCAGGAAGAGCAGACTACCTATGTAAAGGTGCGTTGGAGCTGCATGCCGTAAGGTAGGGAGGAGCGGGGAAAGGATTGTGATTTGTTGGTGAGAAGATCTGCCAACAGATGGTTGGAGAAAGGACGCACCAATATTGTTACGGAAAGGCATCAACAGTAATGATCACTCTCAAACTTACCCAACTAACTGCCAAAACTTACTGGGAAGAATAGTAAGGACTCCACACTTTATTTTCAGTAGGGGCAGCCCCACAAAACCTACAGCTTTTAGCCATTGCATCAATCCACAATAATACTCTTGAGCTTTCTACAGACCAGCATTCAGGTCCCGCTTTAGTGCCACACTGACATATTCCAATATTTTCTGAATATTCCATATTCTGAATATTTAAATACAGTGTATCTGAAATGGAAACCTTTTCATATATGATTACAATAAACAACTTAGACGCTTTCTCCAGGGAATAGCTTTTGAAAGTAAAAATAGAAATTCATTTCATTTGTTTTTGTTACAATTCAGTATATTTCATGGTCTGACTGTGTCAGAAGGAATGGAAACAGTAAGTACAAGCAGATGTTCTGCTGAGTTGCCTAAAACTGCCTAAATATAGAGGTAATAGTACACTGATCCCTTTGACACCATCCAGCTCAAATCCTGGAGGGTGTTAGCACCTCTCAATACTATTAGTTCATCTCTGACTCGTGATGAGCCAAATGTTTTTGTAGGCTGGATTAGGTATATTAAGAAATGGGGCATGATAAGGCTTCTGGAACTGTTTAGAACTTCAGTACAGCAGATTTTCAGAGCTTCTTTGAAATGTATATTGGGTACACGTCAGGTCTACCATTGGTTGCAGAATTCTTTGTGTGCAGGAGTATGTACGCCATTCCACTAGGCAGTGTACAAAACAAGGGATTTGTAACTGCTCTAATATCCATTCACAGCAGATTGAAATGTAAGAACTATGAGCTGCTTCCAGAATTTGAGAGCTTGCTGGTTAGCTATGACAAACTAAATCTATTGTACTTATTTTAGGTTTCTCAAGCTAACTTTATTGTTAGAACCATAGGTGCCGACTTCCCCTCTTTCCCCTGGGTACTTGATTCCCCCCTTTGCCCCTGGCCCTGCCCCCAGCCCTGCCCCCACTCCACCCCTTCCATGAGGCCCCCATTCCAACCCTTTCCCCAAAGTCCCCATTCCAACTCCGCCCCCTCCCTGCCCCTATTCCAACTCCTTCCCCAAATCCCAGCCCCGGCCCCGCCTCTTCCCCGCCTCCTCCCCTGAGCGTGTCATGTTCCCGCTCCTCCCCACCTCCCGGAGCATGCTAATGCTGCCAAACACCTGTTTGGCGGCAGCCGGGCAGGAAGTGCTGGGAGGTAGGTGGAGGAGTGGGGACGTGGCATGCCCAAGGGGGGAGGAGGGGATGTGGTGTGGGAAGGTGGGAGCTTGGCTGTCAGTGGGTTCAGAGCACCCACTAATTTTTCCCCAGGGGTGCCTATGGTTAGAACCCTCTTTTCAATACACTTCTGAACGTTGTTATAAGTAGGCATTTGGATTAGAGATGACCAAGTCTCAAAGCCTGAACACCCTGATGGTTTGGGGCAATTTGCGATCTGTGCCCGAACCTTTGCTAAATAATGAAGTTTAAAAACTCCACACACACCATCTTGGAGCTGAACAGTCCCTGTACTTTTGGATCTGGATCTGAACACTGGCTTGGGCTCTTTTTAGATGAATGGACTTTGAACGCCTTATTACCACCAATTCCAATGAATTAACAAGAACCATATATGGCTACTTTACAAAATGTTACATTCAGAAGCAAAAATGCTTCTCTTGGCTTCAAACTGATGCCAGCTGTGATGGATAAGGTACTGCACGGGGAGGCAGGAGGCCTTGTTTCCATTCCCAGCTTTGCCACTGAGGTATTGTGTGTGCCTTGAGCAATCATTTCACCTCTGTGTTTCTATGTCCCTGCCCATCCTTTGCCTTCTCCGTTTAGACAGTAATCTGTTTTGAGCAGGGACTCTTCTCTCTCTCTCTCTCTCTCTCTCTCTTTTCACAGTGCCAAGTATAATGGGGCCCTGATCTCCGTTTGGGCCTCGGCACCACTGTAATTCAAATAATAAATAATTACAGTGCACAGAGCTTGGGGTAAGCCAGCAGATGTAAGAGTCTCTTTCCATAACCATAATGACCGACCCAATGTCCTGATCCTGAGAGCTGCTGGGCACCCACTCCTCTGATTGAAGACTGGGAGTCATAGGTGCTCTGCACTTTTCAGGACTAGGCCCCGACTGGTTAAGGTCTTTTTAAAAACAAATCCTATTCTTTCATAAGGAATGAGCCAGGGCAGATTTGGCACAAGCTGCTCAGTATGTGTTGGCACATTTTGCCCTTGGATCAGGGAGACAGCGAGATAAATTCTTTTGAGTCATTAACTTTTATGACCAATTGTTGGTTTCGGAATGCGTTGAGTAAGCGGGGTGGGGATGGGGGGGGGGCGGATTTTTATCCTAATTCCCATCTCTAAGATGATGGATCAGGGCTAGATTCTGCCACCCTTTCATTGTGTAATTCCTTACTCTGCAGATAGCCCCATCTATATCACAGTGTAAGGGACTGTGCAGCATGCAGAAAGCGGGCAGACTTTGGCCCTATGCATTCAGTATTATTGATCAGCCCTCTGGAGTCAGAAGAATTGCAGTGAAGACTTGCTGTTTTTATGGCAACGGAAAATATCATAATGGAAGAAACCATTCATTTAAGTCAAGATAGGAGGTTGGGAAGAGGCAGGGATAAAAAAAATGTGTGTATAATTTACCACCAGCTTATTTTAAATGTTATGCTAGTGAGACAAGTTGGGTGAGGTAATATCTTTTACTGGACCAACTTCTGTTTGGGAGAGACAGAAGCTTTCAAGCTTACACAGAGCTCTTCTTCAGGTCTTGGAAATGTACTCGCAGCTAAATACAAGGTGGAACAGATTGTTTAGCATGTGTAGTTAGCACATATTTCAAGGGCCCATTTAAGGTGAAGTGGCCCATTAACACCCCTCCAGTCATAGCTGTGACTGGAATAACAGCGGGGGAAGGAGGCCTACTATCTTGCTATTTACTTGTATTAGAGTGGGCCCTGGAGGTTGAGCTCAGTCTAAAAAGACAAGACAAAGGCCTTGTCTACACTGCCACTTTACAGAGTGGAAATTTCTCACCCAGGGGTGTGAAAAAACACCTCCTGAGCGATGCAAGTTTCAGCACTGTAAAGTGGCAGTACAGACAGTGCACCAACGCTGGGAGCTACTCCCCTTGCTGGGTTTTTTACAGCGCTGGGAGAGCTTTCTCCCAGCGCTGGTGCCGTGACTACGCATCCACGTTAAAGGGCTGCCGCTTTAACAGGACTCCCAAGATGGACTTGGCTGAAAGTCACTGATTTCTGTAATAGCAAGCTCTGTTCTACGCTGTGTTCCTGTTGACTAATAAACCTTCTGTTTTACCAGCTGGCTGAGAGTCATGTCTGACTGCGGAGTTGGGGTGCAGGGCCCTCTGGCTTCCCCAGGAGCCCCGCCTGGGCAGACTCGCTGCGGGAAGTGCACAGTGTGGAAGGGGATGCTGAATGCTCTGAGGTCAGACCCAGGAAGGTCAAAGCTGTGTAACCTTCTTGCCTTGGAGACAATATGCTCAGAGAGAGGAGGCTCCCCCAGAGTCCTGACTGGCTTCATAAGGAGTAGATCCAGAGGATCGCCCTGGTGACTCCATGAAAACTGGGCGTTAGTAGTGGAGACATACCCAAAGTGTAGTAGGGGAAGCAGCTATGGAGAGGTGAAGTGACTTGTCCCCAGTCACACAGCAGGCCAGGGGCAGCATTAGGAATAGAACCCAAGTCTCGTGGCACCCAGTCTAGGGCCCAGCCACTAAACCATGGTGTGTCCCAGGTTCAAAATCTCTGAAACCATTGCATCAATTTGGATGATCTTTAATGCAGCAGTGGGTCATCAAAATAAACGATGGGCCTGATCCTCCATTGCCTGGCACTTTCTGTTGTCATTCACATTAAACAAAGTAAGTGTAAAACAGAAGCAGATCTGAACGGGAGCATTTTACACTCACATTGCACAGGCATAAATGACTAAACACTGGCCACAGCAGTGGGGAATTGGCTCCATTCTTTTTCACTTGTAGAGTTCCCAGATTGAAAATGACACTGCACACAGCATACATCACCCAGCCTAATTGCATCATGCCTTTAAACAGAGATCTAGCTCAGCTGACTCAGCCTTTAACATGAGCTTTGACGGTCTTTATTGTGTTTGGAAAAAATATCTGCCACTGATCAGCTTGGTCTTTTAGTACTTACATGTTAAGCAGTGATTTACAATTACATTGTGACTTATGCATGTAAGTAGTACGTAATTACACAGGTTTACAAAAATTGGAGCAATCTACCTATCCTGATACACGATGAGCTACTGATGCGGTTGTAAATAAGGAGAAAAGGTAGCAGGGGTTGTGAGTTTGTACATGTTAGGGGTCTTATTGGCAGGGCAGGTAGTGACCTCTAGAAGTAAGATTGCCTGGCACTTCCCATTATAAAGACCCTACCTTCAGTTGCTTAGAATTGTGCCAAACTTAAAACCATTTCTCCATGCCAGGCTGATTTTATTTATTTATTTAAATTTGTGGGCAGGCAGGGGAGAAGTTCAACTAAAATTGTTCAGGCATTTCTGAGAATGATAGTAGGGAAAAATATAGTGTCTTGCTCTGGTTTTATGTCTATATAGATGAGGGATCGGCAACCTTTGGCACGCGGCCCATCAGGGAAATCCGTTGGTGGGCAGGGACGGTTTGTTTACCTGCAGTGGCCTCAGGTTCAGCCTATCGCGGCTCCCACTGGCCAATGGGGGTTCACCGCTCCAGGCCAACGAGGGCTGCGGGAAGCGGCGTGGACTGAGGGACGTGCTGACCGCCGCTTCCCACAACCCCCATTGGCCTAGAACGGTGAACCACAGCCAGTGGGAGCTGCTATCGGCCGAACCTGCAGACGCTGCAGGTAAACAAACCGTCCCAGCCCACCAGCGGATTTTCCTGACGGGCCGCGTGCAAAAGGTTGCCGTTCCCTGACACAGATATAAAACCACTTGTTTTTCTGAAGCTCCAGCACCTCCATGCTGTGGAGCAGGAACAAGGCAGAGACATAGCAAAGCATCAGGGCTGTGCATTTTGCCATCCCTGTGAACATTTGTCCAAGTTATAAGCCTCTGAAAAAATCTCAGGGAGGGATAGCTCAGTGGTTTGAGCATTGGCCTACTAAATCCAGGGTTGTGAGTTCAATCCTTAAGGGGGCCATTTAGGGATCGGGGCAAAAATTGGGGATTGGTCCTGCTTTGAGCAGGGGGTTGGACTAGATGACCTCCTGAGGTCCCTTCCAACCCTGATATTCTATGTGCTCAGTGGATACTTGTTATTTAGACAGGTAAATTCTCTGGACGCTCCATCTGTACTGAACGTGCCCCAGGCTAGGGCTGCAAGAGCTGCAATCAGTCCTGTTGGAGGCTGTCCCTGCTCTCAATCCCACTTTCCCCTGTGCCCTTAATGCTCCCTCTGCAGGTGCCCAGGCACCATGGAGAAGGAGGACACAGACTGGAGAGGGGTGAGAAGAAGGGAAGGGGGACAGGGAGAGGAGGGAGGGGGTCAGGAGTAGACTTTGAGAAGGGTGGGTGCATACGTAGAGGTTACAGATGCAGGAGCCAAGGACAGAGGGTGGGAACAGCAGCAGATGAAGGACAGGGCAGATCCAATAGGATAACAGTTATGAAAGGGATGGGGGAAACGGACAGGAGTTGGGGAGGGTTGGAATGGGAGCACAAAGGGACAGGGACAACACCTGGAACTGAACCCAGGATTCTGGAATCTCAAGAAATGTCTGGCAGGTATCTAGACAAGGTGAGTGAGGTAATATCTTTTATTGGACCAACTTCTGTTGGGGAGAGAGACAAGCTTACACAGAGCTCTTCTTGAGGTGACCTGAAGAGCACTGTTTAAGCTAAAATGCTTGCTTGTCTCTCTTACCAACAGAAGTTAGTTCAATAAAAGATATTACCTCACCCACCTTCTCTTTCTAATATCCTGAGACGAATATAGCTACCAGAACACTGCACATAGCAAATAGCTGTGAAACCCCCTGACAAAGTGAAACCCATTCCCTTTCGAGAGGTAGGTCCTCATATAAGATAACTGCCTTCTACGGCTACCAGTTAATCCACAGTTACAAGTGGTAGTGAACAGTGATGTGGATCTAAAGAGACCAGCCTTGCTGATGACCAATATGGCAGCTCAATCCTGATTTTTTTCAGTTTGCTTGTTCAAACACTTAGTGCTCTGAACATCTGCAATTCTATATTATGCTCAATACCTTGAAAAACTAGGTCTCAGGCATTTCAGATTGGGTGCCCAAACTTAGTGGCCATGTTCTGACAATCTTTGCCTTAACGTCTCTGCCTCAGTTCTCCAGGTGTAAAATGAGAATGGGGGAAGCCACTAAGAGACTATGATGAAAAGCCTTGGAGGAAATTAATAATTCTGTCTTCAGTGCAGGGATGGGATTGTCTGCAGTGAATAATCCATGGGGCCACATCTTGAATAATGAGAATAAAAAGAAACCTCACATAGCCACCCATTCAGTGAGCACCTTCCCTCCTGCGCACTGAATGAGGCAGGGGACCCATTAAAAAAATCGGATGTGATCATGGAATTAAAGACGGTCACATAACGCCTACACACAAGGGGGCAAATTAATGTTGCACAGGCAGTCTTAAGTCTGGTATTTCCTAATGTTGGAGTGCTTGACTTTGTAACCTTCTCTTCATGTAGTTTTTTTGGAGTGTTATTGGGTATATAGGACTGGCCCAGCACCCACTGAAGGGAATGGGAGTCTTTCCATTTACTTTGATGGGCTCTGAATCTGGCCCGTGTCATATATACCAGTTTCCCAAACTTTTCAGAGCTGAGCCCCCCTTCAGGAAAATAAAATCAGTCATGTCCCTGCTAGCTAGCTGATATGGAAGGCCTGCACGTGATAATATATACATCTTCCATCAAGTTCACAGAGAATCAGCTACCAGGTTAGCTGCGTTATTCACAAGGGCCACTGCAATTTTCAGGATAGATGTTACAGAGCAGGAGTTCAGGCAACACATAAGAAACTGTGAACTTCCAATGTCACCCAATGCCCTGTAGTAAAGTATTTGTACAATGACAGATTTGAGGGTTTCCTTTGTTTACTAACCAGAGGAGAATAGTTTACTAAGAGTTTGAAAACCAAGAGACCATTGCTGCACCTTTTGGGAGATTAAAAGATGAAAATTAGTTCAAAACATTTTCAGACTTGAAAGGCAAAATTCCCGTCTCAGGTCCACAAGGTGCAGCTCATCTCTGGCATTTTGCTCTCCTTTCTATATGTTCATGGCTTTCCTGCTAATATGAGGGAAAGAAGAATGCAGTTATCAAAGTCCCGGGCTACCAGAGGCTCAGAGAAGAGAATTTCACTATGTAAATTCAGCCAATATTTTTAACGATGGGGAAAGCACTTTAATTTATGAGGGGAGATCCCTCTGTTTAGCAATGGTTTGAATACATTAGAATAGTGGCTCTTAACCTTTCCAGACTACTGTACCCCTTTCAGGAGTCTGATTTGTCTTGAGTACCCTCAAGTTTCACCTTGTGATGTTATACCCCATATTCTTTATGGAAATATGCTTATGATATGGATATGGCATAACTGAGATATATTTTATGCAAGATGGGTGTTGTAAGGTATCATTGGAAAGGTTATAATTTATTGAATGTGATTTTCCAATTTGTATGCCTGTTTCATTTCTATATCTAAAGTTAGGAATATTGACTATGTATCAGTTACAGCTGGGTGGGTACTTGGAAAATGCTCACCAGACAATAGGCCATTCATCAGCCTTGATGGGCCATTAAGAAGAAACAATAAGAATTCGAAGATCCTAATCTCTCTCCTTCCTGAGAGGCATCCTGGGATGTTGCTGAGATACTACTAGGTTATGTGGTTATATCACCTGTTATGAAACACCTTCTTGGACTTCTAGTAATTTTTCACAAAAAGGAGGGGGAGATCGAGACTGGGAAACAAAAGATTCCCACCATATGTAAATCTTATTTAAGGCTGGGGAGTAAGTTAATCTGAGTTCATTCTCCACTGACTCCCCACCCAGGATGACTGCTGGAAACACCTAAGGAACAAAGACAAAGGGAAAGGGGGAGGAGTACTGAACCCAGGCTGGAAAAGGGATCTGGTCTGTGAATAAGATATCTGAAGATTTAAGCTGAAAGCGGGGGTAGTTAACCTTCAAGAATTTCTGCAACCTGCCCAAAAATCAACAGTTAGGGCAGGAAATTACTTTACTTCTTGAAACCAGTCTCTTTAAGATCTTAGGCTTAGTATGCGTGTTTTGTTTTATTTGCTTAGTAATCTGCTTTGTTCTGTTTGCTATCCCTTATAATCACTTAAAATTGATCTTTTACAGTTAATAAACTTATTTCTTGTCTATAACATAACCCAGTTCTTGCCCCTCCACCCCATATGAATTGCACAAAACTGTGCATATCTCTCTCCACATTGAGGGAGAGGGAGAATTTTTATGAGCTTGCGCTGCAGACTTTTCTATATAGCACAAGACAATATTATCTTGGGTTTACCCCTCCACAGGGGGTGTGCATGTGAGTGCTGGGAGAATCCTCTCACACAGCTCTGACTGCAGTCTGTGTCTGCAGCTGTGTATGGTCTTGCCTGGGTGTGTGCTGGAGAAGGGCTTGAGAGCCTGGCACAGCAACCCAGTGCAAGAGAAACCCAGGCTGGCAGGGCCAGAGGGCTAAGTGGGACCCCAGCACATGAGGTGGCATCCCAAACTTGGGGGTGGGGGGGTCCAACCCATCACACACCTCACTCAAAAACTACTTGCTTACAAAATCAGACATAAAAATACAAAAGTGTCACAGAACATTATTGCTGAAAAATTGCTTACTTTCACATTTTTACCATAAATCAATTGGAATAGAAATATTGTACTTACATTTCAGTGTATAATTTCTAAAGCAGTATAAACAAATCATTGTCTGTAGGAAATTTTAGTTTGTACTGACTTCACTAGTGCTTTTTATGTAGCCTGTTGTAAAACTAGGTAAATATCTAGTTCATGTACCCCCTTGAAGACCTCTGCCCACCCCTGGTTGAGAACCACTGCATTGGAGAACTTATGTCTGAACCCCTTCAGCCTAGAACAGTGGTGGGCAACCTGCAGCCTGTGGGCCGCGTGTGGCCCATCAGGTAATCTGACTGTGGGCCGCGAGACACGTTGCTGATGTTGACCGTCCGCAGGCACCGCCCCCTGCAGCTCCCAGTGGCTGTGGTTCTCTGTTCCTGGCCAATGGGAGCTGTGGGAAGCAGCAGCCAGCACGTCCCTGCAGTCCCTTCACCTTCAGGCTCCGCTTCCAACAGCTCCTATTGGCCAGGTACAGAGAACCGTGGCCACTGGGAGCTGCAGGGGGCGGTGCCTGCTGGTGGTCAACGTCAGCAACATGTCTCGTGGCCCACAATCTGATTACCCTAATAGGCCGGATGTGGCCTGGGGGCTCCAGGTTGCCCACCACTGGTCTAGAATCTCTTCAGTCTAGAGATTTCCAGCCCAATTTCATGGAAACAGGCTTTATTGTGAAGCTTTCTGTTTCTAGTCAGATTGGAAATAGTGCTAGAATAGCCTTTTTTTACAACCTCTTGGTACTGCTGTTTCTGGTGGCAAGCCAAGAGGAAGCATGGTCTCTGTACTGGGACTCAGGAGCTCTGGGTTTGTTTCCCAGCTGTGACACCCACTGCTTGTGGAAATGTCACTAAATCATTCTATGCCTCAATTCTCCCTCTGTGCAATGAGAATTATAATGCTTCCTTTCTCTCATCCTTTGTAGGATTTTTCTACTTTAGATCATAAGCAGTTTGGGGCAGGGACGGTCTTATTTTGTATATGTACAGTGCCTAGCACAATGGGGCCACAACTGGGGTTGGTGCCTCTAGGTACTCTTGTAGTAATTATAATGATAATTAATAATACTAAATACAGAGGGATATGGAAATAGGAGGAAAAAATGTCAAACATTCCAAAGGTTCCAGTCAATTCTTACATTGTCTGAAGTGACTCATCTAACCATGTGTGTGCATAGCTGTTGATTTTGCAATATTTTGTAAAATTATTTTTAAAAATGTACCCGAGAGCCCTTTTTTAACCGCTAACCACCTGTGGGGTTTATCTAGGCAATGTCTTTCAGGTCTTTGGCTGCCTGCCTAGTCCCAGCTGGTGCAAAGAGCTTAATAGAGCACAGCTGGGCCATTAGATAATTAACCATGATGTTTCTTTGGCTACTAGGGGTATGTGCACCTTTGAGAACAGGAAAAGGAAGGGATTTAAATGAGTGAGAATGGGTAGGATGGCTTCTTGGTGACTGTTGGCTGGAAGACTAAAACCAGGGAGGGGAAGGAAGGAAGGAAGGAAGGATGGACATAGTGGTTGGGACTAGGATTTCCAATAGCCAGTAATCCCAGGCTCCCTGAAGGGCTGCGTGTGGTAGGAGAACACTGGGTCTGATCTTTCTCCCGTTGAACTCAATAAAAAAATTGCCTTCAACTTCAGTGAAAACAGCATGTCTTACCAGCCTTGCACGTTCCAGGAAAGCTTCTAGGGCCACTAGCAATATCAGCAACGAGAGTGAAAATTTAAGATTTGCTGTAAGGCTGGGGAGAAGAATTCTTGGTGGGTGACTGATGATGGTATGGGAAAGTTGCTAGTCATGGCCATATATGTCTCCTAATGGAGAATTATATTCCAGCAAATGCTGGGGGTGTTTGGGATTTTTAGCATCTAGGTTATATACTGGGGTAAATTAAATAAAGGTTAAGTAGTTGAGTTATTTGCGCCACCTTATAAAACAGGGGAATTACTGGCCGGCTATAGGAAGGATTTTTTTTAAAAAATGGAGCCATTCCAAATATTCATGTTTCTTCAGGGACCTTGAGCTTTCAGGGGGTCTGTTGCTCTATTATCCAGGTGATTTCATGTGTATTTGCTGCCTGTAGGGGGAGATAGACCACCAGCCCTTGAAGGAGAGACAGCTGACTAGGCGTTAATTCACCTAGGGCCAGAAGTGCAGTGATGTTTTGCTGTCTTGAGGTAGATGGCACCCTCCTTGTGAAAGTGATTACTTTTTTTGCAGTCGACAGGAATAGGTAGCACTACAGTATTATGATATAGGAGTCTATTAGTTTGAGGACAGTTTCAGTGTTATGAGTGAGTAAGCAGTGTGGATAGTCTTATTTAATAGTAAGACAGTAGTGCCTAGAAGTCTTAACTGGCAACCATAGTGCTAGGCACTGTCCAGACATAATGTAAAAGACAGTCCCTGCCCCAAAGAGCTTAGGGGAGACATTCAGCAGCCCATATGGGAGTTAGGTGCCCAGTTTCCGTTGACTTTGATCTCCTACTCCACCTTCAGCAGCTTTGATAGTCCCAGTCTTAGTCTGAAGGTCAGAATGTGGGTCACATCAACAGGCCAGTGGGAAGTGAGGCCAAGACAACAATAAAATGAGCATGTGTACTCAGTTCACTGGTGCATCAACCAATCCCTAGCACTACTCACATCTTGCCAACTGCCTACTCATTACTTCTGTTGCTGGAAATCTATGGCCTGGCGGAGGAACATTTGTATCACAGTCTCAGAACAGGTGATGGGCCTGGCCTGAAAGCCATTCTAATATATGCAGGCAGCTGTGGATCTCCAGGGCACAAGAAAGCCCCCTCTACACCAATCAGTGAATGGGATAGAAACAGCCATAGTAATTGTGTGTTACTCTGCAATTCCCCTATGATGAGGGAGTCTTCCACTGGCCAGCTATATTGCCCCAAAGCAGTGGCAGCTTGAGGGCAAAATCTGTGTAAAATATTTTGGTTGCAGTTCATGGGGATTTGTGCACAGTTTGCCAGCTTCACTGTGGGTGACTTTTCACCCCTTGATTTTCATTCAGATTTTTCAGGTTGGAACAAATCCAAAAATCTCAAAGCCAAACTGCCAAAACAGCCGAATTTTGCCTGGGTTCAGATTAAAACCACGCAAAGCAACTGACTTTCCTATAGTTTCCACCCAAAAAGCCATAACTCAGCCCAGATGTGGAGACAGGCTTGCAAAACTCAGCAAACCTGGCCTGAATGTGTTATGAAACTGGCTTCCAGATGTGCTTTGGCTTTTGTTGTGGCAGATTCAGAGCGCCCCAGCTCTTGGTTGCACTGAAGTAAAACATGGTCAAATAGCACTTGACAACATTCCTTCAAATTACTCATGTCAGATTCCATGACAATTAGCCAAGGTGGGGAGAGAACTGAGCTCAGCTCAAACGGCCTTCCATGGACCAACGTAGCTGCAACTAAATCTACAGCCCCCCTGAGAAGTGAGTGGTGTGTGGTATTACCCACATTCTGAACACATTCTCCAGGCTTAAACACTCGTTGACTTTGTCAGGAGAAGAATGTGTTATTTCCTCCTAGACAAAAGCCTAGCGGCGAAGGGGCCAACCACCTGCCACTTTCTCCTTGACAGATCGCTCCCAGATGACTTCATGGACTCAGCGCATCGGCACTAGCATATATACCAAATGAATGTTGCGTTGTGCAGGGTGCCGCAATCCTGCACCCTTCTGAAATGAGCAGCCCTTTGCAGAGTGTTCCCGCCCTGCTCGCTCTAGGTTACAGCACACAGGCTGAAACGCAAAGCACTATGAACAGTGTTCACTTGTCTGCATTATTGTTTCCAGGGAGCTGAAGGCTCTCTTACTTGAAGCAACATCCCTTTTAAACAGCATTGCAGGGAACATTTATGAACATGTAAACAGAAACTGGGGGGAGGGGGATGGGAAGCACCAGTCGATTATTTTAAGTTATAAGGAGATGAGGCATGTGTGGAATGAGGGGTGATCTGATGGTGCAGAACATTATGGCTTGCAGCCTATTTGAAGCCAGTTTCCTTTGGTGAGGAGGGAGAGCTGGAGCCAGGGTTCCGCATCCGTTGCTCACCAGCTGTAGAGAATTATTACATCAGAGCATAAGAGCTGCCACACTGAGTCAGACCAATGGCACATCTAGTTCAGTGTCCTGTCTCCAACAGAGGCCAGCACCACAGCTTCAGGGAATGCACAGAACAGGGCAGCTGGAGTGATCCACACCTGACTTCCCCTCCCAGCTTCTGGCAGTCAGAGGTTTAGGGTTGCCCCGAGCATGAGGTTGCATCCTTGACCATCTTGGCTAATAGCCATTGATGGACCTATCCTCTATCCACTTATTCAGTTCTATTTTGAACCCAGTTATACTTTTGGATACCACAACATCCCATGGCAGCGAGTTCCACAGGTTAACTGTGCATTGTGTGGAAAAAACCCTTCCTCTTGTTTATATTAAACTTGCTGCCTATTAATTTCAACTGGTGATTTTTGTATTGTGGGAATGTGTAAATAAAACTTTTCTGTTAACTTTTCCCACACCATTCATGATTTTATAGCCCTCTGTCATATCCCACCCCCTTAATTGTCTCTTTTCTAAGATGAACAGCCCTAATCTTCTTTAGTCTCTCCTCATATGGAAGCCATTCCATACTCTTGATCACACTTGTTGCCTTTCTCTGAACCTTCTCCAGTTCCACTATATTCTTGATGTGATAAGAAAGAGATGAATATTATAAGTGCACCTTTCTAGGTGTCCTTTGGGAAATCATGGAGAAGAAGGGATCAATATAAAGAAATATCAATGCCGAACATTGTTGGGGTCTGTTGAGGGGCACCTGGAACCTTGAGTTTAAGTGCCTTAAGCTAAATATATTAAATGTATTTTAGATAAAGGTAAGAGGTGAATAGATCAGTCTGTAAGTACCTACATGAGGAGAAGATTAGATACTAGACGGCTCTTTAATCTTGGGGACAAAGGCTAAGCAATATCCAGTGGCTGGAAGCTGAAGCTAGACAAATTCAGACTAGAAATCAGGTGCAATTTGTTTTTTACAGTTAGGGTAATTAACCATTGGAACAACTTGCCCAGGAATATGGTGGATTCCCCATCACAAGTTATGGGCGGGGTGCAGGATTTCTTGAGCAACATTCCATGTCCTGTGTTATGCAAGAAGGCAGATTAGGAGACAGATCCTCAGCTGGTGTAAATTGTTACAGCTCTATTGAAGTTAATGGAACTATGACAGGTTACACCAAGTGAGGATTGATCCCTCTGACCTTAAAAGCTAGGAATAAGTTGGCGTGGGTATATTCAGTCGAAGTTCTTGGTGATGGGTAAGTAGCATTCTGCTTATGCAAATATCATTCTTGTACAAAGATGCTGCAATTAGTGTATTTTTTTTTACCTCTGTGTTACCATGGTCATAAGCAGTTATTGTCACAGACAATAGTACTGTTTAGAAGATCAGGTCTGAAATTAAACTTTTTCACCTGCAGGCACTTTCATTCTTGAAGATTTTACACCTGAACTATTACATGTGCTAGCTTGGACAGGTAATTCTGCCTCCTTAGCAGGCAATTCTATATTGGACCTCCATCCAGCCATTTGTGGGTATGGGCTGTTCATAACAACCCTGCCTCTGATCCTGCCATTCGTAGAATCATAGAATATTAGGGTTGGAAGAGACCTCAGGGGGTCATCTAGTCCAATCCCCTGCTCAAAGCAGGACCAACACCAACTAAAACTTACATCGAGTAGTACCTAGTTTGCGAGCAGTCCACTCAAAGCCATGTAGTGAGGTACCTCTGTAGGGGGGCCTAAAGCTTTGTTTATGCTAAGACCCCTTTACACCGCCAGAGTAGTGTAAAAGGGCCTTAGTGTAAATGCGAATCAAGCCCAGGGTGAGTAAGGGAGCAAAATCTGGTCTTAAATGAGAAGTGAAAACTTATGTGCAGTGGGGAAGAAGTTTGAAGTTTGAAAAGCAGGGTCATTTACATGGCAGCAGTGCAGAGAGCTGGATTCCACAGGCTTTGCTTGCACTCTGCCAGTGAGACAGCTATGATGCATTTGGGACCTTCGAGGCAGCTGCTCTGTTCTTTTATTACAAATTTTTCTATCTTTCAAATTTCAGCACAATCAGCCTTCATTTGCTCAGGAGCTACACCTTTCTCCTTAGATAATATCCTCGGATCCATGAGAATTTGTGATGTACTTAAAATTCTTTACAGCGATAATATGTCTGACATTTGTTTACCACAGGAAATCTGAAGGTTTTAAGTTATCGGATTCTGGCCGCTGACCTAGTTTTCCCTTCCGTTTTGAGTGATCCCATGGTATTTGCTTGGAAACCCTTTAGTCTCAATCTGCTACATTAATGAATTCATTTGTATCTGATTTTTATTACTTGATTTTTAGTCATCCATTAGAACATTTTCCAAAGCTAAGAATAGTTCCCCACTCTGCAATACATTGTGTGTGTGTGGGGGGGGGTGGAATTAAGAAAGCGGGCCCGTTTTCTCAACATCTCACACGTACCAGAGAAAAAGGGTCAATGCTCGGCTTGCTGTGAAATACCAGGAAAGAATTTCCAGCCACCCCGCTCAATAACAGCAAAGGGATGGATTAAAAAAAAAGCGATAACTGAAAGCCAATAAGATCTCTCGGCTGAGCTAATGTCTGGGTGAGGAGGCAGATTTTTGCTGCTTCAAATTAGTGTTTGTTAAATGCTTTGGCCTCTGAGGCAAGTAGAAAGCTGAGAGAGAACAATGTGTTTCTGTGGTTTTCTAGCACTGTCTAGTCTTGGGAGTAATGGATTTTAAAAAATTGTTTTCCAGTCAGGTTGTTTGTCTCCTAAGGGCCTGGTCCAATTCCACTGAAGTCAGTGACAAGACTCCCATCGACTTCAATGTGAGCTGGAGCAGGCCCATAACATTATAAAATGGGCACTTGGATCAGGATATAAAACTTAAAAATGTGGAGGAGTTGAATGTAATTAAATAACCCATAAAACCAAGGGCATTGTGGCCTCCAACATGTCAGGCCTAGGGAGAATAATGGAGCTGTAACTCAGCTGTGATAAAACTGAACAGCTGTATTAACTTCAGTTGCCATCTATGGATCTAACCCCAAATCCCTCACAATGAGTGAGGAGATTGGTGACGCCATGATAGTTTCAAATCTACATACAAACTAAAGGCTTTTTTTTAATATGAGCATATTAATATAGTGCTACATTTTTAATACACTGTAAGCAATGGCACTGGGATTTTTGCCTACAAACTGACAGGATAAGTGTTATCTGAATGGCTCTGAGAGGTGCCAGAACATAAGAATGGTAGCCTGTATGAGGAAGCAGGGAAGCTAATGGATAGGTCTCAGAAAAAGTCAACAAAATGATTAGGGGTATGGAACAGCTTCCATATGAGGAGAGATTATTAAGACTGGGACTTTTCAGTTTGGAAAAGAGAGGACTAAGGGGGGATATGATTGAGGTCTATAAAATCATGACAGGTGTGAAGAAAGTAAATAAGGAAGTGTTATTTACTCCTGCTCATAACACAAGAACCAGGGGTCACCAAATGAAATTAATAGGCAGCAGGTTTAAAAGAAACAAAAGGAAGTATTTTTTAACACAACACACAGCCAACCTGTGAAAATCCTTGCCAGAGGATGTTGTGAAGGCCAAGACTATAACAGGGTTCAAAAAAGAAATAGATAAGTTCCTGGAGGACAGGTCCATCAATGGCTATTAGTCAGGATGGGCAGGAATGGTGTCCCTAGCCTCTGTTTGCCAGAAGCTGGGAATGGGTGATGGGATGGATCACTTGATGATGACCTGTTCTGTTCGTACCCTCTGGGGCACCTGGCATTGGCCACCGTCAGAAGACAGGATACTGGGCTAGATGGACCTTTGGTCTGACCCAATATGGCCGTTTTTATGTTCTTACGTTGGTTAGAACTGATCAGGAATTTTTTATTCACCAGGGGAAATTTTAATGAAAACAAAAATTTTTTGATCAAATGTTCAGGTTTTTGTTAAATATTGACTATTTTTGTTTTTGATAAATACCTAAAAATGTTTAATTAAAAACTGAAAAATTTCTATGAAAACTTCCATTTTCACACAAAGCTGTTTTCCATCACCAAAAAAAAAAAAAAAAGGTTGGAGAACATTGTCAGTTGACTCTAGGCTCGATCCCAAGGAAGATTACTTGCACTGAGTAGTTAAAAATGTCTGTCAAGATAGATTGACTGTCCTACTAGCCCCAGTCAGCTCCAGGAACAGGAAAGCTTTTGGATGTCCTATAGGAGATATTTGGTAAAACACATTTGTTAAGGAATGCATTGCATTTGCCCCTCAGCCATGTTCAGGGGGCTCCAGGTTGCTGCGCCACTCCAGGAGGAGCTCTCAAGAGGAATTATGACTCTCACTCAAAGTGGGGAAGGGAGTATGCTGCATCAGCCTTGCACCAGTCACAGCATGCTTTCCCTTGTGCCCAGACATAGATCTGTCCCTAATCCCCGCCCACTTTCTCCTCACTACCTCCATCAGCATCACGTATGTGACTCTTGTTCCTCTCCTGACTCCCAGGTTCAAGATTTGGGTAGGTCCTGCTCAACCATGCTGGTGGATGGGTCGGTGGGGGACTTACTCCCCTGTGTGGCCACATAGGACTCACAGTCCAGCCCTAAGGAAATAATTACTCTTGTTAGTAGCTCTGAAGACTGAAAATATAGCAGAACCCAAAGGTCACAGTAGATATTGGGACCCCATTATACTGGCACTGTACAAACATAGATAAGAGACAGTCACTGTCCCTGTGGTCTGGTGATCGAAAAGACAGTAAACAAATGAGGTTAGAATTGGGGCTATTGCATAAAAGCCAATGAATATGGTCACGTATGGTGACCAGCATTATTAGTTAAATGTTTTGTTGTTTATTAAAAACATGTAAAAGTAACTGCTTTCAGTTCTTATATCAATAGATTTAATATGTATGTGAAATAAAAATAGTTAGGACAAAAATCAGTCACAGTAATGTTGTTATGTGAGGTATCATCAGGTGCTGGCAGTAACACATAGTCTTCCAAGTTCTTTCTTAGCATGCGAGCAATTGTTCAATGTTCGAATGATATGCTGTGGTGTTGTTGCTTTTATGCAAGGTTCGGAGCAGAGGTTGCAGTTCTTGAAGAAGGAGTGGTGTGAACAGGAGTAGAGTGTACTATCCGCCTTGGGGGCTGATTAGAGTTGATTCTTGAGGCAGACTTGCACCCTGGCAGCCAGGCATTGGTGTTGGGCTGGGATTCCCGAAAGAAGGGATTGACCTGTGTGCTGTTTGAGCACCTCTGTTCAGGGGCTGGTGTATAGGGGTAAATAAAGCAAGTTACTCTTGGAAGACACCCAGAATCCACATCTCTGACTTTTCCTCCACGGTGGAACTAACTTGCAAGGCCCTGGCCACCTGCTACCTTGATAAAGGAGTGATGCTGGTTTCAGAAGGGACAAAAATGCCAAAGAACCAGATCTTCAGGGAGTGTAAATCCACTTAGCTGTATTGAATTACTTGAGCTGCTATGATTCATACCACCTGAGGATCTGGACGAGAGTCTGAAGAGTACCAGTGATTGTATGGGCTACAGCCATAAAGGATGTATAAAAGCAGTTAAGTACAATTATAAATATGCATTGATTTTAAAAAAATAGCAGTGAGTCCGTCAAGTAGAGCAGATGGGAATCTATAAAGCGTAAGGAAAAGTGTGCTGGACGTTTGGTTTTTGCCTTTCAGCATTGGTAATAAAAGGGAACCATGTACTCAGATATCTATCATATGAGTCATTCTGCAGACTGGTCATATTTCCCATGACTAAGCCTTCCCAGATTTTTATAAGCCATCTGCCCACAGTAGGAGGACTAGTCTTTCTCCAGTTAACAGCAATGGTGATCCAGCTGCTCAGAATTTAAAAAAAGGTGGTAAAAGAGAGACAAGGTGGGTGAGGTTATTATCTTTTATTGGACCAGCTTCTGCTGGTGAGAGACAAGCTTTCCAGCTTACACATAGCTCTTCTTCGGGTCTGGGAAATTTAGGGCTTGTCTACACTGACTGTAGCACTTACTCAAGACACTACCTATGCTGATGGGAGCACTTCTCCCCAAGGCACATTCTGACCAGAAGACAAAGTCAATTAACTTTTGCATAGTTCCATCATAGGTGGATCACAGAGCTCAGCTGTCCAAAGTCTTTCCAGCACAAACATTTCAGAAAATCCTCTTGTATCTAGTGTATTTAGGCTACGGTAGGTGCAGTACAAGATCTTACACTGAGTAACAATATGGTTAAAACAGATTGGTTGTATGGGCAGAAAAAAATTATACCAAATTTATAAGGATTGCAAATACTAATCTCTCTTTGCCAGGCAGCTTTGTGAGCCCCATTATTTGGTTTGGGTCTTTAATCAAGACATTGGGTCCAATAAGCCATTTGCATTATTATTCTGGAAAAATAGCTTGTTTTGGGAGAAAGCAGAATAAAGCCTTATTATTTTGCATAATGTCATCTGCTCTACAAGAAAATGTTTGTGAAGTTTACAATTCTTATTCCTAGGGTGAAAGTCAGATTTGGTGTGCATCCAGACAAGTGTCTAGATCCAGCCACAATGTGACCCCTCAGTATTTATCAAATCCTTCTTCAGGCCAATGTTCCATTGCCCAAGTAAAGCCTGAATGAAAAACAAACTGGGTGTGAATGTGGACGCTGTGCCAAGGCTCTAGCTTTGTGCAGAAGGCAGCCACGTGTCTCCTCAGTGGAATGGGCTGCAGTGAGCACGTTGCCTTCCTGTTCTGATCTCTCTGCCGCTTCCCAGTCTCCTCCTATTGTCAGATCAATGGTTTAATGCTGGTCTTCAAAGCTGCCGGTGACGGTGACTACATCAGTGACCACACCTCAGTCAAAGGCCCAGCTGGACAGCAGCACTCCTTGGAAACGCTGCAGCTCTTACAAAGCACTTGAAAGCTGGAGATAAAGGGTGAAATCCAGTCCCCACTAAGCCAATAGCAAAACTCGGGGTCAGGAGTTCAGCCAACCACCACTGCATGCATCCGATGAAGTGAGCTGTAGCCCATGAAAGCTTATGCTCAAATAAATTTGTTAGTCTCTAAGGTGCCGCAAGTCCTCCTTTTCTTTATTCTCAGTCAGGGGATCCAACTGGAGAACGAGCTTCAGGCGTAGCCCAGAGTAATCCAGAGTCTAGCTGCTTTCAGGGTCTCCTCTTTGACAAGGCACCTCCACCTTAATCAGCAGGATGACAGGTAGAGCTGGTTGAAATTCAGAATTTCCATCCCGTGGGAAATTTCCAAGATTTTGAAATTTGGTTTTATCCCGAATTGGGACAAAAAGTTGAAATCTCAGCCTCTTTTTGCAAAATGAAATAATCCAAAAATATTTTGTTTTGACTACCCTTTCAGTGTTTCTATTTCTGTTACATTGATATAGCCAGAAAATCTAAAGAAAACATCTCTCCCTTATAGGAACATTTTAATAATTTCCTGTGAAAATTATTACATAGATAACGTTCCTGCAAAAATTTTTGATTTGATGAAATCTGCATTTTCCAAAAGAAAACTGTTCTGTTATTTTCCAAAAGAAAACTGTTCGGTGATCATCCTGAAAACACCATCCTGGCCATTATGGATGTAGAAGCCCTCTACACCAACATTCCACACAAAGATGGACTACAAGCCGTCAGGAGCAGTATCCCCGATAATGTCACGGCAAACCTGGTGGCTGAACTTTGTGACTTTGTCCTCACCCATAACTATTTCACATTTGGCGACAATGTATACCTTCAAACCAGCGGCACTGCTATGGGTACCCGCATGGCCCCACAGTATGCCAACATTTTTATGGCTGACTTAGAACAACGCTTCCTCAGCTCTCGTCCCCTAATGCCCCTACTCTACTTGTGCTATATTGATAACATCTTCATCATCTGGACCCATGGAAAAGAAGCCCTTGAGGAATTCCACCATGATTTCAACAATTTCCATCCCACCATCAACCTCAGCCTGGAACAGTCCACCCAAGAGACCACTTCCTGGACACTACGGTGCTAATAAGCGATGGTCACATAAATACCACCCTATACCGGAAACCTACTGACCGCTGTGCTTACGTACATGCCTCCAGCTTTCACCCAGATCACACCACACGATCCATTGTCTACAGCAAAGCTCTACGATACAACTGCATTTGCTCCAACCCCTCAGACAGAGACAAACAACTACAAGATCTCTATCAAGCGTTCTTACAACTACAATACCCACCTGCTGAAGTGAAGAAACAGATTGACAGAGCCAGAAGAGTACCCAGAAGTTACCAACTACAGGACAGGCCCAACAAAGATAATAACAGAATGCCACTAGCCATCACCGTCAGCCCCCAACTAAAACTCTCCAACGCATCATCAAGGATCTACAACCTATCCTGAAGGACGACCCATCACTCTCACAGATCTTGGGAGACAGGCCAGTCCTTGCTTACAGACAGCCCCCCAACCTGAAGCAAATACTCACCAGCAACCACATACCACACAACAGAACCAGTAACCCAGGAACCTATCCTTGCAACAAAGCCCGTTGCCAACTGTGTCCACATATCTATTCAGGGGACACCATCATAGGGCCTAATCACATCAGCCACACTATCAGAGGCTCATTCACCTGCACATCTACCAATGTGATATATGCCATCATGTGCCAGCAGTGCCTCTCTGCCATGTACATTGGTCAAACTGGACAATCTCTACGTAAAAGAATAAATGGACACAAATCAGACGTCAAGAATTATAACATTCATGAACCAGTTGGAGAACACTTCAATCTCTCTGGTCACTCGATTACAGACCTAAAAGTCACAATATTACAACAAAAAGACTTCAAAAACAAACTCCAACGAGAGACTGCTGAATTGGAATTAATTTGCAAACTGGATACAATTAACTTAGGCTTGAATAGAGACTGGGAGTGCATGGGTCATTACACAAAGTAAAACTATTTCCCCATGTTTATTCCCCTCCCTCCCCACTGTTCCTCAGACGTTCTTGTCAACTGCTGGAAATGGCCAACCTTGATTATCACTACAAAGGGTTTTCTTCCCCGCCCCCACCCCCCGCTCTCCTGCTGGTATTAGCTCATCTTAAGTGATCACTCTCCTTACAGTGTGTATAATAACACCCATTGTTTCATGTTCTCTGTGTATATACATCTCCCCACTGTATTTTCCACTGAATGCATCCGATGAAGTGAGCTGTAGCTCACGAAAGCTTATGCTCAAATAAATTTGTTAGTCTCTAAGGTGCCACAAGTACTCCTTTTCTTTTTGTTCTGTTAGTAAGTAGTGATGGACAAATGTGAAAAATGTTTAAGGGTTCTGTTTGGATCCGCTTTTAGATTCTTATTGGAAACTTACACGAATAATCTACATTTCTTGGATCTTCAAGAGAGACCTGGAAACTTCCCGAGGATGGTTTTTCTTGTGATATATGTGGAAATTAAAATCATTGAAAAAAAAGAAGAAAAAACTTGCCAAACTGTTTCAAAATTAAGAAGCATTTAAATTTGAGCTTTGTGAGAAAGTTGGCTCCTTTCTTACTTTGTATTAGTTTGCCAGCCTCTCTTTAAAAACTAGCCTTACCTCATGCACATACTTCATGGAAAAAGATAAGGAGTACTTGTGGCACCTTGGAGACTAACAAATTTATTAGGGCATAAGCTTTCGTGAGCTACAGCTCACTTCATCGGATGCAGCCGATGAAGTGAGCTGTAGCTCACGAAAGCTTATGCTTTAATAAATTTGTTAGTCTCCAAGGTGCCACAAGTCCTCCTTTTCTCTTTGTGGATACAGACTAACACAGCTGCTACTCTGAATACTTCATGGAATAACAGTTCTTGCAGTTCAGCAGCTCTAAGCTATGTAACAGCTCCTTATGTCTCTTTATGTGTATTTTGCAAAAATGGAGATTAGAAAACAACACAATGAGGTTTTGTAGTGCCAAATGTCCACAACCAAACTGTATGGTTTTAGGTGGCATCTCAAAGCTCCACAGGGTTATTACTGATCTGGTGCAGCCAGGTTAATCGTGGACAACCACATGGCCACTGCCAGTCCATGGCCAGGCAATGTCCCCTCCTGACCTCAAGTCCGATCTTTAGGGCTTGATGTGCAGGGACTTTATCTCCAACGCAGGCTTCTGAGAAAAAAGTGCCAGCCAGCCGTGACCAATTGATGGCTTCAGTCTTCTCAAGGCCAGTTGTCAATGATATGTCTCCCCCATTATTGATAAAATCAAACCATCTTATGCCCAGTCATCACCTCTGGTAAGGCATACAAAATGCTTCCAGCAATGTTCATATTTCAGACCCATATAAGAGCCCCAGAAGTACACAGGTTTGATCAATTAGTACTTTTGTATATAATTTCACCTTCTTTTGGCTCCAGACCCTGGGCAGGTCCTTCATGGCTGAGGCTGCTGAACCAATTCTCCTTGTGATGTCTGGCTGGCAACACCCATTTGATGACAATTAAATATGTAGGTAGATGAAATCATCCACTACTTCCATGATTTGTCCAGCAGCATAGATGTCTTGTATCACAACTTTTGCACCAACATTCTGGATTTTTGTTTTTGCCCAAGCAACCCTTGGCACAAGGGCAGCTGCCATGTTCTAGATGATCTCTAGTGCATCTTGAAGGTCATTTGCGGCAGAAGAGGACATCATCCACATAATCTAGATAAAAGAAGCTGAACTCACAGTTATTCCAATATTTGTGGCGATATGTTTAACGAGCCAAGCCATTGCATGGCAGAACAGGGCTGGGGCCAGGACACATCCCTGCTTCATGCCAGATCTAGTGTAA
Source organism: Chelonia mydas (assembly GCF_015237465.2). NCBI lineage: Eukaryota > Metazoa > Chordata > Testudines > Cheloniidae > Chelonia > Chelonia mydas. Next base: position 69,149,112 of record NC_051251.2, on the reverse strand, counting down.
AACTTGTTGGACCTATGGGTCCTCCATTGCACTCCATACCCCTGAGTCATGATGTAGATCCTGAAGTAACTTCAAGAGGATGTCAGGAATGCCAGTGCCTTTTAGGGCTTTCCACAGAGCAGCTCTATCAACAGAATTGAAGGCTGCCTTTAGGTCTAGATATGCCACGTCCAAGGACAATTGAATTTGCAGTGGATCTCAGGTAAAAGACAAAGAGCGAGTGTAGCATCCATTGTAGATCACTAGCAGGAAATCCTGCTTGCTCTGCACAATGGTATTTCACAAGCTGAAGCTGAAGGTGGGCAGGTAGGACACATGCAAAAACTTTTCTGGGAACGGGTAGCAGAGTGATTGGCCTGTAGCTGCAGCACTCAGTGCATGGGCCTTTCCCTTTGTAAAGCAGGATGATGATCCTTTCTTTCCCCTCTGCTGGTACCCTTCCAAGTAGTCCACGCCCAGGCAGAAAGTTGGTGTGATGCTACACTTATGAGTTCTATGGCGCACTTGAGAACTTGGGGTGTTGAGCCATCGGAGCCAGCAGCACTCCCGCTTTGCAGTTTCTTTAGGGCATAGCAAACCTCTTCCCATATAGGTATGTCTACACACGTTTCAGTGTCAGGGATTGCATCTACTATTACTACTATGTCCACATGGGGGCATGGAGTCACTTCAGGATGGTTAAGGGCAGTCTCACAATATTCTTTCCATCTTTGCGGGACTTCTTCATGAGTTGAGTATATTTTACCATCAGCCATATTTATTGTCAAAAAGATGACATGAAGCCCAGTTTTGGATTGGCGGGATTTAATAGCTTTGAATTCAGGTAATAATTTATTAGATTTTATTCCCTCTTCTTTCTCTTTTGCCAAATTCTCAAAATAAACTTCACAAGCCACTTTTGCTCCTGCCTGAAAAATACTTTGTAAATGTTTACACGCAGCAGCATCATGGCGTTGTCTGGCCTCAGGTTTCTTTTGCAGCATTTGAAATATCTCCTCAGATAGCCAAGGGCATTCCTTGTAGCATTCCAGTTTTGGAATGGCATATACAGCATCTCCGATGATTATGCTTATGGCTGTCCACACTGTTTCTACATCATCTGGGAGAGTGCCAAGTGCGTCAAATTTGTTCTGCACTGCGACAAAGCACTTGTTAGCAAGTGCTGAATTTTCACAGCTGCATTGTGTCTTAGGTGTCATAAAAGGTGCACGCATGTGTTGAAATTGGAGAGTAATTGCCATTTCAACAGCAAGGAGATAAGGGTTAGTGTTTGCCAGGGCTTCTGCTCCTCTGTAGATCCAATATGACTTTACTATATTATGATTCTGGACGCATCTATGATCCAGCTTCTTCCTCGCCTGGTCATTGCTGGACATTCAGGTTTTCTGATGGACATCTAAGCCAGGCTATTGCCAGTGATGGTAATCCTATGCGAAGCACAAAAGGAGACAAATCTCACAGCGTTGTCACAGATTGTATCAGAAAAGAATAGGCCCAAGAACAGTCTCAAAGCCATTTTTGGGACAACTTGGTTTGGCATTCAGATCTCCAAGTATAAGGAGTTCATTGTGCAGGGAACAGATTGTGTTACTGCTGCTAGCAGCTGATGGGCTTAATCTTTATTAGCATCTGTAGCGTCCTCAGTGGGAGCAGAGGCTACAGTGGAGGAAGCTGCCCCTGGTGATACATCAACCTGGCATACAGCAGTTGATCAGAAATAGGGTGCCACATTGTGAGTGATTTATTAAAGGCTGGACAGAGTGTGGCTGGTTCCTTCAGAGTACAGCAAACTTGCATCTGCCACAGAACGTTGACCATTCTTCAGGAGTCTCACTGGGGTTATCCCAGCAACAGCAATGTGGCGTTTTTCAGCTCTTGGACTAATGAAACCTGGTACCTGACCTCAATGAGGGGTAAGACATTCCAGATAGAAAATCACGTGGGTTTTCTCAAATCGGTAATGGACACCATAGGCATTATGGAGTTTGGTCTAAAGTATGGACCATGTTTTATCAGATACCCCTTGATTCACTCTATCTCCTTGGGGAGACAAGGTGAGTGAGGTAATATATTTTATTGGACCAGCTTGTGTTGGTGAGAGAGACAAGCTTTTGAGCTTCTTCTGAAGAAGAGCTCTGTGTGGCTCAAAAGCTTGTCCCTAGTATCCTGGGACCACAGGGCTACAACGACACTGCATCTATCTTCTTGGGGCAGGGGAGATGTAGGGTGAAGATTTTGTTTGGGGACGCTAGGCCTCTTCTGAGAATCCCTTCTGTCTGAGGCAGATGGTTCTGAGGGAATATTTTCCCTTCTCTGCTGAGTCTGCTGTTGGCCTTCACTCATAACCCTATGCAGGAGCCCTTATCAGATGCTACTGGCTGGAGCCTGATGGAACCAAGGCTCACGTTGGTGGGGGCACCACACTCTGAAGCAGTGTAGCAAATACTGCTGCCCTGCCCACTACCCTTAGCTTAGAAAGGAAGGCTAAGAGTTTAAAACCAGAACTCTGTGTGCAGTCCAGAGTATGAGGGATTGGTGACAACCAGAGAAGGGAACAGACCACCTGTCAGGGTTCCCTCCCCACTCTGAACTCTAGCGTACAGATGTGGGGACCCACATGAAAGCTTATTTCTACCAGCTTAGGTTAAAAACTTCCCCAAGGCACAAATTCTTCCTGGTCCTTGGACGGTATCACTGCCACCACCAAGTGAGTCAGACAAAGATTCAAGGAAAAGAACCACTTGGAGTTCCTGTTTCCCCAAAATATTCCCCCAAGCCCCTTCACGCCCTTTCCTGGGGAGGCTTGAGAATAATATACCAACCAAATAGGTTAACAAGGTGAGCACAGACCAGCCCCTTGGGTTTTTAGGACACTAAAAACCAATCAGGTTCTTAAAAGCAGAACTTTATTATAAAGAAAAAGTAAAAGAAGCACCTCTGTAAAATCAGGACGGCAGGTAATTTTACAGGGTAATCAGATTCAAAATACAGAGGATTCCGCTCTAGGCAAAACTTTAAAGATACAAAACACAGGAATAAACCTCCCTCTTAGCCTAGGGAAAATTCACAAGCTAAAACAAAAGATAATCTAACACATTTCCTTCCTGTTACTTACAATTTGTAATCTTAGATGCTTAGTTCAGGTATGGCTTTAGGAGATGTATTTTCCCTGCCCTGGTTCCTCATTGTCCCGGAGAGAACACACAGAAACACAAAACAAAAACCTTCCCCCACAGATTTGAAAGTATCTTCTCCCCTTATTGGTCCTTTTGGTCAGGTGCCAACCAGGTTATCTGAGCTTCTTAACCCTTTACAGGTAAAAGAGGGATTTTATGCTACCCTTAGCTGTATGTTTATGACACCACCCCTGTGCCTGCCCATTCAACCACCTAAAATGCTTGTGCCAGCACAGCCCAGGAGCACACCGCTGCTTTAGAGTCAGGCCAGTGGGGTAGGGAGGCACAGGAAAGAAGGGGAAAGCAGTGCTGATGGCATAGGTTTAAGATCCTCAGCTGGTGGAAAGTGGCATAGCTCCATTGTCTTCAATAGCACTTAGTGAGACCAGATGTACCGATTTCATAGGGCTAGAATTGATATTCGGAGCTTTGTCTTACATAGGCACCTATTCCCCCTCCCTTCCCCTGACACACACCCCCTTTCCAATTTTTCACACTCGCTATCTGGTCACCCTAATAGCACTACTCTGGCTTATGCCAGCTGAGGATCTGGCCCCTAGGGGTCCTATTCCTTTTTATTTAGTAGCATTTGTTATATTTTCTAGATTGCAGCAAAAGAGAGGTCCCCCGCCCAACTCTCACTGGCCTCTGCCTTACACCCCTCCTGCTGCCTGAGAAAGATGTTGGAATGAAACCCAGTGACTTGAAGTGGCTAAACAAACAGTTGTATTCGATTCATCTCAGGATGGGGCTGGTGGGAAATAAGAGTGGGGTTTCTTGCCAAACCCATGATGTGTGTGCTTTTTCCAGCTGGGAACATTGAGTCATGAAAGGAAATAAAAGCTGTCACATTTCTTAGTGATGAAAAAAACGAGCCCTAGTCTCTCTTACACACACACACTTTCTCTCTCTCCCCTCAGCTCTCTAGTGAGCACTTTCCCTGGGATAGGTTACGAAACCTGGGTCTCCGCAATAGACACATGATTTACTTCAGCTAAAAAGCATCAGACGTCACCTGGGATGAGCTTTCTCCTCCCAGCCCCCAAGCACCGGTCTCAGAAAAGGGTTCCTTTTGATTTTACAGCTCACGTTATTTATTTATTTGCTGCTGTTTGAATCCCTCTGAGAACAGCTTGTAAACCTGATTCCTATTTGGTCGAGTTGCCAGCCGGACCCCCTCCCTGCTGAGTTGTACAAGGTACGCTCGGTAGAAACCAGATAGTTGTAAATGCTTCTAATATCCTCTCTCCCACTCTTTGAAAGGCAGGAGCGCAGAATGTGGAGAGCAGCAGTAGCAACAAAAGAAATAGGCAGCTGAAAAAAGATGTTAGAAGACTAGAGGAATACTACCATGTCCCATGTGTCCAATGTGTTTGGGCCTGGTTCTCCTCCGCCTTGCCCCTTGGGTTGTCATTTACAAAGTGGGTGGGAAATGCCGCCAAACTAGAATGGCCGCACATTACAGTCACTTTGCAAAGGTGTCAGTAACAATGCAAGGTGATGGGCCAGTGAAGCATCAGACCCCACATGGTGCAACTAGGGAGCAGGACTCTCTAGTGACAGTGTTTGGAGGCTAAAAGTATGACCTTGTCTGGCGCAGTTAACTGTACTTCGAGCAGCTGGTTGGAAACCAGCTACAGTATGTTACTTGGTGGATTTCACCCTGGAGTGGACGCCCAAACCAAAACTCTCTGCAGTGAGTAAGCCCCACCCTGGAGGCTACTTTTAGGGAGAGGGGGATTCACCACTACACCAATCCATTGCATAATGACAGGTTTCAGAGTAACAGCCGTGTTAGTCTGTATTCGTAAAAAGAAAAAAGAAAAGGAGTACTTGTGGCACCTTAGAGACTAACCAGTTTATTTGAGCATGAGCTTTCGTGAGCTACAGCTCACTTCATCGGATGCATAGCATATCGTGGAAACTGCAGAAGACATTATATACACACAGAGACCATGAAACAAAACTTCCTCCCACCCCACTCTCCTGCTGGTAACCATGCATCCGATGAAGCTATGCATCCGATGAAGTGAGCTGTAGCTCACGAAAGCTCATGCTCAAATAAACTGGTTAGTCTCTAAGGTGCCACAAGTACTCCTTTTCTTTTTTCTTTTTACACCAATCCAGTCTCCCTAGCACACATGCAAATGACGAGGAGAGGCGGCTGCATCCAACAGCCTGGAGTAGTGGCCATAGGAAGCCAACCTCTGCTCTTGCCTCAGCTGTGAGGATAGATCTCACCTCCCCGCCTCTTCACTTCACTTGTAAAAAACCTGATTACTTGGGCTGCATGGAGGTGAAGTGAATTTCATGGTCTGAATGCACCAAAGGAAGTCAGCATGTAGTGAATGTTGGCAGTGATGTATGGGTCAGTGTGAGCCGGGTCTTGGTTCGGTTTATTGTCGTGGTGGTTTCACCAATAACACAGGCACCTTCTTGGCCTTGATATTCTAGTCTGACCTCCACGGGCCATATGTAAGTCAGTCAGGATCAGTTAGGGCAGAACTTGGATGCTGCTTCAGAGAGTCATGTTGGTGATTGAGCAAGGAGCACTCTGTCCTCCGAGTCAGTCCTGAAGCAATGCCCCTTATGGTACTGGTGCTCACAGATGACAGGCAAAACTGAGGTTCTGACTATTTGTGATCATTAAAGTCCCATTCAACTTTTTGCAGGTGTAAGAAGCGTTAGGTCCAGTGTCACGTTTGAATTCTGTCTGGGGAGCTATATTCTGCTAATCTAAACTCCCCCTGTAATTTCAGCTGGATCTGATATTCTTATCTTTCCTGCATAGCATGCTGTGTGCTGCTGGGGAAAGGGTTGTCGCTTCTCTTTGGGGACGTCTGGCTGTAATGATATTGAAATGATCCCTGGACATAGATTTTAGGAGCCAGGGTGCTCTATTGCAATGGGAATTGGGCTAAGAGCCGTGAACTTCTGAGTTATAATCCCTGTACTGCTGTCAGTTTGTTCTGTGGCCTCTGGCAAACCACTGAACTTCTTTGTTTCTGTTTCTTTATCTGTAAAATGAGGAGAATTATCATTACAGTACCTACCATTCTTTGGGTGTTTTGGGGACAAGTTGATATTTGCTATAATTCTTTACAAGATGTAAAGCACTATATGTGCTAAGTATTGTTACTGGTTTGTTAAATTTATTGAGCACTTTGGGATCTTCAGATGAGAAGCACTATGTAAATATCACTTATTCTTAGAAAATGACCAGTACAGAAGTAGCAATTTATATGGGAATATATGAAAATGAGATCTACAGGATAGTGCCAGCATCTGTTACCACTTAGGCGCTCAACCCACATATAATCCTAGCAGTTCTATCTTGGAGAGTTGCATGAAGGAGTTGATTTGAGATTAGAAAATTGTGGCAATCTCTCAGAGCCAGGACATTCTTATGCTGAATAAACTATATACCCTTTGCCTGGTAAAGCACAAACACAGGGGCCAAATTGTGAAAAGTGAGCAGGGATTTTGGATGTCCGATATGAGACACTTTAAAGGAGCCTGGTTTTCACAGGACCCTTTTAGGGTGCCCAACTTAATTATTGGCTACCTCTGAACACCTTGATCTAATAACCCACTAATCGAGATGCACAAAGATCTTGTGATCATCTTGGAACCTTGCATGCCCCTCCAGAAGTGAACAGCACTGTACGGGAAAGTAATGGTAAAGTTTTCCGAGACAAGCATTGAAGCTCTATACTGCCTGGAAGCTGTAACAGTTACTTCAGACCTTCTGATTTCACAGTATGGTAAATCCATTAAAGTGAAGTGTTTGGCTCTGCATGCATCTTCCCTTTTACTTGTGGATCAGCAGTATAATGAGGAGGTGCCAGATTCTCCGTCTGGGGAGAAATAGATAACCTTGTTTTGGGCCTGCTGAGTAACATTTCCAGCCAGCTTCTTCAAAATAAAGGTGACGAAATCCTTTGCCCAGAAAGCTGATTTCCAAATACCATGGCAGCGTCTCATTAACGGCCCAGGTTTCCCAATGAGTTGGCTGAGACTCTCAGATGAGTTCATTGTCATTCTCACTCTCTTCCAGCCCAGCAGCACAGAGAATACGGGAGGGTGAACTGTTCAGTGAGTGGGGTCTCCTGAATGAGGCCGGGATCAATGTTCCCTCCAATGGCTTGTTTCTGGGGGCAGAACTGTTAGATGTGCCAATGCTAACAGAACCCCCGGGGGGGGATCTGTCCATGGAGTTCTCAGTGATATCTAGAGCAGTTCTGCTTGCATCGAGGGCTACGTGTAGCCCTACGTGCGATGTTTATCTTCTCCCCCCTTGCCTATGTGTGTGGAGTCTCTTCTCCCCTCTTTCTCTACGTACCTCATTCTCATGGTGTAAGTTGCCCATTGTTCGCTCTCCCTGTGTCTATGTCTCCCTCCAGATTCTTCCCTTTCCTCCCCAGAAGTGGATCCCAATGCATCCCATAATGAGGCTGTGGTTGCTAAGCACTCCCTGCAGCACTGTCACGCTGCTTAAACTCAGGCAGCGCCAGTGGGGTGCAAATCACACGAATGCCCCAGGCTCAGACAGGATCAAGGAGGAGCCCACCTGTGGCTGGTGTTCCACTTGCTTTGCCTGAGCATCTGGGAGGGAGTTTGGGTGCTGGGAGTGGGCTCTGGGCTGGGGCAGGGGGTTGGGGTGTGGGAGGGGGTGTAGGGGTCAGGATCTGGGAGGGTGTTTGGGTGCTGGGTGCAGGCTCTGGGCTGGGGTAGGGGGTTGGGGTGTGGAAGGGGATGAGGGGTGTGGGCCCTGGGCTGGGGCAGGAGGTTTGGGTGTGGGAGTGGGTGAGGGGTGCGGGCTCTGGGAGAAATTTTGGGTACTGGGTGCGGGCTCTGGCCTGGGACAGGGGCTGGGGTGTGGGGGGGTGAGGGGTGCAGGCTCTGGGCTGGGGCAGGAGGTTTGGGTGAGGGGTGTGGGCTCTAGGAGAAATTTTTGGTGCTGAGTGCGGGCTCTGGCCTGGGACAGGGGCTAGGGTGTGGGGGGGTGAGGGATGCAGGCTCTGGGCTGGGGCAGGGGATTGGGGGGGCAGGAGGGGGGCAGGGGGTCGGCGCTTACCTCAGGCGGCTTCGCTGCCAAAGCAACCATCTCTCACACACCCCTCTGGCAGCGGCTCCTCGAGGGTGGGGGTCAGGGGGTCTCCGCACACAACTGCCCACAAGCGCTGCCCCTGCAGCTCCCATCGGCTGCAGTTCCTGGCCAATGGGAGCTGCGGAGTTGGCGCTCAGGGCAGGGGCAGAACATGGAGACACACACCCCAGGGGCCGCAGGGACATGCCAGCTGCTTCCGGGAGCAGCACGGTGTGGAGGGAGGGAGGCAGAGCGGGCAGGGAGCTGACACATCTCTGCGCGCCCCTTGGGGGGAGGGGGGCAGAGGTAAAGGTTAGTTTTTTCCTGCCCTGTCCACAATCCCAAATTTTCACTTACAGTAGATATCACTCAGCAGTAGCTCAAATAGCTCATGGAATTTTTGGTCCACTTAGCAAGTTGTATCCAGAATTTAAGAGGCAAAGGGGCAATTTGTCTTGGCCGACTACTGTTGAAAATATAAGCCTTATGCAGCCAATAGCACCTTCTGATGTGCCCAGAAATGATAAACCCACCTAAAGGGGCCGAAAGAAAGGATTAAATGTGAGATAAGCTTCGGAAAGACAGTACCGTGCTGGGGAGATTCCTTCTGACCACACCCGGCCCTTGAGCCAAGCACAACATGTACTGGGGTAGCTGTTCAGCATCTCTGGGGCAGACCCTCAGCTGGCGTAAATCGCTGTAGCGGCATTGATCAGCAGGGGGTCTGCCCCCTGGAGTTTCTCAGGGATGAAGTCTCCTGTCAGCCATAACTGTTATGTTAAAACAATTCCCCTCGGGCGCAATTAATGTAGCTCTGTCAGACCCACTGCCTCTTATTCCTTATTCGGAATCAAAAGGTCTGTCTACACTACGGACCTTACAGCGGCGCAGCTGTCCCTGTGCTGCTGTAAGGTCTCCTGTGTAGTCACTCTCTGCCAATGGGAGAGAGTTCTCCCGCTGGCATAATTAAACCACCCCCAACGAGCAGTGCTAACTATGTCGGCAGGAGACGCTCTTCAATGGGGAGAGAGTTCTCCCGCCGGCATAATTAAACCACCCCCAACGAGCGGTGCTAACTATGTCGTCAGGGTCTGGCAGTTTCACCATAATGCTTCTGCCAGTGCCCCAAAAGTTCCTGCCAAGTTACTGACGTGGCCTTTCCCAGTTTCCCCTTTTCCCACTTTATGTAAGACAGAGCACTGTTGCAGACTGGTGGCTTTTGGGAATGAGCTGGGAAAGGGCGATTTTAATGAGGCCCACAAATCCCACCCCTAACATGCCCACGAACTTTGGGCCAGATTCTTCCACCCTTCCTCATGTTGGACAGCAATCTCGCTCCTCAGCAGTGCCATCCATCTCATGGAGTAAAGTGCTACTCAGCATGAGTAAGGGTGGCAGGGTTCCAGCTCGGAGTCCGTCGTGTGGACACACACCCCAGTCAGCCTACTTCTCCCTGCTCATCCTACCCTGATATCCTCCCCACCATGAATCCTGCCTTTGTGGACACTGTGATCACACATTAGGCGCAGTTAGACAGCGAGATCTTTGGCTTTGGCTTTATAACATTTTCCAGGTTATTAAGAAACATTACCAATTTTGATGAAGAAAACAAGTCAATGCTTCCATCCAGTTTCTCTGTGCCATTTTACTCCGTGGGATTTTGCAGACATTCTATTTGGTATATGGTACTTTTTAATGTTAAACCAGAAAGGCTTTTACCCCCCTGATTTCAGTTGTGCAATGACAACAGATGGTCAAATCTGTGGTCCCTCAGGTCTGGTCCCAGATTTTCAAAAATGACTAGTGATTTTAAGTGCCTCAATATTTGGGTGTGTAACATCAAACAGGCCTGATTGTAATAGATTTATAGACCAGACGAGATCACTAAATCATCTCCTCTGACCTTCTGTATCTTGCAGTCTGGAGAATTTTACCCAGGAAAACAAATTCTGTTCTGTACAACTGTATCAAACTCCACATTATGCTCCAGTAGTTGGGTTTTAACCAAGAGCCTTCAGAGAATGCTCACAGACTTTAAGGTCGGAAGGGGCCACCATGATCATCTAGTCTAGGGGTTCTCAAACTGGGGGTCACGAGGTTATTACATGGGGGTCGCGAGCTGTCAGCCTCCACCTCCAAATCCCGCTTTGCCTCCAGCATTTATAATAGTGTTAAATATAAAAAATGTGTTTATAATTTATAAGGGGGTGTCACACTCAGAGGCTTGCTGTGTGAAAAGGGGTCACCAATACAAAAGTTTCAGAACCATTGATAGCCTGACCTTCTGCATATTTCAGGTCACAGAACTTCACCCACTCACTCCTGTAATAGACCCCTAACCTCTGGCTGAGTTACTGAAATCCTCAAATCGTGGAGGCTTCACGTTACAGAGAATCCATTTACACCTGCAAATGACCTGGGCCCCATGCCGCAGAGGAAAGTGGAAAAAACCTTGGGTCTCTGCCAATCTGACACAGGGGGAAATTCTTTCTCAAGCCCAAATATGGTGATCAGTTAGACCCTGAGCATGTGGGCAAGACCCTCCAGGCAGACACCTGGGAAAGAATTCTCTGTGGTAACTCAGAGCCCGCCCCATCTAGTGTCCCATCACCGGACAGTGGAGATATTTCCTTCTAGCAATTGCAGATCGGCTACATACCACTGTGGCAATTTCATCATATTATCCCCTACGAAAACGTATCAAGCTCAGTCGTGAAGCCAGTTAGGTGTTTTCGTGCCCACTGCTCCCCTTGGAAGGCTGTTTCAAAACCTCATTCCTCTGATGGTTAAAAACCTTTGTCTAATTTCAAGCCTAAACTTGTTGGTGGCCAGTTTATAGCCATTTGTTCTTGTGCCCACATTGGCACTTGACTTAAGTAACTCTTCTCCCTCCCTGGTATTCATCCCTCAGATGTATTTAACGAGAGACTTTTTGGAAAATAAGGTGCATCCACATGGCCCCCCAGATTCCTCGTAATTTATTAAAACTTCGGGCTTAACGATTAGGTCATAAGATGAGCAGCAGTGTCCTTAAAAGTAGGTAGATGAATTACATTGTCTGGCGGGGAAGAGAGGCAAATTGAGATGCACTCATGCTGTTATTCCGCTGACTGAAAGGGAAATACAGGGTCCTGCTCCAGGTGTGAAGAGTGATAAACAAGGGAATCCCCTTACAACAACCGTGGTGAAAATGACCTCGCTCGTATACAACATTTCTCATCAGCTGGAGAGCTCAAAGTACTTTCCAGAAGTGTCTCTGCCTCATCCTTTCATGTAGCCATATTGTGCCAAGGCAGTGGTTCCCAAACTTTAACAGCCTGCGAACCCCTTTCACTAAATTGTGAAATCTCATGAACCCCCTCCTAAAAATAAATATTTCCAGGGATTTAAGTTTAAATTTCCTCCACACTCCGCACTCCACGGGGCTCCTGCTGCTGGACCCCGTTGACCGCCACGGTCAACTGAGCTCCACTGAGCTCAGGCTGCCAGCCCCAACTGCCCGGCCCCGCTCTCCCTGGGTCTCGGGCTGCCAGCCCCACATGGAGCGCTGGGGTTCGGGCTGCCGGCTCCCCTGCTCACGGGGGCAGGGCTCGGGCTGCCAGACCCAACTGCCCTGCCCCGCTCTCCCTGGGGCTCAGCCTGTCTGCCCTGCAACCGGGTCCCACCTGCTGCCTCCTATGCCCGGGGTCCTCTGGCCGCCATGAGTGAAATTTTTCTGGCGACCCCCCTGTAACGTTCTGCGAACCCCCAGGGGTTTGCGAACCCCAGTTTGGGAACCACTGTGCTAAGGGTTGGCTGGCACATGTTCATTTTTCCAGTCTCATTCTTTGAATGCACTGTGTGTGACGGAGAGAATTAGGGTTATAATTTAAAGCGCTGGAAGGCAGTGTGGTCTGGAGAGCTGGGCACCGGGAGGTCCTTAGTTCTAATCCTGCCTCTGCCACGGAATGCTGTGCTGACTTGGATAAGTGTCTTCACTTTTCTGTATGTTTCCCCCTCTGTGAAGTGGGGATGATACGATTTAGCCCCTTGTCTCAGAGGATGTGTTGAGAAAATGAGCTACTTGATAATTGTTCAGTGCACTGAACAGGTAGGAGATTTAGGTGCCCAGTGCCCATGAAAATGAATAGGAATTGCAAATCAATAGGCAGCTTTGCAAGTATCAGCCTTGGCGGTACCAGGGATGATCCCCTTGCTAAGCAGTAGAGGCGGTGCCACTCCGCTTTAAATGGGGCCACCTGAGCTGGTGCTACGGCTATGCTGGCATGCACTGCAACGTGGCTACCCAGTCAGTCCATAAATCAGGTGAGTCAGCCTGAGGTGGCAAAGTCGGGCAAGAGTTGCCCCCAAACAACTGTGACGAGTGCAGGGCCTCCACCCTGGTCGCCTCCCTCCTACTAATGCTTTCCATGGACATTCCAGCTGTGTTAGCCTTGGCTGAGACTGGAGACACTATTCTCGGAAAGTTTAAAAACATCACACTGAGTGCGCCTTGCCTGGATATTCATGTAGAGGGCGTTGTAATTTGGTAAAGAAACAGAAAAATGGCTTCCTCAGGTTTCACTGTCTTTGCAAAGACTGATAGAAAGGACATCAGCCAGCAGAGATCAAGCTTTGGATGTTGTTATTTGTATTTCAGTAGTGCCTGAGGTCAGGGCCCGACTATGCTGGGCACTGTACATACGTGAGAGACAGCCCCTGCCTCAATGATCTTACTGTCTCAAAGGACAAAGGATGGGGAAAAGGGAGTATTATTATTCCCATTTTACAGATGGGCAACTGGGGCACAAAGAGATTAGGGCCAGACCCTGCTTCCCTTACATCCACTGAAATCAATGGGCTACTTGCAGAGTAATGTACGGCTCAGCATGAGTAAGGATGTCAGAGTCTGGCTGAAAGTTTCTTGACTAAGAACACCCAGGTAGTTTGTGGCAGAGTTGGAAATAGAACCCAGCTCTCCTGAGTCCAGTGCCTTAACCGTCTGATAGTCCTTCTCAGAGTATGTCATTATTCCCTTGCTGCGTGAGAAACGGTGAGGCAGATGTTCTGTTCTAGCCAGCTTCTTAGAGAACTCCCGTCAATGTGGGTTCTGAGTTTCTTACTCATGAGAATCTCTACAGAGGTTGCTTGCAGTGAAGCTGGATGTTGCAAATAGATTAGAAATCAAACTCTGCTCAAGCACTGTGGGTGCAGAACATCTGAGTCACGGCCTTGGCAGTGACTTGAACCATACAGTGAATGTTTATAGTGGGTGTGGGATGTAATGCCAGCACTTAATGGCTACCATTAAAATAAGGGCTTTGAGTTTGTGCATCATCTCATGATCAGCACTGAAAGTTTCTCAGGAGCAGAGCCAGCGGAAAGATACTTGGGTGGGTCATGGGCGACTGTTCACTTCCTAAGAAATGTGGGATTTTGCTAAACTAAGCTAGCAATTCATTAGCTGTTATCTTGATCCTCAAAACCCCTGTGCTGGAAAAATTGTGTGTGTTCCAGTGCTTAGAGCTAACTGTTCTCCAGGCAGAGGTTAGAGATGAAAGTGGGCGTATCATGACTAGAGCTGGATAGTAAATGCTTTTCTTGTCCTGCAAGATCTTTTGAGATTTCAAACATTTTTCCCAATTCAGGACAAGGTCAAAGATCTCCATTTTTACAAATCGAAAATCTCAACAACAACAAAAAATCCGATTGGGTCAGTTGAAACATTTCATTTTCACAATTTCAAAATATTTCACTTTGATTTTGACCATTTTACTTTTTTTTTATTTACTCCAAAAGAAATTAAAATTTTTGAAACCAAAAGTTGTTTTGGCCTGAAAAAATGGAACTTTTTCATTTCAAAAATGTCAAAATGGGATGTTTTGACAATTCTGGTATTTTCAAGGTTCTTTACAAATGAGAAATTTGGTGAAACAGACCCCTCTCCACGAAAAATTTCTGTTTTGCCAAATTGGCATTTTCTGACAAAAAAATATTTTGTGGAAAAATTCCTGACCAGGACTAATTCTGACATTGATTGCTGGAAAGAGTCTGATCTGATGAGACAAAGAATACTTCCACAGAGGAAGGGTTTTGACTGAGTATGTTTTCATAAGGGGCCATCTATCTTACTCAGAAACACCATTCAACCAACCGAGAAGGTCTCTCTGGAGGTTAAATGTTTTGGACTAGAGTTTAAAGAGATCAGCACATTGGGTGCTGCATGCTTTTAAAACATCTTGTTATAAGAGTCACGCTGGGAGGAGCTGTAGCGTGATGAGCTTTTTTGGAAATCTGACCCTTACTCAGGTACCTAGATAGGAGCTGAGGTCTTTTGAAAATCCATCCCTAGAAATGGACCTAAAACAAACCCCTGGATCTGAACAACTTTTGAGCTTTGGGGGAGTTTGGATCCGGCTCTGAAATGAGTGACACACCTCTTTCTATTTCAGACATTGGGAGAAATCCTGACCCCATTGAAGATATTGCACAGCTCTCATTAACTTCAATGGGACCAGGATTTCACCTACTGTCTCTTGCAATAGGAGATCCAGAATACATATTAGAGGTGGTCAACATTTTTTCAACACAATTGTTTTCTGTCAGAAAAATGCAGTTTTGCTGAAATCTAAATGCTTGCAGGAACATGTCAATTTCAACGAAATATTCTATTGGAAATGTCAAAACGAATCCTTTCAGCTTTCTAGTTTCATTTCTGTATCAGTACTTTTCAATAAGGTAGAAACATTTTGTTTCCACTTTATCATTTAATTTAATTTCATTATTTAATAGTGTGCGTTGACATTGTCAAAACAAAATATTTCAGTGTTACTGAATTGAAACTTTTTGGAATTTTCGCTCCACCAGAAATTTTGACTTTTTGTTCTGAACTGGAATGAAGACGGATTTTGAAATGTCAGAATTTCCTGCAGGATGGAAATTCCATTTTCTGACCAGCTAAAGAGAGGGGCAAAGCGCAGGTGTCAGCAAACAGTAGGTGTTTGCATCTGTGGCTGTAGAAGCCGAGTATTTCTATTATTTATGGTTCTGAAAATATATTTTCCCACCTATTATGCTGGATTAAAGCAAAGACATAAAATAATTAAAAGGAGGTGAATAAAAGTACATTTTTAGGCATGCAAATACCCCCAGTTTTTTCAAATAACTCAGTTACAAAGATACAAAAAAATCGCCCTAGCCCTCCTCATTAATTTCTTAAAGCAGTTGTGGCTCAGAGCTTCTCCCACCTTCTTTAGTTAACTGAGGACTAGCTTGGCATAGCTGAGAAGTTCATTTCCACAGTGTATCCAGTGCATCTCTGCTCTGTACTTGAAAGTATTACGCCAAAGTGTTTGATGCTACCTAATACATCACTGGGAGGATGCAGTGCCTGTTATCTAATGCCATGGGTTCAAAGATGAATCACAAATCAATGGTTCCAAAGGGTTTGCACAAGAGGGAATTTCATCTTGTGGAGAAATAGATGCATTACATGTTAATCCTGTCAGTTTATATTTTCTGCTAGCAAAGCCATTGTTCACCAAAGGATGCTCCGTGTTTTATTCAGCTGATTTGCCTCCATTTCTGTTTGACCTGCCAGCAGTTTGCTACTGCATTGTGATTGTATGGAGATGGTGCTATATAAACAGAAGCTGCACGATATGTCCTCTTCCCTCCGCCTTTCGTATTTATCAACCATGCAAAACAGTATGTGTAACTTACCTGGAAGTGTGACTTCTGGAGAGTGGAAGAGCAACTTGAATAGCAGATTATATTGTCTAGATTTTCCAGTGGTTTCTTGCTTACTTAGTAGGCCCTATACGTCTTAAATAAGCAGTAAGCAATATGGCCACATTGGTGGAGGGAATACTATTCTAAACGGAGACTGCCAGGGTGAAAAGTGGAGCTGATGGAGTTCTATGAGGGCACCTACACATTTGTCCAAATGCGAATTCAACTACATGGGGGGAGGATAATAAAATACTGCCATTTAAAGGGCAAACCGATGGTAGGTGAGAGCATCAGCTTTGTTGTGTTTGCCCCCTGGCCCCCAAACTGGTGAGTCAGTGGCTACCATGACCATTTGAATAGGGAATGGAGGAGCCCACCCACTGGATGTACCATGTTCCACTGGGAAGGATTTCCAAGCAGCGCTTTGCACACAAGTTTTTGCTGCTTGAATCAGCAGTAATTCTGCCATATATGGCTGTAATGCACCCTGGAGGGTTTCGTTTGACCAATACCAGGGCTGCATGGCGTCATGGCTTCTATGGAAGCATGTCACTATGGGGCCTAGAGAGCTGTGTGGAGGCCTTGGGTCTCCATGCAGCTTCTCCTGCTCCTGGTGGTTGCCCCAAGATCCCCATAGATGTTGTGATTTCGGTGGATTCAGGGGCTGCAGGGGGAGAAATTCCTACCCCTGGTGAGAGAACTAGGAGGAAAATGTGAGAAGAGGCTCCCTTCACTCTCAAGCCTCTGCATGGGAAAATCCAAGCCAGAGCATGTGGTGACCCATAGAGGCTGAGAATACTACTTGCTGTGGAAGGTGAAACGTCCATCGGGCAGGATGCAAGAGGGCTCGGCCAGGGGAGGGGTGAAAGGGTTGGGTATCAACATCTAAATCTCGTATGATTATTTACAACTTTTCCACAAATTCCAGTTCAAACTGGATGTGCATTGGTTTAATGGTACCCAGCATGGCTTAAACACACAGAGGGGTAGCCCCAGAGAATAGTCCCCTGGCATGGCCTCCAGAGTTCACTAGATGTCACTCTTGATCTGTATTAAGGCTGCTCCAATGACTTTCTTTGGCAGCTAGTAATAGATAGATAGATAGATAGATAGATAGATAGATAGATAGATAGATAGATAGATGTCAGTGTTAAAGGTGCCAGTGTAAATATGGTTTCCTAGCCCACTCCATGTGTCTGATATGGAGAAACTAGTCATCCAGTCTCCTTACAAATCATTGGAGAAGAGAAAACTCACTTTAAAAGTTTTCTATTTGGCTGTTTCCTGATTAGATGATTCTAGGGTCACAATGGTTTCCTTCCCAAGTCCCACTGACAACCAAACATGAGAACAGAATCCTTTGGCTATTGCTGAGGTGAAATTTCCCAGAGTCCTGCAGTTTCTAGACTCCCACCATTCTTCCCTTTCTCTACAGGGTTTCCACACAGATCACAACCAAACCCACTAACATGCAAAGGACTTGCCTGGGCTTTGGCACTTGGCTTGACATCTAGGTAGTGAGTTTGTGAGATGAGGCAGAATTATCCAGTGGTACAGCGGGAAGACTGGGAATCGGGCAGAATCTTGGGTTCTCTTCTGTCTACAGAGTGATACCAGGCAAGCGACTTAGGGTTTGATTTCTAGAGACACTGGCTACCCACAACTCTCATTGCAGTCAATGGAGCTCAGCTCCTTTAACCTCTCCATGCTGTGGTTTACCCATCCATGAAATGAATACTATTTCACAGCATGAGTGAATGCTTATAAAGTGCTTTAAGATCCTTGGACGAAAGAGGGGGTAGGAACATAAAGCTGAATTATCAATAGAAAGGACTTTGGGTTGGAGTGCGAACTCTGTACTCATACTGATGAGCAGTTATCCGCACGAGTCATCCTATCGGCTCCAATGGAACTAAAGTAAATAAATTCCAATGTGAGTAAGAGCTTCAGAGTAGGGCCTATAGTGAGTCATTTTACCTTAATGTTTTTGTGATTTACTGCAGCAGATCAAGTTGTATTGATGTGGGACTGTGCTAATGGGGCGCTGTTGCTTCAAAAATATGGTCTAACCATCCGTCTTGCATCCTGAACTAAATGGGAGAACCTCAACCACAAGGCTTGCTTTAATTACGTCTGTTTCACGCAGCAGACACACACTGTAAGAACCCCTGGCCACCCCACCACAGTGAAATGACTCAGTGAAAGGGAACATTTGCAAACAATAAATAAAACCTATTATTATGGGGATTATTAATGAAAGGCCTGCAAACAAAACAAAAAAGAACTTAAAAAAACCCCAACCCAAATCCTTGGGAACTGAAGTACCACGCAGTTCCTCCAAAGGAAATGAAGAAGCAATCAGCATCTTGTGGCTTAGTGGTTCTTTGGGATTTAGAGGTTTTTTAACATCTCATATGTCAGCTCAGCCAGACGTGGCTCTGCACATGGAGGGAACTCGGATGTGAAATCTGTTCTAATTAGCAGCAGGCCTGAAGAAGAGCCATGGAATGGGAATTGATGGGGAATTATTGACCGATTTTTCTTTCCTTTTTTTCCCAGTTCACAAAAAGAGCTGTGGAAAATGTGAATCAGCACCTTGGGTCCTGGCCGGCAGATGCGGGGGAGATGACAGGACGCACATGCAACGGAGAAGCTGGATGTTTCTCTGTTATGGTTACAGAGAGCCACTTAAAAAATTCCTCCATTTAATGTAATCATATACATAGCGCCTCAGACACCATGGTGATGGCCACAGTAGAAATAGTTTATTTTGTTTGTGTAACTGTAGCTCCTAGAGCAGGGGTGGCCAACCTGAGCCTGAGAAGGAGCCAGAATAAACCAATGTGCATTGCCAAAGAGCCACAGTAACACATCAGTAGCCCCCCATCAACTCCCTCCCCGCCCCCAGTGTCTCCCATCTGCCAGCAGCACCGCTGATCAGCACCTAACCCTCCATCCCTGAGCCTCCCACCGCCGCGATCAACTGTTTTGTGGTGTGCAGGAGGCTCGGGGGGAGAGGGGTGGAGGAGGAGCAAGGGCGCAGCAGACTCAGGGGAAGGGGCGGGGGCCTTGGAGGAAGGGGTGGAGTGGGGCTGGGGCCTGGGGCAGAGCAGGGGGTTGAGCAGTGAGCACCCTGTACTTTAGCACATTGGAAAGTTGGCACCTGTAGCTCCAGCCTGGAAGTTGGCGCCTATACAAGGAGCCGCATATTAACTTCTGAAGAGCCACATGTGGGTCCGGAGCCACAGGTTGGCCACCCCTGTCCTAGAGGCTTCAACAGACTGCAAGAGCCCACATAGTAAGAGCCATTTCCTGCCCCAAAGAGCTTGCAGTCCAACTAGACAAGACATATAAAGGGCTGGGAAACAAAGGCAGAGAAAGGCTAAGTGACGTGGCCAAGGTCACGCAGCAGAACAGTGGCAGAGATGGGAATAGAACACAGGTCTCCACTGGTGTTTTTCCAGAGATCCAAAATTGGAGGAACAAGCCCACTGCTGTGTTCTCACATGCCCTCTCTGCATCAGTGCTAAAGCTAAGCCATTCATGTACACACTTCCACTGTGTTTGTCACCAAGCAGCACTACAGACCCACTAACCTGAGTCAGACTGTAATTCGTCATTTATCTCTACAGTAGCCCCCACTCTGTGCTAGACATTTGCCACACGCTCGCCAAGGAAAGGTTTCTGCCCTGAATTGCTCACAGTCCCAGGACGGGGGTTAAGGAAATTATGAACAAGTCACTGCTTCGCATAGTGGAAGTGGATGATCTGAAGGGAAACTGGACCGTTCACAGGGGGCTGCATGGCAGAGGGGATGGTGGTGAAGCTGACAAATGAGTAGAGCGTGGGCCGAGCAGAGTTTGACAAGGAAGGACGGGCAGCGAGGGGCAGAGTCCAACAGAAGCACGGTTCTAACGTAGTATAGTGTGGAGGCAGCCCATGCTCCTTCCTCAACACATGTTGAAAGAGCTACAATAGACAAGGCTTTGAAGGCTCCTGGCTGGCTTCTCTCACCACTCTCCTGACTGAGCTTATCTGATTGTGCGGCAGGGGAGGCTGCAGAGTCTGCAACGGCTGACATCATTGCTAAGTGCTTTGGTCAGGGTGGAAACTGGTGCAAAAGAGCACCCGTCGCGTAGGAAGCAGTGATGGGGTGCAAAGTCTTGGCTTTGTATACGGCACGTGTTTCTGGGAACGCGGGGCGGGGGGAGGAGCCAAGGCTGGAGTGGGAGTCTGCAGCTGGGAGCTGGGACCAGGCCAGCTCTTCCTCTCCTGCTGCTGCTGTGCTCAAACATGAGTGAGTGTTTGCTGGGCTGCCAATCAGGCTTTTTATGAGCACCGGGTTCACTAGAGGAACATTTTAAAAAAGGGGAGGGCGAGGTGTATGTATTATAAATGGCCAACATTTCCTAAGTTGAATGCCTAAAGTAAGGCACCTAAATCCAGAGTTAGGCACCTGGATAAAAGGCCTGATTATCAGAGAGGGTGAACGTCCAGGAGCTCCCACGAGACTGACCAGAAGCTGAGGGTGCTCAACATCTCTGAAAATAAGGCCATTTATTTAGGCGCCTGACTTTAGGTGTTCAGGCTTGAAAACTTTACCATATAGCTAGATACACACAGGCTTGTGAGTAGCCAATTGCTTCTTTAAGAATGATTTGCCACTTTGCTTGCCTACCTGAAGGATCTTACCTTGACATTATATGCACACCTACACCTACAGAGTTTCCTGCTTTTCGAAATACACAGGAGGCATAAACACAGATATATGGAAGTTAGAGACGGTACCAAAACCGGAGGTCTTCAGGCAAAAGGTCTGTTAGTTAAGCATAAGAAGCAATACTGTTACATTTGCCTTATTTCCCTCTTAACAGTGTAAGATGATCAGGGTGGTTGCACTTTAGCGCTTCCAATCTAAATCCGTCCCAAATCCATTTGGAGATTTTCCTAAGTCAAATGCTTGTGCGCCTGTTCTAATTGGCCTCTTGAAATAATTTATGTTAATGCTTATGATTAGTAGTTCTTGCTGGATTTGTTTAAATATTCCTTTGCTTTGCTTCTGGGTTTGCTTTGTTTCTTTTTTCCTTTAAAATGACCCCGAGACAATGTCGTGTGCTCAGCTCGGCCTCGCCCCACTGTCTATAGGATTGATGTGTGAGCGGCATACATGTACGCGCGTGTGGCCTTGGAGCATAGCACCTGACAGCGTCAGCTCCAAAGTGCTACACAAAGAAGACTCCTTTAATACCACAGCTCAGCACTTGTTACCCAGCCTAGTAGTAAGGAATGGGACTCAGTGCGATTCTTGTGATGGGAAAGGAAAGGGGATGGTTGAGGAAACCTGACACTCAGATCTTTTCCTTAGCATTAGTCGACCCTTAAAACGCTACCGTAGCACAGCTGTGCTGTTGTAGCCTTTCCATGTAGACACTGCCTATACCGAAGGGAGAGATTCTGTCATCGGCAGAGGTAATCCATCTCCCCGAGAGGCGGTAGCTAGGTCAACAGAAAAATTCTTCTTCCTAGTGCTGTCTACACGGGAACTTACATCAGTTTAACTACACTTCTCGGGGTGGATTTTTCACCGCCCTGACTGATGTAGTTAAACCAGCTTAATTTTCTAGTGTAGACCAGGCCTTAGTATTTACAATTTTTTCAACCCAGCTGTCCTGCCTGCACTCTCAGGTGTTGCCCAAGTGTTGCTGCGTTTTACTCAAGTGTAAATCCAAAGTAGATTGATTCTGGATTTACGCAATGGTAACTTCAAACAGAATATGACCCAGGGATCCTCAGTACTTAGCCTTATCCACTACATACCCATGCCTCATTGAGTGCGTGCTGTCCTAGCTGTACACGCAGTGTCTGACTCTGCCACCCTTACTCACACTGAGCAGAACTTTACTCTATGAGTAGTCCATTAACAGGGTTACTCTTGCAGTAAGGTAGTCTCCGTGGGAGTAAGGGTGGCAGAATCGAGCCCTGAATGAAGGAGGTGTCTTGTCGGCATAATAGGAAATGACCATGTAATTAAAGAGAAAAGGAGTACTTGTGGCACCTTAGAGACTAACAAATTTATTTGAGCATAAGCTTTCGTGAGCTATAGCTCACTTCATCGGATGCATACTATGGAAAAAATAGAAGATGTCTTTATACACAAAAACCATGAAAAAATGGGTGTTTATCACTACAAAAGGTTTTCTCTCCCCCCACCCTACTCTCCTGCTGGTAATAGCTTATCTAAAGTGATCACTCTCCTTACAATGTGTATGATAATCAAGGTGGGCCATTTCCAGCACAAATCCAGGTTTTCTCCCCCTCCCCCCCCCGCAACAAACTCACTCTCCTGTTGGTAATAGCTTATCTAAAGTGATCACTCTCCTTACAATAAGAAAAGGAGTACTTGTGGCACCTTAGAGACTAACCAATTTATTTGAGCATAAGCTTTCGTGAGCTACAGCTCACTTGCATCCGATGAAGTGAGCTGTGTGTGTATAAAAACATCTTCTGTATTTTCCACAGTATGCATCGGATGAAGTGAGCTGTGGCTCACGAAAGCTTACGCTCAAATAAATTGGTTAGTCTCTAAGGTGCCACAAGTACTCCTTTTCTTTTTGCGAATACAGACTAACACGGCTGTTACTCTGAAACATGTAATTAAAAATTACTATAATGCATATACATGAGGGGACAGGGTTGCTTATTGCAATAAGAGCTGGTCAGGAAGTAATTTCCCCCCTGTAAATGATTTCAGTGAGAGCAGGTTTTTTCCCATTTTGGTAGAAACTTTTCTTCACACTTTTCCAGATTTCGGCAGCTGAAAACTGTTTTTTTTTTCACTTTAAAATGGATTTGAAAAGCATTGTGCAACCAATTGTTGCTGTTGTGTATGGGGGCTTTGAGGAGAACCAGCATACTTCCAGTGAAAACAGACTTTTCGGGGGGGGAAGGTCTTTTGTCAGATATAAGCCATTTTCCATGTGGAACCTGGAGGGTCGGAATTATGATTTGAACACATTAGTCATCCCTATGTAACGCAGTTTGGCTGTGGTGTTACTGCGACCTACCCTCGCTGCTCAGAATGATGTCGACTGACCATATTTTCAAAATGGTGCCAAAGGTCAAATACCAGAAGGATCGCTTCCAGACTAAACAAGTTTAAAACTTGTTTAGAAGGCTAAAGAGCCACATCGTTTGAAGTACTCATTTCTGTGACACCGAGCTGTCCCTAGCTCTTCCACTCCTATTAACGATCTAGCATCTAAATGCTGTCTGATCCCTTGTCCATTGCAGTCAATGGAAAGACTTACATTGACTTAATGGGTGCTGGATCAGGCCAATAGCATCCATCATCACAGTGTCTGAGCCCCCCACAAATACTAAACAGTGTGTCCTCACAGCACCGCGGTGAGATAGAGTGGTATCATCCTCCTCCTCCTTGTGTATGTGGGGAACTGGGGCACAAAGAGATTCAGGCCCTGATCCTGTAAATGGCTCTGCTCAGACCTGCATAGAGCAGCTTGCAAGATTGGAGCCTAAATGGCTGCCGGGAAGGCTGTGACAGGGCCAAGAATGCAATCCAGATGTTTGGAGTCCCACTCAGAAGCCTTAACCACAAGCCCATCCTTCCTGCCTCTTACTAGGGAACTGTTTGCTGATGATCGTCTGAGAGCGAAGAGGGAGAAATGGAAAATTGCAGCAGTGCTGTGTAAAAACAAAGAGTTTGTTTATGAGTTTCATTCCTTCTGATGAATCTCTTGTTTTGGGGTTATGATTTCTCTGGTTTTGTCTCCTTTTGCTGCTAACCCCACATTAGCTTCTTAAAGTTACACCGACACCAGCACGTGTCATTTACTCTGAGGTTTTTCCTTTGCCTTTTAATTCATTTTTATTCTCAAAGTCCTCTCTCTTCCTGCACCCTCCGGCCTCTCTACTTGTGCGTCTTTACATGTACATCACGTCTTGGCGATCACATGGTGAGCAGACAAGTCAGCTGGTACATAGCAGCTGGGCCCCTTCAGCTCTGATCTTATTGTGTTTCGTAAGCTAGGCTAGGCCAGGCCTCTGCAGCACTTGAATGGGAGACCTCCCGGAGACACCCAGAATGCTGCAGGAGTTCACGTTGATGATCCCACGGGCTGCACTCTTCCTTTTCGGCCTCTACTGAGCCACACGTCTGGCACAGGGATACTGTGCTGCTCCGGGTATTGGCTTTTGATGAAGACGTTACACTGAGGCCCTGATCACTTGACGGAGTGGGAGTACAGTGGGTGGCACTAGCGCAAAGATATGTGTTCCTGCCTGGTTGCTAATTAGATATTCATCAGTTAAAAAGGCCGAATTAGTTTACGGTCCTTAAAGATTTCATGGCTCCCACCACTTCCCACGAGTAGGGGTGTTATTAATCATAGCTGCCTTGCCAAATTCCACTCTGGATAATCACATTCCCTCTAAGCAGTGACTAATCATGTTAGTCCTTCCTTACAGTCCCAAGCCAGCAACGTCTGGAGCAGCCCATGGCATTTCTGTGCCTACCATTGCAGGGAAGAAACGTCATCCGCGGAATTTCAAAAGCAATGGAATTCAAGCAATCAAAGTGAATTGAAAAATAGGAGGGTACTTTGAGCCAGAGAGGAATAAACATTCTTAGTGACCCTAGTGTTAGACTCTCAGGTGGCCTTACTGAGATTATGGGCAGGACAATAAAAGCTAAAAGATAAAAAGATGATGTGAGGGCATTGGGGAGACATTCTTTGCCTGGGCAGTATGCAGGGAGGCTGCTCTTTGGCTGGTGCCTGGTAAAGGTTCCTACCATAAGGACATCTGCTGATAAGATCCTGATTCAGCAAGGCACTTGAGCACATACCTACCGCAGTCCTGTTGAAGTCTCTGCCTGCTCCTGCTCCTACTGAAATCAATGGCCCATGTCCCAGGACCAACTCATAACTTAAAATCATGTTCCCACCTGGAGTCTTGGTTAGTAGAGAGAGTTTTCCATTACTGAGAATTAATAATTGATGGTAATTTGTTGGTAATTCATAACCAACTGACTGATAATCGATAACAGATACAAATTTTAACTCTGATCATAGGTTTAGTGAGAGTGGTTCTCTCGAGTCCAGCACTGGATATATTGATTTAACAGCACAAAGGGGCATAGTTACTGACAGCTGCTGGAGACCTCTCTTCTAGGTCTCTGACAGCCTATGTCCAGCCCGCAGATGGTCCTTCTTCTGCATGATGTCTTAGGATAATTCTACCCTTTGTTTCCCTTCTTGTGTAGCACTGTGACCCTTATCTGTTTCCTCCTTTCTGGCACACACTTCTTAGGTTATTTCCTCATTGTTGATTCCCTTATTGGACAATTTTATTCGTGATACCTTTTGCACACATTTTGCAGTGAATATTGCCAAAGTATCTTCATTTTCAAAAGATTACTGCCATTTTCAAAAGATTACTGCTCAGCAAAATTCCACTACAATGAGCTCGACTACAAAGCATCAAGGGTGTCAGAGACTGGGACATGGGCTGTCATTCCTAGTGGTCGGAGCAGGAGTTGGTAGCCAGGAATCGGAGCCCAAGGTCAAAGGCCAGATGCCAGAGTTGGAGCAGGAGTCAGAAATCAAGAATCGGAGATGAGGGTCAGAGCTGGGCTACCTGGAGTGAGGCAAGGCAGGGACGGAGGCAGGAGCAGGGCTGAAGCAAAACAGGGAACAAGCAGGAGCGGTCACAGCTGTGAGAGAATGCTTTGAGCAGTAACTGAGCTGCCGCTGCTGGGCTGCTGGGAAGTGTCGGTCTGCTGACTCCTCCAATGAATCAGGCTAGGTAGCCAATCAGGCTAGCTGCACTTGTTAGGTTGCCCCCCAAAATGGCTCTGCTGCAGGCCCTGATTCCTGACAATGGGAGCTCAAGTTCTCTCTTTGGCCTCTTTTAAGCACCATTTAGTTCTATTTTTTGACTTAGAAATTTCCTTAACTCTGTGATGTAGAACTGAACCTTGTCCTGTCCCTTCACTTTAATTTATCTCGAATAACAAAGATTTAAAACTGACCCTGTGATGTTTTTGTGCTGTATCGGCTAGAATTATTTTTAACCTCTGTGAAAATCACATCACTCTTACTCAGATGTTATTTGGGCACTGATGTTTTGGCTCTGGCCTCTGGATAAGTAAAATGAAAGAGTTCAACATTTATTTCAAAATCTTCAGCTCAGAAGAATGAGGAGATGGGGTCGAGGCCTGCTTACATGTTTTTCAAACTATGAGAATCAAAGAAAGTAGATTTTCCAATGCACCTTAGGCAGTTAAGAGGCCAAGTTTCACTTTCAGTGGCATTTGTCCTTCCAACTGCCTCAAAATCTTTGGAAGATCCCCTCTCAGAAACTAACCTAAGAATGGGGTGCTTTGACATGGCGGATGTGATGTTTAGTTAGTTAATCACTAGAACTGGCCAGAAAATGGGCTCTGTTTTGCACAGAATTCTCTCAGATAGAGATGTTAATAGGTTTGGTAATTTAGTAAATGTTTTGGAACAAATTGATAAATTAAACAGTAATAAGTCACCAGGACCAGATGGGATTCACCCAAGAGTTGTGAAGGAACTCAAATATGAAATTGCAGAACTTCTAGCTGTGGTATGTAACCTATCACTTAAATCAACCTTTGTACCAGATGACTGGAGGGTAGCTAATGTAACACTGATTTAAAAAAAAAAAACATTCCAGAGGTGATCCTGGCAATTACAGGCCAATAAGCCTAACTTCAGTACCAGCAAATTGGTTGAAACTATAGTGAAGAACAGAATTATCAGACATATACATAAACATGATATGTTGGCAATGAGTTAACATGGCTTTTGTAAAGAGAAATCATGCCTCATCAATAGGCATGTGAACAAGGGGATCCAGTGAATATTGTATACTTGGACTTTCAGAAAGAACTTTGACAAGGTCCCTCACCAAAGGCTCCTAAACAAACTAATCAGTCATGGGATAAGAGGGAAGGGAAACTGGATCCGAAACATAGATCAGTAACTGATGAAAGATAGGACACAAAGGGAGGACTAAATTGTCAGGTTTCATAATAGAGAGCGGTAATAGCTTTCATAATAGAGAGAGATCCCCAAGGATCTGTACTGGTACCTGTGCAGATCAATGTATTCATAAATGATTTGTGAAAAAGGGGTGAACAGTGAAGCGGCAAAATTTGCAGATGATACAAAATTACTCAAGATAGTAGATTCCAAAGCTGACTATGAAGATTTACAAAGGGGTCTCACAAGACCGGGTGACTGGGCAACAAAATGGCAGATGAAATTCAGTGTTGATAAGTGCAAAGTAATGCACATTGGAAAACATGATGCCAACTATACATACAAAATGATGGAGTCTAAATTAGCTGTTACCACTCCAGAAAGCTATCTTGGAGTCACTGTGGGTAGTTCTCTGAAAACACCAGATCAATGTGAAGCAGCAGTCAAAAAAGCTAACAGAATGTTAGGAACCATTAAGAAAGGGATAGATAATAAAACAGAAAATATTTGAATGTCACTATTTAAATCCACGATACCCCACACCTTGAATATTATGTGGAGTTCTGGTCACCTCATCTCAAAAATGATACATTAGACTTGGAAAAGGTGCAGAGGACAACAAAAATGAGTAGGGGTATGGAACGGCTTCCATACATGGAAAGGTTATAAAGGCTGGGACTATTCAGATTAGGAAAGATACTACTAAGAGGGATATGATAGTGATAGAGGTCTATAAAATGATGAAAGGTATGAAGACCGTGAATAGGGCAGTTTTATTTACCCCTTTACAGAACAAAAAAACTAGAGGCCACCTGATGAAATTACTAGGCAGCAGGTTTAAAACAAACATGAGGAAGTACTTCTTCACACAACGCACATTCAACCTGTGGCACTTGTTGCCATGGGATGTTGTGACAGCAAAAAGCGTAACTGGATTCATAAAAGAATTAGATAAGTTGATGGAAGATAGGTCCAACAATGGCTGTTAGCCAAGATGGTCAGGGAGGCAACCCCATTCTCTGAGCGCCCCTAAACCTTCAACTCTGAGAACTTTGGACTAGACGACAGGGGATGGATCACTCGAAATTGCCCTGTTCTGTTCATTGCCTCTGAAGCACCTGGCACTGGCCACTGTCAGAGACAGGACACTGGGCTAGAGGAACCATTGGTCTGACCCAGTCTGGCCATTCCTATATTCTTATGAGTACCCAAAACTGAAAAGTTACTGGTATTTGGCCAAACATTTATCAGGTTTCCAATGAAATGTCAACATTTTCCCAGACACTGTCCTTGAACACTGTAATTTAGTCGAAAGCCCAATTTTCCATCTAAAACATTTTTGACATCCCTTTTAATTACACTTGTAAAAGTGCTGTGGGAACAGGGGGTTTATCTCTGCCCCTAGGTTCAGGAGACCAATTCATCAGAATGCATGGACGCCATCAAGCCAGGAAAGGAAACTGAGTGGGGAGCTGCGGAGGAGGGAAGTGGCTAGAATGCAGCAGCTACAGGAAGACTGAGGTTGGGAGTATTGTTAAGACATCCTTGGGTCAGGGGGAGCAGTCTTACTTGACAGATCTTTTTGATTTATTAATTGCTGGCTTTCCCATGTTTATTCTGTTGTGTCCCCCCATCCTTCCAAGCTTGTTCTAAACCCCTGGACACAGTGCTTGCGAGTGAGGAGGTATTGCCCATCAAGGGCCCCCAGGGGGATATATATCATTTCCCAGGTTTCTGGGTGGGCCTCAAGCCAGTGTTATTTAAGTTTTCAGAGGGAAACCCTATAACACTGAACCCAGCCCTTTTTGCTGCCAACAATACCTGGCAGAAGGGTTACACTCCTCTGACTCAGCCTGCGAGAGTTAATAGACACTACTGATCAGACTGGAGGAGTGCATGCTTCCGGGCTGATGAGACCAGGGCTCAATTAGGCTCTGAGTCATGTGACTCAAACACACACCAGTTTATCCAGCTAGCAGGGAAACAGCTGTGCTGTCCATACTTTGCCCAGTATGTCCAGGGGGGACAGCTTTGGGAGTGAACTTTGTGAGGCATGATGCAATAAAAGAAGAATGTGGTAGATAGAACACCTATCTCACACTCTTTCTTACAGTGCTAATAGCTTACAGTCGAAGAAAGAGGGAATGCAAATGGCAATATGCAGAAAGAGTATTACTCAAACTAGAGCTTAAGCGTGTTCATTTTATTGGGATGCTTTTGTTGCAAACAAATGTAAAGGTATAACTGGCCCAAACCCACGTTCCTTGCACATGTTAAAAGTTGTGGCTTCAACATGGTGGTTTAGAACCTGATTCTCAGCTGATGTAAATTAATACAGCAGCATTGAAATCAGTGGAGTGTTAGTGATTTTCACCACCAGAGGATCTGGCCCTGAAATAGTTTCCTTTCTCGTTCATTTGTGGACCCGACTTGCCAGAACTACCCATCAACGAAGGTGCTGATTAGTAGCAATCAGCATTCCAAGTATAAATACGCAAGGTTTCCTGCCTTTGCTGTTGGCCTTTGAGGAGATGTATGTTGCATGCTGTATACAAGCAGCTCACAAGTGTCTTACCACCTTCTGAGTGTTCTGACTTCTTGCACCCCAGTTACACTACATTATGTTATACAAATGGTGATCTCAGCTATGCTCCTGGGAGGGTGGACCTCAGAGAAGTGATGGTGAAATGAGCCAAGCGATGAGCTCATTGCTGCAAGACAGGAAATAACTTGGGCTGCTTCCCAAGACCATATGCCTGAAACTTAGGCCAACTAAAGACTGGATGAATCCCCCAGAACCAGCTGCATGGTGTGATGCTGGTAGATCAGGTGCCAGCTCTTGCCAAGGCTGTAGGCATCAGCTGAGCACTGACAAATTCATAGCTGGAAACCAGACCAGCTCACTTGTATTGTTCAAGATAGGGCGGGGTTAGACTTGTAAGAATGTATTTAGTGTTTAGACTCTATAAAATGCTTGTAAGTTGTTGTATGCATTCATCTCACTTGAAATGTCTGTATCCCAGGCTATAAGATAACACGCACATTTTGCTTTATAACTGTAAAAATGCCTGCTCTGAACTTGTGCACCCAGGCAGGAGGAGTGATTCCCCCACCCACGAAGAAGGCCCATACCTCCCTATGCCGAGACTGATCTGAAATGCATGTCTGAAGGACTAGAGCTGCATTTCGTGGCCAAGTTAATGCAAGGAGTCTCCCTCCACAATAAATTTAGCAGAGACATCTCCCGGGGCCTAGCAGAGGAAAGCTCTGAAACCCTGCAGCTCTTAGAAGCAGTGCCAACTGGAAATGTTTTTGTGGCCTCCACCTCCAGTCGGGGCTAGCACCCGGTCTTTAATCCAGACCTCCTAAATCAGTTTATAGGCATTGCATGGGCAGTCTTAAAAACTGCTGGGACCAACTCCTCCCTGATGTTACTCCATTGGCTTCAGCTGAACCACACCGCGACTGAGTTTGGCCCACTGTTTGCAAATGATACTTTCGACCACAAATGGGTCTGACAATATTTCCCTCTGTATCCTCCTACATCCATGTTGCTTGTATTTCTACAGTCCTCCTGGAAAGGAATCTGATACCAGTGGGGAGTGGCATTTGCCCTAAGGGGATTTTACCATAATGATGAACTTCCCAAAGAGCTATATTCAGGCCACTGTAAGTGGGCATACTGCTCACACTGGGGCAGTGGTCCCACGTGGGCAGCCAAAGACACCCTCAGCGTAGCTTTCAGCTTTCAATCAGTGTTTTGTTGCTATCTGACCAGTTAGGGACACATGCAGCCTGACAGC
Organism: Chelonia mydas; assembly: GCF_015237465.2. Taxonomy (NCBI): domain Eukaryota; kingdom Metazoa; phylum Chordata; order Testudines; family Cheloniidae; genus Chelonia; species Chelonia mydas. Next base: position 69,118,307 of record NC_051251.2, on the reverse strand, counting down.
TGGGAGTCTCAGGTACTAAACTGCTACCTCCCATATAACAAAAACAATGTGGCTTTATTTCCCCCTTGATAAAAACAGGTTGCCTTTGATTCAGCAAAGCACTTGAGCTTTCGAGTCAATGAAATTTAAGTATGTGTTTAAGTCTTTTGCTGCACAGGGATAGTTTGCGGAAATGCGGACTTAATTTGAAGGCAATAAAAGCATATTATGTTTCTCCATCTGTTTTGATGCTCACACACATCTGCCCAGCTGTGTAGGCCCGGTGGTCTTTCATCCGTCCGGACATGCACTCAGCGTCCTCTTCCTTGTCCAGGCAGTGGTCAGTTTTAACCATTTTTCCCCTTTTTCCTTCCTTAGAATGGACTCAAAACTACAAGGCATTTAAAGGGAATCGTGTGAGTAACCCCACTGAAGTCAGAACTCTTACTATGGAGCTTTTTTGCCTTTTTCTACTTCCCAAGTTCCTGGAAACGTTTGCCTCACTGCTTATTTTGCTTTTAAAAGGTTTTTACATCTTGCATTTTATCTACATATTGATCTCATTATTTGAAGCAGAAGAGAAGGTTCTCCTTGTTTGTGTATAAGCCATGGTTATGTCTCCATAGGCCTATCTGCCTATCTATCTATCTATCTATGCTCCTTTGGCACAGTGTTGAGGGGCTTGCACCACCCAGCCCTGATAGTAGTTACAGCAGCTTAGTGGTTGCTCTAATTTACACCACCAAGGAACCTAAGCCTATTAGAAAATTGGATGGAGCAGATTATTGTTCTTTATTATTTGTATTACTGTAGTGCCCAGCAGAGTTTGGTGACTCCCTTTGCCTCCCCAAGAATGCTCCATCCTTTCCCCGCCACGGTCCCTAAGCTCTGTGTCAGGGTAGCTGGTGGCTTTACACTAGAGGGAATTGTCCTCTGCAGGGGGAATTCTTCAATGGCAATGGACAGCCAAAGTCCAGCCTCTTTGCTGGCATAAAGTGGCTTGTGCAGGCCAGAGATTCCAGCCCTAAATGTTGAAGTTTTTAGTACTTCTTGTGGCAAAATCACTGAAGGGGGGATGGTAAGACCTATTTATAAGAGGTTCTGATAGACCCTATTTAGGGCATGAAAATTGACTCTGTACACTCTGTTTTTTAAAGGGCTACTTATTGCTCATGAATAAAAATGTGTCTTCACTCTTCTCAAAGAAACTGTTCTTCAAATGAAAAATCATCTGTTTTTATTGCACTATAAGGGCCGTGTTTACAATGGCCAGAAAAACCACGCCACCTAGAAAGGTGCTAAGCTAGAGACCTGGCTTTCCTGAGGGAAAGCCTTAAGATTGCTGTGGTGTCTGCTGAAAACATGAGGCAAGTGAAGCAGGTAAAGCACGGTCAAGATGAATTGATCCACTGTCTTAAAAAGATCCGGGGAGGTTCTAATACTGAATCCTGGGGAGGGAGATGAAAGGCAGCATAAGTTAGAATCCAAGATTTCTTTTTTCCACAATAGAATCTTGGAAAAGGTCTCCTCTTCTACTCATCCCAGCTTGTCTCAGGGGGGATCTTTTCATGGCAATTGCATTTGATATCCTGTCCGCCTTTAGTGTTTGCTGTTGGCGTCAGTTTTCAAAAGCAAAAAGAACAGGAGGACTTGTGCCACCTTAGAGACTAACAAATTTATTTGAGCATAAGCTTTTGTGGGCTACAGCTCACTTTGAAATGGTGAATCACGGAAGAGAACTCTTTGGGGATCTGCCTTGGAAGCCTGATGGGAACCAAATGCCTATCAGCAGCCCAGATGCGATTTTTGGCACTGCTAAGCATTGGAATTACAGCCAGTGAACCTGGACGGTGTAGTGAACATAGGCTAAGCAATGGAGCATTTCTTCTGGGCTGAGTGCACCAGATCCAAGGGCAACCATGGCTGAAAAGGTGGGGGGACAACGGAAAAAAATCTGCTCTTAAAGATTTGACATTTGGCATGGGAGAGGTGTAAGAAAACCAGGCAGTGATCACGCTAAAATGAATGTATTTCCCTCTCTTTTTAGGTCACTGGGGAAATGAGCTGCGGGATTATTAATGCTGGAAAGTAGAGAGGAAGATGAAAAATAGGAGAACAAGGCTAAAACTAACATAACAAATGCCACTTTCACAAGACAAATCAGCAATGGGATTTACTTGCTGCACAGAGGTGCTGAGTAATAATGGCACCAGGCTTGGTTTACTCTGCTGATGTCCCGTACTCGTCTCAAAGCTATATGTGTCCCTCTGATGTGTTGTGTGGAGGGGAGCCAAGGATGTTTATTACATGTTTATTACATTACAAGATGTTTATTACAGCCATGCTTAAGGATCAACCCACAATGGGGCGCTCTTGTGTATGGCACTCCAGAGAGGTGCCCCCCGTCCCTGCACCCAGCTCTCAGGGCAGCGCAGAAGTAAAGGTGGCAATACCATGACCCCCCTAAAATAAGCTTGTGACCTCCCTTTTGGATCAGAACCCCCAATTTGAGAAACGCTGGTCTCCCCAGTGACATCTGTATAGTACAGGGTAAAAGCACACAAAAGACTAGATTTCCTGGGGTGAGACCAGATTTCATGGTCCGTGACGCGTTTTTCATGGCTATGAATTTGGGAGGGCCCCAGCAATGGGGAAATAGAGGTAAAGTGGCTTTCTCAAGGTCAAAGAGCCAGTCAGTGATAGAACTGAAACCAGAATAGGTCTCGGTCTCTTGGCTCCCAGAATAGTATACAATAACCACACACTTTTGGCATCTTGAGAAATGTATGAAGCTGGTATAACAGGTGCAATGCCACTGAATTAGCTGAAGCGTTTTGCTTTTATAAAAACATTTTGATTTATTGCTGCTGGTGCATTATTTGTTCAGCGCATTGTTTGTGATGCTCAGCACGGTACAGTACACAAAAATACATACCCTGCCCTACAGAGTGGGCAATACAAAAAAGCCTGATCCATAGCCAATTGAAAGCAATGGAAAGACTGCCATTAACTTCACTGGGCTCTGGATCCGTCCCTAAAAAACAGACACATAACTCCATATTTAGGCACCTTATTAAAAGTCACTGACGTCCATCTTTGCCAACCAATGACTTTTAATCAGGTCACTGATTGTCAAAGTTGGACTCCAGTGGAATTAGTGGGTGCTCATTAGCTCTGAAAGGTAAGTGCCTAAACATAGATCGAGGAGCCTAATTTTACATATCCTGGTTTGAATGTTTTGGCCCTGCAAGAGGAGACACACTGGGACAAAGCCTTGGCTGGGATGATTTAATTGGGGATTGGTCCTGCTTTGAGCAGGGGGTTGGACTAGATGACCTCCTGAGGTCCCTTCCAACCCTGATATTCTATGATTCTATGATTCTATGAATGTTGGGAGCTGTAAAATAAAATAGCTCCTTGGTCTTTTAGAAGCATATTATTTTTCATTCCAAGTGTTTTTAATATTTAAAATATCTCTCTCTCTCCACCCCCCAAACTCAGTTATTACAGACTTTTAAGCATCAGAGTCTGATAGTTTCTAAAGTTTTTAGCTATTTTGGAAACTGTTGCTTTTAGGTCTGCACTGAGAGGCACCAGCTGGAATTGACAAGCCAGGTGTCTAACTTCCAGTCTCTGGCTCCTTTCTGTTCCCAGTTCCATGGAAATGGAGGTCAACTCAGCTAATACAATGCGAGGGAAAGCTCCAAGTGTGGTTATACTTGAAATCCATCCCCTTTGAAAACATGTCGGGCAGATGCAATAGGTTAACAGAACATGCCTGGTCTTTTAAAATAAGACTATGTACCTGTGATGAAGAGGAGAAACTGCTGTCACAGCAGGGGTTAAGGAAAGCCTTTGGTCCCAGCTAGCCCTGCCCCATTATATGTGTAGCCAATGGCTGGCCTGGAGGGGGTAGAAAAGGAGATCGCCTGGCACAGTTCAGGGCTGACTGGCAAAGAGGCAGGAGCTTGTTACCACCCTATTAGAAAAGAAGTTACCACCCTATTGCCCAGCCAGGGCAGCCACGGGGGAGCATGTTCTGTCTCCCAGCCAAGGGAGACTGTGGAGGAGACCTCGGAGCTTCTGCCAGCTGAGGTAAATGGGTGACTACAGTCCAGAGGCACGGAGTGGGGGGGCGTTGACTTCACCAAGCTTATGGCTGCCCCACCCAAAGGAGCCTGGGACTACTGCCAGAGATCCATGAAGCAAGCCACCTCAGCAAATTGAACTATGAGAGCCATACCCCAAACTGAAGGGATGCTGGCAGGAAGTAACCCAGGGCAGTGGATTTAGGCTCCCTGCTTGGAGTGGCCCCTGTTCAGGGGTTGAGCCACACAGGACACTGAGCTGGGACCTGGTAGAGTGGGAAGGCCTACTCCCCCTACCCCCACTACCTGAAAGACTGGGGGACCTTGACCAGGGAAACAAGGGACTGGAAGTCAGGCGGGCCAACCACTAGGCTGCCTGGCCCTCCAAGTACCCTGTTACGGTACCTTGCAAACTTCCATCCTAATTTTTCTCAGTGATCCCACCCTTATCCAGGAGGAAACCCCATCCCCAGTGCTGCTGGTATCATTATCCAGTCACTGCTCTACCATGGATTTGATGTTTGTTGTTGGGCAAGTCATTTAATCTCTGCATCTCCATTCCCCACCTGTGAAATGGAGCTAATACTTCCTTTGCTTGTTTTATCTGTTTAGATAGTTTCTACCCCAAAGAGTTAACATCTCTTACTATGACAGGTTTCAGAGTGGTAGCTGTGTTCGTCTGTAACAGCTAAAAGAACAGGAGTCCTTGTGGCACCTTAGAGACTAACAAATTTATTTGGGCATAAGCTTTCGTGGGCTAAAAGCCACTTCATCAGCTGCATGGAGTGGAAAATACAGAAGCCCATCTTTTCATGTTCTCTGTATATATATATATATATAATCTTCCTACTGTATTTTCCACTCCATGCATCTGATGAAGTGGGTCTTAGCCCACAAAAGCTTATGCCCAAATAAATTTTTTAGTCTCTAAGCTGCCACAAGGACTCTTTGTTCTTTTATCTCTTACTAGGTGTATGTGCAACCCCTAGCACAACGTAAACCTGTCCTTGGTTGCGGCCTCTAGCAGCTGCTGCTGTAATATTACTATTAATAATAATATCGGTCCTAATTCAGCAAAGCCTTTAAGGAAAAGTTAAATTTTAAGCAAATGCTTAAGTCCTCTCAAAGTCAACTGATTAAAGTGAAGCACATGCTTAAGCTCTGTGCTGAACTGGGACGACAGTGCAGCTTGACCTTCAAATCATTTTGCTTGAAAGGCTTCAAGTGGTCTGAAAAAAAAGTGATGTCCATCAATATCTGGGAGCAGCTGCTTTGGTAAGTTCGTGCTTAACGTGCGCTGGTCAACAGCCTGGCTCGATTTATATTTATATAGTTATTTGCCGGGTCTGCGATCACTTGCAGCTCTTTGCCCCACTACCCCCTCTCCCCCCCCCCCCCATTTTAAGCACTGAATGTGAGTACCACCAGTGCAGAGTGCGAAGCAGCAAGCAATTCCATGCAGCAGCCTCTGTCTGCACTCTTAAACCCGGCGGCAGCCTCGCCGTGAAGCACAATGATGGTGTCACTGCGTGTCAGGGAAATAGGGATCTTTCCCAGCTGGCTGCCGGGAGAGAGATTCCTTCATGTCACGCTGCAGCCTATAACCAAAGCAGAGACATGTGCTGCATGATCACTCCGCAGCTGGGTCCCTCTGGACCTCTGGGGCTCTTGCTAATGGAACTGGGCCTAAGATTGAGATGCTTTTTATAAGCAGGGCAAGAACATCTGGCCTGTCAGCTCCCTTGGCTCTGAAGTCACGAATTATTTGCACTTGCCAAGAAACAGACTATTTCTGCAGCGCGGGAGCTTTAGTGTGGAGAGCTTGAACCAAAAATATATATATATATATATATGCAGACGAGGGTGCAATATTTTAATAAACTTTACAGCTAAGTGGCTTCCAGAGGTTTCTTAGTAGGAAGCTGCACAGATGTTATGAGCTGCTGAACATTTGGGGATATCATCTAAATTTGCATGACAAAGGGAAAAACAAGATCGCCTTGACATTACCTCTTTCTTCATGCAGCAGGCTCTGTTCACTCCCAGCTGCTTCATTGGAAGGCCGCTGCCTGCAGCCAGAGGCCAGGGAAGCATCGTGCAGCTTACAGGAGTGTTGTCCTACACGTCAGCCCCACTGAAAATCTTTCAGACACCATGGTGCGGCCCAGGAGCCTGATCACAAGCCCATTGAACTCGAGGGGAAGCTTTCCTGGAACTACCAAGGTGTTTGTATCCGGCCTCCTTTGCTGACTGTGAGCCTGACCCAGCGAATGAATCTCACCAACTTCAAGGCAGGTTGGACTGGGCCCTGAGAGCATGGTCCTGCCCCTTCGGTAGCCAATGGGAGAAGGATTGAGCATGGAGTTATTCCAGTGCACCATTTTATTATCCCTTGATAGGTCAGGCCCCTTTTCTTCTAGGATGGTGTCTTCGCGTGGGTTTTTCAGTGCTTGTTCTTTATTCTTTGTATGACAGTAGCACCTAGAGCAGGGGCCAGCAAACTTTTTGGCCACATCGGGTTTCCAAAATTGTATGGAGGGCTGGTTAGGGAAGGCTGTGCCTCCCCAAACAGCCAGGCATCGCCCAGCCCCTGCCCCCTATCTAACCCCCCTGCTTCTTGCCCCCTGACGGCCCCCCCCTCGGGACTACTGCCCTATCCAACCCCCCCCCCCCGTTCCCTGTCCCCTGGTAGCCTCCCGGGACCCCTGCTCCATCCACCCCTCCCTGTCCCCTAACCGCCCCTGACTGCCCCTGACTACCCCCCGCCCCATCCAACAGATCCTTTCTTTCCTGACTGCCCCCCAGGCCTTCTGCCCCATCCAACCACCCCTTCTCCCTGACTGCCCCTCTGGGATCACTGCCCCCATTCAACCCCCCTGTTGCCCGTCCTCTGACCACCCCGACCCCATCCACACTCCCGCCCACTGACCACCACCCTGAACTCCCCTGCCCTCTATCCAACCTCCCCTGCTCCCTGCCCCCTTCCCGCGCTGCCTGGAGCACCGGTGGCTGGAGTCAGCCACACCCCCGCGCAGCACAGAGCACCGGGTCAGGCTGCGGCTCTGCAGCTGCGCTGCCCGGCAAGAGCTCGCAGACCCCCGCCCGGAGCATGGCGCCGGCGGCACAGTGAACTGAGACTGCGGGGGGAGGGGGAACAGCAGGGGAGGAGCCGGGGGGGCGAGCTTCCCAGGCCAGGAGCTCAGGAGCCGGGCAGGAGCGTCCCGTGGGCCAGAGTTTGCCCACCTCTGACCTAGAGGCTGCCACTGGAACCCCCTTGTGCTAGGTGCTGTTCATACCTACATTAGGAGACAGTCCCTGCCCTGTAGAGTTGACAATCAAAACCAGGGCTGGCCAACCTGAGCCTGAGAAGGAGCCAGAATTTACCATTGCCAAAGAGCCACAGTAACACATCAGCAGCCCCCCGTCAGCTCCCCCCCCAGTGCCTCCCACCCGCCAGCAGCACCGCCAATCAGCACCTAACCCTCCATCCCTGAGCCTCCCGCCCGCCGCGATCAGCTGTTCTGTGGTGTGCAGGAGGCTTGGGGGGGTTATATAACATTTAAAGATCTTCAGACTATCCACTTAGTATCTTTGGCATATGAAGACAGCTACCTACAATATACTGTAAATGGATGCTCCCACGTCACAGTGTCAGAAGAGGAGGAGCAAGGGTGCAGCAGACTCAGGGGAAGGGGTGGGGGCCTTGGAGGAAGGGTGGAGTGGGGCTGGGGCCTGGGGCAGAGCCAGGGGTTGAGCAGTGAGCCCCCTGTAGCTCCAGCCCCGGAGTTGGCGCCTGTACAAGGAGCCGCATATTAACCTCTGAAGAGCCGCACGTGGCTCCGGAGCCACGGGTTGGGCACTCCTGATCTAAACAGACAAGACAGACTAAAGAAGAATTGTTATGTAAAATACGGATTTACATTTTCAGAAATGTCTAGTGATTCTGGGTGCCCAACCTGAGCCACCCGAAAGAGACCTTTCCTTAGAGGGCAGGTGCGCTCAGCACTTTCTGAAAATCAGGCCCCTTTAACGTGCCTCAAGTTGGGCGTCAGATAACAGAGATCTTGTCTACATGGTGGGGTAATGTGCGCTATGGAGTTCTGATTTCTAAAACGCACTAACCTTGCAGATTAATTAGTCTGGGTAGGCCATGCCAGTGCAAACGAGTTCACTTTAGCATAGTACTGTGACAGCACTATATTAAAGTGCCCTATGGAACCTGTAGAGCGCACCAGCTGGGTCTGCAAAGACCAATGTGATGGGGGGTACAAACCCCACACTGGGCAACAAGGGGTTAAGGCACTGCTCTGGGCTCAGCCAGCCCCACCCTGCTGCACCTGTAGGAAATGCTCCACCTGGAGGAAGAGTTAACAGGCAGGGGAGCAGCACACATGGGGGCTGACCAGAGAAGAGAGCAGACCTGCACTCTGCAGCTCCGGCAGAGAAGAGCTGAGGGGAAGGCAGAATCTCTCCCCATGACAACTGCCCAAAGGTCCCTCTCTGAGGGATGGGAGGGACTCCTACAGAGACAGTCTGAGAGGGAAGCATCCCCCTCTCATATGAGCTTTGGGTTTTGGTAATTCCCTTGGTTTGGGTTGAACTACCCCTGCAGGGGAAAGCCCTAGGACTGAGCTGGTCCAGGAGGATGGGCCACACCATGGAAGGAGGCAGGTGCCACCCAAAGGAGGAAGCTACCACGCTACACGCAGCTGCCAGAAGGTGCCTTGTGGTGCCCAGACACCCTTCACACAGCCTTAACCCAGATGGCAACCCTCGGACAATTGCACGACAGGGGAGGAGGGTGATAGGAAGTGGCCCAGGGAGGGCATCCTTAAGCAGCTCCAGCTGTCAGCTCACTGATAGCCCTCAAAGAGCCCTGGGTCAGAGCCTGGTGGAGTGGGAGGGCCCGGGCTCCCCTAGCAACACCCCCCTGCAAGTCATGGGCCTAAGTCCTGAACACTAGGCAACACTACCCTACGAACCAACCCCCATCTCCCCTGAGCAAGGACCGTAACAACCAATTAGTGTGCAACACGTTAGTGCCCTTTAGAAATCACCCCCCCACATAATGCACATTACCCATTGCGTAGACAAGTCCTGAGTCATCCAAAATAAGTCACTTTTGAAAATGTAGCTCTAAATGATGTACAGAAGGTCACAGCGGAAGTCTGTGGAAAACCTGGGAATTTAACCTAAATCTCCTGAATTCCAGTCCAGGGCCCCACCTACCAGCCCATCCTTTCTCTCTGATATACTATTACCAGTGAATGAACCAATGTGTTATGCCTGAACTTTATATTTTGGTTGGAAGGGAGAAATTAAATGGCCCCAGTCAGGCTACATAATGGTTTGGCCACTGGCATATCAGAAACCTCGTGGTTGTAGCGTGAGCAGGAAGACCTTGAACTCCAGTGTTATTCCAAAGAGCTAGAGAATGACCCAGTCCTTCTGGGACTCTGACCCAGAAGTCCCTCACTTTATAAACTTCCCTCTGCAAAATATCCTGGATCTATCTGGAAACTGGATGACCAAGAACTCCTTGAGTTTAACCAATCTCAATAATGGTGTTGCGAAGCACTCAGGCACCTAATGTAATACAGTATTGGCAAAAGCACTTTTTACTGGTGTGACTGCATTTACAGTGGATTTTGGCCAGCATAGAAGTGTCATAAACAATCACACCACACACTGACATTGCTGTACTAGCAAAAGTTTTTAGTGTAGACCTGGCCTAAGTCCCACTGAAAATCAATTACATTTAAGATCCTAAATAACTTAGTTACTTTTGAAAACTTTACCCAATGGGATTTACACACATGCTCAAGCACTTTGATGAAGAGGAATGGGATTACTCACATGCTTAAAGTTCAACATGCACTGAAGTGTTTTCCTGAACTGGGGGTTATATAGGGTATGGTCTGTCTCCTGGCGAATCGAAAGCACACCTCTCCCCAACAAGTTACTGTTACTGACATTTGTGCTGTTCTTCATTGTCACCTCAGTGCAGTTTACATGGAATAAACTTAACATTTCAACTAGGGGACCAAATGCTGAAGTCCTCGAGCCCAGCTGTGCTACACTTCTGGTATTAATGAGACTACGGGCTTCAGAATCAAGCCCCTAGATTTTACTCAGGGCCTGTCTACATGGAAACATCCAGGAAAGTTAATTTGAATTAACTAAAGGTATGAATTGGCAGTGGATTAGTTAAACTTCATTAAATCCGTGTGTGGATGTTCTTGTTCAGAATTAAAGTAGACAAATTTGGTTTAGCTTAATTCACTTTGGAAGTGAGTCCTGTGTTAGCTGTTCCATTATCTTGTCCAGGATCAATGTCAGGTTGACAGGCCTGTAATTACCCAGGTCAAAAAATTGGCTCATTAGCTTTCTTCCAGCCTTCTGGAACTTCCACAGTGCTCCAAGACTTATTGAAAATCAACACTAATGGTCCAGTTAGCTCCTCAGACAATTCTTTTAAAACTCTTGGGTGCAAGTTATATGGACTTGGTGATTTAAAAATGTCTAACTTTAGGAGCATATATTTAACTAGTGGAAGGAAAGAGTGTTATCATCATCATATGATGAGCCTATATCATCTGTTTCCCCCCCCCCCAGTACAGAACAGAAATATTTATTGAGCAGTTACGACTTTTCTACATTATTATTAATTCTACCATTTCCACCTAGTAATGGATCAATGCCATTGTCAAGATTCTTTTTGTTCTTAATATATTTAAAAACCTCCTTCTTATTGTCCTTAACTAAGCAGGCCGTCAATTTCACCTGGTGGCTCTTTGCTTCCCTTATCAATTTTATCAAAAAGAAAAGGAGGACTTGTGGCACCTTAGAGACTAACCAATTTATCTGAGCATGAGCTTTTGTGAGCTACAGCTCACTTCATCGGATGCATACTGTGGAAATCGCAGAAGACATTATATACACAGACACCATGAAACAATACCTCCTCCCACCCCACTCTCCTGCTGGTAATAGCTTATCTAAAGTGATCATCAAGTTGGGCCATTTCCAGCACAAATCCAGGTTTTCTCACCCTCCGCCCTCCCACACACAAACTCACTCTCTTGCTGGTAATAGCCCATCCAAAGTGACCACTGTCTTTTGTTACCCAGGCTCCTAGCAATGGTGTAAAGGCAATTCAAGAATTTCTTCTCTTCATGTCCTTTGGTTCCTTGAATAATTTTGTTCTCAACATCTCACTTTTGTGCAGTGTTCATATCTTTTTACCCTCCTTTGACGGGGTATATTAATCCCACACTTGTGAGGCAAGGGTTAAGGAGCTGCTCTGGACGCAGGAAGCCACACACCTTTGCCTCTGCTGAGCATGCTCCCAGTGACAGAAGCATTCAAAAGAGAGCAGCTCAGCTCAGTTTGGACTGACCGAGGAGGAGAGCAGCTGGAAGGAGCAGCCTCCTGTTGAGAAGCTGCCAGGATGCCAAGCTGCTGGGGTTGAGCCTCCTAGCCAAGCTGCTGGAAGCCCATCAACCATGGGAGGCAAGGGTGACAACTTGCTATCACAAGAGGAAGGGGCTTTGCAGATGAGCAGGGGAGGAAACCAGGAGGGATCCCAAGACAGAGCTGTGACACTGATGGAGGTACAGGGAACAGGGGTAGGAAGTGACTCAAGAAGTGTGAGTAAGGGTACCAGACATTAGGCCATGTATATGGTCTACTGCTTTGCAGGACCCTGGGTCAGAATCCAGTGGAATAGGATGGGCCTGGGTTCCCCTACCCACCCCTTCTTGGGACCATAGCCACTAGGCAGAGCAGCCCTTGACTCTCACTGTTGGGAGACACTGCTGTGATCTAGGCAGTACTGCCAGTCTGGGGCACCCAGGCAGCCCTCAACACTTCCCCTTTTGCTATTAGTTCAACACCCTCCTGACTACTCTAGCCTGTCCCTGAAGAGGTTGGTTCCCCTTCTACTGAGGTGGAGGCCATCCAAACTCTTCATCCCCCTCTCCCCATAGATGGTGAGCCAATGTTCTACAGAACCAAAACCTTACACCATTTACCTAGCCAGACGTTCACTTCTAGAATATTCTGTCCTCCTTCTCTCGTGGGACAAGAAGGATCTCAGGGAGGATTGCTTGGACATTCTTCTTCTTCAGCACACTTCCAAGTTCTCTGAATTCATCTATTATCTGTGAGATATCCCCCAACACAGTGTCATTAGTGCTGATATGAACCATCACCATTGGATCCTTGCCTGTCAACTTCAGAAACCTATCAAATCTAAGAGTGCTGTCTCGTGTGTTGGCTCTAAGAAGGCAGCATACTTTCCTGCTATCCACCTTTCCTTTGCAGAATGTTCTGTCGAGTCTTATGAGTATGGAATCTCCAACATGCATCGTCTGTCTTCCTTCGACAATTGGAAACCTCTTTTCAGGCAAACTTGATTTTCTTATCGTTTGGGCCTAGCCACCGTCCACATGTCCCATAAATTTCTGTTCCCTTGAACCTGGTGAATCTTGAGACGTATCTTCCATAGTTTGCATGCTGAGGACCTGGTATCGATTTGAAACTTTTTGCTGTATAGACTTACTCCTGCTTCTCGTCTCTCTGGCAGCCACATTGTGCCTATCCTCATCTATGTCCTGCCTTGTAGACTGCTACCGTGATCTCTTGCTTCTTGTGGTTATGAACTACCAGGCCTCCTATCTGATTTCCTTTCTCTCCAGTTCCTTTGTGGCAAGCTCCATTATTCCCTGATCCTGGAGAACTGGTGTTTCCTGAACCTGGCTGTTTAGCAACTCCTCAGCTTCTCTGATTCTCAGTAGTGTCTCAACTTGCCCCTCCAGTCCAAGATCCTTTTCCTCCAGCACAGCCACAAACTTGCACTTCATGCACAGGAAATCCCTTCTGGCTCCAGGCAGGAAAGAGAACACGGCACATCCATTCTAGTTCACCACCATTGTTCCATCGCTGGCCATCTTGATATCACATGTAGCGCTGAACCTGGAAGGAAAGCCTCTCACTCGCCCTCTGTAAACTCACCTCAAAACTCTCCTGTTAGCTGCTTCTGTACACAGCTCATAGATTCAAGGATTCTAAGACCTGAATGAACTACTGTGATCATCCAGCCTTACTGCCCTTATACGACAAGCTGTAGACCTTCCCCAACATAATTTCTGCTTGAACTAGAGCAGATCTTTTAGAAAAACATCCAATATTGATTTTAAAATTGCCATTGATGGAGAATCCACCACCAACCTTGGTAAGTTGTTCCAATTGTTAACTACCTTCACTGTTTAAAAAATGTACACCTTCAACTTCTAGCCACTGGATCTTGTTACACCTTTGTCTGCTAGATTGAAGAGCCTATTATGAAATATTTGTTCTCCATGTGTATACATACATAGATGGTGGTCAAGTCACCCCCTAACTTCTCTGTGTTCAACTAAAGAGATTGAACTCCTTGAGCCTATCATGATAAGGCAGGTTTTCCAATCCTTGAATCATTCCAATCAATCACTCTTCTGCAGTTTATCAACATCCTTCCTGAACTGTGGACACCAGAACTGGACACAGTACTCCAGCAGCAGTCACCCGAGTGCCAAAGACAGACGTGTAATAACCTTCCTTCTCCTACTCAAGCTTCCCCTGTTTATGCATCCCAGGATCAGATCCAATGTCACACTGGGAGCCCATGTTCAGCTGACTGCCCCCCCAAAAATCTTTTTTCAGAATCACTGCTCCCAAGATAGAGTCCCCCTTCCTGTAAGTATGGCCTACATTCTTTGTTGACAGCAGATGACAGACCTGTGTGAAGTCTCTAGATTGCAATGTCTTTTGGGCTGGAGCCAGGAAGTTCTTGGGGGACGCCCTTCAGTTCTGAAACTTGCTTCCCTGCCTGGTTTGACGGAGTTTGACTGTCCTTAGTCTAACCATCAGGGTAAGGTATAAGGCCCATCTCTTTGCTCAGGCATTTTGCTTGAAGTAGGATGGAGTGTGAGGTTTGCATTTAGTTTAGCAGGGCACAGGTCTTTTTGGTTTGACTTTTCTTGTTACACTTTTATGTCATTTTCAAATATTGTCCATGCCCCAAGAGGCTTTCATACTTGGGTGCATCTTATACATTTAAAATATATATAATATAATCTACTCTTCTGACATTCTGACATATTCTAAATTAAATTATGTGACAGCAAGGGAATTGGTGATTAATAATGAGTTATGCATTTACGGCAAGATTCTGCTTTCTTTCCACAGTACAGCTGTCGCATGGCTATTCTGTCTCCAAGAACTCCCATTGGCAACAGTGGGAGTTTAGCACAGTGATTGAAATGCAAACTGTTTTTATTATTTATTTGCCACACAGTAGCAACTAGAGGCCCAGCCAAACTTAACACCCCCTTTTGCTAGGCACTGTACAAATACGTAGTAAGAGACAGTCCCTGCCCCAAATAGTTTGCAATCTAAATAGACAAGATAGAGGGCAGGAGAAAAGAAAAGGACTGTTATCCCCAAAAGGGGATCTGAGGGGAAAATCCTCAGCTGGTGTGAATTCATAGATTTATAGCATTTCAGGCCAGAAAAGACTATTAGGTGATGTAATCTGACCTCGTATATATCAGAGGCTGTAAATTTCACCCAGTTACCCCTCTAGTGAGCCCAATAACTTGTGTTTGACTAAAACGTATCTTCTGGAAAGGCATCCAGTCTTGATTTGAAGACATCAGTGATGGAGAATCCACCACTTCCCTTGATTGTTTGTTTGTTCCAAGGGTTAATTCATTCAACTTCCATTGAAGTCCTCAGTCCCAGGGGCTCTCAGACCACCTAGGATCGCTGCAAAGCCATGGCAATTTACATCAGTTGAGGACAGAAAGATTACATGGCTTTTCTAAACTCACACAGGAAGTCTGTGGCAAAGCTGGGAATGGGACCTAGCTTTCCCAAGTCCCAGTCTAGTGACACAGCCATAAGACCATCTTTCCTCCAGTCATGCTGTCATTATCTGTTTTGTAGGTGCACCAGCAGACTTTAGACCTTAGTTTTTTAGCACTATAGCTATTGAACTCAGTGAAGTTACACTGGTGTAGAAGTGGTATAATTGAGTTCACGATCCAGCTGCATATCGTATTTCTAAAACGGGCGGCACCTGACCATAGTGGGCTTGAAATCCCAATCCAAGCTTTCCTGAAGTTTGGCTCCAGCCCATAATTGAGATAGAGTCAAACTGTGATCTTGGATCTCAACGTAGATTTGGATCAGGGGTTTTATAGTTTGTAGCCACCGCTGAAATTAATTCCAGGGCAGAGAAATGCATCAAAGACTACAGACTGCTTGGAAAAGGGCCAAAGAACACAGAAATTGTGATGGAGGAATCTATGTATCTACACATATATTCCATGAGTCTGTGAAGAGCCGAACACTGAGTCAGTATCAACAAATAATGCTTTTGATGGAAAATAAATAACCCATATCACCCTGTAGAGTGGAGCCACGTTTCATTCTGGTCTGGAATGCCCTTCCCCTGCATTACCTCTGGAAATGCATACTGTAATTTAATAATAATAGCACCTGGCATTTCAATAGCAACTTCCATCTGAAGATCTCAAAGCAATTTACTCTGCCATGGTGAGGTATGTCAAGTGCAGAGGGAACGAACTGCTTGTTGAAGGGCACACAGCCGGTCATTGTAATGAAGATGGGTCTCATAATCTCTTGGTTCCTGCGTTAACCTTTAGATTAAACTCCTGCCATGCAGATGTGAGCATGAGAACATGGGGATGTGATGGGCTGATCCAGCGCATTTCAGGGCTAGTCTAGACAAGGCTAAAACCTATTATATGTTGCTTTTTAAAACCCTAGTGTAGAGTGGGTAAGTTGCATTTTAATGTGTTAGCTAGTCAAGTCAACCCTAGGAGGGAACAGTAAATAACACATGTTAAAATACAACTTCCCCTGTTAATACTAGAGTTTAAAACATGCTAGCTAAGCTGTACTAGCTCACATATTTTAGAAATACATAATTTATCCCACTCTGCATAAGCTCGAAGGGTTCTGCTTGCCTAATATAAGATGTGGGCTCTTTTAGAAGAGGTTATCTAGCTAACATGTTTTAAAACTCTAGTGTACACAAGGCAAGTGGTACTTTAGCATGCACAAGGTGAATGAGTTTAAGACAAAATAAACCCTGTTTCTCTCAATCCTCCAAAGTTAGAAAACTAAGAATTTCCAATCTATCTCCAGCCCTAAGAAATATTTGGGTTGATTGATTTGATTGTCACTGCACCAATTTACAGCACCTCAGGATATGGCCCATTACTTCCTTTCTATAGGAAGGAGAGAGGACTGCAGTGTCATTTATGCATATATGTTAAGATAAAATCAACCACAGTGCAGAGTGTCACATAAGAGCAAAATACAGGAGGCCCATAAACTCGGTACGATATTAACAGGCACAATAGGAGAGACTATATATACTTTAAAATTGCTTAGAGTTGGTTACAATTTTTTCAACAGAACAGTTTTCCATGACAAAATGCAGCTTCATCAAAATCAAAACATTGCCCGGGAACATGTCGATTTTCACGAAATTTTTCAAGGGCGAACACCAAAAAGAATTGTTTCGGCTTTCTCATTTTGTGTTGATAAATGTCCAAACATTTCATTCTACATGGTAAAAATGTTGTGTGTGACTTTATCATTTAGACATAGAGCAAGAGACAGTCTCTCTCCCAGATGGTTTAGTTTAAGTAGCTAAAACAGACAAAGGAAGAATTATCATCATCCTCATTTTACACCTGGGGAATTTAGGCATGGAGAGATTAAACCTGAGGATCACACCTGGAGTCTATGGAAGAGCCAAGACTTAACTCAGATCTCAGGAATCCCAGTTCCACGCCCTCAACACAAGGCCATCTTTCCTTTCAATAGCAGCTTGATGGAATTCCAAATTATGCATCTGTACTTTCTTTTCCCTTTGATATGTTCTCCAACTCCAAAATCTTGGTTATGCAAGTGGGTCATAAAGTCCTGAAAGGAGAAGCCATCTCAATCAATTTGATTTAAAAAATACACTTCTTCACCAATGAACTGGAACCAGTTACAATGAGCCTTTCCTCCTTCTCTTGAGACTTGCAATATCCTCAAATAAAAGAGCAGAGGAGAATAATCAATTTATTCTTGCACAAACTGTTCTATTTAATGTCTTAATCTGATCCCAGGAGGCTTACAATCCATGGAGACTCTGAAGAGCAGTGGTTAATAAGTCATCAGTTTGGCTTTGCACTGGAATCATCTGCCTGTCAGAATCATTCCAAATTCGAAAGCCAACATAAAATGCCTAATCATATGTTTATACTTTGATGATCTAACTCAGAGAGGAGCATCTTTGCACCATATGGACAGCATCTTTTCCAGGACATCCAAAGGATGTCCTAAGTTTCGTTGCCAGCAATTTTTAATGTCATGATGAAACTAGGTTAAATATAGAGGAGTGTACAATCTGATTACAAAGCAGGGAGAGGACTCTCAATATGTGCGGTATGTCCAAGTAGAAATCCACTGCAATGGATTCCTGCCTGTGACCATTTGGCTTCTAATACAAATTGCAAATGCTGCCCAGCCCGAATATATGAAGATTAGACTAGAGGAGATTATAATGGGTGTGTTATCCATGGGTGCACACAACTGCTCTTGCTTTAGAAGGCAGTTGCATGTGGTGATGGAGGCCAGCCTTGAATAAGCTATTTGCAAATGGAATTTAATACAAATATAAAGTCTGTTAAGAGTCTCTCAAACCTCTGTTCCTCCATGTCAGGAACTCTCCCCCAGACGTTCCCAGTATGAATTCCAGATTACTATCTGTTGGAAGCACCGGAAACTGCAGGGATTTAAAGCTAATAGTTTGTGCAGTGTGGCGTCTTGGGGTTTGTCCGGGGATGTGAAATACAGGGAAAGTTAAAAAAAAAAAGAATTAGGAGCAGTTTCGCCTTTAATTTTGTTTCTGAGATTAAAAATGCACCGAGTCTCCAGCCTTACAACAAACCAGGTTTCATATAAACAGCTAGTTTAGGGTAAAGGGAGTTGGCATTAAAGGATACAAATTGTAATGGTTCTTTTTGTCGCTTTCAAGTCTCAGCCCACCAAATGTTCAGGCTTCTCTACCTTCTTTTAGGTGCACCCTCAGCATTCTGTGAGCTGTCTGAGAGGGCCTCTTATGGAAAGGGACAGTGTTCCAATTTAATATTTGTTGATTTTTTTTAAAAAAAAATTGATTCAATATAATGTCCAAGACAGAACCCAGAGAAGTAGGTTCCTCTGAATGAAACTTATGAGGGCCATGAGCCCAAGTGATATAAGAGCTACGAGTACTCTTTTCCTTCTGAAAAGATTTTCAGTGGGACTTAAAGTGAACATCTCCCATTGAAAGAGAAGGGGAGATGGATACTTAATTTCCAAATACCCTTTGTAAAATGAAAGCCCTAATTTCTTAAATTTCATGGACCAAGGCCTGAGCTAAAAAGAAATAATTTGGGGCTATGGACTGCCAGAAAAACAGGTCTCTAGGCTTCACTGATGCTCTAGGATTCATTTAGTGGTCAGTTTTTGGAGTCCTTCCCATCTGAAGAAATAAACAAGTTTATTAAAATGTTCAGTGTCCCTTCCTGTTTACATTCAGAGCAACGTTTGTAATGTGTAAGTGGCAGGATCATTTTCATTAATAACTTCAACCGGACTCAGAAATGTTGATATTTTTCACATTAATTAATTGGACAGTGTCAGGGAAGAATGCAGCAGAGTAAACTCTCAACTGCACACTCCAGGACAAATTCAGGGGTGAGGCAAAAGAATCTAAAAGAATCTAAACTGACACAAATTACACCTTCTTCCAGATCCATCGTGGGCAATTTTATCCCTTTGGTGACTCCACTGATTCTGTTGGAATTCTGCGTTTTCACCCAGAGCCCAGATGTCTGATGTGTGTTCTGAATTGTCTTCCGGAGAATCAACGGAGTTACACCAGAGATGAATTTGGCCCTCAGCACATCAGTCTGAGGATAGGTCTGCACACCAAAAAATATCACACAGCAGCGAGTCGCAGAGCCCAGGTCAACTGACTCAGGCTTGCAAGGGCTCATGCCGGATGGGAGGGGGTTAAAATAGCAGTGTTGACATTCCCGCTTGGGCTGGAGTTTGCGCTCTGAGACCCTCCCCACTCACTGGCTGTCAGAGCCCAGGCTCCAGCCCAAGAGGGAATGTTTACATTGCTATTTTTAGCCTCATAGTGCGAGCCCCCTTGAGCCTCAGTGGGTTGACCTAGGCTCTGAGACTTGGTGCTGCAGGGTGGTGGCTTTTTTTATTTATTTATTTTGACTGGGTTGACCCTGAGTCTCTGTTTGAGCTCCCTGAGACTCACACATCACTTCGGAGTTTAGCCCAAGATATTTAAAGCGCCCTTTGGCCCATGAGAAAGGGAAATTCTTTCCACAACCAGGAAATGGTCGTCATCGTTCCCATCATCAATGAGAGGGTAGAAGAACAGCCTTGGTGAACCAGACAGGTGTGTGCAACCCTTCCACCCACAAGACAGACCAGCTCGGTTACCAATAAGATCTGAATTGCACGGCAGAAGTGCTCCTTTTCCTGAGTCCTTCATTTTGTGATCAGATGCAACTGAAATGTGGCATAGGGCAAGAGGGCTTGAGCTCTGAGAACTAGAAACAGATGGTCAGTGCTTCACTGGATGGCAGGCCGAGGCTGCAGGGTCCAGTATATCTGAGCATCCAATGTGGGTTCTGTTCCTGGCTCTTCCACTGACCTGTTGTGTGACATCAGTTCATCTCTGTTTCCCCTCCCACGCTTTGTTTGTCTGGTTTTGTTAGATTCGGCTATATGTATGTGCGCATGGAGGACTGTGTCGGAATTGCAAGTTATCACATGAAAGGTGTCGCTACACTGCACACTCCTTCTGGCAGCATGTAGCGGACTTACACTGCAGACCACCCCACTCCCCCAGCCTAGAGAAAAATAGCGGTGTAACACTGAGACATAGCTTAGAATACTAAAGACACTTGAGAACAGGGCCGCCCCTAGCTATTCTGGGGCCCTACGCAGCCCCCCCGTGGGAGGTGTGCAGGGGCCCCCAGGCCTCCTTGGGGGGGGCTGGCTTGGGGGGCAAAGGGGAACCACCTCCCAGCACTCATTGGCAGCGCAGCTGGGGCCGGGTCTCTGCACTTCCCACCGGCGGTGAGTGCAGGCCCGGCCCTGCTGCAGTCCTCAGGGGAGTGGGGGCGGGGCGGGGGCAGAGCAGGGGTGGGGGCTTTGGGGAAGGGGTGGAGTGGGGGTGGGGCGGGGGCAGAGCAGGGGCGGGGGTTTAGGGGAGGGTGGAGTGGGGGCGGGGCTGGGGCAGAGCAGGGGTGGGGCGGGGGCTTTGGGGAAGGGGTGGAGTGGGGGTGGGGCTGGGGCGGAGCAGGGGTGGGGCAGGGGCTTTGGGGAAGGGGCGGAGTGGGGGCGGGGCTGGGGCGGAGCAGGGTTGGGAAAAGGCGGGGCAGGGGCAAAGCGGGGGCCGTGGGAAAGAGGCGGAGCAGGGGCTGGAGCAGCACGCAGCTGCGCAGGGCACCAGCCTGGTGCCCTACGCAGCTGCGTACTTTGTGTATGGGTAAGGACGGCCCGGCTTGTGAACCATATAAGTATGTACCCCAGAATACAGAGTTCTTTACACACCCAACCAGTGCATCTCTGTCCACACTGCTGTCCTGCTGCCTCCTCGCCGCTGGAGCCTTTCCTTACTGGAGGGAAACACTGTGGTAGTGGGGAAAGGCTCCAGCAACTCCCCACTGAAGAGCCTGTCCCCGCTGACTCCTCCCTGCCAGAGCCTTTCACTGACATATGTAGCTACCCACCACAGTGTGGGTGCAACCTGCTTTTCACTGCAGCATGTAGCTACACATACCCTACAAGCTGTTGCAAGAGGTGTGCAGTGTAGCTGTAGCCTGAGTGTGTGTAGTGGGGTAGAGGCTCTCCTGGTTATGTTTGCAAGCTCGGGGGCTCAGGAGGAAAGCATGTGAGCAGAATGAGTTATGGAAAAAGCCATCCTAAAGCAAGGTGGGATATGTTGTAAATCTCTGCCATTGGGAGCAGCCTGTTTTCTCTCTCTCTGAGTTTTTGGGTTCTTATATGTAATTGTTCTGAATTCTAAGAAATAAAGTCTTGTTACCTTCCAACAAGAGTATTTAAATTTTTATCTAATTTGTCTGTGTGTATGCTGTGTATGTACAAAGCCTGGCAAAATGTGGCTCCAATCTCAGTAGAGAGCTAGGTGCTACAGCATAATCATGAAATAACTGAGTTCAGAACTTTTTAAAGGAATCTTGAGACTGGATCTTTGTCTAGCAGCTCTTGCAACATTGAAACAATGTAAAGTTGACATCATTTCACTTTTCTCAAAGATTGTTCTCATGTAATTTTTAAAAAATTGAAATTATGTTACATATGCCACTTGTCTTTGGGTAGTGATCAGACACTCTGAAACATTAATGCTGCTTATGTGGTCTTTGATTTCCTTTTTTTATTTCTAAGAATGGGAAAAGTAGCAATGATCTTTCTTGAATGAAAACCAAAAGGTAATGCAGATGCTGCTGAGTACCTGATATCTTCTGAGAAAAGGAAGAATAGTACAGAATAAATATTAAGGGCCAGATCTTCAGCTAGTGTAAATTGGCATCTGTCCATAAATGATGAGCATCATTCATTTTGTTCACAGAATGAGGGAGGGGTCCTGTAATAAAATACTAATGAATCATGTAATTAAAGACTATGATAATGCAAGGCGGCTGGATTAAGGTTGCACAAGCAACCTCGTAACGTCTGAGTTAATTACATTTCAACCCTAATGTTCTATTAGGCCTGGTCAACATGACAAAGTTTTACCAGCATAGCTATGTCAGCTAGGAGTGTGAAAAAAATCACACACCCCAACTGACATAGCTATGCTGGCGAAAGTCCTAGTGTAGACATCGTTATACTGGCAAAAGAGCCCTTTTATCAGCATAGCTAATGTCATTCAGAGAGGTGATTGAATTATAGATTTTGGTGCCTTCAGCAAAATGTTACTGAGTCAGAGAAGGGAGAATTTTACGAGAGTTTCCCTAACAAAACTAAAGCTTTCAGATTTGGCTTCATTTCCAAGCCTGCTGGCTAATTGAAGCATCTCATCAGCAGGCGTGGGGGCTGGGACAACCTCATGGAGTCTGAATTTTTATGAGCCTTGCAAAATATTTTGGGTAGCATTTGCACAGCAAGCTGCGGTCTGTGAGCCATTTTCCCATGTAATTTAAACCCATATTTTTTAATTTTGAAAAAGAAAATGTCTAATTAGAGGGCAGCCTGTGGTATATATCAGGGATAAAAGAATATCTTCCGAAACCTAGGCTGGCTCATGTGTATGAAATGTTTAAGTGTATATAATGTGTGATAGAGATGGATATATGCCATCCATTTTCCCGTTTTCTCCAGTGGCCCCCTTCCCTGTGACAGTAGCACTGAGTGTTGGTATCATGTGGATGTTCATGGCCTGCTCTTAGCTCTGCTGTAGAGCCAGGATAAAGACCAGAGGCAAGTCCTCAGGTGCACAGAGCTCACACTCAGCACGGGTAGGAGTGATGCTAAGCCACCCATTATGCCTCTCCCAGTACTGGGGCTGTCTGAGGGCCAAACCAGCCTCCATTATAAGTAAGAGCAGCACAGAAAGCCTAGGGGCTATTCGGCCAGCCAGGGACTGGCTGAGCTCATTGTATACCTGCCCCATCCTTCTCATATCCTGCCACATCACTCTCCCTCACTGGCCCCAGTACTCGTGCACTAGTGGTGTGGGGGCTAGGATGGGCTGGCCTTCCAGGATTGTCCCACACAGCTTTACAGTAATTGGTGCCCCTCTGGTGGAGAAAAGTGACCTTGGCGGGCTTGTGTGGTGTGGTGCTGAATCAGTGCAGTGGTGTTTGATGGGTGGGGAGCTGAGTCCCACGGCAGAGCAACTTGAAGAATGTTTTCTTGAGGGAGTTTCCGAGTTTCCTTGAAGTGGGACTTGAAATCCGCCCCATCAGTATCCCTCCCCACACGCCCCTCCCCTCTGCCTCACCAGTGCTCCCTGCTCTTTTCCGGGCTGGCGCAGCTGCTGTCCCAGTGCACCCCTGGTGCTAGCTCGGTGAAGATGCAGGCAGCCTCTCGTTGGCTTTCTTTGTCTTCATTCACCCTGACCGTTTGCCAGGTATCAGTGGAAATGACAATGTTATCCTTGAAATATTTGAACTATGCTGTGCTTTATTTGATTAGACCTAAAAATATTCTTGAAAGCAGGACTTTTTTCACAGGAGCTATAAAGTGCCCACATTCCCAAGGCACAAGAGAACCACAATCTAATATTTCCTGTGGTCTGCTGTGCAGACACTCGACTTTGTCTGGTAGTTTAATGGTCTCTGGAAAATGAATGACAGGTATCATATGTTTCCAACTACTGCTGCAGACACAAATCAGTTGAGTCATTCTCCTAAGACTCTGAACAGTCTGCTTCACTTATAGGGGTTATGATGAAAGAAAGAGCTCTAGACTACTGCTACTAAAAGTAGTTCTCTCCATATGCTACCTTGTCTTGTAGAGAGGGGAAAGGATGTGCATGCACGTGGTGCACAGAACATTACTGAAGAGCCTGTCCGACATCAAGCAAGTGCTGTTATGTCTCAATGCCTGATCACTGGCAATTACAGCCACTGAATAGGGCTGGTTGAAAACTTTGCATCAAAACTGTTTTTCAACAGAACATTGGGTTTTTGACAAAATTTTTGTATGCACACAGTGTCTGCTCTCTGCAGCAAATGTTGCTATTGCATTGAAAAACTGAAACATGGCATTTCAAAAAGGTACCGTGGTTGTCTCAGAAGAGTTGTCGTTTGGGTACCATCTGCTCCTGTTCTCCTCTATGAGCTGGGATGTCTGGCTGGAACACATCTTCCATGATTTACCATAGCCAGCAACTCCATTATGAACCACCTCCTCCCTCCTCCCAGAGAGGGGAGAAAGTGGTGCATCATGGGAGCTGTAGTGCAGCCAGAGAGCCTACCCCACAGAGGAGAATGGGAACAAAAGACACCAAACTACTACTTCTATGAGGCACAGGGTACCAGTTTGAATTAAAATATTTCAATTTTTAGCTAAAACATGTTGGCAACAAGTCAAAATTTTCTATGAATATTTCAAGAAAAATTAAAAAAAAAATTTTTTGTCAAAATTTACCATGGGAAAATCCCCTGTTTTCTGACCAGCGCTGCCACTGAGTCTGCTTAGTGAGTAACACTGAGCTAGGTTATACCACCTATAAGCATCTTAAATGTCTCCTGAGATGTTTTGGACAACATGTTGGTAAGTGTAAATGAAATACACTTGAAGAAATATGGATATGGCAGTAATCTGCTACAGATACAGAGGGATGTAAAGTTAAGCCGGATAAACGATTCCAGGCCATCCATTCCTTTCAGACTCATCGGTGAACTACTGCACGTACATCCGCAAACAATTATTTTAAATATGGAAGACCAAAATTAAGCTTCTCTTGCCTCACCAGGTGCCAGGGGTGTCTCATTTTTTCAAGTGAATTATAACTTACAGCCATAAGAAGCCTTTCTTGCAGAAGGCATCCAAAACCACTGTACCTGCTGATTTACTAACAGAAGGCCAGCTTATGACCTCCGAGGGAAACATCCACAAGAGGGGAAAGATCACTTGAAAAAATGGAAACAATGTGCAATTAGGAGTAGGAATGGGGAGGTGGGGTTTGCCTCTCCATTGAATGGACATGTGTACCTCCAACCCACCAGTATGACAAAAATCCATGGGACAATTCTCCTGTTTAAGATCCTGTGACAGGGTATACAGGCCCCGCATTGGTGATGAAGGGGTTAAGGCAGCGCTCTTGGCAGCAGAAGCCACGCCCCTTTGCCCCTGCTGGGCATGCTCCAACTGCTGCTGCAGTATAAAAGGGAGCAATCAGAATCCCAGACCACAGGAGTTAGAAGTGCTGGGCCCCTGACTGATGCCCAAGTGTCAGCAGATGCCCCAGGGAGGTTGGAGTTGCTGGGAGCAGTGCAGCCTGCGGAGCCCGGAGACACCGACACCCAGACCACCACGACAGGAATCACGGTAGGAAGTAGCCCGGGGCGGGGACTAGCCATTGTCTCCACAGGAGATGGCATGTTTTGGTTGGACCCCTTCCCCCCCCACCCCACCACTGACTCAGTGGTGAACCCACTCTCTGCTATCAGGGCCCTGGACTGGGACCTGGGGGAGTTGGGTGGGCCCATGTCCCCCTAACCCCTGCTACCACACTCCTGGGGTGGCAGTTCCCCCATCTGAAGCCAAGATGCCTGTGTTTGTCTGCTGTCTCCCAGAGATAGGATGGCAGACTGTTTGCTGTCTGCCCCACCAGAGAGCTGATCTCCCTAGATGGATTATTGCTCTTCCCGGACCACAGGCCAGGGCCCACACTCTAGACTGTTTGGTGGTGGTCCGCCAAATCCCCATTGACTCCGGCCAAGAGGCCATGCAACCCTGAGGCTAAGGGCAGCCATATTGACCCCGGCCACGAGGCCACACAGCGCTGATGGATCCACATTGCAGAATTAGAATGGCTTTCATTATTTGTCAAGAGGAAAAATAACCCATGCATGTAGATGAGAAATTAAAAAATATCATGCAGCAGCAACATGGTAGCAGCTAGAAAGTACGATAACTACTTCTCAAAGTCCAGAATTCACCTGCAGGCTACTTCATGAAGTCATTTTTCTTTTGGGGTAGATTTGATACATTAATTGTACTAATACGACTATTCTTCTGGACAGCTGATGGGTTTTTTACACACTCATCAATCATGAGCCCAGCATGCACACCCGTTCAGGGGAGACAGGGGCATAAGGAGCACCATAACTCCTTTGCACAGGCTGCCAGCATGGCCAGCACATGCATGACAGAGGGACGGTGAGAGCAGGCATTCCTGGGCCGCTACTTCCCTTGCTGTTCTCGTGGGTGGGGAGGGGGGTGGATGGGGTTGGGGAGTGGGAAGAGACTTGGCCCCACCAACATTCCAGTGAGCCCATATAGAATGGAAAATAAACTGCATCATGAAAAGGGCTGATTCTGCTTTCTTTGCCCAGGGAGCAAAGGGGAAGCAGGGACTCAGGCAGTCACAGCTTGGTTCCTGTCCTTGTCCGGCAGCAGCTGGGATCTCAAGGTGCCACTCCAGCCCAGTCAGTAGAAAAACTCCAATTGGCTTCAGTGTGTTTCGGATCAGCCCATAACATCTGACAGTGCGGTAATCTGCCATGGTTCTCCCCATCATTAATGCTGAGTAAAGAGGTTCTGCTCTACTGACATTTCAGTTAGCTGGTAATGCCTAGCCCAACTTTTAAGTGGTTGGCTTTTAATATAGTAAGGTCCAATCCAGAAAAGCAATAGAAAAATATGAATGATGTCGCAAAGATTTATATATATAGGCAACCGTCAATCCACGGATCATGGTGTATGGGTAAAAGGTCTAGGCAGGTGCCTGATGAATTCGCTTATGGCTGACAAGCCCAATTCAGGAACTATCCAGCTTGTTACAAATTTCACAGATTTAGAGCCATGCTAAATCACGTGGATGATTCCTATTGACACTTTAGTGGAAGCCATGTATATTTGAAGGCAAAATGTGGCCCTTGAAGGTCTATTCTCCCTTTTTGTGAGTATGAATAGACTTCTTTAATGGACAAAGCTATTTTTCCATGGTTCTTTATATTATCACTACTAAAAATATTTATTTACTTTACTTACAGCCCTTACCCACGATTATCACATCACCGTGTTAGTCATTTTCCATGGGAAAAAGGCATTTTTTTCAGAAGTATTCTAAGATATTCAGCAAAACCTCAAACCTCCCTTGGCTCTCCCCATCTCTACTCAACTGTGTCTCCGCTGGACGACGGCAATTATTTTCATTCAGCATATTTCTGTCATTTGGGTCTGTTTAAAAGAGGAATAGAAACCCTAAGAGCTGGCTTTTGGTCAACTTTAGATGATGATAACCTTTGTGGGCATAAGTCAACCATGACAGAAAGGGACTAATGAAGTATTGACTATTCAGATTTGGTTTATTAGTTATTAAAGCTCCTCTGAGTGGTTTCTAATACATGGTGTGCAAGCCAGGCATTGGCTATTTAAATCTGTTTGTAAGAGAAAGGCAAATAGTATCTTAGTCTCCCCTTCCTTATGTTAAGGATGAGATTCTGTGCTGTCTCTCAGTACAGTAACGGTGCCCCGCTCTCATTCATTTTCAATCAGTCTATCTCACAATGGTGTTTGAAGGACTCCAAATCCCAACTCAACCTCCACTGCAGGTCTACGAACACACAGGTGAATGGGAAGTGACTGGCACAGGCTGAGACATTGGAGTTCTTAGTTTTGTAAACTGGTACAGTGGCTCTGAAAGGTTGGGAACCAGTGTCCTAGATAATGATGGTAGTATCAGTGTAGATGTATTTCAAAGTACGCTATGAATGTATATATTTATTGTTGTTTATTTGTTTGTTTATTATTTGTGTTTCAGTAGCACCTAGGATCCCCAGTCATAGACCAGGACCCCATTGTGCTAGGCGCTGTCCGAACGCAGAACACAAAGAGGGTCCTTACCCCAGGGGACTTACAATCTAAGGACTGGTCTACACTGAAAACTTACAATGCAATAGCTACATCTCTCCCGGGTGAAAAAAATCCACACCCCCAAGAGACATAGCTATGCTAACCTAACTTCTGGTGTAAACAGTGATAGGTTGATGGAAGACTTCTTCTGCCAACTATCTACCACCTCCTGGGGAGATGAATTAGCTACAAAGATAGGAGAATCCTTCCCGTCACTGTTATGAGAATCTACACTGAAGTGCTACAGTGGTGCAGCTACCATGCTACAACTGTATCTCTGTAGTGTTTTAGGTGTAGACATAGCTTAAGTATGAGACAACAGACTACAGAGTACTTTATGTTTTTATCGAACTTCTCTGTTTCATGCTGTGAACATAACACTCATGCATACAATAAGAAGAAAATATTATATGACTTTTAGAAGAAAACATGTTCCAAATTCATCTTCAGTATTCATAAATTTCTCCCTTATCTAGTTTGTTCTCTAAAGGCCCGCATCCAAAGCCCACAGAAGTCAATGGACTCTTTCCATTGACTTCATTGGGTGTTGGATCTGGCCCCATGTTGCCAAGAATCTGATTCAAGGCAAAAAAAAAAACAAAGAAAAATAGTTTGGAAAAAAATATTAAAGTCAGACATAATACAATGGAGTATTATCAATGTTTATTGGATTAAGTATTCTGGAACACAACCAATCCTTATATTCAATTACAAAATTGTCAGCATCAAGGTGATTGTTTCATAGTTCTCTTGTGGAAATATTTGAATTCATTGAAGATAATGAAAAGCCAGCAAATTCATAAATAAAAATGTTGACTCCAGTCACCCTTGAGGGAAAGAAGGCTGGATCATGAAGAAAGATGGTCTTATGGTTAAGTAATTGGACTGGGACCAGGAGATTGGATTCAATTCCTGGCTTTGCTATAGGCTTCCTGTGTGACATTCGATTATTTCAGCCCAGATCCTCAAACTGATTTAGGCACCTGACTCCCATTGGACTATAATGGCTCTGTGCCTCAATTGCCCATCTCATCTCCCGCAAAATCCCCCTTTGCCTGTCCTGTATATTTAGATCATAAATTCTTTGGAGCAAAAACTGTCTCTTACTATTTGTATATAGGACACCTAACACAATGGGACCTGATTTTGTCTGAGTCTTCTAAGTACTACTGTAATATAAATAACAACAAAAACAATCATAACAATTAATCTACAAGATGGGTTTACATTGATTTCAGTGCAACAGAATGCTCAAGTGTATTCTGTTTAATCAGCTTTGTCATGGTTAACACAAATTCACAGGCATTTGACGTCTGCTCAGGCCCTCTCAGAGGTCCAGAGAGGCCCAGGCCACTTCCAGCTTTTGAGGCCCCTAGCCATACTAAAAATAAAAAATGATGACACATGAAAACAAAATAAGGCACCAAAAAAAGAGAGACATAATTTGAATATTTTTTTATTTAACAAATGCTTTTCTCGCCTTTTTCTGTGCAAATCAATGTACTAATTATTGAGGAAAAATCTAGCTTTCATGCACTTTCAAGAAGTGGTTCGGGACTATTTAGAAAAGCTGGACGTGCACAAGTCCATGGGGCCGGATGCGCTGCATCCGAGAGTGCTAAAGGAGTTGGCGGATGTGATTGCCATTATCTTTGAAAACTCATGGCGATCCGGAGAAGTCCCGGACGACTGGAAAAAGGCTAATGTAGTGCCCATCTTTAAAAAAGGGAAGAAGGAGGATCCTGGGAACTACAGGCCAGTCAGCCTCACCTCAATCCCTGGAAAAAGCATGGAGCAGGTCCTCAAGGAATCAATTCTGAAGCACTTAGAGGAGAGGAAAGTGATTAGGAGCAGTCAGCATGGATTCACCAAGGGCAAGTCATGCCTGACTAACCTAATCGCCTTCTATGATGAGATAACTGGTTCTGTGGATGAGGGGAAAGCAGTGGACGTGTTATTCCTCGACTTTAGCAAAGCTTTTGACACGGACTCCCACAGTATTCTTGCCAGTAAGTTAAAGAAGTATGGGCTGGATGAATGGACTATAAGGTGGATAGAAAGCTGGCTAATTGTCGGGCTCAACGGGTAGTGATCAATGACTCCATGTCTAGTTGGCAACCGGTATCAAGTGGAGAGCCCCAAGGGTCGGTCCTGGGGTCAGTTTTGTTCAATATCTTCATTAATGATCTGGAGGATAGTGTGGGTTGCACCCTCAGCAAGTTTGCAGATGACACTAAACTGGGAGGAGAGGTAGATACGCTGGAGGGTAGGGATAGGATACAGAGGGACCTAGACAAATTGGAGGATTGGGCCAAAAGAAATCTGATGAGGTTCAACAAGGACAAGTGCAGAGTCCTGCACTTAGGAGGGAAGAATCCAATGCACCGCTACAGACTAGGCACCAAATGGCTCGGCAGCAGTTCTGCAGAAAAGGACCTAGGGGTTACAGTGGACGAGAAACTGGATATGAGTCAACAGTGTGCTGTTGCCAAGAAGGCCAATGGCATTTTGGGATGTATAAGTAGGGGCATTGCCCGCAGATCGAGGGATGTGATCGTTCCCCTATATTCGACATTGGTGAGGCCTCATCTGGAGTACTGTGTCCAGTTTTGGGTCCCACGCTACAAGAAGGATGTGGAAAAATTGGAAAGAGTCCAGTGGAGGGCAACAAAAATGATTAGGGGACTGGAACACATGAGTTATGAGGAGAGGCTGAGGGAACTGGGGATGTTTAGTCTGAGGAAGAGAAGAATGAGGGGGGATTTGATAGCTGCTTTCAACTACCTGAAAGGGGGTTCCAAAGAGGATGGATCTAGACTGTTCTCAGTGGTAGCAGATGACAGAACGAGGAGTTATGGTCTCAAGTTGCAGTGGGGGAGACTTAGGTTGGATATTAGGAAAAAAATTTTCACTAGGAGAGTGGTGAAACACTGGAATGTGTTACCTAGAGAGGTGGTGGAATCTCCTTCCTTAGAAGTTTTTAAGGTCAGGCTTGACAAAGCCCTGGCTGGGATGATTTAATTGGGGATAGGTCCTGCTTTGAGCAGGGGATTGGACTAGATGACCTCCTGAGGTCCCTTCCAACCCTGATATTCTATGATTCAATGTCACAGTTGATATTAAGCATGGCGAGCCCATTCCAATGCTCTTGTCCCATAGTTGAATGGTGATAGTTCTTTACTTGCTTCAACACATTGTTCAACTGATATGTTCACCTGAAGCCACTGATGCAGGCAAACTGACAAAATACACAATGCGATTGTGATATTAGGAAACACCCCAGAGAGTCCAAGTTTGAGTATTTCTTGAAGCAACTCCATTGGCTTGCACTCCAATTTAAAGTTAGTGGAATATATTTGTTTGAGGAAGATGACCTTGTCTCTGAGATCTTTTGAGATTTTTTTGTTGTACTGTTGCTGAAATTGTTCAGCTGCAGAAAGTAGATCTTCATTACTCAGTCTGTTGAACTGCCAAAGAAACCCAAAAAGGGTACAAATTAGTCGCAGTGTCTCAAGACCTGATTGAATAGAGTCAGTAATGACAAGGAAGACATTGACCCTTTAATGCTGCTTGGCACTGGATTGAGTAGGTAAACTGTGATTGGTGGAGAACTCAGATGAAATGCCAAGAATCTGTGCTACTAATTTGGACTCAGTCAGGATCGCATCCCATTGTTCATCAATCTGTTGACTGTCATTGATAAGACTTTCAATGTTATCCATCTCAACATCAAGGGTAGCATTGCATGCTTCAATTACCAGATTAGTCTGGTGGCTCATTCTAAGTAGCTTCATCTACAAAGATGACATCAAAGTGCATTCAAATTTGGACATTTGCTTCTGAATAGACTGAAGTTCAATTAAAGCCTGTGCAGCGAGATTGAGAGATTCAAGCTCATTTAAAGTATTTCTCGCTGAATTCAAATGCTGTGCAACTGGTTGAACACCATCAATCTGTGCAGACCATCTAGTTTTGGACATCCTATGCAGTGAAACAGGAAGATATAGCTTCAGAATTTCCCACCTTTGTGGACTGAAGAGATTGTACATTTGCTGAACAGTTCCAAAGTAAGAAATTGCCTCCTTGCATGATTCATCACAGTCAACACCTACAAGGTTTAGTGTGTGGTTTCCACATCTGAAGAAAATACAGTTTGAATTATGCTCAAGCAGAACTGCTTGTCCACCTTTGTATTTCCCAGCCATATTAGATCCATTGTCATAGGCTTGACCAATGCAGACTTCAAAATCTAACTTAAAACCTTCTAGAATTGCTAGTAGTCCAGCAGCTATTTCTTTTCCAGTTTTTCTCGTGAAATTATCAAACAAAAGAAACCTTTCTTCAATCTTAACATATCTAATAACCATGGTAGTCTGTTCCTTGTGAGAACAATCTGGAGTGGAATCAACAATGATTGAAAAATACTTGGCATTTTAAATCTCATCAAAAATTGTTGTTTGTACGAATGACCCACATAGCTCAATAAACTCATTTTGTATGCATGTGGACTTGCATGCGCTTTTGACTCTCTTGCAATTCTCAAACATGTTTAACATGCTCTGATAAAAGTGGGTCATATTTGCTGAGGAGCTCAACTATGCCGAGAAAGTTTCCATTTGCACGATCACCAGTACGTTGACTGGAACCAAAGCATCATAGAATCATAGAATATCAGGGTTGGAAGGGACCTCAGGAGGTCATCTAGTCCAACCCCCTGCTCAAAGCAGGACCAATCCCCAAGTAAATCATCCCAGCCAGGGCTTTGGCAAGCCTGATCTTAAAAACCTCAAAGGAAGGAGATTCCACCACCTCCCTAGGTAACGCATTCCAGAGCTTCACCACCCTCGTACTCCTCCCTGGTCATTTGTCCAATCTTTCACTTCTTGTAAGCTTCTTTTTTGTGTTTAAAAGCAGAAAGGATTTCACTGTTAAGCCAAGCTGGTCACCTGCCATATTTACTATTCTTTCTACATGTCAGGATGGTTTGTCCCTGTAACCTCAATAAGGATTCTTTAAAATACAGCCAGCTCTCCCGGACTCCTTTCCCCCTCATGTTATTCTCCCAGGGGATCCTGCCCATCAGTTCCCTGAGGGAGTCAAAGTCTGCTTTTCTGAAGTCCAGGGTCCATATTCTGCTACTCTCCTTTCTTCCTTGTGTCAAGATCCTGAACTCAACCATCTCATGGTCACTGCCTTCAGGTTCCCGTCCACTTTTGCTTCCCCTACTAATTCTTTCCGGTTTGTGAGCAGCAGGTCAAGAAGAGCTCCGCCCCTAGTTGGTTCCTCCAGTACTGGCACCAGGTAATTGTACTCCTACACTTTCCAAACACTTCTTGGATTGTCTGTGCACCGCTGTATTGCTCTCCCAGCAGATGTCAGGGTGATTGAAGTCTCCCATGAGAACCAGGGCCTGTGATCTAGTAACTTCCATTAGTTGCTGGAAGAAAGCCTCGTCTACCTCATCCCTCTGGTCCGGTGGTGCATAGCAGACTCCCACCACAACATCACCCTTGTTGCTCACACTTCTAAACTTAATCCATAGACACTCAGGTTTTTCTGCAGTTTCATACTGGAGCTCTGAGCAGTCATACTGTTCTCTTACATACAATGCAACTCCCCCACCTTTTCTGCCCTGTCTGTCCTTCCTGAACAGTTTATATCTATCCATGACAGTACTCCAGTCATGTGAGTTATCCCACCAAGACTCTGTTTATTCCAATCACATCATAATTCCTTGACTGTGCCAGGACTTCCAGTTCTCCCTGCTTGTTTCCCAGGCTTCTTGCATTTGTGTATAGGCTCTTAATATAACTTGCTGATCGTCCCGCTTTCTCAGTATGAAGCAGGAGCCCTCCCCTCTTGCGCTCTCCTGCTCATGCTTCCCCACCAATCCCCGCTCAAAAAGAAAGGATGACATTCAGGATGTGTTCAATAAGTTTTTTCCAGTTATTAGTTTCTGTAGAGAGTTCAGTCAAGAGTAAATTCTCAGCTGAACTTTCAGCTGATGTTGCCCTACTGGCTGATTTCCATGCAACATAGTTTTCTTTGTGTGACATTGAACTCTCATGTGACAGTATTCGGTCTTTCAACTTTCTCCACCCTCTGTTGATTCTCCATCCTGATTGATCAGAGAGAACTGATACATTTGCAGCACTTTTGTTCAGAATGAAGCAGGGTGCACAATTCCACCAGGATTTCAACAATTTCCACCCCACCATCAACCTCAGCCTGGACCAGTCCACACAAGAGACCCACTTCATGGACACTACAGTGCAAATAAGCAATGGTCACATAAACACCACCCTATACTGGAAACCTACTCACCGCTATACTTACCTACATGCCTCCATCTTTCACCCAGACCACATCACATGATCCATTGTCTACAGCCAAGCCCTAAGATACAACCACATTTGCTCCAATCCCTCAGACAGAGACAAACATCTACAGGATCTCTATCAAGTATTCTTAAAACTATAATACCCACCTGGTGAAGTGAAGAAACAGATTGACAGAGCCACAAGGGTACCCAGAAGTCACCTACTACAGGACAGGCCTAACAAAGAAAGTAACAGAACACCACTAACTGTCACCTACAGCCCCCTACTAAAACCTCTGCAGCGCATCATCAGGGATCTACAACCTATCCTGAAGGATGACCCATCACTCTCACAGATCTTGGGAGACAGACCAGTCCTCGCTTACAGACAGCCCCCCAACTTGAAGCAAATACTCACCAGCAACTACACACCACACAACAGAACCACTAACCCAGGAACCTATCCTTGCAACAAACCCTGTTGCCAACTCTGTTCATATATCTAGCCAAGGAACACCATCATAGGACCTAACCACATCAGCCACACCATCAGGGGCTCGTTCACCTGCACATCTACCAATGTGATATATGCCGTCATGTGCCAGCAATGCCCCTCTGCTATGTACATTGGCCAAACTGAACAGTCTCTATGCAAAAGAATAAATGGACACAACTCAGACATCAAGAATTGTAACATTCAAAAATCAGTAGGGGAACACTTCAATCTGCCTGGACCCTCAATAACAGACTTAAAAGTGGCCATTCTTCAACAAAAAAAAAAACCCTTCAAAAACAGACTTCAACGAGAAACTGCAAAACTGGAATTAATTTGCAAACTTGACACCATCAAATTAGGCATGAATAAAGACTGGAGTGGCTGGGTCACTACAAAAAGTAATTTTCCCTCGGATACTCACACCATCTTGTCAACTGTTGGGAATGGGCCACATCCACCCTCGTTAGCACTACAAAAAGTAATTTTCCCTCTGATATTCACCCCTTCTTGTCAACTTTTGGGAATAGGCTACATCCACCCTGTTTGAATTGGCCTCATTAGCACTGACCCCCCCCCCACCACTTGGTAAGGTAACTCCCATCTTTTCATGTAATATATATACCTGCCTAATGTATTTTTCACTCAATGCATCTGATGAAGTGGGTTTTAGCCCACAAAAGCTTATGCCCAAATACATTTGTTAGTCTCTAAGGTGCCACAAGGACTCCTCATTGTTTTTGCTGTTACAGACTAACACGGCTACCCCTCTGAAACCAATACATTGTTTTTCCGTACTCCAGCATAACCAGTCTCTTGTGCAGGTCTTACCATTTGGAAGAGTTTTTGTCAGCAGGTGAGTAAGAAAAGCATGATTATCAGCATCTTGTGGAATGTTACTTGGAATTTCAAAACAACTAATTTAAAGAAAAGATTGCACTTGGGCAGCATTGCTCTTGTCAAGAATTCCAATGTCAGTCACAGTCAAACCTGTAGTACTCGTGAATTGCTCTTGCTGCGTAAGATCTACATCTTCCTGTTGCTGTTGAGTTTCTTGATCGTACACAGAATCTTCTGCTGCATCTGTTACTGTTGGCACCTCTCCTTCTTGACTGCTGTCCTCATGTTCAGGTATTGGCATTGAAATATCACCTGTTGCAGTTGCAGAGTTTTCATTATCTGTAGCATTGTTTGTTGAGTAAGTGTGTTTTCTAGTGGTTTGTGACATCAAGTTATTGGCTTTGAGCTCTTAGCTGCTGCTTCACTCAGTTGTTTTCTCTGTCTCTTGCTTGCACCACTTTCAAATCTCCTCTTCATAGTGATTTATCTGGTCAATATGTAGCCTATCCACACTGGAAATATTCTGCTGTAAATAAGTAGCTTATCTACACTTGAAATCTTCTACTGTAAACATGTACACAAATGCTGTAAAGACTTAAAAGGAAGGAATACTAATTAAGAACACGCAACGAAACAGTCTGACGGGTTATCATCCTTATCACTGAATCAAAACTCAAGCACACAAGGTATAATCGAACAGGCTGAGCTGAAGACAAAGGGATGACATACATATAGTAAACACAGACACGGATACAGACAGAGGGATAATGTCAAAAAATTTCAAATGTGTATCCTCATGAAACTCACTATACAAGATTGTCCTCACAGATATTCACCTTGAATCTGGGCCTATAGACTATGAAAGCCTGTTATGATGGCCAAGCCACCAAGCTAGGGCTCAATGAACCAACCAGTCACCTCTTTTAGCTACCATAGGAAGATAATAATGAGGAAATAATAAATAATTCCTTAGTCAACTAGACGTAAAACTATAAAGACACTAAAATGTAACAATTCTCTACCTTTCAACACACACTTGATCCAGCACCAGCCACTAGTAGTGGTTTGTTTATATAATCAGATGATCTGAGAGGACACGTTCATCACGGTCTAATCTTGAGCCATCAGAACCGATATATTTTTATTAATATTTATGAATTTTTTAACTCTTTAATATGACAATCTATATCAGTTAACAAAAATATTGTCTTTTACCAAATCACGTCTCTTATTTGCTTAAATTTGCAGCTCTAAGCTGAGAGAGTTTGTCACATTTTGGTCCAATAGGGATGCCTGTAAAAACAAGTTGCGAAACTGATCAAATGCCAAAAAAATAACAAGTGTCTAAACTTGAGGCCCCCTTTGAGCTTGAGGCCCAGGTCAAATGGCCTCCTGGGCCCCCCTCTGGCCCTGCATCTGCTTAAAATGTTCCAATAAGCTGTCCTTTTTGTGTAACCAGATGCCGCTTCGATGTAGAGTTCTGAGCTGCTGAAAGTAACAGGGAGAACAATGCCATCTGTTCTGTCCTCTGTTTTCCTCCTCGCCATTTGAACTGGCATTGGCCAAAAAGTGAAGTGATTGCACATTAGTGTTCTCCTAAAATGGAAATATCCCAATATGTTGTTGCTGGCACAGTACTATTCTTAGGGGCAAGATTAGTGAGGCAACAGTAGCCTTTGCAGTATGCCCTTCTCCACAGCAATACTTCATAATGTTCCAGGAGGTAATGTATCTCAGTGCAACAAACCTCATGACAAATAATCAGGGAATGTGCACGCTACAAATATACCTTCAGTTTAATGCAACTGACAAGAACATATACTTCACCCTACATCTAATATATCCCTCGATAGCAAGGCAACTGTTCTCTGTCACCCAATTCTGGTCCATTGCTCAGTCAATACCCATTTTTTGGGTATCCCTTAGGTTTAACAAATATATTTCGTACATTCTTAGCACTGTCTTGTTTAGATCGTTACCCTACACCTCATCAGAACTCACTGGGTGAGGTGCTGCTGCTCTTTTCAACCCAGATAATGTATGGAAAATGGGAACAGAGACAATTCACAATGGAAGCGTATTCCTAGAGAGATGAGAAATGTTCCCTGAACTATTCCTTGTAAATCACAAGTCACATTTTTGATCCCATTCCATGCCCTCTCTGCTGCTCAGTGCAGGGGACAGAGAGGGACTGGTTGGGGGATGTAGCCAGAGTACAATGCACTCTGGCAATCCCCCACTGCCAGGTACTCCCTTGGGGACAACACCCAGTTGACACAGTTTAGAGCCACCCCCAGACTGCTCTAACCTGAGCCTGGGGCCAGGCAGAGCATTAGGGAGCCATAAATAGTCCCTGACTTTCTACCTGGAACTCCCTGCTTCAAGCTGGATGAAGCAAGCCCGCGCTATCTGTTCTCTCTCAGACCTTTGTATTTTTTGTTATCTTAACCAGGATATTGAAACAATCTCTACCTTAAGGGTTTGGATGGGCTGGCAGTGACCCGAGCCTCATTAACCTGCCATTTTTCTGTTATCACAGTTC
This sequence comes from Chelonia mydas, assembly GCF_015237465.2. NCBI lineage: Eukaryota > Metazoa > Chordata > Testudines > Cheloniidae > Chelonia > Chelonia mydas. The sequence continues at coordinate 69,080,352 of NC_051251.2, read as the reverse complement.
TGCTCCCTCTTGTGTTCCTTGGCTGGTTGCAGCATGATTCTGTTTAACTGGAAAAGGTATTTGTTGAGCAGTGACTATGGCACTTGGTCTCTTGGCAGATATCTTTGCAGTTGGCACTATGCCTGTCATGTGAGTGGCTATGAATAAAGTGAGGCCCTGGCTTGCTTTGGCTTGAAGGATGAGATTTGATTCACCATTGAGTCCAGCATTTTGAGGAGGATAAAGTCTTGAATAAATCCCCCTGAGAATAGTATCTGCATGTGTCTCAAAGGTTTGCATCTGTATTGTGTAATCTACGATGCAGATTGCACAGTGACCTTACAACTACTGTAGCCAAATTACAATGGCTCTCTGCCATTGCATCCGCTCCGATTTCTTCTCCTGACAAAAAGCCCTCCACAGTTTAGCCCCACCCAACCTATCCAGCCTATCCAATTCCTATCACATAGCCAACTCCACCTTTATTCCACCAATGCTGCCAACTTCAATTGCCCAATTCTTCACTTCTGTGACAAGCACTTTCTCCATGTTTCTCCAGTCAAAGTCCATTAAGCTATCTCATTGTCCTCATTCAAGTTCCTCCTCAAAACGCACCTCTTCCATAATACACACTGTAAAGTGCAATCTGATTGCTACGACTGACCAGCTAAGCATTGCACATGTCCTATTGTGTTTGTTATGCCATCTCTCCAGCCCCACCTTGGCCTGATTGTTTACCTGTTACATCTCGCTTTTTACATTGTGGTGCACGGATGTCACTTATAGTGCCCGGCCCAATGGGGCACAGCATGTGTATGACCTTTAGGTGTTACCCCGACATATATGTGTAACAATTAAAAGTTGCATCCCTTAGTTTTCTATACACAATGTGAATAGCATCTAGGATAAATTCATTTTTTTAATGGCCTGAGCAACCCGGTTTGAATAAAATAAGGCCCAGTTGCGCTTATCTAACCATCACTTATCATTTGAATATCTGGGCCTTGGTGCACCAGTCAATCCAAGTATAAACTTGACCCATCTTCACTGAAAATCAGATGTGGCATTGAACCAAAACTTTTGTAGGCGAATGATGTAATAAGTAATCACGCTATGAAATCAGTATATCTTATTGTCCTCGTGTGTCAGACTTTATTTCATTTCAGCTCTGAAAATAATTTCCCCAACCCCACAAAGCCAGTATTTTTGTTTTGATCAAGACTAAATAGAACCATCTGAAATAGAAAAGTCTAGTGAATTTTCACCCTCCATCAAACTGAGCTTTTCTAGCTCGGCAGCTTTTTTACAAAAACGAACAATGCAAGCATCTGTTGTTCCACAGTATGGCTCTGAGAGAATTAATTGAAACCACATCCAATCCTTAATTGCCCTTTAAACCATTTGTGTCAAATGAAAACACCTTTTGGGTTTGGGCTTAGTCTGTCACTACAAGATGAACTGCCATGTGCTTCTTCAGGCAATCAACCAATATTATGACATGGCTGGTCAAAAATTACATTAGAGGGGTCAGTGCATTTGCCATGGGGCTGTACTGAACCATCATCATCTTCACTTTGATTTCAGAGTGATGCTTGAAATCCATGCAAAAAAAACCCTACACACAAATAGGCCTATCTCGCGTTCTGCTTTCACCCAGGATTTAAGCATTAGCTGATTGTGCAGCTAAGATTGTTTTAGTTTGTAAAGCTAATGAACCAATCCCCTTCCCGGTGACACAATGGGCTTGATTCAGCATTGCCCCACACCTTGTGTTGTGGTCTTTTATACTGGTTCGAAGCAGGAGTAAAACAACCACCACACCAGAATGGTAACATTTTTAACATAAAAAGAAAAGGAGTACTTGTGGCACCTTAGAGACTAACCAATTTATTTGAGCATGAGCTTTCGTGAGCTACAGCTCACTTCATCGGATGCATACTGTGGAAACTGCAGAAGACATTATATACACAGAGACCATGAAACAATACCTCCTCCCACCCCCTCTCCTGCTGGTAATAGCTTATCTAAAGTGATCATCAAGATGGGCCATTTCCAGCTTGATGATCACTTTAGATAAGCTATTACCAGCAGGAGAGTGGGGTGGGAGGAGGTATTGTTTCATGGTCTCTGTGTATATAATGTCTTCTGCAATTTCCACAGTATGCATCCGATGAAGTGAGCTGTAGCTCACGAAAGCTCATGCTCAAATAAATTGGTTAGTCTCTAAGGTGCCACAAGTCCTCCTTTTCTTTTTGTGAATACAGACTAACACGGCTGTTACTCTGAAACCTGTCATTTTTAACATACTGTGCAACGGTGTAAATGACTGCACAGGGTGCCGGGCAACACAGAACAAGGCCCAATGGCAGCAGGATCAGGCCCAACACGTGGGGAGAGCCTAGTAGCGCAACCTGTTGATTTTATTCATGATGCACCATTTCCTACTTCCAATTACACCAGCGTGTTTCTGCAGATCCATCACGTTGTGCACGGTACTTCATCGCCCCGTGGAGGGTATTTGATCTCCATATTGTGTTCAGTCTGGGTGGCTTGCGGCATTTGTCTTCACCATAAAAGCTCATTTCCCAGCAAGCTTTTCTCTAGCACCTGCCATTTCTGCGCTTGCTCTTCCTGCATTTGATCTGAACCCTCCTGTGTTTCATGTTGCGGCGAACCGGACTCTTTGTAGTGACATAGCCCTATTGTCACGAGACTTGAAAAAGAGACTGAAATATGTTTAGGGTTGTGAGTAACAAGAAATATGGGAGCCAAGGTTTGTGACAGAGAACAAGGATCAGTCTCAGAACCTGAAGATCAAATATAGGCAGAGGAAATACCCCCCAAGCCCTTGGCATAGGTGGCATGGATGAGAGAAAGGGGGCATTGCTGCAGATCTGCTCTGCTCGGTCTATCCTCAGCTATCAACCCAGGCCCTTGGAGCCACAGGAAGTTGGCTGTAAAATAGAGAAACCTTAAGGCTGCTCTAACTTTTGATTGGGACCAGATGAACCTGCCAGCCAGCCCCATAACGATAGTATAGAGCCATTTTTGTCCCCTTCCCTTCAGGTTCCACACCCAGTGGTCCCCAGCCAGACTCAAGAATTGGGGCCAATATATTTTTAGAGTAATCTTTACAGAATCCTGTTACATGTTTATAGACTCCTGTTGGTTTCAGCCCTATTAAATTTCACTGGACTTTTCGATAAGGGCAGTTTTAGATGGGAAATGGAAATAATGAAATATCATGAGAAAATGCTGTTTTCACTGCATTTCTGTAGCAGATGTAACCCAGGAGCTGTGGAGACCTTGCTAGAAGGCTGAATCATACTAGGATTCAAAAATTCCATCAAAAAGCTCTAGACTTATCCAAACTCAACTTCTGAAGCTTTTGAGATGGGTTCTCACATTCATATGCAATAGGGCATTGTCAGCAAATGGCATTGCAATTAACACCAGATGTGGAAGTCGTGCACTGTATACTTAATGACATGAATAAAATATGAAACCATAGATAATACATGGAAACCTCTTAGTACAAGGGAAGCCAACACCATATGCTAATTATTGGTTGTGAGACTGAAGGGACCTACCTCCTTGTAAAATGAACATGAATGAAAACCTCTACTCTCAGAAACTAATTGAAGCATATTGCCAGTGCCCCATCCATGCTTGTTCTTGACACATATAAAGAGTTTCAGTTCCTTCTGTCCCCACAAACCAAAGGGATTTTTTCCAAGCATTGCTTCAGACTTTTTTGTGGTTATTGAAAGGGAACATTAGAGCTTTGATACTCTAAAACCTTGGATGTCTTCCCCCATGTTTTGGCACCATGGAAAGTCATGCCCAGCTGGCATGGAGAAAGTATGCACTAATGTGAGTCAGAGAATGAGTCCAGGCAAGTACCGTTACTCACTGCACAGGTTCAATTGTTATCGATGAAATCCCCATTTGTCCCTGGGTTACTCCAAGGCTCTTCTCCGGCTGCTTTAGTAAAGGGAAACACACGAAGCAACCATGTCCCTATTAGAAGATGTTAGTTTTAACTTTATTGTTTTATTTTTTATCTGAAGACCAAGAATCACACAGAGAAACACTTGGTCCAAACATAATGAATGGAGTCATTAATTTACATCTGACCCTGATTAGCTGAGCTAGTCCATGGATAAAATTAATACACACACACGGAGAACATTTTCATGTGTGACACCTCTTTGCCAGTGATTAAGGGTGATGCCCTGCCCTGCCCAGTCCCAGGAGCATGAGGGCGTGAATGTTGGCACGCGTGCATTCTGCTCCTGAGCTCCTGCCAACCAAAGTCTGGAGCCACTGCATGTATTATACTGGCGTGCTCTCTGCCAGTCCTCTGACCGAGAACACATTGTGCTCCTGATTCATGCACGCTAATGGCTGCAGCACGGATCTCATACAAAGCCCGCTGCAGAGAGTCTTTCCACAGTGTTCAAAGGGGTAAGGTCCCCAAATGGCAAAATGTTACTATCACAAATCCTCCCATCAGTACTGAGAGCTGGTTGGTGATCTCAGCAGGAGGCCAGGCATTCAATGGCATGGAAACTGAACTCCTCACTCACCAGAGGGCTTTCCAGCTCCAGATTGTGGCACTTGGAGAAGAAGGGAGCGGTGTAAGGAGGCTGGCACTTTTGCTGTGTCTGCTCTGTGGATAAATGTCTTTATCCAATCGTGACATCCCCAGGGTACAATCCAGACTAGTAAGTAGCTGTGACACCCCTGCCCTCTAACTTGGGGTGCCCTTTGCACAGCTTTGCTGCTGTAACTTCCAGCCTGGACTGCTCACAAACAGCCTCCAGCATGCGAGTCACCTCCAGCTATGTCTGTGTGTGTGCTGAACCAGCAAGCCACACCTTGGCTCTCACCAGCCAGGGTTATACTGCAGGGTAACCCTAACACACCACCAATCCCAGATTCCCCCTCAGAAATGTACAGTAGAACCTCAGAGTTACGAACACCTCGGGAATGGAGGTTGTTCACAACTCCGAAGTGTTTGTAATTCTGAACAAAACATTATGGTTAGTCTTTCTAAAGTTTACAACTGAACATCGACTTAATACAACTTTGAAAATGCTGCTTTCCCTTTTTTTAGTAGTTTACATTTAACATAGTACTGTATTTTCTTTTTTCTTTTTTTTTTTTTTTTGTCTCTGCTGCTTCCTGATTGTTTCTTCTGGTTCCAAATGAGGGGTATGGTTGACTGGTGAGTTTGTAACTCTGGTGTTCATAACTCTGAGGTTCTACTCTGTTCTGTACTGCTCAGCCCTCTCCTGGACAATACAAGTTTATATCAAGTCCGTTATTCCTTTAATAGAAATAATATGCACACAACTTGCCACCCCAAATAGAGTTTCCCAAATGCTTTAATTCAAGCACACTGGATTAGATAAAACAATGAAAGAAGTTAACAACAAAGAGAGATTTTAAATGAGTACAAGTCATGAGATATAAAGGTCAGCAGTGGCTACAAGAAAAATAAAGATAAGTTAGGTACCAGTTGCATTTTAGCAAACTATATTAAATTAAAAGCAAAGCTTTCTCACCACATGACTTCAGCAGTCTTACTGACCGAACTTCTTAGGTCAGGACCCCTTCTCCGAGAGTTCAACAGATTCTTCCTTTGTCACTTCAGGTGCCATGACTGCAATGGGCAAGGAGAGAGGGGGAGGAGGGTATGTTTGTCCCTCTTTTTTGTAGTCTCAGTCCCCCTCTTGAAAAACATTTCAAACTGAGATTCAGGAGGAAAAAAAAGGTCTATGGGGGAAGGATGTTCCATGCTGCTTTTTTCTCACCTGTTTGAGCTTTCTTTGTTTCCCTTCCTCCTTGATGACTGTTTTGCTGAGTAAATGCAAATTAAGCAGAGAATCCATTCTTTTGTTTAGGACAGACCTGTTTGCCAACCTCAGTTTGGAACATGTGTTAAGCACACCAAACAGTGGAATCTTATAACTTCACATAAAATTTTGCCACATCTATTTTATCAGGACTATACTGATCAGAAAATTATGAGTTTTCAAATGATACTTTACAAGGCATAAATTTGTACAAAGATTATTACAGTAGTGTGTAGAGTGTGAATACAGGAGTATATTCTGTTACACCCATGCTGTCAATCTAGCTCCTTTCATGAGCACCAACAATAATTGCTTTAGGAAATCAATTCAGATGGTACAGTCAGTTTAAGAACTCCTTTTAAAAAAGGAGACAACGTGACAACATGAAGCTTAAGACTTATCTGAACAACTTTTTATTTCAATAGATTTTGCATTGAAAACAAGAGGGTAAAATCTTGGAATTCACTCAGATTACAGTGCTGCCATTTTATCAGGATTCTTACAACACTAAAGTCCCAGCTTCTGGAGTCCTAAGGTTACATGGGAATCTTAGCTTTCATGTAATAAAAAAAAAAAGACAACTCTGACCCTCCTGGAAAAGTGCACCCTAAAATCTCAAAAGACAGAACATCGAGCATTGATTGTTATTAAAAACTCCATGATGTTTAAGCCAATGTCATGACTTTCTGAGCTTGACTCATGACTTTTGAATGGTTGGGCTTGGCAATATTGGGATTACAAAAAAGTGTTTCCGAAAGTGTAGAGATTGCAGAGACCTAGGACACCCTGGTTGGGAGAATGCAAGAACTGTGGCTCTAAACATTCACAACTAACACTACACAAAACTCTAGCGAAGAGGGAGGCTGAGCACATGTAAGCAGAGTGGGCCTTTAACACCACATTGCAGGGGGAATGTGATTGATCCATTTTCCTGATGGCGTGCTCAACTTTCAAAGTGGGAAATGGCAGATTACATGAACTATATTTCCAAGTCAAATCCTATGCTTTGGTCACCTTCTGCTTAACTTGTGGGTGTTTAATATTTGCTCCTTGGGCTGAAAGCTTAAGACCACAAGTCTTTTGGAAATAAAAGTTTGTTTTTTCTCTCTGAGGGGACCAACACAAACCCATACATTACTCAAGTCCCTTTCAACCAATGGGACATTTCACGCTTACTGTGATTTCTCCCATCAGCTGGCTTTTTCTTCTTGTCATTGAAAGGAAGTATACCATGACTACATCTTTCTGCTTTGCCTGCCAATTACATTATTTAAGAGATTAAAGAGATGTAGAAAAATCACATGTGAAAAGAAAGTTTCTCAGGTTTTGCACCTAAGACTGAAAATTTGACATGCCAAGTTTAGCTGAGATCCAAAGAGAGACCGTACATGGTAGCCAGTCTAAACAGTATTAGACTGATTCAAACATGATTCAGAAGTATGACTGCTATATTTAAGGTCAAACTGTAAACAGTCACAAAATGGATGTTTGTGTGGATAATGTGGTTTAATATTTTATTTGCAAGGCACACAAAATCTGAGTAGAAAGCTAAATCCAACCCACCCCTCCTTAAACTATATTCACTGAAACAATTAGCTACATTCAAGTAACCCCAGTGGATCTAGCCTAGCAGTACTCTTTCTAGCCTGAGAGTATCCACCCTGCAACAAAACACTGGAGCTATACAGAGTGATTGGATTAGTAAGTGGTGAGTTGTAACTTGAGCTGCTGCATCCTCCCTGTATTATTAGAGTATAAATTCTTTGGGGGCAGAGATCGTCTTTCTGTTAGGCATTTGTACAGAACTTAGCACAATGGGGTCCTGGTCCATGGGTCTCCTAGGTGCTATAATACAATTAATAAAATAATAATAATAATTATAAATAATTAGCAGGAGTCCCAGCAACACTTGTGCTTCAACCCATACTGCCAATGGCTCAGCTATCTTAGCTTAAAGGACCACTTAACTCAGCTCCCAAAAATCTCTAGTTTGAGCTAAGGGTAACACTTGAGTTATAGCTTGAGCTAATGCTGAAGACAAATAGCTGAGATGTCTATAAGCAGGGCTGGTCAAGTGATTCAGGCATCCTAGTAATCTAACAGTTTCCAATCCAAATTTTCTAGCCTGCATTTTTTTTTGCGAACTCAGATTCGGTGGACACAGCATTGCTATGTGGCATCATGATATGACGATGTTTCTGGTGCAACATGACTGTGGTCATTCCATGACACCTGCAGACTCCATTCCAGGAGACTAGGAGGAGCTCCACATCACCCCCACTTTGTGGATAAAGAATCTAACCTTTACTGAGTTCTCCCCACCATTAGTTTGTAGATGGGACTTGGTCCCCCCTCTCGGCACACATTAAAGGGTTCTGGAAACAGAAATCCTTCTAATTTATTTCACAGTTTTTTAGGTGGATAATGCCTTCTTCTTTCTGTATCCAAAGACTGTCTGTTCACATGGCTCATTGGAATAACACACATAATATTGCAACCACAGTGTCTGTTACTCTCGATCTTTGAGCTCTGCTGATCAGCACATAAAGAATCCCTGCTAGTTGTTAGTTCCCAGTGTTTTATTACATCTCGATTTTATTGTGCATCTTATTGAAGCTTTCAGTGGGGGGGAAAAAAAGACAACTCTGTGTTGCTGGGCTTCAGGCATGGAAATCCAACAGAGGCTTGGGGCCTTTTTTTGGCCAACAGGATGATTAATTGCACACTGAACTGGAATTTGGAGATTACTATAGCCTCCAGTTTTTATTGCGGTCATAGACATAGCCCAGTTCCTAGATCCTGCTGGGCCTGTCTCATAGCTGGACATTGCTCTTTGGACTCAGGTGTGGATACTAACCCAGGAGAGAAATGAAGAAAGAGAAAAATGAAGGGTCCATAAAATGGAGATGAACATGGTGCAAAGACTGGCTGGCTGTCAGTCACATAAAGGAGGAGCAGAATGAAACAGCATTGGCTCTGTAGGCAGGTGGAGTGGAGCTGCTTAAGGGTGTGTCTGTTGTAAATAGGTTCTCCAGACCTGAGCAGTCCTAATCAAACTCCAGTCTCACGTCCCCCTCAGCTGGGCCCACACAAGTTGCTTCAGGTCCCATTGCAGTCAGGGAACATGCCCAGTGTCCCTAGCTTTTTTAAAAGCCATTTGCTGGGGAGATTAGGTGTCACTCCACTGGATACATTCCATGCCCTGTGTCCATAAGATATTAAAAGGACCAGTCACAAGGCTGAATCAACCTGAGGAGCAACTGCAAGCCATACAGATGCCTCCACCTCCCCAGTTACTACAGCAACTACAGCAATCAATTTTATTGGCAGAAATGTTCAATGAAACCACCCATTTTATATAACTGTTGAGTGAATTTATAGAACTCAGAGTGAATTTTGAGTAATCAAAGGTATTCACTCTCGAACCTGATTTTAAGAGGTATGGCTCATCCAGTCAGGGCACAGAAACATTTCATGTGACCCGCAAGTTCAATCTGAACAGCTCCACTTTCAAATATCAGTGAGCTTTTTGAGAACTGAGTGATGAATAATTTCTGGGAAAATACTGAGTTTAAGAGATTGTTTCACATCTGAAATACATTCAAAAAGTTTAGGATTCTTTCATGGACAATTTGCAATCAGAAAAAGAAACAGAATTCACATAATAATTTGTTATGAATTAGTTGGCCAGCTCTTAAGCATGGCACTATAGTGCACCACTAAAGAGCCAGCAGTCCCATATGCCTAAAATGATCCTGTATTATGCATGAGAAAGACACATGGATGTCTGTATGACCTTGGGTTATCAAGAGGAGTCTCTATATTTTTATAGGACCAGATTTTCAGCTGATGTAAATGACACCATGAGCTGTAATCTTTTTACACTTCAGAGAATTAGAGCTCATGGTGTCTCCCTTCCAGTAACGCAATCCCTTGTCTATGGCACTGTGATGGAGTGTTCATCCCACATCCCTGAAAGGATTGAGGAGTTGAGACAGGGCCAATTAGTGTAATAGGCCTCATGAGGGGATTAAGCTGGAGAAGTAACCACCGATTAGAAGGTGAAGCTCAGCTGAGCAGGTGGGGTGCTGGGCTAGTATAGAGCAAGGAAGCTGGAAACAGAAATGGCAGTAGTGAGGAAGTCTTCAGTCACCTGTGTGTTAGCGAGGGAAGGAGGGAATCCACAGCCTGGGAGTCAGTCCCTGAGGGAAGGGTGTACTCAGAAGAGAGAAGGGTGGAGAAGAAAGCCTGTGGGAGGCGGACTAGGAAGCAGAGAGAGAGCAGCAAGGATGGGGACTGAGCAGACCTTGGCTGCATGTTGTAGGGGCCCAGGGCTGAAACTTGGAGTAGCGGGTGGACCTGGGTTCTCCCTACTAGCCACTGATGGAGTGGCATTACCCGGACAGCAGGTCTAGTGAGACCCAATACCCTGGTAGGGGAAAAATCACCTAGAGACTGGCTGGAGAGCTGAGTCACAAACAGGAGGCTACAGCTCCCAGAATGAAAGATAGGCTGCAGAGTGAGAGAGAAGACAACAGGCTGAAAGACCCAAAGGGAGGTGTTGGACCTGGAGGAGCTAATTCCCAGAACAACCAGAAGGAGGCACCACCTGTGGTGAGTGAGTACCCCATGACAGGCACAAAAATGGAATTCTGTTTTAAAATTTAAACAAGCTATAATGTATCTTCCCCTCCCCACCCTATGAGACTGAGGTCCTGTCACCATCTCTTTCACCTTGCACGATGCAGTTAGGATGGCTGGCATCATGGAGAGTTGCTTTTGCAAATCCCACTAGATGCCTTTCTGCATCATTAGGTGCCTGAAGACCTCTGAAAATGTGGCCCAGAGTCCATTGCCATGGTGTCTGTGAAATAGCAGAGCTGCATAAACCATATGGTGCCATGTTCCTTGAAAGCATTCCATTTAGAGTGAGACAAGACATTTTGGGGGGTTTTCTGGCATTCTGAAAAATTGGAATAAAAATGTGTCCAGGTTGGCACAAAAATTAAACTTTTAATTGTTTTGGCAAATCTAATAATTAATACAAATCATTTTGGGTGGAACAAACCATTTCAGTTCAATTTCAAGCCTTTAAGTGTTCTTGAGGTTTTAAAAATTAAATGAAATATTGAAACAAAATGTCACTTCAAAATGTTTCAATTTTTTTGGATTTTTTTTACCAAGACAATTTGGCAAAAACCAACAAATTCAGTGACACTGAAATAATTTGCGAATCTGCTTTTTTTGGCCAGAAAAAAAATCATGAAAATTTCACCAAGTTCTAGTTCCATTGGACTCAGGGAAGTTAGGGGTTCCATTTTTACAAGAAGAATGAAGCATGGTGAGAATTTTGTGGGTGCCACAAACAGCCAGTGCCTTGCTTGTGTTTCCCCACCCGCCATTTCCTGATGTATTTATGGGTGAACAAGCCTCACATGTGCTCTAGTGTGGAATGTCTGTGGCAGACTGTTCTAGCCCCAAATTTCCCTGGGGCTGGACAATTGGTTTTCTATCTGCCAGTCCTGTAAACACAACCTGCTATCTGGAAGTCAACCTGTGTCCATAATCTTGTACAGTACCATTTCTCCTCTTGCTTTGGGGGTCAGAAAGGAGAAAATAGCTGCAGCCTTTGATAAATTTCAGCTTCCTTCCCCTCCTGCATCAGGAAAATTAATCTGGCTAGAGACTGGGTGGGGTTCCTTTTACTTCCCACCCAAGTATCTACAGAAAAGGGACTGCACCCGACCCAGGACAAGATCTAAAAAGGCCTTACGTGGCTGACCAAGATGGAGGCTTTATTCTCCCTTCTTCCCTTATCTGATCATGCAAGAGAAGTACACTCTAGTCCTATGTAATGAGACTTTAGCTGACAATTCTGCTGCTAGAGCCAGGGTCATGATGGTATCCAGCTCATTCTGTTGCCTCTCTGGAAGTAGATAGCAGCAGATATAGCGTCAGAGTTGCTGGCTAGCTGAGTGGCTGTTTCTTGGCTTTCCCACAAAGCCCCTAAAGAGTCTGCCTCCAGATGGTGGAAAGGACCCTAGCTCAGGAAGTAACCCTATGAGCAAGTTTGGGATGGAGGGGGAAGGGCACCTGGCTAGGCAGAGAGCAACTCTGTTGCTTTCACATAATAAAGAGACATGGTTCTGTTGCTGATTGAGCTAATGCCTAGAAAATTTTCCATCAAAGCTGTTTTTTGATGGAAAATTGGGGTTTTGGCTAACTTTTTTGGGGGGTGAAAAGTTCCTAGTATCTGCCAAAAAGTTTGATGTATTGTTGAAAAACTGAATGCCCCAAAGCCCATCCAAACCACCAGATCCCAGTGCAGTAGCTGTCCCTCCTCAGGAGCTGGCAGCATACTTCCTTCCCTTCTAGTGGTCAGCCCAGACTGAGCAGCTCTCCAAGCTTTTATACCTGTTCTCCAGTTGGAGCATGCCCAGCAGAGCTTCCGGGGCGTGGCTTCCTCTGCTAGGAACGAAGGGTTAACCCCTGCAGTACCAGTGCAGAACCACTCTGCCCCATCACAATGTCCTTTAGGGTATTAACCCAGGCTAAGCACTGGGGATCTTTTGCTTATGCTTATTAATCTTTGACCCCTAGAGTACAAGGAGCATAAAGAACCTGTACCTCCTTGTTAGGGGCTTTTATATTCTTCCCCCCTTCTGCATTGAGTTGCAAACTCAGCTGATGGAAGAAATCCACATCCAAATCTCATCTTCATGGTAGAAGAAGAGTAAACACCTAAGTCTTTGTTCTCTTTTTAACATTCCACTCTAGTCCATCTGGTGTCCATGGGCCTTCCTTGTCAGGCAGGACATAACACCTACTGCTGGAGACCAGCATGTCACACTAGTTGATGTTACTCTCTTGTCTGGTGACTTCCACAGTTACAGAAGCAAACACTCAAATATTACCTTGCAGTATGGGTTACAGAGGTTATGAATGAGATTAAAGCAGGCAGCAACTCACAAGCATTCAATAAAGTCTAAACGCTAAACCCATCCTTATAATTCTCATACCTGTTTTAACAATACTGATGCACTGGTGAGCCAGACTGGTTCCAGGTATGTGTTTGTCAGTGTTCAGGGGAGGCCTGGGGATTTTCGCATGAGCTGGTGAGTGAGTCTCTGGTGCTTCACAATTTCCCCCTCCTCTGGCCTTTGCCCATTGGCTCCCTCTAAGGCGCACGTTCTTCCCCGAAGAGTCCATTGCCCTGGGAGGTGCTGTGGGTAGGATGGGTCCAAGGGGCGTAGGTGGTGGGTGGCCAAGGCTAGATGGGCTCAGCTCCCCCCAAACCTGTGCCCCCCTGCCGCCCACAGCCCAGCTTGACAGGCAAAGTCCCATCTCTGGCGGCATCAGGGCAGCTTGGTGTGTCTGAGGGCCCTGACATGGTGCAGCCGGCAGTCTGTCCCAAGTGTGGCCAGCACCCAGCAAGCCAGCCCCGTCCCTGGTGTGGCACCAGCCAGTCTGTCCCTCTCTCAGTGCTTCTGAGTGGAGCTGGGGCTGGGGAGGGAGCCAGTGAGACAGGGGGAGGGAGCCAGTGATACAGAGGGAGGAGAGAAGATGGGGAAGGGATGAAGATGAGGGAGCCAGACACCACCACAGTCAGCTGCAGCCACCATCGGTATCACCACACAGCTTCTCATGCTCTCAGCCCCCCATTCCCACTCACAGCCCTCCCACCACAGTCCCTGCAACTGCCCCCACCCCAACCCTCTGCCCCCAAATCACCCACTCCCACAGTCTCCCACAGTTCCCAGCTGCTGCTTAAACCATCCAACCCCTGAATAGGGGATACCTCCAGCTCCCTCCCACCCCCTGAAAAAAATGTCCAGTCCTCCCCCGCCCACAAAGAAATCCAAACCCCCCAAAACCTCTGGTGGCTACAACCATCCCTCCTCCCTGCCACACACCCCCATTTCCCTAAATAAACCCACCCTGTCACATAACCCCCCAAATAAACACCTCCATGAAACATCATTCTGCCAAAACCCTCCCCGGACTCCCTCCACTCTCCAAATCCCTACACCCTGCCTTCTCCCCATGCACCATTCCTCAATAAACCCACCTCTTAAAACCTGCGCCATGCCCCAATCCCCACCATCCCTGAACCACTTCCCTGGACCTTCCCCCCACAACCCCTTCCTTGTCATTTTGGGGCAATCTCCTGTCAAATCTGTGAGTGGCAAGAGCCAATGGGCTGGAGTGGGGCACCGGGTCCAGATGTGCAGAACAGGATCACCAATGGGGTGAGCTGGGGTGGTTTCAGTATCCAGCTCCCCCCACTCCTGGGGCCTTCCCTCCAGACCAGGCCAAGATAGAGACAGCAACACCCTTAAAGGCTTTCTTCAGACAACTAACAGAAGTTTCCAGATCACAGGCTCTGGTTCTCATGGGAGACTTCAATCCCCCTGGCATCTGCTGAGAGAGCAATACAGCAGTGCACAGACAATCCAGGAAGTTTTTGGAGAGTGTTGGGGACAACTCCCTGGTGCAACTACTGGAGGAACCAACCAGGGGCCATGCTCCTCTTGACCTGCTGCTCACAAAGAGGGAAGAATTGGTAGGGGAAGTAGAAGTGGGTGGCAACCTGGGCAGCAGTGACCATCAGGTGGTCGAGTTCAGGATCCTGACAAAAGAAAGAAAGGAGAGCAGCAGAATATGGACCCTGGACTTCAGAAAAGCAGACCTTGACTCTCTCAGGGAACTGATGGGCAGGATCCCCTGGGAGGTTAATATGCGGGGAAAAGGAGTCCAGCAGAGCTGGCTGTATTTTAAAGAAGCCTTGTTGAGGGCACAGGAACTAACTATCCCGATGTGGAGAAAGAATAGCAAATATGGCAGGTGACCAGCTTGGCTTAACAGAGAAATCTTTGGTGAGTTTTGGAATCCATTTTGAAGCACCTGGAGGAGAGAAAGGTGGTCAGGAACAGTCAACATGGATTCACCAAGTGCAAGTCATGCCTGACAAACCTGATTGCCTTCTCTGATGAGATAACTGGCTCTGTGGATATGGGGAAAGTGGTGGATGTGATATACCTTGACTTCAGCAAACCTTTTGATACGGTCTCCCACAGTATTCTTGCCAGCAAGTTAAAGAAATATGGATTGGATGAATGGACTGTAAGGGTAGTGATCAATGGCTCCATGTCTAGTTGGCAGCCAGTATCAAGCGGAGTGCCCCAGCGGTCGGTCCTTGGGCCGGTTTTGTTCAACATCTTCATTAATGGTCTGGATGATGGGATGGGTCGCACCCTCAGTGAGTTTGCGGATGACACTAAGTTGGGAGGAGAGATAGATATGCTGGAGGGTAGGGATAGGGTCCAGAGTGACCTAGACAAATTGGAGGATTGGGCCAAAAGAAACCTGATGAGGTTCAACAAGGACAAGTGCAGAGTCCTGTACTTAGGATGGAAGAATCCCAAGCACTGCTACTGGTTGGGACCAACTGGCTGAGAGGCAGTTCTTCAGAAAAAGACTTGGGGATTACAGAGGACGAGATGCTGGATATGAGTCAACAGTGTGCCCTTGTTGCCAAAAAGGCTAACAGCATATTGGGCTGCATTGGTAGGAGCACTGCCAGCAGATCGAGGGAAATGATTATTCCACTCTATTCAGCACTGGAGAGGCCACATCTGGAGTACTGCATCCAGTTTTGGGCCCCCCACTATAGAAAGGATGTGGACAAATTGGAGAGAGTCCAGTGGAGGGCAACAAAAATGACCAGGGGGCTGGGGCATATGACTTTTGAGGAGAGGCTGAGGGAACAGGGCTTATTTAGTCTGCAGAAAAGAAGAGTGAGGGCGGATTTGACAGCACCTTTCAACTACCTGAAGGGGGGTTCCAAAGAGGATGGAGCTCAGCTGTTCTCAGTGGTGGCAGATGACAGAACAAGGAGTAATGGTCTCAAGTTGCAGTGGGGGAGGTCTAGGTTGGACATTAGGAAACACTATTTCACTAGGAGAGTGGTGAAGCACTGGAATGCGTTACCTAGGGAGGTGGGGGAATCTCCATCCTTTGAGGTTTTTAAGGCCCGGCTTGACAAAGCCCTGGCTGGGATGATTTCGCTGGTGTTGCTCCTGCTTTGAGCAGGGGCTTGGACTAGATGACCTCCTGAAGTCTCTTCCAATCCTAATCTTCTATGATTCTATAAACACACTGGAGAGCAGGGCCTGACAGTTTTACACAGCCTGCCCAAGAATATTTTCACCAGCCACCTATGTGAAAGGTAAGTAGAGTGGATCATGGGGGGCAGGTCTGAGAAGGGGCAGTGGCTAGTGGAACGAGGAGCATGGGCAGGGAGGGAGCAGGTCTGGGGAGGGGAGCAGAGAGGGTAGTTAGGGGAGAGAAGGGGCAAAGGGCAGGTGTGGGGAGGGGAGCAGAGAGGGTAGGTGGGAGAGACAAAGGGCAGGGAGCCGGTGTGGGGAGGGAAGGGCAGGGTTCTGGCAGTATAAAATTTAGCTCTACATCATTGCACAAAATCACAGGCCATGGAGCCATGGGGAGGCCACCCAGGCCAGGACTCACCACTTCTAAGCAGGTAGGGGTCGCTCTGGCTAACTAGACAGCTGCCTAGGGTGGCAGGTTTTGCCTAGGGTGGCAGGGACAGCCAGTCCAAATCTGTGTGGCACCATATCACAATGCCACTCACTCAAATTTGGCCTAGCCATTCCTCTGTCATGATGAAGGGAGAGCTGGGCCAAACCTGAGGAAGTGGAGCTTTGATTTGGCCCAGCTGTTTCTTGGCCTGTCCCCCATCCCCCCTTCTACTATAACCAACAAACAATACTGTGAGGAGCAAATCTCTGCCCCCCACCTCTTTAAATATCACTCCACAGCCCCTGCTCAATATTTTATTTGTTTGTTTTTTGTTTTCAGACGCGGATTTGTGCAGAAACTGAAGAAATAACTTCACTCACTGCCATACCGTAATAGAAGGTTTGGGGCCCAGAGGCGTATGTTTGCCTCGGGTGCAGCGATGGGTGAATCCGCTCCTGGTTCTACTAACCGCTTAGCAGCAGGGAGAGGATTTCCCCATGCTAATAAACCCTTTGTACTGCTCATCCTGGCCAAAATGTAGTGAAATAGCGGCTATGGCTGGTACGCTAGGTGTGCATGCTGGTTATATTGCTGGGGATGAACTCCCGACGGGGTGCTTCTCTGTCTAAATGCTGCACCTACCAACTGTTTTGCTGGCCAGAGCCTGCCAAAAGTACGGAGTTTTTACAAAAGAGGCCAGGACGCTTTCTCCATCCCCGTCCCAGCACCCTTGTCCAGTCTTCATGGGATGTGGCAAGTCAGGGGTTAAAATCTTCCCTTAGGCAGCTGCAGACCCCACAGCTGCTGGCAATTGGACTTTGTCAGCATTCCCCTCAGGAAACTCCCGGCCTAAGGAAGGGTGATTGGGCCATCCTGTCTCAAAGGCAAATTGCTAGCCGGCAGCTGTGTTCCCTGGAGGTGGGGATATATAAATGCAGAAGGAAGCAGATTTGAGTAGTTTTGCTGTGATTGGGGTGAGGGCTGCTAGGTCTACTGCTTAGAGGAGATGAAGGGTATTCAAGAGAGGCACTTGCTTTTGCTAGCAAAGGCAAAATTCATTGTTTCTTAAACAAAGTGAATGGGGTCAGCCAGGGATCGCAGACTGCCCGCTCTGAGAGCCAGACTAGGTGTGTAGTTGTTCATATCAGCGAAGTGATGAGTAATAGATCTGTGCAATGGTCAGCTGCTGAACGTGTAGGGAAGAAGTTGCTCTCTAGCCAAATACTAGCTCTGCTGTGTGTCTGTGCTGGCTATCGTCTGCGTACCTGTTGCCAGCTCAGTTGCTTGAGCAAGACTTTCTAAGGAGTGTTTCTTTTTGTCAGTGCCATGGTTGCTTTTAGTGATCTCTCTTAAATAGGAGAGGCTGTGAAAGTGGAAGGTTCTTCAAGTACATATGTAAACATGTGCAGTTCAGTGCTCCTGCTAGCACCATGTTCATAAATAAAGCTAGGACTGCCCCCACCCCGTAGGTGCTGGAACTAGCTTGAAGGGGTTTCCATTATATACAGGGTTTACAGTTTGGGTTAACGGCTCTCAGCACCCCCACTCTACAAATTGTTCCAGCACCACTGTCCCACATATAATCTCTAAATCTGCTTTAATGGGCTGAAACCTCCTCTATACCATACAGTCCCCGCTGATTGCACAAACAGTTTATTTAAGCAGCTTTTGCAGTAAACCAGCTCCCATCCTAAAATGCTTAGAATGACCTTCTTCATGTGCAGGTGGTTTTTAACTATAGTGGGAGAAAACAAATACAGATGGTGAATTTCCTGTTTACAGCGGGATGGGAAAGATTGTCATTTTGGCTAGGGATAAAATACTTGTCTTAAGGGTTAGACTGCTCTGTAGAGGCAGGACATAACTAATAGTCTATTTTATTTGAAAAGTTGAGTTGTTCAAATGCATATTGGCTCCAACAGCTAAACCAAAAATCCTTAGCTTAGCATACAAGCTTTTTGATTATCACCTTTATCATACAGCAAAAACATCTAGCTGAGCAACTCTGTCAAGAGAAGATTTTCATTAATACAAAATATTGGTGGACTGCATACAATAGAAATGTCCTGCATTTCATCTTCCTTATAATCTGTATTTAGCAACTTCTGTAACAAAATGTCCGAACTCAAGGGTTGGCACTGGCCTAACTTGTAACCCAGTAACCAAAATGGTAATTGCATAAGCAATAGCTGTTCTAATTTCCTGTAATTAGACTAAAACAGTTTCCTGAGAGATGTCCCGTTAAGCTAATTTCCAATTTAAGTGCCCCTCTTTTAAGGGGATTATACTATAGTAATTATTTATATAGCGTACACAATGTACAAGGGGCTTTACAAGCCAGTAAAAAGTCCCTGCACTGAAGAGACTAAATGTACAGGTGAAGGATGGCGGAATTGGATATGTTAAAAAGCCAAAGTGACTGAGCAGTGCAGCTTAACATGTGTCTTCTAAGTTTAATCACTGGTATAGAGGGATCTTGGTTAGTTTATTTGATGTTCTGTGGCCTACTTTATTCCTTCTATGCTGAGGAACAACTCGGGATTCCAGCCCAGGATGAAGTGCACTTGTGACTTGATTTATGTAGCACTTTTCATTCAAAGATCTCAAGGCATATTACAAACATTCATTAATTCTTACTTAAGAATGGCCATACTGCATCAGACCAATGGTCCATCTAGCCCAGTATCCTGTCTGCCAACAGTGGTCCCTCTCAGATGCTTTCAAGGGAAGGAACAGACCAGGGTAATTGAGCAATCCATCCCCTGTCATCCAATCCCAGCTTCTGACAGAGATATAGGGAAACTCAGAGCATGAGGTTGTGTCCATGACTCCTTGGCTAATAGCCATTGAACCTATCCTCCATGAATGTATCTAATTCTTTTCTGAACCCATATATAAGTGTGGCCTTTACAATATCCCCTAGCAATAAGTTGCACAGATTGACTGTGTTGTGTGAAGAAGTACTTCCTTTGGTTTGTTTTAAACCTGCAGCCTATTAATGTCATTGGGTGACCCCGGTACTTGTGTTGTGAAGGGGTAAATATCACTTTTTCTCCACACCATTCATGATTGTATAGACCTCTATCATCTCCCACCTTAGTCATCTCTTTTCTAACTGAACAGTCCCAGTCTTTTGAATCTCTCCTCTTGTGGAAGCTATTCCATATCCCTAATCACTTTTGTTGCCCTTCTCTGTACTTTTTCCAATTCTAGTATCTCTCTTTTGAGATGGGGCAACCAGAACTACATGCAGTATTCAAGGTGTGGGTGTATTGTGTATTTATATAGTGGCATTGTGATATTTTTCTCTTATCTATCCTTTTTTTTAAATGGTTTCTAACTTTTTGTTAGCTTTTTTGACTGCTGCTGCACACTGAGCAGATGTTTTCAAGAGAACTAATCTACAATGGCTACAAGATCTTTCTTGAGTGGTAACAACTGACTTAGACCCCATCACTTTGCAAGTATAGTTGGGATTGTTTTCCAGTGGGCATTACTTTGAAATTTTATCAATATTAAATTTCATCTGCCATTTTGTTGTCCTGTCACCCAGTTTTGTGAGATCCCTCTATAACTCTTTGCAGTCTACTTATACTTCTTTCTCTTGAGTAGTTTTGCACTGTCTGCAAACTTTGCCATCTCAGTTTACCCTTCTTTCCAGATCATTTATGAATTTGTTGAACAGCACTGGTCCCAGTACAGATCCTTGGGAGACCCCGTTATTTACTTCTCTGCTGTGAAAATGACCATTTATTCCTACCCTCTGTTTCCTATTTTTTAACCAGTTACTGATCCATGAGAGGACCTTCCCTCTTAGCCCAAGACTGTTTAATTTGTTTAAGAGCCTTTGATGAGGGACCTTGTCAAAGACTTTCTAAAAGTCCAAGTACTCTATAGCCACTGAATCACCCTTGTCCACATGTTTGTTGGCCCCCCTCTAATTATTCTAATATATTAGTGAGGCATGACTTCACTTTACAAAAGCTGTGACTCTTCCCCAACAAATTGTGTTCATGTATGTGTCTGATAATTTTGTTCTTTACTATAATTTCAACCAGTTTGCCTGGTACTGAAGTTAGGCTACTGTAATTGTTGAGATCGCCTCTGGAGTCTTCTAATAACCAGTGTTACTTTAGCTATCCTTTAGTCATTTGGTACAGAGGCTGATTTAAATGATAGGTTACG
The DNA here is from genome assembly GCF_015237465.2 of Chelonia mydas. Lineage (NCBI taxonomy): Eukaryota > Metazoa > Chordata > Testudines > Cheloniidae > Chelonia > Chelonia mydas. Next base: position 69,059,788 of record NC_051251.2, on the reverse strand, counting down.
TACCTCAGTTGTTAGTTCTGCAATTTCATATTTGACTTCCTTCAGAATGCTTGGGTGAATACCATCTGGTTCTGGTCATTTAGTACTGTTTAATTTATCAATTTGTTCCAAAGCCTCCTCTAATGACACCTCATTCTGAGACAGTTCCTCTTCTTTTTTTACCTAAAAAGAATGTGTGAGGCATATCCTCTACAGCGAAGACCACTGTAAAGAATTGATTTAGTTTCTCTTCAATAGCCTTGTGTGCCTTCAGGGCTCCTTTAGCATCTCCATTCTCCAGTGGCCCCACTGATTGATTGGCAGGCTTCCTGCTTTGGATGTACTTAAAATTTTTTGCTGTTAGTTTGTCTTTTGCTAGTTGCTGTTGACATTCTTTTTGGCCTGCTTGATTATACTTTTACATGAGTGGCTGATAAAGGCTGACCTCACTGGCTGCACGCAAGACGCCATTGCAGCAAGACACCTTCATCAAACCTAAAACGAGAGCTAGAATGAACACAACCCTAAATTCATTGCTTTAACCACAGGGAACAAATTAACCGCAAATTAACTTGTCCATCCATTCCCTTGGGATTTTTGCTGATGTTGTATATGTTGACACTGAAATTAGGTTTTTACAATGGCCTTACCTGAGATATTAAAAACTACTTTTGGAGGCTTTATTATTTACTTTTTATTTTGCGGTAGCTCCTCGGAGCCCCAGTTATGGTACGAACCCAAAAGACGGTCCTTGCCCTGTTCAGCTGAGACTGTAATTTTATGTAACAAACACATTTTGTTATAGACAATAAATAGAAGAAACGTTTAGTTTTGGACAAATCGCCAGTTCTTGGATAATAAATGTTGAGATAATACAAGTATGAGTTAATTGCAAGAGAGAACAGAGGTGAATTAATTAAACCGTTTGATCGCTATTGTTTCCAGCAGAGTAGCTGCATAGTCAGGACCTGATTTTCATCAGCATGCTAGGGGGAAGGGAAACAATAAACAAGCATTTTTTATATACCTCAAGTAGATGCATGATGGCTTTTTAAAGTGCTTAATTCAGACTGGATAGGGGCAGGGGAGTCCTACCCCCACATGGAGTCACATGTAAGAAGACACAGAGGTGGTGGCGTTTGGATGCCATTTATGAATGTCTGCTTCCCAGCCAGCAAGAGGCAGTGACTGGTTAGATCAGCCTGGGCTATGAATTTTTCTTTCCACTCCTTTCTTTTTTTTTTTTTCTTTTTTTTCCCTCCTCTTACACAAAAGACTGACCCTGTGCCATTAGAGTCTGGAAAATTTGTGGCAGTCTAATGACAAGGTTAAAACCAAGCTATGGAAACAAGAGTGAAAATTATGTTGCAAGCACCACACTTATCTTTAGTGAATCAGACAAATTGTTTGTTAAAGTTCTTAAATTAAACCCACCCCCTGGGAATTGTATTCATCCAGACTGTAAATCAAGAGGTCATCCAATTTCTTTCCTCTCTCCCACTCAATGTTTTATTTCTGTTTTCTCTAGCAGGCCCTGTTAATTTTCATAGTTCTGAGGAATTAAATCTTTTCCCTTTCAAACTTGTTCCTTGGACACTACAAAAAGTATTTACTGGTTGCTTGGGAAAGGAACCAGCAATCTCTCCAAGCAATTTAAAGCACATAATAAATGGGCATTAACATTTTTAGTTATCTGATTGGCTTATATACTTGATGACATCACTAGCGGGCATTCGTTTCTCTATAGGGAGCCAAATCACATATATTAAACCACTCCAACAAATTAACTCCCCAGGAGAGCAGTGCAGGGGAAGAATCATATCTCAGAGGGAGTGTATCTGGATTGGGAACACTTCCTTCCATGCGCTAGAGGGTAGTAATCTGGTATTGGTCCATACAGCTGCCACCTAACCCCTATTCCCTGCATGCTGACTCATTTCCTTGGAAGGCTCCACCTTGTTTTCACCACTCCCCAGCTTGTTTAGTGAGCAAGAGCAGTGGGCACACTATGCTCACTTAAGATCTGGGGAAGCAGCTACACGCAATCATAAAGGGGTTCTTCCTGTCCCTGATTCCCTAGCATGTCTGTGCCAAACAAGACACAATGCAGCACTAAATAAATTGCCTTGGTCCAATACTGAGCCTCTTCAGGCAGGGGCTCCCAGGGAAGCCAACTGGAGTTTTTTCTGGGCAGAAGGATAGGGAGAGACCCATAGTGTGTAGGAGCATAGACAGGGGGGGAAAACAGTGAAATGGTACTCGGAACATGTTTATTACTGGAGCCTTTGGGGTCCAACCCTGTGCATGGATGCTCCGTCTCTTGAATCACCATGTCCAAACCGGATGGCTTTTTTGAATCATGCTTTAATCAAACACAAATTATTTGGCTCAGTACAGGGGTAACTGGGTGAAGTGTTGTGGCCTGTGTTACACGGGAGGTCAGACTAAATGATCTGCTTTCCCCATCTGGTCTTAAAATGAATGAAACTCTTTATCTGTGTGTCTGTACTTGTTAATATCAGTAAAACCTTCAAACACAGCAATTGATGGTCCTTTCAACTGGACGATTTGGAGATAGACAAGTGGTTTGCTAAGTAACCTCACAAACCCCCGTTTCTAGAGAGATGAGCTCTCATCTGAGATTAGAATCTAGCTCTTGTCTCAGAACTTTAAAATCAAATTCTGGCTGTGTGGGTGAGCCATAGTGGGGAGAAACTGTGGGGTGCAGGGACTGGGGAGAGAGTGGTGGTACAGAGAACCTAAGCAGGAGGCAGCCATAACCTGTCTGCAAAGTGGTGGCCAGAAAATTAGCTTTATTCCTTGACCCCATCTTATTGTCTGGGTCTGCACTCTGAAGCCAAATGACTAGAGCTGGTTGGGAAATATATTTTGTTTTCCAGCAGAAATGAATACATTTCCTTTTTGTCAAAAATGTTCATGGAATTTTTGGGGGTTGTCATTGAGATCCTCCCCCCACCCATAATTTAGACAAAAATAGAAATCTCTACCTGAGTGTAGGTATTTCTCCATGGGTGTATAGGGCTGGATTCCTAGGGCCAGGGCAGGTACCTAGGAGAAGCAGTTGTACTCCCCTATTTAGGGACTAGCCTGGCTCTCAGCAGATGCCAGGGCACTTTTAATTTCCACCCTGTATGTCATTACATCAATATAGAATAGCCAGATGGCAGGAATGCCCTGGCCACTCTCCCTTCCACTTCCAGCCCACCTCAGCATAGCCCCTGCACTAATGCCTCTTACTGGGGTGGGGATGGGCATAGAAGCAGCTCTGCTGCCCCCAGCAAAAGTCTTTTGGCCCACGGCTTTTGCCTTGGAGGGACTGCAACGAACTGCAGTGCAGAGGGGAATCCCCTAGAGGCTCTGGCCTGCTGTTTTCACTAAGACCTTACTCAGACTTCCACTGAAGTCAATAGTTTTGCTCAGGCAAACTCGCAAGTAAGTGCTCTGTAATTCTTCATTTTGTGGAGTTTTACATTTGTATTACACTTTAGGGTTTGTTTGTTTGTTTGTTTTTAAAATTAGAGCTGTATTTTAACTCTGAAGAACTCAGTTTTATTTGAAGGGGCATCATGTTATAAACGCAGCCAGGCACTCGGCAATGTTCTAGTGGCATTTCTCATACCACCGGGAGGCACTTAACATTTGAGATTTGTGCCTTGAACCGGTCTGAGAGTGCCAGGGTTCAAAGTGACACAGGCCCCACCTGATATATCTCACTGCTTCAATAAATAACTGAATTGACATTCATGCATTAATTTTCTAATGATTCTCATTAGAAATCAAGGTGTCCTTTTAAATAACCCCTATTAAGAGCAATCTTTGTATTATCCATGCCCTCTGATAAGTGAAAACTAAAGGCACAGCTGCTAGAATCGCAGCAGAGCCGACAAGTAGAACTACAGAAAGGGAAAGAGCTGTTTTATTAAGGACCTGATCCAAAGTCAATTGAAGTCAAATTAGTCAAATCCTAAAGTTCGTTATCTGTTACTTGATACACACACAACAAATATCAGATTGTGTGTCAAAGAGTAGTCTAAAATGCAAAATTGTTAGGTCAGAGAGACAGGTCCTAAAAATTAGATCCAGAGCAGATTCTAACAGCTGTACTAATGTGGATTCACATGGACCTTCTGAACTACCCATCTGGATTCTGTTCTTATAAATAAATATAATAATTTTGAAGAACTTAATAAACGTTACTGTGCTACGTTTCACACAGATATCATAATATTGAAACTGGCAGGTGTTCTTCTTTCCTCAGCTAGAGCTATGTGTTTTAAAAGAATATTTTGCAGGTTAGTGAAGATGTTGATCTTAGATCAAGTCACTCTTTTGTGTAACTTGGCAAATTTATTCCTAGGACAATATTCTTGTGCTTTTAGCTCTCAAGTTCATTTAGTTGTCATGCAGCATGAACATAGACTAAATGAAAAAGATTTAAAAAATGACAAGTGACTTTTAGGTGCCTTCATTTTTAATTATTCAACTTGAACAACTTTAAAGACTCTCGAGGGCAGGCGCTCAGAACTTTCTGATCATCAGAGTTCTTTGGGGCATCTCCAGTTAGGCATCCGGAAATGTAGGCATTAACAATCATTGATCACTTCTGAAAAATCTTGGCCCACAAGGACATCTTACTGCAATTTCCAGACAGTAATTACACTCTTCTATTAATTGAAGCTGCAAAGCACTGAAACAGATTAAAAGTTTAAAAAAAAAAAAAAAAAAAAAAAAAAAAAACCCCAACCCTACATGAACACAATGAATTTAAACAAACAATTGGGAAATGGAGAATGTAAGGGTTTTCATGGGAACGTGAACTCCTCTACCTTGCGTACTCAGAAATATATAATAAGGAATCTACATAGTAATATAGGCTGGGATTTTCAAAGGAGCATAATGGGTGCCTGACTGTTGTTTGTGCTTCTGAAATCTCCCCATGTCACATATATCTCCAAGGTGCATGATTTCATATTATGAGACCTGTAGTATTTGAATTCTCTGATGGGTTTTATGATTTAATTTTTAGGCTTAACTTTTTGCATTTAATTAGTTTGAGGGAGGGGGTTAGGTAAGGTTTCTCCAAAGGATCTACTCCAATATGTTTCTAAATGCAATGAGGGGATGGCTATTTAGGCACATTGGTGGTTGTATTGCACGGTGATCAATAAGGGAGGTCTGGAATGACCGCCGTGCTTGATACTGCTAAGCCATTTCACTTTAACCCTGAATTAGTTCCCTTCAACTGGGAGAGGCGTGAACACAGGCTTCTTTGCTCTTGGAGAAAGTATTTTGATATGCTGGATGCAAGACAATACCCTTTCTTTCTGTCTGGAGAGCCCCTTTAAGAATCGATTTATAGAAAGCACCTAAGCACAGACTTAAATTGCATTGAGATAAACCAAAAGCAATCCACTCTCTGGGAGTCCACCCAAACTGTAGAATGCCAGGTTTCAGAGTAGCAGCCGGGTTAGTCTGTATCTGCAAAAAGAACAGGAGTACTTGTGGCACCTTAGAGACTAACCAATTTATGTGAGGATAAGCTTTCGTGAGCTACAGCATCCGATGAAGTGAGCTGTAGCTCACGAAAGCTTATCCTCAAATAAATGTGTTAGTCTCTAAGGTGCCACAAGTACTCCTGTTCTTTTTCCAAACAGTAGAGATGACCTTCCAGAGTGTGGTATGTGCTAGGCGGCTGTCATGATGGTCAGCTTAGCTGCATGTAATGGAGAGTTACATTTGGGTGTTGGGCAAAGACTGGGCTCTGCTCGTCCTCAGTTTAATGGCACCACATGAACTACTCCTTTTCTCTGTAATTAATTTAATTAATTTAACACCGATAGACCCCGGTCATCGGCAGGCGCGGGATCGAACCTGGGACCTCTGGAGCTAAATGCATGAGCCTCTGCTGCAGGGATCGGCAACCTTTGGTATGCGGCCCGTCAGGGAAATCCACTGGCAGGCCGGGACAGTTTGTTTACCTGCAGCGTTCCCAGGTTCAGCTGATTACAGCTCCCACTGGCCACGGTTCGCCGTTCCAGGCCAATGGGGGCCGCAGGAAGCGGCGGCCAGCACATCCCTTGGCCAGCGCCGCTTCCTGCAGCCCCCATTGGCCTAGAACGGCGAACCACAGCCAGTGGGAGCTGTGAGCGGCCGAACCTGTGGACGCTGCAGGTAAACAAACCATCCCAGCCCACCAGCGGATTTCCCTGATGGGCTACGTGCCAAAGGCTGTGGATCCCTGCTCTACTGAATGAGCTAAAAGCCACATGGCCCTTAGCTAAGGTAGCAGCAGACTCATTAACTTCTAAGTGGCCTCGGTGCCACTAGAGGGGACAGAACACCACACCCAGAAGGTGTGTGGGTTACATTAACAAAGTAGCAACAGTAGTATGATGATTGTATTGCAATAGTGCCTAGAAGCCCCATTATGGGACTGGGCATTTTAATTTTACACAACACTTGATTCGGTTTGTCAGGGCTGATGACAGAATTCTTGTGCTGACACCTAGACTCTGACAGTAGCGCAGACCACTCAGGACTTCTTATGCCACGGGAGTCCAGCTAATCAGGCAGAGAACAGGTTTCCCCAAGGGCATTTTTACCAAAGGTGAATGTGCAGAATCTACCAATTCCAAGGGGAGGGTCACATTTCTGATGATTGTGTAAAATCTGCAGTTGCCTTGGTGTCAGAAATGCATCTGATTTTAATGAAGGACTCCCTGAGCCCATCCCTTCCTTCCTACTGCATACATGTCTGACTCGTGCATGTACTTTCAGATATTTATAAAATCAGGAGCACCACCTCTGCAGAGGCAGTGTTGATGCTGGCATGGTGGGAAGCCATGAGTCACTGGAGCAAAGGGAGTAACACCGAATGACTGTTAGTCTATATAAAAACCAGAATTAGTGGGAATTTTCCAAGGACATCAATACTCCACTTCAGTTCAATTTGATGTGGGCTTCAGCCTGAACTCACCACAATTTAAAAAGAAAACAACAATACAATGGGAACTGACTCATAAGTCTTGTTATGAGTTCACTCTCCACGGGTGAAAATGAAATTTAATAGAAGCTGGAGCAATCTCAAAGCAGGGTGTATGTTTATCTGCCAATAACCAATTTGAGGCTTCAGTAATGAAATGCAGCTACCAACACTGGCACAGCCTCTTTGCCACAGTTTCCATACAGTTTGAGGACTCTTTCTGGTACCACGTATTCATGTGGCAAACGAGCTTTATCTGGAGGTGGATACAGAAAAATTGCCAGGCAAACTACTGAAGGCAGGGGGAAAAAACCTGTTTCAGCAACTTGTTTATGAGGATTAAGTGAGTCAAAACCTCTGATACCACCTACTGTGCATCCCAGGCTGTGGAAAAACCAGGTTTACTGGTAGCAAGGGGCCCAACCCAATGCAATAAATTAACAGCTATGTTGAAAGAATGAGGACATCTTTTACGCTGTAGGGGGCCTGATCCAAAGCCCATTGGAATCAATGCAAAGACTCCCACTGACTTCAGTGGGCTTTAGACCAGGGGCTTAGCGCATTCCTCCTTTGGTAAATGTAGACAATATACATAACAGGGCAGTTCAGTAGTAGCATAGACTGGTTTTGCCACTCCTTCATATACCAGTTGCATTAGTGATTATAGCACATTACATCCACAGAAACCTTGAAATGGCAAGCTGGCCTGGAGGTGAAGTTAAGAAACGTTCTGGAGGGGGACAGCGCTGCATTTGCAGTGAGATGACTGCCTTTAGGAAAGGCCTTTCCACCAGAAGAATGACACTCTCAACACTGACATGCTCTGGTGCTTCCTAAATATCAACTGCCCCCCCCCCCAAAAAAAATTCCCCTGCAACAAATCAAAACCTACAAAAAGTAAATGAATAACATCTAAAACACAAACACTACCCCTAACCTGAGTTTCTCCCCCACAAAGGGAGATGTTCCAGAGTCTCCATGATGTCCACTCGAGACTTTGCTATTTCTTTCTGTTTTATGCAGAAGGCCCTCGGATACTATGATGTTGGGCTGCAGTATAAATCGCTTAGATACGTAGATAAATGGATTTAGAACTCCAGTCCTGCAATGAGCTCAACTCAAGCCATCCCCACCCCAGGCTCGGGACATAGATCACTTCCATCTTTATGTTCTATGGGCCCATTCACTGCTAAGGAAATGAAATCCAGAGTTAGTCCTTGGGCCTGAGTTGCTTCCAGGGAACCATGCATTGGTATTTGGCTGAGCTTTCTGTAAGTGTGGTTTGTGACTACTTCTGCTCAAGGACTGGTGTATATGTGTACATAAATGAGTTACACTAGGATCACTCACCTGACAGCACATCGCTGATTTCTGCTCGAATAGAAAGCTGACCGACAGGACTCAGAGGGCAGCATAATTTTAGAGTGAAAACACTGCATTCTTGATCATAAAACTTATCCAGTTACTTTCGCTATCAAGTATTTTCATCGGGAAAGCTTTCCTGTTAAATCAAGGGGAGAAAGATATCTTATGGGTAAAGGTTACAATGGAAATATTCAGAAGTGGGACAGTGAATTTTTTCCAATGCTACCCAACTCCATGTTGTCACCTGCCAGCTTCACACCCAAATCTGCTGCCAGGAAAGTTGGACTCTTACACTGACTTTGATTTGCTGAAAATCACTTGAATATTTCAGCTAAAAAGGAAAACAGGTATAAAATGAAGCTCTTAAGGACATGCATTCGGCCAAATGGTCAACACATGCTGCAAAGAAGAAATGTTGGTTGAAAAATTTTAGCCAACTCTGATGAAATAATACCATTGAAAATGAATGTATATTAATGAGTGTTCTGGAAAAGACCCAGAAAGAGAAACTATTTTTGTAGCATTCAAGAAACAACTAAACACAGAAAATTGTATGGAAAAAGTCCTGAATATGTTGCTATCCAGGTGCTGCTTGTCCTGGTTCTGCAAAGACTTTCATCTAACTAATTTATGATTGCAACTGCTAATTTAAGTTTGACATGGCTTTAACAAATATAAAAGAGAGTACAGGAGGTATTAAAAAAAACCCAGCAAGCAAAGAATTGTGTGGGTTAGTTTAAGACAGAAAACCTGGAATCAATTAAAGAATTGGGGTTTTTTATATATTTACTCAAACTAAATGCACAAGAAGTACTTTGAGTATTCAGTGGTCCTACGTGGTGTTTTGAAGGGATTATCTACTTAGTTACAAATCTTTTACACAAGTTAGTTTTAACATTTTAAGTAGCAAATAGAAAATAATGGTCCTCATTCATTCTTGTATTACTCCAGAGGGGTTCAGTTAAAATTAATGGAGCTTTACTTATGTAAAACTGAGTGAATCAGTGATTGGCTTTAAAATCTTTATAATTTTTTGCCTAGTCCTTAATTAACACTTACTGCATCATCCACTGTCAGCAATTGTGCAGATTTTAATGGAAGCTATCCTATAACCCTAGAGGCATGATTCACTATTGCCTTGCAACTTGGGCAGTCATTTGCACAAGTGGACACTTGGTGTTTGTCACCACCATCCTGGTTGTGCAATGCAGAGTCTGGCCTACAGTGCACAGAAGTTCAGCAGTAGACCAACCAGGCCAAATTCAAACCTGGTGGAAGAGGATGTTACAGGTGGGATTTAGTCACCCAAATCCCATTGAAATTTGATGAGAGTTTAGCACCTAACAGCCTTAGGTTCCTTTGAAAATCCTGACCTATGTGTAGCTGCATTCTCTTACACCTCAATAGCATTGTACTTTAGCCACTCCCCTACCCTAACATATCCCCGCCCCCCCCCCATGAACCCCCCGTATGGCATGCTGGTTCCGCTGGCTCTACACCTGCCGGAGCTACAAGAAGGGAGTTGATTGGGGAAGATGGCCCATAATTTTGGTTTCTTGTTTATTAACTGAGACTGAAATCATCCATGCCTTTGTATGGTTAGCCACCACTCCACTTTACCTACCAAGTCCTCCTGGAGTCATCTATCCATATTCAGAGAACCACGTCCATGTGTACTTAACCTTAAGCATGTGCTTAATTCCTTAGGACAGACTTGTGCATGTGCCTAAAGACTATCCTGAATCGGGACCAAAATGGGAATGAAGTATTGATCTTAAGAAAGGTGATTCTTTCAAAGGCTTTGTGTTGAATATTTTCCTGCGTGTTCCATAAAACGCTAGGTGTTTGATATGACATTTTCAAATAAACTGTATAAATAAAGCAGGGAGGAAAAAAGTAATAACTGGAAGAAGTCATAACAATTGCTGCTTTCGGCAGCTCCTTGAGTAGCCTTTAATGATCCCTACGTTTCTGGAATATAGCACATACTGAAGGCTCAGAGGGTTGGACTGTTTACTGTCTTGTTTTTATCAGTTTCCTTGGTAGTAGCCACATTGGTAAGACTACAACTAACACTCAGTTCATAATTGTAATGAAGCTGGTTAAACAGTTTGGTTAATGATTAAGATCATATAAATATGGGATGAGTAAAAGGAGACTGAGTGTCACTTTTACAAACGGCTGCACGAAAGACTGTTTGGGGCCAGAAAGTCAAGACTACTGGGTAAAATAAGTAGTACCTACTTGCATCATTTTTTAAACGAGTCCAATCGAATACATTTTGTTCTTTTCAAAGAGCTTTTAAAGCTCCCCTGGAAAGGGTGAGTCTTGTCAGAGTACTTGGCACGTCTCAAACCCAGAGTGGGAGAAAGTTACCGTTAACATTTATAGAAGGTTGGTGAGTCACACTGGTGTTTAGGCTGCTGCATCTTGCTTGCTCCCTGTGTCTGGCAGAGGGTTCTCCCTTCTCCCCTCCCCCTTTTTTGCATATTTCAGAAACTGGCTGCTCTGCTAACAGCCCTGGCAAGAGTAGATACATGGTAAAATGAAGGGAGCTGGAGCTTAGCAGCTGCTGTTTCCTTCTAAAAGGTCGTCTATGAGAACACAATATGTGTTTGTGATACACATACATAAAACATCCCGAAAGAACTTTTTTTTCTTTTTTTTTTAAATCTTGTTTAAAATATGGCTAAGCGCCTGCAGGTTTGTGATCCCCTGTTTGAAAACATAATTTTCCTCTTCTTGCCTCCAGTTCTTTACTACTTTCACCTCTTTAGATCTAACGATACAGTCTCCCACAGTATTCTTGCCAGCAAGTTAAAGTAGTATGGATTGGATGAATGGATAGAAAGCTGTCTAGATCATCGAGCTCAATGGGTAATGATCAATGGCTCCATGTCTAGTTGGCAGCCAGTATCAAGTGGAGTGCCCCAAGGGGCAATCCTGGGGCCGGTTTTGTTCAATGTCTTCATTAATGATCTGGAGGATGGCGTGGACTGCACCCTCAGCAAGTTTGCAGATGACACTAAACAGGGAGGAGTGGTAGATATGCTGGAGGGTAGGGATAGGATACAGAGGGACCTAGACAAATTGGAGGATTGGGCCAAGAGAAATCTGATGAGGTTCAACAAGGACAAGTGTAGAGTCCTGCACTTAGGATGGAAGAATCCCATGCACCGCTACAGACTACGGACCAAATGGCTTGGCAGAAGTTCTGCAGAAAAGGACCTAGGGGTTACAGTGGACGAGAACCTGGATATGAGTCAACAGTGTGCTCTTGCTGCCAAGAAGGCTAACAGCATTTTGGGTTGTATAAGTAGGGGCATTGCCAGCAGATCGAGGGACGTGATCGTTCCCCTCTATTCGACATTGGTGAGGCCTCATCTGGAGTACTGTGTCCAGTTTTGGGCCACACACTACAAGAAGGATGTGGAAAAATTGGAAAGAGTCCAGCGGAGGTCAACAAAAATGATTAGGGGACTGGAACACATGACTTATGAGGAGAGGCTGAGGGAACTGGGATTGTTTAGTCTGCAGAAGAGAAGAATGAGGGGGGATTTGATAGCTGCTTTCAACTACCTGAAAGGGGGTTCCAAAGAGGATGGATCTAGACTGTTCTCAGTGGTAGCAGATGACAGAACAAGGAGTAATGGTCTCAAGTTGCAGTGTGGGAGGTTTAGGCTGGATATTAGGAAAAACTTTTTCACTAGGAGGGTGGTGAAGCACTGGAATGCATTGCCTAGGGAGGTGGTGGAATCTCCTTCCTTAGATATTTTTAAGGTCAGGCTTGACAAAGCCCTGGCTGGGATGATTTAGTTGGGAATTGGTCCTGCTTTGAGCAGGGGGTTGGACTAGATGACTGCCTGAGGTCCCTTCCAACCCTGATATTCTATGATTAATAGATGTGTGTAATTATGGCCCTGATTCAGCAAAGCCTTAAGCATCCCTCCCAGTTCAGCAAAATATTTAAGTTTATTCTTAAATCACAGGGGAATTCTGATTGACCTCACTGGAGCTTAAGTACAACTCAAGAACTTTGCCGAATCAGAAGCTCTGTTCATAGATTCTAAGGCCAGAAGGGACTCACGCAATCATTTAGTCTGACCTCCTGTATAACACAGGCCATAGAACTTCCCCAAAATAGTTCCTAGTGCATGTCTTTTAGGAAAAAAGTCAACTCAACGGCCATGTGTGTAAGCTACGAATACCACCAATGCACTGTGTTAGATCCACAGTGATCATAGAATCATAGAATATCAGGGTTGGAAGGGACCTCAGGAGGTCATCTAGTCCAACCCAGGCATGAAATTGAATTACATTTCTGCAGGGCTTTTTCAGTGTGGTGCCAATCAAAAGCACTTCAGGAAAATGAGCACAATTAACTGTGCAACTGTGTTTGAATATGCCAGGTTTAAAAAAAGTGAAATTCTACTCTGAAATGTGATTAAAAATGGCAACATAGAGCTCTGTGTTTGTTGTTTTTCTATGGCTCCATTTCAAAACTGCTCCGTTTTACAAATACTAGTTTCCTCTAGTTAGCCCCACAAACTCAGATGGGAATCTGAAAATCAAGCTGGGTTCTTTCCTTCTCTTCTGTCATCACCAGTCATAAAGGTTCGACAGGCCAAATTAAGACCCTGATTCTACAACATACTCAGGCATGTGCTTAACTTAATGCATGTGAGTAGAGCTATTGAAGTCAAAAGTCTACACTATTCACGTGCTTTAAGTTAGGTGCATGTTTAAGTGCTGAACCACAGTCTAGATCCTCAATCATAACGTTGTGTCTGGCACAACATAACACATGAACTCTGCTGTCTCGGGTTATGCTGCAGCCTGGGTTGGAATGGAACTTGATGAGACTAAATGCATTTAAAGTACCACACCACAAATTATGGCCATGCTGGTAAAAAATATTTGTTGCTAGGGAAATTCTGAGACATCAAGTATCAAGAGATTAAAGAAATGGTTTTCAAAACCTGTTGCTTAGTTACCCCGGGAAGAAAACTGGTATTCCAATGCCAGTCTGTCTGTAATTAAAATAATAATGGATTACATTTTGAATGCAAGAACGTTTTCTAAGGAATTGCAGCACTGCGAGCCCAAGAGCTGATCCTGTAACTACCATCAGAACAGGAACTGGACCACTGAGTAGCTTCTCTCTCTGAGGAACAGGAACTGGATCACTGAGTTCAGGAAGCAGGATGGCCCCACTCACACCCACCCACCCACACACACACACACACCCATTTCCCTGGGCCTGAAAATGGCTACCTTAATGGAATTACTGGACCCCAATAACTCAGAGGAAAAAAGACTGGAGTACTGGAGTTGAACATGGGACTCCTGCATATCAGTGAAGGCTACTCAGCTCTTTCTTCTTCTGTGTTCATAACATATGTATTAGTGCATATCATTTCGTTTTCCTATAAAGCCAAGACATCATGGGCACAATGTTTTGACAGACTATTATTGACCATTTCATCAACTTTGTCTAATGAGTCAGAAGATATTTCTGATCCATTTGCTCTCTGCAGCAAACTTTCCGGCCACATTTTATACTAAAAAAATGTAAAATAGTTGTTTTTAAAGATCTCTAAGCCCAAGATATCTGAGCACGACACAAAAATAAATTAGCGACAGGAGGAAATTTAAAAGAGAGAGTCAGTTCCATCAACAAATAAAGCACTGGAAATGGCATGGAGAATGCTAACTCAAACATCTTGCTACTAACCCACTCAACAGCCAGAGGACAAATGAGACAGAGAACCAAATCCAACTTGAGGCCCACTTGAAAGGATTTCAGAGCCTGGCTTTGGCATCTCTTAAGGGTTAGAGGGATATGTGTTCTGTTTATCACACATGTTTTTCCTTTAATGTTTTAAGCAAACTGTATTTTACCATTGCAGAAGGAGGCTGTCTAGCTATTTGCAGAAGGCAAATCAAATCCCTCAGGAAATGCTGCAACAAACAAAAGCACTGACCTACCCCTGTGCATTATTAAATAGTTATTTTGAGACATAGTATCCATGGCCTGTTTAGCCTTGGTTTTCCCCAGATGAGCTCCAAAACTCAGGCACAGTATAAACTATGGCCAGTTCACATGACCTTAATTCTAGTCTGAGCCTGTAGGATTTGCCTGCTTTAGAAGATTATCATCTCCATCGTCAGGGAAGAGCTAAAAGATGCTAGTGCAGTTGTCTTCATGTTGCTTTCTCTGACGTGGGGGTGGGTTGATTGATTTCCCCCCCCCCCTTGTCATAAATATAAAGGGAAGGGTAAACACCTTTAAAATCCCTCCTGGCCAGAGGAAAAACCCTTTCACCTGTAAAGGGTTAAGAAGCTAGGATAACCTCGCTGGCACCTGACCAAAATGACCAATGAGGAGACAAGATACTTTCAAAGCTGGGGGGGGGGGGGGAAACAAAGGTTCTCTCTGTCTGTGTGATGCTTTTGCCAGAAACAGAAAAGGAATGGAGTCTTAGAACTTAGTAAGTAATCTAGCTAGATATGCGTTAGATTCTGTTTTGTTTAAATGGCTGAGAAAATAAGCTGTGCTGAATGGAATGTATATTCCTGGTTTTGTGTCTTTTTGTAACTTAAGGTTTTGCCTAGCGGGATTCTCTGTTTTGAATCTGATTACTCTGTAAGGTATTTACCATCCTGATTTTACAGAGGTGATTCTTTTACTTTTTTTTCTTCAATTAAAATTCTTCTTTTAAGAACCTGATTGCTTTTTCGTTGTTCTTAAGATCCAAGGGTTTGGGTCTATGTTCACCTATGCAAATTGGTGAGGATTTTTATCAAGCCTTCCCCAGGAAAAGGGGGTGTAGGGTTTGGGAGGATTTTGGGGGGAAAGACGTTTCCAACTGGGCTCTTTCCCGGTTATATATTTGTTAGACGCTTGGTGGTGGCAGCAATAAAGTCCAAGGGCAAAAGGTCAAATAGTTTGTACCTTGGGAAAGTTTTAACCTAAACTGGTAAAAATAAGCTTAGGGGGTTTTCATGCAGGTCCCCACATCTGTACCCTTGAGTTCAGAGTGGGGAAGGAACCTTGACACCCCTTGACATGGGAATAAACTCATAAAAGGCCCAATTCTGTTATATACTGACCCACCTACGAAGAGGCGCAGCATCTCACTATTTTAATAAGAGCTCTCAGCGCTTCTTAAATGGGGCTGGCTGGTGCAGACCCCAATGTAGATTTTAATATTAAAAGATAACTTAGGTTTTGAGAGACTCCAGCACTTCTCTCCCTTTCAACTCCCCATGACAGTCTATGAAGTGTGGTGATTTTGTATGTTGCCATGGGCAAATGAAAGGAGAACTTTAAAGTCAATGGAACTGTGTATATTAACACGTTGGGACAGCACACAAGTGGCAAAGACTTCACCAGCACTTACATTTTTTTCACTTGTGACCTGATTTCAAAGGGTGAGAACACCTCTGAAATTCACGCAAGCAAAAGAATAGTGGAGCAGTAAATGCGATGGTTTTCAGAGACACAGAACCTGGTGTTCATCCGTGTGAGGATTATGTTTGCATGTTTAATATTAAGTGAAGGATAAAATTTTAAAAACTAGGTCAACCGGCCTTTTACCCTGCCAAGGCAAGGTTTTTCCCTGCAGTCTCTTTCTTAGTGACTTTCCAGATCCGTTTTACGTGTCCAAGGGATTGGCCTGAAACATTTCAATTACTATTTCAAACTGTCAGATTTCAGTGTTTGTTTTGTTCCTGCTGTTCAGCCTAAACTTCCCTTTCTTAATGTTAGACTCATAGATTTTAAGGTCAGAAGGGAACATCATGATCATCTAGTCTGACCCTCTGCGCATTGCAGGCAACAGAACATCACCCACCCACTCCTGTAATAGACCCAGAATCTCTGGCTGAGTTACTGAAGTCCTCAAATCATGATTTAAAGACTTCAAATTACACAGAATCCACCATTTACACTAGTTTAAAGCTGCAAGGGACCTGTACCCCAGGCTGCAGAGAAAAGTGAAAACCCCTCAGGATCTCTGCCAATCGGACCTGGGGAAAAATTCCGTCCCAACCCCAAATATGACGATCAGTTGGACCCTGAGCATTTCAACAAGACCCAACAGCCAGACAAGTGGGAAAAAACTATCTGCAATTACTCTGAGCCCTCCCCAGTTAGTGTTTCATCACCAGCTGTTGGGGATATTTGCTGCTAGCAGTCACAGATCAGCTACATGCCATTGTCGGTCATCTTATCATACTATCCCCTCCACAAATTTATCAAGCTCAGTCTTAAAGCTAGTTATGTTTTTTGCCCCCACTGCTCCCCTTGGAAGGCCGTTCCAGAACTTCACTCCTCTGATGGTTAGAAACCTTCATCTAATTTCAAACTTATTGATGGCCAGTTTATATCCATTTGTTCTTGTGTCCACATTGACGCATAACTTAAATAACTCCTCTCCCTCCCTGGTACTTATCCTTCTGATGTGTTTATAGGGAGCAATCACATCTCCCCTCAGCCTTTGTTTGGTTAGGCTAAACAAGCCAAGCTCTTTGAGTCTCTGCTCATGAAGTAGATTTTCCATTCTTCTGATCATCCTCATAGCACTTGTCTGCACCTGTTCCAGTTTGAATTCATCTTTTGTAAACATGGGAGACCAGAACTGCACACAGTATTCCAGATGAGGTCTCACCAGTGCCTTGTATAATGGTACTAACACTTCCTTATCTCTACTGGAAATACCTCACCTGATGCATCCTAGGATTGTGATCCATTGTGATCAGTTACTACACCTAGGTCTTTCTCCTCCTCGGTCACTTCCAACTAGAGTGACCAGATGTCCTGATTTTATAGGGGCAGTCCTAATATTCAGGGCTTTATTTTATATAGGTGCCTATTACCTCCCACCCGATTTTTTTCATATTTGCTATTTGGTCACCCTACTTCCAACTGATACATCCCCAGTTTATAGCAAAAATTATTGTTGTTAGTCCCTAAGTACACTTTGCACTATTAACTTTCATCCCATTTCTATTATTCCAGTTTTCAAGCTCATCCAGATCTTCTTGTATGATATTCCGGTCCTCCCCTGTATTGGCAATGCTTCCCAACTTTGTGTCATCCGCAAATTTTATTCACAAACTCCCACTTTTTGTGCCAAAGTCATTAAATTAAAATGTTAAATAAGATCGGTCCCAAGAACTGATCTCTGAGGAACTCCACTAGTAACCTCCTTCCAGCCTGACAGTTCACCATTCACTTCCAGCCTGACAGTTCACCATTCACTATGACCTGTTGTGGTCTGGCCTTTAATCAGTTCCTTATCCACCTTTTGATTCTCCTATTAATCCCCACCTTCTCCAATGTAACTAATTCCCATGTGGAACTGTATCACGTGCCTTACTGACATCCAGGTAAATTAGATCATCTGCATTTCCTTTGTCTAAAAAAATCAAGTTATCTTCTCAAAGAAAGAGATCAGGTTCATCTGGCATGATCTACCTTTTGTAAAACCCATGTTGTATTTTATCTCAATTACCACTAACCTCTATGTCCTTAATTACTTTCTCTTTCAAAATTTGTTCACAGACCTCATATTCACTTGGGGTCAAACTAATAGGCCTGTAGTTTCCCAGATCACATTTTTCCCCTTTCTTAAAAATAGGGACTATATTAGCAATTCTCAAGTCATAGGGTATGATCCCAGAGTTTGCAGATTCATTAAAAATCCTTGCTATTGGGCTTGCAATTTCATGTGCCAATTCCTTTCATATTCTTGGATGGAGACTATCTAGGCCCCTCAATTTAGTCCCATTAAGCTGTTTGAGTTTGACTTCCACCACAGATGTGGTAATTTCTACCTCCATATCCCTGCGACTATCCCTAAGCTACTCATTACCCTTTTAAAAAATTGGTTTGTTATAGTATTACTCTGCACTAAACTCCTTCAAACCACACTAATTTCTCTCTCTCTCTCCCCCTTAATGTTAACACCCTTCAAATGCTGCTATCACAGATACTTCTTAGATTTCTTTCCACCACATACAGAATTTAACTCCATCCCTACTCCTGAGTCAAGGACTCCAGCTACCTAATCGACGCTCTGGGTATTCTGCAAAGTCTCTCCAGTTTGTCAATGCCTTGAGGGTGCCTAGTATTAAATGAAATATTCTAGGTCTGGTCACACCAGCGTCATTTAGAGAGACCTTGCGTAAGTTGCAGAATGCACTTTTGGGACTGGGTTTTGCTTTAAACCTCTTTGGTTATGGTGAGAAAGCTACATGGAAGCAGGGAGTGGTCCCGCTATTGTGAGAAACTTTCCTGGCTTATAAGTTACCCCAGTGAAATGAGCTAGAGAAAGGATCTGAGTCCTCACTCCCACTTCCTTTACCCAGAGGCCTGCCTGACCTCAAGGGCTTCCCTTCTACTCTCCTGGGTGGCAGAGTCCTTGTAATCCTGACAAGGCTGGGCCTAGGATTGCTGTGGAGCTCGACCCTCAACCTTCTCGTGGTCACTTAGGACAGGAGCTAGGGTGTCCCCACTCTGGTGTGCTCTCTCCTCACTGGATGCTTCCCTGACCCACTGATCGTTACATACAGTTCAAAGAAAATACAATTTTTTAAACAGCAATCAATTAAAAAATTTAAGGACAAAATGGGAAAGGTTAAAGGAAAACACATCACCCTGCTCTGTGGCACAGGGACATCACAACCAGTGTCTTTGGAATATCAGGGCAGTTCAGTCTGTTCCTCACACGTCCCAGGCCTCCTGCCCAGGCCCTGGCTGTCCCGCAGGGATGCTGCGGGTCAGACACTTGCTCTAGCGGTGGCCACACGCTCTCGGTCTGTAGGTGGCAGGACCCTTCTTACCAGCGTTGCCCCAACCCCGTTGTGGCTACGATCCCCCTCCAAGTCTGGCCTGCAGGGCCTCTTGGCTGGGGGTGTGTCTCTGCGCTGGGCCCGCTGCCCAGGGTCCTCCCTCGCTCTCCCCAGCTGTTCACCGCACCCAGCTCCAGACTGTTTCAGCCCCAGATCCAGCTCCACTCTGCCTCAGCTCCGCTGCAGCCCCAGCCCCACTATGCCTCAGCATGGCTGCTGCTCTGCCTCCAGCTCCCTGGGCTGCTTCTCTGGCCCCTCTGGCTCTTGTTGCTACAGCTTTCCTCCCAGCACAGGTCTGCTCTCTAGGCTGCTTCCGTGACTCTGCTCCCAGCACTGACCTTACTCCATGGGCTGCTTCTCTGGTTCTCTCTGGCTGGCGTGGCCCTGCTCCCTAGCTCAGCTTGGGACCCTGCTCTCTCCTTAGCTCGGCCCTACTCTGTTCCAGGCATTTCCAGCTCTCACTGAGGATGGGACCCCCCAGCCTCCTGACTCCCTCATTAACCTGCCCGCCCTGTCAATCAGGCTGACCTGGGGCATTGGCCTCTCCCCATTGTTCCTGGGGACTGTCAGTCTCAGGGTCCTGATTTCCCATCGACTCTTTCCCTGTTTTTTTGGTACTGGGAAATAGCCCACCAAAAAAAAAAAAAAAACCACTGAGTTTTAGTAAGGGGCCAACAGTCCCCTTACATATAGTAGGAGAAGTGGTTATTAGTGTGTGGTAAAATCAGTCAGACATTTGTAAAGTCCAATCTCATCCGACAGCTTGCTCCACAAATGCATCCCTAAGGGAGTTAGGCCCCTCTGAAAATCGCAGTGCTTCTGGGAAAGACATTGTAGTGTATTGAAAACTGTAAAAATTACAAAATGTCACTAAGTCCGACTGGGGGGGAAAGGGAGGGTTCCTGCTCTTTTTTGGAGGCTCAGGGGCTCTGAAGGAAGCATGTGATCTGTGTCCTGAACAGACAGTCTGCATTCTGATAAAAAAAAGTTGCTGAAAACTCATTCTGCATTACTTTCCAATAACATCTCTGGCTCCCTGACTGAGATTTTGGTTTATATTATCGTAAATCAAAGAAATTAAAATATTACAGCATTGGGTCAGAAAGGGAGCACAGGAATGTGTCAGCACATGCACAGCGAGAAGTGTTGACATTCCATTCTCCTGCTCCCATTTAGGCTTCTCTTATATTACCCGCCATCTCCATCTCATTATCAATGTCCAGGTCGGAGCGTGGGAAGCGGCGAGAAGTCAGCCTGCAATGCATTCTGGATGGGATGGTATTAAGTTTATTGGGCGGTGCAGCAGTGGAGAAGCAGTTCTTTGGGTAACATTGTATTACATTTTTAAGGATGAAAATCCTCTCCAACAAGGAAATAGCTATTATTTCTATATGCACTGACTGACTGTGCCTTGATTTCATATAGGAACTATGGGCCAGATTCTTCTTCATGTTGAGTATCACTTTTCTCTGCCAGTACTGAATCCCAGCCTCTCTCTTTGCAGCAACGCAGAGGAAGAAGAGAGAATAAGACACCCCACACTCACCTGCAAGGCCTCACAACTGCAGATGCTGAAGACAGAGCAGCTGCTCTGTGCCTGGTATTCTGCACCTCTTTGTAGAGAGGGAGGGAGACTGGACCTTACATTATGCAGACATTTATAAATAGACTCTTTGGGAAGAGAACTTTTTTTTGTGGGTTTTTTTTTTTGTTTGTTTTTCAAGATCCCTTTTAGCAAACACATTCCACTTTTGAGATATGAAAATGACTCTCTTCTAGATTGTAGGACAGTCTAAGGTATAGGCCACCCTTTTAGTTAGAACCCATTTCTATTAACAGTGAGATCATGGTGATGTGAAATGGATATGTCAAATTCTCAGCTTTTGTTTTAAAGCCCTCATGGTTGCAAAACAAACCTTAAAATGGTGCAGTGATGTCTTCCTGAGCCTGCAGCCAGCCTGAAACACTAGCTTTGAGAACTGGCAGCTGCCTCATTCTGCTCAGCAGGGTTGTTAACACTGAAACCTAAAGAGGGCAATGTTAACATTGTTAAATATTCTACTGCTGATCATTTTAGCAGAAACATCCACTTGGATTTGGCAAATGAATCTGACAAATGGATCTAAAATTCAGATATCAAATGGGTTTTCGTAACAAATACAGTGGAGGCAACAGAGCAGCTGCATATTTAAGGTCACGTGGCCAGTAGCACTAACACAAGGATTGAATTTCTTTCATGTGTGTGAATATACATGTGTGTATCCTCCCTGAACTTTTAGAGACCTTCTTAAGGTGGTGATGTGATTGAAGTGGGTAATGCTCAATAACTGATATCTGTTGGGAGTAAATTTTGCCTTAACTTTTACAGTATCCTTACTTTTACCTGTTTCCGTTGGCAAGATGAAATACACTTGAAATGCACATCAGCTTTTGAATGCATGAGACAGTCAGAGTTGTAAGAGGTTAATTTAAACAATTTAATGCTAATACGGAACACTTATTTTCTACACAAGAAGTAACAGAACCTAAAACATCTTTGAAAGTCTCCTGCCTCTCTCATTTTCAAATGCGTAGCTGCACGTGGTTTGTCTCAAATGATATCATCAGACATTAAAATGGAAAGTCCCTGCTTCACTGTTCACTATATGTAAGCTGCTTACAAAAAGTGTTAATAAAGTAAGTTGCCAGTTAGGTATTGCAGTTAGACACCCGGCTGCATTGTCAGGCCGTATAAAATGGCGCAGCTCCTTGAAGTACTTGGAGCTACACCTGATCATGCCAGC
The DNA here is from genome assembly GCF_015237465.2 of Chelonia mydas. Lineage (NCBI taxonomy): Eukaryota > Metazoa > Chordata > Testudines > Cheloniidae > Chelonia > Chelonia mydas. The sequence goes on along the minus strand of NC_051251.2, from coordinate 69,037,801 downwards.
TGAGGATCTGACCCATAGTAACTAGACAATCAACAGGGTTTTCTTTTTTAAGGCTTGTACTCACTGAGCCAAAGCTTTCTCTGTTGGCAGCAAACCCCACAGAGTGAGGCTGAGTAGATACTGGCCTCAGGTGCTATCCTCTCCACAAACCATCCTAGCAAGCTTCTGTAATACACTCTGCAGTGCACATCCCTGCTCCTCGGACTAGGAGCCGAGTGCAAGCCATTCTGCTGCTGGCTGGTGCTTGCTGCTGATGGTAGCCTATGCAGCAGTTGGACTGCGGGCTGCACTCCTCTCCTCTCAGTGGATTCTTGGTATTTGGGCAGGCTGCCTTCACGCCAAGAAGAGATTCTGTGTGTTATCCTTCCAGGTAAGAGCCTGAAATCCAGCACCTTTGAAATGCTTCCAATTCCACATGCAGGGCCAATTAGACAGGAAGATCTGAAGGTCTCAATGCGAGGATGAGATAATGGCATAGGGAGGAGGGGTTTAGGTTTATTAGGAACCGGGAAACCTATACAGGCAGGATGGGCTCCACCTAAACCAAAATGGAACCAGATTGCTGGTATGTAAAATTAAAAAGGCTGTAGAGGAGATTTTAAACTAAGGGCTGGGGGAAAGCCAACAGGTATGGAGGAGCACAGATATATGCAGAGATAAAGTTTCTAGACACCATAAATGCCTACTTCTTGTAGGAGCTAGGCCTGGAACCCACAAGGAGAGAGGCAATTCTTGATTTAGTCTTAAGTGGAGCACAGGATCTGGTCCAAGAAATGAAGATAGCTGAACTGCTGGGTAATAGCATAATATAATTAAATTTAACCTCCTTATGGGAGGGAGAATACCAAAGAAGCAAAACATAGTAACATTTAACTTCAGAAAGAGGAACTACACAAAAACGAGAGAGCTAGTTATATAACAATTAAAAAGTACAGTCACTATTGTGAAATGCCTGCAAACTGCATGAAAACTTTTTAAAAATACCATTATAGGTGCTCAAATTAAATGTATACCCCAAATTAAAAAACACAGAAGACCAAAAAAGTGCTACCGTGGCTAAATAACAAAGTAAAAAGTGGTTAGATGCAAAAGGGCGTCTTTAAAAAATTGAATGTTAAATCCTACTGAGGAAAATAGAAAAGAGCATAAACTCTGGCAAGTCAAGTGTAAAAGTACAATTAGGCAGGGTGTCACAGGGCGGCACAGGTTTCCTTCTCCTTGTCCCTGCACTTGGGCTGGCCAAAGAAAGGCTCTCAGACACCCCTTGTAGGTGCTTCACCCATGTTTTTATCTACAGTGGCTGTACAGTCCCAATTCCCCCAAAACCTGTCCCCACTCCGACCCCTCACTGGGTCCTCTGGCCTTTTGAGGCTGGTGTCAGCCAGCAGAGAGAGCGCCTCAACCCTCCTATCTTCCTGCCTGGCTCACCCCTTCCTGAGCTCTTCCCTAGGTTTATATACCTTCCCAGTCATCAACCCAGCTGGTTCCACAAGACGTAGCAGATCACACTGAGCCTGCCCTCATTAGGGTCTGCAGCTCGGCTCCCTGCTAAGGGTCCTGGCCCATACACCCGGCCACCCTACAGAGAAGTAGAGGGAAGCCGGCTCGTGAGCAGGGCACCCAAAGGTTTTATGCCTCTGCCCTGCGACACAGGGCAAGACATTTTTTGTGTCTTTTGGTAGTTGCTCTTCACAATCCTAACAAGAAACGTTTTTATAAGTTCCTCAGAAGCAGGAAGCTTGCTGAACAATCAGTGGGGCCACCGGACCACTGAGGTGCTAAAGGAGCACTCAAGGAAGACAAGGCCATTGAAGAGAAGCTAAACAAATTCTTTGCATCGGTCTTCACTGCAGAGGATGTGAGGGAGATTCCCACACCTAAGCCATTCTTTTTAGGTGACAAATCTGAGGAACTGTCCCAGAATGAGGTGTCAATAGAGGAGCTTTTGGAACAAATGGATAAATTCAACAGTAATAAGCCACCAGGACCAGATCATATTCACTCAAGAGTTCTGAAGGAACTCAAATATGAGATTGCAGAATTGCTAACGGTGGCATGTAGCCTATCACTTAAATCAGCCTCTGTACCAGATGACTGGAGGACAGCTAATGTGACACCGATTTTTAAAAAGGCTCCAGAAGCAATCCTGATGATTACAGGCAAGTAAGCCTAACTTCAGTACCAGGTAATTAGTTGAAATTAAAGTTGTAAAGGGAAGTCATGCCTCACCAATCTATTAGAATTTTTAGCGTGGGAGGTGGGGTTAACAAACATGTGGACAAGGGTGATCCAGTGGACATAGTGTACTTGGACTTTTAGAAAGGTCTTGACAAGGTCCCTCACCACAGGCTCTTAAGCAAAGTAAGCTGTCATGGGATAAGAAGGAAGGAACTCTCATGGATCAGTACCTGGTTAAAAGACAGGAAACAAAGGGTAGGAATAAATGGTCAGTTCTCAGAATTGAGAGAGGTAAATAGGAAGGTACCCCCAGGGATCTGTACTGGGACCAGTGCTGTTTAACATATTCAGAAATGATCTGGGAAAAAGGATAAACAGGTGACAAAGTTTGTAGATGACACAAAACTACTCAAGATAATGAAGTCCAAAGCAGATGGCGAAGAGTTACAAAGGAGGTCAAAAAACTGGGTGACTGAGCAACAAAATGACAGATGTAATTCAATGTTGATAAATGGACAATAATGCATAATGGAAACATTATCCCAACTACACATACAACACATGAATACTGGGAACAGTTCTGTGCACCTCATCTAAAAAAATGTATTAGAATTGGAAATGGTACAGAGAAGGGCAACAAGAATGATTAGCGGTACGGAACAGCTTCCATAGGAGGAGAGATTAATAAGACCGGAACTTTTCAGCTTGGAAAAGAGACGACTAAGGTGGGATATAATAGAAGTCTATAAAATCATGACAGGTGTGGAGAAAGTGAATATGGAAGAGTTTTTTACTCCTTCTCATAACACAAGGACTAGGAGTCACCAAATGAAATTAACAGGCAGCAGGTTTAAAACAAACATAAGAAAATATTTCTTCACACAACGCAGAGTCAACCTGTGGGACTCTTTGCCAGGGGATGATGTTGTGAAGGCCAAAACTAAAACTGGGTTAAAAAAAGAACTAGGTAAGTTGATGGAGGATAGGTCCATCAATGGCTATTAGTCACGATGAGCAGGAATGCACCCCATGCTCTGGGTGTCCATAGTATCTGATTGCCAGGAGCCGGAAATGGACAATAGGATTGGATCACTTAATGATGACCTGTTCTGTTCATTCCTGCTGAAGCACCTGACATTAGTCACTGTCAGAAGACAAGATACGCGGAGAGGATGGACCATTGGTCTGACCCAGTAAACTGTGTACGAGTGCAGCAAAGGGTGGGAGTTAGCTCTGTTTAATTCACTCTGTCAAGTCACTTATTTATTTTTTCCATAGTAGCATGCATTGGTTAATAAAAGCATAGGAACTGCCAGATTAGATGGGACCAGGGACCCATATCCTGTTTCCGCACAATAGTCAGTTTCAGCTGCTTCAGTTGAAGGTGCAAGAAACCCTGCAATATTATGGGATAACTTTCCCCAAGGGGAAGTGTCTTCCGGACTCCCATTAATTAATGGTTGGTTTATGCTCTGAGACATGAGGGTTTATCTCTCTTCCAAAACTCATTGTTCTTATAAATATCCAGTCCTGTTTCTTTGCATTCTGCTAAGTTCCTGGTTTCAATGATCCCATTGTGGCTCCTGAGTTTCTTAACCTTTTTTGGTTAGTGTTATGTTATTGGTTGGTGCTTTGTTTGGTCTGCAAATTGAATTCACTTCTCATCCTAGAGTGTTCTTTAAATTCACTGTACAAAGTGCAATTATGTATTTTGCTTTATATTGGGATGTGGAAATTTTTGGGCATAGTCACTTGATTAAACTGTACATTAAGTGGCCCTTTAACTCCAAATTGCTTCCATCACAGATGAGTGACTAGATCTTTCCCCTATCAAATCTTTATGATAGGTTAGTGTAGTGCAAGCCAGAATAACAATAAGGTGAGGAATGGTGGTAAATTCCACTCGATATCATGCATGTTGGCTCACACCTGTACAATTCAAATGAAATGCTGTTTCTAGACATGTTTACAGCCCCCAAAGAATACTCAAGAGAACTTGCCAGCAATTTATTGAAAGGCTAAAGGAAGAATGCTGTATCCAGACAATATAAACAATACCAAACAATGTGCTGAAATAAATAGTTGGTGTCATAAGGTCACCTTACTACAATAAACAGTCTGGGCTCTGGAGAAGGATGAGATATGAGAAAGAAACCATCATGGAAGCCAGCAGGAGGGGCTTGTAACAGACAAATGAGGTGATAGGAAGAAGGGCAAGGTTCTTGAGACACAATCTGTTATTGGACCATCTTCTCTTGGTGAGAGAGACAAGCTTTTGAGCTACACAGAGCTCTTCTGGGAAAGGTACTGAGAAGCATCACAACTAAACAGAAGGTGGAACAGATTGTTTACAAGTTGTTAACAAACGCAGTTCTAGGAACCATTCAAAGTGATGAGGGGAACAAAGTATTGGAAAGTAAAGTTCTTTATTTCTGAATTGAATTTCTTCAGACAGTATCCATGGCACCTGGCTTCCCAGAGGACTGACTACATAACAAGTTTCATCTTCTACAGCTACATGGCTTTTAAGTTATCAGTGTATAACACCATCTTGGTCACCATGGGGAAATGAACCTGTGACCTTCACAGCTAATGGCACAAGTCTCTCTACAGCATAGGCTAAAGAATAAACTCTTCTTGGGGGAGGTTTAGGTTGGATATTAGGAAAAACTTTTTCACTAGGAGGGTGGTGAAGCACTGGAATAGGTTACCTAGGGAGGTGGTGGAATCTCCTTCCTTAGAGGTTTTTAAGGTCAGGCTTGACAAAGCCCTGTCTGGAATGATTTAGTTGGGGATTGGCCCTGCTTTGAGCAGGGGGTTGGACTAGATGACCTCCTGAGGTCCCTTCCAACCCTGATATTCTATGATTACTATGCGTCTGTAGCAGACCAGTATTGTTTGTGGCCTGGACAGAGCAGGAAGCATAACACACTGGACAGTGGATTACTCAAGCACAAGAGCATTATTCTTTCCCAAGAACACCATTGGTTACACTAGGATAACAGAACAAATGGAATTTTGACCAAATTCTCCTCCTTTTCTCCCTCCCCCACTTTGGAGATGAGAAAAAGCATGAGACATTTTCTTGGAAATTTGTAAGTATCCGACGACAAGGGCTGATAGCAATAGCTCTTCCCCACCCTTAAGTAGAAATTTTATATCCTTGGCACAGTGATGCTAAAAACTACATTGCCTTTTTATGGGAACAAACTCTGATAATGCGATATGTTCATAGATATGTTCAGGAGCCACCCAATGAAATTAATAGGCAGCAGGTTTAAAACAAACAAGAAGTATTTCTTCACATAACACACAGTCAACCTGTGGCACTCGTTGCCAGAGGATGTTGTGAAGGCCAAGACTTTAACACGGTTAAAAAACAAACTAGATAAGTTCATGGAGGATCAGTCCATCAATGGCTGTTAACCAAGATGGTCAGGGATGCAACCCCATGCTCTGGGTGTCTCTAAATCTGACTGCCAGATGCTGGGACTGGACGATGGGATGGTTCACTTGATAACTGCCCTGATCTGTTCATTCCCTCTAAAGCTGCTGGCACTGGCCACTGTTGGAAGACAGGATATGGTGCTAGATGAACCATTGATCTGATCCAGTACGGCCAATTTTATGTTCTTATGAATTCTATCAAAATTAAGGCCCTGATTCAGCAGGACACTTAAGCATGCACCTAACTTTAAGCATGTGAGTAATCCCACTGAAGTCAATGGGTCTACTCACATGCTTAAAGTTAAGCACACACTTTAAGTATATATTGAATCAAGGCCTAGGGCTGGAGTTTTTAGATCCTGTCTTTCATCCACCTTACAGTGCAGGATTATTTTAGGATTGTCTTCAGTGCTTAGCACAGTCCAGTTTTGAATTACTCACATGAGGATGCTTCCTCTCCGTTCCCCTGAGAAACTATCCCACAGTCTGGGAGACCTCACTGTTAAAAACAGAGGGACAGGAAGACATAAAGTCTGAGCAGGGAAAGTAATAACATGTGACACAGCTAAAGAACTTTTATCAGTCTGTGAGGTTGTGGGAGACATAAGCCGTAGTATTAGTTGTGCTATCTTTACAAAGCCAGATGGAGGGATAGCTCAGTGGTTTGAGCATTGGCCTGCTAAACCCAGGGTTGTGAGTTCATCCTTGAGGGGGCTATTTAGGGATCTGGGGAAAAAATTGGGGATTGGTCCTGCTTTGAGCAGGGGGTTGGACTAGATGACCTCCTGAGGTCCCTTCCAACTCTGATATTCTATGATTCTATGATATGTTAGGCCAGCTGATAGATCATGTCCTGCGTTTTGGGCTGACTGATAAGAACAGCTCTTAAGACTTTCAGCATCATCAAAACTAATCCTAAACTGTCCCTTTCATTTGGGGTTGAACTCCAATCTTTGTTTTTAATCCCAGTCTGGAACAGAGCACTGTCTCCTTGGAGCATGTCTTTGGAATGCTTCTCTAGAAGAGAGGGCCCACTCTGCAATGCAAAGAGAATCTTTCCTGTCCCGTTGGACAGCCCCATGGATTTCTGAAGAGGATTTACTTCCAGAAATCACACAGCAGAATCCAATAATTCTGCAAAAAGCTCAGACTGTGAGGACTTGTCAATCCTTTCACTTGGAACTATAATTTAAGGGCAAAAGACTACTTCCCCAGATGGCTTTTGGAAAACATGCATAAATAACTTACATGCATTTAGGCTCCATAATAAAGCACCATTGATTTCGAGAAGATTGTATCACATTGAATACTTTGGACAAGAACGATGTCTGAAGTGACTCTGGAGGAATATGTATTTTTGTCATCACTGGCAGAGCTGTGTATTGCTTCTTTTAAAAGAAGACAAATGTAACTTTAATAGGCAACATTTTCCAAGTGTGACAAAGGGATGTATGTTCACAGATCATCACTGTGCCTTTGCAGGCATGGAGATGACTAATGCGGTGTCTTAAAACCAGACGCCTTCTCCAAATCGCATTTTACTAAATAATTCATGATATGGGGTCAAACAGCTAGAGAGCCATGTAACAATTTTGTTAGAAGCTTCATAGTTAAAGGAGAAAACAAGTCCAAAACCATGGAGGTAAAATCCCAAAGAGCTTTGTTTACTATAGCAATTGCAGAGCAGCAAAAAGAGAGTGTGTGCCCACATATATACCTGGAAGGGCCACGGGGCAATGGAACTGCTGCAGTTCCAGAATGTGAGAGGCAGGGGGCGCAGGCCACAAAGCAATTGCAAAGGAATACTCCTGAAGCCCTATATGCTGAGGAGTTGTGCTCAATGGCAGCTCTCCATGGTAGGGCTGGGGCTTTGGGGCACAGCGAGATGTGGAGGAATGGGCAGTATCCATAGACCATGGCATAGTTGCTGCCAATGCAGCCAATAGTCCAGGGGTCGGCAACCTATGGCACGTGTGCCAACGACGGCACGCGTGCCGATTTTTAATGGCATGCTGCTGCCTGCTGGGTCCCAGCCACCGGCCCCGCTCAGCCCGCTGCCGAACCCAGGTCGGGACCCGGCAGGCAGCAGAGAGCCATTAAAAATCCTGCCCCCTCTTCTCCACGCCTGCCCCCGGCAGGATGAAGAAGCTTGGTCCTGCCGGCTGCTGCTGCAGGGCAGGCAAGGTCCCCCCTTCTCCCCCTCTTCCCCCGCCGTGCTGGGTTCCTGCCCCTCCTCCTCTCCCTGCCGCCGATCAGCTGATGGCCCTTGTGCGGGAGGGAGAGAAGTGGAGCCACAGCGCGCTCACTGCTCCGGGGAGGAGGTGGAGAAGAGGTGGGGACGGGGTGGAATCAGGGCATATCCCCTCCAGCCCCCTGCCATAAGCTGCTCTGGGCAGGGGGCTGGGAGCACCCCCATGACCCCAGCCCATACCCACAGCCCTCTGCCCTGACCCTTACATCCCCCCGACCCACCCCAGCCCCTTGCCCTGAGCCCTGCACCCTGCACCCCCCTCACACACACAGCCAGCCCTCTGCCCTGAGCCCTGCACCCCCCTCACACACAGCCAGTCCTGACTCCAGTATCCCCCAACAGACCCCAGTCCTGAGTCCAATACCCCCACACATACCCAGCTCCCCAACATCCCACGTCCTGACTCTTGCACACACACACCTCCCACATTCCCACCCCCACCTGAGCATCAAACAGGAGCTCCTGCACCACCACCCCCACATTCCCACCTGTACCCCTTGCACCAAATGGGAGCTACCCAAGTAAGCACTCCACACCCAAACCTCCTGCCCCAACCCTGAGCCCCCTCCCTCATTCTAGCTCCTGGCCAGACCCTGCACCCCAACCCCCAGCCTGCTCCTTCACCCCCAGCCCTGTGCTCAGTGCACTCCCACCCCCAGCTCAGTGCAGAGAGAGAGAGGAAGAGAATGGGCTAGAACCAGGGAGAAGGTAGGTACGCACTCTATGTGGGCAAGTCCAGGATCCCAGACTGGCAGCGGGCTGAGTGGGGCTGGCAGCCGGGACCCTGGCTGGCAGGAGGTGGCAGACTGAACCCCAGACCGGCAGCGGGCTGGTCTGGGGTCCTGGCCGCGGGCCCCGCTCAGCCCACTGCTGGTCTGGGGTCCTGGCCACGGGCCCCGCTCAGCCCACTGCCGATCTGGGGTTCTGGCTGCCAGCCCCTTGCCAGCCGGGGTCCCGGCCGCAGGCCCTGCTCAGCCTGCTGCCGGCCTAGTTGAACGGAACCCCAGCTGGCAGCGGGCTGAGCGGGCCGGTGACTTAAGGTCAGCATTTTAATTTAATTTTAAATGAAGCTTCTTAAACATTTTGAAAACCTTGTTTACTTTACATATGACAATAGTTTAGTTATGTAATGTATAGACTTATAGAGAGACCTTCTAAAAAACATTAAAATGTATCACTGGCACGCGAAACCTTAAATGAAAGTGAATAAATGAAGACTCAGCCCACCACTTCTGAAAGGTTGCTGACCCCTGCAATAGTCTGCAGCGATTGCTGCGGAGTGTCTGCGCCATGCTCAGCACATGAGGAGCTGGGGGTTCGGTTATGGAGTTTCCCCTGCATTCGTCCCATTCAGGGTCTGGCCTATGGTTTTTTAGAGACTTTTTCCTGTCTTCCTGTCTATCACTGCCTTGTCTATTAAACTGGCCAAACGCCCGAGATTCTCTAGCATTCCACTGTTTTTATTGCCTGATTCTGGAAATAAGTAGGGTGGTCTCTAGTCTCTGGGGAAGTATGGGGTGATGCCTCTTAATGATCTTTGGGATTCAGCCCCAGCTACATACTGTGGGGTGCACCCCATGGAATTGAAGCAGAGATTGACAGGCAGCCAAACCAAATAAAGTAGTAAACTGATCCGCTTCCATTTAGGGATGGGCACAGAGCTGCAAAGTTTAGCTCCAGGTCTGAAGCTTGGGTGTGTTCAAATCAGGGGGAGGGAGAGGACTGATTCATCCCACTGTGAAGGCAGGGGCTGGTTGCCAAGTTTGGAACTGGATCATGTTCCAGACTTCTCCCAGGTTAGAAGGGTGTTGGGCTCTGGGGTTTTGGTTCAGGCCCATCTCTGAGTTATCCCTCCCAGAGCAAAGAGAGGAAATTTATTGTAGTTAAAGCAGCTTTCCTTCAAATGGACACGTGTCAGTTCTCTGCCCTGCTAGTTACAGTAATGTACAGCAAAGGGCCACATGCTTCTGGAAGTGAAGTCCATGCACACACAATTCTGGAAAAAGTGAAACAAGGGATGGAACAGACTCGGCATGAGGACCTGTGAAGCTAATATGTTTAAACTGTCTGAAACTGTTATTGCTTAAACCACTCCGATCATTTGGGAATGTACCATTTGCCATGTAAACTGTCTTTTATGTGACACTTGAACATCTGTTGCCAAAGCCTTTTTCTTTGCCCAATACAGACCAAGTTAAGATCTGTGCAATGCTAACAGTTCTCCTTACTAGAGAAATCAAACTTCATGCCTGGAGCTGGATATTTTCAGAATGATCTGGAAAGGGGATATTGTGGCTGGGTGGGCGATGAAAGGTTTGACCCTGCTGAGTTTGGTCAACTCCCAGGAAAATCAGCGGGAGTTGGGGGAGCTCAGTATTGTACAGGAAGCACCCAGCACTTTACGGGGCATACCCTGATTGCTTTGCAGTACCATTCACAGTGCATATTCAGAGAGGACACACAATGGTTGAGATGAGCCGTACTCTCTTACTTAGAGCCTGAACTCATTGAAGTCAATGTGGGCACTGCCATTGATTTCAATGGGAGCTGGAGCATTAGACTTGCTGCAATTTGATGCAGGCAGGGTGCAAGGTTAACATGTATAGATCCATGGGAATCGAATACACCAATGTCCCCTTTGTGACCCAAATACTACTGGGATTTTAGATGTTAGAGAATGAGATTGTTATGGCTGTCACTCATCATACTCTAGTACAGTGAGCTAATCCTATTTACACCACCAGTTGGGATGTGAGTGCATTAGTTCATTCTGCTTCTAGAGATATGACTGGCTCTGGGTAATACAGGCTGCCACTGGAGCTCCTAATATCTCTAAACATTGAAAGAAAGTTCCAAGGGCTCCCACTGTAGCAGTAGTGAAATGGACTGGCCACGCTCCCACTCCATCAGGTTTTTAATCAGACCCTCATTGCTCTCCTCAGGGTGAGCCCTGTTAATGTGTTCAGCTGACCTCTATTAGTTTGCACAATCTCCTGGAACAGAAATGGGAGAAAATCACAAGGCCAAAGCAATTTAAAAGACTCCATCTGAGTCTGCTTAAAAAGAGAAATAAACAAAAATGGGCCCAGACTGAAACCTCAGGTCCAAACACCTTGACTGACTGGGGAAATTCAGATTCAGCTACAAACTATTTCTACAAATAAGTTAACTGTGCAATGGCATTTGAAACAACAGCCCGCTGTGATCTGAGGTTTTCCCTTACAGATAACTATATCCGTTGCCTTGCTAGTGATATTTCCAGTGGAGAGACTGACTGATTCCTTTCTCTCTTGCACTTCCACCTTCTTTTTCTGCCATCCCCTGCCCCCCACCCTCATTTTTCAGGAATTTTTTTCTTTAAGAAGAGGGGAATGGAATAAACAAATTTTGAAAGAATTGTTCTGAAAATTTTCCAAGAAAAAATGAAAGTTAAATTTTTTCAAACAAATGAAAAATTGTGTGTGTGTGTAATTGTGAAACACACTTACCCACTTGTCCAGCCCTCTTTAGGTCTCATCTGAAGGCAGTCGCTCTACTGGCATGCTTCCCTCTACTACTTGTCACCAAGTCAGAGAGGCCAAGGGCCCATCTGCTGAATCACCATTACCATCACATCTTACAACTGCCCATCCAAATAGGGACCAGGCCCCATTCATGAGAGTTTGTAAGAGCTGATGAAATAAAAGGCTGAAGGAGCTGCAGGGACAAATGTTTAAACCTATTATGTTAGATCCTCAGCTGGTTTTAATTGACGTAGTTCTATTAATCTCAGCTCCAAAGAGCTTAAACAGGATGTACATGTTATAGGTCCTATATAGGCCTTATGCACAGGGGTGAATTTCACCCTATATGAACATATATGCACAGAAATGCACCTGTCATAAATATAAAGGGAAGGGTAACCACCTTTCTGTATACAGAACTATAAAATCCCTCCTGGCCAGAGGCAAAACCCTTTCACCTGTAAAGGGTTAAGAAGCTAGGATAACCTCGCTGGCACATGACCAAAATGACCAACGTGGAGACAAGTTACTTTCAAAGCTGGAGGGGGGCGGAACAAAGGGTCTGTCTGTCTGTGTGATGCTTTTCCCAGGACCAGGTCAGGAATGCGCTTCAGAACTTCTGTTAAGTTAGTAAGTAATCTAGCTAGAAATGTGTTAGATTTTCTTTTGTTTAATGGCTGGTAAAATAGCTGTGCTGAATGGAATGTATATTCCTGTTTTTGTGTCTTTTTGTAACTTAAGTTTTGCCTAGCGGGATTCTCTATGTTTTGAATCTGATTACCCTGTAAGGTATTTACCATCCTGATTTTACAGAGGTGATTCTTTTACTTTTTCTTTAATTAAAATTCTTCTTTTAAGATCCTGATTGCTTTTTCATTGTTAAGATCCAAGGGTTTGGGTCTGTGTACACCTATGCAAATTGGTGAGGATTTTTATCAAGCCTGCCTCAGGAAAGGGGGTGTAGGGCTTGGGGGGATATTTTGGGGGGAAGATGTCTCCAAGTGGGCTCTTTCCCTGTTCTTTGTTTAACACGCTTGGTGGTGGCAGCATAGGGTTCAAGGACAAGGCAAAGTTTGTACCTTGAGGAAGTTTTTAACCTAAGCTGGTAAGAATAAGCTTAGGGGGTCTTTCATGCAGGTCCCCACATCTGTACCCTAGAGTTCAGAGTGGGGAAGGAACCTTGACAGCACCCATTGAAGAAAAGGGCAAGAGAAGAGAAGGACAGCAATAAGAAAGAGTCTTGTGGCCTTTTTTTATTTGAGATGATCAAATCCTTGCAGAGCGCACACTTGGGAATTCTGGCAGGCATTACAGAGAGCACACGGCTAAACAAAGCATAGCTGTTGTTTTCACAGGGCATGCCCCAGAGTCGTACTTGGGATGTCTCACAGATGTTACACTGCATTGTGTTTTGCCCGCTTTGCAATGCTGTCTCTGCTCCAGCCTAGTTCCCCTGGGGAGGTATGCTGGAATGTTCCCCAGATTTGCCTTTACAGAAGTGCAGGATCTCAGTATTTGGTGAACTAAATTAACCAAGCTGGAGAGGGACAGGGCTATGAGATGGGTGATGTACTGCAATGAACGGGGCTAGGAGCCAGGACCACCAAGGTTCTATTCCTGGGTCTGACAGAACTCAGAGTGAGGCCTTGGAATTTGCACTGACTGACTTCCAGAGGCGCTGGGCACCCCCAGCTCCTGCAGGCGTGCCGTGTGTCTGACAGCCCAAAAGCCTTTCAGATTGGGCACCCACAGGCTGAAGCACCTCAGCTTAGCGACCATCTTTGAAACTGTTGCCTTGGACGTCTCTGAGCCTATGAGAGGCTGGGTGTAGGTGGGCATGCTCACTTGCACCAGGTCTGAGTCTAGCCCATAGTACGCTTCCTAACCTGTGAAACGTGGAGAGATTCCGTGTAAGCTCTGCAAGAGGCCACCGCTGTTGGACAACTTCCTGTCGTAAGAGGCCATACCAAAGTATCCCCAAATGGAATGGGCCAGCTGCTCTAGAACAGCCGGTAAAAACCAGGGCAGTTTCAGGCCGTTTCCTATTATGCTGGCTACACACAGCCTCCAGGAGGCATTTTGGGCACTGCACATTAGCAGTGCATAGAGATGCCGTGGCCACATCCATGGCATGGAAGTAGGGCGCTGTGGAAATGAGGTACCAGCTCTGTGCCTTCTGGGGATTCCTCTAGCCAAAGGACAGTCCCAGTGCAGCCAGTGAAGACGCTTTATGCCATGAGTAGCTAGGAAATGACCCCTGGGATGACAGTATTCCATGTTCATTATAAAGCAGCCTTCACTAAACCACCTGATTTTTGTCAGGCCCTGGAGTGGTGGCTTAAGATAGGTTTCACTGTAGTTACCCACCTCACAGCAGAGTTGTGAGAATTAATTAATTAATTAATCCTGCTCCAGTGTGTTGTAAATGTAGCGTGTGATCTATGAGCTAAGAGAAGATTTTTCCAAAGTGACTAGAGATTGAGTGCCCAACTTGGGACATCTTAAAGGGACCTGACCTTAAGAATATACTGAGCACCCACCCTCAGAAAAACAGGCCCCTGTTGGGAGTCTCCAGCTGGGTGTGAAAAACTGGAAGCATCCAAAATAACTGGAAATTCTTGGCCTAAGCACTGTTGTTGTGAGGAGTCAAAGTCCTTCAGCCTATGACGGTGGTTTCTGAAAATATACACTCCAAGCACATACTGATTCAGGAACAACTCAGGCAACCAATGGAAATTACTAATTGGCTTCTGAGAGTGACAAGGTGGGTGAGGTAATATCTTTTATGGACCAACTACTGTTGGTGAGAGAGACCAGCTTTTGAGCCACACAGAGCTCCAAGAAAAGATACTTCCCCACCCACCTTGTCTTCCTCACCCAGCTTATCCTGGGACCAACACAGCTACAACCACACTGCACAGTTGGTATCTTAGCATCTTGTACATGAAAAGAACTTCCACTGAAACCTACAGAATTAGCACCTCATGACAGAAGTATTGTCATTAGCTCTCTGAGCTTGCAGAATACAACGCATGAAAGGGGCGTAAAAGGAATATAACTTCAGCGATTACAGGCTGGCCTGGAGTAGTGTCAAAGTGGACTTTAGAAAAAGACCCTCAGAATTTCATGGCAATAATGGAAAAAGTCCCATATAAGCCCCTGGGATAGGAAAAATCTCGGGCTCCCTCAATACAGGTGAGAGAATAAAAATGAGACTATAGTCCTGCCAGCTGTAAAGTAATGTTTAATGTATTTGCATATTAAACTCTCTGGCTCCCCCTGTGCCCATGACCATGTCAACACCTGTGGTAGTGTGTAAGGTACGGCTGTAGCTACATGCTTCGGAGGAAAGCAGACTGAATCCACACTGCAGTGTGTAGCTACATGTGGCAGTGAAAGGCTGTGGCAGGGGGCGGCAGAGGGGAAAGGCTTCAGCAAGGACACAGTGCTCTGCTAAAAATAGCAGTGTGGACAGTGAGGTGCTGCTTGGGCGTGTAGAGAGCGGTGCAGGGTATATACCGTAAGGTTCTGGTCTCTCACTGGAGCAGTGCCTCACCACCTAGACTGCCATTTGGTAGCTGGGTGTGCAGTGTCTGTGTCCTATGCACCACTGTAAGCGTAGACACAGCCTGGAAGGAACACAGGAAAACTGACGGGGTTCATTCTTCTGGCATGTGTAATTTGCACATGCTTCAGTGGTGTTTCAGTGGGACTGAAATGTTCCCTTTGCCATCCACTGAGGAAGGGCAGTCTTCTGGTGCGACCACTGGACTGGGGCTCAGGAGACCGACATTCAGTTCCTAGCTGTATTAGAGACTCTCTGCATGAACCTGAGAAAGTCACTAAGGGCTTGGTTACAGGAGGAAATTTATCAGCAGAACTACACCAGTATAATTAAAACCAGTGCCGTAGTTATGCTGGTATTCCAGAATAAGAACTTCCACACGGCGAGTTATACCAGTATAACTGCAGTGCTATAATTATTCCAGTACAGTTATGCTGGTAAATTTCCCCATGTAGACAAGCCCTAAATCTCTCTGTGTCTCAGTTCCCCATCTGTAAAATGGGGATCAGAAACTTCCTGTCCCTCCCAAATATTGCCTGTCTTGTCTATTTAGATTGTAAGCTCCTTGGGGCAGAGGCTGTATCTGTACAGTGCCAAGTCCCCTGATCTCAGCTGGGGAAATTCTCCATGTCCCAGGAATACAAACAATAACCTTTTTGGAGTGGAGACCAGAACCAGAAGTGCCAAAATACCGTGAGAAACAGATTCTCTGTTTTGGGCTGTTTCATGTCTCAGGCTACGGGGAATTCTTTGAACCAAAGCCCTGAGACTCAGTACTGAGGTGCATAACTGTATATCAGACATAGGCTCCCAGGGGCAGGGAGAGTCCTTTGGTTTGGATTTGTACAGCACCGTGGGACAGGACTAGGTGCTACCACAATACAAATAGTTGTTAATAGCTGCTGTCTCTTCCCAGGCCTGACTAAACTCCCAGAGTCCTAGCCCAGCAGAAAGTGGAAAGCATAGGACACTCTGTGTAAACATAGGCTGGTCTCTTTGGGGTGGTCCTCTTTCTGGTTATACCAAAGTCCAGGACAGGAATCTGGAGATTTTCCCAGGACATTACAGCTGAGAAACAGCAGGAATCTCATGAGACAGCCTGAAGTCACAAGATTTCCAGCCCAAAGTGGTCTGGATATGCTTCAAACTTTTGAAAGCTTTGTCCAAGCCAACTCTCTTAACCTCTTTGGGTTCTGCCCTCCCTAGTGTGTAGGCTCTGTAGGGCAGTGCGGCAGATTGTGCAACTGGTGTGACTGCGACGGCACATCTGAGAAACACACAGATTTCCCGAGGCTGGTGTAGTATCTGGACCAAACAGTCTCATGAATTTCCAGACACGTACTTGGCTTGGACTGAGGAAGGGGAGCAGCTCAGTTGTCAGTGTTTGTGAGAAAACCCATTCACTGATCACAGTCTGACTGCAGCCCATGAAGGCGAAAGGGTTTCAACTTGGGCCTTGAAATGTGGATCGAATTATGTTGGCAACACACGTTCCTCTGTCTGATGTGACACTTACTCCACGGTTTGCAGAACACTTTAAAAAGATCCCTGTCTGCTAGGGTCACGACGCAGCATTGCTACTGGCTTTTCCATTTGGTAGTTCTTCCTCAAATTAAGAGATTTAGGCCTAGATCCTCAAAGGGGTTGAGAGATCTAATCCCCATCAGTGGGAGTTAGGCGCCTAAATACCGTGAAGATTTGGGCCTTAGGAGCTGAAGATTTCCTGCCTTTGCCTTGTATGTTCAGTACTCACTTCCCAAGTAGCGCATGGAGGATATTATGACAAACCTGTCTACAGGATTGCAGGGGCATTCCCTGTATCAGTGGTGGGCAACCGGCGGCCCACGGGCTGCACGCAGCCCGTCAGGGTAATCCGCTGCGGGCTGTGAGACAGTTTGTTTACATTGACCGTCTGCAGGCATGGCCGCCCGCAGCTCCCAGTGGCCATGGTTCACCGTTCCTGGCCAATGGGGATGTGGGAAGTGGCCGGGAACAGCCCCCCCTCCACCGGAGAAGCCCTGGCCAAACCGGCCCAAGCACCGGCCCGCCCACCCAGCTGCCCCGGGCTGCTGGCTGGCTGGCCCACCTCAACTGTGCTGGCTGCCCTGAGCACCAAGCTGTCCGACTGGCCCAAGCACCATCTCAGCCCCCTGGCCATCCCAGGCTGGCCCGAGCCACCCCAGGCCATTAGTTGGCCTGGACTATCGGTCGGGCACGCCCCGAGCTCCAGGCCACTGGCCCAAGCTGAGCCCCCACCGGCTAATTCTCAAATGGGCAAAAAGGCAGAGGTTAGTGACATCTTATGAACTTGTCACAGTTAAGCTTACGGTAAATTTTTAGCTCTAATAATCATGACAGAGAATGTGGTTGTGCCAATCCCAGGACTGGTTTGCTGCTGGGCTTTGAAAATCACACCAGTGTCCTTGAACTCTAATCTTTGTTCAATGGGCAACGGGTGCAGAAAGTGGTCTATCTGGTGATGTGTTTCTGGCAACTGTGCAGGTGAACACCTGAGCTGTTGCATTCTATACTAGCTGGAGCTTCCTCAGAGTGTGGGAACTCCTTCCTAGATAAAGAGAATTGCATTAGTCCAACCTGGATGTGACAAAGGAGCTCTGCTAGGATCAAGGTGGCCGAGATGATATCTTTTAGTGGACCAACTTCTGCTGGTAGACAAGGCAAGCCTTCAAGATTCAGAGAGTTCTTCTTCAGGTCTGGAAAAGGTAACCAGAGTGTCACAGCTAAATACAAGGCAGGCCAGACCGTTAAGTATGAAGGGTTAATGAATGCTGCAAGAAACCACTTAAAATGAAGCGGACAATTAACACCTCGGGAGTCATAGGACAAAGGAGGGTTGTCCCTTACAAATTGTCTAATGAGCCATAAAACCAGTGTCTCTGGTTACCTTCTCTAGACCTGAAGAGCTCTGTGAAGCTCCAGAGCTTCTCTCTCCCACCAGGTCCAATAAAAGCTATTACCTCACCCACCTTTTCACTCATGTTGTGGGACACACACGGCTACAACAACACTGCAAACAACCCTCCTAGGGTGACATTTACCCATGATGTGGCAGACCACTGTAGGTCCCTTCACACCACTGGAGCAATGCACTGGAGCTGAGGGAGCAATACACGCCAACCAAAGGAAATACCCCAACAATCTAAGAAGCCAAGAATAGGTTTCACTCCATCTTCCTCAGATGGGTATTTGTAATCCCTTGACAGCCTGCTGGGAGTGATCCCGTATTACAAACACTAGAACAACCAGCGAGCAAAATATCCCCATTTCTCTCATGGTTCGTGGCCTGAGCCAAAGCCTGTTGCTATCTGTGGGAGTCTCTCTCTTGTCTTCAGCAGTCTTTGGACCAGGCCTCTCATTGGATCAGGCTGCTTTCAGGGGCTCCAGTGAAATACCTTGTGATAATGGAAGCGTTCTTCTGCAAATAACATTTTTCTATTACGACAACCCGGCCCCACACCATCCCCTTCCCCAAAAGGCTCATCAAAATCATGTGGGGTTTGGGCTGGTTTGTTTCCTGGCTTTTGCAGCTAGTTGACTGTCAGCTCTGTGTTAAATCTGATTTTTCTGTACAAGTCAAAGGAGACATTTTTATTGTTCACATTTCAGATCCCATTGTGCTGCCAACTGGGGGACATGGGACAGGCATTGCAATGTATTTTCCAGGGCATGCTGGCATGGTCCCCAGACTGACTGGCGACGTGACTAGGGGCCTGGCTCAGCTACGGTATCATCAGCTTTCTGGCTAAGTCCCTGAGACCCAGGAAGAGTCTGCTATGATGCCCCAAATCCCTCCCCTCTGGAACTAGTCAGGCAAGATACTGGCAGAAAGGTCTCCTTTTCTGCTGAACACTGTTTGTTTTAATGCTACCATGTCCTCCCACTCATTTATCTGTTTCTTCTCCCGGCGGTGTCTCCTGCCATGTAGATTGTGTGCTCTCTGGGGCAGGGACTTTGTTCCATGTCTGTCCAGTGCCTACCGCTGGCCAGAGAGTCCGGAGAGCTGGGATTTAGTCCCATCTCTGCCACCGACGTCCTGGGTGAGCTTGGATTCCTTCCCTTCCCCCCTCCCCGGCTTTGTCTTGTTTTGTAGACTTTAAACTCTTTGGGGCAGTGACTGTCTCTTACTGTGTGCACTTCATAAATATCGCTTCCCTGATGTTGGTGCTGAGCATTAGCTGAGGCCAAATCCAACTGAGTAATATCTGTTTGGGACTGATCAGTGCAAGATGTGCACAAAAATAGTTTCACGAACCAGAGAATGGTATTACCACCTGTTGGTTTTTTAGGGGCTCAATATCTCAAGAACTCCTTGCTCAAATGACTTCAAATTCAGGTGACTGAGCCTACCCTGGACTGGATGAGGCACACAAATTTTCACTGAATAGCCATGTGGATTTTAGAGCATTGGGGAAAAAAATCAACTTTTGAACAGTGCTACCACCCCCTTGCAATATACAGCACCTAGCACAATGGAGCCCTGACTTCTGATTGGTGTTCCCACTGGCTACCTTAGTATAAATAAATGTGAGGCAGTGTGACTTAGTGAACAGAGCACTGGGCTGGGACTCAGGAGACCTGGGTTCTGCCACTGGCCTGTTGCGTGACTTTGGGCAAATCACTTTGCTTCTCTGTGTGTCAGTTTCCCCATCTGTGAAATGGGGAGAATGATAATGTACTTCCTTCGTAAAATGCTTTGCGTCCTACTGGCTGCATGTGCTGTATAAGTGTTAGGCAGAGTGATTTACAGAGCAGCGTTGCTGCATCTGTGTCCTCTCCTCAGACATTTCAGGACAAGTATGTTTGTGGCAATAAAAACACTCCCACTTTCCACCAAAGGTTGTACATCCCTATTGCTGGAATAGAGGAACATACTAAACAAAGAGAGTCCTGCAATAAAGCCCTTCTGGGCTCTGTTTGGATGAAAGCGTTTTATGAAGTCTGATGGCGCCTACAAGCATCGGAAGGCGTCGGCCCGTAGCACGCCAGCAGGAGTAAGAGGCTCTCTAAAGAGTTGTACATCAGAGGCTACCCACCAGCATGTCCTGACTTTTGCCTGAGCAAGCACTGTTTTTAAGGTCGTCCAGCACTCCCAGCTCCTGGGCTCCATTCTTGGCTGGAGGAAGCGGTTGCTCTACACGGCTTGGGCTCCTGGCAGCTGGTAGGAAATTCTGATACAAAGGCCAGGATGAGTTAATGCTGCTGGTAAAAGATCTAACTTCTGCACCGCCCCTCCGGTGCCAGGGGAGGGATAGAAAAGCATGCAGGGAAGTAGGGCACAGAAGGAGGAGGGGGACTCTGGCAGGACACTTGAGTGGTACTGTGGCACCTTACCCCACTGGTCCCCTTAGGAGGAGCCAGCCAGTGGTTTTTGCTTGAACTCCCACCAGAGCTCTTCAGAGTCCAAGCTGAGATGATCGCCTCCCAGAGGGGAAGCCTTTTAAAGGGGCTGAGAGGGGGGAGAGGACGGTTTGCTGAGCACGCACTGGGACAGGGAACACCTATTTCCATTTGGTTGGGTTTTATTGTGTTTGCTTGGAGCTGGCAGCCTGCTAAGCCGCATCGGGACGGTGCGGCCAGATACAGTGCGATCTGTGCTATTGTAACTGAAGTGAACCTTAAGAGCCCCCCAGCCACCTCCAAGATTTCTTGTTTTGCAGCTTTGCTTAAGCTGTGGCCATCGGGAAGTGTCTTTTCCAGCTGCCCAGACCATGACCCCTGCCCCAGGGACCAAGAGCAGCAAGCTCCCGAGTGATCCAGGCTGTGTTAAAGGCAGACAGCTGGCAGAGGTGGATGGGCTGCCTCTCAGTTCAGCTACTCCGAGAACTGCAGCTCTGGTGCCAGATTTCCACACACATCCTCTGACTCCGGGAGTTTTGGAGGCCGCGTTGCCCCCTGCCCTTTTTGTCCACCACGAGGGCAGATGGCAGGGCCAATGCCTCCGAGCCCTTCTAACCTCTCATGAAGCCTGCTCCATGACAGGGTACAATTTAGCCCACAGCCATTAACAATAACAGATGCTACTTTGCCCTTTTGCATAGGCATGTGCAGTGCTTAACCCCATCTCCTGCTCGGCATGGGGCTAGACTGTGGCATTGAAACCTGACAGTAGAGGGTGTACGGAGGGGAGGCAGTGCAGAGTCTCGCTCCCCTTGGGAAAGGCAACAAGGAGAACTTGTGTCTCAGGCTGACACAGCTTCTCAACGTACCTGGAAATGCACTCTCCTGTGCTCCCAGTAGGGGGCAGCATGTTACTCGCTCCACTTTGCCAGGCCAATGCTCCCACCTCCTCCCAGAGTGAGCACTCCCAGAACTACCCACACCAAAGCAGAAGGGCTGCCCTCGTGTGAGGCACTTCTGCTCTGAGTAAGAGGAGATGGCAGTAGCCCCTGAACTCAGTGTGGGAATCGAATCTTCGAGATCAGACCCACAATGCATGACCAGGAGCTCATTTCATAGGTGGTAATAAATGCAGCTGTCAGCCCGCTTCAAGGGAGTAATGGGCTGTCTTTGGTGGAGAGGGGAAATGGACCAAGAGGGCTGCAGGGCTGATGAATTATTTTCAGCTACTGGGTGGTGTGACGTGGTGCTAATATTGATAATGGTGCACAAAATTATCCCCCATTCAAATCACAGAGCAGCCCAGTCAAATACAAGTGTTGTGGCCCACTCAGGATTCTTAATTGATGGCTCAGAAAACAGTGTCATGTACTGTCACCTCTAGTTTTCCTTCCAATTCCTCTTCTGATCAGCTGGGCTTAATATAGAAGAACGAAGTGAGAGCTGTTTCTGGCCATGATTTTACTTTACATTCGTCAATAGATTCAGAGGCCGGAAAGGACCAGTATGGGCCTCTATAACACACATCACATCCACTGGGCAGGCATGGGGGGCGGGGGTGGTGTTTCCAGGCTGACTTGAACTGCTACCCCAAGGAGCCAGTTGATGAAAGGCTCTTGTTGCCTTCTCCCAAGATCAAATTCAGGACGCTCCGATTGAGGCTGATGCGTTAAGAAGGCTCCAAAGATACCACAGTAGTAGTAGTGTTTCCATAGCACCTAGGAGTCCTAGTCATGGGCCAGGCCCCCACCATGCTAGGTACTGTAGAAACCCAGAACAAAAAGACCTGTCCTACACAAGGGCTTCCACAGCATTTAAATATACAACCTCTTGCACCATAAGCAAGACGCGTTGCCCTAGGCCACTAAGACACTTGGCAGTATATAACTGTGGACCTCTATTTAAATGCAATGTCAGCACAAAATGGTTTCATCCATCAGTTACAGCATGAAGATGGACTAGTTAGCAAGAAACTAGGAAATATCATGCAGATTGAGATCTCTTACACCAGTGCACAGTAATCCCTAGCTTTTCACCTGGAGATCTCACAGTGCTTTATAAAGGAGCACAGTACCATTACCTCCCTTTTACAGGTGGGGAAATTGAGGGTCAGAGAAGTGAAGTGCCTTGCCTGAGGTCACCCAGCAGGCCAGTGGCAGAGCCGGGAATAGAACCCAGCTCTCCTGAGTCCCAGTCCAATGCTCTAGCCACTACACCAATCTGCTCCGAAAAGAAGCCAGCGTACTAAGAACTGCACTGGTCAGACTGGGAGTGTTGTGTGCTTATAATGCCCTAGTGTGGATGACCGCTCAAGGTATAAAACAATGGGGAATCAGGCCCTAAGTCTCTACTACTTGCCAATATGGTTGTATGCAGGGTTGTAGCCGTGTTAGTCCCAGAATATTAGAGCTCTGTGTAAGAAACTGGTCCAACAAGAGAGATTTCCTCACCCACCTTGTCTCTCTAATATCAATATGGTTAATAATAATTATTTGTATTACCATGTATAAAACACTATTCATACGCAGAGCAGAATGATGGTCCTGGTCTCAAACAGCTTATAGCCAACCTGTGAGACAGCTTGCACCTTGGGTAGCCTTTAATATCTGTGCAAAATGTGTTGTCCCTCTCGGATTATGTTTTACACCCACTTTGCACACAAGGGGCAGGAGAGAGTCAGGCCCTAGGTATCTCAGTGTACAGGGTGACTTACATCTGCCCTAACCGAGAATCTGATGATCACTCTGTGGGCTCCTATGTCCTGGTATTGTAGTGACATCAATTAGGGCTAAAAATGGCATGTAAGTGAAAATGGTACAGGACCAGCACAGAGACTGCTGTGTAATCTAGATAATTATATGGCCCCTTATCACTAGAGCATGTGAGCATATGGCAGGGCCCTGTGCAGTAGGGATGTATTAGTATCATCATCATTTTCAGATGGGGAACTGAGGCACAGAAAGTCTATGGCTGATCTGAGAGCTGAACCATATCCCCTTGAGTCCCAGCCCAATACTTTTAACCACACGATCACCATTCCCCAGAGAGCCTCAACCTCACATAGTTGCCAGGAAGCTCTCGTATCCCTGTCCTGTAGCTGCTAAATCCTTCTCCTCTGGGGCTTATGCCAGGAGAGCTCCCTGTGGCTCTGATGACCTTTCTTTGTTCTCTCACATTTCATCCCACTCTGGGCAAAAACAAAGATGATGAATCTCGCCTGTATTTTTGCACAGAGTGGGATGAAATTGCCCAATTTCTTTGTAGTCTCGGGAGCATGGGATAGGGCTAAAAATGATCCCAAAGGGCACAGTGAGTCATTGGGGCTTCCATTATAAACTCCCATGCAGTTTAAAGTGTGGTTATGGTCATGGTCAGAAAAGTGACTCTCAATGAGCTGTTCTGATGTTCCATATTTATTCGACAGCAGTGATGTAGTGGTGGGAGTCTGCTATAGACCACCGGACTAGGGGGATGAGGTGGATGAGGCTTTCTTCCGGCAACTCACGGAAGCTACTAGATCGCATGCCCTGATTCTCATGGGTGACTTTAATTTTCCTGATATCTGCTGGGAGAGCAATACAGCGGTGCATAGACAATCCAGGAAGTTTTTGGAAAGCGTAGGGGACAATTTCCTGGTGCAAGTGCTAGGGGAGCCAACTAGGGGGGGCGCTTTTCTTGACCTGCTGCTCACAAACCAGGTAGAATTAGTGGGGGAAGCAAAAGTGGATGGGAATCTGGGAGGCAGTGACCATGAGTTGGTTGAGTTCAGGATCCTGACGCAGGGAAGAAAGGTAAGCAGCAGGATACGGACCCTGGACTTCAGGAAAGCAGACTTCGACTCCCTCAGGGAACAGATGGCCAGGATCCCCTGGGGGACTAACATGAAGGGGAAGGGAGTCCAGGAGAGCTGGCTGTATTTCAAGGAATCCCTGTTGAGGTTACAGGGACAAACCATCCCGATGAGTCGAAAGAATAGTAAATATGGCAGGCGACCAGCTTGGCTTAACGGTGAAATCCTAGCGGATCTTAAACATAAAAAAGAAGCTTACAAGAAGTGGAAGGTTGGACATATGACCAGGGAAGAGTATAAAAATATTGCTCGGGCATGTAGGAAAGATATCAGGAGGGCCAAATCACACCTGGAGCTGCAGCTAGCAAGAGATGTCAAGAGTAACAAGAAGGGTTTCTTCAAGTATGTTGGCAACAAGAAGAAAGCCAAGGAAAGTGTGGGCCCCTTACTGAATGAGGGAGGCAACCTAGTGACAGAGGATGTGGAAAAAGCTAATGTACTCAATGCTTTTTTTGCCTCTGTTTTCACTAACAAGGTCAGCTCCCAGACTGCTGCGCTGGGCATCACAAAATGGGGAAGAGATGGCCAGCCCTCTGTAGAGATAGAGGTGGTTAGGGACTATTTAGAAAAGCTGGACGTGCACAAGTCCATGGGGCCGGACGAATTGCATCCGAGAGTGCTGAAGGAATTGGCGGCTGTGATTGCAGAGCCCTTGGCCATTATCTTTGAAAACTCGTGGCGAACGGGGGAAGTCCCGGATGACTGGAAAAAGGCTAATGTAGTGCCCATCTTTAAAAAAGGGAAGAAGGAGGATCCTGGGAACTACAGGCCAGTCAGCCTCACCTCAGTCCCTGGAAAAATCATGGAGCAGGTCCTCAAAGAATCAATCCTGAAGCACTTAGAGGAGAGGAAAGTGATCAGGAACAGTCAGCATGGATTCACCAAGGGAAGGTCATGCCTGACTAATCTAATCGCCTTTTATGATGAGATTACTGGTTCTGTGGATGAAGGGAAAGCAGTGGATGTATTGTTTCTTGACTTTAGCAAAGCTTTTGACACGGTCTCCCACAGCATTCTTGTCAGCAAGTTAAGGAAGTATGGGCTGGATGAATGCACTATAAGGTGGGTAGAAAGCTGGCTAGATTGTCGGGCTCAACGGGTAGTGATCAATGGCTCCATGTCTAGTTGGCAGCCGGTGTCAAGTGGAGTGCCCCAGGGGTCGGTCCTGGGGCCGGTTTTGTTCAATATCTTCATAAATGATCTGGAGGATGGTGTGGATTGCACTCTCAGCAAATTTGCGGATGATACTAAACTGGGAGGAGTGGTAGATACGCTGGAGGGGAGGGATAGGATACAGAAGGACCTAGACAAATTGGAGGATTGGGCCAAAAGAAATCTGATGAGGTTCAATAAGGATAAGTGCAGGGTCCTGCACTTAGGATGGAAGAATCCAATGCACCGCTACAGACTAGGGACCGAATGGCTAGGCAGCAGTTCTGCGGAAAAGGACCTAGGGGTGACAGTGGACGAGAAGCTGGATATGAGTCAGCAGTGTGCCCTTGTTGCCAAGAAGGCCAATGGCATTTTGGGATGTATAAGTAGGGGCATAGCGAGCAGACCGAGGGACGTGATCGTTCCCCTCTATTCGACACTGGTGAGGCCTCATCTGGAGTACTGTGTCCAGTTTTGGGCCCCACACTACAAGAAGGATGTGGATAAATTGGAGAGAGTCCAGTGAAGGGCAACAAAAATGATTAGGGGTCTAGAGCACATGACTTATGAGGAGAGGCTGAGGGAGCTGGGATTGTTTAGTCTGCAGAAGAGAAGAATGAGGGGGGATTTGATAGCTGCTTTCAACTACCTGAAAGGGGGTTCCAAAGAGGATGGCTCTAGACTGTTCTCAATGGTAGCAGATGACAGAACGAGGAGTAATGGTCTCAAGTTGCAATGGGGGAGGTTTAGATTGGATATTAGGAAAAACTTTTTCACTAAGAGGGTGGTGAAACACTGGAATGCGTTACCTAGGGAGGTGGTAGAATCTCCTTCCTTAGAGGTTTTTAAGGTCAGGCTTGACAAAGCCCTGGCTGGGATGATTTAACTGGGACTTGGTCCTGCTTTGAGCAGGGGGTTGGACTAGATGACCTTCTGGGGTCCCTTCCAACCCTGATATTCTATGATTCTATGACTTCCATATACAATGAGCTTAGTGTACAGTATGAAAGAGCATTTCTCTAGCCCTTAGCACCGCAAAAGTCGAGCGGGTAGCTGACAGCCAAGCTGCATTTTTTCTACCTTTCATATAATCACGGATGATAGTCTAGAAATGGAACATAGCTGACAACTGGGTGCAAAAAGAAGAGTTTGTCTTTCGCAATTGTATGATTGGTGAACGTCTCGTGGAGGTGGAGTTAAGTTGGTGTAGAGGGCAAGGTACATCAGTTGGAGCGACATTTTAGTGTAGATGCTTACAGCCTTAATGTCAATCTAACTCTGTAGTGTAGACCAGGCTTGAGAAACTGTCCCTACATCTGACTAGACAAGATGAACAATGGAAGTATTATTATCCCTGTTTTACTTGTGACTTGCCTGTGGCCATGCAGAGTTGGGAATTGACTGCAGACTTCCTGAATGTCAGCCTAATGCCTTAATGAAAAATCATCCTTCCTCTCTTTTAAAAAAACAAAAAAAAAACAAAACCATCTCCTCCCCTCTGATAGGACATTTTAAGGCTGTTTCTAATAAGGTTTGTGATTTCCTGTCTGGCCTGCTGTAGCCCATAGGCTTGCCTTTACTATATTCACTGCCTTGCCTTCATTGTATTCGGCTGCTTTCGTTATATTCAGCTGTAATGCAAGAAAACTACAGTACCCTGTAAGACATTAGCTGAAGCATAAGTTAGCATAAATAGGGTTAAGTAGGCCATAACACTTGGCATAGATCAATGGTTACCTTTAGATTTTAGGAACTAAAGAGAGCTTGGTCAATGGTAGGAGGTAGAATGTTCCGGTCAGTGCTAACGCAAGGAATATGGAAGGAATAACCACAAATCCACTTAAGCAAGGGGTGACGGATATCATTGTGAGCGGAAATGATAGTATTATCTATAGACCATCCCTGACAGTTGTTTACTATAGGTTAGTATATTGATATGTATAACTTAGTCCTGCCTTGAGTGCAGGGGACTGGACTAGGTGACCTCTCAAGGTCCCTTCCAGTCCTATGATTCTATAGAAGGAGGACACCTCAGCATTAGTAGGATAAGGAAATACAAATAGGGAAAAGGGGGAAAATCCCTACTGAATATGCATTAGATATAGTGGCATCAGCGTGACATTGTAAAAGTTGCATCTCAGCCTGTGGCTTGGGGGAGAGACATGTAGCCCTTGGAAGGGGCCAGAATGATGGACAATGGTGATGAGGAAGATAATGGGTGAATTGCATGCACCCTCCAGAAGTGGATGCAAAATCGGTGGGTCCCATCGGGCTTTGGGACGAGCATGATGGGGCTGCACCAGTTGCTCTGTGACCGTTCTATGACTCAGAGTTCCAGCATCAATTGAACCTCTTCTTCCATGACCTCCCGCATCTGCCAGGGAAGGGGCCGGGTGGCCTCGCGGATTACCTGGCTGGGTTCGGTCTGGATGATGTGTTGGGTGAGGGTGATCTGTCCGGGTGCCACAGTGAAGGTCCTGGGGAAGGCCCTTAGCAGACTGCAGACCTGCTTCAGCTGCTCAGGAGTGAGGCTGTCACCTAGCTGGGGTTCACCCTCATCATGGGCCTCCAGAGCCTATGGCCCCAGTGCGGGTTCAGGGGTGTACAGGTAACCAATAGCCTCTCATGCTCCCGCCAGGGCTTCAAGAGGTTTACATGATAGATTTGGTGGTGGTTCTTGTGATCCAGCTGTCGAATCTCATACGTGACAGGACCAATCTGGGGGATTACCTTGTAGGGGCCTTGCTAGTGAGCCAAAAAGCTTTGACTCTTCAGAGGGAAGCAGGAGCAGCACTTGTTCCCCTGGGTGCAAAGGAGCGGGTCCGGGCCTTCTGGTTATAGTTCTGCTCTGGGCTTCTTGGTCCACTTGCAAGTTCTCTGGCTAGTTTCCCCACCCGGGTGAGGCGTTCCTGAAGCTGCAGGACATACTGTAGCAGCCCCTAGGTCGTTTAAGGTCTGGCTTGACAAAACCCTGGCTGGGATGATTTAGTTGGGGATTGGTCCTGTTTTTGAGCAGGGGGTTGGACTAGATGACCTCCTGAGGTCCCTTCCAACCCTGATATTCTATGATGGGATGTGTTCCCAGACCTCCATCAGGTCCAACAGCCCCCATGGTTGTTGGCCATTCAGGAGTTCGAAGAGGAAGAACTTTGTGGATGACTGGGGCACGTCTTGTGTGGCTAGCAGTGTGGGGGGGGGGGGGGCAGGGCGGGACAACTGGTCCCATTGGCAGAGCTCCTGAGGAGGGAACTTTTGGAGCATTTCCCTTAGAGTCCTGTTGAACCGTTAGGCCAGTCCATCTGTCTGGGGCTGGTATACCAAGGTCTGCAGTTTCTGGATCCCCAAAAGGGTACACACTTGTCAGAGCAGCTTGGAGGTGAAATTGGTCCCCTGATCCATGAGGATCTCCTGCGGGAGGCCCACTCAAGAGAATACCTTTTACAAGCTCCGCGGCAATGGTGCGGGCAGTGATGTTCCTTAAGGGGATGGCCTCGGGGAAATCGGGTGGCATAATCCAGCAGGACGACGATATACTGATACCCAGCATTGCTCTTTAGGAGGGGGCCCACCAGGTCCATCGAGACCCATTTGAAGGGGACTTCGACAACGGGTAGTGGGCCTAGGGGTGCCTGTGGTACCCCTGCGGGAGCTGCAAGTTGGCACTCCGGGCAGAAGTTACAATATTACTTCACCTCCTGGTGGATCCCAGGCCAAAAGAACTGAGCTAAGACCTGGGCCAGGGTTTTCTCCTGCCCTAGATGGCCGGCTGCAGGGATGTCATGTGCGAGCCTCAGGATAGCTGTTTTGTGGGCCTGGAGAATGATGAGCTGTGTCTGGGACCTCCTGAGTCCAGGAGCCTCAGTCGATGGGGTACAGCCGGTTGCTGGTTAACTCAAACCTGGGCCATTGGGCCACCCACTGAGGCTCGATCACATTGCAGTCAACACGGGCCAGTTGTTCATAGGCATGGGATAGCGTGGGGTCCTCCCACTGGTCAGGGCTGAAGTCTGGTGGGACGGCAGCCTCCTGCTGGTGGCTTGGGCCAGGTACCAGGGTTGGCATGCCCTCAGTATTGGGCCTCTTTTCTTCCTTGGCCTCATCGTTTTCAGCCGGGTCTCCCTCAAGGACTTCTTGTGGGAGTACCGCTCCAAGTGGCAGGGCCCAAAGCAGTCTGGTGAACTCCAGCCAGTCACAATCCAGAATGAACGGGTAGGCCAGTGTAGGGGCTAGTCCAATCATCATCAGCCGGGTGACTCTGTTCACGGTAAGTGGGACTCAGGCTCAGGGGTATGGCTTGTCAGCCTCATGGATGCACTGGATCCATATTTCTCTGAGGGTTGGGTCTGGGGCGAGCTCTCGACAGACAAAGCTCTGTCCACAACCTGAATCAAGGAGGCTGGTGACTGAGATCCACCTGACCTTGACTGCGGTTGTGAGCTTGGCAGAAGGATGCTGCTGCACCCAGGAGTCGCCCATATAGACCCAACAAAATAGTCGCCCATATAGACCCTCGACGCACTCCTGCTGCAGATGCCAAAAACCTGCCACACGAGAAGCGGGGCCCCACTTCAGGGGCACCCTGACCTGCATGGTGGTTCAGCCGGATGGCAGGGCAGACTTGGCAGCAGCGCTCGGCCCTTCTTATTGGGGTGTCCCAGCATCCCCTGCGGTGCTGAGCCCGCTCGGCATGGGGTGTCACTCCGCCAGCTATCATGTCTGCAGGGTCCAGGCCACATGGCTGCTTTGGTCCCAGACTTCTCAGGTCTCGGGGTGCCCACCCCGATGCTGGGACCTGCATCACTGGCCCAATCAGAGCGTCCGCAGCGAAGAAGTCCTCCTTCAGAGCAACGGCTGTGCTCGGCATTGGTGGCTGGTGCCAGAGGACTCAGGCCCTCCCTCGGGTTGGGAGGATGTGCACAATCTGTTTACCAATGTCATTCACAATCCATCACTCGGGCTGCAGCCACCTCCAGCAGGCCTTCAACTCCTAGGCCATGACCCGGGGTCGGGCACCCACTGGATAGATCTTTTCACGGAACTGCCATTGGAAGGTTTCCAGAGCGATGTCCAGGGTGTCTAAGATGGCTGCTTTCACTCATCTATAATCCATGGCCTCATCATTCGGGACCCCCTGGTAGGCAGTTTGAGCTGCCCTCTGAGGTACTGGGTGAGGAGGATGGCCCACTGGTCACAGATGCGACCCGCTCAACTGTCACAAGAAAAGCCTCAGGATCGTCTTGGGGTCCTATCCTCTCCCAAACGCACGGGTATGGTGGGGCCAGAGGGGCTGGGTGCTTCCATGGGCTGGGACCGGGCATCAAGGCTGCCAGGTGCTGAAGGCGTCGCTGCTGCTGTTCACGATGTTGGGCCCCCAGCTCACCAAGTAGCTGCTGTTCCTGGTCCCCCAGCTGTTGCACTAGTTGCTGCTGTTACTGAAGCTGTGCTGCCCGTTGTTGCTGGTGGCTCTCGCTGCCATCTCCATTGCTTGGCCATCTCCATTCTTCTTACAGGAACCGTTAGAGTGCAACTCGCTTAAGACCCCTTCTCACAGGGGTAAGGTGGCTACCCGTGTTCTCCACCAAGTGTAGTGGACTCACGGTTGTGCCTCCCCCTCTGGGTTGAAGGAAGGCCACACCACCTCACTTCATCATTGGGCTTACAGCCTAGTATCAGGGGGAATCAGCAAAGCAGTGGTTAGGGCCTCAACACCCTTAGCAGGTGGGTCCAATAAGCAGTCTCTAAGCCCCAGACCTTAGGCAGGGTGGAGCAAGCAAACAGTCTATTGCTCTAACCCTTAGGCAGGGGAGTGCTGGCAACACTCTATAGAACTACAGTGGGGAGGCTGCCATCCCAAGGGTGGGGTGGCAGGCGTAGGGGAACACAGGCCATCCCAACTCCACTGCGTTCCAGTCCAGGGCCTTAACAGTGGTAGGGTGTCCCATCAGTGGGGATCCTCCTGCAACATGCTAACCGGCTGTTAAGCCACAACACCATCAAACTAAGCCCCTGGGCTACTTCCTACCTGGAGTTCCAGATCAGGCTGTGTGGTCTCAGGCTTCTCTGTTTCATCAGGGTACTCAGCCGGTGGCAGTCCCACCAGCTCCAGCTTGTCCTCGCCCCTCTCCAGATCCAGGGCGCCACCTGGCTCAGCAACAGAGTTGGTGGGCAACAGCAAGCAGGACATGTCTGTCTCCTTCACTGGCTCTGCCCCAACTGCATCCGGGTAAGAGACAATAGTCTCCTGTGGAGAGTGACCATTTTGGGTGCTGGTGCAAAGGGGTGCTTTCTAATTGTAGCTATGATGGCATAATGGGAGGGGGATTTGAAGGCAGAGCCCCGCGGTGTGAGAGTAGCGAGAAGAAGAGCCTACACAGGGTTGAAGACTCCGATGATAGCTTTAGTGTTTCCTCTTGTGTTGTGTTTGGCACCAAGGGAAAAAAGTCAAGGGTCCGAGTTCAGTCCCGTGGTAAGATGGAAAGCGAGCAAGAGCAGTGAGACCACAAGAACTGTTGATGGTAGGCAAGACCCATCCATCTGGGAGTGGAGCAGCTGTCTCTCTCTGAGACAAGTATCTGGTTTGGGGCCTCTGTGACCGGGAGGGGTGTGTCCTCACCAGCATTATGTCCCACAATTCAAAAGAGCATTGTTGTTAGGATTCAATCCAGCAAAAAGAATGGCCACAATTTCTGATGATCCTCTCCAGACGCATTTAGCAGAAGGTTGGATGCAGGAGTGTGACTCCAGGTGCTGAGTTCCTTCCACCTTTTTTCTCTCGGTCTCCTCTACTGCGTTGGCCAAACCACCCCCCCCCCCCGGCAGGTGAGCTGAGTGTGCATCCATCCCCACAGGCTTGGGCTCAAGAGCCTGCAACATCTGGAGGGGTTGGGGCAGGAGAGAATCATACTGGCTCCTGGATCCTGTGGTGGTGGGGTGACTGGCCAAGCGATTTGTTGACATTGGCTCTGTCTCTTTTCATCGAGTTGGGCTGATCTAGAGCATGTGGGAGATGGAGGAAGGGTGAGATCTTGTGCACCAAAAGAGCTTTGGGCAGTAATGGCTCTTTCTTGAGTTATTTCCTGTGCTTGCACAGATGAATAGTTCAGGAGTTCCAGCCAGAGGAGAAGCTGGAAGAAGTGGACCTGAGCAGCCTTGACATCCATCTAAGCAGAGATGAACAGTCCTGAGCTTTCTGCCTTCCACAGCACTGGGCGTGAGTCAGCGGTGACTGCACTTACCTCCTCATCCTTCTCCTCCTAGTTTTCTTCAGAGGACATGTGCACGCTAGTTGGGTGTGGAGCTCTGTGGTATTAAGTCCAAGGGAACAGTCAATCTACTATGTAGTGACTACTTTGAGTGCAGGAGCAACGGGGTACTTTTTAATTGTAGCTATGATGGTATAATGGGAAGGGGGGGTTGAAGGCAGATCCTTGGGGTGTGGGAGATGCCAGAAGAAGAGCCTGCACGGGGTTGCAGACTCCAATGATAACCCCAGAGGGAAAAACAAAGTTATGTTTAGTACCAAGGGAAACATAGTCAAGGGTCCGAGTCCAGCCCCATGCTAAGATGGAAAGCAAGTGAGACCGTGAGCACTGTTGATGCCAGGCAAGACCCATCCAACTGGGAGCAGAATAGCTGTCACTGTCTGTGAGAGAATCATCTGGTTTGGGGGCTGCTTGTCTCTGTGATTGGGAGTGGTGTATCCTCCCCAGCGGAAGGTTGGATCCAGCAGGGTGACTCCAGGAGCTTAGTTACTTTCCTTCCTCCTTCTCTCTTCCCTACTGTGTGATCGGAACAGCCCAGGCCAACAGGAAGTGAGGGATGTCACCATCCAGGGTTGGTTGCACGGTAGGGCTGGAGCTCTGGCGGACCAACCCTTTCTGCACCCAGCAGGGCTGCGGGGTGGTGTGTGTGAGGCTTGTAGTCTTGTTTTTAATACTGGTATGGACTCAGCATGCGTGCTGTCAATAAAATGTCTTCTTCAGCAGCTGGCTATGTGCACTTGGTGGGGGTGGAACCCGGCTGTCCGAGCTGCAAGGTGGGTGCAGTAGGTTATTGCAGCTAGGCCTTGGCTGTATTGAGGAGTTGTAAGAATTGCAAAGGCCACCTCCCGTAGCTCCAGTTACGACCTCCACAGTAACAAAAACTACTGCACAAGGAAACAGGAGGCATAGAAGAAAGGGTGGAGGAAAGACCATATACCCCTGAACAGATTAGGGCTTTAGGGAAAAATCAATGAGTTCCCTAAATAGAAAGACGGTAGTTGGATGGTTAGCAAACACGGCAGGAATGCCTGGATTAACAGGGAGTGATATCTCAGCTTTGATCAACGAATGTATGAGATCAGATGACTTTGCTGGACTCCCCTATGAAATACAGGGAAGAAGAGAAAGAAATACAGATAGGATAGAGGAGGAAATTTTGAAGTTTTTCTTTCCTGGAGAAGATCCAGTGGTATGGTTCCATCAGGAAAAACAGCAACAAAAGGAAAGGCCAGAACCATACATACCTAGGAAAGCATTATTGTATAAACATTCAGGAATTCCCTGGGGAGGTAGAGTAGTGTTATATTATGTCCCACAATTCAAAAGAACATTGTTGTTAGGATTCAATCCAACAAAAAGAATGGCCACAATTTCTGATGATCCTCTCCAGATGCATTTACGTGATATAGAAGAAAAGGCAAAGAGATGATATGAAATACAAAAGAGAAACAAGTTTGCCTCTTAGGGAAAGCATGAAAAGGTGTCGGTAATAACCTTCTCCAATAATGGTCCAGGGAAGACCAGAAAGTCAACAAAAGCAGCAGAACAGAGAAGAATTTAAAAAGGAAGGAGATAATAGGAAATTCATTCCTTATGAACAGAGGATGGGTGATTCAGGAAGAAATTGGCAGGGGGAGAAAATTACTGCAGTATGAACCTTATGAACAAATTAATGGGTTACCTACAGAAGAACTGCTCTGAAGATTAGCAAATCATGAGAGGATCATGCCTACGGCTCCACCTAACCCTAAAGATCAAGTATATGGAGGCTGAGCACCCCTATCTTCAGCAGATCATGCTGATTTAGTGGCACATTTACAAACAGATGACTCGGGGAGACCCACGGTATACATGGAATTTAATAAGGGAGCATTCTGACAGAACATGTTAAGAGATCAGGTGCCACATTTTCTTTAATAAATACCAACAATAAGAATTTATTTGGACCTCCTGTAACAGTCAGGAAACTACAAGGATTTAAAGAAGCAAGAAGTAAAGTACCGTTTAGTGCTCCAGTGCATTTTCAATTAGGGACATTTAGATGGTGTAATAAACATACATCTAAGGGTAGCATAAAATCCCTCCTTTACCTGTAAGGGGTTAAGAAGCTCAAATAACCTGTTTGGCACCTGACCAAAAGGACCACTAAGGGAAGAAGATCCTTTCAAAACTGTGGGGGGGGGGAGGTTTTGCTCTCTCCGGGAGAGAGAGAGACCAGGGCAGGAAAAACACATCTCCTAAAACCCTACCTGAAATAAGCATCTAAGATTACAAAAATTGTAAGTAGTAGCAAGGAAACGCATTAGATTATCTTTTGTTTTAGCTTGTGAATGTTCCCTATGCTAAGAGGGAGGTTTATTCCTGTTTTTTGTAAAGTTTTGCCTAGAGGGGAATCCTCTATGTTTTAAATCTTATTACCCTGTAAAATTACCTTCCATCCTGATTTTTACAGAGTTGCTTCTTTTACTTTTTTCTTTATAATAAAGTTCTGTTTTTAAGAATCTGGATTTTAGTGTCCTAAAAAATGAAGGGTCTGGTCTGTGCTCACCTTGGGTATCTATTTGGTTGGTATATTGTTCTCAAGCCTCCCCAGGAAAGGGGATGAAGGAGCTTGGGGGAATATTTTGGGGAAACAGAAACTCCCAGGGGTCCTTTTCCTGAATTTTTGTCTAACTCACCTGGTGGTGGTAGCAATACTGTCCAAGGATAAGGAAGAATTTGTGCCTTGGGGAAGTTTAACCTAAGCTGCTAGAAATAAGCATAGGGGTCTTTCAGGCAGGTCCCCACATCTGTACCCTAAAGTTCAGAGTGGGGAGGGAAACCTAACAGATGGTAATGGAATACTTGGTGTTGATGTACTAAGAAAACTTAGATTAACAGTAGATTTAGTAAATAAGGTATTATGGGAGATGCCTTTTGATAGAATTAAAGCAATAGACCAACCAACTTTCATTGAAGCAGGGTATAGGTTTGCTACTATTAAAGCAGTAGAAGAAATGAAATAATCTGGTCAGCAAAAGTTTTGCAAATTGCACAAAAGCATAAAGAGATCTGGGCTACTAATAAGACAGGATGTGGAAAAATAGAAGCAGAAGATTGATTACTGGACCAGATCCCGCACCTCAAAGACAGTACAAATATCTAAGGAAGCAGAACGCAGTTTAATGAAAATGATACAAGGGCTTTTAGATCAGGGAGTTATAGTGGAACAACAGAGCATAAATAATGCTGCTATTTGGCCAGTTTTAAAGGCAGATGGTAAAACCTGGAAGCTAACCATCGATCTTAGGCCTCTGAATAAAGTAACCCCAGTGACTGCTCCTGTAGTAGCAAAGTATCCTGAAGTGATTGCTTCCATTATGGGTGGAGCATGGTAGTTCACTGTTTTAGATTTAGCGAATGCATTCTTTGTGATCCCTTTACATCCAGACTCCTGGTACAAATTTGCCTTTACTTTTCAGGAAACCCCGCAAACCTCCCCAAGGATTTCATAATAGCCCTGCTATTTACCAAATTCATGTAAATAAAATGTGGGAGAAAATGGCTAATAAGGATAACATATCATATTATCAGCACAAAAACGAAGGGAAACGATTTGGAAATATTAGATCAAGTTTTACAAAAAATAAAAGAAACAGGGTTCAAGGTCAGTCCAGAAAGAGCTCAGTTATGCCAGCAACAAGTCAACTACCTTGGAGTAACATTAGGACAGGAAGGACAATCTAGTGACAAACAGAGGGTCAAATTATTACAGAAATTACCAGCTCCAACAGATGTATTCACTTTAAGGTAGTTTTTAGGGGTGACTAACTTCTCTACAGATTTTATAAAGGATTATGCAGAAAAAGCTAGTCCATTGTATCCGTTATTAAAGAAAGGTAATAGATGGGAGTGGAGATCAACAGCAAGAAGCTTTTACTCAGCTTAAAAGAGCTTTAGCGTATTGTAGCAGAGCTGCTTCTCCGCCTCAATGGGTTCCGCGCTTCCTCTTAGCAGCGGGCTGGGGAATTCCTCTCTCCCTGGGTTTACTGTCCCCACCTTGTCTGAGCAGGGGTTTCTCCCAGCCTCCCTGACAGGGGAGGGGAGCCTCTTAGTCTCTGATAGCTCCTCCGGGCATAGTGGCAGCAGGCCAAGCACCCAGTTCAGTCTCTCACCTCTGGCCGGGTCTCTTCCCCCAAACCTCTGGGCCCCGGAAGGGCTGTACGCCCTGTTGGGCAGGGTTTCCCCTGCCCTTCACCTCTGTACCTGTGGGGTCTCCCTCCTGGGGTTTCAGTGTCTGCACCATCTGGCTCTCCAGTAGCACACCTGCTCCCCACAGCTTCTATTGCACACACCTATCTGATTGGAGGGGAGGCTTTTAATATGTTCTGGCAGGCCCTTGATTGGCCCCAGATGTCCTAATTAACCTGGAGTAACCCCTGTTCAATTACCAGGGGAAAGGGGACTTGCTTATCCTCAAGCTAATATACCTGCCTTCTACCACTCTCCTATAACCATCTGGCCTGACCCCATCACAGTATCCAAAAGTAGGACAACCTTTTGTATTACAGTTGGCTACTACAAACACGGGCATGAGTGCTGTTTTATGTCAAAACCATGGTACAGGCTCTCGACCAGTGGCATATGGCACTCGAAAATTCTGAGTAGAATAGAACAAAAATTTACTCCTTGTGAGAAGGGAGTATTAGCTTTAATTTGGACCTTGCACCATTGGGAGTATTTAGTAGGGTTATCCCCAGTGCTTTTGAAAACATCCCATTCACCTGTAAAATATGTATTAACAGGAAAGATTAATGAAGGGCATGTCTCTAGCCCCAGTTTAACAAAATGTACATTAGCCTTGTTAAATAAGACCGTAGCCATGGAAAAGATTCCAAGCTTATCTCCAGTTTCTTATGGTTTTTTTGATAGGAGAACAGCATGAAGGTCCTTTGCCAGAAATTCCACCGGAAGGACCTATATTGTTCCAAGGTGGAGCAATCCTAAGTGAAATTATGGATAAAGTAGATGTAATTTGGTTTGTGGATGGTTCTAGCATTTATGAAGAGGGTAAAGCATATACAGGATATAAAGCTGTAAGGATATCTGCTGAAAGTTATTAAGGGAGCATGTTTACCTCATTCGCAAGCTGCTGAAATTGTAGCCGTAATAGTAGCATTAGAAAATATGCCAACGAATGAAACAGTGACTATTTTTAAGGACTCTGAATGGGTATTAAGAGCTATAGTAGATTGAATGCCTCGATGGCAAAAGAGAGGCATGAAAACAGCAGATGGTAAACATATTGCCCATACTGACAAGTTAATGTATTTATGTGATCTAGCACAACAAAAGAACTCAACCCGTATTGATGGGCAAAGTAAAAGTTCACAAGAAAGGTGCTGAAGGAGCTCAATGGAATAAGAAGGCAGATGAACAGGCCAAGGAAGAAGCCAAGGAGGGGATGATGATATAGCAACCACTACTCCAGTTGGCCCAGATAACAAAAACAGAAGGAGAAAAGATAGAGCAAATCAATCAAGTAGCTTTACAAAGAAAAGATCCTGAAATACAAAAATTGGAGTCAAAAGAAAACCAATGATGGAAAATTTGGCAACATAACAGGATTCGTCCTAGATACTAAACAGATGATAATGTCTGTATGGATAGTTCCAACCGAAATTAGGACTGAAATAATCTCCTCAGTACATGATAATGGGCATAAGGGAATAGATAAAAACCCTTGATAGGTTGCAAATGGCAGGTTGGTGGCCAAGTATGAAGGCAGATGTAGAATATGTGAACAATTGCTTACCCTGTGCAGCTAATAATGGAAATACTAAGATAGTAAAAGGACCATTAGGACACTAGAGAATAGATTGCAAATTGATTTTATTGGTCTGCTTGCAAGAACTGCAAGAGGAAATCAATATTGCCTTGTAATCATTGATCCTTTTTCTAAATGGGTTGAGGCAATTCTTACGAAAAATAAAACATCATTAACCACAGCTAGAGTTCCGGTGGATCAAATTATTACAAGATGGGCATCCCATAAGAAATAGATTCTGACCAAGGGCCACATGTTATAGGAGAAATCACGAAGGGATTGTGTCAGGCTTTCGGTATTAAACAAAGGTTGCATATAGCTGGACATCCTCAAAGTTCTGGGCAGGTAGAAAGAACTAATAGAATAAAAACTTCCCTGAGGAAGGTGGTGAACCATCAGGGTAAAGATTGGGATCAAAAGTTGCCTTTAATATTAATGGCTATTGGGGAACTGTAGCATCACATCAGCTGTAGCATCCATTCAAAGACATGACTGGGAGAAATATGAGATTACCGGAGCAACAGTGGGTAGTTGGAACACCCCAAGATGAATTAATTCCTAGGGTACTAACGGATCAATGGATGCAACAACTGTTAAAGTCCATTACTGACACACACAAACAAACAGCAATTGCACTTAAGGCAAATGTCCAACAAATGGACCAGAAAATGGGACCAATTTTGCATCCCACAAGAATGGCAGATAGGTGATATGGCCATGTATAAACAATTCAAAAAAAAAGGGGGAGGGGGGTCATGTGCTTAGTCCTCTGTGGGAAGGACATGTAAGAATAGTGGGTAAAGCAAGCTCTACTGTAGATCAGCTCAATATCCAACAAGGAAAAAGAATCTAAATGAATCCATTCATCACAGTTAAAAAGGTGGAAAGGAGAAGCAAATTAATAAGAGTGACTGTCGCTTTTAAAGACAGGATAGAGGACAGCAGATAGAAGAATGCAGAAGGAAGAAATAAAGGAAGAAGTTTGGGAGAATCTACATGGTTGGAATTTTCAGAATTCACAACCCAACACGCTGATGATCTATTCAAAAGTTTGCCTGTAGTAGAGTCAATAAGTCAGACCCAAACACGCCAGACACCAACTCCAGACAATTTAGTAATGGGACAATCCTGTTCTGTTGTTACTCCTCTGTGGAAGGACCAATATGGTCGACCCATAATAGACCTGGATATAGAACATGGAAAATTTCATCAGATGTGGTGTTTGGATATTGGGTCACACTCAATACTGAATAGTGTTGCAGGGAACGATGGGAAGAAGCAGGCGGCCTGGGACCTGAAGGGCCAGTTGAGTGATATGCGGGCCAAGGTGAGCAGCTACAAGGACAAGGTGCAGAGACTGGATGGGGAGAACCAGCAGCTCACGAGGCACCTGAAGGAGCAAGTGGCTCAGAACCGGGAACTGAGTAGCCAGCCAGGTGAGAAGCCAGGAGACTGAAGGGGAGGGGGAAGGATCCCTGTCGTTCTGGTTGTGGGGGAATGGCCCCTGTCTGCAGCACACTGAGCTCTGCACTGCACGCTTGCCAGGAGCAGACACAGCAGAGGCTCCATGAGGTGATGGAGTTGTCAGGCCTGACACAGCAACCAGATGAGCAGGTCCCCAGCCACAGCAGGACCATCTGAGAGCTGGAGGGGACCAAGAGGGACCTGTCAGCCCTGCTGGAGACTAGAGAGGTGGGTCTGAGCCTGGGAAGGGGGGGAGGTGTGATGATAACTTCCCGCATTGGAGGCAGACAGCCCTGATCCAGGTCATGTGGCTGGGGCCAGGAAACAAAGCTCATCTCTTTAGTGGCATGTTCTGTGGTCCCTGTGCTAGGATCTCCCATAACATGCTGTACCCTTAACCCAACCGTGCCCTGTCAGATTCCTGCTCAGTAGACAGGTTTTGCAGCCATTGGCTCATCTGCATTCTACTGCATGCTCTGAGACGGACCTGGCCTTACACAGCAGCTAGAGCAGCTTCCATGTATGGGCTCAATCTGCACCTCCTAGACACAAGCTTCATCTCCTGTAGCAATAGCTCAGCCTTATGAAGGTTTTACGTAGACTTACTGGGACAATGTTGTGCTCTTCTCCAGTCTCCTGGAAATTCCCATCCTGCTTTCAGGACTAATCCTGTATCTGGCTGTTCTGCTTTAGTTATTCTCACATTCACTGAGTGCTGCACCGCTGTAAAGCGACTGCTGTCCTTTTGGGGTGTTTCAAAGGAGCCTTTCCCCAGTGTTCAGGCACCCAACTCCCTTTGAAAATCCCAGCCCGAATGTTGGGCCTCTTTGATTCACTTGTACTGCAAACAAGCACTGCTTTCTGCACCATTGCATGCATTTCCCACAACAGCTTTGCTTTGACTGCGTTATCAGCTACACTCCTTGTCTAGCAAGCCTGTCAGTTAGCAGCTGGGATTCACACATACTGGCTTGACCCATGGCGTGTGACGGATTGGTCTGCTGTCTCCTGGTGGGGAGGGACGGTGTGGATAGTGATATCCCAAGAGCTCCCAGAGAGTCTCTAGCAGTAACCCCTAACCAGGGGTGAAAGTGAGCCGGTACAGGCCGGTACTGCGTACCGGTGAGAACCCACACCAGCCCATACCCAGCCCCCATCAAAGTGTGGCAACGCTTTAATGTCCCTGCCCCTTTTGCCTCCCCTGTCGGGGGCCCTGCTGGTAGGGTCCGTAACGGCAGGGCCACCGGCAGGGAAGGGGCAGCTACGTTAAAGCGCTGCAGAGGTCAGCACTTTAAGGACAGTCCTTTCCTGCGGCAGTGCTTTAAGGATCCTCAGAGTGCGGCCATGGCAAAGAACCGTCCTTAAAGCGCTGCCCCTTCCCCCCATCGGCGGCCCTGCTGGTACAGGGGGCAGGGATAGTAAAGCACTGCTAAAAGAAAAGGAGTACTTGTGGCACCTTAGAGACTAACCAATTTATTTGAGCATAAGCTTTTGTGAGCTACAGCTCACTGCATCCAATGAAGTGAGCTGTAGCTCACGCTCAAATAAATTGGTTAGTCTCTAAGGTGCCACAAGTACTCCTTTTCTTTTTGCGAATACAGACTAACACGGCTGTTACTCTGAAACCTGTCATAAAGCACTGCTGCCACACTCTGCAGTGCTTTAAAGTCCCTGCCCCTTTTGCCCCCCCCCCCCCCCCGGCCACTGATGGGTGGGTTGGGGAGGGCAAAGGGAGCAGCTGCCCTGGGGCCGGCTATTTAAAAGGGCCCAGGGCTCCAGACTCCACTAGGCTTGGGCACTTCCCCCTGCAGGGATCCCAAGCCAGCCACCTCAGTCCCAAGCCAAGGAGCGGCTGACTCTGTTTCTGACTAGCTGCTGCTTAAATGTAGGGCCCCTGTGCTTGGAGGCTTGGAAACCCTGCTAGCACCTCTCAGTTCAGCTGCGCCTGCTGCCTTGAGACCAGCCTTCTCACACCTCCTCTAGGGGCTAGCATTCTTCTGAGCAGCTGACCATAGGTCTGTGCACACAAACTCATGAAGGAGGGTGAATCATAGTGTAGATGGTGCACAGACATTCACGTATGAGACTCCCAGTGACAGAGTGTTCCCACTGCAATGCCCTCAGGGCAGTGCTTCCCATGGCCGGTTCCTTCCTTGTTAACAAATTACATCTTATTTGTAGTCTGAATGTGTCTGGCTTCAGCTCCCAGCCACTGGTTTCTCCTTCTGCCTCTGACTGCTAGCTTAGAGCCCTCTGCTCTCATCTGTCCATATGGGTAAGTAGAGACCATGATCAAGTCTCCTCTGAGCCTTCCCTTCAATAAGCTGAATACAGGGAGCTCCTTCAGTCTCTTACTGGGACAAGTTTTCCAGCCTTCGAAGTAGCTGCTGTTGCTGGGCCCCCAGCTGTTGCACTGGTTGCAGTTGGCTCTCGATGCCAACTCCATTGCTGTTAGAGGAACTATTGGAGAGCAACTCGCTTAAGACCCCTTCTCACAGGGGTAAGGTGGCTACCCATGTTCTCCACCAAGTGTAGTGGACTTGCAGTTATGCCTTTCCCTCTGGGTCAGAGGGAGGCCACCCCGCCTCACTACATCACTGGGCTCACAGCCTAGTATCGGGGGAATCAGCAAATCAGTGGTTAGGGTCCCAACACCCTTAGAAGGTAGGTCCAATAAACAGTCTAAGCCCCAGCCCTCAGGCAGGGTGGAGCAAGCAAACAATCTCTCGCTCTAACCCTCAGGCAGGGGAGCTCTGGGAGCAGTCTATAGCACTACGGCGGGGAGATGCCACCCCAGGGGTTGGTGGGATGGCAGGAGTAGGAGAACGCAGGCCCACCCGACTCCACTGTGTTCCAGCCCAGAGCCCGAACAATGGCGGGGTGTCCCATCACCAGATCAGCAGGGATCCTCCTGCAACACACTGACTGGTTGTTAAGCCACAACACCATCAGACTAAACCTCGGGGCTACTTCCTACCCAAGTTCCAGTTCAGGGTCCGTGGTCTCGGGCTTCTCTGTTTCGTCAGGATACTCAGCTGGCCACAGTCCCACCAGCTGTAACTCCTCCTCAGGCCTCTCCAGGTCCAGGGCACTGCCTAGCTCAGCAGCAGGGTCGGCGGGTACCAGCAAGCAGAACATATCTGTCTCCTTCCCTGGCTCTGCCCCAACTGAGCTCAGGGCTCTGCCTTTTGTACTTCCTGCCCTGCCTCTCAACTTCCAGTGGTAGGGCCAAACCCAGCTGGACTCCACCCACCGGGGCAGAGAGAGTGGTTCCTCCCCCTCTGGGTCAGAGAGAGGCCACACCACCTCACTGCAATAATAAAACTAAAAATAGCATAATGTTGCTATATAAATCTATGGTAGACCCTGATCTTGAATACCGTGCGCAGTTCTGGTTGCCCCAACTCAAAAAAGATGTATTAG
Organism: Chelonia mydas; assembly: GCF_015237465.2. Taxonomy (NCBI): domain Eukaryota; kingdom Metazoa; phylum Chordata; order Testudines; family Cheloniidae; genus Chelonia; species Chelonia mydas. The sequence goes on along the minus strand of NC_051251.2, from coordinate 68,994,542 downwards.
AAATGGGAAAAGGTGCAAACCAGGGCAACTAAAATGAGTAGAAAGAAAAGGAGTACTTGTGGCACCTTAGAGACTAACAAATTTATTTGAGCATAAGCTTTCATGAGCTACAACTCATTTCATCTGATGCATACTGCAAAATGAGTAGGGGTATGGAAGTGGTTTCCATATGAGGAGGGGTTAAAAAGACCGGGATGGTTCTGTTTAGAAGAGACAGCTAAGGGGGGTGGGTTGAGGGGAGATGATGTAAGTCTATAAAATAATGAATGGTGAGGAGAAAGTGAATTGTGAATTATTTATCCCTTCAGATAACACAAGAATGCATTAGATAGCAGGTTTAAAAGAAACAAAAGGAAGTATTTTTTTCACCGAACACAGTCAACCTGTGGAAATTGTCATGGGATGTTGTGAAAGCCAAAAATATAACTAGGTTCAAAAAAAGAGAAGTTTATGAAAGATAGGTCCATCAATGGTGATTATCCAAGATGGTCAGGGATGCAATCCATACTCCAGTGTCCCTAACCTCCAAATGCCAGAAGCTGGGGCTGGACAACAGTGCATTGATCACTCAGAATTGCCCTGTTCTGTTCATTCGTTCTGAAGCATCTGGCACTGGCCACAGTCAGAGACAGGATAGTGGGCTAGATTCACCATTGATCTGACACAATATGACAGTTTATGTATGAGCTCCAAAAAGGTCAGAACTTGATTTAACAATCTTATCTTTCCAGAAAGCAGCCTCATTCTTCAAGGTGTAATTAGTGCTTAGAGGCACTAAATGCGTAAGGGGGTTGCTAATGAGCTTTCACCTGCAGGGCACAGGTTTGAATTCTGCCCAACTCAGAGATTTAAAATTGTTCCTATCTAACGGATTTTTGGTAGCCTCTGTATGAGATTACTATAGTGGGCCTCAGTTCCAGCTCCCACTTTACAATCTAGTACAAAGCATGGTGGTGAGTTTGCGAACTGTTCAGGGCAGATAATGTCCCTTTAGATGACAAATTTCTGACCATCTCAAAACAACTTTTGAAAAACAATACTGATTCTGTTTAAACCCAAACATTTAGAAAAATGCTGATTTCAATAAAGTTTTGTTTAGACAAAACTGAAATGAAGCTTTTTGTTGATGTCCAACATCTTGTTTCAGCATTTTTGGGAAAAACGTTTCAATTGTCTCAAAAGAAGTTTTTGAAACAATATTAATTGTGTATATTTAAAAATTATTAAAAACTTGGAAAAGGTCAAAATCAGAGCAAAATGTATCAATTGACTCAAAACTTGTTTAGTTTTGCTGGGAATTTTTATTTTTTGTTTGTTTTCTTTCCCTTTTGGAGTGGAAAAAAATTGAATCTGAGGAATGCCCCATCTAATAGAAAATTCAGTTCCTGCCCAGCTGTACTTCCTCTCTGGAAAGAAAACAAATTTGCCACAAAACAAAATATTAACAACGTTTTCAGTCAATTGATCCATTTTGCTCTGATTCTGACCTTTTCATACAGTGCCTAGCACATTGGGACCCTGATCGCAAGTTGGTTTCTCTAGTGAGAGCTCCTGAAGCAGGGGCCAAAATAGTCTTACCTACTATACATCTGAGAACTGGCAACATGCTGACTGACACACACACACTTTGAGAGTGACAGAGAAAGTTCAAAAAAGCAGAAGACAAACCAAAACACCCTATGATTTAATTTTAAAAAAAACCTTATGATTTTGGGGGTCTTACTCATAACTTTTGGGGTTGGCAATACTGAGTATCTCCATTCCTGAGCGTTGAGCTGTCCTAGATCTCATGGGCTTGAGTAGGACTTGCAGGTGTTCAGCAACTAAGAGTTGGGCGCTGAAGGAGGGATCTGCCAGTCCAGACCATTCTGGGTTCCTGCAGATCTTGTGGATTTCATTCTGCTGTAGCTCTTCACTACTTTCCATCCTCTGGTGCCTTCTTACAGCTTCTTTAATGGATTTAAGTGTCAGAGTTCAACATAATCAAGCCAGCATTTGCACATGAAAATCATGCATGCACAGTAGGTTTCTGTACTTGGAAATTGTGTGCACAATAGGTTCCAGTCAATAGGTGGGATTCTAGGCTTCCTTCTCAGAGCAAGCTCTTCTGCATTTTCTGGGGATGCTTATTTTCTAACACGCCACCATTATCACCTTAAGAAGTGGGTGACAAAGAACTGTTTTGGCCTGAAGCGTTACAGTGAATGCTCACTAGTGTAGTCTTGGTCTCCTCTCCTGTGCTGTCAGCACAAAGCTGCCTTCTATTGTTACATGCTTGTAAATTTCCTAATCTAATCCATTTCCAGGAGTTCTTTAAGAACCCAGTCCTTTCCCATCCACAGCCATTTCTACCTAATCTATTTAGTTCCAGTTAATGCAGACCTGGCTTTCCCAGCTGCCACTAGAAACTCTGCATCTGGATCCACTTGTACTAAATTGTGCAACTGGGACCTGTTTCCTTTTGCCCTGTCACACTTTTCTCTTAATGCTGCTTCTCTTCCTTTCTTAGGAAACCAAATGGGCATCTGTGCTAGCAGATCTCCCATTCACCACTGGGCATAGCAAGGGTGTGGGTGTTAGAGTACACAGAATGGAGGTGTTGCTACCACTGAGCTGTTGAAGAACTAGGCTGTGCATCCCTTACGGATGTTGATATGCACTTAGCAAGTAGTCCTGTGCAATCCTTACACTGGGTGGCCATTGACTTGCAGGATATCATAGAATCATAGAAGATTAGGGTTGAAAGAGACCTCAGGAGGTCATCTAGTCCAATCCCCTGCTCAAAGCAGGACCAACACCAACTAAATCATCCCAGCCAGGGCTTTGTCAAGCTGGGCCTTAAAAACCTAAGGATGGAGATTCCACCATCTTCCTAGGTAACCCATTCCAGTGCTTCACCACCCTCCTAGTGAAACAGGTTTTCAATATCCAGCATAGACCTCCCCCACTGCAACTTGAGACCATTACTCCTTGTTCTGTTATCTGCCACCACTGAGAACAGCCTAGGTCCATCCTCTTTGGAACCTGCCATCAGGTAGTTGAAGGCTGCTATCAAATCCCCCCCTCACTCTTCTCTTCTGCAGACTAAATAAGCCCAGTTCCATCAGCCACTCCTCATTAAGTCATGTGTCCCAGATCAAAAAGACTATTCAGGAGAGCAGCCGCTCACAAGAGTAGCGGTTGCATAATGCAGCCCTAAGATTGGCTGGTCTCCAATACAGTGGTACAAAACTGAATGTTGACTATAATTTTACAATTGCTATCAAGTGGATTGCACGAGAGACCCATTATGAGCCTAGCTTTTGCTAGCGTAGACCATGCTTTATATGGTCTTTAGAAATGTATCCCCTCCTTTCCTTCTCTTTATTTTGGTCTGCATCCTTTGCATATTACCTAATCACTGTTCTCTCCATCCCACTGTCAGCTACCATCCATTTCTTTCAGAGCCTCTTAGGGATTGATTCTCTCTTGCCCTGCACCTTCTTTGGTTATTTATACCTGTGCAAAGCAATGCCAAAAGGACACCTACAAAGAGTGGAAACACGGCCAGATTGCTAAGGAGATGTACAAAGGAATAGCACAAGTGTGTTGGGACAAAATCAGAAAGGCCAAGGCACAAAATGAGTTACACCTAGCAAGAGACAGAAGACAATAAGTTATATAAATATATTAGGAGCAAGAGGACCTACACTTTCCTTCATCTTTCTCTACTTCTTGGGCAAGGAGAAATAATAATGGATGACACCAAGAAAGCTGAAATGTTAAATGCCTATTTTGCTTCAATCTTTACTAAATAGGTTAACGATGACCAGATATTCAACACAATGAATGTTAACAACAAGGGAGAAGGACCACAATGCAAAATAAGGAAAGAATACGTTTAAGAACATTTAGATAAGTTAGATGTATTCAAGTCAGCTGGTCCTGATGAAATTCACTCTAGGATACTTAAGGAACTATCTGAAACAATCTCAGAACCATTACCAGTCCCACCAACAGTGTGGGGCAAACAGGTCAATTGCCCAGGGGCCTGGCGATTTAAAAGGGCCCAGGTAGATGGGATAGATATGGGATTTTTTTAACAAAAACAAACAAAAAAGAATCTGGTTTTCTGCTGCTCTGTACAGAGCACGCCCCCCCCACCCCCCCGGGGACAGTAACAGTTTGCCCGAGTGCTGCTGCACCCTGCTAGTCTGGCAAAGCATCAACAGGGGCGGGTAGGGAGACTTGAAAGAGAAACAAGCTCCCTCTGCGCTACCAGATTTCCTCCCCCAAGGCTGCAGCTTCTTGCCAAATACAAGCCAGCGAGTTCAACCACCCAATTGAGCCACCCTAAGTTTGCTGAGAGGCTGCCAGGGCTCACGCTTCCCCTCCCCCCCAACTTCATTGCCTCTAGCACTGGCTGACAAGCTGCTACCATGAATGCAGGATGAGAGGGCACTTCCACCACTCAGCCAGGGAACAAGCTTTCCCTCTGCCTTCGCCTCCGACAGCCACCTCAGAGGTCTCCCAGTAGATGTGACACACCATGTCTGTCTCCTCATTGCTCTGGGTGTTGATGTCCCACAGCACCATCAGCACAAGTATTGTATATTTTAACTTTGTTGGTCATATTCAGTTACATCTTCTATCAGTTTTTTCCTTGTCTTTAGATTGCACATGAATCACGATTAGGTGCTTAATTAGCCTACTTGATACTTTAATATATACAACATTTAAAGAAGCCCAAAGAAAGAAAATATCTAATTTCATTCCATAATGTATTTATTTAATTTAAATATAGAATTCGTAACAAATTCTACGTCTTATCCTTAAGCTCACAATTTGTTTAATACGGGTGGTGCTACTGGAAAAAAGTTAACTAGATTAAGCAACACCACAACTTATGCATAGTGGGTTATAATGTGTTATCAATAGGATAACTAGTGTCGTAAACCTCAGCCATCCCTTTCTAGGGCGGCCATTGACTATTCTGCCCTGGGACCCGGAGTTGCTGTTGGCAGGCCTGACCATTACCAATTATATTTGAGGACTCAGGGAGAACAGATGAAGTCCCAGAGGACTGTAGAAGAGCAAATATAGTACCTATCTTTAAAAAGGAGAGCAATACCTGAGGTGTCAGAACAGTCAGCCTAACTTCAGTACCTGGAAAAATACTGAAACAAATTATTAAGCAATCACTTTGTAAACACCTAGAGGATAACAGGGCCATAAAGAATAGTCAGCATGGAATTGTCAAGAAGAAATCATGACAAACCAACCTAATTTCCTTCTTTCACAGGGTTACTGGCCTACTGATACCCTTATGCTTCAGGTGTGATGTATCTTGATTTTTAGTAATCCCACGTGACAAACTAGGGAAATGGGGTCTAGATCAAATTACTAAAAGATGGATGCAAAACTAGTTGAAAGACCATACTTATGGTCATTACCACTAGTTCACTTTCAAACTGGAAGAATGTATCTAGTTGGGTTCCACAGGGGACTGGTTCTAGTCAATATTTTCATTAATGATGTGGATAATGGAGTGAAAAGTATGTTTATAAAATTTGCAGATAACAAGTTGGGAGGAGTCACTAGCACTTTAAAGGCCAGGATGAGAATTCAAAATGACCTTGACAAATTGGAAAGTTTACGTAAGTCAACAAGATGAAATTAAATAAAGACAAGTGCAAAGTACTACATTTAGGAAGAGAAAATCAAAGTGCCCAACTACAAAATGGGGAAAAACTAGGTAAGAAAAGGATCTGAGGGTTATAGTGGATCACAAATTGAATGAGTCAACAATGGGATGCAGTTGCAGAAAAGGCTAATATTCTGGGGTTTATTAACAGGGGTGTCATATCAAAGACATGGAAGGCATAGGCACCAACTCCGTGGGTGCTCTGGGGCTGGAGCACCCATGGGGAAAAATTGGTGGGTGGTCTGCACCCACCAGCAGCCAAGAACACAAGAATGGCCATACTGGGTCAGACCAAAGGTCCAACCAGCCCAGTATCCTGTCTAACAGTGGCCAATGCCAGGTGCCCCAAAGGGAGTGAACTTAACAGGCAATCAAGTGATCTCTCTCCTGCCATCCATCTCCACCCTCTGACAAACAGAGGCTAGGGACACCATTCCTTACCCATCCTGGCTAATAGCCATTAATGGACTTAACCTCCACGAATTTAACTAGTTCTCTTTTAAACCCTGTTATAGTCCTAGCCTTCACAACCTCCTCAGGCAAGGAGTTCCACAGGTTGACTGTGCACTGAGTGAAGAAGAACTTCCTTTTATTTGTTTTAGACCTGCTGCCCATTAATTTCATTTGGTGGCCCCTGCTTCTTATATTATGGGAACAAATAAATAACTTTTCCTTATTCACTTTCTCCACACCACTCATGATTTTATAGACCTCTATCATATCCCCCCCTTAGTCTCCTCTTTTCCAAGCTGAAAAGTCCTAGCCTCTTTAATCTCTCCTCATATGGGACCTGTTCCAAACCCCTTATCGTTTTAGTTGCCCTTCTCAGAACCTTTTCTTATGCCAGTATATCTTTTTTTTGAGATGAGGGGGACCACATCTGTACACAGTATTCAAGATGTGGGCATACCATGGGTTTATATAAGGGCAATAAGATCTTCTCCATCTTATTCTCTATCCTTTAATGATTCCTAACATCCTGTCTGCTTTTTTGACTGCCGCTGCACACTGTGTGGACGTCTTCAGAGAACTATCCACGATGACTTCAAGATCTCTTTCCTGATTAGTTGTAGCTAAATTAGCCCCCATCATATTGTATGTATTGTTTGGGTTATTTTTTCCAATGTGCATTACTTTACATTTATCCACATGAAATTTCATTTGCCATTTTGTTGCCCAATCACTTAGTTTTGGGAGATCTTTTTGAAGTTCTTCAGTGTTTGCTTTGGTCTTAACTATCTTGAGCAGTTTAGTATCCTCTGCAAACTTTGCCACCTCACTGTTTACCCCTTTCTCCAGATCATTAATGAATAAGTTGAATAGGATTGGTCCTAGGACTGACCCTTGGGGCACACCACTAGTTACCCCTCTCCATTCTGAAAATTTACCATTTATTCCTACCCTTCATTCCCTGTCTTTTAGCCAGTTCTCAATCCATGAAAGGATCTTCCCTCTTATCCCATGGCAACTTAATTTACGTAGAAGTCTTTGGTGAGGGACCTTGTCAAAGGCTTTCTGGAAATCTAAGTACACTATGTCCACTGGATTTCCATTGTCCACATGTTTGTTGACCCCTTCAAAGAACTCTGATTAGTAAGACATGATTTCCCTTTACAGAAGCCATGTTGACTTTTGCTCAACAATTTATGTTCTTTTAAGTGTCTGACAATTTTATTCTTTATTATTATTTCAACTAATTTGCCTGGTACAGACATTAGACTTACCGGTCTGTAATTGCTGGGATCACTTCTAGAGCCCTGTAAATATTGGCGTTACATTAGCTATCTTCTAGTCATTGGGTACAGAAACTGATTTAAAGGACAGGTTACAAACCATAGTTAATAGTTCTGCAATTTCACATTTGAGTTCTTTCAGAACTCTTGGGCAAATGCCATCTGGTCCCAGTGACTTGTTACTGTTAAGTTTATCAATTAATTCCAAAACCTCCTCTAGTGACACTTCAATCTGTGACAATTCCTCATATTTGTCACCTACAAAGGATGGCTCAGGTTTGGGAATCTCCCTAACATCCTGTAAAGGAGCAGACTCACCCCTGCGGCACCTCCTCTTGGTCTTCGTCAGGAATTAGCTCACCAGGCTCCGAAGTGCCCTCTGCAGGTTAGTGATCCGCCTTACTGCTGGCCCCACATCCATCCCGAACCCAGTGCCCCTTGTCTCTTGGATGGCTGCCCCCTGGCAGTACACCCACTGTCTCTCAGGGGTTCCACTCCCCCCCCCCAAGAAACACCCCCCCCCGCATCCCCACCTTGCCTCAGTAAAACTACTGCCAGTCACCAACTAGCCCCTTGTATCAGGGGCAGACTGCAGTGTAAAAGCCACTCATCACTGGCAAGGAGGGGTTTGGACCTGCTGCCTTGGCCTACCCATGGGCTGCCCCCTTTGCAACCCCAGTACCTGCCTGGCCTTCTACTAGGCCACAGCCTGGGATTTTCCAGGCTGGAGCTCGCCAGCTCCCTTGGCCTTTCCTCAGCCCTGCTCCAATCTAGGTACTCTCTGCTCCCTGCAGCCAGGTCCCTCCCTCTCCAAAGGCTAGAGAGTGTGAGTCAGCTCCTGGCTCACTGCCTACTTATAAGGCCTGGGCTGTTCTAAGCCCCTCAGGGCAGGAATGGGCGTCTACCCCGCTACACCCACCCCCCCCAAAATCCCCACCCCAGGGGATCGGGGGGCCTTCTGGCCTGTGCAACCCAGAGATGACCTGCCAGCTGCTCTCACATCTCCTCACTGTCCTTCAGTTTGAAAGCCAGGTCCTCTTTCTCCTTGCGGGACTTTTTGTAGCTCCACCTCCACTGTCCAGCAGGCCTGCTCCGCGGCCTCTAGCTGTGCCCACAGGTCTGGGTCCTCCAGGCCCTTTTCCCTCAGGATCTAGGTTCCCGCAGCTGACTTTTCCATCCCGATCTGAGTCCCGGCCTCCTGCTGGGCCCAGTCTGTCTGGGTTTCCTCACTGGCGGCCAGCCCGGTGACGGTCTGGGTCCCAACCTCCCTTTGGGGTCCGCCTCCACCACCTTGTCAGGTGTTGCTCCTTCTGGGCTCTCAGGCACCTCTTCTCACCGCCCATCAGTTCCCCTGAGGGGGCAATGCCTCTTAATGTGGTCCAGTGCCCAGCAGCCCCAGCAGGCTCCCCGCCTCTGTGCTGCCCGGGACTTTCTATGGTCCATTCGGGGTCCTGTCCTCTTGCTGGGACTCATGTGGACCTCCCGCATTGGGCCTGGGCACTTCCCCCATATGTGGCCCTGTAGCCCACAGGCCCAACAGATTGGCCACCGCCTGGGTTCCCTCACCCAGCGGTATGGCCCCGGGATTTGCCCCGGTCTCCGCTTGGGGTGAGGCAGCCTGCTCCCTCTCCCAAGAGAGACAGTCCCGTTTCAAATGTCCCTTCTGCCCGCAGGCATAGCAAGCCCTGCGCCCTTCCACAGGCCTCCTGGTCTTGGTGCTCCGCTTCCCATCCTGCTGCCGGCGGCTCCTCCAAAACTCCCTCTGGAGGAGTCATACGAAGGCCCGCTGCTCCCTCACCAGCTGGGCCATCTGTCCATGGAGGGCCTCCTGCACCTCCTACAATCCCTCCTTGGCCTCCCAGATTCCCTGGAGGACGTCAGTCCCCTTCCTCTGGGGCACTGACCCCAGGGCCCAGCCTGGGATGGCACCTGGGGTCTCCGCGTAATAAACCCCAGCATACTCGGGCTCCATCAGCCCCTTCCTCAGTATCTCAACGTGGCACACTCGCCCCTTGTATCGGGGCGGACCGCTCGTGCCTGCGTTCTCCACCATGTGTAAGGGAGCAGACTCACCCCTGCGGCGCCTCCTCTTGGTCTTAGTCAGGAATTAGCTCACCAGGCTCCGGAGCGCCCTCTGCAGGTTGGTGATCCACCTTACCGCAGGGCCCACGTCCCTCCCAGACCTGGTGCCCCTTGTCTCTCGGATGGCTGCCCCCTGGCAGTACACCCACTGTCTCTCAGGGTTCCCACTATCCCCACCTTGCCTCAGTGCAAGGCTCCTGCCAGTTACCAACTAGCCCCTTGTATTGGGGGAAGACTGCAGTGTAAAAGCCACTCATCACTGGCAAGGAGGGGTTTGGACCTGCTGTCTCGGCCTACCCATGGGCTGCCCCCTTTGCAACCTCAGTACGTGTCTGGCCTTCTACTAGGCCACAGCCTGGGATTTTCCAGGCCGGAGCTCCCTTGGCCTTTCCCCAGCCCTGCTCCAATCTAGGTATTCTCTGCAGCCAGGTCCCTCCCTCTCCAAAGGCAAGAGAGTGATTCAGCTCCTGGCTCGCTGCCTACTTATAAGGCCCCCTGAGCCCTAATTGGGGTGTGGCCCCAGCTGAGTCTACTTCCCTTCTCAGCCTGGGCTGCTTGCCCCAGCCATAGCTCTCCCCTGGGCTGTTCTAAGCCCCTCAGGGCAGGAGCGGGTGTCTACCCTGCTACACATCCTCAGCCGTGAAGACTGAAGCAAAGAATTCATTTAGTTCCCCCACAATGACTTTATCATCTTTAAGTGCTCCTTTTGTATCTCGATCACCCAGGGGCCCTGCTGGGTGTTTAGCAGGCTTCCTGCTTCTGAAGTACTTAAAAACCATTTTGCTATTACCTTTCGAGTTTTTGGCTAGCTGTTCTTCAAACTCCTTTTTGGCTTTCCTTATTACATTTTTACATTGAATTTGGCAGTGTTTATGCTCCTTTCTATTTACCTCACTAGGATTTGACTTCCACTTTTTAAAAGATACCTTTTTATTTGTCACTGCTTCTTTTACATGGTTGCTAATCACGGTGGCTCTTTTTTAGTTCTTTTACTGTGTATTTTAATTTGGGTATACATTTAAGTTGGGCCTCTATTATGGTGTCTTTGAAAAGTATGCATGCAGCTTGCAGGGATTTCATTCTGGTCACTGTACGTTTTAATTTTTGTTTAACTAACCTCATTTTTGCATAGTTCCCCTTTCTGAAATTAAATGCACAGTGTCAGGCTGTTGAGGTGTTCTTCCCACCACAGGAATGTGAAATGTTAAATATTAAGCTCCCGGCTCCCCGCCTCGCCTCATCTCTGCCTCCTCCCCTGAGTGCACCATGTCCCGCTTCTCCCCCAAGCTCCCAGTATTTGCTGCCACAAAACAGCTGTTTCTCAGTGTAACAAGCTCCCGGAGGGAGGGGAGAGGAGCAGGAATGCGGCGTGCTCAGGGGAGGAGGCTGTGATTTGGGGAAGGAGTCCAATAGGGGCAGGGAGGGGGCGGAGTTGGGGCATGGACTTTGCGGAAGGGGTTGGAATGGGGGCTAGAGGGGGTGAGGCAGGGCCGAGGGGGGTCGAGCACCCACCGGCACCAGCAGAAATTGGCGCCCATGGTGGAAGGTGATTGCCCTGCTCTATTTGGCACTGGTGAGGCTTCAGCTGGAGAACTGTGTCCAAGTCTGGAAGCCATACTTGAAGAAAGAGAGCCAGCAGATCGAGGGACGTGATCATTCCCCTCTATTCGACATTGGTGAGGCCTCATTTGGAGTACTGTGTCCAGTTTGGGGCTCCATACTACAAGAAGGATGTGGACAAATTGGAAAGCATCCAGCAGAGAGCAACAAAAATGATTAGGGGACTGGAACACGACTTATGAGGAGAGGCTGAGGGAACTGGCATTGTTTAGTCTTCAGAAGAGAAGAATGAGGGGGGATTTGATAGCTGCTTTTAGCTACCTGAAAGGGGGTTCCAAAGAGAATGGATCTAGACTGTTCTCAGTGGTAGCAGATGACAGAACAAGGAGTAATGGTCTCAAGTTGCAGTGTGGGAGGTTTAGGTTGGATATTAGGAAAAACTTTTTCACTAGGAGGGTGGTGAAGCACTGGAATGGGTTACCTAGGGAGGTGGTGGAATCTCCTTCCTTTGAGGTTTTTAAGGTCAGGCTTGACAAAGCCCTGGCTGGGATGATTTAGTTGGGGATTGGTCCTGCTTTGAGCAGGGGGTTGGACTAGATGACCTCCTGAGGGCGCTTCCAACCCTGATATTCTCTGATTCTATGATTCTATGAAAGAAGTGGACAATTTGGATTGCATTGGTGTTAAACGCCTGTATCAGGTTCAAATGAATTGAGCCCTGTAAACCTCTGTACTACTTCTGTGCTACCATCTCTGTAGACAGAATCCTCAGCTGGTGTAAATCAGCTGTAGTTCTGCTGATCTCCATGGACCTGTGCCAGGATACGCCAGCTGAGCATCTGGCCCAAGGTACTGTTTGTTACCTTTCTCAATCTGTTCTTCCCAAAATCACCACTTTCCAGGGGCTTGATTATCCACCAAAAAACACTTCCTGTGAGTGAATCTTAGGATAAAATCTGCCCAAGATATAGCTTTAATATAAGGTTTTAATACTTCAATACGTTGAAGTCATCACAAATGCCTACACTTTTTTTACAGTGGTTGCTATAGTAGCAAATGTCAAAACAAAACATATAGTCTTAGCTAAGGCAAACTTTCCTGGCTGATGGCTTTCATATTTATTTTTTATGAGCTGCCTTTGGAAGATCTTTTAGTTTCCATTAGCTGTCGCTTTCTCTGCCCTTCTCCCCTGTTGTCTGCTCCCTCTGTCTCTGCAGCAATTGCGATAAAGGTTAGACATCTGTTTTGGATCTACCCACGTTGTTTAACTTAAGCTGAGACCCACTCTCCCTGTCTTGTAAATCACTGTGCATCTGGAACACAGGCACGGCTAATAGCTGGGACTGTTTACCCCACTACGTCTGATTTTAAAGAGTGACTTCGCTTCCAGCTAGTTGTGTTCTGCCATTTGACAATCTTTTTTGCCTTAGGATTTGTTGGGGTCAGGGGTGGGGAATGAACAAATTAAAAAAATTTCTTGGGATTGAAATTGCCGTAAAACTTAAACTACAGAACCTGGGGGACACCACTTCTTGGGTAATAATAATAAATGTTTGACATAAATATATGTGCCCTCCCAGTTGATGTGAGAGAAGATGTATGTGGAAAGAGGTTTTTCCACACACAACGCATAATTAGCCTATGGAATTCACTGCCACAAGATACCCCTGAAGTCAAGAGCTTAGCAGAAAAGGATTTGCACATTAATATGGGAGGACAAGAATACCCCAAGTTAAAAATAGGGCAGAAATAGTCAATGCCTTTTTTTGTTTCAATTTTTACCCAAAACGTTAGCAGTGTTGTCATAAATATAAAGGGAAGGGTAACCACCTTTCTGTATACAGTGCTATAAAATCCCTCCTGGCCAGAGGCAACATCCTGTTACCTGTAAAGGGTTAAGAAGCTCAGTTAACCTGGCTGGCACTTGACCCAAAGGACCAATAAGGGGACAAGATACTTTCAAATCTTGGGGGGGGAGGGGGGAAAGGATTTTGTTTTGTGCTCTTTGTTTATGTGGTTATTCTCTCTTGGGACTGAGAGAAGCCAGACAGAAATCCATCTTCTCCAACCCATCCTAATCCAAGTCTCCAATATTGCAACCAGTATCAGTAAGCCAGGCAAGGCGGATTAGTTTCTCTTTTGTTTTATGTGAATTTTCCCTGTGTTAAGAGGGAGGTTTATTCCTGTTTTCTGTAACTTTAAGGTTTTGCCCAGAGGAGGATCCTCTGTGTTTTGAATCTGAATACCCTGTAAAGTATTTTCCATCCTGATTTTACAGAGATGATTTTTGCCTTTCTTTTTTTTTTTTAATAAAATCCTTCTTTTAAGAACCTGACTGATTTTTCCATTGTTCCAAGATCCAGGGGTTTGGGTCTTTGATGATTTTGTAACCATTTGGTTAGGATATTATTCTCAAGCCTCCCCAGGAAAGGGGGTGTGTAGGGCTTGGGGGGATATTTCGGGGGGAAGACGTCTCCAGGTGGTCTCTTTCCCTGTTCTTTGTTTAAAATGCTTGGTGGTGGCAGCATACTGTTCAAGGGCAAGGCAAAGTTTGTACCTTGGGGAAGTTTTTAACCTAAGCTGGTAAGAATAACATTAGGGGGTCTTTCATGTGGGTCCCCACATCTGTACCCTAGAGTTCAGAGTGGGGAAGGAACCCTGACATGAGAAAAAAAAAACCTAGAATTTTTTGAAGGACTATGGGCCCTAGCGCTTTATGGCACAAGCCGTCTTCTAGCTAATGGGGGTCAGGAAGAAACTTTCCTCAGGTTATCCCATATCTGCCTACTGCAGGGTTCCTTGCACCTTCCTCTGAAGCAGCTGGTAGTGGCCGCTGTTGGGGACAGGATACGGGACTAATTGGACCATTGGTCTGAAGCAGCCTGGTTATTCTGAGATCTCGTGGGTATCCAAGACCTGACAAAATTGTGCCCATGCCAGATTCAGAGGCACATAGAAACCCAGAGACAATGGCCTCTTTTTTCTTGGGACAGAGTCCAATAAAAAATCAGAATAATCACCGGGGGGCTGTCTCGTCCCTTCATCACCAAGGGGAAAAAATACAAAACCATCTCTAGTTTGCACTCTCCCAGGACCCATCACAGAAGACATCAGACCCCACCTCGGAATAATACAGGTCCAGAGAGGGCCCTTGTGCTAACCATACATGACCCAGATGCCATGGAGAGGCTGCTGCCAATACCAGCTCAAGAGGAGGTGGAGTGAAGGTCAGGAACGTGGGTCTGCTGGCTCCTGTGAGGCTGCCACATCCATCCTGCTGCTCAAGAGGTCGGGTGGAGCATGGGCGAGCAGCCTATGAGTTCTGCAGGCTCAGGTTTCACTGGATACCTGCCCATGGAGGCCCTGATTGGTGGTACCTACTGCATTTCCCTGATTGGCTCAGGCATGTTATGTAAGACCCGGGGAAACACCTGGAGGTTGCCTGTGCAACTAGGTGGATCCCTAGCTTTCTGCTACCAACAGACCCTGCTGTGTTGCCTCATTCCTATCTTCAGGTCCCCCTGCCCAGCTCCTCCTAACCCAGCCTGACACTGTTCTACTAGGCCAGCCTTGACTGATCCAGTCAGCTTTTAACTTAGCATGGCTCAGCAACTGCAACCTGACCCTTTGGCGCAACACCAGTTCAGACCGTGGCTTCTGGCCTCAGCTACCCACAGCCTGGACCCTGAGAGCTAGCCTCCATTTTTCTTCTTCTCTGCACCAGGCCACCTGGGGTTTGAATTTGCACGTCTTTGCTCTCCTCTGCCCCATGCAGCAGAAGGGGACATTGAGCCCCATCTTTTCAGCTCTTGTCCCAGGGCAGGAATGAACCTGGGATGCGTCTGCTTGGTTCCGTTAGACACAAACAGAGCTTTCAGCGGCACTTTGCACCCAGCCCACAATGAGTCATTGTCGTCTTTATTTGTAATGTGGTAGCGCCTAGCAGCCCCCGCCAGGGACGAGGACTTCATTGTGCTCAGCACTGTACAAACACAGAACAGAAAGACTGTCCCTACCCAAAATAGCTTACTCTCACCATCATTTTCCCCAGAATTCAAATATAACATTGAATATACCCAAATCCTCTAGCCCTGGAGCCCTAGTGCTTCACACTTCCCTTCTCTCAGAAATTTGGCCTCAGATTCAGGCTTTGGGAGGATTTCTTAGGCTGTAAGGTTGCTTCCAAAATTTCAGGTCTTTGAGCAGGGCTTTGGCCATAGATGAAACAGGTGTCATTGCTGCAGGCATGTAATGATATGTGGAATCACAATCCTCCTCAAAGAGGAGGTGTTTGTTAAAGAAAACAGTAACAGACTCAAACAAGCAGGTGTCCACACAGCTTGAGTTCCGGCTTTGTCTCCCTGGTTTCCAAGGAGCATGCCCTCTCTGGAACAGTTATACAGTACAGTGGGTAGTGACAGGTTTCAGAGTGGTAGCCGCGTTAGTCTCTACCAGCAAAAACAACGAGGAGTCCCTGTGGCACCTTAGAGACTAACAAATTTATTTGGGCATAAGCTTTCATGGGCTAGAACCCACTTCATCAGATGTATGGAGTGGAAAATACAGGAGCAGGTATAAATACATGAAAAGATGTGATTTGCCTTACCAAGTGTGAGTTCAGTCTAAGGAGACAATTCAATTGACAGCAGGATACCAGGGGAGGAAAAATAACTTTTGAAGTGGTAATGAGAGTGGCCCATTTCAGACAGTTGACAAGAAAGTGTGGGTAACAGAAGGGGGAAATTAAGTTTAGGTTTTGTAATGACCCAACCACACCCAGTCTTTATTCAGGCCTAATCTGATGGTGTCCAGTTTGCAAATTAATTCCAGTTCTGCAGTTTCACGTCAGAGTCTGTTTTTGAAGTTTTTTTGTTGAAAAATTGCCACTTTCAGGTCTGTTATTGAGTGACCAGAGAGGCTGAAGTGTTCTCCTACTGTTTTTTGAATGTTATGATTCCTGATGTCAGATTTGTGTCCATTTATTCTTTTGCATAGAGACTGTCCGGTTTGGCCAATGTACATGGCAGAGGGGCATTGCTGGCACATCTAGATATCTAGTGGCTAAAAAATATCCTGCACATAAACACAGAAGTGATATTGAATGGAACAGAGAGATACTGAATTCCCTCAGGCCACAAAGCAAACAAATCTTGAGTTCCTTATACTGTCCAGATTCCCTTGAAGTAGGAAATAGGTTATTTTCCTTCAGGGTTATTTTTTAAATTAAATTGCATTTTCTTTTCTGTCATTTTCTTCTCAAATTGGAGAGGACCAATGAGAAGGAGAGCGAAATATCAGCTTTTCAGTTTCCCATTATAGCCTGTTAAGTGGATTGTATTGATCTGAGTGCTCTAATTAAAGGGAAAGGAACATTATGTTGATGATTATTAGACAATTACTCCAAGCATCACAGACAGAATTGCTGCCCCGAAGAGTTTGCAGTCCAAACAGAAATATGTATGAAATGGTTATAGCACACAAAGAAAACTTCTGAGATAGGGATTTAAATACTGTGTTGAATAAGCATGGATGGCTAAGCATCACATTCAGTGCCAGAGTGGTCTTTATATAATCTTTATTCTTCCCTCTTTTACCTTTTTTTTTTTGACAATGCCTGTATTAAAAATCAGAGCTTAACATTTCATCACTTGGCACCATCCAAGTCCATCTCATTTACATACCCTGCTCTGACAACGAAGCCGTCATCCTTGCCACTCAGTTTCATTGGACTAAATGCATTTTTGGAGAGGAGTCCAGGTACATCAGCCAACTCACTAGTGCTCCTCCCTGCTGAGTGAAATACACAGTATTTCTTCAGATATAGAATATCAATTATGAAAGGGAAAAAAAGCAAATAAATATGAAGAGATCATTACATGTTTAACGTAACAAACATGAGAGAGAGCTCCAAATATTACATCATTCCAAGTTAAAATTTATCTCTTTATGGTACTTACATGGTCCCCATTATTGGGCTGTCTGAGCCCCTGACAGTTTAATGTATTTAGCCTCCCACAGCTCTTTGAGATAGGAAAGTGCTACTATCCCCTGTGTACAGATGGTAGGGTGACCAGATGTCCCGATTTTATAGGGACAGTCCCAATATTTGGGGCTTTTTCTTATATAGGTGTCTATTACCCCTCCCTTCTCTGTCCTGATTTTTCATACTTTCTATCTGGCCACCCTAACAGATGGGGAACTGAGCGCCAGGCAGACTAGGCCAAGAGCCACAAAGGTATTTAGCCTCTCAACTTTCATTGAGTTCAAGGGAAGTTAGGAGCCTAATTACCTTTGTGGTGCTGGGCCTCAGTGGTGCTTGGCCAAGGTCCCCCAGGAAGTTGTGGTAGAGGAAGGAATTGAACCGAGGTCTTTTAAGTTCTAGCTTAGTATTCTGACTACGGGACCATCCTTTCTATCTAGGGCCAGCTGCCTCAAGCTAGGCTTTTAAATCCATATTCAAGTACCTAAATAAGTGCCCTGCTTTTGTAAATTACTGAGCATTTTAGATACCCATTTTTTGAAAAGCTTGGCCTTTAAGAATCAAAATCTATAGTATATGACATGTCATCAACATTATATATGCACTTTTTGAAATGAAGAGGATTCAATATATAAGTTAAGTGCTGCATGCTTAGACTGACTTCATTTACAGAGGCTATACACTTAATACTAGCTAATAAAATATTTCAGAGCCACTATGAATTTTCTTATAAAAGTTTCCAAGCGTGGATATAATTAAAGGCCAAACTCTAGCATTAGTGCAATGTAAAGGCTGAGACAGCAAATGATCAAAAGATAGTAAATTCCAAACGTTGCCATCACAGTGGTTAGCTCTGCTCCATTTCACATCCAAAATTTTTTTAGTATACATAAATAATGAAGGAATGAAAAGAAAAAGGACGTTTTACAAGGGAAGCAGCAGTACAAAATGTTCTGTAATGCTACTTATTTACAGCCTAGCAGAATTAGGCATGGCAGGAGAAACCTTAACTATTGCAATTTTCTAACTGTTGAATGCTTGATATTTTGACCTGAACGAGCAACACGGCATTTCATTTACCCGTGTGTGTTTAGATAGAGAAGAGATAAAAAGAAAAGGGCAGGGTGGAAAAATCTAAGAGACAACACCATTTCATGCTGACTAATATAGTCTTATTATTTTCTTGTACTCCCTGTCTGTCTGTCTATCCATCCATTGTCCCGAGTCTTATATTTAGATTGTAGGCTTTTGGGGACACAGATCATCTTTTTGTTCTATGTTTGCAGAATGGGGTCCTGGTCTCTGACTGGGACTCCCAGGTGCTACGATAATATAAATAGTAAATAAAAAATTCAGAGTTAATTGGCTTGGAGAATTTGCAAATACCAGAAGCTTCACCGATGGAGTTTGTGCATTCCATCATCTTGAGCGTATGCCAAGGGCTCCCTGGTCTGGTAGCTATCCCTTGTGGAGCCTATAAACCCCCTAGTGGTTCTAACAAAGCACTCCTTAGCTCAGTTGTCCTCAAACGACCTTGAAGGCTTGGCCTGAGTGGTTTACAAATGCTACTAGCTTTGTCAAATTACAAGACTTACTAGACACTGTGAGACCTCCATTCCAAAATAAAGTAAGGCCATCCAACCAAGCCCCTCTTGCAAATGCCTGAGAGAGTAGATCACTCTTGCGCTCTTCTCTAACGATCCGAAGGCCCCAACTCTCTTTAGACCAATGGGGCACTGACAAGTCAAGGCCCTCCTAACAAAATAACCCAAACAAAATAACCGACACCAGCACTCATTATAATCTAGGTAGCAATTGCACCCAAGTTGATCTCAGCCTTCATGACTGCATTGCTGTATAGACAGGACCCATCATATAGGGTTTTGTAGACCAAAATCAGCGCCTACTGAACCCAAGATAGTCTTGTGTTTTAAGGCCAGGGATTGATCCTCAAGAGTTAAGGAATTGATTCCCAGTTCTGTAATAGACACAGGAGTTGCTATTCCTGTTCATACCAGTGATCCATCTAGTCAAGTATGCTGTCAGATAGCAGCCATGATAAGATTTTTTTCAGCGGAAGGTACAGGGAACTCCATACTCGTTTGCTATAGAATAATTTACCCATAATCACCAATTACTGTTTGGCTTATTCCATGAAGCATGAGGGTTTATTACACACCTATTTTTATACAATCTAATATAAATGGTTATTCTTATATGTCTATAAAAATGCATATAGCCCTCTTTAGAACTGTACCAAGCTTTTGCTCCCACTATCTTGTTGCAGTGATTTCTCAGGTTAATTATGTTCAAAATGTGAAAGCATGGTACATTTTTACTGAACTGTACATCAAAACAAGCGTGACCAAATTTGTTCTAAATTAACAGTAAATAAATACATGAAAATTCTCCAGTGGCCAGAGAATCAGCACACCAATTTTTAGACTAAAAAGACATATTCTTGCCCACTTCTAGGAGAGCTGAGAAAAGGGCTTAGATCAGGGGCGGGCAAACATTTTGGCCTGAGGGCCACATCGGGTTTCTGAAATTGTATGGAGGGCTGGTTAGGGGAGGCTGTGCCTCCCCAACCAGCCGGGCATGGCCCGGCCCCTGCCCCCTATCTAACCCCCCCCTGCTTCTCGCCCCTTACAGCTCCCCCAGGACTCCTGCCCCATCCAACCCCCCACTCCTTCCTGACTTCCCCCCCCGGACTCCTGCCCCATCCAACCACCCCTTCTCCCTGACCGCCCCCAGAACTCTTGCCCCTAACTGCCCCCCACCACTCCATTCAACCCCCCCTCCTTCCTGACCACCGCCCCAGGACCCCTACCCCATCCACCTCCCCTGCTCCCTGTCCCCTGACCGCCCCCGCCACCCCATCTAACCCTCCTCTCCTTCCTGACTGCCCCCCTGGGACCCCTGCTCCACTTCAACCCCCCTGTTCCCCGCCCTCTGATCACCCCGACCCCTATCCACACCCCTGACCACTCCCTGAACTCCCCTACCTTCTATCCAATCCCCCCGCCCCCGCTCCCTGCCCCCTTACTGCGCTGCCTGGAGCACCAGTGGCTGGCAGTGCAGCTGCACCAGGACAGGCAGCCACGCCATGCAGCACAGAGCACCGAGTCAAGCCGGGCTCTGCAGCCCCACCACCCAGAGCATTGCGCCACGTGGCAGCATGGCTCCCGGGCCAGGAGCTCGGGGCCGGGCAGGACGGTCCCGCGGGCCGTATGTGACAGACTCCTAGACTTTAAGGTCAGAAGGGGCCAGCATGATCATCTAGCCTGACCTCCTGCACATTTCAGGCCACAGAACCTCCCCCATCCAACTCCTGATACTGTGAGTATCTCCGCACAAAATGACACAATGAGATTAAACAAAAGCTTAATACCAGAGTTAACAGTGTTCACTGTGCCAGCCAATTACTAGCCCATGTAAATGCTTTGTTAGAATAATAGTGCTTAGGACTAATGCAGCACTTTCCGTCTGCAGACGTTTACAGAGGTGGATATGGCTCACGCTGAACAAATGGCAAATACCATGTATATTGTGAGCATAGTCGGAGCTCTGATTTAGTATGGGAACATCAACTATTCTGGCTAAAAATATCCATTATTGGGAAGAGGAGCAGGGCAGTGGTGCTGGAACAATTTTTATAGTGGGGGTGCTGAAGTCAGAAACCATGTATTTGGGTTGTTATTACTACTTCAAGCTAGGGGGTGTGGCAGGACCCCTAGTTCCAGCACCTACGGAGCAGAGCCTTGGAGGGGAGAAGCTTTATGAAATGGTCCTGATCATTGATATGTCTCAGTCCCTTCAGAAATCACTTTGTACTTCTACTGCACTGAAGTATTTAGGAGCCAATCCAGCTCCTATTAAATTCCCATCAACTTCAGTGGGAGCTGAATCGGTCCATTAATCATCCACATATCTTTCCCTAAAAGCCCATAAAAAGGAAAAAGCTAAGGAGGGAATAGACGCTGAGTGAACAATGATGTCGAGTCATGTTGGTCAGGAGTAGAAGTGCTGAGTCTTTGATGAGGTATCCCCATAACTAGTAATACATTTCAGAAGATCTCTCTTGCTCTGTGCTCAGAATCTATGCTACTCCCTAACGGATAGACACACGTGTATAGAACCTGCCTGAGTTATGCTGAGTCCATGGAATTCTCCATGAATAACACTTCACCAAAGTGCTTTCTTTAAACAGAAGCATTCTCCGCTCAATCATACTGGCTTCCACATCCTGAGCGGCACTGGCTTTGATCTCAGGCCATGTCTACACGAGCGAGCTTACAGCAGCACAGCTGTACCATTGTAAGAGCACTCGTGGAGCCGCTCTATGCCCACAGGTGAGAGCCCTCCATCGACATACCTAACCCATCCCCAACGAGTGGCAGTCGTTATGTCGGTGAGAGTTGCTTTCCCACTGACATAGCGCTGTGCACACTGGCGCTTCTGTCCATGTAACTTATGTCGCTCAGAGAGGTGTTTTTTTCACACCCCTGAGCAATGTAAGTTATATTAATAGACGTGCTAGTGTAGACATAGCCTCAGTTAGTTTAATGTTTATCTTTGTTTCCACCTCACCAAAGGGGGTGGGGAACATCGGATACTGTAAATCTTAAGGAAAAGGCATAGCACACACCAGATGGTACATGGGCCTTCTGTTATTAATGACACAAGTCTGTTCTTTGAAAGCAGGAGGAAAAAATAATGACCTTGGAGGTTGTTCAGGGATGGGTTAGGTAGTTTAGATGAGACCTTTCTGATGCGGATTTATATGATGATGGTTCTGTCTCTACAAGGACACTGTATATCCCCTCTTGGCACTTTAACACTGTAAAAACAATGACAAGTTACTTCTGCCTCTGGGTGTCCCAGAGCATCGTGTCTTCTCCAGGTCTGTCTTCCAGATGTTAAGTTCAACAGGGCAGGGACTGTCTTAATCATAGAATCATAGAATATCAGGGTTGGAAGGGACCTCAGGAGGTTATCTAGTCCAACCCCCTACTCATGCTTTTGAGCATATAGAGAGAACTAGAACGCGGTACCAAATGTTTCTTGATGTTGTGTCAAGCACTTAAAAACATTGCCAAGAAGGTCGCAAGATTCAGAGAGGTTCCAGTATCTGTCCATGTAAGTGTCTTGCGTCTCAATTTGTTTAGCGCTCCACATTTCCCACCTGTCCATCTCCAGGATTCATTTCTCCTCCCTTTCTCCTAGTCATCTACTCACTCTTTCTGTTTCTTCTTGTTCTGTTTAGAGAGGACTTCCATTTCCTCTGCTGTCAATTATAGTATTTTGAAGAGCAATAGAAAAGATGCTCTCTGGACAGTGACTATGGAAACTTCTTTGCATCAACCTGCTTCAGTTTTGAACTGGAGGAGCCACCTCTATTTGTCAAAAAGAAAAGGAGGACTTGTGGCACCTTAGAGACTAACAAATTTATTTGAGCATAAGCTTATGTGCCACAAGTCCTCCTTTTCTTTTTGCGAATACAGACTAACACGGCTGCTACTCTGAAACCTCTATTTGTCAGTCTCTCTGCTCTTTCAATCCATGATCTAACTGCTGAGACTGCCAGCAAGGGAGCTAATTGTAAAGGTGATGGGACATTACCGGAAGTTATCCATTAGAACTGGCTAAATTCATCAACTCATATCAATGAATAGCCTCCAGATGCTGAAAACCCTTTAGTAGCATTACCACCTGTCACGCACCCAATTCTCTGAGAGTCCCCCTGTCTGAGCCATGCTGTGGAACGTCCTACCTGAAAAGCAGTTTGTCTTAGAAACTCCATATTTATTGTACTTATCTGGCTTCAAGAAGGCCCAGTGGCTTTGTCTATTTTTGGAAAGGTTGGTGGTTATTTTTAGACTTTCTCAATGCAGATTTCTCAATCAGAAATTGCTTTGTCTGGTAAAATTCAGATATAGTATTACAGTATCCTCATTGGACTACACTGAGGGCTTGTCTATACTACCTGCCGGATTGATGGGCAGCGATCGGTCCAGCGGGGGTCGATGCATCGCATCTAGTCTAGATGCGATAAATCAACTGCCAAGCGCTCTCCCATCGACCCTGGTACTCCACCGGCCCGAGAGGCGCAGGCAGAGTCGATGGGGGAGCGGCAGCAGTCGACTCACTGCCAGGAAGACACCGCGGTGAGTAGATCTAAGTACGTCGACTTCAGCTACATTATTCACGGAGCTGAAATTGCTTAACTTAGATCGGTCCCCCCTCAGTGTAGACCAGGCCTGAGATTGGAAGAGTTATAGGCTATGACAAAAGACACTGAAACCTCCTGCCTGCCTGTGAATGAAAGATGCGATCCTGTGCATAGAAAATTACTGGATGTCATCCGAAGGTGGAAATGCAAATGATCTTGCTAGTTCTGTCTATCTGAATGCATAGGAGATAGATCTTGGGAAAATGCTTATTGTTAGCTGAGATGCACTTATTTTAAAATGCTGAGCATGTTTTAGATTTCAGAGTCGCAGCCGTGTTAGTCTGTAGCCGCAAAAAGAAAAGGAGGACTTGTGGCACCTTAGAGACTAATTTTTTTCATAGATAGATATTTAGGTCAGAAGGGACCATTATGATCATCTAGTCTGACCTCCTGCACAACGCAGGCCACAGAATTTCACCCACCACTCCTACAAAAAAAACCTCACACCTATATCTGTGCTATTGAAGTCCTCAAATTGTAGTTTAAAGACCTCAAGGAGCAGAGAATCCTCCAGCAAGTGACCCGTGCCCCATGCTACAGAGGAAGGCGAAAAACCTCCAGGGCCTCTTCCAATCTGCCCTGGAGGAAAATTCCTTCCCGACCCCAAATATGGCGATCAGCTAAACCCTGAGCATATGGGCAAGATTCATCAGCCAGATACTACAGAAAATTCTTTCCCAGGTAACTTGGATCTTACCCCATCTAAAACCCATCACAGGCCATTGGGCCTATTTACCATGAATATTTAATTACCATGATGACTAATGACCAGGTCTGTCTCTGTTTATACTGTGCCTAGCACAAAGGGACTCTAATACTCACTGGGACCTCTGGGCTGTAACTTAATATGAATATTAAATATTGAATAATAGTAACAATGAAGTGGATCCCTACTGATTCATTCTATCAAATTCTCGCTCTCATTTAATGGTCTCAAAGTGCGCTACCAGCAGTAATGAAGTTGTGAGATATGTAGTGGACTTATCTCACCATTAAGTGCAGCCTTGCACACAGCTGATTCAAGGGCAAAAACCGAAGTCACCTGAGGTACCTTAACTGCACAGTTTCATATATCCCATTAAATGGGGGATGGTTTTGAATCTATCATTTTAACTTTGAATTTCTTGGCTTTCAGGTATTTTTTAACTGCATCTTTCTAGTATAATTTCCCCCCCCCCCCCGCAACATAATTTCTGCCTGCGCAGAGATGGACCCAATGAGACACGAACTGAGCCTGACCTGGAAACCTGCAAGCTCGTATTTGCTGGAATAGAGACTGGACTGGGGAGAGCACCCCAGGCAGTAGGGCTTGAAGAGCCCTGACGCTCGATTGGGCTGCCCCAGGGATGCAGACAAGAGCAGCTATTACTCACTTTGAACTGTAACTGTTTAAGCCTCGGTTGTACCTAGGGTATCTGCATCCATGTCCTTCCCTGCCCGCCCTAGTGAAATACCCTTCCCCAAGCCATGTGTCTGAATGGTTAGTGGGACACATCTGGGCTAGCGCCTACAAGGCCGAGCTGCTGACGCACCTACAGTGTTTGCCTCCAAGCTGTGGTCATCCAACATGCTACTGGTACCCTAGGGGGTTGGTGTGCTGAGCATCCCCAGTAATTGCAATAAATATGACACTATAGTCATGTGAGGGACAAGTGACATGACTGAACATAGGAGAACTTCTTAACTGGGCTGGAAATTCTAAGTAAGAACACAGTTGATGCCGTTCCTTGGAAGGGTTTTATTTTTTCCTGGAAAGAAATTAAAGAGAGAGAAAGTGCTGCGTGTTTATTCAATTACGGTAAGCCGGAAGTATATGACAAGAAGCAAGCCAGAAGAAGACCTGGAAAAAGAAGACCAATGGGTATAAATTATTCCCAAGATGAAGAATTCTTCTGGGGTGAATAGTTTGTGTCCTGGATCCTCATCCTAGTTCTTTACAGATCCTTAGAAAACAAACTAACAGTCTCTTGTCTGCCTATGGCATAGTGGCCCTGTTCCATTCTGGGACTAGGGAAAGGGGAATGCTGAAGAACTCATGTTTGGCAAAGGTTTCGCAGCTACATCTGTAGATCATGTCTCTTAAATTGGTTGGTGGTATGATATTGTTTTCTGCTATAATTACAATTTTTGCATTACGCTCAGTACCATAAGGCTCGAAGGTTATCAGGTCCCATGATGCTAGGCATTGTACAGACACATACTAAGAGACAGTCCCTGCTCCAAAGAACTTGTAGCCTAAATGGACAAGACAAAGAAGTATTATTATTATTCCCATTTTTCAGAGGGGGAAACTGAGGCACAGAGAGACAGAGTGACTTGCCCAAGGTCACAAAGGCAGTCTGAACCAGAGTCAGGAACTGAACCCATATGCTCTGAGGCCCAAACCAGCATCCTAGCCACAAAACCATCCTTCACGAAGAACTTACACAATTCTGCTCCTGGGTTTGCTATGAGTAGTTTTGTTTGTTTATGTTTAATGGGCAATAGTGAAAGGTGCTGTATCCCTGCCTCGATAATCAGACAATGGTCTCAAGTTGCAGTGGGGGAGGTCTAGGTTGGATATTAGGAAACACTATTTCACTAGGAGGGTGATGAAGCACTGGAATGGGTTACCTAGAGAGGTGGTGGAATCTCCATCCTTAGAAGCTTTTAAGGCCCAGCTTGACAAAGCCTTGGCTGGGATGATTTAGTTGAGGATGGTCCTGCCTCGAGCAGGGGGTTGGACTAGACGACCTCCTGAGGTCTCTTCCAACCCTAATCTTCTATGGTTCTGTGATATAAGAACAATCCCTGAGAGGTTTTCCCATTTCTGATACAGAAAGGACAGACTAGTTAGAGAATTTTTCCACTGGGGAGAAGAGAAGCTGTTGATTTTCCTTTGCTGTATTCCAGTCTAGCCACAGACGATGAGGGAGCCAGGAATCAGGGAAGACCAATATCTCTGCAGCGGTGTTTAGTTAAAAACTGATGGCTTCAATAAGCATTGTGGATCAGGCCCAGTAATAACTGAATAGTACAATCCAAGCTCTGAGGCCTGGTAAGAAGACTTTGCTCGAAACTGGACAGCTTCACTTGGAGACCGGGGAAGCACAAGGAGGGAAAATTTAATGGCTAGAGATAATTAATGTATCCACGAGTTCAGCTTGGCTGCCTGCACACTGAAGCATATGCTTGCTAGTGACAGACAGGACCGAGCTGCTTCTGCAAAGGCCTCTGAAGAGCTGCACCCAGTTATTTTTGGTCTGAGTCCCCGGCCACGTTGGCAGATGCTCTCCCAGCTGACCGGCAATAGCTTCCATGTGTGCAAGCCGGAATGCAGCCCTTGAACAGATTCCAGTGACATGATGTGCTTCCTTAAAAGGCCCGAGAAAGCTGAGCTGTGATGCCTGATGTGCTGGGAGTGAGAAAGGAGGCTAGGTGATCACTTCCCAGACAGGCCCTTTCCAGCAATAAACCGGTTAGTTTGTGAGTGTACTCACATCCCAAATAACTAATCAGAGGAAACCAGCCTCCATGGAATCTGCCTCTACCCCAGGCAGATGCACTCAGAAATACCATCCTCTGTGAGAGCTGGATCACTGCTCAGTTCAGCTTCTCTGCTTCCAATTAAAAACAGAGTCCTCTGATTAGATCATTCAGGCAGCATGCGATAGTCAGACCCTGATTTGCATTTACACTAAGGCACTTTTAGAGCACTCCTCTGGGAGTGCAAAGGAGGCAGGAAATACCTTTACAGGCCCTTTTACACTGGAAAGGGACCTTTTTATAAATGAAAATCAGGCCCTTAGTTTTATCTAGACTAACGAGCCACAATAAAATGGGGGCGTTACAGAAAAGAAAACCACAACAACCTCAAAGCAAACCCCCTTCCCCACTCCACCAGCCCCTTTTATAATTAAGTGCTTGAAATGTGCGAGGAGGCAAGTCCAAATAAATGTTTGAATAGCTTGGCTTCCAGGGCAAACCAGGCTGAGCTTGGCACCTCCTGCCTACTGTGCAAGACCTCGATCTCTTGCCAGTGCTTCCAAGCCTGTACCCGAGCCAGAACAGCTCTGCATCAACAGAGGAACACAGTAAAAGGGGGAGTGAAAAAAAGTAAAATCCACGTTGAACATGCACCACGGAGAGCTAAAAAAGAGCCTATTGTGGACTAGGTGATGATCCACTCTTTGCGTGGGGGAGCTGTCCCAGAAGAATTGGTGAGGATCTAGTGCTGAAAGTGATGCCCCTGCAATATGGAGCATATCTGAGAGGAGAGGCAGGTACATTGTGAATCACATGGAAAATGAGTATCATTTGGTATCCTGAAGCTAAGAAGCACAGTCACCTGGAAATCACGCCCTTATTCACAAACTTAGTAGAATTCAGTTAAAGGCTTAGTTATCTGGATAAGGACAATTTCCACACTAGGTAGAGTAAAAAAATGCATAAGAGATATAAAGTTTCATGCTTCAGGGCATAAGCCAAAAACTCACTGACTGGGATAAAGACAAAATTTCCCCCAAGGGGAATTCCTTGCACCTTCCTCTGAGTCATCACCAAAAAGCATGAGATTGGCATAAAAATCATGGCTTTTTAAAATAAAAATAAACGAGAGATTTTATGTGTTTATGTCTTTCCTTGGTTTTGAATCTTTAGAGAACACTCAGTTAACTTATCAAGCTTGTCTCTGCATCCATGAGTGCTAGAATCTTACAATGTTAATGAACGCTGACATTTTCACAGGACTTTCACTTGTCTCCAGGAGCTGGGGCCTTAAGGAAGCCCTCAAAATATTTCAAGACTTATGAGTGTTTGCCACTGGGGTCTGTTTCTACCTTGTACACAGGAGCCTCTGCACTTCCCATATTTTTTTCAAATATTTTCTATTTTTATTAGGACTCGTCACAACTTCTCAAATTCCAAACTGCTGACATCATTTTGAAATTCCAAATTTTTTAATTTGAAAAAAAATGGGAAAAATATTGATTTGATTTTTGGTGAAATATCCCCTCCTGTTTTTCAACCAGCCAGTCAGACTCACTGATCAAAATATTCCCTTCTGGCCTTTAATGCTATAGATCTGTGAACCCAGAGAAAACACCTTATTACTTGTAAGGCGAGCTGGGCAGAAAATGGTTTCCCCATCCTAAGAATTTTTGAGATATTGAAAAATTTTCCCATCCCAAATCAGGAGGAAAACTCAAAACCTTGGCAGTTTTTGTGAACCAGAAATCTGAAGGCAAAAAGAAATTTTATGAGATCAATTGAAACATTTTGTTTTGATCATTTCAAAATGTTTCATTTCAAATGAGATCATATTTTACATTTTTAACTAAAAATGATGTTAAACTAAACAAAAATTCATTTTGCCTCAAAAAGCAAAACTTTTCATTCCAAAAATGTCAAAAGGGGACGTTTGAACAATCACAAAACTTTTTTTTTTCAAGCCATACCCTGTGAAAATTTTTGGCTAGCTCTTCAGGGCAGAGACTGTCTTCTGATGTGCTTCCCTAGTGTGTAACACAATGGGAACACATTTTGCTACATAGACACTATATTGCCCTCCACTGAGATGAAACCGCTTTTAGGGTGAAACGGAGGTGGTGCTTTATCACATAAAACATGGATAATAAAACAGCATTTGTTGTACAGTAGATGAGCACCTACGGCTTCACTTACATGGCTTTTATTTTTATACAGTTCATTGTCTAAGGGCTTCTTCAGTTAGTTTTTTTTCTTGTTATTGTATTGCTTCAAATATCAAATCACCCCGATACACACACTATTCAGCCAGGTGCTTACCTCTGCTTTCTTCAAACATGGACTCTTGCTTTGTGTCTTCACAGTGCGCCAGAAACCATAAGAACATAAGAACGGCCCTACTGGGTCAGACCAAAGGTCCATCTAGCCCAGTATCCTGTCTTCCGACAGTGGCCAATGCCAGGTGCCCCAGAGGGAATGAACAGAACAGGTCATCATCAAGGGATCCATCCCCTGTCGCTCATTCCCAGCTTCTAGCAAACAGAGGCTAGGGAAACCAGACACTAAACTACCCTAAAATCATGGACTTCACTCTCCACCCATTTGGTTGGTATTTTGTTGGAAGGACGATGAAAGCTGCTTCTGCATACGGAGCAAAACCTTGACTGTATACATTAGGCGGTGCCCTCCGGTGCCCATGTTTGATTTCAGAGCCAAAACCTAAATCTACAAAAAGTTGATGAGACAAACATCTTGATCCTCTGTGGACGACATGGAGCATGTGAATGGGAAATAATGTAATTCCTCCAGTTTAATTAATCACTTTTGTATGGTGATTAAAAGAATGATGATGCCACAGAGGGCAAATTTAAATGCTGGAAAAGTTGCATCAAAGGAGTATAGGAATTGCCGGCTGGATCACGAGTGTGGTCCATTTAGTCCAGTATCCTGTCTCTGACAATGGTGCAAGAAACCCTCTTGGATAACCTGCCCCATGAAGGTCTCATCCTAGTTCCTAATAGTTAGTGGTTGGCTTAAGCCCGGAAGTTTAATCTCCCGAGACATTTTTTTAGAGTAAATTATTACAACTCTCTTCTTGCTATGCATATTAATGTCCAAGCCTCTCTGAAGCTTGCTATGGTCTTGGCAATGATTTTTACATGTTCAAGACAGCATCAAGAAATATTTGGTCCCATAATCCAGCTCTCTCTGTGTGGACTTCTGTGGCCCCTATGATCAGCCAAATTGACAACAACAAAAAAGTTTCATTTAGATCAAAACAAAACCTTTTGTTGCAGTTCTGAGGGATTTTTTAAAGTGTTTTTTTTTAATTCAAATAACATTGAGGGGAAATCCGAAATGAAATGTTTTTCCAAAGCAAAAAGTCAAAATGTTTTGTTTTGGAAATGCCAAAGCAAATGATTTCACCGTTCCTGAAAAACACTTCTTTTTTTGTTTGTTTTTGCCAAACAATTTGCCTCAATCAAGTGGAATTTGTGAATAGTTTTAGTTGACCCCTATCTCCATTGTTTGGTGTGGAAAGGCTTTGTAAGAAAAATTTCACCTGGTTCTACTTCTGATACTCAGTCCCATGGCTGATACACAAGACACTCCCCCTCCTAACTTTTCTTTCATCTCGTGTCATATCTCCCACCTCTCTCTTCACTGTAGTGTCTGAGCATCCCCCCTGCGCCCCGAAGCGGTAGGGAAGTGTCCCTGCTTGACAGACGGGGAATGGAGGCACAGAGTAGGTCACACTGGAAGTTGGTGGCTGAGCCCAGCGCTCACTCAGGATCCCAGTCCAATGGTTTATCCAGTAGAGCGTGCTTCCTGCCTCCATGCACTGCACACCTAAGATCCTGTTCCTTCCATGCACTGCACACGTAAGATCAGTATCCTCACTTATGGTGGGCAGCAGCATACTCTGGGGTACTCCCAGTGACATCATGGAGTAAGACACTTTTGGCCATGAGGGTAGGGCTGACAGTCTGGCCCTTAGGAATCACGCATGCACTGAGGATCTGGAAAGCTCTCCCAACTCCCGAGTCACTGGTTTAAGTCCCGGCTTAAAAACTGTTTTTACCTTAGCTCCTCTTTAATGCGGTGAAGCATTTTTAACACACTTCAGAGCAGGCAGTTACTGAGCACCATTAATGTTTATCATTTTCCTGGTAGCTCTTTTGCTCTGTTTTCCCATCTGCTGCAACTTTGAATTCTTTGTCGTAGGTTTATATTTGGTGCAGGCCCTTTCTGTCCCGCCTTATTTCCTTTTATCTTTGTAGACTGAGATTTATTTTAAACCCAGAAGTTAATTGCACCATTTTATATTACATTATTCCCCATATGGCGTTCCAAGCCCACAACAATCTCTCTGTTGTGTCTGTACTTAATGGAATAGAGCAGGAGCCAGGAAATGCAATACATGCTAGGGAACAGTAGGGGGAGCCAAGGGAGAGAAGAGTGGGATGGAAAGAAAAGGTATCAGAGAATATCAGGGTTGGAAGGGACCTCAGGAGGTCATCTAGTCCAACCCCCTGCTCAAAGCAGGACCAATCCCCAATTTTTGCCCCAAATGGCCCCTTCAAGGATTGAACTCACAAGCTTGTGTTTAGCAGGCCAATGCTCAACCTACTAAGCTATCCCTAAAATCACAAAGTTGGAAGGGACTTCAGGAGGTCATCTAGTCCAACCCCCTGCTCAAAGCAGGACCAAACCCCACTTTTTGCCCCACATCCCTAAATGGCCCCCTTAAGGATTGAACTCACAACCCTGGGTTTAACAGGCCAATGCTCAAACCACTGAGCTATCCAGGAGGGCTTCTTTTAGTCCATCAACATCAGTTCAGAATACAGATTTATCCTCCTGCCTGCTTTGCTTATGTCACTCAAAAGGCAGGCAGCATGGTGCCCTGCATCAGGGACTGGACCGGGAGATGGTGCACATGGGCTCTGGTCCTTCTGCCCCCTGACTTGCTGTGTGATCTTGAGCAAAACCCCCTCTAAACCTGTATCTGTCTTGTCTATTTACATTTTAAGTTCTTCAGGGCAGGGACTGTCTCTTGCTATATTCATGTACAATGCCTGGCAGAATGGGGCAGATTGCAGTTGGCTGCTCCAGGTGCTAACCTAACGTTAATAATGCAATACAATGCTTTGGTAACACTGCTGCGTTACTTACAGACCATTCCCTTTCCCAAAGGCGATTTTTAAAAATCCCCCATGAAAGATGTTTTCTGATTAATATACATGTTCCGTATTAGACTGAGTCACACCAATGACTCGAATCCAAGTCCTCTTCTTTCTTCCTATAAAGGCCCGACAAAGGGCAGAGTGCTTTTCTCGAACATCCTCGGAGCCAGGGATTTCACTTGACCATTCCAATGGTTAATCCTCCTCTGAAATAACTTTTTTTTTTGCTTGTATTTATGTGCCTCTGAGCCATTCTAACCTGGTTTTTCCAATATGTAAAATATTTTGGATCCAATGGAAAATATAATCCAGCTGCTCTTCTCCGTGAGCGCTCACAAAAACCAGATACTAGATCCGAAACAGCTATTAAATCGTCCTTCAGCCTGCAATTAAAAAGCTATTGTGAGACTCCTTGATGCTGGGCTCCTTGCAGGGGAAAGTTTGCTAAGGGCCTGGAGACTGAAGCAGGACGGGGATGTGTCGATACTGCACACCTGAACTTAAAGCTGACTGCTCCTGGCAGAGCCCTAGAGAAAGGGCCTGTAGCCAAAACCACACCTGGGTGGTCCTCATTGGCACATGGAGCTCAAACTGGGAATTCTTTGTGCTACTGGGGTGAATGTGGCTCTTTGACATGACAGATGGAGTGTTAATGGCACTTTGGGGTATCAGAAGAAATTGTGTCAATCAAATGTAACCCTGTCATAATTTGAGCATCACTTTTTCACTCTGTTCAGTGCTATGAATATGCGCTGGCTTTTGTCCCTGTGGAAACAAATGCTAATTCAGATCCTAGAGAGATTTGCGGGATCCTTTTCCTGGATTAACCTGCTAGGCTTTTGGGATCCTTTCAAAGGCAATGGATGCCCTTTGATTGGTTATGACTCAATATGAGGGTACCAATTTGCCTAATATGAATTCCTGATGTGACCATCACTCGTCTGCCTGTTGATCTAAATCAGGATTCTCTGACCAAGCAAATGAAGGTGGCACAGTCCACTTTCAAAGCATTGCCTTGGGCATTAGCTTTTTAGGGTAGTGTTGACTAAATCTGGGAACACCAGGTGCTAAAATATTACAATTGTCATGGGCAGCACTGGAAATATCCAAAATTCCAGCTCCAGAGCCTTCCTTTTCTGCAGACTTTTTCCAGACTGGGTAAGGCGCAAAACCCAAAGATACCGGCTGTTTCTTGATGGCCGTTGTGGCTGGGTCCAAATTCTCCTACTAGAGAGATTCATAGATTCTTTTAAGGCTAGGTGGGACCATCCTGATCATCTAGTCTAACGTCCTGTAAAACAGAAGGATCCAGACCCATCTTCTGGGGCTTGGATCAAAATGGACCCAGCGCCTGAAGAAGGAGGTTTTTGGATTGCTGGATTGACAGGTCAGTGTGAAGGGGCAGTGTTATTCCCCACTGCCCCATGTGTTTGTGTTGGCAGGGCTGCTGTCACACCATTCCTCCAGCTACTCTTGGTGCTGGAGGCCATCAGCAGCATGGGGGGAGTTGGTCAGCCCTCACGAGAGCATAACAAGTGCGTTGAAGGTATGTGAACCTGAGGACAGGAAGGGTAAGTGGGAGACCAAGGGATTGCAGGGTTAGTGGTGCTGGGGGTGGGGAGCCAGACACAATATGACTTCCACCAATTTGATTCAGACGCTGGCTCTGGAATCAGATCTCGGCTGCTGTTTGAGCTTGGATAATTACCCAAATCCTGACACCTCACTTTGGCATCGTCCACCCTGGCAGGCAAATTTCTCTGGGTGACTCATCCCCATGCTGGAAGGTTTCCTCTCACTTCATAAAATGCCTCTTCAATTCTGGTTTGACTCTGTACATGGAGCACGGTGCATGCTGGGCCTTGTGTGAGGGCCGCATTGGCTCACAGAGCCTTCTTCCGCCCTCCCCAGCATAACCGTCAGGTACACCCGCAGTCTCTGCCCTGGGAGGGGCACATTGGGGTGCTCCCTGATAGTAATCCAGACATGCAAATCACATCAAAGAAGGTGGGGTGGCAGGCCCTGGCCCGGCACACCATCGCACACTGCCCCACAGAACTGGCCGATCTGGGGTGGTGAGCAGCCGACAGCTCCCAAAGGGATAGTGCAGGGGGGGCCCACTCCCGTTACCCATTGGGAAGGGGATGTTGCAACTCTGCCCCAATCCTGGCATTGACAGGCGGGTGACAGTGCAACAAAAGTAAGGGCAGAGATGTGTGCAAAGTTGCATTTACACACCTGGAGGCTGCTCGCTGAAATCAAGGTCACTGTTCCTAGCCTACCGGCGATGGCCTGTGCCAGCTATATTTTCTACCATGGAAGCGTCCTAAAGAGGTGACCCTGCACCCATTGAAGTCAATGGGCGTGTAGTTGGCTTTAGTGGGTGTCGCCTCAGACCTCCAACCACGGTCTTGGCTACTGAACCATACAAGAAATCAGTGTTTTACGGTCTTTTACAAGGCAGCATGGTCCAATAGTTACGCCATTGGACAGCAGCTCAGGAGAACAGGGTTCTATTCCCAGTGTTGTCACGGACCTACCAGGTGAGCTTGGGCAAGTCACTTGTCCCCTGTGCCTCAGGTTCTCCATCTATAAAATGAGGACAATGATGCCAACTTCCTTGGTCAAGTGCTTTGCGATTTATGGGTGAGAATTGCTACAGAAGAGCTCAGTATAACAGCTGATAATAGCTCATCTTAATTAATTAGCCTCTTACAGTTTGTATGGCAACTTCCACCTTCTCTGTATGTGTGTGTGTGTATATATATATATATATATATATATATATCTTCTTACTATATGTTCCATTCTATGCCTCCGATGAAGCGGGCTGAAGCCCACGAAAGCTTATGCTCTCATAAATTTGTTAGTCTCTAAGGTGCCACAAGTCCTCCTGTTCTTTTTTCTAAGTATTTTTATTGTTCAGTCTCTAAAACCCACTTTAAGTTCCTTGTTTCTTTATTTTGATCAATGATTGAGGCTCTGATCCTGCAAAGACCTCTGCATGTGCTATACAGGAGGTCAGACTGGATAATCCGGTGGTCCCTTCGGGCCTCAAAGTCTGACCCTGACTTTACGTGCTAACGTTGCTCATGGGAGTAGTTCCACTGAAGTTAAGATGGCACGAAGCTACAAGACTTTCGAAACCTCCAGTAGACTTTATTTAAAAGTTCTTTTGTATAGACTTCCTAAAAACAAAAATCACAATGAAAAAAAAATCCCCAGCCCTGCAAACAAACAAAAAAGATAAAACACACAACATTAGAGGAATGCCAAAAACATTCTACACCACGATTTAAAAATTCTTTAACTGAGGTGTTGGTCCCAGCAGCGCATCTGTATTCAGAAATCTTGCTTTTTTTTTTTCTTTTTAGTTTGATTGATCACATATGTCACAAATGTGTAAAAAAGAATCCGTTTGAAGTCTAATCCAGCAAGAGTAAAAACAGAATGAAAAACTGAACTGCTTGTTTATCAGAATTAATGACTCCTTTACACATAGGCTTTCCATCTAAAGTTATGCTCAGTTATGAAAATGATACAAGCAAGTACATAACAGTTGCAGTGAAATTATTTTGTCCCTTATTTTCTAGACTTTACATTGCCATAAACAGGCATAATGCCAGAATCTGAAGGAAATGGTAGTTTGTAGACATGTTCAAACAAAATAATCTGCAGTGGATAACTATTACATAAAGTTGAAGGTATACACTATAACCCGGACACATGTAGTACTCAGTCCACAAACAGTTTAGCACCATATTGATAGGTCATGCAGCAAAACACTCTCTTCAAGGTTTGCTTGGAATTTAAAGCATGAAATAGTACAGTGCAAGGTAGTCTATACCCTTAGCTTCTACAGGGGTAAGTTGGCATTGGCTGACTCCTGGTTCTCTGAGAGGTATGTGTTGATATGTTGCTGTCTTTAGGTTCCTATTGTCGTGACAACCCCAGGATTAATGTGAGCTGAAATTTGAATGGAGAGAAAAAAAACAATATTATTGGGTGGCCAGGAGACCACCTACGGCCTCAAACAAGGCAATGTTTAAGCACTGAAAACCCCTTTTTCACAGCCTGTGTTCAGGCTATGCCGACAGCAGCTCAGGAGCAGGCAGGGGCAGATGTTGCCCTCAGAGGCAGGTGGATGGGGAGTGAGTAGGCAGTCCGTGGAGCCCTGACCCTACCCCCAGCACATTGGCCAGTGGAGCAGCTCGCCCATGCAGGGGGCAGTGCACTGCACCTTGCAGAGTTATTTCCCAGCAGCACAGGGGACAACACCCTGGGGGAAACAGTTCCCGAAGTACATGCAGATCCTGGGTCAGGGTGTAGACTAAACGTGCTGGCCTTTACTAGGGGTATGTGCAAGTAGCACAGAACAGCTCTAAATATGCTGTTCCTCAAGGTCATCACCCAAGTGATACCAGGGTTGACGGGCTACTGCAACTGGGAGATGCCCTGATCCTCTCTGGCCACGCCCCAGAGATGTGCACCGTGGCTATGGAAGTGTGGAACACGTCAAGGATGAGCTGTCATCCCAGGTCCGGTGTATGAGTGAATCCTCTTCTGTGTACTCTCCTGTCCTAAATTAAAGAGCTCTACTCCAGCACATGATAGAGGGTGCTTTTTGTCCTGCCAGCTCTCTGCTGTCCTCCTGTGCCCACAGATCTCTTGCACACACAAATTTAATCTATAGGAAGGCAGGTGATCACAGCAAGACCACAACTGGGTTGATTCCTAATGGGCTGGGGTCTAGTGTCTTCCCCATATGCAGCAAGTCCTTCCACTAGGCTACACTCGAAATTTTGGCTCAGGGCAATCAATGGGGTGGAGCAAGACCCCCTCTTGGAAGAGAAGCTTCAAGAAGGATAATTCAGTGCACCCGTGCCCCTAATCCATAGCAGACTGAAGTCAATGAAAAGACTCCCACTGACTTGAATGGTGTTTAGCTCAGGTCTTGTATGGAAAAAGGGATTGTAGTCACTGCCAGAACTGGTATCTGCGCTCCTTGACAGTCAATTTCTGGAATGTCCATGTGATACAGGTTTTGGAGCATTCTGTAATCAGAAGCCAGTGTTTTGGTATCAGATTGGAAGTGACAATTTCCTGATGCTGTAACTATTATGGACCAGACCCACAACTGGTGTAAATCAGAACAGCTCTATTGAGGTCAATGGAGTTACACCAATTTACACTAGCTGATGAGCTGGCTCCATGACCTTAAGTTATGATTAACTGCCAACAGTTCCACTGCCTCTCTCCAGCTATTGTAGCCAAATGGAGCTGGGTAGTGGCAGAAGGGACTCCACTTACCAGGAATGCAAACTTTTTCACATTCTTTCTGGGTGTTAAATCTGTTTTCGTTTCCACCGCAGCCACCATACCAGAACCTTGCACAGCTCTTGGTCTCTGAGTCATAGTACCATTTGAGCATGAAATTCCTGCAGGTTCCTTCTTCTTTTTGCAACCTACAGATATCTGTGACTACAAATAAATAGAGAAAGAGAAAGACTTAGCAACTGATAAATGCACACACCATCACCACGTTTCCAGACAGGCTCCTGCACTTCCATGGTTTCATAGATACCATTTGACACAAAGTCAGACGTGGCCTCTCAGAAGGTGCATGCTTAGAAGACGGAGACAGATGGATCGCTGGGTACATGTGGCATGCAGGATTAAAGAGACAATCTCCATATTACAACATACAAATTACTAGTTGATCAGATTATTGCTCCATCATTCCAGTAGCAGCTGCTGCTTCAGATAACGGCAGAACCACCATCACCCACCCACAATTACCTAGCCAACTATCCAGTGTTTTCCAGGAAGGACAAAATTCCTTCCTGGTCCCTGCAAGAGATCACTTGAAGCTGTGAAGCACACGATCTGGCCAGCCCCTGTGTGGGAGCTCTTCCCCTTCCCTCATGTTGCATTACTCAGGGGCTGGCCAGAATCTTGATAGGAACATAGTCCCTGCTTCTTCCAAGTATCCCCAAGAATGCGAGGTGCCAAAAGAGGACGAGGAGAGGGCAGGGCTATGTCTGTAGTCCCTTCTGCGCCAGCCAGTGGAACTGGCCAGCTAAGCATGGGAAGTGGGCTGCACTAGCTTCAGTGTATGTGGCCCAGCAGTACCAGAGGGTACTGGATACTCCAGCAGCTGTATGGCCTGTCTGCTCCCCACTCTCACATGGCTAACCATGCCTAGGGAAGAGGGAAGCCAGACATCGACTACAAACAACATTGAGCAAAAAGCCCACTTCCAGTCCTTTTTAAAATCTAGGCCACGTCGAATTCAGTACTGCACAGGCTAGTCTGTGTAGTGAGAGCTGCTCAGGTGTGGGAGTGAAAAACATCTCATTCCTCAGCCCTAGCTATACTGGGAACAAACTCACATCTAATGATGAGGGACAGAGCAACTGTGGAGTGGTGCTGGATCCTCTCCAATGACTGTAAGCTAAGAAGCCACACGGCCGCTGCACACTGACCTCTCTAGTCTCTTCCCAAAGGACAGGATTTTCTCTCCTACTGTCAAGTTTACATTTACATTTTTCCCTTCCACTTTTCCTGGCACCAAGCTGTTCTGGCTGCACAGAGTGGGGTCTCACCGAGAATGTCGCAGATGAGTCCACTAGCAGGGGACAGATGTGATTGTGTATGGGGGGGGTGTGTGTGTGCAATTTAAAGGATTGTCCACTAGCATTAGCTATGTCTGGGTTTGGCAAGGGTGTGACATGATGTATAGTAAATTTCAAAATTAGGTGACTATATTTTTGTCGCTCATTTTACTATAGTATCTATATTATATATGTAAGTGTGATAGAGATACCGATCTGGAAATAGCTCCACATAGCTATGTCCCTTCCTCACAATAACAAGGGCATACCTTGAAAACTGTTGGAGACTGGGATCTAGCCCCTGACTCACTGATGTCCAGCATAGCTCAGCCAAAGGTCAGAACTCCACCATGCATTCACTCCCTGGAAGCCTTTCCAATGTCAGCTGGTGCCGTGATTAAAGAGGACACCTCCTGGTTAGAGTCAGACCCCAGCCCGCACCATGTGCCGTATCGGCTTGCTGCCGCTGGCTGCTGAATTCTCTTTCCCAAGCACACATGGGAAATCCTCTGGTGAGAAGGGCTTACAACAGTCTATGGAGCTCGTCACCTGAGTTACCCCATTTCTGCCTTAAAATACTATATTTTTCTCATATGTACAAAATCTGTGAATGCTATAGAGGCCGTACAAACCAAGATAATTTGAGACATAATCCCTCTACGCTCACCTTAGTAGACAGTGTAGACTGAATATAACTTATTATATTTAGTTAACTTATTAACTGAATGTACCTGATATTAGGTCGGCCCGGTCCACTGAAACCAGTCTGACCTAAATATCTGCACATGGTATGTCAGGGTCAAGATGCTTTTCCTCACGGAGCTGTTTCCGGAGATGTGCAATCTGCACACAAACAAGATTCTCTGGATCTTTTTAGTGACAAACATATTTGAAACCTGAGCCAAAGTTGGATCCTCTGATCTACAGGTGGTGTAAACAGGTGCAGCCCATGTAAATCAGTCCCATGATTTACCCCAGCTGAGGGGGCTGCTCCACAGGGCAACCGCAGAGCAAACATTTTTGTGCAAATACTTTCTTTTGCTGAAGAAAGCAGACTTGGGTTGAACAAAATAATTTGCAGGCTCAGGTAGACTGCGGCACATTGTTTTGGTCAAGCACAGAAAAAATTTGGAAATGTCAGAATGATTTGTTTGGGCATTTCCGAACCAAAACCATTTTGAGTTTTCATTTTGGAATTTCACACAATTAAAAAAAAAAGTTAAAAAGCCCCCAAACCTTTGAAAACTAACAAAATAGTTAATTTGACCCAAAACACTTTTGGTTCAACTTTTTTGTTTCACCCAAAAAATCAAAAAATGTTTATTTTGGGTTGCTCTGAACCATTTTTTTCTTCAGTTCTGCAACTGAACCAAAAAATCACTTATTCACACAGTTCTCCATGGGACCTGGTGTGATGTTAGCAAGCCTTTCCATTTACATTCTGGTCACAGCACGATCCTTAGTGACTCAGTGCCAGGTGTCAAAGAGCGTGGACTCGATACACCCTCCTGGTGAAGGGGATGTATAATAGGGCAGAGGGACCCCAGGGGGGTTGGTGGGGAAAGCAGAAAGAGTTTGCAGCTTTAGCTCAGTGAGCTACCCTGATCCTTCATTGGGGGCCTCGGAACTACTAGAATACAGATAATAAATAATTGCTAACAGGTTCTACAAAATATACTTAGGACCATCATCAGAGTCATTGTTGGCTACAATGTGTCTTGCCCTACCTAGAGTATAAAGGTCCAGTTTTTGTCAGTATACAGATACAAATCTCTTAGCTGAGGTTATAGCATAGGAGGACATACCAGACAGCACTCCCTGCCCTAGCAAGAAATGATATATTAGCCAGATAGATTCACCACCAAGACAGTCCATGCATGGAATCGGGATTATAAAACCACAGCCTTTCATAGAAACACAATTTATCTGTTTAGTATAACACTATTTATTTTAAATAGCCTGCCATGTAAAAAGCACTGCCTATTTCTGAGCAGTTCAGTATCTGTCACAGGCAAGACAAAATACATGCCTTAAATGGCAATGGTGAGGCAGGCAGAATCTAGTGAGAAGACTTGGCCCTGGAGTTCCTGCACTGATCCAAGTGCAAAATGAAGGCTAATACAACTAAATGCATCCCACGGAGTAGTAAGTGCAATGGCTGATTGATTAGGTACAGATAAAAATAAGGTCACATAGTAGCTACGCTCTCTCGA
The DNA here is from genome assembly GCF_015237465.2 of Chelonia mydas. NCBI lineage: Eukaryota > Metazoa > Chordata > Testudines > Cheloniidae > Chelonia > Chelonia mydas. Next base: position 68,953,794 of record NC_051251.2, on the reverse strand, counting down.
TAGGGACAGAACTCTAGGAGACCCTGAATTTTACAAGACATTCATTTACAGTATCGGCGTCAATGGTTTTCATGTAAGTGGATTTATATTACAACTCCCACTGAAATCACTCGGAGTTAGGCACCTAAATACCTTTAAAGATCTGGTCCTTGGTCATTTATTTTTCTATTTATTAAAGAATAGTTTCTCTTTCAGTTATTTGTCAGCAATGGGTGAGATCCTGGTCCTCTGCTCAGGCTCTTTGTACTGCTCCAGTGCTAAAAAGAAGGGGGACACAAAGCTGGCTTGAGGCACTCCCATTGTGCAAGGAGGTGAATTAGGGGGCAGGAGTTGTGTGCTATGCCCTGGTCATCTCAGTCTGGCATAGCAGCCACTTGGAAGCCATCACCAAGGAACGCAAGTTAGAGCGGTCCTGAAGCTGCCCTAATCTGGGGGTCTAGTTGGCCTCTGGATCAAGGGGTGAAGTTTATAATTGGCAAACAACCGTCTTTGACACCCCTCTGGGGTCCTGTGCCAAGCACAGGGTCAGTGGGATCCACACATCTTCCTCAATATTTCCAGTTTCTTGTTCCCTTTTGTTTCATACTGACCTTTTCCAGCCTGCCATGTGATTAAAAATCACACGCAGCACACAAAAACCAGAAAAGAAAATCGGTTAGCTGGGGAGGCAGGGAAGGCTGATGTTCTAATTGTTGCAATATTTCCCCATCCCTTGGGAACATGCTTCTTTGGTAACAAATTCATCATGTGTTTATGTAGTTTGTAAACAGCTGCAAGGGGGAGAAGCTCTCTAAGGCTACTACATGCCTTTCAAGGCTGGCAGTATTTGCGATCAGTTTTGTAAGACATTCACAGGATGTGAAAGTGGAAATAACTACTTTTTACATGCTTGATTTTGCATCAGATCAAGAGTAAAAAAAAAAATTAAATTTAAAATCCTTTGCCTTCCTTTCCAGTCTGAAATTTAGCCTAGGCGACTGTAAAGTACAGTTCAATATATAAATAGGATTTTCAAAAGTGACTAGTGATTTGGGGTAACTCAGGACTGGGGCTCCCAGCTTTAGACCCCTTAAAATCAGGCCCTTTGGAAGGGATGGCAAGTTGGGCATCGAAAACTTGAGTTATTCAACTGACTAGTCACTTTCAGAAATCTCGGCCTCCATGCATTACAGCTACAATGGTTTCGGCAGTCCTCACCCTGATTACAAATTTTAGTTAATGTTAACAAAGCACAGGAGGCCCAAAGAGTAATCCTCCTTCCCACAAAACATCCCATTGAACTTAACGGGCCTACCTGGCCAAGTAAGGACTAATCATGGGAATACATGGTTATGGGATCAGACCCCAGTTTCCTATAAAGCAATTTTACATCAACTTTGAGGATAAAAGACTTTTTCTCATTAAAAAATTAGAGAAATCTGTTAGGGGTTGACTACAGTTTCTCTTCTAGTTATTTTTAAATAATGAGAGCACCTCCCTGCCCATTTTTTGTTGTTGTTTTTTGGGGGTCAGTTTGTTTGTTTGTTTCCAGGATTGGGGCCTTTGATAGCACCAGGGGCCCAACCTAGCAGACTGGAGGAATGAAAGTACATTTGCAAGCTAGTTTCTTAAACTTAGGCAGATCCTAAAGAACAAGACTTAATACTCCCTAAGCTCCGTTTTGGGGAATGCCCTGGAACTATGCTACTGCAACTCTGATTAGAAAACAGGTCTGGCAAAGAACTCCAGAAAAAAGATTCCAGTGGCAAGTTGATAGAAATAAATAATAATGGTAGGTCCTGGAAGCTACTCAGGGGTTTGGAATGTTAGACTAAATCCCAGATGAGCGATTAAGAGCTTGGAGATGCAGTCATAGGTGTGTGATACATGTATCTTTATCACAAACCCATGCAATTTATCACATTGTCATTACAGACGCACCCCCACCCCCCCATGCATGCAGTTGTGTACTTCACACAATTATACTTCGGGCTCAGAATCTGGCATATATAAAATCAAATCTGCTCTTCAATTGAACTGGGGGGGAGGGTTCCCCACTGTGATGCTTTACGCTATATTAAGAGTCTCTCTGCTTTATGATCACATATATCTGAGTATATCTTTGCTAAAAGAAATTCCAATGTGTCAATCAGATCAACCTCAAACTGTCCATCCTCCATACTGGAATCACACTGGAAATTTGTTGGCTACTCTGTTTAACAGTTCTATATGGTTAACAATTTATTGTATGGGGGAGGTTTAGGTTGGATATTAGGAAAAACTTTTTCACTAGGAGGGTGGTGAAACACTGGAATGCGTTACCTAGGGAGGTGGTGGAACCTCCTTCCTTAGATATTTTTAAGGTCAGGCTTGACAAAGCCCTGGCTGGGATGATTTAGTTGGGGATTGGTCCTGCTTTGAGCAGGGGGTTGGACTAGATGACCTCCTGAGGTCCCTTCCAACCCTGATATTCTATGATTCTATGTGATGTATAATCCATTGACACTGGGAACTGCAATTCTGAGACAGGAGAAAGTTTTAAAAGCACTTTCCTAGCCCTTGTCATTTCTACCCATTGTCCCGTACGAGTCTGCAATCAACACAGATCTTTCAATTCAGCTTTGTTGATGGACGCCTGCAGCCAAAAGCTTTTCCAGGTCTTTGGGAGAGGAGGATGTTGTCTTAAAAACAACACTCCAGCTCACTGCTTTTTGCATTCCAATTGGCCAAGGTCAAATATAAAAGCCAGCACTTACACATGCAAAAATCAATCTACTCCAAATTCTGGCGCTCCGTTATGGACTCCGGCTGGTAAACAAAGCTGTCTGACCATGGTATGTATAGGTAGTAGTAGTTAGTCCTCTGCAGCACAGAGTCTCCTTCCTTTTAAGACTAACGCCGAGTTAGCGGGTAATTCTAGATCCGTTGGTGCACAGTAAAAGTCAGCTACTGTTTTACTTGGTGCACATCCAATTTCAACTTCAGCTTCAGGATTCTTTCTGCTGTACCGTAGCTGAAGATTTATGAAACTGTATATGTTGATAACGTAAAACAACAACAGCTTGCGGTTATTAAATGGACCAGAAAATACAGGAGAATCTTAAGAGTTTTGGAAAGAAGGAAGGGCCTGATTGTCAAAGGAACTCAGCACCTCCCATTGAGAACAATGGTTTCAATCAGATGCCATGTGGACATACTTCACCCTGGAGGATCAGAGCCTTAATGGGTACAGGCGACAGAAATGAGTCCTTTTGTATGTTGTTAATGGGGCCCACTTGTTCTTTTTGAGTTTTGCACTTTGTACACAGACACAACCTCAGTGTTGGGGGAAGAGGTTTCTTCTTCTAGTGCCTTTCGTTAAAACTCTCTGGAGCTATTTGCTTTTTGAAAGCATCATGTAGGTAATGTTTTCGTGCTCGCTTTCTTGCCTCTCCTTTGATTATGTGCTACAGAGCCTTATTAGCAAGCACAAATCCAAAGCAGCCATCCTGTCTGCTTCTAACTTTCATCTGTGCTTGTTAAATTAGTTCCTGACCAGTTTGACTCTCTTCTTTGTTTCTACCTTTATAGTGAGGGAGTTTTCATTTCCGTTGCAGTTGAAGGGATATACTGTGGGTTAGTCTTCGTAGTTAGTCTCTGTCTTTGCATCTTGGGTAGTTGATGGTTGTTCATCAATTCCACGTTATTTTAGTGACTCTCTCAGAAAAGCCATTTGGGGGCAATCGTTACATTCAGTGCAACAGGACTGCTTCAGCCCAGACTCAGACGCAAACCTAGAAGTTGGAAGATGTAGCTCTCCTTGCATATGCTTCATCATACATCTTTCCAGCCAGTGGGCCCTTAGTATTTACGGGAGTGTCTAATGTAGAGCCCTGCACGGATACAACTTTATACGCACGGATGCGGATATCCACGGACAGAAATCGGTATCCACAGAAGCGCAGGGCTCTTCCGGGAACCACAGCGGTGAAAGGAGCCGAACGTGGGGCCACTGCTCCTGGGAGCCCGTGCCCCGAGCCAGCAACTCCTCTGGCGCGGCTGTACCGCCCCCCAGCCCTGCCCCCAGCCCTTCCACGCAGCTGTGTGGGTCTCCTGTCTGGGGGTGTGCGTTCTGCTTGAACACAAGAGCGCGACCAGGGACAGCTGCCGGTGGGCCTCTAATGACCGTTTGTATCTCTTCTCTACAGCCGCGCCAGAGGAGATGCTGGCTTGGGGCGCTGGCTCCTGGGAGCGGTGGCCCCAATTCGGCTCCTTTCACCGCTGCGGTTCCCGGGAGAGCCCTGCGGTTCTGCAGATACCGATTTCTATCCGCGGATATCCGCGTCCACGGGTATAAATTTGTATCCGCCCAGGGCTCTAGTGGATGTTTATAGTGCTGTCTCCTAATCCAGAGAATTCAGGGAGCCATTTAGGTGTTCGCTTATTTCAACAATTTACCGTAATTAGGGCCCTAACAAATTCACGACCGTGAAAAATGCATCACAGACCATGAAATCTGGCTATTGTGTGTGTTGGGGGATGGAGGGGGCGTATTGCCACCCTTCTTTCTCCACTGGCTTCACAGCTGGGTGGCCGGAGAGTGGTGGCTAGTGGGAACCATGTGACTTATCCAACACTACAACTAACTGACATAGCTTGGAGAGTGAATACTGAATATCTGCAGTGATCTGTTCATGAACAGTACACAGAATTTTTTTAAGCCCCCCAAAAATGTATAGAAAATTTTCAAATGAATACATGTAAGGAAATCCTGCTAATAGCTATTCCAGAAGGATAAAAAGTTCGAATTCATTGGCTAAATTATTCACTATGAATGATTATGTCACTCTATGCTTTAATTCTGACTCCGAATGATATTCCTGAAGATTTCGCTATGTGCAGATAGAAAATAGAGTCTCTCCAGTTTTCCTATTAGGCTACATTGAATTTGACAGTTACACAATGGCACCTCTGCTTTAAAGTGATAGTTTCTTATCAGTCCAGTCCTTTTCATAGACCTCTAAGAGTGTTTTTAAACCTCCTTCTCTGATTAGCTTTAGCATTTGAATTTCAGCACTAATCACATCAGTGCTTACCTATTTTCCCCCTTAATTTCTTTGATGGTTAGCTTCAGTTCGTTCTCATTGACTGGTCCAATTTCCACAATACAAGCATTTTTGTGGCTAATAAGTGATATTAGCTGGTCACGTGTCAGTTCTGGATTGTGCAGTAATTTGCAGAGGTGCTGACTCCGTCTTCCTTTTGCTCTTTTTTCAGTACTAGTTAAATCTTTTACTTTCTTTCATGCATTTTCAAGGTTCCACCTCCAGCCAATGGATTATAACCTGTGGTTCTTGTGAGCCGCTAGCTTGAGCCAAACTCCCATTGACTTTTAGGGAAACACTGAAGAATTAAGCCCAGAGTAAAAGCTGTGTTATCCGGCACTTTACCAACCGGAAAGCTCTATAAACCGGCATTTCTGATCTTCATAGAAAGTCCTGTTTATAGTCTGATTGGTGCAGGGCCAGCAGGCTCCCTATCTGGCTTTGCGTGACTCCACGGAAGTGGCAACATGTCCCTGCTGCTTCTAGGTGGAGAAACGGCCATGAGGGGTTCAGAGTGTGGGAGGGGGTGCAGGGTGCGGGATCCAGGAGGTGCTCACCTCGGGCAGCTCCCTGCAAGTGGCAACATGTCCCAGCTGCTCCCAGGTGGAGGCACGGGTAGGCGGCTCTGTGCGCTGCCCCCGCCCTGCCCCGAGGCCAATGGGAGCTGCGGAGGCGGCACCTGGATCTGGCACCCCGCATCCGTTGCTGTGCCCAAAACCCCTGCTGTGAGCCCCCTCCCATACCCAAACTCCCACCAGGAGCCCACACCCCACACCCTCTCCCATGCCCCAACCCCCAACCCCCAGTCCTGAGCCCCCCTCACACCCAAACTCCCTCCCTCTTAGTTAACCGGAGTTTGTACTTACCAGGACCCCCAACTCCCTCAACATGCTGGATAACAAAGCTTTTACTCTATTTGAGCCCTTGATTCAGCAATACTTCCCTGTTCAGGAACGCACTAAAGCACAGGACTGAAATTAAGACCTTGGTGCTTCAGCAGAGGATGTGGAGATCTTGCTTTTGTGCCATTATTCTGGGCTTCATCTATGCACGCAATTCATTTCCTTTCCCCTCTTTCAGCTTTTGGCCTTTGCGTGATAGTTTTGCATTCGCCAGGTTATTTTTCCTTTGTTGTTTTCTACTTTCTGTGGCAAGTCTCCTTGTGCCTCCTATGATCTTGTTAGCCTTTCTTTCTTTAATCTGTTTCCTAGCAGCTCTTGCCATTCATTCTGCATTCTTTCCCAATTTTCCTAACCATACATAATTTCTTCTGTGGATCTTTTGACAGCAGTTATTTTACAGGAAGGTTATGCCAACTAGCTGTTAGTCGAGGGGACTGAGAACAAGAGGATTTTAGTTTAATCTGACTTTATGTAATCTTGGGCAAGTAATTTACCCTCTTGCTAAAATAAGGCTACCACTCGCCTTAGTAAAGTACATTGATATTCCTGGATAAAAGGTGTTATGTAAGTAACGTCAGCTCTATTCTGACCCCTTTTCAAACTTCATTTGCCAGCCTCACACACCAGATTACCTTCAGGGTCTCCCTCTCTGGCTAGGATTTGAATTTTTCTTATGTCAGTGTGACTAAGGGCTCAATTGTGCAGTACGCTAAGCACTCATCTGAGACACTGAGCAATCTCAACTCCCACTGTGGTCAACGGGATTTCTGCTTGAATAAGGAGTGCTTCTTTTGACTCACTATGATTTCTCGTGTGTCCACCGTGTGAGTGTGGGAAAACTGTGCTATTAATGAGCAAATCATTCAGACAATTGACTGAATTCTTCTTAGTTGTTTAGGCACCAGGATCCTAACAAGTTTCAGTGTATCTAACTGGTGTGTAGGGGAGGCACGGATCAGCATTGTCGTTGCACTCCCTGTCAGTACCTGGTCTGGACCAATGATCCAACCAGCAGACCAAATTCAGTGATGAATCCTGGTCACATGCCACCTGAGACATGTTGCGCATACGGTAAGAAGAAGATTTGTGTCTCAAGCTTGCAGTACACAAAAAATGACCTAGACAAGCTGGGTCTAATCACAGTGCTGTGTTCTGAATTTTGTTCAGACCTCCTAATTAACTGAAATGGGCTTTAAGATGTGGCTATATTGCACATAATTGAAAGAGAGGAGGTGGCCACTGTGAGTCATGGCTTTACTTGATCCAGTCACATACACAAACGTATGACTGGAATGCTAGGCTTAGCTGCTGCTGTTTAGATTTGTTTCTTCCATAGTAAACTTAAAGGTCATTTCGTACTTAAAACATGGAGATGGTCCTGAAGCAGAGCTCTATATCCAAAGAATCCTAAAGGTTGGCTGGGTTTGGAATCCCACGTATATCCCAATTTTACAGCTGTTCTTCATCTCTTTGCACCAAAATCCCTGATCCAAACCCCCCAAATATCAGTGTCTGAAAACTGCTGCTGACTTTTGTGTCTCAAACCCATCTCTTTTTTCAATCAAAGATTCAGGCTGAACTTTGTAGAAGAAAGAGAGTCTAACTAAAACTTGCAAATAAAAAGAAGAAATCTCCCGGAGAACCATGGACATAAATGTCTGTCTGCCATAAAGAGGGCCACTTCATTGCTTTTCTTGTCAATCTGCTGTGGACTGTCTGCAGAGTAATAACGCCAAGTTTAGGAATCATAGAATTGCAGGACTGGAAGGGACTTTGAGAGGTCATCGAGTCCAGTCCCCTGCACTCATGGCAGGACTAAGTATTATCTAGACCAGTGGTTCTCAAACTAGGGCTGCTGCTTGTTCAGGGAAAGCCCCTGGCGGGCAGGGCCTGTTTGTTTACCTGCTGCATCCGCAGGTTCGGCCGATCGCGGCTTCCACTGGCTGTGGTTCGCCGCTTCAGGCCAATGGGGGCTGCGGGAAGGGCGGCCAGCACGTTCCTTGGCCCGCGCCACTTCCCGCAGCCCCCATTGGCCTGGAGCGGCGAACCGCGGCCAGTGGGAGCCGCGATCGGCCGAACCTGCAGACGCGGCAGGTAAACAAACCGGCCCGACCTGCCAGGGGCTTTCCCTGAACAAGAGGTGGCCCTAGTTTGAGAACCACTGATCTAGACCATCCCTGACAGGAGTTTATCTAACTTGCTCTTAAAAATCTCCAATGATGGAGATTCCACAACCCACCTGGGCAATTTATTCCAGTGCTTAACCACCCTGACAGTTACGAAGTTTTTCCTAAAGTCTAGCCTAAACCGCCCTTGCTGCAATTTAAGCTCATTGCTTCTTGTCCTATCCTCAGAAGTTATGAAGAACAATTTTTCTCCCTCCTCCTTGTAACAACCTTTTATGTACTGGAAATATCACTTTAGCCTAAGCAACAAAATTCACTGGAAACATCACCAAGGGACATGAGAAACCCAATCAATGCATAACCAATATAACATAGAAATAGATCTCATTTGGCAAATCTATTCATTTAGGCCCTGATTCAGCAAGGCCTCTCTATTCAGCAAAGTCCTTAAACACATACTTAACTTTAAGTCAATGGGATTTCAGTACTTAAACTCATTCTTAACTTTAAGTAAGTGCTTTGCTGAGCAGGAATGGAGTTAAGGATGTGCTGATGTGCCTAGCTGAATCGAAGCCAGAAAAGGCTTCCACATTAGCCATATGCTCCCTTTGGCTTAGCGTTCTCAAACCGTGGTCCACAAATCATTGTTTCTCTCCAGAGTTTACTGGTGACAGGACACAACCTATTTCTAATATGAAGGACTCGGAAATCTCATTTGGCGCAACAAACTATTGATCTCGAAATTTCTGCAGCTCTCTGTGGCATGCTCCTCTGGTGTATTTCTACTTGGAAATCCACATAGGAGTTAATGTTCATCGATTCCAAGGCCAGAAGGGACTGCTGTGATTATCAGGTCTGACCTCCTGTGTAACACAGGCCACAGAACTTGCCTGAATTAATTCCTGTTTCAGCTAGAGCAGATCTTTCAGAAAAACAGCCAGTCTTGATTTTTAAATGATGAGTGATACAGAATTCACCACAGCCCTTGGTTAGTTGTTCCAATGGTTAACGACTCTCACTGTTAAACCTTTGCACCTTATTTCCAGCCCGAATTTGTCTAGCTTCACCTTCCAGCCCTTACATCTTTGGTCATACCTGTGTCTGTTAGACTGAAGAGTCCACTATCAAATTTCTGTTCCCACTGTGGGTACTTACAGACTGTGATCAAACCACCCTTTACCAATCCCAAGCAGTCAAAACTCATGAGTCAGCCCTCACCTCCCCCGCCCCTCCGAGATGGCTGAAACATTAAAAGATTTAAAAATAAATAAATACATTTGGGCATTCTTTTTATTTGCTTTTTGGGTTTTGAGTCTTTAGCATGCACTTGGATCACGTTTTGAAGTATTTCTCTGCCACCGTGAAGGCTAGAAAATTCTTTTTGCTTTTTGAAAAGGAAATATTAAAGCCAAGATTCCCAAATAAGCATATAACTAAACTACAGGAGCCGTGGTATTCAGCAAAGCACCAAATAACATGAGACTTACACTAAACTCATGAGAGTTGGTCCCTAGAGGTAGTCAAGAATTTTCCAGCAGAACGATTTGCTGATGGACAATTTAGTTTCTGCAGAATTGAAATTTTCCCCTAAAAAATTCGTCCTGATTTGGGATGATTTTTTTTTCAAAACCTCAAAATTTTTGCATTACTGAAAGAGGAGGTTACTGACCTGTAACTGGAGGTTCTTCGAGGTGTGTGGTCCCTATGTATATTTCACACACAGGGACCATCACTTGAAGAAGAATCCCATTTCCCAGATGGCTGTATGGGCAACACTGCATGTTGCCTCTAGCAATTGGACTAGATGACCTCTCAAAGTTCCTTTTAGCACTACATTGCTGTGGTTCTCTGGCATTAGCTTCCTTCCTGGGTTTGTCTCCCCTCTCAGAGAGCGGGCTAGGGCACAACCATTGCAGGGAGACAGGGCTTCATCAATGCTGGCAGGACTCTTTTCTATTCAGGTTTTTGTCCTGTGGCCATTGCTATGGAGGAGGAAGTCTGTTGTGCATTGATCTTCAAGATCCCATGCAATCACAGGCTACACCCTCTGTCCAGTCTACAAATCTGCAAACCCCCACATTACAGCAGAGGAAATTCCTTGAGGAGAACATTGCAGTTTTCTAGTGTGGGTTCCCCCCAGTCCCTATTTCTTGAGGGTTTTTCCACATAAGGGGAACATCTGGACTCAAGACCCAAGCAATGAGGAATATTTTTCAATTAAGTATTTCAATTAAAGAAAAGTGTACAGATCCACACTACTTTACTCCTGGGAGAATTCTGTGCCCCCAGGGGCACAGAATTCATACCTTCTGCAGATTTCTTGGCTCCCCCGCAGAAAAAAGGGGGAGCAAAGAAATCTGTGGGGAACACATGCCCCTTCCCTGGCAGCCCAGGCAAGTCCATTGGGAGCAGCTGGCAGCAGAGAGAGCAGATCACTGTGCAGGGGAGGAGGGAGGCTGGGCAAGTGTGCATGCGTCCCTAGAGAGAGTCACTCTGTCCCTCGTGCTCGCAGTTGCTGCATCCTGGACTTGGAGGCCTAGGGCTCTGTGAAGCAGGCTCTGTCCCTGAGACGGAGCAGAAATGTAACAATTAAGCAGGCAGGCTGCTAATGTTCCCATTGTTAGTGAAGTCTTCTCATCAGTCAATTAAGGCTCCTTTACCTTGCCAGAGTGGTGTAAAGGAGCCTTATTGGAAATGACGGTAACGGACTCTTCAGCTAGGAAGATCTATGTGCTTTCTCGCTTTTTTTCCTGCGCCAGAGAGGCACAGTGGGGTTAGATTACAGCTCAGGTTCTATTTTACTTATCCATTTAAAAAAAAATGCAGGTCAATGACGAGCAAAACTGTATAATTTTCATGTGTGAAAGTCTTGGCCATATAGAGTGACATTCTACTTTACAGAACACCAAATGCCAAAATACAAGTAAATGAAAACCCAGGATTATAACTGGATTGCAGGGTATTGATTACCAAGTATTTGTAACTTAACTGTTCAGGAAGTTATTGTTATTTTTTTTTTCTGTATGGTAGTTTAAATAAATTACCAAAATAAGTGAAACTGGTGTTCTTATATTGCATTATTTTGACAAATAATATATGCAGAATTTTGCATTTTTGGCATAGAATTTTGGATATTTTTTTTTTTTGGTGCACAATTTTGGATTTTTTGGCGCAGAATTCCCCCAGGAGTAACGCATACAGCAGAGTGATGGCATTAGTTAGGGACACAGTTACCAGGAGACAACACAACAGTGCTAACACGAGTTTCCTTCTGATTGCAATCCTCTCCAATTCAGTGACCATATACTTATCATGAAATAAACAACCCGGTTTTGCTGTAACTACAGTTTGTAATTAACTCGTGTCAACACTGTGTTTCTGGATGCAACATGAGGCATGCCAACAGCGTGTCCATGCAAAGCACGTGGTGGGTCAAGTGGTCACAGCTGGTCAAGTGGACAAGTGAAAAAAACATACTTTCTAGTTACATTTGCCCTAGTCCCACAGCGGCAAAGCTTGCAACAGAAGTGGCCGGAGCAGTGAGATTAAATGCAGGATCTGCTGCATTTGTGCTTTTACCTGGCAATAATCTTTTCTCAAGGGGTGGTTGCTGCATGACTTTCTCAGCTGCTGTAGGGGAAAAAGTGTGTGGGGTTTTGTTTTTCAACCAAAATTTCTTGCCAATCTAAAATTTTATTTGACAATATTATAAAAGTGCAAAAATGGTTAACCCCATGTGGTACTTACATGGCTTCAAGCATCTGCTAATGCAATCAGCTTCTGTCTCAAATCTATTGGCATTACCGCCACACCCACCATACCAAATCTGGGTGCAGATCTTGTTTTTGTAGTCAAAGAACCACATAACCTGATACTCCTTGCACTGTGTGCCCATGTCAAAATCCAGCAAGCAAGGATCTGTCAAATCTGAATTTCAAAATGTGCAAACGTTAAATGACTCTGAAAGGGTTAAAAGCTGAAAAGGCAAAGAGAGCAAAAACAAAAACAAAAAAAAATCAAGCATTTTAAAAAGTCATCAGTAAAACTGGGCCTGGCCTGAACTCGGCCTGTGCCAGGTCTCTAGTCATATCTGCACATACTCTTGCACTAACCACACCAGATCAAACATGCCAAGCAGCTGGTGCATGCACCCCAGATTTTTATTTATTTATTTATTTTGCATAGGTTTGCAGGGAATGTGCTAGGCTTGTACGTGCCTCTACCTAGCCTAGGACATAAGCGCCAAATCAATGCGATGTAGGAGTCGGGGCAGAACAGAGCATGGGGAAAGTGCCAGAACAGTGTAAAACATTTCACAGCCCAAGTGAAATCAGGGACATTACTGTTTGCTGAGGTTTCATGAAAAAACAAAACCATTTTTTGGGCCTAATTTCAATATTTGTCAAAACCCGATTTCTCTAGGCCAGACTGTGAGCTCCGCGCTCCAATGGGGATCAGTTATTCACAGGAGTGGTCAATGGGAACTACCTCTGCAAATAACAGCTCATCGGGGGGGGGGACACAATCTCGCCCTCTCTAAGCAAAACCCCCAGAAACCAGGGAAACTGGAGGGTGACAGGGATTGCGCCCAACTGAGCGAAACGTCGGACTGTGATGTCGTTTTGCAGTATATGTAAGATTTCGCGATCCTGTCCAGTTTGCTACCAAGCAGATCTAAGCAGAAAAACTCAGCACACGCGTAATCGTGGTCAGCTCATCCATTACTGAGGGGCAAGTCATGGGCCAGGCTGTGCCGCTTTCTGTAGGCGGGGTAGTGCTGTACTCCAGGAGCAGCCCTATTCCTTTTAATGGAACCACTCACCAAGTAAGGTTGCTCCTCTGTGGGCAAGAGTGGCATGAGCTGGCTCTGAGATGCCCATGTCCAAGGGCACAAGGATTCCCTGTGTGCACCAGTGCAGAAGAGAGCCACAATGCAGCTGTGTGGGGTTGAGATTGGGAGGATCGGGACATATCTAGCACTGATGGCAATGCTGGACAGCCCAAAGGGACTAGGATGGGGATGAAGGCTGATCACCACCACCTCCAGCCAGTGGCAGCAGGAAACACACCCTACACCTTTTTAACAGGCCTAGCAAGTATCACTTTGGGAAGCCCCCAGCAGTCCCTCTGGCATTATGCCGTACGCAGTCATGGTGTTTCCCACCCGACTCTGCTTGGACAATACACCCCCATCCCATGCACTCTGAGGAATAACTGGGCCATCGGTCGGAGTCGGACATTTTCCATGGCAGGAATCATGTGGTAGTGGTGTCAGTTTAGAGATCACTGAGGTTTTCTAACTTGGCAGAAAGCATGAAAAACAGTGTGGGCTCAAGTATGAAGGCACTGAGCTATCAGGTCAGGGAGTGTGCAGGAGGCTAAAGGAGCCAGCTTCCCAGCTTCCCTGGAAGGTCAATGGGAGTAGTGTGACTAATTCCCTCAAGCTCCTCAGATAACAGTGCAGGCTGGAATTTCAAAGGGAAAATTTACTTAAAATCCTGTCTCCTTAATTGGAGAGTTCCAGGACGAAGCTGTCATTTTCAAGTGCTCCGAATCGGTGGTGTCTCTGTGAGCGAATGGTGGTTGGATTTTCTTGGGAAAGTAATGGATGAAACACTTTGGAATTTCAGCTTTACTCCTGGGTCTTCTCTGAGATCTCTAGAGAGGGATTGTTTGCTTGCTGTGGTTTAGGCTGCTCCAGTTTACATCAGTGGGAAGTCTGCTGTGGATTTTAATGGGAGCAGGCTTGGGCTTGAAGAGTTCTGTGCTCTGAAGTGTGTATTCAAAAACTATTTGCCTTGGCATGAGTTTTGGGTTTAAAGTACATTTTTTTAAAAAACTCACTGATTTCAGAAGGTCTGACTTAAATAACTGAAGATTAGAGTATATTACTTGGAGTCCAAAAGTGATTGTTTAGGGCTAAATCCTGCAGTTCTTGCTCAGGCAAAAATCCCATTCACTTTAATAGGAGTTTGACTGCAGGATTTGGCCCTTACTTTTTAACATGTGCCCTCTTTCCATGCCAAATAACTGACACAAAAGCTTGTATGCAGGTTTAGATTATGTAACCCAGTATTTCCAGTATGCTATTCTGGTTAATGTCTTAAGCACCTGGATGGAATCCAGGTAAGCTATGCCACTGTATGAACTACTGAACTCTGTATCAAACTGCATGTTTCCTCCAGATCACTAGCTATTGGAAACCCGGGCTTCTCTGGTCCCATGACTCTCTAAGCAACACATTTCCTAGTCCTCTGAGAGCCTGTATCAATTCCACAGGCACACGTGCCTGATTAGCTATTCTATGGTGTATAATTTAGGTATTTTGATGCTGTTTTGTTCCGTATATCAACCCTTAAGCATTCCCGCGGTCCGCTGTATGTCCTATGAAGTCACACATGGACACAGAGATGTATAGTGCACCATACATCTTGTGCCGCTGTTTCGGAAGGCATGACAAACAAAGGGTTAAACGTGTAGACAAGGGCTAGTGCTTTCAGAGTAGCTGGGCGGTCCAAGCCAGCTGTGTCATTCCAGGTGAAAGACCATGGAGGGGGTGGGGGAAGCAAATGCAAATGGTTCACACACAGACACTGGAAATGGTGGAAGACAGCAAATGAAGAGAGGGATGTACTTCGAAGGAACCATTCAGTGTGTTACAGCTAATCTCAGCAATGGCATGTCGTCCAAAGAGAGAACTGAAATCTTGCTAATCTGGAGCCGGCAAGTTCAAAGTGCTGCGGCTGAGCAGTGGTACTTAAATGCAAGGGCAGTTATACATATGGCACCCATAATGAGATTGTCCCTCCCCATCCCTCCCCCGCGCCAGTGTTAACTGTAGGAAAGCTAGCAAAGATTTTTCAGATGCTCCTAGGAATCCTAGTCCTTCACAGTACCCTGGGGCTGTGGGGAGAGGTAAGATTCAGTGTGTGTAAAAAAATCACTTGAATAAACTCAATCTGGTTTAAAGAACAGGGGCCATATTTCACCCTCATGTACACCCAGGCAAACCCCATTGACCTCAGTGGGGTTGTGTGGGTTGGCCCAAGAACTTCCTAATTCCCATTAGAAACTAATGAGAACCTGGCGCCCAAACCCCCTAGCCAGCTCTGAAAATCTCACCCTCCACGTCTGCATTTTTAACTCAAATCTCAGAACTATTTTCAAAGAAAACATTGTTAAGGTAGCAATAAGGTCTTAACAAGACAAAGGTTACAAACCTCAGGATTATGGTTCAGACTGGGAGCCAGATCCTCAGCCGATGGAAAGCAGCGCTGCTTCAATGACTGTAATGAAACGGAGCTGTTTTCCATGAGTTACGGGTCCAGAGCTCCCTCATTTGTGAATCAGGTGTTACTGCCAGGGGGCTGAGATCAGTGCGAGCTGAGGTGTAACTGATCACATTAGGTGCAATCAGTTGTTTACCTTTCTTTTTTTGGGGGGGGGGGTGGCCTTAATGTAATATCTTTATGGTCATTTAAAACAAAGTGGAGGAGCCATTATAGGTATTAATCACTACAATGGTTACATGTTAATAACAAATGTTAATAATAAACACACTGTTAATCACTGAATAGGATCTGATTACTTGCTCATTAATGGTTTATTACAATAAACCATTGATGCCATGGTGGAAGAAATGAAGATGAGGGTGGGCAGGTGGTAGGACTTACAGTGTGAGGGAAGCTTACTAAACCAACTCAAAAGGTCACATGACCATTCCTCATAGGATCCCTGGGAAATCTTTCACTTTTACGCCCCGGTAGGCCACAAACTCTTGGGTAGAGCTCTGTATTACACCCAGGAGCCAAGTGAACCAAGCATCTGATGGTTCTCAGCTCAGCCTCTGATGGACAGTTCATTCCTTCTCCAGTCTGACACTCCAGTACAATGGTGCAATGTGCCATAGAGCATCCTGCACAGTTTACACCTTCAGGTCAGGAATGGAGGTTGTCAGGAGAACAGTACAGAACAGCTAATGGGGTTATGCCTGCCTAAGAGCCAGATTGTGCTAGCCTTACTTATGTGGGGACTGATCCAAAGGCCCCTGAAACTGATGGAAAGAATTCTATTGACTTCAGTGACCTTTGGCCCAGGCCCAGGGTGTTGTACCTCATGCCCTGAGCAGTCATATTGAAATCAGTGTGACTTCCTGCAGAGTAAGTTCCTGCTCTGGCTCAGGCAGGCCAGCACAATCTGGCCCTGAATGAACAGCACTTTTCCAGCACTTTGCACCTTAATTGTCTGAGGAAATAATTTAATTCACAACAGAAATAAAGGGCCAGTTCTTCTGCTGGTGGAAATCTTCATAACTTCACTGATTTCCATGCAGTTTACACTAGGATCTGATCAAGGACCACTGAAGTCAATTGACTTAAATGGAGCTAGAGAGGCAGAGGCCCTAGTACAGTCCCAACACAGGTAATTATGGAACCTACTGCTCCCATACTGCTAAGTACATTGCTACTCACCTATTTCTGGCCGTTCCAAAGGCTCAGTATTCACCATCAGATTAGCAGTCGCTACTGAAGGTGCCTTGGGCACTGGCATACTTTCTGTGAGAGCAAAACCAAATGGAATGATCAGCCAAAGGGGAAAAAAAAATCCTAGAGCAACACATGTAGCTAAAAGAAAACCAACACCACCTCCCCTAGCAATGTGTCCAGGCCAGCCTCCTGTCTTCTATTCTTGCCTACTAGAAATCTACAGTCTGGACCAGGAACTGTGCTTGTCAACCAGAAACAGCCTAGATCATATTGATTATGGAAGGAATGGAATAAGAGTTGGTAAACAAAATGTGCTAGTACGGGGAGGGAGAGATGCAGCACTGTTCAGAGCTGGGTTTCTTTACATAAATACATAAACTCTAGAAATGTATATTGGTTGCAGCTGACACAATGAGTAATTCATGTCAGAGTAACTGCATCTCGCATTAATTCTTCTCCCTCCAGCAACTATGCTAACAGGATGGGCTGCTTTATTCTGTATTATAACAAAGACAGTGTTTACTCATCAGTGCTTACATTGGGCCAGATCACACCATCCCAGGGAAAAAATCCCGCTGGCAGGGATTCCTGGGGAGGAAGTCTCCATAAAAATCCTTTAATGGAGATTCCCCCTGACTGTTCTATTGTGGAGTTTGGAAACCCCTAGAAAGGTCCAGGGGGCCTGCTCTCAAGCTCCAGGATCCCCTGGGATCTGCACAGAGGCCCTGCTCTGGTCCCTAGTACCCCCCCAAGACAGTTGCTGGTAGCACAGCCCCATGGTAAGTGCACTGCCAAGAACGCTCTCCTGGATACAGCTGCTTCCAGGACTTTTGGAGTGGAGGGCAGAGCAATCTCCACAAGGCATGCTGCCCCTTCTCCCTACCCATCTCTTCCCCCCATCCACAGTACAGATTCCAAACCCCGCAAGGTTGGGAGGAAGGAAGGGGATGGTGCCCAAAAGTAGCTCACACTGGTTCTTTCTGTATAGGATGGATTTGGGTTGGGAAGGGCAATGATCCCACTCAGTGGGCCAAATACTCAGTTGGTGTAAATCAGTGCCACCTCATGGGTTTCAATGGAGCTATGCCAATGTACAACAACTGAGCATGCTCCTCCCCCCCAGCGCAATTTGCAGTTCCCAGATGCGGTAGCAGTTATACAGCTGCTTTGATGATCAGATTTGTGCTGAATGTAATCAAGGATACATAGACCTAGTCAAGCCTGAACTCTGCTGGAAAAGGCCTTGCTGCACACTGCAATGGCAGTTTCCACCAAAATGAGTTTTGCCCAAAGTATAACAGCAGTCAAGAGGGCTGGTTCAGCCAGAAGGACACACCCCTCTTCATAAATTCTGCAGCAGTGCTTCTGTGGGCAGGGTTGGTTTTCAAAGCATGGGTGTATGCAGGCAGCAGTGATGGGGGAATCCTTTTAATCGGCATCCTAGCTTCTAACTCAGTTCATGCAAATGCCTCTTCTTCGGGCTCACGTCTTTTCTGAACATTCTGGCCGGTGAACTGATTGCTCGCAAAGGTAAGCAACTGCAACAAGCGTGATCCAAAAACCACTGAAATAATTGGAAAGCCTCCCACTGACTCCAACAGGCCTTGGGAGAGGCTCTACCAGCACTAAAGTGAGCCGGTCATGGAGTTGGCAGGCACAGGGCAATCTTCCCGACGCTGCTCTGCCAATAAACCTCAGTGCTGATCAGCAAAAAGCTTGGGCTTATCCTGAATAGCCAAAGCGTTTGGTGGTTTTCATGAGTTACCTACACACGGATTTGAACTTGGGTCTCCAGAGGACTAACCTGCTGCTTAATCCCCTCTGAATGGACCCATATAATATGTTATACTAGGACAGTTGGGAAGCTGAGCTCTTTTGATACTGAAGGCCTGAGTCAAAGATCAGGGCCCCATCGTGCTCGGGGCTGTACACACAATAAGAAACAAATTCCTCTTTGAGGAATGGACTAGTTTCATTGAAATCTTCATCAGTTTAACTGCGTTGAAATGACAACTTGTATTTGCTGTTGCAAACAATTTCTGTTTGCCATTGCACTACAGACCAGGCTGCTGCGCTGAGAGGTGGAATGTAAGACATACGGTTACACACTGAGCATTATCAAGGCACGAATCATCATAATCATCACCAATTTACTCTCCATTGTTTGTGACTTTTTCCATTTAATGTTTTCAACATCTCCCCTGGAAAAAAATGTTTATTCCATCCCACATGCCCAGAAAGACACTTACTTGTGCTGAACGTTTCCATGTAGGTTACTTTGGCTTGTGATTTGTGGTACCCAGTAATTGCTACCTGGTATTTCTGCCCACTTCTGAGGCCTCCGATCACCCGTTCAGTGCTGGTTAAGTTTAGCTTCAGGACTAGAGAGTGGTCCTGTGCTGAGGTGATGGTGATGTCAAAGAAGTCAAGGGTCTGGGGTTCAGGGTTCACCCAGCGTAGCTTAGCGCTGTTCTCAGTGATGTCAATGATCTGGATTTCACTCTTCACTTTAACTGCAGTGCAACACAAACTAAAGTCAGAAGCTTCGAAGAGAAAAGCTGAGGGGATGGTTTGGTGCATAAGGAATTCTAGTCCAATTAGCTGTTCCTGAGGAGGAGGATGGGAAGGTTAACCAAGGCTTTAATTATCACCGTATAGAACAGATTATGGAATACTAAGGCCAATATTTTCAGAAGTGCGTTTCAGAGGGTGGATGTGCTGCCCTTCCTGAAGCACAGGACCCTTCAAGGGGTGTCAAGTTGGGCACTCAAAAATTGAGACACCCCAAATCCCTGGTCACTTGTGAAAATCTTGGTTGAAATGCCATGTATGGTATAGTACCAGGTTCTGAACTGAATTTTTAAAAATGCTCTAGAGAAAATGAATCATGCTCTTTAATTCACACTTGGAAACGGCTTTAGTCAGTGTTTCTCAAGTATCTCATGTTTGTTCATTAAGAAAAAACTCTTGATCTTTGCCCATCCCATTGTGGGACTAGAAAAGACCAATGGATAGTGCAACCACGATGGGTTCACTGCTCAAAAAGGGACATGGTTTGAGGGATCCATGGAGACTGCAAGGGATGTGCAACGAGAGGGCTTAATCTGGACTGCTGCAGTAGGGTTTGAGAAGCCTTTGCAGATCAGGGAAGAATCAGGGCTGGTAGATCTGTGTTTATGTGGCCAAAATATCCCCACAGAATGGGGCAGGAGGACAGTAGCTGCAGATACCACAGCAGCTCTGTGAAGGCTGCTTTGCACCTTAGGGTCTGCTGCTGAGCTACAGTCTTGGAGGAAGATTGCCCCATGACCACAGCAGAACAGCCCCAGCCCTTCCCCAGGGCTAGTCTACACTTAAAATGCTACAGCAGCACAGCTGTGCCACGGCAGTGTTTCAGTGTAGACTACACCTATGCTAACGGGAGGGGTTCTCCTGTTCGTGTCGGTGATCTACCGCCCTGAGAGGCGGTAGCTAGGTCAGCCGAAGAATTCGTCCATTGACCTAGCACTGGCTACGAGGTGATTTAGGTCAATTTAACTACACTGCTCAGGGGTGTGGATTTTTCACACCCTTGAGTGACGTAGTTATGCCGACCTAATTTTCGAGACTAGACCAGACCCTCGTCTGCTCTCTCCAGCTAATTTATAGGTACCAGCGTTAGAGCTTAAAAAAAGAAAGCACGTAGTGCCATGTGTTACTTCAACTCCTCAAAATCAGCAATTCAGTTCTAAATGGGCACAATATTTCTTCAATAGTTTTCATTCACATACACATAATTTTCTTTCTAGAGACAAAACTAGAGCTGGGTGGAGCTGCAACAACCTATTTCTGCATGTTTCTGTGCCTAGAAGATGTTAACGGGCTTTTCCGCACTCATTGGCATCAGCAGCGTTTTTTGTTCATAAGAAAGTTCACGGAAAGCGGGCGCTTGGAAAACCTTGAGCAAAAATATTATCATGTGAAGGTCTATGGCAGAAATGTTCCTGTGATGAACACTGAAACATTTCTGCTTTCCCTCTTCCTCTTTATAAAAGTTTCAATCACCCAGCTATCTGAAGTGACAAGTGACCAAATCACAATCCACGTATAAGAATAGTGACTAGCCAAAGACATCTTCCAAGCAAACAAGCCTCCCACAAACTCAAATATGTTTGTATGATGTTCCTAACAATTTCAAATAGCAAACAAATCTGCAAACACCAGCAGGCCACATTATAAGCTGGCATAGCTCCATTGACCTCTGAGTTGTACCAGCTGAAGCCCTAGGCCAGTGGCCACCCAAGGGTAATTTATTAACAGAAAATAGGTCTAAATGAGTCAAATTATTTGCCATGAAGAGTTTTCCCAGCTTTGGACAAAACTATGATACAATGTTGGATAAAACAGTTAGAAAACTGGCTGAAAACTCCAGTGAAGCATGAGACTGGGTCTCCTCTGCAAGCTGATGGCAGAGTTGACCCCTAATGAAAGTGTAACCGTATATTTACATGGAGACATGTTTCTCTGCATATGTTCTTTGTTACTTCTGTCACTGAAAAGTAAAGACTTGTGCAACCCCCTGACAAAAGCATATGGCATAGCTCTTTTAAATTACCGTTGCTCGCATAAGAGGCTTTCTTTTCCCGTATATGGTGCCAAATTGGTTCTGTCTGCACAGACTGCGACGTTTCCATTTCGCTGACTCGGAAGTCAAATGATCCTACACAGTGGCTATGTGCTTAACCACAATGGGCCAAATTCAGCCCTGCTATAATGGTATTAAAGACCCTCAAGGGCAAGCCAATGGCATTACACCTATGACCCAGTAGCACTGGGTTGGACTGTATAGCTCATTTACTATATTGAGTCCATCTAAACGACTGAGAATCTACAATGCATTTGAATAAAGACGTATCTTTTCTTTAGTATAAATTCTGTCTAGTCTCTGATTCATTCATAGCCAGGCAATCCCACAAAATCTTTGCGGGAGTTTCCAGGCACAGCCGTTAGAAGGGCAGATCTCCCGCTGGTGTAAATCAGCAAAGCTCCATTGAAGTCAAGAGCATTATACCACTGTACACCAGTAGAGGATTTGGCCCTCTAGACACTGTTTAATTAAGATCGCCCTTTCTGAGACAGAAAGCTCTGCCTTTTTATTTCCCAGTATTTGAAAAAGCGAGCACTGGATTTTATTGCTCACACCCTGGATCTCAATCCCCTAAAAAAGGGAAGACTGGGGAATACTGTACATACCCGCTGGTTTGTCTGTAGCGGCTGTACTTGCACTGGGAGCTGGAGTTGTACGTGCACCGGTACTTTTGCTGCCCTTTGTAGCTGTAGCTTTACGAGCACTGGTCGTTGTGTTCGCCGCTGTAGCTTTACGCGCACTGGTCGTTGCGCTTGTGGTCGTAGGTGCAGTTGTGGTCGTAGGTGCAGTGGTAGTCGTACGTGCACTGGTGGTCGTACGTGCACTGGTAGTCGTACGTGCACTGGTGGTCGTACGTGCACTGGTGGTCGTACGTGCAGTGGTGGTCACATTATTTGCACCGTGTCTGTTTAAACCACAGCAGTTGTTACAGATCGGTATATTTTTCTACTTAACACAAAACGTAGCTGGGCCAGGCAATAACATCTTCATTCGTGCGACACTAGAATTCTGGAGGTAGAAGGACTAATAAAAGTTCACTAAATCACTGGGAATCTTTCCATGGGCTTCCCTGTGCTGTAGGCTGCGCCCACAGAGAAACGAGAAGCTGGTGGATTTCTGCCAAGCAGCTGAACGCTACACCTAAGTACTCTCATGGCAGGCACGTTACAAGTTCTGTTGGTAAGGAGGCCATTAATTAGATAGCGCTGTAGGTATCCTATAGCACAGGGGTGGGCAAACTACGGCCCACAGGCCACATCCAGCCCGTCAGACCATTTAATCTGGCCCTCAGCTCCAGCCGGGGAGTGGGGTCAGGGGTTCACCCTGCTCTGCGCGTCTCCCAGGAAGCAGCCAGCATGACCCCCCTCCGGCTCCTATGTAGTACACGGAGGCGTGGCCAGGCGGCTCTGAACGCTGCCCCATCTGCAGGCACTGCTCCCGCAGCTCCCATTGGCCACGGTTCCTGGCCAATGGGAGCTGCAGGGGTGGCGCCTGTGGATGGGGCAGCGCGCAGAGCTGCCTGGCCGCACCTCGGAGCTGGATGGGGGGACATGCTTCCAGGAGCTGCTTGCGGTAAGCACCGCCCGGAGCCTGCGCCCCAATCCCCCGGCACAGCCCTGATCCCCCTCCTTCCCTCCGAACCCCTTGGTCCCAGCCCAGAGTCCCCTCTTGTACCTCAAACCCCTCATCCGCAGCCGGAGCCCTCCCCTTCCCCCTCCACCCCCCATGCCCCAACAGCCTGCCCTATCCCTGATTGCCTTCCTGTCCAACGAACCCATTGGTCCCAGTCCGGAGCACCCTCCTGCACCCCAAACCCCTCATCCCTGGCCACACCCCAGAGCCCACACCTCCAGCCGGAGCCCTTACACCCCTCCCCCATATCCCAACCCTCTACCCCAGCCCTGATCCCCCTCCCACCCTCCGAAGCCCTTGGTCCCAGCCTGGAGCCCCCTCCTTTACCCCAAACTCCCCAGCTCCACCCCAGAGCCCACACTTTCCCTCACACCAACCCAGAGCCCCCTCCCTCACCCTGAACTCCTCATTTCTGGCCCCACCTCAGAGCCCACACCCCCAGCTGGAGCCCTCACCCCCTCCTGCACCCCTACTCCCAATTCCATGAGCATTAATGGCCCACCATACAATTTCCATACCCCGATGTGGCCCTCAGGCCAAAAAGTTTGCCCACCCCTGCTATAGTATAAGCTTTTAAAAGAAATTCATTGTTCTCATTTTCAGACATACCTGTCCTGGTTTTTCTATCCTGCCTAGCACCATACGAGCGGAATCATCTTGCCACACATAGACTCATAGCAATGTAGGGCTGGAAGGGACCTCAGGCGATTATCTACTCCATCCCTGCCCACCACGGTGAGGCAGGACCAAGTATACCCAGACCATGCTTTATGGCATGATTGTGGTATGAGAGAAGGCAACAACCCTTACCATGCACGACATCCCATGATAGCACAATCATTTTAGCAGTGATTTACAATGATGCCAGTGAAGTAAGAGAAAGATACACAATTAATAGATGAATAGCGAGGCATATTAGGCTGTCTTGCTTGCTCTGTACCTGGAATTCTCATTCAAATTACTGGGATTTTCATGAAGAGAGAACCTGGAGGATGGGTCCACTGACATGACTTGTAAATTTAACATAAAAAAATCTGCTTAGGAAAATACAGGACCAAGGTTTTCCAAAGATGCAAGTCATAGCGAGTGTCTTACTTTTGGGGTGTCCCACTTGAGACCCCCTAAAGCAGTGTTTCCCAAAGTGCCCCCTAAGGGAGTGCAAAGCACTAGCTGGAGCAGGAGATGTATAAATTGAGAGGGGTCAGCTTTTAACACCACACGGCCAGGCTGAATGGGAGTGTGATTGGTTTCATTTTCCTGAAGCAGAGGACCAGCTTTCAAAAGTTTGGGAAATGCTACCTAAGAAGGGCCTGGTGTTTAGACAGTGCTGAGCAACTGGTCTCTGTAAATGAGGTCCTTTTACGGTGGGCCAAGTTGAGCACCCAAAACCACCAACCACTTTTGGAAATCTTGGTCCAAACGAGGAAGATAGTTTTATACTCTACATAGTATATTGGTATATCAAAATTATCTAAAGACAGATGCGCTGCTCCTTTGCTACAGCACTAAGGACAGCAGGCTCACGAACACTTAGATGCCCTGTGGGAAGATCCAGGATTCAGTTTAATTCAATATGACAAGGAATATGAAGACAGTGCTTGTCCCTCAGAGATTTGGCTTCCAAAGCCCAATCTGTTGCAGAAAAACTCCTACTTACGATGTTTTTTGGCCAAATTTAGAAGAGCTCTTTGCTGACTGATCACCTTGGAACCAATCACATTGTTTCCGTACGTCTGGAGACAGGTAAAAGGAGTTTTCACCTAGAGAGAGAAACAGCTCAATGTGAAATGTTGTTTTTTAATAATGGTAATACTTTTTAAAAAATGATTAATCAACTCAGCATGACAATTATTTCATGTTAATTTAACCACATTGATCTCACTTTGGCCACAAAAGACAGCGGACCTGTTTTAGGTTGGAATGTTGTGTTAACGACTATATTATAATATCTCTGGCACCAGCTCCATTGATCACTACAAGAAATTAAGCTGTTGCTTAAAACGGTATATTTATTATTTCAAGACAGCAACAGCTCCACGGGGATCATAAGTTTTAGATTTATTTCGGGACAAACCATGAGAATACATTGGTTGAGCATATTAGATAATGCCTAAACCCTGCTGTACTTAAACAAAACCCATGTGTTCCCACAGTACGGGCTCAGCGGAACGTAATATTCTTCTGACAATTTAAAGGATCTAGGCCTCCTTCCTGCGGAGATGTGGAAATCAAGCTGCAGAGTTCTAAACGTATATTTTATTCCCAGGTGCCGAGACTGTATGATGGTGGGTAGTTGTGGAGTCTGCAGGGGGAAATCCCAACACTTAGGCTTTGTTAGCCCAATGGGTTGCTTTTGGTACTGCAGCAGGCGGATTGTGTATTGTAGGAGAGGCAGTGCTGTGAAGAACCCCAAGAGGGTGAACGTAAACACTAGAGGAGCTAATGGCCTCAGCAAAGCACCCAATTCTCCTCTCAGTGGGCCAGATCTCAGCTTGCATAAGTTGAAGTTAATGGTGAGTTGTGACCATTTGCACCAGCTGAGGATCCGGCCAGTAACATTATACTTGCTGACAGGCATTTCTGGTGCAACAGAGATTTGGTTTTCAAAGCCATGCACAGTAAGTTACATGGAACTCAGGTTACTGCCTCTGAATGACAAAGGGCCGAGAAAACTATTGGGATCTGAATCTTTGGCCAGCGTGGTTTACATCACTAAACGCCTGAGCATTACGCTCAGAGAACGGTAATTCCTCATTTGACCTGTTCAAATATCGCCAGGGTGGGGTGCTGGGGAGAAGAGGAGAGCATGCTTAGTGAGTTTCCAGCGTGCTACAGGACAGCAAGAAACAAAGCTGCCCTGGGCCTGTCCCTGAGAATCTCCTCAATCACTGTGGTTCTTTGAGCCACCAAAGACTTAGTATGACGAAAGATTTTGCACTGCCCAAAGCAGCCAGCCCAGAACTCCCTTTCTGTGGAACCAATTTGCATCTACAAGATGAAAGAATAAAAAAATGTTATAATTAGGGCTGACGCGAAACTGCAAAATGCAGATTCAGAGCCAAAGGTCCCCAAAGAGCTGAGCTGCCTAGATCCAGAATTTTAATGTATGGACCTAGGCACCAGGCATCTTGATTGGTTCCAGAGGCAAACTTGCCTAACATGCTCAGGTGTTCAGATCTGCAGTTCGGGCTTTAGGCCCATCTCTAGTTAAAATCAAATAAGACAAAAAAGCCATGCCAACAACTGCTAATTTTCTGTACTTTCATGCTGTCCCCATCTCCAGGCTGCACTATCATATTAACATCTTTATTCTTCCACTTTCCCCCATGCCTGTGCTATGTTCTACTTACTGCTGATAAATGACGGTAACAATTTCGCAAAGCGCAGTAAGGGCTCTTCATGCAGCTCAGACGGCTTCTCGACTAATTTGAAGAACACATCATTTGGCTCACTAGCCAAGCTGTAGATATTCTTGACATTCACTTTCTTGCCGATGCCAAGTACCACGAAGAAGTACCCTTTGCATTTGGCACCCAGGATAACTCTTTGAAGGTGCTCAAGTTCTTGCTTTTTAACTTCTCCAGTCATCATCAAAACCATGACTTTCAGATCCCTGGGGTTTGGTGCACTTTCGAAAACATGTCCCATTGTGTATTTAATTGCACTTCCCAGAGCCCTTGTGCCATATAGCTGGGCCATTTGGTTCAGAATGAAATCCATCATCTTGTCTTTGGACCTATAATCTGTTAGGGACAGCTCTACTTTTACTGGCAATGAGCTTGAGTTGCTTTCGTATTCATAAGGAGCATGCTGGAGAATGGCCACTCTTGCATGGTGCTGTGATGCCTTTGGATTAGAGCTGATCTCCAACTGATTTACTAGGTAGGAAATGTACTTCTTCATCTCGTTGAACTGCAAAGGAGTGGTGCTCTCAGAGCTATCCAGGAGGAATGCCATGTCAATGTCTACGTCCGTGGGGACTGCCCTCCTGTCTCTGAAGAAAGGCCTTTGAGAACTAGGACTAACGCCACAGATGGGATCAGGATCACATACATCTAGAAAAGAAATACATCCTGTTTCATGTGCACATCCATAAGACAATCATTCCCTGACATAGTTATAATCTATTTTCTGACAAAATCAAACAATATCACAGATGTGGTCTCCCATAAAATACTTTGGCATGTCATATGCCTGGTAAATTAATAGTTTTGCTATAAAAGCAAATCCAATAATAGTTTTGCTTGTTTCCACACTGTTGGCATAAATTAAGCATTAGTTCCAGGAGGTGCAACTGAATCAATTACAATTTTCCTTAATTATATCACGTAGCTATGTAGTAATATGCTCAAATTGTATTTATTCATCTACTGAACATATCTTTTATATCGCTCTTACAATCTAATTCCCTCATAATATGAAATACTACCAAGGCTCGAGCAGAAAGCAGTAAGTTACATATCATATATAGAGGATTTCATCCCGAGGCATCTTCAGTTACTTGAACACGTCTACTAAATCAATGAATTTCACACTGTGCAGTCCGTCAAGCCCTTTCTAGCAACTGGAGAAGGCAGTATTTTGAGCACTAAGAAGCAGGGGATTGAGACATTGGGAGAGGAAACAGCCCATGAAAGGAATATGAACATCTGATGTGATCTGCAGAATGCAAAAGCTGGAGAACCACCGTGTTAAACCGCAGTGTGATCCAGGCCCTTTCTGCTGAATGTTCTCTCTCAAACATAACAACTCAGCAAAAAATAGAAATGTGAATGTATCCCACCTCATACTGCATATCGGCTGACTCCTGATTGTGCTTCCATCACACCAAAACTTCCATTGCCTGTCATGGGGCTACTCATGTAAGACAAGGCCCTAACTAAACAAAACTATAAAGAGGAGAAATCCAGTGCCTTACCCAAACAAATGTGACATGTCAGTAGTCTCCTAATGGTTTGATTAAGTGGAACCGCAGCGGTAGGAAGGACAATAGCTTGTCCCACTGCACTGTTATTCATCTGGTTTAGACAAAAGCAAAAAACACAGGGTTCATAACACAGTATTTATAAGTTTTAAACGTATAAACTTCTTAGGGTAAGGGTAGTCTTGAACTAAGGCACTGGATTGGGGGTTAGAGAGCTGGATTCAGTTCCCTAATCTGCCATACATGCAATGTGTGACCTTTGGACAAATTATTTAATCTCTCCGGACCTCAGGTCCCCAACAGTAAAATGGGGATAATAATGTGGTACTTCCATTCTTCCGCCCCTCCCCTCCGCCCTCTTTTGTATTGTCTGTTTAGATTGTACGCTTTTTAAGGCAGGGGCTGTCTCTTGCTATGTTTGTACAGCACCTAGCACAATGGGCGATTGGGGCTTTTGGGTGCTGCTGGGTGGGATACTAATAAATAATAATACTTTCTTTGGAGCTTACTCAGATTTTAAGTTGTATTTCAACATACAGTATAGAGATTTCTTATTCTCTGTGTATGAGAGACCTCTCACCCAATTCATTCACAAAATGCCGTTCATTCACATCAGTACCTTAAGAGTGAGGTACTCGTGTGGGTATTTTACTGAGATTGTAAGCTCTTTGGGGCAGGGACTGTTTTTGTACATTTCCTAGCACAATAGGGTCCTGGTCCATGACTAGAGCTTCTAAGAGCTACCACAATACAAAGAATCAATATTCTCGTTCCACAGCATGCATTGCACTGGGAAAGAATTTTGGAATTTGCATGAAGCCTGTTGTTTGTCCTGACAATGTTGCTCGGAACTAGGCATTTGAAAGGCTTGAGCCGATGCCTACATAAGTCAATAGAAACGTGCCCACTGACTTCCATGGGAGCTGATAGAGCTCATCAAGCAGAAAGGAAAGAGCAGAAATGAGTGGTCCAAACCTGCAGTGCATTTATGAGAGCTCGATCCTCTCTGTCAGTAAGGAACACTGGCGTGACTCCAGCATCGTACAGCTTCAGCACCGCATCGTTAAGTTGTGACGATGCTCTTGTTGGGCCGTTGCTGAAGAACACAGCCACCTTCCTCATCAGAAAGCCACTGCGTGCACGCTTGAAGGTGTTTCTGGCTACAAAGGACATGGCAGTTTCCAGGCTGCGCTGCTTTGTCGTCAGGGTGATTTGGAGGTTTTGAAGCTGTTCCAGGAGATTGGCTTTCTTCCTGGCATCAGCAAAACGGATCTCCGTGGTGACATCACTGTTGTAGGTCACGACTGCCACACGGGCACCCCGGGGGCAGTTGCTCTCGGCAATGATTAGGTTGTTAGCCACTCTCAGCACTGTCTGCTTCATTCGGTTGAAAATGTTGTTATTGACACCTGAGGAGGTATCTATAGCAAATGCCAGTTCTGTTGGGTACACAGGGCATTCCTTGGGGCCTACCCGAAAGATGGATTTAAAACAGTTAATATTAGATGATATTATTAAATAGCAAGGACCAGATCCTCAGCTGGCGTAAATCAATTTACCTCCATTGAAGTCAATGGAGGGTATTATATCGCCTGAGGCTTTGGCCCTGAATAAATATATATATAAAAGTTACTACCAGACATTAAACAATCAAAGTGACTTACCATAGCAGCAAGCTGTGAATAATTAAAAGAAAATGATTTAGTTGGGTCAGTTTGTATAACACGATCAGCACACAAGTGAGCTACAGAAACACGTCAGCACAGAGATACTTACGACATTTATCTTTGATGCTCCGGATAAGTGCACATTGCTTTAAAAAAGAGGAAAAGGAAAAGAGAGAGAGAGATAAACACGCCATCAAACAAAAGGTATTTCAGAACAAGATGGAGGCAGAGAAGTAATATTCAACTTACATCTTTGGATTCGCCTCTTTCACCCTTAAGCCCCTGTTTAAAAAAAAGCTTGCATTACAATACATATTGATGGGATGTTATGCCAAAGTCACTTAAAATTGTTATTCAGCCAGTGAGCATGTGGAAGTAAGAACAAAAATCTGTATATCTGAATTTCCATCTCCAGGAAGAGATCGAAACTTTCTATCCTTATCAATGTTATACAGTAGAATCCCTATTTTACAAACTACTTGGAGATGGAGGAGCTCATAAAATCAAGGATCTGTTGTATTACAGGCATGCAGGGCTCTTATTGCTTATCTAAATCATTGCAGTCACTGTTAAGCACATGATGAAATTCACCCCTGTGCAGAGGGTCACCACCCCTTAGGATCTCCGCATAGGGCTTATGTGAGAATGAAGTGCTACACAGACCTTGTGCAGGCCCTGGGCACGGGGGGAATTTCACCCATGTGAGTGTTAGGGTGACTTTGTGCCTTGCCCTGGAGGAGTGCGCACACTGGGGCTAAGGCAGTCACAAACTTTCCCCCGCACGCACACCCAACTTGCCTCATTGGGTGAGAGTTATGTACCATCTTGGTGAGGAGCATGAACCGCCCCGGCAGTCCTCCCCTGGGACAATTGCCAGAAAACAGATTCAGGGCAATGCATTTCAATGACTGTAAAACAATGGCTAACAGGCAGGCCCGGCCAGTATAAATGGCATGTAATTAATTAAACAGAACTGATTATCTCCCAACGTATTATGTTTCTGGGTGTCTGAGACGCAGGATGTTTTCTTAGGGCCCAATCCTGTGCTGGGGTATGTAGGCCACTCCACGTCCATACCCAGGAGTAAGCAACTTGCTTACCACTTTTGGTGAGTGTTACTGGGCTGTGCAATGGAACAGCTGCTATTCCACATGTTGCACTAGGTAGCACAGGACTCAGTCACAGGTAGTCCACACAGAAGAAAAAATGGCATGCTGAGTAAGGAAAGGGGATACAAAAAAAAGTCCTGCGGATTTAGCAGATGGGTGACCTCCTGCCACTTTGAAAACAAGTAGCCACACAACCTCCACCTCCCACCCAGGGTCCGTGCAGCTGCAGGCTTGGCAATCTGTCCCCAGGAGCCCTGCGGGAGAAGTTCCCGAGTACTTATGACATTGTTAAGGGGTGGTGGATTTAGCTGGTGTATTTGGGTGGTTTCTATTTGACCAAATGCTGAGAAGGAAACTTCCCACGTGGAACAACTAAAGGCCAAATGTCAAAGAAATGTACATTGACAAACTTCTCAGCATGTACCAGCCCTTTACTGCTAGCCCCAGATCTGGAGAGAGGGAGGACCCAGACCTAGGTCTCATGACTGGAGCAAAATATTCCACGTGCAGCGTAAGAAAGAATGGCACATCTCGCACTGCCTCTCTAATCCCAGCCAGGGCCAGACATGGACACACAACGAGTCCATTTAATGAATGCCCTGACAAATGACACACGTGTTTCATTGAGGAAGTTACCACCTTAGTTTCAGCACAGGTTTCACAGATTTCAAGGCCAGAAGAGACCACTAGGATCATCTAGTCTGATCTTCTGCATAACACAAGCCAAAAGGATTTTAGCCATTAATTCTTGCCTCAAGCCCACAGGATGGGCAAAGGGCCAGAGTTCACCACTATATGCAGCATACGTCTTGTATGTATTAGTAAGCACCAGAGATCAGAGAAAGTTCTTGATAAGGCCTTTAACTGGCCCATTTCCATTGCAAGATTCTACCCTCCTCAGAGTGCCTTGCGTCACGCACTGAACCCGGAGCATGTATGAACATTGTTCAGTGATAACAACAAGCTAGGAATTTATAAAGCGAGCACAATGAAATCAGGATCCCATTATCCTCACTAGACCCAAAGGAAACATGCAACATGTCCAAGATAATGGAGGATGAATTTGCCAGAGTGTAAGATAAAAGGAGGCAAAATAGAGCTTATTTCAGTTGTTGGCAAACATGCTACATATTAATGGAAAGGGAAATTAGCAAGTTCTCTGGGGACAGCGAAGCCAATCTACTAGACCAGCTGTAAATACAATGAACACTTACAGGTGGTCCTGGGTATCCAACCCCTCCGATCTGACCTGGTTCCCCAGGCTCTCCTGCATTCCCCTAAGAAACAGTAGAGTAAAGATCACCAATCCACATTTGATATGTTTGAACACAAGACTAGAAGAATGTCCTGAATGCTCCTCAAGGAGAACAGAGTCCTATGCACCTCACTGGAGGTACGTAGGTGCTAATGAGTTTTGAGCTTTGTAGCATACAGTCCCACTAAGGAATAGGTGTCTGAAATACAACCGGTATAACCTCCCATGGTGGATTATTTTTCAGAATAAAGGCACTAATATAAAAAAGTGGCTTCCTGAGGAATAACTTTGTCCAGCTGACTACAAGTGCTATATACAGCAGAGCAATGTGTCTATGCTCTAATTGCAAATCCAGACATGAGTAGCCAGCCGACAAGCTTGGTACATGTTCACCTCCTCCCTCACCCGTGGAGCCAATGTGCAGTGGTTTCTTCAGACCAATGGCTGAATTAGTCTATCTGTGGCAGGCAAGTCCCCTCCGCCGGGAAGAATGGGACTGTCTGAGCAGGGCTGCATGCTCCAGTGTAACGAAGAGCAAAATCTGGCCCAACCGATCACTCTCCCAAAGCTGCAGCCTAGCGATCCCAATCATTGGGAGCAGGAGAACCCCCAGAATAGCGTGAATGAGGAAAAAACATTGTGCAGAACTCACAAAGCCCTGGAGCTAAGCAAGCTTTCACTCCGTTCTTGCGTAAAGGACTGCATGAGAAACCGTGTCATGGTAAAACTTACCCTGCGGCCTCTGTTTCCTTTAGGGCCAGGACCTCCACCGCCACCTCGAGATCCAGCTGCGCCCTGTTTAGAAAACAGCATAAACAGGAGTTGTAGCAGAAGATAATATAAAACAGAAATTTGCTACTCTCGCAGAACATGAAGGGAAGTTACATAAGCTCAACGGTACCTTTGGCCCTGGGTATCCCGGGAATCCTGTTTCACCCTGTAATAACAGAAAAGTTTTAGGGTTTAAAAAAATTAATCTTGCTTCTGAAGACAGGTCCAAAGCAAATGTATGAAGGAAAAGAACCGGTGGAAGAAAAGTGAATGAAACTGCAGACTCATAATGTTGATATGATCAAGAGAGAATAAATGGCAGCTGGTTTAAAAATCTGATTGTTATTGGACTGTTAATATCAAACAAGACTGAAATGACAGCCGATGCTGCTATTTCTAAAGTGCCATCAGTAGGCGGACTAGCTGCACTGAGGAGCTAACAAGCACAAAGGCACCCAACACATATGAAGGAGGAGGGGTTTGACCGGCATCTTGTTGTGATTCAATAATCAGACGCACTAGAGCAGATCCTTGTTCTTATGCACAGCCCCACTGACTTCAACTAGACACCCCCAGGCTCCATACGTGTGGATCCAACTGGAGGATGGAGGTCCTTGTTACCGGCAGGGTTTCGGTTGGTTTTTAAGGTCCTTGAAGCGATACTGTTAGACATGTTGTGGTTGCGCTTACTCTTTTGCCTTTAGGTCCTGGCCTGCCGACTCCATCTCGCCCATCTTCTCCCTAAAATTGGCAAAGATGAAAGCGTTAATATGTAACACACGTGCAAGGATTATTGCTGCAACGTAAGAGTCACAAAAATCCATTTAGTCCAGAGCCAAAGTCCATAGGAGTCAATGGAAAGAGGCTTTTGAATCAGGCCCTTTTAGAATTAGTTACTTAGAGAGAAGTAAAAACAAAGATATAAAACTAAAAACAGGCTTGGTGCATATGCACTCTGGGTGAAATCTGGTCCCGTTGAAGTCAATGGAAATTTAATTATTGACTTCTCTGGCACCAGGATTTTACCCTGGTTGTATGATCAAGTTGCTCAAAAGAAACCAGAAGTCTCTCTGAACCAGTATATCAGATAGCTATTCTATTCCTAGAGGAACCAGGGGAACCAATCCAACACACATAAAGTCAATGGAAATTTTGCCACTGCCTTCAGTGTGAACAGGATTGAGCACCACTTCCCTGATCTCACCAATACTTATGCATATGCTTAACTTTACGTAAGTGCTGATCCTGCAAACATTCACCCAAACATGTTTGTTCCTCCTTATTTTAGATGACCCACCATTATCCCTCCTGCAGTTGACTTTTAGGACTGCAATCTGTATTAAGCTGAGAATGGTAGGAACTATGGTGACTGCTAAGTAGGGTATACATCTAGGCTCTGCGCAATGGGCCAGAAAGAGACCTAGCTACCACTTCGGGGCAACAGAGTGAATATCCCCCATAGAGCTGATAATATTTCTTGCACTGGTCTATACACCTGTTCTTGCTCATTGTGAAGAATTCTTAGGTATAAAGGAACAGATAGTAAGAGGCAAAAAAAAAAAAAATCACTTAATAGTATCCCCTCAGGTAACGTAAAGACTCCTCCAGAGAGTGATTGCCATTTAAAAAAAAATGTTCACACAAGAGTAAAACTATGATGTATATTTCTTCTTTATATGTCACCATGTAAAATACAAGGACCATAGGCAGGACAATAAAACTAAATTTTCTGCTTTGATGGAATTTTGCACATTTATACCAGAATGGGATTTAGCCCAGCATCCTTTAGAGCTGCACAGGACAATGCTTACTGTCTCTCCTCGAGGCCCAGGAAATCCAGGCTGTCCTTTTGTTCCAATATCACCAGGTTCACCCTGAAAAAGGGAGTATTCATTTAAGCCCTTATCTCTCCGCTTATGCATTGGTTCTTTTCTACAAATGCATCTGTAATGATCCCTTACAAGCAGGAATGTATGGCCATGTTTACACAACTAAAAATGTGTGGCTAAAGCCATAGCACTGTTTATCCTTTTGCCTGATCCAGTGATTTCAGAGACTGTGTGAAATACAGAAGCTGCAGTAATAAGTGCCACCATTTGTCTGTTATGAGCGTACCAACAATAAGGCCAAAATACAAAGGGCCAGACGTTTTGCTGATCGAACTCCATGGCAAAGTTATAAGAGCAGGTTTGGTGGCCCAATGGGTATATGTGAAGAGGGCATAACAGTGATAAGGATCACAAAAAAAAGGATTGGATCATTTTCTGGTGCAAATCAGCTAAGTCAATCAAGCTACACCAATTTACACCAGCTATATTATGAATATTATGAATCTCAAAGTTGTTTTTATTTTAATAAATGTGCCTTCTAGTTCAATGACATAGGATTCCAGTAAAGCAGCCAGTGGCTTAGCCTTTACCCTGCTTTGTTCCACTCTATGCAAACTCTTGAAGATGATAAATCACAATTTTGCTTGAACATGTTGATTGCCAGTATGTTTAAAAAAAGAGATTAAACTCATATTCAGCAGCTTTTCATTATTATTTTAGGCACTGATGCTCAATATTGATGCTCGCCGTACCTTTTGTCCCAAGGGACCAATCCTGCCCCGATCCCCGGGTGGTCCGGCAGCACCACCACCGCCCTACAATAGAAAGAAAAGAGCCAAAATTTTGCAACATGTCAATAAAGCTCAGTACATTGAAATTAAATATTGGGGCCTAGCTCCATAGCTCATTTAGCATTATTTATTAATAACGTGTGTATCAGCCACACCAAACAATCAAAAGGTTTTGCTCAACAGTGGAAATCACCTATTAGCTATTAAGACTGAGATCCATCAAAGCCACTTAGGGGCTCAGATGCCCAGTTCCCATTGATTTTAATGGGAATTGAGTGGAAAAACTGAGTTGGTGGCATTGTTAATATCTATCTACCCTGTCTGTAGACTAAATGCGTTTCAATTCCTCAGTAACTCTTTCTTCTTTCTCCCTATCCCCCTGCCTTAAAGACTTAGGCACCTTGACCAGAGAAGCAGGGGGCCGGAAGTCAAGTACTCCAACCACTAGCCACCTGGCCCTCCAAGCCCCCTATTACAGGGAGTTTGCCTGTAAAAAGATTGGAACTTGGTCAGGATTTGATCCAATGAATTTCAAATTCATGTTCATGTCTAAACCAGTAGTTTGGGGAACCTTAGCATGAGCTTCAAATAGAATTATTTTTGCAAGGCCTGGGGTACTGGGGAGAAAGACAAATACTGGACTTCATTCAAAGTCCCACTGAAATCAATGGAAAGATTCTCATTGACTTCATTTAAATCAGGTGCAGTAAGTTTCTTCTCCCAGAATGAGAAGAACAAGAAATATTTACCCTTGGGCCAGGAATGCCTTGCTCTCCTCTTAGACCTGGAGTCCCAATCTGACCGGGAGGACCCTGCATATGGAGAAGATAAATACTATATAAGGTATAAAATATTAAAAGACTGAGATAATATTGTTAAAATGAGACTGGGAGGGAGAACCAAAGTTACAAGACTAAAAGACAATTCTGAAAACCATGGGGACCAGTTCCAATGTTTCATGATGTGACCAACACACCATAAATATAATGAGTGACTCATGTCCTGGGGCAGAGCAATCAGGGCCCCTGTCAGCCACAGTGCAATCTACAGATCACAGTCACCTTGCCATAATATTCAGAAGCAGTTATGGACAAGGTCCCAAAGACATTTACCCAGAACAAGGCAAGCTGAAGCATATTGCAGTAGCAAGGTGAAGGAAGCAACATAGAAAAGGAAAACATATTTAGGCTGTTCAGGAACGGGCTGTGAAACTTACTAACCTGTGGCCCTCTTGTACCCTGTTCTCCCACGGTTCCTTGTAGACCCGGCGCACCTTTGCCACCCTTAAAATACAACATAATGCGGATTAGAATGGGCAGATCTGGGGTCGCAAACAATTTTCAGTGAGTCCCAACTAGCCTCCCTTTCTTTATGGCTAGATGGGAGGGGAGTTATGATGTTTTTTCTCTTGTAACCTGACGTCACAGTACAGAGACGGTTGAGAATCGCTGATGTAGAGTCATTTAAGCTCCTGTTAGCTTGTCTTCCACTTTAGCAAGAACAATGGCTCTGATGACTGGGTATTCTAAGGCCTCTTCACACTGCTCTGGTGATGTAAAGAGGCCTTACTATAAATGAGAATCAGGCACAATGAAAATTAACCCTTTAAGGCCAGTAAACCATGTGCATTAAGAGGTTCATTTCTCTTACTGATTCATATGTGTTTAAGTCCCATTACCATTAGTGTAACTGACTTACAAATGCGAAGGCCAATCCTGCAGTCCTTACTCAGGTAAATCTTGCAATGGAAGCACTGGAGTAAGATCTGCAGGGCTGGATTCCTGGGTTTACACTGCATAGTACAATAGGACAATTGATTCATAGATCTAAGGCCAGAAGGGACCATTAGCTCATCCAGTCTGACCTCCTGTCTAACACAGGCCAGAGAATTTCACCCAGTTTACCCCAGTTATGATAAACCATTGTAGGGTTATCATTTAATGACCTGAGCCTGCCAGGTGCTGAGCATTCTGAACTCCCTTTGCTTCAATGGAAGTTGAGGGCACTCGCTGTTTCTTAGGAGGGACTCAGCATCTTGTAGGATGGAGGACACAACACAGTGCAGTGCAGATTTAGACAGTGCAGAAATTAATTTGTAATACACATGGGCATGTGCTAAATAAATAACTGCACAACATTCTTACAAAGCACAGGAGATCAGGAACCCAGGGCACTAGATTTTTGATTCCTAACACTTTATTTTTTCCTACATTAAAAGTAGTCAACATGCTTTGTTGGGTGTAATTGTGAGGCTCAGGTTTCCAATATGAAAACTCACGCTGAGAAATTCAACATTTGAATTTCACAAATAGTCACTTAAAATTTGCTCTTTCCATGAACATTTGGCTAATACACGGGTTCACAATAGTAACAAAAGCAGACAGGAGTGAGACCCTGGAGCTGAAATCAATGCCATTATTCTATTCAAGCAATGAATCCTGGGAAATTTTTGTCAAGTATTCTCTCAGCTCTTTTCAGTCTCCTCTAATTGCTCACTGTCTCCTCCGCCAGTTTATGCTTCTCCTTTACTTTCAGAACACATGACCGGAGGGTAAGTCAACACTGGGGTTTGTTTCTTGCTCTTTTTAATATGAGATTGCTCCTTGTCCCCCACGCGTTGTGTCTGGTGACTGGACTGAAAGAGAGAGTAGAATAGGCCTGCACTTTGCAGATGTGGAGTCTAATCTCACAACAGCCACAGGATGGGAAGGAGCTGAGAAATGTGAGGAAGGGGGTAAGTTTGGAGGAGATGTGGAAGAAAAGAAGAGAGAAACAAAACCCAAGTCTGCTTCCAGCAGTACTGTGCAAGTCACTCTGTCTGGAACACATCAACTCTGTACCACTTACACGGTCTGCGATGCAAACCGGCCACCTGTGCAACATTGCCACACAACACACTAGACACTTACTTTGGGTCCTGGGGGCCCTCTTCTTCCGAAACTACCCTGTGAATCAATAAATCACAACAAAACATGTTATGCCAAGCAACTGAATCTAATACTCACAGCTTGTGGTCTGTGGATTCCTTTAACCATGTACTTAGCATGGAAGCAACAGAGAAGCAGAGAAAGGTGTCTCCAAAGAGCTCTGGCTTGCCAGCTGAAATAGCAACGACGTCCTTTTTGCCCTTTAAAAACGATGGGCCTTCTTCTGCTGTCTTTCACACCAACGTAAACTCCACAGACATCAACAGAGTTCTTCCAATGGCAATGAGATCAGAGCCTGACCTTAAAACTCTAGGGAAAGGGTGGAAAAGCACAAGGCCTTTTCCCCCTGAGGTTCGTTTGGTATTTTTTAGTTCCCTCTTAGAGTTGTAAGGAAAATATGAAGTAAGGCACAGAACGAAGCAAGTTTTTTCTGTGAACAAGATTCCTCAGACATGAACTGGGTTTACCCCAGCTGAGGACCTGGTCCTAAATATTGCCGACTGTAATATCGGCAACAAAAATACATGAAATACACACTTGTGAATCGGAAGAGGCACATTCACTATAACACGTGGCCTGGGGGCAATAGCAGACCCTATATCAACTGAGTCTGGGTGCATCTTAGTTACACTTTCAGGGATCTCTTTTGATCCCAAACATACAAATAAGCATCCCCACAAGCTCTTGAAAGCTCCGCTGAAGCATCTAAAAGGAGGTTGCAATTTTCTGAAGAGACGCACAAACGCACCTTGTGGTGTATGAGATTAGAATGGAGCCCAGAGGGTACAGAGATGTGTGCTGGGTCTGCAACTCAATATGGCCATTTCAAAAAGGAATTCACTGCTATGAACATGAGCCATGTCAAATATACCAGGTGCTCTGATGCAAACTGCTAGCTAATAACACCATTCTGTCCCATGCAACAATATTCTTTCAGGTATACCATGCCATTAGGGCATAGCCCTCAGCTGGGAGCAAGATGGAGCTGTGAATTGGGGGGAGATTTACTTTAATCTGCTCTCACACTGGTTTTACATTGGTATACCTCCCAGATCTTCTCTAGAGTATAACCGAGAGCAGAATCAGGCCTCAGTTTTGAGAACTGTTCTGCACCCGATGTCCACTCAGCAGTGCTATCAAGTTCTGACATACATGTTGTAGATCCAAGACACACACACATGATACATGTCAAGTTGACTTTGTTTCAAAATTAGGTAATGATTTTTTGTTCTGATAGGTAAAATTTTACTTCTCTTTGCATATTGACTGTCTAAATCAGAGAGAGATCTAATCTGCAACGTTATTATCCAACTTTCTCACAGTTTGGGATGTTCAGATTGGTGGATTTGAATTGGGCCCATGTCTAATAAAAATACAAGCCTAATTCTATAAAATAACTGCACTCTTTAAATATTATGTCTAAGTCCTCTCTAAACAAATGAAAAAATGTATGTTTCAGTCCTGAAATCTCTGCTCAGTCCTTACTCAGGCAAAACTCCCACTGAGTTGGCAGTGTGGGAGTTTTGATTCATTAAGGACAGAAAAGACAGCAGAATATGGCCTGTCATGATTAAGCAGCACTGATTGAAGTGACAGACCAATGTCTTTTTCATTTAGGTTCCACTGGTGTACTTTTACACCCTTTTTACACTTTTTAAATTGACCCTTCAAGATCCTTTTCATAGCACGAGATACTTCCTTGAGAGGGAGGGGTTGTCTACAATACCAGGATAACTAAGGATACTCACATCATTTCCAACTCCACCAGGGGAACCCGCCCCCCCATCTGGTCCAGGTTCTCCCTATGGTAAATGAAAGACTGAGATGAGAGTCCTGAGATTTACTAGCAAGCAGAACACAGTTTAGCTCTCAAAAATTAAACATTCATACCAGCTATATTAGTGACTGATCCAAAGTCCTTTCGAAGTTGATGGAAAATCTTTCTATTGACTCCAGTGGGCTTTGGATCAGGCCCTTGACATACATCTTAGAGTTAGTCAGAACTCAGAATTCCCATTCTATAGGAAATTCCAATATTAAAAAAAAATTTAATTTCTTGCTCAACACAATTTTTGAAAAAAAATCATTTCACACCGATTGAAGCATTGCATTTGGATAAAATCACAATGTTTCATTCCAATCTTGGAGTTTAAAAAAATCTATATTAAAAATGAGAATGTATATTATATTATAATCCATTTTTATTATGGTATATTCCAATGTATAATAATATAAAAGAAATACATTTCTCAATGAAGAACAGTTTCAAAATGAAATTGCAACCATCTGCTCCAATAAGGCTTCATTTCAAATTGTTTTAAATCCAATTTTGCTAAACGTGACATGGTCCCACAGAAAGTTTCAATTTCAACAAAATGCCATTTTTCAGAGGGAAAATATGCCCTCTGAAAAATTTTGATCAGCTCTCCTAAATATAAATATTGTGTGCAATGTCCTATTTTCTTGCTTTATTTGTTCTATCATGCTTTAAAAAAAAATCTCAATACTTTACCATTGGTCCAATTTCACCCTTTGAGCCTCTGGGTCCTCGCTGTGTGTTATCAA
Organism: Chelonia mydas; assembly: GCF_015237465.2. NCBI lineage: Eukaryota > Metazoa > Chordata > Testudines > Cheloniidae > Chelonia > Chelonia mydas. The sequence goes on along the minus strand of NC_051251.2, from coordinate 68,913,120 downwards.
GTCCAGTCTCACCCTGAAAGCAGCAGAAGCAATGAAAACCACTGGTGTAAGTGGGGCACTGAGGCAGACATCCCGTGCTGGAAAACAGTCCATCATATTTCAACATCCACGTTTCATTTTTTAACATACATCGTATGAAATAGATCACAATGGTGGCTGGGGACATGAGACATCTTGCAAGAGTGGAATAAGAATGGGGAAAGTATTTCCTATAATGAAGCCATGTTTCCAATAAGTAAATAAATGGCCAGTTTAACATAAGTCAACATCGAGAGGCAAGTGCTAGCCACTCGCTGATTCTGCCCAGGCAGCTACTACTTTGGGGCTTTCCTGTGCCCACACAGTAACTTGCATAATAGGTATGATTCAGTATGATTGTGCCTTCATATGGCAACTACTTTACCACCTTCACAGTACGTCTAGGTCTGTCTATTTAGATGACACAGCGCCTGGATAGCTCAGTCAGTAGAGCATCAGACTTTTTAATCTGAGGGTCCAGGGTTCAAGTCCCTGTTTGGGTGAGTCTCACTTTGTGGCGAGGGTAGCTCAGTGGTTTGAGCATTGACCTGCTAAACCCAGGGTTGTGAGTTCAATCTTTGAGGGGGCCATTTAGGGATGTGGGGCAAAAATTGGGGATTGGTCCTGCTTTGAGCAGGGGGTTGGACTAGAGGACCTCCTGAGGTCCCTTCCAACCCTGATATTCTATGGTTCTATGATTCTTCTCATCAGCCATGTAATACAGCACTGGCCCATGTGTGCTTCTTATATTGCTCTGGCTCATCTCAGCATCACATTTTCAGACTGCACCTTTGGGTTTCAAAACAGGAACATGTCTCATGTTTAATTACCAGGCAACCTGTACTGTTTACTTGCACATCTCATTGAGCCGCCATCCTCAGTAGGTTCAGTGGGTCACATTCTGGCAGGCACCTGGAAATAGGCGTATTACTGACATGTATGTGGCAATGGCCATTTGCCATGTGCCTGTCCTCTGGAAGTGCGGTAGCAGTGCAGCCAGCTCTTGTCCAATCTGTACATTCCTAACACAGCCGGGGCCAGACCCTCAACTGGTGACTCTAGGGGAGCTACAAGGCACCAAGAATCTAGCCCCCCATCAGCTGGAGTGCTGGATGCAGCAGGAACGAAGAACCATCCTTGTAGGCTAATCCGTGCCGAGGCCAGAGTGGGGAGGCCTAGCCGGCGTAAATCCTTATAAAGACTAAAGTATAGTTACCGGATCACCTCGAAGCCCTCGGTCACCTCGTTCTCCTCTGTCTCCTTTTACGCCTTTATCACCCTTTCAGGAGATATACAGAAAATTAGAAACGCCGCAGAAAGGGCTCACACACCTGCCTATATGGGGTAGATTTACTCAGCACAGCAACTGTGATCCTTCTCTGCTCTCTCAGGCGAAACTCCCGTAAGGATGAAGTGAGGAATGCAGGAGCAAGCTGAGCCATGTGAATTTGACTCATGGAATAAAACAGATCACTGCTGGGGAGAGTCCCTTTGGCTCTGGATTTGCCCACTGCTATTGGCTTTGGTACAAGTCTTAATGAATAAAAAGTATTCAGCCACTCATAAGAAAGGGAGCATATTGGCTTTGATCCTTAGCTACACACACAGCAGCCCTGCAGCTGGTATAGTTGGTCATGGGAGGACTTCCCCAGTGTAGGAGGTTCCCTGCTGCTGTACAGGTGATATAGTGGCTCCTATGCTCTCCAACTCCCTGCTGAGATAAGAGGTGTGACAGGAGAAAGGGGGCATGCCCAGGGCTTCCCTCTGCCCCAGCAATCCCTAGCTGGTGTAACAATCCCTTGAGAATACAGGGAGCTGACGTAACTTAGAGCAGCCTTCAGGCTGCTCTTATACCATGGGACCAGACTGTTGCACGTCCAGCCTAGGATGAGAAGAGCAAAAAGTGGCTTAAACCCAATCCCTCCCAAATTGTGTGGTGTGTCCCTCAACCCCAGCCAAGCACTGGGGTCACTGAGTGTAACCATTCTGGAACAGTGTATATAATAAAACATACCCTTCTGCCGGCACTGCCTCGGTCCCCAGAAGAGCCTGGTAGGCCTCTCTCACCCTGCCAAAGACAAACGCGTTAGCAGAATTTCTGCTGCTTTAGGGGGAATAGCACCACGGCAGCTCATTAAGAGAGAGCTCATTAAAATGACTTACTTCTTCTCCATCTATGCCATCCAGGCCGATTTCTCCCAGTTCGCCCTACAGAATAATAAAAGAAGCATGGTACAAATGATTAAATGTACACATAGGTGAAGAGAGGAAATATTTCACACACACTCGTGCTACCCGTCACTGTCGTTATGTTTGTAACACGCTCACGTACCTTTTCTCCTGGGAATCCGCGGGAGCCCTGAAGATAACAGAAAATAGATGGTTACTCTCCCCTAGAGACTTCCCACAGAGATTGCAGCTAGGGAGAGATGGGGCACTCAAACCAGGGTCATAAACCTCCCCACTCAAAGTGAGAAGGGGAGGCAGCCAGGTTATCTGTGTCCTTATAGCCTTTCAGCTGGCATCAGTGGGAGCTGGACAGTACTTAATTTGTGCCAGGGCTGAGCTCCGGTGCCTCTGGGCTTGGCAGTTGATAGCCCCGGTGCCTCTGGGCTTGGCAGTTCATAGCCCTGGTGCCTCTGGGCTTGGCAGTTCATAGCCCCGGCGCCTCTGGACTTAGTGTGTCAATTATGAAAGTAAACAAATTTCTTGAGCCCCGGCACCTCTTTCATTACAAGTTAAGCACCAGAGCTGGACTGTGCGCTAAGTCAGCAGATAAGCATGAAGAGTTTGGAAAAAATCTACTACGGGAGCCAGCTGCCCTATTTCGTCCAACAGCTGTTTTCTAGGGAACTTTTCCAAGTGTGAGGAGAGCTGAGGACGGATTGAGCCTGAAGTGAGGGGCAACATGTAGCTGAACTGCCCTGTGAAGGAATTTTACAACCCTCTCTCACTGCCGCCTTTGACAGAGTGCTCCCTTCCACCCAGCAGCTCCCCTGACCAGCAAGTAGTGGGTGGCAGAGGGTGGACAGCCAAGAGTCCGCCCACTCTCCAACCCCTCCCCACCCCACTCAATCACCACAGAGAGCATCTGGAAAACAGGGGGTGCAATCCACACTGGACGCAAGATCTGGGTAGGTCTCAGTCTAGCAGGGACTTTGGAGTGCAGCTTTTACTGCCCTTTCCTCATCTTACTTTGCTGAGTAAGACAAGGGCACAATCTAGCCCATAAAGTGGCGATCGGAAATTGGGCCCCCTCCCCCATTCTCATGATGCATCACAAAGTAATGTCTATATTAGCCATTGGCCTCAATAAATAGTTTACTCCTTAAACAAATCCCCTTCTCCTCAACCTAATGACCTCATGCCTGATCCCTTTTCTGAGCCACAATACATTTGTATCCAAAGGATGTTCCAGACTGGATATTTTTCTAAGAGAGACGTTCTAGCTCTCTCACAAGATATGGGTTTGATACAGGGATCGCTGGGAGAAATTCTCTGGCATGTGACAGAATGGTCCCTTCTGGCCTCAGAGTCTATGAATATTTATAATAAAAATTGCAAATCTCCCCAAGTTCTTGCTTTTTCTTGTCCCTTTTTCTGAGCCATTATTCAATACATCCATTTAAAACAATAGTCATCTTCTCCCTTTGCTCTCTGCCTCCCAATTGCAGTTTCCCTCCCACACATAATCCCAGCCCTGAGCCAATATTCACACATGGTGATGGTATCAAGAAAATCAATCTCCTCTCTTCTCTCTCCCCTATGGTCCAGCTGCAAAGGCTCCCAATGATAACATTATTTTTGTCTGCAGACTGTGTGATATTGGGTTTAAGCGCTTTGCATGGTATTGTTCCTTCACATTACAATGCTATGAAATACTGATACTGTGACATATGTGGAAGGCACCATACTTCTGTCTTATGGAAATAGCCCTTTCCTAGTTTTGCATAAGATCCTCAGCTGGGGGAATAAGCTGTAATGGATCTACACTCCTTGACACCTACTTAGGATGTGGCTGTATTCTCTAGAGATTCATTAAAAACATACCTTAATTCCTCTCTGACCAGGACAACCTTGGAATCCTTGAGTTCCATTGACACCTGGCGGACCCCGTTCACCCTAATGTAGGAATGGAGCAATTAGTAATGGTCTACGATACACCCTACTCGCCCTAACTTTGTGTATTTACACACTTGGATTGAGATTTTACTGTACCAGAAACTGAAAATGCCTATAAGGGCTGGGCATGTTTACATGATACAATCTAACAGTACTTTCAGAGGTCAGCAACTGACAGGGGCAGGCAGCTGCAGTGTGAGTTTCCTCACAGCATCCTGCCAATGACCCTGGTCACGACCTGTGGGGGCCAACCCTAGTTTTAGGAAGCAATTGAAAGAGAATATCTTCTTGCTAAATTGTTTCTAGCCTCTCAAATACAGAATTGTGTTACGAGGTTCTCCTAAAAGAAAATGGATTCTGGATGGGTCGGTAATGAGATCCTGCCCTTAACTATTCAGACACAACTCCCATGGCACATAGTATCTGAGAGCAGAATTTGGCTTCTCTCTATTATGTTGCTAGATGGATGAGAAAAGCCAGTTGGCCTCCATCTCACCATCTGGTGCTGTGCATCACGGTCTGTTTATTTCCTAGTTTATGTACGACTTCAGGGTGAAGTAACTGTTCAGAGGCGATAATGTTAATGAGAAATTAAAATCATGGGACTTTTTTCTTCACCATCACTGTTACTGTCTGATATCCCAAAGGTTGGACTGAAAAGGGCAGCACAATCACTCCACATTTCTTCCAGTCAGCATCGATTCCTTTGGGGTACTCCACTAGCTGCACACAGGCAGGGTGTTTGCTCTGTTTGTTTGGCTTTCTGTGTAACTCCGCTGTGGCCAAAGCTGCTCTGCCCTGAGTAAGGGGTGGCAAACAGGTGTGTGCTCCACCCTTGGAGTAGCCCAGAGACTGAAAGGCACACCCTTCCCCAGCTCCCCCTAGCTTCTAACACCTTTCCACACCCCATTGTGAGTCAGGTCAACTACTCAGGCCAGCGACTAGTGGGGGCTGGAAGCAGGGCACCTCCCATTCCCTGCCCCACATTCACAGGAGGGGATGTTGGGCGCAAAGTCCCAGCTCCCCACCACCACCACAGCCAGAAACAATCTGAGCAATGTCAAGAGCCCCCTTCATTTCCCCCTGAGGCAATATAGCTCTAGGCAGTTACTTACGGGTCCACCTTCATCGCCTGGATAGCCTCTGTAGCCGTTCTCACCTGAAATGCCCTAAAAAACAATGCATATCAGTTGATTTTCCACATAATATCTGAGGTTTCCTTGCTACAATCCATGCTCCCCCTTTAAGCCCCTGTTCAAAATATCCCTGGATTTAATACAGAGCAGATGTTTGGGTCGTATAATCTATAAAGAAACTAGTTAAATTAAATAATCTGATTACGACTTCCACAGACCCTCAAACTGTGCAGACAGCTAGTCTATGCAACCACATATGATTCTTCATTTTCCTGACACTGTCCCATCCAATTGCTACACCTACTGGTCGCATCTTGTCTTAAATTAGATTGTAAACGGTATGGGGCAGGCTCTGTCTCCTGCCGTGTTTGTACAGCACCCAGCACAGTCAGGTTCTGACCCTGACTGGAGACACTAGATGGAACTGCATTAAGAAGAAATTCTGAATGAATACCATTACTATAGAACACGAAGCCCTACAATTTCATTAGTGTTGCTTTAGATGATTGTCTCTAAAATTCAACCCTCCTCCTGAATCGTAATGCAGGATGCTGGAGTGAGTGAGTGCTCCATTTATATTTCTTTATTAGGGGAAAGGTCTGAAAGCTGGAGAGGATTTCTGTGAAATGTGAACCTAAGCTTGGATAGTTCAAAACTAGATACAGTAACATACCTTTGGTCCAATGGTACCTGGCATTCCTCTATCTCCCCGCTGCCCAGAACACTTGCATGGCACTCGGCAGCATACTTTTTCTGCAATGTTGTCCTATAATGAAAGAAAGCTGTTAAAAACTCATGCAGGAGATGAACTCCCAAAGCAACATTCATCCTTGAGTGTGGGGTGAGGTACAGGTCTGCAGGAAGAGTAATTTAGTACATGAAGGAGCTAAGGTTTATCCCCCAATCCTGCAGCGAAAGCTGCACAAGTTCAGGTGGCTATCCACATTGAGCAAGGTTTCATTGCAGGGTAAGGACCTGGATATTAGTGGATTTTAGCAAAATGTTCGCTACAGCCTCAGAAACAGAGCCAGACAAGGATGGAGAAAAAATATTCACCAGGATTTTAGGCACTTTTAAATGGAATTTTGCCTACACTATATTTGCAACCATTTCTAGTTGCTCTTCCCAAACGTCCATGCGAGCAAAGATGTGTGTACACACATGTTCATGGAAAGTGAATGCCAGACTCCCAGCAAACTTCTTTTCAGGCAGAAATGGAAGTAATTCACACAGGCTAGGTCACATAATTGGGGAAAAGAGGATCTAAATTCACCCCTGGGCAGAGGGCCAATGCAAGGACTTGAGTCAGAGTTGAGTGGGGCATTGGCCTTGATATGCCCCAGTTTCGCCCAGAAACAATACCATATGATTTAAGGTGATCAATCTCAATGCTGAAATGTCGAATCATGAGCATGGAATGCTCCAACGAATCCTCACAGCGAGCATTCCGCAGGCTGAAAGTCATTGGAACAAAATAATTTCGAAGAGCAGATGAATTCATGAAAAGTAGTCTAGTTTTGGGTACCAAGTATCAGTGTTAGTCTGTATCCACAAAAACAACGAGGAGTCCGGTGGCACCTTAAAGACTAACAGATTTATTTGGGCATAAGCTTTCGTGGAGTCATGCATCTGAAGAAGTGGGTTTTTTACCCATGAAAGCTTATGCCCATATAAACCTGTTAGTCTTTAAGGTGCCAGCAGACTCCTCATTAGTTTTGGGTAGTTCATTAGCAGGAAACCAGTAACAAAATTCAGCAAGTAAATTGTTTGTCACTGAGGTCTCACCTATCTCTATTCAGCCTTTTACTAGGAAAATTCATTCAAATTGAATTGCACAGAGGTAGACTGAAAACTAGCTCAAACGCCACAAGCCAAAGGGTAATGTTAAACAACTATGTAGTGGTTTGGGGACAAAGTGTCCAGTGGAGGTAACACAAGGATCAGTGTGAAATCTGGTCTTATTTAACATTTTAATTAAGGATCTGGACGAGGAAGGTCATAAAACTGGCAGCCGATACTAAACTGGGGGCAACTGCAAATGCCAATGAAGACAGAAAATCATTGCAAAGAGCCCTAGAGAGATTACATAGATGGGTGTAAAATAATAAAATTGCAAGCTAGTTCATTATCAAAAATATTACTGAAAGGCAGCTATCCACGCAGGGGAAGAAACCTAGAAAGCAGCGCTGCTAAAGAGATTTAATGAGACACAGAATAAGAGCAAGGTAGCCACAAGTTTGTAGTGCGACAAGGCAGCAAGACTAATGCAAATGGCATCTAGAGAGATCTAACTTATTGGAACAGGGAAATAATAGTCCTGTTCTATGGCATCGCATCTGGAGTACTGGGTTGAAACCTCAGGTAGTATAAACTGGCATAGCTCCTCTGAAATCAATAGAGCAGCACCAGTTCACACAAGAAAGTCAGGATTTAATTTTATTCACTGCAGCATCCACAAAAATACACAAAAGAGTTTATAGGGCTAGATGCACAGCTCATGTAAATCAGCAGAGCTCCATGGATGGAGGATTTCCACCAGCCAAAGATCCGGCCACAGTCTTTGTAAAGTTTCTGCTCTATACAAGCTGTTGGCTCAAAGTTACTTACAAGTTGTTCTGCCAGTTCGAAATCTAAATCCAGCAGATTTACTCTCAGAGGCCTGTTATACGTGAACCCACGTCCAAACTCTAACTGCATCACATCCTCAAAATTTGGCGTTCTCTCCAGGCCCACAAAGATGAGCGCCTTTACACCTGAAGGATTGGAACAGAATGCATTTCTGTGAAAGCACCAGCAAGACTTGGAAGCATGCATATTGTAAAATCTAACTATGGATTGTTCCTGTCTGTCTAACTGGAAACCTAAAGAAAATATTGGCACATGTTTATTAACTTGAATGATTTTAGGGGACTGGATAATGCAAGGGATTAACGATCCATCCGCCTCTCTCTGGGTTTGAAAGTCATCACGTTTAGGTGCCAGTAGGTAGTGGATGGGCTACACACACAGCGTTTCACCTCTAGGTCACCAGCTTGACTCCAATTTGCTTCATTTAATGGCTGAAACACCTGGTGGCTGGGGATTTGTCCTTATAAAGCTACTTAGCGGTCTCGGCCCAATGGGGACAGGTGGCCAGATGACCAAAATTGTCCTCATGGGGTTAGATGCCAGGTGGCCCCATACCAGGGTGGTGCAGTAGGGAGGGAGCGAGGAATTGCACTGCTCTTGTGTGGGCTGCAGACGATTGGGTCAGATTTGCAGCTTCTGCGCTCAGGGCTGTCCCAAGATGCTCCCGCTAGGAGCACTGTGCCCAGAAGGGGGCAGGAAGGAGAGAGAACCATGGTCAGCTGTGAGAGCGTGCTGGGCCTATGCTGCACTCTCTAAAGGGGTGTAGCAGTCTGTACTGCCCACAGTGCACCAGGAGGCAGAATGTCTCCCCTGGCAGTGCAGAGTTGCTCCTTAACAGTACAATCCAGCCCGTATATAATTCCAGGTGGAAAGAGCAAAGGCAGAGGGTCCAGTCCTGCCAGCTCTTTGCCTCTGGAACTTGCCCTGCAGCTAATGGGAGTTCTGTGTACAGAGGGTTTGCAGAATCAGTCCATGAATGAGTGTGGACGCTGAACTCCCATCTCATTCCTTTATCTGGTCCCTTCAGACCCTATCAGCAGCACAGGGCGGGGCTTGCACTGCCAATGCCAGTGCTGGACCTGCTCTGTACCTGAAGGATTCCATTTCCCGTCCTGCGCTGTCATCACTTTGGATGAAACAGATCAGCATCCCAGGAATCCTCGGCCGTCACAGGTCACAAGTGATCAGTTAATGTAAGCTGACTAAGAGCTGTGTGGATCCTGGATTGAACTCCACCCCTGTGTCCCAAATTCTGAGACATTCAGATTCAGATCTGAGTCCGTCAGCATGGGCTTGCCTCTGCCCGTGATATACCATACACAGAGTCTCGGTCAGTGTAATGCCTCCATAGCATTATTCAAAGGGGAAGAGGATTAAAAACAGCAAGCGTGTGTGGAATTCAGCTTCATACTGACCTCACCATTCATAGAGTCATCAAAAAGCTGAGTGCACCTCTTTGATTAGAAGCCATGAGCAAAATGAAGCAAAATGAAAAGTAAGTGTCCTGGCACTCTAACAGAATACCTTCTCTTTGCAGCGCGACTGACGCAGCCTCCAGCTGGGCCATTCCAGCATCTACGCCATCAGTCAGGTGAATTACCACCTGGGAACGAAACAATTCAAGTCAGGCCTCAATTGGGAAACACAGCCACATACAGCGATACAGTGAAATGTCTGGCCAGATTCTCAGCTGGTGTCGATTTTGCTTCGTTCCATTGCCTTCAATGGAATGATACAGATTTACACCACACTATTCAGAGCCGATCTTGCAATAACGTACTTTCCTCAGGTGCACATTTTGTCTGAGGTCACTCAGACTAGCTGATCCTACTGGTCCCTCCTGCCCCTCAAATATATGGATTTTTGGCTTGACGTGCCGGATCACGTTACTCGGATGTACATTTTCCAGTTAGTAATAGCTACAGCTCAGTATATGGCCCAAATCGGTATTCACAAACATTCGCCCGAGCGATACTCAACAGTGTTGTGCCTGTACAATATATTTTAAAATGACACTTAAGTGCAGCAAGACAATATGGTTAAGGTGCTCTAACAAGGATGCTTTGTTTATTAATTTCCCTGCATCCATTAAACTAAAATATATACAGCAATATTCCAAGGGAAGAAATAATGGGGAAAAACCCAGACATCTAGGGATCTTTGCTTTTCAGTGTCAGGAAATCTTTCATGCTCGCAACATTTCAGTGGGGCAATTTCCTACCTGGTGTAAATTGGCAGAGCTAAATTCACTTCTGTGGAGTTGTGCTTGTTTAAACCAGTAGAGAATCTTGCCCAGTGTGTTTCTATTTCCAAGAACATAGAAAAACCTCTGTGAGGAGAACCGAGACTTACTTTCACGCTGTCGGCAGGAGCTGTTCTAAATTTGTCCTGGTAAGATCTCAGCGTCTGTGGCGTCAGAACATATGGACCACGGTTGCGCATGTCTTGGAACTTCTCAAACAATTCCGGCTGGTACTCGGAAAAGTCAAATCCTTCAATGGCTCCAGTTGGTGTCTGCGCCATGATTGCCACTCGCACAGTTGGCTGCTGGTTGCCAGTACAGCTGATCCTCTGCATCTGGGTAATTCGTTTCAGAATGATCTCTACCTTGGACTCCAATGCTCTCTGAGAATTAAATATATTTTGCCCGGGTCCAACATCTGAGACATCAAACCCAAGTATCACATCCAGTTTGCATTCTGGGGAGGAAAAATGGGTAGAGTCATTCAGACACAGAATAAGCAGTGGGGGGAAGTTATTTCACTAGGAGGGTGGTGAAGCACTGGAATGGGTTACCGAGGGTGGTGGTGGAATCTCCTTCCTTAGATATTTTTAAGGTCAGGCTTGACAAAGCCCTGGCTGGGATGATTTAATTGGGGATTAGTCCTGCTTTGAGCAGGGGATTGGACTAGATGACATCCTGAGGTCTCTTTCCAACCCTAATCTTCTATGATTCTTCTATGATTCTATAATTGCTTCAGAACAGTGCAGGTACCGAACTCTGTTTATTTTTTTAAAATTGAGTCGCTACTTATCCATCTGTTGAATATTATCTGAATCCTAGATTGTGAGCTCTTTGGGCAAGCAACAATCTTTGTGCTATTTGTTTGGACAACAGCAAGTACAATAAGGCCTTGATCCTGGTTTGGATCCCTAACTACTACTTATAATAATAACAATGAATAAAAAGTGGTTATATTGGGGAAAAGGCCTACGTTTTTCTCAGTGTAGCTATTGTTTACAATTTGACTTAATCTATTAAAAAACAAATAGGAAATGAATCCGCTAATAAATAAATGTGTCATAGATTGCATGGGGAAATATCTTGTTTTGCCTCTGTGAAAGCCTGTCCATTCTTTAATAGTGGGCAAGTGTTTTCTCCTTTCATTTGTTACAATTTCCCATTTGTCGTCCAAAACTAGAGTTTCATTTTATCTTGATTTGCACAGAATTACAAGTCTTGCATTATTTTAGGAGAGAATTAGTACAAAGATTTAATATGAGATGCAAAAAGTCGAGTGGTTTAAGCAGGGCATTGGGAGCCAGGACTCCTGGGTTCTATTCCCAGTTTAGTGGCCAAACAGTTTTGTATCATTTGGCATGGCAGGTAGACTCTGTTAGCTACAGTTTTATCATCTGTGCTTTATCTGCTTCACAGGAATGTTGTGAGCCGTAATCGATCTCTGTGAAGTGTTTTGAGATCCTTCGATGAAAAATGCAATGATCAGTGCAAAATGTTATTATTATCTGTATCATGGGCATGTCTAACTTTTCCTCAGCGGGGACCACATCTTAAAAAAAAAAAGGGGGGATGGGCTGTTGCCAGCAGGAGAGTGAGTTTGTATGTGTGTGTGGGGGGGGGGGGGGAAGGGTGAGAAAACCTGGATTTGTGCTGGAAATGGCTCTACTTGATGATCACTTTAGATAAGCTGTTGCCAGCGGGGGAGTGGGGTGGGAGGAAGTTTTGTTTCATGGTCTCTGTGTGTATATAATGTCTTCTGCAGTTTCCACGATATGCTATGCATCCGATGAAGTGAGCTGTAGCTCACGAAAGCTCATGCTCAAATAAACTGGTTAGTCTCTAAGGTGCCACAAGTACTCCTTTTCATCTTAATAGAGAGATCATCACACAGTCTCCCCTCCCCTCCCAGTCCATCCACTGGACCCCTACCAGTCTGGATCCCCTTTCCATTCATGCAAGAACCCTGCAGAAACACCAGGTTCACCCTCCTTATTGCCAGCTTCTTCTGCGTGCATCCTGGCATGTCTGCAGCCATGCCGTCAGCTGGAAATGAGGAGGAGCAAGCATCATGTGACCTGGGCTATCTACAGAATGACCCACTAGTTGTATGGTACTTTCTTTTGCGGATCTCTGGAGCCAAACAAAGTCCATCACTCTGAGGGTGGACCAATGAAATAAATCCTACAATATGACAGTGTGCCCTGAAAGTTAAGGGCAGACCATGACAAAAGGGGTAAATCTCACTAATCTTCTCCCCACAATCCTTAATCCTCCAATGTATATAGTTATACCCAGTTCTGGTTTAAAGGCAAAATCCACGGTGAGGCCACCTGTCAAGCTGGAATTCACTGGCATAACATGCATACTAATCTTGGGCAGTTAGTTTTCAGTTTATCACTTAGTAAGCCTTTGGTCATGAAAACTAATTAAGACAGTACAAAGGAGCTAGCCAGATCAGATAACACTTAAATCCACAGGGCAATATTAGATCATTTAGTAACTGTTTTGTTTGAGGTGGAGATACTATCGTTGTCAACACATGATCAATCAACCCTCAGTGCAGGGGACTGGACTAGATGACCTCCCGAGGTCCCTAGGAATGCCTGTTGGGATTGTTATTTGACACATGTTGCAGTATCACCCCACATGTTCTAGGTGCTCCACAGATGCCTAGGAAGGCATGGTTTTAGTGCCAAAGAGCTTACCATCTAGGGAAGAGTTTACAGGCTAGGGCCGAGACCATGCAGGGCTGAGCCCACTCACTAGAATGTGCAAGATCCAGGCTTAAGAAAGCATGGCAACAGGAATACAACGATGCTATTGGAGGAGTCTGTTTAAAGCAAACAAAGTGCTCCAAGAGGAGAACTATACATGGAAATAATATTTTTACAGCAATGGTACTTACCTCTGGATTCACTCACTCCTGGACACAGTTGCTCTTCCATAACAGCATCGAGAGTAATCAACACTTGTTCGTTCAGTTCTGACAGTTCCTGGGCTGTTGCCACTCTGAAAGCGGTGGCACTATCACTGGACAGCTTGCTCACTTCATCCAGGTCAATGTTTTTCACACCAACGGCAAACACCTTGACCCCTGCGTTTGTCAGTGCCAGTGCTGCTGTCTGTCCTTCATCCAAAGGTTTGCCTCCGGTCACAATAAAAGCAACTTGAGGGACCCTGTCCTCCCCCCTGCTCCCAGCCTCTTTCACAAAGTGCTTTGCCTGGATGTGTTTGATGCCTTCTCCAGTATTAGCCACTCTGCCACCTCTATAGACTACTCTGTTGATAGCACGTAAGATCTGGTCTTTGGTGGTATAGTCCTTGAGAAAAAATTCATCGGTCACATCAGAGTTGTACTGGGCCAATCCCACTTTAATGGATTTATCCTCTGAATAGAGAGCATCAATTATGGAATATACAAATTGGATAACTTGCTGGAAGTTCTCTCTCCCTAAATTGATGGAGCTGTCCAGCAAAAACACGATGTCGACTTCCTTTTTACCATCTGAAACAGTTAAAAAGAAGGTGGGTATTAAATGCTTTGTGGCGCCCAGAATATTGTCTCAAACAATAGAGGGAAACGGACCATTCTTAAATTGTCGGCAAAGGCTGCCGTGCTGCACGTAGAAATAATTCTGCATTTCCTTTAGAAAAATGTCTTGCCTTGGAAAATACGGTGAGCAGTAAGACTACGGCTAATTCAGAATGAGTCAGTGAAGGCCAAGCCATTGAAAAGTGAATTGATGCCTCCTTTTTTGGGTGGCCAATCTTAAAGGAGCCCGACTTTCAGTGAGCAGGTGGCTGCTGCGTTTTCAAAAAGTCAGACCCCTTTAAGATGTCTCTTCTTTTGCTAGCACCCAAATTCACTAGTCACTTTTTCAAATCTTGGCCAGAATATACAAACTGACACAAACCCCAGCTCACACCTCACCTTTTTGGGGATTCATATTAGCACCTGAAGTCCAAAGTCTCCCTTGTCCCCAACTCCGCTCTGGCCCCTGCTCTGCACCTGTGCTGCTAGCCTGCTAACTCCATAGCAGAATCGGTCAGTCTGTGCTGGGAAAATGTCCTAAAGCACCAGTGAACTAGAAAAGCCCTCTGAAATGTGAGATTTGAAGAAACTAGACAGCAAAGCAGGTTCTGCAAGATTTATTGAGACCACATTTTGGATTTGGCAAAATATCAACCAGAGATGACTTCTTGGGAGCAAAGAGAACAAAGCAACAGGAAGGAGAAGAGAATCAATATGCTTAGGCTTGAGGCAACCATTTAGGGTGACAGATTATACGCAGAGAATACAAAAGGCACAGTTCGGGTCATTGAAAGAGACAATGATGGTTACATGGAGAAAAGGAGTGTCTGTATTTCAAAAGCTTTGGAGGAGCACCAAAAGATTATGAAGAACCAAACATTAAGCTTTGTCCATCAAGGTTCCAGATTAGGGTACCATTGGGTGTAATTCATTACTGGGTGCCAGTGAAAAATCAAACAAGGAAAATGCTGAGCAAGCAAATGATAAAAACAGTGATTCACACACAACATGCAAGCACTCCAGGGTGAAGCCAGTGCAGAGAACAGGATAGATTGGGGGGAGGCAGGGAACAGAATTCCAAATGCCAAATCTAAGTGCAAAACTTCTACTATTTTAGCAAAATGCCTGCTTCTATTTTAAGACGAGGAGAACTCCTAAATATAGTCCTGATCCAAGGCTCTTGGAAGTCTATGGAAATCTTTCCACTGACTTCAGTGGACTTTGGAGCAGGCCCCATGTGAAGTAATGATATATTTCACTACCACTTCCATCTCATCTTTATGTTTCTTCAGCAACACAAGCAGTTTTGTGACGGCTCAGAAGAAAGGGGCCGTAAAACATAATATTTATGATAGAGTCATGAAGTTTAAGGTCAGAGAGGACCCCCAGATCATCTAGTCTCACCTCCTGTATAGCACAGGCCAACAACGTCACCCAGCACCCACACACTAAACCCAACAACCGAAATGAGACCAAAGTACGACAGCCCATAGGAGACTAGACTTTATGTGCCATGGGCAGAGAACAGGAGGGACCAAGATGCACCAGTGCGTGAGGCCCCCACAATGTCAGGGAAATGATTAAGTGAGACATACACAGATAATCATGGCAAGTGACCCGCACCCCACACGCTGCAGAGGAAGGAGGAAACCCCCCCAAGGTCACTGCCAATCTGACCCGAAGGAAAATTCCTTCCCGACCCTCATACAGCAATCAGTGAGACCATAAGCATGTGAGCAAGAGCCAGCCAGCCATGCCCCTAAGAGAGAGACTGCTCAGTGCCACCTCAGAGCATGGGCCCACCCCGCCCAAATGTTATGCTATGTAATATGTTATTTATTTTTATGAGGAACATATTTCCGTCTTATTCACATTCTAAATTCTACCATTTTCCAAGTTCTGCAAGGTCCTTTCGGCGAGTATTCTTTAGTGAACTGCAAGCACAGGAATAAGGACTAAAATACATTAATTCTGAACAGCTTTACAAATTACAATCATTTTATCCCATGTTGCATCCCGAAGGTTTCCCCTAGTATATACCAACATGAATAAAAGACTGACCAGGAACTGGAATTGTAGGAGGTATGGATGTAGACTCTTGAGGTTCTTTTAATGATTCAATGAATCTCTTTTCAACGGTTGGGAGTTCTGTAAAATCTCTGATTATGAATGCAAGTCTAGGATCATTGATAATTCTCTGCAACTGAGTGCTGTCTGCATTCCTTGCTCCTACACCCTGGACTTTAACCCCAGTGGATGCAATCAAAGCAGAAGGTCTAGTCACATCATCCTGGGACCTCCCTCCAAGGAGGAGGACTAAATGCTGGGGGACCCTGTCTTCTATTCTGCTCCCTGCAGACTTAACAAAGTAATTCTTCACAACATAGTCCAGTGCTGCTCCAACGTTCAGTGGGGACCCTCCTCTGAGCCTCAGGCGGCGTATGGCTTGCAGAACGGCATCTTTGGTCTTGTGTTGTTTTAAAAGGAACTCCGGGAAAACAGTATTGCTGAATTGGGCCACACCAATTCTCACTTTGTTTGGCCCAACGTCCAGCTGCTGAACAATTCTGATGATGAAATCCCGAATGTGTGCAAGCCCGTCGGTCCTGACGCTGTCAGAGCTGTCAATGAGGAAGACGATGTCCTTCTCATTGCCGTCCAATTCTGCAGAACAAAAACGTCAAGGAGAGAGGAAAATTACTGACATGAAAAACCTCCTTTGCTTGAGCTTTGCTGTAAGGTTTCTGAGCAATCCCTTCCCAAGGATGACCCAACACATGGGATCTCTGATGAAGCTCCATTCACCTGAAAAATATAGCACATATGCTTTGTTTTTAAGGGGGAATGCTAAAATGTGCTATCTATTAAAGTGAAAACCCACTCTTTAGGCATGAGAATTGGAGTTGGTTTCTTTTGGGGGGTGGGTGTTTTTTGTTTGCCTCTTTTTGGCTTTACCAGTCAGTTTAAATTTACATCCAAAATTATAATCATATATCACCCCAAATCCTAATCGCCTGTAATCTGATTTTTATTTTTTTTTGCATTCATTTCCTTAAATGTTCCTAACCTCATTTGGCCCCAGATTTATGCTTATTTTAACTAGAAAACTCTTCAAAGGGCTGCAGATAAGGTAAGCAATATCACTTTTGCCCAGAAAAGCAAAGCCCTTAGCCCTCAATATCTCCATGAAATCTCTAATGAATCTCCATTCTCCTGATCGTGCAATGTGCTGTATTTCTTTTTAAGGGGAAAATCATTTGTTGGCAGGGAAAGAATGGAAAGCTATTTGCACTTTTAGCAATATCTACATTAACAGCAACACAAAGGCACCGAGTGATCACACAATATTACCTGAAGGGACTTTTATGTCTTCCAGGAGCCTTTCTATCTGTTCTAAAGTCAATGTTCTAATAGGGGTCAGGAGCTTCTGATCTAGGCTGGGTAGTTCCTGGAAGCTTCTCACTGGGAATATATATTCAGGGCTGAGAGAAATCTTTGTTAGCTCCTCAGGATCCACATTCTTTCCGATAGTCAGAGGTGCGACACCAGTTACTTTGATTTGTAAGGCAGGGTCCTCAACCTCATCAGCAGACGGGCGGGAATAGAGTAATATTAAAAACTGAGGGACACCTTCCTCTATGCGACTTCCAGAAGGTCTTGTAAAGATATTCTTCAACACATACTCCAGGGCAGCTCCTACGTTAACCCTTTGGCCTAATTTGGGCCTTAATCTTCTTACAGCACTCAGCACTTCATCTTTGCTGGAGTAAGCATTGAGAAGAAACTCGACCTTGGGATCGTCACTGAACTGGATCACAGCAACCCGGGTGGCATCGAAACCCACATCCAGGGAGCTCACTAGCCGTTCGATCAGGCCACGGATGAGATTGAACTCAATGGTAACAAATTGGGAGCCATCAATGAGAAACACAACATCCTTCTTGCTGCTCACTGTCAAAAGAGAAAGAGTTCAGATGATGCACATATGCCCAAGAGTTGCATTGGTAAATGATCTAAAGGGCAAAAGTTTAAGGCACCCACAGATGTGCAATTATACATCATCATTTTGGGGGGCAACAGCAAGCAGCACCATGCTGAAATCAGCTGTCCAATGAAATCTATGTGTAAGATTAAATAGTGTGGAAATCTAGTCTGCAGTCCTCATACACAACTCTGACTTACAACATTCGGAATCCAAGCGACGGTAGACCCTGCAAGCCACATTCTGTCCCACATTCACACAATCTCACTTTAATACAGCCACTAATTTAAAAAAATAGGTATCACGATTTCATTTAGTGCACAGAGGGGAGAGTGTCAGAGCTCTCTCTTGGCCATGTCAGGGAACAGAAGCATTAAAGCCCCTTTGCTCCCCTGTTCAGATTGCAACCTTGGCCATGTGGGGAGAAACAATGGTTGCTCTCCTGATATGAGTCCTCTGAGTGAAGACCAGGGAGGGGGCTGAGAAGGCAGGGAGTCAGAAGAGCCCTGGCTCCACACCTAATCCCTATTCACTGGCCAGACTAGCTTGCCACACACGAGGTCGTAGACATGAGGATTATCTCTGAGCCACAGGTCCTTCTCTGGTCTTTTCCCAGAGAGGTGCAGCCCCATGCTACCCCTTACACAAGGCAGATTGCAAGGTGACCATCTAGACATGGAGAAAGTGAGTTCAGTGACACCCCACTCTCTTTTGCGTCACTAGATTGCTCTACACTTGCCATCTGAGAGTTATTTTTCCTGTTGCTGTTATTTCCTAAAAGAAGGTTTGCTTCCTGATGATGAGCTTTTCTACCCGGTTTCAGGTCAGAGCAAAGTTCCATGCCTGAATTATAAATGTCTGAAAAATCTAGATAAGAATGTGAATTTACATGAAAATGTCAGTTTCTTATCTAAATGGTCTAGTTTTCTTTTGGGGAAGGGGGGGGGGGGCAGAAATTATCTGGTCACTAAGTTATTGATTAATATATCACCCCATTTATTTATTGTAAGACAGCCTGCATTGACTTCAGTGGACCGAGTAGACATAGCAGTCTGCCCACATGGACCACAGGGTAGGACTGGGGCCTATAGATGTATTTGAATGACTGGCAGGAATTACACAGATCCTTGCAAACTCAGGTACAAATGGGCAAATAGAGGATAAATTGGCAGGGAGATGAGATTGGTTTTGGAGCCTTAATTGTGAATGCCTTGCCTTTCCCTCTCTGCATCACAACCATAATGTTATTTAAACATCAGTTTTTTGTCTCTGAATCTTACTCCTATGCACGGTGCTCTGCAGACACAACAGCCAAAAAACACCTTCTCACCTGGACTGGGTGTTGACAATTTGAAATCCAGAGCTAGCTGGTCAATTTGTTGCCTAGTAAGCTGAGTGACTCTCTCTGAGATGACCTGCTGTACAGTATCCAGTTGATTGAAGTCAGGGATGGCAACAGCAAAGTCTGGGATGTAAGAGATGGTCTGCAGCTCCGTGATATCGGCATTTCCAATTCCAATGCCTAAAGGCACCATGCCTCCGGTCTTCAGGGCCACCGAGGGCCTTCTCACATCATCTCTTGATTTGCCAGATGTCAGCAGAATCAATAGCTGAGGGACACCTTCAGCTATTCTGCTGCCAGCTGGGCTGGTGAACACATTCTTTATGACATAGTCCAGGGCTGCACCTGTATTAAGAGGAGCCCCTCCCATAACGGACAGGCCCTGGATGGCACTGATCACATCTGATTTATCAGAGTAGGAGTTCAGAAGGAACTTGGGTTGTATGACGTTGCTGTATTGCACCACGGCAACACGAACCCTGTCAGAACTGACATCCAGGCTCTCGACCACTCTTTGCACAAAGGCCCTCAGTGCAGGGAAACCACTTCTGGCACCATCTGAGCCATCAATCAGAAACACCACATCCTTCTTCTGACTTTCGTCAGCTGTTTATGGAGACAATGAGGGGAGGGGAAGATAAGTCAGATTCTCGGTGTAAAGTAGACATCCTCTGTATAAAATGATTTGCAGAGAGAGGAGAGGCTTGGGACCTTAGGTCATGTATCACAGATGCTGATCCTGTTTCTTTATAGTTTCCCTTTAGCCAGGCAGTCAAATACTCTTGACTAATGGACAGATGGATGGAAATCCAGTGAAAACCCTGCGACATCATGTGCTGGGTGATACCTACTTAGTCGGGAGGGGCTCTATACTCTTTAGTGGAGGCATCAGCCTTCAGCAAGGGAGGACGAATGGAGTATGTAATCAGGGGCCATTTTCTCCTAAAGCGATCAAGGGTCTCTAGGGAGTGGAGCACATTAGCACCAGTTGACTACTCCACATAGAGTGCTCTAGAGAGGGGTGGAAGATGGAGGAGAGACAGAGGGGAAAAAACGTCCCTGGGGAGCATTCTAACCTAGAAATAAGTAATGCTGCACACACACAAATTCCACAGCTGATTGGACAACGGTGAAAGTATTTTTGCGACAACAGTTCAACTGGCTCAAGCCAGCAGAATAGAGAAGTGAACTAAAATAAAAATGAAAAATTTTCAATCATTTTTGTGAAAAAAGTAGTTGAACATTTCTAAAAGATAAAAAAATTTGATCTGTTCTACTACCGAACAAACTCACACCAAACTTCAGAACTCTGGTTCAGGCCAACCAGTAAGCAGTCACTGCCTGTCAAAGACAGGATAAGGTACATCTGGCTAGAACCTTCATGGAGGCTTCATGTTAAATATGTTGCATTTTCCATGTCTCCATCTGCTGGTGGGAGGCCATAATACCCATTGTCTTTGCTGGCAAAGCAGGGATGTTTCACCAAAAAAGGCATGTGTTCACAGATGATGTCTGTATGATACCATGCTGTTAGAATTTTGATGATTGAATTGTTACCCTTTTGTTATCCTTTATTCTAGTTATGCCATTTTAATTTCCTCCTGTTATAATTGCAACTGATTCAATAGCATTTAATTTACTGGTTGATATCTGGGTGCAACATATAAAAGCTCTTTGTGTTTCATTCAAGGAGAAAGATAGACAAATGAACCTAGGATGGCAAGCAATAGATTTATGCACTGGATTGTCAATTCTGCCATGCTCCTCTTTCCTCACACCACTTTCAAGAAAAACAAAATCAGTTTGGAAGAGAAATAGAGACAACCATGCCCTAATTTGCTCCTTGTATCCCTAATCCAGCCAAGCACTTAAATCTACTCCTACTGTAAACTCTTCAGAGAAGAGACTGTCCATTACACCATGTTTGCACAGTGCTTAGCACAATGGGGCTGCAGTCTCTGTTGTGGCCTGCAGATTATACTTTATAAATATAAATCATAAACCATAAGGTAGGCTTTTTACTTCAATGAGACTGTTTGTGCCTAAAGGAAAGCATGCACTGAAGTGCTTTACTGGGTCACAGCCTGAATGAAGGAAAACCAACGTAGACTACCACTTGCTACATAATTATTTTAAACCTCAATCATATTGGGCCTGAGCCAAAATATACTGAAGTCAATGGGAGACTTTCCACCAGCTCCAGTGAGCTTTGGATCAGGCCCAGGATCCATTGTTTTGTATGTAGTTTTAATTTATGATTTATAATTTATAATTTTTGCAACTTTTTTTTAGTCCTCTGAAACAAATTTGATACGTTTCAACATTATAAAAACAAAAGAAATGGTGGCTTTCCATACCTGGTCGTTGAATTTCTATGGTTTTCAATAAGTTCACTATCTTCGGTTGTATGTCTCCAATTCTAGGAAGGGAATCGACTTTTAGAATGAACTCTGGAGCATAAACTATCCTTTCTAGTTCTCTGGGATCGGCATTCTTGGCTGCGATAATAAAAACGACAACACCAATTCCTTTCAGGGCCTCTGCTGGTTGTTCCACGTTGTCAGTAGATCTCCCAGCAGAAAGCAGAACCAAGAACTGAGGAACCTGTTCTTCAATCCTGCTTCCAGCACTCTTCACAAACAGATTCTTCATTGCATAATCCAGTGCAGCCCCCATGTTCAGTTGTTTCCCAGTTTTTATCTTCATTCGTTTCACTTTCTGGAGTATTTCCTGCTTGGATGGGAGTTCATCAAAGGTGAACTCCACCTGGACGTTGTCGCTGTACTGAGCTACAGAGACTCGGATGGCATCTGGCTTCACATTGAGCTCAGAAATAGTTCTGTGCACAAAGTCCCGGACAACAGGGAACTGCCCCAATAGGTTGGCTGAGCCATCAATCATGAATAAAATATCTTGCTTACTCTCTAGAACAAATAGAGAGAAAAAGAAAACAAGATGTTAAAACCTTTTTATGGTTCATCATGGAAACTTTTCTTTTAAGGAGCTGGATATTTAAAATGATTGAGTGATTTTCATTAACTGAAGTATCTAAATGAAAAGGGACACTTAACCTATTTCACTTTGGTCACCTTTTAATTTCATTGACTTTCCAAAGCAAAGTGGAGCATCTGTTATCTATTTGTCAAATTCCTCTTAATTTTCTCATTTCCAAACAAAATAATCTTAATCTTTTTAATAGCCCCTTCTGAATGGAGCCACAATAAAAGAACTCTGGGGGAAATATTTATATATATCAGGTTAACATTAAACATGACACAAATATTTTTGGAAATAATGTCAGAGACTTTCATTAACTTTTAACTCACTATCAAGAATAAATTCTATCCTCCTCTACACCTGGACCAGCCCGTTTATTTCAGTGGGGCTGCAACTGAGGGTCGACGCTAGCCTTTTATGTTTGGGGTTTGCTTTTGCCTTGGTTGATCTTTGCTGTTCTGCACTATATTAATCTCTCCATTTCATTTTTTGTGGGGAGCAGTAACCACTCCCTACATGTGAGCTGGTCCATTCAAACACCTATCATAGGCACTAATCTATCCCAAGTGGTCAAGATACAAAGGCTACGGGGACAATTGGGCAGGATATTTGGTACGGTGGTCATAGACCCATTCTGAGCTCCATTTCAGTGCTGACTCAGCAAGGCACTTGAGCAGTTGCTGAACTTTAAGCATGTTAGTGGTGACTTCAGTGGGTCAGTGGGTCTACCCACATAACATTAAATAAAGGGTTAATGCTTTGCTGGATCAGGGCCTTGGACAAATAAGAAGTTGTGCAACATTCAAAGTAAACAATCAAAAGAAACAAGACCAACTTAATACAGTCAACATGAAGAAAGGTAGATATTACCTGAAGGGGCAAGTGGAACTTCTTCCACACCTCCACTAACATATGTTGTTAAAGGATTAATTAACTCCTGTGGTAAAGCTGCCAGAGAATTGAAATCATCCATAAAATACACCATTCTTGGATTAAATGCCATCTGCTCAAGTTCTGCCTTATCAGCATTTCTAACTCCAACACAAAACGTCAGCACTCCAGCCCGAGCTAATGCATTGGACGCTTGTATGACTGCGTCAGCAGACTGCCCTGCTACAAGCAGGACCAGGACCTGTGGAACTTGTTCATCTATTCTGCTCCCACCAGCTTCAGTGAAGTGATTCGTAAGGACAAAGTCTAGTGCCAAGCCAGTATTCAGCACTGATCCCCCTCTAGGGAACAACTGCCTCAGGCGAGTAATGATCTCTGCCTTGGTTGGGAATGTGTTTAGAAAGAATTCAGTTGTAGGAGTGTCACTAAACTGTACTAGGCCAACGCGTACATTGTCATTTCCAACATCAAGGTCGTTAACTAGGCTCACAACAAAGTCGCGTACAAATGGGAAGTAGGCATTTCCAACGTTGAGTGATCCATCCAAAAGAAAGATGATATCCCTTTTGCTTTGAACTGCAGTGGAGCACAGAAAATAATGTGAGACATCATAGAAAACATACCAGTATTTGTCATGTGTGCATACAGTATGCACTGTACACACATGTATACCTTGTTAGAGAGAAGGGGTGAGTAGGAGAGAGAGAGAGAGAAGTGAAGAGAGAGTTTGCAAGAGAGTAACAGCACGAACATTATGTGAAGTTATTGGATGTTTTGTTTTTGACGTGTGCTGCAAACAGTATTTGAATGGCTACTATTTAGAAATGGAGCCTCGTCCTTGTCTGCTGCATAGAAAATGCATATTATTACTAATGCCAATCAGAATGGTTATGTACTCTGTAGTTACTCTGGGTCAGAACCTCAGCTGGTGTAAACTGGTTTCATTGACTTTAATAGAGAAACACTAATGTACACCAGATAAGAATCTGACTCTCTGCAGTTAGTCTCCATTTACACTGGTGTGAGATAATATTTAATTAAAACTTTGGGGCTTCTATTAACACCTTATAGAAAATATGAGCTCGGTAGTCTGTAAAATACACTGTGATCTGAATCATGGACAAATATAGTGAAACCAGTACCAGAGACCATCCTTATGAGACAATCTCCCATTCCAAGTGACTGCCCCCAAAGCATAGTGAGCCAGATTCTGCTCTCAGTGTAAATCTGAGGTAACTCCAGGCTCTAGTAAATCTGAGGTAACTCCAGGCTCTGGTACTAGAGCACCTGTCTTAACTAACCAGTTTCGGCTGGTATTTTGAGTGGTCACCTTAAATATCTTTCACTGTATGTTGTGTTTTTAAGTAGGTGTTGCTCGTGGCTGTATTGGGGTCACTATGTAAGGTGCTTGTGTATCTCCACCCTCCTTAGCTGCAGAACGGCAGATTTGCATTTTGCTGTCAGTGACTGAGAGGAACTTCCCTCTTTGGGGATGCACTGCCTGATCCTGCACCCCTTGCTTAGGTCCTAATTCCGGCCCCTCGTATTGATGTTGTATAGTACCTGGCCCAGCCATGGTCCCCTGCAGCATGGAGAAAGGTGGCATCAGAGCCACAGCGCCAACTCAATCCCACTAGAGGATTTTCCCTACATAAGCATTAGGGCCTTTTTGCTCTGGAGAGGTGCAGCAAACGGCAGGATCTGGGCCAAAATGTCAGAGCTTTAAAATAGTATCTCAGCCCCTTAGATAGTGCTAAATCCCACTGGAACACTTAGGGTAAAATACTGGCCCTGTTGATGTTAATGGCAAAGCTCCCATTGACTTCCATAGGGTTGGGATTTCACCCTTGGAATCTCCCTTTTCCAGTTCCCGCTTCTAGTCCTTAAAAGGTCCTGTGATATCAGACTTTAAAATCATAAACATCATTATCTGCTGAAAAGCTGCCGTTGCTTCCGGAACAAATCTGGGCCTCTACCTGGGATCAGTTTGGGGGGAAATTCCACTTTTAGGGGGATGCAGGAGTCAACTTTTCTCTTGTAGGTTGATTTAAAAAACTAAGTCTCATGTTTGAAGCTGCTGAGGGGTTTGAAATGTTAGGGGAAGTCCCCGGGAGATAGACTAATGGGCTGGAGACGTGGTCCTATGTCTGAGATAAACTGCATAGGAATGCAACAGATTTATCACTTGCCAATGCAATTTATAGCATGCCTCTGCAATTGATCATATGAATGCCAACTCCACATACATATATAGGCATGTATGTAGATACATTCCTCTATTCTGAAGGGCCTTTTTTCAAGGGTAATGTTTGATGTCTTTAAACTTGAACATTAGAGAGATCTATCCATTTCTCTATCTCAGGTTCTTTCTATAGGGCCCTAGTAACAGGGCATTAAAAATCAAAAGGGCAAAATTGGTCCCTTTGGAATGAAATGATTTCTGCCAAATCATATAGATTAAGTTGCTCTTCTCTGTTCTCATCTGTGGTCACCATTCAAGGCCTTGATGCGAGCTAATATCCTTAGATAATCTATTGGAGTGTCATACTCAGTAGTACTATTTGTAATGGGCTGTTGCAAGGGAACATTTACTTGCATATAGTGTTTCTTTATGGCTTTGTTTATGACAGAGACAGAGAGACAAAGAGGGAAGCTACATTCATAAGTGTTAAAGAACAAAAAGTTTAAGGACATTTTTACTTGGCGTTTTGAAATAAAAATGTCAGGGTTGACATGTAGCCATGCAAAACTGTATTAGCAGGAAACACATTTTGAAAAAGCTTGTTAAATGACAGATTCTTTTCCCGTGATATTCATCTTAATTAAGGACCAGTGCAGGCAAACTGATTTATAAAATGGCAACTCTCCGTAGGGAGCAGTCATTGTGTTTTGAAAGGATTCTTAAAACCATACAGGTTTTCTGCACCCTGGGTTATCATTTTAGTAACTTGAAGAAACTAGAAAATGATACAGTCGTGATCAAATTCCACTTCAGTCAATGGGAATCTCTCTAGTGACCTTAATGGGAACTGAAGGGGGGCCTTAATTGTCTCACGTTTTCATGACATGGGACTGAAATGTGAGTTTAGAACATGACCCTCTGTATTTTATTATAAGAATCCAGCCTCACACTTGTCCACTGGTGAAAAGTCCTGAGGAGAACCTTAGTACAAAATCTTTAGGCACATAAATCATCTATTGAGATACATGGGAAACTGGTTCAGATGCCATTACTCAGGTTACTGTGTAAGGGTCTCATCCAAAGCCTATAGAAGTCAATGGAAAGAAACCGTTGACTTCAATGGGCTTTGGGTCACACTCTAAATGGACACAACCAATTCTAGACTAGTTTTATACTCAGTTAGTTTTATAGATAGGTGGATAATGAGAATTTTTTCTGCACATTTGAATTTGAGAGTGAATTAGAAGTCCTCAATGTTCACAAACTTTTCAGGGTCACTTTCTCTGAACGTATGAATGGTCAAGCTTTATCATCAAACGTACAGTACTTTCAAATAGAATTATTAAGCTTGCATGATCGATCGAATATCCACTGAAAGCAAATTTCAAATTGTATATTTGATTGTAGTATTCAAAATTTGCTCGATGGTGATTAGTAACACAAATCATCTCATCAGAGATCAGAAACAATACCATGTGACTTATGTAATTAACCAGAATAGCATGAATTTTGAAGTTAAGGTTCTAAATATTTATGACAAATATGTGGGGAGGGCAAATTTACAAAGACCTCAAGTAACAAATGCATTAAAGAATTTAACAATCTGTTCATGAACATTCTGCAAATGGAAAAGAGGCAACATTTAACTGAACTAAATATCCATTATGGACAATTCATTCATCTCTACTAGGTATAAAATAAGAAGTGAGAACTATGTCAGCTACATCTCCTTTGATAAATGTGTATGGTTACCTTGTGGTATTTCTTGAATAACTACTTCTCCAGAGAGTGTTCTTATAGGTGTCAGCACTTCAGGGAGAATGCCTTGTAAAGCTGGGGTACTGAAGCTAGCTGAAGAGAACGCAAAGTTTGCTTCCTGGGCAATTGCTTGAAGTTCCGACTGAACTGCGTTTTTGGACCCGATGGTGAGAACCACAATTCCATTCCGTTTAATCTCTGCTGCTGGTTGGGAAACATCATCTGTGGACTTACCACCGGTAATGAGCACCAGCATGGGCAGAACACCTTCGTCACTCCTGTACCCTGCAGAACTGGTGAAGAAGTTTTTCCTAACAAAGTCCAATGCCAAACCTGTATTGAGTGACGTACCACCGATTAACTTCAATTTCCTTACAGCACTGATGACCTCTTTTTTATTCTGAC
Source organism: Chelonia mydas (assembly GCF_015237465.2). Lineage (NCBI taxonomy): Eukaryota > Metazoa > Chordata > Testudines > Cheloniidae > Chelonia > Chelonia mydas. The sequence goes on along the minus strand of NC_051251.2, from coordinate 68,885,885 downwards.
TGGCACTAAAATAGAACTCTGGTTTCACAGTATCTGCATATTGTGCCACAGCGACTTGGATAAGGTCTGGTCCAATTTCCAGCCTTTGGATGATTTTGGCAATGAAATCACGGATTGCACCAAACTGGGAAGGTCCCAATGCAGTTGTGCCATCTACCAGGAAGACTATGTCCTTCTTGTTCACTTCAACAACTGCAATTAACAATACACATATATATTGTCAGTGGAAGTGCTCAATCAACAGTGCTTATCAGTGCAACATCAAGAATTGAACGGGCTACATGACTTCTTGTTTGCTTGAAGTAAGTGTTACTGTTATTTTACATGCCTCTTATGGGTACTTTGGTTTTGTGCCATGAACTTCACTTCCTTCCCTTTAACGTGCCTCCTTTCAGAATATTTTCCCCTTTTCTAGTGTGGGATTGCATTGAATTCCACTATAAAATATGATTTATTATAACAATGTCTCTTTCTAAATCATGGGGAAAAGTTAGAAAATGTCAAAGGCTAATCATAATAACACTGGAAATTTCATAGGGTATTCTAGCACAGAAAAAAAAACACACAAATGAAAAATCTTCAGACTCTTCAACGGGCTAGAACATCAGTTGACATAAACTGGTGTATTCCTATTGGCTTCAGCGGAGGCATGCTAATTTACATCATCTAGTCCCACGTGTCTCAAAATGATTACGCTCACAAAAGCAATTAAGTAAATAACAGTTCCCACTTATTCCACATACCTGTTCCCTGTGTGTCTTCATGTCCTGTCTGTGTCCTTAGCTAATAAAACAAGTTATTACTGTTCTTCGCTCAACACAGCCAGCCCCGCTATGGAAGAGTGAGCTGGAGTCTATTCTGGCTCAACAAAATTGTTGACTAAATTTTAACTGCCAAATCTTTATAGGGATGTTGATGTAAGAAGTAGAAAGAACACAACTGGATTTTCAAATTCCCAGTTGAGTCTGAAGGGCTGGTAATTAGAAATAAAGTTGGTTGTGCCATATTGGCATCAAAATGCCATTATATTTAACACAGGAAATGTGGGCACTAGATAAATAAATATTAACTTGGTTAATAGGTATTAGGATAAAATATGATGATATGTAGACACTATCATAAATACATATTTATTGCGTCATTTGTGCATGTGAATATTGCGCAATCTTCATTTAACTTTCAGCACTATTACCCTAGAAGCCATAATAAGAAAATCAACAATTATAGGATGGGGAGAGGGTCCACATCTTCGCTTTCCACATTCAGCCTTAACTGACACTTCTTTTTACAAATCCTTGGCTTCTCTTGGTGACAGTGAAAAGCAATTTATACAGGAGCACTGGAGGACTTTTTTCCAGTTTTTTTTTTTTAATGACAGTGGCCAAGATATTCAAAAGTGACTAGTGATTTTGAGAGCTTTAATTTCGGGTTCCCAACTTAAGAGTCCTTATAATGGCTGGATTTTCCAAAAAAGGGCTGGAAGCCAGACTCTTCTACGGGGTCTCAAGTTGGGCACCCAAAAACAGAGGCATTCAAAATCACGAGTCACTTTTGAAAACCTTGCCCAGCTTGTTTTGTATGTTTTAGGCTAATTAAGAATGAAGGGTACAAGAAAAGTACAGTATTACAATACTATCTATAATGTGGCTGGCCGGTGAAAAGTAATGTGCCATCTTAAAATACTGCATCCGATGAAGTGAGCTGTAGCTCACGAAAGCTCATGCTCAAATAAATTGGTTAGTCTCTAAGGTGCCACAAGTCCTCCTTTTCTTTTTGCGAATACAGACTAACACGGCTGTTACTCTGAAACCTGTCTTAGGAGTTTGATGCTCTTATGGGGCAAAATCCGTAATCGGGGCCTTTGCTGTGATCAGACTCTACGCTGGAGCAGAAGGCTAAAAAGCAGTGGAGTTGATGCACTGGCAGGCAAGCTGTGGGAAGGCTGTTATAGGGATTCAATACTCCATGCGCACAATACAGCCAAGGTTGCCGGAGTCCTGCCTGTGGCAGGATGCGCCGGAGCTTTGGCCAATAGTTCAGGACTATGTTGTACTTGTAGACCAAGACTGCTGAGTGGTGGGAGTACAGAAGTAACACCCTCTACTACAGCTCATGGGTGGTAGTAGCAATTCTTCTACGCCATTAGTGTGGTGGGAGGAAATGGCAGTCTTTGAGCCCATCAGCGAGCCCCTGCCTGTTTATTATGGTGTTGAATAAGACTAGCGTTTGGCCTCATGCCTTTTCTCAGGCAAAAGCCCTACTGGCTTCAAAGACTCCAGCTGGCGTTTTGCTTGACTAAGGTCTGCATAACTTGTACTACGTTAAAGGTTAAAGCCAAGGTTCTGCCCACAACCTGCTCCCAGATGGGAGCAAGCAGGTGAATAGCTTTATTCCTGTGCCCCTGGACCCAAAGTCCAGGCAGCTCATATTAGGGCGATGCAGGAATTCTTACTCCATCTATGCCAGTGCATAATCCAAGTCACAATCTAGTTCTAACTGCCTAGACTTCCCAGTTTAAAAGGATGTTATTAACATAAGCTGCCAAAGTTAAGCTATTCACATACCATTCATTAGTGGTTTAACCTCAGCTGCTTTCCAGAACCTTGAATAGTTTCCAAACTCTTCCAATATTTGTTCCCCCAGCAGCCAGTTTTGCTCCTCATCAGTTTCCCACTGGAGAGGGGTGCCAGGCACAAAGCCAGAGATTTGGATGTAGGAAGGATGCCAGCTTAATAATAAGGCTTGTTAAAACACTGATTAGTGTCCTCCAGAAAGATGCCAAAAATATCCTCTGGGCTTGTGAGAAGCTAGATATCCAAACATGGAGGCCCTGGGTCTTTTTTTAAACTTTATATAGAAGTTAGTGTGAATCATCCAAAGAGTTTGGCAGGCACAAAAGTGACCAATAAGGCATAAGTCTTTGTTAATAAATATGATTGCCATGGTCAAATTATATACTACATTTCCTCATATAACAGGAATGCAGGAACTGCAACCAACCAACCACCCATTCACACCCCCCCCCAAAATAGCAACCCACTTCACCACCGTACCACTTTCAGTGGACAAGATTAAGACAAAACCATTTCTTCCGGATTATTTAGGGGAGGTTAGACTCTTAAAGTCTGATCCAGAGACCACTGAAGCCAGTGGAAACACTCCCCCTGATTTCAATGGGCTTTGCATCAGGCCATTAGGACCTGACTCTGAAAAATGATGAGCACTCCTCCAAAGGGCTTCCTCAACTGTGGGAGTTAGGGGCCTAGCTACCTATGACATCTAGGCCTCAGTGCTTCACAGGGGTGTTTAGAACCTTGCAGGAATGAGTTCTCATAGCTTGCGCTGACCTGTAGAATATACAATCTGTACATTGTGGGCAAAATTTCAAAGGCACAAATGGGAATTAGGTGCCCAAATCCCATTGAATTTCAGTGCCTAACTCCCATAGGCACTTTTGAAAATTCCAGTCTCTCCCTCTTTCTCTCTCTCCATATATATAGACACACATATATTCCAGTTGCTGTATAATGTTTCAGACTGATACTTCTTCAAATGAGCTGTGCTGTAAATAGAAAATATACAAGTAGAAACAGAATGAACTACAACCCTTGCGGTATTGCGAGGACCGAACTTTACACTCGTAGCAGTCTCTGAGTAGAATGTTTTTTTAAAAAAAACTTTCCCATATAAATATCAAAGAACTGGAAAAAAGTTCTAAACTCAGATCCCACAGCTGCAAGGCCCCCATGCACAGATGAGCTGTGAACTGGGTCCTTTGGGCTTGATTTTCATGGGTTTTGGAATGGCCGCTTTTAGCTAAACAAGAACAAACTGCCCCAATTAAATTTTGAAACCAGGCCAGATGGTTAGATAAAAAAACTACCATGAGTGAAAATTACATGCATTTACCAACGGATGAATGGAGCCCATGTAGGAAGATAAGGTATTGGGCCAAATTCTGCCCTTGGCTATACCCATGCAACTCCAGTGATATAATATAGTTCAGAATGTAATTGACTGAAACATTTTGGGATGACGTTTTCAAATGCCTACGCAGTGGGTGAACCATACAAAATGTACCATAATCCATACTGGCCTTTGGATCCAGAAAGGGTTTCTTGTGTATATCAGTTGGGTAATGACACGTACAAATGTGGGGAAGGATAGTTCAGTGGTTTGAGCATTGGCTTGCTAAACCCAGGGTTGTGAGCTCAATCCTTGAGGGGGCCATTTAGGGATCTGAGCCAAAATTGGGGATTGGTCCTGCTTTGAGCAGGGGGTTGGACTAGATGACCTCCTGAGGTCCCTTCCAACCCTGATATTCTATGATTCTATTAAATGGATATCTTCATGTACCCAGAGAGGAGCATCAGCTGAATGGATGCATGCACATTTCGGAAGGCTCACTCAACCACAGGGGGCCTTTGAAAATATGGCATTTCATGTTTATTATGGTAACCAAATATTACTGAATTTAACTTAATTAAAGCAATTATAAAATGACAGTACCAAGGGATCCTAATTACCTGCCTGTTCCAGAAAATTCATGTGTTAAATATTAACTCCAGCACAGGTATGTTTTATTTCAGGGACATGTCACTGGATATATTCATGAATTATGTTACAATAACCCAGTTAATGCTGCTGAGTAATAAATAGATTGGTGTGTTACTTTAAATCTTCATTGCCATTAAACTGAAAAGGGACACTTCAGTGATTTGCTTTCACTGCCTCCATGTAAAGCTGCAAACCAACTCAGCTACAGTAATTAAGGATAAATTATGTTAATAGGATAGGGATTGCCTCTAAAAATAATTGAGGGTTGCTTTTTTAAAAAAAAAATTAAGGTCAATGTAATGGTGCCCTCTAATGCAACCTTCTTCCTCATCCCTGTACAGATGGTCTGTACAACATCTGTGTTCTACTTAAGTTGTGCCACTTACGTCTTCCAAATAAGGGACTTAAGTAGTGCCTAGGCCTTGAACTAGCCCTTTGCCCAGGAATGAATTTTACCCTTAATGTAGAAATCTGACATACTGGGGCTGGGCATGAGCTAGGGCTGGTTGACATTTTCTATCCAAACTTTTTTCAGTGGAAAACTGGTTTTGACTAAATGAAAATGTTTGCCAAAAATTTCTGCTTTCCTCTGAAAATGTCTGCTTTCCTCTGCTTTCCTCTGCCTTGTCAGAAAACCAAAAAACTAAAAAAAAGAAAAAAAAATCTGGTCTCTGCTGAAACATTTCGTTTTTCAATTACTGAAAAGAAAAAAAAAACATTTTTTGGCTTGTTTGTTTGTTTTTGGTGAAAAATCAACATTTTCAGGAGGGAAAAAAAATTCCAACTAGCTCCCCGCGGAACCCAAATTGGCTCTGAACATCCTCTCACCATAGTAGTTGTTCAAAACCTAGCTCTGGATATGAAAGCTGCATGTTGGGGCCCACCCTACTAGTTACTTCTTAGCTAATGACTAAGAATGATTAACCCCAATCTGCAGTCGTATCATTGTCTATAGCACCGGATAGTCCTCATCTGAATTTTACATCTGTTAACTTCCCTGACCAAATGTCACACTTAAGCCTTCTACTGAAGATTTATAGCAACATATGTTGTAAGTTTGAATGACACAAGCGTTCTTCAGAGACTGACAAATCAGAGGAGTTCACATCTGGTTTTTTATACCCTGCTTATTTTGTTTAAAACTGCTGTTGTGATAGTAAGAGGTCAAAGCATCGCCTGCTGGGCTAATGCGTTTCCTCAAAGTAGCCCAGTGTCTTCTCTTTTCTCTCTCAGAGAACATATCAGAGATGTGTTTTAAACATGCAAGAGGCCATTCATTCAATGAAATACAACATTCTATAAATGCATACATACCTTCTGTGACAAAGGTTGGGGCATTTAACAAAATGAGTCTTTGGGCCACTCCAACAATGTTTGGCAGTAAGAGTTCCTGAAGATCAGCAAGGTTACGAATATCCAGGGCAGTAAATGTGAAGCTTCCATCAGTAGCAATCTGCTGAAGCTCTGCACTGTCAGCATTCAGGACCCCAATACTAAATGAAAATATACTAGCTTGCTTCACCGCTAACACTGCCTCTCGAATATCATCACTAGACTCTCCACCACTTATCAGCACTAAAACCTGAGGCACGCCTTCCTCTATTCTGCTGCCTCCTGCCCGTGTGAAGTGGTTCTCCACCACAGATTCGAGTGCTGCACCAATGTTAGCTTCCTCACCACCAAGGAAACTAAGGGCCTTCACTGCATTCAGAACATCAGCTTTTGTGGAGTAGCGGTTCAAAGAGAACTCAGTTCTGGGCTGGTCACTATACTGCACCACCCCAATGTGTATCTCCTGAGTTCCAACTGAGAGTCTTTCAATGAAATTTACAAGGAAATCACGTATGGCTGGGAAATTGACACTTCCGATGTTGTTTGATCCGTCAATAAGGAAAATAAGGTCAGCAGATTCTTGCGCTTTAAAAAAAGAAATGCAAAAGGTGAAAGCATTAAAACAAGTAATTACATGCAGTTTTACAGTGTTCTGACATGTTTCTTTGGAAAACAGTAAGAAACACGAAAATGGGAAAACAAAACACACGTTTATTGAGGACAGTGACATTTGCCTCTTAGTTCTGCATTCTGATTGAATATGAGTTAACAGACCAAATATCTGTTTCATGAGACAATATAATATTTTGAAAGAATCTAAATTCATTTTTACAGTTAAATACCAGGACAATATTTTTACTGGGGGGAAAACTCTAGAGCTTAGAATTTTGTGAAATCTAGATAATTTCTGTGGAAGCGAATTGTCTAAATATTTACAGAAGTTAGGAGACCCAAAAGAACTAAACAGATTTATACATAAACACACATTTGCGCAGTCCGTGGAAATGTGAACATAATTTGTACTCACAATTAAATTCAGGGGAAGTTATCTCATTGCACTTTTTTCAAGACAAAATGTAACTGCTATGCTGTAAAATTACATTCACAGCTGGTATGGTTCTTTTTATATGGAAAGTTTCAGCCTCTATTTGGAAATCTGCTGTGTTGTATGTTTGAAATGTTGGCTGAACATATTTTTTTTTTCACACTGAGTGACCAGTATCTAAAATGTGTTTGTAGAACAACAATAAAGAAGACTGTACGAGTGACTGTGTATTTCATTTTAGAACGTTATTCTCAGTTGTCCAGTCCATGCACAATATTAGTGGGACAAGTTTATCGTTACAGGTACAATAACTATGCAGATAAAGACCACAAATAAATGTGCTTGTATTTGTGGTTTTGTGCAAATACAGAACCTTGCATTGGTTACCAATGTAAGTATCTGGTTTTGTATTTTTGCATGACCACTGGATATTCAATCAAATAATGCAGAATCATGTTAAAACAGGCTGATGAAACCAGTTATGACATAATTATCCAACCTTACTTATAACCTGGATGGCCACAAACACCGTACATGAATATGTACATCTAATGAATTATGAATTGGAAAAAGAGGCAGGACCTGTTTTTGTGCAGGACTTACGAAAGCAGACTAAGAATTCCCTAAACAGTCTGTTCTTCCCTCCTTGTGCTCACCAGTGTCAATGGGAGTTCTACAAATGAAGGAAGGGCAGAATATACCCCAAAGTGGACTCGGATGTTTCCACGATACAACTAAGCAATCTTGAAGCCATTAATAAATAACTGACAAGTTGATTTTGGAAATCTTCTCTGACTCTGAGCTTTAAAGCACCTAAGGTGAAATCTTGGTTCTACTGAAGTCAATGGCAAAACTCCCAGTAACTTGGATGGGGTCAGCATTTCACCTCTGGTCTTTGCCAGGAGCCACTTTTGCAAAATACCATCAAATGATGCAACTATGGGATTCGTATGGTACAGTAAAAGGCCCTAGTCCTTTACCTATCTCATGAGCCATTTCAGTCGCCATAAACAATGCCAACGAAAGACCTTAGCTATGGTTAAGAACGACTAAGGGCTCGGAGATTTAGTCAAAAGCTATGAAAGTCCTTAACTTTTAATTTAATTGATCATTTCAGATTGTGATGTACTCAGCCCACAAAACAATAAAAAAGCAGAGGAAATATCTTGAACAGTACATGGCTTTGTTTATATCTGTTTCATGTGTCCTGGCTCTCTTTTTAATAATGGTATTTAATTTATTGACCCTTGTTTCGATTGTGATCATCATCATAGTATGAGTAGCTCCTGTGCAGGAGGAAACAGGAATACAATGTATGCAAACGTTGGATAATTTGTCATCACTGTAAAAACCTTGTACTTATGAACACACTGATGGAACAAGCCAGTAATGGATGACAAATGAAAGCATGCTTGTTACACTATTAAGCAAAGAGTGTCAGATTAGACAGACAGCTAAGATTTAATGTAGGCATCAGGGCAAATTCAAGGCTTACTTTCCTATTCACTCTAGTCCACTCTGTGGCTGTCAAAGTTTGTGTTTTCTACAGTGCAAATACAAGATCTGTTTTTCCTCTTACACTTCTGACTCATGTATTATAATGCCCATGGCATTTTTAGGTGGAGAAGATTACAAAAAAGGGCTACATGGAATCACAAGATAAAATGAATGAAAGTCAATTACCAGCTAAATGAATGGCACCAAAGTCAATTACCAGCTAAATGAATGGCACCATAAAGTCATCTTAGACAGATGATCAGCTTGGGCTATGTCCCAATATCATCCAGCATTGATCATCAGCCGCACCATTACTTTTATTATAATTTATATATAGGATGTGTAAATCACACAGTGACAAAATGCAGCTTATGTACTAATGTTACCTTTCATTTTATTTGTGGAAAAATAACACTCGCCAAAATTATTCTTGAAGGGACGTAACCTCAGAAATACTCCTTCACAGAAATAAACATGTATTTTGGGCTTTAAAATATTTTCTTCTATAAAAATGTCCATGAGCCAATAGGGAATTCAATATATTAGTCTGGTTACCTGTCAAGATGTTTCATATACCAGCCCAATCCTCCACACATTAAGGCAATGGCAAAATGCAAAGTGTCTTCAATAGGAGTTGGATTTGGCCTTTAGTGGCAAAAATATTGAACTCTCTATAGAGTGCAATCAGAGCGTCAGGTATCACAGTTATTTCATATATTGAAAAAAATCCATTGTCTATAACTGAGAAAGCTTAGCTCACTGATGGAAAAAAGTTTAATTTTCCCATGGATTGCAAATGATCTGTCTATTTGCCCCATCAAATACTTAGCAAAACAATAGACCTGTGCTCACGCATTTTTGTGCAAAGTATCATGCAATGATGGATAGCAACTCGTGGGATTGAAATAAGAGGTTAATTAGACAAGACAGAATGAGTGGATTAATGTTATATCTTGTATATCGCTATTGTCTTACATTACGCAAATGCTATTGACGTTTAGATGGAGTCTCAGGAATAAAACCAAAGGTTTGATCACTCAGCCTTATTATGTGGAATGTACAGTCATTTTCCAACTTCATAATTGCATAAAGGGGCAAAATTGTCTCATTCATTGGCCCGGTTCTGCCCTCACTTGCATCCAGGGCAGCACCGGGGAAGTCAGGGGGGGTCCAAGGTGACATTCCCTTCTTTTACAAGATGGTCCTACTACTCTAGCTCTCTACTGCAGCACTGCACAGGGGATTACCAACTTGCCCGCCTTCTTTGATCAGACTGAGCAGAACAGAAGAAAAGCTGCCACTATCCTAGAGTGGGCATGGGAAGTCGAAATTTCTGGAGCCTGGTCTCGCCACAACTGTTACCAAGCAGGGAGCCAAGAGGAGGAAGGAGCCATTCTTGCCGCATCTGCTCCCAGTGAGGAGCTGGAAGAATAGTCAGAGTTTTTAAAGCTGTAGCACTCTGAGACTGCAAACATGGCCTTCCTGAAGCTTCTTATAGTGATCAGTGCCTCCTGGAAGTGCAGAGGTCTTCCCTGCAGTGCAAGGAGAAGATCATCTTCCAAAGTGGTCCTCACTTCCTATAGTGAGATTCTGCTTATAGCGAAGTTTTGAGGAGAGAAAATTATCCCCAAACAACTTCATTACAGGCCAGATCCCAACCCTCTTGAAGTCGGTGGAATGGCTCCCATTGGCGCCGATGGGCTTTGAATCAGACAAGATTAGTGTGATCCATTGTATTTCACAAACCGAATTATCTAGATATATTTTATGCCCATAGGACTAGTTCCCGGCCCCACTGAAGACAGTGACAGTCTCCCCACTGACTTCAATGAGTTTTGGAGCAGGCTCTTATGGGGCAATATTTCTACGGCTGACGTTAGTGCTGCAGGCCTTTATGTCACATTTCAGTAGCAGCTTGGGAGCTAATATGCGGGGAGTATCTTCCAGCTGGGCAGCATATAGGGTGTGTGCCTCTTTTAGAGCATTTATATCCACAGATATCCAACAGTGGATATTAGGGGCTAGATGTAAAGATCCTTAAAGTCAAGCTGCTACTAAGTTGTCTCATAAGAATATTTCTTACAAAAATCCCTAAACCCTGTGTTCTGTTAATGAATGCACAAAAATGACTACCGGAGGGATTTCTGCAGTTGTTTGCATTATTAAGCCCATTCATCTGGAATAAAATTTTCCTACAGATGAGGCTGCCAGTGAGTCCTGCAATCAGCTCCATGCAAGCAGGCTGACCTTTGTGCCCATGGGGATTGGGTCACAGGATCAGGGCCTGCATTAGGAAGCATGATGCTTTTTTCATATCGCTGACTCACAGACCTAGACAATGCTTGATTTAATAATCTGGCAGGGAGGACAGTGTATTTTGCAAACAGTGACAGGCTTTTACTCTACGATTTGCTTGGAAACCTTTGTTTTTAAACCTTTGAACATCCATCTCTGTCCTCCCCTACAAAGGCTTTAAACAGTGCAATACCAGCAATTACCATACTTATCTCAAGGATCCGTACGGCAATGTCTCAGCACAGCAGTTTGCCATTACCTGTGACGTCTTTAATCACTCCTTTTGCTCCAGCCATTTCTGGAGTCAGAGATGAACAAACACTTGCCACTAAGTCTCCTACTATGGCGTGGAGAGCAGTAATATTCTCTAGGTTGAAAAGGTGCGTATCTCGGGGTTCACTCACTACTTCCTTTAATTCCCCTTCCATTGCATCCTGCACTCCAATTGCAAACACGTTTACATCAGCAGACTTAAGGACAGATGATGGCAGAGCGACATCATCCTGGGATCGTCCGTCCGTTAACACTATAATAATCTGGGGGACGCCATCACTTGCTCTGCTTCCAGCAGCTTTAGTGAGATGGTTTTGGATTAGGTATTCTAATCCTTTTCCAGTCTTGGTGCCTCCCCCCAGATAAGGCATGTTCGAAATATGGGACAGGACATCTTGGTTAGAGTGATACGTATTTAACTGGAACTCTGTGTGTGGGTTTCCGCTGAACTGGACCAGGGCAAAACGAAAATCATTTCCTCTCACAGCTAAAGATTTTACAACATCATACAGAAACTCCCGGACAAGTTGGAAATGTTCCTTTCCAATGCTCCAAGAGGAATCCACTAGAAATATTATATCACCAGCAGCAACGATTTTGACATCTTTAAAAAAACAGATTGGTTTAGGATTTTCTACAGGTCAGCTGAATAAGTCCATGATGCCCAAACCCTTCCTCAGACTTGGCGTATTTTGCATTATCAAATGAAGCCCCTTATTCCCCGTATAACCTGGAGCAAGACAAAAGGATCATTTGAAGCTAGACTGAATAGCCCTGTGCAGGGGCACCAGGAGGGGGAAAGATGCAAAACGCCGTCCTCCACTCCACCTGCACAGGGGCTCGTCCCAGACCTGGCACTCCCAGAGCACCAGAGTGAGAAATTATGACATTTAGCCTGGGAAGCAGCATGCATTGCTGTCCCTTCTGCACTGCAGGAGCATCATACTTATCTCTGGGACAATTCCCCTATGCACTCTCACTGGAGTGGCATGACTCCTCCCGTCCCCTTACTGTGGGCTGTGGCGAAAGGTCCTGGTTCACTGATGCAAAAGCATGTGATTAGTTTCATTGGCCCAGATCCTCCAAGGTATTTAGGTGCCTAACTCACATAGGCACCTAACTACCTTTGATGATCTGGGCCATTGAGGTCAATGGGACTACTCATGAGCTTAAAGTCACACACATGCTCCAGTGCTTTGCAGGATCCAGGCCTAAAGCCATCTTTTAGCCTTTTGTTATTAAAGGATCAAAGTTCCACTAAATAATTCCTGGAGCATAGTTTTTTAGCACCAGGAAATCTTTTCTGCTAGTCAAAATGCAGGCTTAGTTATTAAGTAATGTTAATATACATGAGTATTGCTTGCAAGCAATTTATGCTCTATGATCCAAACAATGTAACCTTTGCTTGGACAAGGAGATTCCTGCTAGTGTCAATTAGGACTAAGGTGCAGAATTGGCCTCTGTATGCTGGGTTCCCAGTGTTTTCTACTCCCAGTGAACTCCTATTAAACTAGTTACAACCCAAAAGATGCTATTAGATCCCTTCAGAAAACTAAAGAAGCTTTCTGCACGGTAATGCAGACAGTGGTCATCAGTGACAACAGCTGGAAGTTGGTGTTCTTTTCATTGCAACATTCCATTTTTCTTCCCATGCTTTTGGTCATATAAGGCAGGGGTGGGCAAACTATGGCCCACGGGCCGGATCCGGCCCCTCAGGGCTTTGGATCCGGCCTGCGGGATTGCCACCCCATGGCGCCACGGGCCCCACACCGCTCCAGGAAGCAGCCAGCACCATGTCCCTGCAGCCCCTAGGGGAGGGGCGGGGGCACAGGGCTCCGTGTGCTGCTTTTGCCTATGGGTATCTCCCCCGGAGCTCCCATGGGCTGGGAACGGGGAACCGCGGCCAATGGGAGCTTTGGGGGAGGTACCCACAGATAAGAGCAGTGCGCGGAGCCCTCTGCCTCCCCTCCCCCAGGGGCCACAGGGACATGGTGCCGGCCGCTTCCCGGAGCGGTGTTGGGCCGGGGCCAGGGCAGGCAGGCAGGGAGTGTGCCCTGGCCTCGGTGAGCACTGCTGCCACCCCGGAGCAGTTCCAGGTAACCAGTGCCAGGCTGGAGCCTGAACCCCTCCTGCACCCCAACCCCCTTCCCTGAGCCCCCTCATACATCCCGCACCCCTCCTCTGCTCCAACCCCTTGCCCTGAGCCCCTTCCTGCTCACCGCACCCTCTCACATACCCCAACCCCCTGCCCCGGCCCTGCATGCAATTTCCCCACCCAGATGTGGCCCTCGGGCCAAAAAGTTTGCCCACCCCTGCTATAAGGGATGCAAAGTACCTTTGCCAAGAAGCATAGACAATACATAGAGTGGCAATCCAGTAGATGTAAATGCTCCACTCGCAACACAAAGCAACATCAGACTGACACCATTTGCTCTTTACATGCTTAGGATAACTTGAAAGCCCTCTCCGGCATGTCTATGACTTGGCATTCAGGCTGACTGACTTGTGAGGAACTGATAAGCATCTACTATGCTCGGACTAACTCTCAGTCAAAAACATTGATAGGTCACAATATATTTTCAACATGCACATTTTAAAACCGTCCACAAACACAACAGGAAATATCATCCCCATTTTGAAAATCATAAACCCTCTAAGGATGCCGGAGCCTTACCTCCCTGTTGCTGAGCATCAACCATACAACAGCCTGAGAGCATGAGGCAAAAGACTGCCGCTAGCGGCAAATGCCGATGTCTCCTCATTTTTTGTTGTGTTTTTCACAGCACCAAATGTGTGACCTAAACAGGAAGAGAGAGATGATCAGTGTAAACTGCATTCTCACACCAGAACTCACCACTGCTTACGATACAGCGTTAGGGCCGTATGTATGGCCTCAGACCCATGCTCTCCCCGGTGCAACTCCCCCACCCCCATGTCAATGGATTAAGGATTTTATAGCCCCCCCCCCGTTAGTAAAAACCATAAACCCCTCTCCTGTTATTAATGTTTTACTGAGAACTCACGCTGGCTCCTGCTAGAGGTCTGTGGATGAAAAGATACCGTAACCGGAACAAATTCTCTTCTCAGTTATGGTGAAATGTAGTTGGACCAAATACAGCACCGGCATCAGAACACGTAATGCCCTCTGATTTCAAAGGGAGCTGTGCTTGGTTATGCCAGGGCTGAATTTAGCCCACTGCCTTCAATAGGATTCCACTTGGGTAGCTGGGAAGAAGATTTGTCCCGTAACAGGTTACGTTCAGCTCTCGACGGCATTTGTTCTGTCCCATTTCCCAACGTTTTCTGGGGGTTTTGTAGCATCACGTAAGTAAAACAGTATTTGGATGTGTTCTGCCAGCGTTGCTGATGCACAAAGTATGATGTTTTTGGCATGATAAGCCATTTAAAAGATGGAAGTGGGTATTGACAGGCAAAAACCAGGTGTGTGAATTTCAAAAGAGAAACACTCAGCATTCACCAAATGGGAAATGGCAATCTGGTAAGGAAAACATTTTCACATGAGCAGAAGATACCACAAATAGTGGGAAACTGACAAGGCTGCATAGCTGAAGTTTGGCGGAGCAATGATCAGAGCACATTCATACATAAGGGCTAGATCATGCCTCCAGGCCCCAGCCCATAGGAAGGGATGGTGCATTGCTGCTCTGTTACAGGAAACACACAGTCCCCCACTTTTATCCTCCATGCTCCATGGAATAGTAACTTATTCATGGCCTATACAGCAACAAATTCCTGCTCTCCTTCCCCAGGCACTGGTTTAGCAATGCGGGCCAGTGCACTGAGGAAGCGGAGCTTGGCGTGACTCCATCCACGCCCCACCTCTCCCTTCCTGCTCACTTCTGTGCACCTGGACCCAAAGCCGGGGTAGCCAACATAGGGGCATAAAGGAGTTTCTTATTCATCCTGGCAACCCTGCCAGACGTACCGCCTAACCCACAATCTAGCCCTAAATGAAAAGGAAAGAGCAGAGAGACACAGGTACCCTCCTGGCTCCCATAGATGGATGTACTGTCATCGGAAATCAGCCGGAGCAGAAAACATTTCCATAAAACTTGGCCGCAATGGCCAGATCCTCAGCTGATGCAAAGCAGCATGCTCCACTGATGTCAACAGAGCTATGCCAGTAAATGCCAGCTGGGCATCTCACTGTGGCGTCTCACTCTTTCTTTTCTACAACTGGTGACATGTGGCTGTCACCAATAGAAGATTGTGAGCTCCCCGGGGCAGGAGATGCCTTTTTGTTGGGTGTGTACGTACAGCACCTCGCCATGATCAGGGCTCCTAAGTACTGCTGCAACACAAATAAGAAATAATAATAATAATTAGGTCCAGGAACATCCTTTATAAAAGAGAGTTCAGCATAACTGAAGCATAAAACAATTCAAAAAGGCCCAAAGCAAACTATATTATGTCCTGGCCATATCTAGGCCAAGATGCTTCCAAGTCCAAGAGGAAAATGGCTGTGCCTTTGTTGTTATTATGCATTACTTATTACAGTAGTAATTAGTGACCAACCAAGCCGAGGGCCCGTTGCACCAGGCACTGTACAAAGGTAAATCAGGAAACAATCCCTGCCCCAAAGACCCTGCAATCTAAATAGCCAAGACAGGCAATGGGTAGGGGAAGGGCTAGAGCACCTAAGCAGAGTGACCAGAGTGATGATAGGCCAATAGTATGTTAGCACCAGCTTCTTTTAACATGTTTTGGGTGGGTGTGATGGGGTGAACAATGGGTTACCAGGAGGGAGAGTTCAATTAGCCCACCTGGCTGCTCCTGGAGGACATGACAGGTTTGACTGGTATAATTTCAGCCCTGTGGCCTTCTTCAGACTGCCTTCCCCAAGCCCTGTCCAGAGAGCAGCAACTGCCCACCTCCTCTCTCCTAGGTTTCTCTGTCCTGGGTCCCTCTCCTGGACCATCCCTGTAGCTTTCACTTCCTCCTTTTGTGAAGAACACCCAGCGCCGTTAGGGACCCAGGACAGAGAAATTTAGGAGAGAGGAGGTGGGCAGTTGCTGCTCTCTGGACAGGGCTTGGGGAAGGCAGTCTGAAGAAGGCCACAGGGCTGAAATTATTCCCTGTGGTGGGCCCTGGAGAGGGGGCAAGGCGTGGAGGGAATCCTGAGGGGTCAGTGTTCCTGCAGCGAAAGGAGGAGCTGGGAGAACCAGGGAGCCAGGGAGAAGCCAGAGGCCTGGGAACCAGAAGAGAGCCTGTAGTAAGCACAGGCTAGAGGGAAGCAGCACAAAGGGCTTGGACATCGGAAGTGGCCCAGATAAACAGCATGTCTGCAAGAGTTGCTTAATACAGGGTCCTTGGGCTGGACCCCAAAGCAGAGGGTGGGTCTGGGTTCCCCTACCAGCCCCAAGGACAGGGCCTACAAGCCTAAGATAAGAAGTACTGAGCCCAGAGTGGGGCTGAAGACTGAGCCTCAAGGGCGGGTGGAGGAATAGCCCCAAAGGGGGCAAATGGATCTTTTCTGTTGGGCCTTTTAGTTGGACTTTCGTTATCCCGGAAGGGGTGTGTCTAAAATGTGACCTGGCTGGAGGGTGAACTGCGAGACAAGACGGACCCACCATGGGACCGGAGCGACTGTCAGCAGGGGGCGCCGGAGGAGGCCCAACCCAGGGCTCACACCTGCAGCGAGTGCAGCCTCCCTGGGGGAGCCGTGCTGGGAGCGGCTTAGCAAAGCAGAAGGGCAAAGGGAGGGCGAGGGAGAAGATGGAGGGGAGCGTGGCAGGCAGGTGGAATGAGGCTGAGGGGAAGAGGGCAGGATGGGCTGGAGCAAGCAGCCAATCAGCAGAGGGAAGAGACTGTCCAGTCAAAACCATAGCGAACACTTTGACGATGTCAAACCCTGCTGCCTACTCCTGATGGTTTCAGTGCCTATGGCCTTTGGGGCTGGCTCCTCCTGGCAATTTCTTTCTTCCCACAGCCCATAGAGAAAGCCACATAGGTCTTCACGCTTCTTTAACATGCACAGGTCTGGTCTGGTAGGCCCAAAGTGGGGAAGGGGTGGCTCCACCCGGGCTCCCTTTTTCCCCCTCCCACTAGATGCAATGTGCCATGCGACATTAGACATTATGTGGCTGCCTGTTACTAAAACCTGCCCAGGGACGAGGTCTGTGATTGCACCCAGCCTGGTTATTTTACAGCACAAGGGAAAAAGATATTCGGGAATGACAAGCATGGGGGCTGGGGGGAATCCCAGGTCCCTGTATAAGGAGGTTTTAAGGTCCTTTTGGGCCACTCTGGCAATTCAGTGACCTTAGCATGGGCCAGGATCTAAGCCACAGTCTTTGTGGCTCAGGAGTTTGTATGGTTAGACCTCTGTCAAGGACTTGGATGATCCACTCTTTACCTGTGCTTCACATAGTTAACTGTAGTTCCCCCATTTAAAAAAATGTTAGGATTACAGCTGGCCATTGGAGGCCACCCAGTCAGGAGCATCGTGCACTGATCAACATTTCTTTCTATTGCTAGTTCCTTTCTGATTTTTAGCCCCTGCCAGAATGACAATCAGCCCGGGATAGCACTTCTCCTCACTTCACCCTTTCAGGGACACCAAAGGCAGGAATGGAAACCTCATTCCAAGTTCACGTCTATTAATTCTTCTGACCTGCAGAATAACTACAGGACTCCTGCAAGTTTCCAGTCCCCTCTGTGGAATAACCTGTGCAGGGATGATCCTGTAGTAGGAACATGGAAGGGTCCCAAGAATAACTTTACATGTTGTAGCCAAGATAATACTTTATGTAAGCTTTTTATCTGGCGTCCACATGGCAAATCAGCTGAAAGAATATAGCCCTTAGTATGACAGCAGATATGCTGCCATACTGGTGGTGAGTTTATGATTTAAGACTTGCTTCCAATCTTAAATAGCATACCCCAGTAATACTTCTTAGCTGATAAATATCATCCAAGTATAAAATGTAGTGATTTAATATTTCTCTTTCCCCAAAAGGACATGAGGCAATTAAATGAGCCAGAAGAGATTCAAATAAGTCAAATGATTAAACCAAGTCAGCTTTAAAAATTACATTTACTGTTTTCTGCTGTTCTTGCCAGCTCAATTAACTCAGTGCCTCCTAAGTGATACAAAGGACTCCAAGACCATTAATGAAAAGAATAACAAGGTTTTGTAATAAAGACTTGGAAGTCAGACAGCTGACAAAAAAACCAGCTGGAAATAAATCCATGCATCCTCGATCATCTGAAATGCACAAATAAAGGGGCACCTGAGATGTTAATTGCACACACTGGGACAATTTTACACATGCTCTTTTCACGATTATCCCACTGGGTTTCAACTGAAACTTGACGAGGTATGCTGAGCCAGAACCTCAGCTGCTGTAAATTGGTGTCGCTCCATTGACTTCCATGGAACACAGTTGATTTGCACCACCTGAGATTCTGGCCCTATGTATTTCACAGAACTGCTAGAGATATAAGAAACGTTCACTTGCTTTGTGATGAATTACTGAAAGCCCACTAGACATGCATTTTTCTTCCTATTCGGGCAAAAGAATTCACAGTGTTTACTCTCCCAGATTGTATGAATGGCTGGGTTACCTTGCCACTCTTTCTAGCTGCACTTCTTTGCTTCAAAGCATTAAAGCCACTGAATCAGAAAAATCAAAGGCAGCATCGTATTTCCTTGTTAGTGAACAATCATTACCCTGAGTGCTTGCCCTTAAAAAGTCAACGTGTGCCAACAGCTAACCCAAAGCAATATCCGAGACATTGCAATTATTTCCCAATCCACATGTAAGGCATGTTGGCTTTTTAAAGGCAACCAAAGTAGTAGCATAGGGCATTATTACCATTTTTAATTGACAAGCCAAGGTTCCATTCCAGTCAGAGCGAGGGCTCTCTCCAGCCAAAACTCTCCCAAGCTGCGAGGAAGGGAAGGAGGGGTACCCTCCAGGCCATTGTCATCTCACCACTCCCTAACAGCCTTGAGAAATCCCTTCCAGGGGTGTTTCAGGGGCAGTCTTCCCTCTGAAAAGTGGTGGGAAGGAGGCAGGAGGGGATGGAGCACAGGGGCAGCCACTCTCTGCTGCCAGACTGCTGCCCAGAAATCCTGAGGGAAGTTAGCAACGGTTGCTGCTTTAACGTCTGAGGACTCCTCTCCGTCGTTGTTTCTCAACAGCCCCCCGCAGGGTTGTTTCCATAACTGATTTATCTGGGGACCTGATTTCCCACTGCATTACGCCAGTCTTATGCCCCAGTGATGCGATTCCAGTGCAGTTATGCTGGCAGGAAGCTGGAGAAACCCAGCGGCCCATCAAGACCACTCTTTCTAAGCACCAACAAAGGCCTGCTCAGGTGATGGAGGGCAAGGTGGTCCAGCTCAGCCATGCAAAGTGGCTCCCATCCATGCCGCTGATTATCTGCCTATGTGGGAATGCCCTTCCCCATAGATCTATGGGGTTGGGGAGTCTTGTGCCCTGGCCACTCTGGATCTACCCCCAAATTCCTACCATTAGAGAGAGAGGAGTGCCTGAAAACTCCAGGGGATGCCTTCAAACTCTGGCCCTCTCCTGCATGTTCCTCTGTGGAAGGGGCAACCTGGACCTTTATTTATATAAACAGGAAACAAGGGAGAAATAACATTTTAAAAAGAAACATGTTGTCATGGCCTCTGGGAGCAAGTCCAACACAAATAACAAATCATCATCATTCTAGGGCCTCAACAAAGTAATGTCTTAGAGACTAACCAATTTATTTGAGCATAAGCTTTCGTGAGCTACAGCTCACTTCATCGGATGCATCTCACGAAAGCTTATGCTCAAATAAATTGGTTAGTCTCTAAGGTGCCACAAGTACTCCTTTTCTTTTTGCGAATACAGACTAACACAGCTGCTACTCTGAAACCTAACAAAGTAATGGACTCTTTGGGAATTCCCATGGGAGTTAGCTGCCTAAATACATTGGAGAATCTGGGCCCAGATCCTCAGCTGGTAATAAATCAAATATTGTACCATTAGCTTTACTGGAACCACACTGATTTACACCAACTGAGGATCTGGCCCGATATATTTTATATTCAATCAGTCTGTCAACTGTAAGACAGCAGTTCATGCTGGAAGATCATGTGACAATTATATGCTAATCATTGGAGAACTCAGTGCTGCTTCATACAAAGCTGTTATCTATTTGAACATCTGGTCACTGAGCCAACTGACCCCTCCTTTCTCTGAAGGACCTTGCCACAGATTGCTCTCTCAGAAGGCCTACTGCATAATCCTTTCCAAACTGCAAAAAGGGGTGAAATCCTGGCCCCACTGAAGTAACTGGCAAACTGACCTTGCAAACGCTTACACATGTGAATAGTCCTAGCCATTGAATTCAATGGGTTTATTCACCTGTGTGAAGTGACCCAAATACACAAGTGTTTGTAGGACCTAGATTTGCAAAAATAAATGAGAAGAACAGTTAACACTGATCTCCCATTAAATCTTACTGGAAAAATTCCCTTGTGGGAAAAATGGGATTCTAGAAATACTGGACAAGTGGATGTTTCATGCTATGATTGTTTATTAACATTAGTTTCATCAATTGGGATTAAAATGAAGCCTGTCATTAATCAAATATCTGAAATAAAATGGATAAGCCAAAAAGTGGCTTCAGAATTTTGCTGTTCTTATTCACTCAAATGTGAATAACATCTTTCATTTGATAAGAAGATGAATATTTTTCTGAAAGGTGTATTATATTATTATTGCAGGTCACCTGTATTTCATCTTATCAAACATGCCACAGTCTACTACAGATGGTCTGTAGGGAAATAGGAAAGAATATTCACAAACTGAAATAATCTTTTTCCAGCTAATATGAAAGGACCCATCCAAACAATTTTGGTTTTCTGTTTTAATATTAAACAGCTGTAAGTCATTTTCCCAAATTGTTTACAGGCTCTGAAATACAGCATACCAGTACAAACAAATATTTGTAAGAGGTCCTTTGATATGAAGGAAACACTTTTTAGTATGTTTAGGTTGCACATTCTAGTCCCAGTCTAGAAAGAAAAAAATCGTGTATAGTGTTAAAAGATCTAAAAGAATCTCAAACACCTGTACATGCCATGTGCTGTTAATAAAGACCAAATAATTAAGTATCAATGATACTTTACTACAATGTGACTTTCTCCTCCCCATGCATAAGTGAAAATAACAAAGTAAAGGTGTCTGCAACTTATCCTCAGCCCTGGCATGTTGCATTTATAAAGCCCTCCTGTTGTTATTCATAGAGAGCCTAACCATCCATGATTCCAGGCTCTGTTCATATACACAGAGCTGGTCCCTGTTCCAAAGTGTTTACAGTCCAAATAGACAAGACATATATCTATATCCCTTATTTACCATTGTCTCTGAGTGCCTCACACTCTTTAATTTATTTATCCTCATGATACCCTGGTGAGGATAGGGTTAGGGTTAGGTTGGGTTGGGATGGGAGGCAGCATTGTATAATGGAGCTCAGGAGACTGGGTTCTAGTCCCAGCTCTGTCACTTCACTGCTCTGTGCCTCAGTTTCCCCATCTTTAAAATGGGGATAATAGTGCTGACCTCCTTTGTAAAGTGCGTTGAGATCTACTGATGAAAAGGTCCATGTAAGAGCTAGATGTTATTATTCCCATTATGCAGATGGGGAATTGAGGCACAAAGAACCTAAAGGTGGGATTGTCAGCACTGCCTCAGCAATTTCAGTACCTAATTCCCATTCATTTTCATCCAAATCTCCAGGGGGCCTGGAAAATCTCAACCAAGTAACTTGCCCTAGTTCACCCAGATGGGCTGTGGTCCACTCCAGGGACTTAACCACAAGACCATCCTCCCTCTTACTCAGTCTTCCTCTGTGGATCTCAAAGGGCTTTCAAACCTTAATTTTCCTTGCAACTCTCCTGCAATATAGGCAAACATTATCCTTCTCACTCTATATACTCCAGATTGTCAGCCCCACATATCTAAAAGTCATGAGCTGGACGCCAAAATATCCTGAGACTGACCTGAAAATCATGAGATATTTTACAAAGTACATTTGTGGGTCTTTTTATTTGCCTTCAGGCTTTGGAGCCTTTGGGATGCAGTCAGGTCACATTCTCAAGCTTTTCTCCATGACCACGAGGGCTAGACACTTATTTAAATGGCAGCTGAGAGCCTCACACTATAACATGACTCCAGGAGCAGGGATATTAAGTAAAACACCAACCTTCATGAGAAAAGCTGAGAGCTGGTAACTAGGGTTGCCATCTTTCTACTCGCACAAAACCGAACACCCTTGCCCTGACCCCTGCCTGCCTCTCATCTGAGAGCCCATCCCTGCCCCGCCCCTTCTCTGAGCCCCGTCCCCCCAGCTCACTTCATCCTCCCTCCCTCTGTCGTTTGCTCTCCCCACCCTCACTCACTCGCTCATTTTGACCGGGCTGGCTCGAGGATTGGGGTGTGGGAGGGGGTTCTGGGCTGGGGGGTGGAGCTGAGGGGTTCAGAGTATGGGAGGGGGCTCCAGGCTGAGGCAGCGGGTTGGGGTGTGGGAGCGGGGAGGGCTCTGGCCTGGGGGTGTGGGCTATGAGGTGAGGCTGGGGATGAGGTGTTTCGGGTGCAGGAGGGTGCTCTGGGTTGGGACCGAGGGGTTTGAAGGGCAGGAGGGGGATCAGGGCTGGGGCAGGAGGTTGGGGCACGGGAGGAGTTCAGGGGTGCAGGCTCTGGGCAGCGCTTACCTCAGGCAGCTCCCAGAAGCAGCAGCATGTCCCCCCTCCGGCTCCTACGTGGAGGCATGGCCAGGTGGCTCTGTGCGCTGCCCTGTCTGCAGGCGCCGCCCCTGCAGCTCCCATTGGCCTCGGTTCCTGGAGCTGCAGAGCAAGCACTCGGGGCAGGGGCAGCATGTGGATCCCCGTGGCTGCTCCTACACATAGGATCCGGAGGGGGGAACATACCACTGCTTCCAGGAGCCACGGCAGCCAGTAGGGTGACCAGATTGCAAGAATGAAATATCAGGACACATTGGGCAAGCGGTGGGGGAAGAAAGCCACAGGTGCACAGCCCCGACCAGAGCCAAGAGAGGGGGCGCACAGCCCTAGGAAGCTGCAAGAGGGGTGTACGACCCCTGCTGCAGCCAGCACCACAAGCCACGGGGCAAGGACTCATGGCCCCAGCTCCAGCCCCCAGCAGAAGCCACAGGGCCAGGGGCACAGGTTTCTCCTCCCTCCCAGTGCCCTTCCCCACAGCCCCACCACCACAACTAAACAATGCCCCACACAGACCCCCACTGCCCAGTGCCTTGACACACACAGATCTCCCCCACTGCCCAGCACCCCCCAACAGGCCCCCACTGCCTACCATCCCAAAACACACAAACCTCCCCCACTGCCCAGCGCCCTCCACACTGTCACAGCCCAGCACCCCACACACACCTCCCAGACACTCACTCCATCACACCCTGCCCCCTTCCCTGGCTGCACTCACCAGCCCTGCTGGGAGGTCTCTGGCTCCTAGGGGCAGAGCGGCGAGGGGGGTCTCCAGACTCTCCACGGGCTGCGCCTGCCACAAGCGCAAGCTCCGGTGGCTCCCATTGGCCGGGAAAAGTGCCAATGGGAGCTGCCAGAGCCGCAGAGCGCGGCTTGCAGGTGGGAGCAGCCCGCAGAGCCCCCTACCCCCGACCCTAAGGGACCTGCCGGGAGGCGAGGTGGGGAGTCCTGGCGGTGCCTACCTGGGCAGCTCCCAGAAAGGATCTGGCAGGTCCTTCTGGCTCCTAGGGTCGGGTTGGGTGCGGTGCAGGGGGGAGGGGGGGCACGGAGGGCTCTCTGCCCACTGCCGGCGCCTGCAGGCCCCGCCCCCGCAGCTCTGATTGGGCAGGAGGGAGCGGGTGCAGCATGCAGAGACCCCCCTCTGCCTCTGTGCCTAGGGGCCGCCCACACTGCAGGCTCCTGCCGGCGGGCAGGCAGCCCCGGGACTTTGGCGGTGACGGTGAGCAGTCCACCCCCGATATCGGGACAAAGGGCGTCCCGACCAATGGGTTAAAATCAGGACTGTCCCGATAATATCGGGATGTCTGGTCACCCTAGCAGGCAGGGAGCCTGCCTTAGCCACGCAGAGCTACCAACTGGACTTTCAGCGGTGCTGACCGGAGCCGTCAGGGCCCCTTTTTGACCAGGCACTTGGGTAAAAAACCAGACATCTGGCAACCCCACTGGTAACACAGTTATGTTGCTATCCCGATCACAAGAGAGAGTCCCTGGCTTGGTAATGGTGAAAGTTAAGCAGCTGCACAGAGAAGTCAGGAAGTAAGGGAGAGGTCAGAGAGAATGAAGCTTCCTGCCAGCTTGGAATCACTCCTGGAAGGGAAGCAATGAGGAAGGCTGCTGGAAAGGTAATGCATGACTCTGTTTTGCTATGCCTTCTGCTGTAAGTGAGCCTGGGTGACCAGCCTGGGCCCAAGCCTGTTTCCACTGAAGTTAATATGATCATTCAATTCTTCAGTGGGAGTAGGAGTGGGCTTAATTTTTAAAATGAAGTGCAGAGACTTTTCAAATTTGGATGCCTGGAATTAGGTACCAAAGGCCCAGACCTCCAAAGGCATTTCGGTGCCTAACTCCCAATGGGAATTAGGCACTTAAATACCTTTGAGGATCTGGCACTATATTTAAGGACCTAAATTAAAGTGGGCTGATTTTCAATGGTGGTCACTGTTCAGTGGTGATGTACAAGCAATAATAATATTTCATACCTTGGTGCAATGTGTTATCTGGCTCAGTTACTGAAACTGCTATGCTCCTTAGAGACACAGCATCTGTGTGTAGATGTGTAGGCAGCCTCTGCTAGTTTGGGGGGAACCTAAGAAGCTAATTTATAGTCCTCTGATTTAATTATTGATTTCTACAGCTGAGGCCAAAGGGTCTGATTCACCACTGTGTTACTCCAGTTTATAATTTTGTAAAGGCCCCAGTTAGGAATCAGGGCCCGCATTTGTGCTGGTCACTGTACAAACACTGATCGAATCAACAAAACCTGCCCCAGAGGGCTTCCCATCTAAACCCCGATCCTGTAGCTGCTTGCGCAATGAGTAGATTGCTGCGCCCCCGCAGAGCCTTACTGCAGTTAACAGGGCCGCGCACACATGCAGGTCCCTGGGTGCAGAGCTGCTTGCAGGCTAGGGGCCTAAGTTTAGACAAGCCATGCAAGGAAAAGGGATAGACACTAGCTGAGATGTAAGGAGGGATGGGGGGAGGAAGGCCACAGGAATCAGCAGATGACATTGTTGAGGCTGTCGATGCATGTGTATTGGTACTATCAGCACGCTCTAACAACCTCATCCTTTCCTTCAATCTTCCTCCTGTGTCCCTTCCGTGGGCATGCTCAGAACTGCTAAGGAAAGGCTTGCAGCAAGATTTGCATTAGGAAAGATGGGAGACAGGATCAGTCAGGGGCCACTGAATGTCATAAGGCTTGGAGACAAGAGAGGGAGGACCTGGACAGCCTGATGGTTTAGAAGATTAATGGGGCCACACAGACAGACATCCAGGAAGATATGCTCATGAGCACTCTATAAATCCCCAGCACAAGAGGGGGACTGAAATGAAACTGTTCTGTCGGTAAGAGAAGGAGCAGAGTTAAGGGTATTGGAAACCTACAGTCTGCCCTTAGAAAGGGCCCATACTGCCTCAAGAGCAGGGTAGGAACCAAACAAAGACCAACTGCTTCCCCCTTGCTGCACGGGAGAATTAAGCTGCACCAGCCTTGTCCCTACCACAGCTCACTTCCCCTTGCACGTCAGTTCAGCTGTGCAGACCAATGTGTTGAAGGTGGGGAGGGGAGAGCCAAGAATCCATCCATTCCCCACCCCTTCTCGCCCACTTCCAACCCAGCAGCACAGGAAGAGGAGGGGTAGCAACTCCCTAGTGGCTATTCTCTGCACTGTGTTGTAACCTGTGATGCACGTAGTAGGTGCAGGGAAATAAGGGATGCCATATGTCCCTTACTGCCCTGAGTAGGCCCACTCATGATTAAGCCCTTCCAGACATTATGGCAAATGGGCTTCTTGCATTACAACTTTCTAAATTCCTGACTTTCAGGCAACCACACCTCTGAATGGCTTTGCTTTCAAATGTTTTGTTTTGTTATGTTGTAATGACAGCGTTTGAATTATATTGTTTGGAAGTAGTAGATATTTATTTACAGACTTACTACCGTCTTAACAAAGTTTTTTTCTTGGGAATTTCCTTAGATTTTCACAGAAAGTTTTTTTCTCAATGTGTGAAAGCTTGATGTGGATTGAGCCACCAGTTTGCAAATGTGAGAGAGTTGGGACTGAGATCATAGAATCATAGAAGCATAGAATATCAGGGTTGGAAGGGACTTCAGGAGGTCATCTAGTCCAACCCCCTGCTCAAAGCAGGACCAATCCCCAACTAAATCATCCCTGTGGGGATGACAAGGTTTTAGTAAACTTGGAACTTCGGGACATTTGCTTGCTCTGTTTAGATTTAATACAAAGATTGGAGAACAATTTTACTAATAGTTTATGAGTAGAAAGAGTCAATCAAATAAAACTGAAATTTCCAAATACTATGTCTGGCTACGGAGTATGTATATAGTATGTACTGACCCCTTAATACAACATGTGTACTCTATTGCGTCAAATAATATACATCTGTTAGTAATAACTCTTTCAAAAGGCAATCATTTTTACCACTAACGTAGTAAAGTGATTTCCTTAAATATTTTCCCAGCAGCTATTTTCTGCCTTTTGTGTGCGTAAAGTTTGACACTGTACATCATTTTGTATTTCTACTGGATGTTTAAAATTGACTTTCTAAAATCACTCTTTATTTGTTTTTTCACTAGAGCATAGATTTAAAAATAAAGACGTGCAAAGCAGATGAGCTATGGTTCTATCTAAAAGATCTGAACATGAAAGGCAGGAAAAACTTACTACAGCTGTTTCATATCACCCTGATTCATTGCACATGTCTCATCTGGCCTGACTGGTTTTGAGGGGTAGGGTGTGTATGGATCTGACTCCAGTGTGTGTGTTTGTGTCCAAGGGGAATAATTGCAATGTTGCTTCAATATTCCCCTGAAATTCAAATATCCAGCCATACAGTGGTTTAGGAACTAGCGATAGAACATGCCAGCATGTAGGAACATCAGGCAGCTCAAGATGACCTAAAGGACCTTAATAGTCTTTTTGCTCTTCTGTGTTGTATTTAATTCATTATTTGTTAAGTGCCTGACACAATTAAGCTGAGGGCAGAGTAGGTTTTAGAAGGGTAGAATTGAATCAGGGAATTGGCCAGCCAGAAAGCCTCTGGTGAGTGATTTATTTGTGAAATCTGTATGCCAAGGAGACCTCAAAATGGGACTGAAGCTGCAGAGGGAGGGGAATAGAATCCTAATGGCGCCAAAGTAAACCGAGGATGGGAGATGTAGCAATGCAATGTTTAAAGCCAGCAAACGGGAGATATGGCAACAAGGCAGAAGGTTCCCAATCTGCTGCCCATGACCTAAAAGCAGGGGTTCCTTACATGGGCTGAGATGGCATAAATGACAGGAAACATCACAAGCTTTAACTCACGGAGGCAATGTGCTAGGGCCCTTTTGCATTGCTCCAAAGGGGCAGCTCACAATTCCCCCATCGCTGGGGAATTTTCAGCTGACGCAGAGCCTTTGCAGCCAGTTCTATGCTAGTTCCCCCAGTGCAGGGGGCATGGTGGGGGCTGGAGGTGCCTGGGCAGAACACACTGCTTCAGAGCTCCCGGCTAGCAAAACGTGAAACCTATCTACTGAGCTATAGTTGTACAAATAAGGGAATAAAGCCTCTCCTCGGTCTTGAAGGGCATTTTTTTGTGCTCACAAGGCGTATGCAGTTAGCAATCCATGTAATGCTTTGCCTCAAAAGAACACAGCTCAAGGGGTACAAATCTTCTGTTGAGATCCAGGACTGGATCTGAGTATTATATTAAACAAATGCACGCAGTGCTCTTGTGCCAATAATTGCTAATGTGCGAGCGAGGTACGTTTCATTTCGTGGATAGAATGCAGATTTAGGCCCAAGTTCTCCAGAGGGTGAAGGGGCGGAGGACTGTAATACATAAGTGAGTGTGTGTTACAGGTCCCTTTCTGTGCCCTGTCCACGGAGGATATGAGCCGCAGCTGCAGTTCTAACACTTTAGCGCAAGTTGTAGCAGCTCACGCTTTTAGCTCTGGAGGGCCACGATTCAATCCCTGCTGTGCCAGCCAAGACGGCAGCCAACCCAGAAGCATGGAGTCATGGTGGCTCATTAGATTCCCTCTCTCATTGTGCAGCCACGTCTGGGCTCTGTTCAGCCTTGGGAGGCCAGGGGCAGCTGCTGAGGGAGACAGGAAGCATCGATCTACATGCAGAGCTCCCAAAGCAAAGAGGGCTAAGTAATAGGGAATGGAGGTGACCAACCTAGTGCAAGCATTAAACACGCCCGCTGTGGGTTACCGAGCCCAGTGGAGGTGGCAGGCCGGGGTAGACAATGGCAGAGTGGCATGTCTGTCAGTTGTGATCCCAGTGTTAGCAGGAGAGAGCTATAGGCTCAGGACCAAGGGTTTCTGTAGGATGCCTACCCTAGCCATGTCCCTCCCTCTCACTTCTGGCTCCATTGCCTGCGGGAGAGACAGCAGTGAAACTGCCGCTCTTTCCAAGCCAGGTAGATCTTTGATTTATTTGTTGCCCTTCCCTGGTGTTACATGGAAGGGGAACCCGGGGATCTCGTTTTCCAAAGCAGAGTCAGAAAGCCCTGCCTGTCCTTGTTCCCAGCCACATGCTCCCCTCTATTACGCAGCAGAGGGTTAGCAGTAGCAACACGCTGCAGTTTGTAGTGACTGCACCAAGCGGCGGTCCCTGACGAGAGTCTGAAGCACTCTGCAGCATGTGCCCAGGAGAAAACCCCTGCCGAAGGACAGCAGAGCAAGAGTGGTGCAGAAGCACCCGGCCTTGCCAAATCAGCCCTGAGTGGAGTGAGCGAAATCACCTACCCAGCAGCTTCAGCCCTCCCAAAACGAATGCAATGGGCAAGGAAAAGTCCAACATAAATTATGCCACAAGCATCAATTTGCTCTATGCAGACAGCCAATCCCATCGGGGTGAGGGAACAAATTGCTGCAAGCCAGGCAGTGCCCAGGGCAGTCCAAAGCAGCCCAGAGGCGTTTGGGAGGCATGCAGCTAGACGGGATGGCCAGCCTTTAGCCATGGATCCATGTGTCTTCAGCCTAAGCCGACGGGCCCTACTGATCAGCAGCTCATCCCACGATGGAATTCTTCAGCGTTCAGAAACCACGGACCATTCCAAGTAGGGTTCCCCCTCCGCCCCGCTGCGCTTTTTCCAGGGGATGGAAGTACATGTGTTGCTAGAGAGAGAAGCTGAGATTTTCAAAGTTGCCTGAGGGGTGCCGGGGCTCGTTTCCCATTCAGTTTACTGTGCAGTGGGTGTTCAAATCCCTTGGGTGACGTTGAAGATCTCAGCCGTAACGTCCTGTAGCAATGTTACTTTCTAAGTCACGCTTCAGTGACTTTAAAAACATTTCATTTGGTATCAAAATGGCATTCGCCCACCTGCAATTTGGCAATAGCAGTGACCCTGAGATACCAGAAGATCAGAACCTGAGCAGAACAGTGAGAGGTCTGTTTGCCAAGCCATTTTATACCTATATTTTATTCACACTTAACTAATATAAGAAAGTAAGAGTTGCCGTACTGGTCAGACCAATGGTCCATCTAGCCCAGTCTCCCGTCTCTGACAGTGGCCGGGACCAGAGCTTCACGGGAGTGCACAGAACAGGGAACTTGTAGTGATCCGCCACATCTTCCCTTCCTGGTTTCTGGCAGTCAGAGATTTAGGGTTGCCCTGAGCATGGGGTTGCATGGCTGACCATGGTGGCTAATAACCACTGATGGACCTATCCTTCATGACATTATCTAGTTCTTTTTTTAACACATTTATACTTTTGGCCATAACAACATCTCATGGCAATGAGTTCCACAGGTGAATTGTGTGTTAGGTGCAAAAGTACTTCCACATCTGATGCCCATTAATTTCATCGGGTAACCCTTGTTTTTTGTATAGTGTGAAAGGGGTAAATAACACTCCTCTATTCACTCTTTCCACTTGATTAATGATTTTACGGCCCTCTATCATATCCCTCCCTTAATGGTCTCTTCCTTGAGCTTAACAGCCCTAGTCTTGTTAGCGTCTCCTTGTCTGAAAGCCGTTCCATACCCTGGATCATAACAGAGGCCTTGTCAGAGTGTTTTCTAAGCTATACTCAGAGGCTGTTTCTCTTTCTGAGAATAAAACTCCAATCATAGGATATCAGGGCCCTCAGGAGGTCATCTAGTCCAATCCCCTGCTCAAAATCCCCAATTTTTGCCCCAGATCCCTAAATAACCCCCTCAAGGACTGAACTCACAACCCTGGGTTTAGCAGGCCAATGCGCAAACCACTGAGTTATCCCTCCTCTCCCCTGGAAAAAGCACCCGGATGTGAACCAGGGACCTCTTGATCTGCAGCCAAAATGTTCTACCCCTGATTTATACCCCCGTGTGCAGAAATAACTTCAAGCATTTGTATTTTTAAATGAATTAAGGTTCAGGGGAGCCCGGGGTGTAGGGCCTTACTCCCCTCCATTGGGTACCCACTTCAAGGTTAGCAGTGTGGAATAAGAGCAGCCCCCATGGGGCTGCTACTCCACCTCCTGTGCATCTGGAGGGGGAATGGGCAGCAAAGGATGGGGAGTGGGTTTATCCTTGGATCCACCTCCCCAGTACACTGAGCCTTTGCATCTGAGGAAGTGAGCGGGGCCAGGTATAAAGCCGGCATAGATTGCTTCTTCCCTGGAGGGGAACCAGGGCCCAGAGAATGACTCTGCCCTCTGGGCAGAGCAACTACACACTGCCCCTAGCTCGAGGCTTGTGGCAAAGCCATGACTGAAGCACAGACAAAACAAAAATCCCCTCTCTAGACTTGCCCGATAGGAACAAAAAGGGGTAAATCAGCCCAACTGACTTAAGCATCTTAGAAAAACAGGGCTATTCCATCTCTTCTTAGCTATTCTAACTTCTTAGCGGGAAAGTGAGAGTAAATCTGGTTGCCGCTGATCTACTTCAGAAGAAATATTTTTATGATACATGATTTCTCTCTGTCCAACCGTCCCAGGGTACCAACTAAAAAAGGCTAACGTAGAGAAGACATACATTCTTATCTCTTCAGCTCTCAGCTTTGGCTGAACTTCATATGATTCTTTCTGGTCTGACTCACAACAGGCTCCCGGTTGCCAAGAGACGTGTTTCATAATCTCCGTTTTGCTGCCATCTGCTGGAGTCCTTGGTTTCCATTTCTTCACTGTATACAGTGGAATTTACAGTGTTCTCTCAAGTTTTGGGGAAAGTCAATGTGAGTTTCACACTCACGATATTTATTGCTAGTTGTCATGTTCAAAGCAATTTACAAGTATTAGTGAATCCTCACAATACCATGTGCATTAGTTAAACTCAGTTAGTTCCAGATTGCAGATGGGTAAACTGGTCAGGGGAAATTGAGGCACAGAATAATTAAATGCCCATGGTCAAAGAGCAAGTTGGCGGTTGAACTGGGATTAAAATTCAGTGTTAAAAACCCAACTCTTCCTCTGAATCCAGTTGTTTTAAAAGGTGATGTTAAATGTCATGTACATATTCTAGTTCTCTGTTAATGCCCCTCAGCCCTTCTGGCATCTGGCACTTCTACATCATCAGAGAGAAATGAAAAGTCATTGGCCCATAAAAAGCAATTCTAACGTGGGTGGAATGTGACTTCACCTAAACATGACCAATTTTTTCTGCAGATGGTTTGCAGCAGCACCCAGTAATGCAATTGCATTGCTGAGTCAGGGTCTCACTTTGGCAGCTCATTTTACCCATCCAACCCCCACCACAGAGAAATCCTGTTAAATCAATGGGACTGCTTATGTGAGTACGGGGAACTGAATTTGGCCCATTCTTTCAAGAGGTAAAATTGGCAGCTAAGAAATTTGGGACTAAGGAATCTCAACAGTGAAAGGGAGCAAAGAAACAAAACACCTTTGGAGTCTCAAAATTGTTTCCTCTTTCTCTTAGCATGTCCAGAGAGAAAAGACTGACCGCAACATTAAAGAAGGGCTTTGCATTTTCAGACTGCTATGGAATCCCCAGACATCGGCCCTTTCTTTACGATTCAGAAATGTCTACATGTCTTATAACAGAAAAGGGCTCAAATTAACCTTGACACAGTGGAAACAATGCTTTGAAGTTCCCTAGAATGAAATACTTCAGTGTTATGCCTCTAAACCAAACGGAGTATTAACCGGTTGAAGGAGGCCAACAGAGAATTTGAACCTCTTGCTCTCCAATTCACTGCTGATGGGGATGCAGCTACTTTATCTGAAAAAGCGATCAATATACCATAACTTTGCTTTTCCACTAGGATCCACCAAGGATGTATATGTTATCAGTCACATCATTACAAATCTAAGCTTAGGAATTTCAAAAGAGGTGCTAAACTCCCATTGATGTTTTAACCAAGAGGAAGGATGGCTCATTGGTTTGGCCACTAGCCAGAGATCTGGGTTTAAATCCCTGCTCCTCCACAGACTTCCTATATAAATTTGGGAAAGTCACTTAGTGCAGGTCGCTTAGTGGGGTAATACTCACTATTGGAGTGTGATTTCTAAAGCGCACAAACTTGTCAGGCATTAATAGGTCCGTGTAGACCCAGCTGGTACACACCTAAAGTTTCCGAGTTCATTTTAACGTAGTGCTATTTCAAACAGGACTCAATTAAAGCTCACTAGGGAACTTTTAGTTCCCATCAGCAGGGTCCTCAATGATCAATTAATGAGCAACACATTAGCGTGCTTTAGAAATCACACCCCCATCGGGCACACTGCTGCTCCACGTAGACAAGCCCTAAGTCTCTCCTTACCTCAGCCCCCCATCTGTATAATGGGGACAATAGCACCACCCTGCCTCCCAGTGGCGTTATGAGGATCAATACAATAAATATGGTGAGGTGCTCAGATACTCTAGTAATGGGGGGGAGGCCACAAAGTACCAAAGACAAAACTTCCTTATGCCCCTTTAAAAATCTGATCCTAATGAACCGAAAAGAACAAATTTGCCCTCACTCAAATTTCTGACCATTTCAAACCAGAGGGAGGGCACTACCCGCAATTGCTGCTCTCGGAATACTGAGACACAGTACAAATAAGCTGGTGATCAGTTACTGCTAGAGCTTAATACAATGCATCACTAAGCCATGCCGAGTGGCTGTCACAAAGCCAGGGAACCACAGCCCCAGTGGTTACTGATTTCCTGGAACTTTGTCCTCTGAGACCTGAGTCATCTACAGCTGTTGTTCAATAAATTCCAATTCTGAAATTATTTGGAAGACTGCAGAGGACCATACCCCAGAGTCAAAATCATGGCCCTCGACGTTAATCAATGTTAAACGTCTGACAGCTGGAGGTCTAAGCAATTTTGCAGGAAGCTGTTTGTTCTACAAGTCTCCCTGACCGAATCTTTAGCCTAACATAACTCAGGGAGGCTCAGATGTTTCTTGTCATATAGCATACTCCCTGAAATCAAGTGGTGAAGGCATTTTCTATACTGAATGCTGCCAGATGCCTGAAAACAGAAACCAACGATATAGAATAACCCTTTGCTAATAAGAGATTCTTGTTGAAGGCTCTAAATTTGTGCCTTTCTCATCTGTTCTCTTCATATTGTATGGGGTAACATTTTCAAAAATTCCTCAGAGACTTAGGAGACTAAATCTAATTTTCAAAAGTGACTTAGACACTTAGATGCCTCAGTCCCATTGATTTTCAGTGAGACATAGGCTTGTGAGGCCCAGGTCTTCAAAGGTATTCAGGTGCCTAACTTCTTGGGAGTTAGGAGCCTGAACCCCTTTGAAGATCTGGGACTCACAAGCCTAAGTCACCTTTGAAAATGGCACTTAGACTCTTAAATCACTTAGGCACTATTGAAAATCTTACCCATTGGCCGTATTGTGGCAAGCCACACCATCACCAAACAAGCCTCAGGTGAGGCTTCTTCTATAGAGCGATGACAGTTCCTACGCATCCTCAGCTGACGTGGCACTCCACTAAGTTCAGTGGAGCTGAGCCAATTCACATCAGCGGAAGACCTGGCCCAAACAGAGTTTAATAGCGGAGCTGCTTACTGATATTGAAAACTGGTGACACTTGAAATACGAAGGTTTTATTAGGCTGATGTCCGCTCCCAAAGACTGCAAGTTAGACCTGGACTAAGCAAAAAACAAAAGGTTTAGAACATCAAAAAACCTTTCCATTACAACCCAATTTTTCTTAGTTCTCTTGTTGTGCTGAAGGCTGGGTTTTGCATTTTGGGATATGTTCTTCTCACATTGTACCTGGGTAACTCCCACCTGTGCTAGCTCTGATAGTAGATGCATATGTGCATTTGAATGAAAAAAGAATGCCCTTTGGCTCCAAATCCACTTCAGATGTATGGAAATATGAAGGGGAGTGATTCATTGCTGATCTAGCAAACCGCTAACTAAAGTCAGTAGTAATCTCTGGTGAGAAGTGTAGTAGCTGGATCTATGCGCTCTGTGAGCTCCACTTGGTAAACTTCCCCCGCCTTATTATGCAATCCATCAACTGTTTCATGCATCCCTAGAGGAAAAAGGAATGAGCGCACAAGTCAGGAACAGCCACTCAAGCGGCTCATCTCAATTATGTCATATTGTGTGTTAACTTGCTTATTTCATTCCTTAACTTTGCCTGTCCTCCTTGCGCCTGATCTGCCCCCTGCTGGAGTTAATGGGAGTTATGCTGCTGACTTCAATGGCAGTTGAGTCAGGTCTCCTAGGCAGGAGACTCTCCATTCAACAGAGCCAATACAATGCAGACATTTTAGTTCTACAGCATCTCGTCCTGCTCTCCTAACTGAAGACCAAATACCACACCCTTCTGTCTCAAAGGCGGTTCGTTTGGAGCAGATTTCTCAGACCCTCTTGTGCCGACAACAGGGAAAATGCAAGCAAATCAAAGCAGGGACAGGAAAGGAGAGACAAGGGTTGGTGGTTAATGCATACGGAGCTGCTAGGGATTTTTCTCTTTAAAATCATCTTGTTGGCTTAAAATCTGGTTATTTTCTGCTTCTTGCATCTGGGACTGAAATAGAGCAGTTAGTAGGAGGAAAGAGAGTATTTGCTGAAGAAACGAGGAAACTCCCTCAGGAATCAATGACTCTTTATGTATAGGAACCTATTCTACCAGGTCCCCTCCACCCATGCTGCTCGGCTTCTTAATATAGAACATGGGTCATTAAAATGTAGAAAACCTGATGGACGTGTGGAACATCAGTGCTTGACATTTGATTCACAGGAGAAAACTGACACAAAAGACCACCAGAAAGCAAACTGTGCATCTAGCACACTTAACTGAGAGGCAGAGAGAAGAATTGTAAACCAGGTTTACAGTTCAGACTGAATGTGACCAGGAAAAGCTGGCTAGAATGAAACCCCAGTCTGACAAACAAGAGGAAAATGGTAATGTCAGGCAAATATCTCCATTGAAGGTGCTGATAAAACCTTCCCCCCACCCCCTTAGGTATTTCACACATGTGTCAAGATCATAACCCTGAATTATAAGAGCAAAATCGTTAGAGCTAAGTAAGAAGTAAGTTAAGGATGTTTTTCACACGTCATGTGGGAATGCATATCCAAGCCTAGGGACCAATTCTGATGATACTGAAATCAGTGAAAGAATCGCCTTTGAGATCAGTGGTAGCAAGATCAGAGCCCTAGTTTTCAGCCTGAAAATGTCATCCCACAAAAGCCATGGATCTACCGGGTTTAAGCAGGGGGAGAACATGATCTCTTGGCAGTTCTGCTTCATGGATGTAGGGAGTCATGTGCCTTGTCCATCACAGCGCAATCCACTGTCAATCACTCCTCATTTGTTCTCCTCAAGGGGCGCCTCAGGAATATCTCTATTGCATTACGAAGAAATGGTGGGAAAGGGAGTGAAAAAGCCCTGTTCGCCAAGCTATCTCCACCACGGGGACTGGTGGCAGTGCCATTCAGCCTGGAGGCTGGCTGAGGAGGGATGGTCCAAGTAGTTAGTGGGCTTGCCTAGGACTCAGAAGACCTAGGTTCAATTGCCTGCTCTGCTACTGGCTTCCTGGGTGACCTTGAGCAAGTCTCTTATCCTCTGTGTGCCTTGGTTCCCCACCCGTGAAGCGGGGACATCTGTATGGCCCTACATCATAAGCATGGTGTTGAGCTAAACATGTTTAAACCTGTGAGGTGCTCAGGTGCTCTGATGACAGGCTCTAGCTGAAAGCCTGCTCCAATACAGTAGCAATTAATGGGATTAAACCAGCAGATGGGTGGGTAAAGACACGGGATTGAAACGGACAGTCCTCAGAAATCCTGCATGAAGGAGCCACAAATAAACTGAGAGCTTCCCCTCTCAGCAGCGTCCCACTGGAATGAAGCTGACTTTGGCCAGCCAGGGTTGGGGCAGGAGCAGTCTTGGCCCAGATGTCTGGTCAGGAAGCAGCGGGGGCCAGGAACATTTCCTCACCAAGGGCTCTGGTCAGGAGGGGCGTGCTGCTGGAGCGAACGAGCAGGAGCTTAGTCAGAGCAAAAGTCCCCCAAGAGCAGACTGCCAGCTACACCTTCTGTGGCCCCAGCCGGTAATAACATTCTTGGGGTTTCCCTGTGAGGGCATCTCTGTCTCTCTCATTGGCAATTGTATACACAGAGGCCAAGCTGTTCCCTCTCTCCCCAGCACAGCCATAACCTTGCACATAAAGGACCAGATTCTGCCACCTCTCCTTTGTGTGCAGCCCCACTGGGTTCCAGAGGACGACTGGAGGGGGCAAGCGCATGAGTGGCAGAATCGGCCTTGCTGGGATCACTCGGTGCCCTCCTACCTCCTTCATGCATCGGTCCCCCCAGGGACACAACTCCGTGTGGACAGAAGAGGCGGGGTGGGGGCTCAGCCAGGAGGGCAATTAGAGAGAGTAGGTGATGAGCATCTCCACAATACACCTTGCCCCCGGGGAGCCTGGCTAGTGCGCGCCATGGCGCACGAAGCACCTCGCTGCCCATAGCCAGGGGCCAGCTTGCAGCGGGAATCGCCGGCTCTGCACAGCGCACGGGACTGATCAATCAAACCCACACGTCTCCGCTGCCCCGGCGGACAGGGAAGGAAACTGACGGTGGGCACCGCTTCCCGGGGTCACCGCTAGTCACTCCCACCCACCGCACCCGCACCGAATACACGAACCATGCAACTGACGAGCTGCTACTTCCACCTTCTGGGAAATTAAGTAGGGACCCAGAGGCTCTTCCAAGAAGTCACCTAATGCAGTGAAATGTCCAGCAACTGAGTGAGGGCTGTGGGCGGCAGGGGGCAGAACTGGGTGTGACCGTGGATGGGCGGGTTTGGGGCAGACCGGCGCCCAGGCGGGGGAGATCCGGGACAGACCGGGCGGGTTGGGGCGGACCGGCGCCCAGGCGGGGGAGATCCGGGACAGACCGGGCGGGTTGGGGCGGACCCTCGGCCAGGCGGGGGAGATCCGGGACAGACCGGGCGGGTTGGGGCGGACCGGCGGCCAGGCGGGGGAGATCCGGGACGGACCGAGCGGGTTGGGGCGGACCCTCGGCCAGGCGGGGGAGATCCGGGACGGACCGGGCGGGTTGGGGTGGACCGGCGCCCAGGCGGGGGAGACCCGGGACGGACCGGGCGGGTTGGGGCGGACCGGCGCCCAGGCGGGGGAGATCCGGGACAGACCGGGCGGGTTGGGGCGGACCGGCGCCCAGGCGGGGGAGATCCGGGACGGACCGGGCGGGTTGGGGCGGACCGGCGCCCAGGCGGGGGAGACCCGGGACAGACCGGGCGGGTTGGGGCGGACCGGCGCCCAGGCGGGGGAGATCCGGGACGGACCGGGCGGGCTGGGGCGGACCGGCTGCCAGGCGGGGGAGATCCGGGACGGACCGGGCGGGCTGGGGCGGACCGGCTGCCAGGCGGGGGAGATCCGGAACAGACTGTGGCTGGCGGGACCTCAGAGCCCCCAGCACCCACTCTGCAGTGAGCAGAGCTCAGAGTTGTGGGTCTCCTTTTCATTCTGGATGGGGCCAAAAAAGATGTGGAAGGGAGGGAGGAAAGGGCTGTTTCCTCTGCAGCCAGAGGGTGTGTCCCACCGTGGGGACTGTTCAGAGGGAGCTGCAATAAAACACCCCAGGCCAAAGCACCTCTGCTGCAGCAGTGGGCTGGCCCACCTGGTCTCCCCGCTCCCCGAGCCAGCTCCACCGGGCACGTGGCACTGCGCTTCCCGTGCCAGCCTGGCTCTCCCGCCGCGCCCTGGCACCCCGACAGCACCAGCCCTTCCCGGCAGCACAGGCCACGGCGTTTGCAGCCCGGGGAGGAGGGCGCCGGCAGCAGCCGCCGCCCCCTCCACCCAGCGCTGGCTCAGGCGAAGGCTGTGACCCAGGCCCTACGGCATCCTGCAACTGCCCTCCCTGGAGCCATCCCCTCGGGCACGCTGTCCCTCCCCGGAGACCCCCCTCGGGCACGCTGTCCTCCCCGGGGACCCCCTCGAGCACTGGCCCTGGCATTGCCCTCCCCGGGGACCCCCTCGGGCACGCTGCCCCTCCCCGGGGACCCCCTCGAGCACTGGCCCTGGCATTGCCCTTCCCTGGGGCCCCCTTCGGGCACTGGCCCTGCCACCGTTGCAGCCCCTCCCCGAGGCTTCCCCTCGGGCACGCTGTCCTCCCTGCCCCCCCCCCCGGGCACGCCCCGGGCACGCTGTCCCTCCCCGGAGACCCCCTCGAGCACTGGCCCTGGCACCGCTGCAGCCCCTCCCCGAGGCTCCCCCTGGGGCGCTGGCCCAGCCAACACCCCTTTCCGAGGTTCCCCCTCGGGCAGCGGCTCCACCACCCCTTCCCAGCCCCCCCCCCCCCCACACACACACCCTTGGGCACTAGCCCTGCCACTGCGCCTGCCCCTCCCCGAGGCTCCCCCTCGAGCGCTGGACCTGCCTTGGTCCCTCCCTGAGCCTCCTCCTTGGGTCCCAGCCCCTCCCCACGGGCCCTGCCACCGCCCCAGCCCCTCCCTGAGGCGCCCCCTTGGGCGCTGGCCCTGCCACCGCCCCTTCCCCTTCCCTTCTCTTGCCGCTCCTTAGACAGGGCTGCAGCAAGATGTACCCCAGTAAGGACCCCAAAGCCAGGACCTCAGTGATCAGCAAGGTCAATAAAATGCCATTCATTGCCTTGGCCCATAGCTGGTTCCCCTCTCCTTCCACGAAAGGCTGAAAATTGCTCCTGCTCCGCTCTCAGCCCGCTCCGTGCCGCGGGCTCAGGTAGCTGCGTCCAGCCGGGGACCAGCCGGCGGAGCTAGGAAGAGTGTCCTGAGCGGGTCTGCCTTTCCGCTCAAACTAAAGGCGTGGGGCCCCAGCCAGCGTAGATCTTACCCTGCCAGCGGGTGACCAGACAGCCAGCGTGAAAAATCAGACCAGGGAGTGGGGGGTTAGAGGCGCCTACTTAAGCCGAAGCCCCGAATATCCTGTACGTTCGGGACATCTGGTCCCCTTATCCTGCAGGATCCAGGACCATTACACCCGGGACGAGTCCAGCTCCTTGATCTCATAACCGAGAGAGCCCGCTCTGGCCAAAACCCCCGGAAATGTGCAAAGTCAGCACATGCCAGCTGAAAGCCCAGGAGAGACGCTCTCAGTCCAGCGGGGACACCCAGAGCAACGATCAATCCTGGGCAGCGGAGCTCCTGCGCAGAAAGAAACACTTACCCCAAAGAAATGCGAAGAATTACTTGTTCCCAGACCTTTTACGCCAAATTATTTGCAGATTGGACTCATCCCTCCTCCTTGGCGTTCAATCTCCCCTTCCTGGAGTGTGTTTATTCTCCACAGTGAACGTGGGGCTGGGAATGGTAAAAATCCTCCTGCCGTTTCCCCAGTGAGTCTGGAGCAGCAGAAAGCGGAGCTGCCTTTGGTGGAGGATGCAGCTCCGAACTGGATTGTCTCCAGCGTTACAGTCAAGGCCGCCCCACTGAGTGACCCAAACTGTAAATGAAAAACAGACTCGCATGACGCTGTTTCTTCTGGCCCTTCTGCGAGGGTGATGTCACAGAGCCTCTGTCCCACAGCTCTTCAAACTAAACTCTGTCTCCCCTCCGATCAACTTGCCGAGTCGCTGTGCGTGGGGGGCTCTTGCAAACGGGATCGCTGTTTCATGCTGGTTCCCTGCTTCCCAGGGTTTGACTTGACCCCTTTTCCCACCGGTATCTGCGAGAATAAAACAAGAAGCGCGATCTGGTTTTCCAACGTTTAAAAATAGAAATCTGCTTGTTTGGATGAAGGGGCTCACACCGTCTATTGTAATAATCCCTCCTTAACTGGGGAAGGGGTTTTTTTCATTTTACCAGCTAGTAAAAGCACCTGGGTTTTAAACCGAGCAATAAAGAGGGAGCAAAGCCCTGGATCTCTTGTTGTTAAGGGAACAGTGGCAAGGGGCAGAACTGGGGTTGTTAAAAAGAAACTGTTCCAAGATGCGTCTAGGTTGCCACAGGGGAGCTTTAGCGGGATTTTTCATACACTTCGCGGTGCTTTTCCTCCGCCTAACCTGCCTCAAGCCGTGTGTGGGTGTGGTCAGCTGTCCTCTTTGGGTGATATTGCAAATATCTGAAAAATAAGGTCCCTGTAAAAGACAAGGGTTTTGATTAGCGAGACCAGGTGAGCGAGCTCATAGCTTTTATTGGACCAATTGGTGAAA
This sequence comes from Chelonia mydas, assembly GCF_015237465.2. Classification (NCBI taxonomy): domain Eukaryota; kingdom Metazoa; phylum Chordata; order Testudines; family Cheloniidae; genus Chelonia; species Chelonia mydas. The sequence continues at coordinate 68,845,047 of NC_051251.2, read as the reverse complement.
AAGTCACGGTCTTCAGCCCTGAAGAAGAGCTCTATGTAAGCTTGAAAGCTTGTCTCTTTCACTCACAGAAGCTCATCCACTAAAAGATACCCCACCACCACCACCCCCCTTGTCTATCTCATATCCTGGGGGCAATATGGCTACGACAGCACTGTAAACAAGATTGTTATTGACATTTAAGACGATGTTTCTGGGTAAAATTTTCAAATACTGACTTATGCTCTTAAGTCCCATTTTCAAAAATGACTTTGGACCAGATTTTCACAGGCACTGAAGGCACCTAATGGGAATTTCTAAGTTTTTACCAGTAGAGATTTCAAGGTGAAGGTCCTCTTCAAAATCCCATTCGACACCTCTCTGCATCATTAGGTTCCTAAATACCTTTAAAGTCTAGTCCTAGGTGCCTAAATCACTTTTGAAACTGGAACATAGGCTCCTAACTTGTTTAGCGAGTTTTGAAAATTTAACCTACTTCTTCAAACAGGCAAGAAATGTCAAACAGGTATTTAATGATCTATGTGACCTTCTACCTTCTGAATGATGGGAGTCATTGATTGAAATTAGAATAGTTTGGTTTTGATTTTTTTTATAAAAGACACTAGGATAAGAAAACATCTTTATTCTTATCTCTGTTTTCTTACTTCAGCCCTTATAGAGGCTGGAATCAAGCTAGTTTAGCAGTAAAATGTTTCTCAAAATATTTTATGTATTTTTACAGGGGGATTTACTATGTTTATTCTTGATTTTCTGGCATTTCAAATATCAGCCACATAAAAATTTGCTGGAATGCTCTAATGAAGGAATACCCTGGAGCATTCATACTGATGTAATAATCAGTTTTCAAAATAGCGCTTGGCACGCTTTGTTCACTATCAAGTAGGCTACTGCCTTAAATTAGGGAACTTCAACCTTGAACTTATATAAAGATGTAGTACAAACATTCATACTATGTGTGTCATACTGAAAACAGACCCCAACTCCAGAGAACCTGACCTCAGAGGAAACTAATTTCTGAGAAGGAATTTGATACATCTAGGAAAGTGTCCTGCAAAATAAGGGGCCGAGATCCTCAGCTATTATATATCGGCATAGCTCTGTTGAATCCCTGGAGCTGTGTTGATTGGCACCATCTGAGGCTCAGTTCCAAATTCTAAAGTGGATCATCTAAAAGGCAGGGAACAGGGATTCTCAAGCTTCTTCTACTGTGGTTCACATCTTGATATACTGGCCCCTGCATCACTTCTCCTTCCTTTAGTGATCATTAGGGCCGCTTCCCATTGCTTTCATGATCGCTTGGACCACCTCTTCCCATACATGATCGCATATAATTCCTGGGATGACCACAGTAATTACTTCCATGGAAAAGTAATATTAGGAGTGCAGTGAATGTATTTTTAGCAGCACTTTTAAGACAATTTGGTAGCTGGAAATAAGAAGAGCCGGCATCATGTGGCCAGCAAATACCCCACAGACCTCCAGTAGTCTACAGCCCACACTTTGGGAACCTTGGATCTGGGAGTCTATTCCAAGCCCTGCCACTGGCTTGCTGTGTCACCTTGGGCAAGTCACTCAGGTCTTTATTTTTAAAAATCTGCATTCAAATACACACTCAAACAGGTGCCTAATTTATGCATATGTCTATCACAATTGAATGTACAAGGGCTGAAACTCACCTCTGTGCAGATGGTAAGTCCTCTACGCAGGAGTGACTTTCATCTAGCAATGGGGAGCTGAATGTACAGGCTGTTAGGGGGCTTATTCCTTCACCCGCTTACTTCCCTGGTCCTTCTTGCATGAACAGAGAGCAACAATACCCAAAGTCCAAAGGTGCAAACAATTCCATGTTTATTGGGGTGAACTTCCAGCAAGCATGATTCCAGTTTCCTTCCTTAGTGTCCCCCTTCCCAGCTCTGACACCACAGAGCCTTACACCTGTGTCCCTGTTCCCATTCCCCCCCTTAGCATAACATGATTCCAATTTCCCCATCCCCATTCCCTGTTCCCATTCCCCCCCTTACTTCCTTATTGACTGAAGATTATATAGTAAATCTTGAGGTCTGCTGAGCTATACCTTAACCAATTATTTTCCTGAAATTTAACTAACCAATCCTAACATGCTGTAACATGATTATTTAACCAATTATGTCCCACCACCTTAATTAGTTTACACCCAGCAAAATTAATTATACAGCAGACAGAAACAATCACAGAACCAGACAGAAATTATACAGACAAACAATAGGGAAATGGGGACTACAATGATAGAACAACACAGAAGTGAGAATTTCACATCCCAGCTATTGATAAGTGAGTTCTTGCCAGACAGGATGCTATCAAACTAAGTTTCCTTTTACATTTTCTAGGCACTTCCCTTTCTCTGGAGGCGATAGGCATTATCAGGACAGGATTGTATTCCTAACAGCCCAATAGCACCTTATTTTAATGTGACTAGTTTGGGATGTGAGGATGTGACCGTTCGCTTCCCAGCTTATGGCTGCCTCTGCTGCTTAGCCAAAGGCCTTAGCCTAAGAACAGGGCCTCAGACTGTCACAGTAAGAGAAGGCCCTTACACCGGCAGACAGTGATTTTGATTCTTTCTTTTATACCTCTATAACTAGCTAAGTGATAAGAATATACCTAAATTCTTAGAGTATAGGCCTTTACAGACAGGCCTGAATATCTATATCCTAACACTCCACCCCCTTATTTTCCTTTTTCTTTTTTGGAATCCTCCTGCCCAGGTAACCCTGGAAAAGCATAGGACATAGGGCGACACATTTCCTGATAGGGCCAGGCATCAAGGTGGAAGGTGTCGATATTCCATTTGTCCCACTGCCCCTTGTGTAGTATAGTGCCCTGCACCTTCTCTCGTACGGGCATACCACACCTATTTCAATTAGTGTTCCAGACTTCCCATTAGAGTCGGCCCGAGAAGGTTGGGTCCGGGTTGTCTAGTACACTGTAGGGTTTGGAGGGCTTACTACATTCCTTATAGGTTATCTCCATATGCAACATAACACAAGTACAGTTAACAATACAAAATCCACAGCAACACCGAGTCCTGACCACTGCAGTATGGTCCAACGTCCGAGACACCCCCAAAACACGGCCTCTCCTCCTTCGACGGGGTCACGATTTGATGTGTCCAGTTGCTGGCAGTTGCAACAAGCTGCCTCTGCAGGTTTTGCATGCTTTTGTCCATATCGTAAGTCCACTGAATGTTCACAGAGAAATGAGATATTGTCCAAACCAGCTTGACCACTTGGTATGGAATCAGGCAGTATGCCCTGGTTTGATTATTCACAGCAATAAGATTCACAGATCCATTTGTGCACAAAAGTCCAGATAGCAGCGTGTAGATGTGTGTAGTTTGGCTATGGGCTGGTGTAATTGTGCCCCTAGTAATATGTACATTTCCAGCAAAACACCTTATACACAGAACACCCAATTGTCCACCCCTTGCATAGGCCATTGATTCTGCTCCTCCATAGTCATAGGAGAGGGGCACATCCAAATATCTTCTCTTGATTTACACCATTTCACACACCCCTCCATTGATTCCCAGTGAGCTCCTCCCCTTCTCATTATTCCCATAGGGCTTGTGGGGCCCCCCGTTAGTTGCTGTTTCATTTCCAGGTACCACTGTAGCTATTACACAGGTGCTGGCCTCCTAGTTGAGCATTTTGCATTCCCATACACATCTCCCCCCGCCCAAGGTCAGCCTTTTGAAGCCATCCCCCACCCACATCATGAGGTTTTCTGTTCATTGAAACACAGCAATGCTAGCAACAAGACAAACACCACAGACAAACAACACAAAACGTAGATCCATGGTACTCTGAGTTATTTTTCTGCTGGCGCCAGCTTGCTTGTAGAGTGTCTGAAAAACAAAAGAAACAATTTCCACCCCCCTGGTGGGGACAGATTATTGCTTAATAATAATACCACTTTCTTCTACAAATTTCCTTGCTAATTGCAGGAAAAACAGAAGAATTACCTCCAGGCTGTCCTTATTTTGTTCTATAGTCAGGCTAGTGAATTACCCCACTCACTGGTCATTTATGAAATTCATGAGGTGGTGTATCTCAGTTTCCCCTCTTGTACAACTGACCAGGTTTGCAATAGTTTCTCTGCTGCACCAAGCATTAAGTTTATTCTCAGGTAATAGCTGAGAGACAGCTTTAGATTTTAGCACTGTACACACACACACACACATACACACCTTAGGGTTAACCTGTTCCCCTTATTTTTAAGCTTGACTTGTTTTTTTCACCTCCCTTTCCTGGAGGTCCACAATCTAAGTCTTCTAGTAGCTTGTTTGCTGACCAGATGTATTCATTATTTGCAGCTCCTTTGTGCCCATCAGCTAGGTAATTTGCATTTACACAGAGGCTTTCTAGCTTGCTTTTGGATCCAAAGCTATTAGCAGCTCAGTGACTGTCTTAAAAGGGACACATTCCACTTCCACTAGAGTTCTGATTACTTTCCACTTTCATCTCCTGCTCCAAATCACACAAAGATCTGAAAAAGAAAGCACAACCTATTGTGGTTTCTTTTGGAGACCTAATAGGATTTTAATTAAGTACCATGTTTTGTTTGCATTTCTTTTACCCCTTCTCCAATATACACTGCACACGTTCTGAGAAAATGCACATTCCTTCCATAGTTTAACCTCCATAACATTATATTAGCTATATTAATTTTACACAAGGTGTAATTGCCTCCCCGTGCCCACAGAGTTTTTATGCACACCCACCAAAGCAACAATCCAATCCCCCAGAGCCACTCCAAGGCTTAGTGTTCCCATCATTCCTCCTCTTTTCCTTTACCTGTGCACACACAAAATTTTCTTTTGCCTAACATCCCTTGCACTGTGATTACTCTTTTTTACACAACTGTACCCCGATTACACTCCCATCTTGTACAACTGGGCACAACCAGGGGCAGCCAAGTTAAGTTCCAATAGTAACCGCTTACATCCTTTAGTGATTTTGATTACATTACCCAATCGTCAAATAATTTTGATCAGATTCTCTCCCTGCCTGCTGCCTGCAGCAGTCCCTTATAGACCATTTCTGTGGGAAAAGGGCCCGTTTTACCTCAGAATAGCTGTAAAGGCTTCTGGGGACAGAAGCATAGTGGTGGTAGTAGCCACACTGACCCCCTTGGATAATTTAATTACCAAGCTTTCATCCAATGTGACTGCACAGAGTTGCACATACAGTTACATTTATATAACTGGGCTTTATTATTAAACAAAAACTTCTTTCTTCTAACACCACAACTGTTACTCTTTAACATCTTTACAACAGTCACCTTTTAACATCTTTACAACTTTCAAATGTTTACTTTCCTCCAAACCCTGTATTATTAATGTCTGCAAAAGGTATTTGTAACTTTTCACTCACTTCTTTAAATCACTTACTCCTACATTTAGTTCTTTAAGGTAGTGCAATTTGTCTGTGACAACTTAGCCACCAAGTACAATTATTGCCACACAGCTGCCTTCACCTGTGCTGTCTTTACCTTGAGACTGTTCAAAGAGGCAGTAAAACATTTGTCTCCATGGATGCCCATGGATCTTTTACTCCAAAAATTCCAGTGGAACACAGCAGACCTCCCTCATACTCTGTCCAAAATAACCAAAAACATTTCACATAAGTATCCAAAGTACCCTCCATTAAAACTTCAGAAAAACAAAAGTGTGGAAAGGCAGGGGGAGAGGCGGGGGAAGAGGTGGAAGAAACCAATTAAGCCTGTCAGGTCAGTTTAAAGTATAGGCTACCAGCAGCAAATTAAGTAAACCGAGAAAAAGGAGAAGGAAAAGAAGAAAAGGATATCGTTAGCTCTGAGCCAAGAGTAGGATCCCTGGGTTAAAACAGTTGGGAACCCTTATCCCCAGGTTCTCATTCTGGCTCCGGGAAAAGAGTGGGGGTTGTTACCTGCTCCTACAAACCCTGCCATTTTGCATTTTGAAACTTTTTTTTCCCTCTTTCTTTCTCTCCACTCCCCCAGGACCAAGTCCCAGCTCCAGTCTCTAAAGCTAGTCTGTTAACTCTGCTTTTGACTTTAAACCCTTTTGTGCCAAATCATCTTTAACCACCCCTAACTAATTTACAACCCTTTAGCAGCCCTTGCTGAAGCAGCACCAAACTTGAAGGATTACTGGCAGCTTCCCATAATGCTGCCCTTACGTCAAACCTCTCACAAGCGGACTGAAGTGCCTCCTTTCCCTGGAAGGCATTCAGTCCCCATGGGCAGGGACCTTCTTCCACTACCCATCTACCAAAGGAGGGTGGGCTCCTCAGCCACCCCGCATCCCTCTGGGTCCCCTAACACTGCCTCCATTTCCTTTTTAATCTCATCCCAGGTTGACTCCTGCATCTGGTATGTGCCCTGGTTCTTCCTTATCCATTTATGAAAAAAATCCTTTACCCTGGCTTGCCAGAACTCGCAACTACCATTACAAGAGTTTGCGATACCCCGCCCCAAGCAGCTGCTTGGACTGTTGGGGAGAGGGACTTACAGGCTGCCACTCACCTATCCAATGCGATGAATCCGAGTCACGGCACCAAGATGTTAGGGGGCTTATTCCTTCACCCGCTTACTTCCCTGGTCCTTCTTGCATGAACAGAGAGCAACAATACCCAAAGTCCAAAGGTACAAACAATTCCATGTTTATTGGGGTGAACTTCCAGCAAGCATGATTCCAGTTTCCTTCCTTAGTGTCCCCCTTCCCAGCTCTGACACCACAAAGCCTTACCTGTGTCCCTGTTCTCATTCCCCCCGCTTAGCAAAACAGGATTCCAATTTCCCCATTCCCTGTTCCCATTCCCCCCTTACTTCCTGATTGACTGAAGACTATATATAAAGTAGGCCAAATGGCCTGTGATGGGTTTTAGATGGGGTAAGATCCAAGTTACCTGGGAAAGAATTTTCTGTAGTATCTGGCTGATGAATCTTGCCCATATGCTCAGGGTTTAGCTGATCGCCATATTTGGGGTCGGGAAGGAATTTTCCTCCAGGGCAGATTGGAAGGCCCTGGAGGTTTTTCGCCTTCCTCTGTAGCATGGGGCACGGATCACTTGCTGGAGGATTCTCTGCTCCTTGAGGTCTTTAAACTACAATTTGAGGACTTCAATAGCACAGATATAGGTGTGAGGTTTTTTTGTGGGAGTGGTGGGTGAAATTCTGTGGCCTGCATTGTGCAGGAGGTCAGACTAGATGATCATAATGGTCCCTTCTGACCTAAATATCTATGAATCTATGAATCTATATAGTAAAACTTGAGGTCTGCTGAGCTATACCTTAACCAATTATTTTACTGAAATTTAACTAACCAATCCTAACATGCTGTAACATGATTATTTAACCAATTATATCCCACCACCTTAATTAGTTTACATCCAGCAAAATTAATTATACAGCAGACAGAAACAATCACAGAACCAGACAGAGATTATACAGACAAACAATAGGGAAATGGGGACTACAGTGATAGAACAAACACAGAAGAGAGGATTTCACATCCCAGCTATTGATAAGTGAGTTCTTGCCAGACAGGATGCTATCAACCTAAGTTTCCTTTTACGTTTTCTAGGCACTTCCCTTTCTCTGGAGGCGATAGGCATTATCAGGACAGGATTGTATTCCTAACAGCCCAATAGCACCTGATTTCAATGTGACTAGTTTTGAATGTAAGGATGTGACCGTTCGCTTCCCAGCTTATGGCTGCCTCTGTTGCTTAGCCAAAGGTCTTAGCCTAAGAACAGAGCAGCAGACTGTCGCAGTAAGAGAAGACCCTTACACCGGCAGACAGTGATTTTGATTCTTTCTTTTATACCTCCATAACTAGCTAAGTGATAAGAATACACCTAAATTCTTAGAGTATAGGCCTTTACAGACAGGCCTGAATATCTATATCCTAACACAGGTGACCAGAACTGGCCATTTGCATGCACAATAACTCCCATTTGCACAAGAAGGCATGGCAGTTGCACACACAAATTAGGGGTGCAATGGCACATACATTTTGCACATGCATTGCATGCCCCAAATCAGGAATCACAATTCTCTGTGTCTTAGCATCCCCATTTATACAATGGTGATGGTAACACTTACCTTCAAGGGTGTCAGGAGGCTTAACTTAAGTTTGCCAAGCAGACTGCTATAAAAGGGCTATGGTAGTCAACATTTCATTATCTTCTGCCTCTAAAATGGAAGAAAAAATAACAAATCTGCATGGACATTATAGATTATGTGCAAATTTTGTTGATCAGTTTTACTGGAGAGATGTTACAAAGTGGGTCAATAAAATTCCGTTTTGAGACAATTTATAATAAACAGAACATACAAAGTATGACTGTATGACTGAGCCTAATTGGCACGCTAATTAAAGAGACCAAAGAATCTCACAGGACAACTAGCTGGAATAAGGTTCTTTGCAGAATATGGACAAATATGATCAGTTGCGATAAGGCAGCTGGAGCAATGACTGCTAGGCAAGTAAATCTGCACAACCAGTACAGAGTTCAAGTAATTTATTGACAAAAATGTTCCGTCATTTATTCCAAACCACAGGATTTTCTTCTCCAGATTTGAGGACTTGGGGCCAGATCCTCATCTTGCATAAATCTGCATAGCTCCATTGAAGTTAACACCCTGGGAGCTATAACACACCTTCAAAAATAGTAATAAAAGTATTAATTAAAAATCTCAGCAACCACGATAATTTCACATAAGCCTTCTATGAAAGACTGAATTTACAACTGTTCACTTGAGACAGAAATGCAGTCTTAAATTTGCCAGATTAGACTGGATTTAAGGTCAAAGCATATCTCTAAAGAGCAGAATAACTTATAGTTTTGAATTGTTCACAGCAGGCTCCACGCTAAATTGTTGCTCAGCTGGGTTTCCGCATTTCTCAAAAAAAGCATGTTATGCTAGATACACACCTCTCTGATGCTCAAGTCCCATTCTATGCAACTCTCATTGACTCTACATACCAAAGGGAGAATAGACCCTCTAGGCTTCTCCATTTGGGGATTGACCCTGCGCCATTCAAGCCAATGGGAGCGTTTCCATTTACTTGAACTGGAGCAGAATCAAGTTCTTATACTGCAGTCAACAGAGTGGCTCCTGTTTTTCACCACTGTAAATTAGAGCAGAGTTTGGCCCCATCATTGGAAAGCAAGATCATGCAGTCAGACACACTGTGACTAGAAGGATCAGGTTTTAGACCCTCACACAAATTACCAACATTGAACGTGGCACCAGTTTCTGGAGTGTAATTCACTCCATGCTCTTGCCAACTTGTTTAGTCCTACTGAGTCTCCCAGCTGACAAGCTATCTGGTTACAGGTCATACCTCTCTCTTGTCAGACACTTGATTGCTCTAGGATGTGAGGTGGATTTGCAAATCTCCTGAAGGATCTGGGCTCTGTACCTGACTGAATGGACTGTACTCGCCCATACCTGTCATCATCTCATGTGGGACCCTAGTTAGAGTGGCAGGTGGGTGTTCCCACAGAAAGCCATTGCCTAGGGTGGCAGGAAACTGAGGCCTGCCTCCTCACTAGGGTGACCAGACGTCCCGATAAAATCGGGATGGTTCCAATATTTAGTTGTTTGTCCCACGTACATCGGTCAGGACGCCATTTGTCCCGATATTTTGCTTCAGCGGCACTCCGGCTTTTTTTTTTTTTTTTTTTTGCTTCGGGCGGGAAAAAACCTAGAGCCGGCCCTGGTGGCGGGGTGAGCCTGTGGCTGCTCCCCCCCCATGTGTCCCGATATTTTGTTCTTGTCATCTGGTCACCCTACCCCTCACAGCTCTTTCAGAGGCCGGCAGAAGAGATGCCATGGGCTGAAGAGCGAGGCCTTGCCATTCTGCGGAGAAGTGCCTGCCGGCCCAGCAGAAGACTCCTGTGGTTCGGAGGCAGACAGCCACCCTAGCAGACGGCCCAGCTGCAGAGGCAGGTTGAGGGGGGCAGAGGCTCCCACACAGGACCCTTGGTTGGACTGGCAACGGTGTGACTGGAAGGCCTCCCACCACACTGTGTTCAGCTGGGGGAGTGGGGGGATATGGTGTCTCCTCTGGCCCAGGGCTCTGCACCGACAAACATTGGAAGCAGCGCACTGAGCAGGAGCAAGGCCTCGACCAGCCTGAAGAGCAGTGGCCCCATTCTCCTGCATGCTACCCCAGCAGCGGGCAGTGTGTGGGCACACATGTGGGAGGGGGGGATGCTGAAGTGTCCAGCAGAAGGCACTGCCACCGATGGAACCATCCCCTCCCCGGAGAGCCTCACCTCACCCAGGGCTGGCCGCAGGGGCAGCCTTGACAATTTTAATAGGAAGTGCAAAAGCCAGACATGCTTGAAGGGCAACAGCTGCCTTTGCTAAAGCATAGAACCAGTCTTGGCCTTGCTCACTTCTACCATTGGCCACATTCACATCCCTAGCTACCAAGTTTTCTGCAGCTCCCTTCGTTGCGGGGGGAGGGGTGGAAGGGGGAACGAGTGACGGGCGACACAAACTATTTAATGAGCTAACTGACATAGCTGCAAGTAATCTGCATATGCCCATAACTTCAGTTCAGGGTCAACGCACCCCAGATTGCCTTACTCCCATCCTGAGTCTGGTTTCCTACCAAAGAAGTGTGTAAGGGGGTTAGAGAAGTGGGCCCCCTGCACACTCTCCCTACCTTGAACACCCATGCCAAGGGCATATCAGAATCTGTCCTTTAGCGTGCTGGCTTTTTTGATGGTCGAGAAATTACCTGGAAGCCAGTTAGGGACCACACAGCCAAAATGAGGCCCATGGCAGATGCTCAAGAAGAAATATAGATTATAGATGTGGGTGAATCACAGACCGTGATTGCCAGCGGCCCTTTGGAAATTATGTCCACAATCAGCAGACACTGGGCCAAAATTCACCACTCGCTTACAGACAAATCATGGAATAATTTTTTGGTATCAAACTTTTGCCCCATCCAGCTGTGTTATGACTGCATGTTCAACACATACCTTGCACTATTCAAATGGGGTCACGTTTTGAAATCCTTACTCAACTGTCAGCAGAGAAGAGCTCCTACTGACTTCAGAGGGAGTTTTGCCTGAGTAAGAACTAAGGGCTTGAAACGCAAAAGGGGCACAGCTAGAACGCTTCAGTGTAGACGCTACCCACAAGAGCCAGTAGCAAGGTTGACAGAAGAATTCCTCTGTCAATGTAGCACTGTCTGCACTGGGGACTAAGGTGGCTTAACTGTATTGCTCAGGTGTGTGGATTTTTCACACCCCTGAGAGACACAGCTGGGTCAATCTAACATTGTAGTATAGACCACACGTAAGAAAGGACTTCAGGATTTGCCCATGCATAGGATATAATCAATGGCTAATTAGCTACGGTCCAGTGGACACGGCACTACACTGGGAATGAAGAGCCTTAGAGTCTATTTCTGGCTCTGCCATCATCCTGCTGTGTGGCCTTGGGCAAGTTACTTCACTCTGTTTGTTTTCTCTCTCACCCCTTGTCTATTTAGACTTTATGATCCTTTGGATAAGGGCTCTCTTCTTACCTGTTCCTACAACGGCTACCACAATGCTCTCAGTTGGGGGGTTTGTTGGGTTTTTTTGAGCTGTTGTACTACAAACAATAATTGATCATAAAAGTGAGTCTCAATTAATAATGAAAAGTGATAATTGCATAATTCTGAGTTCTGTCCTAGCCTCCTATATGCATATAATTTGCATTGTCATCAGTACAAATTATGCACAAATATCCAATGACACTGTAGGATTCATAGAATCATAGACTTTAAGGTCAGAAGGGACCATTATGATCGTCTAGTCTGACCTCCTGCACAACGCAGGCCACAGAATCTCACCCACCCACTCCTGTAACAAATCCCTAACCTATGTCTGAGCTATTGAAGTCCTCAAATTGTGGTTTCAAGACTTCAAGGTGCAGAGAATTCTCCAGCAAGTGACCTATGCCCCATACTGCAAAGGAAGGCGAAAACACCCCAGGGCCTCTGCCAATCTTCCCTGGAGGAAAATTCCTTCCCGACCCCAAATATGGCGATCAGCTAAACCCCGAGCATGTGGGCAAGACGCACCAGCCAGACACCCAAGAAAGAATTCTCTGTAGTAACTCAGATCCCACCCCATCTAACATCCCATCACAGGCCATTGAGCATATCTACCGCTAATAGTCGAAGATCAATTAATTGTCAAAATTAGGCGATCCCATCATATCATCCCTTCCATAAATTTATCAAGCTTAGTCTTGAAGCCAGATAGGTCTTTTGTCCCCACTGCTTCCCTTGGAAGGCTGTTCCAGAACTTTACTCCTCTGATGGTTAGAAACCTTCCAGTAACACTGTAGGATTTATCAGAGGAGCTCTCTGTTAAAAAACCCAGAAGTCTAGTGAAAAAAGCTAAGATACAGCCTCACAGATAAATAATGACACTGGTGAAACTCATATGGTCTGCATTATATTTCTACAGCAGTTCTATTTAAAACATATTTGACTGGTAATTTAATATTTTGTATTTTTATGACACCAATTTTTTCTTAATATGGTTTTAATATTAAAGCTATCTAACCTACTGCTCTGATTGTTAAAGTAGAGTAATGGAGGTTTAAAAGCTTACATATGATTGGCTTTATTTATGCTAAAAATCTAGTTAAAGGTTTTTCTTTACAAAAAAAGGGCTGAAAGCTTCATGGCAAGGGTGTCATAGCCAATCCAGCAATGTGCTTGGAGGGTTTTGTAATGCATAATATTTTTCAGTTATTTCTGTTAGTGGTTTCATAACAGCCTCAATCACCAACTCCAGCAATTCCCTCTCTTTCTGCAGAGGCACTTTGAGCCTCCCCGGCAGCATCAGGAAATATTCCATCTGCCAGCTGGAAAATATCAAAGAGAGACATTCCAGATAGAAACAGTCAATTCAAAGCAAAGACAAATCCTAGCCATATTTACAGTCTGTCATCAGAGTTTATCTAGAGATGGTGGGGTACAAACATAGCGTAGAAAATGGAAAGGTACTTATGAGACTCAGACTTGTTTCCATCTTCAACCTTAAGGGCGGGGGGACTTTGATCATTATTAAAACACACCATCTTGATGCGCATGAAGGTCTGCAGACAGTAGCCGAGCAGAATGGCTAACACTAGTACATTTCCTCTCTGTAGTATTATAGCCAGACATGATTTAATGGCCGTGAGTCAGGTTTAGGTTTTTCAAAGATTCCTTTCCCATCTAGCTAGCACAGAGCAATAAAAAAACCCAGTGAATTATTTTATGATCCCTAATGCAAAGAGCTAGATTAAGTGTTGGACTACATGCCTGCACAGGGGAGCAAGTTATCCAGAATCATAGAAACGTCGGGATGGAATGGATCTCAAGAGGCCATCTAGTCCAACCCCCAGGATTAAATATACCCAGCCCATATATAGCCTTATGCAGGCTACCTGGGATTCATGTGTCTGTCTAGCTAAGGTACTTCTATGTCCCCTATTATAACAGTATCCAGGCAGCTCACATTCCTTAACATATTTATTCCCAACTCCCCCAGCAGATAGGAAAGTTCCAATTTTCCTGTCAAACAGTGTGGACCCGTCTGGAGTTCTCCCTTTCAGCAACCCATAGCATAGCAGGCATGTCTGCCTCAGTTTCCCTTCTTCAGACTCCCCAGAAGTACTCCAAAGCATCTTCCCACGTATAAATATAGCCCTTGTGGGGTTCGTTTATTACAGGAATTCCCTGCACATCAATCATAACAGGAGGCCCTCACTGAAAGTCCAGATTTCCCAAGTATAATCCAAACAGTACATGCAACATACAGCCGGGGCGTCCCTCACCAGGTCCCGGATCACCAGCGCAGCCCCGGTGCCCTTCACCAGGCTGTGGCTTGCCAGCACAGCCCTGGCGTCCCTCACCGGGCCCTAGCTCGCCAGCGCAGCCCTAGTGCCCCTCACCGGGCCCTGGCTCTCCTGTCCTTGTACCAGGACAGTCTTCCAACTGGAGTGCAACCCTGCTCTTCCCAGCAGTAACCCCCAAGCCTCTCTACTGGGAGCATCCTTTCCAGGCGAGCATCCCGCATCCTCTGATGGTGCCTTAGGGTCCAGCTGTCCAGCCCTGGAGATGTCAGCAGGTCAGCCCATCCACTGCTCCCCTGCCTTCAGGCCACTCCAGCCCTGTGCTCTGGCTTAGAACCTGCAGACGGCTCCCTTTATTGCTGTTCCTCCTGCCTCCAGGAGGCTGTTTGGCTGTCAGATTAGGGAAGTCGGCTAGCAATGGGCTCTTGGCACTCTCTGTGTCTTCAGCCTTCCCCCAGGAAACACCTTCTGCTTCCTGCCAGAACCTTCCACAGTCCCCCGCTCCTCCCACCTAGACCGGTCTGCTCTGACTCACTGGCTTCCTGCGGGGACTTCCTCTTCTGGCTTTGCGCCCTGAGCCTTTATAGCCCCCAGGTGCTGCCCCGCCGTCTTCACTGGCCAAATGGGAGCATCTCTCCTGGTGTGGGGCCTATTTCATTTACAGTGGCCAGCCACCCTCAGACTGAGGGGGAGCCACAGATGGCAAACAGGCACCTAACTCTCCTTGACAGTCATTGGGAGTTAGGCACCTGACCTACCTGCCACTTGCAACTTTAGAACATCCCCCCTTAACTGACCGATCTACAGGAGCTGAGCCCTGGTTTCCTGTATCCCAAGTTAGTGTCCTAACCTCTAGACTAGCCTCCCTGCATACTTATTCATCCCTCAGAGCAGGTGGGTAGGGAAGGGTGGGGAACGGAGAGTGCCTTAGTTCCACCTGCCACTCACTAGCCAGCATGTGCGAGGCAGCAGTTACTGCTGGTATAAACCAGCTGTAATTTGCTACTCCCACAAGGAGCAAGGCGGATAGCGGGAGGGAACAGTGGTTTCCTGAGCCACAATTCCTTCCCAGGAATGTTCCTGGCACAACAAAGCTACATGCTGCCCCTTACAATGGGATCAGGACATAATCTAGCCCAAAGTCGGGATAGGAAGAAAAATCAATATTGAGATCAGCACCAAAGCACCTGAAAAGCAGATCGGGTGCAGTCCTGGCTCCACTGAAGTCCACGCCATCGTCTTTAGCATGCAGCTAAACAAGAATACTGTGTAAACTGACCCATCGGACCCAGGACGTCCTGGGCTTGGGGCAAGTGCTGATTCTGCAGCCAGTCATTCTGAAAGTCACTGGGGGAAGCATTGCTGCTGGGATTCATCTGGAGCCACCTACATTTTTCCATCACTTGTATTATACATCGCACAGCAGGACACAAGATTAGCACTTAATTTTACCAAGCTCCTTCCTAACTTTTACTTCCTGTGTCTCTTTTCTATACAGTAGTAAATTCTCAGCTTAGGGGGTAGGAGAAGAACAGCTTTGGTATTATCCTAAAGAAATGCATTTTTAAGGCCAGAAGGAGCCCTATTTTCCACCGCTTGTTGGGCTTGAGGGCTGGGCAATCCTTTTTCTATTGGCTTTGGGCCAGATTCTGATCCCTTCACTCAACACCTTACTCCATAAGTCGTCTCGCTGATTTCAGCAGTGGAGTAAAGGCTCTCAGTCAGGGTACCAGAATCTCGGGCTTTGTATATATATTTTTTTCTGCCTTCTACGGCAAAAACATAAGCTATTTCTATGCCAGGAATCCCAAAAGAACTTTGTTAGTTGAACCCAAAGTCTTCTTTATGAACCATGTTTCGGGCAAGTCATCTCAGCACCAACTGGTCCTGTCCTTGCAGAAGAAAAATCACTTCTCAGAGAAGGGGATCAAGTTATCACCTGCATGGCCAAATAGAAGGCTGGGGAGCATTCCCCTTTTCAAGCCCCCACCCTGTACTCAAGGCTCCTGTTAGCATGAGGATACTCTACCATCAATCTTGAACCTTAAATTTCCACAAAATTTGAAAGACGGGGGCGGTGAGGTAATATCTTTTACTGGATCAACTTATATTGGTGAGAGAGACAAGCTTTACCCACCTCGTCTCTCTAATATGCTGGGACCAACTTAGCTACAACTACACTGCATACAACAATGCAATTTGAAGGCACTGCACCCACGGGACCTTTCTTCTCTCCGGAGTAAGGGCTCCAGGATTGGGCCCCTTAAAAAAACAGTCAGTGGGGCAGAGGTGGGCCAGTGCTGAGCCCTTTTGAAAATCCCATGTAGTTAGGATTTAGCAGTGACATTTGTATGTGTGGTTACAAAGAGATGCTTTGTGGGGTTTTTCAGCTTCCTTGAATGCAGCAGGGCCAGATTGTTCCCTCAGGAGTAGACACAGAAGCCGCTGGGAGTTGTGTATGTGTCGGGGAGGGCGGGATCCATCTGTGTGAGTGTAGCAGGGGTTCTGTGCCAAAAGGGATGAATCTTACTTATTATTCCCTACTTAACAATAAATTGAATTTCCATCAAATAATGGCATTGTGTGTTAAGAGCAGATATTTATTCTCTTTTCTATGAAAAGCTTCAATGTCATCTGCGGCGACCCACTCAAATGGAGCCCCGCCGTGTAATGTAAGCCCTAAGACAGCCTCCCTGTGGGGCGCTATCACCCATATAGAGGGTAGGATGCCTCCAGAAAGCCCCACCTTGGGATACCATCACCCATGTGGGGGAAGGCCCACCAGTAAGGCCACCTTCACCAAAGTGTGAGGGAGGCCCCTAAACTTTTCCCCTTGTTCCAGGAGTGTGCTACATCTGTAATTATGTCAGTAGGTTGACTGTGAGGCCCTGGAGAAGCTCCGCTTTTCACAGCTATCCTCACTCATCACTGCAGAGACTGGAATGTTGCCCAATGAGCTGAAGGAGTGAGAAGTCTCTGATTTCTGATACTACATTAAGAGCCGATGTAAGGAGCTGCACAGAGGAAGCCGTGTGATGTGCTGATATCAAATTGTATTGGTCCTACAAAACCCAGGATCTAAGCTACAGATTCTTAAGCGCCATCTACTGACACCTTACCTAGGCACTAACCATTCCCACAGATACACACAGGGAGGATCCATAAACCACTCCTACAGCTTGGGTCACTCAGAGTGCTTAGTCCACTACTGAGGACCTTGCTTAATAAGTCCTGTCTGCCTTCCACTCCATCATAAGCCTAAGCAACTCACCCCTCGTATGTGGAGCTGAACATGCTCAGAACAGGATCTCTCTTCCTCCAGAAGGCATAGGTTGTGTGTCCTTCGGGATCTGTGGCTTTCCTCCCAGAGAAATGCTTGCAGTTCTTGGAAGACAAGATTGATGTTTGTAGTGAGGTTAGCTAGTGACAAATCTCTGAAATTAGGGGCCGAAAAGACCTGTTCATCTTGTCCCTCTGTCTGTCAGCAACAGGACACCATCTAACCTGGATTATGCATGGTTAACTGAACTAGAAAAATCTGATTTTGTGTATATTGTACCCTGTCACCTTAAGAAAATTGTTCTTCTGTTTTTATTATTTACTTCCAACACAAAGGATTTACGTCCTAGACCAGGATCGCAGGCTGCATTATAATTTTGCTTGAAATATATGTTTTTCATTAGTTCCAAAGGATTTTTCATAGCTTTCTTCTAAACTATTTTCCCCCAGTTAGGAAATGATCTGGAACATATTTTCTAAAGCTTCTCTTGGTTCCACTTCTCTCCAAGTTTTGTGTTTTGTGTGTTGCACTGCATGCAAATACTTCACTGACATTTCCACCAACTATTTGGGACTGTACTTGGGCTTAAAACAATAGGCGGCACAGTGCAGAGGAAATTCTGAGATATGTGGCAGGGGAGGGAAATGCAGACAAGATAGAAAATAGCAAATGTTGCATGTGAATAAGTTAGGAGAATACATACCCTGCTCTGCCTTCCTCATCACACGGTGCAAAGAATACACCTGCAGCCAGGGGAGTGATTCAAAATAATGTCTGCCTCCCAAATATGATTCCCTGCTTTGTCCTTACCCTGTTCATATTCCCGATTAGTCTTAGTCTGTGATGTGATGTTAAGTGGAGGAAGCACTGTGGGGTGGGTCCCACAAGGGAAGGAGGAATCTTAGTTGGGTCCTGATGAGTAAATCAGAAGATCCTGGGTGCAATCCTGGCTCCATTAAGTTAATGGCAAAACTCCCATTGACTTCAGTGGAGCAAGGATTTTACCCATAATGCACATTGGAGTAGTAGATTACTGCTGATCCTATGTCCAGCTGAGTCATTATATAAGGAAGGACGGTCCCGGGGTTAGGGCACTAGCCTGGGAGATGGGTGTTCAATTCCTTGTTTTGCAATATGACCTCGGGCAAGCTGTTTTGCCTCAGTTCCCCATCTGTATAATGGAGATAAGAACACTGCCCTATCTCACAGGGGTGTAGTGAGGGTAAATTCATTAGAAGTTGTGATGAGCTCAGATGCAGTGTTAATGGGAGCCAGGTACCCAATAGAGCTGTGTAGGAACTAGAGTTTCCATTTTGTGGGAAATTCCATGAATTTGAATTTTTGTTTCCATTTAGAACAAAATCAAAAATTTTAAAATATCCTGCAAAATAAAAATGGGGGGGGGGTAGGGAATATCATTTTGCGTTGATTTTTACATTTTTATTTTTTTTTTACATTATAATACAAAATAAAAGATATTTCAAAACAAACAGTCATTTCCAAATGAAAAAATCCCAATGGTCCATTCTGAAAATGCTGCATTCAGATATTATGGAAGCCCTTTGCGTCACTTTTTAAAAATGAAAATCCGTCTAAATCAACATCTCACTTTCAACAAATTGGCATTTTCTGATGGGAAAACATTCTGTCAGAAAATTCCCAGCCATCTTTAGTACCTAAGATAAATAGAGTGATGGGATAACCTCAGACGAGGAAGTAAAAAACAAGGCTGTACTGATGCTATAAGTGATGCTAGGCGTAGTGATGCTATACATAGCAAATCATGTGCTTAATCCAAAAGTGTCTCTTATTTGGCTATCAGTCATAGGACATTGGAGCTTATGCAAAAAACAAAATCAAGTGAAAAGACTCCTGTCGTACCACTTTCTTTTACCACTTTCTTTTCACGTCATGTCTAATCACAAGGAACAAACTACTCTCAAACATTTAAATAATTTTAATCCTGTTTCCCTGTAATGTAATGTGTGTACAGGACCATGGTTTAATTTGTAAGTAAAGTATTCAAAAGTGGCCACTGACTTGGGGTGCTCTGTTCTGTGCGAGGGTCAAGGTAGTTCATGGTGGTGTCTGAAGTTGGATAACCAAAAATCTCTGGCCACTTTTGTCAATTTTGGCCATAATCTTTTGTGGCAAATTCAAAGAAATTGTGTTATTTTTGGAGCCAGCTGACAGTTTATGAATTTCAGAGTCTGAATGAAATTTCAAATCTGGGGTAGAAAATGGGGACAATCAAGCCCAGTCCTTTCGGGCTTGAGCTAAAGGAGAAGTTCTTTAGTGGCTGCAGGTTGTTATAACCCTGGACCGGGCCACTAATGATCATATGCATGAAAACCCTAAATCAAAGCCATCAGAGGCAACGGACAGACTCCCTTTGACACCAGTGAGCTCTGGATCAGGACCCAAGCCAGTGTATTACTATATGGTCTAGAGCGAGCTCTGTGTGGATAACAGAAAAAACACCTAAACTCTACAATAATTATTTACAGTGCTGGTTAGGATCACAAACATGTACAACCATTCCTGTCGGCAGATCTCTATGCACTTCATGGCTATGCACCTTTTATTGTAGCATTTAATCCATCTGAGGATAGGAATAACATTTGCCCACATTTTTTTCTTGTTTATACCTCTGATGGGGTGTACAAACCCCACACTGGGCAACAAGGGGTTAAGGCACTGCTCTGGGCTCAGCCAGCCCCACCCCGCTGCACCTGTAGGAAATGCTCCACCTGGAGGAGGAGTTAACAAGCAGGGGAGCAGCACACATGGGGGCTGACCAGAGAAGAGAGCAGACCTGCACCCTGCAGCTCCGGCAGAGAAGAGCTGAGGGAAAGGCAGAATCTCTCCCCATGACAACTGCCCAAAGGTCCCTCTCTGAGGGATGGGAGGGCCTCCTACAGAGACAGCCTGAGAGGGAAGCATCCCCCTCTCATACAAGCTTTGGGTTTTGGTAATTCCCTTGGTTTGGGTTGGACTACCCCCGCAGGGGAAAGCCCTAGGACTGAGCTGGTCCAGGAGGATGGGCCACACCATGGAAGGAGGCAGGTGCCACCCAAAGGAGGAAGCTACCACGCTACACGCAGCTGCCAGAAGGTGCCTTGTGGTGTACAGACACCCTTCACACTGCCTTAACCCAGATGGCAACCCTCGGACAATTGCGGTGGTGGGAGCGGTGATAGGAAGTGGCCCAGGGATGGCATCCTTAAGCAGCCCCAGCTGTCAGCTCACTGATAGCCCTCAAAGAGCCCTGGGTCAGAGCCTGGTGGAGTGCGAGGGCCCAGACACCCCTACCAACACCCCCTCTGCAATTCAAAGGCCTAAGCCCTGACCATTACATGATGCTGCCCTACCCACTGACCCCCAAGTAAGGACCGTCACAGTACCCCTTACACCTTTTCCTTTCTGTGCCCGCACCCAGCCACCCTCCCCATTTCCTGCAAAGCCATACCCCTTGCTGCATTATTACGGGCACAGCTTTCCTACTCCTGTATAACATGAGCATAAAAGCACGTACAGGTTTATTGAGCTATTCAGGTTCAAGCAAGTGAACAGAACATGCTTGTGTAAGTATCGCAAAATACTACACAGCCGAGGGGTATAAAACTCAAACAAATACTTCAGAGGGAATCTAAATGTGCTTGGAGATCAGACATAAAAAGACAAATGAACCCAGCTAAGCAGTGGGAAAAATAGATTGTAGGGCTCGCCTGCTCTCAGGCTTTCAGCCAGATAGGACGGGTAGTCTAGAGCAGTGGTTCTCAAACTAGGGCCACCGCTTGTGCAGGGAAAGCCCCTGGCGGGCCGGACCGGTTTGTTTACCTGCCACGTCCGCAGGTTCAGCCGATCGCGGCTCCCACTAGCCGCGGTTCGCCGCTCCAGGCCAATGGGGGCTGCGGGAAGGGCGGCCAGCACATCCCTTGTCCCGTGCCGCTTCCCGCAGCCCCCATTGGCCTGGAGCAGCGAACTGCGGCCAGCGGGAGCCGCAATCAGCTGAACCTGGGGATGCAGCAGGTAAACAAACCGGTTCGGCCCGCCAGGGGCTTTCCCTGAACAAGCAGCAGACCGGCTTTGAGAACCACTGCTCTAGTGGACAAAGCACGGGGGTTGGAGTCCCAGTTCACTCTTACACTGGTCACATGACCTTGGCCAAATCACGTAATCTATATCATGGCTGTACTCCCCTACCTCAGAGAGGGGTTGTGAAAATGAAATCCACTAACTAATTAAAGGGAGGCCGTGTGACCTAAACTATACAGCACTGAACTCAGAAGAGAGGGGTTCTCTTCCCAGGTGGGCAACCACAGACAAGTCATTTTGCATCTCTGTGACTCAGCCTCTCCATCTGTAAAATCGGGGTAATGATGGCAACCTACTTTGTACACTGCTTTGGGACCTTCTGATGGAACATGCTAGGTATTAGTATTAATGACTATGAGCTGTTCATATACTTTGGTTATGAAGTGTCAGATCAAGGTCTTCACACAGACAATGGCTGTTGTGTAAAATATTTATGAATGATCCAGAAAAGGGATAACAAGTGAGGTGGCAAAATTTGCTGATGGCTCAAAATTATTGAGGTTAATCAAATCTAGAAAGGAGGCTGCATCACTCTGGAATGACCTAACGAAGCACAGGGACTGGGCAACATGACAGCACATTCAGATCGGTGTAAGAAGGGATATTGTGAATTAATGAAACACATTAATGAGTTCTAAATTATCTGTACACACTCAGGAGAAAAAAGGGCCTATGAATCACTCAGTACTGCTCATTGAAAACATCTGCTTATTGTGTGGTAATAAATAAACAATGTGAGGGCATCTTACAAAAGAGAACAATGCTGAGACTATTATAAAGCCATTATATAAATGTATAATACATTCGGACTTCAAAGACTTCCAAATGAGGGTGAATAGAATATAGCACGAATCAAAATATGGGTCCTTTCCTGTTCAAGGCAATTCTTGGCATGTATGCCCTGCCATTTTCTGGATTTCTTTAAACTAAATGATTTTGAGTAATTATTTTACTTACTGTGTTGTTCTTTTTTAAATCAAATGGCACAGCGAAGTCGGGGGAGAGAAAGGCTGGAGTGGATTTTCAGTTTTGTACTGTCAGCGTGTATGGTTTAAGTATGGGGGCTCCAGTAGTAGCTAAGGATGGACAGTAGAAGTCTTTTAATATGGACAGTCTGGTGGCAAAAACTGTGAGCAGATTCTCACCAGCCCTTCAGTCCCTTTGCATTGGTCACTTGCTGGGGAGTCCCCTAGCACAGGGGAGTCCCTGCCTAGCATAGCTGGCTCCTACACCACTTCTCTGTAGACTTCTGTGCCAGGGGGTGTGTTGGGGGAATCAGAGTGGGAGGGATAGCTAGAGCACAGTGTACTTTGACATCACTACCTAGCAAATGCTCCCTTAGGGATGACTGTCGGTTGGTATAGGTTAGAGCAGCCCCCAGGTTGCTCCTCTCTGTGATTGTTTAGGGGTGGGCTGAGAATGAAAGTGCCATAACCTTTGATAGCCCCTGCTGCTTCACCAGTATAAGACGGATGAAGAAGAGGACGTGCCCCAACAGATGTAGGAGAAATGAACCTCATCCAAAGCCCATTGAAGTAAATGGGTGCCATTCTGTTGACTTTAATGGACTTTGGATTAGGTCCTAAATCTGTATTTTCATAATGTCCCCACTCATCAAAATTTCATTAATTTGAATCCAACTGAGAAAATAAAAATGGCTCTGGGAGAATTCACCATTTACAGAGATCCCACCTATAAATCAATTCTTCTTCATCGGCTGTCTTGACTGTGTGTGGCTTTATTATAACAGCTGTTGCGAATAGCTGTGCGGAGATCTTTGCACCACTAGAGTTTGTATGCAAGAATAGGTAAGCTGGAGCTGGGGTTTGAGTGTGGGAGGAATATCTTGTCCATGGGTAACCTCAGGTTTGCTTATTTCAAGAAAAACAAATGTGATCATTCCAAACATCTGTAGTAGTTTCACTTGGAAACCCTGATTGCCATACAAGAGTCAGAAACACTCCCTGAGGCTCTCTGCATACCAGTACTGTGGTCTAGGGACCTGATTTTGGCTCCGAGACCAAGGATCATTAATTAGACTCTTTCTCAGCTGCCTGTCACATTCAAATCAGAGATACTTCAGAGATTTTTTGGTAACTCTTTGGTGCAAGTATAAAGACTGAGCACTAAGAGGACTGGTGTAAACTGGGAGATTCCACTGAATTTAAGAGAGCTATGCCAACATGAGCTGAGAATCTGGCCTAATAATTTGTCCATGATGAGTACGTTGCCACAGTTAGTAATGAGCTTTTCCTCTCCTCTATATCACATGCATCATGCAGTGTTCCCAATTGGTTTCATTTTCTGTTTAATTCCTTCTCATGTCTAAATCATGCACCTCATGGTCCCTGGACATACTCTGAGCCCTCTAATGTGTTTTGTTTATTTCCTTCTACAAGGTTCAGATTTGCTGCAGAAGGTTAAATGGCTGCACTCCAGGAAGCTGTAGGACTTCCTACAGAAAAGTCTTGTATCTCAATTCAGAACAAACAACTGTCTTAGCACAGACTTAAGAACTCCCGGCACATATGCCCACGACACACACGCCCACCTCGTCTTCTGCCTGACCCCTAACCTATCACCACAGCTAACCTCAGGTATTAATTACAAGTTAATTATCAAAGAAGCTATTCTTCGTGGAGAGAGGGGGAACTAAGCCTTTCCTCAAGGGGCGGGAAGAGAGCTCGAGGAGCGTGGGGTGAATTGAAGTGGCAATGTGGAGAAAAGTGTAAGGGGATCTGAGGGGCCGCATTGGTTTCCATTGAGATGAGTTCTGAGGACAGAAGACAATAAGAGCTTATTGGTGACAAGATGGAGAGCACATTTCAGTGTAATAAAAACTTAAAGTTAAATCAATGATAACTGAACACTGGGATAATAAACTCTGAAGCCTAAGATACTACCTCAGAGGCCTATTCTATACAGGTTCTTATACTGCCCTCATCCCTGTAGTATCTATGACCCAAATCTTCAAAGATATATAGGTGCCTAAATATCCATGGGGATCTGGACCTGACCACCTTCCATTTGTGCATTAAGGACATGACTAACATCTGTCACATGATGCTCTTTCTTTCTTTTTTCTCTCCCCCAGGGGAGAATTGTGTGTGCAGTGAATAGGGCTGTTTGAAAAATTTCCATCAAAAGTCAAAAAGCTGCAGTGGCATGAGATCCACCCGCTTTGCTTTCCCTTTTCCACTCCTCCTCCTTTGGAGAGTCAGGGAATGGGGGGGGCGTGGCAGAGACAAATACAGAAGTTTTTGTAAAAAGAGCTATAGAACTTTCCTGCTGTTCCCCTTGTCTCTGGCTGCAGCTCAGATCTTCCTGTCTTGATACATGGTCACCAGGCTGACAACATCTCTGCTTCCTGCTTCATTACTTCGTATTCAACTTTGTCACATGGTCAGCATTTAAACTTGAGTAATTTTAATAGAAATGTTTTCCGTGGGATCCAATGACTTGAAAATCTATTGCTGTTTGCCTTGAAGGGCTTTTTTGTCTTCATATTCCTGTGCAAATGTAAACAAGGTCAACTGGAGTTAAGCATGCACATGGAGAAAATAAGAGAGCTTGAAATCTACCATCCAAAATTAATTGTTTTCATGTGTTCATTAGCACTTCTGCTGAAAATGTTAACCGAGGGGTGACAGACACCCCTGGGCAAAACTCCCCCAGTGGAAGTGGTCTGATGGGAGCATATTATCACAGCTGTGTTTTGCACTGGTTTTCTAATTGTTTCTGGATGCAATCCGAAAAGTGTTAGTTCTGGGGTAACATTTTCAAAAGTGACATAAGCACTTAAATCCCAGATTTGTAAAGTTATTTAAGCATCGCTGTGCTCAGCGTTACAATGACTAATGATTGACAATCCTAAACCTCATTTTCAAAAGAGATTTAGGCACTAGGAGCCAAAATCCCATTGACAGTTGGTGGTTAAACCTATGGTTAAAATTTGCAGTAGAAGTGCCAGGAATTCATGACCAGCATAGATGGTAAAATGGTTGTTGCTTTGTGTGCAACGAAAGCCAGATTATTAAAGTGAAACCAAAGATTGTTTGCTGTGTTTATATCACTGACCTGCTTGATAACGTGTGAGGGCCAGGCTGCTCTGTGATGATAAAGGAAAGTTCAAAGGAAGAGATAATAAAGAGAGCAATCCAGTTTCTAAAAACACTGAAAACAATGAATTTTGCATGGTAGATTTCAAGCTCTCTTGTTTTCTCCATACGCATGCTTAACTCCAGTTGAGATTGGCTATAGTTGCACATGACTATGGAGAGAAAAGAGCCCTCGAAAGGCAAGCAGTGATGGACTTTCCAATCACTGTATCCAATGCAAAACATTTTTATTACACACACACCCCCCCGAGGATGTCAGTGGGAGTTAGTTGCTTAAATACCTTGACCAATCGGACCCGTAAGAGCTTAGGTTTTATTGTAAATCAGTAGGACTTACTTTCCTAAGTTAATTTTTAAAAATGGGGCTTTGGCTTCTAGGGTTGGGCCTACACTACAGATCCTATGCCGACATAGCTGTGCCAGCGTGGCCTCCTAATGCAGAGGCAGTGTAAACCCACAGGAGTTTTTCTGCTGGTGTAGGAACACCATCTCCCTGAACAACATTAACTGAGCCAGCAGAAAGAACAAGGAGGACTTGTGGCACCTTAGAGACTAACAAATTTATTTGAGCATAAGCTTCCGTGAGCTTTGCTACGAAAGCTTATACTCAAATAAATGCGTTAGTCTCTAAGGTGCCACAAGTCCTCCTGTTCTTTTTGCGGATACGGACTAACACAGCTGCTACTCTGAAAGCAGTACTTCTGGCCCCAAAGCAGATCTACACTGGGGGTGCAGCCAGCACTGCTACGTCACATCGCTGTGTGGTTTTTTTCACACCTCTGACTGACAGCTATGCCGGTATAAGTTTTAAGTGTAGACCAAGCCTAAGTTACTTAGGCCCAGACCCACAAAGGTATTTAGGCACCTAACTCCCATTGAACTCAAAGGGAATTCGGTGCCTAAATGCCTTTGACGGTCTGGGCTTTAGGTATTGTTTAAAACTTTACTCCTATTCTGTAAAGCCCTATATGGCTGGGGACCTGGGACCTCTCTAGCAATGCATCACTGTGATGAATAAGATCAGCTGAATCAGTCTGCAGGCAGCCTCTAACAGGGTCAGATTCTGATAACCACCTCTAACGGCAGTGGATCTACTCATGCTATAAGGTACTCCGTGGGAGTAAGGGTGCCAGATTCGTCCTTTCGGAGACGAGGAGTGAGGCGTTCTAAGTGGGAAGGAGAGGCATTTTAAATGTGGCCCTCACTCCATCTGTCACTGCTTCGTTTAAAGAAGCACGAGTTTATTGGCCCCCAGAGCACGGTACGAGGCAGATCTCTTTCATTAATTACTTGCAGGACTGGGACCCGTTGCTGGGTTTTTCTGTTCAGATGGCATAGCACAAAGAGGGAAGAGGGCTGTTGGGTCTCCTGTGGGCTATTTGTTTGGCTGTGTTGCTGAAATTCGAACCTTGAATGGGTGAATATCCTCCCTGGTGAGCAGTGAGGGTATCCTGAACCACATGGTCTATGTGGAGTGGACTGGGCTTGTTAACTAGTTTATATGAAGGGAGTCTGGTTTTTTAGGTGTTCTTTATACATGCAAGATTGACATGTTCTCCGAGAGGAAGAGGTGGGGAAGGATTACATAGTTACAGTTACTGTTTACCAGCCTTTCCAACAGCTGGTGGCAGAAGCCAGTGGAAAAAAGGCTTCAAAGTTCCCTGTAAAACATGGTTCAAATGAAGTCGCCAGCCTTACTAACGCATTCCCAGTCAAACGTTTCATTCGGTCTGCGTGCGAAAGCCCTGTCACCCGCCAGCATTATAACACTGCACATTTGTCCCTTTCTCTTGTAAAAAAAGCTGCCGAGCAGCAAGTTGCTTGGATCTTAAGAGACGTCATCAAAACTTGCTCCAAAAACGGCAACAGCAAAGCGCGGAGGAATTGAACTGTGGCCCCCAATAAAGCACAAATAATTGGGCTGTGCCCCTTTTGAGTGATTTTTCTCTTCCAGTGGAATAGGGTCTCACTGGTGTACAGTATAGGTAACCACTCTAAGGCAGAACGCAGGGAGAATGAATTTTGAGCAAAAGCCATTTGTGCTTGGATACAGATTGCAAAACGGCATTCTGCACTCTTTTCTCCATATGGAAATAAGCCACAGTAAAGACATAGGAAGTGTCTTGGATACTTTAGCAGCAGAAGAGTTTATCCGAGAAGACAAAAGCTTAAACAGTAAGGTCACGTGGTCTGCGGAATGGCATAGCAGATGTCTTATGAAAGATAACAGCATCTCTCTAATTTTTTTTTTTTTTTGCTAGAATCATAGAATATCAGGGTTGGAAGGGACCGCAGGAGGTCATCTAGTCCAACCCCCTGCTCAAAGCAGGACCAATCCCCAATTTCTGCCCCAGATCCCTAAATGGCCCCCTCAAGGACTGAACTCACAACCCTGGGTTTAGCAGGCCAATGCTCAAACCATTGAGCTATCCCTCCCCCCTAAACTCTAGCCTACTCCAGTGTAAATTTTACTGGAGTAGGGATTTTGACTCTAATTTTCATAGAATCATAGAATATCAAGGTTGGAAGGGACCTCAGGAGGTCATCTAGTCCAACCCCCTGCTCAAAGCAGGACCAATCCCCAATTTTTGCCCCAGATCCCTAAATGGCCCCCTCAAGGACTGAACTCAGAATCCTGGGTTTAGCAGGCCAATGCTCAAACCACTGAGCTATCCCTCCCCCTAAGAGAGAAATGAATAAACATCTGGAGGAAAGAAATGCTATTGCACACAAAAACAAGTGTGTGATTTTAATTTGGGCCGTGAAAAGCACTTCATCGCTGTCACCATGTATAGAGATTAATACTCATAGCATTGCCTGTGTCTAAACAGATTTCAGAGTAGCAGCCGTGTCAGTCTGTATTCGCAAAAGGAAAAGAAGGACTTGTGGCACTTTCTTTTTGTGTCTAAACAGTAACCAAGGATGTAGAAATCCACATCGTGGTGAAGTCTGCAAATTGTATGGCTTCACTCTTCAGGATAAACTTATTCATCCAAAAACTTGAACTGACAAGTGAGTTAACTAATTGCTGGTTATTTGTTCTCCTCTTTAAAATGTTTCTAGTCTTCCAATCAAGAAGCAGAAACGATACCATGTGACTCAAGTGACCAACTAAGCAACGTATATGTAGAATAGTTAAAGTGAACAGTTCAGAAACACCTTCCAGTCTGAACTTGAGCTGGGCAGGAAATGGCTTTCCCATCCCATGCAAATTTGAGATTTCAAAAAAATTGCTGTTCCACACTGGGATGAAACCAAAACCTTTGGAATTTTTTTTTGCAAGGGGCGGGGGGGTTACAGTTTCCCCAAAATAGCCTGGTGTGAAGGGCATTCTCCTGGGATGTGGGAAACCCAGGGTCACATACCTGCCCCAAATCTGGCAGAGCAGGGATTCGGATGTCCCCTGTCCCAGCTGGATCTCTTTCCATGTGTTTAGTTACATGGGATTCGGTCACTGGAAGAAGCATACTTTCTGGCTGAAGTGTTCAAATGTTGCAAAGTGACTTAGGAGTCTAAGTCCTATTTGAAAAAGTAACGTGGGTTCCTACGTCATTTAGGTGTTTTTGAAAATTTCAGTGCAATGATAAGAATAGAGGGTAACAATAGTTATTTCAGGCTATATTGTGTGTGGCTCTAATGCAGCAAAGAATACCTCCTACAGCCCGGATGGCCATGTTAGGGGTCCCTGGACCTTGGGTCCAGAAGGAAAAGCAAGGGTTGAGTGGCTGGTACTCCACCCTGAGCCGGGAGGGGATGGAGAGGGACCAGGCCAGGGCAAAGCTTGGCTGTGCTCCCTCAGCTCATAGCTGGGAGGGAAGTATGCTACACCCTGTAAAAGGGAGCAGCATATTACACCCCACCCCTTCACCCCTCATCCCCAGAAGGAGGCAGTTCTGAGTCAGTTCCTCCCTGGAACAGCATGACTATGCACCATGCCATACTCAGAGCCCTGAACAAGGGCTCATTCTAACCCTTAAGTGGTATACCGAACACACTAAGTGTAGCTCCTCTGTAAATCATGCCAAGTTTAGGCCTATTGAATGCAACAGGAATCTTTGCGCTGATTTCAAATGAGTGTTGCCTGACTTCGTGGTCACCTTATTGGTGGACTATCACAAACAGGCAGAGCCCCAGGAACGATGATGCTGGCGTGAGCTCAGTAAACAGAACATGTGTTTATTACTAGGATACATACAGATCACAGAGGCAGCTCCTCATGATGCCGGTTGCTACTGATGGAAAAAACATTTTCTTCTCCTTCCAAGCAGGAAGCACAAACCCACCCTGAACGTGCTCAGAGTTACTTCTTGAATTAGGCATCTTTCCCATCAAAGAGGAGCTGTACCTGCTGGTGTTTTCTATAGAAGTGCAACACACAGACCCCTCCAACATGGTAACTGTTTCATGGACTTTGGATCAGTATTGGAGCGGGTCGGAGTATTGATTATGAATAACATACACAGTGAATTTAACCTTTTCTCTCTCTTTTTAGTTCTGGAATCATTTGCAGATCCAGATTGCTACTGATGTATTCTTTCACCATAATCACCCAATAGACTTTAAATGCAAATCAAATGGGATAGCTCAGTGGTTTGAGCACTGGCCTGCTAAACCCAGGGTTGTGAGTTCAATCCTTGAGAGGGCCATTTGGGGTCTGGGGCAAAAATTGGGGATTGATCCTGTTTTGAGCAGGGGGTTGGACTAGATGACCTTCTGAGGTCCCTTCCAACCCTGATATTCTATGATTACCAAATGCCTGTCTAACATCTGTATGTATAATTTACGTAATCAGATTATAGCCTACAGCATATTTGTGAACTGCTCACCTTGATGATCCACTGGTTATGGTGTGTTTCAGAGTAGCAGCCGTGTTAGTCTGTATTCGCAAAAAGAAAAGGAGTACTTGTGGCACCTTAGAGACTAACCAATTTATTTGAGCATAAGCATTCATGAGCTAAAGCTCACTTCATCGGATTCATGGTATGCAACCAGTAATTCCTGCTCCATGTTAGGATGATTGAAAGTTCTTAAAACAAAATCTAATACACTTTTGGCCTGAATTTTCAAATTATAAAAAGAAAAGGAGTACTTGTGGCACCTTAGAGACTAACAAATTTATTTGAGCTGTAGCTCAGGAAAGTTTATGCTCAAATAAATTTGTTAGTCTCTAAGGTGCCACAAGTCCTCCTTTTCTTTTTGCAAACACAGACTAACACGGCTGCTACTCTGAAACCTTTCAAATGATAGTAACTTGGAACTGATTAGGAAATTCTTTCAACAAAATTTCAACTGGCACACCTTCCTTTTTTGTCCCTTTTTCATCAAACATCTTTCCATTTCAGTCAAAACTGAAAACCCCTTTTTTTTTGAGGGCCAAAAAAAAAAATCTTGGTTTTCAGGTTTGATTAAAATCTAGAATTCTAGTTTTTAAAAACAGGCATTTTCCATCAAAAATTCAATTCAGTTGAAAAACCAGTTTTTCCTCAAGCAATGTGATGACAATCTTTTTACCAGCTTTAAATCACTCAGATCAAGAATGACTCACCTAGACATAATATTTGCCATGTCATACCAATTGCAGGCTTCTAGAAATGTAAAGTTGAGCGGGAGGCCAGAAGATCACCAACAGAATCTTGTATAATTCAGTGGTTCTCAAACTTATTTGATCACACTCCCCTTCTTTGTGTCTGTAGTCATTTATGCCCCCTCCCCCACGCCAACAACATAAGTATGTATACCGCCACCCAGCTCTGAAGGCAGCGTTGCCGGCAGCAGTGCAGAAGTAAGGGTGGCCTGGTAGGGAATTGTCACCCTTACTTCTGCACTGCTGCTGGAGGCCCAGAGCTGGGCATCCGGCCAGCAGCTGCCATGCCCCTAAAGCTTCTCACGCCCCCTCAGATTGGGGGCGCACTCCCCGGTTTGAGAACCTCTGTTGTATATAACAAGATCGTTGGCGCTATCTAAACAAGTCTGTCTGTTCTGACTGGATTTCAAACTTAAAATGAGAGGGTAACACCAGGTGGCAAATAACCTTAGCTTAGCAGCACATTCAACTTGTATGTGTTTTGTCTGGTAAACAGTGTAACCTCGTTTTACTTCAGTTCAGGATTTAACTTCGTTAATTGAAAGCAAATGTCCATACGGGAGCACAGCACTTTACACTTGAAGTTTAACAGTTGGAAGCAAGAAAAAATCCTTTGCAGATGCAGACTGAAATAGCTGTAAATTGTAACTCCTTTGTCCTGGAACACACTCATTTTCTTTCTTTCTTTATCTTCCCACACCTTCAGCTGCACAGGGCCCTAATATGTGGGTATAAAAAACATACTTGGATAGATCGTGGTAACAACAGGGTATTCTCCTGACACATGCACAGTTCTAGTGCCAGATCCTGTGTCTTAGGAAATACCAGCTGTTAATACCCTGAGGTGAAATCAGGAAATAACAACCATTGTGCTTGGGTTGTGAGTAGAGTTTGAATTTGGAACCTTCCGTAATAAAAACTATGAGCTTCTACCAATTGAACTAAACAAGTTATAGGCTGAAGTAGCTGCCTCTTATATAGACCAGCCATTAGAGGTGAACACAGACATGTATGCAGCAGAAAATGGCCTGGGGAAGGGGAACTGTAAGGAGGGAAGAGGATTTTTAGCTTTTTTAAGTTTGTTGGTGGGTTGGTGCTTGGTGGTAGATTACCTTGAATAGCTGCAGTGCTCCTGCAATGTATAAAGTTATGTCCTGGATTCCTAGGGTGTGAGTGATGCTTGCTTATTAATTGTTTAACTCTTTTTGTGTGGGGTGGGAAGGTAAGTGACAGGGGAAGGGGGGAAAGAGATGTGAAGGGCACCAGCATGGAGAAGAGGAGGGGGAAGAGAAGCATGGGAAAGCACAACAGATGGAAGAGTCATTTCATGGCAAAGTGAGTAGGTACAGCGAGTGTCAGCAAAGCCCATGAACTGCATCTGGGGGCGTCCGGAGCCCAGGGGCTAATCTGGAGAAATCCATGCTGTGAGGTCAGCAGCCATGCCCACCAGCTGTGAAAGTGTTTCCTGCTCCCCCACTGCTTTTCCCAGGCCTCCAAAGGAGCTGGAACTTCTAAGCTCCACCCATGAAGCCTGGTGCTCTTGGCTGGTGAAGGCCTGGCCATGTGGTGGTAGTGGCCCGAAGTAGGACTAGGCCTAGCAGCAACTTGCCCACATTCTCTCTCGTGACTGCAGCATTGTCCTGAGGCACGGCTTCTATTAGTGCCATAAGCCACAGTCAAAAGGGGCTTTAACAATGAAGGAAGGTAATGATATGCCACTCGGCTGGAGGTCTTCCCTGACCTACAGTCACTCTTGCCCGAGCTCCAGCCCCTCCCCTGAGGCACAGCTTGGTGTCTGCTCTGCAGATATTTCCCCAGGACCATGGTAGAGCTGTTTCCCCAGCAGCTTTGCAGAGGGGATGTTCTTAGATTTATGGCAGCAAATTTTTCTCTCCTCTCCCACCATGAGTAATGCTGGCCACCATGAGTAATGCTGGCCACCATGAGTAATGCCGGCCACCATGAGTAATGCCGGCCACCATGAGTAGTGCTGGCCTCCATGAGTAATGCCGGCCTCCATGAGTAATGCCGGCCTCCATGAGTAATGCTGGCCTTTGGCCTGTGTGACTTTTCCAGTCACGCTTCCAGGAACTCACATGTACACTTGACCTGCCAGACAGAGCCACTCCTCTCTCTATCGGACTCTGGTGCCAGAAGTCCGGAGCAAAGACTCAATTCTCTAACTTCTAATGCCCCTTAGTTAGTAACTGCGCTTCAAACCTACCTCTCCTCTTAGGCCCCAGCTGGGAGGTGCACTCCAAAATGCTGTGTAGACATGCCCTTAAGCGGCCTTCATCTCAGTGTTCTCTAGCTGAACACCAAGGCTCACTCTGGGGCTGGTTTGCTGGTACTCAGTGGCCCTTTCCAGTGCCTTGGCAGCCGCATGCCCCTCCTCTTAGGGAAATAAGTCTGGTGTTGGTCAGCAGCACAGACTGCACTGCAGTGGAGAGCCCCTGGAACAGGGGCTGTGCTAGGTGCAGGAAGAGACATGATCACTTCTAGATAGACACAAGGCAGGATAATCCTAAGTAGTGTGGGGGGCTGACTGGCACCCTCTCCTCCAGGATAGATGAACCATAACCCACCTCTGCTCAGTCCCTGCACCCAACCTTTACAAAACCTAAACTTAACTTCCCCAATACTAATGTCTCCCTACTGTTACTCACACCTTCTTGTCAACTGTCTGTAATGGGCTACTCTCTTACCACTTCAAAAGTTATTTTTCCTCCCTTGGTATCCTGCTGTTCATTGATTTATCTCGTTAGACTTACCTCACACTTGATAAAGCAACCCCCCATCCTTTCATGTATTTATACCTGCTCCTGTATTTTCACTCCATGAATCTGATGAAGTGGGTTCTAGCCCACAAAAGCTTAAGCCCAAGTAAATTTATTAGTCTCTAAGGTGCCACAAGGACTCCTCGTTTTTGCTGATACAGACTAACACGGCGACCACTCTGAAACCTGTTCCCAGAGAGTAATTATCAATGGTTCACAGTCATTCTGGAAGGGCATATTGAGTGGGGTCCTGCAGGGATCAGTTCTGGGTTCGGTTCTGTTCAATATTTTCATCAATGATTTAGATAATGGCATGGAAAGTACACTTATAAAAGTTTGCAGATGATACCAAACTGGGAAGGGTTGCAAGTGCTTTGGAGCAGGGGTTTTCAAAATCTGCTTTGCGGCTCCTCAGGATTAGCCGCTGGCGGACTGGAGACGCTTTGTTTACCTGCAGCGTCCGCAGGTATGGCCGATTGCAGCTCTCAGTGGCCGCAGTTCACTGTTGCTGGCCAATGGGAGCTGCGGGAAGCAGCGTGGGCCGAGCCGCCACTTCCCGCAGCTCCCATTGGCCAGGAATGGCAAACGGCGGCCACAGAGCTGAGATAGGCCATACCTGCGGATGCCGCAGGGAAACAAAGCGTCTCCGGTCCACCAGCAGCTAACCCTGCAGAGCTGCGACCCGGAGTTTGAAAACCCCTGCTTTGGAGGATAGGATTAAAATTCAAAATGATCTGGACAAACTGGAGAACTGGTCTGAAGTAAAAGGGATGAAATTAAATAAAGACAAATGCCAAGTACTCCTCTTAGGAAGGAACAATCAGTTGCACGCATACAAAATGGGAAATGACTGTCTAGGAAGGAGTACTGTGGAAAAGGATCTGGGATCATAGTGGATCGCAAGCTAAATATGAGTCAACAGTGTAACACTGTTGCCAAAAAAAAGTGACTATCATTCTGGAATGAATTATTAGCAGGAGTATTGTAAGCAAGACATGAGAAGTAATTCTTCCGCTCTACTCCATGTCTCAACTGGAGTATTGTGTCCAGTTCTGGGTACCACATTTCAGGAAAGATGTGAACAAATTGGAGAAAGTCCAGGGAAGAGCAACAAAGATGATTAAAAGTCTAGAAAACATGACCTATGAGGAGAGATTGAAAAAATGGGTTTGTTTAGTCTGGAGAAAAGAAAACTGAGAGGGGACATGATAACAGGCTTTAAGTACATAAAAGATTGTTAGAAAGAGGAGGGTGAAAAATTGTTCTCAACCCCTGAGGATAGGAGAAGAAGCAATGGGCTTAAGTTGTAACAAAGGAGATTTAGGTTGGACATTAAGAAAAACTTTCTAACTCTCAGAGTAGTTAAGCATTTGAACAAATTGCCTTGGGAGGTTGTGGAATCTCCATCATTGGAGGTTTTTAATAACAGATTAGACAAATACCTGTCAGGAATGGTCTAGTTGTTACTTAGTCCTGCCATGAGTGCAGGGGACTGGACTCGATGACCTCTCAAGGTCCCTTCCAGTCCTACAGTTCTACGATTCTATGCCAAGTGTGACTTAAATAGTGTTTACGGGTTTCATTTTTCCCGTCTTCTCAGTGTGAGAATGCCCTTTTGTTCTTGGAAGTAGGATTTAATGCATGTTACAGTGTGATTCCTGCCATAACAAGATGGCATGACTAAACTGTCTTCCAAGATCTTCTTAGTGTGTGAGCAAATGGTCAGTCAAGGGGAGGTATGCTGTTCTAACCTAGCCAGACAATGAAAGGTTCTTGGAGAAAGAACTGTCTGAGCAATAGTAGTATTTACTCTCTGCCTTGGGCTCTGAATAGAGTCAATTCTTGAGGCTCCATTCTTGACTGGCTATCCTGGAACTAAGGATTGGTGTGGGCTGAGATCCTTGAAACAAGGGATTGACTATGTGTTGTCTGATTATCTTATTTCAGGAGTGGTATAAATAAAGCAAGTGAAACTTAGAATATAGCCAGCCTTCATGTCTCCTCCTCTGGAGAGCATGGCACCAGAGATCTGCTATTGCTTGGCAGATGGACAATGGTGGCATCACAATGGAACAGTGGTGTCAAAAGACCCAACTATATCTCTTAATTCTTAGAATCAAAAGCCATCTTCCTCCCAAACATCTT
Organism: Chelonia mydas; assembly: GCF_015237465.2. Taxonomy (NCBI): domain Eukaryota; kingdom Metazoa; phylum Chordata; order Testudines; family Cheloniidae; genus Chelonia; species Chelonia mydas. The sequence goes on along the minus strand of NC_051251.2, from coordinate 68,809,164 downwards.
GTGATCCAGGCATAAGATAAATGCTCTTTTATTAGCAGAGTTCCAGCAATCTGCTTCACACTCACTCTGAGTATGCACTAACTCCACCTAGTACCGATACTGCATGAGAGGCTCAAGTCAAGAACAGCATCCTCAGACATTGTGACAGAAGCACTCATTAACCTGACTCTGGTCAGACTGTGAACAGACTGAGTTGCACATTTAAGGCTGCTGTAATTAGATCCTGTCAAATGTGTACCTTAAATGCCTTCTTTTCCCCATGTCCCATCCACCCCTATCTCCAGAGCACTTAATATTAGAGTTGGGGTAATAACTGATTTTTCATTTTGGTGGCAATTCTGAAAAATCAAACTTTTTGGATCAGGTCAAACTGAACGTGAAAAATTTCAGAACTTCTGGTGAATCAAAAATCTGTTTGGGGTCTGTTGCAGAGCAGGGATTTGAACCTGGGTCTCCCCATCTTAGGTGAGGGCCCTAATAGCTGGGCTAAAAGTTATCATGGCAAACAGAGCGGGGGGGGGGGGGCAGCAACAGCTCCACCATTACCACTTCCTCATCCTCTGGCCCTCTTGCGAATGGCCGAAACTACCCGTGTCAAATGTTCAAATAGTTCCGAGTTGACCAAAACTGCATTTTTGGCAAACTGTTCACCTGAAAAATGTTCAGAAGCCCACAATCCAAAAGCATCAGTCTTTTTTGGAAGTTAAATAACATCCAAGGAGTTTAGGCATCTGACAGAAAAGCCATATATCTGCTTCAGTAACTTGAGCGCATCTGCGTTCCAAAAGAGAAACTACTGGCTATATCCGTTCCTTTCAGCCAGCAGGAACGTGCAATAATGTTCAAAGTACAGTATGTACCCTGCTCTCACAGCAGCATGTTCTCTCCAACTGTCCTCTTAATGTTTCAATTGATGTATATACTCTAGGAACATGCCACTAATGTCCTCCTAGCTGTGCTCTATAGAAGTACAAATCTCTGCAGAAAACATCTGGTCAAATAGCTTAGCCAAGCATCCCACTAAAACTCCCTGTATAAAATAGCTGTCACAAGCGAACACAGTGGAAATATATTCTACATGAAATAAGCACCCACTGAGATGTCTAGCTGTGATGCACTTGGCAGGGGATTTTTAAATGCTCTTTTTAGCTCTTGAGGAAGTTTTAAGAGGCTTACAAATCATTGCCATGTAAATATCAGACACACGATAATCATTACTACAGTGAGCTTATTTTTTGTTGTTGTTTAGAGAAACATTGGGCAGTAATATAATCATCAAATCTTTCTATGTAACAGAGTGTTCCCTTATTAAAGTGAGCCTCTTTACAGCAGCCAGGATGTGGTCTTTCTGGTGATTTCTATTAAATTGAATGAAACTGACTATTCGTTTTTATCAAACCAGGTGTCAAACTTTAATATTCTGAAACATTGGAGCGGTGTGCTAGCTGTAAAATGCATTTCCTGAGTTCAGCAGGTACAGGAGGTAGGCAAGTGGTTACAGTGTTGGGCTCTTGTCTCCTCTATAGACACGCAAAGTACAGCCACAAAAATCATCCTTGTAGCGAGCGTGTTAGTTCTTGTTCTCCCACACCTTGCTCCATTCTTCCGCAATCCATCACCCTAATTATCTGAACCTTCCCACCCCTAAAACTTTGACCTGTGTAAGCCATGGCCACGTGATGTGGTGCTCTGTCCCCCCCTAGTGATGGCTGGGCCTGAGACATTAAGGAGCCTGTCTACAGCCTGGGCCATGCTCAGGCAATAGGGGCTCACATATGAAGATGTAGACAGCCCAGGTTCGATCCCCGCTGCCGACAACCCATCCAAGGGGGTTACACCTGTGAGAATTCTGCTCTTTGAGTTCCCAGACGACTGTGTTCCCTTCTTGCGGTGCTTCCCCTGATCACTCTGTGCTATGCCCAAAACCCACGGGAATGTGAGCTACGTGATCAGCGTTCCCCTAACGCAGAGATGTTTAGGTCACTGCCGCTGGGTGTTTTATAGTCTCCAAGTCATTTGTCGTCCCCAAAGATAGCACCGGAACTATACCCCATAGAACTAAAAACCAAACAGTCAAGCTAGCAAAACAACCGGGCTGTGATAGCTACACAAACCAAGCAGCACTTCAAACAAATTATCAAGAGCAACCAGAGAAATACAGAATAAAGGGAAACTTTGAAAGGAAACCATTGCCGTTGTACATTGGCTGAGCAGGAACTGGCAGCTAATAAAATTACTGAGTCATACCGTGGGTAGTGCAAATGGACTTCAGCAGAGCTATGCAGAGTTACATCAACAGAAGAATCCATTTCCATAGGCTTCTAATGATGGAACAATTCTCCCCTAGCCTTTATGGGGTGAAGGCTTCAGCCATTACTATTGATTTTTGGATGCCCAGCTTGAAACCCCTTTTAAAGGGGCCCGACCTTCAGAAAGAGTTGAACACCCACCCTCAGAACAGCAGGTCCCTTTAAGGTGTCTCAGTATTTGGCATCAAAAATTCCCAATTTATATATACACACACACACACACACACACACACACACACACACACCCCTTGGCATATACAGCTGTATCAAAGTATAAGTTTATAGAACCAAATATAGACTGTGGTACCTACATTTCTGACGCTTATTATAAAGCTTCAGAGCTTTATATCTTGTTGTCTGCGAAAAACTGTTAAAACGGATTTAAGATTGTGTGTGTATATTGCTAATTTTAGATAAAATACATGTGTGAGGTAATTATCTCAAAACTGTGTTGCAAACCAAGGAAATTCAGAGCATATGGTTAAAGTTAATGTCTGGACTTCTTTGAAGGCACTCAAAGAACTTTAACCCTGTAGGGAGACCATGCTATAACCATAAGATGGAGATTTGTTGTTGCAGACGAAACTGGTAGATTGGGGGAGGGCGTTTCCTCCTCTTAGCGTGTATTAGTTGTATTACTGTAGTGCCTAGGAACCCCAGTCTATGGACCAGGACACTACAGTGCTAGGTCCTGTACAAACACAGAATGAAAAGACAGCCCATGCCTCAGACCGCTTACAAGCTAAGTATAGGACAAAAGACAACAGATGGAGACAGATTGGCGAGTACCAGGAAGCGGAGACGATACTGGTCAGCATAATAGGCTGTGGTATCAGTGCACCAGTGGCCTACCTATACAATGTTTTTTGTAGCCATCACACAGAGGAGAGTTTGAAGGAGGATAATGTGGTGGCTTTTGCAGATCTTTGAGGAGGTCCTTGCAAGTGTGAGGGACAGCATGGGAAAAAGCACAAAGGGGCTTGTTTAGAAATGTAACTAGTAGGTGATGGAGGCTGGCACATGGGCTGATTGGAGGAGGGAGCTGACATCTTGATAACAAATGAGAGATAATTGGTTGGGTGGGAAGAGGCTTCGAAGGGGCTTGACAGTGAAGACAAGCAGCTTATGTTTGATGTGATGGAGAAGGGGGAGCCAGTAGAGAGATGTCATCTCTGTGTCTCAACCTCTGGGATTCTAGGCCCGGCATATTATTGTGTCCTATACCCCCATCCTGTAGTATATCTAACAATATATCATAGAATCATAGAAGATTAGAGTTGGAAGAGACCTCAGGAGGTCATCTACTCCAACCCCCTGCTCAAAGCAGGAGCAACACCAACTCAATCATCCCAGCCAGGGCTTTGTCAAGCCAGGCCTCAAAAACCTCTAAAGATGGAGATTCTACCACCTCCCTAGGTAACGCATTCCAATGCTTCACCACCCTCCTGGTGAAATAGTGTTTCCTAATATCCAACCTAGATCTCCCCCACTGCAACTTGAGACCATTGCTCCTTTTTCTGTCATCTGCCACCACTGAGAACAGCCGAGCTCCATCCTCTTTGGAACCGCCCTTCAGGTACTTGAAGGCTGCTGTCAAATCCCCCCCTCACTCTTCTCTTCTGAAGACTAAATAAGCCCAGCTCCCTCAGCCTCTCCTCGTAAGTCATGTGCCCCCTAATCATTTTCATTGCCTTCCGCTGGACTCTCTCCAATTTGTCCACATCCTTTTTGCAGTGGGAGGCCCAAAACTGGACACAGTACTCCAGATGTGGCCTCACCAATGCCGAATAGAGGGGAATGATCATGTCTCTCGATCAGCTGGCAGTGCTCCTACTTATACAGCCCAAAATGCCATTAGCCTTCTTGGCAACAAGGGCACACTGTTGACTCATATCCAGCTTCTCGTCCACTATAACCCTTAGGTCCTTTTCTGCAGAACTGCTGCCTAGCCATTCAGTTCCTAGTCTGTAGCGGTGCATGGGATTCTTTTGTCCTAAGTGCAGAACTCTGCGCTTGTCCTTGTTGAACCTCATCAGATTTCTTTTGGCCCAATCCTCTAATTTGTCTAGGTCCCTCTGTATCCTATCCCTACCCCCCAGCGTATCTACCACTCCTCCCAGTTTAGTGTCTTCGGCAAACTTGCTGAGGGTGCAATCCACACCATCCTCCAGATCATTAATGAAGATATTAAACAAAACCGGCCCCAGAACCGACCCTTGGGGCACTCCACTTGATACCGGCTGCTAACTAGACATGGAGCCATTGATCACTACCCGTTACGCCCGATGATCTAGCCAGCTTTCTATCCACCTTATAGTCCATTCATCCAATCCATACTTCTTTAACTTGCTGGCAAGAATACTGTGGGAGACCGTATCAAAAGCTTTGCTAAAGTCAAGGAATAACATGTCCACTGTTTTCCCCATATCCACAGAGCCAGTTATCTCATCATAGAAGGCAATCAGGTTGGTCAGGCATGACTTGCCCTTGTTGAATCCATGTTGACTGTTCCTGATCACCTTCCTCTCTTCCAAGTACTTCAAAATGGATTCCTTGAGGACCTGGTCCATGATTTTTCCAGGGACTGAGGTGAGGCTGTAGTTCCCCGGGTTCTCTTTCTTCCCTTTTTTAAAGATGGGAACTATGTTAGACTTTTTTCAATCGTCTGGGACCTCCCCCGATTGCCACGAGTTTTCAAAGATAATGGCCAATGGCTCTGCAGTCACATCAGCCAACTCCCTCAGCACCCTTTGGATGCATGAGATCTGGACCCATGGACTTGTGCACATCCAGCTTTTCTAAATAGTCCTTAAGCTGTTCTTTCACCACTGAGGGCTGCTCACCTCGTCCCCATACCGTTCTGTTCAGTGCAGCAGTCTGGGAGCTGACCTTGTCTGTGAAGACCGAGGCAAAAAAAGCATTGAGTATCATAGAATCATAGAATATCAGGGTTGGAAGGGACCTCAGGAGGTCATCTAGTACAGCCCCCTGCTCAAAGCAGGACCAATCCCCAACTACTTCAGATTTTTCCACATCCTCTGTCACTAGGTTGCCTCCCCCATTCAGTAAGGGTCCCACACTTTCCCTGACCTTCTTCTTGTTGCTAACATAGCTGTAGAAACCCTTCTTGTTACCCTTCACATCCCTTGCTAGCTGCAACTTCAGTTGTGCTTTGGCCTTCCTGATTACACCCCTGCATGCTGGAGCAATATTTTTATACTCCTCCCTAGTCATCTGTCCAAGTTTCCACTTCTTGTAAGTTTCCTTTTTGTGTTTAAGCTCACCGAAGATTTCTCTGTTAAGCCAAGCTGGTCACCTGCCATATTTGCTATTCTTTCTGCACATCGGGATGGTCTGTTCCTGCGCCCTAAATAAGGCTTCTTTAAAATACAGCTCTCCTGGACTCCTTTCCCCCTCATATTAGCCTCCCAGGGGATCCTGCCCATCAGTTCCCCGAGGGAGTCAAAGTCTGCTTTTCCGTAGTCCAGGGTCCATATTCTGCTGCTCTCCTTTCTTCCTTTTGTCAGGATCCTGAACTCAGTCATCTCATGGTCACTGCTGCCATGGTCGTCCATCTACCTCGTACACTGATTAAATTTAATCCAGTGTTCAGACCTACCAGCCGTTGCTTTGTCAGATGAAACATGGGAAGGGGCTGGGTGGCCCCGTCTAGGAGCAGTGCTTGGTCAGTTTAGGTTCTGGCCCAACATTTCTGTGCTTAAAGGTGCTGTGCGGTTCTCCTTGCCCATTGCTATTGACTCCATGAGCTTTCTTCACCAGCACGCCTGCCTTGAGGGGGAAAGGCTTGCCTGCCCCTGCCACACCTCTGCAGATGAAGTTTAGAGTCTACCCCTAAATCTGGACAACCTCTGGGAATCCATAGGAGTCTAACTCCATATCTATGAATCTATGAACCTCTGCTGAGGCCCTGTGCCTCTGCACCTGCTCCAGCTGGGGTGGGCCCCACCCCCTGGCCGCACACTCCACTGGAGCCATACTGCTAGAGAACCCCCTACAGTCCCCGCCTCTGCTGTCCTTGGGGGACCCCAGGTAGAGTAGCACCTTAGAAAAGAGGAGTGTAAATGGGGGCACAGCCATCTCTGCACCAGATCTGGAATCGGAGGCTTGGCATGGGCACGGCCAGGGAAAGGGGGCATAGCTGGAGCACAGCTATATCGAGCAATCCCCTGCTGGTGTAGCAGCCTCTGAAGCTTATTACACACCCCTGTAACTTACAGCAGCCCTAAGGCTGCTCTTCATTGTGCTGAGGAATGAACCAGCCCTATTGCCCACTCTCCTCCCCCATGGTGTTACTTCTCTGTACCTGTTTCCTGCATGGTGTGGGTCCTGCTTTGGTGTTTCTCACACACCCAAAAATGCCCATTGGTTTCAGCAGGAGCCTTGCTGTATGAGGAATGCCATATCAGATGCTTGGATACCTTACACAGACTTAAAGAGGCATCCTTGTCTTAAAGGGACATGTTTGTGCACATTCAAGAAGCTCTGGGCTGCCCTGAGCTCACCTAACTAAATTAATCTCCTCAACTGTAAAAAGAAAGACAAGGAAACTTCACCCTGGGAGAAGCAAACGCAGACTGGCTTTCACTAACATAGTTTGCAAACAGTTTATATTTTTCTTCTTTAGCAACCGAGGCGACAAGGAGGGGGAAAGGCAAACACGCAATCGCTCCCACAGGAATGGGAACGCCTTCCAAAAGGTGTGTTAAAAAAAGGAATCTTTAAAAGTTATGTTCGCTGCTTTTCCATGGGTTGACTTTCTGGCTGGGAAAATGGCCTGTTGACAGTCCCTGGCACAAGAACTGCATGGAACAGCTTTCTAGAGGAGCAGCACAATGTGTGACCCCAAAAAAGCTCCAGAATTTTTGTTTTTCCCAACCCACGCCCATTTGAGGGATAGGCTCTGAAAATCCTGCTTCCAAAGGGCTGGAAAGCCCCACCACCACCACCCCCTTTGTCCTGCTTGATGAGTAGTTGCTGCTTCGATAGAGACAGACCCAAAAGCTAGCCAGTAGTCTTTTTTTCTTCCTCGCCCTCATCACCCCCAAAAATACCTCCCATTCACAGACTCTCTCAATTGAGATCTCTTGTGGCTTAATTCAGCAAGGCCCCAATCCTGCAAATCACTTAAGCACATGCTTAACTTTAAGCACGAGTCGCCCCATTGAAACCAAAATGAGGTATGTACTTAAGCATTTTGTGGGACCATAGCCTAAACCCAGAGCTAATGTAAGCACTCCAGCTTAATACTTAATACTCCAGCTCCTATTGTCCTCTGGACTTTAGGGCAGCAGGGGAGGGATCTGTACTTTATCCCTCCAGTTTTAATTTGTGTCACGTGTTGCTTCGTGTATTGATTGTCACTGTGTGACACTTCTAGCTTCAGCACATGCCAATTATTGGCTTTTAAAAATACAACTCAGACTGGAGTGTGTCCACATTACAGATGACTGGGTGTGACTTTTCACATCCCTGAACAGGTGAGCTAATATGGAGAAGGCAGGTGATTTTACAAGACACGGCAACATGTGCTTCCACAGATCTCTCAACCCAGACTTGCAGTTCAGTAAATCTGGTGCAAGCCCCTGTGTGGAGCCTCTCAGGTCACGCTTAGAGAACGGGGACTATCGGGGCAGTGCTGTAGCTATGTCACCATAGCATAGACGCACTGCACAGGGTTCATTTGTGATATTTCAACTCTGCACATGGACAAGGTTCTTACTTTTTTGTTCACACTGGGAAAATCAGTAAGCTGTTGAAAATGTTCTAGCTAGCTCACTTAATTAACACCTTATTAAACACAACTTAGCACCTAGTTTCAGCAGGATTTCATTCCTTTAACAACGGGTCTGCTGGACCTGGTTAATACATGACTTTCTCTTGTTGCTGGGAAGTCTCAATCCGGGCCACAATTAGCTGGGCACTGTATATACAGTCTCCCTGTGCATATGTTCCCTGATTGTAAAATGGAAGTAAGCCCAGAGAAAGTTTGTCTACACATGGAGTTTTTAATAAATGAGTGCTTTTTTCCAATTTAGCTTAATCCACTGGTTAAAGCTACATTCAAACAAGGCACTTGTTTAAAACAAATACAACAGTTTGGGGTCAATCAAAATATGTTGGATTTTGACTTTATTTTATAGATTTTTCTATAACTCTTAGTATAACTAAAGCAATTTTTGAAGCACTCACTTCAAAACATTCCATTGTGATCAGGTCAAAACATTAGTTTGACTTTAACAAAAAGCTTCACTTTGATTTTTTTTTTTTTAAATAAAAGTTTATCTAAACTGGCACTTTCCAATGGAAAACGGTTCTGTTGGAGAACTTTGGACAAACTCTATCTCTCAACAGAAAAAAAAATAAAAATAGATGACTTCATTAGGCATCCAGTGCTCAAACCAAACCTGCCCACTAGGACTGTTTCATCTTGATAGTTCTAGAGCAGATGAAAATTCATTCTCACTGCCAGTCTCAAAACCAGGCAGCTCAGGAGAATGACAAGTGGGAGAGAGGTTACAAACTACAGATCTACAAACTACAGGAAGGCAAGACTGATGCTGGTCTTAGGCCAGGTCTGCAGCACAAGGTTTTATTGCCATAAATACATTGGTCCGGGGTGTGGAAACCTAGCTCTGCTGGCAAAACACCCAGGGTGGACACAGCCGTGCCAAGAGAGTGCTTCTGTTGGCTTAGCGAATGTCGTTCGGGGAGGTGGGGTTACTATGCTGACAGAAAAATGGTTTCTGTCATCATGAGCTGGGCCTTCAGGAGGATATTCTGCTGGCACAGCTACACCAGAAACGCTGTGTAGCATAGACCAGCCCTAAGCCTGGTGAAAACGAAAGGAAGGTACAAAGGATGCAGTTTGGGAGTAGAAGTATTAGAATTGCTTTTGATTCCTGTTATGCCTATTGACTGTAACACTTTACTATGAGTGGGTGACTATTATGCTGTGATTAGCATGGTGGCAATATGTTTCTATCCCTCTTGATTCACACATCAATCCATGCCAAGCTCTGTTAGCTGAAAACCATTGCTTCCACGCACTTGAAAAAGGCTTGTCCCCTCCAGCATTGTGATTTTGAACATATGGTCCTCTGAACTTTGTGATGAAAGGGAAGATGACGCTCTGTCATGTCTGCAGCTAGAATAATGCTCAGCGTTCGCAAACTTCAAGATCATCCTAATTTCTTTCACAATAGCTTCTCGAGAGGTTAACAGGCTGGCCGAAGGAGTTTGATTTTAAACAAATGACCCTAGTTCAGAGCAGCTGTCTCAAAGAATATATCAGACAGCTGTTTCCCATTGCGCTCCAGTTGTTGGGAATCTAGCATTACTCTTCCTTCTCCACATTCTTTGAGACAGTTATATACAGTATTGCTCCCTTCTGCTTTATCAAGGGGTTACACAACATGTAATAAATGAAATGTCATCTTTCTGGCTTCTCTTCCCTCTGCTATTGGTTTGGCAAGAAGCTTCCTTTTCTGCAACGGAGCTGAACCTTATCTGTAGGGCCCTACCAAATTCACAGTCCATTTTGGTCAATTTCATGGTCATGGCCACTGCCTTCAGAGCTGAGCAGCTGGAGGGCGGTGGCTGCTGGCTGGGAGCCCAGCTCTGAAGGCAGAGCCACTGCCAGCAGCGGGGCAGAAGTAAGGCTGGCATGGTACGGTATTGCCACCCTGACTTCTGCACTCCTGCTGCTGGCGGGGCGCTGCCTTCAGAGCTGGGCACTTGGCCATCAGCCACCGCTCTCCAGCCAACCAGCTCTGAAGGAAGCGCAGAAGTAAGGGTGGCAATACCGCGATCCCCCTAATAAAACCTTGCAACCCCCCTGCAACTCCCTTTTGGGTCAGGACCCCAATTTGAGAAACGCTGGTCTCTCCCGTGAAATCTGTATAGTATAAGGTAAAGGCATACACAAAGGACCAGATTTCATGGGGGGACACCAGATTTCACAGTCTGTGACGTGTTTTTCATGGCCATGAATTTGGCAGGGCCCTACTTATCTGACTTTGCTAGAGCGGCTACAATGGAATCCTTGTTGCCAAGCAGTGGTTGTCTCATCTTGGTAGAACACACCTAAGGAGACTCAAAGGAGAGCAGTGAAAAGGGGGGGGCAATATATGATAATCCGATTTGACAAGCTCAGCACTATTGTTAAAGGCCCAACCTTGGTGCAATCACATTTCAAGGCAGTTTGTCAGCTGGAGTAAATCAGTGTAGATCCATTGACCTAGCTCCACTGAAGGTCAGTCTACACCAGCTGTGGATCTAGCCCTTCTCCATCAGGATTTATGGTGCCTGGGGGTGGCGGGGTGGGTGGTAGTAGAACATAAGCCATATGACACTTCCCCAAGTGCTTCATACAGAGTATTGGGCCTTCTGTCAATATTCAGCTTCTGGGTTAAGAGAGAGTGTCAGACACAGCTGGTAACATCATCCATTCATTGAGAGATGACCCTGCCCAACTGGTTCAGGTTATTTTTCTCTGATTGCAGTGGAGCAGTGCATACTGGGATCAACAGTCGCCACAAGACTCTTGCTTCCTGTGGACTACTTGCTCCACTGCCCAGAAGCTCACGGCCATCCCTGATATCTCCATCTCTCACTCTTCTCCTCCGACACCCACTGAAGACTAGATCTCCCCTTCAGTCCTCCCTTCATGGCAGCCAGTCCTCCCAAACCCCACGCTCAGTCGTTCCCAAAAGGCCACTATAGAGACACTGAGCTCCTCTTATTCTGCCCTGTGGCTCCCAATGGCTTCCAACGCCTCCCCGCTCCTTCACACAACACTGCATTTTCCCTCCATCTAGCTGCTCTCTAGTGTGACATCTTCGTGCTCTCTTGGGAAAACATGAGAGGTAGAGCTGGTTTGGAAAATGAGCTCTTTTTGCTGCAAGACTGAAATTAAATTTCGTCTACATTTTTTTCCACAGACAAGGCCAAGTTTTCAGCAAAAAATAAAAAACTTAAATACTGAAGCTGAAAACATCCATTTAGAAGGAAATGTTGCTGTGGTGACTTATGGGAGATGACTCATGCCCCCCATTCTCCTCTGTGGGCCTGGCTCTCTGATCAGACCACATCTCCCATAATGCAACACATTCGTACCTCATAAGGGGGGGAGACGGTTGCATCATGGGAGATGTGGTCTGGTAGGGGAGATCAGCCCAGAAAGGAGACCTGGGTACATGAGGAAAACAAGCTATAATTCCCATGAGGCACCACCACATCACTTCCAAATAAAAATATGTAGAGTTGTGGGATTTCTTTAACAAGCAATGACATCAAAGGGCGATTCATTTCAGCCTATTCCTTGAGGTGCAGGAAATCCTAAAGCTCTCCCTTTCTTAACTCAGATCTCATGCTCGGAAACATACTTCTGACTGGAGCTGGGCAAATAACTGACTTATTTTTTCTTGGTTTGCTAGCAATTCCAAAAAAACAAATGTTGTGGATCAAAACACACATTTAGTTAGGCCCAAAATGAAATGTTATGTTTCAATGTCCAGTTTTTTAATGTTTCCATTTTTTAATACAACTGAAGGAAATTTCCAGGCAAAGTCACTTGATTAAAAACCATGGAACCTTTTGGTGGGGAGCACTAACAATTCAGCAAAAACTGACATGCATTTGCAAAATGTTTGTGCTGCTGAAGCTGCAGGGGTTTTTTGCCAAGAAGTGGCGGGGGGGGGGGGGGGGGGTTGGCCCAAAAATGTCACACACCTCTATGGGAGGTCTGATCATCTGAGGCTCACCAGAAACCAGGGGAACACAACTGATGAGTGTGAATATATCTAGGGATTAGCAGGGAATGGGGTTAACTTTTCTCCCTGAGGAGCAAAAAGATCACAGCGGCATGTCCTCAGTGTAGGATTCTCTGGGGAGCAATCCATAAGGGCAGTGAGCTGTAGTGATTTATGTCTTTCCAGGACACCACAGGACATGATCCCACTGACTTCACAGGGCTTTGCATCAGGCACTGGAAACGGCCGTGTTCCAGACACTGCAGCAGGGTCTTAAGTGGGAGTTGGGGAAAATGCTAGCTGGGAAAATTCTGGGATTTTGGCTTTACAACAATGTGATCTTTCTGGTTCTATTGAGAAACCAGGCCCTGCTAGGTTTTTTAAACATCTTAACCCCTTCCTGTGAGGGGGAAAGACTTTTCCCTGCTTCGACTGGGGTCTAGAAACTCAGTAACTCGGAGCTGTGGCACTGAGAGAATCTGTGCTCTGCTCTCTGCCTCTGGTATTGTCCTCTGTAAATCTGTTAAAATATCCTTGGTTATATTTTTTTTAACATAGCTGCGGGACTGATGGGACTTTTTAGGGGTATCAAAGTTTTTCAGGAATCAATTGAGAAATTCCAGGTGGGTGAGGTGATATCTTTTATTGGACCAACTTCTGTTGGTGAGAGAGAGACAAGTTTTCGAGCTTACGCAGACCTATGACCCTGCAAACAACGAATCAATCGCTCATTCGGCTATGGGTTTCAGAGGGGTAGCCGTGTTAGTCTGTATCAGTAAAAACAACGAGGAGTCCTTGTGGCACCTTAGAGACTCACAGATTTAGTTGGGCATAAGCTTTCGTGGCATTCGGCTATGTTAACCTTGGCTGCTATGTGGCTCTAGCCCTGTTGTTAGGGCTAACATCCACGAGGTGGCACAAGACAACCAGTCCTGTCCAATCTCATCATGCATCCTGGGGATAGAAGGCAGCTGGGGAAAAGGGGGTTCTGTGGTTTAAATGATTACAAGGTGTACAGATCCATTTTACCCCTAAAGTTTACTTGTCCTGTCCAAGTAACTGCCATTTGCTTGGTGGGTGGTACTGTAAGTGGACATCAGGAATACTAGAGACTCATGACATTGCAGTTACCACGTAGCAAGGTTAAAACGACTCCCCCTCTCTTTCAAGCTTCCCCCTCTATTTTTGGTGCATTGCGTGAGGATTCTGCTATATATGCTTGGCAGATGGCCCTTGGAAGACTGGGAACTCCAATTTCCCCTAATGAATCAAGGCATCACTTTAAAAATGGGTCTGCCCCTTGACCCACCCTCCTCCCCCCCCGTTTATCTCTGGCACATTATCATCCTCTCTAATCACTTGCTCGTGTTTTGAGTCACTCATGTTGCGGGTGCAGCTTTATTTCCTGTGAGGTCCCAGAAGTGCCCTCCGGAGCACTCGCTTCTCCCTGCCCACCATCCCTGTGTGACAGACAGTATTCCTCTGGCCGAGGAGTGTCTGGAGCCAGCCTTCTGGTACCCTATCAGTGCAGCTCCTGACTCAGAGGAGGTCACTGCTGGACAATGCTGGGCACTCTTCCCCTCCTTTCCTGGCCTCTGCTGCACACCACGTCCAGCCAGCCGGCAACTTGGATTTAAATAATTATGATATGACATTTTGTGGGTGGGATTTTTCAAATCCCACTTACAACCCAATCAGAGCTAAGTGCCTTCTTGCCCAGGGCTGCTTTGAATCCCAGCCTGCATCTTCAAATCACTGTCCCAGTGTATTAATCAATGCTTGTAACATGCCAGCAAACTAGTGTGAGCCCCATTTTATAGATGGGGGAGAGACACAGTGAGGCCAAATAGAGACAGGGGCAGAGCAAGATTAGAACTGAAAATGCCCAGCTCCCAGGTTGGTCTTCAGCCCACTAGCCCCTCCACAGAGCAATAAGAGATTAACTATAAAATGGCCCCAGTTCATTGATAACTGTAGCTAGCTTGGCACATGATACAAACTGATTGATAAGCAGATGGTTTATCAGAACCTCTATTTTACTCGAGCAACATTTAACAGCTCTGCAATCTACCAGCAGCTTCCTGGCTCAAATACGGCTTCAGACATGCTTCAGTGAACGTGCTTTGTGGTACAACGTTAGACTCTCACAGTCCAATGTGGCAAAGTTGGCAAACTCTCCTTGCCTGCCCATGTGAATAGGTTGCCAATTTTTCAAAACTGGACACTACAGGCCCCCCTATCGCTCACTCCTGCCACCCTCAACCCCCGTCGCTCGCTCCTCCCTTCCCTGGGACTGGTGCTGCCTGCAAAGCCGGGCTGGGAGGAGCTGATGCAGAACCTGCCTGCCTGCCCAATCAGGGCACAGTGGGGCATCAGTCCCCAGCGCCAGGGCCCCCGGAGGCTGAGAAGGTGGGATAGGCTGTCGCAGGCGGCGAGCCCAGCCTCTGGCCCCGCTACTCAAACGCCACAGGCTGTCAGGATCCCTCCCCTGGTCAGCACTGGTACCTACCTCTCCGCTGGAGCCGGGAGCCCATTCCTCAGATTAAGCTTCTCTCCATCCGCCGAGTTCCTCCCGCAGCTGCTCTTCCCGCCCTCCCAGTGATGGAGGCCAACTGCGGATACTGTGGTAACCGGACTATTGGTGTCCAGTCAGCAGTACTGCATGGGTCCCCTTTCGACCGGACTTTCCAGTCAAAAACTGGACACCTGGCAACCCTACATGTGAATAAAGTTATTTGCCTTCGTATCGGGAGAATTAAGGCCCTTCCCTCCTCTGCCTTCAGCCTCTAATTCTGAGGAAAACTGTGTTTTATATCTGCCCCTGTGGAGCAGCGAGAGCTTCTCAGACTGGACCAGTGGTGGATTTGGACACAGGCGAGTTGCTGACACCCACCCTGGACGTTGGGGAGAGTGAAGAGGAAGAATGAGGGCATATGCGGGGATCTGACCAGAGCACCGAGAAGGAGGGGACTGGAGGAACAAAGGAATCTGCAACCTGCACAGTGCTGTGAAGTGACCAGTCATGAGTAGGGCCCTACCAAATTCACAGTCCATTTTGATCAATTTCACGGTCATAGGATTTTTAAAAAATCATAAATGTCATGATTTCAGCTATTTAAATCTGAAATTTGACAGTGTTGGAATTGTAACGGTCCTGACCTGAGAAGGAGTTGTGGGGGGGTCTCAAGGTTATTGTGGGGGGGTTGTGGTACTGCCACCCTTCCTTCTGCGCGGCTGCTGGCTGGGCGCTGCCTTCAGAGCTGGGCAGCTGGAGAGCGGCGGCTGCTAGCCCCGCTCTGAAGGCAGAGCCGCCGTCAGCAGTAACGGAGGAGTAAGGACGGCCTGGTACGGTATTGCCACCCTTCCTTCTGCCATGCTGCTGGCGGGGCGCTGCCTTCAGAGCTGGGCGCCCGGCCAACAGCCGCTGCTCTCCAGCCACCCAGCTCTGAAGTCAGCACAGAGGTAAGGGTGGCAATACCACAACCCCCCTAAATTAACCTTGTGACCCCCCCTGCAACTCCCTTTTGGGTCAGGACCCTCGATTTGACAAACGCTGGTCTCCCCTGTGAAATCTGTATAGTACAGGGTGAAAGCACACAAAAGACCAAATTTCACAGGGGGGAGACCAGATTTCACAGTCCGTGACGCGTTTTTCATGACCGTGAATTTGGCAGGGCCCTGGTCATGAGCCACTCACTTGGCTTTTCCTTGGTAGCTGCTTAGCTTATTCATCAAAACCCCAAGGGCTAGATTCTCTACCCCACTAGAGCTCTGCCCAGATGCACCACCAGGGAGCCAGTTGTGAGCCTACCTGATTCCGGTGCAGGTTTAAAGCTGCAGGGGAGCAGAAGCGATATCTATCTAGCAGAGCTCTGCTCCAGCATGCACACTTCCTGCCCTGGCATGCCCGTGATGGACACAGGAGGAGGGAGGCATGTCCCCTCCATTTCCCGCTGTTCTGCAGTGCAAAAGGCTGGATAGTCCAGTCTGCTAAGTCTCTAAGGAGTGGTAGAAATCCAACCAGCACTGTAGCCTCCTTAGCAGTCAGCACCCTTCAGTGCCTGGCTCTGTAGTCAGATGTAATTAGACACGGGTGCAGGCTAGAACACCAGTTGCCACAACGTATCTTGTATGTTGTTTCCAGGCTCCTGAGGGCAGTAGGAACACAGCAGGCAGCTTGTGTTTTAAATAACCCATGTTGTGCAACAGAGCCAGAAAAAGTTACCCATTAGCTGCTGGTTCACTATGTAGCACAACGCCTGCATTTAACGTTAAAGGGACCAGATCCTCAGCTAGCGTCAGTAGGCACAGCTCACCGATATCAGCGGAGCATTGCCAGCTTATGCCAAGCGAAGGCCTGGCCCAGCATTGCCAGCTTATGCCAAGCGAGGGCCTGGCCCAGACTGGCCGTAAACGGGCATTACGCTATGAACTGGCTTGAGCAACGGCCCACATTGGGAAGATCTAGAGATGAGATGGGACTAGAGCAGGGAGGTACAGTAGCTGGAGCTCTCTTACTCCTCCTTATTCATGGGCAGCCCTTTGGGATGTCACATACTAGAGTGGCGGCTGGACACGGCACTGCTAACCTCTGTCCCTCCTTGACAGGATACAGGACATTCCCTGATTCTAACTCTTTACTAGTGAGCAAGAAATTTACTTTGCCCAGCTCATTCTGCTGGAGCTGGAGCATGAGAGAGAGTTGTTCAATCAGTGTTAAGCAAGAAGCGACAGAGACGTGAGTTGAGAGAATGAGCGCATCTACCAGCCCCTCTCAGTCTGTGCTCCGGACACATGCTCCCTTCCCCGTTCCAGTAGGTCGGGCGAAAGCTGCTCCTGCCGGCCAAAATTCCAAAAGGAAATAATGTCTCTTGTTTGGTGCAGTTTCAAAGAACAGCAAGCCAAATGGAAACTCATTAGAGACCAGATCAATGGGCAGCTCCCCACACATTTAGGGACACAAGTTAGACTCTCCTTACATGACCTTGCTGGGAGCAGTTTCGCAGCTGTGCTGTGTCAGGTTGTGGGCATTATTCCCTTGCCAACAGGGAATGCTCTGCATCTAGCTGCACTTGCTATGCACCTTGACACCTTGCTATCCACCTCTATGCACCTTGACACCTTGCATCTTTATTACTCCACATCCGAGGTCCTATTCACAAGCAGCAAGGCAACCCGGCAGCTGCATTGCTCTACCAGTAAATCCACAGAAGCCAATGGCATGTCTCTGAGCCTACCGTGACTTAAGGTATGTCTACACTGGAAATGCTACAGAGGCAAGCTGGAGCTGTACCACGGCAGTGTTCCAGTATAGACCCTACCTATGCTGGCAGGAGGGGTTCTCCCCTCAGCGTAGGTCATCCACCTCCCCGAAAGGCAGCGTGTAGGCCATGCCAGAATAAAGATTGCTTGTGCACCTTTACTTCAGTGCTTCTGCGCTACGATAGTCTTTAATTACACGATCTCACGTTGTTTTTTCCACGGGATCCCTGCTCCATTCGGCACATGGGATGGATGGTGCTCAGTTAATGAGTGGCTAGTCCATATTTTCTTTTACCCTCGTTGTTCCACCTCTTGACCTTATTTAGCGTGTGCTATTCCAGCACACTCTGAACGCAGGCTTGTTAATGGTCCCCTGGGGTTTTCTATGGGGTTCATCACGAAAGTATCTGAGTGCTTCATACACAGTAATGAATTTATTGTCACTGTACCCCTGGGAGCCGGCTCAGCTGCTGCCTAACCCGCTGGGCTTCTAAATTCTCTAGGTGCTTAACTTTCCGCTGGCAAAGTCCCTGTGGCGCTTTAATTTCTACCACTGGGCACAGCTTCGCCCGCAGTCACACACACCGTGCATACCCTCAGTGAGACAAGGCTGGGCAGCCCTGGGGCATCCCTGATACAGGTGCCAGCTCCACGGCAGTGGTGAGGAGGAGCAGCAGTGGGCCCCTCACTGCCCACTCCTGACGGGGGATGGCCGGGCTGAAACTGAGCGAGTGGCTTTGCGACTTGGTGCCCGGGGGACGCAGCTCGGTTCAGGTTTGGCCCTCAAGTCTGAGTGGGCAGTGGGATGTCCAACGCTGCGCCAGCTCCTGCACCTCAGACCCACACAGCTGAGTGGGCCAAAGGCTGTAGGGCAGATCTGGCCTTGTGTCCTAGCCTGCTTCCCTGAAAGTCACCACCATTTTTACCATTGATTTCAGTGGGAGCAGGAGCTGGCTCTAGACGTGTTATATAACAGTGCACCTTCTTTGTTCATCTGTTTATTATGCCCTTTGTTCCTTGATGCTGATTAGTTTTTCTTTTTAACTGTAGTAGAGGGTTGTGGGGGGGGGCACTGCTATGGAAGTAACAAGAAAGGCTTTTTCACAGGGTACGTATGCGGTTGTTATCCGGTGAACATTGCACAGGGTTATAACAAGTGGGGAGCGGTCTCGGGGTCCTGTCTAAAACACTCTGGAACACGGTTCCCCTGCCTACACACCTTCAGGCACCCCTTTTCAGACTGTAACAGGCACTGTTTTTAACTGCAAAACCGTGGAAAGAAAAGCTGGTCAGGTGATGTCTCCCAGCTTCATAATGAATAGGCCTGGGGCTCTTTTCCAATTTGAACATAACGGTTGTTACTGTTTCTGCTTACATAATAATCTAGAACCAAAAGGAGCGTGATCAGATGAGTCATGATTTGAATCAGAAATGTGAAATAACCATGGCTCAGAGAAGGGAAGCAAAACTTGCTCTTTCTAATTCAGCGAAACTAATGTGAGCTAATATATCCAGCTGGTTATTGTATCTTAGCATGGACTCTGCTGTGTAGGCTTTTGATCTAATACTCTGCATCCTGAGATCTGCAGAATTTACAAACTCGCATCCCTGTTGGAGACTAAGGCTACGTCTACACTGCAGGCCGGGTGTGATTGCAGTACCTGTGGACACAGGTCCAAGATCGCTAGCTAAGAGGATCACTGATAGCAGTAAAGCCATGGCTTCACTGTGGACTAGTTAGCTGAGTAATTACCCACCAGTCTGAGGGACCATCTACTGCCCATCTTCACTGCTGTTGATGCTCCCACCAGCAAGATCAGTAGCAGGGCAGCAGGTCTTGAACCATAGTCTAGCCCAGGCTCTTAGGAACTAGGCAGTTCCACCCTGCCATTAGGGTGACCAGACGTCCCGATAAAATCGGGACTGTCCCGATTTTTAGTTCTTTGTCCTGCGTCCTGACCGATGCACGGTCGGGACGCCATCTGTCCCGATATTGCGGCTTTTTCTTTTTTTTTTTTGCTTCCCCCATGTGTCCCGATATTTTGTCCATTTCATCTGGTCACCCTACCTGCCATCCAGTAACCTGCTAACAGCGGCCACAATAGAAGCTGAACTCTGAGAGTCCTGGGATCTGATTGGTGGAATGCTAGGGGTCCTGATTGGTTCCCAGCTCTTATTTAAATCAAGCCCAGTACCAGGAAGTTGTTCTTTCAATTGAGTTTCCCCTGCTTTGAATTGTCTCTTTTGCACTACGCTTGCTCCTACTGTCTGCCTCCTGACTCAGTAGTTTGCCCTCTGACCTGTCTCAGACTCTGACCTCCTGGTATGTGATCTGGCCTGACTCCTGCTCTGGCCACTAGGGAAGACCACCCACGTAGTCGGTGACGCTTGGGTATGTCTATTGATGCTGGAATCACACCTCAGACTGCAGTGCAGAAAGAGACCGTCATCCAAGACTTCATTTCATGCACGTAAAGCGAATAGTCTCAGCTGGGCTACATGCAGGGGAGAGGGTTTGTTGCATTGGGTCCAGAGCCTATAGCTCTCCTTTCCTTTTGTCTAGCGTAACCATTTTGGATTCTAAAGGGCTAGATCCTTGGTTCCGGTCTCAGAAAGGAGTGTGCGAAGGCAACTCTGCCCAAAGGAGTGATAGCAGCCCTGGGCATGCTCTTTTCGTAGCCATGCCCCCGTCACTGTGCATGGCTCTGGGGCTCCTCCAAAGGTTCTCTAAGATGACTTGAAGGCTGCTTTGTGCTGCTGGAGCAGAAGAGCTGGGGGGGGGGGCAGGATTGGGCCCTGAGTCATGACAGTAGTGGTCTAAATCAGGTCTGTAATAGAAAGGCTGCCTTTGAGAATAAAGGGCAAAATCTGCTCCAAACTCCATAGCATTGCTTCGGTGTAAGTGAGAGAGCATTTGGCATATGCTACTAGTAACATTTCTTGGCTAGTCCCTCTATGAAGGCCTAAAGTAGCCCCTAGTGCTGCTTTTTAAAGATGTGATTCACTTTTCATTCCAATTCTAATATCACTTAAGGAGGAATCCAACCTGTGGGACATAAGCCAGATCTAACCTCATTCATGCTAGTACTCTGGGCAAAATCTTCAATTTGGACCTCTCTAGGTCCTTGCATCCAGGCTATGTCTAAATCTTGCTGATTCTGTCTGAGTAAGATCTGTAAGATACGGCCTTTCCGACCCACCCACACAGCCAGCACGCTCTCGCCCGAGCTCCCACCTCCTGGCTCAGTCCCTGCAATGTCCCTTTGCTCTGGGCTTGACACGTGCCTGGTCTTGCCCTGCTCCTGTCCATTCAGACTGCTGCTAAGTTCATTCTCCTAGACCTTCGCTTGGACCATGTCACCATCTTTTTGTCCCTCCACCGGCTCCTCCTTCTGTATCACATCAAACATAAGCTGCCTTTTATCTCGTTCACGGCCCTTCACTGCCCGGCCCCACCCTACCCCTTCTCTGTCATTCAATAGCAAGGGGCTGACTCCTCCTCCGGTTGCTCCATGGTGCCAGCCTCCATCCCTCCATCCACTTGTTAAATTTTCAAACAAGCACCTTCATCCTCTCTCCCATGCTGCCTCTTATGTGTGGGGATGAGCCCCCCATTAACAGCTGCAACAAAGCTCCTTCCCTCAAAACTCCCTTTTCCTGGGGTTAGGCGGCTGGTGTGGTGTGACCCCTGCCGATCAGCTATATTGTCTCATTGTTTCCTTGCTCTCCTCCGCCTGTGTCCATCTGTTATCTCTTATGCTTTGGGGCAGGGACCGTCCTCTTGTTCTGTGTTTGTACAGCGCCTAGCACAATGTGGGCCTGGTCCATGACTCGAGCTCCTAGGCACTACTGCATATTCTGCTGCTTATAAAATGGCTTAATTCTCCTGCTGGGGAGAGGATGAGAGAACGAACCCATGGCAGATGTTAGGCTTTTTGCTTAAGCATGACTGGAAGATGCTCGGATACTACAGAGAGGAGCCTAGCATAAAAACCTATACTGAACAAATATCTTTAATACAGTTACCCTCAGAACACCCCCACTAAACTCCTATGCTCTAGGTGGGGGGAACAGGATGCCTGGCCCATAGAAGAGGATTAAATGCAGGTCTCCTGAGTACCTGCCTAGCACCCTAACCACTGAGCCATCCTTCCTCTACCTCTCCGAGTAGCTACATTCCTATTGCTCTTCGGGGCTGAGAGGGACCGACACAGTGTTCCACAGAATGAAATGGAAATGGGCCCTTCCTTGCCTCGCGCTCACCCTGCGGGTGGCAAGCAGCTCTCCCTCGCCTGACCCCTGCCCCAGCATCCAAGGCAGCGAGATAACTCAGGTGGCACCTAAAGGCACTGTGCATCCTGAGCCAGACCCTGAAAGTGTGGGTCTCCTAGGCTAGCCACGTCACCAGCGCATACAGCCCCTGGGCCCTGACCTAGTTTAATCACACAAGAAGCCACAGTGGCAGCCTCTCAGATAAGAGGTTTGAGAACTGAGCACAAGCCTTTGACCCGTGTCCAATGGCAGCCTCATAAAGTGAATTGTTAACCAGAGCAGGAGCTGAAGGGGACTGGCGCGTCCCTCCCTCTCTACGAAACACACAGAGGGCCTGATTCAGCTGCCCCACTAAGCGGTCCCTTCCCTTCCCTTCCCTTGCCCTGGTTTCTGTAGCTAGTGGAGTAAGGAACCACTCACTGTAAGAGAGGCAGAGCTGAGCCCAATGGGCTGGATCCCTGCCTCCTGGCTCTCTCACTGCTCTTCTCATTGAGCCAGGGAGCAGGAATAGCCCTGGCTTCAACCCCCTTTCTTGCTGGCCTGCTGTATAAGGGGATAGAGTTGCTTTCCCCCGCCCCCAGAGCAAGGAGGTGTAACCCTTCTGCCCGTCAGAGTTGGCAGCAACAAGGGCCAGGTTCAATATCTAGGGGATCCATTCCAATAACACAATGCAAACCGGCTCGAACCCCCACCCAGTGGCCTGGGACAAATATATACCACCCCCCGGGCGCCTCCAAGAGGCAATACTTCCCCTCTCGCAAGCACATAGTCTGAGTGTAGCAAAAAGCCTTTTAATAACAGAGAGAAACAACGTGGCATTATGTTGGGGAAACACCACCAACAGGATTCATAACACAACCCATGAGCAAAAAAACCCACCCCAAGCAAATTGGGGCATGCCCTTTCCCTTTGGTTCTTGAGTCCAGCAACCCCAAATCACCCAAAGTCCCAAAAGTCTCTGTCCCTGGTCAGGGCAGCTCCAGAGTTCAAAAGTTTATCTGCGGAGCTTTACCTCCCAGCCTGGGTGGAGATGGGACGGGGGTAAGAGGCACCTTACATGATCTGAAGCTGACCGCCCCACAGCTCCATAGGCCTTCGCTCCGCTCCGCCAGCCGCCCCACAAACTCCTTCACTCAGCTCCGCTCCACGGCCCGCCAGCAGCTCCCGCCATCCCACGAACTGCTCCACCAGCCTGTCCACAAGGCACTCCAGCCGTCCCGCAAACTGCTCCACGATATATCTTCAGGCTCCCCCACTACTTAACACAACAATCAGTGATTTCAGCTCTTAGTCAGTTCAGCTCTTTGGTGAATTCAGCTTGTAGTAGGGGAGCCTCAGTGCTGGTGCACCATTAGCCCAAAGTGAGCTCAGCAGCCTGTAACTAGACTTCTAATAGAATCAAAATTAGCTCTGATACTCCACAGTGGAGAGAGGAGGAAGTGCAATTAGCATGTAAGGCCCTCACCAAGGGGCCCATACCACCAAGTATTAATACTTGTCCCCAACCTCTCTCTATTCACACAGTTTTGGAACCCATGACCCTTGCCTAGCGAGTGCTACTTAGTTGATGGTGAGTCCCTCCATAATAACAAAAGGCCAAGTACAGTTCCAAGCACAGTTTCCATAATCAGGGTAATAACAATTTATTCTTCCTGCCCCAATAACAGAGACACTGGGGATCCCACAGCAGCCAAAGTGACCATTTGGGCAGCTATGGCCTCATTCTAGGCGGGGTGGGTGTGCCTATGCAAATGAGATCGGCCCCTGAAGTTCTTTTACACAACTTGCCACACCTCACCACCAGATGTCAGGGTGGAGCTCATCCTGACACTGCTGAGGTAAGCAGGTGAGCGCTGTGACCCTGCGAAGTCCGCTCACTCCGTTACAATCTAGCCCTCTCTGAACAGCTGTGTGTATCCCCTGTGAGACGCTGATGGGAGGCCTGCATGGTAAATGACAGGCTAGGTGCCTGTCTTTGTACTGTGTGTAGCCTTCCAGGATTATACTGGTGTCACAAGGTACTCCTCAGTACGGGCATCCGAGTCTGGCTGTGGGCCGGCCACCTACCGTTGGAGCTCCCCGAGTGTGATCTGGTGACATGCCCCAACTCAGACGGGCCTGAGCTGCCCAGTTTGCATCTAGATCTGGACTTTGTCAGAATTCAGAGGTGTTTTCATCCAGGCCGAATCCCAGTCCCTCCAGTGGCTACCTGGAGTGCAGGGACACTAGGAAAGGAGCGTTAACATGCACTATGCTTGCAACGCTCCCTCCACCTTTCAGACACTAACGGGCAGGTGATGCAAACTTCACCTAGCTAATAGTGCTTAGTCTGAAGTTTCCCTGCAGATCTTCCATGTGCACAATTCCACTGAACTCATTACACCCCTGGGGCATTTTGTGTGCAGAGGGCCATTAAACAGAACCTTTTCAAGCAAGAAAATGTAAGGCAAGGCAATTCGCTCTGAGTTCAGTTCAGTCCAGTCCATCCACTGTTCCTTTGGGCAGGGAGGAGATCAGGGTAAGCTGATAGTGTAACTATCACACCCAGATCCAAACGATATATACATCCAATGATCCAAGCCTAGTGAAGCCAATAGAAAGATTGCTGTTAATGCAATGGGCTTTGAATGAGACCCAAATCTTCCCCATTAGCCCCATTCTTAAAAAGGAACAGTCATGTGAACAGGGGCAAGATATCCCTCACCATGCTGCTGGAAAGCAAAGGTTTGTTCATTTTTTTCAGCACACAGATTTTTGTTTACTATCAAGGCGAGGGCTTAACCTAGTGATTAAGTCACTGGGATGGAGCTCCCTTCTCTGCCACTGACTTCCTGTGTGACCTTGAGCAAGTCACTTGAGTTCTCTGTGCCTCTGTTCCTCCATTGTAAAATGGAAATACTTGTCTGCCTAGCCTGCAATCCTGCAGTCAGGTCTGGGTAGGCACACCCCTGGAGCCAGACCACCCCTTTGGGGAAACTGAGGCAGTGAGACTAACTGACTTGCCTGTGGCCACACACAAGTCACCAGACTGGAATTTGGGATTGCCTGACTCCAAATTATGCTTGCTCTACCAGACTACGTTACCTCTCAGAGTTCTTGGGAGTGGAATTTGCTCCAAGTCACGTTCCTTTTTCTTGAAAAGCCATTGATCATGTGTATCGTCCTCTACAGATGTTGTTTATATTTTCCTAAATCTAATGGCGTTATGCCCTATGCTAGAAGGGAAGGATCTATGCTCGGGAGAACAAATGGCTTGCTGTACTGTCTGGTAGCAGGCAATGTGAAAACTTCCTCACCTAGCTTGCTCCGTAGAACCAGTATGATTTGTGATGGTCACTGCCAGTTGTGTGCGGAAGCTGTCTTGCGGAGAGGTGTCCTGAGCATCTCTAGCTGAGACCACCAAACTCATACTGCCTGGTCTGATCACCACAGGATGTCAACCCAGTCTCAAGAAACAAAACCCTGAGTGTGTTAACCTACCTACATCGTCATGGCCCCAGTTTTAATGATGATTTAGTATGAACTCATGCCACAAAAATAAAATCAATAAGCAAATGGAAATACATAGGATCACCCCCTATGTCACCACATCTAATCCAATATTGATTTCAGCATCTGAAAGTCTCCATTAATTATCATGCACCAGTAGGCAAAATATCACATGCTGCAGACACGACTCTATTCAACGATCCCCAAACTTTGATCAAATTTAGTTTTAAAAAATGCATCCTTTCTGGAGACAGAACTAACCCATGCTTATTTCTCTTGCAATAAGCCCCAGCATGATGCAGATAACACAACACACAGTCACTTTAACGTGATTTTTTTCCTCCAAAGCCTAATGAACTTGGATTTTCTGTGTGTGAGTGATGCTGGGTTTTTGGTTTGGTTTTTCTGATTTGTTTTTTGGCCTGGTTGTTGTTGTTGTTTTGTATGTTCCTTTATATTTTTGTTCTGTTATGCAATCACCTGCTTTCAAGTCACAAGATTTCCAAGACTGAAAACCCTGGGTCTTTTCTCAGCTCGTTAAAAATTGGCAAATATTTCCCATTTCCTTGGGGCGGGGGGTTATTTTATTTTCTGCAAAGGCATTCCAAGTTTGCCAATAGGAAGAGTGTCTGTTAGTTGAAGTGCCTGGGCCAAATTCCTCTCTGGTGTAACCCCACCGGCTTCGACAGAGTTACACTGGGGTTGCATTTGGCCCCCTATTTCCTGTCTATTCCCCTGACGCTTTACCGCAATCTCCGAAGAGTAGCTCCTCTGGTTTGCTCGGAGGAAGTTGACTCTGAAGCTCTAATCGCCCCCATGTGATCGCTGTGCACCGATTAGGTGGTTTGTTCTGCCCAGCCCCAGGGCAGAGGATGGGAACCCAGCACTGGGAGCATGTGACAAAAACATATTTTTACTCCACCCTCTGGACTGGATTTCCGCCGAGCCAGACAGGGAGAGAGGGAGACAGATCAAAGCAACATCGGCTGCCGCCCTTCACAAGGTAAAGTGCAACTTCACCTTCTAATGATCCGTTCTGGGGGCTTTAAACAAGGGATCTGGTCGGAAAGGGACTGGGGGTGCCTATTTGCTAATCAGTAAGTTTCTTAAACTGAGAGTTTCCCTGCCCTGTTGCAATCACCAGCCCTGCCCTGAGGCTGCACTTGATATGGAAAGTGAAGGATGTTGCCAGCAGCCCAGGTAAGAATGATGACTGGACAGAGGAGGGAGAGAAATACCCGTTTTGTTTTGAGGGGTGGTGCTCAAAGCAGGTCAGCTTCCAGAAAGAAGGAGAGCTACATTCTGGATTAACCTGTAAAGCAGAGAGTCTAAACTGGGTCCAGAAATACAGCCCAGCTATTGCAGCTCTGCCTTGAAAGAATGTCCCTCAAAGTCCTATGCTAGTTTAATCAGCAGGAAAGAACAGTGGAAACTGGTGTATGCTCCCCTGACATTGAACGCCCTTCGAGCCGGCCTCGGAAATTATGTCACTCTTCAATGTTATGGCAGATACCCAGCCTGAGGCTGCAAAATGCCAATGTAAAGCGCGTTCATTAAATTTCACATGCGCTCCATGTCATTTGCATGGTTGGAGGCGCCCTTCTTTAGCTGAACTTTCAGAAGAGCGTGCCTTGGGGAACAGGGCAGTTTCCTCTGACTCTGAATTTCCAGGCTCCCCTGGGTTTAAGACATAGCCTTCCTTACCTATAAATTGAAGAATTGTCCACATACTGGATTGCCTGTCGATTTCAGCTGAAGCTGTGTGGGTAAATCTAGTGCAATCCCTGAAAATGTAAGGACCATTTGTGTGTGTGTGTGTGTGGTAATTTCATTTGCAATGCAGTATTAATAATAGATCTTCATGGAAGCCTATAAACCACTCCGAGAATCTAGAATATATCTAGAATCCATTCAAGATGTAATCCTGCCTACTTTTTGCCTCCACACTCCTGTTGACTTTAATAGAGCTACAAGGTGTAAATGGGGTCGAGGATCATGCCCCAAGGGGTTAATTTTCAGCATCATGTAAGCAGAATAAATGGGGCAACTCCCATTATTGTTAACAGAGAGGCTATCTAATCTGCCCCGTGTAGGGCTGACTCCTATACAACCACGGTGGCAGTAGGAAGTAACTTTGTTTTAAGACTCTCAATATCTTAGAAAGAACAGGAGTACTTGTGGCACCTTAGAGACTAACAAATTTATTTGAGCATAAGCTTTCGTGGGCTACAGCTCACTTCATCGGATGCATGCAGTGGAAAATACAGTAGGACGATTTTATATACACAGAGAATGTGAAACAATGGGTGTTACCTTACACACTGTAACCAGAGTGATCAGTTAAGGTGAGCTAACTGAGGAACAGTAGGGGCGGGAATAAACATGGGGAAATAGTTTTGCTTTGTGTAATGACACATCCACTCCCAGTCTTTATTCAAGCCTAAGCCCCTCTGCCATGTACATTGGCCAAACCAGACAGTCTCTACGTAAAAGAATAAATGGACACAAATCAGACGTCAAGAATTATAACATTCAAAAACCAGTCGGAGAACACTTCAGTCTCTCTGGTCACTCGATTACAGACCTAAAAGTCACAATATTACAATAAAAAAACTTCAAAAACAGACTTCAACCAGAGACTGCTGAATTGGAATTAATTTGCAAACTAAGGCTTGAATAAAGACTGGGAGTGGATGGGTCATTACACAAAGTAAAACTATTTCGCCATGTTTATTCCCCCCTCCCAACACTGTTCCTCAGACGTTCTTGTCAACTGCTAGAAATGGCCCACCTTGATTATCACTACAAAAGGTTTTTTTTCTCTCCTGCTGGTAATAGCTCACCTTACCTGATCACTCTCGTTACAGTGTATATGGTGTATGCATCCGATGAAGTGAGCTGTAGCTCACGAAAGCTTATGCTCAAATAAATTGGTTAGTCTCTAAGGTGCCACAAGTACTCCTTTTCTTTTTGCGAATACAGACTAACACAGCTGTTACTCTGAAACCAGTGTGTATGGTAACATCCATTGTTTCATGCTCTCTGTGTCCTACTGCATTTTTCACTGCATGCATCTAATGAAATGGGGGAGGGATAGCTCATGGGTTTGAGCATTGGTCTGCTAACCTGAAGGTTGGGAGTTCAATCCTTGAGGGGGCCTTTTAGAGATATGGGGCAAAAATTGGGGATTGGTCCTGCTTTGAGCAGGAGGTTAGACTAGATGACTTCCTGAGGTCCCTTCCAACCCTGATATTCTAAGTGGGCTGTAGCCCACAAAAGCTCATGCTCAAATAAATTTGTTAGTCTCGAAGGTGCCACAAGTACTCCTGTTCTTTTTGCGGATACAGACTAACACAGCTGCTACTCTGAAACCTGACAATATCTTAGGTTTTATCATTTCAAACAAAACCTACTCCTGGCCCTTGTGTAGGGGGAGGTTAGTTTCATTTTTGGAGATCAAAAATTGTTGAATTTAATGGATCCTGGCAGGTGCGGGGTGCCCACAATCCTCCTGTCTTCCATGGCAATTGAGGACACTTACAAGGCACTTCGCACCATGCCAGACGGGGCCCTTCCTTTACTTTCTATCTGTCTTTTGCTACTGAGTCTTTAAATGGAGAACCATTCCCAACCATCCAGCTAGGGAACAATGATGTTGCTTCCAAGCACTGATATTTTTATTGACCCTGTGGCTCTTAAATACAGTATGCCGCCGAGTGCTAATGCATTGCAAATATTAACACATTCCTAAAGGGGAGGGTGTGGATGTGGGAGAGGAGGGTGTGTGAGAGAGTAGATGTCATTAAAAATAGTTTTGAGTACGTATTTATGACGTCCACTTGACACCCTGCCAGTGTCCTGTGATTTCCAGAGAGCAATTCTTCTACCTCAAAAGTCTTTAAAAGAACAACGAAGGTCTGAAGCCACTTTGCCTGTGCCGTGTCTTCCTCCTTCACTTTCTATCACCCCCTCAGTTATTCTCCCCCCACCCCCGTTTATAATTTTATAAATTCATGTACGGTTAAGAAGAGCTATTACCTGGAAATTATGTTCCGTGAACCTTGTTCATTATATACTTTTTAAAACAACTCTTTACATTATTCTCCCCAAATTATAAAAGGCCCCTCTCCTCGGCAAGGCTTATGAAAACAAAACAATTGTGGCGTTTTCAGGCCTTCCTATTTTAAAGCTGTGCTGAGCCAAAAAGGTACACTTACAGCTCAGATTTCAAACCACCAGCTTCTGGAATAAAATGTCAAAACATGGAGTTATTCCAGAAGAGCTAGTTCACTTTAAATGTATACCCGTCCTTATTCTGGAATAACTTTCATGTATGAACAAGCCCATGTGTTTGAGTTTTAAACCCTGTATAGCTGATTTTATCATGGAAATGTTAACAGACACTACAGTATATGTTCAGCTATTACCATATAACAACACTATGACGTTCTAGAGTTTTAATAATTCAAAACACTGCACTTTTACAGTAATGCTGCTTACTCTTCTTTCTTTCTTTTTTTTTTTTAAATTAATCATTAGGTACAATAAACATTCGTTTCTTCTCTTAGGGGAGACATGTTGGAAAAGCTTTTGTTTCACTCAAACCAACTTTAAGTCACTGATATTAGGCTTTCCTTGATTACACCTGCTTCTTCCAGAAACCGTTGGACTGTCTCGCAAAGAGGTTTCATTTCCAGAATTGTTGACCTCCCACATTGAAGTTAATGGGAGCTCAGCACTTCCGAGAATCGGGCACCTATTATCTTATCATTGTGCGAGTCTAATCTTAATGCACGTATTCCAGAAGACTTGAGTACATATCTGAATTAGTTACTGTATGTTAGATCAAAGACGAGCATGTGAGTAGCACACAGACAGCTGATGAGTTGAAGTATTTATCTTAACACGTGTGTATTGATTTCCTTAACATAATTGGAGGTTAGAAATTAAGCATTCTTTAGACGCTATATCGCTGCATCTTCCAAAGCCCAAATGTAGGATGTAATGTGTGTCAAAGACAAAAATGAAGGCTGTAAAAAAATTGCCATGTGGGACGCTTAACAAGTCTGAGGGATTCCTCCCTTTAGTGTAGACAACTCTTTCTGCAGGCTCAGCTTCATAGGTCTTTATTTCTGATACAAATAATTTTCAGTAATTTAAGCAAGAGGACACCAAAATTGTGTGAAACAGAAGTAAGTTGGGGCCTAACATGAGTGATGCCTCCTGAAAGGAAATACATTTGAGAAGTGCACTAACCATGAGAATTTCTGGCCAAAATATCTCATGCATCTAAGATCCAATGCTCATTTCCTTAAAGGGACATTGTCAGGTTAAAAAAAAAAAATTTAAATTATACCCGTGCTGCTAATAATACTTTAGGATGCAAATTCAGGATAGAATTTAAGCACATGCTTAACTTTAAGCACATGCTTATGTGCTGTCCTGGATAGGAATGCTTTCCTGAATCAGGACCTAAGTTATTAAAGGGAGTGATTTTTTTAAATCAAATTCACTGTCCACTACTTTAAAATATTAGAATTTACTTCTTTCATTTCTCTCAACTGAGACAACAGGGGGAAAGCGGCGAGGCAATTTCACGCATCCCAGCCCCTATTGTCCGTTCCCTTTTGTTGTGGAGCTTAGGGTTGCCAATGCTGCAGGGAAGCGATTGAACGCAAACACAAACTGGTTTAATGGAAATGATTTAAAAACCGATACATTAAAAATCACAGGGTTGGAAGGGACCTCAGGAGGTCATCTAGTCCAACCCCCTGCTCAAAGCAGGACCGATCCCCAATTTTTGCCCCAGATCTGCATTTAGCAGGCCAATGCTCAAACCATGGAGCTATCCCTCCCTCCCGCTATGAAAATCAGTACGAATGGAAATATTTTCTTTTTAAAAAGAAGCTTAATTCATTTGTACCCTTTTGATCAGGGCTATGGTTTTCTATAGCTGAAGATTTTCTTTTCTAGCCGTAAATAGCTTTTCAGTAAACACAGTCACTGTTGGCCTCAACTTGGGCAAACCTCCGTCTATCCAAGATATGTGTATGGCCCCCGTTATTGTAGCATCTGAGTGCCTTGCCGTCTTTAACATATTCACCCTCACAACACCCCTGTGAGGTCGGAAAGGGTTGTTCCTCCTTTACAGATGGGGAATTAGAGCACAGAGGGTATGTTTACTCAGCCCGCGGCAGTCCCAGCTGGGTCAGCAGACTCAGGCTCACAGGGCTGGCGCTAAAACTAGCCGTGTAGACAGCACTTTGAAGCTGTGCTTTGGGCTCTGAAGCCACTTCCCTCCCCAAGCTTCAGAGACCCCTGAGCTCCAGTCCGAGCTGCAGCATCTATTTTTAGTGCCTCAGCACGAGCCTGAGTCTGTTGGCCCGGCTGCCTCTGAGAAGGGGGGGCTGACACAACCTGCGCACCCCTGTACTGTCGGTGCTTGAAATAAATTCACATGTTAAAGCAGGTTAGCCTATTGTTATTTCACATGCCGCCTTCGGGGCCGATCCGAGGCTAGTGTAAATCTCTCACAGTGCCGGGTAGCAAAGACATTGCTCTAGTGAAAATCAAATCCACAAGCTATGATGCACCAGTGGGAGCAGAGGCTCCTTGAGCCCCCACTGAGAGTTTTCATCTCACCCCACCCTGCAGATTCCCCCAGGACACAGTTATGTCGTGGTGGGGGCAGAACTCGTCCTCAAAAGGATTACACGGTCTTGCTTGCAGAGCTAGAAGGCATCACAACCAGCGGACCAACATTCTGTGACAAGGAATGTGTCCTTTCCTCGAGCTGGTTGAAGTAGCAAGAGGAAAGAAGCAAACAAAATGTATCTTATTAAACTCTGGTGGCTTAATCACAGCTGCCCAGGTCTTCCTCTTAGACTCACAGAATATCAGGGTTGGAAGGGACCTCAGGAGGTCATCTACTCCAACCCCCTGCTCAAAGCAGGACCAGTCCCCAATTTTTGCCCCAGATCCCTAAATGGCCTCCTCAAGGATTGAACTCACAACCCTGGGTTTAAGCAGGCCAATGCTCAAACCACTGTGCTATCCCCCCCTCCCGTGTTTGCTCCACTCTTTAGGGTCTTTGCCCCAAGAATAGATGTTTTCTTGTCTGTGTGCAGGGTACAAGGCTCAGATATGAGTGGTAAGGTTGCATGCACATGGTCTGGCAACAAACTTCCTCTAATTTCACTAAGTGCCCTCTGATCTTGTGTCATGGGGCATACATCCTGGAGGTGGATTAATCCCTTCTAACCCCTTCGCTCTGGCCACAGTCTGTATCACAAATGTCTGAAAAGGGGAAAAGCCAACTGAATTCTTACTTTGTTTCCTCATAGGGATCATGAAGTGTAAAACTGATCCTTCATGACACCCAGATCCAGGTTCTTCACTCTAGTGTCTTCCACAGATGGAATCAGTCTGTTCTCTCCTCTCCCAGCTAGTATGTGAGGCTTCCAAATACAGCATGATCAGCTTTGAGGCCTGAATCTCCTCTCACTTACACCTGATTTACACCAGTTTAACTCCATTGACTTCAGTGGATTTTCCTGATTTTCACCTGTGCACACTGGAGGAGAATCCGGCCCTTTCCCCTGTCGCATTAGGGGATTTTGGAACATTGTTAGTGTTAAGAGTCAGCTCCTTGGGGAACCATAGCTTCACTCCTAATTCATCAGTTCTGTTTTTATGGTGGTGAACATAAACCTTCTGAATTTGAACCCAGTGTAAACCAATGCAGTGATAACTGCCTAGGTCTGCAGACAACCTGAAACGATTGCTCCAATGTGTGAGCTGCCTCATATATCTCAGCAGAGCATTAAATCTGAGAACTAAACCTGACCATTTAAATGTTAATATAGTTAACTATGACCCTGCTGGGTCACTTCAGCAGAAATATCCAGCTAATGTCCTTTCCCTACAATCCCAAGCTACCTCGCACATCTGCAAGTGCTGGAGGAACCAACTAGGGGCCGTGCTCCTCTTGACCTGATGCTCACAAACAGGGAAGAATTGGTAGGGGAAGTATAAATGGGTGGCAACCTGGGCAGCAGTGACCATGAGATGGTTGAGTTCAGGATCCTGACAAAAGGAAGAAAGGAGAGCAGCAGAATACGGACCCCGGACTACAGAAAAACAGACTTTGACTCCCTCGGGGAACTGATGGCCAGGATCCCCTGGGAGTCTAATATGAGGGGGAAAGGAGTCCAGGAGAGCTGTATTTTAAAGAAGCCTTATTGAGGGCACAGGAACAAACCATCCCGATGTGCAGAAAGAATAGCAAATATGGCAGGCGACCAGCTTGGCTTAACAGAGAAATCTTTGGTGAGCTTAAACACAAAAAGGAAGCTTACAAGAAGTGGAAACTTGGACAGGTGACTAGGGAGGAGTATAAATATATTGCTCAGGCATGCAGGAGTGAAATCAGGAAGGCCAAATCACACCTGGAGTTGCAGCTAGCAAGGGATGTGAAGGGTTACAAGAAGGTTTTCTACAGGTATGTTAGCAACAAGAAGAAGGTCAGGGAAAGTGTGGGACCATTACTGAATGGGGGAGGCAACCTAGTGACAGAGGATGTGGAAAAAGCTGATGTACTCAATGCCTTTTTTGCCTCAGTCTTCACAGACAAGGTCAGTTCCCAGACTGCTGCACTGGGCAGCACAGTATGGGGAGGCGGTGAGCAGCCCTCAGAGGTGAAAGAACAGGTTAAGGACTGTTTAGAAAAGCTGGACATGCGCAAGTCCATGGGGCTGGACGCAATGCATCCAAGGGTGCTGAGGGAGTTGGGTGATGTGATTGCAGAGCCATTGGCCGTTATCTTTGAAAACTTGTGGATTGTGGGAGGTCCTGGACAATTGGAAAAAGGAAAATATAGTGCCCATCTTTAAAAAAGGGAAGAAGGAGAATCCAGGGAACTACTGACTGGTCAACCTCACCTCAGTCCCTGGAAAAAATCATGGAGCACGTCCTCAAGGAATCCATTTTGAAGCACTTGGAGGAGAAGAAGGTGATCAGGAACAGTCAGCATGGATTCACCAAGGGCAAGTCATGCCTTACCAACCTGATTGCCTTCTATGATGAGATAACTGGCTCTGTGCATATGGGGAAAGTGGTGGACGTGATACATCTTGATGTTAGCAAAGCTTTTGATACGGTCTTCCACAGTATTCTTGCCAGCAAGTTAAAAAAGTATGGATTGGATAGAAAGCTGGCTAGATCGTTGGGCTCAACGGGTAGTGATCAACGGCTTGATTTCTAGTTGGCAACCAGTATCAAGCGGAGTGCCCCAGGGGTCGGTCCTGGGGCCGGTTTTGTTCAACTTCTTTGTTAATGATCTGGATGATGGGATAGATTGCACCCTCAGCAAGTTCGCAGATGACACTAAGCTGTGGGGAGAGGATAGGGATAGGGTCCAGAGTGACCTAGACAAATTGGAGGATTGTGCCAAATGAAATCTGATGAGGTTCAACAAGGACAAATGCAGAGTCCTGCTCTTAGGAAGGAAGAATCCCATGCACCGCTATAGCCTGGGGACCGACAGGCTAAGCAGCAGTTCTGCAGAAAAGGACCTGGGGATTACAGTGGACAAAAAGCTGGATATGAGTCAGCAATGTGCCCTTGTTGCCAAGAAGGCTAATGGCATTTTGGGCTGGATAAGTAGGAGCACTGCCAGCAGATCGAGAGACATGATCATTCCCCTCTATTCGGCATTGATGAGGCCACATCTGGAGTACTGCGTCCAGTTTTGGGCCTCCCACTGCAGAAAGGATGTGGACAAATTGGAGAGAGTCCAGCGGAAGGCAATGAAAATAATTAGGGGGCACATGACTTACGAGGAGAGGCTGAGGGAGCTGGGCTTTTTTAGTCTTCAGAAGAGAAGAGTGATGGGGGGGATTTGATAGCAGTCTTCAAGTACCTGAAGGGGGGTTCCAAAGAGGATGGAGCTAGGCTGTTCTCAGTGATGGCAGATGACAGAACAAGGAGTAACGGTCTCAAGTTGTAGTGAGGGAGGTCTAGGTTGGATATTAGGGGAAACTATTTCAGTAGGAGGGTGGTGAAGCACTGGAATGGGTTACCTAGGGAGGTGGTGGAATCTCCATCTTTAGAGGTTTTTAAGGCCCGGCTTGACAAAGCCCTGGCTGGGATGATTTAGATGGGGTTGGTCCTGCTTTAAGCAGGGGGTTGCACTAGATGACTTCCTGAGGTCTCTTCCAACCTTAATCTTCTATGATTCTTAGTTATTAAAAATCCCAAGGGCTTCCTCCTTAGCTCTTGAAACATCTAGCTTCCCCCATGACAATTTCTACAGTGCACAGTTATCATTAGAAAAACCTGCAGCATGTTGAAATCCTGAAAATGTGGACCCAGCACAAATGGAATTAATAGCAAAAGAAATAACACTGGGACTACCATAATGAACATGTTATCAATTGTCATAGCTCATTTAAATGCAAACGAGTTGAATTAAGCTGCCACAGAGTTTCCAGTTTATGATATCACAGAGCCACTGTGGTTGTACCGTAGACTATTTGAGTAGAAGTAGGATTGATGGGATGAAATTAAGACATTATGGCTGAATATCTGGGAATGCTTCTGCCAGTGAGATGTCTGAGGCTGTGGAATAGTCTCTGAAGGCCAAATGACTCCTTGGCCTAATGGCTGCTTGGCTCTCTGGCGCAATCGATTTGTAAAGCATTGGGAATGTGCAGGAGGAATCACTCCTGCACTGGCAGTAGGGAAAAGTTCTGGGTTAATTACTAATAGGTCCCATCTCTGACTTCTGTGATTCTATGAAATGCTTTTACTCTAGACTCCACACAATAGCATTTCATGCCCAAGACTTGTTGGACTAAATTCATCCCTGGTGTAACTCCACTAAGTCAGTATCGTTAAAATCTGTGATGAATTTCCTGTTGATTCTCAGCCATGTCTCCTGGAATGTGGCTGGCATTCATGCATTGTTCCCACAGGCCAATTTAAGCCAAGCCATTCAATTCATTATGTTCCTATCCATTACGGCTTAGCTGTAATAGGAATATTTAAGTCATTAAACACCTGTGCATGCTGTATGCTTGAACACATGTCAGATAGGAAAGGAATTGACTTGTGTTTGTTTAGCTACTGTTTACTTTGCACGTTTCCATTAATTTGTATTGGTTTACAGTGCAGCTGGCTTCGCTAGGTATTAAACATCTGCACAGAGGCAGGTACAATAGCGTCTTGTTTCTGTATATTTTCATGCATTTGATTTAACCCATTCAAACAGTACCAGAAAACAAAAGCAAGTGTACCTCTTTTCTAAAAAAAAACGAGGAGTCCTTGTGGCACCTTAGAGACTAACAAATTTATTTGGGCATGAGCTTTCGTGGGCTAGAACCCACTTCATTCTAGCCCACGAAAGCTTATGCCCAAATAAATTTGTTAGTCTCTGAGGTGCCACAAGGACTCCTCGGGTTTTTTTGCTGATACAGACTAACACGGTGACCCCTGAAACCTTTTTACTAATGTAATTCCCGAGACAGTACATCAGATTTACACTGTTTATAACAGAGATCAAAATTTAACTCCCCTGAGGCATGGTCAAGCTCGGTTTCTCAAGGAAAAAGTCCTGTCCTCCTGACATAGGGCCAGATTCTACTATCCTTTCTCACACCTTTACTCCGGGGTTGCTCCCACGGATTTCAGTGGGACTGCTACCTCTGGAGTAAGCCACTACTCAACATGAGGAAAGGGATGGGACTCTGCCCCTTGATTCTCAAACTGAAAAACATTGTAAGTGTATTCCTAAGGGTCAGATTGTTCTCCCATTGAGTAGCATCTGACTCCTGTTGAAGCCGGTGGAACTTCGGGTGAGTAGAATCTGGTCCTAGTTAAAGACACACCAAAAGCAGAGTAAGAACATCTGAATCTTGCTCATACTCGTTTAAAAAATGGTATGTGAATAATAAATACATGGCATAGCATCACTGCATCAATCAGCAGCAATGCTCCTGTGATTTTAGCATTATTGTCATATAAGTATTCCTAAAACCGGCGGGCTTGTATTTTCGCATCAGTCAGTTGCTCTGATATCGAGCTGATTAGAACATCACTGAGAGCTCACAGGTAGAAGTACGGGGCTGCAAGCTGGTCTACCCTCGCTGCGTGTTGTAGTACGGGAGGGAGACAGCAGCCAGGCACAGCTTTGAGTCCATCCACCTCATCCCCAGTGCACCAGCCAGCACAGCCATGCCTACACGGAGACGGAAGGAAGCTGCACCAGGTAGAGGCCTGTCATGCATAGTTTAGGGGGGAGGGATAGCTCAGTGGTTTGAGCATTGGCCTGCTAAACCCAGGGTTGTGAGTTCAATCCTTGAGGGGGCCATTTAGGGATCTGGGGCAAAAATTGGGGATTGGCCCTGCTTTGAGCAGGGGGTTGGACTAGATGACCTCCTGAGGTCCCTTCCAACCCTGATATTCTATGTACTTCTCCTATGAAGCAAGGGAGAATCATGACTGAGCCAGAGTTTGGGTCCTAGTCCCCCCTTGGGGCAGTGCAACAATGCACAACTTTTCCTTCAAAGCTAGCGGTAAAGCTACAATGTAGCCCCTTAAAGAGAGTAGCAGGATTTTACAACGGTTGGGATTTAAAGGAGGAGGAAGGAGACTAAGAATAATCTCACTAGTTTC
The DNA here is from genome assembly GCF_015237465.2 of Chelonia mydas. Taxonomy (NCBI): domain Eukaryota; kingdom Metazoa; phylum Chordata; order Testudines; family Cheloniidae; genus Chelonia; species Chelonia mydas. Next base: position 68,771,390 of record NC_051251.2, on the reverse strand, counting down.
CAATCTAGGCTGTGTCTATCTAGTATGGGATAACATGATTTTGGCAATTAATTGATCTTTAAATATTCATGGTAAATAGGCCCAATGGCCTGTGATGGGATGTTAGATGGGATCTGAGTTACTACAGAGAATTCTTTCCTGGGTATCTGGCTGGTGAATCTTGCCCACATGCTCAGGGTTCGGCTGATCGCCATATTTGGGGTCAGGAAGGAATTTTCCTCCAGGGCAGATTGGAAGAGGTCCTGGAGGTTTTTCGCCTTCCTCTGTAGCATGGGGCACGGGACACTTGCTGGAGGATTCTCTGCTCCTTGAAGTCTTTAAACCACGATTTGAGGACTTCAATAGCTCAGACATAGGTGAGAGGTTTTTCGCAGGAGTGGGTGGGTGAGATTCTGTGGCCTGCATTTTGCAGGAGGTCAGACTAGATGATCATAATGGTCCCTTCTGACCTTAATATCTATGAATCTATGAATCTATACCCATTATCCATCTTAATGTCCACTGTCAATCATACACACTGCTGTCAAATCTGGAACACATGCCTTTACAAATTACAGCCTACGCTGTGAGTGTTAGCGGATTGTCAGTTCCCAGTAGGAACTGCTAAACAAAGCTTCCTTTTCTAATTTCCAGGGGCTGTCAATTTCTAACCCTCATTAATGTCCTGGTGATCTTTGCTCCAGCAATTGATCAAAGACTAATGAGACCTTTTTCCTTAGCCTAAAGTTATAACTGTGATAAGGTTTGCCTTAAACTCTATCCAAAATGAGAATTGGACCATTAAATAAAAGTTGCAAATAGCAATACATAAAACCATAGGATGCCTGGTGTATATCCAGTTTGCAGGTAGAGCTGTTTGAACTTGTTTTCTCCCAGTGCCCTGTGTACTGAATGTCATTGCAATGTTCTGAAGGGATGCAAAGTGCAAATGATAGGAGCGCTGTAGAAAACTGCAAACGGGTGAAGGGGAAAAATGGGATTATAGACCTGAGAAATCTTGTGACCGTTCCAAAGAGCGAACAAGAGCCAGTGAACTTGCCTTTGACGTGAGTGGAGGCTTCCTCGGGGTTGGCAGGCAGGGCTTTCTGCCTGCCGTGTTTGGATACAGTGTAATCTCTTCACCCTGCAGTGAATTGGATCCTTTGTGTTAGTTTTGCTTGCCTTCTTTCAGCTCAGAGAAGGGCATGAGCTGCAAAACTCAGATCTCAATTTCAGCACCACCGGGACCTCTTGCTTCTCCCTGGCCACTTGCAGGGATTTGCCACGGTTCTGAGTGCATAGGCCATTAGGGAGTCTTGCACTCTGATGGCCTGGTGAGGAAACACAGATTTACAGCACCAGGTTCACAGCTGGTATAAATCAGCAGAGCTCTGTCCAAATCCATGGAATTGCACTGATTTACACCAGCTGAAGATCTGGCCCATAATATCAAAAAGAGTAGCTGAGGATACACTGAGATTTTTGAATTAACATTGGCGACTTGATTTTCAGAAAGTCAAGTCTGGGAAAACGTGTATGATAGAGTTGAGCAAATAATTGATTTTTCAGTTCAGGGACCAAATCAAAACATCTTTAAAAAAAATAAATTTGTTCAGTTCGAACCAAAAGTGAATTATTTTGGTTTTTCTCACCAGAACGGAAAAACTGGGGGGGAAATTGTTTGTGGTTGAACAAAATGTTTTGTTTGACCCTGTGACAGGGTGTACCAGGGCCTTTGAGGCGCCCTGCTGGAGGCCCTGTAGTCCTACCACATCCTGCCCCAGAAAAGGAGCAGTGAAAGTGAGTCCTCCAGGCCTGCCTAGAAAGGCTGCAGGGAAGCAGCCAATCAGAGCCCATCAGGCTCTATTAAGAGATGCTGCAGGGGCTGAGCAGGTCAGTTGCTGGCTGGGACCAGAAGGGGGAAGAAGGACTGGAAGGCCGTGAAACTCCACAGGTAACGAGATCTGGGAGAGACCCTGCTCAAGCATGGACCAGAGAACCCTGAGGTAAGGGTGAAGAGCAAGGGGGTCCATGGGAAGTTGCCCAGGGAATAGCAGCAGCAACTATTAAAGGGAGCAGCATGTGGCGGCTATTCGTAGGTTCTGTGGGTTGGGACCCAGAGTAGTGGGTGGGTCCCAGTCCCAACCCTGGAAAAGTGGCCAAAGCCCCAAGAAGGGGACAAGTTTAATTTAGAAGCCCAAGCACAGGGCTAGAATTTAAAGGCAAAGAAAGCCCTGGGTCACTGCTCTGTACCCGGGCAGGGACAGACTTAAAGCTAGCCCAGAAAGGACTGAGAACTGAGCCCGGAGACAGGGTTGCAGACATTACCAAGGGCATAGGGAGAGGCCCTGTTGGACCTCTTATCCCGGAAGGGGTTTGTGAGGTCATACACATTGACTGGGTGTGACTTGGCCAGTGGGCTGAGCCACTCAAGACCCAGCTGACGAGGGCACCAGCTGATAGGGGACACCCCAAGAAAGAGCAGGTTTGAACCCACCCAAAAGGGGGCGCTCACGAGAGGTGAGTGGTCCCTATCACACACCCACAACTATTTTTTCCCTGATTTTTTCATTTTGGGTTATTTTCAAGTATTTCTCTCTTATTTATTGAGAGTTCCGCTAAATTCACTGTTTCAAAATGGAAAAGTTGAAACATTCCATTTGGAACTGGCCAAACCGAATCCTTGCAACTTCTTGAATTTTTTCAGGGTTTGTTTTTTTTTTAGCCAAAACTATTCACCGAATTTGACCTGAATTTGCCACTTATATTCTGAAAAACTTCACCCAGCTGTAGTGCAAAATGCATGTATACTTATTACTAAGCAGGGGTTCAAGGGTGGATGTGGAGGTGGTGGAATACAGCTAAAAGCAAAGAGGGGCTCCCCCTTTTCTGCCTGGCTTGAGTTAGCAGCACTCTCACATACCACCTCATCCTTCATTGCTGTCACGATGAGCGCTCTCATTCCTATTTCATTCCTGTTGAACTATCTCTAAGGCTGCTTAAGTGACTACGCTGAGGACGTGGAGAACTGAAATCTCCACTGCAATGCATGAGCTTTGCTGGGAGTATGAAGGCGAAGTCAGCTTCATTTAAGCAGCCTCAGTGGTATCTGCTACTTTTTCCACTTGCAAGTCAGGTAATTGCCTCGATAGCCAGCCAGTGATGGCCTGACTTGTGTGCACAAGTGTCTGATATCTGTGCACTGCTGTGGGAGTCTTGGGTGTAAAATAGGCATGCAGCTGCACATCTTGCTTTGTGTGCAGCCTTGGGCTCCCGTTCTTCTGAAAATCAAGCTGTCAGTTTAGTTCGAGAAGCCTGTTGGTTCTTGGGCTTGGTCTACATGGAAAACTTACACCGCCATACCTATGTCTGTCCGGCGTGAAACAATCCACACCCCTGCCCGACATAGCTATTAGCTGAGACGGCAAAAAAAAAAAGCCTTATATAAACTGATCTTACAGTAATGCTGTCATTCTGAAGCCTTTGGGGCCAGATCTTCAGCTGGTGTAAACCAGCTTATCCTTTCATGACCCTACATTGATTTACATGAGATGGAGATTAATTCCCTTTGGCTCATCCATGGTCACCAGATAAGTAAAACATCTGCTGACTCAAGTTAATAAGTTTTGTGCATTTTATTCGGAAATATGTAAGAGAGGGAATGGGGAAATCAGCTGATGGTCATATTGATTTCATTTTCTTAAAATAGAAGGTTTGTCTGTGGCTTTCATGCTGATGAATGCTCTTGTGTAAAGCTGCAAAATTCCGTGAACAAACATTAAAAATATCAACTTCAGCTAGTACGCGCTATTCACTGTCAGGCAATAGCTTTCCCATTGGATTTCCGAGAAAGCTGCCGCAACTTTTAAATATGAACCTAACTTACCAGAACTGTATCAAGGAAGATTTTATTTTTTGGCTCCAGAATTCTAGTTCAAATGTCATTTTCATGTGATGCTGCCCTGTCTGACCTCTCTGCAGGCACATTGCTGACAAAAATAACATTGCTTATGAAAACCGCAATATTGAGGCCCCGCTAATAAGAAGTGTAGAACCAGTGCAGACTGTTAGACCAACTCTGCTGCTGTCTCAGTTCAGCAGACCACCTGAGCATGTAGGTTTTTTCCATTGAGTGTCGATTTTCCAATCAACATCGATTCTAGTGAGTCTACTCCAGTTCTTAAAGTTAAGCCTTGTGCTTACGTTCTTGGCTCAACTGGGGTCCCTTTGAAGTCAATGAGAGTTTTATTGATTTCAGTGGAATGAAAATTGGGCAAATGCTGAATGCTTAGTGTTTGGCTCTTGGGCTTAGTGGTAGCTTCCTTCATAAGCAATCCCATTGATTTCCATGGTAGAAGGCGCCACTCGGTAAGAGGAGGTGGCAGAATCTGACCCTATGATATTGAGACATGTTCACAGTCATTTTCAGACGAGGCTCCGCGTTGTAAAATAAGGAGTGATCCTCTTCCTGCTGAAGTTAGAAGGGAGCATTGCCATTTACTTGAATAGCAACAAAAGTAAGACCAGGATGTCAAACTTTTCATCACTGTTGTGCAAGCAGTTGGTCATAGATGCCAATTTCAAGCAAAAACATTGCATTCTACTTGATCTCTTGCCCAGTGGGACCAAAAGTTGTGACTGTCTTGTCAACAAAATATTTCCTTCCTTGTATGAGCAGCATATGTGCTGTTGTGTTTGTGAAGGGCCTGGAAACCTCAAACAGGCATGTAGATACTCAGTACAGTATGAATAGTTAGAATGTTTTTGTTTTTTTGTCTTCTCATTAATGAATTCAGAACAGAACAGGAGCAAACCAATGCTTGAGAGGTCCTGGGATAATTGCAGCAAAAGCCCTTAGACAGGATCTTGATGTGATGCTAATTGTCATCTATTGACCTGCCGTTTGGATTTATTGGTGCAAAGCCACTCTCAAATCTGCTTACATAATTTGCTGATAAACTCATTGCTCACTTCTGCCAGTTAACTAATTGTTCTTATTGGGCTCGCAATGTAGCTGGACAAGGTAGAAATAGATTTATGGCTTCAAAGGAAAGGCATGTGCTCACCTCAGATATTGACTTCTCCTGAAAACACCATTTCTACACAAAATTCATTTGAATTTGGATTCAGCTCACCTAAAGTCCTTTTCAGGCCCAAATCCGGTTGTTGTTCTTCTATCTGTTGCCCAAAGTGAATTGCTAGACTGAATTACTCTTCCTCTTGCCTGACAGCTAACTAGCTGCAACAAGGAATTTCCAGCCTGGACTGTAGGAGACTATCTGAAATGGAGGTTGCATGGGTAGAACTCATTTTGGGTGGATGGTCTATTTTGAGAGCATGGTCTCAACAGATAATTCTGCCAGGATTAGAAGTTCTTTGTACTTCTTTAGTGTGTCTTCCTCTTGCCTTAAATACCCAGGGGGAGGGAAGCATATTAAGTAATGTTTTCTCCTACAAAGGAAGAAAATAGATTCCTTTGAATACCCAGAGTATTCAAGGAGAGTGCCCCCCACTCGGTGACAGAGAAATGTTTTATTAAGTGAATGAGAAGCAAGGGTGATAATTAGGCCTGTTGTGGCAATCAGATTATTTTAGGTGTTATCCTGCACCCGGCGGCTTGTACTGTGTATTAGGGCTCTTGTTAATAACAAGAGATTTAAACCTTCTGCCTTCAGGAATCACATGCATGCTCTGAAACCAGACTTGTCTTTTAAGTTATGGTGGTGACATCAGTGAATTCATGGTGACAACATTAATGTTATGATGACACTGTTCAATAAGTTGCAACCAAAATATGCTTGGCTTATGTACAAAGCTGGGACCAAATCAGATGAGAAAGAAACAAGCCAATGAACCAGAAGAGGGGAAAAGGTGTTCTGTGACAATTGGCCGCAGTAGGTGTCTGTAGAATGCTTACATCAGGCCAAAGCCGGCACCCTCTGTCAAAGGGGCAGCAACACCCTTGTCCACAGATGTTCAGGTCAGGCTAAAGACCGGGGAGCTGCAGTTGACATCAGTTTGACAGGGAAAACCTCTCCCAGTAGGGAGACATCAGCAGGCAGGGACCACATCCAGGACCACATGGCCTGAGGACTGGTTGGCTTGATACCCATTAGCCCTGCAGCTTAGTGTAGAAAATAAGGAAAAGGAGAGACAAGAAGTTGACAAAAGCCACCCTGCTCCCCTTGGAGTCCATGGGGATGACATTTTTTTCATCCTATAGCTGCCATGGCAAGCAGAGAAGATTCTAGAAGTCCTGTCACCCAAACCCTCACAAACATCAGGCCTTGACTTGTTTGGGAAATGTTTAAGATTTGTATAGTTCAGGTACACTTTGTAAACAGCCTGTATAATAAGCATTATTAATGTTAATAAGCATTTTACTCTCCAAATGAAGGCCTCAATTGTATCAGGCTCTCTCGGTATGACTCTGGGCAAAGGGATAGAGCCTTCCCCTAACTCCAAGGAAGCTGTCCATAGACTATAGACCACTACAGTGTTACTCTTTGAAGGCAGGCTATGTCAGCAAGTGATTTGCATTGCCACAACCGCCCACCCATTGTACACAATGTCACCGCACATTCCAAACCATTGGAATGAACCAACTCATACAGATATTGACAGAGGTGGAGTAAGTTCCTTCCCTCTGTCAATATGAAATACCTCCCAGGAGATGCATGAGCATGTGCCTTGTCTGACAAAGAACGTGACAATGTCTCTTTGAATCTAGACTGGCTCTTATATAACCTTACTGACCTATTTCCTCCTGTTCCCATTGTTGTTTAGATCCCCTGACACAACTGCTTGCTAGGATGGGAAGGAAACTGGATCTTTCCAAGCTAACAGATGAAGAGGCCAAGCACGTCTGGGAGGTGGTTCAACGGGACTTTGATCTGCGGAAGAAAGAGGAAGAGAGATTGGAGTGAGTACATTCTTTATGCACACTTCAAGGCTTTGATGACTTACAGAAGGAAATAGCAGGCTCAGATCCCTGAGGTCTCTTTTAACATGAGAACAGACAAAGCCAACAGTTTGAAAATCTGGGCAAGAAAAAACAGTTTGGGCTTGACCCTGCTGCCAGCAAAGCCAACAGGAGAAAGGAGCAGCCCATTGTATTAACCTAGTAGTCCACTGCATTTGGTTACAGTCTGAAGGGGAGGCTCCAGATACTCAGCGGTGCAAATCAACATAGCTCCATCAGGATCAATCACTGATTTTAAATTAGCGGAGCTACACCAATTTTTGCCAGCTAAGTATCGGACCAGAAGTGCAGTACCCTCCCCCGAGAAATGTCGTGGGCCAAAGTCTGATTTCAAAGATGCCCAGCTTTCAGTGTATGGACCGAAGTCCGGAATTTGGCTCCATTGCTGTTACTTTTATTGGCAAAAAGAAAAGGAGGACTTGTGGCACCCTAGAGACTAGCAAATTTATTAGAGCAGGCTTTTATAAACTAACAGCAGAGTAAATTCAAATACCTGCATGGTTCTCATGAGTGGGCAGTTTGCAAAAGAGCTGGCTAAAAATAGGTCCACATTTATAACGTTTTCATCTCTTCTTCATTTAAAATTGGAACTTTGGCACTTAAATTGGATGAAATTTCTAATCCGAGAGGTTTTGCCCAGCTGTGTTCTATAGTATGTATGGTGGGAAAAGTTCACTGTACTTGCTTTGACCAGCAGAAATGTCCAGTTCTGTTTTGAAAGAGGAGTGACTAAAAACTTAGTTTTATGTGAACTCGTTATTTCATCCTCTGTGTGACGCTGCACTTCTGCTGACCTTGTTGGCACTGAACTGGTGAGCCTGCAGAGGAGATTGAAATTGACAAATCACTATCCTCTGACCTGCTCTGGGGGTAGGAAACTGATTGATTTCAGGCCTTTGGCTCAAAAGAATGGAATAACAGTGACCATCTCCTGCCTATGCGCATACTGCATGCGTGAGCCACCCTGGTTTGTTTGTGGTAGGTGTCCCCAGCGAAAAAACCTGGGGCCAAATTCAGTTTTTGCATAATTAGATACAACTGTGATGTCTTTAAAAAGGAGTTGCATTGACTTATACCAGGGCTGAATTTGGTCGTTTGTGGCAACCTGCTGGGGTTTGTAGTTTCCCTTTGACAAAGGGGACATTTTAAAACGGAAAAAATAATAATCACTAACAGTAATGGGAATCTTCAGAACCAATATCAGAGCATCTTACCCATGGCCACTGAAGGGTCCCCACTACCAGCAGCCTCCTCTGGACAGTGTCTAGAAAAATGGGTGCTAAGGAATTTCTCAGAATGGACTTCAGAGCACCTGAACTCTTGCAGATCAGGAAGTAAAGTCCAGTGTTTAACTAGCCTAGGACTTTAGAGACCTGGGTTCAGTTCCCTGCGCTGGCACGGACCTCTTGTGTGACCACGGGCAAGTCTCTGTCTCTACGTGCCTCTCTTTCCCACCTGAAGAGTGGGGATAATTGCACTGCCCTGTGTCTCAGGAGTGTTGTGAGGGTAAATACATTAAAGATTGTGATGCACCAAGAGCAGACCCCCTTCTAACCCAATGCACCAACGGGAGTAAATAGTGAATGGGCAGCACCAATGCACCCCACACACATCTGGAATGAGCTCAGATTCACAAAACACGTGGCGTTTGAATAGGGAAATGCCGTGTGTGTGGGAGGCAGAGATTGTTACTCTGAATGATTTTTTTCCTACAAGATCCTCTATGCGTTACGTTGTCCCAAAGGCTGTGCCATGTTAATCATGCAGCTTGGCGAGCAACGACAAGGGCGTTAAAGTAACACAGTTACCTGAAAAGAGACAGGAAAGACTAATTCTGTCCTGGAGAGGGAATTGTTTGTACTGTACACTGAGGTAAGAGAGCAAAGCAGCTCCACCGTGAATCATAAATGTGGGTGACTTCCTGGAGATTCCATTTGCATTGACTCCTTTATAGTGTCTATAACCATAAAACATGTTCCCGTGCCCATGGTGAGCTGACTTCCCAGCAGTTCAGGAGGGCCAGGGAGGAGTGAATTTATAGTGCTCATGGCAACCAGAAACAACTAACGCCTGCTAGACGCTGACATACCTTAAAGTTTCCCTGCGGCTCTGCCAACAGGCCTCCCTCCGGACTGACAAACTCCCTGTTGTGCCTCCTGAGCAGAAATGGCCAATTACACTGTTGGACAAACTTTATCCTGCTATGCCAGGCCCTTTAAATAGGCCCTTTAAATGTTTAGAGTCGATGAGTTTGATTCAGTGTGGCAGGGAGCAGTGTTTTTTCTTTCTGGTCACTGGTCCTGAAAACCACTTTTGTACCAATTCACCAGCTAAACAAAAGTCTCTCCCATGTGATTTCAAAAGAAGCTACCTTGCCAAATGCTAAGGCTAGAAAGGAATGTTTTAAATCATTTGATGGCTGGGAGCACAAGCTTGCAGGGCCTAGAAACCAGTTGGTTTCTATCGCTAACATATTTTTTTATCAGTGCCCCCTTTTTTACCCTGTTCCACAATGTAAGACATAAAAGAGTCAGCCAATGCAATGAACCCTTCATGCTGCCTGGTCACCAGGGAGATGAGATCAGGAGGTTGAGTGTGTTTTGAGGGCTGGCGGACAGGGACAAGGCACCTGCCAGGGCTACAAATTAATACTTTATACTCTAGCACACAGCTCATTTCTGTTTCTGGTTTAAGGTTGGGCCTCAAAATGAAGTTCTTGCCATTACCATCTTTCTTTCCTTCATGTTGATTCCATCATGACCTTGGGAAATGCTCACACAAACAAGCTTATTTGTCCTCCATAGTCAGCATTGAGTTGCTGGAGATTTGTCTGTGTGGTCCCTACAAAAACGTCCAGCCTGCCTGTCGTTGTTCATAGTCGTGGACCAGGACTCCACTGATGTGGAAGGTACCAGGCAATCCTGCAGAATGGGCATTTGATGGGTGTATAAACGCTATCCTGCCACAGCCACTAAGGGGTTAAAAGACGCAGCGATCTCCTCCACTGTGGCTGATTGGCACTAGCTGGGTTAAGAGCCTGAAGACCAGGAGTGGGTGGCCAGGGAGTCTGAGGGGGACTTTGCATCAGACACAAGGGGGCAGGAAGCAGCTGGAACCCCCAGAGACAAAGCTCTGAAATGAGTCACTCTGCGAAAGCAGCTGGCGGCCCCTGAAGGTAGGAGGTGGCCCAGGGAAGCGGCAGTGAGTCTGAGGGAGCAGACCTTAGCTGCTCCATATGGGGTCCCTGGGCTGGAACCCAGAGCAGAGGGAGGCTCTGGGTTCCCTGCCTGCCACCAGCAGAAGGGCAGGAAAAGCCCTGTGGATGCAAGGGGAGAAGGACCACTGAGTGGATCCAGGGTGGGCTGCAGACCTGCCAGAAGGTCATTAGACTGTTTTGTTTGTTGAACTCTTCTACCCCCGAAGAGGTGGGGACTGTAAGTGACCTAGTTGGAGGGCTGAGTCGTGAGAAGGGGCAAGTCACTCCCACTTGGAGGGCCTGTCAGTGGGGGAGACCCCAGAATCAAGAGGCTGCTGCACCTTGCCTGGCCATGAGGGGATGTACCAGCCACTACATGACCCTTCCACAGGAGAAAGCCCTCCAGATCTGCTTAGCTGGCCCTGGAGCCTGGCTGGCTTGCATAGGTCCTTGGCGCTCCAAGCTGAACTGTGGGGATCACAAGGGCTAGATTGTGCCTTGAGGCGTAGCCCTGATTGGAGTGGGGCGTATAAGATGCATCGCCCCAGGTCTAGCACCACAAGGCACTGCACCTCCGAGACACCCCTCTAAGGCCCAATCCCTACTTCTCCCTTGCTGGGGCTGCGGGGTTGTAATCTGCTGTTGGCCTGTACCAGCGGCAGATAAGGACAGCAGTGCACTAGCCTGGCTGTGCTGGCTGGTGCATGGGAGCCAAGGCTTTGTCCATCCCTGCCCATCCACCTGCTTTGGTGGCTGCGCTATTCTGGCTGGGGCATGGGCTGGGAACATCCAAAGTTCCTCCCATATCCCACCCCCCTGCTTAGGTGGGTAAGTGAACAAATGTGCAGGGACCCGCTTTACCTCTGAGCACCCAGACCCAAGGTCCGTGCACCCCGTTCTGGGGTACAATGGTAATTCTCGTTCCTCTGTGCAGACATGTAGCCCACGTGATGGTCTAGCCCCTGGCAATTTACAATTCTTCACCACTGAGGTAGAACATCTGTCTGAACAGCAGAGGCATTCGTGTGTATGGACAAGGAGCAGGGAGACTGAAAACCGGCCACACGCGGAGGGGCAGCTAGAATGGTGCGGTGTCTAAAATGTTCGGTCAGGCTCCATTGAACAAGCTGCCTGCCATAAAGGTTTCACAAACCAGTCGGAGAACACTTCACTCTCTCTCTGGTCATGCGATTACAGACATGAAAGTTGCGATATTACAACAGAAAAACTTCAAAACCAGACTCCAGCGAGAGACTGCTGAATTGGAATTCATTTGCAAATTGGATACAATTAACTTAGGCTTGAATAGAGACTGGGAGTGGCTAAGTCATTATGCAAGGTAACCTATTTCCCCTTGTTTTTTCCTCCCCCCCCCCCCCCCCCCCCCCACTGTTCCTCAGACGTTCTTGTTAAACCCTGGATTTGTGTTGGAAATGGCCCACCTTGATTATCATACACACTGTAAGGAGAGTGATCACTTTAGATAAGCTATTACCAGCAGGAGAGTGGGGTGGGGGGAAGAGAAAACCTTTTGTAGTGGTAAACACCCATTTTTTCATGGTCTGTGTGTATAAAAACATCCTCACTGCATTTTCCACTGTATGCATCCGATGAAGTGAGCTGTAGCTTACGAAAGCTTATGCTCAAATAAATTGGTTAGTCTCTAAGGTGCCACAAGTACTCCTTTTCTTTTTACATGAACTCTGTATCCATTATTACTAGGGTTCATAACGGGGGCTGGTCTCAGCCACAGATCTGACAGGCTGTAGAAATGGGCAGAGCCAAGAGGGGGTTGACTTTCTGATATTTTTCAGAACCTCCTCGCTCAGGTTTGGGTTTTGCAAAGTGAAATCCCAACCTGAGGCGTGTTTTGGATCCGAATTAGAGCATAAGAAAAGGAGTCTGTTTTGTCCGACATGCAGGTGCCTTGGATAAACAGTCCTGGGGCGTTTTGCCCCTTTCCAGTACAGAACTCTAGTTAAGTCAACACAGCCACACGGGCATCAGTGTGATCGGAATCCGTTCCTAGGAGTGCAGTCAAGTGTAAGGTGAATTACGTAAAGAGCTGCACAGAAGAAGCCATTTGCAGCGCACAGCAAACCCATCAACTGAGCTACATTGAACGCAAACATCTGTTAGCTATTTACATATACACACAGCACGGTCATAACAAGCCGAGCTCAAATAACTACCCCTCGCCCGTGTTGGAAGCACTTGGCTGCCTTACGGTGGACTTGATGCATGCCCGTCTCAGGGCATGTTGCTCACCCTGGTCTGTAGGAGTGCGCCCATGCAACTTGGTGCCGCACCACGTACAGTAATCGGGGAAGTGGTGTGACGGGCGTTATTGCTGGCGCAAGTTCACTGTTTTCTCTCGCCATCAGAGCCGCCTTCACCACGGACCTGTCTGTGATAGCTCACTGCTCAAGTTGCAGTGGGGGAGGTTTAGGTTGGCTATTAGGAAACACTATTTCACTAGGAGAATGGTGAAGCACTGGAATGCATTACCTAGAGAGGTGGTGGAATCTCCTTCCTTTGAGGTTTTTAAGGTCAGGCTTGTCAAAGCCCTGGCTGGGATGATTTAGTTGGGGTTGGGTCCTGCTTTGAGCAAGGGGTTGGACTAGATGACCTCCTGAGGTCCCTTCCAACCCTGATATTCTATGATAGCTTTACCCCTAACTCGAGAGACAGTAACGTCTTCTCCATGAACCTCCCACCCCTCTCTCTGCTAGCCTGCCCCCAATGGGATGGCTACGGATGTCCTTGCAGGATGGACAGCCTCCTCCGTCAGTGACCATAGTACTCCTCTGCCGATCTGTCAGCATCACCGTGGGGTCCAAGAGTGGGAAACAGCACGATGTGCCCGAGCACCACAGGGAGCGTGCACAAAGGATTCAAAGAACCGCCCCAGAACCGCTGCACCATCCCCTGTGTCTCACTATTCTTTTTATGCCCTACAGGGAGGAATCCTTGGCAGAGTGCAAGGTGGTCCCTTTTAATAGTCCATATTCTTCTTCATAAAAGTGTTCATTTTTAGCACCATATCTTGGCTGTAGAGCAGCAGCAGAGTATTAGAATAGCACCTAATTGGCTCCAAGCAAGATCAGGGCTCTGTTGTGGCAGGTGCTGTACAAAACACATGGCAAGTGACTGTCCCTGCCCTGAAGAGCTTACAATCTAAATAGATGGCCAAAGGGTGGGAAAAAGAGAGAGTCGTCGTTCCCAGTTTACAGAAGGGGAAAGTGAGGCATGGAGAAATCAAATGACTTTTCCAAGGTCACTAAAGGTATATCTACACTGCAATTAAAAAACCTGCAGCACCGAGTCTCAGAGCTGGCGGTCAGCTGACTTAGGCTCACAGGCCTAAAACTTGCAGTGGAGATGTTTGGGTTTAGGCCGGAACCCGGGCCTACCCCTCCTTGTGGGATCTCAGAGCCCAGGCTCCAGCTTGAGCCAGAACCCCTACAGTGCAGTTTTTATCCCCACAGCCCAAGCCCCACATACCCGAGCCAGCCAGGGCTGTACTATGAACTTTAATCACAATGTAGACATACCCACAGACTGCCTGTGGGTGAGTTAGGAATTGAACCCAGGTCTTCTGTGTTCATTCAGGGCCTTAACTTTTAGAGATGGGTGAAATTTTTCAATCAAAACTTGAGGCAAAAAATGCAGATTTGGTAATCCCAAACCACTTTGCCAATGTGAGTCCATTTGCCAAATAGTTTCAGTCAAAAAAAAATTCCAAAATATTTTGTTTGAACACTTTCAAAATGAAACGTTTTGATTTTTTTTTATTCAAAATGAGTTTATGTGATGAAATTTCCTTTAATTTTTAGAAAATTAAAGAATGTTAAATTTCAGAGTAGCAGTCGGGTTAGTCTGTATCCGCAAAAAGAAAAGGAGGACTTGTGGCACCTTAGAGACTAACACATTTATTTGAGCATCAGCTTTCGTGAGCCACAGCTCACTTCATCGGATGCATGCAGCTCACGAAAGCTGATGCTCAAATAAATGTGTTGGTCTCAAAGGTGCCCCAAGTCCGCCTGTTCTTTTTGAAGAATGTTAAGAGCTCAAAATCTAAAGGTTTAATTGAACCCGACATTTTTTCAATTTGCTTAAATTTTTTTAAAACAAATGTTGTTTTCCCCTGATTTTTTTTGTAATTCACCATGCACCAAACTCCATTACTCAGTGCACAGCAAAATCCAATCTCCCTCACTACCGTTCCCCTGAATGAGCAGTTTTTCTCAGCTAAAGTCTTCTGTGTGCGCTTGTTACTGGATCAGAATCTCGCCTCACCATTGCTGCCAATCCAGGTAACTCTCAAGATTGCAAAGGAAATGCTTCAGATCTACAAGGCAGAGCAGAATCCAGACCCTTGATTGTGTTTAGATTTTCAAACTGAATATGAATGTTGTCCTCTCAGTCTTATGTTACCTTGAGTTGGTTGCTCAGTTCATTCATACCAGTTACATAGTTTAATTCAACATCGGGTCATTGTACGAGGAGAAAGCCATATGACTGCAGACCTCGATCATTAGCGACAGCAAGGGACAGATTCTGATCTCCGTAACCACCCAGGTAAATTCAGAGCACCTCCATTGAGGTGAATGGAATTGTCCTGGATTTGTGCCAGGGTTAATGGGATTGCAATCAGGCCCATAGAATCTATCCTGCATTGTCATCTGAGCCCCTCCGGACGCACAGCCTGGGAAGATGGGGGCAAAGGTGTTTTTAGGAACATCTGGTGACAGCAGGGAATGGTTTGCTCTTTGGCTACTGTTCTCCTTTATGCCCAGGCTGGAACAGACTCAAGGCAACCATTTGCAATCCAGAATAGCTCGATCTCACCCCGCTCTCCCTGATGCCATCCCCTCAGTATTCTTCTCTACCGGGGAGTGGTATGCCAGCCCTATGCCACCCAGCAAACCCTCCTTCTGCAACAGGTATTCCACCACAGGGCTATCCGGCTGTTTTCTGGAATGCCACTGAGGACTTGGGCCTCAATCTGCTCGAGGCTTTTCCCGGTAATTCCATAACAGCCCATGCCAGCCACACCTTCACTTACTCATTCTGCAGGGAATTTAGTAACAAAACAGCTGGCTGCGATCCTGACTATTGAAAAGAATAAACAAAGGCCACGTGGTTCTTACGGGTTTTAAATTGGTTCAGCTGAGACCTGTTATCTCCTTGGCAGGGGTAGGGAGGAGCTGGCAGGCTTTGAAAACAGGAAAAACTGGTCTAGTGAAAAGTTTCAGGTCCCTCTGATCCTTGAGTACTGTACACAGTGGGAAAGTTCATCGGGCACAACACAGAGCAGTTATTAGTTAACATTTCTATTGGGGTATCACCCAAAGGCCACACGCTGGTTGGACCCCCCTTGTGCAAGGTGCTGGACAAACATAAAAAAGGACAATCCCTACTCCGAAGAGCCACTCTCAGAATGCAGGAGGTGGGCTGCCCGGGTGGCACGGTGTGTTGCTACGTAGCCAGAGATTTCTGTTCTGCTTCACCTGATGAGTTCTTTCATTCCATAACCCAAACCGCCAACCGGAGCGCACACATACCTGCAGCTCTTCCGCTTGGATGAAGAATGAGGGTCTGTCTTGGGCACCGATGTCCCTGCCAAAAACCGCCTTTGGAAAGAGCTAAAAACCAGCCCCCTTTCCGAAAGCAGTTTTTAGAAAGTTGTTTGTAAAGCCAGAGCCCTTGATCTGTGTCATAACCACAGGTAAATTTGCTGCTTAACAGAGACACCATTGAGAGAGATTTGGCTTACTAAATATAAAGGGTTTGGGCCTGAGTCGACTCTCACGTTGATTTTTACTCCTGTATGTGCCAGCTAGCGTCAAACAGCATAGCTCCACCAAAGTCAGTGTGTAACTGAGAGCAGGATTTGGTCCACTGACAGCAACTTCTGTATGAAAGTGCTTTGCTCCCGGAAGCAGCGAATGCCAGGGCTTTCCCGAATGAGCAAGCGACGCTGGGGATTCAATTACGTAGACAAAAGGTGGCTGCTGGGGTACTTCTGTAAGTCATCCTCAGTGATGAACAACTTATTGCTACTGTGAACATCACAGAGCCAGAAGCACCAGTGGAATTGCATGGAGCAGGCTCATATTGGGCTAGATTCACAGCTGATCTAAACCGGCATAGCTCCATTCAAGTAAACGGAGCTGTGCTGATTTACACTAAGTCAGAATCTGGCCCCAGGCGACACTTAGTACCCCATCCTCCTGGAAAATCTTATGCACAGGCTACCGATGGGCTCTAAGGAGAATTCCCACAGATCCTGCCCTGCGTGCTTCCTCGGGCGCAACCCTGGGCTCTTCCCATCCGTTCCACGACCACCCAATATTGAAAAATGTTCATGAAGTCGAATGGTTTCTTCTTTTCTTCCGAACTGGCTTTGTTGACCTGGCATTTTAATCTTTCTGTTAGTGGGTCGTACTGACATCCATTTATTAACCCCTTGATAAAAGCATTACAATGGTGTACAGCTAGGGTGGCTACCCTGGACGTAACTAAATCTTGTGAGAACAGCTGAGCTACTGAGGTTTCTAGTCCATGTGGAATAGCCGTGTTAACTGTGTTCAGGAAGGGGCAGCTTTCCAGCCCTGCCCAGATGGAAAACAAGCCTTCAAGGACCCTTCCTACAAGTCAAACATGACGCTTCTTAATCATAACCCAAAAGG
Source organism: Chelonia mydas (assembly GCF_015237465.2). Classification (NCBI taxonomy): domain Eukaryota; kingdom Metazoa; phylum Chordata; order Testudines; family Cheloniidae; genus Chelonia; species Chelonia mydas. The sequence continues at coordinate 68,754,538 of NC_051251.2, read as the reverse complement.
CAAACAAGCTGTGGTATGTACTAGCTAACGCACTGCACTGCGAACAAACAGAAATCCTTCAGGTATTGCCAAAGATCCGTCATTAGGACACTGTTCTTACTCAGCTGATTTGGAATGTGCCTGTTACCAACCTTGGCTGCTGCTTGAAACGCAGGCTACGTGGAGCGCTTCCTGCATTGAGGATTGCCAGTTGTCCAGACTGGGTAGCATATCCTAAAAGCAAATGAAATGCTTGCCTCACAATAGACTCTTAACAAAGTTCCAGCCAAGATTGCTTTCAAAGCGCACACTGTATTAGACAGCCGTTCATGGGATTGTCATGAACGTCTCACATGGTTGCTTTCTTCGTAACTGACACGTGGTGTTCTGAGACCTTTCTACGGTTTTTAAACTGTAGATGTTTCATGGACTTTAGTACTGCAGGACTGTGGAATGGGTCCAAAAACTGTAAGAACTGATAGTGAAATCTCGGTTCCCTACCATGTTAATTGTAAATAGAGCACTTTCCAGTGAAGACATATGTATTCAAACAGCTCCTCTTCTTCTAGGTAACAGGTCTATACTGAAGATATCCAAAACCCCAATTCACAGCCAAACTCCTATGAAAATAACCTACCCGTGAAGCTCCTAAGGGGAGTGGGGAGAATTGAAAAGCAGAAATAAATTATGATTATTTTATTATTTATTATTGTGTGTATTATCTGTATAATCATCATGCCTAGATTCCCTATTCATGAACTAGGACCCCATTGTGCTAGATGCTCTATAGATAGCCAGCAAAAAGACCACAGAGACTTACAATCTAAGTATAAGACAAGAGACAACAGATAGTACAGACAGATGTGGAAGTAACAAGTAAACAATGTGGCAATAGTGATCAGCATGTTTAGACCGTGGTTTAGAGTTATTGGGCCAGACCCTCTGCTAGTGTAAGCGTCATTGAAGTTCTAAGCATCTGGTCCTACGGCTTTTAATTCCACAGTGGAACCTAAGCCCAATGGGTCTGTTTTGTGGTTTTGGATTCAGCCAAAATCTTGCGAGAACAGCTGATCTACTGAGGTTTCTACTGTTTACAACCAAAATCTTCCAGGGCTACCTGGCAGGATTTCATAGAATCAGAGAATATCAGGGTTGGAAGGGACCTCAGGAGGTCATCTAGTCCAACCCCCTGCTCAAAGCAGGACCAATCACCAACTAAATCATCCCAGCCAGGGCTTTGTCAAGCCTGATCTTTAAAACCTCTAAGGAAGGAGATTCCACCACCTCCCGAGGTAACGCATTCCAGTGTTTCACCACCCTCCGAGTGAAAAAGTTTTTCCTAACGTCCAACCTAAACCTCCCCCACTGCAACTTGAGACCATTATTCCTTGTTCTGTCATCTGCTACCACTGAGAACAGTCTAGACCAGTGCTTCTCAAGCTATCTGATCTGAGGGACCGGCAATTTTTTTTCCAATGTGCGTGCACACGGGCAGCCGATGGCTCGCGGACCGGCACCGGTCCACGGACCACCACTTTCAGTAGCACTGGTCTAGATCCATGCTCTTTGGAACCCCCTTTCAGGTAGTGGAAAGCAGCTATCAAATCCCCTCTCATTCTTCTCTTCTGCAGACTAAACAATCCCAGTTCCCTCAGCCTCTCCTCATAAGCTGTGTTCCACTCCTCTAATCATTTTTGTTGCCCTCTGCCGGATGCTTTCCAATTTGTCCACATCCTTCTTGTAGTGTGGGGCCCAAAACTGGACACAGTAATCCAGATGAGGCCTCACCAAAGTCGAATAGAGGGGAACGATCACGTCCCTTGATCTGCTGGCAAAGAGTGTAATGCATTCTGTCACTGTGCTAAAAGTGGCCCATTTATACTCTCAGTTAAATACCAAACATGCCCAACAACCCTTGTCAGCAATGGATTTCAGCAAACCTGACCCATATAGCCCCTTTGGCCTTGAACCCTGGCCCGAGCCTAAATCTAATCTGGATCCAGAGCCAAACACTATCTCTTTGGCCCAGCTCTGCTGGTTTCTAATACCTTGTTTCATTAGTGATAACAGAGCAGAGTTCCAACAAGCCATGGGGCTTGGAAAACACTAGAGTGATTTCTAAATGTCATGGAGCTTGTCATGTGGAAGGATGCAGAGCTAAATGAAATTATACTTGGTCAAAGTCACACAGGATAAACAAATCCATTAATGGGCCAAATTCCATGCTCAGATACACTGATGGAAATCCAGAGGGTCGCCATTGCTTTCAGTAGAGAGGTATAGCCTAGTGGCTAGAGCACTCCACTGGGATTCTGGAGACCTGGGTTCTTTCTATTCGTGGCTCTTCCACTGGCCTGCTGGCTGACTTGGGGTAAGTCACCTCTCTCCCTGTGCCTCAGTTTCCACATCTGTAAAATGAGGATAACAATTCTGACCCATTTGTAAAGCACTTTGAGTTGTAGAGATGAAAAGAGCTGTGTGATAGCAGGGGATGATCACTCCAGATTTACAGCAACGTAATTCAGAGCAGAACTGGGGTTGGTGTGCTTAATGATTACTGTTGAGTCAGCTGGTCTCCCAGCTGAGAGTCCTCAGGGCTGCTTCCAGATTCAACCCATGTAGTGTAGCCATGTCTGTTCCTCGTTTCCTGATGTCAGTGTCTGGCTTTTATAGGGAACTGAAATGCAAGATTGAAAAAGAGAGCACCAAAAGGGAGCTCTTGTCCAATCAGTCCCACCTCAACGAGACCCACTGTGTCCACTGCCTACAGCCCTTCAAGTTCCTGGTGAACAGCAAGCGCCAGTGCTTGGACTGCCACTTCTACACCTGCAAGAACTGCAGCCGCTACAACAAAAAGGAGCAAGCCTGGATCTGTGACCCTTGCCGCTTATCCAGGTAGAAGGGCAGGGATCAGCAGCCCCGCAGACGAAGGGGTTTCACAATGCAATGGAGCTGGAGATGAGAGGCAGTGTGGCCTAGTGGGCGGGCCCTAAGCAAGACACTCGGGAGAGCTAGGTTCTATTTTCAACTTTGCCACAAGCCTATTGCTGGCCTGGGGCAAGTTGCTTCATCTCTCTGTGCCTCAGTTTCCCCATCTGTACAATGGGGATCATAATACTGCCCTCCTTTGTGAAGTGTTTTGAAATCTACATGTGAATGATGCTCCATAAGAGCTAGGCACTATTATTATGAGTAACCCCAAAGATTAGGCAAAGTAAAGCCATGGTCAAGGATCACAAAGGATCTCACATGCAAGTTCCTTCTCCAAAGAGTTTTGATGTTGTAGTTGCTGGGCAGTTCCTGTTATTTTCAGGTTATTTTCCTGAACTTTCCAGGGCCCCCTCTACACCTTCTAGGTGCCTAGTAGCCGAGAGCACAGCCTCTCTCCTTGGGTGTGAGCAGTGACCCGCTGCAGCTCTCAGCACCTTTCCTCCTGTGGGGGAGAGAACAGGGCAGCCCTGGGCCGTGTTCTCATCTAAATACGGGCACGGGAACTGTCACTGCTGTATTGGCAAAGAAAAGAGGGGTGAGGATTCATTGGAGAGCTCGGTTAGGCCCTAAAGGAGCTGGCTGGAGTTGGACTGTAAATAGGGCCTTTCTGCCCCCAGGAGGAGATGGTGCTATGTCCCTGTCTCTTCCCCTCCCCGTCTTCTGGAGCAATATGCCCCTCTTCTCCCAGGGTGCAGGGAGGGAATGAACCTTGCACTCCCCAGGCATAGGGACTCGGGTGGTGACGTCCTTGCCTGAGATGCACTATACAAGGAGGCTCCTGGTAGTCTCAGCGCGCAATCTGAAACCGAAGGCGCCGGTGTCTCGGAGCAGCTGAGTGGAAGGGATTATCACCCCGGGCGTGGAGCCTCTGAAGCAGTCTGTGCTCTGGGATTTGTGTGGGTGTGTGACCGAGCATAGAGTGGGCCCCTTCATGATCTTGTCTTCTGGAACAGGCTGTCAGATCCTTCCGCTGCACGCAGCCGGAGTTTCCATTGATAACGAGTCATAGAGAGGTTAGACCATTAGCGTTGGGGGAGCAAATAGTGATCAAAAGCCAAAACAACTCCAGACACCCGCCATATTTGTACTGCAGGCAGGGAGCATTTTTATTAAGGTTGAAACTCCAGGCGACATACCACCGCCCTGAAAACACGGCAACTTAACCAATGTGAAAATCCCTTTTGCACTTACACTTCTATGTTGTGGATGCCCCAGAGAGATGGGGAGCAAAGAGACATCGGAGGCTCCAGGTCCATTATTGTTTACTGGCTCTAAGTGGAAAGGAGGATACATGTGTGTGTGCATGGTAGTACAGTAGGGAAATAAACCCAACATCTTGCCTTTCTCTGTGTCTTCCATTGGGGCCCAATCCAACACTCAGTAAACTAAGGTCAGCGAGAGTCCTTGCATTGACTGGGATGGATCGGATCAGACATTGGCCAATGAAAGCACGACCACTCTGGCTCATGTCTGTTAGTTACCGCCTCTCTCTCTCTCTTTCTCTTTGGGCAGGATTGTGAAGATTGGCTCCCTGGATTGGTATTATGAACACGTGAGATCCCGTTTCAAGCGGTTTGGAAGTGCTAAAGTGATGCGGTCTCTCTACGGCAGGCTACAGCATGGGCAGAAAATGAACCCAACGTTGCTAGGTATGGCAAAGGGCTGCGCTCCTTTTGGTCTGCCTCACATGCGTATTTAACTAATGGTTGTGCAACTGTAACCCACACGCCTCCTGGGTGCGGTGTTCTCTCCCATCTAGTGGCACCGAGACCACTTAGAGAGAGAGATTAATGAGTCTGCTCTACAGCCTCGGTTGAGAGCTACGTAGTAGAGGCTCATGCATTTAGCTCTAGAGGTCCCAGGTTCAATCCCCCACGCTGATGAGCGGCGTCTGTTGGTGTTACATGACTCTTTGAAGATATACGACACAGATACATAAAAACGGCCATACGGGTCAGAGCAATGATCCATCTAGCCCAATATCCTGTCTTCCAACACTGGCCAGTGCCAGATGCTTTAGAGGAAATGCACAGAACAGGGCAATTACTGAACATCATCTAGTCCCAGCATCTGGCAGTCAGAGGCTTACAAACTAGTACTTATAATAATATAATACCAATTAATGCTAAGTTATTGGTATTTTTTGCTGTTAGTAAATGAGACAAAGATTCAGTTAATTAGGATTCACTTAATTAGCTGCTCTGCCACAGATTTCCTGAGTAACCTCTGGCAAGTCTTTTAATCTTTCTGGGCTTCAGTTCACCAGCTACAAAATTTGGATTGTCTCAAATGGAGACTCAAACTGACTAGGTAAAATGTATCCCTGGTGTAACTCCATTGATACCAGGGATGAATCTGGATGTGTGTGTGTATATATATGTGTGTGTGTGTATGCTGTGCACCTGTATATAAAAAATATACAAATATGGTGCTTTTATATCAGTATTCGCACTGTTGTTTAAAATATCTCTAAGCCTATAAGTGAGGGCCAGATTCCAGCCCATGCTAAGAGGCCTCTTTGCACTGTCAGAGCAGCACACAGGGACAATAAAACTGCCCTAAAAGGGTAGGTGAGGATTTTCCTAGGTAGGAACAGCTGCCAGAGCTGTCTCCTCCGTAGGCAACGAGTTATATGGGCCCGTGGTGACCGTGTTCCACCAATATTCAGGAACATGGACCCAGCTCCACCAGTGTTTGGGCTTATATTTTCAGAGCCGTCCCGTCCATGGGACGGACCGGGGCAACCACTCTCGGCCCATGCTTTGGGGGCCCCTGCGCTTCAGCGGGATGCAGGGTCCAGGGAGCCCTGGGGGGTTAGCAGGGGGCCTGGCACCGGCAGCAGCGAGAGACCCGGCCCCAGCCTGCCCCGCTCTGCTATGCCCCACCTCTTCCTGCCCCTTCTCTGCCCCGCCCCCACTCCACCCCTTCCCGCAAGCCCTCGCCACCACACGCCTCTTTCTTGGTTCCTCCCCCGAGCGACACCGGGCGCTGGCGGGATGGAGCGGAGAGGAGCGGGGTGGGCTGGGGCCGGGTCACTTGCTGCTAAGCCCCCGGCCGCCCTGGACCCTGTATCCCCCTGAAGCACGGAACCCCTCAAAGCGTGGGGCCCGGGGCGGCTGCCCCAGTCCATCCTATGGACAGACGGCTCTGCTTGGACCCATTCTGGGCACCACCAAAAATTATACAAACCTGGTGCCCGTGGTCGCCTCTGAACCCGAGACAGAGATGTGTCGGGTGCCGGGCTGGAGTGCACTGTGATCTGTTGAGCCCGGTCAGTGTAATGACCCTGAGGGTCTTATTTCAAGCCAGTGGAAGCTAAAACAACCCTCAGTTAATTCAGACGCGCTCTAGTTTGGCCCGCAACCGCCGGAAGGGACGGGGTTTGAATTCACCTTCCCCGTCCCCCCAGTCTCCTCTGTGCCATGCTCTGCTCCAGAGCAGCAGAAGAGTTAGTCCTAAGCCAACATTTATGCTTCCTAACATAAAGAAACCCAAGGAGCGCGGCTGCTTTTAAATAATTGACTTCAGCCGAGCGAGGGCAGTTTACACAAGGCGAAGAGCTGGCCCTTTATCGCAGAGGTTTCTCGTCTGATCGTTTTCTGCACGCTGATAAATGTTTGCAAAAAGAAAAGGAGACCTTAGAGACTAAGGTGCCACAAGTACTCCTTTTCTTTTTGCGAATACAGACTAACACGGCTGCTACTCTGAAACCTGATAAATGTTTGTATACTGACTTGCCAGTAGGTGGCAGCGTTGGACAGTTTTAAAGACTGACAACACTGTTGCTAAAGCCTTTGGAACAGGTCTTCGGTATTCTAGAGAGTGGCCTGATGGCATATAAACATACGTTTTCAGTGTGGCAGTCCAGGGACTGGATTTATCAACAAGGCTACCATCAGCATCATATACTTAACTATAGAACTCTGTAACAATTAGCTGCTGCCAACATGATACAGTATTACTGCTATTTCTGAATGCACACCTTTGAGAATTGGTTCTGTTGTCTATGGTGAGATCGGGGTGGGGGGATTCTTTTCCCACTGGGAGGTCCCAGCAAATAGGTTGCACTGATGCCATGGGTGTACATTGATTAAGCCTGTATATCCTTATTCTTTTCCGAAGTCCACTAGTTCATGGAAATACAATTAGAAGCCCATGGTGTAGATAGTATTTAGTATGAAATTAAAATGATTGCTGGATCTAATGAGCACCGTTCTCAGCAGTACACCGAAAGAGTAAAGAGCATTGAGGTGTTTAACTTAAAACAAAACAAAGGGAATACTGAAATGAGAATGAAGGATCGTAATTTGCTTAGTCTTTTTTCATCACAGAAGGGCTAGTAATTTTTTATCAATTAAAGTACCGGTAAAATTGGCAGGCTCCTTTCACGGAGTTAATCTTCTTATAATAGCTAGCATTTACTATGGGCAACATGATAGAGTAATGCTAGGCCTTTACGATTTGTGCACCCTGTCATCTACCAGACACACTGCTGAGTCCTAGATTCTGCAGGGAATTTAACGTTAAGTACGTGTGTTTAGCCCCATTGAAACGTAACGTTTGGCATTTGCTTAATTACATTGGGGAATCAAGGTCTTAACGGGTTGTTAATGTCGTCCTAACAGTGCCCATGCTGTGCTTGGCCATGCAGTCCGATACAACCCACCCCAATATATTTATCCGCCCTTTTTTCCATCCCTGCATGATCCCTTGAAAAACATGGGGAAACGGATGAGCCTTGCAGCATATCATGAGCTTCAGAAGCCCTCCGACCCCTCAGTGGGGAAGTGAACTGGACAGATGAGTACTGTGCCCTAAGAGCTCTCCCGCCCCCAGCTAGCTGTGGATGGCCTGGTTAGCTCTCACGCCTTGGCTCCTGGCAGGTGCACACGCATCGCTCAGGCTTTCAGGCAAGGCCCAAACCATTCAGAGCCTCGCTGGCCCCCAGCGCCTGCAGCCTCACCGTGAAATCACGTTGCAGGCAGCACTGATCAGGGCACAGGTGTCGTGGGCTCGCTGCGTGGAGTGTCGCTTCACAAACAAGCCGCCACTTTCTGCCCCAGCTGCGGTTTCTCAGCGGTGATAAGACAGAGCCTCGGGTAGAGCATGTTACTGTAACTCGGCCTGGAGATGGCCAGGGCAGCGATAACTGGGGCATGGGCAGCAGCCGAAAGAAAAGGACACAATGGTATGTAGCACTCTTAGCAACCACTGCTAACGGGCCAGCTGGCCAGCAGCACCCCCTAGCCGTGAGCCTAGAAATAAGTGGCAGGCATACCCCGCAGTCAAGCAATATAGCCTTGGTCACTTCCATCTTTTACTTCCCATTGTTTTAAGCATTCTTGTTCTTTTCCTGGCTGAGTCTCTGCTACCTGACCCTCATGCGTGCCCCACTGTGTGTTAGGTGCTGGCTAAGTCACCCTGAACCAGCTGGCTTAGGCGGGTATCATGCATATTATATTCCATGCCTACTTGCTATGGCTGCTGCATAGACATGCTGGACAGGAAGGGGTGATGGAACGGAGCCTGGTGCAAACTTGGCATGAGCAGAAGAGCAGTGATCCAACTATGCCCTCTCTGAGCTCTTGGAAGGAAGTGGCAGAGCCACTCAAGTGATCCCAGATGTGACCCAGGAGTATCTGCAGATATAGTGCCCATTCATGCCTGCTGTCCTGGATCCTGACCCAAATCCCATTGAAGTCAGTGACAGTCTCCATGGATTCCACTGGGAGGTGACTCAGTCCTGTGGTGATGCTGAATGAATTCCAGTGGAACAGGACCTTTGCCATACGTTATCCTAAGGCCTGACACTGAGAAGTGCCTATCACCCACAACTCCCTAGTCAGGCTATTAAATAAGGTAACAAAACCAACTGTGTGTTTGTTGCAGGAGAGCACTGTGCAGATGTTGGTGCCAAATACATAAAGTGTGAACTAGGTGCATTAAGCCTTTTTTATGACTCTGGAGCATGTGGCAAAATCTCACTGATTTTGAGTCCAGTTTTGACTCCAAACTCATGGTCCAGTTTTTTAAATTTGCTTTTCTGATTGTGCCTTGAGAATGCTGGAGAACAGACTCGAGCTCCTGCTAAGCTTGGTTCTGGAAGTTGCTTTGTGTAACATACCTGTAAAAAGTGTTTATTTTTCTTCGTACTTAGGTCTTCATGACCGAGTTTACAGCTTGCCAGACATCAACAGTAAGTCAGCTTTTTTTAATGCCGTTTAAAAGGAAATTGTAGCAGTGGGCTGCTCTGACCACTCAGTGTGGTACTAGTGGAGGTCCCCAGATCTTCTGCTTTCTAGGTCCTCTTGGTTCATGTGAGCCCAGCCTGTTGTTGTACACTTCAGAATAGTGTATATCAGGAGGGGCGATGATAAATTGGAACCTCCATAATGTTGATCCTTTTTCACTCTAAAAATTGATGCCTGTTCTGAGACTTCTGTTTTTCCGATTTAAGCTCTGATTCAGCAGTGCTCTTAATCACATGCCTATCTTTAAGCACATCAGTAGCTTGCTGAATCTGGGCCTTGATAATGTCATAACTGGGGGTTCTTGCCAGTGATAATCAAAATTTCCCCAATTCCTATAAATGGGCGTTTTGTCCATCTCGGGTTTGGCTAAAGGGCTCTCTGGGAATAAGAAAAGGAGGACTTGTGGCACCTTAGAGACTAACAAATTTATTTGAGCATAAGCTTTCGTGAGCTACAGCTCACTTCATCGGATGCATGTAGTAGAAAATACAGTAGGGAGATTTATATACACAGAGAACATGAAACAATGGGTGTTACCATACACACTGTAACAAGAGTGATCAGGTATGGTAACACCCATTGTTTTATGTTCTCTGTGTATATAAAATCTCCCCACTGTATTTTCCACTGCTTGCGTCAGATGAAGTGAGCTGTAGCTCACGAAAGCGTATGCTCAAATAAATTTGTTAGTCTCTAAGGTGCCACAAGTCCTCCTTTTCTTTTTGCGGATACAGACTAACACAGCTGCTTCTCTGGGAATGTTACTGTTTAGGGTTGTGGATTATCTGTGCTTTTCAAAGCAGTATTGACTCCCATTGAGATCAATGGAGCTACTCCTTACAGTAGTATCAGGTCTGGAAATCAAGGGTTGTGATCCATTAATATAGAAGGGTTAGCACAGAAGGGTGAAGAGATCTGGATTTTCTCTTGATTGTCCCTGCTTTATATAAGGGGGCAGGTGAGGATCAGGAGCAAAATTATATTGGGCTGGAGTTAGAGGTAAGAATAAGCAAATCTAAACTGAACTTTAGAATCACTGGCTTAGACTCACTGAGGTTCTCCGAGACTCAGACTCACACCAATCTCCTGTCATGTAATTTAACCATCACCTCTTAATTAGGCCTAGTGAGTCCATGTTGGTGAATCTTTTACATCAAAGAGCTGGAAGATGGGTCTGCAGCAGGAAGAGCAACTAGTGAGAGGATATAAGATGATACAAGTTTTTATAAGAAGATACAGGTTGTGAACCACGGCCACATACACCACTGTCATCAAGACACATCGCATCTGGAACCGTCAGCTCCAGGAATGCTGACCTATATTTCTTGAGCTAAAGGAGACTTCCCTGTGCTGTAGTAGGGTGACATAGCGTATATTCCTTGGATCAGCCACTAGAGTGAGACATGATCACACACTAAGGCAGTGTGTTAAGAAAGCATGGGCCCATGAGCACCTGTTGACGCCAACGATTCCAATAGGAGCAGGAGCTGCCCCCAAGAGGCGTTATAAGAGGAACACCAGTATAGGCCCGTTGGGTTGCCATCTCTGAGACACATTGGCTTCCCCACCCAACACCACCACCAACAAAAAGGGTCCCAATGCCAACCCTGGCTAGCGGTTACTGAAATGTGCTAGAGAACCATTGTACACGCACGCACACCATAACACTAAGTTTATTTTTATGTTTAACTGTCCCAAGTAGAAAAAAAAAATTAAATCTTTTCACCAGCAGCTGCAGCAGTAAGAAAACCAGCAAGGCTGGTTAAAAACCAGCCACATGGCAACCCAAGGGTAGCCAAAAGACAATGTTCCTTCAGCCGCATGATGGCTGGAATGCTTCAGCCTGCCGCTCTGAAATCTCGTCCCTGAGTGGTGCTGGGGCTACCAAGCCCTTGATGCACAATGTTTGCTTGTGCTCCTTCCCAGGTGAGTGCCAGCTGCGTGCTGGCAGTGGGGTGGGCAACGACAGCGATGATGAAGATGACCTCGTGGATGGCGCCGAAGCTGAGCACTATACTAGGGTGAGCATTTACCTCTGTGGACATGCCATGTCTCATTCTACGTGCTTCGGTGTGGACTGTGCTCTTCCCTGCTCTGGGCTTTCTTAGCTGCGGGGGGCTTTCTCTGCAGGGGTTTCTGTTGCTTTGGTTTTCTGATACAAACCTATCTTCCCATGTCGCCAATGTAAATGCTGTAAAGAAAGTGCTGGACACCCGCCCTCAGGAAATTAGGCCCCTTTGTGGTGTCAAACTCCCAGAAATTGATGCTCCCAAAATCACTAGCCCATTTTGACCAGGTTTCCTTTCCCCTGATTTCCCCTGGTTCTGTCAGAGTGACACACTGGGACGGGTTGGGGGTCCCATCCAGTGCAGGGTGAGTGCACCCTATCCCTGAAGCCGCCTTTTGCTTCTAGGCAGTGAGGCCTAACGGTTTACCGTTTACCGACTGGCTCTTTGCTATAGGGCTGAAAGGCCTAGCGGCCAGAGTCAATGACAATACCCTGACTCCCAGGGCAGTTAGATTTAGTGGCCGGAGTCAACAGGGTTGGGCCGCCTCCCAGAGGGGCGGCAGCCAGAGTAGGGAGACCCGGGCCCTCCCTGCTCCACTGGGTCTCAACCCAGGGCCCTGGTAATGTGCAAGTGAGCTCGCCACATAGAGGGGATTCGCCAGAATCACGCTGACTGCTGTAGGGACAATGGCTAGTCCCTCCCGGGGCTACTTCCTACCGTGACTTCTGCAGTCCTGATGTAGACATCTTCAGGGTCTCTGGGCTCCTCTGGATGCACCAATCCCAGGGGCTCTGACCTCCAAGTGGCGTCCTCAGGTACCTGGCTGTCTGCCTGAGTCTTGGTGTCTCTGGCTCCCGCAGTCTGGGGCTTCCACCACTCCCGGGCTGGAGGCTGCAGCATATGTCCATCTTCTCTGGCGACTAGACCAGACTGACGGGGGCTGCTCCCTCTTATACAGGTGCTACACTGTGAGCATGCCCAGTTTGGACATGGGGGCGTGGCTTCCTCAGCCCACACTGAGGAGTTAACCCTTCCCCGTCCAGTGCGGGGTGAGTGCACCCGTCACACACACCAACCACCTTTTTCTAAATAGGAAGGAACAGTGTGGCTTAGAGGGCAGAGCACTAGACTGAGACCTGGGTTCTAGTCCTGGGCCTGCTGGGTGACCTGTTGCAGTCACTTTGGCCCTCTGTGCCTCATTTTCTCTCTTTGTAAAATGAGGATAATAATATTGACCCTCCTTTATACAGCACTTTTAAGATGAAAAGCTGTAAGTGCGAGCTAGGTATTGTTAAATAGATTCTAAACGTCACATTTCATTTTCTATAGGTCAGCCCCTTAGCCAGCTTTATTACCACATCCATTTGTTAAATCATTGGCATTATCTGGGGAGGTAATTGTTTCTTTCAGTTGGTCTCCTGGAAACGCAGTCACTTCATTTCAATCTAACCGGTTAAAGATACAAACTATCCTTCCCCAGAACTATGCCTGCACTATGGCCCTTACAGTGGCATGGCTGTACCCGCTGCAGCTGGGCCACTGTAAGGTCTCCTGTGTAGCCGTTCTATGCCTGTAGGAGAGAGCTCTTTCATCAGCATAATTAACACCCCCCTCCATGAGCGGTGGTAGCTGTGTCAGCGGCAGAGCATTTCCCTCCAGCACAGCGCTGTTCATACCGGTGCTTCTGTCGGTGAAACTTCTGTCGGTCGGGGGGGAGGTTTCACACCCCGATGGACAGAAGTTTTACTGACAAAAACGCTAGTGTAGACATAGTCTTAGTTTGGTGAAGGATCTCTTTTGGGGGCATAAGCATCACACAATGAAGTATAAAATTCCACACAGGCCAAATAAATTAGATCTAATTGCAAAGAGCATTTTAAGGAGCGGAGATGGCAGTGCCTCCTAGCTGTGGCTATCTCTGAATGATCCCCTGGCTGAAAAGGGGGACGCATGTTTGAGGATTCCACAGCAGCTGTTGGAATTCTCTGTGAAATCTGAGCCAATCTCACTTCCCCATAAGTCCTCAATGAACCTCCAGTTGAGTTTCTCCTCAACAGCCCAGAATACTATGGTCTTGCCCGAAAGATCATAGAATCATAGAATATCAGGGTTGGAAGGGACCTCAGGAGGTCATCTAGTCCAACCCCCTGCTCAAAGCAGGACCAATCCCCAATTAAATCATCCCAGCCAGGGCTTTGTCAAGCCTGACCTTAAAAACTTCTAAGGAAGGAGATTCTACCACCTCCCTAGGTAACGCATTCCAGTGTTTCACCACCCTCCTAGATCATTGAATTCTTAGGGACTCTTTCCATTCACTTCAAAGCACACTGGAATAGACCTTGCTCATCGGATCCACACCAATATTGGATATCATTCCCATTCTCATTTACACACCTACTCTTTAAATAGGAAGAAATGTGATCCACTTTCTGCCCTCAACCACCCAGACAGCTCCACTGACATGTCAGCAGGGTTGCATGGCAGAAAGAGAGAGCAACATTCGATCCATAAATACAATTAGGCAAACCAGTAATGTCAGATCTGTAGCCAGTAGAGAAGAAAAGACACAACCAGTAACATAGGCAGAGATAGATCATTATGGGCTGAAAGAGTCATCAGACCCCTTTTTAAAGACCAGTTGCGTTTACACTGAATTTTTCTTTCTTCTACTTTCTATGCTTTCTAAGATGCGCAAGACAAAGCGCCTGCTGTCTGTTCATCCCTTTGATTTTGAACTGGACTCAGAATATTCTGCTCAATCACGTCGTCAATCTTTGCAGCTTTCTCAGACTCCGGTCAACCAGGATGGCCACCAGGTATGGGGAGGTGGTTGAGGACTGCTGTTCTCTCATTCCTTGCTCCCTTCCTTTCTTGTCTTCTACTGTCCAGCTGCTTGGAGTTTCCAAGGGTATGATGTTGATTAGCTTTTCCCCCTTGCTTTTTTTTCTGCCACATAGACCTTACCCCTGATGGCCATGAATCAGAATGAGGATAGTGAATTGGAGTGAGGACGGGTGAGCTAGGATGGCAGGAGATTTGGAAAAGATTGTGTCCTCTGGTCTCATTTTCTTCTGGGCTTAATTACTTGTTTTTAAATTGGCCCCTGCAGGAATCAGATAAGTCTCTGTTTCTTTGCAATCCCACATGAACATGGGCTCAGTTCATTTCTAGCCTCAGTGGAAAGGGATAAAGTTGGCTTCTTGTGGTTCCAGCCAGCTGCTCTTGCTAGAGATGGAGAGCAAGGCAGGCTGGGAATTGTAGTCCTTGTATCCACAATTGTAGTACTGGGTTCTGTCAAAGTTGGCTGAGGAAAGGAGTGGGAAATATGAAGACTCTTTTCTTCCTGTCCTGTGGGAAACCTGAAGGGAGCTGAGGTGCTTCTCTAAGTAGGAGGGGCATGTAACCAACCCACATCTGTTTTCTCTGTAATTTTGTTCCTGTGTTTATGCTGAGGCAGGCCCCTCTGGGGAAGAGCTGAGGCCATCTAAAAAGACTGATCCATAAAGTCCTGACAGGCAAAGCTGTTCTTATTGTTTGCAAAACTCCTGGGGCCTGGCTCTCCTAATTGGCTTGGCCTGTCACAGCAAGCCACATGGAGATTGACCTTCTGAAAAAGAGAGGGAATTGTATGGGTAGCGGAAGATTTCCCAATGCTGAAAAACAACAATTTTGCATAATTATTGCATAACAGTTGTGCAGAAGAGTACAAAACCAGCTTCATAATACATCGATACTTCTTCCGGTCATCAGTGGCTGTTACCAGCCATTGCAAACTGAGAGATGTTAGTACAGTAGAACCTCAGAGTTAGGAACACCAGAGTTACAAACAGACCAGGCAACCACACACCTCATTTGGAACGGGAAGTATGCATTCAGGCAGCGGCAGAGACCAAAACAAACAAAAAACAAATACAGTGCAATACTGCCTTAAACATAAACTACTACAAAAATAAAGGGAAAGCAGCATTTTTCTTCTGCATAGAAAAGTTTCAAAGCTGTACTAAGTCGATGTTCAGTTGTAAACTTTTGAAAGAACAGCCATAACGTTTTGCTCAGAGTTATGAATATTCCGGAGTTACGAACAACCTCTATTCGTGAGGGGTCCCTAATTCTGAGGTTCTACTGTTCCTAGGTTGAACAACACACCCAATGACTGTGAAAGTCACACCTCGACGTAGCATGTATAACATAAGAGACTCTTCTTCCTTCCCCAGACCTGAAGAAGAGCTCTGCATAGCTCTAAAGGTTTATCTCCCACCAACAGAAGTTGGTCCAATAAAAGATATTACCTCACACACCTTGTCCTGTCATAAAAGATCCATGTATTCTACTTGATGCACAAAAAAGCAGCATCTCTTGCTTGATGTCCAAAAGGCAGACAGAGTTTTTCTGAAATGTTCCGAACTGACTTGCACACAGGCTAGTGGTGTGCAAACCTCAAAAGTAAAGAGCAGTGGTTCAATTTGTACAAGAGCCCAGATGTTTGAGTGCTGATCTCAGCCTTAATTCACACCGTGCAGACTTCATGGAGTTGTAGGACTGGATAATCCATTCTTGCTTCTGGTTAAGTCAGAAATACTGAGTTGCCTTTTTTTTCTTTTTCCTGCTACCTCAACACTTAAAACCCGTCTCCTGGGTAGAACCAGGAAGTGCTGAGAAATGTAACAATAACTTTTTAGTTGAAAAGTCAACCAAACCTTGGAGTTTTCAAACTCCAAAATAAGTTTGATAAAGCTTTTGGGGCAAACCGTGTAGGTTGGTTCTAGCCTGTCTTTGTGAAGGACACTGTGCTTGTAGCCTATGAGAAAATGATCTCTCTTTAAGAACCATCTGAATATAACCAGGGTTTTGGGAGCCACATTATTGTTTATTCAGTAAAAGGACTTGACATTTTAAAAACATAGACACATGGGCTGAGATTTTCAAGGCTACTTAGGGGATTGTGATGCCCAATTCCAACTAAAACTAATGGCAGTGGGGTGTACTAATTCCTTAGGCAAGCATTTCAAATCCCATCCACTTTTAGGTCTTGGTTCAGGAATTGGAACTAGAAAGTTGATCCACTAATTCACTGGTGGGGAAAAATAACCTGAAAATATTTTGCTTGAAAGTGGGTTATGGGGAAAGGGACACACTGCTTATTTATCGGTACTGACCCATGTCCTCTCTTCTCAGTCATTCCCGGATTTCCCTGATGCTGGCGAGGACACCTCCCGGAAGGAGACAATGGTTGCTGAAGCAGACCTGGCTGCAGTGTTCCACCAGATCCTTCAGGAGCAGGGACAACATATGACCCCTCCAGAGCAGGAGTTTAGCACTGAGGTCCGGCTGACAGTGAACTCACAAAGAAAGAGCCTGGAAAGGAATCCCAAACCTGGTAGGCTACACTGACCACTGTCCTGTCCCATTTGAGGAAAAGCAGCTGGGCCAGCAGTTCTAACAGAATGGAAATGTTCATGGTTCCGGACTCTTAAAAAATAACTAAACTACTAAAACACACAGGGCCTGACTTTCAGGTGCATAACCGTCCATCTGATTTGCACATGCAAATCAGCTTATGTAGCTAGCTGGTCATTTGGGCATAAGCAACCGATCATCCTGGCTCCAAAGCAAGGAATGCCACCTTCCGAATCACCAGCCTCAGTCCCTGCAGCGCTCTGGGCTGTGCTAGGAGGTCTCTCAGGTCTACTTTGCTTAGCGTGTCAGATGAAATTGAAAGCCAAAGTAGCCTTGCTTCAGGCCTGAGTGCAGCCACATTTTAACTTGCTCAGCCAGATTCCCATCTGGTGTAAATCATCCTAGTTCTAATGAAGTCAGTGGAGCACTGCTGATCTACACCAGATGAGGATTTGGCCACCGTAGCAGAGCAGTGGCTCAGTTGCGTATGGCAAGATGACAGCTTATGTCCTCATTTTCAAGTTGTGCATCAAATGTACTCATTTAAAGTGTACTGTCATGCTTAAATCTGTTTGGGGAGATTTCCCTGGCTCCGGAGCCTGGTGCAATCAAACCCTCTCCTAAGGGAATCAGGAGTTTATGGATACTATAAGTACTCTAGCGAATGAGATTAAAGAAAACAAATTCTTCTTTCACTAATGTGCTTTCTCCTACCAGGGTAACAAAGCAAAATGTGCATGGTGCATAGCTTAAACATGGGCTGTCCTAAAATATAATCTCCCGTGTGTTTTTAATGTATTGGCTGGATTTATTAACACCCAGGTGACTGTGACCACTGAGATTAGCCGAGCTAGAGGTAAATAAAATGGAGGTACTATATAGAATAAAAATAACACTCTGGAACTGACTTAAAAAGCATTTAAAAAGGCTTTTATTCATTTCTCCCAGGTTTGAGGCGTGATCCAAAGTGCACTGAAATCAATGGAAAAATTCCCTTTGACTTCATTGGTTTTCAGATTAGGTTTTCTGAGCTCAGCTCCCAAGACTAGTGAAAATGTAGACTCTTTACGGTCTGGTAGGTGAAGTCCTTGATCCACCCACAGCTGTGGTTATTCACACTTCCCTGCACTGCCCCGACATCTTGTTCTGGAGAGTTCGCCTGTGGGGAATCATTCCAGTCCTTGGTCTTGGTACTGACCCTGCCAGCAACGGTGCCAGTTGGGCAAGTGGGTCTTGGGATGTGAACCTGTCTCCACCAGGAACCAGGCTGAGACCACCAATGAATGTCACATACATGAGGGAAGTAGCTGCTAGACAGAGCTCAGTCAGCAGCTACCTGGGCTGGATTTGAACCCGTGAATATAGCAGTGAAAAGTTCCCTAGACCATTGTCAATCCGCTAAGTAGTCCAGCTGCCTCCCTGAAGTCCTGTAAGATGCTTTTCACTGTGAGATGATACTTTCCCCCATAAAGCACCTTTTGGGTGAGGGTCTCTTAATTAAGTCTTGCAAAAACCCTAAGTGGGACGATTCCTAGTTTAACTGACTGGAAAGCAGAGGCACAGAGCGGTACTGTACATACACATAGCAAGAGACGGTTCCTGTGTGCTCTGATCATTAGACCACGCTCCATCCAATGTAGCATAGAAACTGTAATGTCAATCCTGTTTGTTCTGAGCACTCGAATTATTTTAAACTGGGTTTCGAGCCCCACTGATGGATCTGCTCTCTTAAATGTTACCTCTGGATAACAACCCCCCCTGTAGCCCCGATGAAAACAGTTGTCTTTCCATGCCTACATGATGCAGTTCACTGAAAGTAAGGGACACACACCTTGACACACGCCTTGAATGAGCTCAGGAGCTTTATATCTAAGCGTTTCGTAGCTTTCTCTTTGCTGGCGTGAAAAGCCCTCTAACTTTGTTACCTGAAAGCTTGGCGTGGTGAGTATAGGACACTATGGGTATTCTCGCAGAGGATGCATTCGCTTTTGCTTTGAATAAGCTATTGCTGTTAGAGTATCCACTGCTACAGTTTGGAAAGGGAAGAACTTGTCAGCTCTTCTAATGAGGCATCACAGTGTGATTTATTTAGCAGGCTTGTGAGCGTCTGGTCTGAGGAACTGATACAAAGTCCACTGAAGTCACTGGTGTTCTGTAAAGCTATTTAGTGCTTTTTCCTAATATTGTTGCTGTTTCCTTTTTCACCTCTCCTCACCCATCCTTCCGCGGGCTTTTCCTGAAACCTAAGATGATAATCCCTGCCCTGAGCCTCCAGTGAGTCGAACCCGTTCTGTCCCCAAAGGCAGCCCATGGAACAAGCAGCACCAACCCCAGTACTCGGCGGATATGGACACCTCCGATGAGGACATAAAGGGAGCCCAGAAGATACCTGTTTACCAGCCCCATCACATGAAACGCCGAAACAGAGCCTCCTCCCAGGAGAATATAAACCACTCTGGAAATCAGGTAACAAAGGGATTTTAAACCATTCCCAGTAACTTGTATGATCTGTTCCGTGGCTGAGACTCTGCAACCTAAGTCACCTTTGAAAGAGAATGGTTCAGGCAGATGGGTCTCATAAATGGTGGCTCTGGTATAGTGAAATAATAATCTTCTCCAGAGCTGGACTAGCTGCTCTGATGGATGGTGAGAGGGCAGAGAGAGCACACTGTATGCAATCAAGAAAAGAAAAGGAGTACTTGTGGCACCTTAGAGACTAACCAATTTATTTGAGCATAAGCTTTCGTGAGCTACAGCTCACTTCATCGGATGTATGCATCCGATGAAGTGAGCTGTAGCTCACGAAAGCTTATGCTCAAATAAATTGGTTAGTCTCTAAGGTGCCACAAGTACTCCTTTTCTTTTTGCGAATACAGACTAACACGGCTGTTACTCTGAAAGCGATCAAGAAAGCAACTCCAACTGCCTGTAAAACCAAGGGATCAGGCCAGCAGCACAGGGGCACTCCAGCCATACCCACTGATCCCACTCACAAGCCCTATGCTAGGGGCCAAGAACGGTGTGGCCTGGAGTAGATATACCAGAGAGTCCACCACTGCAAAGAGAATCCCCAGGAGACTGGCTAAGTTGGTTTTGCAGCCCCTTTGCATTGCCAGAGTAGTGAAAGGAGCTGTAACTTTGGCTATGACTACACTACCGCGGTAGATCGACCTATGCTACACAACTCCAGCTACGTGAATAACGTAGCTGGAGTCAACGTACCTAAGGTCTAGTTATCATGGGGTCTACACTGCGGGGGGGGTCGATGGGAAAAAATCTCCCCATCAACTTACCTTACTCTTCTCATCCGGGGTCGACTGGAGAGTAATCTGCAGTTGATTTGACGGGTCTTTACTAGACCCGCTAAATCAACTGCCAGTGGATCGATCTCAGAGC
Organism: Chelonia mydas; assembly: GCF_015237465.2. Classification (NCBI taxonomy): domain Eukaryota; kingdom Metazoa; phylum Chordata; order Testudines; family Cheloniidae; genus Chelonia; species Chelonia mydas. Next base: position 68,734,515 of record NC_051251.2, on the reverse strand, counting down.
GTCAATCCCTGCTCTAGTATAGACCTGCCCAGAGTCTAGGATCTGTCTCTTAAGATATTTTCCCGGTACCATTTTATGGTTGGCTGGCACCTAACTATTCATATCCCATGCCACATTGTGGGCCACGTTCTGCTCTCAGATCCAGAAGGGAAGCGGGTTGATTCCATTGCGGGTTGCACCAGTGTAACCAGGTGTGGTTCTGGAAGTGCACATTTAAAGCCTATCAATGCTCCCGAGTTATGTGCCTGGGCGGAGAGAGACCAGGCCCTTCTATCTCTGTCCCCTTCTTTACACGGAACATTGCTGGGCCTATCGTCGTTCCCCCACTCCGTCCTATTCGCCGCCACGTTTTTTTAGTTCAACAAGAAGAGGAAATGGAGTTCTACTTCACGCTCCATTTAGCTGTAATAAAAAGCCCAGCCTGTTCCATTTAGTCTATAAGCTGCCTGTAGTTTCCTATGCACCTGAAAAAGGCTTTACTCACGTGAATGGATCAGTGCTTTAGGAGCCAATGAAGCCTTGGAGTGGAATAGCTGCTCACCTTCGTGATCCTCTTCTTCTTTCGTCGCTCTTGGAGTGTTCCAACGGCAGTTGGAAACAGTCACTCTGACTCATCTCATACCTTTGATCAGTGATCCCAAGGGGAAAAGCTGCAAATGTTGCTTATTTCAGGGTGGGGGGAAGGGAGTTAGATTTCTTGCCCCTGTATTGAAGGTTTTAAACAGATTACAAAACCGCAGGTTGATTCAGCAGAAAACTTTGCTCATCCACTAAACAAAAGCACACGGTGGTGTTTGAACAAGCAAACATGCAGTTAACGTACAGGCCAATTTCTAAGCTACATTTACAAGAAGTGGACGTGTCTGGGTTCTTTGCACATCCTAAATATCAGCTGCATTCAGTGGGTGTCTAAGGGTGGGCAACAAATGTGCACTCTGACCCGAGGAGCATGAAAGCTGAGGCTTACATGTTGAAAGCTAGTTTTAAACAAGACTGTGCTTTCCCTCCTCTTCCTAAGTTCCTTCAATGCCTATTGTAAGTAGTGACTGTCCTTCATTTTAGATTAAATGATAAAATATGAACTGGATATATGTATCAACATGCAATGAACACAGTACGTTACCATGGGCAAGTAGGGCCAAATTCCGCTTTCGTATACAGCCACGCTGGCTTATTGACTTCAAAACAATACTTGGATCAGTGTGACAGTTTATTGAAAAAGGACAGATTTAAACCTAAAAGAGAAAAACCACACACTTACTACAAAATAGCTTTTCTGGAAATGACTAGAAAATGTGAATTATAATAATCCCTAGCTCTTCTCTAGCACTTTTCATCAGCAGAGCTCAAAACAGCTTTGGAAAAAGAGGGCAGGATCCTGATCCTCATTTTATATATGGGAAACTGAGGCACAAAGGGACTTGCCCAAAGGGTCACTCAGCAGGCCAGTGGCAAAACTGGGAATAGCACCCAGGCGTCCTGAGTTCCAGCCACGTGATTTATTTACTAGGCCACACTGCATCCCATAACAAAGCAGATCCTGGGGTCCAACACACAGCATCAGTTTTTAGGTACAGCTGGCCAAGAATCTTTGACAAAACTTGCAATTTTGGCACATGTCTTCATAAAAATGACTACAAATTTCAATGGGAAAAAAGATCTAATAATTTCAGCAACCATTTTCAAATTACATCGTGTTTTTCAACCAGCTCTACTCTTAGGGAAAAAATTACCTGCTTGAATACACCTTTCTGTTTTTTAGAGGAAGAATTGTTCAACCAAATATTATTTTCAGGCCAAAAAGCCTCTGAGGGAAAATGGGAAACAACCACTTTTCATACTGGAGAACAAATGGGCTGGCCTGAAAAAGCGGTAAGATGGTATCACAAAGCTCACCTGGGATCACCACTGATAAAGCTCTCCAGAGCAGCCTTTAAGCCAGAGGAGTCAAGCTCGTCTGCCTGTAGCAGTCAGGAGATCTAGCAATGTCATGTCCATCAATAAGAGGTGCACAGCTAAGTCTTGCAACATTGTCCTAACGTTTATCCATAATGCCCTAGACTAACTGCTCTGATGATAACATAGAGTGGCCAACTTTCTAATGTCCGAAAACTGGACGCCCCTGCCTCACCTCTTGCCTCTGAGGCCCTGCCTCCGGCCCCACCTCTTCCCCCAAGGCCCCGCCCCTCCCGCTCACTCCTCTCCCCCTGTCGCTTGCTGCTCTCCCCCTCAACTCCAGCGTGAGCAGCCCCAAGGGACTTGCAAACCCCAGCTCCCGGGCGGGCTGGGAGTGCAGGTCAGAAGAGCACTGTGGCCACGCAGGTGCAGCCAGGCAGCCCTGCTGGGGAGCTAGGAAGTAGCCCCCCACCTGCCCCCCTTTGCACTGCCTGCCCTCAGGGCCGTCCTTACCCATACGCAAAGTACGCAGCTGCGTAAGGCACCAGGAAATTTGGGGCATGCTGCTCCAGCCCCCGCCCCGCCTCTTCCCCATGACCCCCACTCCTGCTCCGCCCCAGCCCCGCCTCCACTCCCCTGAGAAGTGCAGCAGGGCCGGCCCCAGCCTCGCCGACGGTGAGTGCAGGGGGGTGGTTTCCCCCTGCCCCCCAAGGCAGCCCTGCCCCCCAAGCCAGCCGCGCCCCCCGCGGAGGCCTGAGGCCCCAGGCACGCACCCCATGGGGGGGCTGCGTAGGGCCCCAGAATAGCTAGGGACAGCCCTGCCTGCCCTGCCCAGCAGCCCCCTTCCTCGCCCGCTCGCACCCTCCCCGCCCTGGAGCCGCCTGAGAGCTCAGCCAGGGGAGGCGCCGGCTGCCAGGGCAGCTCGAGTTCCCTCCCTCCCAGGGAACGTTCTACGCCTGCTGAGAGCCCTTACCCCACTCGCTGTGGGTCCCCCACTCTGTCTTCTGCCCCAGCCCCGCAAGCCAGGCTCTGCAAAGGGGCCGCCTGCGGCCCGAGCTGGTGCGCGCGTGCTGCTGAGGGAGCCGCCACTTCAGGGCCGGGCAACAGGCTGCCACTTCCCCCCCTGCCTGCCGTAACCAGCCTTTTAGTGTCCGGTCAGTACATCTGACCGGACTCTGCCAGGTTCCCTTTTTGACCAGGCTTTCCGGTCAAAAACCGGACACCTGGCAACCCTAAGCCCACAGTAGTGATGACTCCTTTGCAGATAATTAGGTTGATCCTACAAAGTTGATCCTACTTAGTCCTTCCACAAGTGCAGGGGACTGGACTAGATGACCTCTCGAGGTCCCTTCCGGTCCTATGATTCGATGAAACACCATCATAAAGTATTGCCAACCCCAAGTGTTCAAAAAATCATAGATTCATTGAGTGTAACGCCAGAAGGAACCATCTCACGTCCTTTATAGCACAGGCCCAAGAATTTAATCCGTTAGTTACCCCTGTATTGAGCCTAATAACTTGTGTCTGACTAAAGCATTGCTTCTAGAACAGCATCCAGTTTTAATTTGAGATCTTCAAGAGATAGAGAGTCCACAATTTTCTTTGGGTAGTTCGTTCCAGGGGTCAATCACCCTCACTGGTAAAATTAACCAAAACAAAACTATGCCTTATTGTAATCATGAGTCAGGAACCCAAAATCATGACAATGGCTTAAAAATCATGAGATTCTTAATAAAAGTTGGGGTGGAGGATTCCTACTAGTCCTTTGGTTTTTCGAGTCTTTGAGGGCAGGAACTCTTTTTTTTCAGGCTTTTTCTGCATCCCTGAGGACTAGAAACTTTTTTTTTTTAACTAAAATAGAGATTCTCACATAATCACCTGAATCCAGGAGCTGGGGCTTTAAGGAAAAACATTAGCAATCATGAGACCTGTGAGCAGATTATGAGAGTTGGCAACACTGGAATCATGGATAAACATAGTTGGTCTCTGTTTAGGGCGCAGTCCTTCCCGCATTGAAAATGGTGCTAAAACTCCCACTGGCTTCAGGAAGAAGAGAAACCACTACTGTAATTTATTTTTATAACAGAATATTTACCACTGTTTCCCTCCAAAAATTCTCCTAATCCCATATGTTTCAATGGAGTTAAGTGCTCCTGGTTTTCTCCTCAGATGTCTTTCTTCATATCTTTCGAATGTTCACACAACTTAGGGATGGTCCAAACCCCCAGGAAGTCAGTGGGTATTGAATCAGGCCCAAAGTGAACAGAATGCATAACAGATGAACCGGTCTTCTGGGATACTTGTATTTAGAATACCCTTGTCGCCTGTTCCCAATACAGAGAAGAGAGGTGATACCATGTGCAAATGCCAACCAAAAGCAAAGCAAACAAGAAACGTAGGGGTCCCTGAATTAACCAAACCCCCAAATTCTGGAAGGTTTCAGATGTCTCCTGAACCTTCATAGGATAATTGAGGTTTTGGCAGCAGAGCCTCAGCTGGTGTAAATTGTCCTAGCTCCGTTGAAGTCACCAGCTGAGGAGCTGTCCTCTACTGTTTGTTTGTGGTTTTTAAAAAAAACTTTAGTGCTGAGAGGTTGTCTGCCAGCCCTCATCATGCAGCCAATACAGCAACATTATAGCTCCTAATGGAGATTTATGGAGGACGCGCCAGCCTGAGTCTAACTGGTGTTGCATATACTAGGTTCTAATAAATTGGGCAAAGCCTAAGGACTAATCTGATTGTACCTTGAACTTGCCTGACTGAGTCTTTGCAGTTTTACAGCATGGCTCTGGGTAACCATATTACTGCTGAAATAGCTCAGTAGACCCCCGATAGCCCTTGGGGCTGAATTGTGCTCTCAGTTATACTCCTGTAACCTCAGTGTCCTACGTGGGGTGGGGTGGCTGTAACTGAGGGCACAATCTGGGCCCTTGGGAGGGTTTGGTTCTCAGGGGGAGAGTGCATCAGCGCAGACCTAGAGGCTGACCCAGTCTCACTTCACGTTGTGGCTAGCTTGTACTAAAACTTTTAGAGCTTGGACAAACAGCCTCTGGTATCCCCAAGGAGCCCTTTCAATAGCATTATCCATTTATATAGGGGTTCTTTGTGATCTGACCTTTCTAACCCAATGTATTGCCTCATCAAGGCAACACTCCCAATTGGACTGTTAAAACAAGGGCGTGTGGCTTTGCCCTCTCTTCTGGATTCCCTTCTCGAAGCGGATTGTCAAGCTGTAGCCTTATGTAGAGTAATGAGTTACTTTAATTACCCACCCCAAGGTGAGGGCTTACACCTACTTTAACCTGTGAGAGTTCAGCCCCCAGATCAACTACAGTACAGAGGTTATCAATGGATGGGGAACCAATGACGCGTAACGGAGATTAACCGGTACTCTTTCTTTAATAATTGCCTTTCTTAAACAAGAAAACAACAATACACATGCTGGAGTCTGGTAAAGGAGAGCGAGTACAATACAGAACATCTAGCATTTTCCCGACACACACCATCCTTTGCGGAAAAAACGAGATTTAGTCATCATCCTCAGCATCATTCTCACCACCACCATCATCTGCATCACCAGTGGTCACCATCCTGGTATCTCCGAAGGCAGGCAGGCAAGCCAGGATACAGCTTTTAAAATGTGTTACACCGACGCCCATTGACGGTCGCATGTATTTATGAGGGTTTTAACCACGTTTCCTTATTTTAACTTCCCCACCCCAGTACTTTTGGGGTGCCCCTTTTCCAAAAGGCTAGCTTGTTTGTTCCCCTTGATGTCACTTTATCACAATAGTCACAGGCAAGTTACCATTTTTAACATTTCATCCCAACTACTAAGGGTCGTCTTGTGGTGTCTACTGAGCTCTCATAGACATTATTATCCAAACTCAGCAGTTATTTTCAAAACATCAGCATATCACAAACATTGATACAAGCTTAGCAGGTTTACTATTAATTTACTTATGCTAGCTTATCTTTATAATATAGCAAATTTCTCCTAAGGCCTAATTTGGCTAAGTTAAATATTTTAGCCTGTAGGTTTCTTGCATTTCAGCTTTAAACCTTAAGCTATCTTTTACCTATCACCTATCAAGTAAGTCTCTTATATCCATCTCTTTTAATGGATTAATTTATTAGTGACACAGCTGCAAGGCTCAGCCTGCTTATTGGCCGTGGTGTGATGTAAGCGCTGGTCACATCAGATCCAACAGGGTTTACGGAGACTTCACTTTAGAAATTATTGGATTACTGCCTCTCTGTGGATTTAATGCTACTAAAGGTGCTTTCTGTTAAGGATGATAATTACAGTAGTCTGCTCTGAAGTACCCATATTTTTACATTCATCTACTGAGCTTACGTTATTCTTTTAAACAGACACAGCCACTCCAAGTTCTTGTGAGGATCTAATTAATCATCTATTAACAAATACAAAAGTGGCATGAAAAGAAAGAAGGAAGTGTTAAAAACACACACATTTCTCTTGTTTCATGTACTGGCCATTCATCTTTTAATGGGATGCGTCTGATGAGAACAGGTTATGACGTGGAGAAGATTGTCATTTCCATTTAGAACAAGTTTTCATCTTTTTTTTTCCTACCTAAAAAAAAGGCTTTTAGAAGGAAATGTAATTATTTACCGAAAGCATTGGTTTCCTTTGAAATGTTCCAATTTTTATTTATTTATTTATTTTTATTAAATGAACATTTTCATTTTGGCCTTTGAACATCAAAAAAGTATTTGTCTTTGATTTTCAATTTTTGAGTTTTCTGTCCTCTTTTCTCCACTCCCCTCCCCCCCTTTTCTTCACCGGACAGAGCAGCCAAAAATAAATAAATAAAACTGAAAAACGTTTGGGGTTTGAAAACCAAAAATGAACATTTTCATTTAATGGAAAAATCAGAAAATTTCAAAGGGAACACTTCTGTGCATGGTTTTCCATTCAAAAAGTGTCATGGTGAATAGTTACCTTCTTTCAAGCATTTCCATTGGTGTATTAGAGAGAGGCTGATGGGGTGCTAGCTGGCTGAAAGATGTATCAATGGGACATGGAACCTGGCCCAGACTTAAACCAGACCGAGTCTGTTAATGAACATAAAATGATTTTCTTTCTTTTCTGTTAATGAACATAAAATGATTTCAGTGAGACCATTCACTGCCCAAGGGGCAATAATAATGGTTTGATGCTCTCAGTCAATGACAGGCTGGTGTCCACATCATAAAAACAGAAGGCCAGCTAAAAAAATGCACTGTGCAGCAGGAAATCCAGTTGGTGGGGCAACACCTCTACTGCTACAGGGCTCAGGGAAAAGGGTTCAGGAAACACCAGCAACACAATGGAGCATCCAATGTCCTGACTGACCAACAGGCAAACCCTGCATCAGGCAAGCTGCCCTCCCTCCCTATCCTCTCTCTCTCTGATATTGGCATTTCCAGTCTAAGTTTGCCATGAAAATTCAGGTGGAACAAATCCAAGGGCATCTGAAAGGCATATAATTTTTCCTACCTCATTCTACACCAAGCCCCTTGACTTGTATTCTTGAGTAGATAGAGCTATACAAATAACTGGTGTTTTGGTTCACTGGCAATTTTCTGGAAACTGAGGGGGAGACAGTGGTTTTAGGCCAACCCCAAAACAACTTTTTTTAAAAATGTTGATCAAAATGAGAAGTTGAAAGAAAAATTAATTTCAGATTGAACAAAACGTTGAGTTCAACTTACAATGAAAAGTTGGGGTTTGATTTGAAGTGGAGTGTTGTTTTTTTAACAGTTTAAATCATTTAGATAAAATGGAAATTTGAAAAAGGAAGTCATTTCAAACTAAAAAATCAAACCAAGCATGTCAAAACAAAGCGTTTCAGGGTTTGCTAAAAAAAAATTTTCTATTTGACTGAAAGGATATGATGAAATTGACATGAATTTGTGAAATGTTTCAGTCAACCCGAATCTGCATTTTTCTTCCCCAAAAAAAGTTTTGGCTGAAAAATTTGGCCAAATCTCTACTCGGGATTCCCTTAGGCCCTTTTGAAAACCACACCCATTGTCTTTCTATTAGTGATCTGTTCTGTATTTCATGCTTAGCCAGGGGCACTGGTGGTGGGCTCTGTTCTATACCACATTCTCCATTCTGTTGATTAGATCTGCCCTGGACTATATTCTCGCCCTGGTGGTGGGGTCTGTTCTATACTGTATCCCTTTCTCTCTCCTCTCCCATAGATATTTGAACTCAACAAACGCATGTCAGCTATTGAACGCATGCTGAACCGTCTGGAGGAAAGAATCCTGGTGCACTCAGAAGAGGTAACAGTGCCAAGTTGGGGGGCTATGCACAACCGGCGAAAGTATTTCCTTTCGCAGTCTCCCCAAACTCCTTTGAAGCAGTTTGCGTTGCATTGTCAGGAGACGTGGCTCCCACTTACACAGGCAGTAGACAAGAAATCTGCTGTACAACACAGCACTTGGGGAGGAGAGGTGCTTCTGGAGACAGAAGGTATATGTAGGAGGTGGATAGTGCCGCCGGCTGCATCAGTGAGTATGTCTGCACTGCAGTCAGGAGGCCTTACACTGCTTACCGCCCGGGTACGTACGCAGGGTTCCAGGCAGGCTTGTAGGGAGGCAGCTGCGCCACCATGCCATGCTCCCATTCTAGCTTGATTAAAGCTAACTGCTGTACTGCTGTCACATCTCCTGATTGCAGTGTAGACACACCCAGGAAGTCAGGGTGCCCTGCACGGCACAGAAGTGGTGGCTAAAAGGACAGGGATGAAGTCGTTTGTTTAAATACTGGGATGTTGATTGCACCAATAGACAGACTAACATATAACCCAACTCCCCAAGGTGCTTAGTTCTGTCCCTCCCCAAACGTACACCAGCACCTACCACAAGCTTTAGTCTCTCTGGAGCTTCCTGAAAGAGGAACAGAACTTTCTGCCCAGGAGGATACAGTATTGGCTGGTGAGTGTGCATCTTTCCATTGATAGAAAGGTCCTCGAGCTCCATGAAGGCTAATATGATTTTCAAATGGCAGATGATTCTTCTTTTTAACCATTTATTTTAACCTTTTAGACCCTTGTCATTTTTCAGGTTGTAAGTCTCATCAGAAAACTGAATGTAATGGAAAATGAAGGGTTATCAAACATGCCACTGGTGTTCCGACAGGTCCTCAAATTAGCTCCACTTCGGTCCTTTCTCTGCACAAACAAGACTGTTTGTTTTATTTATACTGGTCTAAGCAATGTTCCTGTATGTGTGTAAATGCTTCCAGAATGGATGAGAATGCTGGGGTTACGACACAGGAATCCATAGCTACATTAAATGTAATAATCGATGTGTTGTGAGTAGCAGATTCTAATTGAGAAGGACATTTGTCTTTTCCATGTGATTGCCCTTGTTTCGATGGCCATCAAGGAAGAAGATCAATTTAATTTTAAATTCTGTTGTGACATTGAATCAGCTGGTGCATCGGTAGATCACTTAGTGCTAATTTGAGTTTCCAATTTTAGGATATTTAGGCACTTTGCTTCCTTTACGTGCGATCATGCAGTTAATTTATATGACATTTGATAGCTCAGTAGAAGGGACAAAAGCAATTATGAAGATTCATGCAGGTCTGGCTTGAATGGGGGGGCAATTTCTCCCTGGTTAAAATTAAAGATGGGTTCAAAGTGAAAAGTTTGGTGCTTGCTCCATATCCAAACGACATCAAAATTTGGGGGTGTTAGAATCCAAGATTTAAATGTGGTGCCTCTCTAGATCAAAGAAATTTACTTACCATTTTTCAGCTAGCTCTGCTGGGTTGGCCTTTTGATTTTTGTTTTTGCTTGGTGGAAAATTTTGATTTTTTTCAGCACAAATTTGAATACCAACATATTTTGGTCAAAAACTAAAATATTTTGATTTGGTTGGGAATGCTGCCAGAGTGCCTCACAGGAGTTGCAGTTTGTGTTCCTCATGCTCCTATTCTCCTCAATAGGCCAGGCTCCCCAGCCAGACTACATCTCCCATGATGCACCACACTCTTCCCTCTTGTAGATGGGAAGCTGTGCATCATGGGAGCCTATAGCCATGCTGCATCTAGTGACAGCATTGTGTTTCAGCATTTGGGTTTCAGCCAAAATATTGGTTTGGCTTTTTTTACAAAAAAAAATCAAAATCTTCTGCAGGAAGCAGAGACTTTTTTGCAAAGAAAATGTTGTTTAGTCAAAAACTCAATTTTCTGTCAAAAGTTTTGATGGAAAATTTTCAACCAGCCCTATTTATTCGGAGGTCCGTTCTTTAGGACAGGCTGCTCTAAGTTACTAGGCTGGTGCCTATCTAGCTCAGGATCTGATAGCACTGTGTGCTTCTTAGCCTGGATTCACAGATGGAGCTAACTTATTGTGGGATACAACCTGCCGCTTGTGTGCTCCAGCTTGTATTTGTTATGTGAGGGATGGCCTTAAACTGCATGAAGATAGTTGGCCCCTAAGTCATCCATATTGCACGTAAAATCTGACATGGAGTCATACCACACATGGAATCTCATGGAGATCTGTGGGCTGGAAGACTCCAGGGTCTGGTTGTTTGAGAAGATGAGTAGTAGATGCTAAGTGGTGATTACGTAACCCACCATCACGCAGTGTGGCTCTCTCTCCCACGCTAGTGGTTGGATCTCATCGATATTTATGACTCTGCACAGCCATCTCAGGTAGAGGCTTATTGCTTTAGATCCGGAGGTCCTGGGTTTGAATTCTGCTGCCAACAATCCACCCAAGAGCATTGCATTACATTTGCCCAAATAAATGACCGAATACACCCTCTCTTTTATCCTTTTGCTAGCAGAGGCATGTCACAGGAAGCCTTAAAATACCAACAACATTCAAATTGCATGAACACCAACAGAATGAGAATTGCTTGCTTTTCTACCTCTAGTCTCCGGCCCCTGAGTCCCACACCGATCCTGATGTGGAAGAGGAGGAATTGAAGAGGAAGCTGGAAGAGTTAGCCAGCAACATCAGTGACAAAGGAGTTTCTTCTGAGGAAGAGGAGGAAAAGAAGAAGGATGAACCAAAACCAGAAATGAGCTCCTCCAGCAGTGACCCGCCCCGTGATGCTCAGAAGGTAGCATGCATCCTACCCTCTAAAACTCAGTACCATTCTCACACCATTCTCCATGTTTCCATTTATGTTCCTACGCTTCCCTCTGCTCTTAACGTCTTATAACTGCACCACGGTCAAGTACCTATTGACTTTTCCTACACCCCATCTTGGACACTCAGTGTTGGCACCTAAGATCTTTGCCTTTTCCCCCTGGCTGGATGCTTACATTGGGGACTAGAGCTGTTGTTCTCAATCTGTACCATACTGGGACACACACACATCCGGCTTCCCTCTCCCATTTAGCAATAGGGGAAGTGCAAGGTGGCCCCAGCCCATCCATGAGCCCCAAGTTGAGAACCCATGACTTAGGGTGGTTCATAAACCAACCCACATCATAACTGAAGCCGGGAAACTACCTGCGTTTTTCCCATCCCTAAATCTAATCGGCCACCAGTGAGGGTGCATGCTTTCTACTCAACAGAGACATTCATCTGGGCTTCTGAGAACAGCAAACGCTTTGCTAAAGTGCTAGTGGAGAGGGTACAAAGCCCTCCCCACTTCTTTGGAAGGTGGGGCATGGGGGGGAATGTGGTGAAGTATAATGGTGAAATCCTGCCCCCTGCCTTTGATGCAGAAGATGGGTGAAAATATGGAAGATTTGCTCACTGTTTTGTATCTGTGTTCAGTGGGGAACCTCAGTTCATTGGATGCCTCTCCCCATGATGTTCTGCAGCATCAGGGATAGTGAATTGGGAAGCAGGGAGCTGCTCTCCCCAGCAGCAGCCACTCATGCAAACCCAGAGGGGCTTCCCTGTGTAAGATAATCCCAGCAGTATGAGCTCCTGCTCTGCCCTGTCAAGGGGGGCTGGGCATCAGTGAGGTGATGTTGCTGTAAGGGCTGGGGAGCGGGGTCTGTTATGAGGTCTGGCTCAATAATAGCTGTCAGGCGCTCTGTAAGTGCACAGTGCTAAGTCAGGGAAGTGGCGGAGATGGGGCTAGAACTCAGGAGTGCCTGTCAGCTGGGCCTGTGCTAACCCACTGGGCTCAGAGTACGGCTGCACAGCCCCAAAAAAAAAAAACCCACAGCAGCGAGTCTCAGAGCCTGGGTCAACTGACTCGCTCTTGGGCTGTGGGGCTAAAAAGAGCAGTGTAGGCATCCCGCTCGGGCTGGAGCCCGGGCGCTGAAAACTGCGATGGGAGAGGGTCTCGGAGCCCAGACTCCAGCTTGCACAGGAATGTGTTCGCTGCTCTGGTTAGCCCCATAGTGCGTGTCCAAATCAGTTGACCCGGGCTCTGAGACTCACTGCTGTGGGACGTTTTTTTGAAGTGTAGATGTCTCCTGAGCAGCCTCCAGGACATAGACCCACTTCTCCCATCCCCTCCTCCTGTAGCAGCCCTTCCCTGAGTCCCAAGCAGATTTTGCCATCGGACTGAAAATGTGGGCAGGGCGACCCAGACGTTTGGCATCTCTTGCTGTGTTGTGTCCTGTGCTGCCAGTGAAAGAACAGGAGCCCCGGGCATGGATGGTGCCGTCTCAGTGGGGACACTCAGTGTTACTGGGAGCAAATCCAGGCCCCTCCATGGTGGCGCGGACCCTCCTAAAGCAGAGGTTCCGCTTGGCAATCGGGCTGGATGCGGGGATCCTGTGTGTGACAGCCCTGCTCCATATCTGCTTCCTGAAGAGCAGGTGAAGGGCTGGTGGCTGGGCAGGGCCTGAGGACCTGCTGCTGAGTAGATCCTCCAGTCCTCAGGGAGGCCTGCCTAGACTATTCTAGCTATTAGCCCCCATAGGCAAGTACCAGCGTCCAGCCCACCCTGCGCTGGGCTCAGACCCCCGTGTTGGCCCGGCAGTGTATGTGGTCCAGGGGTACATCAGTGATGAAAAGCCTCCAACTGGTTTTGCAATAAACCCTTCCTTGTCCTTTGTAGTGTATTGAACTTTTATGGACTGGAATCACTTTTTCACACCTAGAAAGTAGCTGTTCCATTCAGCACCGGAGCCAGGGCAGTGCAGAGACGCTCACTGACTTAACCCACCGGAGACAGAGGTCTCCAGGCCTGCTCTGCAGGAGGAGGGTCATTCACTTGGTGTTCTTATTAAGCTGAAAAGCCCTGGCAGACAGAGCCGTTCTGCGCTGTTAACACACTAGAAGCTCTCCTCTCCGTCCCTTCTCAAAGAAATGAGCTCACAGGTCTTTTTTTATCCCTAAATTGTATGACTCAGTCGCTCTGTATTGACAGCTCTGGTGATGAGGCGTTGATGACAACCCATAAAGGATGGGAAGTGAGTCAAATATTAATTAAAGGAAGAAAGAGCTTGTGCCTCGTGTATTCTGCAGGCCTCGCACAAGTTGTTCTTTCCTTCTGAGGTGTTCCATTAGAACAAAGCAGAGAGGTCAGCATTCCTTTGGGTTTTAATGGCTCCTTTGTCCGGGTCTCTGTGTTGTTGTTGTTGTGCACTTTGACACGTCTCCTTTTAATGAGCAGCTTCACTATCAAAGGAGTGAGGCTGGGCCATGTTGCACGTAACTGCTTGTGCAAAGCAGCTTTCATCTGCATGATTAGAGAGTCTTTTATTTGCCAGGAGGCCTTTTTCTCTTTGTTTGTCTGAATCCGGAAAGAAGATGCTTGGCTGCAGAGATGTGAATGACTCAGAGCAGTGGCGAGCGGCCGTACAGGGCACCTGGGTTGAGTTTGTGTGTGTGCGTGCTGGGAGAAGATCTCTCTCCCAGCCCAGGGCTGAAGTTAAATTGTAGGGACAGTCGGCATTCCACATACACTCCTTGGGGTGCAGCTTGCTGTTCTCTTCACAATTCCCCAGCAATATGCTGTACCCTCGCAGAACGGCTCTTTGCCAGAAAACTACTTAACAGAGTCCCGGATTCTCTCTTCAGGGATCAGGTTGCTCCTCCCAGATTCTCATGGTGCATCTGCACTGGCCTGGGTCCATTTGCATAAATAAGAGCAACTTTGGGTCTGCTCTAACTTTATGTCAACTGGCTACGATCTCATAAGACCAAACACCAGTCATGAATTGGCAAACACAGGCGCATCCCAAACACCCCAAAATCTAGATGGGTCTAAGTCACGGTTTTGATTCAATCCATGCTAAAGACAATGCGGCCACTTGCAAAATTCTGATCAAGGTTTGCATTTCAAATACCCCCAAAGATTGGATTTGGGCTTTTTATTCAACTCCACGTCTGCTCAGGAAAAGCCTTATAAAAGGAAGGAAATGTCATAAAAACAGACTCCTTTTTCTGTGAACAGCAACTTGGAAAAGACATATTTCTGTTTCCACCCACGGGTACACCACAAAATACCAAATGGACAGAGTTAGCCACCTCCTTGCTAAATGCTATGCCAGGAAACATGCTTGTCTAGGGTGTGACCCTGTAAACACACTTGTTTGTCTCTGCCCACGGTGTTCATATTGTGTCTATCACCATGGTATCTAGGAAGTTATCAGTAGGGAGTAGGATGGCATCTTTCTTTTTACTGTTTTTAAGTGTATCAAAATACAGGGCTGACAAGCTTAATCCAGAAACAGGTAGACACGGTACAAACTTTATCATACAGCTCTGACAATACTCCTCAGATGGGTTGCTCCTAGGTTTTGAGGAAATAATATGCCTTTTCGTATCCCCACAGAATCTGGGCAGTATTGATATCCAGGATCAGACCCATTGTATCATGAAGCCATGTGTTGCAATTAGACACTAAGCATTCTCTCTGTGCAGCATTAGAACTGACCAGTTAGTAAGATCAGCACTACCCTAGGACACAGCCAGGACCACGCAGGGAAAGAGGCAGAAAAAGGAACATTTTCTGCAGCTTGTCAGGGCTGCCCACCAAGAGCAGCTGTGGCCTGATAAATCAGTGGTGTGTAGCATCAAGGAACGCAGCTGGGCTAGAGGAGGGGAAGGGAGCATTCAGCCCCGGGAATCCATCCCGGAAATAACAGCCACCCGCTTCCCTGGGCTGCCTGTTGAGAAGCAGATGTCTCAAATGGAAAGTAGAGGCAAGATAAGTAAACAGCCTGATGCAAGTGTCAGCTCCCTGGGGTGGCTGGGAAGGGACTGCAGCCGCTGCACGTTTGCACGAATTTCATGGGTTATGCAAGTAATGAAGACTTTTCTTCTTAGGCCACACAAGGAAGAGAGTCAAAGCATTGGGACTTGCTTCTAGAGCTGCGCCACAGCCATCTCTGTTATGAATTATTTGTATTCCGGTGGCGCCCAGAGGCCCTGCCTGAGATTGGGGCCCCATTGTGCTAGGTGCTGGACTTGCACATAGTGAGAGAAAATCCCAGCCCCAAAGAATGTACAGTCTGAATAGATCAGCCAGCAAGGCAGGATTACCCCCATTTTACAGATGGGAAAACTGAAGCAGAGAGAGTGATGAGCCAGATTTTCTAAAGCACTTCAGATTGGCATAACTCTGCTCCCTTCAAATCCCGCCCTAAACACTTCACCCAGGGAGTCTCTGGCAGAGTTCGCCATTGAACCCAGATCTCCTGGGTCCCAGCCCACTGCCTTATCCAAATGCCCATCCTTCCTCTTTGCTGTTGTCTGGTTTAGTTACAGGCCTGCCCACAAATACACAAGGCCCAGCAGTTAATCCAACCCCGCGCTTTCCAAACCAGTGCCGGACAGCTGGCAGTGCCAATTAAGCTATTTGGAATGAAGTGCCACCCACGACCCACACCTGTGTTTGCCAGCCTTCGAGGCACTGCACCTGCTGTTTCCTGTTTCCCTCGCTCCCAGAGCTATGTTAGCACCAGGGCCCCACTGGCACCTGAGTGGATGAGGACTTCCCCGTTTAATGCCCCTAACTCAGCTGCTGCTTTTACCACCGTTGACCTCTGGGGAAGGTGTTTGTAGACTCGGTGGCTGGGCATGAGCAGCTCCCAGCGGCTGTGTCTGCATTTCCAAAATGAGGCAGTGGCGTGAGGAAGGGAAAACAGAGGGGGAAGGGCTGTGGCTGTGATTGAAAAGCTGGTTCAACAGCTTCCCTTTGGTTCAACAGCCACCAAAGCCCTGAACCGAATTCTGCTTGGTTGCATGTGTATAACTGAGCTGAATGGCAACTGCGACGGTCGGGGGGATTGCGGTAATATTGTGTACCACAGCCAGCAAACAAATAGCATTACTATTGGCTGTATGCGGCGCCTAGAAATCCCAGCTCAGGTTGAAGTCCCTTTGTGCTAGGTGCTGTACAAATACCCTGCAAGGGCATGAGCCGCCCTCTTGCAGCGTTCTCCTGCAGCCTGTAGTTATGTGCAGGCTGCCGGCTAATGGGAGCGCGTCACCGGCGTTCTGAGACGGTTCCTTTGTCACAGCTGTACTCCACGAAGTCTGATCCGAGATCAAAGCGCTCCTTAAGAGCCACTTCCATCTCCAGCTGAGAGCCCTCAAGGAACAACGGGAGCCCTTTAATTACAGCTCCTCATCCTCTGCCACCCCCCCCCACCCCACCCCATTTAGGCTGTTGTGTGTGCGCGTACGTTACTTTTTTCCCTGGCTGTTTGGGACGTTCACAGAGGTCGTCGGGTCCGGTTTTGTGTGACCTCACAGCCACAGTGCTGAGAGCCAGGCAAGAGTCCTTGAATGAGAGGGCCAGGGTGAGGATGCTTCTCCCCTCCCTGGAGGGCGGAAAGACAGGAAGGAGGTGGGCGAAGCCTGTCAAAAACCTGAAGAAATTGTAAGGCTCCCTGTTGTTCATAGGCAAGGCTCACGCTGAGTGTGCAGGGCACAGCAGAATGCCCAGGGAGGCTACAGCCCCTTGCTCTGGAGGCGTAAGAATTAAAACAAAGATTTTAAACTGAGAGTCGTGACCCAGGGACCTTGAGAATCAGATGTCAGGGGAATCGCTCCCCTGCCCACCTCCTGGCTGTACCCAGGCATTGCACAATATGAGAGGGAGGGGGGGTGCACCCCTCTAGCCTGGTATGAGAAAGGCAGAGGACCACTACTATAGGCTACAGGGAGTGTTGATTGAGTTCAGTGTGATGAGCTCTCAACTCTTAGTCGTCTCCAAGCAAGGTGTTTCTGATAGACTACAGCCAACACCCCGTCCCCCTGACACTTTCCATTCCTCCCTGGTACAACTAGATCTTTGTGTGACATCCCCGGGGTACAATCCAGGCTAATGAGTAGCTTTGTCATGCCTGCCCTCTAACCTGGGGTGCCCTTTACACCGCTTTGCTGCTGTAGCCTCTGTCTGGACTGCTCACAGCCTCCAGCATGCAAGTCACTCCCAGCTGTAAGAAGAAAGAACAGGAGGACTTGTGGCACCTTAGAGACTAACCAATTTATTAGAGCACAAGCTTTCGTGGGCTACAGCCCACTTCATCGGATGCATAGAATGGAACATGTAGTAAGATAGATAGATAGATATAGATATACGTACAGATAAGTTGGAAGTTGCTATACAAACTGTGAGAGACTAATTATTTAAGATGAGCTATTATCAGCAGGAGAAAACAACTTTTGTAGTGATAATCAAGATGGCCCATTTAGACAGTTGACAAGAAGGTGTGAGGATACTTAACTTAGGGAAATAGATTCAATAAGTTTAATGACCCAGCCACTCCCAAGTTAACATAGTTTCCCAGCTATGTCTGTGTGTGGGCTACGGCCAGCCAGTCACACTCTGGCTCTGGGTTATTCTGCAGGGTGACCCTGGCACACTCCAAGTCTTAGATTTCCCCCCAGAACAGTATGTCCTGTACTGCCCAGCCCTCTCCTGGGCAATACAAATTCATATAAAGTCCACTATTGCTTTAATAGAAATAATACCCCCCCAATGGAGTTTTCCAGACACTTCCGTTCAAACACACTGGATTTGATAAAACAATAAGAAAAAGTTTATTAACTACAAAGACAGAGCTGTTAAGTGAGTACAAGTCATGAGACACAACAGTCAGAAATGGTTACACAAAAAATAAAGGTTAAACACAACTGGTGCCTAACTTAACAAACTATGTTAAATTCAAAGCAAGGTTTTCTCACAACATGCCTTCAGCAGTCTTACTGACCAAACTTCTTAGGTCAGGATCTCTTCTCCAGTTCCATGCTGATTCCTTTGTCCCTTCTGGTGCAGTGAATCGACGGAGAGAGATGAGAGGGTGCCTGGGGGGTGTTTTTCCTTCCTTTTCAAAGTGTCAGTCCCCCTCTTGGAAAACATTTCCCGATGAGATTCAGGAGACAGGTTTGTAGGGAAGGATGTTCCCTGCTGCTTTTTCCTCACCTGTTGGAGCGTCTTTTGTTTCCCTTCCTGCTTGATGACTCTGTTTACTGCTTAAATGCAAATGAAGCAGAGAACATATTCCTTTGATTGAGACAGATCTGATTGCCTGCCTCAGTTTGGAAGATGTGTTAAGAATGCCATACAGTGGAAACTTCTAACGTCACATACAGTGTTGTTGCATGTATTTTATCAGGACAATATTGACCAGCAAATTATGAGTTTTCAAATGATATCTCACAAGGCGTACTTTGTACAAAGATTGATACACTAGTGTGTAGGGTGTGGACACGGGTACATTCTGTCACACTGGCCCACTGTCTCCAACCAATATTGTAGCCCCTTGTGAATGTTTTACTAAGTTGCCCATTCTCACACGGGGAGGAGGGGAGCTCTGGGAGAGGTGGGAGGAGGGTTTCCTTCAGGAGAATGGCAGGATGATGAGGAGTGAGTGGTGATTGTACAGGAGACCGGGGCCATTGAGAAAGGGCATAGAGGTAAGGGAAAGGCAGAGTATGTTCTCCACTTTAATATGTTATAACTAGACAGTGACATGTTTAAAAGGTCTTAAAGCATGTGCAGCGTTAGCTCCTCTGGGTGTCAGCAGTGCTGTGTGGCTTCCTGAGCTAACCTCAGGAGGATGACCCAGTGTAGCAGGTTCCTGGGCTGGGATGGAACCACCATAGCTGCTCCTACACTCCCCCTCCAGCCAGTGCCGGGGGAAAGAGCACATTGACCCTGGCAATCCCCAGCTGTCAGAACAGCCCGTAAGCCATCTTTGCTCCACCACCCCAAAGCTGCCCCACACACTTCTCAGCTGCAACTGAGGATCTGGCCCACAGTTTTAGATGGAGAGAAGTCTCCCTGTCATGGCCTTCAACCACCTACTACTTCATATCCCACCCAGGTGTAACTCTCTCTCTCACACACACACACACACACACACACACACACACTCTTCCTCTGGGTGTGCCCAAGTCCTCAGGAGAGGAGCCCAGCTTTGATCTGTTGGCAAAGTCTCCTATCCTGTGGCCGTTTTACACCATATCAGTTGAAATATTAGTCACTCGATCAATCCTGTGGTAGTGGGAAAGTTTGGATTAAAATGTCATTCATTCACCCCTTACCAACCACCCAAACTTTACTTTGCCCCCTGCCCCGTTCTGGGATGGAAGAGTGCTGTTGGTGGATATTGTTGACATTATACTTGTAAGGGCCTGATCCAAAGCCCTTTGGAGTCAACTTGAGTCTTTCCATTAACTACACTGGGGTTTGGATCAATGAGTCGTAAAGCTTGAAGAGGGCTCATGGAGTATGTTATGTTCAAGTGCTATACAATTTCTCCTAGTGCGGTGTGTCCGTGGAGTGGGAGAATGTCTCTATGAATAGGAATGGAGTGATCAGTCTGTTGCTAATATGGTGGTGTGGATTTATGCAAGTGTGGGTAGAGCTGGTAAGTTTGTATTTTCACTATTGTGTAGCATCTCCCACGCAGTGTTTTGTAGTAAGTAATGCTGTATAGTATTGTTATCGTGTATTGGAAAGGGAGTAGAACTTTTAAACTTCCAAGTCATTTCTTTTGACCTTGGTAGATAGTTTTGTAAGTTTTAGTGGGCAAAATGAGGTCCGGGTTGGTGGATTTTGCTTTTGAGTTTGGGAATAGTTTTTATACTGTGTATCAATCATTCTTCAGAGGGTTTAGTCATAAAAATACAGCTACAAAAGGCAAAACTTTCTCAGAAATACCGCGGTGCTGCTGGTTTCCGAATGAAATGCTACATCCCAGTGACAGTGGGACCCTTCACATCAGCTTCTGTCTTTGAATTCCTCCCCACAAAGAGAGAATCCAGTCATGAACTTTAGGTGCTTTCTAAAACCACTGGGGGGCTCGTACTCAGCTCAGCGAGGTTGTTCACGAGCAACAGGAATGGGGTGGGAGTTGAGTTGCCCATTCGAGAGTAATATTGCCACTCTGGGCAAGTCATTTCCCCTCTCCCATCTCCATCACCTGGATATTACGAGCATTAATTAGTGTTTGTAAAGTAACTTCTCTGAGTGTTTTTTAATTGTCCATCAACAGATTGTGATTGTCAGTGACACACGGAAATGATTTAACAAATAGCTGGAGTGGATAATTGCAGTTAGTTAGAAATATACAACACTCTGATTTTTCAGGTTTCATTGGACACATCAGGCACATGGCATCTTTCTATTCCCTGGTTGGATTCTTAGCACTTGATTTTATTTTACCACGCCCCACAATTGTACCAGGTGCCTCCCAGTGCAAGGCCTCCTGCCTTGGAGAGTGTATTCTCTAACTTCACACATTACTCAGTACAGGGACAGCAAGCCAGGGATCTGTGGGTGGGGGAGGAGAGACTATTTGCAGTAATAAGATAATGGGACCATTCAGCAAAGCATGTAAGCAGTATGCTGGCACTCTTACTATAATAGGGCTATTTTGCATATTAGTTATTAATGTCTTGTACAATCAAACGTCTAGGTTGACTCGGTCCTTGTGGGTATGAAGGTAGTAGTGGTACTTCTGTTTAACATAACACTTAGAATCAAGTGTTCGATGCATGTATTCATCCGTACGAAAGTACCATGTTCTTATGTTTTTACGTTCTCATGATGTTAGGCCCTGTATATTATTTATTAGGTGGTTTACAATGGTGCCTAGGAACCCCAGGCATGAACCAGACCTGGTTACAGTTTTGTCATGGAAATCGTGAATTTGAATGAAATCATTGACATCTTGGAAACAGCTATAAAAACACATGTGATTAGGCTCCCAAACCAAGCGGCATTGCAACCCAGCGCATGGGGTCACAGCACCACTCAGGTTTGGCCCGGTAGCACCTCCATAAATGGAGACTGAGGAGCAGCTGGGCCAAACCTAAGTGGCGTTGGGACCCTGTGTGCTAGGTTGGAACACCCAGAGCAGGAAGCAGGGCCCAGCCCTGCAGGACGGGAACCGCCCTCTGGGGTAAGTGTCGAGTAGGCTTGCTCTCCAACCCCTCCCCCCCACGGGCCTTATCTTCCAAAAAAACCCACTATACTCTTGTGTATGTTGACGTAGAGAAAAACACATTATTCTGTAACTTTCCGTGATTGTTTCCAGCACCTCTGCTGTGAAATTTACCAACAGTTTTCCATGCCAAAATCATAGCCTTAAGCAGGACCCCACTGTGCTGGGCATTGTCCTGTATTTATTAGGTGTATTACAATAGTGCCAACCAGCCCTAATCAGGATATCATTGTGCCAGGCACTGTACAAACACAGATCAAAAAGACAGTGTCTGCCCCAAGGAGCTTAGACAAAAAAAAAGGGAAAAAAAGGCTCTGAATACAACTATTTTGTAAGCTGGTTGTACTGGATCTATAACCATATCAAAAGCTACAACAATGAAATAATGTACATTTTAATGAAAATCTCTCAAAATCAAGTAAACCAATTTTCTTTTTAGAATTTGATGGGAGTCATCAAGAATAAGCGTTATTCGTGGTAATAAGCGAAAATGTAGTCGTAATCAAATGGTGTATTAGGATGAGTAATAATATTTCTTTAACCCTTTTATCTAGAAAGAAATGTTTACACATATCTTCAAATAGACCCCAGTCAGCACGTGAATGCAACACCTTGTTGGCAGGCACATGGAGGAATCCCTACCCAGAAATGTATTTTCAGAACATAAGGATGCTATAGATAGGGACTGGTGAGTTAATTACACCTCCAGCTCCCAAAGTGTAGCATCTCTATACCGCACATTGCTCTTCGGCAGATCCAGACACAGCTACAGAAGACAGGAGGCATTCACAGCCTGGCAGTGTTGTTCCCTCTCTCCTCTCCTTGCAAGCATGCTACGGCAGGACACAGCAGCCTGCGGTTGTTTCTAAGTGCCTATCTCCTAGTCTCAATGCACGACGTGAAGATCCTTGTTCGGGCGCTGACACCACACATTCAGCTCGTGGCGTTTTGTCCTGGTATTTCAGAAGGAGCTTTTACCGCTTCACCATAGCGATAATTGCTTTTGAAAAATAGCAAAGGGGAGGAAATGGCCCAGTCACTTAGAGGAAGGAAGCCCCGCAGGACTCCGAAGGTACAGACTGTTCAGCAAAAGAGAAGTTTGTAGTTATACAGCGCTGACCTCGCCAGTCATGGAGACCATCTGGGGCTGAGTCCATGGTAACCTGAGGACTGTCTAACTAGCAAAAGAGAGCAGCCAGTGTCACCGCAGCGGGGGTTAGAATGGGAAGATGGCAGAACAGACGATGCCTGACTGCGAGGTGAGTCACACGATGGCTTTTTTTCAGGTCTGCACGGCTGCTGGAAAGACATCTGGGCTGGACCAAACCCCGAGGGACCTAGAGGAACGTGCACAGCACAGCGGGACCACAGACTCCGAGCTGTCAGAGCTGGAGGACAAAGTGGCATCAGCGGCCATGCAGATGCAGCGTGCCGAGAGCGAGGTAATAGCTCAGTTATGCAAAGTGGGTGATCCAGCACGGTCAGGCTAGTTCTTGCATTGTTATTTATTTGTATGATTGTAGTGCTTAGGGGCTGGAGTCACAGACCAGACCCCCAGCTTGCTAGGCACTGTACAAACACAGCGCTGGGCCAACCACTGAATGCTTCATCATTTACTCAGTCAGAAAATAAACTCTGAATGAGCATTTCCTTTACACTGCCATATTTACAGTGGTGTTCACAGCCGTATGCACGGTGTGTATCACTGGCAGCAGGGAAGTTGCGGGCAATTTGCCAAGGGCCCCCAAACCAAGTGGTATCGCAACCTGCAGGTGGGGGATACAGTGCCATTCAGGTTTGGCCTGTCTGGAGGGGTAGGCGGGCCAAAGCTGACTGGCGCCACGACCCCCATTCTCTAGGTCACAACTCCAATCAAATTTGGCCCATCCACCCTTCTGTCTCTGTCAAGGTTCCTTCCCCACTCTAGGGTACAGCTTTGAAAGTATCTTGTCTCCTCGTTGGTCATTTTGGTCAGGTGCCAGCGAGGTTATCTTTAGCTTCTTAACCCTTTACAGGTGAAAGGGTTTTTTCCTCTGGCCAGGAGGGATTTAAAGGTGATTAGCCTTCCCTTTATATTTATGACAGTCTCCATCTATAGAGGAGTGGTTGGGCCAACCTGAATGGCGCTGCAATGCCATGCACTAGGTTGCAACATCCAGAGCGGAGAGCTGCACTCAGTCCCGGGGGACAGGAGGCACTGGTACGGAAGGAGTGCAGGGCGGGCTCACTCTCCAACCCAGCGGGGGCTGAGCGTGGCATGGACCTGGCGGGCAAGGCACTGGGGCCAGTGGCTGCAGCGGAGGTAGCTCCAGAGGGATTGGTGGTGATTGGGATCTGCCCAGCTCCCGCGGTCATTTCTGGGAGCGCACCTGTGGGAAGTTATGTGCATTTTGTCTCTTAGGTTTCCGATATAGAGTCTCGAATTGCAGCTCTGAGTGCTGCTGGGCTGACAGTGAAACCAGTGGAAAAGCCAAAGAAGAAATACAGCACACAGGTGAGTGTGTCTGCCTGCAGAGGACGTACCCAGCATTCAGATGTTAACGCCAGAAGGGACGGTTATGACCATCTGGTCTGACCGCCTGCATAACCCAGCACTAAAAGCCTCCCCGGCCAGTTCCTGCATCAGGTCCTTAACCCAAGTGCTGTTCTACATACAGTATAAACAAAACAGCTGTGTGATAACAGTCCCGAGCTCTTTTACAGCACTTGCCATCAGTGTCTCTCAAAGTGCTTTGCAAAGGAGGGCAGTAGCATCATTCCCCCCCTTACACATGGGGAAACTGAGGCACAGAGGGGGGAAGTGACTTGCCCAAGGTCACCCAGCAGGGCAGTGGCAGGGCAGGGAATAGAAGCCAGGTTTCCTGAGTCCCACTCCAGTGCTCTAGACACTGCACATATATTTACATAATTCTGGGCTGCTGTGCTATCCCCTGTGCCCCTTGCCCTGTGTCCATAAGGAACTCGTTTACTGCATGCTGTCTCCTTCTTTATAAGAAAAAAATCCCAACCATCTGTCACAGGAAATCTTCAGTTTTCCCCAGTCATTTTAGACATGAGATCCTCATCTGCAGCAACTGCTGGCATGTCGGCATACCACCCCTTAAAATTGGGACACGGGAACTTTCCCACCTTCTTAGGATCAATCGGCCAAGGGCAGCTGAGATCCATATTGTAAAAGGAGATTTTATCTCCTGGCTGTTGTTATTGGAATTGTGGTGGTGCTTAGAGGTCGCAGGACACCACTGGGCTAGGCACTGTACACATACACACAGTACGAGACCAGCTCTGCCCCTAAAACCACACTGTGACACTCCCCCAGAGTAGCCAGGGTTGGGAGGTACCACGTGCCCTTAGTGGGAAGCAGTCTTGTCTACACCTTCTGTAGATCAGCTCCCTGAAACCACCAACCTCTGGCAACACAAGCGCTGCCTGCCAGGCCTCTGCAGGCCTCGCTGTCTCTGTGCAGGTGAGCAATGGGCACACACCAACCCCTCTGCAGTGCCCCACCTCTGCTCCACTGAATTCTCACAACGCTCCCAAAGGAACAGCCCATACCCGTGCAGGATGGAACTCAGCATCACCACAGCTGTGAGCTCTCTCCTTCTCTCTCTCTCTATAGTGAAAACAAGGATATGTTTATTATCAAAGAACAGAGATTCAAGCAAGAGTGGGAAAGGATATTGGAAACAAGTGGTTACATATAAAACAAAATCATAACGTGCTTTCTGGAGCCAAAAAGTAACGGACGAGGTATTCCCCTACCTCCTCCAAGAAAGCATACTTACCCCAAGTACTTTCCCTAGTGTGTTCAGCTGGTTTGGTTGAGATCCCTTCTCATAGGATCAATCCTGCTGATAGGTTGTCCTCACAAACTGAAGGAATGCTCAGTATTTCATATGTCCCTCAGATATGGTTTCAGAAGTTCAGTGTATTGCCCCTCAACAGACAAACTTGCTGTTTTCCTCTTCCTGCGAATTTCCTCTCTATGAAGATTCCACAGTCCTTCATTAGCATTCAGCTCAGGCGTGTAAATGGAGGCCCAGTGTGAACCAAGCAAGGCTTAATTTACATGTAAACAGACCGATACATGATTCTTGTCTGAGAGAAAACCTGCTTTTCACCTTTGCTGGTGGCCAGTCCCTAGACCTTAAGAACATAATTTTCAGTGTAAGTACGTAACTCCTTCCTCAACACACGCACACACATTTCACAATGACATTGATGACCAGTGTGACACCGGCTTTCTGTAGACACCTCACGTGACACTCTTTGATGAACCAGAATGTAAATGCCAGACCCCAGAGCTTCCTGTAACCCTTATGCACTCTGCCAGTTGGCATCAAGAGCTCGTGGGACACACTTATTCCAATCTAAATAGACAAGACAGTCAAACATTGGGAGGGGAAACAAAGAGGTGACGTGATTTGCCCAAAGTTACCTCACAGGTTAGTAGCAGGGCTGGGACAAGAACCCAGGACTCCTGAGCTCTAACCCAGTGCCGTACCCACAGGATCAGCTATTTGCTCAATGTCACTCTTTAAGCAGTCAGTTAATGTAACTCCTAGGTCCCTCGATATCACCAGGGGGGATGAGCTGCCATGGAGAACCAGTGCTGCAAATGTCCCAGCTGCTATGGTCAGCCCAATGGACAGCTGTGCCTCTCACTTGTCTTTTGGCACTGAAGAAGTCATAGAAATCTTTTACATTTCTTCTGTTCCAAGCTGTTTATGCTCCAGCCTCCCAGGAACGCAGGTAGCAGTCAAGGGGATCAAAGTACGGACTCTTCAGAAATGGCATCACCAAATGACTTCAAAGTGAGTACACAGATGTCTCCTGGCTGTCAAGGATGTGATTAAAACAAACCAGAGAAACCTTGAGTAGTCTGCTCAGGAATGGTCTGGAAAGCCTTTCTCCTCTAGGCCACCTGTCTGAACATAAGCTGAGTCTGGAGTGATTGTGGCCACTACCCTTTGAAGAGGCATCAAGTAGCCTGTGTGAAATGGGCTTGGGGGACTCAGCCAATTCCTAACGGACATGTGTCCACATCACAGATTCATCACCATCAATAATTGGCAGCTGCTGTTGGCAGACTCGGCAGAAAGGCCAGTAATCGGCATGGAAACTACACTGTCCTCTCATACATAAAGGGCCCTACAGGAGGGTGGCTTGCCTTGGGCTGGAGAGCCTGGGGCCAAGCCAACCCCGATACCAGGATTAGCCTTGCCTGAAGGGAACCAGGGAATTTCCTGCAGAAGATGGCTGCAGTGAAGAGGGTGGTGAAGCACTGGAATGCGTTACCTAGGGAGGTGGTGGAATCTCCTTCCTTTGAGGTTTTTAAGGTCAGGCTTGACAAAGCCCTGGCTGGGATGATTTAGTTGGGGATTGGTCCTGCTCTGAGCAGGGGGTGGGACTAGATGACCTCCTGAGGTCCCTTCCACCCCTGATATTCTATGATTCTATGAGGCAGAAGCTCTGGGGGCTGTAGTAAGACTGCAGACCCTGAGACCAGGGGAATGGCTGCAGCTAGGAAGGGCTGGGCGTAGCTTGCTAAGGCAGGAAGGGCTCTGACCAGACCAGGGCATTTGGCCTATACCCCGCTGAAGGGTGTTTAGTTCTGAGCTTTGAGTTAATAAATCAGACCCCAAGAAGGGCTGGGAAAACCCTGCATGGAGTTTATTTGGGGAGCCAAGAAGGGAAACAGAGAAGAGGGACTGCATGCAGGACTGTTCTGGGGCTACCAGGGGGGGTTGTGAGGTAGCCACTGGGCCACAGACCCAAATTATCCCTGGTCGGCAAAACATGTGCTTACGTGCATGACTGAATAGGAGTCGACTTAAGCAGACGTGTAAATGCTTTGTTGGTTCGGGGCCAAAGCAATTACGCCGGCTCAGGGCTGAGACCTAACGGCAGAGCCGCTTAGGGAAGTTTGCACTGGCGCTAGCTGTTCGGTAGCTGACTATAGGCCACAGATCTGGTACCTGTTACGAATGCTGCATTAGTTTCATTCTGAAAGTGCAATAATATCTCTTAACCCTCTGGAGAATGCAGACTTCTGTATGGTGCACAGCCTCCTAGCCATTCACCTTAAGGCTAACAAAGTGCCGTCTAAGGTACAGCTTCCTAGCACTGGAATTAGTTCCAGGAGGGCTGTCAGGATTTCTCTTGTCAAATGGAGTTTTGCTTTGGGGAAGAATTAAACAATGATCTTTGCTTTGCTTTTTCCCCTTGTGCATCCCGTCCCCATGTATCCTGGGTACAGTCAGCTAGTAAACACAGCGTTCCCACCGGTACACGCTCAGCTGACTGATTCTGACCGGGATGGACATGTGAAGGCGTGCTGGAGACTGGTATCTTTCCTAAACACAGAAGGAAAGCCTAGCTTTAAGGCTATCCACTGGCCCCCTCATACAGTGCTTCGAGAGAAAGGACACAGTCCCAGGGATTAACAACTCTGCTCCTTTCTCTTCTAGGTAATGTCTATGCCACAGGTGTTAAGGAGAAAATTCAACAGTTCACTTGAAATTGCCGGTAAGACTTGTGCTCTCTGCTTGTGTCTGAGGAAAGGGTGGGGGTCATGTCATACCTTGTGGGGACTCATGCCCCACATTGTGGGGGCTGTAAGTCACGTCTGTCCGGCCTCCAGCCATGTTTTTCAGCCAGAGAGCTGGTATGGCAAGGGCAGGGGAATGGGGTTTTAGAAATAGGCCTGCGGGATCTGGGAAGGAAGTAGAGTCCAGTAGCCAGATTGAGGCAAAAGGCTAAAAAATCTTCCTGGCGCACTCCCAGCAGAGAACGGGATTCTGTACTCTCCACTCCCCTAAGGAAATACAGATCGTCAGCATTCCCCCACCTCCTCATGTCTATGGTATTTGCCACTCCCCTTGTGGGTTTTTCCTCTATGTGAGTGTCTTTACAGTCCCCGGACTG
Organism: Chelonia mydas; assembly: GCF_015237465.2. Classification (NCBI taxonomy): domain Eukaryota; kingdom Metazoa; phylum Chordata; order Testudines; family Cheloniidae; genus Chelonia; species Chelonia mydas. Next base: position 68,706,338 of record NC_051251.2, on the reverse strand, counting down.
TCACCATTCTGACCTCTTCTACGGGGGCAGGAGCCATTGCCTCGCCCAGCCCAGGGCCATCTACACTACCGCAGCTAGAGGTGTCTGAAAGAAGACGAAGACCTGAAATCCAGCAGCCGTGGCCGTGCGATGGGAAGGTCTCTGGATATGTTATGCCCTGGCGGCTGGCGGCAAGAGCCATTAGGAAATGATTTTTCCACTTCTCTCTTATCTTGAATCATAAGCTTGCAGGAGGGATTGAAGAAAGAGCTGTTCTCCTTCTAGATAAGTGCTGAGTAGGAGAAGGAGTGGCGAGGAAAGGGAAAAGCAATCATTTAATACCAAGAATGAATTTATCATTCTCGTCCGCCCCGCATTAAAAGTGAATTGCAAGGCACGTTTCCTGATCTGAGTCTCACAGGGAGCAAGGTCCCTTCTCTTTGTTGGTGAAGAGGAGTCATCGGCTCTTCCCCTGAAAGGGCAGCTAGATAACCGGGGTGCTGCACTCCTGGCATGCAGATAGAGCGATGGGGCAATCAGCTGACGTCAGGACAGGAGTCTAATCCCCCAGGCGCCCCCACAGGGAAGCAGAATGACTCTGTATCTCCTTGTCACTCTCCCCACAGGTCAATGACGTGCAAGGTTGTGCAGGGAAGGACGCAGATAGGGGAAATTGGAAGGAGGCGAGAGTGAATGGGAGATTATGTAGAGGTTCAAAAAGCTGCCTCGTTAAGCCTGCTGTTTCCGGGTTTGTAGGGGTGTCGGGAGTTCAGAGGGGGACTTGCTCGTGCTAAGGAAGTTTCCATAACACAGTGTACCATGCAGTCCTCCTCAATGCAGCGGGCTAACGAGTGGGAGTTTACACTTTGCTCCCGTATGCCGCAGTGAAGCCCAGTCGGCCAGTCTGTGCCTCGCTGAGGAACGAACCCCTGTAGCTGGGGTTTCGGATGCAGCCATACACCAGAAAAATGGGCCACGCTCAGCCCTGCTGTAACTGTGCCCCACTCTTTGGAAATCAGCGAAGTGGCATATGCTTACCCCAAGGGGGATTTGGGCCCATTGTGTCCCTTAACCAAGGAATTGAAGTAATTAACCTGCTATTGGGAGCCTCAGTGCCCAATGTGGGGCCAGATCCTGGCCCATGCTAAGGCTTCCGTGGTGCAGAAAGTCGCTGAAGGTGACTGAACTGTGCAGCAGAGGATTCCTCCCAGCTCCTCCAGTGTAGGCAGGCATAACAGGGCTGGGTTGGGGCCATGCCTGGAGTGCACCGTCATCTCCAGGCAGTGTAACAGCAGAGACGGGCTGAGCTGTTCCCAGAACTGGGCCGGGGGGGGACAACAAAAAGCTCTTGTAAGGCTCCCTTTGTTCCCCCCTCCCCCCGACGCATTTTGCACAGCTCCAGCACTCCCGAGGACTTTCCTGTCACTAGAGGTGTTTGCAAGGTCTGCCAAGAGCAAAGCCACGTGAGAACCAGAGAGCCCACCAGCTGAGTGCAGGAAGGGAGAAATGGAGATGATACCCCTGCTTTGTCTGATGCTTTGAGCGTAGGAACCCGAGTCTGTGTTTCAGTGGTACTGTGGTTTTCATGCAGAATGTTGTGTTTGTCTTTCTCGGGTGCTAAGGACCTCCAGCAAACAGATTTTAAAAGAAAACCCCTTGATCGCTTAAATGTGAGTGGGCCGTCAGGATCAGAACAGTGGTTCCTGAACGGCTGCGTTTCCTCAGGGATATCCCTTTTGAATCCTGACTTAGTTTAACGGAAACAAGTCTGAATCCCTGGCCGCACTCCAGCGCCAGTCGAGCTGCGGAAGAACGGGCTGCATTCCATTCCACTCCTACAGCATCAGCTACTTCCTAGGTCCAGCACCTTTCTAGTTAATGAGGAGGCATGAGGCCGAGGGGACTTGGCTCCATAGTTAGCCAGCAGGTTGAGCTGGCAGTGCAGACCTTGCCTGATCTTGTGAACCGACTAGATTTGCTGTGGGATCGTTGCAGGAGAGCAAACGCAGCCCCGCTTTCAAAGAGCAGCCCTTTCTCTGACCAGCGCGATCCTGGAAATACCTGGTGGAAGCAGAACCCAGCTGTAGTGTGTACGTGAGCCTTTGTTCTTTTGAGCAGAGGGCCCCTGGAAGCACCATGCCAAAAGATGCACCCCAGGGAGTGGATGGGCAAAGCTGGTTCTAAGCCCCTTGTCTGCCATCTTATTTCTGGGCTGCTGCAGGGGGCCTGCTCTAAGCTCCAGCAGCCTCCCAAGGGCTGCCTACGAGCTGTTTACAGCCCAGAATGGCCATAGCAGCTAACCTACGCCCCTTCCAGCCCAATACCTCTCCTCCAGCCCCAGCAAGCACCTATGCAGGGCCTCTGAGGGAGGAACCACATAGAATATCAGGGTTGGAAGGGACCTCAGGAGGTCCTCTAGTCCAACCCCCTGCTCAAAGCAGGACCAATCCCCAATTTTTGCTCCAGATCCCTAAATGGCCCCCTCAAGGGTTGAACTCACAACCCTGGGTTTAGCAGGCCAATGCTCAAACCACTGAGCTATCCCTCCCCCCCCTACAGCAGCCCGGTGCTGTTCCTCTGCCAGGGGAATTCTCCTTCCCCATCTGCGGTGCTCTTACGGCCAGTATGTGCACCTCACGCTGGGGCTGGTGGAGAGTGGCTCCCAAGGAACCACAGCCCTGCCCCAGCACAACCCCACTTGCCAGACCAGGCGTGCCAGCTGAGGATCCCTATGCTAGGAGAATCCCCCACTGCTGCCTTACAGCAGTGCCTTCTGTGCTGCAGGGGGCATGGGAGGGACAGAGGATCTGGCCCCTTATGTTTCTAATGCACCCGCTGTGGTGCTTCGGCACTCTCATGTCTACTCTGAACAGCAGTAATGAAGGTGCCTGGAATATTTGAGCACAGGTCAAGAGTTGCTGTTATTTCTCTGACTGTCTCACTGAGTTTGACCTGGTCCCACCGCAGTCATGGCACCAGGTCAGAAGAGAAGCCACTGGCGTAAAGGCTGCACAGAAGCAAAGTCAAGGAGAATCAGGCCTTTCGTTGGGAGTTACATTTCCACATGCAGACAGTACAGTCCTGCTGTAAGACAGCCACACGGTGCTCTCACCTGCACCCTGAACACCCTGAGCTGCCTCTTGTCTATGCTGGCCAAGAACCTGTTCTGAGAAATTATCAAGCCACGTCCAGGATAGCTGGACACTCTACTGTAATAGGGTCTGTGAAGCTGCAGCTCAGATAGTCTGCAAGGTGGAGTCATACTGCTTTCCTGAATGGGAAGAGGGGGAATGTACAAATATAAATCAGGAGTCACTGATAGAATAATGAGTGCACTGAGGTGAGCTGCTGCCTGAATAACCAGCCGGCTGTTGGTTGAATGGTCCAGGCACATTCATGAAATGTATATCCTGAATTATGAATGGAAATAACAATGGTAGCTCAGTGAGTAATTGACCCCTCTGACTGATGTGGGATATGACCTGGCTCATGGGCTGTTTGCCTCCAATATGAAGGGTCTAATTCTCTTCTGGTTTACAGTAGTGTAAATTGGGAGTAACTCGCTGATTACACACCAGTGTAAAACTGCTGTAGGTCAGAGGAGACTCAGGCCCAGAGCAGTGTAAGGAAGCTATTTCAAAAGATCCAGGTGCATTTCCTAGTCACCCACGCGTGATCTAGATCAACACCACCAATGTAAGCTATTTTATCTTTTATTTTGTAAAGACGGCAACGAATCCTTTGATCGGAACTCCATTTACCGAGGCTCTTTGACACAAAGGAACCCCAATGGGAAGAACAGGAAAGCAGATCGCATCTTCGCGGTAACCTTCCAGACTCTCACTTATTGACCCGACACATGATTGGAGGGGTTTCAGTCTGCAGTGTCAGGAAGCCGATTAGGGCTGCCATTCTCTGGTCTGGCTCAGCTCAGGGCAGCACCCGAGTGGTGGGAGAGGGGTGTGCAAAGCGATCATTCCTGCAGCTGGGGGTCCTGTCCTGTCCCGTCCTGCTCCTTAGTGCCAGATGCCCACCCCCTTACACTGAGGGTTGAAAGGAGCGGAGGGTTGCTTAGAGTTCTTGCTGATCGGCCATATAGGGTCTGGGCATTTCGCTACATCAACAAATTAGCACAGAAGTCTTAGCAAACCCTGTATTACTGAGTATTTCACCCCTCTGATGTCGGTCAAGATGTGCATGGTGCCTCCATGGGGGTCCACTGCTGAAACCTATGAGACACCAATGGTGCCCAGAGACCAGCAACCACTCCTCTGTGGTGTGGTTCAGCCCACCCGCCCTTAGCCAGTGTACAGTCACTAGAGCCCAGTAGGCAAGAAATCGAGCTGTCGAGTGCAGAGCTGATCCCAAGGCATGTGACTAGGTCTGCAGCACACAGGAGACTATGACATGGGCATGACGAAAGGAGGCAGTTGGATCTTCCAGGGGTACGTCTCCCCCGGGAGCCATACTGGTGGCTTCATCTCCTGCTCTGGAAGGGGCAGAGAGGGCAGCCCACAGTGAGTGGAGATTGCAGGAGAAGGGAAACTGGAAGCAGACAGCGAATGAGATTCATGAGATTCATGAGTCTGATCCTGTAGCCTCCCGGTTTTCAGTTCAGTGTCTTGGTGCCTTGCAGAAGCCTGTGATGACGCATCGACCCTGAAGAAGCTGGAGCTTCCCGACACTGCAATTTTACTAACAATGCCCGGCCTCCGCTCAGAGCTTCACCTATATTTCCCTCAACACATTCTCTTTCTTCTGCCTGCCTCCTCTCCCCCCGAAGGGCTGGGTACAGAGGAGGAGGCAGTCCTGTGGGTCAGGGAAATCCTGCCGAGTTGTGCTTACGGAGCTCTGGCTCCACCTCGCTACTCAAGCAACCAAGTCCCAATAAGAAACTTGCTGCCTGTTCCTGACAGGATTTCCAGCCCCCAGTGTCTGGCAAAGCAGCCCCAGCTGTCATACCACGCACCCACTACGTCTCTTCCGCAAGTCTCCGATGTTGTGAAACAAGGACGTCTGTCTGCATTTGAAAGCAGTGTTGTCAAGGCTGGTAGCTGTTAGGGTTAACTCAGTGGGCCAGCTACATGCTGGGTGTAGTTCTGGTGGCTTCAGTGGAGTGAGTTTCCACTCTGACATTCGCTTTCCTCTTGGGGTGGTGCAGAGAAGTCAGTGATTGGACCCATCAGTATTCAAGAGTTTGCAGTGGATTTAGGGTGCCCACTCCCCATTGCCTCGAATGGGGGTCACGTGGCTAAAACCCAGCCCAACACTTTGAAAATGTGCTGCTGGACATTTGCAACGGTCACTCCGCAGTTGTCCACGGTCTGTCCACTCCCCCCTCTCCCCCCCATGGGCAGGAGCGACGGAAGCTACCTAAGAGAGGGTTGGAGGCCACCTCAGTATTTTAATATAAAAACATTTAGTTTAAGAATGATCCATGTGAATCCTTGTGTGAGTAACAGGTCATTGCATTAGGCTTTGGTCATGAGCGGAGGCACGAACCTCTGCAGATACATCCTGCAGCCACCTAACATGGTAATTGCAAATAGCAGTGGGCAGGACCCAGAGTTACCACTTCCCAAGAGATTCTGTGCTTTTTGGCATTTTTCCCTTTCTGAAACAGAATGCAAACAAAATATTTTAACATCTCCAGCGGAACCAAATTCCAAAAATGGTTTGGGGGTCAATCAAACCGTTTCATCTCAATAACACGGAAACATTAAATTCCCATTTCGACCGCAAAACTTTCAAATGTTTCGATATAAAAAATATTTTTTTTGAAAAAATCATCTTGAACTGAAAAATCAAAATGTTCTAGTCCCAATATGTCAAAATTGGATGTTTCAACGTTATTAAAATGCTTCTTGGATTGTGGAGAAAATTCATCAAAATCAACTTGTTTTTCAAGACATTCTGGTTTGACAAAAATTGCATTTTGGGGGTAAAAAAAAAAAAACACATTTTGATGAAAAATTCCCAACTAGCTGTAGTTGTGACTGACTAATGGTATTTGTATCCTCAACCTACAGTTCTTATACCCTGGGGCATGACAGCTGAAATGAACCAGTGTGACTTCTCCGCAGCTGCTTATCACTTTTAGTATAATTCATGTGGAAGCTACTTACAGTCTCAGACTCCCTTTAGAAATCATTTCCATTCTCACTAGTATAGTCCAAGTTGAGATCCTGAGTTCTCTTTCAGTTGGCATAAGGCTAGGCCGTTCCAAGAAATAAGTATAGCCCACTGTAAATAATTACCGCTATGTTAGAAACCAACTTCCAGCCACGACCAGGTCATCAGAGCACCCTGCAAAAAAATTAAATGACCAGTTGTATATATCTCACCACTGAGCTGACATTAAGCATAACCCAGTGACCCAGATCCTCATTGGTGTAAGGCAACTCAATTGAAGTCAATAGAATGATGCAGATTTATACCAGCTGAGCACCTGGCCTGGTGTTTTTTAAAGCCACAGTCCAGTACCACCTTGACTATAAACACATCCTCTGCTATGCACAGTTCCACCTTTAGTTCAGTACCAGTCTATTGGAATTTCATGACAAACTTCGGCAATGTAAAATAAGGCATTATTCAGACCGTAGCTTTCAGGCCATTTTTATTTATCTGCTTTCATCCTCCTCTGTCTCTATAATCTGTACATATGCTAAATCTTACAATAAAGCCGATTTTGTGTTAGGAGATCCTAGCACCCCATTTTGCGTCTGCTTTCCTCCCTCTTGATCTTGGCAGAATTGTCTGTCTCGCCGTTGACTTTCCCCACTTAACCAGTCAGTGCAACTGCATCATATTTGCAAAATGCAATTGTTAAATTACAGGAAATGAAGCTGTGACATTGAAAGAGAGGATTGGGGAGGTGGGGGGAGAGAATACATTCATTAACCTGGCATTGATCACAAGCCTGTGTTTTCACACTCATTCAGGAGCTATAGAGGAGACTTGTCAAACAATAATGCTGTACATTCCCTGTTGACTGCGTTTTGTTACCTGGGTCCTATGCTGTGGTGTTTTAAGCACAGGAATTACCATAACATCAACGGATAAACAAATGGGATCGATGCATAAAAGGAAATAGGAACAGGAGAAATTCTTTATGACAATCCTTCCCCTGCCCCAACAAAAAAGGGTTTTATCTATTGGCGCATTAAGTTCTTTACTTATTTGAATGGCTACACCTCTGCAAAGACCAAACAAATCACATTCAGATGCTGTGATCTAATTAGGGCTCATCAATTTGCAAGCAGGGAGGTTTCATCATGAATCCCATCAGCTGAACTGGTGAACTGTTCAAAACGGCAAGCTGTAAAGTTGAAAAACATTAAAGGATTCCTGGATACACAAAGCAGAAGGGCTGTGGTTTATTTTTTCTTTAACAATTGCCTTACAAATTGCAGGATACAACAGTTGATTTATATAGCTTAACTACAGTTATACAGTAATTTCCATGAGAAACATCCTCGCCTCTCAACACTTCAGTGCGCTTTCAATTCTGGAACAGGACAAGCACTTTCATAAAGTAACATTTCCTCTTCAAGGCTCTGTTGGCTGAAATATCCCACCCGCTATGCCACTGTAGCCAAGACCTTTAGAAACCAGCTTTTTGAGCCGAGCAAAGCATATACTGAGGTTTTGCCCTGATTCTAGTCTTCAGTGTAGCTGGTCTAATACAGTCCCGTTGCAGACAAGGTAAATGGTGTCCTGAACTGGTGTAGCGTATCTCTGCATGAAAACAGGATAAGCTACACTGGTGACAATTAGCAGCATTACCTTGTTTACTCTGGGGTTTTGCAATGGTGCCTGGAAACAAGACAGATCTTTCAGTGTAGAGCCGTGGTTCTCAACCCACGACCCAATCAGCACACAGCTGCGGCCCATGTGACATCCTCAGACAGGTAGTATACAGGGTGGATTTGGCCCACACAACACAGAGACCTGCATATGCAGCTCACAAGGATAAATAGGTTGAAAACCACTGGTGTAGAGGGAGCCATAGGGAGAATGCAATCAAGCTGCACTGGGGATTCAGGATCCAGATGCCTAGCGAATTTAATAGCTCTTATGCATGGATGTCAGCCATGCCTGTATTGACAGGGACCATACCAGAATATCCATGGTTATTATGAAATAAAAGGAACTGCTCCTTGGAAATTGATACTCTCACCACTGGAGCTTATTCAGTTGCACTTAGCGTTGTGCAAATAACTGACTTTTTGGTTTACTAGCAGTTTTGCAAAAAAAAAGAAAAAAAAGAAAAATCAAACCAAAAAGTATAAATAAATAAATAAATAAATAATTTGGGGTCAAGTGGAAAGTTCTGTGCATCCCAAAATAAAGGGTTTTGTTTCAATATTGCACTTTATCGAAACATCTCATTTTGAAAAAGGTGAAATGAAATGGTTTTGATTGTTGCGGAATTTTATTTTGTCCCTTGGCTAAATCAGTGCACAAACTTCACAAACTGTTTTGTTTAACCTGCAGCTGCCGTTTTTGCTGAAAAAGAAAATGTTCAGATGAAGAATGTCACCCAATTCTACTTGCCCGATAGTGCTCTTCATCACAAACACAGTCTATTTGCCGGGTCATAACCCCACCACAAGAAATTGAGGAATAAGGCCTGCAGCATTGCCAACCTGAAACATTCAAAAATCCTGAGTCAGATCCTCCAAAAACCACAAGATTCTTTAAAAATCAACTTGGGGTTTGGGACGGGGGTGGGTTGCCTTCCCCTTTCTGACCCTTTAGGACTACACTTACATTTCCAAGGTTTTCCCCACAACCACAAGGGTGACAAACAATGAGTAAAAACTGAGATTCTCATGCAATCACTGGATTCCAGCAGCTGACGCTTTAAGAGCAAAGCCAAATACTGCGATTCTCACGACAAAATCATGAGAGTTGGCAACGCTGGACCTGAGATCATTATTGCAGAAGGCAGGACTGGCCTCGTTAGAAGGAGCAATTTTAACTACTTGGAAGTACTTTGACACTAAGTAGAACCTGCTGTTTATGTTTATAACACGTCTCCATTTCTTATTAATTGCCCAAATGTCTTCTCATTGTCTCTCTTGCTGAGGACAGATTTCCAAAGGAGGTCAATATCCCAACCATTTAATTTTGTCCCTCCGCTTCATATACTAACAGGCCTCCTTCTCTAGCATTTTTCCCCTTTGTTGGATAGAGAATTTCACTTACTCAGCCAGTAGGTCTAACAGACCTTGATTAAGACAAACCATGCAGTAAGCAGCGATCAATTACTCACAAGTGGGCAGCTCATCAAGATGATTTCATCACACATGCCTCCAGTACCGGACAATACCGCTTCAGCTTCCATTTGTTTCACAAATTTATTGGTACCTTTTTGTTATCTTTTCTTATACATTTCTCATTTCTCATGTTAACTCCCCTCCCAGGTTTGGGGTTAGTTCAAATCAGTGTCTTCTAGCTTTGTAATTACTTTATCTTTTATTGGCCTCACAAACATGATTGCTCTGTAGCACTAAGCATGACTACTCTGCAATTCCTTACACATGCATTGTTCTACTTAAACTTAAGCTGTTAAATATTATCAGAACAGATTCTTAAAAGTCCCAGCAGGACTAAATGAGCTTTTGCTCCCAACACCCCTCCCCTCCCAAATCTATATTTATATTTGTAGCAGCTGTTCTTATTTCATTTTACTCTTTTGGCTTTTGTTAACCCATGCTGCTTTGGGGGCGGGGGGAATATGGTGTTCACTGTGATGGCCCTCACTGATCCAGTATTGGAAGAGGGGTGACCTGCCCCGCAACAGGTGCAGAGCCTGCTCCCAGTGGAGGAAGAATTTAAAAGGACACTGATAGCCCAGGGGAAGGGGGAATGAGCTGCATGTGGCACCAGGCAACAAGGCTGGTGCTGAGAGCTTTCCCAGGAGTGGCAACAGCTTTGCGAGGGTTTCTCCAGCCGCAGGGACTTGGATTCCTCCCCACCCCTGCCCCTTTGGGAGATGAAAGCCTAAGAGAGATGGACGGACTGAACTGGACACAGAGACAGAGGGAAGTCTGCTAAGCCAGCGACGGTGCCCCAAACTGAGGAGCTCCAGATGGGTAGGAAGTGACATAATTTGGGGCTGGTCAGTAACTGGACACTTTAAGAGGCCCTCAGGGCGCTGGGCTGAGACCCAATGGAGTGTGTGGGCCTAGGGCTCCCCATTTCCCCCTCCTGACACACACACACACACAGTCTTTTGTTGTGCCAAGCTCTGGGGGAGCAACTGGAGCAGGATGGGGTAATGAGTCTGCAGCCGGGGCCCCCTCTGCGATGACTAGACCAACAGAAACCATAAGGCCACGAGCTGACCGTGAGGCATAATTGCACAAGGGGTCAAAGCCATGCTTTCTGGGAGAAGCAGACAGAGCCCCTTCAAGCCAGCATTTGTAAGGAACCAAGTCATCCCAGGAGCAGCAAGTGCATCTGAATGCATCAGTGTCTTGGAGCTGCCACCTTATTTTAAATGCCAAGCTCATTTCTGCTGTTCTTTCCAAACACCTCGTTTGTTACTACTCCCGGCTTTGAGCCATCTCTGTCAATCCCCTGGAAGGCGGTGCTACATGACAGGATGTTGGGCTGCATTTTCTCCACCAATTCAGCATCCATTCCTCGCTTCTACTGGCCAGCACTAAGACAGAATGAAGGTTCAGTCCTGACCTCAAATTCCTCACACACTGCCCAGCTCACCAGCCCCGTAACACAGCATTTCTTGCAAGCGTCCTATGGTTGGTTTGGGTTTTTTAATCTCTGTTGGCATTTTTTAAGCCTTGAAAGTTTGTATTGTAATATGAGTAGCTACTTCAGAGCTAACTGCAATCCGGTCACAGTGAAAATGGAGAGACAGGTGTGAGATTGCTCCCAAATTTCTTCTCTGTCCAGTTTAATCTTTTTAATTAGAAATTACATAGCAGCAGCCAGTACTAGCTGCGAGGTAGAAGAGTTTGCATTTGATAGGACCGCAGAATCCTCCCCTTCCCAGCATGCTTTGCTAAAAGAAGATTCACAGGCAGACCTCTTTTCCATCATTGTTTCAAAGAAGCAAGGCTGCTAGTCAGTACCAGAGTCCTGAGTCCATCCTCCTGGGCTAATTTCCTCAGCTTTTTCCCTGCAACCAGACTGCCCCAGCATGGTAACACTGGAGACAGAGGGGAGCCCCTGACCCGCCCATCTTTCAGGGCTTTAGCCTCCACGCCCAAACAGGGGAAATAAGTCCAGGCTGTTAAAAAGCACTGGCTCTTCTTCCACAAGGCTCTTCACTAATTCCCAGGGACGCTCACTTTGCCACAGCACCTGGTGACATCAAAGCTGGCCACATCCAGCCACTGTGAGGATTTGACGCAAGCTGATCCAGTGAGCATGGCACTATGTCAGAAACCTAGGTGAGCTGAAGTGAGCTTGTGAACCCCTAGTCTAAGTGTGCACCAGACCAGACAGAGAGGGTGAGCCGACGCTGTGCCAAGGAAACATTCAGCACCCCAGATCAGTCTGTCTCCCTGGCGTCAGAACCCCACTCAGCATTTTGTCAGAGTTTGTTTCTTGGTCACGTTTCTTCTTTTGAAAAGGCTTTAAGCATTCAGGGCCCGAGCCTGTTAAGTGCAGGAACTTGGGCCCATACCCTCAAAGGTCACGAAGTGGCTAACTCCCTTTGAAGTCAATACCTTTGTGGAGCTGGGCCTTGGCAGATCTCAGAACCAGACCCCAAACACCACCTGAGTTTCTGTACCTCTGAAAGCTCTGGTTGCTGCAAATCCAAACACATTCGAAAGCCATACTTTTTTGGGACATTTCTAGTACTGATGGACTCCAATGTGGCTGTAGCTCTGGGTGGAAGAGGAGGAGTTTATTCTATCTGTCCGATACTGTTGGAAAATCTCCCAGATGGGCTGAGGACTCAAATACCGAGTTTTGCAGCTGTTTCTCTTGAGTTCTAATCAATCTAAATCAGGTGTTCAATTTCAAGTCCCTTGGAAGCCCTGACATAGCCTTAATCAGAGTGCTGGGAACTCTGGGTTACAATGACATTATAAAAAAAAGAAAAGGAGTACTTGTGGCACCTTAGAGACTAACCAATTTATTTGAGCATAAGCTTTCGTGAGCTACAGCTCACTTCATCGGATGCATACTGTGGAAACATTATGGAAGCATTCCACAGTATGCATCCGATGAAGTGAGCTGTAGCTCACGAAAGCTCATGCTCAAATAAATTGGTTAGTCTCTAAGGTGCCACAAGTCCTCCTTTTTCTTTTTGCGAATACAGACTAACACGGCTGTTACTCTGAAACCAATGACATTATATAGCACTAAGGAATACGAACACACCCAGGTTTAACATTTGTAGAATAATTGATTGTTAGCACAGAGGGTCGGCCAACCAACTTTTTCACATGCTTATTCTGTTGTCTATAATATTTACACTTGTAAGAGACTCGGTGAGAGTAGGGAATTATCCCTCTAACTACTGAGGGGGGGGGCAGTTTTTTCTTATGCATAAGCCATGTGGTAGTATTAAGCCATTGCCAAAGATTCCATCGGGCTTTTAGGTTACCCAGACCAATTTGGACCAAGTCTACATTGGCATGTACTTGTTTTTGTATCAGGCTGTCCTGTAGCTGGGACAGAGAGCTTCATTTATTTTTAATTACCTGCAGGTCTGCAGTATTTTTTTTTATTTTATTTTTTTTAAACACACAACAGTGCTAGCAACAAGACAAGACAAGCTGTAGCTCACGAAAGCTTCTGCTCAAATAAATTTGTTAGTCTCTAAGGTGCCACAAGTCCTCCTTTTCTTTTTACAGTTTCTATTGTGACCGTAGATTCATGGTATTGGGTTGCTCTTCAGATGGCATCAGTTTTTCCTGATTTTCTGAAAGACAAAAGAACATGTTTTTACGCCTTTTTGGGGTGGCAGATTATTGCTTAAAATATTTCTTTTACAAATACCCTTGCTGATTGCAGGCAAAACAGAGGAATTTCCCCCACATGTTCCTGTTTTTGTTCTATAGGCAGGCCAGGTTTCAATGGCTTCTATCTTTTAAGGGTTATGGGGAAATTATCCCACTGTTTAGTCATTAAATCCATTAGGTGGGGTACTTCAGTTTTCCTTCTTATACAGCAGACCAAGTTTATAACGTTTTTCCTGCTGTGTTAAGCTTTAAAGTTTATTTGCAGGTAATAGCTGAGAAGCATCATTACCATATGACCTTAAAGGATTTTTCCAAAAATCATACCCACTATACATTATTACAGGGGTACTTATTATCATTACATTTATTAAAATTATCTTGTTATCCCATGCCTTTTATTTAGACAAATTTGTTTGCTGACCAGGTGTGTCCTTTATCTGCAGCTCCTTTGTGCCACTAGTTCTTTCCTTCCTTTATCATTTAGGTCATTTGCATTTTTACAGACGCTTCCTGCTTTTGGATTTAAAGCCATCAGCAGCTCAGAGACTCTATCTTAAAAGGGACACAATCAACTTTCACCAGAGTTTTGATCACTTTTTTAACTTCTGCTTCCAAAACGCACAGCAATCTGAAAAAGAAAACCCAACCTATTGTGGCTCCCTTTGGAGCCCTAATAGCATTTTAATTAAGTAGCATGGCATGTTTGCATTTCTTTTGCCCCTTCTACAATATGCCGTGCACATGTTCTGGGGCAAATGCACATTCCTTCCATAGTTTAACTTCTATAACATTATCCATATCCAGTTTTACATAAGGTGTCACTATTTCTTTTTTTGCTTACAGAGTTTTCATGTACCTTTATCAAAGTGACAGTCTGATTACTCAGAGCCATTTTAAGACTCAGTGTTTCTAACATTGCTTCTTTTTGTTTTGTGCACCTCATCCCTGCTGTTGCTTCAGAGGGGCACTGTCTTTTTAAATTTCTTATTTTTTTTCTACAGCTCTCATCTGCTATTTTGTTACAAAAACAAACAAACAACCAAATAAACAAAGAATCCAGAATTTTTTTTTCTATTCTCCTGATTTTGACTGCCCTGCTGCAGCCACAACTTAAAAACATTTTAAATTTTGTAAAGCACTGAGTTACCTTTTAAGGGTTAAATGCCAAATCCCAAAGCCAAACAACACTAATTACCTGTGTCTAGCAAAAAGGTCTGTCAGTTTTGCAACTTTGAATTAAAGACTCAAATGGATTTTTAGTGGCATTATTTAAAACAAAAACAAAACCAATTGGTCCTTAGAACTTTACATATTTACACAGAGATAGATACATACACATTTTCTTTTCCTTAACATCCCTTCCACACTGCTCTGTTTTTACATCTTACATTCCCTTTATACATTTGAGGCAGTTAAGTTCCAGTAGAACCCCCTTATGGTCTTTTAGCAAATTTGACTAAATTGTCCAGTCAAATGATTTTAATCAGATAGTTTATTTTTGCCTGGCTAATTTACAGACATTCCTTTGCAAAAGGGCCCATTTTCCCTTCAGAATGGCTGCAAAGAAACCAAGAATTATTTTCCTCTAACACTTTTTCTTCTTAACATTTTCACAAAGTTTAGCTGCTTAATTCCCTCCAGCCTCTGCAGAGTTAACTTTTTCACTGTCTTTTCTCTTTGTAATTTTGCCTGGGGGTGCCGTACATAGGACCTTCTCCCCCTTCACCTGCTGTAATAGCTGCTACCTGTTTAGAGGCAAAGCCCAATTTTGTCTCAGACTCTTAATTAGTGACTCACAACGACTATGATTTGCAGGTGCTCTGCCCTGCTTCAAGGTTAATTTCTTTACCATACCTTGGAGCACATGATTCTCTCTTTCAGTTTTCTCAGAGGCTTTGGCTTGGTCTGCCAGGAACCTTTCTCTCTTTTTGCATTCCTGGAGTACCTCTTTCACTATTTTCAGCTGGCTTTGAGTATTTGTACCAGCACCTTCCAATTGTCTGCTCCCTTTTCCGTTTGTGCCTTTTCCTCTTTACATGAGGACAAGTGGAGGGAAGAATCCTTACATGCCTCCCACAACAACCAGATTGCTGCTGCATCTCTTTTGGCAGCACTAGAAGGTTTGGATATGAGGATATACTGACCCAATCTATCCTCTAGGTCCGAAATAGCGCAGACAGCAGCTAGGGCTTGTTTAGTCCAAGGACTGTGCCCACATTTTTGCAGGATTTGTTTAAAAGGTGTAATTTCTTTAACAAAAGGTGAGGTTGGAGTTCCTTCTGACTCCATTCCTCCCTCTGGTACTGGCTTACCCTGTTTTCTTTTAAACATCTTAACACGGGTATTTCAATCTCTTTGTCACTCCTGGTATTACTCAGTGAGTGACACAGCCTAGATTCTGAAATCATAGCTTATCAAATTTCCTCGTCACACCTGGCACAGGTCAGCGAGTGACACAGCCTAGATTCTCTGATCCTGCTGCTTCTTGTACCAGCGAGCAGCACTGCCTGGCCCTTAGGCCTTCTTGTTCCCCTGATACTTCAGTGAACAATAGGACTTGGATTCTGTAATCATAGCTTAATTTAAACACTTTCCCCTACTACCTTCCCGGAGGCCAGCAGGTCTGGTTAACCTGTTTTTCCCTGCTGCCTTCTTGGAGGCCAGCAGGTCTGGTTAACCTAATAGAAATGCCTAGCTGAATAGAGCTGGTGGTGTGCACACCAATATTTACAATAACTGAGGGTTTTTACCAATATTCCCCCTTTTGCAATTCTCCACCAAAATGGTATACCAATAAAATAAAAACCAGCAGGATCTTATTAAAGGGGAAAAGGCAAAATGCCACACTTATTGTGACTACAGAAAGAATCATAGTAAGCAGTTCGTTATAGCTATAACATTCCATTCAATTTCATATTTATTCACACATTCATTCATACACATACACATAGGTTCTGCAAGGTTGTTATCATAGTTACCAGCCTTAGAGTTGCTCATTCCAAGCCACTGGCCAGGTGGCCTGGACATGAGGAGGGAGCAGGGCCTTGTCAGATGCTCATCTGATGCTCCTGGATGTTGGTTTGCAGAATCAGACCCCCAAAGTTCTCACTTTCTAGAGTCCATTTTTATAGGAATTTCTTCCTATGCCAGCCTATGGGAATTGCTTCATCATGCTGTTGCTGAATCAATCAGCAGATGGCACATTCCTGACGGCTCCGTGCTGCCAGATGTTATCTTGTTCTTTGGTTCTCCCATCCTTGAGGCTGTTGGGTGGATTCCAGTCTGCCCTCCGGGGGTCCTCTGGTTATTTCCACTTGATGCCTTCTTCAGCCGATGGACACTGGATTCTTAGGCTGGCACCTCCCTGATCATTCAGTTATTATCCACACCAAGCATCCATCCACATACATCCTCTATCTCTATTTTAATCACAATTGTTAACAAAGCGAGATGAATACAACAAAAGGGCGGGGAGTCTCTGGGTGCTGTTTCTGTTGTTACAGAGTATTGCTTTGAGTCTCTCTCTGTGTGAGTAGTTGTTGTTACAAAGAATTGCTTTGAGAACAGACTCGGTCTTAGAATATACTAACACAATTAGCAGCTTGCCAGTTTCACACAGAGAGGGACAGAAACAGTACCAAAAACCAAGAGACCTCTTAATTAGTAATACCTTGGAATTTAAACTATGGGGAATCAAACTCATTTGTGATTTTAATACAGAACTTCTTTAATATGATCCAACAGTCCAACTCCTTACACAGGAAATAATGGAATATATGGAGGAAAGATTAGCATATTTCCAGGCTATCTGATTTGTCCAAATGAAGAAAATATTCAGACCCCAAGATAAAATAAGCACCCTCATAAGTCATGAAAATCCCTTTCTTGATTTGATAAAAATTAACATAATGGGTTATGGGGAGGGGAGCTGACGTGAAAATGCCCTGGCTTTGTCCAGGGCTGGATTCCTCTGTGACATCAGCACTAAGGCAAGGCATAAAACAGGCAAACAGGGGCTCTTTGGCTCACAGAGTCCAATCACTGGAGGAAGGAAGCAGCATCACACTCCCGAACTCCGACTTGACACACAGTAAGTACTTTAGCAGGTCTGTGTGCCATCCACACACACACGGCTGAGGCAAAGGCATCCTGGTGAAAGCAGAGAGAGAGCAAAATAAGCCAGAGGTAAACTGGAAGGGGTTTGAACTGCACCTTTATTGAATCCATTGGTTTTTCCATCCATTTATTGTTTGCTTGTGTGATGTGTTTTCTTAGGGATGCTGCTAGATGTTTTCATGCAGTGACCCTTGTGTGCTGTGGAAATGTGCTTGTTAGCATGTTTGACGTTTTTAGTGTGTGTGTTTCTGCACATGAATGTTTGTGTACTATGCATCCATGTGAGCAGTGCTTAAACTTTCAGCAAACAGTATTTCGCATAAAGTACTCTTTGCTGAAAGTACATAAAGCGTGCAGTGAAAGGCAAGTGTCCATACACAGTCCGAGCCTTTGAACGTCTATCCAAATGGCTCATAATTCTGTTTACCCATTACTGACCTGTGACCACTACTACAATGTTGCTTTGCATGGCAAAACAGGTATTTTATGTCGATTCAGTTTAGCGCTTTAGAATTTTCAAAAGGCCTGCAAAGTAAAACTGACTTTGGATGAGTCTGCAGCTGATGCTAAGAACTTCTTAAACAATACCTCTTGTCCCTTGTAGGCTGTATATGCTCAGTTGGCTCCTGAATTCCAGGTGGCAGAAGAAAACAACACTGGACGTGGTCAGCGTCTAGCCTGTGCATTTATACTCCAATATTAACCTCATTGTTTAAGACCCGTGAAACATCTTGTAAAACCCAACTGGGGAAAAAAAGGGGAAGCTAGAAAAGAGTAAAATGTGTTCGGTTCGGATCTTGTGATCACCCGCAAGGGTGGTGATTGTGCACGATGTTACGCACCCGCCTCTGCATGCACTCAGTTTTAAAAACTGTGCCCTATGTGTCTGAAGTCACACCTGCTTCCTTCACTGACCCAGTTTTTGCATGAAGTTCCCACTGCAGATTGAGCCAGCTCTGGAAGAGCAAGGTGGATTCTCTTCTGTCTGTTGCATCCGTGGCAGAATTGCCAAACTCTGATGGCAGAATCTTTATTGCTGATGTAAGAAGCCCTTTGATTTTCAGAGCCTGGCTTGGATTTTCAGGTCTAGCACTTTGCAGGGGGAGCTTGCTGTTTGATTTAACTGAGCACTCTGCTCAAGCTATAACAGCCACAGGTGGCATCACTGTTACTGAGAGGTCAAATATATGACTCTTAAGCATCCCAGGAGAGGTAGAAACTAGAAATGGGCTGGGCTGGAATGCTGTTCTTCCACGGACACTCAGTTACCACCTAAACAGTGGCACGTTAACTGGTGTCCCTGGGCCACGTCCTGCCGCCGTGGGGTGCGGACTGCCCAAAAGTCTGTCTTTGTACGAAATGGGGCAATGGACAAATGCAGCAGAACCTGCAGCCCGGTCCAACTCTCATTCATAGTGCATCAGCTCCAGTGGCAGCCTTTTAAATGGCCAGACCCCACGTGACTGATGAGGGCGATGCAGTGAGAGCGTGCCAGTTGCCCGGAGAAGCACGGGTGAGGAGTTTTGACTCCCATGCCTGGTAGGTTCGGCTGCATGGATGCCATCGCTTTAAACGAGAACGTAGGAAGCACGGTATAAATTGTGCCATAAGGGATATGAAGAAGCCTCAGTGCTCAGAGTCCGTCTCTCCCAAGATGCCAGAATGTATCTGTTCTATGTAGCACAGAATTCCACGTTTTAAAATTGAATGCACACAGCTGCGGGTACATAACTTCATGCACAATTATCACCGCATGCAGGAGAGAAACCATGAGAGCTGAAAAGGAGGCGATAAAAGGTAATACAGCCCAGCGGGAAAGAACAGGTGCGGATGGACAGAAGGGTCTACAGAGATTAGCACATTTCCTTCCATTGGATATTTGCTGCTAAAAGGTTCAAACTAAGCAGCCTGCTACTAGCACTGTAACTGCAATCAGCTGGCCTTTCTGTTAAGAGATTTCCAAACAGATTCACTTCTTTTCTACCGGGAATCTCAGGGTGATTCCTGGCAAGGGGAAGGGCTGTGTGTCTTGGTCAGAGTAAATCACACTAAGAAATTGAAACCACACACCAGCTCCGTGGTGGGAGGCATAGGAGTAAACGCAAATCCAGTCTAGGCCTCGGCATCCACTGATGGCTCTGTCACTTACAGGTCTGAGAGTCAGGGCTCTGTCACGGGACTGATCCTGCTCTCCCAAAGAGGTGTTCCTGCAGCTCACAGGAATTAATGGTTCGTGATTCAGAGAAATAAGGAGGTGGCAGTTAAGGGCTAGTCTAAACTAGAAAATTAGACCAACCCCCAGCTCATGTTGCTCAGGGGTGTGAAAAATTCACACCCTTCCATGGTGTAGTTAAGCTGACCTAAGGTCCCGTGTAGACAGTGCTAGGTTGCTGGAACCATCAACCTAGCTACCACCTCTCAGGGAGGTGGATTAACTACACCGATGGGAGAACCGCTCCTGTCAGCACAGGTACCGTCTACACCAAAGCGCTACAGCGGTACAACGACTGTGCTGCTGTAGCATTTCAAGCATAGACAAGTCCTAAGGCACCAGACTGGTGCTACAGGGGATACATGTGTTAGGATCTAGACATGCAGGCCTGTTGGTAAAGGCCTAGACCCTAAGAATTTAGGTGTATTCTATCACTTAGCTAGTTCTAGAGGTACAAAAGAGAGAATCAATATCACTGTCTGACTGTATAAGGCCTTTTCTCACTGTGACAGTCTGAGGCCCTGTTCTTAGGCTAAGGCCTTTGGCTAAGCAGCAGAGGCAGCCATAAGCTGGGAAGCGACCGGTCACATCCTCCCATTCCAAACTAATCTCATTGAAATAAGGTGCTATTGGGCTGTTAGGAATACAATCCTGTCCTGATAGTGCCCATCGCCTCCAGAGAAAGGGAAGTGCCTAGAAAATGTAAAAGGAAACTTAGTTTGATAGCATCCTGTCTGGCAAGAACTCACTTATCAATAGCTGGGATGTGAAATCCTCATTTCTGTGTTTGTTCTATCATTGGAGTCCCCATTTCCCTATTGTTTGTCTGTATAATCTCTGTCTGGTTCTGTGATTGTTCCTGTCTGCTGGATAATTAGTTTTGCTGCGTGTAAACTAATTAAGGTGGTGGGATATAATTGGTGAAATAATCACGTTACAGTATGTTAGGATTGGTTAGTTAAATTTCAGGAAAATGATTGGTTAAGGTATAGCTAAGCAGAACTCGAGTTTTACTATATAGTCTGCAGTCAATCAGGAAGTAAGGGGGTGGGGAATGGGAACAGGGAATGGGGGTGGAGAAATTGGAATCCTGTTTTGCTTAAGGGGGGGAATGGGAACAGGGACACAGGTAAGGCTCTGTAGTGTCAGAGCTGCAAAGGGGAACACTAAGGAAGGAAACTGGAATCATGCTTGCTGGAAATTCTCCCCAATAAACATCAAATTGTTTGCACCTTTGGACTTTGGGTATTGTTGCTCTCTGTTCATGCGAGAAGGACCAGGGAAGTAAGCGGGTGAAGGAATAAGCACCCCTAACAACACGGTCATAGACAGTCATAGACCTGGGCTTGTGGACTTGGTGTGTCCAAGCCCGCACTGGAGTGTCTACACTGCGTTGTAAATCTAAGCTTAGAGTTGCTGGACCTGGGTCTTACAACCATGCTAACATGTCCAGAGTGCATTACACAGACCTTGTTTCTGACTCAGGTTTGTGGCTTGAGCTGCATTCACACTGCAAAGTGACCGGGCTTGGACCTGGATCTCAGCAGGTCCCAGGCTCTGACCTCCCTCTAGCAGGATCCTAGGACCCAGGTCCTGAGTGCTTGCTGACCCAAGTCAGACTGATTTGTATGCAGATGGAAGGGGGTTTGGGCTCAAACCAGAGTCAGTGCCCGGGCTTGATGTGCAATGTAGCCACGCCCTGTAAATCCATAGGACAACACTTGTACCTTCTCTGCAGACAGACACTGTGGCCAGTTTCCCCTGTAAGCTCCATCTGCTTTGTATCACTGAAGCATCTGTAAGTCTGTTTTGCTGGCCATTTAAACAGGCTTTCAGCTGCTTTGCAGCACAAAGCAACAGGAATGTACTGGCGATTCTGGCCTCCCATACCAAAAGGTACTGAAAGGGTTAATACTTCTAGCCCTTTACTAAGGCACCTGAAACCATTCTTAGGGTGCCCACTAAGGGTCTGAACCAAAGCCTGCTGACATCACTGGAAAGACTCCCACTGGGCTTTGGGCTAGGCCCTGGAGCTCCAGTGTCTGCAGTGTCAGATGTAGGGGTGTAGGAAGAGTCAGTCTGACAGTTGTCTTTGGTGTTACTGGGAACTGCATGGCTCCTTCCCCATGCACAGCTTTCAACAGGTAGCCGTCCTCACAGAATACCTTAATGGTGTCCATTTACATGGATTTAAAGCATAGTTCAGAACAAAAGGGCATGGCTACACTTGCAGATGTAAAGAGCTTTGTGCTCTCCGAAGGCTGGTTTAACTCAGTAGGGAAAGCGCTGCAGTCTGTCCACACTGACAGGAACAAGCGCACTGGCGTGGCCACATTAGCAGCTCTTGCAATGGCCACAGAGAGCAGTGCATTGTGGTCGCTATCCCAGCATGCAAGTGACTGCAACATGCTTTTCAAATGGCAGGGTGGGGGTGTGTGTGACAGGGAGTGTGTTGTGTGAATGTGGGGGGAGAGAGAGTGGGTTTGGGGGGGCTGAGAACATGTCAGCATGCTGTCTTGTAAGTTCAGACAGCAGCAGACCCCCCTGCCTCTCTCTCACACACACACAGCATTCCACACTAATGGTTGCTTTGTCTCGGAGCAGATAAGCAGCCGGCTGTCAGAAACGGAGCTTTGAAAGGGCATATCCGCATTCCTACAGCGAGTTCAAAACAATGACAAGAGTGGCCACTTGACTTAAGGGGATTATGGGATGTTTCCAGAGGCTGATCAGAGCGTAGTAATGCAACACCTCGTTCACACTGACGCAGGGGCATTTCAGCCAAGGCGCAACAAGCGTTAATCTTCTCACAGAGGTGGAGTACCTGAAGCGCCCTAGCTGCAGAGTCAGAGCGCTCTACGTGCCTTGCCAGTGTGGACGGGTAGTGAGCTAGGGCATCCAGGGCTCCTTTAATGCGCTCTAACTCGCAAGTGTAGCCAAGCCCATAGTTTGCCGGTATACAGCACCTCCCATCGTCCAAGGATCTCAACGTGCTTAACAAACATTCATTAAGATTCAGAACATGACATCATGAAGTATTGTTATGCCTATTTTACAGACAGGAAAGTAAGGACTAAAGAGAGTAAGGGACTGGCAAGGGTCAGTGATAGAACCAAAAACAGAAATTGACCCGTTCTGTGCCCTAGCCCAATGGTTTCACCACTACGCCACCCAGCTTCAAGTTCTGCTTGCCTTATTCATGCCAGTGGGCTCATTGAGCCATATCTTGGATCCGCTACTTTTTTCCCTATATTTTTCTAACCATTGCTTCATTAAATGACAGCCTGCCTTCCAGCCCCCACAGCCCGAGTTTCCTTTTTATTAACATCAATAAGAAATGGCTTCCAAAATGCCCTCTCTAACGTGATAGGGAAAGAATTAACAAGGTATTAGGACTTTCCACTGAGACTGTAGGTTACAATGAACACTTAAACTTGCATTGACTCCTCACGCAGCCAGATTACTTGGTCATTTATTTCCTAGGATGAAGACATATGTCTATTTCTGAACCACTTCAGTGTTTTAAGCAGGTCAGTAACTTGGATAGAAAATAACAGTGAACAGAAGTAATAGACCAGGAAGCGTTTCAAAGCAATTCTTTTCTTACAATGTCTTATTGTCATTCACCAAGGACTGTACAAAAAGAAATAGCAATCAGAGCTAGTCGGGAATGTTTTTTACTCAGTGGTTTTCATCAGAACATGCTGATTTGTGAAAAACCAAAATTTATCGTGCAAAAGAGTCAGTTTTGATTAATTTCTTGACTTGACATTTATTTGAAAATGTTCAAAATGTTTCATTTTAACATTTTTTAAAATGAAAAGTTCTGATTCCTAAACAACTTTTCATTTCAAAATTTCAGCTAGTGATCGTTACAAAAATTAAGGGTCAAAACTGAACTAAAACATTCTGAAATGATCAAAGTGAAACATTCTGATTGGCCCAAACTGGTTTTTGGGTTTTTTTGTTTTTTTCAAATTTTCAGTTCAGGAAATTTTTGAGATTTTGGACTTCTCATCCTGAGTCAGGATGGGAAAATTTAAAAAAATCTTGAAATACTTTTATGGAATGGGGAAACCATTTTGTTCCCACTTCCAATAACCATGACCAGAGGGGCAGGAGTTCGTCCTTTGCTCCTAGAGAGGAGGGCAGAAACATAAACAGAGGAGGGGGTGGGGAAGATGGCAGGAGTATTTTCTTTATAGGCAAAGCACTTTGTTGGTGCTTCATAAATATTACAGGAATTGGGTGGGTGAGCCTGTGGGGCCTGCAATGTGCATGAGGTCAGACTAGATGATTGTGATGGCCCCTTCTGGCCTTAAAGTCTGAGTCTACACACATTGGGAAGTGACAGTGAGCTTAGGACTGTATACTGGCTGCAGTTGTTCCCTGACTTCAAGCTTTTCCAGGTAGCACAGCAGGAGATGGACAGAGAGGGAGAGTTGTGCCTTGATCCTTAAGATCCTGAGATGACTCTAGCTGTGCTCAGAGGAGGTGTCTTGGATTCTTTATGTGCCCATGGCACTCAATCAAATCACAGCCCCTTTGTGGCAAACACACAGTAAAAGACAGACCATGCCCAGAGGAGCTCGGTCTGAGGTCCTGACCCTGGCCATGCAATGCCGTGGCGAACTCGCCGCAGCTCCACACAGATGCAGGGTTCTGGTCACACACAGCCGCTCGTAGGGTAAGGGCCCAACTTACAACAAGACACACCCAGACAAAGTCAAAAACAATTGAGCAAGCATAGAAAACAATGTGAGGGAATGAGGGAATGGAACAACAGATTAGGTGACCGAAGGGTGCATAGCTGATGAATATGCACCGTGGATGGGTCTGAGTCTTCTTATAAGTTCAAATAAATTATGAGATGCAAACAAATGCACATAATACTCGGTTCGATCCCCACTGTCCATTACTGAGCTATTAGCAGTTGTCACTTCCCAGTGGGCTTCGTGACACACAAGTAGCCCTTGAGGAGAAGGAGGCCTGAGGGGGGGGTTCTGAGGGCTAGTTGGGACAAGAGCGCTCGGCATCGGGATAGCATGGGAGAAGTGGACTGACAGGCCAACAAGGTAGTCATCATCGGCAGAGTGGAGGCAGCAAACCTAGACAAAAAGAAGCGCAGATAAGGAGCCGAGCCATGAAAGACATTAACAGTGAGAACAAGACGTTTAACTGACTGCAGGGAAGCAGGGTGACGTGGTCATAGCTAAAAGGTCAGCCCTCGGATGGGAGGCGCTTGATCTGGCTGTCAGGGAGGCCAGGAAAGGAGGTTACAGGATCGAGGTCAGAGATGACAAGGGCTCTGAGATTTTATGGTCTTTGGTGCCTTATGGTGCTTTTGGTGCAGGGCTCAGCCATCTCCAGAGCAGAGTACTCTCAAAACTCTGCGCGCAGGGCATTCACTCCCACAAACGCCACTGATGGAGGGAGCAAATGCCATGGTTCTCCCCAGTGGCTGCACTGCCAGGCCTTCCAAAACCAGCAGCTACTCCGCGGCTTTACGACGGATGGGCGACAGAAACTTATTAGCCCTGGCTGTGTTACATCTCTGCCGTGAGCAATGCAAATGGATGGGACGATGCTGGCCTGCCCACTGCTCCCCTTTGCCCCTCTGGCCTGCCTCTACCCCAGCCAGCTCCTTGGACCCATGTCACAGATGCAGGTACCAGCTCAAGACATCGGTGCATGTGGCACTCTGGTGGTACAGCTTGCCGCCCTTTCACTGTCCTTAT
Organism: Chelonia mydas; assembly: GCF_015237465.2. NCBI lineage: Eukaryota > Metazoa > Chordata > Testudines > Cheloniidae > Chelonia > Chelonia mydas. The sequence goes on along the minus strand of NC_051251.2, from coordinate 68,681,346 downwards.
CTGCCCTATAGTGTTGCTACCGTGCAAGCGCCCCCTTCTGGCCAGGCATGCCGCTGCAGTGTCTTACCTCTAGCAGCCCCCCTCTTATGGGCCCCTTACGCCCTCCAGAGAGTCTTGTACCCAAAGCCGTCAGTTCTCAGCCCTCTGGCTCCCTTGCTTGCCCTTCTGCTCCTTCTCCTTCCTCCCTCTCAACCAGCCACACACCTGCCGCGTCCTGCTGCCTCTTATATTAAATCACCTGCATCCACTCAGGTGAGGCTCCTCTTGTACTCAGGGCTGGCTCAGCCCCAGACTCTAGAACCCAGGCCTGTTACATGCCCGCAGAGGAGGTGCTCGTGTGTGCACCGGTGTGTGGTTTCACAGGTCTCGTGTTTAGTTACAGCTCCAAAAAGGCAACTGTTCACTCACTGCTTACAGTGTTGCCAACTCTCGAGATTTTTTATCGTGGGACTTGCAAGATTTCATGTTTTTCTTAAAGCCCCAGTATTTGGATCCAGAGATCGCAGGAGAGTCTTGGCTTTCATCAAAAATAGTTATTCGCCCTACTGGCTGAAGGGGAAAAGCTTGAAAATATAACCCAAGTTCACGGTAACAGCTCAGAAACCAGACCGGCAAATAAAAAGAAACATAAATATAAATTATATATATCTTATGATCATGATCTCATGATTTAGGGGGACCTGATTCATGACTTTTGGATGACTAAGGTGTGGCTGGCAATGCTGATCATGCATCTATTCCCACTGGTGCTGGTCAAAACACTTTCAGGGGAACCTTTTTCCCGTTGGAAAATGCTGTTTTGTCAAAGTCCAGCTGTTTTGTGGGAATGTCTCAATTCTGACAACATTTTCGATGCATAAAAAATCAAAATGAACCGTTTTGACTTTCTTGTTTCGTTTCAATAATGTTGAAGTGTTTCGTTTTTTATCTCATCATTTTGATTCATTTAGTTTTGACTTTTACAGTAAACCATTAATTTTAATGTATTTAATATTGATGATTTAATAGTGTATATTGTTTTGACATTAACTAAACAAACCATTTTGATGGTTCCAAATTTTAAAAAATCTTGGAATTTTTTATTTTGCGGGAAATTTCAGCTTTTCAGTTCGATTTGGAACAAAAACCCATTTCAAAACGTTGGCATTTCCATGGAACAGACCCTCCAGTGTACCTCCCCGGGCACACTGTGTGTGTCGGGGGGGGGGGAACCTGGATTTGTGCTGGAAATGGCCCAACTTGATTATCATACACATTGTAAGGAGAGTGATCACTTTAGATAAGCTATTACCAGCAGGAGAGTGGGGTGGGGGGAGAGAAAACCTTTTGTAGTGGTAAACACCCATTTTTTCATGCTTTGTGTGTATAAAAAGATCTTGTGTACTTTCCACAGTATGCATCCGATGAAGTGAGCTGTAGCTCACGAAAGCTTATGCTCAAATAAATTGGTTAGTCTCTAAGGTGCCACAAGTACTCCTTTTCTTTCCAGGAACAGCTGTAATTCCTGTTATTCAGTGGGTGTCTCTCAGGCGAGTGGATTCATTCGCTCACACCACCCCCACCCCCACCCAAGAGGACCGTCTGATTAACTCTCCGGGTCTCTGTTTCTGCAGGCTGAGCTCACACCTTGCTAAATTCCGGCACCAGCCACAAGCCTTGGGGGAGCTGAAGGGAATGAAACTGCTGGCTGCCTGCTTCATGTACCTGCTGCTCGCCTGTCTGACCCTGCCCAAAGTCGAATGCCGACTCCATGAGCGATCCATGGAAATCAGGAGTAAGTCTCTGGAACTGCAGCAGCCAGGCCAGCTCGCAGCTGGTGCAGACTGGCGCAGAGCCGCCCCAAATGGCCATGCTGCCGCCCACCCCCATTATCATTGCCCTCCCCCAGAGAATTGGATCCCTGTACCTCCCCGGGCACACTGACCACAGCTGGGTGTGGTCCTTGCATGGAAGAAGCAGGGTCCCCTTGCACACACGCACCCGCCCACGTAAGGACCTGTCCCAACCGGACCCCAAACAGATGAAGTTGTTCAAATGCAACAAAAGTTTTTGAAAAGGTTACAGCTGTAATAATTGCTAGCCACTGTGTGCTCGGTTCTGTGTAGTCGCACCCTCTGCCTGTGAACGTGCAACATTACAGGTTACGACCAGGCTACAAGGCTGCAGCGTGAGATGGCTGAGCTTTCTGTCCTTTTATTATCCAGGCTTTGTTCCTGTCCCTCCAAAATCCCCATAGCTTCCCCCTGCTGCCTCTCTGCATTTTCCCTCTCATCTTCTGCAACTTAATCCATTCCCCCCCACCCAGCCACTCCGCTCTGGCTCAGTCCAGGAGCTGGACTTCAAAACGGTCCTTTTAGATTTATTAGCAGTGGACTTTAGACACTCTAAAACAAATCTTTACAGCTTTTAACCCCCTTCCTCCCGGGCTGTTCTCCCCAGCAAGGCCTACAAAATGAAACAGACGGAGTTTCCTTGCCCAGCCACGTTGCAGGTTCAATGAGCCAGGAAAGTGCTAAAGGAACTTTCCAGACAGCTGAACTTAAAAACTTGCAGCTTTTAATCAGCCTGTCCAGAAAATCTCTTCCTATCACGTGCGTTACGGCAGCACCCCTGAGGCACCCAACTAAGCACCAGGCCCACCCCTGGCAATAACAGACAGCCCTTCTCTAATGAGTTTGCAATATAAACAGACAAGACACAGGGGCGGTGACTTTCTCAAGGTCACAGGCAGGATTGGAACCCAGCTCTCCCGACTCCCCAGCCCACCTGAATGAGCTTGATCCAATGGACTTGCCTGGTGCTCTTGTGGTGGGACACACCATGCTGTCGGCACTCTCAGGATGACTGGGGCCCACGTGCTCAAGTGAGTCATCGCAGAGCAAGAGAACAAAGCACATGGGCCAGATTCTCAGCGGCTGTGAATCAGCGGTGCCTCATTGATTTCAAAGGATCTGCTCCAAGCCGAGAAGGTGACCGTTGGTTCCTGTCACCCCAGCAAGGCCCTCTTTGTGCTGCGTGGCTCAGGGTGCCTGCTGTTGGCTTTTAGCAGTGGCCGTGAAAGGGGCTGGATGGCAGCCCCTGGAGAATCGAGTCCTGTGCTTCTCCACAGGCCAGGCACAATGGGAACCAGACAGGGGAAGAGGGTTGCAGCGTGGGGAGGAGGCAAGTCAGCCCCAATGCCCTTGACTGGTTGCACTCCTGGGCCTGTCCCAAGGAAGGCATTAACTGTGGTGCTTTGGGGATGTGAACGCTGCTATCCGCTAGGGAGCTGACGCTGCATCAACTCCCATTACCATCAATAGGTGCTCAACACCCTCAGGATCAGGCCCGTGGGCCTGACCTGTGACACCACACTCATCTCCTACATGCCACCAGACGGCGTCACGTTCCCTATGACAGGCCTCGGCCCAAGACTCAGGGATGGCCAGAAATGCCACATCTGCAAAAACGCCACCGCACACCACTGGGGCCGTCTTCACTGCAGAGTTAACTCGCGCTACTCACACTCGGCTGACTCCGCGAGCGAGAGAGCCCAGCGCGAGTGAGTGCAGCCCCTCTGCCAAATAACAGGCTAGCTGCTGTGTCCACGCTGGCGCTGCATTCATGCACGGGGGGCACCCAGACCTCAGGGGGGGCATCGCTCGAGGTTCCTAGCGCCGCTCCGAGCCTCTCTATGGAGTCTTTCACAGTGAATTGCAGGGTAACGTGTCGGTCCTTTCTGGGCACCCGGGACTCAAGTGGCACCGTGGCCACACTGCACAGGGGTTGTGTTAGCAGCCGCTGGGTTGTGCTAACTCGAGCTGTAGCCTGGACCCCCTGCCAGACCAGCCAACCAGCCAACATGAATGAAAAGCACCACGGTGCTCAAGGGAGCTGGGCTGAGGCAACATGTGTGTTATAACGCCAGTTAACTCTGCAGTGAGGCCAAGCCCATGAGCGTGGGGCACTGGCCACACCTGAGCGGTGGGCACGAGCTCGCACTGTTTCCTCAGCACTGGCCATCTCCCAAACAGGCAGGTCCACCTGTAAACCTGGGGGATTGGTGGTTCAAAAGTTGAGCCAGGTTCACCATCACACACTGACCTGGGCAAAGTTTGAACTGGAGACATCAAGCTGAAAGGCTACATGGCCCATTCCCAGTGAACTAGGTCACCCAGTCCCTCCTCTGCAAAGCTACCCCCTTTCCTCTTTCATTATTGTGCAAAAGACATTGTCATTTTAAAATAAGCAAAGGCCACACCACCTGCTCACCACAGGCAATGACAAGGTAGGTACAACCCACTGGCAAGTGTATGTTACAGGTCTGGGCCTGAGCCACAGAAGATATGAGGGACAGTTCATTGGCCTGCGAAACCCAGGGTTGTGAGTTCAATCCTTGAGGGGTCCATTTAGGGATCTGGGGCAAAAATTGGGGATTGGTCCTGCTTTGAGCAGGGGGGTTGAACTAGATGACCTCCTGAGGTCCCTTCCAACTCTGATATTCTATGATTCTATCACAGCCCATAGCTATGGAGCTTTAACTCCAGCTAGACCAGCCCATGCTTTTAGCTCTGGAAGTCCCTGCTTCACAATCCCAAGAAGGTGGCTGTGACACATGCTCAGGAGAAATATTCCTCGGCCTCATGTTCTAAATACTTCCTGGCCTTTGCCTTCTAGACCCTGATATCGACCCTTCCTGGTACACGGGGCGTGGGATCAGACCTGTGGGACGGTTTGGCCGGAGGAGAGCAGTCGTGGAGAGCTCCCGGAAGTCGGGCTATGGACACAGGCAAGCTTGCTTCCCTCTAGAAGAAAGCAGTGAATCCATTCAAGATGAATGAAATGGCTAAGACAAAGAATGAATTTGAGTGATGATAAGAAAAGACCCTTCTCCTCTCTTCCTTCCACATCCCAGCCTCTCTTCTAGGCAAATGAAAATGTTTGGTCTCATTTCAGTGTATCTTTGTGGCTATAAAGTATAGAAACCAAAGAGCAGTTGATAACTCCAGTATTTTTGCAGACAATTTCCCTCTTGTCTGTTTTTTCTTTTTCTCTCCCCTGTTCCCCATTTGTCCCCCATTTCTGGCTTTTGCTCTCAGTCTAAGATGATTTACACCAGAAAGTTGCTGGGGGAAAGAAATACAAATTCCCATGTTAATTCTCTTCCTAGAACATGGGCTCTTTTATACAAACCAAAATAATTAAAAAAAAAATCAAGAAACCGAGCCCTGCACATCTGCTGTGACTTTAAATGAACCAGACTTGTCGCAACTCTCTTGGGCAGTAGGATCTTTAGAACTGAGTGGCATCACTTTCCGACGAGATTGTGTCTCTTTTCCTGAAAAAGAAAAGGAGTACTTGTGGCACCTTAGAGACTAACAAATTTATTTGAGCATAAGCTTTCGTGAGCTACAGCTCACTTCATCGGATGCATTCAGTCTTTTCCTGAACAATTTCTCTTCCACACAATAAAGTTTTTTGATGTGATCACCGGGCAAAGGAGCCAGCTTTTTAGTCGGGATGCTGACTCCATCTGCAAACAGGTGGCATCATAACTGGTCCTCCTCCCCTGACCAATGTGTCGTGCCAGCAGGAGTAATACACTGGCGAATGAAGATAACCATTTCAGCAGGCCCCACACAGCTGGCTGTGCAGCAGTCCAGATGGCCGACATTTTGCCATTGTGCATCTGCGCAGTTCCACCCACATCCTAGGACAACAAACACTTACCGCTCTGCCAAGGCCTGAGGTGGCGGCTCTAATTCCCACCTCTGTTAGTCACTCACTACGGGCCAGCCATGCCGCTCTGCATCAGATTTGCCTCGCTTAGTCAGATAAGACTAGATGATCTAATGGGCCCTTCTGGCTTTAAAATCTAGAAGATGCTGAATCCATGTAGGCCTTAGTTCCCACTTACACCAAAGTGCCACGTACAATGTTCCTGCTCTCCTTTTAAACACCGCTCGGCTGCTGCACACACTGAGCTGGCTGGGCTGAGCGCCCCGCTGCTATCCCGCCGTCTGCGGCCCACCGGCAGTCAGCCCGGAGCGTTGCACTACACCACGTTACTTGAGAAACACTGCGAAGTAGGCCAGCATCGCGCCATTGGCTTCAGTGGGGCTACAAGTGCCTCTGGAAAAGCGGGATTCAAGCCGCACGCCACCTTTGGCAGTGGGAACAATAGCACAGAATCAGAAATTAGGGTTGCCAGGTGCCCGGTTTTTGACCGGAAAGCCCGGTCGAAAAGGGAACCTGGCAGAGTCCGGTCAGATGTACTGACCGGACACTAAAAGGCTGGTTACGGCAGGCAGGGGGGGAAGTGGCAGCCTGTTGCCCGGCCCTGAAGTGGCGGCTCCCTCAGCAGCATGCGCGCACCAGCTCGGGCCGCAGGCGGCCCCTTTGCAGAGCCTGGCTTGCGGGGCTGGGGCAGAAGACAGAGTGGGGGACCCACGGCGAGCGGGGTAAGGGCTCTCAGCAGGCATAGAACGTTCCCCGGGAGGGAAGGAACTCGAGCTGCCCTGACAGCCGGCACTTCCCCTGGCCGAGCTCTCAGGCGGCTCCAGGGCGGGGAGGGTGCGAGCGGGCGAGGAAGGGGGCTGCTGGGCAGGCAGCGCAGAGGGAGGCAGGAGGCTGGCGTGCAGGAGGGCCGCGTCCTAGCTCCCCAGCGGGGCTGCCTGGCTGCTCCCGTGTGGCCGCAGCGCTCTTCTGACCTGCACTCCCAGCCCGCCTGCTGGAGCGGGGCTTTCAAGTCCCCTGGGGCTGCTCGTGCTGAAGTTGAAAGGGGAGAGCAGTGAGTGACAGGGGACTGGGGGGCAGAGGAGGGAGCAGGGGGCGGGGCCTTGAGGAAGAGGCCGGGCAGGGGCGGGGCCTCAGGAAAGAGGCAGGGCAGGTGGTCCAGTTTTCAGACATTAGCAATTTAGCCACTCTATCAGAACCGTAGGGCTGCCAAAGACCTTGGGAGCCACTCCTGGAGCTGGGTCTGGAGGCACTGCTCGACGGGCAGGACTCAATACTAGCTCCCGTTGGCCCAGGGGCTGGTGGGACTGGCCTGGAAGAGTTTCCATCCGTGAGGTCCCCCCACCAAGAGCACACACCGTGTGACACCTCTTTCAAACCTCTCGCGGGCTAACAAAAGTGTAAAGACATCGGGCTGCTCCATCCTCTGGGTGAAGCAGGTAGGAGGGGGGAGCAACGTGGGTGCTGATAGCTGTCCCACAGGCCTCTGCTTCTAATGACCATGGAAAGCCCCACCACGCAGCCCGGGGAGAAAGCCCAACAGCCCTGAGCTCCTGCAGCAGGAACAGCCGCTGCTGGGGAAAGCAGCAACTACGACCTAATGAACAGTGCCGGGCCAGGGCGTGGAAAGGAAAGGCAAGGACTCCGGGCCCAGTTCTGCCCTGTTGCACCCCCATGCAATTGCACTGAGTTTATTGGGATTACCTGGGGCATAAGGGCAGATTAGGGGCCCGATTCTCCTGTCTCCACCTGGTGTAATTCAGGAGTCTCCCCACTGAAGCGGGGGGGGGCAATTCTCCGCCTCCAAAAGCGACAGACAGCCTTGCACACCGTGACGCTGCTGGGCATGAAGCAAATGGAACGACAGCACAGGGTCTGAGAAGGCTTATGGGGCGCTGCACTCTGCAGCGCTGTGCCGGTGGTGGGGTGAATGTGCCCCACATTCAATCAGAGAGGAAAAGGGTTAATTTTCTGCAAAGGGAGCCAGGCCCCGTTCAGCCTGCCAATTACAGGCAGCCAGCTTCCACCTGGGCTTAACAGGGCAGGTATTTAAGCAGGAAGAGGAAGTAGCCTAGGAGTTCCTAAGAGGAAAGCCTCTTAGAAAACGACCTGGATTCTCTGATTCCCAGCCAGTGATCTGCTCCTGCTAGAGGGTGGCCTATCTCCTGAGAAGCCTCTCAGATAACCCCTCTACATTCCCGTTTGTTTTTGAGCTGCCTGGGATGTTGATGATGGATTCTGCCTGACAGATCTATGCTGGAGGGAGGGCTGATTCACTTCCCAGAGCCAGATCAGTGCATAGGCAAACTATAGACCCAAGCCCAAGGTTTCAGCTCCCGGGGTCCCCACTTCTGACCCTCTTGGCTGCAGGGGAGTGGGTGGAAAATGTGAACTGAGACTAACCAATGTGACGATGTCTGCCTGGGGTCTGGCCCGCCCTTGGAAGGCTTTGTCCACATGGATTATTCCAGACTCTCCCCACCACTACAGGGGAAACAAGCCGTCCCAGTAAAAGTGCAGTTCTGCGGTGTATTGGCACTCCAGGCTTGGTGCACGCACAGGTGTGTTACACAGGGGTCACTCCCCTGATCCAGCCATGCTGGTAGAAGGCCATAGTATAGACCTGGCTCGAGCCAGCAGATGGCCAGAAACAACCACCCTGAGAGGTGTCAACTGCCCCATGCCTCTAAATGTGTATTCACAACAAAACCCACTGCAGGGGGGAGCAGCGCTAATATGCCATCCAAGCAGGAGGGGAAGAGAGCAGCATGCTTAGCCCACCATCAAAACAGTTATCCCCTTGCCTCTTGTGGTACCCGCATGGCCCCACAGTATGCCAACATTTTTATGGCTGACTTAGAACAACGCTTCCTCTAGTGCCCCTACTCTACTTGCACTACATTGGTGACATCTTCCTCATCTGGACCCATGGAAAAGAAGCCCTTGAGGAATTCCACCATGATTTCAACAATTTCCGTCCCACCATCAACCTCAGCCTGGACCAGTCCACACAAGAGATCCACTTCCTGGACACTACAGTGCTAACAAGCGATGGTCACATAAACACCACCTATACCGGAAACCTACTGACCACTATACTTACTTACATGCCTCCAGCTTCCATCCAGGCTACACCATACGATCCATTGTCTACAGCCAGGCTCTAAGATAGAACCGCATTTGCTCCAACCCCTCAGACACAGACAAACACCTACAAGATCTCTATCAAGCATTCTTACAACTACAATACCCACCTGCTGAAGTGGAGAAACAGACTGACAGAGCCAGAAGAGTACCCAGCAGTCACCTACTACAGGACAGGCCCAACAAAGAAAGTAACAGAACGCCACTAGCCATCACCTTCAGCCCCCAACTAAAACCTCTCCAACGCATCATCAAGGATCTACAACCTATCCTGAAGGACGACCCATCACTTTCACAGATCTTGGGAGACAGGCCAGTCCTCGCTTACAGACAGCCCCCCAACCTGAAGCAAATACTCATCAGCAACCACACACGGCACAACAGAACCACTAACCCAGGAACCTATCCTTGCAACAAAGCCCGTTGCCAACTGTGTCCACATATCTATTCAGGGGACACCATCATAGGGCCTAATCACATCAGCCACACTATCAGAGGCTCGTTCACCTGCACATCTACCAATGTGATATATGCCATCATGTGCCAGCAAATGTACATGCCCATGTACATTGGCCAAACTGGACAGTCTCTATGTAAAAGAATAAATGGGCAAAAATCAGACGTCAAGAATTATAACATTCAAAAACCGGTTGGAGAACACTTCAATCTCTTTGGTCACTCGATTACAGACCTAAAAGTGGCAATTCTTCAACAAAAAAACTTCAAAAACAGACTCCAATGAGAAACTGCAGAATTGGAATTAATTTGAAAACTGGACACCATTAAATTAGGCTTGAATAAAGACTGGGAGTGGATGGGTCATTACACAAAGTAAAACTATTTCCCCATGTTTATTTTTCCCCTACTGTTACTCACACCTTCTTGTCATCTGCTGGAAATGGGCCATCCTTATTATCACTACAAAAGGTTTTTTTTTCTCCTGCTGATAATAGCTCACCTCACCTGATCACTCTCATTATAGTGGGTATAGCAACATGCATGTTTCATGTTCTCTGTGTATATATATATATCTTCCTACTGTATTTTCCACTGCATGATCCGATGAAGTGGGTTTTAGCCCACAAAAGCTTATGCTCAAATAAATTTGTTAGTCTCTAAGGTGCCACAAGTACTCCTCATTCTTTTTGCTGATACAGACTAACACGGCTGCCACTCTGAAACCTGTCACCAGTGGGATGGGGGCTCCAGACATGCCTGGTTGTGCTGCTCAAATAAAATGAACAGACACATCCAGAACCAAACCTGCTCGTAGCTGCCCTGGCCTCAACACAGGTGACATGGGAGGTTCTCCTTTCTCCGTGTGGCGCGAAGAGCACTTTCTGTAGTACTCGAGTTTATGTCTGATGCTAATAGCAAGGTGGCCCACCTTGCTGTATCTCAACAGATGCCAGTGATGGCCTCTGAATTCATTACACCCTGACATAGGGAAGCAAGCTGGAAAGCTTTCCCTGCTCTCCATGTAGAAGAGAAGCTCATATACAATTGACATCTTTGCAAAGTAATGAAGCTTAAACCCAGCTGCAAGATGCAGCACCTCAGTGTGGGAGTGCTGCCTTTTGTCAGGAACTAATTGTAGGACACCCACCACCATGGAAGCAAAGTGACTCAGCTGGGGCTGAACCTAGTAAATGTGGCACACGTCAGCCATAGAACTCTATGAAGGTTCCCCCAGGATGAGTCTGTCTGGTGTGGGACTGTGTATATAAGCAACAGGATGAGTCTAGAGGTGAGATCATATGACGTGTTGTAAGCGTATGTGCACAAGAGGATGGCTTCACCCTCCTAAAATAGCAGGGGCTGGCTGGTTTCTGCTGCAGCTGCAGTGAAATGAGCCACTGCACTTTCCAAATGTGTTGTTACTTTTTATGGAACCAGTGCACTGAGTCTTGAGCAAGGGTTATAGCAAATGCCCTGTCGACCCTCAGCTATGATCCCTTCCAGGGGGGTTTTCTCGATGCAGGTGCAGCACTCCTACCAACAGTGCGTCTCATACTGGCTTTATCTTGCAGCGTTGGCTTCAGTGTCAATTCTGTAGTTCAGGTGGTAAAATAGCTTCAGTTAAAGTCCGTTTTCACAAGCTCCTGATTCTGTGCCTTTTCAGATCAAAGTTTCCGTGCTTGGTCTCCACTGGAACTTAGGAAAAAATTTCAGTAAACCTGAGCAAAGTCCCTTCAGCTGTTTTGTGCTCCTCAGACATAAGAGAATCCACTTGGCATCCCTGCCCCCCACATTAAAACTACTGCCTCTCTTCAGAGGGACAATTCACAAGTAGATGATCTTTGAATCTTGACACGCTCTTAGCATTGAGGCATCTGTGATCAGTTCACAAATAAGTGTGTTGAAATTAACAAGGTTAGATAGGTTAGTAAACTGCTTACCGGACAAGTGGAAGACAAATCTTGATTATCGCCTAGTCTACAACAGAAACAGTTTGCTGGGGTAGCATCCTGGCAGGCGCTTCTTGTGTAGATGCAGCATTACTGTGCCAGCTGCAGTTTCTAGTGTGGACCTGGCCTAAGTCAGACGGTCTGATTCTCTCACTTACTCCAGTGTAACTCCACTCGCTTTAGTGTTGCAATTGTGTAAGTCTGGGGAGAACCAGGCCCCGATTTATTTCTTGATTAAATCTATACTACTGCAGTATTGCCAATCCCGGGTACCCAAATGACAAACCAGCCCTCACCTCTCCCCAAAAAATTCATGAGATTTTAAATAATGTTTAGGGTCTCCTTATTTACAGTCTGGTTTCTGGACCTTCAGGGTGTGCTTGTTTCATGTTCTCAGTTTTCTCCACAACCATGAGGGCCAGAAAGTGTTAGCTTTGGAGCTGGTTTTTTTAAAAGTTTCTCAAGTGATCGTTTGACTCCAGCAGCTGGGACTTTAAGAAACGCCCCAAAAATCACAAGACTCATGATAGCATTTTGGACTGTATAAGTAGGGACATTGCAGCAGATTGAGGGACGTGATTGTTCCCCTCTATTCGACATTGGTGAGGCCTCATCTGGAGTACTGTGTCCAGTTTTGGGCCCCACACTACAAGAAGGATGTGGAAAAACTGGAAAGCGTCCAGCAGAGGGCAACAAAAATGATTAGGGGGCTGGAACACATGACTTATGAGGAGAGGCTGAGGGAACTGGGATTGTTTAGTCTGCGGAAGAGAAGAATGAGGGGGGATTTGATAGCTGCTTTCAACTACCTGAAAGGGGGTTCCAAAGAGGATGGATCTAGACTGTTCTGATTGGTAGCAGATGACAGAACAAGGAGTAATGGTCTCAAGTTGCAGTGGGGGAGGTTTAGACTGAATATTAGGTAAAACTTTTTCACTAGGAGGGTGGTGAAACACTGGAATGGGTTACCTAGTGAGGTGGTGGAATCTCCTTCCTTTGAGGTTTTTAAGGCCTGGCTTGACAAAGCCCTGGCTGGCATGATTCAGTTGGGGATTGGTCCTGAATTGAGCAGGGGGTTGGACTAGATGACCTCCTGAGGTCCCTTCCACCCCTGATCTTCTATGATTCTATGAAAATCATGAGTTCTTACAGCAATATTAAACTTGATCTGCATATTCTGGCTATTCCATGTCTTGCATTTAATGACTGGGTGACCTTAATGTTAACAGCCTCTGTAAAAGTTTTATAGAATTTGCAAAGGTGGGGGGGGGGAGAGAAACTACTCCTCCTTTTTTGCTGTTTTTATTTGTGAAGATACTTTACAATGTATTCTTGTATTATGATAACACTGAACAAATACAAGCGAGAGGAGATTTGCAGGGCTTTTCAGGTCCCTTGCACTCGGCAATATCTCCTCTCATCCAATTCTTCAATCGAACACTGACAATAATAATTTTTTTAAAAAGCAATAATCACAGTGACACACAAGCTGCCCCCGAGAACTATGCTGCCTTGGCAAAAACAGCACTTCACACAATACATAGGGCCAGCATTCCTTCCCTCCCCCACAATAAAAACGCATTTGATGGTAAACCTAGGTCAGTCTGCCATTTCCTTTAGTTCATGCAACACTTCTTAGTCTGATTGCTTGGCTCTCGCAGATCCACACGTGACTTCTTCCAGGGCTGATGCTGAAGGGCTGATTCCTTCTGTTGTTCCTGTTTCAATAGCTTGTGAGCTGTGAAGAAACTCAGAATAAGAAATTCTCGGTCCTTCTCTGCTGAGCTTTTGTAACATTTTGTGCTACATCCTCAGACCCTGCTCTGACTTTGTTAGGACAACTTTCCAGCTGCTAAGGGAGCAGCGAGGGGTTCCTCTGCTGTGTTCCCCTCCCATCAGCAGTGGGCTGGGGTGTGGCCAGAGCACCCCAATCCCCAACCAGCAGAATGGTTCCTGGTGGTGAAACTTAGAGCAGCCCCAGGGCTGTTTCAATTTATACCAAGGACTGACCCACGATAAGCAATAGAGAGAGGAAAAGGAGGCTTAAAGCCACTTTCTGCTTCCCTCATGAGCTATTTGGCTAGGCCTGGGGATCTGTCCCTTTAAATTTATTAAGATTTAAAATATCTAAATATGAGCAACAGGGGATAGATCATTTGATGATGATCTGTTCTGTTCATTCCCTCTGGGACACCTGGCAGTGGCCACTGTCGGCAGACAGGATACTGAGCTAGATGGACCTTTGATCTGACCCAGTCTGGCCATCCTTATGTTCTTTAAGTTAAGTTTACATTTTAACTTCCTATTTTTTTTACCTTGAAACCCACATGGTTCTTGGCTCCTGCACTTACTATTTAACAAACTCCCATTCACAATTTTCCTCATGGTCTTTCGTTCTTTCTGGAAAATGGTCCCTCCCTCAGGACTCTCCCATACTCCTCTTCATTCCCCGCCCTAGAACATCTACAGATTCCCCTGCACCTGCATCATGGACATACCCCTAAAAACATCCCGGTACAGCAAATGTTGTATTGCACCAAGTTATCTGTAGGAAATCCCATGATAAAATAGAAAGGTGATGATGTGCAAATCGCATCTCTATACGCTTTAGTGAAATTCTTTTAAAAAGGAACTAGAAGTAGGAGCCCCTCACTTGAAGTTGGCATAAGATGGGTGCTAGGAGTCTCATGAATTGCCACTATCAAACTGCTGGCATTCTTAAGGAGCAAGAATATCTATTGGGTAGTAAACGCTTATTATTGGTTCATGATACGTTGTAGGGGGAATCTGTTGCCGCTGTTGTACCCTATTATTCTAGAGCTTTCTCCGAACGGTCTCATTAACAGGAACAAACACGAGCAGACCCTAGTGCCATCTCACTGGCTGCCAAGGTAACGCCGTTTGCCATATGTGCACTAGTGCAGGGTCAAGCTGGAGGCATATCCCATGTCTGAATCCCCATATGGTAAAACAGGGTCATCTGGCTAACATCTCTGGGGTAAGCAATGCATCGGAGGGCCAGGAGGCTAAGTAGGATAGGTGGGACAGAGCTCCAGGGTTCCAGGCCTGCATGTGGGGAAGAAACGGCTCGCCAGAAGAGTCTACAAACCGCTGGCTCTGGTCAGTCTCCCATGAAACCAGCGTCGTTGGTGGCTTGGCAGTGGTCAGACATTCATGTGAAGGGAGGACTGACAACTTGGGATTATCTCTGGGCATAACTGGTTCTTGGGACGGGGCTGGATGTGCTTGTCCTAAGAAGAAACCTCAAAGACTCTCTGCGCCAGGGTCTAGCTGAGCCTCTGGCTCTGTTTCCTAGCACAGTGGTTCTCAACCAGGGGTACGCAGAGGTCTTCCAGGGCATACATCACCTCATCTAGATATTTACTTAGTTTTACAACAAGCTACATTAAAAAGCAGTAGCTAAGTCAGTACAAACTAAAATTTCACACAAACAATGACTTGTTTATGCTGCTCCGTGTACTACACACTGAAATGTTAGTACAATATTTATATTCTAATTGATTATGGTAAAAATGAGAAAGTAAGCAATTTTTCAGTAATAGTGAGCTGCGACACTTCTGTATGTGTGTCTGATTTTGTAAGCAAGTAGTTTTTAAGTGAGGAGAAACTTGGGGGTACACAAGACAAATCAGTCTCCTGAAAAGGGTACAGTAGTCTGGAAAGGTTGAGAGCCACGGTCCTAGACAGTTGGAGGGCTAAGGAAGAAGGATCCTAAGGAAGAAGGATCCAGGGATCTTGTTTTCCTGCCTGGGTGAGGCCTCTGATCGCTGTCCTGAGGGATGAAAGAAACATGGGCTTGTCTTGTTTGGAGATCATAACTGGGGCCAAAGGGAATGGGTCTCGGAGAGAAGAGATCCTCTTGGAGTAGCAGTGAGGAATCTGGTAGGTGGGGAGAAATTCCTACCTTCCCACTGCTAGGGCCAGTGACTGGTGTTCCCAAGGGTGGTTGGGTGGGGGAACCTCCTCCACGTTCAGCAGGTTCCACCCTCACCCCTCCAGCAAAAGCAGAACCACTCCAGAAGTTTGCTTGTCTCAGAAGTTGGGCGCAACAGGGGGGCAGCCTGTCTGTGTTTGGAATGGGGAAGCAGCTGCTCTGGGTCTGTCTCACTCGCTGTTGGCAGCTGTCAGGCTTGACAGGCCAGAGAGTACACAGTCACCTCTTGTCTATGCCTAGAGGCAATGCACTGCTGCATTCATGGTAAAGACTTTCCAGTTCCTGGATCTCCTCAGGTCAAGTGACTCAACCCTAATTGCCCCTGAGCAACTGGGAGGAGATAAGCAGTGCTGTGCTACGGCTCAGAAGGCAAAGAGCTGGCACAGACCTCAGCATCTCTCTCGTGCTGTTACCTGTACAGCAGCTTCTCACTTGGAACTTACCTACGGCCATAAAGACCTCGGTCACGTGGTGGTTGGATTTTGCCGACGTTTCCATGTAGATTAAGCTTCTGCTCTTTGCAAACTCCTCCGCCTCCTAGTTGTGGGGGGGAGGGGTGGAAGTACAAAAACAGGGTTATTTCAAAGTAGACTTTGGTGTGTTCTGCACTGTAATCACATCCAGCCTGGTAAATGTCCCCCTGTAACCATCCTGGAAGGTGGTGGAAATAAGGGCTCCATTTAGGAGGTATTGGATCTTGTCCTTAGGCCTGACAGGGAGACACAGCTCCTCCCTGTATGATTAGTCACCGCAGGCATGACCAAGCCCTGCCCAGTGTGGACGGGGCTACATGGAACCAACCCGGAGAAGAGAACAGACTGAGCTCAGAACAGACACACACACTGGTGTAGCAGGAGTACCGCAACTTGCCCTGGCTGACTAGTGGATGAGAAGTAGGAAGGGGAGCACGCCGCAATCTCCAGCTATTCGCAAAGGTGGCTCTGGAACAAGTCTCTACGCTGGATGCTGCAAACTGCCTTAGGGCCTCGCACCCCCGTCATTAGCTCCAACACTTGCACGGTCAAAGTAATGACGGACAAGGGAGTCTTCCTGCTTAGACCTCATCTGCATGGTGCATTAGTCTGCACTGGGGGCGGGGGGGGGGCATTCCAGTGTGTTGAGCACTAACAGGCGTGTGCGGGCTACAGTGACACACACTAGGGAACTCTCCGTGGTGCCAGCAGGTCCTTATGGGCCAGTTAGTCCACAACACACAAGTGCACAGTAGATCCTGCACCCTGCCCATGCAGACGCTGACTTTAGTTCCCCATCTTTCTGAAGAGCGGGGTGTCCGGTGATACAGCCACCATTGCATTCCCGCAGATTCTGCTGCAAAGCCTAAAGCTTCCTATTGCCCCAGCTCAGGCGCCTTCCGTTCCGTTCACGCGGTTGCCGCCTAACTGTTTAGGCCCCGCTTGTTTTCTCTCTTGCGCCGCTCAAGGCATTGCAGCAGCTCTCTGACTGGAATCAGAGTGTGGTGTGGTGGGAACCACTCATTGACATAACCGTGTTAAAACTCGCTGGCTCACCGGGTTTTGATGCACTAGCCTTGCAGAGGGCCTGGTTTCTACAGGACATATTCAGAGCAAGATCTTGTCCAAAGTGGGGCGTGGGGGGGCGTGTGAGGAGAAAGGAGTCAACTCATAAATACTACGGGGTCAAAGCAGGAGCATAACTGCAACCATACATGTAATAACAGGCTATCCTGTGCTAAGATTTAAAGCCAACAAGCCAGGAAGTTGGCAGATAAGGCTACTACGCTCAGCCTCCCTGCCCCCTTCTCACCCTACCCTTATCTCTGCTACAGCTGGTCAGGAATTCTTTGCCAACCTATTTCTATTGGAAAATGCCGGTGTGGATAACAAAATGTGTTTTGTAGAAATGTGGGTTTAGCTTAAACTTTCCTCAGGAAGGTTTTTCAAGTCCAGGCTGGTGTTCTGGTGAGAGAGCCCCCGACCCAGACTAGCCAGCAGCCCTGTGTGTAGGGCGATCGCTTGGGAAGCCCAGGTTTGAATCTCTGCTCTGCCTGGTGCCTCCATTTCTCACACAACGGAAGTCTTGTTTTCCAGCCAGCCCTAATCCCCACCATCTCGATCAGAGTCCTGGAGGAAAGGCATCACAACAGCCTGCATGATCAAATGACACTAGGCAAGGGCACATGCGATGGAGCGAGTGTCCAGACGACACACAGCCTGCAGTTATAGCTGTATTTCACTTGGTATGTCTTCACAGCAGCTAACTCAGGTGTCTGGCACCCAAGTTGGCCTAGCCTGGCGGTGAGCAGCCACATGGCAACTCCCTCCCCAAATTATTGTGTCCCCACTGGTGCTGCGCTCTCCCGAATGTGTCGCTCTGGCTTCTGGAGGCCTAGCCCATGGTTCTGTCCGCTGCAGTACGCTGAACCCCTCTGATTCTTTCCCGGGGCATTGTGGGAGAACGCCACTCTCCTTCTGGGTGCACGAGGGGAATTGTGGGAAGGCACTGGAGGCCTATCGGCACTGGAATGGTTTGTTCTGCGCCCTCACTGCAAAGTGGGTGCCGTTTTGTGTGGATGGGTGGGGGGTTAACCGCACTGAAGACCTACCTGTGTTTAGTAGTGTGACACAGAGGCCCACTGGTGGTTTGTTACTCTGGGTCAGTGACTCTTGTCAGGCGTGACATTCTCACCACACCTCACTCGCTGGTGTCGTGATACTTATTTAAAAGGTGAGGTATACTATGTTGTTTGAAATCTAACACCGCACTGGTCAGTAATGTCACTGTGAAATGTTTATAACAACTCTGTAGGTGAAATCACAGATATTCCCCAATACCACATCCCCAGAGACTGTAAACAGACAGCAGGAACCTGTTTTGTCTCCTTTATGTAAAGGGGAAAGAAAACATGGGGGTAGACACCCCATCCAGCAAAGAGGGTTCTGACCTGCTGCCTCCGGGCCAGCCAGTGGCTAACCCTCCTGCTTTATAAGGGGGAAGGTGTGACCCTAACAGCATCCCAAAGGCCAAGGGCTCCATGGCATCAAGCAGTGCGTTTCAGCTGGCTTGACCAATGTACCCCAATTCCTTGGTGTCATGATCTGTATCTAACAGGCATCATGTAATATCTCACTGAAAAAGTAATGACACTTGTGGTTCAGAGCTTTGTGGAATGTGTGTATTGATACTATACATGGAGTTCTGGATGTTCTGATCTTATATTTTAAAATCTGTCTTTCAGCAAAGTAGAAAATGGGTCTGCCAAGGTCTCTAGTACCAGTGAAGCAGGGTTGGCCCGTGACAGGGGGATTGCAGTTTACCTAGGCAGTAAACAGAACTATCAAAGCTCACAAGCTAGCTGGGGAGTCAGCATGTCCGGATCACACAGAACTGTGTCTTTGCTGGTCTGACCAACCTTCAGGAAGAGGCAACAAAGGTCTATTTATGGGCAAGGTAAACCAAGCTATCAGGACAGCAAGTGGGGAAAGATAACCACTTACCAGTCTCAAAGGGGGAATAGAGATACATCCCTAGAAAGCTCTCCTGCCACTGCAAGCAAGCACAATGAACTTTGGGGGAGATGCTTTTCAATGGCTTACTGGACTATAAACAGAGGGGCAGAGAACCCCTACGTTATCCATCACTAGACAGACACAAGGGGCCGGAGCTCTTGCAAGCTGAGAAGGATGGGTCCTTCAGCCAAAGGGGGGTTGAAGTCTCTGGGAATTGAATAGAGGTGAGAAACCTGCTTAGGCAAAGATCTTTCACCTAAGACGACAAAGGCACCAGGCACTTTGGACTTTGTGGGAGATCCTGACCAGAGGGGTTGGTCAGCCATCTTGTTGGAAGGTCATGTGCCAATCTTACCCTGAACCAAGACTGTAGCTTTGTTAAGTCTTAGTCCCTAGAAAGCATTTTTCACTTTTGTTTATAACTATTTCTAACTCTAGCCTTTATACTTAAACTCACTTCAAATCCTTTCTCCTTTTGTTAATAAACCTGTTTTACCTTTTACTCTAAAGCAGCCCAGTGCTGGCTTTGATTTACCTTTAAGTCACAAGGGGACTAGCGAAAGTTGGCTGCGTAGTTGAGATGGCACTTAATGACAGGTCATACAATTGCACAAGAATCATGAAAACACTTTAAAGTTGGCTCTTAAAACAGAGGGTTTCTTGTGTTGAGGTGGTTCTTAGTGCAGTTCCACTGTGATTTATGTATATCTTAAAAAAACGAGGAGTCCTTGTGGCACCTTAGAGACTAACAAGTTTATTTGGGCATAAGCTTTCGTGGGCTAGAACCCACTTCATCAGAGATATATCTAGAGATAAATGAGCTGATCTATAGTGCTAGAAAGGGCTGTCTCAATGTGCTTGAAAAGATTCTACCATTTCTGATAGACTTTGCCCATTACGCCGAGAGGGGATATTGCTGAGGACAGTAGAATCTTTCTGGATGCATCCACTGTACATCTTAATGTGAAGCTACAAAAAGGGACAATAGACATCTACCTATGGCACACTCTGAACAAACCCAGCATAGCTCAGGAAAGTCTCTAAGATCCAAAAAAGTTAGCAGCTGAAACAGAGGGCAAAATGGAATTAATGACCTCTTAACATCCCTGGCACCCAGTGGGGTCTCACTATATTGCTCGCTGCTAGGAGAATCGCGTTCACCTAAACATTTACTTACGAACTGTTCAGTCTGAAAGCCTGAAGGGCAGCACTCGGTGCACATGCTGCCGTGATGTTTTTGAAGGAGGTAGTCTACCAAGTGCTGAGATCTTCCTGCAGTGACGCCACTTACCTCAAAGGTGACTTCCCGCTGAGCGGCAAGATCTGTCTTATTGCCGACTAAAACAATCACAATCTCATCGTGAAGAAATTCCTTCTCTAATTCCCTCAACCACAGCTTTGCTCTCGCAAAAGTTGCCTGGAAAGGTGAGAGAGAGACGCACAGACAATAAACCGACAGATACCCATGAGCTGTCACGTGGCCCAAAGGAGATTGGCAAGTGAGGGCTAAAAATTGTAGAAACAAATGGGTTATGTGCTTGTCACAGGTAGCGATGCTAGGAGGGCTACTCAGCATGGAACCGGCTCTAAATGTACTTCCTTCCCCAGAGCCAAGGAGGATGACTTCTCCTACTCCATCAGACATGACCAAACCACCATGGATCTCCAGTGGGTCATAGACCCAGCTTACAGGTGATGGGCTGAGGTGATTTGGCTCTTTCGCGATGGGGCAAGGATTCTTAAAAACTTGGCCTATCTCTTCCATAAAGTTCTGTTTCTGTGCGACATTACTCTACAGCAGCCTATGGTCTGCTCCTTCTGTAACTACCATGGCAGTAATACAGGCATGTGGCCCTTGGCGTTGCGGTTCCTGTGTGTTGCGTAAAAGTAAAGTAAAAGGGAAAAGACATGCATAATGTAGTGGGAGATCAGGCAACATGTCCCCCTGGAACAGTCCATCAAAAATGGACATTAGTGTAAGCCAACTAACAGATGCGTTTAATCTTTGTCACTATATCATCCTTAAAGTCCAGGGTGTGAGTGTAACGACGACAGACCCCGGCCGTTGGCGGGTGGGATTGAACCTGGTGCTTAGTGCATGAGCCTCTACCTCCTGAGCTAAAAGCCAACTGACTCTTAGCCAGGGCTGTAGAGCCAGACTCATTTTATCTCGCCAAGTGGGCTCGGTGCCACTAGATGGGACAGAACACCGCACCCAGGAGGCGTGGGGGTTACATGAGGGTAGGGGGGCAAAGAGCACTCAGTGATGCTCCTCCATCACCTACTTGGCTGTTGGGGTGGATTGGGCTGGGAGGTGGGGGTAGATAGAGAAACCTTGGGTTTTAGGGGGAAAGCATGAGCATTTATTGTCCACTGTAAGCGAAATGTCTGTACCAGTTCCATGCATGTCTTCAACCATCTTTACCAGAAGATGAAGGATCAGCCTGCCCACAAAGTAGGCCTTACATGACGTGTGCAGGGAAAAGTCGTCTTGGTTGAAATGTTTGGAGAAGTATTGGGAAGCTACCCTACCCTAGAACTATTGCAATGTACCAGCGGCGTGGGTGCATTATCAAGATTCAGTCTGGATATTTTGGAAAGGCTTCCGGAGGAGAGAGGCAGAGGAACAAGCCATCACTTGTCTTACCTTTCTGGCAATGTCATATACAAGAAGGGCGGCATTAGCTCCCCTGTAATAAAGACGGCAAACGCTATGGTACTTCTCTTGTCCTGCAGTGTCCCAGATCTCAAGCTTAATCGTGGCAGTCTCTAAACATACCAGCTGGGTGAAGAAAGAACCTGGAAGCAACAGAGATGGGACAGCTCATTGAGAAAGTCATAGCATGCCCCTTTATTAGATGTTAACCTTTATCTCGGTAAGCTGTGTGAAAGATGGGTGTCAAGATTCAGTTGGAAAGGGTTTGGGGGGGGGGTGCGCGCGAGAGAGAGAATAAAAACACCTCCTCCCCCACCAAAAGCAATGTAACCAACATGCTGGTGAACTGGTACTCCCCAATAACGGCACTGTACTACACCAATGCGCTTCAGCAGGGCTGACAGACCGTCAATATTAGTGGCATTAGCAAGCTTTGGTTTTGCAGCTGTCTAGTTGGAGGAAATGTGATGGCAGGGTGGGAATTAGGAGTCTTGAGTTCTAATCCAGCTGTATGGTGGCTGGCCCCTGTTGGGTGCTGCTATAACAGAAATACTGCAATCTCCCTGACACTGATTTGTATGACCTTGGGCAAGTCACTTAAGTCTCGAGTGGGCCCTGATTATACATAAGCAGCGCTGTCCCACGAGTAGTCCCGGGGAGGTGCTCAGATGCTTCTGAGCTACAACTCTATCACTGCTTTTTCTTGCTCTTAGCCCATGTCAGCAAACCTGCCCCACCCCCAAACGGGCAGGGCTAGGCTGGCCAGTGGGCGGGGGTGGCACCCAGGCCATGCCTGCTCGCCCTCTCTCCCTGCTCTAGGAAAGTGACAGGTGCATGCTTACTCCTGCACACCTGGCCCAGGGGTGTAAAGGTGGGAGGAGAGGCCTTTGCTTTCCCATACTCCCCCAGGTAAATGTGTGGGCAAAGTCCCAGGCTAGCCCTTAACCTTTCTGTCTCAGCTAGCCCAGATGGAAAATGGGTCTAATTAAAATCCACCTCCCTGGAGTGCTGTGAAAGCCAGCAAATATCTGCAAAATGTTTGAAGATCCTTGGACTGAAAATGCTATAGCAGCTCAATGTGCGGCTGTGCACAGTAGATAGGCAGAAGCCATCTGTTAAGGGCCAGATTGTCGAACACATACATGGGCTTGAGGTAGAGGGGGCAGTACAGAGCCAAAGCTCTCCAGAGAGCTCTGGGAGGGACAGAAGCCTTCTCTGAGTGCCAGTTAATGTAGGCAAATGACACCACGCTCCTTGGTATAGGCACTGGGACTGCCTGGATTGTGTGGAAGAGTGGGAGACCCCCCTGGGCCCTCCATCCTCCATCCCCATTCTCCTGACAAAGGTCAGGGTCCTTCTGTAAAACAGGAAGAAAAGTGTCTTTCTGCCTATTTCTGACATAAAGACACAGAGCCAGATCCCTGCTTATGTAAACTGGCCTTACCTCCATTGAAGTCAACATAGAACAGATGGGGATCAGTCCCATGAATATCAATGGCCTCTCTAGCTCATACCAGGGTCTGTAAGCTTGTAAAACTTCCGAAAGAGACTTAACTGACCTTGTGTTGACATCTCCAATAAAAACTGAAGCCATGTTTTCCATCAATGTTGCCTACTGAGGTGAACCTTTTTGCATCTGATGATGGGAGCGTGTAGCAGAACTGTGTGAATAATGGTGGTTTGGTTTTGTTGGTGGCAATTTGAAAAGTCAAAAAAAATTAATTGCAACACCACATGAAATGTTTCAAAGTTTTTGACTTTAAGTCAAGAGAAATTTCATTCTGGGTCAAATTAAACATTTATTTTGACTTTGACCATTCTAAATAATTTTTTAAAATAAGACTAAAGGAATTTTTGAAAGTAATTTCAAACCAGAAAATTGAAATGTGATATTTTGTTCAGGTGGTTTTTTTTAAACAAACAATTTAGTGAAACTACCATGAACTCATAAGGTGGGTGAGATAAGATCTTATCTTGGACCAACCTCTGTTGGGGAGAAGGGACACGCTTCCGTGCTACACAGAGCTCTTCTTCAGGTCCGAGGAAGGAACCAGAGTGTTTCAGCTAAATACTCAGCATCCTACCCAGACCTTGAAGAGCTTTGTAAAGCTCAAAAGCTTGTCCCCTCTCGGGTGACCAGACAGCAATTGTGAAAAATCAGGACGGGGTGGAGGGTAACAGGCGCCTATATAAGATAAAACCCCAAATATCGGGACTGTCCCTATAAAATTGGGATATCTGGTCACCCTAGTCCCCTCCGCCAACAGAAATTGGTCCAATAAAACACCTACTTGTTTCTCCAATATTCTGGGCCCAACATGGCTACACTAACACCGATGAAGTGAGCTGTAGCTCATGAAAGCTTATGCTGAAATAAATTTGTTAGTCTCTAAGGTGCCACAAGTCCTCCTTTTCTTACTGCAACCATGAACTCATAACACGGATCTGCAGCTTTTTCAGAAAAAAATCTTTGGCTGAAATTTCACCTAGTTCTCATGTGAGTGGGTTTCTGTTTAAACACCATGAAAATGATGTCAAAGGCAGGTATGCCGATGACATCGGGGGGAGGCTAGGTGGGGTGCTTGGACTAGATTGCTGACCAGAGCTATCTAATGGGCAGAGCTACTGGGAGTCTGGGAAGACAGACTTTAAATGTCATCTGTTGGAGGCCTTGCTGTCAGCCATCAGAGGGAATCCAGGAAGCAGACTTGTTAAGTCCTCTGACACAAACAGCACGGAACAGAGCGTTACGTCTGTTTTTCTGACACCCAGGAATTATACTGGGGGGTGGTTCCGACCTAACGCCAGAAGATCAGACTCTGAAGTGCAGTTCCTAGGATTCAAGGGCACACCTGTGTCAGTTTCTGCAGTGAGAGTAAGAACTTGGTGCAATTTTGCAGTGAGCGCTGAGAATGGGACTGGCACACATCCATAGATAACATAGTATTTCTGTGGGGGCAGTTGGCAAAGCTGGGGTGTGGGGGGAGGGATTGCAAAGGGGAAAGTCTACCATTTACTATTAAATGCTATAAACTCTCTCTTGGGTTAGTCAGAACTGCAGGCTCAGTTCAAATGCCACCAAAACCCACTGCTGACATGAGCTTTGTAATAATATGACCCTTGCTGAGACCTATTTAAATGCTACATTACCTGCAATGAAACACTAGATGTCACTCTAACTGCACAATGAATACAGCTGCGATGCTGTTTCCCTATTCATGATTTCTTGGTCCCTAAAAAGAACAGGAGGACTTGTGACACCTTAGAGATTAACAAATTTATTAGAGCATAAGCTTTCGTGGGCTACAGCTCACTTCATCGGATGCATAGAATGGAACATATAGTAAGACAGATAGATAGATACATACAGATAAGTTGGACGTTACCATACAAACTGTGAGAGGCTAATTAGTTAAGATGAGCTATTATCAACAGGAGGGAAAAAAAAAAAAAACTTTTGTAGGGATAATCAAGATGGCCCATTTAGACAGTTGACAAGAAGGTGTGAGAATACTTAATTTAAGGGAATAGATTCAATTCAATTCAATAAAGTCTGTTCATTTTGCGGACTAACGCGGCTGCGACTCTGAAACCTGTTCTTGGTCCCTGCGTCTCCAATCTACCCCAGTGGAGAAATGTGTCTTGCATGTGGCCTCATCCTCCCTGCCATTGAACTCAAAAGGCACTTGGCCACTGGCGTCAGGGGAGTAGTCGATGCTCAGGCCTGGCTTTTTTCAGAAGTGCTTCTTAAGTAGGAGACCCAGCTGTAAAGGAGACCTAAAGACCCAGCTGTAAAGAGCAGCATCAGAAAAGGCCCAGCTTTTCAAACGGGCACCGTCGCCTGCACAGCTTGCGCTACCTTAACCAGACTTTTCCTTATCTCTCGGTCGTCCATCCTGTGCCTGAGCTGAGAAACCAAACGAACCACGCACTCCCTGGCTGTAACCTGGGGTTCTGTTGGATCGCATCCCGTTAGCGAGCCGCCACAGCTGCCCGGGAAGTTCCAACAGGAGCCTGCTTCCTGAGTGATGGCCTGTAGGTGCTCTGCTGGGCCTGCTAGCATCAACAAAACCAAACTTCACACCAGCATAGCGCCACTGACTTCAGCAGAGGTACGCCGGCTATAAGAGAGACGCAGGTCAGGCCCTTTATATTGCACCAAAGGATTAGTTCATTGCTGCCACTCACTCACATCCCACAGTGGGCATGGATTCCCTGAAGTCATTTTTCACATAGCGGAAGGCTATGCTTGACTTTCCCACGGCCGTGCTCCCCAGCAGAACCACCTTGTAGACGTAGGATTGCTCCGTGGAAGGCCCCGCCCCCACCTGCTGCTTTCTTCTCGGAGCCATATTCTGCAAAGAAGAAAAAACCCCTATTCAAAAGGCATTGGCAATGAGCTCAGGGACCCGGGCTGATTAGCTGCGTACACTCTAAAAGGTTAGGCCCTGTGCCTTGATTTCCCACTCAGCACAGTGGGAGACGTGGCTCCAGTTTAATTCTTCCTGCACCCCCTGTTCCAGTCAATCAAGCTTAACATGCTTAAAGGAATCATAATGGGAGTTTAACCCTAAGGGTCCCTGTACAGTACGGGGGCTGTACCAGCATAGCTATGTCCCTGTATAGGCCAGTATAATGCAGTGGTGTGGACGCAGCCAACGCCAACAGAAGCGGGGTTTTCCTTTGGTGCAGGACACTGCTTCCCCGAACGACAGGCGCTTCAGCGATGGCAGCATTCTTCTGTCAACGTAGCTGCATCCGCCGTGAGGGTTCGGTTGGCATGGCAATGTCAGGCAGGAGCGTGGCCAACCACAGGGCAACGTGCTGACCTCACTTACCTGTAGACCAAGTCTAATCCATAGAATCATAACCAGCCTGAGCTGCTGTGGCCACAGCCACACTGTCAGGTGGACTCTCGTAGCAGCACTGTGAACTCCATCATCCCCATCCCAAATACTGTTCATAGCGCTCCAACCTGTTCCCCCCCCACTGATACCTGACCTCCTGAGTCATCTCTTCTGTCAATACACTGCCTTGGGCTCTTGGAACAAACTTGATACAGGTGGTCCCAAAGCTTCCATCGCTAGGCTCACAAGTGGCAGTCCAGATGTACAGCCATGAATCAGCTGGACTTTTTCCTCACCAAAAAACCTCTCTGGCCTTATACCTGTGGTTCTCAGGAGTCTCCAAGGCCAGGTGAGGCTGGCTATGGCGGGAGACTAGGGGGAAAAAAAAACGAATCAGTGGCTGAACTTTTAATCCTAGAAAATAACTTGTCTTGAAGTCTGTTTCTAGTGCTTGGTGTTATGAAGATGGGCCACATTTTCAAGGCTATATTCAGCCTTAGCAATAGTTTAAAAAAATAAGGAGACCTATGTCCATGGTTTCACAGGCCCCCAACTCCAGCTGTAATAATGACAGAGACAGATCCATGAACCCCTAAAGACAAGCAACCCATGAAAACAAATGCCTATCAGAAACAGTGATTTTTTTTAAATGGCTCCTTTTGTAAACTTTGATTGTCAAATCTCTGTATCTTTGCTCCTCCATATATATCTGCCTTTGTAGAGTGCTTTGAGATCCTTGGATAAAAGACTCCTTATTACTGCTGAGTTATTGTTACATCACTTTGAAGATGGCTGATCCTAGACACAGAGCTAGGTTCCACCTGTAGCTGACAACCTGCCCACACAAACATCAGAATTGTGTGCCCTGATCTTCCATCCATTTACACCTCCTCCCATGGGTTACTGTGGGGCTCAGTGACAAAGCCCAGGATTGTATAAGCCATTATCAAGTTTAGACACATTTAGAAGCAGCCTGTGTGGTTCCCAAAATGAAAGATTTAATCTTCCTAGACAGAGAGTGATTAAAGCAGAACAAAAGAAAAGGAGTTCACCAAATTAAGTGCTGGGCTGACAGATATCTGTCAGGCAGTGAGGCAGTATTCCTTGCATCATCCTGTGGAGATGGAGAATGGATGCAGAGAAGGAAAATGAGGGAAAGTGAATCTGAAAGCAATCTCAAGCCAGCCAAACTTCGCACCATGAAGAAAAAAGAAGCAAAACTTCACAGAGACATCTCCGTCCTGAGAAAACGCAAGAAACAAAACACCATCCCCAGAAGTCTCACCACGTAGAATCTTCTGATCACATACAACTCTCCAACATGACACCCCACTTTGTAGGGGCATTTCCTGGGGTTTCCCCTTCTCTCTCCCTCGATCATTATTCAGACTACACCAGACGGGCGAGTCTTTGACATAAAAAGAGAATAGACATTGGAAAACTGTTAGCTTCTTCCTCTGAACGTTTCTGAAATGCCCAATGAATTCTCCTATAATGCAGGAAATTGCAAGACAACGCTGAAGAGAAACTTTCTGCCAAAATGTTGTTGTCAATTGCAGCTGTTTAATAGAACTTGCCAGTGGTAAGTTATCTTAGGAAATCCATAAACATGCATCAAATCCAATGAATTTGCTCCCCTTTCAATCAGCCATGAATGTAAAACAAAACCACCTCAGAGGGTGGCACTGCATTAGCAATGTAAAATGCCATGTAGAACCAGACTCCATTATCCCCTCCCCTACACCGGATACAGGACACCAGTGCATAAGTCCACAGGAACATAACTGCACGGCATGGGACCACTGGTCCATCTAGAACAGTAGCCTGTCTCCAACAGTCGGCGTTGCTAGTTGCTCCAAGGGGGGTGACCATGGCCAAACTTTCCCACAGGGCGGGTTTCTTCCAAATCTAAGTTAGCGGTTAGTTTGTGGCCTGAACCATGAGTTTCTCTCCATCTAAATTATTTTAACCCAATCACATCTCTAAAGACCCACCTCCTCGAGTCTCCCTGGCACCAGACTTTCCACAGAGCGGTTTCTGTTTTCATCCTTTTCCCTTAATTGGCTATGCTCTTCTTTCTCCTTCATCTGCCTAGGTCACTTCCTCGCTCTTTCCATGTTTATCCCTCTGACTTATTTATTTCTCCCTTCCTCCATCTAAGCGGCCTCCTCTCCCTATCAATTTAGGTTTTTGTGAAGGTGTCCATCACCATGGTATCTGAGCACCTTGCACAAAGCCATGCTTAGCTCTTACACAGCACTCACTCCACAGACCGCAAATCCCTTTACAAAGGAGTTATTACCCAGCTGGGGTAACGGAGGGGAAGTGACTGGTTCCATGTCACACAGCAGCCCAGAGCCAGCCAGCAATAGAACCCAGGTCTCCTGACTCCCAGGCCAACGCCTGATCCGCTGGACCACACAGTCTACGCCGTTAGCTTTCTCTTCCATTCCCCCTCTGTCCAAGCTCATCTTGAGCTCCCCCAGTTGTTCACCTGGAGCCAGCCCAGATCTGCTAAACCTTAGGCCCTAGACTCAGGCTTAGGGGGATTTCTTAGGCCCTCAGGAAATATAGGACTCTTGATGATGCAGCAGCTGTGGATACCAAAGCCATGGGTGGGGAATTTCCCTGGGGCGGAGAGACCGTAGGACACTCCAGGCTGGGGCACTGCTGCTCAACCTTCTGGCTAGGAGCCCCAGAAACTTTCCATCTAGGTATAAGGATCTCTTATCCCCCATGTCTGGCAAGTCTTCACTTCCTCAGCCAGTGGTAGGGACACAAGGAAAGGAAGCTGGGCTCCCCCAAGGCGGGAGGGAAAGGACAAGGAGGTTTCCTGCTTTTTGCAAAGCAAATGGTCCTGCTATCCCTGCTGTTCCCCCTAGTTCTAACCCTTGGCACCAAATACTTTGCGTGTAGTGATTGCTTTAGTAGGCTGAAAAGGCACATGTGTCCTTTCAAAGGACATCGTCCCTCACTGAGAACTCTCTCAAATTCCCTCTGGTCTTGACACTTCCTATGCTTGGTATTGTCCTAAAGATTTGTGTAAGATGCATGTGGGTATCTTGTGTTTTCACCCTGCCCCTTTGGAAAGTTTGACCAAGAACCACACAGCCATGTTTTAACTAGATGAGTGAGACTAGGAGGAGGGAAAAAGAAAAGGAGGACTTGTGGCACCTTAGAGGCTAACAAATTTATTTGAGCATAAGCTTTCATGGGCTACAGCCCACTTCATCGGATGCATTTGGTGGAAAATACAGTGGGGAGATTTATATACACAGAGAACATGAAACAAACAATGGGTGTTATCATACACACTGTAATGAGAGTGATCAGGGAAGGTGAGCTATTACCAGCAGGAGAGGGGAGGGGCGGGGGGAACCTTTTGTAGTGATAATCAACGTGGGCCATTTCCAGCAGTTGACAAGAACGTCTGAGGAACAATGGGGAGGAGGGGAATAAACATGGGGAAATAGTTTTACTTTGTGTAATGACCCATCCACTCCCAGTCTTTATTCAAGCCTAAGTTAATTGTATCCAGTTTGCAAATTAATTCCAATTTAGCAATCTCTCGTTGGAGTCTGTTTTTGAAGTTTTTCTTGTTGAACAATTGCCACTTTTAGGTCTGTAATCGAGTGACCAAAGAGATTGAAGTGTTCTCCAACTGGTTTTTGAATGTTATAATTCTTTGACATCTGGTTTGTGTCCGTTTATTCTTTTACATAGAGACTGTCCAGTTTGGCCAATGTACATGGCAGAGGGGCATTGCTGGTACATGATGGCATATATCACATTGGTAGATGTGCAGGTGAACGAGCCTCTGATAGTGTGGCTGATGTGATTAGGGCCTATGATGGTGTCCCCTGAATAGATATGTGGACAAAGTTAGCAATGGGCTTTGTTGCAAGGATAGGTTCCTGGGTTAGTGGTTCTGTTGTGTGGTGTGTGGTTGCTGATGAGTATTTGCTTCAGGTTGGGGGGCTGTCTGTAAGCAAGGACTGGCCTGTCTCCCAAGATCTGTGAGAGTGATGGGTTGTCCTTCAGGATAGGTTGTAGATCCTTGATGATGCGTTGGAGAGGTTTTAGTTGGGGGCTGAAGGTGATGGCTAGTGGCGTTCTGTTTTTTTCTTTGTTGGGCCTGTCCTGTAGTAGGTGACTTCTGGGTACTCTTCTGGCTCTGTCAATCTGTTTCTTCACTTCAGCAGGTGGGTATTGTAGCTGTAAGAACGCTTGATCGAGATCTTGTAGGTGTTTGTCTCTGAGGGGTTGGAGGAAATGCGGTTGTACTGTAGAGCTTGGCTGTAGACGATGGATCGTGTGGTGTGGTCAGGGTGAAAGCTGGAGGCATGTAGGTAGGCATAGCGGTCAGTAGGTTTCTGGTATAGGTGGTGTTTATGTGACCTTCGCTTATTAGCACCGTAGTGTCCAGGAAGTGGATCTCTTGTTTACGTAGAGACTGTCCAGTTTGGCCAATGTACATGGCAGAGGGGCATTGCTGGCACATATCACATTGGTAGATGTGCAGGTGAATGAGCCTCTGATAGGGTGGAGAACACTTCAATCTCTTTGGTCACTCGATTACAGACTTAAAAGTGGCAATTCTTCAACAAAAAAACTTCAAAAACAGACGCCAACGAGAGACTGCTGAATTGGAATGAATTTGCAAACTGGATACGATTAACTTAGGCTTGAATAGAGACTGGGAGTGGATGGGTCATTACACAAAGTAAAACTATTTCCCCATGTTTATTCCCCTCCTCCCCATTGTTCCTCAGATGTTCTTGTCAACTGCTGGAAATGGCCCACCTTGATTATCACTACAAAAGGTTTTTTCCCCCCCAGCTCTCCTGCTGGTAGTAGCTCATCTTCCCTGATCACTCTCATTACAGTCTGTATGGTAACACCCATTGTTTCATGTTCTCTGTGTATATAAATCACCCCACTGTATTTTCCACTGAATTCATCTGATGAAGTGAGCTGTAGCTCATGAAAGCTTATGGTCAAATAAATTTGTTAGTCTTTAAGGTGCCACAAGTACTCCTGTTCTTTTTGCAGATACAGACTAACACGGCTGCTACTCTGAAACCTGTCATTATGCTAGGAGGAGGGAAGTGGCTTTCAATTCTCTAAGTATTTTGGTAATTCCAGAAAAATTAAGTATTTATTCTCCTAGCACCTAGAGTGTGCAAGGCACTTCGGTTGGGTAAAAAGGCATGATCCTCGACAAGTCAAGGCTTCTGATTTTAGGTGTTAACCAACAAACACCAATGAAACACCCCCAATAAAAAGAAAAAAATGAAATCAGTGTTTATCACAAAAACACTCCGTTTGTGTTGACTTCATCCCTTTCCCAGTGTGGTTTGTTTACGTAGGCAAAATGGCCCTGCTTCTGGGCTGGTATCTAAGGGCTTATCTACACGGAGCAGTAATGCAGGCTCTGGAGGTGTGATTTCTAAAGCGTGCGTTAATTGATCTGTGTAGACCCTGCTGGTGCACACTAAAAGTTCCCTAGTGTGCTTTAACTTAGTGCTGTTTGAAACAGTACTTCATTAAAGCACACTCGGGAACAAACGCACTAAATGCTAACCCAGGAATTTAATAACAAGGATACAAAGGTTAACCAAACATGCGCGTCATCTTTTATACACATGATAAAAATTAAAGTACAGTAGAACCTCATAGTTACAAACACCTCGGAAATGGTTGTTTGTAACTCTGAACAAAACATTGTTCTTTCACAAATGTACAACTGAACATTGATTTAATACAGCTTTGAAACTTTACTATGCAGAAGAAAAATGCTGCTTTCCCTTTATTTTTTTAGTAGTTTACGGTTAACACAGTCCTGTACTGTATTTGCTTTTTGCTTTTTTCTTCTCTGCTGCTGCCTGATTACATACTTCCGGTTGCAAATGAGGTGTGTGGTTGACTGGTCAGTTCATAACTCTGGTATTTGTAACTCTGAGGTTCTACTGTAGATCCTATTAAGACAAGAATTTTGGGAAGTACCTGAAAAAAATCTTCCCATGACAGTATCAAAGAACGCCCTGAAAAACCCTGCTTTGAGGACATGTACATAGACCTCAAATTTCTAAAAATAAGCCCTGAAAACCAGAAGCCCTGAAGATAGATAAGCCAACATCAGGTACTGGGGGAGTACAGCATGCAAGCCGGAATAACTGAGGAGATGCTTGAATATATTTTTGATGACAATAACACTTAATTAGTGGTTTGTTTTCAAAGCGCTGACTGTTCCCGAGGTGTGTTTAAAAATACATAAAATCCAATTGGGGCGGGAGGGAAAAATGTAATTGCGTACGGAATTATTTGCATGCAGAATCACGCCTGCCTGCATAGTCCAAGTGCACAATCATGCAAGACCGGGCACAGCTTCTCCCATATAACCACGTTCTGAAGTATTTGCAGGATCAGGGCCCATGATTATAACTGCAGTTACAGGTTTGTTATACTTGTGTCAGCACCTGGGCTTTTGTCTAAATGCCTTCGAATCAAAACCATTTCTCCCAGCCACCTGATTAAGAACACCAGGGTTAGATCCTCAGCTGGTGTAAACTGGTATAGCCCTAGTCACCTCAGTGGATCTACAGTTAATTTTGGCAGCTGGGGATCTCGCCCCAACATGTATAACTGAAATCAAAACCACTCACACCTATCTCAGGCACCAACATGCCTGGCAGCATAGATGGTTTAACTATGCAGTGATGTGCCTTGCATAACTCTCACACAACAAACAGTCAACCTGTGGGACTTGTTGCCATGGGATGTTGTGAAGGCCAAAAGCATAACTGGTTTATGAATTAGATAATTCACGGAGGATAGATCCATCAGTGGGTATCCTCCAAATGGTCAGGGATATAGCCCCATGCTCTGGGTGTCCAGAAGCTGTGGGACTGGATGACGGGGACAGATCACCCAAAATTGCCCTGTTCTGTTCATTCCATCTGATGCATCTGGCAGTGGCCACTGTCAGAGACAGGTTTCAGAGTAACAGTCGTGTTAGTCTGTATTCGCAAAAAGAAAAGGAGGACTTGTGGCACCTTAGAGACTAACCAATTTATTTGAGCATGAGCTTTCGTGAACTACAGCTCACTTCATCGGATGCATACTGTGGAAAGTGTAGAAGATCTTTTTATATACACACAAAGCATGAAAAAATACCTCCTCCCACCCCACTCTCCTGCTGGTAATAGCTTATCTAAAAGTGATCACTCTCCTTACAATGTGTATGATAATCAAGTTGGGCCAATTCCAGCACAAATCCAGGGTTTAACAAGAACGTCTTGGGGGAGGGGGGGTAGGAAAAAACAAGGGGAAATGGAGTGGCTAAGTCGTTATGCAAAGTAACCTATTTCCCCTTGTTGTTTCCTCTCCCCAACCCCCAGACGTTCTTGTTAAACCCTGGATTTGTGCTGGAAATGGCCCAACTTGATTTTCATACACATTGTAAGGAGAGTGATCACTTTAGATAAGCTATTACCAGCAGGAGAGTGGGGTGGGAGGAGGTATTTTTTCATGCTTTGTGTGTATATAAAAAGATCTTCTACACTTTCCACAGTATGCATCCGATGAAGTGAGCTGTAGCTCATGAAAGCTTATGCTCAAATAAATTGGTTAGTCTCTAAGGTGCCACAAGTACTCCTTTTCTTTTTGTCAGAGACAGGATATTGGGCTAGATGGACCCTGTATGGCCATTGTTATGGGCCCATTTTTGACCACAAAAAGCTCTTAGAATCATAGGTTAGGGTTGGAAGGGACCTCAGGAGGTCATCTAGTCCAACCCCCTGCTCAAAGCAGGACCAATCCCCAATTTTTGCCCCAGATCCCTAAATGGCCCCCTCAAGAATTGAACTTACAACCTTGGGTTTAGCAGATCAATGCGCAAACCACTGAGCTATCCCTCCCCCTTCTTCTTCCAGTTAGGCAAAATGTGCTACTGCAGCTAAAGCACCAAGTCAAGAGTCTGCATGAAAAGTATCTGCCCCGAAAGCGGCTTAACTGGGTCTGGTTTTTAGTCTGGTTCCATTGCTATTTTGCTCATTGTCCTATTTATTACAAAATAATAAATGCAAAACCTTTGTTAGTGAGATATTACACGAAACCTCACAGGCAGGACTAACTTGTCAATAGCGCTGAAAGGAAAAATCTTTCATGAAGAAAAGTGGTTTTTCAAACAATACACTACATCTGCGGAAAATGTTCATATTGTTTGAAATGTTTTGCCAAAACAAAGGGAAAGTGGATTTATTTTAAATGGAAAAACTTCTGACTTCCAGGCTTTTTCCTTTCTTTCTTTCCCCTTTCCATTCCCTCCCCCTCTCTGTGGAAAAGAAAAAGGGAATGGTGGGGAGAAAGGATCCCCCCCCTCACCCTCCCCCCCCCCCCGATTCAATGAAAAATCGTATTTCTGAGAAAATTCTGGGGGGGTTTCTCTGGAAATTTTTCACTGAAAATTTACCTTCCCTCCCCTCCGACCTTGCTGATTAATATTACAAACTCAGGTTTGGGTACCATATGGGGTGGGGAGGATGCAAGTGCCTCCCAGGAGGAGTTTATAGGGTTGTCCTTCTATAGAGATACACACCATCTCTTGGAGTGTGGTGTTGGATGAGAACATTTAAGTTAGAGCCACTATTCAAGGTGGCCAGCAGGGGTATGTAGCCAGGAGATAAGGGGAATGCAAAATGGAAATACAGGCAGACAGACAGTCATGAATTTACCCAGAGTCTGGTGGCCTGGTCTCTCTCTGTGGAACAAGCACTGAAGGGATGCATCTGGTGCCCCATGCACTCTGCCTCTTCCACTCTTGGTCACTCAATTTGGGGAGAGCTGGGTCCTTTGCTTGTGCTAGCATGTTGCACTTCCTGAATTCCCTCACTGTTCCCATCCCTAGGAGGAGGATCTAATATGGACATGGTATCTGGGCCCTCACTTCCCCATTAGTGATCAGCGTGGGGCAGGGGACAGACTGAACCTAACGCGAGCTGTGCCCGTACGAAGGCTAGGCAAGTGGCTCCTTGCTTACTGTCACAGAAGAGCTCATTAAACCTATGGATTGTGCACACAGCTTTGTCTAGCCAGAACCAGGCTCATACTATCATCCCTTCATAGGATATCAGGGTTGCAAGGGACCTCAGGAGGTCATCTAGTCCAACCCCCTGCTCAAAGCAGGACCAATCCCCAATTTTTGCCCCAGATCCCTAACTGGCCCCCTCAAGGATTGAACTCACAACCCTGGGTGTAGCAGGCCAATGCTCAAACGACTGAACTATCCCTCCCCCCCTTGTTCTCACCACCCTGCTAGTCTGTTTCTTTCTGTGCTAAATGACTGAGGTTTAAACTCTGATGGAGCAGAATTAATAACGACACCTGGCTCTTACACAGAGCTTTTCATCAGTAGATCTCCAAGCACTTTACAAAGGAGTATCATTATCCCCACTTTACAGATGGGGAAACTGAGGCACAGAGGGAAGTGATTTGCCCAGGGTCACCCAGCAGGCCAGCGGAATAGAACCCAGTAGCCAAGCTGGCCCAGGTGTCCTGAGTGCCAGCACTGGGTTCTGTCCACTAGGCCAATTAAGAGTTGACTAAAGATCAGAGAATGGTGCAACCCCCAAAAAATCTGGCCATTTTCTTATGGAAATAACAGTAGGGGTTAAGCTTACTAGCACCAAGTGACATGCTGAATATTTTAAAGGCCCCCTTCTAAGAGAGAGATGGTGGATGTAAATACTACTGTTCACGTTCCAAGGCATGAGAGACGGCTCCTGCCTCCCGGTTTTCTGTATGTATTTCTCATTCTGTATTTTACATGAATTGCAGAAGTATTCCCCTCCCCTCCCCTCCCTCGCACTCTGACAGGAGCACTTCTAAAGAACCCAGAGAGTCAAACACCAGCCCACCTGACAGCAGAGCAGGGAAACTCTGACAAAATGTTGGTCCAGTGTGACAGGGCATCTGAGAGGAAACAGCAAAGTTACCCCTGCTAACTCCCATTACTTAAGCTACACTTAGGCCATGTCCACATTAGAAAGCTTGCACCGGTCTGACTAAAATCAATCAGGTTACCTCACAAGAAACCCAAATGTAGATGCACTTGAACTCATTTAGCCCCATGCAGAAGGATTTTAGCTATACCAGCCGCACTAATGCAGCAAGTTTTCTAATACAGACAAAAGCCTAAAAAGAAAGAGGGGTTAGATGCCGGGAGAAACTACAGAGCTGCCTCAGGCTTTACAGAAAGTCTCTGCAACTGGCTTAGCTCACTAATTTAGGGAGCGGGTTAGGGAAGAGTGGCAGTGTTGGGGGAACTGTCCCTGAACGTACAAGCACCCCAAACAGGAGGAAAGGGGCTGCCGGTTGATTCCTGAGATGAGACGCGTGGACAGATTCCATAAGAGAGCAAGCAGAGACCATGGCCGGACTGAAGCCAGGCTGAGCAGCCTCAGAGACTAGGGAGAAAAGAAGGCCAGCTGATGACCCCTTCCTCCACTGCACAATCCTGTGTGTTAACAATAATGACTTGGAGTGTTTTCTGACACACGCCTGTCAACAGACCCCAACAGACAGGCTCAGCTGCAGCTCTGACTCAGCTAAACCCTTAGCCCTGAGGCTGCTGTCATTTGATTCCTGTTAGAGAAATGCGCCTGCCTACATACTGAAGTTAAGAGGATTAATTCATAGGTTTGCAGGGGTTTAAGGCTAGAAGAGACCCTTAGATCCTATCACAGGCCATTAAACCTCACCCACTTACCACTGTACAGAGCCCAGTAACTTGGGCTGGACCAACCTTGCACTACTCTTTCTGCATGCAGGGTGTTTGCTTGTCTTAAATTCAATCACCATTGATCCGATCATTCAGCTGCTGAAGGAACAGACTGTATTCAAGCCCCTGAGCAGGGATGCTGCAGCTTGAAGGGTCTGAACAAGTGTTTTACGGCTTTTGATGAAAGCCTGTGAGAAATGGAGTGGTTGGCTATCCTGGAATGCAATGTGGTGAGTGGTGGTTTCAACCACTTCACTGTGGTGATGTGAGGGGGTTGCGGGGAGGGGGAGTTTTTCTTACTGCTGACCTGGTAATGATAAAAGAGAATTGGATTTTACCTACTCGGAGAGTTGACTCTTTTGTCTTTAAAGAACACCAGTAAAAATGGGCTCTTGTGATGACGCTGGCTCTGAACGGTTTCTTTAAGATACCATTTCATTTAAAAGCCCATTTGTACCTATGGCCAAGCCTTTGAAAATAGGAGCCTAAAGTTAAACTCCTAAAATCCATCTTTAGGCACCTGCCCGATGTTTGAAAGCGCTGAGCACCCAGCCACTCCCATGGTGGCTCCGCGCTGTAGAAATCCCGGCCCCTGGATTTAGATGCCTCAGTACAGGCATGGGAGGCTAATTTTAGGTGCCTATTTTTGAACATTTTAGCTGAGGTGGTTTAGGTCATCTTTAGGTTCAGCGAGAGTTTAAAATGAACTGATGGCAGGGAGGTGCCTAACTCTCATGGACTTTCACTGGGAGTCAGGCACCTGTCTGCTATTGGTGCCTTTGGAAATCTTCCTCCTTAAACTGCAGGGACAGAAGTCTCCTAGGAAGTGCTGAAGCTGATGCTGATGCTGAGTGTCCACAAATGGTCATGGCTAAAGCTTACTTTAACTAAAGATCAGCTTGGGATCTGAGGGTTTAAATGGGAAGGGGACATTTCAAGGCTTAAAGACATTCTTGGATGATATTGTGCCAATGTAGGGCCTGATCCATTCTCACCAAAGCCACTGGAAGTAGGACTGGGCCCTTATTCTTGAAAGAAAATGCCTAACCCAAATGAGTTATAGCTATAGTCTCTCTTTATTGCAGGATTATCTTGGGACTCCTGAGGTTTGAGTCTCATCTGTGATAGATCCCTGCATTCTGATAAACCCTCCCTCGTCATTCTTTCAAGCCCTGCTGGGAGGGGCAAGTCCCTCCTCCCCCAACACCCAAACTCTGGCCTCAACTTTGGGAAGCTGAAAGAAGGAAGCTGCCTTTCTCCAGGGTAAACCCAGCTCCTGGTCAAGCAGTGCTTTGGGGCTCAATGGAGTTTTTGGCCTCTTTCAACCCTAGGGTCCTTGAGACAGGGCCTGGGTCTCCTCTGTGCAGTGCTCAGCGCTCAGCTCACCGTAGGCAATGAATAATCCAAAAGAGCTTCCCCCTGAAATTAACCAAAGATGCACTGCCATCTCCGTCAGGCGCAGTGGCGGCCGGTTACACACACCTTGACCTACAGTGCCCACATTGATAACATACCCAAAAGTGCTTTGAAATGGCTTTAAACATTAAATGTGTGCAAGCCACACCACCTTCTCAGCCTGTTGCAGGTTTGGTTTTCCCATCCGCCCACCCTCTGCTCTTACAGGGTATTGATAGAGGAAGAGCTCACC
Source organism: Chelonia mydas (assembly GCF_015237465.2). Lineage (NCBI taxonomy): Eukaryota > Metazoa > Chordata > Testudines > Cheloniidae > Chelonia > Chelonia mydas. The sequence continues at coordinate 68,642,705 of NC_051251.2, read as the reverse complement.
TTTTTAAACATTGCTTTTCTTCTAGGCGGGCGGGGGGGAGTCTTCAATCCATTGAAAGTTTGAAACAATGCTGGCTGGGAAGCAGCTGTCGCAGCTGGGTTGTGCAGGTGCTCAAACAAGTTAAATCCAGGCAAACTAGAAAGCAAAAGGCGCACCCCTTGAACCTCCCCACAGAGAGCCAGGTACTTTCACCCGCACGCTGGTTGCTCCTAAAGATCAACACACGAACACAACAGTGCTTGGTAAAGTTTAAGGTCCACTGATTCTGCAGCTAGTTGATCTGCCTTTAGGAATGCAGAGCCATAAAACCTGTAATCAAGGTGATTTGAGTGGAGCTGGCCTCTTGTTCCGAAGGGCGGGGCCCTGCGCACTCCAGTGAAATGCTAAGGAGAGTGATTCTGCTGTCCCTGGTTCCCTTCCTTTCTACAGTTTCATAATCCTATTCCTTTCTGTCTTTCTGCTAGGTCCTGCAAACGTTGTGTCCGCCCCTAGATTTCTTGTTTCCATTGTGATTCACGACCATGTAGCATGTCACATCCTGTTTATACTAAAGAATGACTCACTAGTTGAGGGCAGCAGCACTGGGAATTCAGGAAGTTGTTAATATTCCTAAAAATCTCTGGGCCTGATCCTTGGCCCTGCTGAGCTGTGCTCAGTGCAAGGTAGGGGAGGGGGAAGTGTTACAGTCTCAGCTTCAGAAATGCTGGAACAGGTCCCCTTGGTCCACTCCAGAGCCCGAGATCACTATAACACCTTTATTCTCGCCACCCCGGGCATAGGTGCTGGAACTAGGGATACGGGGGGTGCTGCAGCACCCCCTGGCTTGAAGTGGTTTCCATCATATACAGGGCTTACAATTTGGTTCAAAGACTCTCAGCACCCCCACTATATAAATTATTCCAGCACCTCTGCGCCTGGGAGGGCCAGGATGCTCTGTTCGTGGCCTTGCGCCAGGAGATGAGCTCAGATTACTTTGTTTGGGCCGATTTGCAGAGCACTTCCAATTTGCAGGGATGTATTTTCTGCTTGCTACGTAGTTGTGAATAGCAAATCAACTCTCGCAAAGAACCAGAGAGGGTAGAAGGGAGGTGGAGACAGACTCTAAAACTTGGACTTTCTTGCTTCCTTTTTAATTAAAGGAATGACTAGTTACTCCAGGCAACTGGAGCCTGCTTGTTCATAGAGAAAGAAGGCTCTTGTCTCTCTCAGGAACCGTAATATAGCAATATTGAGGAAACCACTGCCCATTAATGTAATGGTACATCCTGCATCGAGAATGAGAAGAGACAGCAAGGATTGCAGCGGGTGTAAACAAGCATCTGCCAGTTTGGACAACTCTTGCAATTTTAGCACAAGTCTCATGATGACTTTTGGTGTCTTGCCTTAAACCCTCACCTCTCGGAATCATGTAATAACGTGATCATCTAATTGATTTTGTTTCTAAGTAAGTTTCTAACCCTTGTGGTTATGGATAAAAATTTGAAAACATGAGCCCTAAGACCTGGAGGAAAAACAAATTAAAATCTCAACATTTTAAAGCCAATCTCGTGATTTTTGGGGGGCCTGATTAGTTGGATCTCTGATATAGTGAAAGAAATGCAGAGTAATGCTATTGTGGGTGCTGAAGAATTACACCAATGTAATTCAGAGATGGTCTGTATACCAACTTGCACCAATATAACTAAATGTGTTTCCTATAACAGAGTGGGTTATTTTGACACAAATCATTGCCTGGCCACTCTTATTTCTGAATCAAAGTGACTAATGTCAAATTTTTACCAACTTAGCTAAAGTGACTTAGCTCTTTCTATTTTTTATTTTTTTCTAACAACAAGTGTGTCTACACACAGTTTGGTCCCAAAATAACTGAACTGGCTCAAATTAATATTGTTTTGATGCGAGTCTGTGCGTAGATGGGCCCTGAGAGCCGACTCTGACCCCTCTGCATAGAAGAGGCACCATTGCAGCCTTGTGGCTTGAGGCAATGAAAGCGAAATACCTCCAAGTGGAAATGAGAGCCCAAATTGTGGGCGCACTGTGGCACTTTCACAGCACTCGGGCTTTCAGTTCTGACCATCATTTCAGAACTTAAAGATGCCACCTCCCTGCATCAACAGGTGGGGGAATTTGGTGGGGCCGGCAGTGAAAGGAGGAAAGAGCGTTAGGAGAGAGAGAGAGAGAGAGCCTGGAGCACTGGGCCTGGTGCAGGACCTGAGGCCTGAACGAGAGGCTGTGAACCAAAGTCAGGCTGTGTATTAAAGTGGCTACTCACAAGTTCATTGTTTGGTACGTGAACTTGGCAAAGTTGCTGCCAGCATTGCTAAAACACAGGCAGTCCAAAGAAGTACTAGGCCCTAGATATTTACATAAATACATTCCAGAAGGCTAGTACAGATACACCCCAATCTAGTGCAAGATAACATGATTTGAGAGAACAATGAAAGGACATGTTTTGTCTGAAATATCAGGAACAAGGAGAGGAAACAAACAGATGTCATGAAACACGCAAGATGGTATGAAAGTTGTTTAGCCTGGTTGTTTCTCAGTCTAAATGTTGGGGTACCCCACTCTAACCCTTTGTGTGGCCGAAGGGACAGCAGAGATTCCCGCTGCTAACTGAGCTGCTCCTTGCCACGAGACACTCGTGTTAATGTACTTGTGCAAGTCATTAGGATTGTGTCTTGAGGGCAATAAACCTGGTTGAGTGCCTTTGTCACTGAACCATGCCTGTGGTCTTTCTCTAGGAGTAACATCAAGGTCTGCTGAATTAGCAGGCTGTGTTCTCTGCTCGTGCTGATAACACCGAGCACCCAGGAGAGGAGCGCTGAGCGACTGTAACAGCTTAGCAGCCTTGACACCATGCAGCAGCAACATTATTCCACTCTTCTAGAAGTCCCTGTGGCAAAAGAAGGCAGACACTTGCCAAGTCATAATAGGTAGCACCTCCCACTGGGAGTCTCTGGCATTCATTGGCCAGCTGGGGCTAGGGGTACTGATTGGCCAGCATTCCCCACCTCCCAGGATTTAACTCTGAGCAGGGGCCATATGGAGCCTCTTTCAGCTCCGTTCCAGCAGCCATCCTACCCACACAAATGAGGACTGGGAACCTGGCCTGACAGATGCTGCAGGTCTAGCTGATTGCCTCTGGAGGGGGTCAGGAAGGAATTTTTTCTCCCATGGACCCACTGGCAAAGGACTAGGGAGTTTCTTCCCTTCCTCACAGCCCCTTCAAGCCACAGTGGGGTAAGTAGGAATGTGCCTAGTACCTAACTAAGGTACTGGGATGGAGGAGTTTCTTCGTTGCAACTTGTGGCTGATTTCCAGTGTGGTTAGGAGAAACCAATGAACGGTTCCCAGAGGTAAAAGGCCTGGGATTTTCGTGAGGAGGCCTTGGGTTCAAGTGTTAGGGTGAAACCTTGTGACCTTTGTAGGCCAAGGTCAGACCTTGTGTCCCTTGCAAGCCAAGGTCCCCACCCTGCTGCACCCTCTGTCCCCCTCATGGTGGGAGGTGGTGCTAGGACATGGAGAGAGCTGAGTTCTGGGGGGTAGGCTGAGGAGAGCCTGTATAACCCATCATGTGGGGTAGGAAGGAGCCCTGTAACCCTGGCACTAGTTATGGGTTATATGGTAGAAGCACTGGAACCCCCAAACTCCCCTATTGCTTTCCAGGTTAGTATTGTCTAGTGATAGGCCTGAATCAAACTATAGTGGAGTTTCGTATTTGAATTTCACAGCTGGTGTTTTTTTCCTTTATGGGCTGAGCCAAATCTGACAGCTCTCATACTTCAGGGGCAGGAGGACCTGAAATCCAGATTTGGATCCAAAACCAAATTTTGGCAGTGATGGTGTGGGAACATACTGCTTTCTGAAACTCGTACTCATCACCGTGAGGAGGCTGATTTAGCACCATAAAGTATGGATGCTTGCCCAACATTTATGCCAGCCATATTTTGTGACTTTTGCCAAATCGTACAAGAATGAATGTGAGAGAGAAGACAGAGTGGGAGCCTTGTTCTCCCATAATGCAATAACAAGGGAATATTCAGTGAAAACCAAAGGTAGCAAATTCAAAACCAATAAAAGGAAACATTTTTTCCATTCAATGTGTCATTGGACACTGGAACTCATTGCCCCATGATGCTGCTGCTGTGGCCAAGAATTTACTAAGATTAAAAGAGGGATAGAATATAATAAGAGTCTCCAGAGTTATAACAGTTAATGCAAATAAAGCTTTGGATGAGATGCTTCAGATTTTAAACCATTCTGGAACCTACTGTATAGAATAAGACCTTCCTGGGATCAGTTTATAACACAGCTTCCTATTTTGGGGTTCTTGCACTTCCTCTGAGATGTCTGGAGCTAGCCACTGTCAGAGACATGTTATTGGACTGAATGATCCATTCTTGTAATCCCTATGTTCCTAGAACAGATTGATTCCTGGTACTTCATGGTTCTGATTGGGCCAGATATTCTACAGCTTCTCTTGCTAGTTTATTGACATTTTTCTTCTAGTCTTATCTGGAACCCAAAAGCAGGAGGGGACTGAAAAAGTCCGGGGGAGGGAAGGACTTTCGAACATAAAAAGGGCTCCAAAAACAAAATAAAAATCAGCCCAGTGTAAATAGGAATCCAAGCTGAACAAGACATGGAGTCTTCATTATGTGCATCAATTTGACATGTTTCAGAGCAGGGGCTTGAAAGTCTCAGGTTATAATAAGAAACATCCTTTGAGAAGAATTTCCACCTGTGTTTAAAAAAAAAAAAAACACTGCGTAGAATGCTACCAAACTTTACAGAAGTAGATATGAAATGCATCTCCACAATCCAGGTTGCTGAAAAGGCACGTGGGATAGTTAATTGGAAAGAAAGCCTGGGGGGAAATATCTCCTTCCTGCCCTCCAAACCCCTCAGTCCCCGCCCAGAGCTCCCTCCTATACCCCAAATTCCCCATCCCCACAACAAAGCCCGCAACCCCTCCTGCACCCCAACCCCAATTTTGTGAGTATTCATGGCCCGCCATACAATTTCTATTCCCCGGTGTGGCCCTCGGGCCAAAATGTTTGCCCGCCCCTGCTCCGAGAGATGGCGTCCCTACCCATCCATGGGAATCCAAGCTGCCCAAAAGGATGGGAGCTGGGATGGTCTAATATATCTGTCACGTCTATTATTCTATGCCCTTGGTGTCGTCTTCAGGAGGTAACGCTGTCAGATCATTGTCTCCATTTTGAAATTATAGGGACAACCTACTATATTCATGACTGAGAAAGGGCCAGACTGTGCCATTAATGCACTGTCCAGTATAGAGCACGGGGTGGCATCACCTTGCCCTAGGAGAGTCAGAGGAAGTGCAGTATCTCCCACTTGGCTGGGGTGGCAATCGCACGAATGTGGGAGCACCTCTTAAGAGATGTGCAGTGCAGAGAAGGATCCAGGATCCCACCTCCTCTGCACCCCTCCTGGTGCAGCTTGTGCCCCACAGGGTTGTTAGCAGGGACTGCAATTGTGACCCTGTCAGTTATTAGAAAAAAAGGCAAATAGCCTTTAATGGGGCATTAGACTTTTATCTCTTCGACAGTTTCAGCTTGTTCATGTAAAGCCATTTCTTTGTAGCTGCTGGACGAAATGTCACTCCATACTTACACAGCTGCTTAAGAGCCTGATATCTGTGTAACCCTTTTGCCCGTCAGAGTTGGCAGCAACAAGGGCGGGGTTCAGTATCTAGGGGTTCCGTTCTAACAACACAATGCAAAACTGGCTCGAGCCCCAACCCCGTGACCTGCGACAAATAAATACCACCTCCCAGGCACCTCCAAGAGGCAATACTTCCCCTCTCACAAGCACGGAGTCTGAGTGTAGCAAAAGCCTTTTAATAACAGAGAGAAAACAATGCGGCATTATGTTGGGGGAAACACCACGAACATAATTCGTAACACAAACCATGAACCAGAAGACCCATCCCAAATAGATTGGGCCTTATCCTTTCCCTTTTGTTCTTGAGTCCAGCAACCCAAAAGTCACCCAAAGTCCCAAAAGTCCAGCAACCCAAAAGTTCATCTGCAGAGTTTACCTCCCAGCCTGGCTGGAAAAAGGGAGGTATGGGGGCACCTTAAGTAATCCACTGCTCATGTCAATGGCAGACTGCCCTGCCTCTCCACGGGGTCTGCTGCAGCCTCCACCGGGAGCTGCTCTGCTCAGTCAGCTGTGCCACTCCTCTCCAGCAGGCATCCTGCTAGTCACTCACCAATATATCTTCAGGCCCCCCCAAACTTAACAGCATTCAGTGATTTTGGCTCTTAATAATTTTAGCTCTTCTAGTGATTTCAGCTCATAGTGGGGGAACCTCAGTGCTGGTGCACCATTGGGCCAAAGTGAAATCAGTTCAACAGCCTGTAACCAGACTCCTAATAGAATCAAAATTAGCTCTAATTTTATACAGCAGAGGGACAAGAAGGATAGAATTGGTGTTTGGAGGCCTTCAGAAGAGGCCTATACCACCAGGTACAAATACCTGTCCCCACCCTCTCTTCATTCAGCGGGGGGGGGGGCCGGGGGTTGGAACCCATGTCCCTTGCCTAGCAAGTGCTACTTAGTTGAGGGCAAGTCCCTCCATCATAAAATGCCAAGTACAGTTCTACTGTCCTTGATTCACATAACCAGGATAACAACACTTTATTCATCCTGCCCCCAATAACTAAGAGACTGGGGATCCCACAGCAGCCTAAGAGACCAGCAAGCAGTCCCATCATGCTAGGCGGGGTGGGTGTGCCCATGCAAACGAGATCAGCCCCTGAAGTCTTTTTCCATAACTCACCACCAGATGTCAGGGTAGATCTCATCCTGACTCTGCTTACATCTGCATAGCAGTGTCATCTCTCTGCCTGTCTGTACGGCTAGAGAATACCTTTCAAATAGTACTGTGGTCACGCCCTTTAATCTGTTACACCCCAACACAGGAAACCATTAGGGGCTCAGCTACTGTAAAGCATCACAGCTCCTTTGAAGTGAGTGGAGCTGGGCTGATTTACATTGGCTGAGAATGCGGTACACTCTCTTTTCACCTTCTCAAAGGTAGGCTCCTAACTACAGGAAGCTTCTAATAGCTACACTGCCAATCAACATGAGTTTATGGAAAATAGATCCTCTCAAACTAACTTGATATCTTTTTATCTAATGAGACTACAAGTTGGTTGATAAAGGTAATAGAGTTGATGTAACGTTGTGTTGTTGCAGTTATGTTGAAGCCTTCTGTAAGGCGTTTGACTTGGTCCTGCATGACATTTTGATTAAAAAAACCAAGATAGATATAAAATTCAGAGGGCACACATGAAATGGATTAAAAACTGGCAAACTGGTAGGTCTCCAAATGTAATTGTAAAAGGGAAATCGTCATTGAATGGGTGGTCCCTCAGGGATCAGTTCCTAGCCCTATGCTATTTAACATTTGTTTATTAATGACCTGGAAGAAAACATAAAATCATCACTGAAAGTTTGCAGATGATCCAAAAATCGGGGAATAGTAAGTAATGAAGAGAACTGATCACTGATTCAGAACAATCTGGATCACTGTGTAAGCTGGAAGCAAACAATATTCATTTTTAATATGGCTAAATGTAAATATATACAGCTAGGACCAGAGAATGCAGGCCATACTACAGGATGGGGGACTCTACCCTGGGAAGCAGTGACTCTGAAAAAGATTTAGGGGTTGTGGTACATAATCAGCTGACCATGAGCTGACACTGTGTCCAAATAGGTGAATGCAATCCTTGAATGCAATAAAGAGGGGAATCTTGAGTAGGAATAGAGAGGTTATTTTACCTCTCTTTGGCTCTGGTACGATCGCTGCTGGAATACCATTTTCAGTTCTGGTGTCCATAGTTCAAGAAGGATGTTGATAAATTGGAGAGGATTCAGAGAAGAGCCATGAGAATGTTTAAAGGGTTAGACAACATTTGCTATAGCGATAGATTCAAGGAGCTCCATCTATTTATCCTAACAAAGAGATGGTTATGTGGTGACTTGATTACAGTCTGTAAGTATCTACACGGGGAACAAATATTTTAAACAATGGGCTCTTCAATCTAACAGAGAATGGTATAACACGATCCAAGGGCTGGAAGTTGAAGTTAGACAAATTCAGACTGGAAATAAGATGTAAAAATGAGAGTAATTAACCATTGGAACAATTTACCAGGGGTTAGGGTGGATTTTCCATCACTGACCAATTTTAAATCAAAATTGGATTGTGTTTCTAAAAGATCTGCTCTAGGAATTATTTTGGGGCAGTTCTCTGGCCTGTGTAATACAAGATGTCAGACTAGATCAGTGGTTCTCAAATTTTTGTACTGGTGACCCCTTTCACACAGCAAGCCCCTCAGTGCGATCCCCCTAATAAATTAAAAACACTTTTTATATATTTAACACTATTATAAATGCTGGAGGCAAAGCAGGGTTTGGGGTGGAGGTTAACAGCTCGTGACCCCCCCAGGTAATAACCTCATGATCCCCTGAGGGGCCCCAACCCCCAGTTTGAGAACCCCTGGACTAGATCATCACAATGGTCCCTTCTGGCCTTGGAATCTATGATTCTATGAAGTCAGGAGCCTAAGCATCTTTGAGGATCTGAGCTTTAGAGGTCACAGTCATCCAAGTGCCACTAGAGGGCACTATTTAACAAGTATATCAGACCACAGAAAGTCTTACATTGCATTTTGTGTCTCCACAACAGACAGCCGGACAAATATAGCAGCTAAGGAGCTCAGGCAAGCCTACCAAAAAACCCAAGAGGCAAATGCCCGCTCGGGGTCAGAGCCCCAGACATGCTGCTTCTATGATGAGCTGCAAGCAATTCTAGGGGGTGTCCCTACCACTGCCCCACCCTGTACGTGGACTCCTGCAAGGGGGGAGTCTCACGCAACAGGGATGAGGATTTTGGGGACGAGGAAGTTGAGGAGGAGGAGGAGGTTGAAGATAACGCACACCAGGTAAGCGGAGAAACCATTCTCCCCGACAGCCAGGAACTGTTTATCACCTTGGAGCCAGTACCCTCCCAACCTGGGCTCCCGGACCTTGAAGGCGGAGAAGGCACCTCTGGTGAGTGTACCTTTGTAAATATAGTACACGGTTTAAAAGCAAGCGTGTTTAATGATTAATTTGCCCTTAAGACTTGGGATGCATTTGCGGCCAGTACAGGTACTCGAAAAGTCTGTTAACGTGTATGGGGATGGAGCAGAAATCCTCCAGGGACATCTCAGTTAAGCTCTCCTGGAGGTACTCTCAAAGCCTTTGCAAAAGGTTTCTGGGGAGGGCAGCCTTATTTCGTCCTCCATGGTAGGATACTTTACCACGGCAGGCCAACAGCACATAGTCTGGAATCATTGCAGAACAAAGCATTACAGTGTATGTTTGCTGGCGTTCAAACAACATCCGTTCTTTATCTCTCTGTGTTATCCTCAGGAGAGTGATATCATTCATGGTCACTTGGTTGAAATAGGGGAATTTTATTAAGGGGACGTTCAGAGGTGGCCGTTCCTGCTGAGCTGTTTGCTTGTGGCTGAACAGAAATCATCCCTGCTGTAACCCACGCGGTGGGAGGAGGGGTGAAGCGATCATCCCAGAGAATTGGGGGTGTGGGGGGGGTGGGGTTAGTTGGGTTTGTGCTGCACGTTAACCTGAAAACCACAGCCCCTCCTTTTAAATGTCCAACCCAACGGGCGCTTGGTATGTGAAATGAGGGCACTGCTGTTTAAAACCATTCTCACATGTTAGGAAGGTTAAAGAAGCCAAGAGACTGTGGCTTACCATGTCTGCCTGCAAGCCGAATTCTGTTGCCCGCCGGCCCTGCATGTGTGATCTCTCACACCAGATTGGCAGGCCCTTGATATAAGAGGCAAAATGCCACCTTGTAAACCAACCACACGTGTTATGTAATGTTAACAGCTTGGTTCACCGTGAAAGAGTCTACCCATTGTTCTCGAAAATGTCTCTTTTTAAAGACTAATCTCCCTTTTCTCCCTCAGCTGCAAATGTTTCAACACTCCCCCTATCATCTCCGTCCCAGAGGCTATCAAAGATTAGAAGCCGAAAAAAATGCACTCGCGATGAAAGGTTCTCTGAGCTCATGCAGGCCTCCAAAGCTGAAAGAGCCCAGCACAGTGCGTTGAGGGAGACAATGTCAGAGTCCAGGAAAGCACAAAATGAAAGCAAGGACAGGAGAGGTGGCGTCAGCGTGATGAGAGGAGGCAGGATGCAATGCTGAGGTTACTGGAGGAGCAAATGGATATGCTCCGGAGTATGGTTGAGCTGCAGGAAAGGCAGCAGGAGCCCAGACCGCCGCTGCAGCCCCTGTGTAACCAACCGCCCTTCTCCCCAAATTCCATAGCCTCCTCACCCAGACGCCCAAGAACGCGGGGGGAGGGGGAGCCTCAGGGCACCCAACCACTCTACCCCAGAGGACTGCCCAAGCAACAGAAAGCTGGCATTCAATAAGTTTTGAAGTACTATGTGGCCTTATCCTTCCCTCCTCCACCATCCCACCCGGTGCTTCCCTCCTTCCCCACCCCTCCCGGGCTACCTTGGCAGTTATCCCCCCATTTGTGTGACAAATTGATAAAGAATGCATGAATTTGAAACAACAATGACTTTATTACCTCTGCAAGAGGTGATCAAAGGTGGGAGGGGAGGGCGGTTGGCTTACAGGGAAGTAGAGTGAACCAAGGGGGCGGGTTTTCATCAAGAAACAAACAGAACTGTCACACCGTAGCCTGGCCAGTCATGAAACTGGTTTTCAAAGCTTCTCTGATGCGCAGCGCACCCTGCTGTGCTCTTCTAACCGTCCTGGTGTCTGGCTGCGCGTAATCAGCGGCCAGGCGATTTGCCTCAACTTCCCACCCCGCCATAAACGTCTCCCCCTTACTCTCACAGATATTGTGGAGCACACAGCAAGCAGTAATAACAATGGGAATATTGGTTTCACTGAGGTCTAAACAAGTCAGTAAACTGCGCTAGTGCGCTTTTAAACATCCAAATGCACATTCTACCACCATTCTGCACTTGCTCAGCCTATCGTTGAACAGCTCCTGACTACTATCCAGGGTGCCTGTGTATGGCTTCATGAGCCATGGCATTAAGGGGTAGGCTGGGTTCCCAAGGATAACTATAGGCATTTCAACATCCCCAACAGTTATTTTCTGGCCTGGAAAATAAGTACCTTGCTGCAGCCGCTCCCACAGAGCAGAGTTCCTAAAGATGTGAGCGTCATGCACCTTTCCCGGCCATCCCACGTTGATGTTGGTGAAACGTCCCTTGTGATCCACTAGTGCTTGCAGCACCATTGAAAAGTACCCCTTGCGGTTTATCTTAATCCTGAGAGTCTCTGGATTAAGTTTAGAAGTGTGAGCAACAAGGGTGATGTCGTGATGGGAGTCTACTATAGACCACCAGACCAGGGGGATGAGGCTTTCTTCCGGCAACTTGCAGAAGTTACTAGATCACAGGCCCTGGTTCTCATGGGAGACTTCAATCACCCTGATATCTGCTGGGAGAGCAATACAGCAGTGCACAGACAATCCAGGAAGTTTTTGGAAAATGTAAGGGACAAATCCTGGTGCAAGTGCTGGAGGAACCAACTAGGGGCAGAGCTCTTCTTGACCTGCTGCTCACAAACCGGGAAGAATTAGTAGGGGAAGCTAAAGTGGATGGGAACCTGGGAGGCAGTGACCATGAGATGGTTGAGTTCAGGATCCTGACACAAGGAAGAAAGGAAAGCAGCAGAATACGGACCCTGGACTTCAGAAAAGCAGACTTTGACTCCCTCTGGGAACTGATGGGCAAGATCCCCTGGGAGAATAACATGAGGGGGAAAGGAGTCCAGGAGAGCTGGCTGTATTTTAAAGAATCCTTATTGAGGTTACAGGGACAAACCATCCCGATGTGTAGAAAGAATAGTAAATATGGCAGGCGACCAGCTTGGCTTAACAGTGAAATCCTTGCTGATCTCAAATACAAAAAAGAAGCTTACAAGAAGTGGAAGATTGGACAAATGACCAGGGAAGAGTATAAAAATATTGCTCGAGCATGCAGGAGTGAAATCAGGAAGGCCAAATCACACCTGGAGTTGCAGCTAGCAAGAGATGTTAAGAGTAACAGGAAGGGTTTCTTCAGGTATGTTAGCAACAAGAAGAAAGTCTAGGAAAGTATGGGCCCCTTATTGAATGAGGGAGGCAACCTAATGACAGAGGAAGTGGAAAAAGCTAATGTACTCAATGCTTCTTTTGCCTCTGTCTTCACGAACAAGGTCAGCTCCCAGACTGCTGCACTGGGCAGCACAGCATGGGGAGGAGGTGACCAGCCCTCTGTGGAGAAAGAAGTGGTTCGGGACTATTTAGAAAAGCTGGACGTGCACAAGTCCATGGGGCCGGATGCGTTGCATCCGAGAGGAGTTGGCGGATGTGATTGCAGAGCCATTGGCCATTATCTTTGAAAACTCATGGCGATCAGGGGAAGTCCCGGAAGACTGGAAAAAGACTAATGTAGTGCCCATCTTTAAAAAAGGGAAGAAGGAGGATCCTGGGAACTACAGACTGGTCAACCTCACCTCAGTCCCTGGAAAAAATCATGGAGCACGTCCTCAAGGAATCCATTTTGAAGCACTTGGAGGAGAAGAAGGTGATCAGGAACAGTCAACATGGATTCACCAAGGGCAAGTCATGCCTGACTAATCTAATTGCCTTCTATGACGAGATAACTGGCTCTGTAGATGAAGGGAAAGCAGTGGACGTGTTGTTCCTTGACTTTAGCAAAGCTTTTGACACTGTCTCCCACAGTATTCTTGCCAGCAATTTAAAGAAGTATGGGCTGGATGAATGGACTATAAGGTGGATAGAAAGCTGGCTAGATTGTCGGGCTCAACGGGTAATGATCAATGGCTCCATGTCTAGCTGGCAGCCGGTATCAAGTGGAGTGCCCCAAGGGTCGGTCCTGGGGCCGGTTTTGTTCAATACCTTCATAAATGATCTGGAGGATTGTGTGGATTGCACCCTCAGCAAGTTTGCAGATGACACTAAACTGGGAGGAGAGGTAGATACACTGGAGGGTAGGAATAGGATACAGAGGGACCTACACAAATTGGAGGATTGAGCCAAAAGAACTCTGATGAGGTTCAACAAGGACAAGTGCAGAGTCCTGCACTTAGGACGGAAGAATCCCATGCACCGCTACAGACTAGGGACCGAATGGCTCGGCAGCAGTTCTGCAGAAAAGGACCTAGGGGTTACAGTGCACAAGAAGCTGGATATGAGTCAACAGTGTGCCCTTATTGCCAAGAAGGCCAATGGCATTTTGGGATGTATAAATAGGGGCACTGCCAACAGATCGAGGGACGTGATTGTTCCCCTCTATTCGACATTGGTGAGGCCTCATCTGGAGTACTGTGTCCAGTTTTGGGCCCCACACTATAAGAAGAATGCAAAAATTGGAAAGAGTCCAGCGGAGGGCAACCAAAATGATTAGGGGTCTGGAACACATGACTTATGAGGAGAGGCTGAGGGAACTGGGGATGTTTAGTCTACGGAAGAGAAGAATGAGGGGGGATTTGATAGCTGCTTTCAACTACCTGAAAGGGGGTTCCAAAGAGGATGGATCTAGACTGTTCTCAGTGGTAGCAGATGACAGAACAAGGAGTAATGGTCTCAAGTTGCAGTGGGGGAGGTTTAGGTTGGATATTAGGAAAAACTTTTTCACTAGGAGGGTGGTGAAACACTGGAATGCGTTACCTAGGGAGGTGGTGGAATCTCCTTCCTTAGAAGTTTTTAAGGTCAGGCTTGACAAAGCCCTGGCTGGGATGATTTAATTGGGGATCGGTCCTGCTTTGAGCAGGGGGTTGGACTAGATGACCTCCTGAGGTCCCTTGAACCCTGATATTCTGATTCTATGATTCATGTACTGGCTGCCTTGCTGGTCCGGTCCCAAGATAGGGATATGCGTTCCGTCTATCACCCCACCACAATTAGGAAATCCCATTGCAGCAAAGCCATCCACTATGACCTACACATTTCCGAGGGTCACTACCCTTGATAGCAGCAGCTCAGTGATCACATTGGCTTCTTGCATCACAGCAGCCGCCACAGTAGATTTGCCCACTCCAAATTGATTCCCGATTGATCAGTAGCTGTCTGGTGTTGCAAGCTTCCAGAGGGCTATCGCCACTCACTTGTGAACTGTGAGGGCTGCTCTCATCTTGGTATTCTTGCACTTCCGGGCAGGGGAAAGAAGTCAAAGTTCCAAGAAAGTGCCCTTAAGCATACAAAAGTTTCGTAGCCATTGGGAATCGTCCCAGACCTGCAACACTGTGTGGTCCCACCAGTCTGTGCTTGTTTCCCGGGCCCAGAATCGGCATTCCACGGCATGAGCCTGCCCCATTGCCACCAGGATGGCCAAATTGCCGGGGCCTGGGCTTTGAGAGAAGCCTGTGTCCAGGCCCTCATCACTCTCCTCACCACGCTGCCGTCGCCTACTCGCCTGCTTTTGCAGGTTCTCGTTCTGCATATACCGCATGATAATGCGTGTGGTGTTTAGAGCAGTCACAACTGCCGCGGTGATCTGAGCGGGCTCCATGCTTGCCATGGTATGGCGTGAGCAGGAGAGCAGAGTGGCAGCGGAAGCAGCAGATGGATGACTATGCTGACGGCAATATGGCGCCCGCACAGAAAAAGGCGCAAAACAATTGTTGGCCATTGCTTTCACAGAGGGAAGGGTAGGCTGGCAGCAGATGGTGCTACTGGCTGGAAGAGCAGTCTGAGGCAGAATGGCCCCCCTCAAGGATTGAACTCACAACTCTGGGTTTAGCAGACCAATGCTCAAACTACTGAGCTATCCCTGTGCCAATATTCCAGGCAGGACAGAATCTCCATTAGACAAAACTTAAGAAGAGCATGACCTGAGTCACTCCCATTTATGTGCAGGCGCCCCTGACAGACTTTACCAAGGTCTGCCAGGAGCACCCATGTCCGACCAGGCGAGCCCGACAGGCCTCACTGAGATCTGCCAGGAGCACCCAGGAAACGACGAGGACAGCTACTAGTCGTACTGCACTATCTGCTGCCACTAGGCAATGAGCTGCTGCTGTGTAGCAATGCAGTCCCACGTCTGCCAGCACCCAGGAGACATACGGTGACGCTGAGCTGAGCGGGCTCCGTGCTTGCTGTGGTATGGCGTCTGCACGGGTAACCCATGGAAAAACGCATGAAACGATGGTCTGCCGCTGCTTTCATGGAGGGAGGGAGGGAAGGGGGGGCCTGACGACATATACCCAGAACCACCCACGACAATGTTTTTTGCCTCATCAGGCACTGGGATCTCAACCCAGTATTCCAATGGGCAGCGGAGACTGTGGGAACTGTGGGATAGCTACCCACAGTGCAACGCTCCGGAAGTCGACGCTAGCCTCGGTACTGTGGACGCACTCCGCTGACTTAATGGTTTTAAGTGGGGACGCACACAATCAACTGTATAAAATCGCTTTCTAAAACTTCGACTTCTATAAATTCAACCTAATTTCGTAGTGTAGACATATCCTTAGAGGTGAGACTTTCTGGTGCAGAGGTCTGAGCCAAGTGCTTAGAGTCCATCTGTAGTTCTTCCCTGTGTTTTTTGTTTACCTTCACCTTTTTAAAAATTCTTCCCCTATCATAGGATGGCAATTGGATGGAAAAAATGTTTATTTCTAATGTATATGGGCATCTGAAAACGTATTGAAAGGTCAAAATAAATGACTAGATTATAGAAGCCTTTCTCCTACTGTAGAAACCTATTCCCAATAATCTCCTAGTATCCCTGGTACTTCTGCTGGTTTGCTGGGTGACCTTGGGCAAGTCACTTTGCTGTCCCGTGCCTCAGTTTCCCCATCTGTAAAATGGTTCTAATGATATTGACCTTCTGTTGTTAAGTGCTTTGAAATCTATCAGTGAAAAAGTGGTAGATATTACTCTGGTGTTCAGTCTATTTGGGAATAGGACACTGGACTGGGACTTAGGAGACCTGGCTTTCATTCTGGGTTCCTCCGCAATTTGGCTTTCAGGTCTGTGTCACTTTGGGAGAGTCACTTCACCTGTTCGCACCTCTGTTTCCCCTCCCTCCCTTTGTCTATCTACTTAGTAAGCTCTTTGGAGCAGGGACTGCCCCTTCCTATGTGTATGTATGGTGCCTGGCGCAGTATTTACTGTTACTGTAATACATAGTAATGAGAATGGTCTGTTTGTAGCCAGACTTTCTAACATTTAGGCTTTTAAAAGCTGAGAGCGTGACATTGTTTTTGGAGTGTTAGCTGGATTCCATGGAAACACACTGTCAGCCATAGCCTCTCTTAACTAGCTTTTTGTTTATGATATAGATTTTAGCTTCAATAACCACACCCGGCTGAGCACTGTTTATGCTACTTACTTGGCCAAGTACGAGCTTCTGTACTGAGGCACAAACTCAGTGTACTAGTTCAAACAGGAACAGGTTATGTTGACCGCACTGCTGGGTTTGGACTCTCCCAACTCAGAGCAATACCCTAATGTACTAGCTGCATCTTAGCTGCCCAGATTCACAGTGGATCACTTTCCCCCTATTGCATCTAACTCTGGAAGTTTCCATGGCCTGAAGAGGAAGAGTGCTTTCCTCAGACACCCCAAAGGCCGTCCAGGAGCTTCGTTGGTCATGCTGCTGGCGTGGTGGCACAGGTGAGGTAGAGGTGGACTGAGCCAGCTTTCCAGAGTCTTTGCATGTGGTCGCTGTAACCCCTGCCACCAAGAAGGTAGGAGTTTCAGAAGCAGGGGCCAGATCCCTCAGGCTCACCAAGCGAGCCAGGAATCCTTGCTCTGCTTCCCCTCTGGAGGGTTCAAAATTCATGGGATTGCAACCAACTAAGTGGTCAGGCCAAGCCAGCATCAGAGAGAGCACATAGAGAATCAGTCCCCAGTGATCAGGGACCAGGAGAGCAGTAGGCTGATGCCAAGGTGGGACTGAGCAGGGCTGTGATTCCCCTATTCAATGCTAAATCCCTGCCTGCTCTACCCCTGCTGGCCTGGAAATCCACCTAGCTGCAGCCTAGCGCCCTACCTCATGCCCCCCGATAACCTTATCACACCACCCCAGGGGGACGCATCCCACAGTCTGAAAACCAGTGCTCTAAAGTATCTGGTACTGGCTGCTATCCAGCATAGTATAGCAGAGTAAGCAGATCACTGCTCAGCTCAGCTATGGCAATTCTTATGTTCCTGGTGCAGTACCATCAAACCTCAGGCTTCAAAAAATAAATCACGATTCAGGCCCTCCCTGCCCCCAAATTGTGAGAGCTGCTTTAAAAAAAACCCCATAAAATTTAAAAAAAGAAATAAAGCTTGGGTTGTCTCTTCCTATCAGGCTAATGAAGAGAGAGACAGGAACTGTGTGGTTTTTGGTTTCTGTACTAAAACAGATGCATAGAACTTGTATCGCAACATGTCATCATCATAATCTAATCTGGTGAGCATGTCACCACCATGCTAATGGCTGGTTCCCTTTACAGCCAAGGTGCCCTGGTTTCACACTGCTAAGAGGGCTATGTTGGCAACTTGCCAGGAGCTCAGAGACTGCATCTAGTTTCCATAAAATGCCCCAGGCTGTAGCCACTCCCATCTTTATGATGCTAGCTACATATCCCAGCATGCACTGCTCCATCCTCTCCAGTCTTTTGCTCGGAATGAGATGCAACTTTACCTGTAGAGATCTTCATGAACCACCCCTTCCTTTTCTGAGGAATTAAGGGAGGTGGGGCTTTGTCGTAGAGCCTTGTGGTCTATATCTGACTACATCACAGGGAGAGAATTGGCTCCATTGGCAGAACTTGGAAACAAAGTAATAAATTGCCTTCTCTTGTGTGGATCAGGTGTATCCAAGCTCTATTTCCCGCTGAAATTGTCAAGGATTTGGAAGCAATAGTCTGCAGATGTGTTGTCAATTACCATCAAAATGTGCAAAACAACATAGTGTGCAAACAGATTTGCATTTTTTTTTTTTAATGATAGCAAGAGAGTCTGAAATGACAGCCAAGCAGCTAATAGCATCTGACTTGGATTTGGAAAGCTATCCCATGTGCTAAAGCAAGTTTTCAAAAGTCCTGTCCCAAAAGCTAGTGGTGAGGCATGATACTTTGCAGGGGCTAACCGTGAGAACATTTTGTGATGGGTTCTGTATCTCTCCGTCATGCTTTTCACTGGGCGAACAGCCTCCTTTACTCGCATGCTTCTTCCAGGGGTACACTGGAAGCCAGGTTCTGTTGTTTGAGCCACTTCGCCTCATCCCTTCAGACAAAAGGTATCCGAGGTGCTCTGTAAGAGACCATAGGCATAGAAGCAGTCTCGTTAGCTGCAGGAGTTGGGGTAATCTTGTTTAATCCAACCCAAGGCTATTGGAGTGCTAACCTATTCGTTTTATAACACAGAAGGTGGAATGAGTCATCCAGTGCCAGTAAAGTAGGTAGGAATGAAGATACCATAGGGAGAAACCATCAACTGCTCTATTACCTACAGCAACTTTATAATTGAAAAAAAATATTAAAAATTATTTTGGGGAGTTTTTAATTAGTTTCAATTAGTCATTAATGTGTCTCATCCTTTGGGGTGATTCAGCATTGGAGCCAGTGGCTGCACAAAAAGAGGTCATCATGGATAAAGCTGTCCTTCTGTCCCCTCCAATTGCCCTTATTCACTGCCACCATTCCTGTTCTATATAAAAGCTGCCATAGCAATGAATCGGGGCTGTGCAGCGAATGGGCTGATGGCTGTAGGATTCTCGCTGCATTTGCTGAAGAAGGGAACAAAGCAATCGCTAGTCTGTAATAGATCAATGATCCACCTAGTCCAGCTTCCTTGTGACGGGTCCGGCACCGCAGCACCCCTTTGTGGCAGGGATGGATGGGGTGTCGGGGCCTCACCACTGTTAAGTTCCCACACCCGTCCCTTTAAGGGCGTTCCAATGTGGCCCAATGACCGGTCTCCCCGTGCTCGCCCCTTGGTCGGGGCAGTGTGGCCCAACGGCCAGAGTCCATACAGCTCGCCCCGCGTATCAGGGCAGTGTGGCCCAACGGCCAGAGTCCATAGCCTTCCCCCTCTCAGGTGGGGAAGTGTATCCCAATGGTCGGAGTGGTAGGGACTCGGACCCACCCTCTCCACGGGGTCCCGACTCAGGGCTCGCCTATTGGCAGAGTTTCCCCACTGCACTTAACTCGGCAGGGATCCTCCTGCAACATGCCGAGTATAAGTGCAGCATTATCGCTGCTGGTCTCTAAAGTTCCCCTGGGTCACTTCCTACCTTCAACATCGTGTTATCCACTGTGGGGGAGTTCTCCAGTCCATCCCCTTCTGTCGAGACCTCCATCTAGGAGGCCTGGTGCATCCCAGCTTGGCTGGCCTCTGGATCATTGGCTGTCCCTCCTCAGGAGCTGGCGGTGTGCCTCCTCCTCTGGTGGTCAGCCTGGACTGAGCCCCTTTGCAGGCTTTTATACATAGTCTCCAGTTGGAGCATGCCCAGCAGGGCTTCCGGGGCAGGACTTCCTCTGCCAGGAAGGAAGGGTTAATCCCTGCAATACCAGTGCAGGGCCACTCTGCCCCATCAAAATCCTGTAGCCAGCAGTAGCCAGTACCACCTGCTTCTTTAGGGAAAGGTTCAAGAAACCCTGCTGTAAGCAGCGGCGGGTTAAGCTGCCCCCAGGAAAAGCTTCCTCACAACTCTGAGGTTTGTAGTGAATGAGACACGGAACTGCATGAAGAGAAAGGACAGGCTTGTGGATAAGGAAGTTCTACCTCTGAATCTTTCACAGGTTTCCTGTGGTATGCAGAGCAAGTCACTTAAAATGTTCACAGATGGCCGCTATGCTGTGTTCCTCATTTTCTGCCCAATTTGAGATGTGTTAGGGCCTGGTCTTCAGGAGTGCTGAGCGCTCACCAGTGCAACTGAAGTCAATGGGAGTTGTGTCCACTCAGCACCTCTGAAAACCAACCCTAGGTGTCTCAGGTTGGGCACCCATCAACTGAAGCACCCCAAATTAGTAAGCATTTCAGTAATTTTTCACCTTAATGTCTCAATTCCCCATCCACATGACTGGAATATTGGTCTAGAAGGGTACAGCTTGCTCAGGAAGGACAGGCAGGGAAAAAAGGGAGGAGGTGTTGCCTTATATATTAAAAATGTACACACCAGGTTGAGATGGAAATAGGAGACAGACTTGTTGAAAATCCCTGGGTAAGGATAAAAGGGGGGAAAAACAAGGGTGATGTCATGGCAGGGGGTCTACTACAGACTACCTGACCAGGAAGAAGAGGTGGGTGAGGCCTTTTTTAAATAACGAACAAAATCATCCAAAACCCAGGACTTGGTGATGATGGGGGACTTCAACTACCCAGACATCTGTTGGGAAAATAACACTGCAGGGCACAGGTGCTCCAATAAATTCTTGGAATGTGTTGTAGACATTTTGTTTATTTCAGAAAGTAGAGAAAGCTTCTAGGGGAGAGGCTGTTCTAGATTTGATTTTGACAAATAGGGAGGAACTGGTTGAGAATTTGAAAGTGGAAGGCAGCTTGGGTGAAAGTGATCATGAAATGATAGAGTTCATGATTCGAAGGAATGGTAGGAGGGAAAGCAGCACAATAAAGATAATGACAGGTTTCAGAGTAACAGCCGTGTTAGTCTGTATTCGCAAAAAGAAAAGGAGCACTTGTGGCACCTTAGAGACTAACCAATTTATTTGAGCATGAGCTTTCGTGAGCTACAGCTCACTTCATCGGATGCATACTGTGGAAAGTGTAGAAGATCTTTTTATATACACACAAAGCATGAAAAAATACCTCCTCCCACCCCACTCTCCTGCTGGTAATAGCTTATCTAAAGTGATCACTCTCCTTACAATGTGTATGATAATCAAGTTGGGCCATTTCCAGCACAAATCCAGGTTTTCTCAACCCCCCTCTTCCCCCCCCCCACACACACAAACCCACTCTCCTGCTGGTAATAGCTTATCTAAAGTGACCACTCTCCTTACAATGTGTATGATAATCAAGGTGGACCATTTCCAGCACAAATCCAGGGTTTAACAAGAATGTCGGGGGGGGAGGGGGGGTAGGAAAAAACAAGGGGAAATAGGTTACCTTGCATAATGACTTAGCCACTCCCAGTCTCTATTCAAGCCTAAGTTAATTGTATCAAATTTGCAAATGAATTCCAATTCAACAGTTTCTCGCTGGACTCTGGATTTTTTGTTGTAATATCACAACTTTCATGTCTGTAATCGCGTGACCAGAGAGATTGAAGTGTTCTCCAACTGGTTTATGAATGTTATAATTCTTGACATCTGATTTGTGTCCATTTATTCTTTTACGTAGAGACTGTCCACTTTGACCAATGTACATGGCAGAGGGACATTGCTGGCACATGATGGCATGTATCACATTGGTAGATGTGCAGGTGAACGAGCCTCTGATAGTGTGGCTGATGTTATTAGGCCCTGTGATGGTGTCCCCTGAATAGATATCTGGGCACAGTTGGCAACGGGCTTTGTTGCAAGGATAGGTTCCTGAGTTAGTGGTTCTGTTGTGTGGTATGTGGTTGCTGGTGAGTATTTGCTTCAGGTTGGGGGGCTGTCTGTAGGCAAGGACTGGCCTGTCTCCCAAGATTTGTGAGAGTGTTGGGTCATCCTTCACGATAGGTTGTAGATCCTTAATAATGTATTGGAGGGGTTTTAGTTGGGGGCTGAAGGTGAAGGCTAGTGGCGTTCTGTTATTTTCTTTGTTAGGCCTGTCCTGTAGTAGGAGACTTCTGGGATCTCTTCTGGCTCTGTCAATCTGTTTCTTCACTTCCGCAGGTGGGTACTGTAGTTGTAAGAATGCTTGATAGAGATCTTGTAGGTGTTTGTCTCTGTCTGAGGGGTTGGAGCAAATGCGGTTGTAACGCAGAGCTTGGCTGTAGACGATGGATTGTGTGGTGTGGTCAGGGTGAAAGCTGGAGGCATGTAGGTAGGAATAGCGATCAGTAGGTTTCCGGTATAGGGTGGTGTTTATGTGACCATCGTTTATTAGCACTGTAGTGTCCAGGAAGTGGATCTCTTGTGTGGACTGGTCCAGGCTGAGGTTGATGGTGGGATGGAAATTGTTGAAATCATGGTGGAATTCCTCAAGGGCTTCTTTTCCATGGGTCCAGATGATGAAGATGTCATCAATATAGCGCAAGTAGAGTAGGGGCGTTAGGGGACGAGAGCTGCGGAAGCGTTGTTCTAAGTCAGCCATAAAAATGTTGGCATACTGTGGGGCCATGCGGGTACCCATAGCAGTGCCGCTGATCTGAAGGTATACATTGTCCCCAAATGTAAAATAGTTATGGGTAAGGACAAAGTCATAAAGTTCAGCCACCATGTTAGCCGTGACATTATCGGGGATAGTGTTCTTGACGGCTTGTAGTCCATCTTTGTGTGGAATGTTGGTGTAGAGGGCTTCTACATCCATAGTGGCCAGGATGGTGTTATCAGGAAGATCACCGATGGATTGTAGTTTCCTCAGGAAGTCAGTGGTGTCTCGAAGGTAGCTGGGAGTGCTGGTAGCGTAGGGCCTGAGGAGGGAGTCTACATAGCCAGACAATCCTGCTGTCAGGGTGCCAATGCCTGAGATGATGGGGCGCCCAGGATTTCCAGGTTTATGGATCTTGGGTAGTAGATAGAATATCCCAGGTCGGGGTTCCAGGGGTGTGTCTGTGCGGATTTGATCTTGTGCTTTTTCAGGGAGTTTCTTGAGCAAATGCTGTAGTTTCTTTTGGTAACTCTCAGTGGGATCAGAGGATAATGGCTTGTAGAAAGTGGTGTTGGAGAGCTGCCGAGCCGCCTCTTGTTCATATTTCAACCTATTCATGATGACAACAGCACCTCCTTTGTCAGCCTTTTTGATTATTATGTCAGAATTGTTTCTGAGGCTGTGGATGGCATTGTGTTCTGCACGGCTGAGGTTATGGGGCAAGTGATGCTGCTTTTCCGCAATTTCATCCCGTGCACGTCGGCGGAAGCACTCTATATAGAAGTCCAGTCTGCTGTTTCGAGCTTCAGGAGGAGTCCACCTAGAATCCTTCTTTTTGTAGTGTTGGTAGGGAGGTTTCTGTGGATTAGTATGTTGTTCAGAGATATGTTGGAAATATTCCTTGAGTCGGAGACGTCGAAAATAGGATTCTAGGTCACCACAGAACTGTATCATGTTCATGGGGGTGGAGGGGCAGAAGGACAGGCCCCGAGATAGGACAGCTGCTTCTGCTGGGCTGAGAGTATAGTTGGATAGGTTAACAATATTGCTGGGTGGTTTGAGGGAACCATTGCTGTGGCCCCTTGTGGCATGTAGTAATTTAGAAAGTTTAGTGTCCTTTTTCTTTTGTAGAGAAGCAAAGTGTGTGTTGTAAATGGCTTGTCTAGTTTTAGTAAAGTCCAGCCACGAGGAAGTTTGTGTGGAAGGTTGGTTTCAATGAATGGATTTCAATCAATCAATAATAATAAATCAATAATGGATTTCAAGAAAGAAGATTTTAGCAAACTCAGGGAGGGGGTAAGTAAGATCTCATGGGAATAAATTCTAAGGGGGAAAACAGTTCAAGAGAGTTGGCAGTTGTTCAAAGAGACATTATTAAGGGCACAAAAGGAAACTATCCCACTGCATAGGAAAGACAGCAAGTATAGCAAGAGACCACCCTGGCGTAACCAGGAGATCTTCAATAATCTAAAAATCAAAAAAAAGAGTCCCACAAAAAGTGGAAACTAGGTCAAATTACACGGGATGAATATAAAAACAAATAACACAAGTAGGTAGGCACAAAATTAGAAAGGCCAAGGCACAAAACAAGATTAAACTAGCTAGAGACATAAAGGGTAACAAGTAACAAATACGTTAGAAGCAAGAGGAAGACCAAGGACAGGGTAGGCCCATTACTCAATGGGGGCAGTTGGGGGAGGGGAGCAACAATAACAGAAAATGTGGAAGTAGCAGAAGTGCTAAATAACTTTTGTTTCAGTTTGCACCAAAAAGGTTAGTAGTGACTGGAGGTCTAACATAGTGAATGCCAGTGAAAATGAGGTAGGATCAGAGGCTCAAATAGGGAAAGAACAAGTTAAAAACTGTTTAAACAAGTTAGATGTCTTCAGGTCACCAAGGCCTGGTGAAATACATCCTAGAATACTCAAGTCGCTGACGGAGGAGATATCTGACCCCCTGCGGTGTAGACCCCGCATAACTCGACCTTAGGTACGTCGACTCCAGCTACGTTATTCACAGAGCTGGAGTTGCGTAGCATAGGTCGACTTACGGTGGTAGTGTAGACATAGCCTTAGAGAGACGGGCTCTCTTCCCACAAAGGATGTCCTTGAGTCACACCTGGCTCGGGTTCATAGGCCAGTTGGAAGAGCTGCATTGTAGGCAGGGACTTTTTAAAACAACAAACTGGAACTTTCCCTATTGAAATCCTGTTTATTTGCAGGGGGAGAAGGGGACATGAGTAGAGAGCCTGGTTTCTGCAGCTGTCTGCAGAGCTGTGGCAAGCTGAGTAGAATAACTGGGCAGGAATAAGAAAAGGTAGGAATAAGAAAGCTTATGCTCAGATAAATTGGTTAGTCTCTAAGGTGCCACAAGTCCTCCTTTTCTTTTTGCGGATACAGACTAACACAGCTGCTACTCTGAAACCTGTCATGAGGCAGGAATAGTCATTACACAGCAGAGCATTACAGGCCTCTCCTGTGCACTCAGCACTGCAGTCAGGGGCTGCTGGCTGCTACTTGGCAGGCCAGTACAAGCTTAGTTGCCTGCTACTACAGCTGCTTTTGAGTTGGCTTAATTTCGACTATTGCAAACGCTCTGGGCTTTGCAACTGTTAGTTATTAGGTCAGGTCCAGAGAGAGACTGTATTACTGAATCAGTCACACTTTAGTCCTTGAGTCACACCGCAGCAGCAAGCAGAGTGACCATTAACAAACAGCAGGTAGGCTCCATCTTCAGCTTGGGGACAGAGAGGGGCAGAGAGACAGGGCCGTAGGTTGGTAGCTGTTCACTGGAGAGCCGCAGGGACAGCTATAAGTCCATCATACCACCAGCCGCAGCAAGCACAGAGAGAGCCGCGGCAGATACCACATCCAGTCGCTAGGCTCAGGGCTTGGAGCGTCTCTGCTGTTTGGAGAGCTGCTCCACCAATCCGGTGTGTGCAGAGCTGCCCTAAGAGGACAGCTGGGGAACCCCTGGCTGAGGCGAGAGCTGGTTTTATGCAGTTTGCTGTTGCTGCCCCCGTGGGCATAAGGACCATGCTGGAGTGGAAGAGTGTGGAGCCAGAGTCCAGAAGACCTAAAGCTTATTGGAAGGAGCCTGCCCCTGGTCTCAGTAGCAGCACTGAAAGGGATCTTTTCTCAGAATTTAGGACTGACGATTTCAATTTCTGTAGAATTTAGGCTCTGCCCCCAGGGCAAGCGAGGGGAGGAGGGGGTGGAGAAGAACAAGTGGGATCGGGCCCTCGGTGGGAAGAGGCAGTGCAGGAGCAGGGCCTTCGGGGGGGGGAGGGGCGGTGCGAGGGCAGAGGCTTGGGGGGGAAGAGGTGGCACGGGGGGTGGGGCCACGGTTTGGGTGCAGCTGCCCCACCCACTTTTAGGAAGCTCCTCCCCCTCCCCCGCTCCCAAGCCATTCTTGTAGCCCCTCCTCTGAGCAACTATACAATGGGAGGGAAGCTAGAGTTGTTAATCCCTTGCTTACTGGAGGCTTTGCCAATTACAGCCTTTGGTGACTAGCCACTGGTGTAGCTGCAAAGCATTAGTGTAGACGGGCAAAGCAACCATTTCTATCAGTAGCGCCTCCTGAAGTTTCCAACAGGAACAGGCCACACTGATGAAAATAGCGGCTTTTGGCTTCGCAAGGGGTTTGCATTGGTGCAGCTACCCTGGTGCCTAGCCTCCAACAGCTGTTATCTGGACAAATCCCCGAGGCCTTGGTACTGCAGTGCCCTGAGCCCTGTCGTGACATCTTTGCTCCAAACACAGCAAGAGCATCTGAAGGGGTTTTTTCTCCCTCCAGATTAATTGCCGGAGAGGCTATCCTGATCCTAGGAGGAGAGGTAGCTAAGTATTTTTGCCCTCTGGTGGAAAAATCAGGTCTTCCCATCACCATTAATAGTGAAAAGGAAGCAGACCACAAATATCCATGATCCTTATACGATCCCATTACCTTGATAAATTGAGCACTTCACAATCTGTACTGGATTTAACCTCACAACACCCCTCAAAGACAGAGATCTACTGTTATGTGAGATGCAGGGAGGTATAAGTATGTCTACCCTGCAAACGATGGTGTAATTGTAGCATGGGAATGCCTACTCCCACTAGCTTTAATCTAGCTAGCATGGATGACAATAATAGTGAAGACATGGTGGCACAGACCCCAGCGGAGACCCTGGGTTATGTTCACGTTACTAGCCTGCACTGAGATCCGTGCTACCACATCTTTGGTGCTACTCCCACCCATGATACAATTGCACCTTAATGTGCACTGCAGATATACCCTAAGCAACTTGCATAGGGCCAGGCAGGAAGTTTCTGGGAGAGCAGCAATTTGAACCCCTATCTTCCCTTGACTGCCCCTGGAAACCCCACTCCTGGCAAAGACCCAAACCAGCAGATCACCCTTCCTCGTGACCTGGAAACTGAAAGAAATGTAACAGTGTAGATCAGAGGTGGGCAAACTACGGCCAGCCGGCCACATCCAGCCCACGGGACCCTCCTGCCCGGCCCCTGAGCTCCTGGCCCGGGAGGCTCGCCCCCAGCCCCTCCCCCACTGTTCCCTCTCCCCCCGCAGCCTCAGCTCACTGCGCTGCCGGCGCCATGCTCTGGGCGGGGGTTGGCGAGCTCCTGGGGCAATGCAGCTGCAGAGCCTGGCCTGACCCAGTCTCTGTACTGCGAGGTCACCAGCCACCCATGCTCCAGGCAGCGCGGGAAGGGGGCAGGGAGTGGGGGGGTTGGACAGAGGGCAGGGGAGTTCAGGGTGGTGGTCAGGGGACAGGTTGTGGATAGGGATCAGAGCGGTCAGAGGGCGGGGAACGGGGGCGTTGAATGGGGACAGGGGTCCCAGGGGGGCAGTCAGGAAGGAGCGGGGAGTTGGATGGGGTGGCGGGGGGCAGTCAGGGGCAGGGTTTCTGGGGACAGTCAGGGGACAGGGAGAAGGGGTGGTTGGATGTGGCAGGGGTCCCATGGGGGCAGTCAGGAAGGAGAGGGGGGGTTGGATGGGGCAGGATCCCGGGGGGGGCATTAGGGGGCAAGAAGCGGGGAGGGAGGTATAGGAGGCAGGGGACGGGCCACGCTTGGGTGTTTGGAGAGGCGCAGCCTCCCTTAACTGGCCTCAGGCTCCATACAATTTCCGAAACCTGATGAGGCCCTCAGGCCAAAAAGTTTGCCCGCCCCGGTATAGGTGCTCTGCACTCTGCAATGAACATGGAGACAAACATCAGCTTTAGTATGCAAAATGAACTCCATGTAACATCTTAGCTGCAGGTTTCAGAGTAGCAGCCGTGTTAGTCTGTATTCGCAAAAAGAAAAGGAGGACTTGTGGCACCTTAGAGACTAACCAATTTATTTGAGCATAAGCTTTCGTGAGCTACAGCTCACTTCATCGGATGCATTCCGAATGAAGGGGCTGTAGCTCACGAAAGCTTATGCTCAAATAAATTGGTTAGTCTCTAAGGTGCCACAAGTCCTCCTTATCTTAGCTGCAGCAATTTAAACAGCTGATTGCTTGTTCTGATTAAGCCAGAGTGAGATTTTACAAGATATGCTTCAAGAGTAGCACAGAGGAAACATTATGTTGTTGCTTGGGTGTAACAGTCTACTTGCAACAGGATACTGAAAAACAAGCTGCAAAATGTTAGCCCCTTTATACTCTTTGAAACTGGCATGGGACACTTAGTCTTGGCTAGGTGTCATTGTTCACCATTATTACTATTTTAATACAAAAGGAATCTTGGTTTCATTTTGCTTGTTTTAAAAAAGTGTCAAGTATCATAGGAATGCCGCTATTTCTGTATTTAATTTTCATCAAGGGCCCAGTCTCTTTTATAGTGTAGCCAAAACTGAATAATGTACATCTGCTTTTTAAATGTAATGCTTTTTAAAAAATAAAAGCACCTTGCAATTCTGCTCTGAATAGCAGCTTTTCTGGTACATACCTATGACTATCCCTAGCCTGAATGTGGGCTTAAATCCTTATCTAGGGATATCAGCCACTAGGGCAAACTCCACCTGTGCAAATTACACTGTCCATGTAAATCATAGCTACACCAGGGGTTTGCATGCCAATATGACTTTTGTTTTTGTCGGTGGGTGCTCCTCTCTGCCCCCTACCCCATGTGAGCGGCGAGTGGAGCGCAGGTGGGGCCTTGGGGGTGGGGGGGGAAGAGGCTGAGTGGGAGCAGGACCTCGGGGCGGAGTGCAGGTGGAGCGAAGGATGGGGCCATAGTCCGGGGGCCACAAAAGATTAATCTGGCCCTGCCAGTGCTGAGCACCCCCTAGCTTTTCCCTGGAGTTGGTGCCTATGAGTGTAGCTACACTGGTAGTTGAAATCCCTGTGCAAATAAGGCATTGTCCACGGTCCTTGGCCAAAATCCATCGGACGATCAGTGCAGAATTGAGGATAAGGGCCTACTGGACAAATTTACAGGGGCAATCATGGCATTCAGCAAAGACTTCAGGAGGGTGGATTAGAGAGCCTGAGTTGCTGGCAAATCAGATGAGAGCCAGTGGGGGAAGATGTGCATTAGCTGGAGATGCAGACTAGCTGATGGAGGGTGGAGGCTGCAGTTCTGTTACTAAAAAACTGGGCAAAGTAACACCTCTTCTCTCTAGAGGGAGGTCACACACCCTTACTTTGTTCCCAACCCAAAAAGCCTGTTTATTCTGGGTTTTGTAGGCATCAGAGTAGATTTCACCCTAAGTGCCATTCTCAGAAAGTAGCATGTTTATTTCAATGTGCAGTCATGTCAATAAAATGACTATGGGTACATCAGAGCTGCCTGCATTTCAGTCTCCCCTAGCAAAATGATCAATTAGGTTTCTTTTAAAAACAAACAAGCAAATGTAATTAAGACACAACATTGATCCAATGCTACGGTTGAGAAGCAAACAGAAATGGAAAAGCTATGGTTGCCACAGCAATTGTAATTCAGCCACACGGCATACGTGCAGAAATGTACATCAGCACCTTGGAGGAGACATTTTACACCTAGAAGAATTTGGTAATAAATTCTCAGCCTTGTTATTTGGCAATGAGAGGGTTTATTTTGGATAACTCCACCAAACACTAAATGGAATCTCTGTCCAGACAATAGAGACAGCCAGGCACAAACTAAAAATAACCACCTTGATTTCATGTATATAAAAAGAAACAAAGTAAGATGAAAGAGCTTCTGAAGAAGGATAACTGCTTGAAATTGCTTAAGAGGCCTCTCTTTCCTTCTCTTTCCATGGCAGTTTGTGTCAGTGGGTTCCATTATCCAGATCTCCTTCAGTGAATAGAAATCAATGTGCCCTTTCCACACATAGCCAGGAGCCTGTCTTTTGGGAGGTGCTGAAATATTAATTAAACTGGCACATCACTGGACAGCAGAGAAATGCACAAATGATCCAGATCCCATAATCATTGTACATTCAAAGCTCCCAGATCAATCTCTTGAAGTTATACGTGTACAAGGAACGCAGGGTCTGGCTCAACACAGACAATCTGAATAACACTGTGGGTAGTGTGTCGTGGCACTTTCTGATTTTAGCACATGCCTGAGCTATAATTTTCAACTTCCCTTGTGTTTTAAACATTCTGCATCTCCTTTCTTAGGGTTGTATTTGTCTCTATCGGAAAGTTTAGACCTTGAAAAAGAAAAACTTCTTAGTTCACAAATAAGATGTTTGTCCCAACCTTGTTAAAAAGCAACGTTTGTTTGTATCAGAAAACCACTAAATAATCTGGCACAATTGGCAGGGAGGTCTGCAGGATTGGAATACTAGAGTCATAGCAACTGATGACTGAAGTTAACTGATATAGCTGTGTTTGAAACGTATTTGTTTATTAGGAGTGAGGTCATACTAGCCTTGTACCTCTGGAAAACTAGTTTCAAATTATAGCATAAAGTGGGTCATAAAAGAAATTAAATTTGCCGCTTCTATCTGAATCCCATGGAGATATATGTACACATTACAAAACCACTGCACAATTTCACACATTTGTGGTCCGTGCTCATGAGAGGCTCAGAACTCAAAGAGAAGATCAGACTTAAGGTATCCTGGTAGAGCTGTATTGGGAATTTCAGAGAACACTTGCTCCTTGTCAATGCTAATTAATCCTTCACCTTCATGAGAAGACAACTGGCACAAATGTTTCAAAAATGAATTTTGTATCCAACTCTTCAAGCGTAGTCCAGGGAATCTACTAGAATTGATAACGGATGGTTTCACTTCATTTGACAATTCACTTGGTATCCATGAAGAAAGGATTCCATGGGGTTTGCAAAGTGGGGTAAGGCAGAGGGAGAGAGGAGAAAGGGACTAAGAAGACAGGAACAGAGGCAGTGCAGGGATGCTGACTATAGCACTGTGCCTTGAAAACCAACAGAATTTCTATCTAGGAGGGAGTTAACACAGGTTTGAGCTATATTAACCCTTTAAGAGCCCAATGGCAGCACCTGCTGCCAAGAGGGATGGAGGGGCAGTGGAGCAACAAATGTGGAGGAAGGGCAGTTCCAGCAGACCACTCCAGCATACACTAGTATGGGTGTCCCTTTCCCCATAGATTCTATGGGGTTGGGAGGCTTCTCCATCCCCTTTTCCTTGAGGGGATGATTTCTAGGAATCTTCACAAGACTAACCCCCTGGCATTTTCCTGCCTGTCTTGCTACTTCTGTGTGTTTCCCGAGCAGGAAGGGGTGATCTGACTCAGAGAGAGGTGATGAGCACCTGCAACTCCCACGGAAATCAATAGGAGTTTCAGACAGACTGTGTCCTATAAGATAGGGCCTGGCAATGTTAACGTTCTCTCTGTATTGTTCAACTCAAAATTTCTCTCTTTTTCATCTGTATTTTATCCTAATAGAAGATTCTAACAGATGGAATATTGCTGGATTAGCAACCACAACAATAAGAATGTTCCTTGCTGGCTGGCTGTTAGAACTGACATTTCAAGGCAGGGTATATTCTTGTATAAGTAAATTAAATAAATAAAATATATTCTCATTTAAAAATTCATAGGAAAGTGTCTCTTACAAGGAAATGTATCATTGCAGGTGAAGAAAAGTTGCCTTCAGAGCCTGAAGGAACAATCTTTTTTCTACCACCACTAACGGGGTATTTGTTTTGGAGGCTGAATAGGAAGGGAGGGATGAAGAGAGCAGTGAGCTGGAAGTTGGTTGGAATAAAAGGGGGCACTGGGAAGGCAGAAGGATTAAGTGACTTGACCAAAGCCAGAGAGGGAGTCAGTGTCAGAGCCTGGATCAGGAAGCAGGGCACCAATGATGTGTACACGCCAATCCAGTTGAAGTTGTGCAAAATTTATTCAGATTTAACACACAAACTTATAGGTTGGGTTGGTAGCGCTGTCTATTACTAAGATTGCTCAACACTTCCCATTATGAGACCATTTTCAGTTGCTTATAACTTTACTCAACTGGGCTGAAATTTTCTTTGCTGAATGTCTACCTCAAACCGATGTTTTCTGGAAAATTACAATCAAAATGGTGCAGCCATTTCCAAGAATGAGGCTAGAGGAAAACATGTTGTTTTGCCTATGTTACAAAATCCTGGTGACCTTTACTTTGAGGAGCTTCAGTGCCTCCATGCTTGGAACAGAGACTTAACATTTGGTAGAGAGGTGGTGGCCTTTGTGTCAGGGATATGCCTTCTGCTGTCCACGAAGGCCAACTTGTAAGACTTTGAAAAAGTGCAGCTTGCACATGTTCAGTTGAGACTTTGCAACTAAACTCCCTGAAGATTCCATTGGCAGTGGCTTGGGGCTGGGCAGGACTTTCCCTGCAATTGCAGATCTGCACTGCTGCGGGCCAGGCCGGGACCAGATCAAACATCAGAACTTAGAGCCCGGAGCCTGTCTCTTCTCGGCTACCAATGACTCCCCAGCTAATACCTAGGCAGTATGGAAGAGGAAGCCACTTGATTTGAATGCAAAAAAGACTAGAGCTTGGCCTGTGGGCAGGGGTTGTAGACTGGAACAAGAAGCCTGGTGGGGAGATCAGGACTGAACACTGGCAGTGGAGGGGCTAGACACTAGGAGTGGGAGTTGGGGGGTGGGTGACTCTGGGATGAGAGCTATGGGGAAATGTGAGAGAGGAGAGGACTGGGAGCCAGTGGCAGGAGTGGGGGAAGACTAAGATTGGATGAGGAACTTGGGCAGGGGGAACTGCTCTGTATGGGAAAGGAGAACTGGGAACCAGCAGGGTGGGGAGAAGGTGTGTGGGGAAGAGAGAAATCTGGAAGAATGAATGAGGTGGGGGAGAGAACTGACTGGGACTGGTTTGGTAGAGACTCAGACTAGGAACTGAGGCAGGGCCAACTGACATTGCCCAAGAAGCATGATGAGGGAGAGTGGTCGT
Source organism: Chelonia mydas (assembly GCF_015237465.2). Classification (NCBI taxonomy): domain Eukaryota; kingdom Metazoa; phylum Chordata; order Testudines; family Cheloniidae; genus Chelonia; species Chelonia mydas. The sequence continues at coordinate 68,610,050 of NC_051251.2, read as the reverse complement.
GGGAGCCAGTGGGGATGGGGAATATGGGTGAGGGGTGGGACGGGTACGACTGGAGCTCTGGAGACTGGAGTGAGAGATTGGATGAGAAGCTGGGTGGAGGGAAACTGGGAATGGCTGAGCAAGGAGACTGAGATGGGGAGTCCAAAGAGGTGAGACTTGCTGGACAAGGAGATGGGGATTGGGCTGAGGAGTTTGAGGAGTGGAGACTGGATCTGGGTAGGCAAGGATAATGGCACTAGGATGCAGAGATAGTTGGAGGGGACAGGACAGAAGTGGTCAAACAGTTGAAGGGAATGTGCAGAAGAATCTGTGCTCAGTAGACACACTACCTTCCACAGCCTGCAGTGGAAACCAAGATTTCTAAATCTCACCATTCCTCTGCTATCAACAAATATCTATGAAACCCACTGAGACAGTCTCCCATCCCCCTCTGATGCTAGTCCACACAGAAGATAACAACCTACTATTGGTATCCGTTACTCTGTTAAGTGGCAGAGATCTCTGTGGTGGATCTAAAAGCTCCAGCCATGATGATGACTCATGGGGGCGTCAATATGATTCCACCTGATGACATTTTTGGGAAGGGTTGAGTTTTTTTTAAACCCAGGAAATTACACACAACAAATTCTGTTAAAACAAAATTATTAAGGTTGCAAAATCAAATTCTCAGGAGTTAGAAAAGCCCAGATTAATTTGTCCCCCTTGCCTTATAATACAGTCTTTAATTATGTGATCACATACTATTTTGTCTACAAGACCCCTGCTTCATTCAATGAACAGGAAGAGCCTTCCCTAAAGCCCCTCCCCACTCCATACCCCCTGTCCATACCCCCTCCTTACCTCCCTGCCCATCTCCCCAAAGAGCCTCCCTACCTCATAGCCCCTCCCCACCCATCTCCCCAGAGCCCCTCTCTGCCCCATCCCACCCTGCTAGGATGACCAGATGTCCCCATTTTATAGGGACAGTCCTGATATTTGGGGCTTTTTCTTATATAGGCACCTATTACCCCCCCGTCCCAATTCTTCACACTTTCTGGTCACCCTACACCCTCCCAACCACCCCTCCCCACTCCACAGCCCCTCCCAATCTCACCCATCTCCCCACGGCCCCTCCCCACCTCACCCCACCCAGCTCATCACAGCCTCTCCCCACTCCACAACCCCTCCCTAGCGCCCCGCCCATTGCAGCAAAGCCCCGCCCATGCCTCCTCAACCCCACCCATCTCCCCTCTTCTCTCCGCCCCTCCCATCTCCCCTCCCTCGTGCTGGGCGGTTGAGCCCCGCCCCCCGTGACGCGCTGTGCGTAGCCGCCGGCGGGCGCGGGGCGGCAGCTGTAGCGGCAGCTCGTGCCGGAGCGGGGCCAGCAGTGGCGGTTGGTCGCGCGCGGCGATGGGGACGCAGGGGGCCGGGCGGAAGCGGCTCCCCAACCGGGAGCGGCTGACGGCGGAGGACGATGCGCTCAACCAGATCGCCCGGGAGGTGAGGCGCGGAGCGGGCCGGGCTGGGCTCGGGGGCTGCCCGTCCCTCCGGCCGCCCTGACGCGGAACGGAAATGGGGGGCGGCGGCCCTGCTCGGCGGTCGCAGGGATCGGGACTAGGGCTGGGGAACACACGGGGGTGGCCGTGGAGCCTGGGGGCTGCGGGCTGGAGGTGACATGCGGGGGCAGGCCGGACGGGCGGTGACGGGCGGAGCTGTGCCTCGCCTTGGGGGTTCCAGGCCCTTGAGGTGGCCCAGGGAGGGCCGGGGGTGTGTAATAAATAGCGGTCCCTCGGGGACGGGTTGTGGCTGGGCGGGGGGAGGAGCCGCCGCTGCTGCTGCTTGTCACTCGCTGCTGCCTCAGGGGCTTTCCTGAAAGTGACCGCAGGTGCCGTCTGCTCCTGCTGTCAGGTGCCTTTGCCTCCCCGGCTGCGGGCTGCCTCTGCGCGGCTGGTGTGTCTACACGCTGCCCGCCGTGAACGTGGCCACGGTGCAGAGCCTGTCTTCCCCCACTCCTAAAGTCCCCAGCTTTCCACAGCACACTGTTTCCAGACTTTCGTTGACTTGCTGCTCAGTATGAATTATTTTATCCTGCAGTATGAGGAGAATTGTTACAATGTAAAGGCAGGAATGTAACCCGCTCCCATGTGATCGGCTTTTTGCCTGGGGTTTTCATGCCCCTTCAATCTATTGAGTTTCACCCAAGGCTGGTATAATAGGGGGGTGATCTGGTTTCAGGCCTACACTGTGGCTGGAACCCTGACACGCCTGTCCAGTGGAATGATGCTCTCTATTTTGCTTGCACTGTGAAATTACAAGTTTTTACTAGCATAAAGGAAATGCCTTGACCATATGATTCAGAGGAAAGTGCAGGAAGCTTTCCAATTGCTGTGGATTTTGTCCGTGAAATGAGCGATGAAGATGGGTAATATACACTTCTAGATTTTTGCAAGAAATAGGTCTTGAGTATCTGTGAGACTCAACCATATTTTAAAATTCTTTTTATCATGTGAATTGTGTGTTCGGGTTTTGTGACCATAATATTTGGCTAACTTGTATATTAAATAAGTATGTATTTAAACTGACCCAATTAGTCATACTTCGTTACTTATCCTATACCCTTGGAAGTTTAAGCTAGAATGGGACGCTGGGCTCTTCTGCATAGTTTTCCCTTTTGTCAGTGGCTTTAATTGTTGTTTTTGTAATTGAGATTTTCCACATGATCAAAATTTTAAAACTCAATATATTGGAACATACATAAAACCAGGTGTTAGTAGTAGTTTAAATCTCCGGACTTGCCTTCTGTCCTGATAAACTCTATTTTATGCCAGGTTTCAGAGTAGCAGCCGTGTTAGTCTGTATTCGCAGAAAGAAAAGGAGTACTCGTGGCACCTTAGAGACTAACAAATATATTTGAGCATAAGCTTTCGTGAGCTACAGCCACTGAATGCATCCAATGAAGTGAGCTGTAGCTCACGAAAGAGTATGCTCAGATAAATTTGTTAGTCTCTAATGTGCCACAAGTACTCCTTTTCTATTTTAAGCGTTACAGAGGAATCTGAATTGAGAGCATTTATCTGGTTGAATGCAGTTGGGAACCAATGTAGAGTGGCCCCTTATCAGTTAGTATTATAAGAAGCAGCTTTATAATAAAGGTGGCGTACAGCCTGTATGCTGAAATCCCTGCATTGCTACCCTATGCCATGCCATTTGTCTTAAAAGCTTGTATAAACTTGCGTTATTTCTTTTTTTCTCAGCTAGGAGACAGCCACATGTAATTACAAGGCTTCAGATAAAAAGCAAAGACTATGCCAGAGATTCTATGGTAAAGAGTCAGAAACATTATTTAGCTGGTATTTTTTTTTATCTCTTAATGATATGCTGTGTATATAAGTAAACATTTTTAGAGCAGTCTCTATTATAGGCACTAATCCAATTGCAGCAAAGAGCAAAATTTTGGGTGAGTAAACCTTGCCAGTTGAAAGGAGGTGATTTTCTTTTTCAGGCTTTGTTTCACACTTCTGTGATGAAAAATGTCTTAAAGACATAACATTGTGTGTGATATTAATTTGCACTATAGACAGCTTCATATGGGATTTAAGAGTCAAGAAGTCTGAGGCTTGACATAAACATTAAGGGCTAGATCCTGCAAGGTCCTGAGTGCCCACAGTTGCCCCTGACTTAAATGGAAGCTTAGAGTTCTCAGCACCTTAGAGCAGTGATTCTCAGAGACCTTTCCAGACTACTGTATCCCTTTCAGAGTCTGTTTTATCTTGTATACCCCAAGTTTCATGTCACTTAAAAACTACTTGCTTACAAAATCAGACATAAAAATATAGAAGTGTCACAGTGCACTATTACTGAAAAAATGCTTACTTTCTCATTTTTACTATATATTTATAAAATTATGATCCCTGGGTTGAGAAACACTGATATAGTGTACAGACGCTCCCTGACTTAGGCAATTGTTCTGTTCCGGAACGCCTTGCGTAACTCGAATTTTGCATAAATCGGAAACGTATTCCTGACCATTACGCAAAAAACAAACAAAACCTAATATTTTTAGCTTACGGAACTTTTTCCATAAGTGCAGATTTGCATAAGTTGGATCTTGCGTAACCCGGGGAGCGTCTGTATATAGCAGTATCAACAAGTCATTGTCTGTATGAAATTTTAGTTTGTACTGACTTTGCTAGCACTTTTCATGTAGCCTGTTGTAAAACTAGGCAACTATCTACATGAGTTGATGTACACCCTGGCAGACCTCTGCATACCCTCAGGGGTACGCATACCCCTGGTTGAGAACCAGTGCCTTTTAGAGGGTGAAGCCCTAAACATCCAATGAACAAATTTTACATGAAGAAGTAAGATAAGATTCTGATTGGCTGCTAGGATGGAGTACAAGTATATTGTCCACCCTTTTCTTGATTAGAAATAGGGGTGTACAGAGTGAAAGCAGCAAGCAGGAATAAGATTTTGGAGGGCCACAGGCACCCCATACATACAAGTTATGTATTTTGCTCACATCAGTTATTTATTTGTATTGGCCGGAGATATCCTGACTCTTTAGAATCTGAATTTCTTTTCTGTATATGGTGCATTTCACTGGTGACTTCTTGATAGCATTCCGAGGTGTAAGTTAAGTACACTTTCATAGAACAACATAGTAATATTTTTTACATGCACAGTTGTTAATTATTAATTCCCTAGCTTTGCAAAATTGTATCCTGAGGGATTAGAGACATAATAATTCTAGCACAGTTGTCTGCTTTAGGAAGAGACCTGATATCAAAGTGCAAATTTATAAAATATAAAACAGAAAAGTTACATTAACATCCAGGGTGTTGATCCATTTATGATCTTGGAGCACCACTTAAGCCTACAGTATTTTAAAGTGTTTATGTATAGGAGAAACATTACTTAGTGCCAACAGAAAAGGAGTACTTGTGGCACCTTAGAGACTAACAAATTTATTTGAGCGTAAGCTTTCGTGAGCTGCAGCTCACTTCATCGGATGCATTCAGTGGAAAATACAGTGGGGAGATTTATATACATAGAGAACATGAAACAATGGGTGTTACCATACACACTGTAACGAGAGTGATCACTTAAGGTAAGCTATTACCAGCAGGAGAGCGGGGTGGAAAAAACCTTTTGTAGTGATAATCAAGGTGGGCCATTTCCAGCAGTTGACAAGAACATCTGAGGAACAGTAAAAAGAAAAGGATGCATCCGATGAAGTGAGCTGTAGCTCACGAAAGCTTATGCTCAAATAAATTTTAGTCTCTGAGGTGCCACAAGTACTCCTTTTCTTTTTGCGAATACAGACTAATACGGCTGCTACTCTGAAACCTGAGGAACAGTAGGGAGTGGGGGGGGGGGGGAAATAAACATGAGGAAATAGTTTTACTTTGTGTAATGACCCATTCACTCCCAGTCTCTATTCAAGCCTATTTAATTGTATCCAGTTTGCAAATTAATTCCAATTCAGCAGTCTCTCATTGGAGTCTGTTTTTGAAGTTTTTCTTGTTGAAGAATTGCCACTTTTAGGTCTGTAATCGAGTGACCAAAGAGATTGAAGTGTTCTCCAACTGGTTTTTGAATGTTATAATTCTTGACGTCTGATTTTTGCCCATTTATTCTTTTACATAGAGACTGTCCAGTTTGCCCAATGTACATCGGCATGTACATTTGCTGGCACATGATGGCATATATCACATTGGTAGATGTGCAGGTGAAAGAGCCTCTGAGAGTGTGGCTGATGTGATTAGGCCCTATGATGGTGTCCCCTGAATAGATATGTGGGCACAGTTGGCAATGGGCTTTGTTGCAAGGATAGGTTTCTGGGTTAGTGGTTCTGTTGTGTGGTGTGTGGTTGCTGGTGAGTATTTGCTTCAGGTTAGGGGGCTGTCTGTAAGCTAGGACTGGCCTGTTTCCCAAGATCTGTGAGAGTGATGGGTCGTCCTTCAGGATAGGTTGTAGATCCTTGATGATGCGCTGGAGAGGTTTTAGTTGGGGGCTGAAGGTGATGGCTAGTGGCGTTCTGTTTTTTTTCTTTGTTGGGCCTATCCTGTAGTAGATGACTTCTGACTACTCTTCTGGCTCTGTCAATCTGTTTCTTCACTTCAGCAGGTGGGTACTGTAGTTGTAAGAATGCTTGATCGAGATCTTGTAGGTGTTTGTCTCTGTCTGAGGGGTTGGAGCAAATGCGGTTGTATCGTAGACCTTGGCTGTAGACAATGGATCGTGTGCTGTGATCTGGGTGAAATCTGGAGGCATGTAGGTAGGAATAGCGGTCAGTAGGTTTCCGGTATAGGGTAGTGTTTGTGACCATCGCTTGTTAGCACCGTAGCGTCCAGGAAGTGGATCTCTTGTGTGGACTGGACCAGGCTGAGGTTGATGGTGGGATGGAAATTGTTGAAATCATGGCGGAATTCCTCAAGGGCCTCTCTTCCATGGGTCCAGATGAAGAAGATGTCATCAATATAGCGCAAGTAGAGTAGGGACGTTAGGGGACGAGAGCTGCGGAAGCGCTGTTCTAAGTCAGCCATAAAAATGTTGGCATTCTGTGGGGCCATGCGGGTACCCAGAGCAGTGCCGCTGATTTTAAGGTATACGTTGTCCCCAAATGTGAAATAGTTATGGGTGAGGACAAAGTCACAAAGTTCAGCCACCAGGTTTGCTATGACGTTATCGGGGATACTGTTCCTGATGGCTTGTAGTCCATCTTTGTGTGGAATGTTGGTGTAGAGGGCTTTTACATCCATAGTGGCCAGGATGGTGTTTTCAGGAAGGTCACCGATGGATTGTAGTTTCCTCAGGACGTCAGTGGTGTCTCGAAGATAGCTGGGAGTGCTCTTAGCATAGGGCCTGATGGGGGGGTCTACATAGCCAGACAATCCTGCTGTCGTGGTGCCAATGTCTGAGATGATGGGGCTTTCAGGATTTCCATGTTTATGGATCTTGGGTAGCAGATAGAATACCCCAAGTCAGGGTTCCAGGGGTGTGTCTGTGCGGATTTGATCTTGTGCTTTTTCAGGGAGTTTCTTGAGCAAATGCTGTAGTTTCTTTTGGTAACCCTCAGTGGGATCAGAGGGTAATGGCTTGTAGAAAGTGGTGTTGGAGAGCTGCCTAGCAGCCTCTTGTTCATATTCTGACCTATTCATGATGACGACAGCACCTCCTTTGTGAGCCTTTTTCATTATGATGTCAGAGTTGTTTCTGAGGCTGTGGATGGCATTGTGTTCTGCACGGCTGAGGTTATGGGGCAAGTGATGCTGCTTTTCCGCAATTTCATCCCGTGCGCGTCGGCAGAAGCACTCTATGTAGAAGTCCAGTCTGTTGTTTCGAGCTTCAGGAGGAGTCCACCCAGAATCCTTCTTTTTGAAGTCTTGGTAGGAAGGTCTCTGTGGGTTAGTATGTTGTTCAGAGGTGTGTTGGAAATATTCCTTGAGTCGGAGACGTCGAAAATAGGATTCTAGGTCACCACAGAACTGTATCATGTTCGTGGGGGTGGAGGGGCAGAAGGAGAGGCCCCGAGATAGGACAGATTCTTCTGCTGGGCTAAGAGTATAGTTTGATAGATAACAAAACTGCTGGTATGCCTACTGATTGTGAGGTCACCATTAATGACTGAGAACAAGAAAATTCAGGCCCTTGCTTATTCTACAGCAGTGTATTCGTAACAGTGGCTCTAGTATGAACGTTTAATGTTCATGGATTCTACAGTTTGAAATAGGTATCTGACATAACCTCTGTGCATGTATTTGAGTTAACAAGCAGCTAAGCTAATATCAACTTTTTAAGCAGTGTAAACAACTTACAGTGCAAATCAATATTACGACCTCTTTGGAGAAGAAAATGGTAATAAAGGCCTTGATCTTGTGCTTACTGAAGCTGATGGCAAAAGCTTGCATTGACTGTAATGATGCAGGATCAAGGTCGTAGGCCCTGGTTCTGCATGATATCAGACATGTGTCTGGCTTTAAGCATCTGAGTCGTCTGATTGAATTCAGTGGATTATTTGTGATTAAATTTAAGTGCATCATCATGTTTAAGGAATTTGCTGAATCGAGTTCTTGTGTTAAAATGCCATTACAAAAAAGTTGATACTTATTCTGAGTTGTGCTTGACTTAGCCTATATAGTTTTGTAGGGAGCGGACTTCATTTAAAATAGGACAGTCTTCTATGTCTTTGCTTTCTGTTACATGTTCCTGTCCTAGTTTCAGCTTTACCCAGAAAGTTGTGTACTGCTTCCCTATCCCAAAGTATTTCCAAAGGGAAACAGTAAGTGTGATCCCTATGTTATCTGGAATTTAACTGGATAAAGGACCGATCCATTCAACTGAAATTCTTTAATCACTTTTATCTCCCATCTTTTCCACTGGGCTATAGGATTGAGGTCTGGAAAGTTGAGAGTTTTCTCATATTATTTTTAACTGCCTGTACCATACAGTTTCAATCATGTGAGTTGGATAGGGTAACTGTCATAATTCTTTATTATTATTGCCTTGTCTCCCACTCAGGGGTAGAATGAATACATTTGTTATGCAGTATTTGGTTTTTTAGTGTTCTATTTCTATTCTATAGAGGTTTTTACCACGTTTGTCACATAGTATCTGAATGCATTTTGGAGTGTGACTAACATCTGTCTAAAACTTCTGGGATCAATTTGTCCAAAAAATTTGTAGCATCCTCTTGTTTCCATCATAGTGACGATAGCTAGAAAAAAGCTGGTGTTAAGATGGGTGACAGTGTTCATGCCAGCTCTTCCAGCCTCTCAACAGTCACTCCCTCATGTTTTGGCAGAGTTCTGAGACATTTATGGTTTCTGATGTGGGTTTTCTCTCTATTTTTCAGTCTGTTTATGAAGTCCATAAGCTTTTCTACTTCCTTCAACCATCATCCCTTGCCGTTGTTAGCTTGCAGCCATGGAAGCTTGTAAATTATAGAGTATATTCTAGTAACTTATTTTGTCATGTTCAAATTGTGTATAGGTAGTCTAGTGGCCATATCAGTCCTTGAATTTGAAGACCATAACTCCCTCCCCTAGTATAAACTTATCTAAAATGCAGGTGGAAACAAAGCATGGCATTTATCACCTCTACAGGATATGAGAGAGCAGTTTTAGGAGGAAGCAACTATGAACCAATGAAAGGAAACTGTATAAGTGAAGCAAATTGTAATGACAGCATTTTTTGTACTCAGGATTGACACTTCTTTCTCTGGAGCGGTCTCTACGCTGGGACTCGTTAGCTGTTTTCTTGCCATTGATTTAGCTCTGATGGAAGCACTAGCATAGACCCATTGCACACGTTTTTACGACCAGGTTGTTTATGGTGGTAAGAATGTTTGCAGACTGTCTACAGTAACATTTCCAATAGTGTGAAAATAGTTTAATGATATTTCACATTTCTTCTTCAATTCTTTCTTCTGCACTGTAGCTCTGGCTAAACTGATAACATTAATCAGATGTAACTTTTTTGCTACTGATTTAATTAATTTGGGGATTAAATGAATTGCAGACTTGTAAATATATTTACAGATGAACTCCCAAGGTAAAAAAAAAAAATTATATGCTACTCTGAATTTCTAATACACAGAAAGATGTCTTCCACTGAGGATTTTATTTTGTATATACTAATCTCTCCATCACCAAAACTGTTTCTCTTTGATTGTGTCAATGCTTAAGGGTGAGAAGAAAGGTGATCAATGAAAGGTTTCTTTTTCATATTCTGTCACAGACCAGTGATGATGCTAGCAGATTATTCTGTGTTTAGGTCAATGAAGACTGTTAGATTTTGCTAACACTGCTGGCAAGTATTTCTGGAGGGGAATAATACGGTCTGTCAGTTCAGTAATCCATGAGTACTGTGCCAATCTGGCCAGAAGTACTAGTGCATGCAGAATGGAATCCTGTGTCAGAGCTTTATCCCTAATACAGTCACTTGTCAAGGCATACCCTACATTATGACGTGGTATCTACATTTTTGTGGGGCCTGGTTGTCTGATATTTCCCTGTACAGTGCAGATGGGACTGACAATTTGGTGAAGCGAACTTGAGGAAGCACTCTTTCTTCAGGTATACTTTTCTCTTGCTGACTTCCACTCTGTGCTTTTTTCATTGGTTGTTAATAATGTTCAATGGATATAGAGGAGTCTAGTAAATGTAGCAAGGAAATTCATGTCAGCTGCATAAATGAAGTAGTTCTGCTACAGGTATATATCTATTATTTATTATTTGCTTAAGTTAGGCACACAAGACAGTAAGTTACTATTTTTATGAGGTGATCTAGAAAAGTCAGTTATACATCACAATGCTGGCATTTTGAATGCAAACTTTGATACTCCTAAAAATCAATACTGGGTTTCGTTATCTATGTGCTGGAAAACTTATCCTCATTTCTGCTTTTTTTTTTTTTTGTTCGTGTGACCATTAAAAAGAACCCTTTGTCTATAAAATTGAAGAGGGCAGTAATTAGTTCTGGAAAACTTTTTTTAAGTCACTTTCTTTCTATTAAAGTTGGTATAATGTTATGAGAATGTTTTCAGATCTCAAATTTACAGTATTTATTATATTTAGTTACTTGACCAGTTGTCAAGAACACTGTCAACTTGTTTTTGTGTTGCTTTAAAAAAGGAAAAAAGTTTTCATTATCAATTTCAGTGAAATTGGGTTTAAATGTTCCTTTGCATCATCTGCAGTCCAGAAATTGTGGTACTGTGCTAGTGCATGGGAAGCAGAATGTGTGGCTCACTAGAAATAACTACAAATTAAAGTGAAACTGACTAGACAGTCTTCCTTGTTCAAGCTGAGTGAGATACATACAAAATATTAAAATAATCCTAAATTGTGAAAAGACATAACTTCTCATTATGATAAACCGTGGTATATGTATGTAGATGGAGACTTTTTTAAAACTATGACCTGGGTTTTGAATGATCTTTAATAAGACATTGGGGAGGACTGCCGAGGTTAACCAGCAGGGGGTTTTGTTACATTTTATTTTGTTAGTTTTACTATTTTCATCACAGGTTGATGTTACCCACTTAGCTCCTGATATTGGAAACCATGGAGCACCAACTCCAACTGAAGTCAACTTCTTAACGAAGCAAACACATTTATTTTTAGTTTTAATCTGATAGATTCCTTTCAAGAACTCTGAAGATCCAAACATTTGAAGTTCATTTGTTCCAGTTGGAAATTTCATTGTTTTTTCTAATGTTCCCTCTGCTTTCTTAGAGTTCTCATGGGTTATGTCTGGTCAGAGGGCAGATGATAAATGATTTCCTGTAAAATTATTATACAAAAAATTGGGTGACCTGCCAATGGAAGGTGGACATCAGTAACCAGTGTTTATTCCCAAGACTGAGTGCGTCCAATCAATGCTTTGTAAACCAGAGTGCATTTTGGGCATCATAGCACAACATTTATCAGAGAGAAAGCAGAACTGGCTTTATATCTCCTTGCTAGAGTAAAGCAGAACATTATGGAAGCTACTAGAGCCCATGTAGGCCTGATCCTGAACCCATTCAATCCAGTCATCAGTGACTTCGATGCAAGGATTAGGCCCATAAAGAGGAAGCTGTAGTTGCCAGTAGGATAGTGGGAAGTGTTCTCATTACTAAAAGGTTAGTAGTTTATGGAGTAAATGTGCGCTAATTCTTTTATGATCTTCCCATCTCTTCTAAGGTAAGGTATTGTCCCTATATAGCCAATGAGCAGCACTGATTTTAGAGGTCACTTCCCATCCTCTTTCAGAGGAAATGCTCAGGCAAAGCATTGTGTAATTTTAGAATTGAGACAAAACCCTAAAATCCGTATAATCAAAATGAAATGGATGGTCTTCTAAACTATAATGCACCTAACAAAATGCATATTGCTTCTTCAAATAATTGGTTATCTGTTTTGGGTATACTTCTGGCCTGAATCCTGCTCAGCTGTTCCATGACTGGCTGAGGAAACAGCTGTTTTGGAACCCTGGATCCTATTGCAGTCAAGCATGAGACTTGTGTAAGAATTGAAAGTACGTAGAAATCCATGCCTGATCCCAGGTGGTGTTTATCTGCAGGACTCAGTGTTTACTCTGAAACTTTTGTCTATCCTACCCTAGGAAAGCAATGTTCTGAATTGATTGTGTTATAAAATTGGGAGTCAGAGGAGTGCTTTCAAAGTGGTATTTAGATGACCTAACCACCAGAACAAAGATCAAATGCCTTCCACAGCAGGCCTGCAACAAGAAAAGAAACATTTGTCCTTACTGGGGTACAGTCAGGTCACCATGCCCACAGCAGCAGGCTGCCAGGCTCACAATACGTCAATCTAGATGGACTCAGTAACCAAAGCTTAAAATAGCTTCTCTGAAATGCCAGCTGTTCCCTCACTTCTACACTTAAACTACCTTTGAGGGGAAGATGAACCTTACTGCTCACCTCTGATAAGAGAGGAAAGTATTACCTTCAACAGTCATGAGGTAACTTTAATGCTGTCAGCACTTGCATTTACAAGTGTAGCTTAGGAGGTCAAAGAAAGGGATAGTTGCACTGGCATTCCAGCTTGTAGCGCTACATATTTTTGACTTCATCTGATGCATTTAAATATCTGACTCAAGTCCATAGGCATGAATGGCTCATTTTAGTCTTGACAGATACAAAAGAATCATGTTTAAGCTTGGATGTTGGTCATGTTGTCATAGTGATAAGGGGAGGGTGCTTTATAAAAGTAATTCACAAGTTTTTCCTCTCAGGAGGTTGGTTTGCTTTTGCTCTTACCTTACACTTAAAAAGTGTAGGACAAAGGAGAGGCAGGATTTTTCTGACTAAAAATAATGCGCACATATTCTAGAATGTAAGTACTAAATCAGGAGAAATGGAACACTTGAAAATAATTGTCACAGTTGATTTGCAAGACTGAAGCCTGAGCAATATCAGCCACTTCTTCAGTGCATTATAATAATCCAGACTTATTGAAATGTGGGAATAGGGAACATCAGTGTTAATATAGTGGCCAATATTGATAGTATTGCAGGGAATTCAAAGAAAAAAAACACTAAATGGTAGGATGACCTTAAGAAAACTTAACATGTTTTGTATGGCAAAATGAAATTAACTATGGGCATTTGAAAGATGTAAATTTCTAGGAGAAGATGAATTAGCGGCCAAGAGAGTGCTAAGAAGCAAGTGGATGAAATTATGCAGAGGAAAGCATGAGATGTCAGGAAAAAAACATTTGTCTGACTGTCTTCCAAACATGTTGTGAAAGCTCTGTTAGTCAAAACTAGACTGCCTGGTCAAAGAGCAGAAGTACATAGTATAGGAAACAATCCTGCGTTGGCAGGAGAATGGACGAGGTGACCTAACCACTGAGATTATGTCTGACATTATTGTCAGCCAGTCAGAGAACTCGGTTTCCAGAGTTCAGTTCCAAAGCCATTTCACAAATGTGATTGGATGCATTTTAAGATAATTGTCTTTGAAAAGTTATTAAATAAATGCAGTTAGGCTAGCGGTGTGTTGGAAATGCAAATGATTAACACATAGGTGACCAGAAATTAGGCACAACTTGGAGAGTCCTGCTACTTGGCTTGATGGAACAAATGGTGAGTAGGAGTTAGTGCAACAAAAATTTGACCTCAGAGGTTAGTTGGTGTTTTCCTCCTGTTACATGCAGCAGGAGGATAACTAACTACTACAGAGGAAAGGAAGAGCTAGAATGATAGTTACTAAAATTTCTGGGAATACCAGGATTTAATTGTCTTGAAAGGTGATGGCCCCTCAACAACCAATACTTTCCTGCTAGTTGTCAGTGTTTTATCTCTTGTTGGCTTAAATGTGGTTCTCAGAGATAAATGTCTAGCCACTAACACATTTGACCAACGGTAAGCATTTGGACTGTCACTCTCCTTTGCACTGCTGCTTTCAACCCAAAATTGTCATGTGCACAACTTAGCTGTACTGTCTTATAGTGGACATTCTATATCAGAAGGTGCAAGTCAGGGTTATGTTGGAACTTGTAGTTCTGTTTTCAGATTCTCATAACTTTTGGAAAATATAGTTTTTTCTTAACTCAAAAGTAATTATGGAAAACTTGAGCAAAATTGGACGTTTTGTTTCTGATTTATGGAAAGATGAAAACTATTTTTTTTAAAGACAGTTCTTTGCTTACAACTCAAATGGCTGAGCTTTATGGTCTGAAATATTTAGAATAGCTAGTCTGATGACTGACCTTTTGTTACCAAAAATCGCCTCTAAAATTCAGCTATTAGTATAGGTGGTAGTAAATTGTGCTAATTTGGGGAGTTAACAATACTATTTAGTATCTTAGCTAATTGCTGCATAAAAAGTTATTGCAATAGAACTTCCAGGTGTTTCTGCACACAATGCAGAGTCAGCCTGTGGCACTCGTTGCCAAGGGATGTTGTGAACGCTAAAAGAATAACTGGGTTCAAAAGTTGGGTAAGTTCATGGAGGATAGGTCCATCCACGGCTATTAGACAGTATGGTCAAGGATGCAACCCAATCTCTGGGTTTATGGCTGTAACTGCCAGAAGCTGGGATTAGATGAGAGGGGAAAGATGCCCTGTTCTCTTCATTCCTTCTGAAGTGTCTGCCATTGGCCACTGTCAGAAATCAGGGTACTGGGCTAAATGGATCATTGGTCTGACCTCTTAAGGCTGAAGTGTAGTCTGCCATTATGATTCTTTAGGGTGCAATTTAAGAGAGGATTGACCCATTTAATCACTTCTGTTTATTGCTGCTATGCATCTGAGGGGAGTCAACAACATTTCATGCTCTATGGCATTAAATACTGTGGTGAGATCCAATAAAATAAATGGTTGCCCTTTGTCTGGCCAACAGGTCGTCATCCAGAATCTGTGCTATGTTGCCCACTCATTTTCTACCATTTTTATCTTCTTGTTCCCTTCACCCACCACTAATCCCTTGTTCCTCCAGTGAACACCACTGTATGTCTAGTACTGAGACCTAAACCTTCTTCAGTGTTGCCATTTTTATTGTCTTGTAACAATACCTTAGGTAAAATGTTAACATACTTCCAGTGCTCTAAGGTGGTTTCCTGGCTACTGTGCAGTTTCTCTGAGTAAATATTTAGCATTTTATTTTTGTATTGTATGTTTCTGCACAAGAAATCAGAGCCTCTTGGTTAACCAAAATTACCAAGCGCATTGCCGCTTGTGTTTAAGTTTCTTGATACTTAGCAATTAGATAGGGCAGTGCTCATTGTCATTGGAAATACAAAAACAGTGGTTAAATGTTAGAGCCAACAATTATGTTTCTTTTGTGCTGTCATAATGTTTGTGTTGCATGTTAAGTAGAGTAAATTACCTTGCCTAAATGTAATTCATTGCCAAATGAATGAGCTAGTGGATATAAACACAAATTACTTTTGGTTTCCTCAAAAATCTGTTTTCTCATTGAATCAAAGCTTACGTTCTGAAATGTATTTGCACATAAACATGTTTTAGGTAAATGTAGATTCTGCAAGGAAGTGCAAGTAGATGTCCCTATTTTATTGAAATCGAGCTTTATGTGAAGGCTTCTTGTTAATGTATTTTATTGAGTTAGCTAGTTTGTAGCTAACTTGTGTTTTTGTACTAGTTGAAATTAAAATATGTGGTGGTATTATCTGTAAAGCGGGAAGTTTTTCTGCGGATGCTATGTAGAGAATTCTTGCTGTCACTTGGCTGCCTTAAACTGTTAGATTCTGTCTGTGTAAGCCCTGACCTCTAAGGGCTATGATTCCTTTCCTCCCACAAATACTCTGGCCATTATTACATTTTCGGTAACCTTTCCCATCTCCAATATTTGACTTCAGTTAAGCATTTTGTATTTGATTTTTGCTTCCCTCCTCTGTTTCCACTTTGTCCTCTTCACAACCCAAAATTTTCTTAGGATCCCAATCCCTACCTAAATTAGTATATTTATATCTAGGAGAGTCTCCCTCTTCCATCCATCTTTGCCAGTCTTATCTACTAGGTAGTATCAAAGTACTAGCATATTACGTGGGCTAAAAGTTGACTGAAGTTTTTGAACTCAGGTCAGATAGATTTCAGGCATTCCCACTTGAGTCTTCTAATTATGGAACATTTATCAGTTAATGTACCAAGACAGCAGGGGAACAGAGAGAATCTTATGTTTCACACAACAGAATTCCAATGCTTTTTTTTGGTGTCAATCTTAAGGATAACTTTTTACTATTTACACCATCATGAAGCACTTCTTCATGTCAGCTGCCCCTTTAAAATAATGCATTGTAAACAAACCTACCTTAAGTACATTACAAATACCTTTGAGCCTTCAGCAGAAAATTTGAAATCTAATTGACTTGTCACTTTGCATGGCTCTGAACAGTGAGAATAATGAAGTCACTTTCACATTTGTCTTTAGTCACTGTCGCTTTGAGGTCTCAGAGCTTCAGTGTTTGGGTTGCAAATGTTGCAGGGAAAATTGTTTTGGTTAAGAATAACTGAATTCTTTCTTTTGGTGTTAGGTTTCATATATGCTTTCAGAAAATGTAAGTTCTGGCCCAAATTTGAATGGTCCCTTTAAATCTATTGTGCTGTATAATTTTGTGTCTCATCGTTTATTTTCAATAGAATACCAGTTGTCGTGTATGAAACCCGTGGATGTAATCAGGCCTTGGTTTCTTTGCTTTGTTGAGTATACTGTTCAGCACTGAAGAGGTTAAATACTGCTAAATGTGCTGAACCAACATCTGTTGAAAATTGGAAAGGGCTTCTGGGACTTGTCCAGTTTGCCCAATGTACATGGCAGAGGGGCATCGCCGGCACATGATGGCATATATCACATTGGTAGATGTGCAGGTGAGTGAGCCTCTGATAGTGTGGCCGATGTGATTAGGCCCTATGATGGTGTCCCCTGAATAGATATGTGGGCACAGTTGGCAACGGGCTTTGTTGCAAGGATAGGTTCCTGGGTTAGTGGTTCTGTTGTGTGGTGTGTGGTTGCTGGTGAATATTTGCTTCCGGTTGGGGGGCTGTCTGTAGGCAAGGACTGGCCTGTCTCCCAAGAATTGTGAGAGTGATGGGTCGTCCTTCAGGATAGGTTGTAGATCCTTGATAATGCGTTGTGCAAACTGGACAGTCTCTACATAAAAGAATAAATGGACACAAATCAGATGTCAAGAATTATAACATTCATAAACCATTCGGAGAACACTTCAATCTCTGGTCACTCGATTTCTGATCTCAGAGTGAGTATCCTTCAACAAAAATACTTTGAAAACAGACTCCAATGAGAGACTGCTGAATTGGAATTAATTTGCAAATTGGATACAATTAACTTAGGCTTGAATAGAGATTGGGAGTGGTTGAGTCATTATACTAAGTGAAACTATTTCCCCTTGTTTATTCCTCCCCCCACCCCCCCACTGTTCCTCAGCAGTTCTTGTTAACTCCTGGAAATGTGCTGGAAATGGCCCACCTTGATTATCACTTCAAAAGGTTTTCTCTTCCCCCACCCCACTCTCCTGCTGGTAATAGCTCATCTTAAGTGATCACTCTCCTTACAATGTGTATATATATATATTTTTCATGGTCTGTGTGTATATATAAAATCTGCTCACTGTACTTTCCACTTTATGCATCCGATGAAGTGAGCTGTAGCTCACGAAAGCTTATGTTCAAATAAATTGGTTAGTCTCTAAGGTGCCACAAGTACTTCTTTTCTTTTTGCATCTATATGTTGCTTTCAGAACAAATGAATTACAGTTGTAGATTTAAGTTTGAGAATGTGTTTCATCCTCCAGGGGGAGGATAGCTGGCTGCATAGAGCCTCTTATTGCCTAATCAGTCTACCAACTTAGCATACAAAAGATCAAGTGGGATAATACTGGAAGTACAATTTCTCTTTAAATAGTTTGAGGGGGTGCTGAATGCTGTTGAACTGACATCTGTCATCTTACCCATGTGTTCTTCAGGGGATCCTTGCAAATGACAAGGGCTACTGAGAATGGACACAGACACCTGAAAATGTGGCCATGTGGCTATAAATACTAATTCTGTTTTCGAGACCGCGTGTGGCAGTAATGGAAAAGTAGGACTGCAATAGCCTTACCTTACTTCCCCTTCTTAATGGTCAGTTCGGGAGCAACACTTTCCCAGGGCTCAAAGCTGGCTGTTTAAAACCCACGCCTGACACCTCTGTTTACAGGACCTTCTGTTCAAAGTTATGATCCTGTGAAACAAACATAAACCTGTGCCAATTCAGCAAGCAAATAGTACCACACAAACTGACATCCTGAGTCCTCAGAGTACCTTGTACCAGCTGACCCATAAATCCTTCCAGTATCCTTGCCAACCAACTGCTGAAACAAGCAAAGTCCCAAGGAGTCTTTGCAAATTAAATTCACCATTCTTTAAAGTCCACAAGAGCCTGTGCAATTGCTTTGACCCTGATGAGGTCCACACTAGTGTCAAAGTTCATGTGTCTGAGCGCTGCACTAACCCACACGATGGCGTTAGTCCAGATGATGCAGACCATATAACTTATCTGCATTCATGTTCTGTCAAACGCAAAACATAATCTCCAAATCACAAATTATTACCCTGTGCCAGTAACCACAGACAGGGTCGGGATGGAGCGTGGGATTTTGTAGTATAAGGTAAAGAGAAGGCCTTTTCTGCCTTGCCTGATCCTTTTATTAACTACATTGTGTCCCTGCCTGCTAATGCAGGAGCCTGTTGCAGGCACCTGGATTATGCAGTGAGAGCTCCCCTCAAAGCAGAGCTGGTCCATTGGCTGACTGGGGACCGAATGGCTAGGCAGCAGTTCTGCAGAAAAGGACCTAGGGGTTACAGTGCACGAGAAGCTGGATATGAGTCAACAGTGTGCCCTTGTTGCCAAGAAGGCCAATGGCATTTTGGGATGTATAAGGAGGGGCATTGCCAGCAAATCGAGGGACGTGATCGTTCCCCTCTATTCGACATTGGTGAGGCCTCATCTGGAGTACTGTGTCCAGTTTTGGGTCCCACACTACAAGAAGGATGTGAAAAAATTGGAAAACATCAAGCGGAGGGCAACCAAAGTGATTAGGGGACTGGAACACATGACTTATGAGGAGAGGCTGAGGGCACTGGGATTGTTTCTTCTACAGAAGAGAAGAGTGAGGGGGGATTTGATAGCTGCTTTCAACTACCTGAAAGGGGGTTCCAAAGAGGATGGATCTAGACTGTTCTGATTGGTAGCAGAAGAAAAAAAAAGGAGTAATGGTCTCAAGTTGCAGTGGGGGAGGTTTAGGTTGGCTATAAGGAAAAACTTTTTCACTAGGAGGGTGATGAAGCACTGGAATGCGTTATCTAGGGAGGTGGTGGAATCAACTTCCTTGAGGTTTTTAAGGTCAGGCTTGACAAAGCTCTGGCTGGGATGATTTAGTTGGGGATTGGTCCTGCTTTGAGCAGGGGTTGGACTAGATGACCTCCTGAGGTCCCTTCCAACCCTGATATTCTATGATTCTATGACTGGCATCACAGGGCAGCCCAAGAGGTATGGCCTGCTTGCTAGGTCACACCCTGCAAAAAACCATGCTGACTGAGAAGGCCATTGTACCTAAAGATGTGTTTTCCGCCCCAGATAAATCCTTGTGTAAAAACAGTGGTCATGCACCAATCCCTTTGTACCTTAAGTCTACAGGAGTTATAAACTTCTGAACCCTTTATAACACTTTTCACATAGTTGCATTTTTTAAGTATGTTAATTCTAACCTGAAATATTTATTTTTATTTTTGGAGGTAGTTCCCCATTATATGGTGAGACTTTCAAAGGTGCTCAGGAAGTCTTACCATTTGATGTCATTGGGAACAGAGAGGCCATTGCTAAGCACTTATGAAAATCCCTGTATTTGTATATATTCATGTGTACAGAAATGCCTCTTAAAATGGTAAAAACTAGCATAAACCTATTAAGAAGGACAATCGTAAGATGTGTGGGGGAAGAAGATACGTTAGGAATGCTGTTACGCTATGTGAAAAAACAATGGCAGCAGTCAAGATTTTCTAATTCAGTGCACTTATTGAGATATGTAATGCTTTTTATTTCTAGATTGCTAGTCCAAATCAATTCCAGGTTGCCCTTTTTAGGCTTGACAAAGGCATGAGGCTGAAATGTACTCATGGTATGCCCCAATAATCTTCTAATGCCCATAAACAAAATGAGGGATCAGCTCTTTTCTTAATGACCTGCTCCTCGTATCAGATTAATAATCACTGTTGCCAAACGTGAGTGAGCAACCCCACAATCAGTTAAGGTGGATACAGTTGTGATTTCACAAACTCTGTACTGTAGGATCAGTTGATGAACTGAGCAAGATGAAGAGGCCAATTAAAAAGGGCTCATTTGTATGTGCTCAGAGCATAATGAATTTTATAAATTGGAAGAATATGGCAAAGGCCCTAGGGACACTATACAATCTACAGTAAATGGACACTGTCATCTTTTTCCGAAAAATTAAAATAAATAGTTCTAGTCTTTGTATATCTGAGACGCAACAAGATTTTTTTAAAACTGAGGCTCATTTCTCAGCTAGGGTTAAAACCTAAGAAACTCTTTTGGAAAGAAGATAGATCAGTTAATCCATTGAAGCTCAGTCCCAGTTTGGATACTGTAATCCTATCCCACCCCCACACAAAAGCTGTCCAATCCATTTCTTAAGCAACTCTGGGTTTTGGCCTTAACAGTGTGAGCTGTTGCGTTATTCAGTGCTGTTTGAGTCACTGCAAAATGACCTCTTGACATAGACTGCTAATTACGGTATATATCTTTCTGATGTCTTGTCTTGTAATGAATAGAACTTCTACAACGTTAAGAAAAATGCCAGATTGAGAATGGGTTGTGGAGCACTACTCATCAAATGTAGTCCTTATCTACTAACCAGGTAGGCTTCTACCCTGTAGGTCAGAAGTTGATGAATAGATTTAATGTGACACAAATACCAAGGAACTTATTTTTATTTTTATTTTAAAAAAGAGATGTTTTGGATATGTGAGTGTTTAAATTAAGGTTCCTAAATAAACATTTTAAGTTGAGTTTGTGCTAAATGCCAATGAACTTGTTTTAATATACAGTGTAATGCAGGTCTATAAATATTAGGTGTTCAACATGCTGTGTTTGTTGTAGAGCTATATTTATTATTTGTCATAGTTATACTAACACCACAGCTCAATTTAGCCAATATTTGCTTGAAATGCCAGTTTGCCTCTGAATATTGACACCTTTCCAGTCTCAGTTGGTATTTTACTTATTTTGGAAAGATCATAATTTAATGAACAGATTTCAGTATGTAATTCAAATGTTACGGAGTTTTCTAAATTCCTGGCCCTTTGCTGGTAGACTTTAGATTTTATATAACAGGCTCAAGTCCATTGGGAATAATGGAAGATCTTTATGGGGAATAAAAAGGGCAGCCCTTTCCATTCACAAGGAGACTTGTATGTTTCAAAGCATAGGCAAAGTGTGAACAGTGATCTTTTAAAAATGTGTTTATATGCTAATTTACACTTAATGGCACCCTTGCCCATTAGAAGTATAAAAATGGGAGGAGGGGTTGAAAAGGACAATATATGGGATAATTCCTTTCTGCATACTGTGTAAGTTTTTTTTTCCAGACTACTTTTGTTCCAAATACCCTTTAATTTAGGTACTGTACCTCTGAACTCCACAATGCAAGTGTGATGAGTGTACCTGAATAATTCATTGTTTACAGCTTTTTTGTATTTGGTGTTTTGGAAGGAAAGATAGTATAAAACTATGTTTTGCAACTATAAACCACTTAACGTGTTTTATATTCAGCAAAGTCAACAGTCCATTACTCAAATGCTTTCAAAAATCATACCTCAGTCTGAAAAATAGCCAGCTGGTACTCTGTTCAACGGCGCATGTTTAGAAAAACATACTGTGCCCATCGTACTTGTGGAAGGATATTTAATGTAGCATCTCTTTTTAATTTCGACTCATCAGAATTGTTAAACTTGGAAACTTATTGTTTCTGTTTACACTTGTGCTAAGCTCAGGAAAGCATTTTATTTTCAGTTTTGTGCTTTTTTTATCTGAAAAGATTTAGTCTTGTTGCTGGAAAGGTGTAGAAGTTTTCTTACAATGAATGAAACTCTTCCGGATGTAAAATGACAAAATGCTTTCAGCCATCCATATAAATTGTAAGTGTAGTGTAAACAAGTATTTAAAGTTGTCTTGACAAAATGTTCTCTCAAATGTGATACGTAAACATTTTGTGTTTGCTTTATATTCTCCTAACAGCTGCATGGAGGGTGTTCTTGTGGTGCTAAAAGCCTACTGCCACTTCCTATCGTTTAATATTAAGGAATCCAAAGTTATATACAATACACAAAATTATAATCTCCTGTATAGAGTAGGAAAAAAATTCCTTAAGATCAGAAATATTACCAATAGGTCATGAGCTACAATAGGTAACATATACACATTTAAGTCCACAGTGTAGTTTAATAGATATCAGTGTTACGGAATTAAGATTTTTATCTCTGCTAGTCCTTGATTTCACTATGTGTCTCCTTTTATTTTTTATTTTATTTTTAATTATTCAAGCAATTATATAGATTAATTTACATTTATTGATATTCTTAATTTTTAATTTTTGTATCATGTTAGAATATGGTGAATGATGGATTTCTTTATTTTACTTTTGATTTGTATTCTGCTCTATTTAATTGAATTTTAATTTCCACCCAAAGCACAAAAAGAGTATTTTAATTTTTTTATTCAGTAGACCTACCTTAAATGTGCTGGAGACGTCAGAAAAATTATGAAAAGTTTTGCATATCAAACTGATTTATTAAAAAAAGTAAGTATGATATGTTCTTTAGTTAGCAGATAGAACTGATTGTAGTCTTTAGGTCCTTCAGGATTTTTAGAAAAAATAGATCCCATCCTCTGAGACCTTGGTTTTTATTAATAGATGAGAAGAGGAAAAGAAACTTTCCTGCTTTGCCAATTCCTATTGGTTTCTTAACTTTAAATCAACTGGTCATTGAACTGCCCTTGTTGAATAAATGAAAATGAAGAAAATATTCTCTCTGCACCTGCAGAAGAAGCGACTGC
Source organism: Chelonia mydas (assembly GCF_015237465.2). Lineage (NCBI taxonomy): Eukaryota > Metazoa > Chordata > Testudines > Cheloniidae > Chelonia > Chelonia mydas. Next base: position 68,586,967 of record NC_051251.2, on the reverse strand, counting down.
TGTCAAATGATGGTTTAGCACTTCAGCAAACCCTAGCTCCAGATGCTTAGCTAGTGACTTCTACCATTCGATGGTTTGACTTTCTTTAAAACTTGGCAGAAAACTTGTGCTGCTTAATATTATTTTTTGTATTTCATTAAAATTATGTTAATAGATTATAAGAAGTTTATAAGAAGGTCTTAACGTAAATTAATTTCAAATTTAATTTGAAGTACCTGTATTTAATTTAGATTTAAAAATGGATTTGCATAAAATGGATTTTAATAAAAATATTTCATTCTGTCAGTTAAAAAATCATTACTAGAGGTTCTAGTTTAGGGTCTGAATGAAAATCATGACAGTGCTCTCAGCTGTTCCTGTAGTTGTTGGATGTCAGACTACCCACTTGCTTTGCCTGAGTGCCTCCATATTTGACAGTACCAATTCTCTTTTCATGGAGCCTTTCTTTCCTTACTTTCATGTAACTCATACTTATTTTGAGTACCTTCATTACAGAATGTTCTTAAGTTCAGCAGATCATCAGTTTCTGAGAAGTCTTTTTGTTTCCCAGTACTTAGAGAAATACAAAAAACTGCCAGACCCTGTTTTATGCTATTGGTCTGATGATTTTCTCTACCATAATTTGCACTCTTGTTGGCAATTTCAGTAGAGAGGCCAAAGATGGAATGGAAATGGAGTGAACTTTCTTCACTTGGAGGTGATTTAGGTTTGAAGAATTACATTGGCAGAGTGCCATTTGGAATTCTGCACTTCCTGGGCTGTGAAACTACCATCTTTCATTCAAAGCATTCATTCAAAAATTTAAAAATGAAAAATAACTTGATGATGATATAGCCTTTTTCTAAAAAAAGACCAGTAGGTGATGCAGTCTTTTCCCTTGTAATGGTAAACTTGTTCAAAATATTTAAATAACCTTTAAGAGTAATGAACCATCTGTGTGGATTTTTAACAGCTTTTTGGGTCTGATGCCATCAAGAAGCAAAATAAGTGAAGGACCATCAGTATACCATACTATGGTGTCCAGTTAACAGCTGGTACTCTACTTTGTATGCAGTTAAGGCTTAAACAGTATGTGGTACAGGACAGTGAATATTTTGTTTAAGCATTCCTGTCTCTTTCATCACTTACTAATAAATAGCTTCAGCATCTTTGTTAGATGAAATAGGGAAGCAATTATCCTCATGTTGCAGATGGGGGAACTAGTGCACAAAAGTGTTTTTGCCCAGGGTCACACAGAGCATTTGTAGCAGAGCTGGGAGGGTAGCCCGCGTCTTTTGAATCTTTAGTCACTGGTTTAACCGCACAACCATCCTCCTTCACCCTTCTCATTTTCCTCTGCAACTGGAGAGTGAAAGGTGAAACAGCTGCCTGCTTTAAGAAGTTTGCAGCTCTGTACTGGCGATTCCTGTGGTTTAGCTAAACTGTGTGCCATATAGGATTGAACTTCCTGCTATAACTGTTCTCTTTCTGCCTCTCTAGTTGATTCACACTTGAGGTCATATGACTTAGAAGTTAACTCTTCACAATTTAAAAAAAAAATCAATAGATTTTCTTATTTCATGATAGATGGTTCATGCTAGCAAAGGGATTGTAATCTAAAGAAGGGGAAACCCAAACAGAGTGTAACAATATCTTAGCGTGATGTTAACATAATATGGAATAAACTGGTGGAAGATTAAGCCAAAGATAATGAATTAGACACTCTTGTTCTGGCAAAAGGCTGAGAAATATGGTGAAAAACTAGGATTGAGATTGTGCACTCCAGTCACAGTTTTAAGTTTTTTCTCCACAAACATTAGGGCTGGAAACTTTTTTTTTTTTTAAATGAAAGCTGAAAATCTTACCTGATCACTTGTCTTCAGGAGCTGGGGCTTTAAGGAAAAAATAAAATGTTAAACACTAATGTTCCTACAAGTGAGGACTAATAGCACTGGCCATTATTCAGACATAGTTCAGTCAAGATTTGTGCAAGCTTCTCTGCCATCTATGCCTTGCCGCCAGCTCTGCCCTAATAATGTCTTCTGGTATTATAGCTCACTTTTGCTAAACTATATGGTGAATTTGTGGCATGGACTAATAGGTTCTAGGAGGAGACCACCAAACTATTTTCTAATTGTTACCTATGGCACAATTTGGATGTGCATCTTCACAGGTGATAGGCTAGTGCACTGATCCATATCATTTCTCTGGGGTTTTCATTTCCTCTCCTTCATCTGAGGCTTCCTAAGTTAACTAGAAAATAAATGACCAACCAATCATATGAGGTAGAAGGTCACAGTGGTAAAATGAATTGCTATTATCCTTCATATAATGAACTATTAAACTGATCTGAAATTTGTTTGCAATGATTATAAATGACTATATGGAAATGATACAAATAACCTCTTAAGGACAGAGTCAGAACTAGAACATTTTACCTACCACAAATGTAAAAAACCCAACCAACAAAAAACCCCCAAAATGTTAGACTACATTGTATTCATTCTTGGATGTTTCAGACACTTGATTCAGTTCCCCCCGCCCCCACCCCCCCTTTTGGAGTTGCTGTTGCACACATTGTCAAGGGAGGAGAATTATGCTTTGATCAAAACTAGAGTTTTTAACAGCTGAAGAAAAGCTGCCAAATGAGGCTCAAATATCTATGGAAATAAAGGGGAATTTACCAAAAAGGTTTAGAAGTAGATTAGTCCTTTTGACACACTGTACTTTATCCTCTAAAATTCCATTGGCTTATTTCTGAGCAAGCTGCAGGATTTTCTGGCACCAGTGGCTTGCAGGTCAGAGCTAAACCTGATCTTTCAGAATTGTGTTTTTAGAGCTGTGAGTAGAACTGCTACTCTTTGAGAGTGGAAACTGAATGAAGTGGGTTAGCCATTTTCAACAATTTAGTATGAATAATTGTTAAAAAGAATGGACTTTGGAGCTGCGCTCTGAGAGCAAAAATTTACAGAATTAGTAGGGCCCTTCCAATTTCACCGCCATGAAAAACATGTTGCGGACCATGAAATAAGCCCTTCCCAATGAAATCTGATCTCCCTGAAATCAGCCGGGCTGGGGAGAGACAGGACTTGTCCTTCCACATTGGAGGGAGATCAGACCCACCTCCACAGACAGCGCAGAAGTGAGGATGTATCACCCTCACTTCTGCGCTGCAGTAGCCCCAGAACTGGGCTCCAGGCTTCCGCCCCCTGCGGCTCCTGCTTGTGTTCGGGGTGCTAGGGTTGAGGCACCTGGGCTGGGGGCTGCTGCCGATGCCTGCAGCTCCTGCCGCAGATGTAAACATCTGAAATTTTGAAATTGACCAATTTTAAGACCCTGGGGCTGTGAAATTGGCCAAAGTGAATCATGAATTTGTTAGGGCCCTAACAATGAGCTGATGCTTAAAGGGATATGATCGGCTCATGAGTGCCCTCTGCAGGTATGGCGTCCTACCACTCTTATAAACACTAACTGATCCTTTATTTATTCACCTTTTACAAGCCACAAACTATTGCATTACAGAAAGGTAAAGTTTAAATTTTGGTAATGGCAAACAGTAAGAAACTGTATTCATTACTGTCCTGCAGTAACGTTGTGATATCTTTAACAAGATGTGAAAGAGGAACTGGCAGCTTCTTGCCAAAGACTGAACTTACCTTTATTGATATTTCCTGCCCATGAGAGTTGATTTTAAATTGCTCACTTATCTACCCCATTCAAAAATGTAATCATTGAAAGGTTTAATATTATGAAAACTTTTTTCATACAGTAGGTGGTGGGAATTTTAGGAAAGTTTATCAAATTTATGGAATGCAAAAAATAGCAAAAGTAATTGGTGTATTTATTGACTAAGTTCGTACCTTTTATATAAATAGTCTAAATCCTGACCTTAGTTCCACAGTGTCCTTATGCATAACTAGTCTTCTTGTCAAAGCCTCAGCAGGATTGGAAAGCCTCAAGCTATTTAAAAATTACCAAGCTTTGTTTTCTTACATTGGTTTCTGGAAAAGTAAGGTTTGGTAGTTACTTTCATTGATTTGGGTGAGACCTTTACATTTAATAAGCCGTCAGACCCTGCCTATGGGACTACCTTTACACATTTGATAGCAGGATGGCGCAATACAGATCAGTTATGTTCTCTGCAAGGATTTCTAGTGATCCACAGGGAGACATGTGAATGGCTTTTTCTAAAATTAAACCAACCTTCCATTTAACCCCTCTTTCTCCTACCCCTGTATACGTACAGTCTTCTTTAGCCAGACTCAAAATCCCATGGACAAGCAGAAAATCCTCCCCTTCCCTCTCCTAAAGGATTTTATCACAGCAGGACTGGCTAATTCTAACATTTTCCTCAAAGAGAATTTGGGTTCTTGAGATAGTCGTGACAGAATTAGAGGGAAATTTTACATATCTTCTAAACCTGACATTTTCTACTGTATTCCACATAACTTGGAAGGCATGAAAAATATTTCCCTGTAGTCGTTCTGTGGCTGTGAGGTGGACAAATATGGAAGGCTTCCGTTACATGCTGTAGCTATGAGAGTTATTCAGAGATGACTGAGCTGTTCGACAGCTGCAGTCCTTGGCTATCCTGAGAACTGTTTGTGTTTTCGCCTATAACTTATTTTAATGAACAGCTAATTTGTACAATGTGGTGCAGTACACAACAGATGCTAGGCCCCTGTTCCAAAAGCATCTGCAGCATAGTTCAGACTACACATGCTGTATGACCAGACAGAAGTCCAGTATCAAAATGGTCCAAATTTCTTTCTTGATATTACGATTGGAAATACTTCAGAAACTATATTTGTAGAAAGAAAAGGAGTACTTGTGGCACCTTAGAGACTAACCAATTTATTTGAGCATAAGCTTTCGTGAGCTACAGCTCACTTCATCGGATGCATACTGTGGAAAGTACAGAAGATCTTTTTATACACACAGACCATGAAAAAATGGGTGTTTACCACTACAAAAGGTTTTCTCTCCCCCCACCCCACTCTCCTGCTGGTAATAGCTTATCTAAAGTGATCACTCTCCTTCCTGGAAATGGCCCAACTTGATTATCATACACATTGTAAGGAGAGTGATCACTTTAGATAAGCTATTACCAGCAGGAGAGTGGGGTGGGGGGAGAGAAAACCTTTTGTAGTGGTAAACACCCATTTTTTCATGGTTTGTGTGTATATAAAAAGATCTTCTACGCTTTCCACAGTATGCATCCGATGAAGTGAGCTGTAGCTCACGAAAGCTTATGCTCAAATAAATTGGTTAGTCTCTAAGGTGCCACAAGTACTCCTTTTCTTTTTGCGAATACAGACTAACACGGCTGTTACTCTGAAACCTTTATTTGTAGAGGAAGGATGTGAATGAAAAAGATGGGTGTCAGTCTCCCTCTTATAATGCACCAGTCTCTTGCAAGGGGATTGGCACCCACATAAAGGTGGATCTCATTGTTTGTAAAATTTATGTTTTTGTAGTTTAGCCTGTCAGGTGTTGGGCTCCTCCTCCTCACTTGTTCTGACAGAGAGGATGATAACTAATCACCATCCAGGATTTCTCTGCAGTCCAGAGTTTGCTGTTCTGGGTCTCCAGTTTCAATTCCCGTCTGTCTCAGAGCATACGGGAGGACGACCTCCGAGGCTGGTTCTTGCACCATTTGTGTCTTGACCAGAGAAGGCTAATGTGAAAAGGGGACAGACACAGTGTTCAGGAAGTGAACACTAATTGGACTGATTACAATAGCAGTTTGCAGAAGGAGCCCTAAGCATTTTTCCTGCTTCATTGGCCTTGTTGTGACTTAAAAAAATTGTCGTGTTTGGGCTAGACTTACCTAGATCATGTTAGCTAAGCCAAACCTAAATTTAATTGGTCCCCTAATGCAGGTGAAGTGTTAACTTCCTTCGTTCAATTTTATCTGATCGTGTTGGAGCCTAGCCAAGAACAAGGTTTGACATATAGGACCTAAAGCAGTCGTAACTGGCCTGGAGATGGACTGTGCTGTTGAGAGTGTGGCTTGCTTATCCACTTATTCCTGTGTTTGGATGAGAATAAATCTAGATACATGGCATACTGTACCAAAAATCAGACTTATAAATATCACAGCAAAAGGAAAAATAACTTCCTTCTACCAAATTAGATTAAAACAAACATTGGTTCAAGTTTAGACACTGAGTCAGGACGTCTTAAATTAGTAACGGTTCTGGGTATCCAAAATATCAGAATTTTAGGTAGAGCTAAAAAGATGGAAACTGGTCCAGTATGTTTGTACTTTTATTAGCTACTGTTTTTCAGCCAAACTGCTAAAGAAATATTTCTTCAGAAATCCTATTCAGCAACAAGGTGCATGCAAAGTGGGTATTTTAGATGGTATATTTGTAGGTATTTTTTGTTTGTATTCTTCTCACCCTTTCTTAGACTGCAGCTTTGACACCTGCTGTTCTGAAATGAAGGATGCGTAGCTTAATCTAACATTGTTGTTTAAACCTAAATGCATAGGTTATAGTTACCTGAATAGTTTTAATAAACTTAAAATGATACTGTGCAAGAGACTGGATGGCTCAGGGATTGGTAATGGGATATGCAAGCTTTCATCTCTACCTCACTAGTATGAATCAAGTCTGACTAGTAGTGACTTAGTCACCACCACATGGTTATTCAATTGCCTATGGGAAATGAATTGGTTGCTGTTAGGTCAGTGTGTACATCAGGAATGAAATGCTATTACAGTTGGCACCCTTTGACAATTGCAGGGAGGTCAAGAACTGCGAAGATATGGAGAATGAACTAACCCTTTAAACTTGGGGATGGACCTTTTTGGTTCCTTCAAGTTACAGCTGAAGTTTATTTGTGGAGCAGTGGATAGATCTTACACTTCCACTCCCCATCCTCTGTGTGTTCTGTGGGTATCAGGGCTGTCAGTGGGTATGTCTACAAAAATCCCATGGCACTGAGTCTCAAGCCTCGGTCAGCTGACTCAGCCTTGCAGGGCTTGGGCTATGAGGCTAAAAATAGATGTTTGGGCTGGAGCCTAGGCCACAGGGAGACATGTGAATGGCTTTTTCTAAAATTAAACCAGCCTTCCATTTAACCCCTATTTCTCCTCCCACTGCATATGCACAGTCTTCTTTAGCCAGACTCAAAATCACATGGACAAGACCCACCCCTTTCACAGTGCCTCTGAACTGGGCCCCAGGATGTGCCCAAACATCTACAAAGCAATTTAATAGTTCTGCAAGTCTGAGTCAGCTGAACTGGGCCACTCAAGGCCATGCTGCTGGTCTCTTATCACCATGTGGGTGTAACCAGTGATTCCTGGGCACTACATCTGGGACTGGGCTTAACCTTTTTGGGCAGACCTGTGAACCAGTTTTTTGCCATGTTCTGTACCTACTTGTCACATTACTGTCTGCCATCCAGCCACTATCCACAGAGTTGATTTTAGGAATTTGGGCCAATTTTAAATTTATTCTATGTTTAAATTCCTAAAGAAAAGTTAATTCTCAATTATTGGTGGTAGAGAAAAAAGTATAGATAAAAATATGTATGTGCCTTGATCAAGTATTTCTTTATTCTTTGTTATATTAAAATAAGTGAGTTATTTCTATTTTAGTAGATGACTGATTCCTCAAAATACAGGATGTGTAAAATTGTTAAATTAAACTACAGTAAACATGATTGGGGCCATACTGTTGGGAGAATCCACTGTTGATTTCCTTGTAGAGGTGAGAAGGAGTATATAGCAAAGAATCAAAACAGAACAGTCTGAAAATCCATTCAGACCTGTGTGTGTGTTAGTACTGAATTTAGTCCACTTTTTGTAAAATAGCCTGGAAACCCCGCACCCTTTTTTTGCAATGGCGGTCTGATTTCGAGAGTTGCTATTATTCTTATACTAAGTGTTACACCAATGGAAAGCTTTAAGACATGTTCCCTGGCTCTGCAGCTGGGAATGGAAGCTGTGGGATTGTCTTTCAAATGAAGTCAAGTATGCATGAAGAGCTTAGCCTGCATGGATTATGCTGTGCAGGACTGAGCTGCTTCCCCTGCCCCATGTCAGTTACTGATCTTTATCTGGTCCTTAAGTAGGTGCTGCTGATTGCCTTCATTTAGTACATGAGCTCTGATAAAACATGAAACGTGAGCCAGTTTTTTTTCCTGGCTAAAAGCAGCAATAATTTTGAAAAGCATTAAATATTCTACTGTAGTCTGTGAGCAAACCAGCAAGTGTCAGGCTGTTAAAAATGTAATATTAATATGTGCGGAGGGGCTGTTAATATTGGGTTAAACAAAATGCTGTCTGTGGAATTCAGACTGGAAAAAGGGGGTTGTGGAGTTGACTGTACAATGTGACAGCATTTCTGGCTTGTGGGTTACCAGAGGTGGTTAGTCTTTAGTCTGTGTCAGTTGTTTAACACTAATAAGCATAAAAAGGGTCCCCCCTCCTCCCCCCCCCAAAAAAATCAAAAGAAGCAAAGTATATGAATAAGAGAATGTCACTGGGGTTTTGGAAACACTGCTTCTGAAAAAATGGATAAAGATTTTTTCCATGCTTTTAAAAAAAAAACAAAACTGGCTTTTTAAAACGCCTCTATAACCTATAAATGGTAGAAACAAGAAGCGCTGTATTTAACATTTTCTTGATGTGTATTTAAAAACAAGGATGTGGAGGAAGCCAATGGGTCAGTTTTCTTTAAATGTATAAAAATGCCCTTGATAGAGACTCTTTTTGCTTAGTTTAATGCTGGTGGCTTCATCTGTTTTGAAATAGGATTTTAGAATAAATTGAAAAGCTGCCCATTTAAATGTAATGACATCTTCTATAAACCTGTGTTTTAATGAAGTTTAGTAACTTTTTGCTACAGGAATATTGTTTATGGGTAACACTTTCAAAAGTGCCTAAATCCCATTTTTCAAAAGTGACTTAAGCAGTTAGGAGCCTAACTCTCATTGAAAATTATGATAGGTTTCAGAGTAGCAGCCGTGTTAGTCTGTATCCGCAAAAAGAAAAGGAGGACTTGTGGCACCTTAGAGACTAACAAATTTGTTTGAGCATAAGCTTTTGTGACCTACAGCTCACTTCATCTGATGCATTCAGTGGAAAATACAGTGGGGAGATTTATATACACAGAGAACATGAAACAATGGGTGTTACCATACAGACTGTAAGGAGAGTGATCAGGTAAGGTGAGCTATTACCAGTAGGGGGGGAGGAAAAAACCTGTTGTAGTGATAATCAAGGTGGGCCATTTCCAGCAGTTGACAAGAACATCTGAGGAACAGTTTGGGGGGTGGGGGTGGGGATAAATATGGGGAAATAGTTTTACTTTATGTAATGACCCATCCACTCCCAGTCTTTATTCAAGCCTAAGTTAATTGTATCCAGTTTGCAGATTCATTCCAATTCAGCAGTCTCTCGTTGGCGTCTGTTTTTGAAGTTTTTCTTGTTGAAGAATTGCCACTTTTAGGTCTGTAATCGAGTGACCAAAGAGATTGAAGTGTTTCATAGATTCATAGATATTTAGGTCAGAAGGGACCATTATGATCATCTAGTCTGACCTCCTGCACAACGCAGGCCACAGAATTTCACCCACCACTCCCACAAAAAAACCTCACACCTATATCTGTGCTATTGAAGTCCTCAAATTGTAGTTTAAAGACCTCAAGGAGCAGAGAATCCTCCAGCAAGTGATCCGTGCCCCATGCTACAGAGGAAGGCGAAAAACCTCCAGGGCCTTCCAATCTGCCCAGGAGGAAAATTCCTTCCCGACCCCAAATATGGCGATCAGCTAAACCCTGAGCATATGGGCAAGATTCATCAGCCAGATACTACAGAAAATTCTTTCCCGGGTAACTTGGATCTTACCCCATCTAAAACCCATCACAGGCCATTGGGCCTATTTACCATGAATATTTAATTACCAAAGCCATGTTATCCCATCATACCATCTCCTCCATAAACTTATCGAGTTTAATCTTAAAGCAAGATAGATCTTTTGCCCCCACTACTTCCCTCGGAAGGCTATTCCAAAACTTCACTCCTCTGATGGTTAGAAACCTTCGTCTAATTTCTAATCTAAATTTCCTAGTGGCCAGTTTATATCCATTTGTTCTTGTGTCCACATTGGTACTGAGTTTAAATAATTCCTCTCCCTCTCTGGTATTTATCCCTCTGATATATTTATAGAGAGCAATCATATCTCCCCTCAGTGTTCTCCAACTGGTTTTTAAATGTTATAATTCTTGACATCTGATTTGTGTCCATTTATTGTTTTACGTAGAGACTGTTCGGTTTGGCCAATGTACATGGCAGAGGGGCATTGCTGGTACATGATGGCATATATCACATTGGTAGATGTGCAGGTGAACGAGCCTCTGAGAGTGTGGCTGATGTGATTAGGCCCTATGATGGTGTCCCCTGAATAGATGTGGACAGAGTTGGCAACGGGCTTTGTTGCAAGGATAGGTTCCTGGGTTAGTGGTTCTGTTGTGTGGTGTGTGGTTGCTGGTGAGTATTTGCTTCAGGTTGGGGGGCTGTCTGTAGGCAAAGGCTGGCCTGTCTCCCAAGATCTGTGAGAGTGATGGGTCGTCCTTCAGGATAGGTTGTAGATCCTTGATGATGCGCTGGAGAGGTTTTAGTTGGGGGCTGAAGGTGATGGCTTGTGGCTTTCTGTTATTTTCTTTGATGGGCCTGTCCTGTAGTCGGTAACTTCTGGGTACTCTTCTGGCTCTGTCAATCTTCTTCACTTCAGCAGGTGGGTATTGTAGTTGTAAGAACGCTTGATAGAGATCTTGTAGGTGTTTGTCTCTGTCTGAGGGATTGGAGCAAATGCGGTTGTATCATGGAGCTTGGCTGTAGAAAATGCAAACTGGATACAATTAATTCAGGCTTGAATAAAGACAATAATGAAAATATATAACTTTAAATATGCTCAATTAGAGCACTAGTCCTTTGTTTACTGGTACCAATATGCCTTGCATGTGCTTACCTAAAGTTCAGGTATTCGTCAGTAGCACTGTGTCATTTACCTTAATATCCATCAAGCACAATTCAGTTTTATGGAAGGATTCCCATTCAGGGCAAATCTCTGTATATGACCAGGAAGCTAGAACAGTGCTTTGCATTTATAGATGTGTTTCTTCAGCTGTTATTGCAGAGTTGTAAAAAGGCAGATGGAACAGACCTGTTAGGTCATCTGATCCATTGGTTCTTAGACTGGTCAGCAGAACATGTCCTGTTGTTCTTCATAGAGCTGGATAGTCATATGATACTGGGTCTTATTTCCGGTTGCCAAATTGCATTGACATTTAAAACCACATGACTTTCTTAATCTGACTTTACCATATACTCCTCCCACTTCTGCCATTAAAAAAATAGAGTACCCTGCAACCCTTAACTGATTTCCTGCAAAATCAGCTGGTAGCCTATCTCCTTGGCTGCTACTGCAGGCCTCCAGAGAAATCCGACTATTAGCACCTATACCACAAATGCCGTTAGGGGAGTTAAAATAGTTAAATTAATTACCCTTATGAGGTGTTAAGAGCAAAATTCTATTGAGGCAGAAATCTAGTGCACTGTACCACGATTTTTTTTCGTCCGTGAACACATGGAAACATGGAACACACTGGAGTTATACTAATCAAATATGGAAATAAGTCACAACGCTTCAGGTAATGGGCTTAATGAACACTTCATGAATGTGACAGACTGACTGAAAGAGAAACAGGTTTTCTTATGTACAGATGGATTACTATCAATCCTAAGAGCTGTGAAGATCTTGTATAATTATTTTTAACATTTGTTCATTGAAACAAATACGCAGGAACTTAAGAGTGTGGTCATATCTAGCAGGAGTTTGGCTCCATGCTGCATATGCTTTAGCAAATGAGCAGTCCGACTTCAATGAGTCTGCTCATAAGATTCATATCACTGGGATGTTTTGAAGGTAAATTCATTAATGTTTATAAAAAACTGAAATACTATGATGACAGCACCATAGAAAAGCCGAGAAGGAAGTTAATCATTCTGTATTCAGTACAAAGTTTGGATAATGTGCAGTAAATAATGCCTGGGGCCACTCATTGAATGATGAGCATAAAACAAACCATTCAGCAAGTATTTCCTAATTTTTGAATGCTTGACTTTGCAACCTTAACATTCTTTTAACATAGCTTTTTGGGTGTAATTTATTTGAATTTATTAGTGGTTCCTAGATGCTTTAGTCAGGATTAAGGCTGCATTGCGCTGTACAAATGTGGGAAGAGACGTTTGTGCATCAAACAGTTTACAACCTAATTGAACAATCTTGTCCATCTCAGAAGTGTCTCCTTCCGCCTCTCCCCCCGATGTTGTACAATGGTTGTATTCTTAGGTGAGCCAATAGACTTAAATACCTACCTAATTTTCCTCCAGATGAACCTATATCCGATGAAGTGAGCTGTAGCTCACGAAAGCTTATGCTCAAATAAATTTGTTAGTCTCTAAGGTACCACAAGTACTCCTTTTCTTTTTGCGAATACAGACTAACACGGCTGCTACTCTGAAACCTGACAATATTTGTTGTAAATCAGGAAACATCGGCCAACATTTCTCAAATCTTAAATTTTTCCCTGGTGGCTTTCATTAAGCCTAAAGGTGCACACCTTTTAAAAAAAAAAAAAAATATATCCCTTGACCATCTTTAGGATGTTGGAAGTAAAATAAGCCAAGGCAGATGTCCTCACACCTCCGTATTAAAAATTACAAGCAGCAGCGCCTAATCTTTCAGAAGTCTACTTGGTAGCACTCTGGAAGCTTTACTTTGGTTTGGATATGCTAACAAAGCCAACATTTTGGACCCCTATGCTGTGTCTCTTACCTCATCAACGTGGTGGTTCCTAGTAATGATAGGAGATCAAAAAAGACTAATTTTAGAACTATAGGAGCTCGTATATAGAGACAAGTATCAGGGGGTAGCCGTGTTAGTCTGAATCCACAAAAACAACAAGGAGTCCAGTGGCACCTTAAAACGTAACAGATTTATTTGAGCATGCTGAGGGGTTGCATAACTAGTTAGCATGCCAGAGTCTCATGCTCGAATAAATCTGTTAGTCTTTAAGGAGCCACCGGACTCCTTGTCGTATGTAGAGATTTACTCTTGTACTTTCCACTCATAGGTCCTATGGCTAGATCAAGTCTTATTTTCTAAAATAAACAGTATCTTAACTTCCTAAGAAGTGACACTTTTTTCCTTTTTGCTCTACGCTATTACCATCCTGACCTGAGGTAAGGAGGACACGTGTTTGTTAATTTTGTATATACTGTTTTTTTAAAAAGCACCTATCCATGTGCTCTGGGCACCCTTGACAGCTTAAATACAACAAAATATAATACCCAATCATAACTAAACTACAGTAGTACAATTCAGTATTATTGAACATAGACTAGAAAGGACAAGGTCTCCGAAAACATACAACATCCATCCAGTCATTCGGCAGTCATTTTGAATAAAGCTTCAAAATTCTTTGTTGTTAGATGGTTAAAATTCTGCTGGTGCGGGGGAGGAGGGTGGAGAGTAAGGAGGAGCTAAAGTATCGAACCTCTTCAATGTCAGCCCAACAGGCCAGAGTGGTTTCCGTGTTTTAGAGGAAAAATCTCAATCGTTCTATGAAAACATTTTCGAAGTGATTACCTAGTTGTTCATCTAAATCACTTTGTTACACCTATGCAGTGTTGTTGTCACAGGATATTAGAGAGAGAAGGTGGGGGAGATACTATGTTTTATTAGACCAACTTCTGTGGGGGCTTGGCTACACTTGCGAGTTACAGCGCAATAAAGGAGCCCCGGGCACACTAGCTCACTACCCAGCCACACTGGCAAGGCACGTAGAGCACTCTGACTCTGTGGCTACAGCGCTGCTGGTATTCCACCTCGGTGAGTGGAATAACGTTTGCTGCGCCCCCCGCTGGAGTGCCGTGGCACCTGTGTGGACGCCCTGGTCCTAGAGTGCACTCTGATCAGCCTCCAGAAGCGTCCCACAATGCCTGTGCTAGCCACTCTGGTCATCACTTTGGACTCTACTGCCCTGCCCTCAGGTGACCAACCGTCAGATCTGCCCTTTAAATTCTCTGGGAATTTTGAAAATCCCCTTCCTGTTTGCTCAGCCAGGCGTGGAGTGCTCTCAGCGAATCTTTCCAGATGACCATGCCTCCATGTGCCAGGTGATCCCCAGGATGTACCAATGTTGAGGTGCTGGACCTCATCAGTGTTTGGGGGGAGGAAGCTGTCCAGTCATAGAATCATAGAATAACAGGGTTGGAAGGGACCTCAGGAGGTCATCTAGTCCAACCCCCTGCTCAAAGCACGACCAATCCCCAACTAAATCATCCCAGCCAGGGCTTTGTCAAGCCTGACCTTAAAAACTTCTAAGGAAGGAGATTCCACCACCTCCCTAGGTAATGCATTCCAGTGTTTCACCACCCTTCTAGTGAAAAAGTTTTTCCTAATATCCAACCTAAACCTCCCCCACTGCAACTTGAGACCATTACTCCTTGTTCTATCATCTGCTACCACTGAGAACAGTCTAGATCCATTCTCTTTGGAATCCCCTTTCAGGTAGTTGAAAGCAGCTATCAAATCCCCCCTCATTCTTCTCTTCCGCAGACTAAACAATCCCAGTTCCCTCAGCCTCTCCTCATAAGTCATGTGTTCCAGTCCCCTAATCATTTTTGTTGCCCTCGGCTGGACGTTTTCCAATTTTTCCACATCCTTCTTGTAGTGTGGGGCCCAAAACTGGACACAGAACTCCAGATGAGGCCTCACCAATGTCGAATAGAGGGGAACGATCATGTCCCTCGATCTGCTGGCAGTGCCCCTACGTATACATCCCAAAATGCCATTGGCCTTCTTGGCAATAAGGGCACACTGTTGACTCATATCCAGCTTCTTGTGCACTGTAACCCCTAGGTCCTTTTCCGCAGAACTGCTGCCGAGCCATTTGGTCCCTAGTCTGTAACGGTGCATGGGATTCTTCCGTCCTAAGTGCAGGACTCTGCACTTGTATTTGTTGAACCTCATCAGATTTCTTTTGGCCCAATCCTTGAGTTTGTGTAGGTCCCTCTGTATCCTATCCCTGCCCTCCAGCGTATCTACCACTCCTCCCAGTTTAGTATCATCCGCAAATTTGTTGAGAGTGCAATCCACACCATCCTCCAGATCATTTATGAAGATATTGAACAAAACCGACCCTTGGGGCACTCCACTTGATACCGGCTGCCAACTAGACATGGAGCCATTGATCACTACCCGTTGAGTCCGACAATCTAGCCAACTTTCTATCCACCTTATAGTGCATTCATCCAGCCCATACTTCTTTTAACTTGCTGGCAAGAATACTGTGGGAGACAGTGTCAAAAGCTTTGCTAAAGTCAAGGAACAACACGTCCACTGCTTTCCCCTCATCCACAGAGCCAGTTATCTCATCATAGAGGGCAATTAGATTAGTCAGGCATGACTTGCCCTTGGTGAATCCATGCTGACTGTTCCTGATCACTTTCCTCTCCTCTAAGTGCTTCAGAATTGATTCCTTGAGGACCTGCTCCACGATTTTTCCAGGGACTGAGGTGAGGCTGACTGGCTTGTAGTTCCCAGGATCATCCTCCTTCCCTTTTTTAAAGATGGGCACTACATTAGCCTGTTTCCAGTTGTCCGGGACTTCCCCTGATCGCCATGAGTTTTCAAAGATAATGGCCAATGGCTCTGCAATCACATCCGCCAGCTCCTTTAGCACTCTCGGATGCAGCGTATCCGGCCCCATGGACTTGTGCTCGTCCAGCTTTTCTAAATAGTCCCTAACCTCTTCTTTCTCCACAGAGGGCTGGTCACCTTCTCCCCATGCTGTGCTGCCCAGTGCAGTAGTCTGGGAGCTGACCTTGTTCGTGAAGACAGAGGCAAAAAAAGCACTGAGTACATTAGCTTTTTCCACATCCTCTGTTACTAGGTTGCCTCCCTCATTCAGTAAGGGGCCCATACTTTCCTTGACTTTCTTCTTGTTGCTAACATACCTGAAGAAACCCTTCTTGTTACTCTTAACATCTCTTGCTAGCTGCAACTCCAGGTGTGATTTGGCCTTCCTGATTTCACTCCTGCATGCCTGAGCAATATTTTTATACTCTTCCCTGGTCATTTGTCCAATCTTCCACTTCTTGTAAGCTTCTTTTTTGTGTTCAAGATCAGCCAGGATTTCACTGTTAAGCCAAGCTGGTCGCCTGCCATATTTACTATTCTTTCTACACACCGGGATGGTTTGTCCCTGTAACCTCAATAAGGATTCTTTAAAATACAGCCAGCTCTCCTGGACTCCTTTCCTCCTCATGTTATTGTCCAAGGGGATCCTGCCCATCAGTTCCCAGAGGGAGTCAAAGTCTGCTTTTCTGAAGTCCACGGTCCGTATTCTGCTCTTCTCCTTTCTTCCCTGTGTCAGGATCCTGAACTCGACCATCTCATGGTCACTGCCTCCCAGGTTCCCATCCACTTTAGCTTCCCCTACTAATTCTTCCCGGTTTGTGAGCAGCAGGTCAAGAAGAGCTCTGCCCCTAGTTGGTTCCTCCAGCACTTGCACCAGGAAATTGTCCCCTACACTTTCCAAAAACTTCCTGGATTGTCTGTGCACTGCTGTATTGCTCTCCCAGCAGATACCAGGGTGATTGAAGTCTCCCCTGAGAACCAGGGCCTGCGTGGGTTGCCGGAAGAAAGCCTCGTCTACCTCATCCCCCTGGTCCGGTGGTCTATAGCAGACTCCCACCACGACATCACCTTTGTTGCTTACACTTCTAAACTTAATCCAGAGACACTCAGGTTTTTCTGCAGTTTCATTCTTGAACTGTGAGCAGTCATACTGCTCCCTTACATACAGTGCAACTCCCCCACCTTTTCTGCCCTGCTTGTCCTTCCTGAACAGTTTATATCCATCCATGACAGTACTCCAGTCATGTGAGTTGTCCCACCAAGTCTCAGCTGCGCTTCAGACATAGGAATTACGATACCTTCGGACAGATATCAAGGGACATGATGGAAAGGGGCCATGACCGGGATGCACTGCAATGCAGGATTAAATTGAAGGAGCTGCGGAATGCCTACTGCAAAGCCCGTGAGACAAACAGCCACTCCGGTGGTGCCCCCATGACCTGCCGTTTCTACAAAGAGCTGGACGTGCTACTTGGGGCTGACCCCACCTCCACTCTGAATACCATCATGGACACTTCAGAGCCCAGTTCAACAAGGCTGCGGGAGGAGGAGGAGCAAAGCGGGAGCGAGGGTGCTGAGGCGGAGGAAGACGCGTCGGAATCCCTAGATGCATGCGGCCAGGAGGTGTTCTCAAGCCAGGAGGAAGGTAGCCAGTCACGGCAGCCGGTGCTTGGGGAAGGACAAACACCAGAGGAGGTTTCCGGTAAGTGGCTTTTATTTTGGGAAGGAAGTTATTCAGTGTGGCCTCTTGGGGTAAGGAGGGTTAGGGCTACATGCATGTCTAGGTGCGGAATAGGGCTTTGATGTGTTCTCTCACATCATGGTAATCGGCCTCAGTGATCTCTTCAAAGGTCTCATCCAGAACTTGGGCAATGCACTTGTGCAGGTTTCTCGGGAGAGCCACTGTGTTCCTTGTCCCAGTAAGGCTAACTTGTCCACACCACTGCGCCGTGAGGGGCGGGGGACCATTGCTGCCCACATGCAAGCTGCATATGGGCCAGGGAGGAAGCCGCATTGCAGTAAAAGACCCTCCCTTGCTTCCCAGGTCACCCTCAGCAGCGAGATATCTTCCAGGATGAACTCCTGTGGAAAATGTGGGGACAGTATTCAGTATAGGGGCCTCCTGCCACTCTTGGCTCTCCCCAAGGCACAGAAACCCAGAGGACAGTACAGCCATGAAACAATCAGTCACGCTTGACCCTGTGCTTACCCACCATTTTGGGGCTTCTGTGGATTATGTGCTCTCGCTTTGGGACTGGCAAATTATGCTATTGTATAGACGGTGCTTGCCCTTAAGTTCGGGGGAATCACTGCTCTGTCTGGTGTGAACAATGCTGCCTCCGTTAAGTGTTGCATTTTGCCTTTATGGATGCAACCTTGAGATCTCAGCTGTCCATGTTATCACCGGTCGAAAGACTCCAAAGAATTAGAAAGAGGCCACGTATAAGCAAGGAAGACGTGTTGCATGAAGTAATGCAGCATTCAAGTAATGAAAATTGAAAAGTGCAGGAGTGGCGGGACAGTGAAAGGAGGATCCGCCAGCAGAATGAGGAGCGCTGGCACAAAAGCACGGTGCTCTGGCAGCAAAGCACTGATTGGCTGATAAGCATAATGGAGCGCCAAGCGGACTCGATCCAGGCACTCGTAGCCATGCAGGCGGAACACTACTGTGCCTGACCCCCCCTGCAGCCCTTGTCCCAAAACTCTTTCCCTTGTGCCCCCATGTCACCTCCAATCCACTTTCCCCAATATCCGGGTTCTTACCGCCACCAGCTGCCTCCAACACCTGTAGCTTCACCACCCAGCCCTGAAAACTACGACCCTTACCCTCTGTGCTCAACCCGCATCACCATACAGTATAGCCACCCTGAAGAGCAGCACTCATTGCACAGCACTCCAGACAGGAAGGCCGAGAATGATAACAGGACAAACACAAATCTGTAATTGTACTGTTCCCCACCCCACCATACCCCCTTGCCCTTTCTGATTCCCAAGCAGTTGTGTTTCTTTTCAAGAAATGGATTTTTTGGCTTTGAAAACATTCTTTATTATTGCATAAAGTAAAAGATACCTTAGCCCAGGAAACAAACAGGCATTGCAAGTCAGCGTAGCAAACACAGATTCCTTCTAGCATTGGAACCACTGCGCTTCACTCCCGTGCAGGGCACCAGACATTACTGGTGGCTTTCATCTCCCTCAAGGCATCCCTAATCCTTGCAAGCCTGCGCTGGGCTCCTCTAATAGCCTTGCTCTCTCTCTGTTCAAATTCAGCCTCCAGGTGTTGAACCTCCGAGTTCCATGCCAGAGTGAATTGTTGACCCTTCGCTTCACAAATGTTATGGAGGGTACAGCACTCATATATAACCGCGCGGATGCTGTCGTCGGCCAGATCCAGCTTCCCATACAGAGAGCACCAGCAGCCCTTTAAATGGCCAAAAGCACACTCCACAGTCATTTTGCACCGGTTCAGACGTGCATGACGCTGTGGATGGCTTTGTACAAATGGGTTTCCCTAACTGCAGAGGGGCGATAGATGACACACACATTTCAATTCTGGCACCAGCCCACCTAGCCTCCAAGTACATTAATTGGAAGGGGTATTTCTCTATGGTACTCCAGGCACTTGTGAATCACCGTGGACATTTCATTGACATTAACGCAGGCTGGTCTGGAAAGGTGCATGACGCACGCATCTTTCGGAACACTGGCCTGTTCAGGATGCTGCAAGCCGGGACTTTTTTCCCAGACCAGAAGATCACCGTAGGGGAGTCAAAATGCCCATTGTGATCCTTGGAGACCCCGCTTACCCTTTAATGCCATGGCTCATGAAACCCTACTGTGATCTTCTGGTCTGGGAAAAAAGTCCCGGCTTGCAGCATCCTGAACAGGCCAGTGTTCCGAAAGATGCATGCATCATGCACCTTTCCGGGCCAGCCTGCGTTAATGTCAATGAAATGTCCACAGTGTTCCACAAGCGCCTGGAGAACCATAGAGAAATACCCCTTCCGATTAACGTACTTGGAGGCTAGGTGGGGTGGTGCCAGAATTGGACTGTGTGCCATCTATCGCCCCTCTGCAGTTAGGGAAACCCATTTGTGACACCATCCACAGTGTCATGCACGTTACCCGGAGTCACGGTTCTTCTGAGCAGGATGCGATTAATGGCCCTGCAAACTTGCATCAATACGATTCCAACGGTCGACTTCCCCACTCCAAACTGGTTAGCGACCGATCGGTAGCTGTCTGGAGTTGCCAGCTTCCAGATTGCAATAGCACCCGCTTCTCCACGGTCAGGGCAGCTCTCAATCTCGTGTCCTTGTGCCACAGGGTGGGGGCGAGCTCCTCACAGTCCCATGAAAGTGGCTTTTCTCATCCGAAAGTTCTGCAGCCACTGCTCGTCATCCCAGACTTGCATGATGATATCCCACCCCTCAGTGCTTGTTTTCCGAGCCCAAAAGCGGTGTTCCATGGTGGTTAGGTTAGCATGTCCGTGAATGCCACAAGCAGACTCGTGTCATATGTGTTACTCGAGTTGATGTTGTTGGAGCCCTCACTGTCACTTTGGATCATTAGGAATAACTCGACTGCCAAACATGTCATGCTGGCGAGACTCGTCAGCAGACTCCTCAGCAGTTCAGGCTCCATTCCCGCAGACCGAAAGGGAAGGCAGCGTGCGCATTACAAAAAATGTTGAAAGATGGCGCCAAATGTGGACGGAAGCACAGGGATCGCTGGGATGCGAACCGATGCATCATGGGGCATTGGGACAGGACCCAGAATGCCCTGCACCCCCCGCCCCCTTCCCACAAGCCACAGCGCCAGAATGGGAAGAGGTGCTCTGTGCGATAACTGTCCATAATGCACCGCTCCCAATGCCGCTGCAAGTGCCGCAAATGTGGCCACGCCAGTGCACTTGTTCCTGTCAGTGTGGACAGACTGCAGCGCTTTCCCTACTGTGCTCTCCGAAGGCGGGTTTAACTCGGAGCGCTCTACATCTGCAAGCGTAGCCATGCCCTTGGTGAGAGACAAGCTTTCAAGCTTACTCAGAGCTCTTTTTTAGATTTGGGAAACTTACTTAGGCCTTGGCTACACTTGTAAGTTAGAGCGTGTTAAATTAGCCCTGGGTGCCCTAACTCCTGAGGTGTCCGCACTAGCAAGGCACTTGGGGTGCCTGGACTCTGCGGCTGGGGTGCCCCGGTAATCCACCTCTACGAGAAGCATAGCGCTTGCTGCGCCCTGGCTGAGATGCTGGGGTGTCAGTGTGGACAACGTGTTGCATTACTGCGCTGTGATTGGCCTCCGGAAAAGTCCCATAATCCCTTGAAGCCAAGTGGCCACTCTTGTCATTGTTTTGAACTCGGCTGCAGGCATGCGGATATCCCCTTTCAAAGCTCCGTTTTTGACAGCCGGCATGCTTATCTCCTCCGAGACACAAAGCAAACCATTACTGTGGAATGCTCCTGCTGCAGAGGGGTGTGTGTGTGAGAGAGAGAGAGAGAGGTGGGGGCTGATGGCAGGGTTTCTCCCTTCCCCCTGCCACTGTCTGAACTTGCAAGACAGTATGCTGACACTCTGCCCCCAAAACAGTCTCTCCTCCCACATACACACAACACACTGTCACGCTCAACACACACCCCCATTTGAAAAGCATGCTGCAGCCACTTGCACACTGGGATAGCTATCACAATGCGCTGCTGTCTGGTGTTGCAAGAGCTGCTAACAGGGTGAGCGCTTGCAGCTGACAGGGTGAACACACGGCAGCGCTTTCCCTGTTGCTGTCTCCGGGGGCTGGTTTAAATCACAGCGCTCTACATCTGAGACTGCAAGTGTAGCTGTAACCTTAGTATCACAGCTAAACGCAAGGTGGAACAGATTGTTAAGCATAATAATGATGATGATGCTGTTCTGACAGGGTCTGTTGCCACTTAGAATTGCTGGGTTCTGGTCTGTGTGGAGCTTGCTTCTGATGAGTTTGGAGGGGCTGGGTGGGAGGCCAGAAGAGGATTTGTGGCTTATTACGACAATCTATACCTTACTAACACCCACTGCCCCCACTTCCTTCCACCCGCCTTTCCTTTCTCCCTATGACTGGAGGGATGTTAATGGGCCACTTCACCGTGAAATATGTAACTACTTATGCTAAACTATCTATTCCACCTTGTGTTTAGCTGTGACGCTCGGAGAAAATTTCCCAGACCTGAAGAAAAGCTCTGTGTAAGCTGGAAAGCTTGTCTCTCACCTGCAGAAATTGGTTCAGTAAAATATATTCCCTCACCCACATTGTTTCTGTATTACATATACAATTTTTAGGTGCTCTAAATGGGATCTGATGGATTTGGTAACCTTCAGCAAATGCTTTGCAGGTAATGGGCCCACGTAGTGTAAAAGAGTGCATTTTCTTCATGTGTCTAGCCCCGTTTAATAAATAGATTCACTGGAGCCGGTGTTGTGAGGAATTGGTTATTTCAAGCCCTGAAGTATTTCTGTGTACACTTTGCAGTGATTAAACACTTTAACTTCTATGAGACAGTGAAACTTTAATAATATAAAACGTGCCTGATATAGAAAGGGAGTGGTGCTGGTGGTGGTTCTTGTAGGTCAGCACTGAGCTTAAAATGTATTATTTTCTCATATCAACATTGCCACAACTCCTACTGTGTTGATCTCTGTCTAGTAGAAGTCAATTGCCAGTACTCTCTTTTCCCTCTTACTTTTTTCCTTCTCTCTGTGCTCCCTCACCCTCATGTTGGGGTGCTACTGTTAAACATGACATTATCCACATTGTCCGAGGGACAGTCACAGCATTAATGTGATGAGGCAAAGCAAATTTAGCTTTTTTCGGCCCGTCACTTGAGAGACTAGTGGGGTGAATACAACCTTAGCTCTCTTGTTCACAAATCCATGGGGCCAGACTGCGTAAAGGACAAGGAGAAATGATCAGGCAATCTTATCTCCAGTGGGGGAGAAGTTACGGAATTTTATCTGAGAATAAGCAAATCCCAGTCTCGTTTAATATGGTATATAACATGGAGACAGTAGAGAGTCCAGTTCACATCTCTTTAATGCAAAAGACTTTTCTATCCATTCTGGATCTCTTGGGGGAAGAGAGGCACTTTGTAAGCATGTCCTTGCCATCTGTCTCCTGTCACTCATATCCCTCTAGTTAAGAATGGAACTGTTCATTGTTCCCCAGAGGGCTAAAAGGGGCAAATGGCAGTCTGCTTTCCAACCTTTTACATTAATATGTCTTAATAATGCAATCTGTGATCAGTTAAGATCTGAACGTACACTGAGGATACAGAATGTGAAAATTTAGTTATGGTGCAGATTGCATAGCTGTAGTAAAATCCTTTGCAGAATGTGCTCCTTTTACACTTGAAAGACTTAAGCCTCAATTGTGCAACTGGATCTCTGCCTACTGACCTGTGCGCCCATGCAAAGCCCCATTAATCCCTTGCATAGATCCAGTTGCAAAATTGAGGCCATTGCTTGGGGTGGTTTTTTTTTTTTTGCTTTTTGTTTGAGCTCTCCTTTTTCAATGAAAATTGAGGGATATGGCAGACTCACTCCCGACAAAATCAAAGGAAAGGAAAATCTTTTGTTGGCTACCTGCTAGTAGTGAAGGATGACAATTTGGAGTTGATGCGTTTGTTAGGAGAATGTGAAAGGTAAGAACATGAATTTTTATGTGGACTATGACACAATATTGTAGCACAAATGAACCATGCATCCGAATGCTGGGATTTGTCTACAGTGTATTCACGAAGCTTGCTGTAAGAGCATTAGCTGCACAGTGGGGCATTATGTAGTTTTTCTGTTCTCATTGCTTTATGTTGAAGCAGCACCTCTTGGCTCTTTTGATACCTCAGGATTAATATGCAGCAGAAGGCTTGGTGTTGTCTAACATCAGGTACCTGTCTTTCAGCATCAGAAGCAATGTAGCCAGTGTGTTGGCATAAGAGGCCAGGTAGCCAGTGCGTTGGCATAACATTTTGGAATGGATGTGGACAATAGCAGACTAGGCAAATGTGGTTTAGTCTCATAAAAACAATGATGGCCTGGTGTTACTTATGTGAAAATCTGCATAGTCCGTTTTAAAATTAAACTAAACAAACTGCATGTATACAATGAGCATAATATAAGACAGGAGCAGAGAATGCAATCCTTCAAACAAACATCATATAATATCTAGTTCTCAGCAAATTCTGTGTTAATATTTTGGTTTCGTACACACAAACACCAAAATACAATTTATCAATACTGTTTACTTTCTCTGTCAGGACACATTTGAACTCTTGTTCTGTTGTGTCAAAGCTCAACAAGAATATTCTCCAAAACCTCTTCCCCTGTTGCAGTCTTTTTTGCTTAGCACAGGATAATTGGCTTCAGCCATGTCTGGATATGTTTCCACATGACTCGATTCCTCAGCTGTTGTGGAAATAGAGCCAGACACCTGCTAGAGCTCTCCAATTCAAGGATAAAGTGCCAGATGTTAGTTGGGAACTGTATACTGTACTCTCACAAAAAGAAAAGGAGTACTTGTGGCACCTTAGAGACTAACCAATTTATTTGAGCATAAGTTTTCGTGAGCTACAGCTCACTTCATCGGATGCATACCTTGGAAAATACAGAAGATGTTTTTATACACACAGACCATGAAAAAATGGGTGTTTATCACTACAAAAGGTTTTCTCTCCCCCTACCCCACTCTCCTGCTGGTAATAGCTTATCTAAAGTGATCACTCTCCTTACAATGTGTATGATAATCAAGGTGGGCCATTTCCAGCACAAATCCAGGTCCCCGCCGTCCCCGCCCCCAAAACCCCACTCTCCTGTTGGAAATGCATCTGACACTAGGGAGGCAGTGTGTTCTGGCTGATAAGGCATTGGACTGGGAGTCAGGAGACATGGGTCTTATTCCTGGCTCTGCCTCTGACCTGCTATGACGTTGGGCAAAGCGTTTCAGTTCTGTGCCTTTGTTTCCCCTCCTTCCCTTTGTTTATCTTGACTGTTTAGATTGTAAAATCTTCAGGCCAGGGACACACTCTCATGATGGGTCCAGATCTCAGTTGGTCTCTGGATGCCACTGTAATATAAACAATACATAATTTATGGAAAAGCCAGGTAAATGCAGCATGTTAAACAGAACTGGGTATTCCTGCTCAGTATTCTTTATAAAGAGGACATGTATTGCATCAACTTGTGAAATATGTTTTTAATTGGGGCTAGACTGTTTGAATTAATAGTAACTTCCGTTTTTCTCTAAGGGTGTAGGTCCTCACTGGGAAACAAAAAAACAATTTGTCCTCCTTAATAGTGCAGATTACTTCTCAACTATGAGACACCTGTCAGTGAAGGGAATGACCTGAAAGTGTCATTGTGATGAACAGAGTAAATTATCTCATGCTTGATTGTGGTGAATGATGTACAGAAAGAGACAAAAGGATTAGGGAAATGTTTCTTATTTAAAAGCAAATGAACTTGTTTGTTGAAGCACAAAAGTAAGAGCTAGAATGTGGTGTTTAGCAATTTCCTTGTTAAAATTGCCTTAATGGAAAGACACATGGAACACAAATCCGGTACCATATGTTGTTTAATTTCAAAGCTGTCTAACCCACCTTCAGTAGGTATTCAGTCTGTAAGTTCAGGGCTCCTATACGTTGCCTTACTCCTGAGTAATTATCCAAACTATAACAAAATTTAATTTGTAGTGTTGTCACATCTAGGCGCAGCAGTCATGGATCAAGACCCTATCGTGTTAGGTGCTGTACAAACAGAAAAAAACAGTCCCTGCCCCCAAAGAGTGTACTGTCTAAGTACAAGACAAATCACAACAGATGGTTACAGATTGACTGAAGGGGGAGTACAAGAAAACAATGAGACAATATTGGTCAGTGTGGTAAGTTGGGATGTCAACACACCAGCAGCTTAACCGGTGTCAGGTTTTTTGTTGGCTTTGTGACAGTGTAGAGTTAGGCTGCAGAAGCACTTTAACGTGCCTTGTGTGGTCGCAGTGCAGCGCTGGGGGAGAGCTCTCCCAGCACTCTAAAAAACCCACCTCCACGAGAGGCGTAACTCCCAGCGCTGGTGCCCTGTCTACAATGGCGCTTTACAGGGCTGAAATTTGCTGCGCTCGGGTGTGTTTTTTCACACCCCTGAACGAGAAAGTTGCAGTGCTGTAAATTGCCAGTGTAGACAAGCCCTTAGTTAGTTTTGTGCATGTTTACGGGGAGCACATCCCAAGCTTACAAGGCATCTGGGAGAAAGTATGAAGGTTCTTGTTTGAGAAATATAACTTTAATACTTTAGTACACTACTTTGGCAGTAAGTGTCTAAAGCTGGGACTTTTCAGAGAAATTAAGTTCCTGAATCCCATTGGCCTTCAGTCAGAGCCCAACTCTCCATTTTCCAAGGAACCTAAATTGGATTTATTTTCCTCTCTTGCTAAAGATAACTGGTGAAAAGTTTGGTGAATTTTCTGCTAATTATTTCTTAGTTCAGAGGCATCTTTCTTTGCCCTATTGCACACCATGACAACGCTTCCTGGATTTGTTCCTGCTGGCATACAGTAGAACCTCGGAGTTACGGACACCTTGGGAATGGAGGTTGTTCGTAACTCTGAACAGTATCTTCACCTCCTACCTGTAAGTAGCTGTCCTACGCATAGGGGCAGGCAGCTAGTTCTGGTTCCCTGGCTGCAAAGATGAGGGAGGGAGGGCAGGGAGTGAAAACAGTGCCCACGGCTTACAGGAAAGTGGCAGAGACCCCAGCGCTGCTCCTGCTCTGCCTGCTTAGGCTGGCAGTTGGGGCTCACAATTGTGCCTGCGAACATCAGCGTCTTCACCTCCTAGCTGTAAGTGGCAGCCCCCACGCATGAGGGTGGTGCTGGGGACAGGCAACCCAGATGTGCCTGTCTTTAAGTTGCAATACAGGCACAGTATAGTATTTGCTCCCCCCCCGTCTCTGCTGCTGCCTGATAGCTTACTTCCGGTTCCACGTGGTGTCCAGTTGACTGGTCAGTCCATAACTCTGGTGTTCTTACCTTTGAGGTTCTCCTGTATTTTGTTGTGGGGGTTTTTACACGCTACCATCCATGGTAAACTGTAGTAGGAACCACCAAGGGTTTATCAACACATTCCCTGCATTCACAACGGAAGTAATAGAGTGGAAACATTATGTCCTGGAAGATACAGACTTTGTTGGGTTTGTTAATCGTTATAGGCAAGCGTTACTCTACCTGGCATATTTCTCTGTCTCCTCGCTCTGTATATATAATACATATATACACACACAGTGTGCATGGTTTTAATCTATGAATAGATGTAGGACAATACAATGGTTTGTTGCTAGACTGGCTGCCAAATGCTCTATTGGAAAGAAGCTGTTGTGTGGTGAATGGAAAGTAGTGGAGGCTGAAGTCAATTTCTCAGTGACCAATGTGTTGTGAACACTGTTTGAAACAGCAAGTATTGTCAGCTGTTTTGGGGCCTGTGAGGTTTCCAAGTAACATCCTGAAAAATTCAGAGCTTTCAGAGGCAGTGAGGGAAACCTACTAGCTAGTTCATGGACAACTAGGAGGGAGAATTCTGTTGTTCAGCTGGGACAGCCAAACTCGGGTCAGGGCAAGCTGCATTCACTTATCACATGACAAGCTGTTGTCTTGCACTTCAAAATCCATCAAAATGCCCTAATATTCAGTGCTAACAGGACTTCTTATTGAACACCAGTAGAAAAACTGGTTCTTTATTTAGAGAGGCAGTTTGGCCTAGTGCATAGAGCACTGGACTGGGATTTGGGAGACATGGATTCTGTTCCTCGCTCTGCCACTGGCCGGTTATTGCTCCTCCTTGTGCCTCTGTTTTCCCATCTGTAAAATACGGATAATGATACTGACCTCCTTTATGAAGTACTTTGAGATCTGTAACCCAAGATTTCTTTCCATCTACGGTGAAAAGTGCTATAAAGTAGGAATTTTGTCTTGTTATATACTGGCATTGCTTGTTAAATAATAATGGCTATCCTGTTGAAGAGGTTGAAAATAAAAATTGGCCTCTTGCCCTAGTTTTTAAGTAAATATCATAGCTCCACTCAGCAAATTGGGCCACCTGTTGTACACTGGAAAAATCTTGTTGGGGTTGCTCAAGGAAACTGAGGCCAGCTTTCCCTTAGTTTTGGATCACGTCTGTCAGTGTACATAGGATTGTTAAGTGCAGGTCACATCAGCTTGTCACTGAAGCAGGTATATCGAACAACATACATTCAACATAATTCACTAGGCTTTGGGGGTTTTTAATACTGACTGGCTTTGAAAAGGGGGATCTTTTTCTCTGACAACTAAATAGGTACTTGACAGTCATTGGAATATTTTTCTTGTTTGCATGAGGATACTATTGTGAATGGGCTAACATTGTCAGATTATCTGCTGGCATCTACAAGTGTCATGCTGAAGAAAACATTTTTCCTCCTCCTTTTTTGGTCTATGTTCTTGTTCTCTGTATGTGATCAGTATAGTTCAGGAGTGGCTGGCTGTCTTTCACAGTGAGACTCCTGATTATTGTACCAGCATGTTCAAGTGAGGTTTGTGAATGGAGAGAGACTTGCCTGTTGTTCACATAGGTACAGAACATCTATTTTCATTGGTGTAGACATTTGTATAGTGCTTCCCTGGAATGTTGACTGTATTTTTTTTTTTAAAAATAACCCACTAAGAATGTTTTTGTGAACTGGATGGAGAACAGGTAACAAGACAAGAATTTAGCAGGTTTTAGAAACACTGATATTTGTCATTCATACAAAAGAGTCAAGTGGTAATTGTAGCCCCACAAACTGTGGCTTCTTGGGTTACATCTAATGGTAATGACATGTTAAATGACTCCTGTATTCCCATGCATAGCATTGCTTTTACCTGATTAGCTAGTTTCCTGCACAGTTATTTTTCAGATATAGCGTATAGTATTTTTTAAATGTTGTCATGGCTCAGTGTGAACATAACATACTTCAGCAACAACATGCATGTCCGTCCCAATTTATGTATTGACTTGAGGTTCTAATAGACTGCCTCTATGAACATGCTGATTATGTTTGGGGAAATGGATGCAGTAATTTTTGTCAGCTTAAACTGTTCAGCACAAATTACATTATTGCTTCTGGAAACCCTCTGGGGCTTGATTTGTGACTGTTTGCCTTTTTTAAAGGGGAAAAGTTAGCACTGTCCTCCATAGGCCTGCAACTGTGATTAAAACCATGGCTTTTCTTAAATTGTTTTATGCTCATCAGCTTTCTAGTTTTCAGCCAACATAAGTTTCTAGTGCAAGTGACCGTACAATTCTTGTTTGCTTTATGAATATTGTAGAGTGATTGA
This sequence comes from Chelonia mydas, assembly GCF_015237465.2. Classification (NCBI taxonomy): domain Eukaryota; kingdom Metazoa; phylum Chordata; order Testudines; family Cheloniidae; genus Chelonia; species Chelonia mydas. The sequence continues at coordinate 68,557,906 of NC_051251.2, read as the reverse complement.
TTAAAATCTCGTAATTGGGAAAATTCTGTATTTTTCCTTAATGTGTATGTATAACTTGGACAAGACTTTCAAGGTTCTTTTTTGCAAACTACCCAGAGAACTTTAGGGTTGGCTACAGGTTGTGGTCTTAAGTTGGCTTTCCAAAAGACAGTTAATATAATCAGTGACAATGCATTTATGACTACGATTATGCAGATTTATTTTCAGCTATTATAAAAAGAGTAGTGTGAGGTATAAACAGTTTATTTGCAATATCTCCACACACCTTAGCGAAGTGACAAGTTCATATCTCTTTCATTAGCACTTGCTTTTGCTGCAGCAGTGTAAACTCTGAAGTGGATTTGCATGTGCTACTTGATTTAGACACAATATAAATAACTACTTTAAAACTTTTTATTTTTTTCTTTTATAACTGTACATCCCCTATATTGCAATATAGAGCATATACCAAGCTGAGTGCATTTAATATATTGACCAAACATTCAGCACTACTTTAGTTTCTCTTTACCTATGTAACTTAACTACTGTTAATAAACTCTTCACAGCATCAGGGTCCTAGATGGTTTCACTTTTCTGGTTCACCTGATTTATTGTCTGCCTGATCCTGTCCAGCAGCTGTCTCGATGAGCCCTCAGCTTGGTTGGGGGGTGGAGGGAGGAGGGAGAAATGACATTATTGCCATGCAGGACACTACATTTTCTGAATATAAGATTGAGACTTGGAAGCCGAAGGCTTTGCTTACCATTTGGCAACTATTTCATCGTGTGTGTGTATTCTGATACAGACTTTCATTCAAGCTTTTAAAATCTTACTCATGTCAACTCTTATGTCACAAGTAAATGTGTATTTGGATAGGTTTTTTTACAAAATATATGTAGCAGTAGTTCTTACATTTTGAAAAGATTAGGAAGGATAGTGACTTCATTAAAGGGTAGAAGAACGCTGTTTCTCCTGTGAATGTAGTGCCATAATTTGCTGAGTAGGCTTATCATTCATACCCTCTAGATCCATTTTATTTTGGAATCAAATTTGACATTGGTTTGGCAAATGTAGGTTTTATCAGACCTCCGTCCTGTCGTATGGTGTGATAAGCTGCCATTTGACAGCTCACAGCAACACTTCACAGCAGTTCAAAACAGCATATGAAACTGCAGGGGAAGATTAGGCAGAATGTAATTCTCTCATCTGGAGTTTGGTGAAGATACTGTACACGAAAGTGCACAGAAAGTGCTTGGAAATCTTCAGTGACCTCAAACAAACAATCTTTTTCTCATCTGAGACACAGCACCTTTGGTAGCATGGTATATTCAAATACCATGCCAGCTCACTGGTTCTTTTTCTTTATCAGAGGGAGGCATGCCATCCACTACATGGTCATTGCTTCTGACAACACATAATGTCCTTTGAGAGTGTCTCATTCAAATGCTCAGTTAACTCAACCCTGCTTCATTTATGAGATCTGACTGCAGAGGGGGATATGGCTGTAAGCATAACTAGAGCTTCAAGAAAAGTGATCTTGAAATATTTTATGATCATTAGGAGACATTACTAACTATACTTAAATGTAAAATAATAAATTAATATAACAGTTGTGTCTCACGGATCTCTTTATTTATGCCCTGGAAGCTCTGCTCTGGGTTCAGCCACAGCTTTCCTTGTGACTTTGGTAACTACTGATGTGAGGGGAAGGTATCGTTTAATTGTCTTTATTGTTTTTAGAAGGTGGAGCATCTGTAGGCTCATGAAAAATGTAGCCTCAAACTGTTTACCTTTTAAAAGCTGCTGGTTCCTTTTTACTGGCTTGGCTTCCAGTAGTGCTTCATCTATAGCAAAACCACTTAAAAAAATTTAGTTCTGCAGTATGCAGTACAATGAGGGAATTTTATTCTTTAATGCGAATGTTAAGATCAATTAGTATGTGTATGTGGGGAAGGGACATTGTTCTCAGGGGAATTGGAAGAAATATGTTCAAGTGCATAGAAGTATTACTGCATATAAAATACTTCTATGCATCAGTCTCTCTGGCTTTCAAGAGATCAGAAATAGAGTTTAGAGGTATCTGAATGTTAAATCTGACTAGTTTAATGGAGACCGGCTTGGATGAACCAAACTCACTAGTTGCTTCGTGATTTTAAAACTTGTTTTGTGCCCACAAAGAAAAAGTTTAAGCTTAGTGTTAGGGTATCACATAAAGAAGCTCTAGGAAGTGACGGAAATAACAGAAGTATGTGTGTGTGTGAGAGAGAGAGAGAGAGGTGCGAGCCCAGACATCCATTTTAAAAGAACTGCTAAGAGATTAATGATCAGGTGGTCTGAGGGCTTAAACATAGACTTAAGGCTTCTACACTCTCACTTCTTGGCTGGGTGCCACAGTGTAAAGCCTCCATGTTTCTTTGATCTGCATCTGAAGCATACATCAGTGAGTTCCTGGAATTATCCAGCAGGGGGTGTGGTTGTAGCTGGCATCTACCATCTCCAAGGCTGAGTAATCTGAAGCCTTCTCCTATGCATAGTTTCCTGCCACTTTAATTCTCTCTATCATTTGAAAAATAATAAACCTCCTTTCTTCTCTGCGTAGCACCGCCTCTGACAGACCTTAGGAATTATAAAGAAAATATCTAAATTGTAATGAAAATAAAATGTGGGGAGCTGTTAAGCTTTTAAAATCTCATGTGCTGCATGCAGAATTTTCAGTCTTGCAGTGTTTGCTGTTAACAGCTATTATAGCTTAACAAGCATCTGAAATTCAGTTTCTGGGGTGGGGGTAGAAGGCAGTAAAAGCCAGTCTGGTACAGGTGGTCCTAGCTCCAGGTAAGAGTTCAGTTGATCCTGTGTATTCTTCTATGCAGTTGATTTTATGTGCAAGGGTTGGTGTCACACCTGAAAGGTGCCATTGTAGTTAGTGAAGTAGAGAGGATTTTAAAAAGACTCAGTACTTCAGGAAAGCAGACTTCGACTCCCTCAGGGAGCGGATGGGTAGGATCCCCTGGGGGACTAACATGAAGGGGAAAGGAGTCCAGGAGAGCTGGCTGTATTTCAAGGAATGCCTGTTGAGGTTACAGGGACAAACCATCCCGATGAGTCGAAAGAATAGTAAATATGGCAGGCGACCAGCTTGGCTTAACGGTGAAATCCTAGCGGATCTTAAACATAAAAAAGAAGCTTACAAGAAGTGGAAGGTTGGACATATGACCAGGGAAGAGTATAAAAATATTGCTCGGGCATGTAGGAATGAAATCAGGAGGGCCAAATCGCACCTGGAGCTGCAGCTAGCAAGAGAAGTCAAGAGTAACAAGAAGGGTTTCTTCAGGTATGTTGGCAACAAGAAGAAAGCCGAGGAAAGTGTGGGCCCCTTACTGAATGAGGGAGGCAACCTAATGACAGAGGATGTGGAAAAAGCTAATGTGCTCAATGCTTTTTTTGCCTCTGTCTTCACTAACAAGGTCAGCTCCCAGACTGCTGCGCTGGGCATCACAACATGGGGAGTAGATGGCCAGCCCTCTGTGGAGAAAGAGGTGGTTAGGGACTATTTAGAAAAGCTGGACGAGCACAAGTCCATGGGGCCGGACGAGTTGCATCCGAGAGTGCTAAAGGAATTGGCGAATGTGATTGCAGAGCCATTGGCCATTATCTTTGAAAACTCGTGGTGAACGGGGGAAGTCCCAGATGACTGGAAAAAGGCTAATGTAGTGCCAATCTTTAAAAAAGGGAAGAAGGAGGATCCTGGGAACTACAGGCCAGTCAGCCTCACCTCAGTCCCTGGAAAAATCGTGGAGCAGGTCCTCAAGGAATCAATCCTGAAGCACTTACACGAGAGGAAAGTGATCAGGAACAGTCAGCATGGATTCACCAAGGGAAAGTCATGCCTGACTAATCTAATCGCCTTCTATGATGAGATTACTGATTCTGTGGATGAAGGGAAAGCAGTGGATGTATTGTTTCTTGACTTTAGCAAAGCTTTTGACGCTGTCTCCCACAGTATTCTTGTCAGCAAGTTAAAGAAGTATGGGCTGGATGAATGCACTATAAGGTGGGTAGAAAATTGGCTAGATTGTCGGGCTCAACGGGTAGTGCTCAATGGCTCCATGTCTAGTTGGCAGCCGGTGTCAAGTGGAGTGCCCCAGGGGTCGGTCCTGGGGCCGGTTTTGTTCAATATCTTCATAAATGATCTGGAGGATGGTGTGGATTGCACTCTCAGCAAATTTGCGGATGATACTAAACTGGGAGGAGTGGTAGATACGCTGGAGGGCAGGGATAGGATACAGAGGGACCTAGACAAATTGGAGGATTGGGCCAAAAGAAACCTGATGAGGTTCAATAAGGATAAGTGCAGGGTCCTGCACTTAGGACGGAAGAACCCAATGCACAGCTACAGACTAGGGACCGAATGGCTAGGCAGCAGTTCTGCGGAGAAGGACCTAGGGGTTACAGTGGACGAGAAGCTGGATATGAGTCAGCAGTGTGCCCTTGTTGCCAAGAAGGCCAATGGCATTTTGGGATGTATAAGTAGGGGCATAGCGAGCAGATCGAGGGACGTGATCGTTCCCCTCTATTCGACACTGGTGAGGCCTCATCTGGAGTACTGTGTCCAGTTTTGGGCCCCACACTACAAGAAGGACGTGGATAAATTGGAGAGAGTCCAGCGAAGGGCAACAAAAATGATTAGGGGTCTGGAACGCATGACTTATGAGGAGAGGCTGAGGGAACTGGGATTGTTTAGTCTGCAGAAGAGAAGAATGAGGGGGGATTTGATAGCTGCTTTCAACTACCTGAGAGGTGGTTCCAAAGAGGATGGTTCTAGACTATTCTCAGTGGTAGAAGAGGACAGGACAAGGAGTAATGGTCTCAAGTTGCAGTGGGGGAGGTTTAGGTTGGATATTATGAAAAACTTTTTCACTAGGAGGGTGGTGAAACACTGGAATGCGTTACCTAGGGAGGTGGTAGAATCTCCTTCCTTGGAAGTTTTTAAGGTCAGGCTTGACAAAGCCTTGGCTGGGATGATTTGATTGGGGATTGGTCCTGCTTTGAGCAGGGGGTTGGACTAGATGACCTCCTGAGCTCCCTTCCAACCCTGATATTCTATGATTCTATGATTCTGTTAATAGTCTGGAAGCATTATGTAGTAAAATCTCATTTTGTGGGCAAGTTCCTGATAGAAAGGTAAGGGAGGTTTCATTTTATTTGTAAAAATGTATTAACTTCAGTGGTGCCACCCATCACGCTCTGTAGCATGGCAGGGGTGGGGGAGGGACTCACTCCCCACCCCCAGCTCCAGGTCCTTCAGTTCATGGAAATGTTGGTAATACCTAACTTGACCCATTTCCAATGATGTGTCATTCAAAAGCCCTTTCTCGCGTGAACACAATGGTACCAAAATGACAAATCTAGAACAGCTATGTAGCGATATATTGGAGCAAATGTTTAAAAATCAATGTTTTTTAAGATATACTTTAACACAGGGATGCATAAAAAAGACATTGATCTTTGGTAATCCTAGGGAAGTTGTCCTTGACATGTAGGACTGAAGACATTCATTTATCAAAGTTGTCATAAGCATCATCTCAGTCTATGGCATCACTGATAGACACGTTGTCACATTGATCCTTGTCCATGCTACACTTGCATATCTCAGTACAAGGCAGGCTGCTGGCCAAACATTTGCAGGGTGGTAAGCATCTGGTCTTTGCACTCGAGCTTTTGATTAGCTGAAGGAGTGCATGATATTTCACACACAACTGGTGTGATCAGTCCATCCTCCAAGACCCATCCATGCACTATAGAGTAGTTTTGGATGCACTTGATCATCCCAGCGTCATTGCATTGCTTGATAACTTGCTCTGTTGATAGCAGGTATAAATGCATCCCTTGTTGGTGGCAATTTTTCTCCATTTGTTGTCTTCTTGGAAAATGTCCACCAGCGTAACCCTGCCAGGATCATAATGTTTGTCATCAGATGGTGAACTTGTCATGTTAATACCTCCAATTATGACCTCACCAGTGACTCTTTCAGCCGTTCCGAGCTCCTTCAGAGTGAGGAGAGAGTCTTCGGAGGCTGAATCAAATGCCTTCCAGTAAGATAATTTGGTCTTTCCAGCCAGCCTTCTGGTAGTGCCGCATCCTGAAAGAGCATGGAAAACTCTTTTAAGCAGTGGCTTTTAATGGTCCTAGTGATTGATAGGAACACATTTCTGAGGGATATAAAATGATTCGGTTCCCCAGCAACAGGCACAAAAAACAGACTCTTGCAGAAGTCATGGGTAGCATCTCATAGATAGCAACAGGATGTCTGGGTCTTGTGTAAAAATCGAGAATTTAATAGCACCTTTCTCTGTGGCATGACATCATGCAAGGTAGCTTTATTGTCAGCCCCCTCGTGGGAGCTATGAAGGCACTCCAGTGAACAGTGCAGTAGCAGCTTCATTATGCCATGCGATGATGTAGTTCTTTGAGAAAATTCTTCACATGCTGGAGCATTTTTCCTGCAAGGTACGCAGTTAACTCATCCTTCATGCAAGTATTCATTGTGACAATGGAGATGTTCGTGAAGTCAACGAGTTTGTGTTGGACAGGTACAGTACCATGGAGTCTCTTCCTTCCAGTAATATTTTTAATTAATTCCTCTTTATACTTGTCAAACATGAGGTAGACTTCATCATAGATCCAGTATTTTCTCTGTAGCCTCATAATGAAGTGATCAGCTAAATCTTGGCAGGTGTTAACAGTTCCTGGTTTGCTGAGAGCTTGTACTTTAGTCAGACCTTCTTTGATTGCAGTGCTGAAAGGCTCTGCTGGCATAAGGTACTGGTCATGTCAGTAAGCGCTGACTTAGACCATTCAAGATGTGCATTCACTTGCTTTTCACGTGGCGCACATGCCTTTTTCCGTCTCATTTGAACATCAGTTATGGTGCCCTGGAGAACTTTTACTTTCTCAGTATCTCAGCTGAGATCTGGACAAGACCAAAAGACAAGCAAACAGTGACCTGTCTGCAGTTAGCTCTGTAATAGTCCCTACCATCTTAGCTCTGTAATAGTCCCTACCATCTTTACTCTGATTTTCTTCTTTGCATTCAAACATAGCTTTAGTCTATTTTTGATTGGGAGCCCATAGATTGACAAAGGTTTTGAAGGCTTCATACAAGTCATAATCAAATGGCTACTTTGGGTTGACATCTTCAGCTATCTCATCACTGAAGACTACTTTCATCAAGATGTTAATGACTCTGGGCCATCATACGCAAATGGGTTGCCAATGAAAGTTCATCCTGTAGCTTTGGAATTGCTCCTTCTTGGCTTTTGACAGCACCTAAGGAGTCTAGATGGTGCTCGGTTACTTCTGGAGAAGGTATCCCAATCATGTTTGATGTTTTGTTTGAAATTCGATGGCATTCTTGGGTTGCCAGGAAAAACCAGGAGGGAGCATTTGGACGTTATGCCCAACAAGCCCACAACGACTTTGATTGCTCTGTTTTGTAGGTCCTCATCTGAATCAAGTTCACAGAAGTGAACTGTTTCAGAGTAACAGCCGTGTTAGTCTGTATTCGCAAAAAGAAAAGGAGTACTTGTGGCACCTTAGAGACTAACCAATTTATTTGAGCATAAGCTTTCATGAGCTACAGCTCACTTCATCGGATGCAAAGGTCTATCTCTTCAGCTGAAGCTGTACTCAATGATTTTTCACTTCTGGAGTTCATCCCACTTTTGCACAATAACCAAGTGAGGTCAAGGTTAGTGAACACACAACTTCTGCTTCATGGAAAACTGGACTTCTTGGCTTCAGAATTTTTGGACCTTTATAGGGAAGTGAGTTGTGAATTCAGGATGCTCCTTCAAGGAACAGTTCTTTGCTGGACCAGAAAGCGCTTGAGGCTGAGACCGGTTCTCATTAATACACTCTTGGTAGCAGATGATAACAATAGTATGAAGGGTACCATTGCCATTTGCTGTATCTTCAAGGAAAGGTAAGTTAGCAGCAGCACAAAATATAAACCTATGCTTGACAAGATCTGGGAGAATGTACAATCCTTTATTCAGTTCTGTGTGGGGAAGAACCTTGTTTGCAGTTGCATTTGCCAGGCAGAGTACTTTGTTGTACTCAGTGGAGGAACCAATGCTGTGCATAAGCTGCATGAGGCATTTGCTGTGGGTTCAGAATGAATTGTTAAATCAACAGTCACTTGTAGTGGTAGGTATACTCGTCAACTGTGAGGCATATGCGTAGTGTTGGAAACCTGTCTTTCACCCAAGCACTCAAATGAGGCTTTTCAATAAAATGGCAGATTTGTGCTCTACTTGCTTACTGTCATGCTTGCTGGTGCTGAAGTTACTGTGACCGCTGATGTATCACTTAAAAATCCACGTGATCTACACTTTTTTTCCCCCAGGTTTGGCATCAGCTGTGTATCCCTTAAACTCCCACATACTGCAGCACTACATGAGTTTCCATAAAAATTTAGCAGCTGCAAACAGTCTTTGTATTACTGCTGACATCAGGTTTTTTCTCTGCTTTTGCTAGCACCATGTCTTTTTTGCGGCTTTTAAGGATATGCACTGTAATTCATTTCTGCAGAGAGGATTGCTAAAAATTACATCCATATACCACAGTTTATCTTCAATAAGGGCTTTAACAGCCTTTCTGCTAAGCATCTGTCCCTCTTAAATCCCATTCAAAGCCCATATTTTGTTGTGCTTAGCCTCTGCATCTGCCATCACCACCACTTTCTGATCCATTAATCTCTATAAGCCAATGTATGAACTCCAGCTGTCGTATAGTTCACAATAGTAAAATAAATATTTGTTTCTGTTGCTTTTACCTTTTGGCACAACATATTACCTACATTCTTGGTGTATCACTTGGTGTGCAGCATTGTGTGTGTGGGCATGTTTTGCGTCAGTGAACCTACTGAATTGTACTTTCCATGCCATGTTCTTGCCATAAGTGATTACTTCCATTTCTCGCCTGTCTCGTGTTGAAACTGGGCTTAATGAAGGCTTTCACGTTTCCAGTTTACTACAAAACAAGCTGATGTTCTTCTTGAAATGCATGTAATGGGACCAAGTGTAAGGGAAATCTTGCCCACTGCTGGCACTTGTCCTGGCATCTTCAACTCTTTCCTGAAGCTGGATGTACTCCCTCTCCTTGCCACATTTGGTTTATCGGTGTACTGCTTATAGTGTTGTATTTTTAATTAAATGCTTCACGGTGGTATTCTCCAAAGATTCAGTTACTAGTCAGTACTCTTTTCCTCCCCATTGAAGCCTAAAAATGATCAATCCCAAAGTAAAAAATAAAGATTTTGTAATAAAATTACTTTGGGATTGTAAATAATTGTTATGTAATATGTTATGTAATCATGTGCATACCGTTTGCTGATGGATTCCAGTAATTTCCAGCTGGGAACTGCCATCTTCATCAGTGCCTCATGGCAACTCCATTGGCATAATAAACCAAGCTTATAATCAGTATCACTGAACATTTTTTTACTGATGATGGCAAATCAACTTGAAGCACTCCAGTCATTTAAAGTAATCTAACATTTTAAAAATATAATCAGGTATGTTCTGAGCATTAACTAATAACACAGTACTTTCAGTCGAGGGCCACAACTTAACTTTGTGAGGGCTGCATTTTTGACATGCCTTCTGTTGAAGTATAATTTAAAAAAAAGATGTTTAAACATTTTCTTGAATATATAACTACATAATTGTTCTAGGTTTGTCATGTTTGGTACCATTGTGTTTGTGGAAGAAAGGACTTTTGAACAATAACCAAACTGACCCATTTCCAATGACACTGTATTAAAATTTCCACAGGACCGAGAGCTGGCAGCCGGGGAGTTGGGGTGAGGAGTTGAGCTCCCCTGTCAGACCACAGAGGGTCACACCTTTGAAATTGATTCTGTGGATTTTTAGAAATCAAAAGACATCTCTTACCTTTCTGTCATTAACTTGCCTATGGAATTACACATGCTCCCAGACTGTAAATTCTTGCAGTTAAAGAGAAGGTCATAGTATGCTTCTGGGTGCCAGTATATACACTACCTGTGAGGGACAATTATACACCTTGTCAAGTCACATCATGAATTTTCCTGTCTCAGTTCTAATTTGTGTTCTGGATTTTGAAATTGATTCTCTTGAATGATCAAACACCCAGGAACAGAATGACTGTAATTTTTGTCAGTTCAACTTTTCAGAATAAATTGGACAACAGGATACAGAATATAAATCACTGGTGAAGGGTTATGATGAAGAATGTGTCCTCTTAAAGTTCCTTAATTAAAACTATAACAATTAGCTGAATCATCTGTTTTCTCAGATTTAATTTCTTCTATTTTTGTGTATGTTTTCTCATATAAAGGTGCAATGCAGGGCTGGCTTTATAACATCTGTGATATGCCAAGTGTGTTCTGGATGTCATTGTGATCCCCCAAGAGATGCATTCAATATCTGAGTGATTGTAAGCACATTTGGGTTACCCAAAGGAAGACCTTCCTAGATACTCCAGTCCTTGGAAATAAGAGGAGAGTGCTCCATTATTTCAGGAGGAGTAAAGCTATTAAAGCAGAGGTATCTTCCTGCTTTCTCATCCAAATTCCTGTTGTTGTAGTACTAATAGGAAATTAGAAAATCAGCCCTTTCAAGGGATGTTGCTTCATTTCTGTCCTGGTCAAAAAAAGTATGATTTATGTATGTCACTGCATTTCTGTTACACGTGGCAAGTACAACCTACACTGATTTGGTTAAATTACTTCTCATATCTTTTCCCGTCTTTAGTCTGCAGGTTCTCAAACTGTGGTCCATGGACCAGTGGTGGTCTTAGAGAACTTGCTGATAGTCTCCAGAGCTTGCCTGTCAGTACTTCTAATGTTTACTTCCAGAAACTAAAAGTCCCATTAAAACAGCTAAAAATAATTGCTTCCTTAATGTCGTTGTTCCATGTAAGCAATTACTATAGTTCCTGCAGCTGTGATTGAGAATGTCTCCATTGCAGTCGAACTACAATCAAAGGTGTGATTTCAGCTCAGGTAGGAATACACGTGCTAGCTTTAATCTAGCTGACATGGCCAAAAATAGCAGTATAGACATGGTGACATATTCTTCAGCGCAAGCTGTACAAGACTGCCTGGGGACACAGGCTTCATACTTGTGTGTTGCAGGTCTACTCTGAAATCTCTGCTGCTGGATCTTCACTGATATTTTCAGCTGTGATGGCTGGATTAAAACTAGCACCCACTCTGTATCAATGACTCCTGTCCCACAGGGCTGGGTTCCAGCCTATTGGTTCTCACTACAAGCTGACTTGGAGGAGCCTGCCACAGTGTCGCTTGATGCGTACGTCCATATGCAGTTGGGGCCCTCCACTCATGACAACCCACCTCGCCCCCTTCCTGGATCTGGTGCTGCTAGACATGTGGCCTCAGGATCTCTCTCCTTCCCTTGGGACTCCCCTTCTCCTCACCCCAATCTCCTCAGGAGCTTTCCCATCCCAGCAAACCTTCTCAGGAAGTGCCACTAAGGAGCCAGTGTACCCTGCTGAGATCAGGACTCTAGCTCCACCTGGCAGGAATCCAGCACCTCACCCATGACCCTCTGTGCCCTTCCTTGTGCCGCCAGACATGGAGCTTCACCTGCTGCAGGGGGCAGGCACACGGGTGGAGCTCACAAAATACAGTTAGGGGGGAACTGAGCCACCTCTTGCCATAGCCACCCTCTGCCTAGGGTTGCGATGAAGACAAGCCTGAAACCGTAGTCTGCACTGGGAAAGTTTCATAATCCTTGCTTTAGTCAAAATAATAATACTTTGAATTTATACAATTCTTTGTATATGAGAATCTCAAACTAAATTACAATTTATATTTCCCTTTGAGGTAGAGAAGTGTTATGTCTGTTCTGTAGACTGATAAACTGAAGCACAGTGAGGTTGTGAATTGCTCATGGTCATGCAGTGTGTCAGTGGCAGACCCCGTGGTGGAACCTAGATTTTTCTGACCACCAGTTCTCAGCTTCCTCCTAAACTGTGAGCTAATGTTCAGAGACCAATTAAGTTCTGACTTATTACAACATTTCAAATGGTCACTTGTCAACATGACTTGCAAATAACTGGTATGTGTGATGAAATGTCTATTTCATCACATTATGTTGAAATAATGGTTCAATTTAGCTTCTTATCATTTGCCTCAGGTTAATAAGCTGCCTCTTAATTGTCCTGCTGGAGCTAACACTGAGTCAGTTGTGCTGGTTAGAAGACTGTTTGTTTGTTCTTTATAGGAATGTATACCTCTGAATCAAATCTAACCTTTTTTACCTTTTAGCCTGAGTACTGAATACAGCATTCTGGCTGTGCCTGAAGGCAATTCCTGTGTGGGAAAAGAGATATCATGCTGTTCTTTCCAGTTGACTGAAACAGCATCAAAGATCACTTTGAGTATTGTCCTTGCAGAAGAATAAGCCTGTTCTCACTTCAGGCTGGTTGAGTCATAGTACTTGGTATAAAATATTCTCTGGTACTTTTGTACTCTCTTCATGAACTACTCTTGAATATGACCCAAAAAACCCCCAAACCCAACCCAACCTTTACAGTTGGGGTGTGTTGGTGAGCTGCATATTCTCCTTGTTCGTGTTGATCTGCATCTGTCAGTTACTGGAAAATATAATGAATTTCAACAATGGATGCTTTCATATAGCAAGGTATGGTGGGAAAAGGGAATGGAGACTAGTATCAAAATGGCTCCCTTTTCATAGACTAGGGAGGACTTGAAGGGGGATGTTATTGGGTAAACCCATCGGAAGCAGTAAGGCTAACAAGAGCAAGAGGGAGGCTCTCTGCAACCCACTGCTAATTTGATTCCACTTAATAAATGCCTCCTTTCTGTGAGCGTAAAAATGTACATTTATACTTTCTTTATAAAGGACTGCAGCCTCCTGGTGGAAAATCAGTTTTGGTTATGGGAGAAACAAGCCCTTTTTAGTTTGCACCAAAATCTCTATCTCTCAACTCCATTTTTGAAGGCATCCTGGGAGACTGGATGGCCAGGTACAACATTGAAGGGAAGGTATTCCAAGGTCATTACAGAGCTAAACCTTCCCTTCTTTCTTCTGCTACCTCTCTCTAAAAAATGGCAGCTTCCCTCTGGAGGATGCTGAAGCTTGTGAAAGTGTTTTTTGGTCAGATGTTAACAACTAAAGGAAAAAAAATGAAATGGTTCATCCACTTGGTGTCAGACCAAGCCATTCAAATATAATACAACCTATTGAATTCCACAAGGAAATGGGAGTTTCCTGATCTTCCTCTGAGTATTCAGCATGAATGTGTACTCTGTTCATTCTCCTCACGGGGTAGACAGCAGGCTTTGATTACAAGATGAATAAGTACTATAGTCATTCTGTGAAAGACTCTCTCCCATTTCTGCTCAGTGACCTGTTCTTTTTTTTATGTTAGGGAACCTGTTCTGACTGTAATCAAATCGGGAAGAGAAGGCTGCTGGTCATCTGACAAAGAGCAGGTTCTCTTATATTTATAGCCAGAGAATAGTTGCATGAACCAAATAGCTAAAATCATAGATCTTGTTTAAATAACAAGATGGTTTGAGGCTGGTTTCTTTTTTTCTTTCTAGAAAGGCTGTATTATTTAATTAAAGTTAGTTTCTAAATGCTGTCTTTTAGTTTTCCTCCTGCTTCTACCCAGAATTTAGAGTGGGTTATACTGATCATCCCAAAATCATTTTCATGTAGTAAAATCTGTTGAGATGAGATGATATAGCATAGTTAAAAGCTCAGTAAAATTCCTAGAGTGTGTACACAAGCCACCTCGATTAATAAAGTTTTTACTGGATTTCTTGAATGTTTCCAGATAAAGTGAGCTGTAGCTCACCAAAGCTTATGCTCAAATAAATTTGGTAGTCTCTAAGGTGCCACATGTACTCCTTTTCTTTTTGCGGATACAGACTAACACGCTGCTACTCTGAATCCAGATAATAAGTGTTTTGTATCAAGTGTGAAACTGATTGCAATTTATTTCTAACAGTTTACTGATTTTTTTATTTGGATTTCTTATAAAATTGTTATATTTCTATAAAAGCTTAGTTGGGTCTTGATGTACGTGCTTATATTGTATAGCTACAAGTCTAAACAGTCATCACACAATTGGGTGTTGTCTTTTCAGAAGTATTTTTATATGCAGAATTATCAGTAGTTGAGAAATTTACCTAACACTTAATAAACAGTCTAGGGCTTGGGGAAAATATTTGTGCCACCAAGGCCTCACCCCCTGCAATTTAAAGGAATAACCAACCAATTGTATACAGTAAGTGTAACATACCAATCAACATTTGTATTGAATGTAGTTTTTTAAAAAGTAACTTGCCTCCCATGCTTGCTTTAAGCCTTCTTTCCCTTTTTTGCCTGTCTTCACTTTTCCTTCCCTTTCTGACCTATAATTTCATTCACTGATGTCAGTATCTTACCTTCCCCACTCACTCCCTGCTCCTTGAGTCCTCCTTATCTTTTTTATTCTTTCCTTACAGTATATTCTCTCCAATATTTTTTGTCTAGTCCCACTCTCCAAACCCATCTTCCTTTGTACTCTGCATCATTTGACTATCTTATCTATCTTTTATACCAACCCTCATACCCTGCTCCAATTCAGATACATATTTGTGTAGAAAATAGAGAAGGGAAATGGGAGCAAGCTTGGTTCTGATCAAGGTACTATTCCAGGGCCCTGTTTAGGAGCTTCAGCTTTTGTAACTTCCAGTAGTTAGGGATATAAAATAACTTTTGAAGACACCATGATCGCAAGTGTACCTTTCTCTTCCAGTGCTCATTACTTTGCCTAGAACCAGCATATAATTCCAGAAAGCATATTTTAGATCAGTTTCCTAGTTTGTCAACAAGGCTGTGAATAGAAGATGTGAAACCAACTTGTTGTAATTTCATGATGCTTCTGTTTAGCAAAACTACAAGCAGCAGTGTAGATACTGGCACAATTTGTCAGTGGATTTAGAAAATAGCACTGCATCATTTTATGCTCAATTCATATTTGGAATGTTACGTTCACAACCAAAATGACAGGACACTTCATTTTTTTTAAATGAAAACCTGATCTATAGAAGTTGGTGACACTTATCCTGCAAATTATACTCAACACCTTTTTGTATAATTCAGGGAGCTAATTTTCTCCATGTTTATAAGCATGTACTGAAGGCAACCAAATATACATACATTTTTATTTTGTGACAAACAGCAAAAAATTCAGTTAACATTCATTTCAATATAATGCTATTCTGTAATTGCAAAGACAAACTCTGAAAAAGGGAGTATGTGTTTGAAGACTGTAGTTTATTTGGCAACTTCTCTGAGTCATTATAAGTATTCTGTGTTGATCTTTAGAATATGCATTGCAACACATTCTACAGGCTTTTGGATTTTTGACCTTCCTTATCAAAAAGTTAACAGGGAGTAACTACACAGTGACAACTTCTAAAGAAAAACAAAGCAGTGTTGGTCTGAAACTAGTAACTACAGTGAGTAACTACAAAACATTTTGGTTCCTGTTCTTGGCTGCTTCTTCTTCCCTGCATAATCAACTTTTTTGTTCTGGTCAGTGTTGTAGACTGGACAGAATCTTGAGACAAAATTAACTACTGGCACCACAATTTTAACCCCATCTTTCGGATGGGGAAAGGATCAAGCTCAGTTAACACTTGCCTTTATATTTTCTATGCAAAGTTATTGTATTAGGTGTTCAGGATCATATTGGATATGTCCTAAAGAGAGTTATGCTCCCTGTCACTCCCGTGAATATTCTAGAAAGAGAAGATAAACATTACACTGGAACTCACAAACCTGGTCCATGTAGAATCCAGATTTTTAAAGTATCTGTCTGTTCTTAACTACCGAGGGGAGGAGAGGGGCAGGTTTTTTCAAAAACTCAAACCCGTCAAATCAGAAAGGAGGAAACTACCTTAATTGGTAGCTTTGTAAAAAGAAAATATATAAATGTGGGTTGGCATTTGCTCAGAAATGAATGATGTGTAAAACTTAGGTGAGATTGTATTCAAAAGGATAACCTGACTCTTATCACTGGCTCTGATAAAAGTGAAGATGAAAACAGACACACAGTATAAAAGAATTAATCTGCAGCAGTTTCCAAAGAATGCTTCCAACTTAGTCCAAATGCATACAGCACTTTCCGAACCAGTATTTCTGGTGCACCAAGTTTGCATTTTCACACATTCTGATTGTGATGTCATCAGGAACACACATAGTTTCATAGATAGAAAAGTGATTCTGTAGACTGTATTGACATTTGTGTCCTTTGTGGAAAATATTGAAAATATGCCCAAGCTCTTACAAGAATTGGGAAGAAGTGTTTGATTACATATTGTACATCTTCTTTTTTCCTGTGTCCAGAACAACCTAGAGCACTCTGGCATGGAAAAGGTGTATTGCAAAATAGGAATGTAACATAGCTGTTGCTAACTGCTCATACCTTTCTGAAGGCTTTCATACCATTCACGATAGACGCTGCAGATCATTAAGTGCAAGTAGTGCAAAATGTGTTTTAAAGAAGTCTGTTTTGTTATCTGTGCCTCTCTTTAATTTTGTTACTGGTATTTGTTCCCTTGTTGACATGGCTGTATGGTCTTGTGTTGCACATGCACTTCACTTTTTATCTCTAAAGAAAAAAAACAGGGCTTGCCAAACAAGGAACCAAGCTCTTCCCAAGCTGATTCAGTGGTTCTGTAGTGTTATGGTTTATCAGGAGCATGTCCTTCCTGCTATGAGTTTTTAACCTCCAAGTAGGAGCCACCTCACAGTTGTCATCTTTCTCTTGTCTGTCTTGGTTCTCTCACTTTAGGTATTGGTACCTGGAAGTCCTTAAGATCAATAATTTTACACTTTGGCATAGTACCTGTTTTAGCCCTATCCAAACTTACATTTATTATAATACGTTTATTATAATTATAATTATAATATTGGTTTGTAGACCACCAATGGTGGCCCCCTTGCAGAATTAAATATTTGGAGAACCAAGCTGTTGGAGGTTGCTAGGGGTCGGGAGTGGTCCAGAAAGTACTTTCTTCCTATTATGTAGGAATAGAATGAAACTTTTCTAAGAGTGTTAAATGTTGACACCAGCAGTTATCTTTGAAGTGGTAAGGCAGATTCACTGTTTTGTGTGTGTACTCATGGCGTTATAACCAATGAAGATTTAATAGGGTTAGCATGCAAAGGAGTGATACTGGTATAATTTCTACCATCAGTGTGTGTGAGCAATGAGTCAAAATATTAAGTGCTACAGCTCTACTAAACTAATAGACTCCTACCTCTGTCCGTGAGGGTCCCTCTAGAATTGGTGTAGTTCATAGTTTGTATGCGTTTCTACAACTGTGGATTTGTGAAACTGATTCTTGCTATGTCAGCACTACAATATGATAACAGTAAGCTGTTCAGCTCCTATAAGCTTTTGTCTCTAACTGAAGAACTCTCAGAAGTTGGGATGCTAGCATGTTGGATTCTTTTTTCTAAAAATTAATTAATTTAATAATTTGGGATATAAAGACTAAACAATTAGATTTAAAATTGAATGAAGTGGTAAGTGCATAGAGATGGAGAGAGAATGGGTCTGCTTTTAGAGGCTCTGCTCAGAGCAGTGCGTCCTCCTGATCTGCTTCACAGCTTGGATCCTTGCGGAAGTTTGAGATGATTACATGCTTTTTGCACTCCTTTCTGGGCAGCTTCCTATAGTAAATTAGAATAATCATTTTATTCCTGGGACTGGTGGTTGGTATAGTGGACATTGGGGAATGATTGGTACACAAATATTGGAAAAAGTGCTGTAGGAATTAAAATTTTCCATATGCCCTCTTTAGCTGTCTTCTATTTATGGTGTAAATATACCCTTATTTCTCTTGGCATAACAATCACTACGACCACAGATAAATATTGAAATAAATATTTGGCCTCTGATATGACTTTAAGGGAGGGTGCTCATTATTTACCATAAAAAAATTGCCTAGCGGTATTTTAACAGGTATTTAATAATCTATAAGCTTAGCTTGAATCATGAGATTGCAGGACGTTTCTCAAGGGAGAAAATAGTAGCAGCTATTATGTGAAGAAATAACTACTTGCATGCAGTAAAGACCCAAATTCACCTCATGAGTGTAAAATCACAGCAGTAGGGATTTATTTTAAAAAGACAGGTTCTCCTGGAAGGGTTGACGTGATGTTGGAATTGTAACTAATATTTAGACCCTCACTGTCTCTGGACTCTACTGATAAATGGTCTTGTAATGACCTGAGTGAAGGGCCAGACCCTGCTTGTAATGTTCCTCTGAAAATGTTTAATCTGTTTATGCAGGTCAGGAAGGGGGAGACAAATGTAGAATTCTTTGTCCATGTAGAGAGATGCTTGTGTTAGCCCAGTTCTGGAACACACACAAGCCTGTCCCAACTTGTGTTTATATTGTACAGAGGACAGATGAAATACCACTGTTTATAATAAGGCCCAAATTTAGTCATTGTGATTACTTCACCCGGAGCACAGTCAAGATAAATTGTCTTTGGTTTCTAGTGATATGTACCAATAACTGGCTTTATTTTTGTATATATGCTGCACAGTTGAGGGAGTTTTGCTGATGCTTGTGCTGTGTAAGTTGCGTGCCTGTGGGTGAATGTGTGGTAGAAAATAACCAGTTTGTTTGGTAGCAACAGTAATAGCAACATCTGGGTTCATAGGTAGCCAATAACATTTCTTCTCTTAAACAGAGTTTTTGTTGCAAGTCTCAGTTGAAGCTGTTCAAGAGTAAATTAACAAGAGCACATGCAATAGAGCCTTTAACACAAGTAAATCCACAAACAAATAGCTGGAGATTCAGCACACAACACAAGAGCAGGGAATCCGAATACAGTCCAGCTTTTTCTTTGTTCAATATGATTTAATGAAGTGCTAACAAATTAATGAGACTGCAGACTCCTTAATGTATTAACTTACATTATATGTTACATATTATCCTAATATTTTCTAGGAGCAAAAACTGAACATAATGTAGGTCCTGTATATTAACTGTTGGTTTGCACTGATTGTGGATCATGCAGCTGTGATTAGCTTTCAGACCTATTGTGAATGCTGTGTATTTTGTTCTCTGGAGAAAACACTAATATTCAAAATCCCCAAAATAATAATTTGCAAAAAGAAATAGTTTCTCCTTAAATGCAAACTTTATAGATTTAGCTTTGGAACATTCATGTCCTTTCTATTGTGTATACATACTTTCCACCTATAAGAAAATAGATAACATGTCACTTACTAGATACTCTTCTTTCCATTTTTATACTAACCCCTGTCCTTGGTCTTGAGCCTTGACACCACTTCTTCTCTCCACTTAATCCTCACCCTATGTCCTCCCCAAAGTCCCCAAAATTTTTCAATTTTCCATCACAGCCACCATGTTTTCAGCTAAGGAGGGCAGAGCTAGCTGTGATTATCTTTGGAACTCAGCAGCACTGACTGTTTATCAGCTAGAAGGTTGTCTGTTGAGCAGTGCAAAGTTTGGGACAAATTCCATATTGCATTGTATGAACACTGTCATGGAGTACAAATGCAGTAGTTATAGCCATAATTTAAACAAAAAAATACACCCCACAACATACACCTTACCTTGTTGTTTTCTTTTGGAATATTTTTGGTTTTTTTCTTTCTAAAATGTCTAACTCTTTAGCTAAAATAAGTTAACCTAGCTACATTTTGTAGCGGCTTACATTGAGGGAGAACCCAGAAGAATGCAGACAAGAGTTTTTGTGAACAGCTTCTCCAATATTTTATAAAGAAAATATTTGTATCTTTTTTAAAAGTGGGTTGAAAAGAGAACATCTAAGAAACCATTATGTGTACAGTCTACTACAAACCAGTATGCTTTGTATTATAGGCAGCGCAGTTAGCAATGTTAAGAGTAAATGTTAAGATTAATGTTGCCCAATACTGTTCGTTACAAGAACGTGATGTGAGTTACTTAAAACTTTGTCTAAGTTTAACTGTTTGGGATGAAATTTCCCCCTGGGTGTCTTCCGAAGCCTGAATTTTTCAACTAAAATGATTCAGCTGTGTCAAGATTTGGGAGAAATTTAAATGTATGAATTTTATTTGTATTAATCATGCTCTGAAAGAGAAAATTTGAGATTTAATGTATATGGGAGAGATGTACACAGATTTCTGTGCTTCTCTAAATAGCATTCATATTCTTCTCTAGCAGGAGTAGCATGTTACTGACCTAGAGCTATTTTGAGAAAAAGTCATTGGAAGAAGTGACCTAAATGTGGTTAGTTGATACAGCGTTGGCCCTCTGCCAGATGGAATGCAGACAGCACTTAAAGCTGAAGTCTGTTTCTGCATTGCTGGTTGGAAATTCCCTATGATGGAGTTGTGCAGCACTTAATGAGGAGAAAATACCTGTTTCAGACTCTAAGCCCTGAATGATCGTTATAGATTTAAATATCAGTCATATGTAGGTGAAGGGAAAACTCAGTGTGCATGGGTTTTCCCCAGCTTATCATATTTGACCAAGTGGGGGCAATCCCAACCAGTTGATGTCCTTCCAGTTGGAGGCAGGCAGTGTGCCCCTATTTATACTTGTGACTCTGTGATTCGGTGCCTGTGAGATTTGGCCTTTTCCCAAGATTCTACAAAATTGAGCATTTTTGCCATGGTCATTTTGCTGCACTGGGTGCTTTAACGGTTTGTCTCCTTGACCTGCTGGACCTTACTTCTCTCTCCAACTTCCTCTACAGCAGATAGTTATTTGGATTGCAGTGCATACTCTCTGTGCTGTTCCATGGAGCCACGGTAGTGTGGGAGTGGGGAGTTAGAGAAGAAGCCCAGTCCATGGCTGGGGTGTGGCACAGGCCAGGTGCATAAACTGTCAATCTGGGCTGCCTGGAGACGAACACAGCAGTGGAGGTCCAGGAAGCTGAGACAAGTCACTGAAGAATGTTACAAATGCCTCATTTCTCTGACATACAGGGGAGGGAAGAGGTTCTGAGGCAGGCCACCTAGACCACATTGCAACTGCTTGAGCCCATGCAGTTGGGACATTTGAAGAGAATAGTGGGGGGGCGGGGGGGGGAATTGTCAAATTGCTCAAAAAATAATTGATCAGTTTACATCAATAGTACTTTTCACCTATGATTAAGTGACTTGCTGAAGACTGAGAGAGTCTGTCAGAATCAGGAGTTTCTGGCTCCCAGTCCTGTGCTTAAATTGTCTTTCTTTAAAACTTGTATCTTCTGGCAATAGCGTAGGGAATTTTTTTTCCTCTGAAGCAAACGATGTTCAGGTGAGAATTGTGTATCATTGGTATGTTTCCTCCCGCTCACAATCCATGGCCTTGGATATTCAAAATGTTGAGCTATAAGACCAAAAACATTCAAGCTTTAAATGTAGATGACTTACAGCTGCTCCATAGACATTCCAGAACAGCTAGTTCTGTACCCTTGGCTGCCCAGGTTTAAAAAAATAAACTTTTGGCATCTTAAGAGGTTTAAAAAAAAAAAAGGCAAGGGGAGGGGATTAATTTCTGAACTCTTGCATGAAGAGAATGTGAGGATAATTCTTTCATGTACAAAGCACACCATCCAGACCCTCACCACACTTTCACGCTGTGTGATTGAGTAATAATAAGGAAATGTTTTGTGAAAGGTGTATTTTTCCCACTGCAGTGTTCAGCAAAACCTTTTTGCTAAGAGGCACGCATTCATCTTAATACCTATTCTGGAGGTTTGAGTCTTGAGAATTGAGTTACTTGATTTTTTTAATTTTCCCAAACCTGGTAAGAATCAAATAGTTTTTCTTGACTTCAATTCATTGTGA
Organism: Chelonia mydas; assembly: GCF_015237465.2. Taxonomy (NCBI): domain Eukaryota; kingdom Metazoa; phylum Chordata; order Testudines; family Cheloniidae; genus Chelonia; species Chelonia mydas. The sequence continues at coordinate 68,536,039 of NC_051251.2, read as the reverse complement.
CACGTTTCAAGATTTGTCAGTTTGGCAAATGAGCTTTCTGTAGAGTTTTGTCAATTTCTTCACTGAAATTATAAAATGATTGTGTGATAAACAAGGCCAAATTTATTTCTGCTGAAACTACCATTATATAGGGACATGAGACAAGATCGTGAGCTACTCAAAATTGATTCTTGTTGTTCTTGCTGCTTTGGTTGGCCTTTTGTTTTATTGAATATGAGAATCAGTGAAGTGCTTATGAAAGTGAAGGATTAGTAGTAGTACTGTACTTTCTAGAGCCAGGGATATTCCTAGTGGACTTTTGTCATACTTTCCCACGTAGCTTTGCAAATAATTGTTAGGACTGAAATGAACATCTCTGCTGTTCCACTTATGGGCCTCTTCTGAGCAGACACTCTCTACATTCTAATTTTCAAACTGCCATTGGGGAGGTTATCAATATAGTTTGTAGTGCAAAACAAGCAGGGTTTGAAGTAAGGCCAGGGAGTACTCAGATGCTGAACTGGGCTATCCTGCAAAGAAGAGCAATCCACTACAAGCAAAGGTAGCTTCCATCTTTTTGTTTGAATTGGAATCCCACTTCTATATAAACTTTGATTCTTGTGTAGTTTGGTCATTTGTGGGATGACATCTTACAGTGAATAATGCATGTTAATGAAGGTTATCTGCAGTTGAAGCCCTGTATGAAAACCACCTCTTTTCATTTATTGTTTTCAAGAGATTTTACCTTTCGCAGCTTGTATATTTTTATCAAGCAAAGGAGCCAAGAACTGTAGGAATGAGTACATCTAGTCATTTGGCTAGACAAGCCCTTCTTAAACTGAAAAGGAGTACTTGTGGCAAATTTATTTGAGCATAAGCGTTCGTGAGCTACAGCTCACTTCATCGGATGCATTCAGTAAACTGTTGCTCCTTTTTAAAAATAAAAAGCATAACTTTCCATAGACACAAATACTAAAATCCTAAAACAAAGAATCCATGGCAGCAAGTCTGAGTCCAGGTCAACTGACTTGGGCTCATAGGGCTCATTCTACGTGGCTAAGAATAGCAGTGTTCCTGCGCAGGCTCTGAGGCCCATCCCTCTCACCAGGTCTCAGAGCCCAAGCTCCGGCCTGAGCAGGAATGTCTATACTACTATTTTTAGTCCTGTAGCGTGAGCCTGAGTCAGTTGACCCAGGCTCTGAGACTTTCTGCTGTGGGTTGGTTTGGTTTGGGTTTTTTTGGTTAATGTAGGCGTACCCTTAAATTTCCCCAGTTAGCATGTCAACTAGTCTGATTTCAGTGCAATTGAGAAGTACTTAGTGCCTTTCAGGGTTTCCTTCCTCTTTCTTTCTATGTCTCATGTTAGCCTCCGTAGAAAATAATCCGTTGATTCTGGTGGTACATTTTGGTGATGAAAATTTAACATTGTTTTCCAAAGAAGCATTTAGCTGTATATACTTGAGTTCATTTCCTTGGTTACCATTTACAAGGAGCTCTTGTAATCCTTGCCAGCTAAACTGTAAAGATGCCAGGTTGTGCCCATTGAAGAGAGTAATGATGAAGTGGGGTCATGGCATAGAAAAAAAATATCTTTCTGCATAACTGTGCCTCAAAAAAGGATATTTCTCAAAGCACTAATATAGACACACTCTTAAATGCCATGAGAACAGGATAAAAAATGTTAAATAAAGGCACTACTTGAGCCACAGATAGTATCGTGTCAGTTAAACTCTGTCCAATTCTTTCAGTATGAAGTATTTTCTATCAATTCTGTCCATCAGAAAATGAGACTTGTATTTTAAAGAACATCAGAACTACAAATCACAGTTATGCTTTGGAACTGCAGTAGAAGTGTAACATCATATTGGAATTTTACTGACGTTATGAGAACTTGTATTGCTCCTTAAATAATGAAATTAGAATGTCACCTCTGTTCTAACATTCTGTACAAATTTCACAGGTAAATATGGCAGGAAAATCTATGTAAAAAAAAAAGTTTATTCTGTTTGGCCCAGTGTTTAAAAAAAAAAAATTATTTGTATTAAAAGGGTCAAAGCAAAAAGGTGAGTTTTTAATTAGACGTCTTTTCTTCAAACTTTGAAAATAAGTGTAAGTGTGTGTGTGTATGTGTGTCTTTTAAAATAACTTCCTTTGAAATAACTTCATTTTCTTTTTAAGTGATGAGCCAGGTGTCTCAGACAGTATTCTGCAAAAAAGAATACAAATTCACGTCACATTGAGACCCCAGGTTGTATGCTGTACTGATGCTGCAATAATGTACCTTGAGCTAGAGTGTTTTGTCTTTCTGAGAAGGAGTTACACTGTGAGTCGGGTATAACCGGTTTCTGTAGGCTTTTCGGTAAGGCTCTAATAGGTAATAGATGGGACTATATCCTTGTCTCCAAGTAGTATGCTTTGTCAAAGGAATGTGTAAGATTGCAAACATTCCCATCCAGAATGATAAGTTCTACTGAATTGAAATGAAATGCTGCGAGGTGGTTTGTGGTAATGTTACTTCACTGATTACCACAGCAAAGAAGTTCTTAATCGTATTGTTTTGGCTGGGCTGGGCGGGGTTTATTGTATAATAGAGCCCCCAAAGTTTTTGATATTCTCAGGGTTTTTTTTATGCAGGATTTGCCTTTATCTGCTCCTGCTCGAAGCCCAACTTTCCTGCTGATTTGAAAAACTGATTCCCTGGTCTGGTGAGACACAACATACCATGGAGACAAAATGCCTGGGTATGCCCTAACTTAAAGGCCAAACTTTATTGGCATTTGTTTGTGCTAGCAATTATTCTGACATTCTTTATAGCAAACATTATGGGCCTTCCACCATACTCCCGTTTCCAGTTTACACAGGAGCTCTTTAATGATTATCGCTTGGGAGTTTCAAGTCCCTTCCGGTTTCATTCCCATGGAGTTTGATGTTTAGGGTTTAGGCTCCATATTAACATGTGCATATAAAGCATGCAGTATGTTTATGTGTAACTGCAAATCATATGCTTGTGCAATACCCTGATATATTCCACAGGGGAGGGGGAAAAGATGTATTCAGTATCCTTTGATTAATACCTGTACTAGCTTCCTGATCCTTATAACTTTACTGCTGCTTTTCTAGTTAATTATTACTAATGCTGCTTGCTCTTGTAGGCTTATGAAGAAAAGTGACAGCTCCGTTTTTGTTTCTGTTTTTGTTTGTCTACATATAATGTTTCATTTGTACTGAAGGGTCTGCACTGTTAGCTTTCTATTTGGACTGCATTGGATTGGGATTGTAGGCAAGCACACTTCTGGTGTGAGCATTAGGCTTTTTCCATAACTGTCTTCCTATATTTAATACATTTCACTCTCATTTATTTAATTTGTCCCTTTTGCAAGCTGGGTTCTTACAGGTGCAGCAAATGAATGTGTTGAGAAAATGGACCCTGACTAGCCGGTTAAAAATTTGAAAATGGGAGTCCTGAAGAAATTCCCCAGTGTAATAGTTCAGTAACTTCTCCCCGTACCATCTCCAGTTGCTGGGAAATAACAGTTGCTTGGATTCCTACCCAGGTGTCTTAGCCAGATCATTTCTTGGAGAGTCTTTTTTGCATAATTTGTTAATTAGAAGGAATATGCTACTGCCTCATCTGGGGTCTGGAGACTGCTTCAGAAAGAAGACCACACTGCATCAGTTACTTTAGATGGCTATTTTTGCAATCATAAGGGCTACAAACATTTTTTAAAACAAATGTAATTTCTGGAAAAATTAATAGTTTAGCCAACCCCCACTTTCCAGTGAATGTGACCGAGCCACTGGTCAGTGGATTTTTTCCAAGTCTCTAGCAAACAGTTTGTCTCCAGTTTACTAACACTACAACCACCACCATCAACCTGAGGCAGTTGAGCAGTTTGACTCGCAGCCAAGCAACATGAACCTGCTTGGAATTTGCAAACCCTGGGGACAAGCCACCCAAGTATTCCAAATTGTGTTTTAGCTTGTTTACTTACAGAATCTTATAAGCCATTTCTTTCTTTTCATAACACTTCAATTTTTTTAGGTGTGGTTGAGAGGTGGGGATTAGTTTTCATAGATTTAAAAATCTCTGGGGTTTAAAGGTACCTTTATAGTCCTAGCATCTAGTGCTGCATCTAGTTCTTCTATGTGATTACTTACATGGACATTGATATGCAACACCTTTTGTCACAATATCTGAGTGCTTCACATTTTAATAATTAAATTGTATAATCAACGTAGGCTAGACAAATCCAATATGTTGACCCATTTGCAACTTTAAACAGTATGAGTCTTGCAACCTGTGTGTAAAATCTCAACCCAACCCTGTTTTAAAAAAAAGATGTGTGTTCTGAAAGCTGCCAGGGCTGTTAAACTGCAAGTGCCATTGGGAATGGGTCTCTGCTGAAAACACACTGCTGTTGGAACTTGAATTATATCCCATGAGTCCACAGCGGGCCTTAACATTCATGACTGATCATAGGGAAAGAGGGATTTTCTCAAGTAACCAGGTAGCACAGTGATTTACATATGGAAGCAAACATATCCAGTGTAGAATCTTAGGCAAAGGTACTGCATACAGTCCGCTGCCCACCACAGCTGGGTGACAGACTGGAATGTTTCTGCAGCTGAAGCTGGTTGGTGGTCTCCCAAAGCAATCCTAAATAAAGTATATTACTGTAATCCAACTTGTAGATGACAGAGGCATAGAACAATTCAAAAGGGTAGCTGTCTTGGAGAAGCGGCTATGACTTGGAGTTAGTTGTCTTGTCAACAGAATTTCTCCGTTAAGAATTTGTTTGTTTCCCTATAACTTAAAATTAGTATTTGAGAAAAGAACTGTCTAGAGCCAGGCATAATGCAGGTAGGTGCTATGAAAACTCCACTGCACTTGTTACTGATGTGTAATACCTCTGCTGATCTGACCTTGGGCCTGCTGAGAGTAGAAATTGCCATCTTGCAATATGGAGACCATCAAATTAAATGTATGGCCAAAAGAGGACTTGAATAGGGAAAAAAGTATACTAATATACTGAGCTACCTAGCACCTGAAATTTCTTTCTTCATCCGTATTGAGGACGATGCCTGTTGAAGAGAAAGTTATTACTAGTAACAGCATTCTCACTGGCAGAATTAAACAATTTCTGATTTAATATTTACAGTTATAAGAGCAACTGGAAGTGATTTCCAAAAATTCTCTCCCTTGAAGGGTACATTTCAAAAGTTTCTCTTGGTTTGAAAATTTTAGTGGAATATTCTTGCATTTCCTGAAAAATAGGTAGGAAATATCTTAAACTGGAAGAAACATTTGAAGTACAAACAGCATTGGTGGCTCACCACATGTGGTTGTTTTGGTCTCCAATCTATCCTTCGGTCATACCCTATGTTTTTTCCCTGAATTTGACATTTAAGTGGTACTTCGAAAATTCTCTGATTTGTGACTCTATAATGTTTATATTCCCCCTTCTATAATTTAGTAACCCTCTTGAGGAGACTTGCCAGTTAATGTAAAGTGAAAGGAAGAGTCAGCAAATATGCTGATCCAAATGTCACTGGATGAATGAGCGTTCTGGTAGACCCAGGGGGAGCAGGAGTATGATTCTGTATACTCTAGCGTTCTGCTACTCCTGTCCCTAACCTCACAGTTTCACAGGCTGAAGAAAGTGGTGGAAATTTCCTCATAGGACAGTGCAGGCCTATTATGAAAAAGCAAAGTTGCTATTTTTTTTTTTTTAAATAAGTTGTCTTCTCAAATGACAGTTTTGAAGGACAGCTTGTAAATTATGCATACTTGGAGCACTTCTGCAGAGGAAGCTTTGTAGAGTATGCTTGGCCTTTCTGGAACAATGGGACATGGTTGGTATTCAGGAACTCACTGAATAAAATTACTGTGAAATACTAGCCTGTGAATATAAAATTATTCTATGCACTTAAAAATGAATTAAGAAAACAATCTGCCTGTTATATGGATGATACTATGGGAACAGCATGAACTACTGAGTTCTTTCGCTGGGACTGGCAGTAGGTTGGGAGTTTATGGAAAAATTGAACTCTGTTGCTAGGTGGAGCCTCTACAGGCTTCTGCATCCTTAGCTGGCTGACCAGGAAGGAACATAATGGCTTGGTTGCTGGGTAACAACCTATTTTGCTTGTCCATGCAATGTAAGGAATGGAGCCAAGAAGAGAGGACTCTGTTGACAGCAAACCTCCTCTAGTCTTCCAAAATGTCAACAGCTGAAAAATAACCATTGAAATTTAGATTATCTTCTCAGGGCCATGTCTATTCCTGCCTGTTTTCTTTGTGGGAGATGGTGTGCATGCATACATTAGGTGAAATCCTGACCCCATTAAAGTTAATGGGAGTTTTGCTATTGACTTGAGCATGGCCAGGATTTTGCTTATTGTGCATAGATCTGTCCTTCTGTACCTATAAATATCATGTAGTATTACGCTAAAGGTGAAATCTTCTGGGGAATGTGCCCATAATCAGTTTAATATTTATTTATATGCGTTCACCTGATCATTTCTGAGTGATGAGGAAAATAAAGAAATTAAAAATATGCCAAACCAAAATAATCCCAGGGTGACATTTCAGATGGGATAGAGAGAAGAGAAATGTGCAGTTTAATTCCAGCCTGATAGCCTGGAGAAATGCAGTGAGTATATGAAAGTGACTTAAAAGTGTGTGATAATCTGCGTTAGTATTTGGTTTGAGTTTGGGGAAACAAAATGTTACAATCCGTTTTGGTTTAGTGTTTAAGGAATTTTAGAACACTATGAAATGTACTGGTGTCCAACTCCATCTCCTGATTGACAACATAAGAACGTCCATAGTGGATCAGATCAAGGTCCATCTAGCCCAGTATCCTGTCTTCTGACAGTGGCCGATGCCTAGTGCTTCAGAGGGAATGAACAGAACAGGTCATCATCAAGTGATCCATCCAAAATGATCTATCCGAAATGGGTAGAGTACAAGTAGTGACAGTTTAGGATTCTCTTAATTGTTCTGCTATTGTCTCTCATCCTTAACCGGTAGTGTACAGATTTCGGTGAACTCTAAATTAATCGCTGTCAACCTCTCCACCCTAGTTCCTTGCTTTTTGTTCCCTTTTTTAGTCAGTTAGAATTAAGTTCCCATTCATTACAGAAGAGAAGTTTTCCTTGTGTCACACTCAACATTGATGACCCACCTGTCTGTTTTTTTAAAATAAAATCTATGTAAATGAAGCCAGCATACTGATGTAATTGTGCCAAAGAGGCAGGCACTTCAGTTGGATTTTTCCAGGGTCTGAACATTGGTCACATGTGAGAATCCGCTCAAGCATTATTAAATGTAAACTTTCAATGCACCCAGAGTAGCAGCTTGGGTAATGTCCATATCCTAGATGGCAGAGATGTAAAAACAGGCCACTATTTTAGTGTAGTTATTGCTGATGATGGGGTTTTTGCTTCACATTATGAACATAAGCATGACCATACTGGGTCAGATCTAAGGGCCATCTAGCCCAGGATCCTGTCTTCCGACAGTGGTCAATGCCAGGTGCCACTGAGGGAATGAACAGAATAGGTAATCATCAAGTGATCCATTCCCAGTTTCTAGCAAACATAGGCTAGGGCAGGGGCGGGGAAACTCTTTGGCCTGAGGGCCACATTGGTTTTCAGAAATTGTGTGGAGGGCCGGTTAGGAGAGGCTGTGCCTCCCCAAACAGCCAGCTGTGGCCTGGCCCCTGCCCCCTATCCGACTCCCCCTGCTTCTCACCCCTTGACAGCCTCCCCCGCCCTGCCCCGGGACCCCTGCCCCATCCTCCCTCCCTCTCTGTCCCCTGACCACCCCTTCTCCTTCCTGACTGTCCCCCCCCCGACCTCTGCCCCATCCACCGCCCCCGGAACCCCCGCCCCGACTTACCCCCGCCGCCCCATCCAACCCCTCCTCTCCTTCCTGACTGCCCCCTCCCCTGGGGACCCCTGCCCCATCCAACCACCCCTTCTCCCTGACCGTCTCTGGAACTCCTGCCCCCATTCAACCCCCTTGTTCCCCACCCTCTGACTGCTCTGACCCCTCTCCACACCCCCGACCACCACCCCGAACTCCCTCGCTCCCTGCCCCCTTACCGTGCTGCTTGGAGCACCGGTGGCTGGTGGTGCGGCTACACCAGGACAGGCAGCTGCGCTGCTTAGCACAGAGCACCGGGTCAGGCTGGGCTCTGCAGCTGTGCTGCCCCAGGAGCTTGCAGCCCCGCTGCCCAGAGCATTGCACCGGCGGTGCAGTGAGCTGAGCCTGCAGGGGAGGAGGGACATCGGGGGAGGGGCTGGGGGACAGCCTCCCGGGCCAGGAGCTCAGGGGCCAGGCAGAATGGTCCTGCGGACCTTAGTTTGCCCACCTCTGGGCTAGGAACACCATGCCTGACCATTGATGGACCTATTCTCCATGAATTTATCTAGTTCTTTTTTGAACCCTGTTATAGTCTTGGCCTTCACAACATCCTCTGGCAAAGAGTTCCACAGTTTGACTGTGCGTTGTTTGAAAAAATACTTCCTTTTGTTTGTTTTAAACCTGCTGCCTATTAATTTCATTTAGTGACCCCTAGCTCTTGTGTTATGAGAAGGAGTAAATAACACTTTCTCCACACCTGTCATGATTTTATAGACCTCTATCATATCCCCCCTCAGTTGTCTTTTCGAAGTTGAAAAGTCCCAGTCTTATTAATCGCTCCTCATATGGAAGCCGTTCCATACCCCCCTAATCATTTTTGTTGCCCTTTTCTGAACCTTTTCCAATTCCAATATCATCTTTTTTGAGATGGGACGGCCACATCAGCACGCAGTATGAAAAGTTGGGTAAGAGGCAAAAAGGAATTCTGTTTACAAGTGGATCTCAGAATTTTTTTCTGATTTTAAAAATAAGTTTATGCACTACCATAAAAATGTCATGAAGTAGTAGCACAAGGGGCTTCATAAAGCAGCACAAACTATTTGTATTTGACAGCCTGTAAAGTGATGGTTGTAGAAAACACTACAGTAATAAACACATCCTGTTCTTGGTGTCGTAGTGCTGGTTGTGGTAAGACTAAGGAACATTGAATGATTTTGCTGCAGACTTGCAGATGACGACAGTTGCTTAGCCAAAGAGGAAAAATCAGCTTGTCTGCCTTCCTGCACCTTTGGAGCTAGCTGCTCACTTGCTGACTCAAGAACTGTAGTTACTGACAAGCGTGGAGCCGTAAGCTATTACTGTCCTGCCATTCCCTTGAAGTAGGGTGGGGAGAGTAGGTGGAAACTTCAATACAAATGTGAACCGAAAGAACTGAAAGTTTTGTGAGAGGAAATCTGTGCTTGTGCTTGTGTTTTCTGAAGCGGCGAAGGAAGGATTCCTTTATGAAGCACACTGACTCTTTGTGTGCTCCCTAGAGCACCTGTGTGACTCGCCCTGTGTTTTGACCACTCCCCTAGGTGGATTTTGTGTCAGCAGAGCAGGCTGACAGAAATGTGAGGATTTTGGAGAGGTGGACAGAGTCATCTTGTTTGTTTGGATAAACACTTGACAAACTGGATCAGAAATACTTTCCTGGGATGTTAAGTAAATAAAGCAGAAGCCTAGCAAGTAGTAAGGTGGATATTTTGTTTCCCTTTTCGTGTATGAACTTCAAAGACTCTGACGGTGAATAACAAACTTTGCAGCCATGCAAACGGAAGCAGACTGCTTCAGTCCAGAAGCTCAGAAACTGGTAAGGAAGGTGGGGGGAAATAATTTGCTAGTCCAAATCTCCTGTTGTTTGTGCTGTCTTTAAAAGTTTAAAAATGAGGTACTAGTTAATGGGTGTATTGGTATTTGTGGAAAGCTCTACTGCGTGTTGTGCCTTTGACACGTTAGTCTCCGATTACATTTAAGAAGCTGTGGTTTACTGTTCTGTAAAGTAGGAAGTGAATGTGCATAAATACATTATAAATGTTATGCTTTATGCACCAGAACATACATTCCATGAGCCTGCAGCTATACTTGTACAAAGAACAATTCAGTTTAAATTCAGTTTATCTGCTTGTGTTGTGATGTTTCTATTAACTATATAAATGTTCTTGAATATTACTTGTTACTGTTTTATACAGCAAAGAAACTTTTAAAGAAGGTTTCTGTGTACAAAATGTACAATAAATAATTTAATTGCAGAAATTTGTGAGAAGTGTGATAATTATCATAAGGTAAAAGATCTTCCCATGAACTATGGGAATTCAGATTCTTTTCCCCAAGCTCTGCAAAGTGCCAGTGTAACATTACCCTGGAAACGTCAACAAAAAACTCTGTACAGATCAAATGCATTTCAGATAATAGAACTGTATGTCTTGCATTTTGCTGGTATAATAGAAAGATGGTTGGTGTGTCATCTCAGATTTTCAGCCTCAAAGGGAATGTAAAGTGGGGAGGAGAGTTGATGTTCATTATTGTTTTTCTTTGACCTTTTTTTCTTAAAATTCTTTAATTTTTTTCCATTTGAACTTGAATCTTTTTGAGCCCGTTGGTGCCATTGATCTACTCCATAAATTTTTTTTGTCACTGTAGTTGGTGTCAGCCTCCTACTTCTTAACATTTTACATGTATAAATACAAACATTTGGAGAAACAATAAGGACATGCTTCTGAACGTGAAATGCGTCATTTGGGAGAGCTCTTTCAATGAGACAGACAAGGAAAGTGTTCAGGTAGCTTGTTTAAGGAAAAGAAATAGAGATTCTCCTCATACGCAGAAACGTCTGGCATATATTCGGCTTGCTGCCAGCAGAATGGGTGTTCCTGTGTATTGCATTCAATCTTGCAAGAGCTGGGGGGCCAGGGGGGGGATTGTAAGAGGTAACTCTAAAGTTAAGTTACTACTTAAAAAGTTAACTTCTCTCTGCAAAGTAAAACCCTTAATTTTTCTCTGAATTACTAGCATTGTTCCCCACTATGCCAGGGGGTTTGGACTTAATTGCAGTGTAGACGTTCAGGCTTGGACTGCAGCCCAAGCTCTGGGACCTTTCCACCTTGCAGGGTCCTAGAGCCCAGGTGCCAGCCGAGCCCAAACGTCTATCCCCAAGTTGACTTCCACTTGCAATACATGAAGGTGGGCTCCTCCCCCACTGAGGCAGCTCACACTCCTTGAGCTGGCCCTGTGGGGCTTTTTTAGAAAAAAAATTAATGTATTTTAAAACAGATGGGGATTGAGCTCCCACCTGCTTAAACTGTAGCTTAGTCACTAATTCACAGCATCAGAATGGCTAAATACTTCTGTGCTGGGCATCATACAACATAAAATAAAGCAGAAACATGAGGGGCCTTAGGGCTAGCTGTCAGTCCCTATTGTGACTTGTTACTTCTAAGCATTACCTTTAGAAGATTGCTACTGACCAAATGCAATAATTAAATTTTATATCAACACTTCAAATATTACATATTTTTAATAAGTTATTTTTCTCAGGCCTAGTTTAAAAAAAGTTGAAAGTACCTAGAGCCAGTTACTATCTATTCCTTGTTTGGCCTACTGAAGGAGGGGAGGGGGAAGAGAAAAATATCTAAACCATTTATAGCTTGATTTAGCCTGTGAGCAGACATGCCAACAGAGTTTTAGCTTAATGTTCGAAGTTCCAAAACAGTTCCGTGTATGTACAAGCAATGCACAAAAGATTTACAATGGAAACAGGCATTCATGGGCTTATATCTAAGGTGTGGATTTTTGGCACATGGTTAAGTGAGTGTAATTAATGTATTTATACATGATTAGGTTGCTAAAGGAGGAACTTGGTTTAATTTTTGTCCTGGTGCAGTCTATACGGGTGAAAGGTGAAGAGCTAAACAGACTCTACAGTGGTCCATGGGTCAGATAGTGTGAATAAGCTATGCCAAGTACCTTGAAGCTCATTCCTTAGCAATGGGGCTGATGTTTGTGAAGCATTACGAGCTGAGATAAACATTTACTAAGGGCTTGTCCACACTTACATTTTATAGTGCTCTAACTTGCTGGCTCAGGGGTGTGAAAAATCACCCCCCTGAGCGCAGCAAGTCTGAACACTTTAAAGCGCTAGTGTAGACAGGCTCCGAGCGGTGGAGGTGGATTACCAGGAGTGCTGGGGGAGCTCTTCAAAGCGCTGCCACGGGAGCGTTCCCGCGACAGCACTTTGAAGTTTCCAGTGTAGCCATGCCCTAAGGAATTGGAGGAGTGAGGCCTATTAGTCTGGTCACCTGGATACTTCCCTAGATTTTTGTTGTTGAAAGTAAAGAATTAAGGAATTATTCCACAAGTCAAACTGTTCTTGTGGGTGAAAAATTTCAGTATTTCTAAAAAAAAAGCTAAAAAAACCACTGCAGAATTTGGCAATATTAATAAACAGTGGGACAGCTTTGATGTAGATTTTAATTATTTTATTGGAAAATTGTAAAACTTTGCTTTAAATACATGAACAGTCTTTTGTTTTTATTTTTTAAATACCACTTGTGTGGTTGAGTTGGCACTGCTGGTCTGCTTCCTGAGCCGTCTGGTCTCATCCATCTTGTTCATTCAGTGACACTCAGATGTAAAACAACATTGTCTGGTACTGGCTGGAGTTTGGTTCTGTCTCTTTAATTTAGGTCATGATTGCTTCACTAGTGAGAAGGAAGGAGTGATGACAATTTCATTTCGGTAACTGAGTAACCCATTCGTTACATTTGCACCTTATTAAACAATGGTGAAGGGGAATAAATGTACTAAAATATCTGGTCTTGTTGCTAGTACTTGTGGCTGAGGATAGCAGTGTTTAGCCAAATGGGTTATCACAAGCAATGTACCACTTGGCTAGAGAAATTTTAAACGGCTAATCTACAGCAAAGCCTTGGTTACATTGCTTTATTTTTCCAGTTTACTGATTCAATGTATATCATAGACAAGTGGAATGAAGGCCAGTATAAAGTATGGAGAAAACAAGCCTTTAACTGTGAAACAGTGGGGCAGAACTGATTATTTTTTCATGTTAATCAGGAAAAACATTCAAAACATAAACTGTTGGATGTATTTTTTAGCATAATGGTAATAACTTTAAAGCAGAAAGTGAGAATAAATTGATTCTCGAGATGGAAAAAATATTGTGGCTGTTGCATACAGATTGCCACTTTGGTAAGTTACTGAACTTTCAGTGAGATTCTTTTCGTTTAATTAATGCTTTAATAACGTGATCTGCATAAGAATGAACTCCTACAGGCAACTTGTTTCTGCTCACAAGCTGTTTCTTTAACCCTTTCCCTTCACAGAAAGCACATGCTGTTGGCTTTGAATATTAGACCCTTGGTAAAATCAAGTCTCTTTGAATAATTGTACTGCTTTAATGATTTATCTCGAGAGTTGTTTGAAGATTTCTATATCTGGAATCGTTCATGGGGATTACAAAGGTCACTGTGGCTGGATTTCTTGCTATCCCAGGTTTCAGAGTAGCAGCCGTGTTAGTCTGTATTCGCAAAAAGAAAAGGAGGACTTGTGGCACCTTAGAGGCTAACCAATTTATTTGAGCATAAGCTTTTGTGAGCTACAGCTCACTTCATCGGATTGAGCTGTAGCTCACAAAAGCTTATGCTCAAATAAATTTGTTAGTCTCTAAGGTGCCACAAGTACTCCTTTTCTTGTTGCTATCCAGAGTTTCCTATCTCTGTTGGCTGTTTGTCAGGAGTTCCAATTTAACAGTGAAGTCCGCATGTTTCAGAGAGCTATTTCTTTATGCATGCACATCTTCAGGGTATGCTTGCGTCACAGAAACATGTTCATAATCAAATCCATCAATTTTATCTTGATGTAAATACATTTCTGAATGTTACTTCCCTGTGCTTGCAGGGGACAATGTGCCCTTTAGGCAGGAAGTGAGAACTTCCTTAGTCATTGTTCTATTACATACTGGCTGTGCTGGGGCAGTGTTAGAAATGGGTGTAAATACAATATTGTAGGTGATCATTCCAACTGGGCTTCTGGTTTAGGTTGATATTGGTATTTAGAAGGTGAGACTCCATAATTCTGGATAACTAACCCTAATTTCAGTTCCCTGGTGACCTTTGTCTGCAGGTAAAATCAAAACTAATTGGCATGTTCAAGATACTGTATTGGAGCTAGAGAGACTGACTAGATTTACAGGCTGCAGTATTCTTTTTTTACCTGGGTGATGCTGGAGAGGTTGAACGCAATAGGTAGGATACATATCTGCTATTAAATAGGATGGATTTTCCATTGGAAAAAAATGTCACTTGAGTTTTTTATTTTGAGTAGAGTAAGGTAGAGAAGAACATCAAACTTTTCTGTTGTAGCAGTGTCTATTTTAGGGCCTGTAGTGGCTTTAAAATGTCACAGTATGCATTTACTGCAGTATTTTGGACAACTTCAGTAGAAAGCTGTAGTTTTTGTAATACTACTGGCTTCTGTGCCCTCCTTGCCACAGTAATTGTCTCCTGTTTCCTCTGCCCTACCCAAAGCACTCTTTGGAACTCTTCTCTATTCTTTTGCACGATTTGCCTAACAGAAATGGTAACTTCATCTTTTTCACCTGTCAGACAAGGAGCATACAAAAACTTTTTAAAGTGTACCTGGACTTCAAATTTTAATTAATGTTCTGCTTCTTTCTCTAGTAGTTACATTTGTATGTGTCCCTATCTGTTTTGGATAAATTTCTTGTATTAGAGGCCTGTATTCCCCCCCCCTCCCCCCCCCCCCCCGGTGTTTGAAGGATGAAGTAATCTACAAAATAGCTGACTAACCTGGGGCAAATGGTTACTTTTAACCTTGAATACCAAAAGAAGTTCTTCCCATCAAACTTTGAGATTCTCATGTTAATCTTCACTCAACTTTTTACTACTGTAACATTTTGTAGCTTTTTAAAAAAATATATTTTTAAAGTCATTGTAAGTATTGCCAACTCTAAATATTCAAAAATCAGGAGTCAGGCTCACCAAAAATCATGAGATTATATAAAAATAATAAATCTGATGTTCTTGTTACTTGCTTGCTGCTTGCTGTTGTCTTTAATAATGAAGGCTGAAATCATCACATATCCACTTGATTCCAGGAGCTGGAGCTTTAGGGAAAACAATTATGATGAGACTCATGGCAAAGTCATGAAGGTTGGGAACACTTCAGTGATTTCACTAATGTGAAGTTCAGCAGCCTCCTCGCACTTGGGGGACTTTCTCCCATCATCACCCCCTCAAGTTAGACCCAAGTTACTCTTTTACATGCTTATCTGCTTGGACTGGAGGAGTGCCAAATTCATCCAGGCAAAGCCTGTTCTGGCTTAGTTAGGAAACAGCAGGAGAGAAATATGCAATTAAAATTGCTACTTGCATGATGCACAGGAAATCAGGATATTTATAGCAGAAAACTGAACACGAGCAAGCTAAGCCAGACACTTCCGAACAGAGATCTGGACCATCTTGAATGCAAAAAACACCTCTTTGTGGAGGAAGTGTTTAATTTTCATGAGTTTTCACACTACAGCATTCTGCTCTACTTCAGTTCTTATACTGCACCCTTCATTGTAATCTGGTTTTTAATGTTTCTGTAAAGTTCAGCTTGAATGAATAGTCACATGTGATGCCTGTTCATATGTTAACAGATTTTAAGTGCTCTGTGTGCAGTAATATAATCGTGCACAATAGTTCTCATTTGTCACAACTTTACCAGCTTGACTAAAATTTTTAGATTTAAAATGAGTCTCTGCTGTTAATCTCACAGGTTAACAACGCAAATCTTTCCTGCAGAGTTCAGTGGATGTTTGAACCACTTATAGATCTTAATGCTCAGATTTTCATGACATTTCATTGTGTGTAAAGTCTCTATTGTAGGCTAATCATCTGACATTTAGGAGTAACTTTTTCCGTGCAGTGCACAGGAATCCCTACATACAACACTGGAAACCTCACCTGATTTTTGAGTGATCTTGGACAAGTAGAGACTGGAGAGCATCATGATTAGTATCTCTGAAAGGGTGTGGTCTGTATTGCTGTTACTTTCCCAGGTGGCTGCTTTCCTGAACACCACTGAATTTTCTGGGGCAGTTGATCAGCGTCCCACCTGAACCTTGGACAGTGCTTTGAACTGCATGCATAGGTGTACTTGCTGCATGAGGAAGGGAGCTAGGATGACAGAGAACAAATAAGCAGTCAAAACAGGGTGGATGATATAGGACTGTCAGTTGAGTTTTTTCCTTTACAAATCAATCTACTCTTAAAAAAAAAAAAAAAAAAATGAAAATTTAAAATCTTGTTTTGAAATATTGGGTTGCAGCTTAAACAACATGGCAACAACAGGTATTAACAATGTATAAATAGTCATTTCTGCTTATCATGTTGACCAGTATCATCTTGTTACCCTGTGCTCCTAACGTATTTGTTGTATTCACCTGTTGTCTCCCATCTTACTTAGATTGTCAGTTTTTATGGGCGGGGTCCACTTCATTTTTTGCATGATTGTATGGTGTTTAGCACAATAGGGTTGGGGCCTCTATGTGCTACTACAATATAAATAGGCAGTCTGATAAAATGCTGGAGAGGGGCAGCATAAAAGTACCCAGTGTGTGATGAGCACTTAATTAAAAATATAATGCCGAAACAGTTCTAAATGCAAAAACAAATTGGCTGTAACATACATATTGATCTCATCAAAGTGGATTGTTTTAAAGTAAGTACTTTCTCATACTGAGAAAGCGGGACGATCAGCGAGTTATCTTAAGTGCCTATACACAAATGCAAGAAGCCTGGGAAACAAGCAGGGAGAACTGGAAATCCTGGCACAGTCAAGGAATTATGATGTGATTGGAATAACAGAGACTTGGTGGGATAACTCACATGACTGGAGTACTGTCATGGATGGATATAAACTGTTCAGGAAGGACAGGCAGGGCAGAAGGTGGGGGAGTTGCATTGTATGGAAGAGAGCAGTATGACTGCTCAGAGCTCCAGTATGAAACTGCAGAAAAACCTGAGAGTCTCTAGATTAAGTTTAGAAGCGTGAGCAACACAGGAGAAGTCGTGGTGGGAGTCTGCTATAGACCACCAGACCAGGGGATGAGGTGGACGAGGCTTTCTTCCAGCAACTAACGGAAGTTACTAGAGCGCAGGCCCTGGTTCTCATGGGAGACTTCAATCACCCTGATATCTGCTGGGAGAGCAATACAGCAGTGCACAGACAATCCAGGAAGTTTTTGGAAAGTGTAGGGGACAATTTCCTGGTGCAAGTGCTGGAGGAACCAACTAGGGGCAGAGCTCTTCTTGACCTGCTGCTCACAAATCAGGAAGAATTAGTAGGGGAAGCAAAAGTGGATGGGAACCTGAGAGGCAGTGACCATGAGATGGTCGAGTTCAGGATCCTGACACAAGAAAGAAAGGAAAGCAGCAGAATACGGACCCTGGACTTCAGAAAAGCAGACTTTGACTCCCTCAGGGAATTGATGGGTAGGATCCCCAGGGAGAATAACATGAGGGGGAAAGGAGTCCAGGAGAGCTGGCCGTATTTTTAAAGAATCCTTATTGAGGTTACAGGGACAAACCATCCCGGTGTGTAGAAAGAATAGCAAATATGGCAGGTGACCAGCTTGGCTTAACAGTGGAATCCTTTCTGGTCTTAAACACAAAAAAGAAGCTTACAAGAAGTGGAAGATTGGACAAATGACCAGGGAAGAGTATAAAAATATTGCTCAGGCATGCAGGAGTGAAATCAGGAAGGCCAAATCACACCTGGAGTTGCAGCTAGCAAGAGATGTTAAGAGTAACAGGAAGGGTTTCTTCAGGTATGTTAGCAACAAGAAGAAAGTCAAGGAAAGTGTGGGCCCCTTACTGAATGAGGGAGGCAACCGAGTGACGGAGGATGTGGAAAAAGCTAATGTACTCAGTGCTTTCTTTGCCTCTGTCTTCACGAACAAGGTCAGCTCCCAGACTACTGCACTGGGCAGCACAGCATGGGGAAGAGGTGACCAGCCCTCTGTGGAGAAAGAAGTGGTTCGGGACTATTTAGAAAAGCTGGACGAGCACAAGTCCATGGGGCCGGATACGCTGCATCCGAGAGTGCTAAAGGAGTTGGCGGATGTGATTGCAGAGCCATTGGCTATTATCCTTGAAAACTCATGGCGGTCGGGGGAGGTCCTGGATGACTGGAAAAAGGCTAATGTAGTGCCCATCTTTAAAAAAGGGAAGGAGGAGGATCTGGGGAACTACAGGCCAGTCAGCCTCACCTCAGTCCCTGGAAAAATCATGGAGCAGGTCCTCAAGGAATCAATTCTGAAGCACTTAGAGGAGAGGAAAGTGATCAGGAACAGTCAGCATGGATTCACCAAGGGCAAGTCATGCCTGACTAATCTAATTGCCTTCTATGAGGAGATAATTGGCTCTGTGGATGAGGGGAAAGCAGTGGACATGTTGTTCCTTGACTTGAGCATAGTTTTTGATACAGTCTCCCACAGTATTCTTGCCAGCAAGTTAAAGTAGTATGGGCTGGATGAATGGATTATAAGGTGGATAGAAAGCTGGCTAGATGACCTCCTGAGGTCCCTTCCAACCCTGATATTCTATGATTCTATGAAGTACTAGTGCCTTGTTTGGAATTATGCTGCATTGATTTTTCAAGTGTTGCTGCTTGCAACTTCACAATGTGCAGTATTGGTTGTAGTTAGCAATTTTTATTTTATAATATTCAACAATCAGTCAGCAGGAACCCTAACATGTTTGTCTTTGATTCTAAGAGCTGGTTTCATTAACAGGTGTTTAATTCTAAATAGCTATGTGATCATGAGCAAGAATATACTTCTGCATTAAAATACACCATCTTGGGAAACCAGCCATTAGTTAATTGAAGCTTCTACATGAAAATCTGTTCTCTTCCATCTAATTCTGTGTGTATGATTTGAATTTACATGTATTGGATGGAGTGAAAATGTATTGACTTTGCTGCCTGAATATGCTGAGGATATATTGATTTAAGCAGAATAAACTGGTAGATCCCTAGGGATTATATTAATCTCTAAATATTTTTATACCTTATACCTCATTCACTCATCCAGTCCATACTTCTCTAACTTGCTGGCAAGAATACTGTGGGAGACGGTATCAAAAGCTTTGCTCAAGTCAAGATATATCATGGCCACTGCTTTTCCCATATCCACAAATCCAGTTATCTTATAGAAGGCAATCAGGTTGGTCAGGCGTGATTTGCCCTTGGTGAATCCATATCGGCTATTCCTGATCCCCTTCCTCTCCTCCAAGTGCTTCAAAATGGATTCCTTGAGGACCTGCTCCATGATTTTTCCGGGAACTGAGGTGGGGCTGTAGTTCCCCGGATTCTCCTTCTTCCCTTTTTTGAAGATGGGCACTGTATTTGCATTTTTCCAATCGTCTGAGACCTCCCCTGATTGCCACGAGTTTTCAAAGATAATGGCCAGTGGCTCTGCAATCATATCACCCAACTCCCTCATCACCATTAGATGCATTGCATCTGGCCCCATGGACTTGTGCATATCCAGCTTTTCCTAATAGTCCTTAACCTGTTCTTTCACCACTGAGGGCTGCTCACCTCCTCCCCGTACCATTCTGTCCAGTGCAGCAGTCTGGGAGCTGACCTTGTCTGTGAAGACCGAGGCCAAAAAAAAAAGCATTGAGTACTTCAGCTTTTTCCAGATCTCTCACTAGGTTGCCTCCCCCATTCAGGAAGTTCAAGAATAAGGGTCCCACACTTTCCCTGTTGCTAACATAGCTGTAGAAACCCTTCTTGTTACCCTTCACATCCCTTGCTACCTGCAACTTCAGTTGTGCTTTGGCCTTCCTGATTACACCCCTACATGCTGGAGCAATATCTTTATACTCCTCCCTAGTCATCTGTCCAAGTTTCCACTTCTTGTAAGTTTCCTTTTTGTGTTTAAGCTCACCGAAGATTTTACTGGTAAGCCAAGCTGGCCCCTGTCATATTTGCTATTCTTTCTGCACATCAGGATGGTTTGTTCCTGCGCCCTCAATAAGGCTTCTTTAAAATACAGCTCTCCTGGACTCCTTTCCCCCTCATATTAGCCTCCAAATAACATAGTGCTGTAGATAGACATAGACAGATATAAATAATGCTGTGTACAGCAGAGGTTAGGTCAGTGTAACTGTATTGCTCAGGGGTGTGGACTTTTCACACCTCTGAGAGACATAATTATACCAATGTAAGTTTATAGTGTAGACCTGGTGGGAGAGACAAGGTGGGTGAGGTAATATCTTTTATTGCACCGATTTCAGTTGGTGAGAGAGACAAGATGGTCCAATAAAAGATATTACCTCACCAACCATGTCTCTCTAATATTATATAGTCGTTAAAATTATTGATTGAAGCCAATGCTTTCCTGGAAAGATTTTAAAATCAATATTTTTATCACTTGACATTTTAGCCTCTGGCTGCCAGGTAAAGCAGCTACATATACTCTGTACTGAATCCATACTTATCCCAATGGCTGAGGGGGTGGGGAAGACATTCCCTTTAAAGAAAGTCCCCTAACCAATTATTCTGACTGATGCAGGTTATGACCAGTTCCCCTGGAGACTGAATTATCTCTTTCCTCTGTTTCAGAGTCCCAAGGTCACTCTAATCAATTTAGGCAATATATTTTAATTAAATTAATGCATATTGGATACAGCAAAGCACCAGTAGCTACAGTATAATACTGTAACTTAACAAATTGCATTGCTGCTAATCAGACATTCACCAAAATGGGTGCTGTACTTGACAAACTTTGGCAACTGCAGCAGAGTTGTGAAACTAGAATTGCCAGTTTTTTCCCTGTGGTTCATTTTGCCTATAAGAAGCCTTTACCGTTTGCATCTCAGTGTGAATTCTCCCTCTCCTCTACATAGATCAAACCAGAAGCAATGCTAGAAAGTTAACAAGAAACACAAACATTCTAAATACAGTGCCCTCGAAAGTCAGAGTTTTAGGGACATGCTTTTCCACTCTTTCCAGAGTTCTGTATATACAATGAAATCTTGCTATGTTGACTGGGCAGGTAATTGAGAAAGGTAATTGTCAAAGTGCTTGATACCCATGAGTCATTTAACAGCCACTAGTGCTGAGTATTGTAGAATGGTCAAATTTTCTAAATTTAACCTTGCATTACAATCTCCGCCTGTGTGGGACATAAAATAACAGATGTTCCTGCAACACCTTTAAGCATTTTAACATTTGCAAATTTATAGTCAGTGAAATAAAATTGACTAATGTAGGGGCAGTACAGTGTTTTTGTGATCAAATATATTTTAATACCGCTTCACGGGCTGAAGGGTAAAAAAGGCATCTCCAAAGAGCATATGGATTATGCATATTACCTGTTCCAAAGCATCTATGCCCTTGAAATGTATACAGTGGATGTCTTAGAGGCCTCTGCTCAACCACTGAAGTTAATAGATCTGAACTGTTTAGAACGGGGACTATGACTCCTGTTCGAACAGTACCAGGCACATGCTGTTAGACAGCAGGTTCTTCAGGCGTGCTTATTACGTATGTCCAGTGCTGAGCACACTTAGTGTGCCATACATAACCTTAATATTCTGGGACTACAAAGGTCGGAGACACTTTTGCAGACAGCTTAAGTGAGTTACTGTACCTACAGTTTTTCAACAGGTATATTTGCACTTTATTCTTCCATGGCAAAGCTCGACATTATCTTAGAACTCAAACACCTTAATTTAAAAAAGACACCAATCTCCCCTGAGAGAAATCTCTAATTTGCCTTTCCTGCTGTGTGTGTGTGTGTATGTGTAGCAAGGGGTTGGGGGAAAAAGGGACTTAATTTACTTTTCTTAGGAGCAGTAATTGTTCTTATTTACAGTATTGATAATTTACAGTTATTTACAGTTCAGAGGTGGCTGTGTTGCGAAGACATAAAGATACCAACTCTACTCAGTTAAATGTACTAAACTCAAGTTTCAATTCCGACTATGTGGGTTATCATGGATGTAATGCTGTGAAATTGAGATGGTTTACTTCCTCAGAAATGGAGGAAAGGAGTTTGCTAATAAGACACATAATAAAAGTCCTTACGCTTGACTGAACTTTTTTCTGTGTATTTCTGTGCCGTCTATGCAGTCTATTCTAGATTTTACTGACTGTTAGAAGCAATTGCTTGAACTCATTAGCTGGCATGGATCAGTTCAGTGGCTACTCTTGCCAAAATAATTTCAGTTAGAGGTAAGATTTGCTTAATTCTCAGGTAATACCTTAATGTTGGGTGAACCTTTCTTCTTCTTATCTTGTTGGGGGCCTCTTTCTCTTCTATTTTGAATGGTGAGTATACTTCCTAAGGAGGATTGATGCTTCCCTATAGTATAGGAATTCTGGTGAAAGCTGGAATTCTCACTATCAGTGCACTTCACTTGTCCTGCATCTAGCTGGAGATTCCAGTGGGGTGAAAAGTGGAGGGCAGTTGTGTGTAAATGTGTAGTGACCATGATTTAGAGCATCACTTTCACTTTCTCTGCTCTGGGTCATATTCTAACTAAAGCTGAGTGAACCACTTAAATCTTCAGGGGAAAATTGAGTGGAGCTTTTGCCCATTCTGAGGTTTGAAAAGCTAATTAAGCTAATTGTAGACTTTCTTCACTTTACTTTCTCCTTCCAGCTTTTGTCTGGGATTATAAGAACAACAAAATGTCACTCTAGAGGGTATTTTGTCATTTCCAAATCTGCTGAAATGAAGTGTTAGAAATCTCTCAAGGCCTGTTCTTGACAGATTTCCAGACCGGAGGTTTTGGATATGAGGCAGAACATTTGGATATTTTAATCTAACCAAGCTGAAGTGGATTTTCGTAGGTTTACCAATGCCCTTCAATAATTTTAGTCTCCATTGTGCAGCATGCACACATGCAGATCATGCATAGTCCACTCCTGTGCTCATGTATGCAGGTGCATACATCAGATTAAGAGAAAACAGATTTTTGATGCTTTTTGACAGTGAGCATGTTATCTAATTATGGGGATAAAGATAAGTATGACCAGCCTAAAATAGTAAGTGTATACTATCATGCCTCTCTTTCTTCAGAGCTTCTGTTACTTAAGTGTTTAAAAATAAACATACACATTTTGACAGAGCCCAGTTACCACCTTTTGTTAATATAAATGTTTCCTCTGTACATATTCATACAAATATGATAGTCTTTTCTTTAAATGAGAGCACAGAAAAGCTTTTGAATACAAGTGATAACGATAGATAAATGCCTGCATGAAGATGTTATCTACTTATGAAGCATAACAAGCTGTTATGGAAGGTAGGGCCATTACATACATCTGTAAGAACTCATTTGTCACTACAAGTAAAGTCTTACTGAATCTAGTCTTCATTGCATGTGCTAGTTAGCAGAAGTGCTTCAAGTTAAATTCTCTGGCATCTGTTACATTGTTTTATTATACTTCTTTTCACAGGCTGAAGCACGGCTTGCAGCAAAGCGAGCCGCACGAGCTGAGGCACGGGAGATCCGAATGAAAGAACTTGAGAGGCAGCAGAAGGAGGTACGTTTGAAGTTTTCAGTGGGTGTTTTGATCCTCTCTACCTCCCTCAGAATAGGCTCTAAGGTCCTGGAATTACTAGTTAATCTTCTGTTAGCTGAAATACTAATAGCCCTAGTTGGGCCTCTGAGGGGTAAATGGTACTGGTACTAAGATTGTGGATAAAAATGGTCTGAAAATGCAGGGACTGTGCAGCAGCAGTGTATTTGTTCCTCATCAGCCAGTGTAATTATAACTGGAGAATATGTGACTGATTTGTAACTAGTGTTGGATATTTTTTGTTTATAATATAAACTTCGTTGCTTTTTTTAGCAATTGGTTAGAAAACCATTTTGTAAGTATAGAGGAGACTCGTATCTCTGTGGTTTGTAGCTCTTGCAAAATTAGTACTGATGGGTCATTAGTTAATCATCCTTGCAGTAAAGTAAACCAAGCTGTATGACTGTGACATTGACCTTGTGTGGATTACACCTGTCTTTTTAAGAATGATGATAATCTCAGAGTAAGGTCACCATTGGCACAACTGCTGACTGTAGAAAACTGAGCTCATGAAAATGTCACTCTCCCCTCATGATAAATTGTTCCTCTTTACTACCAGCCAAGTCTCTCCTACACCTTACAAGATTGGCCTTTTTTCTACTGCCAGCCAAATGAAGTTGTGCATGGGGGTATGTTAAAATAAAATCTCTAGTCTCCAATATGTTAACAGTTTTACAGGCCTAGAGAGACTTGTTCTGCTCCTGTTGAATCTGACAGGTCAAGAGGTGTACTAAATACCAAACTCTCCCTCCCATATTGAGTAATTGAAATCAATATTTTCATCTTGGGGGAACAAAAGCTAGAAGAGGACTGACAGGGCACTGTCTGGAACAAACATCTGGATCAGTTACTAGAATTTTCAAGATAGTGCTGTCCAGATAAGCTTATGCACCCTGTGTTTGCAGTAGGCACACACATGTAATGAACTAGGCAAATGTTCCTATGGGTGCTGTTATAAGAATTGATTCTTCTAACAAATACAAGAGGATAGGGATGTTAGGGATATAACAAAGGAAGATTGGGAAACAGCTGCTGGAGAGAGATCACTAGCTGAGAAGGATGTTGCTTGAAGAAGAGTCTTTTACGACTACAGTTGCTTCTTATGATTGAATGGAATGTTCTTTTGCAGCCTCAGCCAAAGCCGAAAGGTTTTCATGGCTGGCAGTGTATTTATATTGTAGAGCCCCCTGCAGTGCCTAAGTCATGAGTAATAGGATTTCCTAAACAGCATTAGAAGAATCCATGGTAAACAATTATGATGACACTGGTCAGATAGCAAATGCACATAGACATTAAAGCAGCTGATAATGATATTACCTTCCAATTTCATAGTAATTACAAGGCAGTTGATTACCTCTTTTTTCTCTGTTAGACTAAAACCGGATACTACCAACAGCAAACTGGTAAATTGCAACTTAGCAGACTTCAGATAGCTATCAAAACATAAACAGCTATCTCTCAAGAGACTTTGCTCCATTTCCTTGTAGCTAATAAATGAAAACCTACTGAAATGAAACTTTTTGGAAAAACTTCGTACGGTATATAAAAGTCCTCTAAAAATCTTCCAAAATTGCCACAAATGTAACTAAACATACACCTACTATATACTTTGTAATGCTCAGTGGGATAAAATGCATAGTAGTATGTATGTTCTGCATGTTTATTTTATATTTTGCATGCTCAGTATTCAGAAAAACCTTTCAGATATCTCATTCCCAGGCCCATGAGAGGGCAGAGCTGGAGGGAGTGGCTACAGATGCAGTTTTTCATTGACAAGAGTGTCTTACAGATGTTAGAAGATCAGAAGGCATTGCTGTAGCATATATTAAGAAATCACCAGCCAGGAGATTTCTTAGCATTTAAACCTTGGATGAGAACACTTAGTAACATCAGTAGTCAGAAGGGCATTTGACCTCTTTTATGAAGAGAAAGGAAAAAATCTAATCTGTCCCTGAGCTACATGCAGTAAAGCAGTAAAATTCACACCGCTGCCATGCTGAATAACTGACTCAAAACCACTCATTTTATTTACTGTAGAAGGTTTTGATGGAAGCATTTATAACAGTTAAGAACCAATCAATTAGTGCATGTGTATGCACTTTCTCATGCTTAAAGCAGTGCACATGTCCTGAGAGATGTGCTTAAGCAGCATGGATCAGCTAAGAAAATATGTACATTGTTAGAGTCCTTAAGTTAAAACCTTCCAGATGTTCTCACTGCAAGCTAAGTAACTTTTTTTAGCCTTACAAAAATGACCGCATCACTTTCAGTCACAGGGAGGCAGCGTGGTTTGAATTGGACTGGAAATTGGTCCCCCTAGCTTTTGTTCCTAATTCATCCAACTAGCGCATAACATTAGTGAAGTCTCTCAACTTTTGCTTCATTGTCCCTACTTGTTAAGTGGGGATATTTGCTTCACAGAGATAAAACTGAGATCTCTGTGTAACATACTTTAATATCAGTGTAGGAAATTTGCTGTATAAAAGCTTAGTATAAATAATATCTATCTTAATCCTTAGTTTGAATTTTATTACATGCAGAATGAGCTATGCATTTTTATTACAAGAGCTGACTATTAAAACATATTGTGTAACCATGTTCTTCAGCCTACCCATATGTAGAGCCTGGAGCCAAAGCTGATCAGTACATGGGAGAAATAAATGGTGGAGGGCCAAATTCGAACCTCTCTTTTGGCAGAATTTACTTGCATTCCATGGATACAATTGAGGGCAAAAATTGGTGTATAGTTACAAATTCCTAGAGGCTAAAAATATCCTTTTTTAGTACATTCTTCCATCTGCAGTTTCTTTTTCTTTTAAAGGAATGTGTGAACCATAATATATATTGCACCTTACTTGGGGCATGCTCATTGTTGCTTGTGTGGGTTAAGATCATTTGGCTCCGTATACAACACTGTTTTATTTTGTAGCTCCTCCTGATGATTCCAGAATTTTCTGTGTGCAGTAATGATAAATTATTTACCAAGTTACTTTAGTGAGAACTACAAAATAATTGTACAATAATTCCACTAGAAACCATTGTAACTGCACAACAGCCTACTGATTAATGTGCCAATGATTAATGTTTGCAGTAGAGTAGAATTAATGTTAAGAATTATGTAAACTGTCTTTTAAAAGCAGACCTGAGTTCAGCTCCCATTGACCCCTCCAGTGGGGCAATTTAACATTCACAACTGTGGCAGATAGAAAAGAAAAAAGGGCAGAATCTCTCCACTTGGAGTGATGAGGCTAGAACAGGGTTTGGCTAATTTTGGGGGTAAAGTGAGTGGGCATGGCATGGCATGAGACAAGGGGAATGGACCAGCATGTTTCGGGGGAGGAGCAAGGTGGTTGTCTCATATGACAGGAAGTCAGGTATCTTTTTTTTAAAAAAAAATCCCTGAAAAATGTAACAGGGCTTCAAGCTGGGTCAAGCTGGACACAAGAACCAGGGTCTGTGATATGCTGATATGTCAAGAAGACTGAGTCCAAAAAAAATAGCAAATGAGTTTTTCTGTTATTTTTGGGGAAAAATACAAGTTGCTTTTAGTCTTTGGAGAAGCAATTAGTAAAGTTAATCAAAGAGAAATTTCTATTGTGATAATGAGCAATTGAACAAAGCTCTGTCTGGGAAGCTGGGAGCACAGTGGCACCAGAAGAGTTGTATGGATTCTTAGCAGCAGAGAATGGAGAAGGAATTTACCAATTACAGCTGGTGCCAGCTAGTAATCCAGGTTTAGGGAGTGAAGAGGGGGATAAAGAAAGAAAGCCAGGCAATTGGAGGAGAACATGTCTAGAACATTAAGAATGGGGTGTCCACAAGGACTGAAGAAACAAGTTGACTGGAACTCTGAGAGAAATGCCAGCACAATGCAAAACAGAACCAATTTGAACTGGAAATGTAGAGATTGCATAGTCAGTGTCTGAACAGCTCGATAAACCACACATCCGTGCCATATGGAACACAGACCACAAATTGTTCCTTAAATATAAGGACAATTTAGACATTTCCTTGATAAACTTTTGAAAGGGAATGCATACATGAAAGGATGGCTAATGGGAATAAAACAATTCTATAAATGGTGCATCTTAGACATGAACTCTGACCATCACCAACCCAAAAATACGAGGCCAGGATGTCTAATTAGCTGAGCACTGGGTAAGCCACCAACCAGAGGCAGAGAGAATGGACAAAGTGATGGAGCAGGGCATGATCCAGCCAAACTGCAGATTTTTGATGTACCAGAGAGCAGCAATATTTTAACAAGGGAAGGGTGTGTGTGTGTGAAATTACATATATCATGAGTTTAAAGTATGATAGTTCTATAATCTCGAAAGTTTAGGATCAAATCCATTTGGAGCACTCTGCTTCTATGATGTATAAAATAAACTTCCTCTCATTTGGGTTGAGGAAATCAGAAACTGAACCCATTCGTACAATATGTAAGAACATAAGAGCTGCCTAGGTCAGACCATGGTCCATCTTGCCCAGTATTCTGTCTCCTGGAGTGCTCTGTATCAGAGCTTCAGGGAGAGTGTACAGAACCGGGCAGTTATGGAATGATCTGCTCCTGTCTTCCATTCCCAGCTTCTGGTGGTCAGAGGTGTAAGACTGCTATGAGCATATTGTTGTGACCCTGATCATCTTGGCTAATAGCCATTGATGGACCTATCCGCAAGTAACTTAACCCAATTCTTTTCTGAATCCAGTTATACTTTTGGCCACCACAACGTCCCACGGCAGTGAGTTCTACAGGTTGGTTGTGCATTGTGTGTAATATACAATGCTTATGGTACTAAATTCATTGCACACACACTTTTAGGTATGTCTTGCTTGTAACCTCATGGACCCTTTTACATCCTAGTGGAAAAGGGAGGTACAGATCACTGAAAAATGTTTTGGGGATGGCATGATTTGGGAATGGGCCTGGCATATACCTTTGTTTTTTGTGTTTGTTTTTAAAAAAACTCAAGTAGATGTCAAGAGTGCGAAGCCTAGGATTAAAGGTTCCTAAGGTAACACTTTTGCCATCCCTTGGCTAGAATCTTTGTATAAACCATTTTGAGTCCTAGGTGATTGAGAGAGCCCCTGGAGAATATCTTTTAAAAGAAAAAACAACCTTCTGATCTTGAGTTATTGTTTAGGAAAAAATGGACCTATCCTGGAGTGCATGGTCCAAGTAACACAGGTGCTAGCCTTTGTGAGGGGTATGTGGCAAACCTGTGAGTGATGAAGAGGGCAAAAATAAAATAAGGATCTAGAGGTTATACTCACAAGATTATGTTTAATGTAGAAATATAACACTCTTGTAAATCTTTGTCACTTAGAAAAGGAGAACAGTATAATCCTGTGAAGTTCCAACCTATCATGTTCTACAGTGTAAACATACTTTTCAAATTCCTATTCCTACACAGTAATTTCTTTTTTCTGTTCTTAATTAAGGGTAAAACAGATTTTGATTATGTACATTAAAACATGTCCTGGAAATGGTTTCTTTCTATTGCAGCATACTAGTTCTCTGCATAAGCATAGTTTGACTTCTGTATTTGGGGGGAAATACCAGTCAGGCTGATGGGGCTGCCCATGATAGTGGGGGCCTAATTCCGCGGCTGCCCGAGGCTTGCCATTTGAGGGGGGAGCAGAACCCACCCTACTTCCACCCAAACTATGCCCATGGTTCTCTGCTGTAGGTTTATGGTTCAAAGGAGACACCTTTGGAAAGGACTGAATGTAAAGCTGCTCTTATCAAAGAAGTCACCGCTACAACACTTCATTGCATCAGTGTTTCACGATTCATTTTGACTCCAACTTGCATTTTGATCCAGCCACCTAATCTTGATGAAGTAATGAATTTATTTGTGGCCACTCTTCTCAGCCGAGGCAGAATTATTGCCCCAGAAACAGAAGAAAAATGATTGTCCTTCAGCAGCATGGGCTGTATAAGGCTTTTGAAGTTGGAGGGGTTAGGCATTGGGCAGTAACAGTCCAGTGGGGAGTAATAGATTTATATGAATTTCTTTTGCTTTTTGTAATATTTCCCACATTTAGTTGTTTCTTTTTGGTTCAGAGGAGAGGTAAAGGATCCCCAGTTCTTAGTCTAGGGACCAATATAATTTCATCCCTGGGGCCATGGGAGGTAGATAAAGAGCCCTCATCTGTGGCAGATGCCAACATAATTGGTTATATTAAGTATTCATAACAGGCAACCATTGTTTTTCACCCTCCCTAAACCCTTTCTAAACTGCTTTACTCAGCAGGAGCTGAAGCAGTGGTAGACCCTAAGGGCTTGTCTACACTTACAGTGCTGCAGCTGTGTGGCTGTAGCGCTCAGTGAAGACACTACCTACACCAACGGGAGAGCTTCTCCTGTCGGTGTAGATACTGCACGTCCCTGAGAGGCAGTAGGTATGTCAATGGGAGAAGCCCTCCAGTCGACATAGCACTGTCTATACCTCTAGAGCAAGGTAGTTATACTCATATAAGTTGGTAGTGTAGACCAAGGCTCAGTCTTCTCTCGCACTATGTTGGCATCATTCATACAAACTCTGCCGTTGGTTGTAGCGTTACTGTCTACCTCCAGGGCACTGTATTCTTATGTTCCTTAATGGGAAAAATGACTGCATATGTTCAGGCTCCTGTTTTTAATCAGTACAACAATAACAATTTCTGTAAAGCAGAAGGAATTCCTGAATATACAGCTCAGTTTTTCTGAACAGGGAAGTGCGTAAATCAGAGCGATTAGCAGGATGTAACTGAGAGCAGAATCTTTTTCTAAAATTTTTCTGGGGCTGTAGAATAAATTAAATTCTTATCTCTTATTTAAGAAATACAATATTCTGCAGTAGTGATACAAGACATTAACATAATGTAAAGTGTGCAGTTTTGTGAATAGTTACTGTAGAATGCTGAGATGTGTTTTACATAGAGGCACAGTCTGGTTTCTCCGCTGACAAGACTTTAAATGTGTTGCTTTTTTCTAGGGCATACACCTAGATACCACTGTTTAAATTGATAGTATTGTCTGAAGTGAAAAGAAAATGGTAATCTCATCCCACTCTTTCTAATCCTCAGCAGAAAATCCCTACGTGTCGTCTGACACAGCAGAGAGCTGTACACATCAACAATCCGCTTGCCTTTGACTCACTCTACTGCTGCCATTACAGTCCAAGTGAGGGGGTAGTGTTACAAAAAATACCGTCATTGCTATCTTTGGCTGCAGGACTTTCTTTTCTCACTGCACAGACAAAGCCAAAGGAGGAGGAAAATATATTTACTAGCTACAACAAAATACTGATATAAACGTTTCTATAGTGTCCTTTCCTAACTGTTCCTTCAAGATGTATTTTTGTAAATAAATTAAGTTAATAAAGGTGAAAGGCTTGCAATTGTAATTCATTTCCATTAATCCCCTACTGAGTGAGAATTAGGACACTTTCTTTCCTTGCTTGGATTTAATGTCTGTAGGTCATGTGACCTGCTGACCCAGATCTGACACTGGGTAACTAGGATTCTGTGTGATACCTTCCCAGCCTTAGATGGCTAACAGGCAGTGAGAGACCGACAAGGAAACAAAACTCCTGCTGGCTTGTCCTGGAGGGCAGGGAAGTTTTGGCTGGAATTTGTTTTCCACTTATCTATGGGAGAGAAACTGCTGTTCCTGTATGAAGATTGGCCTGTATCCAGTTTTGAGACTGCACAGCAGCTAAAAACAGGTACTATGATTCACGGAAGGATTGAAGGGGGAAGACATGAAGGTTATATGTGCATTAATACTGCATCACTCATAGACCTTCCATCTTGACAATAGTGCTTACCTTTTTTCTGCCCCAGGATTTATTAATTTGATCATTTTTGTGTAGTAGCAAACATGTACCGTTCATGTTAAATGGTACATTTATTTTAGGTGTTGCAGTAACCAAGCCACTATTAGCACTGTGGGAAATAATAAAGTAGATTTTTTTTCTGTATTGAAATATTGTAAATACTAGAGTCCTGACTGCTTACAGATCTATTGATAGAAGAAGAAAAATCTTTGATTATATAGCTGCAATAGGATATCCCTCTTTGTTTAAAAGTAAAAGTAATGGATAGTTATTGATTATGCTACTCATTATGGTCGACATTTATTCCTTTTGTTTAATCTTTCCCAGGAAGAAGTCATTTTCTTACTATATAAATTAATGTTTGGGCTTGCTGCAGAGCACCCAAAAGGCTCTAAATTGTGATAAACCTACTCTCTGTTTTAAGGATAAATTGGATGCGGGAGGATTAATCTTAATTTACAAAGCAGTCTCTTTCCACTACTTTATTAGAAATTCAGGAGGGCTTTTTGAAAGATTTATTAGTTAATATTGGTGTGTTGAAGTATGGCTTTCAGTACGGAAGACTTTATTCTACTTTATTTTTAGTTGGGACCTAGTCTTTTAGTTATATGATAACTTTCCATGTTGTCAGTGTGGAGGAGTTCCCACTAATGTTGAGGAGTGAGGGCTCTGTAGGGTCCACCATGTTTTGTTAATTTCAGATTGTATGATATGATGGTTGAAAAGATTGAGACCTTAACACAAAATTTCTGTTCTCAGCTAGAAATTGCCTATTAACTCTGGTTGGAGAGTGTACCTATTTCTGTCAGACCTGGATGTAACCACCCTAATCCATGCATTTTCACCTCAAAAATGAACTACTGTAACTCCTGCAAGTTAATGTTAATGGTTAATCAAAAATCCCATTTTTATAAAATGTAGCAGCCCACTTCTTGATCCAGGCTAGCTGTTGACAGCACATTACATCATTACACTGTGCGCGCTACTGTTCTCTCCCCCCCCCCCCCCCCCCCCGACATTAACATCTGGGTCCAAATCAAGGCCCTTGACCTAATCATCAATGCCATTAATAAACTGGGTCCAGACTCTGAGGCCACCTCTCTATCGGCAAAACGCTGTATTCATTGAGCACACAAACTTTTCTAATCTAAGTGTGACTATTTTAGGACCCAGAGGCAAAAGTTTCTCTGCACTGTCTCCAAATTGTGGAACATCTGTCAGACACCAGAATGGACCCATTTGTGAATGCTGCCAGAGCCCAGTGCAAACTTCACCTTTTTCTCAGCAGCCCACACACAGTAAAAGGTTCTGAAGAATGAAGGTGAGACACAGATAGGTACAAGAAAATAGGTACAAGCAGGGAGAGAGAAAAACAGGCTAAATAAGACCAATACCTCCTACACCTAACCTGCTTTTTGTGATGTATTTTTGCCAGGTGGATACAGTGAAAGGCAACTGTAAATACGAGAGAAGTGGAAGTCTAGAGTTTAATAAGCATTTTTGCTCAGTCTAAATGAGCTGTGGAATATTATAATTCATTTCCTACCTAGAGGCTCTCCTGCTACCCATATTCCAGAACCCACATTCCAGATACCTCCTAAATATTAGACTTATTGAAGCATTGGTTGTTAAAATATTTGCTAGACTTGCCCATTTGGATCAGATTTGAATTCCATCCTTCGCTCACTGAGATTGTAACAAAACCCGTATATACATCTATAAATTTCTGTTGGATTTGCTCCAGACAACTTTGGGCAACAAGCATGTGAACCGAAGCCACTTCCAGTACCTAGAAGGCTGGCACATTCGTGGGGCAAGCCACCATTAATATCCACAGTGCCACCATCGCTGGGTTTGGGTTACCTGTCTCCTATTGACACAGGTTCTGCTCCACTGTTCTCTCTGGACTCAGTTGTCTTAGTCAGATTCGGAAGTGGGGTCTTTTGTGTCCCACAACAGACAGGAAGGTTACCCTCCATCAGAGCCCTGGGGTCCATGGAGGTCCCAACAGTGGGGACATTGCAATGGTGTGTGCAACCGGGGGCCCTCCACTACCACATCAGTGGCCATTCTGGACACCCTGGGATTTCCCTCCCCCCAGCTAGGACTTCTCGTCCATCTGAGTTGACTTCCTTGAGGAGCGCCACAGACAATGTTCTCCAATGCCTGGTACCGGTACAGGTACCGATCAACTAGAAGCTGCTCAGACAGCTTCTCCACCGCAAGAGGCAGACCAGCCATTGCCTCAGTGTCCTGGTGCGTCCTCTTCCTCATCATGAGATGAAGCAGTAAAGATAGTGAGCGATTTTCCACCAGAGGATTACAAAGCTCACCAAAAACTGCTTAAAAGGGTGCCCTTGGTTTTAGATATTCAAGCGGAAGAGGTTTGTGAGAGATCTCACAGGCTAGTGGACATTTTAGCTTCTGTGGGAACCTCCAGAGTGGCACTTACGGTTAATGAAGCAATTCTGAAGCCAGTTAAAATGCTTTGGCAGACCTCGCCTTCTGTCCTGCCTATGGCACAATGGGCAGAGATGAGATACTATGTCCCTCTTAAGGGCTTTGACCATATCTACTCTCACCCACCCCCAGCTTTTTGGTGGTGGCAGCAGCTAGTGAGCAGGAGAGGCAGGGTTACCAAATGTCGGTGCTGAATAGTAAGGAATCAAAGAGGCTAGACCTGGTTGGTTGTAAACTTTTATTTGACAGGAGGTCTACAGCTACGATTTTCTAACCAGCGAGTTTTCCTTAGTTGCTATGACTTTGCCCTGTGGGAAGAGATCATACATTTTAAAGACAGGCTACCAGAGTACTCCAGGCAGGAGTTCACTCTCATGCTAGAGAGTAAGGTGGTGGCAAGGATTGCTCTTCAGTACAGTTTGGATGCAGCAGATTCTGCAGCTCATTCCATGGCATCCGCTATTTCTGTGAGGTGGTGTTTGTGGCTGCAGTCTTCTGGTCTCCTTCCTGAAGTACATCAGACCATCCAGGTTTTACCATTTGAGGGTCCATCCCTCTTTTCAGAAAAGACAGATGATAGACTGCATAGCTCACAAGATTCCAGGGCAACAATGAAGTCCCTTGGAATGTAAACACTGGCAATGAAGAGGAAGCAATTCCAGCCACTGTAGGCTTACAGATATCAGAGCTTTATACCTCTGCCTCAATATCCCCTGAGAAAAGGGGACAGGAATTACAGGCGGTGATCACTGCCCCCTTCATCTGCAACATCAGATTCCTCTTGACCAGCAGAACATGCATTTTGATGGCCTTTTTAGAGAGCAGTGTACAGGTAAATATATTCCTACCTGTTCCTTTTGTCAGTCATTTATCCTGCTTCCTCCATGCTTGGACTCCCATCACATTGGATCAGTGGGTCCTAAGCATGATGGAGCTGGGATATTCCTTTCAATTTACTTCTATCTCCTCTTCCCCTCCCTCTTAAGGGGCCATTCTCACAAGACCATTCTTCAGCGGGCAGTCCAGAATCTCCTTATAGCAGGAGCAATAGAGAAAGTTCTTGTATTCTTCAAGAGGAAAGGTTTTTATTCCTGCTATTTCTTTATTCGCAAAGCAAAATATGGTCTGACAACTATTTGAGATCTAAGAGAGTTAAACAAGTACCTGGAAAAAAAATGAAGTTCTGCATAGTTACCCTAGTTTCCATCATTCCTTCCCTGGAACAGGGCGACTGGTATTCTGTCCTCAACTTAAAGGATGTTCCATATAGCGATCCATATAGACCAGTGCAACTTCCTCAGGTTTGATGCAAATGGAACACAGTGCATGTTTGCCTCAAACTTCTGTGGCACATGGCAGCATATACTTCTATGGTGCAACAAGCCAGAGTACATATCAGAAGGTTTCAAGGATGGTTAGCGTCAGTGTATGCTTCCTCTCGTCATTGTCTAGACAGTCATTTGCATTTCAAAGGTAATTTTGTCCTGTCTAGACTGGTGGACCTCGAACATTTGTGCAGGAGTTCCCTTCGTTTCTCTATAACCAACACTCATTTTGGTCATGGAGGTATCGTCCCTGGCTTGGAGGCCACATACTGAAACCCTACAAACTCAAGGTTGTGGTCGTTGCATGATCTGAGTACTCATAAACATCAGGGAACTACATGCTATTTGTCTGGCCTGCTTAGCCTTCTGTGCACGTATTCCAGGAAAAAATCTGTTAGTGTTAACAGCCAATATAGAAAATGTTTTATATAAACAGACAGGGAGGGGCGTATTCCTCCCAACAGTGCCAGGAGGCAATTCTGCTCTGGACCTCTGCATACCCAACTCCATTCACCTCAAACTTGCTTACCTCCCAGGAGAGCAGAACACATTGGCAGGTCCTTGAGCGGGTCCTTCTTTCCTCCCTATGAATGGTCACTACATCCAGACATGAGCAGGTCTACCTTCTAGCTGCGGGAAACTCTGCAAGTGCACCTGTTCACAACAAAGGTCAACAGAAAATGCCATCTGTTCTACTCCCAGAGGGGTCACAGCCTTAGGTCTTTGATGGACTCTGTCCTGCTCTCATGAACCCTGCGTATGCCTTTACTCTGATAACATTACTACCCAGAGTCATATTCAAGGCCAAGCAAGATCATGCTTGCCTCATACCAATAGCACCAGTGTGGCCTCAGCAACACTGGTTCTGAACCCTGTTAGCATTGTTAGTGAGGCCTCTTCTACTGCTCCCATTAGATTCAGACCTGATTTCTCAGGACTATGACCGTCTGCTCCATTCCAATCTGCAGGCCATCAGCTTGACGGTGTGGACGCTTCATGGCTAGCCGCACTAGAAATGACTTACTTGAAAAACGTTCAGGAGGTGTTTCTGAACAGCAGAAAACCTTGAACAAGGCATACTTACCTGGCCAAATAGAAATGCTGTTTTATCAGGTCTCGGCAGAGAAGTCTCTCTCCAGGGCAGGCTTCCATTAACCACATTTTGGCACCTGCAACAGTAATGCCTTGACAGTTCTCATTAAAGTACATTTGTGATTGTAACGTTCCACTCTGCAGTGAGTAGTTATGGAGCTGGAAAAAAGATTTACGCTCTGATTTCTAAAATGGTTGGATAGGTTATTTTCTTCCAGTACAAGAACCCCATGGGATCTCAATCTCATGCTAACAAAATTAATGGGGCCTTCCTTTGAACTTCTTATGACTTGCCCCCTACTCCACTTCTCTATGAAAATGGTGTTTTTGGTGCAATAACCTCAGCCAAGAGTGTGGGTAAGTTGGGAGCCTTGGTTTCAGAACCTCTTTACATGGTTTTTCATAAGAATAAGGTTTACCTCCACCGTCGCCCAAAATTCTTGACAAAGGTAGTTTTCAATTTCTACATTCATCAGGCAATTTATTTGCCAACATTTTTCCAGAAGCCTCATGTGCCTACAGATGAGCAGAAGTTTCATTCATTGGATATGAGAAGAGCTTTGGCCTTCTACTTGGACTGCACCAGACCCTTTACACAGTTATTTGTTGTGATTGTGGACAGCGTGAAAAGCAAACTGGTTTCCACGCTGGACTTCCTTCTGGATTTTCTCTTGCATTTGTTTGTGCTGCTAGTTAGCTAATGTCACACTACCCCTACAGTATCAGCTCATTCGACCACAGTGCAAGTGGCTTCAGCAGCTTTCCTAGCACAAGTACTTATTGGAGACATTTGCAAAACAGAATTATGGTCATTAGGGTACACGCTTTTGCTGCTCATTATGCCATTTCCCATCAGTCCGGGAACAATGCTAGTTTTTTGGACATTTGTTCTACAGTCACTGTTCAGAAAGACTGCAAACCTGCCTCGATGCCACAGACTCAGTGTAAAGCTTGAGAAATGTTTTTACATGTTAACATGCAGCTACATCTGTTTCTGTATTATAGTATCAAGTGGGTCTAAAATCAGGAATAGCATAATTTGATTAAGCTCAATATGAGGGGGGGTTGGAGAGAGAAAGCAGGGAAGTTTAATTTTACAAAGGTTTCCTGGATTTCAATTATGGCTTATTTCTGTATTCACACTTTACTGTATGTACTGTATAAACAACCTTTTCCTTTTACAATAGGTTCTAAAATTGTATGGCTATTTATTAATTTATTCATACAAGCATTTTTTCTTTCCCAATTTCTTTCCTCTTCCCCTTTTTCCTGTAGATCTATCAGGTCCAAAAGGTAGGGTTTGTCTGGTCTCTTGCATTATGATTTGCATGCATTTCTTTGTCACATCAGGGGCCTTGATACCATTTCAGAAATAAAACCCTTCAAGAACGCATGGTACACAGCAGGTTTTTTCTGTGTGTAACTATCCCTAACTATTATGTGGTCTCCATACCCTAACTGTCCCTCCTTCACCCCAGCTCTGAGAGTTCTGCTGGTAGTCAAGAAAATGTGCTTAGTCAAACATTTTAAAACAACCCTCTCCCCTGTCAAACACGCTCTTTTTGACCGCAGTATCTTTCTAGCTCACATCTCATAATTTCAGGTTATTCCCTCCCACTGATTTTCATGTAAATGATCAGTGTAGTCAGCGAAAAATTAATCTGGCAAATCAGGCATAATGTGAAACTGTGTGGTGGCTTCATGTGTCATAAACTGTACAGCAGTTTGTGGAATGAATGCAAAAATTACAATTTTTAATGTTTATAATGGTAGTAACGGATCATCAGCAAGTCTTCATGTTATGTCAAAATCTCAAGCTGTACAATACTTGCTGTGCATGAACCATGTAGCACCTTAACGGAAAAATTGTTTTAAAAAAATACTTTGTTATCATGGTATGTGGGAGAAGAAGGAAATCCAAGACTATATAAACCTGCTGTCATCCACCTTATTTAATAAATGATCCTTCTGAGCCTCTTACCTTTCGCTGAACCGTAAGTGTCTTCTGAAAATCAAACTCTGGTGTGCTTTGACCTATCCTTTGTTGCATGTTTCACTGGCTGACCATGTAGTGTAGAGTTTTGAAAGTGCTGTTATACTCTGAAAAGTGAGTATGTAAAACAGACACTTTTTTATTGAAATGATCTGCTATCTGTTCAGAGTAATAGCTTGATTACTTCAGTGACAAAAAATAAATTTTAATCTCCTTTATCCTTGCCGAACCAACTCTGTTTTGGGAGAGCAAGTTGAATTTGGTTTCTGCCTGCACGTCAGCAGATTTGTTAAGTAAGTCTCAATTATGGGATCATATTAACACTTAGTTACACTACATACATACATCCATATTAGAGGCATTCTGATTGTGCAGCTAGGACAAGATAAAATTTGACCTTCAGAATCATTACTACATGAACCAGGAACTACCTGGTTTAACTTTCAAATCCCATCTTTAGTGTTTAAAAATGTGCCAGTTAGTTTTTCCTAACTCTTATAAATGGAGTAAATTTGATCTGGAATCACTGGCAGATGTTAAAACTGGAACCTTGCAATGCTATTTAATGTCACTTTTCTGACTAGAACAGCACTTGAAGCTTGCAATAGCATACTAACTAAAAAGATCAAATGAATGAGTAAACATAATTTTTCTTCCTGAAAGTGTCCTAGAATTACTTACCATTTGTAAGAGAAATCTGCAGGGAAACTAGATAATAGTCAACTTTGAATACTTTGAGAAAGAGACTTGATGTAGTTGGTTTGTCAAATGTCTGATACTTTTACATATTTAAAAGACTACTGAATATTTTCAGTCAATATGAGGTGATCCTGTTTATGTCAGAGCATTTTATAAATTAAAGACTAGAACCTCTAAGGCACTCAGTAGCCTTTCTTTCATCAGTGGTATTAAACCTTGTAGCTTTAGGTGGGTAGAGGAAGGGAAGGCACAAAGGAGAACTGTAAACTGCCAGGAGGTAAATTTGAGAAACATTGAAATCTTCTATGGATATCTCCTTGGCCTTGTTCACAAGACTGAATTCAGAAATGTGCAGAAAGCATGGTTCACAAAACATTGAGCATATTGTTAATTTTATTTATAGAAGCTTCCTATGCAAACACAATGGCTTGTATTTTATTTTCATGGAATCTTTAAGTTTGAATTACATAATTTAAATCAATCTGGTTACCAGACAAAATTGCAAGCAAATTGTTTTGGAGAAAATGTGTATTTTAATCAGTTTACCTGTCCTGAATATTACAAAGCAAAATTTATAAGTTTTACCAAACAGGACTCTGCAGTTGTCTAAATCAGTGCATTTATTTACAGGATTGGGACCTTCCATTATATTTAATTTTGGGGTAGGTTGTCATATTCCATTTCTACCTCAGCACTTGTGATGAGATGCTTAAAGCATGGAACTATGGTCAGTTGCTGAAGAAAGAACAAGAAATAGTACAAATGAAATGAATTAAGCCCTACCTTGAAGTACACTTTGGATTCTTATTTCTTTATGGCTAAGCAGTGTCTGAACATTGCAAGAGGTTTCTGAGCCCATGCTTAAATGCTTTGTGGAAAAGAGAAGCAATAACTTACTTGCTGAATTTTCAACATGCAAGTAAATTACCTTGCTGAATAAGAGTCTTTTTCTTTGTTGTAGAAACACTATTGCATAGTGCTTTAAACATATAAAGCACTAAATAAATGCTCTTATTTTTAATTATTTTAAAAATGTTTTATTTAAATGACAGTGACTGCTTTTGGAAGCTTATATTCTAATATTTTTCATACTTGTATAAGACTGCAGTAAGCATCCATCCACCTATTCTCAATTGTTCCTCCAAGCCAGTGGTATCTATCAAGTTAATCATGTGGTTTTTGTCTGCCCGATTCTCCAAGCTGAGTAG
Source organism: Chelonia mydas (assembly GCF_015237465.2). Classification (NCBI taxonomy): domain Eukaryota; kingdom Metazoa; phylum Chordata; order Testudines; family Cheloniidae; genus Chelonia; species Chelonia mydas. The sequence goes on along the minus strand of NC_051251.2, from coordinate 68,495,927 downwards.
TCATGTTTATGATCTCCTTTGTAAAGCACTGCTTTTCTCCTTCCAGGGGGCTCGCCAGATCACCCCCTTTGGTTTGAAGGCCTAATTAGGCGAGATGTTTGTAATCTGACAGAATTAGACAAGGAAAGCCAACAAATGTCTCTTTCCCAAGTTTTCTCATATGCAGATTGCTTTAGGAAGTAAGGTGAATGAAACTGTTGCAATTGAGTTGATGCTAAACACTGAGTTATACCATAAAGACTTCCAGTTCTTGAATGTTTAACTTAAATGTTATGAGATCTAAACAAAATAGGAAGCCATGCTTTTAAAAACAATTCCCTGTCTCCCTCTCAAAGGCACTACCAACAATGCAGGTACAGGCAAAGATTAGATGTGGGCTTATTTACAATAATATGAATCCTTTTGAGGAGAATATTAGTCAAATAAATTGTTCTGATGTACATCTTCCTCCTAAATACGAATTAATTACTCCTTGTTTCCAGTGATTCTTCTTTATAGCAGTAATTTTTCAATTTTCATAACTTTCACAAAGTTTGTCATACTATTTTGTGTTAAGTAGACTTTCATTAACCCCCCAAAAGAGAGCTTTTAAAATACAGTGTTTATATGTGAAGAAAAAACCTGAAATGTTAGTTGACTGAACTCTAAAGCACTTCTTGTCTAATCCAATCACAAAATCAGTAGGGTTACTCCAGAGTTGTTATGCAAAGAAAATATGAACCAAGAAACTGAAGGCTTTCTTCCTGGAATGTACATGTGTTATTTGGTACTGAGTGGGTGTGGGCTTTCCAGACCTTACCCTCCACCTTTTGTGGTTCTGCACATCCTAAACTGTACTGCAGGTTCCTTATAATGTGTAACCTCTTGCCATTCATGATTTTGTACCACTTTCATGATGATGGAAGTTGTGGAAAAGCCTATTCACATTTTGAAAAAGATCTTTTAAGAATTGTTCGTTTTCATAGGAGTACATGGAGATTAACTCTATTTTAATCACTTTGTCCTCCTTCCAAGTGTACAAATCCATGGTTTGATGGAACTTTTCATCCTGAAAGTGTTATGTACAGTCCCCTTGTAACAAGTCTTGACTGAACTGGGTCAGGAACCCAAGGCTCATTACATCCTTTCTCACTCCTTTGCCCATGATTGTCTGATTTAAAAACAAAGCAAAACACTTTTTTTCTTTATAAGGAAACTTGTTTCAGGCATGCGCTGCTTTTCACAGTGGCATCAAGGAGCTGAGTCACACTCTGCAATTTTCAGCTTTGCACTGGCGTGTTTGTCTAATCCTTGAGCATGCGTGTTTCAGTGTGAGAGACTGACTGTGGAGCTCGGCAGAACCATGGCAATGCACGTCTCAAAGTTCAGTGCTTATCTGTCTCATCTGAATTCTGTTTTTCCCTTTTCTGTCTATAGAAATATTATGGTCTGGATACAAAGTGGGGTGACATCGAGCAGTGGATGGTAGGCCTTGACCAACAAAGCTAAAAATAATTTTACCATTGAAATCTTGTACAGCTTACAATTTTTGAGATTCCATGGGACAGGTATATTGCTATATTTGAAGAATCAGTTTCCAGTCTTATGAAGACTGTTTTGAACTTTGCATCTAGAGTATTGCTTACTTGTATTTTTGTTTGTAGTCAGTTTGAAGGGTCTAATATATAGGATGGTCATAACATAAGATTGAAATAGTTGCTAAAAATGGATTTCTTGATTTAAAAGCACACACAAAAATTCGCTTTAGACCTGGAAAAAAGTTGTTTTTTTTTCTGATAACTAAAACAATTGCTAAAACAGACCAGATTTGGTTTCAAATGTATTTATTTCAGTTTTTAAAAAGAAATTATTCTTTGATACTTAGTTTATAAAGCCATTCACTAGTTAGGGACTGGAGGCAGGGCTGTTGTTCCCAGGCTGGTCTTTTTGGGTATCCCGACCTGGTAACATGAGTTAGTGTCTGGAAATTGTTGGCTTGATTCCTGGAATCCTGATCCATTTCCCCTGTCCCCCCAGCCACACGCTTTCTTGGATTACACTCCCACCATTGTCAAGGTGATTTACCATCCAGACTAGGTGAGGTTCCTCATTGAGTTTGAGGACAAAAGGGACCACCAGATCACTTAGTCTGGTCTCCTGCTCATTACAGGCCACTAAACCCCACCCCATTACCCCTGTGTTGAACCTACTGACCCGGATTAGATTCAAATATTACAGCCCTCAGGAGACTAAACTATTGTGTGCCACAGGCAGAGAATAGAAGGGTCTGAGGTGCAGCAGTGCCCAAGGCCTTGGCAAATGCAGGGAATTGATTTAGTGTGGGCTTGTCTACACTTTAATTTTATAACGCTCTAACTTGCTGGCTCAGGGGTGTGAAAAATCATCCCCTGAGCTTAGCAAGTTTGAGTGCTTTAAAGCACTAGTGTGGACAGGCTCCGAGCTCTGGGAGCTGTGCTCCCAGTGCTTGGAGCTATTCTCCTCATGGACGTGGATTACCAGGAGCGCTGGGAGAGTCTGCTGGATTACCAGGAGCGCTGGCATGACCACACTCACACTTCAAAGCGCTCACACACTCACATTTCAAAGCGCTCACACACTCACACTTTGCAGCAGCGCTTTGAAGTTTCTAGATGTAGATGTAGCCTTAGTTATACCCAGAGGATCCTAGCAGGTGACCCCTACCCCATGTTGCAGAGAGGCAGAGGCGAAAACAAAAACAAGGTCCCTGTCTCTCTGACCTGGAGGAAGTTACTTCATCACCCTGAAAATGGTGATCAGTATGAGCATGTGAGCAAGACCCACCTGCCAAACCTGATGATACTCCCTTGAGAGCTCACAAGTCAGCCTTTGTCACTTCAAAACCTTGCATGCTCTCCACAGAGAGAGCGAGAGCTCACTATCTCTAGTGCTTCCCAAATCCAGAGCCTAGTTTTATTGGGCAGAGCGCTAACCACAGAATATTGAACCTTGCTTGAAAACCAACAAATTTAAACAACTCGCCTGTGGCAAATATAGTTGTATAACACGTACATTTATTTTTCATTCTACTTTTTAGCCATTGCTAAATAGTGTTAAAACCATTTTTGTTGAAATTTAGTGCATCCTACTACATTGTCAGTGTTCCAAGTTCCCATACAAAGCAATGTATAATACAGCCCAGTTACTGGAAGTAGGATATAGATTCTTTTAGCTTGTTAGCAAAGGCCATGTGTTTCAGTCAAATCCACATTAAAAGGTGGATTGCCTTCTCATTTTTAGAGGGTAGAGAATGCCATTCAAATTGAAGAAGACTTCTTTCTGAGGGAACTATAGACTAGAAAGCTTTCTTTTAGCTACAGGCTCTCAGACCCACTAGGGTAGTACATTTAACTGTCTTAATCAGTGTGTTTGCACTGTGAATGTCTAGGTATTAATAAGAGAGACAAGCTTTCAAGCTCTTCTTAGGGTCCCTGGGGAGCTCTAAAGGTTGTCTCCATAGGCACTGACTACATGGGTGCTCCAGGGCTGGAACACGCACGGGGAGAAAAAAAAAGGTGGGTGCAGAGCACCCACCAGCAACCACCCTATCAGCTCTTTCCCTCCCCCCCAGTGCCTCCCACTGGCCGGTGGCCCCGCTGATCAGCACCTCTCCCTCCTGTCGCGGGCAGGAGGCATTGGGAGGCAGGCAGAGTGCTAGGGGGAGCGGGGGCAGGAAGAGGCAGGGCAGGGATGGGGCCTTTGGGAAGGGGTGGAGTAGAGGTGGGGCCTGAGGCAGAGCTGGAGGGGAGCAACCCCGGGCACGTTAGAAAGTCGACACGTATGCTTGTATCTTTCACCAACAGAAGTTGGTCCAACTAAAAGATATTACCTCACCCACCTTGTCACTCTCATATCCTGGGACCAACATGGCTAAAGAAAACAATGCATATAACTTGCCATTGTATTTTAGAAATGTATAGTAGTGAAGAATGGGCTGGGATGAAGGAAGGAGGACAGGTATAGGGAAATAGCAAGTTCTAATTTTTTTCCTCAGTTGCCATAGTACATCATCTATCATCAGATTAAACCTTGCTAAATCCAGCTTCCTTCTTAACACTGAGGTTTCATTTTTTCTAACTGAAGGCTTTGTTTTACTATTTCTGTCCTTTCAACATTTCACTCTTATTTTCTCTGCTGCTTTGATAGGAAGACAGTGAGCGTTATTCTCGTAGATCCAGAAGAAATGCCTCGGTTAGTATTTTCTTTTGTGCATTCTTCATACATATTTACATACGTCACTTGCAGCACGCTGGCAGTGTGTCTTTTAAAAACAAATGTATTTACTGTTAATTTTGTGCAAGACTTCATGCCTCTCTGCAAAGAATTCTGGTGAGTTTTTGCAAATTAAAATCCAACTCTTTTGCATAAGTGAACAATGAACCTGTTTGTTTTGCATGAGTCAGACATGGCACAAAGAGGAGTTGTACAAGCTCCTAACCTGTTCAGCCTGTAGGGGAATGCTTTAGAACTTCCTTTGTATTGCCTGAAAATGGTCCAATGTTTGACGTGGCTCTGTTATATTTACTCTTATGTTTGTTGTCTAATATAAATGAAACATGTACTGGGCAAGCCTTTTTTAAGGAGTTTAGCACAAAATCTTTTCCTCCCTCTGGCTTCTGTTAATTGATTCTATCGGTACTTGTTTCATTGCTTGTTACCTGTATTCTTTTAATTGTTTCTTGTCTCCTACACTTTCTCTTCAATAGGCTTCAGATGAAGATGAGCGCATGTCAGTGGGTAGCCGTGGAAGCCTGAGGGTTAGTAACTTGTACAATTACGTGCATGATTTTTTTTATTGATGTTGCTGTTCTCCCACATCTTGCAAAAGTTTCTCTGTACCCTTTCCAGAGAGAGCTCTGATAATTTCTTCTCTCCCAAACCTCCCAGTTTTCTACATTATAGCCTTATACTTGAGGCCTACATTGAAGCCAACAGTTCCTTCGTCCAAGGAGAACTGGATAGGTGTGTCAGTTTCATAGACATTAAATTGTAAATATGAATATAAGTAAAGTATAAAATTGCGTAGAGATTTTTTTTCTGCTGAATGCTCTCTTCGCTAATCACTGGGGGAGGTATTTAGTCAAGATGTGGGTCTACAGAATTTCCTCTTGCATGGATCTTTTTAAGCTGTTCCAGCATTAGTGACCATATGGAGCAATCTGAGAAATGATGCAGCGTTCACTCCGTTGGGTGTTAGGGGTGAGGGGTCACAGTTTAGAAACTAAATGTAAATCAGCTGATGGAAAGCACATCAGTTCAGTGTTCCTGTGAACCAGTATTAATACCGTTCTTAGCTGGTCTTTTTAAATAGCTTGGGGATCCAGGTGACTTCTTCCTCAAAGCTGGCATTATTGAGATGTTTGGAGCCTGTCTCCTCCCAGAAATGAGACTGGGCACTAAGGAAGGATCACTGGGCACAGGAGCTCACGGTCACTTAGGTCCAATCTATATGAGATAAATTTACCATTTAAGAACGGTAATATCTTCCTAGTGTATCTGAAAAACACTTTGTCACATACAAAATAGCTCCAACCAGTATACATGTAGGTACATTGAACTGCTTCACTCTGTACCATTCCAGTGTGCACCATTTTAATTCCAGGGTGGACCAAATTAGCTCTCATAATAGCGCACATGGTTGAGAGAGTCTCTCCTGCTACTGTCCCATGGTGCACTGATTGTCTTTTGAAAACTCTTAAAATTCTGTAGCCTATGGGTACTCAGAGGCCATTGCAACTGATATGGTCTAGAGCAGTACTAGTACTGACATAGGGCAATACTGCAACAGTTTGGAACATGAATTAAGAGTGGGCACATAGAATCGTTTGTGCCTAAACCAGTTCTGTTGTTCTAATGCAGACAGAATGTTAATGCAGTTAACAATAGCATTAGTTTACCTCTTTAAGATTGCTATCGATCAGTGGTTCTCAACCAGGGACCTGGGAGCCCATCAGCAGGTTTCAGGGGGTCTGCCGAGCATGACTGGCTTTAGACTCACTCGGGCCCAGGGCAGAAAGCTGAAGCCCTGTCACGCAGGACTGCAGCCTGGTGCCCTGAGCCCCACCACCTGGGGCTGAAGCCAAAGCCTGAGCAACTTAGCTTCATGGTGCCCTTTGTGATGTGGGGCCCCAGGCAATTGCCCTGCTTCCTACCCCTTGATGTTGGAGAAAAAATAGTTGTTATGGTACAGGGGGGCCGTGGAGTTTTTATAGCATGTTGTGGGGAGCCTCAGGGGGAAAAAAGGGTTGAGAATCCCTGATATAGATTATTCAACTCAGACAAATTAAGAGTATATATTTTAAAGAATGATCCACATCCTTAATCCTAGCTTTTACCATTTGCAGGGAGGTTTCATGCAGCTCTTGGAAGATCCTGTAATTATTTACTCAACTAAGAGTTGATGTTTTTTTTCTTTCTGGAGGAATATCCCGAGGAACTGTTGAATGGAATGGTCTTATTTTCCTCTAAATAGTTTTATATTTATATGTAAAAGGCCTAAAATTCTACCACTGGGGAAACAAATTGAATGAGTGATTGCTAATTAAATTCCCATCTTTTAGTGGACATACAGTAGATCTTGTACTATGAGTGTCTCATTCCCTTTTTGTGTGACATCTATATACTTGTCATGATATGACATTGGTTTTACTGAAACATTCCCACCTCCTGGAATTGGGGATTAATTTAATTTTCCCAAACAGTATAACTAGAATGTGCTTGATACCTTTATGACCTTGCATTCTTTATTTCACTAACAAGAAAGGAATAATGGATGGGTTTTCCTCAATGATGAGGAAAAGGTTAAGAAATATGAACATTAAAATGGTTTTTTTTAGATTTTAGTTGAATTAAACTTTAATAAAATTGTGCATGGAATTGATTAGGGAAAAATGCTTTCATTCCTAGAGCACTTGAGGTTTCAGTTTAGTTTGTTCTGGGCAATTTTCAATTAAACTGCTTATCCAGTCCTGACTATAAGTGTATTTTCATGGCCTGCAAGGAAATTAATGACTGAAATATCATCTCCAAAATCCTTATGAATAAGGGTCCCAATTAGACCTTAATATACTTTATTCTGATGGCCATTGGTAATTAAAATTTGCATTTCACTACACAGGCTGCATTTCCTCACCCAAAAGAAATGTCTGATTTCTAATCTCTCTGGAGTGCAAATAAGTGTCCCTAATATCCAACAGTATTCCCATGCTACTAACCATACAGTCTTTCAGTTTTAAGAGCCAGATCTCTATCTGGTGCAAACTGGTGTAGCCACTGAAGTCAGTGACTAGCAGCAGCTGAAGATCTAGCTCATAAATATTTACTAGTTAAGTTTGTGAGCAATGTCCTTGTTTGATAGAAAACTTTGTCTAATGGAGTCTTGTGGAAGAAACTTTATGCCATAATATCCCTAACGTATTGCACCTAATTTCCTGTATAACTGTTAAAAGGGGGGCATTCCTCAATGAATGATCTTAAATCCAAATATTTGAGTTTTGCACACACACTGAGGGAGGTTTGACCCCTAAATTTTAACACTTGAAGAATGAGAAACCCCTGCAATTTCCTGCCCTGACCCAGGGGCAATTGTGACTTCAGGCCAAGGAAAGCAGGAGGTAGATATATTAGCTCATAAGTCTGAGCCAAAGTCTGTCCCTTAATAGCCTTGGTTTAAAGCACATGATTTTATTCACACTGAAACAAAATACAACTAATTATATTCTTAGGATTGATACCTGGCTCACAGTTGCTTGACAAGACAAAATTGTGAATATGCTTTAAGTGGTTTGTGTAGACATTTAGTTATGCTTCTGTTAACTTCTTTCAGGCGTCTTTGGTTTTGCTTTTTTATGTATGTATAAAAGTGAAATGAAAACCTGGCCTCCTAGGATCTGAGTTCAGGGTTCTCTGCTTCTTTTGCTAAGCCTTGTTAACATAAAGAACACTTTAGAAACAAGGCGTCCTGTGGCACCTTATAGACTAACAGACATATTGGAGCATAAGCTTTCATGGGTGAATATATCCGATGAAGTGAGTATTCCCCCACGAAAGCTCATGCTCCAATACGTCTGTTAGTCAATAAGCTGCTTTTACAGATCCAGACTAACACGGCTACCCCTCTGATACTTTAGAAACAAGGAAACTATATCTTGTCTCTATTTAAGTTTGTGTGAAACTAGATTAGATTCACAGAGAAATCTGAACTCTGGTCTTTGTCAGTAAGTAAAGGTGGAATTTGTTTGAAAACCTTTTGTTTCAAAGTTTACTTGTTATAGAAAACTTCATATTTGGATTTTGTGTTATGGAAATCTTCATATTTGGATTTGGTGTTAAACAGATTTTTTAATTTCTTACAAAAAGAAGCTGTTTTGCTTCCTGTGAAGTTCCTTGAAATATCTGTGTGGTCACTCATGGAATACCATACAAGATGGGTAGAATTTACAAATTTTCTCTTGAAGGGTTGGTTCTTTCTCTTTTGGACAGGAAGTTTCCAAACAGTGGAGCAATGTCAGAAAAGTTATTACCATGTGAAACCTCCCAGTCTTCCAAAATCAGCAATTTCTTTCTCAGAGTTTTTTCGCCTGGAATATTCTCCTCTAAGAATGTTTTGCTGTGATTTGTTCTGAGACCAATGAAAACTGCCCAAGTATCCTATCGTATCATTCTGGAAGCCCCATACGCTTGCTTTACTCTTAAGTGATTTTTGTTGGAGAAAAACTTAGAATATCATTTTCTGTTTTTTTAAGACATATGACCCTGGTTTCAGTCTTCTTCCACTGCAAATTCTCTTCAGTTTTCCCTAATTTCATAATGGGCCAACTCCCACATCCAAGATCCCACAAGGTGAAATATTGTTGAGTTATCGCCCAATAGTGTTGCAGCATACAAGGACTTGTCTCTATTTCTCTCGTTAATCTGGTTGATGGTTGCTGAAATTCCTGACTTCTGAACCGGTGCTAGCATTTGTGTTCTCGTTGCTCAAAACCAAGGAATTTTAAACTTTTACACCTCAGTGCCTATGTCTTCCTGATTGCCATCTTTGGGTTTTTTGTATTCTGATAGTTTTTGTTTCCTCTCATGCTCTTGACAGTCTGACTTGGAGTATGCCAGTGCCTATCCAGTGGTGAGAATGGTCTGAAGTTGCAGTGTGTGATAGTACTTTTTTTCCACAATTTCTAACGCCTATTGCTATATCTGGTCAATCGTAGAGAAGGAGACCCAAAAAGGCAAATGATCATGATAGCAGTGTTATGATCTCTGATGTGGATACCTGACTGCAAGGAATGAGACACATCCCACTGTTTCACTTAGCATTATGACATTTGTCAGACTCAGCAATGAACTAACTCCCACCTAAAGGTGTCGTCCCTTCAGGGCTGCGTGGAGAAACTTGCATTACCACTACTTACATTGTACCTGCTCAGAGGAGAGATGGCTTCATTCTCCAGTGCTCTGTGTGGTAACCTTCACAAATACAAAGCTCACTATTTTCAAAATGTGTGTTTAATTGAGACATGAGCAGTGAACTTTTTTCCTCTTTACTCCTGAGGGCATTCTGCGCCTAAAAATTCTGCGCGCAATATGTTGAAATTCTGCATGTTTTATTTGTCAATAAATAAATGCAGAGGCCCCAGCATGGCAGTGCGGAGCACAGGCCACTTACTGCACGAAGGTGGGAGATCATGCTGCAGCCTCCCCACCCCCGGGACATGGAGTCAGTGGCGAGGCTGCACCTGATCCTGACACCGCACAAGGCCTGGGCCTACCCCAGAAACACTCAGGGGCCCTGCCCCTCTGCGCCAGGTGTGGGTGGACAGGCTCAACCAGGCAGGATCCAAGGAGGGGCTCAGTATGGGGGGGATCCAGGTGTGGGGTGAGAGGATTCTGCATGGGACAATCTGGGTGCAGGCAGCTCAGTGGGAGGGTCTAGGTATGGGGGGGGGATCTGGATGCACAGAGGCTCGTTGGAGGGATTCCAGGTGCAGGGACAATGGGGCTCTGCAGGAGCTTCCAGGTGAAAGTGGTTGGGGCTCAGTGGAGGGGTCTGGGTGTGGGGGTCTCAGCAGGGAGGTCTGGGTGCTGGGGGAGTGGGGCTTGGGGGTCTGGGTGCAGCTAGTTGGGGGTCAGTGGCGTGGGGGTCTGGATGTGGGGGCTTGAGTGCAGGGAGCTGAATGGGAATGGTCTGGTTGCAGGGGTAGGGGTCCTGATGCAGGGGTCTGGGTGCAGAGGGCTTCAGATGCAGGGGGTTCAAGAAGGTGGTGTATGGAGGGCTAGGAGGGTTCTGGGAGTACGGGGTGAGGCTCGGCGGGGGAGTCTGGGTATGGGAGTTTAGGATTCATGGGGGTTGGGCGGATAGGGGACCAGCTCCCTGTACAGTGATCCCTCCCCCACAGCTGAGGAGCGATGGGGGCAGGAAGCAGGGAAGGATGCTGAGCTTCCTGCAGCTGGGGGAGGTTTCTGGGAATGGGTCTGACACAGCCCTAGCCACTCCTTGTAGGGAAGAGGAAGTCCCATCCTCTCCTGCCTCCAGCCCAGCTGGGACTAGCATCTGATCTTGGCTCAGGGTAGGAGCCACTGCCTGGGGTGTCCCCAGCCCTGCAGTGATTTACCTCTGCCGACTGCTCCAGGTGCCTGAAACAATGTACCTGTGCAGCTAGGGAGTGGTGCATGACTGCTCTTGCAGCTTCCCTTTGCTTACCTGTCAGTCATTTTTCTGCAGGGATGCAAAGCAGCCTGCGGGGGACATGAATTCTGCACATGCACAGTGGTGCAGAATTCCCACAGGAGTATCTCTTGGACATTTTCCCCATTGTACAAAGAGCTGTCTTGGAGATCACTAAAATCTAGGTAGAAAAGCTATTGCCTATTAGAGTTGAATATTATCTACAACTTTAATTTCCCGTGTATTTCAAGCACCTTTTATTTTACATAACTCATTTCAAGTAGATCTGTTCCGGGAAACAGAAGATGAATAAATCTGCAGTACAGTATATACCATGTCTGAATAGCCTTATCTTTGCTTGTGAAGATAAAATCAACATTCATAGTTACAGTATTTTTATTTGCAAAAAATAAAAAAAGGATTTTAAGATTGGGATCCTTAAATCTGGGTTTAGATTACATGACAACATTAATACTGCTCCCTTGTGAGTCTATTGTGACAGAGCATAGGGTCTTCCTGTGCCTCCACAAAAGGCAAAGTACAAGAAGATCTTTTTTTAAAAGCTGCTGAATGAAGAGCAGTTCCACTTTATTTGAACTAAGCATCATTTCTGCCTCCCTCTAGCTGGCTGTTGTGAATCAGTGCTTCAGGCCTCCACATCAGAACTTGAAAACAAGCTCTTGCGGCCAATTCCACTGAAGGCTGTGTTTCTCTCTTTTTCTGCATTCCCTACCCCTATTTCAAATTAAGAATTTATTCACCCAGTATATTCTATTTCCTTGGTCAGTGGCCTATATTCAGATACAGTTCTATCTGGGGGGAGGGATAACTCAATGGTTTGAACACTGGCCTGCTAAACCCAGGGTTGTGAGTTAAATCCTTGAGGGGGCCATTTAGGGATCTGGGGTAAAAATTGGGGATTGGTCCTGCTTTGGGCAGGGGGTTGGACTAGATGACCTCCTGAGGTCCTTTCCAACCCTGATATTCTATGAGTCTAACACTTACTGTGCTTAGTTTTTGCATGGATATATTGATGTAGTACGTATATATGGCAGAGGGCTCTATTAATTGATCTAACCCAGCAGGCATGAATAGTTTTAACTGCAGCTATTAATGTTAACTGCATGGTTATTCTTTAATAATTTTAAATCATAAACTAGCAATCTGAATCTGGTGTGATTCTGTTTTCTATATCATCACTGTGTGTGTATATTGAATCATGCTCTGTCGATTTGTAGGAATACAGGACCTGGTTTTTGCATGTAGATCTGCATGTAGGACATGGGGAAAACAGAAATACAAGAATTCATTGATCTTTTCACCGGGTATTCTTACTCTCACTGCAGGTTGGATTAGAGAATGAGAGGCCCAAAAAGAAGAACTCCAAAGCAGTATGTATTTAGAGAGTGTTTTCCTCTGAGAGGGTTATGCTGGGGCTGGAGAGAACTTGCAAAAATTGTTGGCCATAGGGTTATGGCCAGATTGGGCCAAACAGTTTTCGTTTATACTGATAAATCAGCCTAATGCCAAGAATATATTGTAGCTCTTTGTAGTCATGGGTGCATAAAAAGCACTAAGTATCAGTTGCTTATTACAAGATGCAGTTCAGCCCAAATGATTATACAGCAATACTGCTTAGAGGATTTTTTTCAAGATACTCTGTATCTTCATATATTACATTCGTGAGTAGAAAGATGTAGGGAAAAGATGGTAGCAGCTAGTGTGACTGGTAACTAAGGTTGTATTTTTTCCATGAGGCAGGAAGAGGGAGAATGTCATTTAAAGTAGCAAGCCAGTAAATGTAATGGGTCAACATTCAATCTAACAAGCACACGTAAGTAGCTAATAACTGAACAATGCTTTAAGATTCTAGGAGTGCTTCATTAAATAAAACAGTTTTTATAGGCTACTTGTTAAGGAGCTTTACACTGGAAAATTTTCAAAACTCAAAGAATAGCCGTGTTTAAAAAACAGACTCCCCCTCAAACATCCACAGAACTGACTTCTGAAGCCTTTTTTAAAGGAAAATAGGGTTTGATTGCTTCCAGGTAGGAATGCAGACTTCATTTTGCAGAACCGGGGCGGTGGGAGGGGAGGTCATCAGATGTAAATGCCTCCACCAAACTAGAGACTAGTTTTCTTGCTGCATTGATTTCATGCCAAAGACATTTCAATCGCCTGTTTTTTTTCTAGAGAAGGTTATTGTAAAATCAATCTTTGTGACTTCCACAGGGCACCTACATGTAGGCTTTCTTTTGTTGTCAATTGGAATATTGCATTTAGTCCAAAATATATTGCCAGATAATGCAATAAATACCCTGGAGGTGGAAATGTGACAAATATTTACTCATTTTGTGTGTCTGCCACAACTTTGTTCATAGTAACTCTTATGATGAATGTGACAGTTCAGAGCAACTATCCCTGCATTTCCCCACAGTGGTTCAGCAAGAGCATCGACTCTCATGTTTCAGCTCCCCAGCTCTTGCCTTTCTGGGTGGAGAGCTGTCTCTCTCCTTTCTGATAAGGGTATTCACCCTTATCTGTAGTATGAAGACCCTAATCACATCCACATTAATCAGGGTTTTCTCTGTGCGTATGCAAGTAGAAAGGCCAACAGAAAGCTGGAACATGTCAAATATTTTGTTCACAGCAAATGCTCAAATTTTCTAGGAAATCTATGACGACTCCAAAAATAAGTGTCTCACCAATTGCTACAGTAATATCTTAGTCCCCTGTACTGTATAAATTTAATTAACTGTTAACAGCACTAGTGTGCTAGCTAATGGATTTTTATTTCTGTGCTGATATAGAAGATAGTCTGATTAAAAATTAGTTTCTTATTGATTTTTGTTAAATTTCATTGTTCTTTGAAAGAAGCATTTTCAGTTTTTTCACATACATTTATTGGAGAGAATATGCAACATATATGTTGCCAGGGGACTGTTTGAAATGTGTAGTTTGTGATTAGAAATTCAGTCATTGGTAATCCTGCTAGATGAATGCAAATGTTTATGCACTGGTGCATTTTGACATCGCTTTATTACAGGCTTTTATTACCAATTCCGTTTTTGAGGAGATTTATCATTTTAATTTGCTTCAGTCTGTTATTTGGCATACAACTCTTCAGTGAGTATGCAGTTGCATTTTGCTTGAAAACAGATTCAGATTGGTTTGTCTGATGTTCCTTTTAGTCATGCATTAAAAATACGTAGAGAATATTTGTAATAAAAGTAAAACCTATCAATAACAATTTTAGGGATAGAAGGAGGGACAAGATGGATGAGGTAATTTCTTTTATTGGGCCAGCTTTCCCTTTCCCTTCAGTAGACTGAAGTGAAACCATCCCTTTTCACTTCCCAAGGAGTCAGAAAAGACTGATACTTTAAATACATTCTGCTGATGTTCTGTTTTTACAAAAATTTGAGGTGAAAACAGGGACATTTTTCGATAGGTTACAGGTATTGCTGGCAGACAAAACTGTCAAGTGTTCTATGAGCTGTCTGAAGTCAGAATGATCCCTGGGGAACCAATGTCCCTGTTGTACTTGTGGAAAAAGCAACATCTATGTCTTAGCTCTGAATAAATGATGACTTTCCCTGAGACCTCTTTTGGTTTCATTTAAGTTTTTTCTCTCTCATTTTTCTCTCATGACAGACCAATGGTTATGATGAAGACATGTATGGATCATCCCAGAGTAGAAAATCTAGCAGGGTTAGTAAAGAATTTCTAAAAAACATGTCACTCAAGTTTATGGAATTAACAGGAAGCTTTTCCAGAAATTAACCATCTCCTTTACTGAGGGCTTTTTCTAAAGCGAAATAGCAGATGCTCTTTTTTTGGTCCCTGCTTTGGAAGGCGTTTTCCCCCTGACTTCCATATTACAACTTGTGCAGGTCACTAGGCATCTGCTCCTCTGTAGAGGCACAACCAAGTCCATAAAAAACAAAACAAAAAGTAAACCACAAGATTCACCAAGGCCAAGTCTTGCCTGACCAACCTGATCGCTTTCTATGATGAGATAACTGGCTCTGTGGATATGGGGAAAGCGGTGGACTTTAGCAAAGGTTTTGATACGGTCTCCCACAGTATTCTTGCCAGCAAGTTAAAGAAATATGGATTGGATGAATGGACTATAAGGTGGATAGAAAGCTGGCTAGATCTTCGGGCTCAACAGGTAGTGATCAACGGCTCGCTGTCTAGTTGGCAGCCAATATCAAGCAGAGTGCTCCAAGGGTCAGTCCTCGGGCTTATTTTGTTCAGCATCTTCGTTAATGATCTGGATGATGGGATGAATTGCACCCTCAGCAAGATCGCAGATGACACTAAGCTGCGGGGAAGGGTAGATACTCTGGAGGATAGGGATAGGGTCCAGAGTGACCTAGACAAATTGGAGGATGGGGCCAAAAGAAATCTGATGAGGTTCAACAAGGACAAGTGCACAGTCCTGCACTTAGGATGGAAGAATCCCATGTACTGCTGCAGGCTGGGGACCAACTGGCTAAATGGAGTTCTGCAGAAAAGGACCTGGGGATTACAGTGGACATGAAGCTGGATAAGAGTCAACAGTGTGCCCTTGTTGCCAAGAAGGCCAATGGCATATTGGGCTGCATTGGTAGGAGCTTTGCTAGCAGATTGAGGGAAGTGATTATTCCCCTCTAATCGGCACTGGTGAGGCCACATCTGGAGTACTGCATCCAGTTTTGGGCCCCCCGCTACAGAAGGGATGTGGACAAATTGGAGAGAGTCCAGCAGAGGGCAACAAAAATGATTAGGGGGCTGGGGCACATGACTTATGAGGAGAGGCTGAGGGAACTGGACTTATTTAGTCTGAAGAAGAGAAGAGTGAGGGGAGATTTGATAGCAGCCTTTAACTAGTGGAAGGGGGGTTCCAAAGAGGATGGAGCTAGGCTGTTCTCCATGGTGGCAGATGACAGAACAAGGAACAATGGTCTCAAGTTGCTGTGGGGGAGGTCTAGGTTGGATATTAGGGAAAAACTATTTCAGTAGGAGAATGGTGAAGCACTGGAATGTGTTACCTAGGGAGGTGGGGGAATCTCCATCCTCAGAGGTTTTTAAGGCCCGGTTTGACAAAGGCTTGGCTGGGATGATTTAGTTGGGGATTGGTCCTGCTTTGAGCAGGGAGTTGGACCTCCTGAGGTCTCTTCCAACCCTAATCTTCTATGATTTTATGATTCTAAGAGGCCGTGAGTGGGAAGGAAAAAGACTTGGCCTGAGAAAATTCAAGTAGGATTTGGGGGCCAGAATATAGTTCTGTCGAAACTAATTGGGTAAAAAAAACTAAAACAAGTTATGGAGAAAAATACTTTGGCAGTGGAAATATAGCTTGGACTGGAGTCTCTGGAGCTCTTTCATGCATCCTTTATAGAGATTTGATTGCCATTGGAATATGGGCATGAAATATCCAATTGAATCTGTACAATCAATTCAAAGCATTTAAGTAGTTGCTTAACTCCAAGCATGTGAGTAACCCTGTAGCGTTCAATGGGGCTACTTACATACTTAAAGTTGAGCATATACTTAAGCATTTTGCAGAAGCCAGCATTTGTTTTAATTCCCTGTTGTAAACTCTTTTTTCCTGTAGCCTTTATACTTTTTCTGTATTTAGCTGTTACATGTGGAACCTAGAGAATGAATTAAGTGCAGTAAACTTCATGTAGCAACACCCTTATATGCATAAGGAGGCGTACAGTGATCAAAACTCCAGACAACTAGCTATGTGGAGATATACAGCAAGTCTCAGTGGAAAAAACGTAAAATTGAAGTTATAGTTGCAATAAATTGTAGCTTTGTACATTATGCCTGCCTTAAATTTGCAGTAATTAGCTGAAATTGCAACAAGGACTCTTATGAAAAGACAACACATACAAGGACATTTTTTGTTGTCTAAACAGTTTAAGTATTGCCAATCTTGCTGAACTTTTTGACAAAAGGAAACACTGTACAGTCTTTTCAGAGGACTTGTTGCTCTTTTGATTTGTGCCAGCATCTCTGATAAATGATGTTCTTGTTCTTTAATGACATACTCTAGAGCTCCAACTACAGTGGGGAGAGCAGAAAATCTACAAAGAAGTCATCCAGGGAGAAGTTGGTTGGTTTCTATTTAAATATTAAAATGATTTCTGTGGAAACTAGAGGGTTTGTAGCATGGAGTTTTTTATGTAGCGCATGATTACAATCACGTTATTCACTCCTTGGTGTCTTCATTACTAACAGTAATTCTGATCACCATTTGAAGGGAGGGTAAGGTTTAGGGGAACAGTAACATAGTTGAGCTGTCTTTATAGGGCATAATAAACTCCACCTCCAATATTACTCCCTTAGAACAATACAGATTTACATCCTACCCGTATGTTTAAAACAGAGAACAGGTTTTAATTTGCAAATGTGTTGTTTGTGCATGCAAAGCACCAAGCCATTTAATTCCTAACATGCCTTAACCATAATATTGTATATTACTGTATGCTACAGTATAAGTATATAATACCTCATTTTTCCTAAAGCTTTTGGGAAACTAATAGTCCTATTAAGTGTTGTAAACTGCCTTTCTACTACTTGAAGGCCTGGACCTGGCATGTCTTATTTGCCTGCCCTATCCCCAAATATTTATAAAAGAGACACCACAAACTGCTGCAGATAAACCCTTGTGCTGTAGCAGAGGGTCACCCCACCTCAACAGCTGCCTAAAAGATATAAAACAAAATTTGAGTGTTTGGAGTGAGACTCACTTCATCTCTTGCAAGGCTTTACTAGAGTTTCCTGCAGCTTCTGTCAGTAACACAGAGATCCGTCGTCCACAGCCGACTTTAAAGTTGGCTGTTTGGTATCTTTTCCCATATCTGCCTAGAAATTACATTAAAATTTCCCCATCTAACTAGTTGGGCCAGCCAGATGCAGAACTAAACAGATGCAAGCTCGCTACTGGAGTTGAAGTTGCTGGAATGACACCGAGGTTACAAATGGAAGATATTTCATTTGAGTGGCCTACTCCTGCACTTCTGTTGTGTGCTTCACATTGTCGCACCTTTTCTGACCGTGGGTTGTTCCCTGCTTCTGTTAGCTATGGCATATCAGGAAAAAGGCTTGGCCTCACACACTCTGGATGCTCCCCAGACCACTCAGATGGTCTTTTGACACCCTGTATTTTTTGCTCTATATTGTAGAGCACCCAGCCTTCCAAATAACTCTCTGGGGTTAGAGTTGGGCAGGTTTTTACTTCCTAGTTTTACTGGGTTTCTTGTTTAACTGAGTGGGAACAGACCTTTTGTTAAACCTGGTTTGCTGCAGCCTGTCTTGGTTCTCTATGCCACATTCTGCAGCTGTCAGGGTCTCTCCTGTTCAGCAGGGAAGGTTAGAGGTGCTGATAATCGGCCTAAATCCAGAAAAAGCAAATAATTTTGTCTTTATAAAACCTCACCTTCATCTTAATAAGAATTCCAAGCCAAAAAATGTAATCCTTTCTCTTTTCTCCTTCATCTCCCCCATTTCTGCTTCACTTCACTCTGACTCCCCAAGTCTGAAGCGATGGAAAAAAATTCTAGGAAAAGCTGTTGCTGGCAGATTTCGATCAATGATGCACAAAATAGAGCAGCTTGTTTGTTACTGAAATTTGTTCTAAAAATCTGAAATATGATCTATTTATGATAGCTAAATGAGAGGTGCCTCTGCTGTTTTGTATACATTGGTAATTCCTCTGCACAAGGACAAGACAATGTGATAAATGGAATTCATAGATTTTTTTTTTTGCTAGGCTTCAGAGCTTTTAAGCATTAAACTGGAGGATATAGTGGATGAGAGTAATATGTTCTTTCACGTGAGGTCAGATTTTCAAGTGTCTAAGTGCTAATGTGCCTGAGGGATTGTCTATACTTGAAATGCCACAGCTGCGCCGCTGTAGTGCTTCAGTGTAGACGCTACCTATGCCAATGGGAGGGGTTCACCTATTGGTGTAGGTACTCCACCTCCATGAGAGATGGTAGCTAGGTCAACTGAAGAATTTTTCTGTTGATCTAGTGCGGTCTACTCTGGGGATTCGGTCAGATTAATTCCCAGGGCTGAAGCTAAAGGCCGAACCCATCACCCAGGTCTGAAGCCAAAAGCTGAGGGCTTCAGCCCTGGGTGGCAGGGCTTAGGTTACAGCCCTTTCCCTCCCACCCCCGGTCCAGGACTAAAGCCTTTCAGCGTTGGCCCCCTGCCCAGGGCAGCAGGGCTTGGGCGGGCTCAGGCTTTGTTCCCCCCTCCTGGGGTCGTGTAGTAATTTTTGTTGTCAGAAGGGGGTCACAGTGCAATGAAGTTTGAGAACCACTGTCCTAATTTAAATGAATTAATACAGAATTTGACAATTCCTTCACATTAAGCAGAGTTCTCAGGTTTTTCTTCCTGTTGATACAGGGTTCCTACTACTGTGACCTTGGTCTTCACAACAGTGGCTTTACTTCCAAATCCCAGCCTTCTTCCCAAAATGGAAATAGGGTCTGTCACTGTATGTTTCCCTCTAACCTTGACTTTTTTGTTTTGAGTTCACCTGGACAATACAACCTCCTGTATTCAGACAAATAATGATAGGACGTTGGAGCGAAGCAATGACACTTTTCTCGGTCTGGTTGCCAGGCGTGTCTAGGTCTTGTGTTTTGTTACGAATTTATGTTTGGAATGGGAAACAGAGATCTGTTTAAGACAGGTCATGATGTTGATATGTGCCTCTCCTTTTCCTGCAATTGTTTTATTTTGCTTTTGACAGTTGTCATAAATTTTGTCTTGGAAAAGATTGCAAAATCCCCATTAAATATTCGTAGTTTATCTTAGCTGAGACCACTCCTCTGCTTACCTTGCCAGTCTATTTCCTGTTGGCACATGTGAGATGAAGCTACAACCCTAGCCCTTCCCACTCTGTGTAATTTACAAGGCAAATGATTCCTGTACTAGGGCAAGAAAATCACGAAGCATAAGGCCTTAAAATCCTCTTGGCGGTTGAATTGTCCTCTCTGCATACAGGCAAAGTACAGTGTATCTGGCTGGGTGAGGGTGCTGTTAATGTATATACAGTATATACAGCACCGTATTGTGCCTTGTGTAGCCTTTGCTGAATGTGCACTCTGAACTTCACACTCACCTCATGGGAATGTGTATTACTAACACTAATGTCTTTTGTGAATGCACCTCCCTGTTTCTTTTATTTTATGGTATCCTGTCTTATAATGTAAGCAGAATTGTCCATCCTGATTCTGAATAATTTGATTTTGTCGCTTTCTGTTCAATAATAAAATAGGTCACAGATGGTTCAAAACTGTCTGGAGTATTTTAAAAATCTACCCTCTTAATTTTCCTGTCTCTGTGGGTATTGTACCAAAGTTACTTCTGTTTTTGAATTGCTGGCTTTGACTGAAACCAGAATGGTCATAAGCTCTCCTTCTGACTGCTGTACATATAGGCAAGGCTAAGATTTTTTCACAGATATTTTTAGTAAAAGTCAGGGACAGGTCACGGGCAATAAAGAAAAATTCACGGAAGCCTATGACCTGTCCCTGACTTTTACTAAAAATATCTGACAAAATGGGGAGCCGCTCGGTAGCTGTGGGGCTGGCTGGGAGTTCTGGGGGCCCCCACCACCCATGGGGGCTCGGAGCTCCAGGGTCCCCCTTCCCCCTCGGCTTGGAGCTGTGGGGTCCCACACGATGGCCAGGTGCAGCGGGGTCCCCCTTGCCGCCTGAGATGGCCGGGAGCGGCAGGGGTACCCCACAGCTCCCGGCTTCCGCTGGCGGCAGTGGGACCCTGCAGCTCCCAGCCACCTGCGGGCTGAAGTCACGGAGGTCTGTGGAAAGCATGGATTCTGTGACTTCCATGGCCTCCATGACAAAATCATAGCCTTACATCTAGGTCTTTCTCTTAGACAGTAGGAGAGGATTAGTGACTAAAATAAGTTACTCGGTTTTCCTTCTGCACTCTCTCTGATATCCTCCCTTCCTGTAGGAAACATGCATATATATCTGCTTTATACTTAGTCTTTGTTTGGACTTGAGCTTTCAGGTTTTTAAGCACAGATGGTTAATACAGTTTTGTAATACCGTGTACGATATCTGTACACAGCTTCCCTGCATTATAGGATAAGAATTTTAATAGCATGAATACGTCTGACTGGGATGATTAATCCCAATGTGAACACTTTTTGCTGTTATCCATTTTTATATAAAAAAGGTTTGTGCTTGTCTTCCCCAGCCTTCCTTGCTGTACAGTGATGTTCTGCCTGCCAGAAGTTACAGGGTTTGTTGTGCTTTGTCATTTTAACCACAAATGCAGAAGCTGTGCACTCACCCATGCACATGTTGTCTTTTGCCTTTGCAGTTTGTCGAGACTATCTTGTTGGTCCAGCTTATTTATATTGTACTATATTGTCATTTTAGTGTATGATCCATTTGAATGGAATGCACATATGCCCATGGTGCATCTGTCAATTCTGTTTTGCTGGTCTTACATTTTACTCCCATTGGAATTCTGCAACAGTTGCTTATGGATCTGTAACACTTCTGCAGATTTCTAATTGGAGTAAGACATTTCTGTCTTCATTTTGGTGTATGATGTAGGACACTGAAATATGGACTAGAAAGAGGCAACATCAATCCTGACCTATACAAATTGGCAAAAATTTGTCTTGTTTAAAAACAAAATATACAGTGTAATGTTCTTGAAGAATACATTCCCACTGTTTTCCTGTGTTAAACTGAGTGCAGCTAACTTCATTCTCAAGTCTTTACAATGGTGATAGGAAACCCTACCCTGCATTTTCTGAGCCACATAACTAAGTCAGAGATTGGTGTTCTAAAATCGAACTAGATGGTAATGGTTTATAACATGCGTTCCCAGCAACAGCTTCCTATTAATTCAGTAACTAATATCTCTTTTTCAATTAAATTTACCAGGAATCAATTTTTATCTTTTCCTTACCCTGTCCCAACCCCAAAATATTTGGTTTAGTACTACTAAAATTATAAGAATTGATGTTGTCACTTTATAGGAGGTAATTTTAAGTGTTAAAGTTGATAGTTTGAAAAAGAACTGTTAAGAATGCATGAATGTGTGAAGTTTCTGATGACTTTTGGATCTCTCATTTTAATTCTGCACGTGTTCTGTAGTGTTTCACAGCTCACTGGAGCTCAAAATTGTTGGGTTCATTCTTTGCTTGCATGCCATATATGAGGTTTTACAGGAAATGCCCCTGTTGTTTCTGCACCTTTGTTCGTTCTCCTCCCCCCTACACTCCTCGTTTGTGCTGCACCTTGCTATCTTGTAATGCTCCAGATTAGAAACAAAACCAAAATCTACCAGTTTTGTGCTGACTCTGTTTTTTAATTGTAGGCGTCTCTGTATGATGAGAGCATTTACAGTGGGAATCGTCGATATAGTGCCTCTAGTTCTCGTGCTGTAAGATGTTTTCTGCATTTTTCTGCTGGGCCTGTCTTCAGTGTTTTGTCCTACGATAACCTGTTTTACTAGAGCGTAGTTTTATCTGTATCAATGGGCAGTATAAGATTACTGGCCAGATAGCTGATGATGGAGAATTTTATGTAAACAAGACTGGGAGCATCACCTCTACAAAGTTCCCTCCGTGTAGATTCACTGGAGTCAAATACTAAGTGTCCTGCCTGCAATTGTCATGCTACACTGTGCAGGGGTATCACCTTGTAGTTTCAATATGACAGTATAAGGGGTTCCTCTTTCTGGTGAAAGGAATCTTAGCTCTGCCTTTGAATTTATTTGATGTTAAGAAAATTCAAAACATCAACTGAAATACCACATTTATGTAAACCCCCCCCTTCTTCCCTGGGGCTCCATTTCACTTTTAAATAAACTGGCTTCAGAGAGCTTAAAAATTTAGTACCCCCATGCTACTATGTTTTCACTTGTGACTTAGTCAGGGTTTGGGGTTCATTCTCTTGTAACATGGTATTTATACCAGGTGACTTAGGAGGAGGATAGTCTGTAATAGTTGCTAGGGTGAGATTGGAGAGCTCAAGGAATCATTTATGGGAGATCCTTCTACCCATTTAAATCTGACTCTGGTCAAAAATGACAATTTATTAGCATTTAATGGTTGTTCACTAGTTTATTTAAATGAGCTAGAGGATGGGTAGGGCTTAGTCCATTAACTAGTGGACAGGTTACAAATATCAGCATTAACACCCTTAATGTCACTTGCAAAACGCAGGCTAAAGATGAAGACACCCCTTCTCCTCTCAGTGTCCCTATGTCAGGTTTGGAGCCATTTTGGTGGGGCAGTGTGAGGAAACTTGTACCTGTTCTGAAAATGTAAATAGACCTTCATTGTTCAGTGCTTCCCTTGTGAAAGTCTTAAACCTTTTGCATTATTTTTTGCCAGTAATTAATGAAAAATAGATATTCTAATGTTCTCTTATGCATTAGAAGTGTAGTCCTGTTTTTAACTTAGAAAAATAAATTGAAATTGTCTCTGTAAAGCTAACTCAGCTGATATCTTCACTTTATCCTCTACCAATACATGACATTCTGTTGCAATCAAAATATGACTTGCTAATAGAATTGTACATTTTATCAATGTTATCCTGTCCTCAAATTAATTTGCTTCACGGGTCTTATCTTGTTTTCATTTTGCTCTGTTGCAACATCCATTGATAGTCAGTTTGGGTTGCCCAGCAGCCTGTAATCCAGTGGATTTGCCATCTGGACAGTGCAGTCGTGTTTGGTGGGTAGAGGTGTGTGTCATTTAGACAGATATCTCAAAGGATCATATCCTGCAGTCCTAATTTGGGCAAAACACTCATTTACTGTGGGTTCTGAGCCTGAGAGCTATTTCTCCATCTTGCTGAGACATGGAGCACAGCGTTTTGAATGGAGAATGTTTAGGCTTGGAAGGATTAGATTTTTATCAGTAAATGTCAGTAAATTCAATTTCACTGACCACACAGGTGCAAAAATATTTCCATGGATGACTGAAGTTTATAGATAGACAAAATAAGAAAAATGCTGCATGAGCACTTACTAGAGTTTATTTTGACCCATGGTATTGACAATTTGTGTTTTAATGGTTATAAAGCTTTTTAACTTTTTATATCTCAATGTCTACAGTCATTAAATAATTGTCTGGACCACCCTAATTTCCTTCAAGTGTGAACATTTAAATAGATAAAAATAAACATTGATATTATCCATGGAAATTATAAAAATTTTTTTTTGCCAATCCTAAGGATGTTGTACAAAGACACTACTGTCCATAGTATCATTCTCTTCTCCTCTCTGCTGTGCCACAGATTCTGCATGTTGGTGAATAATGCCATCTCTCCAGTTCTAGTGTAGCATGGTGCTTTGTAATAACAAGACAGTTGAAATATGAGGCCTTTGCCTCCAGACAGAGGTGAAAGTAAGCCAGTACGATCTCGTACGGCATACTGGCAAGAGCTGGTACACAGCCGACCGTACCGGCAGGGGGCAGCTTCCCCAGGCTGGCAATTTAAAAGGGCCCGGAGTCCCTGGCAGCAGCAGGAGCCCCGGGCCCTTTAAATCACCACCAGAGCCCCGCTGTCGGAGCCCCGGGGTAGCGTTGGTGGCTGGGAGCCCCAGGGCTCTGGCAGCAATTTAAAGGGCCCAGGGGCCCAGGGCTCCCAGCCACCGCTACTGCAGCTGGAGCCCTTTAAATCACCACTGATTTAAATAGCTATTTAAAGGGCCTGGGGATTTAAAGCCCCCGCCTCTTCTGCTCAGGACCCCAGCCCTGCATACGGGTAAGTACTTTAAGTTACTTTCACCCCTGCCTCCAGAGGAATATCTTGATTACAGCATTGCATTGACACAGTTATGCTCGTGGTTGTGAAGTTTATAGCTTTGCTCATATTTG
This sequence comes from Chelonia mydas, assembly GCF_015237465.2. Taxonomy (NCBI): domain Eukaryota; kingdom Metazoa; phylum Chordata; order Testudines; family Cheloniidae; genus Chelonia; species Chelonia mydas. The sequence goes on along the minus strand of NC_051251.2, from coordinate 68,471,367 downwards.
GAAGAGACATTTGGGCAATTGTTGCCAAGAAGCATTTTCTGAAGGATGTTGGAGTCCTCTTCATCACTTGCCAAAGACACTGAGAGAATGTGTAGGACAAAGTGGTATGTAGTTCTTCTTTCCTTGCTCACCCCCAGATTACTGACCAGAGGGCACTTAACTCAGCAATCCATCTTTTTCTTTTCCTGATGAAAATTTACAAATTGCTTTCCCGCAAGATCCTTAAATTTAAAGAGCAGCCTTATCCCTGGTTATAAATGCTAAAGCAAGGAGAGGAACAAATGGAAATGAGGTAGCTGAGAAACAATAGTTCACTATTAGGCTGGTATGAGCAGTTACATTTTCCCCGTAATATATTTCAAGAATAACTTCTTACGTTTTTGTTTTACTTAATGTATATTTTTAATAGCAGTGATGGAGCAAGACTCGTCTAACAGGTTTTTTAAGGGAATGGAATCCTTAAGTATTTGCTCTGACTTTTCTGAGACAAAGTTCAATAGTCAACATGCATGAAGCTTTGTCACTATCTGCAGAATATCAGGAAAAGCATGGTTTGACGGTGCTCCTATCTCCTTTTTCCATAGCTTTTTGACTGTTATCTGCTGCCAAGATACTGTCTTGAAGTCACAATTGTTAAGCTTATGGCTCTATTGCAGAAAGGACCATTTCTGTCCCAAACTTGAAAGTTTTTTCCCTACATAAGCTTCAATTCTTATCTTTTTTAAAAAAACAAAGCAAAAACTGCACACACAACCTCCCCCAAAAACCAAACATCCACCCAAGGGAAAAAAACCACCACCACCCACTAGAAATTGCATTGCTACCCACCTGTAAAACAATGTAGGCAAGCTTCCAGTGACCTGTTCATCTTGAGGATACGCAATCTTGTCAGTTCTCTCAGTAGCTGAGGAGTTGAGGATGGCTTCTCTACTGGCCCAAATGAGTTACGGAAGTTCGTATATTTTAGTGTTGTCTGTCTTCAGAAATTATTTTCATGGATAGAAACTACATTTAGCGTCAAGGTCATTCCTCTTCAGATTCCAATAGTTGTTTAGAAGGTCAAATTTAAAGCTTCGATTGCTAGCACTTTATTCCAAAATTACTCTTATTTACAAAATAAATCCACCAATATTACTACAAATTCGTAGTGTGTCTCACACACTGCTGTGAATTGCCATCCAAAACCAGGATGTGTAAGTTTCCACTACTACTCAACACTGGCTAATAACTAACAAATACTATTCAGAAATCTGCATCTCTGATGACATCTTTGATTATAGGAATTCATTGATAAGGCAGTCAACAAAACGTCAGTCTTGTCTCCAACAGCATTTGAAATACAAAGGTTTTTTTTGATCATTGAAGGACACAATAAACAGGACATGCTCTGTGTATTTCAGTTCCTGCTTTTTTAACAATCAAAATTGCATTTCTGAAAAATTATATTCACAGTTGTCTTTGAGGCAGCAGTGGCAGAAACAGTGTCACAGGAAATGAGCATAAAGAGCACATGGTTTTTTTTGGCTCAAGTGTGGTATGAATATGCTGAAATCTTTATATACACCTGATAATTCATGTGTGTAAAAATACTGAGCAGTGCAATAGGATGTCTGATTGGTGCTGTGGAAGTATGTGTCAAATGTGGGGGGGAAAGAATTCAGAAATTCAAATCTAAGGGATTTCGATTCTGATCTTCTAATGGGTAAAGCTCATTCTTTATTTTATACTGTTGCATTCTCCACTTTCACCAGATTCCAGCCTGTCAATGTGGTGACTAACACGATAAAGTCTCTGACTATTTTGGCCTAAACCTGTCAGCCACAAGTCAACACTGTCAATAATATCTTGCTCTGTAGAAACCTGCTCTTAGGAAAGACTAGAATCCCTACCTCTGCAGGAGATGGAGGCTGAAGGGGTGATGCTCTCAGTCTCTGTGGGAAGGTACAGTTCTTACCATAGTATCTGTATCCAGTCAAGAAGGAACACTTATCAACCACGGAGGTTTCTTGCTTTGGGTATGGAGCAAGTGTTCATTTTGTAATTGCACAGTATTGCAGAAGAGGTGAGGGTCTTGTGAAACTTTCACCCAGACCAAAAAGGTGTTCTCTTGCCACAAGCCCTGTAACCTTGGGTACCTTTTAGTCTGTGCAGCTTTGGCTGAGAGCCCTGACACCAGCAGCATACTCACAGCACAGTGGTCTCACCCTGAGCTTCCATCAGCCCAGTTACTCCTTGCAGGGCATCCCCAGCAACGCTTCTGGACCCAAGGCTCCCCAAAACATTCTAACTTGCAGCAAACTATCCTCTTACTAGACACTCACAGAGGTACCACTGTGTTCGCTGCCTCCCAAGAGCCAGTACAAAAAACAACTTATTAGCAGTAAAAGGGACTTGATGCTACAGGGGAGATGGGTTTGGTGAGACTCATGTCTGGAAGATTATTGGAGTCATCCTGCAAGGAGTAAGTGGGCTGGTCAGAGTTCAGGGTGAGACCATTGTGCTGCGGGCATACTGCTGGTGTCAGGGCTCTCAGCCAAAGCTGCACAGCCTAAAGGCACCCAAGGTTACAGGGCAGGGGCTGACAGAACCCCCTTACTGGTCTGGGTGAACTCCCAAAGCATCACAGGACTGAACAGAGCTAGGAGGTAAGATCTCCTAATGAAGGAATGGGATGGAATCACTCCATACGTACAGAGATTGAAGGAATGGCTGATACCTTAAACTTTTAAATAAAATATTAAGTATAAACGTCTCTCTGCTCCACATGGTGTAAAAGAGTTAAACCAAAACCTTTTTACTGAGTCCATTTGCTGTACCAATTGCTTATGCAGATGTTTTGTCTAATGTAGGTCTCTGCTCTCAACTTCAGCCTCCTCTTTTTTTCTTTTACAGCTGCATGCACCCCTTTTTAAAGTAACCTGAAATGGTAGTGTTCTGACTCTTCTATTGCTCTGATTGCTCCAGTGCTAATCCTGTTCTTATCTCTGCTTACTGTGTTCTTGGGGTATTTGTGGGCAGCCGTCGGAGTACAGCTGCTACCTCGGCTCCGGATCTCGGGCATCTTCTAGAGCCAGCTCTGCTCGGGCAAGTCCAGTGGTGAGCACATATCTTCTCTTTATCTCTTCCTCCTTTTCAGCTGCTTCATTCCTGTGTTTCCCAAGGCTGCTTGATACTTGTGCAGAAAGTGTGGTGTCAGACAACTAGTCAATTGCAAGTTTAATTTAACCTATAATACAATATTGATCATGACTAAGGATCAGTGAGCAGGATCAGAAAATACAAAGAAACAGTATGAACCGTAGTTAAATCCTCTAACCAAATAAATATTAAGTTTTTTGGAGAAGCATCACCAGACACAACCATACCCAATCTAAGATGTGCTCTTCCATCAGTTAGCCATCCCCACATGCACACATTCATTCCTTTCTCAATATCCTGCAAATTCTATGATGAGGGTCTGTGCCAAGCAGGTTCCATCTTCACATCTTGCAGTTTTGAAGTTTTCTTCGGAGTCAGAGGTGCACAGTACACTCTGACAGGCCTCTTAACAGGTGAAGCTCCAGATAGCACAGAACTCAAAACTGCAACAGCCTGAGTTCAGCAGAGTTACTGAGTTAACTAGAGTTACTGAGTTAACTAGTAACTCCAAGTTACTAGACTTGGAGACTCTGCAACAATTATGTCAACAGGGTATTGATACTTGTTGGTTACTGAAGATGTTGGGGCTGGCTCAAAATTTACCCTGCCTCCACTAGCAGGGTAATAAATACCCGGCTGCTGCCACAGCCCTGCAGTTTAAAGGAATAAATAAATAGTGAAATCATTTTGTAAGTTAATCAAACATCTTTCAATCTAACTACCTGAAACATAACTTCTCTCCCTCTCCTGCATCTTTTAGACTTTTTTCTGACCTGCTCGTGGTGCATTTTTTCCCCGGTGGTGGTTTCAATCTTTCCTATTTCCTCCTTTTCTCTCCTACCTCCTTGTATATCTATCTTTCCCTGTGTTGTTCTCTACCTCTTTCCAAATATTTGGCTCTTTCTTCTCTCAAGATCTTTTAATACCATACTTTTTTAACTTGTCCAATCTATCTCCCCCACCCATTTTCTGCCCACCTAATCTCTTGTATGTTCCCAGACACCCAAGAGCTGGAAGATTAGCCCTACTAGCAGACACTGCTATTAAGGTGAGGGGGAGGGAATGCACTGTAAAATAGCAATATCCTTGTACAGTAACGACTCCATTCTTGCTTGGAATAGAGGATGCTGGGGTTACTGCCAAAATGGTTTTTAAGGTCAGGCTTGACAAAGCCCTGGCTGGGATGATTTAACTGGGAATTGGCCCTGCTTCGAGCAGGGGGTTGGACTAGATGACCTTCTGGGGTCCCTTCCAACCCTGATATTCTATGATTCTATGCTGTCCTTGAGCCTTGCTTGGTGAGTCCATAATTCTTATTAGCAGTCTGGGCAGTAAATGTCATTTTACTAGACAAAATGATCATATAGAGGCTTTGGACCTTATTTGAAGAGACATTTAATTATTTCAAACAACTTGTATACCAGAAAAAACCTCTCCTTTTAAGCAATGTTATCTCCTTATCTAACTGCAGAATTCCATGGTCCTTAGGACCAGGCTACCTATTAAACATGCCTAGAATGTGGAATTTAAAGAGAGCTATTTGGGCTTCCTCAGAAAATGACAGGACCATTTCAATAAGTATCACTTGTACCTTTTGTGACTGTCTTTTGTATCATGTAATGCTGAAAAAACTGTATCAACAAAATAACCATGCCACAAAACCCTGTGTCTTCATAAAGTTAGTATAAAATATAAGAGATGGGTGTCTCCGTATAGTTAAAAACTGATATTTACTGTGAGTTGTTAGCATTATGTGGACTGTGAATTTGGAGTGGCTATATTGATTTGGGTTTCCCTTTCCCTTGATGTGTACTGTAGTCATGCCTCACATTCTCCCTGCTTGTTATTTGTCTTTTATTTCCATTTGGAAAATGTTTGGTATATGCTTCCTGTGGGTATCCTGTGCTTTCCCATTGTTGATCATGCTGCTATTTATAAATTCTGTTCTTAGTTATTGAGATGGAAGAGAATTGCGTTTTCAGTCTACAGTACTTACATTAAATATGCATAAACCTACTCAGTAAAGAAAAGACAAATTGGAAGTATGTAGCCTTTCTTAAAGAATAAGTGCATAACTTACTAAGTCATCTCTTGATCTGTTAGATAAGATGTAAAATTACATTTTTAGAAATCCTTTTTTAAACCTGATACACCATACGAGATCAGGGAAACTGACTTATAGAATGGACAATTAGAGATTTTCACCTCACAGGCATTTTAAATCTAACCAACGTTGTAGCGACCAGAGTTAACATCTGATAGCTGTGTTGCGGTTTAAATGAGATGAGTTGAGTCTAATTGCTGCTGAACAGCTGACTACGTTGCAAAAGCTGTTGCTACAGTTGGCACTCAGTGGTGGTGTCAGCAGAAAGGCTAGGCATTGAACACCATTTAATTTCTAGAAATGCCACCACAGGGTTAAGTGTGAAGCATGTTGGTAGAGCATTTTCAGCAAGCTTGTACTGCCAGCGCTGTGTACGTTATGTGGATAAAGATAGAACTTCACTTTCCAGAGACATCAGTCTAGCATTTTCCTTGCACCTAACCAAACAAAAAAAACATCCACCGGCAGAGAATACAAGTAGACCAGTGCCTGAGGCCCATACAATGGCAGGGAAATGAGTAAGTGAGAGACATTCAGATAATTCTGGCATGTGACCCACACCCACATGCTGCATAGTGAACTAGATTATAGCAAAATTCAGTTTATAGTGGAGTAAGTCTTAAATTTTTCCAGTGAATTTCAAAGGGCTATGAGCCTGCTTGAATGAAGCATCACTTCACTTTTAGTAAAGTTTAACACCAGTATAATTATGCTAATTCCCTTAGACTCAATTATTATTATCTGCCAGATACATGCTGCAGCACTTCCCCTTAGGGAGCGAAGATACGGACTTTTAGGAGGATGACATGAATGAACACCCACTTTTAGTAGACATCCCCAGTCGTCATAAACTCCACCACGAGTTTATGCACCTCCTAGCTGAGGAGCTAAAACTTGAATGTTGTTTTAGGCCTTCCCTTGGGAGATAATTTTAGAAAATACTTACACCTCTTGGTTTTTTTGGGAAAATATCCAGATAACAGGATAAGTTTGGGATTTGGTAACTTTGATTATTCCTTTTGAAAATAAAACAAACAAAATCTGGTACCAATTAATTATTGTAAAGGTCACCAGTGAATGTGGTTCCCAGTTTGGAAGCTTGTGTATTGATGAGATATAGATATAGATATGAGAGTGAGTGAGAATATGAATAACCAATAAGAATACTTTGAGGGTCAACTTAATGAGGGTCTACTTTATATGCTATACTACCATTGTGGGAACCGATAATCACAGATGTCTCTGACCTGTCAGAGGCAGACATCAAGGCTGCACTGCTGAAGATGGCACCTGGAAAAGCAGCAGGTCCAGATGAAGTCATGGTGGAAATTATCAAAGCCTTGAGAGAGTTTTGTGTATGTTGGCTCAAGTGAGTCCTGTGTGCAGTTTGGAAAGAGAAGACACTCCCAAGAGAATGAAAAAAGTCCATATTGGTGCCAATATACAAACAAAATGGTGACATATACGTTCAAAGTAATGAGGAGTTACACTGCTGTCCCATTGTATGAAGATGTTAGAGAGAATCATAGTCAAGGTTTGTCCAACAGTGGAGCCCATTTTAGGAAAGGAGCAATTTGCTTTTAGAAAAAGAAGAGGGACAACAGAACGATGTCATCAGGAGTGAAACCAAGGTCTGTGATATCAAAAAGAAGCTGTAAGAGAAGAGGCTGAAATGGTATCGGTGTGTACAAAGAATGGATGAAGGGAATCTTGTTAGGGAGATGCTTGAGATTAGAGTACATGGGTGAAGAACAAGAGGATGGCCAAGAAAATGGTGGATGGACTGTATGGGGTAGGATGGAGTGGATACAAAGCAAGCATTGGACCAGCAAGCCTGGAAAAGACTGATGTGGTGATGCAGCCCCAGGTATATGGGAAAAGGGGAAGAAGGCAGGGATGGGGGGTATAATGAAGTAGTCCCACTTTGCACCAATAGATGTCTGAACTCAAAACTTCAGGGGCTTTCTCTATCCAGGAGGAAGAGACAGATCCCTTTCTATGTATAAATTGAGAGCGGTTTGAGTTAGTTCAATGATGCAGAAAATGAAGTGGAATTCAACAGAAACAGCTGACTTCGGGTGCAATATGTACTCAAGTCATGTGAGCCAATATACTGCACAAGAAATGAGCCAAATTTGAAGTGTCGGTGTGAAGACGGCTGGTACATAAACCACTGTGCCACTCAACCTGCTGTTCTTAAATATGCAATCTAAGGATATTTCAAAGTGAGCTAAAAAAAACCTGAGGAGTACTTGTAGCACTTTAGAGACTAACACATTTATTTGGTCATAAGCTTTCGTGGGCTAAAACCCACTTCATCGGATGCATGCAGTGGAATATACAGTAGGAATATATATATACTCAGAGAACATGAAAAAATGGGTGTTGCCATACCAACTGTAATGAGACCAATTAATTAAGGTGGGCTATTATCAGCAGGATGGCCCATTTCAAACAGTTGACAAAAAGGTGTGAGTAACAGTAGGGGGAAAAATTAGCATGGGGAAATAGTTTTTACTTTGTGTAATGACCCATCCATTCCCAGTCTTTATTCAGGCTTTGTTGCAAGGCTAGCTTCCTGGGTTAGTGTTTTTGTTGTGTGGGGTGTGGTTGCTGTTGAGTATTTGCTTCAGGCTGGGGGGCTGTCTGCAACAAAGCCTGTTGCCAAGTCTGTCCACATATCTATTCAAGGGACACCATCTAGTCAAGGGACACTAATCACATCAGCCACACCATAAGAGGCTCGTTCATCTGCACATCTACCAATGTGATAGGTGCCAACAATGCCCCTCTGCCATGTACATTGGCCAAACCGGAGAATCTCTACGCAAGAGAGTAAATGGACACAAATCAGACATCAAGAATTATAACATCCAAAAACCAGTTGGAGAACACTTCAGCCTCCCTGGTCACTAAATTTCAGACCTAAAAGTTGCAATTCTCCAACCAAAAAGCTTCAAAACCAGACTCCAACGAGAAACTGCAGAATTGGAATTAATTTGCAAACTGGACACCATTAAATTAGGCTTGAATAAAGACTGGGAGTGGATGAGTCATTACACAAAGTAAAACTATTTTCCCATGTTTATTCCCCCTCCCCCCCCCCACTGTTCCTCAGATGTTCTTGTCAACTGCTGGAAATGGCCCACCTTGATTATCACTACAAAAGGTCATGTGTCGTCCCGTCCCCGTCCCCCGTCGTCGTGTCCCCCCCGTCCCCCCCCCCCCCCCCCCCGGTAATAGCTCACCTTACCTGATCACTCTCGTTACAGTGTGTATGGTAATACCCATTGTTTCATGTTCTCTATGTATATAAATCTCGCCACTGTATTTTCCACTGAATGCATCCGATGAAGTGAGCTGTAGCTCACGAAAACTTACGCTCAAATAAATTTGTTAGTCTCTAAGGTGCCACCAAGTCCTCCTTTTCTTTTTGCAGATACAGACTAACATGGCTGCTACTCTGAAACCTGTTTGAAATGGGCCATCCTGATTATCACTACAATAGGTTTTTTTTCTCCTGCTTATAATAGCCCACCTTAATTAATTGGTCTCATTACAGTTGGTATGGCAACACCCATTTTTTCATGTTCTCTGTGTGTGTATATATATCTTCCTACTGTATTTTCCACTGCATGCATCCGATGAAGTGGGTTTTAGCCCATGAAAGCTTATACCCAAATAAATTTGTTAGTCTCTAAGGTGCCACAAGTACTCATTGTGTTTATGTGGTGGTTTTTTTTTTGGTTTGGGGTTTTTTTTGCTGATACAGACTAACACAGCTACCACTCTGAAACCTGTCAAAGTGAGCTGGAGTTTGAGGAACAGTCTCTATTGTCTTTTACATGGCTTTCTGACATCCTGCATGTACACTAGATTAAGTTAAGCAAAGGTTTCCCCAAAATATAGTTAGCAGCAGCTTGACTTCAGGAACATTGTTCATTCCTATTTCTTATACACAATGGCTTCCATCCCAGAAGGATGCCAAAACAATTTAGAAACAGTAAACACAGAACACTATTGAAAAGCAACAGAGTCTGATTTCAGAGTAGCAGCCGTGTTAGTCTGTATCCGTAAAAAGAAAAGGAGTCATTTTGGCACCTTAGAGACTAACAACTTTATTTGAGCATAAGCTTTCGTGAGCTACTGCTCACTTCATCGGATGCATGTGTCTGAGTGAAGGTGTATAGCACATGACACAAAAGTGCCTAGAATAGGGGTGGGCAAACTACGGCCCATGGGCTGGATCCGGCCCCTCAGGGCTTTGGATCCAGCCTGCGGGATTGCCACCCCCGTTGCTCTACGGGCCCCACACGGCTCCCAGAAGCAGCCAGCACCACGTCCCTGGGGTGGGGGTTGGGGGGGGGGGGAGAGCTCTCTGTGCACTGCCCTTGCCTATGGGTACCTCCCCTGAAGCTCCCATTGGCCGGGAACGGGGAACCACGGCCAATGGGAGCTTTGGGGGAGGTACCCACAGGCAAGGGCAGTGTGCGGAGCTCTCTGCCCCCTCTCCCCCAAGGGCCGCAGGGATGTCGTGCTAGCCATTTCCCGGAGCGGTGCGGGGCTGGGGCCAGGGCAGGCAGGCAGGGAGACTGCCTTGGCCCCGATGCGCATCACTGCCACACCGGAGCCGCTCGAGATAAGCGGCGCCAGGCCAGAGCCCGAACCCCTCCTGCACCCTGCGCCTCAACTCCCTGCCCTAAGCCCCCTGCCTGCACCCCAACCCCCCCTGCACTGTGCACCCCCCTGCACCCCAACCCCTCTGCTCTGAGTCCCCTCCTGCACTATGCACCCCCTCCTGTGCCACAACCCCTTGTCCTGAGCCCCTTCCTTCACACTGCACCCCCTCCTACACCTTGGACTCCCTCCCGTACCCCAACCCCCTGCCTCCTAACCCCCTGCACCAGCCCTACATTCGTGGCCCTGCAAGCAGTTTCCCCACCCAAATGTGGCCTTCAGGCCAAAAAGTTTGCCCCCCCTGGCCTAGAAGGTAAACTTTTGATGGACACCTACCCCACTTTATTTTACAGAAGGGATCAGTGGAGCTTAATGTCCACACAAGACTTTGATGTTTAAGATCCCTTCCTTAAGAAGTTCCACTCACTAAAGTCCATAGAATTCAGTTGATGTAACTATGATACGGTATTTTTCTGTAAAGGTGCTCTGTTTGTTGTTAGCTTGCCACAGGGGTTACTTATTAACATGTAAACCTGGCTTTGAAAGACTTTCATTAGGTGGTGGTGTTCTTCAGTAGTTTGTTTTTTGGTTCTCGTGTTTGGTTCAAACAGGAGTAGAGCTGTCCTGGTATGAAGTTTGGTAACATTGTACAAAGAATGTGTATGTACAAAACTCTGTACAAAAAATTTTCCCATAAATAGCTATGTATTTGACACAGGGAGATTATGACTTTCTGATATATGTATCAGCATGAAACAGGACTAAATGTGGGTTTGTATGATCTCAGTCCAATAATGACTATTTTAAAGTTGTACTATTAAAAATAAAAACATTTTTAGTTTGAAAATGTATTACTGAAAAATCCAGTCTTTCAGGTCTTTTTTTTTTTATTTTTTTAAATCTTGAGGACTTACTGAGAAATGGATCTCTGTTTTGAAAAAAAGATCTTTGGAAGTAATTTGCTAATGCTTTAAAAACAAACCTTGCATCATAAAGGTCAGGGTATTTCTGATTTTTTAAATGATATAGTGAGGATTTTCAGTGCACAGCTAACATACTGCAGCCATTACCTGTAAGTAAAAATTGGCATTTTTAAACAAGTACTTAATGGCATAATAGTATGTAATGGTTCTGAAGGAACTGTGGAGTTTTTACAATGCATGTAATATATCAATAACATTTTTAAGTCCCATTGAAAGCTGGATTTCAACCTTCCAAAAAAATAGGGAAAATTAGAATGAACAGGGACACTAAGGTATTTAAACACTTAAAGAGAAGTCCGGGTATATGAGAAAAATAATTAATTAATAAAAATTATGTGAGTTGGCAGCATTGAAATGGGCTTGGCTTTACACCCTTACAGATGCAGGTATTCTCAAGTCAGCACACAACCGTACCTATTTCCTACTCTTGCTAATTGTGCTGAGAAACAAAACACAACTAAATGGTATTAAGTTTTCACAGAGTATGTTTTGAAGGAGTGGAGTGCCATTGAAAGATACTGATTTCTCAAATTAAATATTGGAAAATGTCCCTCAAACTCATAACCTTTTCTCACTACTCCATTTCTCCCCCCAGCACTGCTTTCAGATCCTTTTTGCAAAAAACTGCAGTAGCTGCACCTGCAAGCAATTGAGAATGCAGATTTAGCCCCGCACAAGTCTTAGTGGTGTGAAGGTTTTAATATGCATGCATGTGTTGGGAATATAGTTGGTAATATTAAAATGATATACATAAAATTATAATTAATTTCTATATTTGCATGTGTGTGTAGTTAAACTGAAGTGATAAGATGGTACTTAGTCAAGTTTGCTGATTGCAAGTTGATCTGGTGCTCATTAATCCCTTCCATCATGTGACTGCCTCTTTATTGCCCACTCCTGTGTCTGTGCATATGTACAATAACTACATGCTAATATAACAGTAAACTGCATAGTTTTCTGTATAAATACAAACCTTCAGGATAATGCTGGTAGATTTCACTTTCCATAAATCTTCAGTAATTAAGAAAAAATTGGAGGTAAATCCTGATCATGTAGATTAGTCTTTCAAATGCTGAGAAAAGAGGAAAGTGTCACTGTATGCTATTAAGTCTGGAAATTTAAAAATGTTCAGACTTTTTAATCACTAAGAGGAGCTAGTAGTTTGGAAGATACGCCTTTGAAACCAATTCCATTATTCTCTGAATCTGTGTTAAAAGATTTCTCAGAGCTAAAAAGAGGAAAACATGTTTGGAATTCAAAAGCATATTTTGTTAGCCGGACACAACAGGTAATCTGTGCTACGTTCCTTTTCCCATTTCTTGGAGACACTCAGAAGGGTGGGGACCAACAGTCAGTTTTTTTTGTAGCCTATGAGGGGCTGTACTAGCTGATTGGCATCTCAATATTTTCATTATAAGCCATGTCTTTGAAAATGTAAGTGTGGTTAGGAGAATGTGCAGGCCTAGCTGTAACAAACCAACATACTAATTCTTTGGCAGAGCTGCAACTAACTCCTTATGTTGTAGGAGGGTACACCTTTAATGACGAACAGCACACAAGTGATAACAGAAGTAGATTTAACTCTAAGCAAATGTGTTAGTTGTTTGATACCTTGCCCTCATTTTTCACAGCTTTCATCCAATACAGTCTCCCCTTTCAATTTTAAAATTTTACTGGTATACCAAAGCTGACAGCTAAAGCCAGTGAAGAGTGGCGGATCTGTTTGTGCTTCAGCTTGTCTGGAGTGGAGATCTATTGTACTGCTGACTTACATTCCAGAAATTCCTGGTAGGTTTGTTTAAGTAAGAAGGATTGATTTAATAGTCATTCCTTATCTAGGTTAGTTACAAAGAATCCTGAAGAAACACCTAATCCTAACCTGACAAAGTTCAGAGGTTTTCTCACTAGTAAACTTTAAAAGTTCTGTGCTGATTCCGACAGCAGGGTAGACTATTATTGAAATGCACACGGCCTTAAGATGGCCCTGTGTATGCCCATAGAATTTACCGCTTTTAGACTGTACTTTTAATGAGTGGTGTTTGATTACATCAGTCACTGTTTCCCAATGAGGCAGGAAGGAACACTACATTCTGATTATTAAAATTAGTAAAAAATTTATTTCCTCAGTGTTAAGGTAGGTTTATAATTCCTTGTATCTAATCACTGTCCATCTCTCATTCAGCATTAGATAGTGTGTCCTGTCCATCTCAGAGGTGGTGCTGTTTCATTCTTTCTTGATTGAGTTTGAGACTGCCCTCTGGTGCTGGATTTATAGAGCATAAAAGGTCAACACAACTGTGAAATTGTATCAATGGTGAGCTCACTCCCCTAAGAGCCTAAATGATTTTGAAATACTCTAATAGTTTTAGAATAGAAAATGGGATCTCAGATTTCATTCATGTCACAGCAAACAGCAAAAAAACCCTTACTTTTCATGGGGAAAATGATCTTATCCCATGTCACTGAAACGGAACTGAGGAGCAATTCAGTGATACACTCACACACTGGCTGTGGACTTTTTAGTACCTGATGCTGTACAACGTAAGGTCCTCTAGCAGCTGCTTTGTCAAAATTTGTAAGCAGATGTGGTCTAGTTTAAGAGGCTGGTGTCTGGGAGTTCTGGATTAAAGGCCTGACTCTTCCACTGATTTAATTTGACCTTGAAGTCACTTAACTTTGTTTCTATTTATTTGTCACAGACTGGGGATAATATGAACCTACTTCACGGGAGTATTGAAGTCTATTTAGTAAATGTTCGTAAAACACTTTAAGAGCTTCAGATGAAAGGCACTATATTAGTGCACAGTGGTGATGCTGGTGCTTGGTATGTGTAAAGGCAAGGCATTTGAAGGGTTAATATCAAATATTTGCTAGTTAAGTGGAAAGAAAAAGGAAAATAAGTTTCAAATGTATTAAAACTGCAGTTGTTCATTACTGTTTATGAAAAATAGGCAATACTTCCATATATGGACTTGTAGAATTATTCTGCTCCTGCTTGGCTTCCAGCTGCATTCACCCCTCTGATAATGCTGACGCTTTTGTAACATGGCTCTGGTTTTATTCTGAAAAATAACCTTCAAAAGAAGCTGAACTCTGATCTCTGTGATGTGCTTATTTTACAAAGAACAGCTTGTACCCCTTGCCAAGTTACAATGCTGCACATAGGAATTTTACTGAAAACTACTCTACGTATGCCTTCCTTCTCTTGCATAACCCCCCATGAAATGATGGGGATTCAGATGGTGGTCTGTTTAATAGAGATTAATATTATACATTATTAAAACATATAGATTTTGATTTATTTTAATCGAGTCCTACAATAAAAAGCTTTTACATTTTTATTAGATGTATTCCTTTTTATATTACTTTCTTGGCAGGTACTTCTTTCATTTTTTCTGTAGCATGTATTAGCTATTTTTACAGTAAAAAGTATGGTGAGCAGTTCAGAGACTGTTAGGTTGTTCTCTATCGGTTTGCTTGTGTGATAGCATTCTTTGTTTCACAGTAACTTGGAAGTTCAGCATTGTTTGGCAACAACTTTGTGTAACCTCAAAGAAAAACAAACTTTCTTTCATGAACTTTCACTGTTTACAGTTTCCACTTAGTTCAAATGTTAAGGGCCTTCTACCATGCTGATGTCAGTTCTTAACTAACAGGGGATACCAAGAATCCCCTCTTCTGGATGACTGGAGCTGAGGGCATTTCTACACTACAGACTTTTGCCAATGCAAGTTACATCAGCATAAAAGCTGCTGCAGTTAATATATTGCTCGTGCGCGTGCATACTTGGCTCCTTGTGTTCGCAGTGCAAGAACTCACCAGGAGTGTGGTGCACCATGGGTAGGTATCCCAGTATGCACCTCACCACCATTCAGTGCACTGTCTTTTGGGAAGTTTTGGCAAGACATGATGGGGCAGAAACGAGTCGTACAGGAGTGACTGGGACTGCAGGGTCAGGTTCCCATCATGGCTCCATTGTCTGCAAGAGATGGTGAATTTAGCTGAAATCTCACTTCTGAGGGTAACAAAGGCACAGAGAGCACAGCTGTTGCTGGCGTCTCAAAGCCACCCAGACCTTTATGCTGCTAGCCTGTTGACTGCAATGGTGCCTGCTGAAGTTATTGCTAAGTGGCATAGGAAGGTATTCCACTGTGGAGGAAGAAATAAGGCTGCCATCCCTAGAAACTTTTGGGAGAGGATTTACAATATACCTCCATGGAAGTTTCACTAAGATCTCTGAAGAGGATTCAAGGGACACCCCTGTGTACATAAACTGCTCCATACGCCCCCCTACTAATTCTGCAGGGCAATGAAAAACCGATAGCAACTCTATCTCTTTATTGTACCACTGCCTCTATTAGTACAAGTAAATTAATGAAAAGTCAGTACCTGTGTCCTGCTAAGTTGGGGGGGAGGGATCAGTACATCATTGTAATGGGAAATACAATTACACATGTACCTGAGGTTCCTTCCCCTGCATCAGGATTCCCTGTGCTCAACTGCTGACACTGACTGGACTGCAGTGGAATCTCAAACAGCTCCTGACTCGTGGAATAGCTGGACCCCGCAGTCACAGGACCCCCACTCTCCTCACTGTTCACTCTAGGGGCCTTGGAGTATCCACAGTGGTGTGTAGGGTAGCAGTGGGGTGTTTGCCAAATATGACATGCAACTCTTCGTAAAAGCAGAAGGTCTGCTGCTCAGCACCAGATTGATTGTTGGCCTTTCTGGCCTTCTGATATGCCTGCTGCAGTTCCTTTACTTTCACAGCACTGCTGCTGATCCTTGTCACACCCCTTCTCCTGCATCTCCTGTACAATATGCTCATAGATGTCCATGTTTCTGTGGCTGGTCCATAGCTGTGCTTGCACAGCCTCTTCTCTCCACAGGCCCTGCAGATAAAATACCGCCTGTCTGCTCCAGGCAGGAGCATGTCTGGAGTGTGTAGCCACCATGGCTGGTTGGGCAGTTGCACACAACAGTGGAGAGCTGCTAGGTGTACTTGCCAAGATAGACAATCAGGAAAAGGCATTTCAAAAATTTGTGGGGTTTTAATGGGGGTGGGGGACTTCTGCTCTCTGTGACCCTGGACAGTGAGTTGACAACTGTGACCAGAGCAGTCAGTATTGGGCATTGTGGACTGGAGGACTGTTAGGGTTGACAAAGGTAATGCAATATCTACATTCTTGCTGTGTCGACTTCAGTACATGGACCATGGCTCAGTGCCACTTGGGGAGGTGCTGTTACTCTGTTGGCATAACGGAGCACTTATATTGGTGGGAGGCAAATTTAAGTGTAAACTTATGCACAGTTAGGTTGACACAAGGTGGCCTATGTCACTCTAACATTATGGTGTAGACAAGGCCTTAGGTTGGAGCTTAAAATGTCCCTAAAGGGATCTCTCAAGGGGCCTACTATTCTCCTTAAATTACCTTATAAAACTCACCTGAAGAGCCATCAGATATTGGAATTTGAGTACTTTCCATGCTTGGTGTGGCCTCTAAGATTTCTTTTTCTATTATCTACAGTTTCTTTATCAATTTCATGTATCTTTGGCAAGCCTGCTACTTCCAGATATTTTTGAATCACTTCAGAGCTTGGTGTATCTGGAGTGGGTTTATAATAAGCAGCAAAAGTAGCACGCATCACTAGGGTGTGTATCTGTTGCTGGCTGTTAACTGGTGGCATAATGGTTGCTTTTGAATCCCTATAAATTTAAGACAGTAATTTACCACATTTATTTCCTGTTTCATAAAACATCAGCTTTATATATCTAAGGGCTTTTTTAGTGGCATGTGTCATCAACATATTTAGTTTCCCACTAATATTAGTTAACTATTTGTATACTTTTTTGAACCTGGGGTTTTATGAATCTCTTCTGATTTTAATTTTTCTTAATCTCCTTTTTCAATTGAGAGGTTCTGCTTATCAGCTGATCCCTAAAAACTTCTCCAAATGCATCCCATAGAAGATAACTCTTTATATTTATATCATTTGAAAATATTGAACAATGTCCTCATTAATTGTTGTCGTCCAGTTTTTGTCCTGGAGAATCAAACTCATTTTCCATAAATCATCTTTGAGACCCACCCCAACCATGCAGTATAACTTCTAATGGGATTATTTGGCCATGCCAGTTTCTACAGATCTTGTCTGCTTCATTAAAGATTTAGAAACAAGCATTTCATAGAATCATAGAAGATTAGGATTGGAAGAGACCTTAGGAGGTCATCTAGTCCAACCCCCTGCTCAAAGCAGGACCAACACCAACTAAATAATCCCAGCCATGGCTTTGTCAAGCCGGCTCTTAAAAGATGGAGATTCCACCAGCTCCCTAGGTAACCCATTCCAGTGCTTCACCATCTCCTAGTGAAATAGTTTTTCCTAATATCCAACCTACACCTCCCCCACTGCAGCTTGAGACGATTGCTCCTTGTTCAGTCACCTGCCACCACTGAGAACAGCCTACCTCAATCCTCTTTGGAACCCCCCTTCAGGTAGTTGAAGGCTGCTATCAAATTCCCCCTCACTCTTCTCTTCTGCAGACTAAATAAGCCCAGTTCCCTCAGCCTCTCCTCATAAATCGTGTTCTCCAGCCCTGTACTTATTTTCATTGTCATCTGCTGGACTCTCTCCAATTCGTGCACATCCTTTCTGGGGGCGGGGGGCGCCAAACTGGACGCAGTACTCCAGATGTGGCCTTAGCAGAGCCGAATAGAGGGGAATAATCACTTCCCTTGATCTGCTGGCAATGCTTCTACTAATGCAGCCCAATATGCTGTTAGCTTTCTTGGCAACAAGGACACACTGTTGATATCCAGTTTCTCGTCCACAGGTCCTTTTCTGCAGAACTGCTGATTAGCTAGTCGGTCCCCAGCCTGTAGTAGTGCATAGGATTCTTCTGTCCTAAGTGCAGGACTCTGCACTTGTCCTTATTGAACCTCCTCAGATTTCTTTTGGCCCAATCCTCCAATTTTTCTAGGTCACTCTGGACCCTATCATTACCCTCCAGCGTATCTACTCCTCCCCCCAGTTTAGTGTAATCCGCAAACTTTCTGAGGGTGCAGTCCATCCCATCATCCAGATCTCTGGTAACCTGAGTTGGAGTAGTTGGTACAGAAAGGTTAATGCTACACCTATTTCTTTATCTATTTTTTCTTACCTATCAGATTTGTCCCAGTAAGAAATTGGTCTACACTTGAAGGCTTTTCCAAGTAGGATTTACCCTTCCCAAAGTGTGGCAGTATTTGAAAGAAATGTTTTTAAAATGTTCTTTGCTTTTGACTTGGATCCTAGACTGAGCCCACTATTGTTAATAACTCAGCAATTGTGCTGTTTAATAAAATAAACCATCCTTCGTTCTTAAAATGATCATTAATCTGAAAATGTCCGTGTTTAGCAAATATGCCTTTGAAAGAAATAAAGTCATCTTGAAACCAATTCTTTCCTGCCACAATCTGGTCCTCCTGAAAATGAGTTTCTTGAAGTGAAATAATCTGAGTGATTTTTTTAGTTCTACCAGACCTTTTTTCCTTTTAATGACATTACTTTGCCCTTTGACATTCAAAAATGATACCTTAAAGGGAAAGACACTGGTAACTCGTTAGCTTATCCAAAACTTGAAAGTTGTATGTTTCTTTGGCTATTTGAAGGCATGAACCATTGTATGGCAAATGTTTCATTTCTAATTATATTGTATTCATAATTGTGTGTTTGAGTGGGCTTGATTTCTGCTTGTATACTTCCATAGCTAATTCCTTTATTAATCCTTTTTACCACCTTTGCAGCCCCTCCCTCTGCATTCATCTTCCTTTAAATCCAAAAATAAAATACCAAAATAGCATCTGCATCAGTCCTCAAATGACTGACTTGCTGAGCCCTAAATAGAGATGGACAAAATTTTACTTGGAATGCTCTGTTCCATTTTTTCAAATAAGGTCAATGTTCCATTTCAGCCTTTTCGGAAAAGAACATTTTGATTTTTTTAAAGTTATTTTTTAGTTCCATTTTATATAACATTTTAAAAGGTGAAATTGGAACAAGATGTTTTATCAGGCTGAAATATTTTTACCCAAAATAAAACTTCTTGAATGTAGTTTCATGGGAATTTTTTGTTGTGTTTTGGAACTGAAATTTCAAATTTGCGGATTTTTGCTGCCCAACTCGTACCCTAAACCACTGTACTCTCCCCTTGAACACTTGGACTACTTCTCTTTGCAATCCAAGGGAGGTGCATTCTCTGCCAATGGGACCTCAACCCTTGCTCTTCGGGAGAGATTACCATCTGATCATTTGCACTACACTGGGAGGATTTACATAGATGCCAAGGGCCCCTCCTTGTGCCTGTCTATTTTCTCCTGTCTCCATGTGAGAGAGACACTCTTCATATTTTATTTTTAATTTAAAGAACAGAGCTACAACAAAGTTATGCCCACCCCAAGACCACCTTCTGGTTAATCTCATTCATCTTTCATCTTTTCTTTTTCTACCCCCCTTTTCAGCATCTTATTATAGATTAGTTTCTAATCTGAAGTACGCTCTTGGGTGGCTGAGATTTGGATATGGATTTCTATTCCAAGTGATTTATATGTGGCCTATACACCTGTCTAATTTCTGAATGATTTGAAATTATTTGAAATATGGCTTTCTTGATTAAGGTAAAGAGCATTTATATAACATATGAGCAGTCCTAACAGAAAAGTTCACAAGCTTCACTTTATCAGTTAGAAGAATATCCCATCTTAAAATGTACTGTACACCAAGGAAGGCTTGAGAGGTGTGATCCAGACTGCTTCCTCCCACAAATGCTGTTACAGTGCTATGTGTTGTGGTTGTTCTTTGAGCAGAATATCTTGCCAGTGAACCTTCTTCCTCAGAGCTAGGTTTAAAAGCAAACAGCCTGGCTTATTTTGTCTTCCCTTTGTCCAATATTATCCAATTATTGCTTCTAAATAATCTCTTTTGTTTGCAGGTTGAAGAAAGGCCAGAAAAAGACTTTGAGAAGGTAAGAGAGTTGACATGAATTATATTGATCATAACACATATCTTACCACTTTTCCATGTTAAACTTGCATTGAATTTGCACTAATTTTGAATAAAATCCATGGCAGGATATAGCTTCATATAGTAAGAATATAAGAATGGTCATACTGGATCAGACCAGTGGTCCATTTAGCCATGAGCTTGTCTTCTGGCAGTGGCCAATACCAGATGCTTCAGAGGGAATTAATAGAACTGGGCCAATTATCAAGTGATCTGTCCCCTGTTATGTACATCCAGCTTCTGGCAATCAGAGGCTTAGCGACACCCAAAGCATGGGGTTGTGACCTTGACCATCTTGGCTAATCACCATTGATGGACCTATCCTCCATGAACTTATCTAATTCTTTTTGAGCCCTGTTAGGGTTTTGGCCTTCACAACATCCTCTGGCAATGAGTTCCATAAGTTGACTATATGTTTTGTGAAGAAGTATTTCCTTATGTTTGTTTTAAACGTGTTGTCTGTTAATTTCATTGGGTGACCATTAGTTCATGTATTATGTGAAACAGTAAATTATTCACTTCCTCCTTATTCACTTTCTCCACTCCATTCATGATTTTATAGTCCTCTATCATATCCCCCCCCATAGCTGTCTCTTTACCAAGCTGACAATTCCCAGTCTTTTAAATCTTTTATATGGAAGGTGTTCTATGCCTTTAATCATATTTGTTGCCCTTCTCTGTACCTTTTCCAATTCTTATGTATCTTTTTTGAGATGGGGGTGACCAGGCCAGTATTTGTGTGGGCATACCATGGATTTATGTAGTGGCATAATATTTTCTGTCTTATTATCTATCCTTTTCCTAATGGTTCCTAACATTCTGTTAGCTTTTTTGATTGTCACTGCACACTGAGTGGATATTTTCAGAAAACTATCCATGATGACTCCCAAGATCTTTCTTGAGTGGTAACAGCTACTTTAGATCCCATCATTTTGTAGGAATAGTTGGGATTGTTTTCCAATGCGTGTTACTTCATGTTTATCAACACGTTTACCAGTCCTCTGGTAAAGAAGTCGATTTAAGCGATAGGTCACTGTGTGGGGGCTCGAGCCAGTTCTGTGTTGTATTGTTGAAAGGAAAACCCTAGATACTGAACCTGGCCCTTGATGCTGCTGGATTACCGTAGGGTCGAGGAACCTCAGTCGTGCCCAAGACCCCCTAGTGCTCGGTTCCGCACAGATGCAGAACAAAATGGGGCGGGGCGGGGGGGGCGGGGGAGGGATAGCTCAGTGGTGTGAGCATTGGCCTGCTAAACCCAGTTCAATGAGGAATCTGGGGCAAAAAATGGGGATTGGTCCTGCTTTGAGCAGGGGGTTGGACTAGATGACCTCCTGAGGTCCCTTCCAACCCTGATATTCTATGATTCTATGATTTTACTTCTGTATATAGCATTGGCGAGACCAATACTGCAATACTGTGTCCAATTCTGGTGGTCACGTTTTAAAAATATGTTGAAAAATCAGAGGGTACAGAAAAGAGCCATAAAAATGATTCAAGGGCAGGGGGAAAAAGTGTTAAAATGAGACTTAAAGAGATCAATCTGTTTAGCTTATCAAAAAGGTGACAGAGTTAACTTGATTATGGTGTGTAAGTACCTTGATGCAGAGAAAATACTCGGCACTAAAAGGCCTTTTTAATTTAGCAGAGATCGAGAACTAATGGCTGGAAGTTAAAGCCAGACAAATTCAAATTAGAAATAAGGTGCTGTGGTGGAGCAGACCCCCACCCAGTCAGGAGAGGGGTTAAAGAGCCCTTCTGGGTGCAATCAGCCTCAACCCAGTACATCTGTGAGGTTTGTTAAACCTAGAGTGGGGCAGGTCATGAAAAGGGAGCATCCAGATCCCTGCTCAGTGCAGAGTGATATTCTGAACGAACAGGACTGCAACTCTGAGCTCCCCATCCCCTAAAAGTGCTGACTAGGGAACCAGCTTGAGACCATGGCTGCCCAGGCCCTCTCAGAAAAGAGGTACTTTTCTCATTTCTTCTTCAGCTTCCCAAAGGACTACAACTCTGCTTGCTGTGGAAGAATACTAACTTCTTGTTTAAACTGCTTTAACTTCCTCTTGCAAGGGGGCCAACATCTTAAAAAGCACAGCCAGAGAGCAGTGCCCCCAACTCTGAGGCAAGAGCAGAGCCCACTCTCTCTCCAGGGGGGCGTCAGAGAGGTATAGCCTATTGCAGGCACAATTTTTTAACAGTGGAGTATGATTAAGGCTACATTTTAGTCACGGGTATTTTTAGTAAAAGTCATGGACAGGTCACGACAGTAAACAAAAATTCACAGCCCGTGACCTGTCCATGATTTTTACTATATACCCCAAACTAAAACTTGGGCATGGGGCTGCTGGGGGCAGTCCAGGGGTGCCAGGGAGGTGGCCCGGGAACCTCCTGTTGATGGGGGGTGGGGGTGCGGCAGCAGCATACGGCCCAGGACCCCCCTGGCCCCTCTGCCTAGGAACTGCAGGGCCATGCCAGTGGGAGCCAGGGAGCCCCCCACCCCGAGGTAAGCATCCCCCACATTCCATAACCCCCTGTCCCTAGCCCTGAGCCCTCTCCCACACACCAAAACTGCTGCTGCTGGCCCAAGGGCTGCCGGGCTCGGGCAGCCCCTGAGCCAGCCACTGCAGATGTCATGGAGGTCATGGAAAGTCGTAGAATCTGTGACAGACTCGCAGCCATAAGGATGATTAACCTTTGATATATACTACCAACGGAAGTGGTGTATTCTACATCTCTTGAGATCTTCAAATCAAAACTGAGTGCCTTTCTGGAAGAAATGTTATAGTCAAATGCAAGCTATTGGACTCAACGCAGAGGTAACTGGGTGAAATTTGATGTGAAATTTCTGTGATATTACAGGAGGCCACACGAGATTGTCCTTTCTGGCCTTAAATATATGAATATTACAGAATAAATTCAGTGAGCTTCGCCTGGCCTCACTGTAATGAAGTAAAACTCTCATCTGAGGCTCTGTGCTTAAACACTGGCCGCTGCTGGGACTGCCAACATGAGTGCCAATTATATAATTGTGGTGGTGTTGGACACCTCTCTGCTGTGAATTGGACTGAATTAAAGGCACAGATTTGCTTCTCATAACTCACCAATTAGCTATCTGATGGTAACTTCTGTCAGTCAATTTTATCCTGTTCCAAATTTGAACTGATGCCCTCAAGGTGAAGGCTTCTGTCTCCATCAGTAGTCATACTATAAATGATCTGAAAAATCTCAGGACATAAAATTTGTTCACCGGAAGTTCTTTTGTGACCCACTGATGCACAGCATATCTACTGATGATCCATTTGCTATAAATGAAAACAACTTTGTTTGTTCCAAAGAGATCATTGTGATCATTCTGACTTGGTATACATATAAAGAGGCAGATCACATTCTCAAAATATTCACATGCATTCATTTTTGTGTTTAAAATGGATTGTTTCATACCCATTTTATTTAAACTGTGTATGGTTCTAGGGAGCTCGTACTGTGTCAAGCTTATCAGCAGCTACGCTAGCCTCTCTGGGTGGAACTTCCTCCCGGAGAGGCAGTGGGGACACCTCCATCTCCGTTGATACTGAGGCATCCATTAGAGAAATAAAGGTAAGAAGTCTTTGTAAGTGACATGTATTGGTAGGAACTGTCTCTTGCCAGGCAGAATGTATTTCTTCATGTCTTGAAGTTTCCCACTAAGTTTGACTTAGTAAGCAGTGGAATTATTTAAAAGCATAGTTTTATATTTCTCCATCAGTATGTGTGGGAAATTACACATGCAAATCAATATTGGCAGGAGTTACCAGAAACACCTAATTCATCTAAAGATTTAGCCCTCTTGAAGTCTAAAAGTGGGCAGTAACTGTGGTCTGTTTTATGCAGAGTTGTGTAGCTATTTTGGCCCCAGGATATGAGAGAGACAAGGTGGGGTGAGGTACTATCTTTTATTGACCAACTTCTGTTGGTGAGAGAGACGAGCTTTCACGGAGCTTTTCTTCGGGTGATCTGAAGAAGAACTCTGTAAGTTTGAAAGCTTGTCTCTCTTTCTCTCACCAACAGAAGTTGGTCCAATAAAAGAGATTACCTCACCCACCTTATGGTATGTTTTGTATTTTCATTTTATTGGTTGATTAAAAGAAATCTTATTTTTTGGAAAAATGGTGCATAGCTGTTCTAAAAAGAGATGCTGTAGCACAACTGGAAGTTATGGGCTTGATGTAGGAATTGTTGGGTGAAACACTATGACTTGTGTTATGCAGGAGATCAGACTAGATGATCGTAATAGTTCCATCTGGTATTAAAAATTATGAAAGTGGGAAACAAACCCAGTCCCTTTCTCTTTCTCTTTCCTTGGTCACCTCCAAATTATAATATTTTCCTTCTTTTGCAGTTCTGGCATCAGGAGGTGACCAAGGAGAGAGAGAGATTGTGTAAAGCTTTAATTGGGCTCATAATTAAAATGAATGTCTTTATTCCATTTCCCAGTGGTATTTCCCATACTTCCTAGGGTGTCCTGTTAGTGCTCATGTTCCTATTCTCTGAGACTTATCATAGAGTGATGTAGCTATGAGCACCTCACATGCACTAATAAATTTATCTTCACAACACCGCTGTTGGGTGCTAGTAGAGAAATATAAAAGAAAAGGAAGTCTTGTGGCACCTTAGAGACTAACAAATTTATCTGAGCATAAGCTTTCGTGAGCTACAGCTCACTTCATCGGATGCGTTCCGATTTTACATATTGGGAGCTGAGGCAGAATGAGAGATAGAAAGGGACTTGCCAAATATCATACAGCCTGTGATAGAGCTGAAAACGGAATTCAGATCCCCTGAGTCACAATCTAGTTCGTTAACCACAAGACCATCCTTATTGTTGTAGAAACATCCTATTTTCCCAATCAAAATGATTAGGACAGGAATATACATCTTTTCAAGAAGGATGATTGGCTGAAAAGCCTGTAAATCTTTTTATAATGAAGTTTAGAAAACTCAAATTAGAGTAGAAACGTGTCTGTAAATGGGAATTTTGAACACCGGCTTCTCACTCAGCTGTGATAACTGCCCATTAGTTTTCTTGATATCATTCACTTTTCTTGCCATTTCCCTCAGGATATCAATGAGTTAAAGAACCAGATTCAGGATGTAGAAGGCAAATACATGCAGGGACTGAAAGAAATGAAGGTACTGGTTTATTGCAGACTGAACATGTGACATTAACATGAGCTAAACTTTCAGAGAGGCACAGCAAGAGACAGAACTAGAATTTAACCTGCATGCTTTTATGCTGAGGTGTGAATTAACTAAAAGCATTTCATCAGTGAGGAAAACATGCTTCCCATTCTGATGACCAGTAATCATTTCTTTGGATAATTCTTGGTAATCAGCACGTGTAAATATTCTATTAGCCTCTGTAGAAAAGGTGATTAATGAGAACTCTTACTACTGCATGTCTTATATTTTGGTGTCTTGAGAATGTATTTAATTCTCCATCAACAACTGTAAAATAAAGATTAGAGCATATAGAATACCGATCAGTTACTCCTTTTAAAATATGTCCATAATACAAGAACAGGAAATCACTCAAAATTTGAGGGTAAATTTAAAATAAAAGTAAATGCTGATTATTAAGCATGTAACTAACCTGTGGAGTTCAGTGACATGGGAAATCAAAGTTAAATACTGTAAATGTATTTTAAAAGGTACTTGGTAGAGAGTCCCAGTAAAACAATTGGTAAGTTATGCATACCTGAAGGAGAGGCAATCATATCTCATGCTATACAAGCAGCCCTGGTAAAACCTCCGTATTGTGTGGGGTAAACTGTCACAGCAGCTGCAGGGGAGGAATGCCTACAAATTCCATTAATGCACAAAAGGATTTTGGTGTAGCAGCTAAATAAATGTATCAGTTTGACACTTTATACTATGTATTCAGCTGCATTGGCTCATGTTTTGAAAAACAGAAGGCATGTAAAGTTGAGTGTACTGGGGACTTGGCATACCAGATATGCTAATACAGTACATATTAGCATAATTGTTAATTAAAATTAAAACTTTCTCTCATACTTTTTCCTCATTTGTTCAGTAGTACAAGATATTCGGTTACTGGCATCTTATGTGACCTGCAAATGGAAAAAATAGTTTGTGCTTTTTTTGCATCTTTTAGATATATGAAGCCTAAACTTTTTTCTCTTCTAGATCACAAAATATATATTAGATTCTGCAAACCAATCTACCTTACTCTTTTGGAGAATAAGTGAACTAGACTTTTGTAATATTGTTCCCTTCAAGTGCATTTGTAGCATTTTTATCCAGGTCTGCTTGTGTCTTTGAAGACCAACAACTTCAGTTTTGCTTAGTCACCTCTGATCTTGCTTTTGGCATAGAATGTGGAACATATACTTAATTAAAAATTAATTTCCAGCTATAGTAACTTTCCTCAGAATTTGCCAGGAAGAGACTGCAACATTTTAAGCAAGCTAAATTCATCCCCTCACAGAATAAAAGTGTTAAATAGTGAATAGATTGAAATCTCCATCTGATTTAGGTTATGTCTTTAGTGGTTTTATTCTCTGTATTCAAATTTAGAATTATTAAATGACAGATAGTCCAGGGTTGGAATAGAATTTGATAATACTAATAAAACAAAATTGGGCATGTTCTACTGTGATTCTGCATTTACCCTTAACAGTGTGTACGTTCGTGCCAACTAATTTTAAGGATTTAATTAATCATGTAGCTGCTTTGATTCCTGATTGCCCTTTCAGCAACTGATATTTCTTGTCTTATACAGTACACCTGCAACACGCACCAGTAACATGATTCATATTTAATGAGACACAAGTTCTTGTACCTTTAAAATGTCAGAGTGCCTTATTCTTTAATAGTATTCCAAAATAGATTCTTAATTTGAAACTTACGTATTTTGTCATCTTTTCATATTTAATAGTCTGCATATTTCCCCCTTTAATGTTTATGGATCTAGTAGAAGTGGAATATTATAATATCCAAAATTTATCATGGATGTCAGTATAATGCTAGCAATGTGACTTAATGAACTGGTAGATTGTTGATCCTAGCTTTAAATTGAGACATCTATCTAGGCACCTCTTTTGTTTCTTGCCTGCATACTTACACTGCAATGCGTTTGAAAGTTGCTGTTTGGTTGGTCTTAATTCAAATTGTATACCTGGAGAGGTTTTAGACCTGCGGTGTAACATGGAAAATGGTACCATTTTATCTTGCCAACATTTCAGCTATTATTATATCTGAACTGTTCTCATGCTCAGCCTGAGTTAATAAATCTGAATTGCCTAGACAGTAGGAACAGGTTGAGAACGGTGATCTAATAAAATAAGGGGTAAGCATGGAAAAAAATTTGTTTCACACTTCATCTGAAGCAAAAATCTAACCAAAAATGCAGTATAAAGGGCTGGTGTGCACTGAAAACTGACATTACAGAGCTCTCTCTCTCAGGCGTTTGAAAAATCCACTCCCCTGAGGGACGTGGCTATGCTGACCTAACTAACCCCTAAAGCAGACAGCACTACATTCTGGGGAGCTAGCGGCTGCCTCTTGGGGAGGTGGACTGACTGCTGTAGTGAGTGTCTAAGCTAAAGTGCTGCAGCTGTGCCTCTGTAGCATTTTGAGTGTGCACATAGCCAGAAGGTAGTGTACAGTCACTGCAATTTTTAATTAAACATACTAGAGTCCTAATTTAAGACCGCAAAAAGCACAGATATTGCCACCTCTTCTCCCAGGTTTGGGGTCCCAGTCAGCAAAGTTACTTAAGCCATGGTTAACAGCTGATTCAGCTGGACTGCTTGCATGTCTACACTTAAGCATGTACTTGCATACTTCGCAACGTATAAAAGTGCTTTCTTCGAAGTAACTTCTCACTGTACTTACATATTTCTTGCCTTCAGGACTCCCTAGCAGAAGTTGAAGAGAAATATAAAAAGGCTATGGTGTCCAATGCGCAGCTAGACAATGAAAAAACAAACTTCATGTACCAAGTAGATACCTTGAAGGATGCATTGTTAGAGTTAGAAGAACAGCTGGCAGAATCCAGGAGGCAATATGAAGAGAAAAGCAAAGTAAGTATGAACACTTCTTGAGAAGCTGAAAGTTGTTTGAAAAAATATCTTCAGGGAAGAGACAATACTTTTTTTTAAGGAGAGGGGGATGAATCAAGTATGTAGAAATCTACCCGTTGAATAGCGCTCATTAGCAACTTGGCTTTTTTGCCTTTATCTGCCGGCACATGAATATGAGATTTACATTTTTTAAGTCAATATCCAGGATATGGTGACTTTTTCGCATACAAGCTCATCAGTATAGCTTTATGTATTTCATTTGCATTTTGACTTAGAGAATATCCAAAAAGCCTTTCTGACTCCAGGAAATGTTATCCCTAGCAACTTTTGAAGGCTTTCCTGTTTCCTCTGGGACACGGTTACATACAAAGCTTAATTCAAAAGGCCATAGGAGGGTTGTGTGAGGAGTACTTCTTAAACAAATTAAGGCATTCATGGGCTTAACTATTGAAAATATACTATTGACTTGAATTACTGTCACCTCACTGAGGTGATGGAATGAGTCTCACTGAGTTAACTTTCGTGCAAACTAGTATTTCCTTAGGGATTATGTGGTAACTTCTCAGGAGCTAAATCTTTGACTCATGAGATATTGGTTAGTGTGTCCTCCATCATGCATAACTCTTGGTAAATGGTTTGCTTTTGAAATTTCACAATAAGGACTGGCCACGTTGGAGTACTCTACCTTTTGAAAAAGGTAGGTTCCATTCCTAGTCATTATCTCTGAAGTCAGCAGGGCTTGAGTGCTGTAAATGATGTGCACTCCCCCTGCCCCAAAACCCACACCACCCAGTTTATTATGGATCAGTGTCTAAATTGAGCATTTGGTTTGAAATAACCCAGTCCCAATCTCAGACAAACAAGCTTAAAATTGAGATATTGATACTGCCCCATCTGTAAAGCACTTTGAGATCTGTGTATGAAAAGCTCTAGGTGGTATTATTATTATGCATGACAAATAAATATTTCCTTGCCTCTCCAGGAATTTGAGCGGGAAAAGCATGCTCATAGCATATTGCAGTTTCAGTTCACAGAAATCAAGGAGACCCTGAAGCAAAGAGAAGAAATGCTCGAGGTAGGTAATTACTCCATTGTGTTTAATGTGGTTGTTTGATCCATGTGTTCCAAACTAACAGTTAGAAGATAGAAGGCTCAGACAGGAATGGGGAATCTTAGTCCCTGCCCCAGATTTCTCATCTGACGCAGTACTGTAGGTTCATTCTGTTAGACCTGAAATGGTTAGGGCTGATAAAACAAAAATATTTCAGAAGTACTGTTCGTAGTTGGATTTGTACGTTACACTGTCTTTAATTTCTCAGAATAAGTTGTTATATGCTCTGGGCTCCTTCTTGTGGAGAGGCTGGAAGAAAGAGGACAATGGCATAAAACTCAAGTAAGGATTCAGAGCAAGATAGTTCCAGTAGACAGGTGTTTGTCGTCATACTAAAGGTGAGAGCTTGGCTGTCCCTAGCAGGGTAGGTTTCAGGAGTTGCATTCATCTCTTTGAATGAAAACAGTTGGGTATGGGAGTGATGCATGTAGGTAGATTGTTGTATTTTAACACCTGATTTCATTGTTCTTTGCATCACTACAATCTTGACTTTTTCTTCTGATTAACCCTTTACCTGCTTTCTGTCTCCTTGTGTGTCCCTGCCCCTCAGGAAATCCGACAGCTGCAACAGAAACAGGAGAGCTATATCAGGGAAATTTCTGATCTTCAGGAGACGATAGAGTGGAAAGACAAAAAAATAGGGGTAGGAACGCACACAACTTCTGAAATTTGCTCAGTTTCACACTGAGCTTCTTTAGCAGACTCCGCCCCTGCAAAACTTCATGAATGAAATATTACCCTATACAATGTGACCCATAATCTGTCAGATATACTCTTTACATTGAATTGTGGCTTTAACTTAAAAGATAAGGTCCAAGAAAATGCTTATCTTCTGGCCAGATTTGAAAATTCACTGGAGTTCACATACCGTGGTGAAATGTGTGCACGCCCATCATGGATATGTAGAACTAAGAAAGGAGTGCCCTTTAGTAAAATACTGGCTATTCATGATGTGGTTTCAATGCTGAATGGAATTGGTTTTCTATTCAAATTTATTACCTTTACTCTTTTAAACCATAACTGCACTGTGGGAAAGGAGAAAGTGGGCTTGTTTATAGCTCCTTGGACTCTTGGGATGAAAATCTTCGTATTTCCCCCCACCAGTGTAAATGAAATGTTAACTCTCACTGGCACTTCTAAAGAGAAATATGGTAGTCAGTGACAGATGAGATGTGAAAGACTCATTTCTTGGGTGGACAAAAGAAACCTGGCAAGTCGTTTGTCTATGATGTTGTCCAATGATTTATGGCAATTTGAAACCCACAATTTAGAATGGTCAAAATTTCACTACAGCTGAGAATTTTATAAAAGTTTGTATTGCATGCTGCATACGTGAGGTATATACACTATTTCCATGACAGACTGCAAAAGTTCCATGGACGCCACTGAGATCTGTCAGACCAGCATTCATACACTTTCTTTAATGTATTTTGATTTTAAAAAACACACCCACACAAAAGTACTATAGGAAATTCAAAGTCAAGAGTATAAAAATCTGTTCTTAGCTGCCTCATTGTATCTAGTTACTGAAAAATCTAATCCCAACACAGTACAGGCTATCAGAGATTGAGTATTTATTATGAACTCCCCAAACTGAATCTTTGGATTAAATCATATATTTACTGGATTTAAATTTTTTATGAATTTGTAAATTTAGCCTTTAATCTTTTAATTTTCTCCTTTTCATGCATGTCATTTCCATTAATTTCTGAATAACTGAAACCTGCTTATTCTTTTTTCTAACTTGCCTTACATAGTCTCTTCTCCTTTCTTGTTGTCTCCCTGCCTTCTGTCTGTTTGCTCTGTGAACACTCAGGCGTTAGAGAGGCAGAAAGAGTTCTTTGATTCCATAAGGAGTGAGCGGGATGACCTCAGAGATGAGGTGGTTGTGCTGAAGGAACAACTGAAGGTATGCCATAAGAACAGAAGAAACTCTTGTTGCTAAAGCAATTAAGTAATCAGTTGCTGGTTTCTCTTCTGGTGCACTGGACAGAAAAGCTGGTTCCAGCTATCCAGCACTGATGAGCCGTATGTACATGTTGCTCTCATTCATTTCAAGAATTTGCTTCTTACCTGTCTCTTCTGTGGTTGTTGGCACTCCTAATATAGTGAATATAGGCGAGGGGCTGTTGTCCAAGGAACATTTCAGATATTGGGCAACAGAGCTACTTTAAAAAGGAGATCAGATCGGTTCTGTCAGAACTTTGAACAAGGCACATTCTCATTGTTTTTGTTATGAAGCAACCACTGCTCAAAATATAAAGGGGCAAGAATGATCAGCCAATTGTAGTGTTTGAACACCAGACTTTAAAATGAAAAGGAGTACTTGTGGCACCTTAGAGACTAACCAATTTATTTGAGCATAAGCTTTCGTGAGCTACAGCTCACTTCATCGGATGCATACTGTGGAAAGTGTAGAAGATCTTTTTATACACACAAAGAGGTATTTTTTCATGCTTTGTGTGTATAAAAAGATCTACACTTTCCACAGTATGCATCCGATGAAGTGAGCTGTAGCTCACGAAAGCTTATGCTCAAATAAATTGGTTAGTCTCTAAGGTGCCACACGTACTCCTTTTCTTTTTGCGGATACAGACTAACACGGCTGTTACTCTGAAACCAGACTTTAAAATGTTTCTTCCTTATCCACAGAAACATGGAATAATCCCAAATTTGGAAGTAGCCACCAATGGAGAGGCTTTAGATGGTCTCGATAATGAAGGATATTCAGATTCTACCAAGATTACTCCAGGGGCGACTCAGATCTTACAGACAGCTGGGGATGGGACACTAGGTAAGTGCTCAGGCTCCACTAGAGCAGTGATACTCAGACTCTGGCTTGTGAGTCGCAAATGGCCCTTCAATGCGTCTCCTGCGGCTCTTTGCAGCACGTGATATTAAAACGCTGGATGCTTTTACTATGTTATTAATCGATTAAGTTATCAGCTCGCACTGTTTAAATATGAATAGTACTATAGTAAATTAAACAATGAATTCACGCTACTGTGGCTCTTGTGGGTAATGCTGATTGCTAATTTTGCTCCTGAACCACTGAGGTCTGAGTATCACTGCGCTAGACTTTTCCATCTGTCTAATCATAATTCATTCACTTTTGTTGCTTGGAGATTGAGCATTCATTATTTAGACAATTAACCAATCACGCAGCTTCTTGAATCACCTCCTATGCCTTTTTCTGCTTATTGATTATAGTCGCTTCACTTCAAGCATATCATGACATTTTTCTGTACCTGCAAAAGGAGCTTTTATTGTACATTCCCTTTATTCTGCACCCTGAGAAAATAAATGGTCATGACACAAGTATAAATACAAGATGAGTAGCAGCTTATTTAGCTTAATATTAAAACCTGAATTTAGGAATGTCCTCAACCATCCTACTGTTGCTTTGGTTATTTTTTCTAACACAGAGAATTAAGCTGAGAGAGAACCAGAATAAGAGCATTTGAATTCATATATGTAAATTTAGTGCACAAATTCTGTAACTAATGTATTATTTGAGAACCATAAATGTCTGCTGAACAATAGTTCAGTGTGCTGTTGCAAGACATTTTAACATTTGAATTCTTAATATCTAATACTGTTAAGTATAAAGCAATTTATATTGCTGGAAATTTTATAACAATGATATGCTCAGCAGTGTGTACAGGAAGTATACATTATGTATGTGTGTCCTCAGACAAGGAGGAATCTAATTGGTTGGCAAAGATTCTGACTTCGGTGCAATTATGTTGTATAGTCAGGATCTGAACTCATTAGCTATTGAACTTTCCACTGTTTCATTATGCTCATGGAAGAGGAGAAAATACTGGATGTTTACTTCTAAATTGAAATACTAGCAAATCTCAACAGGCAGCCAACCATTTAACTGGAAGTGAGAGTTTTCTCAGATTTAGCTGTTGGCAGCTTTTTCTCATTCCATTGGGTGAAAACAATTTGAAACAACAAAAACAGGATATGAGAATATTTAAAAGTTGTATCTAAAACTCTAGTCTGTTCTAACGTATTCTGATTCTATGGAAACAGGTACGTCATTGGAATAAAAGCTAATACCTGACATTGAGTGCTGGTTAACACCTGCTTTTTTGCTCCTAAAATGCTGCAAATTGGAAGAAAAGTTATATTTTTAAACAATACTTGGGAAGAAATATTGTCCCTTTTGGATGGATGTAGTGCCTGAAAGAAGCGCTAAATAACTGAACTTCAACCTTGTGGGTTATGTCTGATATCCATGCATTCAAAACATTTGCCTGCCAATCAGATCCCATCTTCTATAACACTCATTATACACACTTATTTATAAAATAGTGTCTGTTTTTTAAGTCAGTAGCTATAAAATATTGCTGAGTATTAGGTAAGTTATTTGGTTGTAATGCCATCAAACAAACACAGCTTGGCAATAATAATACAGTATAGAGCAATGTGAGGGTTAAAAAATATGGTGATAGCTTGTACTTGTTAGCAGCAAAAAACCCTCTACCTTTGTCTCATAATCTTAAATCTGCGAGTTTTGTTACATTACTATTAATAAACTGCACTGCTTGAAAAATGTTCATCTCATTTATGAAAGCTGTACTTCATACAGCTTCAACTAGAGAAATCTTTAACTTATCTGATGCCAGAATCAGATACAATTCTTGCTTTTGGGAAAGCGGGGGGTTCACTGATCAGAGAATTTACTAATTCAATTGCTGCTTTGCCTCACGTAATTGGCAAAAGCTGATCTTTTATTAACCGATTCTTTCAATTCATTTTCTCTTTTGGGTTTTAAGTGGGGAGGTAAGTGTTACATGTTTAACAAATTTAAGTAGCCACCCCTTGGTGTAGTCCCTTCAACTTTCTCAATGGTCTTTTAGGCAGAGCCAATGAAGTGGAGATGAAAGATGAGATTTTGGAGGATATGGGGAAAAGAGAAATCTTGCAGAATACTGAGCATGAGGAACACAAAGAGGAGTCTGAGGAGCGGGAAATTGTAAAGGAGTGTACGGAGATAAAGACATTGCATGCTGATGAAAATACAGAGGCAGAGAAAACCATGGAAGACAATGATGTCACATCAACAGTGATGTTAAGTAGTGGACGTGAGGAACAAATTCAAAGCCATACAGAACATGTTTCAGGAAATGTTTCTTCCACTGAAAATAGTGATGTAATTGAGTTGAGAAAGGAAACAGAATCAGGAGATGATAGCTTAGAAGCCCAACAGTCTGGTAGTAAGGAATCTGAACATAGTAGTGATTTAAATCACTTGACTAATGAGAATTGGGAAACGGGTACACTGAAAAGTCAGAGTATTGAGACTCCTCAGGGAAGACCTACTGACTTAGACACAGAGCAGGAATCTGAAAGACTTGCACAAGAGCAGAAAATAACACAAGAGGATTTTACAATTTGCCAGCAAGAAGGCAGTAGTGAAATATTTCAGGAAGCTCTTGATTTTGTGGTTAGCAGCCATGCATCAGCTTCTGATCAGTCAGGATCACCAGAAGATGCAAGAGCAGGTACAGGTATTGAAGAATCACATGTGGAGGCTCACACTGAGAGTCTCTGTCAAGCAGAAGAAAGCACTGAAAATGAGGTTATGAGTAGCTTGGAGAAACAGCTTGATGAAGATGAAGGGTACATAGACAGAACAGTTGGTAAAGGAGAGGATGGTAAAAATGACAGTGATACAGCTGAAGAAGAAAATAAGACTGGAAATACAGTTCAGAGTCAGGGAAGGAAAGAAGTAGATTCTGTGGAAGAGGAGGGAGAAGCAGCATGTGCAAGTGAGGTCACACCAGATACAATTGTAAAAGAACAAAAAACAGATGAAACACATACTCTATCCACTTTTTCAAAAAGTGATCTGATATTTGCAGAAGAGGAAGGAAATATGCAAGATGAGGTAGAGAATGAGAAGGATATTGCTGAGAGGGGACAAACAAAAGACACAGGAAAGATGGAAGAATTAACAGGCATGTTGGACGTTCAACCAGATTCTGAAAACAAAAGGGTGGAAGAGGAGGAACCTATGGTATCCCTAGATGAATTTGCAGAGGTAAAAGAGGGTGTATCGCATCAGACAGAGCAGGACCAAGATGTCATGAAAGAAATTCAATCCCAAGAAACTATTTTAGTTACTAGTCCCAGCGATCATGAAATTGAGGAATCAAACACAGAAATGTGGGATGAATCTAGGAAAGGAGAGGAAAGTAGAAATGAGTTGATGGGAGATGAGGGAACACAGGTAGAAACCCAAACAA
Source organism: Chelonia mydas (assembly GCF_015237465.2). NCBI lineage: Eukaryota > Metazoa > Chordata > Testudines > Cheloniidae > Chelonia > Chelonia mydas. The sequence goes on along the minus strand of NC_051251.2, from coordinate 68,435,971 downwards.
TTAAGTGCAGTGAAGAAGTAAAGAATAATCCAATACAAGAAAAAGATAAGACTGTAGAAAGTGAAATGCAGAAAATAGTTAAAGAAGTGGAAGATGAATCTAGACAGGAATTGACTCAAGATGTCAGTGTAATTATTGAAGAGAAAGTTGATGATAAAGAGGCATCAGTGGAAAGTAGCGAGAAGCTGGATCTTCCAGACCAGCAGCATGATAGGTTTGTTTCTGATGATAGTTCATTGCAGAAAATCACAGAACTATCACAGCAACTTAGTGAATCCCTTGAAGGCAACACAAAGGAAATGGAAATTCAGAAAACTGTGTTAGATGATGCATGTCAACTTAGCAGAAAAGAAGGGGATACAAAACAGATGGGAAATGGGAATGAGGAAGATGAGAATAAAGGAATAGAAGAGCGGAATGAATTACAAAAAGTTAAGAAACCAGAAGTTGTTCCAGATGTTGAGGAAGATGCTGATTACCTCAAGACACAGAAAGCAGAGCTGGATGAGAAGTCTAATGAACAAGTTGAGGTGGAGGGTCAAGAGGAGGAAATAGTGGAAGATGATGGTGAAAAATTTGATTTTGATGATGAATTAGGGCTGATATTAAAAACTCCCGGAAAGCATGATGCTGAGAAAGTTAATACACAAACGTTGGAGGAAGTTAGGGAAAAGGAAATAGTCACAGAAACTGCCAAAACAGGAAAAGGTGAAAAGGAGGAAACTCATCAAAGCGGAACACAGAGTGTAGAGAATGAGGGCATGGTTACTGAAGGCAATGCTAGTACCCAGCAGGAAAAAGAAAATGAAGCTGAAGAAGCTGGTCGTTTGCAAACTGATACATCTCGGTCTGCAGCTCCAGAAAAAGCCTGTGATCTGGTGGAGGACGAAACTGAGAATGAAGCCGTGTTAGACAGCAATAATATGGAAAAAATAGCTGCTGAATATTCATCAGAACAGGAGTTAGGAAACTTAGGCAACACTAGGGATGAAAGCAAAGAGGATATGCAAGCTAGTAGAAGGGGCAAGGGTAGATCTAAAGAAGACTGTGTGATATCATGAGTTCAAAATCGAGGACCCAAATAAGTTACATACCATTCAATCAGTTTCAATACAAAAATGCATTTTGCACAATAAATCCGACTTTAGAAATATTCTTTAAATTTCTCTGTATGCAAGTCTCATAGTACAGTGTCAATCTATATATGTGGACATCCATCCAAGTTACTTACTGCGATACATAGTCCACCAGAGATTAAACATGTAGGTTTGTTTTTAATCTCTCAGGTTTCATATTTTATCACCAAGCAGCACAAATGTACTGTTCAGATTCACATCGAGTTAAAATGCCTTTAAGGCAGATATATCCTACCAAGGGACCTTAAATATTGCTCTTATTTTCTAGACTAGTTTTAAGCAAATTAGATGTTTTGAATGTACTTAAATACCTGCCAGAGGTCTCTGTTAGGTACATCACCACTTTATGGTAACTATGATAAAGCAACTCTCAAGCATTACAGAACTTGTAATAATGTCCAAACTTCTTTGTGAATACCTACAGGTTCAGGAACCAAATATAACAGCTAAAAATAAAAACAACATATAAACTGACTTTGTGTATGATTTTAGTATGAACACATTCCAAAGCATGATATATAAGATAAACACACAAAATGCCAAAATATTAGTAAGGTCACTGTGAATCTGCTTAGTCTGCACACTTTGAAAGAACAGTATAGCGTTTAAGAAAGTAAAACATAAATGTTTTGACCTGTTAGTCTTCTGAAAGGAATAAGTGTATACATGTTTACTTAATCTAGGCACTTTGCACCAGAATAAGCCTTCTACATCATGTCTCACATGTACTTTTTTATTTTTTTAGGATTGTTTTGGTACACATGCTAATGTGTGTGTAGATTTTCTGTCAAGTACATTTTCTTGCAAAGTTAATAGTATTATAAAATATCTATTTTTCTTAGAGGAAAATTTGTTTAAATTGCATTTCCTTATTGCATTGTCTTTTTTGCAAAAATATGGTTATGAAAGAATGTTTTCTTATCTCTGAATATACTTTTTCCTTCCTCCTTGCCAGGATGAAGTCAATTTTGAATGTCTTAATCTTTTTGAATGTCTTAATCAGATAATTGGTATTGCTCTTTATGTACTAGTGACCATGTAGCCAAACCTGCCTTTTTGAAAATACCTCTCAACAGCTAGATTGCTTGTGATAGCCTGAATATAAACTGTAGAGATTTGTCTTATTTGCAAATTTTAAACCAGCTGGGAAGAAATGTGTTTTTTGCAAAAGGAAACATTCTTTTAAACTTGTTTTAAGCAATGAAAATCAAAAGGGAATGCAAACTCAAGGTTTTGGGCGGTCTATAGCAAGATATTGCTTGTATTGCTGTTACAAAATTAGCAGAGTGCAAATAGATTGAAAAGATTCAAGATGTATATCACAAATGTACTGAGCTGTATATAATTGAAATAAACATATTTTATACTTTAAAATACCTGTCCAGAGCACTGCTTGCAAACCTGCATAAAATTCAGTCTAAACTGATAAGAGATTCTAAAAGCGCTTTTTTTTGTAAAAAGGCATTGCAGAGTGGCCTCTCAAACGCTTTATGTATTGTAATTTCTCTAAACGTCTAACTTCTTATTGACCATTTTCCTCCATGCTCATTATAGGTAGTAGAATTGATGTTATTTAATTCTGCTAAGAAACCTTGACCTCCACATCCCAGGAACTTAATATGACATTACAGGAGTCAGTAATTTTAAACCTACAGTGCCTTTTAAATGGCTTCCTTTCTGACACTGTGATGGCAGCTTTGGTGCAGTTTCTATGAAAATGTGCAATCCTTAAGATTGAGGACAATAAATGTTAATATTGGAATATAATCATTACACTATTAATCTGATGAACTTCAACAGGTCTTCAAAGCACCTCTTACTGTATAGTATAGTTAACTAGTATGAAGATTTTTTTCATTGCTTGAATCTCAAATGGAATATAAATAAATGTGCTCACTAGACTTTGTCAGTGATTAGGAAGTCATTTATAGTTATGTGTTAATGATGCCTAATCCACTGAAGCATATACCAGCACTTGGTATGTCTGGAGACAACTTGTTCATAAGGAGAAATGTAATTTAAATACTTCTGACATAATTATGGGAAAGTTAATACTAGTTTTTCATTAATATTTCAGTTTATTTTCCTCTGAAGCGTGTGCACATCTGTAAGAACTTTTTAGAACATTAGTACAGGGCCAGGGAAACCGATACAATTATGACTCATTTAATAACTTGGTCATATTGTCTTCTGTTTTTCCAAATTTGGGCACTCTCTACACTGGATATTGGCCATGATTTCAGCATTCGGTGGCCAGCCATCAATGTAGCAGAGTTTTTACTGGTGCAGCTACATCCGTGACTGGCCACCAATTGCTGAAATCAGGGCAAATACCCAGTGTAGACAAGGCCTCTAAGTTCTTAGGTCATTTTCCGATGTGAATCTCCACTCATTTTGTATGCATGCTTTGGGTTATGTGCACTTCATGAGTGTGGTTCCATGCAGGCAAATCATCTTGAAAAGAACCACAGATAATAGGGCAAAAATGGTTACTTACCAGTCCTCCAAGATTACACAGATGGCACCCAGCAAAATGTGCACTGTTATATAGGAAACATGACTTCCCAGTATGTGTTTATGTAATAATGCCAAAGATTAGAAAAAAGAAAAGGAGTACTTGTGGCATCTTAGACTAAGAAATTTATTTGAGCATAAGCTTTCGTGAGCTACAGTCATCCTTCAGTCAACAAAAGTATAAATTCATGGAGTAAACTCATTGACTCTTTAATGAAATTCTGTAGTTTCTTTTGTATGTGGGGCTATTAAGTGATCAGAGCTAGCCTTTGGGGCCCTCCAAAGCCAGTGGCCAATGGCTCCAGTTTATCTGGGTATCTAGCAATGGCAGTGCTATTCTCAGCTTTCATATAAAAAACCAAGTTCCTAGTACTCTTCTTTCTAAAACTAGCCTTGAAAATTAGACTCTGAATTTTTCCTAAAGATTCATGGTTTACTTGCAGTCCTCCCACCACCACCTTTCAGCTGCCACGCTGGCCTTTCGGGTACACATAACCCATGGTTTGGGGATGGTCCCAAACCCAAATGAGTTCACAGGTCTGGGGGAGCAATACTGCCCATGCTGCTGCTGATGGCACTAGGACTCCTGCAAGTTCTCCCACTTGGTTTCTTGCAACTGACCAGCTACATTGCTGGGCAGCCACAGCAACTTCTGGCCACAACTGAGATAGTTGAATAGCGTGAGACACCGCATAGGTTAAATGTGGGATGGAGGGCAAAGGTATCTTGTATCCATGTCTCAGCTCTGGCACGCCATACAGATGCCTTAGTCAAGTCCCAAACTCTGTTTTAGTTTTCACCATCAGCAAAATGGGGATACACTGTACCCCATAAAATAGGTAATTAGCTACCACATATAAAAGGCACCGTAGAATTCAGTAGAATGGAGTAATACTCCTACTGCCCCTCAGACACTTGGCTTGTTAGAAAACCGTAGCATTTCAAAATAAAAATATAGTGGATTTTTCTTCACAAACCCCAGTACAGGCTCCTCTTCTATGCGTGTGAGGAGGGGTGGAAAGGGGAGAACCTAAAGAACTTTTCACACACACACACACACACACACACACGTTTTGTTTGTACCTAGAAGAACCATTTCACTTGCCCTCCCCCAAATCCTCACACCTGCACAAGACTCATGGGATTGAAGTAGACAGGAGTCCATTATGTTGCGAGGAGTGATGTGAAAAACTGCTTTGCAAATGCCCCCAAAAATGCAACGGGTAGCTCTAAAAATAACTATGACAATTAAGTGCTTCCATTCTGGACACTGCAGATATATTTCAAACACAAAAGGCATATGTGTACCATACTGTAAATACTGTGGTAGTTGTGTAATAATTATGTGTATATTTGTGTGCATGGTTAAATTTAGCTTCCAGAATTAAATGGACCATTTGGCAGGTGGGGCTAACTTTAAAATGGGACATTCTATCCTATATTAAACCTCATTCTTTAGCAGTTTGCTTTCTGGCTCTTCTTCTGATGTTTGACTTCCAACCCTGTCTCCAGCCTTGAAATACTTTTCCTTGCTCTTCTGTTCTTTGGCTTTGTTTCCATTTTTCCTCTATTTTCCTTCTTTAAGCAGGGTATTCTGCTCTCCACCTCCCTTTGCTTTTCAGCTACTGTATATGCACATGCACATGTGTTTCAAACCAAGTTATTTATTTTGCAGGACTTACCACAACGTGTCATATAGGGGTAGTCGTCCGTCCCTCCCTTCTTCTCCACCCCCACTTTCAGTTTCATATCAGGAAAGTTTTGCTTTCCCAAGAAAGTATACAAAATGTGGTTTCACATAGATGCCTGGCTACCACAAAGATGGGTGTTCTTGAAATTCCCTGTGTCCTGTCCATTTCTTGGGCAGTTCTGAATGCTGAATGCTTTCATACAGTAGATGTACAATGGTGCTGAACTGTCGTCTTACTTATGATATGTGTGTTTGTTGTATCAGACACCACAGATAAAAAGGTGCATTTTCATAATCTTAGAATGACCTCTCTGTGATTGTAGGCACACCACCGTGATGAGTCACTGCATTATCTCGAATCACCATTGTTCGTTGTAGATTTGCCATATATAGAGGCTTCCATTTAAAAAGTCAACGTTTTCTCATTTACCATATACTGGTATCTCCGATTCCACAGCTATTTCCTGTGTTAAGTATAGTATGTCAACAAAGAAAAAGGGTAATAATTTAGGGATGACCTTTTCCATATATAAGATCTAAAAAGGCCTACTATCTTCATATTTTAAAGAATTCAAAACATACAGTGTAGGTCTCTTTACACAAATTATATCCTTAGGACTATATTCAGTAAAAACTATAACGGATTGTGAGTTGTCAGTTGCAAACTCTAAGAAATGCAAGAACTCTTTTTCCTGACTGAACTTCTAATGTTGGCAGTTAACTTAGTCGGCCAGATCCTGATGTGGTAGTTGAGTGTTCAGCACCTATGTTTGGCTCTGTGTAGCTGACTGCCTATCTGTAAGGAGTGCTGTGGTGGTGTAGCTGCGTTGGTCGCAGGATACTAGAGAGACAAGATGGCAGAGGTAATATATTTTACTGGACCAACGTCTGTCCACTCTGTGTCTCTATCTGTAGGGAGGACAAAGTAATATATATGCTCTACAGAATCAGTATAAAACAAAACATTGAGCAGCTTGTAGAAAGGAAAATTCTGTTGGTCAAATTCAGCTGCTCTAAAGGAATACGTTTTTCAATGTATTTTGTTCAGTATAAAGGTAAAATCAACTTGGTGGTAATGTAGCGCCATAGTTCATAAAATCACTTGTTGCATAAAACAGTGGCACCTGCTGAAACGTTTCCCTTTGCCTCAAAGGAAAGAGATGAGTGTTTGTTTACTTCAGTTTTCTTTTCTCAAAATTATCTTTTTAATTCTGCAAAACAGTGTGCTAGCTCGTATTTGTATACTGATCCCTATTGCTTCAAAATTCAGGTCTAACACAGCAAATTGTCTAAGCTAACAATCTCCTATTTATATTCGACCTGAAGGACTAAAATGGAGAGAACCACTTCACCAGACTTTATTTCTTTAAAAAAAAAAAAAAAAATCACACAGGCAAATGTTTTACTAGAGATAACGAAAGAAAATGTTGTAGCCAAGCTACTTAGTTACAAAGATTTTAGTAAAGATTTTAAAATGTTAACGTATGATTAGCAATGATTGCAGGTGTATATAATCTCTTGTTAATGATATTAAATTTTAAAGATTTGTGAGATTTTTGTGTTGCAGTTGTGTTTGACCCTAGAGTTCTTGCATGCTAACCTAAAATAGAAGATTAGCCTGTTTGCATGCAGCTGGGTGCTGCTACTGAAGTGACAAGCATGCTCAATGAGAATGACATAACTTCCTTTGGCTGAAACCCCTTCCCAGTCCTGTCTGTGACCTCATTTCCTGTGGTACGTGCATAACTACCTTCATCATTAGTTTCACTAACCTTCACAATTCTTTCTTTGATTAAATATATACCCTGAAAGATGTAACTTAACTAAATCAGTACTGAGTTCTCTCTCTTCTCTTTCAGACAGACTGAAAAAGCTCATTGGTGAACGAGAATCCTTGCTAGAACAGGTAATTAACATATTTCAGTATTGCTGGATGCCTGGTAAAGCAACATGGTGAGGCGGAGATTTACAAGAGAACAAAATACTCCTATAACATAAAGAGCATAGACAATAATGCCCAACAAAGCATAGCAGCTGCTGCTTTGCTTCCCTTCCTGTGTTCAGTGTTTTTATTCCACAGGAGCTGGGTTCAGCTTTGTACACTGGAGATATATTTATGGGGATGGGTGTAAGGCAGATTTCTGCCAAAAACAGTCATAGACAGGAAAGGACACACTCAAAAACAATCTTCATAAAAAACTTCATCAGGATTTTGAACAGGGGATTCTCTCTTCCCCCCCCCCCCCCCAACCCCAGATGGGCTAGTTGCATGTGTTACAGGGCTAACTGCACTGTAGACCCCTCCTGGTCTCTTCAAGGGTGCCTCATTCAGGTCTCTGGCCTCACACAGCCACCTTTCTTGGGGTGGAATCATGCTTTTCTCCTGCTCAGACTAGGCCTTGCACTACAGTCCCCAAAGTTAACCATGATTATCTCAACAGGCAGTTCTGCTTTCTCGGGAAGCAATGATGGTGATAAACAGTGACCAGACAGCCTTCTTAAAGCAAAGTACTTAGAACAAAAACATTCCAGAGAAAACAGCCCTTTAAACAGTAAACAGTCTGCATGCTGGCCTGTCTTTGCATAAGGCTTATCATTAAGGCTACCATTTTGTCATGGATATTTTTAGTAAAAGTCACGGGCAAAAAACAAAAAATCATGGAAGCAGTGACCTGTCGTGGCTGGGAGCTGCAGGGATCCCAGTGGCTGGGAGTGGTCCCCCTGCAGGTCTGTCCCCTCACTACCTTTAAGGGCTGAGAGCTGATGGGGGGTCCCCCTTGCTACCCGCGGCAGCAGGGGAGCTATGGGGGGAAAGGGGACCTGCTAGTGATGGAGGCTGGGGAGCTGTGGGGGGCCTCCCCCAGCTGCTGAGCAGCTCCGGCACTTGGGAGCTGCAGGAGGCCCCCCCATGGCCACTGACCAGCTTCAGAGTCCATCTGCCGCTGGCGACTGGGAGCTGTGGTGGGGCCCCGGCTGCTTGTGGTGGGTGGCAGCTCGGGTTGCAGCTGGTCAGTTGCAGGGGGTCCTGCCACCCTGGTCAGCTGCGGGAGGGTCCCCCACCACCCACAGAGACTGGTCAGCTGTGGGGGCCTCCCGCTGCCGGCAGCAGCTGGTCAGCTGTGGGGCCCCGAATGTCACGGAGGCCTTTGGAGGTCATGGATTCCGTGACTTCCAGGACCTCCATGACATAATCTTAGCTTTCCGTGAATGTGTGGGAAGCCCTACTTCAGATTCCCTCTGTGTCCTTGGACAGCTGCTGACAATCTTTGTTTCACAACGTACAGTTTAGAAGGAAAAATGCAGTAGGAATACAATAGCTGGGTAAATGGTAGCCAAATTATTGATGGTGAAACTATAAATCATAAAATTCCAAGGTAGCATAAAGATTCCTGTCAGTTAGTCTCTTGAGACCTTTGGGACTATTATGATTGTTCATCTGCATTAACTCATGTTGTAAAAAATCTGACTTTCTTTAATTTGCATGTAGAGTATAAACTTCATTACCAATAACTCTGTCCCCTCAATGTTACGTACTAGTTCTACTCTAGAATCTACACCCTGTTTCCCAAATAACTTCCCATGTTAAACAGTGCTGCAAAGGAATTTGTAGGAGACTATTTTATGACAAACGTATATTTTGAGACAGATGATTTAAGTATGACCATTCCTTCTGGCCAACTGAACTTTCGTGGGGGGCAGTCTGTACATTGATTTGGACCACTCTCTGTAGAGACACTGAAATTAATGAATTATTTTGGGACTTTCAGATTAAAACACTAAAAGGACAACTGGAAGAGAAGCAGAAGAATGACAAGATGGAGAATATGCAGTCTGAAGATGAAGTTCTTGAGAATGGGACAGATATGCACATGATTGATCTCCAAAGTAAACTTAGTTTCCATTTTAAGAGTAAACTGCTATGTGCCGCATATTGGTTTACACTTGACTCTTGAATTCTGAGTCTCTCTCACTTACAGGCTATCTTGTCTGTCCACTTGTTCAATTCATTCTTGTTACGTTGATAGAATTTTCAGTGCAACGGGCAGTTAGATAAGATTCTACAGTAGGTGCAGGAGGGGGGTGGTCCTTAGCGTTTCTGTTTCCGCTTTCAAGACTATGCTGCACAGAAACCTCCCTTGTATTATCAGGTAGGGCTGGGCGGGGGCTCCCTTTACACTACCAATTCTGCTCGTAGAATTGTCAAGTGATGTGATCTGAATCGCTCCCTGATAACAGGGACTGGAGTGTCTATGCGTACCAGCTTGCATGTATAAGGGAACTTTACAGAGTATATCATGCCAAAGCACAGAGCATGAACCACCTGCCCACCAGCCAGCCCCACATAGTAATAGTGCAACATTTTAAAGCTCCAGCATTTTATGTACTGGAGCCCTGTCCAGATTGTTCCTACATTTCTGATAACAGATTTGTAATTTTTTTTAGGAGATGCCAACAGACAAATCAGTGACCTCAAATTTAAACTTGCAAAGTCTGAACAAGAGATAACAACTCTGGAGCAGAATGTAAGTTCGCACATGGAGAGTGAGTGATCAGCTAAGAAATACAGTTCCATGATAAACTCAGGTTATGTCTACACTGACTGACAGGTCAGACTACAGGGGTGTGAATAACTGTGCGGACCAAAGTGCTGTAACTCCCCTGTCTGGACACTGCAGGCGCAAACTAAAAGGTTCTAGTTCGCACTGAGGTATACTCCTGGGGGAATTCTGCACCAGAAAATTAAAAGTTCTGCACATGATATTTTAAAATTCTGTATATTTTATTTGTCAAAATAATACAATATAATCATGCCAGTTTCAGTTATTTTGGTAATTTATTTCAAAATGCCTACCTGTCAGCAAGCATGTCTGCAATACAGACAACAAAAAAAGATTCCCCCAGGAGTAGAGAGTTAAAGAAATCCCTTCAACAACCCAGTTGCTGTTTTTCTGTTTGTGCTTTTGTTGGGTGTGTCACGTGCCAGCTGGGCACATTTTGGGAGAAAACTCTGCCCCTGAGGTCTTTTAGTTGATTCTCATTTTTTCGCCCTGCCCCCGTAGGATTACCATATAGAGGTTTCCAAATAGAGGATACTGCTGGGGGGGAGTGGGAGGTGGAGCTGGAGGGGGTATAGTTGGGGAGTGCTGGAGGTGGTATTTGGGGATGCTGGAGAGGTCCATACTAGGAGAGGATATTTGGGGGGTGTTAGAGAGAGCTGCGTGGGGCCTCCCAGCCCAGACACCCACACCCCCTCCCCACAGAATCCAGTCACGGGGCCAGACACCCGCACTCCCAGAGCTCAGGGATGTAGAGGGAGAAACAGCATGATGCTGAGTCCTGGGCACATATGGAGTTTCCTGCACACTGCCTCCTTCCTTTGGGGCATGCTGGGAACTTCAGCTGCTGGGAACTCTCCAGCTCCCCCTTCTCTTGGCAGTGTTCTCTATTTGTGAGCTTGGGAGCCAGGCTTTGTGGGGTCCAGCAGCCTCTATGGGCGGCCAGCAGCTCTGCAGTGCAAATTCTAAGGGGAAAAATGAAATTCTGTGCAAATTCTGCATTGCACAGTGGTGCAGCATTCCCCCAGGAGTAAAGTAGTCTTGTTTGAAAAGGACTACATTAACACGAACTATGAACTTTTCAGTTAGTACCCGCAGCATCGACATGGGGGAGTTACAGTGCAACAATTTGGTGTGCACTGCTATTCACACCCTGTAGTCCAAACTCTGAGGCAGTGTAGGCAAGCCTTTAGTCTTGTTTGCTGTAAGAAGCTTTGAAGAAAGGATTGTTAGGGAGTCAGAGCGATCTAGTTGTGTTCACACAGACTGGAAATACTTTCATTTACGTATCAGAAATATTATTCTATAAATGTAGAGTTCAAAACAACGATCAACTTCAAGGATCTGTATTAACACTATTTTGAAAATACAAGAACCCTTTAGAATGTGGTTATATCCAGATACCTGCAGTACTTGACCTGCTGGAGGCAAATGGTGTGGAGTACAAGTCTGCATAACACAGTTGGATGTCGCTGCTCATTATGCCTTTTGTCCTGCATAAGTCAGCCACACAGTTATTCTTCAGGAGGAAAGAATGGCCCTACTTAGTCACTGGTTGTAGAGAAGTTTGCCCTGTTTAACTTTCAGTGTAGGTAAGTTATATTTTTTTAATACATTGAAGCATTTCCCCATATCGTTAGTAGAGTATTAGAGAAAAATATGGACAAGCAACCTGGCATTACCAGTAACTGACATCTCTGTGGCATAGTTTATTTCTCAGAACATGCCCTTCATTCTAATAAGAACACAGTGTAGACTCCCAGCTTCACTGGGTTGCCAAAGGAAGGACAGGATTAGAAGTTATTTTACCTGTACAGAGTTCTTAATGGTATACTTGCTTTTTAACCTTAGGTAATACGGTTGGAGGGTCAAGTAGCTCGATACAAATGTGCTGCTGAAAATGCTGAAAAAATAGAAGATGAACTGAAAGCTGAGAAACGCAAACTCCAAAGAGAGGTAATTTACTGTTACAACATTATAGACAAGCAAATTCTGTTTCTACAGAGGAGAAGCAGACACATCTCCGAAAGCTATTTTCTCCAGTAGTTGCCACTGTTCTTGGGTTACTGCAAGGTAAATGGCTACTTTTGTGTTGGTCCTGTTAATCGTGCTGAAGGATATGTCCAGAATCTTCAGACTCTTAGATCTGGTTAGTGCAAACACAACTGTGACAACTCACAATAGCACATTTCCCCTGAACTGATCACTGTAACTGACTCTCAGGAAACGTCATCCTTAATGCCTAGCATCTCTCTCTGACTTGGTGCTGCTGACTAGACTGGAGCGCTCATATCCCAGGGTCGTATCCTTCAGTACAGTTCTACTTCAGTGACAAAGTGTCATTTACAAGTGTCAAATCCAAATGGTCATTTCAGTCAGCGTACATAAGACTTGAGTAATTGGTGTTTGTACTATAAAAAGTTACAAGTGTTGGCATGCATGTCCTTTAACTAACTTCATTAAGAATCAGTTCTCAATTACAGCTTCTGTTTTTGTACTTTCAGATCTTTGACCGTATTGAGATGTGTAAATGAGAAATGAGTGGGAAGCTGGGAATACTGGCAAGGGGGTATCAGAGGTCATGTTTCATTATTTAACCACAGTGACACAGAATCAACAATAAAGGACATAGAAGATAGGCCACACAAGCAACTTTACATGTTTGGCAGAAGTCTAAATTTTATATCAACATTTTCAAATTTCAGTGCTTAAAGTCAAGCACTTAAATTGGTTGACATTGCAGCTACTGAACTAGTCTTCCTTGCTTGTTGTTTTGATCATGTCCCTCAATGGGCTCCCCATACATGATCACCTCAAATTTAAACATCTTGTCATCACCTTCAAAGTTCTGTATAATTCTGCCCCTTCTACTTATCTTTTGTCAAGCTTCATATTGTCCACCCCTCCCGTTCATCCACCACTGCTCCAGCCCTTGTCTGCTCATTTGTCAGTTTTACACAATAACCTCTGTGTCGCCTTCATTGTGGCCCTTTCTGCATGGTGCAGCCTCACTGATCTCATCCAGTGTCCCTACTCTATCAACATAAGGCCTTCTTAAAAGACCCATTTCCTCCATGCTGCCTATAATGAATCAATGACTTTATTACTTGCTTATTGATGTTCCTGTTCCTTTTCCCCAACGCACTCTCTACTTCTGTTTTTATAGTGTGAGACCACTGGACCAGAAACTGTCCTTCATGAGTGTTTGGGAAGTTGGTGCTACCGTAAGCTTACTGTATAGTAAGCAAAAGTAGTAATATTCAGGCACCTAAGTAAATGGTCTGAATTTCAGAGGTGTTGAACACATACTATTCCTCTTGGAGTTTGCACTGACTTGAGAGAGAATGAGGTTTGCTCAGCACCTCTGAAATTCAAGCTATTTAGTTGGTGTGACATTCCCCAGGGTAGAATGTGGAGAGTTGAACAGCAGTGTCCCCTTAACTCTAGCCTGGGGTGCCTTTTACACTGCTGTGCTGTCAGAACATCCATTCTTGGCCTGCTCACACAGCCCTCAGCGTGCAAATTCACTCCCAGCTAAATACATGAGCACGCTGACCAGTCACTCAGGTTACATATAGGCGACACCTGCAAATTTAGTCCCAGATTTTCCACCAAAAATGTGCGTTTTGTGCTGTCCAGCACACTACTGAACAATTCAAGCTCATAGAAAGTCCATCGTTGCATCAAAGGAAAAGGATAAGGGCTTATCCCAAAAAGAGTTTCCCACGCACTTCAATCCAAACACACTGGTTAAGATACAACAATAAGCTAAGTTTAACTACAGAAAGATAGAATTTAAGTGATTACAAGTGATAATGCATAAAAGTTGAAAATTAATTACAAAAGAAAATAAAAGAATAATAAGCAAGCTAATACCTAACTTAAAAAGCTAACTGAACTTAAAAGCAAAGGTTTTGTCGTACCATACACTGTTGTAAATTTCACAGGCTAGGTCTCCTTGCAGCCTGGGACCACTCCCTCCTTAGCTCAGTTCTTTGAGATTCATTATGTTATGAGCAGAGAAATGGGAAAAGGAGAGGTGAAGTCAAGCATTTTCTTCCCCCTTTATAACTTAATTTCTTGTGCTAGAAATAGCCTTGCTGAGTCGTGGTGACATACAGTCTGTTGTGGATGTGAAGTTTGAAATGTTCCTGTGATGCAATGTAAATTGCTTATTCATGCCTTCCCTCTCCCCCCCCCCCCCCCCCCGTCCCACCCCCACCCCGGTGGGAGAAAGGTCGCATAAGTATCTGATTTGTTTTTAACACCTGGCTGGGGCCAGTGTCTCTTTGTCTCTGAAAAACTGGTTTGTGGGTGTTATCCAGAATTACAATATATTTCAGTAACTATCATACAGTAGAATCTCATAACTTTACACATAGTGTTGCTACACATATTTCAATGGAATAATAACGTTCAGCAGATGGACTTTTCAAATGATACCTCACAAGGCATACTTTGTACAAAAGTTATCATAGTCTTGTAAAAGGGGTGACCATAATATTATAGACCATCACACTTGGATTCAGAATCTGAGGCATGTTAGTTTGGAAAAATGTCTTATGAATAAAATACACTGTGTGGCTTTCAAAGTAATGGTGCAGGCAGTTGCTTAATCTGTCAGAACTTGTTGAAAATCTGTCAGGACCTTCTGCTTGTTCTTGTAGTGAGGTTGCAGCAATATGGAATTCAGAATAGAATTAGTGTTAAGACACCCAAGCCACATTCTTTAGGAAAGGAAAAACATTTCAAAAGCTAGTGATGGCTTTTCCTTTGCTTCTTCCTTTCAGCTTCGCTCAGCATTGGATAAAACTGAAGAGCTTGAAGTTAGCAATGGCCATCTAGTGAAACGGCTGGAGAAGATGAAGGCCAATCGAAGTGCTTTACTATCTCAGCAATAATAGCCAGCCTTTACTGAAAACTACTACTTGATGGAATGAGAACAACATTGGAGAAGCTTGTCTTTGGCTGTTTGGGATGCTTTATCATCCTACCTTCTGAGAACAAAAAAATCCCCAAACACGTGCACTCATTTGCTATATGCCACCAAACAGTGGTTCTCTCTACGCAGATTCAGTCCTGCTGCACTATATACATAGGAGTAGCTGATCCAAATGGCTGTGCCTGTAGATGCCTTTCCACTCGGTATGTTTGCAGTACAGAGCCTGGACACCATTTAACAAGCACACCGGGCATCCTGATAGTTCTTCATCGTGAAAGGCACAGTAGCCATTTTTTGCCATTTAAAATGGTGTTAAAAATAAAGAGTAAACCGGGACTTGACTTTTGTCTTGCTGAAATTTAGGGCTGGGGGGGAGGAAGTTGTAATTTTTTGGACTTCTCATGGCAGTATCTGCAATTTAGTGACTACAGTAGTATATTCATAGTAGCCTGTTCATTAACAAAACACTGTGGAACCACGAGCCATTACAAAGCAAAACTCCTTCAGTGGAAACCATGGAAGATGATGGTCTTGGAAGCAAAAGTGACCTTAAATGACTTTGCCAATAAAACGAAGGTGATTGGAAGGATTTTTGCACCAGTTCAATCGTAAGACTGTTTTATTTCAGGGTGAATAGGCAATAGCTTCACTGAATTACAGCTTTTTATGTGTATTATTTAATCCCTATATTTGGAATTGAAGTAAACTACTTCTTTTAAAGGATGTAATAATGTTGCATAAATAAACCAGAGTAAGGCCATGTTTTAAAAAAGGTGGATTGCACTTAAGTCATTTCACTACAGTTGTCGAAGCAAATATAATTGATTTAAACAAAATGTATGAAGGGTTCTTCTATATCAGGAATCACCTACCAGTACTTGAGCTGTTAGGAATCTCTGTGCTTCTACAAAAGATCGACCAGTCTAATTTTTGTTAAGTAGCTGAGAAGTAAAAGAAGCACTTTAGAATACATTGCTACATACATTTTTTCTACAAGTTCTGTAATTGCAAAACTGTTCCGTGGGTCTTTTACGAAATAATTTTCAACTTGAAAAAGAAAACATAACCAATTAAAATATCCCAGGCAGTTTTCACAATCTAGTGACTCACAGTTAGCATTACAGCTCTGCTTCGTTAGAACAGATTTATAATGTTGAATTCAAAGCAGTTATCTGAGAAATAAAGCCCAGCAATTTGTCCCCCATCCAGAAAAATTTTGTAGTACATAAGGAATGCAGATGATTATTGTTCAAAACTCCCAAAGACTCTGTTCCAGATATAAGATTAGATATCTCTTCAACAGAAATAATTTTGCATGAATGCTGACTGTTGCAGACTCCCTTCACTTCTGTTGCTTGCCACCTACTAAGCCAAATTCAGGGTCAAGAGGCCAAATTTCTCCTTAACCTCAGTTTTAGGTTTCTGGTCCACATAGTATTCTTGCTTCTCCCTCCATATTTAGAAGTTAGAATACAGGACGCTGCTGTTGTCCACTAAAGGAAGTATTGCTTATCTCTATGCTTGATTACCACCAAAAGTCAGATAACTTTGTTAATTGGATGTGTTTCCCTGGCTAGAGAAGGAACACTTCTCATTCCATGTGAATGAATTCAGGCATCTGGCTTACCATCAGTGAGGAAGGAGTAGGTCAGTGTTTTGGAAGAGGGAGTTGGGATGAGGAGACTTCTGTGGTCCTAAAGAAATCAGAGAAATGTAGGGCTGGAAGGGCCCTCAAGAGGCCATACCCCTGCACTGAGGCAGGATTCAAGTATACCTAGACCATAATTTCTTGCCCTAGTCAATTGGATATAGAGCTGTATAGTGGGTAAAAGGACTCCTTTAAATGAAATCTCCACCTCCAACGGAACTTTTAGGCAAGACTCTTCAGATGCAGAGCCAGGTTTCTTGCTGAATACGTCAAACTAGATGTAGAAATCAGATTTGCACCTTTCTGTGACTTTTACCATTTCTGGTGTATAGAGCCTCTAGTGTCTACAAAATACAATGAAGTTTTTTATTAAAATAAACATACCATAGTATTTTATTAAAGGATTAAGTTGTGTGATTGATTGCTGCTTGGCCTCTCTTCTTGTGGTAGCGGTGAAAATACTATCTTGTGGCAAAAATCAGGAGAAAAATCGGTAAAATAAGGGTTGGGCCAAAAAATTAAAACAAATACTTTGTTCATCAGGAAGTGCTGCAATTTTTTTTTAAAGGAACTTTCATCTTGCATCCATATGCATTAATCTCTTATCACAGACAGAAGTCAAATCCAAATTTCATAACCTGGATGCTTATGCCTCTAAGAAATCTTTCAGTGTGTGATAAACTAGCTTTATACCCAAACCATAATTTTTGTTCCCTTTGAATCTCAGTATGACCTAGGTTTAATTGTAAGGGAAAAATATCAGTTGGTTGTTGCACATTAATATTTTCCTATAAAGCATGAACACTAACAAGGCTTTAAATGGTAGTAACAACATTGGCTCCAACCGCTCCAAGCCAGTGCCTCCGGTTGGAGTTCAAGGGTATGTCTACACTGCAGCGGGAAGTGAGCCTCCTAACCCAGACAGAAACACCTGCTGAGCTAGCATGCTAAAAATAGCCATATGAACATGTGGCTTCGGCCGTAGCTCGGGCTCTTAACCTGACCCTCTTCGTCTGAGCTTGGGTGGCTAGCTTGAGTCTCTACCACAGCTGCAACGTCCACACTTATTTTTAGCATGCTAGTTCCAGCTGAGCTAGTGTGACTCTGTCTACCCGGACTGGCAGATGTGCTCTCAGCTGCAGTGTGGACACAGACCTGCTGGCTTCCCTGGGACTCCACATGGCAGCTCATTGCAGAATCAGAATGAATGTTCCAATAATTGTATTTAAATTTGCTGTCCTTTGATTTGTTTTGAAATGTTTAATTTTATTGTATTAAAAAACTATGGCATGTGTATAACTTAAATGGTTTTTAAAATCAGTTCTTCTATTAAGGAAAAACAAGCACATATAGACCTGAACTGATCTGGAGAGCCATAAGCAGAAACTGATGTTACTTGGGCATTTTTATGGAGGGGTTTATCATGATAAATGTCTGCATTGGAAAGTGTAGGCTTTTCTTTAACTAGACATAAGAGTTTATTTCAATTTAGTAACATAAGAGTTTATTTCAATTTAAATTAAAATGTACATTTATAAGGGTTTCTATCTCTGAATGTAAATATAAAACAGGTAAAATGCCAGCTCTCCTACAGACCACTGCAATGAGAACTGTAGTTTTTATTTTAAGTAGATTGAACTATGGAGATAACCAGGGTTCAGACTTGCCATAAATAGGTTTGAAGGTGTCAGTCCAGTCCTTTGTAGATGCTTGTTCACCACTGTACAGTGAGGCACATTTGGCAATCTTGAGCTTGGGAAATACCCAAAATTAGAACAACATTGATTCTGCTGGATGAACTAAACTGGTAGTAAAAAGAAAAGGAGGACTTGTGGCACCTTAGAGACTAACCAATTTATTTGAGCATAAGCTTTCGTGAGCTACGGCTCACTTCATCGGATGGTAGTTTGGTGCAGTGTCTGGTATAATCACTTATTTATCACATTCCGTATATAAGCCACCACTCACTTTTCCTTTTCATCCAAAAGGGTCCTGTATAGACATCGAGGTAATTTTTATTCACCAAAATCTTGTAAACTTCATCTTTTCATCTCGCTCTGGCCATACAGGTATCCCAATTTACCTATATACAGTTTTAAAATGTACTAACTGGAAAATGCAGTATTTGCCTTTTTTCCTTCCTCTTACAATATTTCTCAATTGGTATATTTTTTTCTCCATTATAGCCAACTAATGGCATTAAACCAGTATGAGGTCCTAATGCCAGTAAGTCTCTTCCTATTTTAGCTTGATGTCTTTCACATGAGATTAGGGATATACGTGTAAGGCACAGTTTTATTGGACACACACTTGCTTCAAGAGTAATGTAAAGGGCCGCGCCAAAAGTAGAGTGGCTTTAAATTTGCACTTAGGTAATTTATAGTATAAGAATGTATACAGATTACCATCGTAACATCTTGTCTTGATAGTCATTGCTTTGAGTAAAATTCTTTATATTTTTAGTGTCTCGCTCTCCAGACATAACACAGTTGTGTCAGCTGATTGAAATCCTCCTTTCCTACTCCACTTTTCTTATTCTTTTGACTTCTTAGGTCAGTATCTTGCTTTGACAAGTCAGTGATTCTTTCTTCTTCCTACTAAACAGGGGAAACAAGTCTTGATGTTGTCAGAGCAATGTAGGTTCTTACCCCTTAAGCCTATATAATTGAGGAAACGTATATTTTGTAATTCACATCTATAATGTTGCTATATATAATGTACAGTAAGGTAATTCAGGTCAAATACTTCTATCTCCATTTTAATAGCTTTACATACAGTGCAAAAAATGCAGTCCGTAAGGACCCTACAGTATGTGTGCCAGTTGTATATATCTGGCTTTCCGTATTACATATAGTAGGGGGGAAAACATATATTGTAGGCACTATCACCCCACACAGATATGGAAAAATGTTAATAGTAATGGCTACTGTGCTGATCCTGAGGGTCTTATTCAGAAAAAAACTCCCATTTTAATAAAATTATTAATGAAGACTGCAGAACTGAGCCCTGCACTCTCAATGTGTATTTGACAGACCCCTTGGACTCCCAACAAGCAATACCTTAGTTCTCACTAGATCAGCAGTTCTAAAATGAATTGGGCCATAAGAAAAGCTAACACCCTCCCCCCAACCCCCAAATAAAGCAAATGCTGGTGCTTTCTATTCATTGGTAAGCAGACAATCTAATAGCCATGTATCAAGATAGTAATTAAGGTGCCAATACAAACTTGTCTGTGAGTTTGTCCTAATGTGTTGCATTAATAATTAGCTTTAAATTATGCCTTTAGACATTGACTAGCCTTCGCCTTAATAATCATGTGTTTAAGTGTAATGTGTTCGTAGACGTTTGCATTTGGTAGGAAATACCCAGTACTGATATCCCAGCCTACCCTAATACACATTTTATTTCAGAAAGACACATAGGATGGAACATTTTTATTTTTGAATTGATCAGCTATAGTCAGATAAAGAGGTTTTAGTGCACAGGGCCCCATATTTCAGCAGAAATTTCACAAAGATGTTTAACAAGTCCATGCAATCAGAACTTTACTACAAAGCTGCTGCTGCTACTCTGTTCTGAAGTTTGGTAGGGAAGCGTCTTTCTTTTTCTCTAGACTAACTGTTCCTAAACAGTAGCCCACAGACTGCTCATGTGGTGTTGCTTTCCTCATTTCTCGATGCTATTCCTTCTAAAAGAAGCTTAAAATAAATTCATTATTTTTGTAGCATTATCTTTACATATTAGAAATCCCTGTCATTTGTACAGAGAATTTTCCATTCAGTGATCTCTATTAATGTGGTCCACTCTACGAACAAAAGTTTTAAAACCAGTTTCAAATATGGCCCAAGCCCCTGGATGCCAAATATTACCATGTGTAAGCTGTTTCATGAATCAAAACCAAAGTGAAATGAGCTGGTGATCTCAGTCTATTTCTTTGGTGAAGGGCCTAACCAGGACACCTCACTCAGGCCTTGGCTGATGGGTTAATGGAGACCATCTGACCTGCAGCAGTGTTTGGGACTGAGATACATTGATGGCAGTGTGAGGAAGCTTGTGTGGTTGGTGCCTATTCTATGGAGAAAGGGTGTGTTTCAGTGCACAGCCCTGTCCATGCCACTTACGTTGTGGACGCACTAATTTCATTTTTAAAGACAGATTATTTTATAAAACAGTCCAAATAAAAATGGTGTATTCTAAAATATGTAGTGTGTGTAAGCTATTTGGTATCGGGGATGTGTTTGTACAGCATCTGGCATACTGGAACTATGCTATTGACAGGCCTAGAAGGTACAACTGTAATATCAATCCATATGAAATCAACCTGAAATATTTTAACATTCTAAATATACAATGGTGTAAACTGTAAATACCTAAGGGACTGCATAGGCATAGGCGGCAAGTTATATGGGCCTGTGCTCCACCAATATTCAGGAACATGGACCCAGCTCCACCAGTGTTTGGGCTTTTATTTTCAGAGCCGTCCTGTCCATAGGATGGACTGGAGCAACTGCTCTGGGCCCATGCTTTGGGGGGCCCTGCGCTTTAGGGGGATGTGGGGTTCAGGGAGCCCTGGAGGGTTAGCGGGGGCCTGGCACTGGCAGCAGCGAGAGACCCGTCCCCAGCCTGCCCTGCCCCCGCCCCAACACGCTTCTTTCTGGCTTCCTCCCCCGAGCGACACCGGGCGCTGGCGGGATGGAGCGGAGAGGAGCGGGGTGGGCTGGGGCCGGGTCACTCGCTGCTAACCCCCCAGGCCACCCTGGACCCCGTATCCCCCTGAAGCAAGGAACCCCTCAAAGCGCGGGGCTTGGGGCGGTTGCCCCAGTCCATCCTATGGACAGACGGCTCTGCCTGGACTCGTTCTGGGCACCACCAAAAATTATACAAACCCCACGTGCATTGGCTATTACACTGAGAAATAAGTATTTACGCATCGTAAAGGTTTCCCTTTTTTCTAAAGCTAATCTGCTAGTTTGAGCCAGCTTTTAAATTGCTCTGCCAGGCTTCCACGTGAACAATTAAAGATGCCCTTCCCTCCCGTGTGCACAGGGCAAGACTCCCGTTCAGGAGGCCGCTGCCCCCAAGGCCTCGCTTCCCTTTAGTGCAAGCCTCATGCCCGGCCGCTGAATGGTCTTATGAGCGGGGACTGAGCCAGGGGCTTCACGGCAGCCCTTGAAGGCCGGCCAAGCAGCAGCCCTCCCTGGCACGGTGGCGGGTGCTCTAACACCAAGCCGCCACCATGAACGAGCGCTAGGTGGAGCTAGAGAGAGCGCCCGGCCTCCCGCCCCCATGGGTCAGCCTCTGCGCAGATGGTCTGCGCTTTGCCCGCCATTTTGGCTTCAAGGCGCCTTCGCACGCAGCCGCACGGGGGCAGGGCGCCTCAGGCGCGCCCGCCCTCCCGCTCCCGCGGGCGCTGCGCAGGCTCCAAACGAGGCCCAGGCGCGTGCTGGGAGCGGCCGCTCACTCGGCGCCCAGCTCCTCCCGCCGCTTTGCGAGAAAGACCAATCAGAAGATAGAACCGTTCTCCTGCCAGCCAATGGCGGTGGGTCGCGCCGTGCGCTCCCGGACCGAGGCTGTGGAGAACCGGCGGCCGCGCGCCGCCGCGGGGGAGGGGGCGGCGAAGGGATCGTTAAGTTGGACGTTTGAGGCAAGCGAGGCCGCTCGTCCCGTGCGGGCCAACGCATTGTCCCTCCCCCAGGTCTGTGCACGCGCCCTTCGGTGCCTGTCCCCCCCCCCCGAGCGCCCCTCCTCGGGTGTGGGCCCTTCGGCGCCTGTCCCCCCCCTGCCCCCAGAGCGCCCCTCGGTGCCTGTCCTCTCTTCCCCCCCCCCCCCCCCCCGAGCGTCCCTCCTCGGGTGTGGGCCCTTCAGCGCCTGTCCCTCTCATTCCCCCAGAGCGCCCCTCGGTGCCTGTTCCCTCCCCCCCCCCCCGAGCGCCCCTCCTCGTGTGTTTGCCCTTCGATGCCTGTGTCCCCCCCCCACCCTGGCTGTAGCGCCCCTCCTTGGGTGTGCCCCCCAGCGCCTATCCTGGGGCCTGTGCCCTCTGTCCTGGAGTGCCTGTTCTTGGGCCTGCTGCACCTGCTCCTTGGTCTGTGCTGCCCCCTGGTGTGCCCCTCCCCCAGAGTACCCCTTCTGCCGCATGCGGCCTCCCCCGTCTCTTCTTCTGCCGCCGTCTCCTGCCAGAAGCTGGGACTGGGCCACGGGAGGGTCACTCGGTGATGACCTGTTCTGTTCATTCCTTCTGGGGCCCCTGGCATTGGCCACTTTCGGAAGAGAGGATACTGGGCTAGATGGTCTGACCGCTCTTATGTTCTCCCCATGTTTATGCCCCCCTTCCCCCCGTACCCATTCCTTCAACATGTGCTTCCAGGTGTTGGTTGCTTGTCTGCAAATCGGGAGAGTGGTGTTCAGTTCCCAGATCTGCGACTGGCTTCCTGTGTAACCTTGACAAGTCACAAGCTCAGCAGGGTCTACTACACGATAGAGTTAGGTCAGCGTAAGGCAGCTTACATCAGCCTAACTGTAAGCGTCTATGCTGAGGGCTTGTTTTCACAACCAAGGAGATCGAAGCTGCTGCAGTCGATGCAGCAGGTGTTGATTTTGCTAGTCTAGTGAAGACCCGATAAATCATTGGCAGAGCGCACTCCAGTACTCCAGCTCCCTGAGAAGAGTAAGGGAAGTCTGCCAGAGAGTGTCTCCTGTCAACGCAGTGCAGTGAAGACACCCTGCAGTCAATCTACGCCGCATCGACTCCAGCTAGGTTATTCATGTGGGTGGAGTAGTGTAAATTAGGTCAACTTACCCCAGTAGTGAAGACAAGCCTTAAAATGTTACTCCCAACGATGTAATTCACTTATTACACCAAGTTAACTCCACCTTGGTCGATGTAGTTAGGTTGATACAGTGTAGACACTGTGTTGCTTACACTGACTATTGCTGCCTTTCAGAAGTGTCCCACAATGCCCCACACTGACAGTTAATTGGGTGCAAGCGGTCCTGGTGGCGATGAACCCCGGTGATACATGGAGCTTAGTAAAAAGAAAAGGAGTACTTGTGGCACCTTAGAGACTAACCAATTTATTTGAGCATACGCTTTCGTGAGCTACAGCTCGCTTCATCGGATGCTCACGAAAGCTTATGCTCAAATAAATTGGTTAGTCTCTAAGGTGCCACAAGTACTCCTTTTCTTTTTGCGAATACAGACTAACACGGCTGTTACTCTGAAACCTGTCATGGAGCTTAGTGTGGACATGCAAAAGCAATTTATTTACTGTGGTGGCTGTAGGTTGACATAACTTAGATTGACTTAATTTTGTAATGTGGACTTGCTTTGTGTGCCTTGCTTCCTAGTCTTTTCATTGGGGATAACAGCATTGCCTACGTTGGGGATAAATACATTAAAGCTTCTGAGATGCTCAGGTACTCCAAAAATGGGCTGTGTAAGACCTTAAGCTAGATAAATGCACAACAGTGGCATTTTTGCCCCTCTCAGCACTCGTAATGAATATCCTTTTATTTCAGTTAAATAATCTAATTTGGACCCGAAACCTAAGCAAGTTGCTGAGTGTGACTGGACCCCCCGTTACAGTCAGTGGGGCTCCACACCTAATACATTTTTGGATTAAGGTATAAATTACATTTCTTAATGAAATTAATAAGTATGTTCCTGTTTGTAAAATAATTGTTTTGAGACAAATATTTGGAGAATCTCAATCTTCAAAATTAAATCTCTTTGGAGTTAATAACTGTTAAACAGCACTGTAAAACACTAAACATTACTGTAACTAGGACATATTGAACAGCTTGTTGAAACAGCGGGGATGATGTGAATGTCATATATAGAAAGGTGAGTGGACTGAATTTAGGAAGCATGAAGTAAGATGGGCACTTGTGATTTCTTTGATTATGTAGAAAAGTTGTGCACTGTCTGCTTCACATTAATTGCGGTTTTGTTGCTTGGGTTTTCAGCTTTTTGTTTGTTTGGGGGGGGGGGGCGGTTTGCAGCACACATCAGAGCTATCCAGTGTCTTGTACATTACTCATTTAAAAAAAAAAAAACTTCGGGAGTATTAAGAGATTTCTTTAAACATCTGGAAAACTTGCAGCTCTCTGGAAGTGCAGTGAGAGACTAAATGTATTGTTAAGCATGTACATAGTATTTACCGTATGTTAAAAAGGTGTCCATGTCAGAAGGAGAGACTTTCCTGACAGTTGCCATTTAGATTTTCCCAAATATTCCAAATATCAGATTTTTCAAAACTTTTTGAGTTGCTTTTTCCCTGTGTTTTTCAGAAGGGCTTGATAGAAGGTCTTATATCTAAAGGCAACTTTGTCTACAGCATAAAATATTGGAAATGGGTAGTTAGACCTTGATCCTGTGATTCACTCTACACAGGCAGACTGCTCCGCCCATGTGGAGCTTCACTGAAATCAGTTGGTCTGTCCACTCAACAAGTAGCAGGATCATGGCCTTAATATTTGTATGTTTGAAACACCACTATGTTATGGGCACCACAGAACTTTTAATTCATTGGAGCAATTTAGCACATGGCAGGTGAAAGCATTGTAGATTTACATCCCCGTTTACCATGCACGTAGTCTCCGTGTTAGGCATGTCCTAAGGCAGATGCTTCATCATGGATCTTTTCCTCTATTTTCAGGTGTCTTTTTCCATTCTGAACCTCTGCAGTTGCTGCAACAAATGTATAGTCATCAAAGTAGCGAGCAGGGACCTAGCCTTCTGAGACTCTACAGCTGATGTTGCAGCACAGGTTTTCAGAGGATTAAGTAATAGAAAGACATTTCCCTCTTCCATTTTTACATTATCGCTGCTGTAGTGGTAGCTCAGATTTAATTTAAGGCTTGGATTTTCATTTGAAATATATTCTTGTGTACATTTGCATGTTCACATAATATTTGAACATGTTAGTTTGCTAGTTATGTAGAGTGAGTTAGTAGAAAACACTGAAATTCAAAGTAATATTTTTTTTTAAATCTCAAAAATAAATTTGCTTTTTTGTAGATCCCATTAATGCAGGATGAGAGATTTGTCTTCAGATCCTGCTTTTTTGTGTTAATCTTTTAAATTTGATTTTGCGTTACTGTCCTGAGGATGGGGGAAATAAATTATTTTCCATTCCTGTGATTTTACTGTTTCCAGTGTGCTAGTCAGAAAAGCCTGAAGTATTAGAATTGGTAGATATTACCTACTAGTCCTTACCTGTAAATTTAACTAAGCCCTAAAATTAAGGCATTAAAGTTGATGGACAAAATTTAACGGTTTTGTGAGTGGGTAATAAGTTGTACTCCTGTTTAAGATGCGCTGAATTGGGGCCATTATGTTCAAGGTGGCTGAGAAATGATTGCATTGGAAAACATAACACAGAATTTCATGACTTTCCATATTTAAAATCTCGACCATAACATTACGTTAATGAAGTTCTCTGAATTTATTGTGTAAATATTTCATATTGAAATGAGCTAATGGGTGGGCAATCAAACGGATTGAGCAGTATGAAGTTTGCTATTTGCCTTATGCATTTATTTATTTAATTGGATTTATCAGACGAGGTATCTCTGATAGTTGATTGAAAATACAGTAGATGAATACAATAGATTAATATACGAAAAAAGAAAAATGGACAGAAATCCCACAAAAATGTTAGTTGATAATGCTGTTAATTTTCCAATGGATGCATCATATAGAGTAAAAAGGAACGTGTGGCATCATTTGTGTGCTCAAGTTTCTGTATTTGGGTAGTGGTTGTATTTCTTGGGGAATAACAGTTACCAATAACAGCCTTACTTTAGTAAGCAAAATATATTCATTATTTCCTTAGGAAATAGATAGTACTGAAGAAATGATATCATACAGTGAACAAAGAATCAGTAAGATGGAGAAATAGCCTTCGTCAGTGCAGAAATCTGCCCACACCTTTTCCCTTTGCCACCTCAGTTGTCAGATACTATATCCTTTCTTGTTTTTTGTGTCAAAGCTGGGTGTTTCTAATTACTAGATATTAACAATGATGTTTTACTCCCATAAACATGTAAATGAGCAAGAAGTAATATGGTGCAAGTTTGAGTAGAACGTGAGAGTTTTGTGACTGAGTTTCTTTAATCCGGTGTTTTTAACTTTACTAAATTTTACTAATTTTTTGTTTGTATTTCAGGATTCATGGTGCATATAGCTGTTTTTGGCATACTGTCACCAGGTCACATGTGTGGACTAAATGCCACAAATCTTAAATCATGTCATGTCCATCTTATTTTAATGAAATTTCACCAATAGTGCCGGTGTTGTCTGTAAGGCCTGCTATTTCTGAGGGAATCACTTACTCAGCACCCCCTTTATATTTTCATCCGGGAACAACTGCTCAGTTCACTATATTTGAACCACTCTCCAATCCACTGATATCAAACCCCTATGTATTATTGCCCTCTGTCCAACCAGTTGCTCTTACTCCTGGGGCAACGAGATGTCATTACTGGAGAACTAGTACTACTGCAATGAATGCTTCTGGAATACATGTTCTAGAGAATCATAATACTTTTTCTAAAACTCCAGGTGAGTTTGTTCTGCTTTCATTAGGTTAGTAATATCTCTATACATTACTGTTTTGAGAATCTCCATAAAAGCAAATATATTATATTCAAAACCTATTTAAGGCAATATGAAATATATTGTGGGATTTTATAATAAATATATTATTGTAACCAGAAATCAGTTCCCTGTGCATGAACTGCATGCAGGATTGGGACCACATTAGGAAAAATCTTTTTTTCTATGCTGCAAAATAATTGTTTATGTAGTACATATTAAATATACAGTATTTGAGATTGGCAAATCAGACAAGACAAAAAAATGTACGTCAGTTAGCTGCCACTCTGACAAGTGAAACGATACCATATTTGAAATATTAATATTTTATTTCTCTTTTGAAAAAGTATTTTTAAGCTTCGTGCTAAAGATCAACATTTATAGCATTACATGAGTATAGATACAAATGTCAAGAATCTGTAACTTGAAGCTGTATGGAAGAATAATTGTTAAAATGAAAGATTAACTGCTCAGTTTTTGGAAAAACTTTACACCTGTCAGTGTACTGCAATATGCTTTGCTTTGATCTGCCAAAATCAGCTGAGTTGCTTCTGATATTGGTTCTTGGGATAAAACTTTTTAGGACTGTCAGCAGGGTATTTTCTGTAGAGGAGAAATGCACTTCTTTTGTCAGTTTTAGACCCAGAGATTGGCTGCAGGATACAATGCAAAGTCTCCTTTGTCTGGCGAGCCTTTAACTGAGGCTTTGAATTAAGATACGATATTGTAGGGAATCAATTCTTTGAGTAAAAGAAATGTAAATTTTACCATGAAAATGGTGGGGCGTGGCTATCCTGTGCAGTTGGTATTGCTTTAATTTTGTATTTTTAAAAAAATTGTTAGGAACCCAGTTGCTGTGATAGTGTCTTGTTTGAATAAAATCAAATTGAAGTTAATGGTGTTTACAAATAACTGAGTTAAATGGATACTGTTACAGACTCATAATGTTTTCCTGGACTTTCTGGTCTTGTCTTATAGGTGAGTTACACTATTTGAATTTTTTCACATGCAATAAAATTAGATTGGACTTTTGGCTCATATGTTGTGAAATTGAGGTTAATTGGGTAGATAGATTAAATCTGGAATGCATATAAAATTACCACAGCAAGATAAAAGTTGACATGGCACTTCCATTCTATATCTCTGTTTTTACTTGCTTTAGAAATTGAGAAATTTCTCAATTTATAATACTTAGGACTGAAATTTTTTATGCTTTCTTTTAGTTCTGAATGCTAGAAAATCTAATCATTCAGTTTGAGGTTGTTCTGTCATGAACAAGGGAGAGAACATTTTTAAGCTGTTACAGGTTTTTTTTTATTTTAAACCTTTAAACTTGGTCTATATATAATCCTGAATGAGGACTGTATGTGTGATATATGCACACGTGGCAGTGTCTGGGGAAAATCTGGTTTTGTAACAATGATGATCTGGATATTTAAAAACGGAAGAGTGGTTATGTAGTTAGGAACTTCACTGAAGAGATCCAGGTTTGTTTCCCTGATCTGCCACAGACTTCCTGTTTACCTTTGGGCAAGTCACTTAGGGCTTGTCTACAGGAACGTTTCGTTCAGGGCAAGCTGGAGTGTGAATCTACCCCATACTAGCCTGCCATGGACTAAATGTACATGACGCCCTGCTGATGTGCATTAACAGTTTGTTAAAGCGCTTTGATCAGTTCCGTTTCAAAGAGAATGGAGTCAAAGCATATTAACAAACTGTTAATGTTTCTCAGCAGGATGCACATGGACAGTTAACCTGATGCAGGATAAGGTGCAGAGTAGATTCACATCCCAGCTTGCCATGAACAAATTGTTCATGTAGACAAGTCTTTAGTTTCTCTGTGCTTCAGTTTCCCATCTTAAAATGGAATAATAGTACTTCCTTACCTCGCAGAACTGATGTGAGGAAAAATACATTAAAGACTATGATGTGCTCAGATGTGATGATAATGCAATCCATGTAAGTATCTTATACAGATAAAATAGGGTGCAGAGCATCTTTGTATGTGTCCACTAATCAGGATCTTTTACTTAGGCTATGTCTACACTGGCAGCTGAATGACAAAACTTTTGTCTTTCAGAGGTGTTAAAACACACACACACACACACCCTGAAAGAAACAAGTTTTGCCAACGACAAGCGCCGCTCCTGCCGTTGGGGGTGGAAGATTTTTGTTGGCAGGAGAGCTGACAAACAGCAGCTACACCGTGTGCCTTTTAGCAGCACGGCTGTAGCGACACAGCTGTGTTACTAAAAGATGCGTAGTGTAGACCTAGCTTAGAGTGCATATAGCTCAGCATCACCCTGATGCTGCAATAGTTACTGTCCTTCAGTCTTCAACTTGTACGTATGTACCAGTTTATAAAATTTTTAACTGATTTCCCAGAAATTCAAATTATATTGTAGATGTACTGTTGCATCCTGGGATGAGTAAATTATTGAAGTGATAGCTACAATCGAAGGAGCAGTGTTTGAAAGTAGATGGCCTTACTGGTCAAATAGGCCTAATCTTATTTGATTTTACCCTTTAAGAATATTATAACATTGGATAGATGATGTGTAAGTTAGAGTATCACCCTTCCTGGAGTTTGTGCTTTATTTCTTGGTTGGAGTTTGAAAAATCCATTCCACTGTGACAATTTCCACATAATTTACGCTTTCATTAAAAAAAGTTTGTAGCCTTATTAGTTGCCGTGGTAAACGTACAAATATTAACCTAATACTAATACTAACCTAAATAATTAACCTAACCTAAATTTGTGTAGTGCTGAGTTCCTGAATCTGAAGACATCTCTGGTGTTTTTGTCATTGCTTATGGCTTTCATAGAATATCATAGAATATCAGGGTTGGAAGGGACCTCAGAAGGTCATCTAGTCCAACCCTGAGCAGCAGCAACTAAAATTAACAACTTTAGTCAGTTTGACTTATGCTGCTCAGAATCCTCTATGTAGTAGTGAAATGGTCAATCATTTCAGTTTCATTCTTGTTGTATGTGAAAGCTAAGCACTGCAGCCAAAGCACTTGAGCTGTTGATGCTGGACCTCTTGGTGACCTTCCTCTTCTTTCCTCCAGCCCCTCCTCATTCACCTGATGGGTATAGCTCTCTGCTTACTAGATGTCTGGTAAAATCTCAAATCCGTTCTTGATACAATGGCTGTTCTTAATGCTACAGAATAATTTTTTTAAACAGGACTTTATTTTGAAATGGCTTGTTTTGCTGGCTTGGTTTTTGTCTGGTATTATAAAAATACCTTGTGGCTAGAGCCCTGCATGGATACAAATTTATATGCGCGGATGCAGATATCCACAGATAGAAAATGGTATCTGCTGAACTGCAGGGCTCTCCCGGGAACCGCAGCAGCGAAAGGAGCAGAAAGTGGGGCCGCCACTCCCAGTGCCCTGGGTTGGAAGCTCCTCCGGCTGTACCGCCCCTAGCCCTGTCCTCTGGTGAGGCTTTACAGACCCCGGACAGGTGACACAGCTGCGTGGAAGGACTGGGGGCCAGGCTGGGGGCGGTACAGATGCACTGGAGGAGCTGCTGGCTCGGGGCACTGGCTCGGGCCACTGGCTCCCAGGAGCGGCAGCCCCAAGTTCTGCTCCTTTCAACATTGCGGTTCCTGGGAGAGCCCTGCGGTTCAGTGGATACCAATTTATATCCACGCAGCGCTCTACTTCTAGCCTAGTAGTAATTTGCAGTACTACTAGAAGAATCGAGTTTGATTTCTGCTCCTTTCTTTGCTCTTAGAGGGCATAAGTAAAAAGAAAAACTCACTAGCCTATAAAAAGAAAAGGAGGACTTGTGGCACCTTAGAGACTAACAAATTTATTTGAGCATAAGCTTTCGTGAGTGAGCTGTAGCTCACAAAAGCTTATGCTCAAATAAATTTGTTAGTCTCGAATGTGCCACAAGTCCTCCCTTTCTTTTTGCGGATACAGACTAACATGGCTGCTACTCTGAAACCTGTCACTAGCCTATAGTAACACCATGATAAGTTGTGTGTAAAACAACAAAAAGAGGAAATTCTAATAAAACCAGTTTGTAAATGCAATAATCCATGTTTACGTTGAGATTTTTAACTACACAAAAATCAGGAAATTCAAACTTAATGTTTTCACCAAAAAAATTAAAGCACAATTGAAGTGATTAGTTTAAAAAAAAAAAAAAAGGCTATCCAAATAACAGTTCACTAAATAAAAATATATACATTGCAAAGCTTGTTATAATAATTACCTATCACTGTTTCATTGTTTGTTCAGTGTTGAGGCTGTTTTCTTTATCAGTTAGAGATAGCGTCTTTAATTCCCAGCAGAGGGAACTTAGAAGGGAATGGATTTCGTTTCCCATTAGAAAGCATTGTTGTTAGAAAGTTTCCAAACTATTACTTTCTCTGAAGTTACTGTTTGTGCAGGATTTTTACTCTTGAGTCTCAGCGAAATTTTGCAAAATGGGTAGAACTTAAGTTTTTTGGCCCCTAAGGTAGTGCATGACATTCTCCTCAGGGCACCCAGAATCGTATGCCACTGTGTTACTACTTTGCCTCAGCAAGAGTGAGCTTTGCTGGAGCTTAAACTGTGTGTTAACTCACTGCCACACCAGCAAACTCCTTGAGACTCTACCAGTCTTAAACTTACCTTTGATGTAATAATCAGTGAACGCAAGTTCCCCAGAGATGTCTACCTGCAGTGTCTGGTCCCTCTCCCTCAGCACTCACAAATTAAGTTTATTGCCTCCAAAGAGACAGTGCACACCACAGTGTGTCGGTTTTGCTGAGGTCCCACACTTGACTTTAATATACAGCAATGAGATGGTTTTGTAATAAAACAAGAATAAGTTTATTAATAAAGAACACAGATTTAAGTGATACCAAGCAAGAATAAAAAAGAGAGAAAAGATTACAAACAAACACACCTTCTAGTGACTGAAATGTAATCCTAACAAGCTATATCTTTGCCTAAAACAGTTTCTCTCTTACATCAAGCTGTCAGCAACTCCAGCCCTTCCAGTACAAGGATCTGCTTTTCACAGAATTAGAAGGTGCTATCCCTTTGTCCCTTACATGATGGATAACCAGAATGTCTTTTTGCTCCCCTTATATGTCCCAAAGTCTTTGCCTCAAGAGTCAGGAAGACCTCTTGGGGTTCAAGCTGGGGCGTGTCTCCAGGTGTGCTCGCCAAGCTGTTTACTCTGCTGCTTGTTAGCTGGATTGCTTTGTTTACCTCGTATGTAAATGTACTACTTTAATTGTCATTTGTAATCAAGCCTGGCATACCCGTAAATCCACATTCCGTTGTCTAGGGCAGGCTTGTTTGTTATTGCCTCCAAAATGTATTTCTGGCACGCATACATAACTTTTTATACACAGCTCTTATGATATTCTTGACTAGCATGTCACCAGTTTTAATAGGATACCATACAAGATACTGTTTGGCTAAATATTCTGACAGCAGTATGTTGTGTGCTCTTTGCCAGTGGGCATAAAGGGGTTCTTAGAAATGTGAGTCAGCTACCACTTCCTCACTCATTGTTAATCAGGCACTTGCTGAACTTCCAGTTGTTGTCCAGTAAAACAGTTCTTTTTTGACATAATTCAGCAAAGTAACTCCCCACAGGAGCATTTCTTCAACTCCCACACCAATTCTATATCCCTTGATTCCATCGCTGTGTGGAACTTGCTTCTCAGCACTCCTTTGCATTAGTTTAGCACTTCTGTGCTTTGTGTCATAAGGCCTTGATTTCTTGCCTCGAGATCCTCGGTCCTTTTGTTTTGGTGTTTGTGCCATGTCACCTTTTGTTTTACCTCTGAACTTTAGGGATTCCTTCAGTGTTTCTTCATGAGGTTTATGTGATTTGCCTCAAGACCTTGGTTTCTTTTTGGGATCGTAGCCTTTTTTGTCTGGGTTTTTGACATTTTTGTCTTGAAGCCTTATTTTGTTGCTTTGCGCTTGAGGATGCTTTCCTTGAGTCATCAGCATTTGGCTGTGACACTCTAGCTCCTGTGAAGCTAAACAATAACAATGAAATACAATTATAGAAGTGTAAAACTACAGAACTATATAAGACATGTTGATCCTAACTACTCTTTTGTGCCTTTTTTTCTTTCATGCCTTTCCAGTTTCTAATGGACAACACAAGTGTCTTCCTAAAGACATCCATAGTCAATAGCATTTTCAGCAAATAGGGAGCATGCCAATATGAATTCTTTTGTTTCAAAGGATAATGTCCTCTGATCTGTTTGAAGCCAATTAAAATCCTAGGTATTTTTTTATCAGTGAGAGTCATGACTTCCTGTATAAAGTTCCTCCAATCTCTCTTGTTCCTTTAATCTTCAGGAAGTTGATGCAGGACAGAGCTCACATTCTCATAACTTTATCTTTTGCTTACCAATTCTGGTACTTAGATTCACTTGCTGTGACAAGTGGACTTTCCATTTTCCTTGCTGTTATGTTCAGAGCTTGTTTCAGAACTTAGGGCCAAATCTGTCTTCTAGATCCAGATTCATTCCTTGTAGCAATATGGATCTTTGCACCTGGGTAAATATAGATTTCCAAAGCTCAGATGACGTACAGCAAGTTTGTCATAAGTGTCATAAGCCATCTATCTGTTAGACAAAATTATACTTAAAGTGATTTCCTATTGAGCCAGAGACAAAATTATACTTAAACTGGTTTCCTGTTGAGCAAGAAACAGCAGTATAGCCACTTTAATCTTGCTCTGTTCCAAGCACACTGGACTATTTACTGTTTCTTCAAAGGAAGTGTGGGGTGGCTTTTGTCTCTGTTGAGATTAATCCTTTTACTGCAGGAGTTTTTCATCAAGTTCTAAGAAGCTTGTTTTTGTTCATGACACTGTAAATAAATAAACAAAACACCCTAATTACAGGATATCTTCTCTTTGGGTTTGTGCTCCTAACAAGAGACAGGTGAGATTCCCCCTTAGCTCTGAAGATTTTTGGGTTTCTCAAATTCCAGCTTCCCAGGTGAAACTGCCCCCACCACAACACCGTGTATAGGCAGTATCAAGAGAAATTTGGCGTGATGCAGCCAGTGCTCTTGATCTCTGACCACTTTGCAGCAAAGTCTCTGGCTGTTTTTTCCCCTGCCTATTGTATTATTTTATTTTGACATGTGTTTTGATCTTTTGAGTCGTAATAAGTTGGAATATTTTGATGACGGTATGTTTAAGGAACAAGAAATTACTTGTAATTTTGTTTCTTTGAAGTTAACTTTTCACAGGATTCCCACTTACCTACCCCACCTCCCCTTTCAGTTTGGGGTTCCATTCCAAGTTGATGTATTGCTGGTAGGACATTATACCATATCCATCCTTCAAATGAGGAGGTGGCTTTCCATCAGCACTTGCAGGATTCCTGGTTCTTGGGAGACATAGGACTCCACTCTTTCACTTCCATCTGCCTTTTTTTAGACAAGCTCCACTCATTTAAAATCGTTTCTGGGGTATAAGAAGTCTCTTCTGGCACAACTTTACTCCAATACTGTATCAAAACTATTTGCATGTTATCATGACTTCAGTAATGTACAATGTAAATTTCTCACTGTATACCAATAAAAGAACTGATGGTTCAGCTCAGAAACAAATATTTCATACAATCATAGAAGATTAGGTTTGGAAGAGATCTCGGGAGGTCATCTAGTCCAACCCCCTGCTCAAAGCAGGTCCAGTCCCAACTAAATCATTCCAGCCAGGGCTTTGTGAAGCCGGGGCCTTAAAAAGTTTTAAGTGTGAGAAAAGTGAGAAGATGGAAAGTTTACTTTGCCTCCTTTGCTTGTGTGATAAGAGAAGGAGCAGTGTTTTATCTAACTGGGTTGTGGGGACATCTGGAATTATATTAGATAAAATGTGTTTTCATTATACTTAAAATAAGTAAAAATAGCAGATCTTTCTGGGGATTTTTCATGGTTTACCTGATGACTTCTGAGTGAAATTTTTCTGTTTTTAGAGAGTATCAGAGGGGTCGCCGTGTTAGTCTGGATCTGTAAAAGCGGCAAAGAGTCCTGTGGCACCTTATAGACTAACAGACGTATTGGAGCATAAGCTTTCGTGGGTGAAATACCCACTTCGTCAAGTGGGTATTCACCCACGAAAGCTTATGCTCCAGTACGTCTGTTAGTCTATAAGGTGCCACAGGACTCTGCCTGTTTTTAGGCACCATACAACTCTGACTTTATCACAATATAGTTGATCACAGCATGATACCATTTCTATTTTATCTGACAAAATGTTTTATACATTGACATATTTTTGTGCATTATAATTCATTTTGAACTTCTCTTCTTACTTTTAATCAGGTGAGAAACCAATAAATAAAAACAAGTCGTTGACTTCAAGATTTTATAGTGAAAGTGAATTGGAAGAAACTGTGTTTGAGCTGATTGCTTCTAGTGACAACTCTGATACTTGGACCATGGAACAAAGGGAAAACATCAGTGATAAGAGTAAAACAGGAGTCTTCACTGAGCCATCCTATACAATAGACAAGTCTGATAAAATTGACTGCGTTGATTCTCTGTCCCGTGAACTTGCAGAGGGTGTCAACTGCTCTGTTTCAGGCCAGGCGTATTCCATAAATGTCTCAGAATTAAAGTTTCCAGATGAAAGCTTAGCTTGTTTCAGTTCATCACTAGATGCAGAACTTGAAACTTACAATAAAATAAGAGAGAGGATTTCCAAAGGATATGAAGACAAAAGTGAAGCTGGTATGTTGGGAAAGGTCTGCAACAATATACATTTCAGTTACAAGGAGAGTGACGACAGACACAAGAGTGATGTAGATGAAGACTCACAACTAGAGTATCACAGTGCTGAAGAACAAGATTATTCTGATCAAAATACCTCATATATGCCTTTTGAGCAAATTAAAACTCTAAGGATGCAAAATTCAGAAGTTCTGGAGTTGGTAGATCCACTTTATGAAGTTGCATGTGATGGAGCCATAGGTGGGCAAAATCCTGTTAGCAAATTAGGTGATGGTTCTTTTGGCTCAGATTATGGTGCTGTTGATGAGTTCTATAATAAAGCAGCTATACCAGAATACTCAAAAACATCTCAGGACTCCATATCACTGATGGATTACAAAGGCCTGAAATATGAAAATCATGAGGAGGAACAAACTGATGATACATATCATAGTATACTTGGTGAAAATTCATTTGAAAGTGATACTGTTGTGAATAGAGAAAGGGCTTATCAAAAATCACTCTCCATGAGCAGTTCAGAAAATCAACAAAAGATGAAAGCTGTTTCTTTTTGTGATGTTGCACAGTCATCACAAATGGCTATACAAAAAGTGTTTAAAATGAAAGATGGTCACAGCACTAACAGCATGTTGCAGAACCATGGAAATACTTGTGTATTACCATGGGAAAGATCTTCTGTGACATCCACACAGATTTCTAGCAAAAATGCAGATGATTCAATTTCTTGTAGTTGTGAAGAATCATTTTTGTCTGTATTTAATTCTGATTGTCATGATTGCAGCCAGAAGACTGTTGAGAGGAAATCAGATTTTTCTTTTGCAATCCCCAGAATTCCAATGAAAGATGGTCATTTGTCTTGTGTGGAAGTTATAGATAAGTATGCTGGTGATAGTACCAGACATCAAGTAGATTTTCCTAACTCAGAAATCAAGTGTCTGACATGCTTGAATAATGCTACAAGTAATAAAGTTACAGTTAACCAGACTGTTGATGCAAGTTCTGATTTTAGGGCTTGTTTCACTACAAGTAGAGCTACTAGTGCTAATGCTTCTGTGGTATCTAAAGCAAACAACACAAAGTTAACAATGATGAATAAAATCAAGTCTGAAGAATGGCAGACTGAGACCTGTAGAAGTGTTGCCTGCAATACAGATTTGTCATGTATAGGTGGCAATATGGAGCAGATTGCCTCATGGCTTGCTGAGACATGGGAAAATTGTATCTACAGTGAAATCCCAACAACTGAATGGAATTCCCAAATTAAGGTAATTTTGAGCTCACTGAGCAACTCAAAATAAATTCAGTTTTTAAAACAAAATAATTATATTTGTAACTCTTTCGGTGTCAGTAAATGCAGATGGTATAATTATTTTCCTTTAAATGATTATTGTTTCTAGGATCCTTTGGAGTTGAAAAATAAGTTGAGTGTCAGAGATTTAAGAGAAAATCCTGAAAGGTATGTCATAAATTATAAATATTTGTATTTATGGATGCTCAGTGATAAATGTAGAATTTACTTAATAGTTTTCAGGTTTAATCTCTGAATAAGCAAATTAAGAATTCAAGGTAAATATTTATTTAGAATGCTTGCACTGAAGATTAACAAATTAACAGAGCCACTGACCTTCATTTCATTTTTATTACTGCACTTTCTGCATAAAGATGACTAGAGTTGTAGTGCCACTTCCTCTTCTGAGTTAGGGATCAATGTCATGTGAAAGCCACCATATCACGTGAAAGCTTGATACTGCGGAGTACTGTTTTTCCTATTTGGCTAGTGGAGAGTAGGAATTAACTGATTTTAAGTTTTAAGTTTTCCATCTATAATGTAATCAGAAATACCTTCTAAAAGTTATTCAAATGTCAAGATAATACATACACAATAAACTAAGAAATATATTCTCTTGCTTAATCAATTCAATAATATTTTTTTCCTTTTAAAGGATGTTGCATCTTAGCAAAGAAACTGAGAAGACTTATTCATCAAACTGTTGTAGGATGCTGCTGCAGAGAGCTATAAAAGCAGAATTGCAGCTTCTAAGAACTCACTATTGGATGTGTCACCAGCACTGCTGGAAGATTTACAGACTTATTATGGAAGAAAGAGAATGTTTTAACAGGCATGCATTAATTTTATTTCTCTTGAATAAAACAGATATGTGATATTCTTCAATAATTTAGAATTTAAGAAATCCAGCTGCTCTTTAATGTAAAGTGCTTTCAGCAAGCTCAGCAAGTGCTTTCCTAAAATCCATTTGAGTGTCAACCAAATAACTGTTAGTTATTTGATAGTATCTTGTGAAATTAAAATATTCCAAATCTAATTAATATTAGTCACTGCTATGAAAAATACTGAATGTATTCTTGTACACATGTAGTTGTAATATATATTCAAATACACTCACTGGACCAGTTAATCAGTTCTGCTGAAGACATACTCTTAGTGTAATGCCAAAACATCAGAGTATTTTGACCCTATCAGAAGATGGTGGTGTTTGCCACAGAGCTCAAATTGCTAGTAATAATTGGCCTCATTCTTTCTTTACTTTTATCCCTGCGGTAATATTTTGTGTTTTGTTTAAGTACTATTGGAGGGCATTAGTTGCTGAATAGGCCTGCTTTATTATAGGTGGAACAGGTAGTGATGCATATAATTGAGATTGCCTGACACTTTCCATTATTAGATCCTGTTTTCAGTTGCTTATCACTGTCAGACTTGAACCATTCAGCCTGAAATTTTCCATAACAGATGTTTGCCTCAGGCTGTGCGTGCACTTTGAAAATTTCAGCTAAATCAGTTCACTTGTTTTCAAGACCAAATTTACAGGAAAATCTCTGTAGAGTGACTGAACATGCTCCCTTCCAGGAGCTGGTGTGGCCACCCTAGTGCCAGGTACTGGAACTTAGAATAGGAATTCTCCTGTGCTATCATTGTACCACTGCTGGTGCCCAGACAGCACAGAGGAGCAGGAAGCAGCCTGATGCAAATGCCAGAGGGTGAGGGCCAGGGTAGAAACAGAGAGGCACAGGGGAAATAGAAGCCAAGTGAGACAGAAAAAGGAGCTGGAAGAATGAATAGGTGCAGATTCATATTGAGCAGTGGGAGCGGGGGTAGGAGAGAAGAAAAGAGGGAACATGGACAGGATCCCGACGATGGTTAGGAGTAAAAGGGTCAGACAGGCTGGGAGTGAGGCTGGGACAGGGACAAAAGAGTTTATAACCACTAAATCACACTTCCTCTTCAGAACTTGGAATTAAACCTGTGATTCATGAGCCTCACAGTCTTCTTGTGCTAGCAAGTAGCTTTGCAACCCACTGGCAAAGTTTGCGTTTCATCCTCCTTCGCTGGTTTGTCCACGTAAAGGGCAACAGCCTGTTCCTACTAGTTACTTTGTAAGCTCAAATGATAATAGTTCTGTGCAGTGGATTTAAAGCTCCCAATCCTGTTGATGACCCATGTGGAGGTCAGTATGATTCTGCATGATGGAATATGATTTTTAAAAAAGAAAAGGAGTACTTGTGGCACCTTAGAGACTAACAAATTTATTTGAGCGTAAGCTACAGCTCACTTCTCTAAAGTGCCACAAGTTCTCCTTTTTCTTTTTGTGAATACAGACTAACATGGCTGCTACTTTGAAACCTGTCATTATGATTTTTTAGTTTGCT
Source organism: Chelonia mydas (assembly GCF_015237465.2). Taxonomy (NCBI): domain Eukaryota; kingdom Metazoa; phylum Chordata; order Testudines; family Cheloniidae; genus Chelonia; species Chelonia mydas. The sequence continues at coordinate 68,396,510 of NC_051251.2, read as the reverse complement.
TTTAAAAAAAAAAAATCTTAAGAATTTGCATCCAAAACCACTTCAGACTCTAGGTCAATACACCATGAAAGAAAATACAACAATGTTTTCTATTTTATCTTCAATTGTATTCTCTTAAACTAAATGCCCACCAGTCTGGAGGAATTCTTTGGGATTGTTTAAAGTGATTGAAGATCCATTTATAATCTTTGAGGGAGCTATATTTCAATCTAGCCTTTTAATACACTTACTGTGCCCTGGGGAAACAAATTTGACTCAGCTGTTCCAGTTGATCCCATGAGTGGATCTTACACAGAAATAACTCTGGAGTGGTGATTATTGATGAAAAGACAAATTTACAAATAGGAAACAAATTGTCCTACTGTATTTTTTAAATTTATTTTTATTAAGACTTTTAAATAATTACAAATAAGTATTCTTTCAAAGGGCAAAGTGAAAGAGTCTCATAACTCTTTGATGCGAGAATCTATATAGAAAAAAGAAATTGTTGTAAAAAGGAAAGTCCACAAATACAACGAAAAGGAGGACTTGTGGCACCTTAAAGACTAACAAATTTATTTGAGCATAAGCTTTTGTGAGCTACAGCTCACTAGCTCACAAAAGCTTATGCTCAAATAAATTTTGTTAGTCTCTGAGGTGCCACAAGTCCTCCTTTTCTTTTTGTGGATACAGACTAACACAGCTGCTACTCTGAAACCTGTCACAAATAAAACGGCATTAGAGATCACAAAAGACCAAGATGGTTTAAGCGAGTGGTTCTCAAACTTTTGTACTGGTGACCCCTTTCACATAGCAAGTCTCTGAGTGCGACCCCCCCCCTTATAAATTAAAAACACATTCTTATATATTTAACACCATTATAAATGCTGGAGGCAAAGCAGTGTTTGGGGTGGAGGCTGACAGCTCGCAACCCCCCCATGTAATAGTCTCGTGACCCCCTGAGGGGTTCTGACCCTCAGTTTGAGAACCCCTAGTTCAGGCTAACATTTATCAGAAATAATAGATTTCTTTGTATGTGGTGGGGGAGGTGCAGGGACATAAAAAATCTTGAGGCACCATAAAATATTTTTGATAATTCTTGAAGCAATAATGTAACAGGAATGTCCTATTACGTATTTGAAGTGTTCTTTTATATTTTTTTCAGGAATTTTAAAAGTGACATTGCCAAGACTGAACTAGGGTCGTCTTTGTTGTCTGTTTTTGAAGAACTGAAGGCTAGGTATGAAAGCATGAGAGAAAAATTAGTCCTGGGTATACCATTGGATTCACTGCCCCCATTATCAGTAGAGTCAAAATTGCTCTCGATCTTTTCTTCCTACGTTCCTTCAGAGGTACAGTAGGTTTTTTTTTAAGTTACTCTTTGGCTTTAAGTAGGAATATTTTTATTTAAAAACTAAGGGAAATCTCTTTTTTTCTTGACAGTTAGTGAAAGATGACCTTCTTTATAAGTAAGTAATTAAAATTGTTATTTATATATTCAGATTAAGGTATAGGCCAGAAGTGAGCGCAAAATAAATAGTGTAAGTTATTTTTGTTTTTTTGTGTAAGAACTTCACTTGTTACTTCAACTCTGTTTAGCTGAAAAAGCAGGCTGGCACTTTTGGCAGTGAGATTTTATTTTAGCGTGAGGTTTTACTCTGCAAAGTAACTGTATGCAAATGGTATTGTAAAGTTCTATGTTTGTATCCTCATGACCTTCAGTTCAGATTTTATCAATTTACAAATAACAAGGTGTATTTTCCCTACTATTCAACATTTAATTTCTATCTGGGATCTTAAATTTAAGTTGTGTTATTTCTGGCTTGCATATATTCACCAGTAATAAAGATTTTTGCATTCAGCACATAGTTGACAGTTCTGTTGTTAATGTGCAAGTCTGAAAGGAGTCCAGTTCACTGTTGCATAGATGAGTTGTCTGCAGCGCTAATGGGTAGCAAATAGGGTTGTCAAGCGATTTAGAAAAGATTAATCGCGTGATTAAAAAAGATTAATCGTGTGATTAATCGTGCTGTTAATAATAGAATTTAAATATTTTTAAAATATTTGTGGTTGTATTCTACATTTTCAAATATATTGATTTCAATTACAACACAGAATACAAAGTGTACAGTGCTCATTTTATATTTTTGATTACAAATATTTGCACTGTAAAAAACAAAAGAAATAGTATTTTTCAATTCACCTAAATCAAGTACTGTAGTGCAATCTCTTTATCATGAAAGTCGAACTTACAAATGTAGAATTATATACAAAAGAAACCTGCGTTTAAAAATAAAACAATGAAAAACTTTAGGGCCTACAAGCCCACTCAGTCCTACTTCTTGTTCCGCCAATCGCTCAGATAAATAAGTTTGTTTATATTTGCAGAAGATAATGCTGCCTACTTCTTGTTTACAGTGTCACTTGAAAATGAGAACAGGTGTTTGCATGGCACTGTTGTAGCCGGTGTTGCAAGATGTTTACATGCCAGATGTGCTAAAGATGCATATGTCCTTTGATGCTTCAGCCACCATTCCAGAGGACAGGCGTTCTGCTTGGTAACAATCCAAAGCAGTGCGGACCAACACATGTTCATTTTCATCACCTGAGTCGGATGCCACTAGCAGAAGGTTGATTTTCTTTTTGGTGGTTTGGGTTCTGTAGTTTCCGCATCAGAGTCTTGCTCTTTTAAAATTTCTGAAAGCATGATCCACACCTCGTCCCTCTCAGATTTTGGAAGGCACTTCAGATTCTTAAATCTTGGATCGAGTGCTGTAGCTATCTTAAAAAGTTCACATTGGTATCTTTGCATTTTGTCAGATTTGCAGTGAAAGTGTTCTTAAAATGAACAACATGTTCTGGGTTATCATCCGAGACTGCTATAACATGAAATATATGACAGGTTTCAGAGTAACAGCGGTGTTAGTCTGTATTTGCAAAAAGATAAGGAGTACTTGTGGCACCTTAGAGACTAACCAATTTATTTGAGCATAAGCTTTTGTGAGCTACAGCTCACTTCATCCGATGAAGTGAGCTGTAGCTCACAAAAGCTTATGCTCAAATAAATTGGTTAGTCTCTAAGGTGCCACAAGTACTCCTTATCTTTTTATGAAATATATGGCAGAATGTGGGTAAAACAGAGCAGGAGACATACAATTCTCCCTCAAAGAGTTCAGTCACAAATTTAATTAATGCATTTTTTTTAAACAAGCGTCATCAGCATGGAAATATGTTCTCTGGAACAATGGCCAAAGCATGAAGAGGTATATGAATCTTTAGCACGTTTGGCACGTAAATATCTTGCAACGCCAGCTACAACAGTGCCATGCAAATACCTGTTCTCACTTTCAGGTGACATTGTAATTAAGAAGTGGGCAGCATTATCTCCCATAAATGTAAACAAACTTGTTTCTCTTTGTGATTGGCTGAACAAGAAGTAGGACTAAGTGGACTTGTAGGCTCTAAAGTTTTACATTGGTTTGTTTTTGAGTGCAGTTATGTAACAAAAAAACCTACAGTTGTAGGTTTAACGATAAAGAAATTGCACTGCAGTACTTGTATGAGGTGAATTGAAACATACTATTTTATCATTTTTACAGTGCAAATATTTGTAATCAAGAATAATATAAAATGAGCACTGTGCACTTTTTGTATTCTGTGTTGTAATTGAAATAGATATATTTGAAAATGTAGAAAAACATCCAAAAATATTTAATAAATTTTAATTGGTATTCTATTGCTTAATTGGTGTTCTGTTGCTTTTTTTAAATCACGATTAATTTTTTTAAGTTAATTGCGTGACTTAACTGCGATTAATTGACAGCCCTAGTTACAAGTAGCAAAAACACACAACCCTCAGGTACACAAAACTACAAAAGCAGGGAAGTTAAGTTAAGCCACCTAACAGTGCACAGCCTTTATTCCCCCTCACATAGTCACACACCATATTATCTCCACTACTGTCCTATACCATAGTCCACGTACCAGAGCATTAACTCTCCCCCCTACGTATGTCAGCCTTCCAGTACGTGGTTTACCAAACTACTCCTACAGGCTTCCCGTGTGCACACCACCTTCACAACTACTGCCCTCTTCCCTTACTATTAGCTTGGGTTGAGGGAGGTAGTTTGATAAACAGGATGCAAAAAGGCTGGCCTCTCAAGGGGAAGGAGATTTGAGAATAATGGGAGAAGGTAACCATTTGGAAAGAAATTCTTTCTGAATTTTTTGGAAGGAGATTATTCTTCAGCCTCTGCTGAAAGATAAACTTTCATTTATAAAGAATAGCAACAGATTCTAAATATATATTTTCAGAAAATCCACTGTATCAGATATACTCAAGATTGATTTCTCCACTAATTTTTGTGTAAATAGTTTTCAAAGGAGATGTCACTAATAATTGTCTGACTACAACAGATAAAGTTTAACGGACGAGTTTCAAGTTTATTATTTAAAATAATGAAAAGGAATCAACAGCAAAACTAACACAAAATGTCAAACTAATGAAAAATATTTCAGTACTTCAGTGGAGATGAAAAAGTTCTGTTTTTCATCTGAACAGACCCCACAAACAAGCAGCTCAAGGATCTGCACTTATATTTCCTGTCTCTCTGGAAACAAAGGGCTAGTGTTACATATATGATGTTCTTGTCATATCTACAACCAACACAAAGCTGTACAATAGATCTAAAAGTCTAAGAGTCTGACAGTTGCCCTGTAAGTATCATCAAAGGTTCCAGAGTAACATTCGGTTAAAATGAACCCATTAAATTAATAGTAATTTTATTCGTGCTGTCTCTAACATGGAACCAGCAAATGTTTCTGTATTACTTTTTTTTGTTACACAAAAAGCTGTTGGAATATGGTGTGATGTAATGGAACTGGCTGTAGTTTGTTTTATGGCTAATGGATAACACATAAATCTGCAATAGTGCAGCTTATCAGAATTCTATCTTTAAACAAATATTTTGACAATATAGATAATTTTCCAGTTTTCTTTTGTCAGTATTTTAAAAACATTTATGTTTAAATACTGTATCATAAAAGAATGCCACAGCAGAATAATAGATTGCCATATTATGACCCTATATAAGTAGGACAAAGTGAAAAGAGAAATAAAACTTCCAGTATTACTGTGTAATTGCAAAATTATTTGTCTTGTGAGAAAGAATTTAAAAATCAAGCAAGTCATATCTCATAGCTACTTTTAAACTTACTCTTAATCATGTTAAGTGTAGTCAGACTGAGTAACATGCAGTATATTCTTAAAATGAAAAATATAGCTGCAGAAATAAGCAACTTAAAGAACTGCTGGTTACATCACAATGAATACAATATATTTACATAAGATGGGTAGTGATTTTTATTAATAAAGTAGGTAGTAGACAGTAAGGTAAAATTACAGTGGATGAGTGAAAGAAAAGGCCTCTAAAATGTTCCTTGGAATTGTTTTTTTTTGTTTGTTTGTTTGTTTTTTGGGTATGTATCACATTACCAAATAATTGATTTTTAACTTCCAAAGAATTTTTTCTAGAAATCTTAATTTGGTAAAATATTCCGAGCAATAGGGACAAACTGTACATTTTTTTTCTCTGTTAATATCTGTATGTTTATAGAATCTTCAAATGTACAATTATGCTTTTCTCTATAAAATTCTGTATTAAAATATTAAACTTTAGTATCTTTTACACTGGATATGTTGATGTTTATATATTTATTTTTCTTAGTACATTGAAGATGAGGAAATATTAAGTTGGTAGCGACCATCCATTTTGAAAATTACACTGAATAACAGGAGACTGTATTAGAATTTATAATCTGTTTTCAAAAGTTGCATGTTATTTTTTAGTTCTAGTTCTGGGGCAGAAAAATCAGGATTAGAAATCTCAAAACATCAAGAGAGCGAAATTTCCTCCAGCCTGAAAACACCACCACCTTTAGTGAGTTTCCTGAACTTTTACTTTGGAACCTTCTTATAAACTAATAATCTTTTAAAATCCTATTCTTTATGCAGACATATTTTTAGAACAATATATACAAATATAATTTTGATCTTTATACTGCATCCAAGAATTGGCATATTTTAGCATATATCTCAGTGCTAGCAATAGGATGCAATGCAACTGATGTTACCAAGGGATTATAATACTGCTTTGAAATGCAAAACTGATGGAGATCTTGAACAGATTAGTGGGCAAAAGTTTTTCTATAGCTGATTAGCGCATCTGTAGTATGAAACTTAGAAAAAATATTAAATTATGCATTTTAAGCAAAAAAAAAAGTATTGTTACTCAATAAATAACTAAAGCAAGCCTATTTATAGGTCACTCCTCAAATGATGTGTTTAACTGACAACAGGCAGCATAAGCAATATCCTTCCTACAAGAACTTTGAAATAAAGTATGAGGCTCAAGATATAGAAAGGGGTAAGTTAGATGTATCTAATTCAAGATTTGATAGTAAAGTTCAGTAGGAACAGCACAATGTGTTTGTTACTTGTATTGTGAATTTGCAAAAACCGCAAACCTCTGAATAAAATATCCACGTTGATACTCTACTGCCCTTTCTCTAAGGGATCATTTAATGTTAAATCAGCTACACACTGCAGTTTCAGATATACAATCTGTGGGTAATGTAACAAAGAAATGGAAACATGCACAAGTATGTTCAATATGGAGTTGCAAGCCACAGTATCTTGAATAATGTTAGGTAGAGGCCTTAGAAGAATGATTCCTTTTAAGTATAGTGTGAGTCAATGGTGACAGGGAAAAGCCATGTATTTTACTAACATGTTAATGTACTTGTCAGTATATTACTACAATTAAATTATTTTCTCTAGGTACTGGAGAATAATTTTTTTAATCACTTAACAGCCCTAACGACAATCAATCGCAATTAATCACGCTGTTGAACAATAATAGAATACTATTTATATAAATATTGTTGGATATTTTCCACTTCAAATATATTGGTTTTAATTACAACACAGAATACAAAGTGTACAGTGCTCACTTTATATTTATTTTTATTACAGATATTTGCACTGTAAAAATAAAATAGTATTTTTCAGTTCACTCAGTACAAGTACTGTAGTGCAATCTCTGTTACGAAAGTTGAACTTACAAATGTAGAATTATGTACAAAAAAACTGCATTCAAAAATAAAACAATGTAAAACTTTAGAGCCTACAAGCCCACTCAGTCCTATTTCTTGTTAGGCCAATCGCTCAGACAAACAAGCTGGTTTACATTTGCAGGAGATAATGCTGCCCGCTTCTTGTTCACAATGTCACCTGAAAATGAGAACAGGTGTTCACATGGCACTATTGTAGCCGGCGTCACAAGATATTTATATGCCAGATGCGCTGAAGATTTATATGTCCCTTGATGCTTCAACCACCATTCCAGAGGGCATGCATCCATGCTGATGACGGGTTGTGCTCAGTAACCATCAAAAGTAGTGTGGACCGACGCATGTTCATTTTCATCATCTGAGTGAGATGCCACCAGCAGAAGGCTGATTTTCTTTTTTGGTTATTCGGGTTCTGTAGTTTCCGCATCAGAGTATTGCTCTTTTAAGACTTCTGAAAGGATGCTCAACACCTTGTCCCTCTCGGATTTTGGAAGACACTTCGGATTCTTAAACCTTGGGTCAAGTGCTGTAGCTATCTTCAGAAATCTCACATTGGTACCTTCTTTGTATTTTGTCAAATCTGCAGTGACAGTGTTCTTAAAATGAACAACATGTGCTGAGTCCTCATCCAAGACTACTATAACATGAAATATATGGCAGAATGTGAGAAAAACACTGAGTAGGAGACATACAGTTCTTCCCCAAAGACTTCAGTCATAAGTTTAATTAACGCATTTTTTTTTAACGAGTAACATCAGCATGAAAGCATGTCCTCTGGAATGGTGGCCAAAGCATGAAGGGGCACACCAGTGTTTAGCATATCTGGCACATAAATACCTTGCAATGCCAGCTACAAATGTGCCATGCGAATGTCTGTTCTCACTTTCAGGTGACATTGTAATTAAGAAGTGGCCAGCATTTTCTCCTGTAAATGTAAACAAACTTGTTTGTCTTAGCAGTTGGCTGAACGAGAAGTAGGACTGAGTGGACTTGTAGGCTGTTAAGTTTTGCATTGTTTTGTTTTTGAGTGCAGTTATGTAACAGAAAAACTCCTGCATTTGTTAGTTGTGCTTTCACAATAAAGAGATTGCACTGCAGTACTTGTATGAAGCGAATTGAAAAATACTGTGTTTTGTTTATCATTTTTACAGTGCAAATATCTGTAATAAAAATATAAAGTGAGCAGTGTACACTTTGTATTCTGTGTCGTAACTGAAATCAATATATTTGAAAAAGTGGAAAACATCCAAAAATATTTAAGTAAATGCTATTCTAAAATTGTTTGTTGGTGCGATTAATCACGATTAATTTTTTAATCGCTTGACAGCCCTAAACATAACCAGTATTTTTAATATCTTCCTTTATTTTGAAAAAGGAACTAACATGATGTGCATGTTCCACAATTTTTTCTCTATCTTACAGATGAAACTGAGACAGAAAGGTGAAATCACTTGCCTGAGACCATACAAGTCAGTGGCAGAGTCAGGATTAGTGCTCAGGGCGTCCTAATTCTCAGCCTTGTGCTCTTTTCTGCAGGCAACTCTGCCTTCTCAATATCATTGCTTGAATTTTAGTATATGAAACTAAATTTGCTTTAACTGTCTTGCAGACTGCAGAAAAAAATCGAGAAACCCATGAAGACTGGTTTGATGCTAAAGAAAACTTTACAGTGACTGATTTTTCAGTAACGCTTCAAGGGAATGAAAAGGAACAAGAAAATCTAGGGAAGGTTATTAGTACAACAGGTGAGTTGAGCACCAGTCTCTCCCACACCTACCACTCAGCAGTAACAGCTGTCTCACAAGCCACAAAATTCCATCAACAGCATAAGCTTTTCATCTCACCCCATTACTGACACCAGCTCCCAGTACCCATTTTTTTAATCCATAACACTCAAACCCCTCCAAACCCTAAAAATGATTAAGACACTCTGATTTAACAATATGGGTCTCAAAGCTGCATTTTGACACCATCAGAACATCTAGCTATACCTTATGCATAGTTGCTGAAGCACATCGAAACTTTGAAGCCCTTAGTTGCATACCTGGACAGTGTTTGATACAAGCTTCTCCTCTAGAAAGACATTATGCCGTCAGAGCTCTAAGCTTTTCCTGCGCAAGAGGGGATCACTAGAATCCCAATTTGTGACTCGCTCGGACTTTGAGTCTTGGAAAGGAACCTATTGGTTAGAATTAAGGAAATTGGTTAGACAAATACAGTTTCAAATTAAAACCCGTACTCTGTTTTGAGAATCAATTTACCAAATTTTGTAGACGTACATGAAAAAATGTTTCGGGTCTTCATGCTCTCCTTTACAAAATCTTAAATATGTATTTTTCTATGTAGTGTTTTAAGGCAGCTGTTAGAAAACAAATGCAATTTCATCCTTTTTCCTGTTGTATCATGCATAGGACTCTACCAAATTCACGACCATGAAAAACACGTCATGGACCATGAAATCTAGTCTTTTGTGTGCTTTTTATCCTATACAGATTTCACTGGGAAGGCCAGCGTTTCTCAAATTAGGGGTCCTAACACAAAAGAGATTTGCAGGGGGGTTGTGTTATTGCCACCCTTACTTTGGCTACAGCTGCCTAGCTCTGAAGGCCGCAGCGCAGGAGAGTGGTGGCTGCTGACTGAGGGTCCGACTCTGCAGGCAGCAGCGCAAAAGTAAGGGTGGCAGTACCATACCAGGCCATCCTTACTTCTGTGCTGCTGCGGCTCTGCCTTCAGAGCTGAGCTACTGGCCAGCAGCCACAACTCTGCAGCTGCCCAGCTCCGAAGGAAGTGCCGCCACCTGCAGCAGCGGGGGAGTAAGGGTAGCAGTACCGCAGCCTCCCCACAATAACCTTGTGACACCCCCACAACGCCTTCTCGGGTCAGGACCTCTACAATTACAACACTGTGAAATTTCATATTGAAATAGATGAAATCATGAAATTCACGATTTTTAAAATCCTATGACCATGAAATTGACCAAAATGGACGCTGCATTTGGGAGGGCCCTAATCATGAAACACATTTTCTCCATTCAGTCACTTCAGTTTTTTTAGTGATACTGTTTGCCTTTACATATTTTCTGCTTTTTTTACAATTAATTTATTGTAGATTGAATTGAGTAAGGAATAGCACATTAATATTTTTCTTGTATATTTCTATACTACCAGAAATAAAGATGGTGAAGAATACAAAAAGTGAGCCAAATAAGCGTTATTTTATTCATGTTGGTGGCTTAAGTCCTTCAGTATCAGAGGTAAAACAGCCTTTCTTTAAATAATAATTATTAATACCTAGTTTATTTAGTAAATTACTTTCATGCTATACTTTACATCCTAAATATGCTGTCTGTTATAGGTTGATCTAAGGTCTCATTTCCAGAAGTATCAGGTTTTGGAGGTTTCAATATGTGAGTTTTCTAGTAACTACAGGTACATTCATATTAATGTAAATTTTATTTGTATTACATTTGTTACTGACAAAATAAGTGGCGCTTAGGAAAGTGTTTTTTTTTTTTTTTTTTTACTCTGTAAGTTACTTTAAGGTCAGTGGAATTTTAATTAAATCAATACATTTTCTACAGATTATATTTTAGATGTAGACTGGCAATGTCTGAGTTCCAGAAACAGTTGACATGTTACTGGAAAATACCAATTATAAAATATTGTCCTTGCTGGATTAAAATATTGTAGTTCAATTAAAAGCTGTAGCTAACATTTTAAAGTAGAGAGTTGCACCATAATCAGAAGCATTTGTAATTAATGAATTTGGTATCATCCACATATGGATGCTGGTTAAATTGTATATTAAAGGTTTTTTTCTCAGTTCTTGCACATGTTTTTAAATTTTAGATATGCATCTCTGAGTTTTAAAAAAGCTAGTAAAGCAAAATTGGCTGTGGAAGAAATGAATGGGAAAGAAATAAAAGGAAAAGCAGTAAATGTTCGTCTTGTAAAAACTGCAGGAGAAAATATACTTCCAGCTTCTCAAAACGTTTCCAGACCACTTCACTATGAAAACCAAGCCACTGATAATTTGGAAAAAAATATTCAAGTCAGAACTACTTGCTCTGTCCCGGACTCTTTGCAAGTGCCTTCCACCACCACAACCTCTTTGAAAGTGCTTGCCCCTCCCTCAGTTTCTTCAACAGCGCCTGCCCCTGTCCTGGCCTCTTCAGAAGTGCTTAGCTCTGATTTAAAGCCACTTAGACATGAATCAGGACACCTTTTATTCTCAGTTGATCAACAGGTAAATTATTCTTCCTGGGACAGATTATTATGAGTTTTTTAAAGTTAATTCTTTCTTTGTACTTAGCATATTTTGCAGTAGTGTTGGCTTGTGCAAAGTGCTCAAAAATCAGTATTTGTGGCATATTGTGGACGGGATATAGCTCTCCATCTTCTCCTGCCTAATGTTGACATCTCTGCCTTTATTTTTTTAATGATGTAAGCTCATTGAGTAACTGTACCTTTACATTTCATCTCTGGAATAACTATGGTTTTATTTTGGTTTTTTTTAGATTTAAAAGTTTTCACTTTTAATAAGTTTGTATAAGTGAAATGGATTGTGATTTATTAAGGTACAAGAAAGATTTTGTGTTTGGCAGAAGAGTGGGAGGAAAAACTTCTGTTTAAATTGTATCCTAAATTATATGATGAATTCATTTTCAGATTTTCTTCGTCCACAAACTTTTATCCAATAACAAGCTTTGCGGTTGTGATTATTTAAAACAAAAAAACAACCCTGAAAACTTATTTTATTTCGATTTAATATGAAAATGACTGTTCCTACGGTAATCTAGATTTTGCCTAATTTAACATGGTTACTCATGAAAAAACATAAAAATGGTAACCAAAATAAGAATATTTAATTTTAAGATATATGCAGTAGTTAGTTGCATTATAACATGATCAGTTTTGATCCTGATATACATATCTATAAATATTTTACTATTGAACTAAATCTGTAATTGCTCCAATAGTTTGAAAAATGGTACATAACAGAAGCGATAATCTTTTGTAAAATAGGATAAGCAATCCATACAATACTTAACACATTCTATGTTCAATTGTTTTAATTTGCATCTAGAGTATGAGAGAGAATCCTCTGCAGATAAAACCTGTGCAGTTCTCTCCTAATCCATCTGCTACCTTTATACCTCCTAACACATTAAACTTGAGCAGCTTTACCAAATTGATGAAGAAACTAAAAGAACTACATCCCAAGGCTAGTAGGTAAGAATATCTGGTTTTTCTCCCCGATTTATGAATCTTATATTCAGGATAGTCAAATGAAATGATAAATGTGGAATCAGTGAAAACATGTTTATATAATGTCACTCAGTTAAAGACTGTCTTATTTCTGTCTCATTTGTTTAGCGACAATATTGTGGATGCTTTGCTGGAGGTCAGAACAAATAATAAAGGTTTCCTGAGTGGCTTGTCTATTAATGCTATTGTGGAAATGGCTTCCTTTGTTCTGAGGAAGTCTGCATCCAAATGTGAGAAAAAGTAGCATGAACAGGTGAGCATTCTAGTGCAGAAAGAAAAATACTTTGAAATAGAAAATGTATTGTTTGCATGGCTGTATAACGTAGCTATATGTATAGCATAGTAAATAACTCTTTGTGCTTGGAGTAACACACATGAACTTCATTGCCAGTGGGGAGTGCACTGAAAGAATTGACACTAAAGAAGAATTAACTTCTTTTGAAATAGTTGTGTGATGATCACTTAGTTTTTAATGTCTGCCAAGTTAAATTGCTAACTCTATCAGATATAAATCTCACTGTGTAAAATTTAGCATACTTGAGAATATTATTCAAATTCTTTCAGAATTTCTGCTGATTTCACAACAGAAAGGTTAAATCTCCATTAACGTTACTGTACATATTGATGGTGCTGCATTTACAAAAATTTTCCAGACAAAAGTGACATCTAATGGCCTGTTCTTTTAACAGAAATCTATATAGATAGTCCAGAGAATATATACTAGACCCAGTTTTGTATTAAAAGTTGACAGTCCAAGTTCTGTTAAACATGAGGATTAGATGGGTGATTTGCCAACCTTGGTCTTTGGTGGCGGGGAGATTATATGATGGGATTCTCTGCGTTTTTTTTTTCTTTAAGGAACTCTATCCTTTTTTCTTCAGCCCTGCATCTCCCATGGTTCTTGACAACTGGGCTGCTCTGTTCACTTTGCAGCTCACAGAGGCAGATCAACTTTTTGGAACCGCCAGTCTGGCTGCTGCTTCTCTGCTCCCACTCAAGGCCAATTTTTCTCCTTCTGCAATAGAGTGTGGATGGCTGTTTTAGTGCTCCTGTCTTCTCATCTGCCTAACGGGGGGCGGGGGTGTTATCAAAATTTGGGGCAGTGGTGAGCAGTGATCTCTCTCCTAGCCTCTCTTCTCCCCCTTGTTAGTTTTTGGCTGGATTTTTGAACGCTCCCACTCCGGAGCCTTCACTGCAGTGCCTCCCTGCTGGTTCCTCTGCACCTTCTAGTTATGGCAGAGCAGCCTAAAAAGCACTGAATGATTGCCAGACAGTTTTCCATCAGTGAGACAGCTGACCCAGGATCGGCAGACAGTGAGTTGTGCCCAGTCTTCCATTGTTAACTGTGTTGGGTCCCACGGCTGAGTCAGACAGGCATGTAAAATCCCGTACCCACCAGAGCAGCCGTGACTCCAGTGTATGCGGGAAATTGGACCAGGAGTCTATAGCAGAGCAGGGTGAGGCTCCAAGGATGAGGACTCCAGTCAGCTGACTAGGGATAAATCCCAAGGGGTCCCTGGAAAACAGAGGGTAGACTTGCAGGGTCACAAATCCCCCAAGTCCTAAAATGTGTCCTAAGCGTCGTGGGAAAAGAAGTGGGGCTCAAACATCCCTGGCCCTCTCCCATTTGGCCAGCAGGGCTCTGGAAGCATTTTTCCTCCCCACTCTGGGGTAATGGGACCCATCAGGCAAGGACTCAAAAAGAAATCTTGTCAGAGGACTTCAGGTCCTCAGCATGACTAGCTGCAAAAGGCCTCACCAAAGTGCAACAGAGCTCATACGCTGACAGAGCTAAAAAAGTGAAAAAAGCAAACCAAAAAGGAAAGAAAAAGGCATGAGAGATCTGGGAAATAGAAGCCCTCTGACTCCTCTTCCCCCTCTTCCACAGATGATAGTGAATTGTTGGATTCTGACTCTGATCAAGACTAGGAAAAGACTCAGCAAAAGTTTGTTCCCTCTGAGAAATTCAAGGCCATGTGCAAAAAGGTTGTATCCACTGTTCAGATTCAACCCAAACAGAACCCTGTGAGTAAGCCTAAAAGCAAATTTCTCTTCTTGAAATGCTCCCTTGAGGCACGATTCCCCTACATTCCTCCTTCAGGGAAGTAATCAGGGATGAATGAGACAAGTCAAGGAATGGCAAACATACTAACAAAAATGATCTTAGATTCTAAAGGATCCAGCAATCAAAGGTCCAGCTTACTGAGATACAGAAAGTTGACGCTCCTTTAGGGTTTCTGGCAAAAGATATGATTATTCCCTCAGAAGGGGAATTCTAGCTAATACTTAGTCCTGCCTTGAGTGCAGGGGACTGGACTAGATGACCTCTCAAGGTCTCTTGCAGTTCTGTGATTCTATTCTAAGTATCCCACAGTTAGAAAAATGGAGGCCACTCTCAAAGACTGAGGCCTCCTCAGCCTCCAACCGGGCATCCCTTAGAGGCTGCTGGCTTTGCGAGAGCAGCTTTCTCCTGGCTGGAAGATCTCAGAGTTCAAGGGCGGAGATTCCCCTGACTTCGACTCTGTTCTGAAGAAAGTTTCCTGAGCAGCAGCGTTGCTGGCCCGTCAATGGCTATGATGAGATTCTCAGCCAAAGCGAGGACCTCCAACTCAATGACCAGATACTACCTATGGTTCTGTCCCTGGAAGGTGTATAGCCACTCTAAACTGGTGCTGTTCTCCAGATTTCTGGGAGTCCTGCTTTTTGGAGAGAAGCTAGACAAAGT
The DNA here is from genome assembly GCF_015237465.2 of Chelonia mydas. Taxonomy (NCBI): domain Eukaryota; kingdom Metazoa; phylum Chordata; order Testudines; family Cheloniidae; genus Chelonia; species Chelonia mydas. The sequence goes on along the minus strand of NC_051251.2, from coordinate 68,381,408 downwards.
AGTGGCGGACAGTGCTGCAAAATCTGAACAGTCCCTCCCAATGCCACGCCATGCATTTAAGAAAGAGTGGAGACTGGCCTTCAGACAGATGTTCCAGATGGAGACCCTAACCTCTACAATGTCATCCCTGTTCCAGGGGTACCTTCTGACTTCAGGGGATCTGGTGAGTGCATACCTCCACATGCTGATCAGACCATGCTGTTGCAGGTTCCTACAGTTTGCATATGGTGGTAGGGAGCATTATCACCTGACGCTCTTATTTGGCCTGTCTTGGGCCCCCTAGGTCTTCACAAAGATCCTGGTTTTGCAGTCATAGCCAGGCTTGTCACAGGGGACCACATGTACCCCTTGCTGGACAATATCTTAATCACAGCTCCATACCTGACAACAGGACAAAGACCCATGTCCTTGACTTTAAACCTCCTGCTTACACCCAGCTTTACTGTCAATATCGAGAAAAGCTTCTGAATTCTGTCCACCAAAATATCCCACTTGAGAGTGGACAAAGACACCTTGATAGCAAGGATACCCATGTCTGAAAAGGTTCCAGAAGATTCAGGACCGTCTTGTATTGTTTGAGCGGCAAGAACCCTACCATAACACTTAGCCTTCAGCAGTTAGGCCTCCTAGTTTTGTGCATATGGATCACTCCATCGGTACAGTCACACATCAGGCACTTTCAGGCCTTCATCCTGAAAGTATGGGACCACTGCCTGGAATGCATGAAGGATCACATAAAGGTTCTGGTGCAGGTGATAGACTCCTTGAAATGGGGGTGACCCCAGGGTAGCGTCCGTAAGAGCATGCTGCTTTCCTGTTCCTCACAACTGATCCCAGCCTGAAGGGCTGGGGAACAAACAGCTAAAGGCACCTGGAAGAAAGGACTCAACATAGACATTCTAGAACTAAGAGCAGTCATGCTTATGCTGTGAAGATTACAGCCCAGTTTAGAGGGGAACCACATCCTTAGATAGTCAAACAACGTGATCACAGTCACATGTATGAACAACCAAGGAGGAAAAAGAATCCCAGAGTTACACACCAAAGCAATGGAAATCATGAAGTGGGCAGAAAATTCTTGGCCATCAGGGCAGTTCACACAAAGGGAGACCTGAACCAGAAGGGGTGGAGTGGCTCAGCAGGCACAAGGTGAACAACTCTAAATCATGCCTGAATCAGGAAGCCATTGAGTTGATCACTGAATCATTCAGCCTGCGCTCATGTGACCTGTTTGCAAACCACATGAACACCAAGAGACCAAGGTACTTCACCAAGGAGATCAACATGGGAACAGATGCTCTATCGCACAGATAGTAGCAAAGTCTCCTCTGCGTTTCCACCCTTAATGTTGGAAGTTGATCCAAAAAACAGAACTGGAGCAGGTGACAGTGATACTGATACTTCTCCTTGTCTGAGGAGACCTAATAGCACTGAAATTAGGATCGCCACTGCAGCTCCCAAAGAGATACAGCATCCTCTCACAAGGTCGTTTTCTTCATCTGGACCCAAACTGGTTGCATCTAACAGCCTGGCTATTGAAAGTGAAGAGCTAGTATCCTTGGGCCTTTCCTCTAGAGTTATCAGGACACTTTTCTTCTAGAAGAGCATCGAATTTGAAAGCATACTCCTCTCTCTGTACCATAGGTGCCGATTCTGTGGGTGCTCCGGGGCTGTCTCCCAAAGGGTGATTCTCCCTTCATTTTGACCAAGATAGCAGCATCCCATCAAGGAAATTTGGCACATCTTAGATGTTAGAAAGGCCCTGAAAATCTACATCAAACGTACAGGGTCTATGAAGAGAATGGGGTGTCCTACTTGTATCTTTCTGCATGAAATGCCAAGAACTCAGAGCATCCAACTTCTCTCTCACTAGAGTATTAGACTGTGCATTGCAGAACGGAAGTGTACAAAGCATCGGATAGTCTGGCTCCAGCAGGGGTCATGGTACACTACAAGTGATCCCTCATGACCTCATGGGCAGAAAGAGCTAGTGCATTCATACTGGAAATTTGTAAGGTGGCTACCTGATCAAATACTACTACCTTTATCAAACACTACGAAGTGGACTTCCTGTCCTCAGCCTTGGCATCCTGTGGCAGGAAGGTACTTAAAGCAGTATCCTGGAAATGATTTTGCACTTTGAGGAAACGTAAATAGGAATGGATACTATTTTTCTATTCTTCTGACCTTATCCTTAACTCTCCCTACATCTGTTCACTGCTCGCTACTTCCCAGACACCAAGAATTGTGGGAGATGCAGGGCTGCAGAACAGAAAATTTCTTATTTCCTTTCTGTTGGCAGCATCTCCCATGCTTCTACCCACACTAAATGGCTGAAGGGCTAGAAGAGCAGATGCTGAGAGAGATCTGAGACTGTATTTTCTGTTTGGGTCCACTATATATAATAGGCAGTTAAGTATACATGTTTTGCAGCTTTGGAATAACTCATCTGGCCGTAAGTAGCAGCAAAGGGAGCATGGCCAGAGTATTGGCAATTTGCTCATCCTTATCTTTGCTTTTAGGAAGTTATTTGAATTATGAGAACTGTGCTTTAAGTTGATTGCATGTAGATAAAGAAAGCAATGCTTAATGTATTCAGAAATCTGTTTGATAGGGTTTTTGGAGAGGGCTAATAGTATGCTTCCCATTGCAATACAGGGCTGGAAAGAACTCGATCGGTGTTTGGCTGGTTGAATTCCTCTTGAAATAGTTACTTTAAAGCTTCTGGGGTTTTATTTATTGTGTGGTTAGGGTGCCTAGAGTCTTGGATAGGTGTCTTTATTACTTTAAATCTAAATAAAATTAAAGATGATAAATGTCCTAATGTTTCTACAGAATGTCTAATTCTTAAACTATTATTTTCACAGCATTGCAAGCATGGATGCAGAAAAGACCAAGAGAACCAGTGTGGGAAAGTGCTTGTTTTTTAAATATTAGTTTTATTTACGAAACATTTATAGTATTTGAAAGCTCTGAAATATGTTGTGTTCAAGTGGATGAGCATTCTCAAAATAGTTTTTTTACAAACTTTCCTTTGTAATTTTTTGTTCCACTCGTGACAGGTAGTCAACAATCTGTAGCAAGATTTTGACTTTCACTGTGAGGGAGCTGGATAAAATGAAAACAGCCTTCTGCCACTGAGGCTCTGAAGCAACCAAGTCATTAGTTTCCAATGGGAAAAAGTTAACATCTGTGTGTAAACTCTAATCCTATTAGAGCATGTTAATGAGAAAAAGGTTAAAAATAACTTTAAGAAAAGTTTGCTCTTGTTAAAGTTTGTTTATAGATATTCCAGTGTATGCTTTCAAGTTTCCTGTGGATGAACATCCATTGAGGAAATACCTTTTGAGTATCTTAAAGTCAGTCCTGGAAGCTGATGTAACATCTAAACATATTTTGCAGCATATTATATGTAACACTGTAGTGTGAAACAAATGTTACATCACAGGGTCTTCCATACAGCAAGTTACCAGTGTTTGTTTTGCAGGAGAACGTGATATAAATATCAGTTGTAGACGTTGGTTTCACAAACTTGTATTTAGACTTTAAAAAATGTTTTCAAATGTTGCCTTTGATCCTTATTTCTTAATTTTAAGGTTGTTTTAAATTTTTCATAGATTAAAGATGTAGTGTAATAGAAAAATTACACTGAGGTTTTCGTATTGTAAACATAGCACAGTATAAATGTGTCAGGCCAACTTCCAGTTTTTGAAGTGCTGCATAAAGAACGTGGCAGTTCATTATAAAGTTGTTAAAACTCAGAATTTCCATTTCAGGGAAAATTTCAACATTTTAGAATTTCACACACAATAGAATTTCCAAAAAATTTCTGTTTCAGTATTCTGAAATTTGTTTCAAATTTTATTTTATGGATCTTTTCATTTATATATTTTATATTATTTCATAACATGTCAGAAGTATTAGTACATAATGTAATGTAATAGTTGAAAACTATTTTCATTTTATTTTTAAAATCAAAGGCACCTGTTACTTAGAACTAATTGAAACATGATCTTGTCTAGATCAGAGTTCCTCCTGTTTGTGTTTTAATAAAACAATTTGACAAAAATGTTTGTAAAAATCAACATTTTTCAAAACGTTATGATTTCAATGAAAATGGCATTTGGGGGGGGAGGGTGCGACTAAAAGTTTCTGACCAGCTCTATTTCATTATTTAACAGTAGAATAGTTAAGCATTTGTAAACAAAAATAGGTGAACTTAGACCCTGATTCAGCAAGGTACTTCAGCACATGCCTAACGTTAAGCATGTGAGTAGTCCCATAGTTAGGCACATGCTTGGCTGTCTTCCTGCATTGGAAGCTGGGGGGGAGGAGGGGGTTGTTGGCCAGGAGGCTGAGCAGCAGGACTGTCTATCTCAGGGGTTCTCAGATGGGGTTGGGAACCCTCAGGGGGTTGTGAGATTATTACATGGAGGGTCGCGAGCTGTCAGCCTCCACCCCAAACCCTGCTTTGTCCCCAGCATTTATAATGGTGTCAAATAAATTAAAAAGGGTTTTTAATTTATAAAGGGGGGTCGCACTCAGAGGCTTGCTATGTGAAAGGGGTCACCAGTACGAAAGTTTGAGATCCCGATGTGTAGCTCCTGTTGCCGGGGAGAGGTGGGGAGGCTGAGCATACAGGCTGTCTGCCTCACCATAGCTGTGGGGGTATAGGGAGAAGGCTGAAGACCCAGGCCAGTCTGGCAGCAGGGCTGGAAGTGAAATTAACAAGAGTATTTCCAGCAGGAAGCTTTAAAAAATCCACTTTGTTTCTACTGAAACAGAATTTCCCTTCCCATGAAAAATTTTGCTTTGACATTTTGAATTTTTTTCAAAAACACAAGATATTTCCATTTTATGGCCAGCTTTACATGAAATGCTATATCACATTAGTGTGGAGAGTCACAAACGGCATTTTAGCAGAGGACAAAAATGTACTCAGTGAAGCTACAGGGATTTTTAAATGGATTGAAATTTTGCCATAACGCTTGCAGTTCCCATTTGAAGAAAGATGAAATTATAAAATAAACGGTAAGCAAGGAAACAGGAATATTCAGAGTATTTAAAAAACAAATGTAGACCTCCTAGCAGCTTATCTTTGTTTATGTAGTTTCCAAAACTGGACAAAAGAATATTAGCAGAATGGTTTCAATAGAACTAGGATAACGTGTTCTAAATGTCTGTGTACTGAAGTGTATGTGCACAAAGCCTAAATATATAAATACAGATTCCCAGATCAGTGATTGTAACTGTTCTAATTCCTCCAACTTTCTGTGCTAGGTTCCCTCCAATAGGGGTACTGGGTTTTTTGGTGGTGAGGTTTTTTTTGTTTTTGTTAATCAGGTAAAACAATTTTTTATCTTACCTCTCCCTGACCAGGAAGAAATAAGGAGCTACCAAGACTAACACCACAAAAAAACAACCCCCCCCCCCCCCCAAACCACTAGAACAAACAAGCCAACAGATTTACACTCCTACCACTAGATATAAATAAGGGGAATTGTATAAGGGTGTGAATAGCAATCACAAAATCTCCCTCATATGATGTAAAATGGTGTCTACTAGGTAGTTTACTGACTTGAACATGCAAAATAATAAACACACCCCTTTGGTAAGAGTACCCAGATTTCTGCTTGTTACATAAGGGCAGAAGGAAGGTGGAAATCAGGCCTCAAGTGTGTACTTTGCAGCTAGTTTCCTTTACAAGTTTTACTTTGGGACTTAATATTCTTTTCAGCCTTTAAAAAAAATAAAATTAGTATGTTTCCTGTTAACCCTTGAATAATTCTTGCTTATGGGCTTTCTCATCCTCAGTACTGAGTGGCTTTGTCACACTCGGGTAATGGAATGGAACTCTTCACCACCTTTCTTTTTTGACTCCACCAAGGTCAGTAGTGAACAAAAGTTGTTACAATCTAATAACCATTTTCAGTGGTCCACAAATGACCATCTTACTTCATTTCCAAGTGTCCACATCCAAAAGCCTTGCTTGCAATTGATAGTCTCTCCATGGTTGCTAATGATTACAAATGCTATGGAAATAGAACTACAGTATTCTCTTACCCATGGAGATAGTCTTACCAGGTCATGGTTGAGGCACATTGCTTGTGCAGTCTGGACAAGTTTGTTGAGTCTGCTCTGTTACTGCTGAGTGTTGTCCATCTGGCACCTTTCACCAACATCAAATTCTCTTCACACCAAACCCAGATACTAATTTGGATGATTCACAGGCCTCTTCACACTCAAGTGCAATTATGAAAACTGTTTTATAGATGTATTTGGGGACATTTTGGTTTTATTTTTGCACTGCAGCCTTGTTTAGTTCAACTATTCAAAAATAGTTTGATTTTATGCCTAAATTGTGGCTATTGCCCTGCTTTTTTTTCCACAAGTATAACGATATAAGATACTGAAAGAGAACAAGAATTGGTACTTGTATTTCAGTTACCAGGTGGTAATCATTTTATTTTGTCTCATTTCACTGTAGATCTGGTGGTCTCTGAATGTTCGAAACCTTTACTCTTTGCTTGTTATCATGAGCTTGTTCCAGCTCCCATTGAAGTCAATGGCAAAATTTCCATCGGTTTCAGTGGTATACCGTCAAGCCTTTATTTATTGTTTCTTACAAAAACTACCTATTTGGGGTTTTTTTAAACTAGCCTTTTAATGATGAATTGATGATTATGTCACTTAAGATTTTTCTAAATCAAACTTTACTATAGTTCAGAGTAAAATGTTGTTCTCACACCTGGTGCAACTTCATGAATTTCTATGGGAGTGCACATGGTGGTGGTGGATAATTTGATCCATAGACAATATATGGACTGCAGTGAGATGCAAAATAATACATTGTAAAGATCATATAATTTCTTCTTATTCCCAAAACAAATAAACAATTCTTCATTTAATTTGTTTATGTAGTTTTTATACTAAAGTCCTTATATGGCTCCCAGAACATCTCACAATTTTTAATATATTTATCCTCACTTATAAGGTAGGGAAATACTATTTATCCCCATTTTACAGATGCAGGAACTAAAGCACAGAAAAACTAAGCAATTTGACCAAGGCCACACAGGACATCTATGGCAGTGCAGGGCATTGAACTCTGGTCTCCCAAGTTCTAGGCTAATGCTCTAATCCAGGGGTGAGCAAACTATTGCTCGTGGACCAGATCCAACCCGTCAGGGCTTTGGATCCGGCCTGCGGGATTGCCACCCTTGTGGTGTGTCGGCCCCAGACCGCTCCCAGAAGCGGCTGGCACCAGGTCCCTGTGGCCCCTGGGGGAGGGAGGGGCAGAGGGCTCTGCGTGCTGCTCTCGCCTGTGGGTACCTCCCCCCGCAGCTCCCATTGGCTGTGGTTCCCCATTCCCGGCCAATGGGAGCTGTGGGGGGAGGTACCCACAGGCGAGGGCAGCCGGGACGTGGTGCTAGCTGCTTCTGGGAGTGGTGCGGGACCAGGGCAGGCAGGGAGCCTGCCTGGGCACCACTGCCACCTTGGAGCTGCTCCAGGAAAGCGGTGCCAGGCTAGAGCCAGCACCCCAAGCCCCTCCTGCACCCCACACTCCAACCCCCTGCCCAGAGGCCCCTGTCTGCACCCCACCCCCTGCCCTGAGCCCCCTGCTGCACCCCTCACCCTCCTGCACCCCAACCCCCTGCCCTGATCCTCCTCCCTGCACCCCTGTCCTGAGCCTCTTCCCACACTCTGCATCCCCTCCTGTACCCCAACCCCCTTCCCTGAGCCCCCTCGTATACTCTGCACCCCTCCTCTACTCCAACCCCTTGCCTGAGCCCCTTTCTGCACACCTCACCCACTCCCACACTCCCTCCTGCACCCCAACCCCCTGCCCCAGCCCTGCATGCAATTTCCCCTCCCAGATTTGGCCCTCAGGCCAAAAAGTTTGCCCACCCCTGCTCTAATCACTTCCTTTCTATGTGCTGTGTATACATAGAGGTCGGCCTTAAATGGTCCATTGATTACCTCCCTGCAGTTTTGTTCTTCTCCAGCAGTTGGCTCAAGTGTTCCATAGCTGATATTTCTAGGTAATATAAGTAAAAAGATCATATTTCAGTGAAACAGGATTTCTTTAATATTGGAATGCCATTTCTATTTCAGGTATTACTAAGGCACGCATTACTGTGGTTCTTAAGTGCCCCTTAGATTTAGGCATGGAACTAGCTTTTTAAGCATCCACAGCTTTAGTGTACTGGATGTTTAATAAGTTGTCAATGTTATGTAAAAAAATCCAAAGTTCTTTCCTGAAAATGAAATCTCCAGAGTGTGGCCTAAGTTTACATGCACATCTTAATATGGAACATACAGAAGCCAGAGCAGATTGTATTTTAATTAGTAAAAGAAATCTGTTTATCAAAGCTGAAAAATCCACTGTAAATTAGCTCTGCAGGTTGTATTAAGTGCTCCTTGCTTGGCTAATGAGGACACCAATAAATTAATGATAGAAAGCTCTTTAAGGGGTCTAAAACTGTATAATAATTAGAATTCTGAGTTTCTGGTGCATAACTTAGAACATTTGTTTAAACTTGACTGTTTTATAAAAATGTTAGAACTATATTCCATTATGGTAGTTCACACAGATTTGATGAAAGCTTCTGTTATCTTCCCCTTCAGAAAAATCACATTGGTGTTTTGCTCTTCTCAGTTCAGATAAACCCCTCACTTCCAATTTAAACCTCTGCTGAGTTGAAAGCGTATCTTATCTACTGAAGGTAAGCCAATAGCTGGTATTGAGGTGTTTTATTTATAGCAGCCAGTATTGCAAATTCAAGCCTGAATATGAAATTCATGCCTCAAAGCTGTTGTTTCCTGCTCACACTATTAATGAAAATTCTGCAGACAAATCCTGTTATACCATTGATTTCAAATGCTGACCTTACTGTTACACTTGTCCATGCAACCCCACTGAGGGCAGGATTTGATCCTGTAATTGGATTTTAGTTGATAATTCTGGGACATAGTCCAGCTCTGTTATGTAGCTGTGTTGGATCTGCAGGGCTCGTAAGAGTAAAAATGCATATGGTTACATACTAAAAGCAGGTATGACTAAAAGTGTACAGGATATATCGGATGTTTGCTATTTTTACACAGTCATTTCTTAGGGCAGAGCTACACCAAAAGTCAATAGGAGTAATTTGTGGTGTACTTGAAGAAAGGCACTGAGCTCCAGATTAACCCCTCCCCCCCCCCCGACTCTTGCATACCTTTAATTACTAGTGAGCCTGCTGTGGATTGAGCCTTGTTAACTCATTAGTAGTGTACCACTAATCACCTTATTTTAAAAAACAAGTATTTCCAGATAAGGATGAGCTTAAGTATATTATGCAAGTGAAGCCACTTAACTTTGCAGGAGGTAATAGATTCAAGGTAATAAATTAATCAATTGTAACATCTTTTATAGTCCTTTATCCAAAAGTACACTAACTTCAAGAGGTTAGGATTTATGTATAATCCCATTCAATATCTAGGGTAAGTTTTAGTATTGAAGGAGTAATTTATCAGAGTCCTATCTAAAGACTTAAGGAACTGCAGTTGCCCTAATGAAAAGAAAAGAGGCATTTTTTATCTGAGTGAAGCCTGCCTTCCTTAGCATTTCAACTGGCCACCAATATTTTTTTCTTCTTTCCTCCGCTCTTTTTTGACGTCTGTCCCTAATGGCTGCCATCCTTCCTTAAGCCTAAGGCAGTGGGACCCAACATTAAACAGGAGGTCCACATAAACCTAAGCACAACCTTGTGTGGGCCAAACGCATTCTACATATTTCAATAAGATTTAAAGTCACCTGTATTGATTTACATTTAAGTCCATCTAGTTTTGTATGCATTTAGAGAGGTGGTGTCTAGGTACAGTATTGTCTGTTTACACACTTCTGTCAACTAAAATGATATAAACATAACAAAATGCTAATGAGTCAGCCGTTAGTATATTGTGTTAAAGCAGGCAGCGAGTAATTATGATATGCTCTAGTGGGCCATGTACGGCCTGGGCCATAGGTTGGGCAACCCAGCCTCAAAGATGGAGCAGTTCTGTCCGGTTGAGGTAGAGCACTTTGGCCTGCAATGGAGTATAGGTTCTGGATCCCTTCTAGGTGTAAGAGACTGATCCAGAGGCTGCTGCAGTCAATGAAAAGATTCTCTGACTTCAACTGGATTATAGACCCCCCCCCATAGTTATTCAATAAGTGACCCCCAACAATTTGTGGTGGTGGGACTTCTCTATAAGGTGGAGCACTAACTACTCTCAGAAACCTTCAAAAATGATTGCCTACGGATGAGTGTTGTGTGACTTTATTTACTGGTTCCAAGCTAGCAGGTTTCCTCATATTACAACAGATGGCAGCAGAGCAAAGGATTTTGCTGCCCAAAATACATTGAAGATCTTTCCAAGCGTCTAACTTTTCTTTTTCCTAAATGAGTGAAACTATGAATGTGCTGTTTTTGTGGGCGTATATTGAGTGTCACCAAAGGCTCTTTAGCAAGGTAAGCTCTCATGGGATAAGAGGGAAGGCCCTCTCATGGACCAGTAACTGGTTAAAAGATAGGAAACAATGGGTAGGAATAAAGGGTTAGTTTTCAGAATGGAGAAAGGTAAATTATGATGTACCCTAGGGGTCTGTACTGGGACCAATGATGTTCAGTGATCTGGAAAAAGGGGTAAACAGTGAGGTGGCAAAATTTTCAGATCATACAAAACTACTCAACATAGTTAAGTTCAAAGCAGACTGTGAAGAGTTACAAAGGGAACTCACAAAATTGGGTGACAGGGCAACAAAATGGCAGATGAAATTGATAAATGCAAAGCAATGCATATTGGAAAACAATCCCAACTATACATATAAAATGATGGGGTCATTGCGGATAATTCTCAGAAAACAGACAATGTGCAGTGGCAGTCAAAAAAGCTAACAGTGTTGGGAATCTTTAGGAAAGGGGTAGATAAGACAGAAAATATACTGCAGCTCTATAAATCCATGGTACACCCACATCTTGAATACTGTGTGCAGACCTGGCTGCTCCATCTCAAAAGAGAGATTGGAATTGGAAAAGGTTCAGAAAAGGGCAACAAAAATGATCAGGGGTATGGAACAGCTTCCATGTGAGGAGAGATTAGTAAGACTGGGAGTTTTCACCTTGGAAAAGAGATGAGTAAGGGTGGATATGACAGAGATCTATAAAATCATGACTGGTGTGGAGAAAGTAAATAAGGAAGTGTTATTTACTCATAAGACAAGAACTAGGGGATTAATAGGCAACAGCTTTAAAACAAACAAAAGGAAGTATTTCTTCACATAACACACAACCTGTGGAACTCCTTGTCAAAGGATGTTGTGAAGTCCAAAGCTATAACAGGGTTCAAAAAAGAACTAAATAAGTTCATGGAGGATAGGACCATCAGTGGCTATTAGCCAGAATAGGCAGGGCTGGAGTCCTTAGCCTCTGTTTTACTAGAAGCTGGGAATGGGTGACAGATGATGGATCACTTGATTACCTGTTCTGTTAATTCCCTCTGGGGCACCTGGCATTGGCCACGGTCAGAAGACAGGATACTGGGCTAGATGGACTTGTGGTCTGACCCAGTATGGCTGTTCTTATGTCACCTACCATCAAGTACAGTTACAGTTTTCACTTGATGCCAGATAAGACACATTTCAGTTGAATCAAGGAAAGTATCTGATATTAAAGCCACTATATGTGAATATAATTTAGTGACAAGGGTTTGCCTATCCTTTTGTTAAAAATGAGGTGGTCTTTGTTTAAACATTTACCACAAGGGCTCTTCCTTAAGCGGACTATAAATGTTAAATTACAATTTTAAATGGTTTATCAGTGGTGGAAAACTCCAATGCACCATCAGCCTTTAGCAGCTGGAGGAGCTATGTTACATTTTGTGATTTTTTTTAAATTGATTTTTCACAAAAATGAAAAAGACAAGAAGGTAAATGATTTGCAGGATGTACATGTTCCCAAATACCACATGCTTCACAGGATCTGAAATCCAATTATGCAGTTTTTCAGCTCCTCAAAGCTACACGGCCAAACAGTATTACATAGACATAACATATTAAGGTCTCCTCTTTTCTTTTAGGCAAATGCAAAGGGTAGGTAATTTTTATTTAGTTATGGACATGATTTAGCCATCAGGATTTAGGCGGGACTCTGTTGAGTTACAGGGCTGGGTTCTACTTAGAAGTGGGATGACACCGTAGGGCCAGATGGTTTTAGGGGTAAGAATTCAGTTGTGGGGGCCGAATCAGGGTGAGTTATTTACTTGCTAAGGAACAATATTGAATGTGCGCCACAACTTTGATACCGTTATTAAAAAAGCGTGGCGATGGGATGGAACTGTATAATAGTGGAGGCGAAAAGTGGAATGGAATGCGTGAAATGGTTATTAGCGAAAGTTATTGACGGTAATGATTATATAGCCGGAAACCCTCACACACGTGGAGAGGCTGTAAGATCACAGCTTCCCATGGGCGCGTTTGCGGTGCCCCAATCCCGCCCGAGGCTGGCTGGCCGCACAGCCCGCTGTGGAGATGGCATCAGCGCTGGGGGAAGTTTGTACAAGTAGGATCACGCTCCCACGTATGAAACAGAACCAGTTTTCTAAATGCCGCCCCGTGGCAGCCTTCCAGCCCCGTCCTGTGCTGGATCTCCCTTCCCCCGTAGCGTTCATGTACCTCCCCGCTGCGGGGCTGGCCCCCCTGCTTTCCGCCTGCACCTGGGAGCGCCCGCTCACGGGGCCGCGGGCCTGGCTTGTAAACGGCTGGCGCAGCTGCCAGCGTCGGTCCGGCTATTTTTAAAGGCTCAGGTTGGTCTAAACTTGGATCCGCCCAGTGATCTTCACGCGCGGCGCTCCCCGGGCTGCAGCGCTCCCCGGGCTGCGCCTCACACCGCCCCTGCCCGCTGCGGGGCACGTTCCCTCGGCCCGGGCTCGCAGGCACGGCGACCGCCCAGCCCCGGAGCCGGGCATCGGCTCGCCAGCCGCGGCGAAGCCTGCGCGGGGACCCGAGAGAGCTGAGAGGCCGGGGGCAGCCGAACCAGCGCTTCGCCCTGCCTGGTCCCAGCTCCGGCGGCTGCCCCGGGCGCTGCAGCTGGGCGGCTGCACGGGGGGGCGGGGTGTTATTTTGCTCTTAATTACTCGGCAGGGCAGGATCTCCCCACCGCTGTCTCTTTCCTTCTGATGGGGCGCCCGCGGCGGTCCCGTGGCTCGGGGTAGGCTGATCCGAAGTCAGATTTGTGGCATAATTTGCATCATGGCTCTGGAGATGACTTTCATCCCGAGACGTTTCCTCTGGTTTGTCCTAGGTAAGTGCGTGCCTTTGTTTGGTCTGCGCCCTTTGGGACCTGGCTGCAGCGTGCATGTATGTGTAAAGGAGTTTCTGCTGGCTTGGCGCTGGCCCTGTAGCTGCAAGGAATGGAGGCTAAGAGCCACTGACAGAGCTCATCACCCGGGAATCTGATCCATTCTAATAAAGGAAACATAAACTAATTAATGGGACGGAAAGAATTTGCACCCAACGTCCTGATTGCCTGCTACATTGTATTGGGTATGTTGCCAGCTTTCTGTAAGTGGGGGTGTGAGATTAATGAACAACTTCGGTGCTTTTGCAGCCCCCTTCGCTGCAGCTTGCTGGGCAGGTGGTTGCTTTGCAGAATGTTTATCCTCTGTTGACTTTACTCTGTTTTGCTGTTATCACGGTGGATCTTAATGTTAATCTGTTTAATTCGCTGGTTTGAGCAAGCCGTAAAGCTAGTGAAACAGGCTCACTGGAGGCAAAACCAAACAAACCCTGTTGCGGTTCTGGGGTCGGTTTGTGTGATGAGTTTGTGCGGGCTGAGTCATAATTTACTAGTAAACCAAAATGTGGGGTTACAACAGTAGTCGGTTATTCAACATGTGTATTCCTATGCCCAATGCCCACTCACTGTCGTAACTACAAAGTAATGTCCAGTGGAAACTCTGATAGCTACCTGTTAAATATCCAGTTCAACAATTTCCCCCCACAGTATGTTTATGTACAATAGGTAATAGCAAAAACTCTTCACTTTTTAACTTCTGAAAGGATACCATTCAGAAAAATGTGTACTTATCTCCGCTTTCTCTACTCAGTTAATGAAGCCTTGGCTGGACTGTCCTGCCATCTCTATCCTGATTAAGTGGGGAGTCATGGCATTGAAACCTGGCCACAGGAAAATCTCTCCCTTTGCAAACGTGCTATAAAAATACTTTAGTGAATCTTTTGTGCTAAACACTAATATTTGGTACCATTCTCATTTTACATTATGCATTGTAACTTCACTAAGTGACAATCCTCTACTTTTAACTGCAGTCTAAGTGCGAAAATGTCTGTGTTGTATTTTGAAAGCGTGTAATGAACGCAGCGTATCTATTTAAATAGAGATTAAAATTAGAAATCATTCTAAATAACATGGAATTGAAACTAAATGTTTAACTTAGCTCCCAACATGTCCGCTGGTAATGCCACTTGGATCAATCTGCTTTAGGTGTCATTTTCTACTTGAAGGAAGGTCTGCTTTCTAAAGCAGACTATGGTTACAGTTCTTTTCATTGTAAAAATTTCTCAGATATTTATATTGTTCTACAGTTGTCTCCCCTATGTCTCTATTTCTGACACGTATGCATTTAGAGGGCCCAACTGGAATGACCTGTTTTGAGAAATGTTTATATCCGTAAGACTAGGATTCCATAGTATATAGTTCATTTTAAGTCTGTCTCTTTTTAAAATTAGTTTGTTTGGTAATTCTTTCTGTTTCTTGCTTAATTATTTTCATGTGGCATCATGTGTCTCTCCATGTTCTTGTTAACAGAATTACAGCTGCAACAGGTAGAAACTAGTCTGTTATTTTACCATAAGTACCTGAAAGTCTGTGGTAAAAAGCTTTGAAGACTAATCTATCTGGTATTCTTTATAATAACGAATATTTTTATTTTAGTTTACTCAAATATTCAAAGAAGAGCCATATTAGAATCATTGTGATACTGACTTGAAATACAAAAATCTAAGGATTATTTGAGGAAATGTGGAAATCCATTTTTCCTGCCTTCAGTTCTTCCTTGTTGTTTTCCTCCTCAGAACCCTAGTAAATAATGTATTGAGCTGTCTTATCTGTACAGCGTAATTAACTATTTACCACTTTTTAGCTTGTGACTATTCACAAGGAAATAGTAGACAGCACAAGTTAGGCAAAACTCCTTCTCCATGTTTAGTTTTAGAGACATCCACATTGTACATGACTAAATAGTAAGTTGTCCTATTCAGAAACTGTGGTATAAAAAATGCACAGTGAACCCTAACATTACTGCCCATACATAGTCATTCTCATTTACCCAGGACAATTGTTCTGATGCTTTATTTTTAGACTAGAAATCTGCTTGTCAGTCTTTATCAAAGCTGATGTTAAGAAAACTGTCAATAATGTGTTGACTGCAGCTTTGTTTTATATTCTAGAAAATCTGAAATTGAATATTATGACAAGATGCTAAAACCAAGCTAAATCAGTGACAGTACTATGCATGTGTTGGGCCCAATCATACAAAGTGCTGAGCCTCTAATTAACGTCACTTCATCTCACGGAATTGGACCTACGCATGTCGTTTATTATTCTAGAGTTAGCATTGCCCTTTGATAAAATCATCCTGGCCATAAAGTCGCCAATCTAGACAACTGATTGAAAAGCCTCAAGTCCACTATGTCAAACCTGCCTACATTGAAGCTGTTGTTTATTGCACAGTAATAACTTGTTCAGTTACCAGGTATTGTCTCTTGGTTATGCTCATCTATGGGATTCCTTTGTTGCACATATTTATATGATATTCGTCTCTGCTCGGTTAGATGGAGGGTGTGGTAGTGTACAGCAATTTAAGCATTGGTTCTGAAATACCTTTCCTACATATGTAATGTGACACCTTGGCTGTGGGGATGGAACCTCGGACCTCTAGATTCAAAAGCATATGAGCCCCTATTGCCTGAGCTAAAAGATCCAGCTCTGTTAGCTGAAAACCAGTAGCTGACTTGTAAAACTATGTGTTCCAGCAACACTGCCCCAAAGAGGGGAAGCTCTCCCAACTGTGTAAACATAGGTTACACACAGCACCATAGGTGCAAATCCTGGCAGGATCAGCTCAGCCCTTCTTCCCATGCCAAATACATTTGAGCACGATGCAGATGTTTGCTCAGGTGTCTTTCAGATATGAGCCCTTCCAAAACAGTAGTGACCAGAACACGGACTTTCTACAAATAATCATATCTCACTCAGCAGATCTGATACCTGTTTGTATCCTGAGGCAACTGTTTACAGTAGTGATAAAAATAAGCTTATATTATCATTCCTGCAGAACTAACGTAGCTATGAGAAAGTGAATTGTGTTCTCTCCGGACTGTGTACCATTGCCAGTAATAAAGGTTATGCAGGCCCAATTCGTCCCTCAGTTACACCTGCACAACTCCATGTAAGCATTTATGGGGCTGCACAAATGTAACCGTGGGTAAAATTCGACCTGCAGAATCTTTATTACTGGTGATGTTGAATGAGCCAGAAATAAGTCAACTTGACTCAGATCCCAGGTTGAGATTGCGGGGCTGGCAGTTAGGGGGGAAAAAATCCTTTTTACTTGTAAACTGAGCAAATGTGCTTTGCAGATCATTCAGACACAATAACATGACTCCCACCTGATGCTGTTTCTGCAATCTCACTTTTAAATATGGAGCCGCACTTTAAAAACAGGATCTTCCCTATTTTGCATTGATACTAAAAAGGCAGGATTTTTTTGTTTTGTTTTACTAAGAAAAAAGTTCTTGTTTGTATTAATGGCCAGCATTTCTCCTCTCCTCACTATTGTACACTGTACCAGTTGGCTGTTACATTCCAGAGGTACTGCCTGTATGTACTAGCCAGTTGCCTGAGATCTTTTAGAGTGAAGGGTGGTGTACAAACGTATAAATATGTGAGACAGGAATACTTGATGGTATAAAGGTTTTATTGGCTTGAGCTTGGGGTGGCTGAATTCCGCACAAATGAGTTATGCAGAGCATCCCAAACAAGGGCTTGGTACCATAGTGATCCATCATGTATTCTGTGAAAAGGTCACAATTAAAAGATTAGAAACCTTTAAAAGTGATCTAAAATGGCTCATCTGAACATATAAATGTCATGACTTCGAAGTCCATTTATCTCTGGACCTTCCATAGGTAAAACTAAGTTCTATGTGTACCACTAAGAGTTAGGAATGTAACCCTTCTCATTGGTATAAAACTTACATTTCTAGCAATTCAGGGTTGTTGGGGTATTTAACTGTAATCTTTCACCGAGTCCTCAGACCAATGTAATGGGGGTAGGGAATGAGAAATTTTACATCTGATGGAAAGAAGGAAACATTTTTGTGACAGGTTGACTTAAAAATATACGACAGCTGCTTAAAGCTGCTCAAGTATGTGGAATTTTAGACAGGCCTGATAGAGATGGATTAGTGAGCAGAGCACAGGTGAAGTGTTTCAAGGTTATGTGCTAAATGCAGTTTATTACATGGGTATTATATCTACAGACACCCAGAGGCAATGTGAAACAGGTACTTCTATTACACACACACACACACACGATCGTGATCGTATTTCTGTTTTTCCCCATAACTTTTTAATACCATAGATTAATAGATTCTAAAGCCAGAAGGGATCATTATGGTCATCTAGTCTGACCTCCTGCAAAACACAGCCATAGAATCTCAACCAGTAATTTCTACATGAAAACGATAATCTCTGAGCTGTAGCATATCTTTTAGAAAGCGATCTAGTCTTGATTTAAAGACTTAAAGTGATGGAGAATCCACCAGATCTCTAGGTAAGCTGTTCCACTGGTTAATTACCCTTATAGTTAAAATTGGGCTGCCTTGTTTCCTATAGGCTTCCTACAGATGAAAAACAAAAATAAAATGGGTTCAGTTCTTAAAAATAAAAACCTCTCTGGAATGTAATCTGTTCCAGTTTACAGATTATATCACTAGCTCCCAGTTCTGTATAGTTAAATAAAGTGGTGATTGCATTTGATTGTGCACTGATGGGGCGGTAGCCTGCTTAACATCGACTAGCAGGAATCTGCTGGGCTTTGAGCAATGTAATGACATCAATTAACTCTGCAATGTTGTTGAACTAAATATCCGTTAAATACTGATACGTTAATCTCTTCTGTGTAAGTGCCCTTAAGACTGCGGATGACTAACAAATACCATGACCTGGAATGAAATTAGAAGCCTTGTAAATTATCATTAAGAATGGGACAGACACTTTTCAGACTTTCAGCTGGAGTAAAATCCATTATAGATTTTCTAATTCTAGACTTGAGAAGATCTTGGAATTATGAAAATGCAGATTTTGATTTATTATTAAACTGTAGCAAGTTCTTTTTACCATAGTAACTGGCTGTAGATCTGAAACCAGATCTTGGGATATTATGTATTTAAATGAGAATGGTTTATAGACACTTACAACAGATAAATAGACTTAATAGAGCTGGTTGAGAAATGATTTTTTTCCTGCTTATTTTTTTTGACAAAAATGAAAAAAAATTATAGAACATTTTGGGGGTTTCATCAAAAAAAGAAAAAGCTGGAAACTGAATCTTTTTTTGCTTTGAAGTTTTCATTTTTGACAAAACCTTGATTTTTTTTTTTTAATTAACATGGAAACTTTTGGAAAAAATGCGCTTTGTTAAAAAGCCATTTTGGGGGAGGCGGCAGGGAAGGGGAGGAGGGATGAAAGAATTTTCTACCAGCTCTAATTCTTAATTTAAAAAAAGGAGATACGGTACTTTGGCTGGTAGAATAGTATCAATTACTATATTAAATATATTTCATGGATATTCATCAAACTGGTTATTCTGTTAATGCTTTGAGATATTTGACCAGCTCTACGTCTGAATAGAATTCAGCAAGTTGATTATTCTCTGATTACCAGTGAAATTTTCTAGTGACATATTTGCGAATATGAATTCCTGATATTTGACTAGCCCTTGGTTCAGTGTAGTCTTTTTGTGTGCTTGCTAACTTATCAGACCACATTTTCACCCAAAGATCTCTACGTATTAGGGTATATTGCACTTACTTAAAACACTGTTTCCCAATGTCCTTATATAAAAACCACTACATTGCATATCTGTACACAGTTGTGACTTCCATATATTTGTTTTTCCTGAAATTTGTTTGTGATACTTTTTGTAAAACTAATCTAGTTTTGAAAACTAAGTCCACATCTGTCAGTTCTACACTTCAGTGACTAGCATTAATCACTGTAGATTTTTGGCATCATATTCTTTGTTTACATTTTAAAAACAACTCCAAAGCATGAATTTAGCGCTGGCAAAAGGTGCCAGAGTGAATGCGATAGAAACTAAAGTCCTCTCTTTATCTGTAAAACAGAAGCATCCCATTCTGACCAGATCCCGTTTAGGTGTGAAATGACAATTGTATACATTCAAGCCTTGGCTTTCTTCTGCCAACTGTGAATGGTTGTTAACAGAATGTGGACATAAGGAATTAGATTGAGATCACTAGCTCATTTCATATAGAGCAACAAACAGACATTTGGTGGTGATACTGTCAGGTCTGATTTGACCTAGGGGTTGGTGAAGTAAATGGAGTTAAACTTTTGCCAAACTCTCAAACAGCGCAAAACCTAGTGCAAGTTTAAGAATCACTTTTTTTTGCAGTAGTTTAATCAAAGTGAGTCAATAAAAAAAAAAATCTATGCTATGTATTGAGAGAACAATCCCAAAATGGATTTTTATGCCAAACTTCCCCTTCCTCTCTCTGTTCCTTTCTGCAATCTGTTTCTCGTTGTTTTTCACTCTGACTGGTTTCTGATCCATTTTATACCCATTTTTTTGTCTACTCCTTTTTTCCCCACTGTCTGTCCTTAACAGAATGTGAGCCTAGTAACAGTCAAGTCAAACTGTCAAACCTCTAATGTTCAAGTGGGTTCAAAATAAGTTTGCCCATCCTTTGTCATCAGTCCTTTGAGCCATCTGTTGCTGTTGTATCAAATTCAGAGTAGGCATAATTTTTGTTATCTATCTAATATTTTGGTATATGGGCCCCATTACTACAGGATCTGAGCATATCACAATCTTTAATGTATTTACCCTCGTAAGACTCCAGTGTAGTGGGGAAGTGATGTTATCCCCATTATAAAATGGGAAACTGAGGCACAGATGGAGACATGCCCCAGGTCACACAAGAAGCGTGTGGTGGAGCAGGGAATTGAACCCAGGCCCCCCAGGCCCAGGCTAGCATGCTAATCATTGGACCATCCTTCCTCTTTTTGCTAGTCTTACAAAGCTGAGTTTATAAAACAAAACAATATGAAAAAAAACTCCACATGATGACCTGTCCTCTGAGCAAAGATGAATCCTGATACTGCAATGTGCGGTGTGGCCTTACCCCTCCCCCCATCAACTGTTATATGCATTTTAATAGGGGTTGAGGGCACTCGGTACTTCACAGGATCAGCTCCACCATTTGGAAGACTAAGGCAGGGACCAGGACAATTATAAATTGGTTTGGGACGTTCAGCCAGTCAGGTAGCTGGAATGGATGCATGCAATAAAATGGTTTGGCTGAAAGCTTCAATCTCATTGGTTTCACAGAACCGTCTTCAGCCAATCAGTGATCTCCCAAGAAACACATACTGAGACCTGATAGCTGAGAGGCTCAACAAAATTCAGTTCTTGAAAAGGCCAATTAATATTTTACAATGCCAATATCTGCCGTGTACTGTACCCTCGTTAGCAAAAACAGCGATACTGAAAACACCACAGGAGAATTCATCCAGGCTGTCAGGGGAAGTGGAGCTTGCTGTAGCTTTATTTGATGGATGCTCCGGTACTATTTGTGAATCAGTTGCCATAATTTCTTATTTGTATTACAGTAGCCGGTGGTTAAAAACTATCCAGGACCTACTACCACAATATTGTCTTGCATGTTAGATTCTGCAGCTAAGTATAAGAGTTTCAAATGATCTTATTTTTGATATTGAGGACTGGTGATGCCAAGTACCTGTGTTTTCCAGCCTGCTACCTTGAAGCTAGTACATTTAAAATCCGATATCAGAATTAAGGGAATAGATCTGGCAAGAGACCTGTTTAAATGAAGCCATCGCACACAATCACTCTATCTTTATTACATAGAGGAAAAAAATTAAATAGCTAAATCCATCCAGGAATAACTGGAATTTCCTTCCAGGTCTGGATATAACAACAACCATCAAATTCAAATATCCGTTTGGTTTCAGTGTTGAAATACATTGGCCCTTGCAAAGGAACATACAAATTATACACCAAGCTGATGTAGACAGTCCTACAAGAATTTATATCCGTTTAGTTACAGCTAAAATTGCATTAAACCTCCTCTCCAGAGATTCTTGTATTCGAGTCAGCCCACAGCCAGAGACAGAAAAAAATGGGAAGGTTTTATTGGCCGTAGAGGTGGATGAATAGTCCAAAAAAAAATTTGTGAAAGTTGATTCAAATTTGTAAAGGAATTCATTTCACTCCGGTGTGTTCCAATTTGTTTGTTCATTGTCAGCAAACCAGTCAAGTGTTTCAGTTTTTTGCTGGCAAATATTTTCGTGGACAGTGGATTTCAAAGTTGGATGCGTACGTGTTTCTGGGAAATAAAATGAAAATGATCACCTTCCAGTATTTATGTGGGAGCGGGCTTGTGCACTTCTCTAACCGAGGAACTGAAATAAGGCTGGGAGATTTATTTGGTTAGTCACTAGTGAGCAACATCGCAACGATTTTTGAATGTTTGTGAATTATCAAGAGTTTAAAAAAAAAAAAGATTGAAAATATTTGTCCAATGCACTTGAATAACAAATACATTTGAGAGAATTATGATTGGTCTTCTCTCATGTATCCTGTGCACAGGGAAAAGAGGATAACTTAGCTGAAAAATGTATTCTGTCCGAATTATTCATTGACTCTAACTGGCAATATAACCGTCAACAGCTGCTAGCCAGATCCAACACTGTAGTGTAGCTGGTTAAATTCGCCTCTCGCAACTGGTTCAATACCAAACACACTTTATGGATAACAGTAAAAGAACAGTCAAAGGAAGGGAAGAATAGCAGTCTCCTATGGGCTCTGAAAACTCACTGCATTATCACATATAACAGGAATGACCTTTATCCGAACACATTTTCCACAGTAAATTGACCTGGTCTAGATTCCGAAGTATCAGAGCACGTGTCCCAGCCAACTCGGCAATGGTTTAAGCTAACAGAAGTGAGAGCAGTGTCTTCCTTAGGTTTACCACAGTGATTCAAAGCTGAGATGGCCAAAGAACACACATTGTCTAAGACTAATCTTGATGAGGAGTCTACTTAATGTGACAATACCAAATTCTGAAACCATTCTTTGTACTGACTCAGTCCCTCCAACAGGTGATTCATCTGTGCAGATATGTATAGCCTGCCTGTAGGAAAAGTCTTTCTCCCTTTTTTCATTGGGGGGGATGAGGGAAATGCACAGGACCTGGTCTTGACTCTTGCGGAGCACCTGTAATGCTTGTGGATTCAGATTGTAAACACTTTGTGACAGGGACTGTCTGTCTGTACAGAGCCTAGGGCTCCTGGGCACTATGGTAATACAAATAATAATAATAAAACTGTTGTGGGAGTGTTGGGCATTCAGCACTCCTCAGGGTAAGGCCCTTTTTCTCATACTATGTGTCTCCCCCATGCATGTAGCTGATGATATTAAAAGTTGTGAGCTCTTGGTGGCAGGGACTGTGCCTTCATAAGTATTTGTATAGCACCTAGCACCGGAGCTGGAGAGTAATTTTCCATCAACATGATTGTTTTTTCAACAGAAAATGTTGTTTTTGCTTCTTTTTTTGCTGGAATTTTTTGATTTTCTCAAACAGAAAATCAAAATGAATTTTTTTTGGTTTGTTGAACTGAGACCAATATTTTGTTTTCAGTCATGATATTAAAACTGTATTAACCTAGGGTGAAGCCTCATGGGAGATGTAGTTCAGGTGCGTCGTGCTCCCACTCTCAATTATAAGGCTACTTGGATGGCCTATATTTCCCATCATGCACCGAGCAGTGTGGTGCATCATGGGAGTCCTATGACTGTAGTAAAGCTTGAGAGTTGTAATCCAGCCAGGGAGCCTGTAAGGAAGAGTGAAGGCATGAGGGACCACTCCATCACAGGTGGATGCAGTTTAATATTGGACGGAAACAAAATGTTTCCACTGGGAAGATCAAAACATTTCACTGTGATTTAAAATGTCAAAACAAAACACTTCCAAATCAAAATGGTTAAAACCTTTAGTTTTGTGAATTTTTTTATATTTTGACTTTGTCCCAATTCGAAATAGCTATGCATCAGAATTTCCCACGGGACGGAAATTGTGATTTTTCACTCAGTTCTACCAAATGCACAGTGGTTGCTACTGGAATAAAGTAATAAAGCATAACAATAAGTAATGTATACTTTTTAAACTTAGTAACCTCTATGTTCATTTTCCCCAACAGACAGTGGTCACCATTAAAAAGTCGGCATTAGCCAATAGCTCTTCGGGAATGGTCTGAGGGAGCACAGCTCTTCCTTTTACTTGAATAGGAAACAAGCTGCAGAATATGGTAATGGTTGGCAAATGGTGACTTTTTAAAGGCAGCCACGGGAATTTCTTTCTTGTCTGTTGCGTGCATGGAAGAACGTAGGTTCTATATCTGGTGGCCAGAAGATTTTATGTGTGTGCACGTGTATTTCTGTGTGCAGGCTGGTGGATAAAGTTTTAGCTTCGGTGGAGCTGTGCAGTCTACATCAACTAAGAAACTGGTCCTCTGTTTCTTTCTCTGAATCAAAATTCCCATTTGAGGCAGATAATTGCCCCCTAGGAAGGGGAGAAAATGGCTCAAATTATGTTTTGTTTAAATGGTGAACTCTTTTTATAATGTATAGTTTCTAATCATCATACAAAAGAACTTGGCTGTTGAATGTGCATGTTTTAACTTGGCTTTTTGAACACACAACGTTTTGGATCAGGTATTTAGAAAATATTGCAAAGGATTCTGAGCTTCGTTTTCAGCCACGGTAGTGTGAAGTTAGGTAATGGCTGGACATGCTTTTCGTTCATCATGGCCATTGTTAAAATAGCCTTATTTCTGAGTCAAAGAAACTTGCTGAGAGTAGCAATGTGCTGCACCACGAGCAACATTGAATGTGCATTCCCCTGTTACAATTCAACACCGTTCAAAGAGGGGGAAATTGCTGAAATAATTTCAACCTGCGGTCTGATCCTGAATATGAAATAAATTGTGTGTGAAATGAACACTGAGCACAAATGACAGCAGTTAAGATGTTTAGCCACCTGAGCTGCCGGCATAATGAGGAAATTACACATTGAAGGCCTAGTGTACACGAGAAAGGGTTTGTCAGTATAACTAAACTGGCAACTACCCTAGTGGACACACAGCTTGGACCAGCAAAAGAATTCTGAAGTCTTTTGCCAGTATAGCTTTTACCAGTTCACTGACTGAAATAAGCGACACCGGCAAAAGGATTTTATTGCTGGTATGACTGGGTCTATGTCGGGGGTTTTTGCTGGAATAAAAATGTGGTAAATAATCACATCCCTAACCAGCATTATTATGGTGGAAGACATTTCTAGTGTCGACCTGGCCAAAATGTTCTTATATGTCCCTGCTGTTCCTGGCAGCTGCACATGATACAAATGCAGACCCGGAATTAAGGCTATGTCTACATTGCAGCTGAGAGTGAACTTCCCTGCCTGGGCAGACTGGCTCACTGGCACTAGCTCAGCTTGACCGGCCGTGTGGGTGTTGCAGGAGCCCAAGCAGAGGGTCAGACTAGCTGCTGGAGCTCAGCCGCGGGGGAGCGGTGTGCGTGTGTCACGTGGCTCCAAGGCAGGTTACCCCATGCCTCGGCTGGTGCCACAGCAGCCCAGCTGCTATTTTTAAGTGCAGTAGCTTGAACTGAGCTAGCGTGAGGCTGTCTGTCTCCCTGGGCGGGAGGCTGGCTGCCAGCTGCAGTGTAGAGAGATCCTTCCAGACTGTTTCTAAAAAATGTGGCCCCGAACAAAAATCTCAAAGCAAGGGAAGGAAACGTGCTACTAATTACTGGGCTAGAGCAGGCGTTTAAAACCAGTGTTAACAGATTTTGTCCCATTCTGCACTGGGTAGGCTGCACAGTGTCCGGCCCTGATTGAGCTAAGCACATAATTAGGTGCCACTGAAATTAACCCTGTCCTTTCAGTACTTTGCTGGATCAGTCTTAATTTATCTGAGTTTAACACCCTTGTTAAAGTTGGTTGTTCAGTTAATGTAGGCGGGAGACCTAAGTTGGTGAGTGACTTCACTTATTCTCTCTCAGCCTCAGCTTCCCTATCTGGAATATCAGTATCATGCCTACCTAGTGTGAATAAAATGCTTTCCGGTCACCTTCTATGTTAGAATCCATGTGTTAGCCTGTTTGAAAGGAGTCTGTTTTCCCTTCCAAGCGCACAAGCCTTTTCTAGGCACATTTCCCTTGCTGGAAGGAGATTCTCCCATTAAAAGGAGAATTCAGGGTGGGTTCAGAACATGCAGCCAAACCTACAGCCGGAAGAGGCCCCTCCATCGCAGGGACAGGCTGTGCTGTGTGTGTGATTCTTTCTGCTCGGTCTCCCATGTCCTGTGGTGTGGGGCGCGAAGTGCTATGTGCTGACTGGGCAGTCTGGAAATAACCTGAGTCCCTTGTGTTCAGACTTCAGCCATTTTTATCTGTGTTCCCAGGCACTGGGGTTATCCCTGCTGCATCTGGGGCATATTGCAAGTTCCTCCTCCATCTGCTATTCTGTTTCCTCTACAAAACATAGTCATAGGACTGGAAGGGACCTCAGGAGGTCAGCTAGTCCAGTCCCTTGCAGTCCTAGCAGGACTAAGTATTATCTAGACCATCCCTGACAGGTGTTTGTCTAACCTGCTCTTAAAAACCTCCAGTGACAGAGATTCCACAACCTCCCTAGGCAATTTATTCCAGTGCTTAACCACCCTGACAGGAAATTTTTCCTAATGGCCAACCTAAACCTCTCTTGCTGCAATTTAAGCCCACTGCTTTTTGTCCTATCCTCAGAGGTTAAGAAGAACGATTTTTCTCCATCCTCTTTGTAACAACCTTTTATGTACTTGAAAACTGTTATCATGTCTCCCCTCAGTCTTCTCTTTTCCATAGTAAACAAACATGTTTTTTCCAATTTTCCCTCATGGGCCGTGTTTTCTAGACCTTTAATCATTTTTGTTGCTTTTCTCTGGACATGCCCTGTTTCTGGACACATTCCCAATGTCTCTCCCTACTCCCCATCCGCATTTCATCTGAACCCTTCCAACGAACATGATCTGAAGCTATATGGGGCAGCTGTGGGGGCAAAGGCCCTTACGCTACCTTTTATTATTGCATCAGAGGTCTTAATGAAATGGCATTACAGGGGTCCCATATTTATTTTGCATCACCCTTGAAAGTATGGACCCTAACAAGATAGCAGAGTGTCCACGTTAGCCTGTAGGAGCATATCTGCGTTTTTAAAGGGAAAAGAGGATCTGGGATGCAAATGTGCAGCTTTTCTCCCTTACATGGAAGTGTAGTATCCCAAACCAGACACATGCTTCCTGACCAGAGCCAGCACTAGGCATAAACAGATTAAGCAATTTCTTAGGGCCCCAGGCAGCGAAAGGGATTATTAATTATTAGTATGCACTGGGCGGGAGATATATTCCTACTTAGGGTCCCCAGTGGGTTAGCATCACCTCTGTTCTTGACAAAGGTTTTTGACTGTAAAACATCTTCTTAGTGACGCCAGATTGACATTCTTGATTATACTGTCGTCAGTCGGCTCTTTTTATCCTGTACCAGAGCCGCTGCAAGCTGCTTCCAAAGCTTACTGTTGGCCAGAAATTAAAAGAAAAACATGGGAGAAATGAAAGGGCACCAAATTAGCAGACAGTGTAAACATCAAGATAGCAGGGGTAACTGACTGAGTGACTCAATCTGACTTGAATAGGGAGAGTTTAGGTGGTTTTCTAATTTGAATTTATTACCTGCAAATCACTGCCTGGGGTACTCCTGAGAGAATTTTGTGCCAAAAAATTAAAAATTCTGCACACAATATTGCAAATTCTGCATATTTTATTTGTCAAAATAACACCATATAATCCCAGCATTTTCAATTATTTGCTGACAAGTATTTTGAAATAAATTACCAAAAGAATTGAAAATGGTGTGACCATGTTGTTGTTGTTGTTGTTGTTGTTGTTTCTGTGTTATTTTGACAAATAAAATATGCAGAACTTTTCTGAATTTTAAAATTTTTAATTTTTTGGCGCAGAATTCCCTCAAGAGTACCAGGGCTCTGTGTGGCACAATCTGTGTGCAGGCAGCTCAGTGGGAGCTATGGGGAGGGGGGGTGAGATCTGGATGCACAGGGGCTTTGTGCGGGGTTCTGGCTGCCAGGGGAATGGGACTCTGCAGGGGAGTCCAGGTGAAGGTGGTTAGGGCTCAGTGGGGAGGGCTGGAGGATCAGGGTGCAGCTGGTTGGGGCTCAGTGGGGTGGGGGGAGGCTTGGTGGGGAGTTGGGGCGCTCAGTTGGGGGTTCTGGGTACAGGATGCTCCTGATGCAGGGGGCCCCAATGGGGGGGGGCAGTTCTGGGTGCATGGGTCTGGGGAGGGGTCACTGTACTGGGACCTCCTTCCCCTGTCTGCCCAACCCAGATCCCCTGCACCCAACACCCCCTCCCCTGAGCCTCACCGCCCCCACCCAACCCCTCTGGTAAGCCTCACCCCACCTCACCCCCCGCATCCTGACCCTTCCACCCCATGAGCCTCATACTCCCCCACACCCTGACCTCCTCCTGCCAAGTCACCCCCCCTACCCCGCCCCCCCCACAGTGCAGAGCTTCGTGCAGCCTGGGGAAGTTTCTTCTGCTCTGTAGGGGGAACTCCATCCCCATCCTCTTCTCCCTCCCCCCCCTCCCCCACTAGTTGGGACTAATGTCCTTGGGCCCCCTCGGGGCATCCCCAGACCTCTTCCCAAAAGATGGGCCTAAAAGATGCTTCAGCCTTCACCTCTGACTGGCAGGCAGAGCTGTGTGTGATGCTCGGTTCATTTGCGGTTTTGTTTGCAAACTCAACCCAAGTTTCTTGAAGAGTCACGAACGTTTCAAGGCATCTTGGATTCAGTTATGAGCCTGCGTGGCTTGGTGTTGAAACTGGGCAGTGCTCATGGTGTGCATGTTTCTGAATTGAAACCAGGGCAAACTGGGCAGTTTAGAAAGACTTTCCTTTTTTCTTTGATTATTGTGGGTTTGCTTGAACCTATTCTATATAGGTTCTTATATCACACTCCTCATTGTAGTATCTGAGCACTGTCCCACAGTGCATTAAGCAACATGACTAACGTGTCCCTTGTCTGTTCTCTCATCTTCTCCCCCGGGAGAGAAACAGGTGCAATGGAGTGACTTTGTTTTGGGAGTATTTTTATTATATTGTTGCTATGTATTTATGTTAGAGAAGGTTAGGTCAAAGACATGTGCCTTGCACTTGGAGCAGGAGGTGGTGAGGTTTATGATCGTCCTTATTCCTGGGAGCGTTCATGCCACAGTCTCAGACCTGCCCCTAAGTTCTGTCTCCTGCACAGATGAGCGTTCCCTCCTCCTGTTCCCTTCTCCTGTTCCATTGTGCTAGAGGAGTGAAGTTGTCGATCTCAGTCTCATCCCAGAGCTTTAACCTGATTGTTAAGGGTGTAAACCCAGGCAAATTCCAGGTGAGGGAAAGATTTCCACAAGCCCCCAAAGCCTGAAAATGCAGAATTCTACTGTCTTGGAAGACAACTTGGCTTTAGATCAGTGGGGTGGCACAGCGGAGACCACCAGTTGCAATTTCTTTCGTTCTTGATGAATTTCCACCTGATCTTTTAGCAGGGCCGAAGGGGCATCACTCCACTAATGTTGAGTCTCTCTAGTACCGTCCTGTTGTACTGATTTATTTTCCTAGCAGCAGTGACAGAGCCAAAACCAAAAGGCCCTTGGGGGGCAGGGGAAAACAACATTTCATTAATATCATTTTAGAAATGGCCTTTCTTCCTGGCCCATTCTACAAGATTTCAGTTGTTGGTGTTCTGAGTTTTGCTGTCTTTGGTTCCGTTTGTGTTTGTTTCCCGTCTGTAGAGGGGTTTGGCTGGGGCTCGTCCCTCTCTGGGGCGGCGAGGAACCGCGCCGCCTCGCTACTTCCTTCCAGTTGTTGACGGGGAATCAGCCTGGCTGCGGGAGTTTCTCGCTACGGCAGCAAAAGAGGCAAACACAGACGGTCATTCACGCCCGGCCCGCAGTCGGGGGGCAATAGCTAGTCAAGGGCTGAGGTCCTCAGGCAGGAGCTGAGCAACAGTTTATACAATCAGCAGGCCCAGGCCTGGGTCAGAGAGGGGTAGCAAAGAGTCAATGGCTCAGGCCCTCAGGCAGGGGCTGAGCAAACAGTATTTATCTAGCAGGCCCAGGCCCTGGGTCTGGGCGGGGCAGCAAAGAGTCAGTGACTCAGGCCCTCAAGCAGGGGCTGAGCAAAGGCAGGTTAAGAACCAGCCCAGGCTCTTGGATCACAAGGGCCTGGGAGAGGGGGAGACAGCCACCCACAAGTTGGGTGGCAGGGGGGACGCAGGCCCACCCACTCCACTGCATCCCAGCCCGGGGCCCTAGCAGCGGCAAAAGACCCACTGCTGGGTCAGTGGGGATCCTGGCCACAACACACTGACATGGGCTCTGGCAGTGCTGCAGCCAGACGAGGGTCGGCTGCCCCTGGGCTACTTCCAGACTCCCCCTCTAGAGGTACCTGGGTCCAGACCGTGTCCTCCAGGGGGGTCAAGCACCATGGGGTCCTCTGGGTAACTGGCGAGGCGCAGGCTGGGCAGCTCCTCTGGGCACTGGTTGGCATTGGGCATTGGCAGGCCAGTCCTCAGGTCCACTGTAGGTCACCAGGGTCTCCCAACCAGGAGCTAGGCCAGAGGCATCTGGTCTCTCCGATGGCTGCTGCCCGAGTGAGCTCTGGGGTCGGGCTTTTATACTTCCCATCCTGCGCCTTGACCTCTGGGGGGCGGGCGCAAGACTCGCTGGCTCCGCCCACCCTGGTGTCAGGAGGGGCTTGTCCCTCTCCGGGGCAGCGGGGAACCACACCGCCTCTCTACACCATCACACACTGCAAGTGAGAACTTTTGAGCCTTGCAGACAGCGATAAAACAAAATGACTGCTTCAGTAGTTGAGAAATCACATGGGTCAGAAGAAGAGATGTCGGAGTCCATCCAACAGGAAGTTCTCATGGGCATCTTTGATCTACAGGCTACTTCTTCCAGTAGCAATTAGATAAAGAATCTAATTAATGGACATATCTATGGGTGGGACAAGAGAGGAAGGTACGCAAGGTTCTTTCTTGGCGCCAAAAATGTGTAAATCGTGTCTTTATAAATCAGAATTCCTTGGCAAGACGTAATGTTTTTAATTCATTCTGAGTTTAGCTCCATGACATTAAAAACCTTGATGTGTTTATTAATAGCATCTGGTTGACTTTGTAGAGTTGATAAGGGTAAATATTGGAACAAGAACAATACTCTGGGAAATGTATTCATTTTTGTTCACTAATGAAATCATCACAATTAGCCACATGTATGAACAGCTTCAATCCCTCTTGCTATTTGCATACAAAATATAACAAGCCTTTTGGGCTGAATTTCTCGATACCTAGATTTCAGTCATGTGCTGACAATATTTTACTGAGGGGCTTCCACTAAATTGTTCCTCCTTTTTCCTGGCTTAGAAACCCTGTCGCCAGCGTGCTTTGTGAGCTGACACGCAAGAATGGGGCATCTGGGGGAACCTAATTTAAACAGGAAACTATTGCTAAGGAGGGAGGCAGCTCCAGTGGCCAAACAAATGTATCTTAAGTGCACTTGAGGGGAATTGTTTATCCTTTGCTCCTGAAAAATAGGGGGAGGCCATTAGTAGTGTAGCACAGTGTGCATCTTGTGGAATCTGAAAGGGGTTCGGGGGATGATGGGGAAGGAGGGCTGCACGCTTTGTAGGGTGGTCTGACCTTTTGGAACATTTCTGGACAGAGTCTGCTATTTGGTGCAATCGGATCCATTCCCAAAGCAAAATATTTTCTCTTCAGAAGTATTTTTATGAGCTGCAGGCTGATGGGCATTCTCCTGAGGTGGGTCAGAGGGAAACTGATGCCAACTTTCTTTTCAGTTTGGTAGACAACTTTTACCAGGGGTCTCCAGTTAGGCCCTTCCAGTTTATCACTGCTCGGTGTTTTCAGGTTGCTCTTTCCTTGACTTCACTGCTTTGGACTCTGTGGCACAGTTTTCTAAAGAGTTCAGCGCCTACTAAGGCACGTTGGGTGCTGAACTCTTGTGAAATCCTGAGGGTGCTGAGTGCTTGGCAGCCTAGCCCTGGTCTCCTCTTGAAAATCTCATCCTCTGATCATTAATCTTGTACCCTGAGATTCTGCTCAAATGTTGGCTCATAGAAAACCATCTGGATTTCTGTGGCTTGGATACATGCCGAAGCACATCATCTGCATATAGAGAAGCACTGTCTGTCTCCCTGTGGCGTCAGTATTCTAATATAACATGCTGCAGCTTCCGTTTGATAGTGTGAATTAAAGGGGACAGAAGAACAGCCTTGAACAGTCCCTTTCTGCAATAAGAATAGCTGTGAGTTAAGACCAGTCACAGGACCAGATCGCCACCCCTATAAAAACCCTGGTTTTGTCCCCCTGCAAAATGGGCAGGAGGTTCATACCCCAGAATATGCAGATCCTTGAAAGTCAGAGTTCATTGCATGGATGCATTGGTCCTTTGTGCTTCTTCCTTACTCCGTTTAGCATGGCTCTACCAGAGCTGTGCTGATAGGACCTTCCCCTAGTCGCCATTCTCCCTTGGAACACCCCTTAAAAAGCAATGGAAGACATGGTGTAGAGAGGCTATGTGGTCAGATAACATGCTCTGGAGGCATTTGTTTTTCAATGGATTCTCTGTTGGTTGCAGTGGGTATTGAGTCAGGCACAATGCATGTACCACCGTGGTCAGTGTTAAGAAAGTGCGCTCTGTTTGTATATGTGTAAACAGTTAATTGATCCGGTGCCAGTAGGTGGCGCTCAAGAGTATGCAGTGGATTTTGTTGGGTCAGTAAAAATCGTCGCACTGCAAACGGCTTCCATTGTTAGAAGCATTTGGCTGGAACTGTGTAGCGTGTTGCATACCATCACAGTCTGTGGTTAGCAGAAATCAGAAACCTGTAAAGCCTTAACACAAGTCATGTGAAATGGGGAGTGTCGACTACGTGAAAGCACAATGCTGACCAGAAAAGTTTTATTCCAACGGTTCGCTAAGTGGCAGGAGACCAGGATTTGAGATCATGCCAGGTCGTGGTGGGTCCTGTCTGGAACAGTAACACACAGTGACGCTTCAGGGGTAAGTGCGTTGCCTGCAGTGCCATACACCAAATGCCCCTCCAGGAAAACAAACTGACCTTCCAGCTGTCGTCAGACACTTCATAAAACACCATTTTCTCAAATGAAACGACGGAGCTAAATCAAGCTAACAGTGTTATGAAAATATAATTTGAATGCTCTTATTTCAGAGCCCTTCTTTTGATGGCTGGCTGCCCTCCAGCCCTGAGAAAAGCAATCTATGAGGTTAAAGGTGAAAAATTTAGATTCCCCCAGATTTGAAAATAAAGTTCTTAAATCTGCATTTGGGCAGCTAACTCAGAGTTTGGTCTGTTTTCCAAAGTTGCTTGAAATGGGACGTCAGTGGGAGCTGGTGGTGCTCAGCACCTTTGAAAATTAGGCTTCTACGAATGGACTTTTCAAAAGTGACTTAGGAGCACAAGTCCTGCTGACTTTAAGTAGGCTGTGTGCTCCTGAGTCACTTAGGCGCTTTTGAAAATCCCACCCAGTTTGCCCAAATACAGAGTTTGGTGACTAACTTGAGATATCCAGGAATGAAAACTTTGGGCAAGGTTCCTAAATGGGATCAGGGTCCAGGCATAAGAAAATGCAACACTGATTGAATGTAGCTCCCAGGCTGATACGTAG
Source organism: Chelonia mydas (assembly GCF_015237465.2). Taxonomy (NCBI): domain Eukaryota; kingdom Metazoa; phylum Chordata; order Testudines; family Cheloniidae; genus Chelonia; species Chelonia mydas. Next base: position 68,348,234 of record NC_051251.2, on the reverse strand, counting down.
ATGGCTATGCATAGGGGTGAGTATGGGGGGACTGGAGAACATCTCCCTCTCCACCCCTAACTCGCTGCCTGGGGGTCAGCAACAAATGCGAGTGTCCCCAGCCCACAGATTTATTTGGGAGGGAAGGAAAAGGTGGCCTAAGGCTGCTTGGACAGGGGCACAACCTATTTCTCTCCCCCTGTCGGCTCCGCCAGCCCAATGTTGCGCTGATCAGCTTTGCAGGGAGCTGGGGTTGGGTCCTCCTGCGCCTAGGGCCTGCTCTGGGCAAGCTAGAGGCCGAGGCTCCTGTGTGCCATCTGCTCAGACCCTTCCCTGGTCAGTGTCCCTCCCCTTGCTGGCCCTGAGATTTTGCAGAACAGAGGAGGCCTGGACTGGATCAGAGCAGTGCTACTCTGTCCACTCCCTGCGCACCTGCTTACGGGCAGAGTATGTGTGGGTGGAGGGTACTTTTTTTTTTTTAAGGGGTAAGGAAAAAAGAGTTTGGGTGGTTGGAACATCATTGGGGGGTGGAGCCAGGAAAATATACCTCCCCACCAACCCCACACAAACTGTTTAAGGTCAAATTATTCCACTCTTCTTATGGCTGCATTGGGGCCCAGCAGCCACCAGGACCGAAGGGTGCCTGCTCCAGCCCGGCACGCACCAGGGGCAGGGCAGGCACCCTGCCTGCCTGCCCTGCCCCCGTGCCACTCCGGGAAGCGGCTGGGACTTGGGGGAGGAGGGGCACAGGGATCTGTGTGTTGCCCTGGCTGCGCCTCCAGGTACCTCCCCCAAAGCTCCCATTGGCTGCGGTTCCCCGTTCCTGGCCAATGGGAGCTGCGGGGGGCGGTGCCTGGAGGCGCAGCCAGGGCAACACACAGACCCCTGTGCCCCCCCTCCCCCAGGTCCCGGCTGCTTCCCGAAGCGGCGCAGGGGCAGGGCAGGCAGGCAGGGTGCCTGCCCTGCCCCTGGTGCGTGCCGGGCTGGAGCCCGCCCGCTGAACATCCTCCTGCACCTCGCACCCCTCCTGCACTCCGACCCCCTGCCCTGAGCCTCCTGCCGCACCCTTCCTTCACCTGGACCCCCTGCCGAACCCCACACCCCTCCTGCACCCCAACCCCCTGTCCTGCACCCCCTAGGGGCAGGGAGGGAGCGGAGTTGGGATGTGGATTTCGGGGAAGGGGTTGAAATGGGGGCAGGGAAGAGGTGGGGCAGGGGTGGGGCCTGGGCAGTGGGGGGTTGGGGGGTCAGTGATGCGGCCCTCGGGCCAATGTACTAGTCCTCATGTGGCCCTCGTGGTCATTTGAGTTTGAGACCCCTGACCTACACTGTGGCTGAATTTGTCTCTTTCACTCTTGAATTCTAGAGCCCTGCTCCCCTCTTTACCAAAGACTGCTTCATTCACAAGGTTAGATTTCTATAGAGGCCCATTGGCTGTTCATTTAAGGTGTCCCCTCTTCCGTTCCCCTAAAATAGCATAAAAGCCAGATCCCAGCTCCGATAACATTTGTCACAAGCAAAGAGATTGAATTAAATTCAGGTTCCCTGCTTAAGTCCTCCTTGTTGTTAGGAGACACTAACCCTTCCTTCCCACTTCAACTGCTGCAGTAAACCACCTAATTAGCCGTTAGCTAGAGGTGAAAATATACCGTTCTTTATCTGGTTCTGGTTCTGATAAAAGAATTCCCAAAGGAATCTGTAAGGGGAAACCCATTCCCAAAGTCCTAAGAGAAGAGGGGCAGATAGGGTTACCACCTGGCTGGTATTTGACTGGTCTGGCGAGTTGTTTTTTTTTTTTTAATTTTTTTTATTTTATGGATTTGCCAGTTGCCAGAAAAATAATTTAATCTGCTGGGGGTTTTTTCATGTGGGTCTAAAGATTTGCATTATTCTCACAATACACTAGGATATCTAATGCTAAGAGTTTCTGTGTCTGGCTAAAGATGCTGCAGTGTTCCCACTTCCACAGTTTAAGCAATAACTGGGCAAAACTGTTGAAAATACAGCAGCTGTCTGCCCACCAATGGACAAGCGCACCGCGCGTGTGTGTGAGAGAGTGTTTGAGTCACATGAGAGTGAGGAGACATGCAATGTTATCAATCTTATCTATTTGTGTCATTTTTCTAGATACTATAAGTGGCAGTTGATGGAGGAGGGTTGAGGATTTGCCTTATGGTTGGGGGTTGAGGTTGTGGTGGGCTTGCCTTGTGGAGATGGGGGGCCTGGGTTCTTTTGCACTTCAAAGGCAGTAACCCTACGGGCAGAGCAGAAATGCTACAAAGAAATAAAAGGGGTTGTGGGGAAAATTCTTTCTTAGACCCCAGTCCTGCAAATGTTTACTCTCACAAATCATCCCCCAGTGATCTCATGGGTATTTGCAAGATCTGGGCTTTAGACTCCCCCTCCCAACCTGCATGTCTATTTATCACATACTTATTGTGACTTGCATTCTACTCCTGACGTGATTTTAGTTTTCATTCATTAATTACCCATACACTGAGTCTTCACCCACACTGTCTCAGCATAGCACTACTCCCTCCCTGGTAAAATCTATGGCTTACTCCTATATTTTTCCTTCCGATTTAAAAGACAGCTCAAATCCTTGTTTTCCAAGTTATCCGAATTGCTCTTCTTTCTGCATTGTGTGTTTGCGGGGAGTATGATTTTTAGATCTCCGATAAATTAACTAGAGGTTGGCCTGAATGGCCAAGCTTAAATCCCGAACTGCACCAAATGTACCTTTCCCATGGTACGTTCAGGTTTGGTGGTTTGGATCAGCCCATTACAGAGATGGGGTCCAAGCTGCAGAGGTGGGGTATGGATCAGAGTGTTCTAATGGGAGGCAGTGTGGCCTAGCAGACAGCTCGCTAGACTGGGACTCAGCAGACCTGGGTTCTGTGCTGGACCCTGTGACTGATTTTTGTGTGCTCCTAGATAAGTCACCCTGCCTATTTCCCTGTGTGTAAAAGAGAGAGAATTACATGTATCCACCTTTGACGTGCTATGGAATGTGCCGATGAAAAGCACTATAGAGGTACTCTTATTATTTTACATTGTATTAGTGGGGGCAAGGGGCAGGAAGGAGGTTCTGGTTTAAGTACTGGCCACTGTCGGCTGTGTGAAGTATGACTTGCAACTCCTACTCTCCTAGCCTGGTGCCCACTGTCAGCAGCTCCCTAGTGGCTCTCCTCCTGCCTAAGGACTGTGAGAGGGGCTGTTCGGTTCCCCCCCATGGTAATGTGTAGCATAGAGGACTACTTAGTCCAGCCACTGGACGGAGGACTCCCCCAACATCATTAAACCTGCTCTGGTATCTGCCCAGCAATAAAACCACCACCGGCTGAGGCTTCTCCTTCACTGAACAATCTCGTCAACTCTGACAACACAGGGACCCGATCCTGCTGCTCTTGGAGTTCGAGTTTTTCTGTTCACTTCATGTTGTTTTAGTGGGTGACTCGGGAGTATGCACACCCACCGGCTTCCTGGACGTATTCGTGCCCTATAGCAATCAGTAGCTATCACCAACAAGCTTCACAGAGAGTGGCTTGTTTTGTCCCCCTCCCCAAGCTTTTACTACTTGTAAGAAATAATGCGATGGAGCCTACTGCTCAGCGGGGTAGAAAACCAAGCTCCTCTATTACAACATGTATTAATTAGCCAGCGACTTGTCAGGGCTTTGAAAACGCTTTACTAGTGCTAAGCATTCTTACAATATATTATTTATTAGCGCCAGTAATATTGGATTGACCAGAGTGATAGAATAAACAGGGCAGCTCAGAGTGTTTATGGCGGGCTCTTCTATTCCCTCTCCCTTCATTAAATAATAATAATCCCTCGCTCGTCTGCTGATGGAAAGCCCTGTATATTTCAGTGCGCTTTACAATGGAGGGCAGTATCTTTATCCCCATATTACAGATGAAGAAACTGAGGCAGTGAAGTGACTTGACCCAGGTCTCCCACCAGCACCAGAGCTGGGAATAGAACCTAGGACCCTGAGTCCCGTCCCAGTGCTCTAGTCACTAAATGCCCGTTTATGACTAAACTGCTTTCTGATTAGTTAAAGCACAATATACGTCTGTTCTCCAAACCAGTGAGGATGCAGGATGTCACTCAGCTGCCCCAGTGTCCATCATCCTCTTTAATAGATTTATTATTAATAATACTGCTTTGCTCTTCAACAGCAGCCTTCCCACTGAGAAGCTCAAATCATGTTACAAACATTACTGCATTAGACCTCATGACACTGCTGTGGGATAGGCAGCTGCTATTATCCCTCTTTTCCTTTTATTTATTTGAAGCACTTGGCATAATAGAGTACATCAACTGGAAGCATTGTTGTCTCAGGGTGAATGTGTCCTGACTGTACCTCAATGGCTTATCCTGCCTTATCTTTGCCTCAGCACACATTTAGCAGCAGGAGAGCATTATCTGCTGACAACATTCTCCTCTGTTGCAGGATTGCAATCTTACTTCTTGTTGTTGAATATTCAAGTGGTCGCTAGCCACTTAAAAATCCCACTGTCTGAATATATTTATCTAGTGGTGTTATGAGTATTGTTTGTGTGTATTACCATAATGCCTAGCAGCCCTTGTCATGGACCTGGACCCCGTTGTGCTAGGCACTGTACAAACACCCAACAAAAACACCATCCCTGCCCCAAAGAGCTTACAGTAGAAGCGATGGGGGGAGTACAAGGAAACAATGAGACAATATTGTCCAAATAGACAAGACAGACGCAAGGTGGGGGAAGGAGCGCAACACACCAACAGAGTAACCAATGGGAAGGCAGCAAAAGGCACTCCCTGATTTATTTTGGGTGGCTGGGTGGGACTTCCCTGCACAGTCCTGTGTCCTCAAGGGTGGCGCCCCATTTTAGCCCCCTCCACATGAGTGAAGCAGTCCCTTATTTGGCTGCTCCTGTTCCTATCATCCGGAGTAAAGCCTCCATTGACTAAACAGATTAGAGGAAAAGAATAAAACCCTGCTTTGTTCGGTTTGCTCACTTAGGACAGTGGCTCTCAACCTTTCCTGACTACTGTACCCCTTTAAGGAGTCTAATTTGTCTCACGTACTCGCAGATTTCAGCTCACTTAAAAACTACTTGCTTACAAAATCAGACCTAAAAATACAAAAGTGTCATAGCACACTAGTACTAAAAAATGGCTTAACTTCTCATTTTTAGCATATAATTGTAAAATAAATCAATTGTAATAAATATTGTGTTTACATTTCCATGTATAGTATATAGAGCAGGATAAACCAGTCACTGTCTGAATGAAATTTTAGTTTATACTGACTTTGCTAGTGCTTTTTGTGTAGCCTGTTGTAAAACCAGGCAAATATCTAGATGGTTTTTGTACCCTCTGGAAGACCTCTGTGTACCTTTAGGGGTGCACATACCCCTGATCGAGAACCACTGATCTAATGCACCACTCAACAGCACGTGGGGAAAATCACTTGTGCTGCTTTTCCTGGACAGCCAGTGAGCTAGGCCCTGATCCTGTAACTGTGTCTGCACTAGTGGAGGGTGTTAACACCTGCATGATAAGAACTTCAGACATTTGCAACATCAAGCTGTTTTTATTGGTCCAAAAATCCACTTAATTAACCCTAGGGACAAAAAATAGAGAGTTCTTTATGTGGTTTGGTCATGGGAAAGGAACTCCCACGCAGTAAAAGAGCTAATGGGAAACCTGTTCCCAGAGTGCTGGACTGGGGAGGAGCAGAGAGAGGGGATGCTTCGAAGAAACAAACTAACCTCCTGTCTGAGAAATCCCTTTCCCTAGACCAGTGAAAGAGCTTGACAGGACCAGTGCTGCATATTCTTCAATGCCACCTACTGGCATCTTATCTGTTAATTAACCATTACGTAAAAACAGATACCTCTTTTATAGCACTCGGGCAACACAGGGAACCACACAGGTGAACCAAGAGTGAAGACTTAGTCAGTTTCCTGTGCTTTTTAGTATGGGTTTTGCACATGGCAAAGGGGGCAAGATTTTTTTTTAATAGGAAAACCTAATTGCAAAACCATAACGTTGGGTAGGTGAACCAAGTGCAAGTATAGTACCCGAAACTGCTGTTATCCGAGATTTTGGAACGGATTGGAGGCCTGATCCAAAGATGATTGAAATAAATGGAAGCACTCCCGTTGACTTCAGTGTCCCTGTATTAAGTCCCATTGAGCAAAAGGGCCTATACCATTTGCACTATGTGAAGAGCTGCTTTAGTAAATTCTCTCCTCCCACCATTTCTTAATCATCTGGGATAGATTCAAAATAATCCACGTGTTCTTCTGAGATCTAATGTGAAACCTTTCTGAGTTATGTGTTTAAGGTTTTAGGGGAAAAAAATGAAAGCAACTTAGAAGTCATCTGTTATGAGCTGGACAATAGTGGGACTGAAATGCTCTCTTCTATGTCCTCTTCAAAAGATAAGCATAGAGAGAATTTAAATAATCTGTTTTGAAAATTATTCTTTTAATGTTTCCTGGAGTCTCTTTTTTGTTCATCTCATCTTGCATTGCCTGTTTGTCCCCTCTAACCAGGGTTGGTGAAATGTTTTAAAAATGAGATGCTAATACAAATCTTTAAAAATGACCTCAGCAGTGCTTCCCAGGGAAATGTTCCCTCCTACTGTAATAACAGCATGTTCTAGACGTCTGTGCCCTAAGATGTCCAGAATGCCAACTGGTAGAGTTGGTCAGGGATTTTTTGACAAAACCTTTTTTTGTTAGAAAATGCTGATTGATTGAAACTGAACCTTTTAACGGGAAGGGGTGGTTTTGTCGCGAAAGCAGAGCAAGAGTGTCACCACAGAGTAGCCAAGAGCCCGGTGGTTAGGGCATTCATCTGGGATGTAGGAGACAATAGTTCAAGTCTCTGCTCTGAATCAGGCGATTAGCTATTCTTGGGGATGAAATGCTCTGTCTCTCGATGAACTTTGAAACATCTAGTTTTCATTCCAGTGCAGAACAAAAACAAATATTGAAACCTCGGTGTTTTTCATGAAAAAGAATTCTGGTTTTCTGGCCAATGAGTCCTCTCATGGAACTAAGTGTAAGGAAAACCTGGGGAGGAGGAGATGCATGGAAAAGGTGGTATAGCAGCACTAATCACAAATGATCCTTCTGTCCAAGTATTTCAAAACACATAAGGTAATTCTCCCAATTACTCCCTGAGATCTAGAGTAAGCATCTTGCTCATACGTGGATGGGGACAAAGGCACCCAGTTATTGTTCATGGAAGGAGACCTGGCTTCATATTGATTGCATCTGTTAACCTTTACATAATGAATGGAGTATGTACATTGCAGGGCTGGCCCAGCACCTTTTTATCGGGGCCATCTGTTGCTATCTAGGTAGGAAGTGTCCAGGAGTCCAAAATGTCCACCAGTAGGGAAGGATGAAGGGGTGGGGGGAAAGCATCTGTGCTCCCAGATGGCGGTCTGTTCTTCATGGCGTCTGCCTCTCTTGTACTCTCCTCTTTCAATAGGGATATCGGAGGCAGCTCACTCAATGAAGGGCATTTTAATCACCCTGATCCGCATGGGTAGGTACACTGAATGTTGTACTTCCATAGTTCGAAGCATGTAGGAAAGAGAGGGCCCTAGCCGGGGGTTATTCCTTTGATGGAAGGAGATTGAGTGGCACAGACATATAGTACTGTCTTCCTAGTCTAATAGAGTCACATGTTTAGACCCGTGAGAGTTTGTCTCCTGCTTCTCTCAAAACTGTCTGAACCCTGTTGCCAAACATAGGAGAGATGGGTTTTGGTAAGTCCTGATTCACCCACAGGACCAAATCCAGTTTACCTAACTCATGTGAGTAATCTCATCAACTTCTCTCATGCTGCGTTTTACGTTGGTTCAGTATCAATCAATGCAGCATAACAATAGTTACCATGGAACTGTGTTTTGCAGCATGTTGTAATTTGGCTCATTATTTCAGGAGTAGAGCAGCCTGCCTGGTGTCCATTTGTGCGTGTAGTTATTTTTTGCGTGCACTATAGGGAGGCAGCTGGGTTTTCAGTAGCAGCTACAGTTCGTGTCTCAGAAAGAGAGGTTTTCACAGGAGTACCCATGTGGGAGCAATGGTGAGAACAGCAAAGTCCTCTTGGTCATGATGAAAGTATTGCCATATGTGCCCGGTCTTGTTCAGTATAAACTGTTTCCTGTGCCACATGTTGGGCAATAAGATGAAAGGACCCCATGTTTGTAAACCTAAACGGGTTCTTTAAGAAAAAAGTTTTCAGATGTTGCAGTTGCAGCTGATATTCCAGCCATGTGCACACAGACTGACTTCCTGGTGCCGTCTCCAAATTCCTCGCTCCTGGAACCAGTGCTCTTCCCTCTCAGTTCCATGCAGGATCGACAGTCCGGTCTTTAAGGAGTTTGCATGGTAAGAGCCATAGCACAGCCGTTAGTGAGAGCAGCAAGGGGGTGTATACACTCGTACCAGTCTCGGGAGATATTGAGCCTGTGGAGTGCTGAGCCAAGCACCATGCCTGAGGGAGCACTGTGGGGAATGTGCTGTGATGTGATTCCTCTACCTTTCGGAGGGGTGGCATGCACTTCTCCCTACACCAGCTTCAGGCTAGTGGGAAGGAGAGGCATGATTCACCCCAGCCTCCTCTTGGCCCCTGTGATGTATCTAGTGTCGATCGTGGCACAAATACTACCCCCCGCTTACAGATTGCAAAGACCAAGACTGTCTCGCCCCCTGTGCATGAAATCAAGGGCAGAGAGCTTTTGCACCCTCTCCCAGCCTTGTACAGATCTGTATCATATACGGTTCTTTTAATTAATGTTTCCAACAGCCCATCTTATGTGAGCAGCAATTAATGGTATCACTGCATGCTACAACGCTGTGCTCCACTCACTAGGCAGGTAAAAGGAACCAGACCTGGCCTTGCATGATTTGTTATCTGCTGATCAGTGGGAAGTCTGTGAATTATCTGCTTCATTTGTAGCATAACCTCCATCTCAAGTCAGAGGGAGCAGTATCTCCCAGGATATGGTCTGTGAAGGATAAGCCGGCTCTTGGTCTCCACGTGCTTCCTGAAATAACGACCTTTGTTCTTGTGGTTGGTCCCTTGAGCCCAGGTTTCTGGCTGGAGGCCCTTATGCTGGAAGAGATGACTTGCTCTCAGAGAGCAAGGGAATGCTTAATGGAGCAGTGTGTTCTGAGGATGCAGCATAAATGTTAAAGCCCTTTAGTGCACATGCATAATTCAGAATCAGTGTATGTGTCTGTTTGCTGTGGCAGGACGAGTGCATGTGATATGGTTGTAGTGTGGAACAGAAGATTTTGTTTCTGAAAGAGGTTTCAGGAGCTTAAAGTGAGTCCTCCCTGCAAAACGCTCCTTGGTATAAGAGGGGAAATAGCAACCCCTGTTGCATGTGAAAGTTTAATTTAAATGTCTTGGTTACAGAAATGAATAGCACACACTCCTCCCCTGCCCACAGATGGAGGAGTTGGTACAAGGTGCCCAGGTACCACTGTGACGGGTAGTCTAGAGAGAGATGGCCTTCACCTCCCCAGTGGGGTCTTTGGGATCCTCATCACCAACTTTTCCCCTAGGTCCTCCATCCTTTTAAGTGAGTAGAACTCCCTAGGGAGCCAGGAAACATCTGGAGGGTCCCAGCTGACTGACCTGAGGCATTTCTTATCTGTCCAAGAGTCGAGCTGTCTGCCGTTGCAGCACTCCCTGCCCCTGTAGACCTATAGGACAAGACCCTGGACTCGGTGATGTTTATACAGATATAGCTAGAAGCTATTTATCTCGATAATGAGAGCATCCTGATTAGGTGGTGGGTGGGGGTGTGCGTCTGTCCGTCCGTCCGTCTGTCTGTCCGTCCATATATTTAAAATAAGGGATCTAATCCATCATGTTCCAGCATATACATTAACTATGAACTGACGAGGATAGGAAGAAACATCACCTATAGATAGATTATTCCATAATGTCCATTACAGGGAATTTTGCACCATCTGATATTGACCACTCTGAGGGACAGGATACTGGTCTGACCTGGTGCGGGAGCTACTATTCTGGCCTGAAGATGACATTTCTAATGAGTGCTGACCTCTTAGGGGGCTTAATCATTACAGAGCGAAAACCAGTCTCCTAGGAAAGTATGTTTTCTACCAGCGGGCACCAGAACAGCTCAGTATAAAGATACTAGGCTGTTGAGTATATTGGACAGGAGGATTGTTTGCACTGATTATGTTCAATCTGCATAGCACACATCCTAGACTTTTCCTAACTGAAATAAGTGAGGGCCCTTATTTCCTTTGGCTTCCTTATTTAAAATCCCAATACCTTCCTACATCTCATTTGCTGCCTTCATTGGTTCATACCTCAACCCCTCACTGTGCTGAGGTTTTCGGACGACCCTTCAGGAATTAGCCCATGTGAAATAGTGGATGGTCTAATGAATTAAAATGCATTTGTATGCCTTAATATGTAGTTAAGATCAGACTGGAGAGGGAAGTAAAACCTGGCAGCATTCAAAATTCCCGCTCCCCTACCCATCGCAGACCCCTTGGTAATTTTTTCAGAGGGGAATGCTGTTAACTGTGTGGCTTGTTTTTGTTTTTTGGCTGGTTGGTTTGTCTTAAAGGCAGAAAGGATGGCTGGGGTAACAAAGCAAACAAAAATTGCCTTTTTTTTTTTTTAAATAAAGTACAGTTTATTTTTCTTATAAAATCACCTGACCCTGGGCCTTTGAGTCTGCATGGGGGAGAGACTCCTCCTGATTTCAGCCTGTGTCTCCTGCTTCATCCGAGATTTAGAAGCTCAGGCATCTGCAGAAAGGAATGTGTAGCCTGGCGGGGGGGCGGGGGGTGTTTTATTTATGGCCCTTGCCATGTCCCTCCCAAGGTCATTCAAGGACCTTCTTGAATCAAAACACTAAGGTCCTGTATTAAGAGAGACAAGGCTGATCTTAAGCTACTTTATCTTCACACTGAGTCACCCCATCATTTTAGTATCACAGAAACTCACTAGCTAACATCCCAATCCTGCAATCTGATCTCCCCACGCAGAGCCCTGTAGAAGTCAACAGGCTCCATGTGGGTGCAGGATTGGGGTCTGACACCAGGGTGTGTGTGGCAGCTTGCTGAGAACTGGGGGGTAGAGGGATAGGAGGGGGAGCAAGGGGATCTGTTGAGGGGGGGGCGGGAAGCAGCCAGTTCCAGGTTGGGAAGTGGTGCTGGCACTTCCTCCCTGCTCCCCAGCCTGATCCTGGGTGCCACAGCAGCTGCTCCAGCCCCTCCACGTCCTGCTTTCATCTCTGCAAGTTTACATGGGGGCAGAGCCTCAGTGATATTTCCGTTGTGGAGGTGCTATCCCCCACTACCACCCGGTTCTTCCGTCCCTGGCTGAAACCCCTCTGGGAGCCTGTTGTAAATCCTGGGGTGGATTCTTTGGGGGAGATCTCTCCTTCAGTCAGTCCAAAGCTCTGGTTATACTGAGGGGGTGGGGTGGGAATTCGTTCCAAGGACACTAGTCCTCAGAGGAGAACTTCTCTTAGACTCGTAGACTTTAAGGCCAGAAAGGACCATTGTGATCATCTAGTCTGATTTCCTGCACGTTACAGGCCACAGACCCTCCCCCACCGCCTTTTGTAGTAGGCCCATAACCGCTGTCTGAGTTACTTGAAATCTTGATTTGAAGACTTCAAGTTATAGAGAATCCACCATTTACTCTAGTTTAAACCAGCAAGTGACCCGTACCCAATGCTGCAGAGGAAGGAGAAAACCCCCCAGGGTCTCTGCCAATCTGACGGGGAGGAAAATTCCTTCCTGACCACACACACGGAGATCACTTAGACCATAAGCATGCAGGCAACACCCACCAGCCAGACACCTGGGAAAGAATTCTCTAGTTATTCAGAGCCCTCCCCATCTAGTGTCCTATCACTGGCCATTGGAGATATTTGCTAATAGCAGTCGCAGAGGGGCCATATGCCATTGTAGGCACTCTTATCATACCGTCCCCTCAATAAACTTATCAAATTCAGTCTTAAAACAAGTTTGATTTTTTGCCTGCATTACTAATTTGGAAGGCATTTCAACATTGGACCTTAAGATAAATATCTCCTCTCTCTCCCTAATGTTTATCCCTCTGACGTAGTTATAAACAACAGTCATATTTCCCCTCATCCTTCATGATAAGTAATTTTGACTTGAAAAATAAACTTTCTGGCTTCAAAAATGTTTTTGACAATCTGAAACTTTTCCCCCCAAAATGTGTCAAAACCAGCCCTAGTTTGTGAACAGCTTCAGTTTAAAAAAATCAGCATTTTCTCAGCAAAAAAAGAAAAGAAAAAAGTTTGTCAGAAAATTCCCAGACAGCTTTAATAATGAGAAAGCTTTGAGCTGTATTTGTTAATTTGGATTGAACATAATTAGGGAATGGTTTTACCCTGGACGTTTTTTGCCATTGATGTCCAGGAACAGGCCCTGGTTCACATGATTTTGTTTCTGTTCCCTGATTGGATGACTTGTAACAGACTCGGGTTTCCAGTGCAAAGACTCAGGTTATAAATTCAGAACTTGCTTTGTCTAAATGTTTTCTAATTTTCAAGTAAAATGCATTATTTCTGTGAGCATTCCTACCTATTCACTAGAATAGCCACAGAAAGCAAAACCAGACTCAACAAATTCATTACAAATTAGACCTAATAATCGGAGATTTTTGCACTGTTTTTATTAGATAATAGTTTGAGGTGTATGAAGGAGAGCACAAAAAGCCATCCTTCCCCTCCCCTCCAAGCTTTCTGCTTCAAATATTTTTCCCAGTAGAAGGTGACACTGTAGAGGCTGCAGTGGGAATTGGCGAGGCCTGGAATGGGTTATTGTTCCATTTCTTTAAAATTGATTGGTTCCATGCACAAGATACTTTACAGGTACTCCCGCCCCAATACACACATGCTCTCTCCACTCCTGTTTGATAAGCCCTTTTGCTTCTCTAGCACACCCTTCCTGCCCCTACCCAGCCCTCTAAATACTGAAATAAGTTATTTTAAACAGTGCTTCAGGCAAAGAGTTGAAAACAATATCTGAAAATCTTTGTATGAGAAAGTGGAAATTTGGAAGAGGAGTGATAGAAACTTCATTTAGCAACAATTTGTTGGGAGCTATTTCCAGTGGCGTAATTGTGGTGAATTACTGTGTACTTCTGGGGATATTTTGATTGCATAATTTTTTTGTCTTAAAACATTTCAAATAAGTACAAAGCTGCTGAATCGTTTTGGCATTGTCATATCACAGAGATGAGAAGTGACAGCTTCCTTCTCGTTCTTTATTTGCGAACACAGCACAGATTGGATTCCCAGCTCTTCTGGCATAACCAAAGCAAAACAAAATTAAATCTCTCCAAAAACTTGCCTACTGGGGTGTCAGCTGAGTGCAAGAGCTACTTCAGCCCCAAAGCTCTGCCTAGTGTTAGGTCGTCAGTCCTTTATCATGTAGCTGTTCGTGAGGCACAAATGTGGTCCCCAGAATTAATTTATTAACCCAATCTCTTTCATGTGTGACTGAAAGTTGAGGCTAATACATCTCCTCCCTACTGCATCCCCACACAGCATCACAGGGCAAATTATGACCCTGGGGTCACACGAGAACCATCTGGATTAGTAAAAATGTATTTACTGGTGTCTGTAGTTTGATATTTTCTGGAGCGTAGTTTAAGACTTCAGAGAGGAAGTGTGATCCAGTGGTTACGGCACTAGCCTGGGAGTTGAGCAATTGGATTCAGTTCCCTGCTTTGTCGCAGACTTCCTGTGTGACCTTGAGCAAGTCTGTCTTTTTAGTCTGTCTGCGCCTCAGTTTCCCACCTGTCCGATGGGGATAACAGCACTGCCCTGCCTCACAAAGATGTTGAGAGGATAAATACATTAAAGACTGTGAAGTGCTCGGATAATATGGGAGCAGATAAGTAATATAAGACTTTTAGCATTACCTTCTCCAAGTCTCTATTTTCCTTACCTGTTTTCTAGACCTATTTTCACTCTGCATGTAGTGCAATAGGTATGATGGGATTAGATGCTTCCTTAGTTGGCTGAGCTAAACTGGTCTTTGTTGTAATTATTCTGAGCTTAGACAGCAAACTCCTGCTCTGCTTGTTAGTTATTCACAGCAGGCTTTGGTGAACCACTTTATCCTGCTTCCAGTATGACCAGACTTCTATCCTGGTGTTCTGGTGTACTTCTGCTTCCAGACTTGTCCCTAACACCAGAAAATGCAGAAAGTAAATAGGAAAAGCTACTAATTACCTAAGCTATCTACAAACCTCCAAAAAGGTGGTTTTGAGTAGTGGGGCATGGTTGCATTGGTAATTCATAATCCTAGATCCTAAGGTCAGAAGGAACCAGTATGATCACGTAATCTGACCTCCCGTCGTAACTTCCCCAAAATAATACCTAGAGCAGATCTTTTCGAAAAACATCCAATTTTGATCTAAAAATTGTCAGTGATAGAGAATCCACCACTACTCAGTACATTAATGCAATAGCTAATTATTCTTACCATTAAAAATTTACGCCTTGTTTCTAGTCTGAATTTGTCTAGCTTCTACTTCCAACCATTGGATCATGTTATACCTTTCTCTGCTAGATTGATTGAGCCCATTATTGAATATTTGTTCCCCATGTATAGACTTATAGATTGTAATCAAGTCACCCCTTAACCTTCTCTTTATTAAGCTAAATAGATAGATAGATTCAAAGAGTTCAGTCACTGTACTGCATGTTTTCTAATCCTTTAATCATTCTTGTGGCTCTTCTCTGAACTCTCTCCAATTTATCAACATCCTTCTTGAATTGTGGGCACCAGACTGGGACACAGGATTCCAGCAGTGGTCGCACCAGTGCCAGATACAGAGGTAAAATTACTTCTCTACTCCTACTTGAGATTCCCTTGGTTATGCATCCCAGGATCGCATTCGCTCTTTTGGTCACAGCATCACGGGGAGTTCATGTTCAGCTGATTATTCACCATGACCCCCCAAATCTTTTTCAGAGTCACTGCTTCCCAGGAGAGTGTCCCCCACCCTGACCTTCATTTTTTACTTCCTCTGAGCCATCCTCCCCCCCCCCCCCCCCCGCCCAACTCTATTTCACAGTTACAGAGAGCCAGGAATTATCAAATGTTCCTCCTAGTAGAGACTGCAACTATGAGAAATTTGGACACCTCCCATTGGCAACCTGATCACTCAGGCTACATCCCCCATTCATGACCACAGCTTAGCCCTTTGGCGACTGCTTACACAGAAAAAAATACTGTCCTAATGTTATCTACCTTTAGGAAATATTATTTTTTCCCCTGACAAAACATTTTGACGAAAAAAATCTTTTTTACTTTGAAAATTTTCAGGTTTTTGCCAAAAAATGGAGAATCTTTTCAGTTTTGGGGTGATTGTTTGTTACTCTGCCTCAGACACTGGTCATGGACCCATAGTGCTAGGTGCTGTACGAACACACGACAAAGAGATGATCTCTGCCCCAAGGACCTGACCATCAAAGTATAAGGCAACCAAAAACCTGAACATATTTGACACAAAAGCAATTGTTTGCGCAAACTACCCCCCCCCGCCCCCCATTTTGTAGAAAAGCCACTTTTTGGCCCAAAAAGCATTTTGGGTGACAGTTTTTGACCAGTTCAGATCTTTAGCTTTTTGATGCAGTTTAGCAGCTAGAGGCATGGAAAGGACCTGGTACCATCTGAGCAGCAAGGACTTCACACACACGCCTAGTATGCTGTATCTCATCACACTTGCTAGCCCACTCCTCTCTCCCTCTCTGCTGCAAAGGTGGATGGTCCCACTAGACTTGAGACCCTGGTTTAATTCCCTGCTCTGCCACAAGCTTCCTGTGGGACTTTGGGCAAGTCACTTAATCTCTTTTTGCCTCAGTTCCCCATCTGTACAATGCACTACCCTGCCTTACAGGGGGATCGTGAGGACAAACACATCAAAGGTTGTGAAGTGCCCAGATATGAGGGCAATGGAAGCAATATAAGAGCCACAGATAGCGAGGACAGGTGAAGTACAGGAACTCCTCACTTAACGTTGTAGTTATGTTCCTGAAAAATGCAACTTTAAGCAAAACGATGTTAAGCTAATCCAATTTCCCCATAAGACTTAATGTAAATGCGGGGGTTAGGTTCCAGGGAAATTTTTTTCATCAGACAAAAGACACACACACATACAGAGTATAAGTTTTAAACAAACAATTTAATACTGGTACACAGTGATGATGATTGTGAAGCTTGGTTGAGGTGGAGGAGTCAGAGGGTGGGATATTTCCCAGGGAATGCCTTACTGCTAAATGGTGAACTAGCAATTGGCTGAGCCCTCAAGGGTTAGCTCTCACGCTCTACAAGGCAGCAGGAGAGGAGGGCGGGTAGACAGAGACACACACCCTGTGTGTGTTTGAGAGAGAGAGATGCGCATTTCCCCTTTAAGTATGAAGAGTGGGGTCAGAAGTACCCTGCCTTGTTAATTAATCAGCAAGCTGAGACCCTACCGCAGCTGCTGCCTAAGGCAGCAGCTCCCTCTGTGTGCCCCCCACTCTGTGGAAGATGGGATAAGCGGGGTGCAGGAGCAGAGGGGAGGGGGACACCCTGTCATTAGCCCCCCTCTTCTTCCTCTCCCCCCTCCCCCCACACAGCAAGCAGGAGTCTCGGGGAGCAGCACATGCCAGTGGGGGGAGGGACAGCTGAACTGCCTACAATGGATAGCCAGCAATGTAACAACGTTAACCAGGACAACTTTAAGTGAGGAGTTCCTGTACGCTGATCCTGCCATCAGATTCAGCAAAGCCCTTTAAGGAAGAAGGGAAGCTTAGAAACCCAGTGCTCTTGTCCACATGGGCCAGTCTTAAGTGTTTGCATCTAAGAATAGAATCATAGAATATCAGGGTTGGAAGGGACCTCAGGAGGTCATCTAGTCCAACCCCCTGCTCAAAGCAGGACCAGACCAAGTACTGTCCCTTATTTTTGCCCCAGAACCCTAAATGGCCCCCTCAAGGATTGAAGTCACAACCCTGGGTTTAGCAGGCCACTGCTCAAACCTCTGAGTTATCCCCCCCCACAATAGCTGTGAGCCATTGACTGTCTGAACAACATGTATTTAATGAATTCTGTTTATTACAAACGTCCTTTTGGCCTAATTCTTTTGAATGGATGCTTAGAAAGGGCTGTGCTGGAGGTTAAAGCTGGCTGAGGGCACAGAGCAAGTGGAAATGCACTTAATATTTCACAGGTGGGCTAGCTCTGCTAATGAGGGTTACTCGCCACCACCCCTGAGTGTGGTTGAAGAATACGTTTGGGCAGCATGAGGTGTTTGCTTTTGTTCCTGCATATGGAACAGTCGGCAAAGGGCCCCCGCACTGTTCCTTCAGGTCCTTTAGAACCTATTTCTTCTGGAAACCCTTCTGTCCTAGCCTGACACCACTAATCACACATTTCCCCCCCTCCCCGCCTCCCCCCACACCCAATCCTGGGTCTTGTTTTGTCTCAACTGGAATTGTACACCACTAAGGGGCTCTCTACTATTAATTGTACTCTTTGTATCTGTCTTTTTGGGTGGGGGTTTGGGTTGGATGGTCATGGTGGTCTCCCATCTGACCTTGGAGTCTTTGGGTCCCGCTGCTCATCACCTTTCTTTGTGGGCCTTGGGGAGGATGGGATTGCTTGCATTGGCCTTAACGTGCACAACACTTGTTGCTGTGTACTACGATAATGACTAATCTAATCCCATGCTTCAAGGCTTCAGACAGTTGCCTGCAGGGGTCAGGAAGGAAATTTTTCCCTGATGCATATTTGTAAACGGGTTTTTTTTCTGTCTTCCTCTGAAACATCAGAAGCTGGCCACAACCAGAGATGAGACAGCAATTGGGGTGGACCCATGTTCTGAGGTGGGTCAAAAAATTCTCTGTCTTACATGCCTGGCTGGTGTATCTTGCTCACATGCTTATGGTCTAAAATTTGGGGTCAGGAAAGAAATCTCTCCCCCCCCCCCCCCCCCCCCCCAGTCAGATTGGCTGGACTATGGGAGTTTTCTGCCTTCCTCTGCAATGCTGGGCACGGGTCACTTGCTGGTTTGAACTAGAATAAATGGTGGATTCTCTGTAACTTTTAGGTTTCGGAGTAGCAGCCGTGTTAGTCTGTATTCGCAAAAAGAAAGGGAAGACTTGTGGCACCTTAGAGACTAACCAATTTATTTGAGCATAAGCTTTCTTTCAATCAAGATTTCAGTAACCCAGCCAGTGGTTACGGGCCTACTACAAAAGGGGATGGGTGAGGTTCTCGCCTTCCTCGGCAGCTCATAGACATTCATAGAGTTCTAAGAGCAAACTCTTTGGCTTTGGAAAGCACTGGGATGCACCAAGAGTCAAGATGTTCCAAATCCCGCTCAAAGTTGAATGCTGCATTGCTGTAGCCATGTTGTTTGCTCCTGAAAACTACACTCTACGTGTAACGCATCTAACAAAGTGTAGCTTCCTAGGAGTGGGTTGTGCCGGCAGATCTGTCTTCCCACATGTTTGCAGTTATGACAAAGAAATGTTGTTTGAATGGGAAAGCAAATGGATTCCTCATCCCTGTGCATGCCTGCACCCCTGGGACTCGGGATGTATGCCAAGTGAAGGGGAAGTGTTTGTGGGAGCCCCTGTTAAAATATTGGCAGCACAGCACAGACGGGCTCAATTCCTGGCTCTGGTTTCTGGGAACCAAGCATGTTCAAATTTGCACAGCTTTGGGTTAAACTCTGTGGCGTGTGTCCACAAATGAGACTTCCTGTCTTGGAGGACCCCTGAGCTCACGGCCCCAAACCTGCAGCCACCCCGGACAGAGAGGATCTGCTGCCCAAGTATTTGCAGAACCAGTGTGTCACGGGCTGTGACCAGAGGTCTAATGACAGGGGATAAGAACAGCATGAGCTTAAAACAAGCTACTGAAACCGTTTAAATACCAGCCTGAGAGAGCCCAGTGTGATGCCCGAGACCCTGCTCTCCCACCAATGGCATCAACTTCAACTCTGTCTCCATTCCTGTTCAGTTAGTGAAGTCTAAATTTCTTGTCCACTGTCAGTAAAATACACATTCTGTTCAGCTTCCTAGGCCCCCCTCAGGGACTGGCTGGCTGTGGGTCTGAGAAATATAAGGGAACATGTTACGGTTTCATCCTATACACAGAGAAATTAGATAAACACCTACATATTCTCGCTGGAAGGTTGCTACATAACGCTACTTTATTTCTTAGAATTCAAAATTGAACATACAAGAACCCCAAAATAGAGAGAGACAAAACAGGCTGCCTTCTAAAACAGAGAGGGGCAACTCTCCCTACCTTACTCCAGGCTGGCTCTTGGCAGACTAAACTCACGCTTCCCTATGGAGCCCCCTAGCCTGTAAGCAGGACCAGGAAAACCCCATAGAATTTAAAGCGATGACAGTTTTCAATACACCACAGAACACACAATAAAAAGGTTGGAAGCATCTGAGCACGTTATTGGTGCTTAACCATTACAATAAAAAAATAAACACTGGTGAGGCCTTTTAATGCTCATTGGAGCAGTACTGGAAAGAGGGAGATGCTTTTTAAAGTATTTGACTGGGACGTGCCTTATGGAGTAGTGGTGTGCCTTTTGTTCCCACTAAAGCACTCTGGGGGTTGGCAGAGCCCTTTCTGGTTGGCCACAGAGGGTTGATTGGTCAGATGACTTGAACCTGGCCCTCCACTTTCTTTCCAGTTGCTTCCACATCTCTTCAGCCTCTTTCTTGCAAAGAAATCCCTAGAAGCCTGTAAAAAGGGCTGGAAAAGCGGAAGTCAAGCCGGGTTGCTTCTGCTAGTAGGTGACGCTATGCAAGGGGAAAGAGGAACTGGAACAACGAGTGGCATTTGGGATGTCAGCCACCAATGAGAGAATGACTGTCCACAAAAACAAGGCAGCCTGTCCCAGAAAGGAGGACACACCATGGCAATGGAGCATGTACGGGGGAGAGAAGGACAAAGGGACCAAATGGCTGGGAAGCATATGGAGGGAAATAAGAAGGTGGAATGGAACAGATGAAATGAAGAGCAAAACACTTATCACATTAGCCAGTTAAAGCTACTTTGCATTCTTTCCTGACATCACTTCCCCAGCTGAGCAGTTGCCACTGATGTTTTACAATCGACGAATGGAAGGGGAAGTGTCCACCAGACAGTATCTCTAAGAAGCTGTGACCCCCTGCCCTAAAACGAATCCGTGAGGGTCTCAATAGCAAAAGTAGTATTTAGTTTTTCAAATTATTATAATGGTTTGGTGCCAAGGCTGGCTTCTCACAGGTATGTGTATGTGACTTGCGTGCCCTTTCCTTGTAATCGTCAATACTCTAAGCCCTTTAGTATGTTCTACATGATTACATCAATCCAGGACAATCAAGGCAGCCTGAAACGACTGGAAAGCTTTGTCACCCAATCACTCTAAACATAAACTGGTGCTGTATTCAGTACTGAACAGAAAACGAGGGCTCTTACGGTACCTCTCTTAATCTGCAATCAATATTTCTCGCTGCAGAGGGAGAGGTATCAAATCAACAATCACATACATCCTGATTTTGAGAAGGGCAGCCCAAATGCATAAAGTTGCACATACCTCTAGAAATGTCCTCTTTAAGCTGCTGGGACAAATGCATCGTGCAGATGATGTGTTTAGACTCCTGGAAACAGGCAGTCTCAACCAACATCGCATATGAGCCCTTCTGTCCTGACTCTGTCGTTAGGACTGCTGCCCATTGTACGGTGTGGGGCTGGGAGCTGGGCAAATCTTTGAAAATACAGTTGCAGGGGGAAAAAGGAGGATTCCACCTGGACTAGCTTACTGTGTAAGACCCTCGTATCATAGGATGGTTAAGGGACCTAAATAATACTAGCGGAAGTGATGTGCAAGATCCCGTTCTCCCAACAAGAGCAGTAGGATGGCCAAAAAAAGGTCTTAGAACAAGCATGTGCTGTTTCCTGGTGGCCAGTGTGAGCAGCACGGACAGAGGAGGGTCTCGGATTGACCTAGATAAGTGACTCCGTACCAGATGGGAAAAGGAGATGCTGTTGTAAGCACCTGAGTTTCCGTCCTGAGGAGCCTAGCCTGTGGATATGAGGTTTAGCTGGTTCATAATGCACACAGCAGCAATGGCAAAGAGAAATCCAGATAGCTAAGCTCTCCTCTGGTTTGGGGGAACCAAACTGGGAATTCTTGCCTGGCTCGAGACTGCATCTCTGTGGCTCACAGTGGTTTCAGAGTGCCTACCGTCATGTGGAAAGCTTAACACTGGAAAGAAAGCCAGCGGGATTTCTTTTGGGCAACAGAGAGCAATAGGAATTTATTCTTGATTTGTAGAGCGATCCCCAACCTTGATTATACGCGGCTTGATAGAGAATGAGTTGCTAGGGCAACCAGCATCACTTCGACAGGGATGTTTGCTTAGAGCTTGATTCAGTGCAAGATGAAGTCAATGGAAAGGCTCAGTGGGCTGTCTCAGGCCCTTAACTGAGATGCATGGCTGGGGACTGTTTCCTGTGTGGATGAGAGGTGTGCCAGGAAGCAGATTAACAGCTCATCACCCAGTTAAAGGAGGGCAAGACACAAAAATCTACAGTGCTGCTGACTGGGCCTTTTCTATATGGGAAAGTTTTACAGGTTTAACCAAAGGTCTGAATTTACATCCATTTAGTTAAACTGGTGAAAACCCCCGTGCAGTACTCTTATTTCAGTTTAAGAATGGCTTTTTTGGTTTGTCCTAGTTGTACACATTTAAGCTAAACCACAGTCAGCCTCTTGGGTACTGAAATAAGTTGTCTACACAGGGATTTGCACCAGTTTAACTAAACCAGTTTAAATTAAACCAGTGAAAATTTCTTGTGTAGACAAGGCTTGAGTCCTGCTTGAGACAAAGGTGTAGAACATATGCTTGGCTCTAACTTCCGCTTTGGTTCTTTCAGCAGCCTGCATTTCTGGTCGCCAAGAGAATCTAGGGTCCTAGATGCAGTTGACTCACCATGTAAATTCACCTTCAGCAATGGCAGAGATGTTTCAGATCTCCCAGAGCCAGCTGAGGAGAGACAGCAGAGTAGGGTCTCCATTTTGAGCCAACATGGGATAGGAGGCTCTGGGAGATTCAAGATGTCTTCCTGGTCTTGTTTAGAAAGCGACTGGTCCTTTCAGTCCTCTGATGAGAAACGAAGTGCAAAGGGATGTGATGACTTCAAACCAATGAATGGCTGTTTATCAAAGTGGAAATCTAAGGGAGAGAGAGCCTGATCCAATGCCCAGAGAAGTTGGTGGACAGATTCCTGTTGGATCAGGTCCAATGCTACCCATCCCTGGCTAGCTGCTATACGGACCTGCTGTTTGTCAGTTACGTGCTGGATAGCATTGTTCATGGGCCCACACGTTTCTGTGCTGGAAAAGAGGTCATGGTCTGTGTCTACGTGCTGTGCTCTGCAATCTCAGTCAGGGACTGAGGAACAAGGGCTGCTGCTTTTTAGAGACAGGCTTGAACCACCTGGAAGTTTGGGGTGCAGGTCCCAAATCTGAATGTAGACATGAATTTTGCAAAGGTGCTTCCATCTTTCTAATGGGCCAAACCGAACCTGGCTCTGGACACCCCCAAATTATTGAGCTATTTAAAAATCTGGCTTTGTATTTTGTGGCATAAGCTCATCTCTGCTTTTCATGGCAAAAAATTAGCTGTCCCTGTTGTGCTGCCCTAAGATATCTGCCTGCTCCCCTGGGTAGCACTCGAAGGGCCTGAATTTCATGCATGGAGCACCCACCCCCTAATCTCATTGGACACCGTAGGAGCTGCAGCTGCTGAGCACCTTTGAAATTCAGACTGTGTCTTTCTGGAAGAGCTGCAGGTTTGCGGCAGTCAGCTTGAGGAGCTCCGAGCAAGGAAACCTGATTTGTGGACTCCTCCCACAAAGCTTAAGCCAAAGCTGTGCAGCTTTGATCTTGCTTTGGTTCCCAGCAAACACAGCCAGTGTCATAGAATCCTAGAATATCAGGGTTGGAAGGGACCTCAGGAGGTCATCTAGTCCAACCCCCTGCTCAAAGCAGGACCAATCCCCAATTTTTGCCCCAGATCCCAAATGGCCCCCTCAAGGATTGAACTCACAACCCTGGGTTTAGCAGGCCAATGCTCAAACCACTGAGCTATCCCTCTCCCCCGTTCAGCCCGGCAGTGACGTGCTGCCAAAGGGCTCCCACAACCATTTCAGCTTTGCTTGTCACACATGTTTCGTCATGACCACAAACTATGGGGCACCATCGCCCCGGCAAAGCAGCTCGTGTGGGCCTCAACTCAGCACAGTTCTTAAACACCGCCTTCATTTTTAATTCAGCAGGGCGTAAGCACCTGCTTAGGCTTTGTGCTGAATAGGGGCTATGAAGCGGCACGTGGCTGGAAAGCTACCCTTAGTTCTTGAATGCTGTTTCGTCATGTCAACAGTGCAGGGCAGTGTTCAACTGGTCTAATTTGAAAAGGGGGCTGGGGATGAATTTAAGGTAAACGTTTTTAAATAAAGCCTGGATATCTTGCCAAAAGAGATGCTCTAACTCACCCAGAGGGTATGGGCTTGATTCAGGAGGTTTTACAGCCCATGTTATGCAGGAGGTCAGGCAAGATCCTAACCGGTCCTTCTGGCTTTAAAATCTATGAACACTTAAATAATTCTGAGCTTGGTTAAATCCTCATTTGGTTTTCCTTGATGAATGAGTACTGCTTCCCATAATTCCTTTTGTTTTCTGCTCATCCTATTCATCTTTATTCTTGTTCTCCCCCCTACCCTCAAACTTGTAGGAGCCCTACCTGAAGATCAGGGCCATTGGATCAGATAAAATGAAAGGATTATAAAGATAAATTCCCCAAATTAATCAGTAGTGAAATAGGATAAAAACACCGTCAGAGACACATCTGAGATGAAATAAAGAAAGTGATGCAGGGGATCTGCAATTGAAGATGGGGAGGAGACCCTACAAAATCTGGTGGTTTGACACATAGGGCCCACTGGTTAAAAGGTCAGAAACAAAGGATGGGAATAAATGGTAAGTTTTCAGAATGGAGAGAGGTAACTAGTGGTGTCCCCCAAGGGTCTGGACTGGGCCCAGTCCTATTCAACATATTCATAAATGACCTGGAAAAGGGGGTCAACAGTGAGGTGGCAATATTTGCAGATGATACAAAACTACTTAAGATAGTTAAGTCCCAAGCAGACTGCAAAGAGCTACAAAAGGATCTCACAAAACTAGATGACAGAGCAACAGAATGGCAGATGACCTTCAGTGTTGATAAATGCAAAGTAATGCATATTAGAAAACGTCATCCCAACGATTCATATAAAATGATAGGGTCTAAATTAGCTGTTACCACTCAAGAAAGAGATGTTTGAAAATGCCTGGTGCTTGCATTACTTGCTAATTTGCAGAAGCAGCAGGACAAATCCATCTTTAAAATAATCATTATATTTAGTAATAAGCGCATCCGTATGTTAGGGTTACCAAAACAAGGTCTGGCAATAAGCATGTGGGATGTAGCAATAGTTAAGAATTACAATTTAGCGGCAGCTAAAGTCAGATCCTTGGGGAGGGTGGGGGGAAGATGATCTAGAATAGATCATATAACAAAATCTGCTCGCCTGGTCAATGTGTCTGCAAAGCCCGCAGAGATCCTGAGATGCAGGACACTGCATGAGTTCAGTGTTGTTGTTAGTCACAAGCTTGAGAGTGTAAGGGGGGAGGATTTTTTTCTCAGAAGGGCATTATTATTTCTTCTACTTCCAACAGCTGAATTCTTTGCACCGTGAATTGATTTGCTTCTAATTATATTAAAAAAAAAAAACCTGTTAGCCAAAAATATGGGCTCTCCCCCCTGTTGAATACAAGATGTATATTCTTGTAGACACCTGCATACAAGGTGCAGGTGCCCTCTGCTGATTTTGTTTCTTGCTCTCACTCTTTCACCACTCTGCTGCTTGCTGACTTTCCCTCCTCCTCCTTTTTTTTAAGTTTCTATCATTCTTCCTTTCCCCACCTTTTCCCCAAAGCACAGCTGGCTTTAGGGCGTACACCCTTGGGAAAACCACCGGATGGCCACTCCTCTCCATCTGCAGTAATCCACGCAAATCCGTCATGAAATGATTTGGCTGTCCGCTCTGGTGCAGTTTACCCTTCTCTCTGGCTTTTCCTATGACAGACATTTACGGTTTACTTTGGTTACTGCTGATCTCTTTTCCTTGACCTCATGGTCTATGTTTAGTTTACGTCTACTTCCCTTCTATTCTTGTTCTATTGCTCTCATGATACCCTTCCTTCATTTTTAAGTTGATTTCTCTTCCTTAATGTCTTGCATGTCTCTCACCTGTATTTTTGCTTCTTTCCATTTCCTCCTTCAGTTTGGTTGCTTGTCAAACTATTTTTTAGCCTCCTTGTTCTGCTCTTCTTCGCAGAGCAGAGCACAGGACTATGAGATCTTTTATCTCACTACTTTTCTTCCCATCTTGTTTCTTTTCTCCTTCCCTTCTCTTCCATCTAGCCTGGAGCTGTGTTTGTGTTTTTGTTCTTTTTGTACTGCTGGCCGGCTGCACTGGAAATGCTGCAGGGGTTGAATATAAGATAGTAAGTTGACAATCGTGATGCTGCCTTTCTTGATGGAAAGGCCAAATCCGTGTTTGCTACCAAATCTGTGTTTAGCAGACCTTGCTCTTGATTGGCAAAGCTGGAGTGGAGTGTCCTTACAAATTTCTATGGTAAGATGATTCCTGCCGCTTTGTGGTTGCACATAGTAAATATATAATTGTTCTCAGTCAAAGTGAACGAGAAGTTGTTTGAATGCTCTCAGCCCAGCAGCAGTGTGAATGGCTGTCCTGTTTGCAGCAAATTGACAGCCCCAGGGGCTGTTTTGATTTAAAAATGGATGGTTCACCCACAGCTGCTGGACGTGAACATGGAGCGGAGCAGTGCCTTGCCTGGTGGGGCTGTCGGAGTTAGTGTACAGGCCCAGCCGCACCACCCTGCCTGGAGACATGCAGTTCCAAACTGTGACAGAATTATATTCTGCGCAGCCACCCTGAAAATGGCTTTGGACTTCCCATGATGTGCCTCTCCCCATTCAGGCTGAGGCATGGAGATCTCAGCAGAATGTCTCTCTCGGAGAAGCCACAGCACCCCAGTGAAGATTTAAAAAGGTCAGCAACAGATCAGAGAATATCAGGGTTGGACGGGACCTCAGGAGGTCATCTAGTCCAACCCCCTGCTCAAAGCAGGGCCAATCCCCAATTTTTGCCCCAGATCCCTAAATGGCCCCATCAAGGATTGAACTCACAACCCTGGGTTTAGCAGGCCAGTGCTCAAACCACTGAGCTATCTCTCCTGTCCTGTCTAAAGCTATGCTGACCTGGCTTACCTGTGACTCCATTTTATTCTTCTTTGGTAGTGTTAGTCCTGCTTTCCTCATACCTGAGCTCCCAGCCTTTCCCTCCACCAATTATGTCTCTCTACAGCCTTCTTCCTCTTTGGTCACCCAGCACCTCTGGCTGCATCCTCAGTCCCTGTGTGCACTGTATCACAATACTCTGCATCTTTCCTTCTGTATGATACTACCCTCCACAGAGCTGCGTCGATTTATGCTATCTGCCACTGAATAACGGATATCTGTGGGCTGATTTCACGTGCCTGTTCCATCTGGGCTGGAATACTGTTGGAACAGTTAGACACAGCAGTCCACAAGTTCTTCCACAGCTCAGATCAAGATGGGTGGTTTTGAGAGAAGGAAATTTATCAATTAGTAAATCATTTCTGAGCATGCTCAGTGTCAAGCTGTCTGGAGTGGCTCACAACTGGGATGTAAGGGTAGCAGTACCACAACCCCCCTACAATAATCTTGTGACCCCCCCCCCCCACAACTCCTTTTTGGGTCGGGACCCCAACAATTACAACATTATGAAATTTCACATTTAAATAGCTGAAATCATTAAATTTAATTTTTTAAAAATCCTATGACTGTGAAATTGACCAAAGTGGACAGTGAATTTGGTAGGGCCCTAATTATAAGCGAGATTAATGCATGCAGCAACTCAAAAGCATTTCATAACGTCTAAACACTAAACACATTTTTATAAACCTTATAAATACCTATTTTAACTATACTAACACACAGGTGAGCCAGACTGGTTTCCAGCTATGCATCTGTCAGTGGTCAGTGAGGCCTAGGGGCCTTGGCAGGAGCTGGCATCTGGTCTGCCAGCGTCATGCTCAGCTGGCCTGTATTCATTTTTTTCATAGAGTCCAAGCTCTCTCCCCTGTGTAACATTACTACACATTTTCTCATCCCAACCTCCCAGGCCTGGTCCATGCACTGTTATAGTGGTTTAATTAAAGGGATCCTTTTTATACTGATTTAGTTACAGCAGTGCAGCTGTGTGTGTGGACAGTCTCTTGCATCCATTTAAGCCTGGCTTCTATCAGTTTAGCTTGCACCAAGCAGCATCCCCTCTCACCTCTCCACCCCCCAAAAAAGGCTTTTTTTTAATGTCGGGGACAGGACACAATTGTACATCGGTCTTGCAATTTTCAGGTCTCACTCTGCAATTTTTGCAACATACTCTGCCCTTGCTAAATTTGCATTTTTAACCACATGCTTCGTTTCCGTCCTTTTTTCTATTGGAAAAATACCAGCACCAGTATTCGGAGACATGCTACGGCCCCTCTTCCAGGCCAGAGAGCAGCAGAAGCAAAGTCAGGAACTCCCAATGTGCTTATCCACCCACCTCGGGAGGTATGACCTTTGCCCTCTCCTTCAACCCATTCATCTCATTGAAGTAAGAAACTTTATTGATGCTGGTTAAGGGTCCTGACCTATTGCCTGAGTGAGAGCTACAGGATTAGATCCTATTTATCTCTTCCCCCCCACCCCCTGCTTTTTAAACAGGACATTTAAAAGCTTCAGAATTTTGTTAAAGGTGACCTGCAGAGGAGGAAAGAATAGTCTTCTTCCTTTTTGTACTTGGTTATTTATGATTTATACAGAAGACATTATTTTTAATAATAAACTAAATCAGTGGTTTTAAACCTGAATCACAAACCTCTCTGAGGTCTTCAGCAAAACAAGGGAAGAACCAGACTTTGGTCACCAATGGCTGTAACTGGGGCAAATCTCCAATCTAGAGAAGGCCTAAGATATAATAAAGCAGACTCATTTGGAAATTCTAGTGTCCCAGTCAAATTAGGTGAATACAGCTTCCATCTACTCCATGGCAGGAGTTGTATCCTTCATCTTAAGGTTCCCATTGTGATTCTCATGGCGACTTGACCAAGCCTGGTTTCATCTGACTTAGCCGAGCTTGATTTCATTGATAGCACGTGTTCTCCACCATGTACTGAAGAACTGGACATCAGCATTCCATTGCTAGGACAACTCTCTCCCCTTAAGCTTATGCTTTTGCTGAAACTGTTCCTAAAACTGTACGTACTTAAGAATTTGAATAATATAAAAAAGATCGGGTCTTGTTACCGATGTTCATAAATAAAACCCTTGGCTGCTGTAGACTGTGGTGTGTTGCTGTAGGTTGCTGGTTTGGGCTGAGTCATTCTAGTGCCGGGTTTCAGGTGGTCAGTGCTCATTTGTCCTGGAAAGAAAGCCTTTATTCTGGACTTTGCAATCATGTATAGGAGGGCATGATCAGAGCTGATATCTGCAGACCTTAACCCTGGTGAGTTTACTCTGTTAGCTGACGTGGTCGTAACTGGCCTGATCTGCACTGACTGTAAGTCATGATTTGCATCGTCTCATTTCATTCAGTCGTTCGCAATCGTGTTCAAATGTGGCAACTTTCGGTAGTGTAGGCCAGGCCCCCGAGTGCGTCGGCACACCACGTTCAACTCACCCTCCCATCATGTGCCGACTAACAAAGGGTGACCTGTTTTGGAAACTGGAACCAAGCCTCTCTGGCTCCTGCCACACACCATGAGCTGGGGGTTGCAATCCAAATACTGAACACAGCTCCCCCACCATAAATGTCATGGAAAAGCAACATGTTCACATTGATTCAAGGAAATGAAAACTACTCTTATGCAGAATCAGAGTGATTTATAGAACTTGATTTATGGAACTCCCTACTGCGTGCCGCTCTGGAGGCAAACAGCGTGGTAAGGTTCTAAACAAGATGAGACATACTGGTATGAATTA
Source organism: Chelonia mydas (assembly GCF_015237465.2). Classification (NCBI taxonomy): domain Eukaryota; kingdom Metazoa; phylum Chordata; order Testudines; family Cheloniidae; genus Chelonia; species Chelonia mydas. The sequence goes on along the minus strand of NC_051251.2, from coordinate 68,319,025 downwards.
TTCTAGCATCTGCTGCTGTTATTATAAAGTAGATAGGATAAAAATGGCAAGGGCTATCAATCCTCATGTGTCAGTGCATAAATTCATCCCTGGATGGACTCAGGAAGAAACTTAACCACTGCGGTATAAGATTGCACTATCGGATGCTTCATGGGAGATATTTATAACTTTCTTTGAATAGCCCAGGGCTACAAAAAGGCTTTTGGACTAGATAAAATGTACTGGTCTTTTTCTATGTCAATTTCTATGTTCTTCCCATATTCTTCCAAGGCCTTGGGAGCTGTTTCTCTATCTAGGCTCCCGTGTGGGGACCACATGGCTGCTAAGCTTGTGTGTCCAGCTCGAGAGCTCCTAATGGACAATAATTGGTTAACATGCACAAAAAGTGGAATCCTGTCATCCAGATACTGGCTCCTCGTCTGGAACTGTCATGTTTGGAGAGGAGAGTCGAGTACAGTCCTTGGCAGAGCAGTATTTGCCATTCTTTTCTAATGAGGATTGCGTGGGAGGTTGGACAGGCCATTTCTGAGGCTGCAGCATTGTGCAGGGGATCTGGTATGGAAGGATTCTACTGAGAACAGGGATGCTAATGATACTCCAGTTACATGGACGCAGAGCAGAAGGGAGGCTTCCTGACATATTAGTCAGCTGGCTTATGTCAGTGGAATTATAATTGCTATTGGCAGAAGAATGAAGGGAGTTGGCAGGCAAACTCTGAGGAAGTGCAGGACCTACCTGGCCTTACTGCCAAGCAGGGGGTGGTTTGTACCCCAGAGGAGGGAGAAGAGGACAGGGAGTTAGGTACCTAAATACCTTTGAGGATCTGGGCCGGGATGCTGTAATTGGGGAGTGGGGAGAAGGAAAGATTTGATGACAATATTTTCAGTGCCAATAAATCAGACCATTAAAGCCAACCCAACCTTGTTCCTTTTCTCTCTTTCAGCCCATCACTTTATCGTGGTCACCGCGTGCCATGACGCAGACTATGGCCAGCTGATCCAGGATTACTGCCTAAACCAGTTTAAATTTGACATGGAGGTGATAGGGCAGAAGCTGTGGTGTGACTGGGATGAGACAGTAGGGTGAGTGTCTTGGTGCTATTGTCTCCAGACCTTTCTGATATAACAAAGCAGGGTGTCCTGGCCAGAGACCTGGTGACCAGCGAAAGAACTGCCAGCCTGCCTCAGCTACCCACAGGGTCTTGTTTTCAAGCTATCAAGCTTAGGGTTTAGTACTAGTGCCTATCACCGTAGTGTCTGAGCACCACGCTTCCATGGGAAGCTGATCACACCGTGCATTGTCCAGTGTGACCAGGGCAGTGTTTATCCCCTGCACTACGGAAGATGATGTGGTCATTACAGTGCAGCTGTGAGCGAACTGATGTAGCGTAATAATATTACACGTTGTCCTTCCGAACAGTGCTTCTGAACAAGAGGCAGCAGGGCGCTGTGTTAGGTTCACAGATTGTATTCCACACTGCCTTGCAACTTGTTTCAGTTTCCAGGGACTCACTTCAAGGCATTACATATTGGAGCCTATTTTCCCATCGCTGCTTGAGAGAAATATCTTGCATACTTTTCTGAACGTATTTCTGTTTGCCAGAAGCTGAGAATGAACCACAGGGCATGGATCACTTGATGATGACCTGGTCTGTTCGTTCCCTCTGGGGCATCTGGCACTGGAAGACAGGATACTGGGCTAGATGGACCTTTGGTCTGACCCAGTAGGGCCATTCTTATGTTCTTACTTTGCTGCCTATCACTGAGTAACTTCCAGGAATAAGTGTATTGACAATTACGTTGGTCGGTCTGTCTGTCTCTCTCTCTCGCTCTCCTTTCTGCCAGTAGGGAATAGGCCTGAAGATGCTGATTTATTTTAAAATAGAGTAAAATGGATGGTGTCTGGAGTGTGTTTGAGCTATTGCTTGGAGGCTTGGCCAAAGAGGTGGGTTTTACACTTAGGGCTTGTCTACACTGGCAAGTTTCTGCGCAGCAAAGCTGCTTTTTGCGCTCAAACTGCCGACACGTACACGCTGCCAAGCCACTTCGCGCACCGAAACTCCTCGGGTGCAGCGCTGCAGAAAACCCACCTCGACGACAGTCATAAGCTTTCCAGTGCAGAGGCTCCGGGGCTCTATTGCCAGTGTGGACACTTGATTGCTGGCTGCCCTGTAATTGGCCTCCCGGAGCGGTCCCATGATGCCTCAAGTGGCCGCTCTGCTCATTGTTTTGAACTCGGCCGCCCTGGAGGCGTGCACCCCGCCCCTTTCAAAGCTCCGTTTCTGACAGCCCTTGCGTGCTGTGCTGACCTGCCCCGGGACACAGAGCAAACCATCCATGTGGAATGCTTGTGATGTTGAACACAGAGGTGTGTGTGTGTGTGTGTGTGTGTGTGTGTGTGTGTGTGTGAGAGAGAGAGAGCCCAGGGACGGAGGCGGGGGTTGATGTTGGGGTTTCCCTCTCCCGCTGCTTCAGGACTGGTTGCTTCCTGCTGCTGTTTGAACTTACAAGACAGCATGCTGATGCACTGTCTGTCCCCCAAAACACACTGTCTGTCTCCCCACCTCCATACACACACGCATTCTTCTCCCCCCGCCCCACACTTCAGTTGAAAAGCAGCTGGCAATGTAGTAGGATGCCCATGGAATGATGGGATTGGTGCTCTGTGCTGGTCCGACTCGCGGCACTGGTCTCACAGCCCCGATCCTCGGAGCCGCTCCCACTCGAGGTGGTCATCGGCTGACAGGTCCTGGTCCTGCTTGAGGTCTAGGTCAAAGTCTGAGACCCCGTGGCACCGCTCGACCCGACACCGATCCGCGCAGCAGCACCGCACCTCTCCGCGACACTGTTCGCGAAACCACTCTCCATCGTGGCACCGCTCTCTGGCACGGCACCATTCCCCGGCACGGCACCGGTCGCGGTCGCACTCCTGTGGCCGCTCTCCACGGAGGCGAAGTCCAACATCTCGGAGCCAATCGATCTCCCGGTACTGCTCTCCACAATGGCACTGCCAATCACCGTCTGGATCTCGCCACTCCGCACGGTACCCATTCCGCCCGTCGGGGGACACAGAACCCTCCCAGCACAGCGTACCGCCCCTCCTTGGCCGTCCCGCTCCCAGTCACCCTCCCCCAGGTCGGGTAGGGCATCGGGAGCATCGGAGGCTCCCCAATCAGGTCCGGGCAGTCTCAGACGGGACTCTTCAGCGCCCCACTGGCAACCCTAGTGGCAGTTCTGGACTCCCTGGGCGTACCACCAAGCCCAGGGCGCCCTCCAGGCATCCCTCCGCCATCTCGTTCTGGGTCCTGTATTCCCATCAGTCGTCGTCCTCTGCACCCCACACAAACCCTGGATCCGGCCCCACCCCCAATGGGGGCTACACCTGGTGCTCAGGAGGAACCAGAACCAGTGACCAAGGGGCTGTCTTGGACCCAGTTCTGCCGGTCACCTCCTCCTCGTCTTCTCCTGATGAGGCAGTGGTGGGTACATCCGCATCCGGCCCCTAACCCATGGACTACTGGGCCCTGCAGGAACTCCTACGGCGAGTGGCCTTAAACGTGAATCTCCAGGTGGAAGAGGTTGTAGAAGAAGAGGACCCCATGGTGGACGTTCTGACACCAGAAGGGCCCTCTAGGGTGCAACTGCCCTTTATAAAGTCAATTCAGTCAAATGCCAAAACAATCTGGCAAACTCCGGCCTCCATTCCCCCCATAGCCAAAGGGGCCGAAAGAAAGTACTTTGTCCTCACTAAGGGGTACGGATACCTCTTTATCCATTTCCCTTCCCCCCCCCCATGCTCCCTGGTGGTGGATGCGGTAAATGAAAAAGAAAGACGGGGTCAGCAGGGGCCTGCCCCTAAATCAAGGGATGTGAAATGTCTGGACCTCTTTGGGAGAAAGGTTTATTCTACCAGTGGCCTCTCCCTACGGATCGCTAATCAGCTCATGATCCTTAGCAGATACAGCTATAATTCATAGTCTGCTATTCAAAAGTTCAAGGAGCTCCTCCCATCTGATTCTTGGCAGGAGCTGGGAGCCATTGCTGAGGAGGGCAGACTAGTGGCCCGGACTGCTCTTCAAGGCTCCCTGGATGCTACAGACGTGGCGGCATGTACACTGGTATCGCCATGCGGCGTAACGCCTGGCTTCAGTCCTCAGGTCTCCCGCTGAAAGTTCAGCAAACATCCAAGACCTTCCGTTTGACGGTCAGGGGCTCTTCGCTGAACAGACCAACTCTAGGTTGCATAGCCTGAAAGATTCAAGGAACACAATTAATTAAGTCTCTAGGCATGCATAGCCCGGCGACTCAAAGAAAGCCGTTTAAGCCCCAGCCCACCCAGCAGCTGTCTTTCCCTGCTAGGTCCAGGCAGGACTTCTCCCGCAGGAGGAGGACATACATCAGGCGCAGACCATCGCGTCCTCCCTCTGGTCAGGGCCAGGGACAGTCCAAGCCCCCTCTGGGCCCTAAGCGCCCATCTTGAAGATGCACACGAGGAGGGATTACCAGTCCATATCCCGGCCAGTTATCCTCCCTTCCTGAACCGTGTATCCCGCTTCTACCGTGCGTGGTCCCTTATTAAATTGGACCAGTGGGTCCTCCGCACAGTAGAGGCTGGCTATTCTATCCACTTCTGCTCCTTCCCGCCCTCCCACCCCCCTTGCCCATCCCTCTTCAGGGACCCCTCTCACGAGCAACTCCTGGTCCAGGAGATCCAGTCCATCCTCCCTCTAGGAGCAGTGGAGGAGGTACCTCGGGAGCTCAGAGGCAAGGGTTTCCACTCACGCTACTTCCTCGTTCCCAAGGCAAAGGGGTTCTACGGCCCATACTGGACATAAGGGAACTCAACAAGCACATCGTCAACCCAAAGTTCCGCATGGTCTCCTTGAGCACAATCATCCCCTCCCTGGATTTGGGAGACTGGTACCCCGCCCTCGATATGAAGGACGCTTATTTTCATGTTTCAATCAACCCGTTTCACAGACGTTTTCTCCATTTTGTAGTAGACAGGATGCTTTATCAGTTCATGTTCGACTGCTTAGGCATTATTCTGAATGTCAACAAGTCTGTTCTCACCCCAACATGAACAATAGAGTTCACTGGGGGAGTCCTGGATGCAAATCAGGCGAGAGAGTTCCTCCCAGAGGCCCATCGTCTAGCCCTTGCACATGTAATCACTGGCCTTTGCAATTTTCCCACCACTGTGGTGAGACAGTGCCTCAAGCTGCTGGGCCACATGGCGTCCTGCACCTACGTGCCACAGCATGCCAGGTTGCGGCTCAGGCCCCTGCAGGCATGGCTTGCATCCGTGTATCATCCGGATCGTGACAGTCTGGACATGGTGCTTACCGTTCCGAGACATACCCTCGATTCCCTACATGGTGGCTGGACCCCCGCATGGTAAGCACCGGGGTACCATTCCACCCCCCTGCCTCCCAGCCCACTCTGACATTGGTAATGGATGTGTTGGTGCTCGGCTGGGGAGCACATCTTGGGAGCATGACGACTCAGGGCCTATGGCAAGTAGAGGATCTGGCTCTGCATATCAACATCAGAGCTCAGGGCAATCTACCTCGCATGCCAGGTGTTCCTGTCCCGCTTGCAGGGCCACTGTGTAGCGGTACTGATGGACAATACCACGGCCATGTTTTACATAAACAAGCAAGGCGGAGCCCGGTCATCTTCTCTCTGCCAGGAAGCTCTCCTCCTATGGGAATTTTGTTTAGCCCACTCCATCCTTCTCCAAGCCTCATACCTGCCGGGCATTCAGAACGTACTGGCAGACAGCTTGAGCAGGCAGTTCGTCACACACGAATGTTTGATTCGGCCGGACGTCATCCATTCCATCTTCCGCAGCTGGGAGTTTCCCCGAATTGACCTGTTCGCCACATGGGCCAACAGGAAGTGCCCAACCTTTTGCTCTTTCCGGGCTCATTTGTGGACACCTTCCTGATCCCATGGTCTGGTCAACCACTACGCCTTATCACCATTTCCTCTTATCCACAAGGTGCTTCTCAAGGTCTGAAGGGACAAGGCGGACGTCATCCTGGTGGCCCCAGCTTGGCCTCACCAGTGCTGGTACCCCACCCTCATGGACCTATCGATCCGGTCACCAATTCGCCTACCTCTCACTTCTGACCTCATCTCACAGAATCTCGGTCGCCTTCTCCACCCTGACCTTCAGTCACTTCACCTCATGGCCTGGAGGATCCATGGTTGAACCAAGAAGAGCTCTCCTGTTCGGACCCGGTGAGGCAGGTGCTCCTGGAAAGCCACAAGCCTTCTACCAGAACCACTTACAAAGCAAAGTGGAAAAGGTTTTCTATCTGGTGTGCCCAACGGCAGGTACTCCCACTCCAGGCTTCAATCCCGTGCATCCTGGACTATTTGGTGGACCTGAAAGATCAGCGCCTGGCATTTGGTTCTCTTAAGGTTCACCTCGTGGCTATTTAGGCATTTCCCCTGGGCATTTCCAGGTGCTCATGTTTGCACACCCTATCGTGGGACATTTCCTAAAAGGACTAGAATAGATCCATCCCCCGCTGAAGCCCCCTGTCCCTGCCTGGCACCTCAGTTTAGTCCTATCTTGTCTCATGGGTCCTCCCTTTGAGCCGCTAGCTTCATGCTCTCTCCTCTACCTCTTCTGGAAGGTTGCCTTCCTAGTGGCCATCACGTCAGCACGATGCGTTTCTGAACTACGAGCCCTCACATGTGATCCCCCCCCAATACCATCTTTCATAAGGACAAGGTGCAGCTTTGGCCTCACCCGGCCTTCCTACCAAAAGTCGTGTCCTGCTTCCATGTTAGCCAGGATACTTTCCTGCCGGTTTTCTTTCCAAAGCCGTACGCCATCCTCTGTGAGCAGCAGCTGCATTCGCTGGACATTAGAAGGGCGCTCGCCTTCTACATAGACCGAACGAAGCCGTTCCGGAAAACAACCCAGTTGTTTGTCTCTCTAGTGGAGCGGATGAAAGGTTTGCTGGTCTCTTCCCAGTGGATGTCCTCCTGGATCACGACGTGTATTCGTACTCGTTATGACTTAGTGAAGGTCTCTCCACCTGTTGTCACGGCTCATTCCACGAGGGCTCAGACCTCGTCAGCAACCTTCCCGGCACATGTACCTCTCCAGGAAATCTGCAGGGCTGCCGCATGGGCTTTGGTGCACACCTTCACGTTGCACTACGCCATTGTCCACCAATCGCACGATGATGTGGCCTTCGGCAGGGCGATTCTCCAGTCTGCAATTACTTGACTCCGACCCCACCTCCGAGGTAAGGCTTGGGAGTCACCTAACTGGAATTGATATGAGCAAACACTTGAAGAAGAAAAAACGGTTACTCACCTTTTTGTAATTGTTGTTCTTCGAGATGTGTTGCTCATATCTATTCCATTCCCCCCCACCTTCCCTTCTGTTGGAGTAGCTGGCAAGAAGGAACTGAAGGGGGGTCGGGCTGGCAGGGTCATGTATAGAACACCATATCGGTGCCACTCCAGGGGGCTCCACAGCCAGCCCGACGGGTAGCTGCTAGGGAAAAAGTTTCCGACATCCGTGCACGTGGCATGGGCGCGCCCACACCTAACTGGAATAGATATGAGCAACACATCTCGATGAACAACAGTTACAAAAAGGTGAGTAACCGTTTTATTCATCCCCTATCATCCACTCCCAGCTTCTGGCTGTCAGAGGCTAGGACACCCAGAGCATGGGGTTGCATCCGTGCCCATTCTGGCTAATAGCCATTGATAGACCTATCCTCCATGAACTTACCTAGTTCTTTTTTGAACCCTGTCATAGTCACAACATCCCCTGCCAACAAGTTCCAGATGTGACTGTGCATTGTGTGAAGAAATACTTCCTTTTGTTTGTTTTAAACCTGCTGCCTGACACAATAATTAGGGGTCACCCAATTAAATTATTATGAGAAGGAGTAAATCACACTTGCTTATTTACTTTTTCCACACCAGTCATGATTTTATAGACCTCTGTCATGTCTCCCTTTTGTTGTCTCTTTTTCAAGCTGAAAAGTCCCAGTCTTATTAATTTCTCTTCAGAAGAAAGTTGTTCCATCCCCTTAATCACTTTTGTTGCCCTTCTCTGTACCTTTTCCAAATCCAATGTGTCTTTTTTGAGATGGGGCAATCACAGTTATATGCAATATTCAAGGTATGGGCGTATCATAGTGGCATTATGATATTTTCTGTCTTATTATATATCCCTTTCCTAATGGTTCTTCACACTGGGTTAGCTTTTTTGACTGCTGCTGCATATTGATCGGATGTTTTCAGAGAACTACCCACAATGACTCCAAGATCTCTCTCTCTCTCTCTCTCTCTCTCTCTCTCTCGAATAGTAATGGCTAATTTAGATCCCATCGTTTTGGAATTATGGGATTATGTTTTCTATTGTGCATTACTTTGCATTTATCAGTATTGAATTTCATCTCTCATTTTATTGCCCAGTCACCCAGTTTTTCTGAGAATCGTTTGTAACTCTTTACAGTCTGCTTTGGATTTCACTATCTTGAGTAATTTTGTTTTGTCTGTGACTTTTGCCACTTCACTGTTTACCCCTTTTTCCAGATCCCTTGTGAATATGTTGAACATACCAATCCCAGTACAGATCCCTGAGGGACACCACTAATTACCTCTCTCCATTCTGAAACCTGACCATTTATTCCTGCCCTTTGTTTCCTGTCTTTTAACCAGTGACTGATTTGTAAGAGGAACTTCCCTTTTATCCCATGACACTTACTTTGCTTACGAGCCTTTGGTGAGGGACCTTGTCAAAGGCTTTCTGAAAGTCCAAGTACACCACACCCACTGGATCACCCTTGTCCACAAGTTTGTTGACCCCCCTTAAAAATTCTAATATATTAGTGAGGCATGATTTTCCTTTACAAAAGCTATGTTGATCACTTCCCCAACAAATCGTGTTCATCTATGTGTCTGATAATTCTGTTTTTTACTATAGTTTCAACCAGTTTGCTTGGTACTGAAGTTAGGCTACTGGCCTGAAATTGCCGGGATCAACTCTGGAACCTTTTAAAAAAAAATTGGTGTCCCATGAGCTATTCTCCAGTCATCTGGTACAGAAGCTGACTTAAGTGATAGGTTGCATAGAACACTTAGTAGTTCTGTATTTTCATAATTGAGTTCCTTCAGAACTCTTGAGTGAATACTATCTGGTCCTGGTGACATAATACTGTTTAATTTATCAGTTTGTTCCAAAACTTCCTCTTCTGGCACCTCAGTCAGGTTAGAAAAGGAGGAGGTGTTGCCTTGTGTATCAAAGATGTACACACTTTCACTGACGTTGAGATGGAAATAGGAGACAGACTTGTTGAAAGTCTTTGGGTAAAGGTAAAAGGGGTAAAAAACAAGGGCGATGTCATGGTAAGGGCCTACTGTAGACCACCTAGCCCGGAAGAAGAGGTGGATGAGATTTTTTTCTTAACAACTAACAGTCATCCAAAGCACAGGACTTAGTGGTGATGGGAGACTTCAACTATGCAGACATCTGTTGGGAAAATAACACAGCAGGGTGCAGATTATCCAACAAGTTCTTGGAATGTATTGGAGACCATAGGTGCCAACTCGGTGGTTGCTCCAGGGCTGGCAGTCAAGTTCCCATCCCCCCCTGCCCCACCTCCTCCGCACCCCGGCTCCTCCGCCTACCTCCCATCGTTTCCCGGCCAGCTGCCACCAAACAGGGGTTGGAATGGGGGTATGGAAGGGGCAGGGCCTCATGGAAGGGGTGAAGTTGGGGCGGAGCCAGGGGCGGGGGGGCAGGTTTGAGGACCCACGTGAAAGAGGGGAAGTTGGCACCTATGTTGGAGAGTATTTTTTATTTCAGAAGGTGGAGAAAGCAACTGTTCTAGATTTGATTTTGACAAATAGGAAGGCACTGGTTGAGAATTTGAAAGTGAAAGGCAGTTTGGGTGAAAGTGATCATGGAATGATAGGCGGGAAAACAGCAGAAGAAAGATAATGGATTTCAAGAAGGCAGACGTTTGCAAACTCAGGATTTGGTAGGTAAGATCCCATGGGAAGCAAGTCTAAAGAGAAAAGCAGTTTAAGAGAGTTGGCAATTTTTCAAAGAGACATTATTCAGGGCACAAGAGCAAACTATCCCACTCCATAGAAAAGACAGCAAGTATGGCAAGAGATCACCCTGGCTTAACGAGGAGATTTTCAATGGTCTGAAACTCAAAAAAGGGTCCAAGAAAAAGTGGAAACCAGGTCAAATTATGAAGGATGAATATAAAAAACAACAGAAGCATGTAAGAGCAAACTTAGAAAGGCCAAGGCACAAAATGAGATCAATCTAGCTAGAAACATAAAGGATAACATATAAATACATGAAAAGCAAGAGGAAGACCAATGACAGGGTAGGCCCATTACTCACTGAGGGGGAAAAGACAATAACAGAAAATGTGGAAATGGAAGAAGAGCTCAATGACTTTTTTGTTTCAATTTTCACCAGAAAGGTTAGTAGCAATCGGATGTCTAACATAGTGAATGCCAGTGAAAATGAGGTAGGATATGAGGCTAAAATAGGAAAGAACAAGTTGAAGACATCTGATTTGTCTAAGTAACTTTTAAGTCCGCAAGGCCTGATGAAATCCACCCTGGAATACTCAAGGAGCTGACTGAGGCGATATCTGAGCCATTAGCGATTTATCTTCAAAAACTCATGGAAGACAGGAGAGATTCCAGAGGACTAGAAGGGGGCAAATATAGTGTCAATCTGTAAAAAGAAGGGAATAAGGACAACCAGGGGAATTACAGAGCGATCAGCTTAACTTCAGTACCTAGAAAGATAATGGAGCAACTAATGAAGCCATCAATTTGCCAACACCTAGAAGATAGTAAGGTGATAAGTAACAGTCCACATGGATTTGTCAAGAACAAATCATGTCAAACCTGCTTAATAGCTTTCTTTGACAGGGTAACAAGCCTTGTAGATAGGGGGGAAGCAGTAGATGTGGTATATCTTGACTTTAAAGCTTTTGATACTGTCTCACATGACCTCCTCATAAACAAACTAGGGAAATATAGCCTAAATGGAGCTACTATAAGGTGAGTGTGTAACTGGTTGGAAAACCATTCCCAGAGAATAGGTATCAGTGGTTCACAGTCAAGCTGAAAGGGCATATTGAGTGGGGTCCCACAGGGATTAATACTGGGTCCAGTTCTGTTCAATATCTTCATCAATGATTTAGATAATGGCATAGAGAGTATATTAATAATATTTGCGGAAGATGCCAAGCTAGGAGGGGTTGAAAGTGCTTTGGAGAGTAGGATTAGAATTCAAAATGATTTTGACAGACTAGAAAATAGGATAAAATTAATAAGGACAAATGCAAAGTACTCCATTTAGGATGGAACAATCAGCTGCACACATACAAAATGGGAAATGACGCCTCGGAACAAGTACTGTGGGTAGGGATCTGGGGGTGGTAGTGAATCACAAGCTAAATATGAGTCAACAGTGTAACACTTGAAAAAAAAGTGAGTGTCATTTTTGTAAGCAAGGCATAAGAAGTCGTTTTTCCATTCTACTCTGCACTGATAAGGCCTCAACTGGAGTGTCGTGTCACGATCTGGGCGCCACATGTCAGGAAGGATGTGCACAAATTGGAGAAAGTCCAGAGAAGAGCAACAAAAATGATTAAAGTTCTAGAAAAATGACTTCTGAGGAAAGATTGAAAAAATTGGGTTTGTTTAGTCTGGAGAAGAGAAGACTGAGGGGGGACATAATAGTTTTCAAGTGCATAAAAACTTGTTACAAGAAGGAGGGAGAAAAATGTTCTCATTTAACCTCGGAAGTTAGGACAAGAAGCAATGGGCTTAAATCGCAGCAAGAGAGATTTAAGTTAGACATTAGGAAAAACTTCCTAACTGTCAGGGTAGTTAAGCATTGGAACAAATTGCATAGGGAGGTTGTGGAATCTCCATCATTGGAAGTTTTTAAGAACCGATTAGACAAACTCCTGTCAGGAATGGTCTAGTTATTACATAATTCTGCCTTGAGTGCAGGGAACTGGAGTAGTTGACTTATCGAGGTCTCTTCCAGTCCTACACTTCTATGATTTGTCACCTAAAAAGAAGGGTTCAGATGTGGGAATCTCCCTCACATGTTCTGCAGTGAAAACGAAAGCAAAGAATTCATTTAGCTTCTCCTCAATGGCCTTATCTTCTTTGAGTGCTCCTTCAGCACCTCGATCATCCAGTGGCCCCACTGAGTTCTTGTTCTTGGCTTTTCTCCTGTCTCCTGCACCCCCCTGTCTCCCCGTCATTGTTGACCACACTTGTTTGGAGCAGGTCTGTTGTTGAAAGGACCATCTCTCCCTAACATGACTGACTTACAGGTGGGTAGGGCCTATCCTGTGCAGAGCTTTGAAAATCAAGACAACAGCCTTGAAGTAGACTCTTGTGTTCCATGGGATACCAATGCAAGAGAGGAGCAGATGATGACTGAGAATATGCAGTGCTGCAGAGATGTCATGCAGGAGGAGAACGGGCCTATTTCCTTGCTATTCACGGAGTATCTAATCCAACTCCCACTGAAATCATTGTGGAGTCTCCCATTGACTCAGTGACGGTTGGAGTAGGCCAATAAATTCTGTTCACACCAGTAGAATACTTTGCTATATTGGAGAATAAAAAACCCTCTTTTTTTGCTCTTGAAGTGTTATTGTCAAGTAACAAGTCTGGCTTTTTGATGCCTAACTGGACTGAATAGGATGTGTTTTGCCTTATGTTTACTGGCAAATTTTTAAGACTCTGCATTGGAGGGAAATCAGTACATTCTGTCAAGGAGGCTTATTTGGTTAGTCAGTGACCATTTTAAAAAAACAAAATAACCTGTGACCTTTTGAATTACAGTTTTATGGGCATTCCAGTATCTCAGTAATTTTTGATAGGGTTAGGGTGACCAGACAGGAAGTGTGAAAAATCGGGACAAGGGGTGGAGGGGCAATAGGACCCTATAAAAGAAAAAGACCCAAAAATCGGGACTGTTCCTATAAAATCGGGACATCTGGTCACCCTAGATAGGGTGATAATATATTTATGAAGAAACATGTCCTCTTATCATTGCCTAGGACTTCAGGCACACTATCACCTTATGACTACTTTGAAGGCAACTGAAACACCTTGTTCCTTCATCTTAACTGTCACAATTGCTTGTTTAAAGGAGCTCTGCGCTGATTAGTTGTCATATCAGCAGAAATATTTTCTGAATAAGAATATGGGTGAAATCCTGGCCCCACTGAGGATTTTGCCCATTGAAAATTAAGTTTCAAAAAGGTTTTTAGAAATACCTGTTTCTGCTCCAATACCACCATGGTTGGTGCCGCTGTCTTTTAGTGAGGGCTGCCATTTTACTGATGTTTCTAGGAATGAAATCTTGTAGTTTGAGACTGAGAATATAACAACAAAATAATTCCTGACAACAACTTGTCTCATTCATTTTTAATGTTTAGAGATGCTAAGCTATCTCTCAGACCCGGTCACTAGACTTGATGGCTTTTTACTGTTTATTTTTTAAATGATATTTAAGATGCATTTTTTCTACTGATTCATGTTTCTTGGTAATTGGAAGAAATGATTAGAACATCTTGTATATTACATTGCAGTTTTCTGCTGAGCCCTCTGTTTGTAATCAATGTCAGTAATTCAATTCCAATTTATAAAATATTGGAAACAGAGATGCAGTCTGTTTCTCCCTGGAACATCCTGCCATGTTCTTTGGATAATAATAAAATAAGCATCTTTAATTCAGGTTGAAATAAATCAGCGATAAGAGGAAGAACATTAAGTCTGTAGAACACACTGTCCTGACTTTACAATAAATAACCCAAGACCTACTTTGTTTTATTTCTTTCCCTTTGTGATCAGTAAAATTGCGTAGTACCACAATGTTGCAGACAAGCTGGTTTTGGTAAATATCCAAAGACTAGCAAGTGGTGGTGGGAACCTAGTTCCTAATACTTTCTTATACCCATGTTAAATCTCTAATGGACACATTTTCCACCTTTCTCCCCAACACCCGGGCATATAACCATATAGTGCTCCCATATTACCACTTAGAATGTATTTTTATTTATTATTTGTATTGCAATGGCACCTGAGACCAGGGCCCTGTTGCATTAGGCATTGTGCAAATGGTGGTAAGAGACAGTCCCTGCCTTTAAGAGCTTGCTGTCTAAATAAGCAAGACAGTCAAAGGCTAGGAAAGGGAAACCGAGGCATAGTGTGATTAAGTGACTTGCCCAAGGTCACCCAGCAGGCCTGTGGCAGAGCCAGGAACATAATCCAGGATTTCTGAGCCCTTTGCTCAGTGTCCTATCTAGTGCCTTTCAACTGAACCCCAGAACCTCTTGGTCCACTTCTGGGGGTGCTTGATAACAAGCACTGTGGGAACTGGCCCACTAATTTATAGGATACTTCTGACATCTGAGAAGGTCCAGAGGCAGGAATGGCAGCTGACTTGTGCCTCCTCACCCAAGGCTGAGAATCGAATGCTCCACAGATGTGAGGAGAGCCAGAACCACCCACCCCCTGACATCACTGGTGGATAAAGCTGACCCAGAAAGGAAAATGTAGGCTTTTTTCTTATATCCTGTTATTTCAGGATGTACCATTTCTAGAGGAGGGGTTTTCAGGATTGTCCTCCAAAGCACGCTGACTTCAGTGGTTGTAATGTTGCCAATAGCAGTGGGTGGGGTGGAGAAGATCTGTCTTATTAGCCCCCTGGACATATTGCATTAAATACTCTGGCTATAGTACTTGAAGCTTGGCATCTCGGTATTTCTTTTTCAGTGTGCTTTCCAGACCTATTGCTTGCAGTCTAAGCGCATGCTAGCCTGGCTTTTATTGATCTGTATTGATGAGGCAGAAGGAGGGAAAAATCCTATTGTAACCAGTGACTATACTGGAGGAAAAGGGAAGTTTCTCCTCAGTAAAGTTAATAGAGGAAAACAACAAGGAAAAACAGAATCAGCTGTTAGGTCGTCTTTCCCGTGGGGGTCCACATGCACTTTCCCCATCACAAGAACTTTGTGTTGTATTAATGTAGAGTATTTTTTGGAAAACAAAGCAAAGGAAAGAAAGGAAGATCTTGCTATCCTCAATAGCACAGAGCGGGTTGAAAAATGGTAGGTATGTGTTGATAATCTTATACAAAAACTTCATTTTAAAAAATATAATACCCGTCCTATCATCCTCAATGATGAAAATGTTTTGCCTTTCAAAACCACTTTGTTTTCCCCTCCTCTTTTTACCCCCCTCAGACCTTTTTTGGTGGGAAAATGGAAAAAAAGGGGACATAGAAGTGGAGGAAATGTAAAGATTTTGATTTAAAAAAAAGTTGTCCAATCAGAAAATTTGAAAAAAAAAAAAAAAGGAAATTGCTTTGCAAAAGCAATTTTTTGTATTTAAAAAGCCATTTTTCTTTTCTTCTTTTTTAATTTATTTATTTAGGAAGTTTTTAACAAGTTTACAGATCCTTGCCATGTAACTATCAGAATCAAAACAATTATTACAGTAGATAGCTTTTGTTTAAAGAGACATTATACAGGAATCTAGTCATCAGATCTTTGTTTCATCATGTTACCATATCTCAGCGTGAACATCATTACAACACCCATGTAATTTCTAATGATTTTAATAATTTGAGTAACATCTCTGCATACACATGTGTAACTGGCCAGGCATGTTTAGCAAATGTTAATATTGAAAAAAAAAATGTGTGTTGTTTTGTTTTGGTGGTGGTGGGATGGTTTTTTAATTTATTTTTTAAATTTTTTGCAGGCAAATGTACTTTGAGTATTGAAAAAGGTAACCAAATATCTAAGTATCTGTCTGTCCATTTTGCTGGTTGTGTAATTGGTGTGTTAATTTTTCCACGACTTCCCCCGCTCCCCCTGTTTTTTTTTTAAAAACCGTTCCTCTAGGGTTGGGCTATTTTTTCTTGCTCCAATGAGAGGCTACCAATAGCTGAGCAGCTACTAGCAGAAGAAAGATTAATTCTTCATTTCCTTTTGTGGGACCATTTCCACTGGGAAGCCCCAAGAGGATTGCCAAAGAATCATTTGGTAATAAAACCCAACAATTTGTGGTATGTAGTTATGGATTGAACTGGAGTACTCTCTAATGACTGGACATGTCCACCATCTATACTTAAAATTTCCTCTTTCACCAGAATTTCTCCAACATTTATCCCCATTCTATCTATCTATTTAACCTGAGTGGTCTGAGATACCATTGAAACAATACCTTAAAGAAATTGTCTTGTGTTGTGTTCCAGGCTGAGATTGCTGGCCCTGTTTTTTCAGAGCAAAGCCCATTCCTCTAGGGTAATTTGTCTATCCAGGATTTTTTTCCCAATGCATCATCTATGGACACTTTGCAGATAGCTTTCTAACAAAAAAGATTTATATAAATTATAATTTTTTTGTCTTCTAATTGACCAGATGCCATTGCTTCTATTAAAGTTAGCTTCTGTAGGCTTACTAGAAAGTTGAGAAACATAATGCCTGACTTGAAAGTAGTGGTACCAAGGGAGAGTGGACCAGTTAAAGTTAGCTTTGATCTCTAAATAAATTAGAAAAGTTTCTTTACTGGCCTGCTTTGTGTATTCCATGGCTTTCCCAATCTTTGAAGCGCCGGTTTGCAATTTGAGTTAAAATCTGGATTATTTGCAATGGGTGTCATTGCTAAGGGAAAAGAGTTTATCTCCTCTCTAGTTCAATCCTAAACCCACAGAGTAGCCTTTACTAAAAGATGTGTAAATTTCTGGAGGGTGGGATTTTTCATTAATCCATGGTAGCCAAGCGATGTTCATACTTTCACAATTTTCTTGTTCACTAAAGACCCAGTGTTTGACTGGATTAGAGCACCCCCAATCCACTACTGCTTTGAGTTAACTGGCTTGATAGCACCATAGAATATTTGAAGCAGGTAGTCTACAGCTGCTTAATGGGCCTGTACATCTAATCTGCTCTGACTCTGGGTCTTTCTTCATAAAAGGCCATTTTTCATTTTTTTTTTTTAAGTTTAGAATAAAAATTTTCAACCAGCTCTAACTGGTTTACTTTTCCATGATGTCAGAGGTGGTCTTTGCCCTGTAGTGACTGCATGGCTTGTTCTATGGGATTGCTCTTTATCTGTGGCTTCACTTTTTTTCTTCCAGGTGGTTTCTGCTTAGCTTGTTATGTCTGAGTCATTGGCAAATGTAGGGAACTTTTCAGTGTTTCATTTGATTGCTTGAGCCTATTTGTTCAGTATAAACCTAGAATTACCTGATTGGTTGGCAGAGCTCTTTAATTCCTAAGTAGAAGAGAATCCTTACCTTCTCAGATGTACTTGGGAGCTCTGAGCAAAACGAGGAAAAAGCTTATCTATTGATCTGTACTAATTGATGCTGCCCACTGACACTGATTTTGGATGCTTGGCTTCCTCAGTATCCCTCAGACTGGGGGGCGGGGAGAGAGGGAGGTATGACAGTTAAGGCGGACTTATTTTCCAGAGCCTGACTTGTCCATTTTCCTTAATGTTTGTTAAAGGTGGACACTGGGGAGGAAGCATCAGAGAGGGGAGAGGGTTAGTGTGCATTGGGAGAGGAAGGTAGGGGGCTGCTGGATGTCAGGGAACCCGTGGAGAAGGAAGGGAAGCATGGAGGAAGTGGGGAATTAGTGAGAAAGGCAAGGCAAAGAAGTCATGGGAGGAGCACTGCCCAGGCCATGTAAAGGAAGGAAGATGCCTGGAGAACAGCAAGGGTGGCTTAGGGTCTCGGAGAAGGAGTGGGGGCTGCTAGAACAGGCCAGATGTGATTAAGACATTGGGGGACACCACAAAGATAGCTCCGGACTGGTTCAGAAAATGCCCACATAAACCAGCTTTTGTATGGCTCAAATGACAGCAATACGCATAGCAGGTGTCTGTGTGCCGGCAGGGCACAGTCTGATAAACTGTGTCCCCTTGACTCTACTCAACCTTGCTCCTCAGGAAGGAGCAATCCAGCTCTGTGTTTCCTTCACAGAGTCTCTTCACGGATGCGCAGATTTGGGTTGAGGGAACTGTCAGAGCAGGGCATTGGGCTGGGTGGAGCATGTTGTGTGCGGCATTGTGGGAGAAGGTGGTAGATCATCCGGCACTTAGATTCCTTGGAAATTCCCAAACGTGTTTTCACAGCAGCCACTGATATTTAAGGAGCTGTCTCAGTGGGGAGAGCAGAGGTGCCTAGAACCCGAAGGGCAGGGGAGTAGCTAGAATTAAATGAGCGGATACATTCCTGTATACTCCATCCTGGCCTATAAATCCTGCATGCTTTGATTCCAGCTTCCTAGCAGTCCCCCCTCTTTCCTTTTGCACCACCTCAACAGTGTTTGCTAACACTTCCTAGGTTGGAATGACTGGGGGTGGCAATGGGGCATTGTAGCTGGAGGAATTTCAGCACCTCCATTGGTCTGACATAGCTCGAGTCTGTAGGCCTTCAGAGCACCTATAAGGCTTCTGCCCGAGTGGATTTGTGGGGGGGAATGTGTCTCTTTTATCCTGGGAGGTGTCTATTCAGAGCTCAATTTGGTCAGCATGTGGTGTATTTTTTTTAAATTTATTTTAAATATGCACAGAGAATGTTTGCTGGAAGCATTGGCAACCTAAAAAGTAAATAAATAGAGCAGTCCTGGAATTCACTAATCTATCGTGGAGAGAGGCTTGTCACAGCAGCTGGAGGACATGACTGTGTGTGTCAAACCCGGCTGAGCTCAAAAGAGATTGAATTTAAGTTTCTCTTCATCTGTCAATTATATCTTCATTGCCGGCTGCAGGAGCACAGATGGGGGAGATTTGGCTGATAACAGCCGCCTTCCGTTTCTCGCATGCCTCCCATTGGGAACAATCCCTGTGTGTTTTACAAACACAGGAGCAGGTTCTGCACAAGGGGAGGAAAGCTGCAGGGGACCCATTTCTCCATCTTAGTGAACCCACATTGGGGTGGGGGCAGCTAGAATCCTGGTGGGCTGCCCCTGGGCAAAGGTGGGATAGAATGACAGCCCCAAGAGTGACCCTAGACACCAAAAAGGGGACAAAGTGGGACCATTGCCCCACCCAGATGGCGGGGCTGGGCTGGCGCTGGGGGAACATATGCTCTGCACCAGGGTTG
The DNA here is from genome assembly GCF_015237465.2 of Chelonia mydas. Classification (NCBI taxonomy): domain Eukaryota; kingdom Metazoa; phylum Chordata; order Testudines; family Cheloniidae; genus Chelonia; species Chelonia mydas. The sequence goes on along the minus strand of NC_051251.2, from coordinate 68,299,858 downwards.
TGCCAGAAGAGACTCCACACTCAGTTTGGAGGTACGCTGCCTGCCATGATGTCCGCTGCAGCTAGAATGCCTCCAACACTGCCCCTGGGGCAGGGCACCACTTCTGTGTGTCCCACGCTCCCTGCCTGGTGAGGGCACCCAACTCCTTCAACTGAAATACAAACACTGCACAGGGTTGACTGAATGCACTGCTGAAATGCAATCACGTCTAGGGTAAGCCAGGGCTGCAGCCTAACAGGGCCCAGCAATCCCACACAACAGCTTAAGTCAGGAAGACAGGTGCTGTTCTTTCCTAGAAGTGAACCCCGAATCCCCGGTAATGCAAACTAGAGTTTCAAGTATGCATGTCAAGGATGAGCTGGCTTGTGTGTAATTGCCCCTAGATGGCTTATAACTAGCTCGTTCATTCATCTGTAGGTTACTGTCATCTCCTGGTGAAGCTAAATATTCTGCAAGGAACGCTCAGATCTAAACTCACCGCTTCTGAGCCTTTTATTGATAAGGCCTGGAATCAAGGAGGCACATGTATGAGCAGTCAAAAGGCACTGAAATGAAAGTGTAAGGGAAAGTGCCTAAGGACTAAAAAAGGACCGTTTCCTTGGCAGGTGGGTGTGTTGCACACATCTCCCGTTCACGTTAAGGGAGTGACGCGAGTGCCTCACACAGCACATAGATTCTGGCACGTCAGCCTTGGACAAAACTTGCCAGCCATGCCAAATAAGTGAAATCAACTGCGGGCTTGGTCGTGGTTAAATTCACTTGACATCAGCGGAGCGACACGGACTATCATTGGCTGAGGCGGTGGCACAGCGGGACCAGTCACGTCCGTACGTGCTTGCAGGACGGGGGCTCGGTCTTTACTGTATTAAGGGTAGTAAGCCCAGCATCACATCCCATGTTCTAACTGGGACATAGAATCATAGAACTGGAAGGGACCTCAAGAGGCCATCTAGTCCAGTCCCCTGCACTCATGGCAGGTATTATCTCTAGACCATTCCTGACAGGTGTTTGTCTAACCTGCTCTTAAAAATCTCCAGTGATGGAGATTCCACAACCTCCCTAGGCAATTTATTCCAGTGCTTAACATCCAGATCTTTGCATTAAGGTCGGAATAAGATCTGGGGTCCCATGTTTAGCACAGCATTTGGAGAGAGGCATTTAAATTAACTCCATCAGTTTCCAGCTAGGTTGAGATTGGGTAAACGAAAGAGAAATGTCTGTCCAGAGCTTTTCTTCCTGCAGCCAGGGTTTTGAATTGGAGAATTTTACTGCTGTTTAAAACGGCAAATTAAAAAGAGAAACATTTCACCATTATTTCTGGGGCTGTAGAAGTGTCTCGGGTTTTTGGTTTCAGGTCTGTGGTTTCTTGTGTAGAGCATTCAAGTGTGAAATACCGGTTGGGTCAATTATTTGTCACCTGACTGAGAACAGCTGGCGTGATGTGATGGATACATTGATTCAGCGATTTTCATCAGATGCTTTATTTTTAGGATGCAAGGTTTTACATCATGTTGGTCCCAAAAATCTGCCCTGACATTTGGATCTTAATATTGCGTTTTATGGCTTTATACATCATTCATAATTCTTCTGTGGCCCACTTTTCTGCAGAGATGCAGGAAGGTTTGGGGACCCCGTTAGTGAACTGCACGCTATACTGTCTATAATTATGTTTGTTTTGTGGTAGTGCTGAGCAGCCCAGTCTTGGACCAGGGCCCCATCGTATTAGTGCTCTACAAACAGGACAAAAAGGCAGTCCCCGCCCCACGCGGTGTACAATCCAAGTATAAGGTGGTATTTCAGAAAATTGGGAAGCTAAAACGAAGTCCTTTTTGGCAGAGAATCTCCAGGCTGAGCATGAATAGAGGAAAACCCTTTGGGCTAATGGGACTCCAGTATTTTCTCTCTCCGTACGCTCTGGCACGCGATGCCGCTTACAAGAATGACTCTGTCACCATCTGTGGAAGCTTCCCCCCGCCCCTCTTTCTTAAATACCCCCAAAAGCTATGGAATTGGTGTATTTATGCCTGGGACCTTTCCAGGTAGCAGTAGGGGATCTCATGGGAAGCCAGTCTCTATTAAGCAAAGTCACGTGCATTCAGAATGAGTCAGTCTTGTGCTGTATGGGGGAAAAACCACGCGTTCTTCAGACTGCCAAGCATGTTTGCCCATCATCCAACAGTTCCACTGAGTTTTTTATTATGGTAATTCAATGCAGAGCTGGTGGTGTTTTGCCGAGGTACAGCGGAAGCATGGTACGCCATACAAGCCATTAGGAGTTTGACATGGCAGTGTGTGTGTATGCCCCCACCCTAGGAGAACAGGGGAACATTTTGTTCTCATAATAAATCTATTGTAGAAATCAGATGCAAGTGTGGACTCCACGGTAAAGCACAAATGTTAGCAATGGAAACCCATCTCTGTACTCTTGCCCCTCACGTCCTCCTCTGTCTCTGGGTTTTATTTATTCCCTCATTAAAAAATTCAGGGCCTGATGCATCATTGCCTTAGACCAGTGTGAAGCTGTTGCAACTGCATGGAAGTCACTGACTTAAAACTGGAGAAGGGCGATGGCCTATCAGCCCCTAGATCTGAAATGGCATAGGTATGGAATGGAACTTGCTCAGCTGAGCAGAAACCATTTGTCTGCTACCTTACGCGGATGTGTGAGCGTGAGGCTGTTTTCTGTGTTCTGCACCTTTGAGTAGAGTGGTTCCCTGGGCCTATCTTCAGGGCACTCCCTGTGAGTTTGTTCATGGCGGGTGCTGCTTTATAGTGAGTGAAACACGCTGTGCTCTCGCTCGTGGAGATATTTGATTTTGTTCTTCTCTTCTCCTCCTCCCCTATTGATCTGAATTAAATACAGTCCAGACTAGAATTGCGCGTATACTCTGTGTATGGAAAACCCGAACCTCACTGTTCTGCTGTGAAAGGACTGTGGGAAGAAATCTCCCCCCCCCCCCACATTGCAGCAATAACTCCTCAACTGGCACAGATGAGGCGGTGACACTTCCCAAACTGAGGCAAGGATGGTCCACTGCTGTCTGCTTAAATGGACACCATCCCGAGATTTGGTGATGGGCGGGAGGAATAGGACTTCTTCCTCCTGGTTCCTTTACTTTGTCCATTGGGAGGCTCTTTGTGCATGGCCGGCTCCTGTGTTTGGGGGCAGTTAGGTGCAGCGCTCTCACGCGCTGTTCTGGGGGGAGTTCACCTCCGCACCTTCCCCCAGCTGTGCCAGGGGTGTCTACCAGTAGCACCAGTGCTGAAACTGAAGTGGGTGCAACGAGAGCAAGGGTTAAGCCTGTGCATATTAGGTGGTGGTGACCTCAGGCCTGCCCAGGAGGCCCTTCAAAACCTGCTGTCAGGGCTCCGCTTTCCTTTCACTGCATCTCTGCTGTTTGTAACGCTGTGGTCTCACGAGCCTGGCTTACTCTGGTGAAATCCAGAATGCTGTCCACCCTCGCAACCCCTCACGCGCCTGTTACACCCCCCGCCCCCACATCAGTATACAGCAGTGCTCTCAGTGGCGCAAAGGCGTACATCTAAACAGGCGGAAGAATGCCTTGCTCCGCTATCAAAGCCTTGGGTCCGTGATCCTGTCAGATGGTCCTTTCCAGCTGCCTTACCACCCCCAGGCCTGAGCTGGAGAATAAGCAAATCCATGGCCTTCCCTCACTCTGCAGGCTGGCACAGAGGCCATTCTTGCAGGTCTGTAATAGAGAGCAGACCGGGGTGGTGAGTAAAATAATAGCACATTAGGCCTGGAATCAACAGTTGGCTACCCAAAGAATTCTCCAACTTACCGTCTGGTTGCTCTCCGGCCACCAAACTGCTCTCCCCAGCTGCCATGCAGAGTCCCCCAAGGGTGCTGCTGTCATAGCTGGCATTGGGCACAGGAGTCCACAGGAAGCTTCTGCTTTGCCTGCACCTTTGCTTCTGCTTTGCCCTCAGGATGTGCCCATCTCCAGATCCTCGGGAACAAATGCGAGGCAGATGGAAGTCATCACTGCAGCTTGGAAAGAAGCTCACCACAGAATGCGTTCCACACAGTTACCCGGGAAAGCAAAACACAATCCTCTCACCTTTCCAGGCAGCATCGCCCTCGTGTGGCAGCGCTTGTTAGCGCATAGGTCTGGGGCCCAAGCCACAGATGATTGGTGTTGGGGGGCAAGGGAATGCCGTGGGCAGCCTCTCCCATCCGTGCTTGTTGTAGGGAAAAGTTTGAGGGCACAGGAAGCGTGGCCACCTCTCAGGGTTTTATCACGGGTCTCATGATGTTTCGTTTAAAGCTCCAGCTCCTGGAGTCAAGTGATTTAAGTGAGAATCTTCCTTCTTATTTTAAAAAGTGAGTTTCTCGCTCTCCTGGTTGTGGAGGAAAATTTAATGTGGCCTGAAGGCTCCAAAACCAGAAGGCAAGAAACAGACTCCTGAATGAATTAATGTAGGGGGAAAAAATCCCATGACTCTCTGAGGCTTGACTTGTGATTTTTGAACACCTGGGGTTGGCAGGACTGCCTGATCCTAGGGAACCCATGCACGGATTGCCAGCAAGTGCAGAACCAATTGAAACGATCATGGGACTAAACCACTGGGACTTCGCAGCTAAGCACCAAGGACACAGTGGTCAAACTCCCACTGAATTCAATGCGAGTGGCGTTTGGTCAGCGCTGAGAGCTTTGAAATTGCAGTGCAGAACATGAGGAAAAAAAATTGCCACGGTAATTGTTCCAAACCGTGATGAGAACCATAAAGACGACAAGTTATACTAGACGGATTGTGTTTTAAATATCATCTTCAAAGGAGAATTTGACATCACGTGATTGATTATGCTGCACGAAGATATTAATTCTGCTGCTGCTCGCTATGCCATCTACTGCATGAGCTGGAGCCTAAGAGAAAAGGTTACCCACAAGTTGAGTTGGGAACATTTTTTTTCAGCAAATAATAAGTTTGCTGAAAAATGCACTTTTGGGAGCTCCAGCTATTCACAAATGCAGCTATAACTCAGTGAACAGCTTCAGCCAACCCCCCCCCCCCCCCTCAAAACATTGGAATTGTTTTTGAAAAAGTCAAAAGGGTTCATTTTGGCCATTTCAAAACTATACCTTTAGAAACTGTTCATTTCAAAATGGTGTTTTGTTTCAAACATTAGCTAATTTTAAAAGGTTTAAAAAAAAACCTGAAAATGAGACCAACAAATGAAATAATTTTTTTTTTTTTTTTTTTTTTGCATCAAACAAAATGTTTTTCTTGCCAAAACAAAAAAAAAACTGAAAATTAATTTTGGTATGAACAGAACCAATTTTTGGGGAGGTGGGAGGGGGGGTATTTCCATTTGGCCCCAGAACTGAAAAACCAATTGTTCCCTGAGCTCTCCACACACGGCGTGCGACTGTCACACTGGCAGAGTGCAGCACGTCGACACAAGGCGGCCGCGCCTGTGAAACAAGATGGCAGAAACAAGACGGCAGTGCTGATCTGCTACCCCATTGCTGTTTGAGCCAGTGCAGTTCTACAGACTCAGTTATCAACAGGACGATTCCCTTCCTGTCGACACATGCTTGCAGGAATAACTAAGAGTCCTCAGCTGTGTGGGTTATTCATAACGCAGTTAAACTTTAAACAGCTGTATCTGCAGTTTCAAGGCTACAGATGCATTCATTTAGTTACTAAGGACCTTTCACAGTTGTGGGTTGTTTTTCGGTGTTTGTGTGTGTTTGCTTTTGTTTTGTTTTAAAAGCACTTCAGTTAATTCAAAGCTACTGCTTCATTATGCCGCATGGTTTCATGGTAATGTGACAGACGTTTGAAACGAGAATTCAGCTGTGGATGACTAATTATCCCAAATACCAGCATGGCTATTTCTCTTCCATTTAAAAATTGATCAGCGTGATGATTAATCAGGAAGGGTTAGCTGTGGTCTCTTCTCTAGTGGGTTATTTTGAGGAAGCTGAGCACTTACAATGTTACAGTGACAGGGCCATTCGAAAGGGGTGCTTTTATTTTGGGGGGGAGAAGCAGAGAGGGGTGATTAATCCTTAGAACACTGGCCTGCTGCAAGGACCACAGAATGAATGCTGTAGGTTGGAGTGTGTGCAAACTCAGCAGTGCAGAATTGTACTCGCAAAGAAGAAGAATATGTAACCGTTTAGTAAAATATCAGTCGTTGTGGGTTTTGTTTTTTCCTCCCCATATCATTTGTTATGGGAAAGGTTGTGTCTGGATTAGGGCTGAGGGAATAATGGATTTTTCAGGTTGGGAGCGAAACGTGTTGTAGAATTAGTCAACGCAAAACAACTCTCTTTTAATTTGTGTATTCAATTTGGCCATGGGGGGGGGGGTGTTTACCCCTTTTTGATGGTGTATTTTTTAATTGGCCATTTTTGAAAACAGAACGCCAATCTGCAATGAACAAGTCACAACAAAATGTTTTGATTTAAAAAAAAAAAAAAAACTCCGGGTTGTAGTTTTCTGGGGAGCGAGTGGGCTGAAATTATTAATCAAACTCAGAGCCCTGGACAATCCATTTTTTTCCAAAATATCTCCCAGCTCTAATGTGGAGTGGTAAATCTTCATGACAGGTTTGTAACACATCCCTCTCTGGTTTTCCAGAGGGTTAATGTAGTTATGCACACAGATATAGCAAGAAACTCAGCCTCTCCAAAAGAGACTCCAGCCATTCCCATACCTGACTCTGCTTTTCATTAAACTCTACTGGCTTTTGTGTGTGTCACTTGTCAGTTGAGACTTAAAACGCTGTCTAGGGGCCGTTTTAGAAACTGTAGTTTTCTAGGCCATGTCTACCCTACAGCGGCTTTGCTGCAGCTGTAGCTAGGTCGATGGAAGAATTCTTCCGTCAACGTGGCTGCATCTACAGGTTAAGTCGACCTAATTAAGTCACACCGGGCGCAAAATTTAGCGATCTAGCTAGGTGAATCTGATTTTTAGGTGCAGAGCAGGCACAACTGAACCTCTCTGACCCTAAATATGACCCTCCGACTGTCAGGCCTCAACGTCTCGAGAGAATCCTCTCAGTACAGGTCTCATGCTTTCTTCAGACTCAGAACATCCATTGATCCAATGGAACAGACTAAGAAGGATAATGATGGATAAGGCCTTTCTTCCATAAAGAATCCAAAGCTCTTTTATAAACTGATTTTATGTACTATAGGCAATGATTCACTTCGCCCACTACTGTAGTGAAACATCACCTTATATTTAACAGCACACAGCTGCGCTGCAGAGGAGAAGTGAAGAATGTGTTTTGCAATTGAAGCCACAAGAATTTTAGGTAGGCAAATGCACTCAATCAGCTTGCAATTTGGCCATCACACCAGGATTAATCCCCCAGCCTCTAATGTTTCAGGCCTTTGAAGCTAAATGGGAATCTTTTTCCATTGATGGCAGTGGGTTTTGGAGCAGACTCTTAGGCTCAAATTCACTTCTGATTTATACCCCATACAGCCCTTTTCTTTAAGCATAGATAGCCATTTGGCCAGCAAGCAGGAGGAAGTTGACCAGGAGGTCTCACAACTTCACGGGGCCATGGACAGGGTGAGCGTAAATCAGGAGGTCTGGGGAGAAGTGTAGCCAGAACCTTAGAAGAAGGTTCTGGAGGAGCCGAAAAAGGGGCTGCAACCTGACGCACTCCAGATAGACGTGCACCAAGGTCTCCCTCAAGCCACAAAAAGGGCAGGTGGCGGAGATGGGGGTGAACTGCTCCAGATACACGCCTATGCTCAGGAGACGCAGCACAAGCTGTCATGGTCCCAAATGACCTCACAACTGCTTGCTCTACACATTATGTTTGCTACCAAGTTCTACAGAAAGTCAAACCACTGAACCAGTGGAAGTTACTGGAGTGCTAAATCTACTTCTGACAGCATAGCCTCTTTTGTTGGTGCTCACAGAACATTTTCTTCAGCCAGTTCAGTTCAATGACTGGTTCATTCAAAGTTTATAAAGCCAATTGAGAGCTGAAAAAGCAGGAAAGCTTGTTTTCCCTCTTCCAATCTATGAATAAAAACTAGCTGTGAGAGGATGAGATCTACAAGTTCTAAAATCTTTTAGGACGTGGTGACCAGAAACAATTAGTTAAATTAACTTACTACAGATAAGACTTCATTTATTTAATAATCAGTTCTAAATGCAAAACATTTTGATAAACTTTTTGATAAGTTTTTTTTTCCCCTTTTGTATCCAGTACTTTTAACGTAGTTTTATCTAATACAAAAATTAAAAAGCTGTTTGTGCATTTTAATTGAATTGGTAGTTCCATCCAAATAGAGTGGGATACAAATAAAAAATTAATTTAGTCAATGCATCATTCACCACTTTTTAACATGTGTAAAAATTAACTTAATTGATAGATTCTTTAGCTGTATAATTGCTTAAATATGTATAGATATAGCGTATGCGCCTGACTAACAAAAAGAAGCACCAAACTTAGTGCAAACGCTATATTTTAGTTGAAAATCAACATGTTTTAGTGGTTACCAACTAATGAGAATCAGCCTTTCTTTAGGAAAATAGCTAAAAAGTACAAATGCAAAACATGATTAAAATCAAAGATTTAAATTAAGATTTCTTTCTTGCTGATTTAAATGGATTTAAATCACTTTGATTTAAACCAGTCCACCCTGGAAGAGGATCACCTATTGAATCACCAATCCCTCCTTCAATAACTGGGTTTTTCCTGACAGGCTCCCACCCAAGTGCTGACTCAGATGAGCCTGAGAGCGCTGATGAGCGAACAGTCCTAGACGTAGGCACCGACTCCGTGGGTGCTCTTGGGCTGGAGCACCCATGGGAAAATATGGTGGGTGCTGAGCACCCACCAGCAGCCCCGCTACCAGAACCTCCCCCTCCCCCCAGCACCTCCTGGCTGCTGGCGGGCCCCACAGATCAGCGCCTCCCACACCTTCCCAGCACCTACCGCCCGCCGTGGATCAGCTGTTTTTCAGCGTCTGGAGGCGCTGGGGAGGAGGGGGAGGAGCAAGGGCGCAGCATGCTTTGGGGAGGGGGAGGAACTGGGTGAGGCAGGGGTGGGAGCGGAGCGGGGGTGAGAAGAAGCAGGGCAGGGGTGGGGCTTTGGGGGAAGGGGTAGAGTGGGGGCATGGCCTGGGTGGAGCCGGTGGGGAGCACCACCCGGCAGATTAGAAACTATGGGCCTAGATGGTCTGGCGCCAGGTCCTTCCCATCAGAGCAGCTATTTCTCTGCTGTTCCTAGGGCTCTGTATAGAAAGGCAGAAGCAACAGCACAAAAACCTTAGCCACAGATCAATAAATAAGTACAGCTGCTCTTGCAAGTACTCTAGAAAAGGTCCCTTCTGGTATATTGAACTTGTAGCATCTCCTTCTGTCCTATCTTGCAGCTGCCGGCTGCTGCAGCCTGGGTAAGAAGTGAGACATTTTGATGGCAGCTGAACACAGATTTTTCACAGGTCAGGGGATCAGCATGAAATTATTTAACACGGGTGACTCCGTGCTGGGGATGCATTAAGAAAATGTACCTTGTCCCATCAGCCTGGAATAGAGCTGAGTGCAGATCTGATCCTGGGTTCCTAGGATCCTGAGCTATAACATAAAAACTTCTGGAATACTGGCTGGCCCAAGGTATCTCTGGAAGGTAGATGTTAAAAAACAATAATTATAATAAAACATGGAGGCCCACAATTGTTCAGGCCAAAGCAGGTAAATAGGCTGGAATTTTGCATGGTATAAACTTGTGATCACCAAAGTATGGTGCAGTGCAGGGAAATCTTAACTGATTTTCAAAAAAGCATATGTGCGGTTATGTGCATAGAAATGCATGTACAATCATGTGCCCAGTTGGTGTGCTCAATTACCGTGAATCAGTATTGCTACTTCTCATTATTTGATTTAAATCTCAGGATATTTGGTTGTGACGGGATCCCGGGGGTGCAACCTGGCACTGTGGAACCGCTGTGTCCCCTTGTCTCACTATCCTGCGTTGTCTCTCGCAATGCCTTACTGGTGGCAGACAACAAACCCCTCCAGGTGTTGTTACTACTCAGTACGACCTCATGTGGAGCCCCACGCACAGCTAGATTGCATGAATGCTCCCAGAGCCACTCATGAATCACACCGAGAAAGGCAGCAGTCAGATCCCCCCATCTCCCAGCCTCATACCCCAGGAATATACTGCGTTGCACTGCTCAAGACCCTTTCTTGAACATTGCAAGTTTATTAATTGGTTCACCACTTCATCAATGGAAAGTGGACATGCACCAGCCTTTGTGACCTGAGCAGATTTACCAAACGCTTCGGGCAAACTCACTGGTAAAGATATCCAGTAAAACAAGTTTATAGATTTTAAAGGATTACAAGTGATAGGAAAAAGTTAGTTAGCTACCAAAGAAAAGAAAATAAGTGCACAGTCTAAATCCTAAACCTGTAAGACACTAGGCAGTATTAAGATCAAGCAGTTTTCTCACCCCATTGGATGTTACAGTTCAGAATACACAGGTTTCGCATTTGAAAACTGGGCCAGTCTCCTCTGTTGGAATCTTCTGAGTGTTCTTGTTGCTTGCAGCGTGGGTGGGGGAGGAGAAAAGGCAAAGCATGGGGCCACTGTATTCTGTTTTGTACCCTTAGTCCATGTGCTTGGAGAACACAAGTCCAGGCATGTCTGCGGGGCATTGCTGAGTCACCAGGCAAGGCTGAGCAATTCTCCTGGTGTGGCCTTGTCCAAGTGAGTCATTGAATTGTAACTCCCTTGCTGGACAATGGCTGTTGATGGGTGTTCGACACCTGCCTGGGCGTTTGTTAGCTCCCTTGTTCTTATCTCTGGGGATCTAATATCAGGATGGTTCCCCAACTCACAGCATATTTTAGTGACAACCATAAAAAAACACAATCTCACAGCTTCATGGGCACTAGTGATACACCTGTTTAGATAGAACAGGGGTTTCAGCAGATCATAACCTTTCTCATGATACCTTACATGGAATGCTTTATATGATGAATATGGGGGTCACAGGCACTTCCCCGAGGTATAGAGTGTCACACTGATGTTTTTACTTAAAGCTCCAGCTGCTGGAATCAAGAGATTGCATGAGGATCTCAGTTCCATTAAAAAAAAAAAAAGTTTTTAGCTCTCCTGGTTTTGGAGAAAAGTTTGAAAGTGTGAAATGAATACAACCCAAAAGGGCCAAAACCAGAAAAATAGCCCCCAATTTATTTTATTTTATTTTATTTTTATTAAATTTCATGGGTATTTTGGCCAGCCTTGTGATATTTTGGAGCCTGACCCCTGATTTTTGAACAACTGGGCTCGGCAATACTGATGATTGCAATTTGCAGATTGGTTTTATGATTGCACAAATAGCCAGGCATGCATCGAAGTGGACACAGACCCCTTGTGTGTACAGACCCCTGATATACATGTAACCGTGGCACTTACATGCACAAGTTAGATGTGCAATGGCTCATGCTTTTCTTTTTTGCCTTTTTTTTGGTTGTGGAGGGTACATGCACTTTTTTGACAACCAGTTTGTATAGGTCACTCCGTCAGACAGTTCCTCCCATTTCAAACCCAAAGTCAAAGTTTCAGTTTGTGAACCAGGTATTGGAGAGTTTGTCGCATAAGCCCTATGCCCAGAGCACTGGGAAGCCAAAGAAGGCTGCAGCTGCCAAACTTACAGGATGAGAAAACCACTCTTGTGCTGCCTTGATGTACAGGATTTCCTCTGGCCTTGTCATATAAAACAGCTTTGACAGTGATGAGATACTTGGAAGAACAGTTTATTGCTTTGTCCACCCTTCCACCTCGAGAGTTATCCTGTGATGTAGTTAAGGCATCAGGTCCATGGACAGTCAGTTATTTGAACACCTACTAGGCAAGGCTATACTTTACAACTCTTCCCTCTCCCCTTCCCCCAGTCTCGCTCAGGCATGGAACTCTGTAAAGCTGAGACCCCGAGGGCTGAAATGATATCTGGTTAAGAGTGGTGCTGGGATTTAAATTCAGGCCTAGCAGATGTAAAGGATAAATGCTGGCATTCAAAAAGCATCAACTCAGCACTGCATCTCCTTCCTTCTGTCACTCGTCTATATCAGTATTTTATTGTGACGATTTAGTATTTGTTTTATTATTAGCTGTTGCTTGTTCCCTGCCCCCCTTCCTTCCCCCCCCCGCCCCACACACACACACAAACACCTGGTTCTGGTCTTCAGAGATCAACAGAACCATGAGTGCCTCATCCTTCCTTTGTCACAAAAGGGACTTTAGCTCTGCAGCTGTTACCAGAGCTTAAAGAAACCTGAAAAAATGAATGTGTTCACTTTGTGTCCGGTGGTGCACGGGCTCCATCTGCGGCAAAGGGCTACAGATTATGAATTGTGCAGGAGACTGAGGGGATGAGCTACTTTGGAAAATGCAGGGGGTCACGTTTTAATACCTGTAATGAATGTTGGCATAGAGTGGTTCACAAGGGAAACCCTGCAGAGGTGCTTCAATAGGAGCCTACGGTTCTGAAACTGACCCAGAACTGCGAGCCCCAAGCACTCAAAAATTGAGTCAACCCTCCCACCCCAAAGTCATGAGATCAGCATCAAAACCATGCTCTATTTTTACAATAATATATTTTGGGTTCTTTGTATTGACCGCTGGTTTTTGAGCCTTCAGGGGGTGCTTAGGTCACATTTTCAAGCTTTTCTCTGCAAACAGAAGGGATAGAAACCTACTTCTTTAAAACATGAAAGCTGTGATTTTTCACTTAATCGTGACTCCAGGAGTTGCTGGCTTTAAAAACAACAAACACCAAACATTGTGAGACTTGCGATGATGTCAAGATAGTAGGCAACGTGAGTAGCATAAAAAGCATGAGAATCAAATTCTGGTCTGAGTTTCACTGGAGAAATCAGTGGCATTACTCTGGATTTACAGCAGAGTAAATGAGAATTTGGCCCCTTATTGTTGGGGGAAAAATGTTACTTGTGTTACCAATAACAGCTTCCAGTATAAAACCGGAAGGGATTTTTGTAAAATTCTTGTGCTGTGTGACAACTTTTTGCACTTCACTCAGCTCAGACAGTGAAACGGGCTGGTTTCTTTCATTTTCTGCTCCTACAGAACCCTGATCCTGCCAACCCTTGTGCTCAGGAGTGACTTTATGCAGGTGAGTGGCTCCAGTTCTGTGGAGCTGCTCACCTCTGTAAAGTTACTCGGTGCTGAGTGTTTGCAGGACTGGTGCCGGAGTTGGGCTTGTTTTCTGGTTCTCCTGAACCAGCACAGAGCCAGTAGTGTGTTGGGTTCCCAGCACTGCTATGGACTGTTTAAATCAACAACAAACTGGTTTCCACAGTATTTCTATTCTATTTTTAAAATTCAAAGCTGCATTTTGGCCCTGGATTAGTTGCTTATGTCCCTTTAGGGTCAACCTGTATAGCTTTATCGTAATCTCCTGTTCGTGAGGGAGCTGTGTGTAGTGTCCCCATGTAGGGCTCCTTCCTGTGAGATGCACAGCACCTCCAAGGTGGGACTTATCACCTTGCAAGATGGGAGTGGACCAGTTCACTATTGGGATAACTCCACTGAGTTCCACAGCGTTACACCAGAGGTGAATTTAGCCCATTATTTCACGTAGATGTGGTGGTTTGGGCGTCGTCCCCGGACAAGTGTGCATGTCTCAGACAGCAGGAGCAGTATAGATGGTAGTCTCAGCTGGTGGGCCACCCATTCAATGGGCATAGAAACTAGATCAGGGCTGAGGCAGCCTGGTGATGCAGGCTGGGCAGCTTGCCGCCACTGCCTGTCCTGTGGATCCACCCATACTGACAACCCCAAGGCCCCAAAATCACGAGACTAGCTTAAATATCATGAGGTTTTCACTAATAATACAGGTTGGGTCTTTTTGTTTCCCTCCTGTTTTTTGAGCCTTTATGGGTCATGTTTGTCAAGCTCTTCTCTGCAACCATGAGGGCTAGAAATGTTGTTTTAATGAAAGCTGAGATTTTTCACACAATCATATGACTCCAGGAGCTGGGGCTCTAAGAAACACACCCAACATCACAAAACTCCTGATAAATTCATGAGAATTGGCAAACAGAGGGCTTCATCTCCTGGCCTGTGAATCCAGCACCTCTCACAAGCAATGTGGTTCTGTTCCTGCAAAGCAAGTGAATGGTCCAATTGATTTCATTGGGACTACTCTGTATGATTGAAGTTATGCTTTGCTTTGCTGGTCCACAGCCTAAATTCATGCACTAATATTTAATATAAAGATCAGGAAAGAAATCTGGGGCGGGAGAGATGAGAGAGATGCCATCTAAAACGGGACAGGCCACATATGAAATGACACACTGGGTGTCTGCAGTGAACAGCCCACGTCCTTGCAATGTGACATGGGGGTTTTTTGGTAGTGATTGAATTGAAAGCATGTTGCTGGGGGAGAGGCATGTTGCTGGAGCACTGGGGAGTTTGCAGCGTTACTCTCATTTCCTCAGATCATCCATTCTATAGGAGTGTTTGCTACTTGGCATGTGCTGGTTGCCTGGGGCCCCTTCCCACTCCTTTTGGAGTATGTGCTAGTGAAGTTCATTTCACAGTGTTGAGGACGAATCTTCAAATCTGAAGGTTGCCTCTAGAGTTTATTTCTCCTTTGCTTTTCTGTCGCACTTCTGATCGTAGACACTTTGGCCTTCAGGGCATGTGACAAAAGCTGCATTTCTCCTCCAACATTTGAGTAGCTGCACCAGCTCAGAGGAGACTCTTCATCCAGGCAACAAACTTCGGCTTGTTTCAGCTCCCTCAGTCCTTCTGGCTCAATGCATAAATCCCTGAAAGCAGCAATATTCAGAGTATACGTGAGTCAGTGAAGGCTGGTATTTCATAGACTCATAGATTCCCAAGCCAGAAGGGACCATTATGATCATCTAGTCTGACCTCATGTATAACATAGGCCATATTCAAAGGGGACTAGGGGATTTAGGCACTCAATCCCCACTGAAATTTAATGAGCACTTAAACTGTTTTGGAAATCCTAGTTGAAATGACTGTACAGGGCCTGTTCTTGCTCCTACTAAAGTCAACAGAAAAGCCTGTGAACCCCACATCTGCTGCTGTGGGTACTTCATGGATGCAGCTGAGAGGGGCTTTGATCACATACTTGGAAGGCTAACACAGCCGTGTGAATGGGATCAGAGAAGGACAGTGAAAAGGAAATACAAAAAAACCTTGAATTTGGAAGGGTCTGCCTTGATGATGGCAAACATCCCATGGATTCCGATGAAGCCAAGACCACTCCCAGCGGGGACTGTGTTCTCCCTAGAAAGAGTGTGACATGGATAGCTCTTGTTCGGCAGCTTTGAAAGAAATAATGGAATGGTTTGGTGTTCCTTCTCCTAAGCAGTTCTAAGCATCCTCAGTTCAATGTCACATCTGGTTGGAGGTTTGAGATGAGTATATACTTAGCAGTTTTCATATGGGCTTCTTATTCAGACTTTTCTGAACGTCCTTGAGCTGCAAAGCTGAGTGGCATAATCTTGCAGTAACAAGTGCTTTTGTGAGATTTCCAAGACCTTTTCGTCAGGAAAGAAATGTTCTCTGAAAAGCCTTTTTTGTTGTCGTATTTTACAAGCAGATCCAGGCGATATACTTTAATTTCCAACCAGGGTTTTAGTAAATGAACTTTTAATTAAAAGACAAATATAGGATCATTTTGAAATCACACAAAACGAATGGCTTAATAATGAAACTCTGTTCTCAGCTTCGCTCTGCTGTGCCTGTTATTCACAGCCCATGTTATATGATATGCTGCTAAAACACCCTCTGTTCAAGTTACTTCCTGCTTCTGATTCAGCAGAAATATCCTGACTGTGGACACTCTCTTTAGGATAGGTTTCAGAGTAACAGCCGTATTAGTCTGTATTCGCAAAAAGAAAAAGAGTACTTGTGGCACCTTAGAGACTAACCAATTTATTTGAGCATAAGCTTTCGTGAGCTACAGCCCACTTCATCGGATGCATACTGTGGAAAGTATAGAAGATCTTTTTATACACACAAAGCATGAAAAAATGGGTATTTACCACTACAAAAGAATCCTCTCTAGGATACTTCAGCATTGTCACTCACAGTTCTGGCTGGGGTGCAAAAATGACTGGAAAAATGTAACCAAACATTTCATCCTCAGAAAACGTTTGGGTGCGATTTCAGGCTTGCAGGAGGGTTCTGGTCGTGTCTTCATTTACCCCAAATCACTTCTGAAACGGGCTTTGGTAGCTTTTACTGGGGCGCAGCCCACAGTGTGTCCTGCAATAAACCACTCCCAGGGTTCAACAGCTGTGATAAGGTTGCCACTTCCGCCATATTCATAGAGGGGCAGGAGTTCTTGGTCTCTGGGACACACGAGGAGAGGATGTGGACTGTGCATTGTGCAGAGATTTCCTAGCACACCCATTGTTGTCGGTTCTGAGCTGCAGTGTTAGCGGGGGCTGAGTTTTGCCTTCTAGACCCTGGTTTGCACTACAGAATTCGCCTGTCTCTCGACACGGTTGTCAAGGCCCTTGCATTTTAACCCGGGCACCGTCTGACTCTCCGCAACTTGGTGCTTAAAAGGCTCACTGCCACCGGAGCCTTGTCCACACTAGTCCTCCCAGTGTTGCTTCCCGCAAGGCCAGGCAAGTCGGAGCCCAGTAGCTGGGCCTGAAACTGAAAGCTGAGCAGCAGAGGTTTGCTGCGCTGCTGTGTTTCGTGACATGGTGGGAGATGGGGCGAGAACTACTCTTAAAAAATTATGGTGGGCTTACTGAGCCATTGGGCAAAAGCTGCGGCTGCTATTTCTTGTCCAGGCGCGAGTGTTTCCGCTGTAACTGCAGTGAACACTTCAGCCTTCGCCGCAGAGAAGCGGCCTGAACGTCCCTGGGATGCTGATGACTTTGGCGTCAGTCCTTAAGTTAAATACTGACATTGCTTTCACGAGCCTCTGGGCGTCCTAGGGACCTGCACCAAAAAGCCCCCCTGTCACTTTTCTGCACCGTGTTTCCCCAAACTGCCAGGGCTGACAGTAGGGTTGGACAGAAGTGACCAGAACACTCTGATTCACAGCCCAAGTAGCATAGTGCTCATAGTGTGAAATCGTGATCTATTTTTACCCTTGTCTCTTTGTATTAATAGATTCATGTTCCACTTTGCCAGCTTGCTGCCCTTCTGTCTGAACTGCTGCAGGGTATCGCTGTCAAGTGGAGCATTTGGTTCTGAAAGGAGACGTTCTCCCGACGTTACTTGGAGCAGGTCTAGCGGGCCCAATGGTAAAAGCACCTGCATCCGGATTATGCTAGCCCCTGCACTTGTGCGAGACTAACACTGGGGAATTCACCCTTGCAGACAAGGCCAAGACTGGAAACAGCTCCTTTCCATTCACAAAGTAATATTCTACTGAATTTACTTTGGGAGGCTTTTCTTGTACTGTAGCCCAGTGGCGTGGGAATGATTTGGGGAATGCAGTCGTGCTTAGCCTCCCTACTGAAATAGTCTCAATTAAGGCTAGGAGATGGGAGGATGCTGAAGTCCTAGTGGCATCTAGCGAGCAACAGAGCCGGTCAGAAAATGCCAATGTGTCAAATCTGAATCGTTTTGCAAAACTGGGTTGGATTTGATGAAGTTTCATTGAACCTCAGGCAGGTTTGCGTTGTTCCCTGCCAGCTTGCGTGGCGGATTGCTGGGGACGAGGGACTACAGGGTCCCCAGTGCTGTGGCAACCCTGTCATGTGGAAACCAAATTTCAAAATATCAAAATTTCCTGTGACCCGGCAATCCCAAGTTTCATCCAGCTATAGAAAGAAAGTTCAGGCAGGGAGCTAGAGTTAAGCACTAGTGCTGTGAAAGGACAGGGTGAAAATACTGACAGGGTGAAAGGAGAGAGAGACTCAAAGAAGGGAAACGCAGGACTGCGTTCGCTAGTGGTTTTGTCCCCCAGATCTGGAAAATTCGAGGCAAACTGGGGTCATTTTAATGGCAAAAGGAATTGGACAGCTTCATTCTCCCGGATTGCTCCTGCATTGTCTGGGGCCTGAGCGGGCGCTGCCTGACATACTAATGGGCCAAGGGAGAGGATCATAGTGATGGTGGATGGGGATCTTACCTGGTCAGAGGGGTGGAGGCAGAGGGCTGCTGAAGGAGGGGTGGGGTCAGTCTGACTGTGGAGTGCTGAGTGTGCCATAGCACATACCCTTGTATAGGGGGAAAGAATATAATGACTTTGGAAATGTAACCTTTGAAAATGTAACCTCAAATATCTTCCTTTTTTTTGGTTATAATTGTGCATCTGACTATGTAAAAAGTGTCACCTTCTACTCAGCAGCTCTGCTCCTAATGTGCACAAACAGAGAACTCCCAGCTGGCACTAAAATAAGTTTTTAAGGCATTTCACAGCTCTGGATGAGGGAGTTAGGATCTGTTCCTTCTTGTGCATCATCGACAGATTTGTTTACTGAGCTCCAGTTACAGGGCCAATCGAGTGCACCCGACTAAAGGCAATGGGCTTGCACAAATGTCACCGATGCAGAATTTGGCCAGAGGAACTGTCACTACTGGTGGTGATATGCGAGAAGGAAAGAATCCAGTGGACTTTCGGATTCCAAGATGATATTTTAGGGCTGGTAGTTAGGAGAAAAGCGCTGTTTTCCTTGTAGGCTGTGTACACGTTTGATATGGAATCACGGAGAAAGAATGAATATGTGAACCACAGTCCCTTTTTTAGTCATTTTTCAGAGTGAAGCCGTGCTCTCAGTCAGCCATCCCCAAGAGAATCACCACTCTCCCTTGACAAGCCATGCACAGGAGAAAAGATGGCCTGGGGAAATCTTTAACTTATTCTCATAAATAGCAACTCTGGGAAGCGAAGTAGAAGGAGAAGGTTGTCAAGTGGCATTTCACTCAGTGCTGACTGAGAGAAGAAGCGGCTCATAAAATAGCCCTGTAAAATATAGTCTCACAGATTTGGTGATGGTGAAAGCCCACAACTGTTTAATCTCTGACAATGATGAGAAATCCAGTGTTCTGTCTGAGGACAGTGCTTCTGCGGAGTAAATTCTGTAACCGAGGATTGTTTAACAACATCTGCTGTCGTGTATTTTGGGTCTCTGAGGCGGTCAGGGACCATATGACGAAACTGGGAGTTTCAGTAAAAGATCTGGGCTCTGCCTTAACTGGTTAAGTCTCAGAGCTGTTGTTTCGGGAATCTGTTTGAGTGGCAGCAAGATAATAAATCTGTCTTGAAGCTTCCACAAGAAACTGCCCAAGCACACTATGTTGCACGTTTTCCCCTGGGAAACCCTCTGCTGTTTTCACGTATCCGGGTCCTGCGGGTCTTGTTTGGTACCAAAGCGGAAGTGACACAAAATGTTGTTTTGTCTTTGCCCCGTCCCTTTGTCAATGGTAAAATCAACTCCGCAAGAGTAACTGCTCTGATTAGGTATGAATGGTGTACCTATGCAAGGCGGATTTAGAAACAAATTTTGGCTGTGCCTTGAATCCAGGGCTTATCCCATAGCGAACTCAGACTTGTGTAACGCCAGTTACTTTACTAGAGTTCACCATATGACAGTAGCCACTGGAATCAGGAGACACTGATGTGTCAGCCACGCGATAGGGGATATTAACCATTTGTAACCCTGACCAATCTCATGTGGGGCCAGGAAATCAAGATCAGTCCCTCACCAACGCTCCTGCATGTTGCGCCCTTCTGATAACTATGATAATGTGTCCCATAGACAAAGAGTTTGTTTCTTTTCCCACATGAAAGGACTGTCTCGCTCAGATTTTTTTCCAAGGGTCTTCCATAGCTCTCAGAGAGCTTTGGAGATCCTGCTCAATGTCCCATCATCTAATTCTCTTTCAAGGCCCTGATTCACAACCACCATCTTACTATGACGAGGAGGACTAGACAGGACTTCTCTTCAGGTCCATCAATGTAATTCCTTAACTGGCATAGGGTCACTGAACAGCACGAACCATTCCTTCCCCACCCAAGGCCAAATGTGCTGTTTCCGCTGGCCACAGACTATGAAAGCCTGAGGAGAAAGAACTGGAGGCTGGATGAGAACTATAATTAGACTTCTAGGGTGACTTTCAGATGGGAGTTCTTTAAACATTGGGCCTCGTTGGTACATGGGTCTTTCGTAGCTGATCCTGGAAAATACATTACAATTCTGTAGGTACCACTTCTCCCTCTGACTCACAGGCTTAGGATGGTATTAGAGGATAATGAAATGTCTGAAAATCAGATATTCTGCTTGTCAGAAGGCTTAATAGATAATGGATTTGTTTAGGCTGTTGGGGCTTACACGTCTTTGGTTGACTTATTTATAGACCATCTATAGAAGCACATTTTTGTACCGCAGATGCCCCAGCCTTTCTGGACACTTAATGCAGAATTTGTAAATACAGCAAAAAATACTTTAAAAGCTCCCCTGACAAATCTCTCTCCCTGTCTTCAACCACCTTCCCAGCTGCCCAGGCTTTAGCACCTATTCCGGCTGTAATTATTAACTCAAATTTTAAAACCTTTTGACAGAGTGCACGCAAGGAATGATATCTAGATAGGCGGGTTCAGTCACTGAGAGAACGAAAACTCATAAAGGGAGAAAGAGCATGACCATCATGCTGAGGATAGAAATAGAAATTTACTAAGCTTTGGCACTTCCATAAATTCCTGGAGTCTGACTTTCTACACGAGCTGAAAAAGTTGCTCCTCATTCATATCTGAAAAATTGTCCCTTGAACTCGGACTCTGATGAACAAGGATGCTGATAAAAACAAAAGTCCGTTTTAGGACATTGTGCTGTAAATGAAATATTGAATTGCTTTCCCCCCCTCAAGTTCACTAGTACAATCTCTCACCATTTACGCACATCACATGAGTCACCGAAGTGCAGTGCCAGCCACTGAAGCATTAAGGCTGGATTGAAGGGATCATCTGGTCCAAGCAATCCAAAGACAAACACTGAGGCTTAGCATACTTGAAAGTTATACCTGGAGACGCTTGGGAAGAAGAAATAGTGACCCAACTCGTAACTCCATTGACATCCAGTGGGCTAAGAGAGCTTTCTGGAAGGACAGAATGGAATGGTAAGAGCGAATCTGCTAGAGACCGGTAGGAACTAGCCCTCCCACTAAGGACAGTGGATGTGGCTTAGTGGCATACAGTAGCCTCTTTCCCCAAGCTTTCTGAAGACCTAGCCAAGGCTCGGAAACTGAAAATCCTGTAGCAATGGGAAAAACATTAGGGGATCCCTGGAAAGGGTTTCAAGCCAAAGGAGATTTGGCAATTTCTTGTTAGCTTGGTCGCTTTCAGTTAGAAGATTCCAATTTCTAACCTCTCTGTGGGACAAATGGCTGCCTTTTTGTTACTTGTATGCAGGATGGTTCTCTGGGTGGCGGGGGAGAGGTCTATTGAGAGCTTTCAACAGTCTAGGAGCCTAAGGCAAAACTGTGTGAAATGCAGCTTGCTAGGTACCACAGATGAGAGGCTGCCTTAAGCAGATAAAAGAGCAGGCGCTGGTCTCCCTAGTGCTGCACCTGCAGGAACTCACAGGTAGGAAAGACTGCCCCCTCCCTCCCCCTGCCCGCACAGTCCCTGAGAAAATACTAACAGCCTTGGGCCTTGCTTGTTTTGGGCCTTTGGCGTATGCTGTTCCACCTGCAGGAGACCCTCAGTCACACAGGGCCATGCAGCATTGCACTGCGGTAGGAAGCTGTGCTCTTGCTTAGGAAGCACCTCGGCTGCATCGGTGCACAAACAGCTGCAACGTAAAGAAGGGGCTTGCTCAGGTCGCACTCAGCATCCTCTCTTCTTCCAGCCGCTCCGTACGCAGAGGCTCAAATCTAACTTCTTTAGCGCAGGGAGTCCAAGATTATTTAGCTGGTAGGCTCTTCAGGACTCTCTCCCGGTGGGTTTGCACAGTGCCTAGCACACAAGGGGCCCTGGTCTTGGTTGAAGCCCTGAGGCACCACTGTGACACAAATCATAAATGCACCCTAAGAAGCCAAAAGCAAACTGAGGCCTTGACTCCATCGCATTCACAATGGGCTAGACCAGTGGTTCTCAACCTGCGGCTCAATCAGCACAGAGCTGGGCCCACGTGACATCGTCAGGGCCATACAGGTAGTGTTGGATGCGGCCCACAATGGTATGTAGGTTGGGAACCAGGGGCCAGACCATGCTGTCATAATCTTCCCCGAGGAAGAGGTGGAGCTGAGTCGCACCAGGAGCTTATGGTCACATTTGTTACTGCATATAAATGTATCCTGGAATCACGATCCCTCCCTGCTTTCCCCTTGCTCTAGGGTCCAAGGGGATGCGGAGGGCACTTTGATACGTGCTGCCAAGTGACGCTAAAAGTTGCATTTCTAGTTGAAAAGTGGAGTGGCTGCTCTCTCATTCTAACACCAAACAGAGAGCAGAACTGGAAGAAAACCGGAAGTGTGGAAAACCAACCTGCATCCATCAGTCACGGCATTACAGCCTAACAGAGCATGACCCAGCAGTACAATTAGACATCTGTCTTAAAAATAAAGAGGGGAGAGTGACACCAACAAGATCTTTGAAGAGAACCTTCAGACTAGTGTGTGCTTAGAGTGTATAAATGGGGATTAACATCTCACCCTTATTTATAAGGGCGGTCACACAAATTCTCGTATTAAAGGATTTCCATAAGAAGCCAATGATGCCTGCATTGGGCCCAATGAGTTGTGATTAAACTAGAATGCTTCTTTTTAGAAAGAAATCCAGTCTTAATTCAAAGGTTCCCAGTGATGGTGAATTTAGCACACCCTTTGGTAATTTGTTCTACTGGTTAATTACTCTCTCTCTCTCTCTGATAGGGCAGCACAAACCACCCCTAGAAATTCACTCATCTATCTGCTTTGGAATATGATCATCAAGACAAAAAAAAAAAAAAGCAAGACATTTTACTGTGGCCATTGCTGAAACAAGGATTTCCCAGTGTAAACAGGTTGGCTGTGGAAACAGACTAGAGCTGTGCTAACAGTAACTTTATTCTCCTTTTGCTGAGAGGATGAGCTAGTGTGACCGAAGTAATTCTGCATATGTTGCACCTAGTTAGTGTACATATTTGTACCATGTGTGTCTTTTGAGTCATAACTGACACTGCAGTCAGTACGAGCGAGCGGTGTGCTCATCTGCTTCTGGCCTCCATACCGCCAGACCTTTTATTACTGGTGATGATGCAATGTATGGAGCAGTAAGAGCACAAATTGATCTCCCAGGCTGAATCTCCTAACGCTGGCTGTTGCGTGAAAGTCTCGGTTTGTCTTGCAAAGTTTGGAAATGTGATACAGAAATCACTGGTTGAGAATAAATATGGAAAACCAGGATATCGTCTTGTCATTAAGAGCAGTGAATTTCTAGTTGTAAACCCAGGTTAAGAACAGTGTCCTTGACTCCATGGGAAGAGCACCCATGGTTTTCAGTATCAAGCCGTAACTCCTAGTCACGTCCCCTATCTGTACCTCAGTTTCCCCATCTGTAACATGGGGCCAGTAATACTGACCTTTCTGTAACGTGTTCTGAGATCATCTGATGAAACGCTGTGTCAGGGCAGAGATTAGTATATTATAAAATGTAATCCATATTGTACTGCAGTAGCCCCGAGAGGCCCCCAGGGTGCTAGCAGCTGTATACGCACAATGAAAAGACAGAAACTGCCAGAAAAAAGCTGACAATGGCACAACAGGTGGGTGCAACAGACTGATTCGAACAGGAGCAATGCCCCGTCCATCAAGTGTTGAGGTGACAGCACAGAGTAACAGTGAGTATTCGCTTACCGGGACAAGTCCTGCCTGCCTTATTCTGGCACTGCCTCTGTTGAAATCACCGTGCCAACGGGAGTTTTGCCAGAGTAAGGGAGATGGGATTTGCCCATTGTATTTAGTACAGCTCATGGTATTTAGACCTTTTTAAAAAATGGCTCCAGGCCTGTTCCGGTGACTTCAGTGAGAGCAGGATCAGGCTCAATCATTGTAAAGAACGTAGGACAATCCATAGTAAGAGTATTATTGTATAAACTGAATGAACGCTTGACTTCACTTAACTATAGTGTACCTATCCCGTGCTGTTTTCATGGACCCTACAATGATCAGATATGTGCTGTGTGCAAACGCTTGTTTTCTGAATTAAGGATGCCCAGGATTTAAAAAATTTCCCATTCACAGGGGAATCTGCCTTCAGTAGCCACCCAAGAGAACAGCAACAGTGATTTGCTTAGTAAAAGATGAACCAAGGTTTTACTAGAAACCTTGAAGATACTGTAAAGAGTTTGCTTAAGTCAGGGGTTGAGCACAGGTGTTTAGTTTAAGTGGGGGGTTCAGAACGTACAGTTTGATTTTAATTGAGACCAGCACTTACCTTTGTTGCTAGTTCCGTCATACAGCCTTTGTGTTATACCTTTAAATTCCAGTTAGACTTGAGGAGAATAAATTACTGGTTCGTGTAAACCCAGAAGAACGTTTTTTCTGAATGTCCCCCTCCCCCATTGTTTTTTAAGGGAGAGGGTAAGGAGGGAATAGACGTTGCATCAAACTCAGTAGGAAGTTTAAGGAAGTCTGGAGGGGTATAACTCGTACCTTCCATGTTCTCCTCAAAGAATATTCAGCTGCTAAAAAGTTAAGTTATGCTGTGTAAGTTACACCAATCTATGCCTGATCCTGGATTCAGTAAAGTCAGTGGGAAAACTCCCCTTGAAAAGGATAGACTAGTGCACATCACACCTGAATTTGACGTATTAACTTTAAAATTATTGTTAATTATTCAAGTAATGGTCGTTAGGACAGCCTTTTATAACCTGTATATAGTACTTCTATAGCATTCCCCTATAATGAGTACAGGGAATACTGCAGATACATTTATTACTTTCAAGGGCCTTTGTATAGATATTAATGGCAACCACTGTTTGTCTGCATAAATGATTATTTAGGCACATCATTTTAGGTGTGTGCATTAGAAAATTAGGCTCTCTGTGTTAAGGTTCAAAAGGTACATTTTCTGATACATTTCCAAGTTATCGTGTCTGAATCTCCTTGAGAAGAGATATCCTAAAGTGATGAGAAGACTGTTGATCCACCTTGTGGATTTAATATATCCTCTCACCCACCACGCTGAACCAAGAAGGCCATTAATAGATTTTAATTTCACCAGAAACATGGTCAGTGGGTATTGAAGACAGGGAAAGGCTAAGCCTCCCCAAACAGCCTTGTGTGGCCCTGCCCATGCTCTACCCCCAGGCCCTTTCCTGCTTCCCGGCACTGTACTGCAGGGGTCTCTTCCCCCCGTGGCCGGGGCCCCAGGCTGAGGCTAATGGGGGGCCGGCCTGTGCTCTGGGCCTGGGGGGGGAAGGTGCCGCCCTCCCATCCAGTGCACCTGCCTACTAACCCACCTGGTGCTCCGGGGCTAGGGGGGGGCCCACACCGCCTTCCCGCTCACCCACCCACCCGGCACTCCGGATCTCGGGGAGGGGTGCTGTGCCACCCACTTGGAACGCTGAGGTGGGGGATGGGCAGCCCGGGGTTGGGGGGGACTGGCGACTGCGTGGCGGGGAGGAGCCTCTGGGCTTTGGTGGGAGGGGTAGGGCCTCAGACAGAAAGGGTAGGCTGGGCCAGGGCTAGACTCCCCGAGCCCAGGGTTCACCCGCCACCCATGACCAGAAACATCGCTGAGGGTCAGTGTTTCCTTTCCCTTCCCTTTCCTTATCGTACGCTGAAAGGTACCTGCTCCACTGATGGGATGTGGTCCAGGTTGTCTATCATAGGTGGCCATCCACTCTTCCTGAGGACCTGATACCAACAATGAAGAGTAATCCTATTAGGAGGTCTTGTAGGAGATTAATGGGGGTGTGTGTGGGGGGAAACAGGGGCAGAGTTGGGAACTTATTAAGGTGCCACCATCTTCCATCAAACTGGAATCTCTGGGAGAGCAGACCAACTCTTGGGGTAAACAGCTGATACGATAACTTCATGTATCTGTTAGCGTCAGCCAGCCCTATTCTTTGCCTATAATTATGTGCATATTAGAAAGAGAGAATGACTTCATTTCTACCCTATTTGAAGTCGAGGGGTTTCATAATGTTGAGAGATCAGAGGTGCCACAACATTATTTGTTATTTGTAGTACCATTGAACCTAGCCATGGATCAGGTACTGTACAAACACCAGGTCCTGTACAAACACAGACACCATGGACCAGGTACTGTACAAACACAGAACAGAACAGCATTCATATTGGGTTTAGAACTTCCCCACAGCCGGTTGGTATTCAGGGATTTGGAAGAGTCCATTATAGAGAGAAAGTCCAGGTTGCAAAATTCAGACCTAGATCTGAACAATTCCAGAGCTGAACAATGTTGGGATTTTGATTCAGACTTATCTCTGTCTGATACAGATAAAGCAGTTTGAGGAGGTTATTCGTTTTTAATATAACAAATCCTATCAAAGATTAGACAAGGACTATATATTTCATTTTCCCACCCTTGGGACCCAGTGTAATCCTTCCTTTCTCCCTAAGGGGTATAAAAATCTGTTTTAAATTTCAGTAATGCTTCAGTGCCTCTGGTATGTGAGGGCTGACCTTTTTCATCCCCCCAAGAAGTGGAAAGGAAGTCTTGGAAATCGCTTGTGGCCAACTCAGTGCTTCTTCTTGGTGGATTTCTTGTATAAACACTAAGCTTAAGACTGGCATTTCTCAGGCACCCAGAATGTGAAACATATTTTTTTAAAAATATCTCTCCAGGAAGAGTACAGTGAGTGGAATGTTGGAAATGCTTTTTGAATTAGCTCTTTTTCAGACTGGGATAAAAAAGTCAATCCTGGGGAGAAGAGAGTGGCATTCAAGCTATGGGAACTGTTCTTCATGTGTCCATCTAAGATGTTCATCGAGGAGAGCCCCGTGTGAAATGTTCTGTAGCACAGGAAAGCCACATAAAGTTTATCGTTTCCTAGTGAAGACTACAACTTACCCAGCTGTCACTGCATCCTGAGACTTGTATCAAAATACCTTCCCACCCATGTACATTCAAATGATGCTGTTGTTCAGTAGAGAGAGAGCACTAAATAAGCCTCTTGCTGCAGTTGTGATTTCTAGTTATTTTGTTATCTGTACTGGAGTAAAAAATAAAGGCCCCAAATGAGACGGGGTCCTGCTGTGCTAGGTGCTGTCTATATAAGTGGCTCAAGCTGTAGAGACTTTGACTTTTAGCTTATGAGGTCCCTAATTCCATCTCCAGTGTCAGCCAAGATGGAGGCCGTTACACTGTCCCGAGTTGGAGCATTAAAAGCCAGGCTGGTGTGGCCAGGACAGAGATGATGGTGACTGTTGAAGGAACACGAGGACAGGAGCACTAATTAATCTGTGTGTGTACATTTGTCACACTCATGTGACAAACAGAAACATCCAATAATTTCATCTTAATATCACCCCACCCCCCGCTTTGCGGGCCTATTGTGATCAATAACCTCAATCCAAGAGGTAAAGCAAAAGTACGAGGCATATTTAGAAACCATTCCTACTACAAAATTTCCCTGAAAAAAATCTCCCCCCAAACTATCACAATTCTTGCTCCTCCTATGAGGCCGATCGTCCTTAAAATGCCCCCAGGAGTACAATGCTTTATGAAGTCAAATAGTCTAATAAGCAGAGACTTTTGGAGCAGGTAGAAACCACACTATATCCCCTTGGGATGTTACATTCTGTGCTGGTTCCAGGTCTCCTTTGGTTACAAAGCTACCAATGACTTCAAATTGACAAGGGTTCGTCATACAGAGACTGTTGCTTTCAAGGATATAGAAAGACCGCTCACCGTGCTCTGTGTCTAAAATCGTTTGCTCTGTGTTTCTCCATTCTACACTCTTCCCTTAAGTCTCCTGGCTCTCCTTCACTCTGAGTTCCCCTCCCTGAACGAAGCCCCAGGGGCCAAGATCAGCTCTAAGGATCCATGCCTGCTCTTTAAAATTGGATGGTGCGCACCTCTTCATGTCACCTCTGTGCATGGGTGAACTTGCTGAATGATTTACTGGAGTCTGCCTAGGGGGTTAAGGTCCTTGTTTATTAACAGCAGCTAAAGTTAAGACATTGATGTGCTGTAGGCAGTGAGTTCAAGGGCTGGTTGGCTTCATATTGCAAGCACATTGAGAAAGGGATTGGCAATCAGGTAAGTAGCTCAAGACCTTGCAACAACAATACTTCCAGTGCAGGGTGAGAAATGGCTCCAGTAGAAGTAGCTTTGTTAAGCAGGTTTCTGAAAGCTTGTTGGGCAAGGGCAGATGCTGCAGGGTATATGAGTGGGTGGCAGATTACATCTACTGTGAAATAGCTAAGAAATACATCTACTCAGAAATATTCAGCTCCATCCCATATTGTGCCAGGTCTCCGTCTGACAAATTATAGGGCCCGCTTCCTAGAGTGGGCCAGATAGGTAGGATGCATGTCCCTCTGAACACAGGGCTATTTGGTGAGTAAGTTTGGGTATGCTTGTTTGGCCACACTTTAAGGGCTCTCGCGTTGCAATTCCACTCTTGAAATCTGTACTTATTGGAAAGAGATTGCAGTGTCTAAGACCTCCATTAATTAGCCCTGTGGCACCATTTCAAGAATTGCCAGTTCTGAGATGTAGCATCTCCAGGTGTCACCTTAGGGTCTGATTGTCTAGTTCACCAACAGGTAAATGAATATTAGTGGGTACATTTTTCACCCAGCTTTTATTCAGTGAATTACAGCCCTTTAACCAAGCAGAACTGCAGCCACTAATCTTACTGCTTTAACACAGCAAATTTTGTGTACTGAATGGGGTTGTTTTAAACCAAGAGTCTGCAGCTGCTCCCATATAGTCTAATAAATAACATTCTGGAAAGGATGCAAGTTAGACCTGAACTTAATGCTGCCGGGCATAAAAATTGCAATTGAATCACTGAACGTCCCAGGCTTCCAGCTGAGAGTCTGCCTGTCCCGCTGCCATATTAGATAAAACGCTGACTCTCTGCTGCGATCAATAATCTGTGTTTTATTAAATGACAGCAGAGAACTTTAGGGCAACGGGGCTCTTGGGTTCTGTTCCTGACTGATATCTGCGTAAGTTACCTGACCTTTCTAGTGCCTTATTCTGCTCGTGTAATGCCTTACTCGGGGGGCTGTGAAACTTAATTACTTAGTGCTTTCAACCAGCGTTCAGATCCCTGGATTAAAAGTGCTGTATAAATGCAAAGAATAAATATTATCTATCCACTCACTTTTCTAAATCTACCTGCACATCATCACATGTAATAATCAATGTGCCTACTCGCAATCGTGAGCAGTGTTTATATAGGGAAAGATCCAAGCAAACAGCGGGGAAAATTGTCCATAAATATTGATTCAGATTCTTGATTTTTATTCAGTCCTGTCTTGAACCTTTCATGTTCAATTCTGCAAACATTTGATCACTCCAGGTCCGGTAAGGGGTCACAAAAATAAAGTGTGACGTTTGAATGCTCTACTAGTCAGCAAAAGCAAATTTTGACAAGTCTGTTTGATAGTAGCAGTTGCAGGCTGTATTGTATTGCATGTGGAGTCACAAATGTGGTCTGGATGCAGTTTGCATCCATCAAAACGTTCACAAACAATCGACAGGCCAGAATCCTTTGCTGAAGGAATTTGCAGATAATTGTGAATAATGAATTAGTTCAAGGATTTCACAAATTGAGAAAGCCAAAATTTGATGAATAATTCAGAATGAACGTTCACTCAACTGATGTGTGGAGAATTACATAGTCAGCAAGTGGTATTACTTTCCCTTTGCTAGAACTATTCAAGGGCACATTACAGCTGAAAGGTAATCTTTAAATTGCATATGTTTGCTGTCCTCCACCAAAGCAATTAAAGGTTTATTGGGTACATTTGTTTTCCAGCAGAAGCATTTCCTTTTGCTGATGTAGCCTTTTTAATGGCTATAGTAGCAAGTAGTGCAACCCAGTGCATTGGGGAATGATCAGGGCTGGGGGATTATTTTACAGATTACAGTAATTTTACCGACTGCCTTCCTATCCACCCCCCCACCCCAAAGCGATGAACATACACAATGAAAATAGGAAACAAGATGGTAGGAGATGAGACGTCCAAGGGTTGGATCACAGGAGCGTGAGAGAGAATCAGCATCATATATCAAAGGTGTTAGGCTAATTACATCAATACGTCTGCCTGACAAGGTATTACTGGAAAGAGAATGTGATGATCCTTTTAAATTACCAGTGGGAAATATTTTTACTTAGTACATAATGAAAACAGAAACCCGTGTCACTGCAGAATTGTCT
The DNA here is from genome assembly GCF_015237465.2 of Chelonia mydas. Classification (NCBI taxonomy): domain Eukaryota; kingdom Metazoa; phylum Chordata; order Testudines; family Cheloniidae; genus Chelonia; species Chelonia mydas. The sequence goes on along the minus strand of NC_051251.2, from coordinate 68,269,543 downwards.
CTGCAATCTAATGTGTTGACTTGGGCAAATGGATGGGCAAGACCATTCATCTGACAATGGACGTGTGGCTCAGTGGGCACTGCTGGACTGTGATCTAAATCCTGTTGCTATTGAAGTCACTGGCAAAACAACCGTTGGCTTCAGCAGGTCATGTATGTGTGAGTGCTCCCACTGGGCTAGCTCTGGGACAGAAAGAAAGGGAGGGCCAGTACTACAGGAATATCCAGCAGGATACCATGCTAAGCATGTTCATGTTCCAGATCTGTTGCACAGGATGAGGGAGGTGACAGAGAAGTGGCCAACCAACTCCTTTCTCTCTTCTGGGTTTGTTGTCCCAGATGATGGCTCCTTGAAAGGCAACAGATACGGATAAAGGGAGCATTTTTCTCCCTTGTGCAGTGCTCATCCAACCTTCCAGGTTATCAAAATTTTAATGGCTTGATCCTGCTCCCATTGAAGTCAAGAGCTGACTTCCAATGACTTAAGAGGTACAGTGGGTCCTGTAAAACTTCACAGACAGCACTCCTGCAAATAGGTATTCTCCTCATCTTACAACCGGAGAAGCTGAGACACAGACATCACCTAGCTGGTGGAGCAGAGAGAGCTAGTGGATGATGCATGGGTTTGTGATCAGGAGAGCCCTATTTTATTCCTGGTTCTGACGTTGAATTAAAAATCCTGTGGAAAGGGCATTTTTCTTTGACATTCTGCAGTTTAATTGCTGTGGAAACTTGTAGGTCTTCTGCCTATTTGTTTGAGCCCTTCTAAATGCTATACCTAAGGCTACATTTTATTCATGGGTATTTTTAGTAAAAGTCATGGACTGGTCACGGGCAGTAAACAAACATTCATGGCCCGTGACCTGTCCATGACTTTTACTAAAAATATCTGTGACTAAAACTTGGGCGGAGGGCCGCGGGTGCTCGGGGGGGGGGGGGGGGTCCAGTGGCGCTGTGAGTGCTGCAGGAGGTGGCCCAGGACCCCCGCTGGTGCTGGGAGGGGGAGTGGGCAGTGGTGCACAGCCCAGGAGGTAGGCAGGGCTGGCAGGGGCTCCCTACCCGGCTCCGTGTCCCTGCAGCTCCTAGGTGGCAGATGAGCCCAGGGGGCTCCACGCGCTGCTCCCGCCACAAGCGCTGGCTGCCACAGCTCCCATTGGCCAGGAACTGCAGCCAATGGCAGCTGCGGAGGCAGGGCCTGTGGGCATGGGCAGCACGCAGTGCGGAGCCCCCCGGCCCCTCCGCTGCCTAGAGCTGCAGGGCCATGCCAGTTGGAGCCGGGGGTCCCAAGGTAAGCACCCCCCAACCCCCTGCCCCTAGCCCTGAGCCCCTCCCACACACCGAAACCACTGCTGCGGGAATCTCCTGAGCCAGCACCAGCCATGCAGAAGTCACGGAATCCATGACTGCCGTGCAGGCCCACCGACAGCAATTCCAGGCCCCAGGGCGGACCAGTCAGTGGGCCCCCACGCCCGCGCGGACGTGGTCCACCTGACATTTGGGTGGTGCTGCGTCTGCACTGGCTGGTGCCCAGCGAGCTGCCAGCTGCGTGCGCTCTTCCGGCACGGCCAGGGCTTCCACATGCCCGCCAGGTAGGGGTGCCAACTGTCTAGTCGCGCAAACCCGAAGACCCTTGTCCCCCCCGCCCCGCCCCTTCCCTGAGACCACGCCCCTTCTCTGAGGCCCCTCCCCCTGCTCACTCCATCCCCCCTCCCGCCGTCGCTCACTCTCCTGCACCCTCACTCACTTTCACCAGGCTGGGGCAGGAAGTTGAGGTGCAGGGTCAGGCTCTGGGAGGGAGTTTGGGTGCATGGGGGGTTTGGGGTGCGAGTTCTGGGAGGGAGTTTGGGTACGGGGGGGTGAGGGGTGCAGACTCTGGGAGGGAGTTTGGGTGTGGGAGGCAGTGTGGGCTCTAGGCTGGGGCAGGGCGTTGGGATGCAGGAGGGGGTCAGGGGGTCAGCGCTTACCTTGGGCGGCTCCCGAAAGCGACCAGCGCACCCCTCTGGCAGCAGCTCCTAGGCAGGGGGCCCAGGGGGTCTCCACGTGCTCCTGCATGAAGGCACCGCCCCCGCAGCTCCCATTGGCTGCAGTTCCCGGCCAATGGGAGCTGCGGAGTCAGCGCTCAGGGCAGGGGCAGCATGCGGAGACCCCCTCCCCAGAGGCACAGGGACGTTGGCCGCTTCTGGGAGTGGCGCGGTGCGAGGGCAGGCAGGAAGCCTAGCCCTGCTGCTCTGGTGGCGGCGCGTGGGGACCACCGGGCTCTTTTAAATAGCCTGGACCCTGGGCAGTTGCCCCCTTTGCACCCCCCATTGACAGGCCTGCTTCCGTGACCTCCGTGACAGACTCCTCGCAGCCTTAGCTATAGCACCTTCCAACAACGGTTTTGTGTCCTCGGGCTAATCAATTAGCCTTTCTGAGACTCAGGTTTCTCACCTGCAAAATAGGGCTAATGATATTTAACTGCCTTAGGGAGGTGATGTGAGGCTTAAGTAAATGTTTGTGAAGTGAATCATAAAATGTTCCCTTTTCCCCCCTCGGGTTTCCATTTAGAAATGTACGTTTTCTCTGCGCCGTTTCTCTTGGATGAACCAAGAACTAACAGGCTTCTGAAATCAGAAATACAAGGCAAGTGAACCCAGATTTGTTGCGATAGGACGTAATTTTTTTTAATTCCCACCTTAAACCGATGTACCTACTGAATATTTAAATACATAAATGTCTTTCATCCCTTCATTTTACTCTGCCCAGTAATCCCTCTCTGTCAGGACTGCTTCTAGTATTTCAAATCTCTGAGAAGCCTCAGAGAGAGAAATATTTCACAATTCCCCCTCCCCCAAATATGGAATTTCACCCTCACAATGGCACCTGTCCAGAATAGGCAATGTTTGCTCTTGGCCCAGTGACAGGATTTGAGGTCAGATACTTTATGGCTCTGCAGAGCTGTAAGTGGGAGGGTTGGGATGGAGGGACTGGGAAGCTAGAAAGGGGACACAGATATACAGCCCTTGCTTTTAGCTCTGGTGCGTCCTGAGAAACCCAGCTTTAAAGCTGTAAGATTATTTATATAAATAGCAGTCATGGAAACTAAAGCAGTTTGGTTTAAATGTGGAGGGACACAAAATATAGTCCCATCACTTTGTAATGAAGCATCCCTAAAATAGTATTTTTGTAACGTATGCAGCAAGTGCTGAATACTTGGTGGCGTGGAATATATAAAATAAATAAAAGGTTTATTGGTACTGTGATGGGGCAAGGCCAGATGGCTATAGAAAAGTAGTGGGAGATAGATATATTCGCTCCAGGCTAAACAAATCCCTGGTACCAGGATAAGTGAAATGGCAGCTGCTCCAGGTCAATTAAGACAGCTGGGGCCAATTAAGAACTTTCCAGAAGGCAGGGAGAATGCTAGGTTGATTGGGACACCTGAAGCCAATCAGAGGCTGGCTGAAACTAGTTAAAAGCCTCCCAGTCAATCAGGTGGGTGTGCACGTCAGGAGCTGTGGGAGGAAGTTGTGCTGTTGGAGAGACTGAGCAGTACACACCATATCAAGCACAAGGAAGGAGGCCCTGAGGTAAGGGTGAAGTGGAGCTTGAGGAAGTGAGGGCTGCTGTGGGGGAAGTAGCCCAGGGAATTGTGTATGTCATGTTTCTAAAAGGTCAGCTACCATAGCTGATAGTATTAGGGTCCCTGGCCTGGAGCCCGGAGTAGAGGGTGGGCCCGGGCTCCCCCCCACCTTTGCCCCCTGATTAATCACTGAGACTGGGAGACAGAGACTGTGCAAGGAAGGATAACTTCTCTTCACCTCCCTCGCTGGCTTATGATGAAAATGGCTCAGTAGACTGTGACTCTTGTCTCTAGAGAGAGAAGGATTACGTGGAGGGTCACAGTGAGCCTCTGAGGCTAGCGAAATCCGCCAGGAAACGCGGGACCCATGGAGGCAAGGACAGAGCTTTGTCACAGTACTCATTTGAAATATTGTAACCCGAGGCTTGTAAAAACTTTGTATCACCGCACAGAGTATGCGTTTCATATACTCTGTGTGCCTATATATATTGGTGGTACTATAAAAATTGTTAATTGCCTTAGATAATGAACTAACTACATGCAGTCAGTAAGCATAGGGAATTTAAGTGCACTACTGCAGATATTGAGGTAGCTGGATCTTGTTAAGTTAAACAGGAAAGTGGTGATTTTGGGGGGGTTTTTTTCTTGGTGCCCGACTTACACTTTTGGCTGTCAATACTGGAACTATGCTTTTCTCTAACAGCGCCTCCAGGGGACATGGGTTATTACACTCTGAAAATGCTGTAACTAAGTGAGAATAACCAGAAGTTGAAGTAAGGGCCCAAGGGTATGGTTATCCCATAATGCTAAGGGATAGAACCTTATTTAGCCAATCAGTGCTGCCCATTTTCTAAAATGTGTCTGCATAGTGTTATCCCCAAATAGAGTGGCAGGATATGGCTTTTGAAAAATAATGTAATACTGTGAGACACTTCACTCGCTAGTGCTAAAGTTTCAATTTTCAAATTTAGCAATTCCTCCCTGGATCCTATGCGGTCAGGTTACTAAGAATGGCCAAGAATGCCCGTGGGAGCTCATGGAAAGACATTCTGGTTTCAGCACTTGGACTGCTTCAGAATTTTAAAACAATTGAAAGCCACTGGTTTTTAAATTGGCAATTTATAGTCTGCTGAAGAAGAAGCTGTGTCTCTCTGCCAGCGTTTGTTGTTTCGAAAGAAGAATTAGCTCACAGCATGGTTCTTTTGGGGAGAGCTCTCATTTGTGAAATGGTGCTTGGAGAATTTATGGCTGCTGCTTAAAAGGACTTGAAGTCAGTCACTGCTGCTTGCTGTTGTCCTGCCAAAGACCAGTTTGGAAAATTTTCATTCTCCTGGATTGGGTATTGCGGCCAGATTCTCAAATGGAAGAAAACTGTCCAATAGCCTCCCCCATCCCTATTCAGGAGCGTCGTGATGGAGGACTGGGATACTCAGGTTGGTTCTGAACAGGCTGGCAAAAAGGAGTTGGTTTGCACTGACCAGCTGATGGCTAGATGGGTGTGACGCATGCCCAGCATTTTAGCCATTAAAACATGTACTATGAAATAGAAAGTACAAATTGTAGATCCCAGGGGATGGAATTTCCGTAATTCCATTGCAAATGATACGGTAACTAAATTGCGATCTGTGACTTACAAGTATGTAAATATAGTTGGATAAGTTCTAAACATGAAAGTGCACACACAACTCCCCCTACCTGCAGTGGCGGGTTTTAAACACACCTAAGGACAGAATTTGGCCATGCGTTTGGAAAAATATATGGACGTTAGCCATGTCCAGTGGGACTCTGGGATTTCACATTTGCTAACCTAATTCAGTGGCAATGCAAATAAAGAAGGTTGGTTGTCACGTACACGTGGTTGTAACATTCACATGAATATTTATTTAAAGCCAAGTCCTGAACTCCTTAGGAAGCTTTTACTCAGTCGTGCTGCAGGCAAAACTCCAGTGGGAATTCAGGTTAAGTAAGAATGTGTGCATCCAATGAAGTGAGCTGTAGCTCATGAAAGCTTATGCTCAAATAAATTTGTTAGTCTCTAAAGTGCCACAAGTCCTCCTTTTCTTTTTGCGGATACAGACTAACACGGCTGCTACTCTGAAACCTGGATTTAAACTGGTACGGCTCCCATTGGATTTCAACAGGGTATGACTCGGACCCCCTAGCTCTTAGACAAAATGCTTTTGATTACAGCTTGATTACTTGGCTTCCTTCGTGAGCAAATTCAGTAGCAAATGTGGGAAACCAACGTACATCTACTTGCCTATTGCGTTGGCCAAAGGCGGCTTCAAAGTCTTGTTGATTTCAATGAGGGTTGCAGCATTTCGTAGATCCTGGCATTAATAATTACAATTGTTGTTGGTTTTATTATACACATACACTGTGTGCATATATATAATTATGGTGCCCACCTGCAGAGGAGTGAGGATGAGCAAATGGCCTACTACATCCATGGGTGCTGGAACAGTTTGTACAGTGGAGGTGCTGAGAGACACTGAACCAAACTGTAAACCCTGCATATGATGGAAACCACTTCAAGTCAAGGGGTGCCCCCACAACCCCAGCACCCCTAGTTCCAGCACCTATGGCTACATCTTTTCCAAGGGCCAGCTAGTACCTTATGTAAATAAACCAGAACGGATCAGAAGTTCACATCAAATGGGAGGGTGTACTGGCCTGACTAAAGGGAATGCAGTGACTGCAACCTTTGTTATCCATCAGCCGGATCGGCTTCCACAAGGGCTAAGCACCGTCCTCAGCTTTGTGAACTCAGCAAACACCCGACACGTTGGACTCAGAATATCTCACCAAAGACCTTCTCCGCCCTTCCAGAAGTCAGTGCCCTGTACTCAAAAGGTGCATCTACGCTGCAATAAAACACCATGGCATGGCCACGGGTCAGCTGATTCGGGCTCGCGGGGCTATAAAATAGCAGTGTAGATGTTTGGGCTTGGGCTGGAGCCTGAGGTTCTGAGACCCTGCGAGTGGGGAAGAGTCTTAGATCCTGGGTTCCAACCTGAGCCCAAACATCTACATTAATTTTTAGCTCCGCAAGCCTGACCCAGCTGACATGGGCTTGGGACACAGTGCTGTGGGCTTTTTATTGCAGTATAGATTTACCCAGAGGGTTATTACATAACACTTAGACAGGGGCTTGTTTACCTACGTAAGCTCAACCAACCACTGTTGGCTATTTGTAGCATTTGCTCTCCTGGGTCACATAATTGCATCAGGGTTTAAGATTATGGGCACTGCATGTTTTTTTGAGCCTTTCCATCATATGTAGAATTAAAGTGATCAGAGGCACCAACTATCTCACTTTACTATTTCCCTGGGTCTTTTGTGGGAAAGGCAGGAAGGTTCATTATTTTCTACAAGACATGGAGTGTAGGGAGTCTGGGTATATTGATGCTGTTGCTCTGGTGCCCTGCAGAGTTTCACACAGTCTGACTGTACATCCCTGCATGGTTATCGTCCAGTTGTCTCTGCAGGCCAGTGCATTCGCATTCAGTGTGGAAGGCCTGGCAATGCAAGAGCCACTAAGGGCTAGATCCAGAAAGGGATTTAGGCAACCAAATGCCACTTTAGTCACCTAATCCAAAGCTTAGATCCTCAAAACCCCACTCAATTGTTGCCTAACCCCCTGTAGGCATCTGAATTACCCGGGTGCCTACACTTTGGGTCGTAAAGTCCTCTAAATTTCTGCAAGTGGGCATGTGCACACAGCCTCCTCAGTCCTGACCACGGGCACCTTGGCTCGTGCCCAAGTCTCAGGAGAATCCTTAAACTTGGCATTCCCCACCTGTCTCACCTACAGGACCTGCTCTTGTAGGCATACCTAAGCCATGCCCCTCTCCTTAGCATTTCTTATTGGTTAGCTTAGGCAGCTCCCCATCAGCTTGCCCAGGCTTAAGCACCTAGCTCTCTCTAGATTGCACAGGAGTCTGGGTTCCTAATTTGGTGCTGAGGCTTACGCTGGGCCGCAGAATGTCTAAAAGTTAGGTGTTACAAGGCTGAGTCCAAATTCCCTTTGTGGATCTAGCCTTAAATCGCCACCAAACCACTTGCAGCTTCTATTACGAATTCATGCCACGGAGGAGGGCCTCCCCGACTAGCTATTTTAAAAGCATCATATTTTGCTCGTGAAGGCCAGTCTATTGCTTATGTTTTCTAATCGTACCCATGGAGTCAGGGCTACCTGACTTCATCCTTTTTGAGGAGCAAATCTGTGGATGCTTTGGAGCCTTTACATTTTTCACTTAAACGCACAATAGTGTTTTTAGTGCAAAAATAAAGTTTTTAAAAGCTTCAGAAGTGGGCCCCGAGGGCAGAGCAAATCCAGTGTGGCAGCCAGGAAAGCAGCAGCTTTCCACAGCCCTGCAAAACGGAATCCTTTGTCCCTCAGATTCCTGACGCTTGTCAAAGGATGGTGCCATTTTAGTCTCCGTGATTCGGGCTCCTATCTCGTTGTCTCTATACAGCAGACCTAACAACTGCGAGTGGGATTTTGAAACAACATTGGCCTAACTCTGCACCTGCTGAAATCACTGGTATAGCTCCTGCTGGCTTTAATGGGAGCACAGTTAGGAACATGCCGAGCGCTCTTAAAAACCCCATCCCATATAGTTAATATTTACACCATCTGTGTTAGGCATTTTTAGATTAAAATATGCAGGTACAGATAGATACATATTCTAATATATGGGGGGGCGTATATTATATAAAATTTGGTGTTGTTACATACTCCTTTTATTGTTTATAGTTCAGAATTTTGCAAGATGATTGTAAAGCAGCACTTATTACCAACTTACAGGTATGAGAGGAGGGGAAAATGAACTTGTTGAAAGTGTGTGAGAAAAGCAACGTGGCCACGAGCCAGCTATCGCTGTAGAGCTGGTCAGAACACAGGAAGCATATCATGTGAACATTTTCATGGAAGAACGTGTCTCTTTTTCCAGCTCTACTCCTGCATTCCAAACTCCGCTCTGCCACGGACTCATCTTGTGCCCTTGTGCAGGTTACTTGAACTCTCTGTGCTCCAGTGAAATGGAGAAGGGAGGGAGTTGCAAGGATAATGCAATTGGTTGGTGTCTTTTAAAGCAGCGGTTCCCAAACGTTAGCCACCTGAGGACCCCCATTTTGATTTATAATTTTTCATGGACCCCCAAGTCCCTCACTCAGCCCCAAGCCCTGCCCCCACTCCACTCCTTCCCCCAAGGACATACCCCCGTTCCATCTCTTTCGACCCCTGCCCCTCCTTTTTCCCACCTCTTTCCATCCCTGAGTGCGCCCAGTCCCTGCTCCGCCCCCTCCCTCCTGCACAGCTGTTCAGCGGCATGCAGGAGGCACTGGGAGGGAGAGGTTGAGGGAGGGAAGGGGAGGAGCTGATCAGCTGGGCCAGTGGACCCCCCTCCAGGGGTCCATGGACCACAGTTTGAGAAATACTGTTTTAAAGCATTCTGAAAAAGGTAAATTACTGGGCAGACGTTTGTTAGTATTTATTGCTTCCTTCCCTCCATTATGTCTCTGGGGCTGGATGGTGTTTATCACAATAGCTGAAGAGTGGAATTAGATTGGCTGTGGTGTCGGACTGACCCTCAGAGCTATGAACGGGGGGTGGTGAGTGGTACGCTCAGAGCTGCAAAACATAGTACACAGTCTGCCTCAAGGCCTGATGGTTTAAATTGCTGGATTTGTAAGATGAAAGGGGAGCTACTGTGAAAATGACAGTAGGCTGGCAGTCTTCTGGCTAGCTTTGTTCAGAAATGGGGACCCCACAGCACTGCTGCTTTGAGTTGATTGCAAAAGGAAAATAACTGAGTGGTGTGAGAAGAGTTTTTTTTTTAAAAAAAAGGATTTAAAGGGCAAGGGGCAGTCTAAAGAGCCCAATCCAAAGCTCATCAGTGTCTATGGGTATCTTTCCATTGAATTCAGTGGGCTTTGGATCAGGCCGTAAATAAAATTCTGCCAATGATATGGAGAACAGCATTTATATGAAGAGGTATTTCCGACTATTAGTGTCGAAGGACCCGATTTGCCCCCATTGCAGTCAATGGGCTTTTTATCATTGTTTTCAATGGGCATTGGAACAGACTCGTATACTGTGTACACCAGGGGTCGGCAACCTTTCAGAAGTGGAGTGCCGAGTCTTCATTTATTCACTTTCATTTAAGGTTTCGCGTGCCAGTGATACATTTTAACGTTTTTTAGAAGGTCTCTCTATAAGTCTATATATTATATAACTAAACGATTGTATGTAAAGTAAACAAGGTTTTTAAAAAGGTTAAGAAGCTTCATTTAAAATTAAATTAAAATGCTGATCTTATGCTGCCAGCCTGCTCAGCCCGCTGCCGGCCTGGGGTTCTGTTCACCTAGGCCGGCAGGGGCCGGCAGCCGGGACCCCGGGCCGGCAGCCGGGACCCCAGACCGGCAGCGGGCTGAGCGGGGCCGGCGGCCGGGACCCCAGACCAGCAGCGGGCTGAGCGGCTCAGCCCGCTGCCGGTCTGGGGTTCAGTCTGCCACCTCCTGCCAGCCAGGGTCCCGGCTGCTGGCCCCGCTCAGCCCGCTGCCAGTCCCGGCCCTGCCCACATAGAGTGGGTACCTACCTTCTCCCTGGTTCCAGCCCATTCTCTTCCTCTCTCTCTGCACTGAGCTGGGGGTGGGAGTGCGCTGAGCACAGGGCTGGGGGTGAAGGAGCAGGCTGCGGGTTGGGGTGCAGGGTCTGGCCAGGAGCTAGAATGAGGGTGGGGGGTCAGGTTTGGGGCAAGAGGTTTGGGTGTGGAGTGCTTACCTGGGCAGCTCCCATTTGGTGCGAGGGGTGCAGGTGGGAATGTGGGAGGGTTCAGAAGCTCCTGTTTGGTGCTCAGGTTGGGGGTGGGAATGGGGGGTGTGTGTGTGCGCAAGAGTCTGGACATGGGGTGTGGGGGGTACTGGAGTCAGGGCCGGGGCCATGGGGAGTGCAGGGGTCAGGGCAGGAGGCTGCGGTGTGTGAGGGGGGTGCAGGGATCAGGGCAGGGGGCTGGGTGTGTGTGAGGGGGTGCTCCCAGCCCCCTGCCCAGAGCGGCTCACGGCAGGGGGCTGGAGGGGATATGCCCTGATTCCACCCCCCTTCCCCACAGCCCCGTCCCCACCTCCTCCCCGGAGCAGCGAGCGCCCTGCGGCTCCACTTCTCCCCCTCCCGCCGCAAGGGCCATCAGCTGATCGGCGGCAGGGAGAGGAGGAGGAGGAGGGGCAGGAACCCAGCATGGCGGGGGAAGAGGTGGGGGAGGGGGGACCTTGCCTGCCCTGCAGCAGCAGCCGGCAGGACCAAGCTTCTTCACCCTGCCCCCGCAGATGGGGGGCGGAGAAGAGCGGGCCGGGGCGGGCAGGATTTTTAATGGCTCTCTGCTGGCTGCCGGGGTCCCGGCCTGGGTTCGGCAGCGGGCTGAGCGGGGCTGGCGGCTGGGACCCGGCAGGCAGCAGCGTGCCATTAAAAATTGGCTTGCCTGCCGTCGTTGGCACGCGTGCCATAGGTTGCCGACCCCTGGTGTGTACACACACACACACACACACACACACACACGTCAATGCATACAGGGGAGACCATTTAACAGGGCAAAGCGGGTTCTGAGAGTTGGGAAATCCTCCTTCCAATATAGAGTTCTCCCTCGAGTGGCTGTTCATGTCTATTCCAATCAGGTATGTGCGTGTGCACAGCAGCTGGAAATCTTTTCCCCTAGCAGCACCCGTCCGGTCGGCCTGAGTGCCACCTGGAGTTGCACCTTCATGGCGCTCGAAATGGAGCCCTGCTGACCTGGCACCCCCTCAGTTCTGTCTTACCATGGTTAGTTCTCTGTAGTTTACTAGTGTTAGTTTAGTATTAGTAGTTAGGTCATAAGTTTCCTTTCAGGGGTCCCTCCCAACCCTCAACAATGCTCCCCCGGCACTGGGATATGTCCCAGTCCCCAGGGTTCAAACTCTGCGAGGACTGTGAAAAATTTATGCCTAAGAGCGACCCACCCTCTTCCTGTCTGCAGTGTCGCGGGGAGAGCCACCAGAAGGAGAGGTGCAGAATTCGCAAAGCGTTTTGCCCTAGGACCATAAAAGACCGGGAGCATAGGCTCAAGATCCTTCTCATGGAGGCGGCACTCCAGCCACAATCCAACCCCAGATGAGACCGTGGAAGGGACACTGATGGCCCCGGCCTTGGAGAACAACAGGGTCCCACAACGGCTGCTGCGACGGGTGGCCCAGAACCTGGGAATCTAGGCAGAGGAGGTGGTAGAGGATGCTGACCCTATGGTAGACATCCTTGCCCACTCCAGGCCCACCTGCATTGCCCTGCCGTTAATTAAGACCATTGCTGAGACCACAAAGATCTTGTGGAAGACCCTGGCCTCTCTGCCCCCTCTGGCCAAGAGAAATGAAAGGCCGCACTTTGTTCCCTCAAAAGGATACGAACACTTGTATACCTCCCTCCCCTCTCCGATTCCCTGGTGGTTGATGCTGTTAATCAGTGCGAGCACCGGGGCTACTAGGGGCTCTCCCCTAAAAATAGGGATGCTAAAAAACTAGACCTATTTGGGAGAAAGGTCTACTCCACTTGAGGAGCTGCAGCTCAGTGTTTCGAACCAGCAGGCCGTCGTGAGCAGATACTCGTATAACACCTGTGGCATGATGGCCAAGTTTGTGGAGCTGCGGCCGCAGGACTCCCGTGTGGAATTCTCTGCACTGGTGGAGGAAGGGAAACGAATTGCACGAGGAAACGGGGCAGACCTCAATCTGATCCTTTCCAGACTCACGGGTCTGCCCTTTGAACCTTTGGCAACAAGCTCCCTGCTCTCTCTCTCCTACAAGGTGGTGTTTCTGGTAGCGATAACCTCAGCCAGGAGGGTGTCTGAGGTCAAGGCCCTAACATCAGAACCTCCTTATACTGTGGACAAGGTTCAGCTCAAGCCTCACCCGGCTTTTCTCCCGAAGGTTGTCTCCCAGTTTCAAATCCTCCCTGTATTCTACCCTAAGCCACACTCAAGCGGCAGGGACCAAAAGCTTCACTCATTGGATGGCCGCAGGCCACTACCCTTCTACATCAAGAGAACGAAGCTGTTCCATTCCAATACCCACCCTCCTTCCCCTTTGTCGGAGGGGAGGTTTTCAGGCTGCCGTGCACCCGCGTGCACACACACCTGATTGGAATGGACATGAACAGTTACAAGAAAGTGAGTAACCATTTTTTTCCTGCATGGCAAATCTGGCAAAATATACTCAACTTTTTGCTGTTGTCACGCTATAGATATGGGATGTGTTTCTGCTTAGGGATGGTTTTAAAACTGAAGTGAAGCTCCTAAAACATGCAGGGGCAGAGATCTGCTTCTGCAGGGATTATGGCTGTGAGGGGCAGGAATGTGCCCCTCTGCTCAGCTACTAAACCACAAAGGCAATTGCCATGTGTATCTGTTAAGTCCTACCAGAGAGGGAGCTTCAGACCTTTGGATGGCTGAGCTGGCAGGATACTACCCTTAAAACAGTGCTTTGCTGCAGTTCCCGTGGGAGAGGTGACTTAGCTTCATTGCGGTTGTCATGCATAGTAAAAGATCTCCCTCTTGATGTTTCTCACTCTTTCCTTTGCAAGAAAGCAGCTTGGGAGCAGGCTCAGTAAACCCCCTGAGCTTCATAGATGATCAGGGTTAGAAGGGACCTAGGAGGTCATCTAGTCCAACCCCCTGCTCAAAGCAGGACCAATTCCCAATTTTTGCCCCAGATCCCAAATGGCCTCCTCAAGGATTGAACTCAGAACTCTGGGTTTAGCAGGCCAATGCTCAAAGCACTGAGCTATCCCTCCCCCATGGTGGGGAAACAAACAGTCATAGAGAAAGAAGGAAGGAATAATGGTGAATGGACAAGCTGAGGAGCAGAAGATAGCAGGAAAATGGCCATTTACAGGGAGTTACAAGGAGGCACAGAGATGTGTTTAGCATCCTGGCAAACGGATATATTACGAGGCCATTTGTAGGCGTGCAGTAGACACAGGGTCCTGTAAATAACTAATAGGCAATGCTTGATCGATGAACGTGCCCATATATAGAGACCCTTCCTCCAGCAGGCCTAGACTGGCACGTGTTCCCACTGGTGAGTTCAACTACAACAAAGTCAACCGAAAGGTTTCTGTTAACGTGTGTGGGTAAATACAGCAAAGCGGATGCCTTGCACTTAGCCTTTGGAAATGGCAAACTGAAGTAGTCTACGTACAAAGAGATCCCAAATGATTAAACATGAGGGGTTAGGTGGAAGACACAATCAGTCTGAGTTTCTATGCAACTGCTGCATTTTTCACTTTGCGAGGGTTTCCCCCCCCCCCCCTGCCCAAGCTTTTCTTCTTTTTTGAACTGCCTTGCAGCTAGACTCCAGATATGTCATCCATTAAGGATATGGGCCAACAAAGAAAAGGAAATGGTTTCCAAGCAACAGGAACTACGCCAAAGTTTTCAGAATTGATTGTAGCCCTCTGACTCAGATATCCTTTTATTCATCCATTCGCCAGTGTGGCAGTTCTCTGCATGCTCCCTCAGCGATCGGAGAACTGGACACCTACGGCGTAATTTCAGTACAAAAGCCACATTGATAGTCCTCTCACAGCAATAGGCACACGGAAATATAGCCTCTGAGGAGGCCCATAGGCCTCCATGGTTTAAAGAACAGAAAGTGAGTGGGTGCAGTATCACTGTTACAATTGTGGTCTGACTGTGAGGGACTGGGCTTTGAAAATTCTATTATTTACTAGCAGTCAGAAGTGGTTGAAGTCCCCTCAGACGTAGGCCAGTCTGTGGTTTCCAAATTTCAGATCACTTACAGCCTCAGGGTGTGCTGGAGATGCCTTTGGGTGGGCTGGGGGCTCCCCCCTGGGATGACATTTTTGTTGCCACCAGATGCAACTCTGAGAGATGGCACCGTACCCAGTGCTGAACAGATCTCAAAAGGTCTAGGGGTGAGGTGAAAATAAGCAGGAATTTGGATGTTCACCTGAACCTCTCTGGGTTGTAGAATTGAGGTGTTGTGAGAACAGGTGACTCTAGAAGATTTCCAGTACTTCCTGTCACTTGTGTGGTCTGAGATACCATGGGAGTTTGTCCTATAGGGATACTTTTGCCTCCAGTCCTGACCACAAAGTGCAGGGGAAATGAAAACAAAAGTTATCTCTTGACACTCAGAAAAAGATGGATTTGATTTTGGTGTGCTGGCTGGGCAATGGTTAGGTCAGGTTTATTTTGTGTGAACTGTTTCACTCACTTCTGATTATTCACCCCAGCTGTCACCATCTTACTGGGCAGCACCAATTGGCCACAGCTCGACGTCACTCCTATAATTCCTGCCTTCTGAGTGTGGTATGCAAACGTGGCAGTTCCTGGTGTCGCAGTTTCAGGGTAACTGCACCTGTATATCCCCTCTGTGGTCCCTCAAGGGCACTCACTTAGGGTTACCGGCTTCCAGCCGTCACCTCTCTTGAGCAGAGACCCACCTCTCTCTCTCTCTCGACTGGGGTTTTAAGGCTTCATACACAGTCCCCTGCTTTACACTGTGACATCCCCAGCAAGAGAGTCTGCCTAAACACCAGTTCCTGTGCTTTGCTTTCTCTCTGAGGGCAATCAACAGTGTAATGCCAGCAGTTACAAGCTAGCACACAGCCCTTTCTAAGCAAGCACGCTTATTCTTAAGATGAAAGCATCACAGAGAAAACATAAAAACAATATACTGTATATCCATGCTGAAAACTTACCAGAGGTCACCCATTAGTGTTATGGGGCCCTAACAGGCAGGCCAAGGTCCTTCCAACCATTCTGCAAGGATTGGGAATCCCACCCCCCTTTGGTCTTCCCCATTATCTGGATGAAAATAAAGGCCCTGAATCATAGAATCATAGAATATCAGGGTTGGAAGGGACCTCAGGAGGTCATCTAGTCCAACCCCCTGCTCAATTCAGGACCAATCCCCAATCAAATCATCCCAGCCAGGGCTTTGTCAAGCCTGACCTTAAAAACTTCCAAGGAAGGAGATTCTACCACCTCCCTAGGTAACGCATTCCAGTGTTTCACCACCCTCCTAGTGAAAAAGTTTTTCCTAATATCCAACCTAAACCTCCCCCACTGCAACTTGAGACCATTACTCCTTGTCCTGTCCTCTTCTACCACTGAGAATAGTCTAGAACCATCCTCTCTGGAACCACCTCTCAGGTAGTTGAAAACAGCTATCAAATCCCCCCTCATTCTTCTCTTCTGTAGACTAAACATTCCCAGTTCCCTCAGCCTCTCCTCATAAGTCATGTGTTCCAGACCCCTAATCATTTTTTTGCCCTTCGCTGGACTCTCTCCAATTTATCCACATCCTTCTTGTAGTGTGGGGCCCAAAACTGGACACAGTACTCCAGATGAGGCCTCACCAATGTCGAATAGAGGGGAACGATCACGTCCCTCGATCTGCTCACTATGCCCCTACTTATACATCCCAAAATGCCATTGGCCTTCTTGGCAACAAGGGCACACTGCTGACTCATATCCAGCTTCTCGTCCACTGTAACCCCTAGGTCCTTTTCCGCAGAACTGCTGCCTAGCCATTCGGTCCCTAGTCTGTAGCTGTGCATTGGGTTCTTCCGTCCTAAGTGCAGGACCCTGCACTTATCCTTATTGAACCTCATCAGGTTTTTTTTGGCCCAATCCTCCAATTTGTCTAGGTCCCTCTGTATCCTGTCCCTGCCCTCCAGCGTATCTACCACTCCTCCCACTCGCCCTGGGTGAGTTCAAACACATCCCTTTTAAGCCAAAATCCTTTCTTCGTGTTCCTAGTCTCTGGAAGCCCTGTTGGAACCAATATATGTGAGCCTCCCCAGAGGGTGGTATCTCTCGCTGTGTTGACAATGTGAGTGAGTCATCTAAATGAGCCCCCACCGTTTTAGTTCCTGAAGGAGCTGTGGTAACCCTCCCCGTGCACTAGAGCACAATCATAAGCACAATCCCTGGCTCCCAGTGCTACATCGATTTAATACAGTAGGTTCCCCCAAGATACTGCATGTCTGTCACACCTGGCACCTGTGCAGAGTGGGTGGAATTAACAATAAACGGTGTTTAACCAAAAGCTCTTCCCACACTTGCCCATTTACATGGAGGAAAAAAGCCTGGATGTGAGGAGCCTACAATGCTTACTGGGCCATATCCCTGACTACAGCTGAACGGCGCACTGTGTTCCTTTGCCCTGAATTAGAGCAGCCCCAGACCCTAAGCAGCCAAAATTACAGCCACAGATATTGAACACCTGCCCTTTACCCTGATATACCGCAACAGATAGGGAATGGCCTAGGGCAGGGGTTCCCAAACTGGGGCACATGTACCTGAGACATCTCTGGGGGGGTATGCAGGAGAAATTGTGTAATAGCGGATTTTAGTTTATTTATTGCGTTTTCATAACAGGCTACTCAGAGGAAGCTTTAAAACTCTGTGGGAATTTGTTATAGAAAATACAGTAGTTAATTTACTTCAAGATGTACCAATGAGAACACAGATACACAGAGATGCTTACATACAGAGCTCTCACCTCCAATCACCATACAGCGCAAGTTCAGTTGCCCAGCAACCATCCAGTCTAACTGAGCTCAGAACGTGGGGGTGGGGGCATTCGGTTGTATAAGTCACACTATATCTGTGCATAATGGTGAAATATGGACAGATGGCTAAAGACAGGTAGCGTTAAGAAGAACACACAAAGTATCGGTGATGAGAAGGGTACGGGAATGTGGGCAGCTGGTAGATCTGGAAGTGGGTACGCAATAAGAGAAGTTTGGGAATCTCTACACCACTGGAGAATCACCCTTGCATTGAGGTGACCATCCTGATGCTGGATACTTTGGGTTTAAGGCCCGTTTGCATTGGTGACATCGTGCAATATGGCCATGCCACAAAGGAAAATCTGCCACACAACTTCATTTTGCTCTGCATCCTGCACCAGCGCGCACAGCGATCTTCACTGAGCGGCCTGTCGTGTGAGCCATGGAGAAGAAACAAGAGAATGAAGAACACAGTTTGACAAGTCAAAGTAATAAAATCCGATCCCTGTAGCAGCCTCCCTGAAACGCTGCACGGTACAACGGTTAATATTTAGCTGCTTTTGTTTTACATCTTTCCCCTGGGGGACACTCTGAAACACATTCTGTTTAGAAATTCTGCTGCTCAGATGGTGGGGCCCAATCCACCCATCCCTGTGCTGAGTAGGGTCTGCCTCTGCAATGGGACTCTGCTTTACGATGGGAGGTGGGGGCAGAATTAGGCCCTTAGGTTTTCTGGATTTTTCTTTCTTTGGGGCAAGATTGTGCCTTTCAGCACAGCCATGAGTAGGGGGTGGTGCACCAGCTGCCCCACCCAGGGGGCACTGGCTGCACACACACACCTTTGCTCCCTCTTGTTGTTTTTGGGGAGGGGGAAGATGAGGTGGGGGAGGAAGGAAGGATTAAGGGGATGATGAGGAGGGAGTAACTTGTTGCAACCCCTTGCAAATGTGCAGTTTGCTCCTCCTTGCACCTAGCCAATTGCTGTGCTCCCCAAGTAGAAATGAAGCCCCACCCCACCCTCTGGCTTCCAGGGGATGTGCTTCACACCAGACCCAAGATATGGGGATGGAGACACCTTACTTCCCCACACCGCCTTACTCAGGCAAAGATGACAAGGGATGATCTAACCTTTGGGTTTCTTACTAAAGACCTTTGCGTGAAGCCAGCATCTGCCCCTAGGAGTTCATCTGCTCCTGCTTGTATCCTCAGGAATGGGATGTTTGACATGGGGCCATAGTTAGCTAGAACTGAAATATCCAAGTTGGGCTTCGTCAGTGTTGGTTAGACTATTGTGTGTTTGAAGGAGGAAGGGAAGATACCTTCTGTCGATCAGAAGTAGCACCAGTTGCTCATGATTCATTTTCACAAGGCAGGATGGGCATAGGTCGGATTCACAAGTCTTGGGTCGAGACTCCTTTAAGATGTCCAGAACTTCTTGGTGAGTGAATGTACTGAACTCTGGGTGTGCAGGCAGGCTGTTGGTTGGTGGGTATAGGTGATCCATGGTGTCTTCCCCAGTGTGGGCGATCTTTTTGGTGAAGTAGGATTGCAGTCCCTCACAGCGCTTGGTACTGGGCTCTGATGCATATTCCAGCGACTCCGGATTAACGACGCTGTTTACCACCTTGGATAACTCTTTGGGGCGGGATTTGGTAGTCTCAGTGGAGGCTACTGTAGTGATGCTCAGAAAACCTCGAGATACTTCTTGTAACTTTCCACTGGAAGGCAAGGGGTGGGGGAGTCAAGTTTGGGAAACAAAGGTTTCCCGCCTTTATGTAAATCCTATTTAAGGGTGGGGAGGAAAGCAAACAGGACTCCTCCTCTCCCTGGCCTGTCTACCCAAGAAGAAAGACTGCTAAAGCCGCCTGAAGGGAAGGCAGGGGGGGAGTCCTGACTGAGACAGGGGTCCAGTCTGAAAAGAAATATAACTGGAACTCTGAACCACAGAAACTTTGCAACCTGCCTAAAATAACATTTAGGGTGAGAATTAACATTTTGTAACCTGTTTGTTAAGTATATTCAGCTTAGCTTGCGTATTTTGCTTTATTTGGTCAGTAATCTGCTTTGTTCGGTCTGTTATCTCTTATATTCACTTAAAATTCACCTTTTGTAGTTAATAAACTTATTGCTTGTTTATAATATAACCCAGTTTATGTAATTTCTAACTGGGGGGGTAAGACATTGTGCATATCTCCCTCCACATTGAGGGAGGGGGCGGATTTCATAAAACCTTTGGGTTTGTCCCCCTTAAAGGGAGTGGGCACCAGAGTGTTGGGGAGAGCCCTCAGGCTGAATCTTTCCAGAGCGGATCTCTGTCTCTCTCTGCAGCTGGGTGTGACCCTCCCTGTGAGCTTGGCTGGAAGAGGCTTGTGAGCCTAACCCAGGAAGGCCAGGTAGAATAGACAGGCTCAGTGGTGTCTCAGCACATCAGGTGACAGGGCCAAAACCCGTCACATTCCCAACCTGACAACAGCACAACTTGAAAAGGAACACAAGTTTTGCATTCATTGCCTGGATCTCTTGTGAATGTGAAATCCTGTCTGCTTCCAACATGAAGAATTGTGGTTTTGGGGGCTCATTAGCCAGTGGTGGATCAGAGCTGGTGATTGCTATTGTAATGTATGGTGAAGGCATTTCAGTCACCCCCATTCGTGCTTTTCCCTGAGCTATGGATGTCATTGACTGTGACGTTTGCTGATCTTTTTCTAAGCACTAATCTGTTTTATTTTCTTCACAAATCCAGGTTCTAAAGCCCTTTGGAGTGCTCCTTTGAGGAGTGAGTTAGCACAGTGAATACCCCTCACCGTTCTCTCCTTGACATTTTAGCATTACTGCTCAATCAAGCATGAAGCTCTTGTGGTCTCATCACCTCAGGCTGTGACTGCATCCGATCCCACAAGCTCGGCAGTCTCAAATCTTGGGCTTGTTATGTGCTCCTAAGACCAGTGGGAGCTGAGGGTCCTTTCACCTCACAAGATCCAGCCCTCAGGCTTGGTCGATAGCGTCCAGTGTAACTAGAGCTGAGAGGCCCAGTTTTCAAAGCAGCTCCCACTGCTGCTAGGCAGAGTTTTGGGTGCTGAGTATCTCTGAAGAGCAAACCGGAGGTGTTTTAGCTCACTCTGTTTGGTGAATGACAGCTCTGAACCCATCTAGTGTTCTTCTTCTTTTCCAGCTCCTACGGCGAGCTCACCAACTGCACCATCCTGATAGCCAAGAAACTGGATTGCTATTGGCCGAACCAGCTGGTGGACGAGTTCTTCATAGCCATTCACAAGCACTATTTCAAAAACTGCTCCCTCTCTGGGAGGTCTCTGCGCGACCCACCTAACAACATCCTATGCCCATTCCTTGTGGTCCCCATCCTCATCACCCTGCTCATGACGGCGCTGGTGGTGTGGCGGAGCAAGCGGAGCGAGGGCATTGTGTAAGCTAGCATGCCCCAGGATCTCAGGAAATCCATAGAGAGACCTACCTTCCTGTGGACTAATCCCTCTGTCAGACTCGGCGAGCCCTTGTGGAATCCGCAGCACGTTGGAAGCTTTGGTGAACAGCTTTGTAACCCTAAGGCAAAATGTGGAGAAAGAACAGTGCACGCTTGACGTTTAACACTGTCCTGACTAGAGAGGTGTGCCGTACTCATACACATTTCCTCTGGATAACAACCCTTTGTTCAGGCAGAGATGACACGCTTTGGACTAAATGCCATTTCTCATTACTCTCAGTAACTGCAGCACTTCTTGCAAGCCAACTACTTGGTCATTTTAAAAATCATTTATGAGACAATTAATTGAAAACGTATATCTATAGGTCAAGACTAGTATTTATACACTTAATCAATAATCAGCCACAGGATGGATCTGGGGAGGCACCATTCTGTAGACATCTAATTATTATAATTTATTTCTTGCAAAGTTTTTTGGCTTGAATGCTTCTGAAGTCTATTGTTGTTAATTAAAGGAACCCTTGATTACTTTGCAAACCGCTGTTGTCAGTTTTTGCTTATAATGTACTGAAATATTGCAGCATTGCCTAGCTACACAGAAGCCAGACTTTTCATGGTTAAAAGATATTTTTTGCAAATTATTTCTCCTATAGTTTCATAGAACTGTAGAAATGTAGGGCAGGAAGCGATCATGAGAGGTCATCAAATCCAGCCCCCTGCTCTGAGGCAGGACCGAGTAAACCTAAACCATCGTTGACAGGTATTTGTCCAACTTGTTCTTAAAAACCTCCATGGATGGGGATTCCACAACCTCCCTTGGTAGCCTGTTCCAGAGCTTAAGTACTCTGACCAGTTAAAAAGTTTCTCATAATATCTAAAGGATATCTAGAGACCTCAGCCAAGATCAGGGCCTCATAGTGCCAGGCACTATGCAAACATAACAAGAGACAATTCCTGCCCTGGGGAGCTTACAATCTAAACAGAGGGAGGGGGAAAGGAAAAATTCTCCCCCGGGGGAACTGAGGCACAGATAGATTTCAGTGACTTACCCAGAGAGTTTGCGGAAACTGAACTGAATGCAGACTAAAGTTCAGTCTGGGGCCTTCACCACAAGCCCATTCTTCCTTCTTTGTAGCACCGTTCAGGAGGAAGGTGCTTTACACGTTAGCATGAGTAATTATCGTATTATCGGCAAGTTTGTTCCACTCTAGGATCTTATTCATGAGATTTCTGATGGTCTCCGAGCTTGACAGGCAGTGTTAACACCCCCCCACACACACACACACGCGCGGTCATGCTCCCTTCCTCCACAAGCATAGAGCCGCTGCCATAGAAAGCGTCACATTTTATAGTCCCCAAACATCTTAAGTGTCCAGCCACAGTCTGAATGGGGGGGCAGGCGCAGGAAGCAACAGAGCAAAACACAGTGAGACATGGCACCAAAACAGTGGACGAACACAGCCATCAGTTATAGCAAAAGCACGGCTTTTTTCCCCAACAGGATAAGCTCTTGGAAGCAGAACTGTTGCTCCTGCAGATTGTTTTCCTTGATTCATTTTCCTCCCCTAATTCTAGCGAACGGTCCATTAGCCAGTGCGGAGACCCCAAAATATTATTGGAAAACTGACTTATTCCAAGATTTGTAGGGTATAGAAATCCAGCTTCAATCCTGGAAAGCTCTCCTTGTGTCCACCGGCTCTCCAGCTGGCTGTTACAATGAGCCCTGCACTTCCTCTAGGCTGCTAGCCTCTGTCCCGGTCCCTCACTTTCTCTAAACTCAAAACATCTTCTCCAGCGAAAATTGTATTTAGGTCCCAATCCTGCTCCCACTGAAGGACAGAGTGGTATTGAGAGGATGGGCAGGAGAGAGGTCGCTGTTGGTTTCATTGTTAGTAGGATAAGTCCCTTGTACTGGGGTTGACAGCAGTTTAAGCTGGTTGAGCTATACTGTCCCATTTGCTTATTGTTCAGCCTTATGATTTGCATGGAAGGCGCTCGATAAGTTATGATAAGATACGGAGATATTGCAGTTTAAGTGCTTTTGTGCTGTATTTTTATTGCATAAAGACTGCAAAAATATTTTTATCATCATTAGTCAAATCTCCAAGTCCTTAAATCAAGGTTCATGGCCCCGGGTCTCTTAGTGGAAAATGTGTATTTTGTTCCAGACCAAAGCAGCATGGAATTGTCTTTAAATATTGTACAGTATTCTGTAATAAGGAATAAGCACGTTGCCAAAGGGGTTAAGATGGGAGGGGGTTTCTGAGAAGGGCAGCTTTGTTGTTTAGCAGGGACAGGGTGATTCATAAAGCAATAACTTCCTTGGAAAAGAGAACTTTTCTACCCAGAGGAGCCTGGATCTGAATGAGAACAAATTCTAATTGCATCGGGGGAGGTGCAGGAATTTAAGCAACCACGCAAAGAGGCTCATTCAGACACCGACACATGCATGTTCTAACTAAATGGTTCACGCACAGCGGCATGAAAAACAAACATCAGCATTGCCAACAATGGGCACCTACAGTTAGGTTCCTAGAACCAGGTCCTGGTATTTAAGTGCCTAATTCCCATTGAAATCAATGGAAGTTAAGCACTTAAATTCCTCTGAGGATCTAAGCCCTAAGCCTGATTTTCAAAAGGGATGAGCATCCAGCCTTTCCCACTGCAGTCCTGGCCAAATGCTTTTGAGTCTCACACAGATCCCAGCTGGATGGACTCCACAAGGCTGGATTCCTTACCCTCCTCTTCTCTGGTGTCCTGCAGTATTTTCCTTTCCTGCTGCCACTGTCTCTTCTTTTTCAAGGCACAGATGGGGGTTTGCAGAGATCCACTAAAAGAAGGCAGAGTTATAAGACCCAGCACTCATACTGCAGGGCCACCTTTATATCTAACCACAGGGGCCTAATTTTCAAAAACATCTACTGGACTTTGTGATGTATAAAGCCCACACTGGCAGTGACAGAATTGCAGGGGAGCTCAATTAGCCCATGCTGTGGCACCTGGAGAGGAGATAGGTAATTAAGGATTAGACCCAGCTGGGAAGAACCCAAGCCGGTAGTTCCTGTAGCAATGCAGGGCTTTACTTACAGGAGACAAAGGAGAGAGAGGTAGTAGGGAGTTCTCTTCCCCTCTGGCAAAGGAACCATAGAGGGGCCTGCAGGGTGGAACACGTACTTTGGGATTGTCCCTGCGGGGAGCTGAGGAGAAGGAGATGTCTAAAGGAAGCCTGGGAGAAGAAAGATTGCAGGGCAGCAGCTTGAGAGGAGCCAGATCTCCAGAGAGAAAGCCCTGAGAGGGAGTGCTCTGTAACAGAATGAGGAGGAACCCTGCAGAGCCCAGCAGAGGAGAGAGGAATCTGTGGTGGACTGAGCTTGGGGGGGCAGGATGAAGATGTTCTGTTCTGTTGAGTTTTGAGTTTGGCCTTGTTACCCCGGAAGGGGTGGGAGCTGGCTGGAAGCCCAAGTTGCTGCACAGGCCACCGGAAGACCAGAATGAGGCAGAAGGGCTGCAGTGCTGGGTCTCACCATGAGGCCATCCTGGGATGGTGAGTCTCACAGACTTAGATATCTAAGTCATGTAAGCACTTTTCAGAATTGTTTGATCCTTAAATTCCACAGAATTATGCGGTTACTCTCTGTGGAGGGGGGGGGTGGGCAGGCGGGCTGAGCTGTGGAGGCAGAAGCCATGCACGGACAGGTATCTTCAGATTTTTAGCAAAGCATAGCAGCTTATTCATTTCAATGTAAATTCAAGCCAGTATAAAAATTCTCCTTTTAAATGTACTTTTTAGAGTTGTGTTGGTGGATAAGAATGAGCTTGTTTGGTCTAAACCGCACTGCACACTAACTAAGAATACTGTAAAGTGCTTTTAAATGATTGTCTTGCCTCGAGAGAAATGACAGTGTTTCCTGCGTGTTTTTTCCCTTTTCATTTGCATGGAGGAATTGGCAGAAAAGCATGCGCTATCTGGGCTCTTCTGTAAAGCTGGTAAGACACCCTGGCCTATGGCAGCTGAGAGCCATTTGTACTGGTGTGTTTATGCTATCTGCTTTCATAGCCCGCGCTTTAGAACATTGCTGGACATTTTCTGCGTGCCATGTAACGTGTTAGCTCCTTACTGGCTGAATGCACAAGTGAGAATTAAATAATCCCGAGCACTTCCATATACTCTCTAATGTACTAAAGCAAGCAGTGGATTGTAAATTTGAATAACTCATGCTAATACCAGGCTTGAAGCATTAGTTTATGAATTCTGTCTTGTTAAGAGTCTGGGGGGAGGGGGAACACAGTCTGAGAAGGTACTGTTTTATCCCCAAGCCACTTCTACACACACACACCATCTTGGGTGGTATTCATGCCTGCACAGAGGCCCAGTGCAGGACCCATGTGCCTCTTGCTTATTTTGGGAACATAAGGGTGCCCTAGGCCTGGGGTGGGGGTCATGACATTCTGGGGTGCAATCCAGACCAGTGTGGGGTTGTCACCACTTGTCCAGCAAGCTGGGGGTGCCTCCTCTGTGCGGTTGCAGCTCCCAACCTGGGCTCCTTGCGAACAGCATGCCGGTCCACAGGCGCTGACTGTTGGTTTTGGGTTTTTTGCTGGTGGGGGCTTTTGAGGAGGGGATGTGTGTGTTGAGGAGGAGGCTCTGCCAGTTTGGGGAAAGGCTATCATCAGCATTTTTATACACTTTCATATTCCACTTACTGAATGTGTGTATCATTGGTACACCAGTGGGTATGGGGCGGGGGGCTTGGGGAGGGGACAGAGGAACAGGTGGGGCCACAGTCTGGGCGCTGGTGCTCCTCCACGCTTGTAGGGAGTTTCCAGTGCTCCTGCCCAGCCTCCCCAAATGCAAGAGTCACGTGGCGCCTATGACTGATTGGCTCGTGGGTACTGAGCACCCCCTATTTTTTGGGGTGGGTGCTTGAGCCCCAGAGCACCCACAGAGTCGGCACCTATGTGCAGGTCACACCCTGAGTGTGTCTGTATAGCCACAGGAACCCGTCCGCAAACACCAGCTACACTGGCTTCCAGCAGCCTTGGTTACAACTTGCAGGTGACCCCAATACACTCCCAGTACTGAATTTCCCCTCCAAAACATGGGTTCTGCACTGTCCAGCTCTTTTCTGGACAGTCCAGCTATACTAGGTCTGTTGCCTCTCTGGGGGATTAGTGTACAACAGTTTGCTACCCTAAATGGAGTTCCCCACACAGTTCACAACGCTGGATTTGTTTTGATTTGAAGAATAAAAAGTCCAGTAAACTACAGAGAGAGATTAAGGGAGTACAAGGCATGAAAGTCAGAAATTGTCACAAGAGAAACAAAGATAAAATGCTTCCTAGTACTAAACTTAACAAATTAGACTTGGTTCAAGGTGAAGTCCCTTACCATACTCCCAACGTCCTAAGTGTTTTGTTGTCTTAAGGGCATAAGTGCCATGTCTAGTTGGCAGCCAGTATCAAGCAGAGAGCCCCAAGGATCTGTTCAATATCTTCATTAATGATCTGGAGGATGGCATGGATTGCACCCTCAGCAAGTTTCCAGATGACACTAAACTGGGAGGAGAGGTAGATACGCTGGAGGGTAGGGATAGGATACAGAGGGACCTAGACAAATGAGAGGATTGGGCCAAAAGAAATCTGATGCGGTTCAACAAGGACAAGTGCAGATTCCTGCACTTAGGAAGGAAGAATCCCATGCACCGCTACAGACTAGGGACCAAGTGGCTCGGCAGCAGTTCTGTAGAAAAGGACCTAGGGGTTACAGTGGACGAGCAGCTGGATATGAGTCAACAGTGTGCCGTTGTTGCCAAGAAGGCTACCGGCATTTTGTGCTGTATAAGTAGGGGCATTTCCAGCAGATCGAGGGACGTGATCGTTCCCCTCTATTCAACATTGGTGAGGCCTCATCTGGAGTACTGTGTCCAGTTTTGGGCCCCACGCTACAAGAAGGATGTGGGAAAAATTGGAAAACATCCAGCAGAGGGCAACAAAAATGATTAGGGGACTGGAACACATGACTTATGAGCAGAGGCTGAGGGAACTGGGATTGTTTAGTCTGCAGAAGAGAAGAATGAGGGGGGGATTTGATAGCTGCTTTCAACTACCTGAAAGGGGGTTCCAAAGAGGATGGATCTAGACTGTTCTCAGTGGTACGAGGTGATAGAACAAGGAGTAATGGTCTCAAGTTGCAGTGGGGGAGGTTTAGGTTGGATATTAGGAAAAACTTTTTCACTAGGAGGGTGGTGAAGCACTGGAATGCGTTACCTAGGGAGGTGGTGGAATCTCCTTCCTTTGAGGTTTTTAAGGTCAGGTTTGACAAAGCCCTGGCTGGGATGATTTAGTTGGGGATTAGGTCCTGCTTTGAGCAAGGGGTTGGACTAGATGACCTCCTGGGGTCCCTTCCAACCCTGATATTCTATGAAGAGAGATGGGTAGGGAGAGAGAACTTGAGGTGTTTTTGCCCCTCACTTTTATAGTTCAGTCCCCCCTGTGAAATACATTTTGCTGTGGGTTACCTCTAGGTCTTTAGCCCACGAAAGCTGATGCTCAAATAAATTTGTTAGTCTCTCAGGTGCCACAAGTCCTCCTTGTTCTTTCTGCTGATACAGACTAACACGGCTACCACTCTGAAACCTAGTTTAAGGTTCATTCAAACAGTAAAGGAGGTAACACGGTATTTGGTGGTGAAAGCGGTTGCTCAGGTTTTTCTCCCCTCTGTTAACTGAAATGCTGATTTTTTTTTTTCTCGTCTCCTGTCTTCTCCTTCATTGTCTGAGAACCCTGATTACAACTTGTATTTAAACTGAGGTAAACCCACATTCCTCTATTTCGACAGGACTGGTCAAGCAGATCTTAACTGGGGCTATGTGGCTTTGAATATTTGCTGCCAACATTATTCAGGGGGAAGTCATAACTTTATATATAATGTTGCTACACACACATTATTGACCAGTGAGTGATTAGTTTTCAAATGATACCTCACAAGGCAGATTTTGTACAAAGATTCCTACAGTGGAGCGTGGGGTGTGAATACAGGAGTATGTTCTGTCACAGCTCGCCCTCTACACAAAGGTGAATTTCACTTGAAATAGCCCTCACCGCTCCTGTGTTGAGCCCAGAGTTTGGCAGCAGACTGGTTGTGCTTCCCAGCAGGCTGGGAGAAAGTGCTGAGGACTTGTCGTCTGTTGGGAAAAGCAGTAGGTTTGTCAGGCCTGCTCATGTAATGCTGCTCATCTGAGAATGGCGAAGCTCTTCACAAAGATGGGGAGTGCTACCTCCATCCCCCAGAAGGGGAAACTCAGGCTAGCGGGGGTCAAAGCCCATACTTCAGACTTGGGTGCCTAAAGTTAGGTATCGACATGAGGAGGCCAAGAAGCCACTTCTCACAGGGCAGCAGCTCTGCCCTGAACCAGGAGACCAGAAAAGCTAATACAGAGGCTAAGGGCCACTCAGGTGTACCCTAGCAAATATAGACTAGAATTACAAGGCCTCCATTTCTAACCCAGTGAAAACTTGCTTTAATATCATTTAGATGTATTGTCGTAGCCTGAAGGTCCAAGACCTCATTGTGCTAGGCGCTGTACAAACATCAAACAAAAAAGCCAGTCCCTGTTCCAAAGAGCTGACGGTCTAGCTGTAAGACAAGAGACAACAAACGGATACAGACAGATGGGGGGAGTACAAGGAAACAATGAGACAATATTGTGTAAATAGACAAGACAGACGCAGGGTGAGGGAAGGGGCAGAACACGCCAGCAGAGTGACCAATGGGATGGCGGCAGACTGCATGTTAACTACCCCTTCACAACTGGGGAGGTAAGAGGGGATCTGCTAAATGGAAGGGGAGGGGTGATCGTGTGGAGTCAGCTGAGGTGAAGAGGCTGTGAGGGAGTGGGAGGGTTGGAGCAAACAGCCCCTCAACATAGAGCGCCGACAGACAGCCCATTCCGCAGCTCTCTCTCAATGTCCAGGGCTCCTGGCTTTGGCTGCTCCCACCGGCTGAAGCCTCTGGCTGGCTGCTCTCTGCAGGTCTCCCCCAGGGCCATGCTGGGAGGTATCATGTGGGTCTTAGTGCCCCCAGTTGTGGATGGGTGGGACTTCCTTGCACAGTTCTGGGTCCGGAGGGGCAATGCGGGGCGGGAAGAGGTGGCTCCAGCTGGGTCCATTTTACCCCCTCCACACAAGTGAAGCAGTCCCTGCCATGGCTTTCGCACTACTGTATTATCTCCTGGGTACCATGTCATAGAATCATAGAATATCAGGGTTGGAAGGGACCTCAGGAGGTCATCTAGTCCAACCCCCTGCTCAAAGCAGGACCAATCCCCAATTTTTGCCCCAGATCCCAAATGGCCCCCTCAAGGATTGAACTCACAACCCTGGGTTAAGCAGGCCAATGCTCAAACCACTGAGCTATCCCTCCCCCCATAGACCAGGGTGGGCTGAGTCTTCATTTATTCACTCTAATTTAAGGTTTCGTGTGTCAGTGATACATTTTAACGTTTTGTAGAAGGTCTCTTTCTATAAGTCTATATATTATATAACTAAACTATTGTCATATGTAAAGTAAACAAGGTTTTTAAAAAGGTTAAGAAGCTTCATTTAAAATTAAATTAAAATGCTGATCTTATGCTGCCGGCCCGCTCAGCCTGCTGCCAGCCTGGGGTTCTGTTCACCTAGGCCGGCAGTGGGCTGAGCGGGGCCGGCGGCCGGGACCCCAGACTGGCAGTGGGCTGAGCGGCTCAGCCTGCTGCCAGTCTGGGGTTCAGTCTGCCGGCTCCTGCCAGCCAGGGTCCCGGCTGCCAGCTCCGCTCAGCCCGCTGCCAGTCTGGGATCCCAGCCCTGCCCACATAGAGTGGGTACCTACCTTCTCCCTGGTTCCAGCCCATTCTCTTCCTCTCTCTGCACTGAGCTGGGGGTGGGAGTGCACTGAGCAGAGGGCTGGGGGTGAAGGAGCAGGCTGGGGGTTGGGGTGCAGGGTCTGGCCAGGAGCTAGAATGAGGGAGATGGGGCAGGAGGTTTGGATGTGGAGTGGGCACTGGGCAGCTCCCATTTGGTGCGAGGGGTGCAGGTGGGAATGTGGGGGGGGGTGTAAGAGCTCCCGTTTGGTGCTCAGGGTGGGGGTGAGAATGTGGGTAGTGCAAGAGTCAGGGCATGGGGTGTGGGGGGGCTGGGTATGTGTGTGGGGTGCTGGAGTCAGGGTTGAGGTCGTGGGGGAGTGCAGGGGTCAGGGCAGGGGGCTCAGGTGTGTGGGGGGGGTGCAGGGGTCAGGACAGGGGGTGCAGGGTTGTGGGCTAGGGTCCTGGGGGTGCTCCCAGCCCCCTGCCCAGAGCGGCTCACGGCAGGGGGCTGGAGGGGATATGCCTTGATTCCACCCCCCTTCCCCACAGCCCCGTCCCCACCTCATCTCCACCTCCTCCCCGGAGCAGTGAGCGTGCTGCGGCTCCACTTCTCCTCCTCCCGCACAAGAGCCATCAGCTGATCGGCGGCAGGGAGAGGAGGAGGAAGAGGTGGGGAAGGGGGGACCTTGCCTGCCCTGCAGCAGCAGCCGACAAGACCAAGCTTTTTCACCCTGCCCCGCGGGTGGGGGGCGAAGAAGAGCGGGCCGGGGCGGGCAGGATTTTTAATGGCTCTCTGCTGGCTGCTGGGGTCCCGGCCTGGGTTCGGCAGCGGGCTGAGCGGGGCCGGTGGCTGGGACCCGGCAGGCAGCAGCATGCCATTAAAAATCGGCTCGTGTGCTGTCTTTGGCACGTGTGCCATAGGTTGCCGACCCCTGTCATAGAGTCTTAGACTATCAGGGTTGGAAGGGACCTCAGGAGGTCATCTAGTCCAACCCCCTGCTCAAAACAGGACCAACACCCACTAAATCATCCCAGCCAGGGCCCAGCTTTACATAGCCATAAAAACCTCTAAGGCTGGAGATTCCACCACCTCCCAAGATAACCCATTCCAGTGCTTCACCACCCTCCTAGTGAAACAGTGTTTTCTGCTATCCAATCTAGACCTCCCCCACTGCAACTTGAGACCATTACTCCTTGTTCTGTCACCTGCCACCACTGAGAACAGCTGAGCTCCGTCCTCCTTGGAACCCCCCTTCAGGGAGTTGAAAACTGCTATCAAATCCCCCCCCCCCCGCCACTCTTCTGCAGACTAAATAATCCCAGTTCCCTCAGCTTCTCCTCAGAAGTCATGTGCCCCAGCCCCCT
Organism: Chelonia mydas; assembly: GCF_015237465.2. NCBI lineage: Eukaryota > Metazoa > Chordata > Testudines > Cheloniidae > Chelonia > Chelonia mydas. The sequence goes on along the minus strand of NC_051251.2, from coordinate 68,238,768 downwards.
GGTCATTTTCATTGCCCTCTGCTGGACTCTCTCCAATTTGTCCACAGCCCTTCTGTAGTGCGGGGGCCCAAAACTGGACACAGTACTCCAGATATGGCCTCACCAGAGCCAAATAGAGGGCAATAATCACTTCCCTCGATCATGCCAGTATTTGCTATGGAGTGAAAACAGCTGGAGGTCTGCAGCCTTAGTCCATTGTTCTGTGACATCATTATTACGAATTTGTATTTCCATAGTGCCTAGGAGCCTTAGTCACGGAGCAGGCTCCCGTTGGGCGAGGCATTGTTCAAACACAGAACAAACAGATCAAGGCTTACAATGTAAGTGTAAGAGATGGCTGCAGACAGACAGTGGAGTGCAAGGAAACAATGAGATAATACTGGTCAGCATGAGGGGCCGCTGTCCTAGCACCCCTGCTGAGGTAGCTTTACGGATGTTTATGGAGAGCGCCTCTGAAGCATGAGCCGCAGTATGGGAGAAAGCCCACAGTTGTTTCAAAATTTAATAAGAGGGTAGTGGAGGGTGGCCTCGTAGGCTGATTGGAGACTATCATCGATAGTGAATGAGAGACAATAAGCAGGGTGGGGACTGATGGAAAAGGGTCCTGAAAGCAAAGTCAAGTAGCTTATGTTGAATGTGATGGCGGAAGTGGAGGGATGCAGAGCAAGGGATGCCCTGGCCACAAGGACGGGCTACAAAAACGATACATGCAGCAGCATTGTGAATGGAAGCGAGTGGAGCAAGGCTGCATTTGTGGAGGCCGGAGGAAAAGGGTGCTGCCGTAATGGAGAGGCAAGGTGGTGAGAACTTGGATGGGAGTTCTAGCTGTTTGGATTGAAAGGAAAGGCCGTGTCTCAGAGGTGGTATGCCAAAAGGATCGGTAGGCTTTAGCTATAGCCTGGATGTGAGGCTCTAGAGAGAGGTGTGAGTCAGATGATGCCCTGGTTACAGGCCTAAGCGACAGGTGGATGGTGTTGCACAGTGATTGAGAATGGGAGGCAGGGGGAGGCTAACAGCTCTAAATTAGCCATGTGTAGCTTGGGCTGACTACTAGACGTGCACAAGGAAACGTCCGAGTCATGGGGAGAGATTTCCATTTGGACAGAAAGGAGACCAGGCTGGACATACAGAGGTATAGGCAGTCTTCTGAGCTCTGCAGCCTCCAAACATGGTAACAGCCTTCCAGATAGGAAGGAGAAAAGCTATATATATTGTGACAAAGTTCCTCCTCTACCTTGGTGGGTCTTAAGCTTATTGGCGGATTTGCTCACCTTGGAGCTTCACGGCAGCCCTCAGCTTGGCTGTTTTTCTGAACCCACAGTCCAGATCGACTTCTCCTGTGTCTGACCAGGAGTTGGGAGGTTTGGGGGGAACCCGGGACCGCCCTCTACTCCGGGTTTCAGCCCAGGGCTCTGTGGAATGCAGCTGTCTAGAGTGCCCCCGGAACAGCTGTGCGACAGCTACAACTCCCTGGGCTACTTCCCCATGGCCTCCTCCCAACACCTTCTTTATCTTCACCATAGGACCTTCCTCCTGGTGTCTGATAATGCTTGTACTCCTCAGTCCTCCAACAGTCCGCGTTCTCACTCTCAGCTCCTAGCGCCTCTTGCTCCCAGCTCCTTACACACGCACCAAAAACTGAAGTGAGCTCTTTTTTAAACTCAGGTGCCCTGATTAACCTGCCTTAATTGATTCTAGCAGCTTCTTGATTGGCTGCAGGTGTTCTAATCAGCCTGTCTGTCTTAATTGTCTCCAGAAGGTTCCTGATTGTTCCGGAACCTTCCTTGTTACCTTACCCAGGGAAAAGGGACCTACTTATCCTGGGGCTAATATATCTGCCTTCTATTACTCTCCTGTAGCAGGACTCTCTGTGTAGTCCTGTGGTTGGGCTCCATGCCCCAGAAGCAGTGAGTCGCTGGTTCAAATTACTCTCCTGTAGCCATCTGGCCCGACCCTGTCACTATATATATAATATATGTTTATATTTTGGTCATCTTGGGTTAGTTGTTTCCAAAACTGTAACATAGTATTGTACACCTGGCCAAAAACATTGTGAAGAATCTATGTTCAGTTGTAGTTAAAATCAAAACCAGTGCAAGTTTTTCAATAGAATAAAACTCTCTCACTCCAGCTCTATTATGGGAGACGTTTTGACTCGTGAAAAGAGGAAGAGCTGTAACAAAGCAGGAATTCTGTCAATATAAAAAAAATAAGGGAGTTGATGTTTCCATAAAAAGTACAGTAATTTGATTTACAGTTCAGTTAACAGCCCCACCGTTGTAGACTGCAGCTAGTCAGGCCCCTCCACTTTTCCATGCTGGCCCTGCCCTCCCCCAGTCAATTTTTCTACCTTACTACTGATCAGGACGTCACCCTACCCCCACCCCACCCAATTAATTTATATCTATAGCACTTTCCTATTCTTCAAAGGGAAGCTGCAATGGGTTCCCCCGGCTCCAGTGAAAATTTTGCACAAAGGTTGCCACAAGGTAAGAGTGCCTGCATCTCTACTCCCTAAGACCAGGGCAGCTGGAAGTGTGCACCCTGCCATTGGGGTGTCCTTGCCTGTCCTCCCCTTGAGACTTTAGAGCATCTCCCTGACCTGGTGTGTGTGTGGGCGGGGGGGGAATGGTTGTGCATTCAATCCTAGGCTGTACAGCTGCGGGGGTTGCAACTGAATGGCTTGGGAGAGGGCCCTAGATTTATTTTAAGGTGTTCTTCTCTCCCCCCCCCCCCCCTCCACCTCCCAGCCCAGGTGCCATCAGCTTGATCCCTTCCTAGCTGTTGAAGCTCATAGCACAAATAACAGGGAAGCCCCTGAAAGCAGGAGCACATGGATATCTGAGAGGTGTGATAGCCTGGGACCTGAGAGTAAGAGTCATAAGAGTCACCAGTTCAATGGAAGTTAGGAGTCCAGCTCCTTTTGAGCATGCATCCCTTAGTGCCCAAATCCCGGTGACAGTTGGTGTGAATTTGGTACCTACCTCCTCCAGCCTGCAAGCTTCTCGGTTCTTACCCCAGTCAAACCTGAGACTCAACCAGCACTCTCGTGCCTGGTCTCCCTCCTGCCCGTAACTGAAAGGTGCCCCAAATGGCTGCCTAATCTTCTGGCTTTCTGCTCCATTAACACAGTTGAGTTGGAACTTGCTAGATTAGAGCTGCACGCCCTGAAAGATACAATGAGCTGGACAGATTAGGGCGATGAAAGGAACTTTGCCTCAAGCAAAAGCTATAAAATCTCATCTCCTTTGGTCCTGGGAGCTGAACTGAACTGACATCACTGTTCTGTCTTCCCCCACTCCTGTGTCTGGAGGCCAGCAATGTTTCTAGATCAGTGGAAAATCTGGCCTTTCAAAAGAGCAGTCCTACTAAACTGAAACTGACAGAAGTTTTTGCTGTAGCATAGAGGACTCGACCTGGGTGAAATAAAACTTTCTCAGTCTTTTATTGCCTTCCCCCCCACCCCCGCTACTGCTAAACTGTCTGGCACCAGGAGACAAAGAACAAAGTTTCACTGAGCTAAAGGTTTGGAATTTGGCTGTGAGTGATTTAGGGAGTCAGAGATTTAAATGAAGAGGAGAAAGCTGTATCCTAAGTGTAATGTTTGCCAGAGTAAAAAGGAGGAATTGGTTAACATTCGCGCTAATCCTGACCTATTCTCACTCCAACCATGTCTTGCACGAGCCTTTGCCGGGCTCTTCTGAAATATGGATTCTTGACTTTATAAAGGACTTGAGTGCCATTATGCCCATTTTATAGATGAGGAAATTGAGGCACAGAGAGTGGTTCCTGGTCCAAGGTCACAGTAGATCAGTGGCAGAGTTGGAACTAGAATCCAGGAATCTCAAGATCTCTTCCGGTGCTCTATGCCCGAAGCAACGCTGCCTTCTGAGGCCACCCCCGATTTTCACTGGTGTAACTGAGACTTGGGCCCCGAGAAGTGGTGCTGCTTGTGCCTCGCAAGTTGGTATCTAGATTGTTCAGCCAGCTGACGACTGACTGACTGCTGGTAGCTAGGAGTTGTGGTCCACCCTCCCATCGTTTACTTGTGGACTCCCAGGAGCACAAAGAAGTACTTCCTTAGGCCCAGGGACAGATTGTTTCTGGCCTTTGCACAGCATGTGACCAGGCAAAGGGGGTGGGAAGTTCCCATTGCATTACCCCTTCTCTCCCCCTTGCAAGGTGCATACACGCAGCCCTGTACACCTGTGCTACAGCCAGGGACAATCTAACCCTCTGGGTTTTGGTGTCCATTTCTACAGGATTCCAAGCACGGGTAGGGTTACCATACGTCTGTATTTTCCTGGACATGTCCGGCTTTTTGGTTCTTAAATCGCTGTCCAGGAGGAATTTTTAAATATCTTAAAGTCTGGGATTTTGCCATTATTATTTTTCCCCAAAGAAGAGTTGATCATTCAAGAAAGAGAGTGAACGCTGATCACTCGAGAATGCCCACTTTTTCCCCCTAGCTCCTAGCGCTTGTGCCACGAAACAGCTGTTTCGCGTGGCTGGGAGAGAGCAGGGAGGAGGGGGAAGCGGCGCGCTCAGGGGAGGAGGCGGGGCCAGGGTAGGGATTCGGGGAAGGGGGCAGAGTTGAGGTCGGGACTTTGGGGAAGGGGTTGGAATGGGGGTGAGGAAGGGGTGGAGTTGGGGCGGAGCCGGGGACAAATACACCCCCCCCCCCACCCGGTGGAGTATCATCTTTTTTGAATGTTCAAATATGGTAACCCTAAGCACATGGGATGTAAGTGTCTAAACTGGGGCAGAAGCTGTTGGATAGAAATGATGATAAATAGTTCTCGGAAATCTTCGGTTCTGTGAAAATAGAATCAAACCAACCCCTTCTTCCTGAAGGCACAGAGCTGTCTGTGCCTCCAAGTTGCAGTACATCACTTCTGGGCCTTGCCTTGAGCCACTCCTCCCTCTTCAGAGAGTTTGCCAAAGGATTACCACTTCTGAGGGGGTGTGGGCTTACGCAAACAAGAAATGTTATAGACCAATGATGCTTCAAGGAGATGTTTGATATCGGATTGCAAATCTGGAAACCTGGCACTTGCAGGCTATTATGGATGAAAATAACCTGCTGTGTACAAGGCTGACAGTGGTTCCAGCAGTCGCAAAGCCATGCACGCTTCTACAAGATCTGTTGGCCTCCAGAAGAAAATGCCTACAGCCAGAGTTCTTGCCTACACGACTGTCTTCATGACATCCATCTGCAGCAGCTGTGACCATGAGCTGGGCTCATGTCCGGCACTGCTGGCCCAGGGCCGATCTCAGAATAAGAAAAACAGCTTATTAGAGCCAATAGCTGTGTCCTTGCAGCGTGGTAGCTACTCAGAGAGAGAGGCACACTGGCAAATTTCAGAAGCCCTAACTTGCATCCAAGCACAGATCCTGGCCTGGCTTAACAGGTTGCTGAATGGTCAGAGGGGCTGCCGCAATGTAGAAATGTGGCTTAGTCCAATCTTCGCAGCTCGGGTGTCTGGGGTGGAGCTGGAGCCAGGTAGCCCATAGTGTGGGGTGCCCCCTAGCAGGGAGTGGGAAGAAACAGCTAATGCATGACAGACAGGCACATAGTTTGACTTTTATTTTGGGGGGGGAGGAGGAGGGGGAAACCCTGCCCTGCAAGAGGCTTGCAGTTCTCTCCCATGCTCCCCCAAACTACGCCCATGCTGGCAGCCCAAACGCAAGGCCCTTGCAGGTTGGATCTGGCCGGCAGGCTGCCCACTGAAGAACGCTATCTTACAGTTATCTGCTTATGGCAACGTGACATGCCTTTGGAATTGACACATCATGTCCCACAGAAAGAAGAATTATCCGCCACCGGCTTGCAAGTGACTAGAGAAACAATGGCAGATGGCAGTGACCGTAGCAAACACAATGACATTGTGTCTTTGTACAGGACTCTTTGCCCAGAAAAAGGGGAACAGAGGCTGCTGACAATTCCTCCCTGATCCTGCAGACACTTGTCTCCTGGCTTCTCTTGAATACAGTGGCAATGAAAATATTAAGATGGATACTTGGAGTTAAGATGGTTACTTGGATGGGCCATGTTCGAGATGAATGAATTAGACAAAGTGTGAAGGGGGTACCAATTATAGAACAGCTGTGGGAATCAAGGCTTAGATATCTTGGGCATGCGGAAACATTGACAGAATAATGAGGAGACAAGGTATTAAATTTAGGGGCGGAGGCCAAAGGAGGAGTTGGAAGACTTCAAACTAGATGGCTGGGTGTCACACAGGGATTTGTCTAGCTGCAGAGTTTGAGGCACTGCTTCAGGGCCCACTGGAATGGAGAAGAGCTGACCCCGTGTAGACGGGACTAAGTCTAGAAGGAGAAGATGGCAGTTGCGCCTGGAGGCTGCCGCTGTGATTGGACTCCTGTTGTTCTGGGCTCTGGACAACTGTAGAGTGAGCAACAGTCCTTGCCCCCAGGAGCTTACAGTGTAAACAGCGCTGACTAATGGAGTGTGGGATGTAAAATGCAGGCACATAAAAGGGAAGCCGTTTGCCCAAGGTCACCCAGCAGGACAGGGACAGAGCCCAGATCTCCTGGCTGCAGCCCACTGCCCTACCCAGAGCACACACGATGGCTGGGAAGGGGCAGAGTGGCTGGCTGGGAGGTAGCTATGGATGATATTCATAATGCAGGCTGGAATCAGGAATACCGCAGGGCAGGGGTGTACTGTGTCAGGGTCTCCTCCTGCACCTCACTCCTGGCCGGCCATGTCACAGCCAGTCCCACGCGTGCTCACTGCGGAGCGGGGGCTGCTGTCTGTGGCAAACTGGGCAGTGACTTAGTGATATAACTGTCTCCTAGGGAACCAAGAGGTTAAGAGCGGCCCATAAACTCGCTTCCATTTGTGGCCAAAGGTCTCCAGAGCTGAAAAACTTGTGCATGAAGCCACTGCAGTCCCTGTCAGCTGCTGTATTTTTATAGTACTGAACAAGCATGAAATGAGCCTTTCAGCTTTTCACTGCAGCTCTCAAGGCTCATTGTCCAGCACATTCCCTCCGTTTGCCAATTCTGCAGTGACCGCGTGACCCACACCACCACTAGGGTGACATGTAAGAGACGCCCCTGACATAGGAAGCTGTCTTGGCTTGTGTAACTCTGGCTCCTCCCCCCCTGCCCCCAGTTTCTTGCAAATGTGGGAAAGTCAGCACCACTTTTCTTCCACGGTTAGTTCTGGCTGAATGAGCTCTGGCACTAGTCCCAATGCCTAGGTGTATGACAAGGGCCTGCCACGTTTATGGTTAGCAATAATTAGCCTGTCTGAGGCAGGAGTTCTCTCTCCAAATTTTTTGGATGCCTCTGAGAAGGTGGGGCACTCTCACCAGCTGCCTGCTCTCGGGCCCTGCTCTCCTCTGGAGCAACAAATGCCAAAACCCTGCTGGCAGCCCCAGGGAAAGGGCCTCTGCTTTACCCCCCTCCCCCCCCCCCCCCCGGTACCCCCCTCACTGCCTAGGAGACTGGGTGCACAAAAAGCCCCTGGTGGCTGCATTTGAGAAACACTGACTAAGGTGATTACTTAAGTGATTTGTCCAATCTGGCTCTGAAGTATCTCAGTAAAGCCAGCAACTAAATAAAGGATGTACCAAAGTCAGCGCCTCCTTCCTCTTGCTAAAGCCTAGGGCGAAAGAACAGACCGTACCGGTTTCGCCTTATGCAACTGATGACCCTGGAATGGATGGCTGGGTGGTGGCAGGTTTGGGGTGGAGGTTTACAGCAGTGATCACGCTTTTCTGCTGGCTTGCGTGTGAGTTCCAGCACAGTCCCATCACGCTCCACTGGCATCAAAGATGTCTGTAGCAGGGACAGAATCAGGGTTGTGTTGTGTCTTCAGAGCTGGATTTATTCCTGGGCTGATGCTGGTGCCTGGACAGAGGGGAGGCAGCTTGCACTGCCCTAGTCAGGAATGACGGAGACCGGGAAGTAGAGTAGCCCGTTGAGCTGTGGGAACTTGCACCACTGCTGAAATGGCCACTGTGGGGCTTTGCTGGGATGCAGGTCTGCCCTGGCCATGCCCCCAAGCAACACTTTTCTCCTTCAGACTACCCACACTCTGCTTCCATTCCACGCACTTTGCCCAGGACTGCTGTGTAGACAGGCCTACATGGTGGCTCCAGACTGAGGCATAGGGACCACCTGAGCCAGGGTCTTTGTTTCCAGAGGGGGAGAACTATCTCTGCCCTATAGCCCCTTTGGGTTAGCCAAGTTGCCATGAGGGCTACGGGGCATTGATGAATATGTCCCTTAAATGGCCAGTCTGGAGGCATGGTGCTTCAGTGGGAACTTGGGAGATCTTGGTACCTCTAGCAGGTGTTCTGTTTCCTGGTGCTGCAGGGAGCATAGGGCAGAGCTGTCCACTCCTTGCTGGATGAGAATATGTGTTGCCAGAGCAACAATGTAGGGTGGTGTAAGGAACTCAGAGGAGACTTTTTGGTGGCTTTACAGCTGGATTAACCAAGTTTTTAAAAATATTATTACCCATTACAGAGTTTCCTGGGGCAGTTCAGAGATTTCATATTCCGGTTACCTCGCAATAACCTTCATCAAATCTGTGCCCTGCACCAGCTCCCTCTCTGCAAGGACAGGCTAAGTGTTGTCTTTGTGCTGGTCAAACCAAAAGCCCAGATAATCTGGGTCCAGCTCTGGCTCACACTGCAAAATTCAATCTCCAAACTGAAATATGCCTACCTGTAAAATAAAATACAGCAGACTCAAAGGATGATCTTGTAGTTAAAGTCCTGGACTAGAACTCGGGAAATCTGCCTGCCCCAGAGTTTATAATTACCCTCCTTGTTTAAAAACTTGCATTCTCTTTCCAGTTTGAACTATGCTGCTTTAAGCTTCAGGCCATTGGATCTTGCTGAAAGCTCTTTGATCAAGCAGGCTAGTATAATAATTTAATCCCTATACTGGGAGGAGATATCTCTTTGAGCTTCTTTAGTCTGTCATAAAGTAGGTTTCTTGTCTGGAGAACACTTCTCATAGCACATCTCTGAACCCTTTTTCATTTGTTTGTTTTTAGCATCCTGTTTAATGTACAGACACCAGAACCACAGGCAGTATTCCGGTAATGGTCTCCCTTGTGCCGTATACAGAGGCAAAACAATCTCCCTACTCCTGCTTGGCATTTCCCTATTAAGATATCCAATTATTGTGTTAGCCTTTTTGTCACAGCTTGCAGTGGGAGCTCATGTTCAGCTGGCTATCAACAATGATGTCGGAATATTTTCCAGAGTCCCTATCTTCCAGAATACAGTCCTCCCCACCCCGCAAGGGTGGCCTACGTTCTTTATTCCCAGGTGAATCACAGAATATCATAGAATCATAGAATATCAGGGTTGGAAGGGACCCCAGAAGGTCATCTAGTCCAACCCCCTGCTCAAAGCAGGACCAATTCCCAGTTAAATCATCCCAGCCAGGGCTTTGTCAAGCCTGACCTTAAAAACCTCTAAGGAAGGAGATACTATCACCTCCCTAGGTAACGCATTCCAGTGTTTCACCACCCTCTTAGTGAAAAAGTTTTTCCTAATATCCAATCTAAACCTCCCCCATTGCAACTTGAGACCATTACTCCTCGTTCTGTCATCTGCTACCATTGAGAACAGTCTAGAGCCATCCTCTTTGGAACCCCCTTTCAGGTAGTTGAAAGCAGCTATCAAATCCCCCCTCATTCTTCTCTTCTGCAGACTAAACAATCCCAGCTCCCTCAGCCTCTCCTCATAAGTCATGTGCTCTAGACCCCTAATCATTTTTGTTGCCCTTCGCTGGACTCTCTCCAATTTATCCACATCCTTCTTGTAGTGTGGGGCCCAAAACTGGACACAGTACTCCAGATGAGGCCTCACCAGTGTCGAATAGAGGGGAACGATCACGTCCCTCGATCTGCTCGCTATGCCCCTACTTATACAGGTGTTTGATCTGGCCTTTGACTGACTGTGTTTAAAACACGTTGGTTGATTGGTTGTGTCTAGTTTGCCAAGCTGACCTGTCCTCGTTGTAACTTACCACCACACTGGTCTGTCTACAAGCTTTATGAACAATGACTTTATATTGTCTGCAGTAGTTGATGATTCCCCCTTGACAACTGTATCTCAATATGTTAATTATCTTTTAATCCATTTAATCCTTTTAATCCATTTAATATGTGCCCTACTGCTTTTGTGTACATTTTTAGCTGTGTGTGTTTGTACAGCACCTGGCACAATAGGGGTCCAATCTCAGTTGAGGTTTGTGTGTGCTACTGGACTACAAATAATGTGCCATTGGCAGATTTGAGTTTGTTGCCATATCTAAATGAATACCGTGAAAATAAAGCATTCTCATTAGTGCCTAACATACTGCAGTAAAATGCTAGCTAAAAACTCCCTTTAATTGGCCATATGGAGTCAAAGCCAAATGACATTTAGAAACATATTCCAGCAGTGTTACTGCTAATTAACGCAGAGCAGGGGTGAGCCATTGGCCTGTCTTCAGTTTAGATATCTATGAGAACATAAATAGAAACAGAGCAATAACCTCGGCCTAGTTACTGGAATAACAAGTCTCTGGATGAGATTTCAGACCTGATTTGTATGTGAGTACCAAAGAATGAAATATAAGTAGGGCCCTAGCAAATTCATAGTCTGTGACATGGTTTTCATGGCTGTGAAATCTGGTCTTTTGTGTAATTTTCCACTATGCTATACAGAATTCACAGGGGAGACCAGCATTTCCCAAATTGGGAGTCCTGACCCAAAAGGGAGTTGCACGGGGGTTGCAAAGTTATTGTAGGGGGGTCGCAGTATTGCCACCCTTACTTCTGTGCTGCCTTCAGAGCTGGATGGCCGGAGGGCGGCGGTGGTGGGGCAGGGCATGTAAGAACCCCCTTGGGCCCTGTGAAGGAATGCAGTCAACACGCAATCTAGCCCGAAATGAACTGAACGAGGCACACCGCATTAGCAGAGCTGGAACTGCTAACCCCCAGTACTCCATTAGGCCGTGCTACCTTTCAAACCTACTGTACACACATTTTGACCACCTAGCTCAACCTACACCAGTGGTTCTCAACCTATTTACCATTGAGGGCCACATATGCAGCTCTCTGTATTGTGAGCCACATCCGCACAACATATATACCATCCATATGGCCCCAAGGATGTCACACGGGCCGCAGTTATGCGCTGATTAGGCCACAAGCAGCCTGTGGCCCAGAGAACCACTGACCCACACATCGAAAACCTGAAGAGCAGCCCCGGTCTCCTGTGTTCCATTGCCCTCTTTTACGGCATATTGCCAGTCTCAAGGGGGCGCAAACCTTCCTACATACTAGTTATGTCTATACTGCAATCCACGGTGTGACTGCAGCACGGGTAGACCTAGCATGGCTAAAAACAGCAGAAAAGAGATGGGCTGGCTTCTACAGCTCATGCTGAAGCCATGGCCCCAGGGACGCCAGGAACGTCCTTGCATTGCTAGCCCGGGACCCCATGTCTACACTGCTATTTGAACTGTGCTAGCGTGGGTAAGGCTAGCATTGCTAGGTCTGTCCGAGCTGCAATTCCACCAAAGACTGCAGTGGAGACATAATGTTAAGTCAGCATGGATCTGCAATACCTCTCTCTCCAATGCAGGAAATCCTCATGCCTGCCACCATTTGAAGGGTTCACTATCAGCCAAATGAATGCTGGGGTGGGTGGGGTGTACATGCACGCACTCATTGCAGCATCATCCAAAGGATTAAACTAACTTTTCCCTGCAAATCTTATTCATTTCCCACAGGAGGGTGATGGTTCCAAGCTTTGTAGTGTCCCTCTCAGGAATGGTGCGTACAAGGTATCTCCATAGTGCTGAGCGCATACAGTGGCTCTCCGAAGGTTATACTGCACATCCAAGAAAAACCCAGATCCCCTCTTGTGTATCCCTGGTGCTGAATGAAGGAAGGCTCAGACCAAAAATGGATTAGCCCCAGTATCCAGAAACATGGTTGGTTCTGAGCTCTCTGAGATCATAAGACAAATGCTAGTTTAAAAACGTAGGCCTCTTCCCTGCTGAACCGAAATACGCTTCTGCTTCCCACTGGCAGCAAAGCAAGAGGGAGCCCATTTCTCATGGACAGCGATGCCTTCTCAAAAAGCCTGTCTAGAAGAAAGACGTTTTCCTTTCAGTGCCTGGCACTGCTGCCTGGGATATCCTCCCAGCACCATGCTGCTGTTCCACTTAGGCAGTTCTCTCTTTGACTTGTGTTTTTTTCCCAGTACTCGGTTCCCTGGCTGGACATCGATTTGCATACAAATGGGAATGCCTGCTGGAAAAGGGGCCTCATTCCAGCTTCTCTTTGGCTGTGGCAATTCAACTGTTCTCCCTTCTACAAAGATGGATGCCATCTCTCCTTCCTCAGATTGTCTGCCAGGCAATGGGCCTGATCTTGCTACGTGAACATAATTCCACTGAGGCCAGTGGGCCAGATCCTGGGCTGGCATAAACGGATGCAGCTTCATTAAAATTGAGCGATGCTAATCTACCGCCGCTGGAGACCTGGCCCAATGCACTTTTACCAGAGAGTCAGGCCAACATTTCGCTCCTCTGCTCTGGTGGAAATCCAGAGGAACTCCCTTGACTTCAGTTGAGTTACATTCTGAATTTATGAGATATGGCAGAGAAGGGCTTCAAAAAGCTTTCCTTTCAGTATTTTACTTGCCCAATTCTAGAACATCATCACAGTGTAGCCATTTTCATAAAATTCTGATTAAATTGTTGGTAATCCGCCTCTCGTTCCTGGCAGATAACATTCTTTCCCTGCGAATTTGTCCTGTGAGGAAAAGTTTTTTTTATTTTTGTTTTCAGTGACCCCGTAGTGACTTTGACTGGCTGAACTGTAGGTCTTGCCTTGTTTGTGAACCCATGTCACAGTTTTTGGTGCTGTTTTGAATATACAGTTCAATTAATTTGCACCAGCAGGGCATAAAACACGAGGGGCTATATTTTTCACATACAAATGTGTGTGTGCACCTGCACACTCTGTGGAAGACAAATAGATAACACACACTCCCAGCTCAGGTATTTTATGTATGTTATGAGCTATTTAAGGAATGTTTTCAGAAAATAAAGAGAGCTATTTCTTGTATCCCTCCACTTGTAATGCCATGTGCCTTAGTTCAACTGTGCAGGTTTTGGAGTGAGCCATTGAAAACCTTTACAAATAACCGAAAACCTTGGTTCGGTGATCATCTTTGTTCTCTGTTTGTGCAGCTCCTAGCACTATGGAGCCTATTCCATAACTAGGGCTCTGCAGCACTACGGTAATACAAATAATAATACACCACATTTCCTCATCATGCATGTACCACTGTCTGGTTTACCTACCCATTAATCCGTCTCCTCAGGATTTGGCCTCACATTTCAAACCCACAGAGCCAATCCAGCCAGCTTCCATTTTCCTAAAACCCACCTCCCACACAAATCTCTTCCCTCTCCTGCAAAATGTTGATTGACTCTCGAAATGTGGCATGTCTAGCCCATATTAACCCTTCCTGAGCACCAGGACTGGTGAGATCAAGTCCTGCGGTAGAAAGAACTTTACTGTAAACAGTTTGTGTCCAAGATCTTGTGCCTTTCCAGAGCTGAGAGCGAGATGCTGGGTTGCACTGGGAATCCCCACTGGTTTAAAAAAGAGCTGGTCGAACAAAAGTTGGTTTATTTGGGGGGGGGATTTCATTTTCATTTTGTTGAACATTTTCAACAAGAAAAATGTTTCACTGAGGGGTGAGGTGGGGAAAACCCCCTTTTTTACCCCCTGAAAAAGGGGGGGGAGGAGTTTGAAAAGAAAGTAGGGGAAATCCTAACCTATCCCACCCCACTACACTTCAAAGTTTTCTATTGGCAAAAAGAAACTTCAACCAAAATAACAACTTTTCATTTGTTTTGGCCAATAAGCCATTTTTCATCCAGAGAAAACTTCTCCATAGCCCTCGTGAGCAGCTCTATTTAAAGCTGCCGTTTCTAGCCCTGTAAACTTGCAAGAGATCAAGTTTGGCATCCTGAGGATGGGTGTCAGTCCTCAGCAGCGAATGCTCTTGCCGGGCATGGGGAGAGGCTTTCTTCTCAGGAGCAGTCACTAGGCGTCTCAGAGCTTCTGAGGCGGCTTCCCGTAGAGGACTTATTAGGGAGCCTGAGAGGGAAGCTGGGGACCTGAGACTCAGAACCTAACACCCTCCCCACTTCCTGCGGTGAAGAGGCCCCTGGTTCGAGGACTCGCCATGGCACCCTGTGGGGAAGGATATGAGCCTTGCTTCTTGGCCTAGAGGTAGAGTGACCAGATGTCCTGATTTTATAGGGACAGTCCCGTTATTTGGGGATTTTTCTTATATAGGTGCCTATTAGCTCCCACATTCTGTCCCAATTTTTCATACTTGCTATCTGGTCACCCTACCTCGAGGTCTTCTGGTGCTGCTAACTAGGGTGATGCTGAGATGGAGGCCATGACTCGGGGTCCCCTGAACTGACTTCAGCCTTCTCTGGGCCTCTGCCTTGGCCCTGGGGCCTCTCGCATTAGGGAGCCTGTTAACAAAGGTCTGATGCCCAGGAGTGCTGGGAAGAGACTGCTCATGATCATCTAGCCCCAGTCCCATAAAATGGGTCAGGGTTACAAAAGGCTAATGCCCCACTCCTGGTACAGGGGTGACTGGCTGCAGCTTGTTGTGTCTTCCCCTCCTCGCACAAAGGCCTCATGTGGTAGTGTCAGCGTTCCTTCCCCACTCTGAACTCTGGGGTACTGATGTGGGGACCCGCATGAAAGACCCCCGAAGCTTATTTCTACCAGCTTAGGTTAAAAACTTCCCCAAGGCACAAATTCTTCCTTGTCCTTGGACGGTATCACTGCCACCACCAAGTGAATTAGACAAAGATTCAGGAAAAGGACCACTTGGAGTTCCTGTTTCCCCAAAATATCCCCCCAAGCCCCTTCACCCCCTTTCCTGGGGAGGCTTGAGAATAATATACCAACCAAATAGGTAAACAAGGTGAGCACACACCAGACCCTTGGGTTTTTAGGACACTAAAAACCCATCAGGTTCTTAAAAGCAGAACTTTATAATAAAGAAAAAAAAGTAAAAGAAGCACCTCTGTAAAATCAAGATGGAAGGTAATTTTGCAGGGTAATAAGATTTAAAACACAGAGGATTCCCCTCTAGGCAAAACTTTAAAGTTACAAAACACAGGAATAAACCTCCCTCAGGCATAGGGGAAAAGTCACAAGCTAAAACAAAAGATAATTTAATGCATTTCCTTGCTTTACTTACAGTTTTTGTAATCTTAGATGCTTATTTCAGGTAGGGTTTTAGGAGAGGCTTTTTCCTGTCTGGTCATAGAATATCAGGGTTGGAAGGGACCTCAGGAGGTCATCTAGTCCAACCCTTCCGCTCAAAGCAGGACCAATCCCCAACTAAATCATCCCAGCCAGAAAGCACAACAAAGAGAGCACAAACCAAACCTCCCCCCACAGATTTGAAAGGATCTTCTTCCCTTATTGGTCAGGTGCCAACCCGATTATTTGAGCTTTTTAACCCCTTACAGGTAAAGGAGGGATTTTATGCTACCCTTAGCTGTGTGTTTGTTTATGACAGGTATGCACGGAGGGTACCAGGCCTGCTTTGCTGCTGCCCCGGTTTGCTTCCTGCAATGCGCTGCTGCCTCCCCCGTGAAGCTGCCCGTTGGCAAGAGGCTCTCTGACCAGCCGCGAGGGAGCCAGGCCTTGGGGAGCGGCAGAGAGAGCAGGCTGCGATGAGAGGGGCCTAGCAGCAGCCAGGCTGTGCAGCTCTGTGACCCAAAACTCACAGGCCCTGCAGCCCAGCTCCCCGAGGAAGCGTTGTCCCTAATGTCAGTGCTGCCAATCTAACCCATTCAGCTAGGCCGGCTCCGTGCAGGAAGCGTCAGCACCAGATGCAATGTGGTTTCCTGTTTGTCAAATAGGTCAAAGGCTGCTTTTGGTGTCTGTAGGCCCCAAGTATTCTCCTCCCTAAACAGGGCCTCAGGGGGGCAGAGCTGTACAGCGGGGACTGTTGTATCATTAAAAATTAATTGAGGTCATCCAGCTGGGCACATTAAGCATTAATGGCTCTTGAGTTGCTCAAGTGATTCATCCTTGCCCGCAGGGTACACTAACCAGCGGGCCCATCTCACGCAGCTTAGCGGCCTGCGCCACAGTCCCACAGAGCAATACGGGGAATTCCACTGTGTTTCCAGACACTGCCTCACTGCATGAAACAGAATTGCCCAAGAACTTCCTCATCCTAAATCCTATTAGCAGACTCGGATATTCTCTCCGGCCTTGTTCACAATAGGGGTTGGGGCTGTGGGGAATGCAAGTTCCTTGCACTAGAGTTTGATGAAGCAGGAGTTAGACGCTCCCCTTGCCCCAAGCTGACTGATGATGTTTAGTGCATATTTTTAGAATAGGCGTACTAGCTATATACTTTATTTTTACAGATACCACTGCCTAGATCTAGCACTGCTTTCTCTAATACATACAGAAACTTTTTGGAGATGTATTTTATACACCCTGGGCTAGCGTAGGTGTTTGGTATAGAAAAGGAATTGGAACCTATTGTATGATTAGAGGAACATAGTATGTCTGTCACGCACGATTGCACTCCTGAAGCTATTCCATCAGTTGAGAGGATGCAGAGTAAAGTCAGGTGTGGAGGCGGCCATCGGGGAAGAGAGAGGAAAGTACTCCTGTTTATATGGGAGTCTGTTCCTCCCCACTCCCCTTCCTCCCCAGGCTCTTGAGACCAACTTTATTTAAGTGGAAAAATAGAGCAGTGGCGAGAGAGAGCTTTGCTGGGTGCGGTGTATCCGTTCGCATAGAAAACATGAACGAAGGAAGCTGCCCCACACTACTTAGCATTATCACCATTTAACACAAGAACTGAGGCACACACAGGTCTGGGGGACAATTTTCAAATGTGGGTGCCTAAAGCTAGGCTCTTAAAACCTAACCAAGTGATTTGACTCCTCAGAGGGGCTGAGCACCTGTACCCCACATTAAAGTCCGTGAGAGCTCAGTGCTTGTGAAAAACCAGGGCTGCGATTTGCACAAGTGACGAATGGTTTTTGGCAGCCCAACTGGAAACGCCTTAATGAGGCCTGATATTCAGAAAGAGTTTGAACGCCTTGCGACAGAAGGACAATATCCCAAACAAACCTTATGGAATTAGGATAAACTGCTTTGAATGAAGTCAAACCTAACTGAACTTAGAGTTAATACCGTTGGGCTCCATTTGATTAACAACGCAGTTGTGTACGTGTTGTGGCATTGTATGTACCCGCTCGAGAGGGTGGGGGTGCTAATGAATTTCCTCCATTATCAGCTCTTTGAAGCCACCCCCACTCCCACCCCGGCAGTGTGCATGTGGTCTCCAGGGGCCACCACGGCCAAAGAAAGGATGTTTGGAGAAACAGCCTGGTTTTAAAGTGACTCGGGGGCTTCTTCCTGATCCGGGGAGTAACAATGATCAGCTGGGTCCCAAGGACACATTTGGCGGCGGCTCCCTATTCCCCTGCTTTGTCGCAGTCTCAGAAGTTCTTGCTAATCCGTGCCCACTTACTTCGGACTGCAGGTGAGCAGCACGCGGCACCCGCTGAAGAGAGGCAGGGGGCGTGGGTGGCCTCAGACCGGCCTGTGGGGATTGAAAATGGCCCTTGGCTCCTCAGTGAGGGGCTGGGGTAAGGGGGCATGAGCAGAACCAGCGCTGGCACTGGCCAGAACAGGCTGCCGCTTCCAGGTCACTGTGCCCCGTTAATGCAGGGCGCCCGCTGGCAACAGGCCAAAAAGAACCGATGCATCAGGGGAGGCACGAGGGCGAAGCGAGCGCCTTAGGAGTCAAGAGACCTGCTGTCGAAGGAGGTGGTGGAAAGTGCTGGTTTTGTGGTTGAGACGCAGTCCTGGGGCCGACTCCGGCACTTGGGGGTACGTGTGGTTAACTTGCACCTATGGGGTGAGGGATGTTCACAAGTTGTTTGGTGTGAAAGGAGATCTTGCAGCAGCAGGTGGACCGGAGCCTATAGTTGTGGAGAACCTAATTAGGAGATGCCTGAGCCAGCCCTGAACAACAGCTCTGGAAACCCTGGGGTTTAATTAGGAAACTGGAGCATTTTTCTGCAGTTGTCTGATCAAAACGAAATTGAACAAATGATCGGGGATCTAACCTGTGAACCGGAGCTGCCTTTTTGGGTCTATTAAAACCAGTTGAAGCTGAACCAGCAAGGCTTATTTAGCCCTAAGGGAGTCTCTGTATACTTCAACCTCCTCCTATATTGTAATAGGAATAGTCTTCCCCTTGTCTTTTATGTAAAGTGGTGGTGGTATGCACTGCTGCAGGGCTCTCTGGATCTACCCAGAGGGGACTATGCTTTAGGAGTGTGTGAAGTGACTCTGGTGTGAAAACCATTTGGTGATTTCCTTGGGCTCAGAGGCCATTTGTGCAAATGTAATAAATTGATTTGTATTCAGCGTAATCCAGACTGTTGTGTCACCTAGAGCAGGGAGCTTAACATAAAGGGATGCTATTCTGGGACGCTCGCCTTCTTCTGCCTTCCAGATGGAAGTGTAGGGAAGGTGCTTGTAAAGAAACACAATGAGGATTAATCTGAGCTGCAGCTGTTTTGAGCTGCTGATACACGCAGTATGGTTGATTTCAGGATCCGATAAAAAGCTGAGAGGGGATAGGACAAAGAATAGTGGGGCAGAAAGTAACACAAAAGGGAAGGGAGACAGAATGGACTTGTATGTGCCCCTGACTGGAGCCTCTGCGGTGCTGACCATTAGGTATCCCCACTGAGGACTGGATGTTGTGATTTCAGAACTCTCAGGTAGAAAATCCACCAGTCTAGTCTGCGCCTTCTGGTTTGTGGTCAGGGAAGATAAGCTGGGATGCGTTGAAATGCTAGGATGATTTTTCTAAGTCTCTTTTTCACAAACCCCTCAGAGGTGTGGGTTTTTGTGTGTGTGTGTGTGTGTGTGTTTTGTTTTTTCTCTGCCTGATTATTTTGGCCACCCCGTTAGGCCTAATGTTTGACACACGAATTTTGGTTCATTAATTTCCAGACCTGCATTTTCTTGTTTACCAACATGATCTCGGCACAGTCCTGGATTTATATCAGTGGGCCTTTTTGTTTGGACTAATTCAGTCTCTCTGTCTGGTTTTCTTACAGCTGTATATAACATTCCTCACTTGAAAATAACTTGACTGCCTTTTCGAGGTTAATTCCCAAGCAGGCAAAAGTTATAGGCCTGATTGTCAAAACAGGGCCAAAGTCAGAGGTGAGTGCCACCCACTGCTTTAATTTACACATTCCTGTACATTCATTTTCCTGCTGTTCTGCTCTCTTCTGGCCCATTGGCATGAGAGTTAAACTAACTTAGACTCAGTGGGCCTGATTCTCCATTCACAACTCCTGTAAATCAGGAGTGACTCCACTGAACACTGGATTTACACTATCTTAGAACTAGTATAAGTGAGAGGAGGGCTGATTCAGAGGCAATGTGTGAGGAGGGTGTACCTAACACCTCAGCCAGTGGGTGAGAGTCTAATTGAGTTGAAGGCCAACATCTTCCAACTTGGGTGCCTACATCTACTTTTAAGCATCTGGATACAAGGCCTGGTCCCAGGAGGCCTTGTATCCAGCTTCTATTGATTTTAGTTGGAGTCTGAGAAGTTCTGCATGGGAGTAACTCTGAATTTACAGCAGCTCAGACCCTTAGATTTACTTAAATGTGCTTCTGACTTTGGCCCTTACTGCCCCAGGATTGCCAGCCCCAAATATTCAGAAAACATCTGTCAGGCCTTGAAAAAACATGCAATTTTAAAAAAAATTAATGTTTTGGGTTCTCTTGTGTCTAGTTTGTAATATTTTAAGTAAGTCAAATTTCAAGCATTTCTTAGCAAACATGAGGGCTAGAAATGTACTTTCTGTGAAAGCTGAGATTCTCATGTAATCCCATGACACTTTAAGAAAACCACTAAACATCACAAGATAGATGATAGAATTGCAAGAGCTGACAACCCTGGTATCCCAGGAAGAAATCTGATTTCTTGACCCACCACAGACTATAAAGGTGCTTGGGAACTATGGTGATGAGCATGGTATAATGACCAATATACAGTAGAACCTCCGAGTTAGGAAGACCTCGGGAGTGGAGGTTGTTTGTAACTCTGAGGTGTTTGTAACCCTAAACAAAATGTTACGGTTGTTCTTTCAAAGTTTACAACTGAACATTGACTTAGTACAGCTTTGAAACTTTACCATGCAGAAGAAAAACGATGCTTTTAACCATCTTAATTTAAATGAAACCAGCACAGAAACAGTTTCCTTACCTTGTCACATCTTTTTTTAAACTTTCCCTTTATTTTTTTTTTAGTTTACATTTAACATTTGCATACCTCTGGTCCCAAATGAGGGGTGTGGTTGACTGGTCAGTTTGTAACTCTGGTGTTTGTAACTCTGAGGTTCCGCTGTAGAATAGAACATGTCCACATTGTCAAGGCCTCACCGGCATCTGGTTCTAATCATAGCATGTGTGTGTGAGCTCAGTGGCATATTGAACTCGGCTGGATTACAGCGTGACATCCTATGTCCCGTCATTTGGGAACCCAGAAGATGAGGTAAACCATAGAACTACTGTACATCCTCTTTCTAACTGTTCTCTTTAACCACATGGTGTCCTAATCTGGGAAGCCTAACACAAAGACACGCTTAGCATTGTATCAGTGATCTGAAAGAAAAGAGAAAATGATCACTAATAGCATTTTCAGATAACACAGATGGGGAAGTGGTAAATACTGAAAAGGACAGGTCACTGATACAGAGCGATCTGGATCACTTGGTAAGCCAGGGTCAAGCAAATGAGGGGTTTTAATACAGCCAAATGTAAAGTCATACATCCTAGGGGCAAAGAATGTCAGTTACGCTTATACGATGGAGGCTCTAGCCTGCAAAGCAGTGACTCTGAAAAGGACTTGGGGGACATGGTGGATAATCAGCTGAACATGAGCTTGCAGTGTGATGCTGTGGCCAAAAGGGGTGCTCCGACCCTTGGATGTATAAGTGGGAACATGGAGTATGAGTAAGGTGTATGTAGTGGTGCTGTAGCCGTGTCAGTCCCAGGATATTCGAGAGACAAGGTGGGTGAGATAATATCTTTTATTGAACAAATTTCTGTTGGTGAGAGAGACAAGCTTTCAAGCCCCACAGAGCTCTTCTTCAGTGGGGCAGAAAGTAACCTGAACCTGAAGAAGAGCTCTGTGTAGCGCGAAAGCTTGTCTCTCACACCAACAGAAGTTGGTCTGTTCCCCCCCTCCTACCAAAAAAAAAAAAAAAATTACCTCACTCATGTTGTCTGAGTAAGGAGGTTATATTCCCTCTGTATTTGGCACTGGTGTAATTGCTACTGCAATACTTTGTCCAGTACCAGTGACAATAACTTAAGAAGGATGTTGCTAAGTTGGAGAAGATTCAGGGAAGAGCCATGAGAATGATTAAAGGACTAGAAAACGTAAGTTTTAATGGTTCCTTCAAGAACTGAAAACAGTCAAGATGGTGCCCAGTTTTGCTGATTATCCCATTTTGCTGTAGTTCAGACTAAAATGTGGCTTCCTTTTGAAATCCTCCATTTACAGCTGATTCTTGTGATGTGGAAACTCTTCCACTGAGAACTGGACCAAGATTCATTTTCACTAGTCCACAAAATAACAGTCATTATCCACCTTAACTAGGTTAGATCCAGTGGCTTAAGAGCGTGCCTTTTATAGTGTTAGGAGATGATCGTTGCTTATAGTAGAATATCTAAATGTGCCTTCATCCCAAAAGAATAGAGCTCAAAAATTTCCCTTTATTCGTAGTTGGGAGGTACAGTTCCTGAACACTTTCATTGCCTGCAACAATCTGTAATACTAGTCCACATCTCTAGAACAAAACCATTTTACCATGTAATAAAGTAGGCACCAATAGTTTAATGATTGTACGCAAACAGCCAAGGGGGATGCTGTGTGCACTGCCACTTGATTTGTAATCAGAAACTTAGTAATGTTGGAACTATTTTAAAACAAGCATCTCTTTGATGATATATCACTGTTTTGTGAACCATCTTGTCTGGTAACTCCCACACATTCATTTGAAAGAGCCGTTTGTTTTTTAATTGGTTTTACATGTCATATTTTAATTACACCATTTTTTAGATAAGCTACAGCAACAGGTTTGCTGTATGTGTCTGGCGCATTGTTACTCCAGTTTTCTGCCTGTGTAACTACTCATCTCAGTGGAGATGTGCCAGCCTGAAACTGGAGTCTCACAGCGGTGAATTGGGCCCTTTGGATTTACATTTGTAGCAAGCCACACCCATGGGAACGGGGAATTACAGAGGGCATGGAATTCAGGCACAACAAAGAGGTGGAGCCCACGTAGTGAGAGATGAAATTTGAGTGATTGTTCATTTAAAGGCTCAAGTCAATGGAAAGCCTTCAGGTGAATCAGGCTCTAAATGCCCAATGCTGTGAGGTCCTGAGCTCCCTCAGCACTTAACTGAAGCCATAAACTTACCCTGAAGTCATCGGTAGGTGCAGGTGCTCAGCATCTAACAGCACAGGCCCTCTGTTGACTTACATATGATCTTCTCTTGCAATAGTTCAGGAATGGGTCCCAGATTGGGTCTAAATTCCTTAGTCTGGATGGGCTCAGTAGATAAGAAATTCTTCTCTCCCAGTAACATGCATGAAGACTACTCAACTTTCTATTATATTTGATCTGTTGGGGCACAGAGGATTTCTTCTAAAGGGCTTATTCTTTTCAGCAAGGGCTGTTTTTGTTCACTAGGTTCATCGTACTTGTGTGCCCAAAATTGCAACAGAAAATATGTTCTTTTAAAAAAGGTCTTTTGCAGAGAGACTGGTGGAATAGATCAGCGGTTCTCAAACTACTGTACTGGTGACCCCTTTCACATAGCAAGCCTCTGTGTGCGACCCCCCCTTATAAATTAAAAACACTTGTTTATATATTTAACACCATTATAAATGCTGGAGGCAGAGTGGGGTTTGGGGTGGAGGTTGACAGCTTGTGACCCCCCATGTAATAACCTCATGACCCCCTGAGGGGCCCGACTCCCAGTTTGAGAACCCCTGGAATAGATGAAATACCAGTAGTATTAGGTGTGCGTTTTATGGACTTTTCAAGCTGTAAAACACACAATGTTATCTTCTGGGCGGACCTCTTGGACCCAGGAATCGTGGTCACTGCACTCATGAACGCTTGGAAAGGCTTCTTGAAGAATGGACCTATGCATAGAAATAAAAAATTGTCCAGCTATTCCAAAAGCTGCATATTCGATATAAAAGCCTGATACTAGCTTAATTATAAACCCCTGCTCTTTCTGCAGTCTTTCAAATTCCTGCTGATAAGGCAGGAATCCTTGGCAGCAGGTAAAATGGGATTTAAAGGTGGAATTAGTACAACAGAGGAAGATGCTTTTTGCAGGATTCAAGAAAGGTTCTTCCCTCCCCCACTTTAAGTCTCCGCTAGGGTGACCAGATGAAACGGACAAAATTTCGGGACACAAGGGGGAAGCAAAAAAAAAAAACAAAAAA
The DNA here is from genome assembly GCF_015237465.2 of Chelonia mydas. Lineage (NCBI taxonomy): Eukaryota > Metazoa > Chordata > Testudines > Cheloniidae > Chelonia > Chelonia mydas. The sequence continues at coordinate 68,215,141 of NC_051251.2, read as the reverse complement.
AAAAAAAACGGCCAGAGTGGAGTTGCCGAAGCAAATATTGAGACAAATCGCATCCCGACCGTGCATCGGTCGGGACATGGGACAAAGAACTAAAAATCGGGACAGTCCCAATTTTATCGGGACATCTGGTCACCCCTAGTCTCCACTGTGTTTGCTGTTCATTTGTCCAAATAGCTTTTGAGGGGGATGTGAGTACAGCTTGCAGGACTGGGCCTGAGATGAACCGTTTGCAAAGGTTACATACAAACGTATTTATCAAGTACTGTGGAGTGAGTGAGAGTATTCTTGGCCTTTGAGACATTTCAGTCTTGCCACTTTATGGAAAGGTGAAAAATAGATCCATAGGCCTGGTCTACACTACGAGTTTGTCGAATTTAGCAGCGTTAAATCGAATTAACTCTGCACCCGTCCACACAACGAAGCCATTTTTTTCGACATAAAGGGCTCTTAAAACCGGTTTGTGTACTCCTCCCCAACGAGGGGAGTAGCGCTGATATCGACATCGCCGTTTCGAATTAGGGTTAGTGTGGACGCAATTCGAAGGTATTGGCCTCCGGGAGCTATCCCACAGTGCACCATTGTGACTGCTCTGGACAGCACTCTGAACTCGGATGCACTGGCCAGGTGTACAGGAAAAGCCCTGGGAACTTTTGAATCTCATTTCCTGTTTGGCCAGGCAAGCTCATCAGCGCAGGTGACCATGCAGTCCCAGAATCAAAAAAGAGCTCCAGCATGGACCGAACAGGAGGTACTGGGTCTGATCGCTGTATGGGGAGAGGAATCCGTGCTATCAGAACTCCGTTCCAAAAGACGAAATGCCAAAACATTTCAAAAAATCTCCGAGGCCATGAGGGACAGAGGCTACGGCAGGGATGCAACACAGTGCCCCGTGAAACTTAAGGAGCTCAGACAAGCGTACCAGAAAACCAAAGAATCAAACGGACGCTCCGGGACAGAGCCCCAGACATGCCACTTGTACGCTGAGCTGCATGCAATTCTAGGGGGGGCCGCCACCACCACCCCACCCCTGTCCGTGGACTCTGATGATGGGGTACTCTCCACCATGCCTAAGGATTTTGCAGACAGGGAAGATGAGGACGAGTTTGAGGACAGCACACCATTCTCCCCGACAACCAGGATCTTTTTATCACCCTGACTGAAATACCCTCCCAACTCAATGAAGCCAGAGAAGGGACCTCTGGTGAGTGTACCTTTTTAAATATAATACATGTTATAAAAACAAGCATTTTTCAATTAAGTAGCCCTGAGGACTTGGGATGCATTCATGGCCAGTACTGCTACTGGAAAAGTCTGTTAACATGTCTGGGGATGGAGTGGAAATCCTCCAGGGACATCTCCATGAAGCTCTCCTGGAGGTACTCTAAAAGCCTTTGCAGAAGGTTTCTGGGGAGAGCAGCCTTATTCCGTCCTCCATGGTAGGACACTTTACCACGCCATGCTAGTAGCAAGTAATCTGGTATCATTGCATGACAAAGCCTGGCAGCGTATGGGCCTGATGTTTGCTGGCATTCAAGCAACATCCGTTCTTTATCTCTCTGTGTTATCCTCAGGAGAGTGATATCGTTCATGGTAACCTGGTTGAAATAGGGGGATTTAATTAAGGGGACATTCAGAGGTGGCCGTTCCTACTGGGCTGTTTGCCTGTGGCTGAAAAGAAATCCTCCCCACAGTTAGCCATGTGGTGGGAGAGGGGTAAAGCTCTGGTGCTGAGCAGCTCGCGTTTGGCTAGCAGGGATCTTCTCTGATACCAGCCACGCAGTGGGGTGAGGGGTAAAGCAATCATCCCAGAGAATTGGATTTGAGGGTGGGAGTTAGTTTGGTTTCTGCTGCTGCACGTTAACAGGAAAACCGCAGCACTAAATGGCCAACTCAATGTGCTTTGCTTGGTATGGGAGAGGAGGGCGCTGCTGTTATGAAGGTTGCAGAAGCCAAAAGACTATGGCTTACCATGGCTGCCTGCAAGCCGAATTCTGTTGCCCGGCACTGCGTGTGTGACCTCTATTACCAAAGCCGCAGGCACTCAATATAAGATGCAAAATGCGACCTTGTACCAAAATCACATGTGCTATGTAATGTGAATAGTGTTGTTCATCGTGAAAGAGTATAGCCATTGTTCTGTAAAATGTATCTTTTTAAATATTTCACTCCCTTTTTTTCCTCCAGCAGCTGCAAATGTTTTCAAGCCCCCCTCCTCCATCCCAAAGGCTATCTCAGATAAGGCAGCAAAAAAAAATGCATGCGCAATGAAATGTTCTCTGAGCTCATGCAGTCGTCCGGCACTGACAGAGCTCAGCAGAATATGTGGAGGGATACAGTAGCAGAGTACAGGACCGTGGCCGATGAACGTGAGGAGAGGTGGCGTCGGGAAGCTCAGAGGAGGCATGAGGCAACGCTGGGGCTACTGCGGGATCAAACGGACATGCTCCGGTGTCTAGTGGAGGTTCATGAATGGCAGCAGGATCACAGACTGCCGCTGCAGCCCCTGTTTAACCGCCCTCCATCCTCCCCAAGTTCCATGGCCTCCTCACCCAGACGCCCAAGAACGCGGGGGAGAGGCTCCGAGCACCCAACCACTCCATCCCAGTGGACAGCTCAAGCAACAGAAGGCTGGCATTCAACAAGTTTTAAAGTGGCCTTTTACTTCCCTCCTCCCACACCCCACCCAGGCTACCTTGTGAGTTATCTCCCTATTTTTATAATCAATTAATAAAGAATACATGTTTTTTAAATGATAATGACTTTATTTCCTTTGCAAGCAAGCTGTGATCTAAGGGGGGAGGGTGGATGGCTTACAGGGAATTTAGAGGCAACCAAGCGGGCAGATTTTCATCAAGGAGAAACAAACAGAAGTGTCACACAGTACCCTGCCCAGTCATGAAATTGGTTTTCAAAGCTTCTCTGATGCACAGCACTTCCTGCTCTGCTCTTCTAACCGCCCTGGTGTCTGTCTGTGTGTATTCAGCGGCCAGGTGATTTGCCTCAACCTCCCACCCCGCCATAAACATCTCCCCCTTAATCTCACAGAGATTGTGGAGCACACAGCAAGCAGCAATAACAATGGGAATAATGGTTTCGCTGAGGTCTGAGCGAGTCAGTAAACTGCACCAGCGACCCTTTAAATGTCCAAATGCACACTCTACCACCATTCTGCACTTGCTCAGTCTATAGTTGAACAGCTCCTTACTACTGTCCAGGGTGCCTGTGTACAGCTTCATGAGCCAGGGCATTAAGGGGTAGGCTGGGTCCCCAATGATAACTATAGGCATTTCAGCATCCCCAACAGTTATTTTCTGGTCTGGGAAATAAATCCCTTCCTGCAGCCATTTAAACAGACCAGAGTTCCTGAAGACATGAGCGTCGTGAACCTTTCCTGGCCATCCCACGTTGATGTTGGTGAAATGTCCCTTGTGATCCACCAGTGCTTGCAGCACCATTGAAAAGTACCCCTTGCAGTTTATGTACTGGCTGCCCTGGTGGTCCGGTCCCAAGATAGGGATATGCACCCACCACAGTTAGGGAATCCCATTGCAGCAAAGCTATCTAGTATGACCTGCACATTTTCCAGAGTCGCTACCTTGATAGCAGAAGCTCAATGATTGCGTTGGCTATTTGCATCACAGCAACCCCCACAGTAGATTTGTCCATTCCAAATTGATTACTGACTGAGCGGTAGTTGTCTGGCGTTGCAAGCTTCCACAGGGCTATTGCCACTCGCTTGTGAACTGTGAGGGCTGCTCTCATCTTGGTATTTTTGCGCTTTAGGGCAGGGGAAAGCAAGTCACAAAGTTCCATGAAAGTGCCCTTACGCATGCAAAAGTTTCGGAGCCACTGGGAATCATCCCATACCTGCAACACTATGCAGTCCCACCACTCTGTGCATGTTTTCCGGGCCCAGAATTGGTGTTCCACGGCATGAGCCTGCCCCAGTAATACCATGATCTCCAAATTGCTGGGAACCGCAGCTTTAGAGAAATCTGTGTTCACGTCCTCATCACCATGCTGCCATTGTCTCCTCGCCTGGTTTTTCAGGTGCTTGTTCTGCATAAACTGCACGATAATGCGCGAAGTGTTTACAATGGTCATAACTGCTGCGGTGAGCTGAACGGGCTCCATACTTGCTGTGCTATGGCGTCTGCTCGGGCAATCCAGGGGAAAGGGTGTGAAATGATTGTCTGCTGTTGCTTTCACGGAGGGAGGGAGGGTTGACTGATGACATTTACCCATAAACAGCTGTGACAAATTTTTGGCCCCATCAGGCATTGGGAGCTCAGTCCAGAATTCCAGTGGGCAGTGGGGACTGCGGGAACTGTGGGATAGTTACCCACAGTGCACTCCTCGGAATGTCAACTCTTGCCACGGTGCTGTGGACGCACACCGCCGAATTAATGTGCTTAGTATGGATGCATACACTTAACTTTACACAATCTGTTCCCAAAAATCAACTTCTGTAAAATCGGAGTACTTTCATAGTGTAGACATGGCCCTAGATTCCAAGGCCAGAAGGGACCAGTCTGATCTCCTGTAGAACACAGGCCAGAGAACGTCCCCAAAGTAATTCCTGGAGCAGACCTCTTAGAAAAACATCCAATCTTGATTTACCCTTGCTAAATTGTTCCAATGGTTAATTACTCTCACCATTAGATATTTATGCCTTATTTCCAATCTGAATTTGTCTAGCTTCAACTTCCAGTCATTGGATTGTGTTATACCTTTCTTTGCTACATTGAAGAGCCCACTTTAAAATATTTGTTCCCTGTGTAGGTACTTATAGATAAATCAAGTCATCCTTTAATCTACTCTTCATTAAGCTAAATAGATGGAGCTCCTTGAATCTATCACTATAGTGAATGTTTTCTAATCCTTTAATCATTCCCGGGGCTCTTCTCTGAACCCTCTCCAATATATCAAACATCCTTCTTGGCTTGTGGGAACCAGAACTGGATACAATATTGCAGTTGCACCTGTGCCAGATGCGGATGTCAAATAACCTCTCTACTCCTACCTGAGCACACATTTGTGCCTCCCACGATCATATTAGCTGTCTTGGTGACAGCATCACATTGGGAGCTCATGTTCAGACGATTATCCACCATGACCCCCAAATCTCTTTCTGAGTCTCTGCTTTCCAGGAGAGAGTCCCCCATCCTGTAAGTATGGCATTCTTTGTTCTTAGATGTACACGTTTACATTTAGCCATATTAAAACACACATTGCTTGTCTGTGCCCAGTTTACTAAGTGATCCAAATCAGTCTGTATCATGACCTGTCCTCTTGACGGGTGTGTGGGGATAGGATAGGGCTGTATGTAGGTGTTTTTTTGTGTGTGTGTGTATCCCAGAAAGCACTCTTCTTAATTCAGAAGCAGAAATAATATCAACTAGATTTGCTGGGACGTGCATGTTTTTTCAGTCCCATGTCTGTTGATGCATGACCCGAAAACTATGTCTACACTGTGACCTAGGGCTGTGACTCCCCTGCTCGTGTACGAATAATATAAATAGTTCTGTAGCTGTGGTTACATGGGTAGCACCAGCAGAGGCTTGATTGAAACTGAGAGCTAGCGTATGCATACAGGAGAAGGGGAATCCTACCCCTAGCTTGTAGTGTAGACATAGCCTTCGGGACAAGGAGGGATGGACTAAAGAAGGAAAACCCTTTTCCCCATAACCAGTGACTTGTCAAGAAGAAAAAATACCCAGGCCAATGGCTGTAAAGAGTCTGGATATTATACTGTGTTCAGGCACTGAACTGCTTAAAGGGGGGCTGCTGTAAGGAAGTGGGGGTGGGGTGGCGTGGGGGGGGGGAAGTGAATACGTTAGCCATGGCGCTGAGTCTGGCATAGATGCTATTGTATGTGACAAGGGTAGAATACTGAGGATCAATGAAATCTTTCCCATGGCAGCTGCTAAATGATTGGACTGTAAATCGTATACAATATCCACCCCGTGCTGGGCTGCATTTTAATAAAAACCATACTTCAATAAGCTCAGAACTTGTCACCAGGCCAAAGTTTAAAAAAAAAAAAAAGCCAAACAGGGCAAACGAGGATGCCAAATATGAAAGGACGAGTGCACAGTGATGGCAGAGAATCCCTGCGGAAAACCTCTCAAGATATTTCTATATTAGGAGGGCTCTGAGGATGACAAATCAGCCCACTAAATCCTGGTGTGAAAAACTGAGCACAGTAGCTCAGCGAAGGCTTTTCTAGTCTCTGCTGGTGCAGCGAGTGGCTGCAAATGTATTCTGGAAACCAGAGACTAAGAGGGTGAAATCCTGCCCATAATGTAGGCGGAGGATAGAGGAAGCAGTGGAGGTGGTGACTATGGGTGCAGTAGTGGAGCCATCCTGCCATCTGCTGGCAGCACAGCATACTTCTGGGGGAGGGTATGGTAAGCTGGGGCACATGTGGCACCATGCTATGACCCCGAATTGTGTCCCTGAGCATGGAGTCACCCCACCCCTGGCTGCTACATGGATATTGGGGGTGATGTGATCCCTCTATGCTCTCTTTCCTCCAGTGCATCTGTAGTGATTGGGCAAGGGCCCCATTGTTCCCTAGGATGTGCAGAGTCTCAGGAGCCAGTGGAACGAAGTTCTCCCAGTAACCAAACTTCCCAGTAGTGAAGAGGCTAAAGCACTGTAGTGTCACTAGTGTCATAACTCTCTTGGCTGTAAAACTGGGGTGGTTGGCTCCTGTAAACAGGATTACAGTACATTGCACAGCTGTTTAACAGGAAGGGGGAACCTCACCAATTCATCCCTGTGTCGCAATAAGTCCAATGGCGCATTCCAGTAGCCAACCTTAATTTTTTCCCGTTGCCTTCCAATCTAAATAATATTACCCCACGAGCCCTTAGGTGTTGCCTCTGTGAGTATTATATGGGGCAGTTTAGGGATAATTGGTAATAGACAAAAACAGAAAAGTCTTTAAGGGCGACCATTGTGAATGTGTGTGACTCTCCCACGTCGCACTGGTGCTACCCAAACAAAGCTGAACCATGGGCTTTAAAACATACTTTTTTAAAAACAGAGGGTTCTTACCCTTCCCTACCCCGTAGCGGCTAAAATTGCATCTCAGACAATCAGTACAAACAAGTACAGTAACTACGCCCTTCTCCTTGTTTCTGAGACGTGCAGTTAGAAGTGGATAATGGCATTTGATCACTGGAGCACACCTACTTTACTCTCCTTATGTGAGTTGATATCATGTGGTAGCTATTGTAGAAAGGCAAAGAGCACACCTTATCTGACTGCACTTGCCCGTAGTAAGAATACACCTGGGAGCTCAACTCACAGCAATAAAGGGTTAACACAGGACATTAAAGCTAACCACCTGTCTGCCTGTTAACAACTCTCTAAGAAATGCGATCCTGAAACCCAATTATAACAATGGGTCTGAGCTGGAACAGGGTTGCTTCCATCTATTCCTACGCCTTAATGGCACTAGGCTTTCTAAGGGGCCCCTGTGATCTTGTTCGTGAGAGTCTCCTTTGTGGCACCAGGTAATTTCCTTCGCTATGTCCTCTTCTTTCAGCCAATCTCTTCCCCAATAATTAAACTTTTCTATTTGAGCATCTACTCATCATCATCTTCTGTGCATTCTTCTCGCGTGGCAGTGTTCGCGGGTCAGCTTGCCCTCTAATGTAAACTGCAAGAGCTCCCCTGAGTCCTGTGTATTCCAAATGAAGATCTCACTCATTCTGCCGTATTTCAAAATTAAACATGTTGTTCACAAGCAGTCCTGTAGGCCAGGTCTACACGAGGAATTTAGTGTAGTATGGTTACATCTTGCAGGGATACAAAAAAGCCAGAGACTTAGTTATGCCGACTTAAGTCTGGATGGAGACAGCGCTAGGTCAGTGGAAGAGTTCGTCTGTTGACCTAGCTCCCTGCTCCCCACCAGAGAGGTGGCTTACCTCTGCCAAGGGGAGAACACGGCAGCTTTGTTGCCATAGCATTTTCAATGTAGACATATTCTTACATGCTAGACTCAAGATGGAATTCCATGATATTAAAAGGACATTGTCCACTAATTGTAATTAATAGTTCCCTTTCTTTCTCATTTTGTCTTTTTACATTTCAGCAACCCCCTTCTTGCACCCTCCCAATGATTGAATCTTTTCCCATTTGGTAAAATATATGATTATTGTCCCTGGAAATAACGCAAACCTGCTATGTTTCCCTTTTACATACAATTAGTGCCTTGTTTTAGCAAAATGTCACTATGCAGTGACAACATGTTGTGTTCATTGTTGTACTTCTTTCACCTCTATCAAGGTATATTCAGCTCCTTTTGAGACAGCAGGTAGTTCTGCATTCAGTGCAGATTGGTTGAAGAAACCGTAACAGACAATCGCATACACCTCCAATGCTTCTGGCTTGCATAAACTTTGCCTCTCAGGTAATTTAAAGAACATAAAAATGGCCATATTGGGTCAGACCAAAGGTCCATCTAGCCCTGTATCCAGTCTTCCGCCAGTGGCCAGTGCCAGGTGCCCCAGAGGGACTGAACAGAACAGGTAATCATCAAGTGATCCATTCCTTGTCACCCATTCCCAGCTTCTGGCAAACAGAGGCTAGGGACATCATCCCTGCCCATCCTGGCTAATAGCCATTGATGGACCTATTCTTCCTGAACTTATCTAGTTCTGTTTTTAACCCTGTTATAGTCTTGGCCTTCACAACATCTTCTGGCAAGGAGTTCCACGGGTTGACTGTTTGTTGTGTGAAAAAATACTTCCTTTTCTTGTTTTAAACCTGCTGGCTATTTAATTTTATTCAGTGACCCCTAGACTCTTGTGTTATAAGGAGTAAATAACACTTCCTTATTTACTTTCTCCGCACCAGTCATGATTTTATAGACCTCTAGCATATCCCCCCATCTTAGTCGTCTCTTTTCCAAGCTGAAAAATCCCAGTCTTCCTAATTGCTCTTCATACAGAAGCCGTTCCATACCCCCTGATGATTGTTGCCCTTTTCTGAACCTTTTCCAGTTCCTATGTATTTTTTTTTTGAGGTGGGGTGACCACATTTGTATGCAGCATTCAAGATATGGGCATACCATGAATGTCTAAAGAGGCAATATGATATTTTGTGTCTTATTATCTATACCTTTCTCAATGATTCCAAACATTCTGTTGGCTTTTTTGACTGCCACTGCACATTGAGTGGATGTTTTCAGAGAACTATCCACAATGACTCCAAGATCTTTCTTGAGTGGTAACAGCTAATTTAGACCCCATCATTTTGTGGGTTTAGTTGGGATTATGTTTTCCGTTGTTCATTACTTTGCATTTATCAACATTGAATTTCATCTGCCAGTCATCCAGGTTTTTGAGACCCCGTTGTAGCTTTTTGCAGTCTGCTTTGGCCTTAACTATCCTCCTCCTCCTTACAGCAGAGCTGAAGGGCACAAGCTGGTCTTTGGTCTGGCCATTTTCACCCACTTGAGCTAAGAGGATCCCCAGGTAGGAGTGCAGTGAGACAGGGGCCTGGAATGAACACAGAGGGATCACCAGGGAAGGGGCGTGTTTAGGACCTTTGCATTCTAAATGGGCTGCTCTCTCCTCTGCATCTGCTGTGAAACAGAGCAGTGCCACACCTACCTCAGGCCCCCTGGGCTCACACCTGTGGGTGGAGTGCTTGGAAAGGGCATGGTTAAGATAGAGGAGTATCTTGGGGGTTTGTGCTGGGTTTTGGGAGCTCCACGACCGGGTAGCAGACAGCATCAATTCCCAGAAACATGCTAGAGCCACCAAGGAAGGAGTACTGCAGCATGCTGTGCCCCAGAGAAGCTTAAAACCACCCAGAATTCCTCTCACAAGATCCCAGTGGACAGCCCAGCACAGGCAGCCTGACCAGTTCTGTTACAGACAGAACTGCAGTACAAGTGTCTGTACACTATTAATATTCAACTTGGGCATGGTGACTGACCTGTATTAATACCAAGCATCTCTCATCACACACTCTGCCTGTGTGAGGAAACACTCCCTTTTCCAGTCATCTGCCACTTAGTGGAATAAGGTACACGCGCTGATTCTGGAGAGAAACCTACACTGGCTTGCTCAGAGAAAACTGCACCATTTCCCCCTCTTCCTGGCAGGTGCATGGCCCATGGTAGAAGAACGGGAATCAGAGAGAGTGCATAGTTTCTTTCAGTATTTTCTAATGAACTTAATGGAATCCTCTTTCTATACAATTTTAAGAGCAGCAGCAGTATGCTGCCTCTTACTAAATGTAGGGCTGCCTCCTTGCTCTCACGTTATAAAATGCATTTTGGAAATAAAGATAATTTGGGGTAGGGATAAGCATATAAGATTTTCTGCCACCAGAGTTAAAGTAAAACATGGAAAATGCATTATTCTAACTAAGGAGGGTGGCACAATATTTTCATATAGCAGCTTTTACAGATTTTTGTTTTTTAAATCCCCAAGTGTGGCTCCAGTCTTGCATGCTGCTCTGAGTGGATGGATCCTTGGAGTCCGACTGAAGTCAGTAGGGCCCTGTATAACTTTCAGGGTCCAGCCACAAGAAGCAGATGGCAGCAGCAGGCTTTAAGAATGCATAACCTAAGTTTGGAATGTGCCAGTGATCTAGTAACTTTTGTTTTGGATAGACAATAGGTAATTTCACTGGCGAATGAAAGCCCCAGCATTTAACAAAGAGCAATGATGAGAAATTAAGATGACAAGCAGAATCAAGTAGCCTTCCAGGTGGTGCAAAATGTAAAAGCGTTACACACACACTCCGTATGTATGAAACCACAAACATTTATTTTGCTGCTTCACCTATTTATAAAAACTTGAATCAAATCCATTTCCACTCTCTGATCCCACCATGCAATGCACTTAGATGTCTATGGCTATATCCATTCATTTTCACTAGGCCAAACAGGATATTGAGCATTGTTCTGATTAGCATAAGTGAGTAATAGGGAGTGATGGTATACAATACACAATACTCTTCATAGCACTGATTCCAAATGTTTCATGCCTTTAGCTTTGAACGGACTCTCTGCTTTCACATGTCCTTACTCTTCTTTGATATACAGCTCCTTACAAGAAGAGGGATTATAGCATATCACTCCTTCAGCATAACCCCTCCCCCCACCAAATTAAAAATAAATAAAACCTAGGCTCACAGGAATAATATAACAATGGTGCAGTGTGTTACACACGCTATCAGTATGTTGCTCTCAAGGGCACAGGGTTACAGGACACAGCTGGGTCATTCACCAGAAAATTAATCTAAACTCCATTGTCAATTTATGGAACAGTCTCCAAAAATTTCCTCTCCACATCTGGATCTGAAAGGCCCGTTTTGAAAAGCTAGCCTTTTGGTGCATTTGCACAGAATATATAATTTTTTCCCTAAAACTATGAATTTAGACTTGTAGGTTCTGGATTAGCCTATATTTCTCAACTATTTTGCACAAACAATACACACTAAAAGTACTGTAGCTCAGACTCAAAGCAGCAGTGTACAAGTCACAAATTTGTGCCAAAATGTACTTCGATTAAATAGAATCATTAGAGTTCAGTATTAGAGGGAGCTGATTTTATGCGTTCTGACAAGCTCTAGTGACTGCTGGGAAAAGTTGGTATTATTTCTGCTCCATCAAAGGCAAGAGTAGTATAATCTGGTTCAGAGGGAGACCATTTTATTGCCAACTTGAAGTGTTCCAGAAACGCATCACTGTTTTTACTAGGCAAGAAGAAAAGTGTAGTACAACTTCAATAGTGATTTCTTTTAACTCTCAAGCATATTTCATCAACAAGATATACAGTACAGTTTCAGAAGAGCAAACATTTTAAAAGTAAGCAAACAACTTTTTTTAACCAACATACACAATTTCTTGCTGTATTTATGTTGAACTGTCCATTTACCTTGGACAATTACGAAGTTAGGTTTTTTCTTCAGTACAACATGGACACAGGACTAGTACAATCTGGGTTTTTTGTTGTTGTTTGATAAAGACAACTCTATAGTATGAAATCCATGGTCCTGCCATCAGTCTTCCTTCATCATCTCGCATACCGCTTAATGTAATCTTCAACTTTATTCCGAAAGTCCTCCTAGAGAAAAGAAGAATCAGAATTATACCACATACATTTCAGAAAAACACATTCTGGATGAGTGAAATTTCCATGTTAGGTACTCAAGGAAGTTGGTCTGCAGTTCTCTCTCAGACTAGTATGTCTTGCAAAAATGTCTCTATCATAGCATCTTTGCATTGCTTTGAAAACTGGCTGACTCACTGCATTTTTCACACTGCAGCAAAAGTCACTGGAAAAAATAGTACATACCACACTTAGAATCCTTGAAGTAACACTTTACTATGGACACCTGTCAAGATCGGTACAGTTTGAACAGTTCTGACAGGATTCCCTTACCTATCGGATGGGTTCTAACTATGAATGTTTCATCATGTACAATGTAGCCATGGTCATATCATTTTAGAGCGAAAGAGTCCTTAATCAAATGGGGAATGATATGAAATACACTATTAGCAGATGGCATGCCACATTATAACTTTCCCCCTCTTCTATACAGTTGCATAACAGCTTATTTATATGGTAGTTGTGATATCTTTTAACTGTCTAGACTAATTTATTACAACTCTGAATAAGTTATTAGTTTCCTACAGTGATTTTTAATTACAGAAAAATTATTAATATTACCCTTAAGGTCAAAAATGGACAATATCTGACAGACCCTAAACACAAGAATGAGAGATGGTGAGAATATACTATGGCCTGAAAAACCTCAACTAGAGAGCAAGCCTGCCAATAGTGGATGAAGAAATCATGGTACCAATAAAAAAAAATTCTGAACAGAAAAAAAAAAAGCACTAGCTTATGATGTAATACGAACCGAACTGTTACAAAGCATAAGGGGATGAAGATCTGAAAGCTCTGGCAGAGGTGATGAAGAATATGTCTGAGACAGGAGAATTACCAAAAGATTTTACAACCTCATGCATATTCAGATCCCCCCCCAAAAAGAACAGTGCTATGGATTGTAAAAACAACAGAACAATCAGCCTAGTATAGCATGTTCTTGCAAGTTGTTCAAGACTGAATACAAGGAAAGACTGATCAGGAAATAAGTGGACAACAATACAGTTTCAAACATGGAAAGGGCATCGCAATTATGAACCTGAAGCTCATATCAGAAAGATCAATCGAAATGGAGAAAACAGTATACTTGTGTTTCATTGACTTCCAAAAAGCATTTGACAGACTCTATCACTACAAATTGCTCAATATATTCCGATCTGTAGGGATTGAGGGATATGAACACAGAGTAATAAAACAATTATACTGGAATCAGACAGTGATTACAGTGGGTGACACAAATGAAATCTAACAGTAATCAGAGAGAAGTGAGACACGGTTGTATGCCATGGACGACTCAACATTTATAGCTAGTGATTAAATTAACTGAAGAAAGTATTAAGATGAATGGAAAAATGAATGAATGACATTCACTATGCACAGTACAGTTGGCTGATTCAGAAGGTCTGATGAAGTTAGTGAAGATTACATATGAACGTGGGAAACCATATAGTATAAAGTTGAATGTGGACAAGACAAATAAGGGTGCCCTGTGACTATTTTTGCTATAGTGACAAACAGTCTCAGAGATTTCCTGATTGGTTTTGTTCTTTGTAGGTAAAAAGCCAATGTCCACCAAACATTGAGGGAGTGGAGTCTTCATTCCTCTGAAGAAGTGTGCAGTGTTGGGAAGAACACAGGTAAATGAATGAATTGGTTAAAGTGAAATTCTGCAACTACTTTAGGGGGTGAATTTGGGGTGCAGATGTAAAGACACTGTATCCTTATAGAATATAGTGTATGCAGGCTCTGCCATCATCATTCCAAGATTGCCAGTTCTTCTCGCTGAAGTGATGACTACAAGGAAGGCAACCTTCAAGGAAAGGAGGGACATGGAGCAAGTAGCTAAAGGCTCAAACGGGGACCTTATGAGTACTGAGAAAACAAGGTTCAGGTTCCACTGGGGAGCAGACTTCTGAGTAGGTGAGAAGGTTCTTATTAGGCCTTTCCAGAATCTATTGGTCAGCGTATGTGCAAAGACTGAGTAGCCCTGAGAAGGTGGATGTTATGTGCTGACTGACGCCAAGTACACTCACAAGGAGCTGATGGACAAACCTGGTGTCTTCAAAGATAGGCTATAGTCCAAGATGAGAGGAATATTTGTAGTCTCTGGGAAAGCGCCTCTTTGTTGTGCCCCAGAAGAGAAGTGCTTCCGTTTAGCTAGGTAATATTTTCTAGTACAGTCCTTTCTACGATTATAGAGCAGTGGCACTCAACCTTTCCAGACTACTGTACAACCTTTCAGGAGTCTGATTGGTCTTGAATACCCTCAAGTTTTACTTCACTTTAAAACTACTTGCTTACAAAATCAGACATAAAATTACAAAAATATCACAGCACACTATTACTGAAAAATTGCTTACTTTCTAATTTTCACCATATAATTATAAATCAATTGGACTATAAACACTGTACTTACATTTCAGTGTATAATATACAGAGCAGTATAAACAAGTCATTGTCTGTATGAAATTTTAGTTTGTACTGACTTTGCTAGTGCTTTTTACGTAGCCTGTTCTAAAACTAGGCAAATATCTAGATGAGTTGATGTACCCCCTGGAAGACCCAGGGGCACGTGTACCCCTGCTTGAGAACCATTGTTCTAGAGGATGTGTCATATGGCTGTGGAGCATGAACATTCAAATACCAAGCTATGAGGTGGCACAGACAGATTGGGGTGCTCGATCTTGCCATTCCACTGGATCGGGAAGCTTGGGGAATGTTGAGAGGATGATTGGTGGCTGGGATGACATACATCTGGTTGGGAAACTAGAACTGTCTGGATCAGAAGGGGGCAATCAGGATTTTGTGTAGAACTCAGGGCAGGAGAAGGCGGCATAGTTGAACTGGTCTGACGAAGGAAGAAGCAGAGCATCACCCTGGGAGTAATGATGTAGGGCTCCTCTGGAGCAATACGTGGTGCATTTCTTGTTTGCTTGAGAGACTAACAGATCCCTGGTTGGGGTCCCCCATAGAGTGAAAATACTGCACAGTAACAAATTGTGAAACTCCCACTCGTGGTCGACTGCAAAGTGTCTGCTGAGGGAATCTGTAAGCACATTTGGCTTTTCAGGAAGGTAGGCTGCTGATAGGGTGACTTGATTGGGGATACACTAGTTCTAGAGGCTGACTGCTTCTGCACTTCCCAGCTTGTTGATGCGGAAGACAGCCGTACCATTGTCTGACATTATAAGGACATGGTGAGTATGGATGAAAGGAAGAAAGGACTCACAAGCTTTCCATACTGCTTGCAACTCCAGAATAATGATGTGCACCCTGGATCCTTGAGATGTTAGGCACCTTATGCTGTGTGACTGTTCATGTGGGATGCATCTGTAATAATGGTCCTGGTCTGGAGATGAAGGGAGAAAGGGGATGCCCACGCATACCGGATGAGGATTTGTCCACCAGAACATGGAAGACAAGACAGTACCTTGACCTAAACTGTTACCCTGAGGTTCATGGAACAACAGCTTGGGCAGTATACCGACTGCAGCCAAGCCTGAAGGCAATGAAGGTAGAGCCTTGTGAACAAGGTGACATAGGTGCATGGGACTTCATTAACAGGGAGAGCTATTCTGTTGGGTCCAGAAGTATGCAGGATATTTAGGAGTTTGTGCTCAGAGTCTTGCATCTGCTTGAGAGAAATCACAAGCTCTCCAGCAATTCTGCAGAGAAGTCCCTGGAACTGCCTGAAATCATTGAGGGGGGGAGGGGATTTAGAAGTCACTGCTTTGTCTGGGGATGATCATGATGATGGAAGTGACAGAACTGTAGTGTAGTGTTCTTCCTCCTCTGCCAGATCTGGGGCAGGGAAACAAGGGGTGACTCCTTGGCATGTTGGATTGACTCTGCAGGGGATACTGGTTACTAGTCCCCCAATACGGCTAGTAGAAGGAATTGATAGTTGGTCGTGGGGGACCCCATGGCATGGGGTACCAGTGGCTCCGAGTTAGATGAGGCAGAGGTTGGTCCCAAACCGGCATGGGTCTTTTGGATGGTGGAGGTTATGTAGGGTAAGGGAAGAGCGGTTCATCGGCTGGCTCGGAATCTCTTGAGGAGGATGATTCTGGTTCAGGCTGACGTACAGAGGGGGTTTCCCAGCCTGGGTCCAATTGGGGTCTCATGGCCTTCTCCATGAGGTTTTTGTGGAGATGAAGTTCCCGCCCTTGTCGGGTACAGCTGGGAAACAATCGGCAGATACCATGATGTGAGCTTTCCCAAGGCAGTACAGGCAGCACTGGTGGTCGTCCCTGACTAAGAAGGACTGCAAGCAGGAAGCACAGAGTGTGAAGCTTGGAGTCCTGGGCATAGTCTGGTACCTGAAAGGCACACCCTGGGGGTGGGGAGGAGAAGAGGGAGGGAGGGGCCTCCCAAGAGACTGATGTAATGGTAAACCATAAAAACTATTAAAACATTAAACTATTTACAAACAAGACGATTCTTATTTTGTAGAACGAAGATGAAGTTGCAAACACTTAAGGGGCTAACCTGGACCATGCAGTGGTCGGAAAGAACTGGAGAGGCAGTAGATTCACCCCGCCCTTTATCCCTTTGGTTGGAGGCACGAGGTGAGTCAAGGCACATGTCCAGACCAATGGACACTGCTTTCAAATTCTCTGGCTCCAGGCGCATGCGCACCATCAGTGGAATGAAATAGGGACCCATCACTCGAAGCAGCAGTTAGGTTTCCAAAAAGATAACACAGATTACAAGCACCCATCATTAGAAGTCATGTCTGAGTAGCATCAGGAGCTGAGAGCCTTATTGCACATAAATGACAGAGGGATGGCATGTCTCTTATTTACAGCTTGACGCTTCAGGATTATGCAGTCCTCTTCTCTCTCATAGGAAAGAACTGATGAATTTAACAGAATACTGCATTCAGCTAACCTATTCCTTCTACAACTCTGATTTTAAGACATCATCTCCTAACCCTATTAAAATTAGAGCTGGCCGAAACTGGGGATTTCCAGTTCACGAGAAGTTATGGCATTTGAAAATTTGGTTTTGTTCCAAATTGGAATGAAACCAAATTTGTCAAAATTTCTTGTGAATCAGAAAGCTTAAAAATCAAAAGGTATTTTAGAAACAGATACAAGGTGTCTCCCCAGAGGGGCAGCTGCGGACTCAAATGGACATTCTTGTCAGTTTCACAGCTGCTAGTGATTCTGTGAAAGTCTGTCAAACCCAACTCTCTTTCATAAAAAAAAAACTGGATTCAATGAACTGGCATTTTCCAACAAAACTGTTTAATTGGAAAAATTTCTGGCAAGCTTTAATTAAAATACAGTTTTCCCAGCTCTTCAGTAAGGAATGTTAGACCTCACCTCCCCATTGTTCAAAAACAGATTAATCACTGGATAATTCAAGACTTCTTCACAGCATTGTAGCTGGCCTGCTTAGATGAGTCAAACAAAACTCCCTCCTTATCAGGGCATTTAACTAGAGAATTCACCCACTTCCTTGCTGAATCAGATTAATTCCAGACAGGTTTATTCTCATAAGAAATAAAAAATAACGAAAAGAAATCTATTGGAAGAATATGAAGTCACCAAGTTAATGTGTAGTGCTATTGAAAAGAAAAAATTCACATCTCTGGAGATGGAAGACTATTACTCTGAAACCCATCTATTCACAAATCAATTACAGCCCAGATAGCAGCAGTGTCCTGCCAGTCGGCCTCAACTCTGCCAGTCAAATTCTTTGCCATGTGGGCTAAACATGCCAACTAAGTCCCATTAATGCTAACTGGTTTGATTTTTATTTTAAAACATGAAACTTAAGGGTTGGAGTGGCTACCTGACAAACAATGTTGACAAAAACAGTGTTTCCACGTTAAAACTACCTCACAAATACATGAAATATTTTGTGACAATGCAAATCTAATTGTCAGAACGGTTCCCAGACTGGAAATTGTTTGGGACTAGGATAGCATCTTTCCCGATGTAGCTTGATGCTTTCTGAATATTAAACAAAAAATTAAAATAACCTTTTGCATTTGTACACAGTATCAAGGATGCTATGAGCTATTTGTACTACAAATAAATATAACTAATTGTAAAGCACCTCTCTTCAACGGTCACTACGAACGCTCAGTTTCATAGACTCAAGCCTCTCAGCACTGCAACTCATCTTCTCATCAGGCTGTTGTGTAATAATGAAATTACATCAGTCCACTCACTCAGAACATTGAATCAGATACTTGATGTATTACAGGACTCCTGGGCTCATTGCCCTGTTTACTGAACAGTACTGAGCTAACCCAGAGGTAATAATCATGAAGAAATGAAAGGTCAATCTCCAAGAAAGTGAAAGGTCATTTTAATTTTTTGGGGTCAATCAAGAATCAAGCTACTTTTTTGTCTGCACCTACCTAGAGTTAAAGCACTATCCGCTTCAAGCCCTAAGTCAATGGAAACTGCTCATAATACAAATATTTATACCTAAATAAAGTAAGCACGGGGTTATTACATCTCACCTCGTCAGCCTGAGAAGTCACTTTAACAAACAGCGAGAGGCAAATGAAGTTAAGAGGTAGGATTAAGGAAGATGCATATAAAATAAAATATAAACCATTACAAATGACTGCATATTCATTACCGAACAGAATTTGAGAAGTGGCAACAACAAAGTACAGGAAGTTGAAAAGCACTTTTTCACCACTGAATCCGAAGTGTTATATCAGAACACAAGCTCTCTGCATTAATCGAAGGCAGAGACAGTGTCTAAATAGCAAAGATGCTCTATAAAGGCTGTCTGTCACTTCTGCTTACCTTCCTGATCAAGAAAATGACAGTGTTGGCCAGATTACATTAAGCAGATTATGTTTCATGTGAATCTGGTTACTGAACAGAAGGTTCTCATTACACAACTGCAATACTCTAATTTTAGGCACACCATATGGTTTAAAAGTTTCTTATTAACACTGTATATTTGTTTATGTTCACATCTGTTTATATGCAGTGCTGAACAATCAGAAGCAGAAATAATAATCAGAGGAGTACACGTTTTGCATTATAAACTGGTTAATATGAAACCTCAATACGAACACTGCAAAAACTTGAAAATTCATTGAAAAGAGTGAAAACTGTGGAACATGTTCAGTATATCTGATATGGAATAATATTCCACAATATTATCTATTTAAAACTGTGTAACTGCGTGGGCAACTTAAGTTAAATATACATTGAATTTACCAAATGAAAGTTTTTTCCATATTTATTGGTAGTTTTACTTCCTTTAAATTTAGTTTGCCTTGTTTAATTTTTAGCATGCAGTACTCTTGCAAGTGAAAATTTATCTGAAAGACAAGGTGGGTGAGGTAATATCTTTTATTGGACCAACTTCTGTTGATGAGAGAGACAAGCTTTTGAGCAAAACAGAGCTCTTCTTCAGGTCTGGGAAAGGTACTCGGAGCATCACAGATAAACGCAAGATGGAACACTTTTAAAAGGTGAGCCTGGGAGCTTAAACTCATAACTCTCCTAGACAGTAAAAATCACGGGCTGCACAGACACACTGAATTTATGGCTTATTACAACAATCTGTAACCCACTAACCCCCCTTTTTGTCCTAGGACTGCAGAGGTGTTAACGGGCTACCCTACCTTGAATGGTTCCCTAGAATGTGTTAACTACTTATGCTAAACAGTCTGTTCCATCTTGCATTTAGCTGTGACCGGCAAGAACCCCCTCCCAGCCCTGGAAGGGTGGGCAGGCGGCAATGGCCCTCCCACCTCCAGCCCCAGAGCGCCAGAGGTCGTGCCCCCATCCCTAGGCCTGGAGCACTGGGCAGAGTCTCTGGCTGCAGGTCGGGCCCCATGAACTCCAGCCTGGGGCCCCAGCCACAGGGGAAGAGTGCCTGCAGCACAGCTCCTGGGGGCTGGTGCGGCCATGCAAGGCAGCCTTTAATACCCGCTGCCCATGGTTATATGTAATGAGTCAACCATATTAACAGAAAATTGAACAAACTGAACTCAATGCTTCCAGATAAATGATTGCATAGGTAATAGCAAAAAAATAAATAAATAAATAAAAATCCAATGTTAAACCAATATACTTACATCTCAGCTGATGCACATGTGTCAAAAGCAAGATATGCTGAAACTGAACTGAGCTTAAAAAAATATGGCCTAAGATATACAGCTACTGACTGTACATATTTGTGGCTACTGTATACATTTTCCATAGAGCATATCAATAAAATGAGAATTTAACAGAATGGAAGACAATTACCTACAGATTATAAATAAGGCTACGATTTTGTCATGGATTCCATGACTTCCACAATCTCCGTGACATACTCGTAGCCTTAATTATAAATCCTTGAGGAATGAGATGGAAGGAATATACTGAAAAATACAGAAATGAAGTGAGAGTACCTACTCAAAATTTCCTGATATGGTGAAATTCCAATACACTTCTATAAATGCTGGAATACTAGGAAATGCTACTCTGATCAAGGTCTCTGCATGAGTGCAAACAGAAGGTACTCTGGATCAGTGGCTATAAAATGATTAGAAATTAGCTCTTTTTTTGAGTATTTTACAATGGCAAGGAGTTCACTATTGACAAGCATTTAATTAAAAATAAAAACACCAACCAAACCACAAAATAACACAACCACCAACATAGCACCCCAGGCAGAAACAGCAAACATGACAATCAACCAGAGACTACCTAATTGTTTGGCAATACCTCCTCACTTACAACCATTAACCATTTGCCCCTTCTTGCAGTCTACATTCAGTTTTTACATTTGTACAAACTTTTATGCTAAAGGATTTGATATTGGAACAATCTGTTGTGCACAGTTGCTGTTTTGGATCTGTCACTATTTAGATTGAGGAAAAAAACACGTTTTCCAGTTTGTAAATGTGAAGAATTAAAACAGCAGTGGACCTTTCATTAAATGCACAATATATCACAAAGTAGCAGAACAGGCATCATCTCTTGCCACAACCATCCTCATAACCCTCTACGTACTCATCTAAATATCGTTAAATCTTCCAACATTACATTTCAGTAAAATCCACAATTACAATTAAATAGCTATATTAGGCAAAGTATTTGTTAAAGCTCATAGACTATAGAAATGGCCCAAACCATTTTTTGGGGAAAACATGTTAAAGAGAGAAAAATGCAACAAATTCAACAACAAGATTTTAATAATATAATAAATATCTATGGTCAAGTTGCAGTTGACTGATAATGAATCAGTATTACAGAAGATGCAGCTAAACTAAATAAGTAAGGGTCCTTTGGAATTATGCACATTAACCAAGAAATTAGACATCCTAAACAACTCAGTTCTAACAGAAGTTTTAAAGGTGGAGATAACTAGTAGGGAAATTTATCCAGATGACTTATGAAATATTACTTAAAAAGAAAAACCTTTCCTCTGTTGTTCTTCATATAAAAAAAAGATATATACATCTACACATACACACAAAGATCTGAATGAATGCTTTGAAATAACACAAAAATATCTGAAGTGTA
Organism: Chelonia mydas; assembly: GCF_015237465.2. Lineage (NCBI taxonomy): Eukaryota > Metazoa > Chordata > Testudines > Cheloniidae > Chelonia > Chelonia mydas. The sequence goes on along the minus strand of NC_051251.2, from coordinate 68,193,504 downwards.
AGGTATTTTTCCAATTCAGATTTCTTCCTGGTCATTGTCTCTCTCACCCTATTTAACTGTTTTAGTATGACACTTCATTTAAGAATCTCAAAGCATTGACATTAAATTTTAATTGTATGAAGAGTGGTGTTTGTGGTAGCCATGAAGGAATGATTTATAGATTTCCCCTAGAAACTTTTAGTACATTTGCAAGGTGTACAAAATCACAGTGCCAATTTTAATAGCCCATGTACTGGATGTGAAGTGGAGTGGAGGACCTTCTCTGCATTGCCCCCACTATACCAAGGACCTCAGCGTGAAGTTCCTTGATTCTCCACAAGCCATGGCTCTACAGCAATTGTGCTGCACTAGGGCCTTCCATTCCTGCACAAAGCTAATGGATGGTGTCAACTACTGAACACTGGTTCTGAGCCAATGTTTCATTTGATCTATCTGCAGACTCGGGCTAGGAGCGCTGTGGTGGTATAGCTATGCCAGGAAAGCACTCCTAGTGTGCAAACAGTTATAATGACAAAGTCGTGCTTTGGTTGGTATAGCTCACTGCAGCCCCTTTCCCCCCAAGTGACATTAGTTATACTGGCAAAACTGCACGTTTGCTACTATAACTGGCCTACCCCAGTAGCTTTTGTTGACAGAGCTACGACGGGTCAGGGATCACATCTCTTCACATCCCTGACTGATCCAGCTTTGCTGGCATAAGTCTACTGCAGCACTGCACTGTGTCACTTTCAGTGACATCTCTGCAACTGTAAGGGCTGCAAACTGAGGCCAAAATTTTCAATGTGGATGCCTAAATTATTATCTTAAATCCCTATTTAAGCACCTAGATTAGAAGTGGTTGGATTTTGAGAACATCTGAGCATATGCAGCTACTATTGGCTTTAGTGGACCAATAACTATACATCTGAATCAAGCCACTTTTACATTTTGTGGAAGTGGTAGTACTTTATATCATCATGAACAGATTCAATCTGGCCTGACAGCATTACCGATACTCAAGACTGGATAACCAGAATTGGCTGCAGTTACGTTACCATAAAATTGAAAATTATGCTGGGTTGTTCAAGTCAGCGCATCTGGGGAGAATGCCATTTCCCTCACGATGTGTGATGTTTTGTTGTTTTTCTCCCTCTGATATGGAAACTATAATACATTCCTTTGTGAAACTGAGATTGAACTGCTGCAAAGCTCTTTAGAAAAACTATCCATAGCTGGTAGCCTAAAGTTTTGAAGAAATTTGAAGAATGTATTGATGTATATATATAGAGAGAACTGGTTTGCATGAGGCATGTAGGATATTTTGCAGATCAGACACTATTTAAATAAGTTACATTTTAAAGATCTGTCAGTCATTTCAGTAGTTACATGTTTTATTTATAAAATTTTTTGATTCATCCTTGTGATCCTAAAATTCATATTCATGTGCCAAAGAATGAAGATCTGTTACCTTAGAAATTCCTCCACAGAAGAGAAACATTTATCATTTGCATCAACATTACAAATAATTTTGCATTCCAATAATTGTGTCCAATGGTCATGAAAACAACACGAGTGTCTGATATTCAGATGAACTAGAAGATTCTACAACGAACCTAACTTGGCATCAGTTACTGGACAATCATTTTAGGCTCTCTTCTGACCAAATGATTTCTGTATGTTTGAGTAGAAAAGCCTTAAACAAAAATTAAAAAAAAACACAACCAGCCTGATGAAGGACTCAAATCTGATTGAAGTAGCAATGGTGCTCTGTCAGTATTTAGAACAGATGCTTTGGCAACCCACATCTTGACCTAGATAGTGTGATTGTGCCCCAGTCTATTCAGTGACTATAGAACACCATTAGGGTCTAACTGAACTGAAAATTGAGAGAACACTGATCTTTGACACAGAGAAGATCTCTATTGCGGAAGCTAACAACCCCATAACATCTCATCTATACAGAAACAATTCCGTATTTGTTGTCTGGTGATGCTTTCATAACAACCATTTACAAACTAGAGAACAACAGTCAGACATATAATCTGTCACATGTGTCAACCTACTCCCACCCACACAATGAGCATAGTAGGAAACCAACTACCTTTCTTGCTGCCACTGTCTATTATGGTGGCATTTTAAGCTGTTTGAACAGCATCCTGTTCAAAGATAGGAGAGACAAAGTTCTTATTGAAGTTATCTTCAAATTTCTCTTATACAATCAAAGGGGTTACCTATGCCAAATGTACACGAGCAAAGTGTGTAGAGCCCATTCTTCACTACTCAAGTTCATACACCTTTGACTTGCAGCCCCCTTCTCAGGGAAGAAGCACAACTTGTGCTCAACTTTTTTTTGGAATCCCTTTTGTGAATTACTTTCTCTCTCGCTGTTTGCTCTGGGTGCGTCATGAAAGTGTGCTCAAATATTTTTCTGAGATCTGTTTGATACACTGAATGGTTGAGTTCTTAGCATACATTGTAATCTGTTTTACCGACAGACAACTCTTCCACATCTTTCTTTTAATCCAATACTCAGATTTTTTTTTTTTTTTGGCACAAAAGCATCAACACACGTAATTGAGTTCAAAGCAGCAAGTGGTGCCAATCTGCCTAGTGCGCACCCAGAGGAGCGCGTACCTGAAGAGATGTCACTTGGACTACTATGCAGAGCTGTCTAGCTAAACCCTACTGTGTGTAAACCAGGCCTTAGAGTCAAGACAACCATGAACCAGTATGTACGCAACAAGTATGACATCCACTAATGCACAGAAATTACTTAGTTTCCAAAGCTAAATGTATTTGTCTAAACTACAGTTTTCTAATGCAAAACAAGAGCTTCAATTGATACAAAGATCTGTTTCTTTTGGATTTTCAGTTATTATCTGGACAAAGCTCACATCTGCTAAACTTTAAACCAACTTTACTGAACTAGAAAAGTAAAGTTCCATCCATAGTTACAATGTTTATGAAAGATGGGTTATAGTTTGTATAAATAATTATAAAAATAATTATGTATATCCATTAGCACAGTTAGCAGATATGCTGCTATTTTCATTCAGATATTTTTTTACTGCATTTTAAGCTTATTAGGAGAGGGCTTCAAAGTGCGCAGTATACATTTACAGCACAAAAAGGGAAGAGTTAGAAAAAAACACAAGGATGTACGAAAATAACCAGTTCATTAACCTGAGAGGTTTATCAGTCAAAACCCAAATACTTATTTTCATTTGCAGTTGCTAAAATTCCTATGGAAAAACACCATGCATAGTAGGTAATTCTACAGAGGAAGAAAAGGGCCTATTATAATAAATATTATTGGGATAAACTAATGCAATATGACTGTCAGGGTGAACGTTTACTGAAAGAAGTCTTTGAACTGAAGTAATGCCTTTGCCCTCAATATGACAGTTTAAACTGGAATCAAAGAATGATACAAAACACTGCAATTGAACATACATAATTTCAACAAGGAAACGAATGTCTGAAAACCTTTAAAATCAAGTTCACTTCTAGCATGTGAAGGTTTGAAACATTAAAGCAAGCCTTTAAACTAATAGACCAAACTCTTCTGTTGTAAAGTTGATGATCGAAAAACCGGAGTTTTAAAAACTGATACCATCATTTTATAGTGTATAGGTAATTCCAGTGCCAAAAGAACAATGATCAGAAACAAAGGCTCTGAATATGAAATCAAATCTTGGACATATGAAAATATCTGTAGACTCTACTTCCATATCCTCAGCTAGTTACAATATAAGGCCTCTCATAGTTTGGCATTTCCTCCCTAGCCCTTCTAGTCTCCTCCAGAAATTTCTCATCGGACAATAAGGCTGACAGGGTAACATATAGTAAAAATAAAAGTAAAGACAACTGTGGTATCTGGCCTTTGTACTGGGGAAATATATTAAAAACACAAAACCCTTTTGGAGGTTCACAGAAAACCAGCCAGACAGAAGTGGTTACCATTTGCCTGTGGATTCTTTCAGGTGGTGCTCTGACTCCACATGCTACCACCGTAGCATGAAGCCCATACTTTAAGACACTGGGATAGTGCCAAACTGCACCTTTCCTGTGGTGGTTGCATATGAGAAGAGGGAAAGTCTACAAGGTCCAAAACTGTCACTAGTATTCGTGGACTCACTGAAAAATTCAAAAAATCTAGGTTGGTTGTACACAGGCTGTGGGTTCATATGAACACAATAAAATGCAGGTTTCAATTCCACAGATACCATCGCTGGTTGATTTTAATTACAATAGTTCCTCATCCTCACAAAATCTTATAAAGTCACTTTTAAAAGAAAAAGGGAAATAACTCCATTCAGTTTTCCAGAGTATATGCATGTTTCAGGGCAGCTTGATAAAGAGGGTAAAAAATCCAAGGACCTGCTGAAATACAAACCTTTAAAGAGGAATTTTCACGTTCATGGACATTTTTTCAAATAATATGCTTCAGCAGCTATTTTCTTTTGCTATTATTGCAGATACTATAAAAGGCCACCACCTTTCCCCAAACTCTTGTCTCCTTTTTCCTGGATCCTCTAGTAAAGTCATAACCTTGTGTTTGTGACATTAATTTTTTCCCATGGAATCACTGTGATGTCAGAAAGTCAGCATTATAATTGCAAGATCATGTCGAAGTGTAAAATGGACAGGGGGGAGAAAATCCTGTTTAATATATCTTCAAAAACTAGCATATGTAGCAGAAAATAATTTTTTAAAAATGAAACCCTAAAGAGGGAGCAAAGGCTATCATTTAAGACAACATTTTCAGGAAAGCAGTGAATAGGATACGTGTAATTGGAGCAGCAAGTATAAGAAATATATGCCTTTTCGGTTCATTACATAACCCTGCTTTTGTAAATCTGGAGAATTAATCATTAATCATTTAAGAGGCACTTACATGTTAAAAGGGCTAGCTTCAAAACCTAGACCTCAATTATCATTAAAGAAATCTTAGTGGAACACATCTTTCTATTGGTGCTGTAACAGCAATTAGTATACAATACTGAGAATTAACCATTAGAGAAAACATGGGTTCCGAAAAAAAGTCAGAAAAATTAGTGCCTACAAGACCCTGATCAGTAAAATCATGTTAACATCTTTCTTTGTAACTACACCATGACAAGAAAGCACAACCATTAATAAGAAAAAACAAAACACCAACACCCTGATCAGTGTGGAAGCAGGATGCTGGTTGAAATCAAGATGCCTATTCAGCAGTGGTTCTCAAACTTATTTGATTAGGCCTCCCTTCTTTGTGTCTATAGTCGTTTATCCCCCTAAGTACATACATCACCACCCAGCTCTGAAGGCAGAATGGAGAGCAGCAGCGGCGGCTGGTCGGGCACCCAGCTCTGAAGGCAGAATGGAGAGCAGCAGCGGCGGCTGGCCGGGCACCCAGCTCTGAAGGCAGCCCCATGCCAGCAGCAGCACAGAAGTAAGGGTGGCAATGTGGAAACTGATATTCGCCAATATCACTGTTCACAACACACTTAATGCCCCATTGCCACCCTTACCTCTGCACTGCTGCTGCCAACCCGGAGCTGACAGCTGGAGCCCCGCTGCCTCCAGGTGAGGGACTGGGGGCAGGGCAGGGAAGGAGAGCCTAAGGTTGGGCTACCTCCTGGTGAGGAATTGAGGGGAGGGCAGAAGGAGAGCCTGGGCCCTGGGGCTCTGGCTGTCCCCTGTATCCCTGCCTCCTGGGTGTGCACGGCCCTCATACATGAACCCCAGCCACCCAGAGCTGACAGCCAGAGCTCTTAAAAAAATCCACTAAAACACACAACTCTCCCCTTCCTTGACACATTCCCACACCTCCCTTGGGAGGCCTGCCCCACAGTTTGAGAACCGCTGCTTTACAGGATCGAAACCCAGTTTGTTAAAGGGTGAGTGCTTTTATTTGTAACTCCCCCCACCTCCATTTTTATAAAGATAGTTAAAGATTATCTAACACATCCTCCAAGAGTTTTAACAAAATTACTTAACCTGGGATTACATATTTTTGTTTTTACCCATCCCTGGCCTCCATTTCCTGTTTGAAAACAGGAGCTGGTGGGGGAAATATCAGAGCAATAGCAACAAACAGACAGGTAAATGACCCAGACACTAGCCGTGTAGAATCAAATTTTCAAAAGCTCTCAGCACTCAATAGCTCTCCTTTGGATGCCTTAATAAGTGATTGAATTTTTTTCAAAGTGCCAGAACCCAGTAACTAACACGGAGAATAGCAGTTGCTGGCTGCTGAAACGGTATTTGAAAATCTGGCCAATTTATTTAGGTGCTTAAATTGGAGCTGGGCTCTTCTGAAAATCCAGCCCGAAACATGAACACTGAGCACTTCTGACATCTGACCCAAATGTAATAAGGTAATTTGACAAAATTTCCCCTAACAACAAAACGCTATTTCCGATTAGAAAGTGAAACTGAACCAAGCTCTCACTTCTCTCCCCTCACCTGACAAAAGAAATAATGTTTGCTAATGGTTCCCCAGGGCATATTTTGAAAGTGTCTAGGGAGTGGGACATTAAATAAACTACCTTTAAAGACAGAAGCCTCACTCTTAAAGAGCTCAGAGTTTCTGCTTACTGGGATATACAAGGGGTGAGAGGGAAAGAAGACAGGCAGTCTTTCTTTTACAGCTATATTAAAAAAAATAATCTAGGACCAAGTTACTTATCTTCTTGTATCATGCAAATTGCCTAGAAAAAGCTTGCTAGGTGAGTATTTAGTCATTCACTTTACATTTCTTCACATTTTTTGTTGTCGGTGTTGCTCCAGAGGTCCAGGACTGAGTGTCTCCAAAATCATATCCAACTTCTATTATAAAAGTTAAGGATAGAAAAACCAAACAATAGCTTTCTAAAGGAACAGCAACACCAGTGCTGACATTTCAGCTACATAACTGAGACACACACCAAACATGAGAACATTTCTTCTTAAAACTGAAATGTTTAGTTTTGGATAAATGGAAGAGTAAAATGTTGGGTTTGTCAATGTTGATAATTCCTTTACTCTCAGCTATATACAAAGGCATGTAGGAAAGATATCAGGAGGGCCAAATCGCACCTGGAGCTGCAGCTAGCAAGAGATGTCAAGAGTAACAAGAAGGGTTTCTTCAGGTATGTTGGCAACAAGAAGAAAGCCAAGGAAAGTGTGGGCCCCTTACTGAATGAGGGAGGCAACCTAGTGACAGAGGATGTGGAAAAAGCTAATGTACTCAATGCTTTTTTTGCCTCTGTTTTCACTAACAAGGTCAGCTCCCAGACTGCTGTGCTGGGCATCACAAAATGGGGAAGAGATGGCCAGCCCTCTGTAGAGATAGAGGTGGTTAGGGACTATTTAGAAAAGCTGGACGTGCACAAGTCCATGGGGCCGGACGAATTGCATCCGAGAGTGCTGAAGGAATTGGCGGCTGTGATTGCAGAGCCCTTGGCCATTATCTTTGAAAACTCGTGGCGAACGGGGGAAGTCCCGGATGACTGGAAAAAGGCTAATGTAGTGCCCATCTTTAAAAAAGGGAAGAAGGAGGATCCTGGGAACTACAGGCCAGTCAGCCTCACCTCAGTCCCTGGAAAAATCATGGAGCAGGTCCTCAAAGAATCAATCCTGAAGCACTTAGAGGAGAGGAAAGTGATCAGGAACAGTCAGCATGGATTCACCAAGGGAAGGTCATGCCTGACTAATCTAATCGCCTTTTATGATGAGATTACTGGTTCTGTGGATGAAGGGAAAGCAGTGGATGTATTGTTTCTTGACTTTAGCAAAGCTTTTGACACGGTCTCCCACAGCATTCTTGTCAGCAAGTTAAGGAAGTATGGGCTGGATGAATGCACTATAAGGTGGGTAGAAAGCTGGCTAGATTGTCGGGCTCAACGGGTAGTGATCAATGGCTCCATGTCTAGTTGGCAGCCGGTGTCAAGTGGAGTGCCCCAGGGGTCGGTCCTGGGGCCGGTTTTGTTCAATATCTTCATAAATGATCTGGAGGATGGTGTGGATTGCACTCTCAGCAAATTTGCGGATGATACTAAACTGGGAGGAGTGGTAGATACGCTGGAGGGGAGGGATAGGATACAGAAGGACCTAGACAAATTGGAGGATTGGGCCAAAAGAAATCTGATGAGGTTCAATAAGGATAAGTGCAGGGTCCTGCACTTAGGATGGAAGAATCCAATGCACCGCTACAGACTAGGGACCGAATGGCTAGGCAGCAGTTCTGTGGAAAAGGACCTAGGGGTGACAGTGGACGAGAAGCTGGATATGAGTCAGCAGTGTGCCCTTGTTGCCAAGAAGGCCAATGGCATTTTGGGATGTATAAGTAGGGGCATAGCGAGCAGATCGAGGGACGTGATCGTTCCCCTCTATTCGACACTGGTGAGGCCTCATCTGGAGTACTGTGTCCAGTTTTGGGCCCCACACTACAAGAAGGATGTGGATAAATTGGAAAGAGTCCAGCGAAGGGCAACAAAAATGATTAGGGGTCTAGAGCACATGACTTATGAGGAGAGGCTGAGGGAGCTGGGATTGTTTAGTCTGCAGAAGAGAAGAATGAGGGGGGATTTGATAGCTGCTTTCAACTACCTGAAAGGGGGTTCCAAAGAGGATGGCTCTAGACTGTTCTCAATGGTAGCAGATGACAGAACGAGGAGTAATGGTCTCAAGTTGCAATGGGGGAGGTTTAGATTGGATATTAGGAAAAACTTTTTCACTAAGAGGGTGGTGAAACACTGGAATGCGTTACCTAGGGAGGTGGTAGAATCTCCTTCCTTAGAGGTTTTTAAGGTCAGGCTTGACAAAGCCCTGGCTGGGATGATTTAACTGGGACTTGGTCCTGCTTTGAGCAGGGGGTTGGACTAGATGACCTTCTGGGGTCCCTTCCAACCCTGATATTCTATGATTCTATGAAAGACTGCAGTTCTACAACAGGAATTGTATTTTATAATCACAGCATCATTTAAAATCCTCAGGACCAAATTATAACCTATCTGTGGAGTTTCTTTTTTCCATAGTCAATTGCATTTTTGCATCCTAGGAATTTTTAATCAATCTAAAAATACTACTTTGAATTTGAAGTGCCCTGCAATTCTGTATCTGTCTCCACTTATAATAATTTGCATTAATTAACCATGCTAAACTGATTACCTCTAATGATGTAGGAAAGGAAGATTTTTTTTCAGTAGTTAAATGACAAAAATAATACCTGTAGAACATCTGATAGGACACAGATTAAAGTCCTGAGGATATTCTCTATTTTTTTTAGTTATATATAGGATGCCCCCAACTTCAATAGTGTGCATCAGACAAACTTTCCTTTCAGCTAAGAAACTAGGTCTAAGGCTCCCGTTAGAGCTCATCATTACTTCAGCTGAGGGGTTGGGGCAGAGGTCACTGTAGAGCAATACAAGGCAATCCTACTCTATGGTAGCCCAAGGAGAACAGAGTCAAAAATCTAAACCTTCTGCATGGCAGCATGAAACACTACAAGACTATCTGAATCGTTTCCAGAAATGTGGTTTTTATTTTCTTTTAACCCCACAATGTTAAAACTCATGTTTATTGCTTTGCCAGACATTGCTGGAGATTTTCAGAAGTGGGTAAAGGGGAGTGGGGCAGGGGAAGTGTTGCTATAGCCACATCTGCAGTAAGAGGTTTATTTGAAAATGTAAAAGGAGGAAGATTTTTGTAAACTTGCTGTATCTGAACCAAAAACCTTTAACTGCAATAGATATTTTGAACAAGGTGAGCTTTAATGTCAACTTTAATGTTAATGTTTTTGAGGCTTTCATTGCAGACATTTATTTTTCTGTATTGTGCATGCCGTATTTGAAGGTTACATATTCTCTGACAGGTGTATCCTCATCTATTGCCTAGCCACATTAGAAAAGAAAGCTAGTATGTCTCAGTAAATTAGAAAATAAATTAGACAAAGGCAGCAATCCAAGCAAGCAGCACAGACCTGTAAGTCATGAATTCAAGGCTACTGACAAGCACTCAGCAGGAAACAGGTTAATAACATGAAATATCAGGTCCCATAACTTATCTATACAATTAACAAATACCAAGCTATTTCCATTGTCTTAGAGCTAGATATCACACAACATCCCTTCAGTAAAAGTTATATTTTGTTTTATCTCCATTCTTTTATGCAAGATTATGTTGGACAATTTTAAGAATGTCATTAACAGCTTGCTTCTCTCTCCATATTGTAATTAGCCCTTTCTTCCTTACATAGTGTAGCAAGATATGAATGACAGGTAATCGGCATTCTCACTTGAAGATATTCTTTAGTCTTGCAGGGATATCGTAATACATGTAGATGTGTCAGGTTGAATTAGAGCAGGGTGGGCAAACTACGGCCCACAGAACCGCATCCGGCCCCTCAGGGCTCTGGATCCGGCCAGCAGGATTGCCTCCCATGGTGCTGCAGGCCCCGCACCGCTGTCAGAAGCGGCCAGCACCATGTCCCTGCGGCCCCTGGGGGAGAGGGAGCAGAGGGCTCGGTGCATTGCCCTTGCCTCCAGGCACCGCCCCACGCAGCTCACATTGGCCGGAAATGGGGAACCGCGTACAGTGGGAGCTTTGGGGGAGGTACTTGGAGGCATGGCAAGGGCAGTGTGTGGGGCCCTGTTACTCCTTCTCCCCCAGGGGCCGCGCAGGGACGTGGTGCCAGCCGCTTCCCCGAGTGGCGCAGCGTGGGGCCAGGGCAGGCACCCAAACATACTACTCCACAGCACACTTGTGCCACAACAACTTTTTCAGCCCCGCTCTGGCAGGGCTCTGGTTTCAGTCCCACTCTGGCTTCAGCCCCACTGCAGCGGGTCTTCAGCTTTCTGCCCTGGGCTCCAGCCAGTCTAACACCGGCCCTGCTTGGCAGATCCCTGAAACCTGCTTACGAATCCCGAGGAGGCTGCGGACCCTTGGTTGAGAATTGCTCTTTTATTTCAAATGGGAATTGAAGGTGCGTAGGACCTTGCAGAATAAGACTCTCAATGAGGTCTATGACTAAATTTCCAACATGCAAGTAGTACAGCCCTCGTAGTTCGATTCTTTCCATTATTTGATAAAGGTGTTTGCCACCTCCTCAGAACATTGAGAAGAAGTCGTGTTTATGATTATCTAAATACTGTGCGTTATGTCATGAAATCAGACACAGTGGAGGTTTTATTACTTGTTTTCCTCCCCCCAGGATCTGGCTTGTTACATTATTATGATGCCATTCATCCAGCATTTAAAGAACCAACCATAAAAGCAGACAAATATTTTTGTTGCTTCTCTGCTTTTGTAAAACTTCAGAACACCTAACAGGTGTTTTCATGCTGGGAAGTTCATAGATATTAAGGTCAGAAGGGACCGTTATGATCTAGTCTGACCTCCTGCACAACGCAGGACACAGAATCTCACCCATCCACTCCTGCAATAAACCTCTCACCTATGTCTGAGCTATTGAAGTCCTCAAATCATTACTGAATTAGGACATACGTTAAGGATGACAATGGGCTTTTTGAGATGGAATTTGGTATTCACCTTGGGAAAAGATATGGTAGAAGATGGAAAGGGGAAAAAACTGCAGATGGTGGCAGAGGTAACAAGGAAGCTCAGTTCCCCAGTCCATCTAGCAGAGATGGTGGCAACCTGGAAGTCAGTTTTAAAATGACAGTAACTATAACAAAGTCTCCCCTTGGAGCTCAACAGGAGGCCCCATTAAAGCCTGAAGAACCAAAGAAATCACCCTGTGGGACTGCTGGAACAGATCGATAACAAAACAGAGAAAAAGTCTCGACATAGGGATGAATACCGTGTCCTGATCCATGGTGAATCAATAGTTTGCAAAGACAGCTGAGGAATGGACAAAGAGTGCACTGACCTTTTAAGAACCTTTGTTAATCCTGCCAGTAGAGAGAATATATTCATATTCTAGACAGTGCAAAAATTCAATAAAGACAACTACAAACGACTACACTTAAGAGGGAAAAAAATCAAATGCACACCTATAAAACAGGGAACAACTGGCGAGGCAGTAGCAATGCTGAAAATGACCTGGAGGTTATAAATTGCATGCGAGTCACAAACTGAACATGATCACAAACTGCACGAGTCAAAAATGGGCTGCAGGTGCAAAAAAGACAAATATTCGGGGGTGTACTAACAGGACTGTCATATGTAAGACACAGGAGGGAATTGTCCTGCTGTACTCGGCGCTGCTGAGGCCTCCGCTAGAGTACTGTGTCGCGTTCGAAGAACCACCCTTTAAGAAAGATGTAGATAAATTGGAGAGAGTCCAAAGGAGAGTATCAAAAATAATAAAAGGTTTAGAAAACCTGATCCCGAGGAAAGCTTTTATAAAAAGTGGACATGTTTAATGTTGAGAAAAGAAAACTGAGGGGGAACAATCTTCAAATATGTTAAGGGTCATTACAAAGAAGACTATGATCAATTGTTCTCCCTATCTACTGAAGATAAGACAAGTAGTAATTGGCTTAATCTGCAGAAAATGAGATTTATGTCAGATATTAGGAAAAGCTTTCTACCTATAAGGATAATTAAGCACTGGAATAGGCTTCTAAGGGAGACTGTGGAATCCCCATCGTCTGAAAACAGGTTAGAGGAACACCAGTCAGGGATGGTCCTGCCACAGCACAGGGGGCTAGACTAGACGACTTCTTGAGATCTCTTCCAGCCCTAGGATTCATTTATTTCCAACGTAACTGACAACCTTATTTGAAAGAACTATAGAAGGGAGTTCAGTAGGAAGGGGATTTTAAGTAAAAGACATTTTAAAGGCATGCTGTGTTGAAATGATGAGTTAAAATGTTTATTTTCAAAACTGTTTATATTCTGAGACTGGCTTTCCAGCTGTCTTGAGCCATCACTAACTTTTAAATAATTGAACTTGAACAATAAAATAGTTGACTGATATTCACTTTTAAATGAAGTTTCAGTTTCAAAATTCTTCATATACAGTCATATATATAGCGCCTCTCTATAAGTTTTAGAATCATACACTAAGAAAAATGGAGAAAAGCTTTCTTATGGTGAATTTTATTTATTGCTCTTACAGTTTTACCTTCACGATGATTTATGGAATAACAGTGGGTCAAAATTAATATAATCTACAATGAAGGAACATACTATTATTAGCATTACAAATATGTTACATATTAGGAAAACATTGCTGGTCATTAGATTACTGCATACTCATATGGTTGTTTACTTTAGAAAACTACAACCCCATTTCACCTGTAATCATTTCCTCAAAGAACATTATGTCAGAGGAACATGCAGCTAATTAAGATATCTTGCTTATCTAACTTAAAGTAAATTGAATTATCCAGAAAAATTAAGCGCTTGTTTAGAATTATTTTTGGTGCATATGTTTGCCATGTGTTTATCATCTGTCCTTTCATGACGAAAAGGTCTGCTAAAAGATGCTGCATTTGTGGTCCAGAAATCACTTTATAATACTCAAATGATAAAATACATGTTTTACTGTGAAGTATTTTTTACTGAATTTCAACCAATGTTAGCCACCTATATCCAAGCAAAATATTAATTTTCTGTGAAGCTATTAATAATCACTACAATTTAGTGTTTAATATTCCAAATTTTGTACATGGGAATAGCTACAAAAATATGATTGACTACTGAGCATCAGTAAGCACAAAATACAATGAATTAGGGTCAGCCAACCTTGTAGATCTTTGTCTCCAACCACACAAACCTACTTATATTATCGCTGTGACTGAAGAGGTTTATTCACAGGGGACTCAGTCTCATAATTCCCAGAAAAGACAAACCTAAACAAAAGAAGTGAATGCACACCAAAGGAATGAAAAACATTATCTTGATATCCCATACACCACTTTGCCTTTTATGATGGTCACGATATATTGACTTCCATGTTTGAATAGGATCACCATACACTTCTGACATGAATAAAAGACAGAAAGCATTACAGACTTTCCAATAAGACATCTAAAATACTATACAACACAGATATTTTCAAGCTTCAATTCCTCCTTTGTCACTTAATATGCAAATCCTAAATGAAGACTGTAAATGCAGTCAGACATCCAACAACGTGTCTGAAGTTTTTTTTAAAAAACTGCTGCTATGAAATTCCTTATAACTTGACATTTAGGTCTGTGTTCTTCATTTTTTAAATGCTCTCCACATATTTAATAGGGAAAACCAACTATGAAAAAATTAGGTAGTGAGCATCCATTCAATAGCTCAGATTAAAATGAAGCCAAGAACAAATGAGACACTGTCAGGCTACAAACTTCCCCTTCCTACCCTCTTAATAAAAAGGATACCTACCCTCCCACCTCTAAAGGCTTCCTAAACACTAAGGCTCTGGTCCTGTACCTAGAACTCTGTGAGTAGAGCCTGTACCTGCATGGTTTTCAGTGCAAGATTGGTTCGTACGGCATAGTATCATATTCAAATTGAATAATGAAAATAAGGAATAGAACATTACAAATTAATAATTATTTTATTCAGACTTTACATAACCCCAAAATTAATGGCAGAATTCCAATCTAAATAGTTCAGAAGAGAAAAATAAATTAGAGGGGTTAATTTAATAAAAAACTAATGGATATGCTCCGTTCATCTGACTCCAATAGCATACATTACAGTGTATCTTCTGAACAGCAACAGTTGATCTTTCTAATTGTTTAAATTGATCAGCACATCCAATATTTAACTGAAGAATTAGATTATTAATAAATAAACACACTGCAGTCCCAAGGCATTTCTAAATGTCCCTTTTTCATTAATTTAAAGTGGTGTTGTTTGAAGGGTGGAGAAGAAGGAAGCTGATGTCTTGTCTGATTATAGGAAAGATGCACTGTAGACAGCTAACAAACAAGTTAATGACTATTTCCCATTAATTATCGCATCCTAACAGGTGGTTGCTGACTGTAGGAGTAAGCACCAGTCAGTTTCCATGTTAGTTTCACTTTATACATCTCTTAAGAAAATATCAATCTGCACTCTAGATCATCTTCATATTGAGGGATTTCATTACAGGATCGGCCACAAATCCACAGAAGTCAATGGGTCTTTCCAGTGACTTCAATGCGTTTTGGACCAGGCCCACAGGGATTTGGTATGCATATTTCTCCGCTAAAGGCAAAGCTCAATATCAACCTCATCACATTAAAGATTTATATTTTACTGTTCCAAAGCTCAGGGAGGAAAAAAGCTGTATTACTAACATGCAGACTCCCTACCCAAAAGAGTACTTTAATGATTTAAGCTATTAATATTTTTAGCACATGGAGATATGGCTGGCAGCGTCATAGTATCAAGACAAGATATGGATCGTGCTCTAACGGGCTTCTAATTTTTAAAGTTATGCTGTGACAAGAAGTGACAGTAACAAACAACATAGGATAAGGGGAGTGGTAGGAAAAGAGTTACAGTAAGATCATGTGCTTACTGTGAATAGATTTGTTTTTGTTTATACCAAAAGATCCAACAGAAAAAATGATCATCAGAGACATTTCTCTCATATTCAGAATTTAAATACAGTTTATATAATTTATTATTCTTTTGCCTAGGAAAGGCTTCAGTCACTGACTTGATGCATTAGTCACACATGCATTTACATCCATATTGCGCTTTTCATACAGATGCATCAAAGAAGGTTTCATGTTAAAACAGATGAAGTTTAATGCAAAATAATCTACTGCTTTGGCTAAATTATATCTAATGGCGAAAACTAATCTCAAAAGGTAGTCAGTGAAAAAAGATCAAGAAAGATCTATGTTTGAACACACTTATCTGTGTTTCAAACGCTTTTCTTCTTCAATTAGAACCAACAAATGGATTTTCAAGGGAAACTTTAAAACCCTAAGCCTGTTCAAGCTATAACAAAGCGGTTTTCAGCCTTTACATACCAAGATTTCCATCCCATTTAGAAATATGGGAAGGGGAGTGTAGCTGAAATCATAATACCTGTTCTTGACCCTTAGGTTAAGAAACCATGTTATATCATCTCTATATGGTATTATTGTTCATTATATAAACCTATACTACAATTCAGCTAAACTTATTTCTGGTTAGTAATTGGGTAATTATTAGTTGAAAATATTCACTGCAGTTAATCTATTCCATTCATTATCTAGGTAACTGAATCAGATTTACATTAAAATGTTGAGAATATGTAAATACTCTGAGAAAGGCCCAGAAGATGCAAAAACGTAGAACTTGGTCACTCTCTCATAACTTTCAGAATGAATATATTCCACTAGAAATATTTGTTGGCCATTCCCAGCTTCTGGCAAACAAAGGCTAGAGACAACATCCCTGCCCATCCTGGCTAATAGCCATTGATGGACCTATCCTCCATGAACTTATCTTGTTCTTTTTTGAACCCTGTTATAGTCTTGGCCTTCACAACATCCTCTGGCAAGGAGTTCCACAGGTTGACTGTGCATTATGTGAAAAAATACTTCCTTTTGTTTTAAACTTGCTGCCTATTAATTTCATTTGGTGACCCCTAGTTCTTATGTTATGAGAAGGAGTAAATAACACTTCCTTATTTACCTTCTCCACACCAGTCATGATTTTATAGACCTCTATCGTATCCCCCCTTAGTCCTCTCTTTTCCAAGATGAAAAGTCCCAATCTTATCTATCTATCCTCATACGGAAGCTGTTCCATACCCCTAATCATTTTTGTTGCCCTTTTCTGAACCTTTTCCAATTCCAATATATCTTTTTAGAGATGGGGTGACCACATCTGTATGCAATAGTCAAGATGTGGGCATACAATGGATTTGTAAAGAGGCAATATGATATTTTCTGTCTCATTATCTATCCCTTTCTTAATTACTCCCAACATTCTGATTGCTTTTTGAACTGCTGCTGCACACTGAGTAGATGTTTTTGGAGACCTATCCACAATGATGCCAAGATCTCTTTCTTGAGTGGTAACAACTAATTTAGACCCCATCATTTTACACGTATAGTTGGGATTATATTTTCCAATGTGCATCTGCCATTCTGTTACCCAGTCACCCAGTTTTGAGAGATCCTTTTGTAGTTCTTCGCAGTCTGCTTTAGACTTAACTATCTTGAGCATCCAGTTTACATTCTTAAATGTCATTTGGTAGTGTTTTAGCATTCAGAAGTCAGACTTTTCCCCTTTTCATTTTAGTTTAGTTATGTATTAATTCTATTCTATTTTATGTAGGATCTTATACCCAACTTGTGAACTGCCACAGGTAACACAGAAGCACAGTACCTACTGTTGATTCTGATCTACAATATGTGATCCAATCCTCTCTTATATTTTCTAAGAACTGAGTGAGAATGAAAGCAGGAAAACACTACACAATCAGAAGGCGATTTCTGAATACTTTTTCCTCAGCATACACTATATTTCAGGCAAGTAATACTCTCAAGCCAAACAAAATTGCTCAGCATATAACAGACATTTCTGGAATTGCCACTCAAAGGTGTATTAAAAACAGCAGCAGCAGGAGCTCATGAACAGAGGATTTCACAATATTCATGTACCATAAGTCTGAAAACACCTTTCCAGGGAGCATCATGAAAACTGGCCTCTTTAAAGTCATTAGTGTTTACAAAAATCCTTATTTCCTATGGAGCATATCCTAAAAAACGCAGAGAAACAGAAGCTGAGCAGCCAGGGTACTTTAAGGTGGATGAACTCAGCTTTCTATACTTGTGCAGTTCTCCTAATGTAGGTATGAAAAATATTCTCCATGCTAGGCACATCTTACAGGTAGTTCTTTAATACCCTTCTGAAGACCAGGCTTTCTTTTTGGCCTTCACATCAGCTACAGCAGTTGAATAAGTCTTCTACTGCTACTCATAAGAAAGGGAAGAAGGCCACAGCAAGTAAAAGCCTTAGTTATGCTCCTGGGGGAATTTCTTTGCTTCCCGCAGAAAAATGACTTTCGAAGGGAAGCCACAAGAGCGGTCATGAGACCCTCCCCAGCAGTATGTTTTGGGTGCCCAGGGCAGCTGACAGAGAGGTAAATCACTGTGGGGCAGGAGGCAGGATGGGGGAAGACCTGGCTGGTGGCTCCTACCCTGCCCTGGGCTCAGCTGCTACCCCGGCTGGGCTGGCAAGAGGATGGGACTTCCTCTTCCCCTGCACAGCATCCAGGGCTGGGTCAGACCCATCCCCAGATTTCTCCCCAGGCTGCAGGAAGCTCTTCAAACTCCCCCCCGCCCCCACCCCCCGCTTTCTGCTCCCATTGCTCGTCAGTTGCAGGGAGAGGGGTGACTGTACAGGGAGCTGCTCCCCCATCCACCCAACCCCCATGCATCCAGACCCCATCATACCCAGCCCCGCCTGCCGAGCATCACCTCCCCACACCCAGCCCTGCCAGGCCCCACTCCCCCTGTACCTGGACCATCCTGATGAGTCACCCACACCCCCACCCTACCGAGCCCCAACCAGCTGCACCTAGATCTCCACCCACTGAGCCCCACAGGATCTGGACCCCCCCACTAGACCCCAGACCCAGACGCCCTGCCGAGCTCTATGCCCGCCACACACCGAGCTCCAACCACCTTCACTGGACCTCCCTGCAGAGTCCCATTACACCCAGAACCCACAACAAACCCGTGCATCCAGACCCCCCTGCACCTGGATCCCCCACTGAGCCATCCACATGCAGATTGCCCCGCACAGAACCCTCTCAACCCACACTAAGCCCCTCCACATTTGGATCCTGCTGGGCCTAGCCTGCCTGCCCACACCTTGTGTACCTGGCACAGGGGGGCAGGGCCCTGGAGTGTTTCTGGGGCAAGCCCGATCCTTGCACCGTTTCAGGGTTGGGTGAAGCCTCATCGCTGAGTCCGTGTCCCTGGGGGAAGCTGCACATGATCTCCCACCTCTATGCATCCAGTGGCCTGTGCTCCCCAATGCCATGCTCGAGCCTCCACATTTATTTGACAAATAAAATTTGCAGAATTTTGCACAATTTTATAATATTTTGCGCAGAATTTTTAATTTTCTGGTGCAGAATTTTTAGTTTTTTGGCGCACAATGCTCTCAGTATAGTTAGCTCTGAAGACTGGTAATTGTTTAAAATCTACCACAAGACACTTGGATAGGGAACAGTTCAAGGATCTGCAGAGTTCAAACACAAATTCTTCTGAAAAGCTTAAATAGGATAAAAATAAGATGGTTCAGAACTGTTTTCGCTGTCTGATCAACAATAGTACAGACCAGCTCCAACACCATGTCTTGAGGGATATGCAGAACTTCTCTTAAAAACTTCAGCATGCTTCCTAATGTGTTGAAATCTTAATGAATGCAGTGTAGTCTTACTGAGCTTACATAAAAATCAGTAACTCAGGAAGGCTGCACTGCATTGATTCACATTTGGAAAGGACATCCTCAGATTGGCTATAACTACTTGCCTTTAAACTGAAAGCTTATGTTATGCAAAAAATATTGGAAATATCCAATTCCAGTGGGAGAACCTAAACCCACGGAATGTGTGGAAATCCAACATGTGCGTCTTCCCAGCATCTTACAGCTAGCACTTCTCTGACCATCTTCTTCTGGAATCTGACCACTTGAGAAGGTGTATTTCAGCAGTACAATGGTTTTAAATAAAGCAATTGTGAATCAATGACTCTCTCTTGGACATCTTTCAAGCCCATGAGGTGCATCTATGGTAGTTTGGGTAAACCTAAAACTCTCACAAGAAGTACACTCCAGATAAAAACTTACTAGCTAAGCCTACACTTACAAATGCACTATAATCAAACTTTAGTAGTCATGTACAATAATCTGCTTATTTAGTGTTTCCTTTTAATGACTAAGGTTGCATTATTTTCAGCACATTGATTTCACATAAAATGTGAAATTCTTTTCTTGCTATTAAAAACAAAATTAAAATGGTCTGTTTTTTGTTTTCTGTGCATGTTCACAGATAATCTGGAAGGAGTGGATGTGACTGAATAACCAATCACTGAAGAATGGAAGGTACAGGAAGGCCGGGGAAGGTGGGATGTTGGGTAGAACCAGCTGCTCTGTGCCGTGGTTCTCTTATAGAGCTAAAAACTGCAGACCAGACTACTGAGAGTGGTGGGTGGCACTGAGAGACCCAGAAAACTTACGAGAAAGGGGAGCATTCTCTCCTCAACCCTTTGGAGAAAATAAAGAGAAAAACTACAAAATTGGGTGGAACTTTCTCTTCTGGTATATACAGAAACATTTTTAGCACTTTATAAAGTGTTATTTGGTTGATACACATATACGTGCCTATGAAATTTAATGTTGCCATGTGAAAATTGCCATTTTGCTCCATGAAAATTGGCACTCTTCCAGGACAAAATACAGCCTGAGTGTATACTCAAACAGGCTAAAGGAAATGACTGCTTAAATAGAGATACAACAGATGAAAGTCTTGTGTATGAAGGCCCTGCAGAGATGACATGAACAAGACAACTGTGACCCGTGTCTAAATGGATTTACAGTAGAACCTGAGTTACAAACTGACTGGTCAACCACACACCTCATTTGGAACCAGAAGTACAAAGTCAGGCAGCAGCAGAGAGTGGGAAAAAAGGCAAACACAGTACTGTACTGTGTTAAACAAACTACTAAAAAAAAAGGGGAAAGTTTAAAAAAGATTTGACAAAATATAAGGAAACTGTTTCTGTGCTTGTTTCATTTAAATTAAGATGGTTAAAAGCAGCATTTTTCTTCTGAATAGTAAAGTTTCAAAGCTGTATTACTTCAATGTTCAGTTGTAAACTTTTGAAAGAACAACTGTTAATGTTTTGTTCAGAGTTCAGAACATTTCAAAGTTACGAACAACCTGCATTCCAAAGGTGCTCATAACTCAGGTTTTACGGTACTTTGATGGAAATTAACTGAACTTCTCTCGTATCACTTGCTTGAAGCCACATATTCCAAAGGTAAATCTTAGTTACCTACCCTTAATTTTTCCATCTCTGAGGTGGGCAGCTGGTTCTCCATGATCCATTACAACTGGGTTATTGATTGTCATCTTCCAAGCACAGAGGTTTTTAAGAACTACTTTCTTAACTGCTTGTAACTCTAGGAAGTTGTTCCAATGAGCTTCATGATACATTTCCCTTCAATTGAAGGGGCCTATCTGAACTCCCTCAATGGTGTAGAAAGTAATCTGATTCCTGATTCTGGAAATCCCACTGATAATCAGGACCATTTTTAAAGTACAGAGGTGCATCACCGCTACCAGTTTCCACATTCAGTCACAGCATACACAGTAAGTGGAGTCCCTCGAGGGCAAATACTTGAGGAGTTCCCAGAAAAAATACAGATCATGAAATCTTTCCTTGGCCAACTTGACTAGAACTAGGAATGTCTGATAGAATGCCCAGAAATTGGCTAGATCCTGAAAGGGCACTAAGGAGCTCCTCTGAAAATAGATGAAACTGAAGAACTTGAGTTATGTGAAAGATCTGGTCACTAGGTACAGATGTTATCTAATATGGATCGGTTATCAACACATCATCTAAGATACTCCTGTTACAGACTGGCCATCAGAGGTACAATCAGACTGGTGAGATACAAGGAACCAGAGAGAAGCCAAAGGACAATGGAACTGGTAATACGTCTGCAATTTTGTAAAATGCAGGTAGTATTGATGGAACAGGCTTTCTTGTAGGACAATGAAAATCCTGAGGAAAAACCTCTGTCAGAAAGGTCTGGACTTCATGGAGAAATGAGCATTGCACACTGTCAATCAGTCCGGACAGATCCACTACTGGGATAAACTTGTCTGCTCTCTTCTCTACCACAAGAAGGTCTTGAATGAACACACACACAAATCACCAGGGAAACTAGTACCTGTTTCTGGTAAAATGAGGTTTGCAATATTGTCCTCTGTCATAAATATAAAGGGAAGGGTAAACACCTTTAAAATCCCTCCTGGCCAGAGGAAAAACCCTTTCACCTGTAAAGGGTTAAGGAGCTAGGATAACCTCGCTGGCACCTGACCAAAAAGACCAATGAGGAGACAAGATACTTTCAAAAGCTGGAGGGAGCGAGAAACAAAGTCTCTCTCTGTCTGTGTGTGTGATGCATTTGCCGGGAACAGAAAGGAATGGAGTCTTAGAACTTAGTAAGTATCTAGCTTACTATCTAGCTACATATGCGTTAGAGTCTGTTTGTTTAAATGGCTGAGAAAATAAGCTGTGCTGAATGGAATGTATATTCCTGTTTTTGTGTCTTTTTGTAACTTAAGGTTTTGCCTAGAGGGATTCTCTATGTTTTGAATCTAATTACCCTGTAAGGTATTTACCATCCTGATTTTACAGAGGTGATTCTTTTACTTTTTCTTCTATTAAAATTCTTCTTTTAAGACCCTGATTGATATTTTCATTGTTCTTAAGATCCAAGGGTTTGGTTCTGTGTTCACCTTTGTAAATTGGTGAGGATTTTTATCAAGCCTTCCCCAGGAAAGGGGGTGTATGGTTTGGGGAGGATTTTTCGGGGAAAGACGCTTCCGAGCAGGCTCTTTCCCGGTTATATATCTGTTAGATGCTTGGTGGTGGCAGCAATAAAGTCCAAGGGAAAAAGGAAAATAGTTTGTACCTTGGGGAAGTTTTAACCTAAGCTTGTAAAAATAAGCTTAGGAGGTTTTCATGCAGGTCCCTACATCTGTACCCTAGTGTTCAGAGTGGGGAAGGAACCCTGACATCCTCAATGCCTATTTATTGGTCCAGTAAAAGGAGGGATGACAGCACAGATGCATGGGAACCAGCAAATCTATGGGAAGGCTCTCAAAACCGTCTGTTTGATGTGGATTTTTAAATTTGATTTAGAAGCTTGAAAACCCCCAGAAGGCAGTTCTGTTTTAAGGGCAAAATGGTAGAAGCTCAAGATGGATTATGTGAAGGTTGGTTCCACCCCCCAACCCATTCCTGTTTTCCCCCAACTTTTCTTTTTCTCTCTTCTTCTTACCCTTCTGGTCATGGTACACAAAGGCTGAAGGCTTGAACTAACCATCTCAAAAATGATAGCACAATCTACCAAGATAACCTATTCACAGTCGTAAAGACTCTGCTGCTCCTGCAGCTACAACTTTGCAGCTGCCCCAGTCCATGACCTGGCCCTTGAAGAGGCAGGGGAAAGCTTTTCTCCTTTCTTTTTTCTTTAAACAAACATGTACAGAAGCAGTGGATGAGGAGGAAAGGAGAAGAGGAGTAGCACTCATACTTGAAGTCCCTTGCGCATACAGTACTTCTCTGTGAGCGTTACAGCCTTGTTGAAGTGGTTTTACAGCTCTGTAACAAAACGGTGCACTCTCCTCTTTTAATGCTGACAGTTTAGTGCAGCCTTTAAATTGGCCATTGCGAGCAACTAAACACTCTCCAATGTCATTAGATGAAAGCTGCTGTCAGACTCCGTAAAATGGCAGCTTTTATGGCTCTGGCTGCTGCATGAAACAGCAAGCCACAAAGGTGTAGCTCCTCCAATCTTCTGGTGTTAGGTGCTCACTAGCTTCCTGCTCTCTGAATGGTGCATGCGCCAGAAAGCCACAATGAGGCAGTTACCCCTGACACTCATGCTGTTCAGTATATATTTGTGTTCTTTATCGTACATGTAAGACATTTAACAAATCCGGGGCTTTAGTATAGGTCTATATGGCCAAACAAAAACAAAACAAAACACCCCACATCCATGCAGCAGAGTCTCAGAGCCTGGGTCTACAGACTCGGACTTGAGTTACGGCACTAAAAATAGCCATCACCGCTGCTGTGTCCTGGGTGCTGCTGTCAGCAGACGGTGAAGTACGACTGCTAACAGTCACCACCCACCACTTCTGCTGCAACTCTGCTCTCCTGCTTTTGTAAACGAGCTCAGTCTCAATAGCAAATTTCTCCATGTTGTCATCATCCACTGCTTCTGCTGCAACTCTGCTCTCCTGGTGCCATGAATCCAGTTCACAGGTCCTCTCGTCGTTCTGTATAAATATCTATTCTCGTGGCATCCATCGTCATCCACCGCTTCCACTGCAACTCTGCTCTTCTGCAGACGCCGTACCACGGCAAGCATGGAGTCCACTCAGCTCACTGCTGCTGTTGTGAGCATTGTCAACACCTTGTGCCTTATCCTGGAGTATATGCAGAACCGGGCTAAGAGACGCCAGCACGAGGACGATTTTGATGAGGACATGGACACAGAGGTTCCTGAAAGCACGGGCTGTGGCAATTGGGACATCATGGCGGTGGTGGGGCTGGTTGATACAGTGGAACGCTGAAGCACAGAGTGGTGGGACCGCATAATGTTGCAGGTATGGGATGATTCACAGTGGCTGCGAAACTTTCCCATGCGTAAGGCCACTTTCCTGGAACTCTGAGAGTTGCTTTCCCGCACCCTGAAGCACAGGAATACCAAGATGAGAGCTGCCCTGACAGTTGAGGAGCGAGTGGCGATAGCCCTGTGCAAGCTTGCTACCCCTGTCTGCTACCGGTCAGTCGGGAATCAATTTGGAGTGGGCAAATCTGCTGTGGGGCTGCTGTCATCCAAGTAGCCAATGCAATCACTGACATTCTGTTTTTAAGAGTAGTGACTCTGGGAAATGCGCAGGTCATAGTGGATGGCTTTGCTGCAATGGGTTTCCCTAACTGTGGTGGGGCGATAGACGGAATGCATATCCCTATCTTGGCACTGGACCACCTTGCCAACCAGTATATAAACCGCAAGGGGTACTTCTCAATGGTGCTGCAAGCACTGGTAGATCACAAGAGACGTTTCACCGACATCAATGTCGGATGGTCAGGAAAGGTGCATGACGCTCGCATCTTTAGGAACTCCGGGCTATTCGAGCAGCTGCAAAAAGGGACTTACTTCCCAGACCAGAAAATTACCATTGGGGATGCTGAAATGCCAACAGTTATCCTTGGAGACCCAGTCTACCCCTTGCTCCCATGGCTCATGAAGCCGTACACAGGCAGCCTGGACAGTAGTAAGGAGCAATTCAACTATAGGCTGAGCAAGTGCAGAACGGTGGTAGAATGTGCCTTTGGACTTTTAAAAGCTCGCTGCCGCTGTTTGCTGACTAGGTCGGACCTCAGCGCAACCATCATTCCCATTGTTATTGCTGCTTGCTATGTGCTCCATAATATCTGAGAGAGTAAGGGGGAAGACGTTTATGGCGGGGTGGGAGGTTGAGATAAAAATCGCCTGGTGTCCAATTTTGAGCAGCCAGACACCAGGGTGATTAGAAGAGCACAGCAAGGCGCGCTGTGCATCAGAGAGGCTTTTAAAACCAGTTTCATGACTGGCCAGGCTACGGTGTGACAGTTGTGCGTATTTCTCCTTGATGCAAACCCGCCCCCTGTAAGCCAACCACTCTCCCCCCTTGGAAATAAAGTAACTACTCTTTTGAAACCATGCATTCTTTATTAATTTTAAAAAAGGGAGATAACTGACAAGGTAACCCAGGTGGAGTTGGAAGGGGTTGGAATGGGGGCAGGGAAGGGGTGGGAAGAGGTGGGGCAGGAGTGAGGCCTCATGGAAGGGGTGGAGTTGGGGCAGGGCTGGGGCAGCAGAGGAGGGGGTCAGTGATGCGGCCCTCGGGCCAATGTATAGTCCTCATGTGGCCCTCGTGGTCATGAGAGTTTGAGACCCCTGCCTTAGAGTGAGAGACTTAGAAGCTTAATCTATGTAGTTCATGCAAGAGAGATGGTTAAGAGGTGCCTTGATGATAATCTACAAGTATCTGCAAGAGTAGAGATTTCTGATAATCGATGGATCTTTAATCGAGCAGAAAAAGGCATAATAGTTGAAAACCGAAGCTAGACAAATTCAGACTAGAAATAACATGTACGTTTTTGACAGTGAGGGTAAATAACCATTGGAACAACTTACCTATGGACATGGTGGATTCTCCATCACTTGAAGTCTTTAAATAAATACTGGTAGTTATGGGCTTGATGCAAAAGTTACTGGGTGACCTTTTACAGTCTCTGTTATGCAGGACGTCAGACTAGAATATTATAACAGTCCCTTCTGGCCTTAAAATCTGTGACTATTAATCTTATAACAGATTCAGAGGCATTTCCTTATTGCTTATATCTACAATATAACACTTGTTTGCTAAGGATCAAATAGTAAGGATTCAAATTTTGTGCCTTAACACAAACTACTGAAGGACTTTTTCCAGAACCGGTGAGAGGGCAGACATCTTTGTTATGACTTACCCCAGCCTAATGAGATATATAAGCTTCAGTTTTTCTACATAAATAACCAGAGGCTGGCTTTTAATTAGCTGTTACTACTCCTATCAGACAGGCATATTTAGCCAAATTGGCAGCAAGAGGGTCTCAGCACTTCAAATTTGAATCCAGCAAAATGACATCAATAATATACTGTATTGCTTCCTTTAGCAAATCACAAGGGAACGCTTAATGGGCATTTCTGTTGCTGCTGGAAGCCAAACACACACAATACTAACTACAAAAGCTCTTTTCTTGAAACATTTGTTTCAGACCCTAGGGCTACACTTGAAATTAAAGACATGTCTAAAAGCATCTCATTAATAAAAATTATTCATTAAAATTCTCAATAACTTAACGGTCTGAAAACATTTCTAAAAATACATGAGACGACAGGACAAAAACACTGCAGAGTTTTAACTTCACAATAGTACATGTACACTACATGAGGCATCTATACCAAAGACAGACCAAACCATCACAAACTTCTCTTCATCTCTCACTCTGAGGTTGCTTGCCAGGCACATTAATTTCTGTTTACTGTAAACATTTTTATTCCCCTTAGGTGGCAGCCATTATCTACCTTGGCTGCTGGCATGATGATGATGCACCATTAGCTAGTATAGATCCTCTGCCACTGCAGCCGAGTCATCTCAGTGTCGCTGTCAGCGAGGAACCTCCTGAGAAGCCCTCCAACACTGTGCTGTACATTCATAAATTAAAGCAGCCTCTGCATGATGCAACATGATGGAAAAGTGAACTGAAGATGCAACTGCTACAACAAATCAACCTACCTGAGTAGGAAATTTATTAATTTTTAAAACTGCTTTAGAGAAAATTATCAAACTCTGCAGAATAGGAAAAAAAAATCATTCAAAAATTAAAAGATTTTTAACCCGATAAACCTTCCCAAGACTACTTATCACTTGGAGACACAAGGTGGGTGAGGTAATATCTTTTATTGGACAAACTTCTATTGCTGAGAGACAAGCTTTCAAGCCACACAGAGCTCTTCTTCAGGTCTGGGAAAGGTACTCCCAGCATCCTGAAGGTACTTCCAGACCTAAAGAGGAGCTCTGGATGGCTTGAAAATTTGTCTCTTTTACCAACAGAAGTCGGTCCAATAAAAGATATTGGCTCACCCACCTTGTGTCTAGTATCCGGGGACCAACATGGCTACAACTACACTGCATATCACCTGAAGAAGCATTTGACACCGCCTGGTATAGCAGTATGTATTTTCAAACTTTACTGCTCATTCCCCAATTGCTATTAAAACAAACCTTTCCCTGAAAATCCTATTACTACCATTTTCTTAGTATCACCGTGGATTTTGATTTGCGAGTATAGTTATAGAGATGCAGGATAGTAACTCTTGGCTTTTCATTCTCTGACAAGTGAGACATTATTGCATGATGGGCATGGTTTATTTTAGAGTGCATGGTATTGTGGGTATCCATGTTTATAGTCTCAGCATATTTTATGCAAATCCTTGTTTGCAAGTAGAGTGGTAAAATCCTTGTAAAAATCAACCTAATATCAGAGTCAAACTGAATTCTTTCCTTCTGGCACTTCACAATGAGAAGTCTCTACATGCCAAATTATACTTTCAGGGACACCTGTGTAGCCCCACTCCCTCAGAGGGTTTGCACAGATTTAAATGATTATATCTTAGTGCACAATTCTATCTCAAGTTGCATAATGAGGAAGAGAATCAGGCTCACTCTTTTTTAGCTTTATTGGCTCGATTTTCTTGTCTTTTTATTTATGGCTAGTTTCTCTCCTATTTAGTGGCTAGTAAAGCTCCATGACATCCTCTGCTCAAAAGGTGTTCTCTTTTTGGTTTTATCCTATTTCCAGGGAATAAATTCCTTAAAAGTGGAACTCAGAGCAGGGGCTGGACTAAAACTTTCCCAATTTCATGCTGAGTGTCTTCACTCTGTTTTTCTAAAAAGCACAAACACAGATTATACCAGAATTTACTGTACTATATTGTTATAAGAAATAGTGGGAAAACTAAGCTAGATACACTGGCACTTGTCTTAAAGAAATTATACTTGCTGCTTGACTTCCTGTTTTAATTGAACTCTTCCGATCACTATTAATCTGGAGAATTTCTTTAATCATCGTGCTTAACTTGAACAACAACAAAAAAACCAGAAGAGGTTAATTTGCAATTCAACACTAAACCATAAGAGCTCCAAAGCCCCATAAGCACAACTGTTCAGGCTAAAACGGGAAACTGAAGCCATGCAGGACATGTCTAGCCAATCTTCTGCAAAGGCTCCCACACAAAATCATGTTAAAGACTCACGAAGATCTCAAGTGCCTTCATCAACCCTCCAAGATAAACTGATTTTAAACTAGTTCAAATGAAGTTGCTATACATATGAGAGAGTCTGCATGTATAGATGAATTACAGCGTGTCCCTAGACAATGTGTGATGAACAAGACATAATTTGGAGACTCCACAAAACAGTAGAAACAGCTTGTTTAGTTTCTCTCCCCACACTATTAAAGATAAATAGTTCTGATCAATTACAGAGTCTATATCAAGAGAATTAACTCATCCTTATAAGTTTAGGTTCAAACAGACCCATTAACTTTAGATCTTCAATTACATTCTCAGTTTAAGATGCATTGTTTTCTAAGTTCTTTATTACTTAGGCCAGTATTTAGTTCCTTGGTAAACCATATTTTATTTTGTGCAGTTCTTATTTTATATGGGAAAAATTCGATCAGTGGGCATTGTTTTGACAAGAGCAGGACTGCTCACCATCGTTAAAAGCCTCCTGTTCCCTCTGGCTTAATGAAAAAACATGCAATGCAGGGGTTGTGTAGGACTTACATAAGAAACAGGTGTCTCTCTGGGGGACGCAGAGGAGGTGGTCAGCTCAAGATGTATACTGGTTTGGGAAAAAAATGCTTTCAGTAAGTTGCTGACTCACCTTGTCCCGCAAATGATGTTCTGCAGCCTCAATATTCAAAGGATCATCAAAATTCAAGAGATCCTGGAAAAGAGTCAGGGGAATTTTTTTTAAGTAAGAAAAAATAACGATCTAGTTATCATATTATGTAAGAGGTTGAAAATACATTTAGTGTGATGAAACAAATAAGATGAGGCCAGCAAGTGCAGTAGGTTTAGATAAATTGCTTCTTTTATACCTGCAGATCTCTGGTTTAGATCCTATGGGGGGTAAATTCAAACTAGTCTGGTGGTCACAATCCAACCCTTGATTAGTTGTGCAATTACAGATTCACAGTAAGAAATCAGTGAACTAGATGGAAGTGCTGCCCCTTGAGACTCCCTCATTTAGTGTCACTTGATGTAACATTTTCCTTAACTCCAGTTCCATGAGTGTCTGGCCTACAGGTGTGTGTCCTGTATTACAAATTGTTGGCCAAGTGAAGCAAGGCTCTACACTCAACTTGATGGCATTTTTCTGATTGTCTGGATATCACATGATTATTTTTGAACATCACCTCTGATCAATTCCAAAATTTCCAGGAATGTTCTAGGCATCAATTGGCAGAGATTCATTGATTTTGGGGAAAAGTGGAAAACTAGAAAAATATGATTTAGAGGAAAATCAGCCCCACAAACTGGCTGGTGCTGCTGGCAGAGGAATCTCTCTGACGGCCCCTGCTGCTGGTTACAGATATTAGAGGCAGCAGTGTAACTTCCTGAGTGGGGAGAGTGTGTCGTCTGGAGTCTGACAGACCTTAGAGGGAGGGTTTTAGGGTGGAAACGGGGAGAACAGAGTGGGGGAAGCAGCAGGCACTGCAGGAATAGGGTAGTAGTGGTGGAAGTAAGGGAGGTGGTGGTAGGAAAAGCAGAGACCCGGAGGGGAGTGGTGAGGGTAGAAGCAGGGACATAGAAGGTAGAAGACAGAGCAGCTCTGAGTGCGAGGCTGGGATGCCTATAACTGCTCATGATTCCCATCTCTGCCCACCATGATCTGGTCCCTGCTACCCTGCTTCTACATCCCTACACATTACTCCCCACCCATCAAATTGCTGCAGGCAGAAGAATCTCTGGAGCTTCCTGCCATTGCTTACTCATCACAGACATCAGTTTAACATGCTGCTCTAGCTCACTCTATCTGGGTGTACAGTTCAGCTTAGACGCAACAAAGGGTGTGACCTTCTAATGCTGGGCCACATCACATAGCCTCAGTATTATTTCCTCCAAATTTTGTTCTGTGAATCCAGGAAAACTAGTGTTCTGAACTCAAAAACGAAAGAAAGAAAGAAAGAGAAAGAGAAAGAAAGAGAAAGAAATGGAGGTGTTGAGGATGAATATACACAAACTGTACGAAAGGGTTAAATACAGTCATTTTAAATTTTACTTCTAAACATCCATCTCTCAGTAATTCCTCCCTCAGAAAAAAGCAGCTGTCTTCTTTTAGCTGAGAACACTGCAAGTGCATTCTACAGCTTACTGGCACGGCTTGCAGCGTCTGTAATATGTATCACCTGCACTACTATTTGTGCTGTATTTGCAGAAAGACTGAACTTCAACACATTGTTTAAGGAAACCAAGAAGCTGCCAAGAGACAGTGTGTTAATCAAGTCATCATGGAAAATAATGAATAATCACTATGGAAACAAAACCAAGTTTCTCTGGCCAAGGTACAGGTCAGTTTTCCTAGTAGTGTGTGATAACAGTGAATCTTTTATAACAGCTATCATTTTATAAGTGTGAAAGGCTCCCATCACTGCCACTATATGGGATTTGCTTCCATGGCAATGAATCTCTATGGTCATTGATTTTTTTTTTTCCCCCAACAAATTTACAAGTTTCAATTTTCTCTCCAAACCAAAAGCTGAGCAAGACTCTCAATCATTCACTTACCTTCCTTTCTTTCTAGAAACAAGCCCACATCAGCTTTTAAAAGCATAATTATTTACAAAAAGCCTTTGAGCATATGCACATGGGAAATCCAAGATGCACGGTGAGAATCTTCTAGGACATTACAAATCTTTGCAGTCTGTCATGCATGATCATCACTCTTTTCAGATGTTCGCCCTGTATATATATTTTATGTGTATTCCTATTGTAGGATTGCACTCTTTTTGTTTCTCTAAACCAGACTCACCCTATTTTAGTTATTTATATTTGTGCTTTATTCTAATTACTCTGCACTGAAAAGGCAAGTGCTCTCCAATCTTTTTATAAATTAATTTACTAAAGGCCCTAATCCAGGCAAATTAAGCCTCATCGGCCCATGAAAGCTCTCAGTTTCCCAGGGTTCTGTGGCCATAATCTTTGTCTATTCAACAAACTTTAGAAAAATATTCCTGGTGGTAGCAGTGATGGTTCAGCTACCCAGCTCCTCCTTCAGGAAATGAGGGACAGAATCTGTCTATCTGAGCTGGGGCTTGAGGAAACAGGGCTGGGCAGACATAGCCAGCAACTCTGCTCCCTGTCCCAGGTGCTTCACTGTGCACTGGGGTAGCTCTTTAGAGAAGTTAGGGTAACCCTTACTGCAGTTGAAGGAAGTGATGGCAATGAGAGCTCAGGTGGCCAGCTTGACCATGATCCCTCTGCTCTCCACCCTTGACCTTCCCACTACCACCAGGCAACAGTAAGGGTTATCCAGGACAGTCACACCCCACACCTCTGCCTCAGAGGGGAGG
This sequence comes from Chelonia mydas, assembly GCF_015237465.2. Classification (NCBI taxonomy): domain Eukaryota; kingdom Metazoa; phylum Chordata; order Testudines; family Cheloniidae; genus Chelonia; species Chelonia mydas. The sequence goes on along the minus strand of NC_051251.2, from coordinate 68,161,684 downwards.
AGGGCTATCTCTACTTGCCTCTAATCTATCAATGGGGGCAGTTTCTGGCTTCTGTTGTATATCTGAGGTGAAGGTTGCTAGCTCCAGTCCTGCCTGTTCCTGCCATTAATCCAGGATTTTACATGTACCCTCCACTTCTCGTAGCTGCCTCTTGTAAATAGGAAACTCGGGCTTCCTGCTCCTGCCAACTCTTTTCATGTCATGTGGGATTCCATGGGAGCAATCTCATGTTTTAATTCAGTGTCAGGCCCTATTCTCATTCTGGGGGTTGGAGATCCTCAGAGCCCCTCACACCTCCAACATGTGTTTAATGATTATAATTGTCAATAATTAAACCTATATTGGGCAATTTTTTAACCCAACCCTCAACTTTTCAGGATTACAGCAATACCAGTTATCTGCCAAAGTAATCCTCACATTCCCAGCACAATAACTCACTGAAGGAATTTAGGATTTGTGGAAAACCCTAAGCAACTCGTTACCAAAGGCTGAACCATAGATTTATAACTATAAATACAAAAAAATATTAAGGAAGGCAGCATATGCCCTTCTGTATGATAATCCCCATGGCTAGCTAATAAATGGGGTTAATTAAACACCATGAAAGACAGGAGGAACACGAACATTAACTATAAAAGAGACACTGGATCAGGTCTATACCAAGTAACTTCGAAAACCACCTGACAGGGAAAACAAAATTTATAGCTGCATGCATTGCATCATCTTACTTACTGTAAATAAAGAGTTCAATCCCCAAACAACATCCTGAAAAGGAAAAACAACAAAATCAGTCATGTGTACTTAAAATATTTTGTACATTTTAACGTCCTTTACATTTCTATTAACCCAGCAAAATGATGGAAAGTCTTAAATCTAGGAAAGGAGGTGAGTATTGGGTGGCTTTTCTTTATATTCAAAATGTTTAAAACTTTCCCAATATTTATTTCAATATATAACATGCAAAAAAGCACTTATTCAGGGCTTTAAGCACCTTTGAGACATTTAAAAACCGTCATCAAGTAGCACATGGTGAATAATTTTTCTGTTAACATAAACACATCCATTTTAAAATTTCGTGTAAATATTCACACTCTGAAACCGCACTCACCCCTTCTGTGTTCAAGGAAAAGAAACAATACTGAGTGACTGACCACACCAATAAAAACTGAACACCACAGCTCAGATTTCAAATAGGAAGTATCAGATACTCGCGGTGAACTGTACGTGATCAATCCATAACATACAAAAATGTGACAAAATGTTTGTCAAATAGACATGAAATATCAAATCTGAGAAAACTGATCTGTATGTGAATATTCTGAAAGTAGGAGAAGAGGCTACATTTATCAAATTAATTATTCATTGCAAATTATTTGCTCGCCTCTACCTCCAAGTTTTCTTTAACTGAATATGGACAGTCAATGTGCAATTACAGATTCACAGTAAGAAATCAGTAAACTAGACGGAAGTGTTGCCCCTGAGACTCCCTCATTTAGAGTCATTTGATGTAACATTTTCCTTAACTCCAGTTCCATGAGTGTCTGGCCTACAGGTGTGTGTCCCAAGTTACAAATTTCATGGGCTGACAAACAACGAGCAAGATTAAGTGATAAGACATTACTACAGTTAATTGAATCAGAGACTGTAAAACAGAGCTCCTAGAAAACCTTCTCTCAGACTATGTCTTCAATTTTTAAAAAAGATGGGTTTTATACAGCAAGATATCTCACACGTTAGGCAGCCCACTGTAAACTCCTACTAGAGAAGAGGCACTGTAGTTTTTATCATGAGATAAAGTCACCACTGTACCTGCCAGCCTTAGACTGACCTCACCTAGTTCACCTCACTACAGTGCTGTGACTCCAACAGTATTTTACACCTGGAGAGCTAAGGTGAGTTAGTTGTCCTAATCTAAACACACACCTTTTTTGGCCATGCAGACAAACCCTGAGAGAAATAAACCCTTCTCACTATGGCATAGAAAACAAAATGCATTTTATGCTCATTTAACATCTTGCAATATTTGCTTATAAAAAAAGGTTGAATGAATGGATGCATTTTAGCTTGTTTACTACTCTGGTCCCTCAGAACTTAGTCAAAATGATGAGGTATGGTAATACATAATACCTTAACAACTCTGTCAGTAGTTACGATTACAAAAGCTGGCAGAGGACATGGTGTCAGCATTATCTGATCAATAGTTTTTTTTTACTACCCCATTTTCTCTGGCCCTATTTACGTATTTTATACAAAAACACCCTCTGTTCATCTATTTTTAATCATGCAGATCAGCAAAGTAACATTAGGGAATAATATTTTAGCTTGTTCAGCACTTTTTTCTAATGGAGTTTCTAAAGTCATCAGTGCTAGTAAACACTGCAAACCTCCTGAAGTCATTAAAGTATTCCACAAGGACAGAACATTACTGTTTAAATTTATAGTAAAAGAGTAGGAATTTCAGATGTTTAAGGTGCACAAATAGCCTAGAATTCTTAAGAATGTGGTGGTGAGCAGTCATCCTCACCAGAAATGATCTAATTAGCATGCTATCATTCATTTTCAGGGCCAGAAAACAAAAGTGTTTGGAAAAAGGGAGAAAAGACAGTTACCTTTCTGTAACTGGTGTTCGTCGAGATGTGTTGCTCCTGTCCATTCCACATTAGGTGTGTTTACTCGTCATGCACTGGTGCCGGAAGTTTTTCCCTCAGCAGTATTGATAGGGGAGCAGCTCTGGTGCCCTCTGGAGTGGCGCCCGTATGGCGCAGTATAAGGGGCGCTGCCGTCTCCCCTCACCCTCAGTTCCTTTGTGCTGGAAACTCCAACAGCAGGGAAGGAGGGCGGGTTGTGGAATGGACGTGAGCAACACATCTCGAAAAACACCAGTTACGGAAAAGGTAACTGTCTTTTCTTCTTCGAGTGCTTGCTCATATCCATTCCATATTAGGTGACTTCCAGCAGTTTCCGTTGAGGCGGGTAGGAGTTCATGGTTGCGCAGATTGTAATACAGCTCTGCCGAACCCAGTGTCATCTCTAGCCTGTTGAGTGATGGTATAATGAGATGTGAACGTGTGGACTGAGGACCACGTTGCAGTTCTACAGATGTCCTGGATCAGGATGTGTGCCAGGAAGGCCGCCAAAGACACCTGCGCTCTAGTCGAATGAGCACTGACGACTGGTGGCGGTGGGACCTTTGCTAGCTCATAACAGTTCCTTCTGCAAGAGGTGATCCAGTTGGAAATCCTCTGCAAAAAAACCAGAAGGCCCGTCCTCCTATCTACTGTAGCGATGAAGAGCTGGGTCGATTTATGGAAAGGCTTGGTACACTCCAAGTAAAAAGCCACGGCCCTCCGGACATCCAGTGCGTGCAGACGCCTCTCCTCTCCTTGTGCGGCTTCGGACTGAACACTGGCAAAAATACATCCTGGCTCATGTGGAAGAAAGATCCCACCACCGACAGGAAGGCTGGGAGGGGCCGCAGCTGGACCTTGTCCTTATAAAAAACTGTGTAAGGCGGTTCCAAGGTCAAGGCCTTAATTACTGAGACTTGTCTCGCCAAGGTCACCGCCACCAGGAAAGCGACCCTCCAGGACAAATAGGAAAGGGAGCAGGAGCCCAGCAGCTCAAAAGGCGGGCCAGTGAGCCTGGAGAGGACCAGGTTAAGGTCCCACTGCGAGACAGGGGCCCGTACCTGCGGGTAAAGCCTCTCGAGGCTCCTCATAGACTCATAGAATATCAGGGTTTGAAGGGACCTCAGGAGGTCATCTAGTCCAACCCCCTGCTCAAAGCAGGACCAATCCCCAACTAAATCATCCCAGCCAGGGCTTTGTCAAGCCTGATCTTAAAAACCTCTAAGGAAGGAGAGTCTACCATCTCCCTAGGTAACACATTCCAGTCCTTCACCACCCTTCCTAGTGACATAGTTTTTCCTAATATCCAACCTAAACCTCCCCCACTGCAACTTGAGACCATTACTCCTCATTCTGTCATGGAACCTGACAGTCACGTCATGAGAAAAGACTGTCTGACCTTGGACTGGCTGGTCGAATGTGGAGATGGCTGCAAGATGCACTCTGATGGAAGAATGCACCAGACCCTGGTTCCTGAGCTGCAGTAAGTAGTCCAAGATGGACTCAACTGAAGAATGCGAGGGAGAAATGCCACGCTCCGACGTCGAGCGGAAAAACCTCATCCACTTGGCCGGGTAAGTTAGTCTCATGGATGACTTCCTACTTCCCAGGAGGACCTGCTCGACCTCCTCCAAGCAGGTACTCTCCTCCGGGTTCAACCACGGAGCATCCACACTGAGAGGTGTAGAGACTCGAGGTTGGGGTGTAGGAGCCGACCATGATCCTGAGAGAGCAGATCGGACAGCAGGGAAGGGTCACCATCATGTTCATGAGCGTGCTGAACCAGTGCTGGCAAGACCACGCGGGGCAATCACGATAACCTGTGCCTTGTCCCTCTTGATCTTTACTAGGACCCGGCTGACCAGAGGGATCGGAGGGAATGCATGCATCAGACCATCGGCCCACAACAGGAGGAAGGCATCGGAGAGGGAGACTTTGCTCAGGCCCTGCCGGGAGCAAAGCCGATGGCACTTTCTGGTTTGCCTGGTGGCAAACAGATCTACTCAGGGAATTCCCCACCTCTGGAAGATCATGACGGCCACCTCCGGGTGGAGTGACCACTCATGGTGAGAGGAGAAGTCCCTGCTGAGGTGATCTTCTAGGGTGTTCCTGATGCCAGGGAGGTGAGCAGCTTCCAGATGGATGCCGTGGCCAATGCAGAAGTCCCAGAGATGGAGAGCCTAGTGGCAGAGAGCCAAAGAGTGCGCTCCTCCTTGCCTGTTGATGTAGAACACTGAGGTTGTACTGTCCATCAGGACTCTCACCACTTTGCCTGACAGGTGTGGCAGGAAGACCCCACAGGCCAGCTGGACCACTCTGAGCTCCTTTACATTTATGTGTAATGTTGTCTCCTGCAGGGTCCACATCCCCTGGGTCCGGAGATGTCCAAGGTGTGCCCCCCCAACCAATGTCCAAAGCGTCCAACACTAGCTCTACAGATAGAGCGGGACTGTGAAATGGGACTCCTTCCAGGACCTTCTCGCAATCGGTCTACCACCGCAGCGAGGTGCGAACTGCCAGAGGAATGGTTATGATCTTTTCCAGGTTGTCCCTTGATTGGGAATAGGTCGATGCCAGCCATTGCTGCAGGGCCGCATACGGAGTCTGGCATGGCGGACCACGTATGTGCAAGCTGCCTTATGGCCTAGTAGGCGCAGGCACACCCTGGCTGTTGTCAGGGGAAATGCGGACACTTCCGCGATGAGGTCCATCAGGGCCTGAAACCTGTCTAACAGCAGGAACGGTCTCACCCGGGTTGAGTCGAGCATGCCCCCGCTGAATTCTATCCTTAGAACTGGAACTAACGTGGACTTTTTGTGGTTGACCAGTAGTCTCAAGGAGTGGCATGTGATTGTAGTACAGTGATGTCGTGTTGGACCTGAGCCTTGGAGTTGCCTTTGACAAGCCAGTTGCAGAGGTTCGGGTAAATCTGGAATACCCCAACGCCCGAGATAGGCCGCGACTACCGCCATGCACTTGGCAAACACTCTTAGTGCTATAGCCAGGCCAAACGGAAGGACCAGACTCTGGTAGTAGGCCGAACGAACTGTAAAATGGAGAAAGCGTCTGTGTCCTGGAAAGACCACTACGTGAAAGTATGTTGACTGAACTTCAACACATTGTTTAAGGAAACCAAGAAGCTGACAAGGGACACTGTGTGTGTTAATCAAGTCATCATGGAAAATAATGAATAATCACTATGGAAACAAAACCAAGTTTCTCTGGCCAAGGTTCGGGTGAGTTTTCCTAGCAGTTTGTGATAGCTGTTATAAAAGATTCACTGTTGTTATTCTATAAGTGTGAAAATCTCCCATCACTGCCACTATTTGGGATTTGCTTCCATGGCAATGAATCTCTATGGTCATCAGGAGGTCATCTAGTCCAACCCCCTGCTCAAAGCAGGACCAACCCCAATTAAATCATCCCAGCAAGGGCTTTGTTAGGGTTTCCTCTACAGTGAAAATGCGTAGAAGAGGAAAAGGCTCCCTGTGCCTACATCATAATTCTACCACAATGGCACAGAGCCAACCAAAAATTTAGCCCTGTGTAAAAAGATCATACTGTACATGTTTGTACACATCAATATGTGCGATTTTGAATGCCAATACTACCTACAGATTGTCTTCTGCATAAGTAGCCTATGAAACATGTCAAACAATTATACTCAGTAGACTGCTGGGAGACCCAAACAAATTAGGGACCCACTGGAAATTCGTGAATTTGTGAATAAATAGAAGAACTAGAAATAGAAGGAACACGCAAAGTGTATTTTTAAATCATGTATACTATACCTGCATAAAAAAGTACAGCACTATTTGTTCCTCTGAAAAGTGGGAAGAAACTAGCAGTTTGTGTATTAACAACAACCCATATAGTATGTGACTGCAGTCGGTGGCTGTAGAACTTGACGCAGAATTGTGCTAGACAGAATTGAAGTCTTTTTTTGGGAGGGGGGGTCTGGGAGAGAAGGGACCTTAGGTTTTTTGCTCTTTTGGTTGCAACAAAATATTCCAAATGGGAATCAAGAGTGCAAATCAGTGCAGTGGCATCTGCAGGATACTAATTCTAAGAAAAATAGCAACAATTTAAATTTCAGCACATCGTTAACTATTGCACTGCTTATAATTTATCTTAAGGTGTTCCAAAATTTCCCCTCTGCTGTACTGAGGTTCTTTAGAATTCAGGACCTTAGATACAGTATTTAGGTCAAGCTAGCTCCAGAGAACACAGGATTTTGCCTATAAAATATGCAGATTTGCAAGGCTGTAGGTTGTCAGAGCACATCACAAATCCCATCTATTTAACCAGGCTTTGGGGGTTAGGGAAGGTGCAAGACAATTGGTATTATTAGTGTGGGGGCTATTTTATGCAGCAAATGTTTAAAAAAAAATTGGTCTTCTTTTATTTTGATTTTTTATATTTGTATGGATTGTGTTTTATAATTGACAAATATACCTATGTAGTTAAATAAAACATATTTGTTTGCATATAAATCAAAATTAAGAAAGTAAAACAACATAACATGAGCCCCTGCAGAGTGCTGTGGCTCTGGAGGTCAAAGGTACAGTCCCTGCTATGCTGACCAAGAGGGTGACCATCACTTACTGCTGCAACTGTTTGGGCCAAAGCATGGTGAATCCAACATAAGGCACATCAGAAGATCAACATATCAGTACAAAGGTTGATTGATGAAGGTCTCTCTTTCTTTGCCCCGTATCATTGTTTCATACTTGTGTTGGGTCCAAAAATCATTACTTTGAAAAAAAAACAAAAACGCCCTACAGATTTATTTATGCCACCCCAAATAAAGAAAAAACTGCAACTCCAAAATGCCTCCCTTTCAGATTTAGCAATAGTGACTTAAAATACAAAGTGCTCCTTGTAAAATAGTTTCTCCTGAGATTGAAGAATTTTAAAGCATCTCATTGGGTCGGAAGACCTACTTCTGTTCTAGTCGCCAACCTTAGCAAATAGGTAATTCACATCCATTTCACAGTCTGCTATCAAACCTACACCAAAATTATGCCTTTGAAACACTGCCTTTGACTTGTATAACTGTGTTCTCAGATGTCTGAAAGATTAACTACATAGTGTTTTTCAGAGTGTAAAAATGTAAATTACCAATAAGATTTTCCTTTTATATGCAAGAAGTATTTAACTATTTATTTAATTTAAAAAGTCAGACAAAAGCAGCTAAAGAACTACACCATGGAAACTCCCTAAACAAAACTATTAAGGAGTACTTCTTATCGAATAGACTCTAGCTAATTATACTGAAGACTGAGACTTCTGCATCTTGTAGCTAACATATGTTTGACAAGACATTTGGTAAAATATTTATCACTTGGAATCAAGAAAAGGAAATAGTCATACTCACACACAGAGACTTCTCCTGTTACTTTTTTTTTTTTTTTTTTTTTAAATAGAGTAGTGATCAACAGGAAAAATCTATTTGCACATGCTCACGCACTTAGTGCGTGATACTGCAACCTTAATATTTATTTAAAATAGTATTTTTATTACTCACTAGCCAAATGAAAACAGTTTACTTAAGGTGGACATCACTCACTTTATATTTATCTAGATTACAGAGTATTTAAAATATTAGTATAAAATGCTTTATTTAGCATGAAAGGAGGAAGAAAGAATGGGAAACCTCTGAATTCCTCCTATTCTCATTTACTTTCTTCCCTCCAAAGCAGTTGTCACCACCGGTAAATCGCAATCGACTGGTCGATCATGGAGTCTCTGCCCAGTCTATCACAGTCTCCGGCCGCTAAAAGTCCAGTGGCACAGCAGGGCTAAGGCAGGCTCCCTGCCTGTCCTGGCCCCACACTGCTCCTGGAAGCGGCTGGCATGTCCCTGTGTCGGGAGGGGGTGGGGTCTCCACGTGCTGCTCCTACCTGTAGGCACTGCCCCCACAGTGGAACGGGAACGGTAAACCGCAGCCAATGGGAGCTGCAGGGGCTGTGCCTACAGGGAGGGGCAGCGCAAGGAGCCATGTGCCCCCCTCCAGGGGCCGCAGGGACATGCTGGCAGCTTCTGGGAGTGGCACGGGGCCGGGGTGGGCGGGCAGGCAGGGAGCCTGCCTTAGCCCCGCTGCACCACCCACCTGGAGCCACCTGAGATAAGGGCCGGCAAGAGCCCGCACCCCAACCCCCTGCCCTAGCCCTGAGCCCCTCCCAGATCCCAACCCCCTACCCCAGCCCTGAGCCCCCTCCTGCACCCAAACTCCCTTCCAGAACTTGCATCCCTCACCTCCTCTTGCACCCCAACCCCCTGTCCCAGGCTCAGCCCGGAGCCCCCTCGCACACTCTGAACCCCTCGGCCCCAGCCCAGAGCCCGCACCCCAACCCCCTGCTCCAGCCCAGTGAAAGTGGGTGAGGGAGAGCGTGCGACAGGGGAGGGGGGGGAGATGGAGTGAGCATGGCGGGGTAGATCCTGGGTTGCACTTATTCAAAAAGTGATCTTGTGCTTAAAAAGGTTGGAGACCACTGCTCCAAAGTAATATTTGAACGTTTCTGAAGAATTTCAGAAGCAGTAAACAAGCTCTGTTTCAGTTTCAGAGAGACAGAGTCAGCCATGCATGTCACAAGCTCCGAATCCGTAACAGCATGCATACAAAACAACATACTTTCTTCTTACTGGAGCCCTTGATATTTGTCCCTATAGTTACATTACAGCATAGCAGACTTTCTTTTATAAACCAGCGTTCCCACTGGATTTCTGAACTAGCTTCAGAATGAACAACACTACAATGATAATGAAAACTAAATGCAACGCCCCCCTCCCCCCCATGAGACTAGGTAACAGGAATATACTCCCACGAAATAATTCTGTATTCAGAAAGTATTACCAAAGTTTTGGAAAACAGGAACGGCTTCATTAAATTCTTCTAGTGTACTCTGCCATCCTCATGAAATGTCTTTTACATGTCTGGGTGCAATAATTACTACCATTCAAAAACAGGGAAACTGCAAGAAGCAGTTAAAAGAAACAGGGTATGTTTTTGCACATTTCTTATGAAGCAGGGATTATTAAAGGTCATAGTTTTTTGTTTTTTTTTAAAAAATAAGCGTTCTTTCACTAATTTTCCAGAGAGACAAGATGAGTGCACTCTGTCTCTCTCATATCCTGGGACCAACAAAACTATACGCTGATTTCTCCATGAAGTTTAAAAAATGAAAGTCAGTCCCACAAAGTCTGTAATGCAGTTACGCTATAGAAATCAAAACAATGAACTTAACCCATAGTCTTGAGACTAGGTAAAGGAGAAATATCAGACTCAAAGTGAAAGTATATTTTATGACAACAGTAGTATAAAGAAAAAAAATTAGGTCCTCAGTTGATGTGAATCGCACCTGGTGAATGTTGTGGCAGGGGCTGGTTCTCTTGGCCAGAAGACATTTGATTTTCTACAGTATGTCTTCTTGATAAGGAGTAGCTCAAGAGTATTCTCAGACATGTAGGGACAAATGTGGTGAGCTTTTTGAAAGCCTGATTTTATAGCCCCATCAAACACTGCTCAGGAGCCATGTGCCTGAGGTGACCAAGGGCCAGAGGTGAAAGCAAGCAAGAGCATGCCGGACCTGACCGGCTTCCCCAGGCTGGCGATTTAAAGGAGCTGGGGTTCCCTGCAGTGACTGGAGGCTCGGCCCCTTTAAATTGCCTCCCGAGCCCCACTGTCGGAGCCCTGGGGTAGCGGTGGCAGGGCTCCGGTGGTGATTTAAAGGACCTTAGGCCCCAGCCGCTGCAGGGAGCCCCGGGCCTGCCGGAGCCCTGCCGCTGCTACCCTGAGGCTCAGGCAGCATGGCTTGGGTGGCACTTTGAAGGCGCTCATATAGTTTTCACAACTATATGAAAGTTTTGCTACTGTGGTGCTCTGCTGCAAACAGAATTATCCTCTGCTGTACTCTAGGATACAACAGAGCAAAATATAATCCTGACAAATATATAAAAATGAAACCATGAAACTGTACTGCATTTATCTTTACTAAAAAGAGTCCACATGACAGCCTGGCTTTTTTAAGGTATTGTTTACTGGTTGAGTTGGCTCTTCTTTTTTTTTAAGTCTACTTTAAATCAGATTTGTTATGTCTAATTGTTCATCTCTGGAACCAATTTATGAAACGTAGCCATGTCTAGTAAATGGAACAGAAAGGTTATTTTAAATAAGAATCTAATGTAAATATAATCAAGGCTATATTGGTATAGAAGACAATGGCTGAAATCTGGTTTAAAAACAATTGCAGGAATCTTATAGATGTCATTCGACTAGTACCATCAATAAGGACTTAAAATAGTAAACATTTTGTTTAAATCATTGGGCAATTCAATTCATATTTATAAATTTATCCAATGCAAACTAAAATATTTTTATTAAAATTAGTGATGCAAAATATTGCACAGAATTACACCAGGCAGCATATATTGTAGATGACAGGATACTGAGGTATAAAGCTACTGTTTTATGGATAAATAGAAGTATTTGACGTCTACTCGGGTTACAAAGGTTGGTGCATATTCGTACCCGTTGATGATATAACAAACTAATTAGTGAGCTTACTCTGATCAGGGGGTCTTGAGCAGCGTAAGACCACATTTCTGGGGTGCAAGGCTGGGGATAGGGGAATTCGAGGGCATCTCCTGATATACAGTTCATGAGTGGCTAAGAAAGGCTTCATGCACGTTGCTGGGTGTGCCTCTGCATGCTGCTGGCTGAGAGAACAGAGCCTTAAGTAGCTTGCTGTTCACTAGCATATCAGTGTAGGAGAAGAGCCTGGGCAGGACAGTTAAAGGGGTCACAGTGGTTCTACAGTCCAGACTGCAGCCTGGGGGGTGTCACACATACCAGGAAAGATAATATGTTTAATTACTCTGTCATCCTGCCTCAAGCTGTTGCTTTCACAAAATGATAAATTACAGATAATTTCAAGCATGAATTTTATACTTAAGAGTTTTACACTTCTCTTCTAAACATTAAGGCTACCTATTCCTATATATTTTAAAAATATGAACATTACTGTCATGGAATCATAAAACCCATGCTAATAGCTATGGAGTTTAGCTACTATATTTGGACATACAAAAACAGCTCTCTCCTATAAGAATCTTCCTCACTGCTGCACATACTAAACTTACTGACCTGCGTTTTATTTGCTCTACCTGCAAGTACCAGGAACGCACTCAACCCAATAAGACAGAGGAATTACTGGTGGCATGGGTGCCAACAGGCCCCATGTGATGACACATAATACCGTCCCTCCATCCCCCCCACCCCACACACACTCTAGAGAAAGAGATGCAATGACCTCTCTCTGGGAGAAATGAGAGTAAGGAGGAGAACCAGCTAAGAAAAAATATCCTTGAAGAAGGGGGCAGAATATCATTTCCCTCTCCATCCTATTTACCAGCAATGTTAATCTCTCAAACAACATGTCAGGAACTATGAACATGTGGATATTATTCAGCCCTGCCCTCTCAAGGCAGTCATCAAAGATGTCAATCGCAAGCAGTGACATCAGACCCAGTCCACTGAACTCCCCTTCTTTTGAAGCCTGAACTTTCAGGTCAGCTGCTGGAGCAACTGAAAACACACCTCCGCAAACAGAGAAGGAAGAATTATCTGATGTGCTAAGCAATCAAAAATTTGCAAGTAAATTAAAAAACTAGGCTCTCATTATTGCATATCTCAATCCTTAGATGTGAGAGATGACTCAGCAGTAAGTTCGACCCTCTATTCGACATTGATGAGTCCTCATCTGGAGTACTGTGTCCTGTTTTGGGCCCCACACTACAAGGAGGATGTGGAAAAATTGGAAAACGTCCAGCAGAGGGCAACAAAAATGATTAGGAGACTGGAACACATGACTTATGAGGAGACACTGAGGGAACTGGGATTGTTTAGTCTGCGGAAAGAAGAACGAGGTGGGATTTGATAGCTGCTTTCAACTACCTGAAAGGGGGTTCCAAGGAGGATGGGTCTAGACTGTTCTCAGTGGTAGCACATGACAGAACAAGGAGTAATGGTCTCAAGTTGCAGTGGGGGAGGTTTAGGTTGGATATTAGGAAAAACTATGTCACTAGGAGGGTGGTGAAGCACTGGAATGGGTTACCTAGGGAGGTGGTGGAATCTCCATCCTTAGAGGTTTTAAGGCCTGGCTTAATAAAGCCCTGGCTGGGATGATTTAGTTGGGGATTGGTCCTGCTTTGAGCAGGGGGTTGGACTAGATGACCTCCTGAGGTCCCTTCCAACACTGATAGTCTATGATTAAGTTCACTGCTTGCTATCGATCGCTCTGAAGACTCCCACACGCTGGCTGGGCAGATCACCACCAGCATACACATTTACTTCCTTTCTGTGACAGTAACAAAGATTCTACTGTGATATATAGGCAGGGCTTGTAGCACCACCTATTATTAAGGTTGCCCTGCACTTCCCATTACAATATACTGTTTTCAGTTGCTTATAACTTTGCCAAACTGAACATTCGGATTGAAATTTTCCATATTGGTGTCTGTCTCCATATTTTTTTTTTAAATCCATACAATTTTAGCCAAAAATGCTTCAACTGTTTCCAAGAATGAGATTTAGTGGAAAATATCTTGTTTTGTCCATGTAAAAAAAAAAAAAATCATGAGACATTTTCTTTGAAATGGTCTAGTGACCCCGTGCTTTGCAGTAGGGCCTTGACATTTGGCAGGGAGTGGCCTCTATATTAGGGAAGTGCGCTTTGTCATTCCTGTGAAAATCCACCCAAATTTGGCTAAGTTTAAGCTTTTGAAAAAGAAATCACAACTCACACATGCTCAGTAGACTTCGATGTTTAACAGCAAAAATCCCTGATTCCTTCCTCACTTATCATGCTCAAGCTTCCCACAGCTTCTAGTGCTGACCAGACTGTGCATGTACCATCCCCACAGAGTGACTGAGCATGCTCCAGCCCCAGACTAAGGAGGCAAAGCCAGACTTTCCTGTAATTGCTGCTCGGGGCTGGGGCTGGGGCTAGGCGCTGTAACTGAGATCAGGGAGCCCCTCTCGCAAGTTTCCAATTATACCCTTCATCTCCGCTGGCACTTAGGCAGAGTGGAAGCAGCAGCTGTTGGATTTGAATGCAGAACCGAAAAATGCCAGACTGGGGAAGGAGGGGAGTAGACTGGAACAAGGAGTCTGGTAAGATTGGGACAGGAGAGACTGGAAGTTGGAGGGAACAGAAGGGAAGGCTGGGACTGGCAGGGCAAGGAGACTGGGAACCAGTGAGAAAACTAGGAGCTAACTGGCTGTGTGTGTGTGTGTGGTGGTGGAGAGGCACTGAGATCGGATGAGAAGCCAGGAGCAGAGCACTGGGCTTGGCCAGGAAAGGAGACAGACTGGGTGTGGGGATGGAGAGAGAATGGAAGATGGGGAGGGAGGCGTGTATTGGAACTCAAACAGGAAACCCTGAAGGCTGGGCAAGAAGACTGGGACTAGAATGAGAAGTGGGAGGGGAAACTGGAATTACACAGGCAGGGACAAGAAGCCAGGGCAGGAGAAGAGACAGAACTGAGACAGGGACAGGTTGGAGAGGACAGGGAAGAAAGGGCTATGCCCACTAAAGCACACTCTTCTCTGAAGTCTGGAATGGAATCCAAGCTTCCTGAATCTATCATTCCTCTATTCTCAACTAATATCTGTGAAAAGCACTGGCATAGTGTGTGTATCATGGCCTTTTAGTTCTGGTCCCTATAGATGATGAAAACCTTATTCCTTTATCTTAACTGGCAGAGGTCTGTGCGATGGATCTAGAGGTTCCAACCTCGTTAATCAACTCAGAGGATGACACCACATTAGGGCTGTCAAGCGATTAAAAAAAATTGCAATTAATTGCGATTAATTATGCCGTTAATAATAGAATACCATTTATTTAAACATTTTTGGATGTTTTCTACATTTTCAAAATATACTGATTTCAATTACTACACAATAGAAAATGTACAGTGCTCACTTTATATTTTTTATTACAAATATTTGCACTGTAAAATACAAAAATAGTATTTTTCAATTCACCTAACAGAAGTTCCGTAGTGCGATCTCTTTATCATGAAAGTTGAAATTACAAATGTAAAATTATGTACAAAAATAACTGCATTAAAAAAATATAAAACTTTAGAGCCTACAAGCCCATTCAGTCCTACTTTGTGCTCAGACAAACAAGTTTGTCTACATTTGCAAGAGATGCTGCTGTCCGCTTCTTGTTTACAATGTCACCTGAAAGTGAGAACAGGCGTGCGCATGGCACTGTTGTAGTTGGCATCGCAAGATATTTATGTGCCAGATGCGCTAAAGATTCATATGTCCCTTCATGCTTTAACCATGCGTCCTCTTTTGTTTATCATTTTTACAGTGCAAATATTTGCAATCAAAAATAATATAAAGTGAGCACTGTACACCTTCTATTCTGGTGACATAAATTAAATTTATCATCACATGACTAATTTTACATACAGCTCACAACTACACTCATTTTTTCAGTTTATACTACATACTGAGTATACATATATTACATATGCAATAACCATTCTGTGTGTTTGAATAATACTAACACAATTGATACACACACACACACACATATATATATATATATATATATATATATATTTTAAACATACACTTCCATGTATTCGAGCTTATGTAGATCCATCCAAGGATCTCTTTTACAAACACTGAAAAACGTAGCCACAAAATCCATGAGGGTGGCAACGAGGCATAATATTGGTTTTACAGATGCAGAAACTCAGCTGGAGAGTTTAAGTGACTTATCCTTGGCCACACAGAAATCCATGGCCAGGACTCCTTACACAGAACATTTTTCCTCCTTTGATATACAAATTAAAATATTTGTATTTCAAACAATGTACTCATTTTGCGTATACTACATTTGCAAAGAATGGGCTCACTGGATGGACCACAAATAATTAGAAGGGAAAGGATTAATCAGTCACTGGATTTTTATGTAGTCATACTTCATATCCAGAAACAAGCTACAAGCATTTGCCATTACCAAAGAGGCTATTTCAGCCTCAGCACTTACTTTTTAAAGCCATTTGTGTATTAAAGAGAAGAATGAATTTACTATGCTCCCATTCAGGTCACATAACCACCACCCTGTACCGGAAACCTACTGACTGCTATACTTACCTACATGCCTCCAGCTTCCATCCAGGACACACCACATGATCCATTGTCTACAGCCAAGCTCTAAAATACAACCACATTTGCTCCAATCCCTCAGACAGAGACAAACACCTACAAGATCTCTATCAAGCATTCTTAAAACTACAATACCCACCTGCTGAAGTGAAAAAAACAGATTGACAGAGCCAGAAGAGTACCCAGAAGTCACCTACTACAGGACAGGCCCAACAAAGGAAATAACAGAACACCACTAGCTGTCACCTTCAGCTCCCAACTAAAACCTCTCCAGCGCATCATCAAAGAGTTACAACCTATCCTGAAAAATGATCCCTCACTCTCACAGATCTTGGGAGACAGACCAGTCCTTGCTTACAGACAGCCCCCCAACCTGAAGCCAATACTCACCAGCAACCACACACCACACAACAAAAACACTAACCCAGGAACCTATCCTTGCAACAAAGCCCGATGCCAACTCTGTCCATATATTTATTCAAGTGACACCATCATAGGACCTAATCACATTAGCCACACCATCAGGGGCTCATTCACCTGCACATCTACGAATTTGATATATGCCATCATGTGCCAGCAATGCCCCTCTGCCATGTACATTGGCCAAAACGGACAGTCTCTATGCAAAAGAATAAATGGACACAAATCTGACATCAGGAATCATAATATTCAAAAACCGGTAGGAGAACACTTCAACCTCTCTGGCCACTCAGTAAAAGCTTTAAGGGTGGCAATTTTGCAACAGAAAAGCTTCAAAAACAGACTCCAGCGAGAAACTGCTGAGCTTGAATTAATATGCAAACTAGATACCATTAACTTGGGTTTGAATAGAGACTGGGAGTGGCTGGGTCATTACACATATTGAATCTATTTCCTTAAGTATCCTCACACCTTGTCCACTGTCTAAATGGGCCATCTTGATTATCACTACAAAAGTTTTTTTCTCCTGCTGATAATAGCTCATCTTAACTAATTAGCCTCTCAGTTTGTATGGTAACTTCCAACTTATCTGTACGTATTGTATGGTAACTTCCAACCTACATATAAAGAAAAGGAGGACTTGTGGCACCTTAGAGACTAACCAATTTATTTGAGCATGAGCTTTCGTGAGCTACAGCTCACTTCATCGGATGCATACTGTGGAAATCGCAGAAGACATTATATACACAGACACCATGAAACAATACCTCCTCCCACCCCACTCTCCTGCTGGTAATAGCTTATCTAAATGTGCTGGAAATGGCCCAACTTGATGATCACTTTAGATAAGCTATTACCAGCAGGAGAGTGGGGTGGGAGGAGGTATTGTTTCATGGTGTCTGTGTATATAATGTCTTCTGCGATTTCCACAGTATGCATCCGATGAAGTGAGCTGTAGCTCACGAAAGCTCATGCTCAAATAAATTGGTTAGTCTCTAAGGTGCCACAAGTCCTCCTTTTCTTTTTGTGAATACAGACTAACACAGCTGTTACTCTGAAACCTACATATATGTTCCATTCTATGGATCCGATGAAGTGGGCTGTAGCCCACGAAAGCTTATGCTCTAATAAATTTGTTAGTCTCTAAGGTGCCACAAGTACTCCTGTACTTTGAAGATAATAGCTAGATATTTAACTGATCCACCTCTTCAGAAACTTCTTCTACAGAAAGTCTCAAAATTTCAAACTGTAAAACATCAAAGCACACTATGGATGTTTTAGTGAGCGACAGCAGTGTCCACAGTGCTCAGAAAGCTAGTACACTGGAGATTTACATCCTGGCTTACTGAGCACCGAGTCTCCATGTAGGAAATACCAAAAATCTGAATTTCACTGAAGTCAACAGGACTATTCACATGAATAGGGTTTTGCAGGATCAACCCTTACTATTAACCAGTCTTTCAGCAGGTAAAATGTTGCCCTATAAATATAAGTTCAAGAGTATAGAGAACTCACTAAAAGAGCTTAACATTAAAACACATGGGATGACGTTTCTTCATTAGTAGCAGAGAGTCAGTTTACAAGACAATATAGATAGAATATTATGACTAGCTTTTTGGTTTGCCAAAGCATTGGTTTTTATTTTATACCCACAGAATCACAGAATATCAGGGTTGGAAGGGACCTCAGGAGGTCATCTAGTCCAACCCCCTGCTCAAAGCAGGACCAATCCCCAATTTTTGCCCCAGATCCCAAATGGCCCCCTCAAGGATTGAACTCACAACCCTGGGTTTAGCAGGCCAATGCTCAAACCACTGAGCTATCCCTCCTCCCACATTTGTCTGTACAGCTATGCAATTGGGTTTTAACAAATAAAGTTAAAATTAATATTTTGATTATAAGGCAGAGAAAAAAACAGTGCTAAGTACTAAAAAAGATCTTCACGTTTTAATAAATGAGGCACTAAGGCTCTTCTGAAGACAAAAATATTAAACTTTTATAGAAACAGCAATACTGTTACCCTAACTTGGCAAAGCGTATATTTTATAAACATGAACTGTTCAGAAGATAACTACATCAAAACAGATTTTTATAGCTAAAAAGAAATGGTACCTTTAATGTTCTAGTTGGAGCCCAGCCAGTGCCATCAATTGAATGTTCTCTCAATAAACTGGAACAGACAAGGAGGCATACATTATACAATACAATCTGAAACTGAGAAGCAGTTAAGCTTACTTAAAACTTTACTGACTGCAATCTCTTCAGAAAAAATCAGAACACTAAACTTTTATATCCCTCAGAAAATTAGGAAATATTGGTTACTCTTGGGATGCAGAAATTATACCTTTTTTGTATCATATGAAGTATTTTGAGTTGTTAAAAATCCATATAAAAACAACAAAAGGGGGAACTCCCCCAAACTAACTGTTCTAAAATGAAACTGAAAGAACTCCTGATCTTCACAGCATAATCCAAAATAAGGAACTTTAAAAAAATCCAGGGGTTTACAGAACTGAAAACAAAAATATGATCAAGCATGTATAGATATAACAAATGAGATAACAAGCCTAACAATGTCCCCTCTTAACCGCTGTACACACAGACACAAACACAAGCAGTTTCTAGTATGTCCCTCTCACCCGTAGCCTGGGTGAATAGGCCTTGCAGAGCACCCTGAGAATCACCAAAATTTAGGCTATTTCATAAGAACATAACAGCGGCCGTATTGGGTCAGACCAAAGGTCCATCTAGCCCAGTATCCTGTCTTGCAACAATGGCCAGTGCCATGCGCCCCAGAGGGAATGAACAAAACAGGTAATCACCACATGATCACCTGTCGCCCATTCCCAGCTTCTGGCAAGGTAGGGGAAGGAGAGATATTTTGCAGCATCCCTTATGTTGCAAGAGCTTCATTTTCAGTGCCACTGTCGATCAGGAATAGGAAAAAAACTGACTTTTTTTTAAGTTTGTCTAAAATTTGCAAAATACTAATATGTAATAGCCATAATTTTGAAATATGAATTTGTGTCAAACCCAGGTGGAAAAATCCAGGTAAAAGTCCAATGAATCACACAATCCCTTGTTGGCCGCTGCTCGTCTTTTATGCCAAGAAATCTCCATCTTCAGGGCCTCAGCTGATCAACAGTAGCACCATGGTTGGAAGAAAGAAGCGATGTTGCAAGAGGAGAGGACCCAAGCCATTTTAAGGCATTACGAGTCAAACCCAACACCTTAACTCCACCTGGAAGTAAAGAGGCCTCAGGGTACATCCCAGAGCATAGATGTCACATATTCAGACTGAGAAACATTGGTTAATGGAGGAATAAAAGAGGGAAATGAGAAAGATAGCTCCAAAGGAATTCCTGTGCTAAAACCCACACAATGTACCTAATCCATGCGGATTTACGTGGAAACAGCTGTATGAATTACATATGGCTGGATTCTGCTACACCTACATATAATGTATAGAAGAGATTAATCTGTGTAAACTGTACATTTTTGTTTAGTACTGAAGTCCATTATTTAAATACTTCGCCTAGTTTTAAGATGAATAATTAGAAAAAACACTTGAACAGAGCTTTTTAGATTTAATTTTTAGCCTTTCATTGAAAACACCTGGACCCCTCTTAATTGCACCAAACTATTTGGCAATTATGTGATGTACTCAAATAGAATTTAGGATAAGAGTAAACGTGCTTTCATTTGTGAACAGAACAAATTTTCACTCAGGGCAAGTCTATATTATAGTGGCACAACAATAGAAGGGGTTATGCTGCCAACGTAGTTAATCTACCTCTCCGAGATGCCTTTTTCAGTTGACCTAGTTGAATCTACACTAGGTTAGGTCAACCTAACTATGTTGCACAAGGCACAAAATTTTTCAGTCCTGGGCAATGTAGCTAGGTCTATCTAATTTTTAGACCAGGCCTCAGATCTACAGAAATAAAAGGCTAGTGCCCCATGCCTACTTGGCAATAAAATGTGCTGCCAATTTACTACCATCTTGCTATAGATACCTTTTTCCTTTTCATTGCATAGGGTTTTACTGAACTGGTGTTTTATTTTGCCATCTTTTAGCTACCTCTAGTGTCATCCATAACTAAACCACAACAAAATCTTAAAAACAAACACCCCTACTCCAAGAAACCCCCAAAATTAGAGTTGATAGACTGCATATATGATTAAGTAATCAGAGCTTTCCTATATAGTAATACCAATGAAATAAATATGTGCTTAGCCAGTATGCTAAGTATAAATATATTAAGAAATTAACCTGTAATAAAATGCCCTATGTTTTCCCTAAAATTAATTAGTAATGACACCAGGCAACATGAATCCTTCCTAGCTGTGCTACTCAACTAATTATCTTCATCCTTCTGTTGCCTTAGTGCTAGTCTCATCGCTATGCCCTGATAATGAGAAAATTTTCAACTATCACTATATGATTCAAGATTTATTTCAATAGCACAATGAACTACAGTAAAACCCAAGAGTTACAAACACCTTGGGAATGGAGGTTCGTAACTCTGAAATGTTCGAAACTCTGAGCAAAACGTTACGGTTGTTCTTTCAAAAGTTTACAACTGAACATTGACTTAATACAGCTTTGAAACTTTACTTTGAAGAAAAATGCTGCTTTCCCTTTTTTCTTAATAGTAGTTTACATTTAACACAGTACTGTACTGTATTTGCTTTATTTTTTCTGTCTCTGCTGCTGCCTGATTGCATACTTCTGGTTCCAAATGAGGTCTGTGGTTGACTGGACAGTTTGTAACTCTGAGGTTCTTCTATAGTACCGCCATGCCTAGGTAGCTGAAATTTGTGATTTCCACCAAAAGGAAGCATTTTGGTGGAAATCACAAATTCTGCAGGAAAAATAGAATTCTGCAGGGACCATTAATTCTGCCCAATTCTGCATTACACAGTGGTGCAGAATTCCCCCAGAAGTATATTCTTATAGAAGGAAAGTAAAACATGAATGATCTGAAAAAGAATTTTTATGTGTACGTAAAGGATAGTGGTATATTTAGCTTGATTTTAGTACTGCTGCCCTCATAAAACTTTGCTAAATTAACACAACAGAATTCAATGGTAGGCCAGAGCTTGGATGTGGCACCAAGTATCCTGTTTCACAGGTGCTTGGCTGGCTGGTTCTTGCTCACATGCTCAAGGTCTAACAGATCACCATATGTGGGGTCAGGAAGGAATTTCCCCCCCGGTCTGACTGGCAGAGACCTTGGGTTTTTTTTTCACCTTGCTCTGCACTGTGTGGGTGCAGGTCACTTGACAGGATTATCTTCCCAAATCTCATTTAATCATTTGTCTGCGGGACCTCAGGCACTGTTGCATCTCAGTTCCTCCTATTCTCTGGCTGTGGCACTTAAAAAGTCTAGCCGCTGTTGGGCTGTCAAACTTTGGTCCAATTTCAGTTGTTGGATTTAGTGTAAGTATCAGTGCTAGGTGGTGTATGCACAAGAGGTAAGACAAGGTTGATCTGATGACCTCTTCTTTCTTAAAACTATGATAATCTCTAAGCCTGTTCAGATAGTTTACAGCAATTTAAAAATCAGGATTAAATAAATTTACATATAAAAAGCAAAAAAGCACTTAACACTATAAACCAGGGGTGGGCAAACTTTTTGGCCTGAGGGCCACATCGGGGTTGCAAAACTGTATGGAGGGCCAGGTAGGGAAGGCTGTGCCTCCCCAAACAGCCTGGATCCTGCCCCCTATCTGCCCCGTCCCATTTCCTGCCCCCGTCAGAACCTCTGACCCATCCAAACCCCCCCACCCCCGTTCCTTGTCCCCTGACCGACCCCTCCCGGGACCCCCCCATCCCTAACCGCCCCCCCGGGACCCCACCCCCTATCCAACCCCCCCCCCCCGCTCCCTGACTGCCCCGACCCCTATCCACACCTCTGCCTCCTGACAGGCCCCGCAGGACTCTCACGCCTATCCAACCTCCACAGTCCCCTGACCGCCTCCCCCCGCCCCCCCGCAACCTCTGCCCCCTGCTCCCTGTCCCCTGACTGACCCCTGGGATCAGCTGCCCCTTATCCAATTTCTGCACACACACACCCTGCTCCCTGCCCCCTTACCATGCTGCTCAAAGCAACAGGAACTCGCAGCCATGCTGCCCAGTAGGAGCAGCTGACCAGAGCACTGGCGGGGCAGAGAGCTGATGCTGCGGGGGGGGGGGGGGGGGGGGCGCTAGTGTCCCCGGCCAGGAGCTCAGGGGCCAGGCAGGATGGTCCCATGGGCTGGATGTGCTTTAACAAAGGGCTGCAAGGATCACTAGTCCCATTTTAGAGATGGAGAAATGGAGGTTCTGGGAGAGGAAGAGACTTGCCCAAGGTCACACAGCAGGTAAGTGGCACAGCCAAGAAAAGGACACAGCTTCTCAAGAATCACTGCCTTTCAAGAAAGCTTTCATGAGATTGTAGTTGGGTCTAGATGAAAATGGGCTCTGAGTTATTAAACAATTTTCAGAAAGTAATTTCACACAAATTATTAGAATGACTGAAAACTGGCAAATTTTTGCTGTTCTTTTTCAAATTTCAAACTAGATTGGTTCACTGATCACATATAAAGCCCCACATCAGTCCTGGCCCAAGTTCACACCTCTGACTGCACACACTGATATCTGGCTGATCTTACACAGCTCTCCTTTCCAGCATGCAGAGTGGCAACTTTGATCTTGGCTCCATTTGGTCTCCCTGATGCAGTGTCAGAGCATGGAGCATGAAGCAAATACTTATGAAAACTTTTAAGTTCCCTGCTTTGCCTGAATCTAGGCAGGCAGAGAACTTCCAACCAGGCTTCCCAAACTGCCACTCCTCCTACACCTCCAGAACTGACTGCATCTTTATCACATTTAACTGGGGTGCTTGGAGTTTATACTCCCTCCAAAGATTGGGGGGGGGGGAAGAGGATCTCTAAAAAATTAACCCAACTTCTAGTGGCAAGGTGAAAAGCAGCAGAAAGCAGGTGCCATGCTCTGAGCAGCTATTTGGGCTGCTCCAAGGACATTTCACCCCACAAAAGCTACTCTAAGGCCCCTGGCCTGGAAGGGACACTTTAGGCCACTCTGGGCCCCAAAAAGAGGATGACAGAACTGGGGAAGGACTGGGGGAGAGTTTAAGAGCTCAAGTAGAAGGATGAGGAAAGTAGAAATGAAGGGACAGAGACGGTGAGGAGAGAAGGGGAGAGTGACCAAAAAAAACCAAAAAAACCCAAAGGACAAGCATAAAGCATAGAGAAGAAGAGAGAATGGAGAAATAGGGGAAGGTCTGAAACAAGATGTGGGGAAGAAAAATAAAAATCAGAGAGGCCTATAGAGGATAGGATAAAGAATACATTGGGGGAGGGGGCAGGGTTGGCAATTGCTCCAGATTATTTCTTTGGGGAAAAAAGTCATTATCCCAATGGTACCCCCTATCCTGCCACAGTCCTAAGAGTGGTGAGATGATTTGTTCTCACATCCCCGGTCCACACCTGGCACCAGTGTAAGTATTGTGGTCAGGTAAATGGGGCAGCATGAGGGGAAAGGACAGGGAAGTACAAGAGAAAGGGGCAGTGGGGAAAGAACTGAGTAAGAAAGAGTAGGAGTGAATGAGTACATCTCCTGTTGGAAAGGCCCACTGAGTTGATTCCCCTTTGCTATATAAAAAGGTTTGGGTAACGGAGTGGGAGGGGGAGATCTGCTCGCAGGGTGTGCTCTCTGAAGTCTTTGTGACTATGGAACTTTCTCTGGATTCCCATTTTGCCCGTCCTTCCCCAATAAACTAATCGAGTGACCTTCCAGACATGCTGCAAAAGACATCCATTTGACAGGGGTTTTGGATATGGTGGAGGGTAGTCTTCCCAGAATGGTAAAGAGAAGAAAGGAGACTGGGGGTTTTTTTGTAAGTAATCGGCTGGCTAAAATCCTACTTGAACTGATTATTTTAATACTGTTGGGATTTTATTGTAGTTTTAATTACATTAGCCACCTAGAACCTTCTATAGGTGTCTATTTGATATTATTTATCTATATAAATAAATAAAATAAATATCCAAAAGCCTTTTTTGTGATGCTCTGAGATCAAGTTGCATATCTGTTCTTGTTCAAACCCTTAAGTGTGCTATATTACACATGAGAAAGCTTTTTCAGTAAAAATGATTTGGAAAAGTTTTTGCAAATCTATTTAAGCCTCTACATCAGTAATGTGTACACATACTACAATACACATATGGAGTTTTAAACAATTGAAAAAATAGCTCCTCCATTTACCATATCTGCAAAGACTTAACATTCAGGATTGTGTTTTTCCTTAGTTGACGGCAAAAGAAGCACTTAAAGGGAGTAGTGGAGGGATTTGCTGCTTTTTACCGACTGGTGAGGTCATCAACTCTTTCAGGAAAACCAAATTCCTGAACTAAATAAAAGCGCAGATACAGTAGCTTACAATACACAAGTGTCAGAAACTAGTTCCAATAAGTTACTCGAAGCTCTGAGGAACAGACTAAACCATGATCTATATACAATTTTTGTACCAATGTAACTATTTTGGTTAGGAGCGATTGTTTTTAAGAAAAAACGCTAAATCTGTACAACCTCTAGTATGGCTGAGGTTATTCATGTAATTTCAGGTTGCAGGGAATGCTGACTGAAAGAAAGACTGGGTTGCTCTGGAATAAGTGGATTACAAGCAGGCAGGTCTTTCGCAAAGAGTGCAGGGGGAGGAAGATAAGAAAATACTCCAATTTCCTTTGTCTAAATTTGGGTCTGGTTCAAGAATATAAAGCCAGACCATCCATAATCACAGAAGAGTTGAAACTCCCATGACCACATCTTAATATCTAGAATTTTTAAATTTAAAATGGCATATTCTATTTTCTATATCACACTTATCTGTTTTCCTTGAATACAAAAAAGGAGCCTTACTCATTTCACAGGAGTACATTTTAAAATTTAGCTACATTTAAATTCCTGTTGGGACACTGTCAAGTACGATTTCCAACAAAGGTTCTTAAATCAAAGCCATCAATCCTACTCTATGGCTTCTCCCGAGTACTCACTAACTTTCAGAATTATCTACAGATGTGACCCAATTCTGGCAACACTGAATGTTAGGGGGCTTATTCCTTCACCCACTCACTTCCCTGGTCCTTCTCGCATGAATAGAGAGCAACAATACCCGAAGTCCAAAGGTGCAAACAATTCGATGTTTATTGGGGTGAACTTCCAGCAAGCATGATTCCAGTTTCCTTCCTTAGTATCCTCCTTCCCAGCTCTGACACCACAGAGCCTTACACCTGTGTCCCTGTTCCCATTCCTGCCCTTAGCAAAACAGGATTCCAGTTTCCCCACTCCCATTCCCTGTTCCCGTCTCCCCCTTTAGCAAAACATGATTCCAATTTCCTTACCCCCATTCCCTGTTCCCATCTCCCACCCACGGCCACCCCCTCCCACCCACGCCCACCCACTTCCTCATTGACTACAGATTATATAGTAAAACTTGAGTTCTGCTTAGCTATACCTTAACCAATCATTTTCCTGAAATTTAACTAACCAAACCTAACATATTGTAACATGATTATGTAACCAATTATATCCCACCACCTTAATTAGTTTACACCCAGCAAAATTAATTATACAGCAGACAGGAACAATCACAGAACCAGACAGAGATTATACAGACAAACAATAGCAAAGTGGGAACTATAATGACAAAACAATACAGAAGTGAGGATTTCACATCCCAGTATTGATAAGTGAGTTCGTGCCAGACAGGATGCTGTTTCCTTTTACATTTTCTAGGCACTTCCCTTTCTCTGGAGGTGATAGGCATTATCAGGACAGGATTGTATTCCTAACAGCCCAATAGCACCTTCTTTCAATGTGACTAGTTTGGAATGTGAGGATGCGACCTGTCGCTTCCTAGCTTATGGCTGCCTCTGCTGCTTAGCCAAAGGCCTTAGCTTAAGCACAGGGCCTCAGACTGTCACAGTAAGAAAAGGCCCTTACACCGGCAGACAGTGATTTTGATTCTCTTTTGTACCTCTATAACTAGCCAAGTGATAAGAATACACCAAAATTCTTAGAGTATAGGCCTTTACAGACAGGCCTGAATATCTATATCCTAACACTGAAGTGCATATATGTTATATCCTTTCCAGACCAACGTTGGCACACGGAGGCAAACTAGTCTCTTCCATTCCGCTGTCATTTGCCACTGCATCCATCTGCTCTATGGTATGAAGACTGACTGTTCTGCCCTCCCTGCTAAAGATTCCTCTTAAGATTTCTTTTGGGTGCCCTCGTTTCCCGACACTAGTTGGTTTCCACTTGACAGCTTCATGTGGGAGTCTGTGTGATGGCATCTGGAGTGCATGCCCCCAAAATTTCTAGTACTTTCTTCTGAGGGTGGAAACAAGCCACTGATTGGTGATTTCTTAGATCTCTTCATTGGTAATGAAGTCTTTCCAACCAATGCCCAGAATCTTTTACAGGAACTTATTTTCAAAAGCATCTTCTTTTCAAAAAAAGAAAAGGAGGACTTGTGGCACCTTAGAGACTAACCAATTTATTTGAGCATGAGCTTTCGTGAGCTACAGCTCACTTCATCGGATGCATCCGATGAAGTGAGCTGTAGCTCACAAAAGCTCATGCTCAAATAAATTGGTTAGTCTCTAAGGTGCCACAAGTCCTCCTTTTCTTTTTGCGAATACAGACTAACACGGCTGTTACTCTGAAATCTTCTTTTCAGTATAACATCTCCAATTCTCGTACGTTAGCACAGATTACATTTGAATGAAAAATTTTCCATTTTGTTCTGGTGCTACATCTTTAATTTCCATATACTGCTAAGTTTAGTAAATGCTATGGACGCCTTTTCTACCATTGACGTCACTTCCTTCTTGAGGTCTCCGTTGGCCAATATGGTGGTGCCCAGGTAGATGAATTGTTCCTTGATATTTTTGCATTCTAATGTGATGTTACTAAACTGTCTGGGTTTTAAGGATGTTTGTTTTACCATTACTTATTCTAAGCCCTGCATGGTCTGAGGTTTTTGACGGGCTGTCTTTGTAACTATTTGGAGATGTCACTCAGTAGTGCAAGATCATCAGCAAAGTCTAGGTCTTCTAGGCATTTGCCATTTCCCCATGCTATACCACTGTTTGTGTTGCTAACACACTTCCACAGTATCCAGACCATGAGAATGCCAAACAACAATAAAATAAAGTTAAAATACAGCCCTGTTACATGCCAGTGTTCAGACTGAACCACTCTGTTGTCTGGTTGTTCACCCTTTCAGGGTTAACAAAGTG
Organism: Chelonia mydas; assembly: GCF_015237465.2. Taxonomy (NCBI): domain Eukaryota; kingdom Metazoa; phylum Chordata; order Testudines; family Cheloniidae; genus Chelonia; species Chelonia mydas. Next base: position 68,134,135 of record NC_051251.2, on the reverse strand, counting down.
TGCACAGCTTTCTTTATATATAGTATCTAAAAAGAATTTGCAAAAAAACTCTTATAAAATGAGAATTACATCCTACATGAGTAAACAAATATAATTGAGAGATCAGTCCCAGAAAAGATTCGCTTCATGTAAAAGAACACCTTCTTTGTCAACAACAGTTTAGAGTTTCTGTAAAAATCTAGATATTTTCCTTTCAGCATTGGAAGGAATGTTTCTCAGGCTAAGATCAGAGTCAATTTCAAAGGAAAAAAAGAACCACTTTCAACAATGTTGACCACTTGATTCCACAAAAAGAAAAAGCGAACGCAAAACACAGTAAAATCTTGGGGTGTTGTCTATCTCCAGGCTCAGACATTCTGATACATTATATCAATTAATAATAAAGGTCAACAAAGTAAGTGGATGAGATCAAATAGAAAAAGCAGAAACGTACAGCAGAGGTTCAAGAAAAAGGTATACTGGAGCATGAAACAAACCACAAATTGTGTATTCCCGAGGGTTCCTGAAATATGCCAGAAGCTTGCATCAATGGAGGCAACATCACAATGAAGAAGCCTATTTAATATTTGAGTAAAACATAATAACCCTTAAAATATTTCTGAAGTTTTCCTAACCAAATCTTTATGAAATTTGCTAAGGTGAGTTTTACACGTTTTTTGGTTCTTACTATGGAATGGTTTCCTATAAGATGCATACTGGAAAACAATCCCAACTGTACCTACAAAGTGATGGGGTCTAAATTAGCTGTTACAACTCAAGAAAGATCTTGGAGTCATTGTGGATAGTTAAGAACATAAGAATGGCCATTACTGGGTCAGACCAAAGGTCCATCCAGCCCAGTATCCTGTCTTCCGACAGTGGCCAATGCCAGGTGCCTCAGAGAAAATGAACAGAGCAGGTAATGATCAAGTGATCCATCCCGTCACCCATTCCGAACTTCTGGCAAACAGAGGCTAAGGATGCCATTCCTGCCCATCCTGGCTAATAGCCATTGATGGACCTATCCTCCATGAATTTATCTAGTTCTTTTTTGAACCCTGTTATAGTCTTGGCATTCACAACATCCTCTGGCAAGGAGTTCCACAGGTTGACTGTGCATTGTGTGAAAAAATACTTCCTTTTGTTTGTTTTAAACCTGCTGCCTATTAATTTCATTTGGTGACCCCCTATTTCTTGTGTTATGAGAAGGAGTAAATAACACTTCCTTATTTACTTTCTCTACACCAAGTTCTCTGAAAACATCCGCTTAATGTGCAGCAGCAGTCAAAAAATCTATCAGAATATTAGGAATCATTAGGCAAGGGATAGATAAGGAGACAGAAAATATCATAATGTCATTATATAAATCCATGGTACGCCCATAGCTTGAATACAGCATGCAGTTATGGTCACCCCATCTCAAAAAAGATATATTAGAAATGGAAAAGGTACTACAGACAAGGGCAACAAATATGATTAACAGTATTGAATAGCTTCCAGAAAGAAGTCCCATAAAAAAAACTGGGACTGTTCAACTTGGAAAAGAGATGACTAAGTGGAATATGATAGAGGTCTATAAAATCATGAATGGCGTGGAGAAAGTGAATAAGGAAGTGTGATTTCACATAACAGACGTCCTAGGGGTCACCAATGAAATTAATAGGCAGCAGGTTTAAAGCAAACAAAAGGGAGTATTTCTTGTCAATGTATTGTCAACCTATAGAACTTGTTGCCAGGGGATGTTGTGAAGGCCAAAAGCATAACTGGGTTAAAAAAAACAATTAGATAAATTCATGGAGGGTAGATCCATCAATGGCCATTTGCCAAGATGGTCGGGGATGCAACCCCATGCTCTGGGTGTCCCTAAGTCTCTTAATGCCAGATACGGGGCCTGGATAACAGGGGATGGATCATTTGATAATTGCCCTAATCTGCTCATTCCATTTGAAGCACTGGCATCGGCCACTGATGGAAGACAGGATACTGGGCTAGGTGGACCATTGATCTGACCCAGTATGGCCATTCTTATGATGATCACATACCATAATATAAACATATATTTATTTAGGAAGTAGAAATTAAAGTTTGGAAAAAATGCTAGTTAAGTATTTTAAGTAGCAAAATAAGCCAGGAATAATTTTGTACCTAAAAGCCAATTTTATTTCCTGAAAATCCACTGCAGGCACAAAATAGGTCTTCAAAAATTGAGAATCAGGTCCCTAAAAAGCAGTAGTTATTGTAGTCTTTTGTTTCCAAATCTAGTACCAAACTCTCTGATATTGAATTTCTCTAACATAACTGTCTCCCATAGAAAATATAGTATTCTCCTATGTGGATTAGCTGAAATTTAATCAAAATTAAAAATACTTCTGAAAACTTCATAAGTCTTTAGAACATTTTAAAGATTTCTGGCTTTTAAAGTAAAATCTTTCACAATCAGACTAATTCAGGGATTTCAGCACAGACTCTAAAAGAAAGGGCTTACCCTGCCTTCTACTTGTGTATTGCATAAAGCAGCCTAATTACAACATTCCAGTGTTAAACTGGTTTTAATGTTGACAGACAACTAATTAAAACTAAAAATACTGAAAAAACACCTCCAAAGGTACATAATATAAAAACTATTTAATCTCTGAATACTTAATCTAAAACAACCCCTCTGTTGCTTGAATGAAAAATTCATCTAGGTCATCAAGTGCAAAGGTTTGGGTACCTGGTAGATTTCTGAAGAAACTGTGTGGATTTGAACACTTAAGTTTAAGAATAGCAATCCTGTATCTTTACATTACGGTTGTCTGTGTACACACATTCGGTTGTTGCACAGACTGACTTGATTTAACTGTTTGAAGGGAAACAGGTTAAAAATGCCCAGGGAATAACTGTTACATTTCTCCACATTTTAGATAGCTAACCTCAACATTCCTTTTTCTGTAACTATTCCACATGATAAAGATGTGATTCTACATGTTAGTGCCAACACTGAAGTCCTACTCTTTCTGTTCTTTACTGTGCTGATGATAGCCCCACTCATCTGTATGCAGATCCAGTGGAGGGGCAGAGGTCCTAGGGGAGGGCTGCATGTTGGTTGGCAAAGCTCTGCATTTCCAAAGCCAGTTTATATAAGCAAACGTGTTATTGTAAGTAAAATGTATGTGCACTATTGCTAAGACATGTGGCACCACCACACACTTTATTCCTCCCATGGAGTACTCTGACAGGCGTAGAACCAGCATGGTAAGAAGCACACACAAAAATGCTTTAGCACTTTGTACTTTGATTATAATTAACTCCTTAGAAATACAGAAAATAGAACATGCTTTCGAAACAATAGTTTGCACGTGCCTTGCAGCTTACTAAACTATATGCCTGGCTGCCATATTGAAGGTATGACAAGCTTTCCTATTAAAGCATCATATCTTTATGCACCATATTGGGTAGAAGACTATTACAAACTTTAAATTTAAAGGAGCACAGCTGTATGAAAAACAAGGTTTTTCTTAATTATTTCCTTATCTACCATATTATATATTATATTATAATTATTATATTATATTATAAGCCCTACCTTGGATTTTAAAACAGGTTTATTAATTTTGTTTATTTTCACTGTTTATGCTGTATTTCTTTTTTTCATTTCTATTAGCTTGACAAACTTGTCACACATTTGATTTTTGCTTACAATCACTTTCTAATCAATTTCACTATTAGGTTCTCATGCTGTAATATTTAGGTAAAGAAATGTTTATTTTTAAAAAATTAGTTTATCTTTGTTTTTTAAATCACAAACATTTTACTAGTCGTGTTTTTGAAAAAGTTAATTTTAAAACCTATACTTTGGGCTAAATTTGATCTCACTATCGTAAGAGGATAATATATGGTTATTTTTCTTACACTTTATCATCATATCAGTTTTATATTACATATTGAAATTTAATAAATTTGCCATTCGTACAAGTAGTTTGTTATTGTCAAAATCCAAGATTTTTGTCTAACGTAACTAACATCCTACCAATTTTTTCCCCCTGGAAAATTTAAACAGTCTCCTAGGGTTTAAAATATTTTAGGCTTTAAACTAAATAAGGGTTTAAAGTGTGGGATAATTTAAAACCACCTGGATCCTATAATTCAAAACATTAGGGAAGACATCGATGGAATATTCCAAGACGACGACTTTGGGGAAGAATAGGAGCTATTAAAGTTAATCTGCCTCAAATTAACGATCACAAAGATAGAGGCTATATATTTTTCTACTATGGAAAAATGACCTTTGGTTTTAACTGGAAATGGCGAAAGTGTAAGATCAAATGCAAATAGTTACATCATATGCTAAATTAGAACATGGGTTCTTAAGATTCTAGACACAAGAAAATTCTAAACCTCCTTTAATTTGATGCAGGCTCAATCTATGTCTCTCTAGTAGCAACGCTGTAGGTAGAAAAGGAGAAATTTAGCATGCTTGGCCAGTTCACAGTTTATTTGTTCTTTTCTGCAAGAGATCTCAATAGCCAGCATGCAATGACACAGAATCCTTTAAATCCTACAATTGGGTGTGGGTGTGGGAATAAAGGGGATCTCAGCGTTGTATCTGGCCTATGGGGAGCTGAAGGCAGGATCCAGCCATAAGAGCCTGCCTTCATAATTCTCCGCAGAAACCCCAGCTTGGAAGCAAGATGACCCTCAGCTGCATAGGGAGCCCCTGTCTGACAGGAAAGAGGGCAATACAAGTATTGCCTCGGGAGTAGCATCCTCTCATAAATTAAGCCACAAAGCTCCCTAATTTGGGGCCTTACCGTAAGTTAGGCTATTCAGTTACCCAATCTGCTGCCAGTAAAATAGGGCTTCAAAATGCACCATATAAGAAATCAAATAGGTAGGGTCCACGGAAAGGTAGCCTCTCCATATTAGGAAGCAAACCGTTCAGGTCCGGGAAGGGGTAATCCTCACCATATTAGGAAACAAAAGGATAATTCAGAAGGTAAGGGATAGGGCAAGTACCAAGAGAAGAGTAGGGATAAGAGATGCTGTAATCATAACCCGGGGCTCACTTCACTGGTCACGAGATGGAGGGAAACGAGTGGTCTGGATGCTGTAACTGAATAAATCGCCTCTTACCACTCCACCCGGCTTCATTCATCATTCGGCCTTGCAACAACATTGGGTAGTTAGGTAAATGGTTGCAAAGCCAGGTCTTAGTCAAAAGCACACAGAACTAGGAATTTAAAACTCTCTTCTACAAGAAGCAAATCTCTTTTACAGGAAATCAATGGAATTTATGTTGCAGGGCAGAAAATCTTCTGCAGATTGGGAGAAATTTTAAAGGAAGCTATGTTCTGACTAATTAGAGGGCATTGCTATATTTTGGAAGGATGGATTCAAAAGGATATTGGATGCCACAGAATACCTATTTGATTTGGATGCATTTATGATCTTTTTTTCTTCTGAAACAGAAACGGTTTGGATTCATCTGGGTTTACAACTGATATCTGTTTGGTATTACAATGGTCTAAAATATTTTCAGGAAGTTTCCTTTACTTCTAAGGATCAAATTTAAGTATGAGACATTATCTGTCTACTGGTGCTGAAGTGAGAATTATGTACAAGGGTCATGATCTCTACAAAAACTTTGAAGTGACAATAAAAGAAGGCTGTTAATTACCTTAAACAGATTTCACCCGTCTCGGTGATGTTCGGATGCCAGATTCTAGTCAAACATTTTACCTTTGGAGGCTGCCAAAATACAAAACAAACAGATTACAATGCTGTCCTTTCAAATAAGTTAAATCACCAACAAACCATTATGAATTGTACAGTTCCTGGAAGCTAAAATTTAAATTTGGGTGACCTCAGTCCAAGTACTAATGTTAATCTGGCAGTTACCTTATGGAGCAGAACAGGATATAAAATACAGTGACACTGCTGCTTTCCCATTCAGTGTTATATTCAGGTTTTTGGCTTTGTAAACAAGTGGAGGAAGAGCAAAGATTCTTTCCAGTATGATTTCACCTTCTCAATAATTTTCTGGGTAAGGAAAGGTTTCAGAGTAGCAGCCGTGTTAGTCTGTATTCGCAAAAAGAAAAGGAGGACTTGTGGCACCTTAGAGACTAACCAATTTATTTGAGCATAAGCTTTCGTGAGCTACAGCTCACTTCATCGAAGTCCTCCTTTTCTTTCTGGGTAAGGAAAGTATTTCCTGTTTTTAAATGTCCACAGAAGTACCGAGGATAACTGTTCCATTTTACTATTTCTTGGGTTTTTAAATCTTGATACAGTGACATCACTAAACTCAATTCAGCATGTAGCTCCAACGGATACTATAGCTCATTTTTAATACATGTTGATAAATGCACATTTTAAAAAAAATCAGATTCCAAAACAGAGCCTCATTGTTCTAGTTTAAGTCAGTCAAAGGAAAATCAAACAATTCTAACAGATTAGCAACAGCAAGTTATTCCATCCAAATTCTCCATATTACAATATTCGCTTTTTAAATCAAGCGATTGATTTCTTCCAGCTGGTATACTGCGTTTCAAGCATTAGCCATTATGTTTCATAAATGTCAAATAAATCATGTATTGTAACAATTGTAACTTTTTTTTTTAAACAATTTCTCCATAGTTTATATAAAGCCCTCAGCCAAGAGATAAAATGGTTCTGATAACATCTCTCCACAGAAATAATCTCATATATTGTCTCATATATTGGTCTGTCCGTTAATCCAAAGTCTTCGTGGTCTTCAAAAATTTAAGGACACATTCTAAACTCTCAGTCCAGCTGCCTGTGAATAAGGTGAAGGGAACAGTGGTGGGAATTCACTGCCTGCACTGTGCCTGTTCTGTGGTTAGAGGATTGTGGAAAGTCCTCGTTTTAATGCGGAAAAGGGCACCTAGGGCTCTCAAGATGGAAAGCTAGCTCTCCTTCCCTTCTGCTCTCAGTGAAGAGAGTGTGGAAAATGCTAGAGGGACACCAAACGAAGCCCTGAGTCTGAAGCAGATATTTTTGGCACAGAGGAAAATACTGAAGCCTGTTAGTTCTATGGCATGCAAGGCTCCTTAAAATGGTGCTCTATACCCAAAGCTTGGTCCTGGAGAAAATCTAAAGGGCTGGAATGATTGGATCCTATCCGAGAGGAGTTCAGTCTCAGTGCCAAGCCTTCAGACAGCCCTTCAGTCATGATCCTACACACTATGTCACCTTGAATGGTCACAACACACAAAATCACCTACTTAGCAATGGCAAACCAAGAGAACCAAGCCATTTTTTTAAAATAGAACAAGAAAATCGAAGAATTCTTTGATCTTCTTTCACTTCAAATTAGCTTCATTATATCAGGGATCTCTGATGATGATTCTCAGCTGAAAGCACTAAGAATGTGAAATGCTTATTTGTATTACAGTAGCATCTCGAGTCCCCAATCAGGAGTCGCCAACGTGCTAGGCTTTCTGTCTAAAACTGATCCATGCAGAATCAAGACTAAAATCATGAATTACAAAAAATTTTGAGGCTGGTAAAGGGCAAATTGTTTAAATACAATACATGCCCAGCCAAACTCCACACATACATACAAGAAGTGTGCTGCATTTAGCAACAAAAAATATATTTTCAAAACGAGTTCTAGCTAAAATTTCCACTGTGTTTTATTTTCTGGGACATGAACTTAAACACTGCTATAGTAAGCAACTAGGTACCTAGGAGAGAACAAATAAAGCAGGTGAGAGGGAATGAGAAATGTCACTGTTCATATGTCACCACTGCTCCATTTCAATGAATTAAACATCAAAATTGAACCTTCTGACTTAAGTGCTCCAGTTTGACAATCTTGGAAAGCAGACACTTTCATTCTCCCCCAGGAACACGTTGGCTTACTATAGAAATGCTTAAGCAATACACTAAACAAAATAAGAAGGCAGAGGGAATGGGAGGAATTCGCAGGGAGACTTTCACATGTGATTGGTGTAACTTCTAGTCTGTACTCCTGAGTAGGCTATTCCAGACTACTGCAAACAGAAACAGCCTACAGAACAGATCTTTTCACCTTCAAAGGAACATTCCTATGAAATTTTAGCCACAAAAGTATAAAATTGGTGACATCATTAGATATGGGAGATTCTTACCTACAACATAGCAAAACAGCGAGTTGTCTGAAATTCCATTATATGCAGCAAATGCAAATGACAACACAAAGAGCTCTGTGAAAGCAGAAGTTTGGTCCAACAAAAGATATTACTTCATCCACCTTGTCTCAACTGAGAAAAATGACAAATACTCACCACCATGTTATAGGCATCAGGAACTTCAATTTCAAACTGAAATTTTCCTCCTTGGTAATAACCCTCATCTATTAAAGAAACACAACATAAAAAATTAAAGGAAAAGAAAAACAAATGTTATATGAGCACAAAGACGACACAGCATAGTTATTACTTAGATGATAATCACAACATAATTGAAATATTCCATTATACTTGCACCATATCTTTTTAAAATGTGTCATTTTACTAAAATTACATTTTAAAATCTCTTAACAGTCCTGCTCTTCATGATTTCAGGGGTTCCTGTCAGGCTTACATCTCTAACCTTGCTTGCTTTCATGCTTTCTTCCACACCGTCACCTCTGCACAGAACAACCTTCCCCGAGCTGATGCAGATGGATTTGAAGGAGATCGTACTGGCCTTCTCCAAGACCCACTTTATGAGCACTTGGCAATAACAACTATACTGATATAGTTAAAGCAGTACAATCTCCTTGGTGTGGACTTGGTTATACTGGTATACAGATGCTTACAGAGGTACAGCTTATACCCATATAGGAAGGGAATAACCTTTACCATCTAAAGGACCTGTAAAGTAGTATAACTGTGTCCACACTAGAGGTTGTAGTAGTATAACTATTTTGGTTTAACAAACAAACAAAATCTCACTTCTAACTAAAATCATGAGACTGGTACAAAAAGACCAGGCCTAAGTAGTTCAGTCCTGAAAATACTCCAAAGTGGTCAATGATTAGACTGAAAATTCAGATGCTACTGATGGACAAAATTCCTTGACAGTTTTTAATCAAAGTGGTTTCTGAGAAACTATGGTATTTCCTTATACTCAAAATATCTTCAATGGAAAAAAAGTTTGGCCTTTGCAACATGATTGTGAGAAAACCAAAGGATATTGTTTTTTATGTTTAATATTTTTCCACAGTCGAGCCTAAAAATGAGGTTGTGGCGTCCCAACTTTCTGTAGTATTATTATTCTACACCACCCTCTTGCTTTCTCCCATTGTCCCCATAACTGGCTTAGATAAATATTCCTTACAAAGCAGATAAAATGTTACATGTCTTGGTACTTTATAAATTAACCTAAAGATTTCTGTCAACAAGCATGCAGACAAGGGGGATCCAGTGGAAACAGTGTACTTAGATTTTCAGAAAGCCTTTGACACGGTCCCTCACCAAAGGCTCTTAAGCAAAGTAAGCTGTCATGGGGTAAGAGGGAAGGTCCTCTCCTGGATTGGTAACTGGTTAAAACATAGGAAACAAAGGGTAGGAATAAATGGTCAGTTTTCAGAATGGAGAGAGGTGAATAGTGGTGTCCCCCAGGGACCAGTACTATTCAACATATTCATAAATGATCTGGGAAAAGGGGTAAACAGTGAGGTGGCAAAATTTGCAGGTACAAAACTATTCAAGATAGTTAAGTCCAAAGCAGACTGCGAAAAGCTACAAAGGGATCTCACAAAACTGGGTGACTGGGCAACAAAATGGCAGATGAAATTCAATGTCGATAAATGCAAAGTAAGCACATTGGAAAACATAACCCCAACTATACATACAAAATGATGGGGTCTAAATTAGCTGTTACCACTCAAGAAAGAGATCTTGGCGTCATTGTGGATAGTTCTCTGAAAACATCCACTCAGTGTGCAGCGGCAGTCAAAAAAGCGAACAGAATGTTGGCAATCATTAAGAAAGGGATAGATAATAAGACACAAAATATCATATTGCCTCTTTACAAATCCATTGTATGCCCACATCTTGACTATTGCATACAGATGTGGTCACCCCATCTCTAAAAAGATATATTGGAATTGGAAAAGGTTCAGAAAAGGGCAACAAAAATGATTAGGGGTATGGAACAGCTTCCATATGAGGATAGATAGATAAGATTGGGACTTTTCATCTTGGAAAAGAGACGACTAAGGGGGGGATATGATAGAGGTCTATAAAATCATCACTGGTGTGGAAAAAGTAAATAAGGAAGCGTTATTTACTCCTCCTCATAACACAAGAACTAGGGGGTCACCAAATGAAATTAATAGGCAGCAGGTTTAAAACAAATAAAAGGAAGTATTTCTTCACATAACGGACAGTCAATCTGTGAAACTCCTTGCCAGAGGATGTTGTGAAGGCTAAGACTATAATCGGGCTAAATAAATAACTAGATAAATTCGTGGAGGATAGCTCCATCAATCGCTATTAGCCAGGATGGGCAAGGATGATGTCCCTAGCCTCTGTTTGCCAGGAGCTGGGAATGGGAGACAGGCAATGGATCACTTGATGATTACCTGTTCTGTTCATTCCCTCTGGGGTACCTGGTATTGTCCACTGTTGTAAGACCGTATACTGGGCTAGATGGATCTTTGGTCTGACCCAGTATGGCTGTTCTTATGTTCTTGTTCCAAAATATTGTCCACAATACGTCACAATTCCTCCTCCACCAGCTCTCTAAAATCTTCTTCCAGAGCAACATGGCTTCTGAACCCCCACATCCTTTTTTCAGTCCCCATTCACCCTCTTCTGTCTTTACCCCACACTGAAATCTCTCACTTGTGTCAGCAGAAGCCCGCAACCCATCTACATTACTCACGATTAAGGCTACGATTTGGTCATGGGTATTTTTAAGAAAAGTCATGGACAGGCCACAAGCAATAAACAAAAGTTCACGGCCCATGACCTGTCCATGACCTTTACTATAAATACTCCTGACTAAATCTTTGGGGCTGCCCCCGGGGGCCAGCCCCATCGCCAGGCCCCCGGGGGCCAGCCCCATCGCCAGGCCCCCGGGGGCCAGCCCCATCGCCAGGCCCCCGGGGGCCAGCCCCATCGCCAGGCCCCCGGGGGCCAGCCCCATCGCCAGGCCCCCGGGGGCCAGCCCCATCGGCCACTGCTTGGGCCATCCATGGGGCCAGCAGCCGGGGGCCGCCAAGCAGCAGCTAGTGCGGCTGTCCCCAGGGCTGCTGCTCCAGCCGCTCTCGGTGCCAGACACAACAGCTGCTGCTCGGGCAGTCCCTGGGGCCAGCTGCCGGGGGGTACCGAGCAGTGGCCCCAGGCAGCTGCCCCCAGGGCCAGCCGCACTGGCTGCTGCTTGGGTGGGCCCTGGGGCCAGCTGTCTGGGGCCACTTTAGCAGCGGCTGGTGAGGGTGGCCCCAGGGCCACTCCAACAGTGGCCGGTGCGGTTGACTGCAGGGCCGCTTCAGCAACAGCTAGCGTGGCTGTCTCTGGGGCCACCTGAGCAGCTGGCCCTGGAGCCAGCTGCTTGGGTAGCCTTGGGGTCAGCCACACTGGCTGCTGCCGAAGTCATGGGGACTGCAGAAAGTCACGGAATCCATGACTTCCGCGATCTCTGTGACAGAGACTCTGCCTTAACCATGATGTCATGCTGCCACGAATATTGTCAGTTCCCATCTTCTGTCTCTTTGTCAAGCTTCCTGTTGAGCAGGCAGCTCGTAAGGTGTCTCTATGGGTATGTCTACACCACAGTAAAAGACCTGTGGCCTGGCCACAGCTGGCTCATGCTCCGGAGGCTTAGGTCAGGCTTTGAGACTCCGCAAAGGGAAGAAGGTATCCAGCCCAAGCCTGAACATCTATATACCAATATTTTTGGTCCCACAGCCCAAACTCCATGAGCCCAAGTCAGCCGACCCCAGCTCTGAGACTCACTGCCACAGATTTTTTATTGCAATGTAGATATACACTATGACACAACCAGCACATGTAAGAGACATAGGAGAGAGTCCAGGAATGGAAAAGGAGATGGTCATGGGATGACAGTCTGGGGGCCCTCCTGCTATCTGAGGGAGTGTGGGATGCTGCAGGGGTCATTGCAAGTGACCAGGATCAAACAAAAAATATCAGGATTCAATAATGTCATGGGATCTAAAGATTATGAGGACAGGCTGGGGCTGGTCTTCCCCATCCCCTCAAGCAGAATCCCCAGCTGCCTCAATGCAGAACTACAGAACATTAGTACACAACCCACACAAACTGTACACTTTGTATTCTGTGTTGTAATTGAAATATATTTGAAAATGTAGAAAAACCATCCAAAAATATTTATAATAAATTTCAATTGGTATTCTACTGTTGTATAACAGTGTGATTAAAACAGCAATTAATTGCTATTAATTTTTTTAATCATGAGTTAACTGCGATTACTTGACAGCCCCACAGAATATCTTTAAAATGCTTTTTCTCTTTAGATACAACTCATACCAAACGAAAATCACTACTACACACCATGACTGAAGAGTCTTTCAACAAAACATCTCTGATTTAAATTATGTAACTTGCTACAGAATTATGAATCCTTCTCCCCAACAAATTTCAGATTTTACCATCTTTCTTCTTCGTATTTTTGAGTAAGGAGGAGTCTTCAATATGCCAACCACTGTTCTAAAATGAATACACCGCCAACTTCCATCCATTGATTTTTTTTGGCAACACTGCTAATGCTAATTAAATCTTTAATTAATATATACATTTATCCTTACAGTTGCGAATTCCTGTTGATTAAATGGAGACAGCAGCGAGCTGGGTTTCATTCTAGCAAGCTATCGAAACAGATGATATTACTGAACTTGAATCATTCTGTTACAACAAGGCAAAGTGCTGTATTGACATACAAACTCAGTCCGATACCGTGGACTAATCAAAAATGGATGCCTAAAGTTCAAGACAAAGGGAGCTGCTGGATGCTCAATACTTTGAAAATTAAGCCCTTATTCAGCTGCCTAAATATGGATTCTAAAATATAGATTTTGGAGCCTAATTTTAAGCACCCACGTGTGTTTTTAATAGCTACAAAGTCAATAACTGATCAGACAATCTCCTTTACAGACTATTTACAGCGGCATATGTAGTTGTTGTCCAGTATAACATAGGGTTAGAAAGATAGCTTGTCAAGGACAATGATGCACAGTGTACTCAAGGATATTAAATCTCAAATGTGGTACAAAGCTTACAAAAATAAAGCATGAATCACTGGTGATAATGTGCTTCTAACTCTGGAAAACAAATGCTATACTCCACTAGACTGCAGCAGCTCAATAATGGTGATCTATCCCTATCAGCTGCACCCTGAGTGCTTTGGAGGGACATCTACTGCACTGTATCCATTCTTCAACTAATTCTTAAGTGTTCTGAAGATCTCTGAATATAATAGCAAACAATGTGCATGCTCAATTGATCCTTCAGTTGTGTCAGGCCCTGGAAAGGCTGAACTCACTCAGAAGGTTACTAGTGTATACATGAAATAGTTATGGCAGAGACAACAAAAAAATAAAATACATTATTCATTGTTTTGTACATCATAAACCATGCACCACAACTCTGTCCCACTAGGGATTGCAGCATTCTATTTTCCCTTTCAGCTGGCCTTCTGCTCATAACCCTTCACCAAACTACCTTCCTCCAATATAGCCAGCCATACCACCAAACATCCACAACTACTAGCGTTTAGGTGGGTATTGGGGAGGAATAATATGTTAAAGGAGTGAGTACAGCAAGGTGAAAGGCGTGCAGAATTACGGTTGCAGTACACGGTATATGATAGTTGTGCTCATGGTAATTTGTGTGCTAGTGAGTGGAGCAAAGGGTGTGTGCAATAGCAACTGACTTAACTTTTCATATCCTTGATTTTGTGGGTTTCTGTCAGGTACGTCATGTATGCAGCAATCTTAACTGCTTCACAATTCTTTTGTATTAATTATTTACGCCTCTATAAAAAAAGTGTTTGCAAATGTTCATGCATACACACATGCATTTATGTAAAAGAAAATTAAACCCACCAAAAGATCTACAGAATCTTAACTGACAAACCCACAAAGCAGGAATACAAATTCCAAAGGATTCCAAGCAAGCACAAGAGCGTGCACACAGACTACCACCTCCCCGCCAGATACAAACACGGAGAACAAACAAAGAACTCCAACTATCTCCTTGCATACTAAAGCCACCAGGCCGACAAAAAATAGTTCAAGAACCCCAGAGGAAACACAGGACCTCAATTTCATCTAGGAACGACAAGCCTGTTAAATCAACTCCTCAGGAAAAATGCACAAAAAATTGCAGATACAAAGAGGGCTGAACGTTAGGTAACCCTCCAAGTATATCTCAGGGTAAAATAACTAGTGAGCCTCAGCACACTTCATCCATTTACAAAGAGCGTGGGTCAGTATGGACTCCCATACCTCTGATCCAGCAAGTACAAGAGACTTATACCGTCACAGTGCAGGCCCATGGCATCAGTATGTGAGGCTGCCTTAAGGAGGGGGCAAAGGAATCCACTTCTCAACTGTGGAGAATGAAATTAAACTTCTCTCTCAATCTCTTAAACAGATTGTTAAAACTATCTTTTTTTCCCCCTTAAATTTGCATTTAATCTATACTACTACACACTTTTTTCCTCTACAACTCCATGCGCACTTTGCTACAGTCTGTCTATATTATTTTTACTGTGTTTCATATTATAAAAAGATTTTTTAAAATATCGTTAAAATTACAATACAGGAATCTAAATTTAACATCCTTGTGTGTGGGAGGGAGGAGGGGCGAGGGACACCAAAGAAGCCCACCACAGTAGCATTTAATTTCAAAAAGGGGAACTATACAAAAAATGAAGCTAGCTAGCTAAACAGAAATTCAAAGGAACAGTCGTAACAGTGAAATGCCTGCAAGCTGCATGGAAACTTTTTAAAAACACTGTAGTATAGGCTCAAATTAAATGTACAGTAGAACCTCAGAGTTAGGAACACCAGAGTTACAAACTGACCAGTCAACCACATACCTCATTTGGAACCAGGCGTATGCAATCAGGCAGCAGCAGCAGAGACCAAAAAAAGCAAATAAAGTACAGGATTGTGTTAAATATAAACTACTACAAAAATAAAGGGAAAGCAGCATTTTTCTTCTGCATAGTAAAGTTTCAAAGCTGTATTAAGTCAATATTCAGTTGTAAACTTTGAAAGAACAGCCATAATGTTTTATTCAGAGTTATGAACATTTCGGAGTTATGAACAACCTCCATTCCCAAGGTGTCCCTAACTCTGAGGTTCTACTGTCAACCCCAAATTTTAAAAAATTGTAACAGGACCGAAACACGCCACTATGGATAAACAACAGATTAAAAGATGCAGTTAGAGGCAAAAGGCATCTTTTAAAAATTGCAAGTAAAATCCTACTGAGGAAAATAGAAAGGAGCATAAACTCTGGTAAGTCCAATGTAAAAGTACTGTATAATTAGGCAGGCCAAAAAAGAATTTGAAGACCAACTAGCAAAAGACACAAAACTAACAGCAAAAATTTTTTACACTACATCAGAAGCAGGAAGCCTGCCAAACAATCAGCAGGGTGACTGGACAATAAGGGTGCTAAAGGAGCACTCAAGGAAGACAAGGCTGATGTGAAGAAGCTAAATGAATTCTTTACACTGGTCTTCATTACAGCGGATGAGATTCCCACACGTGAGCTATTCTTTTTAGGTGACAAATCTGAGGAACTGTCCCAGACTGAGGTGTCAATAGAGGAGGTTTTGGAACAAATCAATAAATAAAACAGTAATAAGTCACCAAGACCAGACAGTATTCACCCAAGAGTTCTGAAGAAACTCAATTGTGAAATTGCAGAATTACTAAGTGTGGTATGTATATATTGCTTAAATCAGCCTCTATACAAGATGACTGGAGGATAGCTAATGTAATGCTAATTTTTTTAAAAAGGCTCCAGGGGCAATCCTGGCAATTATAGGCCAGTAAGCCTAACTTCAGTACCAGGCAAATTGTTTGAAACTATAGTAAAGAACATAATTATCAGACACATAGATGAACACAGCATGTTGGTAAAGAGTCAACACGGCTTTTGTAAAGGAAAATCATGCCTCAGCAAACTACTACAATTGTTTGATGGGGTCAACAAACATGCAAGGGTGATTTAGTGGATACAGCGTACTTGGACTTTCAGAAAGTCTTTGACAAGATCCCACACTAAAGGCTCTTGAGCAAAGTAAGCAGTCATGGGATAAGATGGAAGGTCCTCTCATAGAGCAGTAACTGGTTAAAAGACAGGAAACAAAAGGGTAGTTTTCAGAACGGAGAGAGATTAATAGCAAGGTCGCCCAAGATCTGGGACCTGTGCTGTTCAACATATTCATAAATGATCTAGAAAATGGAATAAACAGGTTCAACAAAGAATTAGATAAGTTCATGGAGGATAGATGCATCAATGGCTATTAGCCAAGATGTCTACGCCTCTGACTACCAGAAGCTGGGACTAGAAGATGGGATTGATGACTCAACAATTGCCCTTTTCTGTTCATTCCTCTGAAGCATCTGGCATCTGTTGGAAGACAGGATACTGTGCTAGATGGAGCATTGGTCTGACCCAGTATGATCATTTATGTTCTTCATCTGAATACAACGAATACAAACCATATACTACATATCACATTTCACTCATTTTAAAGAGACTAGCATGATAAACTTTTTCTCAAAAGACAAACCAGTATTATTGTCTTGCCTTATTAGCAGGAGTGGGCAATAATTTTTGCAGAGGGGCCACTCCACGAATTCTGGTAAGTTGTCATGGGCTGCACATTTCTACTATATTAATGGAGGGGGTGTGGGGTCTGGGAGGGAGTTTGGGTGCAGGAGGGGGTTCTGACCTGGGGCAGGGAGTTGAGATGCGGGAGGGGGTGCGAGGTGCAGGCTCTGGCTGGGAGGTGCTTACCACAGGCAGCTCCCGGCCGTCAATGCAGAAGGGCTCAGGAAGGCTGCCTGCCTGCCATAGCCCCACACTGCTCCCGGAAGCGGCTGCGGTCGGCTGTTACTGGCACATCTCTGTGCACCCTTGTGGGGAGGGGAGCAGCGGGTCTCCATGCACTGCCCATGCCCGCAAGCACCGCCCCCGCAGCTCCCATTGGCCGGTTTCATGTGACAGCATGGCGTCCTCCAACAAGCGGTTACTCTCCCCAAAATGGCAGTTCTTTACCTGTGAGTCACAACACTACTATGGACTGGTACAGAAAGAATAAGGATACCATTTTTTCCTCAAGAATGGCAATACAAGGGAAAAGTTAAGGTATGTGAAGCTATTGCACCCATCAAAAATAGTGTTATAAAGTAAAAAAAAAAATAATTAAAAATTATTATTTTTAGAAGGCTACTATATAGGGCTGGCCCATAAAAAAAAGGTTGGGGGGGGGGGGAGAAAAACCAATGTCCAAGGGAAGGGGAGGGATATGTTTGATTGCCATTCTCTAATTCCAGAGACCTCCTTTTTACTAGATAAAGTTATGTCTTTAAGCAGCACTCCAACAGTGTATTCATCCCTTCCCCTTCCATTTAGTCTTAAATTTCATTTTTCTTTATAATCTAAATGTATTACTAATTAGTTAATGTTTGTAAGGACTGGAAGTTTAAAAAGTGCCATGTAAGTGCGAAGTATTATTACATCCAATTTACTGTTTTAAGTGAAGAACGTCCAATAACTAGGACAGGCCACAAAGAATACAGTTGAAAGCAGGTTCTACAGTCAGTGGCTCTGAACTTTCATACTTGCCAATATTTAAAGCAAAAATAGGCATATTTGGGGAAGGGGGAAAAAAAGAACCTATTAACTCAACTGAAATGTTAGATAGGCCTGAAACAAAGCCCATTCCTGTCTGAACACCCTAAATTATGGGGGTTAATGTGGGGAAAACATTCAACTGGGAGAACATGTGTTTTACTTAAAAAGTGGCAACTGTTACTCAAACAGAGGCAGACAGCACTTCTGTACTAGCTTTCCAATTTCACCCCTTGACTTTCCAGCAAGATCTCAACAAGTTTAAATCACTAAATACAATTGGTTTCAGAGTAGCAGCCGTGTTAGTCTGTATCCGCAAAAAGAAAAGGAGGACTTGTGGCACCTTAGAGACTAACCAATTTATCTGAGCATAAGCTTTCGTGAGCTACAGCTCACTTCATCGGACAACTGGTGTCAATGCGTTACATTACATTATTTAATCTAACATTCAGGGTTTTATATATAAATTACTGTACACAGACTAATTTCTAATTTAGGCAGCCTATGTTTCCATATATTAAAATGTTATATACATCAGACACTTTACTTACTACATTTATAGCAAATACTTACCCTTTTTTAATTTAAGCAGATATAGTTTCTGACAAAAAACCTAGGGTTTTTTTGTGCAGGATTTGGAAATAAAAATTTTTTTAGTGTGAGAGGTTAACAAGTGCATATTTTAACATTTATACAGAGCTTTTAATTAGTGGGGGTTATCTTTAGGCAAAATATCTTTTTTGAGTAAAATATTAGTGTTTTAAATTGTTTGCCTTGAACTGTATAAAAACTGACTGCCTCTGACGCAACACACTCCCACAAAGTTTGTTCCAAGAAAGGAAGAAAGATCTGTGAGGACTGTTGGTATTACCCTCATCCACTTTGCCTCTAATACCCTGGGACCAATACAGCTCTAACAGTGCATACATTTTACGTTTTGAGTATTTTAGGTGTATATTTCATGAAGACCAAATATTATTCTCTTCAAACTTAAAACTCAGAACCTTGTTTGCACACCTGTCTGAGGGCACACACTGTACATATTAGCTACTATAAAACCATTTCTAAGGCACATATTAATTTACAAGCATCCTAATTCTTGACAGAGGTCCTGAATCAGATGAGAGAGACAATATTCATTAAATGCAAATCTTCATTTATGTTAATGTAAATAAATCTATTACAAGTCTGACACAGCCAAAAGGCACATGTCCAAAACAAACTCCTGTGATAAATAGAAATAAAAAGCATAATTACTGTACTGACTGGATTTCTGCAGTTCAATATAATAATTTGTATGTGACAGGGTCCTCCCGTTCACGAACAAGCAGCAGGACTCTGATAATTTTTGGCTATATCTAGGCTGCTTCCTACTGCTACAAACTGAGTTGACATTAAGCTTTCAAAGTAGTTTCCTATAATAAGAGTTTGATCCAGCAAATACTTAAGACTGGACCGAGTGTTTGCTATTTTGAGGTAGTTAGAACAGGGAGTGGTCATAATCACTCTGCTGACCATAGATTTGTCCTTCTGCTTCCCTGATCAATTTTTTTTTTTTTTTTTTACCATTCTGAGCTTCTGATTTATATTTATGACTTATGCAATTTCCCCTTTCTCCCATTTGTGTATGTGTGTAAAAAACATGCACGTCCCCCCCATCCCCCCCCCCAACCCTTCACTTCCTCTCTAAGACAGGTTGGATTTAACCAATGCTGCCTTCTTACTGGATTGTAGCTTTCTGAGCATCTAGCAGAATGTTCTTGAACAACTCCCCATTATCATTCACATTTTCTGTTTAAATTCACTTTCCCAACTGACCTGACTCGGTTTTTTTCAGCTTTGTGAAACTGGTCATTTTAAAGCACCACACATCTATATATTACTAGTTTGGACTTTATTCTGTTGCACGTAACAAACATGATAGTGTCATGATCACTTGTACTTAAGCAACCACTAATTTTAGTTCTGTGATCAATTCCTCTTTCATCAAGAGGAGGTCTAGTATAGAATCCCCTTAGTGTTGGCTACAACACTTTTTGAGTTGGAAAATTATGACCTCTAATAATTAGAAATTCTGAGCATGTTTTAGTCCTGGCAGCATAAGACCTCCAGCATGTGTCACTCAGACTGAATTCCCCCGTGATCACAAAGCTTTTTTCCCCCTATGTGTTATGGATAGGTGCTTCAGAAGCTGGTCATCCTGATTCCTAGTGGGATTTGGTGATCTGTGGCAGACACCAACTAGCATCCCATTTTGGTCTTTATCTATTAGGTCACTGATCTATAAACATTAAGATCTTTTTTCTGAATTGCCAACAACTCAAACAGGTAATGCCATTTTTGACAGTGCCATTTCCTCTCCCATTTTGCCCACTCTATCCTTCCTAAACAGGTTATAGTCATTGATTTTAACATTTCAATCATGTGACTCACCCCCCCAGGTTTCAGTAATACCAACTAGATCAAATTTATGCTCATAAATGAACAATTCCAATTCCTCTTGTTTGTTACCCAGGCTCCTAGCATTGGCTTATAGGCAAATACAGAATTTCTCCTCAAGTCTTTCGGTTTCTTGATTTATTTTGTTCTCAACATCATGATTGTGTGTGCAAGGAGTGACTTTATGTTCCCCTTTTTCACCTTCCCCCTTTTTTATTAGTTTGATGCCCTTCTGACTACTCTAGCCAGCCTGCCTCTGAGAAGACAGTTCCCCTGCTATTGGAATAGAGGCCAGAAGCCATCCAAACTGTACAACCCCACCACTCCCCACAGAAAGTGGAACAATGTTCAGTGAAATCAGAGCCTTCTACCTTACCCCATTTACCTAGCTAGCGGTTTACTTCCTGCATCTTCTATTTTGCATCTTCCTTCCCTCTCAGGACAAGAAAGTCTCCAAGATTACTTGGAGTTTCTTCTTCTGCAGCACCCTTCTGAGTTCTTGAAGTCATCTTTAATCTGCGAGATATCCCATGATGCAATGACATTAGTGCTGATGTACACCATCATCAGTGGATCCTGGCCCATTGACATCAGAAGCCTATTCAATCTGACAGGGACATTTCATATCTTGCCTCTGGGATGACAGAATACCATCCTGTTGGCCACCTGGGCCTTGCAGAACGCTCTTTCCATTCTTCTTAGCATATAATCCTCAACAAGGATTATCAGTCTTCCTTGGACTACTGAAGATCTCTTTGTGGGCAAGCTTGATTTTCTTAAAAGTTCGGTTGAGCAGTCAACCAGATATACAACTCTCCATTCCATTCGACAAGATGGATCTTCGCTGGTATCTTCTGTAGTTTCTATTCTGATGACCTGGTATTGATTGGAAATTGGAGCTTTATAATTGCCCTATGAAGGTTATGGGGCTTAAAAGATAAGATCCCTACTTCTCTATCTTTGAAGGTTCACGAACCAGGGCAGTCAACAAATAGAATACCTTTCATGTTAAGTGAAAAGGAACAGCAGCAGCAACTCAAAAGTTACAGTCTGCAAATTAGGATCCAAATGAGAACTATATTCTTAACTGGAGGCTTACAGAACTGGTAGTGAGCAAAGCAGAAAGTAGACTGACAGTTTTGACAAGTAGGCATAACCCTTCCAGATTTTCTTCCAGTGATTTAAGATCCACTTCTAGAGTTAAATAAAATTATTAAATCATCTGCAGAAAGCAGACCACATTTGTTACAAATCTCTCTGTTAACCATAAGAGATTAGTCTGGCTTTCCCCGTCTTCTTTCAAGGTCTGGCGGCATTTGTGTCCTATTGCTGATGAAGGCTCAACTATCAACCCAAACGGGGTTGTGTAGGTGGAAGCAGACACTTGCCTCTTACTGTTTCATCACATTAATCTTGTGCATCCCTTCAACTTTGTTCATGTACAATTCCCTCTCTGACCTCTGATTAATTGTGGAGCCATGTATCTGACCCTAGCAACGGAACAAGAAGAACCTCAGCACATCCAAACTCTGTGCTCCACCCTTTTCAGGATCAGAAATATGAGTGAAGTGGGTAATGCTGACCCTGCAATTTTTAGCAGTAACTGAAGCCTACATTGCAGGTATCTCTGTGCTTTTCTTAGTTTTAACCCACTACTGCTATAAAAATTGAAAAAACAAACAGTAACTGGTAGAAGCAGCTGCGGCCATGATGATCTTCTTGCAAGACAGAGCAACTGGCTCAGGGAGTCGGCAGGAGGAGGAAACAGTCCAGATAGTGACAGAAGTCAGCGATGTTTCTGCTTCAGGAATAATAAAGAATATTTTACTGCCACGGCTGACACATTTAATTTCACTGTTAGAGACATTAAACTAAGATTGGGTGGCTTATCTGTATGGCACAAAGCTAATTCCTAAATGAATAAGAAACTCCCCAGAGCACAGGTTCACTATAAGTAAAAACTGGTTACATAAAATAAGTATTCAGCCTCCTGACGTAAGATGTTCTATGTATGCATTTTCATTTCCAACTCATATCCTTCCTTGATAATTATGTGTTGCAGGAATTAAAACAAATGGATACTGATATATACTGACAAAGGCTTCAGTGGGGAGTGAACAATGAAAGAGCTGCAGCTTTATTCTGTAAACTACTGAACATGTTTCTGCTTTATCATTTGTGATAAAATTTATTTTCCCATGTACCTTTTTCCTGAAGTGCCTAGAGAAACTTATTTTGATTGTCTATTAAGAACTTGCCATAGTCACCAAGACTATGTAAAACAAAAAGCATCTAAGAACAGAGATTTTAACCACAAAGCAAAACACCACATCAAAATCAGGCGCACCAACTCTCTATATCAGATTTTGTTTAAGAAGTTATAAAGCCCAAATAGAGCTGTTCTCTCTCTTTCCCTGAAATTGTAATGTGCAAACTATGGCCCGGGGTGGGCAAACTATGGCCCGGGGACCATATTTGGCCCTCCAGACATTTTAATCCAGCGCTTGTACTCCAGCTGGGGAGAGGGGTCAAGGGCTTGCCCCCACTCCGTGCAGCTCCGGGAAGCAGTAGCATATCCCCCCTCCAGCTCCTACGCGTAGGAGTAGCTAGGGGGCTCCGAACTCTGCCCCCGCCCCAAGCGCTGCCCCCACAGCTCCCATTGGCTGGGAACCGCAGACAATGGGAGCTGTGGGGGCAGCACCTGTGGACAGGACAGCAGGCAGAGCGGCCTGGCCATGCCTCTGCATAGGAGCTGGAGAGGGGACATGCCGCTGTTTCTGGGAGCTGTTTGAGGTAAGCGCCACCTGGAGCCTGCCCTCCTGACTCCCTCCCACACCCGAACCCGCTGCCCCAGCCCTGATCCCTCTCCTGCCCTCCGAACCCCTTGGTCCCAACCCGAATCACACCCCCCCAGCCCAATTTCGTGACCATTCATGGCTCACCATACAATTTCCATACCCAGATGTGGTCCTCGGTCCAAAATGTTTGCCCACCCCTGCTCTACACATTAGGATTCCTCCAGAAATTAGATTAACTAGTACAATTTATTGCAACTTTCACTTCCAGTACAAGTTGAATTTTTAACTAAGTCATTTTCCAGCTTCTCAAATCGTAAACAGAATGTGAAAGTTTAATCCCATCCTCAATGTTTGTCATCGACTGGCTGTTTCATGGCAACTTCCATACCTTGGCCAGACACAGATGGCCACCCACAACCTATACATAAACCAAACACCTAGCAGACCCTCTGCTAATGGAGTGAACCAACAACACACACCATTGGTCCTCCATGCTCTACACTAGCTACCAATCCTTTCCTAGTTATTCTTCAAAGTCTGGATCTCCAAATCCTAAATAGCGACGTACCATAAAAATACTACAGAAAAGGTTTAAGGTATAGAATTCTCTGGCACCAAAAATCAGGCTGAGTCCAACTCTTGCCCTGTAATTTGAAAACTGCAAAGCTGATCCTTTGGAAGGCATTCCCTTCACCACCAAGCTAGAGAATGGCCCCATTAGGACACTTCTAGAAGTGAGCACTTAATTTAACTACTCAAAGTGGCTTTTAAATATGGGAAAGAGGAGGAAAACTGGCTTCTCCTGAACAGGTAAGTTTAAGGTTCCCCGGGTATTACAGTAACAGGTTCCTCTGGTGCATATATAATACCAATCTGCGTCAGAACAATTCTGGAAGAAATACTTACCCAACTCTCTGCTATCTCAGTAAAAGAACACTATGAATCTCCCTGGTCACTCAATAACAGATCTAAAAGTTGCAATTCTTCAACAAAAAAGCTTCAAAAACAGACTCCAACATGAAACTGCAGAATTGGAATTAATTTGCAAACTGGACACCTTCAGATTAGGCCTGAATAAAGACTGGGAGTGGCTGGGTCATTACAAAACCTAAACCTTATTTCCCCAATACTAATTTCCCCCTATTGTTACTCACACCTGCTTGTCAACTGTCTGAAATGGGCCACTCTCATTACCACTTCAAAAGTTATTTTTCCTCCTGTGGTATCCTGCTGTCAATTGAATTGTCTTGTTAGACTGACCTCACACTTGGTAAGGCAATTCACATCTTTTCATGCATTTATACCTGCTCCTGTATTTTCCACTCCATACATCTGATGAAGTGGGTTCTAGCCCACAAAAGCTTATGCCCAAATAAATTTGGTGATCTCTAAGGTGCCACAAAGACTCCTTGTTGTTTTTGCTGATACAGACTAACACGGCTACCACTCTGAAACCTGTCACTATGATTGTGTGCCCCACAAACCGTAGCTATTTGGGAGGTTCTTTTTGGCTTGTTTTACTACATTAAAAGCAAAGGGTTTTATTATGATCACATGAACAGATGCATGGGTTAAGTGGTACTGGATCACAGGTTTTGTAACTGAATTATGCACAGCTGAAAATAGATGTTTATTTTGATCAGATTGTAAAAGCCAGGACTTCAGCTGTGCAGCTATAATTAGGTTAACAAAATGTTAACTAAAAAGAATAAAATCACCTCTCTCCGTGTAATCTCACCTCAGTAATGAAGCTAACACAATGATCATCATCATGAACATGAACAGTGCACGTCCCCTTGTTTAGCTGTAGTTTACAGTTACAGAAGTAAACTATTGTGCACTACCTAATCCGCTTCGGGTTTAATATAAAAAAAGAAAAAGCCATCTTTGTTTCACAGTTATGATATCGTTAATTTAGATTCTGGTGACCTTACAGAAAGTCAGCAAAAATTTTCCACAGTATTATGAAAAGGCATCTGTTAAACTCAAGGGCAACAGTTGGCACATACCAACAGATTTGATGACCTTCACATGTATCTAATTAGTCTACCCTCTACACACAACCAGTTGCTAATATGAAACTTTTGTCATGTTTAATACATTCAGTCTTTGCTATCAGTTTTAGTGTACTCAATGGGGCAGTCTTGCCAAATTTTCCAGTCCAAGAAAACACAAATTAAACTGAAAGAGTCAAGATTTCTATTGCCAACTACATGTTATTTTATCTTTACTAATGAGTAACAGTGACATCTAGTGTCTGCCTGGTTTAACTATTGGTACCAATGCCAAATTAGAACGGTCATTATTATTAAAACATTTTTATAGCACCGTAAGTTTAAACTGTGCTTTACAGATAAGACATGTTTTCTGCGCTGATCAGTATGTTGTTTATTGGCAACAGAGATTAGCACAAAATTACAGGGACAGATCTTAAAAGTTCAGTGCAATTAAAAATTACAAAAAAAATCTAGAGTCAGAAGGAAGACTATCTATTCTCAACACACAGTACTTTAACACCTGAACCTTAGCACTTTATACTTTACAGCTAAGTGTTTCCATTTAGACAGTTTCACAAAATCTCAGAGACAGGACCAAGTTCAGTGGGAGTTTGATCAGAGTCTTAATCAGCTAATATTCTGCACAGCTTTACCAAAAAGCTATGTGGGGATATACCCCAGTTCTGGTTTACTGTTCAAATGTAGTGGCTTTAAATTTTACACAGCAGAACCTCACTGTGAAACTCATCAGGAAATGATGAACTCTGCAAATCAATACTTAGCACATGTATCGAAAAAGCAGTTTTCATTTTGAAAACTGCAGTTTGGTTTTTATTACTGATCTATTTCATGGTATGCTAGCAAATGCTTTGTTGTATATTTGTTTTAAAAAGGGTGGCTGCAGTATGAGACCTCATGACAGCACAGTTACTAATATTTGCTAAGAAGCTAGCAGAGACCACTCTTTTTCTGAAATGTGTAGATTTGTGAAGTACTCCTGAAATACTTTTAAAATTTCTCATCTATTTTGTCATGTCTCCATTGAATTAATCGCCCCCAAAAAACCTGCAATAAAGAGTTCCTTGTAAAACAGTAACAGTTTATGACATATCGTGAACAAAATCATTTCTGCTGAGAATAGTTTCAAGTGTCTATTTCTGCAGTTGAACTCCTTCAAGGCTGAAGCTGAGCCAAATCCAGCTTGCTTCAGCCTATAAAAACTGGAAAATGAGATCTAAACATCTTTCTAGCCTCTATTGATGTTTATACTGAAGACTCCAGTTCTCAAAATCAACATGTAAACTTTACCATATGCCCCAATATAATAAGTTCACTGCCTAAAATTTGCTGCCTTTTTTAGTTGTATATTACCTACAGAACCCAAGCAGTCCATACTCATGAACAACTTTGACAGTATGTGTTAATCTTAATCCATTCCAGTGTTCCATTTAAAAGAAATATTTTAACACATTACCTGGGGTTACAGTTAGCTGAAAGTAATGGAGCTTGTTTGGATCTGGAAAATACACTTTACATGTACCTGCAAAGGAAAAAAAATTGCAACAAACAATGAATGAAAATCTCCTCTTTCAATCTTCTGGCACCCAAACATACAACCTAGTCAAGTACTCTGCCTTCATTCAGTGAGTAATGCTTTCATTCTGGCGAGCTCATTTGCTGGGATTTTTTTCAGTCCCCTTAGTTCCCCTCCCTAAACAGCTTGGGGTCAATGCAATTCATGTCATCAAATCACCCATATGCTGGTGTTATGATCAGCAGTTATGAAGAAGAAAAGATGTACTAGTAAAGGAAAACAGGCCACATTCTTTTAAAATGCTAATTAGGTCCAATTATAGCATGCAAACAAACTGTTGCCACAGATACGAATCAAACTTTAGAAAGGTGGGACATACGGAACCAGTAGGGTTTCCCTCAAAGCTCTACAGGTGGCAGCTTCGCTATAAACTTTTCTGTCCCAAGCAATTCCTCAACTGAAGGTCAAATGTAGTCTCCTTAAAGGAACGTCAAATGTGAATTGCCATATTGAAATGGACCGATGGTCTATCCAAGTACAGTAATGAGCCTCTGGCAGTGCCATGCAGCTGATGCTTCAAAATAAGTCAAAAAATCCAGAGCAGATTTGGCAAGTTACACAAATATAAACCTTTGGATGGATAACGTTTCCTCCCAACCCCAGACCATGATCAGATTAATGCCCTGAAGCACAAAGACAAATATTAACTTGTAATTTTCACAATCTAGTTTGAGCAACTGCAAATATTCCTCTTCACTTAAAACAGCATTTGAAGGAAAAAAAATCTAATCACTTGTGGAGAGTAAAAAGATTTTCCAAGTAAATGGGGA
This sequence comes from Chelonia mydas, assembly GCF_015237465.2. Taxonomy (NCBI): domain Eukaryota; kingdom Metazoa; phylum Chordata; order Testudines; family Cheloniidae; genus Chelonia; species Chelonia mydas. Next base: position 68,106,733 of record NC_051251.2, on the reverse strand, counting down.
AGAGATCAATGCCATAAATTGGTACAGATTTATATAAAAGTTGGGTAGCCCTTAGGGTTAAGTACAATTCTGGAATTCTCTAAACACCAGACCAGGCCACATGATGTCTGTCACCCCTAAAACATAGCAATATTCTGTTTTTTCCCCCCGCTATAGAAAGTTTCACATTTTAAAAGCAAGACCTAAATCTCTCAAAGGTATGCTTCCTAAGTCACTTCCTTCACAAATTGGACAAAGACTGCTAATTCACTGTGTTAACCTTAAATTTTTTAATTTTATACTGTCTAAAAACCTCCCCTTGCCACACCATTTGTATCCATAAAGAAAAGCAGCCTCCAAGACTGTAGTGTACTGTAAGTCACTCAGGAGTTGATTGGCATAAGATAGTGTTATAGCAAGGAGAGTCCTAGCATGACAAAGCATGTCTTTTGTGGCATTGAAGGTTAGTAGTTAATATTTCTGAACATCAGGGTTTCTAACTGGGTTACAATAACTTCTGTTACAGCCTATGGTACAACATCATGCTGTTCTGCATTCCACATCACATTAACTAAAAATACTATTCAAACCCACACAGTGTAATAACAGCTGAGCTGTACTGAATAGAATATGCCTCCATGACCCAGCCTTGGTGCCAGCTGGCAGTGATTTTACAGGGACCTCTTGGGTTGGATATCTGCATAATAATTCACCAAAGGGTGGCATGTCAGATCTATACTGAGAGCCAGTAGCCAACTGGTCATCATAATTGTGAAATGTAGGTATGGATAACATTTAAGGAGTTATGTACCTAAACTGAAAATTATGCTCCCAAGGTCTTGGAGTTAAGGCAGGTCACCAGAAATCTGACCATTAGTGTATTGCATGCCTCACACATACATGCCTGTATGCCTATTTGGCTACTGAGACAGATGCAAATGGAGTGATTCCAAAACCTACAAGGGAAGACATCTACAGAAAGAAAAACAGCAAAATGCCCTGCTTATGAAAAAGGATTGGTCTGGTATATCATGGAGCACAAAGATCACACTGAATCCTTCCCTTAGGAGGCCAGCTGACAGAGTGCATGTCTGTGAAAGAAGGGCCACAGCCAGCCTAGCTACAAAGCTCTGCAAAATATTTTTGGTGAGCAATACTTTATCAGACATGAGAGTAACTTGTTAATGAGTCTAAGCTCTAGAATGCACATTATGATTTTATTTTATATGTAACCATTCATTTCCAATACTTCTACTTGCTACTAACTGAATCTCCATACTTTGTTAAATAAACTTAATATGTTTATAGTGAAATCATATTGGTGCTGTAAGTTAAGTGGAGTGATGATCTGAGATGGAACTGATATGCTAGGGAGTACTGTTTCTTGGGAAGCAGTGAACTGGTGAATACTTTAAGTGTCTACTAGAGTAGGGGCTGGACATCCAAGAAGATGCTTGGAGGGCTCAAGGGCTGGAGAATTCCTATCACTAACCTGCAGAATGACATCAAGGCCTGTGACGCCTAGGGAGGAGCGCTTCGTTGCCCATGGCTGGCGGAGTTGGGAAGTTGATCCACAGCAGGCACATACAAGGCTTCCTCAGGTTAAAGGCAGCACACTTAAATAGCAAGGTGCCTAACAACTCTGGGTTCCCTGGGAAGTATCACAGCCTACCAAAATGTGTTATTTCAACTGTCTTAGAGAGCAAATCTGTCTCTGTACCTTGGTCCCACCATGGTGGCACAAACAAACAAAACCATTATGCCTGCCACAGTAACAATTTCAAAGCCATAACAAGTTACCAGACCAACAAGTTCTTCCTCTGGAAACAGTTATCTAAATCATATTCTCTTTATGTGATTTTTTAAAAAATAACGTAAAGGTCAGTGAGTTCAAATTTCAATGACATAGTTTCTTGCACTATTTTGGCCTTAAAAACAGTATTTTTGGGAGACCAAACAAGCTGAAATCCCATTTTGCCTGCATGTACCTTTTAATATAAAAAGTTAATTTAATTTGTTAAACAACATTTCAACATCTAAGACATCATATAGCCTGGCAGGGACTACTTAAATCTGGTGACCACAGAATATCATTTCAGAGTAACTGCAGCCATTTAAATCTTCAAATTCATTTATAAAGCTACACAGTCAGTACGTACAAAGCTAACTCAGCAATACAAGAGCAGCGTGCAAAGATGCCGTGTTTTAATCCCAATGTCTTCTAAAACAGAAGGTACAGACAGCATTTAACCTGTCACCTTAACAGGCCAAATCTCCTTTATTACCATCCAAGTACAAACTTTGCCAAGAGTATTTGGTAGTTTTGTCTATATTCTATTCAAGATGTTATACCATAATCACAGTATCTGAGCACCACAAAGAGTTAGTTACTGTGCTTATGTTCTTGAGACAATACAGGTACAGACTGTTTTAACAATAGTGGGAAGAGGTGTAGAGGAAGAAAAAAGGAGGGAAATAGGATTTCTCAGGGAATTTGTAATGGGATACAGTCCCAGACCAACAATGATCAAAAGTCAATAGCATCTGAAGGCTGTTTGGTGGCTTATGTGGAATGAACAATGGATATGAGCCTGCAGCCTAATGGCACCTTTGTTTGCAAACTACACAAACAGACTAAATAATAAACGGACATGGCAACTAAATTACCTTCTCACCCACAGAGGGAGTTTTTGCTGGTCAGGATGGAGACACATTTGCAAGATGCTATTTGAAAAATCTCCACTGCTGCAGCCCTGACCATACCTATTGTGTGGATTTCATCCTCCAGGCTAGTAACTTACAGTTTTTTAAATTGAGAAATTAAATAGCACTAAGCTCTCTGGAAATGTAGGTACAGTGTTGACGCAAGAGCAATTCTCTAGCACAAAACCACAACTATTCATAGATTCATAGATTTTAAAGGCCAGAAAGGACCACTGTGATAATCTAGTCTGACTTCCTGAATAGCAAAGGCCACAGACCTTCCCCCAAAATAATTTCTACTACATATCTTTTCGAAAAACATCTAATCATGATTTTAAAATGGTCAGTGATGGAGAATCCACTACAAGTCTTGGTAAATTGTTCTAATTGTTAATTACTCTCATAGTTTACAATGTGTAGCTTATTTCCAGTCTGAATTTGCTAGCTTCAACTTCCCTCCAATGGATCATATTACTCTACTAGATTGAAGAGTCCTTTATTAAGTATTTGTTCCCCATAAAGGTACTTATACACTGTAATCAAATCACCCCTTAGCCTTTGCTTTGTTAAGCTAAACAGGTTGAGCTCCTAGATCTATCACTATAAGGCATGTTTTCAAATAATTTTTGTGGTTCTCCTGTGAACCCTATGCAACTTATCAGCATCCTCCCAGAAAAGGACACAATACTCCACCAGCGATCACACCATGCCAGATACCAGGGTAAAATAACCTCACTGTTCCTACTTGAGATTCCTGTTTATGCATCCCAGATTCACATTAGTTTTTTGGGCCACAGCCTCACATTTCAAGCTCATGTTCAGCTCATTATCCAACACTACCCCCAAATCTTTTTCAGATCTATAATCAAGACAGGTTTAAAAAACAAAAAGAATTGCATAACGTTTTATAATATTAAATCGAAGTCAGTTATAATGGACTACCTCAAATTTCTAATTAACATTTCCTCACCACATATTTTAAAACCCCATACACATTTAGAAATTTTAGTTTGGCTGTGCAATTTATTTTGTGGTAAACAAATCTATCTAACATCCACCCATGCATACAAAGATGCATTACTCATCAGATATTACCCAGAGTTACATACATAATGGGGGGGCGGGGAAGCCAAAATATCTGACTCCAGATTGGAATATCCAATGACACTTTGTGATATAAATAGCCATTTTATAGGTATTTATTTGAAACCTAATTATGTTTAAGTTGAGTAAACACAGTAGTATATAATAATATTTCTACTATATACACAATGCACAAAAACACAGATAGGTTCCTTTATAAAATTAAGCAAACAGCCAAATGTGTATTATGCAAAGATATCACCATAGATATCTGCACTAACTTAGCTTTTGACTTCAAGAAATAATGCATCCAAAAAGCTGAAATTGCAGCAAAGCACAACAAAGAATATAAATATTTTATTTACATGCATGTACGTGTTCATTATTAATCAGCTTATGAAGTGTCTCCATGCAAAAAAAAAAAGTATTTTTATTAATAAAGTTGAACATACTCTTGCACAATAAAAAATACTTCTATACTTAGGTAAAACTGAACAAAACAGTGCAAATGTGAGATACTGAAATATCAGCATTAATTTACCTTCTCTTTTTCAATTACCTTCCCCTCTTGCATGTTCTCACATTCCCTAGTGGCCAGCACCAACTTTTGCCCCTCCTCCTTTCTCCTCCCACCCAGCCATCAGAAGGCAATTCTTTTTAGTAGTAGTTTCTTACACTGAGAAGACTGAATTTGAGGGTAAGGAGTTGCTCCAGATTCAGAAAGGTTACAAGAGAGAAAGTAACAAGTCAGGGACTTAAGCAGCACCACTCAGATGCTTTGTCTACATGAAAGGTATTTTTTAAAAAGCTTCTCTCATTTAGAAAAATGTCAAACTAGCTTTGTCTACACTACAGTTTATCTGCCAATATAACTGGAAACAGAGTTCAGTGCTCTGCTTTTGACTATGGTTTCTGAAATGGAGCTGAACACAGTTTTTCTTGCAAGCACAGACAAGGACAATAGTGTCCAGCAATGGTTCAGTGTACCCATTGCCAGTACCCATTCTACGCAATAAATATAAGCCTTTAGAAACTTGCCTCATCATCCTGTGCTAAAACAGCTTTTTGTTTCACTCCAAGACAGCACATTCCTCTTATGCTAATACAGAATAATAGAGATACTCAAGGGGTCCAAATGATGACTGCTGTGAGAACAGCAACTTTGAATTTCCAAGATTCTATGCACTTAAAATCCCAACCAAAACTCAGCAAGAGTAATTTTTCCACATTTAATACATGACTATCTGCTTTACAGGTACTAGTTTTCATAGGAGCACCTACCACTCCTTGCTCCTGTAAGAACACAAATGCTGGTCTCACCTCTCAGGATTTTTAAGTAGTGTTCCTAATGTTCTAATCTAGTGATTGTGTCAAGTGACAGCAGCCTGAAAGGGATGAATTACAACTATTTAATCGGTTTTACAGAAAGTTAACGGTTAACTCTTCTTTATCCTTTAATTCAGTATCGCTCTTATCTTGGAAATTATAGGGAGAGAAGGGAGGAGGTACCTCCCTCCATTCAGATAACAGAAAACCTTTAATCCCTGGAATATTATTGGAGAAGGGAATTTTATTTCCCCAAATCTAGAGCAGTATAAATTAAAAATAGTTACCAAGGGAGGCTAATAATTGCTTTGTGATAACTTAACCCCTAGAAGAGATATATACATTGCCAACCCAGTGAATGCTTAAAAAGGATGTCACAGTGCTCAAAATTATCAATCAGAAAACAAGCAAGCAGTCTCCATGCTCTTTATTCTTTTTCTTAAAATGCATAATATTGAACACCATACTTACAAGGTAAATTAACTTCAAGTTCTGCAACCTCTGTTAAAAAGAAAAGAAAGATTACTGTTAACGCTGGCTTCATGTTGCATGTGAAAATAAAAAGGTCTGAATGGACAGATGTGCTCAGTTTAAACAAACTTTTTTACTGCTTTAAAGGTATCATTTACTGTATTCAAGGCACCTCCTCTTCAAATCCCTCCTTAACCGCACTTCTTCTGGAAATTCTTTTTATATGTTCATCACCAAGTTCAACTTTTCCTCATACCCCTTGGACAGATGCTTATGGCAAGGGCTGAGAGACCAGGCCTTTTTAAGACAGGGTGTGTCTGGGGAAGAATGTCTTTGGGAGCATAGAGCTCCACAGTCAGGGTTCATAGGACCCACTAGTGGGGGAGTTTTAAGTTATTACCAAAAAGTAAACATATCTTATTGTGTTTAAGCCTAACAGTTGAGGAAAACACATTACTAGCAGCAAAAAAAAAAAAAAAAAAAAAAAAAAAAAAAAAAAGTCATGTCATTCTACTGGCTTGCAGTTAAATGATAATTTTTAGGCCATTTTTAAGGAGCTCTTAACCTACCAGACCAACCTTGCTCTCAAACCTATCTCCTCGGTGTATTTCATCAGTATACAATGCTTGGCATAAAAATGCATAGCTACAAAAACATATGCGCAGCAAACCTCACTGTCCATAAAATAAAAATACATGTCACATCAGTGATGGGAAAACCCCAAATATTCAGAGATTGGATAATCGCTCTAAGTGTTAGATACTTATTTGACATTTTGAAGGCTTCCACATTAAGCCCTACCCTCCCCTGGATCCAGGAATGACATGGTATATGCTACTAGCAGGTAAAATCATGGTTTTTACCGCCCGAGGAAAAACTAGTTACTCCAAGTTTAAGACATTTTCTATTTTAAAAACTCCGTTTCATTAAGACACATAACATTACACTGAGTTTTAATTACATATTTAAATTGTGGTTACATAAGACAGTAGGTTCGTAGTTTAATTTAGGCTTGTACAAATAAAAACTAAAACTGCAGTGGGCATAACACTAATAAATATATACATATATATACGGTAATTATAATACGGAATGTCAGTATAGATTTTGGTTTGGTATTTTCCTCCAGGAAGTTATACCTCTTGACTCATAGTTCAGTTTTCAGTATTATATAAACAAAAGTTGAAAACATCGGATTCATTGAAAATGACAATAATGCAGAGTTGTAGGCTTGAAGTATTAAGCAATCAGAAGCATGCACAATTACAGATTACCAGTCCAGATCCATTTGACCATGCAGCATTCTGCAGCAGACGACCAACTTTGATGTAGCTGACAGACTGAGCCTATTCCTGACTTTTGAACAGAGGCATCCAAAGTTTGAAAAGATTTGTTCTGTGCTTGCTGAACTTTTTGGACACTGGTGCAATCATTTTTCCCCAGTTTAACCTGGGTTTAACCCTATACTTACCAGTGTCCATCCCAAACTACTTTTCCTCCCCAGGAAACGGCCAAACCTGCCTAGATCCTCTCTAACTTGTATTCTTAGGGGAAGCCTCGTAGCCTGATACTGCATTAGGTGTGACTGAAACCAGCCACTTAAACCTCCTCCCTCAACAGCTTCCTATGTTTATCCCCTTGTCACATTCTAGGGTGTAAACACCACCTGCCCTGCAACCTTGGGTGCCTCACAACGCTTTGCTGTTGTACCTCCCAACCAGGGCTGCTCCCAACCAGCGAACAGTATGCAGGTTACACCCCGAGTGCCTATGTAGAGCTGCAGCCCTGGTCCAGCCACTGTGAACCCAGCAGCCTGTCAGCAACACACCAGTCATACTCTGGCTTCCACCAGCCTAGGTTACCACTTGCAGAGTGACCCCAACACACTACTAGTCCCAAATTTTCCCAAAAATGTGTGTCCTGCACTGTCCAACCCTCTCTTGGGCTGTTCAGATATTAGAGGTCCGTTGGACCTAATATGTCAACATTCAACAGTTTTCTGCTTTAACTGGAGTTAGCAAACAGTTCAGTTTAAGGATTACTGGATTATTTTAGACTAAAAACAAAATACGTTTATGTAACTACAAAGAGAGGTTTTGAGTGAGTACAAGCATAAGGTATTACAACCAGAAATGGTTACAAGAGAAATAAAGATAAAACTCTTTTTAGGAGCTAAAATTTTACAAGTGGGACTTGGTTCGAGGCAAAATCCTTACCACATGTTCCCAGCAATAGGGCTGACCAAATTCCCATGTCAGGATCTCCCCCAGAATCAAAGGACTGGTTCCTTTGTCGTCTTTATATGGGAGAGGGAGAGAGAGAGAGAGGATACATACACAGGGAGAGATGCCTTTGGGTGTTTTTGCCCCTCACTTTTATAGTCCAGTCACCCTTTACAGTGGCTTCTTCTGAGGATTACCCCCAAAGCAAAATTTATTCAAACAGAAAAGGCGACGACAGAATCCAACAGTCAAGGTGCCCCCATGCTCTTTCTTCTCCCCTGTGTATGCTGAAATGCAGATTTGCCTTGTCTCCTGCCACTTCCACCTCTTGCTGTCTCAAGGACCTTGTTTACTATTTATATGTAAAATGAGGTCAACACACATTCCTTTATTTAAGATAGACTTGTTTAACAACTTTGCCTAGTCACAGTTTGAACATGTGCTATCACCACCACACAGGGAGCATTCATAACTTTACATATAATGTTGCTACATACAGTACATTTCACCATGATATCATTGACCAGCAAGTTATTAGTTTTCTAACGATACCTCACAAGGCACAGTTTGTACAAAGATTATTACAACAGTCTAGCATGTGAATACAGGGATCCTTCGGTCACACCCCTTTCCTAAGTTTCCCCCTTCCAGTTCCTTTTTCCTTTTGCACCTTCTCTTCGCTTTGTTTGTTGTGGCCCCTATGCTCTGCCCTCACCCAACACAGATGTCCCTTGTCATCTTCTCCATCAAACCATTTTCCCCCCAAAGCTGCTGCCATGTTGTCTGCTGCCTTGCTGGTGGAAGCCAGCAGTAGGAGGAGTGAAGAACACCCCAGGAAGAGGCAGACAGGCCAATGACTGTATTTTGTGCAGCAATCTCTGTTGGTCAGATGGAAAAAAAGTACAGCAAGTTTTTCACCCTTCCATCCCACCCACTCTGTATAAAGCCAAAGTCCCAGCACAGTTGCCTCGTTTTCAATTTTATTTATATTTACTCCTTCCCACAAGATTTCTGGTTTTTCAGCAAATCTTTTAAATATTAAAAATATATATTTTTAAAAAAATAAATCAATGTTTTTTTCATTTCATCCAGGAAAGGCAATAAAACAGACTAATTATAGCAGCTTCATTTTCTGACTCACTCACTAACTAGCACAATAGTTATATATTTGTCTGTCAACAATGCAGGAAAGATGTTTAAATCCAAACCCAAATATATAATTTTCATTTTTAGATTTCACAAAAATATTTCTATTGGCTTAAACTTTTAGAAACTTTTTAGTTCAGAATCTAAATTGATCTGATAGTGGCTCTAAGGAAAAGTAAGTTTTGTGACATTTAAGGGCTATTTCCAGCACATGTGGGCTTTACTACAATTAATATTAAAATTGGGCTTTTCACCCTCCATTTTCTGTAAGGTATTTTCTCTCATTTCATGGCAGAAATTATTCTCAGAGTAGAGCTTTGAGAGTTTAATATTTATCAGTCGTTAGACCAAATTCATCCTTGTAACTCTTTAGATACTGGGAACTGGATTAGATTAATGTGTTTTCACAGTATAATGAAAACAGATCCTTAAACTACACCATTTAAATTGTGAACTGATGCAATCCTAAAACTCTACTAGGGGTTCTTCTGTGGACAAAATTCTTAGGACTTCTAGTTATGATCATTGCTGTGTTGCTGTAGCTGTGTTGGTCCCAGGATATTAGAGAGACAAGGTGGACGAGATACTATCTTTTTATTGGACCAACATCTGTTGATGAGAGACAAGATTTCAAGTCACACCATGCTCTTCGGGTCTTCTACTTCAGGTCAAAGACCTGAAGAAGAGCTCTGTGTGGCTCAAAAGCTTGTCTCTTTCACCAACAGAAGTTGGCCCAATAAAAGATAGCATCTCACCCACCTTGTCTCTCTAGTCATGTTCAGGCATTTATTATGGGTTTATGAACGAGTAAGCCTCCCACAACCCAGAAGTCTCTCTCCCTGCTATGTAAGAGGGCTTTTATTTTTCTTTAAGACTTCACAGGAAAGGCACAGGGAAGTATACATTACACTTTAGTATGGAGATAATTACATTTCTGAACACAATACAATGCAAATGCAGTCTTACAAAAGTCATATGTCGCAGCTGGTGATTACTTTTGGATGATTTGATTATTCTGTAATCATAATCCTGATTTTATGGGTATCAATGAGACCATAGCTATTTACTAAGAATTACTTTGTGGAAAGAACCAGACACTGAGTTTACAGGAAAGAAGGAACAGGAGAATCCCAACGGCAACTGCATTCTTCAAAGGTATGTGCTGTGAGGTGGGACAAGACCAGTGTTTCCTCTAATTTTTTCCATCCACGTGCGGAATAAATTTTGTTATGTGCACCGAGGTATGTGCAGATGTGTTCCACCAGTAGAAACAAAAACCTAGATATAATATATATTTTTTAAAAGTTACCATAGGGATAATTACTCCAGCCGGGACAGGTTAGGCATTTTAGAACTCACTACTCAAATAGTTAAATTTAAGTGTAAGAGAAATAAAAATTATGAAATGCATAGACAAGTCAAAATACTAAAATAACACACTTTGAAAGAATAAAATTACACAGACTATATGTGCATTGCAGGAAGTACCAAGAAGTAACAACAATAATACAAGTATGCGTTGGGGAGTGAGAGAGAGAGACACACACAGACAGACAGAGAGAGACAGACACAGTGTGTGTGTTGGCTGCTGGGGAAGTTTCTCAGAGATGCCGTGCGCTGTCTCTTTAAGGACTCACTGAAAGCTCTCCTGAGCCCTGTCTCCCCTCCCCTGCTCTGCAGAGATGCGGACCGGGGAGAGAAAGACAGACAGACAGAGAGTGCTGGCTGCTGGGGAAATCTCAGAGAACCTGAGCTGTCTCTTTAAGAAAGGCACTCACTCCCTGCCTGGAGGCTGGAGTCCTTCAGACCTCAGCAGCTCCAAGTCCTGAGCCAGGCTGTCCCCTCTCCCTTGCTCTGCAGAGATGGGGTACAGTGGCAGGAGAAGAGGGACACCCTGACATCAGCGCAACCCCTACCCCCGCTCTGCACAGCCAGCAGGAGGGTCCCGGGAGCAGCTGCAGAAGCAACGTGGCTGCAAAGCAGTGGGGGGAGGGGCCTATGTGGCTGGATGTGCATGCTCTGCTAATCAACTGCACAGCACTTGACTCTCTCCTGAGCAGCTGCCTGACAGCGCAGCTTAGAGGGAACATAGGACAAGACGTGCTTTTCAAGATCCCTTGGAGCATGGTTTTATTAGCTGCTGCTGGAGGTTGTTTATTTCTGATCTTAAAGTCACAAAAAAACAACATGCCTTGGCCCTTCACTTCACTTCAGAGCTGGGCTCCCAGCAAGCAGCTACCACTCCCCAGCTCTGAAGGCAGCACTGCCACCAGCAGCAGCTCAGAACTAAGGGTAGCAGCACTGCAACCTTGCCTACAATAGCCTTGTGACCACCCCCACAATTACAACACTATGAAACTTCAGGTTCAAATAGCTGAAATCATGAAATTTACGATTTTTAAAATCCTATGACCGAAATTGACCAAAATGGACCATGAATTTGGTAGGGCCCTATTTATAATATTTGAAATATAAAAAAATGTTTTAATTTATAGGGGGGGTTGCACTCAGGTTTGCTGTGTGAAAGGGGTCACCAATAGAAAAGTTTGAGAACCACTGATCTAATTATTAAAGTCAGTGTAGTAATTTATAGGAATGACAAAAGGGAAGATACAAGTAGACTGCTAAACCTCAACTGTGAGATCTAACAGAGGCAAAGAAGATATTTACCATGCTCTGGTTACACAAACTTCATGTATCACACTGACCTCTACTTTAAGAAACCCTTCCAACTTGATATTTACATTAGTAATGTACAGCTAAGCGATAAATTACTGTAAATTAATTTAAAAATTAATCTGTTTTAAGGCTAAATACTGAAGTATTTGTCAAACTTATCAGGTGGGACAGGTTACTATAAGCAGTATGCATCTGAAGTTGATGATTCAGTTAGGCTAAATGCCCTACACTATAGTAGCACATAACAAACTTTCTGTTCAAAGTACAGCACAATCAGAAGTTAAACCCTCATTTCATTAAATGTCTCTTACTTTGCTGTAAGCATAATACAAGAATAATCAATACTTTAACCAAAACCTTAAAAATACCACTAGAACTCTGCTGATGTTTTACTACTCTATTGATGATCTACATACATACATTGTAACTAGCTGGCCATTCAAACCAATTTCATTTGTGGAGAGCGTACTCTTCAAAATACAAGGCCTCACACAAGTAGAAGCAGGTATTACTATAATTCAAACCCCCCCTTTTAAAAATCTGAAAATATATATATGTACTGTTACAAGTATCAACTACTGTTATATATGAGCTTCCCACAATGCAGAACAGATGTTTAAATCTTAACCTAAAATATATAATTTTCTTTTTTAGATTTCACAAAAATATTTCTATTGACTTTAGGCTTTTACATACATTTTTGGTACTGAACCTAAACTGATCAGACAATGACTCTTAAAGGAAAGCAAGTTTTGTGACATAAAATGTAAGGGCTCTCTCCAAGACGTGGCACGTGACAAACACTGGAGAGAAATCTCTCTCCATTTCTCAGTTTGTTTACTTTTGCTTATAGTCCGTTTCACTGTCTTCCATGCATAGTACAATGTTTTCCTGTTTGCACAGGTCTTTCACACAACAAAGAAGTGGAAAACATTTCAAAAATTGGAACATGATTCTACCATCACAAAAATTGGTTGGAATGGAGCCGCAAGGAACAATAACTGAGCGGTAGTTGTGGAAACTGAATCTACCATTAACTCTTCTTCAGAGTCAATTCCAAATTGATGAATCTTCTTTAAACAATTTAGAGCAATAACAAATGTGAAAAAAAAAAAAAACCACAAGTTAAACACGATTAAATTCAGTCATAAAAGCAGGGTTTTTTAACCAGTAAATTCTTCCTTCCCCACCATAAAAATTCCCCAATAGTATGGATATGAACACAAAGCATAATCTTGATTGACATATGCAGGAGCATGAAGCTCAGAACGGAGCCTGCAAAATTACTACATTCAGAACAAAATTACCTATGATGAGATTCTCTTCCATCCCCCTTTATTAGACCATATAGGGAAAGTGCATTTTGTTTTGTACCTCTTTTGATCCTGCCTGAGTTCAAGATATGTATCTTGACATTTATCTCCGCTTTCCATATCCCAGTTCCAGTAACAGAACACTGACACTGACATTTCCATTTTCATTCTTCTTACTAAAAACTGTATCAAGTCTATTATTCAAGGAAAATGGATGTTTTGCTCCCCCGGAGCTGTATAATTAAATTGTGGATTGGTATTACAAATGAAGAGAACTTGTAAAGTCTGAAAAAGATTTTGTCCAATTCTACCCATTTTTAATTAGAGTGAAAGATGTATACTTTACTCCTTCCTCTTCCAAATGCTTACCGGAAAGAGAATGTTGTCAAACCACACACTTAGTCTATATGCAATATAACAGTAGCCTATCGAATTATCAGAAAACTAGCAGCACTAAGTGAAATAAATCATGCAGGCTAACAATGCAAAGGAATGGAAGCCAGAAATCAATCTCTCTCTAATCCAGAAAAAAACAAAACAATATGCAACCTTGTACAAGTCACTTTACTTGTGCCACAGAGATGCACACATGAAAATTAGGTACAAATAAGGACTAAAATTAAAATTGGGCAATGTATCAGAGCAAATCTCTCCTTTGTAAGTTAAACACTAGAAAGTCTTGACAATACTTTCCTTTGGATTTCTTCCAACTCCTCTTACCATAACTAATTTATGTAGGTTTTACTGTATTTGTCGCATACTTTCATGTAATTCCATTTTCGTTTTCCATCATTAACTGTTGATCTTTAATTTACCCCAAAGCTCATCTTTCTTCACAAATAAGCACCATTTCACTGTAAGCTGATGTTATGAATCCATAAAAATATATTCCCTTTTCAGCATGCAATGCCTTATGTGACCATTTCAGAAATAGGCCTGTAGTGAACATAACGGATATATGAATTCATAATTTAACTTTTTTTCAATCCTTAGATGGACTATGCTTTGGAAATGTAAAGTATTTTTGTCTCTTTCAATCATACCCTTTGATCTTCTTGCTTACTATGGTTATGAGTAACAACAAGGATTACCGTAACTAAAAGATTAGAGTAAAAAACTAATTTCTCTGTTTTTCCCAGTTTATTCACATAGTGCATTTACCTGCACTTTCTCTTTCACTTCCCAGTTTTGGGAGTCTTTCACAAAGTAACAGAACAGACCAATAAATAAATAATCTGGTTGTAAAACCACAAAAATTATCAGGATGCCAATGGGGCAGGCACAGTACCTAGAACTATTAGCTCTGCTCTTTAAACATTTAACTAGATTTCAAGCTGCCAATATCTTCAACAGAATGAAATATACGAGACACATGATGAATAGTAAGATTTTATGTACTTAAAAAAAATGACAGGTTTCAGAGTAGCAGCCGTGTTAGTCTGTATTCGCAAAAAGAAAAGGAGTACTTGTGGCACCTTAGAGACTAACAAATTTATTTGAGCAGAAGCTTTTGTGAGCTACAGCTCACTTCATCGGATGCATTCAGTGGAAAATACAGTGGGGAGATTTATATACATAGAGAACATGAAACAATGGGTGTTACCACACACACTGGAACAAGAGAATGATCACTTAAGGTGAGCTATTACCGGGGGGGGGGAAGAGTGGGAGCGGGACCCTTTTGTAGTGATAATCAAGGTGGGCCATTTCCAGCAGTTGACAAGAATGTCTGAGGAACAGTGGGGGCTGTAGGGAGGGAATAAACATGGGGAAATAGTTTTACTCTGTGTAATGACCCACCCACTCCCAGTCTCTATTCAAGCCTAAATTAATTGTATCCAGTTTGCAAATTAACTCCAATTCAGCAGCCTCTCACTGGAGTCTGTTTTTGAAGTTTTTTTGTTGAAGAACTGCAACTCTTAGGTCTGTAATCGAGCGACCAGAGAGATCGAAGTGTTCTCCAACTGGTTTTTGAATGTTATAATTCTTGACGTCTGATTTGTGTCCATTTATTCCTTTACGTAGAGACTGTTCGGTTTGGCCAATGTACATGGCAGAGGGGCATATATCACATTTGTAGATGTGCAGGTGAACGAGCCTCTGATAGTGTGGATGATGTGATTAGGCGCTATGAATAGATATGTGGACAGAGTTGGCAACGGGCTTTGTTGCAAGGATAGGTTCCTGGGTTAGTGATTCTGTTGTATAGTTGCTGGTGAGTATTTGCTTCAGGTTGGGGGGCTGTCGGTAAGCAAGGACTGGCCTGTCTCCCAAGATCTGTGAGAGTGATGGGTCGTCCCTCAGGATAGGTTGTAGATCCTTGATGATGCGTTGGAGAGGTTTTAGTTGGGGGCTGAAGGTGATGGCTAGTGGCGTTCTGTTTTTTTTCTTTGTTGGGCCTGTCCTGTAGTAGATGACTTCTGACTACTCTTCTGGCTCTGTCAATCTGTTTCTTCACTTCAGCAGGTGGGCACTGTAGTTGTAAGAATGCTTGATAGAGATCTTGTAGGTGTTTGTCTCTGTCTGAGGGGTTGGAGCAAATGTGGTTGTATCGTAGAGCTTGGCTGTAGACAACGGATCGTGTGGTGTGGTCTGGATGAAAGTTGGAGGCATGTACGTAGGAATAGCGGTCAGTAGGTTTCTGGTATAGGGTGGTGTTTATGTGACCATCGCTTATTAACACCATAGTGTCCAGGAAGTGGATCTCTTGTGTGGACTAGTCCAGGCTGAGGTTGATGGTGGGATGGAAATTGTTGAAAAACAGACTCCAACAAGAGACTGCTGAATTGGAATTAATTTGCAAACTGGATACAATTAACTTAGGCTTGAACAGAGACTGGGAGTGGATGGGTCATTACACAAAGTAGAACTATTTCCCCATGTTTATTCCCCCCCTACAGCCCCCACTGTTCCTCAGACATTCTTGTCAACTGCTGGAAATGGCCCACCTTGATTATCACTACAAAAGGTTCCCGTTCCCACTCCCCCCCACCCCCCCCGCTCTCCTGCTGGTAACACCCATTGTTTCATGTTCTCTATGTACATAAATCTCCCCACTGTATTTTCCACTGAATGCATCCGATGAAGTGAGCCGTAGTCTCTAAGGTGCCACAAGTACTCCTTTACTTTTTGCAAAAAAAATGCAGCTGAATAAAGTGCGGCTATGATCCCATAAGCATACACATTATACTTTTATCACTGACACTTTGTCATGTAATTTTTTTAATAAATTTTACTTTATTATAAAATTTAATTCTCATAGTATTTTTGCTTGCAGTGCCCTGGCCTCTTTCAGTCATCCAAGAACAATCTGTCTTTGGCCCAGTCCTGTGAGGCACTGACCATCTTGAACAATCAGGCACTATCAGCAGTCATGACTCACGCAAAGGCTGGTCTTCAAAGAATGAAAATATGGTAACTCCAAAAAGTGAATTCTCTCTTTCAGCTGAAGTTGATGGCTTTCAAAAACCTGAACAGGAAAAGTTATAAATGCCATGTTTCCAGTCTCTGAAAACTAGCCAGTGCCCACAGTATGTCAGTCTCAAGGAACAGACGGGGAGAACAGCACACAGGGAGCTAAGTAGAAGGTGCAAGAGTATGTTGCCTGGTCTACACTACAAAGTTAGATCGACATAAGCTGCTTTACGTAGACCTAGCTATGCACGTCTCTACACTTAAATGTCTCCCACCGATATAAGTGACCCATTTCAACGACATAGTAACACCACCTCTCTTTGCGGCACAGAGACATGGTTAATGTACAGAGGTCAACACACCGTGAGTGTAGACACTGCATTACTTACATCAACCCTAACAGTCCTCCAGCAGCTGTCCCACAATGCCCGACACTGTCCAATGCCTTTTTTTTTTTTGGTTGTCCAGCTTGGTGAGCACACCTCTATCTGCTCTCCAGTGCTAAAGTGAGTTAGTGGATGGGATTGCAGAGCCATTGGCCATTATCTTTGAAAACTCATGGTGATCAGGAGAGGTCCCAGACAACAAGGAAAAGGCTAATGTAGTGCCCATCTTTAAAAAAGGGAAGGAGGAGGATCCTGGGAACTACAGGCCAGTTAGCATCACCTCAGTCCCTGGAAAAATCATGGAGCAGGTGCTCAAGGAACCAATTCTGAAGCACTTAGAGGAGAGGAAAGTGATCAGGAACAGTCAGCATGGATTCACCAAGGGAAAGTCATGCCTGACTAATCTAATTGCCTTCTATGACGAGATAACTGGCTCTGTGGATGAGGGGAAAGCAGTGGACGTGTTGTTCCTTGACTTTAGCAAAGCTTCTGACACGGTCTCCCACAGTATTCTTGCCAATAAGTTAAAGTAGTATGGGCTGAAGGAATGGACGATAAGGTGGATAGAAAGCTGGCTAGATTGTCGGGCACAACGGGTAGTGATCAATGGCTCCATGTCTAGTTGGCAGCCGGTATAAAGTGGAGTGTCCCAAGGGTCGGTCCTCGGGCTGGTTTTGTTCAATATCTTCATTAATGATCTGGAGGATTGTATGGATTGCACCCTCAACAAGTTTGAAGATGACACTAAACTGGGAGGAGAGGTAGATACGCTGGAGGGTAGGGATAGGATACAGAGGGACCTAGACAAATTAGAGGATTGGGCCAAAAGAAATCTGATCAGGTTCAACAAGGACAAGTGCAGAGTCTTGCACATAGGACGGAAGAATCCCATGCACCACTACAGACTAGGGACCGAATGGCTCGGCAGCAGTGCTGCAGAAAAGGACCTAGGGGTTACAGTGGACGAGAAGCTGGATATGAGTCAACAGTGTGCTCTTGTTGCCAAGAAGGCCAATGGCATTTTGGGATGTATAAGTAGGGGCATTGCCAGCAGATTGAGGGACGTGATCGTTCCCCTCTATTCAACATTGGTGAGGCCTCATCTGGAGTACTGTTTCCAGTTTTGGGCCGACACTACAAGAAGAATGTGGCAAAATTGGAAAACGTCCAGCCGAGGGCAACAAAAATGATTAGGGGACTGGAACACATGAGTTATGAGGAGAGGCTGAGGGAACTGGGATTGTTTAGTCTGAGGAAGAGAAGAATGAGGGGGGATTTGATAGCTGCTTTCAACTACCTGAAAGGGAGTTCCAAAGAGGATGGCTCTAGACTGTTCTCAGTGGTAGCAGATGACAGAACGAGGAGTAATAGTCTGAAGTTGCAGTGTGGGAGGTTTAGGTTGGATATTAGGAAAAACTTTTTCACTAGGAGGGTTGTGAAACACTGGAATGCATTACCGAGGGAGGTGGTGGAGTCTCCTTCATTAGATATTTTTAAGGTCAGGCTTGACAAAGCCCTGGCTGGGATGATTTAGTTGGGGATTGGTCCTGCTTTGAGCAGGGGGTTGGACTAGATGACCTCCTGAGGTCCCTTCCAACCCTGATATTCTGTGATTCTATGACCCTATCACCACCCACACATGGCTGTGGATACCTCCAAGGAGCCAGAGTCACAGACTACTCCTGAGAACAACAAGGAGGTGGTAGTGGCGGATGAGGAGAAAAGGGAGGATTATAAAGGACAGGACCTGTGTTTGACTCTATCACAGTTTTACCAGTCCTGCCAGTTGAGCACGAGTGAGCCCCATGTAGGGGAAGGAACCTTGGGTAAGCGTGTAGACAAATTTTCCATGACAGAAACGGCATCCCCAATTAGCAGGACGCAGCTTTTGACTTTTCATTAATTTTCTCGTACTAGAAGAAGTAGCAGTACAACGAGACACAGTTGCTATCTGCTTTTCATTCACCTATAGAGTTAGGCAGGACAGGCTATGTGGAACAGTTTATGCGCACATGTCTCTTCCTTGAATTCTGAGAGATCGTGATGAAACTTCCATGGAGGTACATTGCAATCCTCTCCCAAAGGTTTCTAGGGATGGCAGCCTTATTTCTTCCTCTGCGGCAGGACACTTTCCCACACCAGGAGGCAATAAATGCAGCAGGCACCACTGTAGTACACAGCTAGAACAGAGGTGGGCAAACTACGGTCTTCAGGCCACATCTGGCCCACGGGACCCTCCTGCCCAGCCCCTGAGCTTCCAGCCACTCCCCCGCTGTTCCCCCTCCTCCGCAGTCTCAGCTCACTGCATCGCCAATGCAATGCTCTCGGCGGCGGGGCTGCAAGCTCTTGCCAGGCAGCGCACTCTTGGCGGGCAGCACAGCTGCAGAGCTGCGGCCTGACCCGGTGCTCTGTGCTGCGCAGCGGTGTGGCTGGCTCTAGCCAGGCAGCACGGCTGCTTGTCCTGGTGCTCTGGGCGGCATGGCTGTAGTGCTGCCAGCCACCAGTGCTCAAGGCAGCGCGGAGGGAGCAGGGGAGGTTGGATAGGGAGCAGGGGAGTTCCGGGTGGTGGTCAGGGGTGTGGATAGAGATTGGGGCAGTCAGAGGGCAGGGAACTGGTGGGTTGAATGGGGTCAGAGGTCCTGGGGGGGCAGTCAGGAAGGAGAGGGGGAGCTGAATGGGGCAGCAGGTGGCAGGCAGGGGTTCCAGGGGCAGTCTACACTAAGTGTAAACAACATTTTAAAAAGCACTTAATTAAAACATTCCAGATAGCGTGGCTTTCAAATGATCATCTTTTTTCTAGTCTGGATAAGGTCTTAATGAGTTTGAAGACAGCATACGAATGAGGTAGTAACCTTAACATCTAATAACTTAAATATCACCACTGATTATTTTCGCAGAAATATTCTTATCAGCTAGGTAGTTGTTCTTGGATGCACTGGTCGATTATCGGAGGTTAAGATGGCTATGTCCCAATCTACATCCGATGGTCAAAATGGCATCTGGGTTATTTGTGACAGCTGGCTGATAGCTAGATATTTTTTAGGCTGCAGTGTGATTAGTATGCTAATGATATCCAGTTCCATTTCTTTCACCAAACACAAATTCTACTGTTTCATTCCTTCCCCAAAGCCTGGCCAAAATAGACACCTACATGAAAATGAACTGGCTGTGATTATCGTGTCAAGACTGAAGTGATATCTTGTTGAAAGTGTCAAACATCTAAGTAGAATGGGCTGAGACTATCTGCACCAATTAAAGGAATGCCCACCTAGCACCAAAATACTTCACAGTCTGGGTATCCTGTTGGAGTCATCACTACTCCTGGATTTTGAGGCCTTGTGTGCACTACAGAACATAGCTGTTGCTGACATTTCTTGTCAGTAACAGGTAACATATACAGTTAAATTGTGTTTAATACTAGTTCAGCTACATGTACCTAGGGGTTACAGTGGACGAAAAGCTGGATATGAGTCAACAGTGTGCCCTTGTTGCCAAGACGGCTAACGGCATTTTGGGCTGTATAAGTAGGGGCACTGCCAGGAGATCGAGGGACGTGATCATTCCCCTCTGTTCGACATTGGTGAGGCTTCATCGGGAGTACTGTGACCAGTTTTGGGCCCCACACTACAAGAAGGATGTGGAAAAATTGGAAAACGTCCAGCCGAGGACAACAAAAATGATTAGGGGACTGGAACAAATGACTAATGAGGAGAGGCTGAAGGAACTGGGATTGTTTAGTCTGGAGAAGAGAAGAATGAGGGGGGATTTGATAGCTGCTTTCAACTACCTGAAAGGGGGTTCCAAAGAGGATGGATCTAGACTGTTCTCAGTGGTACGAGATGATAGAACAAGGAGTAATGGTCTCAAGTTGCAGTGTGGGAGGTTTAGGTTGAATATTAGGAAAAGCTTTTTCACTAGGAGGGTGGTGAAGCACTGGAATGCGTTACCTAGGGAGGTGGTGGAATCTCCTTCCTTTGAGGTTTTTAAGGTCAGGCTGGACAAAGCCCTGGCTGGGATGATTTAGTTGGGGATTGATCCTGCTTTGAGCAGGGGGTTGGACTAGATGACCTCCTGAAGTCCCTTCCAACCCTGATATTCTATGATTCTATGTATAGACAAGGAAAAATCGTGCTGAATATTGCTTGTTCCAGCCTATCTACACTCATAGCTAAATCATGTTTTAGCACCAGTTCAACATCACCCCTTGCTGACACTCATTGGGAACTGGCAGTATTTATTTCTTGCACTGTAGACAACACCTTAAGTAAAGAACAATTGGATCACTACCTTTAATGTACACAATTCCCAGGAGACTGATCACTCCTTCCTGACATACTGTGCAACAGTCATCCATAAATGGAAAACCTCCAGGCTAAATAAATTAAGGTAATTGTTTCTACTTAGGGCTCCCCATAAAATTCAAGCTTTGGCTTGTGCAGAATGCAGCTGCCTGAAGTTGAGTACAGGGTGAGTCATTATTGTCCCCTCTAAAATAGAAAGAGTTTTGAAGAATGTCTCACCATTGTTCACATGGTTCAGCTGAACTGTTGTTTGCAATGTTAGAAGCCCTAGTGTATACAGGCTTTTGGCTGCCAACACAGTTTATCAGTTCCCTGTCAATTAAAATTTGCTCCCTGCAGGTCTAAGCAACACGGTGCGAAAACTACATCAGGAGCTGAAACCCCATCTACACTAGGGCTCATAACACTGACAACACCCGTTCAGCTGAATTAATGTTAACAGTGGGAAACTTTCCAGAAATGTACCTAGTTTAGACAAGACCTGTGCAATTAATGTGCTAGTGAGTTATCTTTTAAGACTCAAATTTTCCAGGACCCAGTTACCTGAAACTCCCTCTCCACCTGTACCCACAGCAACAGTTAAATCAGCTTATTTGTTCTGATGTCAGTTCCCTTGATGGCCAGCAGGCCCATCCCCTAGAATTTCTCCCTCTGGACCAGTTTAACTCTGGTCATGACATAAGGCTCATTTTATTTAATAATTGGTTGCTGTGGTTGAGATTTGTCTGCTTGTTGCTTTCAGTTCTAATTTTAATTGCCAGTTTGGGAATTTGTAACTTGTATAACATTTAGTCTACTAAAGTTTGTTAGTGATGGTTACAGCAACGGCTATATCTTTATATCACTTTCCCACTGAGTGCAGGAGGAAGAATTTGAATATATATGTCTACATTTTTGTAATTAAAGAACATTGTTGCCATTATTAAGGGTACTATGAAAATTCATCTGATAGAAAATGAAAGATGTTTAAATATTTTGTATTATAAGCAGTGATTAGAACGTACTTTACACCAGTGGTTCTTAAAGCCAGTCCACCGCTTGTTCAGGGAAGCGACGTGGGCCAAGGGACGTGCTGGCCCCCTTCCCGCAGCCCCCATTGGCCTGGAGCAGCAGTTCACCGCTCCAGGCCAATGGGGGCTGCGGGAAGTGGTGTCGGTCAAGGGATGTGCTGGCTGCCCTTCCCGCAGCCCCCATTGGTCTGGAGCGGCAAACCGCGGCCAGTGGGAGCCGCGATCAGCTGAACCTGGAGGTAAACAAACCGGTCCTGCCCCCCAGGGGCTTTCCCTGGACAAGTGGCGGACCGGTTTTGAGAACCACTGCTTTACACTACATCACCATTTTCCTTTAACACACAGGGCACATATAACCATGCTTAAAGCTAAACTGCAAATCAAATCATAAATCCATTCTTTAACTGTTTCAGCTAGAAGCTCTTGGCAAGCTTTTTGAGAGACCTAAACAGTGAAGTCACAAGCATCTGTAACTTGAATCAAAATCTTCCCCCTACATGGCTACACAAATGAAGGAAGATAAGATGTGAGGAGAATCTGAATGTGGCTTACAGGAGGATGCAAAATCTACAACAAATCTATTCCCTGCTGTAAAAAGAAAAGGAGTACTTGTGGCACCTTAGAGACTAACCAATTTATTTGAGCATGAGCTTTCGTGAGCTACAGTGAGCTGTAGCTCACGAAAGCTCATGCTCAAATAAATTGGTTAGTCTCTAAGGTGCCACAAGTACTCCTTTTCTTTTTGCGAATACAGACTAACACGGCTGTTACTCTGATTCCCTGCTGTGTGACAGAATCTAAGTTTTCATTTTAAAACACAGGTTTCTAGCACTATGGCTGGGAAGTAACATGACCAACACAAAATGAACACAAACGGATGCGTTGAGGTCAGTTTCAAGTAATCCTGAACTACACTAGGGCTGAGAAATATGAACTGTTGCATTTGAAAAGACCACGGAACTTCACTATGACAACTTACAGGTCAACATTGACAATTTCATTGCTAATCGTTTTTAGCAAAAACATCAACCTAACCAGTTTATCCATTATTATATGCAGTGGAACACCTGGGGTAGCGAAAAGCTGTGTAGTGTTGCAAGGATGGGAAAAAGGGAAGTTAAGCTACATCCCACCCTCAAAATGCCAAGTGCTTTGAGATTTTAAATGCAATATCCTGTACCACATAAGATCTGGCAGCAAGAAAATTGCATAATTTTAATATAAAAATGCTATACTGATTTTATTATTCATTTTCATATTTAGTTCACTGGCCACTGCCTTTTTTCCCATTTACACAGAATTGCTGCAAAATTTGTAGTCTGCCGCAGCAGAAATCTGCAGAAACTAGGGGATCTTCCCACAGACTGATATCCAGCTCGCTGCAGTCTACAAAAGCCCTTCTATAAGAGATCAGTAAGATGTGCTGCTGAAATTTTTTTTTTTTAAATCCACATTTCTTACCCACAACTTTCCGTTAACCCAAAATAGGCAGTAGCATTATCATCTGTTGAACGGGCTATTTCTTTTTCATTTCAAAAATATTAACGTTCAAAGATTTCATTTAATCATAGTTCAGACGTCACTGAGAATTACCTCCATCCGTCACTTACTTTCAGAACTTGCTTTCCTGTCACAGCCAGTTACCTATATTTCTGTTAACAGAAATATTTTCCAGTCTAATCAACTTGATCTTCTTGTCCAGTTTATTCAGTAATACTAATGTCACCATATAATCACAATTGATTATTTGATGACTGCGATGTCAAACACTGGACTTTAGCACTAAATAATATAAAAGAATGTTCTATTTACAGATTATTATTATTTTTTGCATTACTTGCACCTATATGGCTACTAGTAACACAAAGTTTGAACTCAACACTGCAGTGGCTGAATCTCAGATCTGGAGATTACTGCTTATATAATATATAGCGCACAGTAATATGCGTCCAAATCACGGTAATAGTAGTATTAATACGTAGCTCTTATATAGCACTTTTCATCAGTAGATCTCAAAGTGCCTAAAATCTTTAATTGTTGTATGCTTGTCTCTCTCACCAACAGAAGTTGGTCCAATAAAAGATATTACCTCACCCATCTTGTCTCTCACGATCTTTAATGTATTTAACTTCACAACACCCTTGTGACGTAAGGAACCCCTTTTAAAAACATTGATGTAAACTCTTGCGTACAGCATTTAGTATTGTTAGTTGATGAACTAACTATATTTAATGGGACAGCAAATCTTTTAAACATAAGGATCAATTACCTTTAACAAGCAATTTATCTCTAATAGACACTCTCCGAGTAGAATCAGAAGCTGGGTTGGATGTACGAGGCCCTTTGACACCATCATCCCGCTTCAGTTTGCTTGCCAATGTTAGCATTACGGCTATCTTCAACCTAGAACGCAGGCATCAAAATAAGATTAGTCACTACAGTTCAAAGTGCCAGATAAAGTCACAAAATAGTCAAAAGTTGGGACCAAGTGTAGAGCCAAGTGGTATCCATGGTATCCTACTGACAGCTTGTCTACACTTGAAAAGCTACAGCAGCATAGCTGCACGGTTGTAGTGCTTCAGTGTAGATGTTACCTATACTGACGAGACGGGTTCTCCTGTCAGTGTATAGTTAACCCACCTCCCCGAGAGATGGTAGCTAGGTGACGGAAGAACTGTTCCATTGACGTAGCACAATCTACACAGAGACTTAGGTCGGCCTCACTACGGTGCTCAGGACAACTTGAGACAATTTAAGGTGTAAATACTAAGGCCTTGTCTACACTGCCACTTTACAGCACTGCAACTTTCTCACTCAGGGGTGTGAAAAAACAAACCTGTGTGGTTGCGGCACAGTGCTGGACGAGCGCTCTCCCAGTGCTCTAAAAAACCCACCTCAACAAGGGACGTGGCTCCCAGCGCTGAGGCACTGTTTACACTGGCAGGGGAGTGTTTTTTCACACCCCTGAGCAAGAAAGTTGCAGCGCTGTTAATTGCCGGTGTAGACAAGCCCTTAGAAGGTAGGCTGACATAGCTACGTTGGGCAGGGGTGTGGAGGGAACAAACACAACACACCCCTGCATGACGTAACTATGCTGACCTCACCCACTGTATAGCTTCAGCTATGACGATGGAAGAATGCTTCCATTGGTCTGGCTACCATTGCTCAGGGAAGTGGTGTTCCTATACTGTTGGAAAACCCCTTCTGTCATGCCAGGTGTATCGATACTATAGCTACGGCTACAGCTATTCTGGCATGGTCTCCACAGCATAGACAAACCTTAAGCATCTGGTTAGATACAGAGGCCCAGGTACAGCTCCTAAGATAAGAAGTGATCATTTTGTTACATCAGTCTTCCCCTAAAGGAATTAGTGAAGATTTCTGTGATACATCACTATGGGCCTCTATTGTATAAAGGCATACAAAGGTCAATGCTTGAAAATTACAAAAACAAAACCTAATCAATATGCCAAATAGCTAGAAGGCACTTATGCAAGACCACTGGTAGTTCTAGAGAAAATTGCGCTTTGGTAGGCCAGGACCAAAGAAGCCTGGGGAAACTGCACGCTGTAAGATTTTTGTCTTCACTGGAGGAAAAAGGATGTGCTCTTATATTAGTAACTTTACTTAGATTATCTCAAGGTAAAATTCTAGTGAAGGCAAAGCAGTTTGCCATTTCATACAAGTTAGCAAATTGAGTTAAAACTAGAAAAACAGGAAGAGGCATAGTTAAGTAGGGCCTTAAAGATATTCCTAAGAATCATGAACTTATAGTGAAGAAGGGTGAGCCACTTGAGGGATTCATTGGCTAGGTAATGTGGTCAGAACAAAAATAGAGCCAACGTAGTTATCAAGGAGGCCAGTAAGGCAATATTAATCATAACATAACATGAGGGACTTGACGAGAGATTATGCTGTGTAGACTTCAGCTCTGTACCTGTATGCTCCATTCTTGTGGACAAGCAGTGAAGTAAAATTTGCCAAATTGCTGCACCAGCGATTTCACTTTCTTACCACATCCATTTATACTACATAACAGACAGCCAGGGAAAAATTTTAGGCCTCTAAATCTAGATAGTGCACATGTAAAAGCAGTTATTTTCCAAAATTCTGGGCAGACAGTAGCATGGATCCAGGCTATGATTTATATGCCAAATTTTAGAAACTCAAAATGCCATTGCATTAATTAGGTAATGAAGAGACACAAAAAGGGAAATGAAGGCATTAAACTGGAACAAAACGGAAATGTTGAAAAGCACAAAACATAGCAAAGAACTGAATAATAAAGTTACACACAATCACAAATCATATTTGTGGAATATTATACTGATAAAAAATGCAAAGAGCTTGAATGCACTTGGTGTAGTAGCCTCTAAATCTGGTCCTGAAATATCCACTTACCTAGGGGAAATATAAATCTTGCTTGGCAAAGTGAGCCAAGCTAGGATGGGAAACCACCAATTCCTCCTCTCTGGAGGAAGGAGAAAGGGCCAGAGAGCAGCCCAGGGAAGAGGAGCGGAAGAACAAGGAACGAATGGCACAGGCATTACTACTCTTACAAGGAGTGAGAGCGAAGAAAGAAGAAGCTGGAGCACCTACTACTTTCCCCAGAGGGATGGGGGAACAAAGAACAGAATGATCACATGGGGAAGAGTAGCTCCTGTCCCCTCAGATCCTGGACAAGAATAAGGCCCAGATCCTCAAAGGTGTTTAGGTGCCTAACTTTCATTGATTTCAATGGAAAGTAGGCGCCTAAATGCCTTTGCAAATCTGAGCATTAATGTCCCCCAGACTGCACTAATGGGGGCAGAGCAGGAAGTGTTCAGAATTTGTTAACTGGGGGGCGGAGTAGAAGAAGAGGGCATGGGGACAGCCCAGAATTTATTTGGCAGGAACAGAGAACAGAAGAGCCCCCAAAACGTGTTAATTTAATCACTTGCGAGGTTCCAGAATGATCGATTGTTGCGGGAGAGAAGAGCTGACATGGGGAGATGCGTAAATTAAACAGGGCAGGTAGTAGCCGGGAGCTCAGGAAAGTTGGGAGATTCAGGATTTGTCTACACTGAGTTGCTCCTACTCAACTGGGTCAGTCAGTCCTCAGAGGTTGGGGGGATGCTAGTGTCAGTCAGTCTGTCCCCAGGGTGAGGGGAGATAAAAGGGGGCAGCGTCTGTCCCTTTGGGAGGGGCAGGAAGGGGAGGCAGAGTCCAACCGTGGGCAGGGCGAAGGGGAGGGTAGGAAAGGGGACTGGCGTTGTGGAGGGGGCAGCATCCAGCTGTCCCAATTGGGGGGGGCGGGGGCCAGTGAAAGAAAGGGGGCCGGCGTCCCCCGGCCTGTCCCCCTGGTGGCGGCGGAGGGAGGGAAGGGGGCCGGCGACCCCCGGCCTGTCCCCCTGGTGGCGGCGGAGGGAGGGAAGGAAGGGGGCCGGCGTCCCCCGGCCTGTCCCCCTGCTGGCGGGGGAGGGAGGGAAGGAAGGGGGCCGGCGCCCCCCGGCCTGTCCCCCTGCTGGCGGGGGAGGGAGGGAAGGAAGGGGGCCGGCGCCCCCCGGCCTGTCCCCCTGCTGGCGGGGGAGGGAGGGAAGGAAGGGAGCCGGCGCCCCCCGGCCTGTCCCCCTGCTGGCGGGGGAGGGAGGGAGGGAAGGGGACCGGCGTCCCCCGGCCTGTCCCCCTGCTGGCGGGGGAGGGAGGGAGGGAAGGGGGCCGGCGTCCCCCGGCCTGTCCCCCTGCTGGCGGGGGAGGGAGGGAGGGAAGGGGGCCGGCGTCCCCCGGCCTGTCCCCCTGCTGGCGGGGGAGGGAGGGAGGGAAGGGGGCCGGCGTCCCCGGCCTGCCCCCTGCTGGCGGGGGAGGGAGGGAGGGAAGGGGGCCGGCGTCCCCCAGCCTGTCCCCCTGCTGGCGGGGGAGGGAGGGAGGGAAGGGGGCCGGCGTCCCCCGGCCTGTCCCCCTGCTGGCGGGGGAGGGAGGGAGGGAAGGGGGCCCGCGTCCCCCGGCCTGTCCCCCTGCTGGCGGGGGACGGAGGGAGGGAAGGGGGCCGGCGTCCCCCGGCCTGTCCCCCTGCTGGCGGGGGAGGGAGGGAGGGAAGGGGGCCGGCGTCCCCCGGCCTGTCCCCCTGCTGGCGGGGGAGGGAGGGAGGGAAGGGGGCCGGCGTCCCCCGGCCTGTCCCCCTGCTGGCGGGGGAGGGAGGGAGGGAAGGGGGCCGGCGTCCCCCGGCCTGTCCCCCTGCTGGCGGGGGAGGGAGGGAGGGAAGGGGGCCGGCGTCCCCCGGCCTGTCCCCCTGCTGGCGGGGGAGGGAGGGAGGGAAGGGGGCCGGCGTCCCCCGGCCTGTCCCCCTGCTGGCGGGGGAGGGAGGGAGGGAAGGGGGCCGGCGTCCCCCGGCCTGTCCCCCTGCTGGCGGGGGAGGGAGGGAGGGAAGGGGGCCGGCGTCCCCCGGCCTGTCCCCCTGCTGGCGGGGGAGGGAGGGAGGGAAGGGGGCCGGCGTCCCCCTGCCTGTCCCCCTGCTGGCGGGGGAGGGAGGGAGGGAAGGGGGCCGGCGTCCCCCTGCCTGTCCCCCTGCTGGCGGGGGAGGGAGGGAGGGAAGGGGGCCGGCGTCCCCCGGCCTGTCCCCCTGCTGGCGGGGGAGGGAGGGAGGCCGGCGTCCCCCGGCCTGTCCCCCTGCTGGCGGGGGAGGGAGGGAGGCCGGCGTCCCCCGGCCTGTCCCCCTGCTGGCGGGGGAGGGAGGGAGGCCGGCGTCCCCCGGCCTGTCCCCCTGCTGGCGGGGGAGGGAGGGAGGCCGGCGTCCCCCGGCCTGTCCCCCTGCTGGCGGGGGAGGGAGGGAGGCCGGCGTCCCCCGGCCTGTCCCCCTGCTGGCGGGGGAGGGAGGGAGGCCGGCGTCCCCCGGCCTGTCCCCCTGCTGGCGGGGGAGGGAGGGAGGGAAGGGGGCCGGCGCCCCCCGGCCTGTCCCCCTGCTGGCGGGGGAGGGAGGGAGGGAAGGGGGCCGGCGCCCCCCGGCCTGTCCCCCTGCTGGCGGGGGAGGGAGGGAGGGAAGGGGGCCGGCGCCCCCCGGCCTGTCCCCCTGGTGGCGGCGGAGGGAGGGAAGGAAGGGGGCCGGCGTCCCCCGGCCTGTCCCCCTGCTGGCGGGGGAGGGAGGGAGGGAAGGGGGCCGGCGTCCCCCGGCCTGTCCCCCTGCTGGCGGGGGAGGGAGGGAGGGAGGGAAGGGGGCCGGCGTCCCCCGGCCTGTCCCCCTGCTGGCGGGGGAGGGAGGGAGGGAAGGGGGCCGGCGTCCCCCGGCCTGTCCCCCTGCTGGCGGGGGAGGAAGGGAGGGAAGGGGGCCGGCGTCCCCCGGCCTGTCCCCCCTGCTGGCGGGGGAGGGAGGGAGGGAAGGGGGCCGGCGTCCCCCGGCCTGTCCCCCTGCTGGCGGGGGAGGGAGGGAAGGAAGGGGGCCGGCGTCCCCCAGCCTGTCCCCCTGCTGGCGGGGGAGGGAGGGAGGGAAGGGGGCCGGCGTCCCCCGGCCTGTCCCCCTGCTGGCGGGGGAGGGAGGGAGGGAAGGGGGCCGGCGTCCCCCGGCCTGTCCCCCTGCTGGCGGGGGACGGAGGGAGGGAAGGGGGCCGGCGTCCCCCGGCCTGTCCCCCTGCTGGCGGGGGAGGGAGGGAGGGAAGGGGGCCGGCGTCCCCCGGCCTGTCCCCCTGCTGGCGGGGGAGGGAGGGAGGGAAGGGGGCCGGCGTCCCCCGGCCTGTCCCCCTGCTGGCGGGGGAGGGAGGGAGGGAAGGGGGCCGGCGTCCCCCGGCCTGTCCCCCTGCTGGCGGGGGAGGGAGGGAGGGAAGGGGGCCGGCGTCCCCCGGCCTGTCCCCCTGCTGGCGGGGGAGGGAGGGAGGGAAGGGGGCCGGCGTCCCCCGGCCTGTCCCCCTGCTGGCGGGGGAGGGAGGGAGGGAAGGGGGCCGGCGTCCCCCGGCCTGTCCCCCTGCTGGCGGGGGAGGGAGGGAAGGGGGCCGGCGCCGCCCGGCCGGTCGCGCTGTGTCCCCGGGGGGAGGGGCGCTCGCTGGCGCCGGGCCGGGCGGACTCACCTGGGCACCGAGTCAGGTCCCGGCTGCAGCGGCCCCCACCATCCCGGCCTGCCCGGCGCGGCGCGCCCCGCCCCGCGGCCCGGCGCTCCCGGAAGTGGGGGCGGGGCCGTTCTTTCAACACCAACTTTATTAGCAGCCGCCGCGCGCCAGCCCCGCTCCCGTCCCCCCCCCCGCCGCGGGGGCGCGGCCCCGTGTCCCCCCGGGGAGGCGCGTGAAGCCGGCCCCGGCTCGCGGCCCCGCGGGCGGGAAGAGGATGACGTCACAGCGCGGCGCGGTTCCCTGAGGTGAGGCCCCGGCCCAGCAGCGGGAGTCCCGCGCGTCGCCCCGGCGGGGGGGGGCCCGCCCCAGCCCGCGGCGCTTGGGGCTGCTCGGCGAGCTGCCGCCAGCACTGCAGCGGGTCAGCCCGTCGCCTTCGGTCCAGGTCCCGGTGTGTCGGTCCCGGCTCCAGGGGACGCAGCGACGCCGATCCGTGCAAAGATGTTGGCAGCTGGGGGCGGCGTGGGGCCCGCGGGCCGGCTACCGACTCCCCCTGCACCGCGCGCTGCTCGGGTCTCCTTGGCCGTGGCGGCGCCCCCTCCGCCTGCCCGTCCCTCCCGCAGCCGAGGTGAGACCCGCGGGCGCGCCGCCAGGGGCGTCCCCCGCTCCCGCGGGAGCCTGGTCTGCGCTGCCCGCTGCCGCCGTGCTTCTCAGCCGGGGGCCCCGGGCAGGCTCCAGGGCCTCCGCCGAAATAACCCAGAGAACAGGGCCGGCGCTGGACTTGCTGCGGCCCACAGCAGAGAGCTGCAGCCTGAGCAAAAAAAGCTTTGAGGGGCCCCCAGGGGCGTGGGGCCGCAGGCAGTTGCCCTGCTTGCTGTCCCCTAACGCCGGCCCTGGCTTTTAAGCTACGGGGTATGCAGGAAACCAGTCGTGGCCCCAGTGGGCCGAGGAATTTTTATAGCATGTTGGGGGCCTCAGGAAGAAAACGTTTGAGACCCCCTGAATTGCAGCAACCTCAATCACCTTCTCCTTCAAGTACCTCCTTGCTTACTCCCTTGCTGCCTCTGATGCACAATGGAAACTCCCTGTCAGAATCCGTAAAACTGCCACTTTATCCTCTCATAAAACCCTCCTCAACCAACCTCTGCTGTGATGCCAACAAATCGCACCCAGCGGCCGTTGGCTTCGCAAGCGATGAGCTGAGCTTTCTGTTCTTCTACTAAGCTCTCTGTTTTATTGTTACCTCATCCTACCAACACATCTCCACCCAGTTTTGTCTGTTTTGTCTACCTGTTGGATCCTGACATGGAGATTGTGAGCTTTCTGTGGCAGGGATTGTCCTTTTCGTCACATGCTTGTAAACTGCTTAGTAAAATGGGGCTCTGACCCTCAACTGGAGTTCTTAGATACGACTAATATATTTACCTCTTTTGACCCAAGCGGCTAGCCAAAATGTTAGGGTCCTAGGGGTTGTTCTAGTTAGAAGGAGAAATTGATGATGGAGCCAGGTATCTGATGTACATTCTTTGTCAACAAATAAGATTACAAAATCCTGTTTCCATAAACACAGCAGGAATCAAACAAGAGACAGGGTCTTTGCTCACTTACAGCTCCAAGCCCCATTTCCAGTCAGCAAAAGCTCTCTTACATGGGTATAACTCAGAAAATCTGAAAAATCCTCACCCTTGAGCAACACAGTTATACCAAGTTTCAGAGTAACAGCCGTGTTAGTCTGTATTCGCAAAAAGAAAAGGAGTACTTGTGGCACCGTAGAGACTAACCAATTTATTTGAGCATAAGCTTTCGTGAGCTACAGCTCACTTCATCGGATGCATACTGTGGAAAATTCAGCAGATGTTTTTATACACACAGACCATGAAAAAATGGGTGTTTATCACTACAAAAGGTTTTCTCTCCCCCCACCCCACAAAAGAGAAAACCTTTTATAGTGATAAACACCCATTTTTTCATGGTCTGTGTGTATAAAAACCTCTGCTGAATTTTCCACAGTATGCATCCGATGAAGTGAGCTGTATCTCACGAAAGCTTATGCTCAAATAAATTGGTTAGTCTCTAAGGTGCCACAAGTACTCCTTTTCTTTTTACAGTTATACCAGCTGAACTCCCTGGAGTAGACAGCACTCTGTCAACCAAAGGGCTTCTCCTGTCGACATAGCTACTGCCTCTTTTGGAGGTGGCTTAACTGCACCAACAGGAGTGGTGTAGAAGCATCGTCCCTAAAACTTTGCAGTGGCACAGTTGGGCTGATTCCATGTTGTAAGTGTAGAGCTGCCCCAAGCTTTTCTCAGGGTGAGGTTCCCAGTGCTTATTCTGACTGTGCCCTTGGTTTTTCTTCCCCTGCTCTCTTTCAGACCCACAGTCTTTCACAAAACAATAGGTAGAGCAACCTGTCTGCCCGCAAGTACCCTGCAAGTTTGGGGCAGTGAGCGTCTGGGTTTGGGGTGGAGGCCTCTTGGTTCAGCTGCCTGCCTACATAAAGAAGTTTAATGGTTTCTTACAATAATCTTAAATGAAGGGAGCAGTTACACTGCCCAGTTTCAAAGAGGTTTAACCCAGCGCACAACAGTATAAATAATAAACTTCCCATGGCCCTGGAGGTTCTCAGCCAGGTCATCTGAGTAGCATTGCAGACCTAAGCCTAGGGAGTGGCATGGAGCTGGCCCACCTGAAAAGCATAACAAACCCAGCCTTCATTATCATCACTGTCAAAAATAACTGCTGAATTTTACATCAATGAGTATTTTTAACTATCTGCCACACTTGTGTGGGTGTTTGGGGTTGAGACTGATGAAAGTGAAGGGTATTCCATGGTAATAGATAAAGTTCCATGGTAAGGTTAGTTTATCATTGTTGCAGCTGAATTTGGGCCCATTGTGCATAGAGTTCATGGGGTACCTGATATTACTATATCCCCCTTGGTTATAGGCCCTGCAATGTGAGCATGAACTCTAATTTGAACAGAACCATTTATTACACAGAATTCACATTTATCTACTTTTATGACTTCTCTGTGAAAAGACTGATTTTTTTCCTAAAGGTATTTGTTGTTCACAGAGTAATTTCTGGCTAACTCCAACTCATGAGCTTGTGAGTATTATGAATTCAAACTGCTTTGGTCAGTTTTGATTGGGCACATTTTTGTTTCCTCTTGGGATGAGCATAACTGCTATAGTTTATTTAATAGTAGTGTCTAGATTCTCCAACTGATCAGGGTGTAATTGTTCTTGGTGTAATACAAACACAAAGGGAGACAAAGCAAGGAGAATTTTTATTTTAATTGGACCAACTTTAGGTGATGAGAGACAAGCTTTCAAGCTTACAAAGAGCTCTCTTCAGGTCTGTGAAACTTACTAAGAGCAGTCTACACTAAAGCAGGGATCCACGCTCTGAGATCAATCCACTGGCAGTGAATTTAGCAGGTCTAGTAAAGACCCGCCAAATTGACTGCAGATCACTCTCCAGTCAATCCCTGTACTCTACCCCCAATTAGAAGAGTAAGGTAAGTCAAAAGGAGATTGTCTCGTGTAGACCCCGTGGTAACTCAACCTTAGGTACGTTTACTCCAGCTACGTTATTCACGTAGCTGGAGTTGCGTAGCGTAGGCCGACTTACTGTGGTAGTGTAGACATAACCTAAGAGGACACCCAGTAAGTTCCCCAGACCTGAAGAAGAAATCTGAAAGCTCATCCAATAAAAAAATATTACCTCACCCATCCTCTCTAATATGCTGGAACAGACATAGCTACAACACTGCACGTGCGTGCACATGCGCGCGCACACACACAGAGTAAGAGACTGACCGTGCTTCAAACAACTCACAATCTAAAGTCCATGTTTGGTAGAGCAGGTTAGAAAAAACCAAGGTGGATAAAAATCAATGCTTTAAAAATAAATAAATATTTTTTAATTTAAATCGGATTTTTTGGATAAAATGCTTTTTGTAAAATGCTTAATTAAAACTCTAAAGATAATTTTAATTAAGATAGATATCTCATCATGGAATAGGGATTATAAATTCGAATTCTATAGTATGAGACAATATAGCCATATAATGTTAAGAAAATTTTTATAAATGAGTTCCAATAGTTCATGGATTAGGGATCCAATTTTATGGGGTTCCAGGGACTTCTGTATAGATTATTTAAGTTAATCTTTCTATCTACCCAATGGGACTTAGTGCTTAGTCTAGAAGATACCATCAGCTATGCTTAGTTTTGCACTTCTCAGACTGTTCTGCAGAGATAACTTGCTTGTTAACAGCAAAAATGTTTTTAAATAAATATATAGAGAGGTGAGAAATAAGACCTCAATCCTATTGTCCCTCTGCAAATTTGTGTATACAGAGTCAATCCCTTACCTCTCTCTAAAAGTGCAAAGTTTCAAAAAGTTCAATGACTAGAAGATTGTTGGGGGCAGAATAGATCTGGACAAGGAGAAGAAGTCTGGAGATAAATGTGAGAAGGAAGGGACAGGCAGTAGAAACAAAAGTGAAACTGTTTGAGCAGCATATTCCAGAAGTCTTCAGGTCTTTCTGAGTGTGTGGCCTTCATTGATTTGAGATCTACCATACCATTCTCTCACTTGAAGGAAAAACCTATAATGGCAGCAGGCCGTAAAAGAGACCCAGTTTAGGAATAAGAACCATTCAAGAAATATATGTTTGCTGATGATGTTTTAAAGAAAGTCACATCGTGAACTGGTGGAAGTCACTTAAGCATTTGGATTCAGAAACTGTTGAAGTGACCATTTCACTTTTAACAGCAGTAGTTTCTTTTGACAGTGTAGAAATAATATTTTCTTCCTTTGGACGAATTCATTCCAAATTGAGAAATCATTTGGGACCTGAAAAAGCAGGAAAGATTGATTTTTCTTTTCCAGATTATGAACAAACAGGAAAATGAAGGTGAAGACGACTGAGTTAGCTGCAGAAGCCAATATTTTAAGTTTCTCATGTTGACCTGGCTGACAGTTGATTTGTTGTTTTTTTTTTAAATATTTCATTTACCTATTTTAGTTAAGAAAAATTTAAAAAACAAACCTGATTTTAAAATAAACTTGAATGTTTAACTAAGTTCAAAAATTCATATGCTTGTTTTGTTAAAATATTATGTTTGCTGTTGAAGAAAAAAATCCAGAATACATAATGTTATTTTAGTTAAATAAAACAATTTAAATGTCTGTCTGGTGATGTTCTCTTCCTAATACAGCATGGCAAAAAATCCTCCAAATATTAACGATTAACCTGTTGAACTGGAGATAGTTCACCTCCCAATGACTTCATAAATATCTGCTTCAGTTACCTTCGGTAAATGAAATAAGCAAACAATCATTCATTTTCTGATATAGCTGTAAAACTAATCTGAAAAGTTTTCAAAATAAATCACTCTAAAAATGTATAGTGTGTACCTTCTACAAATGAAACCTACATCTATCTCTGAGTTGTGAAGAATATGTATTAAGGTTATAACCACCAACAAGAATGCACTTTTATGTAGAAATCCAGGATTAAATCAAGTCTTCCTGACTAGTGATTTAAATCAAATTCACCCTGGAAAAAACAAAATTTTTCTGTGAGGAAATTTCAGACAAAATATTCTAATTTGGAAAATTCAGTTGGGGAAAAAAAAAATTCCCCCCTGGAAGTTTTGAACCAATTGGAAATGAAACTTTTTTTTAAAATCAAATGAAAAGTAAATTATATTTTCATTGCAATATTTCCAGCAGGGGAAAATGAACATTGAGTTGATCTGACATTTTCCCCACACAACAAATCAGTTTCAATAAAACTATTTTTCAGTACAAAAAGTTCCAACCTGCTCTTTGATTTTCAGAAGAAAAGAAAAAAGTTTTGATTTTCAAAAAGATCCAATGCCAATAAAACAGTGTCAACTGAACAGGTAATGAGGGGTATGTGCTGTTTAGGAAAGACCGAAATAAAGGTAAAGGTGGAGTAGCATTGTATATCAATGATGAGGTAGAATGTAAAGAAATAAGAAGTAATGAAATGGATGTGACTGAGTCCGTCTGGACAAAAATTACATTGGGGAAGAAAACTATTAGAGCCTCCCCTGGGATAGTGCTTAGGGTGTGCTATAGACCGCCGGGATCTAATTTGGATATGGATAGAGCCCTTTTTAATGTTTTTAATAAAGTAAATACTAATGGAAACTGTGTGATCATGGGAGACTTTAACTTCCCAGATATAGACTGGAGGACGAGTGCTAGTAACAATAATAGGGCTCAGATTTTCTTAGATGCGATAGCTGATGGATTCCTTCATCAAGTAGTTGCTGAACCGACTAGAGGGGATGCCATTTTAGATTTGGTTTTGGTGAGTAGTGAGGACCTCATAGAAGAAATGGTTGTAGTGGATTGTCTTGGCTCAAGTGATCATGAGCTAATTCAGTTCAAACTGAACGGAAGGATTAACAAAAATAAATCTGCAACTAGGGTTTTTGATTTCAAAAGTGCTGACTTTCAAAAATTAAGGAAATTAGTTAGGGAAGTGGATTGGACTGGAGAATTTATGGATCTAAAGGTAGAGGAGGCCTGGGATTATTTTAAATCAAAGCTGCAGAAGCTATCGGAAGCCTGCATCCCAAGAAAGGGGAAAAAATACATAGGCAGGAGTTGTAGACCAAGCTGGATGAGCAAGCATCTCAGAGAGGTGATTAAGAAAAAGCAGAAAGCATACAGGGAGTGGAAGAAGGGAGGGATCAGCAAGGAAAGCTACCTTATTGAGGTCAGAACATGTAGGGATAAAGTGAGACAGGCTAAAAGTCAAGTAGAGTTGGACCTTGCAAAGGGAATTAAAACCAGTAGTAAAAGGTTCTATAGTCATATAAATAAGAAAACAAAGAAAGAAGAAGTGGGACTGCTAAACACTGAGGATGGAGTGGAAGTCAAGGATAATCTAGGCATGGCCCAATATCTAAACAAATACTTTGCCTCAGTCTTTAATAAGACTAAAGAGGATCTTAGGGATAATGGTAACATGACAAATGGGAATGAGGATATGGAGGTAGACATTACCATATTTGAGGTAGAAACGAAACAGCTTAATGGGACTAAATCGGGGGGCCCAGATAATCTTCATCCAAGAATATTAAAGGAATTGGCACAGGAAATTGCAAGCCCATTAGCAAGGATTTTTAATGAATCTGTAAACTCAGGAGTTGTACCGTATGATTGGAGAATTGCTAACATAGTTCCTATTTTTAAGAAAGGGAAAAAAAGTGATCCGGGTAATTATAGGCTTGTTAGTTTGACATCTGTAGTATGCAAGGTCTTGGAAAAAATTTTGAAGGAGAAGGTAGTTAAGGACATTGAAGTCAATGGTAAATGGGACAAAATACAACATGGTTTTACAAAAGGTAGATCGTGCCAAACCAACCTGATCTCCTTCTTTGAGAAAGTAACAGATTTTTTAGACAAAGGAGACGCAGTGGATCTAATTTACCTGGATTTTAGTAAGGCATTTGATATCGTGCCACATGGGGAATTATTAGTTAAATTGGATAAGATGGGGATCAATAGGAAAACTGAAAGGTGGATAAGGAATTGGTTAAAGGGGAGACTACAACGGGTCCTACTGAAAGGTGAACTGTCAGGCTGGAGGGAGGTTACCAGTAGAGTTCCTCAAGGATCGGTTTTGGGACCAATCTTTTTATTACTGACCTTGGCACAAAAAGTGGGAGTGTGCTAATAAAGTTTGCGGATGATACAAAGCTGGGAGGTATTGCCAATTTAGAGAAGGACAGGGATATCCTACAGGAGGATCTGGATGACCTTGTAAACTGGAGTAATAGTAATGGGATGAAATTTAATAGTGAGAAGTGTAAGGTCATGCATTTAGGGATTAATAACAAGAATTTTAGTTATAAGCTAGGGACGCATCAATTAGAAGTAACGGAGGAGGAAAGGGACCTTGGAGTATTGGTTGATCATAGGATGACTATGAGCTGCCAATGTGATATCGCCGTGAAAAAAACTAATGCAGTCTTGGGATGCATCAGGAGAGGTATTTCCAGTAGGGATAAGGAGGTTTTAGTACCGTTATACAAGGCACTGGTGAGACCTCACCTGGAATACTGTGTGCAGTTCTGGTCTCCCATGTTTAAGAAGGATGAATTCAAACTGGAACAGGTACAGAGAAGGGCTACTCAGATGATCCGAGGAAAGGAAAACTTGTCTTATGAAAGGAGACTCAAGGAGCTTGGCTTGTTTAGCCTAACTAAAAAAAGGTTGAGGGGAGATATGATTGCTCTCTGTAAATATATCAGAGGGATAAATACTGGAGAGGGAGAGGAATTATTTAAGCTCAGTACCAATGTGGTCACAAGAACAAATGGATATAAACTGGCCACCAGGAAATTTAGACTAGAAATTAGACGAAGGTTTCTAACCATCAGAGGAGTGAAGTTTTGGAATAGCCTTCCAAGGGAAGCAGTGGGGGCAAAAGATCTATCTGGCTTTAAGATTAAACTCGATAAGTTTATGGAGGAGATGGTATCATGGGATAACATGGTTTTGGTAATTAAATATTCATGATAAATAGGTCCAATGGCCTATGATGGGATATTAGATGGGGTGGGATCCGAGTTACCCAGGAAAGAATTTTCTGTAGTATCTGGCTGATGAATCTTGCCTATATGCTCAGGGTTTAGCTGATTGCCATATTTGGGGTCGGGGAGGAATTTTCCTCCAGGGCAGATTGGAAGAGGCCCTGGAGGTTTTTCGCCTTCCTCTGTAGCATGGGGCATGGGTCACTTGCTGGAGGATTCTCTGCTCCTTGAAGTCTTTAAACTACAATTTGAGGACTTCAATAGCACGGATATAGGTGTGAGGTTTTTTGCAGGAGCGGTGGGTGAAATTCTGTGGCCTGCGTTGTGCAGGAAGTCAGACTAGATGATCATAATGGTCCCTTCTGACCTAAATATCTATGAAAGCAAGACCTACAAAACTAATATAGCCAATTAAATTACACATATTGAGACCTCAAGGATAGAGGTCAGGACAGAGAGCATAATTCTGCCTTACTGGACATGTTTCAATAACCACTCTCTCTGAACCTCATGGGCTTTGTGAACATTCTTAAAAAGCTTTTTCTGCAGTGGCTTTGTTGTGCAAAACAGTTACTTTAGCCCCTGAGATGGATCCATAACTGTAACCTGTGTTTGGCACTCTTGCTGTTTTTCCTTGTCACTGATTGCATGACCACGCGTTTACTTCGTTCAGCCACAAGCCCTGTCAGCAGCTTCTAGATGCTTCTGAAAAACAGGCAGCCAGCATCCACGTTGGTTTTGTATAGATGTTTCCTGTTCCTCCTCTAGGACTGATCCTCAGGGGTGGTGTTTATGACTTACAACCTTTGTGTGTATGGTAGAGCTGTTACTTTACTACTTTGGGAGCCATTTTCTGTTTGGAGTATAATTTCTTCTCACACTTGCACAGGGGTACCTGTTTGACATTCTTGTGGCAGAATTCTCTGTCTTCTAGTCTCCTGGCATTTTGTACCTCATTCAGGGATACATTTTCTTTGGCCAGATGTAGGAACCAAGGTTTTTGTTCTTTTGTGCACAAGTCTTTACACTGGGGATGCTAACAAAGCTCTGTAAGGTATGCTGTGGCTGTCTAACAGTGCTAAGTGTGGATCTCTTGAATCTGCCAGGACACTGTTAAATCATGTTTTCTTATTTGTACTGCCTTTTCTACTAACCCATTTGATAGTATACATTGTTGTCCCTCATCCCAAGCAGTTAGCAAATGTTCAGGGTTGGTTTTGGTAGGAGGAGAAATTGGCGATACAAATCAGGCATTCCTTTGGTGCAGTCCTGTTTATTTACAAAGAATGGACAAAGTCCTGTTTCCCGAACACTGTAGGAACAACCAACAGGAGACTGTTTCCTTGCTCACACTTTCCAAGCCTGGCTTTCCAGTTAATGCTCTGCCCCAAAGAAGCATTCTTGCGTGCGCTCTTGGTCTCTCACTTGCTCTCTCTCTGCCACCCCCAAATCTGTGCCCTGGCCCCTGCATTTGCAATCAGTTCTCACATTATAAGTGTGTTTGCTGGTTTGTAATGGTCTATTATATTTGTAAGGATTTGTAACCAACAGAAATAAAGTTTGTTTTGTGTTAAAGTAAGGTTCCTCTACTTCCCCCAACCCCAATTTGAGAGTCACCAGGCAATGGTTGGCTGAGTTTCACTGTGATTTCACTCGGGAAGTAGCAGGACCAAAAAAGTGATACAAAGTCATGGTCTTTATTTTACACTTGTACTGCCCTCAGAAAGCTTACAATCTGAATAGACAAGACTGACAATGGGTGGGGCAGGAAGTGGGCACAGAAAGGGGAAGTGACATAGCTAAAGTCACACGGTAGGAGAGCCAGGAAAAGAACACTTGCTTTTTTTGCTGTCTAGTCCAATGCCCTATCCACTAGACCATACTGTCTCTCACTTTGTGGCCAAATAATGCACAGCTTTTACCCCAAACTCAAAGGGATACAAAGTCATATAAACAGAGTTCCAAAACACACCTGTACTAGCACAGCAGTTTTGTAGATGCTCATGCAGCCAACCCAGCAAGGTCTAGCCTGAGCGTATGTTTACATTGCACACTTCTTACAGCAGCATGTAGAGTACGTGCACTGCCCACGCACACACACACACCCCCCAGCATGGGTATAAATAGCAGCATAGACATTGAGGCACAGCTTGTGCAAATAGAGACACACCAAAACCTTATGTGGACACAGCCTGCTTTTCACTGAGACTTGTAGCTACACGTACCCGACATGGTGCTGCCAAGAGAGTGCATGTCTCCCAGAAGTAGTTCTCTACTGAACATTCATTCAGATGAGATCTCAGATACATTATTTTTTTTAATGTGAGCTTATAATGAACTTCTCTTCCTGTTCTTACCACTGTAGTCTTATGGTGACAACCGCCAGCGGTCATATTTGATTATTAGTTATGCTTAAGGCTATGTTTTAGTCACAGGTATTTTTAGTAAAAGTCATGGACAGGTCACGGGCAATAAACAAAAATTCACAGCCCATGACCTGTGCATGACTTTTACTATATATCCCTGACTAAATCTTGGGGGCGGTCCGGGGTGCTGCGGATGCTGGTTGGGGTGGCTGGAGGGGCACCATGGGTGCTCAAGATGGCCCGGGGGCGCTCGGCGGGGAGCAGCCCAGGCCCCACTCTGGGCTGGAACCGGGGGCAATGGCTGCAGGCAGAGGCAGTGCACAGAGCCATCTGCTAGGAGCTGAGGGAGGGGGATGTCGCTGCTTCCAGGGAACCCCCCTCCCCCCCCCCCCCCGAGACCTCACCCCCTCCCATGTCCCAACCCCATGCCCCAAGCCCCCTCCCACACTCAAACTCCTGCTGGGGGTGGTGCTGTGACCTGACATTGCCCCAGCAGCAAGTGGGGCCCGAGCTGCTCAGGCGGCCCCTGGGCCAGCTGCTTCAGAAGTCCCAGAGGTCCTGGAAAACCACAGGATCTGTGACTTCCATGACCTCCATGAAAAACTTGCAGCCTTAGTTAAACTGCCATGCAGTTGCAATTTCACATAGTCTGGCATGAAAGATTTTTCCACTCCCGCGACTGAAGAAACTCAGTCAAAATGTTGATGACTTTTGTGATGAAATAAATTGCATTGATTCATCAAGAGGATACCATAAATGGAAGTATACTGAAAGGAAGGACACTGTTCATGTGTGATGGGGGTTTGGGGAGAAACAGCAGGCTAGCCTGCTGTAGTACCAGTCAGTGAATCACAGCTGTTTGATTTTAACTTTACCTTTGTAAAAAAGATTAATTGAAATTTAGACTAAATAGGATTACAGCTCCTAGTTAGCAAAAGCAAATAATCCATCAAAATGAAAGGATAAGAAAACTTACCTTGAGGGTATGCTTGACATTATGAAGTAAATGTGTTAGAAATCCTGTTTATAATAGTACACAGATAGAGCATTCAGATCAGCAGGTTGGATCTGTTTTGGCCATATTAAATTCTAATCAGAGCCTCTTTTAGAATGAGAATCTTCCATTCCTCAACACTTTAAAAATGACACGCACCAATATTAATTGCTGTCTAAAGAATAACTTACAAAGGAAGAATTAAAGCCCTCCAACTCGGAAAGACTAGATAAAGCAGTGGCCGAGATCACATGCAAGGAAATTCTCATGCCTGTAGTTATTAAAATAGTATGTGTTACTTCCTTAACATGATCCCAAACATTGCCTAGTCCTTGTCTGTACTCAAGAAGTTGCACCAGTTTAATAAAATTTATTTTAAATTGATCTAGTTAAACCAGTGCAACACCACAGAAGATGCACTTAAACTAGTTTAACGCTTGCTCTTCTGTAATTATAAAAAACAGTAAGTAGAAGAGCTGGTTGGAATTTTTCTTCCCTCCCCCACAAATTTGATTTTTGTTTTGAAAAACATTTCAAATTAATTTTTTTAAATGAAAAAGGGGTGAGAAGGGAGAGAAAGTGGGAGAGGG
Source organism: Chelonia mydas (assembly GCF_015237465.2). Classification (NCBI taxonomy): domain Eukaryota; kingdom Metazoa; phylum Chordata; order Testudines; family Cheloniidae; genus Chelonia; species Chelonia mydas. Next base: position 68,064,156 of record NC_051251.2, on the reverse strand, counting down.
GACAGAGTCTGTTTTAGTTTATTCAAATGGAAAAAGTGTGAAGTGATAAAAAAGAAAGTGTTCCTTCCCCCCTTTCCACACTAACTTCCCATGGGAAAAAATTTGGGGGGCGAGTGGAGGGGGGGAAGAGGGGAGGGGCAAACAAAGTAGTGAAAGTGATATTCTCCCCCCACACCACTTACAGTGAAAATTTAAATCAATACAAAATAGACAAAAACATTTAACACAATGTTGCACAATTGTGAAAATATAAAATCAATAACCATTGAAAAATGCTTAAAAACATTGATATTATCCATCAGAATTATAAGGACAATTAAAATCCAATTCTCCAAACCTAATTATGATCTGGTCTTTAATTATATGGTCATATACTATTTTGTCCACAGGACACACAAAGGACTGTAATCTGGGGATGAATCAGGATTGCATAATGAAGGATGCAGATTTCAGCAGGACCCCAGCTTCAATTTTTGTAGAAATTGGAAGGCGTGTAGTGAAGGAGGCAGGGGATTGCAGGAAGAGAAAGGAAGGTCTCATGGTTAAGGCAGGTCTTCAGGATACCCAGGACTGTAAGTCACCTTGTTAACCCCTGCCTCTAGTAGAGGAAGTCTTGTTTGTGATGGCTGTGTGTTAGCCCCCTAACACCACCAGCCTGTCAGCCACTCAAGCACACATGTCTGGACTACACAAGCTGTGTCTTTGCCTTGCAAAGGTTAATAAGAGGTGCAGCCCAGTCTGAGACTCCTTGAAGTGTTCTCCTGCAATATCCAGCCCAACTCCTCAAAGAAATCTCAGATACTCTGCTCCGAAAAGAGCAGTGCACCCCAGTTTAACCTTAAATCACCGTTCCTGTATAATGTGCAGTAACTCCTTACTTAATGTCCTCCCGCTTAACGTTGTTTCGAAGTTACGTCACTGCTCCATTAGGGAACATGCTTGTTTAAAGTTGTGCAATGCTCCCTGATAACGTCGTTTGGCTGCCTGCTCTGTCCACTGCTTGTAAGATTCTGTGGCAGAACAGCGACTTTACAAGGGAGCATTGCACAAGTTCCTCTTCTCCGCCTCCTCCCCCTCCCTCCCAGTGTTTCCCCTGCTGCCAAACAGCTGTTGGGTGGCACTTAGGACTATCTGGGAGGGAGGGGGAGGAGGCGGAGAAGAGGAACTTGTGCAAAGTGCTGGGAGGGAGGGGCAGGAGCAGGTAAGCGCCATGTCTCCACTCTTCCCCCTCCCTCCCAGAAAGTCCTAAGCCCCACCAAATGGGAAGAGGCGGGCCTGGAACATCCCCCAGCAAAGTCGCCGCCTGTTCTTTTCTGGGGAAGCTGCCACTGCTGCTGCACAAGGTATTTCCTAGTGTCCTTGCCTGCAGCGGGCTGTGCCTGGGTGGGGTAAGCCAGGGGCACCTCCCAACCACCGTACAGTACTGTACAGTATAGAATGCTTTTTGTCTGCCCCCCAAAAATTTCCTTGGAACCTAACCCCCCTCGTTTACATTAAATCTTATGGGAAAATTGGATTCGTTTAACATCGTTTCACTTAAAGTTGCATTTTTTAGGAACGTAACTACAACATTAAGTGAGGAGTTACTGTACAGCACTTGTGAGCACTTATAAAACAAAAAATTAATTTAAGAACAGAATAGAGGTTACACTAGAAACAAGAGAGTGATGGAAATAAACGGCTCTACTATAAAAAGAAGTCACAACACAGCCCAGGGCCTAAACGTATTAATAGTTACCTGCCCTAGCTAATAAAGTAGGTTTCCCACCAAAGTTCAATCTGTTGCAGACCTGGCTGGCCTCCCAGGAACAAACCTTTCATGAAAAACAACCCTACTCCATGAGATGTCTCCTCTGTGAATGGATACAGAGTTCCTTTCTCCACCCTATGATATACTGACTCAGTCTTTTGTCTTTATTCATAGACAGGGTGATCCCGTCTGTTGTCATCTTTCTTTTTACCTCCAAGTGGCTTTGATGTTTATAGTTTATCTTTGATGATTTTCCATCGACTTTTCTGGGTTGTTGCAACAGTGGACAACTTAGCAATACATTACATGATTGGCTAGCCACTGAGGGGCAACAACTCCCTCCTGCCTGAATGAGTCATCACCAAGACACAGGATTTGCTGGTGACGAACTTTCACTTCAAGACCATAATTTCCAGTATAGTTACCTTATTCCTTAAATGTTACCCATATGCACATCTCACAATGACTATGAGTATCAGTAAGTTACAAGCTTTCAGCAGAGACCTCCCATGCTACCCTTCATGGATTAACACCACCATGAAAGTGGGGTATTAGATGTAGTGAGTTTGTCAGGTCTGCGACAGGAATTGATCATAAAGAACAGCGATCCCTTTGCCAGAGGTACCAAAGGGCCTCTGTGTCATAAATCGCTAATTTTGTGTTCCTCATTTTCCGGGTGCCCAAACTGAGCCCTGATTTGCAGAAACGCTGAACACTCACAGCTGCAACTGCAGTCAGTGGGAGCTGTGCTTTGAACATATAAAGTGCTGTATAATGTTAAGTACTCTGAAAAAAAATCAGTCCTAGGCATGTTAAATTAGTTGGCCTTAATCTGTGCCTCCACTCCCATTTTGGGAAATGCAGGTAGTAATACCCCTCATAGAATCCCCAGGTTGGAAGGGACCTCAGGAGGTCATCTAGTCCAACCCCCTGCTCAAAGCAGGGCCAATCCCCAATTTTTGCCCCAGATCCCTAAATGGCCCCCTCAAGGATTGAGCTCACAACCCTGGGTTTAGCAGGCCAATGCTCAAACCACTGAGCTATCCTCATCTCACAGGGGTGCTACGAAAATAAATTCATTAATGTGTGGCGCACTCAGATGCCGTAAAACGAGAAGAGCACCATGGACAAGACCATGAGACAATTAATAATTCTATCTTCTGAGCACGGTTTGAATAGCATCCAGTAGATAAAGCCACACAATGTGGATAAAACAAAATGTTGAATAAAGCCGCTCATTCAATGAGCGCCATCTATCCTGCGCACTGAATGAGGCAGGGATCCTGTGGGAAAAATAGGATGATCATGTAATTAAAGACTGCATCATAATGCTTATGCACAAGGGAGGTAAGCACTGAAGAGTTAGGAAATGACTGTATTCACCTGCGTAACCCTGACATTGCAAACTTAGCAGTCTTGTAACGAAAGTTTGCATATATCCTAAACAGACCCAATGAGATTGTCACTCAATTCTCTCATGAAGAAAACCTGCTGCTGGGGTTCAAATCTTGCTGAATGTTCAGAAGCCATGACAGCATTATTATTCGTAAAGATTATGGATATTATAACAATGCCAGCTCAACCTTAATGACTGTCTAGCTGTAATGTGCGTGTGATAGAGAGAAAAAGCAAAGCAGGTTTCTTACGCACCACAAATCTTCTCTCCTGCTTTCCGTGGTAGAGCAGTTTGGTTCTTATTTTGTAGTAGTGACCTCTGCTGGGAATAAAATGTTTTTATGAGCTAATTCATAAACTGGATTTCCACAAACTGTTCTGTTCTCTGAAGAACTAGAACCAAGCAAATAGGTTCAAGTGACATCTATAATGATTGGCAGACTGCGTAATGAGGCCGTAATGAGTTCTATTAGTGATGAGTGAATCTCATGAAGTCTAATGTTTTGTCACCTTCTTGAACTATCTAGTTATGTGAATTTACATGATGATGAAAAAAGCACTTGCAGATTCAGACTAATTTAAACCTATGGATTATTTAAAGAGTAGTTTTGATTTTTAAAAAGAGAAAAAAAATCTAACTAAAGAGAAACTGGGAGAGTCTCTGTTCCCTCCCTCCCCCAAAAATCTAGGCTGGCATAAAAGTGTGCGTGTGCGCACACACACACACACCATCTGTCACACTGTATATCCAGTATTTGTTTTTTTATCTAATCTCCCTTCTCCCCCAGCCCAGTCTCTTGTATTTGCTTCTTGTTCTGCTCCATTCTTCACCCTGTTTTCTCTCAGTCCTCTCTCAGCAGCTTTACACACAGGCAATTTGAGGGCAGGAGAGTAGGGCAGGTGCCAAGTCATTCCTGTGTTTAGCTTCTCTGGCTTTGTATTAGTATCCTAAGGATCACAGAATCAGGCTCTTGTGCAGAAGAGGGGTAAAATGACGCAGATTACCGCCAGTATTTTCAAAAGTGTCAACTAGTTTTGGGTACCTCAGCTTGTAGTATCCAACTTGAGACATCCCAGGATAAAAAAAAGTTTCCAACATGGCTACCTAAAGTTAAGCACCTAATTCCATGTTTAGACACCTAAATAAGATTCAGAAGTGTGGAGCATCCCAGCTGAAGTCAGTGGGAGCCACAGGTGCGCAATGCCTGTGGAAATCAGGGTACTCAGTGTTTGCAGTTTAGCCCCAAAGTTCAAGGCACCTAAAATGAGTGTAGACTCTAAAAATGTTGGCCTAAATGACTTGCCCATAGTCACAGAGCAAGTCAGTAAGTGACCTGGGAAGAGAATGTAGAAGTCATGGCTGCAGGTTCCCTGCTATAACCATAGGAGCAACATTCTGTTTCAAATTAGAATGATTTTACAGTACTAGATTTCATTAAAAGTACCCCCTATTTACTATTAAAAAGCCATGAATAGTTAAACACATGTTCTTAAACAATTAGAACTCACTTTCAGCTGACAGTTGAGTAGGTGGAATACTTTTTCACAGTTTCTTCAATCTGGAACATATTTCACATTTCAGAAGGCAAGACTTTAAGCCTCCCCAGATATCAGCCAGCATGTCAAACAGAACAAAGAATTCATCTCTGCTGGAATTCAAAGAATTATGAGTTGTTTTCTTTCCTCCTCTCTGAATCCACTGTTCTTAAAGATGGAGAAAACTTGAAATATAAAATTTCACATTTTAACTACAGCAGTACTTAAAGATTGTTTATAGGGAATTGTTTCCTTCTCAATATTATTCTCAAAAAGTCATCAAACTTCCATTTAACATTGTGTTTCAGTTCCATTCTGGTGGGGATGAATCGTAAAATGCAGATGTTCACAGAGCCCAGCTTCTGCATTTAAGTACAATTTTAACTGTGCTGCCTTATGAAATATTGTGATCATCTAAGTCAGGAGTACAGGGGAATTTTGAGAACTTTCATATGGCTTACAGCTTTTTTCTGAACTTGCACACAAGCTTTGTTTTGTGTTATAAGCCTCTTCTGAAATGATGCAAAGGTTAGGTTCTGGAAGTAAGTGTGAATATGCATTCTCAATATATTGAAAAGAGAACCCAGTCCTGCCCAGCTGAGCCAGCCAAACAGTTGACTGCCCAATATTAAAGTAGAGTAAGCATATTGTTATGGGTCAGACATGGCTGCTGCCTTCCGTTAAGGATAGATATTCAGAAGCCATCACAAGCAGGTGGCTGAAACAATAATGGTAGCATCCCAAAACACAGGCACACAGAAACACTGAGTAGCACTGAATCATGAAACCCAAGGGTTTTAAAATGTAAGGGCTAAGGATTTGATTGGCAGAACTGTTTTTGAGAGAGAGTGTTCCTGTGCCAGAGAGAGAAACGCAGGACAAGCTGAATAGACATACCAAGGAGAGAGAGCCTGGACAAGCATGGTTTAGGACCCTGAGGCGAGACTAGGAAGGGCTTCTGTGGTTGGGGTCAGCTAATGAGGTTACAGACTGTAAGCAAAGAAACTATGTCCCTTGGTTTTTAGTTCCTCCTATATTTGGGGAAGCAGGACTATGTACATTCCTTGTAAATAAACAAGATTGCATCAAAGAAAATATCAGACTCCATCATCAATTTCTACTTCCAATTAGAACAACCTACAAGGCCCTGAATTTGGCTAGTTGCTGGAGTCAAAGGGGTAACAATATGTTTGGGTAACAACAGCACATCAGCTGATCAGCTTTTTACTAACATTCTCTCATCCAGGGGTGGGCAAACTTTTTGGCCTGAGGGCCACACTGGGGTATGGAAATTGTATGGCAGGCCATGAATGCTCATGAAATTGGGGGTAGGGGTGCGAGAAGGGGTGAGGGCTCTGGCTGGGGGTGCAGGCTCTGGGGTGGGGATGAGGAGTTTGGGGTGTAGGAGGGGGATCAGGGCTGGGGGGTTTTGGGGGTGCTCTGGGCTGGGACCAATGGGTTCGGAGGGCAGGAGGGGGATCAGGGATGGGGCAGGCTGTTGGGGCATGATGGGGTGAGGACTCTGGCTGGGGCTGCGGGCTCTGGGGTGGGGCTGGGGATGAGGGGCTTGTGGACTGGGACCGAGGGGTTCAGAGGGTAGGAGGAGGCTCAGGGCTGTGGCAGGGGATTGGGTCATGGGGAGGACTCAGGGGTGTAGGCTCCGGACGGCGCTTACTGCAAGCAGCTCCCGGAAGCATGTCCCCCCTCTGGCTCTGAGGCGTGGCCAGGTGGCTCTGCGTGCTGCCCTGTCCGCAGGCGCCACCCCTGCAGCTCCCTTTGGCTGGGAACTGTGGCCCATGAGAGGTGCAGGGGTGGCGCCTGCGGACAGGACAGCGCGCCGAGCTGCCTGGCCACGCCTCTGCATACTACGTAGGAGCCGGGGGGTGGGGGTCATGCCGGCTGCTTCCTGGGAGCCGTGAAGAGTGGGGCAAGCCTGTGACCCCACTCCCCAGCGAGAGCTGAGGGACGGATTAAATGGTCTGGTGGGCCGGATGTGGTTTGCTCGCCCCTACTCTAATAATCTGGAACAATGCTAAAACGAAAACTGAAGGCAGGTCCCTTTATTGGGAGGAATGGAAATTGGCGTGGACTTATCAGGGAAGCCTACAAGCTATCATCAGAATATAGTTTTAACTTGAGAAGCAGTCAAGGCTGAGATTTCATACCATTTGAAGTTATCTGCCCTCCTACATGTCTAGAGTGGAGCTGGACAGGAAGTTTTCTGTATCAGGACCTTGTGAAAAATTTTCACAATCCCCTTCCCCAAAAAACAAAACAAAAATATGAGACCACCACCACCACCTCAAGGCAGCCGATAGCCTGATGGTTAGGGCACTAATGTGGGATAAACAGGATCAAGTCCCTGCCAGATTCAGTGGAGACTTGAACCTGGGACATCCACATTGCAAAGTTTTAGTTTTGACTAATTTTTTGGGGGCGGGGGGGTCAGAAAATGCCAAACAGCCCCTCCCCCACCATCTTTAATATAAAACTTTTCTACCAGCTCTAGCTTAGACCCCTTGAGCCACCTCCTGGGGTTCTTTGAATAATTAAACTTGCATCCTCTTCTCAGCCATGGTGCAAACTTCATGCAATGTTATTTGGATTATCTTACCCTACTGGTGGATTTCAATCCCCCAAAGAAGATGGGATCCAAATGAAATATATGCCTTGATGTGAGTCAGACAACATCTGCTAGTGAGTCTAAAAGGAAAATACAAAAAATTAATTGGACTCCAACAAATTGGATCTTTTGGATACTGATGTGTGCTGGCAGTCTGGGTTGACACCTACTACTTGGCGGTGTTCAAATACTAGATATTTCTGGCCCATGTACAAATAAAAATGACCATACTCTTTAGTTTGATTCATAAAACTCAGTGGGAAGAAGATATTATTTCAATCAGATTCCCCTATGATAAGGAATGTGGCTCACCCTTCCTTACAATATTTGCTCACTGTATCACAGCAGATCTAACTCTTCAGTTCAAAGTGCAAAAGGGGATAGGCAAATTGGAAACCGGTGTTTATTCTTGATGAAGAGATGGTTCCCCTAATGGGCATACTGTAAAAGATATAGCATATAAGCATTCACAAAGAAGCATTATAATAACGATCTTCTCTGGAGACAGCTAATCCCTGAGGGAACCAAACCAGTAAAAAAAAAAAAGCTTTTAACTAGGCAACTAACACGAAGATGCATTACTCTGATTCTGGATTTGCTACACTCTGATTGAATTTGTATTGGAAAAGTTTAGCTTTATCCAAGCTGTTCGATACAAATTGTTGGACTCCCCAGGGACTTTGAGTCCACATGACAGACAGTAAAACCAGAAAAGTCCTGCTCTATTTTATGTGACTGCAGGCTTACAGCCTCCACGCTAATTTACAAAACAAATCCAAAATCAATTGACTGGATTTGAGCCATTCCTCAAAAGGCTGAAGGGGAAAGAAAGAAAGTGGGAGGAGCAAATGAAAGAAAAGAACTTCTCCAGCAGGAAAAAGCTCAGCTAAAATTGTCAAACATGTCTTCATAAAAGCACTCAGACTCAAGCAAAGCCAGAATCAGTGCAATTCCCGTTTTAGTGTCTCCGGGCCTGAGCCTACAGTCCCTCGTTACAATGGAGCTGAAGGTAATGGACGATTTACTTGCACAAAGATTGGAAGACTGGGCCTTGTCTACGCTAGAGACATTTGGCTTGCCAGCTACCCTCTGGCATGCCTGTACCACACCTTGTGTCCATGCTCCTTGGGGTGTACAGGCAGTTACACCACTTTCGTTGGACTTGTACTGAGCAAGGCAGCTAACCACAATGCAGTCCTTTGCCATGCCAGTCTCCACTGGCATATTGCATCCATATGGGCAGATTGCTGGTTTAATGGACTCAGCAGTACAAAGCGCCTTTCTCCCACAGCACACCCGTCACTGCTTGGGTGGCCTCTCTTGTCTACTGCTTGGATGCCTACCTGAGGGTGTAAGTTTGCTGGAAGCCACATAGCCAAACAAATAGCACTGTGTACATGGGAACTCTGTTTCCAAGAGAGCAGCTTCTTCCACTTCATTCTGCTGCTGTTGACAGCATGTCTCAGAGTGGACCTTCCCGGAGGGCACTGCCAGCTGGTCGGAGGCTGACACATGGACAAACGTGACCCTCTTGGGGAGCTGAAGCAACCCAGGTCTAGTTGAATTCAGTCATTCAATATATTACCGAGTGCCTGCAAGAGTAGCTAAGACAGGCATCACTCACGGGGCAAACGGTGCAGGGGAGAGATCAAAGGACAAAAGATCCAATGTAACAAGGCCCAGAACAAGGCCAGTCAGCCTCACCTCAGTCCCCGGAAAAATCATGGAGCAGGTCCTCAAGGAATCAATTCTGAAGCACTTAGACGAGAGGAAAGTGATCAGGAACAGTCAGCATGGATTCACCAAGGGAAAGTCATGCCTGACTAACCTAATTGCCTTCTATGATGAGATAACTGGTTCTATGGATGAAGGGAAAGCAGTGGATGTGTTATTCCTTGACTTTAGCAAAGCTTTTGACATGGTCTCCAACAGTATTCTTGTCAGCAAGTTAAAGAAGTATGGGCTGGATGGATGCACTACAAGGTGGGTAGAAAGTTGGCTAGATTGTCGGGCTCAACAGGTAGTGATCAATGGCTCCATGTCTAGCTGGCAGCCGGTATCTAGCGGAGTGCCCCAAGGGTCGGTCCTGGGGCCGGTTTTGTTCAATATCTTCATTAATGATCTGGAGGATGGTGTGGATTGCACCCTCAGCAAGTTTGCGGATGACACTAAACTGGGAGGAGTAGTAGATACGCTGGAGGGTAGGGATAGGATACAGAGGGACCTAGACAAATTGGAGGATTGGGCCAAAAGAAATCTGATAAGGTTCAACAAGGACAAGTGCAGAGTCCTGCACTTAGGACGGAAGAATCCAATGCACCGCTACAGACTAGGGACCGAATGGCTAGGCAGCAGTTCTGCAGAGAAGGACCTAGGGGTGACAGTGGACAAGAAGCTCGATGAGTCAACAGTGTGCCCTTGTTGCCAAGAAGGCCAATGGCATTTTAGGGTGTATAATTAGGGGCATTGCCAGCAGATCGAGGGACGTGATCATTCCCCTCTATTCGACATTGGTGAGGCCTCATCTGGAGTACTGTGTCCAGTTTTGGGCCCCACACTACAGGAAGGATGTGGAAAAATTGGAGAGAGTCCAGCGAAGGGCAACAAAAATGATTAGGGGTCTGGAACACATGACTTATGAGGAGAGGCTGAGGAAACTGGGATTGTTTAGTCTACGGAAGAGAAGAATGAGGGGGGATTTGATAGCTGCTTTTAACTACCTGAAAGGTGGATCCAAAGAGGATGGATCTAGACTATTCTCAGTGATAGCAGACGACAGGACAAGGAGTAATGGTCTCAAGTTGCAGTGGGGGAGATTTAGGTTGGATATTAGGAAAAAAATTTTCACTAGGAGGGTGGTGAAACACTGGAATGCGTTACCTAGGGAGGTGGTGGAATCCCCTTCCTTAGAAGTTTTTAAGGTCAGGCTTGACAAAGCCCTGGCTGGGATGATTTAGTTGGGGACTGGTCCTGCTCTGGGCAGGGGGTTGGACTAGATGACCTCCAGAGGTCCCTTCCAACTCTGATATTCTATGATTCTAACAACAGTAAGTCCCAGCTCAGGACAGGAAGCATATCTGCACTGTTATGAATGGGACTGAATCCTTGGAAGTCGCCCTTCCATGCAGCTTGAGGTGCTGCTGGATAACGTAGCACTGCCTCACATTGCAGCATGGAGGAATGAGGAGGAGACCACTGTCTCCATGAACTGAGCAGACAAGAGACCAGATGTAGATGTCTGAGAAATTGTTAGGATCTTAGGATCCAGACAGAGCGGTGGAGACAGCAGACAAGCCTGGTCTTCAGGAGGAGGAACTGGTGGGTAAGGGCATCACCTCACTAGGTTTGCTTTTTTTTTTTAATATGTATAGTAGACTGTATGGGTGGGGGTTGATTTTGCAGGTTTGGGGGTTGTGGGAAGAGTTTTCATGTTCTATCAAATGTCTGCATTAGGACTTAGAAAGGGGCACATGTATCACCACATGACAGTGGAAATGTCTGTCTATTCCTTTGCTCTGCCAAACCTCCTTCCTGCCTTGGCCAGTCCCCCGTGTCCATCCACATAACTGAGAATTTTGGAAAAGTCAGCCACGTCCAGAAACCTTTGAATAAGTACTTGAGCCTTGCAATCCCATTTTGGGACAATGGCTGCCATGATGGCTGACAAACCAGGGACTGAACTGGTAACCTCTAGAGCTAAGTGCATGACCCATAGCTCGGGGGGAGGGGCAGGGGGGAGAACAGCTCATATCCTGTGTGGCTCAGCAGAGAGGTAACCTGTGACACACCCTCAGAGGGTTGCACGTATTACCCTTAACCCCCACGCAGGTTCTCACCAGCTCTCTATTCCTCAGACTCATCCATGTAGATAACTCTGCCTGTTTCTTGAATTCCTCCGTGTAAATGCCTCTAACACAAACTTATTAACCTTTCCCCTCACCTGATCAAAAGTAAGATCCCTTTCCTCCTGCTGGGAGCCCCTGCAAAGAGAAGTTCTCAAGTCTCTCATTTGCCTACAATATGTAATCTTTGTTAGTCCAATTACCATCACTAACCACCAATAGACCTCCTACTCCTTTGAGTCCTTTACATGCTGGGTGCTAATTCTACAGGCATGTTCTTACCCTCACTAGTAATGCCTTGCAAAAACACACTGATGGTTACTTCTGTTGCATTCCTTGGTATGGTTGGATGGTGTACAGCTATAATTATTAACTAGCATTTCTTCCCACTGTTCACATTGCAAACCTACAAATATATCATCATAAGGGTGGAGGGCAGGGAGAACAGCTGACAAAGCTGAAAAGCAAAGCGGAGAAGACCCATTTCTATCCATGAATAGAGACTCTGACTAAATGTGCCACTTTGAGGAGCACAAAATGAAGGCCAATTTTGCAAGGCCGGGGCAATTTCCAGCCGGACAGCGGTCTGATACCGGGTTTTTTCCCCCCAAAAGAGAGGGAAATAAGAATGGAGGACGCAGCATTCCAATGAGTATTTAAGGGCTCAAGAAAAGAACTGCCCAGCTGGCTCAGCATGGCCCATGCAACACCTACCCAATACACTATGAATCAGGACAGCAATGCTTTTTGGACCACCCCTTGTCTTCAGCTCCCTCACATCCATTCCCCAGACATTCCACCCCTTTATAAGACTAAGGCAAATCTGTCTTTGTTATATTTTCTGGAGAGCTAGAGACCTGGAGTGTAAGCGTTCTTTGCCCTCAGACGAATCATTAACAAAGAGATTTTCTCTTCATTGCTCATCAGGAGTTTGAGTTAACAAAGAGACTGAGTTTTAAAAGGTCTAACTAAGAATCCATTCCACTCAATTGCTCAGGTTTCAGTTTCTGGTCTCTTGTGAGGTCATCATCTCACTAATTCTTTAGTTATCCATAGACTTATAGGATTGGAAGGGACCTGCAGAGGTCTTCTAGTCCAGTCCCTTGCACTCAAGGCAGGACTCAGTATTATCTAGACCATAGAGACTTCTAGCAAAAACAGGGAAGATAAGAGCGAACATTTCTACTGTAAAAATAAAAAATAAACCTTAAAACCTCAAACATGTACACCTTAAGCCATCTTTGGACATTACAAAGAAGAAGAAGGAGAGAGATACACGCAATATGTAGGGCTCTTTAAACTATGGGATCTCATTAAGTCTACAAGTCAAAGCAAAATTCAATAAAGCAGTTTTCAGAGTTTGAAACCAATTAAGAAAGCCAGTGAATTTATGTACCAAATCTCTAGCTAACTAGCTGGGTTTATGCCTCTGTACAGGGGTTCTCAAACTGGGGGTCGAGACCCCTCAGGGGGTAACGAGGTTATTACATGGGAGGTCGTCAGCTGTCAGCCTCCACCCCCAAAGCCTGCTTTGCTGCCAGCATTTATAATAGTGTTTAATATAAAAAAAATGTGTTTTTATTTTATAATGGGGGGGGGGGGGGTCACACTCAGAGACTTGCTGTGTGAAAAGGGTCACCAATACAAAAGTTTGAGAACCACTGCTCTATAAGATTCTCTCTTTTTCCTGTATACTTTGTTTCCCTGGCTGCTCTCAGTGGTTTTTTCAAAGGATTCAAATTCAAGGCCATCATTGAAGAGTTGACGTGTCATACAAAATCTGAAAGGTGCAGACTACCTTTGTGTATAAAAACTGAGAAAACATTCCGCAGCAGTGACTATGGCAATTTTCACTCACCGCATTGCAGCCAGAAGTTCAAAACCCTCCTGTCAAGAAAGTCGGTACTATCAATGTGAGACATAAGCAACAAAGAGATTGTTACTGTGTGTGACATTTCCCTCCTGCATACCTAGAACTGTGTCAAGTGCAAATGAATGAACTTCTCCACTGTCTTCAACGCTATTTCAGCAGAGCCTTTTGTACAAATTGCTTTATTAAACTGAAAGTCAAATTAAATGGGTATTTGAAGAGCTCTCACAACAGTCAGTGAATTTACACCCTTAGATGAAGAGCCAGTCTCTGCCCTTTACTGTGTAAGTAACTTACTCTCTCACTCTCATCATGAAAAGAGCAGGGCAAAATACTCCCATTCTCTGCACCTCATATTTATATTGGTTTATATTGGTGCAATGGCCCAGATTCCATAAACTAGATAACAAAACAAAAACTTCCCTAAAAAGAAAAGGAGTACTTGTGGCACCTTAGAGACTAACAAATTTATTTGAGCATAAGTGAGCTGTAGCTCACGAAAGCTTATGCTCAAATAAATTTGTTAGTCTCTAAGGTGCCACAAGTCCTCCTTTTCTTTTTGCGAATACAGACTAACACGGCTGCTACTCTGAAAAACTTCCCTGTGAGCCGTAGGGGAAAAAAACAAAACCACAGGGTCACCCAGTCACTCTCCCTTTTCCCAAGGAAATCTTTATCTACCAATCACAGAAAAACCAACAAACATCATAATGTTCCCCGACTCAGGGTTTCTTGTCCAGACCAGTTCTGAGCAGAGCTGATAAAAATTTTCCATCGGAATGATTTTCCAAGAGAAAAATGCAGTTTCCACAAAGTGTCAAAATTTTCTCATGGGAAAAATTTCAATTTTGCTAAAAACATTTGCCTTCTTACCAGAAAAATTGAAATGAAATATATTTGTTCCAAGTTGGTTTGATCCAAATTGGAATATTTGATTTGAATGGACCCAAAACGTTTAATTTCAAATCAGTTATTAAAAAGTTAAACTGCATTTCCCTAGCACGTTGCCTTATGGGAGTTGTAGGTTGGACCCCCCCCCCAATCATCTTCTGTGAGCTGGGCTTTGTGAAGAACTACATCTGATTCCTACAACATAATGCAGATCAAGGACAGGGTAGTGCCTCTCAAGAATGTCACAGTCATTCTTTGGATCCATGAGCTAGTCTCAGGTGACAGCAGGCAGGAGGAGTATTAGTTTGTAAACAGCGGTGGTAAGAGTGTGGTACAGTGAGAACTCATTGCTGCTTCTGGATACAAAGTATGAGCAGTGTCCTGAAATGGCTTGTCTAGATAGGATTAGCCAGGAGATTACAGCTGTGATAAATGAATGGGGGGGAGGGCAGGGACTGCTCCCTTTAATGGACACCCAGCCAGCCAGCTAGCTATAAAGTACCTCTTGGTAGCAGTTCTCTACTTGCTTTACCTGTAAATGGTTAAAAAAGTCCAGGAAGAGATTGGGCACCTGACCAAAAGAGCCAATGGGAAGGCTAGAACTTTTTAAAATTGAGGGGAAAAAAGCTTTCCCTTTGTGTGCAGCTGTTGTTCTCTGGGAAAGAGGGGAACAGGGAGCAGTTATGCTGAGAGAAGCTGAAGGCCAGATATGAAAACCAAAAGATCATATCTAGAACTACTTATTTAACAACCCAGATATGTAAGTAGATCAGGAATGTTTAGAAAGACACAGTTAGGTTTATTTCTGTTTATTTTTTATTGGCTTGTGGACTCCTCTGTGCTAACCCCAAACGCTTTTTGTTTTGCTTGTAACCTTTAAGCTGGACCTCATTATTCTTGATGTTTAATTTTTGTAACTGGGTTTTTTAAATCTAGCAAAAGCCTAAGTTCCAGATGTATTTTCTTTTGTTTTTAATAAAATTTACCTTTTTTAAGAACAGGATTGGTTTTTTGTGTCCTAAGAGGTTTGTGCATATGTTGTTTAATTAGCTGGGGGCAACAACTAATTTCCTTTGTTTTCTCTCAGCTCTTCCCCCGGGGGGGGGGTGTGTGTGAAAGGGCTTGAGCGTACCCCACAGGAAGGAATTCCCAAGTGCGCCTTCCTGAGCTCCAAGGGGTTTTGCATTTGGGTGGTGGCAGCATTTACCCATCCAAGGTCAGAGAGAAGCTGTAACCTTGGGAGTTTAATACAAGCCTGGAGTGGAATCTGTGCAGGCCCCCACCTTCTGCACTCGAAGTGCCAGAGTGGGGAATCAGCCTTGACAACAGCTTTTCCCTGTGCATATGTAGCTAGTCATGGTGATCCATGCTTTTTCACTGCAGACTACTCTTCTACAACATGCTGTACTTGGGACTAGTAATGAAGGCTAGACACAGGCTTCATTGGGTTCAACATGGAGCCATCCACTTTTTTGGTATAACAAAGGGATGAGTGCTCCTCCTCCCACGGTAAATGACCAATGGTACCCAGGAGGACACCCTTTGGGGATTAGGGCAGGGTGCTCTCAGCATAGATCAGGATGCGCCTATGCCTTCTCATTCCTAGGGAGCACCCAACACCACCTCTTCGCATAAGCTGTCCCTCAGCAACGGTACCTGTACAACGTCCCAGTGCTATCCCTCCTGAAAACGACCTCCACTCATATCACATTGCCAAGGAAACCAGCATAAAATAAGGGAGCGGTGGGGAGGCTGGTTCTATTTCGGAAAGTAAAGAGGACATTCTTAATGTTGTACGTGGCATCGAGAGGCTTCAACAACGGTCACATGAGAGGATACCGGGAGTTACACTTTTACCTTCCAGCATTTGAGGTGCTTCCCCTGTAATCACTTTGGAGAGCCCAGCATTGCTTCTCATTGTGAATGTTTTGCCTGTAACCAGGCCAAAAGCATCATCTCTTCATTCAGTCTTGCAGCCACTTCCTAATTGGTCTCTGGTGCCCATTAAAAGCTCCTATCACAGATGTCCACATCCACTTGCCTTGCTGCCTGGAGTGGAATGTTGCTCATACCTGCAATTCGCTGTGGCAGGAGTCAACACTAATGTTCTTCTGGCATCATGTTAATTGCAGCAGTTAGGGAGCCTTTTTGCAATGTGTAAACAGCTTCACTGAATTTACAAACATATCAATACTAGAGATACTAAATGCCAGTAGATGGTGCTGTCAGGGTTCCCTCCCCACTCTGAACTCTGGGGTACAGATGTGGGGACCCACATGAAAGACCCCCTAAGCTTATATTCCACAAACTTCCCCAAGGCACAAATTCTTCCTTGTTCTTGGATGGTATCGCTGCCACCACCAAGTGAGTTTGACAAATATTGAGGAAAAGGACTACTTGGAGTTCCTGTTTCCCCAAAATATCCCCCCAGGCCCCTTCACCCTCTTTCCTAGAGAGGCTTGAGAATAATATACCAACCAAATAGGTAAACAAGGTAAGCACAGACCAGACCCTTGGGTTTTTAGGACACTAAAAACCCAATCAGATTCTTAAAAACAGAACTTTATTATAAAGAAAAAAATAAAAGAAGCACCTCTGTAAAATCAAGATGGAAGGTAATTTTGCAGGGTAATAAGATTTAATACACAGAGGATTCCCCTCTCGGCAAAACTTTAAAGTTACCAAAAAACAGGAATAAACCTCCCTCTTAGCATAGGGAAAATTCACAAGCTAAAACAAAAGATAATTTAATGCATTTCCTTGCTATTATTTACTATTTCTGTAATTTTATATGTACCATTTCAGTAGGAGCTGGATTACTTGCTTGGTCTCTGTCTCGGGGAGAACAACAAACTAAAAACAAACAAAAAACCTACCCCCACAGATTTGAAGGGATCTTCTTCCCTTATTGGTCCTTTTGGTCAGGTGCCAACCAGGTTATTTGAGCTTCTTAACCCCTTACAGGTAAAGGAGGGATTTTATGCTACCCTTAACTGTATGTTTATGACAGGTGCCCTCTGCATTAACCATCTACTCCAGAGAATATGGGCAACTTTTGTATTTAATAGAAAAGTATAGTAATATAGCATAAGTATAGCCAGATAGTATATTGTGTTTTGTATAGAACTCTCGTCAGGGAAAACAAAGATAAAAGAGTAAGTTCCACTGTACATTTCACACCTCTTGCTTTTGCACCATTAAAACTATGCTATGAGAGTCAACATATTAGCCAACACTCTCCTTGGCTGTTGTAAAGAGAAAAAGTCCCTAAAAATGTACACTATCTATTCAAATCAGGTCAGACTGCACACAGAGAGCATCTGAGTCACTATTACATTGCACAGATTCTCTCATTTTGTTACATAAAACAATTGCTTTGAAATTCTCTTTCTAGAAGTTACATCTGTTTGACTGTGCTATTTTGAGCCATTCTTTCCTGAATTAATCTAACTCCTCTCACAAATCAAATGCACCCTCAAAGCTAAGAGATGTCACAAATAATTAGCAAACATTCGTAGAGAGTATTATTCAGCTGCTGACTGCCATTTCAGAATGGGAGCTCCATTTCAGAAAAGTAAAGGTCAATGGCTTTTTTGCATACCTCCAGTAAAACTAGACTTATTTTATGCACTGATAATGGAGGGGCTTTGTCTACAAATTGCAAGAAACCATTTCTGAAAACTCAAATAAAACCTATTTTATTATTGCAGGACTATTTTTAAATGCTTCAAGGACACTAATGTGCAGCATTGAAATTTAATCCCATTTTCTCAAAGTCCTATGACATAACTCTTCCTCAAAGTCCTGAAGGACAAACAGGTAATTCTGACACCTTTTGGGCTTTTAAACACCTTGGTCAAAGCTGTCCCACTGTTAAATTATTCTGATGTTCCCTCTGTCATGTTCATCCCTTTTGCTAGAAATTGCAATGGTCCGTTTTCCCTCTCAGAAAGATTAGCAGTCTTCTGTCAGATTTATTGTTCTGGTGCTGTAAAGTTTAAAGTGGTTATCCAAGGCAGAGATTTAGATTATGGCTGTAGCAATATAAAAGGTTATGCACAAAATAGTGCACGTCAGTCACTCCTGCACCAATATGCAGCAGGGCAATAAGAAAGGACCTTCCTGAAAAGAAACTGAAATCAATCCAAACCCTCTCTAGTAATAAATATTGTAAATGTTAAATCAAAATTAGAAACAGAAATCTCAACAATAAATCAATAGGATTAAAGTGATGCCAACTGAGATTGGGGACCTATCATGCTAGCCACTGGACGGACACACAAAATGAGATCCGGTCCATGCTTTGAAGAACTAAATAGATAAAAGGTGTGAAGCATTATTTCCCTCATTTTACAGATGAGGAACGAACAGTGTTCGTGGCCAGGGAAAGGAGGTCAATGCATCACAGGAAATCACTGACCTGAACTTTGTCCGTTAGAACAGCCAGTGGAAGCCATCCAGTCTAAATTTTTCCTGTGTAGAACAAGCAGTGTAATGTGTGTCTCATCTAAATGACTTGCATAGTCACTATAATTCATGAGGAAGTGAGGTCAAATCTCACCTTTCTGTTTTTATTGTTTTCATCATATTAAATTCAAGGTGAACAACGTTAACTTGTAATCCAGAAAAAAGAATCTAAAGAACTTCGGAAAGGACTGTCCTTTTCGAACATGTTTGTACAGCTCCTAGAACAATGGGGCTCTGGTTCTAAATGGGGCCTCTAGGTGCTATTGTGGTACAAATAATAAAATAATCACTATGCAGTGTGATAGCTAGCATCAGTGGGGCCCAGTCTTGCCCCAATCAATGGCAAAATCCATATTGACTTCACTATGGGTAACTGAGAATGGTAATTGAGAGTTGTTTAAAAATGCTTTATTAGATGCCTAAGCCACCCCACCCCTTCCAACAGCCCCCCACAATACCACAGTTACAAAAAAACATCCTGGTTAAGAGTAAATGTAGAACTTAGAAATAATAATTAAAACCCCACCATCTGGAACAAATTGGGAAGTTGATAGCAAGGAGTGTAAATCAGCTGTTAGGGAATATAGACACTTGATAAAGAAAGCTAAAGGTATCGGTGAAAACTCTAAGGCCTGTAGCAATGAGGACAATATGAAGGAATTCTTTAAATATATCAGGAACAAAATTGAAATAGGAGAAAGCTCTTTGACCTAGCAGAAAAAGGCATAACAAAATCCAGTGATTGGAAGCTGCAGCTAAGCAAGTTCAGACTGAAAACAAGGCACACATTTTTAACAGTCAGTGTCATTGGAACTGCTTACCCAGTGGTGTGTGGGATTTTTATCACCTGAAGTCTATTTCGAAAAAAGATATGCTAAAGCTCAATGAGAAGGTCTGGGCTTAATGGAGACATTTCTGGGTGAGGTTCTATGGGATGGGTTATGGAGGAGGTCAGACTACCTAATTTGTCCCTTTTGGCCTTAACAGCTGCAAATCAATAACGTAATAGTACCATCTTGCAATTGGAAGAGGCAACAGGTTTATTTCTGACCACGTAGAATAACTACAAAGCTGAAAGAGTAGTTTTTCCTGAAGGAGGAATACGATGTTGCTTCATAAAGCCAATACTGAAAAAGCCTTTTAATGAAATGACCCTTTCCACATACGATTCAAACAAGTGGGTCTGATTCTCGTTTATGGAGATGCCATCTGCACTGACACACTGCTTTAGGAGGCTAAAGGAGCCTTGAAAGGGGTATAACTAACTTACTCCACTTTAGGCTCCTTTACACTGCCAGAGCAGCGTGAAGTGACCTTGGTGTAAATGAGAATCAGGTAACAATCCCTAGACATGGATATATATTTTACACTATGATGTAAAAGTGTTCTTTTCACTGCTACCCTTGACTTTCCTTCTTCACTCCCTCAGTCTGCTTCTTAGGTTCATTTGGTGCAGCTTGTTTCAACTAGAGCTGATTGGACCAAGGAATTTCCATTCCAAATCTCAAAAAAGTTTCCAGTGAAAATAAAACTCAGAAAAATTTCAATTTTGAACTATCAAAATGCGTTTGGATAATGTTGACTAGTTTCTCTTTAATAAATGGTGAAACATTTTGATAAAAGGTAAGATATATTTACAATATTATATAAATATAACGGTATATTAACATTCATATGTTAACAGAATATAAAGATTTACAACAATCAAAATGATAAAGTCAAAACAAGATGTTTTGACATTATTGAAACAAAACAAGTGGCAACAATTTGTTTTGACTTTCCTGTCAAAAAGGTCACTGAAATCTAAACATTCCTGTGAAACGTTTCGATTTTGGCAAAAATGACACTTTCCGATGGAAAACAGTTTTGTGAAAAGTGTTTCAACCAGCACTCGTGCTATCCTAGGCCACAACCCTGCAAAGACTTACACACATAAGCAAGCTTGTTTCTTGTTTACCCAAGTTCAGTGGCACTATTCCCATGTCGGAAGTTACTCCTGGGAGTGTTTGTCGGATCTGGGCTCTAGACTGTAACCACTCAGGGCAGGGACTGCATGACAGGGTGTATAAAGCCCACACTGGGGACAAAAGGGTCAAAGAGCTGCTGTGGACCATGTTGGCCCTGCCCCTCCATCCCTGTCAATCATGTCAAGGGTTGGAATAAGGGTTTGAAAGCCAGAAGTGCCAGACAGTTGGTGGGCAGCTCTGGGACAAAGCAGACAGCAGCTCTACAGCTCCCAAGAGGAATCCTGGAAAATTTCAGGGAAACTGCCCTCAAGAATGTCATCCCTCCCAGAGGCAGTGAATCCGGGACTATACTGAAAGGTCTCCGGGAATGGGAGCCAGGATCCCAGCCCCTGCCAACTCAGATAGATTGGTTGGCTTAGTCCAGCATTCAGAAGATCCCTATTTATGCAGATGGGTGCCCTATGGGTGCCCCAGATGCCTATCAGTAACCTGCAAATAGTGACAGACTGCCTCTTACTATGTGTTTGTGTAATGCCCAGCACAAAGGTGTCGGTGGGAGATACTGTAGTAAGTATTTAAGAGTAATAAAAGCAGCATATTATTAACAATTGCTATTGAGATCTTTGGGGAAATGCTAATAACAATCCTTTCTTTTTGTCTTGCTGTATGTGCTTCATTTAATCCTTAAACACAGGCACGGTGCTGTTCACAGAACACTGCTAAATCAACATATTTATAAATAGTTGATCACTATTCCTTTATATTTCCCCACAGCGTCAAATATTCCTGAGAAATGTCCCTATCAGTAAGTGACAGAGTTCTCATTTCTTAACACAAATCTCAATTTCAATAAGAATATTCCAAGCAGAAGTTATTTATGATATCAAGTGCATAATGTGGCCCATCAGTAAAATTCAGGTGACATTTTTGTTGATTTGTCTTCAAAAATGTTGATGCTGTTGACTCTGCAAAACTCCAAGTGAAACTGGAGAACTCTGGCTTCTACATCTCATTAGTCAGACCTGACTTCTTTAATAGAGACACAGAGACATGTATACATAGATAAAATTAAAAGCTCTACCAAAATAAAACACTCCACTGCACACACAATTCTTCCCATAGGGAGTAGATTAAACTAAGATCAAACCTCACGTGACAAATGTTAGTCATATGCACTGTTGTAGCTGTGTCACTCCCAGGATATTACTGAGACAAAAAGGTGGGTGAGGTAATATCTTCTACTGGACCAACTTGAGTTGGTAAGAGAAGAACTCCTCTTCGAGTCTGGGAAAGGTACTCACAGTGTCACAGCTAAATACATTGAATATTTAGCTGTGACACTGAATACCTTTCCCAGGCCCGAGGAAGAGCTCTGTGTAGCTTGAAAGCTTGTCTCTCCCACCAACAGAAGTTGGTCCAATAAAAGATATTAGTCACACATTGCTCGGTGCTCAGATACCACAATGATGGGGTGGCATAAGAACCTATAACTGCTATTCTATTGTTTGCTCCTTCCTGAAGACTAGGATTTGTTTCTATTCATCACCACCACCAATGTTCCCGCTAATTTTTGACAGTCCGTGTGCACAAAACATTTCTTCGGTGCAAATTTTTGACAGCCCGTGTGTGCAAAAAATTTCTTCTGTACAAATTGTTGTGCTTCTGTGCAAATTTTTGTGCACGCGGTGTTTTGCCGTGTGCGCGCACACACGCCCCGCTTAGAGGGAACAGAGACCACCACCATTATTACTCAGACTGGCAGCAGCAAAATACGCCAGGTGCTTTGCAAACACAGAAGACTTGAAAAAACCAACAATCTGAAAAAAATAAAGAGACTAAAGTTGAGGGGGAAAGGAACACAACGTAGGAGCAAAGGGATTAGCCTGATGGCAGGCACAGAGGTTACTAGTTACAGGTTTGTTTTCTTTCCTCATAGTGCAACACCCTGAATTCCCTTAACTCACCTTCCTTCCACAAAACAATCCTCTGGTCTTCCTCCTGCTCCAACATCAACCCCTAGCCACAGTTTCAGAGTCCTTACACCTCTCCTTTCCAGCATTAGAAGCCCTCCCTCAATGTAAATGAGCAGATCATTGAGAGAAGTCAATCAAACAGACAAGTAGGTAACTTAGTCAGCTATGAGTTGTTCCTTGTAGGTATTGTGGAAGGAGTTACTGACAGATCCAGCCACTTGTGGAGCTCCATGCGGTTCTATCTCCTTTGTTTACATGGTTTACACTATTCAAAAAAGGAATTGTATTTTGACTGCAAGAAGAAATAAAACAAATATTGACAGGATTTTAATTATACACACACACCTCTCTATTCAAGGACCATATTCTACCGTGTTCCAGCCGAATAGATCTGGACTTCTAACTAAACATCCCATTTAGAATCAGACTGCTATGGCCCTAAGCCACAAAACGCACACAGCATTGTGAATTGAATAGTACTGCAGCACAAATAAAGAGGAAAAGATTGTTAACCTTTTCCAATGCTATTCAATTCTTATTTGAAGTGTTCCTTCTGACCGCCTGTTTATTTCACTGGAATAATAAGGGCAATATGCAGCAGCCAAGCGTGTGGCTCGTGAGTCAGAATGCGATGTACTGTACAGTGAGGGCTTTAGAACTGCACAAGCTTTCTTGGCAAACATTCAATTTGCTGA
The DNA here is from genome assembly GCF_015237465.2 of Chelonia mydas. Taxonomy (NCBI): domain Eukaryota; kingdom Metazoa; phylum Chordata; order Testudines; family Cheloniidae; genus Chelonia; species Chelonia mydas. Next base: position 68,041,147 of record NC_051251.2, on the reverse strand, counting down.
AAAATGCATTTTGGGGCCACTGAAACTATACACAAGGTTGGGTTGAATTTGGCGCATAGTTTTGGCCCCAAGCCCCCTGAAAACAAAAATATCAGAACAACTTTTTTTTTTTTAAATGGCAAAACAGTCGAAAATGCTGATTTGCGATTTCATTTCAAAATGAAATTTTAAATTTGCATTTGAAGTGTTTCATTTCATCAAGAAAACAAACCAGCCAAACCAAGCCCAACCCAACCCAACCCCCAGTTTTGGTTTGAAACCAACCAAAATTTTTTACAGATTTCTCTGATCAGCTACAGAACTGAAAAACCAGTTTGCTTGGCTCTAGGTACGCGTCACGGGGTACTCCACGCACCACTTGTCTGGTGTTTCCTTCTGGTCACGCTGGGGATTAGCTCTTGAGTTAACACCCCTGCCCATGGCTGCATGCTGTCACATTGTCTTTGTCTCAGGTGTGCAACTCTTCTTGCATCCCAGGAACCACAGTGTCCTCTGGGTGACACTGCCCTCCGGCAGGGTCACTCTGCGTCCCCTACCCCGCCTTCCAGGGTACAAGTCCTTCAATTCTCTGTCACTCCCACAGTGACCCAGGCAGCCTTCCTAGTCCCCTATCTGCCACTCTAGTCCACACCCTAGGTGGCAGATAGGGGAACTCAGGTCCACCCACTACTTCAGGTTCCAGTCCAGGGACCCTCCACCCAGCAGTTCTGGGCACCCCTCTTCCCGGAAAGTCCCTGCAGCCTCCAAACCTAGGGAGTGATAGCCCTTTCCCACCAGCAGCCCCTGGCTGTTGCCAGCTTCCTGGCTTTATAGGCCCCAACTGTTCCTGCCCAGCTGAGCCTGCTTGCAATCAATTCCCTGCTCTCTGTCTCTTCCTCCAGGTGCAGCCTGTCTGGCCACCTTAACCCCTTCCAGTCCTGTGTGGGGTGGACACCTCATCACAGTGTCACACACCAAATTTTGATTACTGCAAATGGAGTTTTTCCCGATGCAAATCTTAAATCCATGGTACAGTACTGCACGTAAATACCCTCTGAGTTTACACTATAACACCCTTTCCAATTTGAGTTAATAAATCAGCTAAGTTTCCTCTGTACACTAAAGAATAGCTGAAAGAACTTTGAAGGAGTTTAATCGCTGTTTAAATTTGCCTTTGTGCAGTCTTCATTAGAGTCCATGCAGCCTCTGGCTAAAGAGTTCTTTCTTATGATCAAAGATCACTATTATCTTTGATGATAAAAGAATGCCATTTCTCCTATCACACCACAGGACTATACGTGATTTATACCGTTTTATCCACTGATTAGCATAATGCAACATTTCAGTAAGTCATGCCCTCGCTTTAATGTTGCTCAGCTAATTGTTTGTTTTAACTTAATGTTTTCCTGCCTTGTTTGAGTCTTCCCTCAGGACCGTCTTGCAAACAAAATGCATCCACATTAGACAGCTAATTCATCCATCAGCACATTGCCTTAGCTTGCTTCCCAATAGATTTCACGCCTTGGACAAGAGCCCAAGATTACAATGCAACGAAAAGTGGTGGTGGGACCCATCTACGGTACGACAGAGGGTGAGGTCTGAGGAGGCTTTTGCTCAGAAGTGCAGCCACATTTGAGAAAAGCTGGAAGAAACTAGAAGTGGGAAAACACTAGTCCTGCAGCCACCCTGTGGGGGGATATCAACAGGTTAGTAATAATGTGGGCCCGGGGTCATGTACCCCTCACTCTCCTCTTGCCCATTATAATTCCACCTAGGCTTTGGCTGCAGAGCAAGAGTAGCAGCTTGCAATTTCCTCAGTGAAGGCAGAGAATGATTTTAAAGGGGGAAACTGCCACCTTTCAGCAAGGCCTCAGGTAACAAGCCTAAGGCCCAGATCCTTACATATTTAGGCACCCAACTTCCAACGATTTCAATGGGACCTAGGCTCCTAAATACCTCTGCAGCTCTGGGCCTCTTTCAACAGGGAAAGAGGGAAGGGAAATTTCAACATCATCCTTTGTTCCCTTTTCTTTAGGAGGACACCCTGCCCACCTGATAGCCGTTTACATGATAAGAACTGTCTTTGGGAGAGGAAAGAGCAGAAGTTAGTTAGCAGAGATGGGCTGGAGCAGTTGATGTTAAAGTCCGATCCTGTCTCCTAGCCAAACACACACAAAAGGGGAGAGAGAACAACAGCTAAGATGGAAAGTGTGGCTTGTGGCCATGGGGCTGACCTTTCCTTGCTGCCTTATTGCTGGAAAAGCCACAGGCCTGGCACATGGTCTCTATTAGCCATTCGAAGACCTTGCAAACTTGTATCTCTGTCAGGCTGTTTAGGACATTGCTTTTAGCTGCCGTTCTGGTCACAGCCTTAGAGCACGGTTGCAAAATATACAGTCCTTGGCAAGTAAGCCAGGCTCTTATTAGACCGAAGGAAAAAGGCAAGGGATACGAAAGAGAAGAAATAAGGTGAGGCAGGAAAAGGCACATGTGGGGAGGGGTGATGGTGACAAAGCCTCACATTGCAGGGATTTAGCCAACACAGGTGGAGATGCCAATGTTAGCTGAGTCCCTCTACCAGGCCGGGTCTGGTCTGGATCTCTCTGGATCAGGAAAAACTGTTATGGTAGATTTCATTGTCCCAGGAAATGATGGGATGGCAGCCAGCATGGTAAAGCTTGCTGCGGTGGTTGTTGACAGAGAGCTGTTTCTTTTTGATTCCGTCAAGAATTGTTGTGTTTGATCCCCAATTTTCTCTCCGAAATTTTTATTTTCAGAACTCCAAAAGGGAGTAGCAGGATAGCCCAGCCCCTCGTTATTTTGTTCCCACCAATTAGGCCTAATTTCTGACACACAAGTTTTGGACCATTATTTCCAGTCCCACATGTCTCTTGTTTATGAGGCATTAATCTGAACACAGTGCTTGAGTTACGTCAGTCGGCCTTTTTGTTTGGACTAATTCAGTCTGTCTCCCTTTTACATCTTTTCCCATCAACATTTATTATTATTGGTTGCTGTGAACTTTCACTGACTGCTTACAGTTAAGCTTACAATTAGGGTAAATTTTTGGCCCAATTATCACACCAGGTGTGCCACACCCTACCCAGCTAGCACGGCTAAGGGGAGCAGAAACTCTGCCCGAGACATTTGCTCATAAAGGAACTTGCTCTGGCTCAGTGAGCAGTTATGAGTTTGAAGTAGGACCACTGGGTGAAATCTTCTGGCCTGTGGCATGTCAGAAGTCAGACTAGATGGTGAGAATGGTACCTTCTGGCCTTAAGTCTATGCATCTATGTTGGGCGTGGCAGGGTGCCTGAGGACAGCTAGGGCACATTATGCTGCTCCCTTGAAGAGGACTAAAGTATTTCTGACAGCGGCAGACCCTCTAGCTGGCTAAGGCACTTGAAATATGTCTCACCCACAGAGCGTGTGGGTCACCACAGCAGCTGCCCGTTACTCCCAACGCTCTTGAGCATGACTCAGAAATCTTCCCTTGTTGCTTACAGACACACCTCTGACCCCAGGTCCTTGTGCATCAGCCCCGTCTAAGACTAAACATAGCCCGATCAGAAATGGAGTGTGCATGCAACCTGTCAGAGTTATTGCAGTGACACATGTACTAACATTCTTCATTTCACTAAATGGGAGCAGATGCAGTTTAGCTGGGAGGGTGACACACTTCCATGTGGGTCATTATGGCTCTAGGGGTAAACTCCTGATTAACGGCTATCTAGTGAAATATGCCTGGGAGTAATTTAGAGCATCACGTTGCGTCAGCCCCATGCCGACTGCTCCAAGTTTAGGGAAAGACTGACACTGACACAGCTTTGAAACTGCTTTAGGAATACTAAGGCACTAGCTCTAACGGTAGAGTTTTCACTGCGTGGATTCGGCGTAGGCAATGTTTAATGCCGGATGGGTGAGGTTTTTTGGGGCTTTTTTAGGTTCTTTTTCATTTATCTACAGGAAGAAAGGGAAGTAGGCAAAAGACATAAAACCTACTGCTGGACTTGGAAAACGCTGAGCAAGCTGAGTTGAGCATTGAGGTAAAGTGACTGTGACGGGTAGCATGGAATTAGTTCAGGTATTACCCAGAAGTCTCATCAGCTAACCTGGGCTGTGATGGCCAGTCTGCCCACATAGAATCATGTGTGTGACAGAATTACAGGACATATGCTGATTTTTGCTAAAGATATATTTGTTGGAGACAGTCATGTGGTTTGTAGCAGGAGCCAGAACGTCACTGATCACTTCCATGTTCCATTTATCTGTCCTGAAGGAGTAATGTCTAGTGTGATGCACGTTGTTTCTGTGTACTGCAACTCTAAGGAGTCTGCAAGGTGAAGGCTCTTCCAGAATGAGAAACAGGGAGATTTTATATCCTTTTCTCTTCTCTCTCTTTGTTTCTTATTATCTTTAATCTAAAAAAGAAACCAATCTTGATCGAAAGTACATGGCTGCTCCTCATGCATGGGAAAAAACACACGATACCAGCGCTCTCATGGATTACAGCAGCTGCACACAGTTCCATGTATTAGTTAACCACAAAGCTACCACTACTTGAAATATTTGCCTTGAACAGTCCTCACATGGCTCCCGAACTTCTAAGCTTTGGTAATTTTGCTACCAATGAGTGGGTGCAAAGGGCTGCCATGTGATTCAGTCAGAGAGTTCTGTCACCCAAAGATATTCAGATATTCAGTGTAGCACTGTGAGCCAGTTCTGTAGCCCAGTGTGTGATGCAGGGCCACTGTGCATAAAAATAAAACCCAGTATTTAGGTTTGTCAGTAGTGATTATATTGAAGTCTCTGACGATATGGAAGGTGCTGAGATATGACAGTGCTGGACGGCAATATAAAACCATAAATTAGATACATAGCCAGAAGCGAATTATCCTGCAAACTTTGTGGAGCTGCAGAAAGTGCTAATAAGGCTCTATAAATAGCATTTAAGGCACGAAAATTGCAAAGCAGAATGTTCCAGCTTAGCTGTGGCATGTTAGTTCAAGGCTTCATGAGAGACACAAAGAAATGGTACATGGATCAAAAGATGTTTGCTAAATGCATATTACATTTGCCCTAAGAAGCACATCAGACAGTTAAACAATCTCAAAGCTGTATATTGATTGATGATTACAGAGACCAGGGTGCCTGCTTGTGGGAAAAGGCCTCTTGGGGAATGATTTGAAACAACAATCTAAGTGCTGTTCGTGATTATGCTAGGCAGATAACTCCCCCTAGACTGCAGCTAGATGAACAAAGTCTGCAGTCCAGATCCTAGTGGGGAGGGAGCAAGCAGCAATGTCCGCTCTGCATGGGGGGCTTGGGTTAGAAGTGACACCAGACGGCTCGGCCTAGCCCCACGTGCGTGAGGGGGGTCTCCCTAAGGCCAGCCCTGTGTGGGAGGGAACTCAGGCAAGTGGCTTGGGCCAGCCCTGCACGGTGTCCCCTTTGGGAAATACGGTCATCCTACTTAACTAACACAACTCCTTTTTACTCCCCTCAGCCCTAGGCAGCCAACACAGGAGAGAGAGCTGCCTTAGAGGTCTTCTACTGCATCAAACAGAATTATTTATCCGGTCAGATCCTCAGCTGGCATAAGTCAGTGTAAGTCTGTTGAAATCAATGGAGTTACACTGATGTACACTGGATTAAGGACAATTTGCACCAGTTAATAATCCATCACATTAAGTTCTCAGTCCAGGGATGAGTGATTACACCTGTGTAAACCCATACACAGCCACATGGGCTGATTGTGCAGTTGTTGCTTGAGTGCCTAATTTGGCTTGCAGAGCCTTTATTAATGGTGACGATGTGGGAGCAAGAAAGGACCCAGCTTGACTCCCAGATCCCAAATTAAGTTTTTAGGGAGGACAGAAAAAAGCACCCTGTTTTAAATTGGGCATATTTAATATGTAAATTATTGGGATAATATAAGACCAGTGATGCCATTTTTACACCGTCACTTTGAACACTATACAAAGACATTTTTGCACAGTTATGTTAGGATAGAACTGTGCCTTAAGCTATCTTTCCAATTAATTTGGCAGACTTTTTAATTGGTTGGCTAGAGTAAGAATCATCCCTTAAAAATTAAGATAATACAGACAGTTCCTCACACCCTGTGTGAAGTCCTTTCTTCTTCCAAACACTTAGGCAAAGAAGGTTGGTTTGGTTTTTTATTTGGGGGTGTGGTGGACTGTTGTTTTTGGGGGGAGGGGTCACTGACTGTGATTTCAGTGTTTCAAAAAGGGTGATAATTGTCTAAATTTCTTTCCAGCCTGTCTAGCTGAAGCATAAGAAATAAGGAGGTGGATGTGGGGGCAGAGGGGCAGTCAGGAGGAACTAACAGATTGGCTTTGCAAACCCTCTGAGCCATCATTAAGCCTGCTGTCTGTGGCAGAAGTCAGATGACACACATCAAGGCAGTACGGGAGCAGAAAGACAAAATGATATCAACGCCTCTTATTTCCTGCTGAAGTCACATAATGTGGGGCAAAGAGAGCCAAACAGGAAAACCATATCCCCTGAGATAAAGACAGGAAATCATGTCCCATGAGCTCCAGAGGGAGATAAGGAGGGAGTCATTTCTTCTCTATCTTTAATAAATCTAGACTGTGACTCATTGGAGATTTGGGGAATAAAACTAATTTCCTGCTATGTAGGGGCTCCAAGCCATTCAGTCCTCTGGTTCCTTTATTCCCCTGAATTTGAACAGCTGTCACAAATGGCATTTAACAGCCGGCCCTGGCCCTTGATGAATAGTAGATGCTATAATCATGGAGCCAGGAATTTTTAATGAAAATATCAAGGCAGTGCAGGAGCAGAAAGACAAAGTGATATCAACCCCTCTTACTTCCTGTCGAAGCCGAATAATGTGGGGCATCTTGCTAGGAAGCTTTAAATCTATAGCTCTGTAGCTAATGGGGGTATCACAGCTTAGCTCCTTCCCAAAAATGCTTTTAAAAAGAAATCTCCAAGACATTCATTACATAAAATCCAAGGAAGGGACTCATCCAAAATGGGATTATATATCTCAGACACAGCACTTCATCCCAAGCTGAACATCATTCGCGTCCAGTATTTGGGACTTGGACATTAGCAGATGAGTAGCTCCTACTTGTCGTGGAGGCTGTTTGGAGGGGAGAAGCTCTGTACTGAGCACTGGCATGGTAGATACGTCAGGATCCTTTTAAGTCGGCAGAAACAGTGTTTGCCTTTTTCCTGGTATTATGGAGACTGCTGCTGCGGGTGTATTGCCCAAATCTGCAGACTTTTACTACCAGCTTTGCTGCAAATAGCAGCAACTTCAAGCCTTTTGAGGGAGGAACGGTTTCTCGATGTTTACAGAACTGCCATTGTCAGCACGTCACACCACATCCAGCTACTCAGCCTGCTATTGAACTTAGCTATTCTCTCCAGGCTGTCGGCAGCCCTCAGCTCCTCCTCCCATCTCTCACAGGTCCCGCCATTTTGTTCTTTAGTTCACCTCTTTCCACCTTTGTAGCAGGGCTCCTGGTGTGTTTGCAGCTGAGCCTACCTCACCTCTGTAACTGCGGGGGGCGTTCCCATGGCTAAGAGGGCACAGGCCGCCATTACAAGAGGGAGTCAACTTCACCTGCAGACAGGTGTCCACCCTAAGCAAAACTGGAGTGATACTCATAGCTAGTCAGGGCACAGCGAGATGTTTTTCCCAGCAAAATGCCAGCACAGCGGGACTGAAGTCCCACTCTGAAGGTATGCAATCTTGATGTGTTCTCAAGCCATACAGACACTCCTTCTTATATTGCTGATACTAAGCCCTCTCATTTAAAGTAATGTAAATGAGGAATAGCTTCATAAGACTAAGAACTCCACTGACTTTTATGTTGCATCTCCGCGATTGGAGGTTTGCATGGTAGTCCATTCTGTACAGTCCTCTGCTAATCTCTTTGTGGGTGAATAATCCTTTTGACCCACGTAGGATACCGCATGGAGTTGCACCGGTATAAAACATGCATGTGAAGACAGGCCTATTGTTCCTAAACCTCCAATTTGTGGTGGGTACAAGCTGACTCCAGGGCGTTAGTAATGTGTACACATTTTCAAATGCTTTTGCTGAAAATGTGGTGGTGTAGGTCTGAACACACACCCCCACACACCCCGAAAGAAACTGTTTCTGTGCTGGTTTCATTTAAATTAAGATGGGTTAAGAGCAGCATTTCTCTTCTGCATAGTAAAGTTTCAAAGCTGCACTAAGTCATTGTTCAGCTGTAAACTTTTGAAAGAACAACCGTAACGTTTTGTTCAGAGTTATGAACAACCTCCGATCCCGAGGTGTTCCTAACTCAGGTTCTACTGTACCTACTCCCTGTTCACATGAGCAAACAGCTCCAAACATTTTATCTCAGGGAACAGCCAACCAAGTGCCACTCAGCGTACCTCACAACAGACTGCTTTACGCCACGCACCAAGTTATGTAGACCAGGCATAAGAAAGGAGCTAGCAGCCAAATGCAGTATATATCTACCCTCCCAGATGAATGGATACACAGCTGCTTTTGTATAGCATGTATCCCGGAGGGTGCTCCCAGGCCGACTCCACCCCCAGGCCCTACCCCCACTCCGCCCCTTCCACCAAGGTCCTGCCCTTGCTCCGCCTCTTCCCACCTCACCCCCTCCCCTGAAGGCCTGCCACTCGCTGCTCTCTGCCCTCTCCCGAGCACCTCTCGCCAGTCGTCAAACAGCTGATTGGCAGCCCTGCGGCACAGCTGTGGCTGGTGGGTGCTGGGCACCCGCTATTTTTTTCCTGTGGGTGCTTAAGGCCCCAGAGCACGCACGGAGTCGGCGCCTATGGCATGTATAAAAGTCACGTTCACAGGCTTCTTCTATGAAACACAAGAAATTACAGTCTGCAACTGGGTCGGGACAAACACACCCGTTACTCTGAGATGGGGGGAAAGGATCCATTATTTAAAATATCCTTGTCTGGAAGTATCAGATGCCTAGTCCTTAACCACAGCTGAAGAGCAATGCTGAGCAATGCAATCCCATTTTGGCCGGGGAGAGTCCCTTTCTTAAACCCTGTCCTGGCCTTCCCGACTTCCCTCCACCCCTCCCCACCCAAAAAGGGTATTTGTCCCATTTGCTCTTGCCAACTTTATCGGTTGGCAAGAGCAAACGGGACAAATGCCCACTTTTGTCAAAACAGCGGGGTGGTGGTGTGGAGGAGCGTGCGAGGTGGGGCTGGCGAGTGGAGCTGCCAGCCCTGTATGAGCGGGGTGGAGGCAGCATTCCAGCATGCGGGGGGCTGGCAGGGTTCCCGTGAGCAGCAACAGCCTCCCGGGGACGGGGGAGGCCTCGGGTGATCAGCTGGGGGTGTCCTGTTTTCCCTTTGGGAAATGTGGTCACCCTAGCAATGCTGGCCTCAATGAATGGCACCTCCACTGATGACTAATGATAAGAGCACGGCACCGTGACTCTGGCAAAGATCATGACTAGACAGAGCTTCTGCTTTCAGTACAGGCTGGGCGGGAAGCAGCTGACAGAACCCAACCACTCAAACCACACCCCCTAAAGCATGTCGCTTGAGTGCGAGGGCAGCAGCAGGAAGTTCTGGATGTCAATTCTGAGAATGAAACGAGACGTGAAGAACGCAGAATTGGCTCAGTCCATTAAGAACACAAATCTCCTGGGTCTGTGAGTCCAATCCCCTGCTATCACTGCTGGGAGGGGTGTCAAGCTGCTTTCTGATCTTAGGGGAATGCCCATATTAAACCTGAAATGCACATCAGACAGTGAGAGGAGGTGTCGGGGGATCCCCATCTGCTGCCTCCTCCCTTGGCTTTTTCTTACTCCGAGCAGCCCTCTATCTCCAGCCCCTCTCCCACCCAGCACCAAAATTCATCTCCCCACATATCCCTGTCCAGGCCCCTTGTTTTCAGCCAGCAGGGAGATTGTTCCCTGAAGGCCTGGCTGGCTGTGCTCTGACACCTGTACCCACTTCAAGGAGTGCCCAGTGGGGATGCTGGAGCTGCTGCCCAGCAGCCCCATGGCTGCAGAAGGCAGGCACTGGGGTCTGCACAGACTGGCAGGTTTACGATCCCAGGGGCAAGCCAGGAAAGGGTGAGGAGGGAGGAGGTGATGGCCTGGCCCTTCCCTCTAACGGTGGCGTCTGTAGCACCCGCTCTTCTGTACTGCGGCATCCGTCACACAACCCAGCCCAGCCTTGCCATCAGCCTGGCTTTCCCCGCTTACTCAGAAAGGGGCAGGGCTGGGGCCTCAGCCACCTCTTTGCGCCTCTCCTCCCCGGCATCCGCTGCATCCACTCAAACTGGCCTGTAGCTCGCCAAAGCGCCCTGGTGTCCAGGAGTCAAGTGACAGGGAGGGACTGGCCTTTGGGCTGACAACAGCTCATTTCCTTTGGGCTTTCCACAGCTGTTCAGTGAACTCCACCCTCCCAGCACGGAGACAAACCTGACCGCGGATCCAGCTGCAGAACCCACAGACAGCCATGGGGAAGCTGGCTCGGACCAGGCCTGGCAGCTGTTGTGGTTTTTTCCAAATTTCCAAGAATATTTTACAGGAAGCAGAAACCTGAAACACCTTCCAGCGTTGAAAGCCACGTTTGGCAAAAAGTGCGCAGTTATTGGGAAAACCCAGTTTTGAAAACCAATTTTTTTTAACCAAACCCCAAACACTTTTACTGAAATATTTAGATTTTCATAACCCCCCCAAACCCCGCTCCCCAAAAAACAAAAAATCCAGCAACAAATTTTCATTTGGGTCAAAAAGCCAAATTTCACTGAAGGGAAAATATTACTGTGAAAGGACAATCCCAGGCAGCTGTGTGTGAAGGAGAGACGATGCTCGCCAAGACTGCAGCTCTCCGAGTGGTGGCTGTGAATCCATCTCCCCTTTTTTGGGGGTGATGGGAGGGGTGTCACCAGACTGTGTCCTGAGTCTGTGTGCAGTACAGTGCTCTCTGAACCATGTCACGCACAGAAAGCGCTAGCCCCCGGGTCCCACATGGCCCTCCTGCCTCTGTGCCCCACCAACCTCACAGAACCTTCCCTCCTGGTGAGCTGTATCCCTCCTGAGCAAGGGGACACAAGCCGCTGCAAATACATTCACCACAACTGCCCTCTGCTGGCCTACGCTGCTTAGTCACAGCAGGCAGGGACATCTCGCCCCAGCTGTGGTTTCTGCTCCTTAGAGCCATCAGGAGTTGTCAGGCAGCTCTGCCCAGGTACGCAGTGGTGGCAGGATCGGGGAGAGCAAAGGTGAGCTCTCTGTTCCCCCTCTATTACCAACCAGTTGGGTGCCCCCCATGGAGATGGACGCTGCCAGGAAAAGGTACCAAAGGGATTCGGACAAATCTGAAAGCTATAAAAATAGCACTTGAGTGTGTCCTTCCTAGACGACGGGTAATAAATGGGAGACATGCCCGGCCATGCGTCAGCAAGAAAAGACAGAGTCTCGCCACACACGCAGTGATCTGTGCAATATTGCTCCGCCAGAACGTGAGGCTGCCACCGCTTCCACTCTGCCCTTGGAAAGGGGGCAGCTCCAAGTCCCTGGATTTAACGTCGTGCTAAGTTCTGCTCTACGGAATATAGCACAGGCAGTTCTCAAAGACAATGAGACGCTGAAAAAAAAAAGGAGGGGGACCAGATCCCTGGAAGTGTCAATAGCCTATGCCAGCCTGGCCCTTTGCACTACTTGTTTGCATGTCCTTTGTTTGAGGGCAAGAAAGGCGATAGGACAGATGAAACGGGCCTGGGCCAGGGCGGGCGATTCGGCACATACCCTCCGCAGCCTTTGCTGATTCAGAACCACAGTGGATTTTAACATTGCTTGGCAGAAACATAGGGAAGGGGGCTCTGAGGCGCTGCTTGGCTCCGGGACAGCAGGGCCTCCAGCAGTGAGAATCTAAAAGATTGCCTCTTCTGGCAGGAGTAAGTAGTGAGAGTCCAAGAAGCGACCCTCTCTTGCAGCAGTAGTGTCTAAGGGCAAGTGCAGGGAGGGCAGGGGAACCCAGCCCCACACTACTCCACCGGGTTCCAACCCAGGGCTCTTCAAAACCAGTTATCCTGTTGCAGGGTTCAGATCTCCCTATCCCCATCACCTGGGTCGCTTCCTACCCTTAGTCCCGGCTCTGGTATCGCCTCTGCCGGTAACAGCACATCGTCCCTTTCGGTCCCCACGGTCGACTGGGCTCCCGAGGCGTAATCAGGGTGCTTGGCCTCAGCAGTTTGGAGTCCCGGCAGCTTCTGCAGCACGCGTCTGCTCTCCTCCTCAGTCAGCCCAGACTGAGCTGAGCCTCTTCCTTTTATATGCTCCCGCCCCTGGGAGCATGCCCAGCAAGAGCGTTGCCAGTGCGGTGTTCATACACCCCATCACAGGCCCAGATTCAAAAAGGTATTTAGGTGCCTAAGTACCTTTGTGAATCAGGGCCTGGGTGCATATCCCTTTGTGCATCAGAAATAAAACCCCACCCACGCAAATACTCAGAGCAAGGCAGCAATCCCAGCACCACCCCTGCACCCCTCCTTTATATCTCCCGAGAAACGGTATTTCTGAACTGCAGGCTGCAGAGAACACAGTACTGCATTGTGCTCTAGCCTCTGACAAGGACTAGCCAAGGGAAGGGAAAACGTGTGGCATTTGTGTGATGTTTAGCCTTCCACAGAAAAAACTACCCTTCGCCGACCATCCTACGCACATCCGCAGGGCTTGCACAGGGCCACATGGCTTTACAGTGACGCGGGAACTGTAGCCCTGGGAGTTTCCTAGGCAGCAGTTGTACAAGTGCTTAGTAATTGTACAGGAGCACTGGGGCTGTAAGGCTGTGAACTTCCTCAGCAGCAACGGCACGAGCCTTCAGAGGCCCTGTGGGAGTGCCAGGGCTGTGGTACTGCGAGCTTCCTCTACAGCAGTGGCATAAATGCGCTGAGGAACATCTGCACCACAATGCTGCGAGCTTCCTCCGCAGAGGGGGCACAGCACACAGTAAGCGCTAGGGCTCTGGTGCTACTGAGGAGCAGTGGCACGAGCAAGCCTTGCGTTTCGGGGCCACAGAATAAAGGTTCCAGCACCTGTCCCACGTAGGGGCTGTTTCAATATTTCACCACCTTTCCTTCCACTCCCATACAAGAAAACCAGGCCAGTTAACTTGCAGATTCTTTAATACTTTTGCAGTGACTAGCACGTTTCAAAGATTCTGTTGTATGGCTAATTTTCAGGCAACCAATGGGCGGATACGAGAGACTTGTCTGCAGACCATGAGTTGAGGACTGCTCCTCTGTATCAACAGACAGCCTGGCTGTAACTGCAGAGCCATGGCCCATCTCTAGCACTATGCGGTGTATCGGAGAAGAGGGAAGGGATTCCTGACAAGAAGGGCTGCGTTCATTATACCAGTGCTCAGCTTTCGGACCAGACTGATCTTCTTACTCAGAGGGAGTACTTTGGATTGCTGTTGAGGCCCTGTGACTTCCTCTCCCAGCACCCCCATCCTCAGATCCCAGTGTCACAGCCCTGGTGTCTTTCCTCTCTTCAGGGGGACTAGAGGATTCCTGACCCATGTTAATGTTGAATCCCTCTGCAGTAGCTAGAAACCTCACAAATAAAGAACGCAGTCCTGCGATCCTCACTCACGTGGGTAATCCTCCTTCCTACCAATGGGATTACTCAGAGAAGCAAGGGCTACTCTCCTAAGAATGGATCAGGTCTGAAGGCACTTGCTATGCAAAAGCAAACACAGTAATCATTGTTCCCCAATGCCAGCTAAAACTTCAGTGGGCTTGCTGCTTTCCAGGTGAACAGTGATTTACACATGCAGGTCCCCAATGCACCAGGCCTGCAGCTCAGAGCAGCCATAAACTCAGTTTAATGGTCTGCCTAAGCCAGGTTCCTGGCCCATAGGATACACAATGAGATGAGCTTCCCCAGCCCTAGCTGAAAAAGGCGGCAGCTCTAAAGTCAATGGAGTCAAAGGCAGCTGTGTAACCCTGGTGCGTCTCTCTCCTGCTCTCTCTTTTTGGACTGTGTTTTGTTCTGTAAACATCAAGAGGGCATGCAAAGTCATTCAGCAGCAGGACAGGCATGGCTGGTGCACCAGCCCGTTTGGCTCTTACTATTCATTCCAGTCAGAAAGGTGAGTGCGTACAAGCAGGATGGATTTCAGTCCCTTCCCCAGTGTCTGTCACAGCGCCTCCTGCTGACTGTGGAGCAGGCCACAGCAGGGGCATGCAGTGACTGCAGGTGGAAGCTTTCCCAGCTTTGAGTGCAAAGTCGATCCCTCCATTTCAGGGGGGGAAGAGTGTGATGGGTGGAGGGGGAAGTGACTGCCTTTGGCCTGCTGGCTTTCCCTGTTGGAAGCAGAACAGAGGCTAGGATAGGATAATAGAAAAGAGGATGGGAAAAATCTAGAAACCTCTCACGTTAAAAACAAACACACACAGTATTCCTGCTGGAGCTAACTGCACTGACTGAGCCTCATGACATAGATAAAAAAAAATCCATGTCTGTATTTAAAACTCATGGTTAGAGTTCATGTCTATGGGAGGATAGTTTTGTCAGCGGGGGTACGGTGAGCACGGTCCACTACCAAGCAAAGAGAGGTTTACTGTCTTCCTTGGAGAGTTCACACAAACAGTTCAGCAGCAGCAAAGTGTCGCCAAGGAACTTGGACGGGACGATGTCAATCACGATCTTGCGCAGATCAGCTGGGCTGCTGTGGAGTGGGCTGGAGTGCAGGTCTGGCCGCTGTTTCAGGATGCCGTAGGTGTTGATCAGGAACTCGCTGAACACCGGGTGCACATCCCGGTTGTAGCCCATCTTCTCGAGGCGTGCAGCGAGGGACAGGTAGCGCTGCATCATGGCTCGGTGCTTTTTCTCATCCACAGAGCCATCCAGGCACTTCATGGAGGCCTAGGAGGTTTAAAAAACCAGGGAGAAGCTGTTAGCGCCATTCATGGATAATCATGGGCAGGCCCCGGGGGTTCCTAAAGCCACCACTTTCTGGCTGCATCCACAGCATCCCGGTCTGTTTGCCGCTCAGCGATGACAGTGCTGGAAACTGGCACGCTGGAGAACAAAGTCCCAGTACAGCTGCGGAAGGGACACGGAAGGGCCGGCCAGGGATGAATGAAGCTGCACCTGGCTAGATGCAGCGATAGCTGAAGCTGAGTCGGGTCCCAGACTCTGCAGGCCTCACTTGGCTGGAGGGCCGCACGTTGGCCACCCCTCCATGAACCCTTGTGTTTCTACAGGCAGCTAACGAGCGACTGTATGGACTGAGCTGGGTTTGGCCTGCATGTTAAGGGGCTGGACCCTCAGCTGGTGTAAATCGATGCTGCTCCACTGAAGTGAGCCAGGATGCTGGCAAGCTTTCCAGTTCTCAGGGGAGAGAACTAGACAGCCCTTCTTGCCAAGAGAACCAACACCCCCCGGAACATGGGAGTTCTTTTAGCTCTCACCATGCTCGTTACTGTGCAACACAAGCCCCTACCCTCTCCCCTAAGCTACCTGGCTGGCCTCCCCCGTGTGGCTGAATGTCCCAGGGAAGAGAGCAGACCTGCTAGCTGGGAGGGAGTTGGTGCCTCTCCCCTCATTCAGTTACCAACTTTAACAATCAATATTTCTCCCTGACTGACAGCCACTTCCATGGCAGACTACAACATCCTCAGCCTCCTGTGTTCCCCCCATGCACACAACATGGATTCATGAGGCTCCCAGGTCACATGCCCAGGTTTCCATGGTAGGGTATGTCTACACTGCCCACTAAGCCGTGATTCTGACTCAGGTTTGAGTCCAAGCCCCCTTCCTGTCCACATACAAATCACTCTGATTTGGGTGAGCAAGCACTCAGGACCTGGGTCCTAGGGCCCAGCTGGAGGGGAGGGTCAGAGCCCAAGTCCTGCTGTGACTTAGATCCAAGCCCTCTCATTTTGCAGTGTGGACGCAGCTCAAGCCGCCGACCTGAGTCAGAAGAACTGCGTAGTGCAGCATGGACACATTAGCACAGCTGCGAGACCCAGCACCAGCAATCGTTAACCCAGGTTTTCAATGCAGTGTGGACGCTCAAGCGTGGTTGGAAACACTGAATCTGCAACCCCAGGTCCCACAGACCTAGATTTACAATGCAGTGTAGACACACCCACAATCTGTTTCACATTGCCGTGGCTCTCTCTGCACAAAAGCCAAATAGACTTTTCACTGCACAAAACCACTTATTTTTCTTATTACCAAGTTTTACGCATATGTGGAGCTCCAGGCCTTTCAAGCAGCTTGGGCTTCTGAGCCTAGTGATTAATTTATGTATCAATAAGCATAACCGTAGCATTTAGAGTATTATGAGTGTAGCTCGCAACTCTCCTGCGAGGGATTATTATCCCCAATTTCACAGATGGGAAACTGAGACATAGAGGCCCAGATGATCCTCAAAGGTATTTAGGTGCCAAACTCTCACTGATTTCGGAGAGATTAAGACCAAAATGCATGAAAGGCTGGGACACTGCAAAAAGCCCTTTGGAAGCCCATGAAATTTTCAATGTTGGTGTGTGGCTGCATTTCAGATTTTCGGAGTCCCACTGTAATGCTCTCTCTCTTTCACACACACACGCACACCCCTACAGTTGGCGGGAACAGGATTTTTCATTTAGCAGGGAATTTTGTGACTTCAAAAAGTCTCCTGTTCTGAAGTGGAATAAAAAACCCCCCGAAATTCAAAAAAACTATTTTTTTTTAAATTTCATTTTGGTTCCACTGAAATTTTTCATTTTGTCAAAATCAAAATGTTTTGTTCTGATTCTGATTTTTAAAACACTATATATTATGCAACAGAATATAAAATTGAAAAAACTGAAATGAAAATTTATTTCGAAATGGGAAAAAACCAAAAAGGTTCTGTTCTGAAATAGTCAGTTTCAACCTGGTCGATTTGCTGTTTTTCTATTTTTCTTTCTAAATGAATTTTCATCAGAAATGACCCATTTCCAAGAAACTTTTTGCTTTCAGCAAATGGACATTGTCCCATTGGAAAATTTCCAACTGGCTCTATGCACCATCCTTGTCCCTCAGCAGATTCAAGGAAGGATTTACCTGTTTGATTTTCTCAGGAATGTTGGACACTGTGTAGCCATAAAGTCTCGTTACTCCAGGAAACACATAAGCAAGGATGCGCCTGTCTAGCTGGAAGGCAATCTCACCCACTATGCGGCCATTTTTCTTGCTGTTCAGCTCCAACTCTATATGAAGGACAGGCTAGTTGTTAGTTCTATCGTAACTTAAGGCACAAAGGCCAAATGTTTTCACTGTGCTTAGATTCAGGTTAAAGTTTTACTGCTTGGTTTGAGCCAGATGCCAGGAGAGAGGATATATCCTCACACAAGTTATATACATAGATGCGCACATATACAACCAAACGCAGCACTGACTTCCCAGTGCCATGCATGAACTGGATAACATCTGCCTCCTTAAATGGATTGGTTATGTAAATACGCGTGGAAAGGGACTTTGGAAATAAATACATGTATAAGGAGAAAAGCAGGTCACATTCAGGGCTTTTCTCAGCCATAAAACCCCCACTGCCCTTCCAGATGGGCTTATCCACGCGAGGGTCAGGTCTACACTACAAAGTTTTGCTGGCATCACTATGTCAGTCAGGGGTGGGAAAAAACCGGGCCCCCTAGCAACAGAACTGCCAGTGTAGATGCAGCTATGTCGACAGAAGAGTGTTTCTGTGACCATAGGCAATGTCGCATGGGGAGGTGGTGTTACCGTGCCAGCAGAAAAACTCCTTGTGTCAGCATGAGCTGTGTCTGCATTAGGGGGCCCTACAGCATACCCGTAGTGATGAAGCCATGCTGACAAAGGCTCTGTAGCATAAAGGTATTTAAAAATCATATTGGGGGACCCCCAGGTTCACCTTGCCCTTAGGAGCACATATTAAAATAGACACTTGCCCTGTGTACACTAGGACTTTGAAACATGTTAATTAAAACATAGAATCATAGAAATGTAGGGCTGGAAGGGACCTCAGGAAGTCATCCAGCCCAGCACTAAGGCAGGAATAAGTACACCTAGACCATCATTGACAGGTGTTTGTCCAACCTATTCCTAAAAACCTCCAATGATGGGGATTCCACAACCTCCCTTGGAAGCCTGTTTCAGGGCATAACTACCTCAATAGTTAGAAAGTTTTTCCTAATGCCTAACCTAAATCTCCTTTGCCACGGATTAAGCCAATTACATCTTGCCCTACCTTCAGTGAATATGGAGAAATATTGATCAATGTCTTCATTATAACAACTCTTGATATATTTGAAGACCATTATCAGGTCCCCCCGAGTCTTCTTTTCTCAAGACTAAACATGATCAGTTTTTCCTCACAGGTCAGGTTTTCTAAACCTTTTATCATTTTTGTTGCTCTCATCTGGACTCTCTCCCGTTTGTCCACATCTTTCTTAAAGTGTGATGCCCAGAACTGGACACAATACTTCAGCTGAAGCCTCACCAGTGCTGAGTATCTCCCATGTCTTACATATGACAATTACCTCCCATGCCTTACATACAAGACTACTATTTATGCACCCTGGAATGATATTAGCTTTTTTCATAACTGCATCACATTGTTGACTCCAATTTATGATCCTTTTCAGCAGTGCCAGCACCTAATCACTGAGTCCCCATTTTGTAGCTGTGAATTTGATTTTTCCTTCCTAAGTGAAGTACGGGTACTTTGGACTTGTCTGTATTGAATTTCGCCTTGTTGAAATCAGGCCAATTCTCCAATTGTCAAGGTCATTTGGAATTCTAATTCTGTCCTCCCAAGTGCTTGCAATCTCTCCAGCTTGGTGTCATCAGCAGATTTTATAAGCATACTCTCCACTCCATTATTCAAGTCATTAATGAAAATAATGACTAGTACCGGACCCAGGACTGACCTCTGTGGGACACCACTAGATACGGCCTCCCAGTTTGACAGTGAACCATTGATAACTACTCTCTGAGTACAGTTTTTCAATCAGTTGTACACCCACCTTATGGTAATTTCATCTAGATATTTTCCTAATTTGATTATGAAAATGTCAGAATCATAGAGTCATAGAATATCAGGGTTGGAAGGGACCTCAGGAGGTCATCTAGTCCAACCCCCTGCTCAAAGCAGGACCAATCCCCAATTAAATCATCCCAGCCAAGGCTTTGTCAAGCCTGACCTTAAAAACTTCCAAGGAAGGAGATTCTACCACCTCCCTAGGTAACGCATTCCAGTGTTTCACCACCCTCTTAGTGAAAAAGTTTTTCCTAATATCCAACCTAAACCTCCCCCACTGCAACTTGAGACCATTACTCCTTGTCCTGTCCTCTTCTACCACTGAGAATAGTCTAGAACCATCCTCTCTGGAACCACCTCTCAGGTAGTTGAAAGCAGCTATCAAATCCCCCCTCATTCTTCTCTTCCGCAGACTAAACAATCCCAGTTCCCTCAGCCTCTCCTCATAAGTCATGTGTTCCAGACCCCTAATCATTTTTGTTGCCCTTCGCTGGACTCTCTCCAATTTATCCACGTCCTTCTTGTAGTGTGGGGCCCAAAACTGGACACAGTACTCCAGATGAGGCCTCACTAATGTCGAATAGAGGGGAACGATCACGTCCCTCGATCTGCTCGCTATGCCCCTACTTATACATCCCAAATTGCCATTGGCCTTCTTGGCAACAAGGGCACACTGCTGACTCATATCCAGCTTCTCGTCCACTGTAACCCCTAGGTCCTTCTCTGCAGAACTGCTGCCTAGCCATTCGGTCCCTAGTCTGTAGCTGTGCATTGGGTTCTTCCGTCCTAAGTGCAGGACCCTGCACTTATCCTTATTGAACCGCATCAGGTTTCTTTTGGCCCAATCCTCCAATTTGTCTAGGTCCCTCTGTATCCTATCCCTGCCCTCCAGCGTATCTACCACTCCTCCCAGTTTAGTATCATCCGCAAATTTGCTGAGAGTGCAATCCACACCATCCTCCAGATCATTAATGAAGATATTGAACAAAACCGGCCCCAGGACCGACCCCTGGGGCACTCCACTTGACACCGGCTGCCAACTAGACATGGAGCCATTGATCACTACCCGTTGAGCCCGACAATCTAGCCAACTTTCTACCCACCTTATAGTGCATTCATCCAGCATGTCATGGGGGACTGTGTCAAAAGCCTGACTAAAATCAAGGTATATCAAGTCTACTGCTTCCCCTCTTATCCCCTAGGTCAGTAAGCCTCTCAAAGAAGGAAATTAGGTTGTTTTGACACAATCTGTTCTTCACAAATCCATGTTAGGTAGTCCCTATTACCCTATTACCCTCCAGGTGCTTACAAATTGATTTTTCAGTAATTTGTTCCCGTATCTTTCCAGATATCAAAGTTAGGCTGACTGGACTAAAACAGCCCAGGTCCCTTTGTTCCTCTTGTTAAAGATTAGAACTGTGCTTGTCCTTCTCCAGTCCTTGGAATCTCACCCACCCTCCATGAATTATCACAGCAAATTGCTAAAGGCTCCCAGGTTACTTCAGCTAGTTTTTTAAGTACCCTAGGATGAACTTTATCAGGCCCTGCTGACTTGGATAGACCTAATTTATTTTCTATAACTTGTTCTTTGCCTATTTTGGCCTGCATTCCTTCCCCCTTGGTGTTAAAATTAATTGTGTTGAGTATATGGTCACCATTAAACATTTTTTAGTGAATACTGAAGCAAAATAGGCATTAAACACCTCAGCTTTCTTGATGTCATTAGCTATTAGCTCACCTTCCCCAGTAAGTAGGGAACCTACACTTTCCTTCATCCTGCTTTTGCACCTAATATATTTAAAGAGCCTCTTCTTATTGCCTTTTATGTCTCTTGCTAGGTGTAACTCATTTTGAGCTTTAGTCTTTCTGACCTTGTCCCTACATGTTTGTGCTATTCTTTTGTACTTCTCCTTCATAATCTGTCCATGCTTCCACTTTTTGTAGGATTCTTTTTTGATTTTCAGGTCATTAAAGACCTCCTGATGCAGCCATAGTGGACTCTTGAGAACAAAAGAACGGCCATACTGGGTCAGACCAATGATCCATTTAGCCCAGTATCCTGTCTTCCCACAGCGGCCAATGCCAGGTCCTTCAGAGGGAATGAATGGAGCATGTAATCATCCCGTGATTCATCCCCCACCACCCATTCCCAGCGTCTGGTAACAAAGGCTAAGGACACTTCAGAGCATGGTTTTGTATTCCTGCCCATCCTGGCTAATAGCCATTGATGGACCTATCCTCTGTGAACTTATCCAGTTCTTTTTTGACCTGTTATACTCTTGCTATTCTTCCTATCTTTCCCTTGCATCGGGATAGTTTGCAATTGTGCCTTTAATATTGTCTCCTTGAGAAACTGCCAGCTCTTCTGAACTTTTTCCCTTAGATTTTCTTCCCATAGGACCTTACCTACCAGTTCTCTGCATTTGTTAAAGTCTGCTTTTTATAAAAATCAATTGGCCTTATTCTGCTGCTCTCATCACTCCTTCCTTTCCTTAGATGCAAAATGTTGGTGATCAAGTTTTAAAAGATGCCTTTTATCCTAGTGTGGCCAAGCTCTAGGGCAACAAAAAGCCCCCACTTCCCCATGCTTGCAGAGACAGCTTATGATTAGAGTCAGTTAAGCCCATCCTTAGCTACAGTTATTAGCAGCAAGGCCAGGGTGAAATCACATCATTACCGTTTAAATAATAGGTATGGGGCTTCCGCGGCTCATCTCCTCCTGGGGTCTCTGAGAACCAGACTCTCTTTTTCCTGTGCATCTCTTCTGAATCCAGGGACATTTTCTCACCCATTGTGTCCCGTGCATTGTTTATAAGGGGGACTGGCTTCCTTGGGGGAATTCCCGGGGGAAATGGCTCCAGTGTTTTGAAGTATCCTGGAAACACAGCCTGTGCCTGGGCCCCTTCCTTGTGTGAAATGCTGAGGGGATTTGAGGAAACAAATTCTCCCAGGGACGATGGTTGGGGCTGACTCAGTGGGTCTGGTGCATTGAGGACACTTCCATGCTGCTGGTGAGCTACAACAAAGCAAAAGGGGGTATAGGATCAGAGTTAGCCATGGCTTCCTATAGATTTCCAGTGAAGAGGGCCTGAGAAATCTAGAGGGCCCAGCTCTGATTATCTGTCTAGGTGTTTATGAACGTAAATCCAAGTGCCTGCTTAGTGCCTCTCATTTTGGGGATCTCAGTGTCTGATAACCTCTAGAATCAACAACATTCAAAACTGGACACACCGTCTTGCCCAGCTCTCTTCATACAAACATAACTGGACACAACTCAGGAGGGTTGTCTTTGTTCAGAGAGGGCTTTGGCTGGAAGAACAGGTGGTGAGGTCCACTGGCAGAGTTGTCAGTGGCATGGGAAACTCCATGGCTTTTTCTAGTCACTGCTCTCAGAGAATGTCCCATAGCCAAGGACAAGTGTATTTGGGAAGTTTGGTGGAGATGTACTGAGCAGAGTAATTGGAGAGTTCAGAGTTTGTGAGAGCAGGATCAGCCCTGACCCCTTCTCCATCTTGTCTTTCCCTGTGGTCCTTTTGGGTGCATCCCTCTCTGGGGTGGGGCTGGTGCCAAAAGAGCCAGCTGGTTTGGGGGGTTCCTGGCACTAACATTTCTGCCACTGTATGTGTGTGACCACAGGATCAGGCAAGGGGATCACCTCACTTTGAACCCTTTCAAGTTTTCCTGGAAGTCAGAGGACAAACAGTCGCAGCCAAAGATTTATGTCCTGCATCCACCACAAGCAACTTGTTCACCTTAGAACAAGAGGAAGGGGACTAGCCGTATCAGCTGAAAAAAACCCCCACATCAGACACAAACCTAAATGCAATGTAACACTGATTCAGGGCTTGCCCTGGCTTCTAGAGGACATGGTCCCTCGGTCCAGCACTGGTGCCCCTGCCCTCTTGGCCTGATCCTGAGAAGCACAGACACCACTCGAAACGTTTAGTGTAGTCACCTGGATGTTGAGAGCTCCATGAAATCTTGAGCTACAATAGAGGGGTCAGTTCTTACCCATCCCATATAAACGAGCCTTATCTCCTCCAGGTGAAGCCACGTCTGTGAAGCAGACTTTCTTCAGCCTTGAGAGGTCTATGGATTCTGGCAGCTGTTTCTCCATCCTGGTGGTCCAGGAAGTGCTGGAAAGCAGGATTGGTTTCCTCTCTCTAGGTGTAGGCTGAAACAAAGTGGGATTATTGGGAATCCCCTTAAATGTAGCCTCTGCCTGGGCTTTGGGGCTAGACAGAGTTGCTTCCTCATTTGCAATATGGAGAGGGGAATAACTGAACTCCTGCAGCAGCGAAGGGTGTAGGTGACTTGGGCTCTCCAGTGGCTTGATATCTCTTCTGTGAGGCTGGGCTGCAACAGAGAACAGAGAATACACTGTCACCATTCAAAAGAAGGCTTTTACTCGGGCAGCTGATCTCTTTTTCTTTGGTGCTAGAACGACTATGAATCGCCATGGGAGTCACCATGTGCCTGACAGAGCTTGGCAGCAGGGCAGTGTTGTCAGACACATTGCCAGTGAACCTTATTAATGCCCCTTCAGTCGTGTCCGGTTGGGATCCAAGAAGTGGGTGGGCGGAAGCGGGCTCACTGCTATAGGACCTCCCCGCAGCCTAAGGGGAGGATCCACAGGTCCAGGATTCCAAATAATTACGGGGGACAACTAAGGCGACAACAGGAACAGGAGTGAGGTCACAGGGCTAAACGAAGGGAACCTACGGGGACACCGAGCAGAGAACCCTGGACAGCGCCCACTGCTCCTCAAAGACGTCAAGGGAGCCAGTGGAGTGTCCCCGGGTAGATAGACCCTTCCAAACCCAGAGCTCCAGTGAGCGTGAAAAGACAGTCGCATGTTACAGCTACAGTGCAGCGCCCTCTCCTGGAGAGAGAGGGGAAAAGCAAACAACAATTGGCAGGTGTCACGTTAGAGAAGATTGAGGTAGGTGGGGGTCATCTTAGAAGACAAGGAGGGCGACCCTATTGCACCAGGGTGGAATCAGTTTGCTGGTGGGGCTGTCATCAGAGAAAATAAATTAACAGGTCAGATCAGGTTATTTCTCAGACCGGCTTGTGGCCAGGAATCCTCGCTGGTGAGTTGTTACTAACAGTCCATGGAACAAGGAGAGTGGGGAACAGAACTCCCCACCCCCATACACAGCCCTCCCCAGGACAGAATGCTTGTTTTGGATAGTTCCTGTATTCTCTCTCTTTAAGGCCTGCCCTGCCTCCCAAAGGATGTGCTGGCTGACAAGAACGTGTCCACCTTACACCACTTGGCTAAGGGATGGGCATGCGTTGCGAAACTTGTTTCCTGGGTCCCTGTGCCCTTCTCTCCAGGGGCGGTGCCTTAGACAGAACCCGCTGCACTGGGTCCATGTGGACCAATGCTGAAGCAGCAACAGGCAGAGGAAAGACCTTTGCTGTTCAGAGCGGGGGATCAGAAATGCCGGTTCTGAACACCGGCAATATGCCTCTGGGACATGGGACCACAGACAGGCATTCCCTGTCATCCTGAGTCACATCAGCCCATCACTTGCAATGGCAAGTATCAGGGCAGGCACAACTGCCTTGTTACACCCATCTCTGGGGCTCAGCCCTATTCCCCTCGGGGAAGTGATAATGAAAACGCCCTCCCTAACATGGCCTCTGGCTTCAATGCTACAGTTGGGTGGAGATGCCCTGTCCGTGAGAATGAGCCAAGGAGCCCCCACAGCCCACAGATCTATCGCACTGCCCACACCTCTCAAACAGCGGCCAGTTCTCAGCACTGGAAGAAGGGAGGAATGTAACATGCTGGGGGCATCTCTTCCAGATTCCTGAGGAGGATTTCAGAACAAGGAAGGAAGGCCCAGGTTTTACACAGAGCCCAGAGCATGCAGGGACTGGGCTATGGTAATTCAGTGAGCGCTAAGCTTATATTCGTACAGGGCAGCCATTGGTCGTAATGCTCAGAGTTCCCCACCTCAGTCTTCAGTCTCCTAGAAAACCTCGATTTAAGGAGCTCCTGGGAACTACAGACATAACAGAGCACCCTATCAATAATCTGTCTGGATGATAGGATGACCATTGTCTATCAACGCTATTATGGACCAGATCTTCACTCAGCTGATGTAAGCCAATGTTGCTCCATGACGTCAGTGGAACCACATTGGTTTGCACCAGATGAGCTTTATGTCTTCTCACAAGCCCTCGCTATTTCTGTCATTCCTGCAGGTCATCTGGGGTAACGAACACCTGCAAGAGATGGCGGGAGGGCCTAGAGCATTGCTGGAGGAAATCACAGTAGGAATTTGACTGGGGGATAAGGGATCTTTGAAACTTCACACTATCTGTCAGGAGGTGACATTTTCCCTCCCCGTCCCCCAGAATGTATGATGTTGCAGTCAGTAGAGCGGATTGCTTGGTGGACAGCTCAGTGAATCTGGGCAGTCTTGTCTGCCAAATAAATTGAGACCTCCTCAGACAGGGCTGGCCATCTCCATGATAACAGATCAATTCCAGAAAGGATTCTGGAATACCAGGTCTTCTAAGTCTCTCCCAGTTTTGCTCAATGAGGTACTGGAGGTGCCATAACCTGCTGGTTAGACCCAGGGGTCTCTAGAAGGGAGATGTTGGGTGCATTGTTCATGTAGACTATCTGCATAGGGTCATATACCGTGCTCATCACCGTAGTGCAGGGGTCGGCAACCTATGGCAGGCAGCAGAGAGCCATTAAAAATCCTGCCAGCCCCGGCCCGCTCTTCTCCGCCCCCCACCTGCGGAGCAGGGTGAAGAAGCTTGGTCCTGTCGGCTGCTGCTGCAGGGCAGGCAAGGTCCCCCCTCCCACCTCTTCCCCCGCTGTGCTGGGTTCCTGCCCGTCCTCCTCCTCCTCTCCCTGCCGCCGATCAGCTGATGCCCCTTGCGCGGGAGGGGGAGAAGCGGAGCCGCAGCGTGCTCGCTGCTCTGGGAGGAGGCGGAGAAGAGGTGGGGACGGGGCCGTGGGGACTGGGGGTGGAATCAGGGCATATCCCCTCCAGCCCCCTGCCGTGAGCTGCTCTGGGCAGGAGGCTGGGAGCACCCCCACAACCCCAGCCCACACCTCCAGCCCTCTGCCCTCACACCTGCA
Organism: Chelonia mydas; assembly: GCF_015237465.2. Taxonomy (NCBI): domain Eukaryota; kingdom Metazoa; phylum Chordata; order Testudines; family Cheloniidae; genus Chelonia; species Chelonia mydas. The sequence continues at coordinate 68,015,022 of NC_051251.2, read as the reverse complement.
CCTCCCCACACACCCTCCCAGCCCTCTGCTCTCACTCCTGCATCCTCCCTCACACACCCCAGCCCTCTACCCTGACCTCTGCACCCCCCTCACACACCCCAGCCTCCTGCCCTGACCCCTGCACCCCCACGACCCCAGCCCTGACTCCAGCACCCCCCCACATACCCAGCCCCCACACACCCCATGTCCTGACTCTTGCACCCCCTACATTCCCACCCTCACCCCTCACACCAAATGGGAGCTGCCCAGGTAAGCACTCCACACCCAAACCTCCTGCCCCAACCCTGAGCCCCCTCCCTCATTCTAGCTCCTGGCCAGACCTTACACCGCAAACCTCAGCCTGCTCCTTCACCCCCAGCCCTGTGCTCAGTGCACTCCCACCCTCAGCTCAGTGCAGAGAGAGGAAGAGAACGGGCTAGAACCAGGGAGAAGGTAGGTACCCACTCTATGTGGGCAGGGCCGGGATCCCAGACTGGCAGCGGGCTGAGCGGGGCCGGCAGTCGGGACCCTGGCTGGCAGGAGCCGGTGGACGGAACCCCAGATCGGTAGCGGGCTGAGCAGCAGCGGACTGAGCCGTTCAGCCCACTGCTGGTCTGGGGTCCCGGTCGCCGGCCCCTTGCCAGCCAGGGCCCCGCTCAGCCTGCTGCCAGCCAAGGTGAACGGAACCCCAGGCTGGCAGCGGGCTGAGAGGGCCGGTGGCGTAAGGTCAGCATTTTAATTTAATTTTAAATGAAGCTTCTTAAACATTTTGAAAACCTTGTTTACTTTACATATGACAATAGTTTAGTTATGTAATATATAGACTTATAGAGAGACCTTCTAAAAAACATTAAAATGTATCATTGGCACGCGAAACCTTAAATGAAAGTGAATAAATGAAGTCTCGGCCCACCACTTCTGAAAGGTTGCCGATCTGCTGTAGTGTCTCTCTCTTAGTGAGAACAAAGACCCAGTTTCTGATAGAGGAGGGGCTCAGATGGAGTAAAGGACTCACACTCATACCACGTGGCTGGGTGAGAGTGCGCACACAGTTTGCTTGCAGCCAGAGAATTACTGTGTGACAGTTTGGGAATCTGTCTGTCTATGTGACCTTATGAATTCCAGATTGATTTAACGAGTTCTCTGTATATTTACACCCTTAGAGGTGTCCTTCACTGTGTCCTTGCATCATCCCACTTGTGTTAAGGCGAGAGGGCTTGGTACCTGAATGGGACAGGTATTGAGGACCATCAACAACTGAATAACCTTGCCCAAGCAGGACAATGGAGACGACCAGCCAAAGGCTACTGACTTGCTGATGGCTGATCTGTCGCAGCACACTGAAGATCAAGGAATGGAAAAAACCTCAGAGGAAGAACAGGAAGAGACAAAGGCTTTAGAATGTGCTATTAGAAGGGGGTTTTCTCTTGCAGAGTAGAGATGAGAGCCACAGAGCAAGACTGGGCCGGTGGAAAGAGAAGTGTGTTTGCAAAGTCTGTGTGTCCCTTGCTTTAATTGTCACGTCATCCCCAAAGGGTGAAACAGTAGCACACAGGGTCCAAGGCTTTGGTGGGACTCTGGGGAGCGTGCAGTAGTGACTGGGGAGGTCGGGGAGAGCTGGCACTGGTTTCAGGGCCTAGGCAGTGGCATTGCAGAATCCCATATCTCAGAAAGGGGCTAGGCAGAGAATATGCACGCTGGGTACATAAGCCTAAAAGCCCAGAGCTTGCGACAATGAGTGGACTCTACCCAGCCCCGGTGCACAGGAGATCGAGTGGGTGGATCCAAACAGAGCAGCCTGGGGACTGTCCACTAGGGGGAGCTCAGCCAAGGCTCTCACCTATTGCATTAGAGGGCCATTACTCGAAAGAACAAACAGGATCGATGTTCCAGGTTCTCCTTACCTCCTTGTCCTGGCGAACGGGCATTCGGATACACGGGAGCAGGGTGGGAAGTGACAATTCGCCCTTCGTGGCTGTTTTCGTAGTGCTGACTCAGTAACGAACGTAATTCATAGTTCTCCCGGAGCAATCTAACCTGATCTTTCAGGTATTCATTTTCATTCTGAATTGTCTTCATCCACTCGTTATCCTCTGTCATTGTCATCCTCCTTGCCCTTGGAGGAGTCAGGTGTAGCAGACAGCCTCAGAGGGGCAAGAGTCTCCTGTCCCAGCACTCGGAAAGGCCCACGGGAAACCTTAGAATGTTCCCACACCATTGTGATATCACTTGCTCTTAAAGGAACAGCTGGGATTTTAGCCCTGAAGATCATTTCGTGGTGCAGGACGTCCCCCGGAGCTCATCGCGCTGGATGGGGCAGAGCACACGACAGATAACTCACAAGGCTGTGCGCTCCAGTAGAGCTCTTTACCCACAGGTTTTCTGCAAGCCTTGCTTCAAACAGACAGGCACACGGAGTGCGGCCTGGGCTCCTACTCAGAGATGACCAGTCCACTCGCCTTTCTAGGGCATAGATGAGTGGAACATATGTTCTTGGTACATGGAAATGGTAGAGGAACCTGTTTGTCTGGTCTCAGACCACTAGGGTGTGCTGTGCGGCTGTCGGTGATACCCCAACGACTACACCTCTTCCTCTGGGCACAGAAAAGCCTGCAGAGGAATGGAAGGGAAGGAATAGGACTGGAATTATAGGGGTTGGGGCTCATGAATAGATGGGGACAGACATTCAAGGGATGTTCATATACCTAATTTTCCAGCACCCCTCCAGCACAGATGGTGGTTTAGCCAGGGCCGAGAATGCTCCCCTGTGACACTGCTAAACCCCGGCACCCTCCCCATTTCTGGAAAGCAGAATGGCAGCACTGCTCACACAGAGCCCACACCTGATTGGGGGAGGGGCAGATGCTTCTTGTGTCCTCAGTGAGATTTTGGGTACAACCACACACCCCTCTCCCAGAGCACAAGTCAGCTGGATATCCCATCACTGTCTCACAACATGTAAACTAACCAAGCCCTCCTGAAAGAATTCCCTGCACCCTTGCCCTTCTCCCCAGGGCTGTTTCTGTGCTGAGCAGTCACGGGCTGTCACTCGTTTTGAAGATGCCGTGGATGGGGTTGCGGGATCTGCGCAGTTTGAAGTGATATCCTGGGGAAAGCCATTCCTCACATGGCACAAATAGGTGGGAGAACTGAGGAACTGGCCAAATCTCTACTCTGTCTAGAGGAATATTAAAGCATAAATGCCCGTTTTGATTTACCAACCAGCAATTTAAAAATAAAACTAACTTCTGGTAAAAATTCAAACATGAGCCAAAACATGAGTGAGCTTTTTTCAACATTTTGTTTTTCAAATAATCACAGGCTTATTTGAATATCTCTTCACCCTCAGTACCAATTCCCCTGTCTAACGCATGTGTAGCCTGTGACACTCGATGGAATATGTGCAATGCTTTACATTATTATTAAACCAATATTGTAAAATTGCAATAAATTATGCCAAATATGCCATGTAAGGTGCCAGTGAAAATGTTACGATTTGCCAAGTATGATAATCTTGTTTATATGTTTGTATCACCCTTGTATTAGTTATAGATATGGAGGGTATATCTGTATTTCAAACTTGTGCTGTGCATCTGGGTGACACCCCCACATAGATCGGCATCAGCACTGCCTAGCCTGTTCGATGGCCCATCAAGGGTTATCAACTGTACAATGAACCCTTTGAAAGGAATCAAGGACTACACCTTATGAGTCAGCAAGACTCCTGGAGTAAGCGCGGGGCCACAGACAGTGAAAAAGACAGCAAGGCAGAGTGAATCCCCAGAACGGCCTGGAGGGGGCACCATCTGCAGTGAGTAGAGTGCCCCATCACACTGCCCATAAATGGCACAGTGGGAGTTGAGTGCTTCTGAAAATCTGGTCCCAATTGTGGGTGCTGAGCACCTGCAAAATCTGGGCATGGCAGAAGCTGGGCATGCCTGCAGAGCAGAGCACCAGCAACATCTGCATGGCTTACAGCAGACCAACCTCAAGCCCAAGACAGAAATGAAAATGAGCCAAGAGGATGAAAACAAGAGCCATGAATGGAGCAGAGACTGATTACATCAATCACGGATAATAGGTCATGTGTCAAAGAACCAGCCTAAACCTCCACTGGCAGGAGATCGGCAGATATGCATCTACAGACACAGGCCCCATGGTACTGGAACCCTGTATGTGGACAATGGAAGGGAAGCTGGCACCTTACAGGGCATTGGTATGGAACAACGCAGGGACCAGAAGTCACTCTGCTGCTGTTATGCACAGAGGGTAGTTTAGGAGGATCCATCTCAGCAGGGACATTCATTAAGAACATAAGAACGGCCATACTGCGGTTCCTGGCCAATGGGAACTGCACAGCTGGTGCTTGACTTGTGGCGGGAGCAGCACACGCAGCCCCTGGCCCCTCCGCGGCCTACGAGCTGCAGGGACACGCGGAGCTGGGTAGGGAGCCCCTGCCAGCCCCACCAACCCTTCCCCTGCAGCACCAGCGGGGTCCCGGGCCATCTCCCCCAGCACCCATGGTGCCCCCGACCATTCCCCGCCAGAGCACCAGTGGCCCCCTGCCCAAGTTTTAGTTAGGGGAATATAGTAAAAGTCGTAGACAGATCAAGGGCAGTGAATTTTTGTTTACTGCCCGTGACCTGTCCATGACTTTTACTAGAAATACCTGTGACTAAAGCATAGCCTTAATGATGAATTAGTTGATGTTCTGCACTGTGGTTCTCAGTCTTGGGATCGGGATCTCAAGGTACATCCTGAAGCTGGCTGAAGTGTTTTTGGCCTTAGTCTCTTCCTTCCCCCCACAGATTTTCATTGAACTTGTCTGGCAGCTCACGGTCCAGGTCCAAAACTTGTAATCGCAAGTACTAATAACCTGCTGCCTAGCCTTACGAACGTCAACTATTGTACATCGTTGTACACAATACCACAGTGATACACATCTCTTAATCTATGTGCTATGAACAAAACAGAATTAAGTTTTCTTGAAGGAATAGATCAGATACACTGAACTAAAGATTCACCTGAGAATATCCCTTGCTGAGACTGAGCAGGACACTGTAGCCTCTGAACTCTACTTCATTATTGCAGTAAATATCCTGGTTATCCAGGTCCTGGTACCTCTCCTTCAGCATCTGCAGGCATTTAGTCATGTTCTCAAAACTGAGCTTGGCATCAAAGGAGGACATGGGCTCCTCACACAAGTGGTGGGCATAATGGATGTGAAGGCGAGTGCACTTCTCAATCATGGACACAGTCAATCAAACACGCTGCTGGGTTATATCCTGGCCAAAACAATCAGCAAAGTGTTAGTTACCTATTTACTGACAGTGCATAAAACAGAACCAGATATAGTGCATTTAAAGGATGTGTGGTCTCCATGCACACTGATGCTGGAAGTGCTGAAGAACCAGGGTGTTTGATGGAAGTAGGTAGGTTGGTTTTTTATGAACGAAAAAAATATCTGAGACTGACACACCACAGCACCATCAAAGACTCTGGAGGGAGGACAAAGCCTCACTAAGCCAGGAAGATGTGAAGCTGAAGAATCATCCTCAATCCCAAAGATTGCCAATGGCATTCAGAAAGCCTAGCTACTTCAGTAGGGTCAAGGTAAAGTGCACCCTGCTAGGACTAATGGCTCAGAGCTATGAGCTGGGGGCCGGTGGGGTTCCTGCCAATTCCATATGCAAGAGTGGGTCTCTTTGGTGAATGAGATTTTCTTCAGCTACAAGCAGGTTCAAATAGATGTTTAATGCACAAAAAGGGGGTTATCCTGTCCTTTGCCAACTCTCAACTTTTCTCACAACAACATTTGATGTTCTCCTTAAAGCCGCTGCTCCTGGAAACATGTGATTACATGAGAACTCACTGTACCCCTTTTCTTTGGCAGGGAGAAAGCTTAATGATGGACCCTTGACAAACATAGGTTCCAGTTTTCAGAGTAGCAGCCGTGTTAGTCTGTATTCGCAAAAAGAAAAGGAGGACTTGTGGCACCTTAGAGACTAACACATTTATTTGAGCATAAGCATAAGGTTCCAGTGTGACACAGAGACCCATTGGTGGTTTACTACTTTGTGTCAGCAAATCTTGGCAGGCCTGACATACTCACCAAAAATAACACGTGCCACCTGTCCGTATATATCATAACAGAAGTGTAATATATCATTGGCAAATATAACTCCCCAATCGTTAATATTCTTGTGTGATGTATGTATAGGATATGTACTAGAATCATGTTCTTAAAATGTCTTGGTCAAGCAATGCATAAGCCCAGTCCTCCCTAAAGAAAGAATGTGTACTTGCTTGTTGTCAGGCACAGATAATGAAGGCACATTTAAATAAAAGGTAAACCAACCAATCAACCTAATAAGTAAGTGGGGGAGACATCATTTGAGGTTCAGACCTCTGCAAGAGGCTAAGTAATTGAATCAACTGATTGTCTGCAGTATCAAGTAAGGTCATTTATGAAAGGTAACGTCACACTGGTGACTAATATAATTGTAAAATGTATGTATTAACTCTATATGAGGAATTATGAATAATCACGGATGGGCTTTAAAGTCTGTGACCAAATAAGGAGAAAAAGGTTTTATCATAGACAGGAGGGAAGGCAGCTATTTACCTGTCTCCAATTAAATTAAATAAGGTGTGACCAAAACAATGGAAACCTCACTAACATATGAATAATCAGAGGGATGGACAGTCCGCAGGAAGGGAAGACTAGCATGAGGTCATCCTGAGTCTGGGGACAAAACAGTATGTTTGGGAAGATATAAGGAGAGAGAGGCTGCCATTTTGGCATTTATCACTGGGTGGACACAAGGAAAACTTCATTTTCCTGCTGAAAACTGTTTAGCTGAAATTTTTGCAACCAGCTCTACTCTTATGTTTTGTGAGACAATAATTGTTGTTACTAATTATGGTAGTGCAGGCTATGTGCCTAGCATTTCCCAAACACTGAAGGACAGTCCCAGCTTTAGAGGCTCACAGACACATACACAGAGGCTAAGGGAAAGGAGAGAATGACAATATGCAAAATGATTTACAATTTGCATTCGGTTCAGTTCAATTCCCTGTAAGCAGCGCAGCAGAAGTAGGTCTTTGAATGTAGACTGACTAGGAGCTTTGCAGATAAGCTGAAGGAGGTTGTGCCTAGAGCGGGGTGAAGTTTTTCAGCTGATTAGTTTATTCAATGAAAAATGTAGCTTCAGTCAACCTGACGTTAGTCAGAACAGTTTCGGCCACGCAGAAAATGGAGGAGGAAGATGTCGTTGGGGTGCTCCCACTGCCCCGCCCAGTCACCTTTAGCCAGTCGTTAGGGCACCGACTCCTGGTGTGGGATCCTCACTTTTGTATCCCTGCTCTGGAACAGACATTTTTAAATTCACACACACACACACAAAACAGATCTGGTTTGACTTTAGCCAAATATTTTTTCCTGATTGTTTGGAACTGCCACTGAACAAAAATGAGTTATTCACCCAGCTCTAATCCTACCATGCACAGTGGCTCAACCCAGGAAGGTCCAGAGGTGATTGTGTGAGAAACAGACAATCAGGCAGACAAAGCTGGGAGCTCTGGCAGAACAGAAGGGTTTGGGGGGTGGGGGAGTAAAGCAAAGATCGACAAGGGAGAATATGTAGGAAAAGGCAGAGTTACATAGAGCGTTGATAACGGTGACAAGAAGCTTACAATTTTATGCTATGGTGGATGGGGAGTTGATGCCATAGCAAATGGAGGGATGCAGAGGGGAGTTACATGATCAGATCAACAGGCAAGGAAACTGGCTTTAGTGGCTAAATTTCGTAGGGACTGAAAGACAGTGATGCGATAGTCAAATTCCTGAGTGGACAAATTGCAAGGCCAAACTTTAGCACAGAAGGACTTTGATTATTGTCCGAGAAGACAAGAACGGCAGTGACAGTATTGCTATTATAATACACATTAGGGCTTGTCTACACTTAACCGTACTGCCGCTGCACTGCTTAGCGAAGACGCTACCTCCACCAACGGGAGACCTTCTTCCATTGGCGCAGGCATTCCGCCCCTCTGAGAGGCAGTGACTACGTCAACGGGAGAAGCTCTCCTGTCGACATAGCTCTGTCTACACCGGGAGTTCGGTTGGTATAACTGTCGCTCAAGAGTGTGGATTTTCACAGCCCTGAGCAACGTAGTTACCAACTTAAGATCGTAGTGCAGACCAGGGCTTAGTAAAGCATCGTTTGTTCTGAACTGTAAAGGCTCAAATCTAGACCAGGCCTGTTCTAACCAACAAGCCCATGAGGTCTAGGCTCAGGGCACAGTGATTTGGGAGGCAGTAAGATTTTATTTATTATTGGAAAATAAATGAAAAATGGTAGATAAGAATCCTATGAAAATGCAGACCAATCTCAGACAGACATCAGCAGAGTTATCGGCCCACCACTGCCTGTACGTTGTCTCAGCTTTATGCTGCGCTTTAAGAACATAAAGGATGGAGACCAATTATATTTGAGGGCCTGAGGGGTGCTTTAACGCTGGTCCTGACCTTCCACTGTTATCTGTCCACCCATCAGTCACAACATCCCCAACCAGGTTCCTTTTTCTTATACTTGCCTGCCAGTGGGCTCTTGGCTCTTCTGCTGATCACTTCCTCAAGTCATATAGATCTTCTGTGTCCCTGGGGCCACATCTGCATCTCCATTCTATACTTTTTTACAGTCACTGTCTACTGCTTGAAATGTGAACCCCCCCACCCCCACCTGCTCTCATAAAAGTAGGGTCCTGGAGTTAGAACTATGGGATATCGGTGTGTTGCTATGGTCACCTGGGAGAGGGTCAGGAGACTGGGTTTTCCTCCCCATCCACACTAATTTCTGTGGAGGACAGGAAGGGAAGTATCTATAGCCTCCATTTTGAGTTGGTAAGTGTAGCAGTTCAGGCCATCTGGAATTTTCCAGAGCTTGCAGATCTGGCACCACTCAGTCTATTGTGCTAAGTGTCATTTTATCCCAGGAGAAACTGACAGTTCCCTTGCATCCAAAAGTATGAAAAGGGCCCATTTGTACTGTCATATACCTTTATCAATTTGAGAATATATGCCATTAAAATCCTACTGCTATTTAGGCTTCCTTTGACCTCCTGCAATGTACATTATGCACACACTATTTGTAGTTATTCTGATAACAGTAAAGACATTTTAAAAGTAATGGTGTCATGTCCACCCAGTCATACTGCTTGAATGGCTCAACATTCCAAGCCCACTAATCGAGAGCTGATGGTGCTTTGTGCAATGGAATGTTAAACCACGATCACGATTTATTCATAGCCATAGGAAGAGACAGGAAGATGGTCTGCTAGCCAGTCACCTAAAGGCTCTAACCGCACTTCATTGTGGGTTATTCATTATTTATAGAATACACCTTAGAGACGGTTAATGGAACACTTTTCTAGAATTTTCTGGTTTTGTCTTGCCCACCAGATGCAAATCAAAATTATTCGGATAAATAGGAAATCCTTGACAACAGGAAAAATATCTAACAGCCATGGCTCTTACGAAGGCGAACATACCTCTTACTACTCAGGCTGTGGATATTATTAAAGATCTGCAAGGAGAGGAATGTGGATAGCTTTGCTCTTCATTGTGTTGCCTCCATTCACTTTCACGTGCCTTCTTCTGCTTCAATGAAAATTCTCTCTCATCAGGACCTGAAGATTATGCCAAGTGAGGTCAAGAACTCGTAGATCCATGACCCATTTGGTACTGTCTTGTAATTCACAATGAAATACAAAAATGCCTTTGAAGATCTAGGCCCACATGCTTGCGATCCAGGAAGTATCATGAGCACCTGTGGTATCAGGGTGAAGACAGGAAAGTTGAGTGGTTCTTTCATAGACTGACTATGAATGGGATACTCTACAGCTAAACTATTAAAATATTTACTAAATTATTTAAATAAAATATTTTCTATTTAAAATATATATATATAAAAGTTGAACAATCTATTATCTCTAAAGCATGAAGCTGGCCTCTTCTATAGACAGAAGAGCATTAGAAATTTACACCATGATCCAGCCACTGACTGCCAGTTTAGTCAGTGCTGTATTAGAAAGTGTTACAATCGGTGCTGTATTATAAAGTATTTTGCTCTCATGTGACGGTCAGATAAGATTCAATATTAGAGTTTAACTCCTAAATCTGATCCAAAGTCCAATGAAATCAATTGGAGTCTTCCATTCACTTCATTGTGCTTTGGGTCAGGACCTAAGGCAGTTTTGAGGTGAGCAGGGATCACCGCAATAGCTAAACAATATGCTTTTGGGAGGGTACCATTACACTATCATGATGCCCTGATGAGCTGTGTTTGAGCACTTCAGAAGGCTAAGAGTTAGCAGTCACCCTCTGACCAGATACTGTCCATATGGGCATAGTATGTGCTTGGCTGCTACGATCAAAGAGAGAGAAGAAAATTACACCTCACAGTTTAATATTTCCACTTTTCTTTCTGGAAGACTGCAGGGGTGGGGTGGGTGGGAAGGGAGAGACATTCTTCTTGGCAGGCCAGCAGAGGCCTGAAAGATAGCATGTGATACCAGAGATACCCAACTCATATAATCAATTTGTCCTCCTCATAACCGGCAAGGCCCCTTATATTGACTAACTGCTCAGGCCAAAGCAGCAACAACACGAAACACTACATAGCATGTAAAATACGAGCAGACTCATTTCACTGGCTGTACAGCAAGCTCCTGCCTTTTGACAGCTCTCTAGCTGCCACGTTTGCCTAAAGACACATTGATACTTCCCTAAAACCTGATATTTCAAAGTATTCAACACTCTTTATGAACTGCTTTGAAACACGTGTCTGCTTGCTGACTTCACTGATCTCTAGATCAGGTTCTAAATGCATTAAAGCAAGGAAAGTCTTAGCTAAGGCTTTCACAATACCTCACTTCCAGCATCGCTTCGTCGGTGTATTTCAGTACATTAAGCATGATTCACCTGCTGGCTGCCTGATGGAAAATAAGAGACTGCGCGTTCTGCAGTGCTAAGCGCAACGGTATTTCAAGAGCGGGGACTCTTCTTTTCACTGGCCTTCGCCTACCAAGAAGCAACGAGGCAAAGAGTTCTTTGAGTTCTGGAGCGTAAATAACAGAAAGCTGCCCTGTTGGATTGAGTCACAAACTTTCTGAGCTTAAAATGCAAGCAGAAATTGGGACTGTAAAGAAATCAAATCCAAAGTCCAACCTATTCAGACTCCTCAGAGGGGAGGGAGGGGAAGTAAGATAAGTTGCAACACAGTGACAGAGATTTAATTCTCCTTAGTAGAATGCCCTCCCTTCCTCATTGTACAAAGCCCTCCCAGGGTGCAAAAGTAACAAGCAGTTTCCAACAGGTGGCAGACTTACTTTTTACAGGACGGTCTGTAGGACCCTACAGCCAAACCCAGGGTCTGCCAGTGTAATCAGCTGGTAGTGATGAATAACTGAGCAGGCCAGGCAGTTACTGAATTACACAATTCAGTAACCAATGCCCTAGCCCAGGAGTGGCCAACCTGAGCCTGAGAAGAAGCCAGAATTTATCAGTGTACATTACCAAAGAGCCACAATAATAGGTCAGCAGCCCCCCATCAGCTCCTCCGCCCCCAGCACCTCCCACTCACCTGGTCAGCCCTTCCCCTCCCTCCCTGCACCGCCTGATCAGCTGTTCCCTGGCATGCAGGAGGCTCTGGAGGGGAGGTGGAGGAGCGAGGGCGTGGCAGGCTCAGGGGAGGGGGCAGGAAGGGGTGGAGTGGGGGCAGGGCTTGTGGCAGAGCCAGGGGCTGAGCAGTGAGCACCCCTCAGCACACTGGAAAGTTGGCCCCTGTAGCTCCAGCCCTGGAGTCAGTCCTATGCAAGGAGCCGCGTATTAACTTCTGAAGAGCCGCATGTGGCTCCGGAGCCACGGGTTGGGCACCCCTGGGCTAGCCAGAAACCAGTGAAGAGCAACCAGCTCACTCATATCATATGCCATATCAATGAAATTAGTGAACAGATGGGGCAAGAGAAAGTGTTAGAGATGCTGAGAATGTGTGAAAGCAGAGGCTGGTTTCATACATCTAGGAAGAGGTGCAAAGCGGAGTAGGTGCAAAGGGGCCATACCTTGTACCTTGAATACGACCTGTGACTCCAAATCCTCTCTCTTCCCCCCCACGCCTCCCGCTTTCTGGTGGTGTAGGGGGAGCCCTATGCATTCTGTGGGGGCAAAATCTATGCATTGCCAAAAGAAAACAAAAATGTAATTTGTTCTAAGATGGTGGGGGCTTATTAACCTCCTCCGTCTTTCCCTGACTGCGGGGGGACCAGCTCTCGCAGCTGCTGTACCTCAAAGAGGATCCATTTCAGTTTTTCTCATGGCAACGACAGACAGGGATGGCCACATGCTCAGGATTCAGCTGATAGCCATATTTGGGGTCGGAAAGGAATTTTCCTCCAGGGCAGATTGGAAGAGGCCCTGGGGGTTTTTCGCCTTCCTCTGTAGCATGGGGCACGGGTCACTTGCTGGAGGATCCTCTGCACCTTGAAGTCTTTAAACCATGATTTGAGGACTTCAATAGCTCAGACATAGATGAGAGGTTTTTCGCAGGAGTGGGTGGGTGAGATTCTGTGGCCTGCAGGAGGTCAGACTAGATGATAATAATGGTCCCTTCTGACCTTAATGTCTATGAGTCTATGAGGAATTACATGGCTGTACAGGCTGCTACAAGACACTGAACAGGGTGGACAAACCCACCAGGAACTTATGCCCTCCCAAAGACTGGCACCAACTGGGGACAATAGGGCAAACACCCAGGAATCTCCTCTCCAGAGACAGCAATTAAACAGGGATGAATTTGTACTCGTCCCCCTCCCACAAGAAATGCAGAGACAGGTGGGGACCAAGCTCAGATCCATCTGTCTGACAGGTGGTCTGTGGAGGAGGGGAGAAGAGGGGGGAGTGAATCTGGGAAGAGCCATGCAGTGTGAGACCACTGATCTTGCTCCTAATCCTCATTACTCAGTCACACAGCTGCCTTTGTGCTCCTCATTAAGGCAACCCTTTGATCTGCCATTGGAAGGGGAAAGGGAGGTGGCTATATAAAACAAGGAAACATATTAAGAGAAAAACAAACTCTCAGTGTTTAGAGGATGGTGGTAAGGAGAGCAAATCAGGCCATGCATCTTTCTTTTGGGCAGAAATCAAGGATTAGCAAATGTAGTAGGCGCAATAACAGATCTTGATTTTAGTATCTGACGCAACTGTTCACAAATAAGTATTTTGCAAAGTTAATTCCGGATGGATCTGATACACGCACTGCCATGTAGATTGTAAACTAGCCAATGGCCATAAAGATAACGGTAGTGCCTCCATTTAGGAGAAATCGTCTAATGGGGTGTCTTAAGACACTGTCTTAAGCCAGTGCATTGGGGGCATTAAGCAGGAATATTCCCTCCCTCCAACATATTCTAATAATTCAGCAGTTCTCAAACTTCATTGCACCATGACCCCCTTCTGATAAAAAAAATTACTACACAACCCCGGGATGGGGAGTGGGGGAGGAACCGAAGACAGAGCCCGCCCAAGCCTTGCCACCCCGGGCAGGGGGTGGGGAGGTGTCAAAGCTGAAGCCCAACGGCTTCTGCCCTGGGCAGGGGGGCCTGTAACCTTAAACCTGGACAGTGGGGTTTGGGCTTCAGCCCTGGGCCCCAGCAAGTCTAACACCAGCCTTGGGAGTCCTGACCCACAGTTTGAGAACCCCTGTAATAATTAATAGGGATCCCCCTTGAGTTGCTCAGGGCCCTAAGCAATTGCTCAGTCTGCTTATGCCTAGCGTCAGCTCTGTCTTAAGAATCAGTGGAAGATTGAAACCTTGTTTAACATCTTCATTATTGATAGAGAAAAAGGGAGGAAGTAGTATATTAACAAAATCTGCAGCTATTAAACAAAGAAGAGCTGTGAACACTAGTGAGGACAAAGACATAATACAAATGGCCCTAGAGAGAATAGAGATTTGAGTAGGAAGTAACCTGGGATTCAATTTTTTGAAATGCAAGCTATACACTATCTAGGGACAACTCGAGTGAAATACTAATATTCAACTGGAAAAGAGAGACTTGGAAAGAAGCAATCTGAAAAGCGACCCAAGGGTGATAGCAGGCAGCAAACTGGATTCAAGTCTGCACTGCGGTACAGCAGTGAAAGAGAGGCCAATTTGAGTTTGTCCTATTTATATCAAGGTATTACATCACTGAGCAGAGTTGATCACTGGTGAGACCTAACCTGGACTACTGCGTTCACTTCCAGGAACCCTGTGGCCAGAAAGGTTGTAGACAAAGGGATGAATGAACACAGAAGAGCAATGAATATTAGTAAGGGCCTAAAGGAGACTGATTGACAATCTACCATTAAGAGTTAGAAACACACAGCTTAGCTAAGCAACAGCTTGGGGGAGATACGACAGCCATCTACAAATATATGGAGGCTGTAAACCTCCAAGGATGGAGAGGAATTATTGAGCATCATGCAAGTGTGTATGACTGAGTGTTAAGTACCAAGAAGAAATTTAGAAGAGGAATATTTAGGCTAAATATACAGGAAAATATCTGAAAATCAGATGCAATGGAAGTCCCAGTCCAAAAGACGTTCAGCTGGTCTGGTTTAAGACCAGAAGATATATTTTAGGATACGGATAGGGAGATGTATTAAGGGGCTGATCCTGCACCCTCTGAAGGCTTTTCTATTTGTAAACTATGAACTATTTTGTGCTCATGAGATTGAGGGACAATTAGCACTGAGAGAGTCAGGCAAAGTTGAGACCTGAGCTGTGCCATTTACACACAGCTCTGGCAAAACATCTCGGTTTGGATCTGTAAACATGTCTGATTTTCCAGTTTTGGGCCTGTCCGAATCTGAGACTGACAATTCTGTAATGGTTTGTAACACAAACTTTCTCATCTGACTAAAATGAGACCACCTTTGCAAACTCATTTGCTTGTACAATCTAGTCAGGCCTTTCAAAAGTGGAAGTTTAGAGCAGTAGACCCTTTTGGTCCTATAATTATATGCAGTGATATATTTTTGAAGATTCCAGTCTTGAATACTCTCATGGTCCGAGAAGTACACAATTGCCAGAGTTTTTCCCGTGTGTGCAATAAATCTACTCCACTTGCCCAAACTTTTCAAAACGCTTCTTCAGGATAGGCTTCCTGTTCAGGTTGGTGGGAACATTTTTGCATTTGACCATTGTGATTTTTTCTGCAGATAAGCACCAGGAACTCAATACTGAGGCCCCGATTCAGCAAAGAACGTAGCATGTACTTAAATTCATGGGCTACCCTCAAAAAGGAGGTGGAAAAAACGAAACAAGCAGAGCCATGGTTCTACCCCTAAATGCAGGATATGTTGTATCCCCTTAAGAGGGCTGTAGCAAATTACTTCTTCGCCACCTCCCCACATAACCAGCAAAATCCAGGAGAAAATGTGCTTCTTGCAAACCAAATGCCTTTTGACGCCTCCCCTTTAGGGCAGAGTTACTCAGCACTGCCATTAATGCAGGGCTGTGGCTAAATGCCACAGTTTAACTTAATATGCACAGTGGATATGAATTTCCATTATCCTGATGCAATATTGTGATATATTACATCAAAGACGAGTATTGATTATTTTTAAGTCCAGACCCCACTTTTTACATGGCCTTCGAAGACATTTTAATTGTGTGTGTGTGTGCATGCGTGTGGGTGTCTTTCCTAGAGAGAGAGAACTGATTTACATAGTGTGTGTCTTTTAGGCTGGACATGGCTATGAATTACAGGATGTTCCTGGACGAAACACAGATTTAATGAATATTATGCTCCAAATTCATAATGAATCTAGGAAGCTTTAAGGGAATCTAAGCTGGGATAATGTGTGTCCTCCTCTGGCCCTCTCAGTACACAAGATACAGACAAAGCTTAGGGCTTGGCTACACTTGCAAGTTAGAGGGCATTAAAGCAGCCCCAGGCACCCTAACTCACGACCTGTCCACACTGGCAAGGCACTTAGAGTGCCTGGACTTTGCAGCTGGAGCGCTCCTGGTACTCCACCTCCATGAGAAGTGTAACGCTTGCTGCACCTTGGCTGAAATGCCCCGGCGTCAGTGTGAACGAGGTGTTGCATGACTGCGCTGTGATCGGCCTCTGGAAACATCCCATAATCCCCTTAAGTCAAGTGGCCACTCTGGTCCTTGTTTTGAACTCAGCTGTAGGAATGTGGCTATGCCCTTTCGAAGCCCCGTTTCTTATCTGCTCCGGGACAAAGCAACAATTCGTGTGGAATGTTGCTGCTGGGAGTGTGCGAGAAAGAGAGGCAGTGGGGAGGGGGAGTCTGCTGCTGTCTGAACTTACAAGACAGCATGCTGACATGTTCTCAGTCCCCCAAAACCCCACTCTCTCTCCCCCCACATACACACAACACACTCCCTGTCACTCCCCACCCCCCACCATTTGAAAAGCACGTTGCAGCCACTTGCATGCTGGGATAGCGACCACAATGCACTGCTCTCTGGGGCGTTGCAAGAGCTGCTAATGTGGCCACGCCAGTGGGCTTGTAGCTGTCAGTGTGCACACGGCAGCGCTTTCCCTACTGCGCTCTCCGAGGGCTGGTTTAACTTCCAGCACTCTACATGTGCAAGTGTAGCCATGCCCTTAGACTCAGACTCCCTGAGACCCAGCTGGATTCACAGTTGGCTAGAAGTGTGTAACTTGCATTCCCTTACATATCACCTTGAATTTGGACCACTGTCTCCAGATGGCTCAAAGAGAGTCTATAGCCCAGTCACCATTGCCCTGCACCTTCTGTTGTCATTTACACCAGTGCAACACTACCATTTTGATTTGGTAGCATTTACACCCACTTTGCGCAGGTGTAGATCTCTACTCAAGGTATAGGGCAACAGAGTTCAGAGCAGGCCCTGGTATAACACACATGACAAGGGGCCCACAGAGAGTCCATTTATATAATATAATATAAATGTATATAATAGTGTATATAATAATATTAATAATACCCTGCTCTTACATAGTGTTTTTACTGGTAGTTCTCAAAGCACTTTACCAAGGAATTCGGTATCAGTATTCCCATTTTACAGATGGTACAGAGCAGAGACGTGACTTGCCCAACATCATCCACCACTCCAGCAGGTCAGTGGCAGAGCTGGGAATAGAATCCAGGTTTCCCGAGTGCCAATCCCCAGTATCTATCCCCCTCAAACAAAAACAGGGCAAATTGCAGCCACGATGTACTCTGCAAGAGCAGTTGAATAGTTTTCCCAGACCTGTGTCTTCACACGGATATAAATGCGTACAAATAAAAAGGAAGCAAAAAACAATACATGTTACAATCAGGCTCCACTTAAAACAGCAGCATTTTACTCTAGAAGAGTGTGTCACATATACTGTGATAAGTATAGGGTAGTAATTGTAGTCGGTGCTTTTTGCCCAATTTAAAGGCCCCATAAGATTCAGCCCTGCCACCAGGGGTTCCCTGGGATTTGCTATCGTGGGAAGATACCTATAACTTTAGACTTTTCATTATTTTAAGTATCTCTGTTATGTCCCCTCTCACCATCCAGCTAATCTAAGCAGCATTAATGTCTTCAATTTCTCCTCATCGGGAAGTACTTCCCTGCCTTTAATGACTTTTGCTATTTTCTATTTTTTGGAGGTGATGAGATCAGAACATAATGCAGTCAGCAAGGAGAGGGTCAATCATCAATTTATATCATTTCAGTTTTAATTTTACATCTTCCATTTTTACATTAAATATTATAAAAACAGCCCATTTGATAAATATGCACATAAAAATGATAGATACAATAAATAACTTAAATACAAATCAGATTTGTTTAAATAAGGATCGCATCAGATGGCTTAACATTATGTCAGCCAGTAAAACAAAAATAGATTCTCGGAATCTGTCTAATACAGCAACACCTTCCATGCATCAACATTATTGCATTTTCCAGCATCTTTCTAAGACAATAATGAAATAGTCACTAGTCTGTAAATCAAACAAACGGTGGGAAAAACTAGTCCTTTAAATTAAAATAAATAACAGCAACACAACATACTATTGGCAAATATTTTTGCGTAGCAATCAACCAATACAATAAATAATACTATCCTCTAGGACCAAATTTTAATCCCACTGAAATCAATGGCCAATCTCCCATTGATTTCAGTAGGAACAGGCCATACACTTTAGCTGCACGTAAGGAATTGGCCTACAACCAATCAGCTACTGGCAATTGGAGTCGGAGAGATCTCTTCCTGAAGATCAGCTGTATCGGAATCTTCTGTTCAGAGACCATGGGTGATGGGTCTCCGTGGTAAGATGCCAAGGCAGAAAGAGCATCATGCCTGGTTAAAATATAGTGTCCTGTAGGAAGGATTCAGGGTTCCCATTCGCTGGGCTCTCCAGTGTCTGATTAGTACATGAGGTGAGACAGTGTAAAGACTTTGCGTTTAGGTGCAGAACTCCATGTAGGCTGCGCACTTCAAGTCTTCGTTCAGGAGTCGGAAGAGATTGAAGATCACAGATGCTTCCAGGCACCCCGGAGTTTCCTGGGACAGGAGAGAGGGAGTGAACACATTTGTAACAGAGAATGGCTGGCTCGCAATGGGAGGGACGTGTAAACAGATAGAGAGAATGGCTGGCTCACACTGGGCAAGGGAAAGCTACTGGACAAAGGCCTGATGGAAGGGGGTGTATATAGATAGGGAGCACAGAGCATGCAGAAAAAGGGTGAACAGAGCAGTGTCTACATAGGGACATCCAGGAAAGCTAATCTGAACAAACTGTGTGAATTTGAAGTGGGTTAATTAATGGCATTATATCCCTGTGTGAACACCCTCATTCAAAATTAAAGTGGTCTTAATTTGGTTACTTTACTTCACTTCCAGAGATCGCTTTAACACTGAATGGTCTCAAGTTGCAATGGGGGAGGTTTAGATTGGATATTAGGAAAAACTTTTTCACTAAGAGGGTGGTGAAACACTGGAATGCGTTACCTAGGGAGGTGGTAGAATCTCCTTCCTTAGAGGTTTTTAAGGTCAGGCTTGACAAAGCCCTGGCTGGGATGATTTAACTGGGACTTGGTCCTGCTTTGAGCAGGGGGTTGGACTAGATGACCTTCTGGGGTCCCTTCCAACCCTGATATTCTATGATTCTATGATTCTATGATTCTATGAATAACAGCATCCATACAGGGATTTAATGCAGTTTAACTAATCCCCTTCAAACTCACATCTTTAGTTAATTCAGATTAGTTTTCCTGGATGTCCCTGCGTAGACAAGACCTTACAAACACTCGAACCTAAGTAAATACTCATTTACATGGTGCTCTAATGTTCTGTAATTCTAAATATATAACAATGTGTGCTGTAGTCTATTACATTAAGCAGTGAGTCTGAATGAAGCAAAAGGCACAATGATCTGGGGTAACAGTCAACTTGATGGGTATTATCTTTGTCTAGATCTGATTCCTAAGAAGGCCTGAGCACCGGCAGACTTGTACGAATGAATGATCTCTGGGCCTCTTTTCCCATTGCCCAGCCCAGCATCTCCACCTCTTCAAAGCGAATGGGAAGTTGGTGTAAAGCTCTGCCAGCAGTGTGAGGGAGGGGGGATTTCAGAGTCAGCAGCATTTTGCACAAATATAAATGATTCCACAAGGTACAAGGTACAGAGCAATGGAGGATCAGATGCCACGTATTTATTCTGCTATTTGCATCCTATGGGAGGACCCAAACTAGGCCACAAGGTAAAGGGTGTTTTCTAGATGCCTGGTCTGTTATAGTCTGACAGCAGATGTAACGACCCTTCCTGATGTGAGAGATTTACCAGCTTTTTTCTGAACTAATTCAGTCTCAGGACACCTAGACAGCAGAAGGCCCTGGACAATATACAGGACACCATCCTGCACTGGCCCCATGGGAACGGAATGGAGCTGATGATCCTGTATGGATTTGTTCCACTAACATGTGATGAAAGTTCGTCTTGTGTGTTTGCCAAAGGTACTCACCATTTTCTTGGCGGCATGGAATTTTAGGAGCCAGCTAGTCAGCGTCCGGGAGCGTTGATGGCCGTGAGGCTGATGTCTGGCCTGAAAAGAAAATCAATACATGAAGCAGACTGGCACATGAGTCGAGATTTCAAGAACAGTGGCTGAGCCTCCTTCCTCTTGGTACAAGCCCAGGGCAGATCTTGGTTTGATTGAGTTTATCTAGTTCTCTACACTTGTGGATTCCATGTTAACCTTCCATGTTCTATTAATAATACCAAGCATTTGTATGATATTGTTCTACTTCAGAAGTGTTTGAAGCATTAACTAATGGCTTTACTGACACTGTAGGATTGGCCCTGTGTAGGGGGAGGTATGCCTTGTGCTCCCCAGAGGAGCTCTGGGAGGAACTCCACCTAACAGAAACCGAATATGCCCTGGAGCTGAGCAGGAGTGCAGCATAGTCCCCCAGTGTATGCAGCCACCCATGGGTCTGCCTCCTCCAAGCTCCTCCCCACCTCCACTGCTATGTTCTGGGGGGCACATGGAAACAACAGTAGCTGTGCTAAAGAGAGCACAGTGTCTGCAGTGATACCAAACTACAGCCCAGGAGCCGACGGTGGGGACATAGCTGCTTGCACAGTAGAGAGCAGCCAGGCATCATCTGTCCCTAACTAGTTAATCAAGATAATTAGCTAATTAGATCATATATATGAGCAAGGCATGCAGCAACTAAGTAATCCGGACACTTTCATTGTTATAAATGGTGGTGGAAACCAAAGTCCACAATTACTGGCAAACAGGACCGGCTCTAGGCACCAGCAAAGCAAGCACGTGCTTGGGGCGGCATTCCGGCCACCCTTTTTTTTTTTTTTTGCTTGGCCAGTTGCGCTCTCGGAACTTGGGGCGGCAAAAAACCTGGAGCCGGCCCTGCTGGCCCAAGGATTCCTAGATCCTGGATCCACGTAAGAAATTAGTGCTGTTTGGAGTTCAATACACAACTCCCAGACCTATTGTGGCACGAGACATTTGCAATCCAATACTCACACAGCTCTTCAAGTCCTCTCTGATGTGCCTCAGGATTTCTAATGGCTTCACAAGCTGCTCAGACAGACTGGGATCCCCAAAGTTCTCCAGCACGTCAATAACGAGGTGCAGCTCCGTCTCTACCAGGATCACTCTGTCGTGCACCTAGGGAGAGAATGTGCAGGTAAAACAGTGTGTCCAGGGGAGTTGCAGACAGGGAGATAAGGAATGTCTGTGTTAGCAGCAGGTAGGAGTGGCCTGCTTCAGGAGACTTTCCAAAGCCGTGGCCATTGGGAAGAGACCTAAGACGCAGGGGAGGTGTGAATCCACTCTGTACACAGAGCCTGCTAATCACGAACCTTTGAACTCTGTTGCTTACACCTTCCTTCCTTGGAATCCAACAACATTTTGTGCTTCAGATCAATCTCAAACCTTTTTTACGTTACTACAATCTGAAGACATAGTTGGGCAGTGCAAGTATTTTTTTATTTTTATTTTTGCTGGTGATTTGGGGAACGTTTTCTGGATCTTCAGACTGGCTGTACATTGATGTGAATATGGTTTTAGAGAACTAAAATATTCTCTCGTGGGAAACCAAGATACAGAAACTAAGGATTTCCTGCCACATGACCTGGAGCTGCGTATGTGAGGGAGATTAACCAAGTTCAGTCTGGAAATAGATGGTAAAGACAGATGTGGATGAGTTGACGGTGACAAAGCCTTTGGTTTTTGAGCACTGAGGATAAGGTTAGTATCATGCCTTGTACTAACATGGAACAGTGATTTCAATTTGTCAGGACTAAACTAGAGATGCTGAGATGTAAATTGTTCCCTGGCTCAATTATTTGATGCCATCTGAAGCCAGGCAATATATTGTTCTGTCTCTTGCCCCTGTTTTTCAGTGGCTTGCCTTACCATGTGCTAAATATTCTGCTGCAATATTTAAATTGATCCACAGTCTCAACATTTGTCTGGCTTCCCAGCCCTAAGGGTGTACAAAATATAGATATAGAAAAAGGGCCAGATTCCAACCTCAGATGATACCTGTGTCATTTGGGAATAAATTCCCTCTCCATGTTACTCTACAAAAGGATCATGTGAAATCAGCATCCAGCTTAGAAAGAGACAGTACTGCAACTTTGGAAAAAGCAAGTGCTGTTTTGTAACTTTGTCTCTCTTGGCAGAGGTCTTTCTTACCGACAGCTCTTTGACTTTCCAGTTCCGATGGAAAATCTTGGTGTTGCATTTTCGGTCTGACAACAGCACGATGTCCTCCTGGAGGCACAAAATAAGAACACAGGGAAATGTGTAAAGGAAGCAAAGCAGGGGAGAAAGTACCAAATTCGGTCCTCAGTTACATCATATAACCCCATTCAGCCATGCAAAGGTACAAAATCCTGGCACAATTTGACTCAACACCTCGATCCCCTAAGAATGCTGCTGTACTCGAGTCCTGGCTCTTCCCGAGAAGGTGCCAAATATGGCACAGATGTCAACAACAAGCGCTTGTCATATTGCTTTGCTGGTTTCAGGTTGTGAACTGCATTTGTGCAGGAGTTTAACTGAGAAGCGGCATCCTTTAACTCTTGACCGCTCATCTGAGTGGTGCACTTCCTCCGCTTCAGCATTGGTTAACGTGGAATGTTTGCACGACTTAAAAATAAATGACTTGATCTCTCTAATGCTGCTTGATGGCATGACATGAATTTGGGTTCCTCAGATTGTCTGTTTAAAGGACTAGACTCAGTTTTGTTTGGAAGGGAAAGATCGCCTATAGTTAAAAACTGGCTCTCATTCTCTAGGTTTGATTGTAACTCAGGACAGAGTTTGAACCCCTTTCAAAACTTTCTGAGATTTAAGATTAAGGATGGTTGACTCTGTAAGAAATCCGAGCTGACCAGGCCCTAGCCTCCTTAGACTGACTCGAATCAGGAACACCTACTTAGACAGGTTGCCCCTTCTTTCTCTCCTATCTCCTTTCTAATAGTAAGAATGCCGTTCTTCCCTTGCTATTGTCTAATCTGTGATTCTGCTTTAGATCAGTTCCCACCTTCCTGCCCTGTCCATGACTCTGCCTCTCTCTGACTCTTGCCGGAGCTGAACATTCTGAGCTTTGCCCTTTCTTAACTAAGACTGGGTGGGGGATCACCAACAAAGAAGATCCAGACAGAGAGACTTCTCTCTATTTTGTCTGCAACCCTACACCCCAAACTTACCGACGCATATTTCATCTGCCCACAGTAATATGCCGAGAAGGCTGCGGTTGAAACTACAGCCTAGCACCCACATTGCCATTATTGCCCTACTTATGTGTCTTCTTTGCACTTACAAATCTGTCCTTGACATTCTTGAAGGTCTCCAGTTCCCGGGGTGGCAGGGACTTGTATTTTGAGAGGTGGCACGTCTTCCTCTGAGCCCCTTTGGGAAAGGCCTCCGTAGACATTGTCCATAGGGTCAGGACGAGGAGCAGTTTGCAAGCCACCATTTTTCCTAATTGAATCAAAAAGGGGAAGTACACACATCACTCCATTTCCACGTTACAAGGATTATAAACTGTATTTTTGACAGTCTGACAAGGCGAGGAAAGAAGGGATGCAGGAAGATGAGGGCTACAATCAAATATACACATTGGTGGCTTGACCCCAAAGATCGCAGCTGAGCAAACTCAACTCTTCTATTCACAAATGTTTTCAGATCAGGCCCCTTAATTTACGGCCCCCGGCACTAATAATAAAAAATAAACTGGTAAGAGACTTAGAGGGACGGATAATGTTTGATCCTTACTCTTTAGAGTAGACCACAGCAGATCAGTCTAGTAAGCCCATGTGCTAGACAGACGCCCCAGACCTCGTGGCACGTACCTTGGAGCATGTTTGCTGGGAAATGGCTTTAGTCTCTTCTTCTTTCTCAGGGTTGCTTGGCCTCCCTCTGGCCTGTGAATGTAGCCTCTCTTTTCCATTGCTCTTGCTTTTATACTCTTTAGGAAAAAATAAAATATCATCTTGTTTTCCTTTTGTCGAAGGAGAAAAACCCACGCTGTAATGCGGCTGGAATCAATGAAAACTGGAAAGTGAAAGTACGGCAGGTGCGTCTAGCTCATAACCCTCTGCCCTCCTGAGTTGCGTGTGCCACTACCAGGGATTCCCAGGTGAGGGAAACTCTGCATGACATCATGACCAAACAATGCAAGATTTCACTGCCTAGAGTAGTCGAGTTCTGTTTCTAATCTTAGCATTGCCCAGTTTCCGGATTTGCTGTGTTACCGTAATGATCCACCGAGCAGCCCTTTCATTCATTTTTTCCCCCCGCCCTCAGGAGTGACTCTGCGAGTCATCACTGATGAGCGAAGGGCGAAAGGACAGTGGTCTCAGTACTCTCACAAGGGGCAGAAAGGGACTGTTCCCAGGAGGGAGCCTTCCCTCGCAGTCTTGATAACATCCAGGTTAAGGATCCACGTTTGTGATTTACCTGGGAAGCAAGGGCTGGGGGAAGGAAAACCTGGGAAGCACTTTTGGCGATGGTCCAAGGGGGAAGAGCCAGCCACAGGCTGTCTGAGCGCTGGGCCAGGCTGAATGGGAGTGTGGCAGGGGAGCAGGCTGGGGCTGGCAGGAGGTGAGCGGAAGCTCCAGCAATAGTGCGATACAGCCTGGGGGGAACAGCAGAGACTGGAGGGGGGAGGCACGGAGGTAGCAGCCTTCCAAGGTACTCCAGACCCAGGGCACTGGTCTAGAGAAGGACTCCTTTTCGCCACTGGGGAGGGGCTGTGTGCTCTCAGAGGCACCGACATAAATAAGGACCGTGTGTCAAGAGGGGTTTGTAAGCAGGTAGCTTGCAACAGAGGCTCCGACAGGTGGCCAATAGGAAGACAACTCACAGAGACTCCCAGTTAAAGCACCAGCCACAAGCCTGAACTGTGGCCAGTGGGACTGGGACCTAGAAGCCAATATTAATTTCCCTCCAAAAAGGGATGGCTTACCAAGGGCAGGCCAAGGCCTCGGCCTGACTCGCCCCTAGGGCAAGGATACTCTGGCATTCAGCACTGTAGTTGCAGAGTTAGGAACTAGCACATGTATCTTTGGTTGTAACCTTTCAAACCACTGTAGTGAGAGAACTCGCACCCTTTCCTTCTTCCAGACCTCGTAAGGAATCGTTGCAGCTGAGCTGTGAGTGCATGGGCCTGTTCGGTAGAGAAGCTGGTTGACAAAGACTCTGCAGAATTCTTCTCTCTTCCGCCTTACAGCCTCTTCTGTTGTTCTTTCATACCAGTCACATCTCTGACTGTTTCTGGCTGCATCTAGTTGGGGCTGTAGATGAAATGGATCAAAGAGAAATCTAGGAGGCCATCAGATCTGATAACTTGAACAGAGGTTAACAATGAGGTGGGCCTGAGATCAACCCTGATGCAACCTACACTTTGATGGCAGATGAACTCTGAATCCAAGACTCTGTGTGAACATGGGGCTGGTGGAAGAGTTAGGGATCTTTCCTCCTTTTCTGCCTTTGACTTTTTGTTGTTTTACTAACTCGCCAGCCGTCTCTGCTGCTCAGGTAGGTGACCAGCTGTCCCAGTTCTGAGGGGCAGGCTGAGCTGATTCAACTAATACCAGAATTTATGCTGCTGTGACTAGAACCAGCTCGGCCATCTTGTTAGCTTTTTGCTGCTGTCAGATCCAGCTGGGCCGGTGGGCATGGGCTCTCCTGGCTGCTTCATGGAACCAGGCTGTGTAAGAGAGTGACTTGCTGGTAGGGTTGCCAACTTTGACTGGACATATTCCCGGAGGATTCATCAGATGACATCATGGTTAATTAAAAGAGACTCCAGGAAAATCCTGGAGGGTTGGCAACGCTACTTCCTGGCCAGTGCACCCCCCTACTCATTAGGCATAGCATAGCAAGCTCACCTCTCCTTTGGGCCCCCACTGATAGCAGCTCTGGTGGTGCCGTGGTCTGCTGCTTCCTGTGACATGGCCTCTGCCCGGGTAACAGAGCCCCACCCCTTCTGGCATAAACCAACGGTCAAACAAACACTTCCCTGTCACCCTTACCTTGGGCCTTCGATCCGACGCCAGGCTCGTCCATTCCACCTTCCTGAGAGGGCTGGTAGGGGGGCACAGGCCCTCCCTCGCCCTGGGTTCTGCTGTCCCTGGATAGGCAGCCGAGGCCTGACTGCGCAGACTCCTTGTGACCTCCCTGGACCGCTTCCTACCTGGTCCTGTCGTGGGCCTTTGACTCAGCCTCTTGCCAGGCTCCCAGTGTCTCAGCTCTGCTCTCTCTAAGCCTCTTCCCTGGGTTCACTGCAGAGCTTCTAAGCACTTCCTGCCACCCGGCTGATTCTGCTGCAAGGGAGTTTTCTCTGTGCCCCTGACAGCGCAGTCCCTGACCCAGCTGAGTCTTCCTACCCCTGAACCCCTCCACCAGCATAGAGAATCCTGGGTGCACTCACTTCCCCCAGATTTCCTTCACTACTGCCTTGGGTTCGCTGCTGCAGCCCCACTTTCCTTCAGGGAGGCTCTGTCTACCAGCGGTCCCACGCAGCGCCCTGACTCCAGCCAGGCTTCTCTTCCTGAGCGGGAGTCACAGATCTGCTCTCCTTCCTGGTCAGGTCCCACCTGAGCCAAGTTCAGCACTTGTAACTCCCCACTCCAGGCTTGACACCTTCTGTAGGTGTAGTGGGTCAGGGCTGATTGCCCCCACAGGCTCTCCCTTAACCCTTCTGGCCTAGTGGGAGGTTTGTATACCCCGTCATCTCCAGCGTGCTTGCCAAATGCTATCCAGTGAACTGTCGTGTGGCATATGTCATATTCTTCTGTACCAAATATGGATGGTCACTGAGCTTGTTTATACCCACCAGATGCTCTGCCAGGTATGGCTAAGGTTAACTTTAAATAAGGAATTTTACACACAGTATCACCTTATGGCTGCACAGTGTAATACAGTTTAGCATTCCATTCCATCTCCTCCTATTAGTTCTACATTCCTGCCATTTACAATATTTACACTATCACACTAGCTTTGAAGTTCAGTATGGATCAGTCTTTTAAGTGTCTCTGAATCATACTGGTTTTAAATTGCACAACCCGAATGCATAACAACTTGGTCATCTGGCAGTCTGTTAGTTGCAACAACTAGGTTCATCTGGATTTCTTGAGCTGACGTCTTCTTGTTCTGTATCTGCCATCCGTAGGGTTTGCTCTGTTCATTGTTCTTTCTGAGGAAGAAACTGTAGATGTTGATGGGTTCTGTTGAACTCTTCACTGTTGGTCTCAATCATATATGATCTTGGAGGTGAATTCTTTTCTTTATGTCAGCGGGAGTTGTCCATTCCTTATCTCTATCCAATTTGACATGAACACAGTCACCACGTTCTAGACCTCGCAGTTCTCTGAGTGATGTCTGTTGTAAAAGTGTTTGTAAACCTCCCCGCTTTTTTTGTGTGATCTGGCTACTCATTTCATGTCTGGCCACTTTGGAGATGATTTTTTTCCAGCGTTGGAACAGTAGTATGTTCAAAATCATATTTTGTTCAGAATGACTTAAATTCTGCTGCAGTGAATTGTGATCTGTTGTCTGTCACTAGTTGTTCTGGACTACCAAAGTGAGCAAAAGTGCACTTTAGTTTCTCGATAACACTTTGAAATGTTATGTCCTTCAAGTATATTTATTTCTATATCCCTGGAAAAACAGTCCACAACAACCAGGTAATGATGTCCTCTGAATTCACATAAATATGCAGCTAGTCTCCTTCAGGGTCTCTCTGGTAGAGGTGTTTGTACACTGCATGATCCAGCATTGTCACTTAGGTTGATTTGTACTGGATTTTCTTTCAAAAGTCCAGTCTTATCAAATCCTTCATTGAGTTCCTCTACTTTTCTTCACTAGGCCCACATGGCTGCCATGCTGTGGCTGAGAAGGTTGCTGGTCTTTGATCCTTTGATCACATGCACTGTGAATGCATTGCTTTGGTCTTTGTAAGTTACTTCTGTGGCGCACTGGCCCATCCAGTTCTGAATACCACCAGGGCTAGGTCAGAGCTGTGTCTGGTGACTTTAACTCCGTGAGGGGTTGAAGGTGCTCATAGGTCCCCTCCGAGATGATTGCAATGTCAGTTCCTGAGTTAATTTTAAAGTCAACAGTCTTGCCAGAAATATTCACTTTCACTCTCCAAGCAGGCTCTATATCATCACAAGTGATAGATCCCAGAAAGAATGGCTCTTAATTGTCTGTAATATGAGTCAGGTCCCTGACTGCTTTGGTGCAGCAAAGAGGTGCAAAATGTCTATATTTTGTGCCTTTAGTACACCGGGTGCCTCTGGTTGAACATGCATCATCTCTTGGACTATGACTTTTTCCACACCTTGTTGACGTAGGCTGAATCTGTCCCTCTTACTCAGGGAGCTCTTTGGGAATAACTTTTAATACTCATGCTGCATCTGTTAACAGCTTCTAAGCTAATTTTTGCTTTTGAAGTTCGGAGAGTTGCTCTTTGTTTTCCTGTCTCACCAGCTCTGATGGCTTTGTTACTTGAATAGCTGTGGCTAAAATTAAATCTTTCAATGGTAGCTGCTGCGAAAGGTTTTTAATCAGTTACTGCAATAACTAGCCTGTCTATTTTCATGTTTTGCATTCCCGTAATCATCGTTTTCAGCTAGAGTCTGCAGAACTCTTATGAAACAGTCAACATTTTCCCATGGCTCTTGAATTCTCTAGTTTTCATAAACCACTTATCTCTGATGTATAAAGAATGTATCAAAGCTAGCTAGAACGCTTGCATAGTCATGTTTGTGACTGTCTTCAGTAAAAATGAAAAGGATTTAGAGATATGTTCTGCCTGTGTCTCCACAGCGTAAATGAAAGAAGATACCTGCATATCTCCAGTTTCTTTGTGGACCTTGGTAGCAATGTGAAATCTTGCAAAATATTGTTTCCAGCCTGTCCATTGAGAAGGTTTGTCAAAGCGGATGTTCTCTGGGGCATTGAAGAGTGGCATGTTGATGAGATCCTGCAACCTTTCTTGCTGTGTTCCTTCTGTCTGCAACCTTTGTTGCTGTTTTCCTTCTGTTTCTGTTCTTAGTTTACTCCTGACAACAAGTCATGTTCTCCTGTACCAGCTATGTGGTCAGGACTCCCCAGGGAACATTTGTCTAGCTCTAATGGTAATGCCAAAAGGAAGGAGAAAGACAAGATTCACAGCTCTCTTTGGCCTTTAGTTGCCCGTTTGGAAATGCAGTGAGGGTGATCCAAAAGCAAGCAGCTTTGCAATGCAAGAGGGAGGCAGTGTGGCCTAGAGGCTAGAGTGTAAGACCGGCTCTCAGGATCCTTGGCTCTGCCACTGACCTGCTGAGTGATCTTGGACAAGTCACGTTGCCTCTCTGTGCCTTAGTTCCCCATCTGTAAAATCAGGAATAATGAGAAGGACTTCCTCTGTAAAGCACTGTGGGATCTACTGCTGCACAGCACTCTACAGGAGCTGGGTATTATTACTACAGTGCATCCAATTTTCTGTTAACAAAATGCTTTTAATTGAAAGACAGGAATGACAAGGCCTGGGAAAACAATTTTATTGGTTCACAATTATAAATAAAAAGGCATAATCTTAGTAATAGATAAATACATAAATAATAAATAGCTGATCCATAATAAAGAACACTTTGGTTCAAGTCTGGAAGTTATACAAATCAATTACCCTTCTTAGTCAGGTTATAATACATAAAGAAGCAGCAAGATAAAAATATGCTCTGTATAAATACATCTGCCGAGGATATTTACAGTAAGAATGCATTTCCTGAGGTTGTTTCTAAGAGATCTGAAGCTGTGACTAGTGTGTAAATCCTAGAACTGGAGTGCGTTGTTTTGTTGTTTTAAATCAAAGCTTATGAAATGTTTCCAATATTTTTGGATATGTTACCTTGGCTAAAATGCATTCATATAGTGACAATACAATTACATTCAATAAATAATATCCCCAGAGGGCCAAATCCTATTGAAGTCCTAAATTCCAACTGTGATGAAAAATGGTCCTACAATTAATCTTCTGTAAGGAGTCTAGAGTGCTGCACCAGCTGGAAGTTGGAGCAACCTGGAGGCCAATTGTTGTGTAATTCTTTGGTATAAAAGGATGGAATCAGTTTGCTTGGGGATCTATGATTAGAAGCCAGAGGGAGAAGATGAATGTTCCTGGTTGACACATGTCTTCTCCCAATATGTATGCAGTGCTCTCAGGCTAGGGACTCTCCGGTCTCTAAGTAGATGTGGACACGGGCACTGCAGAGACCAGATGGCTACACACAGAGCTCCCTGTAGGCTGCGCATCTCAAGTCTTCGTTCAGCAGTCGGAAGAGATTGAGGATCACAGATGCTTCCAGGCAGCCAGGTGTTTCCTGGGAAATGAGAGACTATTTACAACAGGAAGTGTGAATGGGGCTAAATTAAAGCCACCATTCTTAAAAACAAAGAGATAATAAGGATAGAAATCTCCCTGCTTCACCCCTCCTCCCGCATTTCCTAAAAAGCCTGATTTATTGCAGAGGGTCAAAATCCCTGGTGGTATAATCTTCCTACAGGCGGTGCTCGGAAGAGACAGTCACTGTAGCAGCAGACACAACAGGGTTTTTTTATTGAGATCTGCTAGATTTGTGCACAACTACAGTTCTGGGATTATTGAAACAGGCTGGAGAAGGCACCAGAGAATAGACTGTAGAAATCCCGCCTTGGCCTCTGGGATGGGAACCTAGTAGGCTTGTTCCTTCTCTAATTTGTAAGGAAGTTCACTTTCCTCATTGTCTCGACTGACTACTCACCGTCTCTTTGCTCTCATGGAAATTTTGGAGCCAATTGTTCAGCCTCCTGGAGTGTCGATGAGAATGAGTTTCTCTGGTCTGAAAACAAAATTGATACAGACTGGTTGGTGCCCAGAGATTTCAGCCGACAGTGGACCAAAGCCCTTTCTCTCCAGGTGCAGAGCAGTTCTTGCCCTGACATAGTCTAGGCGGCTACCCTTGTGCATATCATATCAACTACCCCCGCTTTCAATGTCCTATGTAAGGATGGGCCCAAAGCAAAAGCCACATGCGAGTATTTGTGGGTACAAGGTAAAGCAACCCATTTGGGAAATTCCTAAGGGTTCTCCTTGAAGAGATTCATATCTGGCACTGAAAGAGAAATCTGTCACTGAATACTCACGCAGCCCCTCAGGTCCCCTCTGATTTGCATCAGGATTTCTAGAGGCCTTGAGAGCAGCTTGGACAGACTGGGGTCCTCAACGTTCTCCAGCACGTTAATGGTAAAGTCCAGCTCCTTCTCGACCAGGATGACTCTGTCGTGCTCCTGCGGAGAGACACTCGTAGGTAAGACAGTGTCTGTGGGAGAAATATACACCGCTGTGCAGATACAGGACTAGAAATTCCTATGCGTAGGGGCAAGTAGACTAGGTTGAAACAGGAGATTTTCTGTAGCCACTGAGGGCTTTATTGATTTGTCAGTAAATGAAATATTGAAATCACTCTGGACTGGAAACAGCTTCATCTCCACACGCCTTTCTTGACATCAGTTCATAGCCAGTGAGAAGGCACCTGAACTGAAGGTGAGGGGTGACCCTTATTTACACTGAGAAAGAGCCACAGTCAGATCGGACATGCTCCTGACCCAATCAGTGACTTCAAAGTCAATGGTCAGAGTGCCACGTGTCAGATTAGCATAGGGCTAAGTGAGATCAGATTCAGAGGGGGCACATGTGAGGAGAGAAGCATCTGCTAGCATGTGACCTTCTTGTACCCCTTGACTGAGACTTTTCGTACCGACAGCTCTTTGACTTCCCAGTTCCGGTGGAAAATCCTGGTGCTGCATTTTCGGTCTGACAACAGCATCATGTCCTCCTGGAGGCAGAAGGAAAGAACAGAGACCCATATGTATGTAGGAGCAGGAACAAACCTGTACTAGTTCTTCCCTCAGTTCTATCCATGCAATCCCAGTGGTGATGCAGGGAGAAGAGATGCTGGCATCAAATGTCTCCCTTGTATCTCTCGGGCTGGTATCCTCAAGGGACATGACAGAGATACTCATGACGAACTTTAAACTGTGCTTTGTCGTCCTACTCCAGTGAGGAGAGGACCTGGGTTCAGCAGGCGCTGTGTTAGAGCGCTGGTGCTTGCCAGCAGGGTGCTAGAGCTGGGAGAAATGTAAAACCAAATCCTTCTTGATAATTGGTTTTGAGCTTCTTCCCTGAGTCCAAAGGGACACGCAGAGAGGGCTGCTGTTCAGATTACAGCCCAGGGCTCAGAGTGCTGTTATTGCCCAGTGTGTGTTCTTCACACTTACAAATTTGTCCTTGGCTTTCTTGAAGGCCTCCAGTTCCCGAGGTGGCAGGGACTTGTATTTTGTGAGGTGGCATTTTGTCCTCTCAGCGCCTTTGGGAAAGGCCTCTGTAGTCATCGTCCAGATGGCCAGAGCAAAGAGAACTTTGTAGCCTACGTTCACCATTTTCCCTAACGGAGACAGAACGGGAGACATACATGACTGACATGCCAGGTTGCAAGCCTTACCAGCCAGCGAGTTGGATGGTGTCTCAGAAGCTAGGCCTGCACTGGAGACAAACCTAGCTCTACATTTTCTTTTTACTGTTTCTTAAAACATTGTTAAAGCTACTGCAGGAGGCAGCTGGGGACACATCAGAATCAGTGAAATGCCCAGCTGAGATCTGTGGCTTCCTATAGGGGACTGGGAAGTAAAAGAATTGTTAACATTTCTCATGTCTTCCTCAAGCCAACCAGTTCATTTGATTGGCTGTTAAATTTAATAGCTGACAGACGTGACAGTTTTCAGAAAAAGAAGAAAACAAAGTACTGAGATTCAGCAGAGTTATCAGTTCCTTTGAGACCACCCTTCAGATGTCAGCTGTTGTAAATACTTGCACACTGTCTAGTCAAACAATGAAGTAGCTAGTCGGTGGAGCAGGATACATCATCCGATAGCATTTGTTACAAATTGATCCTGCTTCTTTTAGTACAGCAAAGTGTGAACTAATCCTAATTTTATGCAAATATATATCTGCCACTTGCCAAATAGTTCTGATCAATAATTTTCAGGCTACTGAGCGTTTTTTGTCTATTTGCAATTTGATAGTCATTGTATATTTTGTTGCTGGGCTCCTAAATCCCATGACATTGTTTCTGCTCCATAATTTGATGACTGAACTATTTTTAATCCATGCACATTTTTGTATGAAATGTCATTTGTCAAAGTTTTGGGGGTAGCCAAACACTTTTCACAAGTACCCAACAATTCTCCAGACACAAAATGAAAACACGCTACAAATCATAGCAACTTGAACTCCCATTTTCTCCAGGAAACTATTCATGAATCAGAGCGGTTTTTGTTTAAATATTCAGCCATTAATAAGACATTACAGGTGTATCGCACTTTGCTTGTACAACATTCATTCCTTGCTGTCTACCATAGAGCACAATAGAAGCACTCAATAAAGAGAAATCGTGTCGTAAGGAGAGGCTGCAGGCGAGTCACCCTTACCTTGCCGTGTATTTGCTGGGACGTTGCTTTAGTTGCCTCTTGTGTCTCAGGGCTGCTTTGTCTCTCTCTTGGCTCTGAATGTGGTTTTTCTTCTCCATTGCTCTTGCTTTTATACCAAAAGGCTCTTTCTGGTTAAGAAAAATTACACGAAACCTCATTTTGCTTTAGTCTAGGGCAGAAAAACCCAGCTCTGCTGTCACCCAGCAAAGAGCAGCTAAGTGTTTGGAAAGGGAAAGCAAAAGTGAGGCAGGTATTACAGGTGAGCTCGAGTACTGAGGGATTTCCAGGTGAAGAAAACACTGTGACGTCACAAGTGAACTATGCAAGAGTTCCCTGCCTAGAGTAGGTGTGTATGTAGACTTGGCCTTTGCTGAATTGCAAAGCCCTTTGGGGTCCAGCGTAGAGAAGAATCTCAGCCCCTTTTGTTTTTAAAGTCCTCTTCCTTGCAGATATAGCCTCGAAAATGTAAACTGAGCAGGTGGGTTGGAACCTTCTCACCAATCTCCTGCAGATCCTGGTTACTCACAGCAAACCAGGGCTGGCCTTTAACGTCAGACACATCACAGATGTGCACTGAGGACTACAGTAAAGGCCGACATGCAGTAATTTCGGGTTGGGTGGGTATTCGTTTATCCATCCCATCTGTTTTACTTTTCACCACAAAAGCCAAGAACATACGGTCTCTGTGGAGGTCTTCTGTACTCTAGCATTACCAGTTAGCTGCAGTAGCATTTATTTCACTCGTGCTCAGAGGCCCCAGTCAGGATCAGGGCCTTTGTACACAAAATAAAGGCAGTCCCCTCTATAAGTTTACAGTCTAAATGGAGCCTTGGCACAATGGGATTGTAGAACACACGTGAGGGGGAGAGACAAGGATGGCAGTAATAGGAGCAAAGCTTTGCTTGGATTAACGAAGAGTACATGTTTGATTGTCTCCTTTCCTAGGTGCAGCTCTTTGCAGTACTCCGCTTCCCCCACCTGCCATCCCTAGACCTCACGCTGTTCTCGTACGTGTGTTATGATCTGTTTCCAGCCTTTTGTTCTGATCTTTCTGCTGTAGAAAATGCCTGTATTCTACTGTCGTTTCCTTGCCTCGGTCAAGGCTGATCTCCATTATTCAGACATAGTCTGAGGAATAGAGCCAGACAACTTTTAAAGTAACAGATCTCATGGTCCCTTTCCTCATTTAAATGTGACCCAAACGTGTCTCTGAAATACAAAACTACACCACATAAAATAAATATATTTTAAATGTTGTTTCCCCTTTGCTTACCTGCCAGTACGTAGAATGGTATGATTTTCAAGTGTTACCCAGGCCCGACTATGATTTTTTTAATTGATACAAAAAGAAAAGGAGTACTAGTGGCACCTTATTGATCCAATTATACCAGTTCAACAAAGCGTGGGTGCCGTTATGTCAGCATAACAGTGCCTGACACCGGAATAGTGATGTCTTTCCCTGAACAGGCAGAGCTATTGGCGGTATAAGACATCGGCATTCCTTTTCACCATACCAGTACACCACAATAGTCACAGGAGTACAACGTACTAGTTGTGAAAAGATTTTGATATCAGGGGCTCGCATTTGAGTAGATCAAAGAGCTCTAGTAACACAGGAAGCAGCTCACTCCTTTCTAGGAAACAGACTCTTGCATGACTACACTTAGGTTTTGGAAGGTAGAAAAACCCTTTGATTCACCTTTAAAGGGCCCTGTCTGCCACTACTTACTCAGACAAAACACCCGTTGACTTCAGTGATATTCAGCCTATGAAAGCACTGCAGACCCAAAGCTAACCAGCTCCACCATGCCTAAGTCTCTGTATACTCTCTCAACTTCCTTTTATTAGCCCTGATTCCTTTTTTCTTTTATGCATTATTCTCTGTCTCTCTCTCTCTCTCTTCTGAGAGAATAAGTGTTAAGCATAACCAGGTAACTGGCAGGCGTAGTTATCAGTTATGTCAACACAGGTGTTTAAACTCCTGTTGCTACCTGTGCCATTGTGGGATGTGCACGATCTGCACACAAAGTTTCTAATGAATAAAAGGAAACCTGCGTGTGTTTGTGCTGCTTGCCATGTATTAGATCAGGGCTTCTTATTCAGAGTAACAGGAAAATCCACAACTATATGGAAACAATTCTTAGCCCAAATAATTCAAAGATAACTGGGTTCTGTCAGTGGCACCCTTGGAGGTAGCTGACAAAAGAGAGATGTTTCCTGAAGTTTGAAAAGCAGCTTTCTGACACCGACTAAAGTAAACTGCATTGGACACGATTAGCAGACCAAACAATACACTGCATCCAATTCGACTGCATGTATCAACACAGGACTCTGACGTATGCCTTGCTACCATCAGGTTAGGAGCTAATGAAGCAAAAATGAAACTGGTTGAGTTACATCAACATATTGCTTCCGAAGTCCAGCTACGCAGGCAACCTATTCAAGAAGGAGAAATGGATTAATGGTATTCAAGAAGTGAAATGTTCAAAAGAAATTTTCAGCCCCTTTGTATGCAGCTATTATTTCACAAGACATTTTAAAGAACTTTTTGGGGGTGTTGTTGAATAATACAGGACTGTTAATTGCCTATTGTGGCTATGATAGCTTTAGAAGCAACCAGCAATAATAGTACCTAGCTCTTATCTAGCACTTTCATCTTTGGATCTCAAAGCGCTAGACAGAGGAGGTCAGTATCGTCTCTATGTTACAGATGGGGAAACTGAGGCAGAGTGAGGGAATTGATGTGGCTAAGGTCACCTAGGAACCCACTGGCGGAGCTGGGAATTAACCCGAACCTCCTGCTTTCTAGTTCAGTTCCCAAGCCAGTAGGTGACACAAAGCAGACGCGTGCAGCTGTATAGCAAAGGAGTGGGGGTGGGAGAAGAACACTTCCATTTTAAGGCCACTATAGAACGCTAATACTTTCCATTAAGGGAAAATTCTGCTCCTCTTATGCAAGTCACATCAAAGTCTAGTTGAATGTGTCAGGCAAACAGGATCTGAACCTAAGTCTGGAAAGCATGTTTGCGAGAGAGCCTGTCAAGTTTCCCCCCAACTCTGAACTCTGGGCTACAGTTGTGGGGACCTGCATGAAAGACCCCCTAAGATTATATTTTACCAGCTTAGGTTAAAACTTCCCCCTAGGTACAAATTCCTTTCCTTGTCCTTGGACAGTACTGCTGCCTCCACCAAGTGATTTACACAAAAATTCAGGGAAGGGTCACTTGGAATCCTTATCCCCCCAAAATATCCCCCCAATTCCCTTCACCCCCTTTCCTGGGGAGGCTTGAGACTAACACACCAACCAATTGCCTTAGCAATGGAAGCACAGACCAGACCCTTTGTCTTCAGGAAACTGAAATCAATCAGGTTCCTAAAAGAAGCACTTTATTTATAACGAAAAAGTAAAAGAATCACATGTGCAAAATCAGGATGGAAAGTAAGTTTACAGGGTGATAAAAAGATTTAAAACACAGAGGATTCCCCCTAACTTCCACTGATTTCAATGGATGGTAGGAGCCTAAATATCTTTGGGGATCCGGGCCCACATTTTAAAGGGGTTTCAACTGGGCCTCCAACTCAGAGAGTGTAAAAGAGCCCCTGCAGAATACGTATCCTCCAAATATCCTTTTTAATTAAGAGCAGTGAAATGTTAACACCATGTAACCTAGCTATTGATTTATAATATAGGGAGACCATTGGCTCATTCTGTGTCCCAATTTCATTACATACTTAATACACTAGCTAACACAAAGAACAACTGTTTGACACAGCGATACAGGTGATTATTATAAATGCAGTTGTAACTCAGATTGCTCTGGAGTGGTTAACACTGAGCTAAAATATTAGCAAGGGCCTAAGGCAATTATGAATCAATCCTGGGTCCCAAAAGGGGAAAATTCTGTTCGCAAATCCATACAGTAATCATCACCATGTTAAGCTGCATTCTGAAGATACAGTAATTCTGTGAGGAAAGAGAGGGAGGCAGATTCACTGGTACGCACCAGCTGCTCAGGCAGCTCACGGCATCAGTAACCCCGGTTAAGCTGGCTGGGGAAGTAAGCCGAGTTCCTGGCTGCTTTGAGTCACTGGAGTGGACCCAAGCAGCTAGAAAGTACCAGTGGATCTGACCCAGTTTAATTTATTGATGTGGGCCCAGCTCCTTAAAGGTATTCAGGCTCAAACTCCATTGGGAGTTAGGCACCTAAATACCTTTGAGGAGCTGAGCTATGGATACTTTTGTTTCACCCACTAGCCGTATTTTACCTTACATGAACCAAATCTAGTGTAAGCGGGGGAATGGTCCCGCTCTTGTGGGGAACTTTCTTGGCTTCTGCACGACCCCGGTGAAGTGGACTAGCGAAAGGATCTGAGTCCTCGCTTCCACTTCCTTTACCCAGTGGCCTCCCTGCCCTTGAGGACTCCCCTTCCACTCTCCTGTCTGGCAGAGTCCTCGTAACCCCAACAAGGCTGGGCCCAGGATTCCTGGGGGGCTCAATCCCCAACCCTGCTGTGGTCACCTAGGACAGGGGCTAGGGTGTCCCCACTCTAGGGTACTCTCTCTGCACTGGGCACTTCTCTGACCCACTGACCATTACATACAAGTTAAAGCAAATGCAAGTTATTTAATCAACAATTAATTTTAAAAAAATGAGGGGAAATGGGAAAGGTTAAAGGAAACACATCACCCTGCTCTGTGGCAGGGAACATCACAAACAGCGTCTCTGGAACGTCAGAGCAGTTCACAGTCTGTTCCTTGTAAGTCCCAGGCCTCCTGCTCAGGCCCTGGCCATGCTGCAGGGATGCTGTGGGTTGGACACTCGCTCTGGTGGTGGCCACACGCTCTCAGGCTCTAAGGGGTAGGACCCTTCTTCCCTGTGTCGCCCCCGCCCTGTCGGGGTTACGATCCAAGCCTGGCCTGCAGAGCCTCTTGGCTGAGGCGTCTCCCTGTGCTCGGCCCGCTGCCCAGGGTCCCCCTCGCTCTCCCCAGCTGCTCACCGCACCCAGCTCTGGACTGCTCCAGCCCCAGCTGCACCACTCTTGTCTCTGCACTGCTGCTGGTCTGCCTCCAGCTCCCTGGGCTGCTTCTTTGGCCCCTCTGCCTCTGGTTGCTGCAGCTCTGCTCCCAGGACAGGTCTGCTCTGCAGGCTGCTTCTGTGACTCTGCTCCCAGCACTGACCTGCTTCCTGGGCTGCTTTTCTGGCCCCTCTGGCTCTGGTTGCTGCAGCTCTCCTCCCAGGGCAAGTCTGCTCTCTCTGCGCTGTGCCTCTGTCTTTGGGGCTGCAGCTCTGCTCCCAGGACAAGGTCTGCTCTCTGTGGGCTGCTTTTCTGGTCCCTCTGGATCAGGCCCAGCTCAGCTCGGGCCCCTGCTTTCTCCTTAGCTCGGCCCCACTCTGTCTGATCCAGACAATTCCAGCTCACAGGGAGGACGGGACCTCTCTGGCCTCCTGACCCCCTGATTAGCCTGCTCGCCCTGTCATTCAGGCTGACCTGGAGCATGGGCCTCTCCCCATTGTTCCTGGGGGCTGTCAGTCTCAGGGTCCTGATTCCCCATCGACCCTTCCCCCTTTTAGTACTGGGAGCTAGCAACTAAAACACCCCCACTGAATGTTAGTAAGGGGGCAACAGTCCCCTTATACTAGGATGGATAATTGCTATGGCTGACAGGAAGGGCTACATTAATAGTAGGTGACACAAATGTTTTTTGGCTTTAAGATATCTGAAAAGCGGTAACGCTGCCTTAGCCAATGCAATGAGTGGAACTGATTCTGGAGTGGTGCTTTTTACACATTCCCACTTTCCCTTCAAAAGGGATACAGTGAAGCGCTTTTCATAGCGTTGCAACCCCAGGTGTTTATAAATTATGAGTCAAGCCCTGGAAAATCACCCAATTGTCTTAAAAATCATGAGATCAAATGTTGGGTTCTTTGTAGTTGCCTTGAAGAATTGGAGCATTTGGGATTCTCAGTTCCATTTCAGCTGCTTTACCTACTTTGGCAGCACAAAGCTTGCTGCAAAGCTGTCATAACTGCTAACCTGGAATTTCCCTAACAGCTTTGGAGGGGGTGCAGATGTGGTAGTGGCTCTGAGCCTCTCTCCTACTGGTTTTGGCCCCTGGTATAGGAAGTACGGCTTGGAGAGAAGAGGCTTTGGAACAGGGCTCGTGGGTCTTTGGGGTTTTTTTTGGAGGGGGTGTGTGGGAGGAGCTACCGACAAGGTTACTTAGTGATGTCATTATTAGAAGAAACGTCCTCCAGAGGAAAACAGTAAAAGCCCTTAATTGTTTGCAATGATCTAACACATTGTGGAACAGATCCTGATTTTGCTTCTACCAATGTAAATGAGATCACGATCCATCCCAGTTTCTGTGTTATTACAGTAGAGAAGAAGTATAGGACTCTCAGATACTGCTGCTTCCACGGACTCAGGGTGAGTTCACTGAGCTGTAAGAGTGGAGAGTATCTTTGGCTGGTTCTGGTGCAGTTAAAGTCTTCGTGAGCCCCAGGAGGCTCAGAGACTGAGCACAGCCCAGCAGGTTTGTCAGGCTTCTCTAAAGACTCTGGGCCAAATCTAGACCTGGGTTCAAATTCTGCTTCCGGTCACAGATATCCAACGCCATTGACTGCAGAAGGGCTGCCTGGGTGTAATGGAGCAGAATTTGGCTCTGAGGCGCTATTTCACTGATTCACACCTTGTCTGCACGAAAAAGGTGTCCTGGCTTAATTTAGCCAGTGATTTTTAAACGCAAGTAGTGAAGTCAGTGCAGAGGGCTACGTAGACACATGTAGTTTGTTTAAA
Source organism: Chelonia mydas (assembly GCF_015237465.2). Classification (NCBI taxonomy): domain Eukaryota; kingdom Metazoa; phylum Chordata; order Testudines; family Cheloniidae; genus Chelonia; species Chelonia mydas. The sequence continues at coordinate 67,974,658 of NC_051251.2, read as the reverse complement.
GCAGGCCTAGTGCAGTTTAGCTTATGGCAATGAGCAAGGCCTTGGAGTAAACAGGCGTGCTCTGGGGAAGTCGGCGAGGTAGAGTGGGAGGGAATCCCTTCCCCGCTGACCCGCAGCTGTGGAATAGCATCATTGCTGCTCTGACTCCTGCCTCTGCAACCAACCACCCCATCAGCAGAGCCCCTGTGCCCCGGCCCTAGCACCCATAGTCCAGCATCTTCCAAACTCTTGAGAGCTGAGCCCCTCTTCAGACAAATGCAACCTACTGATGCTCCTTTTAACCCTGTCACATGCTATTGAAGGACCATCTTAATGTATACACCTTCCAGGCCCCTTTATGTCGGGAAAGGCGGTACTAGTGGATCCCCCAGCCATTCCCCTGCTCTGCTGGGCCTCCAATCTTTCTGTGTGACCACCAACCCCACCCCCGGGCACAGCTGAATAAGAACCATTCTGATCCACGAGGACTCTCTGCACCTGCGGAGGTGGGCTAAGTTATACCCCAAACCTGGCAATGGAGTTGTAAATTGGAGTCTCTATCTGTTTACTCTCACCGAAGTTAGGTACATTCAGAAGAATTCCACATTTAGCAGATAGTTTAAGACTGAGTCTTTGGTTCCCAGCAACAGGAGACCTGGCTGGTGGGAAAGAAACCACAAAAGGTGTAGCTTGGTCATGCCCATATACGCAGGTGTATCTGTATATACATCTGAATACGCAGATGATTGCTCAAAGGCACTGTGCTGGCCAAATCCCCAGCTTTGCCATGCTCCTAACGGCTGGGTAAAGCTGGATGACTGTGCAAACTCTGGGTTCTGTGCTGATCTTCCACAGCTCTGTCCAAAGAGGGATGGCTGACAATTTATATGACTTCTGAGCCTGAAACCTTTCTGCAGAATTGCTGCAAAGGATTCTGTCCTTGGAAAGCCTTGTTGGGATATATTATCTGAACCAACCGTTTATGCACAATGGGTGTCAGCAATGGAAGAGTTGCGCTGACTTTCGAATGATCTGCAGTAAGTTTATTGCAATAATATTCATTGTGATTTCTAATCTAAGTTTACAGTAGAGGGTTAGAAATGGTCAGTCAACCAATTTAAAATGGCTGGACGCTACTAATTGCTTTATCATTTAAAATAACTCATTCTACTAAAGTGGAGGTGAATATGGGCTCACAGCAACGAGACACATCCCAATATACAGTTAAAACCAATAAAGAGTCAATATTTGCACTCACCCAGTCCCTGGACCATTGCTGCTTCTCACCACACTTGGCTGGGGAGGTGGAGTCCATGCACGGAGATCACGTTCCTTACCCATTGCTCTGACCACAACCACCCCTTCATTGAGACCTTCAGCTTGCTTCTCTTCATCAAATATTAAATATCAGCTGTGCTTTGGCTGGTCCACTTCTAAGTATTTCAAGGTCTGAGGCTTCCACTGCTTCCCTTTCAGATTACATCCTAGTATTATAGATCCCACTGTCTAGATCCGACTCTCCTTTTCTTAATTTTGTCCTTCTGCTCCTAGTTTTGCGGAGTTGTACAATACAAAACAATACCCTTCAACACTCTCTAAAGCTATGTCTCCATCACCTAAATTATACACATTTAGCTCTCAGTTGTACTCCTAAGTCAGTCTGTCCAACCCTATAACTGTGCAGGTTTTTTTTTCACACTTTATCTTTCAGTTCTGAGCATGTGAGGTCCAGTCTAGCTCTCATTAAAGTCAATGGAAGGACACCCACTCTTAGAACAGAAATCAATTTTTAAAATGCCAATCAAAACAGCCATTGTGCAAATGCGTTTACACTGGCTGTGTTCACACTCCTGTTGTGTTTGCTTCCCACAAACACTGGTGTAATTGAGAATTAATAGCATAAATGATCAGAGAAATCAAATGTTAAGCAGGCACACTTGCAGGTATTTGTAATGAGTGAACATTAAATTTACTTTCTGAGAGTGTTTGCAGATGATAGCTGGTTGATGATGTGGGAGGGATAGCTCAGTGGTTTGAGCACTGGCCTACTAAACCCAGGGTTGTGAGCTCAATCCTTGAGGGGGCCATTTAGGGATCTGGGGCAAAAGTTAGGGATTGGTCCTGCTTTGAGCAGGGGGTTGGACTAGATGACCTCCTGAGGTCCATTCCAACCCTGATATTCTAGGATTCATAAATTATGCTCATCTACTCAGGGACAGAAGCTATATCATATCATATGACTTATGGCCTGCTGGGTGACCTTGGGCAAGTCACTTCACTGCTCTGTGCCTCAGTTTCCCCATCTGTAAAAAGTGGATAATGATAGTGCTGTCCTTTGTAAAGCATGTTAAGCTTTACTGATGAAAAACACTATAGAACAGTTAGGTATTATTATTAAGAAGCCACTCAGTTTTAGGTCGCATGGCTCAAACGTAATGTTTTGTTGACTAACAAGCCATAGGGTGAACAAAATGATGTTGAATGTTTTCCAGTCGCAACGTTCTCAACTGTGTTTGTTATTGGTTTGCAGGAATTTTGCGAAGAGAAATAGAGGCAAAATTCCCTGGCTGTGAACTAATCACTCAGCTGTAATAGTCAAGAGAAAAAAATCACATTTGTAAACATTGGCTGCTAAAGACTCTGGATGGGGTTTTCACTCCAAAGACCAAAGGAATGTGTTCAGATGCTTTTGATTTCCTCCAACCAGGAGACAGAGGGGGCAGGCTTGTGAGCTACCTACCAATGACCCAGTTCCATAATTCTCCGAATCGTGGTCCCTTTACCACATGCATAGTAGTACTAGGCCTAGAATGCACGGTATTGGATATGGCTCAGCATAAATTCTTGTAGCAGAAGGGATGTAAGCCATGCCCCTGTGAGTGCAACGCACCTGTGGCCAATGTGGGGGAGGGGCCTCCCTGCCCCCAGAGGATCGAGCTGAATTGCGACAAGGAGCTGGTGGGTTGTGCTGGGGCCAGAGCCGCTTTGGGCAGGCCCAGTCAGCTCCAAGGACCACACTCTCAGCCCATCTAGGCTGATGTGGCTTCATCCCAGCAGCAGGATACGCATGTTTCGGGAGGTGGGGGGGGGGGGGGGGGCGTTCCTCTCCCAAATCCTTAGCGCTTGATGCAGCAGCTTCCTCCACTGCACTCAGGAGTCCCCTGCCTTACAGCCCAGCTCCCTTCCCTACCCCAGAGCCAGACTTCACCCCTCTTCCCTGCTCCCTTTAACATCCTGAGTCCCTCTCCCATCCCCCTCAACGTAGCTTCTCATAAGCCAAGATGGCCACCATTTTCAAGCTCCACATTCCCTTCCAGGCTCTAGAACCTGCCTCTGTGACCCTGCACCCACCGGCTCCACTCCCACACTGCCCCCGGGGCCCCACACCACTGCCTCTGTGACCCCCCCCGGCTCCACTCCCACGCTGCCCCCGGGGCCCCACACCACTGCCTCTGTGACCCCCCCTGGCTCCACCCCCACGGCCCTACACCCCCTGCCTCTGTGACACTCTCACTTCCAACTCCCTTCCCCCCAGGGACCCACTTCCTTTCTTCAACCCCCATACTGCCCCCCAGGGCCTCACACAGCCTGCCACTGTGATTACCCCCTCCGCCAGCTCTCACAGATCCTTCACCAGGTTGCCATTTATCACCCCTAAGGAAAAGTGCATCAACCAATTCCTTATGTGAAGTCTCCCCATCTGTTCCCTGCTGGCCTGTAGGCTGTTTATGTTCAGCGAATAGCTCGCCCCAGCCAGGGGACCAGGGCCTCTCCCTTCCCTCCTCATCCAGCCCCATGGCAAGGCCATTCTCTGCACCTACCTCCTTTGTCTCCTGGGCTGCTGTTGCCAACTGGGTCTTACTCCTCCCGGCCTGGGAGATGCTGGTACGAATCACCCGTGAAACATGGGACTATCCTGGGAAAAAAGCAGGATGTCTTGCAGTCTTTTCTGAATTTTGTCATATTTGGTGTTATTCTTAAAACCCCAGCTCCTGGAGTCAAGTGATTCTGTGTGACTCTTAGGTTTGATTTAAAATATAAAAGTACATTTCTAGGCCTCATGATTGGGGGAAAAGGCTTATAAATGTGACTCCCCAAAGTCTCAATAACCAGCAGCCAATTACAAAAGAACCCATAATGTATTATTTTAAAAACAATCTCATGACTTTAAAGGCAATCTTGTGATTTGGTGGCAACCTGACTCATGATTTTTGAATTCTTGGGGTTGGCAATACTGTCACTTTAAATCAAATTGGGAATATGTCCTTCAGAGCCAAAATACTTTTTGCTTTTAATTCCAGAACTTCACCCTAGTGGGGGTGATGATACTTCACCAACATTTAAAGAGTCCAGGCTTGATTCTTTGCTTTCCTGAACCATTTATAAATATAGTCATTTGCACATATGCAAAGTGATACAGAATAGGTATAAAAAGTAATCACTGTTGATCTGGTATCATTTTGCAGTAGTGTAAATAACAAATCCAAGTGCAAGGTTGCAATATTGCCCATCCCCAAAGATCCACAAATCATGTCAAACCCTAAATCTCATGCAATTAGACCAACAATCATGAGATTTTTTTAAAAAAGATTCTCCTGTAGTTTTTTGGGTTGGTCTTTTGGATTCCCCTGTCCCCCCAGTGCGTTTGTGAGATAGTGTTGTTAACACTTCCATATTTATTCTGTAAGGTGATTGTGCCCCTCCACTGCCCATCCCGTACCCAGCAAGTAATTCGGCACCCTGTCCCCAACTCAGTCCTCTCTCCACATCAACTCTGCTCGTCCCCCTGTGTCCCCATCATTTCTGCCCCTCCTTCCTTCACCGCAGCTCCTCCTGAAGCTGCTGTGTCTCTTCCCCGGCCCTCTGCCAGGGATGGGTGTTGCAGGGAGTGGAGGAGGGAGTGGAGCCTCTCTGAGCTCCTCTCTCCTCCACTCCTGTGACAGTGATGTTGGCACCTAAGGGGCAGAGACCTCTGACTGTTTTCTGCAGCAGCCTTGATTGGCTGCTCTTCCCCACGACCGGAGACAGTGGGAAAGACAGCCAATCAGAAGCCAGGCTGCAATTCCCAAGAGGGTTGGAGATTCTCACATCATCACCAGACAGACTCCAGCCCCGGCTAAAATCCTGCAACCTGTGAAAAAGTCACGAGCGGTGACAGCACTGGGGCAGCGGAGAATCAGGCTTTTTATATAGTGCATATAATAATATTAATAATACCCAGCTCTTATAGAGTGTTTTTATGGGTAGGTCTCAAAGCACTTTACCAAGGAATTCGGTATCAGTATTCCCATTTTACAGATGGTACAGAGCAGAGACGTGACTTGCCCAACGTCATCCACCACTCCAGCAGGTCAGTGGCAGAGCTGGGAATAGAATCCAGGTTTCCCGAGTGCCAATCCCCAGTATCTATCCCCCTCAGACAAAAACAGTGCAAATTGCAGCCACGATGTACTCTGCAAGAGCAGTTGAATAGTTTTCCCAGACCTGTGTCTTCACACGGATATCAATGCGTACAAATAAAAAGGAAGCAAAAAGCAATACATGTTACAATCAGGCTCCAGTTAAAACAGCAGCATTTTACTCTAGAAGAGTGTGTCACCTATATTGTGATAAGTATAGGATAGTAATTATAGTCAGTGCTTTTTGCCCAATTTAAAGGCCCCATAATATTCAGTCCTGCCACCAGGGGTTCCCTGGGATTTGCTATCGTGGGAAGATACCTATAACTTTAGACTTTTCATTATTTTAAGTATCTTTGTTATGTCCCCTCTCACCATCCAGCTAATCAATTTCTCCTCATCGGGAAGTACTTCCCTGCCTTTAATGACTTTTGCTATTTTCTATTTTTTGGAGGTGATGAGATCAGAACATAATGCAGTCAGCAAGTAGAGGGTCAATCATCAATTTATATCATTTCAGTTTTAATTTTACATCTTCCATTTTTACATTAAATATTATACAAATAGCCCATTTGATAAATATGCACATAAAAATGATAGATACAATAAATAACTTAAATACAAATCAGATTTGTTTAAATAAGGATCGCATCAGATGGCTTAACATTATGTCAGCCAGTAAAACAAAAATAGATTCTCGGAATCTGTCTAATACAGCAACACCTTCCATGCATCAACATTATTGCATTTTCCAGCATCTTTCTAAGACAATAATGAAATAGTCACTAGTCTGTAAATCAAACAAACGGTGGGAAAAACTAGTCCTTTAAATTAAAATAAATAACAGCAACACAACATACTATTGGCAAATATTTTTGCGTAGCAATCAACCAATACAATAAATAATACTATCCTCTAGGGCCAAATTTTAATCCCACTAAAATCAATGGCCAATCTCCCATTGATTTCTGTGGGAACAGGCCTTACACTTTAGCTGCACTTAAGAAATTGGCCTACAACCAATCAGCTACTGGCAATTGGAGTCGGAGAGATCTCTTCCTGAAGATCAGTTGTATCGGAATCTTTTGTTCAGAGATCATTGGTGATGGGTATCCGTGGTAAGATGCCAAGGCAGAAAGAGCATCATGCCTGGTTAAAATATAGTGTCCTGTAGGAAGGATTCAGGGTTCCCATTCGCTGGGCTCTCCAGTGTCTGATTAGTGCATGAGGTGAGACAGTGTAAAGGCTTTGCATTTAGGTGCAGAACTCCATGTAGGCTGCGCACTTCAAGTCTTCGTTCAGGAATCGGAAGAGATTGAAGATCACAGATGCTTCCAGGCACCCCGGAGTTTCCTGGGACAGGAGAGAGGGAGTGAACACATTGTAACAGAGAATGGCTGGCTCACACTGGGCGAGGGAAAGCGACTGGACAAAGGCCTGATGGAAGTGGGTGTATATAGATAGGGAGCACAGAGCATGCAGAAAAAGGGTGAACAGAGCAGTGTCTACATAGGGACATCCAGGAAAGCTAATCTGAACAAACTGTGTGAATTTGAAGTGGGTTAGTTAATAGCATTAGATCCCTGTGTGAACACCCTCATTCAAAATTAAAGTGGTCTTAATTTGGTTACTTTACTTCACTTCCAGAGATCGCTTTAACACTGAATGGTCTCAAGTTGCAATGGGGGAGGTTTAGATTGGATATTAGGAAAAACTTTTTCACTAAGAGGGTGGTGAAACACTGGAATGCGTTACCTAGGGAGGTGGTAGAATCTCCTTCCTTAGAGGTTTTTAAGGTCAGGCTTGACAAAGCCCTGGCTGGGATGATTTAACTGGGACTTGGTCCTGCTTTGAGCAGGGGGTTGGACTAGATGACCTTCTGGGGTCCCTTCCAACCCTGATATTCTATGATTCTATGATTCTATGAATAACAGCATCCATACAGGGATTTAATGCAGTTTAACTAATCCCCTTCAAACTCACATCTTTAGTTAATTCAGATTAGTTTTCCTGGATGTCCCTGCGTAGACAAGACCTTACAAACACTCGAACCTAAGTAAATACTCATTTACATGGTGCTCTAATGTTCTGTAATTCTAAATATATAACAATGTGTGCTGTAGTCTATTACATTAAGCAGTGAGTCTGAATGAAGCAAAAGGCACAATGATCTGGGGTAACAGTCAACTTGATGGGTATTATCTTTGTCTAGATCTGATTCCTAAGAAGGCCTGAGCACCGGCAGACTTGTACGAATGAATGATCTCTGGGCCTCTTTTCCCATTGCCCAGCCCAGCATCTCCACCTCTTCAAAGCGAATGGGAAGTTGGTGTAAAGCTCTGCCAGCAGTGTGAGGGAGGGGGGATTTCAGAGTCAGCAGCATTTTGCACAAATATAAATGATTCCACAAGGTACAAGGTACAGAGCAATGGAGGATCAGATGCCACGTATTTATTCTGCTATTTGCATCCTATGGGAGGACCCAAACTAGGCCACAAGGTAAAGGGTGTTTTCTAGATGCCTGGTCTGTTATAGTCTGACAGCAGATGTAACAAGCCTTCCTGATGTGAGAGATTTACCAGCTTTCTGAACTAATTCAGTCTCAGGACTCCTAGACTGCTGAAGGTCCTGGACAATATACAGGGCACCATCCTGCACTGGCCCCATGGGAACGGAATGGAGCTGATGATCCTGTATGGATTTGTTCCCACTAACATGTGATGAAAGTTTGTCTTGTGTGTTTGCCAAATGTACTCACCATTTTCTTGGCTGCATGGAATTTTAGGAGCCAGTTAGTCAGCATCCGGGAGCGTTGATGGCCGTGAGGCTGATGTCTGGCCTGAAAAGAAAATCAATCCATGAAGGAGACTGGCACATGAGTCGAGAGTTCAGGAAAAGTGGCTTAACCTCCTTCCTCTCGGTACAAGCCCAAGGCAGATCTTGGTTTGATTGAGTTTATCTAGTTCTTTAGACGTGTGGATTCCATGTTAACCTTCCATGTTCTATTAATAACACCAAGCATTTGTATTACATTGTTCAACTTCAGAAGAGTTTGAAGCATTAACTCAGGGCTTTACTGAGGCCTGTGGGAATGGCCCTGTGTAGGGGGAGGTATGCCTTGGGCTCCCCAGAGGAGCTCTGGGAGGAACTCTACCTAGTAGAAACTGAATATGCCCTGGAGCTGAGCAGCAGTGCAGCATACTCTCCCAGTGTATGCAGCCATCCATGGGTCTGCCTCCTCCCAGTTCTTCCCCACCTCCACTGCGATGTTCTGGGGGGCACATGGAAACAACAGTAGCTGTGCTAAAGAGAGCACAGTGTCTGCAGTGGTACCAAACTACAGCCCAGGAGCCGACGGTGGGGACGTACCTGCTTGCACAGTAGCAGAGCAGCCAAGCATCATCTGTCCCTAACTAGTTAATCAAGTTAATTAGCTAATTAGATGATGTATCTGAGCAAGGCATACAGCAACTATGTTATGTGCAAACCAAAGTCCACGATTACTGGCACAAGGATTAGTAGATCCTGGATCCACTTAAGAAAATCGTGCTGTTCAGAGTTCAATACACAATTCCCAGACCCACTGTGGCACGAGACATTTGCAATCCAATACTCACCCAGCTCTTCAAGTCCTCTCTGATATGCCTCAGGATTTCTAATGGCCTCACGAGCTGCTCGGACAGACTGGAATCCCCAAAGTTCTCCAGCACGTCAATAATGAGGTGCAGCTCCGTCTCTACCAGGATCACTCTGTCGTGCACCTAGGGAGAGAATGTGCAGGTAAAACAGTGTGTCCAGGGGAGTTGCAGACAGGGAGATAAGGAATGTTTGTGTTAGCAGCAGGAGTAGGAGTGGCCTGCTTAAGGAGACTTTTCAAAGCCGTGGCCAATGGGAAACGACCTACGACGCAGGGGAGGTGTGAATCCACTCTGTTCACAGAGCCTGCTAGTCATGACCCTTTGGACTCTGTTGCTTACACCTTCCTTCCTTGGAATCCAACAACATTTTGTGCTTCAGATCAATCTCAATCTCAATATCTGGCTTCCCAGCCCCAATATATAGATATAGAAAAAGGGCCGGATTCCAACCTCAGATGACGCCTGTGTCATTTGGGAATAAATTCCTTCTCCATGTTACTCTACAAAAGGATCACGTGAAATCAGCATCCAGCTTAGAAAGAGACAGTACTGCAACTTTGGAAAGAAGCAAGTGCTGTTTTGTAACTTTGTCTCTCTTGGCAGAGGTCTTTCTTACCGACAGCTCTTTGACTTTCCAGTTCCGGTGGAAAATCTTGGTGTTGCATTTTCGGTCTGACAACAGCATGATGTCCTCCTGGAGGCACAAAATAAGAACACAGGGAAATGTGTAAAGGAAGCAAAGCAGGGGAGAAAGTGCCAAATTCAGCCCTCAGTTACATCATATAACCCCATTCAGCCATGCAAAGGTACAAAATCCTGGCACAATTTGACTCAACACCTCGATCCCCTAAGAATGCTGCTGTACTAGAGTCCTGGCTCTTCCCGAGAAGGTGCCAAATATGGCACAGATGTCAACAACACGCGCTTGTCATATTGTTTTGCTGGTTTCAGGTTGTGAACTGCATTTGTGCAGGAGTTTAACTGAGAAGCGGCATCCTTTAACTCTTGACCGCTCATCTGAGTGGTGCACTTCCTCCGCGTCAGCATTGGTTAACGTGGAATGTTTGCACGACTTAAAAATAAATGACTTGATCTCTCTAATGCTGCTTGATGGCATGACATGAATTTGGGTTCCTCAGATTGTCAGTTTAAAGGACTAGACTCAGTTTTGTTTGGAAGGGAAAGATCGCCTATAGTTAAAAACTGGCTCTCATTCTCTAGGTTTGATTGTAACTCAGGACAGAGTTTGAACCCCTTTCAAAACTTTCTGAGATTTAAGATTAAGGACGGTTGACTCTGTAAGAAATCTGAGCTGGCCAGGCCCTAACCTCCTTAGACTGACTCGAATCAGGAACACCCACTTAGACAGGTTGCCCCTTCTTTCTCTCCTAGCTCCTTTCTAATAGTAAGAATGCCGTTCTTCCCTTGCTATTGTCTAATCTGTGATTCTGCTTTAGATCAGTTCCCACCTTCCTGCCCTGTCCATGACTCTGCCTCTCTCTGACTCTTGCCGGAGCTGAACATTCTGAGCTTTGCCCTTTCTTAACTAAGACTGGGTGGGGGATCACCAACAAAGAAGATCCAGACAGAGAGACTTCTCTCTATTTTGTCTGCAACCCTACACCCCAAACTTACCGAAGCATATTTCATCTGCCCACAGTAGTATGCCGAGAAGGCTGCGGTTGAAACTACAGCCTAGCACCCACATTGCCATTATTGCCCTACTTATGTGTCTTCTTTGCACTTACAAATCTGTCCTTGACATTCTTGAAGGTCTCCAGTTCCCAGGGTGGCAGGGACTTGTATTTTGAGAGGTGGCACATCTTCCCCTGAGTCCCTTTGGGAAAGGCCTCCGTAGACATTGTCCATAGGGTCAGGACAAGGAGCAGTTTGCAAGCCATCATTTTTCCTAATTGAATCAGAAAGGGGAAATACACACATCACTCCATTTCCAGGTTACAAGGATTATAAACTGTATTTTTGACAGTCTGACAAGGCGGGGAAAGTAGGGATGCAGGAAGATGAGGGCTACAATCAAATATATACATTGGTGGCTTGACCCCAAAGATTGCAGCTGAGCAAACTCAACTCTTCTATTCACAAATGTTTTCAGATCAGGCCCCTTAATTTACAGCCCCCGGCACTAATAATAAAAAATAAACTGGTAAGAGACTTAGAGGGACGGATAATGTTTGATCCTTACTCTTTAGAGTAGATCACAGCAGATCAGTCTAGTAAGCCCATGTGCTAGACAGACGCCCCAGACCTCGTGGCACGTACCTTGGAACATGTTTGCTGGGAAATGGCTTTAGTTTCTTCTTCTTCCTCAGGGTTGCTTGGCCTCCCTCTGGTCTGTGAATGTAGCCTCTCTTTTCCATTGCTCTTGCTTTTATACTCTTTAGGAAAAAATAAAATGAAATCTTGTTTTCCTTTTGTCGAAGGAGAAAAACCCACGCTCTAATGCGGCTGGAATCAATGGAAACCGGAAAGTGAAAGTACGGCAGGTGCATCTAGCTCATAACCCTCTGCGCTCCTGAGCTGCGTGTGCCACTACCAGGGATTCCCAGGTGAGGGAAACTCTGCATGACATCATGACCAAACGATGCAAGATTTCCCTGCCTAGAGTAGGCGAGTTCTGTATCTAACCTTAGCATTGCCCAGTTTCCGGATTTGCTGTGTTACCGTAATGATCCACCGAGCAGCCCTTTCATTCATTCTTTCCCCCGCCCCCAGGAGTGACTCTGCGAGTCATCACTGATGAGTGAAGGGCAAAAGGACAGTGGTCTCAGTACTCTCACAATGGGCAGAAAGGGACTGTTCCCAGGAGGGAGCCTTCCCTCGCAGTCTTGATAACATCCAGGTTAAGGATCCACGTTTGTGATTTACCTGGGAAGCAAGGGCTGGGGGAAGGAAAACCTGGGAAGCACTTTTGGCGATGGTCCAAGGGGGAAGAGCCAGCCACAGGTTGTCTGAGTGCTGGGCCAGGCTGAATGGGAGTGTGGCAGGGGAGCAGGCTGGGGCTGGCAGGAGGTGAGCGGAAGCTGCAGCAATACTGCGATACAGCCTGGGGGGAACAACAGAGACTGGAGGGGGGAGGCACGGAGGTAGCAGCCTTCCAAGGTACTCCAGACCCAGGGCACTGGTCTAGAGAAGGACTCCTTTTCGCCACTGGGGAGGGGCTGTCTGCTCTCAGAGGCGCCGACATAAATAAGGACCGTGTGTCAAGAGGGGTTTGTAAGCAGGTAGCTTGCAACAGAGGCTCCGACAGATGGCCAATAGGAAGACAACTCACAGAGACTCCCAGTTAAAGCACCAGCCACAAGCCTGAACTGTGGCCAGTGGGACTGGGACCTAGAAGCCAATATTAAATTTCCCTCCAAAAAGGGATGGCTTACCAAGGGCAGGCCAAGGCCTCGGCCTGACTCGCCCCTAGGGCAAGGATACTCTGGCATTCAGCATGAGGAGTGGCTGTAGTTGCAGAGTTAGGAACTAGCACATGTATCTTTGGTTGTAACCGTTCAAACCACTGTAGTGAGGGAACTCGCACCCTTTCCTTCTTCCAGGCCTCGTAAGGAATCGTTGCAGCTGAGCTGTGAGTGCATGGGCCTGTTCGGTAGAGAAGCTGGTTGACAAAGACTCTGCAGAATTCTTCTCTCTTCCGCCTTACAGCCTCTTCTGTTGTTCTTTCATACCAGTCACATCTCTGACTGTTTCTGGCTGCATCTAGTTGGGGCTGTAGATGAAATGGATCAAAGAGAAATCTAGGAGGCCATCAGATCTGATAACTTGAACAGAGGTTAACAATGAGGTGGGCCTGAGATCAACCCTGATGCAACCTACACTTTGATGGCAGATGAACTCTGAATCCAAGACTCTGTGTGAACATGGGGCTGGTGGAAGAGTTAGGGATCTTTCCTCCTTTTTTGCCTTTGACTTTTTGTTGTTTTACTAACTTGCCAGCCGTCTCTGCTGCTCAGGTAGGTGACCAGCTGTCCCAGTTCTGAGGGGCAGGCTGAGCTGATTCAACTAATACCAGAATTTATGCTGCTGTGACTAGAACCAGCTCGGCCATCTTGTTAGCTTTTTGCTGCTGTCAGATCCAGCTGGGCCGGTGGGCATGGGCTCTCCTGGCTGCTTCATGGAACCAGGCCTGTGTAAGAGAGTGACTTGCTGGTAGGGTTGCCAACTTTGACTGGACATATTCCCGGAGGATTCATCAGATGACATCATGGTTAATTAAAGATTAATCTTTAATTCCTGGAGACTCCAGGAAAATCCTGGAGGGTTGGCAACGCTACTTCCTGGCCAGTGCACCCCGCTACTCATTAGGCATAGCATAGCAAGCTCACCTCTCCTTTGGGCCCCCACTGATAGCAGCTCTGGTGGTGCCGTGGTCTGCTGCTTCCTGTGACATGGCCTCTGCCCGGGTAACATAGAGCCCCACCCCTTCTGGCATAAACCAACGGTCAAACAAACACTTCCCTGTCACCCTTACCTTGGGCCTTCGATCCGACGCCAAGCTCGTCCATTCCACCTTCCTGAGAGGGCTGGTAGGGGGGCACAGGCCCTCCCTCGCCCTGGGTTCTGCTATCCCTGGATAGGCAGCCAAGGCCTGACTGCGCAGAATCCTTGTGACCTCCCTGGACCGCTTCCTACCTGGCCCTGTCGTGGGCCTTTGACTCAGCCTCTTGCCAGGCTCCCAGTGTCTCAGCTCTGCTCTCTCTAAGCCTCTTCCCTGGGCTCACTGCAGAGCTTCTAAGCACTTCCTGCCACCCGGCTGGTTCTGCTGCAAGGGAATTTTCTCTGTGCCCCTGACAGCGCAGTCCCTGACCCAGCTGAGTCTTCCTACCCCTGAACCCCTCCACCAGCATAGAGAATCCTGGGTGCACTCACTTCCCCCGATTTCCTTCACTACGGCCTTGGGTTCGCTGCTGCCGCCCCACTTTCCTTCAGGGAGGCTCTGTCTACCAGCGGTCCCACGCAGCGCCCTGACTCCAGCCAGGCTTCTCTTCCTGAGCGGGAGTCACAGATCTGCTCTCCTTCCTGGTCAGGTCCCACCTGAGCCAAGTTCAACACTTGTAACTCCCCACTCCAGGCTTGACACCTTCTGTAGGTGTAGTGGGTCAGGGCTGATTGCCCCCACAGGCTCTCCCTTAACCCTACTGGCCTAGTGGGGGGTTTGTATACCCCGTCATCTCCAGTGTGCTTGCCAAATGCTATCCAGTGAACTGTCATGTGGCATATGTTATATTCTTCTGTACCAGATATGGATGGTCACAGAGCTTGTTTATACCCACCAGATGCTCTGCCAGGTATGGCTAAGGTAACTTTAAATAAGGAATTTTACACACAGCATCACCTTATGGCTGGCTGCACAGTGCAATACAGTTTAGCATTCCATTCCGTCTCCTCCTATTAGTTCTACATTCCTACCATTTACAATATTTACACTATCACACTAGCTTTGAAGTTCAGTATGGATCAGTCTTTTAAGTGTCTCTGAATCATACTGGTTTTAAATTGCATAACCCGAATACATAGCAACTTGGTCATCTGGCAGTCCGTTAGTTGCAACAACTAGGTTCATCTGGATTTCTTGAGCTGACGTCTTCTTGTTCTGTATCTGCCATCCGTAAGGTTTGCTCTGTTAATTGTTCTTTCTGAGGAAGAAACTATAGATGTTGATGGGTTCTGTTGAACTCTTCACGGTTGGTCTCAATCATATATGATCTTGGAGGAGAATTCTTTTCTTTATGTCACCTGGAGTTGTCCTTTCCTTATCTCTATCCAATTTGACATGAACACAGTCACCACATTCTAGACCTCGCAGTTCTCTGAGTGATGTCTGTTGTAAAATTGTTTGTAAACTCCCCCCCACCCCCCCGGTTTTGTGTGTGATTTGGCTACTCATTTCATGTCTGGCCACTTTGGAGATGATTTTTTCCCAGCGTTGGAACAGTAAGTCTGAGTTGTCTTCCCAAGAGGAGTTGTGCTGGACTATATCCAGTGGTTGCTAGTGGTGTTAATCAGTAACTCAGAAGAGCAGAGAATGGGTCTTCCTGATGTAGGATTTTCTTGGCTGTCTGTACAGCTCTCTCAGTTCTCTATTCACTTGTGGGTAATGTGGGCTGCTAGTAATATGTTCAAAATCATATTTTGTTCAGAATGACTTAAATTCTGCTGCAGTGAATTGTGATCTGTTGTCTGTCACTAGTTGTTCTGGACTACCAAAGTGAGCAAAAGTGCACTTTAGTTTCTCGGTAACACTGTGACATGTTATGTCCTTCAAGTATATTTATTTCTATATCCCTGGAAAAACAGTCCACAACAACCAGGTAATGATGTCCTCTGAATTCACATAAATATGCAGCTAGTCTCCTTCAGGGTCTCTCTGGTAGAGGTGTTTGTACACTGCATGATCCAGCATTGTCCCTTAGGTTGATTTGTACTGGATTTTCTTTCAAAAGTCCAGTCTTATCAAATCCTTCATTGAGTTCCTCTACTTTTCTTCACTAGGCCCACATGGCTGCCATGCTGTGGCTGAGAAGGTTGCTGGTCTTTGATCCTTTGATCACATGCACTGTGAATGCATAGCTTTGGTCTTTGTAAGTTATTTCTGTGGCGAACTGGCCCATCCAGTTCTGAATACCGCCAGGGCTAGGTCAGAGCTGTGTCTGGTGACTTTAACTCCGTGAGGGGTTGAAGGTGCTCGTAGGTCCCCTCCGAGATGATTGCAATGTCAGTTCCTGAGTTAATTTTAAAGTCAACAGTCTTGCCAGAAATATTCACTTTCACTCTCCAAGCAGGCTCTATATCATCACAAGTGATAGATCCCAGAAAGAATGGCTCTTAATTGTCTGTAATATGAGTCAGGTCCCTGACTGCTTTGGTGCAGCAAACAGGTGCAAAATGTCTATATTTTGTGCCTTTAGTACACCGTGTGCCTCTGATTGGACATGCATCATCTCTTGGACTATGACTTTTTCCACACCTTGTTGACGTAGGCTGAATCTGTCCCTCTTACTCAGGGAGCTCTTTGGGAATAACTTTTAATACTCATGCTGCATCTGTTAACAGCTTCTAAGCTAGTTTTTGCTTTTGAAGTTCGGAGAGTTGCTCTTGGTTTTCCTGTCTCACCAGCTCTGATGGCTTTGTTACTTGAATAGCTGTGGCTAAAATTAAATCTTTCAATGGTAGCTGCTGCGAAAGGTTACTGCAATAACTAGCCTGTCTATTTTCATGTTTTGCATTCCCGTAATCATCGTTTTCAGCTAGAGTATGCAGAACTCTTATGAAACAGTCAACATTTTCCCATGGCTCTTGAATTCTATAGTTTTCATAAACCACTTATCTCTGATGTATAAAGAATGTATCAAAGCTAGCTAGAACGCTTGCATAGTCATGTTTGTGACTGTCTTCAGTAAAAATGAAAAGGATTTAGAGATATGTTCTGCCTGTGTCTCCACAGCATAAATGAAAGAAGATACCTGCATATCTCCAGTTTCTTTGTGGACCTTGGTAGCAATGTGAAATCTTGCAAAATATTGTTTCCAGCCTGTCCATTGAGAAGGTTTGTCAAAGCGGATGTTCTCTGGGGCATTGAAGAGTGGCATGTTGATGAGATCCTGCAACCTTTCTTGCTGTGTTCCTTCTGTCTGCAACCTTTGTTGCTGTTTTCCTTCTGTTTCTGTTCTTAGTTTACTCCTGACAACAAGTCATGTTCTCCTGTACCAGCTATGTGGTCAGGACTCCCCAGGGAACATTTGTCTAGCTCTAATGGTAATGCCAAAAGGAAGGAGAAAGACAAGATTCACAGCTCTCTTTGGCCTTTAGTTGCCCATTTGGAAATGCAGTGAGGGGGATCCAAAAGCAAGCAGCTTTGCAATGCAAGAGGGAGGCAGTGTGGCCTAGAGGCTAGAGTGTAAGACCAGCTGTCAGGATCCTTGGCTCTGCCACTGGCCTGCTGAGTGATCTTGGACAAGTCACGTTGCCTCTCTGTGCCTTAGTTCCCCATCTGTAAAATCAGGAATAATGAGAAGGACTTCCTCTGTAAAGCATTGTGGGATCTACTGCTGCACAGCACTCTACAGGAGCTGGGTATTATTACTACAGTGCACCCAATTTTCTGTTAACAAAATGCTTTTAATTGAAAGACAGGAATGACAAGGCCTGGGAAAACAATTTTATTGGTTCACAATTATAAATAAAAAGGCATAATCTTAGTAATAGATAAATACATAAATAATAAATAGCTGATCCATAATAAAGAACACGTTGGTTCAAGTCTGGAAGTTATACAAATCAATTACCCTTCTTAGTCAGGTTATAATACATAAAGAAGCAGCAAGATAAAATATACTCTGTATAATTACATCTGCCGAGGATATTTACAGTAAGAATGCATTTCCTGAGGTTGTTTCTAAGAGATCTGAAGCTGTGACTAGTGTGTAAATCCTAGAACTGGACTGCGTTGTTTTGTTTTTTTAAATTAAAGCTTATGAAATGTTTCCAATATTTCTGGATATGTTAGCTTGACTAAAATGCATTCATATAGTGACAATATAATTACATTCAATAAATAATATCCCCAGAGGGCCAAATCCTATTGAAGTCCTAAATTCCAACTGTGATGAAAAATGGTCCTACAATTAATCTTCTGTAAGGAGTCTAGAGTGCTGCACCAGCTGGAAGTTGGAGCAACCTGGAGGCCAATTGTTGTGTAACTCTTTGGTATAAAAGGATGGAATCAGTTTGCTTGGGGATCTATGATTAGAAGCCAGAGGGAGAAGATGAATGTTCCTGGTTGACACACGTCTTCTCCCAATATGTATGCAGAGCTCTCAGGCTAGGGACTCTCCGGTCTCTAAGTAGATGTGGACACAGGCACTGCAGAGACCAGATGGCTACACACAGAGCTCCCTGTAGGCTGCGCATCTCAAATCTTCGTTCAGCAGTCGGAAGAGATTGAGGATCACAGATGCTTCCAGGCAGCCAGGTGTTTCCTGGGAAATGAGAGACTATTTACAACAGGAAGTGTGAATGGGGCTAAATTAAAGCCACCATTCTTAAAAACAAAGAGATAATAAGGATAGAAATCTCCCTGCTTCACCCCTCCTCCCGCATTTCCTAAAAAGCCTGATTTATTGCAGAGGGTCAAAATCCCTGGTGGTATAATCTTCCTACAGGCGGAGCTCGGAAGAGACAGTCACTGTAGCAGCAGACACAACAGGGTTTTTTTATTGAGATCTGCTAGATTTGTGCACAACTACAGTTCTGGGATTGTTGAAACAGGCTGGAGAAGGCACCAGAGAATAGACTGTAGAAATCCGCCATGGCCTCTGGGATGGGAGCCTAGTAGGCTTGTTCCTTCTCTAATTTGTATGGAAGTTCCCTTTCCTCATTGTCTCGACTGACTACTCACCGTCTCTTTGCTCTCATGGAAATTTTGGAGCCAATTGTTCAGCCTCCTGGAGTGTCGATGAGAATGAGTTTCTCTGGTCTGAAAACAAAATTGATACAGACTGGTTGGTGCCCAGAGATTTCAGCCGACAGTGGACAAATGCCCTTTCTCTCCAGGTGCAGAGCAGTTCTTGCCCTGACATAGTCCAGGCGGCTACCCTTGTGCATATCATATCAACTATCCCCGCTTTCAATGTCCTATATAAGGATGGGCCCAAAGCAAGAGCCACATGCGAGTATTTGTGGGTACAAGGTAAAGCAACCCATTTGGGAAATTCCTAAGGGTTCTCCTTGAAGAGATTCATATCTGGCACTGAAAGAGAAATCTGTCACTGAATACTCACGCAGCCCCTCAGGTCCCCTCTGATTTGCGTCAGGATTTCTAGAGGCCTTGAGAGCAGCTTGGACAGACTGGGGTCCTCAACGTTCTCCAGCACGTTAATGGTAAAGTCCAGCTCCTTCTCTACCAGGATGACTCTGTCGTGCTCCTGGGGAGAGAAACTCGTAGGTAAGACAGTGTCTGTGGGAGAAATATACACAGCTGTGCAGATACAGGACTAGAAATTCCCATGCGTAGGGGTGGGTAGACTAGGTTGAAACAGGAGCTTTTCCGAAGCCACTGAGGGCTTTATTGATTTGTCAGTAAATGAAATATTGAAATCACTCTGGACTGGAAACAGCTTCATCTCCACACGCCTTTCTTGACACCAGTTTATAGCCAGTGAGAAGGCACCTGAACTGAAGGTGAGGGGTGACCCTTATTTACACAGAGAAAGAGCCACAGTCAGATCGGACATGCTCCTGACTCAATCAGTGACTTCAAAGTCAATGGTCAGAGTGCCACGTGTCAGATTAGCATAGGGCTAAGTGAGATCAGATTCAGAGGGGGCACATGTGAGGAGAGAAGCATCTGCTAGCATGTGACCTTCTTGTACCCCTTGACTGAGATTTTTTGTACCGACAGCTCTTTGACTTCCCAGTTCCGGTGGAAAATCCTGGTGCTGCATTTTCGGTCTGACAACAGCATCATGTCCTCCTGGAGGCAGAAGGAAAGAACAGAGACCCATATGTATGTAGGAGCAGGAACAAACCTGTACTAGTTCTTCCCTCAGTTCTATCCATGCAATCCCAGTGGTGATGCAGGGAGAAGAGATGCTGGCATCAAATGTCTCCCTTGTATCTCTCGGGCTGGTATCCTCAAGGGATATGACAGAGATACTCATGACGAACTTTAAACTGTGCTTTGTCGTCCTACTCCAGTGAGGAGAGGACCTGGGTTCAGCAGGCGCTGTGCTAGAGCGCTGGTGCTTGCCAGCAGGGTGCTAGAGCTGGGAAAAATGTAAAACCAAATCCTTCTTGATAATTGGTTTTGAGCTTCTTCCCTGAGTCCAAAGGGACACGCAGAGAGGGCTGCTGTTCAGATTACAGCCCAGGGCTCAGAGTGCTGTTATTGCCCAGTGTGTGTTCTTCACACTTACAAATTTGTCCTTGGCTTTCTTGAAGGCCTCCAGTTCCCGAGGTGGCAGGGACTTGTATTTTGTGAGGTGGCATTTTGTCCTCTCAGCGCCTTTGGGAAAGGCCTCTGTAGTCATCGTCCAGATGGCCAGAGCAAAGAGAACTTTGTAGCCTACGTTCACCATTTTCCCTAACGGAGACAGAACGGGAGAGATACATGACTGACATGCCAGGTTGCAAGCCTTACCAGCCAGCGAGTTGGATGGTGTCTCAGAAGCTAGGCCTGCACTGGAGACAAACCTAGCTCTAAATTTTCTTTTTACTGTTTCTTAAAACATTGTTAAAGCTACTGCAGGAGGCAGCTGGGGACACATCAGAATCAGTGAAATGCCCAGCTGAGATCTGTGGCTTCCTATCGTGGACTGGGAAGTAAAAGAATTGTTACCATTTCTCATGTCTTCCTCAAGCCAACCAGTTCATTTGATTGGCTGTTTAATTTAACAGCTGACAGACGTGACAGTTTTCAGAAAAAGAAGAAAACAAAGTACTGAGATTCAGCAGAGTTATCAGTTCTTTTCAGACCACGCTTCAGACGTCAACTGTTGTAAATACTTGCACACTGTGTAGTCAAACAATGAAGTAGCTAGTCGGTGGAGCAGGATACATCATCCGATAGCATTTGTTACAAATTGATCCTGCTTCTTTTAGTACAGCAAAGTGTGAACTAATCCTAATTTTATGCAAATATATATCTGCCACTTGCCAAATAGTTCTGATCAATAATTTTCAGGCTACTGAGCGTTTTTTGTCTATTTGCAATTTGATAGTCATTGTATATTTTGTTGCTGGGCTCCTAAATCCCATGACATTGTTTCTGCTCCATAATTTGATGACTGAACTATTTTTAATCCATGCACATTTTTGTATGAAATGTCATTTGTCAAAGTTTTGGGGGTAGCCAAACACTTTTCACAAGTACCCAACAATTCCCCAGACACAAAACGAAAACACGCTACAAATCATAGCAACTTGAACTCCCATTTTCTCCAGGAAACTATTCATGAATCAGAGCGGTTTTTGTTTAAATATTCAGCCATTAATAAGACATTACAGGTGTATCGCACTTTGCTTGTACAACATTCATTCCTTGCTGTCTACCATAGAGCACAATAGAATCACTCAATAAAGAGAAATCGTGTCGTAAGGAGAGGCTGCAGGCGAGTCACCCTTACCTTGCCGTGTATTTGCTGGGACGTTGCTTTAATTGCCTCTTGTGTCTCAGGGCTGCTTTGTCTCTCTCTTGGCTCTGAATGTGGTTTTTCTTCTCCATTGCTCTTGCTTTTATACCAAAAGGCTCTTTCTGGTTAAGAAAAATTACATGAAACCTCATTTTGCTTTAGTCTAGGGCAGAAAAACCCAGCTCTGCTGTCACCCAGCAAAGAGCAGCTAAGTGTTTGGAAAGGGAAAGCAAAAGTGAGGCAGGTATTACAGGTGAGCTCGAGTACTGAGGAATTTCCAGGTGAAGAAAACACTGTGACGTCACAAGTGAACTATGCAAGAGTTCCCTGCCTAGAGTAGGTGTGTATGTAGACTTGGCCTTTGCTGAATTGCAAAGCCCTTTGGGGTCCAGCGTAGAGAAGAATCTCAGCCCCTTTTGTTTTTAAAGTCCTCTTCCTTGCAGATATAGCCTCGAAAATGTAAACTGAGCAGGTGGGTTGGAACCTTCTCACCAATCTCCTGCAATCCTGGTTACTCACAGCAAACCAGGGCTGGCCTTTAACGTCAGACACATCACAGATGTGCACTGAGGACTACAGTAAAGGCCGACATGCAGTAATTTCGGGTTGGGTGGGTATTCGTTTATCCATCCCATCTGTTTTACTTTTCACCACAAAAGCCAAGAACATACGGTCTCTGTGGAGGTCTTCTGTACTCTAGCATTACCAGTTAGCTGCAGTAGCATTTATTCCGCTCGTGCACAGAGGCCCCAGTCAGGATCAGGGCCTTTGTACACAAAATAAAGGCAGTCCCCTCTATAAGTTTACAGTTTAAATGGAGCCTTGGCACAATGGGATTGTAGAACACACGTGAGGGGGAGAGACAAGGATGGCAGTAATAGGAGCAAAGCTTTGCTTGGATTAACGAAGAGTACATGTTTGATTGTCTCCTTTCCTAGGTGCAGCTCTTTGCAGTACTCCGCTTCCCCCACCTGCCATCCCTAGACCTCACGCTGTTCTCGTACGTGTGTTATGATCTGTTTCCAGCCTTTTGTTCTGATCTTTCTGCTGTAGAAAATGCCTGTATTCTACTGTCGTTTCCTTGCCTCGGTCAAGGCTGATCTCCATTATTCAGACATAGTCTGAGGAATAGAGCCAGACAACTTTTAAAGTAACAGATCTCATGCTCCCTTTCCTCATTTAAATGTGACCCAAACGTGTCTCTGAAATACAAAGCTACACCACATAAAATAAATATATTTTAAATGTTGTTTCCCCTTTGCTTACCTGCCAGTACGTAGAATGGTATGATTTTCAAGTGTTACCCAGGCCCGACTATGATTTTTTTAATTGATACAAAAAGAAAAGGAGTACTAGTGGCACCTTATTGATCCAATTATACCAGTTCAACAAAGCGTGGGTGCCGTTATGTCAGCATAACAGTGCCTGACACTGGAATAGTGATGTCTTTCCCTGAACAGGCAGAGCTATTGGCGGTATAAGACATCGGCATTCCTTTTCACCATACCAGTACACCACAATAGTCACAGGAGTACAACGTACTAGTTGTGAAAAGACTTTGATATCAGGGGCTCGCATTTGAGTAGATCAAAGAGCTCTAGTAACACAGGAAGCAGCTCACTCCTTTCTAGGAAACAGACTCTTGCATGACTACACTTAGGTTTTGGAAGGTAGAAAAACCCTTTGATTCACCTTTAAAGGGCCCTGTCTGCCACTACTTACTCAGACAAAACACCCGTTGACTTCAGTGATATTCAGCCTATGAAAGCACTGCAGACCCAAAGCTAACCAGCTCCACCATGCCTAAGTCTCTGTATACTCTCTCAACTTCCTTTTATTAGCCCTGATTCCTTTTTTCTTTTATGCATTATTCTCTGTCTCTCTCTCTCTCTCTTCTGAGAGAATAAGTGTTAAGCATAACCAGGTAACTGGCAGGCGTAGTTATCAGTTATGTCAACACAGGTGTTTAAACTCCTGTTGCTACCTGTGCCATTGTGGGATGTGCACGATCTGCACACAAAGTTTCTAATGAATAAAAGGAAACCTGCGTGTGTTTGTGCTGCTTGCCATGTATTAGATCAGGGCTTCTTATTCAGAGTAACAGGAAAATCCACAACTATATGGAAACAATTCTTAGCCCAAATAATTCAAAGATAACTGGGTTCTGTCAGTGGCACCCTTGGAGGTAGCTGACAAAAGAGAGATGTTTCCTGAAGTTTGAAAAGCAGCTTTCTGACACCGACTAAAGTAAACTGCATTGGACACGATTAGCAGACCAAACAATACACTGCATCCAATTCGACTGCATGTATCAACACAGGACTCTGACGTATGCCTTGCTACCATCAGGTTAGGAGCTAATGAAGCAAAAATGAAACTGGTTGAGTTACATCAACATATTGCTTCCGAAGTCCAGCTACGCAGGCAACCTATTCAAGAAGGAGAAATGGATTAATGGTATTCAAGAAGTGAAATGTTCAAAAGAAATTTTCAACCCCTTTGTATGCAGCTATTATTTCACAAGACATTTTAAAGAACTTTTTGGGGGTGTTGTTGAATAATACAGGACTGTTAATTGCCTATTGTGGCTATGATAGCTTTAGAAGCAACCAGCAATAACAGTACCTAGCTCTTATCTAGCACTTTCATCTTTGGATCTCAAAGCGCTAGACAGAGGAGGTCAGTATCGTCTCTATGTTACAGATGGGGAAACTGAGGCAGAGTGAGGGAATTGATGTGGCTAAGGTCACCTAGGAACCCACTGGAGGAGCTGGGAATTAACCCGAACCTCCTGCTTTCTAGTTCAGTTCCCAAGCCAGTAGGTGACACAAAGCAGACGCGTGCAGCTGTATAGCAAAGGAGTGGGGGTGGGAGAAGAACACTTCCATTTTAAGGCCACTATAGAACGCTAATACTTTCCATTAAGGGAAAATTCTGCTCCTCTTATGCAAGTCACATCAAAGTCTAGTTGAATGTGTCAGGCAAACAGGATCTGAACCTAAGTCTGGAAAGCATGTTTGCGAGAGAGCCTGTCAAGGTTCCCCCCAACTTTGAACTCTGGGCTACAGTTGTGGGGACCTGCATGAAAGACCCCCTAAGATTATATTTTACCAGCTTAGGTTAAAACTTCCCCCTAGGTACAAATTCCTTTCCTTGTCCTTGGACAGTACTGCTGCCTCCACCAAGTGATTTACACAAAAATTCAGGGAAGGGTCACTTGGAATCCTTATCCCCCCAAAATATCCCCCCAATTCCCTTCACCCCCTTTCCTGGGGAGGCTTGAGACTAACACACCAACCAATTGCCTTAGCAATGGAAGCACAGACCAGACCCTTTGTCTTCAGGAAACTGAAATCAATCAGGTTCCTAAAAGAAGCACTTTATTTATAATGAAAAAGTAAAAGAATCACACGTGCAAAATCAGGATGGAAGGTAAGTTTACAGGGTGATAAAAAGATTTAAAACACAGAGGATTCCCCCTAACTTCCACTGATTTCAATGGATGGTAGGAGCCTAAATATCTTTGGGGATCCGGGCCCACATTTTAAAGGGGTTTCAACTGGGCCTCCAACTCAGAGAGTGTAAAAGAGCCCCTGCAGAATACGTATCCTCCAAATATCCTTTTTAATTAAGAGCAGTGAAATGTTAACACCATGTAACCTAGCTATTGATTTATAATATAGGGAGACCATTGGCTCATTCTGTGTCCCAATTTCATTACATACTTAATACACTAGCTAACACAAAGAACAACTGTTTGACACAGCGATACAGGTGATTATTATAAATGCAGTTGTAACTCAGATTGCTCTGGAGTGGTTAACACTGAGCTAAAATATTAGCAAGGGCCTAAGGCAATTATGAATCAATCCTGGGTCCCAAAAGGGGAAAATTCTGTTCGCAAATCCATACAGTAATCATCACCATGTTAAGCTGCATTCTGAAGATACAGTAATTCTGTGAGGAAAGAGAGGGAGGCAGATTCACTGGTACGCACCAGCTGCTCAGGCAGCTCAGGGCATCAGTAACCCCGGTTAAACTGGCTGGGGAAGTAAGCCGAGTTCCTGGCTGCTTTGAGTCACTGGAGTGGACCCAAGCAGCTAGAAAGTACCAGTGCATCTGACTCAGTTTAATTTATTGATGTGGGCCCAGCTCCTTAAAGGTATTCAGGCTCAAACTCCATTGGGAGTTAGGCACCTAAATACCTTTGAGGAGCTGAGCTATGGATACTTTTGTTTCACCCACTAGCCGTATTTTACCTTACATGAACCAAATCTAGTGTAAGCGGGGGAATGGTCCCGCTCTTGTGGGGAACTTTCTTGGCTTCTGCACGACCCCGGTGAAGTGGACTAGCGAAAGGATCTGAGTCCTCGCTTCCACTTCCTTTACCCAGTGGCCTCCCTGCCCTTGAGGACTCCCCTTCCACTCTCCTGTCTGGCAGAGTCCTCGTAACCCCAACAAGGCTGGGCCCAGGATTCCTGGGGGGCTCGATCCCCAACCCTGCTGTGGTCACCTAGGACAGGGGCTAGGGTGTCCCCAGTCTAGGGTACTCTCTCTGCACTGGGCACTTCTCTGACCCACTGACCATTACATACAAGTTAAAGCAAATGCAAGTTATTTAATCAACAATTAATTTTAAAAAAATGAGGGGAAATGGGAAAGGTTAAAGGAAACACATCACCCTGCTCTGTGGCAGGGAACATCACAAACAGCGTCTCTGGAACGTCAGAGCAGTTCACAGTCTGTTCCTTGTAAGTCCCAGGCCTCCTGCTCAGGCCCTGGCCATGCTGCAGGGATGCTGTGGGTTGGACACTCGCTCTGGTGGTGGCCACACGCTCTCAGGCTCTAAGGGGTAGGACCCTTCTTCCCTGTGTCACCCCCGCCCTGTCGGGGTTACGATCCAAGCCTGGCCTGCAGAGCCTCTTGGCTGAGGCGTCTCCCTGTGCTCGGCCCGCTGCCCAGGGTCCCCCTCGCTCTCCCCAGCTGCTCACCGCACCCAGCTCTGGACTGCTCCAGCCCCAGCTGCACCACTCTTGTCTCTGCACTGCTGCTGGTCTGCCTCCAGCTCCCTGGGCTGCTTCTTTGGCCCCTCTGGCTCTGGTTGCTGCAGCTCTGCTCCCAGGGCAGGTCTGCTCTGCAGGCTGCTTCTGTGACTCTGCTCCCAGCACTGACCTGCTTCCTGGGCTGCTTTTCTGGCCCCTCTGGCTCTGGTTGCTGCAGCTCTCCTCCCAGGGCAAGTCTGCTCTCTCTGCGCTGTGCCTCTGTCTTTGGGGCTGCAGCTCTGCTCCCAGGACAAGGTCTGCTCTCTGTGGGCTGCTTTTCTGGTCCCTCTGGATCAGGCCCAGCTCAGCTCGGGCCCCTGCTTTCTCCTTAGCTCGGCCCCACTCTGTCTGATCCAGACAATTCCAGCTCACAGGGAGGACGGGACCTCTCTGGCCTCCTGACCCCCTGATTAGCCTGCTCGCCCTGTCATTCAGGCTGACCTGGAGCATGGGCCTCTCCCCATTGTTCCTGGGGGCTGTCAGTCTCAGGGTCCTGATTCCCCATCGACCCTTCCCCCTTTTAGTACTGGGAGCTAGCAACTAAAACACCCCCACTGAATGTTAGTAAGGGGGCAACAGTCCCCTTATACTAGGATGGATAATTGCTATGGCTGACAGGAAGGGCTACATTAATAGTAGGTGACACAAATGTTTTTTGGCTTTAAGATATCTGAAAAGCGGTAACGCTGCCTTAGCCAATGCAATGAGTGGAACTGATTCTGGAGTGGTGCTTTTTACACATTCCCACTTTCCCTTCAAAAGGGATACAGTGAAGCGCTTTTCATAGCGTTGCAACCCCAGGTGTTTATAAATTATGAGTCAAGCCCTGGAAAATCACCCAATTGTCTTAAAAATCATGAGATCAAATGTTGGGTTCTTTGTAGTTGCCTTGAAGAATTGGAGCATTTGGGATTCTCAGTTCCATTTCAGCTGCTTTACCTACTTTGGCAGCACAAAGCTTGCTGCAAAGCTGTCATAACTGCTAACCTGGAATTTCCCTAACAGCTTTGGAGGGGGTGCAGATGTGGTAGTGGCTCTGAGCCTCTCTCCTACTGGTTTTGGCCCCTGGTATAGGAAGTACGGCTTGGAGAGAAGAGGCTTTGGAACAGGGCTCGTGGGTCTTTGGGGTTTTTTTTGGAGGGGGTGTGTGGGAGGAGCTACCGACAAGGTTACTTAGTGATGTCATTATTAGAAGAAACGTCCTCCAGAGGAAAACAGTAAAAGCCCTTAATTGTTTGCAATGATCTAACACATTGTGGAACAGATCCTGATTTTGCTTCTACCGATGTAAATGAGATCACGATCCATCCCAGTTTCTGTGTTATTACAGTAGAGAAGAAGTATAGGACTCTCAGATACTGCTGCTTCCACGGACTCAGGGTGAGTTCACTGAGCTGTAAGAGTGGAGAGTATCTTTGGCTGGTTCTGGTGCAGTTAAAGTCTTCGTGAGCCCCAGGAGGCTCAGAGACTGAGCACAGCCCAGCAGGTTTGTCAGGCTTCTCTAAAGACTCTGGGCCAAATCTAGACCTGGGTTCAAATTCTGCTTCCGGTCACAGATATCCAACGCCATTGACTGCAGAAGGGCTGCCTGGGTGTAATGGAGCAGAATTTGGCTCTGAGGCGCTATTTCACTGATTCACACCTTGTCTGCACGAAAAGGTGTCCTGGCTTAATTTAGCCAGTGATTTTTAAACGCAAGTAGTGAAGTCAGTGCAGAGGGCTACGTAGACACGTGTAGTTTGTTTAAAGCAGGCCTAGTGCAGTTTAGCTTATGGCAATGAGCAAGGCCTTGGAGTAAACAGGCGTGCTCTGGGGAAGTCGGCGAGGTAGAGTGGGAGGGAATCCCTTCCCCGCTGACCCGCAGCTGTGGAATAGCATCATTGCTGCTCTGACTCCTGCCTCTGCAACCAACCACCCCATCAGCAGAGCCCCTGTGCCCCGGCCCTAGCACCCATAGTCCAGCATCTTCCAAACTCTTGAGAGCTGAGCCCCTCTTCAGACAAATGCAACCTACTGATGCTCCTTTTAACCCTGTCACATGCTATTGAAGGACCATCTTAATGCATACACCTTCCAGGCCCCTCTCTGTCGGGAAAGGCGGTACTAGTGGATCCCCCAGCCATTCCCCTGCTCTGCTGGCCCTCCAACCTTTCTGTGTGACCACCAACCCCACCCCCGGGCACAGCTGAATAAGAACCATTCTGATCCACGAGGACTCTCTGCACCTGCGGAGGTGGGCTAAGTTATACCCCAAACCTGGCAATGGAGTTGTAAATTGGAGTCTCTATCTGTTTACTCTCACCGAAGTTAGGTACATTCAGAAGAATTCCACATTTAGCAGATAGTTTAAGACTGAGTCTTTGGTTCCCAGCAACAGGAGACCTGGCTGGTGGGAAAGAAACCACAAAAGGTGTAGCTTGGTCATGCCCATATACGCAGGTGTATCTGTATATACATCTGAATACGCAGATGATTGCTCAAAGGCACTGTGCTGGCCAAATCCCCAGCTTTGCCATGCTCCTAACGGCTGGGTAAAGCTGGATGACTGTGCAAAGTCTGGGTTCTGTGCTGATCTTCCACAGCTCTGTCCAAAGAGGGATGGCTGACAATTTATATGACTTCTGAGCCTGAAACCTTTCTGCAGAATTGCTGCAAAGGGTTCTGTCCTTGGAAAGCCTTGTTGGGATATATTATCTGAACCAACCGTTTATGCACAATGGGTGTCAGCAATGGAAGAGTTGCGCTGACTTTCGAATGATCTGCAGTAAGTTTATTGCAATAATATTCATTGTGATTTCTAATCTAAGTTTACAGTAGAGGGTTAGAAATGGTCAGTCAACCAATTTAAAATGGCTGGACACTACTAATTGCTTTATCTTTTAAAATAACTCATTCTACTAAAGTGGAGGTGAATATGGGCTCACAGCAACGAGACACATCCCAATATACAGTTAAAACCAATAAAGAGTCAATATTTGCACTCACCCAGTCCCTGGACCATTGCTGCTTCTCACCACACTTGGCTGGGGAGGTGGAGTCCATGCACGGAGATCACGTTCCTTACCCATTGCTCTGACCACAACCACCCCTTCATTGAGACCTTCAGCTTGCTTCTCTTCATCAAATATTAAATATCAGCTGTCCTTTGGCTGGTCCACTTCTAAGTATTTCAAGGTCTGAGGCTTCCACTGCTTCCCTTTCAGATTACATCCTAGTATTATAGATCCCACTCTCTAGATCCGACTCTCCTTTTCTTAATTTTGTCCTTCTGCTCCTAGTTTTGCGGAGTTGTACAATACAAAACAATACCCTTCAACACTCTCTAAAGCTATGTCTCCATCACCTAAATTATACACATTTAGCTCTCAGTTGTACTCCTAAGTCAGTCTGTCCAACCCTATAACTGTGCAGGTTTTTTTTTCACACTTTATCTTTCAGTTCTGAGAATGTGAGGTCCAGTGTAGCTCTCATTAAAGTCAATGGAAGGACACCCACTCTTAGAACAGAAATCAATTTTTAAATGCCAGTCAAAACAGCCATTGTGCAAATGCGTTTACACTGGCTGTGTTCACACTCCTGTTGTGTTTGCTTCCCACAAACACTGGTGTAATTGAGAATTAATAGCATAAATGATCAGAGAAAGCAAATGATAAGCAGGCACACTTGCAGGTATTTGTAATGAGTGAACATTAAATTTTCTTTCTGAGAGTGTTTGCAGATGATAGCTGGTTGATGACGTGGGAGGGATAGCTCAGTGGTTTGAGCATTGGCCTGCTAAACCCAGGGTTGTGAGCTCAATCCTTGAGGGGGCCATTTAGGGATCGGGGCAAAAATTGGGGATTGGGCCTGCTTTGAGCAGGGGGTTGGACTAGATGACCTCCTGAGGTCCCTTCCAACCCTGATATTCTAGGATTCATAAATTATGCTCATCTACTCAGGGACAGAAGCTATATCATATCATATGACTTATGGCCTGCTGGGTGACCTTGGGCAAGTCACTTTACTGCTCTGTGCCTCAGTTTCCCCATCTGTAAAAAGTGGATAATGATAGTGCTGTCCTTTGTAAAGCATGTTAAGCTTTACTGATGAAAAACACTATAGAACAGTTAGGTATTATTATTAAGAAGCCACTCAGTCTTAGGTCGCATGGCTCAAACGTAATGTTTTGTTGACTAACAAGCCATAGGGTGAACAAAATGATGTTGAATGTTTTCCAGTCGCAACGTTCTCAAGTGTGTTTGTTATTGGTTTGCAGGAATTTTGCGAACAGAAATAGAGGCAAAATTCCCTGGCTGTGAACTAATCACTCAGCTGTAATAGTCAAGAGAAAAAAATCACATTTGTAAACATTGGCCGCTAAAGACTCTGGATGGGGTTTTCACTCCAAAGACCAAAGGAATGTGTTCAGATGCTTTTGATTTCCTCCAACCAGGAGACAGAGGGGGCAGGCTTGTGAGCTACCTACCAATGACCCAGTTCCATAATTCTCCGAATCGTGGTCCCTTTACCACATGCATAGTAGTACTAGGCCTAGAATGCACGGTATTGGATATGGCTCAGCATAAATTCTTGTAGCAGAAGGGATGTAAGCCATGCCCCTGTGAGTGCAACGCACCTGTGGCCAATGTGGGGGAGGGGCCTCCCTGCCCCCAGAGGATTGAGCTGAATTGTGACAAGGAGCTGGTGGGTTGTGCTGGGGCCAGAGCCGCTTTGGGCAGACCCAGTCAGCTCCAAGGACCACACTCTCAGCCCATCTAGGCTGATGTGGCTTCATCCCAGCAGCAGGATACGCATATTTCGGGAGGTGGGGGGGGGCGTTCCTCTCCCAAATCCTTAGCGCTTGATGCAGCAGCTTCCTCCACTGCACTCAGGAGTCCCCTGCCTTACAGCCCAGCTCCCTTCCCTACCCCAGAGCCAGACTTCACCCCTCTTCCCTGCTCCCTTTAACATCCTGAGTCCCTCTCCCATCCCCCTCAACTTAGCTTCTCATAAGCCAAGATGGCCACCATTTTCAAGCTCCACATTCCCTTCCAGGCTCTAGAACCTGCCTCTGTGACCCCACACCCACCGGCTCCACTCCCACACTGCCCCCGGGGCCCCACACCACGGCCTCTGTGACCCCCCCTGGCTCCACCCCCACACAGCCCCCAGGGCCCCACACCCCCTGCCTCTGTGACACTCTCACTTCCAACTCCCTTCTCCCCAGGGCCCCACTTCCTTTCTTCAACCCCCATACTGCCCCCCAGGGCCTCACACAGCCTGCCACTGTGATTACCCCCTCCGCCAGCTCTCACAGATCCTTCACCAGGTTGCCATTTATCACCCCTAAGGAAAAGTGCATCAACCAATTCCTTATGTGAAGTCTCCCCATCTGTTCCCTGCTGGCCTGTAGGCTGTTTATGTTCAGCGAATAGCTCGCCCCAGCCAGGGGACAAGGACCTCTCCCTTCCCTCCTCATCCAGCCCCATGGCAAGGCCATTCTCTGCACCTACCTCCTTTGTCTCCTGGGCTGCTGTTGCCAACTGGGTCTTACTCCTCCCGGCCTGGGAGATGCTGGTACGAATGACCCGTGAAACATGGGACTATCCTGGGAAAAAAGCAGGATGTCTTGCAGTCTTTTCTGAATTTTGTCATATTTGGTGTTATTCTTAAAACCCCAGCTCCTGGAGTCAAGTGATTCTGTGTGACTCTTAGCTTTGATTTAAAATATAAAAGTACATTTCTAGGCCTCATGACTGGGGGAAAAGGCTTATAAATGTGACTCCCCAAAGTCTCAATAACCAGCAGGCAATTACAAAAGAACCCATAATGTATTATTTTAGAAACAACCTCATGACTTTAAAGGCAATCTTGTGATTTGGTGGCAACCTGACTCATGATTTTTGAATTCTTGGGGTTGGCAATACTGTCACTTTAAATCAAATTGGGAATATGTCCTTCAGAGCCAAAATACTTTTTGCTTTTAATTCCAGAACTTCACCCTAGTGGGGGTGATGATACTTCACCAACATTTAAAGAGTCCAGGCTTGATTCTTTGCTTTCCTGAACCATTTATAAATATAGTCATTTGCACATATGCAAAGTGATACAGAATAGGTATAAAAAGTAATCACTGTTGATTTGGTACCATTTTGCAGTAGTGTAAATAACAAATCCAAGTGCAAGGTTGCAATATTGCCCATCCCCAAAGATCCACAAATCATGTCAAACCCTAAATCTCATGCAATTAGACCAACAATCATGAGATTTTTTTAAAAAAGATTCTCCTGTAGTTTTTTGGGTTGGTCTTTTGGATTCCCCTGTCCCCCCAGTGCGTTTGTGAGATAGTGTTGCTAACACTTCCATATTTATTCTGTAAGGTGATTGTGCCCCTCCTCTGCCCATCCCGTACCCAGCAAGTAATTCGGCACCCTGTCCCCAACTCAATCCTCTCTCCACATCAACTCTGCTCGTCCCCCTGTGTCCCCATCATTTCTGCCCCTCCTTCCTTCACCGCAGCTCCTCCTGAAGCTGCTGTGTCTCTTCCCCGGCCCTCTGCCAAGGATGGGTGTTGCAGGGAGTGGAGGAGGGAGTGGAGCCTCTCCTCCACTCCTGTGACAGTGATGTTGGCACCTAAGGGGCAGAGACCTCTGACTGCTTCCTGCAGCAGCCTTGATTGGCTGCTCTTCCCCACGACCGGAGACAGTGGGAAAGACAGCCAATCAGAAGCAAGGCTGCAATTCCCAAGAGGGTTGGAGATTCTCACATCATCACCAGACAGACTCCAGCCCCAGCTGAAATCCTGCAACCTGTGAAAAAGTCACGAGCGGTGACAGCACTGGGGCAACGGAGAATCAGGCTTTTTATATAGTGCATATAATATTAATAACACCCAGCTCTTATAGAGTGTTTTTACGGGTAGGTCTCAAAGCACTTTACCAAGGAATTCGGTATCAGTATTCCCATTTTACAGATGGTACAGAGCAGAGACGTGACTTGCCCAACGTCATCCTCCACTCCAGCAGGTCAGTGGCAGAGCTGGGAATAGAATCCAGGTTTCCCGAGTGCCAATCCCCAGTATCTATCCCCCTCAGACAAAAACAGTGCAAATTGCAGCCACGATGTACTCTGCAAGAGCAGTTGAATAGTTTTCCCAGACCTGTGTCTTCACACGGATATCAATGCGTACAAATAAAAAGGAAGCAAAAAGCAATACATGTTACAATCAGGCTCCAGTTAAAACAGCAGCATTTTACTCTAGAAGAGTGTGTCACATAGATTGTGATAAGTATAGGATAGTAATTATAGTCAGTGCTTTTTGCCCAATTTAAAGGCCCCATAATATTCAGTCCTGCCACCAGGGATTCCCTGGGATTTGCTATCGTGGGAAGATACCTATAACTTTAGACTTTTCATTATTTTAAGTATCTCTGTTATGTCCCCTCTCCCCATCCAGCTAATCTAAGCAGCATTAATGTCTTCAATTTCTCCTCATCGGGAAGTACTTCCCTGCCTTTAATGACTTTTGCTATTTTCTATTTTTTGGAGGTGATGAGATCAGAACATAATGCAGTCAGCAAGGAGAGGGTCAATCATCAATTTATATCATTTCAGTTTTAATTTTACATCTTCCATTTTTACATTAAATATTATAAAAACAGCCCATTTGATAAATATGCACATAAAAATGATAGATACAATAAATAACTTAAATACAAATCAGATTTGTTTAAATAAGGATCGCATCAGATGGCTTAACATTATGTCAGCCAGTAAAACAAAAATAGATTCTCGGAATCTGTCTAATACAGCAACACCTTCCATGCATCAACATTATTGCATTTTCCAGCATCTTTCTAAGACAATAATGAAATAGTCACTAGTCTGTAAATCAAACAAATGGTGGGAAAAACTAGTCCTTTAAATTAAAATAAATAACAGCAACACAACATACTATTGGCAAATATTTTTGCGTAGCAATCAACCAATACAATAAATAATACTATCCTCTAGGGCCAAATTTTAATCCCACTGAAATCAATGGCCAATCTCCCATTGATTTCTGTGGGAACAGGTCTTACACTTTAGCTGCACTTAAGGAATTGGCCTACAACCAATCAGCTACTGGCAATTGGAGTCGGAGAGATCTCTTCCTGAAGATCAGTTGTATCGGAATCTTTTGTTCAGAGATCATTGGTGATGGGTCTCCGTGGTAAGATGCCAAGGCAGAAAGAGCATCATGCCTGGTTAAAATATAGTGTCCTGTAGGAAGGATTCAGGGTTCCCATTCGCTGGGCTCTCCAGTGTCTGATTAGTGCATGAGGTGAGACAGTGTAAAGACTTTGCATTTAGGTGCAGAAATCCGTGTAGGCTGCGCACTTCAAGTCTTCGTTCAGGAATCGGAAGAGATTGAAGATCACAGATGCTTCCAGGCACCCCGGAGTTTCCTGGGACAGGAGAGAGGGAGTGAACACATTGTAACAGAGAATGGCTGGCTCACACTGGGCGAGGGAAAGCTACTGGACAAAGGCCTGATGGAAGGGGTGTATATAGATAGGGAGCACAGAGCATGCAGAAAAAGGGTGAACAGAGCAGTGTCTACATAGGGACATCCAGGAAAGCTAATCTGAACAAACTGTGTGAATTTGAAGTGGGTTAGTTGATAGCATTAGATCCCTGTGTGAACACCCTCATTCAAAATTAAAGTGGTCTTAATTTGGTTACTTTACTTCACTTCCAGAGATCGCTTTAACTCTGAATAACAGCATCCATACAGGGATTTAATGCAGTTTAACTAATCCCCTTCCAACTCACATTTTTAGTTAATTCAGATTAGTTTTCCGGGATGTCCCTGCGTAGACAAGACCTTACAAACACTCGAACCTAAGTAAATACTCATTTACATGGTGCTCTAATGTTCTGTAATTCTAAATATATAACAATGTGTGCTGTAGTCTATTACATTAAGCAGTGAGTCTGAATGAAGCAAAAGGCACAATGATCTGGGGTAACAGTCAACTTGATGGGTATTATCTTTGTCTAGATCTGATTGCTAAGAAGGCCTGGGCATTGGCAGATCTGTACGAATGAATGATCTCTGGGCCTCTTTTCCCATTGCCCAGCCCAGCATCTCCACCTCTTCAAAGCGAATAGCAAGTTGGTGTAAAGCTCTGCCAGCAGTGTGAGGGAGGGGGGATTTCAGAGTCAGCAGCATTTTGCACAAATATAAATGATTCCACAAGGTACAAGGTACAGAGCAATGGAGCATCAGATGCCTCGTGTTTATCTGAAATTCTGCTATTTGCATCCTATGGGAGGACCCAAACTAGGCCACAAAGAAAAGGGTGTTTTCTGGATGCCTGGTCTATTACAGTCTGACAGCAGATGTAACAAGCCTTCCTGATGTGAGAGATTTACCAGCTTTTTTCTGAACTAATTCAGTCTCAGGACTCCTAGACTGCTGAAGGTCCTGGACAATATACAGGGCACCATCCTGCACTGGCCCCATGGGAACGGAATGGAGCTGATGATCCTGTATGGATTTGTTCCCACTAACATGTGATGAAAGTTTGTCTTGTGTGTTTGCCAAATGTACTCACCATTTTCTTGGCTGCATGGAATTTTAGGAGCCAGTTAGTCAGCATCCGGGAGCGTTGATGGCCGTGAGGCTGATGTCTGGCCTGAAAAGAAAATCAATACATGAAGCAGACTGGCACATGAGTTGAGATTTCAAGAACAGTGGCTGAGCCTCCTTCCTCTCGGTACAAGCCCAAGGCAGATCTTGATTTGATTGAGTTTATCTAGTTCTCTACACTTGTGGATTCCATGTTAACCTTCCATGTTCTGTTAATAATACCAAGCATTTGTATGACATTGTTCTACTTCAGAAGTGTTTGAAGCATTAACTCAGGGCTTTACTGACACTGTGGGAATGGCCCTGTGTAGGGGGAGGTATGCCTTGTGCTCCCCAGAGGAGCTCTGGAAGGAACTTCACCTAATAGAAACCGAATATGCCCTGGAGCCGAGCAGGAGTGCAGCATACTCCCCCAGTGTATGCAGCCACCCATGGGTCTGCCTCCTCCCAGTTCCTCCCCACCTCCACTGCGATGTTCTGGGGGGCACATGGAAACAACAGTAGCTGTGCTAAAGAGAGCACAGTGTCTGCAGTGGTACCAAACTACAGCCCAGGAGCCGACAGTGGGGACATAGCTGCTTGCACAGTAGAGAGCAGCCAGGCATCATCTGTCCCTAACTAGTTAATCAAGATAATTAGCTAATTAGATCATGTATATGAGCAAGGCATACAGCAACTAAGTAATCCGGACACTTTCATTGTTATAAATGGTGGTGGAAACCAAAGTCCACAATTACTGGCAAACAGGACCGGCTCTAGGCACCAGCAAAGCAAGCACGTGCTTGGGGCGGCATTCCGGCCACCCTTTTTTTTTTTTTTGGCTTGGCCAGTTGCGCTCTCGGAACTTGGGGCGGCAAAAAACCTGGAGCTGGCCCTGCTGGCCCAAGGATTCCTAGATCCTGGATCCACGTAAGAAATTAGTGCTGTTTGGAGTTCAATACACAACTCCCAGACCCACTGTGGCACAAGCCATTTGCAATACAATACTCACACAGCTCTTCAAGTCCTCTCTGATGTGCCTCAGGATTTCTAATGGCTTCACAAGCTGCTCAGACAGACTGGGATCCCCAAAGTTCTCCAGCACGTCAATAACGAGGTGCAGCTCCGTCTCTACCAGGATCACTCTGTCGTGCACCTAGGGAGAGAATGTGCAGGTAAAACAGTGTGTCCAGGGGAGTTGCAGACAGGGAGATAAGGAATGTCTGTGTTAGCAGCAGGTAGGAGTGGCCTGCTTCAGGAGACTTTCCAAAGCCGTGGCCATTGGGAAGAGACCTAAGACGCAGGGGAGGTGTGAATCCACTCTGTACACAGAGCCTGCTAATCACGAACCTTTGGACTCTGTTGCTTACACCTTCCTTCCTTGGAATCCAACAACATTTTGTGCTTCAGATCAATCTCAAACCTTTTTTACGTTACTACAATCTGAAGACATAGTTGGGCAGTGCAAGTATTTTTTTATTTTTATTTTTGCTGGTGATTTGGGGAACGTTTTCTGGATCTTCAGACTGGCTGTACATTGATGTGAATATGGTTTTAGAGAACTAAACTATTCTCTCGTGGGAAACCAAGATACAGAAACTAAGGATTTCCTGCCACATGACCTGGAGCTGCGTATGTGAGGGAGATTAACCAAGTTCAGTCTGGAAATAGATGGTAAAGACAGATGTGGATGAGTTGACGGTGACAAAGCCTTTGGTTTTTGAGCACTGAGGATAAGGTTAGTATCATGCCTTGTATTAACATGGAACAGTGATTTCAATTTGTCAGGGCTAAACTAGAGATGCTGAGATGTAAATTGTTCCCTGGCTCAATTATTTGATGCCATCTGAAGCCAGGCAATATATTGTTCTGTCTCCTGCCCCTGTTTTTCAGTGGCTAGCCTTACCATGTGCTAAATATTCTGCTGCAATATTTAAATTGATCCACAGTCTCAACATTTGTCTGGCTTCCCAGCCCTAAGGATGTACAAAATATAGATATAGAAAAAGGGCCAGATTCCAACCTCAGAAGATACCTGTGTCATTTGGGAATAAATTCCCTCTCCATGTTACTCTACAAAAGGATCACGTGAAATCAGCATCCAGCTTAGAAAGAGACAGTACTGCAACTTTGGAAAGAAGCAAGTGCTGTTTTGTAACTTTGTCTCTCTTGGCAGAGGTCTTTCTTACCGACAGCTCTTTGACTTTCCAGTTCCGGTGGAAAATCTTGGTGTTGCATTTTCGGTCTGACAACAGCACGATGTCCTCCTGGAGGCACAAAATAAGAACACAGGGAAATGTGTAAAGGAAGCAAAGCAGGGGAGAAAGTGCCAAATTCGGTCCTCAGTTACATCATATAACCCCATTCAGCCATGCAAAGGTACAAAATCCTGGCACAATTTGACTCAACACCTCGATCCCCTAAGAATGCTGCTGTACTAGAGTCCTGGCTCTTCCCGAGAAGGTGCCAAATATGGCACAGATGTCAACAACACGCGCTTGTCATATTGCTTTGCTGGTTTCAGGTTGTGAACTGCATTTGTGCAGGAGTTTAACTGAGAAGCGGCATCCTTTAACTCTTGACCGCTCATCTGAGTGGTGCACTTCCTCCGCGTCAGCATTGGTTAACGTGGAATGTTTGCACGACTTAAAAATAAATGACTTGATCTCTCTAATGCTGCTTGATGGCATGACATGAATTTGGGTTCCTCAGATTGTCTATTTAAGGGACTAGACTCAGTTTTCTTTGGAAGGGAAAGATAGCCTATAGTTAAAAACTGGCTCTCATTCTCTAGGTTTGATTGTAACTCAGGACAGAGTTTGAACCCCTTTCAAAACTTTCTGAGATTTAAGATTAAGGACAGTTGACTCTGTAAGAAATCCGAGCTGGCCAGGCCCTGACCTCCTTAGACTGACTCGAATCAGGAACACCCACTTAGACAGGTTGCCCCTTCTTTCTCTCCTAGCTCCTTTCTAATAGTAAGAATGCCGTTCTTCCCTTGCTATTGTCTAATCTGTGATTCTGCTTTAGATCAGTTCCCACCTTCCTGCCCTGTCCATGACTCTGCCTCTCTCTGACTCTTGCCGGAGCTGAACATTCTGAGCTTTGCCCTTTCTTAACTAAGACTGGGTGGGGGATCACCAACAAAGAAGATCCAGACAGAGAGACTTCTCTCTATTTTGTCTGCAACCCTACACCCCAAACTTACCGAAGCATATTTCATCTGCCCACAGTAATATGCCGAGAAGGCTGCGGTTGAAACTACAGCCTAGCACCCACATTGCCATTATTGCCCTACTTATGTGTCTTCTTTGCACTTACAAATCTGTCCTTGACATTCTTGAAGGTCTCCAGTTCCCAGGGTGGCAGGGACTTGTATTTTGAGAGGTGGCACATCTTCTCCTGAGCCCCTTTGGGAAAGGCCTCCGTAGACATTGTCCATAGGGTCAGGGCAAGGAGCAGTTTGCAAGCCACCATTTTTCCTAATTGAATCAGAAAGGGGAAATACACACATCACTCCATTTCCAGGTTACAAGGATTATAAACTGTATTTTTGACAGTCTGACAAGGCGGGGAAAGAAGGGGTGCAGGAAGATGAGGGCTACAATCAAATATATACATTGGTGGCTTGACTCCAAAGATTGCAGCTGAGCAAACTCAACTCTTCTATTCACAAATGTTTTCAGATCAGGCCCCTTAATTTACGGCCCCCGGCACTAATAATAAAAAATAAACTGGTAACAGACTTAGAGGGACGGATAATGTTTGATCCTTACTCTTTAGAGTAGATCACAGCAGATCAGTCTAGTAAGTCCATATGCTAGACAGATGCCCCAGACCTCGTGGCACGTACCTTGGAGCATGTTTGCTGGGAAATGGCTTTAGTTTCTTCTTCTTCCTCAGGGTTGCTTGGCCTCCCTCTGGTCTGTGAATGTAGCCTCTCTTTTCCATTGCTCTTGCTTTTATACTCTTTAGGAAAAAATAAAGTGATATCTTGTTTTCCTTTTGTCGAAGGAGAAAAACCCACGCTCTAATGCGGCTGGAATCAATGGAAACCGGAAAGTGAAAGTACGGCAGGTGCATCTAGCTCATAACCCTCTGCGCTCCTGAGCTGCGTGTGCCACTACCAGGGATTCCCAGGTGAGGGAAACTCTGCATGACATCATGACCAAACGATGCAAGATTTCCCTGCCTAGAGTAGGCGAGTTCTGTTTCTAATCTTAGCATTGCCCAGTTTCCGGATTTGCTGTGTTACCGTAATGATCCACCGAGCAGCCCTTTCATTCATTTTTTCCCCCGCCCTCAGGAGTGACTCTGCGAGTCATCACTGATGAGCGAAGGGCGAAAGGACAGTGGTCTGAGTACTCTCACAATGGGCAGAAAGGGACTGTTCCCAGGAGGGAGCCTTCCCTCGCAGTCTTGATAACATCCAGGTTAAGGATCCACGTTTGTGATTTACCTGGGAAGCAAGGGCTGGGGGAAGGAAAACCTGGGAAGCACTTTTGGCGATGGTCCAAGGGGGAAGAGCCAGCCACAGGTTGTCTGAGCGCTGGGCCAGGCTGAATGGGAGTGTGGCAGGGGAGCAGGCTGGGGCTGGCAGGAGGTGAGCGGAAGCTGCAGCAATACTGCGATACAGCCTGGGGGGAACAGCAGAGACTGGAGGGGGGAGGCACGGAGGTAGCAGCCTTCCAAGGTACTCCAGACCCAGGGCACTGGTCTAGAGAAGGACTCCTTTTCGCCACTGGGGAGGGGCTGTCTGCTCTCAGAGGCGCCGACATAAATAAGGACTGTGTGTCAAGAGGGGTTTGTAAGCAGGTAGCTTGCAACAGAGGCTCCGACAGATGGCCAATAGGAAGACAACTCACAGAGACTCCCAGTTAAATCACCAGCAACAAGCCTGAACTGTGGCCAGTGGGACTGGGACCTAGAAGCCAATATTAATTTCCCTCCAAAAAGGGATGGCTTACCAAGGGCAGGCCAAGGCCTCGGCCTGACTCGCCCCTAGGGCAAGGATACTCTGGCATTCAGCATGAGGAGTGGCCGTAGTTGCAGAGTTAGGAACTAGCACATGTATCTTTGGTTGTAACCTTTCAAACCACTGTAGTGAGAGAACTCGCACCCTTTCCTTCTTCCAGACCTCGTAAGGAATTGTTGCAGCTGAGCTGTGAGTGCATGGGCCTGTTCGGTAGAGAAGCTGGTTGACAAAGACTCTGCAGAATTCTTCTCTCTTCCCCCTTACAGCCTCTTCTGTTGTTCTTTCATACCAGTCACATCTCTGACTGTTTCTGGCTGCATCTAGTTGGGGCTGTAGATGAAATGGATCAAAGAGAAATCTAGGAGGCCATCAGATCTGATAACTTGAACAGAGGTTAACAATGAGGTGGGCCTGAGATCAACCCTGATGCAACCTACACTTTGATGGCAGATGAACTCTGAATCCAAGACTCTGTGTGAACATGGGGCTGGTGGAAGAGTTAGGGATCTTTCCTCCTTTTCTGCCTTTGACTTTTTGTTGTTTTACTAACTCGCCAGCCGTCTCTGCTGCTCAGGTAGGTGACCAGCTGTCCCAGTTCTGAGGGGCAGGCCGAGCTGATTCAACTAATACCAGAATTTATGCTGCTGTGACTGGAACCAGCTCGGCCATCTTGTTAGCCTTTTGCTGCTGTCAGATCCAGCTGGGCCGGTGGGCATGGGCTCTCCTGGCAGCTTCATGGAACCAGGCCTGTGTAAGAGAGTGACTTGCTGGTAGGGTTGCCAACTTTGACTGGACATATTCCCGGAGGATTCATCAGATGACATCATGGTTAATTAAAGATTAATCTTTAAATCCTGGCGACTCCAGGAAAATCCTGGAGGGTTGGCAACACTACTTCCTGGCCAGTGCACCCCCCTACTCATTAGGCATAGCATAGCAAGCTCACCTCTCCTTTGGGCCCCCACTGATAGCAGCTCTGGTGGTGCCGTGGTCTGCTGCTTCCTGTGACATGGCCTCTGCCCGGGTAACATAGAGCCCCACCCCTTCTGGCATAAACCAACGGTCAAACAAACACTTCCCTGTCACCCTTACCTTGGGCCTTCGATCCGACGCCAGGCTCGTCCATTCCACCTTCCTGAGAGGGCTGGTAGGGGGGCACAGGCCCTCCCTCGCCCTGTGTTCTGCTATCCCTGGATAGGCAGCCAAGGCCTGACTGCGCAGAGTCCTCGTGACCTCCCTGGACCGCTTCCTACCTGGTCCTGTCGTGGGCCTTTGACTCAGCCTCTTGCCAGGCTCCCAGTGTCTCAGCTCTGCTCTCTCTAAGCCTCTTCCCTGGGCTCACTGCAGAGCTTCTAAGCACTTCCTGCCACCCGGCTGGTTCTGCTGCAAGGGAGTTTTCTCTGTGCCCCTGGCAGGGCAGTCCCTGACCTAGCTGAGTCTTCCTACCCCAGAACCCCTCCACCAGCATAGAGAATCCTGGGTGCACTCACTTCCCCCAGATTTCCTTCACTACTGCCTTGGGTTCGCTGCTGCAGCCCCACCTTCCTTCAGGGAAGCTCTGTCTACCAGCGGTCCCACGCAGCGCCCTGACTCCAGCCAGGCTTCTCTTCCTGAGCGGGAGTCACAGATCTGCTCTCCTTCCTGGTCAGGTCCCACCTGAGCCAAGTTCAGCACTTGTAACTCCCCACTCCAGGCTTGACACCTTCTGTAGGTGTAGTGGGTCAGGGCTGATTGCTTGTTTATACCCACCAGAGCTTGTTTATACTCACCAGATGCTCTGCCAGGTATGACTAAGGTTAACTTTAAATAAGGAATTTTATACACAGCATCACCTTATGGCTGCACAGTGTAATACAGTTTAACATTCCATTCCATCTCCTCCTATTAGTTCTACATTCCTACCATTTACAATACTTACACTATCACACTAGCTTTGAAGTTCAGTATGGATCAGTCTTTTAAGTGTCTCTGAATCATACTGGTTTTAAATTGCACAACCCGAATACATAGCAACTTGGTCATCTGGCAGTCCGTTAGTTGCAACAACTAGGTTCATCTGGATCTTGAGCTGACGTCTTCTTGTTCTGTATCTGCCATCCGTAGGGTTTGCTCTGTTCATTGTTCTTTCTGAGGAAGAAACTGTAGATGTTGATGGGTTCTGTTGAACTCTTCACTGTTGGTCTCAATCATATATGATCTTGGAGGTGAATTCTTTTCTTTATGTCACCTGGAGTTGTCCATTCCTTATCTCTATCCAATTTGACATGAACACAGTCACCACGTTCTAGACCTCGCAGTTCTCTGAGTGATGTCTGTTGTAAAAGTGTTTGTAAACTCTCCCCCCCCCCCCGCACCTTTTTGTGTGTGATTTGGCTACTCATTTCATGTCTGGCCACTTTGGAGATGATTTTTTCCCAGCGTTGGAACAGTAGGTCTGAGTTGTCTTCCCAAGAGGAGTTGTGCTGGACTATATCCAGTGGTTGCTAGTGGTGTTAATCAGTAACTCAGAAGAGCAGAGAATGGGTCTTCCTGATGTAGGATTTTCTTGGCTGTCTGTACAGCTCTCTCAGTTCTCTATTCACTTGTGGGTAATGTGGGCTGCTAGTAATATGTTCAAAATCATATTTTGTTCAGAATGACTTAAATTCTGCTGCAGTGAATTGTGATCTGTTGTCTGTCACTAGTTGTTCTGGACTACCAAAGTGAGCAAAAGTGTACTTTAGTTTCTCGGTAACACTGTGACATGTTATGTCCTTCAAGTATATTTATTTCTATATCCCTGGAAAAACAGTCCACAACAACCAGGTAATGATGTCCTCTGAATTCACATAAATATGCAGCTAGTCTCCTTCAGGGTCTCTCTGGTAGAGGTGTTTGTACACTGCATGATCCAGCATTGTCCCTTAAGTTGATTTCTACTGGATTTTCTTTCAAAAGTCCAGTCTTATCAAAACCTTCATTGAATTCCTCTACTTTTCTTCACTAGGCCCACATGGCTGCCATGCTGTGGCTGAGAAGGTTGCTGGTCTTTGATCCTTTGATCACATGCACTGTGAATGCATAGCTTTGGTCTTTGTAAGTTATTTCTGTGGCGAACTGGCCCATCCAGTTCTGAATACCTCCAGGGCTAGGTCAGAGCTGTGTCTGGTGACTTTAACTCCGTGAGGGGTTGAAGGTGCTCGTAGGTCCCCTCCGAGATGATTGCAATGTCAGTTCCTGAGTTAATTTTAAAGTCAACAGTCTTGCCAGAAATATTCACTTTCACTCTCCAAGCAGGCTCTATATCATCACAAGTGATAGATCCCAGAAAGAATGGCTCTTAATTGTCTGTAATATGAGTCAGCTCCCTGACTGCTTTGGTGCAGCAAAGAGGTGCAAAATGGCTATATTTTGTGCCTTTAGTACACCGTGTGCCTCTGATTGGACATGCATCATCTCTTGGACTATGACTTTTTCCACACCTTGTTGACGTAGGCTGAATCTGTCCCTCTTACTCAGGGAGCTCTTTGGGAATAACTTTTAATACTCATGCTGCATCTGTTAACAGCTTCTAAGTTAGTTTTTGCTTTTGAAGTTCGGAGAGTTGCTCTTGGTTTTCCTGTCTCACCAGCTCTGATGGCCTTGTTACTTGAATAGCTGTGGCTAAAATTAAATCTTTCAATGGTAGCTGCTCCGAAAGGTTTTTAATCAGTTACTGCTATAACTAGCCTGTCTATTTTCATGTTTTGCATTCCCATAATCATCGTTTTCAGCCAGAGTCTGCAGAACTCTTATGAAACAGTCAACATTTTCCCATGGCTCTTGAATTCTCTAGTTTTCATAAACCACTTATCTCTGATGTATAAAGAATGTATCACAGCTAGCTAGAACGCTTGCATAGTCATGTTTGTGACTGTCTTCAGTAAAAATGAAAAGGATTTAGAGATATGCTGTGCCTGTGTCTCCACAGCATAAATGAAAGAAGATACCTGCATACCTCCAGTTTCTTTGTGGACCTTGGTAGCAATGTAAAATCTTGCAAA
This sequence comes from Chelonia mydas, assembly GCF_015237465.2. Lineage (NCBI taxonomy): Eukaryota > Metazoa > Chordata > Testudines > Cheloniidae > Chelonia > Chelonia mydas. The sequence continues at coordinate 67,929,859 of NC_051251.2, read as the reverse complement.
ATATTGTTTCCAGCCTGTCCATTGAGAAGGTTTGTCAAAGCGGATGTTCTCTGGGGCATTGAAGAGTGGCATGTGGATGAGATCCTGCAACCTTTCTTGCTGTGTTCCTTCTGTCTGCAACCTTTGTTGCTGTTTTCCTTCTGTTTCTGTTCTTAGTTTACTCCTGACAACAAGTCATGTTCTCCTGTACCAGCTATGTGGTCAGGACTCCCCAGGGAACATTTGTCTAGCTCTAATGGTAATGCCAAAAGGAAGGAGAAAGACAAGATTCACAGCTCTCTTTGGCCTTTAGTTGCCCATTTGGAAATGCAGTGAGGGTGATCCAAAAGCAAGCAGCTTTGCAATGCAAGAGGGAGGCAGTGTGGCCTAGAGGCTAGAGTGTAAGACCAGCTGTCAGGATCCTTGGCTCTGCCACTGGCCTGCTGAGTGATCTTGGACAAGTCACTTTGCCTCTCTGTGCCTTAGTTCCCCATCTGTAAAATCCGGAATAATGAGAAGGACTTCCTTTGTAAAGCACTGTGGGATCTACTGCTGCACAGCACTCTACAGGAGCTGGGTATTATTACTACAGTGCACCCAATTTTCTGTTAACAAAATGCTTTTAATTGAAAGACAGGAATGACAAGGCCTGGGAAAACAATTTTATTGGTTCACAATTATAAATAAAAAGGCATAATCTTAGTAATAGATAAATACATAAATAATAAATAGCTGATCCATAATAAAGAACACTTTGGTTCAAGTCTGGAAGTTATACAAATCAATTACCCTTCTTAGTCAGGTTATAATACATAAAGAAGCAGCAAGATAAAAATATGCTCTGTATAAATACATCTGCCGAGGATATTTACAGTAAGAATGCATTTCCTGAGGTTGTTTCTAAGAGATCTGAAGCTGTGACTAGTGTGTAAATCCTAGAACTGGAGTGCGTTGTTTTGTTGTTTTAAATCAAAGCTTATGAAATGTTTCCAATATTTTTGGATATGTTACCTTGGCTAAAATGCATTCATATAGTGACAATACAATTACATTCAATAAATAATATCCCCAGAGGGCCAAATCCTATTGAAGTCCTAAATTCCAACTGTGATGAAAAATGGTCCTACAATTAATCTTCTGTAAGGAGTCTAGAGTGCTGCACCAGCTGGAAGTTGGAGCAACCTGGAGGCCAATTGTTGTGTAATTCTTTGGTATAAAAGGATGGAATCAGTTTGCTTGGGGATCTATGATCAGAAGCCAGAGGGAGAAGATGAATGTTCCTGGTTGACACACGTCTTCTCCCAAGATGTATGCAGAGCTCTCAGGCTAGGGACTCTCTGGTCTCTAAGTAGATATGGACACGGGCACTGCAGAGACCAGATGGCTACACACAGAGCTCCCTGTAGGCTGCACATCTCAAGTCTTCGTTCAGCAGTCGGAAGAGATTGAGGATCACAGATGCTTCCAGGCAGCGGGGTGTTTCCTGGGAAATGAGAGACTATTTACATCCGGAAGTGTGAATGGGGCTAAATTAAAGCCACCATTCTTAAAAACAAAGAGATAATAAGGATAGAAATCTCCCTGCTTCACCCCTCCTCCCGCATTTCCTAAAAAGCCTGATTTATTGCAGAGGGTCAAAATCCCTGGTGGTATAATCTTCTTACAGGCGGTGCTCGGAAGAGACAGTCACTGTAGCAGCAGACACAACAGGGTTTTTTAATTAAGATCTGCTAGATTTGTGCACAACTACAGTTCTGGGATTATTGAAACAGGCTGGAGAAGGCACCAGAGAATAGACTGTAGAAATCCACCCTGGCCTCTGGGATGGAAGCCTAGTAGGCTTGTTCCTTCTCTAATTTGTATGGAAGTTCCCTTTCCTCATTGTCTCGACTGACTACTCACCGTCTCTTTGCTCTCATGGAAATTTTGGAGCCAATTGTTCAGCCTCCTGGAGTGTCGATGAGAATGAGTTTCTCTGGTCTGAAAACAAAATTGATACAGACTGGTTGGTGCCCAGAGATTTCAGCCGACAGTGGACAAAAGCCCTTTCTCTCCAGGTGCAGAGCAGTTCTTGCCCTGACATAGTCTAGGCGGCTACCCTTGTGCATATCATATCAACTATCCCCACTTTCAATGTCCTATATAAGGATGGGCCCAAAGCAAGAGCCACATGCGAGTATTTGTGGGTACAAGGTAAAGCAACCCATTTGGGAAATTCCTAAGGGTACTCATTGAAAAGATTCATATCTGGCATTGAAAGAGAAATCTGTCACTGAATACTCACGCAGCCCCTCAGGTCCCCTCTGATTTGCGTCAGGATTTCTAGAGGCCTTGAGAGCAGCTTGGACAGACTGGGGTCCTCAACGTTCTCCAGCACGTTAATGGTAAAGTCCAGCTCCTTCTCGACCAGGATGACTCTGTCGTGCTCCTGCGGAGAGACACTCGTAGGTAAGACAGTGTCTGTGGGAGAAATATACACAGCTGTGCAGATACAGGACTAGAAATTCCCATGCGTAGGGGTGGGTAGACTAGGTTGAAACAGGAGCTTTTCCGAAGCCACTGAGGGCTTTATTGATTTGTCAGTAAATGTAATACTGAAATCACTCTGGACTGCAAACAGCTTCATCTCCACACGCCTTTCTTGACATCAGTTTATAGCCAGTGAGAAGGCACCTGAACTGAAGGTGAGGGGTGACCCTTATTTACACTGAGAAAGAGCCACAGTCAGATCGGACATGTTCCTGACCCAATCAGTGACTTCAAAGTCAATGGTCAGAGTGCCACATGTCAGATTAGCATAGGGCTAAGTGAGATCAGATTCAGAGGGGGCACATGTGAGGAGAGAAGCATCTGCTAGCATGTGACCTTCTTGTACCCCTTGACTGAGATTTTTTGTACCGACAGCTCTTTGACTTCCCAGTTCCGGTGGAAAATCCTGGTGCTGCATTTTCGGTCTGACAACAGCATCATGTCCTCCTGGAGGCAGAAGGAATGAACAGAGACCCATATGTATGTAGGAGCAGGAACAAACCTGTACTAGTTCTTCCCTCAGTTCTATCCATGCAATCCCAGTGGTGATGCAGGGAGAAGAGATGCTGGCATCAAATGTCTCCCTTGTATCTCTCGGGCTGGTATCCTCAAGGGATATGACAGAGATACTCATGACAAACTTTAAACTGTGCTTTGTCATCCTACTCCAGTGAGGAGAGGACCTGGGTTCAGCAGGCGCTGTGCTAGAGCGCTGGTGCTTGCCAGCAGGGTGCTAGAGCTGGGAGAAATGTAAAACCAAATCCTTCTTGATAATTGGTTTTGAGCTTCTTCCCTGAGTCCAAAGGGACACGCAGAGAGGGCTGCTGTTCAGATTACAGCCCAGGGCTCAGAGTGCTGTTATTGCCCAGTGTGTGTTCTTCACACTTACAAATTTGTCCTTGGCTTTCTTGAAGGCCTCCAGTTCCCGAGGTGGCAGGGACTTGTATTTTGTGAGGTGGCATTTTGTCCTCTCAGCGCCTTTGGGAAAGGCCTCTGTAGTCATCGTCCAGATGGCCAGAGCAAAGAGAACTTTGTAGCCTACGTTCACCATTTTCCCTAACGGAGACAGAACGGGAGAGATACATGACTGACATGCCAGGTTGCAAGCCTTACCAGCCAGCGAGTTGGATGGTGTCTCAGAAGCTAGGCCTGCACTGGAGACAAACCTAGCTCTAAATTTTCTTTTTAGTGTTTCTTAAAACATTGTTAAAGCTACTGCAGGAGGCAGCTGGGGACACATCAGAATCAGTGAAATGCCCAGCTGAGATCTGTGGCTTCCTATAGGGGACTGGGAAGTAAAAGAATTGTTACCATTTCTCATGTCTTCCTCAAGCCAACCAGTTCATTTGATTGGCTGTTAAATTAAACAGCTGACAGACGTGACAGTTTTCAGAAAAAGAAGAAAACAAAGTACTGAGATTCAGCAGAGTTATCAGTTCTTTTCAGACCACCCTTCAGACGTCAACTGTTGTAAATACTTGCACACTGTGTAGTTAAACAATGAAGTAGCTAGTCGGTGGAGCAGGATACATCATCCGATAGCATTTGTTACAAATTGATCTTGCTTCTTTTAGTACAGCAAAGTGTGAACTAATCCTAATTTTATGCAAATATATATCTGCCACTTGCCAAATAGTTCTGATCAATAATTTTCAGGCTACTGAGCATTTTTTGTCTATTTGCAATTTGATAGTCATTGTATATTTTGTTGCTGGGCTCCTAAATCCCATGACATTGTTTCTGCTCCATAATTTGATGACTGAACTATTTTTAATCCATGCACATTTTTGTATGAAATGTCATTTGTCAAAGTTTTGGGGGTAGCCAAACACTTTTCACAAGTACCCAACAATTCTCCAGACACAAAACGAAAACACGCTACAAATCATAGCAACTTGAACTCCCATTTTCTCCAGGAAACTATTCATGAATCAGAGCGGTTTTTGTTTAAATATTCAGCCATTAATAAGACATTACAGGTGTATCACACTTTGCTTGTACAACATTCATTCCTTGCTGTCTACCATAGAGCACAATAGAAGCACTCAATAAAGAGAAATCGTGTCGTAAGGAGAGGCTGCAGGCGAGTCACCCTTACCTTGCCGTGTATTTGCTGGGACGTTGCTTTAATTGCCTCTTGTGTCTCAGGGCTGCTCTGTCTCTCTCTTGGCTCTGAATGTGGTTTTTCTTCTCCATTGCTCTTGCTTTTATACCAAAAGGCTCTTTCTGGTTAAGAAAAATTACACGAAACCTCATTTTGCTTTAGTCTAGGGCAGAAAAACCCAGCTCTGCTGTCACCCAGCAAAGAGCAGCTAAATGTTTGGAAAGGGAAAGCAAAAGTGAGGCAGGTATTACAGGTGAGCTCGAGTACTGAGGAATTTCCAGGTGAAGAAAACACTGTGACGTCACAAGTGAACTATGCAAGAGTTCCCTGCCTAGAGTAGGTGTGTATGTAGACTTGGCCTTTGCTGAATTGCAAAGCCCTTTGGGGTCCAGCGTAGAGAAGAATCTCAGCCCCTTTTGTTTTTAAAGTTCTCTTCCTTGCAGATATAGCCTCGAAAATGTAAACTGAGCAGGTGGGTTGGAACCTTCTCACCAATCTCCTGCAGATCCTGGTTACTCACAGCAAACCAGGGCTGGCCTTTAACGTCAGACACATCACAGATATGCACTGAGGACTACAGCAAAGGCCGACATGCAGTAATTTCGGGTTGGGTGGGTATTCGTTTATCCATCCCATCTGTTTTACTTTTCACCACAAAAGCCAAGATCATACGGTCTCTGTGGAGGTCTTCTGTACTCTAGCATTACCAGTTAGCTGCAGTAGCATTTATTCCACTCGTGCACAGAGGCCCCAGTCAGGATCAGGGCCTTTGTACACAAAATAAAGGCAGTCCCCTCTATAAGTTTACAGTCTAAATGGAGCCTTGGCACAATGGGATTGTAGAACACACGTGAAGGGGAGAGACAAGGATGGCAGTAATAGGAGCAAAGCTTTGCTTGGATTAACGAAGAGTACATGTTTGATTGTCTCCTTTCCTAGGTGCAGCTCTTTGCAGTACTCCGCTTCCCCCACCTGCCATCCCTAGACCTCACGCTGTTCTCGTACGTGTGTTATGATCTGTTTCCAGCCTTTTGTTCTGATCTTTCTGCTGTAGAAAATGCCTGTATTCTACTGTCGTTTCCTTGCCTCGGTCAAGGCTGATCTCCATTATTCAGACATAGTCTGAGGAATAGAGCCAGACAACTTTTAAAGTAACAGATCTCATGCTCCCTTTCCTCATTTAAATGTGACCCAAACGTGTCTCTGAAATACAAAGCTACACCACATAAAATAAATATATTTTAAATGTTGTTTCCCCTTTGCTTACCTGCCAGTACGTAGAATGGTATGATTTTCAAGTGTTACCCAGGCCCGACTATGATTTTTTTAATTGATACAAAAAGAAAAGGAGTACTAGTGGCACCTTATTGATCCAATTATACCAGTTCAACAAAGCGTGGGTGCCGTTATGTCAGCATAACAGTGCCTGACACCGGAATAGTGATGTCTTTCCCTGAACAGGCAGAGCTATTGGCGGTATAAGACATCGGCATTCCTTTTCACCATACCAGTACACCACAATAGTCACAGGAGTACAACGTACTAGTTGTGAAAAGACTTTGATATCAGGGGCTCGCATCTGAGTAGATCAAAGAGCTCTAGTAACACAGGAAGCAGCTCACTCCTTTCTAGGAAACAGACTCTTGCATGACTACACTCAGGTTTTGGAAGGTAGAAAAACCCTTTGATTCACCTTTAAAGGGCCCTGTCTGCCACTACTTACTCAGACAAAACACCCGTTGACTTCAGTGATATTCAGCCTATGAAAGCACTGCAGACCCGAAGCTAACCAGCTCCATCATGCCTAAGTCTCTGTACACTCTCTCAACTTCCTTTTATTAGCCCTGATTCCTGTTTATCTTTTATGCATTATTCTCTGTCTCTCTCTCTCTCTTCTGAGAGAATAAGTGTTAAGCATAACCAGGTAACTGGCAGGCGTAGTTATCAGTTATGTCAACACAGGTGTTTAAATTCCTGTTGCTACCTGTGCCATTGTGGGATGTGCACGATCTGCACACAAAGTTTCTAATGAATAAAAGGAAACCTGCGTGTGTTTGTGCTGCTTGCCATGTATCAGATCAGGGCTTCTTATTCAGAGTAACAGGAAAATCCACAACTATATGGAAACAATTCTTAGCCCAAATAATTCAAAGATAACTGGGTTCTGTCAGTGGCACCCTTGGAGGTAGCTGACAAAAGAGAAATGTTTCCTGAAGTCTGAAAAGCAGCTTTCTGACACCGACTAAAGTAAACTGCATTGGACACGATTAGCAGACCAAACAATACACTGCATCCAATTCGACTGCATGTATCAACACAGGACTCTGACGTATGCCTTGCTACCATCAGGTTAGGAGCTAATGAAGCAAAAATGAAACTGGTTGAGTTACATCAACATATTGCTTCTGAAGTCCAGCTACGCAGGCAACCTATTCAAGAAGGAGAAATGGATTAATGGTATTCAAGAAGTGAAATGTTCAAAAGAAATTTTCAACCCCTTTGTACGCAGCTATTATTTCACAAGACATTTTAAAGAACTTTTTGGGGGTGTTGTTGAATAATACAGGACTGTTAATTGCCTATTGTGGCTATGATAGCTTTAGAAGCAACCAGCAATAACAGTACCTAGCTCTTATCTAGCACTTTCATCTTTGGATCTCAAAGCGCTAGACAGAGGAGGTCAGTATCGTCTCTATGTTACAGATGGGGAAACTGAGGCAGAGTGAGGGAATTGATGTGGCTAAGGTCACCTAGGAACCCACTGGCGGAGCTGGGAATTAACCCAAACCTCCTGCTTTCTAGTTCAGTTCCCAAGCCAGTAGGTGACACAAAGCAGACGCGTGCAGCTGTATAGCAAAGGAGTGGGGGTGGGAGAAGAACACTTCCATTTTAAGGCCACTATAGAACGCTAATACTTTCCATTAAGGGAAAATTCTGCTCCTCTTATGCAAGTCACATCAAAGTCTAGTTGAATGCGTCAGGCAAACAGGATCTGAACCTAAATCTGGAAAGCATGTTTGCGAGAGAGCCTGTCAAGGTTCCCCCCAACTCTGAACTCTGGGCTACAGTTGTGGGGACCTGAATGAAAGAACCCCTAAGATTATATTTTACCAGCTTAGGTTAAAACTTCCCCCTAGGTACAAATTCCTTTCCTTGTCCTTGGACAGTACTGCTGCCTCCACCAAGTGATTTACACAAAAATTCAGGGAAGGGTCACTTGGAATCCTTATCCCCCCAAAATATCCCCCCAATTCCCTTCACCCCCTTTCCTGGGGAGGCTTGAGACTAACACACCAACCAATTGCCTTAGCAATGGAAGCACAGACCAGACCCTTTGTCTTCAGGAAACTGAAATCAATCAGGTTCCTAAAAGAAGCACTTTATTTATAATGAAAAAGTAAAAGAATCACACGTGCAAAATCAGGATGGAAGGTAAGTTTACAGGGTGATAAAAAGATTTAAAACACAGAGGATTCCCCCTAACTTCCACTGATTTCAATGGATGGTAGGAGCCTAAATATCTTTGGGGATCCGGGCCCACATTTTAAAGGGGTTTCAACTGGGCCTCCAACTTAGTGAATGTAAAAGAGCCCCTGCAGAATACGTATGCTCCAAATATCCTTTTTAATTAAGAGCAGTGAAATGTTAACACCATGTAACCTAGCTATTGATTTATAATATAGGGAGACCATTGGCTCATTCTGTGTCCCAATTTCATTACATACTTAATACACTAGCTAACACAAAGAATAACTGTTTGACACAGCGATACAGGTGATTATTATAAATGCAATTGTAACTCAGATTGCTCTGGAGTGGTTAACACTGAGCTAAAATATTAGCAAGGGCCTAAGGCAATTATGAATCAATACTGGGTCCCAAAAGGGGAAAATTCTGTTCGCAAATCCATACAGTAATCATCACCATGTTAAGCTGCATTCTGAAGATACAGTAATTCTGTGAGGAAAGAGAGGGAGGCAGATTCACTGGTACACACCAGCTGCTCAGGCAGCTCACGGCATCAGTAACCCCGGTTAAACTGGCTGGGGAAGTAAGCCGAGTTCCTGGCTGCTTTGAGTCACTGGAGTGGACCCAAGCAGCTAGAAAGTACCAGTGGATCTGACCCAGTTTAATTTATTGATGTGGGCCCAGCTCCTTAAAGGTATTCAGGCTCAAACTCCATTGGGAGTTAGGCACCTAAATACCTTTGAGGAGCTGAGCTATGGATACTTTTGTTTCACCCACTAGCCGTATTTTACCTTACATGAACCAAATCTAGTGTAAGCGGGGGAATGGTCCCGCTCTTGTGGGGAACTTTCCTGGCTTCTGCACGACCCCGGTGAAGTGGACTAGCGAAAGGATCTGAGTCCTCGCTTCCACTTCCTTTACCCAGTGGCCTCCCTGCCCTTGAGGACTCCCCTTCCACTCTCCTGTCTGGCAGAGTCCTCGTAACCCCAACAAGGCCGGGCCCAGGATTCCTGGGGGGCTCGACCCCCAACCCTGCTGTGGTCACCTAGGACAGGGGCTAGGGTGTCCCCACTCCGGGGTACTCTCTCTGCCCTGGGCACTTCTCTGACCCACTGACCATTACATACAAGTTAAAGCAAATGCAAGTTATTTAATCAACAATTAATTTTAATAAAATGAGGGGAAATGGGAAAGGTTAAAGGAAACACATCACCCCTCTCTGTGGCAGGGAACATCACAAACAGCGTCTCTGGAACGTCAGGGCAGTTCACAGTCTGTTCCTTGTAAGCCCCAGGCCTCCTGCTCAGGCCCTGGCCGTGCTGCAGGGATGCTGTGGGTTGGACACTCGCTCTGGTGGTGGCCACACGCTCTCAGGCTCTAAGTGGTAGGACCCTTCTTCCCAGTGTCGCCCCCGCCCTGTCGGGGTTACGATCCAAGCCTGGCCTGCAGAGCCTCTTGGCTGAGGCGTCTCCCTGTGCTGAGCCCGCTGCCCAGGGTTCCCCTCGCTCTCCCCAGCTGCTCACCACACCCAGCTCCAGGCTGCTCCCGCCCCAGCTGCACCACTCGGTCTCTGCACTGCTGCTGGTCTGCCTCCAGCTCCCTGGGCTGCTTCTTTGGCCCCTCTGCCTCTGGTTGCTGCAGCTCTGCTCCCAAGACAGGTCTGCTCTGCAGGCTGCTTCTGTGACTCTGCTCCCAGCACTGACCTGCTCCCTGGGCTGCTTTTCTGGTCCCTCTGGCTCTGGTTGCTGCAGCTCTCCTCCCAGGGCAAGTCTGCTCTCTCTGCACTGTGCCTCTGGCTTTGGGGCTGCAGCTCTGCTCCCAGGACAGGGTCTGCTCTCTCTGGGCTGCTTTTCTGGTCCCTCTGGATCTGGCCCAGTTCTGCTCCCCAGCTCAGCTCGGGCCCCTGCTTTCTCCTTAGCTCGGCCCCACTCTGTCTGACCCAGGCAATTCCAGCTCACAGGGAGGATGGGACCGCCCTGGCCTCCTGACTCCCTGATTAGACTGCTCGCTCTGTCATTCAGGCTGACCTGGAGCATGGGCCTCTCCCCATTGTTCCTGGGGGCTGTCAGTCTCAGGGTCCTGATTCCCCATCGACCCTTCCCCCTTTTAGTACTGGGAGCTAGCAACTAAAACACCCCCACTGAATATTAGTAAGGGGGCAACAGTCCCCTTATACTAGGATGGATAATTGCTATGGCTGGCAGGAAGGGCTACATTAATAGTAGGTGACACAAATGTTTTTTGGCTTTAAGATATCTGAAAAGTGCTAACGCTGCCTTAGCCAATGCAATGAGTGGAACTGATTCTGGAGTGGTGCTTTTTACACATTCCCACTTTCCCTTCAAAAGGGATACAGTGAAGGCACTTTTCACAGTGTTGCAACCCCAGGTGTTTATAAATTGTGAGTCAAGCCTTGGAAAATCACCCGATTGTCTTAAAAATCGTGAGATTAAATGTTGGATTCTTTGTAGTTGCCTTGAAGAATTGGAGCATTTGGGATGAACATTTTCATGCCTTTCTCTGGCGCCATGAGGGCTCGGAACTTACTTTAAACCATTCAAAGCTGAGATTCTCCGGTAGTAACTTTATTCCAGCAGCTGGGGCTCGAACAAAAACACCGTCTGCTGCAAGACTCCCGAGAAAGTCCTGAGAGTTAGCAATAGTGTTTTTGTGGTTCTAAAAATCACCTCTCCATTCACCATACGCTTTTTTGAAGGCAAACTCTTAACATTTTGTCTGACAAATGTTTCACTGCACTGTGTATCCACATGCTTTTGCTGCTGTCTGATGGATCAATATCAATTTTTCTTTCATTGAAAAAAACAAACATGTTGGAATATGTATTCAGGGAAGGAGCACTCAAAAAACCCCCTGCCCGTTGGCTTTGCAAAGAGAGGAGAAAAACGGGCTGTGCTAATGTGATAGCTGCCATCTTGTCCAACACACCCGGGATTGAACCAAGCCCCCCCAGAGACAAAAGCACGAGCTGTTAGAGTTTTAGCGGAAAAGTCATGCATCCTTAGCTGCAGCTGTAACAGACCCATGTCCTCTGGATCGGGGACGTGTATCACACAATCACCATTGGCTTACGTCAGCTCTGTGCCAACCAACACTGATGTTTTGCTCTGGGAGCTGATTCTCAGTTCCATTCCAGCTGCTTTACCTACTTTGGCAGCACAAAGCTTGCTGCAAAGCTGTCATAGCTGCTAACCTGGAATTTCCCTAGCAGCTTTGGAGGGGGTGCAGATGCGGTAGTGGCTCTGAGCCTCTCTCCTACTCGTTTTGGCCCCTGGTATAGGAAGTATGGCTAGGAGAGAAGAGGCTTTGGAACAGGGCTCATGGGTCTTTGGGAGTTTTTTTGGAGGGGGGGTGTGGGAGGAGCTACTGACAAGGTTACTTAGTGATGTCATTATAAGAAGAAACGTCCACCAGAAGAAAACAGTAAAAGCCCTTAATTGTTTGCAATGATCTAACACATTGTGGAACAGATCCTGATTTTGCTTCTACCGATGTAAATGAGATCACGATCCATCCCAGTTTCTGTGTGATTACAGTAGAGAAGAAGTATAGGACTCTCAGATACTGCTGCTTCCACAGACGTAGGGTGAGTTCACTGAGCTGTAAGAATAGAGAGTATCTTTGGCTGGTTCTGGTGCAGTTAAAGTCTTCGTGAGCCCCAGGCTGCTCAGAGCCTTAGCACAGCCCAGCAGGTTTGTTAGGCTTCTCTAAAGACTCTGGGCCAAATCTAGACCTGAGTTCAAATTCTACTCAGTGGTTTGAGCATTGGCCTACTAAACCCAGGGTTGTGAGCTCAATCCTTGAGGGGGCCATTTAGGGATCTGGGGCAAAAATTGGGGATTGGTCCTGCTTTGAGCAGGGGGTTGGACTAGATGACCTCCTGAGGTCCCTTCCAACCCTGATATTCTAGGATTCATAAATTATGCTCATCTACTCAGGGACAGAAGCTATATCATATCATATGACTTATGGCCTGCTGGGTGACCTTGGGCAAGTCACTTTACTGCTCTGTGCCTCAGTTTCCCCATCTGTAAAAAGTGGATAATGATAGTGCTGTCCTTTGTAAAGCATGTTAAGCTTTACTGATGAAAAACACTATAGAACAGTTAGGTATTATTATTAAGAAGCCACTCAGTTTTAGGTTGCATGGCTCAAACATAATGTTTTGTTGACTAACAAGCCATAGGGTGAACAAAATGATGTTGAATGTTTTCCAGTCGCAACGTTCTCAAGTGTGTTTGTTATTGGTTTGCAGGAATTTTGCGAACAGAAATAGAGGCAAAATTCCCTGGCTGTGAACTAATCACTCAGCTGTAATAGTCAAGAGAAAAAAATCACATTTGTAAACATTGGCTGCTAAAGACTCTGGATGGGGTTTTCACTCCAAAGACCAAAGGAATGTGTTCAGATGCTTTTGATTTCCTCCAACCAGGAGACAGAGGGGGCAGGCTTGTGAGCTACCTACCAATGACCCAGTTCCATAATTCTCCGAATCGTGGTCCCTTTACCACATGCATAGTAGTACTAGGCCTAGAATGCACGGTATTGGATATGGCTCAGCATAAATTCTTGTAGCAGAAGGGATGTAAGCCATGTCCCTCTCCCATCCCCCTCAACTTAGCTTCTCATAAGCCAAGATGGCCACCATTTTCAAGCTCCACATTCCCTTCCAGGCTCCAGAACCTGCCTCTGTGACCCCGCACCCACCGGCTCCACCCCCACACTGCCCCCGGGGCCCCACACCACTGCCTCTGTGACCCCCCCTGGCTCCACCCCCACACAGCCCCCAAGGCCCTACACCCCCTGCCTCTGTGACACTCTCACTTCCAACTCCCTTCCCCCCAGGGACCCACTTCCTTTCTTCAACCCCCATACTGCCCCCCAGGGCCTCACACAGCCTGCCACTGTGATTACCCCCTCCGCCAGCTCTCACAGATCCTTCACCAGGTTGCCATTTATCACCCCTAAGGAAAAGTGCATCAACCAATTCCTTATGTGAAGTCTCCCCATCTGTTCCCTGCTGGCCTGTAGGCTGTTTATGTTCAGCGAATAGCTCGCCCCAGCCAGGGGACCAGGGCCTCTCCCTTCCCTCCTCATCCAGCCCCATGGCAAGGCCATTCTCTGCACCTACCTCCTTTGTCTCCTGGGCTGCTGTTGCCAACTGGGTCTTACTCCTCCCGGCCTGGGAGATGCTGGTACGAATCACCCGTGAAACATGGGACTATCCTGGGAAAAAAGCAGGATGTCTTGCAGTCTTTTCTGAATTTTGTCATATTTGGTGTTATTCTTAAAACCCCAGCTCCTGGAGTCAAGTGATTCTGTGTGACTCTTAGCTTTGATTTAAAATATAAAAGTACATTTCTAGGCCTCATGATTGGGGGAAAAGGCTTATAAATGTGACTCCCCAAAGTCTCAATAACTAGCAGGCAATTACAAAAGAACCCATAATGTATTATTTTAAAAACAATCTCATGACTTTAAAGGCAATCTTGTGATTTGGTGGCAACCTGACTCATGATTTTTGAATTCTTGGGGTTGGCAATACTGTCACTTTAAATCAAATTGGGAATATGTCCTTCAGAGCCAAAATACTTTTTGCTTTTAATTCCAGAACTTCACCCTAGTGGGGGTGATGATACTTCACCAACATTTAAAGAGTCCAGGCTTGATTCTTTGCTTTCCTGAACCATTTATAAATATAGTCATTTGCACATATGCAAAGTGATACAGAATAGGTATAAAAAGTAATCACTGTTGATCTGGTATCATTTTGCAGTAGTGTAAATAACAAATCCAAGTGCAAGGTTGCAATATTGCCCATCCCCAAAGATCCACAAATCATGTCAAACCCTAAATCTCATGCAATTAGACCAACAATCACGAGATTTTTTTAAAAAAGATTCTCCTGTAGTTTTTTGGGTTGGTCTTTTGGATTCCCCTGTCCCCCCAGTGCGTTTGTGAGATAGTGTTGTTAACACTTCCATATTTATTCTGTAAGGTGATTGTGCCCCTCCACTGCCCATCCCGTACCCAGCAAGTAATTCGGCACCCTGTCCCCAACTCAGTCCTCTCTCCACATCAACTCTGCTCGTCCCCCTGTGTCCCCATCATTTCTGCCCCTCCTTCCTTCACCGCAGCTCCTCCTGAAGCTGCTGTGTCTCTTCCCCGGCCCTCTGCCAGGGATGGGTGTTGCAGGGAGTGGAGGAGGGAGTGGAGCCTCTCTGAGCTCCTCTCTCCTCCACTCCTGTGACAGTGATGTTGGCACCTAAGGGGCAGAGACCTCTGACTGTTTCCTGCAGCAGCCTTGATTGGCTGCTCTTCCCCACGACCGGAGACAGTGGGAAAGACAGCCAATCAGAAGCCAGGCTGCAATTCCCAAGAGGGTTGGAGATTCTCACATCATCACCAGACAGACTCCAGCCCCGGCTAAAATCCTGCAACCTGTGAAAAAGTCACGAGCGGTGACAGCACTGGGGCAGCGGAGAATCAGGCTTTTTATATAGTGCATATAATAATATTAATAATACGCAGCTCTTATAGAGTGTTTTTACGGGTAGGTCTCAAAGCACTTTACCAAGGAATTCGGTATCCGTATTCCCATTTTACAGATGGTACAGAGCAGAGACGTGACTTGCCCAACGTCATCCACCACTCCAGCAGGTCAGTGGCAGAGCTGGGAATAGAATCCAGGTTTCCCGAGTGCCAATCCCCAGTATCTATCCCCCTCAGACAAAAACAGGGCAAATTGCAGCCACGATGTACTCTGCAAGAGCAGTTGAATAGTTTTCCCAGACCTGTGTCTTCACACGGATATCAATGCGTACAAATAAAAAGGAAGCAAAAAGCAATACATGTTACAATCAGGCTCCAGTTAAAACAGCAGCATTTTACTCTAGAAGAGTGTGTCACCTATATTGTGATAAGTATAGGATAGTAATTATAGTCAGTGCTTTTTGCCCAATTTAAAGGCCCCATAATATTCAGTCCTGCCACCAGGGGTTCCCTGGGATTTGCTATCGTGGGAAGATACCTATAACTTTAGACTTTTCATTATTTTAAGTATCTTTGTTATGTCCCCTCTCACCATCCAGCTAATCAATTTCTCCTCATCGGGAAGTACTTCCCTGCCTTTAATGACTTTTGCTATTTTCTATTTTTTGGAGGTGATGAGATCAGAACATAATGCAGTCAGCAAGTAGAGGGTCAATCATCAATTTATATCATTTCAGTTTTAATTTTACATCTTCCATTTTTACATTAAATATTATACAAATAGCCCATTTGATAAATATGCACATAAAAATGATAGATACAATAAATAACTTAAATACAAATCAGATTTGTTTAAATAAGGATCGCATCAGATGGCTTAACATTATGTCAGCCAGTAAAACAAAAATAGATTCTCGGAATCTGTCTAATACAGCAACACCTTCCATGCATCAACATTATTGCATTTTCCAGCATCTTTCTAAGACAATAATGAAATAGTCACTAGTCTGTAAATCAAACAAACGGTGGGAAAAACTAGTCCTTTAAATTAAAATAAATAACAGCAACACAACATACTATTGGCAAATATTTTTGCGTAGCAATCAACCAATACAATAAATAATACTATCCTCTAGGGCCAAATTTTAATCCCACTAAAATCAATGGCCAATCTCCCATTGATTTCTGTGGGAACAGGCCTTACACTTTAGCTGCACTTAAGAAATTGGCCTACAACCAATCAGCTACTGGCAATTGGAGTCGGAGAGATCTCTTCCTGAAGATCAGTTGTATCGGAATCTTTTGTTCAGAGATCATTGGTGATGGGTATCCGTGGTAAGATGCCAAGGCAGAAAGAGCATCATGCCTGGTTAAAATATAGTGTCCTGTAGGAAGGATTCAGGGTTCCCATTCGCTGGGCTCTCCAGTGTCTGATTAGTGCATGAGGTGAGACAGTGTAAAGGCTTTGCATTTAGGTGCAGAACTCCATGTAGGCTGCGCACTTCAAGTCTTCGTTCAGTAATCGGAAGAGATTGAAGATCACAGATGCTTCCAGGCACCCCGGAGTTTCCTGGGACAGGAGAGAGGGAGTGAACACATTGTAACAGAGAATGGCTGGCTCGCAATGGGAGGGACGTGTAAATAGATAGGGAGCACAGAGAATACAGAAAAAGGGTGAACAGAGCAGTGTCTACACAGGGACATCCAGGAAAACTAATCTGAACAAACTGTGTGAATTTGAAGTGGGTTAGTTAATGGCATTAGATCCCTGTGTGAACACCCTCATTCAAAATTAAAGTGGTCTTAATTTGGTTACTTTACTTCACTTCCAGAGATCGCTTTAACTCTGAATAACAGCATCCATACAGGGATTTAATGCAGTTTAACTAATCCCCTTCCAACTCACATCTTTAGTTAATTCAGATTAGTTTTCCTGGATGTCCCTGCGTAGACAAGACCTTACAAACACTCGAACCTAAGTAAATACTCATTTACACGGTGCTCTAATGTTCTGTAATTCTAAATATATAACAATGTGTGCTGTAGTCTATTACATTAAGCAGTGAGTCTGAATGACGCAAAAGGCAAAAATGATCTGGGGTAGCAGTCAACTTGATGGGTATTATCTTTGTCTAGATCTGATTGCTAAGAAGGCCTGGGCATTGGCAGATCTGTACGAATGAATGATCTCTGGGCCTCTTTTCCCATTGCCCAGCCCAGCATCTCCACCTCTTCAAAGCGAACAGGAAGTTAGTGTAAAGCTCTGCCAGCAGTGTGAGGGAGGGGGGATTTCAGAGTCAGCAGCATTTTGCACAAATATAAATGATTCCACAAGGTACAAGGTACAGAGCAATGGAGGATCAGATGCCTCGTGTTTATCTGA
This sequence comes from Chelonia mydas, assembly GCF_015237465.2. Classification (NCBI taxonomy): domain Eukaryota; kingdom Metazoa; phylum Chordata; order Testudines; family Cheloniidae; genus Chelonia; species Chelonia mydas. Next base: position 67,912,886 of record NC_051251.2, on the reverse strand, counting down.
AATTCTGCTATTTGCATCCTATGGGAGGACCCAAACTAGGCCACAAGGTAAAGGGTGTTTTCTGGATGCCTGGTCTGTTACAGTCTGACAGCAGATGTAACAACCCTTCCTGATGTGAGAGATTTACCAGCTTTCTGAACTAATTCAGTCTCAGGACACCTAGACTGCTGAAGGTCCTGGACAATATACAGGGCACCATCCTCCACTGGCCCCATGGGAACGGAATGGAGCTGGTGATCCTGTATGGATTTGTTCCACTAACATGTGATGAAAGTTCGTCTTGTGTGTTTGCCAAATGTACTCACCATTTTCTTGGCGGCATGGAAGTTTAGGAGCCAGCTAGTCAGCGTCTGGGAGCGTTGATGGCCATGAGGCTGATGTCTGGCCTGAAAAGAAAATCAATACATGAAGCAGACTGGCACATGAGTTGAGATTTCAAGAACAGTGGCTGAGCCTCCTTCCTCTCGGTACAAGCCCAAGGCAGATCTTGATTTGATTGAGTTTATCTAGTTCTCTACACTTGTGGATTCCATGTTAACCTTCCATGTTCTGTTAATAATACCAAGCATTTGTATGACATTGTTCTACTTCAGAAGTGTTTGAAGCATTAACTAATGGCTTTACTGACACTGTGGGAATGGCCCTGTGTAGGGGGAGGTATGCCTTGTGCTCCCCAGAGGAGCTCTGGGAGGAACTTCACCTAATAGAAACCGAATATGCCCTGGAGCCGAGCAGGAGTGCAGCATACTCCCCCAGTGTATGCAGCCACCCATGGGTCTGCCTCCTCCCAGTTCCTCCCCACCTCCACTGCGATGTTCTGGGGGGCACATGGAAACAACAGTAGCTGTGCTAAAGAGAGCACAGTGTCTGCAGTGGTACCAAACTACAGCCCAGGAGCCGACGGTGGGGACATAGCTGCTTGCACAGTAGAGAGCAGCCAGGCATCATCTGTCCCTAACTAGTTAATCAAGATAATTAGCTAATTAGATCATGTATATGAGCACGGCATACAGCAACTAAGTAATCCGGACACTTTCATTGTTATAAATGGTGGTGGAAACCAAAGTCCACAATTACTGGCAAACAGGACCGGCTCTAGGCACCAGCAAAGCAAGCACGTGCTTGGGGCGGCATTCCGGCCACCCTTTTTTTTTTTTTTTTTTGCTTGGCCAGTTGCGCTCTTGGAACTTGGGGCGGCAAAAAACCTGGAGCCGGCCCTGCTGGCCCAAGGATTCCTAGATCCTGGATCCACATAAGAAATTAGTGCTGTTTGAAGTTCAATACACAACTCCCAGACCCACTGTGGCACGAGACATTTGCAATCCAATACTCACACAGCTCTTCAAGTCCTCTCTGATGTGCCTCAGGATTTCTAATGGCTTCACAAGCTGCTCAGACAGACTGGGATCCCCAAAGTTCTCCAGCACGTCAATAACGAGGTGCAGCTCCGTCTCTACCAGGATCACTCTGTCATGCACCTAGGGAGAGAATGTGCAGGTAAAACAGTGTGTCCAGGGGAGTTGCAGACAGGAAGATAAGGAATGTCTGTGTTAGCAGCAGGTAGGAGTGGCCTGCTTCAGGAGACTTTCCAAAGCCTTGGCCATTGGGAAGAGACCTAAGACGCAGGGGAGGTGTGAATCCACTCTGTACACAGAGCCTGCTAATCACGAACCTTTGGACTCTGTTGCTTACACCTTCCTTCCTTGGAATCCAACAACATTTTGTGCTTCAGATCAATCTCAAACCTTTTTTACGTTACTACAATCTGAAGACATAGTTGGGCAGTGCAAGTATTTTTTTATTTTTATTTTTGCTGGTGATTTGGGGAACGTTTTCTGGATCTTCAGACTGGCTGTACATTGATGTGAATATGGTTTTAGAGAACTAAAATATTCTCTCGTGGGAAACCAAGATACAGAAACTAAGGATTTCCTGCCACATGACCTGGAGCTGCGTATGTGAGGGAGATTAACCAAGTTCAGTCTGGAAATAGATGGTAAAGACAGATGTGGATGAGTTGACGGTGACAAAGCCTTTGGTTTTTGAGCACTGAGGATAAGGTTAGTATCATGCCTTGTACTAACATGGAACAGTGATTTCAATTTGTCAGGGCTAAACTAGAGATGCTGAGATGTAAATTGTTCCCTGGCTCAATTATTTGATGCCATCTGAAGCCAGGCAATATATTGTTCTGTCTCTTGCCCCTGTTTTTCAGTGGCTTGCCTTACCATGTGCTAAATATTCTGCTGCAATATTTAAATTGATCCACAGTCTCAACATTTGTCTGGCTTCCCAGCCCTAAGGGTGTACAAAATATAGATATAGAAAAAGGGCCAGATTCCAACCTCAGATGATACCTGTGTCATTTGGGAATAAATTCCCTCTCCATGTTACTCTACAAAAGGATCACGTGAAATCAGCATCCAGCTTAGAAAGAGACAGTACTGCAACTTTGGAAAGAAGCAAGTGCTGTTTTGTAACTTTGTCTCTCTTGGCAGAGGTCTTTCTTACCGACAGCTCTTTGACTTTCCAGTTCCGGTGGAAAATCTTGGTGTTGCATTTTCGGTCTGACAACAGCATGATGTCCTCCTGGAGGCACAAAATAAGAACACAGGGAAATGTGTAAAGGAAGCAAAGCAGGGGAGAAAGTACCAAATTCGGTCCTCAGTTACATCATATAACCCCATTCAGCCATGCAAAGGTACAAAATCCTGGCACAATTTGACTCAACACCTCGATCCCCTAAGAATGCTGCTGTACTCGAGTCCTGGCTCTTCCCGAGAAGGTGCCAAATATGGCACAGATGTCAACAACAAGCGCTTGTCATATTGCTTTGCTGGTTTCAGGTTGTGAACTGCATTTGTGCAGGAGTTTAACTGAGAAGCGGCATCCTTTAACTCTTGACCGCTCATCTGAGTGGTGCACTTCCTCCGCTTCAGCATTGGTTAACGTGGAATGTTTGCACGACTTAAAAATAAATGACTTGATCTCTCTAATGCTGCTTGATGGCATGACATGAATTTGGGTTCCTCAGATTGTCTGTTTAAAGGACTAGACTCAGTTTTCTTTGGAAGGGAAAGATCGCCTATAGTTAAAAACTGGCTCTCATTCTCTAGGTTTGATTGTAACTCAGGACAGAGTTTGAACCCCTTTCAAAACTTTCTGAGATTTAAGATTAAGGATGGTTGACTCTGTAAGAAATCCGAGCTGGCCAGGCCCTAGCCTCCTTAGACTGACTCGAATCAGGAACACCTACTTAGACAGGTTGCCCCTTCTTTCTCTCCTAGCTCCTTTCAAATAGTAAGAATGCCGTTCTTCCCTTGCTATTGTCTAATCTGTGATTCTGCTTTAGATCAGTTCCCACCTTCCTGCCCTGTCCATGACTCTGCCTCTCTCTGACTCTTGCCGGAGCTGAACATTCTGAGCTTTGCCCTTTCTTAACTAAGACTGGGTGGGGGATCACCAACAAAGAAGATCCAGACAGAGAGACTTCTCTCTATTTTGTCTGCAACCCTACACCCCAAACTTACCGACGCATATTTCATCTGCCCACAGTAATATGCCGAGAAGGCTGCGGTTGAAACTACAGCCTAGCACCCACATTGCCATTATTGCCCTACTTATGTGTCTTCTTTGCACTTACAAATCTGTCCTTGACATTCTTGAAGGTCTCCAGTTCCCGGGGTGGCAGGGACTTGTATTTTGAGAGGTGGCACGTCTTCCTCTGAGCCCCTTTGGGAAAGGCCTCCGTAGACATTGTCCATAGGGTCAGGACAAGGAGCAGTTTGCAAGCCACCATTTTTCCTAATTGAATCAAAAAGGGGAAGTACACACATCACTCCATTTCCACGTTACAAGGATTATAAACTGTATTTTTGACAGTCTGACAAGGCGAGGAAAGAAGGGATGCAGGAAGATGAGGGCTACAATCAAATATATACATTGGTGGCTTGACCCCAAAGATCGCAGCTGAGCAAACTCAACTCTTCTATTCACAAATGTATTCAGATCAGGCCCCTTAATTTACGGCCCCCAGCACTAATAATAAAAAATAAACTGGTAAGAGACTTAGAGGGACGGATAATGTTTGATCCTTACTCTTTAGAGTAGATCACAGCAGATCAGTCTAGTAAGCCCATGTGCTAGACAGACGCCCCAGACCTCGTGGCACGTACCTTGGAGCATGTTTGCTGGGAAATGGCTTTAGTCTCTTCTTCTTCCTCAGGGTTGCTTGGCCTCCCTCTGGTCTGTGGCCTCTCTTTTCCATTGCTCTTGCTTTTATACTCTTTAGGAAAAAATAAAATGATATCTTGTTTTCCTTTTGTCGAAGGAGAAAAACCCACGCTCTAATGCGGCTGGAATCAATGAAAACTGGAAAGTGAAAGTACGGCAGGTGCGTCTAGCTCATAACCCTCTGCCCTCCTGAGTTGCGTGTGCCACTACCAGGGATTCCCAGGTGAGGGAAACTCTGCATGACATCATGACCAAACAATGCAAGATTTCCCTGCCTAGAGTAGTCGAGTTCTGTTTCTAATCTTAGCATTGCCCAGTTTCCGGATTTGCTGTGTTACCGTAATGATCCACCGAGCAGCCCTTTCATTCATTTTTTCCCCCCGCCCTCAGGAGTGACTCTGCGAGTCATCACTGATGAGCGAAGGGCAAAAGGACAGTGGTCTCAGTACTCTCACAATGGGCAGAAAGGGACTGTTCCCAGGAGGGAGCCTTCCCTCGCAGTCTTGATAACATCCAGGTTAAGGATCCCCGTTTGTGATTTACCTGGGAAGCAAGGGCTGGGGGAAGGAAAACCTGGGAAGCACTTTTGGCGATGGTCCAAGGGGGAAGAGCCAGCCACAGGCTGTCTGAGCGCTGGGCCAGGCTGAATGGGAGTGTGGCAGGGGAGCAGGCTGGGGCTGGCAGGAGGTGAGCGGAAGCTCCAGCAATAGTGCGATACAGCCTGGGGGGAACAGCAGAGACTGGAGGGGGGAGGCACGGAGGTAGCAGCCTTCCAAGGTACTCCAGACCCAGGGCACTGGTCTAGAGAAGGACTCCTTTTCGCCACTGGGGAGGGGCTGTGTGCTCTCAGAGGCACCGACATAAATAAGGACCGTGTGTCAAGAGGGGTTTGTAAGCAGGTAGCTTGCAACAGAGGCTCCGACAGATGGCCAATAGGAAGACAACTCACAGAGACTCCCAGTTAAATCACCAGCAACAAGCCTGAACTGTGGCCAGTGGGACTGGGACCTAGAAGCCAATATTAAATTTCCCTCCAAAAAGGGATGGCTTACCAAGGGCAGGCCAAGGCCTCGGCCTGACTCGCCCCTAGGGCAAGGATACTCTGGCATTCAGCATGAGGAGTGGCTGTAGTTGCAGAGTTAGGAACTAGCACATGTATCTTTGGTTGTAACCGTTCAAACCACTGTAGTGAGGGAACTCGCACCCTTTCCTTCTTCCAGGCCTCGTAAGGAATCGTTGCAGCTGAGCTGTGAGTGCATGGGCCTGTTCGGTAGAGAAGCTGGTTGACAAAGACTCTGCAGAATTCTTCTCTCTTCCGCCTTACAGCCTCTTCTGTTGTTCTTTCATACCAGTCACATCTCTGACTGTTTCTGGCTGCATGTAGTTGGGGCTGTAGATGAAATGGATCAAAGAGAAATCTAGGAGGCCATCAGATCTGATAACTTGAACAGAGGTTAACAATGAGGTGGGCCTGAGATCAACCCTGATGCAACCTCCACTTTGATGGCATATGAACTCTGAATCCAAGACTCTGTGTGAAGATGGGGCTGGTGGAAGAGTTAGGGATCTTTCCTCCTTTTTTGCCTTTGACTTTTTGTTGTTTTACTAACTTGCCAGCCGTCTCTGCTGCTCAGGTAGGTGACCAGCTGTCCCAGTTCTGAGGGGCAGGCTGAGCTGATTCAACTAATACCAGAATTTATGCTGCTGTGACTAGAACCAGCTCGGCCATCTTGTTAGCTTTTTGCTGCTGTCAGTTCCAGCTGGGCCGGTGGGCATGGGCTCTCCTGGCTGCTTCATGGAACCAGGCCTGTGTAAGAGAGTGACTTGCTGGTAGGGTTGCCAACTTTGACTGGACATATTCCCGGAGGATTCATCAGATGACATCATGGTTAATTAAAGATTAATCTTTAATTCCTGGAGACTCCAGGAAAATCCTGGAGGGTTGGCAACGCTATTTCCTGGCCAGTGCACCCCGCTACTCATTAGGCATAGCATAGCAAGCTCACCTCTCCTTTGGGCCCCCACTGATAGCAGCTCTGGTGGTGCCGTGGTCTGCTGCTTCCTGTGACATGGCCTCTGCCCGGGTAACATAGAGCCCCACCCCTTCTGGCATAAACCAACGGTCAAACAAACACTTCCCTGTCACCCTTACCTTGGGCCTTCGATCCGACGCCAAGCTCGTCCATTCCACCTTCCTGAGAGGGCTGGTAGGGGGGCACAGGCCCTCCCTCGCCCTGGGTTCTGCTATCCCTGGATAGGCAGCCAAGGCCTGACTGCGCAGACTCCTTGTGACCTCCCTGGACCGCTTCCTACCTGGCCCTGTCGTGGGCCTTTGACTCAGCCTCTTGCCAGGCTCCCAGTGTCTCAGCTCTGCTCTCTCTAAGCCTCTTCCCTGGGCTCACTGCAGAGCTTCTAAGCACTTCCTGCCACCCGGCTGGTTCTGCTGCAAGGGAATTTTCTCTGTGCCCCTGACAGCGCAGTCCCTGACCCAGCTGAGTCTTCCTACCCCTGAACCCCTCCACCAGCATAGAGAATCCTGGGTGCACTCACTTCCCCCGATTTCCTTCACTACGGCCTTGGGTTCGCTGCTGCCGCCCCACTTTCCTTCAGGGAGGCTCTGTCTACCAGCGGTCCCACGCAGCGCCCTGACTCCAGCCAGGCTTCTCTTCCTGAGCGGGAGTCACAGATCTGCTCTCCTTCCTGGTCAGGTCCCACCTGAGCCAAGTTCAACACTTGTAACTCCCCACTCCAGGCTTGACACCTTCTGTAGGTGTAGTGGGTCAGGGCTGATTGCCCCCACAGGCTCTCCCTTAACCCTTCTGGCCTAGTGGGGGGTTTGTATACCCCGTCATCTCCAGTGTGCTTGCCAAATGCTATCCAGTGAACTGTCATGTGGCATATGTTATATTCTTCTGTACCAGATATGGATGGTCACAGAGCTTGTTTATACCCACCAGATGCTCTGCCAGGTATGGCTAAGGTAACTTTAAATAAGGAATTTTACACACAGCATCACCTTATGGCTGCACAGTGCAATACAGTTTAGCATTCCATTCCGTCTCCTCCTATTAGTTCTACATTCCTACCATTTACAATATTTACACTATCACACTAGCTTTGAAGTTCAGTATGGATCAGTCTTTTAAGTGTCTCTGAATCATACTGGTTTTAAATTGCACAACCCGAATACATAGCAACTTGGTCATCTGGCAGTCCGTTAGTTGCAACAACTAGGTTCATCTGGATTTCTTGAGCTGACGTCTTCTTGTTCTGTATCTGCCATCCGTAAGGTTTGCTCTGTTAATTGTTCTTTCTGAGGAAGAAACTGTAGATGTTGATGGGTTCTGTTGAACTCTTCACGGTTGGTCTCAATCATATATGATCTTGGAGGTGAATTCTTTTCTTTATGTCACCTGGAGTTGTCCTTTCCTTATCTCTATCCAATTTGACATGAACACAGTCACCACATTCTAGACCTCGCAGTTCTCTGAGTGATGTCTGTTGTAAAAGTGTTTGTAAACTCCCCCCCACCCCCCCCGGTTTTGTGTGTGATTTGGCTACTCATTTCATGTCTGGCCACTTTGGAGATGATTTTTTCCCAGCGTTGGAACAGTAAGTCTGAGTTGTCTTCCCAAGAGGAGTTGTGCTGGACTATATCCAGTGGTTGCTAGTGGTGTTAATCAGTAACTCAGAAGAGCAGAGAATGGGTCTTCCTGATGTAGGATTTTCTTGGCTGTCTGTACAGCTCTCTCAGTTCTCTATTCACTTGTGGGTAATGTGGGCTGCTAGTAATATGTTCAAAATCATATTTTGTTCAGAATGACTTAAATTCTGCTGCAGTGAATTGTGATCTGTTGTCTGTCACTAGTTGTTCTGGACTACCAAAGTGAGCAAAAGTGCACTTTAGTTTCTCGGTAACACTGTGACATGTTATGTCCTTCAAGTATATTTATTTCTATATCCCTGGAAAAACAGTCCACAACAACCAGGTAATGATGTCCTCTGAATTCACATAAATATGCAGCTAGTCTCCTTCAGGGTCTCTCTGGTAGAGGTGTTTGTACACTGCATGATCCAGCATTGTCACTTAAGTTGATTTCTACTGGATTTTCTTTCAAAAGTCCAGTCTTATCAAATCCTTCATTGAGTTCCTCTACTTTTCTTCACTAGGCCCACATGGCTGCCATGCTGTGGCTGAGAAGGTTGCTGGTCTTTGATCCTTTGATCACATGCACTGTGAATGCATAGCTTTGGTCTTTGTAAGTTATTTCTGTGGCGAACTGGCCCATCCAGTTCTGAATACCTCCAGGGCTACGTCAGAGCTGTGTCTGGTGACTTTAACTCCGTGGGGGGTTGAAGGTGCTCGTAGGTCCCCTCCGAGATGATTGCAGTGTCAGTTCCTGAGTTAATTTTAAAGTCAACAGTCTTGCCAGAAATATTCACTTTCACTCTCCAAGCAGGCTCTATATCATCACAAGTGATAGATCCCAGAAAGAATGGGTCTTAATTGTCTGTGAGTCAGCTCCCTGACTGCTTTGGTGCAGCAAAGAGGTGCAAAATGTCTATATTTTGTGCATTTAGTACACTGTGTGCCTCTGGTTGGACATGCATCATCTCTTGGACTATGACTTTTTCCACACCTTGTTGACGTAGGCTGAATCTGTCCCTCTTACTCAGGGAGCTCTTTGGGAATAACTTTTAATAGTCATGCTGCATCTGTTAACAGCTTCTAAGTTAGTTTTTGCTTTTGAAGTTCGGAGAGTTGCTCTTGGTTTTCCTGTCTCACCAGCTCTGATGGCTTTGTTACTTGAATAGCTGTGGCTAAAATTAAATCTTTCAATGGTAGCTGCTGCGAAAGGTTTTTAATCAGTTACTGCTATAACTAGCCTGTCTATTTTCATGTTTTGCATTCCCATAATCATCGTTTTCAGCCAGAGTCTGCAGAACTCTTATGAAACAGTCAACATTTTCCCATGGCTCTTGAATTCTCTAGTTTTCATAAACCACTTATCTCTGATGTATAAAGAATGTATCAAAGCTAGCTAGAACGCTTGCATAGTCATGTTTGTGACTGTCTTCAGTAAAAATGAAAAGGATTTAGAGATATGCTGTGCCTGTGTCTCCACAGCATAAATGAAAGAAGATACCTGCATACCTCCAGTTTCTTTGTGGACCTTGGTAGCAATGTGAAATCTTGCAAAATATTGTTTCCAGCCTGTCCATTGAGAAGGTTTGTCAAAGCGGATGTTCTCTGGGGCATTGAAGAGTGGCATGTGGATGAGATCCTGCAACCTTTCTTGCTGTGTTCCTTCTGTCTGCAACCTTTGTTGCTGTTTTCCTTCTGTTTCTGTTCTTAGTTTACTCCTGACAACAAGTCATGTTCTCCTGTACCAGCTATGTGGTCAGGACTCCCCAGGGAACATTTGTCTAGCTCTAATGGTAATGCCAAAAGGAAGGAGAAAGACAAGATTCACAGCTCTCTTTGGCCTTTAGTTGCCCATTTGGAAATGCAGTGAGGGTGATCCAAAAGCAAGCAGCTTTGCAATACAAGAGGGAGGCAGTGTGGCCTAGAGGCTAGAATGTAAGACCAGCTGTCAGGATCCTTGGCTCTGCCACTGGCCTGCTGAGTGATCTTGGACAAGTCACTTTGCCTCTCTGTGCCTTAGTTCCCCATCTGTAAAATCAGGAATAATGAGAAGGACTTCCTTTGTAAAGCACTGTGGGATCTACTGCTGCACAGCACTCTACAGGAGCTGGGTATTATTACTACAGTGCACCCAATTTTCTGTTAACAAAATGCTTTTAATTGAAAGACAGGAATGACAAGGCCTGGGAAAACAATTTTATTGGTTCACAATTATAAATAAAAAGGCATAATCTTAGTAATAGATAAATACATAAATAATAAATAGCTGATCCATAATAAAGAACACTTTGGTTCAAGTCTGGAAGTTATACAAATCAATTACCCTTCTTAGTCAGGTTATAATACATAAAGAAGCAGCAAGATAAAAATATGCTCTGTATAAATACATCTGCCGAGGATATTTACAGTAAGAATGCATTTCCTGAGGTTGTTTCTAAGAGATCTGAAGCTGTGACTAGTGTGTAAATCCTAGAACTGGAGTGCGTTGTTTTGTTGTTTTAAATCAAAGCTTATGAAATGTTTCCAATATTTTTGGATATGTTACCTTGGCTAAAATGCATTCATATAGTGACAATACAATTACATTCAATAAATAATATCCCCAGAGGGCCAAATCCTATTGAAGTCCTAAATTCCAACTGTGATGAAAAATGGTCCTACAATTAATCTTCTGTAAGGAGTCTAGAGTGCTGCACCAGCTGGAAGTTGGAGCAACCTGGAGGCCAATTGTTGTGTAATTCTTTGGTATAAAAGGATGGAATCAGTTTGCTTGGGGATCTATGATCAGAAGCCAGAGGGAGAAGATGAATGTTCCTGGTTGACACACGTCTTCTCCCAAGATGTATGCAGTGCTCTCAGGCTAGGGACTCTCTGGTCTCTAAGCAGATATGGACACGGGCACTGCAGAGACCAGATGGCTACACACAGAGCTCCCTGTAGGCTGCACATCTCAAGTCTTCGTTCAGCAGTCGGAAGAGATTGAGGATCACAGATGCTTCCAGGCAGCCAGGTGTTTCCTGGGAAATGAGAGACTATTTACATCCGGAAGTGTGAATGGGGCTAAATTAAAGCCACCATTCTTAAAAACAAAGAGATAATAAGGATAGAAATCTCCCTGCTTCACCCCTCCTCCCGCATTTCCTAAAAAGCCTGATTTATTGCAGAGGGTCAAAATCCCTGGTGGTATAATCTTCTTACAGGCGGTGCTCGGAAGAGACAGTCACTGTAGCAGCAGACACAACAGGGTTTTTTTATTAAGATCTGCTAGATTTGTGCACAACTACAGTTCTGGGATTATTGAAACAGGCTGGAGAAGGCACCAGAGAATAGACTGTAGAAATCCACCCTGGCCTCTGGGATGGAAGCCTAGTAGGCTTGTTCCTTCTCTAATTTGTAAGGAAGTTCACTTTCCTCATTGTCTCGACTGACTACTCACCGTCTCTTTGCTCTCATGGAAATTTTGGAGCCAATTGTTCAGCCTCCTGGAGTGTCGATGAGAATGAGTTTCTCTGGTCTGAAAACAAAATTGATACAGACTGGTTGGTGCCCAGAGATTTCAGCCGACAGTGGACAAAAGCCCTTTCTCTCCAGGCGCAGAGCAGTTCTTGCCCTGACATAGTCTAGGCGGCTACCCTTGTGCATATCATATCAACTACCCCCGCTTTCAATGTCCTATGTAAGGATGGGCCCAAAGCAAGAGCCACATGCGAGTATTTGTGGGTACAAGGTAAAGCAACCCATTTGGGAAATTCCTAAGGGTTCTCCTTGAAGAGATTCATATCTGGCATTGAAAGAGAAATCTGTCACTGAATACTCACGCAGCCCCTCAGGTCCCCTCTGATTTGCGTCAGGATTTCTAGAGGCCTTGAGAGCAGCTTGGACAGACTGGGGTCCTCAACGTTCTCCAGCACGTTAATGGTAAAGTCCAGCTCCTTCTCGACCAGGATGACTCTGTCGTGCTCCTGCGGAGAGACACTCGTAGGTAAGACAGTGTCTGTGGGAGAAATATACACCGCTGTGCAGATACAGGACTAGAAATTCCCATGCGTAGGGGCAAGTAGACTAGGTTGAAACAGGAGATTTTCCGTAGCCACTGAGGGCTTTATTGATTTGTCAGTAAATGAAATACTGAAATCACTCTGGACTGCAAACAGCTTCATCTCCACACGCCTTTCTTGACACCAGTTTATAGCCAGTGAGAAGGCACCTGAACTGAAGGTGAGGGGTGACCCTTATTTATACTGAGAAAGAGCCACAGTCAGATCGGACATGTTCCTGACTCAGTCGGTGACTTCAAAGTCAATGGTCAGAGTGCCACGTGTCAGATTAGCATAGGGCTAAGTGAGATCAGATTCAGAGGGGGCACATGTGAGGAGAGAAGCATCTGCTAGCATGTGACCTTCTTGTACCCCTTGACTGAGATTTTTCGTACCGACAGCTCTTTGACTTCCCAGTTCCGGTGGAAAATCCTGGTGCTGCATTTTCGGTCTGACAACAGCATCATGTCCTCCTGGAGGCAGAAGGAAAGAACAGAGACCCATATGTATGTAGGAGCAGGAACAAACCTGTACTAGTTCTTCCCTCAGTTCTATCCATGCAATCCCAGTGGTGATGCAGGGAGAAGAGATGCTGGCATCAGATGTCTCCCTTGTATCTCTCGGGCTGGTATCCTCAAGGGATATGACAGAGATACTCATGACAAACTTTAAACTGTGCTTTGTCGTCCTACTCCAGTGAGGAGAGGACCTGGGTTCAGCAGGCGCTGTGCTAGAGCACTGGTGCTTGCCAGCAGGGTGCTAGAGCTGGGAGAAATGTAAAACCAAATCCTTCTTGATAATTGGTTTTGAGCTTCTTCCCTGAGTCCAAAGGGACACGCAGAGAGGGCTGCTCTTCAGATTACAGCCCAGGGCTCAGAGTGCTGTTATTGCCCAGTGTGTGTTCTTCACACTTACAAATTTGTCCTTGGCTTTCTTGAAGGCCTCCAGTTCCCGAGGTGGCAGGGACTTGTATTTTGTGAGGTGGCATTTTGTCCTCTCAGCGCCTTTGGGAAAGGCCTCTGTAGTCATCGTCCAGATGGCCAGAGCAAAGAGAACTTTGTAGCCTACGTTCACCATTTTCCCTAACGGAGACAGAACGGGAGAGATACATGACTGACATGCCAGGTTGCAAGCCTTACCAGCCAGCGAGTTGGATGGTGTCTCAGAAGCTAGGCCTGCACTGGAGACAAACCTAGCTCTAAATTTTCTTTTTACTGTTTCTTAAAACATTGTTAAAGCTACTGCAGGAGGCAGCTGGGGACACATCAGAATCAGTGAAATGCCCAGCTGAGATCTGTGGCTTCCTATCGTGGACTGGGAAGTAAAAGAATTGTTACCATTTCTCATGTCTTCCTCAAGCCAACCAGTTCATTTGATTGGCTGTTTAATTTAACAGCTGACAGACGTGACAGTTTTCAGAAAAAGACGAAAACAAAGTACTGAGATTCAGCAGAGTTATCAGTTCTTTTCAGACCACCCTTCAGACGTCAACTGTTGTAAATACTTGCACACTGTGTAGTCAAACAATGAAGTAGCTAGTCGGTGGAGCAGGATACATCATCCGATAGCATTTGTTACAAATTGATCCTGCTTCTTTTAGTACAGCAAAGTGTGAACTAATCCTAATTTTATGCAAATATATATCTGCCACTTGCCAAATAGTTCTGATCAATAATTTTCAGGCTACTGAGCGTTTTTTGTCTATTTGCAATTTGATAGTCATTGTATATTTTGTTGCTGGGCTCCTAAATCCCATGACATTGTTTCTGCTCCATAATTTGATGACTGAACTATTTTTAATCCATGCACATTTTTGTATGAAATGTCATTTGTCAAAGTTTTGGGGGTACCCAAACACTTTTCACAAGTACCCAACAATTCTCCAGACACAAAACGAAAACACTCTACAAATCATAGCAACTTGAACTCCCATTTTCTCCAGGAAACTATTCATGAATCAGAGCGGTTTTTGTTTAAATATTCAGCCATTAATAAGACATTACAGGTGTATCGCACTTTGCTTGTACAACATTCATTCCTTGCTGTCTACCATAGAGCACAATAGAAGCACTCAATAAAGAGAAATCGTGTCGTAAGGAGAGGCTGCAGGCGAGTCACCCTTACCTTGCCGTGTATTTGCTGGGACGTTGCTTTAATTGCCTCTTGTGTCTCAGGGCTGCTTTGTCTCTCTCTTGGCTCTGAATGTGGTTTTTCTTCTCCATTGCTCTTGCTTTTATACCAAAAGGCTCTTTCTGGTTAAGAAAAATTACATGAAACCTCATTTTGCTTTAGTCTAGGGCAGAAAAACCCAGCTCTGCTGTCACCCAGCAAAGAGCAGCTAAGTGTTTGGAAAGGGAAAGCAAAAGTGAGGCAGGTATTACAGGTGAGCTCGAGTACTGAGGAATTTCCAGGTGAAGAAAACACTGTGACGTCACAAGTGAACTATGCAGGAGTTCCCTGCCTAGAGTAGGTGTGTATGTAGACTTGGCCTTTGCTGAATTGCAAAGCCCTTTGGGGTCCAGCGTAGAGAAGAATCTCAGCCCCTTTTGTTTTTAAAGTCCTCTTGCTTGCAGATATAGCCTCGAAAATGTAAAGTGAGCAGGTGGGTTGGAACCTTCTCACCAATCTCCTGCAGATCCTGGTTACTCACAGCAAACCAGGGCTGGCCTTTAACGTCAGACACATCACAGATGTGCACTGAGGACTACAGTAAAGGCCGACATGCAGTAATTTCGGGTTGGGTGGGTATTTGTTTATCCATCCCATCTGTTTTACTTTTCACCACAAAAGCCAAGAACATACGGTCTCTGTGGAGGTCTTCTATACTCTAGCATTACCATTTAGCTGCAGTAGCTTTTATTCCACTCATGCACAGAGGCCCCAGTCAGGATCAGGGCCTTTGTACACAAAATAAAGGCAGTCCCCTCTATAAGTTTACAGTCTAAATGGAGCCTTGGCACAATGGGATTGTAGAACACACGTGAGGGGGAGAGACAAGGATGGCAGTAATAGGAGCAAAGCTTTGCTTGGATTAACGAAGAGTACATGTTTGATTGTCTCCTTTCCTAGGTGCAGCTCTTTGCAGTCCTCCGCTTCCCCCACCTGCCATCCCTAGACCTCACGCTGTTCTCGTACGTGTGTTATGATCTGTTTCCAGCCTTTTGTTCTGATCTTTCTGCTGTAGAAAATGCCTGTATTCTACTGTCGTTTCCTTGCCTCGGTCAAGGCTGATCCCCATTATTCAGACATAGTCTGAGGAATAGAGCCAGACAACTTTTAAAGTAACAGATCTCATGGTCCCTTTCCTCATTTAAATGTGACCCAAACGTGTCTCTGAAATACAAGGCTACACCACATAAAATAAATATATTTTAAATGTTGTTTCCCCTTTGCTTACCTGCTAGTACGTAGAATGGTATGATTTTCAAGTGTTACCCAGGCCCGACTATGATTTTTTTAATTGATACAAAAAGAAAAGGAGTACTAGTGGCACCTTATTGATCCAATTATACCAGTTCAACAAAGCGTGGGTGCCGTTATGTCAGCATAACAGTGCCTGACACCGGAATAGTGATGTCTTTCCCTGAACAGGTAGAGCTATTGGCGGTATAAGACATCGGCATTCCTTTTCACCATACCAGTACACCACAATAGTCACAGGAGTACAACGTACTAGTTGTGAAAAGACTTTGATATCAGGGGCTCGCATTTGAGTAGATCAAAGAGCTCTAGTAACACAGGAAGCAGCTCACTCCTTTCTAGGAAACAGACTCTTGCATGACTACACTCAGGTTTTGGAAGGTAGAAAAACCCTTTGATTCACCTTTAAAGGGCCCTGTCTGCCACTACTTACTCAGACAAAACACCCGTTGACTTCAGTGGTATTCAGCCTATGAAAGCACTGCAGACCCAAAGCTAACCAGCTCCACCATGCCTAAGTCTCTGTACACTCTCTCAACTTCCTTTTATTAGCCCTGATTCCTGTTTTTCTTTTATGCATTATTCTCTGTCTCTCTCTCTCTCTTCTGAGAGAATAAGTGTTAAGCATAACCAGGTAACTGGCAGGCGTAGTTATCAGTTATGTCAACACAGGTGTTTAAATTCCTGTTGCTACCTGTGCCATTGTGGGATGTGCACGATCTGCACACAAAGTTTCTAATGAATAAAAGGAAACCTGCGTGTGTTTGTGCTGCTTGCCATGTATTAGATCAGGGCTTCTTATTCAGAGTAACAGGAAAATCCACAACTATATGGAAACAATTCTTAGCCCAAATAATTCAAAGATAACTGGGTTCTGTCAGTGGCACCCTTGGAGGTAGCTGACAAAAGAGAGATGTTTCCTGAAGTTTGAAAAGCAGCTTTCTGACACCGACTAAAGTAAACTGCATTGGACACGATTAGCAGACCAAACAATACACTGCATCCAATTTGACTGCATGTATCAACACAGGACTCTGACGTATGCCTTGCTACCATCAGGTTAGGAGCTAATGAAGCAAAAATGAAACTGGTTGAGTTACATCAACATATTGCTTCCGAAGTCCAGCTACGCAGGCAACCTATTCAAGAAGGAGAAATGGATTAATGGTATTCAAGAAGTGAAATGTTCAAAAGAAATTTTCAACCCCTTTGTATGCAGCTATTATTTCACAAGACATTTTAAAGAACTTTTTGGGGGTGTTGTTGAATAATACAGGACTGTTAATTGCCTCTTGTGGCTATGATAGCTTTAGAAGCAACCAGCAATAATAGTACCTAGCTCTTATCTAGCACTTTCATCTTTGGATCTCAAAGCGCTAGACAGAGGAGGTCAGTATCGTCTCTATGTTACAGATGGGGAAACTGAGGCAGAGTGAGGGAATTGATGTGGCTAAGGTCACCTAGGAACCCACTGGCGGAGCTGGGAATTAACCCAAACCTCCTGCTTTCTAGTTCAGTTCCCAAGCCAGTAGGTGACACAAAGCAGACGCGTGCAGCTGTATAGCAAAGGAGTGGGGGTGGGAGAAGAACACTTCCATTTTAAGGCCACTATAGAACGCTAATACTTTCCATTAAGGGAAAATTCTGCTCCTCTTATGCAAGTCACATCAAAGTCTAGTTGAATGTGTCAGGCAAACAGGATCTGAACCTAAGTCTGGAAAGCATGTTTGCGAGAGAGCCTGTCAAGGTTCCCCCCAACTCTGAACTCTGGGCTACAGTTGTGGGGACCTGCATGAAAGACCCCCTAAGATTATATTTTACCAGCTTAGGTTAAAACTTCCCCCTAGGTACAAATTCCTTTCCTTGTCCTTGGACAGTACTGCTGCCTCCACCAAGTGATTTACACAAAAATTCAGGGAAGGGTCACTTGGAATCCTTATCCCCCCAAAATATCCCCCCAATTCCCTTCACCCCCTTTCCTGGAGAGGCTTGAGACTAACACACCAACCAATTGCCTTAGCAATGGAAGCACAGACCAGACCCTTTGTCTTCAGGAAACTGAAATCAATCAGGTTCCTAAAAGAAGCACTTTATTTATAATGAAAAAGTAAAAGAATCACATGTGCAAAATCAGGATGGAAGGTAAGTTTACAGGGTGATAAAAAGATTTAAAACACAGAGGATTCCCCCTAACTTCCACTGATTTCAATGGATGGTAGGAGCCTAAATATCTTTGGGGATCCGGGCCCACATTTTAAAGGGGTTTCAACTGGGCCTCCAACTTAGTGAATGTAAAAGAGCCCCTGCAGAATACGTATGCTCCAAATATCCTTTTTAATTAAGAGCAGTGAAATGTTAACACCATGTAACCTAGCTATTGATTTATAATATAGGGAGACCATTGGCTCATTCTGTGTCCCAATTTCATTACCTACTTAATACACTAGCTAACACAAAGAATAACTGTTTGACACAGCGATACAGGTGATTATTATAAATGCAGTTGTAACTCAGATTGCTCTGGAGTGGTTAACACTGAGCTAAAATATTAGCAAGGGCCTAAGGCAATTATGAATCAATCCTGGGTCCCAAAAGGGGAAAATTCTGTTCGCAAATCCATACAGTAATCATCACCATGTTAAGCTGCATTCTGAAGATACAGTAATTCTGTGAGGAAAGAGAGGGAGGCAGATTCACTGGTACGCACCAGCTGCTCAGGCAGCTCACAGCATCAGTAACCCTGGTTAAACTGGCTGGGGAAGTAAGCCGAGTTCCTGGCTGCTTTGAGTCACTGGAGTGGACCCAAGCAGCTAGAAAGTACCAGTGCATCTGACTCAGTTTAATTTATTGATGTGGGCCCAGCTCCTTAAAGGTATTCAGGCTCAAACTCCATTGGGAGTTAGGCACCTAAATACCTTTGAGGAGCTGAGCTATGGATACTTTTGTTTCACCCACTAGCCGTATTTTACCTTACATGAACCAAATCTAGTGTAAGCGGGGGAATGGTCCCGCTCTTGTGGGGAACTTTCCTGGCTTCTGCACGACCCCGGTGAAGTGGGCTAGCAAAAGGATCTGAGTCCTCGCTCCCACTTCCTTTACCCAGTGGCCTCCCTGCCCTTGAGGACTCCCCTTCCACTCTCCTGTCTGGCAGAGTCCTCGTAACCCCAACAAGGCTGAGCCCAGGATTCCTGGGGGGCTCGATCCCCAACCCTGCTGTGGTCACCTAGGACAGGGGCTAGGGTGTCCCCACTCCGGGGTACTCTCTCTGCACTGGGCACTTCTCTGACCCACTGACCATTACATACAAGTTAAAGCAAATGCAAGTTATTTAATCAAGCAGTGTCTCTGGAACGTCAGAGCAGTTCACAGTCTGTTCCTTGTAAGTCCCAGGCCTCCTGCTCAGGCCCTGGCCCTGCTGCAGGGATGCTGTGGGTTGGACACTCGCTCTGGTGGCGGCCACACGCTCTCAGGCTCTAAGTGGTAGGACCCTTCTTCCCAGTGTCGCCCCCACCCTGTCGGGGTTACGATCCAAGCCTGGCCTGCAGAGCCTCTTGGCTGAGGCGTCTCCCTGTGCTGGGCCTGCTGCCCAGGGTCCCCCTCGCTCTGCCCAGCTGCTCACCACACCCGGCTCCAGATTGCTCCCGCCCCAGCTGCACCACTCGGTCTCTGCACTGCTGCTGGTCTGCCTCCAGCTCCCTGGGCTGCTTCTTTGGCCCCTCTGCCTCTGGTTGCTGCAGCTCTGCTCCCAGGACAGGTCTGCTCTGCAGGCTGCTTCTGTGACTCTGCTCCCAGCACTGACCTGCTCCCTGGGCTGCTTTTCTGGTCCCTCTGGCTCTGGTTGCTGCAGCTCTGCTCCCAGGGCAAGTCTGCTCTCTCTCGCTGTGCCTCTGGCTTTCGGGCTGCAGCTCTGCTCCCAGGACAGGGTCTGCTCTCTCTGGGCTGCTTTTCTGGTCCCTCTGGATCTGGCCCAGTTCTGCTCCCCAGCTCAGCTCGGGCCCCTGCTTTCTCCTTAGCTCGGCCCCACTCTGTCTGACCCAGGCAATTCCAGCTCACACGGAGGATGGGACCTCCCTGGCCTCCTGACTCCCTGATTAGCCTGCCCGCCCTGTCATTCAGGCTGACCTGGAGCATGGGCCTCTCCCCATTGTTCCTGGGGGCTGTCAGTCTCAGGGTCCTGATTCCCCATCGACCCTTCCCCCTTTTAGTACTGGGAGCTAGCAACTAAAACACCCCCAATGAATGTTAGTAAGGGGGCAACAGTCCCCTTATACTAGGATGGATAATTGCTTTGGCTGACAGGAAGGGCTACATTAATAGTAGGTGACACAAATGTTTTTTGGCTTTAAGATATCTGAAAAGCGGTAACGCTGCCTTAGCCAATGCAATGAGTGGAACTGATTCTGGAGTGGTGCTTTTTACACATTCCCACTTTCCCTTCAAAAGGGATACAGTGAAGGCACTTTTCATAGTGTTGCAACCCCAGGTGTTTATAAATTGTGAGTCAAGCCTTGGAAAATCACCCGATTGTCTTAAAAATCGTGAGATTAAATGTTGGGTTCTTTGTAGTTGCCTTGAAGAATTGGAGCATTTGGGATGAACATTTTCATGCCTTTCTCTGGCGCCATGAGGGCTCGGAACTTACTTTAAACCATTCAAAGCTGAGATTCTCCGATAGTAACTTGATTCCAGCAGCTGGGGCTCGAACAAAAACACTGTCTGCTGCAAGACTCCCGAGAAAGTCCTGAGAGTTAGCAGTAATGTTTTTGTGGTTCTAAAAATCACCTCTCCGTTCACCATAACCTTTTTTGAAGGCAAACTCTTAACATTTTGTCTGACAAATGTTTCACTGCACTGTGTATCCACATGCTTTTGCTGCTCTCTGATGGATCGATATCAATTTTTCTTTCATTGAAAAAAACAAACATGTTGGAATATGTATTCAGGGAAGGAGCACTCAAAAAACCCCCTGCCCATTGGCTTTGCAAAGAGAGGAGAAAAACGGGCTGTGCTAATGTGATAGCTGCCATCTTGTCCAAAACACCGGGGATTGAACCAAGCCCCCCAGAGACAAAAGCACGAGCTGTTAGAGTTTGAGCGGAAAAGTCATGCATCCTTAGCTGCAGCTGTAACAGACCCATGTCCTCTGGATCGGGGACGTGTATCACACAATCACCATTGGCTTACGTCAGCTCTGTGCCAACCAACGCTGATGTTTTGCTCTGGGAGCTGATTCTCAGTTCCATTCCAGCTGCTTTACCTACTTTGGCAGCACAAAGCTTGCTGCAAAGGTGTCATAACTGCTAACCTGGAATTTCCCTAGCAGCTTTGGAGGGGGTGCAGATGCGGTAGTGGCTCTGAGCCTCTCTCCTACTCGTTTTGGCCCCTGGTATAGGAAGTATGGCTAGGAGAGAAGAGGCTTTGGAACAGGGCTCATGGGTCTTTGGGGGTTTTTTTGGAAGGGGTGTGTGGGAGGAGCTACTGACAAGGTTACTTAGTGATGTCATTATAAGAAGAAACGTCCTCCAGAAGAAAACAGTAAAAGCCCTTAATTGTTTGCAATGATCTAACACATTGTGGAACAGATCCTGATTTTGCTTCTACCGATGTAAATGAGATCACGATCCATCCCAGTTTCTGTGTGATTACAGTAGAGAAGAAGTATTGGACTCTCAGATACTGCTGCTTCCACGGACGTAGGGTGAGTTCACTGAGCTGTAGGAGTGGAGAGTATCTTTGGCTGGTTCTGGTGCAGTTAAACTCTTCATCAGCCCCAGGCTGCTCAGAGACTGAGCACAGCCCAGCAGGTTTGTCAGGCTTCTCTAAAGACTCTGGGCCAAATCTAGACCTGAGTTCAAATTCTACTCAGTGGTTTGAGCATTGGCCTACTAAACCCAGGGTTGTGAGCGCAATCCTTGAGGGGGCCATTTAGGGATCTGGGGCAAAAATTGGGGATTGGTCCTGCTTTGAGCAGGGGGTTGGACTAGATGACCTCCTGAGGTCCCTCCAACCCTGATATTCTAGGATTCATAAATTATGCTCATCTACTCAGGGACAGAAGCTATATCATATCATATGACTTATGGCCTGCTGGGTGACCTTGGGCAAGTCACTTCACTGCTCTGTGCCTCAGTTTCCCCATCTGTAAAAAGTGGATAATGATAGTGCTGTCCTTTGTAAAGCATGTTAAGCTTTACTGATGAAAAACACCGATGTGGCTTCATCCCAGCAGCAGATACGCATATTTCGGGAGGTGGGTGGGGGGGCGTTCCTCTCCCAAATCCTTAGCGCTTCATGCAGCAGCTTCCTCCACTGCACTCAGGAGTCCCCTGCCTTACAGCCCAGCTCCCTTCCCTACCCCAGAGCCAGACTTCACCCCTCTTCCCTGCTCCCTTTGACATCCTGAGTCCCTCTCCCATCCCCCTCAACGTAGCTTCTCATAAGCCAAGATGGCCACCATTTTCAAGCTCTACATTCCCTTCCAGGCTCCAGAACCTGCCTCTGTGACCCCGCACCCACCGGCTCCACTCCCACACTGCCCCCGGGGCCCCACACCACTGCCTCTGTGACCCCCCCTGGCTCCACCCCCACACAGCCCCCAAGGCCCTACACCCCCTGCCTCTGTGACACTCTCACTTCCAACTCCCTTCTCCCCAGGGCCCCACTTCCTTTCTTCAACCCCCATACTGCCCCCCAGGGCCTCACACAGCCTGCCACTGTGATTACCCCCTCCGCCAGCTCTCACAGATCCTTCACCAGGTTGCCATTTATCACCCCTAAGGAAAAGTGCATCAACCAATTCCTTATGTGAAGTCTCCCCATCTGTTCCCTGCTGGCCTGTAGGCTGTTTATGTTCAGCGAATAGTTCGCCCCAGCCAGGGGACCGGGCCTCTCCCTTCCCTCCTCATCCAGCCCCATGGCAAGGCCATTCTCTGCACCTACCTCCTTTATCTCCTGGGCTGCTGTTGCCAACTGGGTCTTACTCCTCCCGGCCTGGGACATGCTGGCACGAATCACCCGTGAAACATGGGACTATCTTGGGAAAAAAGCAGGATGTCTTGCAGTCTTTTCTGAATTTTGTCATATTTGGTGTTATTCTTAAAACCCCAGCTCCTGGAGTCAAGTGATTCTGTGTGACTCTTAGCTTTGATTTAAAATATAAAAGTACATTTCTAGGCCTCATGATTGGGGGGAAAGGCTTATAAATGTGACTCCCCAAAGTCTCAATAACCAGCAGGCAATTACAAAAGAACCCATAATGTATTATTTTAGAAACAACCTCATGACTTTAAAGGCAATCTTGTGATTTGGTGGCAACCTGACTCATGATTTTTGAATTCTTGGGGTTGGCAATACTGTCACTTTAAATCAAATTGGGAATATGTCCTTCAGAGCCAAAATACTTTTTGCTTTTAATTCCAGAACTTCACCCTAGTGGGGGTGATGATACTTCACCAACATTTAAAGAGTCCAGGCTTGATTCTTTGCTTTCCTGAACCATTTATAAATATAGTCATTTGCACATATGCAAAGTGATACAGAATAGGTATAAAAAGTAATCACTGTTGATTTGGTACCATTTTGCAGTAGTGTAAATAACAAATCCAAGTGCAAGGTTGCAATATTGCCCATCCCCAAAGATCCACAAATCATGTCAAACCCTAAATCTCATGCAATTAGACCAACAATCATGAGATTTTTTTAAAAAAGATTCTTCTGTAGTTTTTTGGGTTGGTCTTTTGGATTCCCCTGTCCCCCCAGTGCGTTTGTGAGATAGTGTTGCTAACACTTCCATATTTATTCTGTAAGGTGATTGTGCCCCTGCACTGCCCATCCCGTACCCAGCAAGTTATTCGGCACCCTGTCCCCAACTCAATCCTCTCTCCACATCAACTCTGCTCGTCCCCCTGTGTCCCATCATTTCTGCCCCTCCTTCCTTCACCGCAGCTCCTCCTGAAGCTGCTGTGTCTCTTCCCCGGCCCTCTGCCAGGGATGGGAGTTGCAGGGAGTGGAGGAGGGAGTGGAGCCTCTCTGAGCTCCTCTCTCCTCCACTCCTGTGACAGTGATGTTGGCACCTAAGGGGCAGAGACTTCTGACTGCTTCCTGCAGCAGCCTTGATTGGCTGCTCTTCCCCACGACCGGAGACAGTGGGAAAGACAGCCAATCAGAAGCCAGGCTGCAATTCCCAAGAGGGTTGGAGATTCTCACGTCATCACCAGACAGATTCCAGCCCTGGCTAAAATCCTGCAACCTGTGAAAAAGTCACGAGCGGTGACAGCACTGGGGCAGCAGAGAATCAGGCTTTTTATATAGTGCATATAATAATATTAATAATACCCAGCTCTTATAGAGTGTTTTTACGGGTAGGTCTCAAAGCACTTTACCAAGGAATTCGGTATCAGTATTCCCATTTTACAGATGGTACAGAGCAGAGACGTGACTTGCCCAACGTCATCCACCACTCCAGCAGGTCAGTGGCAGAGCTGGGAATAGAATCCAGGTTTCCCGAGTGCCAATCCCCAGTATCTATCCCCCTCAGACAAAAACAGGGCAAATTGCAGCCACGATGTACTCTGCAAGAGCAGTTGAATAGTTTTCCCAGACCTGTGTCTTCACACGGATATCAATGCGTACAAATAAAAAGGAAGCAAAAAGCAATACATGTTACAATCAGGCTCCAGTTAAAACAGCAGCATTTTACTCTAGAAGAGTGTGTCACATATATTGTGATAAGTATAGGATAGTAATTATAGTCAGTGCTTTTTGCCCAATTTAAAGGCCCCATAATATTC
Organism: Chelonia mydas; assembly: GCF_015237465.2. Taxonomy (NCBI): domain Eukaryota; kingdom Metazoa; phylum Chordata; order Testudines; family Cheloniidae; genus Chelonia; species Chelonia mydas. The sequence goes on along the minus strand of NC_051251.2, from coordinate 67,888,761 downwards.
AGTCCTGCCACCAAGAGTTCCCTGGGATTTGCTATCGTGGGAAGATACCTATAACTTTAGACTTTTCATTATTTTAAGTATCTCTGTTATATCCCCTCTCACCATCCAGCTAATCAATTTCTCCTCATCGGGAAGTACTTCCCTGCCTTTAATGACTTTTGCTATTTTCTATTTTTTGGAGGTGATGAGATCAGAACATAATGCAGTCAGCAAGTAGAGGGTCAATCATCAATTTATATCATTTCAGTTTTAATTTTACATCTTCCATTTTTACATTAAATATTATAAAAATAGCCCATTTGATAAATATGCACATAAAAATGATGGATACAATAAATAACTTAAATACAAATCAGATTTGTTTAAATAAGGACCGCATCAGATGGCTTAACATTATGTCAGCCAGTAAAACAAAAATAGATTCTCGGAATCTGTCTAATACAGCAACACCTTCCATGCATCAACATTATTGCATTTTCCAGCATCTTTCTAAGACAATAATGAAATAGTCACTAGTCTGTAAATCAAACAAACGGTGGGAAAAACTAGTCCTTTAAATTAAAATAAATAACAGCAACACAACATACTATTGGCAAATATTTTTGCGTAGCAATCAACCAATACAATAAATAATACTATCCTCTAGGGCCAAATTTTAATCCCACTGAAATCAATGGCCAATCTCCCATTGATTTCTGTGGGAACAGGCCTTACACTTTAGCTGCACTTAAGGAATTGGCCTACAACCAATCAGCTACTGGCAATTGGAGTCGGAGAGATCTCTTCCTGAAGATCAGTTGTATTGGAATCTTTTGTTCAGAGATCATTGGTGATGGGTATCCGTGGTAAGATGCCAAGGCAGAAAGAGCATCATGCCTGGTTAAAATATAGTGTCCTGTAGGAAGGATTCAGGGTTCCCATTCGCTGGGCTCTCCAGTGTCTGATTAGTGCATGAGGTGAGACAGTGTAAAGACTTTGCATTTAGGTGCAGAAATCCGTGTAGGCTGCGCACTTCAAGTCTTCGTTCAGGAATCGGAAGAGATTGAAGATCACAGATGCTTCCAGGCACCCCGGAGTTTCCTGGGACAGGAGAGAGGGAATGAACACATTGTAACAGAGAATGGCTGGCTCACACTGGGCGAGGGAAAGCTACTGGACAAAGGCCTGATGGAAGGGGGTGTATATAGATAGGGAGCAACAGAGCATGCAGAAAAAGGGTGAACAGAGCAGTGTGTACATAGGGACATCCAGGAAAGCTAATCTGAACAAACTGTGTGAATTTGAAGTGGGTTAGTTAATAGCATTAGATCCCTGTGTGAACACCCTCATTCAAAATTAAAGTGGTCTTAATTTGGTTACTTTACTTCACTTCCAGAGATCGCTTTAACTCTGAATAACAGCATCCATACAGGGATTTAATGCAGTTTAACTAATCCCCTTCCAGCTCACATTTTTAGTTAATTCAGATTAGTTTTCCTGGATGTCCCTGCGTAGACAAGACCTTACAAACACTCGAACCTAAGTAAATACTCATTTACATGGTGCTCTAATGTTTTGTAATTCTAAATATATAACAATGTGTGCTGAAGTCTATTACATTAAGCAGTGAGTCTGAATGAAGCAAAAGGCACAATGATCTGGGGTAACAGTCAACTTGATGGGTATTATCTTTGTCTAGATCTGATTGCTAAGAAGGCCTGGGCATTGGCAGATCTGTACGAATGAATGATCTCTGGGCCTCTTTTCCCATTGCCCAGCCCAGCATCTCCACCTCTTCAAAGCGAACAGGAAGTTGGTGTAAAGCTCTGCCCGCAGTGTGAGGGAGGGGGGTTTTCAGAGTCAGCAGCATTTTGCACAAATATAAATGATTCCACAAGGTACAAGGTACAGAGCAATGGAGCATCAGATGCCTCGTGTTTATCTGAAATTCTGCTATTTGCATCCTATGGGAGGACCCAAACTACGCCACAAGGTGAAGGGTGTTTTCTGGATGCCTGGTCTGTTACAGTCTGACAGCAGATGTAACAACCCTTCCTGATGTGAGAGATTTACCAGCTTTCTGAACTAATTCAGTCTCAGGACACCTAGACTGCTGAAGGTCCTGGACAATATACAGGGCACCATCCTCCACTGGCCCCATGGGAACGGAATGGAGCTGGTGATCCTGTATGGATTTGTTCCACTAACATGTGATGAAAGTTCGTCTTGTGTGTTTGCCAAATGTACTCACCATTTTCTTGGCGGCATGGAAGTTTAGGAGCCAGCTAGTCAGCGTCTGGGAGCGTTGATGGCCGTGAGGCTGATGTCTGGCCTGAAAAGAAAATCAATACATGAAGCAGACTGGCACATGAGTTGAGATTTCAAGAACAGTGGCTGAGCCTCCTTCCTCTCGGTACAAGCCCAAGGCAGATCTTGGTTTGATTGAGTTTATCTAGTTCTCTACACTTGTGGATTCCATGTTAACCTTCCATGTTCTGTTAATAATACCAAGCATTTGTATGACATTGTTCTACTTCAGAAGTGTTTGAAGCATTAACTAATGGCTTTACTGACACTGTGGGAATGGCCCTGTGTAGGGGGAGGTATGCCTTGTGCTCCCCAGAGGAGCTCTGGGAGGAACTCTACCTAGTAGAAACTGAATATGCCCTGGAGCCGAGCAGGAGTGCAGCATACTCCCCCAGTGTATGCAGCCACCCATGGGTCTGCCTCCTCCCAGTTCCTCCCCACCTCCACTGCGATGTTCTGGGGGGCACATGGAAACAACAGTAGCTGTGCTAAAGAGAGCACAGTGTCTGCAGTGGTACCAAACTACAGCCCAGGAGCCGACGGTGGGGACGTACCTGCTTGCACAGTAGCAGAGCAGCCAAGCATCATCTGTCCCTAACTAGTTAATCAAGTTAATTAGCTAATTAGATGCTGTATCTGAGCAAGGCATACAGCAACTATGTTATGTGCAAACCAAAGTCCACGATTACTGGCACAAGGATTAGTAGATCCTGGATCCACTTAAGAAATTAGCGCTGTTCTGAGTTCAATACACAATTCCCAGACCCACTGTGGCACGAGACATTTGCAATCCAATACTCACCCAGCTCTTCAAGTCCTCTCTGATGTCCCTCAGGATTTCTAATGGCCTCACGAGCTGCTCGGACAGACTGGAATCCCCAAAGTTCTCCAGCACGTCAATAATGAGGTGCAGCTCCGTCTCTACCAGGATCACTCTGTCGTGCACCTAGGGAGAGAATGTGCAGGTAAAACAGTGTGTCCAGGGGAGTTGCAGACAGGGAGATAAGGAATGTTTGTGTTAGCAGCAGGAGTAGGAGTGGCCAATGGGAAACGACCTACGACGCAGGGGAGGTGTGAATCCACTCTGTTCACAGAGCCTGCTAGTCATGACCCTTTGGACTCTGTTGCTTACACCTTCCTTCCTTGGAATCCAACAACATTTTGTGCTTCAGATCAATCTCAATCTCAATATCTGGCTTCCCAGCCCCAATATATAGATATAGAAAAAGGGCCGGATTCCAACCTCAGATGACGCCTGTGTCATTTGGGAATAAATTCCTTCTCCATGTTACTCTACAAAAGGATCACGTGAAATCAGCATCCAGCTTAGAAAGAGACAGTACTGCAACTTTGGAAAGAAGCAAGTGCTGTTTTGTAACTTTGTCTCTCTTGGCAGAGGTCTTTCTTACCGACAGCTCTTTGACTTTCCAGTTCCGATGGAAAATCTTGGTGTTGCATTTTCGGTCTGACAACAGCACGATGTCCTCCTGGAGGTACAAAATAAGAACACAGGGAGATGTGTAAAGGAAGCAAAGCAGGGGAGAAAGTGACAAATTCGGTCCTCAGTTACATCATATAACCCCATTCAGCCATGCAAAGGTACAAAATCCTGGCACAATTTGACTCAACACCTCGATCCCCTAAGAATGCTGCTGTACTGGCTCTCATTCTCTAGGTTTGATTGTAACTCAGGACAGAGTTTGAACCCCTTTCATAACTTTCTGAGATTTAAGATTAAGGACGGTTGACTCTGTAAGAAATCTGAGCTGGCCAGGCCCTAACCTCCTTAGACTGACTCGAATCAGGAACACCCACTTAGACAGGTTGCCCCTTCTTTCTCTCCTAGCTCCTTTCTAATAGTAAGAATGCCGTTCTTCCCTTGCTATTGTCTAATCTGTGATTCTGCTTTAGATCAGTTCCCACCTTCCTGCCCTGTCCATGACTCTGCCTCTCTCTGACTCTTGCCGGAGCTGAACATTCTGAGCTTTGCCCTTTCTTAACTAAGACTGGGTGGGGGATCACCAACAAAGAAACTTCTCTCTATTTTGTCTGCAACCCTACACCCCAAACTTACCGAAGCATATTTCATCTGCCCACAGTAATATGCCGAGAAGGCTGCGGTTGAAACTACAGCCTAGCACCCACATTGCCATTATTGCCCTACTTATGTGTCTTCTTTGCACTTACAAATCTGTCCTTGACATTCTTGAAGGTCTCCAGTTCCCAGGGTGGCAGGGACTTGTATTTTGAGAGGTGGCACGTCTTCCCCTGAGTCCCTTTGGGAAAGGCCTCCGTAGACATTGTCCATAGGGTCAGGACAAGGAGCAGTTTGCAAGCCATCATTTTTCCTAATTGAATCAGAAAGGGGAAATACACACATCACTCCATTTCCAGGTTACAAGGATTATAAACTGTATTTTTGACAGTCTGACAAGGCGGGGAAAGAAGGGGTGCAGGAAGATGAGGGCTACAATCAAATATATACATTGGTGGCTTGACCCCAAAGATCGCAGCTGAGCAAACTCAACTCTTCTATTCACAAATGTTTTCAGATCAGGCCCCTTAATTTACGGCCCCCAGCACTAATAATAAAAAATAAACTGGTAAGAGACTTAGAGGGACGGATAATGTTTGATCCTTACTCTTTAGAGTAGATCACAGCAGATCAGTCTAGTAAGCCCATGTGCTAGACAGACGCCCCAGACCTCGTGGCACGTACCTTGGAGCATGTTTGCTGGGAAATGGCTTTAGTCTCTTCTTCTTCCTCAGGGTTGCTTGGCCTCCCTCTGGTCTGTGAATGTAGCCTCTCTTTTCCATTGCTCTTGCTTTTATACTCTTTAGGAAAAAATAAAATGAAATCTTGTTTTCCTTTTGTCGAAGGAGAAAAACCCACGCTGTAATGCGGCTGGAATCAATGGAAACCGGAAAGTGAAAGTACGGCAGGTGCATCTAGCTCATAACCCTCTGCGCTCCTGAGCTGCGTGTGCCACTACCAGGGATTCCCAGGTGAGGGAAACTCTGCATGACATCATGACCAAACGATGCAAGATTTCCCTGCCTAGAGTAGGCGAGTTCTGTTTCTAATCTTAGCATTGCCCAGTTTCCGGATTTGCTGTGTTACCGTAATGATCCACCGAGCAGCCCTTTCATTCATTTTTTCCCCCGCCCTCAGGAGTGACTCTGCGAGTCATCACTGATGAGCGAAGGGCGAAAGGACAGTGGTCTCAGTACTCTCACAATGGGCAGAAAGGGACTGTTCCCAGGAGGGAGCCTTCCCTCGCAGTCTTGATAACATCCAGGTTAAGGATCTACGTTTGTGATTTACCTGGGAAGCAAGGGCTGGGGGAAGGAAAACCTGGGAAGCACTTTTGGCAATGGTCCAAGGGGGAAGAGCCAGCCACAGGCTGTCTGAGCGCTCGGCCAGGCTGAATGGGAGTGTGGCAGGGGAGCAGGCTGGGGCTGGCAGGAGGTGAGCGGAAGCTGCAGCAATACCGCGATACAGCCTGGAGGAAAGAGCAGAGACTGGAGGGGGGAGGCACGGAGGTAGCAGCCTTCCAAGGTACTCCAGACCCAGGGCACTGGTCTAGAGAAGGACTCCTTTTCGCCACTGGGGAGGGGCTGTGTGCTCTCAGAGGCACCGACATAAATAAGGACCGTGTGTCAAGAGGGGTTTGTAAGCAGGTAGCTTGCAACAGAGGCTCCGACAGGTGGCCAATAGGAAGACAACTCACAGAGACTCCCAGTTAAAGCACCAGCCACAAGCCTGAACTGTGGCCAGTGGGACTGGGACCTAGAAGCCAATATTAATTTCCCTCCAAAAAGGGATGGCTTACCAAGGGCAGGCCAAGGCCTCGGCCTGACTCGCCCCTAGGGCAAGGATACTCTGGCATTCAGCATGAGGAGTGGCTGTAGTTGCAGAGTTAGGAACTAGCACATGTATCTTTGGTTGTAACCGTTGAAACCACTGTAGTGAGGGAACTCGCACCCTTTTCTTCTTCCAGGCCTCGTAAGGAATCGTTGCAGCTGAGCTGTGAGTGCATGGGCCTGTTCGGTAGAGAAGCTGGTTGACAAAGACTCTGCAGAATTCTTCTCTCTTCCGCCTTACAGCCTCTTCTGTTGTTCTTTCATACCAGTCACATCTCTGACTGTTTCTGGCTGCATCTAGTTGGGGCTGTAGATGAAATGGATCAAAGAGAAATCTAGGAGGCCATCAGATCTGATAACTTGAACAGAGGTTAACAATGAGGTGGGCCTGAGATCAACCCTGATGCAACCTCCACTTTGATGGCATATGAACTCTGAATCCAAGACTCTGTGTGAACATGGGGCTGGTGGAAGAGTTAGGGATCTTTCCTCCTTTTCTGCCTTTGACTTTTTGTTGTTTTACTAACTCGCCAGCCGTCTCTGCTGCTCAGGTAGGTGACCAGCTGTCCCAGTTCTGAGGGGCAGGCCGAGCTGATTCAACTAATACCAGAATTTATGCTGCTGTGACTAGAACCAGCTCGGCCATCTTGTTAGCTTTTTCCTGCTGTCAGATCCAGCTGGGCCGGTGGGCATGGGCTCTCCTGGCTGCTTCATGGAACCAGGCTGTGTAAGAGAGTGACTTGCTGGTAGGGTTGCCAACTTTGACTGGACATATTCCCGGAGGATTCATCAGATGACATCATGGTTAATTAAAGATTAATCTTTAATTCCTGGAGACTCCAGGAAAATCCTGGAGGGTTGGCAACGCAACTTCCTGGCCAGTGCACCCCCCTACTCATTAGGCATAGCATAGCAAGCTCACCTCTCCTTTGGGCCCCCACTGATAGCAGCTCTGGTGGTGCCGTGGTCTGCTGCTTCCTGTGACATGGCCTCTGCCCGGGTAACATAGAGCCCCACCCCTTCTGGCATAAACCAACGGTCAAACAAACACTTCCCTGTCACCCTTACCTTGGGCCTTCGATCCGACGCCAAGCTCGTCCATTCCACCTTCCTGAGAGGGCTGGTAGGGGGGCACAGGCCCTCCCTCGCCCTGGGTTCTGCTATCCCTGGATAGGCAGCCAAGGCCTGACTGCGCAGACTCCTTGTGACGTCCCTGGACCGCTTCCTACCTGGCCCTGTCGTGGGCCTTTGACTCAGCCTCTTGCCAGGCTCCCAGTGTCTCAGCTCTGCTCTCTCTAAGCCTCTTCCCTGGGCTCACTGCAGAGCTTCTAAGCACTTCCTGCCACCCGGCTGGTTCTGCTGCAAGGGAATTTTCTCTGTGCCCCTGACAGCGCAGTCCCTGACCCAGCTGAGTCTTCCTACCCCTGAACCCCTCCACCAGCATAGAGAATCCTGGGTGCACTCACTTCCCCCGATTTCCTTCACTACTGCCTTGGGTTCGCTGCTGCCGCCCCACTTTCCTTCAGGGAGGCTCTGTCTACCAGCGGTCCCACGCAGCGCCCTGACTCCAGCCAGGCTTCTCTTCCTGAGCGGGAGTCACAGATCTGCTCTCCTTCCTGGTCAGGTCCCACCTGAGCCAAGTTCAACACTTGTAACTCCCCACTCCAGGCTTGACACCTTCTGTAGGTGTAGTGGGTCAGGGCTGATTGCCCCCACAGGCTCTCCCTTAACCCTTCTGGCCTAGTGGGGGGTTTGTATACCCCGTCATCTCCAGCGTGCTTGCCAAATGCTATCCAGTGAACTGTCATGTGGCATATGTTATATTCTTCTGTACCAGATATGGATGGTCACAGAGCTTGTTTATACCCACCAGATGCTCTGCCAGGTATGGCTAAGGTAACTTTAAATAAGGAATTTTACACACAGCATCACCTTATGGCTGCACAGTGCAATACAGTTTAGCATTCTATTCCATCTCCTCCTATTAGTTCTACATTCCTACCATTTACAATATTTACACTATCACACTAGCTTTGAAGTTCAGTATGGATCAGTCTTTTAAGTGTCTCTGAATCATACTGGTTTTAAATTGCACAACCTGAATGCATAACAACTTGGTCATCTGGCAGTCCGTTAGTTGCAACAACTAGGTTCATCTGGATTTCTTGAGCTGACGTCTTCTTGTTCTGTATCTGCCATCCGTAAGGTTTGCTCTGTTAATTGTTCTTTCTGAGGAAGAAACTGTAGATGTTGATGGGTTCTGTTGAACTCTTCACGGTTGGTCTCAATCATATATGATCTTGGAGGTGAATTCTTTTCTTTATGTCACCTGGAGTTGTCCTTTCCTTATCTCTATCCAATTTGACATGAACACAGTCACCACATTCTAGACCTCGCAGTTCTCTGAGTGATGTCTGTTGTAAAAGTGTTTGTAAACTCCCCCCCACCCCCCCGGTTTTGTGTGTGATTTGGCTACTCATTTCATGTCTGGCCACTTTGGAGATGATTTTTTCCCAGCGTTGGAACAGTAAGTCTGAGTTGTCTTCCCAAGAGGAGTTGTGCTGGACTATATCCAGTGGTTGCTAGTGGTGTTAATCAGTAACTCAGAAGAGCAGAGAATGGGTCTTCCTGATGTAGGATTTTCTTGGCTGTCTGTACAGCTCTCTCAGTTCTCTATTCACTTGTGGGTAATGTGGGCTGCTAGTAATATGTTCAAAATCATATTTTGTTCAGAATGACTTAAATTCTGCTGCAGTGAATTGTGATCTGTTGTCTGTCACTAGTTGTTCTGGACTACCAAAGTGAGCAAAAGTGCACTTTAGTTTCTCGGTAACACTGTGACATGTTATGTCCTTCAAGTATATTTATTTCTATATCCCTGGAAAAACAGTCCACAACAACCAGGTAATGATGTCCTCTGAATTCACATAAATATGCAGCTAGTCTCCTTCAGGGTCTCTCTGGTAGAGGTGTTTGTACACTGCATGATCCAGCATTGTCCCTTAGGTTGATTTGTACTGGATTTTCTTTCAAAAGTCCAGTCTTATGAAATCCTTCATTGAGTTCCTCTACTTTTCTTCAGTAGGCCCACATGGCTGCCATGCTGTGGCTGAGAAGGTTGCTGGTCTTTGATCCTTTGATCACATGCACTGTGAATGCATAGCTTTGGTCTTTGTAAGTTATTTCTGTGGCGAACTGGCCCATCCAGTTCTGAATACCTCCAGGGCTAGGTCAGAGCTGTGTCTGGTGACTTTAACTCCGTGAGGGGTTGAAGGTGCTCGTAGGTCCCCTCCGAGATGATTGCAATGTCAGTTCCTGAGTTAATTTTAAAGTCAACAGTCTTGCCAGAAATATTCACTTTCACTCTCCAAGCAGGCTCTATATCATCACAAGTGATAGATCCCAGAAAGAATGGCTCTTAATTGTCTGTAATATGAGTCAGGTCCCTGACTGCTTTGGTGCAGCAAAGAGGTGCAAAATGTCTATATTTTGTGCCTTTAGTACACCGTGTGCCTCTGATTGGACATGCATCATCTCTTGGACTATGACTTTTTCCACACCTTGTTGACGTAGGCTGAATCTGTCCCTCTTACTCAGGGAGCTCTTTGGGAATAACTTTTAATACTCATGCTGCATCTGTTAACAGCTTCTAAGCTAGTTTTTGCTTTTGAAGTTCGGAGAGTTGCTCTTGGTTTTCCTGTCTCACCAGCTCTGATGGCTTTGTTACTTGAATAGCTGTGGCTAAAATTAAATCTTTCAATGGTAGCTGCTGCGAAAGGTTTTTAATCAGTTACTGCAATAACTAGCCTGTCTATTTTCATGTTTTGCATTCCCATAATCATCGTTTTCAGCCAGAGTCTGCAGAACTCTTATGAAACAGTCAACATTTTCCCATGGCTCTTGAATTCTCTAGTTTTCATAAACCACTTATCTCTGATGTATAAAGAATGTATCAAAGCTAGCTAGAACGCTTGCATAGTCATGTTTGTGACTGTCTTCAGTAAAAATGAAAAGGATTTAGAGATATGCTGTGCCTGTGTCTCCACAGCATAAATGAAAGAAGATACCTGCATATCTCCAGTTTCTTTGTGGACCTTGGTAGCAATGTGAAATCTTGCAAAATATTGTTTCCAGCCTGTCCATTGAGAAGGTTTGTCAAAGCGGATGTTCTCTGGGGCATTGAAGAGTGGCATGTGGATGAGATCCTGCAACCTTTCTTGCTGTGTTCCTTCTGTCTGCAACCTTTGTTGCTGTTTTCCTTCTGTTTCTGTTCTTAGTTTACTCCTGACAACAAGTCATGTTCTCCTGTACCAGCTATGTGGTCAGGACTCCCCAGGGAACATTTGTCTAGCTCTAATGGTAATGCCAAAAGGAAGGAGAAAGACAAGATTCACAGCTCTCTTTGGCCTTTAGTTGCCCATTTGGAAATGCAGTGAGGCGGATCCAAAAGCAAGCAGCTTTGCAATGCAAGAGGGAGGCAGTGTGGCCTAGAGGCTAGAGTGTAAGACCAGCTGTCAGGATCCTTGGCTCTGCCACTGGCCTGCTGAGTGATCTTGGACAAGTCACTTTGCCTCTCTGTGCCTTAGTTCCCCATCTGTAAAATCAGGAATAATGAGAAGGACTTCCTTTGTAAAGCACTGTGGGATCTACTGCTGCACAGCACTCTACAGGAGCTGGGTATTATTACTACAGTGCACCCAATTTTCTGTTAACAAAATGCTTTTAATTGAAAGACAGGAATGACAAGGCCTGGGAAAACAATTTTATTGGTTCACAATTATAAATAAAAAGGCATAATCTTAGTAATAGATAAATACATAAATAATAAATAGCTGATCCATAATAAAGAACACTTTGGTTCAAGTCTGGAAGTTATACAAATCAATTACCCTTCTTAGTCAGGTTATAATACATAAAGAAGCAGCAAGATAAAAATATGCTCTGTATAAATACATCTGCCGAGGATATTTACAATAAGAATGCATTTCCTGAGGTTGTTTCTAAGAGATCTGAAGCTGTGACTAGTGTGTAAATCCTAGAACTGGAGTGCGTTGTTTTGTTGTTTTAAATCAAAGCTTATGAAATGTTTCCAATATTTTTGGATATGTTACCTTGGCTAAAATGCATTCATATAGTGACAATACAATTACATTCAATAAATAATATCCCCAGAGGGCCAAATCCTACTGAAGTCCTGAATTCCAACTGTGATGAAAAATGGTCCTACAATTAATCTTCTGTAAGGAGTCTAGAGTGCTGCACCAGCTGGAAGTTGGAGCAACCTGGAGGCCAATTGTTGTGTAATTCTTTGGTATAAAAGGATGGAATCAGTTTGCTTGGGGATCTATGATTAGAAGCCAGAGGGAGAAGATGAATGTTCCTGGTTGACACATGTCTTCTCCCAATATGTATGCAGTGCTCTCAGGCTAGGGACTCTCCGGTCTCTAAGTAGATGTGGACACAGGCACTGCAGAGACCAGATGGCTAGACACAGAGCTCCCTGTAGGCTGCGCATCTCAAGTCTTCGTTCAGCAGTCGGAAGAGATTGAGGATCACAGATGCTTCCAGGCAGCCAGGTGTTTCCTGGGAAATGAGAGACTATTTACATCCGGAAGTGTGAATGGGGTTAAATTAAAGCCACCATTCTTAAAAACAAAGAGATAATAAGGATAGAAATCTCCCTGCTTCACCCCTCCTCCCGCATTTCCTAAAAAGCCTGATTTATTGCAGAGGGTCAAAATCCCTGGTGGTATAATCTTCCTACAGGCGGTGCTCGGAAGAGACAGTCACTGTAGCAGCAGACACAACAGGGTTTTTTTATTGAGATCTGCTAGATTTGTGCACAACTACAGTTCTGGGATTATTGAAACAGGCTGGAGAAGGCACCAGAGAATAGACTGTAGAAATCCGCCCTGGCCTCTGGGATGGGAGCCTAGTAGGCTTGTTCCTTCTCTAATTTGTATGGAAGTTCCCTTTCCTCATTGTCTCGACTGACTACTCACCGTCTCTTTGCTCTCATGGAAATTTTGGAGCCAATTGTTCAGCCTCCTGGAGTGTCGATGAGAATGAGTTTCTCTGGTCTGAAAACAAAATTGATACAGACTGGTCGGTGCCCAGAGATTTCAGCCGACAGTGGACCAAAGCCCTTTCTCTCCAGGTGCAGAGCAGTTCTTGCCCTGACATAGTCTAGGCGGCTACCCTTGTGCATATCATATCAACTATCCCCGCTTTCAATGTCCTATATAAGGATGGGCCCAAAGCAAGAGCCACATGCGAGTATTTGTGGGTACAAGGTAAAGCAACCCATTTGGGAAATTCCTAAGGGTTCTCCTTGAAGAGATTCATATCTGGCACTGAAAGAGAAATCTGTCACTGAATACTCACGCAGCCCCTCAGGTCCCCTCTGATTTGCGTCAGGATTTCTAGAGGCCTTGAGAGCAGCTTGGACAGACTGGGGTCCTCAACGTTCTCCAGCACGTTAATGGTAAAGTCCAGCTCCTTCTCTACCAGGATGACTCTATCGTGCTCCTGGGGAGAGAAACTCGTAGGTAAGACAGTGTCTGTGGGAGAAATATACACAGCTGTGCAGATACAGGACTAGAAATTCCCATGCGTAGGGGCGGGTAGACTAGGTTGAAACAGGAGATTTTCCGAAGCCACTGAGGGCTTTATTGATTTGTCAGTAAATGAAATATTGAAATCACTCTTGACTGGAAACAGCTTCATCTCCACACGCCTTTCTTGACACCAGTTTATAGCCAGTGAGAAGGCACCTGAACTGAAGGTGAGGGGTGACCCTTATTTACACAGAGAAAGAGCCACAGTCAGATCGGACATGCTCCTGACCCAATCAGTGACTTCAAAGTCAATGGTCAGAGTGCCACGTGTCAGATTAGCATAGGGCTAAGTGAGATCAGATTCAGAGGGGGCACATGTGAGGAGAGAAGCATCTGCTAGCATGTGACCTTCTTGTACCCCTTGACTGAGACTTTTCGTACCGACAGCTCTTTGACTTCCCAGTTCCGGTGGAAAATCCTGGTGCTGCATTTTCGGTCTGACAACAGCATCATGTCCTCCTGGAGGCAGAAGGAAAGAACAGAGACCCATATGTACGTAGGAGCAGGAACATACCTGTACTAGTTCTTCCCTCAGTTCTATCCATGCAATCCCAGTGGTGATGCAGGGAGAAGAGATGCTGGCATCAAATGTCTCCCTTGTATCTCTCGGGCTGGTATCCTCAAGGGATATGACAGAGATACTCATGACGAACTTTAAACTGTGCTTTGTCATCCTACTCCAGTGAGGAGAGGACCTCGATTCAGCCGGCGCTGTGCTAGAGCGCTGGTGCTTGCCAGCAGGGTGCTAGAGCTGGGAAAAATGTAAAACCAAATCCTTCTTGATAATTGGTTTTGAGCTTCTTCCCTGAGTCCAAAAGGAGACACGCAGAGGGCTGCTGTTCAGATTACAGCCCAGGGCTCAGAGTGCTGTTATTGCCCAGTGTGTGTTCTTCACACTTACAAATTTGTCCTTGGCTTTCTTGAAGGCCTCCAGTTCCCGAGGTGGCAGGGACTTGTATTTTGTGAGGTGGCATTTTGTCCTCTCAGCGCCTTTGGGAAAGGCCTCTGTAGTCATCGTCCAGATGGCCAGAGCAAAGAGAACTTTGTAGCCTACGTTCACCATTTTCCCTAACGGAGACAGAACGGGAGAGATACATGACTGACATGCCAGGTTGCAAGCCTTACCAGCCAGCGAGTTGGATGGTGTCTCAGAAGCTAGGCCTGCACTGGAGACAAACCTAGCTCTAAATTTTCTTTTTACTGTTTCTTAAAACATTGTTAAAGCTACTGCAGGAGGCAGCTGGGGACACATCAGAATCAGTGAAATGCCCAGCTGAGATCTGTGGCTTCCTATAGGGGACTGGGAAGTAAAAGAATTGTTACCATTTCTCTTGTCTTCCTCAAGCCAACCAGTTCATTTGATTGGCTGTTAAATTAAACAGCTGACAGACGTGACAGTTTTTAGAAAAAGAAGAAAACAACATATTGAGATTCAGCAGAATTATCAGTTCTTTTCAGACCACCCTTCAGACGTCAGCTGTTGTAAATACTTGCACACTGTGTAGTCAAACAATGAAGTAGCTAGTCGGTGGAGCAGGATACGTCATCCTATAGCATTTGTTACAAATTGGTCCTGCTTCTTTTAGTACAGCAAAGTGTGAACTAATCCTAATTTTATGCAAATATATATCTGCCACTTGCCAAATAGTTCTGATCAATAATTTTCAGGCCACTGACCGTTTTTTGTCTATTTGCAATTTGATAGTCATTGTATATTTTTTGCTGGGCTCCTAAATCCCCTAAATTCATGACATTGTTTCTGCTCCATAATTTGATGACTGAACTATTTTTAATCCATGCACATTTTTGTATGAAATGTCATTTGTCAAAGTTTTGGGGGTACCCAAACACTTTTCACAAGTACCCAACAATTCTCCAGACACAAAACGAAAACACGCTACAAATCATAGCAACTTGAACTCCCATTTTCTCCAGGAAACTATTCATGAATCAGAGCGGTTTTTGTTTAAATATTCAGCCATTAATAATACATTACAGGTGTAACGCCCTTTGCTTGTACAACATTCATTCCTTGCTGTCTACCATAGAGCACAATAGAAGCACTCAGTAAAGAGAAATCGTGTCGTAAGGAGAGGCTGCAGGCGAGTCACCCTTACCTTGCCGTGTATTTGCTGGGACGTTGCTTTAGTTGTTTCTTGTGTCTCAGGGCTGCTTTGTCTCTCTCTTGGCTCTGAATGTGGTTTTTCTTCTCCATTGCTCTTGCTTTTATACCAAAAGGCTCTTTCTGGTTAAGAAAAATTACATGAAACCTCATTTTGCTTTAGTCTATGGCAGAAAAGCCCAGCTCTGCTGTCACCCAGCAAAGAGCAGCTAAGTGTTTGGAAAGGGAAAGCAAAAGTGAGGCAGGTATTACAGGTGAGCTCGAGTACTGAGGAATTTCCAGGTGAAGAAAACACTGTGACGTCACAAGTGAACTATGCAGGAGTTCCCTGCCTAGAGTAGGTGTGTATGTAGACTTGGCCTTTGCTGAATTGCAAAGCCCTTTGGGGTCCAGTGTACAGAAGAATCTCAGCCACTTTTGTTTTTAAAGTTCTCTTCCTTGCAGTTATAGCCTCGAAAATGTAAAGTGAGCAGGTGGGTTGGAACCTTCTCACCAATCTCCTGCAGATCCTGGTTACTCACAGCAAACCAGAGCTGGCCTTTAATGTCTAGACACATCACAGATGTGCACTGAGGACTACAGTAAAGGCCGACATGCAGTAATTTCAGGCTGGGTGGGTATTTGCTTATCCATCCCATTTGTTTTACTTTTCACCACAAAAGCCAAGAACATACTGTCTCTGTGGAGGTCTTCTGTACTCTAGCATTACCAGTTAGCTGCAGAAGCATTTATTCTACTCGTGCAGAGAGGCCCCAGTCAGGATCAGGGCCTCATTATATAAGCATTGTACACAAAATAAAGGCAGTCCCCTATATAAGTTTTCAGTCTAAATGGGGCCTTGGCACAATGGGTTTGTAGAACACAAGCGAGGGGGAGAGTACAGCTTTGTCTGGATTAATGTGCGAATGTACATGTGCGATTGTCTCCTTTCCTAGGTACAGCTCTTTGCAGGCCTCCCTTCCTCCCACCTGCCATCCCTAGACCTCACGCTGTTCGCGTACGTGTGTTATGATCTGTTTCCAATCTTTTGATCTAATCTTTCTGCTGTATTCAATGGCTGTCATCTCCTTGCCTCAGTCAAGGCTGATCTCCATTATTCAGACATAGTCTGAGGAATAGAGCCAGACAACTTTTAAAGTAACAGATCTCATGCTCCCTTCCTCATTTAAATGCGACCCAAACGTGTCTCTGAAATACAAAGCTATACCACATAAAATAAATATATTTTAAAAGTTGTTTCCCCTTTGCTTACCTGCCAGTACATAGAATGATACAACTTTCAAGTGTCACCCTGGCCTGACTATGATTTCTTAATTGATACAATTATACCAGTTCAACAAAGTGTGGATGCAGTTATCTCAGGATAACGGTGCCTTATACAGGTATCGTTATGTCTCTTCCTGTACAGGCAGAGCTATTGCTGGTATAAAGCATCTGCATTCCTTTTGGGGGGCTGAAGGGAACAGTAAGCAGGTCTGTACTGTTTAACCATACCAGTATACCGCTATAGTTAAAGCAGTACAACGTACCAGTTGTGAAAAGACTTGGATTTCAGGGGCTTTCATCTGACTAGAGCAAAGAGCTCTAGTAACACATGAAAAACGCAGCTCACTCCTTTCTAGGAAACAGACTCTTGAATGACTACACTCAGGTTTTGGAAGGTAGGAAAACCCTTTGATTCACTTTTAAAGGGCCCTGTCTGCCAGTATTTACTCAGACAAAACACCCGTTGACTTCAGCGGTATTCAGCCTATGAAAGCACTGCAGACCCAAAGCTAATCAGCTTTCCATGCCTAAGTCTCTGTGTATTCACTCACTAGTGAGATTTGATGATTTTTTAAACTAACAATTTGTTTAAAAGATTTCGCTCCCTTCCACTTGCTGGCCTGTAAATTTCATTGCCTTTGCCATTGGCAAAGCAAACCAGAACATGTATTAGATCAGGGCTTCTTATTCAGAGTAACAGGAAAATCCACAACTATAAGGAAACAATTCTTAGCCCAAATAATTCAAAGATAACTGGGTTCAGTCAGTGGGACCCTTTGAAGTAGCTGACAAAAGAGAGATGTTTCCTGATGTTTGAAAAGCAGCTTTCTGACACCGACTAAAGTAAACTGCATTGGACACGATTAGCAGACCAAACAATACACTGAATCTAATTCGACTGCATGTATCAACACAGGACTCTGACGTATGCCTTGCTACCATCAGGTTAGGAGCTAATGAAGCAAAAATGAAACTGGTTGAGTTACATCAACATATTGCTTCCGAAGTCCAGCTACGCAGGCAACCTATTCAAGAAGGAGAAATGGATTAATGGTATTCAAGAAGTGAAATGTTCAAAAGAAATTTTCAACCCCTTTGTGTGTAGCTATTATTTCACAAGACATTTTAAAGAACTTTTTGGGGGTGTTGTTGAATAAGTCAGGACTGTTAATTGCCTATTGTGGCTATGATAGCTTTAGAAGCAACTAGCAATAATAGTACCTAGCTCTTATCTAGCACTTTCATCTTTGGATCTCAAAGCGCTAGACAGAGGAGGTCAGTATCGTCTCTATGTTACAGATGGGGAAACTGAGGCAGAGTGAGGGAATTGATGTGGCCAAGGTCACCCAGCAACCCACTGGCGGAGCTGGGAATTAACCCACATCTCCTGCGTTCTAGTTCAGTTCCCTAATCACTAGGTGACACATGGCAGACGCATACAGCTGTATAGGAAAGGAGCGGGGGCGGGAGAAGAACACTTCCATTTTAAGGTCACTATAGAACCCTAATACTTTCCATTAAGGGAAAAATTCTGCTCATCTTATGCAAGTCACAACGAAGTCTAGTTGCATGCGTCAGGCCAACTGGATCTGACCCTAAGTCTGGAAAGCATGTTTGCGAGAGAGCCAATACGGGACTCTCAGGGCTTTGCAGCTGAAAGACAGAAAGCTGACAGGCATAATGCGGGCACCGCCAGAACAGAAGCTTCAAAAATGTGAACAAAACCAAACAGGAGGAAATAATGTGCTATGGGATGTGATATGATCCAAAAGGAGAACCCTAACACTCCAGTCATAATGCCTCTATAGAAATCCATGTGACGCCCACATCTTGAGTACTGCGTACAGATCTGGTCACCCCATCTCTAAAAAGATATAGTGGAATTGGAAAAAGTACAGAAAAGGGCAGCAAAAATGACTAGGGGTATGGAACAGCTTTCATCTGAGGAGAAATTAAACAGACTGGGACTTTTCAGCTTGGAAAAAGAGAGGACTAAGGGGGGGATATGATAGAGGTCTATAAAATCATGACTCGTGTGGAGAAAGTAAATGAGGAAGTGTTATTTACTCCTTCTCATAACAAAAGAACTTGGGGTCACCAAATGAAATAAATAGGCAGCAGGTTTAAAACAAACACAAGGAAGTCTTTTTTCACACAATGCAGAGTCAACCTGTGGAACTCTTTGCCAGAGGATGTTGTGAAGGCCAAGACTATAACAGGGTTGAAAAAAAGAACTAGACAAGTTCATGAAGGATAGATCCGGCAATGGCGTTTAGCCAGGATGGGCAGGCATGGTGTTCCTAACCTCTGCTTGCCAGAAGCTGGGAATAGGTGACATGGGACAAATCATTTGATGATGACCTGTTCTGTTCATTCCCTCTGAAGCACCTGGCATTGGCCACTGTCGAAAGACAGGACGCTGGGCTAGATGGACCTTTGGTCTGACCTAGTATGGCTGTTCTTATGTTCTGAACACAGGAAATAAATGACCTGAGGATTGTTCTGTGTCTGTACCGCCCTAGCGCAAAGGGATCCTGGCCCATTGTCAGTGCCAGGTCGTAGGCAGCCAGACCTAGTGGTCAGAGCCAGGCAATAATAATTGTACCTCTGACTTCAGTGGGAGCTGGATCAGCCCCTAAATCAGGAGACTGTCTGCTCAACAACTACAAGGGCAAGTTGATGGGAAATGATAGGCAGGGTGGGTAATAAGCGAAGTGTTGTGCAGATAACCAGGAGGAGGAGTGCATAAATAATTAGCTATGAAAGGTGCTAGGCAGAGTTATTGTAAATGGATGAGTTTTCTCTGTGTATATCTCCTTATTTGCATGCATTGCGCTGCATCTTCTCACATGTGTAGGCAAAACCAAGATTAGCTGGGGAACATTCGGTGAGTTGGAGTTCACCTTGTCAGAAAATAAGATGGAAACAATCAAAGTCATCTTTCATTTCTGAGTACAAACAACTGAAAGTAAAGCCGAGACAAAGTAATAGCAAAAGTGCAAATTTCTCTTCTATGGCATGCATTTATTAATAATTGGCTGTGTTGCTAAGAAACAGCTGAAATGAGCTGAATTTCATCTCCTGGCTGATTTCCATGATTAGGACTCAGCGTCTCATCACCATGGCTCTGAACTCACAGACCCTGTTGCATTATGGTTGCTTGGGCTGTAGTATCTCTGAGTTTTGAGGTCTAATTCTCTTCTAATCTTATTAACTAGAAGCTTCAGTTAATTCATTGTATCGAGATCAAAATATAGCATGGTCACCAGAGTTTCAAAGCAACGTCCTTTTCACAGCACCATTATGTCTGTTACCTCCCGGAGTCAAACATTTTCCTTATCTTGGGTCCAATGCTAGCTATTTTACACATGGTGCAGGTGCAGCCAGGAAAATCCCTCTGAGATCCAGCTGGACGGCCCATGGAGAGCCTGTGTTGACTGTGTGGATTTTAGTTGGGCCACCATAGCTGTGCCCCTGTGCTGACCACACTAAAATGCAAAGCAGTCAGTGCTCCATAAGGCCTCCATTTGGATCTCAGAGAGGCCATCTCGTACAGAATCAGTATGGGGGCCTGCTCAACTGAGATCCAGCCCATCTTCCAGCAGCTAGAGGACCTCCCCCCTCTGTAGATCACTCTTCTTCCTGGATGATGTAATGTACACACCTGGCTGGGAGAATTTGGGGCAAAATACAGTTGTGAAAACTACATTAGTTTGTGCCTGTCATGACGCTCAGACCCAGGTCCATAGGGTTCACAGGAGCAGCCACACTTCAACTTTCCACTCGGCAGCCTGCTGACAACTGCTGACCCAGGACCCATGAAGCCCAGCCCCAGTTTGAGGCTCCACCCTTGATGTCCCATTGGTGGAGTCCCAGAGCAGCTGATTGGCCCGCTGGCCCTACTTACTTTCTGAACAACTGGGATCCACCCTGCTCTGGACTGTGTTCCTTGTGCCTGCTTCTCCCCTGGCTTGATTTCCTGGCATCCTGACCTCTGGTTTGTCTCCTGTGTCTGATCTCCCAGTATCCTGACCCAGCTGACTCTTGGCTCCTGACTGTGGACCCTGGCTCTGACCACTAGGTCTGGCTGCCCACGATCTTACCCTGACAGTGCCCACTGGGGGAAAATCTCAAAGGAAGCCAGAATATGACCCTATATTTCCACATGAGCTTCTTTAATGCTAACAGCATGCTGGATCCTTAACTCTTGACATGCAATTCATAAGTAATACAGCTGACAGTGAGGTTTAAAAGCTCCCACTAGGTTGTGGGAATGACTGGTGGAGGGGGCTGGTGGTTCTTCCAAAGCCCTATGGAAAGGGCTGGGGCTGCCCACGTCGATTCTTCCCACTGGCAGCACTGGTCGCCCTCTCAAAGGTGCAGAGGAAGGCCTCGTGGTCTTCTTGTGGGCCCTGTTTCTCAGGATGTCTCAGGAATGATTTCTGCTGCTGGTGTTTGAGCCTCCTTCTTCTTTTGTTGGCTGTGCAGGAGGGGAGCTGTTATTCCTGTTGAGCCATCAGCGGGCAGAGAATGCCCTCCATCCTCTCCATTTATTAGGAGTGCGGATGGGGGCCCCAGCAGACACCCAGGGCGCAATCAGTGGCCCATGTTCTCCACCACATGAAAGCTGCTGGGCTCCCACTAGCCAAGGAAGCATCAATATCACCCCAGGGACTGTTTCAGGCTCTTGCCTCAGGGCATAATGTATTGGCTAACCAGAAGTGTTGTCAAAAATGTCAGAACAAAGTAGATCCTCAGCCCAACATGGGCTACAGTTCCCAGAGACAGCCCACCCACCCCCTTGTCCTGAGCCTGGGACTCCTACAAGAGCCAGACAGGCTTGCTTGCTTTCCCTTGCTCCTGCAGTCAACTAATCTTCAGTTCTTGCTGGTCCTTATGAGGACCAGGTGCTCTTCTGACCCTTAGCCCCTCAGCCTTACCTGTGAGGCAGCTAATTTGTCACAGATGGGGACCATCTCCCCTAAAGGGGTCAATCCCCATGTGATAGGGTAATAAGGACTGAAAGTTTCACAGACAAGTATTTAGGCACCTCTTCCACCGGCAAAGTCACTGTGCCCTGCCATGCAGATTTGTGATTCCCACATGTATTGCCTTTGATGAAAGCACATTCAGACATGCCCCAAAGATGCTGAGGAATAACACTTTGCCATTCCCAGTAGTGAAGCCTTTGGGAGAACATTGGGTATTGTGACAAAGTTCCTCCTCTGCCTTGGTGGGTCCTGTGCTTATTGGCGGATTTGCTTACCTCAGCCCTCAGTTTGGCCACTTTTGCTAGTGGCTCAAACCTGCCATTCACTCAGCTAACCTCATCACTAGCCAACATGGGGAAAAGGAAGGAGAACAATCCTCGCAGTCTCTGCTGATCCACCTAGTGGATCGGGGAACAGGCCAGGGACCTTCCCGTCTGGTGGGACCCACAGTCCAGGTCAACTCCTCCTGTATCCAATAGGGAGTTGGGAGGATGGGGGGAACCCAGGCCCACCCTCTACTCCAGGTTCCAGCCCAGGGCCCTGTGGATCACAGCTGTCTACAGTGTTTCGTGTAACACCTGCGTGACAGCTACAACTCCCTGGCCTACTTCCCCATGGCCTCCTCCCAACACCTTCTGTATCCTCCCCACAGGACCTTCCTCCTGATGCCAGATAGCGTTTGTACTCCTCAGTCCTCCAGCAGCATGCGCTCTCACTCTCAGCTCCTTGCACACCCCCCACTGACTGAAGTGAGGTCCTTTTCAAACCAGGTGCCCTGATTAGTCTGCCTGTCTTAATTGATTCTAGCAGCTTCTTAATTGGTTCCAGGTGTCCTAATTAAACTGTCTGTCTTAATTGGTTCCAGCAAGTTCCTGATTTGTTCTGGAACTGCTCCTGTTACCTTGCTCAGGGAAAAGGGACCTGTTTAGCCTGGGGCTAATATATCTGCCTTCTATCACTCTCCTGTAGCCATCTGGCTGGACCCTGTCACAGTACTTAGGGAATATACCAGGGGAAAGGGTACATGATCTGTAAAACAACAGAGTACATTTGTAAGCATCTTTTTGTGAATCAGTATACTCCCTTTTCACTGTTCACAAAACAACTGCAAGCACCTTCCTCACCTTAATTCCTGGAAATGAAGATGGTATCTCTGAACGTACAGCTCATGAAAGAGACCTCCAGGGAACAGGGAGACTTATCACTTACACAAATTTCTTAAACTGTATTTTTACTCTAAGGAACATTAGATACTGTAGATATAATTCGTTATTTGACTAACACATTTTCCAGGCCCACATTAATGTGTTTTGGCCATAAATAGGTCACTCTTATTTGGCAGGTATTTTGTTTGTGTGTGTTTTAGGTGAGGGATTTGGGGAAAAAAAACATTCAAAAGGGCCTATGTGATTTTGAAGTCTATGCCCCATTTTCAAAAATGACTTAAGGCCCAGACAGAAATCATTGGGGGTTCCAGGCCCACATACCTTTCAGGATCTGGGCCTTTGGGGGTCCACATTTCCCTGAAAGTCAATTGGAAATAGGCTCCTAAGACACTTATGTGCTTTTATCCCTTGTGTTTGTGAACACATTCATCACTGGCACTGAAATGGGGCACTTGAGAATAGAGATGAGATCTCGCTCCCAAAGCCTAGTCAGGTCAGGGGAAGGGGTATGTACATTTGCTAATAAATTTTTATTCTATTTATACATCAGAAAATGGAAGATAATGCAGTCTGTGAAGCTCCATCTGGGTATCTAAAGGAGACATTTTGCTGTAATATTGTCTGTCAAGATAGAATCACAGAAATGTAGGGCTGGAATGAAACTCAAGATGTCACCAAGTCCAGCTCCCTGTGCTCACACAGGATCAAGTAAATATCATCCTGCTGTTCTTAACGAATATAGCATTGGTAAGGCCAGCTGGCATGAGAGTTTCTCCCATACTCTAGGATGTCCAGAGATGATGTTTGCAGAGTTAATTTTGGGTTGTGGGAGCGCCACGGGACGTCTGCTCTGCCTCCGCTTTGTGGATGTCCGTTTTCAGACTCACTTTTGTTTGACAGCTAATCACTGTTCTGCTGTGAAGACACAAGGGGAAGAGATGGCTCCTGTGACTGGTAATGGGAGAGTTAGCCTTTCATCAGTTACTTGTTTGAATCTAGTCCAGATTCATAGCCACACCTTCGTGCCATCTGATTGCTGGTCAGTGGTAGATTTAAATGAGCCAGACAAGGTGGGTGAGGTAATATCCTGTATTGCAACAATATGGAAGGTGCAAGCTTTAGAGCTACACAGAGCTCTTCTTCCGGTCTTCTGTGTAGCTTGAATGCTTGTGCCTTTCACCAGCAGAAGTTGGTCAAATAAAATAAATTACCTCATCACCGTGTCTCTCTAATACCCTGGCTACAACACTGCAAACAATGATGGTAAACAACCTAGTCAGTTTAGCTCAGATCTCCTCAAAGGTATTTTGGTGCCTAACTCCCATTTAAATCAGTTGATGCCTTAGGGGATCTGAGTCTCTCAGTCAAACTCTTACTGGACTATCATTTACATCAAAATCCCCTCTTCTACACCTGCAAATTTCATTTGCAATGTAATTGCAATAGAAACGCTCATGTGCATAGCACGCCCAGATATATTTGCAGATAAAATCAACTTCATGCTCCACTCTACTGGAATCTCTCTCAAGCACTACTTTAATTTTGTTCTTTTCACCAAGAACAATGTACAATATTCTCACGAGACTCCTGCAATAAAGGTATTTAGCCATCTAACTTCCACTGATTTCAGTGGATGGTAGGAGCCTAAATATCTTTGAGAATCTGGGCCCACATTTTAAAGGGGTTTCAACTGGGCCTCCAACTCAGAGAGTGTAAAAGAGCCCCTGCAGAATACGTATCCTCCAAATATCCTTTTTAATTAAGAGCAGTGAAATGTTAACACCATGTAACCTAGCTATTGATTTATAACACAGGGAGACCATTGGCTCATTCTGTGTCCCAATTTCATTACATACTTAATACACTAGCTAACACAAAGAATAACTGTTTGACACAGCGATACAGGTG
This sequence comes from Chelonia mydas, assembly GCF_015237465.2. Classification (NCBI taxonomy): domain Eukaryota; kingdom Metazoa; phylum Chordata; order Testudines; family Cheloniidae; genus Chelonia; species Chelonia mydas. Next base: position 67,864,541 of record NC_051251.2, on the reverse strand, counting down.
ATTATTATAAATGCAGTTGTAACTCAGATTGCTCTGGAGTGGTTAACACTGAGCTAAAATATTAGCAAGGGCCTAAGGCAATTATGAATCAATCCTGGGTCCCAAAAGGGGAAAATTCTGTTCGCAAATCCATACAGTAATCATCACCATGTTAAGCTGCATTCTGAAGATACAGTAATTCTGTGAGGAAAGAGAGGGAGGCAGATTCACTGGTACGCACCAGCTGCTCAGGCAGCTCAGGGCATCAGTAACCCCGGTTAAACTGGCTGGGGAAGTAAGCCGAGTTCCTGGCTGCTTTGAGTCACTGGAGTGGACCCAAGCAGCTAGAAAGTACCAGTGCATCTGACCCAGTTTAATTTACTGATGTGGGCCCAGCTCCTTAAAGGTATTCCAAACTCCATTGAGAGTTAGGCACCTAAATACCTTTGAGGAGCTGAGCTATGGATACTTTTGTTTCACCCGCTAGACATATTATACCTTACATGAAAGAAACCTAGGATGGATAATTGCTATGGCTGACAAGAAGGGCTACATTAATAGTGGGTGACACAAATGTATTTTTGGCTTTAAGATATCTGAAAAGCGTAACGCTGTCTTAGCCAATGCAATGAGTGGAACTGATTCTGGAGTGGTGCTTTTTACACATTCCCACTTTCCCTTCAAAAGGGATACAGTGAAGGCACTTTTCACAGCGTTGCAACCCCAGGTGTTTAAAAATTATGAGTCAAGCCTTGGAAATCACCAGATTGTATTAAAAATCGTGAGATTAAATGTTGGGTTCTTTGCAGTTGCCTTGAAGAATTGGAGCATTTGGGATGAACATTTTCATGCCTTTCTCTGCCGCCATGAGGGCTCGGAACTTACTTTAAACCATTCAAAGCTGAGATTCTCCAGTAGTAACTTGATTCCAGCAGCTGGGGCTCTAACAAAAACACGGTCTGCTGCAAGACTCCCGAGAAAGTCCTGAGAGTTAGCAATACTGTTTTTGTGGTTCTAAAAATAACCTGTCCGTTCATCATAACCTTTTTTGAAGGCAAACTCTTAACATTTTGTCTGATAAATGTTTCACTGCATTGTGTATCCACATGCTTTTGCTGCTCTCTGATGGATCAATATCAATTTTTCTTTCATTGAAAAAACAAACATGTTGGAATATGTATTCAGGGAAGGAGCACTCAAAAAACCCCCTGCCCATTGGCTTTGCAAAGAGAGGAGAAAAACGGGCTGTGCTAATGTGATAGCAACCATCTTGTTCAACACACCTAGGGTTGAACCAAGCCCCTAGAGACAAAAGCACGAGCTGTTACAGTTTGAGCTGAAAAGTCATGCATCCTTAGCTGCATCTGTAGCAGACCCATGTCTTCTGGATCGGGGACATGTATCACACACTCACCATTGGTTTAGAATCATAGAATATCAGGTTTGGAAGGGACCTCAGGAGGTCATTGTAGCCTATAGGATTAACTTGCTTGCATATATATATATATTTTCTTATAGTTTAATTATTTTGGTTTATTGTAATATGTTTATATAAATTTATATTAAAATAAGTTTGGCTTTAATGCAAAGGAACCTACAGGCCATATCCTGTATGTTAAGCTAAGGCAAAGTTACCATATCTATATGAAGACCTTTTACCTAGATAAGTACCGACACATATGTCTAAGACCTTTTATCTGGACAGATAGATAATGGAAGAATGGTATAGGGGGTTTCCAAGTTAGTACCCACAGACTTAACAGGTACACCACAAGGAAAGAACTGGCATGACTAAAAAAAACATATGTGTGTATATACATGTCATCAATTTGCACAAACATACTAGCCTATGGAATAAGCATACCCTAACATTTTGTGGGTGAGGAATGAAATTTGGGCATAGAGGAAAGGATTTCTGGCACTTGTGCCCTATAAAAGAGGTGACCCACCTCGCTAGAGTACTCACTATCTCTATTTCTACTCTATTCTATTCCTCTATCTACTATGACTACTACTATTAGTAGACTGTACTTGTTTTTCTTAACTTTTTAAGTTTCAAGGGGACTAGGCTAAGCTTGATTTACCTAAGCTTTTGTTCTTAGTTTTGTTTATTAGGTTTTGATTTTAAGTTTAAGTTAGTCAAGTAAACTCTAAGTTAGCTTTGATAGCTCTTAGCTCTTATATATCTGTCTCAGTGTGAGCTTCCTGTCATACCCCTGAGGGTCCTTTGTAAATTCTGTGGAGCCTGATTTGGGACAAGAACTTTAATCTTCTGATCAAACAGATTAGCGAGCCTAAAACCCACACTATCCAAATCAATATTATTAACACCATAAATCAGGCAACAGACTGGTGAGCCAGCCAGGAGACTCGAGGAGTGTGTGACAGGAATTTTCAGGGATTCCAGGCATCCTTAGGCCCCTGAGAATCTCACCTGAGGCATAAGTAAAGAGTTAAAGTTACAGAGAGTTAGAGAGCAAGATTGTGTGTCTTAACCCCTCACTCTTAAGAGCACAGGAACCTGATTTCCTGTGGCTGTGGCTTGGCACCAATCCCAGTATTTCCTGTTCTGTATTGTGGTTTAACTTAGAGTTTTAGATTAGAGGTTTTGAAATTTAATCTTGCAAGATCAAGAGTAATAGTGTTATTATTGAAAGCGATACATGCATTTAAGGGGTTTTGTTAAAGGTTGAAGTTATAACGAATGGTACCAATAAGATATTAGCAGTAGTATCGGGCCCGATGATTCACACTAGTGGTGGCGGGGGAGTTGATAAATCTATTTATTAATTGCTGCCAAGAGGCTGCAATAACTCAGAACTTGTATAGTTCTTCAGTCCCCACAACAATTTCACCTGTGGTTAAGTGCAGCATGGCACGGTTACATGAAATAAGAAACAGATGAGCCACATACGTTAGTTTGTTGGTTAATACCTCTCTTCCCCATTTACGGGAAATGATTAACATGCATATAACTGATGATACTTCTTTAAAGGAGGCATTAGCCTTACTGGCCAAGGCATATTCTCAGGGAGGCCCCCAAATAGGTGAGTGTGGAGCCCCTGTTCAAATACTTCAGGAACCATGAGCTAAGCCCACTGTGAGGATTAAGGGACCCCCAGGGTTAGGCTGAGGTGTTCCTAAATTCCCTAGGTACCAAAATGACCCTAACTCACGTAGTAACCCCGGACCTTCAAGTGGGCGTGCCTCTCGACAGGGTTATGTGTTTGGATCCCATGTATGGGCCTGGGACCATTTTCCTTTCTTTTCAAATGCCGCACAGAACAATTCATGCCTGCAGAGACCCAAGTCACCGCCTCCCCACAAAGATGAGGACTCAGTTGTAATGATGTTTAAAACAGTGCAGCAGACGCTTGAGGCTCAACGACAGGATATCCAGGAACTCCAAGCCTGCATGAATGAGCTGATGATAGAAGGCCAAGGTCCAGCACCCTTGAACCATCTGGTGGCCTCGGTTGACCCATTTCATTCTCTCCGGTGGACAGCCTCCGGAGAGATACAGGGAAAACCCATAGATAATTTGTCTGCATACTCTACAAATTACTCATCATGACGCCAGTCGGCCCCGAGCGTAGTCATAGCCCCTTTAGGCAGGGATGCAAGCAGGAGACCCACAGTATCTGCTGTGGTAGGGGGCCGCCACAGGAATTTTATTATAGATACTGGGGCAGCAATTAGCATTATCCATGTCAAGGATCCTAGATCCTCTTCTCTGTCATCAGGGTGTACAAAAACACTTGCAACTTTTGCAAGTAATCAGGTTGTTACCACACTTTCTAAACCCATTGAAGTACAAATATGTCACCTAAGAAAGGTTCATACCTTTGCATTGATGAAATTAGCAGTCCCAAGGAATAGCCTATTGGGAACTGATTTCCTATACAAACAGGGATGTGTTCTTAATTTGGATAACCAATTGTTGTGTCTTACTGTAGAACAGGCAAAGGATAACTCAACAGTGATCCTACATGAGTGTGCCATGGTATCGGACTATAAAAAGTGATATTGAGGAAACTGGTTGATGCCAATGGACGTAACTGGGATGCTCTCATGCCTCTAATTTTAATGGCATTGAGAGCAACACTGGCTGCATCTACTGATAAAGCACCCTTTAACGTGATGACAGGCTGAACGATGCGATTACCAAAACATTTAATTTGGCACACCAGTGGCACTCAATTAGAGGGAATAAAAATGGATACCGACCTGCAGAATCTGCAAAAACATTTAAATAAAATCCACTTGTGGGTAGCAGCCAAATTGGGAAAATCCAAGGAAAAGCAAAGACTTACTTTGACAAAAACCAGAGAGAGAATACTTGGAAGGTTAAAGACCAAGTAATGCTGTTATCATATAAAACACCAGAACATGGGTTGTGTATTATTAACACCCTAAATCAAGCAACAGTCATCTAGTCCAACCCCCTGCTCAAAGCAGGACCAATCTCCAACTAAATCATCCCAGCCAGGGCTTTGTCAAGCCTGACCTTAAAAACTTCTAAGGAAGGGGATTCCACCACCTCCCTAGATAACGCATTCCAGTGCTTCACCACCCTCTTAGGGAAAAAGTTTTTCCTAATATCCAACCTAAACCTCCCCCACTGCAACTTGAGACCATTACTCCTTGTTCTGTCATCTGCCACCACTGAGAACAGTTTAGATTCATCCTCTTTGGAACCCACTTTCAGGTAGTTGAAAGCAGCTATCAAATCCCCCCTCATTCTTCTCTTCCACAGACTAAACAATCCCAGTTCCCTCAGCCTCTCCTCATAAGTCATGTGTTCCAGCCCCCTAATAATTTTTGTTGCCCTCTGTTGGATTCTTTCCAATTTTTCCACATCCTTCTTGTAGTGTGGGGCCCAAAACTGGACACAGTACTCCAGATGAAGCCTCCCCAATGCCGAATAGAGGGGAACAATTACATCCCTCGATCTGCTGGCAATGCTCCTACTTACACAGCCAAAATGCCATTAGCCTTCTTGGCAACAAGGGCACACTGTTGACTCATATCCATCTTCTCGTCCACTGTAACCCCTAGGTTCTTTTCTGCAGAACTGCTGCCTAGCCACTCGGTCCCTAGTCTGTAGCAGTGCATGGGATCTTCCGTCCTAAGTGCAGGACTCTGCTCTTGTCCTTGTTGAACCTCATCAGCTTTCTTTTGGCCCAATCCTCTAATTTGTCTAGGTCCCTCTGTATCCTATCCCTACCCTCCAGCGTATCTACAACTCCTCCCAGTTTAGTGTCATCTGCAAACACCATCCTCCAGATCAATAATGAAGATATTGAACAAAACCGGCCCCAGGACCGACCCTTGGGGCACTCCGCTTGATACCGGTTGCCAACTAGACATGGAGCCATTGATCACTACCTGTTGAACCCTATGATCTAGCCAGCTTTCTATCCACCTTCTAGTCCATTCATCCAGCCCACACTTCTTTAACTTGCTTGCAAGAATACTGTGGGAGACTGTATCAAAAGCTTTGCTAAAGTAAAGGAATAACACATCCTTACACGGCTTATATCAGCTGTGTTCCAACCAACACTGACATTTTTCTCTGGGAGCTGATTCTCAGTTCTATTCCAGCTGCTTTATCGACTTATGACAGCTTCGCAGCAAGATTTCTGCTGCCAAACTGCTAACCTGGAATTTACCTAGCAGCTTTGGAGGGGGTGCAGATGCAGTAATGGCTCTGTGCCTCTCTCCTACCAATTTTGGCCCCTTGTGTAGAAGGTATGGCCAAGAGAGAAGAGTCTTTGGAACAGGCCTCATGGGTCTTTGGGATTTTTTTGGGGGGTGGGAGGAGCTACTGACAAGGTTACTTAGTGATGTCATTACTAGAAGAAATGTCTTCCAGAGTAAAACAGTAAAAGCCCTTAATTGTTTGCAATGATCTAACACATGGTGGGACAGATCCTGATTTTGGTTATGCCCATGTAAATGAGATCAAGATCCAGCTCAGTTATTTGTTATCACAGATGCCTCCTCCTCTTCAAGGAGCAGGGAAGAAGTATAGGACTCTCAGGTACTGCTGCTTCCACGGACTCAGGGTGAGTTCACTGAGCTGTAAGAGAGTATCTTTGGCCAGTTCTGGTGCAGTTAAAGTCTTCGTGAGCCCCAGGCTGCTCAGAGACTAAGCAGAGCCCAGCAGGTTTGTCAGGCTTCTCTAAAGACTCTGGGCCAGATCTAGAGCTGGGTTCAAATTCTGCTCCCAGTCACAGATATCCAATGCCATTGACTGCAGAAGGGCTGCCTGGATGTAATGGAGCAGAATTTGGCTCTGAGGCGCTATTTCACTGATTCACACCTTGTGTGCACAAGAAAGTTGTCCTGGCTTAATTTAGCCGGTGATTTTTAAACCCAAGTAGTGAAGTCCGTGCAGAAGGCTACGTAGACACATGTAGTTTGTTTAAAGCAGGCCTAGTACAGTTTAGCTTATGGCAATGGGCAAGGCCTTGGAGTAAACAGGCGTGCTCTGGGGAAGTTGGCAAGGTAGAGTGGGAGGGAATCCCTTCCCCGCTGACCCGCAGCTGTGGAATGGCATCATTGCTGCTCCGACACCTGCCACTGCAACCAACCACCCCGTCAGCAGAGCCCCTGTGCCCCGGCCCTAGCACCCATAGTCCAGCATCTTCCAAACTCTTGAGAGCTGAGCCCCTCTTCAGACAAATGCAACCTACTGATGCTCCTTTTAACCCTGTCACATGCTATTGAAGGACCATCTTAATGCATACACCTTCCAGGCCCCTCTATGTCGGGAAAGGCGGTACTAGTGGATCCCCCAGCCATTCCCCTGCTCTGCTGGGCCTCCAACCTTTCTGTGTGACCACCAACCCCACGCCCGGGCACAGCTGAACAAGAACCATTCCGATCCAAGAGGACTCTCTGCACCTGCGGAGGTGGGCTAAGTTATACCCCAAACCAGGCAATGGAGTTGTAAATTGGAGTCTCTAGCTGTTTACTCTCACCAGGCTTTAGAATACAGCTGCTTCACCCAGGCCCAAGCATCTAGAAGTGAACAGTTCTAGTCATACATCCAATACAATGCTGCAAAATCATTTCTTTCTTCTTTGCCAGCTGTAAAGAAATACACAAGCACAATGAGCCATCTTTCATCTTTACCGACAGCCGGGTGGCAACGTATTCACATAGCGGCGTCTGTAACAAAGAAGCATGGGAAAGCTACATCGATTTACAGAGTTTATCACATTGCATAAATCTGTCCTTTTCAAACACAAACTATTCAGTAGATCAATAGGCCTGGCATCGTATTCTAAAAATCGATGGCATGTGGCAATTTACAGCACAGGTAAGCAAACAAACTGAATTGCCCTGGCTTTCCCATGTGATTTTGCACTGCATCGCAAGGGGTTCAGAAGAGACACTTTGCTCACAGCACTTCTCCAGCTTATACACTTTATGCTATCCTGTCCACCAGCCCTGGGGATTTGCAAGTCTCCAGCAGTGGCAGAATTAGATCAAGCAGTGAGATAGTCCATTGATCATTTCTAATGTTGGCCTATGATGTTTTACATGCGTATGTATTTAGCCAGTGACTATACAAAGACAACAGAAAAAGCAGACATGTCAGACAGTGCTTTATTATCAGTGAGTAGCAGTTTCCTAGGCATGTCTATTGAGCCCAGGAGCATTTCTGACCCTGGCAGAGCTGTGCAGTTTGTCCTGATAAGTCCACAGGCTGTTCCAGCTCACATTTCCACATTAAAGAGCCATCTCAAAGCCATGCATGGAGAGGGTTTTGAACCAGCCTGGCTAATGCTGGCAGGGGGTGTGTGTGAAATTGCTCACACAGACGGGGTAGGGGCTGAGCTGAGCTCGGGTAGCGCTGGAGGAGCCAAGAAGTAAATAGCCACGAAGATCCTTTCAGCGCTTCATATTTACCTAGAGATTTCCCCTTAGGTTCCCACCTCTAACTTGCCCTGATGTTACCCAGGCCTGGCTCAGACATCTAAGACAGGAAGAGGAGCTTCTGCAACCTGCGACAAGACTCTCTCCTTCCCAGGGGCACCCGTGTGTGTATGTAGCTGTCCTGAGCCAGTCTAGTCTGAATACGAACATGGCAGCCAAGCCTGGTACGTAAATTAATGGGAAAGAGTATGACTGACAGCACATCACTGAGTATTTCCATTGACACGCTTTGTGTTGAAGTTGGTTCCTGGGGCTGCAGCCCGCCCCATCTCCGCTCTCTAATGGATTCTACCCTCTAATCTTATCATCCTGATTAGAGGCCACTGAGGTCAGAGTGAGCCTGCCTTGCACTTGCTGGGGATCTGACCCTACTTTCTTTAATTACATCCTCTTCCATAAACTCACTAAGTGTCAAGAAAACATATCCTTTGTCCATTAGCCCGCCTCCAAGACAGGCTGCGTACTGCATGGCTCCAGGCACAATTATGCTGACCAGGGTCAATGCTGGCACTTTTAAATTCGGGGGTAAAAGTGCAGTGTGCCTGGCACATAAATGTGGAGTGTTTGACGCTTACTTCCAATTAGCATATTCAGTTCTAATTTATTACAGCGTGATCTAATCTATCCTTGTCAGAGCAATAAAGGGATAATTGAGCAATTTCCTCTTAACGGCAGACTTTCTCAAAGGAAACCTGTTTCCAGCCACCTGTTCAAAAAACATTTTGATTTCGGCGCAGCGCTGTTTCTTCTTTGGGAGCAAGAGTGGGAGGGTTTAAAAATATAGTCTAACACGGGAGCCAGAGTGAGTGGGGGTGGGGAAGGTATTGCAAAATCAGAAGTCTAGAGCTGTTCCAATAAGGATACCCCCCTCCCCAAGGGAGAGGGGATGGTCCCAAGCATTCAGTGATGTAGGAGCAGGGCACTATGGCATCTCCCCATGTTCCTCCGTTAGCCAAACAGTAACTCCACGTGCTATATATGCTCTCTGGAGCAGGCACCGTATGTTTGTTCTGCATTTATACAGCAGTTAACACAGTGGGGGCCTGGTCAGTGAATGGGGCTTATAGGTGCTATGTAATACACATCATTTATAACAATCAATGGAGCAAGTCCAGCCTGTTCCAGTTGAGCACCTGGCCCCTGATTTTCAGTCATAAACTTCATTAGATTCAATCTTTTTTAAAAAATTTGATCTGCAGCCTCACAGAGTCCGATTCACCACTAGCTGCCATTGTGCAGCTGAGTAACTAGTCTAAAACGGGTGTCAATGTGCTCAGAATCAGGCTCAGGGAGCTTAGCACCAAAGAAAGGGGCTGGCTTTCAAATTCAAAGCTGGAAATGTGATTTTCTTTTACAGATGTTTAGGCTCTTCTGCTTCCCATTCCAACTGAGCTCTTCCACTGTAATTCTCAAATGTTCTTGATGTCTGAGAGGGAGGCTAGTTGCAGGCTAGGATAATAGATAAATGCAGTAGAATATAGTGGAATATACCAGATCCTCAAAGGTATTTAGGCATCACTATATTCAGGTGTACGTGAATTCTTGCTATGGGTACATCTAGAGGGAAAACAGTTCAGGGACAAACAAACTAATCTTAGCGCTATATAGTTGAGTGATCCATAAGTTACTTGTTCTGTTATACACTAGACTTACTAGGAAAAAAAAGAGAATTATTGCTTTTTCCTTCATGTCAAGTGAAGGTTTCTAGACTCCAATAAAAAGAATACAGCTTTTCATCTAGGAAAAAATGAGTCTGTACATTAGTGCCCCTAAATCATAGAACATCAGCTGAACAGATCCATTTAGAGAAAAACCTCTGAGGCTGAGAAAAGTCAATAATTAAGAGGGTCACTCCTGAAAACAGAACTCCCCCACCCAGGGGACTGTCATGGTAATCGGGGCTTTGGCATCCTACCCCAGTTGTGAACCTAACTATGGGGAAATAGATAAAAGTTTTAGAGGCCACAATAATCTGAAACAATAAATATTTGTTGGAAAAGGAGACAGAAAAGCTGCATTCGACCAAACCAAAAGGCTGACTGATATGACTCAAGGCCTGTGTTAAGATCAGGCCTGGGAAACAAGAGAAGTGTAGGACTGGGAATCAGTGAACCAAAACTGGTGTCTCAGAAATTAGGCCTAATTGGTGGATAAAATAATGAGAGTTCGGGCAATTCTACCCAGCACTCCCTTTTGGGGTCCTTTGGGGAGATGCTGGCTGAGTGAAAGATGGGAGAAAGGAAGGGGTAAGCTTCACCATCCTGGCTGCCACCCCTACTATCTTCTGGGACCCCCAGTATCCATTGGGACACCATTGTCCTTCACTGTCCTGATCCTGAGAGATGTCCTGACCAGACCAAAAGAGGGACCCAGCTGACATTGTCACCAAACCCAGCCCCACCTAAATCGCCCAAACCATTTGGGCTGTGAGACTTTGTCACTCCCACCCCTGTTGTGTGTCCTTTTCTTCCCCATTTCTCCCTTTTTGCCATCTGTTTAATAAGAGCCTGCCTTAGCCAGTCAAGGCTGGATATTTTGCAACATACATATAGCCTGATGCTGATACAGGGCTCAAAGTGGCTGATTAGACCATTGGCTGTGCCAGTATTTCTCCAGCAGTGATCCTGCAAGGGAGAGTCAATACCAGAGACGGAAGCTGCATTTTCCATTTTGGCTGTTTCAGTTCTCCCTGCCCTCCCACCCCGCCTCTTTTGTGTGTGTGTTTTTTTTGTCTTCAGGGAAGCCGGCTCAATCTTAGTAGCTCTAACAACGGCTCCAGCCCATTTCAACTAAATTCTCTTCCCCCCCCAAATTGGACAGTTGTTCCCATCTTTAATACTAATGAAAAGACTGTCAAATGCAGGGGGCGGGGGGGAGGACAGAAGTCCTTCTAAAGACTCTCTCCAGCTAATGGGAAAGGGAACAAGGGATGTTGCAACACTGAACGCCACACGTAATACTTTATATTTCAAATGCTTTCACTGTTTTCCCTTCTTTTCTGTGTCTTTAATACAAGGTTCAAAAGGATGGTGTGTTTCCCAGGGTGCTAAGCAGGCTGAGGGCTCTGGTTACACACCTTGAATGCTTCACATGATTGTGGACAGCGACAGGGTCATGTTAACATCTTTGACTCTTTGGGCCCATTTGTTCTGTCAAAATTCATCCAACAGGCCTTGGCTTCCAGTTAGTTCCAACAAGTGGAATGGGAACCCTTGCCAACCCCTGTTACTCACTGTCACCAGCTGGGCACCACGACAAGGGGTTTGTTACATCACATGGGGCTGCACTAAGACTGACAGGTAGAGCCCTGTGGTGTGGTAACGCTCCGAGCACACGCATGCCTGGCGGCATTGAGCCAAATTCCTCTCTGGTGTAACTCAGCTGGCTTGAATAGAACATACACTAGTGATGCAGTTGGCCCAGGGAGTCTGCATAGAGCGGGGGGGTCAGTGTAACACCTGCTGGGACCCTGAGGGCAGTGTGCTCACTGATGGCCCCGTTACACCTTTTAGTGAGGTGTAGAATGCACTCCCCTCCTCCGTAGCCACTCAGGCCGTCCCCCCAGTCCAGAAACACCCCCTCGGAGATATTCTGTGCTGCCAGAAGTGCAAATACCCTCTGGCTTCCCCTCCCTTTTGCACGCAGGCCGCACATGTCACCCAGTTACAGCCACCAGCTGCGTGGAAGGGCGATGAGGAGGTGGGACATGGCTCCTGTCACCTAACTGGAGCAGCCATAATACAACTGTGTGAATGAACATTAGAGTAATAAGGACCAGGTTCTCTATACCTTTGAGGAGCTGGGCCTAAGACACTATGGCTGGGTGTCTGTGGATATCTTTATAATTTCCAGCATCCTTCAGTTTGGTGTTAGACAGCCACTAGGGTAGCATTTACTACAGTGAAGCTAGAAACCCCGCCCCACGATTGCACATAAGTGGTTGGACTCAGTGCCCCCTTGTGCCAGAGCTTCTCATTGCAAGGGCTAACATCCAAAGTTTGTCAACAACTCAGCCCGTCCTCTGTGCTCTATCCTCATTCCCCTTCATAGGTGCTGACTCCGTGGGTGCTCCAGCCCTGGAGCACCCATGGTAAAAAATTAGTGGGTGCTTAGCACCCACAGGCAGCCAGCTCCTCCCCTCTCCCCCAGTGCCTCCTGTCGGCTGGCGGCCCCGCCGATCAACTCCTCCCAGTGCCTCCCGCCCGCCGTGATCACCAGTTCTGCAGCGTGCAGGAGGCACAGGGTGGAGGGGGAGAGGGAGAAGGTGGAGCAGGGACAGGGCACGCGCGGAGGAGGAGGTGGAACCGAGCGGGAAGAGGTGAGGTGGGGTTTGGGGGAAAGGGTCAAATGAGGGCGGGCGTGGGGTGGAATGGGGGTTTGAGCACGCCAGGGGCCCGGAGGAAGCCGGTGCCTGTGTTTCGCTTTCTGGGCTACTCTCTCGGCCTTTTTTGAGGCCCAGCTTTCCAGTAAGTTATCACCCGACATCTGAGTCTCACCCCTGCTGGCTGAGAAGCAACTAATTTATTCCAGCACATCTGTGGTAACTGTGACGAATGTGCTTTTAACTCTTTTAGACCGGTTTCACCCCACCACACTGCATCCTGCCGTTCTTCCTCCCTGTGGCATGACAGGCTGCGAACACACTCATGCTGGAGTCTGGAGACTCAGCTAATCCACACATCGTACAACTCACAACAACCGACCATCTCTCCCCACTGCTCCGCAAAGAATTCACCGCAGAAGGCTGGCGCAAGCTCGCATCCCACGCTCACTAGCTACACAGCTGTGCATTTACTTGTAACTTGTGAAGCATTATAAATAATTCAAACTAAATGCCAGTGGTGGAAATAAATGAGCCAAGTCCATTATGTGGTGCACTAACCTGGCTTGTTAAAACTGGGTTTATTCATTTACAGTGAGATTCACCCCTGCACAGAAGAGTAGCACGTGGCCTGCGTATCACTTATATCCCACTAAAGGCTAGTTTCAAGGACATAAATGGTGCATAAGCCTTGAGCTGTCTGTCTGTACAGGGCTGAATTTCACCCTTAATGATCTGAAGTAGTTCTCTCTGCTCAGCCAAATTATGTTCAAGTAATATTGGCACAAATAACCATATTAGCAACAGAATTCTCTCTGAGATGTTAGTTTTGTACCCCTGGAATGCTGTCTGGAGACAATCTGTGGTTATCTCCCCGCCTAAAGGGTTGTTTACACAGAAACTCAGGAAAACCAATACAAATTAGCTCAAGGTGTGAATTTAAAGTGGATCAATTAAATTGCATTAAAACACCGTATGGATGCTCTCATTAAGTGGCTTTAGTTTTGTTTACTTTAATTCATTCCCAAAATGCAAATTGAATGCAGTTTTGCTAATCCACTTCAAAAATTAATTCCAATGAATTTTCCTGAGAGATTCCAGGTGTAGACAAGACCTAATGGTCAAATCCATCATCCTTCTGGGCTACTATTAATAAAAGCAATTTGGATTTCAATCGTCAACACCTCTGTGCCATATTCATGTTGCACCAGACCCTGATTTTAATGTGGGTGCACCTTTCCAAGGAAGATGGGTTGGGGTTGGTAACACAAGTTCTTTCTCTTGGCCTTGTCTTGTAATCTCTTGTTTGCTCTTATGGACTTTTTACCTCAAGATGTTCAGGGATAAAGGGACTATGCAAAAGCGGGCGATGAATGATTTAGTAACTGTTTCAGAGTCCTGTGCACTCAATCCCCGGGGAGGGATCTGCTAGAACACTCACAGTTATTTGTATGTCACATCGTTCGTTGAAGGAATGACACAGAGCAAGGAAAGAGGTATTTGTAAGGGGTTCATTCACTAGAGGAGCACCTCCTCCTGGCCAGGTGTGGGGTAGTGGCTCTCTGCCCCTAGGACACCCCCTGACAACAGTTGCTCCATCACTGTGGTGGTCTGTCTTTCTGCAACTGGGCCCTCTGGCCAGGTCACGCTTTAGTCCATCCCTTCTGGGGTAACATAGTCCAATGACTTTACAGCAGGTCTTCCATTGGTTTCTGGAGTCTGTGGTCCTTGCACCCTTTACCTCAGGGGTTTTCATCCCACCTTCCTTGGTGGCTGATAGGGGAACCCTGGGTCTCCCTCTACTCTGGGCTCCAGCTCAGGGACCCTGTAGGCAGTAGCCAAGGTCTAAACTCTCAGACTCCTTATGGTCTCCCTGTACTGTTTCCTACCTTTTCTGTTCCCCAGAGAATGACTACAGACTCTCTCCCTGCAGCCCCCTTTCTTCTTTTTCCTCTTCTTGGGTTTTGTGGCATAGCAGACTTGATTCCGCAGTCAGGAAAGATGCATTGACTCATGTATTTGCTATATTTGCCAAATAGGATTATCTGATTTCTGTGCATGTACCATTTTTTGAATCTGAAGTTATGAATATTGACTATGGATCTGTATTTCAAATGTGCTTACTCTGGGTTACACCCACAACCAGCCTTTCAGGAACAACAAGGAAGAAGCAAAGGCAATGGACCATGGAAGAGCTTAGCCTGCCTGTGAACATTTCAGCCAGCCTATGAGTAATGGCTGCTAGGGCTCAACAAGGGCATGTGACCAGACCACATGACACTGAACTCCATTTTGGTACCTGTATTTTTCCACAAGCTGGGCTGGGGACTTAGCTGGAAACAAAGGGCTCCCACCCTGATTATCTAAAGTGGGGAGTGATATCATGATTGGTCTTCACTCCCCCACAGCTCAACACCTGAAAGAAGCAGTGAAAGACAAAGGACTCGGGATGGGAGAGGTGAGCCCAAGCTGCAAAGCAAGTGCAGCTTGTGCCTTAAGAATCTGCAAGCCTGCTTGCAATATCAGTCAGGGTAAGAGATTACGGATCAAATCTTATTTAGTACTTTAGGCTTAGTTTGCGGTTTTGTTTATTTATTAGGGAATCTGCATTGATTTGTTTGCTATCACTTTAAAAAAAAAATCTTTCTGTAGATAACAAACTTGTTTTATGCTTTCTCTTAACCAGTGTGTTTTGAGTGAAGTGTCTGGGGAAAAAAATCTCAGCTCTGTGAACAAAGGCTGTTGCATGTCTTTCCCACCTTGAGAGGGAAGCAAATATATAAATGATCTGACATTATACAGATCCCTGTGCAGTCCAAGACAGTATCATTCTGGGTTTATATTCCAGCAAGGGGGCAAGGCTGGGGAGCTGGGAATTTGGCTGTTGTATCCTGTCTGTCCTTGAGAGGCTTAGGCAATGCACTCAGGTAACTCCGTTGATGTGGCACCACCTACTGTCATATTGGGTGATAACAGGGTCTGGAGAGAGTGGCTGAATCTCCTGCAAAGCAGCGTGAGAGAGGCCTGCCCGGCTGGGTTAGAGGGCACAGCGGTTCCCCTGGCTCCCAGACTGCACCCCGGGGGTGACAACCCGTCACAATTCCCGTGCCCACCTTGTGTCTTTAACATCCTGGGACCGAGACAGCTACAGCCCTGCCCTGAATTTGGCAGTCACGGTCATGAGCCACTCCAGACAGCGTGACAGTTTTACCTCTACATGCTGGGAGGGCAATTGGTCTGTACGCTTCAAGTCTTGAGCACGATTTACCCATTTTCCTCACTGGGACAATCATTGAATGTTTCCATTCCTTAGGCATTTCAGCTTTTCTCCTATTATATGATTTCAGTATCACCCTGTGATGGGGTCCCCTCACTTCACGGGAGTGCCCCTACCAACCCGGTGTACCTGCACCTGCACTCCCTCTACGTAGTGCTGCTTGCAGTGACCCCTGCTGGCCATTAAATGTCTCTGGTGGCTTTCCAGAGACTCAGCCCTCCAGCCAAGTCACACACAGTCCGCGTGTGAAACACACACACAAAACAGACCCCTTCCAGGGTAAACAGTCCAACAAGGCCTATCACAGTACCCTGGTTATTGGCCCTCCTGGCCTAGCTTTCAAAGTGTCTCAGCCCCTTCTGGTTCACTCAAGTATCATCCCCTGCTCTGATATGCAGCAGTGCCCAGTGATGTTGGAGTGATTTTTATATTGGGGGTGCTGAGAACCATTGAACCAAACTGCAAACCCTGTATATGACAGAAGCCACATCAAGTCAGGGGGTGCTGCAACACCCCCAGCACCAGCACCCCTGGCAGTGCCCCCAGGGCTTCTTCCCTGGAGACTCTTCGCCTGGCATCCCAGCTCTCCAGCTGAGTCACTGTTTATAGTTCAGCCCCCTTCTGGTGAGGTGGGGAGGGGGTGGTAATTAAGTTCCATAATCACTCGCCCTCTTTCTCTTCTTTGGCCCCCTCTCTGGGCTACTCCCCTCCTCAGGGTTTTAGCTACCCCAACTGTGGCTGGTGGGGGAACACCCAGGCCCACCCACTACTCCAGGCCTACCCACTACTCAATTTTGCTCCTTTATCACTTTGGGGAGTTCTCTCATACTAACTTTTTCATTTAAAATAGCCACATCCTCCTCCCACCTCTTCATCATCTCATAATTATCCTGAATGCATCTTCTTTTCCGCTCCCTAATTTCTATCCTCTGAGTTCATCATTACTGACTTTCACAGGTCTTGGTATTATATGGCTCTTATTCTTCATTCCATTCATTTCCCTAATTTGTTCATATACCTCTGCTGTATTGGTATCTTTATTTACTTTACCACAGTATGGTCTCCAGCTTTCTCTTCTTGCCCTTTGTCCAACTGCCTTCTTTTCTTTTTTACATTATTTTTTCATATTTCCTCTATTTAATGAATTCTTTGCTGTCACATATGCCTTCTTCCTTCCCCTAATTGCCATTTCACATGCCTTGTTCCACCACGGTACACTGTTCCTATCTTTATGTAGCCTTGGTATCCTAGAAATAGCTAGGCTAGCCATCTTTAGGATTCCCCTAGTAACATTGCAAGAGAATTCCTCAATATCTTCATTTATACATTGCTCATTCACATGTTCCTCACTTTTGTTTCTAACGAGTTTTCAATTTGCTTTGTTTAGATTTCAAGTGGGGATATTTTCCTTGTTTTCAGTATTTCCTTTTCCTAGCTATGTAACTGAGGTCGGGAAATGGTCGCTACCCATTCCCTCCTCTCTGTACATTTCCCAGCTGTATTTCTTAGCGATGGTGCCAGAGGCTGTTCCCAGATCAAGTATGAGAAGCTTCTGCCAGATGTATTGGCCCTGGTAGATGCACTATCATTTAATATTGCTGACTTATTCTCTTCAAAGAATTGTTCTTAACATTTCCCCTTTTTATCATTTTCCTCACTTCCCCACCTTACCTCAGATCACCACAGATAATGAACAGGCATGTGACCTCTGTAGTTAATTCTTTTAGGTCCATCATCTTTAGTTTCCTGCCTGTATTATAAACATTATAAAAATCAGAGAAGCAGAGTTGTTTTGTATCATATCTCAGTAGCATTATGTTTAGCTTTTTAACCTCTACTTCAAGTTGGTTCAGGTCCCCTTAATGAAGGTGCAGACACCCCCACCCTTTTCTATTTTGCAGTCATGTCTATATAAGCCATATCCCAGGAACGTATAGTCCAATTTTTCTTGTCATGCCAAGTCATAGAATCATAGACTATCAGGGTTGGAATGATAGTCCAGGAGGTCATCTAGTCCAAGTCTCTT
The DNA here is from genome assembly GCF_015237465.2 of Chelonia mydas. Lineage (NCBI taxonomy): Eukaryota > Metazoa > Chordata > Testudines > Cheloniidae > Chelonia > Chelonia mydas. Next base: position 67,846,991 of record NC_051251.2, on the reverse strand, counting down.
GTATGCATCTTATATCAGGCTGTGGTTTCATGTCATTGGGTATTTTTCTTTAATTCCTGCCCCTGGCTATAGGCATTCCAGGTGAAAATAGCCAGCAGTTTTAATTATAATTCTCAGATTCTGTTTTCTTTCCTCTTTGAAACGTACAATTTATTACTTCGGTCATGAACGTAATGAATCTGTTTCTATAAGTAGTCTGTCATCTCCTTTTACCCCGATGTCACCCATTACTTCCTTCCCATTCATTTGTTGCTGGCGGTTTCCTTTCCTCATATCAGGTGTCACTTAAAGCCCTTGTAATAAGGCTTAAGTGGGATGTAGGAGGGGCTAGTGCTCTTCACACCCTAACACTGCATTTTGAATTTTACCCTCAGCCTGTATTTTGCAAACTATCCTCAAAAAGCAGACCCCATGCTTAGGATGGCCAGGTGTCCAGTTTTCAACTGGAACGCCCGGTCTAAAAGGGACCGGGCAGTGCGGGGCGAAGGGACCAGGCAGTTGGGGTGAGGGTACTCTGAACCCCTTAGTCCAGCCCAGAGCACCTTCCTGCACGCCAGACCCCTCATCTCCAGCCCCACCCTGGAGCCCTCATCCCCTGTGCCCCAACCTCCTGCCCCAGGCCTGATCCCCCTCCTGCCCTCTGAACCCCTCAGTCCCAGCCCGGAGCACCCTCCTACACCCCAATCCTCTCATCTCCAGCCCCACCCCAGAGCCTGCACGCCCAGCTGGAGCCCTTACTCCCTCCTGCACCCCAACTCCCTGAGCCAGCCCAGTGAAAATGAGTAAGTGAGTGAGGGTAGGCAGAGCAAGCGGGGATGGAGTGAGCTGGGGTAGGGCCTCGGAGAATGGCCGGGGCAAGAGTGTTAGATTTTGTGCGAGTAGAAAGTTGGCAACCCTACCCACGCTTGATCACACAAATACTCCTTTCAAGAAATAAATTTAATCAAATAGGATTGCAACATTTGTCAGAAATACCTGGTTTTGGTGGTCACACATTAATCACCCATCCTGTATGATGAGTGAATAATGACATTCTTTATGTAACCCTTCTGCCTGTCAGAGTTGGCAGCAACAAGGGCCGGGTTCAGTATCTAGGGGTTCCATTCCAATAACACAATGCAAAACCGGCTCGAGCCCCCACCCAGTGACAAATATATACCACCCCCGCTGGGCCCCTCCAAGGGGCAATACTTCCCCTCTCACAAGCACATAGTCTGAGTGTAGCAAAAAGCCTTTTAATAACAGAGAGAAACAACGTGGCATTATGTTAGGGAACCACCACCAACAGGATTCATAACACAACCCATGAGCAAAAACCCACCCTAAGCAAACTGAGGCGTGTCCTTTCCCTTTGGTTCTTGAGTCCAGCAACCCAAAATCACCCAAAGTCCAACGACCCAAAAGTCTCTGTCCGTGGTCAGGGCAGCCCCAGAGTTTGAAAGTTAATCTGCAGAGTTTTACCTCCCAACCTGGGTGGAGATTTTTTTGGGGGGGGGGGTGTTAAGGGGCACCTTGTGTGGTCCAAAGCTGATGGCCCCACCTCTCCATGGGGCTCCGCTCTGCCAGCCGCCCCATGAGCCACTCTAGGTATCCAACAAACTGCTCTACTCCACAAGCTGCTCTGCTTGCTGCCCCGCAAACTGCAATGCTCTGCCAGCCGTCCCACAAATTGCTCCACCATATATCTTCAGGGTCCCCCACTACTTAACACAACACTCACTGATTTCAGCTCTTCGTCAGTTTTTAGCTGTTTTGCGATTTCAGCTTGTACCAGGGGAGCCTCAGTGCTGGTGCACCATTAGCCCAAAGTGAATTCAGCTCAGCAGCCTGTAACTAGACTCCTAATAGAATCAACATTAGCTCTGATATTCCACAGTGGAGAGAGGAGGAAGTGCAATTAGCATGTAAAGCCCTCACCAGGGGGCCCATACCACCAAGTATTAATACCTGTCCCCAGCCTCTCTCAATTCACAGAGTTTTGGAACCCATGTCCCTTGCCTAGTGAGTGCTACTTAGTTGATGGCGAGTCCCTCCATCATAACAAAGGCCAAGTACAGTTCCACTGTCCCCGATTCCCATAATCGGGGTAATAATTTATTCTTCCTGCCCCAATAACAGAGGCATTGGGGATCCCACAGCAGCCAAAGTGACCATTTGGGCAGCTATGGCCTCATTCTAGGTGGGGTGGGTGTGCCTATGCAAATGAGATCAGCCCCTGAAGTTCTTTTCCACAACTTGCCACACCTCACCACCAGATGTCAGGGTGGAGCTCATCCTGACTCTGCTTACATTTAAACGAAATACTCACCTGGCTTTAAAAATAGGCACCTAACATTTCAAATAGATGTGACTAAGATATCTACTATATAGCAGATACTGGCTTAATGAATTTTACAGCCATATGTATGTAGTAAAATTTTGTCCACATAAACCTCATATAATTAGTGTATAATTTCTATATCTAACATGGTTTACAGCCACAGATCAGAGCTTCAAAACATCCATATATATTTTATATACTATAAAAAGAGGATTTTACAATATATTTTAAATGGTGAAAATATATTATTCACATATGTACATTTTTATCTATATAAACTAAAGACACTGGGCCAGATCCTCAGCTGGTATAAACTGGCATAATCCTTTAGCCACTTTCTGCTCAGGATGAGGATAGAGGGGGGCTGATGCAACAACACTGATGTACACCACCTGAGGATTTGGCCCTTATGTTTCCTCCACAGGGATGTAAAAGTTCAGTCCAGTGGCCAGTTTGCTCAGTCATTATTTCCATTCTGATACCTTTCCTTTGGCTTTCACTCTGTGGGTTAGTGTGGGATACTTGTGGCCTGAGAAGTAACAAAACAATACCGCTCCCCAAATCTTGGGTCTTTCCCCAGCTGGGAGCGTTATTGCTTTTCTCTGTCGTGCACGCTTACCTTGGCATTTCTAAAGGGTGACCCTTTAGAAGGGTTCTGTTCCGTGACTGTTTGTTTTCAGATTGGGCACCCTGGAAACGGGATGTTATCAGCTCCAGGGGCGATTACTCCGCTCCACGCCTTTCACTGGCTATAGCGGTCTCGGGATTTTATGCAAAGCACTTTTTCAGCTTGTAGCAGCATTTCTGCTCTTCGTGAATCGGGGAAGTCAAAGCACATTGGGATTTATCACTTCGCATTAGTCAGAGAGGCGCACTTAATTGTTTTCTGCTCCATTATCACCAAAGCCCCTCTTTAACCGAAGCACATGCTTGACTTTAAGCAGAGGAGCAATCCCCTTCTGTAACAATGTGGGACTCACCCCGTGGCACCTCCTGCTGGCTCTCCGGGAATTAGCTCATTTGCCAGCTCCGGAGCACCTTCTGCAGGCCGGTGTCATTGCCACCGCCAGACCCTTGTGCCCCTTTGCCTGGGGGTTCTGCCCCAGCAGTATCCCCTCAGTCTCTGGGTCTCCCCTCCCCAGGGAGCCCACAACCCCCAATCCCACCTTGCTTCAGTGCCTACTGCCAGTCATCATTTAGCCCCTGCTCAGTGGGGCCGACTGCGGCCTGTAATGGACATTCATCATTGGCAAGGGGGGGTAGGACCTGCTGCCTCTGCCTAGCCCCAGGCTGCCCCAGCACCTGGTTTAGGCCCCACACAAGACCCTGCAGCCTGGGGGGTTGTCAGGCTGGCGCTCCCCAGCCTCTCTTGCCCTTCCCCCAGCACTGACCTACCTCAGGTCCCTGCTCAGCTCCCAAGCAGCCAGGTCCTTCCCTCTTAAAAGCTGGGTCACTGGCCTTTTATAGAGCCAGCTGCAACCTGATTGGGGCACGACCCCAGCTGTGGCTGCCTTCTCCATCAGCCTGGCCGCTTCCCGCAGCCCTCTCCCAGGGCTAGCTTTAACCCTTTCCAGGGCTGGAGCGGGTGGACCCCTCCCCCCCCACTACAGGAGGGAGACGTCAGTGTGCTTGGGCTGCCCTGCTGGCTGGAGCTCCCTCCCTCCCTGGGCTGCTGCTGCTGGCTGGAGCTCTCTGCCTCCTGGAGGGCCGCTGCTCGCTCCTTCTGGGAGCCACTGCTGTTGCTGTGGGGAGGGGGGGCCTTGCCCCCCCATCCCCACCCCTCTGGAGGGAGGAGGAGCCCACCACCATTGTCACCCCTTCTGCCTGGGTCCTCACCTGGCTGGCCGCCGCCCGCTTGCTGCTGCTCCATCGAGGAGGAGGAAGGCCGCTGCGAGGAATTGTGGAGGGGGTCGGTTATTGGACTGAGTGACTTGAACAGCTGTGGTTCTGGGGTGGTGGTAGCCTTTTGCTGCAGTGGGGGGCCGGGGGAGAGGTGTGGAGCCCTCCCCCAGTCCTGCTGCCCCCCTGCCACATCCTACTTCACCACCCCATCCCTTTTTGCCACCGCCCCCTCCACCGACCCAGCTGACCATCAACACCTGCTGCTCGCCCCTCGACAGGGCTGCTTGCTTCTTCGCCCACCTCCATCTGGGACTGTTTCCAGCAGCGAGCAAGGACTGGAGTGAGCTCCACAAGTGCTCGTGGGTGCACTCCCCCCCTCTTTTTTGGACTTGGCCCCCCTCCCTCAGTTGCATTTGGGTGGGGGGCCTCCCTGTTACCCCCCCAGCCCAGTTTTTTCCTCCCTTCCCCCTGTAGCTCCCCGGAAGATTTTTCCCTGGTTGTTTGCCTGGCCCTATCCTAGGTTCCTGGGTTTGTTAGTGTGCCTGCCCCGCCCCAACCCTTCCAAGTTTACTTTGCCTGCCCCACCCTTCCCCAGGAGTTTGGTTCCCCCCCCACTTGTGCTCTACTTGCCCTGCCCTCAGTTGTTTGCTGTTCCCCGTGACTCCTGCTGACCCCTGACCTGCCCAACCCGCAGTTTGGTGTGCCCATGTCCCTTTTCGGAGCACTTGTGCCCCCCCTCTTTTAAGTTGTTTACCCTGATCACTGCACCTCCCCTGATGCAATCGTAGTCCTTCCCTGCCCGAGTGCAGCCGGAGGAGCTGGCGCCCCGCCCTGCGCCCATGATTGTCCCCCTCTCCTTTATTGTCCCCATGTCCTCCTGCTGTTAGCACCCTCCTCCCCTGCCTGCAGCCTAGCGGGGAGGAGTGGTTGCTTCTTCCCTTCCCTCAGTGCCCCCCTACAGTTCCCCCCTGCCCACGCTGCTACCCTCCTCCCTGCATACAGTCTAGCAGGGAGGAGTGGTTGGCCCTGTCCCACCTTCCCTATTCCCAATACTCTGTTTGCTGGACCCTCCTCCCCTGCCGTCTAGTGGGGAGGAGCAGTTGCCCATTGTCCCACCCCCGATTTAGGGCCTCCTCCTGCCTCTTTCCACTATGGAGGAGGATCCTGCCTCTGCCCCTGGCCCCACCCCTGCCCCTGCTCCTGTCCCTACTGCTCCCATAGTTCCTCCCTTGCCACCACCCTTGCCCACCACAGTGGCTACCCTCTCGGCCACCACGAGCCTCGACTCCGCCGCTGCCATGGCTGCCCCTTCCACCGCCAAAAAGGGCCACGGGAATAAGAAGGGCAAAGGCCCTGCCCAGAAAACAAACCCTCCCGTTGGCGGGGCTGCCGTCCCTGCCGTGGCCCCAACAACTGCCGCGGCCCCTTCCTCCCCAGCCGTTCCCTCCACCAGCTCTGGGGGCGCTCCATCTTTTGTCCCCAGAGCGTACGCCCAGGTGGCCACCGCCCCCCGCATGCCGCCGTGCCATCTGCCCCGACTGCTGCCTCCGGTACCATTCCTGGTGGCCAGGGCCCCTTCCCCTTGCTGACCAGGAGGCACGGCGTTCACTGCCTCTTGGTGCCAACCTCACCCCACGTTGAAACGTATGTGCGGGCATTGGTGAGGGTGGTAGGGCCCATGGCCATCGTGGCGGCCTCCAAGATGTATGGTAAAGTTGTGTTCTTCCTAGCATTGGAGGCCGCCGCTCGGGAGGCGGTAGAGAAGGGCATGGTAGTGGGGGGCATGTTCGTCCCCCTAGGATCCCTGGAGGACTTGGGCATACGGGTGGTATTGACCTCCGTCCTGCCCTTCCTGCCCAATGCTGACCTGTTGCCTGCCCTCTCCACCCTGGGGAAACCCATCTCCATCATCAGCCCTCTCCCGCTGGGCTGCAAGGACCCCGCCCTCCGCCACGTTCTGTCCTTCCACCAGCAGGTGCAGATTCAAGTGCTGCCGGTGACACATGGCGGGGTGGCGCTCGAGGGGTCCTTCTTGGTGCCCTATCAGGGGGCCCATTACGGGGTCCACTATTCGACAGGGGAGGCCTGGTGCTTTCTCTGCCGGGTGATGGGGCACGTCCGGAGGGACTGCCCTCTGGCCCAGCCCAGAGGAGCGTCCGGGACCCCTCAGACCCAGGAAGGTGCCGGCCCTGTCACCGCCGGCGATCCTGGCAGTCCAGCTGCCACTGCCCCTCCTCCCGTGGAGGAGAGGGTGGCAAGACCTCTGCCGGCTGAGGGAGAGGGCCTGCCCCAGGGGGAGGTTTCCCTTCCTCCTGTTGTCCCACCCTTGCTGCCCCGAGCCCCAAAATGATCGCCCTTGCCCCCTGGCCCTACCCCTGCTGACTGGCCCTCCACCTCCACTTCGGAGGGCTGGGTGCCTGTCCGGGGGAAGCGCAGCGCCCATAAATCGCGGGTTCGATCCCTCCCCTCCGACGAAGAGGGAGAGGAGGCCCCCCGAAAGATGCTGCGGGGGGCTGACGCTGTTACATCTTCTGCCGCGCCCCCAGATGGAGCCCAGCAGGAGACACCGGCCATGGCAGCCAAGGCAGCAGACGTCACCACCCCCCTGGTTGAGTCCCCTCCCAAGGAGGACTCTTTAGGAGTTCCCCCGGCCCCTTTGCCATCTGTGCCCCCCGCCGCTGTTGATAGGGGGGCTACTACTGCCTAGGTACCTGGCGGGGAGGACTCTGGGGCCGCATGGACTGAATTTACTTCCATATTCAAGGATATCGAGGCCCTGGGTCTGACCCCGGTCACCCAGGGGGAGGATGACGCCCTCCCACCAGCGGGCCTTGATTTGGGCGGCGGCTCAGTTCCACCACCCCCTCCTCCTTCTCCCTGCCCCTTGCTCCCAACTGTAGCCCCCACTCTGGTCCTGGGGGCGCCCCGGCTCTCCCTATTTGCCTGGCCGCGGATGGCACCTCACCTGAGGCCGCTGAGCCCCCAGAGGAGATGGCCGATGCCGAGCGGTCAGGTCCCGAGCCTGTGGGCGTGCCCTCTACTACCCGGATGGAGCGGTTGGCTTCCCCTCCGGAGGGGAGCCCCACCGAAGTTTCCGTAGTGCCTGATGCCGTGGCTATGGGTGATGTGTTTCTCACAGCTCCCATGCCCAGCGTCAGTGAAGGCTCCTCTCTAACCCCTGTCCCGTTGTCCCCCAATCCCAGCCGAGAGGAGCCACACCCGAGTAGCCCGGCTTCCGGGGACCGTGAATCATCAGAGTCCCCACTCCTGTTCCTGCCCCTGCTCCCAGCCCCTTTCCTGCCCCGGTCCCAATATTAGCCCTTGTCCCTGCTCCCACCCCTTCTTCTGTCCTCGTCCCTGGCCCCGCCCCGCCCCGCCCCGATCCTATTTCCATCCCCAATGAGTCACTCGCCCCCTTCCCTGCCACCGCCCATACTATTGTCGCCCCCGAGATTGTCTCGTTTCCTCTGTCTACGGATGATTCTCATGGGGCGGTTTTCATGTCCCCTCTTCCCAACATCATGGGGGCTGCACTATTCTCTCCTATTCCTATTCCTCACTATTCCCTTCACCACCCCCTCCTGGGCTGCCCGGCACAACCGCACCGGTGTTCTGCTCCATGCTTGCCCATCTCTGCAGGCCGCGAAGATCTTTTGGGGTCTCACCGGAGGACGGCTGCGGGTTGGCTGCCACGTCCCCCTCTGTGCTGAGGGAAGAGCTGTGCCGTTTCCTGCTGGACACCCGTGGCTCAAAGGGCAAGGTGCAGCTCGCCCTCCAGCACTGGGGGGACTGACACTGCGTCCTCCGGGCCGTGAAGGGCCTTTTGGGGGAGGGGAGAGGGACCAGGAGGCAGGGCCTCATGGCCTACTGGCGGGCCCGCAAGTTCTGCGACTCCCTGATGACCTTTGGGGTTGAACATGGGTTGTTGCGGGGCCCGCTGGAGGCCGTCGATCCCCCTGCCCGTGAGGATTCTCCCCAGCCCTCCCTATGAAGGACACCATCTTTGCTACGCTGAACACCAGAGGCTGTAGCGTGGGTCTCTGCAGGAGCCAGGTGCTCTCCTTCCTTCGGGAGCGGGGGGTACTCTGTGATCTTCCTGCAGGAGACCCAGCTGTTGAGGCTAGCTGGCGGCTGGAGTCGGGGGATGAGGTTTACTTTAGCCACCTCAGTGCCCGTTCGGCTGGGGTGGCCACCCTGTTCTCCCCCGAGCTACGGCCCGAGGTGCTGGGGGTAGCCGAGGTTGTGCCGGGTCACCTGTTGCATGTCCGGGCCTGTGTGGAGGCGCCAATATTAAACCTGGTCCACATTTACACCCTGAACACGGGCCCAGAACGAGGGTGTTTCTATCGGCAGGCGTCGGCCTTCCTCGGCACTCTGGATCCTCACGAGTGCCTGGTGCTGGGCAGGGACTTCAATACCACCCTCGAGGACCGGGACTGCTCAGGCGTCGAGACATCCCAGGCAGCCATGGGCGTCCTCAGGGAGATCGTGGACCATCACTCCCTGGTGGACGTCTGGCACGACCACCACCCGGATGACGATGTTACCTCTACTTATGTCCGGGTGGAGGAGGATCAGTCGCGCCACTCCCGGTTGGACCGCATTTATATTTCACGTTTCCATCTGGATGAACCCACGCCTCTGGCTTCTGACCGGCCCTGTTCTCAGATCACCACTTGGTGACCGTGACAGCCTCTCTCAGTTTGGAGAGGCCGGGGCCGGCCTATTGGCATATTAATAACAGCTTGCTAGAGGATGTGGGCTTCATGGCGTCCTTCCGGGAGTTCTGGCTGGCCTGGCGGGGGCAACGGCGTGCCTTTCTCTCGGCGAAGCGGTAGTGGGATGTGGGGAAGGTGCGCGCACGGCTCTTCCGCTGCGACTACACCCAGGGCGCCACCCGGCGGAGGGACGCGGTGAGAGGGCAGTTGGAGGGGGATGTTTTAGAGCTAGAGAGGCGTCTCGCCTCCAGCCTCGAGGATCCTCGCCTCCAGCCCTGAGGATCCACCCCTCCGCGCAACGTACCAGGAGAAGCAGGAGGAGCTCCGGGCCCTGGAGGACCATTGAGCCCGGGGCGCTTTTGTTCGATCCCGCATCCACCTCCTTCGGGAGACGGATCGTGGCTCCCGCTTCTTCTACGCCCTGGAGAAAAGGAAGGGAGCCAAAAAGCACGTCACCTGCCTCCTGGCGGAGGATGGGACCCCCCTCATGGATCCGGAGGAGTGCCAGGGCCTTCTACGCTAACCTTTTCTCCCGGATCCAACCGACGCCAATGCCCGCAGGGTGCTCTGGACCGAACTCCCGACAGTCAGCGTGGGCAACCAAGACCGGCTGGAGCTGCCTCTCTCTCTGGCCGAGCTCTCGGAAGCCCTCCGCCGCATGCCCACTAATAAATCTCCGGGCGTGGACGGGCTGACCATGGAGTTCTACCGCATGTTCTGGGATGTCCTTGGGCCGGACCTTGTCATCGTCTGGGCCGAGTCCTTGCAAAGAGAGGTCCTCCCTCTCTCGTGCAGGCAAGCTGTGCTGGCCTTATTGCCAAAGAAGGGGGACCTCTGCGACCTATGGAATTGGCGTCCCGTCTCGCTCCTCAGCATGGACTACAAGGTCATAGCGAAGGCCACTTCACTGCGGCTGGGGTCCGTGCTGGCAGACGTGGTCCATCCCGACCAGACCTACACCATCCTGGGCCGGACCATCTTTGACAACTTGTATTTGGTCCGGGACCTCTTGGAGCTGGGGCATAGGGACGGTCTGTCCTTTGCCCTCCTGTCCCTGGACCAGGAGAGGGCATTCGACAGGGTGGACCACGGGGTTGGTGCTTCGGGAGCCGGAGCTGCGGCTGGTCCTGTCGGCGTATGCCGACGACATGCTCCTCGTGGTCCAGGACCCGGACGACCTGGTGTGGGTGGAGGCCTGCCAGGCCGTTTACTTGGCGGCCTCCTCCACCTGGGTCAACTGGGTCAAGAGCTCTGGCCTTGTGGTCAGGGATGGGTGGCAGGTGAGCTCCCTCCCACCAACACTTCAAGCCATCTGGTGGAGCGCGGGTCTGCTGCTCTATCTTGGCATTTATCTATCCGCCACTCATCCTTCTCTGCCGGAGAACTGGCAGGATTTGGAGGCCAGGGTGGGTGAGCGGCTGCGGAGAGGGACAGGACTGTTCTGGTGTCTCTCCCTGTGAGGGAGGGCACTGGTGCTGAACCAACTGGTCCTGTCCATGCTCTGGCACCGACTCAACACCCTGAGCCCGGCCCCAAGGATCCTGGCCAGGCCTCAGAGGATGGCTCTGGAGTTCTTCTGGCCAGGGCTGCACTGGGTCTCTGCGGGGGCTCTGAGTCTTCCCCTGGAGGAGGGAGGACAGGGCCTGGTTTGCTTGCGCAGCCAGGTCCATGTCTTCCACCTCCAGGCCCTGCAGAGGCTCCTTTACAGTGCAGGTAGTCCGGCGTGGAGCACGTTGGCACACGCCTTCCTCCGCCGCCTCCGAGGGCTCCGATATGACCGGCAGCTCTTTCTTCTCCATCCGAGAGGCCTTCTGGAGCCCCTGCTACACAACCTCAATCTCCATGTGCAGGTGGTGGAGTCTCCCTCGGTGTGTCGGAGGTTGATCCTGGCAGAAACCACCAGAGTCGGAGACCTCCTGGACTACGACAGGGGGGATTGGGTGGAGCCCTGCGCGCTCATATGACGCATGGGGCTTTCCACCCTTGTGACCCCTAGGCACGTACTCCAGGAGGTGAAGGCTGCTTTGTCACCCGATTCTCTCACTTTCCTGCGGCGAGCCCTGGGAGAGGGCATTCCCCGCTCACCCCTGGCCCTCCGGACATTTTTCTTGGGCCCCTGTTCCGCGAGCCTCCCCAGCCTCCCCGCTCCCACACTCCGAGCCGGCTGCATACCCCGCAGCCGGTCCAGTTTCGAACCGTGCCCAGAAACCATCTGTACACGATCGTGCTCCATACATTGCATTTCCTCACCCTCGTGTCCAGCCCCAACACCAAATGGCGGGACTATCTTCCACCTAAAGAGGGTGAGGAGCCCCGGTGGGCCAGCCTTTACTCCACCTTAGTCCCACGGCCTGCTGGGGACATTAGTTGGCGGCTCCTTCATGGAGCCGTGAGAACAGGCGTGTACCTGGCGCGGTTCACCCCTACACCTGAGGCCTGCCCTTTTTGCGACGTGAGGGAGAATCTGGCGCATGCCTATCTCAAATGCACCAGGTTGCAGCCCCTATTCTGGCTCTTCCAGAACCTCTGGCTGCACTTCTCCCCACACTTGTTCCTCTTTGCACACCCTATCCATGGCCCCACGAAGTTGCGAGACCTCCTCGTCAACCTCCTTCTGGCTCTGGCCAAAGTCTCCATCTATAATACCAGAAGGAGGATGTTGGATGAGGGGGTGCTCTGCGACTGCGGGGCCTCTTCAGACCCCAACATGTACAGAACGCTGCTGCCTGCCTTCTGACATGTAGAACCAAGCACACACCACTCCCATCCTCAAATGATTTCATTGCTCACTAGTTGCTTCAGGAACCAATTTTGAATTGAGCAGCATGGGGCTGGATACTGATCTTGCCCTTTCTTGTAAAGCAAGAACCATGGGGCATGCACTATAATTGAAAGGCACCAACCTTAAAATTGGAAAAAGAAAATAAAAGTTCCACACAGTTCACCTGTGGAACTCCTTGCCACAAGATAGCAGTGAGGCCAAGTGTTAGCAGAAGCCATCAAAGGACTGGACATCTATCTGGATGACAAGAATGGCCAGAGTTGTTATAGTGAAGATTTAAAGCAACAAATTGGAGTTTGGGGTATGATATAAACTCTCACGTCTCATGTCATGAAACAGCTGCTAACTATTTCAGCTAATTTCATAACTGCTTCCACTCCCGCAGGGTTTCCTGCACCTTTATCAGATGTAGCTGGTACTCGTCGTTGTCTGAGGCTGGATACTGGATTAGGTGGACGTGGTCTGATCCAGTATGGAGAGTCCTACATACCAAAAGTTACTCCAAATTTACACCAGTGCAACTGAGATCCAAATTTGCCCCTTCTTTCTCTCTCCAACCCCATTTCTCTTGGTCTCCTCTCTGGCCCTTCACACAAATGGTGGCTGCAGTTTACAGACCAAGGGTCATCGAAATACCCAGTATGTTAGAATTATAACTGGCCCCTTAATGTATGCACCAGGTTGAATAGGGAGTGATCTTTTGACCCTACCCTCTGCTTTGTGCTCCAGCACAGGGCTGGGAACAATTCAGCTCTAGGTGTCACAAGAGGAACTGCTGGATACTGTGCATTTTTGAAAATGTAGTCTTTGTTTAGGTGCCTAAAGGTGAACAGAAAATCTGGCTCCATCTAAAGACCTTGAGAGACAGGCCAGTCCTCGCTTACAGACAGCCCCCCAACCTGAAGCAAATACTCACCAGCAACCACACAACAGAACCACTAACCCAGGAACCAATCCCTGCAACAAACCCCACTGCCAACTCTGTCTGCATATCTTTTCAAGGGACACCATCATAGGGCCTAATCACATCAGCCACACCATCAGGGGCTCGTTCACCTGCACATCTACCAATGTGATATAGGCCATCGTGTGCCAGCAATGCCCCTCTGCCATGTACATTGGCCAAACCGCACAGTCTCTATGAAAACGAATAAATGGACACAAATCAGACATCAAGAACTGTAACATTCAAAAACCAGTAGGCGAGCACTTCAATCTCCCTGGACACTCAATAACAGACAATAAATAACACTCAATAAAAGTGGCAATTCTTCAACAAACAAACTTCAAAAACAGACTTCAGCGAGGAACTGCAGAACTGGAATTAATTTGCAAACTTGACACCATCAAATTAGGCCTGAATAAAGACTGGAAGTGGCTGGGTCACCACAAAAAATAATTTTCCCTCTGTTGATACTCACACCTTCTTGTCAACTGTTGAGAATGGACCACATCTAAATTGGCCTCGTTAGCACTACAAAAAGTAATTTTCCCTCTGTTGATATTCACCCCTTCTTGTCAATTGTTGGAAATGGGCCACATCCACCCTGATTGAATTTGCCTCATTAGCACTGACCCTCCCCCACTCGGTAAGGCAACTCCCGTCTTTTCATGTGCTGTGTATTTATACCTGCCTACTGTGTTTTCCACTGCATGCATCTGATGAAGTGGGTTATAGCCCACAAAAGCTTATGCCCAAATAAATTTGTTAGTCTCTAAAGTGCCACAAGGACTCCTTGTTGTTTTGCTGATACAGACTAACAGAGCTACACCTCTGAAACCTGGCTCCATATAATTAATTCTCACAACATCCCTAGGAGGGAGGTAAACATCAGCACCATCTTATAACTGGGGAAATGGAGGCAGAGAAGCTCAGTAACATGCCAGAGCACAGAAGGACTTAGTGTCCCCCAAGAAAGAGATATTTAGCTATATGGCTAGATCAAGGAGTGTTTGAAAATTAAACCCAGGAGTGAACCAACTCGACACATTCAGGGCTTGACTATGCTACAAAATTTGGACAATTTAGTTTAGGCTGAAAAATCCCCACTCCTAAGCAACCTACCCAGGAGTTTAGACAGTGCTAGGGTGACTGGAGAGTTCTCCTGTTCTCCAGGAGGTGGAGTAGTGACACCACTGGAAAATCCCTCGTTGGCGTAGCTGGCAACTTCACTGAAGCAATACAGCTGGGCCACTGCCGCAGTTTAAGTGTAGATCTACCGTGAGGCTGTGATTCCAAAAGGAGGTTTCTCTAGTTATACCAGTATAACCCCACTGGGGTTACTTATATACCAGGGTAAGAGTATCCACATAGGAGCTGTACGTTATAACTGTATGACTATAATTGCCATAAGAGAGACAAGGTTTGGGAGGTAAGATCTTTTATTGGACCAACATCTTTTGGTGAGAGAGAGAGACACTTTCAAGCTACACAGAGCTCTTCTTCGGGTTGGGAAAGATGCTCAGAGTGTCACAGCTATATAAAAGGTAGAATAAGTAGTTAACACGTATTCTAAGGGACCATTCAATGTGGAGTGGTCCATTAACACCTTTGCAGTCCTAGGACAAAAAGTGGGGTTAGTGGGTTACAGATTATTGTAATAAGCCATAAAGCCAGTGTCCCTTTTCAGCCCGTGATTTTTAGTGTCTTGCAGAGTAATGAATGTAAGCTCCCAGGCTCGTCCTTTCAAGGTGCTGTGCAGCTTTCCTTTGAGGACGAGGACTGAGAGGTCCGATATGGAGTGAGAAATGTTCAGCCCAGGCGACAGGATGTTTTTGTCTTTTATCATTTTCCTGTGAGAGTTCATTCAAGAGCGCAGTGATTGTCTGTTTTCACCCACATCGTTGGTGTTGGGGCATTTAGTGCACTAGATGAAGTACACCACACATTGTGATAGGCACGTGAACGACTGTGATGGGGTGCTCCATTCACTGCTTGTCTGGTGCCTCCTCCCGGTGGTTTCTGGACCCCTTGTCCTTCTCCTGGCTTGGGTCCCTTTTCTCATCTCCCATCAGGATCCTGCCCTTCCTGCAGTTGCATGCCATTACTCCATCGCGCTCTCTGGTCTGCAACCCCTCTCCCACTCCAGGAACCGCAGCATCCTCTTCATGACGCAGCCCTCCAGCCAGGTCACTCAGCATTCCCCCATTCTGGGGTATTCCAAAGTCTTTCCTTCAGCAGTAATAGTCAGTCTTCCCATTCGCTGCTTCGGGTGTCACTCCTTCAGTGGCTGGCAGGGGAACCCGGACCCACGGTCTACTCTGGCTTCCAGTCCAGGGACACTCAACCCAGCAGTTCTGGGCTTTCCTCTCCCAACCCTCACTACTACTTCCCAGAACTGCTTCCGACCACTCCTGGATGGTTCCTTTCCTTTCTCTGGGTGTACCAGCTCCAAACCCTTCTCCCAGGGAATGACTGATGCCCCAGTCTGTTGTCAGCTTCCTGGCTTTATAGGCCCCAACTCTTCCTGCCCAGCTGGAGCCTGCTTGCAATCAGTTCCCTGCTCCCTGGCTCTTCTTCCAGGTGCAGCCTGTTGAGTTAATAGGCCTCCTTGGCCACCTTAACCCCTTCCAGTCCTGTGTGGGGTTACATCACAAGGACCCATGGATCTGGAACTGTGGAGTGGGGGTGTTGATCATTGTAGCAGCGGAGATGTGTCTGCAGGTTTTGCATCTGTTGTTCTGGCTTTGAGTTGGCGGCTTCTGGTCCTAGGGATCTTGCTTCTAATGATGAGTTTGGAGAGGTTGGGGGATTGTTTGAAGGCCAGAGGAGGGGTGTTGAGAAAGATTTCTTTTAAGATGTGATCCCCATAGAGTATGGGTTGTAATTCTTGATGATACTAAGCTCCCATCATCTGCCCTTCTGTAGCCTACCGGACAATATTATTTTCAGACAATTTTATTTTCACCCTAAATTGTACATTTCTTTCACAATGATAAAAGCTTCTCAACCTGTGATGTAGAGTTGGTGGGAAATCTCAACAGTGCATCAGGGCCAAAAGACAATGTTTTTTATGGAATATTCTGAAATATTTTGCTCCGGAAAAATCTAAAGATTCTTATCAAAATGAATGTTTCAATAATGTCAGCGTTTCATTTTGATACAGGCAAAAGGTTGTGTTTCAATATCAAAATGTAACTAATTATATCATATAGATATTATAATATAAAAATTCAAAATGAATGTCAAAACAAAACAAAAAGTATTCCATTTTGATTTTGTATCTTTTCTATCAGAATTGTTGTTGGAATGACACTTTCCTGTGCAACACTTAGATAATATTGTTTTGTTGAAATCAAACGGAAACCTATTCCACTGAAACATTTTCAACCAGCTCTACTGAGGAGCCCTACCAGAAAAAAATTTGCATGTGATAAAGTCTGGAAGAAACAGCAAAACAGTAAAGTGCAGTAAAATGCCTTGTATCTGTGTATGTCACTGAAATCTGAAGTAGACAGATTCCGTGCTAAATTCATTAATTAACTGCACTGTTTCTCCACATTGATGGGAGGCCAGCCTTTGAATCGGACAGCTTCTTAATTGTGTATTTCAATTCGGTGCAGTCTAGTTTTAGAACCATGAGAACAATAGATTCCATTGGCTTCTGATTATATAAATGTAACCAATTGACTGAATTTTAAGAGATGACAAATAGTGCTCTAATTCAGAAGTGTTTCTTCTTTCTCTTGGAAAACCCATGCCTGGCAGCCTGAGATGGCCCTGCATCATTTCAGGATGTGAAACAAAGACAACAAAGAAAAACATTTATAGCATTTTGGAGTTAATATATTTTACAGGGTAATTTTGACTAATCCTGACATTTGCAATGAGATTTGCATTTTGAACCTTAAACAGAATGAAGTTTGATGAATGTGAAAGGATATTGTCAGGTATTTGTTGGGTTAATTGTTGTTCCTTTCAGCTGTTATGACTTAAGTCCCCTAGAAATGTGGAACCAAAAGCTTTCCCGCCTTTGTATATTGTCAGTACCATCTTTGTAGATTGAATATTCTTATTTCTTTTGGAGCTCCTGCCAACGTGCTCACTTCATGTGAATTCCTGTCCCTATAGAGCCAGCCTCAATGATTTCGGTGCAGTTCTGTTATCTCCAAGAAGACTAACAGTTCCCACCCAGTTATGGTGTATTCTTTTTGACCCCTGCACCTAGGGCAGCATGTGAGACTCAGGGCCTGCTAAATTACCTTGAAATCTGGATGTATTTTGTTGTATTTAATATATCTATATATAAACTCCCATTGAAATGAAACGGACTTTTTCTGAGTATGGGTAAGATATGGCCCCATAAAATACCTATAAACATAACAGAAATATTAATGACCTATTCCTTCCCTAATCGTTCTGTGCTCAAATTGTGTGCTCAGCGAGATCACTTTACGGGGTGGGTCATTTGGCGGGAGAGGCAAACCCCTTCAGCTAAAATGGGAACTGGCCCCTCATCTAAACACATGCTGAACTTTTCTGAGGAACAAAAAGTTGTCCCACTTTTGAAAAGTCCCCCTTCCCCCCGCCCCCCGTCTCTGCACTTTCTAGTTTAAGCCAAGAGTGGAAGTGAAAGAACTGCGATATTGCACAAAAGGCCGTTCTTGTTGTGTTCCTGGCTTGTTCTCGAAGTGTCTCTGGTCTGGGTTCAACCAGAACATGTTGAAACTACTGGAATTAAAAGAATGCACGCGTGATACTCCAGCCAGAAAACGGGATTTGGACAAGCTTCACGTAAGTATCTGAGGTTTTGGACATTCATCTGAACTGGGTCTTTGAACTGCTATAGGTTCACAAGTCAATAGGGATCTGTACCATCGAACGAAAGAACAAGCAACATTTAAGGAAAGTCACTGGGACCATTCAGGTGTTCAAAGGCGAGTCTCTACTTTAAGTGCTATGTTGGGTCATGGTCACGGTGCTCAGTGATTTGCAGGCTTGAGCCCAGAAACAGCTCACAAACTAGCGGTTAAAGAAGAGGCAATTCTCCTCTTCTCCATCAGATCCCTCCTCAGGACTGATCCCTCACAAATCTCCCAGTTATTGAGGGCAAATGGGACTAGCTGTCTCCACTCTGCCCTGAGGCCCTGCTCCCACGCGGCCTCTTCCCTCAAGTCCCCGCCTCCGCTTCACCTCTTCCTGCCCCTGCTCTGCCTCTTTCCCCAAGGCCCCACTCCAACCACCACCCACTCCTCTTCACCCCCACACCCAGTCCTCTCTGCCTCCTCCCACAAGGATCCTCCCACCTGCCATGTGCTCCTCACCACCCCCAAGAGCCTCCCACTTGTTCCTCTCTGCCCAAGGCCCCCTCTGCCTGCTCCTCTATGCCCCCTCCCCCAGAGGCCCCCCACTGTCTCCTCTCCGCCCCCTTCCCTGAGCCCCCTGCCACCCACTTCTTTCTGCCCCCTCCTGCCTTAAGGGCAAGCGACGGGGGAGAGGGGGTGGAGAGGAGTGAGAGGCAGAGCGGGGGTGGAGTCTCAGGCGAAAGAAGCGCAGCGTGGGCAGGGCCACAGGGCGGAGCACAGGCAGGGCCACAGTCCTGGTGCTGGTGGCCCCCCCGGCTTTGTGGGAGCTGCGGGCAGCGGCGGTCCAAAGGTGGTGGGCCTCCAAAGAGAGGTGTGCTGCATCCAGCATTTCTTGCCTCGTTCGGGGAGGCTTAGCCTCAGCAAGTTTCTTACCCGCCTCCCCTGCCTATAGGCATGTCAAAACGCTATACATTTGATTGTATTCCTGCCCTCCCCACATTGACTACTCGTTTGTCTGCTTAAGCCCTGATCCTGCGAATACTTACAGACATACCTACCTGTAAGCACATAACCAATCCTACCAAAGTCATGTGAGTAAAGTCGAGCGCGTGCAAAAGTGTTTGCAGCGTAACGGCCCTGGATTGTAAGTGTAACAGGCTCAGGGAAAGCACTGAGCTAATGTCAAGAATATTATTTCTTTCCCCTTTCCTGTGACTCCGCTTACCCGTCTGCTAGGGTATAGACCTGAGTTTAGTCTTTTCAGGACCTTGATATAGCGAGCTATCATCTATATTATATAGCATTAAAGGGCCCTTCTCTGGGAGGATTCACTCTTCTCAGTCTCTCTTGAATAGCGTCCAAACCCTCTGGAGGGCATGGCCAGCTCCTTAAAGAGGGACACAGACGATAGTTGCACAGACTCCTTCAAACTCCCCTTGAGTCTTTGCAAAGACAGCCTGCGATTCGTACAGCCTGCAGCAATTCTAGTTCTCTTCTTCCCCAGTAGGGTGAAGGAGCCTAAATCCAACTGGCAAAGTCCCTGCAACACAATTCTTACAGCAAACCCTTCGGCTCCTGGCCTGCTCCACTGGTAAGTTCTTCAGTGTGGCGCCCACTCCTCCTAGTTATAAACTCCTCCCCCTCCCCTGGAGTTCCCATTGGTTCCACTCTTGCAGTGCCCCTCCTGGCTTCTGTCCTGGAGCATCCCTGCTCAGCCGCTCTGTCCTTCCCAGGCTTTGGGTAGGTTTTTGGTTGCTTCATTATGTGAGGGCCTGCTTGTTGTAGCCCTTGTGATTGGGTGCCTCGGATGGACCACACTGAGAATGCCTCCCAAAGGGCAGACTGCGAGAAATAGGGCAGACAACCCCCCAGAACTGCTGGTTTGTTCTATAATTTACATTCACCAAGCCAGTAACAAAAGGGCTTCTGCAGTGCCACACTGGTTAACCAGAAGCCAAACAGTCCCCTTTAGGCATTCCAGCCCTTGGCTGCCATCCAGACAACCAAGTCCAAGCCCTGGTCTACACTACAAGTTTAGGTTGAATTTAGCAGTGGTAGGTTGATTTAACCCTGCACCCGTCCACACGACCAAGCCTGTTTTGTCAACTTAAAGGGCTCTTAAAATCAATTTCTGTACTCCTCCCCGGCGAGGGGTTTAGCGCTAAAATCGACCTCACTGGGTCGAATTTGGGGTAGTGTGGAGCAATGCCATTGTTACAGGCATACATGTATTAGTGGTCCGGTAGAGTCTGTGGGATACTAGTACTGTGCTTCAACTGGGGCCTTCATCCCTTAACTGTTCGTGTAGGCATTGGGCGGTCCGCTTGAGGTCTGCTGTGCCAGCTGAGAACACAGAGCACACACACACACACACAGAGCCAAACATCTAACCACAGTTGTAAATCCACAATCCAGAGAATTGGAGTAGGAAAGAGACAAAATGGACGTGTCTCAGGGGCTTTTATATCCTTTACCATGCGCATGGAAATTTACTGTCCCAAACAAAGCCCACAGACCAGGATGGAAAGTTACTGGCCCAAGATGGCGTCCAAGGTCACATGTCCACACCACATGCCTTTACATGTTTTGCTGAATGACAGGGGTGGCCATTGGCCCCTTGCTGTCTCAGGCATCTGCAGGAAGAGCTATCTGGACCAGATGACTTTTTTCAATGGCCTTTGTGTGAGTGGCGTGTCCTTGATGGGCCATCAACACATAGATTTACATCAGGGCTAGATAGCTATCTGGAGGGTGTCACCCAGGAACAAACCACATGTTGGAGATACAAATACATACCAATATTCATAACTTTAGATACAGTGATTTAATCAGGAGAATCATACTCAATAGATTGTAACTTTTCCATGGACACCTTACATGATACACTTTGTGCAAGATTTGTTGCAACTAGGTAACTGTGGCAATATCAATGATATAAATGGTCATCTTTAATCATACAACATCACAGCCCTCTTGTCTGGAGCTCCAGGCACATGCTCCCTGTCACTCTCCCTCTCTCCACACCCCTGGAACAACCAGCACTTCCTCTTCCTGGAACAATCAGCACGTCCTCTGCTGCAGCCAACGTTTTAAAGGGGCCATGCTGTCTAAACCCTGCATCAAGTGCCAGCCTCAGAGGGGGAGGTCACTGGACAGGTGGGCTGGAACCAAAGGTGGAGGAGAATGGGTGCAACTGCATAGATTCCAAAACCATCCTGGGCAGTGACGTACCAGCAGGGTCACAGTAACACATCCAGGTCCAGGAAGAAGACTCAAATTTACCAGACTTGTAAATGTGCTGTAGCTGTAAAGTTTATTGCACTTTAGAGACTGCTGCATTGCCATTTCCTCACAGTGCTTGTGCTGTGAAGTGTTCTTTAATGTCCAAAGAAAATGCTTTTGGTGTATGTAACCATCCCTTCCCTGTTCCTTCTGGATCCAATAAAATAACAGCAGTTCTGAAATGCTAAACTGAGGAACAGCTCAGAGAAGATCCTAAAAGAGAATGTGTCCCTTATCCTGTTTTCAGTAGGGGAAAGTCACCTCATGCAAAGAGCCAGAACAAAATAGGGATTAAGCAGTTCATAGGCTTTGTGCTGACCCCCTGTATAATTTCATCCATTGGGACTATATATATATTTTTTTTTTTTTAAATGGACAGATTTATGAGAGTGGTACATGAGAAGCTGAGACATTGCCTCACCATGGGAAGCCAAAAAATACTACAGCACATCAGATCAGTGGTCCATCCTTTCTAGTAGCCTGCTTCCAGTAGTGGCCAGTATCAGATCTCTTCCTTCAAAGTTTCTGCAGGCGTTTAATAATTTCATCACCCATTTTTGAACACTTTTGTCTGCTATCTCCTTTCTGAAGCAGAATGCCCAGGATTGAGCACAGAGTTCCTAGGGAGGCTGTATTACTTTCAACCCCACTCCTCATGCATCTTAATATTTTGTTTGCTCCTCTCCACTGATGCCGAGGTCTCTCTCTGGAGCCGAAACGATTAACCTGGAACCCAGCAATGTGTAGGAGTAGTTCAAATGATCCCTTCCATGGTGTGTTACCTTGTCTTTATCGATCTGGTTATAAGTAGATACCAAAATCAGGATTTTTCTTCTAGCTATTGGGTCATTGCTGGATTTTCCATTCGTCGCCCCTTGCAGCCTAGAACACAAACACTCCTTATCCTGATCTCTACCTGGGTTTCACTAGAGCAAACTCCCATGGTGTCCAGGAACCTGAAACAAGAAATGAAGGAAGGGTCACTTACTTCATAGACAGACTCCCGTCCTACCAGAGGCAGAGGTGACAGCCAGGCCAGTTCTTAGCATCGCAGCCTAAGAGCTTGTCTTCACTACTGCGCTACATCGGCGCAGCTGCATTGATCAGCTGCTCCAATGTAGTGCGCCTGGTGAAGACGTGCTATGCCAACGGGAGAGCGCTCTCCAGTCCACATAATCACTCCACCTCAATGAGAGGTGGAAGCTGTATCAGTGGGAGATTGTCTCCTGCTAGCAGTGTGGTGTGGACACCGCTTTAAGTCGATGTAACTTATGTCACTCGGGGGGTGACAAGCCCTAAGACATACCTGTCCCATCAAAAAACATTCTACTCTTACCAGAAAAATGGATACACAAGGGGAATTCAAGAGAAACTTATTATCTCTAAAGCAGTTTTAGCACATTAGTCACTAATCGTAATTACTAAGGACCATATGGTAGGCTGCCCATTTGTGAAACTTTTGGTGTTACTGGGTTTGTACAAAGAGACTGAAGCCACCATATAGCCCAAGAGATTGTGGTTTATTGGGTATAAGATGAAACTAGAAGCTCAAGCTCTCAATATTTTATTCCTTTGCTAATTAAACTTCAGGATGTCCCAGAAGGAAATACTCCGTATCAAGTATCAGAAGGAGGAAATTAGCTAAGCTGCCTATTTTATGAAGTATCAACCTAGACTTCACCAGTGACAGCAATGCACATAGGGGATTCTGGCAGAAATACTGGGCCATATCTCCAGCTGGTTTAAGTTGGCATAGCTCTATTGAAGCTAATGGGGCTTTGCTGATTTAAGCCAGCTGAGGATCTGGCCCATAAAAAGCCACACTCACAATAGTGACCCAGAGCAAAGAGGGCTGCACCAGTGCAATGACTGCCTCCCCCACCCCCAAGCGTTGGAGGAATTGTTGCAACCTCACTCTTCACCTATGTCATACAAGAGAGCTGCCCATGTTCTGCTCATTTTCTTAAATTGTTTTTACCTTTGTTCAGTTTTTTGGAGAAGGGATTTTGCTGCTTCAGGGTCGCTCCTCAGAAAGGCTTGATACATGGAGAGGGACTGGAAGAACCCAGTTACTCCCGCAACAGACATGGGAATTTTGTCTAAGATCTGGGTAACTCTGCAAGAGTGGGAAG
The DNA here is from genome assembly GCF_015237465.2 of Chelonia mydas. NCBI lineage: Eukaryota > Metazoa > Chordata > Testudines > Cheloniidae > Chelonia > Chelonia mydas. Next base: position 67,824,170 of record NC_051251.2, on the reverse strand, counting down.
AAACCAGAGCATTGGAGAAGTAAGCCTGGAGGGTAATGGAGCTATGCTAATTTATACAAATGAGGATCTGGCTCACGCAGATTATTAAGATGTGGAGCATGATCTGTTATCCCTTCCCCTTTTTGGACATTTGTTTATGGGGAAACCTCTCTCATTTGATGAGGAAGCCACACAGATGAACCAGACAGACCAGACACTGTAGATCTGTTTGAAGGACATTGGACCAAATGATCTCAGTGCCACCGTCTAGCCTTAAACTCTATGAATCTTCTGCAACCTGCAGTCTCAAAGTGAAGACCAATGAATGCCGCCCAAGTGCCCAGTATTCCATGGCTCACACAGCCCACAATGCAAGAGATTACATAAAATTCAGTTTTGTTCTTGTCTTCTCACCTCCGCTTGTCCTGAAAAGGCACAGACTCAAACACCTCTTTATACTCTGCAAAGACAAGTTTTACTTTTTCATCTGCATATTCAAGAAGCAGGTCCTTGGTCTGTAAAGTCAGAACAGAAACAGCAAAAATGTTATGTAAGGCCTTGATCCTCCACTTCATCTGAGCTGCACTCCCTGATTCAGGGCTGCCTGGCCTGAGGGCCAGTTAGAGCTACACAGGAGAATAATGGAATAATACAGACCCTTCAGACTTCCCTGATACTTAAAACTCATGGAAGTTTTGTGAATGGGCTACATCTGAACAATTTTATTTTGGGTTTAATGGTCATTCCCTATTTCCCCCCCGACCACCCACCCATTATTGTTAGTGTGAATAATTTGAACAACTGTATTGTCAAGCTTGAACTAAACAAAAGTATTGTCAGTGTTAGGCCTCATTCTGGAAGCTCTAAAAAGCAAGCTTTGCAAAAGGAAGCTAAGATTTGTGGTCAAAATGCGCTACTACTAAATAACAATCTATGCTGACTTTTATGTGGTAAAATAATTTATAAAACAATTGGCTACAAGGAGATAAGTAAGCATAAATTATACAGTCCAAGCGACAATGCTAACCACCCTGAAAATTTGGCCTACCCTAATTGGTTGGTCTGTTTTAAAACACGGCCAACAAATCAGATAAAAAGTACTAAAGCATGGGGCTGTGTGTGTGTTTCGGTCATAAGGGAAACCTGACCCACGCTCCCTGAACTGAAGGGACGTGCACTTCTTGACTGTCTGTACCTGGCCAGTGTAGAAAACAGCCGACTGAAGGGTAACATATTTTTGGACAAATGCAGGGTACGTTTATGGAGTAAAGAAGTCTGGTTGCTCGAGCTAAATTGATCTCACGTCTGTATCGACATTATAGTGTTAAGAATAGTAGTAAGTAGCTGATAAATAATAACTTTACATGTACTTGTGCTGGTCTTCAGTATAACTTGCCATTTATATTAATCCTTATTCAGTGTTGGTCTTTATTCTTCCTTTTCTTATTTTGTCTGTGTTGCCTTTATAGTCAAAAGTCATTAAAAACCTTTTTATGAGGAATAATCAGTAGTTTTAATTTTTCTTATACGGGCACTACTCAACCTCATTACATCTTGCTGGGTGGTGAGAAGCAGCGATCATCCAGTGCCCAATTAGGGTCCTGACGCGTGCCTCCTTCTTCCTTTATCTCCGCAGTTTGTATTAGACAGAATCTCTTTCTGCTGGCGTGGTATAGTAATATTCTTTTACAGAGAATATCCTTGAAAAACCGCCCTACTTCAAAATGGCAGACATAACCTCTTCCATTGTTCTTACTGGAACTTAGGCAATAAGGCTGACCTCAGTTAAGACGCCGTCTATCAAAATGATCACTGCCCACCCAAAGAGAATGAAGCCACCTCAGGGAAGATGGCGGCCATCTGTGCCATCAGGAGACAGACAGGAATATTGTGACGACCAAGTGAATGGAGAGAGCAGCCATTTTTGTTCAGGCTTTCTGCAGCCTTGCTCTCATTGAGAGCAATGGGAGAAAGATACCCTTCTCAAAATGGCCTAGCTGAGTGACACTATGGAGGTAGGGGAAGACAGAAAGCTAACATGTCTTTACAATCAGTTTAATCTAAAGAGACCATAGCATTATAACGCCTTAGTCAGAATTCTTTGGGTATTACATGGTATCAATAGAGGACAGAATTAATGTTTTTTGGTACCTTACCTGAGTCATTTCCTTACCTTAAGGAAGGTAAGTCTAACAATAACTCTGAATGTCCTGGTTTGTAATACTTTATTAGGTGATAATTACAACAGCCAATAATGTAATTTATCTCAAGTTATTCATATGTTCTCTGAGCCATACCTCAGTGTGAAGATAGTTTTTGTCAGGGAATGGGTTTTATGTGGTGGAAGCTGCCTGAACACGAGCCAGCCTTCCCAAATGTACCACATCACCTGGCAGCGTTCCATAAGAGCCGGATCCAAATCCCAGTGGAGTCAAATGACTCTTGCATACTTCCATGGACTTTGGCTCAGGCCCTACATACAACCCCAAGGCTACATTAAAAGAACATTATCCAGGATACAAAGTCAAGCACTCAAAGTTAAGAAATGCCAGAATTAAGGTTGTTTGTGTAACCTTAATTTGCCTCCATCGTACACCTTCTCTATGATATAGTCTTTAAGTTACATGACTGGATACTAGTTTTTCCACAGGCCCCCTGCCAAACTCAGTGAACAAGATGGACAATGCTCACATAATGAGTAGCTATTTAATATTTTGCTTTATCCTGATTGTCCAACATGTGGCCTCATGCCTTATTTCCTGCATACTATTCAAACCCTGCCATGCACAGTTAGAAAACACTATAATGTTTGAGTGCTTCACAAACATTAAACATCCCAACCTCCACCCCGAATCTCCTCATTCCACCTCAGACTTCTCGCACCTGCTCCCCCATCTCACTCTCAGGCACCTTGTCCCACTCCCCTTGCCGAACCAGTGCTAGCCGCTACCACGTAGGCTGCTGTATGCCCCATTACCCTCTTCTCACTAGATCTCAGTCCCAGACTCCCTGCCCTCCCCAAGCTCCTTGTCCCAATCTACTTCCTCTACCTCCACAATCATGACTCATGTCCTCTCTGAATTGAGCCAGGTTGCTTCCTGCTCATGCTGCCTGGCCATAAGCAGGGCACCACTGAAGACTGTGTCCCTGCGGTGAGGACTGGTGCCCAGCGCCACAGTGACCTGCAGCAGGGAACATCCAGCTCAGCCCCAACAGCTTCAGGATGGAGCATACTCAATTGCTGCGTGGGGATGGTGCATTCACAGTCCGTGGGCGAGCACCAGGAGCTGTGAGGAGCTGGAGCATGTTCATTGCAGATGGAATCTTTGGAAAATTTAGCTGCCAAACCCTCTACTGACAATGTTCAAGCTGAAATTTTTCAAAGAGTTATAACTCAGCCAAGTTCTGGTGGTTTTCCCATGGGGAAAAAATTGGAAGGCACATCCCTCGCACAACCGCTCTGCAAATTCCAAGCTCTGCTCCAGGGCGCTGAGGAGCTAGAACTTCTCAACACAATGGGTATAAGAATTTGTTTTGAAATGGGCAAAGGCACCTATTAGTCTCTATTTCTGTTTTTTGGAAATGGCTGACTGTTTTTGCTGTGGCAGACAGGCAGAAAGGAAAATTTCAGCCCAAATGCTTAAGTTCTAGCAAAATTATAAACAGCTGAAAACAGGGTCTTATACTGGAAAGTGTCTGGCAACCTTAAAATATACTAGACACTTCCTGCCATATGGAGTGTCTTTTTTTTCAAAAGAGGATTGTTTTCTTCTCCCACCTCAGTGAAGATTTCCGTAAGCCTTTCCGAGCAGTCTTTATAGTGCATACTGAAGTCTGTAGTGTAGGTGCTAAGGGCCACACAGCCATGTGGCCTGAGAACTCGATCCACTTCTTTCATGAACCTCGGCATATCAAACCAGTGGGCAGCTGTAAAAGCAGTAATGAAGTCCACGGAACCATCCTCAAATGGCAGCTCCTCTGCAGGGCACACACTATAAAGGGAAACAGGGAAGATACTTAAATTGGGAAGAAGGAATCGTCTCTACTGGGGCCTGACGTGCATGAAACTTGTCAGGTGTGGACGCTGCTGGGAGGAAATGTGGTGTTGTTGAAAATCTGACCTTGAAAAGCCTCACTTTTTTGTTCCCTTGGAACTGAGGAGCGGTTTGGCCCAAGAATGTCAACCCAAGTTTTCAAAATCGGAGCTCCAAAATCCATATTTCGGCATTTAATTAGGAGTGGCCTGATTTTCAGAAGCCGAGCAGCTGCAGCTCCTGCCGACTTTCAGATGGAGTCGTGAGTTCTGGGCACTTTGTGAAAAAGCAGACCAAATATGTTTGAAGTCAGGCACCTAGAAATGACTGACCTGGTTTGAAAATGCTGGCCTGTATCTGTCCTGTTCATGAAGTGCTTGCTTTGTGCAAAGGTCAGCACTCTGGATACACCCAAAGGGAAAGCATCCTTTTATGGAACACTTACTGGTAAGAAACATTTGGGAAGGAGGTAGCTTGTTTGGCTGCCTCAATTTGTGCTTCACTGATGTCTATTCCAACCACCTTCTCAAAATGAGCTGCAAGTACACGAGTGCTTTGTCCCGACCCACAGGCAACATCCACTGCCAGCCGAATGGGGTCTACTTTCTGAGGAGAGAACAGACACGTCTCAGCAAGCGGAGCTCAAATTCTTATGAAGGTCTAAATCTTAGTCTTCCTTATGCCCCTATATATGTACCCAGTCCTAGTCACAGAGTAAAGGCTCTGATTCTCCAGGTAATTAGAGTAACGTTTGTAGTATCCTATTGGTTTCACTCCTACTGTATTCTATAGGTCTTCTCCACAGTATTCTCAGCCTAGGGCCTGACATGGTCACTTACTTTTTCTTCCAAGTAGGAGAAGATGAGACTTTGGAGATTTTCAGAGGGAGAGAATCTGTATGTCTGATACAAAACTGCATGATGTCGTGCCTCAAACAAACGCACAGCCATGTTCCAGCAAACTGGCACCTAAGGGGATTAGGCAAATTCACTTTGTTACATTAGCCATGTGATGGGTTGGATCACAAAAACCCCCTTGTGACTGCCACCTGATGTGCTTTGATTACCTCTGAGTCTGTTTTCCCTGCCAGCTTATGACTTCAGTGCCCTGCTTGGTTTGAGCCAGACACGCTTGCCTGCTATGCAAACAGCCCCAGGTCTGAACCACATCCCCCAGCAGCTGCAGGCTTAACTGAAAACAGCTTAAGAAGTGTTCCTGTCTCTAACACTCAGATGCCCAGCTCCCAATAGGGTCCTAACCCAAAATAAATCTGTTTTACTCTCTATAAAGCTTATACAGAATAAACTCAAATTCTTCACCCTCTATAACACTGATAGAGAGATAGGCACAGCTGTTCCCCGCCCCCCCCCCCCCAGGTATTAGTACATACTCTGGGTTAATTAATTAGTAAAAAGTGATTTTATAAAATACAAAAAGTAGGATTTAAGTGGTTCCAAGTAATAACAGAGAACAAAGTAAATTACCAAACAAAATAAAATAAAACAAAACACGCAAGTCTAAACCTAATACAGTAAGACAATGATTACAGATGAAATCTCACCCTCAGATATGTTCCAGTAAGCTTCTTTTGCAGACTAGCCTCCTTCTAGTCTGGGTCCAGCAATCACTCACACCCCCATGGTTACTGTCCTTTGTTCCAGTTTCTTTCAGGTATCCTTTGGGGGTGGAGAGGCTATCTCTTGAGCCAGCTGAAGACCAAATAGAGGGGCCTCCCAGGGGCTTAAATAGACTATCTCTTGTGGGTGGAGACCCCCTCCTTTCTCCCATGCCAAATCCAGCTCCAAGATGGCATTTTGAAATCACATGGGCAAGTCACATGTCCATGCATGACTGAGTTCCTTACCATCCAGGCCACATTCCTGGGAAAACTCAGATGTGGATTGACGTCTCCAAGTTCACTGTTAGCTTAAGTATCTCTTGACTCCGCACTTAACTTGCAAATTCCTTTCTAAAGAAGCTGACCAAATGTTTTACTAAGGCTACTTAAAATTAAACAAGTACGCAGCCAATATTCGTAACTTCGAATACAAAAATGATACATGCATAGAAATAGGATGAATATATTGAGTGGATCAAAACCTTTGCAGAGATATGTTACACAGCATATGTAGCATAAAACATATTTCAGTTATCTCATATGCACTGATAAGCATATTTAGATAAAGCATTATGGGGTGCAACATCACAAGCCGTAAGATCAAACTCCACTGACTATGTAATTAACTCAATTAAATATTACTCAAGTTACGTACTGAAGTTCTAACCCTTGGAATCAGTGAAGGGCAAAGATACTTCTTGTTCAGTATGGGTCAGTGAACTTGCTTTTCAAGTGTCTTTGTCTTGGGTATAGGTGGTAAATGTAAAATGCAGAATACAGGGGTTTGTGGGAGGAAATACGATGTGGGCCAGATCATCTAGTGCTGCAAATCAGAAGGGAATGGGCTATGCTGATTTGCACCAGCCGATTATGTGGGCCTATGTTTACAGCAGGGCTGGTCAAAATGTGTCAAATTATTTTTTGTCAAAAATACTTATTTTTAACTGACAATTTGTCAAAAATCAGTCACTTAAACATTGCAAAATGTGGCATTTTCTTTTTTTGTTATTTTAAAATACGTTTTACTATTAATTTTTTGTTTTTTTCTTATTTTCTTTTACTTTCTCTCCTCCCTTTTTTCCCTCCTCACTCATTTTTGAAAATTGTCTCCCTCCCGCCTCTGAAATAACTGTGGGGATGTGGGAATAAGGGAAAGAACCCCCCCCCCCCAAAAATGAAAGTGACAAAAATACCTGGAAAAATATTTTAAAATTACAAAAACATTTTAGCAAAAACTAAAAAGGGGGCATTTCAGTAAAATGAGAACAACCTTTCAAATTTCATTCTGGCTTGTTGAAGCTGTTCCACTGTGTATAAGCAATTCAATATTCATTGGGCCACACAGAGAGAGCATAAGAACTACTACTGTATATAGCCTAGTGGTTTGGGCACTCACATGGGAGACCCTTGTTCAAATCTCTGCTCTGCCTGTTTTAAGGGATGGCAGCCTGGGTCCCTCAAATGCCAGGTGAGTGCCAGGTGAGTGCCTGGGTCCCCCAAAGCAGGAATACTCTGTGGCAGCTGAGTTCCACAATTGGACAGGATAGCCAGGTCTGAACAGTTTATAGTCCCAAAGACATTCATATCTCATGAAATAACACTGCCTATATAATCAGTGGTATAACCGCATAATGCAAAGTCACTGGGCATATCACATTCTCTTTAGAAAAAAGATCTGCTGAATAAAAAAACCTGTACATTATGCAAAATGATAAAACCTTGGATATAGAACAATCTCGATACCAGAAAGCAATATCACTTCATTTACTTTGATATTTACATCCGTCTCGGATAGAATCTAGGATAAGATACAGAAATAGATACTGTGTATCCTCCCCTGTTATCTTGGTTATTAGGCTTTCCCCCCTATATCTAACAGTGAAGAAATTTAGCAATAGCCAGATTTTCCTTCTGGGCTGCCAAAAATGTCTTCTTGTGGAAGAGGCATTGTGATGGGTTTAAGTCTCCTACTGCCAAAAGGCTGCTAGCAATAGCTGTCAACCAAAGTACCTTGCCATCTCTGTGTACATCCATACATTATAAGACAGCATTAATCTAAACATCTTTGCCTGTCTCTTCAGTGCATTCTGTCACATTTTTGCATAAGGGGACTTCTGGGTAGATTATTTGTCTCCACATCAGATTTCTGTAGATAATATTTGACTTTGAAGTTAAACTTAGCTAATTCTGCAACCCACTGGTGTGCTATGGCATTCAGCCTTGCAGAGAGAAAAAGGGGTTGCTATAATTATAAACCATGTCCACAAAGGATTGTGTGTAGTAGAGGTTGTTGGAAAACTTGTCAGTTACAGCCCTTTACAAAGTCTGAAACTCCAGCTTCCCGTATCTGAATCTGTCATGGGGACAGGGCGCAGATGAATACATCAAGGAAGATGAGAGTTTAAGACCTCTAGGCTCAGCTACGATGGGACTGCTATCAGTACCCTGAATATTGTAGAATAGATAGTACCATTCTGTCTCTAAAAGATTTCAATTTATTTCAGTTCTTCATGCTTTTATTGTGAAAACCACAGGGACACGGAAAGAAAAACAGCTCAGGAAGCAGAGTAAAGGACATAGAATTATAACAATTTATAGGAGGTCAAAGTTAGGGCTGAGCCACCATCATTTGCCCACTGGACAAAAACATTTTCAGTCAATTGTTTTGCAACCCCTAATTGTGCATTTCTTTCACAGAGATAAAAACTTCTCAACCTGACAAGCCCTGCCAGGCACAAGTTAGCATATGAGAAACACCAAAAGAAACTGTGAAGCAATCAAAGGAAATGTACCTTGTATCTGTATGTCACTGAAACAGATGGATTCCCTGCCCAAGAAGCAAGAACTCCTGCCGCAGTTGATGAATTAGCGGTATTCTTTCTGCAGCTTGGGGGAAGCCAACCTGTGAACCCAGAAGCTTTGATTTGTTAATGCCCAGGTCAGCTGAGCGCAATCCATTGTTTTAGAAACTTGAGAACAGAAGATTCCATTGGCTGCTGGTTTTCAGCTGAATAAATATAACCAATCAAATGCATTTTAAGAACTGGCCAGTAGAACTCTCATTTATGATGTTTCTTCTCTTTCTTGGAAACCCTGTGTCAGTTAGACCGAGACATCTCTTTATCGAGATGTGTTTCTGGGAAACAAAGTTTAACTCTGCCGAGTATTTTAGAGTAAATATATTTTATGGCGTGATTTTGACTACTTCTGAATTTTACAATGAGATTTGCATTTGGAACCTTACACAGAATTAAGTTTGATGAATGCAAAAGGATACTGTCAGGTACTTGTAGGCTTTAATTGTTATTCCTTTCCTCACCCTTGGGTGTAACAGTCCCCTACAGATGTGAAACTGAAAAGCTTTTCCAACCAGTTACCACACTTTCTATATGGAAAAGTTCTTGTTTCTTTTGGAGCACCTGGTAATCTGCCTCTGCTTCATGTCAATTGATGTGTGTGTAGTGCCAGCCTCCGTGATTTCTGTGAAGTTCTGTTATTTCCAATAAGACGAACGCCCAGGAATGATGGATGGGGCATTTTTTTATTCTGCTCTTTGGGAGATTAAACGTATCTAGGGAAGCATGTTACTTTCTGGGAGCTGATATGTTACCTTTGAAATCTGGATGTATTTTACTACATACAAAAAAGAAAGTCACTGACATGAAAGGGAGATTTTCCTGACTATGGGAAAGATTTCGGAACATAAATTATCTATTCCTCCTCCACATGTTCTAATCAGTGTACTCAAATTGCAGCTATTTTAAGGGAATTTCGATTTTCCACAAGCTTACTTCAGTGCATCGGATGAAGTGAGCTGTAGCTCACAAAAGCTTCTGCTCAAATAAATTGGTTAGTCTCTAAGGTGCCACTAGTCCTCCTTTTCTTTTTGCGAATACAGACTAACACGGCTGCTACTCTGAAACCTTACTTCAGTGAGATCACTTTACATTGTTGCAGCAAATACTGGAGTTTGGTTGGTCATTTTTTGGGTCAGGCAAACCACTTCAAACAAAATGGGAAAATCTTGGCCCTGAACTCATACTGAACTTTTAGGGGTAGAAAAAGTCTGGTTCACTTTAACACCCCCCCTCCCCTGCCCCCCATCTCTGTGCTTTCTGGTTTAAGCCAAGAGTGGAAGTGAAAACAAATATTGACAAAAGGCTGCTCTTGAATTCCTGGTCTGGGCTTAACCAGGACCTGCTGGAACTCTGGCAATTAAAAGGCTGCATTAGTGACAAACAGCTAACAAATGAGTGGTTAAAAACCTAAAAGGCCGTCAGCCTCTTCTTCTCCTTCACACCCCTCCTTAGGATCTACCCCTGCCAAATCTGCCAGTGATTGCTGGCTGGAGGGCAGATGACACTTCCTTTAGCTTTTTTGTTTTCAAATCACATCTGCTTAATTTTAAGCACCTAAATAATCCCACTGAAGTCATGTTAGTGAAGTTAATTATGTCGGTAAGTGTTTGCAGGATCAGGACACTAGACTGTCAGGTGTTTGGGGCAGGACCAGGCCTTCGTATGTGTGTGTTCAATGCCTGGCACAACAAGATGCTACTGGAATATTAAATACAATCATAATAAACTGCCAGAGAATGTAGTGACTATTGTTCTGCATTTGTACAGAACCTGGCACAATGAAATTCTGGTCTATGAGCACGACTCCCAGGCACTATGATAATACAAATAATTAATAATATTAATAACCACCAGCTTTAAGGATGATCTTCACTGTAAGGGGATGAGTTCCACTCTTAGGTAATGTCTAAATTCGAGCTGGAGGGCTAATGCTCAGCTTGGAGACATACCCCCTGTCAAGGTTCCTTCCCCACTCTGAACTCTAGAGTACAGATGTGGGGACCTGCATGAAAACCTCCTAAGCTTACTTTTACCAGCTTAGGTTAAAACTTCCCCAAGGTACAAATTAATTTTACCCTTTGCCCTTGGAATTTCCACTGCCACCACCAAACTTTAACTGGGTTTACTGGGAAACATAGTTTAGATACGTCTTCCCCCCCAAAATCCTCCCAACCCTTGCACCCCACTTCCTGGGGAAGGTTTGGTAAAAATCCTCACCAATTTGCATAGGTGACCACAGACCCAAACCCTTGGATCTTAGAACAATGAAAAGCATTCAGTATTCTTACAAGAAGACTTTTAATAGAAGTAAAGGAATCATCTCTGTAAAATCAGGATGGTAGATACCTTACAGGGTAATTAGATTCAAAACATAAAGAATCCCTCTCGGCAAAACCTTAAGTTACAAAAAAGACACCCAGACAGGAATAGTCATTCTATTCAGCACAGTTCTTTTCTCAGCCATTTAAAGAAATCATAATCTAACACATACCTAGCTAGATTACTTACTAAAAGTTCTAAGACTCCATTCCTGTTCTGACCCTGGCAAAAACAGCATACAGACAGACCCAGACACTTTGTTTTTTCCCCCTCCTCCCAGCTTTTGAAAGTATCTTGTCTCCTCATTGATCATTTTGGTCTGGTGCCAACGAGGTTACCTTTAGCTTCTTAACCCTTTACAGGTGAGAGGATTTTTCCTCTGGCCAGGAGGGATTTTAAAGGGGTTTACCCTTCCCTTTATATTTATGACACCCCCACTAGCTCTGATCGAGGTAGTGCACTAATAATAAAGTGACAGCAGCGGCATGAGGAGTGGGTGGGACTAGCTGCCCTAAGATCCCACCTGAGACCCTAGGGTTGTACGAGGGGCAGCTAGCCCCTCCCGCTGCTTGTGCTGCCACGGCTGCACTATTTTCGGTGGGCTAGCTCAGTCAGAGCTAGCGTGGGTATGTCTCCTCAAGCTGGGAGTCACCCCCACTAACACGGCTGCTACTCTTTAACCACACAATTAATGGGAGTGACTCACAATTGCTATCTTAGACACTCAGGGCTGGATTTTCAAGTGCTCAGCACCCACAAATGGAGTCAGATTTTCAAGAACGCTCATTCGTGGCCAGATTTTCACACAGAGCTAGGCACCCAAGGTGCTGAGATGTCTAGAAAATCCCGTCAGTTATTTTGGTGCCTAAATGGAAGGCAAGTTCTTCTGAAACTCTGGCCTGTAATAAGAAGTTCTGTAATTGGCATGTTTGGGGCTGGTCTCTTCTTCACTTCATGTGGAGCGCAGACAGTAATACTGATCGACCTGGAACAACTCGTCGAGGGCTTTGGTTGAAAGATGCCTGTGACGTATTATTCCTAGAACCCTACAACATTATTGCTGTTCCTATTTGCTTACCTCATTGACAGGGAATTACATATTACATATAATACATACAGTTGATCTTGCTGGAAGTATTTTTACTCAGTAGGATAATAAAGCCCTCTAAAAATCTCTCAGCTGTTAGGGAACATGATGTTTATTGCATATTCCAGATATGAGTCAATCTCTGCAGCCTTCTATGTGGCAAAGGGTCCTTGATTTCTTCCAATGCCTGTTGAAGGGAGGCTGGACAGAACACCGTGCTTTTCCTCTTTAAATAGGAAACAACAACCCCGTGAAAGCCCTTCTAATATTGGTACTATTTGATATCGTGCTTCCTTTCTCTCCCATTGAAGAGGACGGGAGTTTTGCCATGGACTTTATTGAACAGTGATAACATCAGTTACAAGTAGATACCAAAAAATTGAGATTTTTCTTCTGGCTATAGGATCATCGCTGGATTTTCCATTCATGGCCCCTTGCAGCCTAGAACAGAAACACTCCTTATCCCAATCTCTACCTGGGTTTCATTAGAGCAAACTCCCATGGTGTCCAGGAACCTGAAACAAGAAATGGAGGAAGGGTCACTTACTTTCTCACTGTATACCTTGACTCCTGTTCTACCGGAGGCAGAGGTGACAGCCAGTTCTTAGCACCACAGCCTAAGACATACCTGCCCCACCAAAAAACATTCTACTCTTATCATAAAAGGATACACAAAAGGTACTTCAAGAGAAGTTTACTATGTCTAAAGCAGTTTTAGCACATTACCTGTGCCAGTCACTAACCGTAATTACTGAGGACCGTATGGTAGGCTGCCCATTTGTGAAACTTTTGGTGTTACTGGGTTTGTACAAAGAGACTGAAGGCACCATATAGCCCAAGAGATTGTGGTTTATTGGGTATAAGATGGAACTAGAAGCTCAAGCTCTTAATATTTTATTCCTTTGCTAATTAAACTTCAGGATGTCCCAGAAGGAAATACTCAGTATCAAGTACCAGAAGGAGGAAATTAGCTAAGCTGCCTATATTATGAAGTATCAAGCTAGACTTCACCAGTGACAGCAATGCACATAGGAGATTCTGCCAGAAATATTGGGCCATATCCCCAGCTGGTTTAAGTTGGCATAGCACTATTGAAGTTAATGGGGCTTTGCTGATTTAAGCCAGCTAAGGATCTGGCCCATAAAAAGCCAGACTCACAATAGTGATCCAGAGCAAAGAGGGCTGCACCAGTGCAATGACTGCCTCTCCCTCCCCCCAGCATTGGAGGAATTGTTGCAACCTCACTCTTCACCTATGTCATACAAGAGAGCTGCCCATATTCTGCTCATTTTCTTAAATTGTTTTTACCTTTGTTCAGTTTTTTGGAGGAGGGATTTTGCTGTTTCAGGGTCGCTCCTCAGAAAGGCTTGATACATGGTGGAGGACTGGAAAAACCCAGTTACTCCCGCAACAGACATGGGAATTTTGTCTAAGATCTGGGTAACTCTGCAAGAGTGGGAAGAAACCAGAGCATTGGAGAAGTAAGCCTGGAGGATAATGGAGCTACACTGATTTATACAAGCTGAGGATCTGGCTCATGCAGATTATTAAGATGTGGGGCATGATCTATTATCCCTTCCCCTTTTTGGACATTTGTTTATGGGGAAACCTCTCTCATTTGATGAGGAGGCCACACAGAAGAACCAGACAGACCAGACACTGTAGATCTGTTTGAAGGACATTGGACCAAATGATCTCAGTGCTACCGTCTAGCCTTAAACTCTATGAATCTTCTGCAACCTGCAGTCTCAAAGTGAAGACCAATGAATGCCGCCCAAGTGCCCAGTATTCCAGGGTTCACACAGCCCACAATGCAAGAGATTACATAAAATTCAGTTTTGTCCTTGCCGTCTCACCTCCGCTTGTCCTGAAAAGGCACAGACTCAAACACCTCTTTATACTCTGCAAAGACAAGTTTTACTTTTTCATCTGCATATTCAAGAAGCAGGTCCCGGGTCTGTAACGTCAGAACAGAAACAGCAAATATGTAATGTAAGGCCTTGATCCTCCACTTCATCTGAGCTGCACTCCCTGATTCAGGGCTGCCTGGCCTGAGGGCCAGTTAGAGCTACACAGGAGAATAATGGAATAATGCAGACCCTTCAGACTTCCCCATACATAATACTCGCAGAAGTTATGTGAATGGGCTACATCTGAACAATTGTATTTTGGGTTTAATGGTCATTTTCCTCCCCCACGACCACCCACCCATTATTGTTTGTACTAGACCGAATCTCTTTCTGTTGGCATGATATAGTAATGTTCTTTTACAGAGAATATCCACGAAAAACTGCCCTACTTCAAAATGGCGGACATAACCTCTTCCATTGTTCTTACATGGGGCTTAGGCCATAAGGCGGACCTCAGCTAAGATGGCCTCTATCAAAATGATCACTGCCCATGCAGTGAGAATGAAGCCACCTCAGGGAAGATGGTGGCCACCTGTGCCATCAGGAGGCAGATAGGAATACTATGACGACCAAGTAAATGGAGACAGCAGCCATCTTTTTTGAGACATACTGTAGCCTTACTCTCATAGATACCCTTCTCAAAATGACCCCCTAACTGAGTGACACTATGGAGGTGGGAGAAGACAGAAAGCTAATATGTCTTTACAATCAGTTCAATCTAAAGAGACCATAGCATTATAATGCCTTAGTCAGAATTCTATGGGCATTACATGGTATCAATAGAGGACAGAATTAATGTTTTTGGGTACCTGGCCTGAGTCATCTCCTTACCTTAGGGAAGGTAAGTCTAACAATAACTCTGAATGTCCTGGTTTGTAATACTTCATTAGGGGATAATTACAACAGCCACTAATGTATTTTATCCCAAGTTATTCATATGTTCTCTGAGCCATACCTCAATGTGAAGGTAGTTTTTGTCAGGGAATGGGTTTTATGTGATGGAAGCTGCCTGAACACAAGCCAGCCTTCACAAATGTACCACATCACCTGGCAGCGTTCCATAATACATACAACCCCAAGGCTACATTAAAAGAACATTATCCAGGATACAAAGTCAAGCACTCAAAGTTAAGAAATGCCAGAATTAAGGTTGTTTGTGTAACCTTAATTTGCCTCCATCGTACACCTTCTCTATGATACAGTCTTTAAGTTACATGACTGGATACTAGTTTTTCCACAGGCCCCCTGCCTAACTCAGTGAACAAGATGGACAATGCTCACATAATGTGTAGCTATTTAATATTTTGCTTTATCCTGATTGTCCAACGTGTGACCTCATGCCTTATTTCCTGCATACTATTCAAACCCTGCCATGCACAGTTATTAATTTCTGTGTGGGCTTGTCTGTGTTGCTCACCACTATAGTGTTTGAGAGCTTCACAAACATTAAAAATCTCAGCCTCCATCCCCAACGTCCTCATGCCACCTCACAGTATCCCCTCATCTCACTCTTGGGCATCTTGTCCTTCTCTCCTTGACAACCAGTTCTAGCCGCCAGCCTGTAGCCTGCTTTATGCCCAATTATCCTGTTCTCATTGGCTCCAAGTCCTAGACTCCCCGCCCTCCTCAAGCTCCTTGTCTCAATCTACTCCCTCTACCACCACAACTCATGTCCTCTCTGAATTGAGCCAGGTTGCTTCCTGCTCATGCTGCATGGGCATAAGCAGAGCACCACTGAAGACAGTGTCCCTGCAGTGAGGACTGGTGCCCAGCACCACAGTGACCTGCAGCAGGGAACATCCAGCTCAGCCCCAACAGCTTCAGGATGGAGCATACTCAATTGCTGTGTGGGGATGGTGCATTCACAGTCTGTGGGCGAGCACCAGGAGCTGTGAGGAGCTGGAGCATGTTCATTGCAGATGGAATCTTTGGAAAATTTAGCTGCCAAACCCTCTACTGACAATGTTCAAGCTGAAATTTTTCAAAGAGTTATAACTCAGCCAAGTTCAGGTGGTTTTCCCATGGGGAAAAAATTGGAAGGCACATCCCTCGCACAACCGCTCTCCAAATTCCAAGCTCTGCTCCAGAGTGCTGAGGAGCTAGAACTTCTCAACACAATGGGTATAAGAATTTGTTTTGAAATGGGCAAAGGCACCTATTAGTCTCTATTTCTGTTTTTTGGAAATGGCTGACTATTTTTGCTGTGGCAGACAGGCAGAAAGGAAAATTTCAGCCCAAACGCTTAAGGTCTGGCAAAATTATAAACAGCTGAAAACAGGGTCTTATACTGGAAAGTGTCTGGTAACCTTAAAATATACTATACACTTCCTGCCATATGGAGTGTTTTTTTTTTTTCAAAAAAGGATTATTTTCTTCTCCCACCTCAGTGAGGATTTCCATAAGCCTTTCCGAGCAGTCTTTATAGTGCATACTGAAGTCTGTAGTGTAGGTGCTAAGGGCGACACAGCCATGTGGCCTGAGAACTCGATCCACTTCTTTCATGAACCTCGGCATATCAAACCAGTGGGCAGCTGTAAAAGCAGTAATGAAGTCCACGGAACCATCCTCAAATGGCAGCTCCTCTGCAGGGCACACACTATAAAGGGAAACAGGGAAGATATTTAAATTGGGAAGAAGGAGTCGTCTCTACTGGGGCCTGATGTGCCTGAAACTTGTCAGGTGTGGATGCTGCTGAGAGGAAATGTGGTGTTGTTGAAAATCTGACATTGAAAAGCCTCACTTTTTGTTCCCTTGGAACTGAAGAATGGTTTGGCCTAAGAATGTCAGCCCAAGCTCCAAAATCCATATTTCAGCATTTAATTAGGAGCGGCTTGATTTTCAGAAGCCGAGGACCTGCAGCTCCTGCCGACTTTCAGATGGAGTCGTGAGTTCTGGGTACTTTGTGAAAAAGCAGACCAAATATGTTTGAAGTCAGGCACCTAGAAATGACTGACCTGGTTTGAAAATGCTGGCCTGTATCTGTCCTGTTCATGAAGTGCTTGCTTTGTGCAAAGGTCAGCACTCTGGATACACCCAAAGGGAAAGCATCCTTTTATGGAACACTTACTGGTAAGAAACATTTGGGAAGGAGGCAGCTTGTTTGGCTGCCTCGATTTGAGCTTCACTGATGTCTGTTCCAACCACCTTCTCAAAATGAGCTGCAAGTACGCGAGTGCTTTGTCCTGACCCGCAGCCAACATCCACTGCCAGCCGAATGGGGTCTACTTTCTGAGGAGAGAACAGACACGTCTCCGCAGGCGGAGCACAAATTCTTATGAAGAGCCAAATCTTAGTCCTCTTTACACCCATGTACACATACCCAGTCCTAGTCACAGAGTAAAGGCTCTGATTCTCCAGGTAATTAGAGTAACGTTTGTAGTATCCTATTGGTTTCACCCCTACTGTATTCTATAGGTCTTCTCCACAGTATTCTCAGCCTAGGGCCTGACATGGTCACTTACCTTTTCTTCCAAGTAGGAGAAGATGAGACTTTGGAGATTTTCAGAGGGAGAGAATCTGTATTTCTGATACAAAGCTGCATGATGTCGTGCCTCAAACAAACGCACAGCCATGTTCCAGCAAACTGGCACCTAAGGCGATTAGGCAAATTCACTTTGTTACATTAGTCATGTGATGGGTTGGATGAAGTGAGCTGTAGCTCACGAAAGCTTATGCTCAAATAAATTGGTTAGTCTCTAAGGTGCCACAAGTACTCCTTTTCTTTTTGCGAATACAGACTAACACGGTTGTTACTCTGAAACTTGTCAAAAACCCCCTTGTGACTGCCACCTGATGTGCTTTGATTACCTCTGAGTCTGTTTTCCCTGCCAGCTTATGACTTCAGTGCCCTGCTTGGTTTGAGCCAGACACGCTTGCCTGCTGCGCAAACAGCCCCAGGTCTCAGTCACATCCCCCAACAGCTGCAGGCTTAAATGATAGATGCAAAATGATACATGCATAGAAATAGGATGAATATATTGAGTGGATCAAAACCTTTGCAGAGATATGTTACACAGCATATGTAGCATAAAACATATTTCAGTTATGTCATATATACATTCATAAGCATATTTCCATAAACCATTATGGGGTGCAACATCACAAGCCGTAAGATCAAACTCCACTATGTAATTAACTCAATTAAATATTACTCAAGTTATGTACTGAAGTTCTAACCCTTGGAATCAGTGAAGGGTAAAGATACTTCTTGTTCAGTATGGGTCAGTGAACTTTGCTTTTCAAGTGTCTTTGTCTTGGGTATAGGTGGAAAATGTAAAAAGCAGAATACAGGGGTTTGTGGGAGGAAATATGATGTGGGCCAGATCATCTAGTGCTGCAAATCAGAAGGGAATGGGCTATGCTGATTTGCACCAGCCGATTATCTGGGCCTATGTTTACAGCAGGGCTGGTCAAAATGTGTCAAATTATTTTTTGTCAAAAATACTTATTTTTAACTGACAATTTGTCAAAAAACAGTCACTGAAACATTGCAAAATGTGGCATTTTCTTTTTTTGTTATTTTAAAATAGGTTTTACCATTAATGTTTTGGTTTTTCTTATTCTCTTTTACCTTCTCTCCTCCCTTTTTTCCCTCCTCACTCAATTTTTGAAAATTGTCTCCCTCCCGCCTCTGAAATAACTGTGGGGATGGGGGAATAAGGGAAAGAAATCCCCCCCTCCCCCAAAAATGAAAGTGACAAAAATACCTGGAAAAATATTTTAAAACTACAAAAACATTTTAGCAAAAACTAAAAAGGGGCATTTCAGTAAAATGAGAACAACCTTTCAAATTTCATTCTGGCTTGTTGAAGCTGTTCCACTGTGTATAAGCAATTCAACATTCATTGGGCCACACAGAGAGAGCATAAGAACTACTACTGTATATAGCCTAGTGGTTTGGGCACTCACATGGGAGACCCTTGTTCAAATCTCTGCTCTGCCTGTTTTAAGGGATGGCAGCCTGGGTCCCTCAAATGCCAGGTGAGTGCCAATCAAGCAGGAATACTCTGTGGCAGCTGAGTTCCACAATTGGACAGGATAGCCAGGTCTGAACAGTTTATAGTCCCAAAGACATTCATATCTCATGAAATAACACTGCCTATATAATCAGTGGTATAACCGCATAATGCAAAGTCACTGGGCATATCACATTCTCTTTAGAAAAAAGATCTGCTGAATAAAAAAACCTGTACATTATGCAAAATGATAAAACCTTGGATATAGAACAATCTCGATACCAGAAAGCAATATCACTTCATTTACTTTGATATTTACATCCGTCTCGGATAGAATCTAGGATAAGATACAGAAATAGATACTGTGTATCCTCCCCTGTTATCTTGGTTATTAGGCTTTTCCCCCTATATCTAACAGTGAAGAAATTTAGCAATAGCCAGATTTTCCTTCTGGGCTGCCAAAAATGTCTTCTTGTGGAAGAGGCATTGTGATGGGTTTAAGTCTCCTACTGCCAAAAGGCTGCTAGCAATAGCTGTCAACCAAAGTACCTTGCCATCTCTGTGTACATCTATACATTATAAGACAGCATTAATCTAAACATCTTTGCCTGTCTCTTCAGTGCATTCTGTCACATTTTTGCATAAGGGGACTTCTGGGTAGGTTATTTGTCTCCACATCAGATTTCTGTAGACAATATTTGACTTTGAAGTTAAACTTAGCTAATTCTGCAACCCACTGGTGTGCTATGGCATTCAGCCTTGCAGAGAGAAAAAGGGGTTGCTATCATTATAAAGCATGTCCACAAAGGATTGTGTGTAGTAGAGGTTGTTGGAAAACTTGTCAGTTACAGCCCTTTACAAAGTCTGAAACTCCAGCTTCCCGTATCTGAATCTGTCATGGGGACAGGGCGCAGATGAATACATCAAGGAAGATGAGAGTTTAAGATCTCTAGGCTCAGCTATGATGGGACTGGTATCAGTACCCTGAATATTGTAGAATAGATAGTACCATTCTGTCTCTAAAAAGATTTCAATTTATTTCAGTTCTTCATGCTTTTATTGTGAAAACCACAGGGACACGGAAAGAAAAACGGCTCAGGAAGCAGAGTAAAGGACATAGAATTATAACAATTTATAGGAGATAAAAGTTAGGACTGAGCCACCATCATTTGCCCACTGGACAAAAACATTTTCAGTCAATTGTTTTGCAACCCCTAATTGTGCATTTCTTTCACAGAGATAAAAACTTCTCAATCTGACAAGCCCTGCCAGGCACAAGTTAGCATATGAGAAACACCAAAAGAAACTGTGAAGCAATCAAAGGAAACGTACCTTGTATCTGTATGTCACTGAAACAGATGGATTCCCTGCCCAAGAAGCAAGAACTCCTGCCGCAGTTGATGAATTAGCGGTATTCTTTCTGCAGCTTGGGGGAAGCCAACCTGTGAACCCAGAAGCTTTGATTTGTTAATGCCCAGGTCAGCTGAGCGCAATCCATTGTTTTAGAAACTTGAGAATGGAAGATTCCATTGGCTGCTGGTTTTCAGCTGAATAAATATAACCAATCAAATGCATTTTAAGAACTGGCCAGTAGAACTCTCATTTATGATGTTTCTTCTCTTTCTTGGAAACCCTGTGTCAGTTAGACCGAGACATCTCTTTATCGAGATGTGTTTCTGGGAAACAAAGTTTAACTCTGCCGAGTATTTTAGAGTAAATATATTTTATGGCGTGATTTTGACTACTTCTGAATTTTACAATGAGATTTGCATTTGGAACCTTACACAGAATTAAGTTTGATGAATGCAAAAGGATACTGTCAGGTACTTGTAGGCTTTAATTGTTATTCCTTTCCTCACCCTTGGGTGTAACAGTCCCCTAGAGATGTGAATTGAAAAGCTTTTCCAACCAGTTACCACACTTTCTATATGGAAAAGTTCTTGTTTCTTTTGGAGCACCTGCTGCCTCTGCTTCATGTCAATTGCTGTGTGTGTAGTGCCAGCCTCCGTGATTTCTGTGAAGTTCTGTTATTTCCAATAAGACGAACGCCCAGGAATGATGGATGGGGCATTTTTTTATTCTGCTCTTTGGGAGATTAAACGTAACTAGGGACGCATGTTACTTTCTGGGAGCTGATATGTTACCTTTGAAATCTGGATGTATTTTACTACATACAAAAAAGAAAGTCACTGACATGAAAGGGAGATTTTCCTGACTATGGGAAAGATTTCGGAACATAAATTATCTATTCCTCCTCCACATGTTCTAATCAGTGTACTCAAATTGCAGCTATTTTAAGGGAATTTCGATTTTCCACAAGCTTACTTCAGTGCATCGGATGAAGTGAGCTGTAGCTCACAAAAGCTTCTGCTCAAATAAATTGGTTAGTCTCTAAGGTGCCACTAGTCCTCCTTTTCTTTTTGCGAATACAGACTAACACGGCTGCTACTCTGAAACCTTACTTCAGTGAGATCACTTTACATTGTTGCAGCAAATACTGGAGTTTGGTTGGTCATTTTTTGGGACAGGCAAACCACTTCAAACAAAATGGGAAAATCTTGGCCCTGAACTCATACTGAACTTTTAGGGGTAGAAAAAGTCTGGTTCACTTTAACACACCCCCTCCCCTGCCCCACATCTCTGTGCTTTCTGGTTTAAGCCAAGAGTGGAAGTGAAAACAAATATTGACAAAAGGCTGTTCTTGAATTCCTGGTCTGGGCACAACCAGGACGTGCTGGAACTCTGGCAATTAAAAGGCTGCATTAGTGACAAACAGCTAACAAATGAGTGGATAAAAACCTAAAAGGCCGTCAGCCTCTTCTTCTCCTTCACACCCCTCCTTAGGATCTACCCCTGCCAAATCTGCCAGTGATTGCTGGCTGGAGGGCAGATGACACTTCCTTTAGCTTTTTTGTTTTCAAATCACATCTGCTTAATTTTAAGCACCTAAATAATCCCACTGAAGTCATGTTAGTGACTAGTGAAGTTAATTATGTCGGTAAGTGTTTGCAGGATCAGGGCCCTAGACTGTCAGGTGTTTGGGGCAGGACCAGGCCTTCGTATGTGTGTGTTCAATGCCTGGCACAACAAGATGCTACTGGAATATTAAATACAATCATAATAAACTGCCTGAGAATGTAGTGACTATTGTTCTGCATTTGTACAGAACCTGGCACAATGAAATTCTGGTCTATGAGCACGACTCCCAGGCACTATGATAATACAAATAATTAATAATATTAATAACCACCAGCTTTAAGGATGATCTTCACTGTAAGGGAATGAGTTCCACCCTTAGGTAATGTCTAAATCTGAGCCAGAGGGCTAATGCCCAGCTTGGAGACATACCCCCACTAGCTCTGATCGAGGTAGTGCACTAATAATAAAGTGACAGCAGCGGCATGAGGAGTGGGAGGGACTAGCTGCCCTAAGATCCCACCTGAGACCCTAGGGATGTACGAGGGGCAGCTAGCTCCTCCCGCTGCTCATGCTGCCACGGCTGCACTATTTTCGGTGGGCTAGCTCAGTCAGAGCTAGCGTGGGTATGTCTCCTCAAGCTGGGAGTCACCCCCACTAACACGGCTGCTACTCTTTAACCACAGAATTAATGGGAGTGACTCACAATTGCTATCTTAGACACTTAGGGCTGGATTTTCAAGTGCTCAGCACCCACAAATGGAGTCAGATTTTCAAGAACGCTCATTCATGGCCAGATTTTCACATGGAGCTAGGCACCCAAGGTGCTGAGATTTCTGGAAAATCCCGTCAGTTATTTTGGTGCCTAAATGGAAGGCAAGTTCTTCTGAAACTCTGGCCTGTAATAAGAAGTTCTGTAATTGGCATGTTTGGGGCTGGTCTCTTCTTCACTTCATGTGGAGCGCAGACAGTAATACTGATCGATCTGGAACAACTCGTCGAGGGCTTTGGTTGAAAGATGCCTGTGACGTATTATTCCTAGAACCCTACAACATTATTGCTGTTCCTATTTGCTTACCACATTGACAGGGAATTACATATAGCAGTCGATCTTGCTGGAAGTATTTTTACTCAGTAGGATAATAAAGCCCTCCAAAAATCTCTCAGCTGCTAGGGAACATGATGTTTATTGCATATTCCAGATATGAGTCAATCTCTGCAGCCTTCTATGTGGCAAAGGGTCCTTGATTTCTTCCAATGCCTGTTGAAGGGAGGCTGGACAGAACACCGTGCTTTTCCTCTTTAAATAGGAAACAACAACCCCGTGAAAGCCCTTCTAATATTGGTACTATTTGATTTCGTGCTTCCTTTCTCTCCCATTGAAGAGGACGGGAGTTTTGCCATGGACTTTATTGAACGGTGATAACATCAGTTACAAGTAGATACCAAAAAATCGAGATTTTTCTTCTGGATATAGGATCATCGCTGGATTTTCCATTCATGGCCCCTTGCAGCCTAGAACAGAAACACTCCTTATCCCAATCTCTACCTGGGTTTCATTAGAGCAAACTCCCATGGTGTCCAGGAACCTGAAACAAGAAATGGAGGAAGGGTCACTTACTTTCTCACTGTATACCTTGACTCCTGTTCTACCGGAGGCAGCAGTGACAGCCAGTTCTTAGCACCACAGCCTAAGACATACCTGCCCCACCAAAAAACATTCTACTCTTATCATAAAAGGATACACAAAAGGTACTTCAAGAGAAGTTTACTATGTCTAAAGCAGTTTTAGCACATTACCTGTGCCAGTCACTAACCGTAATTACTGAGGACCGTATGGTAGGCTGCCCATTTGTGAAACTTTTGGTGTTACTGGGTTTGTACAAAGAGACTGAAGGCACCATATAGCCCAAGAGATTGTGGTTTATTGGGTATAAGATGGAACTAGAAGCTCAAGCTCTTAATATTTTATTCCTTTGCTAATTAAACTTCAGGATGTCCCAGAAGGAAATACTCAGTATCAAGTACCAGAAGGAGGAAATTAGCTAAGCTGCCTATATTATGAAGTATCAAGCTAGACTTCACCAGTGACAGCAATGCACATAGGGGATTCTGGCAGAAATACTGGGCCATATCCCCAGCTGGTTTAAGTTGGCATAGCACTATTGAAGTTAATGGGGATTAAATTTAAGCCAGCTAAGGATCTGGCCCATAAAAATGACCCACAATAGTGACCCAGAGCAAAGAGGGCTGCACCAGTGCAATGACTGCCTCTCCCTCCCCCCAGCATTGGAGGAATTGTTGCAACCTCACTCTTCACCTATGTCATACAAGAGAGCTGCCCATGTTCTGCTCATTTTCTTAAATTGTTTTTACCTTTGTTCAGTTTTTTGGAGGAGGGATTTTGCTGCTTCAGGGTCGCTCCTCAGAAAGGCTTGATACATGGAGAAGGACTGGAATAACCCGATCACCCCAGAAACAGACATGGGAATTTTGTCTAAGATCTGGGTAACTCTGCAAGAGTGGGAAGAAACCAGAGCATTGGAGAAGTAAGCCTGGAGGATAATGGAGCTACACTGATTTATACAAGCTGAGGACCTGGCTCATGCAGATTATTAAGATGTGGGGCATGATCTGTTATCCCTTCCCCTTTTTGGACATTTGTTTATGGGGAAAGCTCTCTCATTTGATGAGGAGGCCACACAGATGAACCAGACAGACGAGACACTGTAGATCTGTTTGAAGGACATTGGACCAAATGATCTCAGTGCTACCGTCTAGCCTTAAACTCTATGAATCTTCTGCAACCTGCAGTCTCAAAGTGAAGACCAATGAATGCCGCCCAAGTGCCCAGTATTCCAGGGTTCACACAGCCCACAATGCAAGAGATTACATAAAATTCAGTTTTGTCCTTGTCGTCTCACCTCCGCTTGTCCTGAAAAGGCACAGACTCAAACACCTCTTTATACTCTGCAAAGACAAGTTTTACTTTTTCATCTGCATATTCAAGAAGCAGGTCCCGGGTCTGTAACGTCAGAACAGAAACAGCAAATATGTAATGTAAGGCCTTGATCCTCCACTTCATCTGAGCTGCACTCCCTGATTCAGGGCTGCCTGGCCTGAGGGCCAGTTAGAGCTACACAGGAGAATAATGGAATAATGCAGACCCTTCAGACTTCCCCATACATAATACTCGCAGAAGTTATGTGAATGGGCTACATCTGAACAATTGTATTTTGGGTTTAATGGTCATTTTCCTCCCCCACGACCACCCACCCATTATTGTTTGTACTAGACCGAATCTCTTTCTGTTGGCATGACATAGTAATGTTCTTTTACAGAGAATATCCTTGAAAAACTGCCCTACTTCAAAATGGCGGACATAACCTCTTCCATTGTTCTTACATGGGGCTTAGGCCATAAGGCGGACCTCAGCTAAGATGGCCTCTGTCAAAATGATCACTGCCCATGCAATGAGAATGAAGCCACCTCAGAGAAGATGGTGGCCACCTGTGCCATCAGGAGGCAGATAGGAATACTATGACGACCAAGTGAATGGAGACAGCAGCCATCTTTGTTGAGGCATACTGTAGCCTTACTCTCATTGATACCCTTCTCAAAATGGCCCCCTAACTGAGTGACACTATGGAGGTAGGAGAAGACAGAAAGCTAATATGTCTTTACAATCAGTTCAATCTAAAGAGACCATAGCATTATAATGCCTTAGTCAGAATTCTATGGGCATTACATGGTATCAACAGAGGACAGAATTAATGTTTTTTAGGTACCTGGCCTGAGTCATCTCCTTACCTTAGAGAAGGTAAGTCTAACAATAACTCTGAATGTCCTGGTTTGTAATACTTCATTAGGGGATAATTACAACAGCCACTAATGTATTTTATCCCAAGTTATTCATATGTTCTCTGAGCCATACCTCAATGTGAAGGTAGTTTTTGTCAGGGAATGGGTTTTATGTGATGGAAGCTGCCTGAACACAAGCCAGCCTTCCCAAATGTACCACATCACCTGGCAGCGTTCCATAATGGCCGGATCCAAATCCCAGTGGAGTCAAATGACTCTTGCATACTTCCATGGACGTTGGCTCAGGCCCTACATACAACCCCAAGGCTACATTAAAAGAACATTATCCAGGATACAAAGTCAAGCACTCAAAGTTAAGAAATGCCAGAATTAAGGTTGTTTGTGTAACCTTAATTTGCCTCCATCGTACACCTTCTCTATGATACAGTCTTTAAGTTACATGACTGGATACCAGTTTTTCCACAGGCCCCCTGCCTAACTCAGTGAACAAGATGGACAATGCTCACATAATGTGTAGCTATTTAATATTTTGCTTTATCCTGATTGTCCAACGTGTGACCTCATGCCTTATTTCCTGCATACTATTCAAACCCTGGCATGCACAGTTATTAATTTCTGTGTGGGCTTGTCTGTGTTGCTCACCACTATAGTGTTTGAGAGCTTCACAAACATTAAAAATCTCAGCCTCCATCCCCAGCGTCCTCATGCCACCTCACAGTATCCCCTCATCTCACTCTTGGGCATCTTGTCCTTCTCTCCTTGACAACCAGTTCTAGCCGCCAGCCTGTAGCCTGCTTTATGCCCAATTATCCTGTTCTCATTGGCTCCAAGTCCTAGACTCCCCGCCCTCCTCAAGCTCCTTGTCTCAATCTACTCCCTCTACCACCACAATTCATGTCCTCTCTGAATTGAGCCAGGTTGCTTCCTGCTCATGCTGCATGGGCAT
The DNA here is from genome assembly GCF_015237465.2 of Chelonia mydas. Classification (NCBI taxonomy): domain Eukaryota; kingdom Metazoa; phylum Chordata; order Testudines; family Cheloniidae; genus Chelonia; species Chelonia mydas. The sequence continues at coordinate 67,797,726 of NC_051251.2, read as the reverse complement.
AAGCAGGGCACCACTGAAGACAGTGTCCCTGCGGTGAGGACTGGTGCCCAGCACCACAGTGACCTGCAGCAGGGAACATCCAGCTCAGCCCCAACAGCTTCAGGATGGAGCATACTCAATTGCTGTGTGGGGATGGTGCATTCACAGTCTGTGGGCGAGCACCAGGAGCTGTGAGGAGCTGGAGCATGTTCATTGCAGATTTGGAAAATTTAGCTGCCAAACCCTCTACTGACAATGTTCAAGCTGAAATTTTTCAAAGAGTTATAACTCAGCCAAGTTTGGGTGGTTTTCCCAGGGGGAAAAAAAATCGGAAGGCACATCCCTCGCACAACCGCTCTCCAAATTCCAAGCTCTGCTCCAGAGCGCTGAGGAGCTAGAACTTCTCAACACAATGGGTATAAGAATTTGTTTTGAAATGGGCAAAGGCACCTATTAGTCTCTATTTCTGTTTTTTTGGAAATGGCTGACTGTTTTTGCTGTGGCAGACAGGCAGAAAGGAAAATTTCAGCCCAAACGCTTAAGGTCTGGCAAAATTATAAACAGCTGAAAACAGGGTCTTATACTGGAAAGTGTCTGGCAACCTTAAAATATACTAGACACTTCCTGCCATATGGAGTGTCTTTTTTTTTCAAAAAAGGATTGTTTTTTTCTCCCACCTCAGTGAAGATTTCCGTAAGCCTTTCCGAGCAGTCTTTATAGTGCATACTGAAGTCTGTAGTGTAGGTGCTAAGGGCCACACAGCCATGTGGCCTGAGAACTCGATCCACTTCTTTCATGAACCTGGGCACATCAAACCAGTGGACAGCTGTAAAAGCAGTAATGAAGTCCACGGAACCATCCTCAAATGGCAGCTCCTCTGCAGGGCACACACTATAAACGGAAACAGGGAAGATATTTAAATTGGGAAGAAGGAGTTGTCTCTACTGGGGCCTGATGTGCCTGAAACTTGTCAGGTGTGGACACTGCTGAGAGGAAATGTGGTGTTGTTGAAAATCTGACATTGAAAAGCCTCACTTTTTTGTTCCCTTGGAACTGAAGAGTGTTTTGGCCTAAGAATGTCAGCCCAAGCTCAAAAATCCATGTTTCGGCATTTAATTAGGAGCGGCCTGATTTTCAGAAGCCGAGGACCTGCAGCTCCTGCCAACTTTCAGATGGAGTCGTGAGTTCTGGGTACTTTGTGAAAAAGCAGACCAAATATGTTTGAAGTCAGGCACCTAGAAATGACTGACCTGGTTTGAAAATGCTGGCCTGTATCTGTCCTGTTCATGAAGTGCTTGCTTTGTGCAAAGGTCAGCACTCTGGATACACCCAAAGGGAAAGCATCATTTTGTGGAACACTTACTGGTAAGAAACATTTGGGAAGGAGGCAGCTTGTTTGGCTGCCTCGATTTGAGCTTCACTGATGTCTGTTCCAACCACCTTCTCAAAATGAGCTGCAAGTACGCGAGTGCTTTGTCCCGACCCGCAGCCAACATCCACTGCCAGCCGAATGGGGTCTACTTTCTGAGGAGAGAACAGACACGTCTCCGCAGGCGGAGCACAAATTCTTATGAAGAGCCAAATCTTAGTCCTCTTTACACCCCTGTACACATACCCAGTCCTAGTCAGAGAGAAAAGGCTCTGATTCTCCAGGGAATTAGAGTAATTTCTGTAGTATCCTATTGGTTTCACTCCTACTGTATTCTATAGCAGTGCTACTCAAAGTGGTGGTCCGCGGACCGGTGCCGGTCCGTGAGCCGTCGGCTGCCGGTCTGCGCGCACATTGGAAAAAAGTAATTGCCAGTCCCCCACATCAGATAGCTTGAGAAGCACTGGTCTGTAGGTCTTTTCCACAGTAGAACTAACAACATGTATTCTCAGCCTAGGGCCTGACAGGGTCACTTACCTTTTCTTCCAGGTAGGAGAAGATGACACTTTGGAGATTTTCAGAGGGAGAGAATCTGTATTTCTGATAGGAATCTGCATTATACTGTGTATCTAACAAACGCACAGCCATGTTCCAGCAAACTGGCACCTAGGGGGATTAAGCAAATTCATTTTGTTACATTAGCCATAACTCCACTGACTATGTAATTATAATGCTTCTTATATGATCAATGGTATAACCAATTAAATATTATTCACATTAGGTACTGAAGTTCTAACTTCTGAAATCAGCTAAGTGCAAAGATATTTCATGTTTAGCATCGGGTCAGTGAACTTTGTTTTTTCAAGTGTCTTGGTCTTGGGTAAAGGTGGTAAATGTAAAAAGCAGAGTAACAGGGGTTTGTGGGAGGAAATACGACATGGGCCAGATCATCTAGTGCTGCAAATCAGAAGGGAACTGACCTATGCTGATTTGCACTGGCTGATTTTCTGGGCCTATGTTTATAGCAAGTCAAGATTTTTTATTTTTTTTTAAAAAGGTAAAAAAATTACTTTTTAAAATTGACTGTTTGTCCAAAAACAGTCACTCAAACATTGCAAAATGTGGCACTTTGGTTTTTTTGCTATTTTACAATACCTTTTACCATTTGTTTATTCTTTTTTTTTTCTCCTCACTCATTTTTGAAAATTGCCTCTCTCCCCTCTGAAATAAATGTGGGGGTGGGGAAGAGAGAGGAAAAAAAGGGGGAAAACCACCTCCACTCCCCAAGTGGAAGTGACAAAAATACCAGGAAAAATATTTTAAAAACTTCAAAAACTAAAAAGGGGGCACTGAAGACCCTCTAAAATGAGAGCCGCCTTTCAAATTTCATTCTGTCTTGTTGAAGCTGTTCTACTGTGTATAAGCAATTCAACGTTCATTGGGCAACACAGAGAGAACGTAAGAACTACTACTGTACATAGCCTGGTGGTTTGGGCACAAATGTGGGAGACCCCAGTTCAAGTCTCTGCTCTGCCTGGTTTAAGACCAGGGATGGGAACCTGGGTCCACCAAATACCAGGTGAGTGCCAATCAAGCAGGAATACTCTGTGGCAGCTGAGTTCCACAGTCTGACAGGAAAGCCAGGTCTGAACAGTTTATAGTCCAAAAGACATTCATATCTGATGAAATAACACGGCCTATATGATCAGTGGTACAACCACATAATGCAAAGTCACTGGGCATATCACACATTTAGAAAAAAAAATCTGCTGAACAAAAAAACCTGTACATTATGCAAAATGATTAAACCTTGAATATAGAACAGTCTCGATACCAGAAAGCAATATCACTTCATTTACTAATTTTTACATCCGTCTTGGATAGACTGCAGGATAAGATACAGAAATAGATACTGTGTATCCTCCTCTGTTATCTTGGTGATTAGGCTTTCCCCCCTATAATTTACAATGAAGAAATTTAGCCATAGCCGGATTGTCCTTCTGGGCTGCCAAAAATGTCTTCTTGTGGAAGAGGCATTGTGATGGGTTTAATGCCCCTGGAGAAGTCTCCTATTGCCAAAAGGCTGCTAATAATAGCTGCCAACCAAAGTACCTTGCCATCTCTGTGTACATCCATACATTATAAGACAGCATTAATCAAAACATCTTTGCTTGTCTCTTCAGTACATTCTGTCACAATTTTGCATATGCGGACTTCTGGGTAGGTTATTTGCCTCCACATCAGATTTCTCTGGACAATATTTGACTTTTGAAGTTAAACTTAGCTAATTCTGCAACCCACTGGTGTGCTATGGCATTCAGCCTTGCAGAGAGAAAAAGGGGTTGATATCATTATAAACCATGTCCACGAAAGATTGTGTGTAGTAGAGATTGTCAGGAAACTTGTCAGTTACACCCCTTTACAAAGTTTGAAAGTCCAGCTTCCAGATTCCAGCATCTGAATCTGTCACGGGGACAGGGCACAGATGAATGCATCAAGGAAGATGAGAGTTTAAGACCTCTAGGCTCAGCTACGATGGGACTTGTATCAGTACCTGAATATTATTGACTAGAAACTACCATTCTGTCTCTAAAGGATTTCAATTTAATTCAGTTCTTCATGCTTTTATTGTCAAAGCCAAAAAGGCATTGAAAGAAAAACGCTTCAGGAAGCAGAGTAAAGGACACAGAGACATAATGAATTATAACAATTTATAGGAGGTAAACGTTAGGGCTGAGCCATCATCATTTGCCCTTGTGTAGCCCACTGGACAAAAACAAACATTTCCAGTCAATTTTTTTCCAAACCCCAAATCATGCATTTCTTTCACAGAGATAAAAACTTCTCAACCTGACAAGCTCTTCCAGGCACAAGTTAGCATATGAGAAACACCAAAAGAAATTGTGAAGCAATAAAAAGAAACATACCTTGTTATCTGTGTATGTCACTGAAACCCGAAATGGAGGGGACTCCCTGCCCAGGAAGCAAGAACTCCTGCTATAATTGATGAATTAGCTGTATTCTTTCCGCAGCTTGGGGGAAGCCAGCCTGAGAACCCGGAAGCTTTGATTTGTTAGTGCCCAGATCAGCTGAGCCTAATCCACTGCTTTAGAAACAGAAGATTCCATTGGCTGCTGGTTTTCAGCTGAATAAATATAACCAATCAAATGCATTTTAAGAAGTGGCCAGTAGTATGGGCGGAGGTATAGCTCAGTGGTTTGAGTATTGGCCTGCTGAACCCAGGGTTGTGAGTTCAATCTTTGAGGGGGCCATTTAGGGATCTGGGGCAAAAATTGAGGATTGGTCCTGTTTGAGCAGGGGGTTGGACAAGATGATTTCCTGAGGTCCCTTCCAACCCTGATATTCTATGAACTCTCATTCACAGTGGTTCTTCTCTGTCTTGGAAACCCTGTGTCAGTTTTCAAGTTGTGTGTTCATGAAACAAGAAGTTTAACCCTGCCGAGGATGTTAGAGTAAATATATTTTATAGCATGATTTTGACTACTTCTGAATTTTACCTTGAGATTTGCATTTGGAACCTTAAATAGAATTAAGTTTGATGAATGCAAAAGGATACTGTCAGCAGGTATTTGTGGGGTTTTATTGCTTTTCCTTTCCTCTCTCTTGGCTGTAACAGTCCCCTAGAGATGTGGAACTGAAAAGCTTTTCCAACCAGTTACCACACTTTCTATATGGAAAAGTACTTGAAGCACCTGGAACATGCCTCTGTTTCATGTGAATTGCTGCGTGTGTAGTGCCAGCCTCTGTGATTTCTGTGAAGTTCTGTTATCTCCAGTACGGGCAACGCCCAGAAATGATGGATGGGGCATTTTTTTTATTCTGCTTTTTGGGAGATTAAATGTATCTAGGGAAGCATGTTAGTTTCTGGGAGTTGGTAAATTACCTTTGAAATCTGGGTGTATTTTACTATACACAAAAAATTCATTGAAATGAAAGGGAAATTTTCCTGACCATGGGAAAGATTCGAGAACATAAATCATAAGAGAAATATCAATTATCTATTCCTCCTCCTCCACCCATTCTAATGGTAGTGTACTCAATTTGCAGCTATTTTAAGTGAATTTAGATTTTCTACAAGCTTACTTCAGTGAGATCACTTTACATTGCTGCAGCAAATACTGAGTTTGGTAGGTCATTTAGTGCAACAGGCAAACGACGTCAAACAAAATGAGAACCAGCTCTTAGCCCAGAACTCATACTGAACTTGAACTTTTTCTTTTAGGGGTAGAAAAAGTCTGGTTCACTGTAACACCCCCCCCCCCCCCATCTCTGTACTTTCTGGTTTAAGCCAAGAGTGGAAGTGAAAACAAATATTGACAAAAGGTTGTTCTTGCATTCCTGGTCTGGGCAGAACCAGGGCCTGCTGGAACTCTGGCAATTAAAAGGCTGCATTAGTGACAAACAGCTAACAAATGAGTGGTTAAAAAAACTAAAAGGCCGTCAGCCTCTTCTTCTCCTTCACACCCCTCCTTAGGATCTACCCCTGCCAAATCTGCCAGTGATTGCTGGCTGGAGGGCAGATGACACTTCCTTTAGCTTTTTCATTTTCAGATCACACCTATTAATCTTTAAGCACATAAATAATTCCACTGAAGCCATGTTAGTGAAGTTAATCATGTTAAACTGTTTGCAGGATCAGGGCCCTAGACTGTCAGGTGTTTGGGGCAGAACCAGGCCTTTGTTTGTGTGTGTTCAATGCCTGGGACAACAGGATGCTACTGGAATATTAAATGCTATCATAATAAACTGTCCGAGAATGTAGTGACTATTGTTCTGTGTTTGTATAGCACCTGGCACAATGGACTTCTGGTCTAAGAGCAGGGCTCCTAGGCACTACAATAATACAAATAATTAATAATACTAATAACCACCAGTTTTAAGGATGATCTTCACTGTATGGGGGTGAGTTTTGCTCTTAGGTTATGTCTACACTTCGAGCTGGAGGGATAATGCCCAGCTTGGAGACATACCCCCGCTAGCTCTGATCAAGGTAGTGCACTAATAATAAAGTAATGGCAGCAACATGAGGAGTGGGAGGGACTAGCTGCCCCAAGATCCCACCTTAGACTCTAGGGACTTACTTGGGGCAGCTAGCTCCTCCCGCTGCTTGTGCTGCCACGGCTGCACTATTTTTAGTGAGCTAGCTCAGTCAGAGCTAGCGTGGGTATGTCTCCTCAAGCTGGGAATCGGCCCCTCCCCCAGCTCAAAGTGTAGACATACCAATAGTGGTGAATGCAGAATCCTGCATTTCTGATAATTTAACACCCATCTGAAACAAGGAAGAACAAAATCATTGTAATCCAAGACTTCTCTGTAAAATGCAGTTGGTAATTGACTCTCTGCCCCAAACTAAATTGAGTGGGAGGTCAAATAACCAGAAACCCCTCTTGAAGCAACAGAAGTTGGTCCAGTAAAAGATATTGCCTCACCCACCTCGTCTGTCTAATATCCTGGGACTCACACGGCTACAAGAAGACTGCATACTCTTGAAGCTCTGTCAATATATCCCAGTTCCTTTTTCATAGATTCATAGATATTTAGGTCAGAAGGGACCGTTATGATCATCTAGTCTGACCTCCTGCACAACACAGGCCACAGAATTTCACCCACCACTCCTGCGAAAAACCTCTCACCTATGTCTGAGTTATTGAAGTCCTCAAATCGTGGTTTAAAGACTTCAAGGAGCAGAGAATCCTCCAGCAAGTGACCCGTACCCCATGCTACAGAAGAAGGTGAAAAACCTCCAGGGCCTCTTCCAATCTGCCCTGGAGGAAAATTCCTTTCCGACCCCAAATATGGCGATCAGCTAAACCCTGAGCATATGGCAAGATTCACCAGCCAGATACTACAGAAAATTCTTTCCTGGGTAACTCAGATCCCACCCCATCTAATATCCCATCACAGGCCATTGGGCCTATTTACCATGAATATTTAACTACCAAAACCATGTTATCCCATCATACCATCTCCTCCATAAACTTATCGAGTTTAATCTTAAAGCCAGATAGATCTTTTGCCCCCACTGCTTCCCTTGGAAGGCTATTCCAAAACTTCACTCCTCTGATGGTTAGAAACCTTCGTCTAATTTCAAGTCTAAACTTCCTGGTTGCCAGTTTATATCCATTTGTTCTTGTGTCCATATTGGTACTGAGCTTAAATAATTCCTCTCTGGTATTAATCATTCTGATATATTTATAGAGAGCAATCATATTTCCCCTCAACCTTCTTTTAGTTAGGCTAAACAAGCCAAGCTCCTTAAGTCTCCTTTCATAAGACAAGTTTTCCATTCCTCGGATCATCCTAGTAGCTCTTCTCTGTACCTGTTCCAGTTTGAATTCATCCTTCTTAAACATGGGAGACCAGAACTGCACACAGTATTCCAGGTGAGGTCTCACCAGTGCCTTGTATAACGGTACTAAAACCTCCTTATCCCTACTGGAAATACCTCTCCTGATGCATCCCAAGACCGCATTAGCTTTTTTCACGGCCATATCACATTGGAGGCTCATAGTCATCCTATGCTCAACCAATACTTCAAGGTCCTTCTCCTCCTCCGTTACTTCTAATTGATGCGTCCCCAGTTTATAACTAAAATTCTTGTTATTAATCCCTAAATGCATGACCTTACATTTCTCACTATTAAATTTCATCCTATTACTATTACTCCAGTTTACAAGGTCATCCAGATCCTCCTATAGGATATCCCTGTCCTTCTCTAAATTAGCAATACCTCCCAGCTTTGTATCATCCGCAAACTTTATTAGCACACTCCCACTTTTTGTGCTGAGGTCAGTAATAAAAAGATTAAATAAGATTGGTCCCAAAACCGATCCTTGAGGAACTCCACTGGTAACTTCCCTCCAGCCTGACAGTTCACCTTTCAGTAGGACCCGTTGTAGTCTCCCCTTTAACCAATTGCTTATCCACCTTTCAATTTTCCTATTGATCCCCATCTTATCCAATTTAACTAATAATTCCCCATGTGGCACGGTATCAAACGCCTTACTGAAATCTAGGTAAATTAGATCCACTGCGTTTCCTTTGTCTAAAAAATCTGTTACTTTCTCAAAGAAGGAGATCAGGTTGGTTTGGCACGATCTACCTTTTGTAAAACCATGTTGTATTTTGTCCCATTTACCATTGACTTCAATGTCCTTAACTACCTTCTCCTTCAAAATTTTTTCCAAGACCTTGCATACTACAGATGTCAAGCTAACAGGCCTATAGTTACACGGATCACGTTTTTTCCCTTTCTTAAAAATAGGAACTATGTTAGCAATTCTCCAATCATACGGTACAACCCCTGAGTTTACAGAGTCATTAAAAATTCTTGCTAATGGGCTTGCAATTTCATGTGCCAATTCCTTTAATATTCTTGGATGAAGATTATCTGGGCCCCCTGATTTAGTCCCATTAAGCTGTTTGAGTTTCGCTTCTACCTCAGATATGGTAATATCTACCTCCATATCCTCATTCCCATTTGTCATGCTACCATTATCCCTAAGATCCTCTTTAGTCTTATTAAAGACTGAGGCAAAGTATTTGTTTAGATATTGGGCCATGCCTAGATTATCCTTGACCTCCACTCCATCCTCAGTGTTTAGCGGTCCCACTTCTTCTTTCTTTGTTTTCTTCTTATTTATATGGCTATAGAACCTTTTACTATTGGTTTTAATTCCCTTTGCAAGGTCCAACTCTACTTGACTTTTAGCCTGTCTCACTTTATCCCTACATGTTCTGACCTCAATAAGGTAGCTTTCCTTGATGAGCGCTCCCTTCTTCCACTCCCTGTATGCTTTCTGCTTTTTCTTAATCACCTCTCTGAGATGCTTGCTCATCCAGCTTGGTCTACAACTCCTGCCTATGTATTTTTTTCCCCTTTTTTGGGATGCAGGCTTCCGATAGCTTCTGCAGCTTTGATTTAAAATAATCCCAGGCCTCCTCTACCTTTAGATCCATAAATTCTTCAGTCCAATCCACTTCCCTAACTAATTTCCTTAATTTTTGAAAGTCAGCCCTTTTGAAATCAAAAACCCTAGTTGCAGATTTATTTTTGTTAATCCTTCTGTTCAGTTTGAACTGAATTAGCTCATGATCACTTGAGCCAAGATTATCCCCTACAACCATTTCTTCTATGAGGTCCTCACTACTCACCAAAACCAAATCTAAAATGGCATCCCCTTTAGTCGGTTCAGCAACTACTTGATGAAGGAATCCATCAGCTATCGCATCTAAGAAAATCTGAGCCCTATTATTATTACTAGCACTCGTCCTCCAGTCTATATCTGGGAAGTTAAAGTCTCCCATGATCACACAGTTTCCATTAGTATTTACTTTATTAAAAACATTAAAAAGGGCTCTATCCATATCCAAATTAGATCCCGGCGGTCTATAGCACACCCCAAGCACTATCACGGGGAGGCTCTAATAGTTTTCTTCCCCAATATAATTTTTAGTTTTGTTTCCCAATATAATAAGACTCTGTCCTATCCATTCCATCGCTTCTTATTTCTTTACATTCTACCTCATCCTTGATATACAATGCTACTCCACCACCTTTACCTTTATTTCTGTCTTTCCTAAACAGCACATACCCTTCAATACCTGTAGTCCAGTCATGACGACTATTCCACCATGTTTCTGTTATCCCTATAATATCTGGTTTCACTTCCTGAACCAGTAGCTCCAGTTCCTCCATTCTGTTACCTAGGCTCCTCGCATTGGTGTACAAACATCTTAATTTTTGCTGTTTGGCCTCACTCACATTCTGTACCCTATTAGGCACGGTCATTCTACAGCCAGTATAACCTATTAGACTGGTATCCACACTGCCCTTCCTCCTTATATACGTTCTCCTACCCATGGCTGTATCCTCTCTTACTTTGTTTTCTTCCCTCTCAATACTAAAATCTGGCGTGGAGATTACCTGGACATAGAATCATAGAATCATAGAATCATAGAATATCAGGGTTGGAAGGGACCCCAGAAGGTCATCTAGTCCAACCCCCTGCTCGAAGCAGGACCAATTCCCAGTTAAATCATCCCAGCCAGGGCTTTGTCAAGCCTGACCTTAAAAACCTCTAAGGAAGGAGATTCTACCACCTCCTTAGGTAACGCATTCCAGTGTTTCACCACCCTCTTAGTGAAAAAGTTTTTCCTAATATCCAATCTAAACCTCCCCCATTGCAACTTGAGACCATTACTCCTCGTTCTGTCATCTGCTACCATTGAGAACAGTCTAGAGCCATCCTCTTTGGAACCCCCTTTCAGGTAGTTGAAAGCAGCTATCAAATCCCCCCTCATTCTTCTCTTCTGCAGACTAAACAATCCCAGCTCCCTCAGCCTCTCCTCATAAGTCATGTGCTCTAGACCCCTAATCATTTTTGTTGCCCTTCGCTGGACTCTCTCCAATTTATCCACATCCTTCTTGTAGTGTGGGGCCCAAAACTGGACACAGTACTCCAGATGAGGCCTCACCAGTGTCGAATAGAGGGGAACGATCATGTCCCTCGATCTGCTCGCTATGCCCCTACTTATACATCCCAAAATGCCATTGGCCTTCTTGGCAACAAGGGCACACTGCTGACTCATATCCAGCTTCTCGTCCACTGTCACCCCTAGGTCCTTTTCCGCAGAACTGCTGCCTAGCCATTCGGTCCCTAGTCTGTAGCGGTGCATTGGATTCTTCCATCCTAAGTGTAGGACCCTGCACTTATCCTTATTGAACCTCATCAGATTTCTTTTGGCCCAATCCTCCAATTTGTCTAGGTCCTTCTGTATCCTATCCCTCCCCTCCAGCGTATCTACCACTCCTCCCAGTTTAGTATCATCCGCAAATTTGCTGAGAGTGCAATCCACACCATCCTCCAGATCATTTATGAAGATATTGAACAAAACCGGCCCCAGGACCGACCCCTGGGGCACTCCACTTGACACCGGCTGCCAACTAGACATGGAGCCATTGATCACTACCCGTTGAGCCCGACAATCTAGCCAGTTTTCTACCCACCTTATAGTGCATTCATCCAGCCCATACTTCCTTAACTTGCTGACAAGAATACTGTGGGAGACCGTGTCAAAAGCTTTGCTAAAGTCAAGAAACAATACATCCACTGCTTTCCCTTCATCCACAGAACCAGTAATCTCATCATAAAAGGCGATTAGATTAGTCAGGCATGACCTTCCCTTGGTGAATCCATGCTGACTGTTCCTGATCACTGTCCTCTCATGTAAGTGCTTCAGGATTGATTCTTTGAGGACCTGCTCCATGATTTTTCCAGGGACTGAGGTGAGGCTGACTGGCCTGTAGTTCCCAGGATCCTCCTTCTTCCCTTTTTTAAAGATTGGCACTACATTAGCCTTTTTCCAGTCATCCGGGACTTCCCCCGTTCGCCACGAGTTTTCAAAGATAATGGCCAAGGGCTCTGCAATCACAGCCGCCAATTCCTTCAGCACTCTCGGATGCAACTCGTCCGGCCCCATGGACTTGTGCACGTCCAGCTTTTCTAAATAGTCCCTAACCACCTCTATCTCCACATCTCCCAACCATCTCCCCCAAATTCCTAGTTTAAAGCTCCCTTAATCAGTTGTGCCAGCCTCCATCCTAGAAGTCTATTTCCTTCCCTACTCAGATGAAGTCCATCCCGAGAGAACTGTCCTCTGTCCATGAATGCCTCCCAGTGGCCATACATCCCAAAGCCCTCCTTATAGCACCACTACCTAAGCCATCTGTTGATAGTCATAATCTTGTCACACCTTTGTTGCCCTTCTCTAGGAACAGGCAGAATCCCACTATAGATCACCTGAGCCTCAATTTCCTTAAGCGTCTTCCGCAGCCTAGCATAGTCTCCCTTAATATTTGCCAGCGAGAATCTAGCCGTATCATTGGTTCCCACGTGAAGGATAATTAGGGGATTCTTTCCTGCTCCCTTTAGGATCATTTTCAACCTCAGGTCTACATCCCGTATCTTAGCACCTAGAAGACAGCACACCCTTCTATTCTCTGGATCAGCTCTGGTTACAGGCCTGTCTATTCTTCTCAGTAAGGAGTCCCCGATCACATAGACCTGCCTTTTCCTGGTGACGGTGGTATTCTCCAGTCTATCCCCTGTTCCCTCTGGCTGCAAGTTCTTTCCATTCCTATTCTCCCTTGTAATCCTCTTCAACCCATTCTGTATCCTCCTGGGGCTCATATTTGGTGTAGTCTCCATTAACTCTTCCCCTTTTCCTATAGGACTAGCCGCTCTTCTCTTCTTTCTTGCCCTTCCATCTTCAGTGATTACCTGCTGAGCCCCTTCTTCATTTTCCAACTCTGCAAACCTATTCTTGAGCTCTATTTCTCCCCTTCACCAGCCCGTCTTTTCCTCTGCCTGGTTCTTTTAGTCACATGCTTCCGCTGACCACTTTCCTCACCCAGACTCCCCTCAGAATTCCCCAGTCCTGCTTCCATCTGCAAGTCTGAGCTTTTCCCTTCCTCATGTCTTTGCTCCATAACCTGCTCAAACCCCTTCCTAAACTCAACCAGACTTTCCACCTGCATCTCCAGTCCTCAGGTCTTTTCTTCCATTAGCTCTATCAGACGGCATTTCATGCAGACAAAACTCTTTCCAGGTACCCCCTCCAGGATCATGGACATACCGCAGCTTCCACATCCAGTCATCCTCATTGTGTCTTCCGCGACATGGGTCACTCCCACTGCTGCCTCTGTATCTGTCATCGCCTTCCCACCTCAATCCTGCTAATCTGGGAAACACAAACCACACCAAAGCACCACCACCCACAGCAAAAACAAACCCCAAACAAGCACCACAAGACAAACTCCCACTGAAACTCCCCTGTTACAGCTCTGTTTGCTGGCTCCTGCGCCGCTGCAGCTGTCTGTGCCGCTGCCTGCCTGGCTGGCTATCTGTATAGGACCCCTAGTCAGAGAATCAGAGCCAATCAGGCTCTCTAATCAGGGCTCAGCTTCTCTCCCAGCACAGAGCCCTTACAAGCCTCTACACATCCTTCTCTGATTTATAGGAAAGTTGCTCCCCCTACTGCCCAATGAAGTAGGAGCAATATCTATTCATTTCGACCGACCGTAAGGGCTTGTCAACACACTGAAATTGTATCACTTTAACTTTACTGATACAGTTACTGCTGTACAACTGGCCGAGGGGTTGTCATAACAGATCAACTCATTGGTTAGCCTGGTTCAGTCTGCTGCCTTCAGAAGTGGACAGTACCCAATGCTTCAGAGGAGACATCCTCAGTAGTGATCCCACTCAGCAGCACTGTGCTGTACTGCACAGCGCAATGTGGGGAATCTCTTTCTGGTGCCTCCAGGTGACTCTTCCTGAAGCGTGAGATAAATTATCCACCACGGGCCTGGTCTCCTTGGGCAGTCACCGAGTCCTGTGGAAGATGGATGCAAAGCACAGTCAGGCTGAGTTTGGAGCATTGTGCAGGCACTTTAGACACGTGTAAACAGCTACAGAAGGTGCCCACCAGTGGAAAAGCAGGCTCACGCACTTGGTCTCACTGCACCGCTGCAGCAGTGAATCCCGGGGACTGCATGCTGTGGAGTTGGTTCCAAATGTCCCACCCTTTAGTTTTGTTGAGTGTCCCCTTTGTATTGTGCAATAGGCTGGCGGCGGGATGGAAGGGACAGATTTTCATTCACCCTTTAGAATTTCTAATACCTAAATTAAAAGCAAAATCACTGATATCTGAACATGTTAGAGACAAATCCTCAGTCAGTAAAAACCACTGTAGCTTGGCCAGAGTCAGAGTTATAACAGTTTACATGGGAAGTCAATGAAGGTACATTGATTTATACCTGAAGTCAGAGCTCTAACTTACAGCAGCTGAGGATCTGTCACTTCCAATTCAGCAAAGTACTAGCCAATGTTCTTAGGTCCATATTATCCAGCAAAGCACTTAAGCCCCTGTTTAATTTTAAGGACATACTTAAGTCTCATTGAAGCCGACGGGTCATGGTCTTAAAGTGCTTTGCTAATAAGGTAGGACTGCTGAATCAAAACTTTATTGCTCAGGTTTCCAGAAAAATAACGGACAGCTGAGTACATTTCTCCTTGTTAATTTTATTTGATGTCACCCTTCTCCACCTACTAGACAGAAGCTCTAATTAGTGAAGGGCCATTAGGTGCCCTGCAAAATCTCTCCAGACTTTGACTTTGAAGTTGGGTACACAAGGAACTGCCCATCTGGAGCGTCCATCACTCAGCATAAGGCGTGCACAGTCCTCTCACAACTACCTGCTATTGGGAGTTCTCTTTCTTTTGGGTGTAACCCATCTGCCAGGGTGTTGACACCAGCAACAAGCATTGGGTTCAAAAAGCTAGGAGTCCCTCTTCAAACTGGCAAAAACCACTGGCTCAAGCCCCATCCAGAGTTTCTGGGATCACTAAATACCTTCCCTAGGTATCCTCAATAGGGAACCATTCTCCACTGCGGGCAGTGGGCCTGGATATGAAACAAGGAAAACGTTAGGGGAAAGTAGTGTGAACGATCCACCCTCATGTCCAAGTGCCCCCTTGTGGTCACTCCAGGGTTAAGATCTCATTTCCTCTCTTGGGCTTCTAAGGACTCCACCACAGGCTCCCCAGTCTCAATAACACCCATCCTTGGGGTCGGTTTATAATTAAAACAAGCTGCAAATAATCCATAACAAGTGTCCCAAAACATAGTCCATTTATCACACCCAGTGCACATAGTCCTTAAAATCCCATGACCTATAACCCATCAGCCTAGCACATACCACACTCTGGTGTCTTCTACTGGGCCCAAGCCCTTCTTTGGCCCTCTCCCATCCTTTGGCCAGGACAGCCACCTCAGCCCTTCCAGCCAGAGTGCAGCCCTGCTCTCCCCAGCAGGAACCCCACAGCCTCTCGGCTGGGAGGCACTCACCCTCACTAGAAGAGCATCCATCACTCGCCCGCTCCGTTCGCCTTTTCCCGCTCTCCAGTGTTCAAATATCGGCACGAAAGCCCTTCCGCTGCTCCCCTGCCTTCAGCTGTCTGGCCCTTGGCCCCAGCTCTCCAGCATAGAGATGTCCGTGGGAAAGCTCCTCCTCTCTCTTTGGCCCTGGCTCTCAGCTTGGGGAGACCATCTGACAAATGCCTCTGCTGCTCTCTAGCCTTCCTCCAGGAACCTCTTCCCTGGCTGATTCTCCCTGATCCTTTATAACCCCAGGTGCTGCCCTGCCCTCTTAATGGCTAACCTGGGAGCCCCTGTGCTGACACAGGGGAGCAGGACATACATCATTTAAGAGGGCCAGCCACTGTATGACACACAGCAACGATATATTTACATGAATGATAAATAAAAACCTTCCCCCCAGTAACTGTGCCAGTAGCCCAATACCAGCTCCCCAGCCACCAGTAATGAATAACCAATAGATGAACATCCTTTACTACATTACTTCCTCCTTTTCCATCCACTAACCCCCACTTCTGGGTTTGTGTCAGGGGGTAGCGTGATCTCAGGGGCACTCGGACAAGCCTGTCTCCAGTCTCTTGGGAAGTGCTGTCTGGTCCTAACCTGAGGCACCACCACTTATTCCAGCCAATTCTGAGTTTGTAGCTAGGCTGATTTCCCAAAGTATCACTGGAGGAGTTCTTGGTGAAAGGCTTGGGCAAATGTCGCTGTACTTCTCTCATTTCACCAACAGATGGGGACAGAGAGCACCTTCCACTCTGGAGCCTCTGTTCGCTTGCAATTCTGAGTAAAGAGCTTGTGCCAGGGGTGGCCAAATGTACTGATCTTCCAAGTAAACCTTCAGAATACAACAACCTTCAGAAATTCCAGAGCCAGGGCGTGCCTGCCGGGGCTTGGGGCTTGAGTCCTGAGGGAGGGGCCTGCCGGGGCTCGGGGCTTCAGGCATAGGCGCCGACTCCATGGGTGCTCCAGGGCTGGAGCACCCACAGGGAAAATTTGGTGGATGCGGAGCACCCACCTGCAGCTCCCCGCCCCGCCCCACCCCCCCATCTCACCTCCGCTCCGCCTTCTCCCCTGAGCGGGCCGACGCGTCCTGCTTCTCCCCCTCCCTCCCAGTGCTTGCGCCGCGGAACAGCTGTTTTGTGCGGCAAGCCTGGGAGGGGCAGGGCGGGCATTTGAGGAGGGATCCAATAGGGGCGGGGGGGGGGGCAGAGTTGGGGCAGGGGCAAGGGCGCATGAGCTCCCACTGGTGCCAACAAAAGTTGGCTCCTGTGGCTTCAGGCCCACTCCTGCTTAAGCCCCGAGCCCCAGCAGGTGTGCCCCACAGGGCTGAAGGCTCAAGATCCCTCACCCTGCTGACCAGAAGCCCCTACCCCACCATCCTGCTGCAAGGCAGAGGTCTTGAGCTCCCCCATCCCCAGTCTGGTAGGTGGAGAATGGGGTGGGGGAACGTGGGGGGCTCCATGAGCTGCACTTCAATGGTAAAAGAGCTGCATGTAACTTGCGAGCCACAGTTTGGCCACCCCTGGATTATGCAGACAAAACAGCTCTGTGGTAATTCTTCCCTTTGCTCACCAAGAGATGGGAGAAGAAAATGCCTTCTCCTCCAGAATTACAGGCCGCTGGGCTTACATATGCTTAATAGGCAAATGGGGCCCTATCCAATGCCCATCACAGCCAATGAAACAACTCCCATTAATCATTGGCTTGGGCCCAGGGCCAGATTAACCCATAGGCTAATAAGGCTATAGTCTTAGGCCCTCCTATTTTTAGGCCCTACTGTAGGCCCTCCATTCCATATTGAAGCTGAGCAATGGTAGTGGGACCATGGGAATTTTTTTGTCTCATTAGATATTGCTTTGTACAAATTAATTCATCAAGATTGTGAATTCAATTAATGGTGGTTGTGATTTTGTCTTTGTGGGCTAAGTAAGTGTTTGTGGGCCCAAGCCATATTGAATTTTGTACACAGTAGGCCTATACTGGCCAATAGAAACCATGTCAAAGAAAGGAGGATGGCAGAAATTGAAGGAGACCAAAGAAAGACGGCAAAGACAAGATGTAGTGCTGAAAGGAACTCCTTCTCTCCTAACGTTTTTTCCTCCTCCTAAGTCTGGTGGTGAGGAAGTCCAGGCAAATACCAGCCCAAGTGAACCTGCTGCATCTGCGCCTGATGAAAAGGAACAGCCTCCTGTGACTTCTCTAGCTGCAGTCTCACCCCACTCCTCTCAAGACTTTCCCAGTGATAGTAATACAAATATATCCTTCTCCAGTGATCCAGGCGACTGGGACATGACTTCTCAAGATCTCATGGCATATTGGACTGAGAAAGGCCCACAGAAATGCCAAAATTTAGATGCTGACTTTTCATTGACAAAGCAAGAGTACACCAGTCAGAATTGTTATCTGACCAAATCAATGTTTGAATATGTGAAGCCTAACAAACAGATTGGCAAGCGAGAATGGCTCATCTATTCACCTTCTAAGAAGAAAGTGTACTGTTTTTATTGCCGCCTGTTTTCTGATTCCAAAAAGTAGGGAATGTTCTGCAAAGGTGTCAGTGATTGGAAGAATTACTGCATACATTACCAATCATGCAATGATTGAGCAGCATTCATTGTCAGTTAGCAGCTACCATGCCTGAAAGAAAGTTAGTGGCAGAATTGATACCCAAATGGAAAATGAGTTTTTGGAAGCTCGTGCTTATCGGAAGAACATTCTCAGATGCCAAGTTGAAATCACAGTTTTTCTTGCTGAGCGTGGTCTGCCATTCCTTGGTGTTCTAGAGCTAATAGCCAAGTTCGACCCTTTCTTAGCTCAGCACATCAATGAACACGCAAATCATGGAAAAGGCCATACATCATATCTATCAAAGACTATTTCTGATGAATTCATTGCACTGCTGGCAAAGAAGACACTATCAGCCATTGTAGATGAGATCAAAGATGTGGGATATTTTTCAGTGTCCAGCGACTCAGCACCAGATGCGTCACATGTAGATCAGCTGACTGTCATCTTGCGTTATGTGCTACCCAGAGGACCAGGTGAGCATTTCATTACCTTCATAAACATCACCAGCCACACGGGGGAGAAACTTGCCTCACCGAAAGTTGATTTCCTCACCGAAAATGGGACTGACATCAGACTTTGTCGTGGCCAAAGCTATGACAATGCAAGTAATATAAGTGGCAAATATTCAGGGACGCAAAGATAAAAGAGGGCAATGCTTTGGTTGATTACATACCATGTGCTGCCCACGCACTCAACCTTGTTGGCCAGTCTGCTGTGGACTGTTGTGTTGAAGCAGTTCCTTTTTGTGGATTTGTCCAAGAATTGAACAATTTTTTCTCTGCATCAACCAGTCGTTGGATGATTCTTAGAGACTCACCATGACTCAAGATCAACTCAGCGCTTTGTCCCTCTTGAGCATGGAGAATGAAATCGTCAGGTCTTTGAATTATGATGACATCATTCACGACTTTGTCACAGCTAAAGTGAGGGGGGGAAATTGTTTGTGTGAAGAATTGAGTGTCGTGAGAGTATAATAAACTTGTTAATGTTACATAAATAAATAATATGTAAATAGGTATGTTGATAAAAAATGTTCGATGACTTCATAATATTTTTTGTAGACTTAGGCCCTTCCCTCCCATTAGCCTTAGGTCCCTCATAACCTTAATCCGGTCCTGCTTGGGCCCACAGAAAATAAAAGAAAAAACATAGAAAAACAGAAAAAACAACTGATGGGAAAATTTAAGCAATTCATATAGGGCCATATTTTCACAGCGACTCCATCCCTGCCTCTAAATTCATGCACTCAGAAACTAGTGTATACTCATGAAAACTGGGTAACTTGCACATGCACAGTGTGGTCCTTTTGGCTGTGCGATAGTGGAACACAAGCTTTAAAGGCTGTCTTTGCAAAGTGACTTCACAGTATCCCAGAAGAGAGGTGTGAAATGGATGGCTGTCATGGCAAGTCAGTCTCATGGATGTGTGGTGTGTTTACAACACTACTCACATACAACTATTGGGAAAAATGAAAATTGCAAAACCAAGGGACAGTTTATATAATTTTTTTTGACTGGCATGCTCATCAAGGCCCTGATACAAGGCCCACTGAAGTCAATGGGAATCCTTCCATTGACTGTCATGGGCTTTGGATCAACGCCAAAGGGACACCGCAGTGAACACAAGTATAGTCCCAACTCAAAGCATTGGCACATACTAGTAGGGTTTATTTATGCATTTAAGGAAATGGAAGACAGGAAACCCACAAACTGGATTGAGTTCTAACTGCTCATCTACAGCTGCTATGGACTTTGATTTTCTCTTGTGTTTACATCAGCTCCTGGATGTTAGATTCTCAAGGACTATGAACCTTTGGCAAAATAGTAAACCAATGGCATCCAGGAAACTACAGCTGTTTGGATATTATTTCTTTGTTCTTGCCCTGTCTCAATCATCTCTCCCTCACACACCTTTTCAACAAGGTATCATCATAGATCAAGGATCAAGGACAATGCCTATTTTAGAGTCCTTGGGCCAAATACTCAGCTGATGTAAAACACCATAGTTACACTGGCAGTAAATGCTATTCTGTTTTACATCGACAGAGAATGTTCCCTTCAACTCTTAGCACACTGCCATAAATTGAGCCAATGAATCACAGTAGGGGGCATGTACTGAACTGTGTAAGCTTGGCTTAGGGCATTACATTCTAACATTTCCGTGAAGCAGGCCCGCTCTGTGTGAATAAGTCTTTAATCAACAACTAAATATAAAAGACAGGTCTTTACATTTGATCAGCAGAATGGATTGGCCCCAGGGTCCTGTGTGGTTCATCTGCTGTGCACCCTCCTACCAGACATACTGATCCATTTCTAACAGCTATCAGCCATACCACTTTGTCCATTTTTATGGCTAAGACCCGAGGCAAAGATTTTTACATTAAGCTGCAGTAGTGAGACTGGTCTGAACAGTGTGGAGTTTGTCAGAATTGACAGTCCACTTGGGATTTAATGGCATTTATTGCCTCTTTAATTTTAAAATGAATATATTCATGGGATTGGACTCTCAGCCGATGTAAATTGGCGTATGCCTTCTAATGAATCATGTTTACTCCTTATAAATAGAAAATTAATTCTCACGTATTGCATTTGACTATGGCTGTGCTATAAGCCCATAGGCTATCATTCTTCTGGACTTGTCAGTTGCCTCATAGAGGTGCCTTAAAAGTCTTAACGAGTTCTCCATTCTCTCTAATCCTGAGACATTTAATCTTCCTCTAATCACAGCTCCCTTTAATAAAGTTGCAGGGCCTGACTGACCACTGAGTTACAGCAGTTTATACCATTGCACCACCACGGGGGCAGAGGCATCCACTGGAGATACACTAGCATAAAACTTGTGGTTCTATGGATTCAAACATTCTGAGGTTAGAAGGGGCCATTATGATTATCTGACCTCCCCTAGCATTGTCTGACCTCCTGCATCTCACAGGCCACAGAATTTCACCCAGTGATTCCTGCATTAAGTCCAAGAACACAGGGCGGGACTAAAGAATGTCTTTTAGAAAGACATCACATTTTGATTTAAAGTCTCTAAGTGATGGAGAAATGACCCATCCCTTCGGAAGGTTAATTACCCTCTCTGTGGTAAATCAGGCCCTTAGACTATATTTGGACATTGCTCAGTCTGGGTCACCTTTTAATACAAGCTCATTCAAAATGTGTCCAGTAGCCTGCTGTAGACCTAATAAACGAATGCCAACCTTAGATACACAAGTTCTGAAACCACCTGATTAACTATGGTTTATAATGGAGGCTGTTTTTATAGAAAAAAGTGTAGATGGACACATTCTTGTCTAAACATCCCTACCTGCCCTATGATAATAAGTCTCTCTTTCACACACACTGCAGTGTATCTTTGCAATCAAACAGAGGGATTATTCTGTGATACAAAATGAGTTATAAGGGGCATTGATTGGACTAACACCTGGCATTCCTTGTATTGCAATTAATTTCCAGGGGATAGGATTTGGAGACTGAGGAATGCTCTTAATCAGTGATATTACCTCAGTTTGCCAGTGCTGGAAAATATTTACTGAGGTTTTAAATGAATACACTGGAAGTATATCTCTTCCTTAATTCTTAGTCCTCAAAAATCAAGGTGAACTGAATGATTATTTGAGCCCTGGCTTCCTGTACAGAGGACAGTAAATCTAGGGAGAAAACCCAGTGGGACACAATAGAAGGGCCTGGCAGTAATGCTGGACATGATCCCTTCACCTTTATAGTCCCCCACCCTTGCCAAGAATGGTTCTAGGTAACAACATGACTGGTGACTTCCATTCAGCCATTCTCTATTCCCCACAAGGGGAATCTGATACAGTGTGACTATTCTAAATTCCTATGTTTATATAATCTTCTTTGAGTTGTTTGATTTTTTACTCCAGGGCATGTTCCTAAAAGCTTAGTTCACATTTTAGTAACGCTGCTGCATATGTCACAGCCTATTTGTGCATCGGTACATGATTCTTCAAGGCTGTGCTTTGCATTGTCTACCAAGAATGGCTATCAGCAGCAGTAAGTGTGGCATCCCAGGTGTTCTACTGATCATTTCAGAACGCACGGCACCAGAACATTTCCACTTATTTCCCCAGCAACAAGATTTAGCCTTAGTTATAAATTTTACCCCCATTCCTCCTAAAAGCCTTTAGCAAGGCTGTATAAACATTGACCAGAACTAGATAAATGCATGGAAGATAGCCACTGATGAGTCCTCCTATCCTATCCTATTAGCCAGGATGGGCCGGGATGGTGTCCCTGTTTGCCAGAAGCTGGGAATGGGCGACAGGGGAATGTATCACTTGATGATCACCTGTTCTGTTCATTTGCTTTGGGGCACCTGGCATTGGCCATCATCAGAAGACAGGACACTGGGCTAGATGGACCTTTGGTCTGACCCACTATGGCTGTTCTTATGTTCTAATTGTATTTGGGGGGGGAGTAGGTGGGGTGGGAGGGGGCGAGAATTTCCTTTCACTAGTATTAAATTTGAGCCTCACAATTAAAATTTTCTCTTTCACTCAGGTCAATTATTCAGTGCACATGGAAGAAGATTTGCCAGAGCATGGTGCATTTTAACAAAAGAGAGGTTGCAAAAGAGTTAATGGCTTGGCATAAGGAGGTAAATGACCTCTCACTGCACCATACTGAAAGAAACAGACAGCACACTGCCACCAGAGACAATGTGAGGCTTGCTCCAAGAATCTTCCAGAGGGCAGTTACTATAAAATATCCATCTTCCTACAGCATGAATCACAATCCCTGCTTTCCAGATGCTTTGAGAGCCAACGCAGAGGTTAGCAGCTGCATCCCTCTGCTGTTCATTGCCTCCAGACTTTGAGAACTAGTCTGGCAGTTTGATCCACACAATTAGTTAATCAATTTACGGCTTGGTTTGGTGGAAAAAGTAAGGACCTGATCCAAAGTCAGTGGTACCACTGACTTCACTGGCCTTTAGAATTGGGCTCTTGTGCATTAGCACAGGAGACACTGGTTCAAGGGTGACACTGATGACTGGGCCCTTCCTGTCCGAGGCCACAGAAGGTTAGAGGAGACACATTGATACTCCAGTGATGCAGGGGAGGAATAAAGAGGGTATAAAAGCACAGGCCCCGTCTGGGAAAAGGGCTCTTGAATCAGTAAAAGTATTACTAGTGTCTCTGGTCTGCGCTGTTCCTGAAAGGTGAGCCATCAAAATTATTTACACTTCAAATTGATTAGGCCACGTAGCGTGCAATAAAAAGGAGGAAATGGTAAAAGTTTGTTCCCCTCATGCATCATTTGCAGATGGGAAGACACACCCTGTGGGTCATTTAAAGCATGATATGTAATGAGCTCTGTAATATTTCAGCTTATCTTTATTATTTACTTTTATGATCCCACTATGGCTTACACGTGGTTCTTCTGAGACTGCTACCTTTTTCTTTTGTTCTTGAACAGGGGGAAAAAAACCTAGGAAGATTTATTAGCATGAGAAAGAGTAAAGGAATTTGAAACATCTCATTTTAGTTGGGTATTTTTATATAGTTCAGTTTCTGTCTAAAGGGCAACAGTTTAAATTGATAAAGAATGTATTCCCCAGGTTTATGAGCACTGTTAAAGACTTCTACAATGGTGGAAAGTCTCTTTCGCAGAGAAACGAATCAACAAATCAAGGATTTTTCGGTTCGCTAGTGCCCATCCAATTGTTATTATTTGTATTACAATAGTGCCCAGATGTCTGAACTGTCATGGCTGGGTATACACAGACATACTAAGAGACAGGCCCTGCCCCAACGAGTCCATAATCTACTCAACACACAACTGGTGTGTGTGTTGGGGGAATCAGAGGTACAGACAAACCGACTTGCCCATGGCCATACAGCAGGTCAGTGGCCATGAACAGAACAAAGGTGTCTCAAGTCCTGGTCCAGTGTCGTGCCTGCCTCCAATTATTTACTGCAAGTAAATTATTATTGTTCATTCTGTACATTACTGTAGTGCCTAGGAGCCAAACCCGAGACAAAAGCCTTTGTACTAGGTGCTGTACAAACACTAGGTAAGAAACAGTCCCTACCCCAAAATGGGAGGTTATATTATCTCTGTAGTTGGCACTGGTAGAGTACGGTGTCCAGTTCTGGGGTTCACAATTCAAGAAGGATGCTGATCAATTTGAGAGGGTTCAGAAAAGAGCCAGAAGAATGATTAAAGAATTGGAAAACATGCCTGATAGTGATAGGTCCAGAAACTCATCTGGTTTAGCTTCACAAAGAGCAGATGTAAACAGGTGACTGATCGTAGTTTAACTACCTACAATGGGAACAAATATTTAATAATGGGGCCTTCAATCTAGCAAAGACATGACAAGATTGAATGGCTGGAAATTGAAGCTAGACAAATTCAGATGGAAAAGAAGTGCAAATATTTAGCAATGAGGATAATTAACCATTAGAACTTACCAGGGGTGATGGTGGATTTGCCATCACTGGTAAATTTAAAATCAAGATTGGAAGGTTTTTTAAAGGATATGCTCTAATTCAAGCAGGAATTAATTCAGGGAAGTTCTAAGACCTTTGTAATGGAGGTGGTCACACTAGATGATCCATGAGGTCTGCTACAGAACCAGAAATTGAGCCCAAATCTCCCAAGTTCCAGTCCTCTGCTTTAACCCTCAAGAGTAACCTTCCTCTCTGTTACCTAACACATTTAGCCTCTTTATCTGTTTATGAATGTGTCACAAGCTGTTTAAAATTTTCATTTGATATTTGAAGTTATCCGCTGAATAATTTTTGCAATTCATTGTGACTATTTGATGCCCAATATTGGATATGTAGATCACATGTTACTGCCGTGTTTCCCTCATGGGATGAACGTGTCTCCTAGAATTAGGCTTCCAGTACAAATACTCACATTTGCCTTCCTAGTCTGTCAATCTAGTACTTCTCTGGTGGTTAGCTGATTCCTGCCACTCACACTCCATCTGTGATGCAGAAGATATTTCATTGCATGCATATCCCTTATTGATCCCAATGGGCCAGATTCTGATACCTGTTGTATTAATTTAGATGAGTCCAAAGAGTTAAAATTGTTAACATGACTCTGAAACTTTAAAACATTAAATAGTTGTAAACAAAGTTTGGGGCTGGGTAGACAGCGAGCTCAGCTTGCTTAGTACCATGGTGAACACCATTAAAAATCCTTTTTTAACCTTTAATTAAATATACAGAAAAGAAAGATAAACAGCTACAGTAGCTGAAGTGTAAACTATTAAATAAGGCTTTCATCATAACAACATCCCTTGTTCCCTTTGGAAGGGGAAAAAACCCTTGTTTAGCAGTCTTTTCATTGGTATTGGAGATAATAATAAGTGTCTTTTCTGGGGAAAAGAGAAGAGAGTTGAGATGGGCTGAGCTGTCGTTACCCTAACTCATGCTGGGTAGCACCGTACTCAGTAGTCCCAGTGACTTCAGTAGGATTACTGGTTGAACATGAATTCGGGTATCAGAACCTGCCCCTTACACTGCAAAGAAGAGTGAATGGGACTGTACTGAGCGGCTTTCTACAAATGATTGGCGGTTTCTTATGCTGTATGCACAGAGCACGCAGTCTGTGGACGTTACCTTGGAAACGTCTGTGATCTTTGAAGTTTCTCTTATGTGCAGCACTGTCTGCAGTCTTGTCACTTGAGTTTGCATAACAGGAATCCCTGTCCATAATTCCTGGCTCGGCAGCACGGAGACAGAACTGGGTCTGTGAAGAGAGTGAAGAGCGCAGATACTGCAAAGCACTTCACGGTGACTCACAGCCCATCCATAGTTTAACAGCCATATTTTCATCTGCTTACCATAAACGTTTATACTGTATTTAGAAATCCGAGCCGGCTCCGATCCTCTTCGCTTTGACACCTTGCTTAGGTTTATTCCGATGATACCCTGGCTTCAGAAACAAGCCTCCCTCATTTAGGTCCTGTCTGTCACAGGGTAGCTGGCCCCTGCAGATGGACGAAGCTCAGTGCCCCAGGACCAGAGCAGGTGAATCCAATCCAGCCAATTAAAGAGGGCCGAGCTACACCTGGGCCTATAAAGGGCTGCTGGGCCAGAGGAAGGACTGAGACAGGCCAAGCCCTGGGGAGTGAAGACCACAGCAGAGCAGAGTTAGCTCCTGTGGTGGGTCCCTGGGGCCAGGGGCTCAGGGAAGCAGCCCCGTGGCTGCTGCTTCAGGAAGGGAGCTGAGCCAACAGAGGGCTGGGAAGCTTCCTCGAGCTGGAATGCCAGAGACTCCTGGGAGGGGTGGCCCTGAAGTCTGGGGCCAAGGATGGAGTTAAGACTGTTTTCTGCTTGTTTGATAACCTCTGTTAAAGAAATAAACCGCCTTGACTGAGCCTGGGTGTGGCAGTGCATGCTTTGGAGCCAGGGAGAAGCTCCAGCCCTGGTGACCGGCCCAAACCCTGTAGACATTGACAGCTCAGCTCCACTCCTCTTCAGGAAAACGGAACCAACTGTGCCCTCGCTGCAGCTCTGCCATGTGTTGTTAAAGAATCACCTGGCTTCATTTATACATCCTCTGGGGTCTGCCCTGATAGTCCTCCAAGGTCATCCGGTCACCATGTCTAGCTGAACTGAAGGGCCTGTCTTCCATTCTCACCTTCTGCTGCTTGGGACAAGATGTATCACCCCTCCTTCCAGACTCTCTCGTTCCTAAGACCTCCAAGATGGTGTATGCTTCTGATTCACCTCTTTCTTCTTCCACTACTTCTCCATTGCCTCCTTTGGGGACTCTTCCTCCACTGCTCTCCCACTCCCTGCAGGAATCCCTAAGGCAGCCTGTCCTCTGCTCCCTTTATACTTCATCCCTTGGTGACCTCATCTGCTCCCACAGCTTTAACTATGACTTCTCTGGGGACAGTTTACAAGTCTGCATCTCCATCTTTACACCGTTCAGTCGTAGGTCTCTGATAATCTCCCTGACATCCCACTCTGGATGTAACAACACCAACTCAACTGAGCACTGAACCTAAGCCTTCCCCCTGCCAGGGCCGGTTCCAGCTTTTTTGCCACCCCAAGCGGTGAAAAAAAAAACAACCCGACTGAGCTGCTGCCGAAGTGCCGCCGAAGTGGAAGGGAGGGAATGAAGGACCTGCCGCCGAAGACCTGGACATGCCGCCCCAATAACTGACGGAGTGCCGCCCCTTTCTATTGGCCGCCCCAGGCACCTGCTTCCTTCGCTGGTGCCTGGAGCCGGCCCTGCCCCCTGCTCTTCATCATGCTCCCTTGGCATGTAAGCTAGCAACCTTGCTGTAGCATGGTCCAATGGATAGGGCCCCAGACTGAGAGTCAGCTGACTTGGGCTCTGCCACTGACTTGCTGTGTGATCTTGAGAAAGCTTCTGAACATCTGTTTCCCCATCTGCAAAATGAGGCTAGGGGTACACAGCTCCCTTTGTAACTCAGACTGAGATCTGTGAATCATATAATAACTGAGTATTATATACAGGCACATCAAATTCCAGTGAGCTGTTACATCTGAATTTCATTAAATGCACGAAAGCAATGTGTAGCAGCGGTGTTTTCTGTCGATTCCTTCCTTTCATCTCTTTCTTTTGGTGGAACAGACAGAATTTTCTATGATTCTCTGACAGATAACAATGTCTATGATTCTATAATTTGATTATCTTGTAATTTCTATGAATCATGAATCGGCACTGAAAAGTTAATAAAAACCACACAAACACTCTGCAACAATCTGGACAATGACATGTAGAGATATGACTTGACATGTAAAATAACTATAATCAGCATGATTTATTGATTATACCCCAGTATATGACAGGAACTAACTTTGTTGTTCATTAAAATACTGACTCAAATTGATTAACAACCTAATATATCCCAGGGAAAAATAATCCAAAGCACATATACTCATTTCGAGAGGGATGCATAGAAAGCAACTACTTATGATAGTGGGCAGTACATTAGACATGAGTTTGCAGGGTGATATGGGTAGAAAAAAGGCAGTTCAAATTTGAGCCCAAATGGAGGAGATCAAACCTGTAGTCACTGATAATGGGAAATAGTTTTTCAGTGCTAGGGCAGCAGAGAGAAGGGGTGGTCCAATGTTTAGGGCACTAACTTAGGACTCAAGATACCTGGAGTCAACTCCCTGCTCTGCCATTGACTTCTTGGGTAACCTTGGGCAAGTCACTTAGCCTCTCTGTGCCTCAGTTCCCCACCTGTACAATGGGGATAATAGCACTGCCCTACCTCACAGGGTTGTTGTTAACATATTTTTCCTCACAACTAGGAGGTGCTCAGAAACTACAGTAATGAGGCCATATAAGTAGTATAGATAGATAGTTCAAATCCAGCACAGGGAGTGGCTAATGTAGGATGGCTTTTGGGTGGCCTGTGTCAAATGACATGGTGGACTCAGTGCAGCTCTCTGTGCTCAGGTGTCCATAGCACAAAATCCACTATTGGATGAGCTTCTATGGCCTGTGTCATGCAAATCAGACTAGATGGTAATAATGGTCCCTTCTGGCCTTAAAATCTATGAATGAATATGGCACTAGCTGGCAACCTTCATGGCAGCTCAGCACTGAGGCTGAGAACTGGATGGATGTGGAAGTGGAGCTACTCTCTTACTCTAGAGGTTGTCCCAGCAGGTCTGGTTTGGGGCACATTGGAGGAGCACTGGGGGAAATCTTGCATTGCCTCCACCTTTGTTGCACCTCTTCTGAATGGACAGCTTCAGTTTCCTGGATTGTAAACCTTTCTCCAGCATTAAATTCACCATACCATATTGTAAGTGGATGGTTATGAACTAACAAATCCTAGAATAATAATAATAATAAAATAAGTGGCAAATCCTCTTTTTCCTCTCCTTTTAATTGTGCTTACGTAGTCTCTGAAAAATATATGACATATGATATCTGCTTGCATAAGCAAAACTGAAATAGTATCAGGCAGATATAGTACTAAAGCTAAATGAGTGTTCATGCTGCATACAGCCAACTGCACTTAGTGTAATTACTTTGGGGTTTTTTCGGTCTGACATTTGATGGTATGCTCTGAAGTACAATCAAGCTACTCCACAATTAGCGTTGCCAATTAAATTAAGAGCAAAAGATCAACTTAATTCATTTTTTTACAAGCCATCCCTCTTCCATGCTGACTCGTGAAGGGCATATCCGTGGTAAGAAAGGAAGAAAATAAGAGTAAGTGACCGATCATTTAGGGCCTAACCCAAAGCCCTGAACATGATGAAAAGCCCTCCATTGCTTTCAAGGGGCCGCAGATCAGGCCTTTAGTCTCAGAAATCAAAGGCCCATTGGCATGGCTGCAAAGGAATAAACCAGAATCAAGTAGTTGCACTGTCGTAGAAGTACCATAGAATATCAGGGTTGGAAGGGACCTCAGGAGGTCCTCTAGTCCAACCCCCTGGCTCAAAGCAGGACCAATCTCCAATTTTTGCCCCAGATCCCTAAATGGCCCCCTCAAGGATTGAGCTCACAACCCTGGGTTTAGCAGGCCAATGCTCAAACCACTGAGCTTGCCCTCCCACTCCCTGCAGTTGCTCTCCCCGCTCCTCTCCAAAAGCCAAAGCAGAGGAGGATGCTGTGCTCAGACAAGCCTTGGGTGAGACGGTTCTACTGAACTGGAGTAAGAGCCTCATAATAGGTCCACAGCAAAACAATTGTCTTTCAGTTCAATGCCATACATTCAGCAAGGCAGCACTTCCATAACTTGGGTGGGACGTCACCTGCCTTCCACAGCCAGACATAAGTTTCTCCATCAGGTTGACTCTCCTCTCTTCCAATATATGAGTGAAATCCTGGCCCCACTGAAACCAATGAGAAAGCTCCAATTGACTTGAATGGGGCCAGGACTTCTCCATAAATATTTTCACATGTCAGTGTAATTTCTCCACGCACGCAGGTCTGCAGTTTTAAACAATCAATGGCATACAATACAGCTCACCTCAGAAAGGAAAAGAGACAATAACGTAACTGTTAATCATTAGTTAACTCATTAGTTATTGAGCTGTTAGAGCTCACCTCCAATTGGCCACTGATGCCAGCTCCACTGACCACTTGTTTAATTGTCAAACAAGTACGCTCGTGCTTTCTGCCACACTGCCCAACACGAGTGGGAGGCACTCCCTGTAAACAGCCACTACACCACCTCATTATCCTTCTGCCAACCCCTCCTCACAACTCTCCTTTGCCATGGTGCCTACAAAAACCCTGACAACAGATAGCTGTGGGTGTGCTGAGACCACTGCCTGTCATACTAACATGGCCTCCGTGTTTTCTTGTACTCCCGTCTGTTTTCCTCTATCCAGTTATTGTCTCGTCTTACGTCTCCAGCTGCTGTATAGTTCTGACTCCCAGCTCAGGCAGACATACACGTACTAGCTCTGCTGGAGCCACCACGCTAAAGATAGGACGGCATGGGCAAAGGCTAGGGCTAACCACCCAAGTGCATACATAGGATGTTAGATGAAACTGTACTCGGGCGGCCAGCCCGAGACGCCACCCATGCCACTGTGGTCACACTGCTACTTCTAGCATGCTACCTTGATCCGAGCTGGCTCATGTATGTCTGCATGAGCTGGGAATTATACCTCCCAGCAGCAGAGTAGCCATACGCTTAGATCGTACTCTCCTTGGAGCAGGGACCATCTGTTTGCTCTGTGTTTGTACAGTGCTTAGCACAATGGGGACCTGATCCGTGACTAAGGCTTCTAGGGGCGATGGTAATACACGTATAAATAATAAAGATGCTGCTATGACTTAAAAGTGAAATGATAACACTGTATATAGTACAGAGCCTTTTAGCAGAAAAGCTGAGAGAGCAAAGTGATTTTCACAAACATAAATTAAGGATCATAAACCCATTTAAGGTAATCCAGTATTATCCCATTTTACTCAAGCAAATAAGTTACAGGCCCTTATCTTATCCTTATCTACATTGAACTCTTACTCACATGGGTAACACAATTCACTTCAGTGGGATTACTCAAATCAGTAAGACCCAGATCCTTAATGGGGGAGTTGGGCAGCTAAACTCCTTTGAGGATCCGGGCCACAGCGCTCCCCAAATGCGAATGAGGGCTGTGTAAATCGGCCCCTTAACTCGTGAGGAAGACAACCCAAGCCTCCCGAGTTTAAATCTTCCTCAAACTGGGGAAAGGGCACCGCCTCCCTCTCTCTCCTCGCATTGCTAGAGAGCGGCCAGCACTGGGGCGGGGGTAGCTTAGGGCAGGGGAGTCACTTCGCTGGGGCTACGCACGCCCGCCAGGCTGAGCAGCGCGGCCTGGTTGCCCGGGGCCCCCGCTGGACCCGTTTATCGCTCCGCCAGGCTGCGGCCAGCGATTGCACCGGGCTGGTTACGGCCTCGACCCGGGGACAGCAGCGCGGCGGGGCCCGGCTGCGATGGCGGGGCGGGCGGGGACATAAAGGGGCAGGAGGTCAGGCGCCGGGGGAGCTGGGGTTTCCCTCCCGCGTGAGGCCAGGCGCCGGCTGGATTTCCCCACCCCGCGTCCCCGCCCCGCGGGCGAGCGGCTGGGGCTCCCCGGGGGGCGGAGGCGGCGGCGGCCCATGCGCAGCGGGCAGGGGAAGCCCGGCGCCGGGCAGAGGCGCTTGCCATGGTAGCGCGGCCAGGCGCTCGCCCTGCCTGCGCACAGCGGCGCTCGGCCGGCGGGGCGCCCGGGGGCTGCGCGGGGCCGGAGGCCGCCTAGGGTCGCGTCCGGCGGCGGCGGCGGCTCCATGGGGCTGCGGGACTGGCTGGGCGCGCTGTGCTGCTGCTGCCGCTGCCCGGGGGATGCTGCGCGCGCGGAGAAGGAGCCGCTGGTCAGGTAAGGGGCAGGGCGGCCCCCCGGCGGGGGTGGGGGGGTCCCCGAGCACCGGGCCCCCGCCCCGCAACCGGCCCCGAGCCTTTGGGCTGCCCGAGCTCTGTGCCGCCGCTGGCGCCCAAAGCCGGCTCCGGAGTGCCGCGTCGGTGGCGCCCCGGCTTCCTCGGGCACCTGCGGCGGCTCACGCCCCAGCGCTCGGCGGCCGCTCTGGCCCGGCGGAGTCCGTAGGAGCTCGGTAGGCAGAGGGCCAGAGGAAGGGGCGTTTGTTTGTTGAGGTTCTTGGCGGTTTCCCCAAGTAAACGGCAGGGAACAGACTTGGCTGAGCTCTAGGGACAACGATTTGTTTCTCTTTTAAAACTACACCCAGTTGAGTCCCTGGATGCTTCGGTTCCCGAGGATTGCTGGGCTGGTTTGTGTGTAAAGCGGAGGGACCGCAGACTGGAAGGAGCAGGAAGTTTTTATGACTCTTCAGAGTGAAAACGTTTGGTGGCGTTCAGCTCCGGTATGCCCGTGGATGGGGCAGGCGCTGAGCCACCGCCACCGGTGAAGGTTATCCTCTTCTCTTCCTGCAAAGGCTACGGTTGATGAAGTGGGTTCGAGCCCACGAAAGCTCATGCCCAGATAAATTTGTTAGCCTCTAAGGTGCCACAAGGACTCCTCATGGTTTGTTTTTGCTGATGCAGACTAACACAGCTGCCACTCTGAAACCGGTTTACAAACTGACACTGGCACCACCGCCCACTGGCACATGATATAATTTAATGGTTTTTTTTTTTTTTTTTACATCAGATAATTTTGGAGGGGATGAGTGAGAATTATCCAGGTTCATTTTATACCAACAACGATTGCTTAATAAAAGTACTTAGAAATGTGAGTGAATGCAGATGCTTGAAGGTATGATGTACATTTGCTGTCAATTTAAGTTACATACTATAAAGAATCTGCTGCAAAATCATTCCCACTGGAAATCTGGAATAAAGGCAGATTTCTTAGTCCTACTTTAAACAGGATTCCTATTAAGTAGAATTACTTAATTCTGTTAGAATTTCTAGAGGGAGTCAAGAAGTATATGGATAAGCGTGATCCAATTGATATGATGTATTTGGATTTTCAGAAAGCTTTTGACAAGGCTCTTAAGGAAACTAAGCAGCCATGAGCCAAGAGGAAAGGTCCTGTCATGGATCAATAACTGGTTAAAAGATGGGGGGGAAGGGGAAGGGTAGGAATAAACAGTCCATTTTCAGAATGGAGAGACATGACCAGTGGGGTGACCCTCAAGGAACTGTACTGGGACCTGTGCTGTGTGACCATATTCATTAATGGTCTGGAAAAGGGGTGAACAGTGAGGTAGCAAAGTTTGCAGATGATACAACATAATCTAAAATACCTAATTCCTCGCAGTTTGCTTTCGATTTACAGGGAGATCTAACGAAACTGGAGGACTAGGCAACAAAATGTAGATGAAATACAACATTCATAAATGCAAAGTAATGCATATTGGGATTATATTTTCTAACTATGATGGGTGGTATATTTTCTAATAATGATGGGTGGTAACTGTTAATTTAGAACCAACGAAAGAGATCTTGGAGTCACAGTGGATAGTTCTTGGAAAGCTTCCACTCAATGCACAGTAGCAATCAAAAAGGCTAACCGGATATGAGGAACTGTTAGGAAAGGGATAGAAAATAAGACCGAAGGTATCATAATACCACTTAAATCCATGGTGTTCCCACACCTTGAATATTGTGTCCAGTTTGGTCACCCCATCTCAAAAAGGATATACTGGAAAAGGTGCAGAAAAGGGTAACACAAATGATCAAGGGTATGGGATGGCTTCTGTATGAGGAGAGTCTAAAAAGATTAAACCAGTTCAGTTTAGACGAGAGACCATTAAGGGGGGATACGATAGAGGTCTATAAAGTCATATGTGGTGTGGAACAGAAGTTTTTTTACCATTTCACAAAAATGGTACAAAATACAAAAACCAAGGGTCGCTTGATGAATTTAGTAGGCAGCAGGTTTAATATGAACAAGAGGAAGTAGTTTTTCACACAAGTAACCCGTGAACTCATTGCTGGGGGATGTTGTGATGGCCAAAAATAGAACTGGATAAGTTCATGCAGGGTAGGTCCATCAGTGGCTATTAGCCAAGATGGTCAGGGACACAACCCCATACTCGAGGTGACCCTAAACCGCTGATTGCCGGAAGACGGGGGTGGATCACTCCATAAGTGCCCTGTTCTGTGCATTCCTCTTGAACCTCTGATAAGGGCCACTGTCAAAAGTGGACAAGATGGACCATGGTCTGACCCAGGATGGCAGCTCTTATGTTATAAATAGCCAGAGTCTTTAGAGGGCATGTCATGAGTTTATTGGTCTCAATAAAAGCAGTAGCAGCAACTAGAACTACTATGTAAAACTTCATATAAAAGGAGCTAGTCTCCTCTTGAAATTCCTATCCCTAGTCACTAAGGCTATTCTTCCTGAAGAACAGAATGACTTTTTTTTAAAAAAGGGATTGACTTTGTGTGAGGAGATTATGATCTTTCATTAATACAGTATCATTAAAGTTAAATGTCCTGAAACTGACTCAGAACTTGGTATTTCATGTCAAATGTTCTAAATATTCATGTTATGCAATCCATTCTATTAGTGGCTTCCCCAAGCATTAGTAATACAACCTGCTCTGCTCTTGTCCACTCTACCCAAATGCTGCTTCTCTAGGAGCACCATTTGGTGTTTGAGTTTTAACACGGACATCCAGCTTTTGTCAGGTCAGGGAGTGACACACCTTAACCAATAGGATTAGACTGTAAAGCTTGGGTCAGTGGAGTAAATCATTCTTAGCATGTGGATTAATTCAGTTGATTAACCCTTATGGTATGTATTTGTTCATCCAACAACTGACAGATGCATTCCTGGCCATGTGCTATGAATCAGTTTTAACTGGCAATATTGACGCACATGAGCAGCAAACAGCTCTTCTCCAGGTATTGACAATGTTTTTTTCCATAATACATATAGAATAGGAGAGGTGCTCGTAGTACATTTAGGAGCGCTTGTGTTGTGGGTTTTATAGCGGTAACCACTAAATTCAGCATCTGTCAGCACTCACCACACAGGTGGTGTTCAAGATGCTGGTGTTACCGCCCTATTCTAAAGGCCTGATCCTGTAATTGCTGCATGTTGAACTCCTGTAGATTAGGGGATGAGCTGTGGTGTCAGTTACCATTGTGACAAGTTTCAGAGTAGCAGCTGTGTTAATCTGTATCCACAAAAAGAACAGACGTACTTGTGCACCTTAGAGACTAACAAATTTATTTGAGCATAAGCTTTCGTGGGCTACAGCCCACTTCATTGGATGCATAGAATGGAACATATAGTAAGAAGATAGATAGATATAGATATACATACATTCAGAGAACATGAAAAGGTGGAGTAAGAGACTAATTAATTAATGACCCCAGCCACTCCCAGTCTCTATTCAAACCCAAGTTAATGGTATCTAGTTTGCATATTAATTCAAGCTCAGCAGTTTCTCGTTGGGAGTCTGTTTTTGAAGCTTTTCTGTTGCAAAATTGCCAACCTTAAAGCTTTTACTGAGTGGCCAGAGAGGTTGAAGTGTTCTCCTACCAGTTTTTGAATGTTATGATTCCTGATGTCAGATTTGTGTCCATTTATTCTTTTGCATGGAGACTGTCTGGTTTG
This sequence comes from Chelonia mydas, assembly GCF_015237465.2. Lineage (NCBI taxonomy): Eukaryota > Metazoa > Chordata > Testudines > Cheloniidae > Chelonia > Chelonia mydas. The sequence goes on along the minus strand of NC_051251.2, from coordinate 67,762,306 downwards.
GCCAGTGTACAGGTCATGGCCAATGTACAGGTCATTACACACATTGAATCTATTTCCCCATGTTAAGTATCCTCACACCTTCTTGTCAACTGTCTAAATGGGCCATCTTGATTATCACTACACAAGTTTTTTTTCTTCTGCTGATAATAGCTCATCTTAATTAATTGGCCTCTTGCTCCACCTTTCCATGTTCTCCATATGTATGTATATCTGTATCTATCTATTTATCTTCTTACAATATGTTCCATTCTATGCATCCGATGAAGTGGGCTGTAGCCCACGAAAGCTTATGCTCAAATAAATTTGTTAGTCTCTAAGGTACCACAAGTACTCCTGTTCTAGTTACCATTGTGTGGTAGAGGCTAGCTTTATGGAGACTGCTGTATATGCTAGATCTTAACGTATTTTAATGCAATATATTTAATGAAATGAATCTACATCTGTGTCTAAGGTAGATTCTGTGGTGATGACCACGTTAGAAAGGCCCTGGGCATTTTTCGCTTTCCTCTGTAGCATGGGGCACGGGTCACTTGCTGGAGGATTCTCTGCACCTTGAAGTCTTTAAACCATGATTTGAGGACTTCAATAGCTCAGACATAGGTGAGAGGTTTATTGCAGGAGTGGCTGGGTGAGATTCTGTGGCCTGAATTGTGCAGGAGGTCAGACTAGATGATCATAATGGTCCCTTCTGACCTTAATATCTATGAATCTATATATTTGTGTCCATTTCTATTTCAAATCTTACACCACGTAGGAGAGACAGAGACTTTGAACAAAAGGGGGCTCCATTCTTGCCTTCTTAGGATTTGGGTGCTAATGGCTGTACCCCTTGTATGTAAATACCCTGGGTCAGATTCTCTAGTTCACTAGGACTTTAAGGCCCCAATCCTACACAAGATTTTGTTCAAGTACTTTATGCACTGAGAGTAGTCCCACTGACTTCAGTGTGACTGATCACTGTATAGTTAAGCATGTGCAGTAAGGCCTCTGATCTTGTGCACCCATTATCCCATTGATGTCAAGGGGTTTGTTCACACATTCTAGTCAGCATAAAGCTGGCAGAATCTGGCCTTTCGTTAACGTGATACAAGAATTCTACAGCATTCCCCTGGTGATCTTTATTTTCACTCTCTGTATATACTAATCTCTGATTTTTTTTTTTTTTTTTTACAAATTTCATTTAAAAAACACTTTTTTTCAGTTTTATAAAAGCATCAGAGGTATATTGCACCTTCAGTTTCTTCTTTTTTGCAAATGGTGCATGCATGACTTAAAATGCTTCAGATTTTGTCTGAAAATGGCAAAAACAATTTCTCCCTCAGTTGTCTGAATTAGGACTTTGATCCTGCAAAGCACATGCATAACTTTGAGCGCTCTGAATAGTCTCCTTGAAGTCCGTGCAAAGTGAAGCGTTTGAATAAAATGTTTCCGGATTGGGGCGCTTAAGGTACAACTCACGGAGACCACTGTGACTGTGCGTCGACATCAGTGTTAAGTATGAGTGTAAGTCTCTGCAGGATCCATGCTCTGTTTCTAGTGCCATGTCACATACATGAACCCCTCTTTACCACTGGGCCGGTGAGCAAGTAGCCAGGATTCTGGACAGGTTGGTCAGACCACACTGAAGCGCTCTTGGCCGTGGAGTTGCCCCTCAGGTACTCAGTCTACTCGAGCTGCAGTCACACCTCATGATTAGTATAAACATACACAGTTCCTGCAGGCATATTTCAGAGGCTTATATAAACTGTGCTGTGAAGGGAGGGGGGCACTTCAATCTCCAGGGCTGTCAAAGCAGCACCAACGTGACCTAGAGGCACTTCAGCTGCAGAAGGTCCACGTAGTCGGGCTCTCTGTGGATGAACTGTGCAAGCGTGGAGGGTCGGACATCCTTGACCCATGCTGGAGCAGAGTGCAGAGTTTCAGCCTGGTGACTGGAGTGGCAGTTGCTTGCAGCCCTTCTCTTTCCCACCCTCCTCCTAACATCACTTGGGCTATTAGAGCCTGATCCAAAGCCTCCTGAAGTCAAAGGGAGCTATGTGGGCGAAATCTTTCCACTGACTTCACTAACTGCAGCTCTCCAGGCCTTTGCGTATGATAACCAATTCAATAGTCTTGCCCAGGCCTAATGCAGAGACCACCTCCCTAGATGGGGAGAACCTCTCTATTTTTAATAAACAGGAGTACTTGTGGCATCTTAGAGACTCTAAAGTACTCCTGTTCTTTTTGCGGATACAGACTAACACGGCTGCTGCTCTGAAATCTATTTTTAATGAGCAAGTCCAGGACTTCAGTGGCATGGATGTGACAAATGAAGGTGGGAAGCAATATGGATTTAACTGTCCTGAGTTCTTGCTTCTAAATATGCTACCTAAATAATAACACAGAGACATTTAATCCCGACCCTGGTGCACACAGCTACAGGAAATTCCCATTAACTTAATGAAAGTTAAGCACCTGCCTGGAGAGGCATAGTCCCTTATTGTTTCATTGTCTTGCAAAGCCTTGTGAGTCTTCAGTCGGTGAGCTGATTGCATGGAACACCTTTCTTTAGTAACACATGATAGCGATGATCCTGTTTAGTTAATGCTGGCTTTTCACAGGAAATCCTATAGAAGTGCTGTCTGTCTGACGGCTACCTTGTCTCACGAGTCCTTCCTTGCTGTTAGTGTCACCACAACCCAGTAGCCATTATTTGAAAGAGTTGCACTTTTGTTTAAACTGCAGCCATCTTTTGATTGGTTGGCATTTCAGCTCCTGTAACGGGGTTTTAGAAGATTATTCTGGCAGATCTAATTCCTGAATAAGTGAGTTTTGAATGAAAATCATTAAAACTTCCCCAAACCCCATCTGAAGGGTACCAACCAAATTAAAATAACATATTACTCAACTGGTGTTAGAGCGAGAGAGACTTTTTTCCCAATATAGTACGGTCTTGCTCTAGAAAATGGTGAAATCTAGCAAGGCAGAGCTTTCAGCCTAAATGAATTGCTGAGTGTTTAATGTAACCTTTGTAAATGGCAGACTGTGACTAAAAATTTGGTTTGGTAGCCTCTTCCATCAAACACAAGAAATGCGTAGTAATCTGTCTCACTCTGAAGGTGAGCTCTCTGGAAGAGGGGGGCCTTCTCTGGCGGCAGCTGAATGGAGAGAATTGAAGCTCTTAGTGTAGATAATACATTCTCAAATATTGAAAGCTCCTTGGAGCAGTGACCTGTTTATGAAACATTAACTCTCAGCAATTGCTGGATAGAGGCCAGGCCGGGCAACGCGCCAAATGCCTTCAACTCGGCCTCTGTACCTGGGAGGGTGTGGTGATGGTGATATAGTGCTGGTTTTTCCCCATCTCTTCCTTCTAAATGTCACGTAGGAGGATACATCACTATAGGAATATGGGGTCTCTGCGAGTTATGTGGTGTCCCATGTGCCTTCGGGAGTGGGGAATACATGAAATTTTGTTTGGTTTTTTTTTTAAGACCAGTGGCTGGGATTGTCTTAGCATTTGGAACACAAGGTTTCCGAACCCATTAGGATGGGTTCAGCCCTGTATCCTTCTACAGGAGATAAAATGAGTACTAAATGCTGTGGGCTGATAAGCGGGAACAATTCCACTGAAGGCAATAGGGTTGTGGCTGCCTTATTCCAGCAGTGAATCTCATCCTATGGGAGACTTTGTAATGATACCTTAGAAGCTGAGAACCTGTCTCGCCTTCATGGACACTTAAAACAACCCCTTCTGGCTCGAGCAGGCATTTGCCCCAGCATCCCAACAATATCCCTACTTGTACAGTGTGCTACATGAGGAGATGCTCCTGCCCTCCACCCCAGAGGTGGCTGCATTTCAGTCACACTATGTAAACCACTTGTGGAGCACTTCCTGGGCTGGGAAAAGGCATTGCTGCTATAAAAGGATGAAGAACAAAATATTTGAGATTCACACCTGGCTTTGTTTCGACCCGACTAACTGAACTTTAAGTGACTGTGATTTAGATCTTGTACTTCTCTGAAGTTGGTCCAAAAAGATGATGATGGCATGGTGCAGAATTTCCTGAGCTGTTCATCTTACATCAGCCCAGTGAGTAACACTTTGCTCACACTTAGGATCAGATCAGGGTGCATAATTGAAATGCAGCTTGAAAACATATTAAAATATAGCAAGCGTGCAGATTTTAGTTATGACATCTTGGTCCCGTTGAAATTAAGAGCAAAACTCCAATTAGTCTTAATGGGAGCAGGGTTGCACCTTAAATGAAGTGTTTGGGATATAAAGTAGTGAAGTCCAGAAAGATTTAATTTGGAAATGGCTTTACTGAACACACGCCAGCACTAATCTAGAAATAATGGTGGTGTGCCATCCTTGCCTCTGAAGTTTCTTTCCTTGGCTTGTTTGTTAATTATAGTTTGCCAGAGATCAAGCAACAGGTAGCACAAGGAAAAACAGCTTTCTGGCCTAGTAGAAGCCTAAATAACCTTCCTGTATGGATATTTATGGTAAAGTATAAAAAAGATTCTTTACAAGCTAGCAGTCCTATAAAAATAGTTTATAAGGGGCCTTATTCACAGGCAAAATGCCTATAGGGTTGTTAATGGCTGTACAGAACAAAAAAAATTTAAAGCACTAAATTTAAGGGAGCAAATAGTATAAATATTAGGTCTCGTCAGCTTGTCCCTCAAAAGAATTGAGTAGATTTACTTCTCACCATTCTGAATCCCCATCTGATATTATTTCTTTAAATTTAAGGGGTAATTTGAAAATACCTACAAAAAGGTCTAGTCACTTTGATTAAGAAAACTGAATTAGTGTTACAACAACATCATAATGACCATCCAGCAGGATTACACAACCCTTGCTGGACAGCACACACAAGAAAATGAAACAATCCAATTGCCAGCCAGTAAATCAAAACAACAGAAAAGCTCTTTATATCACTGTAGCACCAAGGGACCCCCCCCAACTGGGGGGGGGGGGAGGAGAACTGTGCTAGCCACTGAGCAATCACCTAGAAAGAGACAGTCCCTGCCCAAAAGAGCTTGCAATCCAAATAGGCCAGCCAAAGGCAGTGTTGTTATCCCCATTTTACAGATAGGGAACTGAGGCACAGAGACCAAACGACTTGCCCAGGATCACAGCAGGTCTGTGACAGAGCCAGGAGTGCAGCCCAGTCCTAGGCTAATGCTCCAAACACCAATCCATCCTCCCCCAATGCTACTGAGTACCCACTGTCCTTACTGGTCAGGCATATGCAGGCCTATGCTCTGCTGCCCTGTCTGGGGTTTGTATTTATCCAATGTCTTCAGCATCCAGGCTTTGAGGGGTAACACTGTGTCCCTAGCCAGAGTAAAGTACCACTGCATTCCAATGACTTTCCCTCATCCGAGGAATGAAAGGAATGGAGACCCTGCGCTGCTGGCCCAGGATCTGTTAGAGGGGGTAGGAGAGGCATCCTCTTCGAACCTGCCCCCTCCCAAACTCCACAGGATCCCCTTGAGGCAAACTGCATGTGGATGGATTCTTGTGCAGGAGGAGGCATTCTCCATAGTGTCACCCCATCTCTGGAAAGCTGGGGATTTTCTACCCGAAGTTAATTATGACCCTTTCTGCATTAAGCTGAGCACTTTCCTGTTCTGCCCTTTCAAATCCTATCAGGAGACAGGTGATGAGGCCAAGGCTCCCCAGGTCTTCAGTAAACTGCTGCCATGAGGGATGGGGAAGGATCTAGGCCTCTCTGCAGATACCCCTGCTCTCCTTAAAGACCCTGTGATCCCTTGGGGAGTTTCCCTTCAAGACTTGTGATGTCTGCTGGTTGAGACGATGACTCCCCTGCTTGTGCTGTGGGCAAGCAAACTTCCTGCTGATGGCAGGGTACCTTGGAAACTTTGTGAGTTTGGGCCTGTGGAATTATTGGAGTATCTCTTGTTCTTTGATGAGCATTTCTGGGGGAAAAGTGTAATTTGGCCTTTAGCCACTACTATAATATGTATGGAGCATGCAGGCCATGAATAACACTTGTGAGAAGTTAATTTTGTACGCTATGTGCCTAGATCTAGATCTTTTATATGCACAACTGGAATTTGTTTGATTTGGGGACTGAAATTTCCTGGCATTTAACAGGCAGAGTACTCTGGCTGTTTGCTAGTGTGAAAAATATTGATGCCACTCCGTCCTCCACACCAGCCATTAGATGAAAGCAAGCAATACAAGCAAGCTTGTGCTGTAAAGGGTGTGACGAGAGCAGGCACAGCAAGGTAAAAAAGCTCAAATGACCCTATCCTCAGCTTGTACCTTTTGCGTCTTAAGCTGACTGCAGGAGCTGCAATACCTGGAGACAACAGGAATTAAGGATGGAAGGCCAAGCTTCTGGAATTTCCTTGTGTTTTGGCAAGGGCATGAGGTCAAACATGACATAAACATAAATTTTTGGATGTGTGTAAATGGGGTTCTATTAAATCTCCCTAGAGGGCCAACCTACCATTGCATTTCTTAAGTAGCTAACTCGGAGCTCAGGTTTAGAAATTTACAGTCCCTGGCTCGCTGAAGTCAGGAGCTGGGTGGGGCAGGAGATCAGAGCCCCGTCTTTGAAGATGACGGGTTGGATCCTGGTCTATGCTGTGACACAGAGTCCCATGGTGAAATCTACAAAGGGTGGGGACACACTACCAGCCCTAAAAAGGAAGGGGAGCTGCTGACTGCTGCCTCGGCTTGTTCTGCAAAGCTGCCAAGGGAGAAAGTAGAGGGGGTCTTTTGTCCCCTGAGACCCTTGCTCCTTTTCCCAGTGACAGCTGCAGGATTTACCAGCCCCTTCTGCACCACCAGTGGACGTGGCAACAGCTGCCATGGCCAGACTCCCTCTCCTGACAGATAGTTGTGAAACCTGCCATTGGTTATAGGCCTCCTGAAATATTGGTGTCTTATCTGAAGGTGGCCTCTCTGATGTCTGCCTATCAAAGAACAAAGGCAGGTTAAGAGGCCCCTGAAGTCTTTGTGTTCATGCCATGGATTGAGTGGTTACATGGGAACTGGCAGCCAAGATAAAACACAAATGTGATGGTCCTACTAAGAACTATACATGTAATCCTCTTAATGACGTGGGCTTTGTAATGATCGGGGTGAGCAGAGAAATCTTAGTGACACTCATGGAAGCCATAGGCTCTGGGAGCCAGCAGAGAGCAGACTTAATTTCTGCCTCTTTTCTTCTGTTAAATATTCAGTGCTCCTTGCAAATGTGCTCGAGGCTTGAAATAAGCAACAGCTAAAACTTCAACTCTCCTGCCCCAGGGAGCGAATGGTTCCGTGAAGTGCAACTGCTGTAGTGACCGCATTCAGAGGAGTCTGACTGTGAGCATCAGAACAGTGTTTACTTCTTATCAGTGGCTGGTGGGATTGAAGTGTCTGGACAAGGCTGTTAGTGAAGTAGTAGTGAATGGGTTTTGTTTTTGGAGGGGAAACCCTTTTCCCCCCCCATAAGGATGAGATTAGCTTTCCAAGCTAGTGTAAAAGGGAAACTGGAGTGTTGGAGGAAGAAAAGATAAATTATATCTCAGTCTTTGACATTTCCCCCTATTTGATTCAGAAATAGGTTCTGGGAATCGCAAAGCTTTCTCTTCACCCCCCTATGTAAGTCTGGGACCCGGGGGACTGACAGTGCCGCTTTAAGAATCTGTAAAGGGATGTTTAATCTGCTTTTTGGGTGCAGTAGGTTTGGGTAGTTTCCCAAGATAAAGGGAGGCCCCCCAGTACTCCAGCTACTACTGCCAACTGTAGCAACGTGCATTGGAGTTGGCTGCTGGCAAACTCAGTCAGCATACAGCAGACTTGAAAGTTCGAGAGCTGTCACTGATGCACACCAGAACTGGTTGACTGGAAGAAGGCCGCTGTACCAATGCTGAGCGGAACTAACACTATGGGGCTTTAGAATAGAGTATTTATAAGGATAAGTCCACTTTTCATGTTGTGCCTTTCCAAAGCAAGGCATTCAGCTGGCTCCTAGCGGTTGTTTTGTAGATGATGGTGGTAGCTATCAGGTGTGTGAATAGTTCAGTGATGGATGTCATGACCTGTTGCACTGTGCAGAAGGATGTTTGTTTGAAAGGTACCCTGTGAATACTGAAGATGCATGGGTTTCCTGTCTCATTCAGAGTACAGCACCTTTAACAGAGCAACACCACCAGTGCTGCCTAGACTGAGAGCAGTGAGCACTAGACTCAGTTCTAGTGCCAGGCTGGCACACCTGCTTTTCTATTTCAGGGGCAAACGTGTTATCAGCTGAGCCATACAGGCCCCACTTACCGAATACACCTGACTATAGAACTTAACTGCCGTTCTCCAGACTCAGTCACTGACAACTGCACCTCAATATTCCCCCTTTCAGTAATAACCCTTATGCCTCGTTTGGAGCCACCTTGGCGAGGGACGAGGAGAAGAACCTGTGGAGCACCCCTCATGACATGTCCCACACTGAAGCCGATGATGACAGGATACTGTATAATCTGATTGTCGTCAGGAACCAGCTGGAGCAAGATTCTGAGGTAAGGCTAAAGGACTGTTGTTCACGGATACACAGTCATCGAATAAACACTTGCCACAATTACAAACCAGCCACGAACAGCTGAGAACAAATGTCATCACATATCCCGGTGGTTGGTCATATTAGAGATAAACTTAAACAAACGGTAAGTCTGGTCAGTCTTTGAATACCTTTCAGGTCTGTATGGAACATTATTGCTATGGTAGCTTAGTTGAGTAGCAGTATCAAAGAAGAGGAGGTTATACATGGTGATGTTAAATATAGTCGGGCAGTGCAGATGTTTCTCTAATGAAAGGAAGTGTCCAAAGGACTACATCAAAGAGTTGCTGATGCTTGTATATCTAGGTTGGATTGGAGGTTGTGCGTACCATATGGTAAGTATTACTCTGGGGAAAGAGAATTCTACTTATTTTCCCCCTGTACTAAATTTGGTAAGAGGTGAAGTAGGGAAGCCTTTCTATTCCCTGGTCAAAGAGTGGTCTCTGTGATACATTTCCTATACCAGCACGCACACTTAAGGCTCTTTCAGACTTCTATTAAATTAAACCACTACCTACATAGACCAAGTAACTTCTCTCTCTTGTCTATGCAGACATTCAAAGAGTCCCCGCCCCAAAGAGCTTACTATGTGTTTCTACAGTTTCTAGTACACTGGGATCTGTATCCTGGCTGGGTCCTCCTAAGATGTTACTATGGGTAGCTCTACACTGAGGGGAGGGGAGCGGAGGAGCAGGGAAGAGCTGTGGTACCAAATCTTAGCACCCGGGTGCTCACGGGGCTCATGCTATAGGGCTGGAAATAGCAGTGCAGATGTTCGGGCTCAGGCTGGAGACTCTCCCCCTCACTGGGTCCCAAGTCCAAATGTCTAAACTGCTGTTTCTAGGCCTGTAGCGTGAGCCTGAGTCAGTTGACCCAGATGCTGAGACTTTCTGCTGTGGGAATTTTTTTTTCTCCTCTCTCCCTCCCCAGTGGAAATACCCTATAATACTTTGTAGTTGTAGAAGCAGTAGTGGCTGTTCTGATCTCTGGATAAGACACCTTTGACATAAGCTGTGCCTGCATCCTGAACTACGATTCTCCGGAGAGCAGTTCTTTTGGAGGGTCACAGGATTTAACTTCCTGCTTGATAGTTCACATTGCCATTATTAGATGCTTCTATGCCTTATTAGCATATGCTAATGTCATATGTCATGTTCAAAGCTGCTTTCGCTATTCCCTTCCCTCGTGTTACTACCACACCACAAACCTGACATTTCCACAAGAATGGTCCTGTCCTTGTGCTGAATCTGAACTGCAATAGCTTGTCAAGTCAAATATTTATGTAATCAGAATATGGTCATGATCAAGTACAGAAGAACTTGTGCAGCTGGTTAGGATAGTGGGGGGGAAATTGTCATCATTATATAAACTATATTTTATAGGCCTGATTTATTTCCCTAATGGACTTCATGTGTGTGACATTAGTGACCTGGAGCATGGATAGAAACAGGCTGTAGAAAATACTCTTTTAAAACGAAATTGACACATCCCTTTTTGGACAGCTATTACAACTGTGAAATGTTTGCAGGAAAACTGGATAGCGCATAATTTCATTATGATCCCATGAAAATGACCTAATTTGATAACGTCTGCAATGTAATTATTTTTCTTTTTTCTAGGAATTAGTGAATTTTAGTGAATCTAGGAATTTTAAGTGAAAATGAGCCAGTTTTTTTTTTTTAATGAATCCTTATACTTTTGACATTTAGTTGAAATGAGAGAATATAATTTTTGAATATATTGTCATGAAGTGGGCTTTTGGGGTAGTTAGTGTTTAGATGTTTTGGAGGGTTGGGGGAAATTCATACCCGGGCTAAATTATGGGAAACAAAATTGCAACACAATTCTCATGACTACACATGACCCTTATTGGTATAGAAACTATAACTTTTCTCATGCTCATAGGTTCATGACCACAAGTTTCTTAATGAAAAGATCCCCATTAGTTTCAGTTGACTTCAATGGGCCACAGTTTGGATCAGTCCCTAAATTATTGCTCAGGAATGTGCAATTAAGCTAATATGATGTGAAGGAACGTAGCTGAGTTAGTGGCTTGTGACTTGTGTCCTCACTTGTTAAATATTTAATTTATTCTGGATTAGAGCAGTCCTTTAATCTGATGATTATGAGCTAGAACTACTTCCTGATGACTGACTATGAAAGCCATTAGTAGTTATGTAACAGCATCATAACTATAATGTCTCTCAGTCTTTAATGTATTGATCCTTACAACACCCTGTGAGGTAGAACAGGGCTGTTATCCCTATTGTACAGATGGGAAACTGAGGCACAGAGACTAAGTGAGTTGCCCAAGGTGTCACAGGAAGCCAACGGCGGAGCAGGGAATTCCCTACCTGAGCACCTCACTGACTGGACTGCCCTTCTAGTGAAAGACTCACATTTACTACAACAGACGTTGGATCAGGCTGCTTGTTCGTCCATTTTTAAAACTCTTAACACTTTGAGTAGTATCTGGAGTGGTGGTCAGTGCTGGAAGGCTGGAGGCCTTCACTCCAGGAGATAAACAAACCCCTGGGACAACAGTTTTGTTGTGTTTCAATCACCAGGTGGAGTTAAGAATTGAGTGTCGGATTTAACTCCTTCAACTTTACTTTTATTAATATTTTGCCCTTAACATTACTTACTCTGACTGTGACTGAAGTTTTTGTGAGCTGAAATCTTAATAGATCTTTATTCTGGAGTTTTGTAACTAGCATGGTTTTAAAATTTCTTTTGTAGCCTTACTTTGTTAAAGAGGAAGAACATTTATTTCAAGGGTTGAAGGACAAACGATGTTTCCTGGCCTGTGTGTAGGAAAGGGAAGAATTTGTAACATGCATCAGCATAAAGCCTGGTTCTCTCTCTTATTGTGACTTGTCATTGCCAACACAAAACCAGCTGGAATTCAGTGTTGTTGGAGGATCCTCTTTCCTACAAACTAACTAAGCCCTTTTGGTACTAATGTGAAACTCCCTATTCAATTGGTCAGAGCTATAGTGGTGTTCATGGTTTATATAATGCAGCATTGCTTGGATTCCTCATTCCTGCTGTTGCCCCTATGCCAAATGGTAGCAAATTTGGGAGCCTTTTGGGTATCTAGATTTTTTTTTTCTTTTAATGTAACTAACTTGTTTGCAGTACATGCCAGTCCTTGAACAGAGGTGGTCACAAACAGCACACTGGGAAATCTGTGCTTCAGAAATCTCAGCTCAAACAGTTCCTAGGAAGCAACTCTGCCCCAAGGATCGACTCTTGTTACAGAAATTATGGCAGAGAGGAAACGGTCTTGCTGTTTGCAACAGCTCCTCTAAAGAGAATAATTAACACAGAACATTTATTCAGACCTGCTAAGAACACGTGAGACTGGGTGTAACGGTGCCATGTGGTGACACCTACCGAACAATATGATCACTTTTTTGCTCTTTCTAAAGACAGTTACACTGAAGTCTCTGGGAGCTTTATTGGAGTACTGAGTGCTGAGTCAACCCCTTTGACTATATTCATGTTTTGAATCACAATGTTCCTCACGCTTTGTTTTTAATCACTTTATTTATGCAAACAATAAAAAAAAAAAATCCTGGCTGAATTCCTATGAGGAATGCAGGCTCCTTCGTAGATCCCAAGGCCAGAAAGGACCATTGTGATCCAGTTTGACCTACCGTACAGTACAGGCTATAGAACGTCTCCTAGAGCAGATATCTTGGGGTTCTTTTCTAAAACGTCCACTCTGGATTTAAAAGCAGTCAGTGATGGAGAATCCACCGTGATCCCTTTTAAATTGTTCCAGCGGTTAATTACAGCCCTGTTAGGTCATTCCCAGAAGTGCATCCTTTCTGAAGCAGTACTTCTGAGACTGAAGCAACAAGTCAGCTTCCTGGAATGGGATGTACCAAGACAGAGTAAGCGTGACGGAAGATCGGATAGGGTGCGCTCACTCTGTGACTCTCCATTTGATTCACACAAGAAGGTGTCTTTTAAAGATGGGGAAACTGAGTCACAAGGAAGTGAAATGTTTTGCCCTGCATTGTGCAGATTAGTGGCAGAGCCAGCAGTAGAATCCAAAGATATGTATATGCTACAGAGACTGTACTGGCACAGGTTGATCCTGGAACCTCTGCCTGTTGATTGTGATCTCCGGGCCGCTGCCTGCCCTGGCCCCACATCACTCCCGGAAGCGTCTGGCTGCTAGCATGTCTCTGCAGCCCCTGGGGTGGGGAGGGGGAAGCTCTGCGCACTGTCCCTGCAGCTCCCATTGGCTGGGAGCTGCAGGGGTGGCGCTTGCAGGGGCGGGCAGCGCATGGAGACCCGCTGCCTCCCCCTGGACTGTGGAGATGTGCCAGCAGCCAGATGTTTCTGGGAGCGGCGTGGGGCCACGGCTGAGCCCCACTGCCCCGCTGGCCAGGAGCCACCTGTGGTAAGCACCTCCCAGCCGGAGACTACACCTCGCTCCCCAGCCTGGAACCCCCTCCTACATGCAAACTTCCTCCCAGAGCCCGTACCCCCACCCCCTCCCACACCCCATCACTCTGCCCCAGCCTGGAACCCCCCCTGCACCAAACTCCCTCCTAGAGCTTGCACCCCTCGCTCCTGCACCCCAACCACCTGCCCCAGGCTCAGCCAACGCACACCTCACAGCTGAGAATGTTGCACTGATTTGTGACAGTCCCAGAAGGGTTTTAGATCTATAAGCCACAAATGACACTAATAAAAAGTGAAACTCATGAACTGACCAGTGGATTCTATGAGATTAGGTGCAGTGTGACCATATGACCCCTGCATCCAAACTCCATCCCAGAGCTTGCACCCTAACCCCTTTCCCCAGGCTCAGCCCGGAGCCCCCTCCCACACTCTGAACCCCTCAGTCCCAGCCCAGAGCCTGCCCCCCCTCCTGCACCCCAATCCCCTGCCCCAGCCCAGTGAAAGGGAGGGAGGGAGGGGGGAATGGAGAGAGCGGGGCATCAGGGAAGGGGCGGGGTAGATCCTGGGTTGACTTTTTTTTTTATGCACAAGATCACTTTTTGAATTTAAGATCATCTTGTGGAGACCACTGGTGTAGATGCAGCCTACATAGACAGAATGGGAGTTTTCCGTCGGTACAGAAATGCCACCTCCTTGAACAAAGCCATCTTCTGTGGACGGAAGCCATCTTCTGTTGATGTAGCTGTCTGTATGCTGGGAGTTACGTCTGCGTAGCTATGCTGGTCCAGGGTGTGGGTTTTTCATACTCCTGACTGCAGGGGTGAAAGTAATATTTAAACTCTTTCCGGTACAGGGGCCTGGCTCTGGGCCCCCTGGAGGGGTGGGGCCTCAGGTGGAAGGGGCGGGGTTGGGGTCAGCCTCCCCCAGCCAGCCCATCCGCAGAGCCTGGCCCACACCGCCCAGGGCTCCAGCGGCGATTTAAAAGGGCCTGGGGCTCCGGCCGCTGCTGTGGTGGTGGCAGCCAGGAGTCCCGGGCCCTTTTAAATCACTGGCTCTGGGGTAGCTGCTCCTTTTGTGCCCCCTTCCCCTGCTGTCGGTGGCCCTGCTGGTAGGGTCCCTACCGGCAGGGCCGCCAACAGGGGGGGCAAAAGGGGCAGCGATGTTAAAGTGCTGCCATGGCAGCGCTTAAATGTTGGCTGCGTACAGGCCGGTACCCGCTTCTTACCGATACGCCGTACTGGCCCGTACTGGCCCACTTTCACCCCTGCCTGACAGCGGACGTAGCTAAGCGGATAGAACCTCTCTGTAGACTGGGCGTAAGTTTCTTGAGTCCCAGTCCAAAGCCTCTGAGATGTTCACACAGCGCTTTTTTGCAAACGTGGGTTAGCTCCTGTGGGTTAAAACAGCAGTGAAGAGCCAGCAACTCAGGTTAGCAGCTTGAGTGAAAGCCTATAGGAGAATCTGGGGTTGAACTCAAGCTGCTAATCTGTGTTGGATTTGCGATGTCTTCACTGCTATTGTAACAGGAGTTACGAACACACTTTTTTTTTTTTTTTTGCAGTGTAGACGTGCTCTCTAAATCCTGTATCTTAACACATCTTTCTTGTTTTCATATTTTCACTTCAGATAACTCTGTACTATGTCAGTTTATTGACATCTATATAACTCAGAACAAAAAATGTGTGTTTGGTAACAATTGGAAACCCTCGTTGCTGGAGTCTCTGTGGCTGCTTCTGATTCCGGCTCCTTCTGACAGACCAGAAAAACTTGGCTTGAGAACCCAACATTGCTGTACTCTGTGCAGTAATCACATCTTACCCCAGCGAGCATTTTACAATTAGGCCGAACAGCTTCACCCTCTTCTAATGAGAGCTCAGCCCTATGAGAGAAGCAAAGGTTTGAATTGCAACACATAATGGCCTGTAAATGCTAAACATAATCTTCTTTGGGGAGCTGTTAAATTATCACTCTCCAGATGAGTGAATACGGCTCTGTTCTTCAGCTGCAGTCTGAGCAGAATAGTTCCCACAGAGAGACCTTATGGAAGCTGCAAAGGAGATGATGCTGTCTCTGCTAGGAATGAGCAAGGTTCACATGCTGGACTGCTTGTGATCTCTCCCATGATCTGATTGTCACCGAGACTTCAGGTTTTGTGTGTCAAAATCAGTGTTAGTGAGAGGAGAATTCTCTTCTATTTCTAGGTTCTGATTCAGCAAAGCACTTAAACGTGCTTAAGTACCAATAACTTAACTGGACGTGCTTATGTGCTCTGCAGAACTGGTACCCACATGTCCTTGTCTTCCTTAAGGACCTACTAGTACAAGCGTTTAGGGAAAGGGCCATATTCCACCACAGAGTTATTGGGCCAAATTCACGTGCTTGGTATCCACACGGAACTCTGATTTTTTTTTTCAGTGCAAAAAATGTGGTGTGTGTGGTTTTTTTTTGTTTTTGTTTTTGTTTTTTTTAAAGCAGCAGAGCTAACATGCATTAGCTATCCCACCTGAACAGGGTTTCTCCCATAGACAGTTACTGCCTCTTGGGGAGGTGGATTAACTATGGCGACAGGAGAAGCTCTCCCATTGGTGCAGCAGCATCTTCGCTGATGCTGTGCAGCTGTGCCATATGTGAAGACAATCACGTGGTGGTGATGGTGGTGATAACGGAAGTTCTGAATAATAGCAGGGTAAAGTTCTGGCCCATAATGACTTGATTAAAATAAGTATTTATAAACAGAAGCATCTGTAGTCTCTTTATTTGAGCCCACCCTTGGGATATAAATAAATTCTAAGGTTGTGACTTGTCTGAAACAAATTTTGGTACCACGAGAGCCTTGTAATTTGGGCACAAAAAGGGTCGTCTTAGCTCACTTGCCTGTGAAACGTTTTCACTGGCAGTCTTTAAATCAAGAGTGGATGTCTGAGGTACAGCATGGCTTCTAGAAAATCGGTTATGGTCTTGATGCTGGAACCACTCGGAGAAATTCTGTGGCCGGTGTTATGCAAGTGGTCAGGCTAGCTGATGTAATGGTCACCGCTGGCCTTAGAATCTATGACTCTCAGTGCCCAGTGCTGTAAATCTTCATTCCTTTGCCGTTGTGCACTATAGATAACTTACAGTGCTCCACAGTATACCTGTAAATAACTTTAGCACACATACCTCAGTTTTATTTAATTTTGGGATGGATTATCTTGCACGTTAATGAGTAATTCGTAATGAATCTCCTAGCAGCTATGGAGCAGTGTGGTCTAGTGGATAGGGCCTTGGACTGTGAGTCCGGGATAGGGGTCATATTTCCAAATATGCTACTTAACTGCTATTTGAGGCTGGGTTGGTCACGCCCCTGATTTGTATCTCCACTTCCTCACCATTAAAATAGGGGTGACAATAAGGTGGCTTCCTTTGTGAAGTGATCTGAGATCTACAACTCAGAGCACAATGATCATGTTTATTAAGTTACTGGAGAAAGCAACTGAAATGCAGAATTCAAGAGAGCTCTGCACTCAGTTCTGGCAAAGGTGGGGGTTGAGAGGTATGCAGAGACTCCGGAAGGTGGGAGTAAATTAGAAATGGTCGGCATGTTGGGACAGAGCACCTCTTTCCTGTTGTATTGTGTTAAACCATGTCTCGCATAGCATAGTCATCCAAGCTATGAGAGAGGTTTATCACGTGCCTCCTAAAAGATTCAGAAACAGGATCTTTCATTTGTACAGCTCTAAGGGCTTGTCTCCACAGGGACATCCAGAAAATTAATCCAAGTTAACTAAAGGTGTGAATGGAAAGTGGATTAGTTAAACTGCATTAAATCCCCATGTGGACACACTTATTCAGAATTAAAGTGGCTTTAATTTGGTTTGCCTTAATTCACTTTAAAATAAAAGGAATTAAAGACTCTTTAATTCTGAGTGAGGGTATTCACATGGGGTTTAATGTGGTTTAACGACTCTACTTCAAATTCGCACATTTTAGTTAATTTGGATTAACTTTCCTGGAAGTGGAGACAGGCCCATATACACTGCAAGATGGGAGGAGAAAGTTACCCTTTAAATGGCTCCAAAATTGATGATTTGTAAGTGTAGTTCCTTGAGTGCTGTTGTTGCACAGATGTGAGCATGTGTCACAAGCCAGCTCTCCCCCATTTAGCCTGTGTCCACTTGACTAATGTGGGTACTTCCAGCCAAAGAACTTTCACTCAGTGGGGAATCTGCCTGTTCTGAATAACAGCAGGGTAAACCCTTTTTAAAATAAACAGGGCCTAAAGATCTGCTCTTTAGTAATAATCCCTAGCTCCTATCCAGCACTCTTCATCCATAGATCTCAAAGCATTTTTCAAAGGAGGTCAGTATCATCCCCATTTTACAGATGGGGGAAGGTGAGGTGCAGGGAGATAACCTAGCAGGCCAGTGGCAGAACAGGAAATAGAACTTGGGTCTCCAGAGTGATCTATCCACTAAGCCACACTGCCTTCAATCATATAACACTAAGTTCTGCCAGTAAATCAAACCTGCAAAACAGGCCCTGTAACTGTCCCAGAAATATACCCTCAAACTTCCCCCAAACCATGCTTTTTGCAGCATGCCTGGAAATTAATCTAATTCAGGATTATTTAGGGTCAAGGTATAGGGAGATGAACATGGATCCAGATTTTGCATCTGATCATGTCTCCAGTGGGCTGAACCACACCAGTAGCTCACAACAACCCCTGAAGGCTGGAGCAGTACAGGTCTGGATTGGTATTTTAAAGCTTGGGCCCACATCTGATAATCTTTAGGTTGTTTGACCTAATTTCCTATGTACAGCTCCTGAGAACAGTGCTGCAAATTAATTTCAAGGGAATAAAGAAACAGCTCTGAGAGAGGATTGCTTTGGCAGCATGAAGAAAACCACCTACTAATTAATAAGTTTCCATATCAGGGAGGGTATTTGATAGCATTTGTCTCTATTCTCCTTGGCACAACTTTTTGTTCAACTTCCAGTTCTGTGCCAGTCTGGCTCATACTGAATGCTTAGGATTTCCCCACTTCAATCTGGCATTTAAAGTACTTAATACATTGCACTGATTCCATGGAACTTTTCCAGGTAAATGTTTGAACAGCTGAGTGTTCAGATCAGCAAGGCAGGCTGGTGTGTGTATCTGCTAACACAGAACTCACACTTTCTCACAAGCCATCTGTGATACATGGAATTAGTCATCACTTCCCTTGGAGCTTTCACTGGCCTGAGACTGAGATTTCCAGCAAAGCATTACCAGTCTGATATTGGAACAGTTGCCGCTGTGGATCACTGCCTGGGATGGACAGGTTGGGAAAAGCTGAGTTGGCCAACTTGACAACTACTTGAATGTGACGTTTTTGCAGTTGTCCTGGTGTAGCCCCCTGTCTGTCATCTGGGTGTCCTTTGCTACAGTCTAGTGGCAGGTTCTTGTGAAACTTCAACATGTTGCAAAGTCTCCCTGTCTGGTCCCAGGGCTGCTGACAACCCTTTTGGGCAACTCCTATGAAGGAACAAGTCAAGTCTGAACGAAATGGATTGGCATGTTTGAGCAGCATCACAAAACTGCTTGTTACTTCACTGAAGATCATTGCCAGTGGTGTCGGGATGGCAGAGGAGGAGGAAGCTACATGCTTGTAGTTTGGCCACCACTAGAGCACTAGGATACCACAGAAAATTCATGCAAGAAGCCATGGTTACTTCTTGGAGTACTGCAGTCTTTAGAACTGTTTCTATGGAAATTCTTACGCTCTCCACTGGTTCCTGTATCTGCCGCTCCTTAGTCTTGGACCAAGGCTCTTCTCTAGTCTTCACTGGCATAGGTCGTACCACTATATGCATGATGGAGAGGAGAAAATTATTTGGCATCTGGGGAACCAAGACTCTGAGAATAAGTAAGATCTGCCCACGATCACATGGGAAATCTGGGTGAAGCTAGGAATACGCTGCAGATGAGTGCTTTGACCATAAATCCATCCTGCCTCTTTTGTGGTGATGTCATTTCCCTGGTTGACGCTTACTTACCACAAGTAATAACAATGAGCATTGTGGCACACCAGGCAGTATGTACTTGTGTAGCTGAATATTAACTTGGAACATTATCTGTAAGAACAGATCGTTTAATAAATGGATTTATTGATCTCCATTATCCAACTCAGCTATTAAAGGTGACCCACAAAGGGGGGGGGAATACTTTTGTTACTTCTATAGGATTGATAAAATATCAGTAGGGTCTTTTTTTAAAAATTTCCCCTGCTTATGACATTAAACATTCAGGTTCCACCCACCCTGGAAGACTGACTGGTGAACTAGTGAAATGACAACTTCCTGAATCATGAAAGTAAGCTCTGCAGCTAAGAGTGAGGATTTTTAGATTGCTTTAAAATGTTTGGGTTTCTTTTGCTAACGCCTATTTAACATCAATGTCCAATTAACATTTGGGAGAAAGGGCATCTGTGTTAAAGATCACCGTGGATGAATATTCCGTTAAGGTATGAGAGCTCACAGCTCTGACACATCTAGTATAGAATCAACCAAACCTGGACTGACCAAAGTCAACATTCCTGATATTTCTGATGGTTCGTCTGTACTGTTTTTCCCTCCCAGTGAGGTGGTAAGTCACTCAAGGGATCAGATTTTCAGCTGGTAAATTGCCATAGGTCCACTGAAGTCAAGGCCATGTGTTCGGATGCTGAATTTTCTCATTCAATAAGAATCCGGAAGCAAATTCTCCCCTCCCCCCTCCCCCCCCCAAGTGAGACTATTTTCATTAATATCTGCTTGCTGAAGGGCTGTATCATTGTGCGAGTAGCAGAACAAGAAGGGTTTGCTTGCTGCCATTTGTGAGGTTCCCTATACCATTTTGTAGGAATACTACTACTCAGCCTGAGCGGTACAAGGATCAGTTAGTCAATGTTTCTGCAGAACATTGAACTAAGTAGTAGAAACAGAGGCACAGAGATGAAGTTACTTGTGCAGTGTGGCACAGCTGGGATGAGAACTCTGGACTTGGGAGAGCTGTGCAAAGCGTTTTCAGCTTGGGCATGAGAACCTTCTCTCCTTTTGAGGGGCTTCTGGTGCACTCAGACCACGCTTCTGCAAAGCTTTGCAGAAGTTCAGACATGCTCCTTTTGGAGCCTGTCCTTCTTTAAAGCTTCCCCAGCTGTTGTGGGGACAACTGCAGTTGTGTATGGTGGCCGCAGCCTGTTGTTGGGGACTCTGAGTCAGAAAGTTACAGGGAGTAACAGCTTAAAAGGTTGGCTTTACCGAAACCCTCTCTGGAGTTTAGATGCACAGAATCCTTTGTTTCAGAGTAGCAGCCGTGTCAGTCTGTATCCACAAAAAGAACAGAAGTACTTGTGGCACCTTAGAGACTAACCAATTTATTTGAGCATAAGCTTTCATGGGCTACAGCCCACTTCATCAGATGCATAGAATGGAACATATAGTAAGAAGGTAGAGAGAACATGAAAAGGTGGAGTAAGAGGCTAATTGAGCTATTATCAGCAGGAGAAAAAAAACTTTTGTAGTGATAATCAAGATGGTCCATTTAGGCAGCTGACAAGATGGTATGAGGATAATGATCCCTCACTCTCACAGATCTTGGGAGACAGACCAGTCCTTGCTTACAGACAGCTCCCCCCCGCAACCTGAAGCAAATACTCTCCAGCAACCACACACCACACAACAAAAACACTAACCCAGGAACCTATCCTTGCAACAATGCTCGATGCCAACTCTGTCCATATATTTATTCAAGTGACACCTTCATAGGACCTAATCACATTAGCCACGCCATCAGGGGCTCATTCACCTGTACATCTACCAATGTGATATATACCATCATGTGCCAGCAATGCCCCTCTGCCATGTACATTGGCCAAACTGGACAGTCTCTACGCAAAAGAATAAATGGACACAAATCGGATATCAGGAATCCTAACATTCAAAAACTGGTAGGAGAACACTTCAACCTCTCTGGCCACTCAGTAACAGACTTAAAGGTGGCAATTTTGCAACAGAAAAGCTTCAAAAACAGACTCCCAACGAGAAACTGCTGAGCTTGAATTAATATGCAAACTAGATACCATTAACTTGGGTTTGAATAGAGACTGGAGTGGCTGGGTCATTACACCCATTGAATCTATTTCCCCATGTTAAGTATCCTCACACCTTCTTGTCAGCTGCCTAAATGGGCCATCTTGATTATCACTACAAAAGTTTTTTTTTTCTCCTGCTGATAATAGCTCATCTTAATTAATTAGCCTCTTACTCCACCTTTTCATGTTCTCTGTGTGTGTGTGTGTGTGTGTATCTTCTTACTATATGTTCCATTCTATGCATCCGATGAAGTGAGCTGTAGCCCACGAAAGCTTATGCGCAAATAAATTTGTTAGTCTCTAAGGTGCCACAAGCACTCCTGTTCTTTTTGAGAATCCCTCAGGAGTGGCAGAAGGGTAGAGTAGGAAAGGGGATGCAGTGCTAGGGACTTGCTTCTGAGTCTTTTCAAAAAGCTTTGTTAGTGCAAAGGAAGCAAGAGACTCCTAGCTCAGCTTATTATTTTTATTATAGTAGCACCTACAGACCCCAGTCAAGGCCTGATTTTCCCCCATTGTACTAGATAATGTCCAGGAACATCATGAGGCAGTCCCTGTATTGAAGAGCTTCCAATCTGAATAGACAAGAAGTAAAAGGGGAACCAGAGGCACAAAGAAGTGAGTGACTTGCCCAAGGTCACGGAGCAAGTTAAAGGCAGAGCCAAGAATAGAAGCGAGCTCTCCAGACTCCCAGTCCAGTGCCCCACCCACAAGACCACGCTGCCTCTCTGCTAATTCATGCTCTCGTGGTACACCCCTTCCTCCTCTTCCCCTTGTAGTAGCAAGTGCTTGCTGCGTCCTTCCCTCAACAGCTGTACAAAGCCTCTAAAGCCACCAGCGGTGGTGTTCGAACCTAGCCAAGGGTCTCCTCCTTCCCCCTGTCACTTCCTCCCTACGCCTCATTTTCAACCCAGGGTGCTGCGATTGCTATTGCACAAGAGTCTGCCATAGGTTGTGGCAGGAGCTGTGACGCGTTCCCATACCGATGTCACAGTTACCCGTCAAGTGTGTGCGTTCCATTCCTTTGCTCTCGCTTGAGGCCGTGCAGCGGTGAAGTGAATCCATCATTCTGTTAAGTCTGCTGCTGTGTTCAACAGGTGCAGACGTTAAATGGCCCAACATTTAGGGAAAGGGGTTCAATTTATTTAATTTTCATAGAAGCAAAACCAACTTAACTTCCTAGAGGAAAGAAGCTGCTAGTGAAGCCCCCTAGTGAGCGTTTTCCCAGGGTCTCTTCTCGTGGTCGTGCTTTTGTGCGTTGTTTACAAAAACTCTTCAGTCTTGTTTCAGCCCTTTGTATGCCCCTTTAGATTCAGAAAGGGAAGGGACATTTATATGGATAAAAAGAATACCCACAGTTAATGCTAACAAATGCTAGTTAATGCTAACAAAAGTGTTAGATGGATATTAAACCAAACGCTTATCAGAAACGTCCCAGACAACAACCTGCAGTACACATAGCAATTCCAACTAGGCTGTAGCCACATGCACCCTCTAATTCATTAACGAGGACGGTTTGATGGCTTCAAAGGTTGTAACAAGATATGGCACCTTCCACTTTTAGGTCACTAGTTCTATCCAGCCCATATTAATATTAACTGCCTCTGTTAACCATCAAGCAGTTAGAGGCTAATTAGACGTAAGTTGGTCTTTGGCCTGCGCTTTGTGGACAGTCATTAAAACTGCCCTCACCTCTGAACGTCCAGTCCCGGGCAGAAGCCAAGGAGTGATCCTCAGGATAAGTTCACCATGAGATGGCATTGTTAGATTCTGCAATGTTTAAGGCATTAGAACATCTAGTCTGACCTTAATAACACAGACTGTAGTGTTTGACCCAGATATCCCAGCACCGAGCCCAATAACTTGTGTTTGACCAAAATCTATCATCCAGAAAGGCAGCCAATCTGGATTTGAAGACAGCCAGAGATGGCGAATCCGCCCCTACCTAGCTGCACCACAGGTACTGCTGAGCAGCAGGTTCTGCGTAAAGGTGAGATGAAGCTATTGCCCAGGCGGTGTGGGGCGGGGGGAGAGTGTGCTGTATCCTTTCAATGTTAATGGAATAATTCAGTGCCTAAAGATTTGAAAAGAAAGCAGCAGCCTTGTTTCTAAACAAAACAGACAATGGAACCAATTCTGCTGTTCTGGTGGGGTAAATCAGGAGTAGCTCCTTTGACACGAATGAAATTGCTCTTGGTTTACATTAGAGAGCAGATTTTGGCCCAGTAACTCTTAGTGTAATTAAAAACAGACCTGAATGAACATTGCTTTGCTGCAGATGGGTTCTAGCAAGGTCCCCGTTAACATAAAATTCAGGTGGAGAGAGAGAGATCAGGGTTTCTGGAGTGATTAGTATACAGCAGTGATTTCAACCTTTTAACATTTGTGGACCCCTAAACAATTTCGAATGGAGGTGCAGACCCCTTTGGAAATCTTAGACATAGTTTGCAGACCCCCAGAGGTCCACAGACCACAGGTTGAAAACCACTGGTATAAAACAATATGGTACAAACACTTTCCACCCATCCAGGGCTCCTAATAATAGAAACTAATTATTGGATTCAACTCAAATGAGCAAATAGTTTATATATTAAAAATGTATTTGTCTAAAGAGGTCAGAGATTCACTGCTTATTTTTTGCAGAGACCCTTCCTTCCTTCCTTCCTTGTTAATACTTTGGGTCATGAGGACGCTGGGAGGATTCCAAGGGATCTCTGCCAAAAAGGGCCAAGGCAGTATGTGCCTCACACTGGGAAGGCTGAGGTTTGGGGGTTGTTTTTGCTCTCTGGGTTGCAGTCAACTTCTCCTTGAGCTCTCACTTACAAACTGCAGTCTCTTCTTCAGTTAAAAAATAATCTCTTTCCCTTCTCACCGAGCCAGAGTTCACATCCTAGTGTCCAGGGTGCGTCACAAAAGAGAGGACTTCCAGGTTATTACTGTATCCTCTCCTTTTCAGAACTTAAATGGCGTATCAGGTCATGTGCAAAACTGGAACAATGAGGCCCTTTTCAGGCTCCAAGGGAGGAGGTGGGGAAGGGAAACACCTCTGCTTTGCTTTGCCAATCAGTGAATAGCACCAGTACTCTCTTAGCTAAGAATGAAGGATTTCTTCCTATTCCCAGGCTGGGGGAAAAACCAGCATACGCTGCTGTGTGCTGATCTGAATTTCCCCTGCTCTCCAGGCATAAATTCTTGACTATCTTAACATCCATGATCCTCTCACTCAAAATCATAATCTCAGAGGAGTTCCTTTGGTTATATTTGAGCAATGGAGGGAAACAGATGATTCACTTGGAGCGCTGCTGTCTTGACTTGGCTGTCTGCACGCAGAAGAAGTATAGAAATGTTCTGTCTGTAACCGGAGAAGCTCGGGGCCAACATTTTCAAACCTGATGCCTTAAGTTTGGATCGTAATCAGAGTTAGTTGCTGAAAGAGTGTCACCCTCAAGTCAGCACCTCTTAAAAATCAGGACGCTTCTAATTAGGAGTCTAACCTTAGCACCTGGGTTTACAATATTTTTTGGCGTAAGTATCTAATCCCATTTGTTACAAACAAATGAAAATACTTGAGTCACCTCATTGGTTTGTAGGTACAAAAGAACATTTCAATTAAGTGACGTCTTAAAGTGACTTTCTTAAAGGCTGCTTTGCTTGTGTACCTCAAGGGCCTGACCCAGTTCTCAATGAAAGCAATAGAAGTTTCCCCCACTGATTTGAATTGCTGGATCAGGGCCTAAACTGGTATGTGCTCCTGTGAGATAGAAATCTTGCCCAGGATGCTGCATATCTGGGAAACGAGGTTCTGATCTTACTGGTCTGATAGACAGCCAGAGATCAGCCAGTGCTACACGGTGAATTCATCTGATTTCGCAGTGTGATTGTGACATGCATGGATTGTGACATGGAAACAGCATTTTTAACCATCATTCAAATTCAAGAATTCAAACCAGACTTAGGCCAGGAAATTGAAAATCACTCTTAACCATATAATGCCACCTTGGATAACAACTGTACGTCGGCAAGTGCTAGGGCTAACACACATGTTGGTATTAGACCGGGGTGGGCAAACTATGGCCCGCGGGCTGGATCCAGCCCCTCGGGGCTTTGGATCCGGCCTGCGGGATTGCCACCGCCGCGGGCTCTGCGCCGATCCTGGAAGCGGCCACACCACGTCCCTGCAGCCCGGAGGGTGGAGCAGCAGAGGGCTCTGCACGCTGCTCTTGCCCGTGGGTACCTCCCCAAAGCTCCCATTGGCCAAGAACGGGTTACCGGGGTCAATGGGAGCTTCGGGGGAGGTACCCACAGGTGAGGGAAACACGCCGAGCCCTCTGCTGCCCCACCCCACCCCAAGGGACCCCGCAGGGACGTGGTGCCGGCCGCTTCCCGGAGCAGTGGGGGGCCAGGGCCGGGGCAGGCATGCAGAGAGCCTGCCCTGGCCCCAGTGCGCGCCACTGCCACCCCGGAGCTGCTCTAGGTAAGCAGTACTGGGCCGGACCCTGAACCTCTCCTGCACCCCAACTCCCTGCCCTGAGCCCCCTGCCACCCCCCACCCCTCCTGCACCCCAACTCCCTGCCCTGAGCCCCCTGCCACCCCCCACCCCTCCTGCACCCCAACTCCCTGACCTGAGCCCCCTCCCAAACCCTGCACTCTGCCCCTGCACCCCAACCCCCTGTCCCAAGCAATTCCTCTACCAGATGTGGCCCTCAGGCCAAAAATTTTGCCCACCCCTATATTAGACACTTCATTATATAGAGAAATTCTAACTTAAGGTACTGTAGATACTACCTACGTATGATGTCAGTGGGAGATGTATATGAGTGACAACTGAGTGTGTGTTTTATGGCTTGGCTTCTTTATAACTTTCAGACCAATGAGGCCGGCAATAGGAGGGATTAATGCCTCTGTTCTTATCTAGGATTCTTCTTCCTAGATGTGGGTCACTTTGTGCGGTCTCTTCTTCCCCGAGACCTGGTCACGGTTCCAGCTTGGTTTGTTCCCTATTCAGAGTCCTTGAATCCGTTCTAAGTTAATTTCCTTTGATACCTCCCGCAGGCTACTGAGGATCTTGCTAGATGGTTGTTGCTAGTCCTCTCACATACTATAGCTGTCCAGTTCCAGGAGTGGTGAGCCTGGAGTTTTGCTCTGATGTCACCAACTTCAAACTCACAGGGCCAGACATGTGACTGAGGAACACTTCGTGCAGCTGGGTGGGCCAGTGTGTAGAAAGTGGCCTACAGCCACTTTTGCACTCCCTGATCTTGGAGCCACTCTTTACCAGGCCAGTCCCTAGGGAGAAGTGAGACCAGCCTGCAGACCGCTGGGGCTGCCAGAATCATGGGGATGGTTCTCTTGGTCCAGGTGTCCCCGTCCCAGTTCTAAACCCAGGTGTGATGATAACTGCAGGGCTGTTTCTATTCTTGGCTCTTTTTCTGGCTCACGTGCCTATGGTTCAGTGCTGTGCTGGAGTTCAGCTTTAGTCACACATTGGCATCGTGCCAAGATAGCAACAAGGAGAAAGGGCAGCGAGAGCTGGTGACTGCCAAGTAATGAGCAGAGAGAATGCACCTACTTGGTACTGTGCTGGAAACTGGGGCTGATATGTTCAAAATCAGTTAAGGGATTTAGCTCCGAATTCCATGGACTTCAGTGGGAGAGGTGTGGCTAAATCCCCCTCCTTGGCTAAACTGACAGTAATGCATAAGAGTTGTAGGCAGAGATTAAGGTAAGATCTGGATTCCTGGTCCTGTAAACCTAGCTTATCACAGATGCAAGGAGTCAGCAGCCCACACCCACCTGCCTCTGTGACGTGGCAGGGTGAGAGAGTTGGTTAGTGAGTCAGGAGAAAATGAGTGAGACATCCTTGTCTTCATCCTTTCTTGCCTGAGCCTCAATTTGATGGACCACTCCCCACCCTGCTCTAAATATGACTGGTACCCAAATGTCTTGAGTCATCAGTGGAAGAACATGGTGTCCTTCCACTCAGCGCACCCAGGGCCCTTCCCCATTCCAGTACCGAGGCGCACACAGTAATTACACAAGATGCTCTAAGTATGAATGTGCTAGACGTGCAATACGGAAACATCACATCCCGTTTGTCTCCTAGAAACACGCAGGTGTTATCACGAGTCATTTGAGGTAGAGCTGGTATTGAGGGCTATAATGTCAGGCAAACTTCACTTCCATTGTCAGACCCTGTTTACAGTTGCCTTTAGCTTTACCAAAACTGTAATAGTTCAGGCTGAAATTTCCTTTGTCGGGTGTCTGCCTCAGGTTAATCTTTTTCTCCAGAGGGGTTGTGGGGGAGGGAGTTGTTCAGCCGACTCCAATTTCTTACAGTAACTTCACTGAAAAGCTCAAGCATGCCCAAGCTTTGCAGCAGGGACTTGGTATTTGCCAGGAAGGTTGCCCTAGTGCCAGGGATGTGGCTTTGCTTGTGAAAATCTGGGCAGGTTCTAATCTTCTGACAATTTCGGTTCCCACAAGCTCGGAAGAGAAAACAGTGGTGACATCTCTGAAGAGTCTGTCTTCACCAAGCACCCTCCATCACCTCCCAGCACAGTTGCTATGTGTCAGCTAGACTATGCATATGCCATCCCCGCTATTGTCCCTGCGCGTGCTGCATTCAAGAGCTGCTGGGGCTGAGCAAGACCTGAGCACCACTGTGGCCTCTGGACCCAAACTGAGAGCATGAAGATTCTCTGTGTTCGGTGCTGCGGGTGCTGAGGCAGTGAGGAGGAGCCGTCAGTCTGAGTAGAATTCAGAGGTGTGAGAGCCATGGGTTGGAGAACCAAAAGTCTCAGGGGGTTGGGGGCAGAGAAAGCAATTTGAGGATGAGTTGGGGCAGAAGGATCTGTAACCCCCAGAGCGCACACACCCTTCCAGAACTGGGCCTAGAACCCAGGATTCCTGAGTCTCAACATTTCCGTGCAGGCTAGTAAACAGCTGTGAGACCCAGTGGCAAAGAGTGTCTCATCCCCTTGTATGGGCTGCTCCACACAGGAAAATAACAGCCTACTACTGCTATCAGTTACTCTTTTAGCTCAGTGCTGTGGATCTAAACATCTCAACCTTGCTGATGACTCCGGGGGGTAGTGGGGGGTGTCAATATGGTTCCATGGAATGGAATTTCTGCTTTTCTGTTTCTCTTAAAAACTCATTCTTTCTGTGTTTTTGCTGCAGGACTCTTGGGGGGTGGAGTGGGCTGGAGAACTAGGGAGGCTCTGTCCTCACGAGCAATAAAATCTAGTAATTGAGAGGGCATGGGATTTTTGGATATTTTTGTTTTAATTCCAAACTTTTAAAAAACACTTGAAAGGAATGTGTGTATGTGAAAGATTAAAACATGTCTGACCTATCAATTCAGAGCAGAGACCGAGTCCACTCCAATTGTCCAATCCTTCTGCTAACTATGATATTTCTGGGTAAAAAGCAAACAGAACCCCATGCTCCATCTGCACTCACACTTGATCAAAATACCTAATTGGTTTTAATTCACAACTCTCCCCCCCCCCCTTATTTCAGTGCAAGTTCGTGGGGTGAACACTTGCTTTGGATTAAGAATGTCCCTAATTCCCTTTAAAAATCCCAACATACCAAATCAAAATAGGACAGAATGTGAAGTTTTTGGTTTTGTTTTTTTAACCTGGTTTGAATTAAAACCAATTTTGTTATTTTGGAGCAAATTTAAGCAAAAGCAGCCTTTAGGAAAAACCAGAACAAATATTTAAAGTGGTTTTTAATGCCTGCTTAAATTTAAAAAAAAAAAAAAAAAAGGGGGGGGGGGAAATGGGACATGATCCCAATATCTGCTGGTCACCTTTAAAAGCTAAATTAGCATTTACCTATTAGTAATTACCTATTAAAAATGAGAAGTTTCTCTTGCAGACTTTCTGTGTAATTGTAGGAAAATTATCAACATAATGCATTTTACTGGCAGATCACTCTCCCTTCTTTAATTGATCCTGACATGCTTATAATTTTAGTTAATGGCTCTTAAATGTCTGGAAATTAGATCATATAAAAATTATTCTAATTAAAATGGCATGTTAATGAACAAGATGTATACAAATGTGCAGGGAAAGGTACATTGTATACAGCTGCTCTGTAACTCTTTATTAGAATGGTGAAATGGGATTTGAAAGTCAGACATACAATGCAGCTTTCTGATTGGCTGTTGGTGACATCTGTCTCCTCTGTAATGGTTAAACATATGGATCTGATCTCACATATGTAATTTAACTGGTTTTGATTGTAATGAAATGTCCAGGTGTTTGCAACCCCCCTCCCCCAGCCCCAGTCCTATAGATGGCTTTGTGCCTTTCTAAGTGAGGTGTCTGTTTTGTTTTTAGAGGAGGAAAGTGTGTGTATGGGGTGGTTATGGGGATTGGAGAGAAGCTGAAGCACCATTGCTTAAGCTTTCCAAAAGTCTTCACCCTGTGAGCAGAGGTCAGACTTGGAAATATACAGCCCAAAAGATGGAACGTTATGAGTAACTGGGATGAAGTGATTGATCACATAAGTTTACTAGCACATTTATTTGAGCATAAGCTTTCATGAGCTACAGCTCACTGCATCCGATGAAGTGGGCTGTAGCTCACGAAAGCTTATGCTCAGATAAATTTATTAGTCTCTAAGGTGCCACAAGTCCTCCTTTTCTTTTTGCTGATACAGACTAATACGGCTGCTACTCTGAAACCAGTCATAAGTTTACTAGTGATTTTTGATAGAGAATGAATACAACTAGGAAAGTGATCTGAATTCAATTCTATTTTCTGTATCAAAGGTCTGGATTACCAATCACTTAACCTGTGCAAATCCACAGACTACAAAGGTGTTTGCATAATTGGAAGACAGTGTGGCCACAGGACTTACTGAACTTTATTGTGCTGATTTGATAAGGTGAAAAGAATCCAGTTGGATTTTTAGACCCTAGGTTGAATTCACATAGGGCTGGCGGTTACTTGTAAACTGAGTGCATTAAATAGGGAAATAATTAAGAGATGAAAAAGATTGACACCTGTCCACCCTGTGATGCCATTTTTACACAGGTTCTACTCTGCAAAATGGACTGACGTTCAGGTATCCATTTAACATGCTTATATTAGTAATCACGGGTAGCAAAGGACAGAGTGTATTTTGGATGACCAGTTACTATGTTAAATGGATACTTTAATGTATAAGGGCTCCAACTCAACCTCAAATATACAACTGCATACTTGTATCAGAGGTCAGAACCGGGCCACCTGCACTGTGGGAGTGCCGTGATTACTAGGGGAATCTTACTTTGGTTGCATTTCCTGACTGGTGTGTGCACAGTTTTGATGTTCTATAAATAAGTTGTTGGCATTTAATCTCTTTAATGTCAATTGAAATACTAATGCACAAATAGCTATACTAATGTCACTTTTACGGTTCCAGGGTCAAAAGTTTACTCAGGTGTGGGATACCAGATTAAAAGATTAGTATAAAACGACACTAAAAACATAGATATTTTGTATTCCGCAGCACAACAAATTGCATAGTAACTCTAAATTGAATGGAAATCGCATCTGCAAACCCAGTTGTTCAGTCATTTTTAACTGACTTTTAATGTTCAACACTAGCTTGAAGACTAGTCCTCAGTACCGATAAGTCCTGGCTTGTAAAAATCAGCCATTTCTGACTTAAGCGTGGACAAAACAAATATCTTGCTTTTTTGGCTATTTAAATAATCATGGCCCAGGTTTTCTAAAGCGCTCAATTTCCATTGTTCTCTAAGCACTTCTGAAAATCTTCATTTAGGTGCCTAAATAGGAGCTGAGCTCTTCTGCAAATCTGGCCCTGGCCTAATTTGAAATGTGTCACTGGGTTATGCTCAAGCATTAAAAATAAAACCACAAATTCTGTGCGTTGTGATCAGACATGGAAAATTGCAAGCAGAAGGTGCCATTTCTTTAGAAGTTAGAAGCCTGGGAAAATAAGTTGCAATGGAAGGTCTGGTATAACTAGGTAAAAGATCATCACAGGAACAGCTTTTTGTGTCTCCAAATTCCAGGAAAAACTCTTTGATGGGAGATATCTCTAGGGTTTCAGCTGCGCTTCAGACCAACTGAGTGGGAGTGGGAATGAACCAGTCCCCTCCAGCACACGTTGTTCTGCATCCTAGGACAGCATTGCAGAACCCAGGAGAGGGCTGGGCTCTGTTTCTAGATTGTTCCCCTCTTTGTTTCCCCTGCCCAAAATGAGGAGTCCATTTTCAGCTATTGGACCCATAAATCATGGGTAAAGTCTTCAAAAATTATAGACTAAATTCTGCAATACAGTACAACTTGAAGACCACAGAGTTTCTTAGGGATTATACCAGCGTAACTGAGGACAGAATACATTCACGAGGAAATTTAAGTTTAACTAATGTTGAGTAGAGCTTGTCCATGTTTTGAAGAGATCAACCTAACTTCCATTGAAATAAATGGGAGTTAGGTCAGTGACTTCAGTGGGCAAAGAACTGGGTCCAACTCAGACCGGCTGAAATGTTCTAGTCCATTTGTTTTTGATGGGAAAAAATGGCCTTTTCTGGGGGTGAAGGAATGGAAGTGTCCTGGTTTTTCAACAGAAATAGAAGCGTTTTGTAGTTTTTAGCTTTCTGTTCTTGATTTTAAAACAACAACAACCTTGTTTCAGCATTTTTTCAGTGACAATACTTCGCACTTTTCAGCCAGCTGTAGGTCCACTGCTATAGAAAGATGAGCACGTATTTTAAAATGCAGTTACACTAAGCCTTGTGATTGGAACTTAGTTAATTATGTTGATGCTTGAGCCAAACTCATGCCCATTCTCCCACAGATGTACTGACTCCAGTGGCAAGAAGGTTAAAATAGGAAAAAATGATTTTAGTTGGTAAAGTAAGCAGCTATGGCCATAAATCCACACTGGGAACAGACCTGTGGAGTGAGACGTTACTCTGTCATAGACCTATGAATGTGGCTGGGTTGCTGGGAGTAGAAATCACTGCAAAAGAGCCAGGTGGGACGAGCCATACAGAGTGAAGAAGGCTGAATCTGTTCTCCCCTTGCCTTGCAGGAATGGCAAAAACTGAACTACGACATCTATACCTTGCGGCAAATCCGAAGGGAAGTGAGAAGCAGATGGAAACGTATTTTGGAAGAATTAGGTAAACTCGAGGTCATGGCTATTTTATTTGCAGCAGCACAGCTGTTCAGCAAAGGCTGTTACTGATGCCTTCATATCTTGGGGTAATCTTCCAAACCCCCCCCATTCTTTTGTTTTGCATAGATGCAAAATGACAGAGCCACCAAGGCTTCACTGAAGAGGGGTGCAGTTGGAAAGAGGTAGTGCAGAGGGACACTGGGTCCTTTCCCTCCCACCTGCCGCACCGTGCAAAGGAGTGCCATCCTATGGCTCTCTGCAGCAGCTCATGGGTGGGCGAGCTTGGAGGAGGGGTCTGGCCACTGGCTCTTGTGACAAAGTTCCTCCTGTGCCTTCGTGGGTTCTGCACTCTCTGGCAGATTTGCTCACCTCAGAGGTTCACGGCAGTCCTCCGTTTGGCTCCTTTTGTTAGTGGCACAAAGCTGCCGTTCGCTCAGCTAACCTCATCACTGGCCAGCATGGGGAAAAGGAGGAGAACAATCCCCACAGTCTCTGCTGGCACACCTAATGGGTTGGGAGACAGGCCAGAGACCTTCCACTCTGGTGGCACCCACAGTCCAGGTCAACTCCTCTTATATCAAATAGAGAGTTGGGGGTGGGGGAAATAGGGGGAACCCAGGCCTGCCCTCTACTCCAGGTTCCAGCCCAGGGTCCTGTGGATTGCAGCTGTCTATAGTGTCTCCTGTAACAGCTGCGTGACAGCTACAACTCCCTGGGCTACTTCCCCATGGCCTCCTCCCAACACCTTCTTTATCCTCACCACTGGACCTTCCTCCTAATCTCTGATAACGCTTGTAGTTCTCAGTCCTCCAGCAGTACGCCTACTCACTCTCAGCTTCTTGCACGCCTTTTGCTCCCAGCTCCTCGCACGCACCTCACTAACTAAAGTGAGGTCCTTTTTAAAACCAGGTGCCCTGATTAGCCTGCCTGTCCTAATTGATTCTGGTAGCTTCTTAATTGGCTCCAGGTGTCCTAATTAGCCTGCCTTAATTGGTTCCAGCAACTTCCTGATTGTTCTGGAACAATCCATTATCTTACTGAGGGGAAAGGGATCTGCTTAATCTGGGGCTAATATATCTACCTTCGATCACCCACCTGTAGCCATCTGGCCTGACCCTGTCACACTCTGTAAACTCTGGGTGGGTCCACTAGTCAAAAAATTGCCTAGGGTGGTTACACAGAGTGGCAGTAGGTGCTCCACCAGATAGGAAAGGGGGTGTCCCCTCTACCCTGCCACAACATGCATGGTGTTTATCTATTTGACGCCTGCATCATGATGTGGTATACAGTATACCCCCATTTATCCAAACCCCTATTATCCAAACCGCCGTGTTAATCCAGATCCATTCACTGTCCCCCATGCATCTCAGGGCCAGGACTGTGAGGAGGAGTCGTCGTCCCCATCTGTGGGGGAGCCCACCCTGTTGAATGGCTCCTGTGGCAGAACCAGGAGTCCTCTGTAGCCTCTCTGGTGCAAGAGTGAGCGAGCAGTGCCGTGACAGGTGAGCTGCAGAGGGCTCCTGGTGACACCCAGTACCTGCAGGTGCAGGGGAGGGCCAAGGATCTGCAGTCCTAGCAGAGTCCTACCCAGGGGTTTCTGCTCCTTGTGCCTGCAGGAGTTGGATGTCACCCACCCTGTGGCAGTGCAGGGAGCCTCTGCAGTCCTGCTGTCATGGGAGTGGGGCAGAGACCCTGGCCAGGACTGCAGAGGAGAAGGATGAACCCCCAGTTGTGGGGGAGGCCACCCTGCTGCTGAATGGCTGGCTGGGTCCAGCTCCCTTGATTAACCAAATTCCTGATTATCCAGATAAAATCCCTGTCCCCAGGCTATTTGGACGATCGGGTCAGGGATTACCTTGTCTCTTTAAGAGCAAGGCAGCTCAAAATGAAAGAGCACTGATTTCTTTAAAACTACATTTTTCCCAAATCTCTTTTTCTGATGAAAGTGATGTGAAATTATCCATTTTCCTCCTCTGGTTAATACCAGCAGATCTGAAGAACTGTAAAGAAATTTTAAATAGGGTTTAAATGAATAAAACTGCTTGGCAATGCCCTTTTCTTTCCACTGCTTTGCCCAGTTGTCCTGGAAAGAGTTAAATCCACCTTGTGATCCAAACACATCTGGCTGGTCCTCTGGAGGAAACTGCAGTGATATGTGGGGCCAGGGTCCCCATGGCCTTGTGTAGTTCTTGACATCTGGGCAAGATAGATGCAAAATTCTGGCAGATCAGGAAGGCAGTGATTTGGACTACGCACGTGGAAGTCTATCTCGGGCACAGGGGAACTGCATCCCTTGGGTGTCCGTTCCTGGGCTTTTTGCCTTTGCAAGGACATGACCACTAAGAGCAAAGGAATTTATTTTCCCAGACGTGATGATGGAGGGAATCTTTTATGCACTGAAACTGTAAATCATTGTTAACCTTCATCAACCAGACTTGGTTAGCTCCTACATACCGCTTATCACAGAACCATAATGCCCTGGGTCCTTGGATATAAAGTACTATACATTGAAAACTATACTAGCACTAATACCCCTGTGATGTACAAAAAATCCTCAATCTTACAGACTGCGGTGGGGGAACATGAGACACAAAGCACATGATTTGATGGGCCTACACAAAGTCAATAGCAAAACTAGATATAAACCCCCCAGATCTCCTGACTCCCAGTCCCACGCTTTAACCACAAGCCCAGACAGGCTTTGCAGCGTCATAAAGGCCCTACTGATGATCTCACACTTCCTGGGGCCAGGGTTATGGGCAGATCATGAAGATTACATTCCAAGTCGCTTCCTTCCCACAGATGCTACTCTAATTAAAAAAACAAAACAAAACCAGGCTGACTGTTTCAGTACCAAACAACCACCTGCATGTTTACTCTTGCAGTGTTGCTTTTCCCCTTCGGTTGGTTGGGGGGGTTTTTTGGCCCGAGAGGTGCTGAATATGTTCAGTTCTATCAGCAGCTCTGGGACCTGCTGGATCATGAAAAGAGCAGGGCACCCAGCCTAGACTGAATGTACTCACTGTCTATGCACACAGGGAGCAGGCGAAGACTGAATCAGCACAAGTAAAGATGCCCCTTAATCGGGAAAGCACAATGCATGTGTTGCAGTTTTAAATGTTATCTCACTGATGGCCTCCCGTTCACCCTACAGCAAGGGTACACAGTGGAGCCTGCTGAGAGGAAATGCTAGTTCATTTTATCCAAGCATGTTTTATTTTTTCCTGTCATGCGGTATAAAATAGGAACACTAAAAGGCAAACACACAAGGCAGAGGGGGAATAGCGAAGCTTCAAATATATACCGAGCTGTCTACTAGCCAGGAGCTGGATTGGGTTGGTTGGTTCTTTGCAGTAATGTTACTGCCCACTTACATCCTGCCATGTTTTGTGCCTTTCATTTAAACTGGACTGATTGTCTCTGTCCTAGGGTTTCAGAAGGAAGCGGACTCCCTGTTATCGGTGACTAAACTTAGCATCATCAGCGATTCTCAGAACATGAGCAAAGCCCGGGAGATCCTGTTAAAGATCTCTGAGGAGACAAACATTTTCCCAAACAGCTGGGAGCTCTCTGAGCGATACCTCTTTGTGGTGGTAGGTAGCTAAACATTCCTTTCTTATCTAACCCCCTCTGTCTCTGCTAATGAGGTCACAAAAGTGGCACGAGTAGTGAAATGCACAGGATCAAAGCCCCGTGTACCTCAGTCTCCCAGATATGACTGTTCAGTCCAAGATTGCACTGGTGGCCTGCTTGGGCACAAATAGAAACATGTCTGCACTATAGACCCATGAGCCTGATTCAGCTGAGAGTTACTCTAGTTTTATGCCATTATTTCTCTTGGAGACATGACACTGGCATGACACCGTGAAGGATGAGGCCTTATGTCTTTTCAAGCCTGTCTGAGAGGGCATTTTTGAATGGAAACTGTTGCAAAGTCAGGGATACCAGCAGTTCTGACAACTCCATTATTTTGACAGGATCGTCTTATTGCACTGGATGCTGCTGATGAATTCTTTAAGATGGCCAGCATCGCCTACCCAAAGAGACCCAGGGCAGCGAAAGTGGAAGACAATCCGAAAGAAATGCAGCACGTCCTTGCTCCATTGCCCTGAAGAGACTGCTTGGGCAGGAGGTGTGCTGGATTTCCTTTCCCTCACGGGAGTTGGCTTACTCACTGAGGTTAGCCAAAGTGATGTGATTTCTTTCCTTCAGAGGACATGAGTGGATCCACAAGAGCAGAGTGCCCAAGTAAAATGACTTTATTGTGAGCATGGAGCGCAAGGGTGGCACAATCAAAAAGATCCAGGGGGGCTAAGAGTGGGCCTTGGTGCAGGGATGCCTCTCAGTGGAAAGGAGCAAGTGCTGCTATGAACCAGAGTTCTGCGGGTGGAAGAATATGAGACACCAGTGTCTGAGCAAGGACGTGGGCGTGTGTTTGGGGAGGAGGAAACCCACTGTACAAAGTGTTGCAAAGGCTGGGATGCCTCTAGTTAGAGCAGCATATAAAGTTCTGTATTTCCGGTGGCTTCCAGTGGCATCTCATAACTGGATGTTCCCTACATTGTCCTTTGTAGTCAGAAGAACCTCTGAGAGACTATTTATTTTAACTGCCTTTGACTAGAAACGTATACAACCTCTCTCCATGATGGTCTCATCCCTCGACCAAAATGGACTGTATTGTGCATTATGTAAATGATACTTTATCTTCCCCAGTTCCCTCAGCAGCCAAGGTAAGACACATGGGGGCTGATCACACTAGGCACTGGGAAGATTCAATAGGCAGTGAGCGGGTGAGTAAGTCTGAGTGGATTTAGTTACATGTGTCAAGGACTGCCCTTGTCCAGTGATGCAGTCAGATTCTGATGCGGGTATGATTTCCCATTTCGTCAGCAGTGCTACAGAAAGAGAATATCCCTACCCTTCTTATTTATTCAGCCCTATAGCTACTCTTGCAAGTGGTGGCAGAAAATCAAATCCTATTCCTCCGGCTGGCATCTTCCCTCCCGAGATTGAAAATTGGTTGTCCAGGATTGAGCTCTGTAACTCAAGCATGAAGCCAGTGAAGGATCCTGATTCCAAGCTTAGCTCCCAGTGAGATTCTGTTCTAAAGACTTGTTTTGCAAAGCACGTGTGACGCTGGGGTACAGAAACTTTTTCATTGGATCTCTGTAAACAAATCGGCCAAGACCTTCCAAAGTGACTAGTGATGTTGGGATGCCTCCATTCTTTGATACTCAACTTGACCCTTTAAGGCGTCTCTGGTTGGGCCCCCAAAATCACTAGCTGCTTTTGGAAAACCTTGGTCGTCATAACTGCATTATTTTAAATGGGGAAAAAATGGTGAGGGTGTATTGTGCAAAGAAGTATGCTGTTACAAAGCTTGTGACATGAGATTTTTAATAACGACCCTTTATGTCATCTTGCTGTTTTATCTGGTAATAAGCAATAATTTTAAAACACTGGATGTTAAGAATAAGTAAGAGTTCTTGTTCATCAGTGGTTAATAGAACTGCTGCAGAGTGGCCAGCTGAGAGAGTTGGTTTCATTGGAGGCTTCTTAGGAAACAAAATCGCCAGTTAGAACTTTTATTTGTTTATACCTACAGTGTTAAAATATCTATGAATTGTAAATGTTTGTCAGTCTTCCTGGAAATGTTTTGTCAGTTCTGTACATTGATAAAACCTTACTTTAATAAACACAAAGTTCTGTGGCAATCAGGCAAAGTTTTCATTTGAGGGGGTGTTTGCCTCTACAGGGACCTGTTCAGTGAGTCTTTTTCAAGGCAAAAAAAAAAGCAATTTCCCTACTGTGTGAGTGGCTGGGGGAATGCAGAGCATCTACTTCATGCACCTGTGCATGACACTCAGGGTGTGTCTACACTCGAAATGCTACAGCTGTGCCACTGGAATGCAGACACTTGCTACGGAGACGGAAGGAGTTCTTCTGCCCCTGCAGTAGGTCTGCCTCTCTGAAAGGCAGTACCTAGGTCAACCAAAGAGTTCTTCGCTCTGCAGCCTACACCAGGGCTTAGGTCAGCTTAATTACTCGGCACAGGGAGTGACCGTTTTCACAGCCCTGAGCGATGCAGTTAAGCCAACCTAACTTTGTGTCCCTCGTGCAATTCAGCGGGAGTTCTGCCCTCCGTAGGGAGTACAGCTGAGATTTTCAAAGGACCCTGTGAGGATTAGGCACCCCAGCCACGCTGGATTTCAATGGGATTTGGACACCTCACTCAAACTCCTCTGAGAATTCTGCCCTATTGAGGAGGGGGCAGTTTAAAGGCACAAACAGCAGCTAGGGGCTAGATTCACAAAAGGCTTTAGGCATCTAACTGCCACTCTAGGAGTCTATATCTCAGAATCAGGCCTCTCTGGGCTCAAAAAGCCTCTGCTCAGCTGCTGTTGAACCCTATAGGTGCCTAAACTCGCTCAGCACCTGTATTTTTTTGCAGTAAAATTTCCCTAGGTGACAATGTTTCTGCTTCTGGGCATGTGCACTGCAGCCCCACTTGAGGTGTCCCGACACCTAAGCCCCAGAGCGAAGCACGAATGAGGGAAGATTGGCATTCCTCCACTTAACTCGCTTGTAGGGCCCAATCCAGTAAGCGTGCTCAGAGCTCACCTACTGCATTGGGTCCCTGTAGATTCATAGACTGGCAGGACCAGAAGGGATCTCAAAAAGTCTTTGAATTCAGCTACCTGGTGCTGAAGCAGGACCAAGTAAACCTAGAGATCCCTGACAGGTGTTTGGCCAACCTGTTCTTAAAAACCTCCCATGATGGGGATTCTGAAGCCTATTGCAGAATTTAACCACACTTATAGCTAGTTAGTTAGTTTTTTTCTTAATATCTAACCTAATTTTCTTTTGCTGCAGATTAAGCCCATTACTACTTGTCATATCTTCAGTGCACACAAGGAACAGTTGATCACTGTCCACATTATAACAGCCCTTTAATGTATGTAAAGATTATCAGCCCCCCTCGCCCCCTTCCCCCGCCCCGCCTTCTCTTCTCAAGGCTAAATGTGCCCAGTTTTTTTAACCTTTCCTCAGAGGTCAGTTTTTCTAAACCTTTGATTATTTTTTGTTGCTCTCCTTTGGCCTCTCTCCAATTTATCCACATCTTTCCTAAAGTGTGGTACCCAGAATTGGAGGATCGAGTACTCCAGCTGAGGTCTCACCAGTGTTAAGTAGAGCGGGACGGTTACCTCCCATGTCTGACACACGACACTCCTGTTAATACATGTCAGAATAATATTAGCCGTTTTTTTTCTTTCTGCAACTACATCCCATTGTTAACTCAGATTCAATTTGTGATCCACTA
Organism: Chelonia mydas; assembly: GCF_015237465.2. Classification (NCBI taxonomy): domain Eukaryota; kingdom Metazoa; phylum Chordata; order Testudines; family Cheloniidae; genus Chelonia; species Chelonia mydas. The sequence continues at coordinate 67,722,772 of NC_051251.2, read as the reverse complement.
TAACTCTCCCAGATCCTCTTCAGCAGTACTGCCACCTAGCCAGTTATTCCCTGTTTTATCGTTGTGCATTTGATTTTTTTTCCCTTCCAAAGTGTAGTACTTTGCACTTGTCTTTACTGAATTTCATCTGCTTGATTTTTTTTTTTTTTTTCCAGACCAATTTTCTAGTTGGTCAAGATTGTCCTGAATTCTAATTCTGTTCTCCAAAGTGCTAGCAGTTCCTTCCAGCCTGTGGTCATCCGCAGATTTTATAAGCATGCTGTCCACTCCATTATCCAAGTCATTAATGAAAATATTGATGAGTAGTGCACTAGGAGAGACCCCCGTGGGATTCCACGAGACACCCTCCCAGTTACAGTGAGTCATTGATAACTACTGAGTTTGATCTTTCAGCCACCTGTGCGCTCACCTAATAGTAACTTCATCTAGACCATCTTTCCCTAGTTTGCTTAGGAGAATGTCATGTTGGACTGTGTCAAAAGCTATACCAAAATCAAGACAGATCATGTCCACTGCTTCTCCCCATTCACTAGGCCAGTAATCCTGTCAAAGAAGGAAATTAGGTTGGTCTGGCATGATTTGTTCTTGACAAATCCATGTTGGCTATTCCTTTTCATCCTAGTCTCTTTTTGGTGCTTACAAACAGATTGTTTAATAATTGGTTCCAGTATCTTTCCCTGGTATCAAAGTTAGGCTGACTGGTCTATAATTCCCTGGGTCCGGTTTGTTCCCCTTTTTAAGGAGAGGTGGTGTTTGCCCTTGTAGGTGATCTGACACAGAACTGGGGGTGATGGGGTGGCGGTGGAGAGGACTTTCCTCATCATTATTAGCCCAGTGCTTAGGATAGTTCCCTGGGATGTGAAAGACCTCTGGGTCAATCCCTGCTCCACCTGAAGGGAGGGATCTACACCCAGTGCCCTTGAGCTGTGGGATATTCTGATGTGGGCTCCCTCATCTTCTCCCATTTGACGTTGTTCCACGGTGGATAAATAATGGGGGGGAAAATCACGGGTGCAGGGGGACTGGATCCTGGGTCCCCCCCCCCCCCACCTCTCAGGTGAGTGCACTAACTACCAGGCTACTGTGTCATTATCATTTCTTGCTCCTTCTCTGGCCCAATGATTCTTTCATGATTTAGCCACGGTGCAATAGCTTTAACAGGAGTGTCGCCACGAGCCCTACCTCAAAATATCCCATAGGCCGGAGAGGTGGCAGATCCCAGTTCAAATCCCTTCTCCCCCTCATGCAGAGGGGGCACTTGAACTGGGCTGAGTTCTGAGGGAGGTGGTCCTCCTCCTCCGGGCTACAACAGCACCAGTACATCAAGAGGATTTGCAGCTGAGAATCCCAAGCAGAGAGAATTGCCTCCCTGCAGCCTGGACCTGGGCACTGAACTCCCTGAGAGGGCAGGGCTTAGGACACACCCCTCTCCGGGGCATCTTCCATTGGCTAGCTTAGGTGGAAAGCTGCCTAGCCTGCTGGCTTTTGTGAATCCCTGTCCGAGATTCCTCTCCCTTTCCATTCGCTGTACAGTTAGCCAAGGTGCCAAACGCAGGCTTCATGAATCACGGTGATTTTTCTAGGCACCTAAAAGGAAGGGGTGGTGACACTGAGCATCACCACACCCAAGTTTCTTTTGGAATCCAGGGGTCTAACTGCCATTGATTTTTTTTCGAAAGGAGTTAGGAGCCTATCTGCCATTTTGTGCCTCTGAAAATCTTCCCCTCTCTTATTGCATGTTGATCCGTGCTCTAGATTTAGTGTTTCCCCTCTGCAAGTACCATTTGATTATGTGGGGATCAAATGGTTCTAGAAATTGCGTGGCAGAAAGAGCATGAGGTGGAGGAACATGCCGGGGTTACTAAACCCTTCAAATGCTAGACATGATGGAACTGGTGACTTTATTTCCATTTTGTAACAGGATTGGAAGTTACCAAATGGCACCACTGCAGATGGTTCTTTAGTTCTTTTGGATTATATGTGATTACATTTGGCAGGCGGGGAGTGCTTAGCGTTAGCTGTGTTGCTGTTCCTTTCACCAGTAAAGTCTGCTGTCTACATTTCTCTTTATGTATAGTTCTTGGCTGTGACCAATCCCTGCCAGTTATAGCTACACTACAAATGAAATGGGGTATGTCAAAAGAGGTACAGGACAAAAACAATCGAAAAAAGGCAATAGTTAGGATCAAAGAGTTTGTGGGAGTCTAGCTGCGTAGATAAGCAGCTATAACAGGTGATAGTTTTGTGGAGACAGCCACATGAGCAAGGACAGGAATAGCAAAAATTTCAGCTTAGTAGAGTGAGTGCTTTCATGTCTCCAATGGGAAGAAATATTGCCAGGTGAAGGTCCAGTTTTATGCTAGTGCACTAGTATGTACTATCCATAACCGTGTTTGAACAGTGAAAGCTCTGCACACGCACCATCAAAAATAGGTTATCAAGGAGAACCGCTCAATTTGCAAGATATGGTATGTGAAAGAGAATGTGTAAAAACCACAAGGATGCAGAATGTCTAAATATCTGCCTTTTAAACCCAGAAGCCATCAGGGCTTGTTTTCAGAGTTACTAGGATCTTAGATGGAACCATATCCGTGCCAATGCCATCTCTAGTGCTGTTAAGCCTGAAGCCTTCCAATGAAGTATCTGATACTGCTCTTCACTTACAGATAGGGAAATAGAGATGATGATTAAACTTCTAAATATTCCTGGTCATTCCTAGGTAAATCAGAATCTTTCAGATTTTAGATTTACTTTTAGATTCATCTGATGTAAACTTTCTGCATGCACAGGAGAGAGAAATGCAATTCTCAGAGAAAATGAACAAGAGTCCGTCCGTGACAAACACTAGCGCAGAAGAGATGCAGGGACTCTCTTAAAACAGAGCAGGAATAAAGAATGAGAGAAAAAAAAAAAAACAAGACTAACATACTATCCAAACTAAGCTTATTCTGAGCTCCAGTGTTGGAGGGGCCAGCTTCTATTTTCTCATGCTTTGATTCTCTGATTTGATCTGTAGTGTGAGTCTGAGTTGGTGAGTCATTTTTGAGCAGAGTTTTTGCAAAATAGGTTGTGCATACAACTAAATTGGAATACTTACTCAGATGAGTGCTGTCCTGCTGGAGACCCATTGTATCAAAGGCCTTCAGAGAAGCAGGATACTCCACAACCTGACTGAGCGGACCTCTCTGAGGGTGCAAAACATCCCTGTGCAGAGGGGGCTGAAAGTGGTGAATGGCTGAATTTGAAAGTGTATGCAAGTGGTTCTTGACCAGTGCACAGGCCTTGTGCTGGCCCTCTGAACAGGGATGAGTTTTACTCAACAAGCACCATGATTGCACAGTTCACTACCAATCAGCCAAAACAACAAGGAGTCCTTGTGGCACCTTAAGAGACTACCAAATTTATTTGGGCTAAGCTTTCGTGGGCTAGAACCCACTTCATCAGATGCATGGAGTGGAAAATACAGGAGCAGGTATAAATACATGAAAAGATGCGAGTTCAATCAATTGTCTCATTAGACTGACCTCACACTTGGTAAGGCAACTCCCATCTTTTCATGTATTTATACCTGCTCCTGTATTTTCCACTCCATGCATCTGAGGAAGTGGGTTCTAGCCCACGAAAGCTAGCCCAAATACATTTGTTAGTCTCTAAGGTGCCACAGGGACTCCTCGTTGTTTTGGCTGATACAGACTAACACGGCTACCACTCTGAAACCTGTTACCAATCAGCCAGCATGTTTGTGTCCCACCTCGCCTCTGAACATCTCCCTCTCTTAAAACCTTGATTGCTAGAAAGCTGACTGAACACTAGATGCCACTGTTGTCTCATCCATGCTACGCTGTGCTGATGGAATCCAAAGGCAATGCAAAGCAAGAGAATTTTTCAGACCCCCTGTTGCATGCACAGGCTCTCTCCTTCAATGTGCTAGAGCTGGCTTTGTCACCGATTGCTTTTATTTTTAACATTTTCTTTCTGCTGGCATTTTCTAGATGGGCTCACCCCATCCCCCTTCCATTGCAAAGGACAGCAGGACCCTGTTGCTGCAGCTCCACCCTGCTTTTTCTGTAAATACCGTACCTTTCCCGGCCAGTGATACATGAACAAATTCGGGGGGTTGTAGCTTGTTCCCTTTCCTGATATTAGGGAGAGATTGCCTTTTTTCCCCCTTGTTTTACCCTCTTACCACCAATCCTTCTTTCTCATCATTTGAGCTGTTTTTAAATACTGTGTCTTTTGGTGTATTTGGCCTTTGAATAGGAAAATAACACCTCACATTGGCTTTGAATCCAGCTGGTACTTAAACAGGAGGAAAAAAGTGTTTTCCCCACCCCTTCAAATAAATAATGTTATGTTCCAATTGGGTCGTTTTTCTTTTTCCAGGCAGCACTGGTAAGACGTAGACCCAATCTCCACCCTCTGGTACAACAACCTGGGTCGGGTTTTCAGTTGGTATAAATCGGCAAAGCTCCACTGAGTTCCTCTGATTTACACCAGCTGACAAGCAGGCCATCAGTCTATTACCAACCCCTCCGCCCCGTAACTTGCACTATCTTGAGCACTAAATCAGACCTGTGCAAAAGTCTGTGGGCTGTTGCTGGACAAATGAGTTGGGTTGACAATGTGGAAGCAGTGCATTGTCTCAAAGTGACTATGATGGAGACGACAGGATGTAGTCCTTTGCAAATGTAATGTTAGACCTCACCTCTGCTCCATTTAGATCAACTGATTGAGAAAGAAAGGCACTGGAGAGTGTGGGGTGAAGCGAGGAAAGAATCTTTGTCACAGTATGAAATGGGAGCTCAGCTGCTACAAAGTAGTTCAGAGTATTTTTACTGACAGAGTGGCTTGAATGTGCACATGTGAATCACAGGTTCAAGAATGTGAAAAAGCTTATTTTTGTTTTCTCTAGAGCACACGCTGCAATTCCTTGGCTAGCTGCTGTAATAGAAATAGCCAGAAGGTGGCAGTGTAGGTGTTCTCTTAAGGGGACTAAAATGGGGCGGGGGAGGTGATGGCCTGTAAAAGTGAGACTTGCACTATTATTTGCAATGGAGCGACATAAGCACCATCTGAAATTAATTCTAAGGAATAATGGGAATGGACCGTGTAGGAGAAAATGGTTTTTTCTTTTTATAAGTGCTATAAAAATGAAAATGTCATTTTTGAAGGAGTCCGTTTCATCAGTTTCTAGTATTAGGAACTACAGCAGGTTGTGTAATACTCTCTCTCTCTTTGGGGGAGAAGGTTGTGCTTTTCAAATATAATGAAGACTAGTAGACTGAGTCACTTACAAAATAAGTCTTCACAAGCTTTGATCTGAGTAAGAACGGTGACCTTGCTTTGATGCCACTCGCCACCCTTTTCATGCATTTCCGATGAACGTTTTTCCGCAGGGTTTCTTTACAAGAACATTTGGAGAGTGAAAGTCTTATAAACACATTCATGTCAGAAGCAGGGCAGCAGCCATAATGAAATCTAATTGTCCTTCTGTCTTTAAAAGATCAGTAACCAAAAGAGCTGACTTATTTATTTAGATTTAAAATAACAAAAACTTATCCAAGGCTCTAGGTACCCTAACCTCGTTATTAACATAAATGGATTTAGATGATCAAACGCCATGACTAAAGAATAGTCAAAGAGAGAATCAAAGTGTCTAGTTTGAGAATGATCAACAGGATGAAATATTTTCATGTCAGGTGTGCATTAAACAACTTTGAATGACAAATACATTTAGAAAAATCAAAGTCTGTTTTCAGATCATTCATAAAGGTGGTGGTGGGGAATAAATTCACTGATGAAATGATTTACCACCAATAATTCACTACACTCTAGTTATACAGTCAAACACCTACTACGGAAGTCATTGGGTTGCTTTCCATTGGGTTGGATCTTACAGCTATACAAAAGACAATGGATGAAATCCTGGACCTATTAAAGTCAATGGCAAAACTCCCTAGAACTGGGCCCGAGCCCTGATTCTGCAAAGACCCATGCAGGTACTTAGCTTTTACATACTGTAAGAAGCAGTGCTGCCCCACGGCCGTACACAGGTTACGCACCGTGTGTATCACTGGCCCTGGCCAGGAGCAGCGGCGCTGGCGGCTCCGCTGCCCACTCAGGTTTGGCCCCGCAGCTTTCTGGCGGGGGTGTTGTGACCTGGTGCATGGGGGTCACGGCGCTGCTCAGGTTTGGCCTCGCGGCCCCTCCATCATAACCAGGAGGAACCGCAAGGCCAAAACTGAGTGAGTGCACTAGCTTGCAATGCCATCAGTTTTGGCCCCTTTACTATCATGACACAGGGGCCTGCCTGGTCTCTCCCTGCTTCCCGCAGCCCAAGTCCCCTCTCAGGGAGGGGGAGAGACACTGCACCGGGGTGGGCTGGCCTGGAAGGCAAAGTCTGAGCATGGGGCAGGCTCAGTAGGTGAGGTGCTGGGGCCAGTGGCTGCAGTGGGGATGGCTCCACATGGATTAGGTGGTGTGTACCGAGGCGTGCCTTGCTAAGAAGTCACGTTGATTTCAACGGGGCTATTCACAGTGCACAAAGTTGAGCATGTTCACAAATCTTTGCAGGATGAGGAACTAATTCTCTTTCCCCTGCCTCTGCCCTGAATTATTCCCTCCCATCCCTTGCTTATATCCTGCCACCCAAACCACCCCCCTCTCTTATGGCTGTGAGACAGTTAATCAGCAAGTGTCTCAAGGCCTATTGCCTCTCCCAAACTCTGTGTCTCCTCCCACAAGTCTCAAAGTGGATGCAGCAGCTGCTCCTGGAGTAAGGCACCCTCTGGGGAGCAGGATGACTGGTGTCTGAGATTCCCACGTTTTCCCTAGACATTGAATAAGATGTAAGGATGTAGCCATGTGAATAATAGTCAGCAAATCTTCACTTTTAAGAGCTTCTTTTGCAACTGGGAAAGGCACAGGTTTAACTAATCACTAGGGGCTCAATCCGTTGTCCATCAAAATCAATGGAAACACCCACTGAAGTCAACACTAGTTTTTCCATTGAAGTCCCTGGGCATTAGATTGAGCTGGAATCTGGAATTTGGAAGGGGAATATTCCCCAGGACACACTGAAAGGGATCAAGATGGGAGCAGGTCTTTTTCTGGTAGGTATCACCCAGAAGGATCACTCTCTCACTGTCCCGTGTTTGCAGTGGATGGGGGTTGGTGACAATGTCTTTCTCAGTGTTGCGTTCTGTGATTCTCTTTTTCTACAGGACCATTTATTGCACATTTATGATTGAATACCATTGCTATCCTAACATAAGGCAGAAAATGTTCATTAAAGAAAATCAACGGATGAGACAGGAAAAGCTAGGGAGGTGGTGGAATCTCTATCTGTAGAGGTTTTTAAGGCCAGGCTTGACAAAGTCCTGGCTGGGATGATTTAGCTGGGGTTGGTCCTGCTTTGAGCAGGGGGTTGGATTAGATGACCTCCTGAGGTCTCTTTCAACACCTAATCTTTTATGATTCTATGAAAGCTGATAGTTTTGACCTCGTAAACAGTATCTGTAGTGGGTTTGTTTGTGCCTTAGGTCTCTACTGCTGCTGCTCAGTCGCAAGTATGAAAGTTAAACCTGCAGGCTCCTAATTTCCTCTGAATACACAAAGGGATAAAATCTGGCAATCATTTGTGCTGAAGTTTTTTTTATGGTGGGAGCAGTGAACTAGGAATAACCAACAAGTCAATGTGAATTTCTCTAACAAAGTCATGAAAACCTCCAATTCACAGAACTTCTTGGGTTTATCATCTTTATTTACTAACACTCAGCACCCTGAACACTTGTGTTTTTCACCTGTTTCTTTCTCCAAAATCTAGTGGTGTGGGTGGGATAACCAAGTATTAGCTCAATGGAAGCTGGCTCAGGCTTTCTGTGCATTTCTGGGATGTGTTCTTGATGCAATAAGATCCTGCTCCTGAGAGGTGGTGAGCACCTGGAAACTGCTGGTCCTTCAGGACTTTTTTGTATCAGTGGAACTGAGGATGCTCAGCACTCTTCCAACAGGGCTAAGCACACTCTGATTACTCTAAAAGAGAGTAGAATAAGATAGGGGCTGAAACCTTCTTCCTTTAGCCTTTCTTTCAACTTATTCTGGCACCAAACTGCCTCTCTGTTTTGTGAAAAGTAATGGTCATGTCCTCGGCTGGTGTACATTGACTTATCTTTACTGAAATCAATAGTGCTATGCTGATTTGCACCCACTCAGGATCTAGCCCAAAATCTTGTATTTACGTAGGTCTAGATCCTTAAAAGTATTTAGCCACCCAACTCCCACTGATTTTAATGGGACAGGATCTGGGCCACAGTATCTTTCCTCCTGAAAGATCCCCAGGCTGGTTTACATCCTTTAATTATACACATTTAAATTCTTTGAACAGTGAAGTGCAGAGACCTCTACCATGGCCAGCTGTGTAACAGTTCTCAGTAGGTCTACACTAGGTAGAAGTGAAGTGCATCTGCTTTGATCCTCAGTGGTAAGAATTCAACAAATCAGGTGGAGGGATCACAGGTGTTCTTAGCTGTCAACATTTTAGTTCTGTGGAAATCTTTACAGCAGTTAGAGAGTTTTTAAATATCTTTCCTGCTGCTTGGAAAGGCAGGAGTGTTTATACTGACAGTTCATCTCTACAGCTGCTTCATCTGGCCTATTTCAGCAGCTCACCCTAACAAAGCACAAATGGGACGAGTGGGTGTCCATCATCATATCAAATCCACCCATGGGAGAGGACCAATTTTAGGCCATAGAGTTTTTGGCTTTAATTTACTTTCATTCTTCTTTAACACTATCACTATTCATAAAGAGAAGAAGAATACCATGCCAGATTGAAGTTAATTAGAAAGCTGATAAACAGAATTTTGAAAAAAAAATTGACCAAAAAGGGTCAAATTTTTCATGGAAAGTGTTCCCATTTTTCAATCAGGTCTAGGTAATAATGATCAAGTTTAGCAAGTACATTAGAACTTAAGCTCTTGCTAAAAGTGCCAGGAGGTCTTCAATGCCTATGATTGTCAGCGTTATACAGGGGGAAACAGATATTTTCAGGTAGAATGACCTTGATTTTAGACTGAGGGCCTGATCCAGTTCCCAGTGAAATCAGTGGGGGCCTTTCCATTGATTTAATGGCAGTGGGATCAGGCCTTAGGAGAACAACAAAACAAGAAAGGCCCGAGGTCTCCTCCCTGAAGCAGACAGGGTGCCTCCTTTGTGCTGAGCTCAGCTTTGGCAATACAAATGGCTGCAGAACTGTACCCGCTGTGAGAATGAGGATAAATTTAAAGGCACAGGACAAAATGGGCCGTAGCTTCATGTTCCAGAGTCAGGCCCATTGGATTTACATCTTGGAAAAACAAATTAACGTAACCAGGCTGCTGCTGTTTTTAGACTCACTTCTCAGAATGGGACTTAGTCGTCTAAGTCACTTATACCATGCAACGCTGAGTGAAGCCAGGCCTAAATACTTTTTAAAACCTGGGCCTTGGTGAGGACTAGCTAGACCAGCAACACCCTCTTTGCTTTACTCTATTGTTTCCCTCTGTTTAGGAAAAGAACCCGGGACATCCAGAACCCAAAATATCCCCAGGTTGTGAACCTGAACTACAAATGCCAGGCAAACTGCCTCAGTCAAGGGAGCAGCTATGATTTCTGCCATTTCTTGGGATTGCTTCTCCCAACCTACAATACCAGCTCTTCCATAGGCTTCTCTGCACTGAGTCTCAGCCAGCTAGCTTTCATCCCTCTCAAATCCTCCATTCCCCCTCTTGGTCTGACAGACCTGGGATTTATTGAGTCTCACAAAACAGTTCAAGGCTTATCTATTGTCCCAGGTGTTCTTTGGGGACAGTGGGCTTGAATGGGGTTTTAGGGTTTTATTTGTAGTGGGTTGGGTGTGTGGCTTTTGTGTTTTTTAAAACACACACACAATTATAAATGGATCAAAAGCCACACCGTTTTTTGTGTGGCTTTTGATCCATTTATAATTGTGTGTGTGTGTTTTATTAAGTGTCTCAGGTACCTAGCTGCCCACATGGAACTGCTGAGGGCAAGAAAGGAGGGTCTTGAGTTAAAGAATGGAACAGGGGCTCTGCAGACCTGGATTTAACTCCTAACTCGAGACCCCATGTGATCTTAACCAGCTTCTGTAGGTGGCATTTTCAACTGGGGGCAGATTTCCAAAAGAGCTTAACACTCGGCCACTTTTATTTTTTGAAAATCTGGCCCTTAATCTCTCTGTGCCTCCGTTCTCCATCTGTAAAATAGGCCTTATATTTCACAGTGAGGCTGCAAAGTTAGAGTCATGAATGTCTGTATACCACAGAGACAGTACAGGGATGGGTGCCAGCAGAATATCTCAATCGATTGGGCATCTAGCAGGAGGGTCTCATGTTCGTCATTCCCATAATTGGGAATGGAATCAATCTGAGACCGCATAGGGATCAGAGGAAGTTGGCTGGGAACCCGTGCATGGTACTAATGGGTAGATGTATGGTGCTCTCTGCCTTTGTCTGCCTTCGCATTCATCGTCTACTGTTGAAATGCACGTTATTCACTTATTAGAGAAATGACCCTATGAAACACATTTATTCACGTTTGTTTTCAACCCGTGTTCTCCCGGGGAGGAATTTCATCCCTTACCTGGCTGGTTCCCAGTCCCCAATGGTGGAGGAGCTATTTATAGTCGTAGCTGCACTCCCACAGGTCGACTGGTGAAGGAAAGAAAATCCTGCCTCATCTCTTGTCTCTGCTGCACCTCGTTTGTACGTCAGATGCAGAAAGCTAGGGGCCAGACTCGACATCGGGTCCGAGGCAGGGGAAAGGAAGCACTATGCGGGAAAACCAGACCCCACGGCCAGTACAAGGAGACTACCTTAAAATGGATAAGCCAGTTAACAAATCAGACAGGTGGCAGCCATGCCAACATCTGGAGCTGCACCGATTTTCACCAGGTGAGGCCCCAAGCTTTGCTATTCAATCAGGAGAGAAAGCAGAGCCAACTGCAAAGAGAAACTCAAATGAGACGGTATTTGAAAGCCATTTATCGAAATAACTGTTCAGTCCCCGCCCCTAGCCTCCCTTATCTCAGGCATATCTGATTCCGACCAGAGAGACATGCCTGATGTACCGTTCTGGGGGCACTTGCTTGGGTTCTCCTGCAGCATGTCCCCTGCCTTTCATTTCCAAATCAGGAGAGAATTTAGTCCCTGTTCTCTCCAGCTCATCGCCTGACTGGTGCAAAATGTATTTACAGTGGCCCTGCTTTTCCCATCAAACGTCTACGCAAATAGGGGAGAGAGAAAACCTGGCAGCCTCTTGTGACCTGCCTGAGAGAGAGAGACACACACACACACACACACACACAAAATCAGACTCTACATCGTGTACAACCCCAGGAAATGAAGGCATCCCATACCAACGCAGCCTGAAGCCGATCACGGAGCTTCATATATATAAATAAATAAAGGAGCTTTCTGTCTACGCACTCATGTGTGTCTAAGGAGTCAACACGCGGTTAAGAGTTGGATTTTATGAATTACACAGGTGATGTTTTTTGTGAGATCAAGATGACACACTCCAGCTGTCTGCACTGAGCAAGAGTGCGGTCAGGATAAACAGCGGAGCCGGCTCCTTCAAGCCACTGCTCTGATTACTCAATGTTTTCCTCTTGTCTCCAGACACCACTTCTCATAAATCCCTTTGCTGTTCAAATTTGGAGCAGAGCTGGAGGGTTTAAACAAATTTGTTCAGTGGTGCTCCCTGCTTCCACGCTAACAAGGATCACTTGAAACAAACTGGGAGGTGCCCTGATTCTGTGCAAGCAAAGCAGCCTTACATGGGACATCACAGACAAGCTTTCAAAGGGAGGATTTGTTTAGGGAGCACATGTTTCAACTGGCTCCATAGATACCGAATATGCAATTACAGGCAACCTTGAGACAGGCGGGAGGGACCGCAGGCCCTGGGTTACCACAAGGTGAATACTGTACATGCGTTGCCATGGTTGGCAGTTGGGGGAGATGAAATTGCTGTGTGATGTCCGTTTTGTGTTCATTCTGGCCTATCAGAACAACCAGGTTTACACTGCTGATTTCACCCAGATGGAAGCATTGCTATCAGCACCAGTTCATTGGCCGCACATCTGTCAGTAAAGACTCAGTGGTGGATGAAAGCCTGACAAAGCAGAGCAGATTATACAGAACCCATGTAAAAGCGCCCCCATTAATCCCAATACTCCTGGAGTAGGTATACCAAGAGCATCACCCTTGCGCCCTACCTCCTGTGTCCCAAAAAGCAGTTTGGAGGCCTCGGGTTTCTGATGTGTCAGGGTGACGCTTGAATCCATCCCTGTTTTGCACGGACAGAGAATTCTTGACTGTACAAAGAGCCTTGAAGATACCTCAGTGAAAAAGAGGAGATGTTTCATCAGAGCTGAATCGTAATTTGATTCACTACTAGAAATTTAATCATTAGAAATAATTCAAATGTTGAACACACTGGGAGGATACCAGGGGTTCCTGAATGTGCTTTACTAGTAATCAGGTAAATTGTCCAGAGACATTACAGCCGATGGGTTAGCCGTAAACTGAGTTCTTTGATTATTAGTTGAGTGATTGGTCTCCTAAGTCACATGGTATTGTTTATGGTCCCTGACTGGATGATTTAAGTTCAGTCATTGGAGTTTGACTAGTACATGGACAGGAGCACTTCTGGGAAAGAGCGAAGGGCTGTATTTGTGGCCCTATGCCCTTTACTGAGGTGGTTCTTAGGACAGTTGTCCCCAAATGCTGTAGTCTCTGCGTCCTTGTCTAACCACCCTCTAGACACCTTGCTCCATGGTTTGGGGCTGGGGCAGATTCAAAGTGTTTCCTTTCCCTCAAATCCCCACTCCTGCCTCCCTCTCCTTCTCATGCTGAGTGAATGACAACTCAGTTTGCTAAAGCCCGGCCTACATTAAGGGGGTTTGTACCAGTGTAGCACACTGTGCTGTTGTAACCCCCACTTTGTACCACTGCCGTGTATCTACATTGGGGTTGGCACCAGTATAAGTGGTTACATTTCTGTAATGTACACAGGGCCTACACATTTAAATCTCTGACTCTCACAGAGCTACTCATTCCCTGCCTCCTAGTAGCTAGCCCTCTTGCTTCCAAACGAATGTCAGTGGAGCTGGGGGAGGGAAGGACATGCCAGCATTTCTGGCATGAATGGCCAGCATCGTGTGTGACTACTTGTACTGGAATGACTTACAGAGCCTCTATGGAATATTCACACACACACACACAGGGTCATCTAAATGGACAACTGAAACAAAAGAGACACCAGTATGGCTGAATCAAACTGCAGGCTGGTTTTAGTGAGCACACTCATGAACAGAGTTCTCCATTATCATCTAACAACATAGTCACCGCTCAGGTGAAATGGGGGCCTCTGCTCCGATCGGGGTGCTCAGTGCTGTATGTACTTCACTGAAAGCTGCATGTAGCTAGCTCGGCCTGGCTGAAGCCATTTGAGGTATTTGCAACGTATCCAGACACAAAAGTCAGTTCCAAGTGGTAATGAAGAAGTCCTGAAACATTTCGCCACCTTCAGAAGCAAGAGTCTGGATTTCTAGAAACCTCACTGTACAGGCTGTATTTTATCAACAGTTTGGATTACAGATGGCTGCATAGCAAATTAAAAAAGATACACAGGAGCTGATCAAAAGCCCTTCACGTGTGGCAGTATGGGGTGCTGCCCTCCAAGAGATCTGGCACCCCAAAGTTTCATTATCTAAGGCCACCACCAGGAATGACAGTGTAGTTCGGCCTCCATAGCCATACGGCTCTTGGCCTCTTTGCAGAGCTTCTCAGTAAGGATACTAAACGTTACAATTGGCCTGAGGCCAGTGACCCCCAGCTCATTTCATTTCAGTCTCCAAGGAGCTTTCAGTGAGTAACAACTTTTCAGGGAGTAGCAACCAGTTTGAATGGGACTCAGACCATTGATCTAAAAGTGAAAGTCACTCGGTGCCTCATTTACGTTTCTTTTGGAAATACGACACCCACAACTCGCACTGCAATTGTACTGATGGGTGAGATTTTCAGACATGTATAGGGATTTTCAGTGCCTCAACTTCTGCATGCCCAGCGGGAGACAGAGGTCTATCACTTAGAGAGTAAATGCTCAACACTTCTGACAATCAGGCCCCTTTAACTGTCTGCAGTTTGGTACCCATCTCACCCATGGGTGAGCTAGGCCTTTTCTCTGAGCAACAGGGAGCCCAAGTTCAAAGGCCCACTAGTATAAAAGAAAATTATATTTCAGGTTGGAGTGCAGGAAGATACTCGACCTCACAGATACTAGGGGGATGGTCACTTTAAATATGTGTATGGTAAATATCTAGGAGAGCTGTGGACACGGAGCATGGCTATCTTATTAAGGTGCGTAATAAGAACGAATAGAATTAAAAGATGATCTAAGGTATTTTACCTGCCAAGACCTGAGTCCAGGCCCTTAGGTGTCTTCTTTACCAGTTTATGACATTACCAACTCTTAAAGCAATTAAAGCAGCTGCCTCCTAATTGCTGATGTCAGTGTTAGGTGATGGCAACAGCAGAAATCAGCTCTGATTATGAAGTTTTGTTTCAAAACGTAGTTCTCTGTCTGCCACTATATTCCGCCAAAGAAATGGTTTAGGAGCTCAGAAAAAAAAGTTCACCTTTCAAGATATGTTTTTTTAAAATAGACAGTAGGAAGGTGAGGCTACTAAATAATCTGCCCACAATTCCACCTTCACCAGCTGCCTGATTCTTCAAACAGGGTACCCGGCTTTTCTCTCCTCTTGTTAAATATTTACTGTCTGTCTGAATTTATAAGGGAGATCTCATGCCCAAAACAAATGTTTGTCATTGTGGTGGTGTCTCCTTCCAGGCCAGTCTGTTCTTTCGGGAGGTAACACTTCACACATGTAGAAACAGTGTGCAGAAGAGCCAAACAAGTCATGGCAAAAAAAAATTTGAAAAAGGATTAGTAAAAGTTTCATGCACAAAGGAAAAGCAATAAATGCCCTATCTTTCAATGAGTTAGCAAGCATGCAAAGTCAAACCCATGCTTGGTTTAAGTGGCTGCAGCTCCACTGAACTCAATGGACCATGTTATACCCAATCGAATTTGGCCCTTTTTGTTTTTACAGCAGGGCTTATTAAAGTTAACTGCCCAAATCCTCAGACTTACAGGCCTCTTTAGGCCCAAGATAATAAATGCTAAGGAAAATAAGAGCTGAGAAAGGAGCCATCCGCTGTTAGCAAGGGTTCCTTGCCCTCCCTTTGCTTTGTTACCATGTTTGCCTGCAGCAGAGCTATGCAAAGCATTCAATTTGACAAACATTCAGTCAGTCTTGGTTCAAGTCAGGGTGTGTTCATGACATAGCTGTGGCTTGCATTACCTTTTCTTTGGGTCTGAGGATGTTGCATTACAGCGAAATAGGATTTATTTGTTTGCTCTGGATACCTGCGAGCATGGAGCACTTGTCTACATGGGGACTTTGCCCCAATCCAGCAACCAGTCCCAAAAAGGGCAGAACTCCCTCCAGTGCAAATTGTGACTTTTTCTATTTGTGGGCTTTGCTCTGGTGCAGCCACGCTGGGGGCTGACCATCAATCACTAGAAATCGGGCAAATTCCCTTGTAGACAAGGCCTGAGGATCCTGTTTGAGGAGCAATTCAAAACTGAACAAACACCCTGTGGGGGAGCTGAGGAGCGGAGGAAGCTGACCTGTCCCCGTGAGTTCATCATGCCAACATCTACCCCCTCTGGGGCATGCTGCTATCACCACTGGCCAGACCCTCCCAAGTGTGCTCACCAGCATTCTGCAGCCAAATTACAGATGTGCTGGTACTCATGGGGGTGCCCATTCATCTACTCTCTTTCCTCTAGTGCAGCTGAGGAGGCAAACACACTGGCCCTTCAATGACAAGCTTCCTGGGTGCATGGATTAGTCTGTGTTTATGGAATGAGATACTGCCATGTAGTTTCTAAATGGGAAAGACGGATAACTTAACAGAATGGAACATGCTCTCCCTCTTATGTGCAAAATCAAACTGCTTTCCTAAGCTTTTCTCTCTCTCTTCTCTATCAATCCTTCCCAGGCTCTCAGCTGGGGATATCACTAATGCTGCAGGATCAGAAAGAAAAGAGAAAGTGGGATCCATCCTAAGCAAGCAGTCTTCTAAATTTTGAACCTTTCAATCCACAAGAGTTCTCAAAGCCTGGGGAAACAAACCAACAAACCAGTGCAAGTTGTTTCCATGGAACCCAGCACTTTGTGGAAAGAGGAGCAAATGCATGGTTGCTTTGCTCATGCCAAAAATTAGATCGGTCATAGAAGTGCCATGGTGTTTTAAGCTGTAAAAAAAAAAAAAGCCTTCTGTATGAAATTCGGCATTAATTGCTATTTTCATTTGTAGTGTGGTAGCTGGGATCAGGGCCCCACTGAACTTGACACTGTACAACCAGAACAAAAAGTCTTGTCCCAAAGTGTTTGCAATCCAGGTTCCTCGGAGTACAGCAGAGTTCGCCATTCTGAGTCTAGTTGTTATAAGAATTACCGAAGGAAAATTCTAACTGACCCCACTATTTCACCTTGTTCAGAGACCTACTGAACTGGCTGAGTGAAATTTACCAGCATGAAGCCTACACAACACTGAATCACTTGTGACCTACCGTGAGGCACATAAGCTAATATATTTACATGTTCCTCTGAGTAAATGACTAACATACCCGTAAAACAGGGGGATAAAATTGTTTTCAGTTTAAATAGCATTTGCTTACAGTTTGACAGAGATCAGAGATGATTAGAAATGAGTAGGATCTAAAGTTCTCTAGTGCAATGGACTCTACAGGGTGATCCAAACTATTACATTAGAGATAGGCAAAAGACGCATCATTCTTTGTTGCTTTATCTTGACATGTTGTCTTTAAAAATCCCACAGCAAGGACAGCATTACTCAGCAAGCGGCACAAGCAAGCGACTGAGCCGTCAATATCAGACAGCTTTAAAATATTACTTGCTCTGTCCCCGGTTCTCCTGGACAGAGGGGCTTCCACAGAACAGAGGTTCTGAACTGGGTCACACAGGTCAGTGCTCCTCGACCACACAGTTACTGATACGTTCTCTGGTGCTACTCAGGTCCTCTTAGAGTAAAGGACAGATACAGGTCACGGATCTGTTACTAATTAGCAGAGTCTTGTCGCATGGTGAATTATATCCCATTCCAGAGTCTACTCCCCTGTCACGAAAGTTCTCACACGTTAGTGAGCCCATCCTCAGTCATCTTGCATCCTACACATGCAAGACTGGCAGATAGCTGGTACCCTTCTGGCTCCTTTGCTGGTCTGCTTTTTGCAGCATCCGTGTCCAGCTCACCCACAGCCACGCTCCTGTGCAGATGGAGTCCTTGGCCTGTGAGATGTCTGTCTGGGTCATTCACCCCCAAAAAGGAAGGGAAGATCTGGCTCTTTATGAGGTAGTGCTCCCACGGAAACCCTAACTGGGCTAGAAAATCTGGCTGAGCCAAACACCCTTCCAGTCAGTGGAATTGGGGAGTGCAGATCGAGGGCCCGACTGGGCTCTGAGGCCTTCTTGCAACACAGCACTTAATTCGATGGGATCCCGATTCAATTGCACAAATCAAGTAAAAAATCATTCGTGTGGAGCTCACAAAATACATAGGGCCAAATTTTGACATAAATTTCACTTGTGTAACTGCACTAATTTCAACAGGATTGTCTGGGTGTAAATAGGGGGGAAATTTGGACCAAAACCGTGTTGTGTCATGTTTCCGGTAGGGTCACAGACCCTCACCAAGTTCTTTGGTCAGATTTCCCACCCACAGTTAAGTTAGAACTCCATCAAATGTATTCTGTTGGTCAGCCACGTAAACATGGATATAGATTGTAAGTTCCCTGGGACAGGGACTGTCTTTTTGTTTGGAGTTTGTACAGCACCTAGCACAGGGGGACCTCGTCCATGACTGGGGCTGCTTGGTACTACCAGAGTCCAAATACATAATACGCAATCATCAGTCACCATCGGCAGCAGCCGCAAAAAGACATAGCAGCGTGGATAATAATTAAAGGGGGCAAAGGGGAAATACATACACTAATTCCTCCAGCATAACGACCACCATGAAAGCTATATATTGCACCAAAGAATCCACCATACAGGGGGAAGTCCTGGCGCCACTGCAATCGATGGCTAAACTCCCATTGACTTCAGCAGGGCCACCATTTAAGGGCCCAAAGTGCTTAAGGGTCCAATTCTTCAGCTACCCAAGAACAGTACCCCTACTGAATTAAGTGTGAGTTCATGGCCTGAAGTGCTTGTAGGATCTGGCCCCAATACCTTCAATTATAATATAGGAATTAAATAATTTGCATTTATATTTACAGCCCTTCACTTCAAAGAACCCCAAAACTTGGCTCTCTTATTTATTCAAAGAATAACCTTTTGAGGTTTGTAATGCACCTTATAAAGAAATCCTAAGGCTAACATTAAAATATCTGTAATTGAACTGAGAAAGAGGGAGAGGTGAAAGTGGGTCGGTACGGTGTACCGGTAAGAAGTGGCTGCCGGTACAGGCCCGTACACAGCCGACGATAAAGCACTGCCGCCTTAATGTCGCTGCTTCTTTTGCCCCCAAGCAGGGCCGCCAAGACGGGGGGCAAAAGGAGCAGCTACCCTGAGGCCCGGCTATTTAAAAGGGCCTGGGGCTCCCAGCCACCGCCGCTGCTACCACGGCAGTGGTCGAAGCCTGGGCACTTTAAATCGCTGCTGGAGCGGGCTGTGCAGCGCTGAAGGGCTGGCTGGGGGAGGCTGACCCCCCAGCCCTGCCCCTTCTGTCCGAGGCTCTGCCCCTTCCAGGGGCCTGGAGCTGGGTCCCCATACTGGTAAGACTGTTAAGTTACTTTCACCCCTGGAGAGAGTGTAAGTGTGTGTGCGCGCATGAGGTATGGTACTGTATGGATATGTGCACAACGTGCGAGCAGGATCTATAGGCACCGCATAGTATTGCACTTTTGACAATTTCGATAGCGTCGGTGGCAGTGAAAGGATCAAAGCAGCATAGCATGCAACATTAAGCAACATATTTCATTTTCTCTTGGGGAAGTGCATATATACAAGAACATACAGTGTGGAAATCCATCTCAAATCATTAGTCTTTGCTTTACGCTTAAGACACTCACAGCAAGCTTGCGGTTTACTCTATGGCACTCCTGTGGAGATGTTATCATATGCTACCTTTGGCCAAATGTTTTTGCTCCTTTCTTTTCCTCCTCCATTTAGCTCTGCATTGACACATCTCTTCCAGACCCATCAAAGCCTTCAGAGAAACCTCTCTGCTGCTGCAGTTATTTACACGGGAAAAAGAGTTGATCTTCATGGAGGCTCATGAAAGCTGCTGAACAAAGAGCCAACTCCCACTAAATTACACAGATGGCAGCAGCTGCCTCTGTAAATCCTGGGGGGGGAGGTATATCTGGGAGGAGTGAAGAATTATGTTGTTGGGGACAGATCCAAACTGCTGTGATTTAATTGGGAATCAGGTCTGTCAGGGTTCCCGCCCCCACTCTGAACTCTGGGGTACAGATGTGGGGACCCGCATAAAAGACCCCCTAAGCTTATATTTTACCAGCTTAGGTTAAAACTTCCCCAAGGCACAAATTCCTTTCCTTGTCCTTGTTCTTGGATGGTATTGCTGCCACCACCAAGTGTTTTACACAAAAATTTAGGAAAGGGTCACCTGGAGTCCCTATCCCCCCAAAATATCCCCCCCCCCCCCCAAACCTCTTCACCCCCTGTCCTGGGGAGGCTTGAGAATAATATACCAACTAATTGCCTTAGCAATGTGAGTACAGACCAGACCCTTATCTTTCGGACACTAAAAAACAATCAGGTTCTTAAAAGAAGAACTTTATTATAAAGAAAAAAGTAAAAGAGTCACACCTGAAAAATCAGGATGGAAGGTAACTTTACAGGGTAATAAAAAGATTTAAAACACAGAGGATTCCCCTCTGGACTTAGCTTCACAGTTACAAAAACAGGAATGAAACTACCTCTTTAGCAGAGGGAAATTTCACAAGCCAAAACAAAAGATAACCTAACGCATTTCCTTGCCTTACTTACAACTTTTGTAATTTTAGATCGATCCTTTCAGGAGATGTTGTACCCGCCTGGTCTCTCTCTCTGTCCAGAGAGAGAGCCACAAACAAATCCAGCCCCCGCCCCCCCAGATTTGAAAGTATCTTCTTTCCTCATTGGTCCTTCTGGTCAGGTGCCAACTAGGTTATCTGAGCTTCTTAACCCCTTACAGGTAAAGTGATTTAGTACAGCTGCCAAGGAGGGATTTTATGCTACCCTTCTCTGTATATTCATGACACGGCCCCCGCAGTCACAGACGGTGCTGGACAGCCTGTTCCACACTGGCTGTGATTTCTTCTTGGGGCTCTGTGTCAATGGAGTGGTCCGTCTTGGGGTGGCTGAGAACATCAGCGTGAAGCTAGTGCACAGCTCCTTTATCGCTGTCGCCGCATATGTCCGAGGGTCATGGGGAGGTTCACCTCTTCCACACCACCGTTATTTTTTCCTTCATTGTAGACACCTTCAGGCCACTCAGCGTCATCTCCTCCCTGCGCTGTAAACGGAAAGACCTTGAATTCTCTGGAATAAAAGGGCTTTAGAGAATTAACATGGTACACTTTAGGCTTTAGGTGGGGGATGCTAAGAGATAGTTAACAGCTCCCAGGCGCTCTTGGACCATAAATGGCCCTTCCCATGACACTTCCATCTTATGGGCCTGGAGTGCCTTCAAGACCATGACCTAGTCCCCTACTTTGAAGGAATGCTCTCTGGCATGTTTATCATACCAGGCCTTTTGCTCTTCCTGAGCATCTTTTAGGTTTTCTCTAGCAAGGGATAAAGAGTCTTGGAGGGTGTTTTGTAGGTTATTTACAAAGTCCAGAATGTTAGTTCCTGGAGAAGGCATAAACCCCTCCCATTGCTGCTTCACCAACTGTAACGGCCCCTTAACCTCATGGCTATACACAAGTTCAAATGGTGAAAAGCCCAAACTGGGATGTGGTATAGCCCTGTAGGCAAAGAGCAACTGCTGCAACATTATGTCCCAATTGTTGGAGTGCTCATTTACGAATTTACGTATCATGGCCCCCAAAGTTCCATTAAACTTCTCCACCAGGCCATTTGTTTGATGGTGGTAAGGGATGGCAACCAAGTGGTTCACCCCATGAGCTTCCCAAAGGCGTTTCATGGTCCCTGCCAGGAAATTAGTTCTCGAATCCGTGAGGAAGTCAGAGGGCCAACCTACCCTGGCAAAAATGTCTGTTAATGCCTGGTACACACTTTTAGCTCTGGTGTTGCTTAGAGCTACTGCTTCCGGCCATCGGGTGGCAAAATCCATGAAAGTCAGTATGTACTGCTTTCCTCTGGGTCTCTTTTTTGGGAAAGGACCCAGAATATCTACAGCTACTCGCTGAAATGGAACCTCAATTATGGGGAGTGGCTGGAGAGGGGCTTTGACCTGGTCTTTGGGTTTTCCCACTCTTTGGCACACCTCACAAGACCGGACATAGGTAGAAACGTCCTTGCCCGTTCCCTCCCAGTGGAATGACCTCCCCAACGTGGACACTAGGATGATCATGGGCTAAGCTTAAGAGCTTTCCCTGGTACTTAGTTGGAAGTACCAACTGTCTGTGAGGATGCCAGTCCTCCTGGTCCCCACCAGAAAGAGTTTCCTTGTATAAAAGTCCTTTTTCTACAACAAACCGGGTGGGTCGCTCCGTGCTGCTGTCCAAGCTCCCTTGAGGCTCTCATCGGCTTCCTGCTCGGCCTGGAACTGTTCCCTTGATGCTGGGGATCTCAGTTCATCACAGGATGGTGGACTTGGGCTTGGTCCCTCGGGAAGTGATGCAAGGGATGGAGCTGGTTCCATGGACTGTGACCCGCTCTCCGCGGGTGCACTAGGTTGTGGTTCAGGCTCCAGCTGAGCCTCTTGTGCAGGTTTAGCTGCTGCCGCCAGAGCAGGCTCAGTGGGGCCCTCTGGTGTTGGGGTTGCAGACGGGTTTGCAAGCGCTGGACTCAGTGCTGTCAATGGTTCTGGTGTGGGTGGCTCCGCCGGTTCTGGTGCTGAGACTGGTTCTGGTTGGGTCTCTGGGACTGGATCCACTACGGCTGTTGCAGTCGTTAGCAGGGGATTCGGTTCCACCACCTCAGTTTGGGGCTTTGGTAACACAGACGGGGCCCTGGTGGAAGGCTCAGGACCAGGGATAGGTGTGAAGGCCTGCTTAGCCTGGCTGTGGGTGACCATTCCCACCCTCTTGGCTAGCTTCGCACGGTGGGCCAAGTCTTCTCCCAGCAGAATGGGAAGGGGATAATCGTCATAGACTGCAAAAGTCCACATTCCTGACCAGCCCTTGTACCGGACAGGCAACTTGGCTGCAGGCAAGTTTAAAGAGTTTGACTTGAAGGGTTGAATAGTCACTTGGGCCTCTGGGTTGATGAATTTGGGGTCCACTAAGGATTGGTGGATAACTGACACCTGTGCTCCATGTCCCTCCACGCGATAATCTTCTTCCCACCAACACTCATAGTTTCCCTTTGCTCTGAGGGTATCTGGGAGGCATCTGGGCCTGAGGACCTTTGGTGTGACCCCGGTGCAATGAACAGCAATCTGTTGGGGTTCTTGGGGCAGTTGGCCTTCACATGCCCCAGCTCATTACATTTAAAACATCGCCCAGCTGACTGGTCACTGGGAAGAGGTGGGTTGTTGGAGAATGGTGTGGTGGGATGATACGCTGTCTGGGGTTTTCCTTGGGGCGTAGGTGGGGCCTTGGGCTGACTCCAATGGTGGGGTGTCATCTCGGGTTGCCCTTTCTGATATCTGCTCCAACTGTTACTAGCTTTCTTCTTTTTCGCCACCTCCACCCACTGGTTCCAATCTCCCCCGCCTCGATTACAGTGTTGGGCTTTCCATCTAGGATATACCTTTCTATTTCCTCAGGAACGCCCTCTAAGAACTGCTCTCTTTGCATTAGGAGAGACAGATCTTCCAGAGATTTAACGCTTACTCTTGATATCCAGGCATCCCAATTTTTTACAATGTGGTAGGCGTGTTGGGAAAATGCCACGTCTGGTTTCCACTTTAGGGCTCTGAACCGCCGATGGGCATGCTCAGGTGTTAGCCCCATCCTACTTCTGGCCCTTTTTAAAAAAAGTTTGTAGTTGTTCATGTGTTCTTTAGGCATTTCAGCTGCCACCTCTGCTAAGGGTCCACTGAGCTGTAGCCTCAGCTCCACCATATACTGGTCTGTAGGGGTGCTGTACCCAAGGCAGGCCCTTTTGAAATTTTCTAAGAAGGCCTCTGTATCATCGCCTACCTTGTATGTGGGGAATTTCTTGGAATGGGGAGCAGTACCTGGAGAAGGACTGTCAGGGATACCTGCTGGACCCAGCTTAGCCCTTTCTACCTCTAAGTGCTTCAGCTCTAACTCCATCTCCAAGCGCTTTGCCTCCATCTCCAAGGGTTTCGCCTCCATTTCCAACTCCAAGAGATTTACCTCTCTTCTCTCCTCCACTTTCAACTCCAAGCGCTCTAATTCCATTTGTCTTTCATGTTCCTTCTGTTTTTCTTCAGCCTCCAATTGGGCTAATTCCAGTTTCTTCTGTACCTGACTTTCAGTCATATTTGCTAACCTTCCTGCCCTTACTGTAGCTTAGCCCGAGAGCTAGGGGGAAAAAAACAAACATCTTGTGAATTCCCTTGCTGTAGCTTAACTACTCTGCCTTCAGGCAAAGAAAAAAGAAAAGACTCCAGCTGCTCTCAGGAAAAAAAAAAGTGTCCTTTTAAAATCCTGAGGTCTGTGCTTCTGATGTAGGGTAATTTCTGCGCTACAATATCAGCGCACAGAGGAGAAAAAAACATAAAAGGTGACAAAAAAGGGTTATTATAAAGAGGATATATTTAATCACTGAGGCCAGGAGAAGTAGAAATGGGCTTAAATTGCAGCAAGGGCAGTTTAGGTTGGACGTTAGGAAAACTTCTTAACTATCAGGGTAGTTAAGCACTGGAACAAATTACATAGGGAGGTTGTGGAATCTTCATCATTGGAGGTTTTTAAGAACAGGTTAGACAAACACCTGTCAGGGATGGTCTAGATCAGCACTTCTCAACCAGGGGTCTGGGGGCCCCTGGGGTGGGGGACGGACAGGCACGAGCAGGTTTCAGGGGGTCCACCAAAATAAACCAGGGCTCAGGGCAGAAAGCCAAATCCCAAGCCCAGCTGTTCGGGGCTGAAGCCCAAACAACTTAGCTTTGTGGGGCCCCCTGTGGCATGATGCCCCAGGCAATTGTTTGGCTTGCTACCCCCTCACACAGGCCCTGGCATTTAATCTACTGAAAAACAATTGTTGTGGCATGGGTGGGCCATAGAATTTTTATGGCATGTTGCGGTGCGGGGGAGGGGGTTCAGAAGGAAAAAGTTTGAGAACCCCTGGTCTAGACAACGCTTAGTCCTGCCTCCGTGCAGGGGACTGGACTAGATGACCCATTGAGGTCCCTTCCAGTCCTACTTTTCTATAATTCTATTCAGTGCCTCCAAAATCATGCAACATTTCATGAGTCTTTGGTGTATTTTTCTATCTTCTATCTATCAGGAGAAGAACTTGAAACTGTCAAGGTGGATCCATAGAACAAAGCAACCAAGTTTGCAGTTGGGAAGAGAACCCGGTCTGTTCACTTCTGTCCCCCATTCAACAAAGCACGATGACTCATTGCCTGTAATGTGACTTAAGAACATATGCAAGTTTTTTTCTGAACTGGGGCCTTGAAGGCTCCCCTCTACTCTCAGCAGGACAGAATCCGGGAAAATGTGGTCTCAGGGCTGTGGAAGTGCCTGGGAGGGAGAAACCCCATGGGGAGCCGCTGTTTGGAGTATTTATTTTATTTTTAATACAAAATTTCTACAAGTTTGTTTACTTTGGGTTCAGCAGATCCCCAGCAGAAATGCCTGGGAAAAATGGCACCTCACTCCAATGGGGCCACACTGGAGGGGTTTTTGTTTTTAAAAACTTCCTGGGCATGGCCTTCTCCTTGCTTTGCCACCGAGCTGGTCCACTCAAATGCAGCTATGGCTAGGGCACTGATCTGTTGCTGTGCTACCATAACTCTCAGCCAATACCACCTCACCCCAGCTGCAGTCCCTGATCTTTTGCATTTGCCAACCCTCTCTTAACACTTTAGGCAAAAAATAAATGACACTGTCAGCGGTTCTGTTAGCATTTAGCCAAAATGTAGTAACTAAACTGATGCCATGTTTCCGCTCAGCAGCTCCCAAATCACTGTGGTTTTTTTACATTTGAAAGAGAAATAATTTGCTCAGTCTCTAGCCAAAGCCGACACAGCTGTATGATCAGATTGTTACTACCCCTGATGCCCATTGCCCTGAGTTATTTTATTACTTGCCTATATCGGCAAATAAAATAAAGTATCGGCAAATAAAATAAAGTATCGGCAACCCCAAACATTCAAAGATCAGGAGTCAGCTCCACATCCAAGTCATGAATTTTGGATTAAAAATCCAAAATTTAAAAACTACTGGAATTTTAAAATTTTCCTTCTTAGTTTCTGAGCCTTTGGGTCACATTTTTAAGCTTTTACTCAACCACCATGAGGACTAGACGTATTTAATTTATTTATTTATGTATTTTGTAAAAAAAACACTGATTTTCACCTAATCAGCCCTCTCCAGGACCTTGGGCATTAAGCTAAACAGAACTGTGCTAAAATGGCGAGAGTTAGCCACTCTGACACAGGGAGCTGGTATTTGGTTGTGTGGCTACAGGTACCACTGGCCAACTTGTCTCTGAATTCCAGTGGGATGTGCATTCAAAGAAACCGAACATCTTTGCATGATTGCATCCCTGCCACTTGCACGTCGAAACATTTCCCTCTCCGTCCGCTAGTATGGGTCATTCTGTGAGAAGTAGGACGCTTTGCAAAAATAAATCCGATGGGCTGTGGTAGGAGATGGAGAAGGGGTGGGACTTGGCCTCCCAGAAAACCACAGCATTGTAGGAAGGGAAAAAACCCAAACCAGGTCATTAGGGTGGTGGTGGGAAAGGAGGGGAAAATACACTAAATCACTCATTCAAACAATAGAATAAAATGTAACAAAAAGCGAGGCATATGTTTGTACTTACTGCAAATAATTCAAAATGTAGAAAAGGACATCTCGTTGGGTAAACCTAGAACGGCTGCACAGTGGAGTATAACTTGAAACACATGTATCAGCCCATGGGCTCCCATGGAATTTACAGAAATAGCACACTTAAATTTACTGTGCTTCTACCATCTGCAGCATCAGATTAACCCTCATGTGTCCCACAATGGATTTTTTTCCCCATTGTCTGCAGCTCTTGGTGCAAAATCCTGCACCAAGAATGTATTGCCTGGATCTTAGAGGACTTAGTCATATCAGAGTAATAGCTTCTACTGCCAGGGCTAACAGTGTAGGGGCTGATGCTGGAACCATTGATGTCAATGGTACTTTTGCTATTGACTTAAATGGGAGCAGGTTTGAACCATTAGTCTGCAAAGATTTGGGACTAAATATAAATTGCCCTTCAATACTGCACCATTAATGTATTATAAAGGGGGGAAAAAACTTCTAAGAGCTGGAAATTTAGTTAAGATTCCAACATGAACCTTAATACCATCCTGGTGTCCCCGCCCACCTTTCTCCTGTGGGTGGAGACTCTCACTGTTTGCCCCACCTGTGGATTTAAATGGTATAGTCTTTAGCTGCAGAAGGATATAAACCACACTTACCCTTCTCGGCTCTGGTCAGCAGAGACCCTTCTGTGCTATGTACCAGGGAGTGTCAGAATAGATTAAAGGCAGACCCTGGGGTTTGGACCTAATCATCCCCCCATTTCCAAGCAGGAAGGAGTGCCAGCTCCATGCCATGGTCCCTTCCCACATGCACATCCAGGTCCACATGTGAGAAAGAAATAGGCCAAGCATAGGAAGGGACATGGTGGTGCTCCACCCATTGTCTCCCCAGCAATCCTGCAGCAGCAGCAAGGTTCACATGTCTATGATATAGTGATGGTGGTGCTTAGAATGAACTTCCATCTTGAACAATCCCTTGCTAGTTTTCTTCTTTCAGCAAGGGTCAGTACAGGAGGATTTAGGCAGCTTAAATCCCTCAAAATTGCATCTTCCAACTTCATTCATGTTATTAATCATAGAATCACAGAATATCAGGGTTGGAAGGGACCTCAGGAGGTCATCTAGTCCAACCCCCTGCTCAAAGCAGGACCAGTCCCCAATTTTTGCCCCAGATCCCTAAATGGCCCCCTCAAGGATTGAACTCACAACCCTGGGTTTAGCAGGGTTATTGTGTGTTGAGAACGAATGCTGAAAATGAAGTCATTTTGATGTGTTTTATGCCGATATTTCGTTAAGCCGATGAGTGTTAATTTTTGCGTCATACCCTAAACTTGGCATGAAATAATTCCAAGGGTTGTACTACACTAATGCAAGGTGGTAAATTAAAAGGAACACATTAGAAGCTGGCCATTCTGGTTACACTATGACAGAAGAAAAATGCAATCTGTATATTTGCACAGAATGAGGCATAGAGCAATGTACACAGAAAACTGGTTTTTCCATCCCACAAAAAAGTTGAAAAAGAACAATCATCCTCAGCTGGGAAAAAAAATGTTTGCAAACCACAATTCCAGAAAAATTTTGGTTCAAGTCAATCAAAACATTGTGTTTCAATTTTAAATTTGTTTAAATTTTTCTTTTTATTATTATTATTAGTAGTAGTTTAAATTTCAAAACAGTATTTTTGAGCCAGAAAAAGAGAAAAAGTTGAAACAAAACTTGACAACTTCAAAATATTTTCAAGCAGATCTGTTCCCATGAAAAAGGTTCCGTTTTGACAAATTGGCATTTTCCAAGCCAAAAAAAGGGTTTCCCTGAAAAATTCCTCACCATCTGAAGTAACTAGGACATGGGTTTTTACTCTGGTTCTGTGAAGTTCCATGGTTTCCCTTTATAAAATAACCATTAGATATAGCAATGGTTTGAGTGGGTGGGGAAGTATCTTGTCTTGTTTTCTGGCAGCCAAACAAAGGGCAAAACAAAAACAAACAATACAAAAACAAATGTTACTTGTTTAGCAGTTGTTTGTATGGAGACACCCACTCCAAATTGTCCTTGAGACCTGCTGATCATGAGGGTTAGTCAGCCACTGAAAATGGGTTACAGCCAGTGGAATTTACTCTTTGAACTTCCCCTCCCTGCTCCCATCCATTACCCAGGCACTGAAGTTGGTATGAAGCCAAAAAAGAAGGAAAACGGAACCAGTGAAAGTGAATGACTTTTTCGCCTTTGTGGAAAAACAATAAAAAAAAAGCTAAACTTCTCCCATTTCCTTTTGTATTTCACATCCTGCTAGTTGGATCCCCTGACCATAGGTTCTTGGTCTACAGGTGTCATAAATATAAAGGGAAGGGTAAACATCTTTAAAATCCCTCCTGGCCAGAGGAAAAACCCTTTCAGCTGTAAAGGATTAAGAAGCTAGGATAACCTCGCTGGCACCTGACCAAAATGACCAATAAGGAGACAAGATACTTTCAAAAGCTGGAGGGAGGGAGAAACAAAGTCTTTCTCTGTCTGTGTGTGTGTGTGATGCATTTGCCGGGAACAGAAAGGAATGGAGTCTTAGAACTTAGTAAGTAATCTAGCTACATATGCGTTAGATTCTGTTTGTTTAAATGGCTGAGAAAATAAGCTGTGCTGAATGGAATGGATATTCCTGTTTTTGTGTCTTTTTGTAACTTAAGGTTTTGCCTAGAGGGATTCTCTATGTTTTGAATCTAATTACCCTGTAAGGTATTTACCATCCTGATTTTACAGAGGTGATTCTTTTACTTTTTCTTCTATTAAAATTCTTCTTTTACTAACCTAATTGCTTTTTTCATTGTTCTTAAGATCCAAGAGTTTGGGTCTGTATTCACCTATGTAAACTGGTGAGGATTTTTATCAAGCCTTCCCCAGGAAAGGGGGTATAGGGTTTGGGGAGGATTTTGGGGGGAAAGACGTTTCCAAGCGGGCTCTTTCCCGGTTATATATCTGTTAGACGCTTGGTGGTGGCAGCAATAAACTCCAAGGGAAAAAGGAAAATAGTTTGTACCTTGGGGAAGTTTTAACCTAAGCTGGTAAAAATAAGCTTAGGAGATTTTCATGCAGGTCCCCTCATCTGTACCCTAGAGTTCAGAGTGGGGAAGGAACCATGACAACAGGTGAGGAGATTGCCTTGACCACAGTGTTGCTAATAATGACAGTACACAATTAAAAAACAGTGTAGGCATTATATATAATGGGAAAACTCCAAAATATCCATCCAGTTTGTTTGATCATGTATTTGCTTTGCAAGCAGATGGCACGTTTCTGGCCATGAACTTAATGCTGTGGTTGAAGGGTATATCTGAAAGCTCTCAGCCCTTGCCCTGTTTATCTTTTAGTTCAAGGGGCAGTTGATTTCTCATGTGCCAATCCAGCCTGGGCTTTTAACTTTCTCCTCAATCATAGCCCTTTTGGTTCAATCCTTGCTTCAGGCTCTTCTGTTCTCCTGGCTCTCCAGACTCAGATGCTGAGGTTCAGACAGGGACAAAACTGGACCCAGGGAAAGTACATTCAATCATTCAGGGAAGGGATCTTCAGTGGATTATCTGCTTTCCCCGTACAATGTCATTGTTTGTGATAAGGAAGAACCTAAGGGTCCCAATCAGGGATTCAGGCCTCATTGTGATAAGGGTTTGTTTATATACGCATACCAAAGATACAGTTCCTATGGTTAGATGCCTGCACCTTTGTGAAGCCCCACTGACATCAGTGGGCATAAATGGCAGGATTATGGCCTAGGTTACAGAGTGGAAGCCATAACCTAACAGTGAAGGCAAAAGAGGAGAGGTGGAGAAGATGGTGGCAACAGTGAAACAAGCATCTCTTTGCCCAAGGAGCATAGTCATGGCTGGGCTCCTGCCTCGCTGGTGTCAGCTGGTCGTGTTTTGTAGGCATCACAGAACTAGAGCTACATCAGCAAAAGTGACACCACCAGGAAATAATTTCTCAAGTCTTCCTGATATCGTAAATCACTTGAGATACCTCAGCTCTGGGAGAGAATGCTGCTTTAATTTTTTTTTTAAACTATCACTGCACTTTATTTTAATTTTAAAAATAAGTAAAGGGCTTGAACAGATTTGTTTGCTAGAACACAAGAACGGCCATACTGGGTCAGACCAAAGGTCCATCTAGCCCAGTATCCTGTCTCTGATAGTGACCAGGTGCCCCAGACGGAACGAACAGAACAGGTAAACATCAAGTGATTCATCCCCTGTCACCCATTCCCAGCTTCTGGCAAACAGAGGGGCACAATCCCTGCCCAGCCTGGCTAATAGCCATTGATGGACCTATCCTCCATGAATTTATCTAGTTCTTTTTTTGAACCCTGTTATAGTCTTGGCTTTCACGACATCCTCTGGCAAGGAGTTCCACAGGTTGACTTTTAATATCTACTAACAGGAAAGGTCCAGTCAGTCAATCTTTGACTGAGAAACGTTGCTTGAATTCATTTGTGACCTGATCCCAAGCCCACTGATGTTAATGCTTTGGATCAGGGCCTTTAAAACATGATCCTGCAACAACATGGGCAGCGGCGGCAGGCTGAATCAGCACAATTCCTCACTGCCAAGTGCCAATTCAGATCTTCCCACCAGCTCTTGTTCTGCACAGCCAGCTGGAACCAGACACAGAATAAAGCAGAGCTCTTGCAGATGTTTTACACACTGGGTGATCACTGAACATCACCCCTCCCACACTGGGAGCTGACCTGACCAGTGGGGCATCCCTAGAAGAGTGGGTGCAGTAGCCACACCCTTCAATGTAGGGCTTTGCATTAATGGCACAGCCTTTGCTAACCCTTCGATAATAGGCACACTTAACCCACTGGGGTTAGTTCCTCTTTCGGATATCGCTCTGGGTGCTTGTGGGGGAGAGAGGACAGCGATGGGTTCCTTTAGGGTCATGGATAGCCTATGGAAATGAGAGAATCATAATGAAAATTGAGGGAAATTGGGACATGTAAGGGTGGGAAGTGCCCAGGGATAAGAGGCTCATAAAGTATGTGGGCTGGGAGAATTGGCAGAATAAGACTAGACCTGTCAGGGGGTAGGTTTCTGTGGTTGCAATGCAGGATGGGTAGAAGCACTTTGGGGTGCCTTCAATAAAGTGGACTCACACCCTTCACTGGAGGAGTTTATTTGGGCACGCACCTGTGGCAACTGCGACCTTTCCACTTCCACCTAATGGTGCTGGGACCTGATCACCACAGAGACACTACCCCCACCACAACCACTGCTGTGTCCCCCGTGCCATTCTGCCACAGCAGAGTTCAATGGAGTCACTCATGACAGAGCACCCTCAGTACACGAGGAAGAAAGCTGATATCAGGGTATTCTCCATGGAAGGTCCTCAGCTGGGGATTCACTCCCCCAGGCTTGGCTGCCGGAGCCCCTATCAGTTCCACTTCAGGGAAAGCTGCAAGTCCCAGGTTTTCTCGCAGGCATTGTGAGGAGGGACTGAAAGCTGGAGAGGTTGTGTTGTTTGCTTGGTAGATGTACTGTATTTGCGTGTTGTTATTTTATGCTGGGGGAAAAACAGTCCCAAAAGAGAGGAGGTTTCATGATGCAGTTAAATTGTGTCAGGCTTCCCAGAATTTGGGATTACACCTATTTATGTCTCTCTAAATATTTACAACAAGCCTGACCTCGAACATTCTGCTTGATAGAAATCAGAAAAATATGCAAGATTTTAAAAGGAAATCTCAATTGCTGTTTTACAATAATCTCCACCCAAAACCACTTGACTTTGGAACTTTGTGAGTCTGTCATCCCATTTGTTCCAAGTTTGTCCCTTGCCTGCGATTCTGATGCCAGAAAATAGAGGTGTTCTTAAATGAGCCTCCAGATCATCCCCGGGACTAATCCCAGCATGATCCATTCAATCTTAAATCAAATCTGAGCATGCACTGTTGGAATCCAATTTTATCTCCGAAGAGAATTAAGACCTGATCCAAAGCCCAGTGAAATCCATGGCAGTCTCTCTGGATCAGGTAATAATTGCCTTGCATTGGGAGAGCTATACAGGATTTCCTTCAAGAATTGCAATGCTTAAGACTAATTTTCTCTTGTCTATCTTCTGATCTTATTTCATTACAGATGACATCATTGTCTGCAAAACGTAATTACAGAAGAATAAACAAAGTGATTGCTATGTACAGGGGAAACAAAACATTGGTGTTGCTAAGAGAGGGCCGGTCATCCAGCACTCTTCTAGCTTCAACTTTTTAAATAATCGCATAAGACGTGCGACTGAGAAAACACAATTTCCCTCCTACAAATCCATTTCCATTCCTTAGCTTTGTATATGGCACTCGAAGGTCTGACTCTACCTAGCCCTACCAGGGTGAACAGTTCCTTGGAATCTTTAAGGGCCATAATTAACTGACATTTGGTTTTATGTGTCCTCTGAAACACAGTACCTCCAACCCAACAATGTCCCGGACACCATGCTGACTGCATTTGTTTAATACAGACACAGAGGAAAAGGTTGCCAACTGATGAATTGTCACACCACTTTCTGCAGAACCCTGGGTTTTTCTTTTGATGTGCAGCTTGAGGGATCACAGCAGTAATTAATATGGCTGAGTATTTACCTTTGACCTTTATTTTTGCTTTTCTTTGTAACCTTCCTCTAATATGTTAGAGAAAAAAATAATCTCTACCACAAATCATTCTTTGTGAATTAGAACTTTGCCTAGAAGTTGTCTTGTAGACATACTGTCCATTGGTTTTGCTAAGGAGATATAAAACCGCAAAAGAAAGGGAATATGAGGCCAGATCCTCAGCTGATATAAATGGGCATAACTATACAGATATTGGTGGATCTATGCCAATTTACAGAAGGAAAGTTCTTTAGGAGTAGTTCCATTGACTTCAGTAGAGCTATACCAATATACATCACCAAAGGTTTAGCCTACCCTTAACTTAGCCTTGGTCAGTAATGTCTACACATCACAGAATATTATTTTACAGAGTCACAGGAAACAGTGTTAAGTGCATCTCATACAGTTCGGAGTTTGGGTTCAGTTAGCACTCAGAAGTTTGGATGCCTATCAAAAATTTAGGGGGACTTTCTACACTTCCAGAATGAACAAATTTGGCTTGCAAATCTCTTGAGAACAAGCAGAGTGGTGAGATTTCTGGTACTTCCTGGTTTTGACCAGGATGGAGATATTATTTGTGTGGTATGGTATTTCTGCCCTCATCCCAACCAGGATTTGCCATGGTGTTTTGGCACTTCCAGTCTCAGCTGAAGTCTGAAAATTCAGAGTTTGATGGATTTTATAGTGTATCTGATTTTGATATTCATTGATGGCCTTGGAGGACATGTCAACAGGAACTTAAACATGAAAAATAACGGAAAAAAAAAGTTACCTACACCTTCAGAGCCTGAAAAGCTATGGTTTGGGGTCAGTTTGAGTTCAGATTATCGGTTGTTTTAGCCAACCTGGCTCCCCCTGAAAGGCTTCAGAACCCTTTGGATGGCTCTGCCTTGCCTCATCATTCTCGGAGTCCTGCAGCTGACTCTACCATCTGCTATCACAGAATAAATAGCTACTTCACTGCTCACCATACAGCAGCCCTGAGTTCAAACCAAGCTTCACCGCTGACATTTAGAACTTCCCCTTTTGTTTGTTGCATTTGTCCCTTGATAAAATCTTGTTTACCCAGACCAGCGTTCCTATGGTAAACAGTCTCTCATTCATCTCCTCCTCATATATATATTACAGTAACGAGTGTATTTGTGTAAAGGGAATTACCCTCTATTCTAGTTCTCTCCAAACCAGCCAGACCATTTAAATTCATGACTACTTTTTCAGTGTCAGTACCCTAGGCTTTACCTAACTGTGAAAACCCATCTGGGCAAAGATGACACAAATATGCCATTATTTTTTGGATCACCATTCTTTTACGTGGGGTCAGAATGGGGTCAAATGAAAACTACAGAAATACAGAGGAACCACAGTATGCCTCAAGTATTTTGCTCTTCTTGCTACCCTTGTGACTTGAATGTTGTGGGCAACAAATGAAATTCAACAAAAATAGCTAGTCCCCGTCCTGGTCTTTGTTCCAAAGAGCGGGCCAAATTCTGATTGTCAAACTCAGTGTGTGTTTGTTACTGGACAGCATGGTCTAAGAAGCAGTCCCTGCCAAGACAGGCTTACAAATCTAAGTGACTGACTTGCCATACTCCCTCCCTCTCACCCTTTGTTTTTTGCCAACATGGCTGGGGATATGTCTAATTTGGATCTTGGGGCAGGGATCTTTCTGCAGTGTCATGTACACCTTTGGCATTGTGTACATGAAAATATCTATCTCAGGTACTTATGTGGCCACCAGTATAGCAGTATCTGAGCGCTTCACACTCTAAAGTGTTTGTCCTCCCAGCATTCCTAGGAGGTATGGGAGTTCTATTATCCCCATTATACAGATTGGGGAACTGAGCTACAGAGACTACGGCCCAGCTCCTCACAAGGTATGTAGGCACCTCCCTCCCTTTGACTTCAATGAGAGTTAAACACCTAAATACTTGGAGGGTCTGGGTCTAAGTGCTCAAGGTCACACAGGAAATCTGGGACAGAGCAGAGAAGTGAAGTCAAGACCCAGGTTCGCACTGGACCATGCTTCCCAGGCTAATTCTCACTTTGGCAGCCAGAGATGTGGTGGAAGGGATGTGGAGTCGGTACACCGAGCCAGACTCATGAGGAAGAATTCTAGCAGAGTCAACCAAAGCTCCCATGGGGCGCCTGCATGCTGGGTGGCAGCCGAATCCTCCTCAGAGAGGGTGCAGTGTGCAGTCCCCGCAGTGACTGTACGGTGGTGCAGGGACAGGGCTGGAATATAGCTCCGCACTTGCTAGCCCCTTCCAGGTTTCTAGTGCCTGTTGGGACAATAGCAAGGATCAGGGCCTGCCCTCCCTAAAAGGCTTGTACCTTGTGCTGTATACTCTCCTCAGCTTCGACACCCATTGTATCCAGAATTAGGCCCTATAGTAAGATTATTAGAACCATTAGACGATGGGCTTGATCCACATCAGTGGACATCTTTCAGTTGCCTTCAGTGAGCATTGGACCAGGTCCTATCTTACAGCCCCAAAGCGCGGCTATCACTGTAACGCCTTGCTTAGACAGATGGGGTGAGTTGATGGCATCTGATGGCAGCAGCAGCGGTCCACAGCCCACACAATGAGCCCAGTCGACAGACCTTGAAAACAAGCCCTCTCCCCAGTTCTTCCCATCCTAATTAGGGCCTTGTCGAAGGGCCGATTCCTTCCCAGAAAAAAAAAAAAATCAATCCGTGTTCACACTTGTTGACAGACTTTCCTACCCAGCTTTCCCTGGAGGGTGCGGAAACACTGCTCCAGGAGGCCCAGCACATTGTCTCTGGATTGAGGTATGAGAGTGATTCTTTGGAGCCAAACAATCCAAAAAAAATAAGTCTCTGTACCCTGCGCAACTCCCCAGGCAGCTTGAGAGGATCACATTGGGTTGCACCTGATTGTGTTCATATTGCTCAAGAGTGAGATCACTGCTCAGATCAGCAGTAAGGTTTTGGTTGGTCTGTGCGCCTTTCAGGGAGTTAAAACCCCGCCTTATTCTGTATGCAGGGAACCCAGTGCCGATGGCCAGGAATGTGGGGCTACATTCCCTCTTCCTCCCCCTTGTGCAGGTGGGTGGGGGAAGTAGAGGGCCTTGGCTTCACTCCTACACTCACTAGCCAGAGTAGCTGAGCTATGCAATAGGCAGTGACAGTGTGATGGCCGCCATCTTGGCCAATGCACAGACTGAATCAGAGACCTCTAGAACTAAAAAGCAATGAGTCTCTACAGCTTAAGCGAACGGACTTTCATCCTCTGTGGTATGGGCACAGAGTGGGACACGTAACATACACTGAACAGTGGGTTCCCTTAGCATTTATTGTTAGTATTGGCCTGTAGCAAGACGATAGCAGGGGAGGAATTGTGCCTCAGAGAGGCCATCAGTGCCTCCTAGATCAGTGCAGTTTAGGCACCAGCCCATGCTTAGGGCTGATTGGGCCGTAGGCCACAATCTAGCCCTAAATTAAAGGCTTATTTTTCTCCACTGACAGGGCTGTGTTCTGGCCTTTATTTCAAGGAGCCTCCATATCTTGTGATGAGAGCCTCCTACCATGGCACTAAAAGATCCCCTTAAAGGTACTCAGAGGTTTATATGCCAAGGGATTTGCAGACATTCCATGGCCTTGACACTCCTGAGATTGCAAATAATTCACTAAAACACTTTCAGGGCCTTCTCCCTTCAGCTAGATATCCCACACCTCCCACAGAGAAAGCCAGCATTAACATTTCACACCTTGGAAGGAGAGGCAGCTAAGTCAGCATTCATGTGTTTACAAAGCCCCTGGGAGCTTTGAATCAAAGGAGCTAGGAGTCTGACTTGGAATGAGATGAGCAGAGCAACGGTTTTTTTGTTTCGTGACTCCTGTCAGCTCTTGCTTTTACCTGTTAAACACATTCTGAGCGCATGGAAAAATATCATTCATGGGAATGATATCATGACATTAACTGACCTGGTGTAATATTCTACAAGTAAGTTGCCATCCCCTGTCCTTGCAGACTACAAGGGATGTTGAAATAAACTAACTCGCTCAGTGGTTTCAATATACAAAAGTCTAACAAGACAAGGTCCATTCAAGCTCATGGTCAATTTAGGAATCAACCCCTGTGCAGGAGCGATTGATCCATCAGGCATCCAGCACTGAGATATGCATATATTGCTCACTAGTTGCCTGTCTGACAAATTTCCCCAGACTTCTGCCCCAAACAGTGCCATGTTCCATCCTTCCCTCCTCGCTAATCAAAATTCTCTTCCAATCCCAGTCATCTTTTAGCACTCTCCCCTCTCTACACACCACCCTTCTCACAGGGATGCAGTCGAATAGCCCTAGCATTCTCTTCACAACAGGTTTGCTCCTATCCGCAAGCTCCCCATTGGCTCCAGCGACAGCCACTTTTGGTGCCTTCCCCTGCAATTTTCCAGAATGGCCAAAAACACCTTTTCACTCTGTTTTGTAGGCCTCCATTCCACAGCACCCTTCCCTGTTGTTCATTTATACCAATTCAATTACCTAGCTATATGCACCTATTGAATCTGTAGAGCACCAGATCAACTATGCACTAAATACAAAAATCAAGTGATTTATTTCCAATGACCCTTATAGGGACAATGCTTTCGCTGCCTTAGGACTTCATTGCTCACGCCTCAGTTACTTGACTACGTGTTCTCTACAGTACCCGTTACTCTGGGTACCT
The DNA here is from genome assembly GCF_015237465.2 of Chelonia mydas. Taxonomy (NCBI): domain Eukaryota; kingdom Metazoa; phylum Chordata; order Testudines; family Cheloniidae; genus Chelonia; species Chelonia mydas. The sequence goes on along the minus strand of NC_051251.2, from coordinate 67,685,234 downwards.
TCTGCAAAACCACGTGGGGCTTGCACTGGGCTGGGAAGCCAATTAGATTAGGTTCATCTGGATCCCTTTCATCGGGGTTCCCTACAGCCTACATTCCAGCACAGAGAAAGCTTTGACTCTGGCACTCTGAAGTTGTACCCTCTGCACTGGATATTTCTGTCCTGAGCATGGTCATTGTGGGCTCTGGAGGGAGAGGTGGTATGGGAGGGAATATGGTCAGGACTTTCAATTTGACCCAGTGCCAATGGAGGGAACAACCACAAGTGCTCCCAGGGACTAATCCACTAATCAGGAGACAGGCTGCCACGTGCTGTGTAGGTCTTTGAATGGCCTTGACTTCCAGCTGTAGGTAGAGGGAGTCCCAGTAGCCTTGTCTCAGAGCGAGACATGTTTGGATCATGGCAGTTAAGTCCTTGTCTGAGAGAGACATGGCCCCTATGCAACATGTAGCCGGAAGATAAAGTTTCGTACTGTTGCCAACTGGTTAATGAGGAACTGAATCTAGAAAACCCCAAGGCTCCAACTGAAGGGCAGATGTTTCCGGTGGAGGGCATGTCAGGAGTTTAGTTAGCTCCTCACAGCGTTTTCCCCTTTTACTCACCATCACTTCTGACACCCCCAGCTTGAGGTCAGCCAGCCGCTTTCCACACAGCCACTTCTTTCTTGCAGGCCCTGAGGTATCTGTGCCATGTCACCACTGTCTGGCATCCATGGGAAAAGAGAAATTTAAGCCAATTTAATGCTACTCATTTTGTGACCTTAGAGCACAAAGCAAAGGCTTGCATTTTAGCACCCTGACCAAGGCTGACCCGGAAAACACAGAAAAGGTGGAGATGTATTATTTTATGGATTGCAAGTGTCATGTGCTGGAGCTTTACTCCAATGATAACTGGGAAGAGGCGCTTTACTACTTGGTCTCCGCAGTCCTACCCTTATTTCCAGGGCTTTAACCCTGGAAATGATGATCACACAACTTTTGGAGGAGGGTGACATCAGCCCCATCTTATTTCGACTGCCCCTGACAATTCTTTGAGCGTTTGTAATAAATTCCATTGGACGTCTCCCTAGACACAGGCATAAGTACGCTTAGTTCAGGCATGTCTCTTAGCAGGCTATTAGGAACAGAATACTGGGAGATATATGCTGAACATATCATGTCAAAAGAGCATTCGATCCCTAGCTATAAAAGGCAGAGGACAGAGGTGATGCTAAAAGCCAGGATTTCCCCTGTAGGCATGGAGCAGATTTGTCTGACTCATGGCACACCTGGCCATAATTAATCCATCAGAGACAGGCTGAAATATGAGGGACAGTGGGATAGTTCTGATGATGAGGAGCTGATTTGCAGCCCAATACCAGCCTGTTGAGAAAAGCTGCTAGGTGGGCGGGTTTTTTCCCAGCAAAGAGAGACGGTCGGGGGCTGGCTCGTGGTTGGAGATGACAAAGTGAAAAAGCACTGGTGTGAGGCCTCCAGAAACAGTGCAGCTGCGTGCCGACGGTATGTATAGTCTGGAAAGGGGTCATAGGAAATCCAAATATGGTCACGGCTGCAAGGATAAACGCTGTTGCAGGATCCTCCATGGACAGCTGAGCACAAGCTGGGCACTAATAAGACAGCTGCAGCCTTCTTTAAAGTTTGTGCTGAGATTTTCAAAAACCAATTAATGGGAAATGGGCATCTACAGGCTACTTTGAACATCTCAGCCTGAAGACAGAGTGGAATTAAGAGGGCTTCAGAAATGGACAATGAAAATGATCAGAGGCATGGAGGGATTTTCATGAGGAGGAGGGGTTAGGACTGTTTATCTTACAGCCAAAGCTGAGGGAGCATGGTAGGGACAGACAAAATAAAGAATGGTATTGACAAGGTGGATAGGGAGCTCCTATTTCCTCCCTCTCACACTATAGGAACAAGGTGACTGTCACAGGGCATAGCAGGGCCCCCTTTGCTCCTGCCTCTGCTCTGCTCCAAAAACCACACAGAGACCTTCGGGCTCAGCAATCACCAGTGCAGTTTACTTATAGTGCACAATCCCGCCACCTTCTCACCACATACAGTTGGGGATTTCAACCTTAAGCGCTTCTCAGTCCTGCAGCCAGGAAGGAAGAGCTTCCACTCTCTGGCTTCCCCCTTTCTGTCTGCCCCTCCTGGGCATCCTTCCCCTGAGGCTCTTATGTAGCCCCAGGCTAATGAGGCTGGCAGCTGTTTCCCCTTTGCCAATCAGGCCTAGGTTTCTCTAGGCAGCTCCAATCTAACCCCCTTGGTTGGAGCTGGCGTGACAGAGGGCTGGCTCAGGAGTCCCTGCCCAGCCCCTGTCACAGGGACATAACTGAAACTGAGAGACAACAACTTACACTGATGAAAGGAGACATTTTTTCTTTACGTAACACCATTAGTGAGTGGAAGTCATTGTCACAAGACATTGCCAAGGCCAAGAGCTCACTACGATTCAAAGAGGATTAGACGTTGATATGGATAATAGCCACCGTTGCATTAGATAGGGTAATAACAGATCGTGGCTATAAATCTACTTGCTTCAGAGCATGAGCTTCTGATTGTGTTGGGAAGCAGCTTCCCCTCTGGGCAGGTCCTTGTCCACTTTGTGGTTTCTTACATCTTCATCTAAAGCACCTACTGCTGGCCACTGTCAGGGACAGGAGACTGGATTGGCTGGCCCACTAGTCTGATCCAGCCTGGCAATTCCCATGAAGAGAGGGCAAAGCACTAACGGAGCTTGGTGAGGAATGGGGACTCTAAATGAAATCAAAACCTGAGGATGAATTTGGGCCTTCTTTGTACTGGGACTCTTGCCCTGGAGTTATTTGTATTTGTGTCGTTAATAGCGTTGCTGTCACAACCAACACAACCATTGCCAGTTTCCTTGTCTCCAATATTTCACCTAGAATTAGATCACCAGGGCCTGTTCTGGAGGTGTGGTTTGTCCCACTTCTTTGGTCTCTGGCTGTAACAGAAACAAGTCTTCAGAAATCCATCTCTGACATTTGCCATCCTCTATTTCTGCAAGGGTCAGGAACTCTGACATCTCTACCATCATCCACAGTTGGGTACTGCCATCTGTGCCACAGCACAGCACATGCCGTCTCCATGCTGGGTCACTGTCTGTCTCCACTGGTACCTTCCACTCCTTCAGCCTCTAACTAGACCATTTATGGGCCATGATGCTCAGCACTTTCCTTTGCAGCCAGTTCATGGAGGAGGACCACATACACACACTCTGCTTGTCTTCTCCATTAGGATTTCCAGCATGGCTCTCCTGAATACACACTAGGGGTTTTGGTTTCTGAATCCCCTGTCCTTGTTCTTAGAAGGAGATAAAAATGGAGTTTCTACTTGGATTGAACAAGAGACAAAATCCACTCACTGTGTGGCCATGTGGCCATGATACGGTTAACTGGTGGTTATCCAGACAGGATGGAGCCATGCGCCTCCCTCCCTTACTTCCTGTTTGGGGAAGTTGCCCCACCCTCTCTGTTGTGAATAAAGGAGCAAGTCCCCAGCCTGCAGTCTGGTGCGTAAAGTGTTATTCTGGTAGAACGGAGTGGTCTCCTCACAAAAGCATGTGCGTGCAACTGCAAAGGAAAAGAATTAGAGCCGAAAGTGCCTGCTACTGAACGTTACCTACTTTGCTCTATAGAAAGAAAATGAATCAGTCCAATAGCAAAAGCTGCTAAGCAAAGTGAGAAGGAATGCTCAGCAAAATCCCTTTCTCCTTGTGCAGTTGACCTTTTGCAGCTTAACCTCCCCGCCTATTGCTGTTAAAAGGCTGTCAAATAATTCCAGCTCTTGTTTGAGAATAACTTCAAAAATCCAACTCTCCCATGGAAACATCCACCAATATTATTATACTGCAAACTGCATGATCTCCACACTGGCATCTTTTCAGTTACCAAACGCTCAGATATAGGATACACACTGCCTGTCAGCAATTAGCTTCAATGGAAAGTGGATCAGGCAGAAAGGACCACAGTGGAGGTAACAGCAAGCCTTGAAAAATCAGGGTGTTTCACATGTCTATTTGGGATGAAGGGAAGATGTGATTTCACTTTAGTAGCACTATTTGCATTGTTATGGTGAAGAACATGTCACCCACTTCCTTTAAACACTCTAGATGGGCACAACATCATATAGTTCCAGTGTAAACATTTGCTCCAGGTTGCAAACTAATATATGAAGTGTTGATCTAGAAGCAAAAACCAAGGGTTTTACCTGTGTTAGAAGTGATGACTGCAAGATAATAAACAAACAAGTTTTTTCTCTAAACTCTTGTGCATGAAACTTCATGTGCTTTCTGAAAATTTGAATAAGCCCATGTCTACACTACAAAATTAAGTTGACCTAACTTATGTCGGCATACAAGAGTCACCACAGTAATTGCATGGCTTGTGTGTGTCTACACTTTGTGCCTTATGTTGGCGGTGCCCTTCTTCACCAGGAGAGCTTGGATTGATTGTATTGTCAGTGTGGGACATTGTAGGACAGCTCCTGAAAGCTAGTAACAGTCAACGTAAGCAGTGATGAGCTGCCAAAATCTTAACAACCGGTTCGCTATAAAAAGTTCTGATTTAAGGGATGTGCCCCAGTATGTATTTTTTGTACCAACAGGGTTATCATACGTCCGTATTTTCCCAGGAGGAATTTTTAAATTTTAAACCGGATGGCGATTTAAGAACCAAAAAGCCTGACCTGTCTGGGAAAATACGAATGTATGTTAACCCTGCCTAAAGTTCTTTTTTAAAAAGATGGGCCTGAATAGAAATGAGCTCCGTTTCACATGTGTGGGTCCCCGCCACTCCCTGGGGGTGTACTAGGGTGACCAGATGTCCCGATTTTATAGGGACAGTCCCGGTTTGGGGGTCTTTTTCTTATATAGGCTCCTATTACCCCCCACCCCCTGATTTTTCACACTTGCTGTCTGGTCACCCTAGGGTGTGCACATGTGTGGGTCCCAGCTGCTCCCTGCCCCCCTCATTGAAGCAGGTGTGCAGGGTTACTGCCCTGGGAACAGCAGGGCACCAGTGGACGTGGGGCCAGCTGCAGACAGGGGCGTGGGGCAGGGCTAGCTGGAGGCAGGGGGTGCAGGGCTGGCTGCGGGCAGGGCAGGGGATGCGGAGCTGGCTGGAGACAGGAGGGTGCGGGGATGGCTGGAGGCAAGGGGGTGTGGGGCTGGCTGGAGACAGGGCAGGGGCTGACTGGAGGTAGAGGCTGGCTGCGGGCAGGGCAGGGAGGTGCAGGGCTGGCTGGAGACAGGGGCTGGCTGCGGGCAGGGCAGGGGGTGCAGCAGAGGCTGGCTGCGGGCAGAGGGTGCAGGGGTGGCTGGAGACAGGGGCTGGTGCGGGCAGGGGGTGCCGAGGGTGCGGCAGGGGCTGGCTGCGGGCAGGGAGTGGCTGGAGACAGGGGCTGGCTGCAGGTACGGGCTGCGGGGGTGGCTGGAGACAGGGGCTGGCTGCGGGCAGGGCAGGGGGTGCAGCAGGGGCTGGCTGCGGGCAGCGGGTGCGGGGGTGGCTGGAGACAGGGGCTGGTGTGGGCAGGGCGGGGGTGTGGCAGGGGGTGGCTGGAGACGGGGGCTGGCTGAAGGCAGGGGGTACAGGGGTGGCTTGAGGCAGGGCAGGGGGTGCGGCAGGGGCTGGCTGCAGGCTGGGGGTGCGGGGGTGGCTGGAGACAGGGGCTGGCTGTGGGCAGGGCAGGGGGTGCGGCAGGGGCTGTCTGGAGGCAGGGGGTGCAGGGGGTGGCTGGAGGCAGGGCAGGGCGTGGCTAGAGACAGGGGCTGGCTGCAGGCAGGGGGTGCAGGGGGTGGCTGGAGGCAGGGCAGTGGGTGGCTAGAGACGGGGGCTGGCTGCAGGCAGGGGGTGCAGGGGGTGGCTGGAGATGAGGGCTGGCTGCAGGCAGGGGGTGCGGGGATGGCTGGAGGCAGGGCAGTGGGTGGCTAGAGACGGCGGCTGGCTGCAGGCAGGGGGTGCAGGGGGTGGCTGGAGGCAGGGCAGGGGGTGGCTGGAGATGAGGGCTGGCTGCAGGCAGGGGGTGCAGGGGGTGGCTGGAGGCAGGGCAGGGGGTGCGGCAGGGGCTGGCTGCGGACAGGGGATGCGGGGGTGGCTGGAGACAGGGGCTGGTGTGGGTAGGGCAGGGGCTGGCTGGAGGCAGGGGGTGCAGGGGGTGGCTGGAAACGAGGGCCTGCTGCAGGCAGGGGGCGCGGTGGTGGCTGGAAGCAGGGCAGGGGGTGGCTGGAGACGAGGGCTGACTGCAGGCAGGGGCTGCAGGGGTGGCTGGAGGCAGGGCAGGGGCTGCAGGGGGTGGCTGGAGACAGGGGCTGGCTGCGGGCAGGGGGTGCGGGGGTGGCTGGAGGCAGGGGCTGGCTGCAGGCAGGGTGGTGGGCGCTCCCGGGGAGAGCAGCAGGACACAGCCCAGGCCCAGCAGAGCAGCTGGGGACCCACCAGGCAGCAGCGGGAGCCCCAGGGCCAGGGGAGCAGCAGCAGCACCAGGGCTCATGCCCAGGGCCAGGCAACAGCCCACATGGCTCCCGCAGTGCAGCACCCCCGGTGGCCAGAGGAGGAATTACATCACTTCCCGGCCAGAGCCCATCAAAGCCTCAGCGCCCCCTGCAGGGAAGCGGGTTAACAACCGGTTCTAAAACTGCTTCAAAATTTAACAACCGGTTCACGCGAACCGGTACGAACCGGCTCCAGCTCACCACTGGACGTAAGCAACGCAGTGTCTATATTGACCTAACTACATCGACCTTGACTCCATGCTGCTCGTGCAGTTGGAGTTATTAAGTTGGCATAGTGGGGCATTACTTGGGCAGGAGCAAAATTTAAGTGTAGACACTTCCATAGTTAGGTCAATGTAAGCTGCTTTGCATGGACCTAACTTTTCAGTAAAAAGAACAGGAGGACTTGTGGCACCTTAGAGACTAACTAATTTATTTGAGCGTAAGCTTTCGTGAGCTACAGCTCCCTTCATCGGATGCATGTCAATTTGTTAGTCTCTAAGGTGCCACAAGTCCTCCTTTTCTTTTTGCAGATACAGAATAACACGGCTGCTACTCTGTAACCTAACTTTTTAGTGTAGACCAGACCTAAGATCACTTTCTGACTAAGATCTATTTTTGTATTTTGACCAAAAAAAAATAAAGGAACGGATAAGTTATTGCCAAAAATAGGATAGGTTTGAAATTTGCTTGATCACTTATGGCAAAATGGCTGATGTTGGTATGGTGGGTCCCGTGCTTTTCTTGGTGGGGGGGCTAGGATGCCACCCCTTGCTCCTGCTCTTGGGGCACCAAGGGCCCCACTAGGTGGCCCAGGAAGGTGGTAGAGGAGGGAAGCGGGGGAAGGGTCTGGGTTTACTCCTCACTCTGAGCCCCAGCCCTCCTTACCCTCTTCCCCCTTGGGTAAGGTTACCCTCGGACCTTGACGCTAGGGGAAGGTCTCCCTTCCTCTGGTCTTTCAATTCTGAGCAACACACCTCCAAGCTCCAGTCCTCTCTCTTTCCTCACTCCACCCTGTCTGCCTGGAGCAAGAGGTTTTTATTAGGTTCCTGACAGGGCCTTAATTGGCTACAGGTGCTCCAATTAACCTGTAATAACCTTCCCTAGTCTATAGGGAACCACGCCTTAATTAGCCTAGAGCTTATATATCTCCCCTCTCCCAATGCTCCCTGGCCCTGCTGTATCACACACTGTAATAAACTAGGGGGGATTTTCTTCTGAATTCTTAATAGCTGACAATTCAGCATTCCAGCAAAGGGAAATTAACACCAACTAAGATAGCCATTTCACTGCATGACCACGCAGTACCTTGATTTGTTGCTGCTAGAGGCCTGGTCTACACTACAGATTAGGTCAACATAAGGCAGCTTTTGTTGACCTAACTCTGTAAGCATCTACACTAAAATGTAGCTTCCACTGATGTAACTTGCCCCCATACCGACTTAATAACTCCACCTCTGTGAGGGGCCTAGCGCTTAAGTCGATGTAGGTAGGTCGATGCAGTGTCAGCCTAGACACTGAGTTGCTTACATCGACTGTTGCTGCCTTTCAGAAAACCATCCCACGATGCCCCACACTGGCAGTTAAATCGGTGCAAGAGCTCCTGGTGAGGATGTGCACCACAGAGACAAGGAGCGTAATGTGGATGTATAAAACTGATTCAGTTACCGCGGTGGCTGTACGTCAGCGTAACTTAGGTCAACTTAAATTTTGTAGTGTAGACTTGACCTGAGTTATCAAAGTTAGAATATAGGATACGTGCTGTCCTGAGGTTCTGAGCCAAAGCCTACTGAAGTCAATGGACAGCTGCAACGGAAAATGGCTCAGGCCAATAATGAGGGAGAAAGGGATCACAACACACAGAGCACCATGCCAGCATGTGTACCCAGAACTGGGCTGCGTACCTATTCATTCATCAGTGACAAGGCTGGTAGGCAGCTGAGGAAGTAACAAAAGAAAAGCAAAGACAAGACATATTTTCTGTTTATAAAGTATACTTATTACACTCTTAAGGTGTTACGTACAAAAGTTTAATATTGCTAAGAGATGCACAATCACCATCAAAGTCCCCTCAATAGTTACCCAGATAGATGATTTATTTAGGTGCCTAAATATGGATTTAGGTGCCTAGCTTTATGCAGTATTGTATATAGTCATAAGGTTAAGGCAATAAACTCAGACTCAAGAGATCTGGATTCTGTTTCCAGCTCCACCACAAATTATGTCTATGATCTTGGACAAGTCTCATTTAATCACTCTGTGCCTCCGTTCCTCATCTGTAAGAGTGAGCTTATCTTGTATCTTTATGGGATAAATTCATTGGCACAGGCCCTGGCTGTCTCTCACTATGTGTATGTACAGCACCTAGCACAGTGGGGACCTGATCTCTGTGGGCACCTTTAGGTGCTACTCTAGTACAAATACTTAATGCCAATAAAACTTTTGGTCTAATGTGCAATTTAAATGTTAGTAACATTGATGGTTCATTTTATTAATGTCTATCTGAGGGTAATTAAGTTTTATGAACTAATTACTTACTATTAGGCTGAGGGAAGCTTGTCTATTCATAGCTTTAAATGATATTACTGCTACTAAGAGTAATAAAACAAAACATGAATTAAATCTCAAACAGCTCCACCAAGGTCTGAATTAATTACCAGAAAATCCTACATTTTTCTCCTGACCAAGACTGAATGATTCATGGTTATGTCTTGATAAACTTAGACTAAAGTTTTGGAGGGATATCAGTTCCCTTCTTTGTGCACAGGGAGAGCCAAAATAAGCACTAGGGTGTCAGATAAATAATAGTAATAAATGAAGAATTATTATTTGTATTACCATAGATTCTAGGAGCCCCTGTCACGGACCAGGACCCAATTGTGCTAGGCGCTGTACAAACAGAACAAAGAGAGACTGACTCTGGCCCAAACATCTAACAATCTGAGTATAAAACTGGAGAGCAATTGATATGGATGAGGGAATACAAGGAAACAATGAGATAATATTGATCAGCATGATGGTCAGCCATGCTCTTTGCACACCAGGAACTTACAACAAAAGTTAAGAGAGAAAATTTTGAGTCATCTGTGGAATTTTGTGACGGATAAATGGGATTGAGTGAGCCACACTCATTCTCTTCTTGTTTCTCTGCAGAACACCTAGTCTAAGAGATATTAGAGAGACAAGGTGGGTGAGGTAATACTTCAAGAAGAGCTCTGTGTAGCTCAAAAGCTTGTCTCTGTCACCTGCAGAAGTTGGTCCAGTAAAAGATACTACCTCACCCACTTTGTCTCGCTAATATCCTGGGGCCAACACAGCTACAATAACACAGTACATCTAACAGATTAACAGGATTCTCAGAGTTAGTGTACACCAACTGGGCCAGATCCTCGGTGGGTGTTAACTGCAATCAATGGAGCTACATCAATTTACACTTGCTGAGGTTCTGGCCCATTCTGTTTTGCACAGATGCTTCCAATCAGCTTGCGAGAAGCTGTTGTACTGCAATGCTGTAGATCCAAGACAAAGCAGAAAATATGTCCCAGGGGGTCACTCCTTCTTTAAATGCACACTCTAAGAGAACAACGCTGACCTCACATCTCAGCAGTAACAGATAGGATAAAGAGAACAACCCTGGGCTGCGGCACTGAGGAATTAGCATGTACCTCAATTACTGGAAAACTGTTTTTAAAATAAAATCCAACCCCAATGCATTGTTGACTTGCCCATTGAATGGAGCACCCCATAATGCACACAGCAACCCTATACTAGCTGCTGTAATTTCTTGGCTCTTAACCATGGAGGTGCTTCCTGTTCACTCAGGAAATTCTCTTGTCAAATAATGCAAAAAAAAAGAAAAAAAGAAAAAAAAAAGGGTGAATATTGGTTTGGATCCCAAGTGGCTTTTCAATTTGACCATAAAAAGGAAAGGAGGACTTGTGGCACCTTAGAGACTAACAAATTTATTTGAGCATGAGCTTTCATGGGCTACAGCTCACTTCATCAGATGCATGTAGTGGAAAATACAGTGGGGAGATTTTATATACACAGAGAACATGAAACAATGGGTATTACCATACACACTGTAACGAGCATGATCAGGTAAGGTGAGCTATTACCAGCAGGAGAGCAGGGGCGGGGGAAGAGGAAGAACCTTTTGTAGTGATAATCAAGGTGGGCCATTTCCAGCAATGGACAAGAACATGTGAGGAACAGTGGGGGGTGGGGGGGACTAAACATGGGGAAATAGTTTTACTTTGTGTAATGACACATCCACTCCCCGTCTTTATGCAAGCTTAATTTATTCACTACTTGTGAACGTTCATTTGTAGAGCTGGGAAATGGCTTTCATCTGAAGGCCCATATTCCACGCGTGAACAAGCATGTTCAGCATGTGCTATTCTTTGTTCTCTTGTTTAAGATGTTTCAATCATCGGATTGAGGCGCAGAAACAAACCCATGCGAGGAAGGTATCAAATCACACATCACCAAAGCACAGGACCTGGCTCCTAGAGGAGTTTAGCACCTCTCACTAACTTCCCCTGGAGTTTTGGGTGCTCAGCACTTCTGAAGAAATAATCAAGCCCACAATAAATAGTCAAAGCCTGTCTAATAATTATGACGAGTGAATATATCCATAGAAAATAGAGCCTGTTTATGAAACAGTCATTATTGCCAACACTAAGCTTTCAAAAATAATGTGCTAGGCCACACACAAAAAAAGTCACGAGGGGGTTTTTTTTAATACACATTTTTGCTTTTGGGTTTTTTTAAATCATGATGGTTCACATGTTCAAGATTTTCTCCAGGACTAGAAATGTTTTTTTTAACATGAAAACTGAGATTCTCATGTAATCACATGACTCCAGGAGCTGAGGGTTTAAGACAAAACATGAAATATTGCAAGACTTGCAATAAAATAGGGAAAGTTAGGAACACTGAGATTCACAAGCAGAAACATGGGCTAAATTTGTGTTTTGATCCACTCTCCTCAGGAAAGCCAGGATATTACCCATCTGTATGCTCAAAATCCCAAACTACATGTCATGGTTTTAATATAGTCCTCATTGCCTGCACTAATCACTAGGATTACTACATCCAAAAGATCCCAGATGTTCTAATACTGAAATCATAATAATAGTGACTTCATGGTCCAAAGAGAGGTCTTTCAAGGGAAAGAATAAAATGTCATTATGAGCACAGCTGGCACCAAAAGGCAACTGGGAGATGAGTAAGATGAATGCCTCATAAAAAGCCAAAATAATGATGGTAACAGTAATACTTCAGTTACCCGGCATTTTTCATTTTCAAATACATTTACAGACATGAATATACAATTATCACTATTAAATAGGATCGTTTTTTCCAAGGATCGTTTTTTAGCTGCTGTTGCTCACTATACTGTATCCCAGTGGAAACCCGAATAAACTGTCATTGGGCAGTTGAGACATCACTGGCACTGTAGACCTCGCTGAATGATAAGACCTCTATTTTGGATGAAGCAGTCATTTTGGTTCATCTAGGCACTGAAGGCTGGACTGAAGATACACAATGTATATAGGGACTTGGGGAACACAATCTAATGTTGCAACTCGTTTCTGGCTTGGGCAAACAGAGTTTCAAAGTTTCCTAAGGCACCTCCAGTGTTAGTTTATGCTAAGATTATATAGGGGAGAACACACATGCATGCACATGGTGAAATACCAGTGATCCTGATTCTGCAACTCTTACAGTGGGCTAGATTGTTCATTTACAATCTGCTCCGAGTAAGGATTTTAGTTCGAATTGTTTTTCACAATCGAGCATTACTGGTACAAAAATCTTGCGACTTTTCAACTTTGTTCTTTTCAATAAATGGTCGGAACAAAAATGTTTTTGGAATGTTCACAATTCCTCCACAGGTTTCAACCAGCTCCAGCAGTAAGGAAATACCGTAACATGACCATACGCATTGCATATGTGTGGCCATGTGTGATAGGGGAAGAGGGATAGCTCAGTGGTTTGAGCACTGGCCTGCTTAAACCCAGGCTTGTGAGCTCAATCCTTGAGGGGGCCATTTAAGGATGTGGGGCAAAAATTGGGGATTGGCCCTGCTTTGAGCAGGGGGTTGGACTAGATGACCTCCTGAGGACCCTTCCAACCCTGATATTCTATTTATTTTAGATGATATTAGCAAATAGAGCAAGTAGCAGGACCCTTCCAACCCTGATATTCTAAAATGCTAAGCAGAGCTGGGTGAATCTGTGATGATAGGCCATGGACAGCTATAGATATTGACACATTTTTCAGTAACTTTGCCATGGCTTCCTTTGACCTGCCCCTTCATCTGTTCTCAGTAGGATCAGAAGAACCAAACTGCTGTTTTGAACAAGCTCTATCCTATATACATAGCTTGTTTTAACAAACAAAAGAAATGGGAAAACTGTTGAGAGGAGAAAATGCCAGGGAGCGGGGGTGGCTGTAAAGTTTATGAAGTGCAGACCGTGTGTCAGTGGGGCAATGATTTTATGATACAGGTCGGTGATGCTCTGCAGGTCACAACACACAAAGCAAGAAGTGGTGCATGTTTTATCAATTGCTCTTCAAGATCTAGTTACTTCCAGGCACAGACACCCCACACTCTGCACAAAACCAATCACATTGCCTTGGAGAGAGTGCAGGCGAGCGATGCAGCCTTGAAAAGCTGATCTGCTCGGGGCATCTCTTCCATCCATCCAATATCTGTGCCGTGTCTTTCTAGCCAGCAAGCCTGATGGCTCTCTGGGATTTTGGAATTCTCAGGGGACCCTGCTAATTTGCTCTTTGTCCTGCTGAAAAGCTTCACTTTTCAGCACATTAGCGACTGCTACTAGGTGGCTAATACGCTGCCTTTGGCATAAATAACTCAGCTCCGAGAGCACAGATACAGCTGCAGAGGAAGAAAGGATCTCAGTAGCAGATGTATACATAGGCTGGCACTGCTAATAACCTGCTTAAAAGTTGGACATGAGACAGCAACCACTGCTTGTATGGTATTTCCATTGCCTAGTTGTATAGCGAATACAATGAGCGGAATCCTCAGCCGTGCTCAGTAAGCACTGGGGGCTGGCCGAGGAGGCAAACAGCGGCTGTTTGTATGGCTCCCACATCCTGAGGCTGGATTTCTACCTACCCTGTCTCCAGTGTCATTTAGAGCAGCCCCAAGACTGTTCTAAACTATGTTTCCTTTTAATGGCCACTACAAGCCCTGGGGATTGTTGGCGGGCAGCATGTTCTGACCATGGTCCAAAATCCTCTCTGGATTGATGGGCCAGGGAAGTGGTATCATGGAACCAGCGACACTGGCTCTGCACTAACTGGTGATCTCCGCACTCCAGAACAGTGCAAAGGGGCTGAATTTAGGACCAGACTCTGGCCCAGTAACTCCACCTGCGGATGGACTTAGGGCCAGATCCTCAGCTAGTGTAATTAGCATTGCTCCTTTGAAGCCAACAGAGCTACATGGATTTACACCAGCAGAGGATCTGGCTCTTCCTCCTAATGGAAGCCCTATACACTACACTCTCTGCTACTCCTTTCATTCTAGCCCTACTTTGTCTCCGCTAGGCCCTTACTACTATCCATTTCCTCTGCTCCACCCTAGCTTGAGGATCATGGTTCTACCACTGTTACGGGACCAAAGATCCAAGGAGTTAGTTACCAAACCAAGGACATCATTACAAATGCCGTCTAGGGGAGGTTGTTTGTTTCACTGTCTCTTCTCCAAGCATGTGCTTTTCTCCCAGAAAGTGGGACTTTTATTGTGAAGCGAGCCCCTTAACATTTTACTGTGAAGCGAGCCCCTTAACATATCACACAAACGGAGCAGAGATTGGGCTCTGCCTTTTGTCTCTCCTAGCATTCCTTGCCATGTCTGCTAAATATCAGATACCGAGGTTTAAGCACATGTGGGCTCCCACCCAGCTCATCCTCCCCGCTAGCTTGTTTCTGCAGCAAAATCGACTCAAAGGGCCAAACACACTCCTGCTTGTGTTTCCCCCATCTGAAATTAATTTGGCCTATGGTCCTGAGTCTGTGACCTCACAAATCATTCCCACAGCAACAGACTGCAATATCACAAAGAGCAGGTTATGGGCTCAGGGCCTGATCCAAAGCCTACTGAAGTCAACAGAAACTTATGTCAAAGACATTGGATCCGAACTCAGACCCTGAGCTGTGGACATGTGAAACTTGGATGTGTACAAAGGTATTATTTGCACCCCACCTCGCATGGATCCTCAGGGCAGTTTGGTGCATCTTTGAAGGCTGTTCTGCCAGTAGCCCCAGATGCTATGAGATCTAATGATCACAGACAGTCATAGGGAAGCCCCCTGTTTCCTGGTCACATACTTGGCGATGTACAAATCTTGACACGTACTAGTGCAGCCTAAGTGGCTAGAGCATGCACTATGGGTCAGGACAGCTGGCTTCTATACCCAGCTTGGCCTGCCCCTTGCCGTGCCTCAGTTTCCCCATCTGTAAAATGGGGATATGATACTGACCTACTTTGAAAAACCCTATGAGAGGTACTGAAGAAAAGTGCTCTGTAAGAGCCAGGTATTATTACTAACATCAAAACAGTTCTGCTATCAAATACCTGCAGTGAACTTTTTGCACATGAGCTATGCACTAAGAATGACTTGGCAAATAATTCTGAATTACAAATGTATTTCAGACAATTTGCAAACAGAAAAAAGACAAGGAAATCTGATGTATAAATAATCTGTCATGAACTATTCACCCATTGCTATTCCTGACACATCTTTAAGAAACTAATAACTAGTACCATTGTTCAAGAAGAATGAGATTATACTACACTTCTGTGGCATGATGTGATCCTTCCTAATTGATTTTGGACGCTGACTTATAATATACAGCAGATATCTGGGAACTGCAATAATTTTAACATGTAATCATCCTGGTCTGTTACCAAAATGAGCTATTCCTTCGACAGTACTTTGATAACTCCCCACTTAAAAGATGAGCGTGTATTCGTAAGCCAAGATTTTCAAGCGTGACTGGCGAGTTTGGGCAACTCAACTTTTGAGTGCCCATCTAGGAACATTTTAAAAGGGACGCTTTAGAGTGTCTCAAAGCTGAGCACCCAAAATCATGAGTTGCTTTTGAAAAAATTGGCTTTGGTATCACTGTCAGCAGAGATCAATTAAACTTTGTGATCAGCACAGACGGCCTTAGAACCATCTGTTATTTTATTTCATACAACTCCCAAAGTGCTTTTGGTCAGGGACTGCCTGCTTGCTCTGTGTTTGTAGAGTGCCTCGTATCATGGGGTGCTGGGCCATAACTGGAACTCTATAGTGCTACTGCAATAAAAAGAGATACATTATGAATACTAGTAATATATTTGCATAGCATTTGGCTGGTTAACCTAACCTAGGAAATTCAAATTAGAGGTCTATTTTAAAGCACTGACATCACATGCAACTTTGAATTTCGGGGCCTTTGTCACTTACGGTGCAGTTTTGGTAGGTTTTTATTTTAAATACCAAACTTCTTTCCTTATTCAAAGAGGCCAGCAAATCTCTAGAATATGGATTACCCAACACACTTTGAAGACATGCAGGGCAGCGGCTAAACTGCTCCAAATGGTATTTAGGTGGTGTGGTTTAAAAGGGGCTTAAAGCGCTGCTCTGAACTGCTGGGCCACAGCTTTATGCATGCCAGTCCCCTTGCACCAGACTGTAATGAGCACAAGTGTCTGAAAAGACTGCATAGCACAGGGGCATCCTGGCCACACCCCTTTTCCTCTGGCCATGCCTCCTTGAGGTAAAGGCACCACTTGCCTTGTCTACACTGAGGTAGCAATCTTGTAAAAAATGCACCTTCTTTCCTAGAAAAGATGCATCCCCATAGGCAACAGCCATATGGCCTCAAGGTGTCCTGAGGCCTTATCCACATGGGAAAGTTGCATCAATACCTTAAGGTGTAAAGTTAAACAGATATTGTTAAACTGGTTCAAACATCTGTGTGGACATTCTTGTGTCAGTGTAAATTGAATGGCAACAGGTTTCAGTTAAACCACAACTTGTAGTCTGAAAGGAGTGCTCACACAGGGGGGTTAAGCTATGTTGGCATTTAAGTTAAACTGGTGCAACTCAATCTTCCGGATATGGGAAATACATGGTGAGCCAAACACGCAGCTCATAGCGATCCCCCAACACGCTAATCAGTGAGCAACATCAGCCGAGGGGAACACGTTCTGCTCCCTGCAACTAGCGTAGGAATTTAGTAAGGGGAAAGTCTGCCTTCACGAAGGTGCTTCGGACCCAGTCCTTTCTTCGCTGTAGAGTCTGGATTTCATGCTCCCAGCCTGGATCACTCCATGCGGGGGAGGGATAGCTCAGTGGTTTGAGCATTGGCCTGCTAAACCCAGGGTTGTGAGTTCAATCCTTGAGGGGGCCATTTAGGGATCTGGGGCAAAAAATAATTGGGGATTGTGCCTGCTTTCAGCAGGGGGTTGGACTAGATGATCTCCTGAGGACCCTTCAACCCTGATAGTCTATAAGTCTATGAAAACTGGGCTGTGGTGGGTAAGCTGTAGCAAGGCAGCTGGGATGAGAGTTTAAAGAGCTCTTCAGCTGCACACTAGCTGAACTTATAGGAAGAAAACTGTTGCCAGGTTAACTCCTAGAATACTCCGCTTCTGCCCAGAGGACAAATAATCAACCGAAGGATAAACTCGCGGAAGTGCTGACACAACCGTAACTGGAAGAGCACTCACAGCGGGGCTGTCATACAGGGCCCGTAGGAAATTCCACTGTGATTGACACTCCACAACCACATCATTTGTTACCACTCTCCGCCTGCCTCCCCCTCCCCTGCTTTTCACTTCCAGGGACAGAACCTGCCCCAGCGCAGCACGCTGGGCTCTCCTTCAATCTGATTTCCATTCGAGCAACCTCCTCGGAGGATTGACTCACGCTGCTTGACATAAAGCACCATCTCGCCGGGCTTGTGTGAGGAAATACCACCGAGAGCTGTCTAACTCGATATTTTTGGCAGTCCTTACTCTGTGCATTACCCGGTAGGTTTCTAGCCATGGTCTCGGCCTTTTTGCAGTCATTTTAGAACAGTCTTATATATCCCTTTCTTAGCTCATTTGAAATGGCTAGATAGAGTGCAAAATGGTGCAAGGATTGTAGTAAATCTGACCTGCTCGGAATTACTTTAATGTATGAACTGTAACCACCCCTCTCTTTTCTCCCACTTTGTCATTAATTCACTTCAAAGGGACTCCAATACTGGCTACAGCGAAATAGGATTTCAGCATCATACACAGTGGATGAGACACCCAGAAGTCCTATTATGGGAGCTCCCCGTGTTTATGGGAGTTCTGTGCTTCATCCACCTCTGATAGCCCTAACACCTAGAGCTGTGAAAAAATGTTCACAATGAAACATGAGACCAGCCAAAATTGGCCTGGGTTTGAGTTTGGTTACAAGTGGGGAAAGTCAGATGAAGTTCACGATGAGATCTGGAAACTAGTTTCATGAAGCTTTTTAGTGAACCCGGGTCTAGTTTCAACCAAGCCTGGCCAACCATTTTCTAGCAAACTTGGACTGATCTGTAGTTTTGAACAGAGAAATTGTGCAAAATTAATGGTTTTGATAGGAACCCAGAGGCAAACTTAGGTGGTTGCCACTGAGTTTAGCTTTCAGGCTCTGAATTAGTTCCAAACTGAAGTTCAAGTCAAAATTCAGGATAGTGCATACCCATGTGGAGTTGCAAAACCACCTGAATCAAGACCAAGCTCTTCAGACCTGGGACTATAAATACAGAAGCACAGTAGCACCTCCATAGTTAAGGTTGGGTTGAATTTTGCTTCACTATATTTGTGTACAACACCTAGCCCAACGAAGCCCCCTACCTGGAGCCACAGTCGTGCTTGTACGTGTCACAGAATGAGCGCTCAGCAGAAGCAGTGGGTGCCATGGGGCAGGGTTGAGGTGCATTGGCAGAGCAGGGTGAGTAGCCTCCCCACTGGACATCTGGCTCACGCCTTCCTCTAATGAACAGTGAGTGAATTCACTCAAAAAGTTAAGAAAGAAGGAGGAGGGGAGTGAAGTCAGGCTCCTCTAGTCAGCATTAAGAAAAGATTTCACAGCCAGAACGTGTTCCTCAGAGTGACCTAAAAGCTCTTCTCACTTTCCTCTAAAAAGCCCCTTATTTTGATGGGCAAAGGCTTAGGAATAATGAGAGAACAGTGGCGTAAATGCCATTAAAAATCACTTCCTCATACTGCTCCTTTGCCAGAGTATACCTAATAAAGCTTATTTTGTTGGCGCCCTCAGTAATACATGGCCCAGATCTTTCTCCTGCTCTTAGCTGAATGAGGGCCAAGACACTCTACACAATTTATTTTGTTAAGAAAGAAGCTTTTTTATTTGAGAAGCTTTTGGGCCAGATTGTGACTGGTCCTTGTGCCAGTCCACATAACAGGAATGGAAAAGGAAGAGTTGTCCAGTGGTTAGGGGGGCGAGCCTGGAATTTGGGAGACCTGGGTTCATTCCCTGCTCTGCCACAGACTTCCTGTGGGATTGTGGGGAAGTCACTCTATGCCTCAATTCCCCATCTGTAAAATGGGCCAGTAGTACTTCCCTACCTCACGCAGGCTTGGGCAAGATAAATTAGGATTGAGATGCTCCAATACTATGGTAATGGGGACTATGTAAGTACTTTAGAGTTGGGGGGGAGCAGAAGGCATTGCAAAGAGCTATGTCCTCTTGTTGCATACTCACCGTCCCTATGCTCATGGGAGCACAGAGATCACTATTTCCACGCATAGTCTGGGGCAGATGTTACCCACACAGGATGAAGCCACCAGTCCAAAGAGTGGTGCTGCCCACCTACTGCTTTGCACTAGACTGCTCAGGGGCTCCCTCACTGGCTGCACTGCTCCATATTGCCTCTGACTCACGGGCGAGCCTTGCAGGCTAGTTGTTAGAAACAGTAAGAAAGGGGCATTTTCAACACAGTAACTTACGCAAAAATGTTGGCCAGCATTAGTGATCTCTTTTGACTGCCCTTTGTAAGTAGGTTTCCTGCCATGTTCCCAACACCTTCTTGTTGGGCAGTGGGATTTCTGTAAAATCTACTCTTATTTTGCATGTCTCCCTGTTTTGCATTAGGCCTCGGACATAGTGCTTATAAGCCTGCACTTGTGAAGGGAATTCAGGCAGGGTGGCTCTAGAAGGCAGGTGACCAAAGCCTGCCTCTTACTGACAGATCTGCTTAGAAACAATAAGAGTGAATTGCAGATATAGTCTCACCTTGAGAGCTTCCTTTTACGTAAGTTTCTAACAAGCCAGAGCCTGCATCGCTGTGGTGTGCACCTTTGGACATCCTTTAAAGGTATTTGGCTGCATCACAAAAGCGTGCACTAGAGAAGTGTCTGTGACTGAGCGAATGGGTTTATGACGGGGCTACCAGAACTCTTAAAATTAAGTGGTTAATTTCTGCTGTTTTGTTCTCTGTGTTATGAATTATTTAAACAGCCAGGTTTTCCCCATGACTCCTTAATTTGCAGGCACATCCGATTGGGGCATACAAATACCCATTCTGCATATGAACAGGGCGATTTTGTATGTGTATCATGGACGCGCTCAATTTTGTGGGTGCATTTAAGGTGGCTGCCTGAAAATGTGGCCAATTGTAGCAGGGGTGTCTTATGAAAGTATCCTTCAACTATCCAGATGATCAGGCTACGTTCTATGCAGAGCAGCACTCACAAAAAGGAATCGATAGAGTCGTTTTCAGTATGTTACACAAATGACCTAACAGATAGATGGCTCCATGCATTTTCAGAGGCATTAGCAGCATCGTTTTCTAGATGTAGAAATTCAGCTGCTCCAATAACTTGCTTATTAAATCATCCTTGTTGTTGTATCCTCCACCACAAATGACCAGGGCCCAGGACTATAAACCCAGAGGAACGATCACCAGCCACAGAGCTGTTGGTCTGGTGGATACTGAAGTAGTCATATTTGGCTTGGGAACCCGCATGAAGAAATCTCACTATGGTAGGTACAATTTATTCCATAGAAGGAAGAAGATATTGGTGAAAGTCTGAGTGAAGTAAGAGACAGAGGAAGTTGGGGGGAGGGATAGCTCAGTGGTTTGAGCATGGGCCTGCTAAACCTAGGGTAGTGAGTTCAATCCTTGAGGGGGGCCATTTAGGGATCTGGGGCAAAAATTGGGGATTGGTCCTGCTTTGAGCAGGGGGTTGGAGTAGATGACTTCCTGAGGTCCCTTCCAACCCTGATATTCTATTTATTTTGGATGATATTAGCAAATAGAGCAAGTAGCAGGGCATTTTGCCACAATGATGTTACTGAGCCAGCTGATTCAGTGCACTAATCTGTGGTTAAGCCTTCTTATTATGTGACACTATCCCTTATGCTGTAACCTTGTCTATTATCGTATCTGATTCTTTACCAATTCTGGATGAAAACTGACTTAGAATCATAGAATATCAGGGTTGGAAGGGACCTCAGGAGGTCATCTAGTCCAACCCCCTGCTCAAAGCAGGACCAATCCCCAATTAAATCATTCCAGCCAGGGCTTTGTCAAGCCTGACCTTAAAAATATCTAAGGAAGGAGATTCCACCACCTCCCTAGGTAACGCATTCCAGTGTTTCACCACCCTCCTAGTGAAAAAGTTTTTCCTAATATCCAACCTAAACCTCCCCCACTGCAACTTGAACTTGGGGTACTGGGAGCCAGCGCACACCCATTTGCACCATTCCAGTCCAACACTGGTGCTGCATGGGGAGGCCTTGGGTGAAGCAGCCATGCAGGGGTGTCTGTGCAACCTCAGTTGCTGTGCAAAGGGTGTCCCCTGTTAGCTCCACGTTGGCTAGAATGAAGGTCAGCAATAGGGTGGGTCTGGAGCAGATCCAGGCAGGTAGCCTAGGATCCATACTGCGTGGCTCCTGTTGCCCCACACACCCCATAGCTGGCATGCAGGGGGATGCTGCTGCCACCAGACCAGTCCACAGGCTGGAATGGCAGTGGCTGCATTGCACCTTTCCATCCTATCCCCATATTGGGGAGGATGGATTCCACCTTTGCAGTCTAGCTGCACTTGATACACCTAAACCTGACTGCTTGAGCTTTGAGGGTGAACTTAGGTCTGACACAGAGATAACAATACTCAACCTAACCAGTAAAGGATGCAGTAAAGGATGCTGAGAGTCATTAGAATCTGCTTCAACTCCCACAAAAGCCAATAGCAAAACTCCCCTTGACTTCCGTTGAAGCAGGATTAAGCTCTTGTGGAATTATTTATTTCAGGTAAACACCATGTTTCTTTACAGCTGGTCATTGGGGCTGTTCAATGTAAGCTATGGTTCTCCCATTCCTAGGCTGAGAGGTGCTCTTCAAATGATGAGCTAGATAATGAAATAAATCAATAATAAAGCAAGATACAAATTCACTTAACAAGCAAACCAGGCTTATTTTAAACAAAGTCAGACACAATGCAATATAAAAAGGGACAAGGTTACTTGTGTTATATGAGTATCCTGTTCCATCAGATGCTGGAAATATTGGTCAATGCTGCTGGTGTAGTCCTCCATGCCAGTTATGGGGCATGTGTGGGCACTAGGATCCACACGAGGGGGAGAGGGGAGAGTTTAAATTCTGATTACGCCTAAGAAAGTTGGCAGGGACACTATGGAATGCTTCATCCTAATCAAAAGATTTTTTTTTAAATGCTGTCACCATTCATATTGAGGTTACATTTATAAGAATAGTTTATAAAGGGTTAACGCATGATTACTAGATGTTTAAGCATGTTACAGACATTTGCATGTGTTATTGATGGTTATAAGCAACCAGCAACATACTCTCACCTACTGGAGTCTAGAAGCACCTGTAATAACTAAGTAGCCATTTATTAATTATGTAATAATTCTTTAAAATTACATTGATAAAAATGTATAAAGTGTGATCAAAAATCCTTTAATTCCTCTAAGCAAAGAGGAGATAAGGAATGCTAGTTGCAAGTGAGATGATCAGAATTTGCATGCACACACACCACCAACAACAACTTTAAGAAGGGCTCGGCAATGCATTGCCTTCAACAAAAGGAATGAGTTCAGATGTGGCCTGGGACATAAGTAACAATGAGCTCATTTTCCTCGTAAGCTGCTTGATACTGTTTGATGGTTTTTTAAATAGAACTGTTTCTCTTTAACTGCTCTGGTCTTGTGTTGCACAAATATTGGCATGAGCACTATTTACATGTAAAGATTTGCACTAAGGGCTTAATCCTCTGCTCACTGAATTCAGTGGCAAAGTTCCCATTGATTTTAATACTGCAGGATCTGGGCCTAAAATCTGGCCCTGATTTTCAAGGGGTGCTAAACCCTCAGTTCCTCCAACTGAATTCAATAGGCATTGCTGACGCTCAGCACCTCTGAAAATCAGGTCTCTTACAACAGCCCAAGTACCCACAGTACATTCCCAACAACTCTTCCCAAGGTTTCATATCTGAAGCTTTAAAAAAAACAAAAACCAAAAAAACCCACCCACAAATCATGATACTCATTGCAGTGAGAGCATCAAACTACAGTAACTAATGACTTGCTTCCCGCCCCATCCCTGCCGCCCCAAGTTTCCATCTATGCCATTTTGACACTGATCTCATTAAACTGTATACCAAGTCTAAAACGTTTTATGCCAGACTTATCCTGCAGCAGGTTTTTATAGCCACATCTTTTCTTGCGAATTAGAGTGCCAATATGCTCTTCGGCTCCAACTCTGGATGTGCCAAACTTTATTGCTGGCAACAGAATGCCGTAATTGTTACACAGTCAATATTCCTAACTTTAGATACAGAAATGATACAGGAATACATATTGGATAAGCACATTCAGTAAATCAGAACCTTTCCAATGATATCATATATAAGCCATCTTGCATAAAATATATTCTAGTTATGCCATATTCATATCATAACCATATTTCTATGAAGAATATGGGATGTAGCGTCACAACTGTTCATTATATTTCCTTTTAACCATGCTGGAAACTGGCCGCAGGTTGCAATGAATTAACGACTTTACCAAAGAGCCTCAGTCAGGTTCTTAGTGCATTCCTACTTAACCCACTGGGGCTCGTGAGGCAGGTGGAAAAACTCCTTGGTGCTCTGCTGATTGGCCCATTGGAGAAAAAACTCTTTCCTGACCTCTTAACAGGCGATTGGCTACATCTGCAGCATCTGTCAGGCTGGACTCCCAGCCCTAGTTCCGAGGGGGTAGGGTCAGGCTGCCGGAACGAAGCCAAAAGAGGCTCCAAATGGCCCCTGCTCCAGGTTAAACCTTGGCAGATGGAGAATGCTGGGCATCCCTCACCCGCAGCTGGCTAATGGGTGCCAGAAACTCCCAGCGGTGGGAGGAGGAGCTATCTGGTGTCCCTCAGGAAGGGTCTCCCTCCCATTTTGCTGGGACTGTCCCCTTTCACCATGGGCCCCATCAGGTTCCCCCATCTGTTGAGGCGGGAGGTGGCATTTTGCAGTGGTGCCGTACTTAGGGGACAGGCCCTTACATAGCTGTATAGCTGCCACTTAATCCCATGCCTGCCATTTAATCCCATGCATGCCTCTGTCCTACAGCAACCAGAGTTTGTGCCGGTAGCCAAGTCAATTGTGCTGGTGCAAGTCCTGGTTTATACCCCCATAACACGTGTACAATAGAGGTTTGCACCAGTTTAGTTATATCAGTGTGTCTACATTGGTAACCATAGGACGACATTTTAGTCTTAAAATAGACTAAAGCTATGCAGCATCTTTCCTACAAGCTAAAGCACCTTTCCAACCATCTGCTGGGTTAGTGATTGTGTCATAAACCACCAAATTAGACTCTGTTTAAGTTTTAATGTTAAAGTGTGTGGGCTTATCTGCACTGGGGATTTTTGCACCAATGCAAAACTAGATGTAAACTGACTTGCACTGGTGCTGTGCAACTAGGAGTTTGCATTAGGGCAGCTACAATTGTGCAAACATCTGTAGTGCAAAGAGACTGTGACAATTGTACTGGAACAGCAGTGAACAAGAGGACAGTGTATGGGTTTGCTGTTTCTCAGAGGGTAACAAACTGTTGCCAATTCTCACAATATTATTATAACTCTCAGGACATTTTATTGTTTTTCTTAAAGCCTCAGCTCCTAGAGTCACGTGATTATGTGAGAATTTCAATTTTTTTGTTTAAGGAGTCAGTTTGTAGTCTCCATGGTTGCAGAGAAAAGCTAGAAGACATGGACCTGAAAGGCGTCCACACCAGAAAGCAAATAAAAAGAACCCAAACTTCAGTTTTTTAAAACAAACAATTTTTTGGCACCTGGCTCAAACCCCAAACGTGGAAAGTCATGAAATATTCTAACAGAGTCCACTGTGATCTGCATCAAATAGGCAGAATACAGATCAATTCATGACACAAGCTACCCCCCAGGCAATGCATTTCAAGAAATAAGGAGTTCTAACGAGCAACAGCCCTTTAATTTCCATTAAATGTCCAGAGCCTCCCAGTCCAGATGAAGTGCTCTCTTCAGCAACACCTATCTAAACTGGGAACGAACTAGTGTCAGTCAAAAAACCCCAGCTGTTTTTCATGGGAAACTTTGGAGAAAAAAGTTTCCTTGTGAAAGACAACTGACTGTTTAAAAATGAAAATTTGAGACGTTTTGGTAGAGACAAACTTTAGTTTTTGAAAACTGAAAAAACAGGAGCATGATGGAAGAAGCTAGTTATATGAAAATGTAACCCTCCTCACTCCCCCGAATCTCCCTGGCCACTGCCACGAATACCAATTTCCAGCCAGGAGACTCCATGAACAAGGAGACCACAAAGTGACATTTCTGCGCACTTTACAGCCCGTTGATGCTGCCTTGGGTGCCTAAGTGTAACTTCAAATCAGGCCCTGTAGGGAGCTGCTCAGGCCTGCCCTCCCGCTTTGTACTCCCGGAGGTATTTTACCTGTCCCAGTCACAATGCCTCTGGAAGCAGCTGTCAACATAGAGGTCCCCTCTCCACTGTACTGTGGGCAGTAGCTCAAGGCCAAACATTACCACCCTTCAGCACAGGGACCAGAGTTGGTACAAACTTCTCACTTATTGGTCGAATCCACTTCTCCCTCCGACCCTGAATCTTCTGTGAAAGGCCAGTGCTCTCTGGTAACACAGTGACAACATTTAAGGCAGTCCCAGACACATTTATCCTGGTGTTTACTGAACTGTCACTGAATTAAGGCTCACGTGGAAAACTCAAGGAAAGGAAAGGAAAGGGGAGAAAACAGGATAAACACAGCTTGATTTCCATGTGATTCTAGGTCTTCACCCAGCACATTCCTGTACTAAATATGGGCATGCAAGCAACCACGTTGTGTGTCTGAGTCAGCCAGAATGACACTTGAACAGAGCACCCCATTGCAGCCACTCTGCCTCAACTTCCCCACCCTGCTCTTCAGTCTACTCTAGCCATAGATGTGACATGACTCACTGGCCAAGCCACTTTACAGAGTTCAACCCCTTCCAGATAACTGAGTCCTTTAGACCAGGGGTGGGCAAACTTTTTGGGCCGGGGCCACATTGGGGTTGCGAAACTGAATGGAGGGACGGGTAGGGAAGGCTGTGCCTCCCCAAACAGCCTTACCCCCGCCCCCTATCCGTTCCCTCCCACTTCCCGCCCCCTGACTGCCCCCCTCAGAATTCCCTGCTCCTTGTCCCAGGACCCCCAATCCCTAACCGCCCCCAGGGATCCCACCCTCTATCCAACCCCCCGCCCCCACTCCCTGTCCCCTGACTGCCCTGACCCCTACCCACATCCCCGCCCCTCGACAGGCCCTCTGGGACTCCCATGCCTATCCAACCTCCTCTGCTCCTCATCCCCTGACGAACCCCCTCCAGAACCTCCGCCCCATCCAACCGCCCTCGGCTCCCTGTCCCTTGACTGCCCCCACAGAACTTCCTGTCCTTTATCCAACCCCCACCCCCCACTCCCTGCCCCCTTACCATGTTGCTCAGAGCAGCAGGAGCTCGCAGCCACGCTGCCCAGCAGGAGCGGTGGGCCAGAGCACTGGTGGCACGGGGATCTGAGGCTGCAGGGGAGGGGGGATAGCAGAGGAGGGGCCAGGGGATAGCCCCCCCGGCCGGGAGCTCAAGGGCCGGGCAGGACAGTCCTGCAGTCCGTAGTTTTCCCACCTCTGCTTTAGACAAAGGACAACGAAAGCACAAAGCAAAGAAATCTTTGGTGCAGCTGGGCTCAGCATCCAGAACCCTTCATAAGAACATAGGAATGGCCATACTGGGTCAGACCAAAGGTCCATCTAGCCCAGTATCCTGTCTTCCGACAGTGGCCAATGCCAGGTGCCCCACAGGGAATGAACAAAACAGGTAATCAAGTGACCCATTCCCTGTCACTCATTCCCAGCTTCTTGCAAACAGAGGCTAGGGACACCATCCCTGCCCATCCTGGCTAATAGCCATTGATGGACCTATCCTCCATGAATTTATCTAGGTCTTTTTTGAACCCTGTTATAGCCTTGGCCTTCACAACATCCTCTGGCAAGGAGTTCCACAGGTTAACTGTGTGTTGTGTGAAAAAAATACTTCCTTTTGTTTGTTTTAAACCTGCTGCCTAATAATTTCATTTGGTGACACCCTAGTTCTTGTGGTATGAGAAGGAGTAAATAACACTTCCTTATTTACTTTCTTCACATCAGTCATGATTTTGTAGACCTCTGTCATTTCCCCCCTTAGTCGTCACTTTTCCAAGCTGAAAAGTCCCAGTCTTATCAATCTCTCCTCATACGGAAGCTGTTCCATACCCCTAATCATTTTTGTTGCCCTTTTCTGAACCTTTCCCAAGTCCAATATATCTTTTTTGAGATGGGGTGACCAGATCTGCAAGCAGTATTCAAGATGTGGGCATCCCATGGATTTATATTCAGGCATTATGATATTTCCTGTCTTATTATCTACCCCTTTCTTAATGATGCCCAATATTCTGTTCGCATTCTTGACTGCCACTGCACACCACTGAGTGGATGTTTTCAGAAAACTATCCAACTTCCAGAGAACTTCCTTTCAAGTGGGCCCCAGCTGCAGTTGCCTGTTTCAACCCCCACCAACACCTACCTGGGCTTCGGTCAACCCCACAGTCCAGTGCAGGCCCATTCTCCTAGAAAGGGCTCTGGCCAGCAGAGTACTCAGGCAGTTCCTGGCCCTGAACCAGCCTTATTGCCCACCCACCCTTGCCGGAGCAGTTGTCTGCTCTCCTCCCTAGTCAGCCTCAACTGCTTGGCTTTCCTCCTCTTAAGGCCAAACCCACATGCAGAGGTAGCAGGCTGGGGCTAACTGAACAGGGCTGACTGGCCCTTAGAGAGGCAGGCCAGGCCAGCCCATTATTACAGGCTGCCTGTTAGCATTGGAGGGATTGTCAACACTATGCGCGAGAGTAGATCTCATCGCCACTGAAAAAAGCACCAGAGCCAACCATGGGCATCGTACTTCTCCCTAACGTCCAGCTCTGGTCAGCCCTTAGACATGCCGCTACAACTACCCAGATGACAATGAGTTCTCTGTGTTATGGGGATTGGCTCTACAGATGGCACGCAGCCTGCAACTTTATCTGCTTCCCTGATGTCAAGTAATTCCTCACGTCAAATGGCCAGACAGAACAGCTGTGAAGCTTTTGCCTATTGCTGCTCTGTATCAGCTCTTATTCATTGTTGGGTGTTGGTGTAATTTTTGAAGCTTGGTGGGATTAGAACCCATCGTTGCCGGTTTTTTGGCTGGACTCTAATATGACAATGAGTGTGCGTGCGTTCATGCCTAGAGGGAGGGAGGTGGACAAACCGGGCTCCTGTGAGCTTCAAAGTGCTGATTCAGGAGACCACAAGCTTAACCAACGAAAAAAAGAAAGTTAGTGTTATCAAACGCTGGCTGGCTTGCAGCAGAAACGAATCCAGGGGAGGATGAGCTGTCTGAGCGTTGACTTTATAAGGAGATGTCGGAAGGGTTCAGTCTGGAATGCTGTGCTGCTTTTCAGTACTGCTAGGATATAATTATTACCAGATTTGTTTTTGTGATATTCACATTCCAAACTCTTTCCCCCGCCCCATCCCCCACTAAGGAAGCTGCCCCTCGACTCCTGCCATGTGCTGCAAACCCCGCTGGGGATGCACATTTCCATGGGTAATAGTGTGGGAGAAATAATGTAACCAGCCTAGTGAGATCACCATCATCTTCCGGAAACCAACCCCCTGAGGAACCGCGTTTCCATTACTGCATGCACAGGGCTTTCACGCTGGCTCCTGTAGGAGCTTCCTTCTCCTTGGACACTGTGCCAAAGTAGTGTGCATACTGCATTCCAGACAGGGGCCATGGTGCAAATCACTACCCACCCACGGGGGGGAAATAAACCTCTCTCCCTGGACTGTTTTAGACACACACAGAACAGGAGGGAATCTCGCTTCAGTTCCGATGTTTGAGCTGATGGGCAGACAGACAGCTTACATGAGATGGCACAAATGCCTACAGTCTAAATACTGGAGTCCTCCCCGCCCTCAAGTGTAAATGAGCTGAGCTGAGCACGTGACCTGAAGGGGAATGGCAGTTTGGCCCTAACTTGTACTGGCAACAACTGCTCCCCACAGGGCTGCTATCTGGCCAGGGAATGCTCCCCTTCCGCTCCTGATATGTCCCCGAGAGACCCTCTTGCCAGGAGGGAAGCATAACGGTTATGCTGGCGGTTTGCCATCCATGTGCGTGCGGGGAACCCCCAGCTATGGCAGCTTTACAGGAGTGGCACAAATGACTGGAGCTGAGGATCTAGCTTGTAACCCCATTGATCTCCTCCAGATAAAGCCTGTGATGTTTCCAGGTCATTTCCATCCTTCGTAATTAAAACGTTAAGCTCTATGGATGTTGTTTCCAAGAAGTGCCTTTGGTCTGAATCCTAGAATAACTATCTCCTCCTCCCCCCTTCCCTCCCCCCCAAGCTTTTCTAACGTTTACCAGGTGAAAAAAAATGAAGGGGTGGGGATGGGGGTGTAGGATTGTCTGCGGTAGCTGCATTGGGCAACAGGGAAGAGGGTCCCGGCCCTATGCCAAGACAGGTTATGTAACAGTTTCTAAAGCAGGGCTCAAGATATTGCTTGAAAAGAACTGGATAGAATTTCACACAATGTGAAGCACATGTACAGCAAATAAAGCTGCTTATGCCATTTTTTTCCTACGGGAACTCTCCAAGTGTTCCAAAAGAATGAAAACGTTTCTTCCACGCCCTCCCCCCACTTCATATGACTCCAGTTTGAAGTGGATCATTCCTCTGCCTCTGATTTTTAAGAGGCACAGAGGGCTCGGGATAGAGGAACAGTTACAACCTTGGAACCTCTACCTGCTCTGCAAGTCCCCACAGACAGAGCTACCAGCCAGGCCTGCTCTGAGGGGAATGGTCCTAGGGATAAGGGAGTTGTTCAGTCTCCGGGGCCAGTCACGCTCTCTGCTAAGACTGCCAAAAGCAGGCTGGTTTCATGAGAGCTGTTTGTTATGTTGTGGTAGCATGCAGAGGTTCCAGTCCAAGATTAGCGCTATTGTGCAAGACACTGGGAGTACTCGAGCTGGTTGGAAAAGGTTTTATTTTCTGTGAGAAATTTAAAAATCCTCAAAATTTCATTTTTATAGGAAATGGCCAACTCTGATAACCATTTTTTTCAGTGTTTGAGAAGCCCAAAAGAGCTACGTTTTGGTTTTCCCCAAAACATTTTTGCTTCTTTGCTACAACCTCCCCTCCCCCAATTTACATTCATGAGGAAATTCCAATTTGTAAGTTTCCATTTTGCTAAAAAGCCATTTTTCATCAAAAAGGGTTCTGCTTAAACATTTTTGGCCAGCTCTACGGGGTGCACATATAACGAAGAGAGCCTCCCTTCCACAGAGCACCAGAGACGACGGGTGGATACAACTTGCAGATGGGGGAAGGCAGAGGGAACCACCAGGTAACAGTGAGACTACTTAGATTAGTGTAATGAACAGAGGTCAGCCATCCAGTAGGAGCTGATCTGTGACCAATAACTCATTTCATATAAGCCACTGAACAGCTGTTCAGTGGTAATGACCTTCCTGAGCATGGGGTGAAAGGGTCACTCTCCCAACGTCTTTCATGTGTACCACTAGATGACCTCCTGAGGTCCCTTCCAACCCTGATATTCTATGATTCTATGATACCAACAAAGGTACAAATGACTCTGATGGATGCCTATTTCCTCCCTCCCCCCTCAACTGAAGGTAGGATGGGCCCTCTTGTTGTACAAAGGGTGGCAGCGGGGGTGGGGGGTGGGGAATATGTGGATCCTACAGAGCATGCATCCCCATATCCGTGCCTGAAGAGCACGATCATATCCCTTCCCCTGCACAGTTCCCCAGCACAAAGCTAAATCATGGGGCTAGGCACAAAATAGACAATTTCCCCTTTAGTACAAGAACGAATTGCCAGATTTCTTTTTATTTTTTAAAAGTAAAGACCAAGCTCCATCCACATGGCTCATGGAAAAGGAATTTTAATTTAAGAAATGCATCTGTGCTTTGAATGTAACTGGTGGTCATTACATTTTTTTGTAGAACCTCATACTGTTATTGCAAGCCATCACACGAGTGTCATAGAAAGTACATGCACATTTCATTTACTTGGTGTTGTTTTTAGAATCCAAGTGTAACCAACTAGCGTAGGTTAATTTGAACTGGCAGGTGGGGGCTACAGTTTAAGAAGATTCTTATACATCTCAGACTTGTAGCACAAGAGAAAAGTCACAAAGTGATAAAAAAAAAATCAGAAGTTTGCACCGGGGGAATCTGGCCCAAACTGGTGAAGCTTCATTGTGGATCTGTGACTGGTTACACCTGCTGAGGATCTAAAACTACATATTTACCCATGAAGCTGCAACATGGGTTTGCAACCAGTCTGTGCATTACAGTCCAGGCCAATCTGTAGTCTCCAATGATCTTCACCCATCTGTGAAACAGTCCTATGGACACGGTGCTCAGGAAGGGGCCGTGGTGTGAGGGAGCCAGCTGCTGCACGGTCACCCTCCTAGCCACACACTGGGCACAGATGATTTTGGCAGAGGCTTCCTGATTGGTGGAGCTAAGCTACCATTTGACCCAACAGCAGCCAGAGCTCACAGGCTGCTCAATGCCTTCCATGACACAGCTGAGCTTGATACTCCTTCCTGCTCCTGCCCTTCTCCATCCTTGACACCCCGGCTCTGAGCCCCAGCTCCAACTCCTGACCACATCTCTGGCTTTCAGCTTCCAATCACTGGCTCTGACCCTCGGTTCTGCTCTCAGTGACATCCCCAGGTGTCATGGGGTCCTGATTCTTGATTATGGCTCGGCTCCATTCCAACTCCAAGCCTGCCCACCCCTGTGGCTTTGACCATTAGGCATGACTGCCCCTCCTCTGGTCATGATCCTGATAAGGTTTTCAGAAGCAGATGGTGATTTCACAGGACTGAATCATCTAAAAAGGTGCCTGATTTTTAGGAAGTGTCAAGCATCCACCCTCTTAAAAACAAGACAAAACCACCCACCCACAACAGGCCCTTTCTAATGAAGTCCCAAGTTGGGCACCCCCCCACCACAAATCACTAATCATGTTTGAAAACCTTGGCCAGGACTTTTACGGTCTATTAGCTTCCAGAACTCCCTGGGGAATAAGCTAAACTCCTCTTCCAAAGATGGGTCCAAGTTTTCGGGAAGTCTGATTCTGAATCTAGATCCCAGCTTTGTAGCTCGGTCCCTTCTTTACTCATTTGAAAGCAGATTCAGCCCTAGAGAAGCTGCGTGTGATCTAATGGGCCAACTCCGTGGTCTAGTGAAACACCTACGGAATTCTGTTCCCAGCTCTTTTTCGAGCCTCTGCAGGCCTGATTCTTCTCTCACATACACTGGCTTCACACTGGGTCCTGCCATCAATTACAATGGAGCTACTCCCAATCTATGCCAGTAGCAGTGAGAAAAAAAGCTGCAATTTCCAAAATAATGCCCGTTAATTGTCATAGGGATTGGGAGTCCAAAAATCTCAGCCAGAAGCTCTAGGACTTGCTTTGTCTGTCTGTAAAATGAGGGAGAATATTTGCCTCACAGAAGTATTGTGAGGATGGCTTGTCGCTCACCCCGGGGAGTTGCTAGATGGGGACTAGGCCCAAGGGATTTTCCTTGCTAGTACTACTGTGCTCTGTCCTCTCAGGCCTTTGCTTGTGAGCTCCCAGAAGCTGCCTGCCCCAGTATAATGCCTCTAGGAGAACACGCCTGCCCCTCTACCCCAACAATACAGACTTAGCCGCCATCCCGGAGCACTTGGATGACGCTTTGAACTCATGACAGGCTAGATGACCGTTCTGAATCCCTCCTGTCTCCTTACAAAGGAGGTAAGATACGTTAGAAGTATTTAAAAAGCCATTTGCAACTGCTGCTGGGGCGGCGCTATCCCATAATGCATGTGTCCAGGGCATGATGCACAGCTATGTTGATTGACAATGAGAAACCCTGGAGGAGAGTGGAGAATGGAGGGCAAGGACTCCTGTATGCAAACTCCTATCGGGAAGGTTGTTTAGACTTTCCCCTTTAAAGAGAAAGGGACGCAGACAGGCAGACAGGCAGCTGCCTGCTTCTCCTTCAGCTGCTGCACTGGGTTGTAGCTGTGATGTTATATTCAGTTTTTTTATATAGAAACTCTGCCTTTTGCTCATGAACCCATTCCTCCAAAGTCATTCCAAGAGCAGGATATTCAGTAAGGAGCTGGCAAGTTCCCTGTCTCTGAACTGATCTTAAAGCCACCACTTCTTAGCATGGGACAAGGCTTTATTTTAATATTTGATTGCATCTATTTAGTCAGTGGCAAGCACCTACCCAGAGCTCACAGTACTGGTACAATCATTATAAACACAAGCAAAATGTATTGGATCAGAAAGACACTTCTCCCTTTGCTTCTGTGCCAGAGCTCCAGTCAGCCATACTCCCCTGGGTAAATCTTAGGAAAGCTGCGGAGGTTCACCTTGTAGGTCCCCATCACACTCACCGCTCATAGCACCTCCTGCTGGCAATCCTGGGGATTAGCTTTGCCAGCCTTCATTCTCTCCCCAGTGGTATCTTCCCCCATCTTGTCTCACTCTCCTGCCCAGCTCGCTCCCAAATTTGCAGCTTCCTCTTCATGGTTTGGCCCTGTGGCCAGGTCACTGAAGTCCTCCCCTTCAGGGAAATTCAATGTCCTCCCAGACCCTGTTGTCTGGCTGGCGTCTCCAATGCCCTGTGCCACTACCCAGTGGCTGGGGAAGCCAGGCTCCTCTGCAGCCCATCTAGCAGGGGTTCCCTGGGTTTCCAGGCTGCTCAGTCTGGAGAGTTTCAAAAAGTTCCTATTTTTTTGTTCCAAAATGGATTTTTTTTTTTTTTAAAGCGCCCCTCCTGCAAAACATTTCACACGTCCAGCTTTGTGTTCCAATTCGGAACCAAAAAAAAAGTTCTCAGAAATGCAACGTTTGCCATGGGACAGAAGTTCCAGCTCCAATACGAGTGCACCACATCGCCATGTGAGGTGTGCACTCTAGTGCAGCTCCAGCTCCAGTGTAGGCAAGGCCTGATTCCCAACAGCAGGCTTTAATGGGAGCTGAATCATGCCCTGGGTGTATGTAGGAGCTGGCTCTTGGAGTGTAGGCTCAGTGATGCAAAGAACTTGGTCTTTAATCTTCCTACACAGCACTATAGATACCTATGGGTCACACTGTATAGTACTGGATCATTTACAACTAGTTAATAAAGAGTAATAGATGGTATAAGCATGTCACACACTGAGAACTATGTGCTATAGATGGTGGTAAGCAACCTACCGACCTGTTGGCAACTAAGAATTTATTAAAACATTGATCAGTTATCTATTAACAGTTTGCAAACTGCTTATAAATGGAACCTTTCTACAAAGTGTGGCCAATAAATGTTCTAGAACAAGGAGACACACTGTGATGAAATTCCTTTCCATTCATGTACTTCCTGTAAGTGTTTTTCACCTACAGAGCTGGGCCCAAAGCAAGAAGTCAGGCTACAGTTCCAAATCTGCATCCAGAATCAAGCTTCCCCGCAGTCTGCGGTGGGCTTGGATCCAGCATTCTACGCTGTGCCAATCCCTGGAGTTTCTGTTCAGACTGTTTCACAGAAGCCTGTGCATTCTTTGGATCAGTTCGTAGATGTTTCAGTCTAGTCTGAGGATGCGCCGGTTTGCACAGACATCCGACGAGACTTACTCACAAGTTACTCACCAACCACTCATTGATGGGTGATGAGTTCAAACCCCATTCTGAAATCTAACCCAATGAAACAGCTGTAATGTACCGTGAGTGAAAAAGCGGGGCTGAAGTCCAGATCTTGTACCCTGTGGTTTGCCTCAAAAAGCAACATCAGCTGGAAGGAATTTTCCTCAGCTGAAAGTTGGAAAAATAGTTATTACTGCTGAATGCTCAGGATCCTTTTTTATTGCCAGAGTAAAAATGAAACTGTTCTGTCAGCGCTCGTAGAAGAGGGAATTCTTCTTTGCTGTCCTCTGTTGTGTCCATGGTTATCCAGGCCCCCAATTCAGCAAGCCATCCAGATCCAGGCTGTACATCAAGCAGTCAAGTTGTCCCATGGACTGATACATGAGACTACTCAAAGTTAAGCCTGTGCTTTAGTGTCTGGGTGAATCAGGGCCGAAATGAATACAGTAGCCCGAGGCAGTCATTTAGAAATGCTACTCTGTATGAGCAAGTTGCTAAAATACTAGGAGACCATAGTAATTTGATTTACACCACCTAGTGGTCACTATTTCTCATAAGAATAAATGGTCAAGAGACACTAATGGGATCTTCTACTGTATGTACTGAGCCAAGTTTTCAAAAATGG
The DNA here is from genome assembly GCF_015237465.2 of Chelonia mydas. Lineage (NCBI taxonomy): Eukaryota > Metazoa > Chordata > Testudines > Cheloniidae > Chelonia > Chelonia mydas. The sequence continues at coordinate 67,649,763 of NC_051251.2, read as the reverse complement.
CCTCCAACACTGCGCTTGCGTTATTATACACCCAAACAAGCATGCATTCAAAAGCCTGATTTTGCAAGTTTAAACTGGAATGGCATGCATAGTTTGGGTAGATTTCCACCTCCCCCTTTTGCATGCACACCCAAACCTTTTTGCCTAAATAAATATTATAGACAGACTGTCTGAAAACCCCACAGCTTTTGAAGATGTTGGGATTAGAACTGGAACTTTGCAGCTGATCCCTGAGCACTGAAATGGATTGAACCAAACCCCCCAGATCTGAACGGCCCCTAACACTGGAAGAAATCTCAGCCCAGATTCAGATCAACCCCATGTCTACCAAACTGCAAGTTCAAAACCGAAGAGTAGGTTGAGCCTCTTTGGAAACTTTGACCCACTGGGCTAAATTCTTCCCTCTTCCATCCCTACTGTAACTCCACTGAAGTCAAGAGAGATGGATTTAGTCTATTGTGCCTAGCAGATTGCTGTTGTTCCTCCTCACTTTCTTCCCCTCCACTCCCACCCCCAAACTTTTCCTTCAATCCAAAAGTCCAACATACTTAAATTAAAAAGTGATCCAAAATACGGTATCCCCTCGAGAAGAGAATATTTTAAATATTCATTCACCCCTGCATGGATTCCATTTCCTGCTACAGGCAAGCGTGCTCTGAGTTTCTATCATTGAAGAAGTTATTGTAAACTTTGGAGAGTTTTCTATGCCCAAGGTACATCTCTCAAGGGGAATCTGGAAAAGTCACTGTATAAATTTACAGTGAGTGCCTCAGACCCAATGTAATATGTATAGTGTCCCTCATCCTCATACCTCTGCTGTCTTGCTATTTTGCTGCTAAAATATTAAAAGCTTTTTTTAGTGCTAAAGGGTATAACATGCACTTTGAACGAAATGAAAGTGGATATGTAGTGTTTTCTGTGGCTGCTAGGGAACCTTGGAGAGGCACCAATTCAAAGGAGAACTCACTAATTTTCTTCTCAGAAAAGGCTCCTGATAACATAATGAAACTCAAAGAAATATGACAGAAATGCATTCACAGGGTGCCAGATCTTGATTCCATTGAAACCAATGGCAAAACTCCCACTGACTGTAACGGGAATAGGATTTGGACCCAAGAGAAAAGAATTACTAGGTGCTTTCCATTCATACTACAATGATAATCATTACATTAGATCTAACAAAGATTCAAAAGTATTCTCCCATGGCGCACCCCTGTACAACAGCAGCATTGCTCTTTTCATCTCTAGATCTCAGAGCCCTTTACAAAGAAGGTCAGTATCACTGTTCCCATTTTACTGTGGCACAGAGGTGAAGCGGCTTGCTCACGGTCATCCAGCAGCTCAGTGGCAGAGCTGGAGTCCTTCAGTGACCTATTGACTGTATCACTTACCAGGGTGCTTGTTCAGTAACAACAGCATAAATGGTCACTCAGAGCCCAGTTGAAGAGAAGCCTTAGAACATGACCTGTTCTGACCAGCATGCAAAGCCAGTGCTTGAGTTGGGGACCACTAAATGTGAACAGAAAACTGAATTCCAACAGAGATCCCCCAACACGGGCCTCAACTACCACAATAGAACACACAGGGCAGAGGCAGTTTCTTAAAAAGTAAGTCACAGATCTTGTAGAGTTTTAGCCACTAGCCCTAGCACGTTGAGCTGCATCCAGATACAACACATGTGCTCTGCACTGGCTATCCGTTATGGGTGACTCATTCCACTCAAAAGGCAGGAGGCTACATTCTGCCCCAGCTGATGCCTCTGGAAGCTCCCTAAGGGCAGAGCCACATAGAAGATATGACTTCAATCCAACCTGCAGATGAGTAATCCAACCCGGAGCTGATTTTCCAGAAACATTGGCAGGCACATCTATAAGCGCTAACAATTTCCTGTGCAAGTGTTCTGGGTTTTTGCACATCTAAAATGATGTGCCTGGAAATAGAGAAGGGGCCAGACGAACAGCCTTGTTAGACAGTTGTCCTAGTGTTGCTGTCTTCTGAAGGAATCTGACCTGAAGTAGAAACTGTCGTACGTCCATTAATTCCTGCCATAGGGCGAACCAAAGTAAGATGATGTCCAGAGAAATGAACCTTCCAGCCTTGATTGAACCCGGTACAGTGCACAGATATCATAAACATGCAGTGAAGTATACCGTAATATACCATGGTGAAGATTTTCAAAATGAGACATTGCCTCTTAAATCCATGTTTAGGAGTCTAAAAACATGGCCTGATTTCAAAGGTGCTTGGTGCTTTTAAAAGTGTAGGCACTTTTTCTAGGAGCCTAAACATGGATTTAGGCTCCATTTTTTAATATCTTGATTTACAAATATCTGATGGATCATACAAAGAGGAGGGTGATAACGTGGAATGTGTCACCAGGAGTAATGTGATGAAATGAACAAATGTTGCCTGAATACAAAACAGAATCCTGACTGTGAGGTCTGCTAGACTATGGAATAGTCTCCCAAAGGAAGTGGCCCACATCTGAGTCATAGGAAGGTGGTTTGGACAAAGCCCTGGAAAATATTGCAATATGTTCCGGTCCACATGAGATGACGACATGACCTAACAGGCCAGTTTATGTCTCCTGATGCCTCCACCAAACACCAAGGGACATATGTGGTGAGGAGAATCTGGTATCCGTAAGGGCTGGTTTTGCTTCTAGAGATAAACAGATCCGTGAGCAAGAAACTGCAAGGGTTTTACTCACAGACATAGGCACCGACTCCGTGGATGCTCCAGGGCTGGAGCATTCATGGGAAAAAAGATAGTGGGTGCTCAGAACCCACCAGTTGGCCCTGCCAATCAGCTCCTCTCCCTCCCTCCCTCGTCATAGACTGAATTACAATTTTAGGGGACACATAGAAGGCAACAGATTTACTACATGGGGAGATGAGTGAAATCGTTGATACAATGCTTTGTGAAACCTACAAAGTAGCGTGGATTTGAGCACCCTCAGAAGGGTTGAAAGCTGACTAAACAACTGTAGGATGAGGACTAACAATAAACTGCATTGTGCTGAAATGCAGAGCTGGCCAGTGAGGCCGTGAAGCAGTCAGCATTGGTGGCTGGTTTTATTTCACATCCTCATCCTCATTAATTCTCTGGGGGAAAGGAGTAAATAGCACATCCAGATGCGAATCTGATCAAATTCCTTTGAAACATGCAGGAAATGTCCGTGTTGCATTGAGAGATTAGAAATATGAGCGGGAAAGACTGAAATGAGATTCAACCTAGGAAAGCATCTGGGGGGGAAATAATCCAGAACATAGATATTCAGTGGAAGGGAGAAGCCCTGAAAGCAGGAATGAAGATGGACAGCAACAAATGAGAGGGTGTTTATAAAGTGACAGGCAGCAAAGAAAAGAACAGCTCAGATGATTTTGGGTAACATATATTCAAAGTATGACAGAGGCCAAGACAAAAACCTTTGTACTGATGACACCACACAGAGATAAGTACACATGGTTTTGGGCACCACCAAACCAAAGGGATATAGAAAAATGAGCACATACAGGGAAGAGCATTAGAATGATTAAGGGGATGGATGAACCGATTTATGAGGAAGTACTGAAAGAGCTAAACAGACAAAGCTTGTAAAAAATACCGAGAGGCTATGTTAGTCCTTTATAATTATTATTACTGATAACACAGAAATGCCTACAAGGCGCAGCCAAGATCAGACCCCCCCCCCCCATTGCTCTAAGCACTTTGCAAACACATAGGAAGAGGCAACTCCAACCCCAAGAGCTTAGAATTTAGGTTGGCAAGGCAGGCTGGTTCTGGGATGAACAGCCTGAGGAGTGCAGATTGGGACAAGGAGCGAGGGCTGGGGAAAAGAGGGGGGCAGAAGGGGTCACATATGGGGAGAATGGACAGAAGAGTCTGTGCTTGCTAGAGCATGCTGCCCTGCCCTCCACACCATGGAATGGAACCCAAGAGTCCCAAGTCTCACCATCCTCTGCCATCAGCAAATAGCTATGAAACCCACTGGCAAAGTGTTCCCTCCCCATCTGGTGCTGGTCCACATAGAGGATGACAACCTACTGTTGCTCTCAGTTACTCCATTCGCTCAAGTCGCAGAGGTCTATGTGGTGGATCTATAGGTTCCAGTCCTGCGGATGACATGTAACAGGACAGCACACTGCTCCTGCTCACTGGTATCACAGAAACCTGCTCAGACTCCGTTGATGAGGTAGCAACATGGTGTAGTTTGCATACAGTCCCTCCACCAACACCTTTACAAGTCCCATGCAGCATATTGTTTACAGCAGAGGTGGCCAACCTGAGCCTGAGAAGGAGCCAGAATTTACCAGTGTACATGGCCAAAGAGACACAGTAATACATCAGCAGCCCCCCATCAGCTTCCCTCCATCATGCCTCCCACCCACTGGCAGCCCCGCCGATCAGCACCTCCCTCTCCCACCCCGCACCTCCCAATCAGCTGTTCCCTGGCGCGCAGGAGGCTCTGGGAGGGAAGGGGGAGGAGCGAGGGCATGGCAGGCTCAGGGGAGGGGGCAGGAAGGGGTGGAGTGGGGGCAGGGCCCATGGCAGAGCCAGGGGTTGAGCAGTGAGGACCCCCCGGCACATTGGAAAGTTGGCGCCTGTAGCTCCAACCGTGGAGTCGGTGCCTATACAAGGAGACGCATGTGGCTCCGGAGCCATGGGTTGGCCACCTCTGGTTTACAGTATCCCCTGCATCTTCAGCCCTTTTGCCAGGGCTTGGGAGGAGCAAAGATCTCCATCAGTTTGGGCTCGTCTCCCTTTGATCCTGCACTCCTTCCTGTGTCTTTTTTTTTTTTTTAAATCAGTCAGTCTTCAGCTGGCAGGCTAATTGATTCTTAACTCCCCCAGCCTCCCAACCTGATGAGATAATTACATTACATTCCCAACAGTAACTGGTGCCAAAGTGATCAAAGTGCTGATCACCTGTGACCACTCAGCTTTCTGTCACAAGGTGACATTCTGTTGCCCCCTGATGGCATTTGTTTTTTGCAATTTGCTTTTTTTTTAAAGCTAGGAAATTACATAACCAAAAAGTTCTGTTAAAACATTAGCGACTGTATCGTAATGCCGATGCACAAGGGGGCCAAATTAAGATTGCACAGGCTTGAGGCCTTGACTCTGCAGCCTCAATAATGTTATTTTAACATAATTTGTGTGTGCAATATAATAATTCACATCCATACAGCATCCTGGCTTTGCAAACATGAATGGATTAATCACAATACTCCAGGGAAACCAGGAAGTATCACCCCGTTTTACAGATGGGGAAACTGTGGTGCAGAGATATGAACGCAGTGGCGTAACCTTTGTAGTCACTGTGTGAACCCAGCACCAGAAAGCCCTCAGGGCACTGGGTGCCACAGCTCCTTTCCAGAAGTGTTGCATCATGCTCCCTTCCCAGACACCAGTTTCCCAGCCTTGCAAAGTGCCAGTTCTAGATAAGTTATCCAAGGTTGCACAGGAAGATCTGGGAATTGAACCCAGCTCTCTGATCCTGCTCTTTACCCCAAGCCTATCCTTCTCTGCCAAAGAGCTGAAGTCATTAAGCATCTGCAGGGTGCACAGACCAGTGAGGGAGAGAATTTGTTCAGGGTGGTCCAGGTGCTAGGATTGAGAGCTGTCTTTGTTGACTGGATGAAGCCCCAAGAAGGAAGATAGAGAAAGTGAACCAACCGCAGGATGCACACAGCATGGCTGACTCCTCCCTTCCTCTGGACCCTGAATTACAAAAGAGGCCAGACGTTCTCACCTCACAGGATTGTTGGGCTGGATTTCCTCAGGAGAAGCCACCAGCCTTTGTTGGTTGACAGCCATTTTGGGTCATGAAAGAGTGGTGGGGGCTTGAGTGCTGCTATTTATACCCCTAGAGAGCACCACCTGCTGTAAGGAATGCAGCCCTGCAGCTTCCGACTGACACGAACAGGGAATTGCCAGATACAATAGAACCTCAGAGTTATGAACACCAGAGTAACGAACTGACCGGTCAATCTCACACCTAATTTGGAACTGGAAGTATGCAATCAGGCAGCAGCAGAGACCAAACCAAACCAAACTAAACAAAAAAGCAAATACAGTACAGAACTGTGTTAAATGTAAACTACTAAAAAATAAAAGGAGGACTTGTGGCACCTTAGAGACTAACCAATTTATTTGAGCATGAGCTTTCGTGAGCTACAGCTCACTTCATCGGATGCAGCTCATGCTCATGCTCAAATAAATTGGTTAGTCTCTAAGGTGCCACAAGTCCTCCTTTTCTTTTTGCGAATACAGACTAACACGGCTGTTACTCTGAAACCTCCTAAAAAATAAAGGGAAAGCAGCATTTTTCTTCTGCATAGTAAAATTTCAAAGCTGTGTTAAGTCAATGTTCAGTTGTAAACTTTTGAAAGAACAACCGTAATGTTTTGTTGAGAGTTACGAACATTTCAGAGTTACGAACAACCTCCGTTCCCAAGGTGTTCGTAACTCTGAAGTTCGACTGTACTGATTTATTGCCTTTGCTTGGTTCTTTCTAATTCTTGTGTCTTGGTTTGTGTAGTCCCAGGTAGTTGGTGTTTGTGATTCTTTACTTCTTCCCGGCGAAGGGAGGATAAGGTGAGAAATTGTTTTTAATGGTTAATACCCCCGCCCCAACCCCAAGAAAAAGGTCTGGGGGAAATTATGGGCAAACACACAAACAAATCTGACAGGAAAGATGGAAGGGAACCGAGAGTATTTCAAATTGGTCTCCAGTGCTAGGTACATCACTCAGGTTCGGACTAGAGTTAGTCTTTGAGTCTGGTAAGACCAGAATACACACAGGCAGCAAGAGCAGAAGAATGGTAGTGGTTAGGGAATGAGTGTAGGCTAAAATCCCTACCACAGGCTTTGTGTGTGACCTTGGCCTAGTCCCTCTGGATCTCAAATCTTCATTAGTGAAATGGAAATAATAGTACTTCCCTACCATGCAGGCAGAAGCAGTATACACTAAAGATTAAAAGGTGCTCAGCTAATTAGGGCTGTGTGCGTCTGAGGTAGAAAACAGCTCCCCGATATATGAAACTGGCTCTTTAGGAGGATTGCCTGCTTGCTTAGCTAGCAATTGAATTTTATACCACAACTGTAATTAATTTACTGTTTATGGGCTTTTTAAATAAAAATAGTATTTCTGGTGGGGTGTAAATACACAAAGATACAAAGGGAGGGATAGCTCAGTGGTTTGAGCATTGGCCTGCTAAACCCAGGCTTGTGAGTTCAATCCTTGAGGGGGCCATTTAGGGATCTGGGGCAAAAATTGGAGATTGGTCCTGCTTTGAGGAGGGGGTTGGACTTAGATGACCTGAGGTCCCTTCCAACCCTGATCATCTATGATAACAGACTCCTGACTTCTTTCTATTTTTTCTTCCTTCAGTGATTTCCCACAGTTCATTGCTACAGCTATTGCATGACAATGTTTAACTAGGAGTAATTGGATAAAACTGAGTTTACGGATATTTATTCTAAATAGCAGTAAAATTTCCCTGCAGTCTAGTAGCCGCGAGAATCATCTCCCAAGGGAAGTGGTAGAGCCAAACTGGACAAAGCACTGAAGCACAAGGAGATGATATAGAAAATAATCCGGAATCCTCAGAGGCAAAGACAGAGCCAGTCCACAGCACTTGCAAATCCAGCGCCCTCAGGAGTCCCCCAGTCAGAGCCATGTGACTAACAGATTTTTTTTCATTCTCTGGCAAGTCTGAAAAACAATACTACCAAAAATTGTTTTGGGTTGAACCAAAAACCATTTTAAAAAAAAGTTCAGCAGCTCAAATGCCAAAAAAAGAAATGCTTTGAGTCAAACAAACCATTTTGTCTTGCCCGAAACAAAACATTTCAATTTAGTGGGCTTTTTATGTTTTTAATTTTTTAAAATATATTCGAAGGAAATTTCAAATAAAAAAATTGTTTCAAACTGAAAAATTAAAACATGCTGTTTAAAAAAAGTCAACACAAACTGTTTAGACTCCTATGGAAGTTTTTCCATCAACATGAATGTGCAAAACATTTTGGTGTCGTCAAAAATGCATTTTTTACCAAAAGTGTCATCCAAAAAATTTCACCCAGCTCTTCCTGCAACTTCCTTCTCCTCAACAGAAACAGGACCTAAATTGAACCTGGTTATCATGATCTTATAAAGGGTACAAAGGCACTGCTATGTCTGCAGGAGACCCCATCTGCCATTAAGCCAGACCTGGTGATGGGCAATTTGCCCTAACAGAGTCTGTCCTCCATTTACAATGTTTTGAAATTTATTTTGGGATAAGTGGTTTGATACTTGGCAACTGAAGTGCTGACTTCAACATACTTACTGATCATCACTTCATTAACCCCCAGCATAACATGAAGAGCCATTCTCCTTTTTAATGTCTGCTTGTTTGTTCAAATGGTCATGCACAACGCCTCCTGGCTGTTTGTGAAGGAGGAGGAGGAGTGATAGAAGGGGAAAGAATTATACCACTTTTCTATGATTTGATACATCTGATGATCAGGACCTTAACTAACACCAAGTGTTACTCCAGGCTATTTAGATTTGTTCAATTGCTTTCTATCTTCCCAAGCAAATTGAATGGACTGATCTCATGACATTCTCCTTCCAGCTAGGTTTTTTACCAATTGGATTGTTTATTTCCACTGGACGCCTCCAAGCCAGTCTCCTTTGGGCATTTAGCACAGATTATTTCAGTGCTGAAGTGGAATGGTTCAAATTATAAAGCTCCAGCTGAGCTATAAACAGTAATTCTTTCAAAACATCACTTTTTAGAATAACATGGAGTTCCCTGAGGTCCTTGGGGATATTAAGTGCACTAAGAGACTGCAAAAACACCAACGGGTTCTGAGCACGTTTTTGGATACAAGAGGTAATTTGTGCTCCATAAATATCGAGGGGGTAATGGAAGAGACCTGATTTTAAGTATTATTGACAAATATGCAAGAGGCAGGCTTGAGTCATGTATTTTGATGTTAATCTGATGTACACTTTAAGGAAAACTTGACTCATCTTCTTGGGTGGGTGGGGGAAAAACCACAAACATTTATTTTCTGCATCAAATAAGAGTAAGGAATCGCAGGTACAAATCCTCTGCCCGTGTAGATCAAAGGAAATGCACTGAAGTAGCTGAAGCTTCGAATCTGGCCTTTGAGATATGTGGCTAATCAGCATAGCTACCTTCAAGCCTGATTTGAGCAAATGAGAATCATTATAGGCTGGGAACGTGACGTATTTATACAGTTCCTTTGCCTGAAAACCAATCATGGTTTTCCCATAAGACCAGCAGCTCCAGTCACTCAGGGCCTGAGAGGACAGAAGCTAAACTGTGTCATGTAGGCCCTACCCTGAGCACCTGGGAATTTGGAGACGGCAGAGCCTCAGATGCTCCAGTCCTTCTCCCAGAGTGCAGGAGGAGCAGTGGGTAAAGTCAAGTGAAACAAGAGGTGAAGCAGTCACGGAACCTGCCAGAGAGCAGGGAGAGCTCTCCATGTAGCGGGAGCTGTGCTCCACTCCCCCAGGGAGAATGAACACAATGCATAGCCTTTTGATGGAAAGGTTCCAGCTGCTCTCCTTAGCTGGCCCAAGGTCAAGGCAAAGGGGGTGGGAAAGCCATGGCCTCCCCTCCTCTCCATCCAATTTGAGGCAAAATTTATGCACCTGGGGACCCTTAGAAGGACCCATTCGCAGCCTCTCCCAAGCAGACCTGTGGTCCTCTCTAGCCCTTGCAGGGGACAGGTTCCTTGTGCATTTCCCTGCACACCACTGCTAGGGCCAGAGATAATCACTATTATTACTTAATTACTACTAGCAGTAGTATTATCATAGAGCCTAGCCACCTGCCATGGACTGGGACCCCATCATGCAAAGTGCTGTACAAACACAGAACAAAAAGGAAGCCCCCACCCCAAATCAGTCCTACTCTGAAGATTTTAATTCTTTGGTTGGGTTTATTTTTCACTATTGCCAGGTTGAGCCTCAGAGTAGGTCTGATTAGTTCTTTTAAGCAAAATCCCTGCCCCCCTGCCTAGGAAGCATTGCCTTCTTATGCTGGGTTCTGGTTACCACTTCTTCCTCAAACAGAACCTAGCTGTTTCCCCTACAGGAGGGAGAATAGCCTGCCACCTAGGAGAAGCCTTTGCTTCCTGCTACAGCTTGTTTCTCATCCCTCCTCCCCCTTGCACCGGAAGAGGGGTTTTTAAAAGTCACCAGCAGCCCTTAATTGGACTCAGGTGTCTCCAATTAACCTGCCTTCCACCACTCTCTTAGAGCTGTCAGGTCTGACTTTGTCACGCTGTTCATCATAGGCATCCAGACTGGGAGCAGTAACAATTCCCCCATAACTTAGGTGACTAACCGTGGGCTGAATTATCAACATCAACCACTTAAGTGAATATTTACAGAAATAGTTTGCGAGTAATCCACCGTTCAAATATGCTGCTGCAAAATAATTGTAACTAGCAAACACCATTTGGAAAAATCACAATCTGTTTGTGAACAAGTTGTGAAAAGGGGGGGAGAAAAGGATCAATTTGCACAACAAATTATTCACTTTGGATTGTTTGCCTAGCAAATTGTTCAGATCAACAGATGCCCTTATTTCATCCCCCAGTATCACACAACGCCTATCAACCCTTCATTCTGAAATCTATCCTGTTGGCCTCAGCTGTACTGTACTAGTGTACAGTATCAGGGGTAGCCGTGTTAGTCTGTATCCACAAAAACAAGAAGGAGTCCGGTGGCACCTTAAAGACTAATAGATTTATTTGGGCATAAGCTTTCTTGGGTAAAAATCTACTTCTTCAGATGCACCAAAAGATGCATCTGAAGAAGTGGTTTTTTACCCATGAAAGCTTATGCCCAAATAAATCTGTTCGTCTTTAAGGTGCCACCGGACTCCTTCTTGTTTTTGTACTAGTGTATGGACATCTCACATTTCCCTTTCACCCTCCTTTCCCAAACCACAGACGATTACTGTGCAGAATCCATCTGTTTCCGCTTTCATACATTGCAATCAAACATTCCCATCAAACATTCTGACTTATCACTGAGAAACAAAGCAAGTCTATATACCAATAGGTTGTCTTGCTTTCCTAATCTCCTTCTCTTACAACACATTGGTCCAGTACACTAAACAACAATCAACTAGATTTGAACTCACTTCCCCCATCTGATGTCTGAGGATACTGTTGAAGCAGCAAGGATTGGGTCATGTTCTCGTGTCCTTTTTTACATTAAAAACTGAAAGGAAATCAAAGCCCAGGTTAAGTCTTTCACTGGTTGTAGTATTTGAATATTATTGATCAGTACAATCCCCACCTCTTCCAATTCCCAGTATTTGGGCAGCCAATTTCCCTCTGAAGAACAGCCTTGATAACTTTGTTTCAACACGTAGTAACAAGTAAATCAAGTAATTTTAAACAATATGCATAGTGGTTGCTGCGTGGTGTGGTCTTAGATACAATGCTACTCAAAAGGGTGTCATGGGATACAGTGAGATCCATTCCATCAAGGAATGATAAGAAATGACAGGAGCAGATACATGTCCAAATGACTTTACTGGTGTGGTTGATGGGTGCAGTTTACCAAAATACTTAAATATGCATGTAACTTTAAACCCATGCGTTGTCCCATTGAAGTCACTTGGTTAGCCAAAATTATGCACATGGTTAAGTATCTTGCTGAATACGGGCATAAATTAGCAGTGCCGGCATCCATCCAATCCATTTGGGGGAGTAAGGAGTAGCAGTGAGCTTCCTCCTCTTCCTCATCTGCTCTCAGCACCGGCAGGGGACGATCAGTCTAGCCTCTTAGCTACCAACTTAGAGCAGGACAAGGATATGCAAGTACATGTGTCTAATGTCACTCTAATGGAGATGAGTTTAATATAATTGGGGGACTTTTCCAATACAGACCAGCTCAAACTATGTCGATACTCTTCTGTTTTGTAGAATTGTGCATACACCCCAGAGGTTGGTATTCTGCTCATTGTGCACAAGGGATTGACTCACTGAACTCTGATGAATAAGTTATGTACATCAGAGGATATCTTAGAGCTGGCACCTTAGGAATCTAGATAGAAGAGCGTCTAGATGGTGCATGTCACTGACAATTTGCTGACATGGATCATGTTCTAGCTAGCTATCCACCATCTACCTAAGATACTCATATGGCCCCATTACCATAGCATCTGAGTGTCTCACAGTCTAATGTATTGATTCCTACCACACCTCTGTGAGCTAGGGCAGTGCTATTATCCCCATTTTACAGATGGGGAATTGCGGCATGGAGAAGCTAAGGCCTGGTCTACATTTAAAAGTTTTGCTGGCATAGCTATATTAGTTAGGGGTGCGATTTTTGCTGATTTATGTGGGCAAAAACCTTAGTGTAGGCTATACCAGCGAAAAAAAGTCCTGTGGTATAAGCTATACCAGCAAAAGGACTCTTTTTGTCAGTAGTAACTCAGCCTACCTGAAAAGGATTGGCTGGTGTAGTTATAGGGTCTGGGCCTTTCCCAAGGTCACACAGGAAGTCTATGTTGGAGCAGAGAACTTAAATTTGAGTCTCCTGAGTGCCAGGCTAGCACGCTGCCAACTGGACCTGAATGAAAAAATCTATATTCAGGGGCCTAATTTTAGGCCCCCCGGGTTGGAAAATATCAGCCTTTGCTCTTAATGTCTCTGTTTCTCAGTGTCCCCATCTGTGAAATGGAGGCAACAATGTCTGTCTCCCAGGGCCGTTGGGATGATTAATGTTTGTGAAGCACCTGGAGGTTCTCAGAGAAAAGGTAAGTGAGAAGTCATTGTCCTATTGTTGTTATTATTGTTGTCAAAGTTAAGAATCCGTTACTGTTAAAAGTGTGTTTGACCTTAGCTGTTACTCCCTTCTCACAACCCCACCCCAAACCACAGTAGGTTAACAGTATTGGATCCATCTGTTTCCTGTTTCATAAATTGCGATTTGCACATTGCTACCAAGCATTCTCACTTGCCATTTATGAGCTAAATGATTATATTCACAAGTAGCTTGTTTGTCCTAATGTATTTCATTCCTTTGTGTTGCATTGGCCAATGACAGTGATCAACTCCACTTGAACTCAGTTTCCCAATGTGTGGTAGGTTAGAATGCTGCTGAAAAAGCCACAATTTGGAGAAGTTTTTATGTTCCTTCTTCTTCCTTACTACTGTTAAGAGAAATCAGAGCTTAGACTAATTCCAATTCTTTAATGCATGCTCTCTCTTTTAACAATCACTCTCTAACATGATACTCCGTAATTAATAATTTAAACAAAGTCCATCATGAACAAATTGCCCATGTTACAGAACACAGCCGCTATTCAGACTTGGCACAAATGTTGATCAATGCATTATGATGGTTGTTAATGTACTTGTCCTGCATTAGCACTTAGAGGCCCTTGTCCAGGGTAGCATGTGCTTAACTGCTTTGCTAAATTGGGGCTTAGAAGTGAAATCCTGGCCTAGCGAAGTAAATGGTAAAACTCCCATTGACTTCAACAGAGGCAGGACTTCATCCTACATTTCTCTAGCACACTATTAAATTTTCCATAAGAGAGTTTTACACGCTCACAAAATGACGGGTCTTTAAGAGTCCGCTCTAAACGTTGCTTTCCTTTGGCGATATTGCTGTTTGTTATGTTTCTGCAGACATACAGCAATCAAACTCTCAGTCCTAAATGATTCAGGCTTAGATTAAGGGAAACAAAAAAAAGCAGAATCATCTCAAACAAAACCTCCCTGAGACAGCACAGTGTGTGTCTTCTTTCTAACAAGCTGCATTTAATTCAGTATGGGAGCTGCCTCCAGCAGATTTCTACACGTGTAAAGGTGCAGTACACAGAAATAAAAGGCCCCGATCATGCACGCGCTTAACTTTAAGCATGTGACTACTTCCACTGAAGTCAAGACTATTCCTGTGTATAAAGCTAAGCATGAGGTGCTTAACTCTTAGGGAAGAAAAAAAAAATGCACAAATACAAAATGGGGAAAAACTGGTTGGGCAGCAGCACTGCTGAGATGGATCTGGGAGCTGTGGAGTATCACAGTTTCAACATGAGCCAGCAATGTGACTGCTGCAAAAAAAGCAAATGCAGTTTTAGGTTGCATTAACAGAGGCATAGCATGGAAGTCTTATTATGTATGACTGCCAGCCAGTGCTGCATTACAAACAGATGAGAAAAAAGATCCTTGTCTTGAGAAGCTTACAACGTAAGGGCCTGACCCTGCAGCACTTACACATGAGAGTAACCTTACTTATGCAAATAAACTGTACCTACTATTCGCATGGGTAAGGTTGCAGGATGGATGCGGCTCTGAATTAGAGGGACATTGCAATCAGAGGCAGTTGAAAAAATTGTTAATGTTTTGCATGAAAAAGATTCAAAATTTTTCCAGAAAATAATCATTAAACTTTTGTCCTTTTGCAAACTGTTGATCAGCTCTAATCACAGTGATGGTAGATCACAGGGGCACCCGCAGGTTGGTCAGGTAAAGGAGAGGCCTCAGTAAACAAAGAGAAGGGAGTAATACTCTTGCGAGCTCCACAGCTGTTTCAAATAGCACGGGTTGCACACGTTATGGTATCTTGTAGATTTTGTGCTTGTAGCTTTTAATATTTTCCACTCTGATCAGGTGCCAGATGTGAGTGAAACCCACTCATGAATGTATATTAAAGACCTCCCCCATCCACCGCTCAGTGCTGATCTGCAGAGAACGTAGTTGTTGCAGCCGTTAACTCAAGGTGCAGCGGGGGAGGATCTTGGATGTGAGGAAAAACTGTTTCACTAGGAGGGTGGTGAAGCACTGGGATGCGTTAGCGAGGGAGGTGGTGGAATCTCCTTCCTTTGAGGTTTTTAAGGTCAGGCTGGACAAAGCCCTGTCTGGGATGATTTAGTTGAGGTTGGTCCTGCTTTGAGCAGGGGGTGAGACGAGATGACCTCCTGAGGTCCCTTCCAACCCTGACAGTCTACGATTCTATGATTCAAATCCTTGGCTTGTTACCTCAAATTCTAGCAGCTCATTCTTTTAGCTCTGGAGGTCTCTACTGCAATCCTTGGAGACGTATAAGCTAGAGTGACTATACATCCCATTTTGTATATATATCCCATACAGCTAGGGTGACTATACATCCCATTTTGGCTGGGATAGTCCCCTTTTTAAGCCTTGTCCCAGACATCCCAACTTTTTTGGAAAACTGGGCATGTGTCCTGTCCCCCAAAGGGGACACATGCCCAGTTTCGGCAAAAAAGTGGGGCGTGCCCCCCTAGCAAGGCACAGAAGAACATTGGGGGAGGGCATGTGATGACATCATATGCTAGGCCTTGGGCTATCAGCTCCAGCCCTGGGCAGTGGGGCTTGAGCCAGCCCCGCACTGGGGGGAAGGGGCTTAGGTTGTCAGCCCTGGGTGTTGGGTCTCAGGCAAGCCCCATACCAAGGGGGAGGGGCTCAGATGAGCACCACTGTACAGGGACCTCAGGCTGTCAGCCCCAGCCCCACACATGGGAGTTGGGGGGCCTCGGGTCAGCCCCATGTGGTGTCCCGTTTTCCCTATGGCCAGCCGTGTCCCAATTCAACAGTCCATCCTGATTCAAGAAGGCCTTTAACTTGAAGCATGTGCTCAAGTGCTTTGCCTGGATCCGGGCCATAGTGCCACCTGGGTGAAAAGCTCTCTGAAAGAACGGGGCTTTTGATGAGCTCTTGAGTTTCAGTCAGAGGTGAGGGCGTGTGTTGTCCCAGGGTGGCAGCCCCTTTGGGAATTGTAGAGCTGACCAAATGTGTTCACAAGATGATCGATTGCTGACAGAGCCCCCTGAAGATACCCAGGGCGTTTTGCAGACACAATGGGATAATAAGTGGTCCTCTGGAGAACAGACATACTTATAAACAGTACCCATATTAAAATGGATCTTTTCCTGTGAGATCTGGCCCGAGGAAGTCTAAAAGGCTTTTTGCAGACAGTAAATCACTTCATGTCCTTGGAGCTCTGAGCATCATTTACCCTAGCTCATGTTGCAGGCGTGGACAGGAGAAACACATCAGCATTGTGATGTCCTCCTATAAGGCCAGATGAGGAGCCAGCTCCAGAAGGAAACTTTGGTCTTGATCTCTGGCAGACACCTCTTCAGATGGTTTTGCAGCAGACAAAGGGCTCTGTTTCCTTTTTCCACTCTATTTGGCACTGCAATGGTTTTGAAAGAGAATATTTGCCTTTTCCCAAACCACAGCCACAGTTTTTATTTTGTAAAGAATTTCCTTTAAAAGAAAGCTCTGATTCCTCCTGCACTCACATTCATACTCCCTTGAGTCAACGCAGGGGGCCTGAGAACTACGGAGCCCCTTGTTTTTCTATTGTCACCCTAGTTTGAGGATGCATTTCCGGAGGCTGTATCACATCTCCCAGGAGGGGGAGGTATGCTGTGTCGGCATTAATTTCAAGAGAAACAGAAGGATGGGGGTGAACCCACATCATGATGTGTATTTTGTCTACGACAATCAGGAAACACAGCAGACATGTCTCACCAACAGCTTCTGCCCTGCCTCTTCGTTGGTCTAGGTTCAATTTGTATCTCCAAGTCATGGGAGAGAGACATTTTGCAACCCCAGCAGAAATGCTTGTACAGTGTTTATCTGATAGGCTAAAGGCTTTGAAGGCCTGCTTTGGGAAAGAGCTGTAACAGTTCATAACTCAGATTCAGCTGAAAGGGTGAATGTCTCTCTTCCCAGAGACAGATTTCTTTTTCTCTTTTTGCTGGAGCAATGTTGTGTTTTCTACCAAGCTCAGGAGTCAAATGCAGCCAGGTTGCCACAGGTCACTGAACACAATTTGCAAAAAGAAAAGGAGTACTTGTGGCACCTTAGAGACTAACAAATTGATTTGAGCATAAGCTTTCGTGAGCTACAGCTCACTTCATCGGATGCATTCAATGGAAACACAATTTGTTTCCCTCGCCAGGGATAAGGCTACATTATGGTCTTTTTTCGGTTTATATGATGGTATCTCATTTTATATCATCAAATGCTTATGCTCACTGCATAAATATTCACTGGGAATAAGCAATTTTTCCAAATCACAACAGAAACCATCTGCTAAAATGCATAGGGACACATTGCCTGGCATTGTGGGGAAAACAGTCAAGGTGATTCTGTACAAAATGGGTTATGGGGACTGGGCAGAAAGGAAAGGCTGGCACGTGGTATATACCTCTGCACCACTGCATAGCTACCAACATCCTCTTCACACCAGCAATAGGCATGCTGGCATTTGTGCATGGGAAAAGCATGTGACTGTAACAGCAGTGCGACACCCGGGAAGGCTCGTTGTGGACCTGATCCAAAGCCCACTGAAGTCAATGGGACCAATTTCCATGACGTGGATCAAGGTTACAAAAGGTTATATTCCAGTCATCTTATCTCTGCACAACGCTTAGCCCAATGTGGCTGTCTTCCCAATTGGGGCCTTTGGTGCTACCATAATGATACACGGCAAGGATCAGTATACATGGACTCCGATGTCTACTGTTACAACGACGGCTTAGCATTGGTCTAAGCTGTACACATGGGTGCCGTTCATGCTCATGGCTCACCATAGTATTGCCATCTTTTACCTCCAGTTCCATGGGTTCTAGCATTCTGGCTGTTGACCTGGACAGATCTGTTGCCACTCCAGAATGACTCTTGACAAGGCAGACATCCGACCTGGCTACACCTTTCTCCATATCTCCAGCAGATTATGATGTTTCAACTTTCTCCCCAAGTTAATAAATCTTTCAAACCAGTTACACAACCTTTCAGACTTATTGCACATACCACATCGTTCTTGGCGGATTTCTGTCATCTCCAGGACCAGGAATCCATCCAGGCATCAAACTGGATTCCCAACCTCACCGTGAACAATAAAAAAAATCAGGGAGCTTAGTGTCCAGCTTTGACTGCCTGGGGAATGCTCCTGTGTGGTAGCGCATCAAGTTGCCACTGAATTACTGGGCTGCTGGAGACCAAGTGGAGGCCAAGCGGCTAACAACAGAATTCGTTGCTGGAGCCACGCATACTGTGCATACTCAGGTCCTACAACTTCTTAGGGGTCAGCATCCCACATTGCCACATCATCACAATGAGTGATGGTTTTATGGGGCTAACGCCCATTAATGCCAGTGGTGGGCTTATCTACTAGGCAAGTTAGTGCAAGGTAAGCTAGGATATGAATGTACAGCTTACCAACTTGCTGTGCATTAAGTTGCCGTGTGGATATTGGTACAGTGCAGTAAAATTCCTGGAGTTTGGCTTTGTGTATGCTGCTTGAAAGCTGCACTCTGGGACTTTTACTGCAGAGCAGCAATGTCCGTGTGATGCATCAGTGCATGGCAAACCGGTGTGCTGTAAATTCCCACCCTGGCTTGCCACACACTAACTTGCTATGTAGACAAGCTCTCACATAAAATAAATTAACTGCTGTAAATCTGCCGCTAACACCAGTTATCTCCCACTAATATCACTGTAATCTCCCACAACCCCCCATGTCTCAACTGTAGAAAAGACCCCTATATTTATAGACTTTCATTTTATTTATGAGTTATATTATCTTTTCTGCTTTTTCTCTTTTTCACAGTGTCCCTCAAATTCTGGATCTGCTCCCAGTGCTCTCTCGCATTTTTCACAACTCGTCTGCAAGTTGATATGACTTTTCTTAGTACTGCTTCATCTGCACAACATTCACTGCTAAAGTAAATCAGGTTGGAATTTGAGCACTGCATGTTAAGTACAGAAACTGAGATAACTGTTGCAGGATACAGACAATCTGATAGTTCGTCTTGTGAAAAGAAAACAGAAATTGCTGAGGTTGTAAACAAATGCTCCCTGGTGGGTCACAAACACAACATCAGAGATAGCAGCGCATATTGGATTGACGTCAACATTTTCAAAGCCACAGTGTTCCGGATGAATTTGGCATATTTGCTGTTGTATTTTAAATCATCTATGCAGTCATAAGGCTTGAGCCATGAGCAATATGCACTGTATGCTCCAATCTGCATGACCCCTCAGAAGATAATTTATCTAACAGATAGAGCACTAGGCTAGGACTCAGAAAACCTGGGTTCTTTGCCCAGCTCTGCCACTGGCCTGCTGGGTGACCTCAGTTAAGTCACTTTACTGATATGTGCCTCAGTTTCCCCATCTATAACATGGGGGAAATTATACTGACCCTTTGTAAAGCGCTTTGAGATCTATGGATGAAAAACACTAGGTAAGACACAGGTGTATTATTCATTATATTTATTATTATTATTATTAACCTTGGAATCCTCTGGGGCTCCATGTGATTCTTGAAAATAATCCTTTCTCAAGCTAGCAATGAGAAGCTGAGAGATCATGTGTGTAAATGATGCCAACCACAAAGGAAAGTTAAATACCGATATTTCTTTCCCTGTTTTTTCCCAGCAAAGCCAGAACCTCGGCATCGTCTCCAGAGATGTTTAGTGACCTGTTAATCTAAAACAAGGTTTTCAGTAGCAACATACTGGACAACTAGATGTTTATCTAACTAACTGGTAAGATAGAGGTGCAAGTCATTTTCAGGCACTGGAATTAAGTGTGAGCCAAGGTGGGTGAGGTAATATCTTTTATTGGACCAGCTGCTGTTGGTGAGAGAGACGAGCTTTCAAACTACACAGAGCTCTTCTTCGCTGCAAACATCGTGTGTGTTACAGTAGCACCTAGAGGACCCCATCAAGATCAGGACCACTTTGTGCCAGGCAGCATCCGTAGAAAGACCTCATAAGAGACAGTCCTTGCTCACAAAAGCTTACCATTGAAATAGGCAAGACTGACAAAGGAGGTATAATTACCCTCATGTTACAGATGGGAAACTGAGGCAGGGAGAGATAGAGGGAGTTGTCCACAGTCACACAGGAAGCCTGTAGCAGAGCTGGAAATTGATCCCAGTTATCCTCAGTCTTACTTCAGCGTCTTCACCACAAGATCATTTTTCCTCAAAGGCTGACCAAACACTGGCTTTGGATGCATGAGCATGACTCACCTCCCGCTAATTTATGTGGAAGCATCACATTCTTCGGAGGGCAAAAATTGGCCCTTCTAGTTGTTTTTGTGGCTGTATCCTCGTTCATCTCCCCCATATAGCCGTACATTGTGCAGTTTGAGATGAAAGTCTCCTCCTGGTGCCATAATACTCCAAGATAGTGGCTCGAATCAGCTCTGCAGGTAGTGTAGTCCCATAGCTAGACCAGAGGCTAAGCATGCTGCCGCTGCAGGGCACCCAGTCTCATCCCTGACTGCCTGGGCAATGAACTCCGGGTCCTCCATGTGGCAGGACATCAAGCTGCCACTCGATCACTTGGCTAACGCTTCAAGAAGTCTGAGTTCTACGCACAGGTATGTCACTGACTCGTGAGATCTTGGACAAGTTCCTTCACCTCTCCGTGTCTCAGCTGCAAGAGGGAGATGATAATATTTACCTAGCCACGTACAGCGCTTTGAGATCTGTGATGAAAAGTATCAGGAGCCCTGTTCTCAGCCAGTGTAAAGTGACATAACATTGATAGAGCTGCACTGATTTACTGCAGTGAGAATCCAGCCTTGGTTTCCTCTCGATCACAATGAAATCTTCCACTTTTATTCCTTTTGTGATATTGTTACTCTATTACTACAGTGGTTCACCTTCCACACCATGTGTCAAATATGCCTCACTTTGATTTGCTCTGTCACCCTCACTCAACAAAGTGGGTCACCAGAAATTATTCCCATTTTATTGATAATAAATGGTGGCCTCTAGTGCTTCTCCTGTATTAACACATTTCAGGTTGTTCACCTTTCAGGGAGACTTGGTTAAACCTGAGAAATATGAATCCACTCGTCCCAAATAATCATCTCCGCGGCTAGGAGTGCAAAAGACATACCAGCTTCTTGTGGGCAATTCTACTTGCTTAGAATGAAAAATTCAGTGCTTCTGGACCTGGGTGTGAAAGACAGCTTTGAAAATCTCAGCTCAAGTAGGCTAAGTAGCTACATCGGGGCTGCTGATAGGCATCTGGTACAACATGTCCTTTTTAGATTTGGTTGGAAATGTTTCAGAAAATCAGTTTTTCAATGAAAAATTAGAAAACTGGGTTAATTTCAGCAAAAGTTTTGTTTTGAAAAAACCCAAAAGGTTTAGAAAATATCCAACATTTTCAGAATGGAACATTCTGAACCTTCATTTCAAAATGACTTTTCAAAACAAAAATTCTTTTTTTTTATATAAAACACATTTTAAAAAGTCTTTTAAAAAGGGCCAAAATCGGAACAGAATGTTTTGATCTTATCACAACAAAACATTTCAAAATCGGCCCAAAATGATTTTTTTCCCAGAATTTTATTCCATGGGATGTTTTGAAATTTGTTTTCAATCTGTTTAGGGATAGGGAAAAAAATCAAAATCCCAGAATTGCTCTCAAAATGGAAAATCCATTTCCCCCCTGCCATGTCTAGTCCTGATGTTCCACTGGGTGCCCATTAAAAATTAAACACACACGGCATTTCTGTCCATCGATGAAGGGGTTATTTGGGACAGCTGCATTGGTTTTGTGTTTGTTATTGTTCCAGAAGCCATGCAAGGAGACTAGGAATTGGGGCTGAGCCCACTGTAGCTGTGTGGGCCGTAAACATGTTTGCACAAGCAGAACAAGACATCAGCTAAGCTAAACGGTGAACATGGAAACAAGAGATAGACTTGGCCCCAAAGGGACTTGGAATGAATTTAGTGTCAGGTAAGTCCGTTCTGAGATCAGATGGAGTTTATCACAAGTTCTTTGAAGTGCCCATAGAAACTGCAGTTTAAGATGAATGCCTTTTTCTTTTGTGTGCATAAAGAATTTCTGAGAATACATTTGCCCAGTATGGGGATCTGACACTTAAAAGAGGCCAAGATTTTTGAAGTGACTAGTGACTATGGATGCTTCGAGTTTTGGGTGCCCAACTTGAGACATCTGAAAAGGGCCTGATTGTCAGAGGTGCTGATCACTTTCTGAAAATAAGGCCCTTAGAAGGTTTCTCAAGTTGTACCCCGCAAAACAGAGGCAGTCAGAGTCACTGACCCCTTGTGAAAAAATCTTGGCCTGAATCATTATTGAGTAAAGAACTAGGATTTTGGAAAAACCTGCATGGGACACACATGCCTTCGCCCTTCCTTCTCCGGTCTTGGGAATTAGGGCTCTTTTTGCTGTAGAACACTGCAGCAGCCTTTCCATGGGGCAGAACTAGTTAGCATCCTTTTAAATGGCAGCATTGATATTCCAGTGGGATGTTACAAAAATTCATTAGGTAAATTGGGAGCAATGGGGAGGTGTTTTTCTTACTGAGCCCAATTGTCAAGGTTCCTTCCCCACTCTGAACTCTAGGGTACAGATGTGGGGACCTGCATGAAAGACCCCCTAAGCTTATTCTTACCAGCTTAGGTTAAAAACTTCCTCAAGGTACAAACTTTGCCTTGTCCTTGAACCCTATGCTGCCACCACCAAGCGTGTTAAACAAAGAACAGGGAAAGAGCCCACTTGGAGACTTCTTCCCCCCAAAATATCCCCCCAAGCCCTACACCCCCTTTCCTGGGGAAGGCTTGATAAAAAATCCTCACCAATTTGTACAGATGAACACAGACCCAAACCCTTGGATCTTAAGAACAATGAAAAATCAATCAGGTTCTTAAAAGAAGAATTTTAATTGAAGAAAAAGTAAAAGAATCACCTCTGTAAAATCAGGATGGTAAATACCTTACAGGGTAATCAGATTCAAAACATAGAGAATCCCTCTGGGCAAAACCTTAAGTTACAAAAAGACATAAAAACAGGAATATACATTCCATTCAGCACAACCTATTTTACCAGCCACTAAACAAAAGGAAATCTAACACATTTCTAGCTAGATTACTTACTAACTTTTTGTAAAAAGAAAAGTAGTACTTGTGGCACCTCAGAGACTAACCAATTTATTTGAGCATAAACTTTCGTGAGCTACAGCTCACTTCATGCTCACGAAAGCTTATGCTCAAATAAATTGGTGAGTCTCTAAGGTGCCACAAGTACTCCTTTTCTTTTTGCAAATACAGACTAACACGGCTGTTACTCTGAAACCTAACTTTTTATAGGAGTTCTGAGCTGCATTCCTGATCTGTTCCCGGCAAAAGCATCACACAGACAGACAGACCCTTTGTTCCCGCCCCCCCCCCCTCCCAGCTTTGAAGGTATCTTGTCTCCTCATTGGTCATTTTGGTCAGGTGCCAGCGAGGTTATCTTAGCGTCTTAACCCTTTACAGGTGAAAGGGTTTTGCCTCTGGCCAGGAGGGATTTTATAGCACTGTATACAGAAAGGTGGTAACCCTTCCCTTTATATTTATGACAGCAATACATTAGAAAGCAGAGAGGCAGTGAACAAAAGTAAGTACAGAAGCCTCTGGGGCAAAAAAATTGAGAACTTCCAATGCTCTAGTTTTGTTCTGGGCTTGCAACATCCATATCTGCCCCTGGCTGGTCTCACTAGTGCCCATTACAACAGAATGAAGTCAACTTTGGCACCAATATTTGGGTTTGCTTTTCCTCCCAAGCATGATGGGGGAATTGGTATGTGTTTTGTGAACTTTCCAAGTCCACATAGAATTTGGATCTCTGCTAACTAGGACCCTGCAGGTCTATTATACCTTCAGCATTTCTCTATTACCCATCCCCCCAAAATCATTTTTAAAAGCCTGCTTCTCACTAATTTTATGTTTAAGCATATACACTGATTTTCTAGAACTAAATGGCTTTGTTTCCTCTATCAGTGTGATCTGGTATTTGATGAATACCTTTGCACTTTCTGTTGTCATCGACACAAGTGCAAAGTAAGATCAAGCAAACATAAAACACAGTTGTTCTGATTTGTTATCACTTTGCATCCACTGGTTTAAATGACTGGACAAGCTGTAATAAGGAGGGGGTGGGAATGAAACCCTTCTTTCCCTTGGGATTTCAATGAATACATAGCACAGTCTAGTGCTTAGAAACTTTCCATTTATTTGTCAGTTTTAAGTTGACAACAGTTTTTGACAGCAAAAGTGAACCTTATTTACAACACAAAGGCTAAGAAACTACTTTTTATGGATACAAAATCTGAACTCCTCAAAATCTTGACCTGTTAAGAAGAATTCTGGTCACAAGGGGCCAAATTCATCCAATGGGTAACACCACTGGAATCATTTGAGTTGCACCAGGGATAAATGTATCTCATTACCTTTTCCCTTTACACAATGCTGGAAGGACATTTATTGACATCTTCAATGGCTGATGAGATGTTTGGAACTCATTCAGTGCAAAACCTGCTAATTTAGAACTCCAGGAGGTTTGTGAGAACATAGAAAAGACTCTTGGCTATTGGCAAATAAAGACTGAAATGCATCACACATTCACGGATATTTTTCTACATGATTCAATGTAGTTGCTATGGAAGGTGAAATGCAGAACTTTGTAAAGGGGGGAAATGGGCTCATGACCCTTTTTGCTTCCCAAAAGGTTAATGCAGATCTTGTCTACCTTGGAGGACTCTATAGAGGACTGGAGAACAGGTAGGACTGTGACATCAAATATGCTATTCAAGTGTAACTTTGGGAAGTACGTCCCTCTCTGCTCAGAACAGCACGTAAGCCTGTGCTTAACTTTAAGCATGTATTTAAGTCTCAATGACTTCAAATCAATCATCTACTCAAATGCTATCCCAGACAGGGATGGAATTAAGCATGTGTCTATGTACTTTCCCAAACTGGGGCTTGATATGGGAATTGGATTTTTTTAATTCAGGTTCTTTAGAACTCTTCTTGTAGTTGTTAACACCTATTTAACTGAAACTCTTTAGGGAAACAAAATCTCCCTGTGTTAGGGATTCAAAAAGTCCCTTCATGAAGTGCACATACACATCTGAGTCATTCACACAACTTCCAGCAAATTACAAGGGAGACAAGACTTGACATTGCTGAGATTTCTAGTGTGTGGGGAAGGGTGGGGGAGGAGAGTGGGGCATGGAACCAAGCAGAAAACTACTTTTTTTGATTGCGGAAGAACACTTTGAGGCCTCATGCTGCATTATTCCTGGCTGGCAGAGATGAGCAGACGAAAGATTAAATATCCCAACCCATCACAGCCCTGCTCTTGATTTCTTCTGTCCCTTTCCCTCTTGCTTCCTTCAGACACATGGAAAGTCTTCTGCAGGCGCTGGGTAATGATCCTTTTTTTCTGTATAAATGTCTCCTCCTCAAGAACATTCCATGTATTACTAGCTATTTGTTTACACATATCTTGCCTTTGAGCCTAGAAGATACCGAAGGCTTTCACTTAAAGTGTATTGGAGTCAAACAAGGTAGTAGTCATGGTGCACCAACAGCAAGGAAATAAGCAATGTGCCATTAGCCTGTGGAACTCATTGCTACAGGAGGTCACTGAGGCTGAGAACTTTGCAGGAATGGAAAAGGGATTAGATACAAGAATATCCAGAGTTATAATAATAAATAAAAAAGAGTGTTTGCAAGGGGAAAGATCCTTCTGGGCAGAAGCCAATATCTAACTATTGGGAGCTAGGAGGAAATTTCCCTGCAGGCAATGCGGCCCATAACTGGCTACTCCAAGATGGTTTCTTGCACCTTCCTCTGAAGCAATTGGTACTGGCCATTATTGGAAAGGGGACTAGCTGTACTCTTGGTCTGATCCAGGCTGGCAATTCCTATGCTCCTAACCACTTTAAATCTCTAGCGTAGGAGAGGAAATGAAGGATAGCTGCTCCAGTGGAGATTCCAGAGGGAATTATAGGTAGGCAGAATGTCATTACCAACATTGGAACTGGGCCAGTCCACATTACTCTTTGTGTTGTTTTGATTTCATTATACAAGGGGAAAGTTCCAGTAAAATCTCTCCTCCTGGAGGATTTCGGACAGAAGTGTCCTTTTGAAGTACCAGCCAATCAGCTGTAAAATTCAGGAAAGACATTTGGAAACTAATGTTCAGGGACTAAGCAAGAGGATAGGAAAATTTGTAGAGATGCTAGTTTGTTGCCTTGTCCTGTCTTTCTTAGATTCCCTTCTTGTTCTGTTGGCCAGTTGGTTGGGCAAGGTATTTTGACTCACCCGTGAGTCATGCTTTCCAGAAACATCTCCCTTTGGAGTGTCTTGTGGTTGCCAGTGCTTTGATCCCCTCAGGTCATGTCTTTCCCACTCCACGGAAAGACACCAAGTATTCCTCTTGCAATGACCTTTCTGTGTGCATCATCTCTAAGTGTTCCCATTACAGCAACCGGGGGTGGCATTTGCACTGCACACAGCATTTGGGGCAAAGGGAGGATACGTGCAGTGGGCTGTTGACTTTTGAGAGGTTCTCAGATGTATTTTGTTTTCAATGGCTCCCAGTTCTTTAAAAAAAACCCCACAAGTGGGAGGACAAAGGTTTGGATTCTTATGCAGTGTGACGCTTTGGGGGCTCCGTGCAGACCAGTGAGGGGTTGTCACCCCCTTACCCTGCAACTCTGGATGCCTTAAATGCTATATTGTAGTGGCTCATAGCGCTGACACCAAAAGCCAGCCTTACATGCACGCAGGTCACACCCTGGCCTCTGCCACCCAGTTACTTTTTGCAGAGTGACCCCAAAGCCCTCCCAGTCCTGAATTTCCCCGAAACTTATGACAATCTGCTGGGGTTCCCAGAATGGTGAGTTACTCTCTTACCCCGTCTCAGCCAATGAGACTCAGCAAACCACCAGTGGGTCTGTGTGTCACACCTAGATTCTGATGTGAGTGGGGAAAGGAAAAAAAAATTAACAATCTATAGAACACAGGGGCGAAAGTAAGGCGGTACAGGCTGGTACGGCGTACCGGTAAAAGGTAGCTGCCGGGTCCCTAGCAGCAGGGCTGCCAATGGGTGCACAAGGGGCAGCAACATTAAAACGCTGCCGCAGCAATGCTTTAAGGTTGCTGCCCCTTTTGCCCTCCCCTGGCCACCGACAGGGGCGGGGGGGGAGAGGGAGGGGCAAAAGAAGTAGCTGCTGGAGCCTGGGCGGCGCAGGCCGGGAAGTGCAGATGGACTGGCTGGCGGACGCTGACCCCCCCCACCCAGCCCCGCCCCTTCCGCCCCTTCCGCCCGAGGTCCCGGCCCTTCTGGTGGCGGGGGCTGGGGGAGAGCGGCCCCTTACTGGTAAGAGCTCCATTTTACTTTCACCCCTAATAGAATAGTACAAGGACAATCTACATAATTTTTCCTCCATTATCCCTCTAGATACCAGTGTGCAGCTCCGAAAAGTCCACCATGGGAAGAACTCTCAGCCTATACAGATGAAGCCTCCCATGAAGCCTCCCATGTGTGCGAAAGGCATACAGCGAAACTCCAAGCAGCATGAAGTAGACTGCAAATATTACGTTGTCTCCATGCATTGTAAGGTGTAAAGAGTAATTCCAGCAAGCGGACGGCCAGTGTAGGGGGAAGATCAACAGAGAGCCCTACTGATTTCAGAATAATTTGCATCAGGACCATAGTTCTGAGTGCACAGTGACTTCACAATAAGTCATTCCAGGTTCCAGTATTTATCCTCAGGACAGCATTGCACTGAAGGTTGAGAGGCCCCGAGACTTAGCTGTGGATAGACTGTAGCTCAATGAAAATCAAAGGAGCTTCATCCATCTACACCAGCTGAGAACCAGGCCCCAGAATGTTTAGTGTAGCTTCTGTACCAAATTCTGCCCTCTTATACATTTATGATGCATGATACTTTCCACTGAAATCCACGGGAGTAGTGTGTGCATTTATGAGGGCAGTATATAGCCCTTAAATTTTAAAGTTAACAGTATGGGCTCCAGAGGCCAAATTCTTATCTTAGTTGCCAGATTCTTGTCTCAGATTTACACCATTGTAAATCCAAAGGAAATCACATAATAGTCGGTGAAGTTACTCCAGATTTGCACTACTCGTGCTGAGAGCAAAATGTTGCCCAAGCTGCTTCTGATCAACAATAATAACCATTTTTCAGCGGTACCAATTGTGTGGATTTTTCTGAAATCCAGAGAAATTTTGTCTGTTTGAATCCACATATGAATGAATGAACCCACGTATGAATCCATATGAATCCACGTATGAATCCACAGAGCCTACTCTTTACCACCTCACACATTTCTAAACATAGAGTAATCCACGTGTTTTATCTGTGTTCTAATAGTCTCTCCTTAAATGAGCGTTGAACTAGACTGGACAACATTGAGAAAGAAGTTAGATCTGCTGATCCTCTAGCAGAAGCCATTAATGATCAGATATGGGCCAGACTCACAGCTAGTATATCACTACCATAGTATTGTGTTTCCTCATTTTTGTTTCTTTGTTTTTAATAAAACCCCCTCTGCTAATGGTTTTCTTTTTTCTTTAATGTCTTGTTTTAGAAGGCTGGCATGTAATTAGTGTTTGCCTGCTGCACTATCAACTTTTAACACCTCGGATTGTCTATCTGCTCTGATATAATCCTACAGCATTGTCACATTGACTCTCTCCCCCTCCAGGAAGCACATCTGCTCTGAGTCATTGTGATAATTCTGGAGGATCCCATCTCTCCCACTCCAGGAATCATATCTTGGTCTCTGCAATCTGGGTGGATCAATACCACAGCAGAAATCTTACTGGGCTTCTGCCTTCAAAAATATGTAAATTACATATTCCTTATTTTTCTGTGTTTCAGAGAATGATCCAAGCCACAGAGTTGGGATCCAGATCTGATTTCTCCCACATTGGAGGCTGTTTGGATATGAGGGTCTGGGCCTGAAGTTTGGAGGGCTTTGTTAAGGCTCATCTCTGCTATTTTTATTTGATGTACTATTTTAAGCCATCACCTGGGACCTTTCAAAAGAACCCAGAGCCAGATTTTCAAAGTGCTCAGCCCTCTTCTTCTAAAGAACTGAGGCCCAGATCCTCAAAAGTATTAGGCTCTTAACTTCCTTTGAAAACAGTGGAAGGTAGGAGCCTAAACACCTTTGAGGATATGGACCTTAGCTCTCATCTCGGCACCTAAATAATTGGTCTGATTTTCTAAAGGACTCAGCAGCCAATGTCTTGGGCTCTTGGCCTTTCAAGGCTCTTTGCTCTTCAAGTGGCTGATTCAATTCTGGGGGATGGAAGAGGAACTTCATGCCAACCATATCACACACCAGTGCTTAGAGGCCTGCTTCCACAAACCTTAAGGTCAATGGCAAAAGAGCCATTAACTTAAACGGGAGCAGGATTGACCTCTAATTCACCCCATCTCAAGAATGCTGCTTTTAGTGTGTGCAGCCCAAACATTTGCTCAGACATGGAAAATCCCCAGAAACATAAAAGCCATAGAAACATCCCTTAAAACTCAGAGTCTTTTCCAAATATTTATGTGCGGGAAGCAAATATTGTGCATAAAGGCCAAAAGCAGGCTTGGTACAAGTGGCCTCCATTCCCACTGACTTCCATAGGAGTTGCATCCAGTGCAGACATGGGCTGCATTTGATCGCTAAAGCCTCCAGGTTGAGGCGCCAGTCCCTCACTGCGTTCTAGCTGCTTTGCACCACTTCCCAGTTATAAAGCGGTCGTGAGCCAGGGTAGCTAGCCACGAACGGATTGCCCCGGCGTGGCGGGTCCTCCAAATTCAACAATAGAATAAGAGCTGGTCAGTTTTCTTTTTCCCAAATGAACATTTGAAATTTTGGGCAAAAAAATCCATCCACTGAATATTGCTGCCAAAACCCCGAATAATTCAATTCAGAAATGCTGCTAGGTAATTTATGGGAATGTTGTTCAGCTGCCATCGGCCCCCTACTCTCCAGTATAGGCCCATGGGACTTCCATGAGGCCCTGCTTTCCCTCACGATGGTGAACCATGGGAGAAGTAGTCTGACATGGGCCCCCAGCTTACACAGGGGAATGGGGGCATGAGGGACCCACACTGCAACTCCCCTGAGGCCCTGCAGCAGCATTTCCAAATCAAACCGGTTTGGGGATGAAATCTTTTGTTTTGTGGTCAAAGACTGACTGTTTGTTAGTGTTCCGAGCAGTCATTGTTTAGATGACAAATTGACATTTTCAGCGGAAAGTCAGACTTTTCCCAAAAAGATTCATTTCGTTGAAAACCCACTTCCCTGTCAAGCAGTTGGGACAGAACTTTTTTGACCAGCCCTACATGTGATACAAAATTCCCTCCCTCCTAATCATGCTGAACAAAACAGGACCCTTAGATGCTCTGGTTATCCTGCTTAGAGGCACGTGCTCTGCCACAACCAAGGATACAATATTTGTGGAAGACAATGGGTAAAGCAGAAAGGCAGCACGGTTAATGAGTTGCCAATCTGTGGGCTGGTCGCTATTGATCAGTTACAGGCTCATGACACATAAGGAGCACAGGGATGGTTTTCATAACCCGTCACCCAAGATCTTTCACATTTTCTCTGCTTTTCCTGGAAATCCCAATTTCCAGTTGTCTCGGGCGAAATAAAAAGCCATTTACTTTTCCCAGGGGACACAGCTGGGGTGAAAAGGAAAAGTTTGTACCTCTTAATGTGCAGGTTATTGAGACACATTGTGGGTATACAGTGGGAGCCAAGCAAACTAACTTACAGAAAGAGAGAGGCACACACAGCGGGGATGGTTCCCACACAGAACTTGGAGGGGTGCTGTAAAAATAAACTTCTCCCAGAACAGGAAGGTCTACAGAAAGCGTGCAGCACTAAACCCCTCTGCTAATATCTGATATTATCACATATTCCCAGCACATTTGGCTCATCTGTCAGATCTGCAGTTTTCTTTCATTCAGATTTCTCCAAGTTAAAATCTGCCAGATGCTGCTATCCAAGAGTCATGTGAATGCTTAACAGTCTATATATAGCGTCTTGGCCCAGATCCTCAAAAATATTGAGGGCCCTAACTCCCAATGAAACCTAAATACCTTTGAGGAACTGGGTTTTTGCCCCTCCCTGCTCCTCCTGGATGGAGGGACTGAGAACTGGGGAAGTATTGGCCAGTGGTGCCCAGTATTTGTGTAAAGCTTAGCTAAGTGAAATCTTAGTAGGGGCAGCAGTGTGATTCACTGGCTGATACATGGGAATGAGCGTTGGGAGACCAAGGTTCTGTTCCCTGCTCTACCACTGGTCTGTGATGGTCCTTGGATAAGTTATTCAGCCTCACTGTGCCTCAGGGCCCCCATTTGTGCAATGGGCATAACGATATTTTACTCCTTTGTAAGTGCTTGTTCTCCCTCAGGCCCTTAGAAACTCCCTCTGCAATTCTGTGCTGGGAGGTCAGCCATTCTCAGGAGCATCATTGCTCCGAGTCCATGGGGATTCCTGTGCTTTTTCCCAAATGGGCTCTGCACTTTAAAACACTTCATCCCTGAAGAGGGTGTGGTCCCCTAAACCCTCTCTCACTTTGAGCCCTGCCCCAAATGGGTGGATGCTCCAAAGTGGGACATCAAAAACATACCATATATCCAGTTGCCTAGTCATTGCCAAATAGTGCCATAAAAACATTTGACCATTATTATTTATATTATCAACAACGACACTGTGCTGCAACTGTGCTCATTACACTAACCTGTATCATCTCTGTTACCTGGTGCTTCCCACCCCTGTTGCCTCCTGTCACACTGTAAGCTCTTTGGGCAGGAGCTGTATTTTCATTACATGTGTGTACAGTACCCAGCACAATGGGATCGGTGCCACCACTATACAAACATTAAATAATAATGATAATAAAATAAAACCTGTTCTCCCTGCAGCGGCTTTGGGAATGAGGCACTGTCTAAAGCGTCACTCCACTTCCACTGAGTCAAAGGACAGCAAGGTAGGAAAAGCCTGTGGCTAGTAGAAATGCAGCTGCATTTTCTCCTCGGATGAGCCTTTCTGTAGCCAAGTGCCCCCAGATGAGATGAGTGCATGCAGGTGGGTGTCATGGACCGGCACGTAGGCGATCAGACCTACTGCTGAGAGCAGTGGTGGTCAGGCCTAGTGGTCAGAGTAGGAGTTGGGAGCCAGGAGTCAGACTCAGGCATCAACCCAAAGGTCAGAGCTGGATTCAGTAGCCAGGGGTGGGGAGCAGAGGCAGGAATCTGGAACACGGAAGGAGAGCAGGGTCCAAGGTAGCAGACAGCCAGGAATTCATCTAGTTGCTCAAACAACTTCCTGTGCCTTCTTCTAGTGAGTCTGAACCATGGGAGAGGCTGGATGTCTCCTCTACTCAGGAGCTTCGTGGGTCCACCAGCTCACTACCAGCGAGCTGCCAAGTGGGAGCTGGGGTCTGGAGACTGCTTGGGGAGACCTCCAATCCCTCACAGTGGGATGCAGTGGTGAAAGGTGGAGCCATGGGGGCGGGGTTTTTTGGGAAGTGGTTTTGCATGGACAGTCACTGGGGAGATGGTATACCGAGTTTCTGACTGCACCTCTGAAGCAAAGTATCTGCATTTATTACAAAACTACTTAATTTGCAAAGATAAAATCAGTCCATTAACTACAGAACCTGCCCAAAACTGGAGCTGAACATCTGCTGTTTACGTGATTTGGGCAGGAACATACAGGATTGTGAGCTGGTATCGAGACATGTGACCACTAGAGAAATGCACAGTATCACCACATCAGAGGAAAGTTTCTGTTGCACCATGCAGTGTAACTGCACAAGAATTCCAATATTTTGGTGGGTCAAGTCACCATTTCATAACTGGAGACAGGGCGCAAACTGCAAGGTTCGGATAAAGTTCCTGAACACCCTAAGCTTTGATGGTGTTCCAGTCGGAGATGCTGGTTCATTTCATTTCAGAGTGTGAGAACCACCCTCCCAGTTCAGGAAGAGCAGATCCAAGGTTCTGGTTCAGCCCCATCACTCTTCATTACATATTCTCCTGTTTTCAAAAAGCAGATTTAGGCTGGGCTTTTCAAAAGGACCTAGGGGAGTTTTGTCCCCAAATTCCCCTGAAAACTCTCCTTCTGAATGTACCATATTTCATTTATCTTTGCGCTACCAGAGAAATGCTAATCTGCCATTGGCTTCATTGGCCCTTTTTATGCTATTAAGTGGAGCAGGATTTAGTGCCGTATCTATACGTGGGTTGAATAGCTGAGGGAGCAATTCTTGTTCCTTAACAATTCTGACATTTCCAGATGTTGGTCACAATTTTGCCTTGTGTCTTCCCAAGAGTAAACAGAGCTAATTTCCTCCATTTTCCCCCAAACTGTGAAATTCCAGTCGTTCACTTAATATTTATTTGCTCCTTGTGGGATAGAAGATTTAGTGGGGGATTGGTCCTGCTTTGAGCAGGGGGTTGGACTAGATGACCTCCTGAGGTCCCTTCCAACCCTGATATTCTAAGAGCACAGACCTGCAGATTAGGATGAGTCATTAAGCTGAAGTTCTGCCTGCAGGATGGCTATGAAAGATGCTGTTTTACAAGGGTTTTCACTGGCACAGTTTGCCCAGCTAAATGCCAACGGTGTAATTTATTACTAAGGGAAAAGAGATATTTGGAAAAACAAATGAACAAAAAACGACATGCTACATCTTTACAAATGGTTCACATCAAGATTTGCTATTACGGTCTAATAAATTAGGAGGATTGGGATACATACGTATACAAACACAAATGTTCTGTCGAGGATTATTTATTTTCATTTACGGACAAGCTACAAAGGGTGACTATACATTTGGTGTTGGCACCCTGGGCATAAAATTAGAACAGGGGTGGCCAACCTGAGCCTGAGAAGGAGCCAGAATTTACCAATGTACATTGCCAAAGAGCCACGCTGATACGTCAGCAGCTCCCCATCAGCTCCTGCACCCCAGCCCCCAGTGCCTCCCGCCGGCCAGAAGCCCCGCCAGTCAGCGCCTCCTGCCTGCCACAATCAGCTGTTTCACATGTGCAGGAGGCTCTGTGGGGGAGGAGCGAGGGCATGGCAGGCTCGGGGGAAGGGGCAGGAGCCTTGGGGGAAGGGGTGGAGTGGGGGCAGGGCCTGGGACAGAGCAGGGGGTTGAGCATCTGTAGCTCCAGCCCTGGAGTCAGCACCTATGCAAGGGGCCGCATATTAACCTCTGAAGAGCCGCACGCGGCTCCGGAGCCACAGGTTGGCCACCCCTGAATTAGAGCTAGTCAGAAAATGCGTTTTTTCTGTGGAAAATTTCAACTTTTTATTGAAAAGTCAAAAATCCTGATTTTTATTTGTCCAAAAATGTCAAAA
Source organism: Chelonia mydas (assembly GCF_015237465.2). Classification (NCBI taxonomy): domain Eukaryota; kingdom Metazoa; phylum Chordata; order Testudines; family Cheloniidae; genus Chelonia; species Chelonia mydas. The sequence continues at coordinate 67,615,520 of NC_051251.2, read as the reverse complement.
AACCAAAACCAAAACACCCACCCAAGTTTTTTTCTTCGTTTCTGAGCAAAAAAAAAGAAAAAGAAAATTAGAATTTTTTTATCAAAGCAGACACGTTCTGCAAAAGTGTTTATTTCATTGAAAAGCCAATTATTTTCCATCAAAAAATAGTTTAGATAGAATCTTGTCAACCAGGCCTAAGAAACACATATCCAAAGTGTAGCAATTTAAGACAAACCATCATCAGTAACCGAAACACTCAAATCACTCTCAAGCAATTCCCCACTCCTACAATGACAGTTCCACAACTGACACCACACAGACATTTCCAAATGCCTTGCAAGAAAAACCCATGAGCTTCCCAGTGTGTCCTGAACTTGGGCAATTTGGAACCAAGGAGGTGGAGTGAGTTCCATAGCTGAGCCCCTGACAGAGAACTAAAGGGTACAGATGTGGGGACCTGCATGAAAGACCCCCTAAGCTTATTCTTACCAGCCTAGGTTAAAAGCTGCCACCACCAAAGTGTTACACAAAGAACAGGGGAAGTGCCCACTTGGAAACATCTCCCCCCCAAAACCCATCTAATTTTATTAAAAGGGCTCCAAACCTGAGCACCTCTGCTGATCTCAGTTCTAGCAGTACAGCAGAGGGAGAAAAGCAGTCTCTGAGTGCAAGCATGGCTTTGCAAAATTACCAAAAATATAAGGTCTTTGGAATTCAGTTTAATCAGAACCATCAGCTCATGGTGATCATATGGGCAACCCATCAGGCAAGAGAATGTCATGGTACTGAAAAAACGTGCAGCAAGTTAGAGATGGGTAAAAGCAGATGGGCAAACCTGCCCATCAATTTTTATTTTGGTTGTCTTAGCAAAACCCATACCAAGAGTGGTTTGGATCCAGGTCCTATTTCTGAGCTTACAAAGGGCCGGGGTGGATGTGGTCATCAGATAAGTGAGTTCCATTAGACCTGTCTGTAGGAAAAATAGCAAAACCTATTATACATTCCAAAATGCCCCCACATTCATATAACTCACATAGCACTGACCATCAACATGTATGTTGTTAATAGTCTGAAACATGTGAAGGACTGCATGAGAGATGTGCTTGACTGCAGTGCTATTTAATGCAGGGCATCACTTCTGCATTTTGAATGGGGCCCTTTAGAAGACGCAACTATTTCTTAGCCAAAAAACATCAGCTATGTGACTATGTATTTGAGTGGCATCTAAATGTGCTAATGTACCGAGGATTTGTGCATGAACATGTGGGTATAATTCTCCCCTCACTGACCCAAGTGTAATGCTATAGAGTTCAATGTCGCTCTTGAGTTACATCCCTGTGAGCAGAGAATCACACAGGACCTTATATTTCTAAGAGCCTGAGGAAATAAGATGTAGCTAATTAAGATGGAGTACTTCTGAGGTGACCAGTTCTTACTATTCTGGGGTTCACGGAGGGCTTGATCCTGCATGGTACTAGGCAACCTGGCCCTGATTCAGCAAAGCACTAAAGCACATGCTTAACTTCAAGTACCTAAGTAGACCCACCGAAGTCAGTCGCACACTGTGTGTCACCAGAAGTGTCCACACCAATGTGCCTCTTTGCAGAAGCAAGTCATTAGATTATAGAACAAATCTGTGATTTTTATCATATTAACTTTTATTTCATTCAACCTCTCACCACTGACTGTAGTATTGTCTTTTCAATATCAAGTAGTGGAATATTATTTCTTTAGTGCATTTGCACAGACATTATCACTCTAACATTCCCACCCCAGCAGCCATTTTGATTGGCACTCTGTTTATGAAGAAATTTAGAGCAACATTCCAGGAAAGCTCTGGTTCTTGATTATTAGTCTGTTCTTTTTAGCTGTGGACATTCTTCTTCCCCAACTAATAGATGTAGTGCGCTTCAAAGGATACCAGCCAGATGGTTTGAGAGACTGAAATACTCAGAACAGTTACAGCACTGCCAGTACAGTGCACACTTCTCTACATTACTCTACCACCACCGTGCCTCATTCCCGGCCTGCAGGGGCCACCTCTTGGCATGAAACGGTAGTTCAGTCTCCAAGCCCATTCAGTCCTTGGTCTCTGCCATGGCCCTTCCAGCAAGGGTGTAAACCAGTGCCAAAGATGGAGATTTGTGATTTGGCATCTGGCCCACAGCCTTGAGACCACCAAGCCATTTTGTATAGGCCGCTGAACAGCTGCCAGATGATCCCTTGTTTAGTTAAAGATGCAAGACACACCGTAAATTATATCTCATTTGGACGAAATAAGGCCTGTGCTGGGACTTAGCAGGCCCTGTGGAGCTGACATTCCTTGTGTCAGTCCTTACAGCCCATTTACTTTTGCCTTACAACTCTCAGTACATTTTAATTGGATTTTGGAAGTATGTTAAGTTACCTTCTTGTGGCTAACAGGCCAGATCCTCAGCTAGTGTAAATACGCATAGCTCCAGTGACGTCAATGGAAGCCTTGCCAATTTTCAGCACCATTCCATTTAAATCAAAGCGCTGCTGATTTACGCTAGCTGCGGATCTGGCCCAATGCCCCCAGTCTAACATCTCTACATTCTCTTGCATGCTGGCCAAAGCTACAAAGCCATGGGTGGCGATTTTGTCAGATTTCATAGGCCAAGTCAATCTCATAGCTCAGTAGCGTTCAGGCCTAAATACCAGCATGGCATTAGGGCACACAGTGATGTCAGAGGCGCCCTATTCCAGATGTGGTCCCACCCAAGCACGGGTTCAGTGCCGGCTCAAAGGGAAGAGTGTCCGCTACTGAATCACCAGCCCCACTTCCTGCAGCCCTTGGGGGTCTCTTGGTTGTACAACCAGAGAGGTTTCCACTCCTTTATATCTTTTCTTTACTCTGGGTGATTTTGCACTATGCCAGACATCCTTGAATTTTATCGCTGGAGTGAGATGTTCAATGGGCTGACGAGCTTATTGTGTTCATGACACGTGATAAATTGCTAAGACTGTGGGTTAAAAATATACCTGATGATTCCAACCAATCAATACAGGGCCAGTAAAGATCTCCTTAAAGGATGATTATTTTATCTTCATCCTCATCCCCACTACAGTTCAGGACAATACCTCTCAATATGCTGTTAAATGCACAAACCAATCATACTTGACTGCAAAGTGACAAGTGTGAGACTTTCCTCTCAGCTGTCTCTCTCTCTCGCATACAAGCACACGCACACAGCCTTGCTTTTCCCTTCTGCCATGTCTAAAATAAATGATAAAATAACTGATTTGTTTTGGGAAGGGGTTATAATTGGGAAACATTCCTTAGTTTTAGTCAATTCAGAGTACGGTGGGCTCTGAAAAATGTCATCTCTGCAGCTTACAGGAATCCCTGTTTCTCTTCAATGTCAGGTTGTAACACCCAGCACAACATCTGGGACAGCAGCATAGCCAAAAAACCTGATATTTCAGAGGCCATCCATCCTGAAGACATGAACAATCCTGCCCAAACCTTGAGTCTGAAACCAAAAGGCTGCAGTTAGTTACTCAGGCTGCCAATCTTCCCCACTGTATTGACTGGGTAAGCTCACCCATCTCAATCATCGTCACTGTGTATAACCAGTGCCGCCTCCAACTATACAAAGGAAATGCTGGTACCTAACCTCCAATCGTTCAGAGTTGACTTGGCATCTAAACCCTAGGATGATTATCCAAACTACCAGGCACAAGGGCTAGATGGACTTTTTCTCCAAAAAGGCCTGAGTTCCTGTATGGAGGACTAACAACTGCCCTCCAGCATTGGCTGTTATCTTTAAGGTTGACTAGCCTGACCACTTGCCTACCCTGGTGCAGCCAGACCCTGCGACCAGGACCGGCTCTTGGCACCAACAAAGCGAGCACGTGCTCGGGGCGGCACAATTCCAGGGGCGGCGTTCTGGCCACCCTATTTTTTTTTTTTTTGACTTGGGCAGTTGCGCTCTCGGAGCTTGGAGTGGTACATTTTTTGCATGGGGCAGCAAAAAACCTAGAGCCAACCCTGCCTGTGACACTGTCGCACCAGGCTGCTTCCTCCCAGCCTTGCTGCAAGAGGGGAGAAAGGACCCCATAGGAAGGAAGGGAGGGCTGGTGATTTTCTCTAATGTAACCGGGCTTAGAGAGGGGGGAGGAGTTCCCTCTTATGGACCTCCCGGGAGCGTTCGTCTGCTGACTCAGAAGTGGAAATGTTCTGTTCAGGAGGCGGGCTTTCAAATCTGACCCTTGTTAGCCTAAAAATACACGTACCAGCAGACCTCTCGTATTCCTTAAGCTGCCTGCAAATACACATGGGAGCAGAGTAAAATAATGCTGATCTGGCTTTAATGAAAAGAGATCACGGTCCTAGCTTCCAGGCCAACATCTGGTAAGGCAGACAGTAGATGTGGCCTTTTGGCTAAGCTGACCCCATGCTGGAGAGAACTATAAAACCGTGTCATATATAATCATAAAACCATTTTCCTTCCATGTGTTTTGTAGGCTGTTTCTTACTGCTCTTACTTAGCAGCAAAAATACTGAGGCCAAATCTTGCAGGGCTTGGTTCTCGTTCAGTTCAGGGGGAGTTTTGCCTAAGTAAGGAGAAAATCATAGATTTTAAGGCAAGAAGGGACGACTATGTTCATCTATTCTCACCTCCTCCCTAGCCTAGGCCCCTGAATTTCACCTGGCAATCCCTGTGTGGAAGGGAATTCCTCCTCCTCTTGGCACCTAAGTGAACACAGCATTGAACTACGGTGTATTTCCAGAAAGACTTCCATGCTTGATTTGAGCAAGGAATGTGGGTTTGCATATATCTGTGTATAAACAAGTATGTTCCTCCTAACAGCCTATCTGTTCTGCCGAACTGAGCATGCAAGGAAGTAACAATGTTGACTCTGTGATGTCATCATTCTTCTGGAAACAGCCCCTGATGTCATCAGTGCAGGAGCTTGATGTCACAAAACAGCACTAAGGGAAAACTATGTTAACAGAGAGAGTGTTTCTTTAAAGTTCTATGTAAAATGCATAGACGGTTCTGACAAACGGCCAGATTCTGATCCCCTTAAAAATGTTAAGTAGTATTTTACTTGGCGAGTAATCCCATTGATTTCAATGGGGCTAGTCAGAGAGTAAGCTACTTCTCGGTACGAGTACAAGTATCAGAATCTGGCCCTTAGTAAGTTGCTTTTTGTACAGATGTTCTCTCTCACCCAATCCCCAGGTGTGCACCACTATAATAATCGCTCTTGGGGAACAAAGTGTCTTTCAGTTGGCACACGTAATGGAAAGGAGCCTGGAAAGGACATTTCTCCAGGAAGAATAAGGTGCTTGCTTGCTCTTTCCTTGATCATAAACCTCTGATACTTTTTCCACTTTCAAATACCAAGAACTGTGTCAGAAGTAGTTTCCTATAATGTTACCAGTCGCTACAGATCTCTAACACCCCACAGATTCTGTCAAAGGAAGGAAGGGGTCATCTCACGCAGTGCTCAGTGATTTTCAGTTAGAAACGCACCCACATGAGGAAGTGTAAACATATTGCTCTGCACAAGAAGGGAACTTTATAAACCTATATTACTGGCAACAACTGAACATACTGGTCCAACTTCTGAGCTAGTCTTGTGATCATAGGTATACCTATTTCGAGAGCAGGAGTCCAAGCAGCCAACCAATGCCTGTTAAACGGCCCATGACACTGAGATGGCTTCACTGATTGCAGTTTAATGCTAATATCCAGACAAACTCCCCCTCCTCCTCCCATGTCACTAAGGCATCTACATATATATATCTATCAATAACATGGAGAGGAAAATTAATAGAGCGAAGTAATTGTATAAAACACAGACATCAAAAAGCCAAGAAACTCAAACTTAAAGTGCATTGCAACAAACAAACAAATGCTGGAAAATAGAAATGCAGAGTTAAGGTACTTCAAACAACCTTAACTCTGCCCATCTACCTTACTACCTTGTGCATGCCCCAGATAAGAGATATATGTCCAACTATTGCAGCCAGTTGATATATTCAGACCTAGATATCTGCTTTTAATCTCAGTATTTGTATAGACCTGATTGCTGTATTGTCTGAGTGCTTCACAAATATTACTGATTTATTCTCAAAACTCCCTTGTGAGATAGAAAGTGCCGTTATCTGCATTTTACAGACTAAGGAACTAAGGCCCAGATCCTCAAAGTTATTTAGGCACCTAAATAACCCATTGATTTGAATGGGGGTTACATATCTATATACCTTTGAGGATCCAGGCCTAAGTGACTTGCCCAAGGTCACACAGGAAGTGTGTGGCAGAGTCGATAGCTGAACTGAGATCTCCTGAATCCCAGGCCAGTGCCTTAACCACAAGGCCATCCTTTGTCTCTTGCTAGTTCGCCTAACACAGCCCAAGCAGCTAGAGACCCTTCAAACCCTGTATACTTTGGCATTTCATCTATGACAGTCCATGGAGCACTAGGGAAAGTAAAGGGAGCCTGGCTTTTTTTTTGCCTTCCACCAGCTCCTGCACCTGTTGGACAGAATATTTTATATGCATGCAAAAAAATAGAAAGTTAGTAATTCATCTGTCACCTCTGTTTCTGCTGCTTGAACATAACTAGCTGCTTAAAGAATTATACAATAATTGTAAATCTGCATAAAGAAACCCCCCACTGTAAATGAAATATTTCTCATAAAGCTCTTTCCTTTAGAGTTTGGTCTAGTGGAAACTCATTTAAATTTGATTTATTGTGCCTTGGAATTTAAGACTTTGGATGAGATTAATGGGCTGTTTTCTGGTTACATCATCTTCATGGATTGTGAAGACAAGCCTACACTGAAATCACAGAGGACAGTTTAGTTATAGTCCCCTTGTTAAAATAATGGAATGATTGCTGTTTCCAAGTAACTCAATAGGATAACATAACAGATAGGCTGCATAAGGCATAAATCTGAAATTTCCACTTTATAATAAGGCCCATTGCAGTTATGTCCACAGCAAATGCTTTACATTACAGCGAGAGGCTGTATATCATTAAATACATCAGACATGACTCATTTTCAGATCTCTCTTCTGATTGGCTGAAAAAAAGGTCTTTTTTGTGTGTCCCTAGACCATATTTTTGTGAATTTCAGTGCAATCCCCAGAGAGTTTTCCTTTAGCACATTTCAAGTGGACGTGGATGTGAACATGAACCGGACATGATGTGAACACAGCACCAAAACATTTAGGGGGAGATTTTCAAAGGTAAAGAGGGCAATTAGACATCCCACTCCCACTGCAAGTCAAAATATGAGAGTTGTTTTTCAAGAGTTCCTCCTTACTAGTATTATTTATTTGTATTATAGTGCTAAGCAGAGGCCCCATCAAGACGGAGCCCCACTGGGCAAGGTGTATACTAAAGATTATTATATTTGAAGGGTCAAAGGGACAAAATCTGCAATTTACACTCAGGCAAATCCCTCCTGCCACCCTCCAATCGAAGCTACATTATTAACTGCTCACTGTGACTTCCAGAATCCTGGACCCTAAAACACTGATGGTTCAATCCACAGACGTTAAACACCAGGCAGCAATAAATCACCAATCCTATCCTGAAACTTGAACCATGTGAAATGGCTGGGTTAGGTTTCCCAAACATTTTGCAGTAATACTCGCAATTTCCAGGAACTTTTGAAGGAAAAACTAAAATTCCAGAGGTGGAAATTTTACCAAGTTGCACCCAATTTCTCAAATGGACCAGAGTTTTGTCACGATCATTAATTGTTCGTTTGGAAAAATGATGATTTATTTCACTGGCCCCAATTTTTTTTTAAAGGCAAAATTGGCCCATTTCAGTGTTGGTAGTTTTTTGTACAGCCCTCAGGTTTTTTTAAGGCAGGAGAGCAACTTGGACTACATGCCTGCACAGGGCAATAAGAGCTTCCTTTGTGTCTCTGCATGGGCTGCTGAGTCCGTGGGACCAGATGCCGAAAGATAAGCGGGTGCTATGCACCTGCTCAGAGCCCCACCTGGAGCAGGCGAGCATGGAGCAGGCAGGTGGATGGATGGAACCATGGCTCCTCCCACAACACATGAGCTGGTGAAAATACACCATGGGAGGTGGGGAAGATTACATTTGTTTCTGGTATATGCTAAGCAAGCAGCAAATTACTGACACACAGCCAGCTACCCCTCCCCTGGAGCAAAGGAGAAGCAGTGAGGGAACAGTGCCTCTGAAGGGCATCTCTGAGTCACAGAAACAATGAGGAGTCCGGTGGCACAGCAACTTCTCCTGTGTGCTCCTTACAAACATCTCCTTGCTCAGGGCTGTGCCTACACAAACAGGACCAGTTCATCCACTGGTGGAAATGGCCGCAGGTCCACTGACTCCCATGTAACTGCATCCATTTACACTCACTGAGAATCTCAGTGTTAGAGTTTTAACAGAGAATGCACTTCTGGAGCTGGATGGGCTTTCAGCAATGCTTGCCAGGGCCCATAAATCCATAAATCAAAGATGCAAGAACAACAGTGTTTGCTAATCCACATCCAGCCAGACCCCTCAGATATCCAGCAATTGGATTGGGATGGATTCCCACTAGATTTCAGTCCCTGGCGTGATCTAGTTTAGAAAGCAAATTTCTTTACAGTGAAATTTGGCACTGTTTGGCAGCCCTGCTGCAAATGAAGTTCATCTTTAGGGCGCACACACACACAAAAGGGGGCAAAGCAGTTGCTGGGGAATTAGGTCAAATTATTGGTTGTTAGGAGGAAGAGATCCCGGTTTGCCCACATTTACCACATGAAAGGGACTGTGGATTTTTCATTCAGACCGTCAGAAGCATTATCAGAGCCATTATTTGTTCTGCCAAGTGTGTGAGGTTCTTTGTTCCTGGATTTTCTTAATTATTGTTATTATTTAAAAACATAGTCTTGTTTAAACTCAGAAGAACACCAGGGACTGTAATGCTAAGTTCTTGCCGGACCAATAAAAGCTGGGGTGTTTGATGCTCTATAAATCTTGGATTTTTAATCCCGCCCCCCCCGGGAGAAGGTGAGAGAAAAATGCAATATCACCAGAAAAGGAGATATTGCTAAAAGAAACTAACCGAACAGCAGAAAATGAAAACAGCCTTTAAAACATGCAGTTCCCTAAAAAGTGGTAAGTTTTCACAAGGCTTTTATTGGTTCATGGTCCTCCAACTTTATTCCCATCTTGTGGTGGGCAGCTTGTACCTCAGCGGGTGTCAGTAACCGTCATTAGAGTGTCAGTGCTTTGTCCCCTGTCCACAACAAAAGGATGCAGTTTGCCTGCTTTCAGTTTGATCTGAAAGGGTTATAGGACACTACACAACACCAACAAGTGTCGAACAGCATCAGTCCCTATGTTCAGAATCGAGGTTAGTCCAAAGAAAACATCAGGGAGATGAACTTTGCACCATGTGGGTAACTTATTTACAGAGCTGGCCCTCTGGTTTATTTATTTGTTTATTTAGCATCTGCAGTAACTCCATGGTAAGGCCATTAACTCCCAGTTGGAAGGCCAGTGTGTTTTGGGGAGACATTTCTGAGGTGTGCATGGGACGTACCAGGAGTTTATGGGGTTGGGGTTTTTTTTAAGTGAGACTGTTCAGTTTTTCTGCTTTTATAGATTCTATTTTCTTAATTTAGAAAAATGTAGGTAAAACTAACATGCTGCAGTGGAGAATTCTGCAGCTCCGTTTGAGACAGAAGTACCATGACCTGCAAAACTGAATTTAGATCCCTGGCACCCAAATGGTTCCCAAATTCTAGCCCATAGATTACATTTGGTCTGTAGAGCACTGGCTTGTGGCCCATGGACAGATGACAAGGGCGATGGTTCTCACACCCCTCCTTTACTCCCTCCTGCTAACTTGCATTACAATATAGCTTGAAGTAAATGCTAATGTAAATTTCCCATGTCCGCCATTACTGTGGTTGCCACAGGAAATTCACACGATCCCAAATGGGAGAGGAGGTGATCCATAGCACTGTGAGTGGGAAGAGAGGCCACTGTGAGTGAGCTCGAAGGTGGTTCACAGAACTGTGAATGATGGAGAGTGTGACATGTCATTCCATATTCTTTATGAAAATATGCTTATGATATGAATATGACATAACTGAGATACTCTATGCAAGATGGCTCATGTAAGATATCATTGGAAAGGTTATGATTTACTGAATGTGATTATCCAATGTCTATGCCTGTATCATTTCTGTATCTGAAGTTAGGAATATTGACTGTGTACCTGTATTTCAATTATGCTACTTTGGGTGACGCCCCCTGCTAACACTTCAGGTACAACAATGGAAAAGCCAGACAGAGCGGATGGCCCATCAGCGAGGACAATGAACTGTGGAAAGCTTGGCCTTCCTGCAGACCCTCCATACTGCCACTGGCTTATGGATGATGTGATCCTACAGAGTCAGGTGGTCTTGTCACCTGATACTAAACATTACCTAGGACTTCTTGTAACTTTCCACTGTAAGGGAAGGGGGTCAAGTTTGGGAATCAAAGAATCCCCGCCTTATGTAAATCCTATTTAAGGGTGGGGAGGAAGGCACACAGGACTCCTCCTCTCCATGGCCTGTCTGCCCAAGAAGACAGACTGCAAAAGGGAAGGCGGGGTGGGGTTGAGGGGGAGTCCAGACTGAGACGGGGTCCAGTCTGAAAAGGAATATAACTGGAACTCTGAACCACAGAAACTTTGCAAACTGCCTGCAACAATATCTAGGGGGAGAAATACTATTTGTAACCAATTTCTTTAGTGAAACTAGCTTAGTTTGCGTGTTTGATTTCATTTGCTTAGTAATCTGCTTTGTTCTGTTTGCTATCTCTTATAATCACTTAAAATCTGCCTTTGATAGTTAGTAAAAATGTGTTTTGTTTATTATTAAACCTAGTTTCTGTAATTTCTTATGGGGGGGGGTGGGGGAGAAGTATGCACACCTCTCTCCACATTGAAGGATGGAGCAAATTTCATAATATTTCTGTGGGTCTGCACTCCCAGGGAGGTGGACATCTGAGTGCTGGAGCAAGTCCCTTAAACTGAGTTTTCCCAGAGCTGATCTGCAGCTGGGTGTGTCCCTGCCTGTGTGTGTGTTAGAGGAGGTTTGAAGAGTCTGGCTCAGCAAGGCAAGTTACAGGGGGCCCATGCTGGCAGAACCGGTAGACTCAGTGGTATCTCAGCACATCAGGTGGCTTCCCAGGGGGTCCAGCCCATCACAGAGAGATGTCTGCAAGACAATATCTCTAACATGATGTTCATCCCAGTCCCGATGAAGACTCCCATTGCTCTCTCTCTCTTTCTCTGCTCCCTTCTTCTAACTCCCCCAGAGTGCATTGAAACCCCTCACCTCCTATTTGCCCTATTTCTTCTCCCAGCAGCCAGTCCCTCTTTCTGCGTTTAGTCATCTGCAGTAGGTGCCTTCATCCCCCTAAATTTGTCACAGGACCATCTGCACTAGCTGCACTGTTGCTTCTATGGAGGACACAAAGGGCTGTGAATTGCCAAGGTGCCTACTGCACAGAACTGAGCAGACCCAGGTACACCTTTGTGAAAGAGGGACCAATGGGCCGAAAATTCACAACCAAAGACTGCTCAGCAAGCGAGTCAAGGGATGATCTTAGTACTGGTCAAGCAGTACCTCCTTACATAGCCTCTGCAAGAGGGTTAACGTCTTCCAACATGAATACACGACTGGGGCACATCGCATGTATTAGTTCAAGGTTAGCATTTGTTTTTATGTAATAATTAACAGTAATTCTGCACTCAGGCAGACAAAAGACACAAACGCAGGGGAAAACTGAGTAACTCAAAATCAGTTAAACATTGTGTGTTGTAAGGTGTAAGTGTGTGACTCACCGATCAACACACTCCTTGGTGGTTGGGCATGGCATTGCACGCTCTTCTCCTTTAGCATCCCCTGCTGACAGCCATGCCAGCCCTGCAGTGGTCTGTTTCTTCTTGTGACTTGGCCCTGCGGCCAGGTCACATAGAGTCCCAACCTTTCTGGGGTAAACCAATCGTCCAACAACTATTAGTCCTTTAACTTCATGTTGGACCCTCAAGTCCAAGTCCAGATTTGGGGGGGTTCAGCACACTTTACCCCTTGTCAGCGGGTTTCTGCTCCACCTTCCTTGGAGGGCTGGTAGGGGACCCAGGCCCCCCTCTCCACCGGATTCTGGTCCAGAGGCCTGTGCATAGGCAGCCAAGGCCTGACTACACAGGCCTCTTGCTGTTTCCCTGGACCACTTCCTACCTAGCCCTGCCTCAGGCCTTTGCCTCAGGCTATTCCCAGGCCTCCAGTGTCTCAGCTCCGCTCTCTCTAAGCCTCTTCCCCAGGCTCACTGCAGAGCTTCTCAGCACTTCCTACCACCGGGCTGTTTCTCCTGCAGGGGAGTTTTCTCTGTGCCCCTGGCAGGGCAGTCCCTGACCCAGCTGGAGTCTTCCTGCTCCCTGAGCCCCTCCACCAGTGCACAGAATCCCAGCTTCCTGCTGCTTTCTTTCCCAACTGCCTTGGGCTCCTTGTTGCAGACGTACTTTTCTTCAGGGAGGCTCTCTCTGCCAGCGGCCCTATTCAGCACCCTGGCTCCAGCCAGGCTTCTCTCCCTGCGTGAGAGCCAGAGATCTGCTCTCCTTCCTGGTCAGGCCCCACCTGAGCCAGGTTCAGCCCTTTTAACTCTTCCCTCCAGGTTTGACCTTTATTGCAGATGTAGCGGATAGGTCTGATTACACTCACAGGTTCTCTGTAACCCCTTCAGGCCCAGCTTGGGGTTGGGACACCTGAGGTTTACTTCTTGATTTTGATCTATCCTTGGAAATACAGAATGTATTCTATTCACATTATTTTCATTATTATTATTTGACTCCCAAGAATGCTTCCCACATTCAGTCATGGAGAATTCAACTCTAACAATACAAAGGGTTACCTTCTCCTTTCTTGCCACTTTAGGTCTATTTTCTGCAGTGTTAATCTTGGGAATTCACATGCGCCTGACCTCAGGAGTTTGGGGACAAAACATTGGGAGTATGTTCTGGAGAAGCAGCACCCTCTAGACTGATCACTGGACCAGGAAACAGGAACTCCAGAGCCCTGTTCCCTTTGGACAAGTCAATTGGGTCCTGATTCAGCAAAGCACTTAACCACATGCAGAACTTTAAGCATGTGTTCTATTTGATTCATCACCACAGAACCTGAGACCCAGATCCTCAAAGGTATTTAGAAACCCGAGTCCCATTGATTTCAATGGGAGTTAGGAACGTAAATCTGCTTGAAGATCTTGGCCTGATTGCCTTCCAGCAGTGCATTAAGCAATGTGACTAACACCTGTGCTTAAGTGCTTGGCTGAACAGTGACCTTTAACTGTCTGCTTCAGTGTATCCATCCACGAAAGAGAGATTATGATCCTTCCTGGCCTTCCTCCGCAGAGTGTTTTGAAGCTTCATGTGTTAATGTGTGTGAAGGACTTTGAAGTTGCAATGCATTCATTAGTGCGAAGCATTATTGTGATAGCCAGTCTTTTGGAAAACCTTGGAAGTGTCTAGCAAATCTCTGCAGTCAAACTGACTGTGTGTAGCCAATGGAATCTCAACATCTGACTTTAAAGCTCCTCGCCTCCACTCAGAGCCCAACCAAGCAGTCCTTATATAGGTAAAACTACCAGGGAAGTCAATGGGAGGTTTGACTGTATGAGACGTTTCCAGCCTCAGTCCTTTGAAAGCAATTCAGTAATACCACAATGAAAGTCAAAAGACATACCAGAGATGTACATGCTTCATGAAAGTGAATCACAGTGAAGACTGATAAGATATGGAGATACTGGTTTATGCACTAGTAGCCTGACTTTGCCAGAAAAGAAAGTGAATCACAAGCTCATCTAAGCTATGAGATACCATAATGACGGGCATGGTATACAAAGCCAGACACAGACGCAAGGAAGGGCTCAAAGGAGAAGCAGCACAGTCGTAAGTATCATAAGCAACGTGATTACATTTAGGATGTCAAATCTGCCTGGTCTGCTCAACAGGACATGGTCTCTAATTGTAAAGTAGAAATGTAATATCCAAAACATATTTGCTGAAGTGCATGTCTGTGCGAAGGTGAAACTACCAAAGTGTTGGCCCCTTTTTAAAAATCTGACCCATTTACGTCATGGAACAAAGAGCCAAATCCCGCATTGGTCTAAGTCAGTATAGCTCTGTTGAAGTCAATAAAACTATGCTGATTTTGCGGAGGATCTGGCCTTATATAAGAACATAAGAACTCCCACACTGGGTCAGACCAATGGTCTATCTAGCCCAGGATCCTGTCTCCAATGGTGGCGAGTACCAGAACCTCAGGGAAGTGTACAAAACAGGGCAGATGGAGTGATTCACCCAGTCTTCCCCTCGCAGTTTCTGGCAGTCAGCGATTTAGGGTCACACCAAGCATGGGGTTGCATCTTGGCTAATAGCCTTTGATGGAATGTATCTAGTTCCGTTTTTAAACTAGATAATCTTTTGGCCGTCATACCATCCCATCACAATGAGTTCCAAAAGTTAAATGAGTGTTGTGTGAAAAGTGCTTCCTCTTGTCTGTATTAAACCTGTTGCCTATTAATTTCATCAAGTGACCCTGGGTTTGTATGAAAGAGTAAATAACACCTCTCTAGTCACTTTTTCTGTACCATTCATGATTTTATAGACCTCTATCATATATCCCCTTAATTGTCTCTTTTCTAAGATGAACAGTCCTAACTTTTTAGTCTCTCCTCATGCTGAAGCCTATCCATACCGTTGATCATCTTTGCTGCCCTTTTCTGATCCTTTTCCATTTCCACGATATCCTTTTTAAGATGGAGGACCAGAACTGGTCCAGGTGTGGGCATATACCATCGATTTATATGGTGGCATAATGATATTTTCTAGCCCTTTCCTAATAGTTCCTAACATTCTCTTAGCCTTTTTGACCACTGCTGTATATTGAGCTGAAGTTTTCAAAAAGCTATCCATGGTGAGTCCAAGATCTCTTTCTTGAGTGGTAACAGCTAATTTAGAACCCATCATTATATATGTGTAACTGGGATTTTTTTCTCCAATGTGCATTACTTTGCACTTATGAATGTTCAGTTTCATCTGCCATTTTGTTGCCCAATCACCCAATTTTGTGAGATCCCCCAGTAACTCTTCACAGTCAGCTCCAGACTTAACTATCTTGAATAAATTTTGTATCGTCTGCAAACTTTGCCACTTCACCTTCACTCCCTTTTCCAGATTATTAATGAATATATTGAACAACACTGGTCCCACTACGGATCCTTGGGACACCTCGCTGCTGACCTCTCTCCATTGTGAAAACTGACCATTTATTCCTATCCTTTGTTTCCTATCTTTTAACCGGTTATTGATCCATGAGAGGACTTTCACTGTTGTCCCATGACTACTTAGGTTCCTTAAGAGCCTTTGGTGATGAACCTTGTCAAAGGCTTTCTGAAAATCCACATACATTATATCAACTGGATCACCCTTATCCACATTCTTGTTGATGCACAAGTAGATAGACAGACTGACTAAAGCACTCACCTAACAGATGCCAGATGAGCACCAGAGCACAGGAAAGTTACTGTAAAAATATGTTTAGCCATGCTGTTAGTGCCTGTTTTTACAAAAGAACCAGGCATTTTAAGTCTATTTATTATTATCGAAGCCTATTGAAATGTATTCAGATTTGAGAACATAAAGTCAAGTGGAGAAATAGCCCATTGCCTTTGTTTTCTAACTATTAAACAAAATCTTGCTTTTGCTAGACAGAACATTCATATGAATCATTGATGCTTGACTCTTTGTAACTTTTTATCTTTTATAAATGAATCTTGTAATTACTGTGAAATGATAAATGTAATGAAAAAGCTATCGAGAAAACATCATGCTGACCATCCATAACCATTTTAACAGACATCAAATTTAGTCAATTATGTCATGCCTTATATTTGGAACATATCCCATAGTAACCATGTGAATTGTTTCCGCTTGAACATATCATGTAGGTTCATGCTAGCTTAGCAGAAGGCGAGGGAAATGCCAGCGTAAGCTGCTGAGGTAATTTATCTCAAACAATTCTTTTATAAAACTAACCCCCTCCTTACTCCTTCTCCCTCCAAAGGAATCCTGTGAATCTGTCATTGCAAGAAACCATTTTTCCTCAAGCTGTTTCTGAGATAGTGATACTGAAGAGGCCAAATTCAGCCCTGGTGTAATTCAGCAAGAGTCTGAGAAGTTACACCTTGGGTAAATAGCCCCTATATATCTTTGTTTAAGGTTTCCAGGGTGGGATTCCCTTTTCTCCCATTACCTCAACCTCTGGGACCTCAGTTCTGAGTTAGGAATGCAGCACATCAAACCAAAATTGACAGGAACTTTTGGGGTTTCTGCTTTCTAACTGACTTTTCAGCTGGTCTCGTACTTTCCTGTGCTCTGGTGCTCATCTGGCATCTGTTTATTGAGTGGCTTAGTCAGTCCTGCCTATCTACTTATATGGCCCCATTACTGTAGACACTGAGATCCTCAAAATATTAACGAATTTGTTCTCACAAGACCCCTTTGAGGTAGGGAATTATTATCCTAATGGGGAACAGAGACACATAGAGATCAAGGACATGATTTAAAGCCCATTGGAGTGCAAGGGAGGCATTGCACAGACTTTGAAATCAGGCCCTAACTGATTTGCTTAGGCTCACAGGAAGTCTGTAAGCAGGACCAAGAACTGAGCCCTGAACCCCAGACCAGCTCCTTAACCACCAGTGCATCTTTCCTCTCCATGTTGGTGCCACTGCAACTCCATAACCAGTGGGTGAGGGCAAAACCTGTTAGCTGTTTTCTCCAGGTATGTTATTTCTGCAGAGCTCACACTGCCTAATTGTCAGACCTAATCACCTTAACAGCACATCCAAATCTCTCCTTTGCGTGCTCCAGCTCTTATGGACAGAAATGCCCATTGTATACAGCAGTGTGCCAGTCTGAGTCACAGAGGGGAAACACAGGATTGGGCCATCCTAGCAAGGCATTGCAAAGTGTTGTCTACTATGCACTGGATCGTCCCCAAACCTCTGTCTGCTCTCTGGCGACTGCCACTTGCATGACTAGCTCAGTGGGATAGTTTTATTTGGAAAGCGGATTAATAACATTGCTGAGGGGTCAGAAAGATATAAAAATAATGACCGACAAATTTAACAGACATGGCATATTAACCATTATTTACCTCTTGGCTGAGAGGTCTGGTCAATGGCCAGAGCTACATCTTCAATGTCTCAGTGCAGCCTTCAAAGTTGGATTTGTGTGTGCGTGTGGGGCAGGGTGCAATAGAGTCCTTGAGGACCAGGGGGCCTAGCGGTTAGCACACCTGGTTTTCAGGCCCAGGCAAAGTGAGGGGGAGGGATGTCTGGCCCCTACCCTAGGACAAAGGCATGGAAGTCTCAGTTTGCATCAGGGCCTTGCTCTGAACCAGGCATAGTAGGGGGACCCAGGCCATCCCTCTCCACCTGGTCCCAGCCCACGACCCTATTGAGGAGCCATACAGGCAGAGTCCTGCCCACCAAAACTCCTAGTCTGCCACCCTGGCCCACTTCCTGCTTAAATTCTCCTTCCATTTGGGGCATGGTCCCCTCCAGTCCAAACACTCAGGAGCTCAGAGCTCAAAATGAGCACAGTCCCGCAGGGCCTGCCGGTTCTCCATGGAGGAGACAGTGCCTGTGAGCCTTACTAGCACCTTGGTCCCATCTCAGACGTAACCCTCCCTTTGGCTTCCAGAAGAAGGGCTTATCTTTCCTCCAGCCAAGTCACACCCCACAGCCAGGGCTTCTGAGCTCCTTTTAGCTCTCCTCCAGGCAGAGTATACGCTGGGCCCCGTATTGCCCTTTTACCACTTTGGGGCCAATGTGGGGTTGGTACAGCCCATCACAGGGGGGTCCTAAGAACACATCAGTATTCCACATCACCTCTAAGCACCCGTTGCATTGAACTGCCTAGTGAGTACGTGTGTTACTGCCCCCGTCTGGAGTTAAACTCTAATTGCATGGCCTCTCACCATTGAATGCAACTTTTCCTCGAGCTCTCCTGGCAGGGGTCTTACACTTGGGAGTAGGTGGGGCTGATTTCTGTTCCTGCTTCCACTGTTTGGTTTGGAGGGACCAAATCAGCATCCAGTAGGTTGACAACAACCACAAAATCCTAGGTGGCTATGCATTTTTTCACCCCACTCTATAGCAGTAACAACAAAGGATTCTCCTATGTCGCACAGTGTAGTAATGATCACTAAGCAAGGAAGTCCAGTGCTTCAGGGAGCACAGGCTGATAAGGTGTTTGCTCCATTCCCTCCCTCTGTCTGCTCACCTCAACCTCACTCCACCTACTCCCTCCTGCTTCCTCCCTTCCCTTACTCACCCTGCCCTGTCTCCCTCCACCCTTCCCTTCAGTGTCCCCTCTCCTTCCCTCTGTGTTTTCATTTAGCTAACTCCCTCCTAACTAAACCCCACTCAAACCATTACAAAAATATTGTGGCACTAACATGCCATTTGTTGCCATTGCACTGTTCACTCTGCTTGTGTGTTCGGTCCTTCCCCTGCCCTGTATCTAGTGTCTACAGAGACTGTGAGCATTGTGGGGCAGGGATTGCCTCTTACTCCATGTTTGCACAATGCATAGCACCATGGATAACTCTCTAAGCACCAATGTAATATGCATATTACAGAATAACCAATACAGTATATATTACACTGTGCTCTTGGCTGCTTCTCTCTCAGCAAAGGAACCATGCTGCAAATTCCAGGATTTGGCCTTAATGCTTGCATCTGTTATCAGCCACAAGTGATAGGCATTGTCACTGATACTCAGAGTGGCATGCAGCTGGCTGGATGGGAAGGAAGAAATGCAACTCACTGACTTACCTTTCATTAACAGTGCTGAACTCTAAGCAGGCTCAGGCTTTAAGACATCTTCTAGTCCGTATGTTAATACAGTATGTTTAACATGCTACACACACAACAGGTTCCATTCATAAACCTAATTGCATTCTGTCAGCATTACAGGGCTAGCTTCAGATGTGGTATAAGCAATTGATGTTAATCAAGCTGCATTCATTTACACCAGGTCTGAGTTTAGCCCACCGATGTGGCAAGTCCTAAAAATCAGAGACACAAGGAAGAAGAGAAATCCCTCCTCCCACTCCTTCCTATTTCAACAAGCTGGTTTTTTTTTTTCATTTATGACTAAAGAATCTTTTAATAAAAATGCTGAATGAGGCTTGCTAACCCCCAAATTTGAATGTAGACCTTATGGTTTACAAGCCAGCATGACAACAGTCAAAATAGAACTCCGCCTGTCGGTACATAAAGTCATAAGGGTGTCTGCAGTGTTAAGAATCAGACAGCATCAGACAGATGGGTCACCAGAAAGCTTGAAACAAGCAGACCTAAAGTCACCACGAGCCTATAAAACACTTCCTGGCTTTAGTCAAGGTAGAGAGAGTTCCGTAAATAAAGCAAAATGACCGACTAACAGAGGCCTGGTAAGAAAGGAGTAAACCCTGCTCCTTTTTCATGGAGTGTATATGCCCCCTTCTCCCTAACAGACCTGGAATGGCAGGAGCTGAATCAGAGGAAATGTGCATTTCACTGAGGGAATGAAAAGATAGCCTTCAAAGAGGGGGGAAATGGCAGGATTTTGAGGAGGAAGAGGGCTGTTTTTGTTGCTTTCTTGCTAGTTTCCGTTTTATAGAGAAGGCCTGAAAGTCTGCTTTTTTCCACGCAACTCCTGGCTCCCCCAAAGTTTTGTTTCTGCATGTTTTTAACCCTAGATATGTCATAATAGGCAGTGTGGGGTTTCCTTGGTTTTGCTGGAGGGTTGGCTGGAAGTCTCAAGTGTGCATTCAGAGCTTTCTGTGCCCTTAACTGAAGGGTCAGAGATATGTTCAGGCATTAACACAGACACCTCCCTCTCCTCCCGCTCCCCATGCTGTCTTTAAACAAGGGTTAATTAACACAAGCAAAAGACAAAGGGCCTCACTTCTCAGGTCCCATGTGGCCCCTTTGTACCTTTCCAGTTGTGTGCCCCAGCACTGGAGAATCCCCAGGTGGGATAGATCTCTCCACATTGCTCCCCTACCAGTTCCCAGCACAGGAAGCAGGTTTGCGCTGTGCAGAAGAAGGGGGCATATACACTCCTGCACTCCGGTGGTCCCCCACTGCCAGAATGGCCCTTTGAGGCTCTTGGCAGCTGGGTGCAATTTAAAGCATCTCTGAGCCATGCTTCCCTTTCCCACTGCTCGGCCAGACCCATGAATCAGGCCCAAAGAGTCTGAATAAAAAAGCCCTTTCCCCTCGATCCGTCAGGTTTATTTGCATGGCAGCTCTGATGACATAATCTAACGAGTTCTCCAGTCATTCATAGGGGCTTTCAGGAAAGACAGGGGAGACATGAACTGAATTTTTAATGTACAAAATAAGCAACAAACAGAAGAGTAAAAAAAAAAAAAGCAAACCAAACCCACCTTTCCGGGCTGCATATAACGCATAAAGGAGCAAAACAGGCACAGACTCAGTTTTAGCCCTTCCCTTTCAGGTCACTGTTCGAACCCACTTCAGCGCATGTTCTGCTCCCATCTCAGCGGATCTGTCAGCTACGCTCTGTCATTTTCCTCCCCAGGTCTGATCCTAAGCAACGGGCCCACACGGAGCAGCGAGGCCAGATATGGTCAGGGTGGAGCAACTAGGGCACAGCTCCCCGCTGATGGAAAAACATCTCTTCTAAGCAAATTGGCTTGCTGGTTCTCCAGTGGATCCACACCCACTGGAAAACAGGCCTTCCAGGCAAGCAAGCACTTGGAGGGGGTGTGTGTGAATGGAAGTAGATGCATTTAAAGAAAAGAAACCTGCTTATACCGGAACAGAAACATTTATACCCGTGGAGAGGAATGGCAAGGTTAGTGTCAGATCAGATAGCTTGGGCTGCTGGAGGTTAGTCTGGGGAAAGGCTTGGATTTCAGCACCCCTTCTGCAACGCTGCAGCTATAACAACATTCCTCAGCTCCCGACTTCCTTTCAGCATGACTGGAGTTTAAACCGTCTGCTTTTTCAAAGCTGCCCTTCCCCAGTTTCTCTTGCAGCTTCTTTTCCATGAAAAATAAGAAGTGTGTGATTGGGGGGGGCGGTGTGGAAACAAAGAAAATCCAAGTGATTGCTTTGCAGCCAGGTGTGCCGCTTAGAAAGCTGAAGAACATATTTGGAGGTTTCTCCAGACTGGCACCCATGGTTGAGGTTTAAATTTTAACTTTTGTAGAGAATTGGACTGGAAAGTTGTTTCCCTTGGGCAGCTTGCTAGGGTCAGGAACAGGACTTACTGTCCTTAGCTATTAGGTCAACAGGACAGGGAGCATTCTAGGGGTGACAGTGTCAGCCAAAGAGGGACATTGGCTAAGAGATAGGCTAAGGTCCACCCCATGAGCTGGAGACATGCCAGATAACAACAGGGGTAAAGAAAAAACATTGAGAACAGAATGGGAGACAGGAATCTGTCTCGGCAAGGTACTGTTCTCCATTAATTTCATTAGTGTAAATGAGAGTGATAATAATGAGCTGCCTTAGTCAATTACCTGAGCCCTGGAAAGAGTAAGATCTACTGAAGGAAATGTAAGGAAGAAATGTGATTCAGTGACTTGCCCGTGACAGTCTGGAACTCAGGGCAGTAAAATGACTGTGTACCATAAGCATAAACACTTGGGAACATTGTAATATATCCCTTTTTCTGCCTGCTATCCTGAACCAAAAACTCAGATCTGAGCACCACACAGATAAGGGATTTTAAAATCCAAACCTGGACACAGAGCCACCGTGGTCTAGCCCAGAGGAATGGACTGGAGCCTGGCCACTTAAAAGTTAGGCCAACATAGCTACTGTCACTTGGGGAGGTGGAAAACCCCTTTCCGTCGCTGTAGGAAGTGTCTACATGGCGACGCTATAGCAACATAGCTACGGCACCTCAGCTGTGTCAGACATGGCCCAGGACTCAGCAGACAATGGCTCAGACACACCTGACTACCTGTTAGCCTTGGATCTCCCTTCTGTTGCTGCTGTACATACACACACACACACACACACACACCCAGTCCCTGCCCTGGGAAGAGCTTGCAACTTAAACAGACAAGGCAGACAAAAATGGGGAGCAAGGGAGGAGCAGTATCGCTGTTTTACAAACGGAGAGCTCAGACATCAGGAGATTAAGTAGCATGTCCAGCGTCACATAACTGATGAACTGATTTGTATACGCCAACCGTTTCCCCCCAAAGTATCCATTTGACAGATGTCAGCTGTCTTCAAAAGCAAACCAAAGTGAACTCTGCATTGTTCTATACTGGGGCACGCTGAATGGCAATGAATTGATATGGGAGATAGAACTGTCCTGACACAACAACTTATATTTGTCACAGATTTTAAAAGAATTCTGCCCAAAGAAGTGGCCAGGTTCCAAGCTGTTCCCTGCCTGATATTTCAGCCATGCTCCCATAATAAATAGCAGCTCTCTTAGTGCAATGTATCTCTAACTTTTTCCATTGACACTCTTCATATTTTATAGTCGTCAGCCAGTGATGTTTCTGTTACCCTGCATATAACCGCATCTTCACAACCACTATCCTTCTAGCTAAGGAAGGCAGAACTTCCTTCAAGCATCATTGAGGCTTCTCCTTGATTGGTACAAGAGCTTATTCTTGAACAACTTCCTGCAGACGGCTAGTGCTCCAGGTCCACATCATTCTTTGGGCCTACCCACCTGGGGAGAGAGATAGACCGGGCTCAGAACCTGGGATAAAGGGCCAAAATCAATTTCCTTTGCACACATCTGTAAGAGGTTTCATTTCTTAGGGCTCAGTGGTAACTTCTTGTCATTGTCTCGCCACGCAGGGGGAGCACACCACAGGTTAGACTCCTTCATGGAGCGCAGCATGCTCCCCACTCTGAACCACTGCAGACTGGGAACAGGACCCCAGCTCCTCCACCTTTGGGCTATCTGTCTCCCAGGATGCTAATAGTTATATTCAGCATTTATACTGACCTTTATATGTTCAGAGCACTGTACAGACAGTAGTTAATTTTCACATAGGGTTGTCAATTTTGGTGGGACATATTCCTGGAGGTTTCGTTGCAGGACATAATCTTTAATTAAAGATTACTCTTTAATTCCTGGAGATTCCAGGACAATCCTGGAGGGTTGGCAAACCTATTTTCATGACACCCCCATGTGGGTAAGTAGCATTATCCCCATTGTAGAGAGAGGGTGTCAGAAAGGCGAAGTGACTGATCCAAGGCAACACAGCTAGTCAGTGACAGGCCAAGAACTAGAACCAGTCTTGTGCTCAATTCTCCATTCACTTGGAGAAGGGAGGAGATGTTGGCAAGCTAGGGAGTCCAACCCAAACCAGAGAAGAGGGACATGAGGTAACTCTTATGAGGCACCACGGCAGCTTTTTCCAAATAGAAATATTTCCATTTTCAGATGTTCCATTTTTAACAACACAAGAGGCATTTTCCAAGGAAAGAAGAAACTTTTTGCAAAAAACATGGTGTTTAGCTGAAAACACAATTTTATTTTATTTTTTGGTTGGGAAACAGTTTTGACAGAAAAATTTCAACCAGCCCCACCAGTTCCTGGGCTCTGCAGGGACACAAAAGTGAGGGGATTCCATGTGGCCACCCCATCCTCCAGGCAGCAACGCCAGGGGCCAGCCACAGCCTGTGCCTTACAAATGGTGACCTTTCCAATGTTACCTTCTGCCACCTTGGGATTCAAACACCTTGACAGCTGTAATTGTCACAGTCTGGGTGATTTTTAAAGGCATTTAAGGTAAAACAAGAAGCAGAAGATGTTATTTAAGGGTGGATCATGGGTGTTATTAGGCCAAATGCTCTTGAGCCAATGGAATTATTCCATCAAAGAATTTGGCTCCCTGTGTGCCTTTGTCTATTCAATCAGCTATCTTCAAGCTTTGTTCCATTCCTCATTCTACAGGACTGTGTTTAACTAGTTCAAGACTCTGAGGCCTTTTTAAAAATACATACAAAGTAACATCATTAGATTTTAGAAAGTTCACACTCTGGCCCTGGTCCAGCAGAGCACTTAAGCACACTCTTGACTTTAAGTTCATTGCCATCA
This sequence comes from Chelonia mydas, assembly GCF_015237465.2. Taxonomy (NCBI): domain Eukaryota; kingdom Metazoa; phylum Chordata; order Testudines; family Cheloniidae; genus Chelonia; species Chelonia mydas. Next base: position 67,591,375 of record NC_051251.2, on the reverse strand, counting down.
TTTTACTTAAAGTTAAGCAGGCACGTAAGTGTTTGTCAGGATCAGGGCCTGGATGCTCAGTGCCTTGCATAAGTAAGACCTTACATTACTGAAAAATATAGCATGAACATATTGACAGATAGCAAATCCAGAGTTCATCTGCCCCCAATTATGAACATAGAATGCATTATTAGTTCCTTCCTTGCTGGCTCTTATTCTGTGTGTTTTTAAGACAGTGAATTCCTCTCTTTGTATACTGTCATCAAATGGTTAAATGTGCCTGCTTAACTAGATAATAAGCTACTGGCACATAGTATATATTTAAAACATCGTCAAAGAAACTCACTGAAAACAGGATCAAACCAATATGATTGTCTGAGTAATTTTATGCAATACACATGCCTATTTAAGGAATTGCAAAGCAAACCTGCAGTTGTATGTGCCCTTGCAAAGATTAAATCTGTGTAGAAAAATAAAGTGCTGATTGCTTAATTATTCCCTCTTTGAACTCCCTATAAGATAATAACAATGACAAATATCTCTACAGAACTTCCTGGTTAAATATGAAAGGATTGTTTACAGTTGGTGTCTGCCCTGGGACTGGTGAAGATAGACAGTGTTCCGCCATATTGCCCTGCAACATTTCAACTAAGACACAATGATACATGCAAACATGAACAGATCATTTGTATTTCAAATCTGAGCCAAAATATTTCACATGTGCAAGGTGGTGAGTTAGAGAAAGAACAGCTCAGCCATATAAAGAAGTGGTATATATTTAAAACAAAACTGCCAGGTTAGGAAAAGTTCAGTCATTTGACCAAACGGTCAAGTTTAACAAGACACAATTAAAGCTAATTTCGCTCTCATCCTATGAGGTTTATAAACCCACACATGGGAGCGCTCAGCTGGAGAGGAGGACAAGTTAGCTATAAATCCATAGATTTTCATATGTTTTCTATTAACATTTGTATTTACTAGCAAAGATGCCATATTCTGTTGGAACAAGTATTTTTCCTCCCTTGCAACTCATCAGAACTTTAGATGTGATGCTGGAGTGAAGGAATAATGCTGAATCTGTGAAACCACATATACTCTTTACATACCTCTTTGACACCAAAACTTTGTAGGTTCTCCCGAATTTTGTTCGTGATTGTGAATAAGGCCCTGAATTCTCACGAGCTCCTTGCTGTTTGCCACTCGGGCTTTGTATTCACCATAAAAGCAGCAATTTCAAAGGCAAATTTCAAGAGACCTGCAAAAAGAAATACATCGGCATAAGAGTGATATCCCCTGCACCATGAAATTCTACAAAATATGCGCTACTGATTGAGGGAAGGGGCTGTCTTTTTCTTCTGTATTTGTACAGCACCTAACACAACAGGGGCCTGATCCATGATCAGGTATATGCTATGGTAATAGAAATACTAAAATAATAAATGGATGCAGACGTAGTATCTTTCAAACAGGATTGAGGCCTGACTCCAAGAAATATGAACAGCATATGTTTAGGTCCCTTTCTTGCTGTTATCTTCCCTTGGCCGGAGGAACCGATGGCAAGAATTGTAAAGGTATTTAGGTGCCTACTTCCCATTGGATGTCAGGTGCCTAAATATCTTTAAAAATCTGAGCCTGAGTTACTAGAGTTTATTGCCTTGTGTAATCCCACTCATTTTCAGCTGGAAAATCTCCTGTGGCTTCTTCTCTGTGTTGCTTAGTTGTGCTATCCATATTTAAATTTTAATCTTTCCTTATGATAAGTCATTCACATCAGTCCACTAATCGTTGTTGTTACTTTTCTCTGGAATCCCTCTAATTTGTCAATATCTTGCTGGTAATGAGGGGCTCAGAACTGAAAGCATGTTGCAAAGAGTCATAAAGAAGAGGGATTGTTACTGCCCTGTCTTATGACACAATACCTCAGGGCACACAGCCCCAAATTCCATTGGTGGTTATCGCTGTTATTATGTGTATTACGGTAGCAGCTAGGAAACCCAGGGAAGGATCAGGGTCTGGCCAGACAAATATCAGACAAAGGAACCCTCTCCCCATAGCATTGCCTGTATAGGGGTATGTCTGGCCTAGAGTGTGTGCTCCAGTTTTAACTAACACAGCTATAAACGCTATTTGTGATTGACCCTATGCTTCAGCTTTGGGCAAACCACAACTGTTTGTGTCTGGGAGCAAACGTTTGTGGAGTGTCCAGACTAATATTTACAATGCAGATGAGTGAATGCAAGTTAATTGTCCATCAGTCAAAAAGAAGAGCCCGAATTCTATTCTGGACACATGCTCCATGTCACACAGGACACGGCAGGTGGACAAAATAGAGGACTGTGGAGAACCTGGGTGGTAGAATGAAATAACAAAAGGAACGGGTTTAACCGAGAAATGGATGCCTCAGCTTCCCACTTGCTTAACCGAGACTAGAAAGTCTTTGGGGTTTTTTTTCCCCACAGACAGTCGTTTTCATTCATCTTCTTTGCTCCCACATCTCATTATAAACTTGTGTCTAATTTGTGGTTCACTATCCTGTTTAAGTCTCTTCCAGCGTGAGTGCTCTGCAGCTTTCTGCCTCTCGTTCACTGTGATTATTTTGATGTGCTAGCTTTTTTCCAAGATGCCTCATTGTGTGATTTCGGCCCATCTCGCTGACTTCTCTAGGTCCCTTTGTGCCGTTTCTCTGCCATCCCGCGTGTTCTCAACTTCTCCCACTTTAGTAGCACCTGCACATTTCATTATTCCCTCTTCTAGATCAGCATTAAATGAGACTAGCCCTCATGCTGATTCCTGCTCAAAACCACTTGTAGGGAGAGTGGTCATTTTGGATAGGCTATTACCAGCAGGAGAGTGAGTTTGTGTGTGTGGTTTTTGGAGGGGGGTGAGAAAACCTGGATTTGTGCTGGAAATGGCCCAACTTGATGATCACTTTAGATAAGCTATTACCAGCAGGAGAGTGGGGTGGGAGGAGGCATTGTTTCATGGTGTCTGTGTATAAAATGTCTTGTGCGATTTCCACAGCATGCATCCGATGAAGTGAGCTGTAGCTCACGAAAGCTCATGCTCAAATAAATTGGTTAGTCTCTAAGGTGCCACAAGTCCTCCTTTTCTTTTTGCCCCAAATCTCTATTTTACCACGTATCATAATCTTCTGATTACAGCCCTTTGGCTAGCTCCCTGTACACAGGACAATGTTCATATCCAAACTGATTTAATTGGCTTTTGAGAGTTAGATTCCATGAGAACCCGTATAATCTGACTCCCCCGATGACAGAAAAACAGACATGGGAGAGCCACTGGGCTGCAGTACAAGGGAGTCCCCTCATTCCAGTGTCTTGTGTCAGGGCAAACATCTCCACTGAGGAAAAAACATGTTAGCAATATTGGCCCCAGTTCAGCAAAGCATGGCTTCAAGTTAAGCTCATGTTTAACTTGCTAACTCAGAAGATCCCAATGACCCAGCTGATCAGAATGGAGCCTTATCATCAGGCCCGGTTCATTAAAGCCATGGTGGCAAAGACATTGGCAGTGGGCTTGCTCGCTTTCTCCAGCACGGAGAGAGAGATGGCTTCTGGAGGATGAGGGGAGTGGCAGGTGTCATCATCGAGAACTCTGGCAGAGTTTTTCAAAGCATTGAAGGCAGCAGATGAACAGCTGTGAAAGAAGAACAGGAGGACTTGTGGCACCTTAGAGACTAACAAATTTATTTGAGCAGAAGCTTTTGTGTAGCTCACAAAAGCTTCTGCTCAAATAAATTTGTTAGACTCTAAGGTGCCACAAGTCCTCCTTTTCTTTTTGCAGATAAAGACTAACACGGCGGCTACTCTGAAAGCTATGAAAGAGGGGCCCTCCAGCTGCTGATTATTATATTTTCACATGCTGTGATTTGCTCGGATATGATCCTGTGACTGCTTGTCTTTTTCACCAATACTTTAGTGCACACAATGGGCTAAATCCACCTCTGTGGTAAATCCATTATATCCAATGGAATTACATCAGGCCTATTATCATTAGGTATGAGTTGGGACTGTTGCTGCTGCTGCTAATTTCTTATTTAGCAGCAGTGTGATGTCCTCCCTTGTAATCCCATGACTGCCCGGGTGCAGGTCCGGATGGCTAATTGTCTGGCCCACAACTAATTTAAGGAATGGGCCAGGAGCTCTGTGTAACCCCCTGCTTCTGCTGGTGGCAGGGCTAATGAATTCTACAATGATTCGCTTATATGGCATTTTGTGTGCCCAGGAGAAGCTGTGTCCAGGAGAAGCAGAGCCTTACAGACCCCTAAGAGATAGATGCTGATCAATATCAATATTAATCTGGAGCCCAGAGGCTCTCTCCCCAATCAGATCATTGCGTTGGGTGCTGTACAAACATCTAGTAAGGCGCAGTCCATGTCTCAAACAGCCATGCCCCACAGAGACAGATGTGAACCCCACTGAAGCCAGTTGCAGCCAATGGAAAGACACTCAGGTAATGGGGTCCACCCACATGCAACAGGTTGCAGGCTTGGGCCTAGAGTAAGTCAGGGCGCAACTGGCCAGATCCTCTGCTGCCAGCAATCGGCCTAGCTCCATTGGAGTGAAAAGCCCCAAAGAGAGTAGGCTGCAGACCATGTTCTGGTTGGATTTCTCTTTGTAAAGGCGGGAATGGTCAGGAATTAGGGCTTGCAGCAGGGGCAGCCTCCAGCCACCCTAAGAAGCGCACCTGGCCTGTAGTAGGCCAGAAGAATCAGCAGACCAGCCCCTAGATGCAGCAGCAGCAGTTCAGCAGCTGCTCAAAGCATTTGCCCAAGGCTGTGATAGCTCCTGAACCTGCTTGTTCTCAGCTCTGCTCTTGCCTCAGTCCCTGCTTTGTCTCACTCCAGCCAATCTGGTTCTGACCCTGAACTCTGATTTCTGACTCTGGCTGTGACCCTTGGCTCTGGCACTGGGCTCCAATTCCTGTTCTAACCCCTAGGCCTGACTGCTGCTCCAACCACTAGCCATGAACTCCCATGGCAGAAACAATGGATATTAAAAATATCAGTAAGCCCTGTTGGACATCTGCCCAGACCAGAAAGTCTTTGAAGCAACATCACTGGAGAAATAAATACCCCAGAAATCTCACATCTTACTCTTTTTATCAAAGTTCCTGAAAAGCTGGAGTCTCCAAAGCGCTTTAAAAATAATGTCCATGCACCCAAACATCAAAATGATGCAGTGATTCTCTGGGGACGGTGTCCATGATCAGGGGAAATGTCAGCGCTCTTCCCATTTAAAAAGCAATTACATAGGTTGTTTTTTAAAACTTCATATATTCCTTTGCCAGCGATTACATTACTTTAAATCATTTATTTATTTATTTATTTAACGGAGACTTCTTTTTATTAACCGCTGTATAAAATGAGCTGGGAATAAACACCAATTAAAAATCAGATACAGAACATAATATGAAACAAAACACCCAACAGATTTCACCCAATAAACTTTCACTTGTATGTTCCTGTACCCTGGAGATCAGCCCCGCTATGCCAATATTGCTACTTCCTTCAAAGTTCTGCCTAAGAATTTCCCTACCCCACCAAAACCGTACTAGGAACATGCCCAGAAATGGATGGGCGAGATCCGCAGCTGATGCTCAATCAATGGCGCTATACCAATTCAGCTGTGGATCTGGCCCACTATTTACTCATTATCATCTCTTCTTTCTCCTGACTCCCTTGATTGCTCTAAGTTTCTTTGCAGGGAAGGTGTCTGATATCAACCATTGCATGGATATTGGAATGAACAACAACAAAACACTACACAGCACATACAAGTCTCTTACATTGAATTAAGCTGATAATTGAAAAAGATTGAAAAAGTTACTTTATTCTTTGCAAAAAAAAATTATTTTCACAAAGTCAACAGAGGGGGCTGGGACTCCTTTGAGGCATCATCTCCCTCTGAACTCCCCTTGGAACAGGGCAGTTTAGTACCCCTCCAACCTAGGCTTTACAAGGAACAGCATGAGAGGTGACACAGTCTAGTGGGTAGGGCACTCAGAAGACTGGGAGACTATTCCTGGCTCTCACACTGACCTGCTCTGTGACCGTGGGAGAGTCACTTCAACTCTGTTTCTCCTCTTTGTTTGATTAGACTGTAAATACTACAGGTGGAATCCCAGTTTGGTTGAAGCCAAAGCAAAATTCCTCTTGAATTTGAGGGAGCTAGGTTTCCCCCTTGTGTGTTTGTACAGTGCCTAGAACTCTGCAATTCTGATCTTAGCTGGGATTTCTAGTTCCTACTGTAATGTTACTATTAACCTGACATTTGGTTGTCCCCTACATATTCATTAGCTGTCATTTTTACTGAGATCATCACTATAATATCTAGGCACCAAATATATTTCCAAGAAATGCAATGTATATAGTAAGAATTCCCAGTTCTCATGTTGTAGCCATAGTGTCCATAGTTACGAAATGCATAAAGCCCAGCAAAGCAATATATGTAGCCAGGATATATGCAACTTAATACGAGCAATCTCCACTCTGTTTGTATTGTACTGCACATGGGAATCTGAAAAGGTTAATGTGACGTTTCACTCCATATTCTTTATGAAAATATGCTTATGATACAGTATGGATATAGCATAACTGAGATATATTGTATGCAAGATGGCTCATGTAAGATAACCTTTCCAATACTATGATTTACTGAATGTGATTATCCAATTTGTATAATTTCTGTATCTGAAGTTAGGAATATTGACTATGTATCTGTAATTCAAATGTGTTACTTTGGGTGTCACCCCCAACTAGCCCTTCAGGTACAACAATGGAAAAGCCAGACAGGGCTAATGGCCCATTAGCAAAGACAATGGACTGTGAAAGAGCTTAGTCTTCCTGTGGACTCTCCAGACAGCCTATGAGTAATAACTACCACAGCCCTACAGAGACATGGGTCTGAGTCACCTGGGACTGGACCCACCACCCTTGAAATGCCAGTGTTCTTCCACTGGGAGACAAAGGGTTCCTGCCATACGCAAGAGCTATATAAGGCAGGGGAGTGACATCATTGGGGTTCTCCTCTGCTTCCCCACCCAAAGAGACACTGAAAACCACCTGGAAGCAAGAACTGAAGTGGGGGGAAAAGGGTTGAGCCCAAGCTGGAAGGGCATCTAGCTTGTGAGTAATACTAACTTTGGTCTCAAGCTGGAGACCAGTGCAGCTGCCTTTCAAGACTATAATCTACCTGTGATAATATTTAGGGTGAGAAATTTACATTTTGTAACCTGTTTCTTTAGTGAATCAAACTCAGTTTGCATGTTTTGTTTTATTTGCTTAGTAATCTGCTTTGTTCTGTTTGCTATCCCTTTAACCACTTAAAATTCACCTTTTGTAGTTAATAAACATTTCTTGTTTATAGTATAACCCCCATCTGTGCAATTCATAATTGGGGTGGGGCAGGGGGGTAAGAGGCTTTGCATACCTTCCTCCACATTGAGGGAGGAAGCAGATTTCATAATATACCTTTGGGTCTGCACCCCAAGGGAGGTGGACACCTGAGTGCTGGGGCAAGTCCCTTAAACTGAGTCCCCAGAGCGGATCTCAGTGTCTGTGTTGTTCTGCAGTTGGGTGTGGCCCTGCCTGTGTGTGTGTGTGTGTGGGCTGGAGGAGGCTTAATAGCCTGGCTCAGCAAGACTGGTAAAAAGGGTGCCCTGGCTGGCAGAACAGGTGAGCTCAGTGGTATCCCAACACCTTAAGGGGTCCAACCCGCCAGAGTTAAATAAAATGAATATTATTTTAAATGTATATTTGTAGTTAGCATTAATTATTGCATGAAACATATTGCGAACAGAGTATCTGTTACAGAAGGAAAAAGCTTCCTATGAGGAGACTGCAAACCAGCCACTGCTTCAGGGACCAAGCCCTACAGGATGTGTCACAGATCTACATAGTTTCCCTTCAGTATTTGCTACAACTACAGTTCCATTTGATTGGCTTTTCTATACAGGGATATCCAGGAAGTTAATCCGAATTAACTAAAGGTATGCATTTGAAGTGGATTAGTTAAACTGCATTAAATCTCTGTATGAACACCCTCATTCAGAATTAGCACTGGTCTACACTACAGAATTACTTTGGTATAACTACGTCACTCAGGGGTATGAATAATCCACACCCCTGAATGACATAGTTATATCAACCTAAGTGCAGGTGTAGACGGCCTCTCTCAGAATTGGATTCACTAAAACCATAGGAGAAGCTCTCTCCCATGGTTTTACAGCATCTTCATTAAAGCACAACCGCAGTGCAGCTGCACCAATGCAGCATTTCAAGTGTAGCCTGCCCTTAAAAATTGCCTGAATTTGGTTTATCTTAATTCAGTTTCAAAGTGCATTAAACTAAACCAAATTAAAGCCACTTTAATTCTGAATAACAGCATCCACACAGGGATTTAATGCACTAATCCACACCTTTAGTTAGTTTCCTGGATGTCCCCGTGTAGGCAATTCCTTAGAGAGTTGTTAGCTATCCATCTGAGAAGTCTCAAGAGTGTAAATTATTTCAGCTAAATTCAGCCATAATGTGCGCTCAGTAAATTGGCTCCATACTTGTCTGCAATGATAACACATGGGAAGAACGTAAGAATCTTGATAAGCCCACCCCGGTTGGCTCAGACTACACACCCCTTTTGGAGACCAGCCAGGGCAAACCACAGATCTGGAGCCCCCTTCGCAGACATGCAGACCTGGAGAGCTGCTCTCTTTCCAGAATGGCGTTGTACTAATGGAGCAGCCGCCAAGACAAAGAAGCTGCTGGTGGTCTCTCAGATGCATGATTTATTCCCAGCTCCGCAGATCCAGGGCTATCTCCAGCTTTTTATACTACAGCCATATTAATGGCAAGCCAGAGGCAGCAGGGACAGTGGTGAGTGTGGCAGGGAAGTGCATGGCCAGACAGAAGCTGGTACACTCGTTGAAAGGATTAGGCACTGGAGCCAGCACAGAACAAGGAAGGGCTATAACTTCACCCATGCTCTGCCCCTTTTGAGAAGCCTAGCACTGCTGATTGCACCGGGAATCCTCCTGTCTTTGTTCTGGGGACACAAGGGCTGGGATTATGGATGAGGAAGGAAAATCCCTTTTGCCTTCTGCCCACACAGGGTAAGCCACATTCTAGCTCTTTCTTAAAAACGCTCCATTGGTGGTTTGCTTCTCTCACTGTGGATCTGATGGCAGAATTGGGGAGTGATGTGGATTCTTGCCTGGTTCCCCTACATAGCTACTCCTTTCACTTGCTGACAAAATTAGAAAACAACCCTACGTTAAGGCCCCAATTTTGCTTGATGTAGTATGGAAGAGGGGAGCAGCAGGCCCTGTGAAGGCCACACAATGCAGAATCAGGGCCTTGAAGATCAGTATAAACAATTATAACTTTGCTATACTCAGGGCTGAGAATTACTGGCACCATTTGGCCCCAAAGCTACTGCCACACAATTTGTTTTAAAACAAAGCTTGTCGCTAAAGTATCAGAGGGGTAGCCGTGTTAGTCTGCATCCACAAAAACAACGAGGAGTCCGCTGGCACCTTAAAGACTAACAGATTTATTTTTCCACTGAATGGATCCGATGAAGTGAGCTGTAGCTCACGAAAGCTTATGCTCAAATAAATTTGTTAGTCTCTAAGGTGCCACAAGTCCTCCTTTTCTTTTTGCAGATCTATTTGGGCATAAGCTCATCTGAAGAAGTGGGTTTTTTACCCACGAAAGCTTATGCCCAAACAAATCCATTAGTCTTTAAGGTGCCACCGGACTCCTCGTTGTTCTTGTCACTAAAGTATTTTCAAATCTAATTTGGAAAGAATCTGGAAAATGTTGTCTGAGTGTAATTGGCTATTTTAGAAACATAATTTTCTTCCTCTAGAATATTGAGGGGCCTGGAGGAAATGGTCAAAAAAATAACAATACTAATATTAATATTGATTTATATTGCAGCTGTGTATGAAGACGCCAACAGAGATCAGAGTCCCATTGTACTAGGTGCTGTGCATACACATAGCAATAGACAGCCACTGCCCCAAAAGACTTACAGTAGAGAAGGTCCCGATTCTGTAATGAGCTCCAGGCAGGCAACACCCTGAGGCTGCACAGAGCCCCATTAAGTCAGTGGGATTCCATGTGACTGCAAAGGCCTACTCATATGGCTCTAGTGTAGGATCGGGGCCTGAATAGACAGGACAGATGAAGGATGAGAGAGTCTACAAGCCACGGACAGAAGCAGTTATAGGTTCATTCTGGCTGATCATGCCCTATTATGGCAGTGCGGTTCTCATCATTGGCAGGACGGTACATAAGGGCGCTTTAACATGTTTTGCTTATAAAGTGAACCTGGCAAATGTTGGCAGGTCACCTTCTGTATCTCGCAAAGAAGTGACTTGAAAGGGTTTGACTTTTGCCAAGAACGTTTCACCAGATCAGAACTTGGCACTCAGCCAGGCTCTAGCTGCTCCAGCGCTGACGTAAGAAACTCCTGTTTGCAGGGGCTGGACGACTCCGTCATAAAAATGTGCTCCAGACAGAGGCTCAGCACAGAGGGCAGAAGAAACAGGCCCAATCCACCCCACCCAGCCCCCCACCCCCGCCCACACAAACTAAATGGGAGCCTTTACATGGTCTTTAATGGGCACTGGATCAGGCCCTTGGTTTGTTTGTATAACCAGGTCTTTATTTTCCCAAGTTCTGCCCCAGCTCTGCACAGGAAGCTTCTAACCGCTGATGATCTTTTTCCTCCCTCTGCCTCAGCTGAGCCCCAGTTGCAAAGCCCTGTCATTTAGCTGTCTTCCCAGTGGAGATGTGCCATCTCTTCACCACTGTATGTTTTACCGATGAGCATTGTAGGGCACCAGGGGTAAGCATTCAGGGACAGCTTCTGTCCCCTGCCCCTAGGCACGGCCTGCACAGGTGCCACAAGTTAGCGGGGAGACTTTTCCTGGCACAGCCCAGCACAGGGCTGTGGTAAGCTGCCCTGCACTGCCCTCCTTGCAAGCCCCAGAGTAGAGGGAGTGGACTGGGAGTGGGAGAGGACAGGAAGGGGGTCTGTAGTGCATAGCACTGCAGGAATGTGGGGCTTTGCCGTAGCCCATAGGCAGGCAGGTGAGCTGCCAAAGGTTAGAGCTGCTGAGGATGGCTCTAAATCAGGCTGGGTGCTGTTTTGGCCTCTGATGTAGCCCAGCATTCACAGTGCTTTTCATCCCTCTTCCCCTGGGCTGTGCTCCATCTGCTGTGTCTCCTGGAGGCACAGCAGAGAACCAGCTCCTTGGTCTCGATTGCACTTTCTAGCCATTGGCGGCCATGGAAGTTAGGGCCAGATGCTAATGTCCTGCTGTAGTTTTCACTCAGATACATTTCCACTGGAGTCAGGAGGAGATTTCCTGAGCAAGAACTTCTGGAGGTGGCCTTGGGGAATGGGAAAGGGAACGAATTCCTGTTTTCAGAACAGAATGTCACAGACTTGTGCTGGGCACCATCCCAGGGGCTGCTGGAGTGTTTTTAATGTCTATTAAGGCCGGGTCCTGCAACTGATTTAAAGCAATTGGCTCCCGAGGTTCACGCGGCGCCTCACCGATTTCAACAGGGATCTCTGAGGGTGCACAGGATCAGAGGCAGGTTGGCACTTACATTGGAACATTTCCTGCATTGTAGCTATTCAGCATTGTTTTTTTCTACATTTCATACCAAGCACTGTAATTAGAACCACAAACAATGTTTTAAGACTAGGGTGACCAGATGTCCCCATTTTATAGGGACAGTCCCGATTTTGGGGTCTTTTTCTTATATAGGCTCCTATTACCCCCCCACCCCTTGTCCCGATTTTTCACATTTGCTGTCTGGTCACCCTATCTAAGACTCCTGCAACAACTAGGCCCAACAGCTCAGGTCTAGGTGGTACCGTTAGCTTAAATCTCCAGTCCTTCATCACTTTAAGTCAAATCTGTTACCATTATGTTGGTAGGCCTTTCTTTTAATTACGCAAAACTAAAATAGGCCCATCCAAATGGGTATTTACACATTCTTATTCTTCTTTGGTGTCTGATGTCATGAAAAAGTGACATCAGAAAAGGCCACATTAAAAACCTTACATATTGTACCTTTTGCAACGTCAAGATGCTTACGATGTAAAGACCCAATCTTGCGCTCCCTCCCAGGCAGAAATCTCCCACTGACTTCAAGTGCAGGACTGAGCCCTAAATCACCAGTGTGGTGGCAGGATATGAGAGAAGGACCCCGGGAATGTAGGCTGGCTTAGGGAAGGAAGATAGAAGAGACAAGAAGGAGGATCAGGTACAGGAGGACAAAGAGAGGGAAAAACTGTGATAGAAGGTTTGTTACACCTACGTGGGTGTAAATCAGCATAGCTTCATTGAATTCAACCATGAGATTGAGGCTGAAGAAGCATCAAAATGGGACTATAAATTGAATGGGCCAGATACTCAATTGGAACAATTTAGCAATGATCCAATTCCAACCTTCGTCTGGTCATCACTGGAGCTATGCTGATTTATGCCAGCTTAGGTTCTGGCCCGTTCAGGTAGTTCAACGTCAATCACATCATGGACGATAATGTCACTGGACCCCCTCCGCCCTCCCCTCCCTCTGATTCAAGAGGCACTTTAGGACTTAATCCTGCAGCAGTAAAGCAGGTAAACTCCCATTGAAAGTAGTAGGATTTCTGCTAAGTATTGCAGGAAGAGTATTTAATTATTATTCACTCTGAAGGTACTTTACTTCCTCTGCTACTAATGCTCTATTCGGCAGTTTTACAGCAGCTCACACACCAATAAATAAATAAATAAATAAAGCTCTGTTTGTGGTTCTTGGAAGTCTAATAAAATCCAAACACTTCCTAATAGCACAATATAAAATCAAATGAAAGATTATTCAATGAATCAGCCCATGGCATTTATTAATATTAGCTCACTCATGTTGATTGGCTGCTTTCCTCTTTTGAGACGCCATCAGCAGAGCCATATTTCCTACCAAATGATTTCTCATCCTTCAGTCAGAAAAGACCTGGGTGACAGAGTCATCATTTGGAAAAATAAAGTTAGAAAAATACCCTCTATCCTCAAATTGCTAAAGTGCCCCTTTTCAACATAATTTGAATTACAGTAGCTTTTACCAGAGCAACAGACTAGCTCGACATACAAGACTTTCTTTCTGTTGCAAAAGAAGGAAAAACAGACCGCTTAAGCTTACATCCTTTACTGGACAGATGGCTGTTTTTCTTCACTAACCAAAATATGTATACCTGGCCCAACTCCAGTGCCCCAGTGGTGGTGCTGTCAGGCTCTCCTTTGCTGTGGCTTCCCCAAACATTGCTTTTCCTAACAGATATAACTAGACACTGTACTTTGCCAAATCCACCACTTGGACAGTCACTGTTTATCCTTACGAAGCCTGACAGATGGAAATGACCGAATCTGAGTACTCATCACTAGCATTTTTACGTCTTTTGATGGGTTGCACTGTGTCTTCGGAAATAAAATTGCTCCAGATGGGGTGTTCAGCAGCTCCAACACCAAAGTCAACAAGGCAGACAGTGTAAATCATCAGTTTAGAAGTTTCCCAATAATATCCTGTTTAACTCAGGGCAAAGAACATCACTGACAAAGGTCTCTAGCCAAGTTGAAGTCAGTGGGAGCCTATCCGTTGACTTCAGCAGGAGCTGGAAGAGAGCTAAAATGACTATCATGCAATCTTTCTTTGCCTCTAATGAGATTGTGGGATTCTGTGCACAGAATTTTGCACTTCTCAATCCAGGCTCAGCAGACCTGTGATGTGACTATTTCTGGATGCTTTAAAGAAAAAAAAACATTCCAGGGAGTGCCTTTGACTCGTATGCACATATGGTAACTTCACTCCCAATTAGTAAAGAAATAAAGATTTTAAAAAAAAAGCTGTACTTTCCTAAACTGAGAGACTCCAGGATGGACTGTTACTGGGTTGACTGAGACACTTTCAAAGGATTTCACCTTCCCTACTGAGTCATGAATTTTGACGGCACATGTTTATGCATGCATTCGTTAACACCATCTTCTTCCCATTTCTTTCCTTGAAGACAATGGGCCTGATCCAAGCCTACCGAAATGAATGGGAGTCTTTCCACTGACTGCAATGAGCTTTGGATCAAGCTCCAAAAGTATGTGCCAGTATTCCATCGGTGACCTATTTACAGTCTCCCTGGTCCTTCATACTAATCACATAGAAAATGTCAACTCTCCTCATGCCATCTGCAATTTTTAAGATAGTGGGAAGGAAAATGATGCCTGGATTCTGGGGGAAATTGGAACTATAAGCCGCAAGAAAAGAAAATCAGCAAACATCTATGAACTGGAGGGAAGGGATAGGGTGTAAGGAGGAGTGCTCCGCACACTGTTGCCAAGCGTACTGAAAGGAAACCTGGCATTAGTGGTGTGAGGAGCTGCTTCTCTAGATCTAAAGGGGCAGAACCTAAGCAGTCCCCTGCCCATGCAAAGAATGTTACTGCAAGGTAACATCTGCTACATGAAGCCACTGGAAAAATAACCATACAAACACGTGAGGAAAACATCTGCTTAGCACACATTAGACCACCAGCAGTGCAACCAGGGAGAGGCAAGGAGCCAGTGAGAATAGGAGTGGGTCAGGGACATACTACTCAGTAAGGCATCTGGGTATCACCACAGTTTACATAAAAGATAAAAAAAGAAATCACCTCTTGGTGTGACGATCATCTTCCCTTTCCTTGTGCTTACATTTCAGCAATAGGGTAAAGCAGCAGGATTTAGAAGTCAGCACTGCAGATGTAAAAATCAACCCCTTTGACTGAGTCATCTCCAGGGATTGAAACTGGTAGCTTCTTGATCTCAAAGCCAGAACCTCAGCTGCACGAGCTAAAGGAGCAGCCCCATTAAGGTGGCCCACCATGGTAGATTATACAGGCAATGAAATGGCCACAAGATACAGTAGAAGCCAGTGACAGGCTTATATTACATGACAAACTGGGGCAAAATGTTAGCATCTCTTTTACATTCTCAAAGCTGAGAAATAGGGAACAACAGAAGCTAGTCAAGACCACAGCCTTCCTATTACCCCTGGAGGGACTCAGCACCTTGATGTTTTGGGCCTGAAGATAATAGTCCAATTCGTTATTATCTGATGACTTTGCAATGGTCCTAGCTCTTTTCAAGAGATCTAATACAGCTCACCCCATATCTGTGTCAAATATACTGAGGGCGCAAATGTAGGGACTGTCCAACTCATTGTCTCCCAAGAGATGCCCAATGAGTTGTGGGGTTATGTCCCAGGAGGCCCAACACAAGAGAAGACCCAGGTGGGGTCTACCAACCTTGTTCACTTTTTTAGAAGCAAGTTGAATGCACATGGAAGGTTCCTAGATTAACAACACTAACATATCCGCAGAGCAATGGGAATGCTTGCTTCTCTGGAATCACTCTGCAGATGCACCTGAACCTTGTTCTGGATGACCTTTCTTTACCAGTCAGAGGGTATTGACTGTCCATGCCCATTTAGTCCTTGGCTTCTCTGCTTGGACTGCCAGCTACCAAGCTAAAGGAACATGTGTCAATGTTTTTTGTTATAGGGTCTACTTAGAATTAGATTTTGAAGACCTCTGGCTGCACAAACAGTTTGCACAGAATCCAGAGCCCTCCCCCAACTCAGAGCCACTTTGGCTTCTGTTGTATCCATGAACATCAGCGCATCTCCACAAATGGTTTGCAAGCAGATAGAACATTTGTATTCCCCTCTTTGCTCCACTGCAACCCTGCCCCCTCCCACAAACACGCACTCTGCTTTTCCTTTCATTGTCTCCAAGGGATGCAAAGTAGCCCACCCTCTCTCCTACTAGGTGGTGGGGCCGGGTGGCTTTGTCTCTCCAGGTGATCGCTTTCCCTCGGCAGGGCCTATGAAGGGACTGCTCAGTATTAACCACTGCCTACCCCAATTTCCACAAGGGTGTGTGAGAGAAGGGGCTGGATACACATGTAAAAAATCCCTTTGTGGGTCTTCTGCATGGTTTGCACTCAGGACCTTTGGATCATGAGTTCAGAGCACTAGCTTGCAAGCAGCAGCAGGCTCATAAACGCCTTTAAGTAGTCCCAGCTATCAGCTGGGGACAAAGCCTCACAGTGCTGGTTACACACACACACACACACACACAGCGGACCACAAAATGATGTGCGGCCTTGATGACCAGTTAAAAGGACTCTCTACGCTTCTTTTTATCTGTTGATTCACAGACCTACAGGAAAAGCAGGTCTCCAACTCCATAAAGAAGATATCTTGAAAATCTTGCATATCATTGATAAGCAGGAGGAAATATTTTCAGGCAAGAGTCATAATTCTTTCTTGACTACTAACATCTGTTTGCTAAAGCCTACAAACTTCCCCAGAGCTTTGAGGTTTGTAAACATTATTTGAAGATGACATACTAAATATTATGAAAATGTGCCTCGTAATCTATACCCAACCTCCGCCCCGCTCCCCTCCCCCAAGAACATTTCATCTTTTCAGACTTTCCCCAACAGAGCTGGTTTGGATGATTTTTAGTTCCTTAAATTATGGGTTTTGAGACATTCTTGCTTAAAAATGAGCCCATGCACTAATGCTTGGAGGAAACTAGACAGCTGTAAAGCCACAAGGCCAACTTTGAACTAATCTATGATGGGACGATAGTGGTTATTTCAGACATCATCTTCTTCATGGAACTGGGATCCTCTGTAACACACTCACTTGAGCCACAATGTGTGGGTAAACAGGGATTTCCCTTCCATACATGCTGAAAGGGTTAAACTAATGTCTAAAAGGATATGGCATATTTCATTCAACTATCAATATTTACGAGGCTGCTTAATCCTTCTTTCAACATAACTGAATATATCCTCTCCTGGGCTGGCTTTGAACCAGGAGCTGAGGTGTGAAATTATTGGCCTCCGGAACCAGCCAGACCCCTTGCTAGGGGACCGGTTGACAAAGGATCGTATTGGGTCCTTTCCTCACTCTCTGCTCCTTCTGCACTAGATTTACACAGCTCCATATTGCTCTTCCAAAATGCCCTGTGTTCCAACCATTTGTGCAGCCATAGGACTCAAAATCCAATTCTAAGAAGACACCACAGAAAAAAACCCAAATAATTGTCTGGGTCAGTCATGTGACTCATGAAGTCCCTTCTCTTTATCTAACCTATTCCTTTCTCTGAGCTATATTGTGACTTGGACTTGTGAGTAAGATGCCGTCTTGAACTACTATGTATATTACCCAGACCTTGGGTCTGCGCATGAAGGAATAAGCAGGCTATGTAGCTGCTAGCTCCCTCCCTAGATCAAGTGGGCAGGCAGTGGCTGGGGAACAGCTGTAGTCTTGGCACTAACTCCCTACTCCCTGGCCTGAGTAGCTGAAACACCTCAGGATGAGATGGGTAATAATATACTGAGTAATAGAGTTGGCATTTTCAAAGAAGCCTAAGGGAGATGGGCACTGAAGTCCCATTGAAATTTGATGAATCTTGAAACCCCGAGCCCAAACTTCTGTCCCCAAGGAGCGAGGAGGAAGCAGGCTTGAAATCCAAGTGGTGTCTCTGAGGCATGACATCTCGTGGGTCTTTTCCTGCAGTGGTGCAACTTGCACCTCACCATTTGTTCAGGGGTACACCTAAAGTCAGAATCTAGCCCCCTGCATTCAACCCTTCACATCACTGCAACTGTTAGCTCTTTAGGGAAAAAAGTTGGGTAAGAGGGATACCATCAAAGCATTCCAGCTACTGCGTCCAGGCGTGGTCTTTCACTCTCCAAACACAGCTCTTCCAGCCTCTATAGGGGACTGACAGAAAGAATATTGGGACAACTATATCTGTGCCATTTCCTGTTCCACTGTGCACAGCCAATGGACAGGGAGTGGGGCTTCACCTTTCAGACTGTCATTGGGAGAATATTGGCTTGGCTGTAAAATATATATAGAGAAAAAAAAGTTTCATTACAAATTTTAAGTGGACATTTTTTAGCCCAGCAGAACAACACACATGAGGGGCCTGTTCTTCAGCAAAAATCCAGCTGTGCAAATTTTCAGCAGCTGGAATTCTAATGGGCCCAGTTCTGTTTAAAATGAGCTCATCACTCTTTAATTTATGCCAATTCCCCCTACTCTCTCCCCAAAACAACAGCCATAAAATTACAAGTAAAGACAGAGAGACAATTCAAATCCAAGTTAACTTTTTCCCAACTGTAACTCTGAGGGTCTGATCCACTTCCCACTTACACCTATTTTTAGGCTGGTGTAATTTTAATGACATCAGTGGAGCTTGTCAGGATTTATGCCAGGATAAGTGAGATCAGAATCAGGCCCTCAAGCTTGCCAACTCCCTTCTTTTGGGGCTCAACCCTACATCTACCTACAATACCTGTATATCCATTATTGCAGTATCACAGCACCTCACAATCTTTAACACTTTTATCCTCCCAACACTGCCAGTACTGCTGTTGCACAAATGGGGAGCTGAGGCTCAGAGAGGCTAAGTGACTTGCCCAGGGTCACAAAGGAAGTCTGTGGCAGAGGAGAGAACTGAATGCAGATCTCCTGAACCCTAGGCAAGCAAATATGCTTTCCCTTGAAGCCAGTGGAAGCTGCGGGTGCTTAGAACCTGGTACAAAGGTGTCCTTAGTACCAGATCCTGGAACTATGCAAACAATATAAGAAGAATCACCTTGTGAAGAATCAGACTGGGAGTCAGGTTCAGCTCCCTGCTCTATGGCAGACATCCTACATGGCTGGGGGTAAATCACAATCTCTCCATGCCTCAGCTCCCCATCTGTGAAACAGGGATAATGCTACTTCATTTCTCCTGCCCTGTGTCTATTTAGCTTGTAAATTCTGGACAGGGATTGTTTCTTTCTCTATATATATGCAGCGCACAGAACAGTAGGGTCCCGATCTTGGTTGGAATGCAAATAAATCAATAATTATTACTATTACTAAACAGTAATGTGAAAGCAAAAGATTCACAGAACAGGAAATTTTAGCATACATCACACATTTCTTAGCTTCACTGATGAAAAATTAAGCACTCTGACATTTTGTAACCACTTTCTTCTCCTCAGTAAAGACAGAAATCCTTATGCTTCTTAAGAGGTGGTGTCGTATAGCCCAGTGGGGACACAAACAGTATTGGGTCTAATTGGTTTCATCTTTGTCTTTTCTACTTTCTTTCTTGTATCAATATTCCTAGAGGACAAACTCCCAAGAAAGAGTGAGCTTGTCTCCCTGACACTGTTAAATCCTGTCCATGCTGAAGACAAGGAGAAATACTGCTCTTGACTTCAAGGGGATCATTTCTTGGCCTTTAGAAATGATTCAGGATCAGACAAAATTAAAAGGCTGCTCAGTGGCGGGGGAGGTGTCAGCTAATTAGTATTTAATGAATCCATGGCGATCCCCTTAGGAAATCCATCCCTAAACCCAAATGTTCCTCTACAGCAGGAGTCTGACCTCCTGAGGTCCCTTCCAACCCTGATACTCTATGATTCTATGATTCTCAAACTCAATTTACCTTAGGGACAGTGCCTGTCCTCAAATCCTCCCAGTGGGCCAATAATGTCACTGAAGATGGTGGTCAGAAGACAAAAAGTTTATATTGTATTGTTTATTTCGAATTTCTTAGAAATAATAAAACTGTCATACAACGTTATACAATTCTTCGCTTGCCAAAGAGTTTTTAGTGTTTGCCAGACACCTGGCAATGCTTCGGTTCTGTCAGTTTGTTGATGTTTGGCCTCAGTGACTGAGCAGTTGAAACCTTCGGGATTGCAGCAAGGTGGGCATCAGATCGTCGTGTTCGGTATTTTGACTTGTTTATAGTCATCGTTGGGAAAAGTGACGCTGCCTCCATGGCCGACTCTGCCTGGCAACTAGTGATGGTATCTCTGTCCCTCTCCCCCAGCGAATGGGAGCTGCGGGGGGCGGCGCCTGCAGCGGACAGAGCCTGCGACGTGGCTGCATGCGTCTCTCCTCCACGGGCAGCAGTGGGGAGATTCTCGGGCAGCAGATGGTCCGCGGGCCGGGACTTTGAGACCCAGTCATCTTACTCCTCTGATATATGCAGAATCAAAGGTGTTAACATGGAAACAGAATTAAGAGTCACTCACGCATAGGAACTGAGGCAAACGAGTTAAACAATGCCCCAAAAATTCAGTGGTTCCAGAAGGACCAACATGAATATGTAAATGAAGGCCCTAATTATAATCCATAAATCGCACAGAATTCTAAGGGTCTGATTTGCCTCTCACTTTTACCCAGTATAAATCAGAAGTAGTTCTAAAAAATGCAGTTGATTTACAACTGTGTAAAACCAGAATACATGAGAGAAGATTCAGGCATTACTTTATTAACTTCCGAAAGCTGTGGCTATTAATCAATCAGCCCATTCGATAATGCTCAGATACCATGGTGATAGGTGGCAATATAAAACACTAAAATAGGTAGATAGTCCATAACCTGATATTGACAGCAAGTATCCATGATCCTTCCCTCATGCCCTATTCAAAAGCTGTGCAACTCTCCACTGGTACAATTAACTGTAAGATTCTAGCATCAGTGTTTTCTGCCAGTGCGGTATCCCTCCTCAAATACCGGTTTGGTGGATAATGTCATCCCAACCAGTTGTGTGCCTCTGCCCACCTCTAAAGTCTGAAGGCAAGGTCCTGAACTTCTCCAAGCAGCTAGATAAAAGAGGGGAAAAATCTCAGAGTGGTTTCAACCAGTTCTGCTGGAAGTGAATAAAAGCCCTCTCTCATCCTGGAGCTTTTTGTCCTATAATCCACCAGAATGTGTTGGACTGTTTTTTACACAGTTTGCTGGCTCTGTAGACCCATAGTCAGGAGGCACAAAATGATCGGACCAATTGCTGAGCGTGCCCCTTGAAAGATTGCAGAGACAGAGCGAATGCTTTCATTTTTTTCCCCCAGCAGAGAGGGATCACTCTGCAGCCAGAATAGCAGAGAAAGGAGGAAAATAAATAAACCCTTTGACTTGCCTAAGCATGTGTGGACGAAGGGAACAGTTTTCCCATCAGATTCCAGTGCGGAGCCTGAGGCATGGGTTACGCAAGTCACACTCTGCTTAAACATGCTATACTATCCCAAAGCCCTCAAAGTCCTCCAGGTACAAATTAATGCTCTTCTCATTTCCCATTTTTGTCCCCTTTCTAAACCCTGCGTTTGCCCAGGCTTACATCAACAAGCCATTGGGTGCTCAGCCCAAATGGCTCAGGCAATCAGACCAAGATTTTCAGAAGTGACTAGTGATCTTGGGTGTTTCCATTTGAGACACCTGAAAGGGGCCTAGTTTTCAGACAGTGCTGAGCACCCATCCCCTGAAAAATCAGGCTTCTTTAAGGGGTCCCGAGATGAACACTCAACATCTCTCGTCACTTTGGAATGTGTTGGCCTTAATCTCTTGGTTCTTCAGATGCTTTCAAAATACCCATCCATGAAAAAGCAGGTGTGGGCATTTAGATAGGTTGCTGAGAACTGATATTGTGCTTCTGTAATCCACTGGATATGTTACAGATCCTTATCTATGTCTGTTCCACAGAGGATATGAGTCTGTTACAGCCCCAGCTAGGGAGTCTTGGCTCTTTAACCATAAGGACCTGAAAGACCTTCATGCCCTCAATAAATCAAATTAGACGCAAAGCCCCCTGAGATGTTGCCCTTGGCATAATTTTAAGGACCTCAAGCTGCAGTTCTGTCCCATCAATACTTCAAGTCAGTGGGAGCTTGTCAGTCAGAGACATGGAGGATCAAGCCCGTGGAGAGTATGGGGTCTCTGGTTATGGTCACCAGAGGCCCATCTGTTGAGAGCGGATGTGAGGAGCTGTAGAGCTAAGAAGTCACTCTGCCTGGACAGGGCAGAGGCAGGCAGGGTAGCTCAAGTGGGCTGATGGCAGTATACTCAGCCGTAGGCCCACAAAGGAGCAGCATGTACCACCCCCAGTGGCTGCTTCCAGGAGCCAGAAAGTGTGTACACGGGTCAGAGGCCATGGCCCATTAGAACAAAGCAGTGGAGTAGCCAGACCCCTCCATCCTAGCACCCATCGCAGCTCTGGGTCACCCACAACTCTGCCTGGGTCCTGTGAGGTTGCATTGGAGATAGGGTGAGGAAGTTGCTCCCATCACCATCTGTTCCCAGCACAGGACAAGCCAGAATGGGTTCCCTAAAGCTGCTGCAAATCCTCAGTTTCAACCCAGCCCTTCCATAACATGCTCGAATAGGCTGAGGGTACTCACTGTAATTGAGAGCTGCGTTGCTTTGGCTAAGTGTTTGATTACAGAGCTCAGAACAGGCCATCCCAGAACAGCCCCCCTCCTCCTCCTGGGGGGGGGGTGGGGGTTGGAGCAGGCAGCTCCTCTCCACACACTGAAGAACAGGTTTCTTCTGCAGCTCAAAATGTAACAAAGTTTTAATGATAGGATCCAAAGCCCCATTCCGGCGCATGCTGATGACAATTATAAACCTGCATCAAGACTGAGAAATCAAACAGCAAAAGTGATCAATATGCACTCTCCCCACCCCTTAAGAAAACTGCAAAATAGGGTGCATCTAGACAGAAAGGAGTGAGTAATTCAATGTGCCAGTCACTCCAGCTGCATAGCTTTGTAAGGATACTTGTTAGAGCAAACGTTTCTTTTTTCATTGGCAGGATCTTTCTTATAGATATATTGCTATCTTCTCTCCCCTCCCCACCTTCTAGCCCCAGCATTTAGATCAAAGGTGGGCAAACTTTTTGGCCCGAGGTCCACATTGGGGTTGTGAAACGGAATGGAGGGCCGGGTAGGGAAGTCTGTGCCCCCCCAAACAGCCTGGCCCCCACCCTCTATCCGTCCCCTCCCACTTCCTGCCCCCTGACTGCCCCCCTCAGAACCCCCGACCCATCCAACCCCCCCTGCTCCTTGTGCCCTGACCGCCCCCTCCCGGGACCCCCTGCCTCTAATCCCCCCACCCCCGGACCTCACTCCCTATCCAAACCCCCCCCCCCCCCGCTCCTTATCTCCTGACCGCGCCCCCCAGAACCTCTGCCCCATCCAACCGCTCCCTGTCCCCTGACTGCCCCCCGGGATCTCCTGCCCCTTATCCAACCTCCCCACTCCCCGCCCCCTTACTATGCTGCTAAGAGCGGCAGGACAGCTTATTGGAAAGCCTGGGAGGTGGGTGGGCGCAAGCCACACAGAGGCGTTCCTGGGGTGGGACGAGACAGCAGGGGAGGGTCCGGGGGCTAGCCTCCCCGGCCGGGAGCTTAAGGGCCAGGCCAGATGTGGCCCGCGGGCCGTAGTTTGCCCACCTCTAATTTAGATCATGAAGTGGAGAAGAGGCTCTGACAACTGGGCCTGCAAATTTACTCTAATGTCTCAGACTGACCGGGCATCTGAAGAGTGAGATCCCTTCGTGTCAAATTAGCAGAACTTCCGTGCCTTGTACAGCCTCTATAGAGATACACAGAGATTTAGGCCCTGATTCAGCAAGGTATTTAAACATGTGCCTAACTTTAAACCCATGAGTCACATGGTTAAAGTTAGGCATGTGTTTAAATACTTTGCTGATTGGGGCCTTGCAGATCATTTTTATTTTTATTTTTAGTCACCTAACTACCACTTTTCCAGTGTGGGGTGCAGACCAGCTGCCAGGATAAATAACAAACGGCCTATGGGGCCTTTCAGCTGTAGGCTCTTGGTTCAACTCCATTTCAGGAGTAGATATGAAAAGGCATTCTCTGGTGAGCTGCCGGTTACATGAAATAGGCTAGTCACTGTGGTGTCTATTCCACAATAAAGAACTCCTACCACATCTAGCACTAATTTCCACAGCAGTTTGTAGTCGCAGCACAAGGACCATGCTCTGAACAGACACAGGGAATGAACAAATGAAACTTTTGTCCACAGCGGGTATCACTCCAGGTCAGGACTACAGTGTACTGGCTGGGCAATACGGGGAAGCTTGCACTGACACTGCCTTTGTGCTAGTCCTGTTCTGTAGATTCAGATTTCAGCTGCCAAGGCTCTCAAGCTGACACCTTTACAAGCACAAGAGAGATAAAGCAGGGGAAACTGAGTCGTAGGGACATTCAGCCCTAATGTAGGCAGCAGCAATAGCCCTTGCTTTGCATGGCAACAAACACATTTGGTTAGTCACTGAATTTCTTGGGCTAAATTCACTTCTGTTGTAAGTCAATGGAATTCCCTTTGACACCAATTGTGAATTTGTCCCTCAGTTTTACAATAACTTTCTGACTATGCTGAAGAGTTACGAAGTGAGATTAGTCAGTTTTCCCAGATTAGTGCACTGGTCCCTTCTGGAAGTGTTCATTGTTTTCGAAGACTTGCCTCACTCTTGGTAATTTTTTTCAGAACTAAGCCGAAAGCCTCCACAGTGACATGGAAACCCTGACATTCTGCAAGTTGCTTAATTGAAAATTCATCACTTTCTTGCGGGATATGAGTGATAGTCATGAGTGAGGATGACAATCTTGCCTTATCTTTAGATAAATAATGGGTTGATGTCATTGGGAGGCCAGTGTAATAGCCTTTGAAATCAGCTTTCAGGAGCTACAATTCTCAACATTTCTGAAGTTGCTTTTCAGTTTTTGCAGTACAAAACTGCCTGTAGAGAGGTTAGCCGGGGCTCGTCTCTCTCTGGGGCGGCAGGGAACCACACTGCCTCCCTAAATTGGGAAATAGGTCTTGCGGGGAATTAGTCCAGCCGCAGGAGTCGTCCTCTGCGGCCTTTGTGAAGGTAGGACGAACACAGCAAGCCCAGGCCCTAGGTCAGGGCAGGGCACTCATGAGTCGGGTGCTCAGGCCCTCGGGCGGGAGCTGAGCAGTAACAGTAGATAAGCAGCAGGCCCAGGCTCTTGGCTCAGAAGGGCCTGGGAGAGGGGGAGACGGCCAGCCGCGAGGTGGGTGGCAGGGGGGACGCAGGCCCACCCACTTCACTGCATCCCAGCCCGGGACCCTAGCAGCAGCAAAAGACCCACTGCTGGGTCAGTGGGGATCCTGGTCGCAGCACACTGACATGGGCTCTGGCAGTGCTGCAGCCAGACGAGGGTCGGCTGCCCCCGGGCTACTTCCAGACTCCCTCTCTTGAGGGACCTGGGTCGGGGTGGTGTCCTCAGGGGGGTCCAGCACCATGGGTTCCTCGGGATAGCTGGCGCAGGGCAGGCTCAGCCACTCCTCCGGGTAGCTGGCACGGGGCAGGTCGGGCCAGTCCTTGGGTTTACTGCAGGCCGCTGGGGTTTCCCAATCGCGAGCTAGGCCAGAGGTGTCTGGCCTCCCTGGCGGCTGCTCTCCCAATGAGCCCTGAGGTCGGGCCTTTATACTTCCAGGGCAATGCCGGACCCTCTGGGGGGCGGGCTCAGAGCTCCCTGGCTCCGCCCACTCTGGTGTCCAGGGGGACTCGTCTCTCTCCAGGGCGGTGGGGAACCACACCGCCTCACTACACTGCCCTACCGCCACTGGCCTCAGCCACTGGCAGATTCCCAGTCTTACACCATCCACTGTCTAGCTCCTGCTTTGGGGTGGCAGAGTGTGGAAGAGGCTCTGTTGTGATAATTGGGCCTACAATTTTACTCTAATTGTGAGCTCAACCGTAAAAGTGTGTGAACATACATAAGCCGTCACAATCACCTAATAATAATAATAAATGTTGATGGGAAAAGGTATGCAAAAGAGATAGAAAAACTGAATAAATCCAAACAAAAAGGCCTTCTGATATGGTTCAAAGACTATGTTAAAATCATGCTTGGTAAAAACATAAGATGTGGATCCAGAAATTAATGAACCAAAGTTGGTGTGTCTGATATTAGGCCTAACTGGTGGACAAAATAATGAGGGGATGGACTTTCAACCCATCACTCCCTTGTTGGTTCCTTAAAGAAAGAGACTTTGGGGGGAAAATACAGAAGAACAGATGGAGACTACTGACCCAAGCTTTACCATCATGGCTGCCACCCTCATCCTTTCCTGGGACTCCAGGCCTTCGTTCCCCTGATCCTGAGAGATGTCCTGACCAGACGGGGCCAGAGAGATGAATCCAGATGATGTTGCCACCCGTATCAGGTCCAGCTGAATCCCAGACTTGAACAACAGCAACGACAACAGCTCCAGCCCATCTCAACTGAATTCTCTTTTCAACAATAGGATCCTTATCACCATCTTTGATACCACCTAAGAGACTGTCAAACAAGGGGGAGTTTACCTTCTAAATCTCTCCAGCCAAAGGGAGGTTGTTACAATGAAAGCCTTACTTAATATTTTACATTTCAAATGCTTTCGCTGTTTTTCCCTCTTTTCTGTACCTTGAACGAAAGGTTAACTGGATTTGTAACCTTTGTGGTTGCCATGGTGCTTAGCAGGCTGGGCTCTCTGTCTACCAAACCCTGAACCTTGCTTAACACAGTCACATTGGACAGTGACCGGGTTATGTTAACACCTTTGGCCCAAGTAGTCCACCTAATACCACACAGCTCCCATCACCCTCCAAAAGCCATGTCACTGGGTGGCTGGCCCCAGTAAATGAAGTAGGCCCAGCCATCCTATGCCAGGACAGGTACTCCCAGTTTGGCCAGTTCAGAGGGTGGGACAGCAGCTGGGGCCTATAAAAGATCAGGAAGAGACACCCAGTGAGGGAGAGAGTCCCAGTGAATCCACGCAGACTGGTTCAATCAGGAAGGGCAGGTGAGAGCTGCCAGGGACCAGGGAGGTGGTGTGTGGGAGGTCCCAAAGGGAAGCAGAAGGTGTTTTCTGGGAGAAGGTTGAAGGCAAGGAGAGCAGCAAGATGCATTTTCTGGCTGGCTTAGTGAAGCCAGGGCCAGAGGGCTGAAGGAAGGGGAGCAGCAGAAGGGCTTACCCACAGACATCTGCAGGGCTGGACAGCTGGATCCACAGGAACTGTGAGAAGGCTGAGGGAGTCAGGGATGCTCCCCCGTCAAGGATGCTCCCAATAGAAAGGCTGGGAGGCGGGTTCCCCCTGGGAAGATTGGGGTTGCCCTGCAGTTGGAAAGGCTGGGGTGCGTGTCCTGGTACAAGGACAGGAGAAGACTGCACTGGAGAGCCAGGGCTGTGCTGGTGAGGGCACCGTCCAGGGCAGTGCTGGACAGCCAGGGTAAGCGAGGGGTGCGGGGCTGTTGTGTTGCATGTGCCGTTTGGACTATGCTGGGAGAATTCTGGACTAGGACAGTGGGACTTTTATGATGGTTTATGGGCATGGGACTCTTGTAACAAAGGAAACCCACAAGGGCTATATTTATACTTGGGAAGATGCTCTGGAGCACTTCTGGGCACTCAGGGGGAGAGAAACTGAGGCAGACACACTGTGGGGCCACCCTTCTTACAAGCCACCTTTGCTCCACCCTTTGGCATACAAACAGCACGACTGGTCCAGAGAATCTGGGCTAGATTTTAGAGTCTGCTGAACATGCTCTCCAGACTGAGAAGACAGACTCCCCATTAGTGGAGGCTTTGTGGGTGGCCAGCTAGAAGGACTGGCTGAACAGTAAAACAAATTAGTTGCAATATTTTTTGAAAAATCAAAGCTACAAGGTCACTCTATTATTGGTAGGATCAAATTATTCCATAGTTGCAAGTTTTTGGCCAAACACATGGATCCCAAAAGGTTCAGCATGACTGATTCTTCATCTGACAGTTCATTACAGGTTATTCATCATTCATTGTTCTCCTGCTCATAAACGTCAATCATCCCATTGGTGAGCAAAAACAGTCCCTGATGACTTACAGAGACTGGGTTTGTTCTGTGTCTTACAGCATTTGGCATCGTGGGGTCCTGGTCCATAGCTAGGGTTCCTAATCACAAGGGTAATGCAAATAAATAGTAGTGATAGTCATTGGTGACTAATCGCATACCACAAGTAAGAAATATTCACAGTGAATAGCTCACGGGCAATCAATGGGCTGCAAGTTGTTTATCAAAATGAACGCATTCACACCCAAATCAGAATCAGTTCTGAAAGAGTCACTATCCAAAACACAGGACCAAAATACTAACAAATATCCATAAAGAACAGATCAACCTGTTCTACCTGTTAGGCTGGACTTCAGTGCATTCTGTGTCCTGCTGAGCCCCCACACCAGCCTGGAGGAGCCAGCCCATGACCCTTACTCTCCTGCAGCTCTTTGCAGGAATCAGACTTGTTATTGAAGGAGACCCTCTCCTTTGCCAAAGCAGAGGAGATCCAAGAGTCTGACTGTCACTTTACCTGAAGCTCACTTGTCTCAAACCTGTGGGAAACATGCTCTGTTTTGGATAATGGGTTTGCGACCAAGGGAGGTTGGGGCACCATAGCGGGATTCCTGCTGAGAACAACTTGTAGAAATGCATGGTTGAAAAAGAGGTTTTTCTTGAGGGGATCCAGTACTGGCACCGGTGCAAACCCACCCCTGGCATAAAATGTGGAAAAAGATCCGGCTCTGCTTCAGCATATATTTTCTTAGTGCAATAGGCAGCCCTGTCGCCAAGGCAAGTAGCAGTATCCTTTCCCTACTGAATACGGCATGGAGTCCAATTAGTTGTGTCAGCAGTGGCAGATATCAGACCAAGACATATGGACTGTACGTCACCTGGGGCAAGGACCGTGCCTATATTATTTGCAAAACACTGTGACGTTTCACTCCATATTCTTTATAAAAATAAGCTTCTGATATGGATATGGCATAACTGAGATATACTTTATGCAAGATGGCTCATGTAAGATAGTATTGGAAAGGTTATGATTTCCTGAATGTGATTATGCAATTTGTATGCCTGTATCATTTCTGTATCTGAAGTTAGGAATATTGACTATCTGTAATTCAAATGTGTTACTTTGGGTGTCACCCCCAACTAGCCCTTCAGGTACAACAATGGAAAAGCCAGACAGGGCTAATGGCCATTAGCAAAGAAAATGGACTGTGAAAGAGCTCAGTCTTCCTGTGGACTCTCCAGACAGCCTATGAGTAATGGCTGCCACAGCCCTGCAGAGACATGGGTCTGAGTCACCTGGGGCTGGACGCACCACCCTTGAAATGCCAGTGTTCTTCCACTGGGAGACAAAGGGTTCCTGCCATACGCAAGAGCTATATAAGGCAGGGGAGTGACATCATCGGGGTTCTCCTCTGCCTCCCCACCCAAAGAGACACTGAAAACCACCTGGAAGCAAGAACTGAACTGGGGGGAGAAGGGTTGAGCCCAAGCTGGAAGAGCATCTAGCTTGTGAGTAATAATAACTGAGGTCTCAAGTCAGAGACCAGTGCAACTGCCATTCAAGACTTTTTAGTTAGGAGAAGGGGATGGAAGAGGATAAAGTATGGGCCAGATCAGAGGAGAAACATTCACATAAAGAATCTGACACATCAGAAAAGGGCAGACAGATAAGCAGTGACAAGTTTTTAAAGTGCTTGTACACAAATGCTAGAAGCCTAAATAATAAGATGGGTGAACTAGAGTGCCTCATGTTAAAGGAGGATATTGATATAATAGGCATCACAGAAACCTGGTGGAGTGAGGACAATCAATGGGACACAATCATTCTGGGGTACAAAATATATCGGAAAAACAGAACAGGTCTTGCGGGGTGGGGGGGGGGGGAGCGGCACTATATGTGAAAGAAAATGTAGAATCAAATGAAATAAAAATCTTAAATGAATCCACATGTTCCATAGAATCTCTATGGATAGTAATTCCATGCTCTAATAAGACTATAACAGTAGGGATCTATTATCGACCACCTGACCAGGACAGTGATAGTGACTACAAAATGCTAAGGGAGATTAGAGAGGCTATCAAAATAAAGAACTCAATAATAGTGGGGGATTTCAATTATTAACAAGTCACTGGGACCAGATGGCATTCGCCAAAGACTTCTGAAAGAACTCAAATGTAAAATTACAGAACTATTAACTATGGTTTGTAACCTGTCCTTTAAATCAGCTACTGTACTCAATGACTGGAAGATAGCTAATGTAACGCCAATATGTAAGAAGGGCTCTAGAGGTGATCCCAGCGATTACAGACCAGTAAGTCTAACGTCAGTACCGGGCAAATTAGTTGAAACAATAGTAAAGAATAAAATTATCAGACACATAGAAGAGCATAAATTGTTGCGCAAAAGTCTACAGGGTTTCTGTAAAGGGAGATCATACCTTGCTAATCTCTTAGAGTTCTTTGCAGGGGTCAACAAACATGGGGAAAAGGGGGATCCGGTGGACATAGTGTACTTAGCTTTCCAGAAAGCCTTTGATAAGGTCACTCACCAAAGTTAAGATCAAAGCAGACTGTGAAGAACTTCTAAAAGATCTCACAAAACTAACTGATTGGGCAACAAAATGGCAAATGAAATTTCATGTGGATAAATGTAAAGTAATGCACACTGGAAAAAATAACCCCAACTATACATACAATATGATGGGGGCTAATTTAGCTACAACTAATCAGGAGAAAGATCCTGGAGTCATCGTGGATAGTTCTCTGAAGACGTCCACGCAGTGTGCAGCAGCAGTCAAAAAAGCAAACGGGATGTTAGGAATCATTAAAAAAGGGATAGAGAATAAGACGGAGAATATCTTCTTGCCCTTATATAAATCCATGCCCACATCTTGAATACTGTGTACAGATGTGGTCTCCTCATCTGAAAAAAGATATACTGGCATTAGAAAAGGTTCGGAAAAGGGCAACTAAAATGATTAGGGGATTTGAACGGGTCCCATATGAGGAGAGATTAAAGAGACTAGGACTTTTCAGCTTGGAAAAGAGAAGACTAAGGGGGGATATGATAGAGGTCTATAAAATCATGAGTGGTGTGGAGAAAGTGAATAAGGAAAAGTTATTTACTTGTTCCCATA
Source organism: Chelonia mydas (assembly GCF_015237465.2). Taxonomy (NCBI): domain Eukaryota; kingdom Metazoa; phylum Chordata; order Testudines; family Cheloniidae; genus Chelonia; species Chelonia mydas. The sequence continues at coordinate 67,560,499 of NC_051251.2, read as the reverse complement.
ATATAAGAACTAGGGGCCACTAAATGAAATGAATGGTTTAAAACAATTAAAAGGAAGTTCTTCTTCACTCAGCGCACAGTCAACCAGTGGAACTCCTTGCCTGAGGAGGTTGTGAAAGCTAGGACTATAACAGGTTTAAAAGAGAACTGGATAAATTCATGGAGGTCAGGTCCATTAATGGCTATTAGCCAGGATGGGTAAGGAATGGTGTCCCTAGCCTCTGTTTGTCAGAGGGTGGAGATGGATGGCAGGAGTGAGATCACTAGATCATTACCTGTTAAGTTTACTCCCTCTGGGGAACCTGGCATTGGTCACTGTCGGTAGACAGGATACTGGGCTGGATGGACCTTTGGTCTGACCCAGTATGGCCATTCTTATGTTCTTAATCTGCCTGCAACAATATGTAGGGTGAGAAATTACTATTTGTAACCAATTTCTTAAGTATATTGAGCTTAGCTTGGGTATTTCGTTTTATTTGCTCAGTAATCTGCTTTGTTCTGTCTGTTATCTCTTATATTCACTTAAAATTCACCTTTTGAAGTTAATAAACTTATTGCTTGTTTATAATATAACCCCAGTTGTACAATTCACAGATGGGAGGTGGGGGAAGAGGTTGTACATACCTTCCTCCACATTGAGTGAGGAGGCAGATTTCATAATATATCTGTGGATCTGCACTCCAAGGGAGGTGGACACCTGAGTGCTGGGGCAAGTCCCTTAAGCTGAGCCTTCCCAGAACTGATCTCAGTGTCTGTGTCGTTCTGCAGTTTGGTGTGGCCTTGCCTGTGTGCGGGCTGGAGGAGGCTTAATAGCTTGGCTCAGCAAGACAGGTAAAAAGGGTGCCCAGGCTGGCATAATAGACAGGCTCAGTGGTATCTCAGAACATCAGGTGACATCCCAAGGGGGACAACCCGTCACAAGCACCATACTGCACAGCACACAAATGCTAAATAATAACACCAATATTTAACATTCAGCCACGTGCTCAGCTGGTGTAAGTCGGCACAACTCCACCAAAGTTAGTGGAACTACTCCCTTTACATGAGCTGTGCATCTGGCCCTATTGCCAGGTGTTGATGTTGAGAACATTCAAAGAAGAACGTGATATAGACAAATGCCTTCAGATTCTTCAATATGCCAAGATTTGTCTCCTAGGATCATAGACCATACGGTCTCTTTACTGGGCTGAAATGCTTATAAAGAGTGGATGACTTGAGCAGCTGGTAACACATGCTTCTGTAAACTATTTGCTACCAAATGAGGAAGCTACAGCCTATAATTGAAAACCAACTCTCCACACTTTCTCGTGATGTGCATGCTTCACCAACCATGTCCAATTCAATCACACAGCCACTCCTCCACGTTTCATCTTTTATGCTCCTTGTAAGTTAAACATTCCCTCCTGTAAATATTTTTATAGCTATTAGTAAAATAAATCATGAATGCAAGAGTGGATCTAGGGGTGAAGAGGTGATTATGTGAGTGGGGAAGTGAAAGAATGAATGTGCATATACGGGATGAGTGATTGGGTGGGTGAAGGGGCAGGGGCCAATATTGTCACACATTACAACTATGAGACCAACATGGTAGAGTCTGAAGACCAGCTGGTGAGGAGGTAACATTCCGAATATCAACAAGGTTGATATTATTTGATGAAGAGGCTAGGCTAGGAAGGGAATTATGAAAGGGAAATAGGGAAGTGGCAGAGCAGACAAATAGGCACAATTTCCACCCAAGAACTTAATCCACCAGTTTCAAAATACTCATTTAAAACAGAGAGAAGTGCCTTCCACACAAGTCAGCTTTGGAACAGGTCAAAGCAGGTTGGACTCAAGCTGTTAGTTGAGTCCATTAAGAAGAGAGGGGTGATAATGCATCCGATGAAGTGAGCTCTGGCTCATGAAAGCTTATGCTCAAATAAATTTGTTAGTCTCTAAGGTGCCACAAGTACTCCTTTTCTAAAAGCAAAGTGTTGTTCTGAGTTTGGATTTCAAGCATCCTCAGAGGCTTGGTGTTATTGGTCCAAGACACTCTCTAGCTTAAATATCCAGGGCCCAGTTCTCAGTTATAATAATTTTATTAAGATAACGTTGAATTATACTAAGGCCTCTTTATACCAATCTGCCACAGTGGCCTGCAGGGGCCTTAGCATAACTGACAATCAGGCTCAAAGAGTCTGTGGACCTGACATATTTTTTGCTACATTCACATAATTAGAAATTGACACTTTTGCCAAATCTGTAGATTTTCCCAGAAATGTATCATGAGAAAACTACAGCTCATCAAACAATCCCTTCACTTCACAGAGAGCACCTAGGAAGACAACATCTTCATCTAGAACATGTTTAAGAACACTGGGCCAGATTCACCCTCTGGGTACTTTGCACTGCTCCTGCAATGCAAACAGGGTTGACGGTAGCTCTGCATCACCAGAGTGGCCAGAAGCAGCCAGCCAAAGTACACTAGAAAATCTGTCCCACTGTTTGCTAACATTATAGCACAGTATATAAAAGCTTAGACCTTGTTGACGAATGAAAAATATTAATGACTAATTTCTTTGCTGATTAATGGAAAAACAGTCAAGAATAAAATTTTGCTGATCATACAGTGGAAAAAACAACGTATTCATCAGCTGGCAGAAATAGAATTGTCAAATAAGATATTCAGGATTAACAGTTGGCCATCTCTAGTGTCTACCAATTTGTAGGTCTCCAGATGGCTATAGGGAAAAGTTTTCAAAAACTCTTAAAGCCCAGATCACTGATCATATTTAAGAATCTAACTCCACAGGGAGTTAGATGCCCAAATATTTTTGAGAATCATGGCCTAAGTCCTATTTTCAAAGTGACTTCGGCACTTAGGACAATATTTGCAAAGGTATTTAGGCACCAAAGATGCAGAGAGGTACCTAGTGTGATTTACAAAAGCGCCTAAATGAGTTAGGCACATTAACTTTCAATGGGAGTTAGGCACCTGATCTACTGAGATGCTTTTGAAAATCCTTGAGGTGCCTCTCTGGATCTTTAGGCACCTAAATACCTTTGTTAATATGGCCTTTAGGAGCCTACCTCTCCTTGAAAGTAAATGTGACTTAGGCATTTTTGAAAAGGTTATCCATAATATGGTTATGTACATTGTAATTAATCTATATGTATTTTATACATGTATATTGTACATAATACTTACCATGTATTTATGGTAATACACTTATTTTTACTATTACATAAAATTTCTATTGTGATAGCATCTTGAGGCCAACTAGGTCAGGGCCATATTGCGCCAGGTACTGTATACACCTATAGTACATGATAGTCCCTACCACAAACAGCTGATAGATGTAGCAGGTGGATGAGACAAACAGGCAGGCTAAAGGGGGGGTAGGAAAGTTGGGGTAACAAAAATCACAGGAAGTGTGTAATTCTTAGCCAGTCAGAAGCAGTCATCACAACTCACCACATGCCCAGCTGTTATAATATTGCAGTATCCTGCAAGCATCCTGGCAGAGGTGAGTTCTGAGCAGGGATAAGGTATACATGTTATATATATACACATGTCTAAAGCAAGTAGTACCAGCAAAACTCAATTTTAGTGGGCCACACTTCATCATTACTATCTTAGTTATGAGTCAAATACTAATTTTATTTCAAACTGTATATGGTGGTTAGGATTCCTGGATATTTTACAGTTCTTTAATTTGTAGGGTGACCAGACGTCCTGATTTTATAGGGACAGTCCCGATATTCGGGGCTTTTTCTTACATAGGCGCCTATTACCCCCCACCCCCGTCCTGATTTTTCTCATTTGCTATCTGGTCGCCCTATTTAATTTGTGAGTATCCCAATGTGATCCGAAATTGATCAGTGATTTGTCAGCTGGTGGTAGGACTAGCCTTTAGTATTAATTCTGAACTCGACAGATTTTGGTTTGTAGCAATGGGTATCATTCAGTAAAGTGCAGATTCTGGATATAATTTTTGCCAAGTCAGACCCTATACGGTTACCATTTTACAGCCAAATTTTCATACCCCAACTCACTTTGAATAGGACCTTAGTCTCTGAGCAGTCCTGTTCATTGCACAGGTATCAGAACCTGGACCTTAAGACTTGGAGCTCTCTTTGGCTTTTAAAGCCACTACTGAGTTAATCATGGGAGGAAAACACCATTGCTGCAGCACCGTCCGCACATGGACATAAGGAGGATACAGTATTGACCTCAGACTGGCCGCTGGTGTGGGATGGAGGTTAGCTGCACTGCTTGACCCCCATGTGCATGCCCCCTCCCTGACCCGCATGCATCATGTGCATGGTTTGCGATTCTGGCTGCTCCCTACACAAGAGGGTCAGACAAGAAGTGCAGGGAGTGAGTTCTCTACACCCACTTGTGCCCCCATGACAGCGCAGCCACATAGTGAACCGCAGAGGAGAAGAGGAAATGTCTGGAGCCCTGGGTATTGAGAAATAGAGCGTTTCTAATTGAGTAGACATAAGTAGCACACTCATAGGATTCGATTACTCAGCCTGTGTATTTAAAGGCTCAGAAAATAACTGTTCTGCAGGATGGTTTCCCAGGCTCATTAATGATATTTTGTCAAAGCTCCTTGTTACAGAAATAGACAGAGGAGAAAAAATATTTATTCAGAGTGTGTGTCTTTGCGAGCCCTGCTGGCTGGTAAATGATAGAGGTGTTCTAGGGCCAAACTCAGCCCAAGGAAATCCTGTTGATTTCAATATACTTTATGGGCCAGATTTGTCCCTGAACTACTGCAGGTGCATAGGAGAGACAGTTGGCATCTCCTCCATTCAGGGGCTGCTACCAATCTTAGAACAGCCTTACACAGGGCCATTGCAAGGCGCAGAAGTACTGGGGTACAAGAGTGCCTCAGTCATGCCCCCAAATGTTCTTCCCTCCTCCGGCCCATCCCTACCTTGCCATGGAATATCCCCTGCGCTGGGAACTCATGCAGTGGTAGCACAGAGGCCCCTTGCATTGCGAGATTCCCAGCGGGAGGCTCACCCTGCTGTACAGTGAACATAAGAACGGCCATTACTGGGTCAGACCAAAGGTCCATCCAGCCCAATATCCTGTCTACCGACAGTGGCCAATGCTAGGTTCCCCAGAGGGAGTGAACTTAACAGGTAATGATCTAGTGATCTCACTCCTGCCATCCATCTCCACCCTCTGACAAACAGAGGCTAGGGACACCATTCCTTACCCATCCTGGCTAATAGCCATTAATGGACTTAACCTCCATGAATTTATCCAGTTCTCTTTTAAACCTGTTATAGTCCTAGCTTTCACAACCTCCTCAGGCAAGGAGTTCCACAGGTTGACTGTGCGCTGAGTGAAGAAGAACTTCCTTTTAACTGTTTTAAACCATTCATTTCATTTGGTGGCCCCTAGTTCTTATATTATGGGAACAAGTAAATAACTTTTCCTTATTCACTTTCTCCACACCACTCATGATTTTATAGACCTCTATCATATCCCCCCTTAGTCTTCTCTTTTCCAAGCTGAAAAGTCCTAGTCTCTTTAATCTCTCCTCATATGGGACCCGTTCCAAACCCCTAATCATTTTAGTTGCCCTTTTCTGAACCTTTTCTAATGCCAGTATATCTTTTTTGAGATGAGGAGACCACATCTGTACACAGTATTCAAGATGTGGGCGTACCATGGATTTATATAAGGGCAATAAGATATTCTCCGTCTTATTCTCTATCCCTTTTTTAATGATTCCTAACATCCCGTTTGCTTTTTTGACTACTGCTGCACACTGCGTGGACGTCTTCAGAGAACTATCCACGATGACTCCAGGATCTTTCTCCTGATTAGTTGTAGCTAAATTAGCCCCCATCATATTGTATGTATAGTTGGGGTTATTTTTTCCAATGTGCATTACTTTACATTTATCCACATGAAATTTCATTTGCCATTTTGTTGCCCAATCACTTAGTTTTGGGAGATCTTTTTGAAGTTCTTCACAGTCTGCTTTGGTCTTAACTATCTTGAGCAGTTTAGTATCATCTGCAAACTTTGCCACCTCACTGTTTACTCCTTTCTCCAGATCATTTATGAATAAGTTGAATAAGATTGGTCCTAGGACTGATCCTTGGGGAACACCACTAGTTACCCCTCTCCATTCTGAAAATTTACCATTTATTCCTACCCTTTGTTCCCTGTCTTTTAACCAGTTCTCAATCCATGAAAGGATCTTCCCTCTTACCCCATGACAACTTAATTTACATAAGAGCCTTCGGTGAGGGACCTTGTCAAAGGCTTTCTGGAAAGCTAAGTACACTATGTCCACTGGATCCCCATTGTCCAGATGTTTGCTGACCCCCTCAAAGAACTCTAATAGATTGGTAAGACACGATCTCCCTTTACAGAAACACTGTTGACTTTTGCGCAACAATTTATGCTCTTCTATGTGTCTGACAATTTTATTCTTTACTATTTCAGAGTAGCAGCCGTGTTAGTCTGTATTCGCAAAAAGAAACGGAGTACTAGTGGCACCTTAGAGACTAACCAATTTATTTGAGCATAAGCTTTTGTGAGCTACAGCTCACTTCATCGGATGCATTCAGTGGAAAATACAGTGAGGAGATTTATATACACACAGAACATGAAAAAAGGGGTGTTATCATACACATTGTAAGGAGAGTGATCACTTAAGATGAGCTATTATCAGCAGGAGAGCGGGGGGGGGGGGAAGAAAACCTTTTGTAGTGATAATCAAGGTGGGACATTGCCAGCAGTTAACAGGAACGTCCGAGGAGCAGTCTGTTTTTGAAGTCTTTTTGTTGTAATATTGCAACAAAGCCCATTGCCAACTGTGGCCACATATCTATTCAGAGGACACCATCATAGGGCCTAATCACATCAGCCACACTATCAGAGGCTCGTTCACCTGCACATCTACCAATGTGATATATGCCATCATGTGCCAGCAATGCCCCTCTGCCATGTACATTGGTCAAACTGGACAGTCTCTACGTAAAAGAATAAATAGACACAAATCAGATGTCAAGAATTATAACATTCATAAACCAGTTGGAGAACACTTCAATCTCTCTGGTCACTCGATTACAGACCTAAAGGTCGCAATATTACAACAAAAAGACTTCAAAAACAGACTCCAACGAGAGACTGCTGAATTGGAATTAATTTGCAAACTGGATACAATTAACTTAGGCTTGAATAGAGACTGGGAGTGGATGTGTCATTACACAAAGTAAAACTATTTCCCCATGTTTATTTCCCCACCCCCACCCCTCACTGCTCCTCAGACGTTCCTGTTAACTGCTGGCAATGGCCCACTTTGATTATCACTACAAAAGGTTTTCTGCCCCCCCCCCACTCTCCTGCTGGTAATAGCTCATCTTAAGTGATCACTCTCCTTACAATGTGTATGATAACACCCATTTTTTCATGTTCTGTGTGTATATAAATCTCCTCACTGTATTTTCCACTGAATGCATCCGATGAAGTGAGCTGTAGCTCATGAAAGCTTATGCTCAAATAAATTGGTTAGTCTCTAAGGTGCCACTAGTACTCCTATTCTTTACTATTGTTTCAACTAATTTGCCCAGTACTGATATTAGACTTACCGGTCTGTAATTGCCGGGATCACCTCTAGAGTCCTTCTTACATATTGGCGTTACATTAGCTATCTTCCAGTCATTGGGTACAGTAGCTGATTTAAAGGACAGGTTACAAACCATAGTTAATAGTTCTGCAATTTCACATTTGAATTCTTTCAGAAGTCTTGGGCGAATGCCATCTGGTCCCGGTGACTTGTTACTGTTCAGTTTCTCAATTAATTCCAAAACTTCCTCTAGCGACACTTCAATCTGTGACAATTCCTCAGATTTGTCAGCTACAAAAGATGGCTCAGGTTTGGGAATCTCCCTGACATCCTCAGCAGTGAAGACTGAAGCAAAGAATTCATTTAGTTTCTCCACAATGACTTTATCATCTTTAAGTGCTCCTTTTGTACCTCAATCGCCCAGGGGCCGCACTGGTTGTTTAGCAGGCTTCCTGCTTCTGATGTACTTAAAAAACCTTTTGTTATTACCTTTTGAGTTTTTGGCTAGCTGTTCTTCAAACTCCTTTTTGGCTTTTCTTATTCCTTTTTTACACTTAATTTGGCAGTGTTTATGCTCCTTTCTATTTACCTCACTAGGATTTGACTTCCACTTTTTAAAAGATGCCTTTTTATCTCTCACTGCTTCTTTTACATGGTCACTAGGACTTCTGAGAGCATATCCCATGGTTCTTTGTGCTTCAGTAAGCGGAGCTGCTCAGAGTCTTTCCCAGTGGATTGTGGGAGAACTCATCTGTCCTCCTGGGCAGACAGTGGTGTGTGGGGGGGGGGGGAGGCGGACGATGAACTGTGGGAAGGCATCGGAGGACTATCAGCACTTGGATGATTTATCCTGTGTCATCACTGCAAACTAGGAGGATTACCAGCCCAAGTGAAAGTGGAACCCAGAGTCTAGCCCACTCCCCCAGCCAGGCCGGCTAGCCTGGGTTGAATGCACCATTAAACTCAGGTTTGAGGGTATTGTGTGTGGATGGGAGCTGGCTTGGGAGAACACCTGAGTATGGGCCTGGGTTGATGCTGCAGTTTTGCCAATCTACACTGTGTGTGTCTGTCTTCACTGCAATGAGCCACAATACATCCCAGTGCCTCTTGCCTCTGCCTGAAGTTGGAGTAAGCTGCACCAGTGCACAACACAGTGGCTTTGCCTGTCTATGCTAGGCTGTGATGACTGTAAAGGGGCAAATCCTCAATCCAGCCAACACTCAAAGTGCACAGACATTAATTTTAATCTACTCTTGAGCTGTGCTTGCCAGATGACGTCTTGAAGAATTTGCTCCTAGTGAGGCCTGGAGGAAAAGGAAAGAAAGAAAACCGTGTTTTGTCCAAGCCCATGTGAGAGAAGTGAGATAGTCTATTTTGTTGCTCTAGCAGCTATGGCCATTTTAGTTCTGTGAGTGACTTGTTGGTTTGACTCAGCAAGGGTTTTTGTCGATTTCCCTTGATTTCAGTCTCCATGAGGGGTCACAGTCCTCTTCCATCTGAGGTTAAAATGGACCCAAACATTCAAATCAAAAGCTCAGTCAAAACCACCAAGTTTCACTAGGTTTTGCTTCAAATTTCACTTGGCTTCAGCACCAAGCTACCACTCAGCCTCGGTTCAACACTGGTCAACATTGGCTTGAAAGGTTTCTGAACCTTAGGGAAGCTTTTTGGACTCTGGATTTCAATTTGGTAGCAAAACCAAAACCCATCTGGGTTCAGAATTTGTTGCAAATATCTCACACGGTGCTAGCATGTTTTCCCCTCAGAACAGAGACAAATGTTATTGTACTTTTCAACACATTTGGCAGCAATCTTTGTTTGTTTATCAGAAGTAAAGCAGTTGCTGTGGCATCTCTCTCCCCTTTGGACGAAGACACAACATGGACTTGCAGCTCTGTACAAAAGGCCATAGCCTTACTGATGATACGTCATGATCTAAGTCATTAATGATTATTTTCCAAACAAACTGGACAGGCGTGAGAAAGATCATGGGATGAAAAGCTAATCTGAGCGTCAGCCCCAGTGGACCAGCTCCGTCTTGTTGTTTCCCATTGCTCACCACATGCACTCTTGTTTTAGGACATCTCTTAATTGCAATCAAACTCAGGAGTGGATTTGGTGCAGAGCAAATTTCCTCAGTCGTCCCAGGACTGGAGGTCCCGTAATAATGATCCAAAGAGAAGCAGATTAAGCACAGGAAAACTGATCTGTGGATCCAAATACTGGCTGGCAGGAAGTGCATGGCACACCACTGCTCAACCCACCCTCAGAGGTCCTGCTTCTCTTCTTTTCTTGAAAGCTTTTTTCCCCCTGGTCCCACACAGGTGAGAACTGCTTCCAGTCCCATGAACATGACAAGGGGCCTGCCTACTGCGACTCCCTCGAATGGCAGAGGACTTTCCCAGTTAGATGGGACAAGTTTTCCAGCTGGAGCAGAAGAACATCCATGCTAACTTGGGCAGTGCAAAAGTGACAAGTTTTTAAAGTGCTTGTACACAAATGCTAGAAGTCTAAATAATAAGATGGGTGAACTAGAGTGCCTCATGTTAAAGGAGGATATTGATATAATAGGCATCACAGAAACCTGGTGGAGTGAGGTCAATCAATGGGACACAATCATTCCGGGGTACAAAATATATCAGAAGGACAGAACAGGTTGTGTGGGCGGTGGGGGGTGGGGGTGGGGAGCGGCACTATATGTGAAAGAAAATGCAGAATCAAATGAAATAAAAATCTTAAATGAATCCACATGTTCCATAGAATCTCTATGGAAAGTAATTCCATGCTCTAATAAGATTATAACAGTAGGGATCTATTATCGACCACCTGACCAGGACAGTGATAGCGACTACGAAATGCTAAGGGAGATTAGAGAGGCTATCAAAATAAAGAACTCAATGATAGTGGGGGACTTCAGTTATCCCCATATTGACTGGGAACATGTCACCTCAGGACGAAATGCAGAGACAAAATTTCTCGATACTTTAACTGACTGCTTCTTGGAGCAGCTGGTACAGGAACCCACAAGGGGAGAGGCAACTCTCGATCTAGTCCTGAGTAGAGCGCAGGATCTGGTCCAAGAGGTAACTATAACAGGACTGCTTGGAAATAGTGACCAGAATATAATAACATTTAACATTCCTGTGGTGGGAAGAACACCTCAGCAGCCCAACACTGAGCCATTTAATTTCAGAAAGGGGAACTATGCAAAAACGAGGAGGTTAATTAAACAGAAATTAAAAGGTACAGTGACTAGAGTGAAATCCCTGCAAGCTGCATGGACACTTTTCAAAGACACCATAATAGCGGCCCAACTTAAATGTATACTCCAAATTAAAAAACACAGTAAAAGAACTAAAAAAGAGCCACCGTGGCTTAACAACCATGTAAAAGAAGCAGTGAGAGATAAAAAGGCATCTTTTAAGAAAGGACACATGTTGCTGCTTACACCTATGCAAGGCTAACCTTAGTGCTCAAACCAGGCCCCTGGGCTATCTCTGCAGTGAAGACACACCCTAAGTGTTTGCACTGATGCTTCAGTGTCTGCCGCTGATAGCTGGACTCTCCAGTGTAGCAAGGCCTCATTCTTCTTTTCCCAAGGTCTGTCCAACACAATGTGTTAACAGAAACAGCTGGGTTTGCAGGGCACAAGGTGATAATGACACTGAGATAAAGGCTCATCAGCACCTCTGTTTGACTTCAAGTGCTTTGTTAATTGCATATATTCTCTTTTTGAATACTGGGTCCCATGCTGTCATTATCACTTGCCCTTATCACTTCTCATTAACCCACATTTTATCCTGCAGTGTAAGCCGCTCTCATCTGAACCTCGTTATCCAGAAAATTAGCAAAACAGGTGCCAGCAGTTTATTCACAACAAATGGGAAAGTGTTATTTTCCAGAGGGGTATTTTTCCAATGTCCTTAATATAATTATACTTTGAAGTCAATTATACCAGGGACCACAAAAAATACAGGAAGAAAAGGAGTACTTGTGGCACCTTAGAGACTAACCAATTTATTTGATGCATACGATGAAGCTCACGAAAGCTTATGCTCAAATAAATTGGTTAGTCTCTAAGGTGCCACAAGTACTCCTTTTCTTTTTGCGAATACAGACTAACACGGCTGTTACTCTGAAAAAAATACAGAGAGACAGGATCTAGTTGGTGTTGTAGTCCATTCCTCTTCCAATATAGGATTGTCTCTACAAGATATTTGAGTGTTTTGCCTTGTCTATATTAAAATGTTTCATAAGAGAAACTATTTCACAGGCAATATGTGCTTGTTTCTTCCTCTTGTTCATTCCGGTTCTGATCCAAAGCCCACTGAGGTCAATGGGCATATTTCTACTAGCTTTATGGATTTCGGATTGGGCCCCATACTGGGTAGATTCAGAGATCCCACTGCCAGAAGAGACCATTGTGGTCATCTAGTCCAACCTCTGGTGTAACATCCCCAAAATAGTTCCTTTTGAACTAGATCATATCTTTTAAAAAATTCAATCTTGATTTTAAGATTATCAGCAGTGGAGAATCCACCACAACCCTTGGTAAATTGTTCCAAGAGTTAATTACCCTTCACCATTAAAAATGTACAGCTTATTTCCAGTCTGAATTTGTCTACCTTAAACTTCCACCCATTGGATCTTTGTTATACCTTTCTCTGCTAGACTGAAGAGACCATTATTAAATATTTGTTCCCCATGTAGGTTCTTACAGACTGTGTCCAAGTCTTCCCTTAACCTTCTCTTTGTTAAGCTAAATAGATTGAGCTCCTTGAGTCTATCACTATAAGGCATGTTTTCTAATCCTTTAATCATTCTCATGGCTCTTCTCTGAACCCTCTCCAAATTATCAACTTCCTTCTTAAACTGTAGGCATCAGAACTGGTCACAGTATTCCAGCAGCGATTGCACCAGTGCCAAATACAGAAGTAAAATAACCTCTGTACTTCTATTCTAGATTCCGCTATTTATGCATCCAAGGATCACACTGGTCCTTTTGGCCACAGAATCAAACTTGGTGTTTGAGTTCAGCTGATTATCCACCATGACCCCCAAATCTTTCTCAGAGTCACTGCTCCTCAGGATCGAGCCTGCCATCATGTAAGTTTGGCCTACACTCTTTGTTCTTAGGTATATACATTTAGCCATATTAAAGTGCATATTGCTTGCTAGAGGATTGTGTAGCTATATTTAAATAGAAGATGTTCAAAGGATCACAGACAAATGGATGTGAAACAAATATTCAACCAAAGAAGTGTGTGTTAAAGACCCACAAATGCATTGCATGCTGCACTATGAAATCTGTCTACCAGATTGGGAAATGTATTACTCTCCACTCCCTATTATACCAGACCCTGCAACACTTCCACTTATAAGCAAAACTGCCACACTTCAGTTCACAAAGTGAAGTTAGCCCTATTCCTGGAAATGATGCATGTCTGCTCAGAAAAGCATTTCCAAGAGACCTTGTTCAATAATATTCGAGAAACCATGGGCCAATTTTTTTCCTGGCCTAACTCCACTGAAGTCAATAGAGTTGCACTAGGAGAGACTTTAGCCATGCAGTCTTACAGCATTACTGCTAGAAAATGTTTCTTGGGGGAAAATAAAAACCAAGGGAAATATTTTGATTGAACAAGTTTCTTTAGTTTGTTGCTAACAGAGCCCTGTAAGTCAATGGCCCTCAAACAACCTCTACCTTTACACACAGCTCCCAAGCTACCAGCATTCTGAACTCTGAAGCCTCTGACCTTGCTGAACCCAGCAAATTCAACTACATGGAAAGCTGGTGGGGGGAAGTACAACTTGTTTTGTTCAGTCTCCTCAGAGTTAGTCATTTCTTAGGAGGGCAAATTTGTAATGGTTTTACTGAGCTCTAACCCAGAGTGCAGGAACGACATGGAGGATTTGAAGTGCATAACAAGTAAAATTCCACCAAGAAGCTGTTCACAAAGCCAGATTGAATGTTTGATGCCTTAAAGAAGTATGTATTCCACCCTTTTGAAGCTAAGATCTAGGAGATTTTCTAGAGAGACTGAGATTCCCACATGAGGCCTGTGCACCACTCAAGTCCCACTTACATCCTCTGGAGTCATTTTCACCCCAGAAAGCATATAGGGTACGCAATCCCCCCATATCCCCAAAGCACAGAGAGTGCAGACTCTCGAGTAGGGCATGAAAAGAGGACAAGCTTCTTGTACCCTTCCCCCAACACAGTTTCAAAGGCTTCTCCACTGTCTGGCCCAATATATTATGCTCTTGTAGAATTTCCGATGGATAGCAAGAATGTCCCATGGTCTGTGAAAACACACGTCTGGAGAAGGAACACATGAGTTACATCAGCCTACTGCTATAGATGGTCTGGACAGTAACAGTAAGAATTTCAGAAGAGGATCCATCTGATCATTGTGGATGCCTTAGTAACTCCTCGGAGGGTTAAGGGCATATTGAGACATATGCTGAACCCTAATACTTTTTATACTTGCGGTCTCACACTTCCTAGAACACTTGCACCCTGGGGCAATCCACCAGATATGCTTAAACTGTTACCAATGACTGTGCCCCATGCCCAGCTTTGATAGCATCACACCTGCAATTTGGTACATTCTTTGCAGAGTGAAATATCTGGCAGTGGATTTAGATGTCCTCAGGCACCCAGGGTTCTTATGTTGCACAATGGCCTCCTGGCTGTAACAATCCTGTAAGTGTCAGGTATTTTGCCAGCGGAGTCATGGAATATGACACCAAGTTTCTTCACAGGAGCTCTTGATATACTTCAAAGGAAGGGTTTCCTATTGCATCTGTGGTTTGAAGCCTAGAGGTAATCACGGCAGAGACATGTAGGCTGAGAATTTCACAGCCACCTAAAGGATTTGGATTACTGTAGAATTCCACACACCCCCACCTTTTCTTTTAAACTAATTGGGGATTGAAGAGTCCATAAAATCAAAGAGTTCATAAAACGGAGACTCTCAGAATTACAGTACATTTGGTGCTGAAGTGAATGTATTGTTCAATGATAGGGTGTGTAACAAAGAGCAACAATCTGTCTGGTGTGCCTGCTTTTTGTTCGTCTGAGAGAACTACCTCTCTTCTTTGCTGCCAGATCCCTTCGTCTTCTCAAATCTGTACAGCCGTTTGAACGTTGCCTGAGGGATTGAGGTCATGGTCAGCGTCAGAAAGTTAACTACCATGGCAAAAAAAAAAGGTTCATATAACCAGTTGTTCATACAGTTGGGGTTCTATTGTAATTTTAATGGGAATTTGGTGTTCAAATCCTCTAGGCACCTTTGAAATGCTCAGTGGTACAATATAAATACTGGCCTACATTTTCAAAAGTAACCAGTGATCCGGTGCCCAGGCTTGAAATGCGCTGCAGGGGCCTGACTGTCCAAAAGTGCTGAGCTCGAGGCTACTGAAAATCAGCTTCCTTCCTATAAGATGTTTCAAGATTGGCACACAAAAATGGAGGCATCCCAAATCACTGTGGGCCAGTGTCCTAGCTTTAACTACAGTATAGTTCATTGGGAGATGAGAAAGATACTCAGTGGAAGGTTACTTCCCATTGCTCAAGACAACAAATGCTATCTGCACTAGATTGAAGAGCAATTTTTGTCCTCCTCTCCAGACCTAGGGAGACAAAAAGCTTTCTCTTTTTTCCCATGTAGAACACAGACTCACCACATCTATTATGGAGCAGATACAAGGGACATGACACAGAATATTGATCATTTTCCAGCAGGGCCCACTTCTCACTCCACTCTTCTGCTGGTGCAGTTTCTCCTCTGGTTTAATATGTGTCTGTAATTATGACTGAATCCATTCAACCCCCTAGACAGACATACCATTTTTCACATGGAAAAAAAAATCCATCCATCATCATGTTTCTGTCATAAACATTTTTGGAATCTCTGTGAGTGCATTTCAGGTAAGTCCTGAAGAACCAATGATCTGTAATACTTCTTTACTTGCCAGACATGAGTCACTTATTTTGCCTCAAAAATTCTGTTACAAGCTTGGTGCGTTTGTTTTTCAGTCTGGAGACACAAGTCACTCCGCTGACAGGTACCTATAATAGGCAAGATGTTGTCTTATTCTGTTAGAAGTCTGGAGCAAATACGTTGGTTTGTTGAATTTAAGGGGCAGGGAAGGGAGGTATTGCAAATAAACCAATGTTCTTATTTGGTAGCATTTGTGCTTCCGAGCATTTTGGCTGGTAGCCAAGCACGGAAAAATAACACCTTGTTCCCACTAGTGAGTAGTGAATTTCCAGCAAGTGTAGCCCAAAGAGAAGGATGAATCCAATGTTACTGCCCACTTTCACTAACGAGGTTTTCTCCACACCAGTTAGCATGGCCTTTTGATTCATCTCAGTGTTCTGCAGTAAGCCCTTCTCACCCCAATGTACACCCATTCAGAAGCTATCCTGTCTGAATGCTCTTTCTCCCCTTCCCAGATCTCAGTTATGTTGGTATTTGGCTTTGAATAGGCAGAGAGGCTAGGAAATGCTAGATTAGCCCCTAGATTCAAAGCCAGGATGATCAGCAAGTTATCTGATACACATCTGTACTGCTGCAGAAAATTGGACAAGCATACACCTTATAAGCCCATCTTTCTGTAACAGCCTTGCTCTGTCCGGGACTGTTGCCGGCTAGATCCCTTACCAGCAGGGTACAATTCAGCTCTAATTGATACTCTGTGCAACCTCATTTATTTTCTGGGGTTGCATGGGATGTAAGTCTAGGCTGAATTTAGCATTAAATGGAAAATTACATGTTTTGGTTCAGTCCCAATTTTCATGGAGACCTGGAATCCTTTGCTCATCCCCCTTCCCCGCCTTCCCCCCCCCAATGTATGACGCATTAATGAATTTTATTTCAGAG
Source organism: Chelonia mydas (assembly GCF_015237465.2). Lineage (NCBI taxonomy): Eukaryota > Metazoa > Chordata > Testudines > Cheloniidae > Chelonia > Chelonia mydas. The sequence continues at coordinate 67,544,029 of NC_051251.2, read as the reverse complement.
CTCCTCCACCCAAATTTGCATTGCTGACATTTTCAGTGCTCGTGTCTGCACTAAAGTCAGCAGTGTTTTCCAAATGAAACTGCATTCGGAACCCTCCCTCCTGGAGACTCCAGGGTCAAGAGCACCGCTATGGTGCCGTGGAGTGGCTGCCCGAGCACAAGCCCACCTGAGACCCTTGTTATGAACCCGAGTACATAACCTGTGCTGCCACTCGTGCTCAGCTTCACTGCTATTTTTAGTGGCCTGGCGCAACCAAAGCTAGCTCGGATGTGCCGATACGTGCCGCAGTCACGTCTCCCCGTTGCCGTGTAGACAGACAGACCCTTCGTGGCAGTGCCGATTCTCCACCAGTCTGGGCTTTGGAATATGATGGGACAAGGAAATTACATTCAGATCTAGATCCAAATTAGATGTAAGCTAATGTTGGATGTTTTCGTCTAATGCTGAATCAGGGCCAGGACTGGGGTTTGCATTCCATGTCACTGAAATCTGACTCGTTGATTCTGAGATTTAGGCCACAGTTGACTACATTTGGAACCAAAACTAGAGGGACAAGCTGGGGTCCCACATGGAACTGAAGTCTTAAATAAATGTTTCTCTTCTGTCTTTTTAGAAAAAATAGAAGATAGCCTCATCATATGATGAGGCTAACACTCTTTTCATTCCACTAATATCTCGGGGGGGGGGGGTGTTAAGAGAAGAATTAGACATTTTTAAATCAACAAGTCCAGATAACTTGCATCCAAGGGTTTTTAAAGAGCTGGCTGAGGAACTCACTGAACCATTAATGTTGATTTTCAATAAATCTTGGAGTATTGGGGAAGTTCCAGAAGACTGGAAAAAAATGAATGTTGAGCCAATTTTTTAAAAAGAGAAACAGGATGACATGGGTAATTACAGGCCTGTCAGCCTGACATTGATCCTGGGTCAGATAATGGATATGGGACTCAATGAATAAAGAATTAAAGGAGGATAATGTCATTAATGCAAATTAACATGGGTTTATGGAAAACAGATCCTATCAAACTAACTTGACATCTTTTTTTGATGAGATTACAAGTTTGGTTGATAAAGGTAGTAGTGTTGACAGCAATGGAGTGTGCCTTGCACCTGGAAAAGAATGTGAACCAGTCACTCCTTGATCTGCACAAGCTGGCAACTGACAAGAATGACCCTCATTTGTGTGACTTCATTGAAACATAGTATACTTAGACTTCTATAAGGCATTTAACTGGATACATTTTGATTAAAAAACTGGAACAATGTAAAATTCACATGGCACACAGTAAATGAATTAAAAACTGGCTAATTGATAGGTCTCAAAATGTAATTGTAAATGGGAAATCATCATCCAGGCGGCATGTTACCAGTGAGGTCCTGCAGGGATTATTTTTGGCCCTATCCTATTTAACTGATTTATCAGTGACCTTGAAGAAAACATAGAATCATCACTGATAAAGTTTGCAGATGACACAAATATTGGGGAGTGGTAAACAGGACAGGTCACTGATTCAGAGCAATCTGGATCATTTGGTAAACTGGGCACATGCGAACAATATCCATTTTAATATGGCTAAACATAAATGTATATAGCTAGGAACAAAGAACATAGGCTATACTTACAGAACGGGGAAGCAATGACTTGGAAAAAGATTTGGGGGTTGTGGTGGATTATCAGCTGAACATGAGCTCTCAATATGATGGTGTGGCCAAAAGAGTGAATGTGATCCTAGAACACAAACAGGGGGATCTCGAATAGAAGTAAAGAGATTATTTTACCTTCCATTTGGCACTAGTGTCACCACTGCTGGAATACTGTATCCAGTTCTGGTGCGCACAATTCAAGAAGAAAGTTGGTAATTTGGGGAAGGTTCAGTGAAGAGCCATGGGAATGATTAAAGGGTTAGAAAACATTCCTTACAGTGACTGACTCAAGGAGCTCAATCTATTTAGCTTAACAAAGACCAGCTAAAGGGTAACTTGATTACAGTCTCTAAATACCTACATGGGAAACAAGTATTTAATAATGGGCTCTTCAACCTAGCTAAGGAAAGTATAACACAATCCAATGGCTGGAAGGTGAACCTAGACAAATTCAGGCTGGAAATAAGACATACATTTTTGACAGTGAGGGTAATAAAGCACTGGAACAATTTACCAAGGGTCGTGGTGGATTCTCCATCACTGACAATTTTTAATTCAGGATTGGATGTGTTTCTAAATGATCTGCTCTAGGAATTATTTTGGGGAAGTCCTCCGGCCTATGTTCTACGATAGGCTGGACTGGCAGATCACAGTGGTCCCTTCTGGCCTTGAAATCTTTTAAAAGGTTTTAGATTTGAGGTCACAGCTTGGGCATATCTCTATTTTGTAGTGATTTATTTCCCTCAGTCTCTGCTCTTTCCTCATAACATAAGGCCAAAACTCTTCCTGGGATGTCCTGCCGTTTGATATAAATATTATCCAAATTCTTTCCAAACAGATATGTTTGAGGGAGATTCCCACCTGGGACCCAGATGAGCACATCTGGTATCATCTATGTGCTATGGCACCCCAAGAGAAAACACATTTAAAACAGGCAGGAGGCACTGTTAGCTAATGCCTCTCAGTCTTTGAATGTATTTCGGTATAGTGACGCTACCTTCTTGCAGGAGACACTTCTTCCTAGGCAGCCAGCAATCTGGAGCTCCACTCCCAGCCTGCAGTCAGGCTGTTGACAGCGATCTGTTGAAAAGAGTGAGAGATGACTCTGCTCCAAGAGAGTGGTATGTAGCAGCTCGGCTGTACTGGAAATCCAAGTGCCAGGGAACAGCATGGGTCTGTGATCCACTGAAGCCAGGGACACCGAAAACTAGCCCTATGGAAATCAGCATTCCCAAAGCAATGACATGCAGATAGCAGAGCAAGAGCAGCCTTTTGGCTGCCCATCCCCACTCCTGCCCCATTGCCTGTCCTTCTGTCTTTCAGCAGGCTTGGATGTGACTTCTGTTCATGCATTGAGCCCAGCTTTGGAGCTAAGAGGTTGCCTGTGGGAAACCCGTGTTGTGTTTCTGTTTTGTGTCTCTGCAACAGCCTCTTATCACTGCCCCCAGGACCGGCTCTAAGCACCAGCAAAGCAAGCACGTGCTTGCATTCCAGCCATCCTTTTTCTTCGGGGCAGTTGCGCTCTTGGAGCTGCGCCACTTAGACGGGGTGAGGGTACCGCGCCCCCGGCCTCAGCAGGAAGGGGAAGCCCTAGCCCCGGGATGCTGAGCTGCCAGGGCCCAGCTTGGGAAGGAGAGGGTGAATCCTGCTGGGGAGCCGGGGCTGCGCTGCCTCATCTGCGCACTGGCAGCCAAAAAATTTTTTACTTGGGGCGGCAAAAATCCTAGAGCCTGCAGACAACATAGGGCAGCAGAGTTGTTCTGGGGGGCTAGAAGAACATTTGCCACTTCTGAATACAGCCATTTAGCCCACTTACTGCTAAAACTGTCCTTGCAAAACACATAGCTATAAAGCCACTGTGTGGCTAAGTTTACAGTAAAGAGCCTATGGTTTTGCTTCAGGGATTTATTGTAGAGAGTTGCAAAGAATCAAGTCATTATACACTATGCTTGGGATATGACAAGAGGTATTGCATGTAATCTACTACATGCCAGATCCTGCTACAAATGAAATGGCTGAGAGTCATGTGACACACTTTGCAGCAGTTACCTTGGCCAATTAAAATAGGATCGGTGGGCAAATACGTAAGCAATGCTATGTCAGTGTCACAAGGAATTGTTTGTTGCTTAACAAATAACAAACAACAATAATGAATATGGAATGGGTTACCTAGGGAGGTGATGGAATCTCCTTCCTTTGAGGTTTTAAGGTCCGGCTTGACAAAGCCCTGGCTGGGATGATTTAGTTGGGGATTGGTCCTGCTTTGAGCAGGGGGTTGGACTAGATGACCTCTTGAGGTCCCTTCCAACCCTGATATTCTAGGATTCTATGAATATGAATATAATAAAATTAAAAAGGACCCCTAATCCCTTATTTAGTGCCCCATTGGCTCTAGGGCTGTTATATTCTGGAAGCACCTAGCACACTCACAAAATCTGGGGCCAAGATTTTCAAAAGCGACTAGTGATTTTAGGTGCCTTGATTTCTGAGACATCCTGACAATGTGAGACACGATGAAGGAAGGTGGCTGCTCAGTGTTGTCTGATAGTCAGGCCCCTTTAAGAAGTCTCAGGTTGGGCACCCAAATCATAGTCATTTTTTAAAACCTAGACCTCAATCTCTTGCTGTTTTAAACCCCAAGTATCACAGTCAATCTAGGTATTTACGTGGCCCTTTTTATCACTGCAGCATCTGAGTCTCAGATCCTCCAAGGTATTTAGGTGCCTAACTCCCATTGGAGGATCTGGGCCTAAGTATCTACAGATCACACATTGTATCACCCTAAGCGTACTGAGGATATCCAACTCCAGGTTGTATTTAAGTGGATGCCCAGGTACTGGTGACTGGTTACACAGGATAGTATTGCATATAATAAACAAGGCTAGGATTTTCAAAGGAGCTAAAGAAAAGAGGTGCCCAAATCCCCTTGAATGTCAGTGGGATTTAGACACCTAGCCCATCAAATACCAGTGTAGCTGAGATCTGGGTAAAGAAGGGAAAGGAAGTGGGACAGGGTTGGAAGGACAGTCTATAGAAGTGGGTATGTGGAGCAAGAAGGCCTTTCAACAGAAAGTGAAAAATGAAGTGAATCAGGTGAATGAAATGGAAACAAATCAAAGGGCATCATTGACCAGTGGGAAGCAAAAATGATTCCTGGAAGAGGTGGACTGCACTGGATTCCCCCATCACTTCGGTACATATATCCCTGCTGGAAATTCACTGCTCGCTTGTGGGAACAATGGGTTCTTTGACTGTGCTTGGATAGGAATGAAAATCTCAGGAGCACAAATTCTAACAAACAAGACCATTTGTTTATCTGAAACGCCCTCTTCCTCCCCATTTTCACTGCCTACATAATATTAGTGTCCAAGTGGGAGACTCTGACCACACTGTAAATATGGGCAAGTGCTTGTTAAAGCAGGATCTATTCTTTCAATCTCTAGTCTAGGGCAGTGAGTCTCAACCTTTCCAGACTACTGTACCCCTTTCAAGAGTCTGACTTGTTTCACCTCACTTAAAAACTACTTGCTTACAGAATCAGACATAAAAATACAGAAGTGTCGCAGCTCACTATTACTGAAAAAGTGCTGACTTTCTCATTTTTGCCATATAATTATAAAATAAATCGATTGGAATATAAATATTGGACTTACCATTTCAGTGTTATACTTGAGCCTGTTTTTCACTTGTGAGCCTTGTCTGCCACCACCCAGAGCTGAAGCATGTAACTTAGCTTTGCAGGACCCCCTGTGGCTTAGGGCCCCAGGCAATTGCCCTGCTGGCCACCGCTAATGCCAGCCTTGCACTTGCGACCCCTTAGGTTTAGAAAGACTGATCTAGATGAGTTGAGTACCCCCCAGAAGACCTCTGCGTACCCCCAAGGGTACGTGTACCCCTGGCTGAGAACCACTGATGTAAAGTACCAAAAGTATTATGGTGCCAACCAAGGGCATTCCAAATTAGTCCTGCGTTGTGAACATCCTAAAGGCATAGGGTGAAGCCAGCTGTGCAAAACATTTCCAACAAAACCAAAAAGCCACATGATATTCAGCTAGTTTGGTATGGAGCTAAATTCAGAAAGTCAGGCCACGTTCATCTAAATGTTTATGAACAAGGGAGGATTGGATTGAGTCACACTTAATGGGCTGGATCACCAGCTGTGTCATCTTTCCGGGGATATCAGGGTCCAAACTAGCTCCTTGGTGCAAATTAGAGCAGCCTGGAGAACTCCAAGAAGCTGCTCACCACCTAGGACCACCCCTCGCGCTCCGATATGGCCAGGAACTATGTCAGTGGGGAGCGGGTAGTGGGTGGCCTTCAGCTGGCTACAGCTGATGAGGATTCACCTCCAACAGGAGAATTTTCAGTTGGTACCTTAAAGCAGCTCTAAGTCCCCTATGCACCAATGCTGCAGAGCAAAGGGGACTCAGGAGGAGCCAAAGATCTGGTCCAATGGGTGCTAGAAACAGTCCTCCACGGGAACAACATGCTTTACTATGTTAGAAAAAAAGTGTGTTGGGAATTTATTCTGGTTATTTTCTTATATAGTTAAAACAACAATAAAAACGTCCACATAGCTCATGGCCCCCCACCAGTTCATTAGACTTGCAATTGTCAGCAAAACATAATCCTCTACAAATGAGTTAATTCAGCCAATACATTTACAGTAGCAAAACAGCGCCTTTAAGCCACTCCAGGAATGCACCCTCAACCTTCCCGAAAACGTCAGTCAAGTTAACATAGAGAATTAGGAATATTTGGAAAACACCCATTCTGAGCTTGAGTAGTAAGAAATTCCCTTGAGCTCTAAGGTGAACATTTGCAGTGCGATGGAGGGCATTTGGGCATGCTGTTGGCAAGTACATACAATTAATGACTGGACGGGTAGCATGGATAAATCAGGCTTCGTTCATGTTTGAACTGATGAACTTTCTCAGAACTCTGTTTTCTGGCAGGAAATTTCGTATTCTTAGTTAGAATCTGAAGGTGGATTTTTCTGGAAAGTTGGAGAAGAATCTGTATGGCTCGATTTGGGTTATTCCACTGCAAAAATAGATTTTATATCTGATTTAAATGAAAACTAAATGAAATGTCAAACTTCTAATTTGGCATGCGTTTAGGTGTAAATGTAGGATGTCTAAGGAGGCATGTTTGGAGATGGAAAGAAGAAACACTTAGTAACAGATCATTCATTTTGTGCATGTGCATTATGAAACTTCTGCTAAATGTAATTTGCAATGTTCCCTGTAGTACCGTAGGGATGCTTGAAACTCTGTTGTACAAATACATATTATCTGTGACACTCTAGGACCAGATTCTGCCATGCTTTCTGCTACTGGTTAATACCTTACTGCTTGAGCAGTCCCACTGAAGCCAAATGTACTACTTATTGGAAGGGAAACATTGTCCAGTCTACGGGAATTGGTGCAGTGCACAGACTGGTGTATTTCCTCCATCACCATGCAGACACAGACTACAGCTGTTCATTAACCACATTCTGACCTCTGCCTCACATCTGTACACATGGCTAAACCTAGACAAACAGTGGCTGCCTCCACATATATGTACATACGGCCACCTGTCAGGACTGTACACATCGAGTACACCATGGCAACCATGAACTGAGCCACGTGGATATGCAGTCTGTTCTGGCTGGAATATATGCACAGAAAGACCCACAGCCACTCCAAATCACACATGCACTGAAGAGATATGGTGATAGCATGCCCATATTCTCACTTGCACATACTGTCTCAAACACAGGGTGAAATCCTGGCCCCTCTGAAGTCAATGGCAAAATTCCCTTGGCTTCAATGGGGCCAGGGTCTCATTCACAATGTGACACACAATTTCCCTCATGCAGACACCCTGTACAGTCCAGCCCCCAGACAGCCTTCATTTAGACCCAGCCCCTACCTCCAGACATACCCCGATTCTATATCAAACAACACACGCACACAGAGATGCTCACATTCCGCACACATGGAATCAGTGTTATCTGCACATATATTTACACACAGAGACCCACTTACCATATAAATGAGAGGACCATATCATATACACGGAGCCTTTATATATGCTCACTTTGCTACAAATTCTGCATTTTTTTTCCTCTTTAGGTATTGCTTATTTTATATTTTCCTTCCTTTTTCTCTCTGTTCCTTACATTTTTAAAGAAATATTTCAAAATTCCAGACAATTCTATGCAAAAAAAACCCCCACCCTACATTGACTGATTGTTAAGATCATACAACTAAGCACACAAAAACCAGATAACACTGCGTTACAGATCATCCAACATTAACTCTGCTCCCTGGGAAACTTTATTTGAAAAAAATGTATCTAATGCTGTCACTAGAGACATTGTGATGCACAAGCTCTAGGAGGAAGAGTTTATATTGTGCATTTCAACTTAAAATTTAAAATGTCTGGACTTATGTGTATTTCTCATCACACATTTTATAAATGTCATTTTTTATGTAGAGAAGTACTTTCTATTGTCACATTTGAGAAATCATACAGGATCAAATAGAGGCAGTATTGCACTTCAAATACACAAGGAAACAGAGCCAAGTCTGAATGGCTGTTCAATGGTATCTCATCATTTCCTGAGTTGTGTGTTGTTTAAGTGTGCAGGCCCAAAATACCAAGTGTGCAATCTTTAAACACCATCAACTTCAAAAAGTCAGACTCCTGTCTGAAAACTTTACCTACTATTGTACTTAAGGTTATAAATGAAAGAGATTAGAGAGAAAAAAAGCCAGTTTCATTACTGCATTTGACAGTACTTTATTCAAGGGAAACAGTGAAACTGACTATACACAGTCAGTTTGCTTTGTTGTTTGTGTGGGTCTCTTGCATAGCAACAAGCAAGAGAAACACTTTTTTCAAAAATAGGAAAACGTAATTGTAAAACCACCTAAATTGGCAGATGATGTAAGGGGCATTTGTAACTACTTTTTACACTTTTTTTCAAATTGACAAGGGTTCAAGTTGATGGTCCCTTTAACACTGAACTGATGTAGCTTTTGCCTGGCACAAAAATAAATATAACATATTTATATAGAAAAATTTCTTCCCAAAGGGCTTTACAAATGGAACAGATGAAAAAGCCTGCAAATACTTGAGTATCTTTATGTATGCAGTAGTCTCCACTCCATGGCATTACTCATGTGGAAAGTTACTCCCCTGTCTATGTGTTTTCAGGACTGAGGCCTATCTGCACAGATATTTCCCATGCCACTGAAATGATGCCACCTCTGAGATAAGATATAGGAGCAGTTTAGGTAAAGAAATGAAAATATCATATTTGATTGAAAGTACAGGGCAAATGTAGGAAGGCAGGATGTAATTAATAAAGTTAGAATTTGGACAGGTCATTTGGCTTAACACTTCCCTTACTAACGATGCCATGAGATATTTAACAATATGCCCTCAAATCAGCAGGATCTTGATTTTACATGTGACCTGAGAGGCCGATCCCCATCACCATAATGCCTCCTGGCACCATGCTGAGCCACGAGGTAAGTACTGACCCAGAGGAAAGAGTGCCACTGGCCGGAGCATCACCAGCACCCCTTCCTGCAAGTCTCCCACTGAAATGCTGATCCAGCCTGACCCCTGTTAGCACAGAAGAGCTGATGGATTACATGACAAAGTGAGACAGCTGCAGCTCCAGTAACCTGCAGAGGGACGTGCTGCACAGAGGCTACAGCATTTGTACATATTAACAAGTAAAATCAGGTATATAAGAAGCCCTTCTAAAGGGGCAGCATCAGCATACAGGTGATACAACACCTAAGGCAACAAATAACCTGTAGATTTAAGATTGTGTAGAACTGTGGCAGCCGCCACTGCCTTCCTGCCTTCCAGCCTCTGCCAGGTGTCTGAGCCTCTGCCAGGTGTCTGTAGAGTGCTGAAATTTAACCTATTTCCAAGCAATGATCAGGCTCTGCGTCTGCCTGTCTCCAAAGAATTCCATTTTGGATTTTCCTTTTCATTCAAAAACAAAACAAAACAAAAACTTCTTACTTTCAACACATTTCTGCTCTCCCTGTTGATCTGGAGCTGCAGTAATGGCATGAGAACCAGAAGCACATGCCCTTCCATTTTGTGGAAGATCTTTACTGGCTTTTCAATGGGCTGCGTAGATCTAAGCAAAGCACAAGCAGTTTTCCAAACAAAGGACTTCCCAGAAAGTTGAACACTAAAGGAAATTCCTTCTCCATAATCTCAGTCCCTTTATAACTTGCTGCGGTTTGCAGATTCTTCTGCACAAAGAGGAAACAGACACTTATCAATAGATGCAATTCAAGGCCAGCACAAGAGCTAGGTACTGACTAAGCCTCACTATTTTCGCCCTTATTTGGTGTATCACCTGTATGCTAATGTGGCTCTGAATTTTGCCCAGGGTTAGAAGCTAGCCAAAAACAACAGGTGCTGCAAGATTATGATCTCAGAACATTATAGGGGAAAATGGCAACTGTTTATCTGAGTGTTTATTATGGGACAGCAAGACCCCGTGGGACTAATCACATGCTTATAGTTTAAGGCAGGGATGGCCTCTTTTCTGTGTTTGTTTTTGGTACCAAGACATATTTACTACTATTATTAAGTGCTTTGCTGGATCATGGCCTAAAGCCACACTCTAGCCCTAGATATTTATCAAGCCCTTCATAAGCCATTGAGTGCACACATCATGTAATTATCTGTGTCTCTGAGTTTCTGTGCGGACAACCAGTTGCGCATTCATTTTTCCAGGACTGAAAATCAGCTGGCAAGGTGGCTCAGACAGTGCTGAACTTGTGCCAGGGCTTACCAGGACTGAGCCCCCGGCACCTCTAGGCTTGGCAGTTCATCGCTCAGGCACTTCTGGGCTTGCTGCATCAGTTACAAATGTAAAAACAAATTGCTGGAGCCCTGGCACCTCTCTCATTACAAATTAAGTACTGGGTGCAGATATATATGTTTAACCACTTTCATGCTGCTTAACACACTGGCCCCGAACAATAGATGCCACACAAGACACAGAGTTCTGGCTCATCATGCTGGTCTTTTCCCATCAAAAGGCCGGCATTCCTAGGGGGAGGTGGTGTTCCAGAGAGCACCCACAAATGCTATTCCCACATAGGGCTTGCAGCGACAGACAGTAGCAAGAGTTAACTTTATGAACCATTTTGATGTTCTATTGGAGCATTTTATCAGTCATCAAGGCTTTTTCCATACCACCTGCCAGCACTTACAAGTACTGGTGAGCGAACTACACCAGCAATCTTGTTGGCCACAAATGTTATTTTAGGAATATCAGTTTCATTTTGAGAAGCTGAAACTTTTGTCAATTTCAAGACGGAATTGTTCCCTTTCATTTAGGCATTTTTCAACTGTGGGCTTTAATATGTAGGATCTGAGCTATACAGGGTTTGGACTTTTATTGGAAATGGCAGATTTTGAATGACAGGCATTCCTCCAAGACTGTAAAACAATTACACCCATTGACTCACTAGGGCAGGGGTAGGCAACCTACAGCACGCCTGCCAAAGGCGGCACGCGAGCTGATTTTCAGTGGCACGCACACTGCCCGGGTCCTGGCCACCGGTGCGGTGGGCTCTGCATATTAATTTAATTTTAAATGAAGCTTCTTAAACATTTTAAAGACCTTATTTACTTTACATACAACGATAGTTTAGTTATATATTATAGACTTATAGAAAGAGACCTTCTAAAAATGTTAAAATGTATTACTGGCACGCGAAACCTTAAATTAGAGTGAATAAATGAAGACTCGGCCCACCACTTCTGAAAGGTTGCTGACCCCTGCACTAGGGCCTTGTTACAACCACTGGCATTTCAAACTATTTATTAAGTCTAGCCAGGTTCTGCACCCCAAAGTGTGCTCACACCATGTTTTGTCAAGTACAATTGGGGGTGATGGACAGCCTAGTGTTAGAGGATTGTTAGAAGACCGGATCTGCCACTTTTACTGATTGTGGGAAGTATTAAACAAAGTCACCCTAATGCTTCTCCTGTTTAAAGAAAATAAGGGCCAAATCTCCCACTCCACTTTAACATACAGCAGCCTGCAACATGCCCCCTAGGGATTGCTGGGGCAGCTGGGGATTGCAGCATTATGCTCCAGCCATGCCCACTCCCTTGTCTGGCAAGTCACTGGCACGCTCCCTTCACTATGGAATTCATGACAGGAAGGCATAGCGCTGGGTATAGTCTCTTTACAGCATCTATACTTAGACTGTAAGCTCTCCAAGGCACAGAGCATCTTTTTGTTCTGTTTGTACAGCACCTAGCACAAGGGGGCCCTAGTCCTCAAGTGGGGCTCCCATGCACCACAATAATAGTAATATCATCATTACCTGGAGATTTCCCTCCATTATGGGAATCCCAGCTGGCCTCAGGATTCTCTATGCTTCCAGAATGATGTAAATTAGCCTCAGTGATGACACTGGTTGCTACTTGCTGTATTACTAGGAAGTCAGGTCGTCATTCAATGAGAGTTCTGTCTGTGTATAGACTGCAGGGTACAAATCACCTGGATCTACAGGACTAAAATTAAGTGCTAGATCGAGGTGTCAAAATGTTAAAGCGGCAGATTGCTTGATGAAAAGTTCTGGACAGAATGAATGCTGTTTGGATAGAGAAAGAGAATGTTACCATATGTAATTCTCAGCTCCGACTGGTTAACTCTTCCTTCATGACAGGAATGCGAACTGGCAGCATGTTGAGCAGTGGATACTTGAACCGCTACAAAATACATGTTGGCATAAACATCTTTAGATATTTGAAACAATTGGCAAGATGAATTCAAAATGCTTCCAGGATTCACAGTTAGCAAGGCTGCCAGCATTTCAGTTTCTGGAACGACTGGGCTGAAATCTTTGTGTGTGGGGAAAAAAACACTGTAAAAACATTCTAAAGAGCAAAGTGTACATTACACCCTAAAAAGAAGTCACTCTCGTGGACCAGCCATTTTGTGGTGAAACTACTTTGATCGGAAGTGCACTGCCAGAAAGGGCCTGACCCAGCTCCCACTGGAACAGATTCTGACTGAAGTCAGGAGGACTGCTGGTGGTGTGAAGTGCTACTCCAGGTAAGTGTTTCAGAATCTCGGCTATCAAGGCCAATGGCAGTCTTTCTGTTGGCTTCAGTGGGAGTAGGATTAGGCCCAATTAGGGCACCTCTTTATTCCTACTGATGTTCCTAGAATCAAGAGCACAATAGAGTGTGTGTGCTGGGGAAAGGGGGAATAATTCAGTCATTACATGAAGCTATTGTTAACAGACACCAAAGGTATATGTTTATTTTAAGTACTGGCATCAAATATACTCTGGCAGCGTTACCAGAAGGAGGTTTTTTTCCCTCTTCCCTCCAGTGGCTTGCTAGAAAAATGATGCATAAGTACATCTGTACTAATAAAAGGCCCAGCATGTTAGTATGGCAGTTCTGGGTGTTAAGAAATGTGCGGTATATCTGTAGGTCAGAGTCAGACGTGCCCACCAATGGGCAAATGTGGCCCTGGGACTCATGGAAATCAGTGATGACACTGGTTGCTACTTGCTGTATTACTAGGAAGTCAGGCCCAGTAAAACAGTTTTACTATTGCAGATGATTTCAGACATGCAACTCATCTATTCATCTATTAGGGAAGAAAAGTACAAACCAGTATTACGATGGGATGCACTGAGTGTCTGAGCTAAAGACCATTGATGCTAATGGGAAAACACTCCATTTACTCGAATGGGCTTTGGATCAGCCCCTTAACCTACATTTAAAAACAAATCTATCCTCAAATTGTAAGCCTCAGGCTCCTGCTGAATTGCCAGTGAGGCCTTTGGAATTGCACCCCTAAAGTACATTATTTCTTACTATCATTCTTTAAGCCCTCTTTGTCTGGCCATTGTATGTCTGGAATTTATGTTGGCTCCAGGAGTCATATTGAGAGCATTAATTTTTCCCCTCCAAGTGCATTGAGCCAGATGAAGAGTCCTAAGCAGAATTTAATGGTGTCATGCAGTACACTGAAACTAGCTGCCAAGTTCCAGCACCGGAGTAGCTGTGTTTACATGATGGATGAGTGAACCTGGTGATCGTACAACAGTAATAGATGGTTTTATAAAAATGACAGTTAGCTAGCTAGTCTGTAAACTGTTCTGAGTTCCTTAGTGATGAGAGGGTCTGTGACAAAGTATCATTCTATTATGAAATAGAAATAGAATTTACTTATTATAATACACCTTCACCCCAAACTTTTAACCATCTCTAGAACAAAACTTGAACCAAGCTTTCTGAGGTTCTGAAATATTCCTCTACATGTTTTTCTATTTACCCTTTCAGGATGGGACCAGGTGCTTTTGGCCAAAATCTTATGAGACAGTTTCTTCTCAAAGTGTTTCCAGCTGAGACCAGAAGGAAAAAGTACCTTCAGGCCCAAAAGAAGGTGTTTCCCTGGGATTTACAGATCTACTGTATTTTACACAGGGTCTGATAGTTTGGCTCTGAGTATCCCATCTACTGAATGCTAGTACAAGCAGAATCTAAACTCCAAACTTTCTAAAGTTGGCCCATCCCTGACTATGAGTATAAGTAGGGACGAGAGGAATTATTTGTCTGCCAGAGTATTTTACAGTTTAATAATAACTGTCTGCACATGCATGAAAATCAGTCTTGAAAGCTTCAAACATAAAAGACAGTGGGGAAGAAGTGACTTTTACTATATTGACCCAGCAGACTGGCATAAATTGCCTGAATGTTAAGATAATAAACTACCATTACACCATTTAAAAATAATATTTATCTACTGAAGTTCTGTCTGGTGCAACAAAGCCATCAATTTTGTGCACTTTGAAGCATATTAACTTATAAAGTGGAAGCCTTCAAACACCACAGCTTTATCAACCAGGAATTCACACGATGAGGTTATTCTTTTACTAAGAATTAGCAAACGAGGGGACTGCATGTTTAGATTATCTTGGCACAAAGCGGTTTGTGGCAGATGTCTCCATTTACGGCCTGCTCCAGCTCCCACTGAGTTTTCCCATAGGCTTCAGTGGAAGTTAAATCAAGCCCTGATTCAGCAGCCCTTAGGGTATGTCTATACTTCGAGCTGGGTGGGGGGGGGGAGGGTAATTCCCAGCACAAGAAGATATACCCGTGCTAGCTAGAGCGTAGCTGTGTCAGAGGGAGGGGCTGGCTGCCCCACGTACGAGCCTAGCGTCTCAGAGGGGTACATCCTTGGGGAAGCAGCTAGCTCCTCCCGTTGTTTGCACTGCCATGGCTACACGGCTAGTTTGAGTGACTAGCTCGCTCAGAACTACCTCACGTACATCTCCTCAAACTGGGAATTAACCCCCCCAACCAACTCAAAAAGTAGACATACCCTTACCCACAGAGAGCAGTACCCCCTCATGTGAGTGGCTCTACTGAGCTCAGCTCCCATAAGGATGCTTTGTGCTGCTCTGGAGTCACAAAGTAGCCTTAAAACTGGCCTAAATGGCCAGCTTGTCATTCCACTGGTGTAGCACAATTTCCCAATAGTGTAGAACTGGCATAGCTGGTTCTATCTACGCCCTTCTCAGTGCCCAACGTAGGGGACACACCAGGGACATGTCAGAGAGGGAATGAGGCTGGTATGGTGCTCCTGTGACTCCTGGCCTCAGTGGCCTCCTCTAAGAGTTCTCTACATAGTTCTTATTTTCTTTCCCTAGGAGCACAGAGGACGGTGTGTTCTGGTAGACAGGACACTGGGCTGGGAGTCAAGAGACCTGGGTTTCATCCCTAGATCTGTGCCCGAGCTGCTGTGTGACCTTGGACAGGTCACTTCATCTCTCGGGCGGTCTGTTTCCTTTCCCAACCGTTGTCCGCCGTGTCTCTTTAGGGCAGAGAGAGCTTCTTACGATGTGTCTGTACTGTACCTAGCACAATGGCGCTCTGATCTCACTTGGGCCTCCTAGGTGCTAATGTAATGATAAGACAGCCCTAACTAGTGCTGGGGTCTGAACTGGCCCCTGTAGCCCCAACCATCTTTACCCTGCTATCTTGGGTTCAGGCAAACATCACATGTGTAAGCATGAGGCCATTTAATGGTTCATTTATTAATAACCCAGGGAATCACACTTCATCTCATGGGTTTTTGTTCTGTTCCGATTTTTATCACTTTCAGATATTAAGTGAATTGTGGGGTCTGTGATGCACCTTGGAAAAGTAAACCTGCATGCACCCGCTCTAAGCTGACTTTATCCCACATAAAGGATCACTCCCCTTGCTTAGAGTCTGACCTCTCTGGCTGGTCTCAAACCCTATGACAACTCCCTCCCCCAGCTTAAAACAATGCCCCACATTACATCAGATAAAGCTGTCTAAGGGAGACGAACCCTTTCCATCAAAGAGAAAGATAAGGGGCAGACAGCTGGTGTAGGAGGCAGTGAAGTCTGCAGAATATTGTTTGAGACAGGGAATTCTCATTGCTCTGTACTGAGGGGTCTTACCAGTGACTCACAGGGCAGTTCGTGGGGGAGAGAGGGACATTGCTGCACAAAGCCAGGCTCGCTTTGCTCATTTCATATTTCTGTGATGAGTCAGCACTTGCAGGTTATTCATGAGCAAAGATGAAACATTTCGTTCTTGCTATACCTTTGAAGGGAATGAAAAGTGACTGCTAATGGGTTGGGCCAGTCATCCCTTTTGCCCCAGGGATAGAGAAGAATACCAGCTCTGTGGCATCAACCCACTGTGTTTGTCCAGAAGGGCAAAAAAGTTCTTCCAGAATTTTCCAGGAAAGAATCAGAGTGACTCAGCTTATCGCAGCACAAAGAACATGGGAGATGCCCCGAGAAGCCCTACCCACAATCACGAGGGACTGCAGCACCAGCAAAGACCTGGTATTGAGGGTAGGGCTTTTCAGTGTGGTTGCTCACCTCTGGGGCAGGCTGGCCTGCGTGCTCAGACCCTGGAGCTGATCACTCAAGTTAGCTTTGCAGTGCCCTTAGGGACTTTATACTGGTGGCATAAATTACATCAGGCCTTGCCTACTCTACCTTTTGTGACATACCCAGGGTACAATCCAGACTAATGAGTAGCTGGCTCACCCCTGCCCTCCAGCCTGGGATGCCATTACACGGCTTGGCTGGTGCAGCCTCCAGCCTGGACTGCTCACGAACAGCCTCCAGCATGCAATCTCTCTGCTGTGCCTGTGAAGGTGGCTGGCTACAGCACATACCTTGGCTCTAACCAGCCTGAATTATAAAGCAAGGTGACCCCACCACACTCCCAATCCCAGAAAGGTATGTCCTGTACTGCCCAGCCCTCTCCTGGACAATACAAATGTATATAGGTCTGTTATGTCATCAATGGAAATAACATGCTCATATTTTGTTATCTCAAACAGAGTTTCCCCAGACACTTCCATTTAAACACACTGGATTAAATAAAACAATAAGACAAGTTTAACAACTGCAAAGAGACATTTTAAGTGAATACAAATCCTGATGCATAAAAGTCAGAAATGGTTACAAGAAAAATAGAGATAAAAATGGAACTAATGCCTAACTTAATAAACTAAGGTAAATTCAAAGAAAAGCTTTTTACCACATGCTCTCAGTCTTACAGGCCAAATTTTTTAGGCCAGGACTCCTTCTTTTTAATGGCTGCTTCCTTTGTCCCTTCTCAGGCAGTGAATTGATGGAGTGAGTGAGGAGGGTGTCTGCCCCTTCTTTTTATACTCCTGTCCCCCCAGTTTGAGAAGCATTTCCAGCTGGGACCAAGGCAGCAGGCAGTCTGTGTGGAAGGGAACTCCATGCTGTTACTTTGCTAAGATGTAGATGTGTCACCCACGCCCCTTTTCCTGCCAAAGAATGGCGACTTAGCAGGCAATGGCCCATTGGCCTTGTTTACACCTGGCTGAGGATTGGTTTGGCCACTCCCCCGACTTGGAACATGTGCTAATAACACCATCCAGTGAAATCTTATAACTTTACATACAACATTGCCCCACATCTTACCAGGACAATACAGACCAGATTATGAGTTTTCAAATAACACCACCCATGGCATACCTTATACAAAGACTATTGCAACAGTGGACATAGGGGTATATTCTGTCACACCTCCCACTGGGGTGCGGGAACACCACTGCAGTTTCCTGCATTCCCCTCTGACCTTGTTCAGATGCAATGGAGAATTGAGGCCTATGAATTTAGGCTCCCATGGCTTCTTTAAAGTGACACCATCAGCCATGACAGTCCAAGAAACTGACCTGTGTTGACTGTGGGTCGGTCTTTAACAGATCCTTCCAGGGGATCTGTTAAGACAGGCTCAGGTTTCCATCAGCAGCAGACCAAGGCTGTATCCAACCCTACATGCTCTGTAACACTAGTAAACCAGAATACTCTTTAAAAGAAGGATTATGTCCTATGGGGGATAGAAAGTACTCCTACTTCCATTGGGTTTAAAATTCCAATAAAGCAGGGAGAGCTAAGCCTATTTTTCCCCAGTGAATTATTTGGGCTGTCATCTTCCTCCCCTATATTTTTAGGAGTATTGACTCCACAAAAGAAGATATCAATGTAAGTTTAACATGAACTGTGATTCCTCAGACTCCAAAGAAAGCTTGTTGTGAACAGTTAGGCTAGAGAGAAGGGGTGGGATAAAAATAATAAGAAGAATGTGGATACCTAGTTCCAACTATTCTCCAACTGGGGTCTCTAATGTGGGCCAATGGGTGTGGTGAGAGTGGGTGCATGGGTGTGTAAGGAGGAAGGGCAGCTGTGAAAGAATCTAACACTTAACTGCTTACAGATGCTATCTACTCAGCCAGTAAAGATGTATAAACAAGATATTATTTGTGTCAGGCTGAGGTACTGTAACATGCAGGACAAAGAAGGAAAATCCTGAACTGTGCTGGTTAGCTACCCCTAGCTAGATCTGTGTGGGAAATATTAAGTGTTTTCTGCGAAGTGTCAAACATTTTTAATGGATAGTTTCCAGTTTCTCGATGAAACCTTTTCGTTTTTCCAAAAACTTGTTACAGTAATGTTAAGTTTGGGATACTCTGAAAAGAAACAAAGAAGGTAAACATTCTGGGCCAGATTCTCTCATCTGTTCCGTTCACTTTGTACTACTCAGCTTTAGAATGTCCACGTTTTGGTAAGAAAAATAAAAATAAACAAAACAGCGTTGTGCTTTTTGTTCAAAATTTGCTAGTTTTCTGATGAAATTATTTTTCTTAAAGGCCATTTTTGGTCAAAAGTCAGAAATGTTTCAGCCAGTTCTAATGCTAACCAGCTGAGTGATACAGAAAATTAAACCACTGTGAGAATCTGGCTGTGGGGAGCGTAAGAGACACAACATCACTACTGTGATATCCCAAGGAGAGAGACCATAAATATCCCAGGTGAGTCAGTGAATTCCCTTCAGGACACAGGAAATGAAGTCAGTGTTTGGTTTTTTAGCCAATGCAGCATGTGAGGCTGATTCTGTAAGTACTGAAAACTTCAGTATCAGTCCATTTGTTCATCATCCTGACGGCATTAGTGGAAGCCACTAAGCGTCTGTCTTTTAAATGCCTTTGATTTGTTTCTCCAGACAAAACACAGGGGCATTTCAAAATGCCCATCAGTATACACTCTGCTTCCCCTGTTCTATCTGCTTCTCACTGACTCATTTGTATATCAGTGCGGGTATTAGAGGTCCTTCCTGTATAACTTTGTGAACTGGAAGAAAAATATAAGGACCACAGCTACCGTATTACCTGCTGCACACATTTAGACTATTGTCATCACACAGTGAGTCATAGTGCAACAGACAAAACCTCTGCCAGGATAAATAAGTTGTATCGTTTGAATAAATCCATTTACCATTAAGAACAAAAATACTCAAGCTCAGTGGAATTCCAAAGGGGAATGCAAAAGTGGCTGCGAGCCAGCTCCGTGCTCCCCTTATCTTGGAGCTGTCTGATCTTTGAATCCGACACTGGCATAAGTTAGAAAAGCTACAGGGCTGCTCTAATTTACACTTGCTACCCACTGCTACGAGGGCCAGTCCAGAAGCCAGAGACCAATAGGAGGCAGGAACACTTCAGCCCGGCCTGCTTTCCACCGGCCACAACACCACTAGAGTTTGCTGTAGGAGCTGCTGCTGTAAATGATCTCTGGCTTTCCCTATGCAGAGGGAATCTTCAAGGAGCCAGTTAAGCTGCCTTTAGGGCTGCTTTGTGTTGGAGAAGTGGAAAGCAACTGGAGTAGGGCCAAGGATCTGTCCCAATACCTAAACATGATCACATTCATATGTACGTGCAGACAAATACTTCACTAGCTTATTTCATACCTATTTCTCTTCAGGAAAGGAGGGTCTTGTATGGCCAAATCATACCCTTGTGCCCATGAGAGGCTGTGAGCAGGCAAAGATGCAGGGACAAACAGGGGTGCTACATGGCACACTGCAGCTCAGGACAGGTGGAATGCCCCAGGGCTCACCAGGGAGAGTACTGAACAGCACCCATTAAGCCTACTGCAGAAAGATGCTGCCTGCATTGCACCCCTTGTCTACATTCAGGTGCGAGCAGGTGCCCAAGGGGGCAGGCTCCTGACCTTATCTCCACCCCAGCTGAACACACCTTGGCGAGCACTGCCAGGACAGCGTGTTGGTCAACCTGAGGGGGCACACGTGGCAGCATCCTGGTGTTGCACTGTGGAGACACCCCTTGTCTTCCTTCTCCCATTAGCATGTCTCCAGACAGGCAGCCGGAATCACTACTCACCTAGTGAGCTTCAGTTGTGAAGCTCACGCTGACTGGCGCTCATTACAGCTAAGCAATCATAACAGGAAGGGGCTCGCCGTTGGAAATAATACTTCTTTTGGCCAATTCAAGGATTATATTTATTCAGATACCTTGTTATTTCTATCCAGCTCTTAAGGAGCACCAGCATTTCTCCTACTCACCCAGCGGCATACCTCAGCATGGGCCTATTTTGATCTAATTTTAAGTGTTTGTCCATGTGCAGGAAGGGTGCGGCTAAACTGAATGATTGTTTGGAAACTGAAGTCATTCATTTACAAAGGAGAATAAAAGTCCTGCTGTTGGAGTTTTCATTACAGAAAACACGGACGCATGAGCTCCAGATGAAGCTAGAAGAGGGAATTCCATGGGGAAAGTGTGACCAGGAAATGTTTATATTGATTAAAAGCATCCAGGAGAACGATTACTCTAAGGTTTGGAGTCTGCCTCTATTAAAATCAATGGCAAAACTTCCATTGGCTTCAATGTCATCGCGTTGAAGGCCGGAAAGGACCACCGGATCACCTAGTCTGACCTCCTGCACATCACAGGCCATTCACCCCCACCTGATTACCCCGGTATTGAGCTCAGTAACCTGGAGTAGGTTACAATATTACAGCCCTCTGGGGACTAAGCTATTGCGTGCCACAGTTAGAACAAGAGGTACCAAGGTGCACCACTGCCCGAGACCTCTGCAATGGTGAGATATACCCAGACGAACCTAGCAAGCGGTGCAGAATGATGATCATATAGTTCACATAGTGGAAGGCTGCTGCTCCGTCTGTGACGCTAACCTAGAGACCTAGATTCAAGTCCTTGCTCTACTACAGACTCCCTCTGTGACCTTGGGCAGCTCACTTAGTAATTCTCTGCCTCAGTTCCCCATCTGTAAAATGGGGATATAACAGCACTCCCTGACCTCACAGGGGTGTTGGAGGGATAAATACATTAGAGATTTTAAGGGATGCAGATATTAAAGTAATGGGGGCCATATAAGGACTGGAGATAAATAATCAGAATACGTATTGCATGAGTCCCCAGTCTGGGATCATGTTAGGCATTATATAAATGAGGAAAAATAGACCCTGCCACATAAGCCAGAATGACAAAATATAACAGAGTGGTAAACAAACAAACTGGGCCAGAGGACAAGACAAGTAAAGATCATTCCATTTGCAAGGATCAGGCCTTTAATCTGTTCCATTATAACATTGGAACTCAAAGAACTGGTGGGGCCAGGGCTGAATTTGACCCCAGGTGGTTGACAGCCTTCCAGCATCAGTGCTCAGGGAGATTAAAGTGCTGAACATTGCGTCTGTAGTCAAAGGAAACGAGGATGTTCTAGTAACAGCCAAATGGAGAGTGCAGACAGTTAGCTGGCTATGTGGCTGGCAGAGTTATCACTTGCCAGAGCAGATAAAGGGTCTTCTGGAAATGGTGCTTCTGAGGAACCACAGTATTCTTGATTGCTTCCGAAACAAACAAAAACCTTCAGAGGGAAAACTAAGACATGGGCCAGAGACTCAGCTGGTGTAACTCAGCATAGTTACTTTGACTTCAGTGGAAGTCAGGCAATTTACACCAGCCATTGACTTGGCCCTATGAGGCAGCTGCATGAAAAATAGGTGTTCTAAACCATTATTTTTCTCACAACTACTCCAAGCCTGTCTCCAGCCCCCTTTTTGGTATTGTTTTACTAAGACACCATGGAAGAAATTAGAAGTTTATCTTAGAAAGAGACATTTGCCAATGAGTGGCACCACAGTTACTCGCCCCTCGTTATAATCAACGAAATCTCAGGTCCTGGATTATGGACAGACCCTCTGGAGCCTTTTCTGTAACGCTGATCACGCCGAGTGCACATGCCACGATGCTAGCGTTGCTGACAGAGCACCAGCTGGGGTAGAACACCAGTGCTGTAAAAATCTCATCGCGTTATCACGACTCTTGCAATAATTGGTGTTTTCCTTAAAGCTCCAGCTGCCAGAATCAGATTGGATGAGAGTCTCAGCCTTCATTTAAAAGAGAACGCAAGTTTCTAGTCCTCACGGTCGTAGAGAAAAGCTTGAGAACATGAACCTTAGCCTATGCTAAAAGCTCAGAACCCAGAAACAAGAAAGAGCTCAGGGTTTATTTATTTGTTCAAAAAAAAAAAAAAAATCTCACGATTGTTAAGACAATATCATGACCTTGGGGGCTCAGCTCATGCTTTTTGAAGGCTTGGTGTTGTCAGTATTGCAAAATTGCCTTTTTTTATTTTGGTTTTAGTCTATTCGGGTTTTGATTTTCCCTTAAAGTTCTGAATTTTTTTAAACTGTCAAGGCCACAATTGGTTAAAAAAAAAGGGAGGGGGCCAACCCAGGCATAGGGTTAATGCTCTTTATTTGCACATCTTCACTTGCAGCTGGTACCTCAGTCTACCTTCCAGTGGTGCTGGGGGTCTTAGATTATAACACTACAATAGCCTCAGAGGGACATAACATCACAAGGTTCTGCAAGTCTGCTCAGTAAATGGCTTACATCAGATCACAGCTAGTTCCTGTCTGTAATGGTGCACATACAAAGTTGGGCTCTGTTACCAATGACAAAGAATTCAGGCATAATCTTCTGCCCACCTTTTTCGCACAGGGTTCCACCATTGTCTCATTGATATGAGTTTGAGATACACCAAGGGCTCCTATCAATTAAAATTTGTTTTAATGTGTTTTCCTGGAGGATGGGGGCTGTCCAAACTTATTCTGTAAATGAGGACATCTACAGGGTACAGCAGATGGTGAGAAGTAAAGGCAGCCCCAAGAGACAGGAAGTGACCCAAACAAGCACATCAATAAATGCTTGCATGGATTTCTACTTAGATGTCACAGGGTGATGCTTGCCCTTTAAGAGGGAGCCGGGCCAGTGCACCTGTGCATCATATGCTGCTTACAATTTGGTCTTAAAAGAGAGCATCTGGGCCCTAGAGAAGGGAGAGACCTGGTGAAGGAGAGGCCTGGAGTTAGGAGAAGTGCAGGAGATTAGAACTGTCAACCTGCAGGTGGTTCTTGGGAGAAGGTTGAAGGCAGAAGAGCGGTTTGCTGGTTGACTTCTGCAAACCAGAGAGGGAGGGCTGCAGGTAGCTGACAGCAAGGGAGCAGAAGAGGGGTCTTACCTGCTGACATCTCCAGGGGTGGAGAACTGGGCCCAGGAGAACAGTAAGAGGGCTGAGGAGTTGAGAGATGCTCCCCTGGTAAAAAGAAAAGGAGGACTTGTGGCACCTTAGAAACTAACAAATTTATTTGAGCACAAGCTTTCGTGAGCTACAGCTCACTTCAAGATGCCTCCAGGGAAGAGGCTGAGGGTGTGATGCTGGCAGGCCAGGTGCTAGCTCATGCCAGGGTCCTCATTTCTCAACTGGAATCTAGCTGGCTCACTTGTGGGTTAGTATTGATAAAACTGCAGTTAGAAGAAAGTGTTTAGTATTTAGACTATTGAATGCTTGTGATTCGCTGCATGCATTAGTCTTTCTTGTAAGATCTGTGTTGTAATGTAATATTTGAGCAGGTGTATTGTGAGTCTCTGTGACTATATGAATCGCCATACAGGAGAGGGATGTTAGTGTGAAGAGCTGCTCTTCTATAGAAATTGTTATGCCCCTCCCAAAGGAGGAGACCCATCAATACCAGATGGGCTAGCGTTGGATTTTACACCTGGAAACTCCCTACATCTGGACTGAAAAACCAAGAGGACTAAAAACTTATTGTTGTTCAGTTCTCCCCATGAAGATGAGTCATGCAAGTTGACTCCTCCCATCAACTGAATTTTCAGCTCAGAGCACATAGCAAGAGGGGGATAAAACCCCCAAACCAACGTAAGGTTCTCCATGCTGGTTGGACTCCGGGAGGGCAAGTTGTTTCTAGGCATAAGCAAGAGCTTCCCGAGCTGCTTAGCCTGTGTTAGCCCTAAAGGACAAATAGATATTGCTGATTATAGAAGCCTGTATTACCTTTTGAAACCTAAGACTCATTTGCGTGTTTGTTTGCTTGCTTTAACCTTGTAAATAACTCTAATTTCTTTTTCCTATTAAATAATTTACTATAGGATTGGCTACACATGTTGTCTTTGGTGGGAGACCTAAGATGCAATTGACCTGGTGTAAGTGACTGACCTTTCAGGATTAGGAATAACCTGAATATTGCTGTGATTCTTGGTGTAAGGCTCATCTACCACCAAAATTCAATCACCTGGGTGGCACGACAGACCAGCATCCCCCAGGGGACTGTCGGTGACTGCATGTTAAGGGTATTACAGTGCGTGAGGAGTTTGCACCTGGTGCAGTTGGTTGGTGAAATCCAAATTCAGAATTCACAACCAATTTTGGGTTTGTGCTCTGGCTTTTAACCAACCTCTGCCCTGAGGTTGGTACTCATGCTCTTGCATCACTGTGGAAGCATCACAGGGGATTCCTGTTCGGAAGAGGAACCCTCAGCAGGAAGGGGTGGGTGACTGTCTAGGACCAGAGGAACAGAAGAGGACAGAGACCAGGTGTGGCCTAAGATGCTGGTGCACGGAATGTGGGGCATCAAGGGATGTGATGTCTTGAGATTGTAATGACTACCCGCACTGGGGTGAGAAAGGGACTTCATGTTTGAGATTTTTTTTTTGCTATGGATTATTTTACACTGTTTTGATAATAACCCGTCCCCAATGAGGGGTATTATTGAGGCAACAGAACTCAGAGTGGAGCCCTTGAAGTATCTGAGAGGAGGTAAATCAAGGCAGGGTACTGCAGAGCCACCACACCTGTGACAGGAGGTGACTGTCTGATTACATTAGGCTTGTGCTTTGCTTGTTTGGATATTCTAAGATTACTTAATTTTAAAAGATTTCACACCTCATTCAAAGGCCCTTCTATAAAACCACCTTCTATAAATTAGTGCAGCTCCATTGACTTCCAAGGCCTTTATCTTTTTACTTCAGTGGAGCTGTGGAGATTTACACCAGCAGAGGATCTGGCCCAGACAGAGTGAAAGCTAGATAAAGTACTAGAAAATGCCCTGTGCGGTAACATTCTGTATAGAGTAGGCCCAGAAAATAGATTTGAAAACCTCAAGGAGCTAATGGGGCCCTTTCATCTCAAAATTGTGAGATTCTGTTAGTATTATAGTGAATTGTGTGCACATGGCCCAGATTTCATACTCAAACCAATTCTTCAGCTATTGAGTGTTCAGTCTTATTTTTGTCAGTCTTTCAAACACATTGATGAAAACTAAGAAAAGGAGGACCTTCTATTTTGAAACATATGGCAACTCAAAGCTGTGTTGCCAACTCTTGCAATTTATCACATCTCATAATTTTGGTGGGTTTTTTCCTTAAATCCCCAGATCCTGGAGTCATGGAGGTTGCAGGAGAGCCTCATCTTTCCCTTAAAAAAAAAAAAAAAAAAAAAAAAAAAGTAAGCCTTTAGCATGGTTGTCAGAAAAGCACCAATGATCTCAGAGCACCCTAAAAATTCACAGGCCACAAATCAAAAGAACTCAAACCTCATATTTAAAGTCTTGTGATTTTTAAGCCCGTCTCACGAGTTTTGAATGCTTGCAGTGGCAGAATCACCAACCCCAATCAGGCATGGTTCAAAGCAGGCAAGAGGTTGAGAGCAGATTTCTTCCCCGAGAAGACCTTAATCAGACCGCCTCAAAGATTACATTTATTATGTTTCCTAACATTATAGTGCACCTTTTAAGCCACTAAAACATGGAGGTTGGGAGAACAAAGAACGTGGAAAACAGCTGAAGTAATAAGGAAAATTTAATACAGTAAGTACAATGAACACTGAAAAAGCACATTCACTAAATTAAAACAAATAGTCCTTGCTTCATGAGCTATAAATTAGATTCCTACTGCGATGAGGAGATATTTTGTTACATTTTAAATGAAGGTTCGCAAGTTCACCTCTAGTTCAGATTCATGTTTATTTCTTGAGTTCTGAAACGACATATTGTTCCACAGCTTTGCAATCTACCTGCCTGACTCAGAGTTTAAGGCCAGACAGGACCACCATATCATTTAGTCTGACCTCCTGTCTATCACAGATCACTGAACACCCCCTAGCCACCTCCCACCAAGCAACAACCAGAATTAGATCAAAGTATTACAGCCTTCAAGAGACTAAACTATTGTGTGCCACAGGGAGAGAACAAGAGGGACTGAGGTGCACCAGTATCTGAGGCCCCCTCCAATGGCAGGGCACAGATTAGTGAGATATACCCTGTCTGTCTTCCTACTCTTTTCCTGCAGTGTTCTCTGGGATGTGTCATTACTGCCTTCATCTGCGAACATCCCTTCACTGAGAATGATATCCAACCCTACATCGCTCAACATGCTCTCTGAACCATTTATCTCCTGCCTACCTGTTTGCATTAACTATCAGTTGTCTAAGCATCTATCTCATGCTATCCGCATGGTACCCAAGCGCTTTACAACTTTTTGTAATACAAGCTCCCTGCTGCATCATAAATTCCTTCTTATGGAGGCTTAGAAGACTGAAATCCTCTTGGGTAAACGGTCCGCTTTGTTTTAGGCCTCTAACTTTGCTGTCATTTTCCTTAACCACGATCTCAACTTCACTCCCAGGGTCAGAAATCAGAGTTATTCTTTGTCCTGCAATATCTTTATCTTCCCACAATTTGTGTGTCGGCAAGTCTTCCCATCTCCACCTCTGGAACATGGCCAGACTTTGTCCTTATCTTGACCCTGTTTCTTTTTAAATGCTTACTCTGTTGGTGTCTCGTCTCATGTGATATGCTCTTTTATAAGCTTCCCAAACCCTTGCTCTCTAAATCTCATGAGGTTTGCAAATCTACAACCAGATGACTCTTACTGGAAGAAGTGGGAACAAATTCCACCCATTCTCAGACTTGTTTACTGGCTTCATACTCCTGTCTATCACTTAATCCAGGGGTTCTCAAACTGGGGGCCACGAGGTTATTACATGTGGGGTCGTGAGCTGTCAGCCTCCACCCTAAACCCCGCTTTGCCTCCAGCATTTATAATGGTGTTAAATATATAAAAAGTGTTTTTAATTTATCAGGGAGGGTTGCACTCAGAGGCTTGCTATTTGAAAGGGGTCACCAGTACAAAAGTTTGAGAACAACTGACTTACTCCAATTCAGTTACTCTTCTGGTTTTGAAGATCCTCTATCTCACCTCTGACCTCATTAACCTATGCCCCTAGCCACTGACTTTATTTCTCTAACTCCTTCCTCCCCTATGCCTGCTATTCGCTGCAGTTGGGGATTGCTATTTCATTGGTGTGGTTCCAGCTCTCTGGAATTCTTTCCTTCCCCCTTGCTCTTGAGTCACTTCCTGTTTTCAATCTCACCCTACAACACCCCTTTTTTGCTTTTAGGTGTTGACTGACTCTTGATAAAGCATTTTTTAATTTCTTTTTATATAGCTCCTTCAATAAAGTCAATGTCACCGTATTTCAGAATACAAGGTAGCCAGGGATTACATTTGCAAGTATCACTGAAGTCACATTTAAGCCCTATTGCAGTGTACCAGAAAAGGGATTCCATCCACTTCCAACACAACACCTCTTCTGAGAGTTTAAGTGAATCTTCGGTGGTGCATACATGTTGTGCTGGACCGCTTCATGGGGTGAATTCCATCTCACCGTTACTGCTTACCAGCACTGAGTGTGCTGTGTATATGGTCACCAGAATTACTAAACTACATTTGTATTGCTTCTGCTAAATGATTAGCAGTCTCCTAGATGCACGAAGAGCTTCCAAAGTGCCCACACAAATGCCTCCTGGGGAAATCCATAAATAGTTGTGACACTTTTCTCCTTTCTAGGAAAGTTTTGATGAAAGTGTACTTGCACAAATCTTTGTGGGCGGGGGGAGAAAGAAGAGGGGTCGTGATGTTTGTGGAAACAAAGTTCTGCATTTTAGCTGAACAAATAGTCACAAAGTAGAGCTGGTCAAAACGTGCCAGAATTTCCCATGGAAGCGAAATGCCATTTCCAGAAAGGTTTTGTTCCAAATAGGACCCAGACCTGACCATTTAAAAACATTTCCTGCACCAAGGAAATTCCAAAAGTGATTTTTTTTTTTGAAACATCAACTTTTTTCCATATAATTTTTCAAAAATGAAATGGAGCAGGCAGCTGCCATGACTGAGGCTCCATAGCAGCCTGCCGGCTTTTCAGCCACAGTTTGTCAAACCTGAAACTTTTCTGGAAAATGTTTCCATTTGGGTGAGTCAGCATTTTCTATTGGGAAAAATCCCAGTCAGGTGTATTCAAAACCTCATGTTTGCAATATTCGTCCTGCTGCTGCTGCTGAGTCACCAACTCTGTCCGTAGGGCCCTGTGCTCTGGAATTTGAACAGATTGAAAGCGAGCAAGAATAAGAGCTTTAAGCCACAGCCCAGAAGACAAAGCATATATGCAGAGCAATGAGGAGAAAACCAGAATGTGATGCCAGAAGTGCCTCTGGGACAATGCTAATTTGGAAACGCTTGATTAGAAATGCATTACCCAAATTAAATGTCTTATTTGTATAAGGTCCTGTATTGCTAATGAATCAGTTCCAATGAATCAAAAGCTTATGCCCAAATAAATTTGTTAGTCTCTAAGGTGTCACCAGGACTCCTCGTTGTTTCTAATGAATCTGTCCTGCCCACATATTTTATTGGGTACTAATTTAGATACAGCACTCAGAACTATTATGATTGTATGGTAGCACTAATAGGCCCATTGTGCTAGGTTCTGCATAAAACACAGAATAAGAGACAGTCCCTGTCCCAAAGAACTTACAGCCTAAAGAGACAAGACAGAGGGTGGGAGGGAAGAGAGGTGAAGCAACCATGGTCACACAGCAGGTCAGTGGCAAAGCCAGGAATAGACCCCATCTCTCCTGCTTCATTGCCCTATTCACGAGGCCACACTATCCTCTCTTATCTTAGGTTTCAGAGTAACAGCCGTGTTAGTCTGTATTCGTAAAAAGAAAAGGAGTACTTGTGGCACCTTAGAGACTAACCAGTTTATTTGAGCATGAGCTTTCGTGAGCTACAGCTCACTTCATCGGATGCATAGCATATCGTGGAAACTGCAGAAGACATTATATACACACACAGAGACCATGAAACAAAACTTCCTCCCACCTCACTCCCCCGCTGGCAACAGCTTATCTAAAGTGATCATCAAGTAGAGCCATTTCCAGCACAAATCCAGGTTTTCTCACCCTTCCCCCCCCCCCCCCCCACACAAACTCACTCTCCTGCTGGCAACAGCCCATCCCCCTTTGAAACCCCTCTTTATAATGCGCATGATAATCAAGGTGGGTCACCTCCAGCACTAATCCAGGTTTTCTCACCCCCCCCCCACACACACCCCCCCCCCTCCAAAAACCACACACACAAACTCATTCTCCTGCTGGCAACAGCTCATCTTACAATGTGCACAGCAATAATCCAAGTTTAACCAGAACGTCTTGGGGGGGGGTTTGCAGGAAAAAAACAAGGGGAGACAGGCTACCTTGCATAATGACTTAGCCACTCCCAGTCTCTATTCAAGCCCAAATTAATAGTATCCAATTTGCAAATGAATTCCAATTCAGCAGTTTCTCGCTGGAGTCTGGATTTGAAGTTTTTTTGCTTTAAGATAGCGACCCTCATGTCTGTGATTGCGTGACCAGAGAGATTGAAGTGTTCTCCGACTGGTTTATGAATGTTATAATTCTTGACATCTGATTTGTGTCCATTTATTCTTTTACGTAGAGACTGTCCAGTTTGACCAATGTACATGGCAGAGGGGCATTGCTGGCACATGATGGCATATATCACATTGGTGGATGTGCAGGTGAACGAGCCTCTGATAGTGTGGCTGATGTTGTTAGGCCCTGTGATGGTGTCCCCTGAATAGATATGTGGGCACAGTTGGCAACGGGCTTTGTTGCAAGGATAGGTTCCTGGGCTAGTGGTTCTGTTGTGTGGTATGTGGTTGTTGGTGAGTATTCGCTTCAGGTTGGGGGGCTGTCTGTAGGCAAGGACTGGCCTTTCTCCCAGGATTTGTGAGAGTGTTGGGTCATCCTTCAGGATAGGTTGTAGATCCTTAATAATGCGTTGGAGGGGTTTTAGTTGGGGGCTGAAGGTGACGGCTAGTGGCGTTCTGTTATTTTCTTTGTTAGGCCTGTCCTGTAGTAGGTGACTTCTGGGAACTCTTCTGGCTCTATCAATCTGTTTCTTCACTTCCGCAGGTGGGTATTGTAGTTGTAAGAATGCTTGATAGAGATCTTGTAGGTGTTTGTCTCTGTCTGAGGGGTTGGAGCAAATGCGGTTGTATCGCAGAGCTTGGCTGTAGACGATGGATCGTGTGGTGTGGTCAGGGTGAAAGCTGGAGGCATGTAGGGAAAGAAAATAACTAAGAACTGCTTTCTTCGGTTGCATTCATTTTAAAGGAAGCAACTGAAGTGGTTTATTAAATAAAGAGAAGTTTGAGATGGTTGTGAACTTTTCCTTAGAAACCCACCCGTTCAGTATATCACCAGTGATGTTACAGGGTAGGATAATATAACCATTGTAGCAGGCAAGAAGTGAGCAACGGGTACAACAACAAGCATGGTTGGCTTCACACACCCATATTCCTGTAGCAGCAGGGAAACGAATGTCAAAAGCAGTCAGATCCAAGAATCAGGGCGTGGTTGCTGGCCACCCTGATGGGTGTTTAGTGTTGCGGGTTGGTTTTTTTTTTTTAAATGGGGAGGGCAGAGTATTACATACCCTGGGGGTATGCACGCAGAGCAGCTAGCCTGTACCTCCATTCACTGCTACCACAGCTACGCTACTATTTTCAGCACACTAGCTCAATGAGAGCGAGTGCTGGTACATCTACAGGAGCTGGCAATCATAGCCCTGGCTCAAAGCGTAGCTGTAGCTAAGGGTCGAATTCCCCACTACCTTGCACCATCTCTTTCAGCTGTGCCAACTAGATCTAAAATACTACCACATCAGAATTCTCTACTCTTACACCACTGGGAGCATTTGAGACTCTTTGCCCTCACTGCACAAGGGTAAATGACCACCTGCGGCCAAAGGAAGTTAGGCCCCAAGTCAATACATGACAACGCTGTATGCCCCAAACAATGCAGCAACCACACCCCCCACGTGAATTGATGCAACCTGCTAATGGGAAGATACAAACATTGCAATGTCACGACAATGTGTTGCAACTGGGGTTTGAGGAACCCCCGCCCCAACCAACCTTTCTAAACCCCACCCTGCAAATTTTAAAGCCAACCTTCACCAAGAAGGGGTGAAAAGGGGTCAGGAAAGAGAAAAGGAGCCCCCAGCTGGAAAAAACCAGAACATCACATCAGTGCTCTAGTGTCAGTCGACAGTGGTAAATATGGGCCAGATCTTCATCTGGGGTAAACCGGCGAGTGGAGCTATGTCCGTTTACACCAGTTGAGGATCTCGGCTATTAAGTACTTAACCTTGAACAGATAGGGAAGTTTAGGGCAATTTTGGTAAGTGCTTGTGGTGTGGTTGGGAAAAAGTCTCTCTGTACCTGTACTCGGTGTCCATGTCCCTTCATAATAACCAAGCACAGAGCTATGTCAACATATGACTCAGAAGAGAAGGAGGAGGTGATGGAAAATAGGTCAAAGAAAGGCAGTGATGCTGGAAAAAAGCAAATAGAAACAGCAGCCAAAATAAACCATCTGTGGTCTGGGGGTGGGGGGAAAGAGTGTGTGACTAGGAAATATGTTAAGTTAAAAAGGAATTAGCTTTCCATACTTCCTAATACTTATAACAAGCCAGCTTTACATTCTGAGTGGGGTAGGGGAATGCAAGACATGCCTTGGGATAGTTAAGCACAAACAGGATGACTAAGAAGTTTCCTTTCCCTAAATCCACCCCATCCCCCTAGCTAACACCACATTCCATCCTTATTTCCCATCAGTTGTCTACCAGAGTGTCTAGTGCTCCTCTAGCAAGGCAACCTTGTAGGGTTGTTAGTGAGTGACTCACAAGTCCAGCCATGCATAAAATACATAGGCAATAGATGAAGCCAACAGATTTTTGTTCTTAAGGGATCCAGAAGTGGCTTGCACGAAGTTCCCATACACTTCAGCCCCTACTTTACATAGGTGCCCGTGCCCTGCTATAAGCCACAAAGCTGTAGCTACGGAATCTGTCAGGGTTCTCTAGCAAACACACACCAGCTGAGACACCCCATAATCCGTAGTGCCCAAGTGGTTCTCTTGTTCCCACAGAATGCTTCATTTTCATGACGTTGAAGCATTTTGTTTTGGACTTTAATAAATATAAAATTAACGCCAGTTTAGAAACAAAAAGTCCCTTTGAGATGAAAAACTGAAACATCCCAGAGGGCTTTGACGAAACCCTTTGATTTTTACTTTTGTCAAAACAAAATTTTGACCAAAAAAAAAATCCCTTGGAAAGTTTCCATATCAATGGAATGGCTTTTCCCATTGGAAAAAACATTCTGTTGGGAAGGTTTCAACGAGCTCTAATGACAACGCGGTTGCATGGATAGTTACACAGGGATGGATTCAGCACTTACACATTTGGACTGCAAAGAATTCAAAATAGCTGTCAAGTACAACACACTTTCAACAAAACAAATCACACGGGACTTTTCTGATGGCTGAAAATAATAAGTCCTCCAGCATACATAGCATAAGGTCAATCGAAAAGATAGAGTGTTAATGAAAGCAGATCCTTCTGCTTTTCAAATAAGACATCATACTAAACCCCTGACTGCTTGTGGTCACTAAAGATCCCACTGCACTTGCCACAAGCGTAGGAGCGATAGCCCCAGAGTCCTGGCCCGGTTTCAGCTTGGGTAATTACATTCCTTCTACCTATAATTTCTCTTGTGGTTTTAACTGGAGAAGTTATTCTTCACTTCCACTTGTAAATGCTGTTGTGCAGGGATGCTGGTCAGAATGGCTGCTGCATTCCACCCCAGTCACAGCCATCTTTGCAAGGAGGGTGAGTAACTAAAAGCACTTGCGGATCCTTCAGGATGGAAGGTGCTCTTCGGTATATTTTGCTCAGATGCATCTTCTCCCCAGGAAGTGCTGCAGCAGGGGTGCTGGAACAATTTACATAGTGGGGGTGCTGAGAGCCATTGAACCAAACTGTAAACCCTGTATACAATGGAAACTACTCCAAGTCCGGGGGTGCTGCAGCATCCCTCACACCCTTAGTTCCAGCACCTATGTGGTGCAGTGGCTGTACTCTGAGCCTTCCAACCCATGCCGGTACGTTTCTCTCCCTCAACCTTGATTTTGAGCCTATTATTTTAGCGCAAACAGATTGAGCTTAAAGTTTGCTGTCAACAGATCAGTTTAGAATGAATATTTATAACAAAGAGTCTCAGTGCAAACACTTCTGAGGATTTACACCTGCAGGCCCAGATCCTCAACTGATGGAAACTGGAGTAACTCCATTGAATCAATGGCGTCACATTGAATTAGACCACCTGAGAATCTGGCCCACAATAGTCCATTTCCCCAATGAACCACAAGGAGTTGGCCTCCTTAGAAGCCTTTCATTGTTTCCCCCTGCTTGTCCACACAATGGGTAGGCTGCTGTTTTGTCACTGGTATTTGTGCTACCAGGAAGTGCTGCTGGGTGAGACAGGAAGTTTTAATTTCCCTTTCAGCATAACAATAATAACTTTTCATTAAAATGGCGATTCAGATTATTCACTTTTAAATGTCAGCTGTCAAGAGAAGTAACACAGAAACTGGGGGAACAGCAGCCTGATCATGAAATAACATCAGTGGGTGTGTTTTTGTAGCCAGTGCAGCCCAAGCAGGGACACTTTGTGAACAGACAGGTTCTTCTTAAATTGAGAAGGATAATAAATTTCAGCAGGAAAACAGAAAACAAAAGCAGCTTCTGAATCTGACCTGTCATATATATTCCAGGCCCAATTATCTGTCTAGCTAGCTTCTTATACTGGTGTTTATCACCTACTGAAGTCAGTAGGGTTGCACAGGTGTAACTGCAAAAAGTGGACCCCCAAGAGTTTTATAATCTAAACCAGGTTAGACTGCATTCCTTTTATGACCTTTGTTCTCCTGTTGAAAATCTACAACTGGAGGGTTAAGGTGCAAAGTGGGATAATTTATGTACTGGCTTGTCCCTCTGGGGATTTGGATTCCATCTTATTTGGGTTAGCAGAAGAGAGTTGTTACCTTTTGAAAATGTTACAGAGGAGAGTCAGCTGTTGTATGCCTCGATCCCATGAACACTGTGATCTTTATTTTAATCTCAAACCAGTTTTACATTGATCTAACTCTTGACTTCAGTGGAGTTACTTCTCATTTACATTGGTGTAAGATCAGAATCAAGTCCAATTGTTTGAGATGCTCTGAGACATCACTTAGACATTTTAACTGAACTTTTTTTGCCCTGTAAATCATGTATTGGATCTACCAGGTTACGTACCTTCTTCAAAATACTGTATCAGTCCCCTTAAACTTTTCAAATCCTTCACTGATTGCAGACTAACAGATGTCCTGTTACAGTCTTCCAAAAATGAATATCACCTTTTGGGCATCCTCCAAAAATAATATCAGGACACAAGAAAAAGTTTAAAAGTCAAGATTAGAGGATCTGGATAGCTCAGTAGCACAGTTGTGCAAATAACTGATTTTTCATAACAGGGGCCACCGAACTAAAACCTAGGGCAGGGGGGAATTAGTTTTGGGTTGACCTGAAATGAAATGTTTTTGAATTTTTCAGTGAACTTAAAAATATCCAGTTCTCCTAGCCCACTAGGCCTAGTGTCCTAGCCACTAAACCCCCTCCACACCCCCTAATTCTTTGATTTGGAGACATAGCAAGAGACAAAATTGCTGGATCTGAGTTTAAGAGGCTGTTCCTGTAAAAAACACCTCTTTCCTTACTCTGCTGATTGGGAGCAAAAAAGCAGACACTACTAACTAAAGAATTAATTTTTTAAAGAGTGTGACTCATGCAAATCAAACACAATTATCTTCTCTACCTGTCTGTCAACAATGGGTTTTTCCCATGACAGACTCTGCTATTCTGGGATCTGCTAACAGTATGTGTCTGAGAAGCTATTCCAATGTGACTCACTTTTCTTCAGTTTGTTTTCAAAACACACACACACATGCGCGCGCACTTGAGGCGCGTAACTGCTATTTGGGTTAGGACAGAATTGCTATTTTTAAATGATTCTGCCAGACAGAAAGGATCTTTTGTTGATGGCTGTTCCTGCTGCTACTGCTTACACAAGTTTATACACATTTCTTGGGATGATGAATCCACAAGAAAAAAAATAGAAAAATGGATTTAAAAACTCTAAACATGTATCCACATCATCAGATTTCTACATCTCATCTCCTACCACCGACTATCAACATGTATAACAGAACTGCTGGCAATCTCACAAAGGGACCATGAATAAGCAACTGATTAAGTGTCCTGAATTTAGAAAACAAAGGAAATGTTGGATAAGTCTTGGTTTAAATAAGACATATTTTTAGCATTTAGCATTGTTTTCTTTTGAACTGCCAAAAAAAAAAAAAATGTCCATTTTAAATGGATCTTGATTCCCTGGCATAGAGATCAGGAACAGCAGGATCTAAATAACGAGTCTCTGGAAGGGACATTTTGATGGCCTTCAGTGATGGAAACCTTCTGAAATAAAGCCAAAGATGTTGGCACTCAGCAGAGTCTGTTCAAGTGCATGTGTGTACCTCCAGAGGGGGAAGAGACAGAGGCATCTATTAGGTCTGGCAGAAGGACCACCAGAATTCCAACACCATTTATATGCACTGCTAGCCCTTGGAAAATCTTTTTTAATGACCTAGCTGTGAACCCCTTAATCACATGGGTGAGCAGTTACTCCAGAGGCACTGTCAGGTAAGTAACTACTCATTTATGTGAGTACGGGGTTCACGATCGGACTCTAAAATATCAATGGTCCAGGCTTCTACTATTCCCAAGGTTCAATGAACCATTTTATAACATGGTTGGACCCCATCTAGACACAGGTCCCACCTTCATTACAGAAAGCTACCAGGCTGCAGGACCTGCTTACAACACGGTAGTGCCTGACATGTTTAACGCACGTACACTACAAGACTGATCCAATAGGAGCAAACTATATTTTAGATCTGTGTCAGAGGGTCCACTCACCACTAGGGCACCTCCTCCTGGATGTTCTGGGGATTTGCTTCTTCCAGGTCCAACACCCCCTTCTGCTGCTCATTCGCACCCCCTGCCACCTCTCTTTCTCTCTGAGACTCAGGGTGGTGCTCTCTCTTCATGGCTTGGCCCTCCAGGTGACTGTGTGTTTTCCCCCTTCCAGGGTATCAAAGTCCTTCCTCAAAGATGGCTACCTTCCCTTCACAGCCCAAACCGTGCCACTTCCCCAATGGCTGGAAGGGGAGCCCAGGCCTACCCTCTACTCCAGGTTCCAACTCAGGGACCCTCTGCTCAGCAGCCAAGGCCTGCACCATCTTAAATCTTGCTGCCTTTTCCCATGAGCCTTTCCCTACCTTTTCTCCATCTCATTTCCCTTCATTCCCTCTCTTATCTCCAGAGAGTAGATACAGGCTCCCTCACTGCCAGCTCCCCGGCTTTACCCTAACCCTGCCTGTTTCTTCCCACTTGGGTTCTATCATCATTCAGGGGTTACTTAGGCCAGCTCATTCCCTTCAGCTGTGGCCTAGCCAGTTAACTGGCCTCTCCTCAGCCTCATTAACCCCTTCTAGACTGGTGTGGAGTGAACACCCCATCACATCCTGTTGTTAGTGAAGACGTGGGGACTGCCTTGGCAACCTCCCACTGTTCTGAAAAAAATGTGTAGTGCAACTGAAGCTCTGAAACCTTCACAGTGCATAAAGTCAAGATCATGTTTAACTCTATATGGGACTGGGGCCTTATGCAGTAGCACCTCTGAAATTCATTTAAACTCCTGTTCTCCAGTATCTGTGGGGCTTTGTTCTTTTTTTTAGAAGGACCACAATCTCACACCTTGTGGTTTAATTGATCCTAATCCCCTTGTCTGCTTTTCCTTCAAGCCCCTCAACCCCTTGGTTCTCCGGGAATAAAATGATGCACCTCTGAAACTCATTTATATTAGTTGCTTCCATTGCCTCCCCATGTATCTTATGCTGTAAATGTAGAGCCCCTCATGAAAGGGTGATGACTTCACATTTGAGAGACGCTCGGATACGGAGCACCAGACCTAGATACAGATGCACATCCAGTCTCTCTCTGTAATAAACCAAAATCAAATAACAGGACAAGTCCTGACCCCTTTAAAATCAATGGGAGTTTTGCCACAGACTTCAGTGAGGCCAGTGAATCCAAAAACCCTTCAATCTGGACTTCAAATCCCAAATTGAGGAGTATTCGTATCTCAGGTTTATGTTCTACCTATTATAGCCCTGATTCAGCAAGGTACTGAGTATGTCTATTCCTACTGAACTGAGCAGGACTACTCCTGTGCTTATGTGCTGTGCTGAATGGGGGCCTAAACAGATATGAAATTTAGCTGTAGATCTGGAGTTTAGATCCAAGGTTTCATTTAATTTGTCCATTGTTGAAATGCAGCATGTATTTAACTGTGCACAGCAAGACAGATCATGAATGATACCATATCCTTTGGAAATAACAGAATGAATTCTTCTGAAGAATCGGTTTATTTTTCATGGTTGGTCTCAGGGTAAGCGTTTTGAAAATCTAAGTATACCATAGGCACTGACTTGCTTTTATCTCCTATAGCAGTTATAGCCTTGAAGGACACCAGAAAAGAAACAGGATGATATTGTGATAGGCAGATCCTATATCCCTTCCATCTTCACCTTCATTTAT
This sequence comes from Chelonia mydas, assembly GCF_015237465.2. NCBI lineage: Eukaryota > Metazoa > Chordata > Testudines > Cheloniidae > Chelonia > Chelonia mydas. The sequence continues at coordinate 67,505,736 of NC_051251.2, read as the reverse complement.
ATCTTGTGTCCTTTCCACCAATTAGAGCTGAAACAGAACCCTGACTTTATGGCTGCTTGATATGCCCTATAGGAAGCAATCATCTGTTCCTGCATTAACATACTTCCTTCCTTAATTCCCTCACTATTGTTTTCCAAATCAGCCTCTGGACAGCTGAAAACTTTCATGTTCATTGTACTGGTCATTTTTCACTTATTATTACAGATGCTTGATATTTTTTCGTTGACTTTTTTTTTTTTGGATGCAAAATAGGCTTTTCGACCAACCTGAAAACGTTCACAGAAAATTTTGGTTGAAATGTTCTGATTTTTACACACACACAAAATTGAAATTAAAAAATGATTTTTTTTCAGTAAACATTTTCAGTTTCTAGCTTTGTTTTTTCACTGAAGAGCAAAAAAATAACCAGGAAATTTCAGACAAAAACAAAAATACTGAAAAATTCCCTAGAAAAAAATAAAATTATAATTGGAATTTTCCAACGAGTTCATTTATTCTTCTTCTGTTATTATTCAGAACAAAGAGGAGAGAAGAAATATAAACCCACAAAAAGGCACATAATGCACTCACCAGTAACAACATAACATGCAGGGCCTGATTTTCAGGAGCTTTGAGCACTTACACCACCAGTGGAAGACAATGGAGTATCAGGTCTTCAGTATCCATACAGTTAGTGGGTAGAGGGGAACCAGATCTAGTGGACGGCTCAATGGTAGGACAAAATACTTTGGAGGAAATGCCATCTATGTGCTCTTGTCCCACCTTCCCCCAAGCAAGTGGGGCTCAACAGGGATCAGGCTTCATGAGTCAGGAGGCAGGGCTGGAGGGACAGCCGGTTTTTGCAGAATCAACCCCCAGGAAGCCTGGGACAAATCAGTGATGAAGTCAACCGAGGAGCTCATGAGTACGGATTCCAAAAGTCCCTGGCCAAATGTCATAGGCCACGGAGCTGAGGGGGGCCACCTGGGTCATGGCCTGACCACTTTTTGGCCCAGCCAAACTTGAGTGGTGCTGGACCCTGTGCGCCAGGTGAGGGGGGAGCAAATCTGTCCCCCCCCCCACACACACACTTTCAATGGTGCTCTGCAGCCCCTGCCAAATGTGAACCCCTAGCTAGTCTAGAACGCAGTGGGACCAGTGTGTGGTGTTCTCGATTTTAAAAAAGTATGCTACTGATACAGGTGGGTTGAGGAAAAAATATGATATAATCGATGGCCCAGGAAACTTGGCCTCAGTAGGAGGGTGATACTAGCGAGGTCTAGTATTCACAGGGCAGATAGGCGAGACAAAACAGCAAGGGCAGTGCCGATGTGGTAAGAGAGGCTATTGACTCAGCGGAAAGAAATACAACCAGTGCTCGGTCAGATTTAGTATACGTGGTGTATTTCGTTATGTATCTGTTAAAGTGTTGCTTTCTGGGTAGCACAGCTTTAACTCTCTAAGAACTCTGCTGTCTGCCGTGCAAGAAGCCATTTTGAGAGACAGAGTTTTTGCAGCCTGCCACAGAGAGACACCCACAATGCTCCCTCGTGCAGATTGGTGTTTTTGGCAGCAGATATAGATCCATTGCAGGTGCCATTTGAACAACAATGGACAGTGTTGATATATTTCCGAGTAGCAGCCGTGTTAGTCTGTATTCGCAAAAAGAAAAGGAGGACTTGTGGCACCTTAGAGACTAACAAATTTATTTATTTATTAAATTTGTTAGTCTCTAAGGTGCCACAAGTCCTCCTTTTCTTTTTAGTGTTGATATAGGATCCAGAGATACTATCTCTGCCACTGCCAGTATTTTTCATCTAACAACCTTTAGGTATAGTGGTATTGTAACTCCTCAGGTCATTGTAATGTGACACCCTGTATGTTTTTGTTTGTGTGGATATGTCCTACACCTAACCAATTATCTAGTCAGAGAAACTAAGGGTGTGTCTTCACAGCACAAAAACAACAAAGAGTCCGGTGGCACCTTAAAGACTACAGATTTATTTGGGCATAAGCTTTCACGGATAAAAACCCCACTTCTTCACATGCATGGATACACCTTCACAGCACAGTTAGCTTGAATTATGACTCACGTGTTACCCCTAACTCGACTCTCATCAACACACAAAAATCGCTACTCAAGTAAAGTGGTGCTTTAAACTCAAGCTAGCTGGACTGTCGGGGGTGGGGTGGATTGAAGCTCAAATGATGCTGAGGCTCAAGCTAGTAATGCAGTGGGGATGCAATAGCCAGAGTTACAATAACTCATCAATTGCTAATCCAATCACCCTGCTAATTCAACCTCTGTGCAGCTAATTAAATCACTCTGCATAGGGGGGAGGGATAGCTCAGTGGTTTGAGCACTGGCCAACTAAACCCAGGGTTGTGAGTTCAATCCTTGAGGGGAATTTTTAAATCCATTTAGGGATCTGGGGCAAAAACTGGAGATTGGTCCTACTTTGAGCAGGGGGTTGGACTAGATGACCTCCTGAGGTCCCTTCAAACCCTGATATTCTATAACTTCAGTGCTGCATTGAAGTGTGGTCACTTCAGCTAGCCGCCGCTCAAGTGCATTATTAACTCATGTGTACTAACTTTTACAGTGGAAACAAGCCCTCAGGGAGTAAGTAGACTTTACTAGTAGAAGCAGGATCAGCTTCCCCAAAGAACTGCACCACAAATAACAATTTCTCCAAGATCTAGCAGCCTATAAAATCAGTTAAACAGAACTTGTAGGACTACTTGTGATAGCACCATCTAGTGGTTTCCAGTGACATGATCGCTATCAGATGAGAATATACTCCCTTTCACCTTTTTTTCGCCTGAAGACAATGATTTACCAAAACTACTGCTTTCTGCTACTGTTGCAGCATAGCGAGAAGGAGAAGCTGATTAAAATGTCATCAATCTAATTTTAAAATAAAGTTTGCAGCCCAATGCAATTCTCACGTTTGAGAGGCATCGGCCATTTTGTTATGCATGAGCGTGACTGGCAAAAGGTTTTGAGGAGAGGACGATAAAAAGATGTTCCTTCTGGACTGTTTAACCCCAACAGCATCCCTCATGTTCAACATACTCAAGAGTGTAACAGCACGACTAAGGATGACTGTGCAATCCATACAAAGCTATTGCTACTGCCGAGAGCTATTGTATTTACACTTTACTGCTAATTCACAAATGAGGACAGGCAGAATGTTTCCTTTGTTCTCCTGAGATTCTACAGTCGCCTGCAAGCTCAGTGAGGTTCCCTTTTCAGGGAGGAGTAGATTGGAACCCTGATTTCTAAGTAATTTCCATGCAGGATCATACAGGATCTCAACAGGCCCTTTCTCTGACGCAATGGTGCTCTGCTTATTCCTCACCCCTCTAATAACAGATTAACGTAGTTGAGTCTTATCCAGCAGTTCGATGAATATGAGATAGTTAGTGCATTTAGGCAGAAATTTTGCAACCCTGATATTAGCTAGAGATGGGTGTCAGCTAAAACCCTAGATCCAAATACCTCCAAGCTTTGGGTGTGTTTGAAATCCAAGCTCAGATTCACTTTTTGTAAGTGGACCCTCTCTTTGCAATGGGCCAGACCAAACCCCAGACCTGAGGTCTCAGGTGTTTGAAATCCAGATCTGCACTTTTCAGCTTGGGTCCATCTCTAACAGCAGGGTTAAACTTCAGAAGATGTTACCTTCACTGGAGATGAGCCTGGCAGGTAGACAAGTTCAGTGTGCCGTTACCAGAATTGTACATGGAAATCAGTACAGTGCATGTACAAGTAGCTATGTAGTTATGGCTGTTTGTGTGCACAATTTGTGCAGGCAATGACAGTAACTGCATATAGAAGTTGGGGGCCAGATTCTAGCCCTAGTCTCAGCTCATATACATAGCTGCAGTGACATATAGGGACCATCAAGGGGCCAAAACAACCCAGTGGAACATTACCCTGCTGCAGAAGGAGTATGGGGTGAGCATATGCACCCCTGTGCTATTCCCTCTTGGGGTCCCTGGTATAGCAGGCATCTTACATCATGACTCACCTCCTGGCATACCCCATTGTGGCAATCCTGGCATTCCGGCACTTGCAGCTTAGATTCCCCATAACAAACTTCAGCCTACTCTCGCCACAGAGATCTCTTGGCCTTCCCAACAAGCCACTTCAGAGCATTCACCTTCCGTGGTAACAGAGTCCCTTAGCTCCAGTCCAAAAACAACATCAAAATGAAAGTCTTCAGCCCCGCTGGGCTCAGACTTCACCCCTCTTCCTTATAGGCAGACGCCCAGCAGCAACAGCCTGTCTTGTTGCCGGCTCCTGGGGTCCAATCAACCCAACCATCCAGGTCAAATCTGCCCTCTTACCCAGGGCCACTGGCAGGCCACAGCCCTCAGCCAGTTCCAAGTGAGAGCCCGGCTTCTGACCACACATCAGAGCAGCCTGCCTCAACTGCTGGGCTTTCCACCTCTAACACCCAGCACAGGTGTCACAGGACAGGGCTAACTGAACGGGGAGCCCTGGGCTTCCTGGCCCGTAGAGGGGCAGGCTGCCCTGTGACAGGGCATGCTGGGGAAGGAAGGGGTGTGTTGGGGTGGGAGGGGAGTAGCTCAGGACAACCATTCTGAGCTGTGCAGCAGCCCACTGGGATCCTAGGAGGCTGCCATTAAGTTAGAGCACATGGCTGCCAGGGGCATTGGCATGTTCTTTCATCCTTAAAAGCAATAATGTACGTGGAAACGATAAGTAAGCAGATTAGTGGCTGAATTCAGCTGCCATGAAACCCGCTGAGTGACATTCAGGGTGACCCCCAAGTCCCTTTACCGTTTTAGGCCTAATCAATTTGATTGTCAGGGCATTTTAGGTATCTGGTTCCCAGATTTAAAATATTATAATACAAGTCGTGAAAGCCAGCAAAGAATCAACAGTTGGGCACAAATATCAGAGGCCATATTCATTCATGATATAACTGCATGCAATCAATGGAGGGATAAATTTGGCACAAGGTGTTATATTATGGGTGGGGTTTTCACAGATGCCTAACAGATTAGAATACCGAATTCCCATTCCTGTCTAATGAGAAATTGGCATCCTGGAGATACTTTACGTGGCTTTGAAAATTCTACCCTATCTGTTAATTTAAAAGTAATTTGATTGGCTAAACATTCCAGTATGTCTCTTATTTTTTCTTTTAATAAAGAACTTCACCCCCTTCTACAACACTCATGGTTTGTTCCATTGTTACTTATGAGGGTGGAGTTTATTTAAGTGTCTGTCAAGGCTGACATCAAACCCAACATTCTGGCTTTACTTACTTATTGTTTCTGTGGATTTTTAATTAATAATGACATTCAGACATGAAATACTCTATTTCCAAAAGGCCAGATGAAAAATTTCATGTGAATCACCTCATCTGATTTCCAATATTTTTTTTACTTATTTGGAAATGTTTGATGGTTTTCTAAATATGCCTTAATGAGACAATACAAGATTTAAAAAAACATAAACCTATTTTCATTTCTATTACCCAAAGCACTTTTGATTACTATCTCTGATTTATTTTTAAATAAACTAATTTTTTGATCATTAATTCTGTTATTTATATTTTGCACTGGCCAATGAATATAGATTAATAAGTATCACTTTCGTTTGCTGTGCATTTCTCATCAATTTCCTTTTCAGGGTCTCATGAAGAAATGCCTCCATGCTGGGACTGTAAATACTGCAGGAAAATATTTAAACCCCGAGCCTGCAAAGATTTAAGCACATGCTTAACTTGAAGCATGTGAATAGTCACCGTGAAGTCAGTGGGACTATTCACACACTTAAAGGTAATCACGTGTAGTGGGATCAGAGACTAATTTAAAAAAAAAAAACAACAGTTTGCACTGAAATTTTTAAAAATAGTGACATTTCTATTGGTCCTAGAGTTTCAATCCTTCTATGTTAAATAATAAGAAAGATATTAAACAAAACAAATTGTGGACCCAATCCTGCTCCCACTGAAACCAAGGGCAAAACTCCCTTTAGCTTCAATGGGAGCAGAATCCAATGATATAACATTTTGCTTCCCTTGTAAATAGAAATATTGCCTCCCCTTTCCATCCAATATTGTCTTCCATATCCCACATGCATCCACTCATCATGGTCTGTTGCCAATATTTGTTTTGTTATCTGTCTAATTTAGGACCCCATCCTGCAGCCCTTATTCACATGAGTAGTCCCACAGACTAGGATGGGACTACTCCCATGATTAAGTGCTTCTCATGGGAGTACGGTGAGTCCTGCAAAGTGAAACGTGTTTAACTTTACTCGCATAGCTAGTCCCATTGACATCAAGGGGCTACTCAGGTGAAACAAGTTAATAGGATTATTCCTGCCTAAGTACTTGCAGGATTGAGACCTAAGGCTCTAAACGGCTAGCGGGAAAGGAATTTGTCTCCTTATATACCTGCACAGCTTTATGCACACTCACAGATCTCTGTGCTGTGGGCTATGTAATAATAACAAATATTGATAATTAATAGTAAATAATATACTAGCTTTATTGTAATCTGATGCTTTACTCCTCACACCTTGCTGATCTTCAATATAGCTCTTCCCCCAGTAGTCTTTAAGGATCAGACTTATGTTTAAATGATGTAAAAAATGGGACCTAAAGAGGTTGACTGTGAGTAACATTTTCAAAACCACCTAAGAGACGTGGAAGCCTAAGTCCCATTTTCAAAAATGACTTAGGCACTTTGGCCTAGATCCTCAAAGGTATGGAGGTATCTAATCCCCACTGAAATTCCAATGACACTCTTTCAATGAGACTTAGGCTTCTAAGGCACTTCGGCATTTTTGTTTTTTAAAAGTCAGTTCTGGAAAACCATAAATAAATGCTACCAAACGTATTAACCGTAGTAGAGCAATGCTGAAGTACTATGGAGTTTTTTACACTCCTTTGCATTTCTGTGACTTCAATGTTTCCTCTTTACAACGCATAGATGTTCCAGTGTTTATATGCACTGTTGTTATAGCTGGGTTGGTCCCAGGGTAGAAGAAGAGATCTGTAAACTCAAAAGTTTGTCTCTCTCACAGGCAGAAATTGGTCCAATAAAACACATTGCCTCGCCCTCCCTGTCTTTCTAATTTACAATGAAAGTTTTGATCAAAATAGGATTTTTCTTCCTTTTTATTGGCCTTTCTAGGATTTCCATGTAAGAGAATATTATGTCTCACTATGTTATTTTAGCCAGTGGAAAAGGGGTAAATTTTAGAAGCCGTGCTTAGGAAAACAGCACACAAAATATCTTCTAACGAAATGATGGGAATTATACATTTCCTTTCCAGCACCCAATTTTTATCCACCTGCATCTTTCTGAAATGGTACTTGCAAATGGTGACTCAGGAGGTAAATGCCACTACCATGTGTCGTATTAATTTTTATTTTCAATACTACATAATAATGGTTTTGATTATAAACAGAGAGAAGAGCCATGTTGCTACAAGAACTTTGCATTGATGTAATGTGGACATGCTATGTAGCGTATGGTAGTACACCAGATGGAAAATAGGCGTGCTTGGACTGGAAAGTAAGTCATGCTGTCTTTCCATGTTGTGTATAAATCTACAGAGCATAATTAAAAGCAGAAGCATTGAATATCTCCAGACTCTAAAGCCTTTACCTGGCTCTATAAATCCTTCAGCCATATAACAGACAGAGAGCTGGGTTTAAGCTAATCTAGGCAGATGGATTATTTGTGTTTGGTAACGTTTGTTTCACTGCGGCATGACTGGGCAAAGGGAAAATGTGTCCTGAAGTAAATACGTGTCCTTTCTTTGCGGGCAGGGAGGGGGGAAGGGTGGGAAGAAAGAAGGATTAGTGACTGATCATATCATCTGTTCAAAGCTTCCTACCTCACTCAAAAAGAAAAAGGAGTACGTGTGGCACCTTAGAGACTAACCAATTTATTTGAGCATAAGCTTTCGTGAGCTACAGCTCACTTCATCGGATGCATACTGTGGAAAGTGTAGAAGATCTTTTATAGACACAAAGCCTCACTCAGTAACTGTCCAGCTTTTCTGGCATGGCCAGAATGACCGTTTTGTACAGTGTCCTGAGAAGCCCCCTGTTCCAAAGTGATTCTCATTGGTTAGAGGTTTCTTTCCTATTAAACCTTGCCCCTCTGTGTCCATATCCATGAAATGAGGATAATATTAATCTACCTCAAAGGGTCTTGGCTGGATTCATTAGTTACTGGGCCCAATTCTGTTTCTTTTGGAATCAATTGGAATGTTGCCCTTCAGTTTAATAGGTTAGATGGCAACTAATGTAGCTGTGTAGGGAGAAAATTCCTACCCTCCACTCCATACATTAAGGCTGCTGGCTACCAGGATCTCCCTGTATCAGTGTGCCTGCATGGTTGTTGTTGCTCCCATTATCACAACAAAGTGGATAGGGAGGGGATGGAGACAAGGAGAGAGTTAGTGGAACTATGACTCTGCCCACTCCCATGCACTAGTCAGAGAAGCTGGCTGGACATAAGGGAGGAGAATGGGGTGCGAGTAGCATACTGCCCTTCCCACACAGGAAAAGGAAAGCATGGGAGGACTAGTACCCAGGTCAGTGCAGCCTAGGCATCATCCCTCACACAGGCCTACGCCTGAGGGCACCATCTGGCCCAATGGGAACAGAGATGGGCTGAATGCTTGGAAAGCGCTTTGAAACTATAAAGCGGCGTGAGTTATGGGATCAGATTCCCCATTGAAGTTAATGGGGCTGCACCCAACTGGAGTATCTAGTCCACTGCTTTTATTTATCATTATTTCATATGCAAAAATTCGTGCAGTATATTTAGCTCTTTGACCACCAAAGCCTGCAAATACCGACGGATGGGTGAGTGAAACTTCTACAAAAAACAAAGCCAAAAAAGCCATTGTTTTTTGCGTAAGAATGTGCACTCCAAATGGGCTGGAGAATTAATTAAGTACAATGAATGTGTTCTTTAAAAACTGCATTTCAAATATTTATTGTCACTACAGCAATTCCTCATTCCAACTATGGAATGCTGCAAATACCATAAACGCTGTAAAAAAGGTAAAAGCAACAAATGGCAAGTTTTTGGAGGGTACCTACTCTAAATGTGATGGGCTGCATGGTCATTTAGTTCCTCACATAGTGCCTAACTCTGAGTCAATCCAATTTGAAAGCAGCCCAACAGAGAGCTACAGCTATGACCAGAAAACATGTGCAAACTATTATCAGCTTTGAATGCCAGCAAAAGAAAGGTCTAACCCACCATAATCATCATTTGGATGTAAGGAATTAATTCAAAACATTAATGATAGAGCAGAACTACATGGGTTAGCCCAGAAAATCCTTTGCTGCTGAGAATCAGTTTGGAATGAAAGGAAACGTCTGAAATAAATTGGGTTTAAGGGTCTCTTTTGCAGCCCTAGCAAACAGAGATCCTTACCACAAAATTCATCCTTGGTCTGGCATAAATATAAGCCTGCTCAGAAAAAGCCAAAGAAAAGGTTTAGTATGGAGATTGGATTGCCACACAGCCCTAGACAAGATGGTGCAGGCATTGATGAAGTCTTTGGCTCACAGAGCTTAGCATACAGCTCACTTGACTGTCCCTGGCAGCTGCTGCAACACATTGGATAAATACAGCTCTCAGCCTGTTCCAATGCTCATCCAGAACGCATGCTCTGCAGACAAACCAAGAAGTTTTTTAAAAAAGGGAAAGAAATCAATTTTTATTGAAGGGGATTCTGTTTTGACTCAAGGCTAGCTCAGAAATGGCTGAGAAGCTAGAAGAAGTAGGGCTGGGAAAACTTGTTTCCTAATCGGACTCTATAGCTGATGGTTTGTAGTGCAAACGGTTTGCTGAAATGGGGAAAACAAACCCATAGGACCAGATCCTTCACTGCGGTAAACTGCCTAAGTGTGATAGGGTGTCCCCCCTACACAGGACTGAAAGGGGTTAAGGTGGCCAGGGAGGCCTATTAACTTCACAAGCTGCACCTGGAGAAAGAGCCAGGAAGTAGGGAATTGATTGCAAGCAGGCTCAGCTGGGCAGGAAGAGGCGGGACCTATAAAGCCAGGAAGCTGGCACCAGACGAAGACAGTAATCACTCACTCCCTAGGAAGGGTGTTTGGAGGCTGTAGGGCCCTGTAGACTACAGTCACTCCCTGGGATGAGGGAGGATGTTTGGAGCTGGTGCACCCAGAAAAAGGGGGAGAGGGAGTGCCCCAGAGAAGGAGCAGTGAGGGCTGGGAGAGGAAAGCCCTGAGCTTCTGGGTAGAGGGTCCCTGGACTGGAACGCGGAGTACGGGATGGGTCTGGGTTCCCTACCTGCCACTGGGGAAGTAGCACTAGTGGGCAATGAACTGGAAGACCGCAAAGTTGCTTTGGGAGTGGCCGAGGGTTTGAAAGACTGTACCCTGGAAGGGTGGGAACGCACAGTGACCTAGCTGGAGGGCTGAGTCATGAGGAGGAGGATGCAGTTCAGGGAGCGAGAGAGGGGCTGGAGAGAGAGATGGAGTGATGGTGTGCAACCCCCGGGTGGGGGTGTTGACCTCGTGAGCTAATCCCCAGAGCAGCCAGGAGGAGGCTTCCATGGAGTTGACTCCAATGGAGTGACATACTGAATGACACCAGCTGAGGAGCTGGCCTCTCTCTAGAACGGTGGTCCCCAAACTGTGGGCTGTTCCCCCTAGGAACATTTAGGGGAGGCATGGTGAGGCCTGGGCCGTGGGGAGGGAGCACCAACCAGCCCTGCTCTGCCCCCGGTTCTGCTCTGGCTCCAGCTGCAGCCTCTGGGCCTGACCATGGCTCTGCCCTGGCTCCCAGCCCAGCAGCGGCTCGGGCCCAGCCTCAGCCCCCTTACCACTGTCTGCACCCTTCCCACCCTGGGAGCTTCAGTCCTGGTTCCTGACTGTGGCTCTTGGGGGGCGGGGCGGAGTGCAGAGGGGGGTGAGTGGGATGTAAAAAGTTTGGGGACCACTGTGGTCTTTTCTAGAGGTTTTTTTTTGCCTATTATTTTGATACTGGGGCTCCCCAGGGATGCTAGGTGGGGCTGTTCCTCTCTCCTCTTTCAGGGGATAAGTCGCCTGTGTGCAGAAGGCCAGCACAAGATTGCGATTCATGGAATTCCTATCACTGGCTCAGCATAGTGAGGAGGAACGTTTGCTGAAAGTGTCTTCCATAGACCCCTCAAAATAGGGCTTAAATGGTGCGTCGGCCTTGTTCGGGCCCTCTGAATAGGGGCAAATAGCACCATTAGCTAGTAAGGATCCACAAAAGAAAAGAGATCCTGTCTGCAGGATGAAAAAGCTTGGCGTTAAAAGCTAGTGTTTAAGCAGTGATGTGGACTTGGGGCTGAACTCTGTCCTTGTTCTACTCAGCTGAGCAGGGGAGTCAGGCCCACCTGACGGAGGGGAAGAGGGTTTGGCCCACCCATTGTAGCAGCCCTGTTTGGCTGTTCTTCCCCAGGAGGGGGCAAAATCAAGCGGCCTTCCTCGTTGTGAGACTGGCTCCAGCAAGGGCCCCAAATCTGGTTACTGGCGAGGAACTCCCAAGAGTCGGCAATACTGCACCCCTCTACCCTCACTGGCTGGACTATCTGGCCAGAGTGAGGTAGGGAGTTAGCTGCGTCCTCTCAAGAAGTGAGAAAGGAGTAGAGGATGAACTGTAGCTGTCCCAATTTCTTCCCAGGGCTGCTGCTGGCCAGGCTAGCTATGCGATCCTCCATTTCGGTCCCAGTTACATACCCTGCTGTATCATCATCCTAAATAGCTGTTTGCAACAGACAAACCTTCAGTGCATTCAGCTTTCTACAGAAAGGTGAGCACAACTGCTTGCTAGCCTTTGTCTCTGTATGAGACCCAATCTGCCTAAGCCAAACCAATGTTGGTGTGAGCTGCAAATGCTCTCTGCAAATCTGTGCTCATAAATACTATGGTTTATTGCTGAGTTCACTTCATGCTGCTATGGGAAATAGCACTGTAATTGAACAAGTACGTTCACTTTTTATATTTTTAAGATCTTTGGTGAAGCGTCATAACTAACTTCAGTAACACAAAGCTGCTGTGTTGCTTTCTGCATTACAGAAATGGGGGATTGTGGTAAAAGCTAAGGTATTTTTATTTTAAAATTACACAGTCCTAACGCAAGAGCATCTAGAATACGGTTCCAAGCACTGCCTTCCAAACTGGAGGATACCCTATGGCCTCTGTAGCCACAGCCTCACCACAATGATACTAACAAAGACCCTGTTGCTTTGGCATTCTTAATGCGTTTGAAGTAGTCTGAACAAACGTCTTGGCACATCCCACTGAGCAGCTCAGGCTGGGATTTTCAAAGGATTGTAAGGGATTTAGGCAACTCCAGTGGGATATGGGGCTCCAAGCTCAGTATTGCCAACCCCCAAGTTTCAAATCCATGGGGTACACTGACAAAAATCATGAGATTGGCCTCAAAATCATAATTTTTTTTTAATAGATCACTGGTTTTCAACCTGTGGTCTGTGGACCTGTGGGAGTCCACAGGCTGTCTAAGATTTCCAAAGGGGTCTTCCTCTTTTTTGGAAAATTTTTAGCGGTCTGCAAGTGAAAAGGTTGAAAATCATGAGAATAGATATGGTGGTTTGTGGTGGGTCTTTTGATTTTTGAACTCCCCTTGCCCAGCGTGTGTGTTTCAGTTAGTGTTGCCAGTGTGCCAACATTTACAAAAGTGATTTAGCCTCCCCACATCTGTCCATCCCCCTGCCCAGAAATTATTATTGCCCCCTCTAGCCTCACCTCTGGTCCTCCTGTAGCTTTGGGGGTTCTTCAACTGCTATCCCAGGTCTGGTGGGGAGGAGGGAGCTGGATCAGGGTACCTTGAGCTGCCCTCTTCATAGGGGAAAGGAAAGGACTCCTCTGCCCCTGCACCGGCAGGTGCTGTATGGTGGGAAGGGGGAGGACCGGGGTGGCATGGGGAGAGATGCAGAGGCGCTGCTGGGCTCTTTAGCTCTTATCAGAATACATAGGCTCCCAGAGAGCTCTGCTCTGTCTGCTTCCTGCGGCAGCCCTGATTGGCTGCTGGCCCCCATAGAGCAGCCAATCAGAGGGGATTTCCCATCAGGCAGGGCTCTCATATGTGAGAGGGCTGCTGGTGTTTCCCATTGCATTGTTAGACATGCTGTGATGTGGGGGGAGCCAATGAGAGCTAGTGACTCTAACTCCCCTGGACCCGCTGGAAAATCCCAGCTTGACGTCCCCAAAGTGGAAGGTCCATGGTCACATGCTCAGCTGGTGCACACTCACGTTGCGGCCAGCTCTCACCGTGTGTTTGCAGTGATGGGATTTCGACCAGGGCAGGAACCTGTCTGGTGATGACACAAAGCTGCGGCCCTCTAGTCAATTTCAACCATACCTGTGGGGGAAACCCCATTCTGATTGGCTGCCTGTGCCACCTGCCCACCTCCTGGGGCCCTGCAACCAATCCAAACTGCTGCAGGCAGAGCTCTCCCGTGCCCCCTGGCTTGGAAAGGGGCAGAGGGGGATGAAGAACCCCGGAGCTGCCCTGCGAGGCTGGAAGGGGGACCCTGCTGCAGCACCCGCAGACATGGGGGAGGAGGGGTGAAGAACCCCATAAACAGCAGATGTGAGCTGGGGTCAGGGGTGGGAGATGGGCAGAAGTGATGAGGGGTTTGGGGGGACAGGATTGATTTGGGGATGGGGGACAGGGTAATTGCTGAGCAGGGGTTGGGCAGGTGTAGGGGTGAGAGCCAAAATCACCTTTCCCAATAAATGTGGGAGTGTTGGCAACATTGTCTCTCTCTTTGATCCATATATGCTGTGATGGGTAGGGGGAATTCATCAGTCAAAAGACAGACCAAAAAACACACTAATATCTAATGATTTGAGGGGGAGGTCTCACTCATGGTTTTTGATCTCTTGGGGTTGGCAGTGAAATTGGTATTACTCCATTAAAGTCAATGAGGTTTCACTTGGGAACCAGGGCCCGCCACATGGATCCAGTGATGCTACCTCTCACAATTTTGTTGTGAGTCTTTTGATATTTGGTGGAGTTTTTTTTTAAAGCCCCAGCTTAAAAATGGAAGTTTCTAACCCTTGTGGTTGCAGAGAAAAGCCTGAAAATGTGCCAAGTGCACCTTAATCTTGTTTGTTTGTTTTTTTAAGGGCACATAAAAAGAACCCTCACATTTTTAACTTGGAAACGTGTGATTTTTAAGCCAATCGTGATTTTGGAAGGGCCTCCAGACTGATTCATGTTTTTTGAATGGCTCAGGTTGCTCCAGCTGCAGAACAGGAGCCACAGTTACAGAGTTCCTCATTGGTAGGAAGCCTCACAAATATCTCCAGGTTGTGGACCAAGGTAAATAATTGAATCCACAAAGGAGCGGGGAGTAGATTTTCTGTGTTGCTGTCAGTGAACATTTAGAGCCAGGAAACAGATAGTTTTGAGAGGTGGGAGGGATTTCCTTAGCTTATTACTTCAAAGTCATTGTCACCACATTCGTGACCATTCCTATAGGCAGAAATGGCCCAGATTCCTGGATGAATGTGTCAGAACTGTTGCACTTGGAGTGAATGAAGTACTGTGCATGCCACGGAAGAGCCCTGATTCTGTTGTAATGAACTAAGCTTTGACTGGACCTAATGGAACCACCACATGCTTGAAATTCTGATCTTGAGGAGAGTTCCAGCTCACAGCAGGAGCCCTTGTAAAATACGTGAGCTGCAGGCAACATTTCCAGGTATCTCTGTGTCATGGGAAAGGAATCCAGGTTTGCTGTGATTATCACCTGTTCTGGACAGAGAGATAAGGAAGAAAAAGGCAATTAAAACTGCATCGCATTTCCTCTGTGCCTCCTAAAAGAGCAATGTATAATTTGACATGTTGGTTGCTATCCTGCTTGGTGGGCGCTCTGTATTGTCTGGAATTAGCATGAGCTTAGCCAGTCGAGCAAATTCTGCTCTCTCACATGCACTCAATGGAGAGCAGAATCTGCCCCAGTAGTGCACATTTTATTGGTGGGACGATTTGATTGGGCCAGGAAAATCAGGAGAACTTCTTAGGCATGCTTATGTGGTGTCTAGAGTAAATAAGGAATCAAAGGGATAAAAGATGTTTTCAGAGGAAAACAAAGTGTCAGTATGAATCAAAATATCTGCAACTAAGTGCAAGATTTAGGACACTGAGTCCTATTAGAGATCAGGAAATGCCACTGAAAGGTGGTTACCAATTCAGACTAAGCACATCATTATGAGCAGGCTGTTGTTTCTTTAATTCCCATTGGATCAACAACTAAATTAATCCTATGCATTTGCAGCAGCCTGAAGAAAGCTAAAGGAGACAACATAACCTCCATGAAAAGAGCAGGAGGAAAATTTGAAGTTTAACTGTAGGCAGTATTGTTATAATTACTACATGTTGTGTTATGATTAATGGGGTAGATTCCTTTGGGAGAGGCAGCTTCTGGAACAGCAGGCAGCCAAACGATGCTGAGCTATTTCCTTGAGTGAACCCTGTGGAAATGAGATACTTATGTATGACTAAATATCAGCCAAGATTGGGAATAATGTGATGGCTAAATAAACAGCTAATTTAAGCACCATGGCAAATTACCAGTTGGTTTCATTCTGTGAAATTCCAGCTGATGGTTCTGTATGAGAGAATGGTACATTTTTCTCTCTATTTGTAAATGTAATACAGTATTGTGGCAAGGCATTAGTCATGAAGACACCCACTTGCTAGCACTGTATTTCCAGTTGTTTTCAGATACTGGGTTGGTTTCAGGCCACATCTGTGGCTGGTACAAATCAGCATATCACTCTTGACTTCAAGGGGTCTAAACTGATTTATAGCGGCTGCGGGGCTTGCCTCCATGTACAGTCCACCCACATTTTTCAAACTAATCTTAAGCACCCACTCCTGATATGCTCTTGACAGTGATTCTAGATGGCGTGGACCACCTTAGATTGTGAGCCCCCTTGGAGCAGGGGTAATTTCTGAGTGTTTGGAAAGTACCTAGCCCATTTTAAGTGCTACCACACAGAAATTATTGTCCTCTACTGAGATTGAGCTCTCTGGGCAGGGACTGCTTTCTTGTTCTGTCTTTGTACAGCTCCTTACACAATGGAGTCCTAGTCTGTGACTAGGGGTCCGAGGTTCTACCACAATACAAATAGTTAATAATAATAATAATATACCCATTTGTTGTCCCCTACCTCTGTCTACTACTTGGCCTTGTATCCTCGGAGCCTCTGTCATCCTTAGCTCTTATGCTTTTGAGCAGAAGTCTCCCACCTGGCTATTTTAATCTTTCTGCACTCTAAGACTCCCCCCCCACAGCTCCAAAATGACTCCGCAAATCACATGCATGCAGCCTCTATTCCATTGGTGTAAACTTTATTAGCAGTTCTTGGCAAGACCAATCTTCTGTGATTAAAAACATCTCTTTTACCACCGATGCTATCATCATTGTAAACCCCTGGAGAGGAAAGTCTTTTAAAAACTTCCAAGCTGCTCAAAAGAGACATTTTCAGTCTCCCCAGATTAATCACCCTAACTTTAAACTAGGTGGCACTGGCTGAAGTGTCTTTTGTTTTCTGTCTATACAGTGCCTAGCACAAGGGCATTCTGATGCTTGTTTGGGTCCCCAGGTGCTACTGTACTACAAATAACTATAAGTGATATCCCATTACATATGTATATTTCCTAAACTGACAGATTTGTTTTCTGATTTGAGGCCAGCTCAGCAATGTGATCCTTTCCAAATGGGTCTGGAAAAGTTCATTTTCATAATAACCATCAAGAAAAGGAGTACTAGTGGCACCTTAGAGACTAACCAATTTATTTGAGCATAAGCTTTCGTGAGCTACAGCTCACTTCATCAGATGCAAGTCCTCCTTTTCTTTTTGCGAATACAGACTAACATGGCTGCTACTCTGAAACCTATAATAACCATCGTTACTCTATAGCATCAGGTCCCAGCAATGCTCTCCCATAATCTCTTTCGTCAGGGGATTCCAAATCAGCAATACAAATGCATTCTGGGATGACATTCATTAAACAAGGTCTCAGCTATGGAGATATATTTAAAAAAAAATCAATTCCTGTTTTCAGCATAAAAAAATTGGGTATTTACCAGTTTATGATGATTTGTGTCTCTTAAAGGAGACTGTCCCCATCCCTTGATATGGCTACAGACAGTTTGGCGAGTGTACTGTGTAGAAGTATATCCTTAATCACTCAAAATAGTTTAGCTCTAAACCGTTAAAACTGGGGAGGATTACAATATACCATTTCAGGGATGAGCTCCCCTTGTCTTACCCACCTACCTTGCTTGACAGGTCCAGTTTCTGCCTCCTGTAACTTATAAGCAGGTAAGACGTCATAGTAAAGGTTGAGTAGAATGTCGCTGTGCAGAAGAATGCAAATATATTTTACATACCAAAGTCAGGTGGTTTACAAAGGAGCTGATTTCCCAGGGCAGTAAGTTTCTCAACAGCTTATAATGTGTCTATCCAGTGCCTAGTATGGTGTTCACTGATCATTCAGTGCTTAATGTGCTTGCAAAAGCCCTGCTTTAATCTGTGTCTGGTTCCAACTTGCTGTGCATGACCACAAGAGTTTCACAGCACCCGGCCCAGACTCTGTCTGGGAAGCCCATCCCTTAATGATGGTGTCTCCAGTACCATACTTAGTACAATTGGGCCCTGATCCTGACTGGGTCTAGACACATTCCTGCAAATAATAAATAAATACAAATAACTCAGTAAGGAGTTGTTGTATGTGGAATTTGACCTCTATCTTGCATTATACTTGATCTTCCTGTAGAAATCTCACTGACATCACTGAGAATTTAGCAAACAGACTGAGGGCAGCATGTGGCATTTAGCATCCAGGCATGTCAGATGAACTGACCTAATAGATCAGGAACCAGTCCAGCCTGTTGGGTTAATTATTTCTCTGTTAAGAATGCTCATGACATGCAGCGGTGGCTCCCAAGGCATTTGGGCCCAGATCCTCAAGGACATTTAGGCACCTAACTGCAATTGATTTCAATGGGAGTTAGGCATCTAAATATCTTTGCGCATCTGGGCCTTGGTAATTAAGAAATAATGGCAAAACTGTTATTGAAGCCTTGCTGATCATCATGGCTGATATTTATCCGTAGCATGATGGGCGACTGCAAAAAAACCTCAGCACCATTTTTGCAGCACACTGGGGCTGCAAGTGTACTGGCCACACATGAGGGCCTCGTGTCGGCCATCAGAGAAGGTGGCTAGTCAGGGGCAGGCTAACGTAACCATGTTGGCATGGATCCAGTGACCCTAAACACACCACAACAACAAGGGGTACACACAGGGCAGTGTCGGTGCTCCAGCCTACAAGCTGTAGGGTGAGGGAGGTTGCATGTCTGTATTCTGGCTTTGGGGTGTGGATTTTTCAGCTCCCCAAAACACCCACAGTTCTCCTTCCCAGGGCTTCCAGAAGATGAAGTGGATTTAAGAACAAAACCGCATTGCTCAACCCCGCAGCACTGGTAAACGTTCAATGTTATCAATGGCTGAGAGGAAAGAATTACTAAGTACCATTACAATGGTGGCAATGTGACCTTCCCACTACCATGCAGGAGATCCACCTGTGACTGCTGGCTCTTGGATCTTGCTCACCAGGGGCTGTTAAGAAGCACCCTGGGGAAGAAGGCATGGAGTGATTTGATCTGCAGTAACTTCCCCAGCTCTTTGAGGAGTGGCACAAGTGAAGTTCTGTCCAGTTCCTATTGGTGAAGAGAATCATGACCACAAAGCAAGATTTTTAGGTTGGAGGATGACTGTGAAGCAAAAGAAAAGAAGGGACCCTCAAGGTCTTGACAAGGATATAGAGGACTGAGGCAACTGAAAATAATTCTAACATCTGCTAACCAAACTTAAGTTCAGCAGTTAAGATTCAGAACTCTGACAAACTCTTCTATCTGAGAGGCTCAGCCCTTTTGTTAGCAAAATATTTATTATTCCAGAGAATTTTATTTTCAGTTTCATTTATTTCAAGGGAATTAAAAGAGGTGTTTCTCTCTTTATTGTTTATTGTTTATCTTCTTTATTGTTTCTCTCTTCTCTCTCTTCCCTCCCCCCCCCGCACCCCAGCTCTCAAATGCTGCCAGGTTTGGGATTTGGATGTTAGAAAACCCTGTAGTAATGGTTCTTGTCCAGTAGTCAAAAGTGAATCTCAACCATTGGGTCAGAGATAAATAAAGATGGGATGAAAAAAATAGGCAAACATTTTAGACTCCCTTCTCCCCTCCCCCCCAAACCCACCAAAATATGGAGTGTCAGGTTTGCTTATGAACAAAGGGTTTAAAATGCCAACACAATTTCCAAGGGAAGTGATGACAGACCTTTGCCTTGAGTCATTAACACTAGACTAGAAAAGGAATCAAGAAATACAGGTAGGGTTTCTAATTTCGGGGGGGAGGGAAGTTTCCCCTGATTTTTTTGGTATTTCTATTTATGGCTAGTTTCTAGAGATGTGCAAATAATGCTTCTCTTGTACTAAATGTGTAATACCTCAGGTCCCCCATGGATAAGCTTGCAGGGAGCAGGAGAGGGGTTTATTTAAAAAAAACTTTTTTTTTTTTAGTGTTTCCAGTGCTTTTTGTGAACACCTTTCAAGGCTGCCAAAATTATGTGGGTGCTTTCAGTGTCTACAGTATATATATATATATATATATTAAAATAAAGACTGATTTTTCCTTTGGGCTGATTTTCACTATTCCCCCCCCCCTCGCAGTACAGTGAAGGGAATGAAGAGCCCCTGCACTGGCCCCTTGGTGGGGGGGGCTATGATTTGACTTCCCAGGTCTTCCCCACCTCTCATGTCTCAGCATCCTCTGCTTTGCGAAGCTGAGGGAGTTTGAGGGATGGGCCAGGATCCCTGCCCGGCGCCTGCCCCCCAACTTAGCCAAGTTTCCGGGGCAGTTCGAGAAACCCTCGCCCGCCCCCAGCGCTGGAGCGGCCGCTCCCGCGAGCAGCATCTGCTGCTGTTCGCGGCTGGATGCGCCCCCCCCATGACGTCAGCCAGGAGCCTGGACCAATCAGAGAGGCAAAGGGGTGTCCTGGTGGGGACCCTCCTCCCCGCCCCCTCTCTGCAGCCAGCCCTGCCGGGGGGTCCCCGGGGCAGGGGCCTATATAAACCCCCTGGCGCCGGCCCTCTGCCGCTCCCTCGCAGGCTGGAGGAGGAGAAAGAGCCCGGCAGGAAAGTGCAGCGGGAGCCGCCAAGTCCCTGCCCCGGCCGGGAGAAGAGCCCGATGAGAGCGGCTTGCCCGGGGCTTGCAGCCTGAAGAGCCACGAGCCCGCGTCTCTCCCGAGTGCCATTGTCTCCCCCTCCCTCCCTCTCTCGCCAGCCTTGGACGATGCCCAGTAGCCCGGGGTGGCGGCTGCGGCTGCTGCTGCTTGCCTTGTGCCTGGGGACCGGGGTGCAAAGCTCGCAACCCAAGGGAGCCAAAACCAGGAGGCAAACGCAACAAATAGTCCAGCCACAGGTTCCAAGCAGCCAGAGTAAACGTGAGTATCTGGGGGCACAGATCCGCCGCAAAGGGGGGGGGGGACACTGCCGCAGCTGTCGGGGAGACTTGGGGGTCCAACAGTGGACTTTAGAAACCAAGCCAAAACCTCCCGACGCGGGCTGCAGCCCTGGGTGTAGGTGCATTTTTGTGCATTCGGGGATCAGTGGAGATCCAAAGTGATCTCAGTGGTTCCAGCAGCTGGGTCAGATTTTAGTCCCTTTTAGCGCTTCCAAGCCAGGCTGCAACGAGCCCTGCCTCGAGAGAGCGAGGGACTTGCGGGCGGTGCACTAGTGAGCTTGGGGAAAGTTTTCTGTTTGCCTTTGAATGTCTGTGAGTTACTCTCTGCTGCTCCCCGGTTCCAGCCCAAGTGGGGCAAATTCTGCCACCCTTCCTTAAGCAGTTGACTCTGAGTAGCCCCAGTGGTACTACTCAAGTAGGCATAGCATAATTTGCCCCTGTGTTTTTTTGTCACTAAGGCAGAAGTATAGTGTAACGGGATCTGTTTTAGTTACAGCAAATGGTGATGAAATGTATATGCCAAACTTTTATTTGAACTAAACAGCTGATATTTTCCTGTTTCAGTTCTGGGTATATGAATTTCATTAGAGCCCTTACTTAAGAAAACAATAGTTTTATTATTACATGTAATTAAAAATAACCTTAAAGCAAAACACTAAAACACTCTATCTGCAAACACAATTTGGGAGATGTTTGCTGGAACAATTGCTGCCGTGACCTTTGAAAGCATCTGGGGAAGTTGAGGCTGCATCAGGGAAAAACTTCCTGGCACAAAGATCTATCAGGCTGTGAAATGATCTCTCAAGGGATGTGGTGGAAGCCCTGCTGCTTGGCACACTTAGAACTGACCTGGACAAAACGCTTGTAAGTGTAAACCTGGAAAACAATCCTACAGCGGCTGGAATCTATCCAAAGCCCACTGAAGTCAGTGGCAGTCTTTCCACTGATTTGAATGGAGTTTTGGATCAGGCCCTAGATGAGATTCTGAGTCTATTAACTCTTTGTTTCAAAGTCTCTCTCAACTCCTGTACAGTTACTACAATATTTAATGTGGTGTAGATTGACATTCAGGTGCCTGATCTTGCTTTCTCTGTGTATCCCAGACTCCCATTGTCTCAGTGGGAGTTTTGTATGTGCAAAGAATGCAGGATCATGACCTAATGTATAGTCCACGCATGATTTAACTCTCCTTTTTGACTTTTGTTTGGAGCTCTGTGGTTGAAGGAGGCTAATGTAACCCAAGACTTCTGTTTCTTTTTCAGCGGGCTGTTATGATAATGGGAGATATTATCAGATAAGCCAACAATGGGAACGCATTTACCTGGGGAACATGCTCGTGTGTACCTGCTATGGGGGAAGCAGAGGCTTTAACTGCGAAAGCAAGCCTGAAGGTAAGTTGGTAGGAGTCATGATGAATGAAAAATGGGTTGTGAGGCCAATTAAAATAAGCCTTAAAAAAACGGTAGACCACAGATCAGACTCTCTGCTCACGTTAATGGGCAGGAGAGCATTTACACTGAGGATCTGGCCTGAGATTTTAAGAGGTAGTCTTCATTAGACATGGGCCTGCAATCAGAACCCTGGGCCCAAATAACATTCAACCTGAAGTTTGGATCTGAATCTGAACTTTGCAGCCAGCTTCATCTCTATAATCTGACCTGACCCTAGATTTGAAATCCCTAACAAATGCAGAGTACACAGCAAATCTGGAGCCAAACTTTTCAGCTCTGACTTCTCTAAACTTTTTGTTTGATTGTATTGTCTGTAACTGTTAATATGCATTTCATAGCCTTATGTTGTCAAATGTTTTTTAAAAACATTTTAAAAGTTGACTTTCATTTGCAACTTGTTTCACAGTCCTTCTAACTTGCATATGAGCATAACTTGCATAGTTGGGTGTAAGGTTGGAGTAATTATTCTTATACCGATTTATGATTATTTTGATCTCAACTATCTAAGTGTCATAGGGAGACATGGAATAAATTTGGATAAAATTTAGGTTTTGGATAACAGAGGGATTTTTAAATGTAACAGATGTTGGGGGAGATGTGACCCTGTTTGGGGTAACAGGGACATTTGGATAATCAAACTGAACTTTATTTACTGGGCTGTATTCACTGGTTTGCTCTGGCTGTGTTGGTCTGCTTTGGTGATTCAAAGCAGCCATAAACCTATCTTAACTGATGAGATGGTTTATGGCTGTCTTTTGTTGCTGATGCAGCACAAATCAGCTGGTTTGCAGTTGGGTAGAGGGCCTTTTGTGAGCCCTCAGTGCTTGAATGAATTCCACTCTGCCGACTTTCATGCTGCCACACTAATATGTGGCTGTTACTCTTCAGAGAAAACTAGACACATCTGAATTTTCCTGTATAAGGAAAAACAGTGGTGAGGGAGGGAGGGGAATAGGAGTGCATGTGGTTTGTGTTCTTGCAATTTGACTGCTACAGCCTGCACATTAATTAATCATCACATGGACTTTATTTTCCCCTCAGCTGAAGAAACTTGCTTTGACAAATACACTGGATCTACCTATCGGGTAGGGGAGACTTATGAGCGCCCCAAAGACTCCATGATCTGGGACTGTACCTGCATCGGGGCTGGACGTGGGCGAATCAGCTGCACCATTGCAAGTATGTAACAAAGATCATGTTGCTTGAGCCATTGCTCTTCAGTGTTGTGCATGTTCCTGAGAGGTTGACATGACAGCCCCAAGTGCAGTGCAGAATTGCTTATTACTTAGGAGCATGGGGACTGATGCAAAGCCCACTGAAGTCAACTGGAGTCTTTCCTTTGAAAAAGCTCATCCTCTTCCCTTCCAACGCTGATATTCTATGAACGGCCTCATGGAAGTTAATGGAATTATTTGTGTGAGCAAGGCTAGCAGGACTGGGCCTTTAAGAGCAAATGTTCCAATCTACGGCATGTTAAAAATAGTGGGATAAGTGTGTTAGTGCCCTGCCAATAGGACTAGTAAAAAGTCTTTCAGCTCAGATGTCAGAGATGCATTGACTCTTGATGGCAGCTCTAGTGGAGCAGTGTTTACTCACTGCAGAGAATGAAGGCCAAATCCTCAGCTGGTGAAAATCAACATAGTTTCAATGACATTAATAGATCTGTGCCGATTTACACCAGCTGAGGATGTGTCCCTTAACGTGGCCTCTGTAGTGACACCCACTCTGAGAATCTGTGTGCTGGAGATTCAGGGGGCCAGGTTGTGATCTCTCAGACCATTCCCAATGTGCTTCTTACCCATTATGCTTCTCCTGTCTTGGCTTTCTCACCATCCGCTCCCCCTCTGCTGTCTTCTCACCTTTTCCTTTTGTTGCCTCT
Organism: Chelonia mydas; assembly: GCF_015237465.2. Lineage (NCBI taxonomy): Eukaryota > Metazoa > Chordata > Testudines > Cheloniidae > Chelonia > Chelonia mydas. The sequence continues at coordinate 67,481,852 of NC_051251.2, read as the reverse complement.
TTATCTGGAGCGCCTTTCCTTTGAGTTGTTGGGTCTCTCTTTAAGTCACTTCTTAACCACTTCTCTTTAGCTCCTGATTTAGACTCTCTCTGCAAAACAGTTTCTGCTACCGTAGATGAAGAGCACTCTATCAGTACATTTGGGTTTAGATTTCCCAGTCCCTGTGCTGTTTTTGAGAATCACAGCTTTATTGCATCTTTCATACAATAGCAGGTTTGGTTTGGTTTGTCGTTTATTTGCAACATGCAGTGCTGGATACTTCCCATAGGACATCAGACATGAACTCTCAATATCGGATGGAAGGAAATCCTGCAAAGGCCAAGGGGCTAGTTCTGCCCTGCATTCAGTGGAGTTGCATTGGGCAGGGCTGAGTTTGGCCCAGAATCAGTAATGGGAGATTTCCGGTTCAAGATGTTAAATGATTGTTAATCTCCGACTTCCATTTCTTCATCGTGGATTTGATCCAAAGCACACTGAGATCAGTGGAAAGACTCCCGTGATTGCAGTTGGCTTTGAATTAGGTGTCCCATCACTGCTATTGCTCAGATTGTTTGGTCATTTTAGGAATTAGACCAAGGTCAGGTGCCTCTGAATCTTGATCAGTGCTATGATCCTTATCCATTCAGACTCAGCCCTTGCAATACTCCACTTGCTGTTCTTTCCGCAAATGGAACTGTGCTAACTAGTGGATCCAAAATGTATTTATTACAAATCCATCTGATCATAACACTGCCATCCAGGTCTTTGAATTGGCCTACAGTTTGTCAGCGCATTGAATTTTAGATTTAGCTGGATTAATATCAGAATATCAACTATAAGGTCCTGCCCCTTGTTCTCAAAATTCTGGCTAGCTCTCTTGGGCCTCCTGGTTCTAGGTAATTCAACAGGCCTAAATCGAGCTAGTTGAAAAACACAGCTTTTTAAAGAAAATGGAACAATAATTTATTTGAAATTTTTAAACTTTTGTGGGAATGTCTAAATGAAATGAAAGTTTGTTTTGATTTGACTCCAAAGTTTTCAGTTCAATTAAACTTGAAGAGAAAGTTTTGGTTTGGTTTTTAAACACTGAAATAAAACAAAAAATTGTAAACTAAAACAAAATGAAAAATGTGATTTGAAATTGAAGAAAATTTAATTTCTTTTCTTTAGCAATTTTCTACCAAAAAGCCTAAAGAAATCATTTAAAAAAAGAGATGTTTTCCTGCAAAAAAAAAATGTTTTTGATGAAACCCCAAAGTCTCACCTGAGTGCTGTGGGTGACTGAAGAACTTCAGAAAGCATCAGTGACTCTTCTATTTGGAACTCTCTTTCTTTGACGTTCAAGAAAGCGCCGCCCTTTGACAATAATTGTCAGCCAACCGGAATGAGGGTGGTCTAGCCTAGTGGTTAGAGCAGGCATCGGGCCCCCAAGGACTAGGCTCAGAGCCGGAGTCAGCAGCTAAAGCCCAGGGTCAAACTGGAGGGGCAGGAACTGGATACAGAACCGAGTGTTAAGTGAGAGTCAGGAGCCAAAGGCCAGGTCAAACCAGATGGCAGGAATTGGAGCAAGCAGGGGAGAAGGCAAGGAGGGGCTCAAGGCAGAGGCCCAAGATAAGGCAGGAGTAGAAACAGTGGTGGGCGTGAGCATCAAACAGCCAGTAAATTGCTGCGGCTGGTTTAACAGCCAGCCTCCTAGTGCCTGCAGCCAATCAGGCGGCATGGCCAATCAGGGAGCCTGCGGCAAGCCAGCTGTACTGATGAGGCCGCCTGGAGATTACCTCTGCTGCAGGCCCTGATTCCCTGACAATAACTCTTTTCCTCTTGGCATTTATCTTCGCCAAAAGTTCATTTCACATTGCCTTGGGATGCCTGAAGAGGATGCCGTTTAAATGACAGGGGATTGGATTGTTTGCTATTCTACGGTGAATATACACAGACCCAATTCTCAACTAGGTGATGACTAAACCATTTTCTGTTTGCCACAGATCGGTGCCATGAAGGGGGTCAGTCCTACAAGATTGGCGATACCTGGCGCAGACCACACGAGACAGGTGGCTACATGTTAGAATGTGTGTGTCTGGGTAACGGGAAAGGGGAATGGACCTGCAAACCTCTAGGTACGTAGTGATTTTTGACACATTTCTTTGAGAGATCAGGCTTCAGAAGTATTTAACAGATGTCATTGAAGAATCCTATATTAAAACAAAGGATGCTCATTTGAACTGATTCAGGCCTTTAGCCTGATCTAACTTCACCTGGTACATTTTTTTTTTTTTCTGGCGGCCTCCTCCCATCTACCAATATGGGAAGGCAAAGGTAGTCATGACCCCCCCGGACACCTGTTTGTGACTCCCAGGGGGTTGCCATCCCCAGGATGAGAGCCCCTGGTTTTTAGAAATGTTTAAAACAAACACGAAAACCCTGTCTTTTTTCCTCCATTCCCACAGCTGAGAGATGCTACGATAACGCTGCTGGGACATCCTATGTTGTCGGAGAGACCTGGGAGAAGCCCTACCAAGGCTGGATGATGGTGGACTGCACTTGCTTAGGCGAAGGCAATGGACATATCACCTGTACCTCCAGAAGTACGTATCGATTTTCTCTTGCCAACGCTATGCAGAATGGCCAAGGTGCACTTCATTCTGCTGAAGCTCAGGTTCTAAAATGATGCCTTTTCTTATCCTTTCTTTGGGGCCCAGAATGCACAAGCTGAGACACTTAAGTAAGACAAAGGGAGACAACTTCAAGCGTGTGATGTGCTTGATATTACATAGAGAAGTAGGCGTAGTATTGGACTTCACCAAAACAAATTGTATGGGGTGACCAGATCAAACTGTAACATAAGAATGGGTCACAAGCAAAAATTTGCGAATGGCATTTGCCATATCCTGTTCTGGAATCCCATACCCCTTGTGGATGCATTTGAGTTAGCTCTCCGTGCAGGTCGATAAGTGGTTATCTTGTTGGGTCCATGCTGTGCTTTATACAGCAAGCTTTTGGGAAATATACGTATAGGCTAAATGGCTATCTAGTGGGTTAAATTATGCACTGATTTACACTCCACATATCCCACAAGGAAGTCAATGGAATTGTGCTGGGTTACAGACCATACACAGTTTGGCCTAGAATTGCCCCCATGGAGAGACGGTGCCTTTAAAGGGGAAACTGTCATCTGGTTTATCTTTCTTGAGATTCTGGTATTATTAACAAATCCAAAAATTCCTGTAGAGCTCTAAAAATGCAGGGTTTGTCATTTTTTTAACATAATCTAGTACATCTGAAAGCCAAAACAATGATTATTTAGTCTAATGCTTTGTCTACACTGAGGATTTTGGTAATGGTGTGAACTTTTAGTGTAAACACTCTGCAATTGTGCAAAGATCTTTTAACACCAGCACATCACTTTTACACTCCAACTATGTACCAATGCAACTACAGTATTGCAAAATATCCCAGTGGATTGGCCTATGAAATGTAAATGGGGCCTTTACAAGTTAGTTCTGCTTATTGCCTTCTCTTCTAGTATGACTGTACTGTAAAACAAGCTCCATTGTGGAGCTATGACAATTTGCACCAGCTGTACATCTGCCCCAAGGTAATTTGACCTGGTCTCTTGTACCTTTGTTATGTGGGTTTTGAGATCTTCCTCTGTAGCCTTTAAATGGTCTCATGCCCAATTGCCTTGAGATACAAAGCTAATAGCTTTTTGCTAATATAAACAATAGAACTGTAAAGAAGTAAAACACATAGAGGTTTGGGATTAAAGTCAAAGTTCTGGAGAGAGGTTAGTCAAGAAATAAGCGATGAAACAAAACCAGCCTTGACCATTTCGACTCTGTTTGAAAACACATGGGGGGGAAAATAATTAATTGTCAAATGGGAATGGACAAAGCAGAAAGAGAACATGTTATGTGCAAGCTTCGAAGTTATTATAATCAACACAAACAATTAGGCAGTGTCCTTCATCTCACAGTTCTGGAGTCTACTGTTGGACCTTATAGGAAATTGCAACCTATTCATTGTTGGAAAAAAATGGGTTTTGCTTCCAAAATGGACTCACATCTATAAATACATTGTCTAAGTGTAAAATGATAGTTGTGGCCCACACAGTAGTGTAAGTACTGATGTGTGGATAAAATATAAGTGTTATGGCTAAGAGTTTCCAAAGTAACTAGTGATTTGGGTGCCTAAATTCTTGGGTGCCCATCCTGAGACACCTGATCTTTCGAGGGCAAGTGTCCACATTTTCATATACGTATAAATACATTACCAGCCCTGTAGCTACTTACCACTTTCTTGGCAAATACACAGCACTGTGTCATTTTATCTACTGTGATTGGTTAATGTGTTTGCCACATGTTAGTTTTTGACCCAATGTACTCTAGCGCATTGGCGATCTGAAGTGATGCGTACCTCATTCCACAGTTGTTTATATAGTAGATGAAAGCGTTTTTGACCCATGATTAAATGTGCGTTATTGTATCGAGTTGCCGTTGCATGTGAGGGTAAAATGCTGTAATGGAAGAAGAATGAGTTAATCCATGTGGCTCTGCATGCAGCTAGAAGTAGTTTATTATGCTATCATTTGAACCTATTTGCTCAATTCATCATGGGTGGTAGATTATTTAAAGACAGAATTCCCAGACGCACATGTGAAACTTCCATTAACTATAATGGCAGTTGCTTGCATATTTCTGGGTGAAGAATTTGACCCAAAGATATTACCTATCAAACAGGATTTAGTTCCTTCCATGTGAAATAGGCCCACGAGGTTCAACTGGGCCCTGTCTACAGCATGCAATGACCATGCTAAGAAACCATTTAGAATTAAACAACATTAAAACTGGTTTCAGCTTAAGCAGGGTTTTCCCCACAATACGGACAAGGAACAAGGTGCTTAAAATGGTTTTGAAAACTATTCGCAAGAGTGGGCAGTAACCCAGGAGTTGGTTTCCCATTCTGCCTTGTCCACACTGGGAGCAAAAAGGTGTTATCGGAAAGAATGTTTAAAATCACTGGGTGAAATCCTTTACCATTTAAATCAATGAGAGTTTTGCCATTGACTTCCAAGGGACCAGGATTTCATCCAATGTTTTAGAGTGGCTTCCCAGCATGTGCCTTTCTGCAATACAGTCAGGGCTTTAAAGCATATGGATACCTTGGTAGGGGTGATGGAGCTTGGTAGTGGAAGACAAACTGTACTGTGGAAGATTAGTCATGGAATATCAACAAAGGACCTAGTATATTTGCTTTTGTGATTGGCATGCTGCTAAATATAGGAAAAACTAAGCCTTGCTTCCTTTGTTATAAATGTTTCCTTTCCTCTGCAGATAGGTGCAATGATCAGGACACCAAGACTTCGTACAGAATTGGAGATACCTGGAGCAAGAAGGATAACCGAGGAAACCTGCTTCAGTGCATCTGCACTGGTAATGGCAGAGGTGAATGGAAATGTGAAAGGCATTCAGCTGTACAAACTCCTGGCATTGGTAAGTGGTAAATCTTATTGGTAAGTGGGGGCACTGAACAATACAAGTCACACACAAAAGGTTTTGTGCTGAATCACACAACACTGATTTAGGCAAAAATCTTGTCAAAGTTAACGAGTTTTGCGAGAGGAAGATCTGCAATATTTAAGGTCAAAATTTGACAGGAGACTAAAAATTGTCATCTTTTGTGCATGAGCAAATGACAGAATTCATTTACGCACATGCAGATTAGAACATGAGCATGTTCAAACGTGCCAAAAAAAATTAGCATGCACAGATTTATGGACCTATAAATAGAGGCTATATCTTGAAAATGCGGCACTTTGGGTTAATATTTTTGAAATCTATAGGCTTTCTACAGAGTGACTTACTTTAAATTTCCTGAATTTAAACTTGCAGATCTTGTGGCTGTCAGAAGTTAAACTATTCTTCTGGCAAGATAAACACACCCACTTATGCTCAAGCTTTAATATGTAGAAATGTCAAGAAGGCACTTATGTGTTCAATAAATTGTATTTTGTATATCAGATCCTTTGTGATCTTTGGTATGGGGTTTATTTAGTTTCCTGGTGTACACTGTCCTCTGTCCTAGGTTTATAGCAAAATATTCAGCTTCTAAAGGTTCTTTGTCATTTTAATGATCTATTTCTGCTTTTAATGTGTAAATCTAGCTTTTTCCCTGGAGTGGATATAAACTAGGTTTTGTGTTAATAATTTCCTACTCTTGCTATCACCAGTTCCACCCCGTGGTGGGAATGCTAGTGTAGACAGACTCCAGGAAACCTGTAGTGCTTAAAGAGCAGAGCTCTGAGCAGATCTAAACCACGCTGTGCTTTTAAAACTCCAGTGGTTGTCAAAGCCTTGCCTATACTTTTGCTCCCATATGGGCTGTTGCAGGTAGAGCTAAACTGATGGTAGGAAAAGTGGGAAATTTTAGCAAAAGTTTCCAAGTGTAGAAGAGGCCTCTGTGTCTCTTTCCATATTACTCTTAACTAAAGCTGCTTGAAAATTTTCCTTTGAGAATATTTTTTTGATGGAAAATGGTGGTTTTTTTCCCAAAATAGACTTTTCATGAAAAAACTTGTTTCTTTGGAGATTTTTCAGGTTTTTGGTGAAAAACTGGAAAAGAAAAAACAATCCACCCAGTTTTTCAGTTTGGGTTTTTTTTCCTCCTTCTTTCCTTTCTTCGTTTGTTTCCATTTTTAATTTCAGTTTGTCATCCAAAACAGCAAAACATTTTCATCAGAAACTTTAAATCTTACAACTTTGGTTTTTCCCCCCCAAAAAATTTCCTGTGAAAAACAACTGGCATTTTTTGACCTGCTCTAGTCACAGTTGTTGGCTGTACAGTCGCTCTTGTTGCGGAGGATCATTAGCATGGATAGAGATTCTTTTTTATTTGTTTTTATGTTGAAATTTACCAATTGAAGTGCAAACAAATGTTATGAAAATGGAAAGCGATTAATAAAAATATCTGCAGATAATTATGCCTAAGAAAGTTAAATGCTTTTAAAGGGAAATTGTCACCTGGTTTATCTTTCTTGAGATTCTGGTATTATTAACAAATCCAAAAATACCTGTAGAGCTCCAAAAATGCAAGGTTTGTCATTTTTTAACGTGATCTAGTACCTCTGAAAGCCAAAACAATGATTATTTAGTCTAATGCTTTGTCTGCACCAGGGATCGGCAACCTTTGGCCCATGGTCTGCCAGGGAAAGCCCTTGGCGGGTCAGGCTGGTTTGTTTATCTGCCACATCCGCAGGTTCGGCCGATCACAGCTCCCACTGGCCGCAGTTCGCCATCCCAGCATAGCACTTAACCTAGATTTTCTGTTCCTTATTTTTTGGATTTAAAGGCTGCTGCTTATTCCCTCTTTTCTAACATTTTCTGCCTCAGGATCTGCATCCTCAACCTTCACAGATGTACGAACTGCACTTTACCAGCCCCAGCCTCAACCCCAGCCTCAGCCGTATGGTCACTGCGTTACTGACAGTGGGGTGGTGTACTCTGTTGGGATGCAGTGGCTCAAGACACAGGGCAGCCAACAGATGCTTTGTACTTGCCTGGGCAATGGTGTCAGCTGCCAGGAGACAGGTATGAGCTTTTCTTTTAATGCTCACGCCTAGACAAATCAAGGCCCCAGTGCAGCGAAACTCTGAGCAGGTGCGTAGCTTTAACTCTGTGAGTAGTCCCATTGAAGTCGGTCTTTAAGTGCTTTGTTGGATTGGGACCAACGTGCAAAAGGATTTTAACTACATAATTGTCTTTAGTGCAGCCTCTGAACTAAGATCCTGATACAAAGCCCGCTGAAGTCAGTGGAAAGAGTCTGACTGACTTCAGTGCATCCGGCACTAACAGAATTTCAGCTGTTGTTTTCACTTGTAGTGAAGCCCAGTTTCTAAAGACATAAGGACACGCTCTCCTAAGTCAACACTCATAACGTGTCTTAATGTTCATGGCTCCTACGTGCATTGATGGGAGAGAGAACCCCATGGGGGTTTTTGTCCCGCACTGGAAAGTAGGATCCTGGGGAATGTATAAGAAGGGTGTTCTGAAGAGCAAAATGAGGAACAGCAAGGGGCTTGGAGAAGGGAAAGGAAAGAATCAAAATTTCTTCCTGGTTTTGATTATTTGGGGCCTGGTTCTGTAGGACAGAAGTAACTCCCATTTTGTTACATACATATGGCAGTGGGAGAATAAAGCTATGGGATGCAGAATTAGCAACTTTATTCAAACTAAGTTGCAGCAGTATGTTTCTGGGGGAGGGTGTAGGTTGAATGATGATGTTACAGGGCTAGATCCTCAGCTGGTATAAATTGGCCTGGGACAATTGAAGTCAGTGCCATTTATACCAGCTGAGGATTTGGTCCAGAGAAGCTAGAGTTACTTTAGGGCATGAAGAACTGGAGTGGGGACACTGAGCCGTAATGTAATGTTGTGGTTTGCTTTGTTTAAAGCTGTGACCCAAACCTATGGTGGCAATTCTAATGGGGAACCGTGTGTTCTGCCATTCACCTATGGTGGGAAGACTTTCTATTCTTGCACCACGGAAGGCCGTTCGGATGGACACTTCTGGTGCAGCACAACCTCCAACTTCGAACAGGACAACAGATACTCCTTTTGTACTGGAGAAAATGGTAAGCTTATCTAGAGAAATGTATTGGGGAAAAATAGGTTGAATTTCCAGTATCTGGGTATGGTGACTATAAATGCTGTCTGGGCCAGATGTAGCTTGGCTAAATGGGCATAGCTCCACTGAAGCTGCTGATTTACACCATCTGAAGATAAGATGAAAATGATAGCTCTGCAGATTAAAGTTACAGAGCATGAATAGTTCTTGTGAACATGTTCCCCATCTTCCCTGCATCTTGCAAACATTAAACTCCCAACCCTGGGATGTGGCGAAGGTGTCAGTTCCCCTGGTGAAGTAGGAGTAGCCAGGGAAAAGGAGGAGATGATGGGACTACATGTCTATCCTTTTGCCCTTGAGGGTTTTCTTTAGCTAGCTAGCGAGGGTCTCCTGTAGTGCTGTCTGGGAAAGGGCCCAGATCAGCATTTTTATTTAAGAAAATCTTTGTGTCCTATTGCTCTACCTACTTGACCTTAAAAATGAAGCTGTTAACCAGAGTATAGCTCACTGTCTTTGATACATGGGACCTTTAGACCTCTCTTGGCTGGTTGAATTTCAACCAGTCAGACAAGAGCCCTGGCCCATATTAGGCCATGAGGGTAGGACACTGCCCAGAGTCTTATCTGTGCAATCCTCTGATGTCACTCCCTCAATCCTGACTCCCCAGTCAGATTGCCTTATATAGCAGCAATCCTCATCTGCCACTGGGAAGGGGTGTGACATGACTAATGCAACATTCTACATCAGCTGGGGGTGGGGTGGGGAGGGAAGGGCAATGGTTTGGAAGCCCATGGACCTTCCATAAGACAGCAGCCAGACAGGGTCAGATCCAGCAGAAATTCCCCTAAGTGAAGCACGGCTGAAGTTATTAATGTATTGGTAGATTTAGTAACGTGGTAAAATACTACTTCTCAGATCTGTCGTTTTTGAGCAGCCTTTCACTCGCATGAGTTTGTTTGTTTTTTTAATATCTTCTGGTTCCTTCAGATGAAACTCGAGATCCCTTTCCATCATGTCACATTTGTTCTATTTTAAGAGAATTCGTGGAATTCAGCTGCTCTGGATTGCATTGGTGATAGGTGCCTAAGAGATCCCTTTTGCTTCACTATGGGCTGGGGAAATCTCAATATAGGAGGATGCAAGCAAAGGCTTCATTCTTCCTGGCTATTTGTACATCATTGAGTTGCAACTGTTTCCTAAGGGCTGAGGTTTTATTTAAAGTCCTTGGTCACAGCCCAGCTCTCAGTTAAATCCATCCAGCCCCATTTACTTCCATGGGTTGTACACGTGTCATAGAACAGAGAGAATATTTGACTCACTGGACCAGTTCCCTCACCCTACTCCTGTTTGTTCCTGATGACTCTGTTGGTGCAAAGAAACTCTAAAGCAGACCTCTGATGATCCTCTCTGCCAGGGGAGTCTGTGGGCATTATGGAGCCGCTGTTATGATTCCAATGCCGATGCCTTCCCTGGCACAGGCGTCCTATGCCGGATTTCCCTACTCTGATTCCCGTGGCCAGGCCCACTCTTTCCACATCTGTGCATGCGGGATGGCGGTGCTTTCTGGTTACGCAAATCCGTTGAATGTTGACCAACCTTTCACACGGTTTACATTTACATGATTAAATTAGTCTCCGTCAGAAAAGAGGGTTATGGGTACTCTGAGGAGGGGCACATGCAAACTGAGGGTCCGGGCTATGTTCTGAAACAATTCCTGGCTCCTCTGAGGAGACTGCTGGCTCAGATACATCTTTCTTTTACTCCTCCTGCTTTCTGTAGTTCTGGTCCAGACCCGGGGTGGCAACTCCAATGGTGCCTTGTGCCACTTCCCCTTCCTGTATAACAACCGCAATTACACGGATTGTACTTCTGAGGGACGGAAAGACAACATGAAGTGGTGCGGAACCACCCAGAACTACGATGCTGACCAGAAGTTTGGCTTCTGCCCTATGGCTGGTAAGTTGTGGATGCTGGTGCTGGATGGGAAAAATCTCTGGCTGGTCTCTGTTCAAGACCAGTCATTGAGGTTTCTGTTTAAGGCCAGTGGTTCTCGGACTGTGGCCCCTGAAATGCAGTTGGGATGTGGAGCCCTTCCACGTGTCCACTGAGCTGCATCCGTCACTGCGGTGAACCTTCAGTCATTAGTGGCTTCCAGGTAGCTGTAGCCCAATCCAATTTGCTTCTAGGGCTTCTAAAGGTGTTTTTTGACCAGTGACTTTGGCATTACAAATAGAAAATAATTTACTCTGCCTGTTTGCTGCTGAGAATTCTGGGCCAGATCCTCAGCCAGGGTAAACTGCGTAGCTTCATTGATGTCAGTGGCGCTATAGAGGTTTACACTAGCAGAGTATCTGGCCTTATGTCTGCAGAAGCCTTCTTCCTCGCTACTCATCCTTTCCTCTTGCCAGATCTTGCAGTTACGGATGACCCTGTGTTTCTAACATCACACTGTTACTGTGGCAATTATGCAGGTCTCAGTTTATGCAAGCCTCAGTGATGTCCAAAGGAGTTGTGTGTGTTTAGAACGAAGGCAACGGAGAGCATTAGCACTTCCTGCAAGATCCGAACACAAGGCGGCTATGAGAACCCATTTTAAACGGCAAACCTTTTCTAACTCAGTAGCGCCCGTGCTACGTTTGCTAGCATACATACAATCCAGTATGGAGCAAATAAAGCTAGTAATACTTTACACGAATAGCAGTGCCTTTTATGTGAGGATCTCAATGTCTTAACAAACATTAACTGAACCCCACAGTACCCCTGTGACGTAGGTGGCAGATACAAGGATCATTCCACCCGTCACTGAAATGCAGCCACCTCTGAGATGGAACCCAGCACATGTTAAACAGTGCACAGGAATGAGATGTAATACTTTAAGACATGAAGTGGCAAAAAAGAATACCCCATCTCATTGAAAATGCAAAGGCAATTTTATGTCCAACCTGTGCTGGAATTCAGCCAGGAGATAAAATCCTTTAGAAACGGTAATTTAGGTGAAAGTATAGGAATAGGTTCTCGGCTGATGTATGTTGCCATATCTCCAAAGACTTCAACAGACCTACAGCAGCGGAGGGTCTGGCCCATGATTTTCCTTTGGACGGTGGTGAACACACATTTTCATAGAAGGCTTGAAACAAAAGACATTTTCCTCCACTTCTGTCTACCAAAAAGTAAAGTGACAATTAAGTGATAGTTTCCTCTTTCTTGTCGTCCTTTAAAGGCAACATGGCTGGGTCTTCACTCTCTTTACATCTGTGTAAAGTGAGTGGCCAGCAGTGGTGGGTTTTACACCCACTTTGCACAGCCATCCATAACTACACAGTCTGCAAAGCAGGGGGGCATCCCACCCAGTCTCTGTAGTTAGAGCCTAACAGGTCTGGAAGTAGAAAGATCTGATTTAGAGTGAATAAACTAATGTCAGGGACTTGCATTTAGAGAACATCAGCACCTAGTGAAAGTGAGATTTGGAAACCTAGTGGGGTCATAAAACCCCCACAGTAGAGTTTGGAACCTGTAACACCATGGGAAGATGTATAGTGGATTATATGAATGTTTGTGCTCGTTGTAACTCTCACTAAATAAAACCCCTCACACTTCTTGAACAGCCCATGAGGAAATCTGCACAACCAGTGAAGGTGTCATGTACCGAGTTGGAGACCAGTGGGACAAACAGCACGACATGGGCCATATGATGAGATGCACTTGCGCCGGAAATGGCCGTGGCGAATGGACCTGCCTTGCATACTCCCAGCTTAGAGGTATGTGTCTTAATTTGTGCACCAAGGGCCTGATCCAACTCTCATTGAAGTCAAAGGGATTCTTTTCACTGACTTCATCGGGAATTAGAGCAGGCCCCCAAAACAATTGTACTTCAACAGGTCTCACTTGTGGAGGCCAGGAGGTATATTTGTACAAAGATCCAGATGTTGTTTACATTCAGGAATAGCACCAATTCAGCACTCACTAAACCTCGATTAGCTTGATCAATGCACATCCTTGCGTTCTCTTGCTTACATTTAAGGTTCAGCACCATTGCAGCTACTCTGGTTGCTGAATTGGGGCTATTCTCCTGTGCAGACAAAGCCCCAGGCTAGGCTGAAGCTTGAAGACAGGGTTAAAGGGCAGTGCAGTCTTGTTGTGCTATTTTGAAGGAGGTTTTTAATTCCTCTGTGTAGGATGAATTACCTTTGCAGGCTAATCTATATGAAAAGTTGGCAGGACAGTACTGAGATTTCTTTTAAGCAGTCCAAGTAGGGAAGTGCTTCGACAGAACCAAAAAAAGAGGACTTCAAAGGGGAGAGCATAGACATTTGATCATCCTAAAGCTACTTACAGCATTGAATTCATGTCTGGAAAAAGCAGAGTGGGTGCTGTCAGAGAGCCAAGAAAGGACGCTAACACCACTGCTGAAATTGGATATAATTTATACGGAAAGGCTCTCTCAAGGGCTTTGAGGTTTTCCATGCATCTTGTGCAGAACGGTGAGAGATGCACAGCTAAAGGATCCGCTGTTCAGTAAAGCTCCCTTCTAACTCTGCCTAAACGGCCAGCACTCAGCATGCTGATCTCTGAAGGAGGGGTCTTGCGGGGAAATGTGGGAGAGAGTGAAAGGAAACTGTCAGGTTAAAGCAACTGAAATGAGCGAAGTCACCTAGTCAGGAAAATATATATATATATATATATATATATATATGTATATATATATATATATATTTTTTAAGGGTGTGGGTTCTCTCAACCCTGCTGATAGATTACAGCTTTCAGGAAACCTCTGTGGGCCTTCTTGTAATATTTCAGCATTTACAAAGCATCAGTGGATTTAGTCTCACAGCACACCCGTGAGGCGGGGAAGTACTAGCCTCATTTTACAGATGGGTAACAGCGGCAGAGCAGATTAAATGTCTTGCCCAAGGACAGGAAAGCTGTGGCTGACCCAGAATTGAACATGGGTCTTTGGAGGCTGATTCCATGCCCTGTCCACTAGCAGTGCAGCTAAATCCTTTCATAAATAACAAGCCATATTTATGACGGTTGATTGCTTCACAAAGCAACTCGCTTCTACAGGGGTTTTCAGGTTTGCTTGTTTTCTTAAACTAGCTTTTATTGACCAGATTGCTTTAAGGATAAAAGGTTAGGGCCAAGTCCTCAAATGGTATAAATTGCCATAGCTCTGTTGACTGGGGGATCTGTGGGTACGAGTGCATCAGTGGGTACGAGTAATAACTGGGGCGTATAATACATCAGTTCCTTTCTTAGGGTAACAACAAAGTGTCATCAAGATACCAAGCAAAAGAAAGTGCAGAGAACATTTTGGGCTGCATTGTGATACCCTTGCTCACACCGAGTAGTATTTTACTTCCACTGAAATCAGTAAGGAGTAACGTGCTGCTCAGCTCGTGTAAGAATATCACAATCTAGCCCTTTATAAGCAAACCCAGTGATTTTTTTAATATGTCATTTTAGTTGCTGTTTCACGTGCCGTAATCAACATGCCACGGGAACCCCATTTGAATAAGGCTAAATACTTTGGGCCTGGATCCTGCAAACCTCCTTCCTACAAGCGTCCCTTAGCCACACAAGTAGTCCCCTTGATATCAATGATGACAAGCGGACACAGGGGATCATAGTGTCTAATCCTATCCTGGGAAGATCACACTTATCTCTGACAGATACCTGAGGGGCTGTCTCTCTTTTCTAGAGCTTTTTGTGGCAATAAGTCTCATTGCACTGATGGGGAGGGGGAAGAATATGTTCCACAGAAGAAGTATTCTATAACTTCTTTTATTTAAAGCAATCGTTGAGGGAAGTATTCTGTTTTCTCTCAAACAGATCAGTGTATTGTCGATGACATCACCTATGATGTTAACCAGACATTCCACAAGCGTCATGAAGAAGGACACATGCTGAACTGCACATGCTTTGGCCAGGGTCGTGGGAGATGGAAATGTGATCCTGTCGGTAGGTTAATTCCCAGCTGCTCCGCTCACCAAGGCCAGGTCGTAGCTACGCAATAACAAGGAAATGTGTGATAGGGCGGGTGGGTGAATTTGGGCCAGATCTTTGGACAGAATCTGCCCTCAATCGCACTAGGAGAAAACTGGAGTGACTGTGACTTCAGAGGAGTTGCAGCGCAGTGAGTGAGAGCAGAATTTGACTTAACTCAGGTTATCTGACATGTCATGGGAGAAGCTGATAATATCTGCAATAACCATAGGTAGTGGCAACTTTACTCCTTACTGATTCCTCCTGTGGAGTATTCCTACACTATAACACACTCTAGCTTCAGTAGCTGCCAATGTTACGGGGTAGCAGATCATTTTTAGCAACCCATTCGACGGAACTCTGACAAATAAGGCGTCCAGCAGGGACCTCCAATTTCGTGCAATCCGCTGTTGTGTGGAGCAAGCCAGTAATGCTAAACCCTACCTTGTAAATTGTTCTTTTTTCTCCGCTTTGCCAAAATCTTATGGTCTCCTGACTGAACTGAAAAGCATGGAAGATTGCACCAGCAAATATTATCTTACTGTGAACAAAACTTATTTTATTTGGCTGCTTATTACACTGGGCAGCCAAACAAAAAGAGAGCAGGCCAATGCTAAGAGTGCGAGTGCTAATAGCATGCCAGAGTTTAGCTAAAACCATCATAGTTCTGTACTAGAATGAAGAGATTTCTACTTTTCTGACCAAAAAAACGAACTCTGATTTGATGATAAGACTTCGTTGTTTGATCTGCGATTACCAACCCCAAGAGAACTTTAACATGTTTTCTTTGGCAACAGTTCAGAAAGCACTAGTGGTTAAATTCTGCTTTATTTATCGTATGCCTGCCCAGATTTACTGGAGATCAGATAGTAAAGTTCTTGCAAATTGCTCCTTTGAAAGAAGGAAATAAATTTTGTTTTAAAATGAGTTGGAAAATATCAACAAAGCTGCTGTCTGTTGAATCTTGTCATTGATTTCCCCAAACCTAGTCCCCATCCTCCCAAAGGGAGTATACAGTTAATGCTCACTGCAGTCCATCAGTAAGACTCTTACTGAGCCGGATTCAGATGTGAGTTATGCTCACCTATGTCTGGAATCAGTGTGTTGAAGTGAATGGTGTTGCTGTAGAGTTTACACCTGAGTTTTGCCATTGACTTCATGGGAACAAGATTGAGCCTTAAAGGAGAGAAGAACAGGTGCAGTGGCTGAAGCCGAACCAGGCTGTAAAATAATATCTGTGGAAGAGAAACTCCCATTGACTCTAGGGGGAGGCAGGACTGCAGGATCAGAGCCTGTCCTTGGCATGCTGTCATTGTCCAAAACATACCCCAGCTGAATTAACATCCAAACCTCTGACTTGCTGTTGCAGTAGTAAATCTAGGGTCTGGATGAGTTTCCATGTACCCTAGTTTTGAAGTTAGACTTCTGTTGCCCCTTTGAGTAATGCTTGGAGGAACACTATTTGCAGTGTGTTTTTCCTCTTCTCCTGTATGTTGATCCAACATTTTGATTTGGGTTTTTTGGTCGTTTAAGTCAACATTTGACACTTACCTGTACCTGTTTCGTGCCTTCAGACCAGTGCCAGGATTCAGAATCCCGGACCTTTTATCAAATTGGGGATTCGTGGGAGAAGTATGTTCATGGTGTTAGATACCAGTGCTATTGCTACGGCCGGGGTATTGGAGAGTGGCATTGTCAACCTCTGCAGACCTATCCAGGTAAGAATCCTAAAGAGTAAACACATTCTCCTGACTAGCTCTGTTTTAGTGTGCTAGGATGGGGTTGGCCACATGAGCGGAGCACAGGGTAAATACCCAGCCTGCTTCCTCTGCTGATCTCAGCAATCTGCATGTCCTTTCATATCCTTGTCAACGTCAAATAAGGTTAGGTGGTTTTCCCTATATATAACGAGCAAGTAAGGGTTTGAATTCTCTAGGTTCTTTTGCCTGTGGATGGTTTGCAGTTGTTCAGCTCACAACATGGTAGGAAATTCCTGTTGGTTTTCTTCAGCAGCAGAACTGTTTCCACCTGAAGGCGGACACAAGAAAGTGTCAATCTTACAAGTAGAGGGCCAGAGACTGATCACCATGAAAATCTGGAGTCATTCCATTGGCTTCACTGGGGTTACTCTAGAATCTAGATTCACACTAGAATCTGGCCCATTGTGGTTTTATTTCCACTTTGGTGTTTCACTGAAATGATAGCTTTGCAATCTATCTACTATCTATACATTGCTTGAAGAATCTATATTCTTACCCAACCCACCTGCTGAAGCAAAATGCACCATGGCAGGAAATGCCTTCCATGGTCAGTGCCCCAAGCAAAACTTTTGAACTCTCCTTTGCCCAATCAATTCTAGGAAATATTCAGAGGCAGGTCAATGTCTCTGTTTGCTGGTTTGTTCTTCCGTAGTTCCATGAACATAACGTGATAAGAGCAGCAGTTGCACCAACTCTTCTGTTTAAAGTTTGCTTCTCCAACTGGGCCTTAGTTTAAATATTAAAACTTTACAGGCAAACACTCTGACTAAAGGATTTGTAGAAAACCAGTTCCACTCTCAATGTATTGTGTGGTTCACTGGCCCAGACCTTGCTTCCACGTTGGTATAAATAGTGAGTAGCTCCGTTAAAACGGACAGAGTAATTTTAGTGCATAACTTCTTCTACATCACGAAGATGATTATTATCAATCCCATTTTGATTATTGGCAGAAAAATTGCAAATAAAAACAAGACTCAGAAAAAGGTAAGTACTGCGTTAACAACCATTGGACCGCTTTGGTATTTTACAGACCTGTGTACTTACTGTCTTATCACACAAATTTCTCTGAGGCAAAACAGCATGCTCTAATAACAGAAGTGCGTTGCAGTGAAGATGTAACTGTGTATGAGTGGTGTTTTTAGTTTATATAAATGGAATCCTTGTGAAAACACAGATAAAGCAAAATAATAGGCTTGTGATTTACATACATACGTTGTCTTAAGGAGAATAAAATGAGATCTGTGAGTAGCTGGCAGGTTAGTACTCATAAGTAGAGCTGGTCAGGAGTTTTTTGATGAAATGTTTTTCCATCAGAAAAATGCTTTTTCATCCAAACTGAAGTTTTTCAAGAGAACTCTTAGCTTCGGACAAATTTTTCACTTCAAAAGTTTGGGGGGCGGGAAATAAACCACTTAAAATTGTTGAAGCATTGCCTTTGACATATTTGGAATGAAAAATTCTGGGTTTCTGGTTTGCAATCAGGTTTTGTTTTGAAATATAAGCTAATTATAGTAAACAAAAAAAAAAAAAAACCCGATACCTTTTTTTAAAAATGTATTGAACTGATCAGAACACCGTGTTTTGACTGACAGAAATGGAAATATTTTGTAGCTCGTGAAGATTTCTGAGATTTTTTGAATTTTCATCCTAACTGGGGAGTTGCCCTATGGAGGGGTGGGGGGCAGGTAATCACCTGCCTTTCTGCTCACTTATTCCAGCTCCCTGGTGAATCGGCGGTTCTGTACGGCCTGCTCATTCTCCACCCAGTTATGAAGAAGGGGCGAGGCAACACGGCAGCAGCTTTGGCCCCACCCCTACAGGCTCTGGCCATGCTGGTGGCCCATGAAGGGTATAAGTGGGCTCTTTAGATCCCCTTGCATCTTGTATGGCCCTCATTAACCCAGAACCTGAGTGCCTCACAATCCTTAATGATTTATCCTCATGACAGCCCTGTGAGCAAGGAAAGGATGTGAGGCACAAAGAGCCTAAGAGTGCGTCTACAATGCAAAAAAAACCCCCTGCAACCCCACAGCAGTGAGTCTCAGAGCTCGGGTCAGCGGACTTAGTGCGAGCCCCACAAGGCCATCTAGATGTTTGCCCTTGGGCTCTGAGAAACACACCCCATGCCTGGTTTCAGAGCCCGAGCTCCACCCCAAACTTGAATGTCTAAACTGCTATTTTTAGCCCCTCTGCCTGAGTCAGTTGACCCAGGCTCTGAGACTCAGCTCTGTGTGGCTGTGGTTCTTTTTTTGCAGTGTAGACACACCCGAAGTGATTTGCCCAAGGCCAGGCAGGAAATCTGTGGTACAGCAGGGGACTGAATCAGTGTCTCCCAAATCCCAAGCTAGTGCCATATTGTGTGAACTTGGCCATATTGCATAGTCTCTTTTTGGGTCAGGTCAACAAAGGTACTTAGGTTCCTAAATTCTGTTGATTTCAGTGGAAGATAGAAATCTAAATACGTTTGTGGATCCGGGCCTTTGTGCCTCCAGCCCTACCCATCCTTCCTCTCTCTCTCTGTGGACACAGATTGAGGCTCACAATTGAACTCTTATCTGAGAGACAAAACAGGAATTGGATGGTAGAACTAAGGACTGCCAGTGAAGGGAAGAATGGGACACAGCCCTCTGGATTTCTTTGCTGAATTTCTTACTGAGCCTCATTGACGCCTCAGACTTCTAAAACAAACATCTCACTGAGTTATGTGAAATATGCGCTCCGTTAGCCTGGAAACCAAGGCTTCGGACTTTCTTTAGACATGAGAGGGCCTGGAAATGTGCACATGAATCAAATGTAAAGTTCCTGAATGTAGATTTGGGGTTAGACAAGCTTTGAAATATTCTCTGGGTGGGTCTGGATTTGTTTGGGCTGGAAGTCTTTAAGTATATGCAGGTATGTATGTTACGCTGTTATCCAAACAGACCATAAAAGGAAACTTTTTTTAAAAAAAAGGAGGGGGATTTAATGGCTAAAATAACAGATCATCCTGCGGAGTCAGACTGCTCTATGCTGGAGTTCTCTGGGAACTTACACCTACTGTGTAAGACCATCTGAGTGTTCAATGACCTTTTCAGCATTTATTTGCAAGCTTTTCACAACATGGTTCAGGGGAGGAGTCGGAGAAAGGAGCATAAACAAGACAAAAAGGTGCTGTGAATTATGAGCTTGATCCAATACCCAGTGGAATTGTGGGTGCCTTTCCATTGGTCTCTAGTGAGCATTGGAGCAAGCCATTAGCATCTTTGGGTCTGATTCAGCAAAGTACTTAAGCACATGCTTAAAGTCAGTGGGACATACGCATGTGCGTAAACGCTTTGCTGCATAGGGATGCACTTAAAATACATGATTAAGTGCTTTTCTGAATCGGGGCCTTTGAGTTTACAAAAGTGCTCTGTTGCAGGCCTACAACTAAACCTCAGGGCTGTCGGTTGGCTTGTGGGCCTGTGTGTGCAAGTCATGCTTTTCCTCCACACAGGTGCTTAAGGCAGTCGTTTCAAACGCAGGTTTTAAAATGAGTTGATTCAGAGATGTTGTAAAATGCATAGGGTCTTTTAACTGATGATCTTCAATCATTAGCAGAAAAACTGCCTTTTGCTACAAGATGGAAGAATGTGTCATTTGAATAAATGTAAAGGAAATTGTTAGAGATCCCCTCCTTTTTTTTTTTTTTTTTTTTTTTTGAAGCCTAAGGCTGGGGTCCTTATCCAAACAATCGTATGATGGTATGGGGCTAGTCCCATTGAGAGATGGAGGTGCAACTTCCTAAATAAGAGGTTCACAACCTATCCCTAAACAGCTCCACAAAAATGTGGCTCTTTTATATGGAAACTTATTCTGCCCCTAGTTCTGCTTTTGTTCCAGTACATGTAAGAGATTTCTGAACCTTTTACTGGCGGTGGCCGTATTGTTGACCTTCTCTCCAGCTGGTCAGCATCTAAGATTCTCCAGCATTCTGAAGCACCCTGATTTTACTGGGTTGCCTTGTGCAGCTCTTAGGACATCGATCCTGCCTTGGGACAGACTCTGATTAGCTGTGGAGATCAGTTTTAATTCTGGGAAAGCATTCCATGGACCCCATCTAGCAAGGTGCTGGACCTACCCAACTCCCATTGGCTTAGGCGTTGAGGATCCTTAGCACCTTGCCAGAGGTCCTTAGCATGACACAGGATGAGACTTTAAGTTAGCAGAGATTTTTTTGCTTTTAAAAATTAACCCAAATTGCAGCGAATGGTAACTGCATTTCACTTATAATAAGCACGTGTTGAAAAAGTCCTCTTATTCCCCATGCTCTGTCAAACTATCTGGCTCTGTTTTGCAAGTCTCTTTCCATACCACTTATGACACAAGTCTTCCATCACAGACACAAGTCTTCCATTGTAAGTTTTTCCACACCGCATATGCTAATGCCTATAGAGCAAGATGAGACAGGTGTACCAGAGCATTCGCTATAATGAGTGTTGGAACCTGGGGGATAGAGTGAAAACCTATTTATTTCAAATGTTCATAGTAATATTGGACAAGCAAATGCATTTTGATTAATAAATCTTGGATGCACTGAATAGCAAACTAGAGGGGAAAACTCCCTAATTAAGTTAAAATGGGGAACTTCCCTTTCAGGTGCCACTGGTCCTGTGCAAGTGATTATCACTGAGAGTGCAAGTCATCCCAACTCCCATCCCATCCAGTGGAATGCACCCGAATCCTCTCACATTTCCAAGTATATTCTCCGATGGAAACCGGTAAGTGCTTCCTTCAATCATAATATAAATCATCTGCATTTATAGCTCCTGACATCCATGCAAGGCTCTCAAAAGCCCAAAATCAAAACATTTTTGGTTTTGGGCTTTTAACTTTTTTCCCAATGAAAACCTGAAAAACACTAATGAAAACAGAAATTTCCTGATAAAAATTCCCGATTTCTTAAAATTAAAAGAAAAAAAAAAGGTATTCTCGGGGGGGCGGGAAGGATTATGTTTTCATCCAGCTCTAGTTGCTAATTCAGTGATCTTTCCCTACTGTAGAGGACACTTGCACTGAGGATTAAAAGTGACAGATATTATCTAAGCATGTACAGTGATCATGGATATTTGTGAGTGAGCATTACTGATCAATGTGCTTATGAATTTATGATTTCAATTGGAGTTAGGTGCCTAGGAATCTTTGAGGATCTGGGTCTACAGAGTTAGCAAATATGCTGGAAAATTAGGCAGGTGGAGATTATGTGTGGGATGAATAGTATAAATCCTTGTGAAAGTTTCCTTATTTGGAGGAAACGTTGGCTTTGTACCATGGACATATTACTGGAACAACTGGGATAGATTGTATCACCATAACGAGGAGGTAGAAATGAGCAGGATACAAAGATGTAAACAGCTGGCAGCAGATTAAATAAACACAAGTCATTGCCTTCTGTAAAGTCTGAGCCAAAACTGGTTAGCCACAGCTTGCTAGCTTATTCATATTTAAGAATGATTCATTTTAACCAATGCAAATGAGTCGTCTGACAGTGCCCCAGACAACACTCTTTATAGATGCCTACTCATCCATTAAACATGTTGGTGCATAACCCCTGCTTGGAGTTACGAGAACAATCCGGGCCTGGTCCAAAGCCCCTTGAAGTCCGTCGGAATCTTTCCACTGATTTCGATGGACTTTGGATCAGGTCCTTAATGAAATGGGCTTTAAACACCAGGGGGCCTGACTTTAGCAAGGTGGGGATTTAGTTTAGCACTTCCTGTAGAAATCAAGTGTGGGTCAGAGGGGAAGAATCTTGCTGAGCATTGTTGTCAGAGGGTAGCTCCGTGTGTTACTGGATGATCTCCAAATATTGTACCTACTGTAGAATTGCTGGCTGACTTTTCTAGCTTCTTGATTGATCGCTGGGTATATATTGCTGCTTAAACCTTTTTCAAAGGAGAACCATTAAAATCTCAGGGCATATCCCTAATTTTAACAGGATCGTTATCCAGTATCCCATTATACATTAACCACAGCTAAATGCCTCTGGAGGGCCACAGTGCACTGCTAGCCCCTCCTCCTCCTGAGGACTTTTGTTCATCCTGATATTAGTCCTGCCACAGACATAGGCATCCAGATGCCACCCTGGTCGGCTGCCATATAAAAGCGTAATTTGAGATTTCTGCTCTTGGGCTTTGGGGGTCTCTTTCATGGTATTGGATGTCTTTGTTCTCTTAGAAAAATCGGAGAGTGGCGTGGAAAGAAGCCACCATCCCAGGTCACTTGAACTCCCACACTATCTCGGGCCTGAAACCTGGGGTGTTGTATGAAGGGCAGCTCATCAGCGTGCAGCAATACGGACACAGAGAGGTCACACGCTTTGATTTTACCACCACTAGTACTACACCTATTTCTAGTAAGTAACCGTAGGAAACCGTATTTCCATACAGCCGCTTTCCATAGAACCATAGAATACCAGGGTTGGAAGGGACCTCAGGAGGTCATCTAGTCCAACCTCCTGCTCAAAGCAGGACCAATCCCCAATTTTTGCCCCAAATGGCCCCCTCAAGGATTGAACTCACAACCCTGGGTTTAGCAGGCCAATGCTCAAACCACTGAGCTATCCCTCCCCCCTTCCTACACTTTACTTCCTTGTACGATCGTTTCCTAAGTTATTTGTTTCCTGTTAAAAATTCAGCTGCATCCTCTGTGGATATTATAATAGACTGGTTTTTTTTGCTTATTTGCCACACTGCGTACTTGCCTTTTTAGAAAGGTAATGGGTACGCCTAGATCCTAGCTGGCGTAAATCGACAGAGCTCCGCTGAAGACGATGGACCCATGTCAGTTAACCCCAGCTGAGGAGCTGTCCCTTCATTTCTTTTGGGTTGGCATTTGTTAATTCAAGTAATGCTTTCTGACATCTCTGCATCTGTTTTCCTTTGCAGGCAACACCCTTTCAGGAGAGACAACTCCACTTTCTCCTGTGGTTGCTACCTCTGAATCGGTCACAGAAATTACAGCAAGTAGTTTTGTAGTCTCCTGGGTTTCCGCCTCTGACACTGTCTCAGGATTCCGCGTTGAGTACGAACTTAGCGAGGAGGGGGATGAGCCACAGTATCTTGGTAAGGCAGATGTTTGAACCTGTTTGGCCGGGGTAGATTAGTGTAGCTCCATGGTGGGGAGTTGCTTCTCCTACTCTTCTGTCCATGTGAATTCTTAGAACCATCCTTTTTTTCAAGATCTGACTAACTCTTGTTTAATATTTTTTTCCATTGAGATCTCCACATTCTGAAATATCAGCATATTCGACTGGCTGGGAAGGATGGCCTGGGGTTTAAAGCACTGGGCTGCGATTCAGGAGATCTCGGTTTCATCCCTCTCTCTGCCGTAGAGGCTCTGTGTGACCATGGGCTGGTCAACTTTAGTCTCTCCGTTTCTCAGTTCTCTCTCTAAAACGGGGATGGTAATATTTCACAGGGGCATTATGAGGATAGTGCTTAAACACTACCAGGACTTGTGCTCTGGAAAAGACTCTGAGGGAACGGACGACATTCTCTGATTGATTTTCCATTCAGCTGCTGCCCCCTCTGAATGTTTAACATGAATTATGCATGAACCACCCAGATAATTCTTAAAACCCTCCCTGACAACTAGCAAATCAGGGTGCGAATTGGTGTCAAATCGGTGCTGGACTCATAGCAGCGGCTAAAGTCAGGCAGAGTGCAATTGGTTGCTGTGCAAACCTGCCTCTGCACCTTACGGCTCACCTGGTCTCCCCTGGCTAGTCCGTGCCCCGACCTTCTTCTAAGTAGCCTGCCAGTTGTAGAGAACTGTCCTAGACTCTGGGGCTTTGCGATGGGACTAGAGACCAAGCAAATGTTATCACAAGAAAATTGTGAGTCTACAGAACCACCCCAGAGTTTTTGGTTGGTTTGTTTGGTGAGAAAAAAAGCAACATTGCTAAGTCTTTTCTATTTTCTTTTTTTGCAAAGATCTCCCGAGCACAGCCACCTCTGTTAACATCCCGGACTTGCTACCTGGACGTAAGTACATCATCAACGTCTATCAGATCTCAGAAGAAGGAGAACAGAATCTGATCCTGTCTACTTCCCAGACAACAGGTACATGTTGGGATGTGCTGCTTGGCTTTGGAAGTCTCTATTCTGTGGATTGTTCTCAGATGTTCTGACATGTCTTGGCATCACTTGCTTTTCTCATCTGTTATTCCCTTCACCTCTTTTAAACAGCACCTGATGCACCTCCCAAACATAACGTGGATAAAGTTGATGACACTTCAATAGTCGTTAGCTGGAGCAGACCACAAGCTCCCATCACAGGTCTGCCTCATTTACATGTAACTATTTTAAACTGTTGAGGGAATGTTTGCAAAACCTGACATTCAGAAGAGAGGAACATACAAAGCGCCACAGAGCAGATGAGCAATTCTGTCCACCCTGGGACGCCACATGGAAAGTGTCTTTCAGACAAATGGGGAGTACAAGATGCCCCTTGCAGGCAGGCTGCAAGGAGCCTGTTTCATTCCTGATGGGTTTTCCAGTTTGAACCCTGGTTTGAAGCCTAGTTCAGTGGGCTGGGTTCCAACTGATTCTGCAGGTTCACTTGCAGATTCAGGTTTGACTAACCACAACCCCACTATCCTCTGCACCCATGGCCTCTGTCTGCCCCCACGTCATCCCCATAACAAACCTGGGACGCATATTCTTAAAAGTTCAGGGGTGTTTTTTGGATCCCTGGCGGAAAATGTGTTCATATCTTATTTTTACAGTTCCTTGTGCTGGTGGTAGTGATTGTGTCTGGTGATCATGTCTGTTTTGTCACATTAGGCTACCGAATTGTCTATACCCCATCAGTGGAAGGTAGTAGCACAGAGCTCAACTTGCCCGACACCGCTACCTCTGTGACCCTCAGTGACTTAATGCCTGGAGTTCAGTATAACATCACCATCTATGCAGTGGAAGAAAATCAAGAGAGTACTCCCGTCTTTATCCAGCAGGAAACCACGGGCATCCCATCCAAAGGTAATAGCCAGCATGCTTCCTGGGATATTGTTCATTCCAAAGCAATTTGTCAGACACAGCAGGGCCAAATGAAAAGAAAAATGCAGTCTCTGAGTCCTGCTTTAGCTGTAAGTGGACCACCAGCAAAGGGCATACAATCAACAGTGTCCTTTACCAGAAACCTCACCAATGTTTAGCTCATGTACAAGCTTTAAACATTGACATATTATAGTCAAATGCGGCTTTCTGCTAATCAGAGATGACCACTTTGGGATCACTTGTTTTCATTAGCAGAGACTTAATACTTATTTAGGCCACGTCCACACTACAAAATTATGTCGACCTAGCTTACATCAGCATACAACCCCCGCGGCTATTAAATCACTTGTGTGTGTGCCCGCCTTGTGTCGGTGGTGCACGTCCTCACTAGGAGCGCTCGTATTGATTGTATCGTCAGCGTGGGACGTTGTGGGATGGCTCCCGAAAGCCAGGAAGTGTCGACGTAAGCAACGCAGTGTCTACACTGACACTGCATGGATCTAATTACATCAGCCATGACTCTGTGGTGCTTGGGGAGATTGCAGTACTAAATTGGCGCAGAGAGGAACTTGGCGTCAATGGGAGCCAAACTGAAGTGAAGACACTTACACAGCGAAGTCGACGCAGGACCACTTACACAGAGCTCATCTTTTTGTTCTGTGTTTGTACAGCACCTGGTACAGCGGGATCCATAACTAGGACTCCTAGGTGCTTACTGCAGTACAAAGAATAAATAATATTAATACCTAGCAGTAGGATGACAGGCCAGTCAAAAGGCTGATCCCTGTTGTCAGACCATGTCTAGGCAAAGGGAAAATCTCAACAGATTTTTCTAAGTCGTCATAAAGATTCTCGTGAGAGATCATGTGACCAGTATTGAAAAGGTATCTTGTTGCCATGATACTTCAGATGTCTAGGGTTTGGTACCCTGATCCATATTTAAACACCTGAATAATTAACCAGATTTTTTTCAGGTACTGAGCCCCTGCTGAAGTCATTAGGAGTGGAAATTGCTCAGCACTTAAGGATTTGGGAGCTTAACTGTAGGCACCCAAGTTTGAAACAAAATTGCCCTTGATGTAAAAAAAAGGAATCAATTAGGCTGTGTAACAGAACCAAAAAGAAATGTTCTGAAAGAATTAGGGCCGGTGTGGTGAGAGTGGACTCGGATGTTCTTGCGATGAGAACAATGCCAGGAATGAACTAGGTAGGCCCAATGATTTTATGATTTGTCATTCATATAGTCTGAGAATTATCGATGTTTGTATTGGTTAACCATAAGGCATCATGTAACTCATTTGCACAAATAATCAGAAACCTCAGTTGAATATAAGACTCCACAACGGCTCGGATACTGCACCATTGAAGCCAGTGGGAGTTTTACCGCTGACTTCAGTGAGGCTGGGGTCACGCCCTGTAGTTGTTTAATTATAAAGGTATTGGATTTAAAATTAATGTATAGACTCTCCAATCATTCATTAAAGCCTTTTTCTTCTTAATTAGCAAAATAGCTTCTTGTTTCCAATGATGGGTTTTTTGTTGTTTTTCTCAACCTTGTGGCTCTATACAGAGTTGACATTCTGCTGTTACGTGCATTTGCTTTTTGTTTTAATTTTGTGCCAACAAAATAATCGTGTGTAAATCTTAGACTAAAATCTTCTAAGCCACCCAGTGTAATTTCAGATGTACAGTAGACTCAGGTATTTTCGTAAAATCATTTGTTAAGATAGGGCTTATTTGACAGTTTCTGGTCTCAGTCAAACGTCTAAGAGTTTAGTTATTCAGTGAGAACTCACTTTTTCCTTGTTCCATACCTTATTCCTGGAGTCACCTTTACCATTCTGTAAGGAATCCTTCTGTCTTACTGAATGTTTCTCTTCTGTCAGATGATGTTCCTTCACCCAAGGAGCTACAGTTTGTGGAAGTCACCGATGTCAAAATCACCATCATATGGACCCCACCATCGAGCACGGTGTCTGGCTATCGGGTGGAAGTCCTCCCGGTTAACCGCCCTGGTGTACAAGGACAGAAACTGCCTACTACCAGGAATTACTTTGCTGAGGTCACTGACCTTTTACCTGGAACGACCTATCTCTTCAAGGTCTTTGCAGTGCTCCAGGGCCGGGAGAGCAAGCCATTGACTGGAGAGCAAACGACTAGTAAGTGTCTTTCCTTGATGCTTTTTTTATAGACTTGGAAGTGACTCTTTTCCCCTCCTTTAGAGTAACATGTAAATACATCACTTAAAGTGAAACAGTTCGTTCTAGCCATGCAGCACCCAATAAGCAAAATGATGGGGCTGAGAATTCAGCTGATCACGCAATGATCTCCTTAATAGATGTATTCTCTTCCAGTGCTTTCTGATAGGGGTTTAACTCTCATGGTGTTTGGAAACAATTTAATGTGGCTGGAGTTCTCTCTCTTTTTTTTCTTTTTTAATTGATTGAGAAGGTATGTGCCCTTCTGGCTCATTGCTAGCAAAGGTCTGAGGCTGTGACTTTTCAAAGGCACCTAAGGGTGAATTTCAATGGGATTTGGGAGCCTAGCTTGCTTAGACTGCCTTTGTACGTCCCAGTCTAAATGCTGATGGCTGCACGCTTGGCTTTCATTGACTGCCACAGGAGCTGTGCGTGTATCTCTAAGAACAGGAATCGGCGCATAGTTAAAGTGACAATACATCCCAATGTTACCATGTCAGTCCTGGTTCATGATATGATGTCCTGCTCCTCCTTTCAGGAGGCATGAATTGCCTCATCAATCAAAATGTTGGGGGTACAAAACGTTTATTCAAGACCTCTGGCTCCCCTGCTAGAAGGTGTTTTTGCAGCCCTGTTTCACTGTTGTCACACAGAGCTTTGTTCAAAGTCCACTGAAGTCTGTGGACGTTTTTTGCTTTGATTTCAATGGGACTTTGGATCAGGCCCATAGGGAGTGCGTGTTTCCCACTAATCACTGGTCAAGGTCAAAGCCTCTCATGATTTTGTCAGTGACGACAGTACAGTACCAGTGGCCCAGTCAGTGCATTGCAAAACCCCTCCTCTGGCTCCTTGGTGTGAGGAGAAGGGGACTTCCTGGCAGTCCCTCTGTTCCTTGCTTCCCACAACCATAGAGACTGGAAGCAAGCAACTGAAGGATGCAAAGGAAAGAGGTGAAGCTCCGCATCTCTTTGATTTCCCCATCTGTAAAATGGATATAATGATACTGACCTCCTTTGTAAAGTGCTTTGAGATCTACTGATGACAAGCGCTGTGTAACAGCTGGGTATGGCTATTGAAGTGTTTTCCCAACCCAAGGGAAGCCGATCAAAGAATGTCAGAATGTGGCTCTTGTGAGTATTTCACAACCCTGAAAGAGTGGCCACAACAGTGTCCCAGTTTTTGATCCTGAAGTTCCACACAGGGCCAGGCTTTCAAAAGGGCTCAGCTCTCATTGATCTCATATTCTGAACGGTTGTTCTCACTGTTGAAAGTCTGGCCCAGAGTGTCTAAAAGAGAGAGAAGCAAAAGACGTTTTGATCTTATTTCATTTCCTCAGAATGAATAAGTTTAGGTGTCCAGACATTTTCAAAAGCATCTACATGACTTAGGAGCACAAATCCCATTGAAAACCCTTTTTGAAAATCCCAACCTGAATTTCCTTCGCTGTTTACCAAAAAAAAAAAAAACCCTCAAGTGGCCAGATTTCCCCCCAGAGCTCAGCTCCCATTGAGACCTAAAATTTCCAGTGTTTGTTCTCATTGGGGTTTGCCGGGTGCATAGTGCTTCTGAAAATCTGCCCACTTCATGTAGGTGCCTAAATGAGAGCTGAGCTCTTTTGCAAAACTGGCCCCAAATGTTTATCTGGAATGTGAAGCTGAGCCTAGCCATTTGAATAGGCCTGCATAGGCCTTGTAACACACATCTGGAATTGTTTTCCATAGGCTGTGATCATCCACTTAACTGCTTTGTCTTAACCACATTGCTAAAAGTATTCAGATGCATTGTGTCCTGTGATTGAAAGTCCTGGGAAAAAGAAATCAGTCAGGCTGCCCAAGAAAAACTATCCAGCAAAAGTCTTCCCATGGTGCAAACTTGCTTCTCCCTTTGTCCTTCCGTTAAACAGTGGCCTACAAATAAGCTATGATCGTGTGTGCTTTTTTAATCTGTTGCATGGGTGGAAGAAGTGATAAAAGCCTAATACAGCTGACCGGTCAAATTCTGTACCGGTATAGGTCTACATACGAGAGAGAGATACAACACTATCATTTTGTGCGCGGAACAAGCCCAAGTGTCAGTAGAGCTTCAGATCTTCTAAATCGCTGGTTCTCAATGTGGAGATCATTAACAGGCTTGAGGAGGGTCGCAATAACACTCCCTTTCTTTATGACCATCCTTCTTTTCTTTATAGACGGGGTGGGGAAGGGAGTTATTTTTTCCCTCCCCCAAAAATTTTTGATAAAAATTAAAACACTGAGTGTATGTCTATACTACCCGCTGATTGGCGGGCAGCGATCGATCCAGCAGGGGTCCATTTATCGCGTCTAGTCTAGACACGATAAATCGACCCCCGAGCGCTCTCCCATCGACTCCTGTACTCCACCGCCACGACAGGCGCAGGCAGAGTCAACGGGGGAGCGGCAGCAGTCGACTCACCGCAGTGAAGACGCCGCGGTGAGTAGGTCTAAATACGTCGACTTCAACTACGTTCTTCACGTAGCTGAAGTTGCGTAACTTAGATCGATCCCCCACGCTAGTGTAGAGGAGGCCTGAGAACCCAAAAACTGACTCTCTTTTTTGGAGGGGTAGGTTCCATTAACCATTTTTTTTTACAGATTTCCATTTAGTCAAAAAACTATGTTCCATTTTAAAAAAATGTGTAGATGGAACATTTTTTGACTGATGCTAGCTGTGGCATGGAAAAGTTGAAAACTACTGCACAAAGCAACATAGGGCCAGCTTTTTAAAGGTATTCAGATGCCTAACTCCCATTGGGCTTGCTTTTTCCCAGGACCTTTCCTGGACCTTAATTCCTATAAGTAAGCATTTTGTCAGGGGTTAACAGCTCTGCTGCATTCGTTTTGGTCTGGATCCAGCACACCACCTAAGTACGTACATAACCTTAAGCACATATTTAAAGGCCCTGACATAGCAAAGCACCTAAGGATAAAAAGAATGCCAGTGTGGAGACCTAGGAAACATTCCAAAAACCTTGTATAATTCATATAGGAGAGACAAGCCTGCATAGGGTTATTTTACAGCATAGTCCCCCCGCTTGACTATTTTAGGTTAACGTATTCCTCCCCAGAAATGTGGTGGTGTTTTTTAATTAAAATTGGTGCATATGTTGTGGTATTTTTAAAAAACGACACCCAAGATTTTTCAAAAGAAAGCCTAACTTTAGGCTTAAACCCATGGAAGAACTGTTAATTCACACGTTGCGTTTTCTTCTAGAACTTGATGCTCCCACCAACCTAAGGTTTGACAACGTTACTGAGTCTGCAGTGTTAGTGACCTGGACTCCACCGCGTGCTCCGATCACAGGATACCAACTGACTGCAGGTCCCACAAGAGGAGGCCAACAAAAGCAGTACAACGTGGGGCCATCTGCCACCAAATACACACTGAGGAACCTGCAGCCTGGGTCCGAGTACACTGTCTACCTTGTGGCGGTGAAAGGCAACCAGCAAAGCAGCAGAGAAACTGCAATCTTCACTACTTGTAAGCATGATGGGTGCTTATTCATTTACCAATGACACTGTCATCTTCAAAAACGTAGACTGCATTTGAAACCGGCCCCTCTAACTCATCTTTCAAAATAAGTCCTTTGAAATAATATTTGACTGGAGCTACTCGGGAAATGGTTTTTCCCCCCGTACTCCATAAGAAATTTAGGCAAAAACCAAAAAATGTTTCATTTCAATGAGAAATTTCTGATGAAATGTTCCAGCTTTTTGCTGAAAAACAAATCTAAAGCTGAAGATTTCCAAAGTGTCAGCTGTCGGCAACCCCAAACACGAGCACATTTCAGGCAAGCATACGTTTTTAGTTTCACCCAATGTATTTTGATTGTTAGTTGGATTTTCAAATTTTGCGGCGAAAACCCAGGAAAAAAATATCATTAAAAGCTGACATTTCCCATGGAACTGTGCATTTATATGAAAGCCATTTTTCCTCAAAAAACATTTTCAGACAGTTCTATGTTTGAGCCTTTCTGGTGTGTTAGCTAGTGGTTGAAGAGAATGAGCAGTGGATAAAAGGGCTGTTTCTTCCCAAAGATTTTAGAGTTACGATGAGTTCGCTAAGAACCACTGCACGCTTGTAGAAAGAATAGATAGATTTTGCTATTCAAATAATGATGAAGCTGTGATATAAACCAACAAAAATCAAAACCTCTCATCGATAAGGCTGATAACCACATCCTTTGTTCAACGGAGTGTGTGGTTTTATACCAGTGTGAAGTTAAAACCAAGCGTCCACATTTATCCCTGCTGTAATATTATTGACTTCATAAAGTTACACCAGAGATGCACTTGGCCCATAGTGTCTGCCTTAGTGGGGAGGACACTGTGTGGGTGAGATAAAGAAAGGTATTGCCTTTCACATCTACTTGACTGGACTGAGTCCATTCCAGGTTAGGAATGTGTTGTGTAATCGTATACTTTTTAAATTGAATTGACAGTATTTTAAAGAATAATATGCAAAATCTCAGCCAAAGCTTTTTCTGTGCTAAGTCTGTGAATATATGCTAGGATCAACCAAATTATGAACCCTGAAAACAAATATTGTAAATGGTAACAAACATTGACACCCCTTCCTTCCCCTCCTACCCAGCCTCCGCTTTGCCCCTAAACATCACAAAGGGCTACCCACAGAGTTACAGATTTCTGTAACTCTCTGGGTAGCGCTGAGTTTGAACTCCGTTTTTTCTGTTCCTTTCACAGTGCAGCCCATGGGCTCCATCCCTCCCTATAACACAGAAGTGACAGAAACTTCTATTGTTGTTACCTGGACACCTGCGCCAAGGATTGGTTTCAAGGTATTTTCCCACTGAAGCCTTTGGATCTGTTTTGCTCTCTATTGCTTAATTCCATTAGCTGTCACCCAGCTCGGACCAGTTAAGAACAAATGGCCATAGACGATGGTTTGGGGAAAGAAGGGTAGTGACAAATATGGAAGCACTGAGTGCAGCAGGGCAGTGCCTTGTGTTCTTAATCTGAAGTGACTATTCAGGGGTTAACATATTTAAGCAAAGGAGGTGATGCTCACACACGCCTGACTTCTGTGGGCTTTGGATCAGGCCCATATTTTGGGCCTCGAGAAGATCGTCCGTCACGTGGCACCAGGAGGTTGCACTGTCCCATTCTGCTGCATGATGCTGTGTTCCTTGAGGCTTACCCGCCTACAGGGCTATCCAGGCCCTCTGTGTTCCAGCATAGGCTAACTTCCCCACATCAAGTCAGCTAATCACTTTGGAGGATGTGTCAAGTGTGCTTACAGGCACCTCGATGGCTCATATGGGAGGCTGGAATGCAACCTTCCCCCTTTCTTCTCCTCTACAGCTGGGTGTGCGACCAAGTCAAGGCGGAGAAGCCCCACGGGAGGTGATTTCTGAGTCTGGTAGCATTGTTATCTCTGGCCTGACTCCTGGAGTGGAGTATGTCTACAGCATTTCAGTCCTGATGGACGGTCAGGACAGAGACACACCGATCATCAAAAGAGTAACAACACGTATGACACGTCTGAATATCCCTTACTAATCTGTAATGCTCTAACTCTACTTTGCTAGGTCGTGGTGTGGCTGAGTGGGTAGGGTACTAGTGGAGGACTCGGGAGGGCTGGATTCTTTTTGCAGCTCTGCCACTGCAGGATAGCCTTGGGCAAGTCTCTTTGCCTCAGTTCTTCCCTATATTTAATGAGAATAATGCTAATGATTTTCCTTTATAAAGCACTGTAAGATCTGGGCCTGAATTCAACTGAGCGCCAAAAGAATTATTGTTAGTAGCAGTAATATTGCTAAACCCCTAAAACAGTGCATGTGTGTGTCATTTTCTCTCTTCTCAGTCTCAGAGGAGTCTGCTCTCCCTTTGAGTCTCAGATGACACTAACATTCCTGCATGGGGCAAGTCAGAGTACAGCTCTGAAAAGAAGCTATTTTAGTTATTTCTTAATTTTAAGGGCTTCGGTTGTTTTTGTTTTTCAAATGACTCTTGGGATTGTCAGCTGATCACGCATGTGGTTTCTTGTAGCATTGTCCCCACCGACTAACCTGCATCTGGAGCCTAACCCTGACACTGGAATCTTGACTGTCTCCTGGGATAGAAGCACAAGTCCAGGTAATTACATAGCATTAGAAACGGCTCTGCATTACAAAAGTGTAGATCAAGAATAACTCCACTGATTTACTCCGGAATAACACTAGTGTAACTGACGGCACAGCGATTGTTGTTAACCAGGCACCGATGAAATGTTTAGCTTCCATGTCATCGTTTGGCATATGTTGTTTTCAGTTACATTCAAATATCATCTGATAGAATACAAATGTTCTGCATTCCTGTATGTAAACGGTCTGCAACAGGTCTCTTAAAGCCGTACCTTCCATGTCAAACACTGATATTCCAAAGGATGACTGAGATTGCCTTTCAAGCCAGGTAGGATTTGGGGAGTGAAGACTGCTCCAGTATCCTTGCTAGTTAACATGGAGTCTGAAATAAAGAAAGCAAAAAAGACCAAGAGGGTTTCTGGCAGGAAGGGAAAATGTGGGGTTAGTTCATTGAAGGTGAGTGTGGCATTTTCCGAAGCACCCAACTTTGGCCTAACTCTTCTCCCATTGATGTGGATGGGAGTATTTCCCTTGACTTCAATGGGAACTGGTAGGCCAATGCTGAGTGCCTTTGAAAACCCCCACCCTGAGCTGAGAGATGTAACGTTTCCTATTTCTTGTCAGTAGAATTTTGGCTTTGGGCAACTCCTAAGAGTGCATTAGAGACCAGTCATGTGTCTTCTGTTAATGCTCATGGGAGCTGTGCAGCTAAAGCCCCCATTGGACACTTCTTTGGAAATGAATCTCAGTGTGTCAATGCAAAACGGACCGCTCTTACGTCGAGCAAGCACTTGCATGCCCAGTTGAGGTTGAGAGGGAACATCTGTTTAATATCATCTGTATTTTCTCTGAGCGATTGTATCCAAGCTTGTTTTAAATAAATCCACCGCATTGATTCCTGTGATCTATGTATTTCAGGCATCACTGGGTACAGAGTTACCACCGTTCCTACCAATGGGCAGCAGGGTTACACCCTGGAGGAAGTGGTTAGTGCAGAGCAGAATTCCTGCATCTTTGAAAATCTGAGCCCTGGCCTGGAGTACAACGTCAGTGTTTATTCTGTCAAGGACAACAAGGAAAGCATCCCCATCTCCAAAACCATCTCACAAGGTAATGGAAAAATGAGAAGCTGCCTCGGTCACTGTAACAGACCAACCTTGTAAGGAGTCTGGGCCTCCCGCTGACTCTGGTGGTGGAGGATTTGCAGGCTTAGACCCTAGCAGCAAGTAGTCACTTGCCCTACGCGCCAGCGCAGGTGAGTAAGGGGCCCCTTATACCCCCTTACGCATTGGCAGCCCATCCGCAGGGAAAGAGCTGTCTCTGTGGAACCGGTACACTGCCTCACTTGTACAGGTGGGCTGGTGAATGGGCAGTGCCTTGACTCCACCCCATGGTACCCCAGCCAGCAGACCTGCGTCGGCGAAGAAGGGGAAGCCAGGACGTAATGTAGTACTGGTAGGAGCTAGCGGCAGATTACTTTGTGGGTATTTCACGACGTACTGGGATGTCTCCACGTAACCCTCCATTTGTAGTCCCAGAATCACAGTTGTACGATAAACATCTGAATCCCTGAATGATTGGGTGTTAGTTTTGCTTCGTGAAGGTTTTGTTTGGCTTTGTTTCCGCTAAGCCATGAAACAATGCCAGCTCGTGTGTTTGGCAAATGCTTGCTGTTAACCCTGCTTTTCAAATTTCTGTGCTTCACTGAGTTACTGTGCACTCCTGTGGGTATCTACTGTAGCAGCATTGTATCATTAAAGCAACAACGGCTTTAACCCTGTACCATGCTCTAATGGGGGAAAAAAAGCACTAACATGGCATCCTTTGTGTCTTTTTATATTCTTGAAAGGTGATATGGTAAATGCAGCCCATGAGGATAAATAGTTATTTTATAGAAAATGGACATTTTGCTACACTTATTCTGTAAAATACTTGTTTTTCATAACAGAGCAAGACATCTTTGCTCAGTTATTAAGCAAATCGGCCTATTGTGCCAGTTCTATCTGATATTTTCTTTTTCCAGCTAATTCATAATGATCCTATCACAAGTGTAATAAGCCATAGGTCCTTTCTTCCTGAAGGGAGCAGCATCCACAGCTCCCACTGACTTCAGGATTCTGTTCGTAAAGGCCCAGGGCCAGACTTGGAGCTGGTGCAGTTCTGTTGACTTCAAAGGAACCGTGTCCGTTTGTTCCAGCTGAAGAGCTGGTGCCTATAAGTTAAAGGCAAAGCAAAATCCCTGATTTCTGTTGGGTCTAACATTTGGGAAAGAAAAGCTTTGCTGAAGTGGTAGTGTCCATCAGAAAAAATCCCATAGCCTTGTTAACTCTGCAAACATCTGGGATGCATTTAGAAGGTTATTCAAGTGAATCCTAATTCAATGGCTTGATTTGGAGATTGTCAAGTTTGGTTAAGAAACCAAGTCAGTTTCTCTCAGCCACAGGCTGCTCCTAGCATAATATTCAGAGCTGAGTGATGCTGTGAGTGTCATATGGAAAACCCATATCCTAGAAAAGCTCATTTTTAACTACTTACAGTTTTTCTAGGCAAGCTTTCTATTGCTCCCAAGTTAGGGGTTTTTGTTTTAGCATCCGTGCTGCAGCTGTAGCTGTAGCAGACTTTAAGAATACCAGGCGAGAACCTCAGCTGGTGAAAATCATCATGGCTTCTTTCAGGTCAATAAAGATACACTGATTTGCACCAGCTGCCTTCGTTGACTTAAAATAGAACTACAGCAGTTTTCGCCAGCTCAGGATTGGGCTCACTCCAGTTATTTCAGCATCCCCAGTGGGTTGATGATTTTGTGATCTGAACATTTGAAGCTGGACATAGTAATCTGACTGGTTTTTTTTAAATTCTCAAGGGTCAGTTCTCACTAATCTAGTTTTCTTTTGCTTAAAGATTAACAGGCAAGAGAATTTTTTTAAAAATGCTAAAATTGGGTATTGTGTCTTTTAAGAGAATCCTTTAAAAAACCACCTCAGGGCTCAATTGTCTCAGCCTTACAGTGAGCTCAGTGGGAGTTAGGACCCTAAACTACTTAGGCTTTTGCACATCCCACCAGGCAGAGTCCAGATCTTCAAAGGTGTTTCGGCATCGAACTCCCACTGAAATCCTGCATTCCTGCCAGCTTCTTTCCCTGTGTAATCTGGCCCTCCGTATGTTGCATATAAAGAAGGGTGGCACAGTTGGGCCCTCAGTAGGAAAATATTGCATATCACCGTCATCGCTTGACCGTTTCCTCACTGTTAAGACATGTAACCTGATGAACACTGCCTTATTTTTCCCCCCTCCTCTTTTCTTTTGCCTCTGTGTGTCTTTGCTGTTCCCCTTGGCACTCAGTAGAGGTGCCCCAGCTCACTGACCTAAGCTTTGTTGACATAACTGATACAAGCATCGGCCTGAGGTGGACCCCACTAAACGCCTCCACCATTATTGGTTACCGCATCACGGTAGTTGCGGCAGGAGAAAGTGTCCCTATTTTTGAAGATTTTGTGGACTCCTCAGTAGGATACTACACAGTCACAGGCCTGGAGCCGGGCATTGATTATGACATCAGCGTAATCACACTCATTAATGGCGGAGAGAGCGCCCCTACCACTCTGACACAGCAAACGGGTGAATTTTGAAAACTTCCGTGTTTGTGACCTGGATGGTGTTTCATGCTGTCACTAGCTGCTAGGGTGACTGGAGTTTTCTCTGAGAAGAATTGAGCCACTCACTGTGATGCGGGGAGGGAAGGACAAGGACCGGCTTCTGTTTTAAATATAGGATGGGAAGGGCTATGCAGCTGGCATTTTTTTTAGCCCTGTGCGTGAACTGCATTTTTATATTGCAGATAACTGCAAAGGCAGGGTCTTATTCATGCTGGCTTTTTAGCTTTTCAGGTTTCACTGTTAAACTTGAGTTATATGATCCCCAAAGTATAATATCCTGAATCACAATCCCCAAAGTGAGATGGGATCCCCCAAAGGGTGGATACAATTCTGGAGACACTCTTTGGTTTAGCCCCTGACGCTCTCACTGGTCAAGTCATTTGAGCTATTCGTATTTTTTTGGTGGTGGCCCAACTCTTCAATTCTTGCCTTAAAAGATGGAGAAGAAACATTGCTCCCTGAGCACACGTTAGTGACAGGCATGTCCCACTGTCAAGGTTCTCTGTAGTGCATGGGTAGAAGATGAACTGAGAATTAGTTTGTGCATGAAACCCTGGTCACATGTGAATAAGCTGCGGAGGTTCTAAACCCTTAAACACACAAGTAGACGTAGAGGCGAAGGGTTTAATGGATCCTCTCCTCCCCTATGTATGCATGTATCAGTTTTGGATTAAATGACTTTTTCATATGTAAACTGCTGTATGGCAACTTAAGCCTCTCTTGGCCACGTCTCTGTAACTCAAGATGCAGCTGCAAGGCCAATATTACAGAAACCTGCCACCTTGTTTTCCAATTATCTCGACAGAATACATTTAAGTATCAGCGATTTGCCAAGAGGTGAAAGGAGCCTGACAGTAGCCTGAGTGTTTTTAACTGTAGTGGAACCAAATGTAGCTTAGGAGTATGTTTGCATGGGTCTGACACAGTAGCTTCTTTTTTGCATGAGATACATCGTAGATTCCCTGAACGTCCACCTTGGTTAACTCTCACCTTCCAGAAAATGTTAAAACGACAACAACAATATTCTTTGCATGTAGCTGTTCCTGCTCCCACTGATCTGCGCTTCACCAACGTGGGGCCAGATGCTATGCGTGTGACCTGGACTCCTCCAGTATCCATTGAACTGACCAGTTTCCTGGTGCGTTACTCACCTGTGAAGAAAGAGGAAGATGTTGCCGAGCTGACCATTTCACCCTCCGACAACATGGTGGTTTTAACAAGTAAGAGGTTACCTGCGTAGGTCAGCTGAACGTAAGGAACTTCTCTACAGCAGCACTGCTCAAGCTGAAGTCCACTGATGGTTGGCGGGTCTGCAGAGCACTTGCTGGTCTGTAGATCAATATGCTGGCTGTGGTCACATGGTATTAGCTCCCTCCCCCTGGTTTGCAGCAGCTACACTGCATTAAAATAGATACAAATACCTAAAGTACTTTTCTTAATATTACTGTCCTATGTATTAATGGGAATAGCTGCCACGTGGACATTGAGCAGTCATGAATTGGGGAGACCTGGTTCTCCTGATTGTGAATTGGAGGTGAGTTCGTCCATGAGATAATTTCCCAGAAGATGTGGTCCATCCTCTGAACACATTCAGAACCCCAGCTTTCCAGTGAATTTCTTGTTGGAGACCCAGCATAAAGAGAAGGAAAAGCAAGAAATTGATTGGAATAGGTATAATGGACCAGATTCTCTGCTGGTGTAAATTGGCATAGCTTCGTTGATTTCCATAGAGCTATGCTAATTTACACCAGCGAGGGACTTGGTTCATTGTTTTAACAAAGTTAAAGTCCAACCATGTAAACCTTTTCATGCTAAGACAAGGACGATGCTTCATCATACTGGTGGGGGGCAGTTGAACCTGGTTAGGCATTAAGAGTAGGTACATATTGCCTATCTTGTTTGACAAAAAGTCAATGACTGGCAGTGCAGCTGTCTAGATGAAGACACAAAGGATCAAAATAAGCAAAAGGTCCCCTTTGAGTCTTTAGATTTTGGAAAGGAAAATAAATGCTCTAGCTGAAATTTCAGCAGTACAGTGTAACTGGTCTCTTGCATTTCTCACAAGCATATAAATAATTTGCTCATCCTGATACAAAAGTTGGGTTTTGTTGGGAGGATTTTCCCT
This sequence comes from Chelonia mydas, assembly GCF_015237465.2. Taxonomy (NCBI): domain Eukaryota; kingdom Metazoa; phylum Chordata; order Testudines; family Cheloniidae; genus Chelonia; species Chelonia mydas. Next base: position 67,442,416 of record NC_051251.2, on the reverse strand, counting down.
AGAAACTGGACACGTTGGTTGAGGGAGAGACAGTACCTGCTTTAAAAATAAAGGACCACATTGTTAGCTGGCGTAAATCAGAATCGCTTCACTGAAAGTCAGTGGTGCTACATCAGTTTACATCAGCTGAGGATCTGGCCCTGTGTATCACTAAATGCTCAGAGCTAGGAGGCCTGTATGGAAAACTAAGCCCTGCTGCCAAACCCATCTAAATAATGTCCTTGGCAAATAACAATAAAAAAAGGAACCCACCAACACTTGTTGCAGGCTAAAACTTCCATGAAACAAAAGGCCATTCCCATGGCAGAGACTGTTGACGCTTCAGCTGGATTCAGATGTCTAGCTATCCATGGGGCTCAGGTTTTGCCCTGATAAGCAAAAACCGGTCGCTCCACGTACTGAGCTGTGTCAGCTAGAATTTGCTGAGGTTTTTCAGTTGCTCTGAGAGTCTGACAATTGCGAATGTGTGGTTTAACCCTTAGGTCTCCTGCCTGGCACTGAATATCTGGTGAGCGTCTACAGCGTCTATGAGCAGCATGAAAGCACCCCTCTGACTGGTGTGCAGAAAACAGGTATGTGGAAACCTGCTTGGAAAACGTCCGTTTGCTTCTATCCCTCCTGTTAACCACTCGCGGATAGGACAACGCTGATCCCTGCGGGGACTTAGGACATAAAAGCCTTTAAGATTTTGCTCTCCTTGACATGTATTGTTATGTTGTTGGAGAATTGCACAAAAGATTTTAAGGGAGTGATGCAGAGAGACAGCTTGGGAAGTGCTGAGCAAAATGGTCAAAGGGCCGGATCGTCCGTTGGTTTTAATTAAAAGGTGTATAATTGACTTCAATGGGGCTATGGTAATTTACATCCACTGAGGGTTTGGCCCAATAAAAGACCAGTGTTCAGTCCCCGCAAGAGGTGTCCAGACACGTCACGTTCAGGTCCATCCACTGTATCCCTCTGACATTTTACAACCACGTATCAGAAGTATTCTGATGTTTTTGTACTTTGGCTTTGTCTGTTCTCTGAAACCAGGGCTGGGTGTTTTTGTTTCGACAAACATTTAAAATTGTCAAATACCTCAAGTTCAGAGGACTCCAAATGTGGACTGAACTTGCGATGAGATTCCATTTTTTGCAATTACGTTCCTGTGGGGTTTTTTACACCACTGTATGACCCGGATCATTACATATTTATAGGTTCAGTGGTGAACAGTATTTGGCAGGAGTGCAAGCAGGATTCTGAAATCCCACCGTGGGGTGGGGTTGGGGAAATCCCTCATCATTTCGAAATAAATGTATCTGTTATTCAAATAAACTGAACCTCCCTTTTCTTGGGGATCCTCCCGCCCCAATCAGGTCTTGATTCTCCAACTGGCATTGACTTTTCGGATATAACTGCCAACTCTTTCACTGTGCACTGGATTGCTCCTCGTGCCACCATCACCGGCTACAAAATTCGCCACCATCTGGAACACAGCGGCACCAGGCCCAGGGAAGACCGTGTCCCACCTTCTCGGAATTCCATCACCCTCACTAACCTGGCTCCAGGGTCAGAGTACGTGGTCAGCATTATCGCTGTCAACGGCAGAGAGGAGAGCTTGCCCTTGGTTGGCCAGCAAACTACAGGTCAGTTTGGAAACAAGCCAGACAAAATGTGCATTGAAATTCTCCTGCCCCATCTCGACAAGTTGTTAAACTGAATCCTTCCGGCTGGCTGGCGAGTAAATGAACTATTGACAGCAGAGCAGAAAGGTCGCTCGAGGAGAAGGGGCCTGATTCAAAGGCCTCTGAGTTCAGTGGACAGGCTCCCACTGATGCCCATGAGCTTAGGATCAGGCCCAAAGCACAGAAAATCTATCTGCTAAGGAGACAAGGCATTTTATCATACAAAGGAGTTTCTGAAGAGGTTAAGTGTTAATTCAGATAGCTCCCGCCAATGTCCATTGTGCACATTCTTTTGTTTTAAATGACATTGGGTGGGCCTGCCTCAGGGCATCACACTACCAAAGCAAAGGAAAAACCCAGGGAGCTGCTGGTTGGCTCCTGGGTGGTAGATCCATGAGGATTGAGGTCTTTCTTCTTGCCCTCCAATGGCAGACATCAAAGCCCTCCCACTGAGGGGAGTAGCCTTCAGAAATGAGTTCTCTGGGCAATTTCCCTCTCCCCTAGGATTTTCTGCAGGAGGGACACATTTAGGGCTCAATCTAGTGGCCACAGAAGTCAATAACAATCTTTCCATAGCCATTGGATTCAGGCTTTTAGCCAGATATGACACGTAGAGACCTGACTGCAAACTGTGGGCTATTGGAAAAACTTGTTAGTAGCAGCAGCCTCCAGTGTAAGCGGAGTAACAGGAGCCTGGGGAGTGTCAAATGTTTTTTAATTTTCTTTCTTAACCCTGACCTCTTTTCTAGTTTCCGACGTTCCAAGGGACCTGGAAGTTACTGCCACTAGCCCCACCAGCCTGGTGATTTCCTGGGATGCTCCTGCAGTTACTGTTAGATACTACAGGATAACCTACGGTGAAACAGGTCAGTGTGTTCTAATATTACCACTTCTCCAAGAGCTCCCCATTGACACCGAGTGCGACGCCTTAAGCTCGGGCCATTTAAAACCTGCAGCAAATAGTGAAGGCAAATGTGATCGATGATTGGAGCACGCAGCATGCTCTCAGAACTCAGTGTGCTGATGGATATGCACTGAGAGAAGATTACCAATAAGTAAATATAATGACTGAACTTTAAAGGTGGGGCAAATCATCTTCGCCTACCACATCCAGAAACTCCATTCATTTCAGAGGGAGTTCCATGGGCCTCTCGTTTGCCTCTTGGTTTGGGGTGAAAAAGGCTTTTCCACCTTATTATGGGTTGACCCAAATCTCATTGAAATCAATGGGAGTCTTCCGCTGACTTCAGCTCAGTGGGTTTTGGATCATCCCCTTGCTTTTTTGTTTAAAACATGAATAATTATCAGCATTTTCATCGGATTTGCTTTCTTACCTGCCCTCCCAGGTGGCAATAGCCCTGTGCAGGAGTTTACCGTGCCTGGCACCATGTCCACTGCCACCATCAACGACCTTAAGCCCGCAGCAGACTATACCATCACAGTGTATGCAGTGACGGGCCGTGGAGACAGCCCCGCCAGCAGCAAGCCGGTCACGGTCACGTACAAAACAGGTGAGACACATGGACAGTGCTGCTAGCTTCTGGTTTATCTCCTAATTGTCCTCCGTTTCAGTCGGCTTTGGTGGAATTACACCCCAGATGGTTTTGGCCTATCGTGTTCATAATGTTATAAAATGGGATGGCGGCTTTTGGAGACGGGAGTTTAGAATACGACTAAACAAACTTACCAGAGTTGTGGACTTGTTGTTGGGGGCAACCACTTAACATCCATCTTTGTTGGCGGGAGCATACCAAGCAAAGGCTGGCTGCTTGCACATGGGGTGTCAAACCACTTGATTGTTTGATGTAGGATGACTATTCTGTCTGCATCTTTATTTCTGGCATTTTTAATGCACTGTGGCATGTAGGTACTCTCTGACCCTAATAGGAACTACCCTTGATGAGCTCTCTGGGACAGGGACTGTCTTCTTGATAGCTCAAACCCTGTACAAACAACTAACTGCCATTGAAACCGAGGGAAAAATCTCTTTAATGGCCCTTTTAAAAGACTTCCACTGCCATTAATGATGGCATTGATAATGATGTAGTGGTAATGATGTAGTGAGCTAAGTACTATGGGCCTGATATGTGATTCTTGATTGGGACCCTATTCAGATTGTAAACTGCTTGGAATGGGGACTGTGACTGCTCTGTCTGTACAAGGGGCTTCCATTGTTGGTTGACCCTTAGGCACCACTGTAATAAACGTGATCAATAATAATACGTGCTCTGATGGTACAAACAGTAAGTCAGAGCAGCTTGGGTTTTCCATTAAAAAAACAGTAACAGTCTAAGAGGAAAAGCAGAAGAAGTTGCAGGTGGGAGTCACAGTGGGCCCTACAGACATGGGGTACAGTGAGGAAAGGAGACTTCCTGCATTGCAGGTGCTCACAGGGCTTATTTTTCGATGTGCAGAGATTGACACGCCATCCCAGATGCAAGTGACCGATGTTCAGGATAGCAGCATCAGTGTCAGATGGCTGCCTTCGACTTCTCCGGTCACGGGTTACCGAGTGACAAGCGTCCCCAAGGATGGCCATGGGCCCATGAAAACAAAAACTGTCCCTGCGGGTGAGTACGTCTTCACATCCCTAGGGATCTCGCCACAGTTGCCTGGAGTCCATTGGCATCACTTCTTAAAACCCCTAGGGAAGTCACTTGAGAGTGCCTGGGGCAAATTTCCCTCTCCGGGCCTGAGCATGTTGTCTTAAGGGCTCTTCTGGTGACTTTGCATTTTGCCCTCTGGAACATTTTAGTCTGTTTTACCAGCTGCACTGAGATTAGCTCTCAAGGCTGTTTGCTGCTGCAGTCAGGTTAATATTCAATCTTATTCCAAAAGGTAGTGAAGATCCGGCTGCATTTGTTTTGTTTCTCTAATGTCAAGAGACTGATTACAGGGCTCCAGCAGCCTCAAGGGGCCTGTGAGTGGATATGAATGACAGTAACACTCACTTGAAGGGCTCTTTGCATTGTCGGAGCAGGCTGAAGGAGCCTTGGTATACGAGTCAGGCCAGGTACAGCCAATCTAGTCAGGTTTGGCATCCCAGCGGGTCTTAGGCCACTGTTCAGTACCCTCGCTCAGTACTGCAGCAAGGCAAATTCACCAAAGTTTGGTCCAGCTTTAAAAATAAGGCCCCCGAGTCAAAGCATGCAGTCAGAATTCCCCATGGGAATGAATGGGTAGCTGCTTGGCTGTGTTACCCCCCTGCTTCCTCCCACCTCCCCAAGTTCTGCAGTGAGCTCTGCCCATTCCATGCAAGGGACTAGGCCAGGAAGCTGGAAAAAGCTGAAAAGGTTGGCGAGCCATCGAAAACTCTGCCCGAGCTCTGTGGGTTCTCAGCAGACACCCAGAGAGGCTGCAGAGTTCCCGTTGTGCTCAGCAAAGGCAGCAGGTATGCCATGTGACCATTAGTGACTGCATCTCTCTGCCCTCTCCAGTAGAATTCCCAGACGGAGCCACGCTGACTAGTCCCTGGTTTTTACATGGCGAGTAGTGTGGGGCACGTCAATCCTTCAGTGAAATTCCTTTTCCTGGCCCCTCCTGCTTTTCCCAAGCAACCCACACAGACTTTCTGCGGAGACGGGCAGGAGACAATCTGCGTAGCCACTTTTACCTCTACACGGCCACCACACACAGCTTTGACTATGCCTTTGCTCCCGTCTCTGCCACGTGGCACCGAGGGACTGATTTCAATGAGAGTTTGGTGCCTAAATACCTTTGAAGATCTAGGCTTAAGACACAAAACAAATATAAGGTGCCACAAGTACTCCTTTTTGCGAATACAGACTAACACGGCTGCTACTCTGGAAAAAAAAATCATCTCTGTATTCCAAATTATCCCGGTGTTGTCTTTTCCTTGCAGATCAAACCCAGACTACCATCGAGGGCCTGCAGCCCACAGTCGAGTATGTGGTTAGTGTCTATGCTCAGAGTCAAAATGGAGAGAGCCTTCCTCTGGTTGAGACCGCCGTTACCAGTACGTATTTAATTTCACAGAAAAAAACAAAACAACCACCAGGCCCACCTCTAGTATCTTCTGCTATGTAAATCCACTGTGCACCACGGGGAACTCCGGGGGCATCTAGATCCTAAAGAAGGACAAGCGCCCCTCTCGTCGAGAAGTAGCTAGCTGGATCTGCTGCCAAAATATGCAATCACCCAAAATGCTGCCAAAATATGCAATCCCCCGCAATGCCGTGCTTTTATTTTCTTTCACTAAAAACGGCCTAAGCAAAATCATTTTTCTTTTTTTTATTTGTCTGTTTGCCTTCAGCGAATCTTTGAAAAATGTTTTGCATAGACCTCATTTCTAGAGCTGGAGGGCAAAGGTGGTTTTAGAGGGCTAGATTTTGACTTAGAGCATTTGCCTGTGCAAGGGACTAAGAACCCGCTTGACACCCTTATGTAGGCCACTAGACCTTAGGACCAGGTATGCAAAAGCAAGCAGGACTTGCATACCCAATTGCTCACTCCCGAGAGCAGCTGGGTGGGCAATGGGCGGAGTCTTGGCCCATCTGTCTGCGTGCTGACCTGCTGGTATAGGACAGTGACCGAGTACGACTTGGGGCGCAAGGAGAAAGCAGGGAAGAACCTGTCACTTAGAGGGGTGTCTCTAATGCAAAGTGTCTCCCAGGGCTACTCCTCGTGCATCATGGTTTATGAACCTGTCCTTGCTCAGGCCTGTCTGTAAAGCCACAATCTAACCCAAATAATGATAAAACTATGGTAAGCAGAACAGGAATTTTCTGGAAGTGTTGCATAGGACTATTGCACAAGCTGCATCAGTCTGAAGCCAAAAGTTTCCTGTAAAATCACCTTTGCTAACCTTAAAGCATAGGAAATGCAGGTCTATAGGGCTAACATCACAGTGCAGAAAAATGACTCTGTGAATCGTTATGAAGGTTAATTCATATCTGATGATTATGGGCCCAATCCTCAGCAGGTGTAAATGGGGATTGCTCCACAGAAGTCATCACCGGAGCTGTGCGTATTTACCCTGCCTTACGATCTTGCACTCAAGTGTAATCTAATGAGAGGACGACAATGAGTGGCTCTAATTTGTCGGTATATTTGTGAGATAATTGTGTGTGTGTATATGGGCATCCCATGCACACTCGTTACACAGCCAAAGGTTTTTATTGATTCAGAATATAATCTACATAGTCACTTGCTATCGTTACAAATGGTTTAATTGGATGTTAATTTATGAAAGAAAATCGCGGGACTGATGCTCCTCGGCCTTGTACGGTTACTTACACTAGTGAAGAATGAGCGCAACGTGGGTGTGAAAGGCTAACTAAATCAGAATGGTGGGGCCTGATTTCAATGCACGCCAAGGCTCCTTATCTCACTGTGCCAGTGTAAAGGAGACTCTTAGTGTGTGTGAATTACATTTCTGACACTTTAAGGCCTTTCCATATAAACTGAGTGGCGTAAAGGGGCCTTAGTGTAAATGAGAATCAGACACATGGTGGGGTGAAATATTGGCCTTATTCAAGTCAATGGCAAAACTCCTATGGACTTCAGTGGGGCTGGCATTGCGTTTTACGCTCAAGATTCAGAGGTGTAAAGATCTGTGCAAGGCAGGGGAGAATTGGGCACCTGCAAACCTGAAGACTGCTTTGCCTGTAATCAGAATGCTTTTTTTCCCCCCCTCCCCACACCCTGCTTTTATCACATAACCTCTTACCATTAATTTGCCTAACAGACATTGACCGCCCTAAAGGACTGACATTCACTGAGGTGGATGTCGATTCCATCAAAATTGCTTGGGAAAGCCCCCAGGGGCAAGTCACCAGCTATAGGGTGACCTACTCAAGCCCTGAGGATGGAATCCATGAGCTAGTGCCCGCCCCCGACGGTGAAGACGACACTGCCGAGCTGCATGGCCTCAGGCCCGGTTCTGAGTACACTGTCAGCATCGTTGCCTTGCACAATGACCTGGAGAGCCAGCCCCTGATCGGGACCCAGTCCACAGGTACACCTCTGTCTACACTGCCCAGCAGGCCATAGCAACAATGGCATAAGCCCTGGTGGGTCCAGAGTCCTTCCGTGTGCAGTTGGTGCCCATCTGCAGGAGAACCTCCGTAGGAGCCTGGGGGATATTTGCTACTGAGAGGGGGCTTAGTGTGGTTGGAGAGGTGGATGATGTTTGAAGATTATTAGGTATTTCTTAGGTTTCAGAGTAGCAGCCGTGGTAGTCTGTCTTCGCAAAAAGAAAAGGAGGACTTGTGGCACCTTAGAGACTAACCAATTTATTTGAGCATAAGCTTTCGTGAGCTACAGCTCACTTCATCGGATGCATGGTATTTATTAAGTAAACCTCTGGAAGGTGAGAGTTCCTAAAATGGTCAGCTGCTGAGGATAGCAGGGTTAGGACCACATCACAGACACCGCAGAGCAGGTGTCTTCCATTGCCTTTTCGCTCCTGTCCCGACCAATCCTAGTGCAATTCTGGGGGTGATCTGGTCCCCAGCACACATTAGAGCAGCCTAGCCTGAGCAGACAGTAACAGTCCTCAAGAAGCCATCCCAGGAGCATATCACACACTAGCCACACCCCCTCCTCTCTTTGGATGCCCAGGATGGCAGCGGCAGGACCAGGGACAGATGCTATCAAGGGCAAAAAGGGTGGTTTCCTGTTCCTTTTGTGCTGCCAGGGCAGCGTAGAAGGAATAGATTGGAGGCCAGGACCCATCCTTTAAACGTACATATTCTTTCAGGACAGTCCCTGCTATACCTATAGGCCACTTAACCCTTTTGTACCCCAAGTGCATCCCAATCCTTCTTTGGCATTGCTCTGAAGGAAAGAGCACAGTGCTCTGTATGCCCCCAGCTTGTCATTTACACCTTTCCCACAACAGAGTAAGGGTAGGCTCCCTTCCAAAGAGTGCCTCCAGGACGTAACCATCAGGCCCTCGTTTCAAGGGTACAGCAGGAGAGAGAAGACTGTTCAAGCATCTGATGCCTGACATGGAGTCCATGAAAAGTTCCTTCAGGACAGGTCTAGACACACTCTGGCTCTGGATATTGCAGGTTCTCTTGTTTGCTGCCTCACAGCTACAGGTGTGCTTCATTGACAACACACACATGTTGGTCTGATACACTCTTTCACAGGAGCATGGCCGTCCTGCTAGAGACCACATCAGAGCCAGATCCTGCTAGTTCCATTGATTAAACTTTTTATGAACCATCCTCCTCCTCTATGAAATAAGAGAAACGTGCACACACGCACATACACACATAATAATTACCATTTCCTCCTCTATTGATTTAGAATTGTCCGCTTGCTAAATAATTCCCAATTCACACCAGTGGTTGTATAAATTTCAACTGGGTCTTAGCTCAAGAACTGAGGACTGGAACTATTATGGGAGCTCTGTCTGCTGCCAGCAATCTGAAATCTACTGCAGAGTTTCCCATGTTGCCAGCCAAGTCCTGATAGCACTTTACAATCGACACCTCCATTAATTTGCAAATGAAAAACTGACACTAAAATCCTCTGAGTGCAGGGAAGATAATGGATCTTAATTTACAGATTAATATAAAAAAGAAATTAAACTATCCTAAGTGCTAGAACGATTGAAACTGGACAGGCTGTTTATACCTGTCATAAATGCAAACAGTAGGTCTTAAACCACTGTCTGGGTTTACTCTTTTGGGACCCTTTTACAAAACTATTGGAGTTCTGTTGCTTTTCATGGGCTTTGAATGAGGCCCTCTTTCAGTAAGCAAGGGAGAATTGCATTGTATCTACATGCTGTAAAATCAGAGTGCTTTGCAGCCCTGTGGTAATGGTGGGCATGATGGTAAGCTATATATTTGTTCTGTTGTAGACCAAGAATGACAACTAATAAGACAATCAATATGTCCCATGATGCTTCTTTTCTTTAGTTTATAGGAACCAAATGACTTCTAAAAAGTTCTTTATTCAAGCGTTGAGTATATCAGCTCTGGAAGATATCCTATGTAAACAGCATTATGGCTTTCACAGCCCTCATTCTCCACTGGCTTGTGTAGTCATCTACACCTGTCTAGGTGGCTGTCAAATGCTCCCATTTGGGCTTGGCAGTATTTTTACATCCTCTCTGTACTCACTGGGCTGCCTTCTCCACTCTTGTGCCCTTGTACATCCGGAGTAACTCTGTAGAGATCAGTGGAGTTAGACAAACTGCAAGGCAGTGGTGAAACTGACCTAAAATACCATGTTGGGGGCATGAAGAGTAGAAAAAGGTAGAAAAGGAACGGACATAGAGACTGACCTACTGAATGTAAGCACCACCAAAGCCAGCTTTTGATAGCACTGCCACAGAGCTTCTCTGCTCTTTTGAGCTGCCCTTTTCATTTCTATTGGACTACCCAGATCCACCCATTTCTGGAGAGAAGTAGCATCACAGATTTGGAAATCCAAGTCTGATCTTTGAACACCTTAGCTCCTAGGTATTATGGTGATGGGATGCAATAGCTACCCAAGATAGATCATTAGCCTAGGCCCTCGCTTGTGTATTTCACACCTAGGATTATTTCATGCTCATGACTGATAAATGCTATCATGTTCTTCCAAACTAATGGTCGTCTAATTACAATTTTCACAGCGATTCCTCCTCCAACAAACCTGCAGTTTGTTCAGGTAACTCCAACCAGCCTGAAAGTCAGCTGGAATGCGCCCAACGTTCGTCTCACTGGCTACAGAGTGCGAGTGAATCCCAAGGAAAAGATGGGGCCGATGAAAGAAATCAACCTCTCCCCAGACAGCACGTTTGCTGTCGTGTCAGGATTAATGGTGATTTTTTTGACATTTCATTTTAACGGGTGCAGCATGGGAGGGGAGATGTTGGATTTCTTATGCAATTCAAAAATGCTTTGGGCTGGAACTGCTGCGGGGGTAAATCATCATAGCTCCTGCCAGTCTGGCCTTTGTTTTAAGTCTGGTTAGCTGTGGAACATAGTCCCTTGGCTCTCAATAGTTAAGACAGTGGATCTGTTTGCTTAAACTGCAGTCTCCCTGTCCCCTCTTCACTCTGCCCCTTCCAGTAAAGCCTGGGGACTTCTCAGGCAAAATTGCTTCTGTCATACACAAGCTACTGGGCTCGTTACCAGAGGAATGGTGAAATTCTCTGGCCTGTGTTAGGCAGGAGGTCAGACTAGAGGATCTAATGGTCCCTTCTGGCCTTAGACTCAGTGAATCTATTTATCATTTTTTTGGAAGCTTCTGAATAATTTGCAAAAATTAAACTTTTCATTAAATCCATTTTCAAACCTGAACTGGGCCAGCTCCAGCTGCTCGAAACTGAATTAGTTCCAGAGGAGTCAAGGGCTGATGATCTGACTCTAGACTGCGATCTGGAACCTCCATTGACATCTTTCCTCAAAGCAGAGCACTCTTTGGCAGTGCAATGTTTCTGTCTACATTAGGTAGCTCAGGACATAAATTCCCTTCTTCTCTGGAGTCCTAAGCTTCTGCAGTCCAGAGACAGCTTTCTGTCCCCCCAAACCTCCGTGTTGTTCAGGTTTCCACTGTAATTTCTTCTGCTTTCCTGTGTGTGCTCGCTACCACTGTTACAGATCCAGCAATGCTGCAAGCGGGGAATTGCTCACCTTTTGTTTAGCCAGCTATCTGGCCCGTAGATACTATGGTTGTACTCCAGTATATACTTAGCACTGCTGGCTAACATTCATGAAGGATCTTGGGTTCCTAGTACTGGCTGCCCTTGCTCTACCAGGCTTTCCACTTCCATTTTTTTCATATATTTATTTCAAATACATTTTCAAAGTTAAGGTTTCAAGCAGCCACTAATAACAGTTTCAGCCTAAATGTGGTTTGCTTGGGGAAAAAAACCAAGGGCCTGATTCTCTTCTGACTTGCATCTGTGTTATACCAAAGTAACACCATTGACTTGAACTGAGTTATGCCGGTTTAACGGAGATGAAAATCAGGTCTCACTTTTTTATTTTTGCATTTAACTGGTAGTAAGTCTAACCCTCCTCGTGATCTTGAGCTCACTTGATTTCTGTTTTTTTTAAGAGTTTCATGTTTAAATAGGACAACCATGGAGACTAACCAATGTGAATCTACTAACTTTTGGATAAGCTCATGCTTGTTTCCCTGTGTCCCAGCTTTACCGGCTTTTCTGAAGATTAGACAGTCCATGTAGCTCCCTTATCACTGTATAACTTTGTTATTTCTAGGTGGCAACCAAGTATGAAGTCAGTGTGTATGCTCTGAAGGACTCTCTGACTAGCCGGCCAGCCCATGGTGTGGTCACCACCCTCGAGAGTAAGCAATCATACTTTACAAATAGCAGCAGGTGCTATGCATGGAGTCAATGGGCTAAGTCCTGCATAAGGACCTAGCAGAAGCAACTGAGTGAAGACATCAGCATGTGGCCCTTTGAAAATAGTTGATGAATGTTAAAGATTCTGCTAGGGGAATTTTTCTTGTAGCCCTCCCCTACCCCCTGCCAAATCATTGCTTCTGCTCGTTACACTGATCTCAGATCCTTCTGTGCAGATATCAGCCCTCCCCGCAGGGCCCGTGTGACAGATGTTACTGAGACAACCATCACAATCACCTGGCGCACCAAGACAGAAACTATCACCGGTTTCCAGGTTGAAGCCATCCCAGCAGATAGCCAGAGCCCCATTCAACGGACCATTAGCCCTGACGTTAGATCCTACACCATCACTGGTAAATGAGATTCTTCATCAGACTGTCTCTTCTGCATTGTAATATCTTTCAGCGACCAGGCTCACTGGAGATACATTTCGTTGCTAATCTGTACTGGGGATACCTCGGTGGGAATGGAGCTCAGGTGGAATTTAGGAGCTACTTCTAGGTGGCTTCCTTATGCTGATCTTCTAACACACATACACATTAACCTTGAGACCCCTCTTTAAAGCCTTTGATCCTACCAAGCCCTCTGAGAGCAGATTGAAGATAACAGACGTTTCTTGCATGGAGGGGTTATAGAATCTGGCCCTGATTTGATGGGAGCGCAGGAAAATAGTCTTGCGAGCATTCACATTTTGTCTGAGGATGGAAGTGTTTTCCAGAGCAGCTGCTAAGGAAGTGCACTTGTTCAGACCATTAATACTCTTGAGTACTGGATTTTTCACTTGCACTTTGCAGACCTTGTTTCACATCATGATCAGAGCCTTGTTAGTCGGTCCAGACATACAGCTGCCTGATTTCATGCAGGACTGATAGTCTAGAAATATCTCCATTAGAAACCTTCTAAGAGCTGAATAAATCTCCAGTGACCATCATTCCCCAACCCTCTTGGCTCCATTCCCTAGACCATCTTTGCATTCACGTTTTTTCTGCTGGTTTTGCTGGTACCTTGTTTTGTTTTTCTGTTCATTATTCCTGCCCTGATCATTGAAAACTAACGAGAACAATGTCCCCGTCTCCTTGTAGCAACCCTTTATGCACTGATTGGTCATAGTTTTGTGCCCTGTAGCTGAAGCTAAGGGAGAGCAATGGTGGGAGGAGGCTGAATACCCTGTTAGACGATGTGTATTTCTTGGATAAAGGTAATAACGATCTCGGATTTGAGTGGGATTTTTCAAAAGCACTCTGCATTGACCTAACTCTGCTCCCATTGACTTCAGCAGGAGCAAAGTTAAGCCAACGGGGTGCTTTTGAAAAATCTCACCTCTAATTCTTTGCAGGTCTACAGTCAACACATCCAGCCTGGGCATGAAGAGCTAGTTAGATTCTACCTGTAGTAGTGATTCCAGCAGCTTTCTGTATCACTTTTTAACCAAGCAAGTCTGAAACTGTAATATTTCTACTCCAATTCCAGGCTTGCAACCAGGCACGGACTATAAGATCTACCTTTACACCGTGAACGAGAATGCCCGCAGTTCCCCTGTAGTGATTGATGCTTCAACAGGTAATGACGCTTTTGGTTTCTTTTACATCGGAACAGAAATTATACTTGTGCTTTCCTTGACTTTGATCATATATGTAATTTACTGCACTTTACAGCCTTATTTTCCCCTCTTTGAGCATGAAGTGGATTGTGTCAGCGGGTGACTGCAACCCAGGGAAACCCATTATTTGTCTTCAGCCCTCAGGGCAGGGGAGATGAAGTCATGCTTCCTTTTACCACATTCATTAACTGAGTTTGTTTGCTCTTAGCCATTGATGCTCCTTCCAACCTGCGCTTCCTCACATCCACAAGCAACTCCCTGCTGATTGCTTGGCAGCCGCCCCGTGCCCGGATCACAGGCTACATCCTCAAATATGAGAGACCTGGCGCACAGCCCAAGGAGCTGATCCCTCGCCCCCATGCCGGCACCACGGAGGCCACTCTTACCGGTACGTCTCTTCCATTTGGGAGGTCATCTGGTTAATGCCTCCTGCATTGAACTGAGCATCCCACTTAGATGGTGGCATTCCCCATGTGATCCTGCAGGGGGTTCAGGAGGCGTATGCTTACCAGCACCATGGGTCTTGGCCCAGGCGGGGATCAGACATTGTAGAGCTGTGCATGTGGGCAAAGCCTGGGATCCACTCCATCCCCCCCACGCGCCAGCCAGTGCCTCTGAGCAGGCACGGAAGGACAAATAATCTGTACCAGGTAAAGGGCTGGTGCAGATTACACCCTGCTAGAGCAAGGAGAAGCCAAAGACGATGTGGCTCCTTCAATCACAATTTGGCTCTCACTTTGCTCCCAGCATAGCACCACTGGCCCTGGTGCAGGGCCGATTTTACTCTGACAATCTAGCCCTAAATTTGGCAAGTATCCAGACTGCTGTAGATTTTTAGAAAACACAAGCTGAGGTGTCTTTAGTGTTCACTAATGGTGAGAGCTCCAGAGTCCAGTCTTTTCCCTCCAAAGGATTATGGGGGACCATCAATGTCATAACACGAGGAAACCTAAACGGATTATTTGTGCTTAGTACGACTATGATTGGAAAGTGCATTGTATTTGTACAGTCAGCACTAGTATTGGACGCCATAGCAGGGAGCAAAACCTTGAGGAGTTTCTGTTTAGCTATCCCTCACTGTCATTTTGTAATTAGGGGTTTCCTTAAGAGTGAAGTCATTCTCTTCCTCCCCAGGTCTGGAGCCAGGAACTGAATACACCATCTACATCATTGCTGTGAAGAACAATCAGAAGAGTGAGCCATTGGTTGGCAGGAAAAAGACAGGTAAAATACTTTTCCAGTCCACGCCGGTGGAAGAAGTTGACCTCTCCTCATTGGGGAATTAGAGTCTCTGCCTTGGGGGGGTAATGTCTTCTCCAGAGGGCTAATGTTATAACATTGCTTAAAATATCCTTTTCACTGGTATATGTTGTTAATCAAATACAAGCTTTCAGGCTGCTAAGTGAAAGAATCATTTTTCCTTCATTTTCTTTTTCTTCCTTAAAAAGGGGGATACATTTTTCATAAGCAGGGGTTCTGCAATGGACGAGGTGGTCTGCTGAACAATGCAAAGCACAATTCAGTGGGCTCAGACACTGAGGACATGAGATTGCATTCAGTTTTTCTTCCTGTGTACCTAAACCATAATTAAATGACGGCTAACACTCACTTTTCCTTCTAGCCTGTGATGGGTTCAGTGGGAGAAGCCCACACAGACTGGAGCTGTTCATCTGATGCACACTTGATACATTTCAATTTGTCTGACTTTGTCTCCAGTCTGTGAGGTGCTACAAGGAGAAAGTAGCCAGTAAAATCTCTGTCATCCAGCTGGAGACCTGAATAGCATAAGAGTGAATCCCTTAGCACATGCCTAAGATTTTCTTCAATTGGCAGACTACGAATGTCTATTTCAATCACCTCTTGTTCTCTTAATTTGCGCATTGGTGGCTTCTCTGGGTGCAGTGATCATAGCTTAATTGCTTTCAGTGGTTGACAGCATTCACTGTAGTTGCCTAGCTTATCATAACTAATGCTGGGGCTTAAGGCGCTTTGCTTTATTGCTTCTAACCTTTCTTTGGCTAGACGAGCTCCCGCAGCTGGTAACCCTGCCACACCCCAACCAAGGCGGACCGGAGATTCTGGACGTGCCTTCCACTGTGGAGAGGACTCCTTACTTCACAAACAGGTTTGACAGTGGAAATGGTATCCAACTTCCAGGCACCAGTGGCCAGCAAACGCTAGGGAACCAGGGACAGCAAGTCTTCTTTGAGGAACACGGTTTTAGAAGGACCACCGCTCCCACCACGGCAACTCCCATTAGGCACCGGCCGAGACTGCAGACACCAGATGTGGATGAAGAAATTGACCTTGTTAACAGGTACCTAGTCCAGAGAGAGGACTTGGTTGAGCCTTCATTCCCTCACTCACTAGGGCCCAGGCGCAATGATACCACGGGCCAGGAAGCTCTTTCTCAGACCACCATCTCTTGGAGGCCCCTGCTGGAGAGCTCTGAATATGTCATCTCATGCCAACCAGTCGGCACCGACGAAGAGCCTTTACAGGTAATTAATTGTTGTCTCTCAGATGCACTTTGAATGCTGCCACGATATTGGACTTGACTACGGCAGTCCCCAGACATTTAAGGAGGACCTTGGGATTCTAGCTTCCCGTGGTTGCATTGTAGAGTTGATAGAGCCAGAACTTGCCCATAAGATTCCATCTGCACTCATCCTAGGTACTTTCTGCTTGCCACTTCACCATATAGTATTAGCAGCCCTGCCGGGATAATGCTGTTTTAGCCTCTGGCTGAGGGCAGGGCCTTGAGGGTGGCGCTGTGCATGGAGGAGAACAGAGGGTATGTTGGCTAAAACAGAAAGACCCTGGGCCTCTGTTTGCATTTCTCCATAAGAAAGTGCTAATACAGCGAAGGAGATGCGTGGGAATTTTATCCTATAAATGCGCTTAAGGTTGTGGAATCTCCATCAACGGAGGGCTTTAAGAACAGGTTAGACAAACAGCTGTCAGGAATGGTCTAGATAATACTTAAACCTATCTCATTGCAGGGGGCTGAACTAGACTTACTGAGGTCCCTTCCACTCCTACATTTCTATGATACTCTGAAATTCAGTAGTGGAACGAGGCAGCCGAGTTAATATTGCTGATCTAAAGATGCTCTTGTGGCTAAAGTAAAACACTGGGAATTTTGGGGATTTGGGTTCTGTTCCTGTTCTACTAAAGACTTCCAGGGTGATCTGGAGCAAGTCCCTTCACCTTTGTCTAAAAACTGAGACTGTAGTAGATCCCTACCTCACCATGGGACATGGAGACTGAATTCATTGATATTTGTTAGGCACTCGGGGATCCACAGGACTGGGCCCCATTATACTAGACACTGTACAGTCACGTATGAAGACACCAGCCTTACCCTCCTCAGCCTGCAGCCTAAGAAGCATACTATTTCTAAAGCCAGTTTTGTGGTGATGTACTTGCAGTTCAGAGTCCCTGGAACTTCCTCTTCTGCTACCCTGACTGGCCTTACCAGAGGTGCCACCTACAACATCATCGTGGAGGCACTGAAAGATCGTAGGAGACACAAAGTTCTGGAGGAGGTTGTCACAGTGGGTAATGCTGGTAGGTTAAAGCTAAACAGTCTGGCCAAAACTCTGCCTTGCACCTCTTACCCACAGCCTGGCTCTCACCGGGCACTCACTAGGCTGCAGTGCAATACATTAGGAGCACCCTGTTTCCTCGTTGCACAACGTATTTACAATGGACCCTGAAGAAACAATTCTTTCTGATTTTTGTGGCGCAGATGACTATGCAGTGATAAGAGCTAGGCTAGTCTACTGTCTGAATGTGCATAGAGAGTGAGGTGGGTGCCGACCAACTTCTGTTGGTTCTGTTCTTTTATTGGACCAACTTCTGGTGGTGAGACTGTCCGAGGGGAAGTCAGAGATGCTAGGCCTGTGATAATGCCAGTGTCGTGGCAGACATTCTCACCCAACATCGAATTACTGGTACCAAAATAATGTACCTACCGTGACAAAGGGGTTAGTCTGAGTCCATCTCCTCCTCCCTTTCTCTCCAGTGACCAGCGGCTGGCGATTGGCCAGATGAATTGCTGTGTCATCTCCCTGGTTAATAGAGTTGCCCGCTGGGAGGCTCTCTTTGGGCCACAGGGTCCAGCCACTGTCTCCTTTCCTGACAGCTGTGGTGTAACCAACACCTCTGCTGGCTGTAAGTCGCCTGGCATGTTTGCTGTATACAGGCAAACTGGCTGGGTGGAGTCCGACTCCACGCATGGGCAGACTTTGGGAACCTACATGAGCAAGATCCCTCCGAGGTATTTCTTCTCCTCTGTCACTTGGGGTTTCGTTCCGTGCCAGAATTCAGCTCGACCCCCAGCATGCCTGAAATTTATCACTCCCCCATTGTGCGTCACAGAGTCCAAACGCCCGCTGTGTGCAAGTCCAGCTCGTTTCTCTGTAAAGGTGGTGCCATAAATATAAAGGGAAGGGTAACCACCTTTCTGTATACAGTGCTATAAAATCCCTCCTGGCCAGAGGCAAAGTCCTTTTACCTGTAAAGGGTTAAGAAGCTCAGGTAACCTGGCTGACCTGACCCAAAATGACCAATGAGGGGACAAGATACTTTCAAATCTGGAGAGGGGGGGAAAAGGCTTTTGTCTATCTGTGTGATACCTTTGCTGGGAACAGATCAAGGATGCAAGCCCTCCAACTCCTGTAAAGTTAGTAAGTAATCTAGCTAGAAAATGCGTTAGGTTTTCTTTGTTTTGGCTTGTGAAGTTTGCTGTGCTGGAGGAAATGCATATTCCTGTTTTTGTGTCTTTTTGTAACTTATGGTTTTGCCTAGAGGGATTCTCTATGTTTTGAATCTGACTGCCTGTGAGATTATCTTCCATTCTGATCTCTCAGAGTTGTTCTCTTATCTTTTTTTGTTCTTCTAATAAAGTTCTGTTTTTTAAGAATCTGAGTTTTTTGGGTCTTAAAAATCCAAGGCTCATCTTGTTTGTTCTCAAACCTCCCCAGGAAAGGGGGTGTAAGGGCTTGGGGGGATATTTTGGGGGAAGACGTCTCCAAGTGGTCTCTTCCCTGATCCTTTGTTAAATCGCTTGGTGCTGGCAGCAGACCAGGTTTTTGACCTAAGCTGGAAGAAATAAGCTTAGAGGGTTTCATGCGGGTCCCCACATCTGTACCCTAGAGTTCAGCGTGGGGAAGGAACCCTGACAGGTGGGTTAGTCAGATCACTGCTTTCGCGAATGCAAAACATGTGCACGCTTGAAACCTGGCAGGTCCAAATGAAAATAACTGTCACCAATGAGGTTTTTATCATCACTCTACTGCTCTGCCAAATTCACCTGTAAAATAAATCCAAGTGAATGCTCCGTCACTACTGGGAATGTGGCCTTCAGTTACGACGCTGCTTCTTCTCATTCTAGGTGTGTATCCCCGTGTATGACGCCTCTTTGTTCTCTCTTCTTTCCAGTGTCTGAAGGAGTGAACCAGCCGACCGACGACACGTGTTACGATACTTACACTGGCTCCTTCTACTCCATTGGAGAGGAATGGGAGCGATTGTCCGAAACGGGCTTTAAACTCTGGTGCCAGTGCTTAGGCTTTGGCAGTGGTCATTTCAGATGCGATTCATCTAGTGAGTAGCTTGCTTTTGTCCATCCCTGCAGACAGACTGCTACAGTCCGTGCCTAATTAGCACTAATGGCATGTTTGGCAGATGCAATGTGACCCAAACGTGAAGCAAATAAATGCACACGCTAGTACAATGTTTGCATCATCAAATGATGGAAAACTGGTTAACGGTGGTTAAACTTTGCAGCTTATCTACTGCTGCTGTTCACTGTATAAGCAATGGTCCTGTCTGTATTTATCTGTAATGCTTTTGTGAGGAAATTAATATTTTCCCTTCCATTGCTAGGTGAGTCCAGTTAATGCTTAAAAATGAGAGATTGGGTGTCTAAAGTAGATCAGAACAGTCATTTAAGAAAACACCCCTGCGTAATTAAATATATTTAATCTCTAAATCCTAACTTTATACAGCGGCACAATGGATTTGATATAACTCTCATTAAGTTCAATGGGCATGGGACCAAAGCCCACGGTTTGGTTTGGTTTGAACATGCCGTCATAACACCTGAGGCTGGCAGTCAGCACTGCCAAACAAACAGCACCACGGCAGTTGCATTTAGTTTGAATCTTTGCAGGACTCGGGCTTAAGTAGACCATATTCAGAGGAAGGGTAGGGGATGAAACAAAGTCAGCGTGATTAAGTGGTTCTATAGGGCATGTGTCTTACTGATTTAAACTGTGCTTTATATTACAAAGTAAGCAAAGCAAAAAGGGATTTTCTATGTTGTATGTAGCTTTGAGAGTAATTGCTACAAGGCAGACATTTTTTTCACAGGTCTAATCATTCTATTACATCATTTGGTACACAAAGTTTAACTGTTGTTTTCCCATTATCTGAGTGACATGATTATACTGTGTATTTACTCTTTTAAAAGACTAGTACATTTCCTCCCCTGCCCCTCTCCAGTGCCTGTTTGTTTAAGCTTCCTTTTTATGTAGTTCCAGGGATTCCCTACAAATGACACTTTAAAATTCTGTCGCACCCATTCCTTCCTGGAGCGGCCCCTCCACCTTTACCCAATCTAAAATGGCCTCTCCCCTGCTTAAAGTTCTAGTCTCAGATCGACAGCTGGGAAAAGGAGGGACAACTCTGCTCACATCCAGAGAGTTGTGCCTGTTTACACCCACCGTGGCTTTGTCCCTCCTCCCCTTCAGTTGGCCCAGGAAGCTCCACAGATCAATTCCCTGCCCCGTAAGCAACAGGCCTGTGTAGAGTAACCACCTGACTGTCATGCCTCTGGTTCATTCAGAATGGTGCCACGACAACGGGGTGAACTACAAGATCGGGGAGAAGTGGGACCGCCAGGGCGAGGGCGGCCAGATGATGAGCTGCACGTGTCTTGGCAACGGAAAGGGAGAATTCAAGTGTGACCCGCGTACGTCCTTTCACATTGACGTTAACTCTGTGTCAGGCTTTCATCCTATTTGGGCTCTTAGAATCTCACCCTTGTGGCACAGAGTGGGTGGAACCTAAGCACGGCTCAAATGGGCCCGTTTTACTCTGTGTAATACGGCACCCCATGGTGGGTGAACAGCAGTGAGGACTGAAGCTAGGATCTCTGGATTTTAGAGCATGAACTAAAAGACCCTCCTCTGTTAGACAAGACTGTAACAGGCACATCAACCTCCAGGCCTGCCAACAGGGAGGGGCAAAGGGGGAAATTGCCCAACGGCTCGCGAGATTTAAAAGGGAGCAGTGATGGTAGCCAGGAGCCCCAGGCCCTTTTAAATTGCCCAGGCGGGCCGCAGGGCTCCTATGGGCTCACACGACTGCTCTGGGCCCCGTGCTTTGGGGGGTCCCACGGGCCGGCGCGGTCGGTCTCGGAAGTAACGGCGTACCATCACTTCTGCCCCAGGCCCTGCCCCCACACCCCCAGGGACACTGTGGCCCTGGGGCCTGGAATTGCTCTCGGCTGGCCAGGACAGAGCACTGCATTGCCTTACAGAGGATGAGTAAACTGAGTGCTTTAAATCAGTTGACTCCCCCAAAGCCAATCAATGAGTCATTGGCAGAACTGGAGACGGGAGCTCTGGCTCCTGGGTTCTTGCTCTAGCTGTCCCACCACCCTACCCCCAAAGTCTTAATCCTTAAAAGCAAATATAGACCATGTGACAGAATCTTGCTTCTTCCTCTGATTCTCCGCAGACGAGGCAACATGCTATGACGATGGCAAGATGTACCACGTAGGAGAACAGTGGCAGAAAGAGTACCTTGGTGCCATCTGCTCCTGTACTTGTTACGGAGGACAGCAGGTAGGCAGAACTAGCCTGGCATGCTAATCCTGATGTGATGATGCATATTACTGGAAAACCAGTGGGGGAAATGTGACATTTTATTAATAGCTTGCTAAAACCTTAGAAGTTTAGGTTTGAGTCAGCAATTACATGACCAGGGAATGCTGGCACCTCTGAAATAAACACACATTTTGAAAGGCCCTTCCCCCACAAAATCAGAGCTGAATCTCGAGAAAAGTCAGAGTTGGTTCCCTTTGTGCCTCTCCGAGCTTTGCAAACACGTCCAGTACACCGACTAGAGGTTCTCAAACTCTGGCCACAGGCCATGAGTGGTCTCTGAAGATAGGGGCTAGCTCATCCTTCTTTCCAGCTGCTGAATTATACATACTTTCCTAACACTTTTCCAGCTAAGCAGTTGCTGCGTGGACAGCTACACGCTCACACAGTGCTCAGGGGAGAGGGACATACAGTTGCAAGGGGGGGGAGGTGTTCATGAAATAGTCTCACTGTTGAAATGCAACCCACTCTGGCAAAGTCTGAGAACCCCTGCTGCAGACTTACTTCATGCAAGCCCTTACACCCCTCTCACCTGTGAATCAAAGGGTGTCCACGTTAGCATCACACACAGCCAGAAGAGAGGCTGGTAGCAAGAAAAGCAACGAATGGGAATGCATAAGGAGGAAGGTAAAGCAGAGACCAGTCCCTGACTTACACTTATCTTCTACTTCCTTGCGGTGTGAATTATCACTATTACACTGGTATCAAACTGGAGTAGCTTCATCGATTTCAGTGCAGGTTCCCCAGGGATGAAATCTGATTTGTGTATAAAGTATTAACTTCATCTGCCATGAGGATCCTTAAAAACCGTATCTAACTGAGCTGTGTTTCTCAAGGGCTGGCGCTGTGACAACTGCCGCAGACCTGGTGCTGAGACGGCCCCCGACGGCTCTGCTGGCCACTCCTACACACAGTTTTCACAGAGATATCACCAGAGCACAAATACTGTACGTATAGAGACCCCTTGTCCATTCGTTACGAGTCTTGCCTGGGGGGGGAAGTGTGTATTTACCTACAACTCTTGTTAATAATCATCATGGATTAGAACTGCTTGCAGACTTCCATTTGTTCTGCAGTTGACGTAAAGCCTTGTTCAGCAAAGAACTTAAGCACGCGCTTAAATTTTAAGCGCGCGCTTAAGGCTGTTGATTATAAGGGGACTTAATCGCAGGTTTAAGTCTCACTACGTGCTTTAATACTTGGCTAAATTGAGGTCCTAAATAATGGTAGTTCTTTTCCATTCCAAACCTTCACATACTAAGGCAGATCAATAGAATGGTTTGCAGTGAGAAATCTAAACAGCTGCAAATGCAAGGAGTTTGGCTGCATTTCTCAGCCAAGATCAGAATCATAGAATACCACGGTTGGAAGGGACCTCAGGAGGTCATCTAGTCCAACCCCCTGCTCAAAGCAGGACGAATCCCCAATTTTTGCCGCAGATCCCAAATGGGCCCCCTCAAGGATTGAACTCACAACCCTGGGTTTAGCAGGCCAAAGCTCAAACCACTGAGCTATCCATCCCCTACATTACAGCACTTGTCTCTTACAGTACTGAGCACTAACTGGTTTCCTTTCCTCCTGACAGAATGTCAATTGCCCAATTGAGTGCTTCATGCCCTTAGATGTACAGGCAGACACACAACATCGACCAGGAAAGTAACAGCCAGCAAGTCTTACGCCACCACCACCAAAAACCTATCTACCAAGATGACCATCCAAACAGAGTGATGCTAGCAAAACCAGATCTCTAATAAAGAACGGCCTTCTGCTCCGGAGTCACTTTCCCAGCTTAAGCTCAACTCACAGCTTCTCCAAGCATCATTCTTGGCGTGTTTCAGACTTTTTTCTCATGATTGATAGCAGTGTGCATTGTTTTGTTTTTCTCAGTGTTTGATACCATTCAGTATTTTCAAATGAAAAAAAGTTACTAAATTGTGAATGGGTTGGGGATCAAAATAATACTGGGGCGAGGGGGGTAAATGGGATGGAAGGCTCCCTTGCCATACAAACAAAAACACTACTACCGTTTAGAGGAAGGAAAGTCCACTGAACACTTCTGCTTTCACCTAAGCATGCAGCCAGCAATAACCTACGTGACTGCATACCCCATCACTGTGATATTTAAAATATGCACAGTCCTAATTCTTTCTAAATGACCCTATTGTTTTTCTAGCTGTATCTTTGTATCTCATACTGTTATTTATCAGTTTTGTTCCCCATCCCTCAAGTGTTTTTATATGGGAAAAAACGTATTGAAGAAATTTCGTATGCAGTTGACAAAGAGGAATTTGGTGTAATTATGATCGGTGATTATTTTTTATACTGTAAGTGCCAAAGCTTTACTACTGTGGAAAGACAACTCTTTTAATAAAAAGATTTACAAACCAAATGCGTGGCTAGTGATTTTTTTAATTTTTGTTGTCGCAATGGGGTTCAGGGAAAGAAGGTGTACGCTGAACTGAAATAGCTTTGCCTCTGGAAAGAAGACGGGACAGCCGTCTTTCTGCAATATGAAGCTGAAAACAGAATATTTGTTGATCATTTTCTTAAAGGAAGTAGCATAGAAAAAGATTATCTGAAATTGCAGTAGCCCCTAGAGACACCAGTGGAAATCGAAGCCCCACTGAGTTAGTACAAACCCCATCGAGAAAGTGATTGAGAGAGCTTCAGGGCAGGGACTAGTTAGATGAGAGACAAAGGATGGGAGAAAAGTATTATTATCTCCACTTTAAAGATGGGAAACTGCAGGACAGCACTTAAGGCCTCATCCAACAAGGTACTTTAAGCACGCATGTCATCTCATCAATTTTAATGGGATTACTGACATGCTTAAAGTTAGCCATATGCTTAAATATTTGCTGAACTGGGGTCCAAGCGACTTGCCCAGCATCCCAAAGGAAGTGACAAAGCCAGGAATTGAACCTACATCTCCTGAGATTAGGCCTATGGCGTAGCTACACTATCACCCATACAGACTAAGCATTGGGGAAGACGATTATAAATCACCTTAATTCATCTCTCATAACTGTTGATGGAGGATAATGTAATCACTCATTTCTAAGCAAGGGATGGAAACGTATAAGAGAGACCTGTCTCCATTTTACAGGAATTTACTGATTCATACTATTTCACTCTTCTTCCAAAAATGAGCTGCTCCATCTACAGTCCCGACCCGGCAAATTAAAAAAATCATAATGCAGAATACAGTTTGTTCAGACACTCTTGCTAGTAAAAGTGATCTCAGCTGTAACCTCTAGGTGCTACTGTAATACATATAAGGGAAGGAATTAATTTTATGGCACCTCAGCAGACATTGCCCATACTAAGGGATGACAGATATAGTTATATATATAAAATATGGGAACAGGACAAAGAAATGGACAACTGTATTTCTAAATGGGTAACTACTGTAGAATATTTGGAAGAATGTTTTGCTGTATTCTTGTTAAGGGAATGAAAATATTAGTCTGATCAGTTATTCAAACTTCCTAGTTTATGATTTATATTTACTGCTGAAAAGATGCATCCCTACTCCACCCTGTTGAGACTTTCGGTTGTTTACTGAAACAGCAGTTTTACATTCAGATATTCAGTTTTACATTCATCAAGTAGACTACCACAAATCTAAAAATATTATCCCTGTAGAACTTGTTTTAAAGCAAAGTCAGTTGTATTGCAATGAATTAAACTAGGACCCTTTGGTTTGTACTGTCTGCATTGCAAAAACCTCCAAGCTCAACACTTACAAGGAAATACCAAATGTGAAAGCTTCCCTCATGATTCCTGGAGGCAAATTCCGCTCTTAGCTATACAGGAGTTGCATTATTCAAGTCAATGGAATTACTCTGGATTTACTTAAATATAGAATGAGAATGGAATCTGGCTTCTTGACATGAGAAATATGGCAATAGAGAGCAATTGTTTTAACAGATTTCTATCAGGCAGCTGAACTGTTTGCAACGAGTAAAACTGTTGCAGCAAGAATGAGCAGTATCCCAATGTTCTTCAAATATGATGAGTTAAATAAGTACCTAAAATATACTAGGGTTAGATCTACAGAGAGAAAATTAGTTTTCTTTTAGACTACATTTCCATTATTGTCTCTTTCCCAAGCTGTGTTGTTCATGTCCATCCAGACCTCACTAGAGGAATCGATGCCTTTAGGACCTCAGCTCCAGATAACTAGTTCTCTCCAGCTAACTTAGACACAATAAATCCTGCATCTTGGCAGGAGGTAAGACTAGATGAGCCTCTTCTAATCCTGTGGTTCTGTGATTCATAGAGACATAGGAATTGCCAGTCTTCTCCAGGGTCGTATCTTTGCCAGTGGCCAGTACCAGATGCTGCTGAAGAATCTGCAAGAAACCCCTATAGTAGCTACTTATGGGATAAACTGCCCCCAGAGAACATTTCCACCTGACCACCAGTTAGTCAGATGTTGGTTTATGATCTGGAACACAAAAGTTTATATCCCTTCTAAAGCTCCCATTTATTCTTTTAATATTCTAACTCTGGATATTCTTGTCACGGGTCTAAATGACATATTTTGGGGTGCCCTTGCTAACTATTAGCCAAGGGTAGAATAGAGGTTGCAGAAAGAACTGTGAAATGCAAGCAATATTTTCTTGTTGAATTTTTTTTTCAAACAGGGAGGATGTTTGTGTGATGATTTCATCCAGCTCTATTGCAGAATGGGACAACAAAACTGCTCGAGGACATCAAAGAGAAGGACTGGTAAGTAGAGCTGGCCAGAAAATGATTTCCCCACATGGTGAGAATTTTTCAGATTTCAAAAGATTTGTCCCATCTCAAATTGGGACAAACCTTCAAAAATCTCTACAATTTTCACAAACTGGCCATTTTTGTTTCTTTTCATTTGGGTCAATTGAAATGTTTTGTTTGCATATTTTAAACATGTTATATTTCAAATTTGAGCTTTTTAAAAACATTCTAAATCCAGCTAAATTGCTAAACAAAGCCATTTTGAAATGAAAACCAAATCTTTTAGCTGGAAAAAAATGTAAAAAACAGGACATTTAGACAATTTCACAATTCTTTTTCCCGCAGGCGGTGGTTGAAGCCTCAAACTCACCTGGATAAAGCACTCACAGCTACAGGGCAAGGAACGATCCCGCCTATCCTGGCAGGGAGATGGACAGGGCAGATAGCCCAGGATTTCTCTTTCATCTTTAACAGCCATCACTCTGCAAAGGTAAACTGATGACAAGATACAGGACAAGCGCACCCCGCCTGGAACCTCCCATCCACTGGGGGTGCTGCAACCAGCCCATCTCACACCCACAGTGGGACAGTACTGGCCAGGAAGGGCACAGTTAGGGCAGCATGGGGGATGCACTGATCCAGCATCATCCCTGCACAGCCTTCGAAGTTGTGCCGATTAAAGCTGCCCCTTCAAACTGAAAGCCAGAAGGAAGGCAAGCAACGGTACTGGAGTCCCATAACTCCCATCTGTCATGCTATTCCTTGCCTTAAGCAGAGCATCACAGCATGGCACTATGATTTCATCGAAGCTAGGGTCACCCTGCAGAGATTATTAATTAAGCAAGGTCACAGGCTGGGACCAGACACTCCCTCTCCGGGTCGAAACACTCCGTGGAGTTTAAGTTCCACAATACAACAGAGACTTAAAACCACATCTGTGAGCTCCTCAGACTTGGATCTGTGGGGATAAACTCTGCAGGCCCGAAAGCAGCTGCTATTTATCCACTTTACGGCTCTGTATAGAGTCTATCACCACTGAATTCAGCCTACTGAGGCCAGGACCACTTTGGAATTTATAAGCTCTGTAGGGGAGGAAAACGAATTGGCTGAATGGGTCTGAGGTTTCCCCTGGCATGTACAATGTAGAGACAGCTATTGCAAAACTCTGAGCTGTGCCAGTGACAAAAATAAAACAGGTTTTAGAAGTGCAATCAAAAGACATCCCTTGGAATGTGCTGGCAGTCGCGAATAACCAGCATGTTACTTTGTTCACATTAGAAAAACTAGTGCAAATCTGGAGTTTAGCAATCAGAGTTCAGCACGACGTAAAGTGAACTGTACACATCTGAGAACAGAAGTAGCTCTAGGCAAGACACCTATGTATGAATTCTGAATTGAACTCACTTGGTAGGAGAACCAAGCATGTAAGATTCACAGGAACTGGTATTTTCCCTTTCACCTCTAAGAAAGCAATTCAAGCCCACCCTTTGGCAAAAACACTCCCATAGCAGGATTTGGTGTATTGAACCTGAAACTACCTAAGGGCTTGTCTACATTACCTGCTGGATCCACAGGCAGCAATCAATCCAGCAGGGCTCGATTTACTTCATCTAGTCTAGACGCAATAAATCGACCGGCGAGCCCTCTCCCGGCAACTCCGGTACTCCACCAGGATGAGAGGCACAGGCAGAGTTTTCGGGGAAGTGTAGGCAGTCGACTCACCGCAGTGAGTCGATCTAAGTACGTAGCTGAAGTTGTGTAACTTAGATCGATTCCCTCCTCCCAGTGTAGACCAGGCCATAGGTACCGACTTCTCCTGGCGCCGGTGGGTGCTCGACTGCCCTATGCCCCCGGCCCAGCCCCTACTCCACCCCTCCCCCATTCCAACCCATTCCCCAAAGTCCCTGTCCCCTCTCTGCCCCTATTGGACTTCTTCCCCGAATCCCCACTCCGGCCCCGCCGCCTCCTCTGAGAGCGACACGTTCCCGCTCCTCCCCCATCCCTCCCAGAGCTTGTTAGGCTGCGAAACAGCTGTTTTGCGGCGGCAAGTGCTGGGAGGTAGGCAGAGGAGCGGGGACCTGGCGCGTTCAGGGGAAGAGGCTGAGGTGAGGTGGAGCGGCGGGGGGGACGGGGAGTGGGGGGAAGCTTGGCTGCCGGTGGGTGCAGCGCTTCAGCCATGGAGCACCAATGGAGTCGGCACCTATGGACCAGGCCTCAGATACGGGACCAATTACATACTCTCAGCGGAAAATGAGGATAAGGGATGGGACATGTTGGGAGAAAGCTGCTAGCTCAAAAGCAATCTGTGTAGTTTCAGTTTATAACAGATTTTTATCAATCCATTACAAATGTGGCTGCAAGGCAGGACTTTCACAGTGTTCCAACAGCATTTTAATTAATTGGTAAAATCTGGGCTATAAAATTTAACTCATAAAATGATGACTCTTTTCCCGAACACACAAGACTTCACACTCAATTCAGCCAGGAACCGTGTATTTATTTTCAAAAGCAAAATTCCTTTGCAAGTATCAGCTTCTTTTTGCTTTAATTTGCAGCCAGCAGCAGGGGCTTTATCTGCTGACTACACAAGGACACTCTACGGCGTGTGCAGACTGGGTTTCCAGATGTAACTGGTGAAGTTACGGTCACGGCTTATGACGGCTGCGACAGCCCATGGTGGAATCAGTGATGGAACAGCCGAAGATTGGTGTGAATGAGAGTTATTCCCAGCTCATTGCATGCTTCGATCACAACTTGGTCAGCAGCTGAGCCAGATGGGGCAGCAATAAACTGTACTCCGCTCTGAACAGAGATTTGGAGAAGCTAAAGGTTAGTGATGAAAAGCAAAAACAACTGGATGAATTGTGCAGTGAAACTGGGACATATGGTACAACCAGCACAGACTTGTGCTCTTCTCCAGTCCAGACTGTCAACCCGCAATTCACTGTATTCCTGCAGTGCAAGTAAAAACCCATGGCTGGCCCGTGCCAGCTGATTTGGGCTCATGGGGCGTGGCCTGCGGGGCTGTTTAACTGCAGTGGAGACTCCCAGGCTTGAGCTCTGGGACCCTCCCACCCTGCAGAGTCCTCGAACCTGGTCTCCAGCCCAAGCCCAGAAGTCTACTCTAGAATTAAACAGCCTCTTAGCCCGAGTCACAGGGCACGGGCCAGCTGTAGACATACCCTTGGAGTCCTAGACATGATCCAGGACCCCACTGTGCTAAGTGATGGTCCCTGCCCCAAAGGGCTTACAAGCCAGTGAGTAAGTTACTCACATGACTAGTCCTGGACTACTCCTCACATAAGTAGCTGCTTGCCAGTGAGAGTAAAAGGTTCACAATCTGCTCCTCTGAACTTAACAGCATTAGCTGGATATTTTTTGGCTACATTTGTCATACTTTAACACTCCTTTAATTCTAGAGCCAACATCAATGGTGGTTATCGAACACCGCTTCATGGAGAACCACTGTGCTCCAGAAAAATCTCTTCCAGAATGCAGCAGTTCTAGTTGGCACATTTCAAGCACCATGTGTATAAAATGCAGACACACATTCCCAAGTGCACGAAATGAACAACTAAATAAAGCAAAAAGCACCCAGGTGTTTCCCTTACGTCACCCTGACAATGACCTTACCTGTTTAGCTCGGTCCACATTATCCCTAAAAGGGAAGAATGCATCCGAGCTGAGGGAGACTGCATCCAGCTGGCCAATCCATTCCTTCTTCTTGGCCTCAGAGAGCTGTGCTGGGACCTCCTCAAACAGCGCCTTCCATTTAACCAGATCGTCACCCTGCAGGAACAGAGTCAGCTTACCCTGATGGCATTCCCTCCTTTTCCTGCTCTCTGGCTATCACCGTGCCAGAAATGGCTTCTGGACCTCCCTCCCAGCCACCTAGTCATACGAGGGATGTCACCTCTTTTACATCCAAGTTCACACCTGATCTTACGTGGTGCTCTGCTGCTGTGAACTTCATACCAGGAATTTATTAGATCCGAAGTGACTGTGGAAAGAGATTACCAACCACTGCTCCTGCTATCATCCCTGCTCCTCGCTTGTTTCTAGCCCATATGCTTTGCTTGGCCTGTTTGTGCTATGCCACTCTGTGTGTAAACACAGGACACACACAAACAGGATTTGGTATAAGGAGCTTCACACATGTCTGATGAAGAGGAGCTTGCCTTATGAGTCACCTTCTTAAACTGCACTAATCCACCTCCCATGCCATCCCCTTAAGCAAGCAGTTGATGTATGGATGATTCACTAGGTTCCCATTCCAGCTGTTGGGTTTATACTTTAAAAGGGCATATATGCTTTACTGAGGCAGTCACTGCCTGCAACAGCCTGACCCAGTTTGATTCTGAGAATCCAAGCAGCCACAGAAATGAACTGCAAAAATCAGAGTGAAAATACAGCAGGAAAAGTTTAAGTGCCGACCATACTTTGAACCTTTTATTCTTTGTTTTCTAAGATTCAGAATTAATTTAGTACCTGTTGGAGACTGCCAGATAAAACAGCCCTGGAGAGGGACGTCCTCTGAACAGGTAGAAAGTCAATGCTCCCTTACACTGCAGCACACAGTGGATGGGGAAATCAGGAGACCTGGTTCTATCCCCTGGCTCTCTGCCACTGACCTGCCGTGTGACCATGGGCAAGTCACTTCTCATCTTTGTGCCTCTCCGGCCGCCCCTTTTCTCTACTTATAGTGGAAGCTCTTCAGGGCAAAGCCTATCTCTGTGTATTTGTCCAGCGCCTAGCACAAGGAGGCCCCACACTCAGCTGGGTCCTTGAGGTGCTGCTGCCCAGTAGTAACAGCCCTCCAGCTACCTCTGGCTGCAAAAGACTATTACAGCTTCGCTGCCCACTTGTGTACCTAGGATAATGATTGTGGGGACAGCGCCTGGGGTGTGGACATTGTGTCTTCCCTAGGAGTTGGACAGGGATTATTTTCACACAGGCCAAACAGTTCTCAAACTCGAATGACCTCTGGCCATTAACAGTCTGGACCTCATTTGACCTGTCCCCAAATAACTGAATCCCGTTACCCATCCAACCCTCCAATACGCTCGACTTTCCCCCTCTACAAAGTGACTGCAGGAGACAGATGGGTGGCTTCACTAACCAAAAGACCCAAATCTGGTCCCAGTTATTACCTCCGGTTTCTGAGGGGCTAAGAGTGCAACCCAGGAAGCATGCGCAGTGTGGTGTGAACAAGGAGAGGCTCCTCTCCCTCAACTACAATTCCTCTAGCCAATTAAAGAGTATACCATGAAAGGGTACAGCTCTCGTGGGACAGAAGATCCGGCGCTGTGATGCAAGACTGGGATGAGAGATGGAAGGGGTAAAAAGGGGCAAAGGACGATTCAGGAAGATTCAGGAATCCCTACCCTGGTCTATTTATCAACACTGATCCCACAAGAAACAATTTGCAGAACCTCCTGGACGGTCGTGAGGGAAAATCCTGGCGCATTACCTCGCCGGTGGTCCCGGTGACGTACTGATCAATGGCGTTGGAGATCTCCGCCCTCTTCACTCCAGCTTTGAACTTCATGGCGAGCACTTGGGGGTGGTGTCTCAGCCACCAGTGGTTTGCTTTGTCGCCGGCAAGGCGCGTGCAGTGGATTCGGGACTGCTGGCCTGCCCCTATGCCGATAACCTGCAGTCACGTGCAGAACACTGTAATGAAGAGCCAAAGCACGTCCCCACGCACTGCGACCTTTATCAGAGCAGCCCCAACCCCAGAGCCATTATAAACAGACATGAAGGCAGAGAAAACCCTAAGCCCTTCATCCTGCAACTTGCATCTGGGACAGATCCCAGCACTCGTGACTTCACTGGGGCTCCATAACTGGGTTCCGTGTGGACACTGGGGTCTACCTGTGTGCAACCAGAAGCAGGATTGGGACCCAAGTAACCAAGACTGGCACTGTGTTGAGGAGAACAGGCTCTGTCCATATTGTCTTTACGTGTCTCCCAGGTTCAACTGCTTATACTTTAATTCCCCACCCCACACTTATTAGTATCTCTCTCTGTTTTATTAAATCAACATTTTCTAGCCCAGGCACAAAATCTACTCGACCCGCCCTCACCACAAGGATGTTTGTTTCTCTCACCCATTCAGTATGTGCCCCGTTACTATTTATTATTTGTGCTACCATAGCACCCTAGTGACAGACCAGGTCTCTATTATGCTAACAGCTGGAGAAATGAACGAGCTAAATTTTTCTTCCTGAATTCTACAAGTACCTTCTGCCAAGGGAGTTAAACTATCACACCAAAAAAAGGTCTGATGCAGTTCTGGCTTTCATTGAAAAAGCACTCTGTCTGTTCCAGGAATGACTAGGGCTGGTGAGAGATTCTAGCCAGCCTACCTGTTCTTGGAAAGAGAATTCAGGTCTGTGTCCAGACCACCCCTGGATGTAACCCAGGAGCCATGATCGGCATGGTATAAAACCACTATATAGCTTAGATGCAACTTCTGGCATATTACAAACAAGCCCCAGTCACGGCTGATAAGGAGGAAAAATCAAGTATTCAATCTGGACAACTGGTCTGTCAAATCAGGGCTTTGCAGCTGCCAATACATTTCCTATTCTGCCATCTGCCAGAAAGAGCAGGATTTAAAAATAGCTACACACTAAACGTAGCCCTTGCTTAGTGGGTTTGGAGTTTAATATGAAACCGGGCCCCCGGGGACACTGCCTCCAGGAGCAATGTTTGAAATGGGACCTTTTCAAGCCACCGAGAATGAAAGCGGCAGTGTATCTGCTTTGCCTCCTCAAGCCCTGGTCTTGTCAGACAAATTCTTCACTCAGCATACAGCTTTTCCTTCTCTCCCTTCAATTTGGGATACATCCTGGAGTTCATATTTTTGCAGAATCTTCTGCTCTCCTGGACTATAAGCCCTGACAGCAGTTTGCCCTGTTTAGCTAAGTGTGCCATTAACCCCACACCTATGTATGCCAGTCTATATGGCGGATTGTAAACCACAACCATTAAAAGGAGAAGGAACAATATTAAAATAAATTAATAATTTATTTAAAAATTAATTAAAAATAAATAAATAAAATTATTTTTGAAAAAAATAAGTAAATCCCCCCCCCGGAACTACACTGCTGAATTCCTCCCAGAAGGCCAGTCGCACTTTTCTGACACGTCTTTTGTCACAAGTCCTGCAGTCTCCAGACCCGCTGGCTCCTCCTGCTTATAAAGCCCCAGCATGCTTTAGGCTGGGAATGTCAGTCGCACACCCTGCAGCAAGCCCCCCCACCCCGAGGATGAGGTACACTCCTCGTTCTACAGTATTGCCAGGTTCATGGTGTAGAAACATAGGTGTGATGTTTTTACACCTCAGTGAATTTACAAACCCCAGGGACACCTGTTTTGTTATGCATCCTGTTGCCCCCCCTCTGCAGCAGAAAGCATGCTGGGAAGCCACAGAGGAAAAGCCATTGAGCCACATGACATCTGGACATGGTGCAAAATGACAGGCTAGGTTTTAATGTATACGTGCGCTGGCTGTTCCACGTAGCCTGGTTCTTTGAGGGCATTCACACACGGGGCCAGACTCGGCACACAATTACTACCGGGTATAGTGCTTACTATTGCTGGTCCCACAGCCTTCAGTATCACGTCTACAGCCGTGTGCCTGTCTCTCTGAGGTATTAATGTGTCCCCACATCACTGTAGTATCTGAGCATCTCACAATCTCCAATGAAAGATCCTCACCACACTCCTGGCAGTGCTATTAGTCCCATTTTATAGATGGGCACTGAGGTACAGAAACTACAGGTCTTGAGGTGCCTAATGTCCACGGATTTTAGGGGCCTTGTGGATGGCCTGCCTACCCACACTGGAGGGGAATGGGTTAATGTAGGCCTGAGAGGCCAATTAATCCACCCGGAGGGCAAGCCAGGCCTAATGAAAGATGAAGCCCAGCTGTGGAGAAGCTGGGTGATGGGAAAAGAGAGGCCGTCTGGAGCAGAAAGAGACTGCAGGGAGGTAGTGTACAACTCTGCAGTCATTCTTGGTAGTGGAGAGCCCTGAAGAGAACAGGAAGGAACCTGGAGGACCATGACGAAGCCCGGTGGAGGTGAGATCATGAGAAGACACAGGATTGGAGCAAGCTCTGGGGGGGAAGCCTGAAGAAAGGCTACTGGTGGGAAGGAGTCCAGGAAAGCAGCAGCAAGGAATCTGACAGAGCACAACATGGCTGCTCAGCCTAGGGTCCCCAGACTGGAACCCAGAGTAGCAGATAGGTCTGGGTTCCCCATCAGCCACTGGGAAGGTGGCATGAAGCCCCCTGACAAAAGGGATGAGGATGATTTAAAGCCCTGAGCGAAGGGGTGCTGGAACCTTGGGGACTGAAAACCAGATGTAAGAATTGGGGTGACTGATTGTTGGACTTTGTTGTGGGGCTAAATGTGACCTCGGAGGAGGACCAAGCCATGAGAAGAGAGACCACCACAGGATTGGAGTGACTGCCAGCAGTGGATGCTAGAGAGGAAAGAGCTGCTGTGCCCACGCCCAGCCACGAGGGGGCGAACCAGTGGGGAGTCCACTCTTCTACATGCCTAAACACCTTGGATCTGAGCCTAGGTGACTTGTTCAAGGTCAAACAAAGCCTGGGGCCGAGCAGGGAGCTGAACTGTGGTCTTGAGTCCCACCAGGCCAGCCTCCCCCACGGCTGGAAGCTGAAGCCAGACAAATTCATACGGGAAATAAGGGGTAAATTGTTAACAGTGAGTAATTAACCACTGGAATAACTTCCCAAGGGTCATGTTTTTCCTAAGAGAAACACTAATTCAGCCAGGAATTATTTCAGTGACATTGTAGGACCCGTGTTAGGCAGGAGGTCGGCTAGATGATCAGAGTGGCCTTAGACTCTATGATCATCCTGCTCCTTTAGTTCTGTCTCTTCAGTGGGACTGACTACCCCAGACTGGACGCACAGCACAATGCATGGACACACACACACACAGATGCCCTTCGAAAAGTCTTATTAGCCTCCTGGCCCAGGTTAAGTTTTGTTTTGATGTACTGGTAAAGCACTAATCCCCCTCCTCTCATTTCCATTGCCATAGCAGGGGGTGGAATGGATTCTGTGCTTGGGCAGGTAGCTTTTCAGGGCAGTTTTGCAATGGGTCCTTTGCAACTGAAAGGTGAACTGTCAGGCTGGAGGGAGGTTACCAGTGGAGTTCCTCAAGGATCAGTTTTGGGACCAATCTTATTTAATCTTTTTATTACTGACCTTGGCACAAAAAGTGGGAGTGTTCTAATAAAGTTTGCGGATGATACAAAGCTGGGAGGTACTGCCAATTTAGAGAAGGACCGGGATATAATACAGGAGGATCTGGATGACCTTGTAAACTGGAGTAATAGTAATAGGATGAAATTTAATAGTGAGAAGTGTAAGGTTATGCATTTAGGGATTAATAACAAGAATTTTAGTTATAAGCTGGGGGCACATCAATTAGAAGTAACGGAGGAGGAGAAGGACCTTGGAGTATTGGTTGATCACAGGATGACTATGAGCCGCCAATGTGATATGGCTGTGAAAAAAGCCAATGAGGTCTTGGGATGCATCAGGAGAGGTATTTCCAGTAGGGATAAGGAGGTTTTAATACCATTGTACAAGGCACTGGTGAGACCTCACCTGGAATACTGTGTGCAGTTCTGGTCTCCCATGTTTAAGAAGGATGAATTCAAACTGGAACAGGTACAGAGAAGGGCTACTAGGATGATCCAAGGAATGGAAAACTTGTACCAGAGGGATAAATACTGGAGAGGGAGAGAATTATTTAAGCTCAGCACCAATATGGACACAAAAACAAATGGATATAAACTGGCCACCAGGAAGTTTAGACTTGAAATTAGACGAAGGTTTCTAACCATCAGAGGAGTGAAGTTTTGGAATGGCCTTCAAAGGGAAGCAGTGGGCGCAAAAGATCTATCTGGCTTTAAGATTAAACTCGATAAGTTTATGAGGAGATGGTATCCTGGGATAACATGGTTTTGGTAATTAAATATTCATGGTAAATAGGCCCAATGGCCTGTGATGGGATATTAGATGGGGTGGGATCCGAGTTACCCAGGAAAGAATTTTCTGTAGTATCTGGCTGGTGAATCTTGCCCATATGCTCAGGGTTTAGCTGATTGCCATATTTGGGATCGGAAAGGAATTTTCCTCCAGGGCAGATTGGAAGAGGCCCTGGAGGTTTTTCACCTTCCTCTGTAGCATGGGGCACGGGTCACTTGCTGGAGGATTCTCTGCTCCTTGAAGTCTTTAAACCACAATTTGAGGACTTCAATAGCTCAGACATAGGTGAGGTTTTTCGCAGGAGTGGGTGGGTGAGATTCTGTGGCCTGTGTTGTGCAGGAGGTCAGACTAGATGATCATAATGGTCCCTTCTGACCTTAGTATCTATGAATCTATGAAAGACATCCCCAGCTATTTCAAAACCAAAGCTCACAGGAAAGTGGAACCCCCTTTCATAGTTTCTTCCTGCGTCCATTAAGCCGACACTGAAGAGTTAACCAGATGGGCTAGCTTGGAGGACTGCTGTGCTGAGGCCAGCACCCCTGGCCAATGCCTCAGACTTTCCGACGCAGCTAGATTGCAACAGATGTTAAAGCTATATGTCAAAGGCTGAGTAGAAAGAAATGAATAATTTGCCTTTTCATTCATCAAGATGTAATGACTTCACCTTTTACTGGAGCCATAAAACACACCTCCCCCAAAGAGTAAATGAAAGACCCAGGGTGTGGTCTTTCTTGGGCTGACACTTCATATCATTTGTTCATAATTAACTTATTGCTACTGTGTTTAATAAATCCAGAGTTGAATATGAGCAATGTTACTAATGTCATAATATGAAGTAACAAAAATACTGCCCAGCTTTTTTTAATGGTGATTTTCATCACTACATCTCAAAAGCACTTTATAAAGTACGACCATTTTACAGATGGGAAAACTGACCAAGTGACTGGCTGTGATGGGGCAGCTGCCCCTCACTAGCAGAAAAGGGGTTAAAAGCAGCCCTAGGAAGGCTGTGCTGGAGGCAGCCAATTAGAAAGGGGCTGAGAGGAGCAGCCAATCATGGCCTGGCAGGCCCATATAAGAAACGGCTGCAGGCAGAGCAGAGTTCAGAAGCTGACTGGAACTTGAGGGGAGAAAACCAGGCTCCTAGCAGGGGGAAGAAGCCACAGCATTGAGGACAAGTCAGTGCTGCAAGCAGGGACTGGGGGAACGAGAGGGAGCTCCTGGCTGTCTGCTAGGCCCTGTCTGCTAGGCCCTGAGGTAAGAGCAGAAGAGGGTGCTGGAGCTGCATGGGAAGCCGCCCCAGGACAATGGACTGCAGTTGCCACTGAGGGAAGTGGCTGGGTGGAGATTGCAGGTCCTCCAGAAGAGAGCTCTGAACATACACAGAACCCTGATGAAGTCAGTGGGGTTCTATCTGGCCACAGGGAACTACCTCCGCTGATGCAGTTTCAGCATCAGAGCTTTAGCTTTTTTATTTCCCTGGCAACCTATGTAGTCTGGCTAAATTAAGAGATCTACTTTCACGCCTCTGGATTCATTCTGAGTAATGAGCGAAGTCTAATGCCCTCTTAAAGTTTAGATTATAAAGAATGTTGCAGTATATAGTCCCAAGTGGACAAAATACAGAGTGATAGCTGGAAAATGTCTATGATATTTAAAATAAAAGTTAAGATAAAAAGGTATTTTATCTTTAAGATACTCTGAATGAATGGAAAAGGGGGAAGCTTAATTGCGTTTTTTAATTTAGTAATAACGATCATACCCAACTCTCATATCAAGCTTTTCATCAGTAGCTATCTGAGCGCTTTACAAGGTTAATGTATTAATCTTCACAATGACACCATGAGGTAATGCTATTAGCCCCCACTGTACAGATAGGGGAGCTGAGGCTAAATGACTTGCTCAGGGTCACACAGAAAGTCTGTGGTGGAGCAGGGAAATGAACTTGGGTCTCCCAGTGCTCTAATCACTGAGTCATCCTTCCTTTCCTGTGTCATTAAGGAGTGCAAACCAACATGCTACCCAGTATTATAATGGTTGGTTTGGCCATTGCAGGAAAGCAGACAAAGTAAGGGAGAAGGTCCTTCCTGCAATTCTTGGTGACTGTTGGCTTACTGCAAATTAAGTGACAGTTCCACAAATGCTTCTTCCCACCCCCAAAATTCCCCAAGCCTAATTAGCAACCTGCCCTGCATGCAGCATCTGTTCCACTTACAATTCCAAAGAAACTGAACTGGTTGAAAGAAATCATGGGTCACTGAGATACAAAAGCTCCTCTGTAAAAACTGAAAGAGGTGGGTTGTAGGTAAGGCAATCCCATGGGAATCAAAGGAATGGAAGTTGAGAGCAGTCAGCACCGCGTAGGATTGCACGTGTAGTCCAGAGACAGCACACATCAGATGCCTAGACTATGTCTTAAGACAGTTTGTCATGAATTATCAATCAGGTTTCCCTTCTCAGCTTCTACTTGGGGAGATGAACACTGAATATTCCAGGGAAGAAAGCTGATCTCAAAGCTGTGGGTAGGTGATCAGCACGTCAGTTATCTCCAGCCAGCACCGCATAGGGAACTGCTTCAGCTAGGTGACTTCTTAATTGGAATGCTACATGCAGGGACATAAGTTCTCCTTTATGTGTACCTCAAAAATAAGGGAGGGCGATGCCAACCCTTAGTCTTAAAAATCTATGAAATACCCTCTGGGATTCTATCTAGTCTGACCTCCTAAATAACACGGGCACAGAACTTCACCAGGTGATTCCTGCATCAAGCCCATGAAGTAGTGTAGTTTAGAAACACATTCAATTTTGATTTAAAGACGGCAAGTGATAGAGAACCCACTGGTTAATTACACTCACTAGTAAAAAAAAAACCTTATTTCTAGTCTGAAATTGTGTAGCTTCTGCTTCCAGCCATCAGATCTTGATCTTTCCATTAAAATAAAGGCAGAGTGTCCAATAAAAACCAAGAGGAGAAACATGTATGCTTGGCTAAGAGACTTCCCCATGAATGTGCATTAGCAAATTATCAAGCAAACCTAGGGCAATGAATCAGCTGGAATTCTGCTTATACAGACACGATTCTAGCCTACTTCTCACCCATCACAAGGGCCTTTTCACATACACATGGGACATGCAGTACTCCAACCACTGCAGAAACATCTGCAGTAGCACATTAAGATCACCACTAAGAAGGCACCAGGGGTTGATGGGGCTGCTGCTGTACTGAGTGAGAGAGGGTGAAGAGGAACTCAGGCTAATCAGACCTTTGTCTTGGGGCAAGCAGAATTAATGCTCTCGTAGATGGAGACCTATTTAAAAAGCCTTAGGGGCAGAAAATGCCAACCTTCCAGCCAAACGACTTGTCAGAGCTATCAGAGTAGCAGCCGTGTTAGTCTGTATCCTCAAAAAGAACAGGCGTACTTGTGGCACCTTAGAGACTAATAAATTTATTAGAGCACAAGCTTTCGTGGGCTACAGCCCACTTCACTGGATGCATAGAATGGAACATATAGTGAGATAGATTGGATATATATATATATATCCAATCTATCTCTCTCTCTCACACACACACACACACACACAGATAAGTTGGAAATTACCATACAAACTGTGAGAGGCTATTTAGTTAAGATGAGCTATTATCAACAGGAGAAAAAAAAACTTTTGTAGTGATAATCAAGATGGCCCATTTAGACAGTTGACAAGGTGTGAGGATACTTAACTTAAGGAAATAGATTCAATATGTGTAATGCCCCAGCCACTCCCAGTCTCTATTCAAACCCAAGTTAATGGTATCTAGTTTGCATATTAATTCAAGCTCAGCAGTTTCTCACTGGAGTCTGTTTTTGAAGCTTTTCTGTTGCAAAATTGCCACCCTTAAATCTTTTACTGAGTGGCCAGAGAGGTTGAAGTGTTCTCCTACCGGTTTTTGAATGTTAGGATTCCTGATGTCAGATTTGTGTCCATTTATTCTTTTGCATGGAGACTGTCCGGTTTGGCCAATGTACATGGCAGGGGGGCATTGCTGGCACATGATGGTATATATCACATTGGTAGATGTGCAGGTGAACGAGCCCCTGATGGCATGGCTAATGTGATTAGGTCCTATGATCGTGTCACTTGAATAAATATGTGGACAGAGTTGGCATTGGGCTTTGTTGCAAGGATAGGTTCCTGGGTTAGTGATTTTGCTGTGTGGTTGCTGGTATTTGCTTCAGGTTGGGGGGCTGTCTGTAAGCAAGGACTGGTCTGTCTCCCAAGATCTGTGAGAGTGAGGGATCATTTTTCAGGATAGGTTGTAAATCTTTGATGATGCGTTGGAGAGGTTTTAGTTGGTGGCTGAAGGTGACAGCTAGTGGCATTCTGTTATTTCCTTTGTTGGGCCTGTCCTGTAGTAGGTGACTTCTGGGTACTCTTCTGGCTCTGTCAATCTGTTTCTTCACTTCAGCAGGTGGGGATTGTAGTTGTAAGAATGCTTGATCGAGATCTTGTAGGTGTTTGTCTCTGTCTGAGGGATTGGAGCAAATGCGGTTGTATTGTAGAGCTTGGCTGTAGACAATGGATCGTGTGGTGTGGTCTGGGTGAAAGCTGGAGGCATGTAGGTAAGCATAGTGGTCAGTAGGTTTCCGGTATAGGGTGGTGTTTGTGACCATCGCTTATTAGCACAGTAGTGTCCCGGAAATGGACCGCTTGTGTGGATTGGTCTAGGCTAAGGTTGATGCTGGGATGGAAATTGTTGAAATCATGGTGGAATTCCTCAAGGACTTCTTTTCCATGGGTCCAGATGATGAAGATGTCATCAATATAGCGCAAGTAGAGTAGGGGCGTTAGGGGACGAGAGCTGAGGAAGCGTTGTTCTAAGTCAGCCGTAAAAATGTTGGCATACTGTGGGGCCATGCGGGTACTCATAGCAGTGCTGCTGATTTGAAGGTATACATTGTCCCCAAATGTGAAATATTGACAGAGCCAGAAGAGTACCCAGAAGTCACCTACTACAGGACAGGCCCAACAAAGGAAATAACAGAATGCCACTAGCTGTCACCTTCAGCCACCAACTAAAACCTCTCTAAAGCATCATCAAGGATCTACAACCTATCCTGAAAAATGATCCCTCACTCACAGATCTTGGGAGACTGACCAGTCCTTGCTTACAGACAGCCCCCCACCCTGAAGCAAATACTCACCAGCAACCACACACCACACAACAAAATCACTAACCTAGGAACCTATCCTTGCAACAAAGCCCAATGCCAACTCTGTCCACATATTTATTCAAGTGACACCATCATAGGACCTAATCACATTAGCCACGCCATCAGGGGCTTGTTCACCTGCACATCTACCAATGTGATATGCCATCATGTGCCAGCAATGCCCCTCTGCCATGTACATTGGCCAAACCGGACAGTCTCTACGCAAAAGAATAAATGGACACAAATCTGACATCAGGAATCCTAACATTCAAAAACCGGTAGGAGAACACTTCAACCTCTCTGGCCACTCAGTAAAAGCTTTAAAGGTGGCAATTTTGCAACAGAAAAGCTTCAAAAACAGACTCCAAGTAGAAACTGCTGAGCTTGAATTAATATGCAAACTAGATACCATTAACTTGGGTTTGAATAGAGACTGGGAGTGGCTGGGTCATTACACATATTGAATCTATTTCCTTAAGTATCCTCACACCTTCTTGTCAACTGTCTAAATGGGCCGTCTTGATTAACACTGCGGAAGTTTTTTTTCTCCTGCTGATAATAGCTCATCTTAACTAATTAGCCTTCCACAGTTTGTATGGTAACTTCCAACTTGTGTGCGCGGGTGCTTCCCTTCTCAGGCTCCCCGGGGGAAGGCAGGCCGGGTGACCCTCGCCAGAGAAGGGTCCAGCCACCTCCTTTCCTCTCCCCTCTCCGAGACTGCGTGTGTGCTGTGTGTGTGTGTCTTACTATATGTTCCATTCTATGCATCCGACGAAGTGGGCTGTAGCCCACGAAAGCTTATTCTCTAATAAATCTGTTAGTTTCTAAGGTGCCACAAGTCCTCCTTTTTGTCAGAGCTATGTAGCACATGCCACCAGAAAATACAGTGAAGTAACGCATGGGTGCATTTTAACTCTAGACGAAGACAATCTGGTGTATGCAGATGAATAATACGGAGGATGGATTAAACAAGGTATCTTTAAAGGTGACCTGCAAAGGAAATAAATTGGGATTGCGTCCGATTTTGCTTCTGTATGATGTA
This sequence comes from Chelonia mydas, assembly GCF_015237465.2. Lineage (NCBI taxonomy): Eukaryota > Metazoa > Chordata > Testudines > Cheloniidae > Chelonia > Chelonia mydas. The sequence continues at coordinate 67,399,929 of NC_051251.2, read as the reverse complement.
TATTGGGGGGGGGGGGAAGAGACTTTCAGGCTCCTCTTATCAAAAAAAAAAGTCTGCTTTTTTTTTTTTAAAATGTCTCACAGGGTTAGTTGAATGATGACATCACAACAGCAAGCAATTGGAAGGGAAACAAATGTCAGTCTGTTAAAACTCTTTGGTAACATTTAAATACAATGCCTAATGAACACTTGGGAACAAATGTTTCTGTTAAAAATTCACACCCCATCTGTTCATTTATGGTGTAACTTTTGACACCACACATGAAAGGCCACCCTCCAAGGTAAGTCTTCCATCAAAATCAAGGAAGACTTGACATTTCTGATACTCCAAAGTTAAAAGACAAAACAGAATAAAAAACCTCATCTGTTTGCAAAAAGCCCTTCTTTATACATCACAAATCAGCGAAATAAGGCAATTAAAATATATCCTTTGCTGATTGCCTTTAAATTAAACACTGTCAGACACCAGGTGTGATACCCACTCTCACATGGTAATGCCTGAAAAGGCCTTTAACAAATGAATGCCCACCAGCAAAAAGATCCCTCTTAAAAACCTGGACAGAAGATTTAGAAAAAGAATGATTCAGGCCCTGATCCTGCAAACATTTAACAACATGAACAAAATTATTCAAGTTTTAATTCTTTGCAAGCTTGATCCCTTAGTCCCTCCATCACCATCCATTCCCTTGCTGTGAAAAGATCCCAGGATTTCACGTTCACAGGCAGCCACTTGAGAGCTATCGAACTTGAGCTACTGTTCCATGTAACAGTGTCTAAGCCAGCTTGCCTATACTTGTTTAATAGCTTCCAGTACACTAAGTGATTTTACACCTGGTGCCTAACAAAGTACTACTGGCCAGTTTGGCTGAGGCGGTATACCCCCCCACAAGCAGCCCACTTTTGTTACCTGCCCATTCTTAGCATAGCAAACGGAATTGGACTGGGTGTACTTGACAGCGATGGTGGCAACAGTCAAATTTTGGATAGCAGACTCGGGCAGCTGAAACAACAGAAAGCAATAACGAATGTATCCCTTAAATAACTGAGATTTAAAACGTTCTGCAATGGGCTATAAATCTGCAAACCAAAAACCACTACACGTGCTATAGAATACCAGAGGAAAATGACTAAAAATTACCAATAATCTGATTATCTACTAATGTCATCAGTTCTTGTGGCCCAAACCAACCCCAAACTCAGGCCTCAACAGCTAAGTGACTGACAGTCAAACACTGGCCCTAATCCTGAAAACATTCGTGCACTTGCTTAACTTTACACAGGTGAACAGTCCAGTTGAATTCACTACTCACAGGTACAAAGCTAAGCTTGTGCTTACATATTTGCCAGATCAAGGCCATAGCTTGAAATGCTATTGACAATTTTATTTTACACTCATTCCGCTACTAATTTGTTAAACGGTTTTCCCATTTACCACGTTTCTCAGCTCCCCTTGAAGTATTTGACTATTTCTACATTCATATAGGTCTGTTACTTCACAGTGAAAAATTAGGACAAATGTAAACCACATGTAAACTAACTGCCCACTGATGATGTGTAAACCATCTGTTATGGAACAGAGAGATCTAGGAGTTTATACAACACCATGCAAATAAATGAGACTATTAAACAGTGACTCAGAATGACACCACAATGGTTTCTTACTGTATTGCTGTGGAACTGTGGAAATTAAGAGAAGGACTTCCTATTTATAATCTTGATAATCAGCAATAAAGAGATAGATTCAGCTCATCTTACTCAGGCAAGTAGCTAAAACGAAGGCAATGGCTCTACTTGCATGAGTAGATTTGGCCCAGTGCATCATTTTGCTGAAAAGACAAGTCTGCCTGAATGTTTTAGGGTCTCCTATGATACGATCTCACTTCCTTTCCTGATTGGAGCCCACCAGTTCACTCAAACAGTCCTCTCGTTTCTCACTAGAATCATAGAATATCAGGGTTGGAAGGGACCTCAGGAGGTCATCTAGTCCAACCCCCGGCTCAAATTCTCTTACACTTACATTTTTGTTTTTGCTAACAATGTTCTTGAACAGTGACTGGTCAATAACGCCGTTGTTCCTCTTCTGTGTGAGATGCAACCCAAAGAGGGTTCGAATCTCGTTTTCATCTGGCTCGTAAGCAAGCTCCATCTAAAAGCAGACAAATAGAAAGTAGTGCTGCACGCTCTTTGAACCCTTCCAATCCAACTTCCAGCAATGACCCTTTCGAATCTGACTTCCAACAATAGTTTAAAGAACAATGTAAATCTGTTACACAATCCAAAAGAGATGAGACGAAAGGGGATGGGATGCCAAAACAGACGTAGTACCAGCAAACTGGAGCACCAACTTATCAGCACCAAAACATGAAGTGTCACTTTAAGGGAGAAGATAGGGGTGTGCAAACTGGATGTTTAGACACATAGGGCCAGACTGTGGCCCACAAAGATCCAAGCGCAGAAAGAACCCTCCCTGCCCAGAACTGCCCCTCCCATGTGGCAGTGGAAGAGGGCAACCATCTTTGCAGATTTCCCCCACCTTTACAGGGGGCACAGCTGGAGTGTGGAGCAGGACTTGGGGAATGCGTGTTGTCTCTTCACTCTAACAATAAGTCAAACACCAAGCATAAGGTCCCTTTATAGGGAATTTGGTGACAAGCAGCAATTGAGTCTCTCAAGCATTAAAGATTTACTAGTTACTGCCGCAACCTTGCGCAACTGACAACGGGAGGAACCAGCCTTCAAGACTGCCTGTAATTTCTTTCCTGCTTGCCTGAAGCACCTGAGCCACCTTCTCAAGCTCCTCTGACAGTAACGCTTGAATCCTTCTCTCATCTAATAAGTTGGAATTTATATGCCGCTACTTATGTGGTGCTACTTAAGCTCTTAGCTTCCCTGTGTGTGTCAGCCTCTCAGAGAGGGGCTGGGATAAGAGCGACATGGATACTTTGGCACTAGTATAAAATCTCCTAGGGAATCTACAATTTAAAGTCACGTGTATGCTGCTCAGCACATGTGAGCAGGGGACATGGGGATGGTAATTTGAATTATCCGGCAGTGTCATGTTAAATATTTGACAAGTACTGCTATCAACGTAATATGGAATCATACATTACTGCAGAGTCTAAACTGTGCCTGCAACGTGATGATTCTTCATCACATGGTGGTTTTTTTTTTTTTTTTAAAAAACGGCTTGCTGTTGTCTTTGCTTGTACCCACAGATTGATCCTGAGATCATACAGAAGCTGTTTTGTTGTTTTAAAAGGCTGTGTGCACTGATGTAACAAATTGCTCAATTATAAGATTAATGACAAAGCTGGAGAACTGCATAGACGATAGGGAGATTGGAGCAAAGTAGAGAGCAGTCCAGAAATTTTATTTCTGTAAAGTACTGTTGCTAATGTGCATGTCATTACAAAAATCAATGAAGGCATTATGAAGAATGTCCTGTTTTTAATATAAGCCTTTACTAGATCTTCATGGACATGCCAGTCTGTGAAATTCTAGATCCTTTAGAAATCGAATCCCAAACTAAATCAAAACCCTATTAGCTCAATGGGAACGTTCACATGCTCGTCACTGGGCTTTGGATCAGGCATTCTCTGTGAGTAGTTCCAGCGCTGTAAACTCTGATTTGTAGAAAAACATTTCCAAGCAGTATGGAGAGAAAGCCACAGAAAAAGAAGCTTATAATGAAAATGGAGCTGTGGGTGGGCTGAGAAGTCTACACTGAGACCACAAATACTATGAAACATGTAGCATACCCACCTGGAGGATACAGTAGCTCCCATTTTTCTTTCTGGAGAGGATTTTGAGAGCTTCCTCCTCATAGCCTGGGGCCACTATTCCATCAGACACCTGCAACACACACACACACAGCATTAGCCCCCCAATGGGAAAGAGCAACACTGATATGCAATTTTAGATACTGTCATTAGAAACACATTAGAGGCCTGGTCTGAAGCCAACAAGAGTCTATGGACTTCAATAGACTTTGGATGAGGGCTCAACCCTGCAACACTCACAAGTGCAAGTAGCATTACAAATGAGCATAATCCATTTCCGGACAATAGGATACTCACATGCTAAGTGTTTGCAGCATCCAACCATATGGATGGGTGCTACAGTGCCTTCAGGAGCATGTGTTTTTCCCCACTGAAGTCAATGGAAACACACCTCCCACACATTTCCTATGGGTGAATTCATTCCTGTATCTATTCAAGACAAGTTTCTTGTAATGGCATACTGGAAATACTTTATCTACTATACAGAAGGGAGGTTTGTATTACATTCTCTTTACTTTGAGCATCTCTGAAATTCAGGGTGATCAGTAAAAGTCCTGGTACCTTTGTGAATGTATTTGTCTAACTGGGTTCAGAAGAGATGCTTTTTTGACGATGGCAGGTTTTCTTTTCTAAAAACATCTTAACACTTGCCTACACAACAGAAGTGGGATTTATATATGGAGCAGCACCTTTCGGAACCAGGCTCTGACTGGTCAGAGACAGATAAAGAAATTCTCGGATACTTTGAGGACACAAATAGTGATGGAATGGAACCGCATTGTCCCTAATAGCATTAAAAACTGACAGAGGTGGTTTATTTTAGGGCCATAAAGCGATACATTTCCTTTTCGTTTATACTCTGTTTTCTTCCCTTCTTAAATAACCCTCAGCGATACCACGCTCAGCCTAGAACAAACACTAACACTGTTTGGTTAAGTATTAACGTTGTCTGGTTTAGTTTTGCATTCAGGGTTGTCATCTATTCTAGTGACTTGGGCAATATGCTCAGTTATGTAGCAGAATTAGGAGTACTATAGGGTCGTAGGCTCAGTCTATTGGTAGGCAGCAATCTACAAATGCATTTCTTTTCCCCCAGAAAGAAGGAGGCAGGCAGCTGTAGGGACGACTAGGAATTCCCCACTGTTCCACCAGACCTGTTGAATCACCTATTACTAAAGTACGATTAGGGGTTTAGAGACTTGCTTAAGTGGCCGATGAAGGTTATGATCCACTTTGGAAATTAGTAGTTTGACTGTTCAGTTTTCACATTTGCCGCCACAGCTGGGAAAAAAAATCAAGACTGATTTAAATTCTGCACCCTGGATAGCAAATGATCAGAATGGACCAATAAATACAAATGAATAAAACGGACAGAAACAAAAATGGACCAATAATAAAAAAAAAATGTATGAATGGAATTGCCATTACAACCAATGAGTTCACCAAGAGCTCTTCACCTTTGCAGAATAACCTGCGGTTTTTACACTAACCTCTCTGGAAATGATTTTAGCAGTTGGGACATCACAGATATCGGAGAGAGCGATGAAGTCACCAAACGAAGACATCCGATCAGCCCCTGTAAAATAATGTTTAAAAAGTGATTCATCTGCAGCACACACGCAAACGCACCCCTCCGCCCCACCAAACCATTCACGACTCAGTTTCTTTCCTCAGAGTTTGCTAAATTTCATCACAAAGAAGAAGAAAGGGACACTTAAGAATCACAAGAAGGAAAACAAATCTAAGGCAGTCTCCCTGCCACAAAATCCATCCTAAAAAATATTTCTGTTGATTCCTATTTTCCTCCTGCACATTCTCACTTTCGAAGCTTCTGTAATGAATGTCTTATAGAACACTGACTTTTCTAAGGGAAACCAGAGTCAGAAATGTACATAACAGCGATTTTGTATTTTATATTTAATGAACTGGTGCTCATTTAAAACCAGAGACACATCAAACCTAGTCCTTCTAATCACTTGCCTCTCGTCACAGAGAATGCCAATTGTGTAGTAGTGCTTTTACATGAACAATGACCATCAAAGGTGACCTACAAATTGGGCGGGGGGAGGGGGGGGAGAGAAGAGACTGGGTGTGTGCCAATTATTTCCTTTTGAAACTGAGGTTTTATCTACTCTGCTTTTCCTGGAACGTGATGGACAACAAGAGAATGGGCAGAATGACATCAAAGTATCAAGAGTGAAATCTGAGCCACTGAGAAGGATTTTTAGCCTTCCTTTTTTCCCCTGTCAATACTTTAAACTCAAATATAAAACGAACGGTTGGGAGAAAAAAGATTTCTTTATGAACTATTCAACAGTACCCCACCCACAGTTGAGGGCTGAGAGCTTCCAATCCAGGTCTCTGGTTGTTCAGATTCCGCCAACAAAAGCAGGAAAGAGATTTCTTAAGTGAAAACAAGCAGGAGTTGGTTGAATTAGCTAAACTCACTTTGACTGAGAGCCAGTCCTGATTTGAATCTAGGTCCCTCGAGAGGAGAATGGATTGCGCATTAATCAACAGAGTTATTTAGACTCTTCTGGAGAAGAACCAAAAAAACAAGATCTACCCGGATCTTCTAAATATCACCATAAACTTGCAAAGAGAAGAACCTGTGAACCACACGGCACATTGCTCAGGAGCAAGTACTATTGGTCTTCTCAGTTCTTTGCACAGATTAGTTTTTTTACTTGCCATCCCACCTCTTGCTCGTGCATACGCAGTTGCCAAAGGCGTCAGGGTTGCGTGTAAATCATGCACCATGCAGGCCTGAGCTTCTTCCACCGTGAGTGGCAGTCCAACAGCAGCACCTAGTGGATAAAATGAGCAAAGACAGTGGAAGAAGAAAATGAGAACTATATTCTGGTCCAACTCCTTCATATCAGCAAAGCTGCCGGGGCATTTTAAGGAGGTGAGAGGACAGATATTGCAATGGCATTCAAAGAAAAGAGTGTGACGGGTTGGATCACAGAAACCCCCTTGGGACTGCCACCTGATGTGCCAAGACTACTTCTGCCCCTGCTTTCCCTGCCAGCTTGAGACTCCAGCACCCTGTCTTGCTGGGCCAGACACGCCAGTCTGCTCCAACACAGACCCAGTGTCTGAACCACAAGCCCCAAAGCTGCAGACTTAGCTGAAAGTGACTTAAGAAGTGTTCCTGCCTTTAACACTCAGATGCCCAACTCCCAACGGGGTCCAAACCCCAAATAAATCAGTTTTACTCTGTATAAAGCTTATACAGGGTAAACTCATAAATTGTTCGCCCTCTATAACACTGATAGAGAGATGGAAACAGCTGTTTGCCCCCTCCCCCCCCAAGTATGAATACATACTCTGGGTTAATAAATAAATAAAAAGTGATTTTATTAAATATGGAAAGTAGGATTTAAAGTGGTTCCAAGTAATAACAGACAGAACAAAGTGAATTACCAAGCGAAATAAAATAAAACAAGCAAGTCTAAGTCTAGTACAGTAATAAAACTGAATACAGATAAAATCTCACCCTCAGAGATGTTTCAGTAAGTTTCTTTCACAGACTGGACGCCTTCCTAGTCTGGGCACAATCCTTTCCCCTGGTACAGCCCTTGTTCCAGATCAGGTGGTAGCTAGGGGATTTCTCATGATGGCCGCCCCCTTATTCTGTTCCACCCACTTATATATCTTTTGCATAAGGCGGGAATCCTTTGTCCCTCTGGGTTCCCACCCCTCCTTCTCAATGGAAAAGCACCAGGTTAAAGATGGATTCCAAGTCAGGTGACATGATCACATGTCACTGTAAGACATCATTACCCACCTGCCAGCCCACATGTATACAGGAAGACTTACAAGTAAAACAGATTTCAGAGTAGCAGCAGTGTTAGTCTGTATTCGCAAAAAGAAAAGGAGTACCTTTTCTTTTTGCGAATACAGACTAAAACGGCTGCTACTCTGAAACCTGTCATTAGGCAAGGCACTGAATTTAGCCGTATGGAGTGAAAATCTATCAACTTCAATAGTCTCTAAGGTGCCACAAGTACTCCTTTTCTTTTTAAGTAAAACAGAGCCATCTACAGTCAATTGTCCTGGTTAATGGGAGCCATTAAGATTCCAAACCACCATTAATCGCCCACACTTTGCATAACTACATTAGGACCTCAGAGTTATATTTCATATTTCTAGTTTCAGTTACAAGAGTGATACATTTATACAAACAGGATGACCACACAGTAGATTATAAGCTTTGTAATGGTACCTTACAAGAGACCTTTTGCATGAAGCATATTCCAGTTACATTATATTCACACTCATTAGCATATATTTATAAAATCATATAGAGTGTAACGTCGCACAAAGTGTCTCTATTTCTTCCATAAGACAAGTATCAATAAGATCCCACTCTTACCTGCAGGACTGACGTGTTTGAACGAGGCTGCTGCGGGAATACCTAAAGCCTGCTTGAGTTCTTTCACCAACTGCCAGGCATTCAGAGCGTCGCACAGGTTGATGAACCCAGGGGATCCATTGAGAACTGCACACAGACCATAAATGCACATTAAAGGGCGAAGGCCCCTCTCTCCAAGGAGCTTGAACGCCAAGTACAAGTTATTTTAAATTTAAACTGCTACCGCTTAGAACCAAACATTATACAAACTGTTTTCTTTTAAACACACCGAGCACATAGGGAAAGAAAGATCTGGTTTCTGCCCAGCTGCTTTGGATATTGTATAGCACGGAGCGCACAGAGCGGAGCCCAAACAGAAGGCCACTATTCTACAGGACACCCACAGAGGAAGGACAGCCCCGCAGTTTACTCACTGCACTGTGACTTGGGAAAACTGGGTTCAGTTTCTGTCTCTGCCACAGACTGCCTGTGTGACTTTGAACAAGCCACTTAGGCCCTGATCCTCAAAGGCACTTTAGCATCCAACTCCCATTGATTTCAAACTCCCATTCCAATGGGAGTTAGGAGCCAGATCTTCAGGCATTTAGACACCGAGTATCCCTGTGCCTCAGTTCCCCACCTGTAAAATAGGAATAATAGCACTTTCTTCTACCACCCATTAGTCTCCTGTGTCTACTTTGGGCAAAGACTGTCTATTCCTGCCTATATACATTCTAGTAGTGTGGAGCCCTAACCTCTAAAGAGGACATTGTAATTTAAGTAGTTAAAGAACATAGGAATACTTTATTTAAATATGTACATTTCTGCTCCTTCTATGGTGGGTCTTCTCAGAAACCCAAGGGTTATTTTGTTTGCTTGTTTTTTAAACTAAGTGGATATGGCCCTGATTCAGCAAGATACTTAACCACATGCCTAACTTTAAACACATGCGCTGCCCAATTGACTTCAGCGGAACTATACACAGGGATAAAGTTAAGCAAATGCTTTTCAGCAAAGCACTTAATCCGGACCTTTAATCAGAAATGCTAAACCAGAAGAAGAGCACAATCTCTCACAGCATCCCAAATGAGAAATAATCCCACCATATTTTAATACTATCATGGCATCTGCACACTCAAAACTATAAAAACAGAGAACCACCTGCATTTGTGAGTCTGGATGGGGGCGGGGAAGGCTGATTGGGGGAAAAAATAGTTCTTGTGTTCCTGAAGGAGACTAGGACACCTGAAACCGATATGGTTCTGCTGACATGCAATGTAGATTTGCTAGCAAATCAGCTTCCAATTCCTGTGTGAGTCTCTTACGAGATTCTTGAACTAAAACTACAAGGAAATGTGAATCATTAAGACCATTTCTTAATAGCATACTGCCTATACGTGATGCATGAAAGCCAGAACTTCCGAACAGCGACACTGCAAACACCGTTATGAGGAGATCAAAAAAAAGGCGCTATCTCCACCATATTTGAGGGTCATTCTGATATCATGGGGATAAGGAAAGGGAAACCAGCAGAAAACTATTTGGAGAAGCATGAAACAGAAGCCCTGTCTATATTAAAGGATCAGCTAGAAAAACAAGTGAAATGGTGAAATTTTGGAGCCACAGATGTCTGAAAGGATGCTAAATAAGGAGAAGAGGAAGGAGAACATTTTAAGAAATAGTAAAAAGGTTTTCCTTCCTGGGTTTTAGTAATAAGTTTGGACAAAATAAGCTGTTGCAACTCAGCCCTTATACACTGACTTAAATGGCACTGCATAGATTTACACCAGTTAAGGATCTACCCTTTAATATGAAATTACAGTAAATCTTGGACAGACTGTAGACACCGATTTTCCTCATGACAGCTACTGTGTCTCACTCTGTTCATTCGTTGAAGTGCTTCCTACTCAACAACCAACTCTTTACTAGAGACCTTTGCTGTGTGACATTTGAACTAAGCAACTGCAAGGCACTTCAGTCTTCCAGGCAAACATCATGCCACAAAACAAGCCGGCTACTGTAATGGAAAGAAATCTTTTTAGAACTGAGGTGCAAGGCTGGAAAGTACATCATCATCCTCATACGATACCAGCTCATCATCCTGCTTCTTTTCAGAAAAAGCAAACCGAAGTATTGATCAAACACTTTTGCCTTTGCTGCAAAATTAACAACAATTTTACCATCTCCGCCTAGTAATGGGCCTAGACAATTGTTAGGATTTCTTTTGTTCCTAATTGCGTTATGTGTGTTCCACTATCGTGGGGATAGGGAAAGAAAACTGCTGCAGGAAACTAGGTGGAAAAGCGTAAAACAGAAACCCTTTAAGAATCAGTTAGAAAAGTAAAAGTAAAAACAAAAACAAAAAAAAATCAGGAACAAAAAATCCTAGAGAACAAATTAGGCACGACTTGACTGGTTCTGCCTGATCATAGGGAAATAAATACATATATTGCCCTAGGATCAGGCAAGACCAAATCAAGCACCAATCTTACTCTCCCTGGGCTTCCCATAGCCTTGCTGGGGAGCAAGCAGCCAGAACTATGTTCTGCCTACTCCCCCGCAATACAGCAGGCAACCACTGGGGGAGCTACTGACCAAGGGACAACAGCTGCACACCACACTCTAGCCCAGGGGTGGGCCTGGCTGGAGCCGCAGCCACGCTGCCCTGGTGCTGGGGAACTGTGACCGCGAGGGAGGGAGGCAGGGGAGGGGCCAGGGGCTAGACTCCGCCCCACTCACCACGCTGCCAGAGAGTTGGGACGGCTCCTCCGCAAGCCTGTCCTGACCCCGCTCCCTGGCAGGAGCTCGGGGGCCAGAGGGAAGGGTCCTGCGGGCCAGATGTGACCCGCAGGCCAGAGTTTGCCCCCTTCTGCTCTAGCCCAGGGGTGGCCAACCTGTGGCTCCGGAGCCACATGCGGCTCTTCAGAAGTTAATATGCGGCTCCTTGTATAGGCACCGACTCCAGGGCTGGAGCTACAGGGGCCAACTTTCCAAGGTGCCGGGGGGTCCTCACTGCTCAACCACAGCTCTGCCACAGGTCCTGCCCCCACTCCACCCCTTCCCGCCCCCTCCCCTGAGCCTGCCATGCCCTCGCTCCTCCACCTCCCCTCCAGAGCCTCCTGCACGCCACGAAACAGCTGATTGGGCGGTGCGGGGAGGGAAGGGGAGGCGCTGATCGGTGGGGCTGTTGGTGGGTGGGAGGCACTGGGAATGGGGATGGGGGGGAGCAGATGGGAGGCTGCTGACGTATTACTGTGGCTTTTTGGCAATGTACATTGGTAAATTCTGGCTCCTTCTCAGGCTCAGGTTGGCCACCCCTGCTCTAGCCTCATACCACACCACAACTTGTCCTGGGGCTGCAGAGCGCGTGCTGGGAGGTGGCACCCCCTCTTGGTACCAGAAGAGCTGATCCAATCACTTCCCTTTTAAAGTCACAGAGCACGGCTCAGGGAGGCATTCCCAATGCAGAATCAAATATGCATTTTCCCAGCTGTCACCCTGGAGGGCCACAGGGTGAACTCTGCTGCTGTAGCTCAGCCAATCCTTCTGTGTCTTACCCGTCAGAGGAAGCTTAGGCCTCAGCGTGTAGAGCTGTGCAGGGGTCTGGTGGGGGTTCATGCCATAACGCAGAGGAAGCTGGGATACTCCCTTGCTGTACTCTTTCCTGAAGTAATCGGAGATAGCTCCATCATACTGAGCAGTGTGAGTGAAAGCCTGAGGACAAAACAGGCAAGACTGTTTGGTTTCTAGGACACACTCTCCAAAGGGAGCACAATTTTGTTCTAAAGAAAGGGCCAGACCTTCAGTGACAGCTGACGTCTGGTTTCCAAGGAGGTGTCTTTACTACTAGATGCCTTCATCTCTTCAGCCACAGAGGCATAATCTGCAGGGTCACACACGACCGTCACACGAGCATGGTTCTTCGCAGCAGCACGTAGCAGGGTTACTCCGCCTTCAAAAAAGAAACCCAGAAGTGTGTAACACTGCTCTTCTGTATCCAAAATACCTGGAACCTCACATCTTAGTCTAAGGTTGATGCCCTCTGACCTAGAGTTAAGGTATCACGGTTCCCTTCTCTACTAATATTCTATGGTGCCTGCCATCTGAGGATCTCAAAGCCCTTTGCAAATATTAATGGTCCTGTATGTAAGCTCTGAGATCACCTTTCCCTCTTAAACCCCATCGCACACAGCTATTAAAACACCTTTGATCGCATAAGATGCCTGGTCCTTGCAAGAGACCTGGTGACCAGACACCAGAGAAAGGACATAATTCAGAACCTTTCTCTTCATGAGATGCTGACCAAGGATGCTGTCCTGTTAGGTTAGTAACTAACATGAGGAGCAAAGCTACGTATCAGAGAGAAATCCACATTTGCAAACCCTCCCTAGATGGCACCAAATCAAGGGTCCTACCCAATTTCATGAGGGAGTAAACTGTGCACAAAGACAAGCCCCTGCATTTGTAACTGCTCCTTACAATGGTGATCTGCCTGGTGCTTTTAACTGCTTAGCTTTTCTTCCCCAAAGCTTCTATTTCTCGCTGCACTGCCGTGTGCTACAGGAAGACATTTAATCTGCTCTCCACACTGCAAAAGAGTCTGCCCAACCTGCCACTTCTAAACAAAACCCCTGCATAGACACCTGGTGCTTCTGTAAGTCAGGCTTCACTATTCCCCCAGCTAAGCAGTGCGCTCACCAGTCAGTTAGAATGAATCCGTGTTGCTGTAACTTTCATTATTCTGTTCCTGAAGGGCACCCCCATTTCACCCTGCCACCCCAGCCTGATCAACACCCGCCCTTCCTCGACTGGCAATTGCCATAATGTTTTGCCAAGTGGTCATGACCACCTGAGCAAAGTGCCTTAACACTGTAGTATAGATCAACCAAAGAAAGGCTCAGAGAGTGACAAGGCACACTGCAGACCTTTATGTGCAGACCTTTATGGGGGGGAGGAAAAGCTCAGTGGTTTGAGCATTGGCCTGCTAAACCCAGGGTTGTGAGTTCAATCCTTGAGGGGGCCATTTAGGGATAAGGGGCAAAAATTGGGGATTGGTCCTGCTTTGAGCAGGGGGTTGGACTAGATGACCTCCTGAGGTCCCTTCCAACCCCGATATTCTAGGATATGATTCTATGGATGCATGAAGTCTCCCAGGAAGAGGGACAGAGATCTCTAAGGGACCAGAGATCAATGCCTTTCATCAGCTATCACATTTCCCTTGGCTATCACGTCAGCCCTCAGTGAAAGTTTTGCTCTCAGAGTTTCCCATGGACTTACCGATGTCTATGTTTTCGACCGCCTCCTGTACAGTGACATTTGGGGAAGACACTGTCTTCACAAAGGGGTACAGGTTACAAACCACAACTCTGGAAAGTGAGCAGGGAAAACCTTGGGTTACTCGTCAAGAAGTAGGGTAGTCAAGTTGGGCGTAGCTGTTTCCACAGTACAGTCACTGTTCTTTCCTCATGTCCTCGTCTCTGACATGAGACCAGCACAAAATCCTAAACTCAGATCTGTGCCTCTCCTAAGGAAGTGGAGATTGCTAAAACTCATCGATTCATACATTCTAAGGCCAGAAGGGACCATTGTGATCATCTAGTCTGACCTCTCGCACAACCCAGCCAACAGGACTTCCCTGTATTAATTCCTGGTTCCAGCTCTGCACCGTCTTTTTTAGGACAACATCCATTCTTGATTTTAAAATGTCCAGTGAGCGAGAATCCACTTGCTAAATTGTCCCACTGATTAATTACCCTGAGCTAACCATTTTCAATATGGCCTTCATAAGCCTTTCATCTTCCAGACAGACCTATTTTGCCATGTCCCATTCATTTGGGCCTCACCATATTTCTAATCACCTTTACTACCCATCACTGCATCTTTCCACAGTCTTCGTGAAGAGCCACACCCTCACCTGGTCACTTTGTGGCTGCTAATACCTGTATCTATGCAAGTCAAAACAGTGAATGCAATGGCTTGCCATCTTGACTTCGATGGAGCCATGCAAATCACACCAGCTGAGGATAAATTCCCATATCTTTTAAGTCAGTTAATCAAAATTAGATACAGTGAGGGTAAATCATTGCTTACTGAAATACAGAGCAATGAGGACACTTTATTTCCTTCTGAATTTAGCCAGGCCGCATATTCAGACATTTACCTTACAAGGCTGAATCCCTGTTTGTCCATATCAGCTCCATCTTCTGGACTATTACGAGCCAAGATTCCTAATTACAAAAACAGTAGGTTTTTTAACAAAGGATAATTAAAACTTTCTCAGCATCTTTCTTCAGAGTACATGCTCTCTCTGAGATTTTATTCCATAAACACATTCTGATTATGTTTAAATTACAACAGCAGCAGCAAAAAATCCCATTGTATTGGCTTTCTGGTTGCTCAAATTTCACTGTAATAGATTTTCCAGCACTAAATCCCGGGGGAACTTGAAGTGCTGAACACAAAGCCCCAAAACAACTGCAATTAATGCGTAGCTAGCTGCTTATCTTAAAACATGGGAATGGTCACTGAAGGCTTTGGTGCATAGGTAAGGAGGAAAAAGCCACCCGTGACTTGCCACCCAATAGTACATAAACCCCATGAAACAAAGTAGAGCCTGGAGCAGAATGAGACAGCTGACAGGCTGGTGTACAGTAAGTGGGACAGGAATCCAGAGCTGAACGTCCCCTGAAGAGACCCTACTTTTCCAGTCCCCTCAAGAGTGTGAAATGAGATGGCCAAATAGGTCCAACCCTAAGGATCTCAAGTGCTGCAACAGGAGATGAAGCACTAGACAGCTCCTTGGGTGGACTGGCCAAATACCTGGAGTTCTTCCAAAAGTAAGAGCTTGAATCACCTCAATGAACAGGGAGCCAGTGAAGCTTACAAAATGCAGGAATCACCCACCAAAGCCAAAGCTGCCATGGGGCCCCATTCTGCAGGCCAAATTCATCTACAGGCCAAATTCAGTGGAGCTGCACCTGCTGGAACAGGTTTAAATTTCAGTCTGCCAGGAGTTTGCAAGGGAAGCCGAAGGCAGGCCACACTGCACTGCAGTAAGATCGCTCCATGTCACAACTCTCAAGTACTTTCAGAGCTGGGCAGCTCTGCTCGCAGCTGAAACCAGGCTGAAGTATTCTTCCTGTAGAAACGTGCTACTCCCAGGATGCCGAGCCGTTCAGCGTGGTAAACCATGATCAACAGAGAGGGCGGCCACTGCACATGAGCCTCCTGGCATGTCTCCTACTCAGTGAGCAATGCCTCCTACCTTGTTGCTAGAGTGATGAGAGGGGACCCCTCAGCCTCCAGCATCCTGGATGGAAGGAACTAGTCTGACGAAAGGGTGCTGGTCAGTATGCCACACATTCTAACAGCCAGCGAACGACACAGCTCCCGTTGATTGCGTGTGGGTTACAACTGGGTGACCTGCAGCTTCATCGGTCCTCATTCCCCAATTCTTCCACCCAACCCCCTGAAGGGCCATCCAGCAAGCCACCTTGATTTCCGTTTCAAAATGGAAGGACATCAGCAACCACTTACCAGCATGGACTGCGGGGTGCAGGGTTTTCACACGTCCCCCTAACATTTCAGGAAAGCCGGTCAGATCGGACACATCTCTGCTCAAGGGGGAAACAAAACGTTGAAATGACTGCTCAGCACTTGACAGACGGAGGGGCTCTGCAGGCTCAAGATTCTCATTCATGGCCTAACCTGGTCCCATTTAAATCAATGGGAGTTTTAACACTGGCTGCAATGGGAGGAGATTCAGACCCTAAAAGTCTCCAAACTTTAAAGGGATGCCCAAGATTAGGAAGGCCACAAATTAGACTTTGCAGCTTTGCGTGGCTAAAAATCATGACTTCTCTGTCTCCAATCGCTAATGAAGAGAGAGCACGATTCTTGTAAGTGGAAGGGCCCTGTATGTTCACAAGACTGGAGCAGATGGAAGGCATGATACACTAACAACGTATTTATCACACAACTCAGTTTCTTCCAGTATTGCATCCTTGTCATGAAGGGCTGATAGACGTTTCAGGACAGGGAGTCAGGGAAACTATTCTGCAATAAGGTAGGTATGGTTTATGGTTCCACTACGTCTGGCATCTCTCTGACATAGCTAGCAAAATGTTTCTGCTAATAACGGTTACTTGCAGGACCATGCTAGGAATGCTTATTTAACTCTCTTCCACAATTTAACCAATTTCCTACACTTAACAAGGCACAGAGCTATACTTTATGTAAAACCTACATCCAACACAGCCCAAAAGGGGAAGGACACCGCTTTCCAGATCTGCCTTGAACAGCACATCAGGAGTTCCCAAAATAACTAAATAACTCTAATGGGCATCAGCTGCTTTCCCCGGGAATGGAAACTCAGTAGGTCTTTTTAAATCAAATTAAGCTGACGTGCGCAATTATTTTGTGAGTGGGCTTTTATTCTGAAATAACCAGCCAAGTCAACGTGACTTACAAAAAAATACAACATAACCTCTGTCTTAATCTATTTATTCGGACAGATATGGACTAGATAACTTAATAAGAACTTGTACAAGTGAGCTGAGAGATCAATCTTAGAAGAAACGTTATATGTGGAAGTTGACTCAAATCGTTTTAAAGATCCAGCATTTTAGATGCAGTATTATTCCGCTCAGACAGAAATTCAAGATATCAGCACCATTCCTCCTGTAAAATGTGGCTTTAATCCCACTGCTGTTATATTGTTCACTGTTCTTCAGAGTTAGCCTTAGCTAACGCATTAAGAAATTATGGATTTGCTTTTCATTTCCTTCACCTCGTGACTGTTTATAATTAGAAGGAACTGTAAATTGGGGAGGAAATGAGACTAACGTGACCATCCCAAAGTGCTGTCACCTCTTGAGAGAGGGACCAGAAACACAATCTCAGGGGAATTTTGGAGGAAGCATAAATTCATGGAGATGCCGCCACAGCTTCTCTTGCCATGGTCATTCGTGGAGAGGGTGAACAACAACCAGTCAAGACAAGCGCTTTAACAGATTTGCCATCATTACACTGGAAACTATTTATATTTGACTGAAACTGCTTTTGAATGGTGGCGTGCGGAGACCTAGAATCAAAACATTTCCTCAAGTCATAGGCTGAACTGCCTCGAGACTCTGCATGCCTCCCTTTTCAGTGGAGGAGTGCTCACGCTTTCCTGCCTGTCACACACACGGAGGACATCCCAAATCATTTGCCACTTTTGCAAAGCTGGGCCACCGTTTTCAGCTAGACAATTTGTGGTTTTGAACAGAAATAATCTACAAATCCCCATAAAACCCTGTAACATTTCCTACTCTCCAAGAAAGGGTAAAGACCAGTTTTCAGCTGCCAGCACAGATTAGCATTAAGGCCTGATTTTTTAGGACAATACATTACCTGATAGGAGAGGAACTGGGTCAGGGCAAAATGAGAACACCGGATTGCAGGAACCCTCACTTCCCCATCAGTCACCACACACACTCCCTCATATCAACATTCTTTGGACTCAATCTGCTTCCAGCCAAGGAGCCAGACCTTGAGTTTTGTTGCATTTAAATGGTATACTTCCCTCCCCATCTTTGCCTCAAATCACAGCAAACTAATCAAATGATTTAACATTTTCAGATGTTTGATATATTTTTGGTTGGGAATAATGTTGACACTGAGAGAGAGCGCTCTTACCTGACGTTCAGGCCAGCACCCCTAAGACAGTTTGCCGTTCCTCCAGAGGCAACCAAACCCAACCCAAGAGAGTTGAGGCATTTTGCAAATTCTATCAGGCCAGTCTTGTCTGAGACACTGAATAAAGCTAGAAGAAGAGAAGAGAGGGAACATTCTGGTAACACACAGATGGATATTTTCCCCTTTACCACATTGCATAAAGTAATAAAGTAACAGATTTGAGGCCAAATATGCAACTAACCTCACTAAACAATTTTTAAATCAAAACTAGAAATTACTTCTGTAGACGAGCTGCATGTTCAAATGCCAGCAGGGTCTGCTGCCTGGCTGAGTAACTGCACAATCTAACAGTATCATTAAACATTTGCCCGTACTCCTAGAAGGCTATGCGGCCTAGTAGACAGAGAACTGAATTGGCACTAGGTTCTACACTTCCAGCTCTGTCACTGGCCTGCAGGATGACCGAGGGCAAGTCACTTTGCCGGTCTGTGCCTCAGTTTCCCCACCTGTAAGACAGGAATAATGACACTGACCTACTTCGTAAAGCACTTTAGGATCTATGGATGAAAAGATAAGAGCTGGGTATCATTTATAATAATAGTGTTTGGGTGAGGTTTTGGGAGTGAGATTTGAATGCCCTCTTCCAATTCATTTTGACTAATGATTTTAATTATTGATATGAATGGGAATTATGGGGTGGGGAGCAAATTATGTTGACAGCTTTGAAGAGCTCAGTCAGGATATTTTTCTAAAACATACCCTTAGCTCCAGTCATAAGGTGTTTGCTTACACAGTAAGGAAGATTACTTCCCGGCTGAAGTTTTCTGGCCTGTGTAATGCAGGGGGTCAGCTGAAATACCACAACGGTTGCCTTCTGGCATTTCAAATTAGTCTAATTCCACCTGAAAAACCAACATTCAACTGGACATTTTTTTAATGCTTGAACTGAGTGTCCACAACTCTGAAAAATAAGGCCCTTTGCAAAAATAGGCCCTTTGCTTATTTCACTTGGCCTGTGAGTAGCTAATGGAAACTTTACAAGGGAAGAACAACAGTGTCTATGAATGGATTTATCAAAACGTGGCGCACAGTGACCGTGAATTCTTATCTGTTATCTTAGCAGTGCAGATTAATGGCACCTACAACCCACAGTTCACAGATCCAGCACACTGATATCATGAAGCCCTGAACTTGCAAACATTTAACTCTGAGTAACTTCACGCATAAAAAGTTACTCAGAGGTGTTTGCAGGGTCGGAGACTAAATGCACCGAACAGGAATGAATGCAGTTGCTACTGTCCTGAGCACTAAACACACACACACTCCTAGGGATGTCTTCATTTTATGATGGGTAAACCAAGGAAAAGAAAGGTTAAGCTACTTGCCTAAGCAAGTGCCATAGCAAATTGGTGTCAGGAATAGAAAAAGCAGGCCCAGTCCCCTGCTGTAACTACAAGATCTTAACCAAGGCCCTGACCAGCCGTTTGGATCAACACATGCAGACCCCGGGAGCACCAAAGAACTGATTGCAAAAAGCTGGGTCTCTTAACGGTTCCAAGTGAGGACACCAGGTCCCAGAAGATCAATGAGCAAGTCATAATGAGTGGGGAGGCAGTTTTTTATTCCCTATTTTGAAGGCGCTTCTGTATATTCATAACTGCATCTGCTTATACTTCCAGCCAAATAACTTCTTAAAAAACTCCTAAAAGAAAAGGAGTACTTGTGGCTCCTTAAATAAAAATATATTTGTTAGTCTCTAAGGTGCCACAAGTACTCTTTTTCCTTTTGCAGATACAGACTAACATGGCTGCTACTCTGAAACCCACGCCATCAACCCTGCAGAGCCAGCACAGCTATGGAGTGAGCTGGGTTCTATTCAGCTCCAGACATCACCCCAATTATTAACTAAGGCCATGTCCACACTTACAAGCTTACAGCGGCGCGGCTGTAAGAGCACTCGACAGGAGAGAGAAACTTACGTTTCTCAGGGGTGTGAAAAAACCAAAAACACACCCCTGAGCAACAAAAGTTCTGGTGACGCAAGTGCTAGTGTAGACACGGCCTGACCGCCATGTTAACAGTCACGGCATGAGGCCAATTCATGACTGTGCCTTGCACTTTGGGCAGTTATTTACATCAGTGCAAATGGCACGGTCCCAGAAATAAAAGGCTATTCAGACACATTTTGCACATGCTTTACGGTCAGGTTACACTGGTGCAAATGACTGTGATTTGGACCCTGGACAACTGCAAAGGGAACCCAACCGAAACCCAGACTTGTGCTGTTTGTTTCAAACAGGATTTCACTGCACCGCTGCTGGGCGAGGGGGATTTGTGGGGGGGGGGAGAGAATCCAACTAAAATCTGTTTAACGGGCAACACGAAAAAACCCACAGGCCCCGCTTCCGACCTGCCCGGGGCATACAGAGACCGGGTCGGCAAACAGCGGCTCCCAAGCGCCCTCAGTTCGTCCCCCCCCCCCCGCCGCTTCCCCATGGCCGGGGGCCAGAGCGCGGCAAAGCCCCTTCGGCTGGCTGGCCGGAGCCAGCTCTGCAGCCCAGCAGCGCCAAGCCAGGCCCGGGCCCTACAGCCCCGGATCCCCCCCACCCCGAGCCCGGCCCGCGCAGCCCCCACCCAGGCCCCCGGGCCGGGCGCTGCTGCAGGGCGGGCTCAGACCGCGGGCGTTACCCAGCTGCCGCCCGCTCGCCATGCTCCGCGGCGGGCCCGATCCGGCGGCGGCTGCACGTGGGGCGGCCCCGGGAAGCGCCGGGCAGGAAGTGGGGCGGCCGCTGCATGCTGGGAGCGCCGGGGACGGGGGGGCTGAGCCGTCTGCAGAGACCCAGCCCCAAGGGCGGGGGCGGGACCGCGGCGGCTAGCAAAGGGGCCGAGCCGAGCCGCGCGCAGCCCGCTGCGTGCTGCAAGCCCCCCCCCCCGGCCCCGGGCTCCGGGCTCCTGCCCGCTTCCCCAGCTAGCAAAGTGTCACCAGCCTAGCGGCGCCCGCAGCACCCTCCCGGGGCGGAGGCAGTTTTACGAGCAAAAAAACCACCGAGACCCAGCACCCCAAGGCCGCTCTCGGCCCGTCCGGCGTCTGACCCCGCGCCCTAGGGCAAGGCCATGCTGGGTAACAAAATCCCCCCCGCTGGCAAAACTTGCGAGCACCGACCTGGCCGGACGCAAACCCCACCTCTTCCCCAGCCAGCCCCCGACGGGTCCAGAGCCGGCCGAAGGTTTTCCAGATTTCAATTAAAAATGCCAGGCCCATTTTGAAGTTCAGGGAAAGGGCAGGGTATGAACCCAACACCCTTTGGGCAAAACCTGGGTCTTGAGTAAAATGATCAGTGCAAGTTTCGCCTCAAAACCAGCATCCCTTCCCCACGCCTGCCATGAGCAGATGTGGTTCTCAGCCAGGGGTGCCTGCACCCCTGTGGGCACACACAGGTCTTTTTGGGGGGGGTCCACCAACTCACGCAGATATTTGCCTGGTTTAACAAGAGGCTGCATAAAAAGCACCAGCGAAGTCAGGGCAAAGTAAAATTTCCTAGAAGGACGTATACAGCTCTGTGTACTATACCCTGAAATGTGAGTACAATATTGATATTCCATTTGATTTATCTTATAATTCTATGGTAACAAGGAGAAAGTGAGCCATTTTTCAGTAATAGTGCGCTGGGACCCTTTTATTTTTAGGTTTGATTTTGTAAGCAAGTAGCTTTTTTAAATGAGAGGAAACCTGGGGAGATGCGAGACAAATCAGACCTCTGAAAGGGGTACAGTAGTCTGGAAAGGCTGAGAGCCACTGGAAAATTAAACCTGTAAGAAAAATGATGCATTTCCCCATTTTGTCCTATAGGGGAAGCCAGAGAGCTTTGGTTCCTTGCAGACCACCTCAGTCTGAAGCTTAACCTCAGAATATAAAATTCTGGGCATGCTAACCGAAAACAGATTAAAAAAAAAAATAGCCAGTTTAAAAAAATTAAGTTGACAGCTTAAATATAGCTAAAGTGCAAGAGCAGAGCAACAGTGAAAATTAGCGTGTGCTGGTGCTGGCCTATATAATAATACCAAGCTCTTATATTGCATTTTTCATCAGCAGATCTCAAAGTACTTTTCAAACAGGAAGTCAGTATCATTATCCCCATTTTACAGATGGGGAAACTATGTAGGGGTTTGCAGTTAAATTATAATATGGACTTGCTTGGTAACAATCTACACAGCAACTCGATACCCGCAGCTGGCCTTATTGGAAATTCCGGGGGACACCCGCCCGCTTCTAAAGGCCCCTCTCCCAGCCTTGCGGGGCGAACCACTGAACCTGGGACCCAACTGAATTCAGGGGACAACTAAGGAATAGCAGGGCAGGGAGTGGAGGTCACAGGTTCAGAACTAGGGATCCAGCGGGGGACACCGAGCGGAGAACCCCAAACAGCACCAACTGCAACTTTGTGGGGCCATGGACAGCGTGTGAATATATGAAGAGGTGTGGGGAAAAGTGCACCCAGGAGGTTCTGGAATAGGGGGAGGAGCTGGAATAGGGGCTGAAACCTGTCACTTTCTAGATAAGCATGAGCTAGGGTCTCCCTCATGCTGAAAAAGGGGCAGGCATCAGGGATGGGGGTGAACTTTGCTAGGTACACGCCCGTACTCATGGCTCCATGAAGGAGCCGCCAACCAATATCCCCAGCAGGCTGCAGGACCAGGGTGGAATAGAGGCTGGCCCACTGGGGTTCCTCACCCTCTACAGGTGGTAGAAAGTCCCGCAACTTGGTATCGGGGAAGGACACGAGGGTGAGGAAGTGAAACGTGTGGAGCACAAGCATGTAAAGTTGTTCCCTTGGTGCGGTTCGGAAGCGAGCTGGCTGCAGGGGACGCAACCGGCTCGGATTATGGAGCAGAGGAGACTAGGGGGCTCGTGGGACAGGAGCCTGATTAAAAGGTCTGGAGGGCCTGGGGTGAGGGGTGGCCGGAGAGCAGCCTCTCACAGGACCCTCTCAAATAAAACCCAAGAGGTGGGCGACAAGGCTGTCCCCACATCCTGGAGTATGTGCAGGAGGGTCTGAAGGATGGAGAGCACTTGGGGATTCACCCACTACACTCGCATCTGGCCTGTGCTAGGCGACTCCGGCTCGTGAGGCTCAGGCTGCGGGCTGTGTAGACTTCCGGGCTTGGGCTCTCGGACCCTGTGAGATGGGAGTGTCACAGAGCTTGGGCTCCAGCCCAAGCCCAGAAGTCTACACATCAATGAAACAGCCCCGCCACCTGAGCTTCACGAGCCCAAGTTGACTGTAAATATATAATACCTATTTAATACGGTTATCTACATAGCACTATGAAACACACAGGGCCTGATTCTCCATTGCCCGTACTTTATGCAGTCATTTACACCAGTGCAAAGTCACTTCTGGTTTGGTAGCATTTGACATCCATATAGCAGACATTTTGCAATAATGTGATTGACTGCACAAGTTAGAGGGCAAGGCAGGGTCAGGCCAAATGTTTATGGTGGAAAAAAACCTGTTTTCAGCTTTCCTGTACAATTACAAATACAGAATTTTAAAATCTGTAGTGAACAGTGCTGTGTATACAAATTCTTTTCTGAAATTAAAGAAACGGTTTGACAGTGTGCAGAAAGCACATACAATATATTGAAAAGTAATATTTGCACTTTATGAAGGCAGTTTGAGGACAGGTCATATTAAAAAAAAAGTTCAGAGAGTCCAAGATCAGAATGAACCATTGCAATCATCCA
The DNA here is from genome assembly GCF_015237465.2 of Chelonia mydas. Lineage (NCBI taxonomy): Eukaryota > Metazoa > Chordata > Testudines > Cheloniidae > Chelonia > Chelonia mydas. The sequence continues at coordinate 67,376,370 of NC_051251.2, read as the reverse complement.
GTCTAACCTTCTGTATAAATCAGGCCATAGGACTGCCCCAAAATAATTGCTAGAGACAATATTTTAGAAAAGTATCCAAATCTTGATATTAAAATTGTCAGTGGTGATGGAGAATCCACCACGACCCTTGGTAAATTGTTCCAATGGATAATTACCTTCACTGTTAAAAATGTATGCCTTATTTCCTGTCTGAATTTGTCTAGCTTCAACTTCAAGCCATTGGATCATGTTATACCTTTCTAGATTGAAGAGCCCATTATTAAATATTTGTTCCCCATGTAGATACTTAGACACAATATTGCCAACCCATGATTTTATCACAAGTCCCACAATAGTTGAAATGTATTTTAAAACCTGAGCTTCTAGGATCAAGAGATTGCATGAAAATTTCAGCTTTTCATTTTTAAAAAAAGCAAGTTTCTAGGCGTCATGGTTGCCAAGAAAAGCTGGAGAACATGAAGTGAGAACAGCCTAAAGGCTCAGACCCTGGAAGGCAAATAAAAACAACCCCAAATTTGGGGGGCCTTATCTCTTGATATTTGAACTCTTAGGTTCATTCTGTTTACATAAGTGAGAGATAAATGAGAAATAGTAAATAGAGTAAACTTTGTGCATGTATTACTCTTAGAAGCAGCTTGTGACTTACAGTAATAAATCTGTTCCAAAGGGTATCTGTGGCCAAATGAAAAATACTGTGAAATAGTACTGGTGCCATCATTATTATAATTTACACCTGAGAGAGAATAAAACTTCCATAAAGAGTACAAATTTAGAAAGTTGTGCTGGGCCTTTGGGACAATTAATGTATGAAAAATGAAAACCTGTGAGGTGTTATGCACCGCTTGTGACAGATATGGGAATTTCCTGCAATAATCCAGGACAAACCTTATTGAATTAAGTTAAACCAGACTGAATTAAGTTTAAGTATCTTAGGAGTTCATGTTATTAAAAACGCAAATGTTTATGTATTATTGTGGGATTGTATGTAACTTCTTTAAGGAGGAGACATGGCTAATATAGACCCTATAAAATTTTATGAGCTCCAACAAACTCCTTGAAACAATGTGCTAGACACACATTAAATGACATTCCTAGGAAATACTGGGGAAGAAGGGAAGGCAAGGTCTTCTTTCTGGACCCATACTTTCGAAGCTGCACCCTGAGGAGAACACCACTGTCACCTGGTACATGAGCACAAGATCAGAGGCTCCAAATGGTTAAAAGAGTAATTCACAGATTCATGGGGTGGATGCTCTGAGCTAAGGCAATTACAAACTTGTGACCACAGAAAAATCTCTTGGTGGGGTTTGAAGGTTGACCTGCTGGAGCCCTTGTTGGAACTGGGGTGATTTTTGGTAAGTTTTTTAGAATGCATATATATTCTTTGATTGTTTTCAGTGTTTTCTCTGTAATGCTTTTATCCTGAGAATAAATATGCTTGCTGAAAAAGAGCATTATGGTAAATTAACTGTGGGTAATTACACTGTTGGTAGCCTCTCAGGGGAAAAGCAAAGCAGGCCTGCTTAGGCAGTTGGATTTGCTTGTGAATTCACAGTATAGATAGGGAACTGTTTAGCTTGGAAATACCCTGGTCAGGAGGGTGAGAGATGCATGTCTCTGCCCGAGAGAAGTGATGGCTGGGAGCCAGAAGCCTAAGGGTGAGGGCCCTTAGCTGGAGGATAAGAGGAAAATACAGTTGCAGTTGCCCTGAACTGCGACACAAGTATCCAAGGATGTAGAATAAATCGTAGGATATTACAGTGCACTATCTGAGACACTGTAAAGAGAGAGACTGTGTATGTTGTTTGAGAAATAGGGTATACTGTACTATTACAGAACAGGTATTTGATCATACAGTCATTCCTGTGTCATAATACTGACACACACAAAAGCGCAGAGGAGACACAGCATCCAAACAAAGAGTTAAAGGGACACTGTCAAAGTAAATGATGGAATTTGCTTTCCCAGCTGATCCAACAGTTTGTTGTCTTTCAGGGCACGCTGCAAGGTCTCTGTCATTTCATGGTTTGCCTGATGGGGTGGCTGGAGCCGGGGCTGAGTTTGTTCTGTGGCTCAGGACGCTTCTTGTGAATTGACATTTTAGTTGATTTTATTGAGCTGACAGTTTAGTTGTGCTTTAGTCATCTGTGTGGGTTTATATGTGACATGTATGTGCTGCAATTCATAACAGACATTTTAAAAAAATAGAAAACAAAGAAATAAGAGCAAAGCCTACCTGGGATTTAGTTTGCTTTTTAAAATTACTAAGAGCTAATTTGCTTTTTAAAATGAATAATTATTACTAATTGCTGCTAATACATTTTTTGGTGATGATCACAAGCTTAGGGACAGCTGAAGTACCCCACACTCCCGCCTCTTCAGCAGGAAGAAAGGAGCTCACTATAGTTTTGCCTTGTGCTTTGAGCCACCACTGGGGGCTCATTTGGTCCAAGAATGCAATAAAATCGTACTGAAAATTATAAGGAGAGACTAGGGTAAGACAAATAATAATAGGACCACAGACATCATATAAAATGTGTTACTTTGTTCGTACCAAGATCTACATTCGTGCACAGACAATCAGACTTAATTAACTGTGCATTCTGCTGCTTTAATGAAGAAAAGTGAAAAGCAGGTCAACACTGAATAGGAATATACAAAGAACACAGTTCCAGTGTTTGCAGTTGTCAAGGCGATACCCCAGATTCCCCTCTCTGGAGAGGGTAGAAACTAATGGCAATGCTCTTTATCTACCTTTGCTTCAAATCCTTATTGTAATGCTCAGTTTTTGCATGCAGAACACTAACAGGATTATAGGGAAAAAAGAGATTGATTTAATCACTTATTAATTTTGGTATGTTAAAAGGACCTCTGGGTGGCCTAATTTTTTTTTTTAGGTCCTTCTCAATAACTAATTGTTTTGCTAATTGTTCATGCAAATCAAAAGCAATTAAAAGAATGTACCTTTTGAGTCAATTATGTTCGCAAAATCATTTGTCTTCCTTTATTCTCTTTATGTGACTCCACTAAAAACATCACGGTTCTAATAGCATCCAGACACAGATATTTTGTATAATTTGAGGAGAGCCAATACACAACATCTGTTCCATATGAACTGTTTTTCATACTAATGGTCATTTAAAACATCAGAAAATGAGAATCCAACGTACAATTCAGGAAGAGACCTAAATTTTAAAAGGTGATTGCTATTATTTGCATTACAGTAGCACCTAATGTCCTCATTCTTCTATAAGGGCCCATTGTGCTAACCACACACACAAAAAATGGTCACTGCCCCAAACATTTTACAACATAAGACACCAATTCTGCAAACACTTATGCATGTGTTTAACGTTACTATCCACTATCCAGCTAGAGGATAGTAGGGTCATAAGGAAGAGCCAACAAACATTTGTCAAGAACAAATCATGTCAAACCAACCTACTTTCCTTCTTGGACAGGGTTATTGGCCTTGTGGGTGGGGGTGAAGCTGTAGATGTGATGTATCTTGAATTTAGGAAGGCTTTTAAAAAGGCCCCACATGACATTCTCACGTGCTAATTAGGGAAATATGGTCTAGATTAAATTACTATAAAGTGTGTGCAAAATTGATTGAAAGACCTCAGTCAAAAAGTAGGTCTCAATGGTTCGTTGTTCAACTGGGAGGATATATCTAGTGGGGTCCCATAGGGGTCTGGTACTAATCAATGTTTTCATTAATGACTTGGATAATGGAGTGGAGAGTATACTGATAAAGCTTGAGGATGACTCTAAACTGGGAGGGGTCGCTAACATTTGGAGGACAGGATTAGAATTCAAAATGACCTTGATAACTTGGAAAATTGGTCTGAAAGCTGCATGATGAACTGCAATAAAGAAAAGTGCAAAGTGCTAAAATCAAATGCGCAAGTACAAAATGAAGAATAACTGGCTAGGCAGTAGTACTGCTCAAAAGGATCTGGGGGATAGAGTGGGTAAAAAACAGAATATGAGCCAACAATGTGATGCAGTTACAAAAAAGGCGAATATCATTCTGGGGTGTATTAACAGGACATATTTGTAAAACATGGGAGGTAACTGTCCCGCTCTACTCAGCACTGGTGAGGCCTCAGCTGGAGTGCTGTGTCCAGTTTTGAGCATCACACTTTAGGAAGGATGTGGACAAGCTGGAGAGAGTCCAGAGGAGAGCAACAAAAATGATGATAGGCTTAGAAAACCTGAACTATGAGGAAAGATTAAAAAACTGGGTACGTTTAGTCTTGAGAAAAGAATACTGAGTGGACCTGATAGCAGTGATCAAATATGTTAAGGGATGTTATAAAGATGACTGTTCAGTTGTTCTCCAGGTCCGTTGAAGGTAGGACAAATACTAATGGGCTTAATCTGCAGCAAGGGAGATTTAGGTTAGATATTAGGAAAAAGCTTTCGAATTGTAAGGGCAGTTAAACTCTGGAATGAGCTTGTAAGGGAGGCTGTGGAATCCCCATTGTTGGAGGTTTTTAAGAACAGGTTAGAAAAACACCTGTCAGGGATGGTCTAGGAGGTGTACTTGGTCGTGCCTCAGTGCAGGGGACTGTATGAGATGACCTATCAGGGTTCCTTCCAGCCCTACATTTCTATGATTAGGGAATGACTCATAAAATAGTGAAGATATGCATATGCTTAAATGTTTAAAGGGGTACGGCTTAAATAGACAAGTTAGAGGCAAAGAGAAGTGACATGATTTACCCAGCATCACACAGGAATTCAGAAGATTTTAGAACCCAGCTTTCCTGATGCTCAATCCAGCATCCTGTCCATGGGATCAATTGCCTCTCAGATTTATGGTGACTTCAGAAAGGATCATTACTAAAATCGCCTGTTGGGTTATAGCATGGAGTGCTAGAGTTAAGCTAAGCATTTCTTGACTGTATGTTGTTCAAAAGCTGCTCCACACTAAACAGGCCACCAGCCTTCGGTAGCTAATTAACAGAGGTTTATTTAGCAGCTGTGCTGCGGAAAAGACTAGCTAAGTGTAGTCCATAGTAACCAGAGAGGCCCGAAAGCTATAATTATTTTACAGTTCCTCTATCCATTGTCTATCCCTGCGCAAGAGTGCTGGCACCCAGTGCCGAGAGGCAAAACAACAGCTGGGGTTGGTTCGCTACCCGGTGTGCTTCACCCAATAATCACAATGGGGTGAAGAAGCAGAAAAGTTTATTTGAAGCTTCAGAAAGGTACAGGGAGAATAGAATCTCAAATCCTGCACACAGAGCAGGAAGTTACACAGGCTTTTACACATCCTTTCTTCAGCATACTTATCCAATAGCAAGCTGCCCTAAGAATCCATATAGCCAGCCAAGCCAGTTACCAGCCAGTTCCCTTGTTTTTTGTATCATTTGTTAAACTATACATAAAGCTGCTTTATTCAGCATTTTTCTTCCATATCTGCCCTGTTTGGCCTTGCTTAGTTTCAGGCAGTCTGACTCTGCAACATATTGTTGCAGATTCTCAGCATAACTGCTGCGAGTGCCTCCAGGCGGGGGGGCCAAGGACACTTGGGCCTTGTACGCAGAGCTGCTGCGAGTGCCTCCAGGCCGGGGGCGGGGGGGCAAGGACACTTGGGCCTAGTGCGAGGGGGCTTCATCGACACTCGTGGTCTTCCATCCCCTCGAGTTACCTAGTGGCCATGCCCCAGTGTCCCCAACACAAGCAATTCTTGTGATTCTACCTTCAGTTTATCCTCAGCAGTTGATAGTGACTCAACTCCTCTTTCATTCATCAGCATAGGCTGACCATTCTGCTGGCTGTCCTTGGCACGTCTGGCAGCAGGATCGCAAATACAACTATGGTGACTAGCTTGTCAACAGCTGAGTGTTGCTCTTCTAAAGCAATTTAGGCCAGAATTTTCAAAAGCACTCAGCACCCACAGCTGAGACCAGATTTTCCGAAGTTCAGCTTCTGTTTATGCACCAAAATAAGCGCAGAGGAGCTGAGCACCCAAAGTGGAGAGCTGTTTGGAAAATAAGCACATACTTTTGTAGAAAACAGTACAGACTAGGTAACATCTACACTTGCTGTTGGAGGAACTGCTACTGACTTCCTGAGGTCTCTTCCAACCCTAATCTTCTATGATTCTCACAAGACAGGCAAAGCATGTAAAGAACAAGAGCATGTGCTAAGCAACAGTGCCACCTGTGGGCATACTGCTCTCCGATATTTTTTATGACACATTCATCTTTGGTGCTTTTAGGTCAGTTTGATTTCTGGGTCTGCTTCCAAGAAGAAAGCCACTTCTATTTTCAATTGTGCTAGCACACCATCCGATCCCCTAAAGAGGTGGTAGTGGTGGGGAGAATGGGACAAGGCAGGATGTACTAAACCAGACTTGTGTTCTTCCCTCCCCCCCACCCAAAAATGGGCTAAAAAATTGCATCTGAAAAACAACAATTCAATCATCTAAAGCACCAGCAGGTTAGTTATAAAAAACAGCCCCATTAGAAAAGGATAGGTTGTTTAAATGGCCAAACTGAAAAAGGCACAGTTGAAAGTAATTTGGTTCCACCACCTTTAGTTTTGCAACAAAGAAAAAGCACCTTGCCCAGAATTCTTTTTTGGGAGCTCAAAAACAAACAAAAAGGCAGTTTTGTAATTATATTTGTCCACTAAGTGCAGAGACCTCAAACACCACCCCTCACTGAACGGAGCTGAGGCAGGTGCTAATTATTTCCAAGCTGCAGAGTTTTGATGCTTATGGTTCTCATCTCATGGTTCCTAACTTGTTTGTTGCATCCCACAGATTAGTGAAAGAGAAAAATTGTAGCTCAAATCTCTCCAGGGTGATTTGTTAGCTTGGCTTTCGCGTTACCTTCCTACACACTCCTTTATTTTATTTTAAATTCCATGAGCAGGAGTCATGGCTATACACCAATTTGTATGCAGTGGTCGGGAGGGTTCTTGTTCTGAAGTCATTTGATGCTAACGATAAAGCTGGCGATAATTTGTGGGGCATTTTTTTTCTTTTTAAAGATAAATAATTATAAACAATTACATTACAAATGACTTGTTAGGATTCAACCTGTTTACTGTTTTAACACCCTCTCTCTGTAGGAGCCTTCACCCAGTGCAAAAAACTGCTGCGGTAATTCTGAATGCAAATTGTAAGCACAAAAAAGAAAGCGCTAAGCGGGGTTTAAAAATAAGAGCCGTTATCTCTTGTTTTCCTTCAAAATGGAGCAAATGGCCATGGCTGAATAACCAGGCCACAAGTATCTTCCCGCAACCTGCATCTCAGAACAGCTTTGGAACTATTCCACAGAAGATGGAGTAGTCTCCATGAGCAGTGATGTGCCCCACCTGTGGGCAGAGAGGATGGAAGGACTGTCCCCTCGATGCAGTGACTGATACTTCCTAGGACCAGAGAGCCATAAGCAGCAGTAGGGAACAGGAAGTAAAGTGAGGCCAAACTATGGGTCTGACGAGCCACGTTTCTTTTCCAGAATGAACTTAATACATTCAAGGGGTAAAATCCTAGCCCCTTTGAAATTAATGGCAAACCTTCCATTGACTTCACTGGAGCCAGGAATTCACCCATAGAGGTTCAGACCAGAAAAGATCATTGTGATGATCTAGTCTGACCTCCTATATACCACAGGCCACAGAATTTCACCCAGATTATTCAGTGTATTGTAGTATTGATTATTTTCTTCTCCATTTTTGTTGCACTGAAGAAATGAAGAAAGTTGTTGAATATTAGCCACATAATTGTGCCCTTGGAGAAATGTCCAATGACATGCTAGAGCGGAGTCGGTTTATCAAAGGGCAGAATGTGGCTGTATTTCATTGACTAGTTTAATGGAGTTAAAATTTGACATTCTAAGGACAGAATCCTGTACATTTTTATTGATGGTATGTAGCATTTAGCTAGGGAGTCTGATGATAGCAGGATTTTTTCACCCAATGCTTAAAAGCAAGGTAAACTTTGGCAGAATCTGCAAAATGATGGTTTGCTTCCAACCAAAGTTAGTTGACCCAGGCTGAGCACACTGGTACAGAAAAACACAATTAAAGAAGACATTGAAAAAAACAGACCTTAACCCAACTAAGAACAGATTAATCACAATAGGTCCGATAAGCATCTTTTAAAGGTAACCTGGGGAGTTTCTCTGTTCCAAGTCTATTCCTAAAGTGCTAAAATCCTGCAGCCAAGCACCATCAAAAACTATTGGATGCACAGGATTAGGTGGTTAGTGACCACTTATTGCCTATAGTCTTAAATTTAGATAATAAGCCCTTCACGACAGGGACTGCCTTTTTTATAGTATTGTACAGAGCCTAGCACAACGGGATCTGAGCGCTAGATGCCACCTTTATACAGGAACAATGTTAACAGACATGCGTGGAAGTTAGGAGTCCTGGGTTCTATTTCCAGTATGCATCCGATGAAGTGAGCTGTAGCTCACGAAAGCTTATGCTCAAATAAATTGGTTAGTCTCTAAGGTGCCACAAGTACTCCTTTTCTATTTCCAGATTAGGCACAGAGTTTCTGTGTGAATCCTGGGCTAAATTCTACCCTAGTTGTAAGTGCACTGAAATTACTGTCAAGTATCAGAGGGGTAGTCGTGTTAGTGTGTATCCACAAAAACAACGAGGAGTCCGGTGGCACCTTAAAGACTAACAGATTTATTTGGGCATAAGCTTTCGTGGATAAAAAACCCACTTCTTCAGATGCATGGAGTGAAAATTACAGATACAGGCATAGATATATTGGCACATGAAGAGAAGGGAGTTACCGTACAAGTGGAGAACCAGTGTTGACAAGGTCAATTCAGTCAGGGTGGATGTGGTCCACTCCCAATAATTGATGAGGAGGTGTCAATACCAAGAGAGGGAAAATTGCTTTTGTAGTGAGATTACTGGTGTTACAGCAGGGATAAGCTTAACCTTCTGCATTTTGTGTTGTATTCATAGTTTAGATTTTCTCCTCATTTTTCCAGAGCGTCACCCAACACCTTCTCTGTTCTATCCATATTTTCCTAAACAGGGCTCAGTCTCATTACAAAAAAAGAAAAACTATACCAATTGCCCATCTTCTCACAGACAGATAAGTGCTTCTGTTCTCGGCAGAGATTTGCATAGCATTTCCAGGGAAGCCTGTCCTTTTCTTACTAAACCACTCACCTGCATAATTCCTGTGTGCTGCATTTGCAAACAAAGCCTCATCTACAGCCCACTGAAATCAATGGAAAGACTCCTATTAACTTCAGTGAGCTTTGGATCAGCTCATAGAGCACCTCCATCAACCCCATATCTGTATGACGGGGAGTCACGTTTAGTCAGACAGTCCCTAAGGGTATGATAATATAGGCAGACCATGGAAGCAAGCAGTGCTGGCCATGCTTTGCCTCTAGTTCCCAGAGCAAAGGGGAATCCTCAAGGGAAGCTATCAGACAAGAAGTGTCAGCAGCAACCTACAAAACCAGTAGTAGCAATGGGAGGTGATAAGGAAAATCTAACCTGCAATAAAAGGGGCAGAACCTGCTCTACCTGCTGTCACTCAGCAGCATGGACATGCACCCTGCTCTTTCTGGAGTTTTCGGTATGGGGAGTAGTTGTCTAAGCAACTGCCCATGAAATTACCATATACTGAAAGAGATGTCAGTGGCTTCAACAGTTTACAAACTCTGCTAGACCAGTTTTCTGACCCGCTGGCATTTAGGCTGACTCACAACCCTGAAATTCACATTGTTACAAGGCTGAAAGGAGACTGTACTAAACAGAGTTCCAGTGACGCAACAGAATGCCTGATGTCATCTGATACAGCAGCTACGGGATAGAGTAGAAATGATCTTCTCTCCGCCCATGCTCTCCAATCCTCTCCTTGCCTTTCCAACTAACAGCATGATCAGCTTTCCTGTCTCCACTGCCAGAAATCGAGCTGTCATTTTTGATCAGCAACTCTTGTTTTTAATCTACTCCCAGTGTTGCCAAATCTTGTGGTTCGGCTGCAAGTCTTGTGATATTTGGTGTGTTTTTTCCCCTTAAAGTCTCAGCTTTTAGAGTCATATGAATACATGAGAATCTTAGGCTTCCTTTTTAGAAGAGTGTATTTCTAGCCCTTGCGGCTGCAAAAAGAAGTTTGAAAACATAACCCCAAAAGGTTCAAAAACCCAGTAGACGAATACAAAGACTGCAACATTATTTGAAAACCCATGACATGATTTTCAAGGCCCAACTGATGATTTTTGAAGCGTGCCAACGCCACTCCTCCCATGCATGTATCTCATGAGCACTGCGTACATCCTCAAGCTTCTTAGTCCTGGCAGTGCTAACACGTTAGTATTCTGCCCTCAGCCTTCGCAGCGCTATCCGCCCCCAATTCCGTGCCCCAGCTTGCTCTGAATTATGCAGCACACCTAACTTTGTGATCTGCCTTCCAACTCACTGACTTACCTCCCTGTGTTGTTGCTTTCAGGTTTGTACCTCTATTTTCACTTCGTCCGACTTCTCACACGGACACATACTGCTCTTCCCTCAGCGCTCCTCACTCTCTTCCTTCCTTCAGTTTTTCAGAACCGGATCAGAGTTCAGATGCAGAGGGCTGTCCCTAAACCTCATGCTCCAACTCTGCTTATTGCTTGTCTCATTTTCAGTTGAAATCCCCTCTTAACCCCTCACTCCTTCGCATTTGATATTTTACGTTTTATTTCTGTCACTTCCGCCTAACGATACTGACTTTCCACCTCTTCCCCATTCCGTAGGCTGGGATGGAATTTGGATGGGGCGCTACCAGTGTGTTGGTTTGGGCTGTTCTTTCAATTGCGTTTTTCACTGTGTACGTCATTGTTTCCTCTGCAGTCCTTGCCCAGCGAGATGGTACTACAGGTATTACGCAGATAAATATAAGGTAAGGCGATGCAGTGCTCAGAATTAGAAATCGACAAAACCAAGAGGGTTTTGCGAAAGTCTTGTCAGTCAGGTTTTGGTTTGGTTTCAGGCCTCATTATTATTTGTTGATGGTAGCGCCCACTATACGCTAGGAGCTTTCTAAATGTGCAGTTCTCCCACTCCAAGACTGGGCCCTGGGCTACAGTATCCTGTGTATTAGGGCTTGTCTACAAGTACCGCGCTGCAGTGAAGATAGTATCTCCGCTGAAGGGAGAGCTTCTCCTGTCAGCGTAGGTACTCCACCTCCCCAAGAAGCAGTAGCTATGTCGATGGGAGAAGCCCTCCTGTCAACGTAGTGCTGTCTACACTAGGAGTTCAGTCGGTATGCCAGGATTGTTGATTTCCACACTCCGAGCAACATAGTTATACTGACATAAATGTGTAATATAGACCAGGGCTTAGTCATTCTTATCCTGACTTCTTTCCTTTGGTAGTCTTAGATCAATGGTGAATTGAGTGACCAAACAGCGTTCTTAAAACCAGAATATTGTTTATATTAATAGTAGAAACAAAGCTTTAAAAGGGGTTTTTTAAAACACAGTCTGCATGCATGTCTGTTTTACCTAAAGTCTTACTTACCATCCCTTCATGGTAACCTCAGCCAGCCTAACTTCTTCAGACAGCTCCAGTAGATGTCATCTGTCTCAGTCTGGTTCCTTCAACAACTCCCCTCCCCTCCACTGCTTGACACAGAGTCCTTTCAAAGGCCACTATAGTTATTTTGATCTCTTGTGTTCCTGTCTGGACTTTGGCTCTTAACAACTCTCAAATGTTTGCTCCTTTCCTGCTTGTGTTTCCTGACTGTCCCCATTAAACTAAATCAATATATTCAAACAGTAACCGTCCCTGTAACCAGTCAACCTACTGTATTCATAAATTATTACCGAGCAGCTCCAAACCCATCACAGATGGTCCCTTCCCAGAGTGGCTCACAGTTTAAGGCAGACAGACAAGAGACAGGTAGGCTGAGGTTATGGGGAAGAGAACAGGGAATGATGGATGTAAATTGCCTGTCAATAAAATTGTTCAAGAAATGCAGGAAATGCAACTATTCTTATAGCTGGTTAAGCAAAACAATGAAAACATTCAAAATATTTGAGCCAGCTCTTGAAGGCGAGAGGATTCCCTGTAGACAGTGTGGAGAAAGTGAGCTTGTCAGAGGGCTCTAACTGCGGAGAGGGCAGGGGCTTTTGGGGTGCGCTCAGGGAAGTCTTACCATGCACATGGGACTGTGCCTAAGAAGGCACAGAGGTGGTGGTGGGAGAAGCTGGCATGTAGGCAGAGAAGGCTGGGAAGCAACACACCGCAACAAGGGCAAGTAAGGGTGACGTATAATATGGATGGACAGTACTGTGTAGTAACTACCGTATATACTCGTTCATAAGCTGACTTTTTTTAGTAAAAAAGGGAAGCAACAGGGAAGGGGGTCGGCTTATGAACGGGTATAGAGGGGGAGAGGTGGGACACAGCCCCCTCCCCAAAAAAGAGGGGGCAAGGAGAGGCAGCAGAGCCAGAAGGGAAGAGGCGGGGCCAGAGTCTCGCCGCTTCTGGCCACGCTGCTCTCCCCGCAGCCTCCAAAGCAGCTGCCGCTCCGGGGCTGGCAGGCTGCGGCCGCGCCGCCTGGCCGGCCAGTGCAGCTCCGGCTGGGCCAGAGACATCCTCCCCTGGCCCGCCCCAGGTGAGGTGGAAAGGAATGGGATGGGGAGAGTGTGGGGGTCCCAGGCTAGGGGTGGGGCGGGGAGCGGTTACATGGGGAGGGGTCATGTGGGGAGGTCCCGGGTTAGGGGTGGGGTCATGTGGGGCGTGGTCACAGGGGTTACTCCCCTGACCGCCTGCTTCTCCCCACTCCCCAAAATTTCCCCACCAGTTGGTGCTCCGGCCCATCAGGGTAAGCCGCTGGTGGGCCGGGACGTTTTGTTTACTTAGGTTTACCTCCGTGCCTCCGGATGCTCGAGGTAAACAAACCGTCTCGACCCTCCAGTGGCTTATCCTGATGGGCCGGGAGCCAAAGTTTGCCGACTCCTGAATTATAGGGTCAGTTTATGAATGGGTCATAAAAATTTTCCATTTTTACTTATCCATTCGGGGGGGGGGGGCGGCTTATAAACGAACTGTCTTATGATCGAGTATATACGGTACTTACAAGTAATTTATATATGGAAGCCTCACTTGTAATGTTACTACTCCAAATTTCTGTTTTACTCCTCATGTGCGTAGCACTGTGGGATGCACTGTAATAAGGCCTATCCCAGTTTTTCAAAATAAATTTGTCATCCAAAGTTAGCTCCACCATCGGGATGAAGTTGAAACTTACCTCTCAGGTTTTAACATGCATATTAATCGACTCACTTTAAATTTAAAAACAGTACTAGACAGAAAAGACACAGACGTTATTCAAATTAGCAACAACATGTACAAGGTAAAACAAGACTTGAATAACCTTATCCACGATGAGGTATGAAATATTGATTTCCCACACTTGGATAGAAATTGCACTTAAGGCTTTGCTTGTATTACAAGGTGTATAGTTTTGGCTGTGTTAATTATGTATTGCCAATTACACAGTTTATTAAAACTCTTTAAATCACTTATAAAGGCTCTCACCACTGGTCCCTCTATTAATTTGGCAAAGGTGTCTCCTTGACTATTACAATCATCAAGGCGACAAGCAGGGGCCTGTTGACCAATATATGCTGGCTAGCATATATATAATGATATTAATAACGTGTAATATCTGCACCATATGTGTATTAGTATGCATTAAGCACAAATAGCATTAAGCACAAATATTATAGCAGTTATATAGCCTAAATTGGCCTATACATTTCCTATAATCCTATTCACTTATGCTAAGTATCCTATAACACCTTGCATTAGCTGAAGTAAGCTCTGGCGTAAGTAGATAGGAAAGTCAGGACCAGGATATATGAGTATTTTACTATGGCAGCAGGTAGGGAGTTATTCTCACAGGCCTGTACTGGAATGTCCCAAAAGAAGAGGACAAGAGATATGAATGTCTTTGCCAAGGTGATCAGTGCCACAACCCTATGCTCTGAGTGTTCCTAAACCTCTGATTGCTAGAGGCTGGGATGGGACAACAGGGGATGGATCGCTTGATAAATTGCCCTGTTCTGTTCACTGCCTCCAAAGCATCTGGCACTGGCCACGGTTGGAAGACAGGATACTTGGGTAGATGGCCCATTGCTCTGACCCAGTACGTCCCTTCTCATGTTCTTGTAAAGCCTAGTTTTACCCTATTACAAACCTAGGAGGTGCCTTCACGTCCACTGGTACCTAGAATGTTCAGAAAAACAAGGTAGAAAGTCGATTGGTTAAATCTAGTTTCTGATGATGTACCTGGTACCTTTTACTTCTAAACGTGTAGGTTCTAAAAAGATGACTTAAGAAGCGTAACTCTGGGAGCACACCGTCTATGTAAGGTGAACGTAGCAATGCTGCACAAGACGGCATCCCGGAGACTGGTATCATATAGAACCATTTTCCTGTACTATATTATTACTGTCTGAGGTTGGTTATTTGGTCTCTTGGGTATATTTCATATTGAACCAAAATGTGGTCAGGCAATTGACTATACAATTTATCAACAGGTTTGATAGCGCTTTGGTGCTGGTGAAAATATGCTTTAAGCCAGGGGTCTCAAACATGCGACCGCAGAGTTATTTGCTGTGGCCTGCCAAGCTCCCTGCCCCTCCCACCCCCCCGGAGTTATTTCCTGTCCCCGCCAAGCTCCCCTCACCCGCCTGCCCCCCCCACAGCGCGCCGCATCCCCGCTCCTCTGCCTACCTCCAGGCGCTTCCCGCCACCAAACAGCTGTTTGGCGGCGCTTCGTGCTTTCCAGGAGGGAGGGGGGAGGAGCAGGGAGTGCGCGCTCAGGGGAGGAGGCGGAGAAGAAGTGAGGCAGGGATTTGGGGAAGGGGTTGAAATAGGGGCAGGGAGGGGGTGGAGTTGGGGTGGGGACTTTGGGGAAGGGGTTGGAATGGGGGTGGGGAAGCGGTGGGAAGAGACGGGGCAGGGGTGGGGCCTCATGGAAGGGGTGGAGTCGGGGCAGAGGCAGAGGGGCGAGCTTTTGTATCTTTATATGAAAAGGTGTCAGTGATGCGGCCCGCGGGCCAATGTACTAGTCCTCATGTGGCCCTCGTGGTAATTTCAGTTTGAGATCCCCGCTTTAAGCCAATGTGATAGTGTATGAAGGATTCAAAGAGGGGAGTTACATGGTCATACTGATGCACAATCCACATCCACAGAGTGAAAGATGGTTGTTGTTGTTGTTTTCATTAAGGAACTATGTTCTGTCCATCTGTATTATTTAATGTAGGGCCTGATCTTGTTCCACTTAGAGTCAATGATAAAACATCCACTGAGTCACTGAGATGTGGGATCCAGTCCTTAGAGTTCTCAGAAATCAAGGAAAATCTGATACCGCTACCAGCTAATTAAATAAGTGCATTGATTTCCCCAGTTAGGCAATTAAAAACATGAAATGCTGCATTGCTAATTTCTTTCTTAAAATTAATTTTACAAATGTTTGTTGATTCAAATGAAAGGAAAACTGTATTGCTCAAAAGGAAAAGGCTTTATTTGGTAAAAATGCTCCAAAATTTGAGAATATGTTCTTGCAGTCTGCAGATACTGGTTAGTTTAAATCCAGTGCAAATAATTTAATTCTGTTTCTCTACCTATTTTTTACATCATCCCACAATAATACATTCTGCATGGGAAGATATTAAAGGGGATGATGGCAATTTGGGATGTTTCCCAGTAACTTTTATAATTCTTAATAACTATTAGGAGTAGCTCCATCAGATTCATATCCCAGTCATCAACAGCCTGAAAGACAGGTCACAGCCAGGCTTGTCTGCACCTGTGGATGGAACTAATGTGTCTTTGCACATGGTTGACTGTACAACAAAGAGTCAAACACATCCTCCTCATAGGCGCTGACTCTGTGGGTGCTTCAATGATCTTTTTTCCACAAGGAATATGGAGGAGACTCATCAACATTCCTGGAGAAAAACATCTGCTAATCCACCCATGTTGGTTAACAGGTTTAACACCTTTCTTGATAAAACCATTAGGCCCTCTCACTTTATTGCAGATAATTGTGGAGTGTGGGGGCGGGGGGGGGGCACTACGGGAGCCGCTAATATAGTGCCATTTCCAGTTGACTGACAACATTAGAACTTGGAGCCCACACTCCTCTCAAGCATAAAGGAGACTGTCATAAATATAAAGGGAAGGGTAAACCCCTTTAAAATCCCTCCTGGCCAGAGGAAAAATCCTCTCACCTGTAAAGGGTTAAGAAGCTAAAGGTAACCTCGCTGGCACCTGACCAAAATGACCAATGAGGAGACAAGATACTTTCAAAAGCTGGGAGGAGGGAGAAAAACAAAGGGTCTGTGTCTGTCTGTATGCTGCTTTTGCCGGGGACAGAACAGGAATGGAGTCTTAGAACTTTTAGTAAGTAATCTAGCTAGGTATGTGTTAGATTATGATTTCTTTAAATGGCTGAGAAAAGAGCTGTGCTGAATAGAATGACTATTCCTGTCTGTGTGTCTTTTTTGTAACTTAAGGTTTTGCCTAGAGGGATTCTTTATGTTTTGAATCTAATTACCCTGTAAGGTATCTACCATCCTGATTTTACAGAGGTGATTCCTTTACTTCTATTAAAAGTCTTCTTGTAAGAAAAGTGAATGCTTTTTCATTGTTCTAAGATCCAAGCGTTTGGGTCTGTGGTCACCTATGCAAATTGGTGAGGATTTTTACCAAACCGTCCCCAGGAAGTGGGGTGCAAGGGTTGGGAGGATTTTGGGGGGAAAGACATGTCCAAACTACGTTTCCCAGTAAACCCAGATAAAGTTTGGTGGTGGTAGTGGAAATCCAAGGGCAAAGGGTAAAATTAATTTGTATCTTGGGGAAGTTTTAACCTAAGCTGGTAAAAGTAAGCTTAGGAGGTTTTCATGCAGGTCCCCACATCTGTACCCTAGAGTTCAGAGTGGGGAAGGAACCTTGACAGAGACATAAAGGAATTATCTGTCTTTCACATCCATGGCAGAGCCGCTGAACTGTGGTCAAGTATCAGATGCATGTCAAGGCAGCCGATCAAAGGCAGCATCCGAGCTAAGACTGGATCCCAGTGTTTTCAACTCCTGAAGCTATTACCAGCTTCTTACCTTAATTGATGAGGAGGTGTCAATACCAAGAGAGGGAAAATTGCTTTTGTAGTGACCTCCTCATCAATTATTGGGAGTGGACCACATCCACCCTGACTGAATTGGCCTTGTCAACACTGGTTCTCCACTTGTAAGGTAACTCCCTTCTCTTCATGTGCCAAGATATCATAGAATCATAGAATCATAGAATATCAGGGTTGGAAGGGACCCCAGAAGGTCATCTAGTCCAACCCCCTGCTCAAAGCAGGACCAAGTCCCAGTTAAATCATCCCAGCCAGGGCTTTGTCAAGCCTGACCTTAAAAACCTCTAAGGAAGGAGATTCTACCACCTCCCTAGGTAACGCATTCCAGTGTTTCACCACCCTCTTAGTGAAAAAGTTTTTCCTAATATCCAATCTAAACCTCCCCCATTGCAACTTGAGACCATTACTCCTCGTTCTGTCATCTGCTACCATTGAGAACAGTCTAGAGCCATCCTCTTTGGAACCCCCTTTCAGGTAGTTGAAAGCAGCTATCAAATCCCCCCTCATTCTTCTCTTCTGCAGACTAAACAATCCCAGCTCCCTCAGCCTCTCCTCATAAGTCATGTGCTCTAGACCCCTAATCATTTTTGTTGCCCTTCGCTGGACTCTTTCCAATTTATCCACATCCTTCTTGTAGTGTGGGGCCCAAAACTGGACACAGTACTCCAGATGAGGCCTCACCAGTGTCGAATAGAGGGGAACGATCACGTCCCTCGATCTGCTCGCTATGCCCCTACTTATACATCCCAAAATGCCATTGGCCTTCTTGGCAACAAGGGCACACTGCTGACTCATATCCAGCTTCTCGTCCACTGTCACCCCTAGGTCCTTTTCCGCAGAACTGCTGCCTAGCCATTCGGTCCCTAGTCTGTAGCGGTGCATTGGGTTCTTCCGTCCTAAGTGCAGGACCCTGCACTTATCCTTATTGAACCTCATCAGATTTCTTTTGGCCCAATCCTCCAATTTGTCTAGGTCCTTCTGTATCCTATCCCTCCCCTCCAGCGTATCTACCACTCCTCCCAGTTTAGTATCATCCGCAAATTTGCTGAGAGTGCAATCCACACCATCCTCCAGATCATTTATGAAGATATTGAACAAAACCGGCCCCAGGACCGACCCCTGGGGCACTCCACTTGACACCGGCTGCCAACTAGACATGGAGCCATTGATCACTACCCGTTGAGCCCGACAATCTAGCCAGCTTTCTACCCACCTTATAGTGCATTCATCCAGCCCATACTTCCTTAACTTGCTGACAAGAATGCTGTGGGAGACCGTGTCAAAAGCTTTGCTAAAGTCAAGAAACAATACATCCACTGCTTTCCCTTCATCCACAGAACCAGTAATCTCATCATAAAAGGCGATTAGATTAGTCAGGCATGACCTTCCCTTGGTGAATCCATGCTGACTGTTCCTGATCACTTTCCTCTCCTCTAAGTGCTTCAGGATTGATTCTTTGAGGACCTGCTCCATGATTTTTCCAGGGACTGAGGTGAGGCTGACTGGCCTGTAGTTCCCAGGATCCTCCTTCTTCCCTTTTTTAAAGATGGGCACTACATTAGCCTTTTTCCAGTCATCCGGGACTTCCCCCGTTCGCCACGAGTTTTCAAAGATAATGGCCAAGGGCTCTGCAATCACAGCCGCCAATTCCTTCAGCACTCTCGGATGCAATTCGTCCGGCCCCATGGACTTGTGCACGTCCAGCTTTTCTAAATAGTCCCTAACCACCTCTATCTCTACAGAGGGCTGGCCATCTCTTCCCCATTTTGTGATGCCCAGCGCAGCAGTCTGGGAGCTGACCTTGTTAGTGAAAACAGAGGCAAAAAAAGCATTGAGTACATTAGCTTTTTCCACATCCTCTCTCACTAGGTTGCCTCCCTCATTCAGTAAGGGGCCCACACTTTCCTTGGCTTTCTTCTTGTTGCCAACATACATATCTATGCCTGTATCTGTAATTTTCACTCCATGCATCTGAAGAAGTGGGTTTTTTCCCATGAAAGCTTATGCCCAAATAAATCTGTTAGTCTTTAAGGTGCCACCGGACTGCTTGTTGTTTTTGTGGATATAGACTAACACAGCTACCCCACTGATCTTTGAGTATGGTTTCTCAACCATTTCTACACCCACCTTATAGTATTTTCATCTAGACCACGTTTCTCTAGTTTGCTGATGAGAAAGTCATGTGGGACGGTGTCAAAAGCCTTACTAAAATCAAGATATATCACGGCTAATGCTTCTCCCAATTCACTAGGCCAATAACCCTGTCAAAGAAGGAAATTAGGTTGGTTTGGCATAATTTGTTCTTAACAACTCCATGTTGGCCATTACTTATTACCCTATCTTCCTCTAGGTCAGTGGGTCCCAAACTTGTTCCGCCGCTTGTGCAGGGAAAGCCCCTGGCAGGCCGGGCCGGTTTGTTTACCTGCCGCGTCCGCAGGTTCGGCCAATCGCGGCTCCCAGTGGCCGCGGTTCGCTGTTCCAGGCCAATGGGAGCTGCTGGAAGCGGCGCAGGCCGAGGGACAAGCGGCGGAACAATTTTGGGAACCACTGCTCTAGGTGTTTACAGATTGATTGTTTGTTTATTTGTTCTAGTACTTTACCAGGTATTGAAATTAGGCTGACTGGTTTATAATCCTCTAGGTTCTCTTTGTTCCACTTTTTAAAGTTAGGTGCTGTGTTTGCCCTTCTCTAGTCAACAGGAACCTCACCCCTCCTCCATGAGTTCTCAAAGAAAACCGCTAGCTCTTCTGACAGTGCTTCAGCTAGTTCCATAAATACCCGAGGACAAAGTTTGTTAGGCCCTGCTGACTTGAATACAGCTAACTTATTGAAAAATTCTTTAATTTGTTTGTTCCGTATTCCAGATTGTATTCCTTTCCCCGGTTGATAATCTGAATTGTGTGAAGTATCTGGCCTGCATGCTGTCTCATAGCACCATGCACCAACAACTGGTGTCCCCTCACTTCCTCTGTTCCCTTAATATTCTTCCATGCTGCAAAACCTACTGTGACTTAGGTCACCTTTCACTCTGAAGGCTCCCAGAATGCTTTAAACACTTGGTTCTGATCTGGCAATGGGGCTCTTGCTCGGCCAGTTCTCACTGAAGGAGAATGGCCTAACACAAAGCATCACTGAAAAGTATCTTCCCTTTGGTTGGCAAGCTACGCTTAGTGGAAAAGCAGCAAGCACCATAGTGAAGAACAGTGGTCACAGTCATCAGGGTAAAAGCTGAATTGGTTAAAAACATAACCTGATACAAAGAGGCCATGAAGAAAGTGGGCTTCCTACAAGAGCTGGTACGGAATCACATTTTGCATTGACATTTGTAGAGGGCTGGGTGAGGCATAGATAAATTATTTGTTGGTTCATCATGAGTAGACCATTATAAGTAGGCTTGGAAGGATTTGATTTTTATTGGTACATGTCAGTCAATGTTGGCTTCACCGCACATGCACAAACTGAAAACAAATATTTCCATCAATAATTGAAATGTACAAATAGGCAAAGTAAGAAAAATGCTGCTTTAGAACTTCTTAGAGTTTGTTTTAAGGATATGTACTTCGTATAATTTAACATGATGCTGAGAATTGGTGTTTTAGCAGTTGTAGGGCTTTTACTTTTTGAATCTCAACCTCTAATGTAATTAAATAATTGTCTGCCCCCCTCCCTAATTTCCCAGAGCTATGAAAATTTAAATAGATAAAAATAGAAAAAATGCTTAAAATAAACATTGGTATTATCCATTAAAATTATAAAAATAAAAATCAAATTCTGCTAAGCTGAATGATTAGACCATGATTTTTGCAAATTTACTTTGTTCAAAATTATTGGTTAAATTATTCCTACAAGTAATTCTGGATTGGCAACTTCTTTGAGAGCAGTTCATTACAAGTCAGCATTGTGCACATAGGCCACATGGTATGTTTCTGCTCCCTATTGTATATGGGTAACTCTTAGACTCAAATTTCTGTTGCAAATGCTGGTGATCATGAGTTCAGTATTTCCAGCTCCAAGCATTCAAAAATCAGGCCACCAAAACCATGAGATTGGCCTAAATATTATAAGATTTTTAAAATATCGTACTTTTATTTGCTTTCTGGTATTTGAGACTTTAGGGTTCACATTTTCAAACTTTTCTCTGCAACCATTAGGGCTAGAAACTTACTTTTTCTTTTAATGGAAGCTGAGGTTCTCACTTAATTAAATGACTCCAGGAGTTGGGGCTTTAAGAAGAGCATCAAATATTGCGAGAGTGGGCAACAGTGCAAATTCAGAATTTGTTTTATCAGAATATTGTGCAGTAATCGCTCGACGTTCCCTTTTTCAGTGAGCTTTCTGCCAGCGCACTCATTGGAAGAGCGTTTGCTGACAGGGAACACTTCAAGAAGTGCAAAATAAACTTGGTTAAAAATTCAGATGCATATTTGGAGCTGTTTTGTTTTCAATATTCACCCTTCTGTAGCTGCTAGAATATTCCTGATGCTCTCTACTAATCCGCCAACTCACATAAGAGTTATTTTTCTTAAATGGAACAGTACTGCACTTAACAGGGCTTTAAAACTGGACACTCAAAATCACTTTTTCCCCTCCCTCTCAGAACATCCCAGGTCCTCCTGGTTTTGCGGGTATTCTGTCTGATGGAATAATTTCTACAGGCGTAGAACAGTCCCATAGACAGCTCTGATAGTCTTCTTTGGCTTTTTCCATAATGTCTTCCACAGGCACCTGCGCTGAGCAGTTGGAATGAGATGTCACCATCAGTATTTTCTTTGTAATCCATATTGATTTTGATAATTGACAACAGAGTCCAGGACAATGGAAATAGCATGAATAGGATGCTGCTTTTACAAGACTTGCCCTAGTCCCACTCTCCAATATCGGATCTCTCTATCTATGATAGACTAGCAGACTCAGCTGCCGGCAAGATATCTGTAGCTCCCTCCCAGTAATAATGAACTTGGGGTGGCATCTGCAGGTACTCAAGAAACAGCTTGAATCTACAAAGGAAAAGCTTAGGGGTAGGATTGCATTTTTTTTTAAGCGGTTGCTGAATGCAATATTTTACTACATTCACAGTGGGCATTGCAATGTAGGTACTTTAAATCCAGATACTACTCATTAGCCATGTCTGTTTAGAATAACATCTGGCATCAAAAGAGAACACAAAAAGAAATCTGTTAGCTCAGCAATAAAATACAAGGTGTGCCATGCTAAAGATCACTAGGCCAGATAGATCATTTAGGTACAAAGCTGTAGGCTGATTTATGCAATCATTTGAAGGTGGTGATGTTCCATGACACACTCCCTGTCATAGATAATTGCCTTTGAAGATATTTTTGAACAGCAAACATATTATTACATACAAAAATACAATTCCATAACCCAGGATAAATTAAATTAAATTATGCACATAGTAAGAATTAAGCCTTTTAAAACTAAGTTTTCTTGCGCTAGACAGAAGCTGGTCTTAGAACTGATTTTCTTTTTGGTTTGTTGTTTATTTATTTTATATCTGTTAGTTTTCCTGTATGGAATAGAAATGAGCAACGCTCATTGTGCTCCTGGGAAAAGGAGTGAAGACAAGAATACAAGCTAGCCCAAGCAGCCCAATGCACATCATGTGGTCAGGCGACCTCTGGCTTTCAAGGTCTTGTATGAGTTACACTACAGTCCAGAGTAAGAGAAAGGTGCCAGAGACTTTTGAATATGATCACTGTTTTAAAAGTAAAGGAAGCTAGATTCTGTGGTTTTACAAGGAACCTTTCCTAGCTGGAACTACAGCTTTTAAAGATGTTTTATGCTGCTCCAACCCTTTTACATGATGTATAGGGGCTGTAGTGTGGACAAGGGTCTCACTCCAGAAATTTAAGGCTTGGTTCGTCACTGTGTTACTCCAGTTTTACCCTGGAGTAACTTACGCTGGTCTCCAGATAACTAGCTTTTGTTAGGGGACTTGAATCCACAGAGTGATTTGAAACTATTCGAGCAGAAGAGAGCCACTGGGAATATCCCACCCCAGAGCATTTTTTCAGTATTTCCAGATCCATCATGATTTAACTGAGCTTAGTGCAAGATTAAGACAAACTGACAGTTACTGCTCTAGAAAAGATATGCTGCATAAGACAGTCCTTATGGAAGCCCATTTCTAAAATTTGCCAACTACATCTTAATATCAGGGGTTCTTAAATTTGGAAGAAGAACTAAACCTTAATTATATGGGAGATGGTTGGTATGCTGCATTCAAATAGGTTTCATCTATTTCATATTATTTATAACACTCACGTACATCTAGATTTCTTCATACTGTGTATCTCATGTCTGTGCAATGGCCTTCTTTCGTAAGAAGTACTTCCACTCGGTGTCAGATGACTGTCAAGAAGAAATATCTCCATACTGTATGCTCTGGTTATGCAATAACTTCTGGGAAGACGCCATTTCCCAGATCTGGGGCATAAAAAAATTGTGATTTCTGTTTCTCCTGAAAGATCTTCACTTTAAGTATCTCATCAGTCTCAGGGCAGCACAAATGGAAGTTGCTGCTTTTACTGTCTATTTTGTAATAAGCTTGCACATAGCACACGGGCACGCTATGAAAGCACAGGCGTGAGGGCCCCATCCTGAAACCAGTTAAACATGTGAGTAACTTCACTCCCACAGATTGTTCCATTGACTTTCATAGCACTAGTCATATGAGTCACGTTACTCATGTCCTTAAGCGTTTTCAGCACCAGACCCCACAATTGGAAGTCAGCCATAGACGGTGCCATTTAAAGGATAGATTATTCTTTAGGCACAACTCTGAGCAAGAAGTGGTACATAAACTGCACCTCCCCAGAAGCAGCTCCTGGAGGGGTGCCACAAAAATTTTCAATTAAAAAAATTCATTTTCATTTACTTTTTTCACTGAAATTTCGATTTTCAGTGGAAATTTGAAAACCAAAATATTTTGACTTGGAAATGCCACACTGGTGCCTTATGGGAGTTGTAGTCTGGGTACCTTAAACTCTCATTCTCCTCTAGAGGTTGGGGCCTGGGTTCCTTGGCTGGACTACATCTCCCATGATGCACCATAGTCTGCCCCCTCTTGGAGGGCAAGTCACTGGCAATGGTGCACAATGGGAAAGGTAGTCCAGGAGCGAGCCCAGCTCATAGGGGAGAATGGAGATATCAGGCAATTGAACTAAAGTTCCCATGAAGAACTGTGGCAGCATTTCCAAATAGAAATATTTTGATTTGGGGGCATTCCATTTTTGGCAACAAAAAAGGTCAAAATTTTCCAGAGAAAGCGGATGATTTCACAAAAAATTTTACTGTGTCAAAACCCCAATTTTCTATTGAAAAAGGTTCTGTCCAGGAGTCATTGTTCCTCAGATGCACGATTCCTTCCAGCTTCCTGTTTGTACTGGGAAGGGGGACTGGGCTGTAATTTGCTGTTGGCCATTACCAGGAGCAAAACACCCCCCATACATGACTCAGTCACCCTGGCTGGTACACTGGGGAGGCGAGGGAGTTGAAGTCAAGGGTCCTGCCACTCCCTGGCTACCTGCCCTTGGAGAGTGGAGGAAACAGTGAGTGCCCTGTGCTCACACCCGCATGCTCTGATGCAAAATCCAGGTGTCTCACAGAGGTGCTCAACTGGGATTCTTACTCCCCTGCACAAGTGCATAGTCCTAGTCACAGTCTCGGCCTTAATCCACAGCATAATCTTGCCAGGGATCAAGAAGATTACACAGGTGTTAGCCTTAGAAAATTAGGCCTCAGCTAACTCGTGCCAAGGGACCCAATATCCTGGGTTAACTCTCCTCTTGCATGAGTTCCGACACCAGAAGAGCCTCCGCTTGCTTGTGGATCATGACACAGACTTTGAATGTTTGGCTTCATATAAAACAAAAAAAGTGGCATGAGCAAGGCCTGCGTGTGGCAAAAATCTGGGACATTGGTCTCATGCTGGGTCCTCTGCTGAGGGGTGAGTTTTATCCATACTAATGATCAGTGATTTTCTCAGGTCATTACAGCTGGTCAGAGACAGGGCTAGAACAGAATCTGGGTCACCTGCTGACTCCAAGGGTATGTCTACACTGCAACTGCGGGGTGTGGTTGCAGCACGTGTAGACAGACTGATCTAGCTAGCTCAAGTAACCATAGCAGTGTAGCCATGGCAGCACAGGGAACAGGCAGGGCTAGCCACTAGAGTCGGTACCCAGGATCCCGGCTAGGACTGCATTCGGGAGGCTAGCCTGCACTGCCGCTCCTGCTGTCACAGCCATGCTGCTATTGTGACTCAGAGCTCCTTGGGCGTATCTACATATGCTGCGGTCACACCTCCCAAGTGCAGTGTAGGCATGCCCCAAGTCCTGCTCTCCTCTCCATTACGCCATACTGCCTTCTCCCAACACACTGTGTTTCCAGCCCTTCGGGGGTGAACATGCTTCTCTCTGGGAAGGATCGGTTAGTCCCTGGGGAAGTATTTTATCTGATTTCACCAGACTAGGCGCTCTTTCCTGCACCACTAAACTGACCCCCACATTTGCTGGGCCGGCACAGGGCAGTTTCTGTGGTACCTTGCTGGTTACTCAGGGATCCAGGTGGTGCGGTTCCCTTGGGGTGCCTGGCCCCTGGCCTCCGTCCAGACACACATGTCGGACATGTGGTGATGGGTTCTGAAGGTCTTGTTTCATCGTGTGGAAGAGGGGGTTCTCCTGATCCTGGGGGGCCGGGCCCCAGACCCAGGTCAGGTGATGGCTTGGATCTTGCCCGGGATGCACGCTTGTGGTTGGTTCTTGTTAACTAGACTAGAGTTTGTTGGAGAGGGGAGAGCAGAGAGAGTGTTGGTTGGAGTATCGGTGTTCATGCAGGCTTGCATTCGGTTCTTGAGGCACACAACAAAAACACTAACCCAGGATCCTATCCTTGCAACAAAGCCTGTTGCCAACTGTGTCCACTTATCTATTCAGGCGACACCATCATCGGGCCTAATCACATCAGCCACACTATCAGAGGCTCGTTCACCTGCACATCTACCAATGTGATATGTGCCAGCAATGCCCCTCTGCCATGTACATTGGCCAAACTGGACAGTCTCTATGTAAAAGAATAAATGGACACAAATCAGACGTCAAGACTTATAACATTCAAAAAGCAGTCGGAGAACACTTCAGTCTCTCTGGTCGCTTGATTACTGACCTAAAAGTCACAATTCTTCCACAAAAAACCTTCAAAAACAGACTCCAATGAGAGACTGCTGAATTGGAATTAATTTGCAAACTGAACACCATTAAATTAGGCTTGAATAAAGACTGGGAGTGGATGGGTCATTACACAAAGTAAAACTATTTCCCCATGTTTATTTTCCCCACCTACTGTTCCTCACAAGTTCTTGTCAACTGCTGGAAATGGCCCACCTTGATTATCACTACAAAAGGTTTTTTTTTTTTTCCCTCCGCCCCCTCTCCTGCTGGTAATAGCTCACCTTACCTGATCACTCTTGTTACAGTCTGTATGGTAACACCCATTGTTTCATGTTCTCTGTGTATATAAAATCTCCCTACTGTATTTTCCACTGCATGCATCCAATGAAGTAAGCTGTAGCCCACGAAAGCTTATGCTCAAATAAATTTGTTAGTCTCTAAGGTGCCACAAATCCTCCTTTTCTTTTTGTGGATACAGACTAACACGGCTGCTACTCTGAAACCTCACATTTACCCTTGTAATTCCCACTTTGAAACCTTCCCTTCACACCACACCACAGACCTCTATGACCTGAGTCAGAAGATGGATTCCAGTGTCTTGGAGCGGTAGCAGGCAGCTCTCCTCTGTAGATGAATTAAAGAGGGGAGATGCATACCACTTGATGAATAGTGGATGACATTAGCATTGCTTATCTATAGCTTAGAGACCTGCTTGAAACATCCTCTGAATGGGAGCAAACCTTCCAACCACAAGCATTTATATTCAAGCTCCCCATTCACCTACAGTGCCTAAAGGCCTTTGTGAAATGATCTGCATACACACATCCTCTTGCAGTGGGTGAGCTCAAGCTTTGGGAAGTTGTCATGCAGCTTAAACTTGTGCAATTTGCACTTAGTCATCAGTATAGTCCATTACAGTTTGCAAATAAGGGTGTGTGTTTAGATAGCTAATTTTGTAATAGCACCCAGCTACCATGGTGATGGACACCTAAGAAATCATTCTAACAACAACAACTTATAAATGCCACATATCTGCACGCAGTGTTGTTGTAGCTGTGTGGGTTATTACAACAATCTGTAACCTACTAACAGCCCTCTCCAGCTGCTTCTCCCCCAACCCTCTTCAACCCTATAAATGGAGGGGTATTAATGGGCCACTTCACCTTGAACAGTCCTTTGAAATGTGTTAACTATTCATGCTAAACAATCTGTTCCACCTTGTATTTAGCAGTGACGCTCCTGAGTTAAAAGAAAAGGAGGACTTGTGGCACCTTAGAGGCTAACCAATTTATTTGAGCATAAGCTTTCGTGAGCTACAGCTCACTTCATCGGATGCATCCTGAGTTAGTTTCCCAGACCTGAAGAAGAGCTCTGTGTAAGCTGGAAAGCTCATCTCTCTCACCACCAGAAGGTGGTCCAATAAAAGATATTACCTCACCCACCTTGTCTCTCTACATATCTGCACCACATTTTGACAGATCAGGTTTTTTTTAAATGCAGTTTTATCTATTAGAGGGTCAAAGGGCTTCATGAGCAATATCACATTCACTAGTTCTTTTGGTAATGATTTTCATATCTGGGAGTTTTTTCCATATATCCCAGTCCTTCACTCTAGAAAACAGCCTCTAGAAAGTTCCACCTCCAAGCAAACTAGAAGATAAAAAGAGGTTTTATTATCCAGTGAAATGTGTCTATATATATATATATATATATATATATATATATAATGTATCCGCTTTGATCTACACAAATCCATATTTTGTTTGGCTTTATTACAGTAACCACACTCTTAACCTAGTTAGATGGTTTCTGTATTAGCTCAATAACATCTAATTTTACCATCCATTCAATTCTGCTTTTACTTGTGCGAGACCCTTAGTGTGAGACCCTTGGGATCAAGAAATGAGCTTTGTGGTGATTTTTCTATTCTAGCAGCTTGGACATACGGTAACTTAATCTTTTGAGCACTTTTCCTCGCTGCTTCTGTGCTTGATTAAGCTATACGGGCTTTTCCAGTAATTTGACTGTAGCAGCACTGTAGCAGAAATACCAGTGTGGCTGGTTACAGATGCCATTAAGTTACTTTTTGTTATATCAACATCCTACTGAATGGAGTTGGCTTCTAATTCACTGGGCCATGGTAACAAGACGGTAAAGTTCTTTTCATTGTAAAAGGTTGTTAGAGAAAAAAACATTTTTTACTTTGGCTGGTAATTTGATTTGCCTGATGTATGTATTTTTGGAGGCACACTGGGATCAATAGAAATGTGCTGTATTTTATCTTTGATGCAATCACGTCCATTGGATACCTAATCAATTTCTTTAAGAATACTTTTCTGGAGGCAAGTTACACTTGCTGACCCGTTTGATCATCAATAAGGCGTAAGTTTTGACAATGAGAGTAATTAACTATTGGAACAATTTGCCCAGGGTTGTGGTGGCC
The DNA here is from genome assembly GCF_015237465.2 of Chelonia mydas. NCBI lineage: Eukaryota > Metazoa > Chordata > Testudines > Cheloniidae > Chelonia > Chelonia mydas. The sequence goes on along the minus strand of NC_051251.2, from coordinate 67,347,599 downwards.
ATTTTTAAATCAAGAGTGGACATTTTCTAAAAGATCTGCTCTAGGAATTATTTTGGGGCAGTTCTCTGGCCTGTGGTAAACTGGAGATCAGACGGGACGATCACAATGGTCCCTTCTGGCCTTGGAATTTATGTATCTGCAACTCGCACCCCTCTGCTACCCAGCTACATACATCGGACTTCCTAAACCGCTATCTCAAGCTCTGTTGAGGGGTTTCTGCCCTTATGTAGATGTGCACTACCTGGACTGATTTTGTGCCCAGTATATGAAGCAAGGTTAAGTTTCTGTTTAACAGTGGGTGATCCCTAATTATTTTGTACCGAATACACTTTCTGTGATTACATTACACTTAGCTCCAAGTATCTGTTGTGGAATACACTCTTTATTCATTTATTTCCAATGCCCCAAAGCAATCTCTTGCATAGCCTTGCCTAGCACATTTGTTAAAAGACTTCATAAAGAACTCTATCTCTGAATCAGCACTATCAGATCTTTGTCCTCCACCCCTATGTTGATGGATATATTTTATATTTGTGTGTTTTTGTGAGGGGAACACACTTTTATAAGAGGCTTTTATTGTAGGCATGACACCACACGCCTGATAGCGATGAAGACCTTTGGGTAATGTTGGAAACACCTCCATATTTCTCACAAGCAAATCTGGCTTTTGCCACTTAAGCCATGTACTAAGGGTGTGGCGAAATCTCCATGACTGGCAACTTTTAAATAAAGATTGGGTGTTTCCCTGGAGGATATATGCTCTAATTCAAACAGGAATTATTTTGGGGAAGTCCTATGGCTTGTGTTACACAGTGGTCCCCTCTGGCTTTAGAGTAGATGAAACTATGAATTTCTTTACCCTTGTAGTCTGTCTGTATGTTTTTTAATTAAATGCAGTTCAGTTTTTTGATTGCTTACTGCCACTTTTATTTGGGAAGTATCATTCTATGCAATGAGGAGAAAGATAGTCCAGAAGAGGATCTTGATAAATGGAGAGATGCGTTGGAGAGACATGGCCTCAAAATCAGCAGAGAAAAAAATAGAGTATATGGTATGTAATTTGAATAATGTGAACACTGAAGAATTAGCCCTGAAACTAGATAGGCAGACAATACCAAAAATGCAAAGTTTCAAGTGTCTGGGTTCCAGAATCTGGGGAAATGGGGAAACCGAGGACAAAATTAGAGGTAGGATAAGAAGTGCCTGGCAGAAATGGAAAGAGATCAGTGGTGTAGTATGTGATTGGAAGATACCAGTAAGATTAAAAGGAAAAGCCTATAACCAGTGGTCCATCCCATTTTAATGTGTGGTACTAACGTTGGGTAAAAAAGAAGAAACATGAGCAAATCCACAGAGATGCGAATGTTGATGGATGAGGGGTGTCAGCAAGAAAGACCATGTGAGGAATGTGCATGTTAGAGTCATGCTCAAAGTAGGACCCCTACATGAAAATATGGGGGAGTGCAGGCTCTGATGGTTTGGTCCTGATAACGGTGTGGGTAAGACAGTCCAACAGATCAAGGCTGAAGGAAAAAGACAGAGGCCAACCCAAGAAGTAGTGTTGGGATGTCATAAAGGAAGGTATGTTCACATGTGTTGTGATAGAGGATACAGCATTGAACTGAGCACTTTGGAGGGAGAGGAGTCTTAGAGTGGACCCCATTTGCTGGGATTTACACAAGGAAGATGATGACTTTCATTTTGGAAGCACAGTTTTCACCAGCCCTGCAAATATCACTCGGACCGTCCCTGAACACAGCTGTTGCCTGGGACACACCTACTCTTGTTTTTGCAAGGTTTTACAACACAGAGACTTTACCATGGCAAAGCCTCAGGCCATCTCTTTGTATTTAAAGGGGACCCTCCGGGACTATAGAAGTCTCAAAGCCCCTGAAATGACCGTATCATCTGGCCAAACAGCCAACTGCCAGGGCTCCAACACCTTCTGATACAGCCCCCACCTGGTGTGTCCTCCCTTCCCCTCATCCCAGCATATCCCACATTTCCATAAGAACTGGAACCCTCCAAAAAGGCTTTTCCGGAGCTGGTTCTGCCTCCTCATCTGACTTCTCCATCCTTGCTATCGCTTCACAAGCTTCTCTTCCAACCAGCCCTCCAACGATGCCCACCAGGCCCCCTGCTGATGGCACTGAACCCACACTAGAATCATACTCTGGGTAAGACCCTGTTGGTTACTCAGAACCTGCTGCATCTTTTGCAGATAAAAATGAAAATTCAAGGTCCTAAAAAGACCACCTCTGGGTGTCTCATCTCCAAGCCTCCATGTTCCACCTCTCGACAGACCAGAGACCTCTTAATGAATGGATACATCTTCCATCCCCGCAACAAGAGACAAAACAACCCCCTCACGTTCCCCATTCACTGGGCTGAGGGTGGCATGCACACTCTGAGCAAGTGAAGGAAGAGCAGAAGCAGGAACTGATGTATCATTCACACTCTGTAGACCAGGGATGGCCAAAATGTGGCTCCAGAGCCACATGCGGCTCTTCAGAAGTTAATATGTGGCTCCTTGCATAGGCACCGACTCCAGGGCTGGAGCTACAGGGGCCAACTTTCCAAGGTGCCGGGGGGTCCTCACTGCTCAACCCCCGGCTCTGCCACAGGCCCTGCCCCCACTCCACCCCTTCCCGTCCCTTCCCCTGAGCCTGCCATGTCCTCGTTACTCCCTCTACCCCCCCACCCGAGCCTCCTGCTGGCCACAAAACAGCTGATTGGGAGGTGCGGGGAGGGAGGGGGAGGGAGGGAGGTGCTGATCAGTGGAGCTGCCCGTGGGTGGGAGGCGCTGGGAGCTGGGGCTGGAGGGACCTGATGTGGGGCTGCTAACATATTACTGTGTCTCTTTGGCAATGTACATTGGTAAATTCTGGCTCCTTCTCAAGCTCAGGTTGGCCACCCCTGCTGTAGACTATGGAGGGTCCAAGCCAGCTCCTCCATCGTTCCATCACCCACTCGCCCAGCTCCAGGGCCCTTTCCCAATTATGTCTCGCAGTTGCTCCTTCCAAGCAGAACTCTGCCCCCCACCTTCCTGCTGTCTACTGTACAGCCCTTCCAAAGGAGGGAATGCTGGATCATTGCCACCCTGTCCCACTCATCCCCCAACCATAATGCCTTACTCTTTGTCAAATTAACAAGGCCCCTGACAGTTGCTCAGACCACTGGACGTAAGTCCCCAGCCTGTCATTCTCCTCACGGTTCGTGACCATGACTGATATCATCCACAAAAGCTACAACCTGAGGGAAACTGACACTGACATGGACATGGCCCTGGCCTTCTACCCCCCCACCCCCAACTCCACCATCTGATGCTAAGAGTCTAACAGTGGGATCCACGGAGAACCACATGTGCTTAAAGAACAGCCCAGACCTCAGTGGGATTGCCTTCTGCCCAAGCCAGCCACTAACCAAAGGGTAGATAATCACTCCCTTGCGCGGTATCTGCAGCCAGGAGATACAGGACTGGGGATCCCATAGTGCTGTAGTACATCACACAGATACTCATGCCACACTCAATCAAAGGCCTTGTTTTGATCCAGGGACTACATGTACCCTCACCACGCACCTGCTGCCCCTGCCTCAAACACCTGCCAAAGATTACACACCGAGTCTGTTAGCAGCCTGCCCTTGTCTGCACTGGCCTGGGCTAATGGATCAGGGTTGGAGCCACCTTACCAAGCCTCTTCAGGAGCACCTTTGCTAAAATTTTATAATCTGTATTCAAGAGGGTGAGAGGTTTTCAAGTTTTCTAACAACCACCCGTCTCCCACTTTGGTCAGCAGGATCAACGAGCCTTCGTTAAATGATCTCTCCAACTCCTACCTACTCAGTGTCTGATTAAACACAGTGGTCAACACCCAGGTGAAAACCTCTGGGAAAATCTGGTGCAATTCACTTGTCAACCCATCTGTGCTGACCAGGAAGAGGGTGTGGTCAAAGCTGGGTCTGTGAGGGGATCCTTCCCATAAAGCGTGACTGCTCTGAGGCTCTGCAGCCTCCCTTGATGATATAACACAACCCTTCTTTTAATTCCACCATTTCTCTACCCAATGCCTCCTCCCCCGCCTTCCTGCCCCATCCGTGCCAAACAGTCAGTATCTCTCCATTTTCTGAATCTGCCTGTTGTTGGCAAGATTCCTGAAAAACCGCTTCATTTCCTCCTTCCTATTTACCCACCGGCTCGCCAAGGAGGGGTATGCCTCAGGTACGGTCTCTGAATTCCTAAACTGAGCAAGGAAATGAAAACCCAGGCCTCTTCCCCCTGCTCACCCAGTCGCTGCCACTCATTACTTCCATGAGCCTCGGATTCAACTTCCAAATTCCCTTCCCAAAGCGAATGACTCTATCCAAATGCCAAGTGACTTGCACCAAGAAATGATCTGAAACCTCCAATGCAATGGTCCTAAACCCTACACACTTTACTCCCTTCTGTATGTACAGTCTATCAGTTCTAGTCCTCCTTGCCCCTCTAAAAACATGTGTATCCACCACCCTTCCCACCTCTGGGTTGAGCTGTCCAAATCCCCTTCCCCCACCTGGTTTAAAAAGACTGCCTTCACCACCAGCAGCAGAGCAGGCTCTCCCAAGGCACTGGTGAGTTAGTGGGCACCAGCACCCCACCACCATGCTTGCTGCTCCCTCCGTCATCCACCTGAGTGGCTCCTGCCAGACCTTGTGACTCAAACTCCACCATCGGGGCCGACAGAGAGAGCGGCCCAGCTCATGCCCCTCTCCTCCTTCCACACTCCCTAGCTTTGCCTGGTTCTGTTGTTTTTCCTACACCACCATGTTCAATGACGCCTGCTTGTGGCTTTTACTACTGTCCAGCTCTTTGCCTTCTCCTGGGTCTTTCCCCCCAACCTTTCCAAACTGCCTGCCCTCCTGAACCCCAACATTCTTCCCTGTCCCCTAATCTGCTCCCTGCTCTCAGAAGTCTTCTCGTCTACTAGCTGCAAGAACTCCTCCTGGTGGGGCAGGCTCCCTAGAGAAGCCCTTCTCCCCATCCCCAGACTTGGGAGAGAGGCCCCTTCTCTCCTGTCCCAGCCCTTCTGGATTGGCCCAAACTACTCTCCATACCCTCTGCTTTATGCCCTTGCGCTTCTGCAACGCCTCCTTCTGTCCTCCTCCCTTCTCTTCTTCCTTTTTCTCCCCTGCTCCTAAATGAGAGCCTAACAGGAGGGATTCAGGCCTTCCTTGCAAATCCCCTGGGTGTCCTCCCTGGAGCTGCCAAGCAGATACAGCCCGCCCTGACTCAGCAGCCATCTTGCTCCTCTCATCCAGGTCCACAGCTAGTTCTCTGAAAGGGTCAGGGGCCCAGCCTACCTCTGACAGGATCTACAAGGCTGGGGGAATGAGGCAACTTCAGGTTCACCTGGGACTAGTTAACACCTTGTGTCACTGGGAGCAGGTAATTAGGCAGGAAAGCACCTGGGTAACATAAAAGAAAACTGCTCCCAGCGGGTCCTCATTAGAACCAAGCCTTCTGGGGAGAGGAACAGTCCCCAGGGCACAGAAAGAGAAAGTTGCTAAAGAGAGGGCTTCTCAGGAGGAAGCTGGTGAGCGGGACTCCCCAGCAAAGGAAGAATGCTCCTCAGTAGGGGAGTTTCTGGAAGGAAGGGACTGTGGATGATATGTCTCAGAGAAACCTGACTCCGAAGAAAGACTTCACCTGGCAACAGCAGATGCCCAAGATTAGAGGAATTAGATGCTGTCCTGAGGAAGGGTCCTTGTGGCTTCGCTTCCATGCAGAAACTTGGTTCTTCTTTACCTAGTGCCAAGAGGTCCCTAACTCCAGAGAAGGGTTCTGGGTCATGAAGGCCTCACTGGTAAGGGACCACCTTGTCTGCAACTGGGGTTGACAGACTAAGGTTAACTTAGACCCTTCAGATAGAGATGCTGAAGGGGAAGCCTATTTGTGTGATGTTCTGCCATTGGACTCGACTAAACTAGAGTGCTGAAGGGGTGCTGTTTGGGGAAAGTGAGGCAGAGCTGCAAAGGTGGTGCTGTGCTGGGTATCCTGGAAGCGCTCCAGGGGCGAGGGGCCCCATTACAGGGGGTAGATAAAGATTACACTCCTTGCAAATAGATGGCCGTAGCTGCTAGTCATAGAAGTAGCTGTGTCTTGTTGAAGAGCAGATGAAGGTGGATTTGACTTGGGAGCCGGCATCCAGTGATAAAGAGCTGACCAGCCAAGACTGGTGACTGTGCGGTAAAGCCAAGCAATCAAGCGTATTATTTATTTTGCCTGGCCCTGCTGGAATAAGCCTCTGAAGCTTTAAAGGGTTGGCTTTTCATAAGTGCTCAGCTTTGGTGTCACTCTGCCTGGATTGGAGTTACCATTAACTTCAGAGGAATAGCCAATAATGAGCACACATGAAAATCCCACCCCAGATTTTTCAATCCTGGGTGCCTGAAATGGAAGCTTGGATAGTCAGCACATTTGAACGTGTGGCCACTTTGTTTTAGATGCCCACGTGTAGGCACTCAGGTTTGAAAGCGTTGGCCTAAAACTCTCCCTCAGACCGAGGGCTTCTTCTCTAAGGCAGAGTTGATTGGAATCACTCTAAAAAAGAGCAGCTATCCGAGAGCTTGATCCCACAGCCAATGCTACAGCTCCCTTTTCTCTTCTGTGTGATGGATGCTTCATGGGGGAACTCTTACAACTTCCTTTTAAGAGAGAGAATTAAAAGGAACCCATTATTTTGCCCCCAAAACATAGGAAGACACCTGGTCCAGTGGCAGTGTGCTACCATTGTGGACCAAGCTGTTCCAAAGTGACTGGTGATTTTGGTGGCCTCCGTTCATGGGTGCCTAAGGTGAGACATTTTAAGGGGCCTGACTTCAGAAAGTGCTGAGCACCTGTCCTCAGATAATCAGGTCCCTTGCAACTGTCTCAGTTGGACACCTGAGGCCCCAAAGCCACGAGTCACTGTGGGGAAAAAGCCTCTGATTCCCATAGGGGAGACTTACATTGCCAGACACTTGCTGTCTGCTCACAAGGAGCTTGGAGTGACGCATCAGGCCCCTTTATTCATTCTCTGAGGGGAAGGAGTGCCTTGGGTTGCCCAACAAAGCCTTTTATGCTAAATAGCAAGCAGCATTCCTGCTCCGGTAGCATAAAACTCTCACGCCTCTTCAGCATCAACTAAGTGATTGCCCAGAGAGATCAAATACTCCTGCAGAAACCTACCCTGCATAGAAGGAAGACAGCAGATTGAAGGTGGCTGCAGGTCCCTTAACTTTGATTTTCCTCATTGCTGCAAGGGCATTAATACTAATGAATGAACTCTTTCGTTGCTGTGCTCTGCTCCATCCTCTCTGCTGTGGTAGAAATGATCTTGGTGCTGTGCTGTCTGGCACATGGGATATCTTTTGAGCTCAGTCCTGCAGGCAATCCTGCCCCAAGCCAGCACAGCACTTAAGCATGTGCTTAACTTTAAGTATGTGAGTTGAACCAGAGCACTCAGCACCTTGTGGCGCTGAGCCCTAACTGAATCTTTTCCTAAGTCACTGGTAGATTATGCAGCAGTCAGAGGGTTAATGCTTTTTGCAACGAATGTAAGAATGCAGAGAGAGACTTTTATTGTGCAAATAATGTCTACCATTGTATAATGCTGAAATCTGATCAAAGACGGTGTCAAATCCAAGTGAAAAGAACGATGTACACTGTATATGGGCCAAACCGGACAGTCTCTACGCAAAAGAATAAATGGACACAAATCAGACGTCAAGAATTATAACATTCAAAAACCAGTCGGAGAACACGTCAACCTCCCTGCACACTCAATTACAGATCTAAAAGTCGCAATTATTCAACAAAAAAACTTCAAAAACAGACTCCAATGAGAAACTGCAGAACTGGAATTAATTTGCAAACTGGACACCATTAAATTAGGCTTGAATAAAGACTGGGAGTGGATGAGTCATTACACTAAAAAACTATTTCCCCGTGCTAATCTTCTCCCTACTGTTACTCACACCTTCTTGTCAACTGTTTGAAATGGGCCATCCTGACTATCACTACAAAAGTTTTTTTTTTCTCCTGCTGATAATAGCCCACCTTAATCGATTAGTCTTGTTAGAGTTGGTATGGCAACCCCCATTTTTTCATGTTCTCTGTGTGTGTGTGTGTGTATGTGTGTATATATACTGTGACCGGGTCAGGCCAGATGGCTACAAGAGAGTGGTCGAAGGTAGATACATTAGTTCCAGGTTAAGCAGGTCCCTTTTCCCTGGGTAACATAACAGGGACTATTCCAGAACACTCAGGAACTTTCTAGAGCTAATTAAGGCAGGCAGGCTAATTAGGACACCTGTAGCCAATTGGGAAGCTGCTAGAATTAATTAAGGCTAATCAGGACACCTGGTTTAAAAAGGCTGTCACTCCAGTTAGCGAGGGGTGCGCGTAAGGAGCTGGGAGTGAGAGGACGTGCTGCTGGAGGACTGAGGAGTACAAGCGTTAAGAGACATCAGGAGAAAGGTCCTGTGGTGAGGACAAAGAAGGTGTTGGGAGGAGGCCAAGGGGAAGTAGCCCAGGGAGTTGTAGCTGTCGCCCAGCTGTTCCAGGAGGCACTCTAGACAGCTGCAGTCCACAGGGCCCTGGGCTGAAACGTGGGTAGAGGGTGGGCCCGGGTTCCCCCCAAACCTCCCAACTCCTGACCCAACACAGGAGCTTCCACCAGAGGTGAAGGTCTCTGAGCTGGTTCCCCGACCCACATGGTGGATCAGCAGAAACTGCGGGGATTGTTCTTACTCTTTTTTTCCCCATGCTGGCCAGTGATGAGGTTATTTGAGTGAACGGCAGATTTGAGCCGTGAAAGTGGCCAAACTGAGGGCTGCCAGGAATCTCTGAAGTGAGCAAAATCCGCCAATAAGCGCAGGACCCACCAAGGTAGAGGAGGAACTTTGTCATTATATATATATAATCTTCCTACTGTATTTTCCACTGCATGTATCTGATGAAGTGGGCTTTAGCCCATGAAAGCTTATGCTCAAATAAATGTGTTAGTCTCTAAGGTGCCACAAGTACTCCTCATTCTTTTTGCTGATACAGACTAACATGGCTACCACTCTGAAATCCAAGTGACAATCTCAACAATGGAATATAAATTAGGACTCCAGAATGTGGCCTGTTTGCCAATCAGACTGCTACACAACGAACCCCTGCAGATATCTTTCAAATCATTCTGCATTTGGTGTGGTTTTTTGGAATGGTGGCTAATCTGATTATGCTCCAATGGCCGCCTTCAGAGCTCCCCCCTCTCCTCCTCCAGGCCCCTGCTGGCACCTAACCACTGCTCACCTTCTGCCTCTTAAGCTTCTTCATGGTTTAGTCTCTGCATGTATACAGCAGCACTACACATTTTTCCATGGTAGGTGGAGGGTGGCTCTTTCAGTGCCGGTTCCCTTGCCTGCTGGCCGAAGTCTTTGCATTTGCAGGACTGTTCTACCTTCCTTCTGCAAGGGAAAGCTAAGGGTCGCACCAGCCAGTTTAGTGCCTTTGCACATCTGGTAGAACATCACTCACCAGGCCTGAGAGCTTCTCAGAGATTATGGCCCTGATTCAGCCATGTATTTAAGCTTGTGCTTAATTTTAAGCACACAAGTGGGCCCATTTGGTGTTGCCATGCATGTGTATATATTTGTGACTCAAGAGTTTTTCCTTGCTTACAGTGCCGTTTCCTCCTTACTGCTTCTGGATGTTTCAATTCCCTATCAAACTGGCTCTCGGAACTGCTCTGTCTGGGCAACCCCCCAGCAGAGGCCATGCTGCAAAGGGGCTCAGAGAGCTGAAGTAGCATCTGGACTCACTGCATTGGAACTGGGTAAAATAGACCAGAGATCATTTTAAAAGCCTGGTCTCTTCACACCAGTGATGTATACACCCATTAGAGGTGGGACTTGGCCTCACTAGCCCATAATAACCAGCCACTATTGCAATTCCTTTTCTCACATTCATATTGGGTAATATCTGTGGCTATTCTCATGACACTGGATCCCCTTCCCTGGTCCCTTTCTCTCTGCTTGGCTCTGCTGCACTCTGCTTCCTATCTCCCTGATGATGGTGGCAGGGCTGACATCACCCCTTTCATGTGATCCTCAAGGGTGACTATGAGGCATTTGGGTCATATGTACAGCCCCTGGATAGTGTAAAGAGGTGGTTCTACAGAGCAGTTGTCTCCGGACACTGATTCCCTTGTTTCAGTAGTTGACCACTGTCACAGGGTTTGGGGTGGAATCCAGACCAGTGAGAGTCTGAGTCACCCTTCCCCTGTAACCCTGGTTGCCTCATATGCTTCACTGCTGTAACTCCCTGCCTGGGACATTCACAGTCAGCAGCAAGCATGCATGCCATCACCTGAGTGTCTGTTTATAGCTACAACCCTGGTCCAGCAACTCTGACCTCAGCAGCCTGTCATCCACAAACCAGTCATGCGCGCTGGTTTCGACCAGCCTGGGTTACTACTAGTAGGGTGACCCCAACATGCTCCCAGTCCTGAATTTTCCCAAAACCATGTGCTCTGCAATGTCCAGCCCTCTCCTGGACAGTTCAGAAATAAGTTTTGTTTGTTTCTCTACAGGCACAAAAGCCCACCACAGCTTATTAATTTAAGTGTGTGGCAGGGGAGAGTAAATATACTCTTCTTATTTAAACACAGCACTAAGTTGGTTTATACTGAAAATAAAACAAATTTGTAAACAATTGGACATAGGTTAAGTGATGCCAAGTAAAGAATAAAAGTAAAGGTGGTTGCAAACAAATCAAAGTGAAAACAGGTATCTAAAAGTCTAGAACTTAATCTAGCAAGGTACAAGTTTTGCTGAAGATGGTTTCTCTCCCCACCCATTCTTCTTCCCAGCCATGGTGGACTTTCTCTCGGTCAGGTCCTTTCACAGAAGTACAAGGTGCTGGCTTTCCTTGTCTTCCTAGGTGAAAGATCTTTGCCTAAGCAGGTTTCTCACCTATATTCAGTTTTCAGAAACTTCAACCCCTCCTTGGCCGAAGACGCATCTTTCTCAGCTTCCAAGAACTCTGGCCTCTTATGTCTGTCTAGTGATGGGTGCCAAAGATGGCTTGTCTTTACTTATATCTTCCAAAGTTCAGTGCCTTTTTTCAAGAGGTAGGATGCTGTTTTCCCCTTCCTGTGTGCTTCCATTCACCTATCTGTCAATGTGGCTTCCATTATTTTGATTCAACCATGCTTAATTTACATAGGAGACAGGTACATATCTCCACCCTGTTTGGCCACAGACTTCAAAATATAGATCAAGTATCAATATTTCCTCATACAGTGCTAATATAGGCATTGTACCATGATATTAATCACCGTGGTGTCAGTAGCTTTCAGAAAAGACCTCACTCTCTACACTTTTATAATACAGTAATATTGTATACAGTCAGTTAATTCAATTGCTTATCACGTGTGGTTCCGCCCCCACCCTGCATCTTTATAGACCAGTAAACCTTTGCAATGTATTCTTTGAAGATTAAAACCGAGACCCAGTGTGTCTCTCCTGCTGGGCATAGATGCCAGTCCTTCCCCACGTGTTAGCTTGATTTCTTTGTTTGCCTGATAGTTATTGGACCTTCATTGTCTCTGCCTGACAACATTCAGAGAACCAAATACACATTCCTTTGTCTAGGGCAGATCTGTTTACCAATGCCCTCTGACATACCTGGCTTACACACATTTTAGTCCTCATTCCAGCATGTATCCATAACTCTTAATACACACTACATACATGCATCGTGCCAGGATATTAACTATCACTGAGTTATTAAATTTCCAACGATACCTCACAAGGCATGTTTTGTACAAAGAATATTACAATCGTGTGTAGGCTGTGAATTTAGGGATAGTTAGGGTCACTTCCATGCAATGGACACCTTACTACATGCTCTCGTGCTATGACACGTGTAGTGTTGGCTCAGTCCTGCAAGGTGCTAAGCGCTCTGCTGCTGCTCCAACAGAGAACTTAAGAACATGCTCGGCCTTTGGCATGAACACCAGTGAAGACCACTCAGTAGTTTGTTTCATTCTCTCCTATTTGGGCTTGCTAGCTCTCTAGGGTATGCCTACCGTGCAAGTGGCGGTGTGATTGTAGCTCAGGTAGGCAACCAGTGCTAGATTTAATCTAGTTTGCACAGGCAACACTAGTAATGTAGATGTGGCAGCATGGGTTAGCAACCTGAGTACACGCTCCCTGGGAATCCTAGGGACCCTTAGTTTCTCACTACTTTCCAGTGCTCTCAGTCCCAAACACATAAAGCTACATTATTTAGGGCAAGTAGGCAAGTATATGGAACATGAAGATGCTCATTTGCATTCACTAGTTTATGCACAGACACCTGTATTTGCATGAATAAAAACTTCCCAAACAAAATCCAGATGCGTGAATGTTTGTGGGAAAGCAAACTAAGACAAACAACTGTTTGGATGAGGAACTATCGTTTTGTTCTGGGTTTGTACAATGGGGTCCTGGTCCATGACTGGGGCTCCTAGGTGCTACATAATATAAATAATAGTAATAACTAAAAAAAGTGCACACCTGGATTGTACTGAATCATGCTTCAGAACTCACAGATGTGTTTGCAACTCGCTTTCCCCACTCCTTGCGCATCTCCATGTTCACAGGAACAGATTCTCCTTTTCACTCCTGTGTGAGTGAAATCGGAAATCAGAATCAGCAGTTTGCACCTGAACCCAGAATGGCAGAAACGTCATTCTCTTCTGCTCTTCAACAAGTTACCCTCTGGCTGTCTCCCACAGGGAGTGTTTGAGGACTCAGTTCAAAAAGGAATGAAGGATATAAATTTGCTTGAGACAATTATTATCCCAATCACAATGTTCTTTTTAAATAAGTGTTTGAGTGAATACCAAAAGGGAGCAATTAAACTCTTGCCTCATAAGACCTTGGCAAAGCGCTGAATGGTAAAGCCATAACTCCATTCCCTTTCTACCTTGGCCCCCAGAGCAAATGCACCTATTTCTGGAATTTATTCAGCTCAAGAGAGTAATGGAGTCAGATTGGTAAATGGCAATCGGACAAGGAGAAGTTCGCCATACTGGAGTCTCATTCACATAGTTAAAATTAGAGTTGTATTCCCAGCGTTAGAAAATGCTGTTGACACAGACACAAATGACACTTTTCTACTCACAGCATAGAGTAGTGGGCAACTGTGCACAGATTTGGGAAGTGGGGACTAGAGCTGGCTGGGTAACATCTTTTGGATAAAACGTTTTTTTTGTGTGTTTGAAAAAATGTGGATTCCCATTTCCCAAAACATTTCACGAATTTGTGTTCAATTCATCAAATTGTTTTGGTCAGGGAAAAAAGATCCCCCAAAATCTAAATGTTTCATTTTGACATTTTCGTTTGGATTTTTGTATTTAAAATTACATTTGGTTTTGAATTTTGTTTTTATTTAATTTTAAAAGGTTAAAAAAAATCTCAAAGAGGGAAACAAAATGTTTCATCTCAGTTCAAACCAAACATTTTGTTTGCCCCGAAACACTTTTTTTTTTTTTAACTTTTTCATGTCGTCACAAAATTTTCATTTCAGGTTGACCCAAAATAAATGTTTTCCACAATTTTTCAGTTTGAGCAGAGAACCAAAAAGAATCAGTTATTTGCCCAGCTGTAATGGGGACTTTTCATCCTCTTCCTAATTGTTCTGTGAGTGGCCAGAGGTATGTTCTTTAAGCTGTCTGAGCCTCTGTTTCCCCTTCCCATCCTTTGCCCTGTCTGTTTACATTGTGGGCTCTTCTGGGCTGTGGTCCCTTAAAGTCTTTGGAGTATCTCCTTCACAGTTCCTGAACGCACACACTCCTCCTCACAGCATTCCGAACCTCTGGAGGGAAGACGCATCACTTCTGCAGGCAACAGCTCCATCTTTGTTATTTCAACGCCATTGGCTTGTAGTTGCTCTGCTACCTCTTCCAGTTGTTTCTGGCCATTAGGACCGGCTCCAAAGTAAGGAGAGGGGAGGGCCTTTTTAATTGTCATCTTGGCTTTGCAAGTCACAAAGCTGGCTCAAGTGTGGCAGAAATATCTGTTTCACCCCACGTGAGTTCCCAAATTTTCTAGTGAGAGGAGAGAAGACCCATTGGTCCAATGATAAAATAAAAGGTGGGGGACAGGAAATGAGGCTCAAGGCAGGCTTTGCATGTTGAATTCACCCCCTGTTCCATGACATTATTATAAAGTTCCCTTTTATTTCAGCAAGTGTGAAATGTGGGTGTCTCAGTGACAATTAAACCAGCTCATTAAGCGATGCTAATAACTCATGGGCAAGGCTGATTTGTCCCTTCTGTTGCCCTATCCCATCCTAAAAACATCCTTCCATTTTGCCAGCTAGCCCAGAAGAGCTTGGTAAGACTGTCTGAGTTAGGTAGGGGGTGACTCCTGCTGAAAGAGATTCAAGGAGAGAAGTCGTAACCAAAATTGCATGCATGTTGCCTTGGAACAGGCAGTCAAGATCGTATTGTGATTATTGTTAGAGGAAAAAAAGAAAGAAACTAAAAATCCTGCAGCTTATTCCATGGTGTTTAACTCTGCTTTCTTCCCCAGACCTGAAGAAGAGCTCTGTGTAGCTCGAAAGCTTGTACCTTCCACCAACAGAAGTTGGTCCAATAAAAACTGTTACCTCACCTACCTGGTCTCTGTCATATCCTGAGACCTACAACAACGCTGCAAACTGTGTTTAACTTCTCCACTGAATAGCTGGGGTTCTCTCCCCATTTATACATGCCAAAATTCATAGAGGCCAAGGCCACAATGGTGTTGGTATGTGTTGGCGCTACGTATTATATGTGTAGAGTTGGATGTAGGCGGTTGTAGGTTATGTTCTCGTTTTAGGGCGTGTTTGACAATGTTGCCTTGTCTGATCAAATCCAGTTTCATTTATTGTTTTGTTAAGGTCACCACAGAGCTTTGTGCTTGGACCCCCAGGAATTTAGATCCTCAGCGGGTGTTAATCACCTGAGCATCTGGCCTGTTATTTTGAATATTCTTCTGCAGGAGGATTAAATGGAACACTGCAAAGTGCTAGGCTACGACTCAACGTGATGGAAAACTGGGTCAGACTTTTTGTCAGCCCACAGACCACTTTCCTTTAAGGGCAATGAAAACACTGGGGAGCTGCTAATGCATTCAGACACTGATCAAGGGCAATCAGGCTATTTCTAATCACACCTATGACCAGGCTCTAATCCCTGCAGTGAAGGTGTTTTGTTCAACCCTGAACAGCAGAGAAATGAGATTATACACAGGATCTCAAGGTTGGCCTGGTAATCCAGTGACATCGCAATGCAGAGGACACGTCCTAGCTGGGCTGGGGAATGTACAGTGGCAGCCCAATCAAGCCCTGAAGGAGAGGAATAATAATACTTTGCACTTACGTAGCATCTTCCACCCCAGCACCTCAGCTCTCTTCACAAGAATTAATTAGTTAAGCAACACAGGACTCGGATGTAGGCGTTACTACTCCCGATTTATAAGTGGGGAAATGGAGGTACAGATGGAGTAAACTACTTCCCTAAGATTAGATGGGAAGTGTTGTGACAGAGGCAGGATTAGACTCTTGTATCTTCTGACTCTTAGGGTGGGATGGAGGAATGGGGAGCCTCATAATCATAGTGGGTTTATAACCATATTTGGTAAATCAGTGGAGCTGGTTGGAAAATGTTTTTTTGTCTCCCATGGAAAATTATGATTTTTTTTAAAAAGAGGAAAAGTACCCAAAACTGGAAAAAATGTCCAAAAACTGTTGGGGAAAAAAATCCCCAAACTACTGGATACCGGGAAAAAATTGACCAAAAATTTAATATTTTTTTCAGTTTTTGGCTGAAAACTTTCTGGGTTGGGGTTTTCCAGTAAGAGGTTGAAAGTTTTCAAGGAAAGCTGTTACTTTCTGCAAAACTTCTCATCTTGTCAAAAATCATTTTTCAACAAAAAAAAGTTTCAGGAGAAAATTTTCACGCAGCTCTATGGTGGATCTAAAGCGTAGGCTCTCCCCTCCAAATGTGACTGTCACCTAAATATGAACGCTGTCCTGCTGACTGGTTAGAGAATGCTGATAGACATAAGCACAGTGCATGGTGAAGGCTAAGCTTATGAAGAGTAACAATTTTACATAGAGCCTTCCCTAGGGAAGCATCGCAAGCTGGTTTTCTTGCTGACCCTCATATGGGAACCATTCTTGCAGCACCATGGGGAGTAGAACAAAGGGGCACATCTGCACTGCGGGGGAAAAAACAACCCTGGGGCAGCAAATCTCAGAGCCTCAGGCTCTGAGCGTGGCTGGCGGGTATTTTTTGGGTTTTGTTTTTCGGAGATGTAACCTGCATCCTGCACTAGGGACACAACACAACCGTTTTTAGGAGGGGAAATGGAAAAAAAAACCCATTGATTTTCCAAGGGGCGCAGCCAGTTGAGTTAGGAGACGTCTCTTGGAGTATGGATGCTGCAGATATTATTATTACTACTTAGCATAGCCACAGTGTGGAATAAAGCTGTGATAAGCATAGTGCTCTACTGACCGGGGAGAGCACGCCATGCTTAAATGCAGTAAAGGTCGGGATTTAGACAATTGTTATCGCATTGTCACACCTGATATGGAGTCTGTAGTACTCATTATCTCAGGGAAGAGTCCTCTCTGAAGTGGAAGGATTTGGCTGAGCTCTTGAGCTTCAAATTGGCTTCCTCTCGGGAAGGGGCAGGTCCAGATTAGCTGCAGCCTGGAGGTAGTTTTGATTGGCACCAAGACCAGCTGAGGGGGAGAGGGGGCATGAGTGATACTGAATGACACCTGTATATAACAAGGAATAAACAAGCAGAATGTTACAGCAACTAGACACACAAACCATCTAACTGGAAGTTGACACAGTGTTGCTTGCTGGATTTCTGGCCTTGTGCATTATAAGATGTGCTTTTATAAGGTGGTATATCTAAAATTTATCACCAGAAGTGTACACATTTTAAAGCAATACAGATTAGGATTAAATATCCTGTGTCAATTCATTTCTCTCTCAGCAAGGAAACAACCCACTCCTGGAGCTAAATCCAGTCTAATCTACCTATTTACCAATCCATTTCTACAGCACTCATCACCATGATGAGTGACAGTGGAAGTAATTAACCATTGGAACAATTTACCAAGGGTCATGGTGGATTCTCCATCAATGACAATTTTTAAATCAAGATTGGATGTTTTTCTAAAAGATCTGCTCAAAGAATTATTTTGGGGCAGTTCTCTGGCCTGTGCTATACAGGAGAACAGACTAGATGATCACAGTGGTCCCTTCTGGCCTTAGAATCTGTGAATTTATGCAACTTCCTGACTGCTTAGAAGCTCCCACAATACTGCATCATAGCTCTGAATGTGTATGAGTTTGGAACTGTACAGCTGATTAGTGGCTGACTAGAAAGAGAGATAGATGTCATACTTTAATGTGCTTGCAGTGTTCTTTTAGCCATGTTGGTCCCAGGATATGAGAGAGACAAGGTAGGTTAGGTAATATCTTTTATTGAACTGGTGAAAGAAACAAGCTTTTGAATTCTTGGAAATTTGAAATCTTGTGTCTTCAACCACCAAAAGAGACAAACTCTCTCATACTTCTAATCTAACAGATATGGAAGACTATCTTTTAATTCAAGAGCTAGAAGCCTGTGGTTTTGGTAAGAAGGGACTTTCATGGTTATGAACACTGTGTGAGGTATCCAGATCATGTTGTGATCGGTATAGTACAAAAATGTCAATACATAGATGGGTCCTATTCCCAAATCCACATTTATTCAGGTCGCTAACAATCGTAGTGACTTATATGTAAATGTGGAGATGAGCAAAACTGGATGTGGTCTTGGTTTACTTGGTAGACTTGCTTGACATACAGACTTTGCAAAACTAAAACGAGTATTTCAAATCCAGCTCCCATGGTATCCCAAGCCCCAGACTTTAGGAGAATTCAGATAACTGATTTTGATTATGGCCCAACTTTATTTCCAAACCTTACTGATTAGGTTATGGGTTTGATAGAGTGAGAGGGTATGTGTGTGTCCCATTTTACCTGAAAATCCTTAAGATTTTGTAGTAAGAATGATTTCAGGTCAAAGATTTTACTCTCAACTTTTCTTTAGTAGTGGCCTTAGACTATAATAGATAAATCCCACTCACTGTTTAACTGCACTGCTGTTCTCCCAACTCCTGACTATGGGACCGAGTCGTAGCTATTTGAGAATGAACTCAGCCTTACAAGGCAAGGTACCCATGTATATGTGTGTGCAGTTGCCCTCTTTTACATAGAATCAGAGCTGCTCAGATTCTCCCACTGGCTGAGCTGTTGAGCTATTCCATTAGCTCATCAAGTAGTGACTTACATATCGGTTCCACAATTCATAGTTGTTCATACATGCTAGATGTGTTGTATGAGGTGATGCTGTCCACTGTGCTGTCTAGCTTTACCTTTCTATCTATCTAGCTATCTGTCTAATTTTCCTAGTTAGCTAGCTACTAGCAGGAAAACTCACCAACAAAAAAATGATGTTTAAATAACACTGTGATCTGAATTAACCTCACAAAAGGCTCAATCCTGCAGCAAAATTCCCATTCCGTTGCATCTGTCACATGGAGTTCAATGAGAGTTTGGCCTGAGTGAAGATTGCATGATTGAGCCTACAGGAAGGAAGCCCAAGTTAGAAATCTGGGCCTTTGGATCAGTCCCTGGTGGTTGAATTTTACAGGCAATGGATGTATTTTTCCATCCTTACCATTCTTATCATAAGTTCCGTTAAGCTGAGATTTGATAGAGAACCCCCATGTGTACACAGCTAATCTGACTTCAGCTAAGCAAAGAATGCACATGTCGCTGCTGCTGGTTTTGACTCCCAGCCATTGCGTGTGTATTAAAGGAGGGCAGAGAAATATGATCTGTCATACGGGCCTGGCAAGCAGCCGAGTCATGAATTTTTTATGACACCTCTTCCTCAGGTGCTATGTGTGGGCAGATAGGTAGTTTCATCAAGGCATGTAGCAACTTCAGCAGACGCATCTTGGAATGCCACCCATTTTATCACTCAGGGACTGAACAAAGCACAGTTAAGAGAGACTGGATATTATAATTAACACAAGCCACTACAGGCTGCTGCGTCTGTCTCCTCACCATTAGAAGAATAACCTGTTGCCTTTGCTAGGAGCTATTGCAGTGGAGAAGGGAGCTAGATTTACTGAGAATACAGCAGCTACGAGCGGCTGAGGTAGCTGCTCCAAAGCTATGCTGTGGGGAGGAGGAAGGGGCTCGTATGCTGGACGCAGCAAATCTGGTTGGGTCAGAGCATAAGTTTTGGCTTTCTGAGACTGAGGGGAGAGGGAGGAAGCAGCTCGTCTGCTTTTGCTTGAGCTCTCCCAAGGATGGCTTCACTCTTTCAGCACTTGCGGATCCTGCTGTGGAAAAACTGGCTGAGCGTCAAGAGGCAGCCTGTGAGTATGAAAATGAAGCTGCTGGAGGGGTGAGGAGAGAGAATGAGGCAATGGAATGGAGGGAAGGGGAGTTCAGTAGTTTTTAAAGCCTTTAGGAGCAAGTGACATGTGTAGAGAGAGGAGGAGGGGCTGGAAGTGAAAACTTGTATTTTTGCATCAGCTGAAGTCAAAGGCTCTGATCCTGCATCGGGATCCACCAGTATGGACCCTGGGCACACAGGTGGAGTTCCACGGAAGTCAGTGGGGCTCTACAGGGGTCCAGAGGTCCATGCTGGGAGGACCTGATGCAGGAACATGGCCATATCAGGTATTTTCACTGTCTGAACTAAGGACCTGATCCTGCCGCTAGCTCCAGGTGGGCAGAGTGCAAGGTACAGAAAAGGGCAACAAAATGATTAGGGGTCTGGAACAGCTTCCAAATGAGGTGAGATTAATAAGACTGGGACTTTTCATCTTGGAAAAGAGACACCTAAGGGAGGATATGATTGAGGTCTCTAAAATCATGACAGGTGTGGAGAAAGTGAATAAGGAAGTGTTCTCAGAACACAAGAGCTAGGGGTCACCAAATGAAATTAATAGGCAGCAGGTTTAAAACAAACAAAGGGAAGTATTTCTTCACACAATGCACATTAAACCTGTGGAACTCTTTGCCAGAGGATGTTGTGAAGGCCAAGACTATAACAGGGTTCAAAAAAGAACAAGATACATTCATGGAGGATAGATCCATCAATGGCTATTAGCCAGGATGGGCAGGGATGGTGTCTCTAGCCTCTTGTTTGCCAGAAGCTGGGAATGGGCGACAGTAGATGGATCACTTGATGATTACCTGTTCTGTTCATTCCCTCGGGGGCACCTGGCATTGGCCACTGTCGGGGACAGGATACTGGGCTAGATAGACCTTTGATCTGACCCAATATGACCGTTCTTATGTCTGCAGCTAAATCTAATTCTGTCAAAGGAGCGCTGCTAAGGGGAAACTTCTCGAGGATGGTGAACATGGGGCCATTTTGGCCCCAAACTCTAAGGAACAAGGACTTGTCTATAGAGAGAAACTCAGAATGCATTTCCTCCCATGGTGCACCCAGCAGCCCTGCAGATCTTCCTAGCCTCCTCATAAGCAGCAGTGTTTATTCATCTCTCATTGATTCTTGTGCTGCTCCCAACACCCTGGCCTGCAATTACTTTGCAGGAGTTTACATTAGAAATACTGCATGTGTGTGTGTGTACGTGCACAAGGTATTCTTAATTAAACAGCATGCATCAGAGATTTGGTTGCAAGGGAGGAGGAGAAAGTGGGTAATAATATAAAAGGATGATAAAGGTACTATTTTCAGTGACATGTTGGTGTTCTAAATAGCACAGAGATGAAAAGGCATGTAAATCAGTTGTCTGTACAGGCTCAAATGTTGCTGAATGCTGAAACTGTGCAAATAGCCGCTGAATGGGAAGGAGCATTTTCCTGTGTCTGCTTTGGTGGAGTTGTTTCCCCCATTGGACAATGCAAAGACTCTCTGTCCCACTCCTAGAAATCAGCTCTGCTGTCAGTTACACAGGCGTAAGTCCACATGCTCCATTGGCCTTGCTGGAGTTCCTCTGATCCATCCTCCCGCTGATGGTGTATCTCAGAGACGAATCAGGTTCCTAGGCAATGGGACTAACTCTGGGTTTTCAGTAAAGAGAACATTTCATCACCTTTTGGAAAACTGTGTGGATAATATCTTTTTTTTAAAATTGTGAATATTGTTGAAAAATATGTTTAAAATGGGTCGGCTTTGAGCACAGCTGACAGTAAAACAGTCCTCTCACGCTTTGACTTCTGGCAAATATCCACCATCCCAGGAACTTTTACACTCCTGCTATTACTATTATCTAGCACTATCTCAAGGTGTATAACGTTATCTCCATCTAAGAGATGAACCTTCCTGTGTTTCGGTATTTCCAAGTGAATCACCTTAAGGTCATTTTGCAAT
This sequence comes from Chelonia mydas, assembly GCF_015237465.2. NCBI lineage: Eukaryota > Metazoa > Chordata > Testudines > Cheloniidae > Chelonia > Chelonia mydas. The sequence continues at coordinate 67,326,137 of NC_051251.2, read as the reverse complement.
TCTATTGCCCTTATAAATACTACCTGGTTTTTAATAGTGTACATATAATAGTAATACCCCAGTTTTTATCATCAGTAGATGTCAAAGCACTTGGAGGTCACTATCCTCATCTCCACTTTACAAATGGGGAGGCTCAGAGCAGCGAAGTGATTTGCCCAAGCTCACCCAGCAGCAGAGATGGGAGTAGAACCCTACTTTTCTGTATCCCTGTTCTAGCTACTAAGGGCTTGTCTTCACTACAGCTGCTGGTTAATCTAAGCTATGCAATTTGAGTTAGGTTGGTAGTGTAACTCAAGTCGACGTAGTTTAGATCTACTTACCGCGGGGTCCACACTATGCTATGTTGACGGGAGACGCTCTCCCGCTGACATTGCTTCTGCCTCTCGTTGAGGTGGAGTACAGAAATCGATGGGAGAGCGCTCTCCATCGATTGAGTGTGTCTTCACTAGACCGGCTAAATCGATGCCGCTGCATCGATTGCAGCAGTGCCAATTTTGCTCATAGTGAAGACGAGCCCAAAGCAACACGGCCTCTCAAAACAAGACAACCACTATTTACAGCATACTATTTATGATACATACATATTGGTACTTGTACTTTCTAACCAAGTTCTGGTGCTCACCAATACCACCAATATAACAAATATGCCTTTATTCCTGTTTTATAGCTTTGGTCGTTCACCTTAATTTCCTGGCCTTTGATTGTTTTTATAATCCTGGCTATTGTCCGAATCAGATTCCCTCCGGAACCACAACCAAACTGTAAGTAACTGGAACATTTCTATATCTTTGGGATTTAGTTCCCATTTCAGTGACGGACATATTACTTTTAAGTATTTGGTTCCTTTACGTGTACAATTCTTTATAGTTTCCAGATGAAATTTCCTTAGGTACGGAATGCTGCATACAAAATGTCTGCTTTTCTGAGGTTATTTTTGTTTACAGGTCTTTCATATTACCTTCATAGTTAAAGTGGGTTTACACATATTCCCCATTGAGATCTTCTCAGGTACTACTGTAATGGGGGGCAATATAACCCCCTAGATAAACAATGGGAGAGAGGGCAGTATGAGACAATCAGCCTGCTAAACCCAGGGTTGTGAGTTCAATCCTTGAGGGGGCCGTGTAGGGATCTGGGGCAAAAATTGGGGATTGGTCCTGATTTGAGCAGGGGGTTGGACTAGATGACCTCTGGAAGTCCCTTCCAACTCTGATATTCTATTCAGCAAAGAAAGTAAGTACAAAGCTAATGGCCCGTGCTCAGATCCACAGGGGTATTTAGGCTTCTAACTTCCACTGTAATCAGAAGTTAGGAGCCTAAATACTTCTATGGATCTGGGCCCATACCCTTAGCTGGTGTAAATGGGTGAAAGAGATCTGCCTCTTTATGCCAGCTGAAGATCTGGTCTTAAATGTATTCCATTTGGTTTGCACATAACCAGTGTTGCCAACTCTTGGGATTTTATCATATGATGAGCAATATTTGCTGTTTTGTTGTAAAGCTTCACCTCTGGGAGTCATGTGACTACGTGCTCGGCTTTCATTTTTGTAAAAAAGTAGGTTTTTAGTTCTTGTAGTTGCAGAGGAACACTTGGAAATATGGGGTGAAATCCTCCTCCCTGCTGTGGCCCTGTTACAGTACGGAAAAGGACTGTAGCACTGTAAAGGGCCCTAAAACCCCTGTATCTGGCCAAAGCAGGATTCCCTTGGTGCAGCCACCACAGAAACAGCCATAAGTCTGCCTGCTAAGGACCCCCTTGCAAGTTGTGATGTAGGGTGCATGGCGAGAGTAGGACAAGAAATATGAGAGAAATGTCAGGGGCAGGGCTACAGCACCCCATGCTTCCTGACCAGTTGTAGTGCATATTTTTAAGGATGCAGTCACTAAGCGTAGGTAAGGAATTGTTTACAATCACGTAGCGATGGACAGATTATTACATGTAGCTAGCACAGTCAGGAAAGAGAATAAGCTGCAGAGAGATAGAACGAGCTTCTCAGACACCGACTTTTGTATGCTTAAAGATTCTCACGGAAAACCTCAGTTTAAGAACATAAAAGTACCATGAGATCTGCAACTATGTCCAGTCAAGACTAACACAGCTCACATCTTAATATCAAATTCTCCATAGGACAGGCTCATATGCAATCGGCAGATCTGGAATAATTCAGTGACTAATGTTCAATAATGAATAAATAGATTGTGAGGTTTTTGGGGTAGGGAGTATCTTTTTATTGCATATCTGTACAGCGCCTAGCACAGACTGATGCCTCTAGCTGCAACAACAGTACACATTGTAATAATAATGTGCTGTTCACAGATAATTCAGGAACAGAAAAAGAGCTGAAATGGGTCAGGTACATTATTTGCTATGCCTAGTAAAATATTCACTCTTGCAGTGGAAAAATTAACTAGTTGGTACAGTAACTATGGAAAAAACATCACTCTGCGCCATCCAGGCAACCCAGATGGTTTTACAGGTCATGGGAACGTGTACAAGATAGAATCTATCCCTAAGGGCTCAAGCCACTCAGTCTGCCGAGGAACATAAATTAAACTCCTCGCCCTGACTAGCACTTGCCCGACCCCACCAAACCTTCCTGTCCCTCTCCTCCACCTTTTTATTCTACTCCTTTCCTTTCCTTTCAGTTGCCCCCTCACATCTTTCTATTCTCAGTATATGCTCTCCCTAGGAGACTGATCCCCGTCTTCTATTCAGTGCATGATGTCTTGAAAACCACAACCAGATTCAAACAACTGTTTGATATTCTTACTTAGCTGCCCAGTTACAATGCACCCATCACTGTAATGCCAAGTGCAAGTACATCGCTCTCCAGTTAGACCATAAGCTCCGCTCTTCCAATGACATGGACTTTCTGAGGAATCGTGCTCGACACAGTTTACAAAGGAGATGTCACTGGGCTGATTCACAGCCTGCTTCGCCGAGGAAAGGCCTGTGCGCAAAGCAGAACCATGCACTGTGTGCTCTTAATGTGTCAGGAGCGTACCTCATTTCTGCCCTGAAAGGGTTCCTCATCTGGGGGCCCTCCATGAAGAATGCTCTCCTCCCTGCCCCACTTTCCATCATCCAGCATGTCCCTGGTTTTGACACTTGTAATCTCGGGGGTAGGGTCTAGTGCAGAGAGAAAGATGATCCTTGTGCTGAAAGCCAGTCTTGAGTCTAAGCTCTGCCCAGACACCTTTGTATTGTAATGTACAAAGCGGGAGGGCTGTGCTACCCATGAGCAAGGACTGGGTGGGTGGACACTGAAAGCCCACCGAGTGTGGAACTCCCACTGGCCTCAGAGGGGAGTACTGCTTGCAGGATTGGGCTCTAAGTTAGTAACTCAAGAGGGAGATGATAAGGCATGAGATAATGATTATCAGATTAATACTGGAAAATGCCACACCTCCGTTTAAAAGTAGAGGTTGTACAATTTGCCTGTGGCACATGAGCCAGGATTTACATAGGGTCCTACTAGTGTAGCAGAAGCAGCAGATACATATATTACATTTTTAAAATAACAGACATTTAAAAAGCCCTGAACAGTTTCACTCTGGGGCTAGGAAGAGAGAAAGAAAGAACCCCAGGTGACAGATGCGAGTCACAAAGGCGCATCTGGAAAGCGCTCAGGTACTACAGAGAGGACAATCATATCTGAACACGAGTAGAATGGATCCTGCAAGGTGCTGAGCATCCTCAACTCCCATTGACTTCATGGGCGGTACAGGGGAAACCTGCACTTCCAATGCAGCATCGTTCATGGGGTGAAATCCTGGCCCCACTGAAGTCAATGGAAGTTTTGCTGCTGATTTCAATGAGCCAGGATTTCACTCATGATCCCTAAATTAGCTGGTAAAATGAGCTTCCAGACACTAAGGGCATGATCCTGTGTTTAACGTTAAGCTCATGAGTAATCCCATTGAAGGCAAGAGGACTAAACACGTGTTTAAAATTAAGCACGTGCTTGAATGCTTTCGTGGGTCGGGGCCTTGCTTCATGTTCTCTTCTGTATTGGAAAGCTTTGATAAAAGGTTACATTTTTGATCATTTTGAAGTTTTTCTTTTAACAAACGATACTTTAAAAAAACTTCTTGTAACACAGGAGGGAAGAACCTTTGCCCCAGGGCAAAGCAGATCACAAGCACCCTGAAGGACAGCACGCAGACAAGTCAATAACTGCTACCTAGCAGCCCAGGTGGCTATAAATTGCACCAAGGGATGAGTCTGCCTCAGGATCAGCTGGCTAGATTGGTTCTTTAAGGCCACCTTTGCTCCCTGCCCTGGTTCCCTTGCCAAGCACAGTTCAACCGAACCTGAGAATTGGAATCTATAGTTTAGAAAACTTGTTTTGCGTTTTCAGACTAGTTTACCTCGTTCTCCCGCTAAAGAATGTGGCAACCCCCATCACATTTTTAGGGAGCTAGTTCAGGGCTCATTGATGTTGCAGGTTTCCTTCTCTCTTTGCTGATACAAAACTGTCACGCAGGGACGGCCGATAGAGCTGAGCCCTGGCATCTCTGTGGGACAGGCTGCCAGTTAGTATCGGTTTTGATGGTGACTGTTACTATGTGGAGACCTGCCCATTAGGCACTGGATTGAGATCACCACAACAAATGGTTGGTATGAGGCTACCAGCAGACTGTGCTCAGGCAGAAGACCAAGTGGGAGCCAGCTGGCCACAGATGGCACTAAGAAAAGGAGTACTTGTGGCACCCCAGAGACTAACCACAGCTGGCACTGATATCGTGGCTGTGAAAATGAAGGGGAAAAGCCTTAGTTAGAGTGGGATTTCTAAAAGCAGTCGGCACCGACCTCACTCTGCTCCCATTGAAGTCAATGGTAAAACTTTTGTCAGTTGGTGACGCCTGCTTGTTTCTCCTGGGCCAAGTTCAGTCTTGACTTTTGGAGAGATGCCAACAACTCTGTTGTCAATATATCACAATACACTAAACGGCTGGCAGCAGAGACCAGCTGGTAAACATTTTTAATGAGATCCTTTTCCCTGTATTCATGTGCAATATCTTATTACCAGATTCATAAAGCTAGGGATGGACCAGCCAGTTATTGGGTCATTCAGCAGATAATTCTGAAGTTATTTGATTTTTTTAAAATGTGTATTTGGTGTCAGAGCTACATTTCGGAGAGATGCCAATGGCTCTTATGTCAATTGTCCTTAAAGGCCACATAGTTGTCGCTAGGGAAGAAGTGGTCAATATTTTAACAAGACTCTTTACCCCATGTTGATAGTGTTGGGGTAATGCCTCATCACTCAATGTACCGGTAAATAAAGGAGGGATAAGCAAATGAGATTTGGTAAAATAGGAACAACCTCAGTCTTCTATCCAGAGCGAGATTCAGATATTTTCTAAGGATTGAAGGAGTTCATTTAACTTTCTTTCCATTTTTGTGCACTTCAGTATTTTCTCATTCAGCCTGTGAGAGGCCTGCTCCAAGGCCCTGGATCTGAAAACCCCAAACTTTAGGAAATTCTGGATCTTCTTTAGTGTCTGGCCCTCGTGCTTATAATGGAGTAAATTGAAACCTCATATTCATACTGGTGCTTTTAGCTGAATAGTTGCCTTTAATTTGGGAAGGTTCAGATCTTGACTCATCTGGATCAGTTTATAGATTCATAGATTCATAGATATTTAGGTCAGAAGGGACCATTATGATCATCTAGTCTGACCTCCTGCACAACGCAGGCCACAGAATTTCACCCACCACTCCCACAAAAAAAAAACCTCACACCTATATCTGTGCTATTGAAGTCCTCAAATTGTAGTTTAAAGACCTCAAGGAGCAGAGAATCCTCCAGCAAGTGATCCGTGCCCCATGCTACAGAGGAAGGCGAAAATTGATAGCAGTTGATGCTACCTAGTTGATACTAGACATGGGTGTATAGATTCAGATAATATAAGGATTTTGATCCCCTCAACTACCATTGAAAACTTCAAACCAAATCTTTTTTTGGATATTCTACTTTTCTTTCATTATATTTCACTTCTCCCACTGTTCTGCATTTCTGGGTTTCAGCTGGATGTGGAAGTGCCAAAATAAAATTAGAGAGGCTGTTCTTGTACAACTTCCAGCCCAGCTGGAAGCAGATGAATCTTGTTTCTGTAGAACCAACATGTCAGAATTCCCTGGATAAGGTTGGGAGAAGCATCCACATGGATGGGCAAATATTTGAACAAAACTTCCAATTTTTTCTTTAGCTTTGCCAATTGCACTCTAATAAACAGTCGGATGCCAGGCCCGGAGGTTAATAGTTGCATTTGGTACAGAGTTTGTCAAATTATTCTTCACAATTAAGTTTTAGTCACCAATTAAAGGGATAAACATGGATTTGGGGAAAGACTGGGAAGTTCTGAGCAGCTTTCAGGTCACACAATGAAATCTTCTAAGGAAAAGGAAGATGGCAGAAGTACCACTGGAACGATATATCCATTAAAAAGCAATCAGACAGTAACTACAGTCCTGGCAGGGGGAAGGAAGAAGTTGAACAAGGAGGAATAATTCAGTAGTGTAAGAAGAAGCACATGATGCAGCAGTCTGAATTAAAAGCTACACGTTCTCATATAGTCCATGAGAAGGCAAATAAGCAAAAATGGACTCGCTGGAACGCCGGTATTAGGTTAGTGGTGTCTAACCTCTCCTCACTCCCTAGCCCCCTTTTATCACCTCATGACGTGCCCTGGCAGAAATTCTCAATAAGACCTGAATATAACTGGTAATTTGAGAAGAGGGTGAGGTGAGAATTATTAATGGGTTACCCCAATTCCTGGTTATAAACTAAATAGAAGAGGTGGTTTAGGTTGCAGAGCCAAGAGTGCAACGATATATCTAGAAGTAGCCCTAGCCTGTATCAAATGAATATTTCTCAATGGAGGAACATGAGGTAGAATCTGTGCTTGTGAAAATATGGTGGAGTGTGTATTACCAGCGTCCTGAGCCAAACAGTGACGGTGCATATGAAACACTGAGAGAGCTTAGAGAGGCTACAACAGCAAACAATGGCTGATGTGAATGTAACCGCCAAGTTATGAACTGGCTTAATGTTAGTTTGGGGTGTGGTTTATCTGAAGCTGGGAACAACAAATTCTGGAGCTTCACCAAGCAGCACTGGGTTGGAGGCACGGAGTTGATGTTTTTCACAAAGGGTGTAACATTAGCCACTGGAGTCATGTGTCATGAGACAGGGGTTTTGATCTTTATCTTCCTGACCATGGCCATATGACTGGGCCAGGAAATAAAGTCACAGTTCCTTGCCAGCATAAGGGAGGGACGTGATGGGGATGGGAGCACAGAGTGAGAGAGGGAATGGTGTCTGGGGTAAGGGAGAAGATGGCATGCGCAGCAGATTTAAACATTTTGTGTGGAAAAGTCCAACAAGGTCAATTTTCATGTAAATATTTTTACTATACATTTTGTAAAATTTTAGTAACTACTGTATAAATGACAATAGACATCTAATGAGTTCCGAATGACAAAACACCATTCGGATTAAACACAGTGCTTTTTAATGAACAAATTTATCCACAAATACGTTTAATGCACTATTTGACAGGCTGAGTGTTCTATGGAGTCCACGTGTCTTATGTATGGAGCATGGGAGGACCTGATAAGGTTTATAATATGATGGCATGATATGGCAAAGTTGAGAGTAAGAGAAGTTTCTTACCCCAAGAAAGTGGTAGTTCTGCGAGGGAGGGAGAGAGGGCCGATGGACCAAAAGGTCATAAAAGTTGCCTGAAACAAGTAAAGAATGAATAGGGGGAGGAAAAATATTCTTAAATGGCAAGGAGCAAACATTTTTAAGGCCTGAGAAGTAACCATTCAGACTCCATCCATCTTGTAGTACAGAATATAAACGTTGGCAGGTGCTGCAAGGTAGAAGATGAATACAGAGAACGTGAAGTGAAAAAGTGAAGCACTAAAAACCAGAAATACAGGATGTAGACATGTAAGATGAAATTAATTAAGGACAGCAGTAGTAGGAAGCCAGTGCGTAAGTTAGCAGAGCAGATTCAGTCCTGGTATAAATTGGCGTAACTTCCAAATGGGAGTTGCATATTCTCATGCCAAGACTGCATTTTAACCAGGGTTGGAGAATGGCCAATCAAAGAGAATAAGGAAAAGGTAGAGAAGTGTATTGGTCAACAGATGACATGCCAGATCCTCAGCTGGTGTAAATCAGCTTCTCTCTGTGGGTTTACAACCAACTGAGCCTCTCGCTCTATGTTTGTCATTAGCATTTACCATTATCTCATGCTCCTGTGCTGGTTTTTCCCGTACAAAAATTAATAAGTAAAAGAGACAAACCTCTGGAAGTTTAAAGTAGAAAATGCAAGATATGTAAGTTTGATTTCCTTTGCCTGGTGTTGGTAATGATGGCCCTGATCCTACAAACACTTAAGTGCTTGCTTACCTTCCCTCACATGAGCAGTCTCATTGACTTCAATGAACATTCTCGCATGAATATTGTTAAGCATGTCATGTTTGCATCTCAGGGATCATGGCTGTATTCCTCTGGGCCCCAATCCTGCAAGAGGACTCCTGTGCTCATGGGAAGCGCCAATGAAATCAGCAGACCAAATTCTCATCTGGTGCAAATCTGTGTAGCTTTAGTGGCTTTAGTCTAGTAGAACGGGTTGAAAAATTTTCGATGGAACAGTTTTCCATCAGAAAATGCAGTTTTGTCAAAACCGAAACATTTCATGGGAACATATTGATTTTGACAGATTTTAAGGTGGAAAAGTGTCAAAATGAACCATTTTGACTTTACTGTTTTAATAACGTCAAAACATTTCATTTTGATATGGTAGAAAAGTTTCTTTTTAGACTTTGTTGTTTCAAGATATTTTGATTAAACGTGTATATCCTATTCAAATATTAATTTTAATGTTTTATATATAATATAAATATATATATAATCAATAATTTATAATGTTTCAGCATAATCAAAGCAAAGTGTTTTCATTCAATCAAAATGAAACCTTTTGATGGTTCCAAATCAATTTTTTCTTTTGGAATTTCCATTCTGCAGGACATTTCAAATTTTTTGACTTTTTGTTCCAATTTGGAACTCAAACAACTGTCAAAATGTTGGAATTTCCTGGGGAACTGGCATTCCAGTGCCCAATCAGCTCTATAATCGAGCTATACTGATTTACAGCAGCTGCAGATGTGGCCTACTATGTCTCTCCATGGGTGCGGACGCCTACCCAGATGGATCCAGGCGTGGGTCTGCATCTCATTGTGCTGTGAGTTTTGTTTGGTTGGGATTTATGTACTTTTCTTTAAGAGTTAGTAAAGAATTAAGAAACCTAAAGCGTTTTTAGAAAGGGAACATGGTTTTGCCTGAGAGGGGTGTGAATGCGCTGGCGTTCATTGCTAGCAAAGGCAGAGTGCCATTGGATGTCTTATTAAAAAGATCAGACTCTGGCTTCTGAACCACATTGTCAGGGTGGGTGAATCCACTTGGACACAAAGATGCTGCTGTAAACTGCCCTCATCGCAGCGGGGGAAAGACTAGGGCAGGCGTTTCCTTGGACGTGTTGCCGCACGCTTTCAGTGACAGTGAAGGGCTGCCGTTGCTTTACATTGTTTCCTCCACAAAGCCAGGGGTTCTGTGAGGTACAACTCCTGCCCTGGGTGCCCCTTGGGGCTGGGGGCTTACCAAAGGCCATATGGCCAGCCAGAGGCAGAGTTGAGGGTGAAAGCTCAGAACTTCCTGGTTTCTGCTCTGCGATGGATGTGGTGATGCTTTGTAACCACCTAAGAATACTGGTATGGAATCTGACTACTAAGGGCATGTCTACACTATAAACTTAAGTCGACCTATGTTAGGTTGACTTACAGCCACCGCAGTAATTACTGCGGTGATTCATCTGCCCGCACTGCCTTTCTTCTGTCGGTGGTTCGTGTCCTCTCCAGGACCGCTTCCATTGACTTAAGAGGGGCAGTGTGGGGGGCTGAGAGACCGGGCTCTCAGCTCTGCGCTCAGCTCCCTGCCAGTAGCCCAGCTTCTAGCTCCCCACCAGGAGCCTGGCTGCCCCATCTTGGCTCCCTGCTCCCCACATAGTTTGTTTGTTGTTTTAAGATCTGTTTTCTCTGAAATGCTTTTGTCCCAAATAAATAATACTTGCCCTTAAGAAGACCGTTGGTTACCACGGTCGTTGCCGCAGGAGGAAATGAACTGCGGGTACTGAACAGAAGCCAGGTCTGCTGGGAATTGCGGTTAATCACAGGGGTTGGTGGCCTGGTCTAAGAGTGGGAGAATGGCATGATTCCATCCTGAGAAAGGTGACAGCTAGAGGGGTGCTCTCAGAGAGACCAGGAGTGGTCAGAGGTGGATGAGACACCATTTGAAGAACTTGTCCTGCTTGCCCAGTAACACGCTCCACTGGCATAAAGAGACTGTAAAGATGGCAGGGAATGCCCCCAGTGCCAGGGGCTCTCTGGGTGGCAGAGAGCTGCCAGGACAGCTCTCTGTAACCGACCTTTGCAGCTCCAGCATAGAAGACCTGCTAGAGGCGAGCTAGGGGAACGAGTAGACATGGCAGCTGCGCATCACATTCCAGCTGTGCTGGGCCGCAGTACAGTCCTTAGTTACCCCTAACCTTGTGGCTCCCGTAACTTACCTGGGGAGGGGCTGCAAGTCAAGGAGGTGCAAAAACAGCTTCAAGGCACCTTTGCTGTCCTCTCCCCATTTCTACACCAAGGTACAGGGTAGTGGACTGTGCCTTTAAGGGACCAGATCAGCAATGGCACACATCAGGAAAAACAAGCGGCTGGATCCAGGGCAGTTGCAACAAGGATCTGTTTGTCGTAGCCGCCAGCAATGGCATAAAGTGGGTGGAATACAGCCCACAGCTGGTGCCTTTGCGACATTGATATGAAGGCACCAGCCTCTCCGGGAGCTGGTGTGCGAGTCACCATCATGGCTGAAACACTGTGGATTGACCTGGGAACCTGCAGAGCTAAATGCACGAACCACTACAGCTTGAGCTAAAGGGTGGGGGCAACACAATGTAACCTCTGTGGATTGTCACAGCAGGGCCCTGTAACACACACTGCCCCGAGGGTTACCCTTGCAGATGAAAACCTGGGTCCTGGAATGCAAGGAAACCGTTCTCTTTATATTCCCTGGGTTTAAATGTATTTATCCCATTGACTCAGAGCCGTATGTTCCCAGTGTTTGCTATGTTGCTAACACCGATGTTACCACTGGGACCGTTCAGGCTGTCGTTTCAGCTTTGCAGGCATTGCTGACCGCTAATACACTTAATAGGTCTAATGCTCGGGCCCAAAAAAGAGATGGAGAGAAAGTGGTGAGCCGATCAGGAAAAGGTGTGACTGGTCGTCTGTTGTGGTTAAAGGACAAGCTAATCAATTGCCACTACAGGCCACACAGAGTTTCCAGGTGGCTGACTCATTTCCGTATAAGAAATAAGAGCAGCCTTCTTTGCCAGGTGTTTTTTATTACTTGTGCATCTCTTCTCATAGGCTGTGATTAAATGAAAGAGCTTCAGGATTTACTAGAGGTGCCGTCACTGAAAATAAGGGTCTTTAATGAGCCATGTTGGCTGGCAAAGGGCAGGGCAGGGCAAACTGTATTTAAAATGCTGGCCTCTCTAATCACATAGACCCCATTAAATACCATTGAGGATCTGGGTCTTTGGATATGACTACACTGCAGTGAAACACCCGAGGCTGGCCTGGGTCAGCAGGCTTGGGCCTGTGGGGCTATAAGATGTCAGTGTAGATGTTCAGGCTTGGGCTGAAGCCTGGCTCTGGGACCTTCCTGCCTCACAGGGTCCCAGGACCCAGCCCGACCCTAAACATCTACACGACAGATTTACAGTCCCGCAGCTCGAGCCCTGTGAGCCTGAGTCAGCCGACATGGGCCAGCCACGGGTGTTTTGTTGCAATACCCTTAAGCTCAATTCTGGCCCTGGCTATGGGTTAACACAAGGGAGGAAGGGGACATAAAGGCACCCACTCACTCCCCTGGACTGGCTACATGGATCATGGATCACTGAACACGGGATGTGGGAGAGTGGGGGGAATGCAGCCACTGTGAGGCTGATACTGCTTTTCCCAAACAAGTTGAGGCCAATGGACAGGCATTGGTAGCTCCATCCCCCTTTGTGCCTAGATCAGCACAGACGAGACAGCACACTAGGGGAAGCCGTCTGGTTCCAGATCTGCTCCTGCACTGCCCCATCTATGAAGCTTGTAGCAAAAGCCACAATGGAGTCATTACTTCACTGGGGACTGGATACAGAAGCCAGTGGTCCTGCAAAGAGGTTGTCCCAAGCAAACCCTGAAGATCCACCCTGTGATTATGGATGTTTAGCCATTATGCTGGAGCTAAGTCCTGCCTTTCAAAAACAGGAACTAGCCATCACAGTTCTATGGCTTTTCTTATCTTTTATATATTCATCTTTTTCCCATTTCTCAAAAGCTTGTATTGTGTGTGTATTGACAAAAACCTTAGTAAAAATAAGGAACACTGGTTCCCATTTACACTAAGGCCCCTTGTCATGGTTCTGGCAGGCTAAAGGAGCCTTAACATAGGCAGACATGTCCTTCACAAGTACCAAATGAGAATCAAGCCAAAGCTCCTGAGCTTAGAAAATCATTATAGATTCAAATGAGGAAAACACCATGTCACAGGAATTAGATTTAAAAAAATTTTTTTTTCCAGGTTATCTAGCTCCTCGGAACCTCCCCAGTGCTGGTTTTTTCCCATTCCTACAAACCTTGCTCTGTGATTCAGATGCCAAATGCAAGGACGCACCATACACACCAGAAGATCTGTTACCAAGACTTCCTGGCAACTCCCCTGTCAGACGGTAAGGGAATATGAAACTGCCTTGTTGTTATCGGCTATGGAGCCAGCCATTCAGTGACGTATGGGGGCAGGCATGCATGCAATTTCTGTGCATCGCTCTCAGTGAGTGGTAGACCAGTTCTAGGCATTACAATGCTTTAGAAACGTGTGTAAGAATGGGCAAATTGCCCACTGGGCACTTTAAAAATGTTTCTATTAAAATAATTATAGAAGGAGCTGGCACCAACATTATAATTCCCTGATGCTTTCCACGATAAGAAAATCTTCCAACACTCAATGCGCACACACACACACACACGAGGGCTGAAGTAAGGTTGCCAGAGAAATACAGGGGTGGCGTAGATCCCCACTGCAGGGGTTAAGATTTTACGAGCAGGACCTCTGTGCACTCATCTTTTGTCAATATTCCCTAAAGCAGCGGTTCTCAACCGGGGGCCCCTGGTGGGCCACGGGCGGGTTTCAAGGGATCCACCAAGCATGGCTGGCATTAGACCCGCTAGGGGCCAGGGCAGAAAGCCAAAGCCCTGCCGTGCAGGACTGCAGCTGAGGGCCCCCAGCCCCAACTCCATCACCCGGAGCCTGAGCAACTTAACTTTATGGTGCCCCCTGTGACGTGGGGCCCTGGACAATTGCCCCTGCTTCCTACCCCCTGATGCCAGTCCTGGCTTTTCTATGCAGAAAACCAGTTGTTGTGGCACAGATGAGCCATGGAGTTTTTATAGCGTGTTGGGGGGGCTTCAGAAAGAAAAGGTTGAGAACCCCGGCCCGACTTTGAGCCCTAAAAGATGCTCTTGGAAAATCAGCTCTCCTAGCTCGGAATGATGATCTATCACCCGAGGCGGGTGGGCCAGATACTCCGCTGGTGTAGATGGTCTGTCGTTCCATTGAAATCAGCAGAACACACATGATGATCTGGCCCAGTACCTCTGGGGTGACACTGGGAACCTTGTGTTAGAGTGACTACTATCATTTCTACTGAGCTAGTGTCTAGAGGCCCCAACCAAGAGCAGGGAACCATTGTGCTCCGCATTATACGAACACACTGTAAGGGTGTGTCTACACTGCAGAGTAAGCCTGGGGCTGTGGGTCTCAAGTCATCAGGCTCGGTGCTTCTAAGCCTGCGCTTGAGTGTTCACACTGATAGTGACCCTGGGTTTAGAATTTCTGAACCCTGATCTCACACCCGCGATCACACGTCCCCACTGCGCTTCACAGACCAGAGCCAGACCAGCCTATCCCAGGTTTCTTAGTGCACTCCCCAGCTGTAGCCCTTTGTTCGTGGTGCACTGTGGGAAAACTTGACTGTCCATTCCGTGGCACTGTACCAGAAACCGTCTCAGCCTGTCAACACATCCAGCTGAGCCATCTTTTGGGTCTGCACGCTCCCGGCAACCAGAGCCAGCAACTTGGATGAGGCCCCATTTGAAGAACTTGTCCTGCTTGCGCTTGCACTCCTGTTTCGGGAAATGGGCAGAGCACGGCAGACGTACCCTAAGTGACGGTTCTTGCACTAAAAAGTTTGCTACCTAGGTAGTAGAGCTGGTCGGAAAAGCTCTGATGCAACATTTCATAGAGACGGGTTGATTTTGTTGAAATTGTGATGGAACCCAGGCAGGGCTCTGATGGAATCCAGCCTGCCAGGTTTCTGAAACCTGCCTCATTTCCTCACCTGCCCAGCTCTTTGACAGCTGAGAACCTGGAAGCACTAGGAACCCGAGCTCCGAAGCTCTTTGGCTTCTCAATTCCTCTGCAGTTTTCCTGGCGGGCAGCTGTGGAGTGGGGTTCTCAGGGCTCCCAGCTCTCTGTGCATTTATCGAGTTGCCTGATAGGGAGCCAAGACCCAGGAAGTCTTGGGAGCTGCAATTTCCAGGGGAGCTCTGGGGCAGACCACCAGGGGAACTGCCCCAGAACTGGAGCTCCATCCCCTTTCACCTAGAATTTCAAAATTTTGGGGTTTCGTTCCAAATGGGAATGAAACCAAATCTGAAAATATTGAAATCCTGCATGAAACAGAATTCCCTTTCTCCTCACAGCTCTGCTAAATAGACCAAGGGCTGGACTTGCCTGAGGTCCCCTAGCAGATGAGTAGCAGATCAATGAATAGAGGCCTGGTCTCTCGATTCCCGGTCCACTGCTTGATCCAGTAGACCAGGCCGCCCTCACTGTTTTGGCAGTCATCATTTGTGCTTCTTAAAGAAGGTGGTTAATTAGGGATCAAGAAATTATAACTCTCAGGCCCAAAGTTGTTTCAATTGTTGCCATTCCTCCTAATTTGTCTTTTATTGTTTTGTGTAAAGAGGGCCAGATAAAGTTTTATTTTCCCAGCAGAAAATTTTGACAAATGTGGAAAAAAACCTGAAAACTAAAAAACTGATTTAAAAAATAATAATAATTTGGCAACTGAAAACCAAAATATTTTGGCCAAATTGTAGCACCCCTGCCTCCTCCCCCCAGTCATTTGGATTGTTAATCAGCTTCCCTGTAACTGGTAATGTTTATACATTGCTTTGTACAATATAAAACGAGTGTATCTGTATGTGCTCATGCGTTTGTGTATGCACGCCCGCATGCTCATTGATTAGATGCTTAATTTATCCATTTTACAGGCTGTGAAAGCCTAACTGAAAACTGTAGGGTATGTGATATCAGCAAAAGGGTTACTTGGAGCAAAACAACATCCGGAGGTCTCTGATTTCAGTCATGGCTCTAGGGTAGGATCAGCCAATGAGAATTTGTTTTGATTACGTAACACTTCTATCTTGGTGTTTCACTGGCTGGATGTGTTGCCACTAGACATTTTTCTGGAGGATTTTAGGGGAGTCACATTGAGAAAACTAAGAATTTGTCTCCTATTATGCAGCTTGGTTAAACTTGTCATTTTGCTAATTTACCTCTGAACTGTTCATTTCTGTTGCTCCAAACACAGTAAATAAGCCAGTTTCTCAGCTTCAGTTCCATCTCACTTCCGGAGCAATTGAATGTCATCTGGCTGCTGCTAGCCAGCTGAGATTTCCCTCAGTGAAGCGAAACTGTTTCCCAGGACAACACCCTTCTCTCCTCACTCCCACCCCCAGTTTAGGAGATGATTCACAGGATGGAGGTAGAGCTCTGGTACCCTGTGGTGATTCTCAAGAGGATTACAGTCCCTTAGTGAGCACAGCCTGTTGTCTTAATTTAGAGTAGCCCCTAGGTTGCTTTAACTTGCAGTAGAGCCTGGGCACCTGTAAAATCAGGGAAACACAATCAGCTCCTTGTGTCCCATCCCGGTCTTGTGCCGAGCATGTCTTGGGCAAAGGACAGAATCTGACGTGATTATGTTTAGCCCTTCATTCAAATACAGGAAATTAGATAGAGATTGGACCAAATTAATGCCAGATGTAATTCAAATGTAGTCAGTGGGGCAACATAAGGGGTGAATTTGGCCTTCTCTTTGTATTCAGTATCTGGGCCTGCCGCTGGAGTCAATGGTACTGAACCAGAACTTCAGCGCAAACTTCAGCGTAGCATGAATCAAAACCCCTCATCCAACCAGCCCTGAAAGTCAGCTCCAGCTTTAATCTGAGACCATCTCTCGTTTAGCGTAAGTTCAGTTTTAAGCAACCGTATGTGGAGTTACAGGTCTTGTCTCTTTCTTTATAGGAGAAAACAGAAAAGGTCATCTAACCTGGGGAAGGCCATCCATCCATCACCACAGAGTGCTGAGGTTCCAAAAAGCAGGAACGCTTCACGAGGTATGTTATTCAATTCTATTAGTGTTTAGAGAGCTCTCGGTGTGCTGCATGGAAAGGTCTAATCTTTTAAAGGTTCATCTTTTAAAGCTCTCCTGACAGAGATGCAATTCCTAGAAGAGTGCTGTTGAAATGATGGATATGTTCTCCATGGCCGCTTGAGTGTAGTAGTGCTATTATTTTAAACTCGTGGGAATAATCACAAATAAATGTCTTTACAAAGCTCAAAAATTTCTTAACCCCTTAGGGATCAGAGGTTAGGCCCTCCTAGAGCCGAATCCGGTGTTGGAATGTGGCCAGAACACTAGGGTTTTCTTCTAAGGAGTGCCATGAGATCTTTGATGCCCACTAGGGCCATCCAAATATTTCATAAATAAAAATGCATGTAACTAATATTGCCTTTTTCCCTGTTCAGAACTCGTCCACAAACTGACTATGATTTTTGCAAATTTCTTATTCAAAATTCTTCAGCAGATAATTTCTGTGAATAATCCTTTCCCTGTAGCTCATTTGTGGCAATGTGAATATTTAATCTTTGAGATGTTTTCATTGGTCACAAGTTTCTCTTTCACTGAAGGAGTACTGTATATTTTAGGTTTCAAGTATAAATAATCATAATTATTATTATACAGTATGTGCTAGGAGTTTCCCAAACATTCAAGATGGACATCTCTGTTCCAAGGAGCTCTCAATTCAATTATGAATTCACAATTCACATTCTGTAATATCTATTACGTATTCATAATGACCATAGGTGGTCAGGAAGGCTTAAGTTTTACATCTAATTCAAAAGATTACAGGTCAGATGTAAACGGGCATAACTGCATTGATTTCATTGAACTATATAGTTGCGAACACGTGAATGTATACAAATTAGGTCTGTCAAGCGAGTAAAAAAATTAATTGTGATTAATCGCACTGTTAATAACAGAATACCATTTATTTAAATATTTTGCATGTTTTCTACATTTTCAAATATATTGATTTCAATTACAACACAGAATACAAAGTGTACAGTGCTCACTTTATATTTATTTTTGATTACACGTATTTGCACTGTAAAAAACCAGAGAAATAGTATTTTTCAATTCACCTAATAGAAGTAGTGTAGTGCAATCTCTTTATCATGAAAGTTGAACTTTCAAGTGTAGAATTATGTACAAAAATAACTGCATTCAAAAATAAAACAATGTAAAACTTTAGAGCCTACAAGTCCACTCAGTCCTACTTCTTGTTCAGCCAAACGATCAGACAAACAAGTTTGTTTACATTTGCAGAAGATAATGCTGTCTGCTTCTTGTTTACAATGCCACCTGAAAGTGAGAACAGGCGTTCTCATGGCACTGTTGTAGCCGGCATCACAAGATATTTACGTGCCAGATGCACTAAAGATTCATATGTCCCTTCATGCTTCTACTACCATTCCAGGGGACATGTGTCCATGCTGATGATGGGTTCTGCTCTATAACAATGCAAAGCAGTGTGGACCGACGCATGTTCATTTTCATTATCTTAGTCAGGTGCCACCAGCAGAAGGTTGATTTTCTTTTCTGGTGGTTCAGGTTCTGTACTTTCCACATTGGAGTGTTGCTCTTTTAAGACTTCTGAAAGCATGCTCCACACCTCGTCCCTCCCAGATATTGGAAGGCACTTCGGATCCTTAAATCTTGGGTTGAGTGCTGTAGCTATCTTTAGAAATCTCACATTGGTACCTTCTTTGCGTTTTGTCAGATCTGCAGTGAAAGTGTTCTTAAAATGAACAATATTTGCTGGATCATCATCCAAGGCTGCTATAACATGAAATATATGGCAGTATGTGGGTAAAACAGAGCAGGGAACATACAATTCTCCCCCAAGGAGTTCAGTCACAAATTTAATTAACACATTTTTTTTAATGAGCATCATCAGCATGGAAGCATGTCCTCTGGAATGGTGGCCGAAGCATGAAAGTGCATACCAGTATTTAGCATATCTGGCACGTAAATACCTTGCAATGATGGCTACAAAAGTGCCATGCAAATGCCTGTTCTCACTTCTGGTGACATTGTAAATAAGAACAGGGCAGCATTATCTCCTGTAAATGTAAACAAACTTGTTTGTCTTAGCAATTGGCTGAAGAAGTAGGACTGAGTGGACTTGGAGGCTCTGAAGTTTTACATTGTTTTGCTTTTGAGTATAGTTATGTAACCAAAAAAAAATCTACATTTGTAAGATGCACTTTCACAAAAAAGAGATTGCACTACAGTACTTGTATGAGGTGAATTGAAAAATATTATTTCTTTTGTTTATCATTTGTTCAGTGCAAATATTTGTAATAAAAAATAATATACATTTTGATTTCAATTACAACACAGAATACAATATATATGAAAATGTAGAAAAACATACAAAATGTTTAATAAATTTTAATTGGTATTCTACTGTTTAACAGTGTGATTAAAACTGCGATTAATCACAGTTAGTTTTTTTAATCACGATTAATTTTTTTGAGTTAATCATTTGATTAACTGCGATTAATCGATAGCCCTAATACAAATAGTTCTAAGAATGTTGACTTCAGTGCAGCCATGCCGATTTACATTTACAGTTAAGGATGTGCAGTATACCTCAAGTAGGATAATAAACAGTGCCACCCGGTGAATCACTGAGACCACTTCTTGCAGTGCTTTGGTGTTCCTTAGAGATGTCCCATCCAACCACAGGCCCAGCCTGACCTCCATTACCTAGTAAGACCTTGTAAGATGACTCCACCAAGTGTGATGACTGCAAGACTGAAGACCCAGCATGAAAGTAAATGTGAAGACCCAATAAAACATTCAGATGGATGAGTTTTAAAAGGTTACAAAAGGAAAATGTGACCTTTAGGATTTCATTAGATCAGATAAATCCCTTAAATATTTGATATTGACATACGTCCTTGAAGATGGAGTAGTGACTAGAGCTTTTTGGGAAATAGTTTTCATGAGAAAATGCCAGTGTTGAAGCCAGAACTTTTTACAGAAATGGGTTGGTTTCGACCAGTTTTTCAAGTTGAAAATTTGGGGGGGGGGGGGGGGGGGGGGGAAGGAATGAGACTGTCGACATGTTTTGTTTCGACATTTTTGAAAAAAAAAAAGTTCAGCTTTTTTGGTTTGAAATTAATTTTTGTTTTAAAATTTGAGCTAATTATTGTAAAAATGAGGTGTAATGGTCAAAATCAAAACAAAACATTCTGAAATGATCAAAATGAAATGTTTTGAGAGTGAGCACACCGGATTTAAAAAGAAAATTTCGGTTCACAGCCAATGTCAAAATTATTACTTTTTGTCCCAATCTGGGAGGAGAAATGTTTTGATGCAATTTTTGTGCAATGGGAAAACTGTTTTCCACCCTGCACTGTTACTAATCACACAAGCAAAGATGGAGCATTGCTAATTGTGCTATTGCATGAGGTGGTTTACTCGAGAGGTTAAGAGTCATGGGCTTATTTGTGTCAGAACGTTACATTAAGTATAGTGTTTGAAAATTCTCATTATTACAGCGTTGTCGGATTCAATAGCTAACCTGAAAAGCACCTTGGAGGACATTTCATCACCGTCCAACTTGAGTTCCAGAATAAACGTGCTCAACAAAATTCTAAGTTTGGGAAAGGTAATTTTTGCACCCGTGGCGCAGTGACGTGGAATGAATTTGTTTTTGTTTAAATAACAGAGTTTTAAGTGGGATGGGGCCGATTCCTAGCTGGTGTGAATTGATTTCAGTGGAGTTATGATGATCGCGACGCCAGCTGACAAGCTGCCCCTGTCCTTTGAACATGTATTTTATTTTAGGAAAGGGAAGATAGTTGCGGAGGATGGGTTGTTAAGTGACTATGGTAAATTTACAAAAAGAAAAGGAGTACTAGTGGCACCTTAGAGACTAACCAATGTAGTTTTCCTCTAAACATAACCAGCAAATATTATGTTAGACATCCAAATTACTTTGCCCCTTCACAGATTACCAAATACCAACAGACCATACCCCTGATATACGAGCACAGGACTTTTCTATTTTCTTCAAAGCAAGGGCACTCCATGAGGCAAAATGTATATCCTCTTTCACATTCCACTAACATACCATGTCACAGTCATTGCGATCATAGTCAGCATTTGCCAACAGCTACCACACGGTGGTTTCAGAGATGCCCCAATATCCATCTGTGATAATAATTGTTTAGGGATGTGAGCTTTTTGTCAGTTAATGTACAACACTGTTCTCTGGACTTTGTCACCCTTTAATTGATGAATTATAAACTATATTGAATATATTAATGTTTTTATGTTATGGCCCCAATCATGCAAACACTTACCCATGTGCTTAACTACAAGCGTGTGAATAGACTCAGAGAAGTCAGTGGCACCATTCACATGTATAAAATTAAAGTATGTGCATAAATGTTTGTGGGATCAGGGCTAAATTGTTTAACGTAATTACCACCAGTCACAGTTCCTTACTGCTTTGATTAAAGTCACTGTCAGGAAAACCCTGTTTTTATCACCACTAATGTTAAATTTCCCTTTTAGGCGCAGACACAGGATTCATCGGCAGCAAACATCAAAATTGTTATCTGTGAGATCCTGTCACCATATATAGCCTCTTCTGATCTCCCCTGGGAAAGCATGGGAGCAAATGTTCACAGGACGTTTTGTTTTACCAACTCGTCTCTTTTAGAGTCATTTTTCCAAGCATTCAGAAGTCAGATATCTCAGGTGACTAGCCACCTCCTCTTGTCTCCATTGAGAATATTAATAATGGCTATTATTATTCTGATTGTTGTATTGGGGTAGTGCCTGGGAGCCCTCCTAATGGACTAAGATCCCATGTACAAGGTGCTGTACAAACACACAACCAAAAGATGGTCCCCACCCTAAATAATTTGCATTCTAATTCCTTAGGAGCAAGGATAATGTAATTGCTTATGGGTCACATTCTTCAAAGCATCTACTGGAATGAAGCACTCAATGCCCATTGAAAAGCAATGAAACTTAGGCACCTAACTTACTCCCATTGGTGTTTTGAAAATTTCCATAATAAAGATGGTTTGTTTCCTCCTGTTATTAGTCTGCCTGCTTTAGTAAATATAGGGATCTGCTGAGAATATTAGTAGATTTTTAAGGCCAGAGAGATCATCATGACCGTCTAACCTGACCTCTTTCATAGGAGCCATATAATTTCACCCAGTGTCAATCCCAATAATTTGTGAAAGAGCATATCTTTCAAATGGCCATATAATTTATCACTCAAAACAATTATATCTTAAATAAAGTGTATGCTCCCTATTCATCAGGACAAGGGCTGGTTTTCACTTGTCTTGCGTTCTCATTCTCGGTCTCATACAGAAAGCTAGACTAGGTGACACCCATGAGCAGGGTTCTCCGAACGAATCGCCTGATGGAGTCACAGCCCGTGCTGCACAGATGCAAAGTCTTTAAAACTAGGTAGACCGCAGGGATCTTATGCTTTGACGCATTCATACTCCAGCACTGAGATGCGTTTAATAAAGGAATCCTGGTCACGGCACTCTGCCACTTAGAGCCAAATGGTCGGCTGATGTAAAGATGCTGCTTCGTTGACTTACATGGATTTCTCCCTGTTTGCACCATCAGGGAACTGGGCCCATGTTATTTTCTCACCCCTCCCCTTGGTTCTAGTTTTACCACCTGTCATCTTCCCTACGTCCATTGCTCTATGATCTCTGCTGTAGAACCTTGTTGTTCTGGGTCCACGAGGGAATCTGCGGAGGGGATTTCATGAAGGAGAACAAGTTATTTCACCACACTGTGCTCATCAGTGACTCACCGCGGAAAGACTAGCTAGAGCTGGACTCATCCCAAGACCTGTAACAGCTTAAACAATCGATTGAAATGGAATTTAGATAGGCTGGCCAAATTCATCCATGGTGTAAACCCATTCATTTCAGCAGAGTTACACTTGGGAGGAATATGATCCATTGACACAACTCTAGGTATAATATGCAGAATCACCCAGATATGAGATCTGCTGAATGCCTGCGCAGGGGAATAAGGAGGTGTGTGGAACCTCCTTGCCTACAGAGTGTACCTGCATTGCCAGATCCTAAGTGGAGGGAAATCAGTTGCCAATGGACTGCTACCCTCCCCGCCCGCACAGGTTGCTGAGGAGTGGTTTGTCAGGTGTGTGGAATGAGCAGAAAGCACCAGGCAGCACAACTAAACTGTCTTAGAGGGGGTCGTAAACTGTGCTAGAAAAAGGGCGGGGGCATCTTACTTCCCCACAGAGCAGAGATTGAATTGTGACTCCAGGTGACTCCAATTTGGTTCCTTCTCATGCTCTTGGGTCATTGCAGTTGTGTGTTATCCCTTGCTGTGGCTGGATTGTAAGGGTACAGCCTCGCTCAGAATAAATAGCGTACTCAGCCCACAATTGTATTACATTCAAAAATATTTTCCAATTTTAATTTTCATACAACTGGTAAAGGCCTTCCAAAAGTGTCCTGGGGTTACCAGAGTTTAAAATGCTCTGGTACGAATTCTAGATAGCTGTACCCGTTTGTATGTGCAATGTGAATATTTTGGTTATGTGGTGCAGCTAGTTAACAAATATTAAATTCTTCTTTACCCCTTAAATAATTTTATCTTGCTTTTATGGTTTAAGTTGCAGGAGGACCCTCAGTACCAGATGATGTTTGTCAAAGAAACCGTCTCGTTCCTGTCACTCATCTCACGAGTGCAGAATGAAACCTCTCTGTGGCATTTCCTCTTGATGGCCCCAGATGTGGTCCAAGGCAGTCTGAGGATGAAGGATATATTTGCTTTTCTTCAAAACACAAACAGGTAGGAGAACAGCAAGGATAGGAAGGGCACTAACGGTATGATGGTTATGCTTGTTATTGAGCAGGCAGTCGTGGCAATTCAAAGCAACAAAAACTGAGTTTTGTTGGTGCAGGGCTATCTTACTATATGTCTGAAGGTCTCTAAGGATGGTGGGTAAAACACTGACTTTCAGTGAGACTCAAGCCCCTATGGGTACACAGCCCGCAGAAGCGAGTCTTTCAGCCTGAGGTTAACAGACTTGTATACTAAAAACATCACTGCAGATATTCCAGCTTGGGCTGGAGCTTGCGCTCTGAAGCCCACCCTGACCAACTTCAAAGTTCTGTCTACATGGCTAATTTTAGAGCACTAGCACAAGCCCTGCTAGCCCAAGTCTGTCAACCTGGGTTGGAGGGCTTGCTCCTATGGGCGGTGTAGACATACCCGATGTCGCTAAATCACTTCTGAAAGTGACTCCTGTGTCACTCAAGTACTTTTGCAAATTTTACCCAGTGTCAGCTGGCTGTCAACCTGTTCTGAGGCATAGTCGGTATGCAGCTATCATTACCATGTGGAAGTTGAAACACTAGGTAACTGACTGTCCAAAATGTCAGATGAAGACAAATCCTTTCTTCAGTGCTCTGCGATAGATTTTTGATGATGATATTAGCTAACCAGCTCCTTCCAGAAGATCTCAGGGCCAGATGCGCTGGTATACGCTAGCGGCTTTGTACCACTCTATGAATTTGGCTTAGAAGAAATCTTAAATTAGGTTTATGGTTACTTCGCATTGCTACATTGGCATGAAGCAGCCAGACCAGAGAGGTGAATCTGGCTTTTAGAGTTTTGTGGCTTTGAAACTATAGCTCTAGGCAGGAAGAAGTACCTTTGGCATGATATTTGTTGCTCAACAGTTACAGAGAAAATGGAGGGGACAAAACAGAGACTCAGACATAGGCTTTATTGCCCTGATTGAAACCTTTGACACTATCTTCAACTAGGATTGTGAAAACTTTCCTTAGTGGGCTCAGTCCTGAAGTCCTTTCCCAATTCTTACTCAGACAAAACTCCCATCGAAATCAAAAGGACTTCAGGATGTGCCCCAAATTGGGGTATCAGGAGAAATTTGTGCAACTCATCCACTGGCTGTGTGACTGAAAGCTGGATAGTGTATCTGCAGAGATTATTGTCTCTGGTCCACTTTATAATATCCAATGGAGTCAAACCACGTGTCTCTTTGCCAAGTCTCTTTCCAGCAATGATTGATGGAGATGAGGCTGGCAAGCTGTATTTAATATCAAACACCTGCTAAGCTCCTTAACTTGAACAGTTTGAAGACCCTTACAGAAGTTGCCAAGAGGGTTGGTTGTGAACTTTTTTATGGAGTTGGTTGTGATCTTGGGGGACTCACTCTTGCTCATCATTAACAAGAAGCAGAGGAAACTAAAAACAATCAAAGTGCCATTAGTCTGGAGAAAACTGAGATAATGTCCTAACCTGCACTTGGGGACGCACATGTAAGATCTAGTATCCTGATCCTCAGTGGAGCCACTCTCAGTGTGATAACAGATTTCACTTCCTTTGAAGGAGTTTTGTCAATGCTACTCGTCTTAATCAAGGAGTTACCTGTGAGCGTCCACATTCATTAGATTGCTGCTTCCAGACCTGTAACCATGACTATATCACGCAAGAAGACATAACATTCACTATGCTATTCCGTCTCACAGGGACATGTTATCACCTGTACATCAAAGAGCTGTGCAGAATTTTGTTCGTGGCACCTTGGAGCTGGTATACCTAGAAAGTGGCATGATAAATGCAACAATAAAGGGTTTCTGCAAAGAACTTGCACAAATACAATTTGAAATTATGATTATGAAAGTACGTCTTAGCCAGACTGGGCATGTCCTCTACATGAAAGATGAGGTTCTCAAGAAAATATTAAACAGTGATCTTTTTATAAGTGAATGATCAAGAGGCACACAAAGAACCTCCACCCATTGTGACGTTGATATTAACATATGGGAAGCTGCTGCACCAGAGCAGAGCAGTCAAGTAGCATCTTGTGCAGAAAGTTTTGGAGCAAATTTTATCACCCCACAGGAGAAACTGAGGCCTTGCAAGCAAAGAAAACAAGAATGATGGATAGGGTTGCCAATTTTGATTGGACATATTCCTGGAGGTTTCATCACATGACGTAATAATTAATTAAAGATTAATCTTTAATTCCTGAAGACTCCAGGACAATCCTGGGGGGGTTTGGCAACCCTTATTATGGACACACCTAGTAAGCATTCCTGTTTTTTAAATTTTCCTGCCCAGCCAGGAAATTAATAATTGGACTCTTCAGCTACCTTCAAGACCACAAAAGTTCTTGCAAAACTATTCAATGTCGAAATAAAAGACAAACAGTTTCTATTTCTACTACCTACTCCTTTACATAATTTTTGCTCACTCTTGGCAATCCATAGATCTAGTGCCCTCACTATTCCTTTCCTGATGCTTTTGGCACAATGAGACAGGTGCAATTTTTATGCATGTCCCAGCAGCTCCTTCCCCTTTTGAGGCTCTTGCTGCTTACTCTTTCTAATGTGCACCTGGGCAGAATGAAAATATTCAGGTTAACAATGAGGGGAGAAAACCTATCCAAGAACATTACAGTAAATATGGAGATGTAATAAGCAGCATACTTCGTCCTTGCTCTGGGGCCATTCTTGCAAGGCAGTATGTGTTCGTCCACACAGTACAAATCAGCTCTACTATGCTGTTTGCATATCTCTTGCAGTATGTCAACAGGGCAGGAGTTGTAACTCCACATGCAATGCTGCACTGCAAAATGACTCTGCACCTACCATAAATTTTATACATGCAGAACATAGAGGGCCTGATCCAGTGCCCATTGAAGTCAATGGAAAGCATCCCAAAGATTTCAATAGTCTTTGATATATGCCATGTTGTTGTAGCTGTGTTGGTCCCAGGTTATTAGAGAGACAAGGTGAGTGAGATAATATCTTTTATTGGCCCAGCTTCTGTTGGTGAGAGAGACGAGCATTTGAGTTTATGCAGAGCTCTTCTTCAGGTCAGGTTCTTCAGGTTTTTCAGGCCTGCGTAAACTTGAATGCTTGTCTCCCTCACCAACAGAAATTGGTCCAATAAAAGACATTACCTCACCCACCTTGTCTCTCTAATGGTCTTTGAATCAGATCCATAAGACTGTGAATATTGAATAGCTATTTTAATGGATACCACTGTAATACAATCAACCTAAGTGACAGCTTTTTCTTTTCTAAAAGAGCCCTTGTTTCCCTTCGGTCTGAATGTTTTAGAGAAAAAATGAATTCTCTGAAATGGCCACACGTTTCCCATCCATTTATCTTGTCTTCTGTGGATTCCCACTTTATCTTGATCCTTACCTGCTCTATTTCTTAGTTTCTTTCAGGATAAAATTCACCCGGCACAGTGCACCGCCAGGACTGTGTGTCACTTTTGTCCTACTTATGCCTTATTTTGAGAATTTAAGTAGTGTATAGGTTTTGCTTGAGCTTCTTGATAGGAGTGAATGTAATGAGTGTAAGGTGTTACACATTTCTGCTATTATACTGCTATGGGTTTCCTTCAAAGCCCTTTGTTAGCATTTTGTGCAGGATCAAACACATAATTAAACATAAGGGCAGCGTCTTTTTTGTCAAGTATTTTAAGAATGGTATGCCGCACTCCAGCTATTTCCCCCGGTCTTTTGTTTCTCCCTGTAAACCTGGAACTACAATTTGTTATCGTTGTTTTTCCCCTGTAGTGCTCTGATGGCATCTCAACAGGTTTCTCCTCCAGTCATGAGTAATGATGGAATCAAACCTATCCAAAAAAGGGCTTTGCGTCTTTTGTACTCCCAGAACTGTTCAGAACAAGGTAAGATCCTTCAAACTAGCTGTATCTTTGTTGAAAAAGTGCAGTACCAAGGAGAAACATACTGTGAGCTTGTAGGCAACCGGACCAGTCCTGTGCCATTCAGCTTAATGAATTGTCCCTTCAGCTTTTAACAAATCTAAATAAATAAATAAAATGTCTCATTGCCAATGGAAACTTAAAACTCTTCCTCAATTAATCTGCTGCTACCAAAAAAGATATGTTTTTACAGCGTGATAATTAACATGAATTAGCTTTCTCAGTGTAATATCTTAGTGGAGACAAAGTGCCGTAGTTTTTAACCTCAGTGTAACTAGGCACGGTCAACCCCAGGTGGAGAGTATGGTATTGAACTCAGGTAACTATGTAGAGGTGAAAACTGCAGTGCCTTGTCTCCAGTTGGACTTTACAGTGAGATAGCTATCTCAAGGTAGTGTCTTGCGTTAAAAACACACTTATTGGCAGTGAAGGCAAAGCCTTTGAAACTTGTAGGGTATAGTCAAGTGGGATTACATGAGTGGTCAGGAGGGAAATAAAACATATTTTATATATACATATACAAAATATGCTATTCTCCATGTGCTCCTTTACCTAGTCCTAATCAATTTTCTGTTGTCTTGTTCAGTATGATTCATGTATGGTAGATGTTGGCATAGATAAGGAGGTTGTGGGATTAGTACAGGGTGGAATTCCATGCTTAAGGTGTGGTCTGGAAAAAAGCATGAAGTCAACTGGTGGGAGAAACAGACAGGGGAAGAGGTTCGAGGTCGCAGTGATTGCAGAGCAGAGGGTATGGGAGGTGGTGCAAACAAAGATAAGAACAGACAATTGAGGGAATTGTGAAGGGCCTTGAAGATGAGCACAGGAAGCTGAACAAGCAGGCAACATCAAGTTGTGTTACTGGCAGCAAGATTCTGGTAGTGCTAATGGAGTACCTCTGCTAGCAGCCAGATATTCATGATCCCAAGGTGTTCCTCAGATGGGGAAAACATAGATAGGGAAACCAGGACACTTATTTAGCTGCTTATTTAGGTGCCTAACTTTAGACATCCAAGTTTGCAAATATAACCATAATTTTCAGTTCAGTTTCCAAACTAACATATGCATCTTCTTTATGCTTCCATTGTAGGCAAAAATAACAGCTCAAAAGTGGCTGATATTTGCAATCTCTCCATTAACTGGAAAGACAACCGAAGTTTGGTATCTCAGATGGAAGAAGTTTGGAGGTAAAAAAGGACTTACAGAACCATGGAAAATGACAAAAATATCATTGAATCTGCGTTTATGTTTTCACTTAAACTGATTTCATATTTTCTAAAACACTTTTCATTCTTTTTAGAAAAATCAAATTACCAGAGTTTGATGGAGAAGACTTCAGAAGAGCTATTTTCTCAAAGGATTTAGAAAGCATACAAAAGTCCCTATATCTTTTAAAGGGCTTCCAACAAAATTTTAATAGAAACAAATCAGAAAACGTAAATCCATTCACAGATGTTGAGAATGAAACCATTCAGCGATTGTATGAAATTCTGAAGTTGGGAATGAATATCCCCTTTGACAATAAATTAAGGAAACCATTAAGTAAAGAAACAATTGATGAAGTCTATAACTTCACATCTCTTCTACTTCAGAAAGACTTTTACGGGACTTCTATTTTCAATACAGCAGCCCATTGGAAAGAAATTCAAAGTGCTTTTAAATTAGCTACAGTGATTTGGGATCCAGAATTTTTAAATAAGACTAATTTTAATACAGTGAAGACATGGGATATCATCAAAATGAAGATATCTCATAGGATTTCATCATTCCCTGAAGACATTAAAAACTCTCTCTATACAATGCAAGAAATCCCATCTTTGTTTTCAGATTCTTTTCTTAAACCTACTATCAATGAAGTCTTTCAGGAGCAGTACTTTATTTTCCAGAAAATCTTTACTAATGTGATGAATGTGAATATGATGAGTCAGTACTATCTATTGAGAAACGTGTTTGAACTTATGCAGATAATCCAAAATTCCACTGATGAAGATCTGTGGAAGGAGCTGAATGCCAATTGGCGTACTGTTGAAAAACTAAGATCCATGAAATGGAACAACACTGACATCATTGCATATGGGCAGTTTTTAGATATATTGCACAACCGTTTATATACATTGAATAATGTTTCAGATGTTCTTTTCAATAAAGAATTGGAACAACTGACAGAATTTTCTACCCCCATGTTACAAGAGTATGGTGGAGAAGCCTCCAGGGTGGCCAATATCTCAATGACCATAGAAGCCATACAAAAAACCCTGTACGTATTAAAAGATTTGCAGCAAAAGTTTAATATTAGTCCATTAGAAACTATTGATCTAGTCTTTAATTTTAACAGTAAAAACACTGGTAGATTGTTGAAAATATTGAGGGGAGGAATGAAAATCCTTTACGACAACAGATTGGGCGAAGCATCCGACAAAGAAAAAATTGATGCTGTCTATAATTTCTCGCATCTGCTACTTCAAAAAGAATTTAACAAGACTTTCTTACAGCACAATACTTCACTGGAAAAAAAAGTGTTGGATCTCTTGCATTTAGTCTTGAGTCCCTTTCTCGTGGAAAACAACAATCGTAATGGAAAGCCACAGAATTGCTCTGTCCAAGACATTCTTCACATAATTCTTCAGATGTTGCTTAAAAATATCACACTTAGTGAGTCCTTACCAGGAAGCCATTGCAAATTCCTGTTTACTTCCATGGATATTCAGACCAGAACAATGGAAAATCAAACATTTACTGAATTGTTTCAGCTTGCAGTAAGAAACCTAGAGCAGACTCCAGAATTTGCTAGCATCTTCAAAAACAATAATGAATATTTTTCAAGGGAGCTGTCATGTATCATCCAGTCATTACAATTTTCTTTTAGTTTTCTTTCAAACTTAAATACTGTCTCTAACTTTAAGAATCTTTGGATAGAAGAAAAGTATCAAACTCTGACAGCCATCTCTAAGGAGCTTCCCGAGAGTAATGCAACGTGCCTAATATCAGCCTTTCAGAATATGGATAGTGTAGTTAAATCTTATCCTTTAAACATTTTGATTCCTATTATTTTGAATGAAACAGACTTGAAGTCACAAAATTTCTCTGGCAGTTCATTGGACTGGAATAGGTTGCCTTTGTCTACTGCCAGTCTTCTGCCAACTGTTCCCAAGTGGAATGCCAGTATATATGAATTGGTACAGATGGTCCAAAATGCCTCCAACCAGCCTGAATTGAGACTTTTCTCAAGAGTCTGTAAGAGCATTGGCAATCTGATGATCAGCAAATGGAACCTGACAGAAGTGGATTCCAGTGTGAAACTATTGGAAATACTGAAAAAAGCTCTCAATGTTGTTGACATTGGATTAGCTCCCAGAAAAGCAAAAGCACATCAGTTCCTTCATAACTCTAGCTTGGGAATGAAACCCACAGATTCGGAAGGTATATTTAGTTTGTTAAAACGCTTCCTCAACTCAACTTCTGCCACAAAGAACAAACCTGACTTGGAGAGGATGTTTAAAAGATTTGCCCCACCAAATGAGATCCCCGCGGAAAGACTTTTCTATACTAATCCCTATTCAGAGGAAACGCAAAGTTTTTTAAACTTAACTAGAGTAATTTGGTATAAACTCATAAATAAAGAGCTTTTATCCCTCCAAAAACTCCTTGCTACCATGGCAAAGGTGGACATAACTCAGCATTACCTATTGATCTCTTCCCTGCCTAAACTAATACAGTATATCCAAAATTCCACTGATGGAGCTCAGTGGAATGAGCTCAACAGTTACTGGAACGTTGCTGAAATACTGCGGTCCATGAAATGGAGCAGCACCGATATGATTGCCTACAAGTCACTTTTAGATGCATTGCAAAAAGATTTACATACAGTGAAAAATGGCTCAGGTCTCCATTTTAGTAACGAATTGGAGCAGTTGATGAAACTCGCATCCCAAGAGTATGGTGGAGAAGACGCCAGAGAAGCGAATGTCTCAAAATATTTGCAAGCAGTACAAAGGAGTGTATTCATTATAAATGACTTGCAACAAAAGTTTAATATCAGTGAATTGGAAACTATTGATCGGTGGATGAATTGTGACAATAACTCCACCCAGAGATTGCTTGAAATATTGAGGGTGGGAATGAAAATCCTTTCTGACACCAGATTGGGTGAAGCATCCAATAAAGAAAAAATTGATGCTGTCTATAATTTCTCACACTTGCTATTTCAAAAGGAATTTAACAAGACTTCCTTACAGCACAATACTTCATTAGAAGCGAAAGTGTTGGATCTCTTGCATTTAGCTTTGAGTCCCTTCCTGGAGGAAGGTAACAATGGCAACGAAAAGCCACAGAACTGCTCTGTCCATGACATTTTTTACATAACACTTCAGATGCTGTTTAAAAATGCCACACTACGCGAGTCCTTACCAGGAAGCCATTGCAAATTCCTGTTTACTTCCATGGACATTCAGACCAGAACAATGGAAAATAAATCATTTACTGAATTGTTTCAGCTTGCACTAAGAAATCTAGAGCAGACTCCAGAATTTGCTAGCATCTTCAAAAACAATAGTGAATATTTTTCAAGGGAGCTGTCGTGTATCATCCAGTCATTACAGTTTTCTTCTAGTTTTCTTTCAAACTTAAATACTGTCTCTCAGTTTGAGAATCCTTGGATAGAAGGAAAGTATCAAACCCTGACAGCCATCTCTAAGGAGCTGCCCCAGAGTAATACAAAGTGCCTACCACCAGCTTTTCAGAGTATGGATAGAGTATTTAATTCTCATCCTTTAAGCAGTTTGATTGCTTTTATTTTGAATGAGATGGACATGAATTCACAAAATTTCTCGAGCAGCTCGGTGGCTTGGAAGAACTTGTTCATTCTCTTCAGTGATGTCCAGGCTGATGTCCAGCGGAACTCCAGTGTGTATGAACTGCTACAGATGGTCCAAAGTGCCGCCAGCCTCTCTGAATGGAATAATTTCTCCAGAGTCTGGGAAGCAGTTGACAACTTGCTAAGCACCAAATGGAACCTGACCAAAGCGGCGGGGTATGTGAAGCTGCTGGAAGTGATGAAGAGGGATCTGGCTGACAGCGAATTATCTCCAGGAATAATAGAAGCTGCTCATTATGTTCTTAAGAAACTGAACTCTTCTGATCTGCCAATCTTATTGAAAATGGACCTCAACCCAGAGTCTGCCCCTAACAGAGCTGATTTCAATACTCTATTGGACAGTGTTGCTCATCCTTTCAGTGTTATGGCAAAAACCCTTTTCAATAAGAGCCTGACTTGGAATGAAGGAGAACAAACCCTGTCTCCTAACAATTTGGTCGCGCAGTAAGTTAATTTATTTCCAATTTCATAACTGTCACAATTTCTTCTGGAATCTACAATGACC
Organism: Chelonia mydas; assembly: GCF_015237465.2. Taxonomy (NCBI): domain Eukaryota; kingdom Metazoa; phylum Chordata; order Testudines; family Cheloniidae; genus Chelonia; species Chelonia mydas. Next base: position 67,293,420 of record NC_051251.2, on the reverse strand, counting down.
TCTGGCTTCCAGTTTATTTTATTTGTCTATTAAAGGAGCAACATTACACTGAAGTTACATGAGCTACACCTAGCTAGGGACATAAAATACAATAAGAAAAGGTTCTATAAATACATTAGGAGCAAGAGACATATTAAGAAAAATGTAGGTCTCCTACTTAGTAGGGAAGGATCGCTAATAATGAATGACATCAAGAAGGCTATAGTGTTTAATATGCTTGTTTTGCTTCAGTCTTCACTAAAAAGGTAAATTGTGACCAGATACTCAACACAATTAATATTAACAAGGGGGAAGAGCCGCAAGCTAAAATAGGGGAAGAATAGGTTAAATAATATTTAGATAAGTTAGGTGTATTCAGGTTGGCTACGGCTGATGAAGTTACCCAAGGGTACTTAAGATACTGGCTGAAGCAATCTCAGAATGATTAGTAATGATCTTTGAGAGCTCCTGGAGGACAGGAGAGGTCCCAGAGGACTGGAGAAGGATAAACGTAGTGCCTATCTTTAAAAACGGGACCAAAGAGGACCTGGGGAATTATAAACCACTCAGCCTAACTTTGATACCTGGAAAGATACTGGAACAAATTGTATTAAACTGTCTGTAAGCCCAAAGAGGATAATAGGGTTATAAATAATAGCCTACAGAGATTTGTAAGAACAGATTATGCCAAACCAACCTAATTTGCTTCTTTGTCCCTAGTGGATAGTAAACACAATATATCTTGATTTTAGTAAGGCTTTTGTCACCTTTCCACATGACATTCTCATAAGAAAACTAGGAAAGCATAGTCTAGATTAAATTGTTACAAGGTGGGTGCAAAATTGTCAGAAAGACTGGACACAAAGAGAAGTTATTTATGGTTCGCTATCAAACTTGGGGAATGTGTCCAATGGAGTCCCTCAGGGGGCTGTTCTGGGTTCAGTACTATTTAATATTTTCATTCATGACTTGGATAATGGAGTGGAAAGTATGCTTGTAAAATTTGTGGATGACCACAGGTTTGGAAGGATTGCTAGTGCTTTGGAGGAGAGGATTAGAATTCAAAACAACCTTGACAAATAGGAGAATTTGTCTGAAATCAACAAGATGAAATTCAATAAAAACAGGTGCAAAGTACTGCAGTTAGGAAGGAAAAATCAAATGCATAACTACAAAATGGTGAATAAATGGCTAGGCAGTAGTGCAGCTGAAAAGGATGTGGGGGTTACAGTAGGTAAATAATTGAATATGAGCCAGCAATGTGATACAGTTGCAAAAAAGGCTAACCTCATTCTGGGTGTATTAACATGAGTGTCATACGTAAGAAATGTGAGGTAACTGTCCCGCTCTACTGGGCACTGGTGAGGCCTCAGCTGCAGCACGGCGTCCATTTCAGGGTGGCACACTTTAGGGAAGCTATGGAGAAATTGGAGAGAATCCAGTGGAAATCTACAAAAATGATAAAGGCTTAGAAACCCTGACCTATAAGGAAAGGTTTAAAAAATTGGGCAAGTTTAGCGTTGAAAAAGAAGACCAAGGGGCGGACCTGGTAACAGTCTTCACGTATGTTAAGGGCAGTTATAAAGAGGATGGGGATCTATTTTTCTTCAAGTCCACTGAAGGTATAACAAGAAATAATCAGCTAAATCTGCAGCAAGGGAGATTTAATTCAGATATTAAGAAAAAGTTCCAGTTATAAGGGTAGTTAAGCTCTGGAATAGGGAGCTTGTGGAATCCCTGTCATTGGTGGTTTTTAAGAACAGGTTGGACAAACACCTATCGGGTTGCTCAAGGGTTATTTGACCCTTCCTCTGTGCAGGGGGCTGGACTAGATGGCCTCTTGAGGTCCCTTCCAACCCTCCATTTCTCTGATTCTGTGTCTGAGACCTACCACCCTTATTTATGGTTCCAATCCACACAGACATTGAGAACATGGGGGTGAGGAAGATTTCATAGTCACTAAACCATACGAACACTGGGAGATTTTCAAAAGTGCTCAGTGTTGGCCTATCTCTGTTCCCATTGAAGTCAATGGGAGTTTTAACCATTGGCTATAGAGAGAGAACAGCCAAATGCTAAATGCTTTTGAAAAATCTCCCTAGGGAAACTAAACTCCTTCGCCTCTTCGCCCTCATTAAATGACTGCCACCTGCTTCTCAGTTTTCCCCACTGTGCCTTTAAGATCAGTCACTTTCATTCAAATGAGTGACCATTTAACATACATTTCCTTTTGCTCATTGTCTCAGAGTGAATTTCCGCAGAGGACTTCTCCTGTTGTTGGTGAGATAATGGCAAAAGAGATCAATGCAGTAAAAAGCAGGAGCATCTTCAGTGATTAAATATCACAGACTAGATCCTCAGCTGATGTAAATTAATTGACTTCACTGAAGTGATGCTGATTTACACCATCTGAAGATCTAGCCCTAATGCTGCTGACAGGTTACTCAGTAATGCCCCTTGTTTCTTTTAAGCCGAAAAGGACTTATTCCAGTCTTATTTTTCAGGTTTCTGGTTTTAGAATTGGAAAACGCCATCTTACAGGTGTCAGCCAATAACATTTACAAGCCATACTTGATCTGTTTAATGAATGTGAGTGGAAGGCAAGACAATGAGTTGACAGGTAATAATTATTTCATTAACTCTGTGGGAGTTATCTGGTAATGTCTTAAGCCTATCTTTTTAAAATGCTGCGTGTAATGACATGAAGAAATGGTGCTGCGTGTTATCAGTGTGCTTGAAAGTCCATTGGAGCCGTGAGAGCTCAGCACCTCTGAAAATGAGGTCCCTTTTGATTCGTCTCATGGATTTTTATTTTTTTGGTCCTTAGATGTGTCACGGTATCAGTGTAATTTGTCCACTCCAGTAATCATAAAAACATGGAACAGTCTTCCCTTTGTGGTTGCATGGCTAGTAAAATGTATGCTGCTGACTCCTAAATAGTGAGTCCTTAGTAAAATCAATCTGGTATTTTCTCCTCTGCTGTGTACTGCTGCAGCTTCTACAATCCTTTAAAGTGGCAGCCATTATCCTGAGAGCTAAGCTTCCATTGCTATAATGGTGTTTCATATGGACAGGCTCGGTACATACTTACAGCAGCACCGGAGTTGCTTGTTTGCCTCACATACGAGGTGTTACCGACTCACTAGGTCTCGTATGCTTTCATGAGTGTGGTTTCCATTATGGGGTGGATTTCAGGAGTGGAGGGGGGCGTTATCTTGAAGGTGATCTCTGAAAAATCTTGGCAGACTCATTAAGGGTTTTAGTAAAAGGGCTGATGCAGATTACTTCCCCCAGAGCAAGAAGGAAGCAAGGACCAGCCTGTGACTCTCGGTTCCTGCCCTGCTCCTGGGCAACGCTGCTATGTGAGGGCTTCTCGGGATGTCGTTTTATGGCTGTCTCCTGCCATGCCTGTCCTGGGGGAACTCTCTGGCTGCAACAGGGGCTCTTAGAGCCCCTTTATATCACTCTGTCCCTTTAATGCCATGTCGTAAAGGGGCCCAAGTGGGGGTGAGGCTCTCACAAGCTGGACCATAGGGGTACAATCCAGGCCTGAGAGCATGACTGCAGAGGTGCTAAGCACCATTTGAACTCAATGGGAACTGCGTGCACTCAGCACCTGCGGAAAGCAGGCCCCGGAAGAGGAAGTTCAGTTTTCCATTGTGCAGGGTTTCTGTAAGATCTTGTGTGTCATCTAAAGTAACTTATTTTCCCTTGCAGAAAACATAACACGTCTTCTGAACCACGCTCAGCTAAAAGAAGCTCCTTTCACTCAAAATGGCATCTATGAGAAACATGCATCTATTCCAGAGATCCTACAGTCAAAAGTAAGTCTGCTTAAAATGCTGACTCAGAGGAACCCCGCACTGATACTACGTCAGTGTGCAATGAAGCGTTCAGGAAACCAGCATATGGAAAACAGTTTTAAAAACACCTGACGTGAGCTAGAACTGGAGCTGGATCTTACTGCAGCTGCCTGTGCTTTGGGGTTACCATTACCCAGGTCAGAGAACACTCTTTCTCACATGGTCAGTGCAAATGCCCCATACATGTTTGGGAGAAAAGGGAGGTGCTCAGAGTCTGCCCGGACTGACTCCGAACTACAGTGGTTTTCATCACCCCTCTGGAAGAGGCAATCAGTGCGGTGTGGCTTGTGACTGGCAGTTCATTTCCTTGTTGGATGGATGGAAGGTTTATCCATATTTTTAAGGCTCAAGCCACTCGTGAGACTTTCATAAGTGCTTAGTGAAGTTAGGGGCACCATTCCCATGAGACTTGTGGTCCTAACTGCCACAGGTGCATTTGAAAAATCATGCACGGGGAGATTTTTCAAAGGCACAAATGACAATTCAGCACTTAAGTCCCACTGAAAGTCAATGGGAGTTAGGCATCTCTAACTGCCACTGGAAAATCTTCCCTGTAACTAACAAGACATGAACCTTTGACATTCTGCTGGCATATTCCTGTCCATGATTGCTTGTCTCATTAGATTGTAAGCTCTTCCGGGTAGGGACTCTCTCTAAATATATTTACACAGTACCTAGCAAGGCAAGTCCTTATGCTGATTGGGGTCCCTCGGCATGACTGGAACAATAATATAATAATAATTAATAATAAATAATTAACAAATAAGAGTTTTCATTGCTGGAGATCCTTTCCCAGGAATTAGTTAGTGCCAGGGTTGGCATTGTAATGCCAGTGTATCATCTTTTATTGTGCTGATATGTCTTTCTTGAAAATAAAAGTAGCCAGTTTTTCCCCGGACCACTCTGGAAGGGCACAGCAAAAACAGGGGTTTCAGAGCCTGAGCTCCAGCCTGAATGGTAATGTCTATGCTGCTATTTTGAGCCTTGTGCTGCTAGGCCCACGAGCCCAAGTCAGTTGACCCAGGCTCTGAAACCTGCTGCCACAGGATTGTGGGGATTTGGTTTTTTTTTTTCAAAGTAGATTGACCCAGAACTTGCAGACCAAGAGGAGAGTGGGCTAGAGTAGCTGTCTACCACCATGCCTACAATAGGGGACTCCTCCGTGGCTGCAACCAGGGTTCCTTTATGCCACTCTAGCTCTTTAAAACAGTATCAAGGAACCAGAGCAGGTGTTGGGCTTTCACCACAGGTACCCGAAGTTAGTGTCCTATATTTAAGTTTAAGCACCTAAATATTATTGAAAGGGTCACAGAGCGCACATTCGGAATTGTTTACAATGCTTAACTTTTATTGAAAATATATGAGAGAAGTCAAATACACTGTGCAAAATCACAAAAGTGGTGTAATGGACATCATGATGTAACACTGTTGTTAATTGCTTCTCTTACAACAGCACCTATAAGCCCCAGTGAGCTAGGCACTGTACAAACACATAGTAAAAGATAATCCCTCCCCTAAGGACTTTACAATCAAAATAGACAAGGCAGATAAAGTGTGGGAGGGGAAGCCAGAGGCAGGAAGAGAAGTGACTTGCTCAAGGTCACATAAGGCAGCAGCAGAATTAGGAGCTGAGAATTCCAGGTCAGGTCCCTGGACCTTTCTGCCTCTCCAGGGCTGGGAACAGTCACTGTGAATTTCAGTTCATTTTAAGACCTTTTGAACTAAAGGGCTCGAAAGCTGAATCCTGAATAAAAGCAAAGCAATGTCTATATCCTTTAGCCTAAAGACCACTTTTGATAATCCTTTTCTTTAACTTGCGTCTGTCTCTCTTTTTTTAATTTAAAGACATCTCGCCTCCGAAGCATGATAAAACTTCTTTGTGACTACAAGAGCTTTAAATCACTGCAGCATATCTGTCAGCTCCCTACTGTTAGCTTTGAAGCACTGTGTGAACAAAGTCAATTTCATGAGAAGCTCCTTCACAGCTTTGAGTTAAGCAATCACCTTGTGACAGATGTAGTTCATCACAACAGGGTTTTTCGAGAACTTGGAGATATACTGATTGGGGATCCCACCAAAATCCAGTCACAAATGAATTGGTAAGGACTTCTCTAAGCTCTTCTACACCAGTGTTTCTTCCTGAAATTATTAATGTGGACCCTTTATTTTCTTTTAATGGTGCCCATTTTTTAAAATTTAAGGATTCAAGAAAATGTACCGCAAATTGATTATTTTCAAGATATCCCGCAGTATATGGCTATAATGAGTTCCATGATGAATACCACTGAGAATGCAACAGCTTCTCAAAAGCAAGGTAGTTTTACCTGTTTACTTTAAAACCTTGGTTTATAAGAATGGTCGCTAGTTTACTCGTTGCTGTTGGCCTTTCTGAGGCAAATTTCACAGATTGTCTTATGAAAGCTATATTGTGATGGAAGTAAGCATGTGCTATGTCCATTGGCTTCTTTTCTAGGACAGGCCGTAGGCCTACTGAAGTCAGTTACAAAACTCCTATTGAGTCAAAGTTGCTGGCTCAAGCCGTCAGAGGACCTAAACGTACGTACAGACAAACTGTGCTCGGTGCAGGCCCCAAAAGCTATGGCTCCAACAATCCCTAGGTCTGCCAGAGGCTTACAGATTGACAAATGGTCCATCCAAATTCAGACATGTTTGAGCACACGGTAGTGCTCCTCTCAGCCAACATGCACAGCATCTTCAGTCTGGGCAAAAATGTTTCTCTTCCGCTGTCTTAACATAGGTGCTCTGTGCATAGATATATAATGGTTCTGTAAGTATGGAGAAAACGATTATATCATTTTTTGGTTTTTTATTTTAAAGAAATGCTAAAGGCTATGTTTAAAAATGTCGACCAGCTCAAAGAGGAGCTCAGAAACGAAGCAGGAATGTCCACAGCAAGTATCAAAGCCCTGATGGAAATGCCTCTCCCAGAAAACACAACTCAGGTACGTTTATCCTAATTCTAGCTGAAGGTCCCTTTAAATTGGGCACTCAAATAATTAAATCCAGGGGCTATTAATGAAAGCGGCTCAGCAAATCTCTGCTCCTGTGGGAACGCAGAGGGAGGTACATGATGTTTAAGGGACACAAACTCTATAGTGCTTTATAGATCAAAATAGACACCCTGAGTTGTAACTGAAAGAACTTTGTAAGCCAGAGCAGCCTCTGGAGACCAAGAGCAGTATGTTCTTTGACTGACACGAGTAGCAGGTGAGTAGTCAGATACTGGGTGATTGCTGAAATATTTAGCTAGTGCATTGTGCATTGCAGTAATCCAGTTCAGTGGTCACAAATGCTTGGATATTTTTGGTGAGGTCCACACTGCAGAGAAACAGTGGCAAAGCAGATGGAAAAGGGCATTTCTGGCCACTGATGCCACCAATAATTATAAGAGCTACCCCTGGGATCCAAAACATCCCTGCAGACAATGAATCTCAGCTAAGGATGGACATGCTATCCTCAATGATTCGGCTCCAAAGACTTCTTCCCCTAGCCCTGCCTCAGAGCCTCACCATCATCTTGTCTCGTTTCAGTCTCAAACAGCTCATTTTTATCCAACCCCCAGCTTTGTCAATCACTGGGAAAGTTAAACTGTCGGGTCATTTCAGCCTGTGCAAAATGTGTTAAAGCACTACCATTCTGCTTTGATTCTCCATGCAGGAATAATAGGGAGGAGAAGGTATGTTTCTTAGTCTACAGCATTGGAAGATGATGTTGGGGAAGAGTTTAGAAGCGGTAGTTTAACCCATGCATGTTGGAGTAACCTAATAATGTACAAATCTGCTTTTTGTGCAAATACAGCTCGTTTCTCAGATTCTCCAGCTGGAGTCGTGTGACGTCCATTCCATCGACCCGAAGCTCGACGCAGTAGTAAAGGAGTTCTGCAACCTGTCACTCCCAGAAAGGACCCGCCAGTCTTACATGCTGGGGGTCATATTCTTACGTCACTTAGACATTTACAATTTTCTGTACAAGGTTTGTGTTGGATTTTTAGAGCACTTTTCTGGCTTTTATTAGCTACTGTGGCTGAGATCCTCATCTGGTATACCTGTACTGGTATGGAGCTAGGCTGCTTCCCACCAGCTGAGGATCTGGCCTTGTGTATGAAATAACAAATAATGTTATATTGCATACCTATGCTGACATATACATTAAGACAACTGTCCATTATAGAGCCAGCTGGTGTAAATTGGCATGCCTCAGTTATAACCATTGGGGCCACACTGATTTACAGCAACTTAGGACCTGGCTCTCAAGCTACTCTTGCCTGGTACACCATCCAGCTGGCTCACAAGCTACTCTTGCCTGGTACACCATCCAGCCATCCTAGCCTAGGTCAGGATGTGAACCCAGGTTCCAATGGATACAAGACACTGGGCTAAGGCTCACTGTACCAATTAGCTATCCCACTAAATCCAAAACTGTAAAAGGTTCTGTGATATTTATTTGCCCAATCCATAATAATGTTGCAATTGCTGTTATGGCCAATCAAATATTCAATATGTGTAACTACGGTTGGTGACAACCATATGCTAAAATAGGTATGATTCGTCAACAAGTATGTTTTCGATACACCTTTAACAATGCTGAAATAATTGTCCTTCTGAACAATGCAATCAAATGAGAATGACAGTGAACTTGGCTCTGTAGTGATTGACACAAGGACATAAGAACAGCCATACTGGGTCAGACCAATGGTCTATCTAGTCCAGTATCCTGTCTCCGATAGTGGCCAGTACCTGAGCTTCAGAGGGAGTGTACAGAACAGGGCAATTTTGGAGAGATCCCCCCCTTCTTCTCCTCCCAGCTTCTGGCAGTCAAGGTTGTCCTGAGCATGGGGTTGCATCCCTGTCCATCTTGGCTAATAGCCACAGGTGGATCTAAGCTCCATGAATGCATCTAGTTCCTTTTTGAACCTGTTATACTTTTGGCCATCACAACACCCCATGGCAATGAGTTCTACAGGTTAGTTGTGCACTGTATGAGAAATAACTTCCTCTTGTTTGAATTAAATCTGCTGCCTAGTCATTTCATTGGGTGGCCCATGGTTTTTGTGCTGAAGGTCTTCTACTGTATTCCAGCCATCCTCAAAACAAACTTTCCCACATTTTAACTGTTCAGAGCCAGGTTCTTTAGAGCTATACCTAAAGTTCCAGGGTGGAATTTTCAACAAGTGGGTAAGTGACTTGGGAGTACAAGTTCCATTGATTTCCTATGAGATTTGTGCTCCTAAGGCACTTAACCACTTTTGTAAATCCCACCTCTGACCCCAAAGAATTAGTGCTAGATAGGTGTGTATATGCTGACAGTTATTTTCTTCCTTCCTCTGTCTTCTAGATGTTTTTCCCCAAAGAACTGCAGAAATCAATGGACAAGATGTTAGGCCTCCTGAAAGAGATGGAACATTTCAGGAACCAGGTGGCATCCGGCATGCGTCCGCTGTTAGAAGTCATTAATTCGTTCAAAAAGCTACGGCAGTCTAGAAATGTGCCCCTCTCCAAGGTGTGTATTAGCATGGGAATGGTCCTGAGCTAAAATGCCTTTGGAGTACTTACACAGTGTTGCCCGTAGAATCTCTAAGTACATCCAGGGAAGTAGCCAGAGGTCGGCAAGTCTGTCAGGGTACCTAGAATGTTCTTGTTTGGAATGACATAGGTAGCAGTCACATGGTCAGTATGGGCAAGGGGGGGAATGAAAACACAGAAGACTTACAGCTATGTTGAAGTGGGGTAACTAAGAAGGAGATTAAAGGAGACCTGCAGCCACATTGAAAAGACCCAGCAAGAGGATAGTAAACACAGCATGAGAGCAGGGGTGCTGGAACAATTCGTATGGGGTATGGGTGCTGAAACCAAACAGTAAACTCTCGATATGATAGAAACCACTTCAAGCCAGGGGGTGCGGCAGCACCCCTAGTTCCAGCACCTATGCTTGAGAGTGACACAGCAAGGGCCTGATCGGGCTGCTTCCCTGAGACCCCACTGCTTCCTCCATTCCACACCTCACCCCAGGTCCCCGCTGCTCGCTGCATCCCTCCTCCTTGGGATGGGGGAGTGAGGAGGGAGGGACGTGGAGAGCCAGCGGCTAGTGGACTGAGGAGGCTCGGCCCAGCACTGGGGCTGGTCTGGCTCTTAGGGGGGTTGGCGGCTTGGCTCAGCCGGGTGCTGGGGCCGGTAGCTCGGCGGGCGGGGGGGGGCTGTCCTTCAGGAGTGGGAGGAGCTAACGCTCGGGTGGCCGGCAGCTTGGCCCGGGCTGACTCTGGAGGGGGGGTGGAGGATGGCCCAGCACTGGGGGAGGCCAGCGGCTAGGCCCGGCACTGGTGCCAGCCTGACTCTGGCAGAGGTGGGGGTCGAGGCAAGGGGGCCGGTGGCTCGGCTTGGCTCTGAGGCTGGGCTGGCACACAGGGAGGCTGGTGGCGCAGCCTAGTGCTCAGAGGGGGGGGAGTCAGGAGGGGCAGAGGTTCAGCCTGATGTGGCTCTGGTGGGCAGACAGGGGCTTCTTCTTTTATGGTGGAAGGGGGGGTTTGGGGCTCCAGTGTGTGGGGGGGGGGCAGGGCCTTGGGCAGAAGAGGCAGGGCTGGCGGGCTAGCCTCCCCAAAACAGGGGTTCACCTGCTACCCATGGGCCTGATCCAAAGCCAACAGAAGACAATAGAAAGTCTCCCATCAACTTCAGTGAGCTTTGGCTCAGGCTATAATCACACTTATCATGGTGATTACACTTATCAGCCAACTGGCTGGTCATGGTACCTTACGCTATCCCTAGGGCTGGGTAACCATCCTTCCGCAGCTCATCTCTTGTCCTGTCATTATGCATCTTTTGCATTATGGGAGTAAATCTTGCTCTACATACTCCAGGGAATAAACCATCTTGAAATTAATGAGAGTTGAGGATGCTCTGCACCTTACAGGAGACCTCCAGCATGTCTCATGATTGGGTTCTCAACTCCTTTCTATAAATTTGCCAACCGCTAACACATATCAGCACAAAGTATCCTTTGATATTTATGCTTTTCATTCATATTTATAAATAAGCATGCAAAGGACCAAGCCAGATAGTCTCAGGTTTTCCAAGTAAAGTCCCTTGTTTTGTACACAGATAAACTCTCATCCAAAAGCCTGCATAAATGTGGTTTACTTCTCCCACTGAGATAAGGTGCTTTAAACATGCAGGTGTGTCTTTTTGCTTTTGTTTTTTGTCCCGTAGGCATTGTTTAAAACAACCAACATAACAATAACTCATGGATCATTTAAGTCCATTTCGAAAGCTCTCTGCAATGAGGAAATCACACCCTTGTTTTTTGAATCTTTGCTGCCTAATTTTGGAGATCCAAAAAGACCTAGTTCTTCTATCCAGGATGAAAATATACAGAGAATAATGCGGAAATATGGCATTCCCCCGGATCCCAGTGAGTTTGCGGCGAAAGACGCGCCACAAGAGAAAACACTGAAACTATTCGCTTTCTCAGAGAATGTAGTTAGACTTAAATAGGTCAACTTAAAAATGTGTGGGCTAGATTCTGTTCTCTTTTGCACTAATTGTAAACTGGCGTAACTCAGTTAACTTCAATGGAGCTTCCCTGATTCATCATGAGAATCACTCCCTTCCTCCCACCCCCCGAGCTGGTTGAAATTTTTCAGACAAAACTTTTCATTGAACAATTGCTTGCTTTTTTTTCTTGAAAATTTTGTGAAAACCTGTATTGACATCTTTAAAATTTTTCATTACTTTTTCCCTTGCATCTTTCTGATGCCACTAGCTAAATGGGGTGACAGTTTTTTGGTTATTGAAAACTCTGGGTTTTGGTAAAGTAAATGTTCTTTTCGTGGGTTCCTTTCTAACCTTGAGAAACATTTGGAAAAAAATCTTGAAATTTTTTGCAGTTTTTTAAAAAAAGGTTTTGAACAGCTCTAGCCCCTACAGATTTAGCGGCACACAAATGCTTCAGACCAAATCCTCAGCTGGGTTAAACTGGCAAAGCTGCATGGAAATCAATGGTGCTATGCTGACTTCCACCAGCTGGTTATTGTATCAATTCTTTGTGGAGCACTGATTGATTGATCATGGAACTGTAATGTTTCCTGATGTAGCAGTTTGTGTGGAATGTGATGTATTATTTTGTGCAAGATGCTGCATGATATGACAGCTTGGGTGAGGGTATCCCTGCCACTTCTGCAAGTGGAGACAACTTGGAGCTGGCAGATCCTGGTGGAGAAGTGGGGAATGCAGCCTTCATGGCATTGTCCCTCTCTTCCCCCAAGCCTGCAGTAGCCCGTCTGTGGGAATCGGGCTCCAGAAGCCAGGTGGGAGTCGATGTGGCTGGGGGACACAGCTGTTTTCCACAACTCTACACGAACTCATGAAGTCCCTTTTCTCGACATAGGTCTTGCTCCTCTAGGCATCTGTCTCTTCCATTTTATGTAACAAAAAAGAGCTGCATGTTTGTTTGAACACTGGGTCAGAAACATTTGGGAGCTGACCCAAGCATTTCTGATTAGATCCAGCGAGCAGCTGTTCTGGGCCAAACCCTCAACTGGTGCAAATCTGCATACTTCTGTTCAATGGAGCTGTGCTGATTTACGCCCACTGAGGATCTGGCTCGCTATGCTTATGGGTGACTTATTTTCATAAAGTTTACAAAGGAAAACTCAGGCTTCTGAGAGGAGTAGGGCAGCGGCTTAATGTTCCCTCATCTCCCAGTTCCTGTGGTGGGCTGGTTTTAGGACTTGACAGGTCAGTGCTTTCATCCTAACATGTCATTTTTCCAGCTGCACTAACATTATTACCTGCTCCTCGTTCACAAAAGTCCATTTAACCTTAAAGCAAAAAAAGCTCCGCTAGAACAATGAGAATCTTATTGTCTTGATTTCCACAACAGGAGACCTTGGGGTGGATTAGCTCTGTCAAGAGGTATTACGTCAGTCAGTGCAGAGAGGGTTATGCAGACATTAATTGGACACAGCAACAAAAGTACTCTTGGGGACTTTCGTGCGTCTACTTTATTTGTGCTATTTGTTTTTTTTTTGCCTTGCAGCGCCTTTCTGCTTATCGTTTTATCTGGATTTGGTTAGTACCTCTACTGGAGCTTTAATATGGTCTTTCCTCAAACCTATGCTGTTTGGGAAGATTCTGTATACACCAGACACCCCAGAAACTCGAGCGATCATGGAAAAGGTATGATGTTGTGAATAATGAGAGGGGCTCCGGTCAAGCAAATCCCAATGAGAGAGCTTCTTGTTGAGTCTCCAGCGCAGGCTGGCTTTTTGGAGAAGTAGCAGAATTCTGTTTTCTGCCTGTGCTGGAAGTATTAGAGTTGGTTGATAACCCCCCCTGGGAGAAAAATGAATCTTGACACATTACTGTAGAACATAGCTGATGTGGTCTCAAACTGGGGGTAATCTAAGGCTTCGAAGACTCTTTGAGATGAAAGAAGAATGTAGATCAGTCATCAGCAAAGAATTGTTTAATGCATTTAAATTCAAAATGGGAGTGAAGTACTGATCGTGGGGTGTTGGTTGGGACCAACTGGGACCAATTACGGAAGCTGGATCACAATTTGGTGAGTATTCAGAGCTCGGGGTTTGCTTTGGACCCATCGCTGATTGGGTTATCCCTAAAAATAATGAGGTTAGATAAGCTTGCAAACCCTTCGGAACTTGTTTCCAGTGCGCTGTAGCTTTGTATTTCTGTTTGTGGGAAAGCACTGCAGAGAGAATCCTGATCTCCAAGAAACAAAAATACAAATGAAAGTGAAAGGCAGCGAATTTAAAACTGAGGAATGAGAAGTGTGATTTCACACAATGCACAGCCTCTGGGGCTCTTTGAGACCAGCTGTCACTGAGGCCAAGAGCTTAGCAAGATTACAAAAAGGACTGGACATTTAGACAGATAACAAGAATATCCAGAATTATAATAGAAAGAATGTAAAAAAAAATTATGGTGAAACCCTGTGTCCATTGAAATCAATGACATGACTGACTTCCATGGGGCCAGGATTTAACCCCAAGAGTTTTGGAAGTGATGGAGACACTCACTCTTCAAGGCATAAACCAACCTCTAATGAATGGGGGTAGGAAAAATATTTCCCTGTGCTCAGGTTATCCCAAAACGATCTACTGCAGGGGTTTCTTGCCCCTTAATCTGAAGCAGTTGATGCTGGCCACAGTCAGAGACAGAATGTGGGACTGAATGGACCCCAGGTCTGATACATTCTGGTGATTCCTATGGTCTACAGGTCAATTGAAACATAAAATTGTTAAAGAGACAGCGACGATTTGTAATCTACCCCTTTGTGACTGTGGTCAATAGTTTCCTTTGCATGAAAAATCCAAGCAGCACTAGAAATGTGAGGGGCATTACGGGGTTTGGAAGCATTTCTCTGCAAAAGGCCTTAGACCCAAATCAGTCCTGGCATAAGCAGCAATATCTTCCATTAATCATAGAATCATAGAATATCAGGGTTGGAAGGGACCTCAGGAGGTCATCTATTCCAACCCCCTGCTCAAAGCAGGACCAATCCCCAACTAAATCATCCCAGCCAGGGCTTTGTCAAGCCTGACCTTAAAAACTTCTAAGGAAGGAGATTCCACACCTCCCTAGGTAACACATTCCAGTGCTTCACCACCCTCCTAGTGAAAAAGTTTTTCCTAATATCATTACTCCTCGTTCTGTCATCTGCTACCACTGAGAACAGTCTAGATCCATCCTCTTTGGAACCCCCTTTCAGGTAGTTGAAAGCAGCTATCAAATCTCCCCTCATTCTTCTCTTCCGCAGACTAAACAATCCCAGTTCCCTCAGCCTCTCCTCATAAGTCATGTGTTCCAGTCCCCTAATCATTTTTGTTGCCCTCCACTGGATGTTTTCCAATTTTTCCACATCCTTCTTGTAGTGTGGGGCCCAAAACTGGACACAGTACTCCAGATGAGGCCTCACCAATGTCGAATAGAGGGGAACGATCACGTCCCTCAATCTGCTGGCAATGCCCCTACTTATACATCCCAAAATGCCATTGGCCTTCTTGGCAACAAGGGCACACTGTTGACTCATATCCAGCTTCTCGTCCACTGTAACCCCTCGGTCCTTTTCTGCAGAACTGCTGCCTAGCCCTTCGGTCCCTAGTCCGTAGCGGTGCATGGGATTCTTCCATCCTAAGTGCCAGACTCTGCACTTGTCCTTGTTGAAACTGATCAGATTTCTTTTGGCCCAATCGTCTAATTTGTCTAGGTCCCTCTGTATCCTATCCCTACCTTCCAGCGTATCTTCCTCTCCTCCTAGTTTAGTGTCATCTGCAAACTTGTTGAGGGTGCAATCCACACCATCCTCCAGATCATTAATGAAGATATTGAACAAAACCTGCCTGAGGACTGACCCTTGGGGCACTCCACTTGACACCGGCTGCCAACTAGACATGGAGCCATTGATCACTACCCGTTGAGCCCAACAATCTAGCCAGATTTCTATCCACCTTATAGCCTTAATGTCAATGGCAGTTGCTCTCCCTTCATCAGGACTGACTTTGGTCCTTCATCACAGCGCACTGTGTAACCCAACAGGAAAATATAGAGTTTTGTGACTGCACCAAATTACTGCTCTGTGCTAACTAGATAAGGAGCTGAGGTCAATAACCTTTAGTAGCTTCTGAAGGAGTTTTTGGGGAGGAAAATGGTTGATTCTTGATTAACAGAACTGGACTTTTATTCTTAGACATAGAGGAAGTCTATAGTTAAAACACTTTAAGCTTCTCCCGCCGACATAGCACTGTCTATGCAGGGGGTTAGGTTGCTATAAACTACGTTGCTCAGGAGTGTGGACTTTTCAAACCTCTACACAACGTAGTTATAGTGATATAGGTCTGTAGTTTAGACCAGACCTTCATCATAATACTTAAGGCCCCAATCCAGCAAAGCATGTAAGCAGGTGCTGAAGTCCAGCTCTGTTCAGCAAAGCCCTGAAACGTAGGCTAAACGTTAAGCACCTACATGTGACTGAGGCATGTGTTGAAGTTAAAGACATGTTAAAGTTAAGCATGTGCTTAAGCGTTCAGCAGAACAGGGATGGACTGCTGAATCGGGGCCTAAAGAAGGAAAAACTTGCTCAATGTCATGTGAAAGGACCATGGAAATATTAATTTAGCTTTTTGTAAACAGGTCAAATGGATTTATTTCATGTGTTTGTTTTGATTTGTTTTTTTAAGTCTAATGCAACCCTGAAGCAGATGGCTGATCTAATGGAAAAGTCCCAGGAATGGCTGGACAAGTCACCGTTGATCATGAATTCACTGACTACATTAAACGAAACAATTCCAGTTGTCAAGGTATTATTATCTCACAGCTAACAGGGTTCCTTTGTCGCTCAAGTTAACAGAAGGCTGGGGGCAGATCCTATCTGATATAAATTGTCCACCAACAATACAAACACCAAGAGATTCTAAAGGGGCACCTTTTCAGAGCTAAACCCTCCTTCTGAAATGCTTACAGTACTTCCTCTAAAACTTCCAACACACTGAGGACTGATGGTTGGCCATACAAAGGGGAGAATTCTCTTAGGTTTGTAAATGCAATTGCCTTCTGCTTGACGTAGCAATCAAAGCTGGGTGACTCATCACACGGCTCACCCCAGCCTGAGATACCAAAGAAGTGGTTCTCCTCAGGAAGCAGAAAAGCTGGGATAATACCTAGTTCTCCTCATTTGAAAAGTGCTGGAGAGCCTAGAGGATGAACGAATGCCATTCCGCCTTTGTAGCTCAATGAGGAAAAATATTTAAATATCAAGGTAAAACTTCAGACTCTCTCCATGAGGAACAAGTCACTGCTCAAACCTGGAAAGCTGTAACGTGCCTCCTCTTTCTACTCACTCTCCGTGCTTAAGTTACTTTGAGGCACTTTGAGGTTACTTTGAGTTACTTAAGTTATCTTAGCAGCAATGATTGGCTTCTTTTTGGTGAAGAAACAGAACACAGCCTGTTATAGAAAGGATATCTTGGGAACACAGAGTAAATATTAACTGGTCTCAGTGGGAGAAATTCACCACAGTGTACATGGCATAGCTAGACTCCTGGAAGATCCAGGACGGAGCGTGTGAGAGTCAGCGATGAAACATTCTCCACTGAGCGGACTCCTTCGTGGAATGAGCTATTAGAGATTCAGCTAAGCTCAAACCTGAAGGCCTGAAGCTCATTTACACGCAGGCTGCTCTGCACTATGCTGTGACAGCGTACAGCGCCCTTACAGGGTCTGTCTACACAGCATTCTGGAGTCCACGGGTTCAAGCCTCCCAGGAGAGTCGACAGACTCAGGCTAGCACAGCTCATGCTAGGGTTCTAAAAATAGCTGTATAGACAGGGCTGGACCTTGGGCTCTGAAGCCCAGGGAGAGGGGTGGGCTGAAGAATCCAAACCACAGCGTCAAAGCACTGGCTCTATGGTTAGTTTCAGAGCGCTAGGGTAAACCACACCTGCTGACCTGGGCTGGGACGCTTGCTCCTGCGGGCTCCAAAACTGCAGATACACCAAAAGTTGGTAGAAATTACATTTGCACATACTTTAACGTCTCTGTGTCACTAAGGATTCAGGCCTAAGTGCTTTCCGGAACCAGTCCGATGCCCAGTGAAATCAATGTGATTGTTTTCCATTGGATCAGGCCCTTAGAGAGCTGTAAGACACCGTCACTGGCTAAAGTTTTCTCTCCGTAACTGAAATCAAGTGAAGAGAGGAGGCTCGAGAAGGGCGTAAGTAACATGGAGGGGATCCAAACAGGATGAATGTCACTATCTCTCTCTCACTCTCATTTGATAGAATACCCTGCAGAATCCATTTGTGCAAGTTTTTATCAAACTCATGGTGAAGCTGGATGCTGTCAAACTGCTGAGCGAAATAAATGAACTGGGTAAGTTGCTATTCATACACCTCCTATTTGTATAACAGTGCTCGGAACATCACAACTGCCTCACTGCCTTAGACCATTGGTGTAACGATTCCTGCTGGCCAGTAGCTGATGCATTAGTGCCAATCAAGCTCATTCATAGTGTATATTTGCAATGCTTCATGCTTTGTGGGGCTGGAAAGATTCCTCCTTCACCCTCTTAAAATATCAGCATATGTCCTGAGCAATATGGTTTGAGTGCCCACATTATGGATGGATAAGACAGATGGGGGGAAAAAGGGAGCATTATGATCCTTGTTTTACAGATGGGAAACTGAGGCATAGAGAGATTAAGTGATTTAGCCAAGGGCACACAGGAATTCTGTGGCAGATTTTGCCTTGAAGTGCAGTCTCCTGAGTCCCAGTCTTGTACCTTAGCCCAATGCCACTCATCCTCTCCATAAATATGTCTTATGTGGCATCCAGTGTGTAACACAAAACACATTATCAGGTGCATAAGCCAGTCTTTTAGCTGTGGGATCCCTGAAATGTAACCTGTTACTGTGTTGTTGTTGTTTTTAAAGAAGCTAATGTCAAACCAATATTTTTAAAAAAGGTAAACAGGATGATGTAAATCAGGCCAGTTAGCCTGATAGTGATCCCAGGAAAAATTTCAGGAAGGCTGATATGGGATATCATCAGTAAAGAATTAAAGGACAGTAGCATAATTAATGCCAATCAACATGGTTTTATGAAAAATGAGCTTGTCAAACAAATGTATCTCATCATAAACTGATCACTAGTTTGGTTGAGAAAGGTAACTGTGCTGAGATAATAGATTTCTGTAAGTCATTTGACTTAGTCCTGCATGACATTCTCATAAAAAAAATTAACACTATACAAAATTACTGTTTTCCATATTAAATGGATTAAAACCTAGTTAAATAATAGATGTCAAAATAATTGTAAATGAGGAATCATAGAACCCTAGAAGTATAAGACTGGGAGGGACCTTGAGAGGTCATCTAGTCCAGTCCCCTGCACTCAATGCAGGACTATATAAAAACAAGACCATCCTTGGCATGTGTTTGTTAAAAACCTCCAATGATGGAGATCCCACAACCTCCCTAGATAATTTATTCCAGGGCTTAATCACCCTGACAGTGAGGAAGTTTTTCCTAATATGCAACCTAAACCTCCCTTGCTGCAATTGAAGGCCATTGCTTGTCCTATCCTCAGAAGGTAACGAGAACAATTTTTCTCCCTCCTCCTTGTAACAACCTTTTATGTACTTGAAAACTATTATCACGTCCCCTCTCAGTCTTCTCTTCTCCAGACTAAATAAACCCAGTTTTTTCAATCTTCCTTCATAGGTCATGTTTTCTAGACCTTTAATAATTTTTTGTTGCTCTTCTCTGGACTTTCTCCAATTTGTTCACATCTTTCCTGAAATGTGGCACCCAGAATTGGACACAAGACTCCAGCTGAGGCCTTATCAGCACGGAGTAGAGCAGAAGAATTACTTCTCGTGTCTTGCTTACAATACTCCTGCTGTTACATCCCAGAATGGCATTCCCTTTTTTTGCAACAGTGTTACACTGTTGATTCATATTCAGCTTGTGATCCACTATAACCCACAGATCCCTGTTCACAGTGCTCCTTCCTAGGCAGTCATTTCCCATTCTGTAAGTGTGCAACTGATTGTTCCTTCCTAAATGGAGTACTTTGCATTTGTCCTTATGAATTTCATCCTATTTACTTCAGACCATTTCTCCAGTTTGTCCAGATCATTTTGAATTTTAATTCTGTCCTCCAAAGCACTTGCAACCCCTCCCAGCTTGGTATCATCCACAAACTTTATAAGTGTCCTCTCTATGCTATTACCTAAATCATTGATGAAGATCTTGAACAGAACTGGACTCAGAATTGATCCCTGTGGGACCCCACTTGATATGCCCTTCCAGATTGACTGTGAACCACTGATTGATTACTCTCTGGGAGTGGTTTTCCAACCAGTTACACACCCACCTTATAGTAGCTCCATCTAGGCTGTATTTCCCTAGTTTGTTTATGAGAAGGTCATGCAGGTACCTACTTGGAGAATAGACTTCTGATACCAGACGACTCTTTAATTGATCAGAAAAAGGCTTTAAAAGCTCCAATGGTTGGAAGGTGAAGCTAGACAAATTCAGACAAGAAATAGGGTGCAAATTTTTAACAGTGAGGGTAATTAACCATTGGACTGACGTGCCTAGGGACATGATGGATTCTCCATCACTTGATGTCTTTAAATCAAGACTGGATGTCTTTCTAAAAGATAAGCTAGGGCTCAGACAGAAGTTATGGGCTTGATGCAGTGTTTACTCGATGAGGTTCTATGACCTGGGCTACGTAGGAGGTCAGACTAGATGATGATAATGGTCATGTTCCAGTACCAGATATGGCCTGGCAACAGAGCCTGCTTATACACATGTGACATGTTCATCATAAGTTCCTTTAATGCTCTGACAGGTATGGCTGAGGTTCCTTTAAATCAACAGTCACCAACCTGTTGATCCCGGAGCCTCGGCCAGTCAATCGCAATCTCCGGGCCGCTAAAAGTCCAATGGGTGCAGGGGCTCAGCCCTGCCTTCCTTGGCCCCATGCCACTCCTGGAAGCGGCTGGCTGCTGGCATGTCTCTGCGGCCCCTGGGGGAAGGGGAGGGTGAGGCGGCTCTGTACGCTGCCCTCGCCCTTAGCACCATCCCCGCAGCTCCCATTAGCTGGAAACCGACCAATGGGAACTGCGGGGTGGCGCTTGCAGGTGCGAGCAGTGCACGGAGACCTGCTGCTGCCCTCCCTCCAGGGGCAGCACGCAGAGATATACCAGCAGCCAGCTGCTTCTGGGAGTGGCGTGGGGCCACAGCAGGCAGGCAGCCTGCCTGAGCCCTACTGTGATGCCGACCAGGAGCAGCCTGTGGTAAGCGCCTCCTGCCTGGAGCCTGCACCACGCCGCCCCATGCCCAGCCCAGAGCTCCCTCGCAGACCCCGCACCCCCTCCCACATCCCAACCCCCTACCCCAGCCCGGAGCCCCCTCCTGCACCCAAACTCCCTCCCTGAGCTTGCACCCCAAGCCCCTGCCCCAGCCCGGTGAAAGTGAGTGAGGATGGGAGGAAGGACTGGAGGGAGCAGGGCCTTGGGGAAGGGGCGAGGTAGATCCTGGGTTGATCTTAAATTCAAAATGTGATCTTGTGCGTAAAACGGTTGGAGACCACGGCTTTAAATGAACACGGTGCCACCTAATGGCTGAATAGTGTAATATGGTTTAGCATTCCATTATAATTATAGTCCCTTCTGGCCTCAAAATCTATGAAAAATAGTCTTAAAAACCATAAGGCCTAGTTTAAATGACTCCAATCCTGAATGTTAGTCAAATAGACATTGCAAGAGAATCTCTGCAGTAAATTGTATTAATCCCCTCTGGCCACCAGAGGACACTGTTCAGACATAATTATTCACCCAAATAGTGAATTGGAAGCCTGATGGGAAGTGATTTTAATAATTCACTCACATCAGAACTGGAGTTTTGCTTTAAAGTTTTCAGGTCTCTCAGGTCCCCCTCTCCTCCCTACTCCCTCAGTGAGTAATGTAGCAGCCACTTTAAGAACATAAGAATGGCGATACTGGGTCAGACCAAAGGTTCATCTAGCCCAGTGGCCAATGCCAGGTACCCCAGAGGAGATGAACAGAACAGGTAATCATCAAGTGATACATCCTGTCGCCCATTCCCAGCTTCTGGCAAACAGAGGCTAGGAACACCACCCCTGCCCATCCTGGCTAATAGCCATTGATGGACCTCCATGAACTTATCTAGTTCTTTTTTGAACCCAGTTATAGTCTTGGCCTTCACAACATCCTCTGGCAAGGAGTTCCACAGGTTGACTGTGCATTCTGTGAAAAAAATCTTCCTTTTTAAACCCGCTGCCTATTAATTTTATTTGGTGACCGCTGATTCTTGTGTTCTGAGGAGTAAATAACACTTTCTTATTTGCTTTCTCCACACCAGTCATGATTTTATAGATCTCTATCATATTCCCCCCCCTTAGTCGTCTCTTTTTCAGGCTGAAAAGTACCAGTCTTACTAATCTCTCCTCATACAGAAGCCGTCCCATGCCCCTAATCATTTTTGTTGCCCTTTTCTGAACCTTTTCCAATTTCAGTATATCTTTTTTGGGATGGAACGACCACATCTGCACGCAGTATTCAAGATGTGGGCGTACCATGGATTTATATAGAGGCAGTATGATATTTTCTGTCTTATTTTCTATCCCTTTCTTAATGAGTCCCAACATTCTGTTTGTTTTTTTGACTGCCGCTGCCCATTGAGTGAATGTTTTCAAAGAGCTATCCACAATGACGCCAACACAGCCCTTGTTTGCGCGAGTGGAAGCTGATGTAGATCAGGAGTGAGCCTAGCTCATTGCAGCCCATATCAGCATGCTGTGTAGAATGAAATGAGTGCAAATAGTCACCTATTGAGTGCAATCACCTGTCCTAACTGCAGCAAAACCATCATACTTGTGGCCGCTGTTCCACATTAGTTACACTGCATTATGTAGTCACCCATGTACAACAGCCAGAAGACAGCAGTACTTTTATTGGCTGCATTAACAGGTCTAATACACACAGCACCATGGCAGACCTACCTCCGACTTGACGGGCTTGGATAAAATAGATTGTGTTCGCCACTGAGCTAAAACAGATCAGCAGACATGGCGATTACACTGAAAATCACTGGACGTGGAACGAATGGAGAACATCATACACAGTTTAAAAAACCAGCAGATTAGCAGTAACCTCTGGTTTGAAATGGCTGTCACATTCCATAGTTGGCATTCTCCCAAAGACAAACTGATGAGCGTGTTAAAAATGATTAACCTAAAAATTGGGTCAACCACATGCATTCATTGCACTGATAAATGCAGAATAATATTTTACGATTAATGTTTAGTGTGATTGGTTTTTTTCCATCGTTTTTAGCAGTAACAGCATAATGAAGTGATGGTTCTTTTGCTTCATTCCCTTCCCCCTCACCCCAGATGATATAAGGTTGGAATTGCAGAACAACGCTGACATCATCAATCAACTGAACACATTATCTACCCTGGCAGTAAATGTATCCTCCTGTGTGTCGTTTGATCGCATTCAGGTGGCAAAAAACAGAGAGGAGCTGGAAATGGTAGCTAAAGAGCTTTTTTTGAGGAATGAACTTTTTGGAAGTAAGTGCCGTGTTCAGTTACAGCAATGCCCATGTAATTAATGAATTAACCCTTTTTACCCTGTTATCATGTGCCATAGCCAAAGTGCAGTTCATGAGTCAAGTGCTATACACAGAGTTCTATATTAGGAAGACAATAGGTCCCAGCAAACAATGCTCAACCTGCAATCTTCAGCCAATCAGCCATGACATATTGCATGGCCATGCCTCCTTAGCACAGATGAGAGTGGGCTACAGTCTGCTCCTTTTCATGCAGATAGGTGTAGGTAGCCCTTGGTATCCTGGCAAGGTGCCAGTAGGGTCTTCTGTTGAGCCACCTTGGGAACCCCTGGTGAATCTCCAGGATACAGAGCTGTCCTCCAGATAGGCCTGTAGAGGGAAAGGGATATGTAAAGCAAGTAATATGAAGAGACCACACCTTTCCTTAGCAGATCATACTGTTCTTAAAATGCTTTAATGAAACCAACTAGTAGCCCATTATTGTAGGAGACATATGTTGGCAGATGAGAACTACATTCGTAAAAATCAGATGAATTTGGCCCATTAATATTTGGCTATCATATCAAGTAGGGAAAAAGAAAGGATCTTATGTGTGTCCTTGGTTTAATTTTTAAAGGAATCGGAATGTGAGCTCAGGACTTTCTTGAAAGTCCCATAAACTGTTCTTTTTTAATATCCCATAATTCAAGCCACCATTAAAAACATCTCCCTTATCAACAGAAACTCTACTAACCTTAATAATGTGATGTATCAGTAGTTATTAAAACTGATTTCCTGTACCTCTAGCATACATGAGATTTGATAATCTGTATATGGAATATTTATAGTTTTCCTAGTCGGGTTAGATCTAAGACCAAGGTTTTCCAAAAGTGATTAGTGATTTTGGGTACCTCCAATACTGAGTGCTGATGGAGGAACAACTTAAAAGGGTCTGCTTTTCAGAGGGTGGGTTCTTGGCACCCAGAATCACCAGTCGGTTTTGGAAATGTCAGCATAAATACAGTGTGAGCAACAACAGCTAACTCTGCTTTGACATGCTTGATAGTGACAACAAATTGCATATCTAGCTGAGCAGTAGGCTCTTCAGTTAAAAGACTATTGGGTTTTAATATGCAAAAGGGTTATAAAAATGAGGAGTTCAGATTTGATACTTATACATGGCACTATCCTACTGCAACCATTGTTGACTGAAAAATAAATTTCACTTTGTTTTCTCAAGGTGTCATTTTCAATCTACCATCAAGCAGTAACAGACAGAGGAGAGCAACTCCCGACAGTCTCTCCCTTCCTCCACTAGTCAATTATACCATCCGAATGAGCAGCAGGATTTCCCAAACGACAAATAGGATCAGGGAGAGGATCTGGACCGTGGGCCCACATAATTCAACCTCGCAGAGCCAGATCTACAGCCGAGCCTTTATCTATATCCAGGACAGTATCGAGAGAGCAATCATTGAGTTGCAGACTGGGAAGAGTCCAGAGGAAATAGCTGTTCAAGTCCAGGCCACTCCCTACCCCTGCTACAATAAGGACATGTAAGTTCATGAGCCCTCAGGAAGTCAGCAAATCCATACCCTTGCACTGAGGCAGGACCAAGTAAACCTAGACCATCACTGAGAAGTGTTTATCTACAGTGTTCGTAAAATCCTCCAGTGATGGGGATCTCACAACCTCCCTTGGAAGCCTGTTCCAGAGCTTAACTACCCTTATAGCTAGACATTTTTTCCTAATATCTAACCTAAATCTCCCTTGCTGTGGATTAAGCCCACTACTTCTCGTCAATGACAATGACTTGCAGAACGTGTTATACATTAGCAGGATAATTACAATGGTTGGGACTTACCGGCTTCCTCAAAGCCGTGCTCCCATGAAAAGAAAATCATAATAGAAAAGGAAAATCTATATGAAGATTTAAAGAAATATTATTTTGTTGTTTTAAAGGATCCAGGATGAGACTCTGGCCCTACCGAAATCAATGGCAAAACTCCCAGTGACTCTAGTGGGGTGAGGATTTCACCCAGAGTGTCTTGTCTCATCATCGTACTATAAATATGTGAATCGTCATAATTCCCATAGGTACTACTGTAGGTGAAAATTACTACCCCCATTTTATAGACAGGGAAACTGAGGCATAGCGAGTCACTGGCGGAGCTGGGATTAGACTTCAGGAGTCTTGGCCTATTTCAGTAGGTGTATAAATCCAGATAGTAGCTTAGATAGTAGCTGAGTAGCAGATAGTAGCTTAGAGCTGGGAAACTTATCTGTTGAGCAAAAAAAAAGTCCCTAAGTTTACGAGCCTAAATATGAGCTTTAAGTTACTTGATATTACTTCAAGTCGCAGTATTTATTTTTTGTTCCAGCAATTCCAGTTTAGACACCGTTCATAGCGTACAGTTCTGCTACATATGCCTCTCTCTCTCAGGTGCTGCAAGAGCTATAAAGGAGATGAGGTTGTAACCCTCCTGTCAACAATGTTGAGGGGAGACAGATGAGATTCCAATGCACTGAGCAGTCAGGGTTAACTGCCTGTTATACCAAGTGGTGCAGTATGAATGGTGTATGAACCAGAGTGCGTCTTGATAAACAGACTGGCACAGGAGTGAGGAGTTTTGGGTTCTGCTCACCTTGAGCCAGATCTCAGTGGGCGTAAATCAGCATAACTCAGCTGACTTCAATACAGCCATGCCACTTTATACCAGCTGAGGATCTGGCCCCTAGGTGCGACAGTTATGATAAGAAATGGGATCCTGAGTCTGTGATGTCTCTGAATTATTACAGGGACCAGAGGCGGCATCCAAGCTGGGTAAACACATGTGTGAAAAGCCATTTTCAATGTATTTTACAGCAGTGAGGGATGTTCAGCAAATTGCACTGTTGGCTTGGACACTCATTCTACAGAGGGCAGTATAACTGACTCCACTCTTGCAGACCGAAAGGGTTGAACAGGGTTGGGCAGGGATGGTGTCCCTGGCCTCTGCTTGCCAGAAGCTGGGGATGGGCGACAGGGGATGGATCCCTTGATGATGACCTGTTCTGTTCATTCCCTCTGGGGCACCTGGCACTGGCCACTGTCAGAAGACAGGATACTGGGCTAGATGGACCTTTAGTCTGACCCAGTATGGCCGCTTTTAATGCAGGACACTTCATACTCAAAGCATGAGGTAGTGCCACCTGAGCTAAAAAGCTAGCTGCATCCTGTAGGGCACTTGTTAACCTTATAGGTCGATCAGCCGAGAGACCGAGAGAGAGAGAGTTGTATTCTCCTAATGTAGGTTACAATAGGATAATTCACATGCAAAGGTCTGCCACCTTATTGTGACTGTGAAGTCGTCAGGAATAGTTCAGACAATATGTCAATTATTTACAGCAAAAATACAGATTTTTATTGTTAAATCATTGTGTACTATGATGAACTATTTCCTGGAGGCACTCGTTATTGAGCTGTAAGCTGCTGTTCTCGCACTCTTGCTGCCAAGAAAACAACTCACCTTCACAATTCTCTTTCCCCCACCTGGAAAGTTCAGGAGATGCCATTTCATTCAATCACTAAAATACCCAGGAGCTGTGGAATGACGCTGCAGTAGAAGCTGCTATAAAATCAACATTCATCAACTGATACCACTTAGTTACCATTTTACAGGCAAAGTTGTGGCAATCTCATATGTCATTGTACTGTAACATTTGGAAACTGCTGAAATTTGGAGACCTGGTTGATGTTCTTTTTAGTTGAAAAATGCAGTTTTATCTAAATCAAAACCTTTCATGAACGTGGGTTGATTTTTATGACGTCTTTGAGTTTCCAACTAAAACAATTCAGAACAAAATTAAATTTTAATTTCTCTTGAAATAGTTTCAGTTGAGACGTTTTGCAGAAATAGTACTGGCTTTTTTCATCAGAAAGGGAACATGCTATATGTTCCTTAAAGTTAATCTACTGTGGAAAATCAATCAGGTAACAATCTTGTTTTCAAATACAGTAGGCTCAATTTACTACCACCACTGCTTCCTTTTGAGTGGAAGGAAAGTCTGCTGGCTAACGCATAGGGATGAGGATCAATAAATGTGAATTCTAATACCAGTTCTGTCACAGTCTGACACTGGGCAAGACACTTGGGCCACAGTTTGCAAATGTGGGTGTCAAGTCAGGCACCTGAATCCATATGTAGGCAGGGAAATAAGCAGCCCGATTTTCAGAAATGGTAATTATCTGCTGACTGTATTGACTAACTTTATTCGGAGTCATGAATTCCCAGCACTTTGGATTTAGGTGCCTAACTTTAGGCATACAGTTTTGAAAATGTTGGCCTTAATTTCTCTGTGCTGCAGTTTTCCCAGCGGTTAAAATCAGACGAATAATACTTACATGGTAGCAGGGTAAAAAGGGTTAATTCATTAATATTTTTAAACTGTTTGGAAGTTCTTGGGTGGAAGGTCCTATGTAAGTACAAAATATCCTTATTCTAATAATTATATTCTACATTTAAAAATATGAGCATGGTTTTCCTCTGCAAAGAGTATTAGTTTGAAAAGTATATTCTTCGTAAATCCTGAATCCAGCACATTTTCTATTCAGCTAAATCCTGCATTTGTCTTTTACAGGTTCTTAAGCAGTGTGACCTACTCTCTTCCATTTGCTCTGATGGCTGCTTGGTCACTGTTTATAGCTGCTTTTGTGAAAAAGCTTGTTCAAGAGAAAGATCTAAGGCTATATGAGGTACAGTAATGAAATTATGACTAGATTTTCTATCTAGAAGATAATGTGACATTGACTGGAGCAGCATAAGTGTTAAAAGCCCCGTTTTCAATGTATAAAATGCACATGTTAAACATGTAAATGTATGGAGTCAATGAAATGAATGAATTGTAGTTGAAGGGACATCACTTACTTTCTTTGTTAAAATGAGAGCTGGGGGCTGACTAGAGTTTTGGCAAATAAACCAACTCCTGCTGCGTGTTTCCATTTAGGTGGGTGGGGATGACAAGTTGTCGATGTGTTATTAGTGGTTTTATTCAGTGAGGAATGGGGGACAGCTATATGAAACGTTCAACCTAAAATCAACTTATATACAGCCTGGCTCAAGTTTAACCTGTGTTTCTGAACGTGCTGCAATGGTTTGCTGGAACTCTGTTTGTGTAAACTGTCTTGCAAAGCTTTTGTTATCTTGACTTTTCCCGAAAGGTCGCTCAGGGCAGTCTAGTCACATAAGTCTCATGGCTCGTCTCTTGTGTCCCTGATTGGACCCATACCCCATGTGATCAGGAGGGGTTTGCAAACTCAGGAGACACAATGTTCCCTGGGTACCTAAAGGAGAGGCTGAAATTGGGGCAGGCCCCCAGCCAGTACAATGCCCCAGGTGTTGTATTTTACATCATCTCCAGCGAAAGAGTGCTCTTCGCTCATTGCGCCTACCAGAGGGAAAATAATAGCATTGAAAGCAAAGTGAAGTTCTTTTCCCTGCCATAATTTAATTGGATTTTCAAAGTGAACATGTACTACAGCCTTGAGAGCTAAAGGGCTTTTGCAAGCCTAACCCTCAGCAATCAACAAGAACTCAGACAGATCTGTTCCTGTTACCATTCCCATGGAAACAGCTGCTGGATCACCAAAAAATGTCTTAAACTAATGGACGCTTACAAAAATTGAAGGAAATTTCATGAGTTTTTTTCTTAAAACAACCCAAAACCAATTAATTGACTGATCTAATTGATCGCAGCTTCATGCCATTTTCCACGGGAACCAGAGTAGCGGCAGGCTTGTTAGAAATGTAGCCAGTCGCATCAGTTATAGAAAAGAGCTGTGAATGTGGTTTCTCTTGCAGCACATAATATTCTTAGGTTACTAAAGCTGAGAGGGCCAGGTTCACAGCTGATGTAAATGAGTGAGCCTTTGTTGCAGCAGTGTCTGTTTACACCAGGAGGCTCTGGATTTCTAGTGTTAGGTAAGACGGAAATGAGGAAATTGACTTTTTCTTTTACAGTGAGCTCCTTGGTTGAGATTTTAAAAGTGTCTTTGCAGTAAAACCACTCAATAGTCTTTTAAAATATACTTGAAATGTTTGAGAAAAGCAACGAATACTATAGGCTTATACGAGAGGCTAATGTTAGTATTTGCGTTGGATTTTGGGGGCCATGTATACCTTCTGGGACATGTCACTCTTGTACTGGACTGTTCTGCAAACACAGGATAGTCTGAAGATGCAAATTTGCTAGGCTACACTGTTTTATAAGTAGAGCATATGCCAAAATCAGAGAGGGCATGCTCTAATTTCATGCACTATCCAGAGCATGAGAAGAGAGAGAAGTATTTCAGTGACAAGTATATAATCAGAAATATCTCTTAATAAACAGCTGTCCCTTTTCTGCCTTCTTTTCCATAGTACATGAAGATGATGGGTGTCAACTCCAGCAGCCATTTCATTGCCTGGTTCATTGAAAGTGCCACCTTCCTTCTAATCACAGTCATGTTTCTCATCATTATACTGAAAGTTGGCAACATCCTGCCCAAAATCAATGTGGTGATTCTGTTCCTGTACCTCATGGACTACAGCCTCTCCATCATAGCCATGTGCTACCTCATCAGTGTCTTCTTCAACAACACCAACATCGCCGCCTTGGTCGGCAGCCTTATCTACAGCCTCACCTTTTCTCCCTTCATTGTGCTGCTGGTAATTGAGAATCATTTGAGCTTTTCAGTGAAGAGTCTGCTGGTAAGTTTTTTTCTCATTAAAATAAAGGGGCGGGGGTGTTTGGCAGCAGACATTTGCTTCTGGTGCTCCCGAGGGTCACAAATGAATGTGAGCTGAGTGGCTTCATTCTAGACTCTGCTTAGGGACATCACCAAGCCACTGCACAACGTGACGCAAGGTAGAATTCTCCAGGTTCTGATCAAGAGCTACCCACAGCTAGACTAGCAAGGCTGTTATGGATAGAAATGAGGGGTTCTGTCAGCACTTTAAGGGAAGGTTGCTGACTTCATTACACCTGGCACTGCCAATTCGTTAATTGCACAAATCTCAAATTCCCCTTTACATAGCAATGAAACCAGACCTCAAGAATTATAACGTAATGCTTGCTCCAAAAGAGAAAAAACAAGATGGTCAGATATCAGTTCCTTTCTGAACTGAGATATGGAATAAAAGGACTTAGCAGGAGGGGCAAAACATCTCACTGGCTAACCCATCTCTGTCCTGCAATGGAAACCTCAGATCCTGCACTCCATTGGGATCCCACAATGTAAAGCAGTTACACCCAAATCTTCAAATGCATTTAGGCTCCTAACGTTCACTGATTTCAATTCAAATTGGGAGCCTAAATACCTCTGAGGATCTGGGCCTTAGTGTCATTTTGGCATACGGGAGTACCTTTCTCATTTCTTGGACTGTATAAAGTCAAGGTATTAGTCTCATAAGTAAAAACCTCTGACTGGAGACAAAATTTTCTCTGGAATCATAGATGTTTAGGTCCCAAAAGCCAAATTCATTGCTTGCATAAGCAAACATAAGTCCACAGAATTCAGTGGATTAATTTTGCCCCGTGCTTCAAGTAATTCTGACTGACTGATTAACTTGCAAAGTTGCAATTTTTCAAAATTTTGTATCGGCCCAAATCCTCTATTTGTGAATACTGCTTGCGTAAGATATCGAACTGTCTGATTTTTGTGTACAAATGCATGTTTTTGCACAAAGAAGTAACTGCATATGCAAAATTATAGGGGCACTTTTAGAGACCACCATGGAAAATTTTATCAATAATGTGTTTGATCCAGTGCTCACTGAAGTCAGGGGAAAGATTTGCAGCCACATCTCTGGCCACTGGATCAGGCCCAATGAAGGGTTTTTTGTGAGTTCTTCGGTAATTTTGTTTTCCAATTTGTTCCACAGAGCCTGTTGTCCCCAACTGCATTCAGTTATGCAAGTCAGTACATTGCTCGTTATGAGGAGCAGGGCATAGGTAAGTAGGGGACATATGAAACTAAGTTTTGCTCCTTCATGACTGTGATACTTCATCAACATATTTCACAATATATTCTCTATATCTTTACTTCAGGCCTGCAATGGGACAATATGTATAGCTCACCCATGTCTGGCGACAATACTTCTTTTGGCTGGATGTGCTGGCTAATTCTGATAGACTCTTTCATCTATTTCATTCTGGGCTGGTACATTAGGAATGTTTTCCCAGGTAAGAATGCCAAGTATTACAGGCGACTGCCACACAGTCTCCCTTGAAAATTATAAATCAGCCCTGGCGGATTCCAGAATTCATGGGAGTGGGTAGGTCTGTCCTCGGCAGTGCCCTCCACTTGTAGATCAAGGAGGCGTGATTTGCTTTTTAATTGTATGTGACACACAGTAATAGCTTAGGGAGTGTCCCTGGGTTCCAGTTGTGACTGGGTATCTGAGAGGAGTAATGAAACTGGGACAGGGTGACGCAGCAGCCCAGAAAGGGTTAGGGGGTCCCTGCCGGTCACATGGCTAGGTGGGCTATATAGGAAGCTGGGCTGGGAAAGGCTGCGTATCTTTTCCCCTGGCTGATAGAAGCCAGGGAAAAGCCTTTGGGGATGTAGCCAGTATTTGTCAGCATAGGAGCCGACTCCGTGGGTGCTCCTGGGCTGGAGCACCCACGGGGAAAAATTAGTGGGTGCTCTGCACCCACTGGTAGCCCAGCTCCCCTCCCCCCCTCCTCCCTTGAGCATGCCACGTCCCCGCTCCTCCACCTACCTCCCAGCGCTTCCCCCTGGCCGCCACCAAACAGCTGTTTGGCTGCTCCGGGGGTGGGGAGGGAGGGAAGGAGCGGGAACATGGCGCACTCAGGGGAGGAGGCAGGGAAGAGGTGGGGCCGGGGCAGGGATTGGGGAAGGAGTTGGAATAGGGGCAGGGAGGGGGAAGAGTTGGGGCAGGGACTTTGGGGAAGGGGTTGGAAAGGGGGAGGTGGGGGCAGAGGGGGATCAAGCACCCACCAGTGGGAGCAGAAGTCGGCGCCGATGTTTGTCAGTGGAGTTGTTTTATTTTGTGTCCTACGGCTCCTTTCATTTTACACAATAACTCATGCCCTGAGGCAAAGGGCTTTAAAGCACTTGGGTGTGATGTTCCCTGGCTGGTGAAATGGTCTATCAGTGTACAGACACCTACAGTGGGCCTGGGCAGAAAAGTAAAGTGCTCCTTCCATCTGACTATGAAATTACTCAGGATAATATATTACACAATACTTCCTACTATGCAAGCGGAGAAAAATCCTATATAGGAGTTACCAATCGTACACGTGGGCATCAAGGCGAGGATGAACTCCTCCGGACTTTAACTTTGCTATTCATCAGTGCGCAGTCGCAGCCAGTACTTTCTGTAAGATGCCAACGAGCAAATACTTTAATTTGCTTCTTTCCTTCTTTTTCCTTTTGTTTATGGTTGCAGGAAAATATGGCATGGCTGCCCCATGGTATTTCCCATTGCTTCCCTCCTACTGGGCCGAAAGCTACGGTGACAGACCATTATGGAACGAGAAGAGATGCGGACTCCTCTTCACCAAACTCTTGCTCAGAAAAGAGGCTGCATTCGCCCGTAAGATGTGTACGTGCCTACTAGAATTGTTAAAGATGGTAACCCCGGCAAGCGCTATATGAAGCTAAGTTTACAACGGGGGCGCCATGTCGTGTGTAGACAATGTTTGTCCAGAGGAATGGACAGTACAGGAATGGACTTGTTAAATACTCAACAAGTCCATTCCTGTACTGGAGAGATTGCTGGTAGCAGTGGGGGCCCAGTTGTTAAATGTAAGGGATAGCTCTAAAACCAGAATGACCGGGTTAGGTACACCCGCTCTGCCATGTCTATGTGCAAACTTGACACTGGCCCATGCAGTCTTAGAGGGGTGCAGTTACCTAGTTTGGGCATGCAGATGCAGGTTTGCCTTTGACAAGAGGGATGCCTGTATTTAAAAGCTTGCTAGGTTTACCTAAGGTACATAAATATGGTTTGCTTGAAGAAAGGGAGGACTTGTGGCACCTTAGAGGCTAACGAATTTATTTGAGCATAAGCTTTCGTGAGCTACAGCTCACTTCATCAGACGCTCACGAAAGCTTATGCTCAAAAAAATTGGTTAGTCTCTAAGGTGCCACAAGTCTTCCCTTTCTTTTTGCGAATACAAACTAACACGGCGGCTACTCTGCAACCTGTCACGGTTTGCTTGGTATTTTTAGCATGTTTTATGCTATGCATGTTTTAGGGAATACCTTCAATTCTGGAAAGCTGAGCTAATATTATTTAGTTAACTACAGGCCTAACAAAAAACCCCTTACGTTGACGTCAAGGAGTGATGGATCCAATCCCACAACTGCTATCAAGCCGTAGTGCTTACTGCCTTGAGAAACCATATGAAAACCAGTTAGACTCTTCTCACTAT
This sequence comes from Chelonia mydas, assembly GCF_015237465.2. NCBI lineage: Eukaryota > Metazoa > Chordata > Testudines > Cheloniidae > Chelonia > Chelonia mydas. Next base: position 67,260,045 of record NC_051251.2, on the reverse strand, counting down.
GCTTTGTAGCAAGTGTTTTCAGGATCAGGACCTAAGGCGTTATCTCCGACAAGTGGCAAGGGATTAAGGGTGGCAGGACATAATTCCATGTCTGTTTCTTTTTAATCAGTTTGTAACATAAATTTCTTTAGTTTGTCTTCTTCAGAAGCATCTGAGCACAGAGCCAGGATCTGCTGAGTTTTAGTCCTCGCTCTTACTCCCTCTGGGGCCTAGGGCAAGTCACTTCAGCTCTTTGTGAGGCTGCGTCTACACTGGAGACCTTACAACAGCGCACCTCTATCGCTGCAGCTGCGCCACTGTAGGGTTTCCCATGTAGCCGCTCTATGCCAATGGGAGAGAGCTTCATTAATTTAATATATAATTGAATTACACCACCCCCAATGGGCGGCGGTAGCTATGTCGGTGGGAAAGCGTCTCCCACCGACACAACTCTGTGCACACCGGTGCGCCTGTCGGTGAAAATTACGTTGCCCGGGGGTGTTTTTTTCACACCCCCGACCGACAAAAGTTTTACAATAAAAGTGCTAGTTTAGAGAGAGCCTCAGTTTCCTTGTTTGTACAATGTGGTTAACACTGTAACCCTTCCCTACCTTCCTGATAGGGGTGTTGAACAAACTGATTGATTAGTGAAGACGGGTTAAACGCTTCGTTCTTATATAATGCTTCTCGTGTTCATAAAGTGCTTATTATTTCAAATAATGGCTTTTTATAATATGAACAGGAATAGCAGCAGCTAAAATAATGAGAGTACAATGCAGACAGTTAAATTAGCATCATTATTACTACTAATGATAATAATTAATTTTTACAAAAAAGTGCCTAGAGGCCCCAACCACGATTGCTCCCCCACCCCCAGCGAGGCCTAATGAGAGACAGTCCTGGTCCGAAGGAGCTCACCCTTCAAACAGACAAGAAAGACAAAGGGAGGTGGGAGGGGGGAGAGAAGTAGAGACGCAGCAAGTGGAAGTATCTTGAGCAAGGTCATGGACAGGTCAGTCATCAAACCATGAATAGAGCTCAGGCAGGGGCGGCGAGTTACATGGGCCCATGGTGCCCAGGCTCCAGCAATATTCAGGGCCCAGGGGCCCAGCTCCACCAATGTTTGGGGCCAGGTCTCTCCCCCAGCTCCACCTGCTGCCCCCACGCATCTCCTCCAAGTGTCTCCCGGACCCCACTTGCTGCCCCGGGCGCCTCCCCTGGACCCCGGAGCATCCCTGTCTCAAGCTGGTGGTTGCCCCCTGCAGCTCCACCCTGTGCTCTGCTGTGCTGGCTCCGGGCATCAACTGCTGCCGCAGGGTCCTAGTGACCCCCTTCTAGTGCCAGGGCAGGCTGACCCTGACCCTGCCTTTCCACCTCGGACCCTTCCCTTTTCCGTTGGGACCCTCCAATGGCCCAGGGGTCCCCCCCCCACCCGCAGTCACTGCTCCTGCCCCATGCTGGGCAAGGGGCAGCCCCACCCCCCACCCCCAGTGAGGCTACAGTGAGGGGCAGCAGCAGGGGAGGAGGCGCATATGTGATGGCAGCCCCCACACCTGGCACACACCACAGGGAAGGCAAGGGGGCTTCCTGGACCTGAGAGGGGCCCTAGGAGCATGTGCAGTGACAGTGGTGAGAAGTGAGTGTGCTGCTGGGGGAAGGGGAGAGGGCCCCCCCCGCCCTGGAGCTCGCTGGGGGGGGTCCTCCTCTCTGGCCCCAGCCCTGGGGCAGCCTGTCTGCACCCCAAACTCCTCTTCCCCTGCCCTGCCCCACCCCAGAGCCCGCACCCCCAACCAGAGCCCTCACCCTGCCACACCCTAACCCTCTGCCCCAGCCCTGAACCCCTCCCACACCCCAACCCCCTCATCCCCAGGCCCAGCCAGAGCCCTCACCCCTGCATGCTGCACCCCAACCCTCTGCCCCAGCCCCTCCCACGCCCCAAACCCCTCATCGCCAGCACCACCCAGAGCCCTCACATTTTTACATAATTTAAAAATATATATATAGGCTTACAAGGCAGGGGTGTGTGTGTGTGTGTGGGGCGGGGGGGTACTTAGACCTATTCTGGGCACCACCAAAAATTATACAAATGTTCCGCCCCGGGTGTCTTGACTCCCAGTTAAGTACCCTGCCGTTCGACACACCCTCCCTCCTCAGACAGTTGTGTATTTATTGAGCATTATTTGCGTTAGGTGGCATGGGCATGGGGCCACTTATAAACTGATTAATTTTTACTGGTATGTGTTGTTATAAGCTGTAGAGAGACAAGGTAGGGGAGGTAAGATCTTTTATTGGAACAACTTCTGGTGGTGAGAGAGACAAGCTTTCAAGCTACACAGAGCTCTTCTTCGGGTCTGGGAAATGTACTCCGAGTGTCACAGCTAAACACAAGATGGAACAGATTATTTAACATAAGTAGTTAACACACATTTCCAGGGGCCATTCAAGGTGGCCCTCCAGTCACAGGGAGGAAAGGAAAGGGAGTGAGGAAAAGGCAGCTTGTCGGGAGGTGGGGGGGGGGGGGGGTTGTGTGGATTGTAGATTGCTGTAATAAGCCATAAATCCACTAGTGTCTCTGTTCAGCCCGTGATTTTTAGTGTCTAGCAGAGTAATGAATGTAAGCTCCCAGGCTCGTCCTTTGAAGGTGCTGTGCAGGTTTCCTTTGAGGACGAGGACTGAGAGGTCCGATATGGAGTGATCGTTTTGTGAGAAATGTTCAGCCCAGGTGACAGGGTGTTTTTGTCTTTTCTCATTTTCCTGTGAGAGTTCACTGGAGAGTGCAGTGATTGTCTGGTTTCACCCACATTGTTGGTAGTGGGGCATTTAGTGAACGGGATGAGGTACATCATATGTGGTGATAGGCATGTGTAGGACCCATGGACCTTGAAAGGTGTGTTGCGGGAGGGTATTGATCATCATAGCAGTGGAGCTGTGTCTGCAGGTTTGGCATCTGTTGTTCTGGCAGGGTCTGGTGCCGCTTTGAGTTGCTGTGTGCTGGTCTCTGGGAAGCTTGCTTCTGATGATGAGTCTGGAGAGGCTGAAGGTTGTTTGAAGGCCAGAAGAGGGGCTTCGGGAAAGATGTCTTTTAAGATGTGGTCCCCATCCAGTAGGGGTTGTAATTGTTCAATGATACCCTGTATGGGTTCCAGGGTGGGGTGATAGGACCAACACAGCTACAGCACCACATACAATAATGGAAGTTTTAAGCTGTAGGAAGTTAGAGGGAGAAATATTGGAAAGTTCAAAAATGATGCAAATACCAGGAAATGTTCCCAAGTTTTCAGCTGACAAGAATATACTTCTCTTTATTGTTCTTTATAAAAAGCCCTATACCTTTTCTCGATAAAAAGGTCCATAGCCTCATATATAAAGTCATAAGTTATCTCTTCTGGTTCTTTTTTTAGATGTCAAAAGTGCCCTTCCTCCTAACCTCGAGCCTGAACCCCCCAACCTCACCGTGGGAGTCTCTCTTCATGGAATAACAAAGACCTATGGCTCCAAAGCTGCCGTTGAGAACCTCAGCCTGAACTTCTATGAAGAAAACATCACCTCCTTGCTGGGGCACAATGGAGCTGGAAAAACAACGACAATGTATGTCTCTCTTGAAGAGTGGTTATTAGACGCTGCATCAAATGGGTCTGTGTTGCCAGTGGGGATGAGTGAAAGAACAAATGGGAGTTCTCAGTGTTATAAGGTCTGGATAAGATGTCTTCTTTGATTTGGTCTTTTTGTAATTATCGTACATGGTGTACCTTGCCCCTTGTCCATCCCCCCTGTTATAGATAAGGGTGTTTTTCTACTTTGGAGTCTGACCGTACTGGTTTAGAGCATTTTAACAGGGGAAAGTGATCTCTCCTGATATCGAGGAAACAGAATTAAAAGCCATAATAGTCATTGGGTGCGTCCTAATCTAACGGAATTCCTATAACATTATATAGCACAGCAGTGACTGCAAGTTCCATGGCACTTTGGTGCCCATGGCAACTTGCTCCCAAAAGCAGCGGTTGATTGGCTCATATCCCAGGCTGCAGCAGTACTGGGAAGAAGCTTAATGGCTGCGTATTTAAATGAAAAGCAAATGAGTCTGCTGGGCTGGGAAGAGCAATGGGTTAATCTAATTTGGCCTTTCAGTTCTGCCAGGTTTGCATGTTTTCATTATTAGGATTTTTAAATAATGAATCTTAGAACAGACCCGTAGGACTGGATTTCCCCTGCGTCCAAGCTGTGCTCAGCACTAGGGTGGGATGATGAGCCCCCCAGGAGTTGTTTACACCTCCGGCGCTGTGAATTGGTCTGTGCAGAATCCAGGCATGTGTAAAAGCAGCAGGGGTTAGAGCAGCCTAAGGAACCCGACATCACAACAAGAGCAATGTAGCACAATGGAACTCCACCCCACAATTGACATCCATCCTAGCTCCCCAAACATGTCCTCTGTGCTGCACTAGGCTGGGGTATGACTGTTCCAGGAGCAGCTCCATCAGTCACACAGGTGCCTAGGTTAGAGAGTATGAAACCCAGAGCTCTCCATTGTAAGCCCACCTCTCTGGAGTCCTATGCTGCAGACTTAACACAAGACCCTCCTTCCTCCCTTCCACAGCACCCCAGCATTAGAGCGATAGGCTCAGCATACCAAACCGTGCAACAACTGAAAGGCCCAGGAATGACGAACATGTAGGCATTACCCGGACAGTACATTAAGCTGATAAGTAAAGAGATCCCTAGGAGGACTGAACCCACAAAGGCAGACACACCTTATGACTCTGGATTACTAATTCATCCTGTATCCGCCGAGGAGATCACAGAGAGAGATGGTGTGAGAATAATCATAGTGACTTCCTGGAACTTGACAGCTGGGGCAAATTCTGACGGGGATGAGCAGGGGTCACAGGTTCCTTTCTTTTCCTTTTTTAAATGCAATTAAGGGAGGGTTTGGAGTCCCAAGGGAATGAAGAGCTCTTGCTCAGGGCTTAGCAGCAGCTGGGAAGGCCAAAGGGCAGCTTGAGAAATAGCTTCTCCTTTTAAACCCTACAGAAAGTCTCTGAAAGCGACCTATATTGTATTAGTAGTCATTCTGGGGAGAAAGTACTTGCCTCAGTTCCACTGGGTATTGCTGGGTAGGTAATTATTTGCCTGAACTAACCTACTGGATGGAGACCTGAACTACATGAGGTGCTCACTGTAGGTGTTTTGTCTGGAAGTCTACGATTTTTTCTTGCTAAGAATGGCAGTGAACTCAGTGAACTCTCACTTTCAAAGCCAATGTGGTTACCAGCAATTTGGAGGTCACTAGATAGTGCAGCTAAAACTCTCTAAAATTTAGAGTGATCTTCACAATGTGGTTTTTCAGTAACTAAACAGCAGCTCGGGGGTCCATATTTATCTAAGTGTGGGGTAAGCCCGGTGGCCTGATGGCAGAGCAGTGTGCTTCCACAAAGAGGATCTGAGTTCAGAACCTGAGCTTTGGCCCCTTGACTCTGGGCCATCAGACCCTGAGCGTGTTGCTGGTATAGAATAACCCTCTTATGGGCTCCCCAGCAAAGACACAGAGCTGACAGGCTCTGAAGGGAGCTGTCTTGTCCTCACTGGCTGAAAAGAGCGTTGCCATGACGTGGAGTCTTTGTGAATGGCAACGGGGGAGAGATAAAAAGGTGAAGTGGGGATACCTCTTGCTCCCTTTCTCTTTACCTGGCTGCACAGGTCAGTCCAGTCTTTCCTCATGCTGTAGGCCCCCAGAGCTGTCTGGGACTTCCGCTTGGCAGCTGGAATGTGGCTGCCTTGCACTAAATCAAGGAGAGTTATATTAGGAGTCCCGCTAGGGGAATTCTGCTAGGCGCTCAGTGAGCCCCTGGGGAAGAGAATCTCCGCATTTGTTTACACCATTTTCTTTTTTCTCCCAGATCTATTTTGACAGGGCTGTTTCCTGCATCATCAGGCACGATATTTGTTTATGGCAAGGATATCAGGACCGATCAGGACCTCATCAGGAAGAACATGGGTGTCTGTATGCAGCACAACGTGCTGTTTAGTTACCTCACTGCCAAGGAACATTTGCTGCTCTATGGCTACATCAAAGTCCCGCACTGGAGTGAGCAGGAGCTGGATGAGGAAGTGAAAAGGTCTGATAATGCGGATGCCACACTCCCTCAGCATGTGTCACCTACAGTGTTCTCGCATGTTAATGCAGAGTGTGGCTGTAATAGTCACCACAAGTGGTTGGACTCAATGCAGGAATCACTGGGTAAAATTCTACAGCCGGTGTTAAGCAGAAGGTCAGGCTAGGTTATTATAGTATCCCTTTTGGCCTAAAATCTTTGGAGCTAGGAAAACATGGACCCTGTCCCAAGGAACTTACAATCAGCTGTAGATATTCTTCTTGATGAGATTCCCCAGTATGGTTCCAGGTACTTTGCACCACTCCAGAGACAGAGCTCCAACGAGCCAGCTAAAATGGGATTAGAGCTGCTTTGTGTCACCAAACAGTGCAAAGACCAGGAACCTACCAGTGAATCTGGCACTTTGTGTTCTCCAGCCGCAGGATCCTGCCCTTAACCTTGACATGTCAGATGGAATTTTTGAAGCATCCTAAACCCCCACCCCCCGTGTCTGAGCTACATGTTAAACTATCATGCTGCATTATGACAATTCTGCGTGGCAGTCCATGCCTGAGCAGTTTTTCATTTGCGTTAATGTTGCTTGATGCATTCAGATTCCCTTCCTTTTGCTAAATAACTGAACTGCAGCCTTTGGGGGCTTTTTTGCGTTTTGAAGGACTCTGAAGGATACTGGCTTGTACAGCCATCGTCACAAACTAACTGGCTCCCTGTCGGGAGGGATGAAAAGAAAGCTGTCTATATCGATAGCTCTCCTTGGTGGATCAAGGGTCGTGATCTTGGATGAACCAACCACTGGTGTGGACCCATGCTCTCGGAGGAGTATTTGGGAGATTATATCGAAAAATAAAAAAGGTACTGCACAGATACTTGGGGTAGCATTTTTTAAATGCACCCAAGTGATTTAAGCTCCTAAGTGGCTACGTCACTTTTGAAAATGGGACTTAGGGTCCTTTGTTGCTTTTGAAAGCATTACCCAAGATTCTTACACATGAAAATCCAGCAGCAGTAGCCACAGTTAGAAATGGGGGCCCTGGCAGGTAAAAGTTGCCCTTGCTGCTAATGGCAGGATTAGGGTTGGCTGGAAAATGGTTAGATGTTCAAGAATGGGTACGGGCAGGCTTGGCCAAGCAATTGTGTCCCTCATCCAGGCTCTGATCCAAAGCTCATTTAAGTGAATTAGAGTCTTCAGTGGGTTTTGGACCAGGTCCCCAGTCCTTGAAAAATATTTCCAGAAGAATTATAATACATTTATCAATGAGGGAGCAGTTTTCTCGAAGTCTTAATTAATGTAACCACTTCATGAAAGGGGCCTGACTGACAATCCACATGATTCATGCCCGATCTTGTACTAGCACCCAAGTGACTGGTCTGAGGGCTGAATGGTTCAACCAGGCCAGAATCCTTCTCCCTGGGCTAGGAAGTAGCAGCAGGACTGCGCCCGGGGCATTACTCCAGCCACAGGGATGGATGGAGCTTCACAGCCCAAGCACCTCTGGATCTATAGCTGGTGGAAGATCCATTGGTACCACCTTTTTCTGCCTCTCCAAAAACCTCCATGGACTATGAGATATGGAGACCACAAAGAGCTGGGCTTTATGGGGAATAGGGTCTTTTCAGACCCTCGATGGGCTCCTGTTGTCTTCCGCTAAATTCACTTTGAAAAATTAACTCTGCCATAGTGCTTAGGGGAGCTTTCAGTTTCTTCCTAATTTTGCCTCTTAATCAACTCCACTATTAATTCTAGACATGTACATATGATATTCAATTCACTGTCTGTAGCCCTCATTTGACTGTGTCTTTTGCCTGTACCACATATTTCAAAATCTCCATTTATTCTATCGTGTGTCTTTGCTTTGTTTTCATATGCATTTTCCAGGCCGAACAATTATTCTCTCTACCCATCACTTGGATGAAGCGGAAGTTTTGAGTGATCGAATTGCATTCCTGGAACATGGAGGACTCAAATGCTGTGGGTCTCCATTCTACCTCAAAGAAACGTTCGGTGATGGATACCACCTGACTCTCACTAAGAAGAAGGTTTGTAACTGTGTTGGGAACTGAAGAGGTTTAGGCTGAAATTTTCAGAAATAACGAGTGGTTTTGGTTGCCCAATTTGAAATACCTTCAAGGGGCCTGAGTTCCATCGTAAACAGAATTGACAAGAGAGAGGCAAATAACGGCATCCCATAAAAATCAAGCACACTGTAGAAAGGTTGGTAGAAGGTCTTATCTACATGGTGGAAATTGACCAGAATAGCTGTTCCGGAATAATTCTCATGTATGGACCCTTTATTCCAGATTAAAAATGATATTAGTCCAGAATAAAGTCACTTTTATTTCAGAAGAGTTCCCACTTGGGGAATTATTCTGGAATAACTATAGTGGCCAGTCTGAGTTTCCCCAGACATGCCATAAGTGGTGGAGTGAATCAAAATGAAACCTTGAATCCTGATTCAGCACTTAACCACGCTGGGAAAAGATAAAGGGTTTATGGGTAGGGTGACCAGATGTCCTGTTTTTAAAGGGACAGTCCCGTTTTTTGGGACTTTTTCTTATATAGGTGCCTATTACCCCCACCCCCCCCCCCCCGTTCTGTTTTTCCACAGTTGCTGTCTGGTCACCCTGTTTATGGATGCCTTCCAGTCACATGGCTGCTCAGGTGGGGTACAAAAGGAACAGGAAGCTGAGTCAAAAGGGGAATTTAGGGGAAGGGTGAGTCTTCTCTCCTCCTCGCTGTCTAAAGCAGGGAAAACCTCTGGGAATCTTGGCCCAGTGTTTCTCAGCTTTTTTAGCTTGCACTCATGCTTATCCATAAAGTAAGCTTGAAGGAGATGAAGCAGATGAAGGTCCCACATTCAAAATCAATGGGAGTTGTGGCCCTGACCCTTCTCGATGCTTTTGAAAATCTCAGCCTAGGCCAATGGGGCTTAAGCACTTGCTTAAAGTTAAGCACGTGCTTGAAGTGCTTTTCTGAAAGGGGGCCTTTGTGTGCAAGGTTTTAGTCTGGTGTGCTAGGGGACAAGAAACAAAATAGTGGGATGTAACCAGAAAATAGAGAAATTCCCCAGGGGGTGGGGGTGGGGTGGGGGATTTCCTTGGCCATGGCATCTCCACTTTTGATTACCAAGTAGTTGCTCTTATTACTCCTGAGGGCATTCTGCTCCAAAAATTAAAAATTCTGCCCCAGAAAAATAAAAATTCTGCACACAATATTTTAAAATTTTGCAGATTGTATTTGTCAAATAAATGTGGAGACTCCAGCATGGCATTGGGTATCACAGGCCACTGGCTGCACAGAGGTGGGAGATCACAGTGCAATGCCCCCAGGACATGGACTCAGCGGTGAGGCTGCACCCAACCCTGACACAGCGCAAGGACTGGGGTTACCCCAGAAACACCCCAGGGCCCTGCCCCTCTGTCCCAGGTGCACCAGGCAAGCTCAGCAAGGGAGGATCCAAGTGTGGAGGGGCTTAGTGTGGGGGGATCCAGGTGTGGGTTGAGAGGGTTCTGTGTGGGGCAATCTGGGTGTGGGTGGCTCAGTGGGGGATCCAGGTGCAGGGGGGATCTGGATGCACAGGGACTTGGTGGGGGGTTCTGGATGCAGTGGTAATGGGACTCTGCAGGGGTGTCCAGGTGAAGGTGGTTGGGGCTCAGTGGGGGGAGGGTGTCTGGATGCGGGTGGGATAGAGCCCAGCAGGGGGGGTATGGGTGTGGGGGGCTCAGTGGGGGGTCCAGATGCAGCTGGTTCGGGCTCAGTAGGGTGGGGATCTGTGTGCAGGTGGCTTGTCTGGGTGGTCCAGGTGCAGAGGGAGTGGGGTTTATTGCGGGGGGGGGTTCTGAGTGCGGGGGTGAGGCTTGGCAGGCGGGTCTGGGTATGAGGGGGTCAGGATGCATAGGGGTTGGGCGAATGGGGGAGCAGCTCGCTGTACAGGAATCCCTCCCCCTGCAGCGGAGGAGTGATGGGTGCAGGAAGCGGGGGCTGGGGGGGGGAGGAGTTTGCAGAGCTTCCTTCAGCTGGGGGAGAAATCTCGTGGTAGATCTGACCCAGCCCCAGATGCTGTGCAAGGGAAGAGGAAGTCCCATCCTCCACAGCCCAGCCGGGACTAGCAGCTGAGCCCGCAGGGTAGGAGCCACCAGCCAGGTCTTCGTCAGTCCCTCCTCCTGCCCCACAGTGATTTACCTCTCTGCTGGCTGCCCTAGGCCCACAAAACATACTGCTGGGGAGGGTTGCATGACTGATCTTGTGGCTTTACTTTGCTTCCCTGTTAGGAAGTCATTTTTCTGCGGGGGAAGCAAAGAAATCTATACGGGACATAAATTCTGTGCATGTGCAGTGGCGCAGAATTCCCCCAGCAGTAAAGTCGTACAGAGGTTCTGTGTTCCTTCTGACAATGAGACCTTCAGTCTCCTCACTCCACGCTCTGCGTCTGTGTTGCGGTCTATGATGGTTTACCAGAGTAAGCCATACCATCCACAGAGAGAGCTGGCTGTCAACCCTGCTGCTATTTGTAAATGATACTGGACCAGCTAAACCCTCCATGGCCCAGGGGCTGAGTGCTGGGCCAGCTCAGGGAGGAAGAGACTAACAAGGGGCAGAGGCCTTGAGTTTGCCTTAGAGCAGAGAGTTCTCTAACTAGGCCATTGACCCACCCTCTTTGCCCCCCTGAAAGCTGAAACACAGACGTCCTCCATTCTAAAAGAGGAATAGGATATCACGGGAGGTTAAAGGTAAAGCTGCCTGTTGAATGTAAATTCAGCAGTTGGGAGAGTCCATGGGAAATGTCTTCCCTGGAGCCGAGTGTTATGCCACTTCACAGAGGAAGAAATCTGCTTTTGATATTATGGTATCATCAGAAGCCCTGCCAGGTAGGGTACTTTGCAGATACTTAGTGAGAGCCACTCCATGCCCCAAAGAGCTCACAGTCTAAATAAATGAGACAAAGTGAGTATTATTAGCTCCATTTTACAGGTGGGAAATGAGACACAGAAAGCCTAAGGCTCAGCTCCTCAGAGGGATATAGGTGCAGAACTCCAGTTTAAATCAATGGGAATTAAGTGCCTACCTACTTTTGAAGATCTGGGTCTAAGGGTATGTCTACACTGCAGCTGGGAGCGAGCCGCGCAGCCTGGGTACACAGACTAGCATGAGCATGCTGAAAATAGCTGTGTGAACATTGCAGCTTTGGCAGAGACACAAGGGGCCGGGTGGCTAGCCTGAGTCTCTGCTGGAGCTGCCTCGTACACACAAAAACAACAAGGAGTCCTTGTGGCACCTTAGAGACTAACAAATTTATTTTAGGGGAGGGATAGCTCAGTGGTTTGAGCATTGGCCTGCTAGGGTTGTGAGTTCAATCCTTGAGGGGGCCATTTGGGATCTGGGGCAAAAAAAATTGGGGATTGGTCCTGCTTTGAGCAGGGTGTTGGACTAGATGACCTCCTGGGGTCCCTTCCAACCCTGGTATTCTGTGATAAGTTTTCATGGGCTAGAACCCACTTCATCAGATGCATGGAGTGAAAAAATGTAGGCAGGTATAAATATACAGCACACGAAAAGATGGGAGTTGCCTTACCAATTGGCGCTCAGTGCTAATGAGGCATAAGCTTTATCTGGGCATAAGCTTTCGTGGGCTAGAACCCACTTCATGCATGGATTGAAAAAACGTAGGCAGGTATAAATATACAGCACATGAAAAGATGGGAGTTGCCTTACCAAATGGGGGGTCAGTGCTAATGAGGCCAATTCAATTAGGGTGGATGTGGCCCATTCCCAACAGTTGACAAGAAGGGAATGGGCCACATCCACCATGATTGAATTGGCCTCATTAGAACTACAAAAAGTAATTTTCCCTCTGTTGATATTCACCCCTTCTTGTCAACTGTTGAGAATGGACCACATCCACCCTAATTGAATTGGCCTCGTTAGCACTGACCCCCCATTTGGTAAGGCAACTCCCATCTTTTCATGTGCTGTATATTTATACCTGCCTACGTTTTTTCAATCCATGCATGAAGTGGGTTCTAGCCCACGAAAGCTTATGCCCAGATAAATTTGTGAGTCTCTAAGGTGCCACAAGGACTCCTCGTTGTTTTTGCTGTTACAGACTAACACGACTACCCCTCTGAAACCTATCATACACACAACTATTTTCACCATGCTCGTGCTTGTCTGTCTACCCAGGCTGGGCGGCTCACTCTCAGCTGAAGTGGAGACATAATCTAAGTGACTTGCCCAAGGTCACTCAAGTCTATGGCAGAGCTAGGCCTTGAACCCAGATCTCCTGCAGCCCAGTCCAGTGCCTCAGCTGTAAGACCATTTCATCTACCTTAGATAAAATTGGAATCTCGTGTCTTGAAGACGGTTCACATAACACTCGCAGATAAAGTTGTGGGTTAGGAGGCTGGCACCCCTGACTGATATTTGATCATCAAGAAATATCTTCTTTTCCTAGTGTCCAAACCAGAACCTGGCAGAGGAGTACGACACCTCAGCAGTGACCTCCCTGATCCAGTCACACCTCCCAGAAGCTTATCTCAAGGAAGATGTTGGTGGAGAGCTTGTGTATGTGCTTCCACCATTCAACTCCAGAGTCTCTGGAGCGTATCAGTCTCTCCTAAGGGCTCTAGATACTGGCTTGAGTGATCTCCACATTGGCTGCTATGGCATTTCCGACAGCACCGTGGAAGAGGTATGAGTTTAAAATCTTTTAGTTTTAATTAAATGATGTGGAGAGTCGGTGATTAACTTTCCCAAAGATCTATAATTCTGCTTTGGGGCCAACCAGTGACACGACTGGGTGGGAATGGTGTGTTGTTGGTTTTTGGTAGGTTAGTCAGCTGGTGTTTCCCCCCCTCCCCCGCCCACTGGGTTTTGTGTTTTGTTGTAGTTCTTTTTTTTTTAAAGTCCAGCAATGAGAATGTTCTGGCTCACCAAAAATTCCCACCTTGCTCAGTGTTTTTCAGTATCTTCCCAGGAAAAAGAGATGATGGGCGGGGGGGAACGGGAGTGGTGCTGTGCTACTTAACTTCTTTTGGCAATCCCAATGAATCAGGGTGTTTCGGCTAAAACAATCAGAGTGAGGGAGTTCATAATATCTACATTTTGTATGTTGTCCATTATGCTTCAGGGTGAACACCATATAGGCCACTCAGAATGACTGTCTCCGTCTGTCTGTCTGCAAACCCACAGAGACAGTGCTGCATCGTTTCCCCTTCAGAAGCTTTAGTTCACTAAAATAAATGTTTTCAGATGAAAGAGTAAATTCTTCAGAAACTGATGGGGGCTCCTGGAGAGGCATTGGTCCAGGTGCCCAGTCTGACCTGTTGGACTCTAACCCCCAGAAAGTGTGTTTTCTCTATCCTAGCCAAAGTCACTGTGAGGCTACTGTTGAGAATCTGCTGACATTTCTTGTGAAGAAGATTTATTTTCCACCGCTGAATCATTAACGCCCACCAAACACAGGCATTCAGCGAAACATAAAGAAATTTTAAACATTAAGGGCTAGGTTATCACAGCCCTTTCCTGGCAGTGCAGTAAGGGGGCAAAAGGCCACCATTACCCCCTTGAACAGATCTCCTGGACTTGTCTTCACTGCAAAGTTAATTTGATTTAACATGGGTGTTGCCCATCCCCACAAAACCCCCTAACTTGAGTGCTTTTAACTTGGCTGGACCAAGAGGCTGTGTCTTCAGTAGGCAAAAAAGTGTGTTCTTAAGTTAATTAACTTGAGGTAAAATCCTAGCAAGGACAAAGCAATTTGTGGTTTTCACATGGGTTAGCAGGTCAAGTTAAAAACTTGGCTTCCCAGTAATCCTTAATGCAACTTGCTGACTTGTGTGAAAGTCACAAATTGCCTAGTCTTCACTACGATTTCACCTCAAGTCAAGAACACACCATTTTTGCCTAGTAAAGACAAGACTGAAGCGGGTATAGGGTAAAACCTGAGTGAACGCAACTTTTCAGTTGACAACACAACCATTCTGCCGTGCAGATACAGCCTACTGCCACGCGAGTGCTGTTCGTCTTCCAGTGCCTTTCCACAATTCCCCCCATGTGCCCAGACAAGTTCTTCTGTAATTCACTGGGAAAAAGTGTAACAGCAGCACTAAGAATCATGGGATGTGTCCCCAGAAGTCGGAGTGCCACACATAAGTCAGTGCAGACGCAGCAACTCGAGTGTTATTTCACAGCGTGGCCTCTCACTCGAGCTAGGCTACTCAAGGGAAGTCACTTGAGCGTAGATAACTCGGGATAACTCCGCAGTGAAGGAAGGCCCTCTCAGTGGGGTGAGCAAAGGCTTCTTGCTCAGTACGCCCCACTGCAGGTGAACAGGCAGAGAGGGAACCCGGATGGGTGGAGACTCACTCACTAGCCAAAGTAGCTGATAGGGTGCACAGTGGAGAGGAAGCCACTCCATCAAAAGGGGCAAATTTACACCTCACCCAGAGCAAGGAGGACAGCAGGGAGGGGACTTTAATTCAGAGGGTTGTCTCTGAATCTCACAATGTCTCATGAAGGCCAGGGGCACAACTGGATGATAAGAAGACAAGCTGAATGGTTGTTCTGTTTTGTCGTTATGCTAGGGAATGATTGTAACTTGGAATATTCTTCTCTTTTGTTTTCTTGTCCTGTAGGTATTTCTCAACCTGACTAAAGACCTGGAGAAAGACAAACAGCATGATCCTGGATTGTCCCAAGAGGCCAGTGGACTAATGGACACCAAGGAGATGTCTCTGAGCACGGATAGCGTCACTGAAAGAGATGGTACTCATTTAACACGATTTTATTCCCAGTTTATACCAAGTGTAATTAATGACAGCTAGGCTCAGCAGTGAACACACTGTCTCCTTTCTTTGGTTAAATACAGACCAAACTTCAGCCAACCAATCATCATCTGTCCAATACAAGTACAGTACAAAATAGTTTTATAATAATACTGGTTTCTAATTGTCTGAATCACAAAAAATGTTCTCAATGTATTTTTTTACCCACCTTCTGATAAATAAGTCCTTCCTTAGAACACAGGATTGGGACTCAAGAGAACCAGATTCTATTCCTGGTTTGGTCCTTAGCCTGCTGGGTGACTGTGAGTAAGTTACATCACCACCCTATGACTCACTCTTGTCATATGTAAATGGGGACAATGAAACTGACCTTTGAAAAATGCTTTGAGCCCCATTGATGAAAAGTGCTAGATAAGAGCTGGATATTATTATTATTATTTAATCCAGTCAAATACAGCTCTCGGTAAAGGTGCAAATGTGCATCTGAGTGTAAGCACTGTAACAGATGCAGATGATTATTTATAAAAATTAGACCAGCCTCAAAGAAACTACCTGGAAAGACCTTTAATTTTGTGTAGCACGAACGCAGCTAGGGGAGAGTGAGCTGGTTTCAGTTTCTTTCTGTCATAACCATGCTGGCAGATTAGAAACCTACCTTTTTGCTTGTAAATGGACCCTGTAAGATAGAGAAGTAATTGAGGAGATACAGGCTAGGTATTAGAAAAAACTTTTTTTTTTTGATTTATAATTTTTTATTAATTTTTCCAAATACAACAAATATACCAAAATACCAGCTTCATCCTAATACACAAAGTAAGTAAAGAGGGGTAGATTAAAGGGAGGGGAAGCAACATGTCTATCTTCAGGGTCTGCATTCATCATAGACCTCTAAAAAGTCAGCCCAAATAATTTTGGGCATGCCAGAAGCTGGGAATGGGCAACAGGAGATGGATCTCTTGATGAGTACCTGTTCTGTTCATTGCCTCTGGGGCACCTGGCATTGGCCACTTTCAGAGGACAGGATACTGAGCTAGATGAACCATTGGTCTGACCCAGTATGGCTGTTCTTGTGCCTCTTCTGCGGAATGCCGGTTGTTAGGAAAAACTTTCTAACTATAAGGATAGTTATACACTGGAATGGGTTACATAAGGGGGCTGTGGAATTCTGGAGGTTTTAAAGAAAAGATTAGACAAATATCTGGTCTAGGTATACTTAAGGTATGTCTACACTGGAACGCTCCCGTGGCAGCGCTTTGAAGTGCAAGTGTGGTCGTGCGCGGGTGCTGGGAGAGAGCTCTCCGAGCGCTCCTCGTAATCCACCTCCACGAGGGGATTACGCTCTCAGCCTGTCTACACTAGCGCTTTAAAGCGCTCAGACTTGCTGCGCTCAGGGGGGTGTTTTTTCACACCCCTGAGCCGGCAAGTTAGAGCTCTATAAAATGTAAGTGTAGACAAGCCCTTAATCTTACCTCAGTGCAAAGGGCTGCACTAGATGATGTAGGATTAAGTATAAACTCAATTCCAGCCCTGCATTTCTATGATTTTATGTCCCTTCCAAAGGAGAGCACTGAACATTATTTGCTTGGTCCTGTATTATATACGTAGTAATATTTCATTCCTGACAAAGAAAACTCTGATGGACCAAATAGAGAAGAATATCTGGTACAAGCATTTGTCTCCATTTTTTACGTATTCTGTGCAATTATCCATTAGTTTACATGGCAATTCCTATGCCTTGTTCCTTTTCTTCATTTGCAATTTTCAGATAAGTTTTATTATTGATTTGTGTGTCTAAGAAGCTATTTATTAAATGATGAAAACATCAGACTTGCAAATATGAACAGCTGGAAGTTTCCTATGCCAGTTACAGTTGTACATGTAAGCTATTTGTGTTTTGCTGCTGGGGTAAGGAATGAGGAAGGATGATTCAGTGGTTAGTGCACTCCCCTGTGAATTGGGAGACCTGGGTTCAGTTCTGTGCTGTGGCATGGCCTTCCTCTGTGACCTTGGGCAAGTTACATCGGCCCAAATCCTGATTTGAACAGAAGTTAGGTGCCTAAATACTTTTGAGGACCTTGGTCTTAGTCACACTGTGCCTCAATTCTCTGACTGTAAAATGGGGCTAATAGCACTTCCCTACCTCACAAGAGCACTGTGAGGATAAATACGTTAAAGATTGTGAGGTGAGCAGATAGCACAGAAGGAGGGGGGGCAGCATATAAGTATTTAAAACAGGTAAAAGGCTCACTCCCTCTCACACACAGGCAGGCGTCTGTGAGAGAGAGGTGTGATGTAGTGACCTGATCTAGGAATGCCTGAGTTCTAATCCCAGCTCTGGCCTTGGGTAAATCATTTAACCTCCCAGCTCCAATTCTCTCCATCTGTAAATGGGAACAGTAATATTTACGTACCTCACAGAGGTGTTGGGGGGCTGATTCATAACTGTGAAGTGTTTTAACAATGACAAGTGCTAAGTGGGGTTCTCTTTATTATGCACAGACCAAGTCCTGGTTAGATCAAAAAAAGTGACCGGTTTGCCACTGCTGCTCAAGAGGACAACAGCCGTTTTCATTAAGAGGTTCCACCACACCCGACGGAACTTGAAAGGCTTTTTTACTCAGGGCATCCTACCCGTTATCTTTGTGACAGTAGCCATGGGCCTCAGCACATTGAGAACTGAGGTGGCTGAATACCCAGAACTCCACCTTTCTCCCTCCCTGTATGGTTTCTCAGGGCAGGCAGATTTCTTTGGGTAAATCTCTCTTTTTTCATTATTATTAAACCTGTTTTACTGATTGTTTATAAAATGGCAGATTGTGCTGTCAGGAGAGTGACTAAGCAAATCCAGTGGAAAAGTGTTACAAAGAAAACCATGTAATAATAAAGTCATATTCCTAGCTGGTCTGCCTGGGAGAACAGTTTTGCTAAACCCAGCAAACTGAAAGCTTAAAAAAATAGCTTGAATAACTTAAAATCTCTCCCTAGGAATTAATTCGGAAGTATGTGCTCCAAGGTTTTAAAGGTATTTGTCATTGAAATCCACTGCTGACAGCAGCCATCTTGCCCAAAGGGATATATTTCGCTTCCTTTTTGTAATAAGAAGAGGGGGTGTACCTATTCCCAAACCTTGGGCCTTCAGCTCCAGGCTACAAGATTATAGGTCTGGGACTGAATTCTAGCTCCCAACTCATGTTTTGGGCCCGTCTGCCTCTCTCTTCCCATCTTCATAAAAAAGCAGAGGCTCCATTATCTAGGCCTCACTTAACCAAACCTCTCAGTTACCCAAAGGTTAGTCATGTCTCCTCTCCCACCCCACCCCTGAGGTTTGATTTCAGTACGTAAGCCCTTCCCTATTGAAGCCTGGGGGTCTTCCTAACCATAAAGACTTAATTATGCTTAAAACCAGCCCTTGACTTCTCCAAAACCTCACCCAAATTAATGTAATGTGCAGCTTTCTAATTCAATAATGAAGTTTCCTGTCTGTCTCCAGTAGACCTGGTCCTTCAGTTAGGAATACCAAATTCAGCTCACGCCTTCTCCCCGCTGCTTTGTTGCTCTTAGAGTTCTTACCTTAGCACTGCTCATGTCCTCTTCTTCTCGCCAACTGCTATCTGGGTGGGGTGGGGAGGCAGAGCTACCTGCCTCAGTGAGTGAGCAAAACTCATGTCCTCCATTCCCAGCATGACCTATTCCTGCTAACAGGGTGGGTGGTTTAAGGCAAACACTGCCAAATGGATGGATTTGGAGGGAGGCTCTTCTTTGAGTGGACTAGAGTTTTTTGGCTTCACAGAAGACGGGGGGAATTGATGGAGGTGAGAATGTTGACATGTACCTGTTCTAACTACATTACCTGAAATCACAGTAGATGGCTCTCATTTGGAACGAAATTCAGAACTGCCATAATCGTATACGCCATAGCTACCCCCCTCCACCCCCCAGGCCTGAATTCAGCAAAACACTGAGGCATGTATATAACTTTAAGCATACGAGCAGTCCTGTGGAAGCCAGTGAAACTACTCTTATCCTTCAAGTTACACATGTGCTTAAGTACTTTGCAGCACCAGGGCCTAAAATAATTTATTTCCAATCCTTATGTCATGCAGTGGATGGGTTTTTACTACTGGGTCCGTACTGAAAGTATCTTGAACACTTCTCTCTTTCTTTGTTAAATCTTAGGAACTTTAATGAGACCACAGATGCTTTAGTTGCGTCGATGCTTTCTTTCCCTGGAACAGATAACACATGCTTGAATGAAAGCAATTCGTAAGTAGTTCTTCATCTCTTTCTTTTTAAATTCCTAATCTGCAAAAAGGAAATGACATAAAATTAATAGCTGTCGGGTATTAATAACATCCTTTGATCAGCTGCAAAGTTTTCATACCCTGGAGTCACATCAAAAAAGGCTTCGTCTCTTGCCAGAGTTCCCAAAGATAGACTCACCTCTTGAAGCAATCTGATTTTAAAACTCCTTAAATTTACAAAGAAAATCAAACTTGTCTAAACTCGGAGGACTAGATTGTGCAGCCCACACACGCTATGGTGAGCGCTTACATGAGTAGTCCACTGACTTCACTGAATTTACTCACATGAGTAAGTTCTCATCATAGCTGGAAAGGGTTACCCTGTAGTAAATATAGACCAGAATGAACATCTCAGGTACTACTCAACATGAGGAAGCCTATCACAGTCTAGCCCTGGAGGCCGGGTAAACATCCAAGCTTGAAGGGTCTCGTATCTTTTGGCTGAGTGGGCAGAGGGTGAGGTTACCTGGGATTTTACTGCTAAATCTTCAGGGGGTCGGTGCAGTAACTGCTGAGAATTCCTGAGTGACTTCGTACATTGTGTGCCGTGCAGAGAAATATTTGGGCTGCCTAGACACAATTTGTCAGCCATCAGAGGACTATCCAATTAATGCAACACCCCTGAGAGGGGGGGTTATGTTTCTTTTGTAAGATAATTTTGTCCTCTTCATGTTAGCTTCTTAGGCTGCTTTCTACGGGATTTGAAGCAGCCTCACCAGGCTCTTTCTTAGAAGTCTCACAGCGCAATCACTAGAAACAGATCTAGCAAGAACCACTAAGGAACAAGGCCAAGCACCTCATCAGCAGAGCTGAGCAACCTGAGCCCCCAGTGAAGTCAGCAGGAGCTGAAGGATGCTCAGCACTTCCCGAGAAGCACCATGAGAAACATCAGTCTCTGCAATGTGTTACCTGTGCTCTGTCATCTTCAGTCCATTCACTAGAACTCTGCCATCGTGCAATTACATGTCACCTGCTTGCCAGTCTACAGAAAACCTCAGGGTAACGTGTGCTCATTTTCAGGGTGTGTTTGAACGACAGCATGCTTGGCGAGTGGGTATTCCATGGAAACCAGAGTACTAGATATTCTGCATGCAACTGCACAGCCAGCAGCCAGGTAAAGCTAAACCTTAATGGGGGAGAGTAAATTTAAAACACTCAAGAGGTACCTAGTGTGCTGGAGAAACTATCCTGTGGGACGGCTCACAGGCCTGGCATTGTGACTGGGGACTCATTACCGCCAGGTCGCTGCTTCAGATTCATCCTAGCTTGTGTTACAGTCAGTAGCCCCTAGAGGCCCTAACTGGGATCAGAGTCTCCTTGTGCTAGGCATGATGCACAAACGTAGTGAGAGGCTGTCCCAGTGAGCTTTCTGCCCAAGGCCCTGCTCCGGCAAACATTTATGTGTGTGTTTAGCTCTCCTACCTCAAGTAGCCTCAATGATTTCAATGTGTTTGCAGGAACGGGACCTAAATGGACAAAGGGTGGAGGAGAAATAGGTCTGACAAAGTGATATGATCCCTTCTGGCTTTAAACTCCACAAATCGGAGGCACAGGGATGTGCTTAGCTGAATAGGGGTGGACTTAAGCCTGTGCTTAAACTAAGGCACATGTGTAAGAGTTTTGCTGAATTGGGACACTAATCAGAATGTATGGCCCAACACTACAGAGCACCGGACTCCTGTCTTTGTGAAGAATTGACCCTTGGGGACGGGGGGTGGAGGATGTAAATTTTGCCTTGTGATGTTTTTAATTAAAGGAACAATTTTTAAAACTTGTTTTCAGACTTGTCCAAAGATTGACTTCTCCCCACCTCACAAAAGAACTTTTTCCTCTCGGATGATTTATAATCTTACTGGGCATGATGTGGAAACGTACCTTCTAGCAACTGCCAAAGATTTCCTCCAGAAAAGGTTGAACATACCACGATTTCTTCTCTTTCTCTTTGTCCTGTGTCTCACTGGCCAGTGGCTTCTTACGTGTTTGATTCTCCTTTAGGAAAGCAGCCTTTTTATATTCATTTCTCACATGGCTTATTGCAATAGGCCCAAGACGGTTACTTTAAAGTGTGGTGGGACTCCATGTTGGTTGCACTGAGCACTCTGCTAAGTTATATCGTACAGCGTATGCGTAACTACTGAAAGGTGCAGCTGTAATGGGCAAACGCCCCCCCCCCCCTTTACTCTGATAGATTTTGAAGAAAAGCCTTTGTCCAATCTAGAAACTTAAGGAAAGAAATCTGGCAGAGTACCCAGTTAAGCAAGCCTTGTACAGAGATTGTTGAATCAGAGTTTGGGTGCACACAGTATCTAAGTGGGTGTTTCATTTTAAAATGCGTGCTTCAGTCCACTGAAGTTAAGATTAAGTACATGCTTAAACCGGCTAAACCAGGGCCTTATGCTAGCCGGCGCTGTATAGCACAAGCTGGGTTTGTGTGTGGAAAGTGCTAAGGTGCAAAAATAAATGTACAGTTAAATTAGTCAAGGGAAAACCTACTCTCCATACTGACTGAAAGGGAACTGTTCATCTTCCATGCAAATCTTCCACAAATGTGGAAGTGTACCACTAAAGAGGGTAGAAAGATAGCTTGACTCCGCAGGAACCAAAATGCATTTCAGAATCGTGTCCGTCGACACAGATCAGGACTTAGCTGAATTGTTATCTGTTTACTTGCTTTTCAAAAGTAAAGGCTCCTGCAGCGGTGTTAACTGGGCCACACTACAAACACTGGCCCAAATCCTGTTCTCACCTGCACCTGTGTGAATCCAGGGTGACACCTGTGATGATCGTTAGTTGTATAGTGCCTGGAGGCCCCACGAGAAATTGACGCACCTCCAGTGACTTCAGCGGAACTAATGCTGCGTCACACCTGCCGAGGATCTAGCCCGGCCTCTTTCCAATGACAATAATGCATTTTGCTGTATTGTTTACCCTGCAGATATGGCGGCTGGAGCTTTGGGTTGCCTTTGACTACTGACCTCAAGTTTGATATACGCCCAGTGCCTGCAAACAGAACACTAACTAAGGTAATGAATGCCTCCTGCTGCAATGCAGCTGTAAAGTCAGTGCCGAGTGGACAGGTGCCTGAAACGTCCATGGCTAAATGAAGGTGAAGCAAGATTAATGTCCTGGTGTGTTTTAGGGGCGTTACTGAGTAAGCACAGAACTCCTCTAGATTACCATTAACACAAAGGAAATACATAGAGAATTAAGGAGGGAAAAAGAAATTGAAGGAACTGGATTCATCTCCACTGGTGAAGGGAGGGACACTGTACCTCTCAGCTGCCCCTAACTCTGTTACTCTTGCTGCATCCAGGACCTGCACCACCCAGAGTCCAGCTCTTCACTTTCACAAGCTCTCACTCTCCCCAGCCGCTGCTGCTTTGCTCCAGTAATGGCTCACCTAGCCTGGCCTCGCCAGGACTCCTGTCCTCTCCTCCCACCTCAACCCCATTCCCTCACTCTGCATCTTCTCTGCCAGGGGAGCAGCACAGAAGGTGCACCCAAGGGGATCCAGAATGACAGCAAGAGAGCCCTCTAGAGGGGTCTTTCAGTGCTGCTCAAGCCATTATATCCTGCCATCTAGCAGTGCCGGTCAGGCATAGGGATTCAATTCTAGACTGCTCACGCACCATCTGTTCTGAGGGTGAGCTGGGGTTTCTCCTCCCAGTAACAGAAGCAGTCCCTGGGCTTTGCCCAGTGTACACACTTCTCCCCTCAGCTCTACCCTGGTCATCAATCAAACTCCTACGCAGTCTTTCCACGCCTCATATTAAAAAGCCTTGTTTGGCCTTCACTTGAACTGCCCTGGACAGTTTGCCTCTACTGTGCTAGAGATCTGGCATTACAAATGCAACTGTGTTCGTTCTTTTAAATCAAGCA
Source organism: Chelonia mydas (assembly GCF_015237465.2). Taxonomy (NCBI): domain Eukaryota; kingdom Metazoa; phylum Chordata; order Testudines; family Cheloniidae; genus Chelonia; species Chelonia mydas. The sequence goes on along the minus strand of NC_051251.2, from coordinate 67,236,995 downwards.
TTGCTACAGATGACAAATGCCCTGCCTCCTAGAATACTACCCAACAGAGTGCCAGATACGCATCAGGGAGTTCATGTGAATAGACCCATAGACTCCTCGCTGGGTGAGTAACTGCTCACCAGTGTGAGTAAAGGGGGCACAATCTGGGCGGTAGTGCAGAGTCATTTGTACTTAGTCATGGGGCTGCTTGTTTTTCAATGTAGCAAGATAGAGAAGGCCAACTGAATATTGGGCTATTTCAGAAAATACAGTAATCTTTTCTGGTTTGCATGCAGGTGGTCAATCCATCCCGAAATCGGCAGCTTGCCTGGGCCAAAGAACTAAAAAATATCTGTTTCCTTCCCTTATTTTGCTTGTCCCTGTCTTCTCTTTTCTCCATCTTCCCTCTCTTAGTCATTACGGGTGTTACTAGTTGTATTCTTTCCTACCTACTGATGAGTGGCAAAGCCATGCTAACAACACCATCTGCCCTTTGAGGGAGCGGGATGGACCCTCACTGCAGCCGGCTTGTTTCTTTAGTGCACTCAGATTTACCCATTGCACTTTCTCATCTCTTCAGAAACGTTGTAACAAGTATAAATTGGCATAAAAAAATCCATGGTTGGACTCTGAAATAAAAGAGGCACAGTATGAAAACTGTCAAGATCTGGTAAATTCATGTACATCCTTATAGCCACGACAGTGTTCCTTCAAGCACAGGTCTGCTCTGAGATGTGGCTTCATACAAAATGGAATTGTGCTGTTACATAGTTTATTGTCTCAGTAACTTTCAGAGCAAACCTGCTCTGCTTGCAGGTAAAAAGATGCTTTTATCTAACCGCCAGCCCATCAGCCTGAGCTGGCAATCTGAGAGTTAGTGCTGTTTGTTGTTATTCGTCTTGCGGTAACACTTCGAGACCCCGGTCAGGTATTGCAATCTCATTGGCCTGGGCAAAGACTCCCAAAGAGTTTACAATCTAAGTGTAAGATGAGACAACCCAGGCTGGGTCATTCAACATCCCCAGAACCCCCAATTCAGCTGTAGATCAAGTGCAGTTGAGATGTGCACTGATTTTACTGCCCATCAACGGGATGTCTGGGCACCTTCCATGTAAAATCAAGAGCAAAGTCCTTAGTGGACTTCACGGAGTCTCTGGCATGTCTCATTTTCAGGGTGAAAACTCTGCTAGGGATAAAGGTGGTGGGTTTTTTATGTTTGGCTGGTTTTTTGTAGGGTTTTAGGAGTAGAAAGGGGCACCATCTCTAGGTAAAGTCTCTGCAGCTGGAATGTTGGCAGCCATCCTGCACCGAGCCCTCCATAGATGGACACCTGAAGTTGTTGTGGGTCTGTACAGAGCTCACTTCGGGATCTGGGCCCTTGTTAACAGTTCTGGTGATAGTGCACAAGCCAGCTCCCTTTTCCCATAGCAGCATTGGCTCTGCAGGGCTAGTGGGAGTAAAAAACATACATGTGTCGCTAACGTAAGCCGATAGAACGTGTAATACACAAAGTGTGTATTCCATATTCTGTTCTCCCTTCAGTTCCTCTGGATTTATACCAGTGTAAGTGAGAGCAGAATTTATCCCAGGGGGCACAGCTGTTAAATAACAAAGTGCTGTTTTCACAATGTTTTCTACCCTGGAACAATTAGGTGCCCAGTAGGCACTTCACTTCAATAGGCCTTTTTGAAAATACCAGCCACTGACATTGCTGAAAAGCAAAAGCACCTATTGTGGAAAAGCAAAGTGTCAGTACACGTAATGCCCCAGGCACCATTAACATAAACCATTAGCAACGGGCGCGTCTTTCTTATCTTTCTGAAGTCAACTGAACTAGGTCTTATAGAAGTCGATGGGACTAGTCACAGACTTCGGCACAGTGTAGGATCCGGGCTAATGCACTCAGAATCTTGCACGATTGGGTCGCTGGCCCTTAATTTGTAGATGGCCCAGCTTTAGCAAATGTTTTTACTGCTACTGTTTTTAAGTATGAGTTACGGATGCATTCATTTGTGCAAATGGAAGAAACCAATGTTCTTGGTCATGATTTTCTGCCTGTTGTTTTTGTTTCCCAATGGGGTCCAGGTGTGGTATAATCCAGAGGGGTATCACAGCCTTCCAGCTTACCTCAACAGCCTCAACAACTTCATTCTTCGAGCCAACATGCCGAAAAACGAGTCTTCCAAGTACGGTGGGTGCTAACCAATCCTTGACACAGCTCATGCTGCTCCTTGTGAAGGGGACCCAGTTCTCTGCTTGCAGACAGAAGACAATAGTGGGTGGGCCAGATTCACTCCTGGTGTAAAATGAGCTGTGCCCATTTAAACTAGAAGGAAATTTATCTCCTGGATGAAATCCTGGCCCCACTAAAGTCAGTGGTGAAACATCCATTGACTTCAATGGGGCCATGTCTGCTAATGTTGATTCAATTCACTCTCCTTTAAAGGGTGTCAATATTTCACATGTCTGCTTCTAGAAACAGGGGAGGGGACAAGGTAAAACCTTTAAAATAGGCTTTCCTTCTCCCACAAGCAACAAGGGCTTCTGCCTAGTATTGACTTCCACCTCAGCGTCGAGATAGCTGACTGTAAAGATGTGACATTTCTATGCAAAGAAAGGCTACTTTAGGTTGCTTCCAGTGGGGTGTTAGATTTAATGTTTTTCTCCCTCTGAGCTGTTCATTGTTGGACTTGTGGTAATTAAAGCATTTTATTTTACAGGTGTATACGTTGTGGGGAGGGATACAAACATATTCTCACACACCCCTGAAGTCATTTGGTACACACCAAATGCAGGGTGGTGAAGTGGAGCGTAAAGGTTTATCAACATTCATTTGGAATGACCTGCTTAGCTTTGCCTCACTGATGCCATGCAGTCTCCCAAATTCATGCTGATAAACCTTCATACTCTACTGCACTATTTGTTCCATCCGCATTACATGTGTAATTCAGGCATACTGGTTTGTGCGGGTGTGTGTTTGCCTGTGGCCAGGTCTACACTACAGATTTCTACTAGCATACTCTGTATAGCTCTCATAGTCAACAAAGAGGTGTTTTTACCAGTGTATAGCTTGTTCCACTCATGGGGCGGGGCATTACTACTTTGGTCAAAGTGCCGATTTGTCAAGATAGCTATATCCACAGTAGGAGCACTTTGCCAGTATAGCGTAACCGTATTGCTATTCCAGTAAAACATGCCTTGTGTCGATACCGCCGGTTATCTATAGAGTGAGAGAGAAGAAAGCCTTATATTCGATTATGGGGCCTGACAAGAGTTCAGAACTCACCTATCAAGTGACTTGCTTCAGCAAACACCAGCCATTCTGCCATATTCTAGTCTCTCCTGGCCTCTCTCATGTCAGACGGCTTGAGTTCCTGCTAAAGGATCACACTCAGGGGAAACTGGCTGGAAAGTCATTTGGCTTGTCAACATAAAGCTCTTTATTGACGGATGAATTAAAAGGTAAATCCAACAGAGAAGGAAGGCCTATTTGAAGCTCTAGACCTCCTTGACAATAATTAAAAACATGATTACTATTATAACGATCTATTATGTGTATTAGCACAGCGCATAGGAGCCAGAGACTAGGGCTCCATTGTGCTAGGTGCTGTACAAACGCAGCACAAAAAGATGGCCTCGTCCCCAAGGGGCTTACAATCTAATATAATCCTAAGCAGAAAGGCAAAACATCTGCACAGATTTCTTTCCCCATCACCACATAATAATCACCAGCCAGTGTTCATGTGGCAAACTCCCTCAGCACTCATCTTCTCGCGAAGCAAAACCAACTCCCCGGCCCCACAGCCACCTCCACCATACCTGAAACACCCGCCCTCTCAGGTCAGCAGGGCCCAGCTATTTCACACTCAGTGTGGGAGCAAATCCCCAAGTGGGAAGGGGCCAGCTGGCAGCCCTCTTTTTAAAATACAAATGGGCTCCAGCTCCTCTCTGCTGCCGCAGTATGGCACAGAGCCAAAGGCCATCTCCCCAGCAGGAATGTCCCTGACCAATTTAGTTGTCAAGGGGTGAATCCTGGCCGTGGAGAGGAGTGTGGTGGTGCGCTGGGGAAGATTCCCCTACCCAGTCATCAGTGAGCTACTCAAGCTGAGCTGAGTATTCCACCAGCAGTGCCTTCTCATCAAGCCTTATCCAAAATAGAGTGGCCCGTGCCATGAGTGGGAATGGGCAGACACAGTCAGAGGGTCCCCCACAAACGTACCTTTCAACATGCCAAGGCCCCAGCATGGGACACGGGGTGAGACCCCAAATGAGGGACGCAAAACTTATTTGAGAAGGAAACCCAAAGTGCTGCAGGATTTTTCCCTTTAACATGAACAAAAACCTGCCACCCCAGCGTCACCATGCTTTATTTCTGGTTTAAATAATTTTCAACACAAAAAGGAAGGGCATGCCGCATATATGTGGAAAACAGGTAACTTGGGGATTAAAATGAGTGACATCCTTCAAAATGAAGGACAGTTGAAGCATATTTCCCAAACCGCTCTTCTGCTCGGAGAGCCGTTTTTTCCTAATCCGTCCCCAAGCTTTCTGGAGATGGCCTTTTATGTTTGTTAGAACAGGTGAAACCTCGGAATGCGTGTTCCAGGGGAAATTCTAACATTTTAACATTTCATTCTGGATTATAATGAAACAAACAAAAAAAAATTTCCTGTGAGATGAACTTTTCCAACACAATTTTTGAAAAAAAAAAATTAAATCAGGTCAATTGAAATACTTTGTTCTGATTTTGACTTTTTTATTTTAAATTATGTTAAAATTTATCATACGAAATAAACTTTCAAACAAAAAGTCGCTTTGAAACGAAAAAAATCGAAACCTTCCCTTCTGGTAAGTTTGACCTTTGTTTCAGACTTTTTCTCCCTGAAACAAAATTTCAACGAGGTTGACACATTCCCATGGAAAGTTTCAAGTTTGACAAAATGGCATTTTCTGATGGAAATATGTTCTGCTGGAATATTTTTGAACAGCTCTAAAGTTTGCACTGCATCTAGCAAGTTCTGGGTGTCCTTGGAAACAAATGAATGATAACAAATGACCAGATTGATAATTCCCAGGTCCCCCTAAGGAACCTGTACTCAGTACAGGGAAAATAAATGAATTGATGAGTAAAGCTTAACAGGACTTGTATAAACTGGTCTGAAATACAACTGAAGAGACCCTTCTCTGCAGTAGTTTGCTGGCAGCGGAAAGCCATTTGTTGCTGTGACAAATAAATGACAGTTTAAGAACCATTGAAATGGCCAGATAAAAGCACAGTCATTTCAACAATTTGAAAGAGGTGCCAATCCTGCTTTTGAGGTTTGACTTAAACTTCATATGTTTAAAAAAAGAAACACATAAAAGGAGCTTTTTGCCCTGTCACCAAGCAAATCATAATAGCTTTCGACTTAGGTATACTGGGCTTCCTTTTCTCCACGCCCCCCGCCCAAAAAGAAGTATTGAAATGGAAATTTTGACTTCAAGCTAAGCCGCAGTGAAGGAAAAATGGCTTTATTCTGCTGCATTAACAGATTAGTCAGACTGGATCACCTTTTTTTTTTTTACAGAAGGAAAATATTTTCTAGTTGTTTTTACATCGTTATTAGCAACTGGAGACTTACATTGAATCCCTCAAGAAAAATATTGCTCTCGAATGACACTGCTTTTGTTTTCCTTAAAATGAACTGCAGACCAAATCGCACCATTCCATGTGCTTCAATGATACAGACTGAATAGAGCACATAAAACGGAGGCCAGCATCTTTATACAGCATTATAAATTTAGGCACTGAATTGGAAGGCGGCTGATTTTCAGGGGCATGGAGTACTCTCAGCTCCTTTTGAATTTAACGACACACTCTGAGAATCAGGCCACTTCAGTGCCTAAATATGGATTTAGTTGCATAATTTTAGGCACTTAAAGTTTGAAAATATTACCTTAGCCTCTTCCAGGTCAAAAAAGTCATGGAAGCTGGTCCCCTCTTCCATAGAACTTCACTGGAAATTGGAACTGATCCACTGGGGTTCAGTGGAGTCCCTTTTTTTATTGTATTATGCTGCAGAAGTCTATAGAAAAGAAGCCGTAACGAGACCAATCAAAATCCATCCCCACAAAATAGTATTTGCCAGGGGCTGATGCCACAGATGGCTCATCAACGGCACAGCTCCCATCCTAGAGCAGGGAGGCTGTAGAATGTATAAAGCAACATTCTGCAGCTATGTTAAGTCCTCTTCGCCTTGGGAACCGAGAGCAGCTTCCACCACTGCACGGCCTAAGAAGCTCATTATTTCCATGGAAAGAATGGCCTGTGAGGGCCAGCAATTCCCCGCCTGCATGGCCATTGACACCAGTACAACGTGAGTGTTAAATGCTGCCAGATAGGATGGAAATGTTTTGCACCAGCTTTGCTCTTACTGTGCACAGGCGTAAATGACAACTCGGGGTGCAAAGCAGTGGAGAATCAGGCCTGGAGTCTTATTAATACTGGATCAGGCCTCTGAAGACATTGCTGTGGCAATCACAAGTGTTTCATCAAGCTGATTCTTTTGTGGATTTTGTACAAATATGTTCACTCAAAATCAGTAATCATGAAAACAAGTAATTGTACATGTTATGGAGAAAGAGAAAGGAGAACTCTTGATAATTTTTCTCCTTCATACGAATTAAAAAAAAAAGTGACTACCTCTGCCATGAATCTGAGCATGATTTGGCCAAAGAAATAACCTTTGCACGAACTCTACAGCTCTTATAAAAACATGTCAATTAACTTTTCATTCCCAGCATCAGTGTTTCTAATCTATTCACGGGGCTCCCCCTAGTGGCTAATTTAGCACGTGACAAATGTTTTTCTCCTAGAGGAACTCGACATTCTTCTCTCAAAACAGGCTATTAACACGTAGGCTTTTCCATATGGAGAATATAGATCTGCAATAATACAGGGCCTATTCTGATTGATCCCAAAGCACCTTTACAGCACTCTGCTAGTATAAAAGGAGTCTTAGTATAAGTGAAAATAATGGCCATAGACTTTGGTAAGGTTGTGGGTTCTAATCCATTTATGATTGTCCTTGCACTGCTGGAATATTTTTTTATCTCAGTGCAGTAGATAAATAGATTCTCATTGCTTCTAAACAGAGCAAAAGCCCTTCATATGTGATATAACCCATACTGAGGGCTAGATGCTGGCTTTGGAAGGGAAGTGTTTAAACCAAACATTTTGGCAGATCTCTGCATGCCATATAATGGTAAGAGAATTCCTGCCACCCACTGCCATTTGATTCTCACAGACCTGATTTTGTGAATCTGATTGGGAAAGACCTGAGTTTCTCACAGGGCTAAAACCAACAGTCAGACCAATATCTGGAGGCTGGCTGTTTCTTTTGGTCCAGGTGCTTCTTTCTCACTTCACATGACAGAACTGTTCGGTTTAAACTTTCTCATCAGAAAATATACTGATTGCCTTCCTAACTGCAAACAGTGTTATCTGAAGCTTATTCCAGTGTCTGCTGAAAGGCTGGAGACCCAGTGGAGAATGTGAAAGATGATTCCACACTGGGTTATCCAAGATAATACTTATCAGATATGGGGCAGCTCATCAAAAATGAGCAAAAGTAAGTCCTAGAATCACAAGAGCTGCCTATCACTCCAGTACATACTTAGTGATAGTGGTACTAATAGGGAGAGGGCTGTTCAAGTGGTCTAGTGAGCACCTGACTTGTAAAAGGTGAGTTAAAATCCTGACTCTGTATCAACTCCTGTGGTGGCTTTGGCGTGTCACTCGACCTCTCTGCCCTTATCTTCCCCTGCTTTGAAATGGGGATAATGCTGACTTACAGTGTACAGTACCACACTAGAGGGTACTGAGGCTTAGTTAATGGTGTCAAGGGTTTGCAGATAAAAAGGACCCTAGGCTTGATTGAGTGCTCTTGGAAATCACTGGGTCAGGCAACTCTCAGCTGAGGACTTCGAGTCTGAATGGGGCCACTGGAAACGGACATATTAAATAAGTCTTTGTACCAACATAGGATAGTATTCGTTCCAGGGACAAAGGGTGGGTGAGTGCTATCCACCTTCTACAGATGTGGAAACCGAGGCACACAGACATTAGGGCCAGGATTTTTAAAATGTGGCCTCTGCGTGCTTCAGCATTGGGCCACCCAACTTAAAGCACATGGGCCCCAATTCAGCAAGCTATTTAAGTACATGCCTAACTTTAAGTAGGTGAGTAGCCCTATTGAAGTCAAAGGGACGAGTTACACAGCTAAAGGCGTATGCTTGGGTTCCTTGCTGAATTCAGACCGCAGGACTTGATTTTTCAGGGCTGCTGAGCATCCACAGCTCCCACTGACTGCAGTTGTAGGCCACTGAACATTCCTGCAAATTAGGCCTTGCAAGAGCCGCTCAAAATAGTTGATGGCAATTGTGAATATTCTGCCCAAGATCACGCCATGAATCAGTGGCAGAGAGCAGAACCCCCCTCCGCCTCCGCCAGATTCCCTTCCATAACCAGTAGCCGGCATTACTTCCAGCCTCCACGCCTAATGAGGAACTTCATCATACATGTTACAAACTACTTCTCTTCTTTTTGTAGGTATTTCCATTGTGAGTCATCCCTATCCTGGTGGACAGAGTAAAGAACAAGTCATGTAAGCGGTTTAATTTGGCTGATACCTGCTGCTCTGATTCATTTAGTGGCAATAGGAGCAAAACAGCTGCCCGGAAATCACGAAACACCTAAATTGGTCAATAACTTTTTCTGAATGATCAAATTGCTCTTTTCACAAAAGCAAACTGTCTCCCCCATGTCTACAGCGCTACTGATTTCCCTTTGAGTTTCTTCCCAGCAGGCCTGATAAATGTGGGGACATTATAGAAACAGCATCAGTTTTGGAGCACGGCCACAGCAATGACAATAACGTATTTTTCTTTCTGCCTTTCCAAACAATCTGCTGTCATAGTCCCCCACCCTGCAAAGCCTTTCTGCCAGCCTTAGTGGGTACCACCCTGAGCGGTCTCTACAACCAGTAGGGAATGTTGGCAGGATCAGGCCCTTGATTTTTTTAAGCTATGAATATTGTCTTCTAAATCAGGGAGATCAAACATTGACTCTGTCTTTCTTCCCCTTTTCTCCTCAGGCTCAGTAGCTTGCTTGATATCCTAGTCTCAATGTCTGTCCTGATTGGCTACTCCATCACAACAGCCAGCTTTGTCCTTTATGTGGTGAAAGAACATCAAACCAAAGCTAAGCAACTGCAGCATATTTCAGGCATCGGTGTTACAAGCTATTGGGTGACTAACTTCATCTACGACCTGGTAAATTAACTTTTATGCACAGAGAACAGGATTCTAGAGTGAAAAATCCCCACTTCTGTTCGTTACCTAGACTTATTAATATCATCACTACCAAAAGAGCTAGGTCTTGTTCTCAAAAGCATTACCGATTATTAATTGTGAACCATAACACTGGGGTATGTATAAACCTCAGCAGATTTATAAGAGATCAACATGGCAAAGACCAAAACTTGGGTTAGTTTTTAACATGTAGATGCCAAATTGCCTTTGAAGTTAGATTGCAGAGGTGGAATTCTTGTTGTCATCCAGGATTTATACATCTGGGTAAGGCTCATGGACCTGATCCTGCAGCTCCTACTCCCAGGAGGAAGGGCTGCAGGATATGACCCATCTTCAGAACTCTGCTGCAGATGGCAGACACTCTTGGAACCTTCAGAATACAAGATCCTACATTTGTAAACATCTCTTGGTGGAGATTTGCGAGATTGGAAAAAGCCAACTGGTGGGTTAAGTAATATAATATATAAAGGTTTCCAAACTCCTGACATCAAAGAAAAGTTACCTTCTGTTACTGTTAGTCAGGTCAGGGATGATGTGCTGTATATATCTGGACTTATCTCCCTCAAAAGGGTCCCGCGCTTTTTTACATCTTTTGAAAATGTCCCTTTCAGGATTCCATAGTCCCCTTTGTCTTATGGTTTGTGAGCCATTATGGTGCTAAGAGGTCACATTTTCAAGGTTTTCTCCTCAACCACAAGGAGCTAGGAACTTACTTTAAAAAAAAAAAAGGTGAGATTCTCACCTGACTCCAGAAGCTGGGGTTTTAAGAAAACCAGCAAGCATTGCAAGGCTCACAACAAAAGCATGACGACTGACAGTGCTGAAGATAACCTCAGGGGGGTGGCAATGAAACAGAACCTTTTCACCCAGTAGATGATCCCCCAGCTCATCTGAGTTGATGTTTATCTGACAGCATGAATTTGCTTTCTCTTTTGTATTGTTCAGGATTTCCCCCCACAAGTTTGTTTGGCTCGCCATGTAACTGATTCTTATTTTGGTCATCAGGATGTGAGAATTCTGGCACCCATTGTAAACGTTATCCTTTTCATGCAGCTTCCGCTTCCCGCCCCCCATCTCCCTCCCACACCACACACACTAACTTGGACGGGTCCCTCAGTCAGGCTCACACAGCTTGTGGCAGAAACTGCTGCGGGCCGTGTCTACAGGGCGAGGGGTTTTTTTGGGTTTTGTTTAGCTACTGGCATGGCTACCCTGGTAGTTAGGGTGCTAGCCAGAGACTTTGGAAACCTGGCTTCAGTTCCCTCCTCTGCCACAGAGTGTGTGGCCTGGCGCAAGTTGTTTAGCCTCTCTGGATATGTCTACACGGCAGCTGGACAAATAGCATGGAGCCAGCATGCTAAAAATAGTAGTGTGGATGTTGCTGCTTAGGCTAACCATCCAAGCTCCAGGCTGGGAGGGCTTGAGCTTGGGTGGCCAGCCTGAGTGTCTGCTGGAGCAGCAATGTGCCTGCTCACAGCCATTTTTATCACATTATCTTGAGCCCTGTCTACCTCGCCTGGGAGGTTCCCACCCAGCTGCTGTGTAGTCATGCACTCTGTGCCTCAGTTTCCCCTCTGCACAATGGCAATAATAGCACGGCCTTGCCTCACAGGGGTATGGGAAGGGTACATTAATGACTGTGGGGCACTCAGGTACCATGGTGGGGGTGGGGGGGCGGCATATGAAGCACCCATGACCTGGCTCTTAGCATAGACACTCTTCGCAGCAAGAAAGGGAGGACTTGTGGCACCTTAGAGACTAACCAATTTATTTGAGCATAAGCTTTCGTGAGCTACAGCTCACTTCATCGGATGCATACTGTGGAAAGTGTAGAAGATCTTTTTATACACACAAAGCATGAAAAAATACCTCCCCCCACTCCACTCTCCTGCTGGTAATAGCTTATCTAAAGTGATCACTCTCTTTACAATGTGTATGATAATCAAGGTGGGCCATTTCCAGCACAAATCCAGGTTTTCTCCCCCCCCACACACACACACAAACCCACTCTCCTGTTGGTAATAGCTTATCTAAAGTGACCACTCTCCTTACAATGTGTATGATAATCAAGGTGGGCCATTTCCAGCACAAATTCAGGGTTTAACAAGAACGTCTGAGGGCGGGGGTGGGGGGATAGGAAAAAACAAGGGGAAATAGGTTACCTTGCATAATGACTTAGCCACTCCCAGTCTCTATTCAAGCCTAAGTTAATTGTATCCAATTTGCAAATGAATTCCAATTCAGCAGTCTCTCGCTGGAGTCTGGATTTGAAGTTTTTTTGTTGTAATATCGCAACTTTCATGTCTGTAATCGCGTGACCAGAGAGATTGAAGTGTTCTCCGACTGGTTTATAAATGTTATAATTCTTGACATCTGATTTGTGTCCATTTACTCTTTTACGTAGAGACTGTCCAGTTTGACCAATGTACATGGCAAAGGGGAATTGCTGGCACATCCACCAATGTGATATATGCCATCATGTGCCAGCAATGCCCCTCTGCCATGTACATTGGTCAAACTGGACAGTCTCTACGTAAAAGAATAAATGCCATGCTTTGTGTGTACAAAAAGATCTTCTACACTTTCCACAGTATGCATCCGATGAAGTGAGCTGTAGCTCATAAAAGCTTATGCTCAAATAAATTGGTTAGTCTCTAAGGTGCCACAAGTACTCCTTTTCTTTTTGCGAATACAGACTAACACGGCTGTTACTCTGAAACTCTTTGCAGCAGTGCAGCTTGAATTGTGCAGGTGCAGCTTACCTTGGCTTGCAAGCTGCATCAGTGCAAATTGTGCTGTGCTGATGTCAAAGTACCTATATTAGCAGTTTGCAGTGCGGCTAAATCCCAGGAGAGGCAAGGCTTTAAGATTTGATTAACTCCACATGACCCTCTGGGGGCAGGAGCCGTCTTTTGCTTCTGTGTTTGTACAGCACCTAGCACAAGGGGGTCCTGGCCCATGACGAGGGCTGCTGGGCACCACTGGAATAGGAATAATAACAACAGAGCCACATGTTCAGAACTAGACGCCTAAGCCTGCTCATGGAGTTGGGCAATGGAACAAGCAGCTCCTGGTTGTGAGTGCAAACGAGGGATTTGAACACACCATAAATGCGGCCAGGTTTGAAGAATTGACGCTGAGTCACTGATCATACACCTGTGACTGTGACTCTGGCCTACCTCTGCTTTCATGCTCCGGGCTCTCAAGTTGGTGCTGCAGATTTTTAAATGAGCCGATCGAAATAGCCCCGGCGTTCTAGCTGCAATCACTATTCAGCAGGCTGAAACTAATCCAGAGCTCTCAGCAACCGGATATTTCTCAGTGAACACCTACAAGCAAATTCTCTGAATCCCAAAGTCGGGGAAACCAGGAACCGCTTGAGGCATCTACTGTGTAGATCCCTGGCTTGACAGAGTATTGTAAACAGCATAAAGTGACTCTATAATAGGAAAGGCACGGGACATTTCTCATTCACATCTAGGCCTTTCATGCCCACACTTCCTAGGGTTCAAAACTGGGATGCTCCGGAGGGCCAAACAGAATTTAAAGTCTCCTCTCCCATCGATGGACAGCTTACTGCACCTCTAGAGCAAAATTGACACCTGGTGTCATTCCCTCCCCTGTACAAGCTGCATGTAGCTCTATTAGAGTATTAATTATTCTGACTACGATACACTCTTTAATATCATTTCACAGGTTCTTTTTATGGTCCCGGTTGCCCTCTCAATAGGAGTTATTTCAGCTTTCCAAATACCTGCTTTCTTCAATGATAATAACCTCTTGGCTGTATTTCTTTTGATGATGATGTTCGGGTAAGTGTGTGGCTCAGTTATTTGAATATGACTCCATGGTGGGGTGGAGGGGGATTTGCTTAGGGTTTGGAGTCCTGACCAAAGCTGTGCGACTCTCCCATCACCGCTACTGGGAATCCTCTCTCTTGGCAGAATAGGAGAGGCTGAACTGACACCGTAATATAGATAGCACTTGATAAACATTCACTAGTTAGCCTTCAGAAGGCTTGGGAGAGATGTGGCAAGAACTGTTATCCCCATTTTAGACAGGGGTGGACCAAAGGTGACAGCTTAAACTGTAGAGATTACACAGACCCAAGACACCTTGGTTGGGGTGGATGATGCATGGTTGTCCTTATTTCCTGTTTACACAGACTTTACCTGAATAGCAGCTCTAAATGTTCGTAACTAACACCAAAAACCGATATGCTCAAGGTCACAGAAACAGCCTGGATTGTAACTACAACTGATTGAAACTATTCAAATGTCAAAATATCAGTGACATTCCCAAATTTAAAAAAAATCAGGAAAATTTAGATAAATTTTGCCCCATTTTTCCCTCAACAAGCTTGTTTACATTTTTTTAATTTGAGCCAAAAAAATATCAGGACAAAATTCACAAAAAACTTTCTTCAACCAGCTCTCGCTGTAACTCAGCCGTTCCTGACTACCAGTCTGGTTCTCAGGAAGTATTTCTCTGCCAGAGTTAGGATTAAGCAGACAGGCATGGGGAGATAAGAACCTTGAATGGCTATGAGTCTTTCCTCAAAGTTTTCATTTTTAATTTGAATTGGGTCAGGACTACAAGGTCTTCAAGATCTTGACCTCGGCTAGTATGGTTGCACAGTTTTCATTTGCCATGAATACGTGTCATCAATGTTTCCCCCAAATTCCACCAGAAATCTTTGGGTTTTTTTCTCTCTTTCAAATTCCTGAGACACTGAAGTGCAAGTGCAGCCAAAATGTGGAAGGAAGGATGGTCTGGTGGTTAGGGCACTGACCAAGGCTATGGGAGGCCACAGTTCAAGTTCCTGGTCCACCATAGACTTCCTCTGTGACCTTGGGCGAGTCACCGTGCCTCATCTGTAAAATGGGAATAATAATTCTCCCCTGCCTCAGAGCAGCGTTGTGAGGTTAAAAGGTGGTGAAGAGATCTGCTGATGAAAGGCGCTATATGAGAAATAGGCATCATTACGACTATACCCTCCTGTGTATAGCGAGTGAGGCAGAAGTGCTTGAGCTGAATTATTTTGTTGCCAGTTTTCACCACTCTTTAAATTACTTTCATATTCTCTCTGCTGCCGGTGATCTACAGATATGCAACGTTTTCATGGATGTACTTGCTGGCTGGGATCTTCAAGGAAACAGGAATGGCCTTCATAGTTTATGTCAGCATCAACTTGTCCTTTAGCATTAATACCATCATTACTCATTCGGTTGTGTTTCTACTTTCCCAAGAAAAGGCTACTGATCAGGTAAGAGCTCACTAACACTTTGGGCTTGTCTACATGATGAATCAGTCTTCACTAAAGGAGTGTAAATTCTAGTGCACACTAGTATGTTGCACATTAACTGGCCTGGGTGGACCCTGCTGCTGGCATGCACTGAAAATTTCCTAGTGTATGCTAATGTATCCCGTTTTAAACAGTACTACTCATGCACCATGTAGAGAAGCCCCGTGTTAACTCTTAGAAAACTGATTGGTTTCCAAGTCTAACACACGCTGGGGCCTGAGTCAAAGGCTACTGAAGTCAGTGGGAATCTTTCCATTGATCTCAATGGGTTTTGGATCATACCCGTGGACTTCCATTGTTTTTCAAGGTTTTGAGGCAGGTCAAGTAGGGGACATTACTCTAGAGATCTGGTGAGGTTCTCTAAGGTCCAAACATGGGGCAAGTGAGACTCTTTCTTCTCCATTTAATTTACCCCAACCCCTCCCCCCGGTGGTTAGGAACTAGGGGTGGAGAGAGAGGCAGATGGGAGTGGACATCTGGGAGGGGGAAACCAGATGCATGTGGGAGAGATCAGGGAATGAATGCGGGCCCACTTTTTTGAGAAAGATGGTTGTATTGGGAGTTAAGTTTCCCTAGTGCAAATTACTGAGGCTGAGTACTAAATCTCAGTGCCCCAAGGGCTACATCAGCAGATGAACCTTCTGTCATCTCACTGTGAAACAAGTGCTCTCTACAATGAATTCCTGTCCATGCAAAGGGAAAAGTGCCTCGAAGGCACTGACATTTCCCTGAAGTGGAGCACTGCTCTTTAATAGATCTACTTCTCCTGTGTCTTAGAGAATCCGTCCTGGCTAAAATGTAAGCTTTGGGTTTTTTTTGTTTATTACAAGGACAATTCCTTAATTAAAAAAAAATCAGCCCTTGTCCCATTGTCAGGCAGTACCTGTTTACCAAACCCTTGGATCGTGTCATTTGTAGTTGTCTAGCCACATCAGGATGGAGACAATCTCCTTCCATGCTAATTTATTGCGTATCCAATGTGCCATGTGTAATGTCAGTTGTGTTTAGCAGTCTTCACTGCTAGTGTTAGCGAATAACGATATTATACAGTAGCTCTTCACTGCTAGGCTCAGTGCTTGGCTGTTTGTCATGCATTAGCAACTCCCTGGGCCGAACATGTCTCCTTGTCAGTGGGCATGGAGCTGCTTGACCAAGAAGAACTGATGCGCTTGTGCTACAGAAAGCGAGAAGAAGGATTTGGGTACTACCTGTGTCCCTTTGAGCTTCATGGGGATGCCCTGCAATTCAGCATGCAGCGGGATGGATCCACAGCTCTGAGGCTCCATGGATGGGGAGCACATTGGCCGCAAGGGTTAGCGCAGCTAGATAGCTACCCCAACTTCATGAAGAACACCAGTCTGCAACCTGCTTACTCAGCTTCACCTCACCTGTGCATTCCCTGCATCAGGAGAATTCCCAGCTGCAGCCTCAGAGCACCGTTCTGGTGGTTGCCTGCTACCTGAGCAGTGCAAACAAGCTGGAATAAGAACCAAGGATCTGTACCAGGAAGTATGATCACTGGGTGCTGGCTAGAAGGGTGCCATTTCCAAAGCACCTAACGGAGTTAGGCACCAACTCCCAGTGACTTTTCCACCCTGAATTCCTTGCAATTGTGAAACAAACCGTTTCGGAGCTCTTTGCTGTTGATTTATCTGTGGTTTGAGATAGGCCAATAAGCCCAAACAGGCGTCAGTCCCAATGCCGTCCCAAGAATAAAGTCACAATGATCATTGGTGTTTCTCTTCTTTCAGGGCTTGCATGATCTCTCTGAAATCTTGAGGCACGTTTTCCTGATCTCTCCACAATTCTGCTTTGGATACAGCTTGATTGAATTGTCTCAGCACCACGCACTGATGGGCTTCTTAAAAGCCTATGGCGTGGATTACCCTGACAGAACCTTTGAGATGGACAGAATAAGCTCCAAGCTGCTTGGCATGTTTATCCAGGGCACTATATTCTTTGCAATTCGGCTCTTAATGCATGACGGGATGATTCAGAAAGTCTGGTCTAGTATATTAGAGTAAGTAACATCGGTATTCCTACAATGGATGTAGATTAAAACAGAGCTCAGTGCTTTTGTCATTGACATTGTCATCGTTATCAATTATAATTATTTTGCATAGCTCCATAAACTTACGCAACGCTTTGCAAACTCAGCGTAAGCTCTCTCTGCTGGCAGTTCCCATATCTACCTGTGGTTATAGTGATGACTAATGGAAATGTGTGCACCTTAATTTTTTGTTGCACCTCCCTCTCTATGGGCATTGGGAGTAATTGCTTATCCTGCGCTAATTCTCCATGTGCTGGACAATTCCAGTACCCGGGAAGGGAGAGGTATTCGTTGTTGTAATACCTGCGTAGGCCAGTGAGTTCAATTTCAAAGAACAGGCCTGGCTGACTGTATCCATTCTGTGTTGGAAAGGCAACTCAAAGGGCTGCCATTTCAGGTCTCCAGTGCCACGGGATGCTGATGGGTTGATCGGAAGAGTGGCTCTGGGGCCAGCAGATCCAGAGCCCCTTCAATTCATACAGTGGCACCTTGAGTCCAAGCTGATTTGGGTTCAGTTCTGCCCCCAAATTCATGATGCATGAGAATTAGACTCCTAACTGCCATTTGTGTATTTGACTCTCTCTCCCTCTATGATCTGCCCCCAAATTCAAAGGATAAAAACTGTCACCAAAACTGAAAGCTGCTATGATGTAGGACCGACACCAAAAGCAATGCATTTGTTGAATACAAGGAAAAGCTTCATAAAGAAAGAACATTTGTTTTTAAGCTTCGTACATGGAATAATAATAGCAGAGAGTTTTAAATTAATATAATGAGAGCATATAATAGGATCTCATTTCAATTTTACTGAAAAGACACTAAGTCCTCTGCACACGCAGATCTGGAACGTAAAATCACCTGTCTCCTACGCCTTCAGATTCCTGTTCAACAAAGTGCATGGCAGGCCACCGCTTCTGCTGGAGGCAGCTGATGAAGACAAAGACGTTCAGGCTGAGAGGGAGCGGGTTGAGTCTGGCCGAGCAGACGTCGACGTGGTACAACTCCAGAGCCTCTCCAAGATCTACCATCTTCCTCTCAGAAGGATCATGGCAGTCAAAAATGTCAGCATTGGAATCCCAGCAGGAGAGGTAAGCAAGCAGGCTATGGCAGTAGCAGCCTCTCCTCTAGAAAATGTCCTCCAAGCCACTTCCTCATTGTCTTCCCAGTCCCTGCTTAAGACTCAGGGAGACCATCTGACAGCAACTTATTGGACAATAACTTGCTTTACTGGTACCTCATCCTTCCTTTCTTCCCTCTGGTATTCGTCACCTTCATCTATTGAGTATCATTGATTATTTGTATTATAGTCGAGCCCAGAGAACCCAACTGAAATCGGAACCCCTTTGTGCTAGGGATAGCATGGACATAAAGCGAGAGATGGTCCTTGCCTCAGAAAGTTTAAATAGACAAGACAAAGGAAAGGTGGGAGGGAAACTATGATAATCTAGAGAATGAACTCCAGCAGGGACTATCTTTTTACTGTGTGTTTATACAGTGTCTAGCACAGTGGGGTCTTGATCATTGGTTGTTTGTCTGTCATGGATTTACAGTTACCATTAGAAATGTAGTCATGACTCTTTATTCAGACTGCATTGGGCTTGGAAAGTGGGATGGGCAGTTAGAGAGGCAGTGTCGTCCAATGGATGGGACTAGGAGACCTGGGTTCTGTTCCTGTCTCTGCCACTAGCCTGCTGGGTGATCTTGGGCAAGGCCAGATTTTCAGAATTGCTGAGATCCCAGTTTGACACCAACAGCCAGATTTTCAGAAGGGCTTAGCATGCTGGGAAAATGGGAGCTGACACTCTTTGAAAATCTAGCCTCTGATCTCAGTGGGGGAGATTTTCAAAGGCATAAATGGCAGATACACCCTAAATCCCATGAAAGCCAGTGGGAATTAGACTCCTAACTGCCATTTGTGTATTGGACTCTCTCTCCCTGTATACCTTTGCTTCCTCTCCCATCTGTCTGTGTCTGCAGGACCAGGGCCTAAGAATGGTACTAAGTGTCTGTACAGTGACTAGAAAAGGAGTACTTGTGGTCTGTCTACACTGCTGTAGGAGGTATGATCTGAAGCACATGTGGACATATTGAGCTAGCTTTAATCTGGCCAATGCAAGTACCAATAACAGTGAAGCTGCAGCAGCATGGGATTGCAAGAGTAAAACGATCAGGATTTGATCCTTCACATGGCCTACATATGAAAATGCACTTTGCAATAAAAGGAATGCTAGTGTTATAGACACATCCATTATTTCCTACTATATTAAACAGGGGAGCCTAATACACACTGCAATACACTGCCCAATAAACAACCACCATTATAATATTTATATGCACTTTGACTGCCTGAGGCTTTTCCATAATTCGTCTTGCTCAAGGGCCAGGGGAGGAGAAGTGTCAAGTCGCGTTGAGCACTTGCTGCATAGCAATACGTTAGCATTAAATGCAGCATGCTAAATGTCTCTCTTTCTGTCTCATAAACCAGTGCTTCGGGCTGCTTGGCGTGAACGGTGCCGGAAAGACAACTATCTTTAAAATGCTAACAGGAGACATCGGGGCTACCAGTGGAAGATTGAGAGTCCGGGATCAAACTGGGTATGGAGGATTAGCTATCCAGAAGTGATGTATCAACAAGGCTGTCTGGAAAACAATTTGTCATTTGCCCTGGCTCGGATGAATCAACAAAGCAAATTAAAAAAAGTTAGACTTAATAAAAAGCAGAAAATTCAGCCATTTAAAAATATTATATTTACTTCCTCGGGTCTTGAGTCTCATTTCACTGACAAATTTTTATGCTGGTGCAACTCTGTTGGTGTCAATGGAGTTTCTCCAGATTTACACCACTGTGAGATCAGAATCTGGCCCTCAGTCATTAAGAGCCTGATTCCGTCACCCTTTCTCTTGTTGAATAATATCACGCTCCACAACTGGTCCCACTGAAATCAGTGGGTCTGATGATGGAGTAAAGTGCTACTAAACATGAGTAAGGTTGCGAGTCTGTCATAGAGGTCATGGGAGTCACGGATTCTGTGACTTTCCGTGACCCCCGTAACTTCCGCAGCTGCAGGGCTGCCCAGGGGCCAGTCACACTGGCCGCTGCTGGAGTGGCCCCAGGACCAGCTGCTCAGGCAGTCCCCGGTGCCAGCAGTTGGCCCCGGGGATCACCCAAGCAACAGTCCTGGGGGTGGCCAGAGCAATGGCCCCAGGGAGGGCCAAAGCATTGGTCCCGGGGGCGGCCAGAGCAGCGGCCCCGGAGGCTTTCAGGAGAGCGGCCTCTGGGGGCCTTGGAGCAGCAGGCCACTGTGGGGCAGTCAGCCTCCACTGCTGGAACGGGGCCCCACAGCACAGAGATTAAATCATCATGGGCATTTATAATAAAAGTCACGGACAGGTGAATTCTTGTTTATTGCCCATGACTGGTCCGTGACTTTTACTAAAAATACCCATGTCTAAATCTTAGCTTTAAACATGAGTAAGGCCACTGGAAACTGGCCCATCAAAACCACTGGACGTACAAGCAGTGTGAGGTACTACTCAGTGTGAGACACACAATCCTTCCTTTCAGGAGCTAAGAATGTCAGATCTGCACAGGCCTTGCTATCATGAACTAAAAGCATTCCTGCCCCAGTGGGGGATACGTTTCCTTCCTGTTTAATAGAGCATATAGGAGACTTATGAAGTGTTTATAAAATGACCTTTCACCTTTCCTGATCCAGATCCCTGAGTGACATTGATGACACCCACTGGTCGCTCTTCGGCTACTGCCCTCAAGAAGATGCCTTGGATGACTTGCTGACAGTGGAAGAGCACATGTACTACTATGCTCGGCTACACGGCACCCCAGAGAAACAGATTAAAGGAGTGAGTAGACCCATTTGACTGAAGAGTTCCCTTGGGACCCAGTCAAGTCAGTGAGAGTTTTTGCATTGACTTCAGTGGTCTTGATCAAGGCCATTATGTGTAATAATAAACAATGAGGATGACAATCATGAATTTCCAACCTGGGACTTCATTGCTTTATGGCTAGATGGTTGTGGGATGGTCACAGAACTTGACTGTTTTGTAACACGGGGTCACGGTATGGAATTGACTTAGAACTGGGCCGTGCTGTTAAAACTCTCCCTACATAGACATCTGTGCAAATACTCCCATTGACTTCAGTAGTAAGTGTTTACTAGATCAAGTCCTAAATGAACAAGTGAAGCCGGAATTTGTAAAAGGGATTAGCAAAGGTTGTGTCCCTGATGTTTTGATCCCAAGGGGTCTTTGTGAAATCGTTGAACTCCTATGTATTTTAACGGGTATTTCAAAGCAAGTCTCCACACTTCAAAGACTTCTGTGGAGTGAAACCCAACCTGGCAGCAATATGGTATTTCAAAGGACATTTAATTATAGTATCTGAACCGCCAGAGACTGAGGGCTAGATCCCTCCTGATGTAAATCGGTGTAGCTCTGTTGAAGTCATTGGAGCTACACTGATTTGCACCTGTTGAGGATTGGGTCCTGAATTGTTGGCAAATACATACTTGTTCCAGATATTCTATGGTTGGTCTAATTCTCAATGTAAACCAAGTTTTTATTATTATTATTATTATTTGTACCCACAGATTGTACATCAGCTTCTTCATAGACTTAATCTGATGCCGTACAAAGACAGAGTCACCTCAATGTGCAGCTATGGCACTAATAGAAAGTTATCAACTGCTCTGGCCCTCATTGGTAATCCATCAATTCTATTGCTGGTAAGAAATCAGAAATTTTGCGATGGAAAAATACGTAGCTTTTAAGGCCAGAAGGAACCATTCTTTCATCTATTCTGACCTCCCGTCTGTAGCCTTGGATAAGTTTAAAGTGCAAATTGCATCAGTCACTCATCACAGGTTCTTTTACTCCGCAGCTATGTAAGAAATGTTGCTGAGTTGGAGATTGGTGAAGCACATACACAAACTCTGGGCTTTAGTTAGTAGAGACAAATATAACTGAAATGATAGAAAAATCAATATGCATAAGTACAGCAAAGTGGTTTACTGCATTGTGCTTACTTGCAACCTTATGGAGGCCATTAGATGTGAAGATGGAAAGAAAAATAAGTGGTGATGACGGTTTTGGCTGTCGCTAACTGTGTCATTCTGATGATCCCAATTAAAGGTTGGATTTACACCTTATTTTATGTCTCAGACCTTCTTCCCCTGAACACCCACACATGTCCCATGAGCATGGTTAGATCATTTTCTGGCCTTCGGTCCATTTATGGGTGTCCAGAAAACCATAATTGCTGTTATGATCGTTGACATGGCTTTTTGCATCAATACTTTTCCTAGTTGTTTCCAATATATTCAAGAAGTTAACCTCATGGTTACACATACTAAAAATCCCCTAGAAGTTCATTAGCATTCCTTTAATTTGTTCTTTGCTGTGCACTTGTGTATTGTAATGCACTTGTTACTAAATCTTATAACCCTAGGTCACTCATAACTAATAAAAGCAATTTTATTACATGCAATATTTTATACATATATATCAAGCTTGGCTTATAACCTCTGTAGGATCTGGTCAGGAGTCACAGGTCAACATGTATAACACAGGTCTTGGGATTTCACCCAGTTACCCTTGTACTGAGCCTAATAAGTTGTGTTTGACTTAAGCATTTCTTCCGGAAAGGCATCGAGTCTTCATCTGAAGACATCAGGAGATGAAAAATCCACCGCTTCCCTTGGTAGCTTGTTCCAATGGTTAATCAGCCTCGCTGACAAATTTGAGCCTTATTTTTCATTTGAATTTATCTGGTGTTTACCTTCCAGCCATTGGTTCTTGTTACGCCTTTCTCAGCTAGATTAAAGAGCGCTTTAGTTCCCACTATATTCTCCTCAGGAGGGTACTTACATATTTTAATCAAGCCACCTCTCAATCTTCTTTCTGGTAAGCTAAACAGATGGAGCATTTTAAGTCTCTCACTCTAAGGTATTCTTTGTTCCTGTCGTCAAATTATTTAGTGGCTCTTGCTCTGCACCCTCTGCAATTTTCCAATAGCCTTTTCAAAATGTGGACACTGTATGAAGTATTCCAAGCATGGTCTAACCAATGCTGTATACGGAGATCATTATCCTCCTGACTGTACATGTCTGAAATGCCCCCACTTCAGACGAGCAGCGGTAGAGAGAAATCCAGAGGCTCTGCATGAGTGCTCCTTCACGGATACTATATGGTGTCTACCTATTGCTCTTAAAAGGAAAGGAACCGAAAATGCCATCACAGTATTCCATACTTATTGTCTATCTACAATGTCCATATCAGATTTAAGATGTGATCACGCCCTCCCTGAATAGCAAGAAGGGGATGAAAGGAGCATAGTCTGTACCAGTGGCCCCAAATTGCCATGGGGTGAAAAACAGAACCAGAACAGTAGTGTTCCTTTAAGATACAATCTAGAAAGCATATATCTCTTGCCACATGGAGGATATTAGAATGTTTCACCTAAATGTAGCTTAACATTTTCTTCTTACATTATACTGGAGTTTTGCTCTGAAGTAGGATCATAACTACAAATGTTCTCTTTGTGCAAACTGCCATTTGCTGGTGTCAAAGAGATGCCTCAAGCAGTGGGTCTGGCTTTGATGTAAGAGTCACAGGGGTTTCTCTCTCGAGGGTTACCCACAAGTTTTAGACAGCTGGGAAAGGACGCACACAAAACATTCCATACATGCACACCCAAAGTCGCAGTTCAGATTTCCCAGTCAGGCTTTTCAGCTTGCAGTTCTCCAGGGCATAGCCCTAGCACACACCAGGTTTAGTTCACTCGGCATCCAGAAGTGGCCAATGTTTAAATTACCCCCATACCATCTAAGCAATTGCTTTTCTCTGGCCCTGCTCCGATTGGCCTCATTTTCTGCTTTCCTCAACAAGCCTCACCTGGCCTTTCAGGATTAAATCAGGGCAATTAGCCCCAGTCTTTTCTGCCTAATTGTTGTTAAGGCAACCAGGCTTATTCCCACACGTCAGCACTCTTTGGGCTCGTAGGAAAGAAAAGGAAGTGTGAGAGGATCAGAAAAATGTTTCAGCATAAATAAACATAACAGAGAAGGCGGGGGGAAACCAAGAGAAGATGATCTTTCGGACGCCATTCATAGCACATTCACTCAATCACACCACAGGCATTGTAAGTCTTTTAAACTGCAGAAACCAACTCCACAAAGTACCAGACCACCTGCCACTGCTGTGTTGCAAATTCTGCAATACTTAATGATCAGTTTTCCAAACATTGGGCCAGATGGGTACAGCTCTGATTTACACCCGTTGAAGCGCCACCCCTAAATTTATATAATTCCTTCTAACTTCTCTTTTTACATATAAAATCTCAATAAAAAGGGAGAAGAGGAGCTTGTCTAAGCACAAGCTGCTTTCTGAATAACAAGCTGTTTTCTTTCTGCTTCGTATAATACATTGTCACCAACAATAACAATTTTACAATAGGAAGCTGGCTGGTAATTTTGTTGATGATGAATGAGGTGGGGCACGACATACTGTTGCTCATCTGTAGCTTATTGTCTATGGAATCCTGAAGACAGAAAACTTGTTTTGTCCGTAAATGAAGTAGATATTACCCAGAAGACAGATAGGTGTGGAGACAAAGAGCCAGTCTGGTATTACCTCATGTTTGGATCAAAGCTACAATTTACTAATAAGTTGTTATTTATAGAAGTGTGAAATAGAACATCTACATAGAGGGATGTTTATCAGAGTCAGTTTTGTGCTAGGAAGAGTAAGGCTGAGATTTTCAAATGAATTGATATTTTGAAATGAATGGGAAGTGCGTTTCCAAATCCTCTAGGCAGCCAGAGTGTTTCGAAATTAGTTTAATGTTCAGATAAGGTCCTTAGCTGTGGAGAGGGCTCTGCCACAAACCTGCTATGTGAACTTGGGCAAGTCACTTCCCCTCTGTATCTATTTAGTTTGTAAGCTCTTTGGAGAAGAGACTTCCTCTTCGTATGTGTTTGTACAACGCCTAGCACCAGGGGGTCTCATCCTAGGCACTTCCATCAGACATACCAATAATACGGACCAAAAGCTCCATATAAGAGCTAAGTGGTTGTACTGGAAGTTGTAGTGTCTGTGATGACAATTCTAAACAAAGAGCCGATATGGAGCGGAAGAGAAATGACATTTTCTTTCCTATTTAAACTTACAATCTGTTTTTTGTTGTTGTTTTTTAAAGGATGAACCAAGCTCTGGAATGGATCCTAATGCTAAACGACACCTTTGGAAAATCATCACCGAGGAAGTCCAGAACCAATGTTCCGTGATACTCACTTCCCACAGGTAGAGTTTACTGGCTGCCTTTGTGCTTTATTAAGCCCAAACTCAAACTGCACTTTGGAACACCCTAGCCCAGTGGTTCCCAAACTTGTTCCGCCTCTTGTTCCGGGAAAGCCCCTGCCAGGCCCGGCCGGTTTGTTTACCTGCCGCGTCCGCAGGTTCGGCCGATCGCGGCTCCCAGTGGGTGCAGTTCGCTGCTCCAGGCCAATGGGAGCTGCTGGAAGTGGCGGCCAGTATCCCTCGGCCCGCCAAATTTCAGTTCCACCAGTGTTCCCTCGGTACTTGGAACTTTGGGGGCACTGAAATTTAAACACATTTCCAGTTCCAAGTTTTCCAAGTCTGTATAATGGACTGAATCCTAATCCTGAATCACAGCAGCAGAAAAATGTATCTGGATCTGCATTATGCTGCTTGAGCCCATCTTTAGTAACATCCACCTGCAATAACATGTAATAAGAAAATCCAGGAAGATCATCCAGGAAATGCTGAACACTTCCTGGAAATGTGTGATTGCTTTGCACTGAATGGATCCTTGGCCCAGATCCTCAAAGGTATTTAGGCATTTAACTCCCTTAAATATCTTTGAGGTCCTGGGCCCTCCCTATTCTAGTGGAATAGGAGCCAGATAGAGATTTGAGGTGAGGTGATTAAGATGATGAGTTACAGGTTAATCTCCTGAGTAGCTCATGGGAAACCATTAATGTTCTGGCCATTAAAGTGTCTTTTATTCCCATTCAGTGAGTGTATAGAGCATGGGTGGCCAAACTTACCGATCCTCTGAGCCACATATGACAATCTTCAGAAGTTTGAGAGTCCGGGCATACCTGCAGGGGACTGGGGCTTCTGCCCTGCGGGAAGCACCTGCCGGGGCTTGGGGCTTCAGCTCCACTCCTGCTGAGGCCCCGAGCCATGGGAGGTGCACCCTGCCAGACTGAAGCCCCGAGACTCCCCTTCCCGACAGGGCAGAAGCCCCTACTCCACCACCCTGTTGTAAGGCAGAGGTCCTGAGCTCTCCCCCGACCACCCCCCCACCCCACACACACAGTGTGGTAGGTTGAAAATGGGGGAAGCGGGAGTGCTCTGCGAGCCGCACTTTAACTATAAAAGATGAGGCTCACGAGTCACAGTTTGGCCACTCCTGGAATAGAGTTTCTTTGTTTGCTTTTCAGCATGGAAGAATGTGAAGCTCTCTGTACCAGGCTGGCTATTATGGTGAATGGACGTTTCCAGTGCCTTGGCTCTTTGCAGCATATTAAGACCAGGTCAGTAAAATGTATCTACTATCCTTTCACTGTATTGCCTTTAGAGCCAGATGCCCAGCTAATGAACAACAGTGGAGCTCCACTGAAGGATGCTGATTTACGTCAGCTGAGGATCTAGCTGTGTGTACTCAGGGCATTAGCACGTAGTGAACAAACCCTGGACGTCACTGAAAGCCTTTCTGTCTTTTGTTTCTGAGAATCTGTGATAAATAATGGCAGGGGGCTGGCTGGCAAACAAGAGTTCTGTTTTGTGATGAATGTTGGGGTTTTGGCATTGGGTTTCATTCTGCAGCTGAACAAACCCGAGGCTTTTCATCATGTCTGAGCGTGAGAGAGGCCCACCCCAGACTAGCCAACACTCAGCTGTAGTGAGGGGGACCAAGTTCAAGGGCCTAGTCCACAACAGGCAGATCAGGGACTTGAACCAGGGTCACCCCATCCCAAGTGAGTGCTCTAGCCACTTGGCTTTTCTGGGGTTGGTTGGGAGTTCTCTCTCCCTTTCCCACCCACCCAGGACCTGAGAGCTTTCTACAAATCGACACGTGCCAACAAAAAAACATTTTGTTAACAAATTGTCGACCAGCTCTCTCAATAATGCATGTTCGGCCTCCATGAAGCTTTTGTTCAGTGTTTGAGAGGCATGTTCCTCTACACAGATGACACAATAACTTGGTCGACTTTAATATGGAAATTAAAAATAGATGATAGTGATGAACTTCACAGCTTATTAATGATCACCCTGGCTGGATTGCTGATCCAGATTTATTCCTAGCATGACGCTGTTGACCTCACTGGAGTTACTCGGGGGCTGGCTTTGTTTCACGAGAGCTTCCAGCAAGGCTCCTTGACTCTCTTGTGTCTGTTCCATACCTGCTGTGCAGCATGCATTCTGATTTTCTGTCTAGGTTTGGAAGAGGATTCACCGTGAAGATGCACTTGATGAGCAGCGAGGTCAGCACGGAGGCTCTGACGGAGTTAATGCAGTCCCACTTTCCAGATACGTGCCTGAAGGTAAGCAGGATAGATCAGACCAGATGCTGGGGGAACTGAGAATGGAATCCCATATCAAACCTGTTATATTCACAATAGATATCTTGTAAGCTTCTTCTGACCACAGCTTTGACTCAGCAATAGCTGCCCAGAGCATTATGCTCTCAAAGCATAAGGGAATTGTACCCCAAACTCCTTCTTCCAAAGCAGAGGCAAGGCTCAGATTTACAGAGTTGCCAAAAGGGTTTGGACACTGAGGTCCAATTAATTTCAATGGAATTAGAGCATCCAGATTTCCTAGGTGGCTTTAAAAACACAGCCAAATGGTAACAGTGAGCATGCAAGAGAGGAGTCTAATCTGGCAACTCCTTACTCACTTGAGTAATCCCACTGATGTCAGTGCTACAGAAGGCTGGAGTTAGAATCATAGAATCATAGAATATCAGGGTTGGAAGAGACCTCAGGAAGTCATCTAGTCCAACCCCCTGCTCAAAGCAGGACCAATCCCCAGCTAAATCATCCCAGCCAGGGCTTTGTCAAGTCTGACCTTAAAAATATCTAAGGAAGGAGATTCCACCACCTCCCTAGTTGTCTAGCTCCACTTGTTTTCAGTGGGAGCTGGGATTATTCAGTGCCTCTGGTAATAGAATTACATTGGCATCAAGGTGGAGTAACACAGTGTTGAAGCAGGACCAGCCAACCCTCTAGCGTAACCCCAACTTTCAAAGTCATCCATCCAAACCACAAATTGGAAATACCACATCTTCCCTAAAGACGCTAGTCCGTCATGCACTTTAGTCTTCCCCCAAAGCCTAAGATAATAGAAGTTTTAGTTGGATCCTCACATAGATTCCAGAAAATACCTGATAATTGTTGCACAACAATATTTCCCATGCAAGAAATTTCTTCTCCAGCTTTCTCAGTCTTCACCGAGGCTAGCTGACATTACAGAATGGACTAACTAGCACGTCAGCTGGGGAGTAGCTTTACCAGCCAGGAAAGGGAAATAAAGCTCCAGACCCCTGTTCCTCAGGGCTTGTTTATTGGCCACCAAAGAGTACCACAAACATAAAGCAACTCACTGGAAACACATGAGGCCAGCGGTCCTCAAAGTGTGCGTCATGACCCCAAACTGGGTTGAGACCCCATTTGGATTGGGTCACCAGGGCAGAAAGACCCAGCCCGAAGCTCTGGGGTTGGTGGTGGGGCTGAAACCCTAGCCCGCAGCTTCAGAAGCGGCAGTGGGGGGCTGAAGCACTTCTTATTTAAAATACTAACTATTCCAAGTCACCCAGGGCACTGGGATTCGTGTAGTAATTTTTTTTGTCAGAATGGGGTCACGGTGTAATGAAGTTTGAGAACTGCTGCACTAGGCAGTCATTGCCCATAGGCTTTTCTCACTTGAGTGAGTCAGAAAGGAAGAAGACACATCCTCCCCCTTAATTCCGTTTTGAGTCAGCTTCCCCTACCTTTTTATACTACACCCAAGCAGCTGTATGGCCTGCCGGGACCTTTTACAGGTGGCAGTGACTTGACTCTGTCACTCTGCTCTTGTTCCCACAGGACCGGCATCTCAACATGGTGGAATATCACGTGCCCATCTCCGCAGGAGGAGTAGCAAACATATTTGATCTTCTGGAAACCAACAAAATAGCCTTCAAAATCAGGCACTTCTCAGTGAGTCAAACCACTCTAGAGGAGGTAAGAAATTCAGCATACGTTTCAGACATGAACTGATTACCAGACACATTGGACCACATATTGAAAGGGGCTTCATTCCGCTCGCCTTTTGAGTGTGCACACCTGTACGTGCATCTTCTCGCACTTCTGTCTCCAGATGCATATGGTAGCGCTGGTAAAATGCACAAGCAAAGTTGTGTGTGACACACATGAAAACGTGGCACAAAGGACTTAGTCTGCCCTCAGTCACGCTGGTTCAGTACTGTTGATTTCAGTGGGACTACATAAGTGTAAATGAAGGCAGAATTTCAACCCACATTTTTCCGAAGTGAAGAGTGGTCTTGTGGTTAGGGACCCAGACTGGCAGTCAGGAGCTGTGGCTTCAGTACCTGGCCCTGCCATTGACTTCAGAAGTTATTCACTCTCTCTCTGTGCTTCATTCCCTATCAGTAAAATGATAATATTCCTTTCTCCCAGCTTTTGCTTGTCTATTTAGACTGCCAGCTCTTTATGGCTGCTCTTTTCTTAGTATGAACTAGATCTTCAACTGATGTAGGTTGCCATAGCTTCATGAACTTCAGTGAAGCTACATCAAGGTATGCCAGCTGAGGATCTGCCTCTATATAGTTATATAATGAGGCCCCGATCTCAGTTGGGGCATCTAGATTCTGTTGTAATACTCATTTTGTTTATGATTGTTTGTAATGTGATGCCATAGTTACATTCCCTCCATTTCCACTTCAAAACTTTTTTCACCAGTATACAATATTGTAGGAGGAACCCAGGTTTAAGGGCTACCTTGAGTTAGGCCTGCTTGGACCATCCCATTGGCAGGGGACAGCTGGAGCACTAGGCTCTGCAGTCATGCCCCCAAGATGACCCACTTTTAGTCCCTGTGGTGTGGTGGAGCTATCTAGTTTTTATGCCACCTGGCGATTCCTCTGTGACAGGTGAATCCTCAACTGATCCGATAGGGCAGCTGTCCAGCCCCTTTGTGCCAGCAGAGTAGTGCAAAGTGAATGGATCTGGAAGCAAAACTATTACCCTGCAATCCTAGATGCGATTCTGAGAGTGAATTGTGTGTGTAGATGTGTGTAATAGGGTGTGTGTGTGTGTGTAGAATGGAAGGGTGTGTGTATATAATGTAGATGTGTGTGTATGTGTATGTATAGGATTGCGCATGTACACCATATAAAGATATAGGTAGATGTGTGTGTATAGGTATACATGTGTATATATAAAATATACATTAAAGCTGGGCTTTGCGAAGCAGCCCAAGACATGTAAGTGCCCCAATTCCATTTGAGACCTAGGTTTTTCAGACTCCTTTTGGAAATCCCATCCCAACCACAGAATCCCTCCCTCCCAGGGCTATGGTCCATAGGAAAAAAAGGCTTTTTTGTCCATTTCTTGACTTATTTTTTTAGGTTTGTCACATAACCAATATTTTCCTTTAAACTTTTAGGTTTTCATCAACTTTGCCAAAGATCAGACTGGGGCTGACAATGCAGATGCGAGTACAGATGTAGGCTCAGACTGCTCAGATACAAGTAGCCAAGATACCAACATAAGCGCCATCTGTTAAAGGGATATTGCGGTGTTAAAAAAACAAATTGTATTTTTCTAAACAATGGGTTTTTTACTTATTTTGTTATTAGCAACCTGGTAAACATGTAAAACTGACATATCAGATTGGTCTTGCCCCAGTCTTACAGTTCTTGTTCTAGGTTTATTTTATATCTATATTGCGAAATTGGTGACATCTCCTGATACTTGCTGTTCAAATACGCTGGAAGCTCTTCGCTATTGGCTGTCACCAAGAAGAACAGTGGGGGATATAGTAGAGCGGCTGCTCTGGAGTCAGGGACATAAGTGAGAAGAAGGACGGGACAGTCATTCGGACGCTAGCTGGGCTCTCAGGAAACCCACGGTTCAATGTCCTACTTCGCCACAGGCTTCCTGTGCAACCTTGAGCAAGTCACTTGAAATGTCAGTCAAATGGGGGGATCACAACACTTCCCTGCCCCCCAGAGGTGTTGTGAGTCTAGATACATTAAAGGTGGTGATTCTCCAGCAATGGGGTCCATCTTAGATAGCTATGTAAAGCTTTTCTCTGTATGTGGATTATGTCAGTATTAATACAGTTATTTAAAATCCATGCTTCCTGTTGTTTTTGTTTGTTTCTGTAGTTTGCACCAACTCTACATGACCCCTAGTACAAATCTCCCGGTCCCACGCAATTTTCCCCTACCAATACTCCACAACTCTGCAAACCCAACAGCTTGACCACAGGAAGCATTGTACCGAGCAATATTGCCCAGTCACACTCCAGTTTAATCACCACCTCTCTGCCACCAACTGAAACACGTTAACCTGGCCTCTCCCAGAGCAACCAATCACCCAATCCCTGCAGAACTCCGCCAGGTTTATCCTTCACCCCACAGGGACGACATCTCCTGGAGGACAGTGCTTCCCAACTGGGGTGCTGCACTTCACACTGCCAATTGCTCTGTCTTCCCCTTTGGCCTGGGCGGTTCAGCAGTATTCGGGGCAGGGTTGTTTCCGCGAGGATGAGAAATCAGTGCTGAGTCAGGTATAGTCTTATTTATTTCCCCTCCCCCACAAAAAAAAAACACAAAAAAACCTTACACAAAGTCCTGTTGATCTGAGTCCAGTAGAAACAAACAGGAGCAGGCTGTTTCCTTGCTCAGACATCCCCAAGTCTGCCTCTCCAGCGAGCTCTGTGCACAAGCAGCCCTGTCTCTCTGCTTCCTCTTGGGGTCATGCCCACAAATCCTTCTGGCTTTCGCCTTCACCACACACAGCCTGCTAATGATATCCTAGCCGCTGCATTTGCAAACAGAGAAACTCCTCCCTCCCACAGCTTAGCTCAGCTCTGCCATGCCACCTATTATTTTGGGTTATCTCCCACTTGTCTGCAGCTACTGTTACTATCATTGGCTTTAATGAGGCTTGTGGCTGGATCTAAGATCCTGCTGATTGACAGCCATTAGCACCTTTCAGCAGAACAACAGGTTAAAAACCCCAGCATTGGATCTCACTGCTGTTTTCCAAGAGTAGCTGGTGTTCAAATGAGGTCAGAGGATATTATACCTGTATTATTTATTTGTATTTCCATAGCATTGAGGAGCCCCAGCCATGGACCAGACCCCATTCTGCTAGGTGCTATACAAACAAAGAGCCAAAAGGTGGTCCCTGCCCCAACGAGCTTGCAGCTGAAGTACTGGTGCTGTTGTAAGAAAGGGGATCCCCAATAAAGCTGTGTGAAGCTTCCATTGCAAAACCTGAAATGACGTGAACCTCGCTTGGTTTCAGGGTGACGTACAAAATTCAAACCGGGGCGGCGGGGGGGGGGGGTTGTTCAAACTCAGTTTGGGCCAAGGGAAACTTTTGATGAGACCTGTGATATATTTTGCTTTGATCTTTAGGGAATGAGTTTCCCTAGTTCAAGTTTGATTTTGAGGCTTGTTGCAAAAGGCACACAGGGGCAGGTATTGTTCATAACTAGTGTGTTCAGGATCATATTGTGGGCTTCAGCCTCATGTAGTTTAGTTGCTCCAGAAAGGTCATTGTCTACCCTTGATCTTTGTGCAAACTTCCTGCCGACCTCACTGGGTTTCAATGGTAGGAGCTGGCCCTAAATTTAGAACCCAACCCACTGATCATAATTAAAACAGGAATTCAGTCCTCTCTACAGAACGCGCTTCACACCCTTAACTTAGAAGTCACTGAAAATGCCGCCAAAGCATTCGTTGTAACTTTTATTTATTATTGTTGCTCCTGCCCTGTAAAAGGCTGCCTTTTCTCATTTTCATGGCATGTATTATACAGATCCTGGATGAAATTAGGCTTATCTTTGATGGAGATCTTGCTTTCTCTGCAAAGGATTCAGAGCATGTCTACGATTTAAAACCTATCTGGAATTCCAATCAGAGTATTATTTTATTATGTCAATTGCTTTGTGTGCTGCCCCTGGAAGATGGATCTTCAATGCTGTGTCCAGATGTACTTTATATTTAACTGCGAGAGGCTGCGATACAGAGATGCTTGTGTTCCTTTAGATTGCACAGATCAAAAAAAAAAAAGGGAAATGATTCTTTAGAATCCTTCAGCAAGTTTTAGTGGGTTTTTTTAAAGGCAGAACTTTGAGTTTCTATCCAAGTCTAGCCATTGTGCATGATGGGCCAGGGGTACGACATATACTTAGAACTTGGTGGTAAAAGTAAAATGTCTGTTACCTCAGTCAAGTCTGTAGGTATCAGTCCAAACAAGCAAAAGTTACACACTTCAAGTAGTTTATTGGTAAACCATGGAGAGGTGGTTTGAATTGTTTTGGCAAAGAGTTCAGACAGATCATAACAGATACAGCCCAGAGCTGGGTTAGCTTTTCTGCGGCTTCCTGCAGAGTCCCCATGCCACAAGCACAGCTGTCCCTGACTCCTGCAGATCCCTCTGGATCTACCCATGACTTTCTCTGGTGGAGGAAAACTTCAACCTTCCTCTCAATGGAATGATATGGGAGACTCTGTCAGAGGACATGTTCAAATCCACTATAGAGATTCCTTTTCGCTACACTGATGGGAGGGCATACTCTGGTCTCACGTTTGGTTGGGAATAAGAGAGAAACTGAGATGCCAATTGACAAAAATTCTGACTTTAAAATCACCTGACAAGCCTGAATTTTGCCCAGGCAATATCAGGATAATATGGACTATTATATTTTGGTGCTTTAAACGATCTTTACATTGCCAATTATGGGCATAAAACCCTCTCTTTAATTGACACAAATGGACTCATCAAAATGGGACAGTGAGCAATCAATGTGTGACTTACATTGCAATAGAATCCTACACACTTTAACCACTTATCAGTCAGCACGAGTCTATTTTCATGCAAACTGGTGGCTAGTTTATGATGAGGTGAGGGGATCAGTCCATGCTGACAGTGTTGGAAAATAACAGGTGACTTGATCTGAGGAATCACTCTGCTTATTTGCAGGTACATTTTCTCTCATTCTGTCTCCGTTTAAACCCCTAGCTCCCACTTTTCCCTTTATAAATATCCTCTTGAGAGGGCTAGATTTTCAGAAGAGCCTGGTGGTAGATTGTCAAGGACTCAGCACCTGAGCTGGTTGGGAATGTTTCGATGAAACGTGTTTTCACTGGAAAATGGCAGCTTGTCAAAATGGAAACTTTTTGCAGAAATATATTGGTCTTGACAAAAAATTTTGCTGGGAAGTTTTCTCAGATTGAGGGCGGACTGTCTGGTCCAAAGGAGCGAGCAACCAGAATAGCCAATAGCCCAGTGGTTAGGGATCTTACCTGGGCAGTGGGAGAGTGGGTTAAAGACACTGCTCAGAATCAAAGAAGGAACTTGAGCCTGTCCGGGTGAGTACCCTACCTGCAAAGTGCAACAGCTCCAACAGAGGAGTGTGAGAATGCCTCTACAACCTGGGGGCTAAGGCACTCATCTGATGTGGGAGACCCCCCACTTCAAACCCCAGCTCTGTCTGATGCACTCCCTGCTTTGCACCCATGATTACAGGCGGGTTTTCAAAAAAGCCCCTCTGCCATTGAGGCACCTACATAAGGGCAGCCGGCAGCTCCCGGGGAGACACTTGTGGCCAAATGTCCAGAAACGTTCAGCACCCAATGTGCATCCGAGAGGCCGAGCTCTGATTCTGGTGCCTGAATGGAAGCTAAGCTCTTCTGAAAAGCTGGCCCCCGTTATGCCCTTTTGGTTTGTCTCCGAGGGAGAAGGAGCTGCCTGAGTACCACGGCTCATCAGCTCTCTGTGGGTGTGAGATGAACTCCGAGAGCAGGCCTTTGACCTCTGCTCACTCACACATTATCTTTTCAGCCTTCATAATGCCAGCCGATTTTTCAGGGAGTAAAGACAAGTCCCCGTTGGATGGAGCATGTGGCTTATACATGCTAATTAGAACTGCATGGTCCTCAACTGGGCTTAATTTGAGAAGGCTCCTGAAAATTACAGAGGAAAGTGAAAAACAGTCATACGCTACGTAACGGCTAAAATAGTCTGGGGCCAGGGAGTCAAGTAGGAATTTTATAATTAGTTATGTGGAGTTGTGAGACTGATTCAAATCAATTTCATAATTGGCAATGTGGAGTTAGAGACACTGGCTCAAATCTCTTTCCCGTCTCTGTTAAATTAAACACTTCGGGGAGCTGTTTATTTTGTGACACAGCTCCAGGCTCAGACTTTGCCGACGAAGCTTCTGCTTTTAGCAGAGACATTGGATTCTGCTACTGTGTCTTCCATCTTCCTGGATCCAAATGCAAGGCCTTTATCTGAATGAGGCTGACTTCAGCAATGGGGTGAAATAGATGGCACCTGAGTGGTAAATTTGCAAAGTGAAGTTCATGCCAGCAAGGAAAACATCAGCCAAAGGGCACCATCCAATGAACATCTCTGACTTGCCTCTAGTTAGAATATAAAATCAAACTCTAGTGGGTTTTTTGTTGTTGTTGTTGATTTGCTTACTTGCTTGTGTAAGAAAAACTAGCTTTTGTGTCATTTCAGCATGTGACTAATTTTACCCACATGAGTAGTTGGACTGATGTGTCATTGGGACTTCATGTGTGTAAATGACTCATTGGCAGGCTCAAGCATGTAGCAACAAGTTCCCAACTCAGACCCCAGGCCTGCAAACACACGGGTGTGTAATTTTATTCATGTGAATAATGCAACTGGCATTAATGGGATTACTTATGTGAATATGATTCCTCCTGGGATAAACTGTTTGCAAGCTCAGAGCCTTAACTGATAATACTGTCACCAAGATTTTCAAAAATGGGTGCCTAAAGTTAAATGACTTATGGCCCTATGGAGGCCCCTAAAGAAGTGGCTGGGTTTTTCAAAGTACTGAGCAACCTGCAGGACCCTTTGAATTCAGAGGAGCTGCACACAGTTTATTTAGGCACCTAAAGGAGGATTTAGAAGCCTTATTTTATGCCTCCTGTCATAAATATAAAGGGAAGGGTAAACACCTTTAAAATCCCTCCTGGCCAGAGGAAAAATCCTTTCACCTGTAAAGGGTTAAGAAGCTAGGATAACCTCGCTGGCACCTGACCAAAATGACCAATGAGGAAATAAGATACCTTCAAAGCTGCGGGGAGGGAGAAACAAAGTCTCTCTCTCTCTGTCTGTGTGATGCTTTTGCTGGGGA
This sequence comes from Chelonia mydas, assembly GCF_015237465.2. NCBI lineage: Eukaryota > Metazoa > Chordata > Testudines > Cheloniidae > Chelonia > Chelonia mydas. The sequence continues at coordinate 67,200,855 of NC_051251.2, read as the reverse complement.
CAGAACAGGAATGGAGTCTTAGAACTTAGTAAGTAATCTAGCTAGATATGCGTTAGATTATGATTTCTTTAAATGGCTGAGGAAATAAGCTGTGCTGAATAGAATGGATATTCCTGTTTTTGTGTCTTTTTGTAACTTAAGGTTTTGCCTAAAGGGATTCTCTATGTTTTGAATCTAATTACCCTATAAGGTATTTACCATCCTGATTTTACAGAGGTGATTCTTTTTACTTTTTTTTCTATTAAAATTCTTCTTTTAAGAACCTGATTGCTTTTTCATTGTTCTTAAGATCCAAGGGTTTGGGTCTGTGGTCACCTATGCAAATTGGTGAGGATTTTTTATCAAACCTTCCCCAGGAAAGGTGGTGTAAGATTTGGGAGGATTTTGGGGGGAAAGACGTTTCCAAACAGACTCGTTCCCAGTAACCGGTGTTAGACGGTGGTGGTGGCAGTGAAAGTCCAAGGGCAAAAGGTAAAATAGTTTGTACCTTGGGGAAGTTTTAACCTAAGCTGGTAAAAGTAAGCTTAGGAGGTTTTCATGCAAGTCCCCACATCTATACCCTAGAGTTCAGAGTGGGGAAGGAACCTTGACACCCCCATTTTTAAAAGTCTCAGTCTAGAGGTTGTTTAGCCTGCTGCCAGATCCCCAGCAAGTGTAAATTGACATAGCTCCACTAAAGTCAAGTAATCCAGACCAATTTACACCATCAGAGGATTTGGCCCAGTTTGAGGTTTAATTACATAATAATTTGCAATAACATTTTTTATTAAATTAATAAAAAAGTTGACTTCAACTGATCCTTAGTATTAAAACATATAAAAATGTGGATTAGATAGGAAATGTAAAAATTGTTTGAGTCACATTTTTGCTTAACGCAGGCGAAAAAAATTACAGGACGTCCTCAGACGGTATAATTCAGCGTAGTGCAACTGAAATCATTATGCTGATTTACACCAGCTGACGAGCTGACTCTAGGATTTTTTTATGAACAGAGTAAACTTTAAGTGTCTGCACTTAATAGAGGCAATAGGTTTCGTAAATGGGCTGCACACAAAAAAAGATCATTGGAAGGCAACTGAACATAGGATGAGGGGTTTTTTTGGTTTTTTTTTTTACTGGACAATAGCTGTGATCTTGTCATGTAACAAAATACGAACAGAGTATTTAAAAGAAAGAGGGGGTGATGAACTGAGAAAGGACAAACCCTAAATCCACTGGAATCATTAGCCTACAATGGTTTTTAAATAAGATTTGCTGTAGTTAGGTTAGGGTTAGGGTAGGCCTCGTCCAGCCACGGCTTGTGCCCAGCCCCGCTTCGCGCCCCAGCCCGACCGACCCAGCCCTTAGAGCCAATGCTTATCCCGAAGTTATGGATCCGGCTTGCCGACGTCCCTTACCTACATTGTTCTAACATGCCAGAGGCTGTTCACCTTGGAGACCTGTAGTTGTTTGAGGAGCATGTGGCAATGGGGAAGACGGCACTGAACCAGTGAGAACAACATTAGTATGGAAGAGTGGGTCCCTTAACTTTCTGTTGTCTTTGCTACTTATGAGGTTTGCATACATAACTTCATGAATGAGAGAGGCCAGATCAGCCTATCCACTACTAAAGTACGATACACACTCTAAATATGATCCTGGATGAATTCACCTAGGACCTCATCTCAAGGCCACTGACATTTAACTGCAGTTAGATACGAACGCTTGGCCCATGCCAGCTGACTTGGCTTGCAGGGCTTGGGCTGCAAGACTGCTTAATTGTGGTGGAGATGTTCGGGCTCGAGCTCCAGGGACCTTCCCACCTTGCAGGGTCCTAGAGCCTGGGCTCCAGCCCAATCCTAAATATCTACACCACAATTAAACAGACCCTTAGCCCGAGTCAGCTGGCACAGGCCAACTACGGGTGTATAATTGCAGTATAGATATACCCTTCGGGAATCTTTCCACTGGTTTTAGTGAGCTTGGGATAGGCACTTAAAGTGCACCCCTGAGCAACGGGGGGGCCAGATCTCACTCCCACTCAAGTCAATGGAAAGACATAAGTCAGAGGGAGTCGGATTAAACCATAGGGCAGTATATGGCATAGATCCCACCCTATTGTGTGGTGTGTAGGCTGTCTGCTGGTCCCCCTATCCCGTGGAGAATATCTTCCTTATTCCTGTTCTCCTAAATCTGCAGAAATATATAGAATCTGATCCTTCCCTAAGTGGGAATCACCCACCCAGTGAGGATGGAGAGGGTGGGCGTGGACAGGAAATACTGCATGTTTCACACAGGGATTTTCCATCCCCTTAATATCCCTGTAACTCTGTAACATGCACTAGAGGGTTGGCCTCTTAAACCTGAAGTTGCCTCAGAACTGCAGGCATCTTGGGAAGCCCACCAGAAGCCAGGGTCATCCATGTGACTTCCTCACTGCGCCCCCTCAAGGTAGCATCTGACCCACCCCCAGCTCTGGCCTGCCTCCTCCTGATTCGCTCGATCATGTTGCTCTGGTAGAGGGACTGCCCCTGCAGAAGTGGAGGGTGTTGCTGCAGAGCCAGCAGCCCCTTCACCTTTCGCACCCTTAGCCTGGAATCACTGGGTCTGGGTCCCCCTTGCTCACAGACATGGAGGGGACAATCTAGCCCCTGGGTTTTTAACATGCAGCAAGTTTTTATAATGTGCAACAGCTGCATTTCATTCCTGTGCCTTATGATTTCTAATGAAGGCACAGATGCTTTAGGCTGACGTTTTCAAAGAAGCCTAGTAAGAGCTTGTCTACATGGGGAAATTATCCAAAATAGCTTTTTACTGTGCAACCAGCTATTCTTCAATAGCTCCTTGTGTGGACCTGGTTATTATGGAATAGTCATATCCCACAGGGAATTATTCTAGACTAGCTATGGTGCTTTAAAGTTACCTTATTCCGGAGTAACTTCTCCTGGGTTGATAAACCCGTAGGGAGCTGGGCACCAAAATCTGGTTACATTTTAGTGGGATTTGGGTACCTAACACAGTCTCCTTTGAAAATCTCAGCCTCTCTCTCCATGATGCTTAGAACTGGTAACTACAAGTTGTGACAAACCGAGTTCTGTAAGTGACTATTCGGATATAAATAAACGGTGAGAGGCTGTGAATGTCTGAGGCGGCTATGCTAGGATTCAACTGACAATTAAGCAAGGGGAAGCAGAGATGCCTGGGGCGGGGGGGGGAGAGAGTGAGAGAAATGATCATCCAGCCTGAAAGACCCACACTTCAGCCTGGGCCAGGAACGTCTACCTAAATGAATGCATCCGATGAAGTGGGTTTTAGCCCACGAAAGCTTATGCTCAAATAAATTGGTTAGTCTCTAAGGTGCCACAAGTCCTCCTGTTCTTTTGCGAATACAGACTAACACGGCTGCTACTCTGAAACCTACCTAAATGTTAATGGCTTGTAGTCCCCGAGGGGGAGCTGCCCTTGGGTAAAGCATGAATAATCTGGCACTTGGCTGTGGCTTACTTCACCAGCTGGATGTAGGCTGAGCACTTTTGAACTTGCTCGGGTCTCATAAATGCAGTCAGAAGGTAATGTAAAATCCCATCCATATCTTGGTCATGGTGTGAGGCAGTAATAAACTCTCTCAAAGGGACTGGGTGGGAGGAATAAAACTGCCCATGTACAGTGCAGCTCAAAAGATGACTTCCTGTCTAGCACGGCAATGCATGACGCGCACCAAAGTGACAGGGCCGCTGACAGGCCACGGGAGGGAAGGGAGAGTTTCGCTGACAGAGGTGGGCTTCTTTGGCTTCTGTGACTGCAGGTTGTGACCTGAATGGCAGGAGCTGGGGATTTGGGTCTGCAAGTGATTTTTTCGCTATCTGTTAACCTTCAAAAAGAAAGGTTTCAGAGTAACAGCCGTGTTAGTCTGTATTCACAAAAAGAAAAGGAGTACTTGTGGCACCTTAGAGACTAACCAATTTATTTGAGCATAAGCTTTCGTGAGCTACAGCTCACTTCATCGGATGCATACTGTGGAAAATACAGAAGATGTTTTTATACATACAAACCATGAAAAAATGGGTGTTTATCACTACAAAAGGTTTTCTCTCCCCCCACCCCACTCTCCTGCTGCTAATAGCTTATCTAAAGTGATCACTCTCCTTACAATGTGTATGATAATCAAGGTGGGCCATTTCCAGCACAAATCCAGGTTTTTTCCCCACCCTCCCCAACAAACCCACTCTCCTGTTGGTAATAGCTTATCTAAAGTGATCACTCTCCTTACAATGTGTATGATAATCAAGGTGGGCCATTTCCAGCACAAATCCAGGGTTTAACAAGAACGTCTGAGGAGGGGGGGTGGGGGGGTAGGAAAAAACAAGGGGAAATAGGTTACCTTGCATAATGACTTAGCCACTCCCAGTCTCTATTCAAGCCTAAGTTAATTGTATCCAATTTGCAATGAATTCCAATTCAGCAGTCTCTCACTGGAGTCTGGATTTGAAGTTTTTTTGTTGTAATATCGCAACTTTCATGTCTGTAATCGCATGACCAGAGAGATTGAAGTGTTCTCCGACTGGTTTATGAATGTTATAATTCTTGACATCTGATTTGTGTCCATTTATTCTTTTACGTAGAGACTGTCCAGTTTGACCAATGTACATGGCAGAGGGGCATTGCTGGCACATGATGGCATATATCACATTGGTAGATGTGCAGGTGAACGAGCCTCTGACAGTGTGGCTGATGTTATTAAACCCTGTGATGGTGTCCCCTGAATAGATATGTGGGCACAGTTGGCAACGGGCTTTGTTGCAAGGATAGGTTCCTGGGTTAGTGGTTCTGTTGTGTGGTATGTGGTTGCTGGTGAGTATTTGCTTCAGGTTGGAGGGCTGTCTGTAGGCAAGGACTGGCCTGTCTCCCAAGATCTGTGAGAGTGTTGGGTCATCCTTCAGGATAGGTTGCAGATCCTTGATAATGCGTTGGAGGGGTTTTAGTTGGGGGCTGAAGGTGACGGCTAGTGGCGTTCTGTTATTTTCTTTGTTGGGCCTGTCCTGTAGTAGGTGACTTCTGGGAACTCTTCTGGCTCTATCAATCTGTTTCTTTACTTCCGCAGGTGGGTATTGTAGTTATAGAAACCAGCTGCCCTCTGTCAAGCCCCATCATGGCTGTCAATGAGGCACAGGTGGGCTGGACCAATTGCCTTTTAAAGTGGCCACCCCGTGTTAAGTATTATGGGCCAGATCCTCAGCATAGTATAACAGCTGTAACTCGATTTGCACCAGCTTAGGGTCTGGCCCTTAGTGTCCTAAGCAATTTGTAGAGTCCCATTCTTGTGTTCACCAGCAAAGAATTCACACATTCATCGCTTTTCAGGCCAGAAGAGACTAGTCAAGCACCTAGTCTGATCGCCTGCATAACACAGGCCATAGAAATTCACCCAGTAATCCCTGAAAGCTTACATTCTTTTGTGAGTAGTAGGGATACAATTGCTTTTCATCAAATGTTGCTATTATTATTATGATAATGCCCGAGGGCTTGATTCAGATTGTGCCTGGCACTGTACAAATAGACAGTAAGAGACAATCCCTGCCCCAAGGAACATGCTATCCAAATAGGCAAGCCAAACAAAAGATGGGAAGGGAAACAGAGAGGTGAAGTGATTTATGCTTGGCCGCCCAGCCAGGAGCAGCACCCGGGGTCTCTGGATGTCCAGCCCAACGTCCTGTCTACTAGATAGTATTTGGCTCAGCTCGAGATGGTGACTGAATTTTCAGATTCATGGGGAAAAGGCGTTTGTCTTTCAGTGTGTCTACACCCAGCTCAATAACCCCACGTCAGGAACACAACATTTTAAATTATTTCAGCAGGAATGTTCCCAAAATAGGTGTTGGCTGGAAAGGAAATTTGCCATGGGAAGTTACAGCTGTTTCTGAAGGATGAGAGTTCCAAGGATATCAATGAGGCTAGGAAGTTCCTGTCTTCCAGAGCATAATCAGCATCTGTGAGGTACATTATGAAAGTTGAAGAGTTTGAGTTGCTACACTTCAGTGGATGGCACCAGTGGAAAAGGTTTGCATGCTGGTTATCGATCACTAGTTTTCTTTGTCATTTTCAATGGGACAGTCTACTTTTCCATGGATGGAGTTTTTGACTAGGATTTTCAGAACTTATTGGGCCATTCTTTGGGACTATTGAATTCAATAGAGTGCTACCAGTTTACACCAGCTGAGGATCTGGCCCCTCTTCAGACACCCACATTTGAAAATTGGGCCTTGTGTGCTAAGCTAAAGAGCTGAAATATAACTGAACCGCCCTATAGTCATGTCTGTGTATCATTTTTAATGTTCGGGCCCAATCCTGCCCTATTGAAATCAGTGGGAGTTTTGCCATTGATTGGAGCAGGACTGGACTGTCTGTGTGTGAGACTGAGTACATGCGACTATTGGAGCTAGCTGAAAAATGGGGGAAGGGTGTCCCAAAACTATTCAAAATATCAAAGTTGTTTCTGTTTTGCAGGTTCCAGATGGACCCATTTTCCATTTTTTGGTGACATTTTCTCATACGTTTTACCGAAAATGTTTTTACATTTTTTGCTAACCCAACCCTCAATTTTCAGTAAGAAAATGGGAGCTGGGGGGGAGGGGGGGGGAATTGTACAAAAAACATTTAAAAAAAAATCCTGGAAATTCTCAGTTAAAAATGGCAGAACATTTCATGCAACAGGGAAATTTTTGATAATGTATTTAATTTTTTTGCTAAAAGTTTTGTTTTTGGGAAAAACACCATTTCCTTCATTTAAAAAAAAAACGTGCATGCCAAAAATTTCAACCCAGCTAGTGCCTATGGGAGTTAGGTGCCCAAATACCTTTGAGGAGCTGGGCCTTATGCACACAGGAGACT